>NC_064618.1:511930071-521930071 GCF_023898315.1 Schistocerca nitens
GCCGACAACTGAAGAGAGTCGTAATGTGTATTAGGCAGACATCTATCCAGACCATCATACAGGAATTCCAAACTGCATCAGGATCCACTGCAAATATTATGACAGTTAGGCGGGAGGTGAGAAAACTTGGATTTCATGTTCGAGCGGCTGCTCATAAGCCACACATCACGCCTGTAAATGCCAAACTACGCCTCACTTGGTGTAAGGAGCATAAACATTGGACGATTGAACAGTGGAAAAACGTTGTGTGGAGTGACGAATCACGGGACACAATGTGGCGATCCGATGGCAGGGTGTCGGTATGGCGAATTCCCGGTGGACATCATCTGCCAGCTTGTGCAATGCCAACAAAAAATTCGGAGGCGGTGGTGTTACGGTATAGTCGTGCTTTTTATTGAGGGGGCTTGCAGCCCTTGATGTTTTACGCGGCACTATCACAGCACAGACCTACATTGATGTTTTAAGCATATTTTTGCTTCCCACTGTTGAAGATCAATTCGGGGATGGCGATTGCATCTTTCAACACGATCGAACATCTGTTCATAATGCACGGCCTGTGGCGGAGTGGTTACACGACGAAAACATCCCTGTAATGGACTGGCCGGCACAGAGGCCTGACCTGAATCCTATAGAACAACTTTGGGCTATTTTGGAACGCCGACTTCATGCCAGGCCTTACCGACCGACATCGATACCTCTCCTCAGTGCAGCACTCCGTGAAGAATGGGCTGCCATTCCCCAAGACACCTTCCAGCACCTGATCGAATGTATGCCTGTGAGAGTGGAAGCTGTCATCAAGGCTAAGGGTGGGCCAACAGCGTACTGAATTTCAGCTTTACCGATGGAGGGCGCCACGAATTTGTAAGTCATTTTCAGCCAAGTGTTCGGATACTTTTGGTCACTTAGTGTATTTGTAATGGCATTAAAATTGACCTGAAACCTACTAATAGCAACAACCGAATACACATGCTCTCCTTTCTAAGAGTGAGATCTTATTAGCATACCATGATCCTGACATACAATCTCGTGTAGGAAGACCTATACAGTAGCCATTTTTATGTTGCTTGTATTATATGTAAATGAGTCAGTGTCACTGTAGTAGCAAACTGCTCGCAGCCAGGAATGCTCTGGCTTTGAACACAGCCATGTGTAAACACATCTTTTCTCAACACACCTAATACGCAATATGCATCAGACAAGGTTCCCCAGCATGGAGCTTCACAACTCTTCGAAAATACAAGCTCCCAATTAGTCTACTAAGATATTCATTTAATCTATATTTATTAAAAGGGACATTTAAATCTGTATCAAGCACCCTCCTCCATGTACAATGATTTGCTGTATACAGAACGAAAAGTGGATTCATCCTCCGAGGTCTATACTTCTTAATAGTATCATGCAAAGAACGAAAATATATGTAGTGATGTAATGCATTGTTCATTTTTCCCCATATGCTGACAGATTTAGGGTTGGGGTACCATGCATCGATACTTCTCTTTATATAATTCCTAAATCTAATTAGCTAATAATCCAACAGTGTACTAATCTATTATCATTTTTCCTATAGCAGTAAACTTATTCCACAACTACAAAATTGGCTTTGTCTATGATTTCTGCATGACAGAGAAGAACCACTATACGTTACTAAAGTTCATTCACACTCTGTGTTAGCTCCCAAGGACAGGTTCCGCCGATAACAGATATCGGGCAGGGTGATCTATATCTTCTTTCACATAAGCAATGCACATGCCTGTTGTGGTAGTTATTTTAGACACTACTTTTCGAAAATGGAAGCGAATTTTCATTTAGATCCTAGAATGGCATGTGAATTAACTGGTACAAAGAGGTTGATCGTCCACGTATGGAATTTCCGAGCTGAGTCTTAGTCAATGCAGTTTCTTTTTAATTTACCCAATAGTGTTTCGTTAGAAATGCCCCATCATTTTTTCTAATGGGAATATACTGACGTAATATGATTCAAGAAGAGTTATATAGCTTCCACCGTTAACTGCTTTGCAGGTGGGCCAACAAGCAAACATGTAACATATTATTATCAACAGTAGTATTTCTTAAACCTCTTCTTTCATGGGTGGATTCGTTCCTTTAACATCCCTGCAAATGAATCTGAGCCCAACATATGCTTATGCTTTATGCATCCTACTTTAAATCGCCCCAGATGCCTACTCCTGGCTATTTTATGGTAGTTAATGTTTCCAATGGTAGTTTAACTGCACAGTAGTGGGTTTTCAGGCCTTAGTAATTACATTTGTTTATGTTCGGATCAATTGTCAGCCCCTGTACCATCAATCATCTATCTTCCACAGGTCTTCCTGCAATTCGCTACTGTCTTCTCATAAATAACTGCATCTTCGTCTGCGAATATCCAGCACTCCGCAACACAAATAAAGGGTCACTTTTTGGAAACCCCGTAATAGTCTTCTATTGCGATGCAGAAGTTTGAAATTTGGTTCAAAAGTGCCTAAAACCTTCCTTTGTATTGGTGCACAACCTTGGCGCCCTCCGGCACCACCCTCGATCTTGGTGACGCATCAAACATCAAAGTGTCGACACATGCGAAAAAAAAAGGTCTGCAGCTCAGAAGTTCATGTGAGGTGTAAGATGTGTTATGACGCCACATTGGCACCAAGTTTTCTGCCCAACACCACCGTGGACGTGTCACACGATGGGAAGGTCATCACAACCCGTCTTGCCCACATTTCACTTCTTCCTTTGACATCTCCACGATGGTGGTCAGAACTGCAACTTTCACTGTTGAATTCACCTGGTTTTCTTATGGGTGCCAAGGAAAACATTTCACACACACTCTTGCTCAGAATCGACTCGAAAAGACCTCAGGAGGCGGTATAAAAGTCGTCAATGAAACCAACCTTCCCTTGGGGCGTTCATTCCCACACGTTTCTGATTCGAAAACGATTTTGCAATGCGATGAGCAACAGGACGATGTTCCTGACAGCCTTTGCCACTGCTGACTCTTCCCAGATGATTCAGTTCTTCGCTGAGGACATACTGGAGTTGCAACCGCACTGAACGCGATCTGACTTTGTTGGAGTGTAGTGCGACCGTGATGTTTGCTTTGGTATACAGGGGGAACCACTAGCTATCTTTGAAAAGCATTCGAAGGTATTTGAAATTTGAACATGATCTGAGGCAGCGAAGGGCGTTCATGCTTTTTCAGCCCTTCCGTTTCGCATGCTCCTCTGGCGTGATCATGTGGAGAAAGAGGGAGGGAAAGAAGGGTGCAACATTGACACACATGTGAATGAAATGGCAAAGGGTACCCCTCAGTTTGGCAACACCCTTGGTGCCACCCGTGCATCTTTGTTGAGCACCTTAAAAATGTCCCTTTACAGAGACAGCCATTCACTGATTCCTTGGTGCTAGTGTAACAGGCAGCCATTTCGACACACATTAGCTGAGTGACGCTTCAGCACTGAACTAGTGTTTGCCGGCCGAATGGTGAAATATAAAGGGTGTCGAACGGGGTGTCTGTCATGACAGTGCCTAGGAATCGGCGAATGCCTGTCTCTGCATAAAGATATTTTTAAATTACACAACAAAGGTGTGCTGGTGGCACTAAGGGTGTCGCCAAAGTGGTGCAGTCGTCATGTAGGTAGGGGAGACTGGGGCAAGTTGACGATGTTAACAGTTAATCATTTGTAATAAATTCACCTTCGGAGAAATATTGTTTTTCATGCAATAATAGAACGGTCTTAAATCATATCTAGTTGTATAACTTTTTTTAAATCGTAATTTCAGTTATTTTGCTGATTTTAAAAATGTTAAAAAAGTGTCATTTTACCCCATTACTGAGGCAAGATGACTTTGACAATGGGGTAAGATGACAATTCAGATACTAATTGAATACATTTTTACTCTCAGAAGTTGAAAGACAGTACATCAATTAATTAAACATTGCTAATTATGTATAACTGAATAGTATGCAATAAAATGATTATTGTGTTGGAAATTAATATCTCAAAATTAATATTTTTTAACAGAAATGACACACAAATATTCCTCCTTCAAAGTTTGAACAGTACTTATGCCACCATATCTGACATTTGCAACATTCTATCCGGTCTTTTGACGATGGATCAGCGTAGATCTCATCATATGCGAGACATTACACTATACTATGAAAGTGTGAGCTGACATCATGGGCTCGAGCTTTCAGACAGCACAGCCTTTTTGTTACAGATACCATACTTAGATTCCTTGGTACCAATACCTTTCTTTGCATCCTGAGGCTCTTTTCTTTCTTGTTTTAGACTTTTTTTCCATCTTACGTGATTCTTTATCAGCTAACATCTGTTTCACTGTTGAGGTTTTTAAGACACTTGCATTTTCCGTACAGTAATATTTCTGTTTTGTCACACATGATCTTTCTGTAGGCAATGGTTTAAAATCAAAAATACTTCGGCACCGGCTTAATGGAAGCACCACTCGTTGAAGGTCCTGGTTTTTCATTTTGTTCTGCCTGATGTTTATCAGGAAGTTCATTAGCAATTTCTGTGGGCTGGCCTTTGGCAGGTGTAGAAGTATGAAACTGGAGTTTGGTTGCAATAATTACACGTCTTTTGTTTGAAACTGATAAACAAGGTTTTATTCAAAATACTCTCCATTGCTATTTACACATTTCTTCCACTTCTCCGGCTGGCTATGAATACCACGCCAAAAAAAAGAACAGTTCTTCTTTTGAAGCGAACCAGTCAGCGAGCCATTTTCGTACACTTTCGTACGAATTGAAGCGTTGTTCAGCGAGAGTGTGTCCCAGTGATAGAGACAGATGATAAACGGACGGAGCCAAGTCTGGGTAATAAGCCGCATGCCCTACTAGTATTTCCCAAATGAACGCCTCGATAGTTTCTCTGACCCATCTTGTTGTGTGTGATGAGGCGTTATCATGGAGCAACATGACTTTGTGTTGACTTTTTCCATATTCTGGTCGTTATCACGTAATGCTCGATTTAAATCGATCATTTTCTGTTGGTAGCGATCAACGGTTTCGTCAGGTTTTAGCAGCTCATAATAGATGACACCCCTCTGATCCCACCAAATACAGAGCATTGGCTTCTTTCCAAAGCGATTTGGTCTTGCTGTGTATGTCGATGGTTTGCCTGGATTCACCCACGGTTTACGACGCTTAGGATTCTCATAATATATCAATTTTTCATCACCTGTCACTACTCGATGGAGAAACGACATTTTTTTGTATCTGGCGAGCAACATTTCACAAGTGGTCTTTCAATTTGCCTGGTGTCTTTCATTCAGTTCATGCGCAACCCATTTTCCCACTTTCTGCACCTTTCCCATAGCTTTCAACCGAAGAGAAACGGCTTTCTGCGTCACATTCAATTGTTCCGCGAGTTCCTGTTGAGTTTGAGTATCATCTTCATCCAACAAGGCCTACAGTTCTATGTCTTTGAACTTATTCGGTAGTTTCTCGCGCTCGTCATTTCTCACGTCCGAAATACCACTTTTGAATTTTTTGAACCACTCGAAAATCTGTGTTTTCCTAAGAGCATGTTCGCCAAAAGCTTCGACAAGCATTCAATGCGATTCTGCAATAGTTTTCTTAAAATGATAACAGAGAACCAATGCTGACTGAAAATTGTAGTTCACAGGCACAAAACTAGACATGTTCACGGGTTTGAAATAGATACCGATGTATGGGACTTGGTTTATTGTGTGTTGACATTCGTCATCAACCGTTACGGGAAGCAGATGGCGCTGCAGACGTGGTCTCACAGGCCCTACACTGACGGCCACCACCATCTATTGGGAAATTCCGTTTTCATACTTCTACACCTGGTAAATGCTGCAGCCTGAGCAGGAGCGCTTCCAATTCCGGCATTGTCTATAACAAAGACCGAATCTGTGGCTTCCGCCGCAGCAAAATCGTCCTCTTTGAACACAAGAGGACCATAGGGTTCGATCCCACGTGTTTTGAATCCATTAACAGTGTTACCCCTGTAGCCGCTTCGAAATAAGCAGTGCTCAATAGCTCACCAACATTTTTGTCAGTAATGGGATGGGTTGTCTTTGGTGAGTTGGTGAGTGACCATCCAGTTGTCACAAGCGGCAGGAAAGGGGATTCACTGGTAGGTCTGATACGATTCTAGGAACTCCCTCAGTTCCTGTGGGTGAAACGACGTTTGGTAGCTTATTACACACAGTGGACAATCCAGATTCATCTGCATTATAAATGACAGATGCAGGATGTTTATATTTTTCCAGCATTTCTTTTAAAATTAAGAAAAACTTGTCCACACTTTTCTTGTTAAAACCAATTAATCTGGTGATTCATCTTGCCTCCAGTTTCATAAAATTTGACAACCAATCCTCTCCCAACATGCTGCTCACCTGGTGAGCTGACATCATGGGCTCGAACATTCAGACAGCATAGCCATTTTATTACAGATACTGTATTTACATTCCTTGGTATTAGATGATGGTAGAGGTATCTCACATTATTCCACGTATTCAAATACAAGTCTTCTGCACTGATGCTTCGTCATAGCAAAAAAACATTTTGACAGTGGCTGTTAAACAGATCTTCAAACTATCTAGTTGTGTTGTGTTGAATACTTCAGGGAATTCTCGACCATGAATAGGCATCTCTTTGTTCTAATTTAAAATTTATGTATCATTTGGGCTATAGACACATTCACGCACACACAAACGCACACAAACACAAACGCACACACACACACACACACACACACACACACACCTCAAGCACCAAATATGTAAGCACATACAATTCTTGCTTCATCACTTTTATTCAAACAGGTACAAACTGTTGCTTCGTGAATACCATAAGCATTTGCTGCAACTGAGCAATTAATTGTTTCCTCTTTCACGTCTGTAATAGAGCAACCACCTTATTTTTATCCCATTCTACTCTAGTGGACGTTATAAATAATTCCTCAACATATCTGAAAAGTCATGTGCCATAAATTAATAAAATAGCACAAAAGTCAGAGCTACAAAATTTTCGGTTGTCAAGACCACTTAGAAACTATTTATGGCACAGTTTGTGACCTATAAAGCTCATAAAATCGCATATCACAAATAAGAAGCGCATATAATCACCAAAAGATAACAGTAGAAAGCAAGTGGGGCAAGATGTCAATTTGCCCCCCTCATCAGGCCCCAATTATCTATTTTCAAAGTCGTTGAATTTGGTGTAGAATTAAAAAGACTAAGATACGAATAAACAGTGACTGTGAAACACATACTGTCTGCGATAGTAATGTACAGCAAAGAATAACCAGATATCACACCTGTTAGACCACAAGAGCTTATGATGGAAGTCTAATGTAACAAGCACATAACGCATTGGCGGGAACGGCTCGATTGTTGCAGATTTTAGTGTATCGCTGTGAGGAGCTAGCAATATTCATAATGTGGTGCTACATAGCAGAATAAACATGAACTATGTGATTAGTCATCTTTCCATATTCGTCACCGTGCCCCAGTCTCCCCAACCTCTTCAAGAAGTTAATAATATTTATTCAACATCGAATAATCAAATAAAATCCTTAGAAATAATGCAATTTCAGGACATCATACAGATTTTCTTCTGAACATGCCAGTTTATAAGATACAAACTAAAGATTTATTTGTATTCATAAATTTTACATTTTGATGCATTTTGTATTTGGTAATATACAAATAACAGTGTGACAAACATTGTTGTTATCAACAATAGATCAGTTGTGAGTTACTTAACACTATGTGCCTGACACACTTACAAAGCACTTTCCATGAGGTTAATGTACTCATCTAGGAGGTACAAAGGGTTTGCAATCAAAATTCTTTTCAGCTAGTCTTTTAATTTGTTAGTAGAAAGGGCTGTGAAGCTTTTTGGTAGGGTATTGGTTAGATTCAGCCCAGCATGAATTGCATTTTTTTCATATAAAGTTAGGCATTTTAACTGCACTGTCACAATGACATACATTCGTCACAAATTATCCACCACAATTTGAAAAGGATAGTGATGTCCACAACTACTACATTAGAGGAAAAAGTAACCTTTACTATGCATTATTAAAGCTATCAGTAGCAGTTCAATACGCAGCAACAATTTTTTTTTATATTTTACCCATTAACATAAAATGTCTGATTGGCAACAAAGCAAGTTTTAAATCTAACCTATGATAATTGCTCCTGGACCACTCTTTCTATTTGATGAACTAATTTCTATTTTTTACTGATAACCAGAAAAAAGAACTAGTTTTTAAGTGTACGGTAGTTGTACGACTAGCACTAAAAATAATGCATTCATTAATGTTAACACTAAACATGTATACATATTCAATAAACTGTCTCGTTCCATTTCATTTTGATAAAAGAACTGTTCAAATAATCTTTGAAACATGTATCTAACTAAGTCACTAAATGAGGAACCTTTGAGGGGCCCTTTGCTGTTTTATTCATGCACCTGTCAATGTCGCAGCACAACTCGTGATCACACCAGAGGAGGGCAGGAAACAGAAGGACTGAAAAGAGAAGGGCTGAATCTTCCAAGGGCTGTCAACAGTGTCAAGGGTTGTCAAAATCCTCCTGTTTCTGATGGCACTGTGAACTTGGTTTTTAGAGCGTGAAATGTGTGAAAATGAACGCCTCTGTCAGAAGGGGTGGTTTCATTGACGCCCTTTATGCCACCCCCGGAATCCCTTTTGTGTTGATTCTGAGCCAAAGTGTCTCTGAGCGGTTTTCCTATGGCTACCCATAAGAAAACCGCGTGATTACAACACTGGGCTTTGCAATTGCGATCACCATCGCAAAGGTGTCAGGAAAGGGTGTTAAATGTGGATAAGAGAAAGTGTGGTACATTCATCGTGGCGTTGGGCAAAATTGTGGAGAAATTTGGTGCTAATGTGGAATCCTTATCACACCTTAAACCTCACATGAACTTCTGAGCTGTAGACTATTTTTTGCTTGAGTCGCACTGATGTTTGGTTTTAGGCAAATAGGAGCCAAATGTCAAACTTCTGCGTCGCAATGGGAGACTGTTAAGGGGTTTCGAAAAAGTGACCCTCTAATTGTGTTACGCAGTGTAGCCTGCATCTACATCCAAACAAATACCCAGCAAGTCGCTGAACAGTGCATCGCCGTGGGTACATCATTGCAATACTAATCAGTTTTCCTTCCATTTCACTCTCACGCATTAATCGAGTAAAATAAATGATTGTCTTTGTACCTCCGTAGATACCCTCATCTCTCTTATGTTATGCAAAAAACATCACGCCTTCCTGAGGTTTATTCTATTACTTATTCAAATGGTGTATGTCAACCTAATGTGATCTAGCAGTCACATGATACGTCTGCTTCCCAGGACAGTCACAACCAATCATGTTATGCTATTTTATCAGTAGTAGTGTTTTGGAAACCACATCTTTCATGGATGATTTACATTGTCTCAGCCTGGGATCTGCTTCTACCTTACCATTTATTATTGCCATTAATTACAATAGCTATGTCATTCACCAGTCAGTGTTACAAGGTTAGGATTATACAGGCATTGTAATACAAAAAGTAAATAGCATAATCATGTATAATACCGGTAATACAGAACAAATTTACATAAGTATAGCATAACAATGACATATAGACTAAGAAATTTTTAACAAGTACATGTTCACTTCATTTCATATGGTAGTGCATTGTTTAGGAAGGCCAATTTGCTGTTTCACTGTCAGAGGACTAATTTAAATTGTACAGTGGTTTTTGGCATAGGTTTTGTGAGATCTTTCCCCGAAATTTCACCAAGTTCAAGGGCTGCATTTTAGTATTTAGATGGTTGAACATTTTAATTGCTTCTGTTGGAAAACTGTCCCTTGTCATAGAGAGTCGACAGCTTGGGATATTACTGTCTTACTTACTGCACATGTCATAATTTTGGACGTCATTCCTGTTGGTGAATGTTCCATGATTATCTTTCCCCTACATGAGACAGGTGAAAACATATTGATTGAAAATTGTCATCACTCCTAGATGTGTGAAGATGAGTTTGCAGAGTTCCAGTTTCCTGCTTGATGTTATGATTCTTATTGCTTTTTTTTATAGTAGTAGTAGTAATAGTAGAACTTTTTGCAGCTTGTAGAGTGACCCCATAGTAACCTGATCTTTCAAGCAACTCGCCATCAACTTTCATATAACATCTGCAGCATATGAACCTATTACACACCTTTTTTTCTTTTAGAAGCTGTATGCTGGCTACCTGAAAAAAGGAAGTTGGGGTTGTCTCAGCAGCCAATGTACTAAAAGCCAATTGTAAGCTTCTGCTCCCACTATATCTCCATCCAGGGGCCAAGTAAAAGTGTGTGATAAATACAAATGTGGGGGAAAACTCATCAAGAGAGCTCAACATGTGCAGCAGTTAGAGCAGTACCAGAGACAAACTCACAATATCTCATCAAATCAACAGTATTCTTGTAATTAATCATTGCATACTCTTATGCAACAATGTACATGCAAGTTTAACAGATTTCCTGATAAGGAGAGAGAGAGGAGAAATGCAACGTTTGAAAATGGGGATGGTGTGTATGTGTGTGTGTGTGTGTGTGTGTGTGAGAGAGAGAGAGAGAGAGAGAGAGAGAGAGAGAGAGAGAGAGAGAGAGAGAGAAAGAGAGAGACCCCTATTTTTAAATATTGGGGGAGGGACACGAAGTACCTGCCCCCACCCCCAAGTCAGTACCTCTGATTGAACTAGCATCACTGCATGAAGTGCTGCTGCATGAAGGGATAGAATTTCCTGTGGATTGAATTTGCATGATTTTGACAGTTGCAGAATTCTGGAGAAATTATCCCTCCCACTCTTCTAGAAATAGACACAATTTTAAGAAGAGGCTAATGTTATCAGCAATACCAGGATATCTACATCTTCAGCTGTGATGGTAACATTATCATAGTCAACAGCTCGTCATATAGTGGTGTTGATTATAATCTTATTGGCATCTTCTATTGACTGCTTATCACCAGTGTCCTTTGCTGATGTTTCAGTCATCAGCATTGAAATGAAGTCCCTTTTGTTGGCACTGTTTGACTACAACAATCATTGTGACACTGTTAACAGCTGTTGTTCGTGAAATTCCCAAGGATTCATTTCATCTTTTAGGCTGATCATGCCCTTGAAGTATTATACATTTGTGCACTCTTAGCCTGCAGGTCCTACTGCTACATTGTGGATTCAGTCCTTCCACATGTTTACACCAATTAAAAATTTCATTGAAGTCGAATGGATGTGGGATTGAAACCTGCATGTCAAATTTGTAAAACAACTGTTTCCGTTTTTCCATTCAACAGGTCATTTGACACATGTAGACATGACCACAGAGTAGATCCTAATGATGGTGATAGCCTGTTGCCTCAGTGGACCTTGAGTATGCTATGCCTCAAAACTTCCATAATCGAACAGAGATGTTCACCAAAGTACGTTCAGCAACACCTGAAAAACTTGCAGATATGTTGGTATCTCAGAATAAAGTTATTTATTTATAAAGTCACACGAGTCATTGTTTTGAATCAGTAGTAATTTGACTGTGAGTGAAATCAAACAATAGCTTCAAAAATTGTTGCTCCCTTGCAAAATGTGTGCTGTAATTCAATTTTTGTGTGCAAAAGTAGTTAGAGCTGCTCACATTCATCAGGAATGATTAGACACTAGTGGTGAGACAGTAAAATGGCTACAAAAATGTGCATGATGTAGATCATAGTGGCAGGCCAAGAATTCATGAAACTGAGCAACAAGTGCCCCAAAACCTGTGATCTGATTTATGACTGGTGCACTGGCTAATAAATTTTCTCATTGTAGGATGTAAAATCCGCCAGTTATGCAAAACACCATTTTTTCCAAGTTCCCAAACATGTTTCAGTACCACTGTGCTACCATCTGTGGGATTCCGTTTTATTTAATCCGTAATGTGCAACATTGTTACTAAATTATTACAAACTTATGAGGATATTTACAGGGTGTTTCAAAAATGACCGGTATATTTGAAACGGTAATAAAAACTAAACGAGCAGCAATAGAAATACACCGTTTGTTGCAATATGCTTGGGACAACAGTACATTTTCAGGCGGACAAACTTTCGAAATTACAGTAGTTACAATTTTCAACAACAGATGGCGCTGCAAGTGATGTGAAAGATATAGAAGACAACGCAGTCTGTGGGTGCGCCATTCTGTACGTCGTCATTCTGCTGTAAGCGTGTGCTGTTCACAACGTGCAAGTGTGCTGTAGACAACATGGTTTATTCCTTAGAACAGAGGATTTTTCTGGTGTTGGAATTCCACCGCCTAGACCACAGTGTTGTTGCAACAAGACGAAGTTTTCAACGGAGGTTTAATGTAACCAAAGGACCGAAAAGCGATACAATAAAGGATCTGTTTGAAAAATTTCAACGGACTGGGAACGTGACGGATGAACGTGCCGGAAAGGTAGGGCGACCGCGTACGGCAACCACAGAGGGCAACGCGCAGCTAGTGCAGCAGGTGATCCAACAGCGGCCTCGGGTTTCCGTTCGCCGTGTTGCAGCTGCGGTCCAAATGACGCCAACGTCCACGTATCGTCTCATGCGCCAGAGTTTACACCTCTATCCATACAAAATTCAAATGCGGCAACCCCTCAGCGCCGCTACCATTGCTGCACGAGAGACATTCGCTAACGATATAGTGCACAGGATTGATGACGGCGATATGCAGGCCCGCATCTCGTGGTCGTGCGGTAGCGTTCTCGCTTCCCACGCCCGGGTTCCCGGGTTCGATTCCCGGCGGGGTCAGGGATTTTCTCTGCCTCGTGATGGCTGGGTGTTGTGTGATGTCCTTAGGTTAGTTAGGTTTAAGTAGTTCTAAGTTCTAGGGGACTGATGACCTAAGATGTTAAGTCCCATAGTGCTCAGAGCCATTTGAACCATTTTTTTTTTTTTTTGGCGATATGCATGTGGGCAGCATTTGGTTTACTGACGAAGCTTATTTTTACCTGGACGGCTTCGTCAATAAACAGAACTGGCGCATATGGGGAACTGAAAAGCCCCATGTTGCAGTCCCATCGTCCCTGCATCCTCAAAAAGTACTGGTCTGGGCCGCCATTTCTTCCAAAGGAATCATTGGCCCATTTTTCAGATCCGAAACGATTACTGCATCACGCTATCTGGACATTCTTCGTGAATTTGTGGCGGTACAAACTGCCTTAGACGACACTGCGAACACCTCGTGGTTTATGCAAGATGGTGCCCGGCCACATCACACGGCCGACGTCTTTAATTTCCTGAATGAATATTTCGATGATCGTGTGATTGCTTTGGGCTATCCGAAACATACAGGAGGCGGCGTGGATTGGCCTCCCTATTCGCCAGACATGAACCCCTGTGACTTCTTTCTGTGGGAGCACTTGAAAGACCAGGTGTACCGCCAGAATCCAGAAACAAATTGAACAGCTGAAGCAGTACATCTCATCTGCATGTGAAGCCATTCCGCCAGACACATTGTCAAAGGTTTCGGGTAATTTCATTCAGACACTACGCCATATTATTGCTACGCATGGTGGATATGTGGAAAATATCGTACTATAGAGTTTCCCAGACAGCAGCGCCATCTGTTGTTGAAAATTGTAACTACTGTAATTTCGAAAGTTTGTCTGCCTGAAAATGTACTGTTGTCCCAAGCATATTGCAACAAACAGTGTATTTCTATCGCTGCTCGTTTAGTTTTTATTACCGTTTCAAATATACCGGTCATTTTTGAAACACCCTGTAGTTCAAACAATAATTCGTTTCTTTTTGTTAATACCTTTACACTTTGTGTGCATGATTTTTCAGGACCACTTGTGTATTATTTATTACAGATAGCTTGTCACCTGCAACCAAACTATTTCAATGAGAAATTTTGTGTAAAGATATTAACAAAAAGAAATAAATTATTATTTAAACTAAATATCCTCATAAGTTTGTAATCATTTAGTAAAGATGTTGCACATCACAGATTAAATAAAACGTAAAACCACTAATGATGGCCCTGTGGTGCTGAAACATGTTTGGGAACTTGGAAAAAATTGTGTTTTGCATAACTGTTGGACCTTACATCCTACAATTTTAACTGCAAACACGGTAAACACAAGGAGCTGAAAATCCAAATGACGAAATTTTCTCACGTTGGTCACACCACTATTTTAACAAAATTGGCACTGAAAGTTCAGATATTGCAAATTATGTGCAAATGTGGGATTCCAGAAAAGCTTACTGATGAACATAAAGACCAAAAAATGTCAAGTGGACAAGCATTTTTGGACTGCAGTCAACAAGCTGGAGATGATTCGTTTTTTCCTTTTTCTTATAGCTTACAAGACATGGATATCCTACACAAATGCAGAATCGAAACAATGGTCAATGCAGTGGTGACATTCAACTTTGCCAAAAGCAAAATATTCATTACTCAGGTCAAAAAAGGATACCTACAATTTTGTGGGCTATGAAGGATGTTCTTTTCGTTCATTTTTTGGAATAGTGGTCAGCAGTTACAGCTGATGTGTACTGAAAAATATTCATTGAACTGGGACATGCCATCCAAAATCAACAGTGCAGGAACTGTAGCCCAGAATAGTGAGCCTCCATGACTACAGATGTCCACAGACAGCTGCACTTATCAAGGATTAGATTCAATATTCTGTGAATTACCTTTTCTAGCACTTGAAACAGTGGTTTGGTGAACAATGATTTGTAGATGGCAAGGACCTCAAGACTGCCATTGTGAAATGCTTAAGTCCTCAGGTGGAGAAATTATATGCATTGGTTTGAAGTGGGGATGATTGGGTGGACATCCACCCCCTAACACTGTTGTCAACCTTTCTCCCAAAACTCTGGCCCCTGCAGAAGTCTCAGTACTATCTATGGACCTCACCTTTAGCCTCTAACATGGCATGTCACTGAGCAGAATATAAGAGCATAAAACTAACACTTTTATTTATATGACCAGTTGTGCAATGAATTTTCATTAACAAAAAATTGTTCAACTAATTAAATATGCATCACATATGGAGAACTTGCATTTGTGTTGCTTGCCGTTATTTCATCTGAGGTTTCAAATACAAAGAAAGTTGCCAGTTAGTTCTGAACATTCTTACAAGAAGTAACATCTACTCATGTATATGGGTAAAATGGATGATAATGCATCATAATTTAATCACTTGAGTGTAATTTATTACAAAGAACATATTATTTATAAGTTCAAACCATTGTTGACAGCTTATAATTATTTCACAAAATTCTTTTACTCTCTGAGCACAACTTCCTGAATGTTATTTCTGCAATAGAAACACTTGCTCTTCAACAGTTGGAACAGCTCCCAGCACCATCTGAAGAAGCTATCCTAGCTACTCCTGCTCCTGTCCTATGCACGGAAAGAACCTCCATCTCTAATCACTCCCCCCCCCCCTTCCCCCTGTCCAACCATCACAGCTTGTAGACTATATCTTGCTGACTTATTCCACTTTCCACATTCCCAAAAACTCCATCCCTCCATCAACATACTGCTTCTGAATACCCACCCTGTAACACTCTTTTCAACGTTTTGTGCCAAAACTTGTCCCCTGCAAAAGTCTCATCACTTTCTAAAGGCCTCACCTTCAGCCTTAAACGTAAGTTCAGATATGCTACACTTGTAAATGACCTTTTTTTCTTTACTCATTCTTCACCGTGGAAACACATATCACTGACACCAGCCAACCGGAACCCCACACAGAATCTTGTTTAAAACAGTTCCAACCTTGCTTCCAACCATGATCCTCCTGCCCTTCCATCCAATCATCCCCTGGCAACCTTTCAGGAGCTAACCTAGACTCACCTTTCTTACCTAAATCCCTCTCCAGAGAGTCCAACATCACTTCTAAAGAATGCCTAGCTCTATGTAACCTGAAAACCAATCCAGGCCTTATTATCCATCCCACAGACACAGGCTCCACCATAGTGGTCTTGGATCATAGTGACTATGCGGCTGATGGTCTCCACCAACTTTCTGACACTTTGCATACAAACCTTACAACCATGATGCTATCCCAAAATTCCAGTAGGACCTCCACAGCCCCTCAAGGCCTTAGATCCATCCCAAAACCTGAATCCCTCTCTCTCCTCACAGTAGCAACGTCCTGCACTCCTACCTTCTATGTACTCTCCAAACTCAACCCTCATGTCTCCCTACTGGTCATCCAATTGTGGCTGGGTACAATGCTCCCATAGAATGAACCTCAGGCTTTGTTGACCAGCACCTTCAAACTACTGTTCATAACTTTCTATCCTACATTCAAGGGACAGCCCACTTCGTTCACCACTTTTCCCCAGTTTCTGCCCCATTACCACCAGACTCCTAGTACATAGCTGTGGATTTGATATCTTTATATGTAAATGTCCCTCATGTCCATGGCCTTGCTGTGATGGAACACACCTTTCCCAATGTCCTCCAGATACCAACCCACCAACTCTTTCATAGATTCCTAGAAAACCACATCCTGACCCAAAATTATTTTACTTTTGAAGGCCAAATCTGTAAATGAATCCATGTTATGGCCATGGGTACTCAAACTCCACCATCAATGCCAACTTATTTATAATCAATCTGGAGGAGTCCTTCCTATTCAGTCAGCACCTAAAACCCCTTGTCTGGTTCAGATTCATTCATGACATTTTTATGATCTGGACTCATGGCAGGAACAACCTTTACTCTTTCCCCCATAACTTCAGCACCTATTCACAAAACTTCTTCACCTGGTCTGTCTCAACTCAACACAGTCACCTTCATAGACATTTGATCTCCTCCCCTCAGATAACCCCATAAACAAATCTTTTTGTATCAAGTGCACCAACCATCATAAGTATCCCCACTTTGACAGCTGTCACCATTCCATGTCAAAAAGTCTCTTCCTTACAGCCTCATCACCTGTGAATGCAGTACCTGAAGTTGAAAGCAGGAGCTTTTATTGACAGACAGTATCCTGCCCAATGCATCCACAAACATATCTCCCATGCTATCTGCTCCTCTGACATCAGTTAAACTGTTAACCAGCCACTGACCAGCACTACTTCGATTATGCAGTATCACCATGGCGTTGAAAAGCTCAACTACATCCTTCACCAGGGCTTTGACTATCTCTTGTCATGCCCTGAGGGGGAGGATATTCTACCCACAATACCCAAAGTTATGTTAAGCCATCCATTCAACCTATAGAATATCCTTATCATACCTATTCCAATCCTGCTCTCAATCCTGTAACCTATGGTTCATCCCCTTATGGTTGACCTGGATGCAAGACTTGTCCTATACATTCACTCACCATCTCCTACCACAATCCAATCACTGGCATTTCCTATCCAATAAAAAGCTGGACATGTGAAATCAGCCATGTCATATATCAGAAATACTGCAATTACTGTTTGGCATTCTTTGTGGGCATGACAAGTAACTAAATTTCTACTCACGTGAACAGCCACCACCAGACTGTGGCAGGTCACAAATTTGACCATCCAGTTGCCAAATGTGTTGTGCACCATAATTCAAATGATTTCAATAGTTACTTCACAATCCAAGTTGTTTGCATACTTCCTTCCAGCACTAATTTCTCTGTAATATGCAGGTGGAAATTGCCTCTCCATCATACTCTGCACTTATGTCCCTCTGGCCTAAATCTCTACTAACCTGTCTCCTAATGCTTTTCCTTGCCTTTTCCCTTCTCTCTTCTGCCTACACCACTCCTTCCCCATCCAGATCATATACTGCCTTTTCCCCACCACTCTTCCTCCCCTGCCATGTGGGGGTTCTCTCTCTCTCTCTCTCTCTCTCTCTCTCTCTCTCTCTCTTTCCGCTCCCCCTCCCCATCCTCTCTCCTTTCTCTCTTCTATCTCTGTGTCCTTCCTCATCTCCACCTTCCTCTCCTTTCCTCCCCTCCCTTTTCCACCTTCTCCCTCACTCTACCTCTTATATTTAACTCCTTTCATTTTGTTGTACAGCTGCTGAGTCATTTGTTGACTGCTCTGCCTTGCACTAACCCATTACCTCCTTTGCGTATTATGCATCCTTTCCTACCCCTTCCCCACCTCCATCTGCCCAGACAACTACTATCAATAATTAACAATTAATCTTGCCATGTGTATGCATCTGGATAACTGTGTGGTTGTGTGAGTAAATGCATGTGCTCCTACTAGAGGGAGCGAGAGCTTGAAAGCTAGTGTAAATTTTTTTTGTGTTGCATATTTCTATACACCACATATCAGTTAGCTATAAATGAGTGGTTGTCTTTCCTTTTATTTTACATTTCCAACCAGGAATTTTCATCATTGTTATAGATTTATATTAAAATGATTTGCTAATTGGATAACAAGTATTGCATTATATGTGAAACTGATATCTGTAATTAGTTATTCTACACTCAGCCAACGCTGATATACAGTGCAGTGAATGTAACAACCTTATATTTACAAGATCACTTTAATATCTTGAAATATAATATAAATGGAATGATATTATGTTATTCGCTACAAACAATTGCATTAACAAAGTAATTAGCTCACCCACAGCTTATATATTTTGGTAAATAAAATATTTTGTTTCTGAGGATGCTGTCAAATGTCCACAGTTTGCAATGCCTGAGCAGTACCTGCATGTTTGGCCTCGAGGTTCCTTTATGATGATCGCCCTGCCCAACCAGGACTGCTCATGGACTGTAACTCTCTTCATGTCCTTCGAACAATTTGAAGCACTTGACACGACCAAAGCACTGTTAGACTTCTTTGGACAACACTTTCCTGATGCACTGCCACTCATTGGGACTGAGCGGTTAATCAAGGACTACTTCTCCACAAAACCTTCACCACTCATCTCCATTAAGGTTTGTTGTGAATGCAGCCTTTGCCTCACTTTTAATTTATAAGCTTCTCAATGACTAGTGTAAGTATACAGAAGTAATCAATGTCTTAATGTACAGTATATCAATGTATTCTTTGTTCCAACGGTAACATGTTCCAAGGCCATTCAGTGAGTTAGCATCCTTTTTATATCTACATTGTTCTTTGTGTTTTCTTATGAGCAATATTGGTCTGTTATTAACCTAGAAACAATTCACATAGTTAATCAGTTTTTGACTATTGATACTTTTCTGAATGTAAGTCATAAACTCAGTACTTCACTGAAAAGAAGCATAATATGCCCAGGATTGCGCATGTGAAAAGCATACATCCAGTGTTTGGTTGATGATATTTGTTACATTCATTGCAAAAGAGTTACTTTATGTTTATGTTGTAAGTTGAAACTAGAACATGGCCTCCTTAGAAAAAAGCCTGGAGTTGCTGGAAAACACAATATGAACTTTTTCCATTGTTCACGTTAAATCAATAACTGCCAGATACTTGAAGAAAAATGGCCCTAAACATTACTAGACCATTCTTCTCATACATGCTAATATTCTTTGTGCCTTTGCTTTTAAGCCTGTAGTTGAGGATGTTAGTATGATGATAGATAATGATTTTATGCAACAAGCTGAAATTTAAAAAAATATATGCTTAATAAACAGTAACTAGTTGTCACATCACATGGCAGAAAGTTAGCCAAATTGTGTAACTTGGTTCTATGTACTGTTGAGAAACAACCTGGAAAAGTAAGAATGCTGGTTAATGGGAAAAAACAATTACATTGGAGAAAGTACAAAAAGATGTAGAAAGCTGTCAAATCTATAATTATCTGCATGTTTCTCAGTAGTTTCATGTCCATCTTGGAAAGCTGTGTCTCCAAATTACTAAACACAGTGGTACAGAATATAAAGGAAAATCACTACTGTCATGGTTATGAGAGTGCCTTCAAAGTGGTGGTGGTGGTGGTGGTGGTAGTGGTGGTGGTGGAGCGGAGGGGAGCGGGGCGGAAGGGGGAAGGGGGGACAGAGAAAAAAGAGAAAGGGAGACAGGCAGACTTACAAATTCACAATGCACAAAAGGACTGAAATGGTCAGGAAACATTGCAAAAAAACAAATAAATAAATAATAACTAGGCATATGTATATCTGAGGAGCAAAATAACTGATGATGGTCGAAGTAGAGAGAATATAAAATGTAGACTGGCAATGGCAAGGAAAGCGTTTCTGAAGAAGAGAAATTTGTTAACATCGAGTATAGATTTAAGTGTCAGGAAGTCATTTCTGAAAGTATTTGTATGGAGTGTAGCCACATATGGAAGTGAAACGTGGACGATAAATAGTTTGGACAAGAAGAGAATAGAAGCTTTCAAAATGTAGTGCTACAGAAGAATGCTGAAGATTAGATGGGTAGATCACATAACTAATGAGGAAGTATTGAATAGGATTTGGGAGAAGAGAAGTTTGTGGCACAACTTGGCCAGAAGACGGGATCGGTTGGTAGGACATGTTCTGAGGCATCAAGGGATCACCAATTTAGTATTGGAGGGCAGCGTGGAGGGTAAAAATCGTAGAGGGAGACCAAGAGATGAATACAGTAAGCAGATTCAGAAGGATGTAGGTTGCAGTAGGTACTGGGAGATGAAGAAGCTTGCACAGGATAGAGTAGCATGGAGAGCTGCATCAAACCAGTCTCAGGACTGAAGACCACAACAACAACAACATGTATATCTGACTGAAATGTACCATAATCGAATTAAAATTAAATATAATTAAAACTGAAATAGGTAAAGAAGCAACAGAAGATGAAACTATTTCTACCAAAGAGAATGGAAGTATTATAAAGGTTGTACATGTGTCATAGTTAATAACAAAACAATGAAAACTCCAGGTAGGAATATCAATAATGTCAGAAAAGACAGATTGCTACTTATCGTAAAGGAGATGGGTCTGAGCTGCTGGAGTTGACAGTCATGAGTGCATGAAGTATGCTTTCCTGTGTGTATGAATGGTGTGTGTTTCTGTTTTGCTGATGAAGACTGTGACCAAAAGCTTTGTGTAAGTGTCTTTTAATTGTGCCTGTCTGCAAATTAACATATGTTCTTTACAGTATGTAGCAATTTATTTTTTACTACATTGTTGATGTAGTTAATAATAATTATTCTTTTAAAAATCAGTGTTGACATTGTTGCAGTTGGTTTAGAAGAGAAAGTAGAGCTGCACAGGAAATTTGGTGCAACCAAAATTTCTCTCAAATCCCCTTCAAAAATAAGGCATAAGTTAGTATGAGCAGGTTTGGTGTTTCTGGAAGTTATGAAGGTCTCCTCTAGACGGTCCTAGACTGGTTCAGGTTCATTGATGATATCTTCATGATCTGGACCCAGGGCCAAGACACCCTATCTTCATTCCTTTACAACCTCAACACCTTCTCTCCCATCCGCTTCACATGGTCCTCCTCAACCCAGCATGCCACATTCTTAGATGTTGACCTCCTCCTCTCTGATGGCTCTATCTCACCTCTGTCTGTACCAACCGCCAACAGTACCTGCATTTTGACAGCTGTCATCCCTTTCACACCAAAAAAAATCCCTCCCATATAGTTTGGCTACCCGGAGATGGCATATCTGCAGTGACAAAAACTCTCTTGCTCAGTATGCTGAGGGTCTCACCAAGTCCTTCACAGACAGGCATTATCCCTCAGAAGTAGTCTGCAAACAGATCTCCCCTGCCATTTCCCCTCACAAAGCAATTCTCCCACCATCCCCAAAACCAGCCACAAAGGAGTGTCCCTTTTATAACCCAGTACCATCCTGGGCTGGAACAACTGAACCCCATCCATTGCCAGGGCTTTGATTACCTAGCATTGTGCCCTGAAATGATGGACATCCTACCAGAGATACTTCCCACTCCTCCACCCACCCAGTCTCCACAACATCCTAGTCCATCCCTATGACAATTCCAATCCCAACCCCTGCCACAAGGATCATACTCCTGCGAAAGATGCAGCTGCAAAACCTACCCAATCAACCCATCCAACACTTTCTATTCCAATCCTGTCACAGGTTTATCATACCCCATCAGTAGCCAGACCACCTGTTAAAGCAGAAACGTCATTTACCAGTTCTGTTGCTATCACTGCGCAGTTTTTTATATTGGTATGACTATGACCGACTGTCCACCAGGATGAACAGCCACCACCAAACTGTGGCCAAGAGCAAAGTAGACTGCCCATGGCACAACATGCAGCTGAACATAACAAGGTAGATTTCAATGGCTGCTTCACTACCCAAGTCATCTTGATCCTTCCCTCCACCACCAGCTTTTCTGAACTGTGAAGATGGGAGTTATCCTTACAACACATTCTCTGCACCCATAATTATCCTGGACTCGACCTATGGTAACATACTGTTCCCACATCCACCCTGTCTGTCCTATCATCTCCTCCCCATTCTCATCTTCCACCTTGTTCATTTGTAGCCCTCTGCCAATGTATTCACCTGTCTTTCCCTGCTCCTCGCCTTTCTCCTTCCTTTTTTCCCCACATCCCTGCCCCACAACCTCCTGACGCTGCACCTGTCATCAGTCTAATCCCTGCAAGTCCCCCTCCCCACCTGTACGCTGCTATCCCTTTTCCTTCCACTCCCCTTCCCCATCCCCTCCAGATTGCGGCTTGCATCCCACATGATGTTGTAATCCGTCTCGAGATGCTGGCGTTGGTGGTCGTGTGTGTGTGAGGTGTGCTTGCTTGTGTGTGTGTGTGTGTGTGTGTGTGTGTGTGTGTGTTTTCTCTTTACTGACAGAGGCTGTGGCCAAAAGCTCTATGTAGGAGTCTTTTAATCATTGTCTGCAACTTGATGTGTCTTCTTTGCAAAAAGTAGCAATTATCTTTCCCTACTTTGTTAATATTCCTACCTGGAGTTTAGATTGTTTGATTTAATCTTATATGTTGTTGATTCAGTAGTAATAATTATACTGGGTCGTCAGAAAGGTGTTTTTGGCATTTTGAGATTAATCTCATATAAACAACACAGAGATCATGGATCACTTGGTAGCAATTTCCAACATCTTCTGTAAAAAGCAGTTCTCCAGTTCATTAAATAAGGTAACTTATCCACAAAAATTTTACAAACATTTTCTGGAAAAATTTTTTTCACATGCCTCCATGTTACCAAACCGAGCACTGAAGATATTTCCAAAGCAGCAAAGGACGTGCTACACCGATGTATAAAAAGCTAAGTGTATAGTAATATCTGTCTGCGAGGTGTGTATGTCTGCAGTGCCATCTGTTTCTTCCAATGTATTTCTTCATGGCTAGGAGTGTTTGTAAGATTGGTGTCCCTCCCCCCCACCCCCCACCCCCACCCCAGTCACTCATATCCGAGTTCATATTTCATACTACATACTAAAATTATTGCAAATGTCAACAAGAATTGTAAACATAATACCATAAAAATAATAATAGCAATCCTGCAAATATCATGATTTACCTCTTTTGAAATCAAACTCTTGTATACAGAGCTAAACATTTATATCATATACCTGCCGATATCACCTCTTCTATCTTTAGATAAGTGGGCAGGACACACAAAGTTATTTTTTTTCTCTACTTCTATTACTATGTTACAGAATTATTTCTAGTTTATACTTACTGATAATTTATAAGAACTCCTATCATAACAGTGACAATTTAAAATCGAATAACTATCTTATTTGGAAACATAACAGTAGAGATATCAGTACTTTTTGATTGCCAGAGTAATGGATGATTATCAGTACTCTCACAAGATACAGATTTTGGCTAACAGATTTTGTATACAATACAACTGAAGAGTTTGATAAACATTCTGGAAAATTAAATTGGTACCCATTTGTTACCACATTGGAAGCAGAAATGCTTATTGCATATTTTGTTAACCATAAGTAAACCAATCATGATGAGTTACATATGTAATATTATTAGCCACAAGCATAGGAATGATCAGACAATATTTATGTTGTAGTGCAATCCCTACCATGTTGGCAGTTCAGTCATTATAGTTGGAGATGCAGCCCATGCAATGGTTCCCTTTTACGGACAGGGAATGAATGCGGTAAGTCTTTCAGTGTAAGCTGCTTTCTGTTTCTTTTATCTAGCTGAGACATCAAAAGACATGCCATTAAATATGTCTGAACTACAGCAAGTTTTTATGTTGCTCCTCATAAGTATTTGAATGGTTTTTTACATTATTTGAACGATGTGAACAGCTAACAATATATAAATAAGAACTTAAGATACTGAAACTAAGTACTTTATAATGAATTACAGAACATTCAAAGCCAGTCCACAAATGTTACTGTAGATGTAAATTTCATCAAGATCAGGATCTGTGCTGTAGCAAATACTCTCATATTTCACTTCATAGAATTGCACAATCCGTAAACAAAGTGGTAAACACACTGTAACTTACTTCTGCATTAGTGGAGGGATTCATTTTCTAAATAATGTTTGAGTTCTGCACATCAATCAATGATAAGTAAAATCACAACACTGTCTGGTTGACACAAAGATATTTTATGTATAAGAGGAAAATGCAATATAACAAGAAATTAGTTTTGAAATGCAAATATCTTAAATTGCTGAAGATTTCCATTTGTATTCGTGTAAGAAAATCAATTCCAACTAAAATATAAATGTGACCCAATAACATTAATGGGAGCAGACAAATAAAGAAAATAAAGTGTTATTGAGAACTGCTGAAGATGTTTGTTAATATCTACACAATAATACTGGTTCCTCCTAAAATTAAAAACAGACATAATAACATTACTGAGGGTGGACAAATAATGAAAAACATGTCACTGAATGAGGTAGCTTTCTGTGTTTCAGTATTACTGAACAAGCATTCACTACAACAGTCATTTATTAACATGAGCTTTTATGCACTAAACAGTGTCAAGTATAATTTTTTATAAACTATGATGAGTAATGGTGATAATATATTTCTGAGTATTTCTTTGCTGTCCATCCAGTTGTGATCTTTGACTGCCCTAAATACAAAACTTTCTCAAGCACTCTCATGAATTCATTGACAGTTGGTACTATTTTATTGTCTTATAATTGGTTTTAAGGTGTACTTTCAACCATTTATTACTGAAGTTTTATCTGCCCTCAAAATGAAGAGTAGAGTGCCATCAACAAAATGAACATGGTTCAAAGCTTTGCTTTTCTGTCGGAGATACCTTCATTATCTGGAACTTTTTTTAGTCTTCTTGTTTATAATACAGTTTACAACTGAATTTCTTCCCAGCTGTTTCTCTGTAATAAAACATACACTTCAGTTTTGATATTATTTGGTTTTTCTTTTGTTGTCTCTCTCCTGATAATCATATGTATTCCATTTGATCTTATTCAGATCCTCTTCCAACTCCTGTAAACTATCTTCTGATACACTATGTGATCAAAAGTATCCAGACACCCCCAAAAACATACATTTTTCATATTACGTTCATTTTGTTGCCACCTACTGCCAGGTACTCCATGTAACCAACTTCAGTAGTCATTAGACATTCTGAGAGGCACAATGGGGTGCTCCACGGAACTCACAGACTTCGAATGTGGTCAGGTGATTGGTTGTCACTTGTGTCATACACCTGTATGCAAGATTTCCACATTCCTAAACATCCATAGGTCCACTGTTTCCAATGTGATAGTGAAGTGGAAATGTGAAGGGACACATACAGCACAAAAGCGTACAGGCCGACCTCATCTGTTGACTGACAGTGACTGCCGATAGTAGAAGAGAGTTGTAATGTGTAATAGGAAGACAGCTATCCAGACCATCACGCAGGAATTCCAAACTGCATCAGGATCCACTGCAAGTACTAGGACAGTTAGGTAGGAGGTGAGAAAACTTGGATTTTATGGCCGAGCAGCTGCTCATAAGCCACACATTGTGCCAGTAAATGCCAAACGATGCCTTGCTTGGTGTAAGGAGCCTAACATTGGACGATTGAACAGTGGTAAAATGTTGTGTTGAGTGACAAATCATAGTACACAGTGTGGTGATCTGATGGCAGGGTGTGGGTATGGCTATTGGCTGGTGAACGTCATCTGCCAGCGTGTGTAGTGCCAACAGTAAAATTCGGAGGCAGTGGTGTTATGGTGTGGTCATGTTTTTCATGGAAAGGGCTTGCACCCCTTGTTGTTTTGTGTTGCACTATCACAGCACAGGCCTGCATTGATGTCTTAAGCACTTTCTTGCTTCCCACTGTTGAAGAGCAATTCGAGGGTGGTGATTGCATCTCTCAACACGATCGAGCATCTGTTCATAATGCATGGCCTGTGGTGGAGCAGTTACATGACAATAACCTTCCTGTAATGGACTGGCCTGCACAGAGTCCTGACCTGAATCCTACAGAACACCTTTGGGATGTTTTGAATGCCGACTTCATACCAGGCCTCATCGACCGACATCGATACCTCTCCTCAGTGTAGCACTCTGTGAAGAATGGGCTGCCAATGGGCCCCAAGAAACCTTCCAGTACCTGATTGAAAGTATGCCTGCCAGAGTGGAAGCCATCATCGAGGCTAAGGGTGGGCCAACACCATATTGAATTCCAGCATTACTGATGGAGGGTGCCATGAACTTCTAAGTCATTTTCAGCCAGGTGTCCATATACTTTTGATCACATAGTGTTTTTATTGCACTAAAAATAAATAGATTTTTTGTTTATTTATTTATTTATAGAGCTGAAGTACTTAAGTTTCTGTGGTCCATTTTATTCACTATTTAGCAAAGCTTGATTTAATGAGGAGTGTTTGCAGAAGTAGCTGTGCATGCCCCTAGCTCTGAAATCATTTCCCAAATTCCTGTCATTCCCTCCTTACAAAACTCTCTCACCTAGGCAGGAATACCAATTCCCCACGTACTTACAACAGTAGGGCCTCTGATGGCCTTCTTACAGTACAGTAGGCTTGCAGGAAGTGAAGAGTTTGGCAGTATACATGAACAATGCTAAACCTTGGCAGAACTTCATCCACAGTGTTCTTGCCCATGAAATGAAAGTTCCTGAATCTCAGAGCCTGAGGCTGACACAACCAGTTCATTTACAGACAATATGTCACAAGAGTTCTCAAGACTTCAGTCAATATTGTCAGTTAACAATCAGACAGTCTTTATGATCCACATAAAATATTTACCTCAGATAGTAGCAGTCTTTGGCTCAACACACAGTCTGTAGCATGGGTTGTTGAACAGCCCATGATGTCTACCTAAACTAGATTTCAAACTGCACTTATCTGAGCATACATGGCAAATATCCATGTATTTGGTGGCCATCAAATTGTAGTTAGGGAAGGAACAGAAGTGTTACTAGAATGCAAAACAAAATATTTTCTGATTCTGTGCCACATGAATGTATGACTTTGGATGTATCAGTTTTCTGAAAAAGAACAGTATGAACTGTTTCAAAACTAGTGCAACAAATAGAGGCAGTTCTGTAGAACCATACCAGAGCTTGAAAATATAATGCAATTGGATTGTAGTGGCAGACAACACACATATTCAAATTTGGAAGCTTTCATAGCCAGTGGCTCCTTCATCTGACAGAATATATTTATTACATTACATTATAATTTGAAAGTAGTGGCAGCCAAACATCTTAGTACTTGTAGTTTGTAAAACTGAAACAATAAACATTTCTAATACCTCTTGAAAAAGGCGACGGTAGCTGCTTGGACATGCCACCTACTGATGATAAAAATTTTGAGTGAACTATGCTGATATTTAAGAGGGGTTCTAGTAAAACATTGAGAAAGACCATTTAAAATGAGAGTGAAAATTTTAACATGTCAACATGTGGAGAATGTTGTACACACATCATAAAGCATATTTTTGTGACGTAACAATGAAAACAATCTATTTTTGACAAGGTAATGTAATTGGATAGATAAAAAATCTAGGTACTCACCAAGCAGCAGCAGAACATGCACATAAAAAAAGGTTATAATTATGCAAGCTTTCAGAGCCAGTGGCTCCTTCTTCTGGCAGAATCAAGATTCAAGAATTTTATTCACCGTAGATCATTTTACAATGATATTGGCTTCGTCATACAAGATGTACTAGTACATACAGAATAATAAAATAAACTTCTGTCAATACATTATAGAATACATTTGAAGCATGGCAGTGCACCAAATTACAAAGGATAGCTTTTAAAAGTTAATGCAACAAGCTATCTTATAATCTAATATAATATGGTATTTTATTGTTTATAGTATAAACTTTGTAATTACAAATGATTAACCACAGCACAAAATAATATGTTTAACTACAGACAACTTTTAAATGCTTATATTCTCCTCAGGCATCTCAAAGAATTCTTTAATGTCATAGAATGGATGATCTGACAGCCAGCTGTACCACTTAATTTTAAAAGAATTTGTATCCATAGACTGAACATGAACTGGCAGTTTATTGAACATTTTGAGTGGGTTAACTTTGTGGGAATTTCCTGTTCTCGCTAATCTGTGGCGCGGTATGTCTAAATTACCGTTAGCCCTAGTGTTGTGTTCGTGTATTACCCTTCTGGCAATAAATTCTGAAATATTATTTTTAATATAGAGTACAGACACATAGATGTATAAATTTATAATTGTAAGTATTCTGAGTCTGGAAAAAAGAGGATGACAGTGCTCCCTATGACCTCTTTTACATATTATACGTATGACTTTTTTTTGTAATTTCAATACGTTTTTGATGTGAGGGGAGTGCCCCCATATAATCAGCCCATATGAAATATGTGACTGGAATAGCCCAAAGTATGTCACCCTGAGGTACTCCAAGCTCACTACCTCCCTTAGTTTCAAGAGAAGGTATGCCACCCGAGATATTTTTTCACATACATGATTGACACGTTCCTCCCAATATAGTTTTGAGTCAATGTGAATACCTAAGAGTTTTACTGACTTATTGCCTACTTCATTTGATGCTCCCATTAAAAGTTGTTGTGTTTTGTTAGGGTTGCATAGGAGCTTATTGGCTGCAAACCAGTCCAGGGCCTTATCTAGTGTTTCTTTTGTTAGGTTATTCAGATCTGAAATGTTCTGATGTGTGGTAAGTAGTGTTGTATCGTCAGCATAACACACAACAGGGTGAGCTATATTTTTAGGTAAATCATTAATAGCGACAATGAAGAAGAAGGGTCCAAGGATAGACCCTTGTGGTACACCTGTGCTGATTTCCATGATGGAAGAATTTAAATTTCTGACTGAGACGAATTGTTTTCGGTTACTTAAATAAGAATTTATCACAGATAAAGTGCTCCCTCTCGCTCCATTAAACTCTAGTTTCCCCAGTAGTATGTCAACAGGAATGCAATCGAAAGCTTTGCTTAGGTCACATAATACCAGTGATACCATGTTATTATTTTCAAAAGCTGTTAAGGTTTGGTCAATGATTTCCAAGATGGCCCCTGTTGTGTTCTTCCCCTTTCGAAAGCCAAACTGATTGTTACATAGGATATTGTTTTTTTTTTCAAAGAAGTTGCTTATTTGTGTGTGTATCAGCACCTCAAATACCTTTGAGAATATTGGAACAATGGAGACTGGTCTGTAGCTTTGGGGGAGATGTTTGTCTCCTTTTTTAAAAACTGGGACAACTTTTGATACCTTGAGTGCATCCGGAAAAACTCCAAATTCTACACATGTATTAAAAATATAAGCTAATGGTTTGGCGATTGAGTGTATTGTCTTTTTAATTATGTTATTTGATAACCAATAACAGTCCATACTTTTAGAACCTGAAAATTTGGATACAGCTTTCATAACATCAGCAGGTGTGACAGCCCTCCATTGAAATGCCAGGTTAACAGGCAGTGGTGTTCCAACAAGGTTCATTGCAGATGAATTTGTTGCTTTGATACTGTTACTTATTTCTTTAACTGAGTTTAAAAAGTACTCATTTAATTCTTCAGGATCAAGCAGAGCTGTTTCTGCGCATTTCGGTGTATTCTCTTGTTTTATTATTTGCCAGGCTGCCTTGCATTTATTGGGAGCTCTTTCTATATAGTTCTCCACTGCTTGCTTTTTTGACAGAAGAAGTTTAGCTTTATAGTATTTTTTGCATTTCAGATATGACCTATGAATGTTCACACTCTGTTCTGCCCCTTGGTCAGAGGCTTGTTTATGCATCTGGTACAGCATATGCAAGTTTCCTCTAATTTCTACTAGCTCTTGTGTGAACCAGTTCAGACTTTTCTTTTCATTTGGATGTCTAATTTTTTTTACTGGTGAGCAAGAATACCATAAATCTGTGTACTTCCTAAAGAAGTCACCAAAGCTAATTTCAGCTTCCCTTTTTCCAGATTGACAATTATATATAAAGTCCCAATCTGCACTTCCTAATCTATCAACAAACATATTTATGTACTCTTCCTTCTGTCTTCGTACCACTACTACTTTAGATTCTTCAGTTTTAACTGGCTGCCTCTTACAGAGTGTAAGGAGTAGTGTCTCATGATCTGCAAGTCCACTTCCTGCAAGTCTAACTGTAAAATCCTCCCTATGGAAATTCACAATAATATTGTCTATTACGTGTGGCACAGTTATTTGTACAATAGAGGTCTCATGATCTTAGCATATTCAAAAATGTCCTAGCAACTGGTCTCTGTATGTTTACCATTTCTATGTTGATATCACCACATATAGCAAATCTCGTTTTACTCTTCAATATTTTTTTAATTATTAATTCACATTTTTCAGTAAACAAATTTACATCACCATCTGGCAACCTATATAGACTAACTACCACTATATTTTCATTCATTAGTTTTACACAACTAAACTCCCCATCTAGTTTTTGAGGAGTATGTAGATACATCAATTCTGGTGAAGGGGAAAGAAGAGGGGTGAAGGAAAAGGAAAGACTCAGAAAAGGAAAGAGTCAGACTTTCCTTCTCGTCCCATCCCATCCAATAAGTCTTCCCTGACCCTCAGTTCTGCGTGACTTTTCCAACATCCATCCCTTTTTCTAGACATCTCCATTCCTTTTCCTTCACCCCTTTTCCTTCGCCTTCAACACTTCTGCCAGAAGAAGGAGCCGCTGGCTCTGAAAGCTTGCACAACTATGATCTTGTTTGTGTGTGTTCTGCAGCTGTTTGGTGAGATCTATCAAATTACATAATGTTTTTGTGATGGGATTTTTCATTATTAATGGTTGCTTAACCTGCTTTTGAGTATCCTTGTTTGTTAATTCAGTGATGGAGAGAGTTTCATAGCTTTATGCAATGCTGATTTACTTTAGGAGGAAGAGGGTGACATGACTAACTATGCCATTCTATTTAAAGGTTTATGTTGTTATTGTGCTCAGTATACCCATGTATTACTACCCATTTCAGTTTAACACTATTAATATTAATAAAAAGTCACACTGCATACCAAGGGGTACAAATGTTCCATATATGATACTGGAATGCCTCTTAAATAGAAACTACTTCTCAGTCTAAAGTGAATTACAGGATGAGTCAAAAAGGACTATAACTTTGCAATGATATATAAATTTATTGAGATAACTTACAGAATCAACAGATGCATCAATTTTTGGCAACCCCATTCTGCCACAAGGAGCACCAGCATGGTGCATAGTTAAAATGGCCACTTTCACTGGTGCTGAGCATGCTCGCTTTACTTGGATATGCTTGAAAACTTTTTAAATCCACAGACCGATGAAGATGACCGAGATGGAATGATTTACTTCCAGCAAGGTGATGCACCCCCTCATTTCCTCACAGAAGTTCGAGTTTTCCTCGATAATCACTTCCCAGATCAGTGGACTGAATGTAAAGGGCCAATTGCATGGCCACCTCACTCTCCAGACTTGACATCACTGAATTTCTTTGTCTCAGGATTCATCCACGACTGTGTGTATATTCCTCCCTACCAGACAATTTAGCTGACCTGAAAAATTGAATCTACACTGCCATTGCACAAGTTATGACCAATTTGCTGCAATGAGTGTGGGAAGAAACTAATTACCAGTGGGATGTTTGCCACATTACAAATGGTAGTCACATCAAACCAAAATGACACTTGACAGTTTTACACGAAACTTGATGTTGTTTGCTACAAAATAGCACCTCTACTGATTCTGTAAGTTATCTCAATAAATTTCTATATCATTCCAAAGTTGTAAAGTTCTTTTTGAGTCACCCTGGATATGTTTACGTAGTTGGTGTCTGAAGTTTTGCATTGCCAATTGGGTTTTATGTTGGCAGTTACTATCATGTGAAGATGTCAAAGCATTTCTATCATGGAACTCAGGAGGATAAACTACCTTTCTAGGTACTAAATGTGGTCTATTTTGACAACAGAATTATGTGTACAAAATGACATAAAAAAGAATTCTGGAAGTAGCGCTGCAAATTTGTGTCATTTCCCTGCAGAGTAAATTTTCTTTCAGTTTTAATTTAATAAGTTAGTAATAATTTTCTGTTACCATGTTACACTTATCCATCCAGATAGTAAGAAGATCACTGAGGGCTGCCTATCTATATTTAGTCCCCACAAAGCAACGAGATTGTTAACTTATTGGCACTAACAGCTACATGGTATAAATCTCTCTCTCTCTCTCTCTCTCTCTCACACACACACACACACACACACACACACACACACACACACATCCTCAACAGTTACCTTATAATTTCACATTTTTATGTCTGGCAGGCACCCATGCAGTAATGGTATAATCCAAACACTTTCTTTTATATTTTCCTTCTTTTTACAGCAGCTTGCTCCTAAAGTTTTGTCACATCACTGAATAAAATGGAATACCATTTCCATATAATATATGGGGACAATCTATATTTGTCAGTTATACAATAACATCAGCAACAATGGTCATTTTATGTGTGAATCAGTCTGCAGCATCACCTGTGATCTGGATGATGGACTAAATAAATCTTTTATTCATGACAACATAGGTTTTCCCATAGATGTGTCAGCATGTCATTGCTTGTGGACACCATTTTTCCTTCTCTGGCATTAACACATTGACTGCCACATGCTTAGTGATGGCAGTTTCACTGCCAGGACAGGCCAGGTGCACAGCTCTATGCGTGTGACACTTCAGTGGCCACCACCATACACACAGCATCAGGCATGTGGTTCTGCTATGGCTGCTTTTGGTCACATGGCAGTCACCATGTTTATTATTTATTTTATTCGTCTTTCAAAAGATCACACATGTGATATAGTATTTGTCATTAAAATGTTAAATTATTGAAAGCAAGTAAAGGTTTCAATTTATTGACTGTGACAGATATTCATTGACACAGTAGAAGCATTTATCAATCAGGTATTTTTTTACTTCATGCATGAATTTACTTTTGTCTTCCAGCACTTCAATTTGGATTGAAATGCGATTAAAAGCTTTATGCCTAAGTGGCATACATGATTCTCTCTTCTGGTTTTTGCCACACAGGAAATGTGGAACTCTTTACAATGTCTTGTTTTGTGATTGTGGCAGCTAGAGTTTGTTTGAAGATTACAATGATTTTTACAGATAATTCCCAGGCATTTGAAGATATATGTAGATGGTAGTGTTAGTATCTTTAGCTGTGTAACTAAGCGTCTACAGTGTGTTTGTGGTATGTATGAGTCATGAAACGAATAGCTCTTTGTAGTGTAATAAAATTTTCTTTTAAGTTTGACTTGGTTTTGCCCCAAAAACTTACACAGTAGCTTGCAACTGACTGGAAACGGCCAAAGTACACAGTTCCTGGTGTAATCCAGGAATTTGACACTTTGGATCCAGATGAACTGTAACTCACAAGCTTTTTTGGGAAACACATTTCGAAGTTTGTCATAAAAGTGGAAGCAAATATATTGTAAGCATCATTTGTGTTTGTTTGTACCAAGACTTCCGACCAAACTTCATTTTTTAAGATGCTTTTGAACTGGTTGCAATTTTCAGTAGAGGAAAATTGTTTGTAATCATTTTGTAGTATAATTTTCTGCTTAGTAGTTGCAGTGAGATTAAGGATTACTGAGTTATGATCCAATAATCCTATATTTTCCCATTTGTTACTGTCACTTCATTTTTGACCACATTGCGAAAGACGTTATCTATTAAACTTTCACTGGAGTGTGTTGTTCTAGTGGGATCTGATATGTGGAGAAACATGTTGAAACTTTTTAATATGTCTAGAAACTTGATTTTAACTGAACTTTGGACCAAGAGATTACTATTAATGTTACCACAAAGAATTATGGTAGAGTTCTCATTAAAGAAAGTGTAGAGGAATACTTCCAATTTCTTAAGAAAGACTTCAGTGTCCCCAGATGGTGATCTCTAAACTGCTGCAACAATTATTTTTTTCTTTAAAATATACAACAGAACAGCTACTGCTTCAAAAACCTTTTCAACACTTAATGATTTAGCATCAGATTTTAAATTTAATTTAAGTTTGGGATCCAGATAAATACATACACCACCACCTTTGGTGGTTTGCCTACAGAATGGACTGCAAGTTTATACTGGCTTAAATTTATGTTGTTTAATCCATTGTCCTTACACCATTGTTGCTATCTCAAGTTAAACACACTTATTTTTAAGACAATGAATATTCAAACTCATAATCTTTAGAGGATCTGAACGATCTGCCAGTCCTATATGTTTACACTCTGTTACTACAATCTCTTACTCCTTTTACAGTTCTCATACATTGCTGTGGATTCCTCTGCTTGCAAACATTTAACTATTTCCCAGTTCACTGTTTGACCCCAGCAAAAGCCCTGGCTTCACAAGGGTGGGTGTCTGCTTCTGGGTTGACAACTGCTGCTGATGTGTGCTGTTGCTGTGAATGCCAATGACTTTGGTTGGTTTGTTGTTGATGTTGTAACTACTGCTACTGATGTTGGTTCTGCTGCAGCTGTTAATATTGGTTCTGTAGAAGGTTCCTCTGATGCTACTGTCATCTGGATAGCTGATCAGAGTGCTACTGCTATTTGTGCTGGTGACGATGGTGTTATTCCTATTGGAGATTTGTACCACCCCAGTTCATTGACTGTCATTTTGTAATTACATGTAATTCATTCCCTTATTAAGTTTCCTAACCTGGCCTTCTCATTACTGTTTAAGTGAAGCCCATGAGTAGTAAAACATTCTCTATCAAATATGCTTGAATCATTTAATTACACATTACTGATAACCCTATAGTGACTTCTAAGTTTAGCATTAATTTTGTGAATTTCCTTATTTACACAAGGCCATTCAGATAGATCATGCCTGTGGGCAAAGTTTACAAGTATAATATTTGTATTTGATAGTTGAGCAAAAGACTCAAGAGCTGTTTATACATTTTCGTAGCATTATTTCCGTAAATGTCTTTTGCTCCAGCAAATATTACAACACTGTCCCACCTGACATAGTTATATTTTACAATGTTTTTCATCACTTCTTTGAAACCAGAATGTGGTTTAATCATAACTGTAACTGTTGATGATTTACTGTTGACTTGCATTTCTTGAGAAATTTCATTGGTGTGACTGTCTCCAAAAACATTGATTTTTGTTTCTTTCTTCTTTGTAACACAGACCAGTTTTTGTTTATTTTCACATTCACTGTTTGTTTGTTTACCAAACTGAGTCAGTTCTTGGAAAGGAATTTGAAGCAATGTTGTTTGTTTGCTGTGTTTTCTTTCACCTGTTCATGAACTGGAATGTAGAGGAAACCATACTTTCATTACTGCTAATTTCACAGCACTGTTCTTGGACTTCTAGAGCAGCAAATTTATTTGTCACATTTACAGATTTTGCACAGATATTTCATATGGCATTTAGTGAGACACTCTTTGTAGGTCAACAACAAGTATTGTCATTGTTGATGTTTCAATCATTGAAATAGCGGAGTTCTTGTGGAGGCAGTTTATTTCTGAATTTGCGCATTTTTCATGTAGGGTGCTTTTTTAAGCACTAAATACCTCATAGAGAGTGTAAACAGTAATGGTACTATAGTATAAATTAGGGTACCTCTGTCAGAAAACAATAAATCCAAATTTCAACTATGACCTGCACCAGTACAATACAAGGCAAAAGTTCAGATACCATGTAAATAGCCACAGAACAGCTTTATATGAAAAAAATTCACTTCATGCTGGGCTGAAGCTAGCCAATGCCCTACCAAAAAGTCTCACAACCCTTCCTACTAACAAATTAAAAGATCAGCTAAAAAGAATTCTAATTGAAAACCCTTTTTATTCCCTAGATGAGTATTATATCTGCATGAAAAGTGCTTCATAAGTATGTCAAGCTCATAGTTTTAATTAACCTACAACTAACATAATGTTGATAACAACAAAATTTGTAATATTGTGATTGTATACTACTAAATGTAAAATGCATCAAAATGTAAAATTTATTAATACAAACAAGTCTTTAGTTTGTAATTTATAAACTGGTGTATTCAGAAGAATCATCTGTATGATGTCCTGAAACTGTATTATTTCTAGGGATTGTATTTGATTATTCAATGTTGAATAAATATTATTATTATTATTAGAAAGGTTGTCCTAAACATTTATTGCTATGGTGCGTAAGTGCATGAAGTGTCAGTGCACATGGTCTGCTCTGTATTTCAGATATTGCATTTTATATTTTGCTAAAAATGTTTGCATTTTACAAGTACATTAATCAGGTCCTGATAAATGTCCAATAACAATTCACTAGCTATTTTTGCAAATTTTGTATAGTGAAAGTGAATTTGGAATACACAGTGTGACTCAAGAGTCTGATATATATTTTTGTAACCACTGGAGCCAGAAAGATGGGGACAACATCTTTCTTCACTGTGAACTGTATTCTTATTTATGACCACTATTTAGATAGTTTAGGAAGCCAATGAGTTGTTTTCCACAGTGACTGTCTTCAGTGGTGGTGTCACTGGAATGTTTGTATCGCATTCTGCGTGTGTACTTTTAAGGTGATCAGCTTATAACTTATTCCCCAGGTACTTCTGGAGGAGGGGGATTGAACTCTTAAGATTTCCCTAAGACATACTTTCCATTTGGTCAGAGGATGCTGTATTTCTTGTTTAACAACTTACCCTAAATCAAGCTTGAAACAGCTTTGTCAAGTGAGTCAAATTATGTGAGATGATAGTTTAGTAAAATTTTTCATAAATAATTACACCTCACTGAAACACTTATGGTTTTCATTTGATCTGAGCCCCAATTTCTTGAATGACTCAGCAAATTTAGGATCCCTAATGTAACACCAATGGTTTCCCTTGTGCAACTGTAGGCTATGATTAAATAATTCTCAGATTAACATTTAATGAATTTCCAGCCAACAATGAAGGCAACTATGAAACTAGCACTTACACATACTAGAAAATATCAGAAAAGCATAAGAATTACACAAGTGAATCCTATTTCTATGTTTGATGGAAAATCTATAAGCACAGTAACTGGAGTAGATATGCAGTGTTCATCTCTTTTTACTATGGATGATAGCTGCAAGATGTCAAGCTGCTAACACACATACATAAGGTCTGAGAACTCATCTCACATATTATTTCTGAAAACACAGTGAGTTTATACATGGAAAAACCCAAAGATGTTAATGTTCAGCATGGCTTGATTTTTACTGTGAAGATTAACCTAGAGTAGCCCAATGGATAAAACATGGATATATAAGCGTAAATTTAGTCCATTAGAAATCCCAATTCAGCCATCCTCAGAAATTGTTCTGTGGTTTTCTTGTATAATTTCAGAATATGATACATGATTCCTCCGACAAGCATATGCATTTCCTTCCTTAATTTAGCTCTCTATAAGGTAGGGCACTGATTGTAAGGGCATTATTGTTTTGTTAATTATACATATGCAACAAATTTCCAGATACTTTCAGGCCACAAGCATTGTACAGTGCTTATGTTCTTCAACAATACTGCAGTTTTTCGAGAAAACAATCTGGAAAAACACACAACTAGTGCTATTCTGTCATGGTTTGCAGAGTATGGTGATAAATTTCCTATGGTCTGGGCAGTCACTTGCTTCATAGTCACTGAGTTCTTGTCATTAATTTTAACTGCATGGATTATTTCTGGTTTGGTTTAAGGCACACTATACTTTGTTCTGTTACATACACTGATTTTAAATCGTTACATTTTTCAGGGTTTTGAAGATTGCTTAATACTGGACAACTTGATGCAACAGTACAATGAAGATTTCTCTAAAGTTCTTCCTAAATATTCAGAGATAAGAAACAAAGATGCAGAAGCAATCTGTGATCTAGCAATGTACAATTACTATGAAGTAAGTCACCCTTGTATAAAATATCCAGCTTTGGTCAATTTCAGTAAACACATATGACTAAAGTGAAAGTGAATTTCTTTTATTCCATTATTTCAGATGCGAGATCTAATGAACCACAAATCATTCTTATTGAGGAAGAAATTTGACAATGCACTCTACCAAATAATACCCAAACTATGGATTCCACTGTACATATCAGTTACATTTACTAGTGAAGGATACTCCTGGTGCCTGAAGAACAAGTATTGGCAGGATAAGGTAATAGATTAAAAATACAATAGTTAAAAAACGGTGTCTAATTAATGCAAATGAAGTAAAGTGAAAATCTAGACACTTTTACAGAGCAAAAAAAGCACCTGTGGAACATTTGGAAACATTGTTACAGACTTTCTCTCAAATGAACTTCAAAGGTGAATGGAAACAAGAAAGTGTAAGCCTCAAAATGTATTTCTAACCTTGCCATAATCAACTCTTCCTTCACTAAACCTATAAGCACACTTTACAAATCACAATGGAGACCACTGTGGAGCATTCTTTCCAGTCTCACTGCTTATTAATTTTTTCACCTTGTGATTAATTAAAAATAAGTTCCTATACTTACAGTGATTGCACCAATATTTTCATCATCCCTGTGGAACCAATGTTCAAGGATGGAAGAGAGGATAATTGCAACACTAAAATACTGCATGATGACTGATGCTCGAAATTTTATGAGAACATTTCCTAAGATAATTAGATATTGTCTTTATAATGCAGTATTGGTACACAAGTTGAACAGACTACATGCCCCTACAGAACATGCCAAATTGGGCACAATTGGCCTCCGCTATTATTATAGCTTTATGCAGGAACAATATACTTAGTCAGTGTTGCAAACAGGAACCTGCAAGCTTTTTATAAGCTGCCTCTCTCCTAAATAAATTGCACTTTTGCAGTTTATACTAGTTTCATAATAGCATGCAGCTTTCTTCATCTATAATTGATCTCTCTTGACTTTCCCACTTCATATAATCACATGACTGGTTCCAGTGTAACTTTGCAATGCTATAATCTAAATCTTACCAAGGGAAGATACTATGAAACAATTACATCAAGAAAATTTGTGTGTTTGTGATATAACTGACTGAATTCAGTAGTTTATGTCTGCAACAAGAGACATTATCTGCATGAATACCAAGCATGCAATATAATACATATTAGAGTATGGATCAATTCTTATCAAAGAGAAATGGAGTTGAGCTGTGGACAAGGATACAAAATAGTGTGAAAACTGAAACCTCCTGACAGATTAAAACTGTGTGCCGGACTGAGACTCGAACTCAGGACCTTTGCCTTTTGCGGGCAAGTGTTCCACCAACTGAGCTATCCAAGCACGACTCACGCCCCATCCTCACAGCTTTACTTCTGCCAGTACCTCGTCTCCTGCCTTCCAAACTTCACAGAAGCTCTCCTGCAGGAGAAACATCCCCCAGGCTGTGGCTAAGCCATGTCTCCGCAAAATCCTTTCTTTCAGGAGTGCTAGTTCTGCAAGGTTCACAGGAGAGCTTCTATGAAGTTTGGAAGGTAGGAGACGAGATATTGGCAGAAGTGAAGATGTGAGGATGGGGCGTGACTCGTGCTTGGGTAGCTCTGTTGGTAGAGCACTTGCCCGCAAACGGCAAAGGTCCCAAATTCGAGTCTCGGTCTGGCACACAGTTTTAATCTGCCAGGAAGTTTCACATCAACGCACACTCCGCTGCAGAGTGAAAATCTCATTCTGGAGTGCGAAAACTGTTTACTTTAAATGGAAGCAAATGGAAACGCGTGGACTGAGGAGGAGGGGCAGGTAGTGAAGGAGGAGAAAGAACAGGGCAGGAGGACGTCAGGAAAGATAGTGGAACACAAGAATAAGGGAGACTACAGGCAAAAGCTCAAAGGTCTAGACAAAAGATAAGAAAAAGTTCTGTGAGGGTGGTTTGATAAGTCTAGTAAATTTCCATGAAAGAATGAATCATTTTTGTTGGACCTTCATGATTGGTAAGCTTGACTATTCCAAAGATCATATAAAGAATTTTAACAATGTTGAGAGCTGCCTGAATTGGTCAGTGTGTCTACAGCAATTTAAAATGGAAAAAACTGAGTTTTGTGCTGTTATTAAACATTTTAATTTGAAGAGTTGGACTACTGCACAAATCAAATCAAAATTGGACAAAGTTCAGGCAGACTCTGCACCATCATTGAAGACCATTTACTTTTGGATCAATGATTTTAAATAAGGCTGGACAAGAACTGAAGTGTGCTCCAGCTTTCCAGTTGAGGTCAACACCAAGGAGGCCATTTTCAAAATCCGTTATATGGTAAAGCAAGATTACTGAATAAAAGTTATGAGATTGTTGAGACTGTAGGCATCTTAACTGAGCAAGTGCATAGTATCCTGCATGGAGAATTGGTTATGAAAAAGCTGTGTGCATGGTGGGTGCCACGACTGCTCACAGGCAACCAAGAAAAGCATCTGGCACAACATTTCAACATAATGTCTGGTAATGTTTAATCACATTTCACAAGACTTTTTGTCCCGATTTGTGATTGTAGATGAAACAACCCATTATTACACACCAGAGCCAAAACAGCAGTCAAAACAATGGACAAAGTCTAGTAAAATTACACCGAAGAAGGCAAAGACCATTTTGTCAGCATTAAGGTGATGCCCACTTTTTTTTGGGATTCCCAAAGATTAATCCTTAATAGATGACCTGTAAAAAGGCAGAATCACAACTGCACCCCACTATGCTTCATTTTTGGATTGTCTGAACTAGCAATGTCTGATGATGTTTAATCACACTCCACAAGACTTTTTGTCCCGATTTGTGACTGTAGATGAAACAATCCATTATTACTCACCAAAGCCAAAACAGAACAAGGGTGGCACACAAAAAAGTCGTCTTTCACCACAATAATGCGCCATCCCACACATCAGTGATAACAATGGGAAAGTGTATGAACTGGGCAATTAATCGGTTCCTCATCCACCCTGTTCATCAGATGTATCCCCAAGTGACTGCTTCCAGTTCAATAACTTAAAACTTTGACTTGCTGGGAAGAAATTTTTGTCAAATGAGAACTGATAGTTGCAGTCAATGAGAATTTTGAGGAGTTTGAGAGGACCTATTTTTTGATGGTGTACCAAGTTAATCAAGTTTATATCCCTCAAAGGGGACTTTGTTGACAGATAAGGTGAGTTATTTACGAAAAAAAATTTTTTCTTGCTTTTTTATCACACTATGGGATGTAAATAGGAGAGGAGGAGGGGCAGTGGGGCGAAAGAACCAAGGGGCAGCACTGACTTAGGGCAGTGGTCTTGGGGAATGAAGAATATGTTAAAGAGAGCATTTGTATCTGCAACATTCAGAAGTGTTGAAGAGGACGTGGGGTAGGGATGAGGGTGTGAGGGGAGGGGAGGGGGAGGGGGTGCGTGGGGGGATTCAGTGGCGTAGACTGTAAAGCAGAGACTGAAGTCTACCATATCATGTTGAACATCATGTCTGTACCATGTGGTGTAGGTGACCAATTGCTACGGTTTGAAGGTGGCCCCTCACCCAGGTGGATAATCTGTTCCTGATCATATTAGGATTGAATACAGTGAATTTGGTAAAAGAGTGGCTTCTTTTACAGCTGCCTTGCCTTTGCTGAGGGTAGGACCCACTTGCTAACCTATACCATTTGGATTTTCCCTTCCAACCCCAGATTTTTTTTTTTGTTTGTTCAAGTGAGAACTTTCCAGCAACATAAAATTATGAACCAAAACTTTTGACCAACAAATTGGAAATCTAGCAATGGTACAGGCTGTAAATCAGGAAATCCTCAGACTCCCCGTGCTACTTTTCTACTCTATCCAAACTCAGCCACTAGAACCTACTCTTATCTCTTTCTCATACTCTGGATCCTCCATCTTCCTCCTGTAATTTTTCTTCCTGGAAAGCAGCAAAAGAGTCAGGCCAAAGAAACAGATTGTAAGATTGAAAGCATGGATCTGGCAAAAGACAGTAAAATCAAAGAAAACAAATATTGCAAAAACGAAGAAAAAAATCAGAAGCAAAAGTAAAGCCAAGAAAGATACAGAATTAGTAGGGGAGAGAGTTGTACCTTTGAACGCTTTTCAGTCTTTCACCTCTTGCCAGCCCTATAATAGATGTTTCATATATTCTCCTACTTCATTTTGAACTGATAGCATTCTCTTTACATGCAACATGGTCTTGTTCTGAAACTGCAAAAATTACTCTGAAAAAATAAGCTTTTCTAAAATTGAAATGTATTTCAAGGTGCATCATGATCATAGACCTAGGAGTGTATGTTCTATTCAGATTTAAAAAGATTTCAGTTTTAAAAAATCTTGTCAATATGTATTAAATAGCCTGTGTGTTACATCTTTGATCTACTACATACCAATCATCAGCAAGTGAAGTCAAATTAGGAAGAAGTATTATCAAAAACCATTTACAAGCTAAAAACATTTTGAAGTAGAAGCTATTGGCAAATAACAAAAATTTCCATTTCGAAGACAAGAAAAATTATTGAGACATTAAAGAAACCCAGTTTGTTTGCAAAATATCATGTGTTCCATGGTAGATGACCTTCTTACATTTCAGGGTGCAAGATAGTGCATGACTGACAAAGAATGACTTATTTGTACACCATGTACATAATTAGTTTTAAAAATATTCTGCATTTTACTCCCAAAAACTTCTGCAAGTGAAGAATTAATAGTATCATCCAAATAGCTTTAATATATTATACAGCACTTATGTGCCCACTATAAAAGGAAAAACATAGATTGTTACTTACCATAAATATGACATATTGAGTTTCAGATAGACACAATGAGAAGACTGTTACATATTTAGCTTTCAGCCAAAGCCTTCTTCAGAAGAAAAAACACAAACACATTCATTCACACAAGCAAGCACAACTCATGCCCACATGTCTACCACTTCTGGCAGCTCAGACCAGAATGTAACTGTCACACTGAATGAAAGCAGCAATCTGGAGGGAGTGGGGGAAGAGAAGAGAGAGCAGGGTATGGGTGCGGGGAGAGAAAAGTGGTGTAGATGGAGGCCTGACAAGACTGCCACCAGGTGCAGTGTCAGGAGTCTGTGGTGGGACAGAGAGGTAGGGGGAGGGGAGGAGGACAATGGGTAGTCGAAAATGAGAAGATCAGGGAACAGGAAAGTTGGGCGGGTACATTGGCAGTGATCAGTGAACACTGAAGGTCATGGAACAAATGTAGGGAGGAGGTGATAGGACAGAGGGGTTAGAAAATTCTGGGTGGAAGGTGTGGGGACAGCAGGTTACTGTAGGTTGAGGTTGGGATAATTTTGGGAAAGGAGATATTGTTTTAAGGGTAACTCGCATCTGTGCAGTTCAGAAAAGCTGATGGTGGAGAGGAGGATCCAGATAGCCTAGGCTGAATCAAGCACATTATGTTCAGCTGCATGTTGTGCTACATGGTGGTCTACTTAGCTCTTGGCCATGGTTTAGCAGTGGCCATTTATCCTGGTGGACAGCTAGTTGGTAGTCACACCAATGTAAAAGCTGTACAATGATTGTAGGGGAGCTGGTGTAATGACATGGCTGCTTTCACAGTTGGCCCGGCCTGTAACGGGGTAGGATAAGCCTGTGACAGGACTGGAATAGGACGTGCTGGCTGGGTGGATTGGGCAGGTCTTGCATCTGGGTGGGATTTGGAGTGGCATAGGGATGGACCAGGATGTCGTGGAGGTTGGGTTGGCAACTGAACACCACTTTAGGAGAGTTGGGAATGATCTTGGGTAAGATGTCCCTCATTTCAGTTATTTGATTACCTATGTCATCATGATAAATTCCATTATCTTAGACTTCTAGTTAAAGTAAGTGCATCATTGTAATCAGGAAGCTAAATATAAGAAATTGAGTTATATGCTTAAATGATACTTTGTATAAATATTAATTTTACACATTCCTGCACAGAGTACCTATTATGTGTGCAGCTGTATTAGATATAGAATGAAAAAAATAGATATTCTGGGGAGCAGGAGACACAGCAGCTTAAATTCCAGCTTGCTATGTTTCACAGTATCCACTACGTCTGCTTGGCAGAGGGTCACATCATGACGTACGGAGAGAGCTCTGCCGGCAGCGATTGAGCACACTGGATCTATCTGGCTGCAAATTGTGGCTCATGTCAGCACAAATTACATCAGATGCCTGGGTTCAGAGGCCATCCTACATTCTTACAGGCATCTGGCAGCTTTGGTGAAGACAGTTAGCCTCGCTTGCAGGGTACAAGCAGAGCTAACATTTTGCAGCATTATTCCCAAAACTAGTCATGATCCTCTGGTTTGGAGCTGAGTGAAAGGCTCCAACCAGGGGCTCAGACAATTCTGTGATGACCTTGGATGCAGATATGTTGACTTTCACTAATGGATGGAGAATTGTAGGAGCCCCTTAATAGATCAGGTGTGCACTACATGCAGGAAGCAGTTAGTAGGGCAGTGGAGTATGTCTGATATGCACATCTGGCCATTTTAGAATAGAGGAATCCGTCTGCAGGCCCAATAATATATATTCTGAATTCAGACAGGAAAGAATGCTATCCTTGTTAATTAAAGAGAGTAACATTGTTCATAACGGATCAGAGAAAGAAAATGTTAATCTAGAATTAGTTAACTGCAGGAGCATCTGTGCAAGTATCCCAGAACTAGTCTTACTTATAAATGGTAATAATGCCCCCATAATACTTGGGACAGAAAGTTGGCTGGAACCAGATATTAACAGCCATAAATTCTAAATTCTGAGTAGAATATATATTGCAGAAAAATGCAGGCATGTTTCTAGTGACACAAAATATGGTAATATCTTGTGAGATTAGCACAGATTCCAAATATGTAAAGTGATTATTAAATGTAATTCAAACATGGTCAGTCAATGCCTTAATAAACCACTTGTCTCTTGAGCAGTAGTGCCAGAACATTTAGGGGGAATCTGGAGAATATTTTACAAGAAATTCTTGGCCATGTTGTAGTGTTAGGTGGAGATATCATCTTATCACCTACAGACTGGGAGACTCAAGTGATTAGGGTGGCTAGTAGGGAAAGAAACTCTAATGAAAGTGTTCTAAATGCCTTACCTGAAAATCACCTCGAACAGTTAATCACGCAACTGAACTGCGAAGGTAACAGCTCAGATCTGTTGGTGACAAATAGATGAGAACTCAGTGTAGAACATGGAATCAGTGACTGTAAGGCCATAAGCATATGGCTTTGAATAGGACTACAAAGAAAGGTAGGAAGGTCTCCCTCCCTAGCAAGACAATAGGAAACAGATTTCAGATTACCTGAGTGGTCAGCATGAAAATCTCATCTCCAACACTAAAAATGTTTAGTATCGATGTGAAAGTTCAAGAGTACTGTGGAACGCACTTTAGATAAATATGTGCAGAGAAAAGTTGGGAGGGATAAAGAAGACCTGCTGTGGTTCAACAGTCATATTAGAAAGCTGCTACAAAAGCAAATAGAGCTTCAAATTTAAATGTAGCCAAAGCCTCATAGACACATAAAAATTGAATAACACCAAAATTTGTGTAAGGAGAGTCCTGCATGAAGCTTTCAATGAATTTGAAAGTAATATTCTATCTACTGACTTGACAGAAAATCCTAAGCAGTTTTGGTCGTACATTAAGTCCGTAAATGGAACGAAGGAAAATTTTTTCATACCCTCGGATTCATGCACAAAGTTTGTCCAAGAATACAGTTGTCCTGTCAGCATCTTGTTGTTAAAAAATCAGCAGACTACTGAAGTATATAAGTAAATAAGCTAGTTAGTTAGTTACATGCTCCATGGATCATTTGAATGATTCTCATATCAAAAAGATGTGGAATGAGTTTACAACTGTTTATTCAGTTTAGTCTTGGTTAATATGTATAGAGCTAAGTGGTAGCAGGCAGATCTAAGTGGCATGCATGTGGCTGTGGTGTGCAAGGGATAGCATGAATAAACTTTGCTTACCATGGCAGAAGTTGCCAAAGATGACCAATGCTGCCTTGTCTTATAACACAGCTGAGTGAGTTCTTGTCAACAACCATGCAAGTGTGCAAGTGAGTGTGAGTGCACGACAATATAGCCACAGACATTAGCTCACGGGTCTGCCAGACACTTGCATACACTTGGACATAAGCTGCAAATTTCCTGTGTGCACATAAACATTGCATTTTCCTTACCACTGGAATTGTGTAAATTTTACCTGAATGATGAGCAATGAAAACAGATAAAAATTATTATTCTTGAATAACAAATAAAAATAGTTATTCAAAACATTTATTCATCATACATGAATAAAAAGTGTCAACAATAACACACTAATTTCAAATCAGTTATTGCTCGAATTCTTTGTCACTTAATAAACAAATGTACTTTTCCTTGCTTTTAAATTAGTTTTCAACACAACTCTTCCTTCAATCTTCCCATAATTAAGTTTATTTAATCTTTGAAGATTTGCCCTATATTCTTCAAATGCAAAGAGGATGTTGGTGTATTATATCTCCTGCAATCATTCTTATTTAAAGATAATGATGTAAGATTTTCAAGTCACAACAGTTGAGAATCATCAATTCTACTGTAGTTTCTGGCAAGTATATTTATTTATTCAGTCGTCCATCTTTAAGTATTTGCATGCAATTGATGCCATCATGAGTAATGTACAAGAGGTCCTATAAAGTATTACTGACATATTAGGAAACAAACTTATGTACACTATGCCACCACACTACACATAACTGAAGTACATGTAATGTAAGTAGATACACAATAAAACAACATAGGTTATATACAAAGATTTCTCCACATGGTTGATAGTTAGATATGGCTCTAAGCATTGTTAAGTTGCTTATTGAGGTTCCACAGTAAAAGAATATATTGCACACAAAAATTTCCCAGTGTGGTTAATAGTAAGAAATTTGCTAACATTATTTAGTTACTTGTATATTCATTATATACATAAGACAAATACCAGAAGGGATAAAATGCATAAAAAGAAGTTACAAACAAATTATTTAGTAAAGCAGGTCAGTTTTTTAACAGTTTTAAAATTCTTTAACATTTCCGAGATGAAGCCTGAGTATCACCAGCATGCATTTCAATTTATTACTTATTTAGTAGAAATTCTACCCACAATACATTTTGCAGACAGTATCCACATATAATACTGAATGTACCCACAAAATTATAGCACTGTACGACACACATTTCATAGTTCAGGAGATATGGCATCTATAGTTATGGGTTATAGCCTGAGTGAGGCTCAGGGCTCATCTTGAAAGCGTCAAGAGGATAAAACATGTTCCCCTTCAGCCATTTTTGAGTGAAATAAGAAAAGCAGCATGCACCTGCACAAGCAATGTGCTGAAAAGTCTTAGCCTTTTTCATATATGCATTTTTTAAAAGTCAAGTAGAAGGTAAGTCTGTCTTTAATGTTTGTTGATTATTATGATTATGAACCAACTGCCTAAGGATTTTCTTAAGTACCAAAGGCAACTGCATCTAAAAAGAGATGGGACTGTCTTTATCAGTAATTCTTTAGTCTCCATGGACGTTACTTTTTGTAATTTCAGAGATGCTCCTATGGCTTTCTTCTGCCAAATAAAAATTTTCCTGGCTCCTGGAGAATTACCCCATCGAAGAAATCCATATCTTAGTTGGCAATGAAATAAGGCACAATAGGAGTTATTAACCTCTTTTTAAGAAAATGATGTGTGTAATTTTTGGGGAAAGCTTTTGAGATCTGTAGTCTATGTGACTCGAGATCAACACTGCATGTTGCTGCACAGGTGATTTATTAATATTATAAACAGTATTGGTCCAAGCACTGATCTTTGGTGTACACCTCTAGTGACACTCAGAAACGATGATTTTTAATAATTGCAGATTACAATTTGTTTCCTGTTACTGAGATAGTATTTAATGAGAGTGAGTTTCAGATCCCTAACGCCATAACACCATAGTTTCTCCAGTATTATTCTGTGGTCTACAAAGTCAAATGCCTTGCTCATGTCCACTTGTGTGGCTCCAGCAAACAGTTTGAATTCAAAAGAGTGCTGCACAAAAGAAATTTTCAATGGCTTTAACTGTTGATAACTGCAACTGAAAACAATACTGTTGATTAGCCAGTACATTGTGTTTTGAGAAATGTGTGCAAATTTGGTTTTGTGTACTATATTTGATTATTTTGGAGAAAACAGGTACCATAAAAATTGAACAATAATTTTTAGTGCAAGATTTATAACCATTTCTGTAAAATGGAATGACTACTGTCTTAATTAGGCACTCCAGAAGAACACCACTAATAAACATCTAGTTTATATATGCACAGAAAAGTAATGATATCAAGTCCATGTATCTTTAATCACTAATCTGGAGCCATTTAATTTGCTGTTGATTTAATTTCATCACATACTTCCACTTTTCTCCAATTGCATGTTGGTAAGCAGAATGTGAATTGGGTTTCAGCACAGGTGTCAAGCTCTTCTTATGAGGATGTGAGGATTTAGAGTTTGCAGCACTGATAAAAAAGAGTTTAATCATCTGGAGTGATAAAAACATGAGTTATAACTTTATTATTACTACTTTGTTGTGTTTTCACATTAGTTTCACCTACCAAACCACATTCAAAATAAATTTTCTTATTACAGCATAGCATCATTTGAAACTCATGACCCCAATGTCTTTGGCTATTGTATAGTTTGTTGTAGGCTCCTATTGGTGGTGGACAGCAATAACATTGAACTATTTGCTTTTAAATTGTGGTTAAGGTATTGGTGCAATCATTATAGCTGGTGTAGAAATACAAAAAAAGTCTTCCAATTGCCTCTTGACATTTTTGTGATAAAGTTTCTAGTGTGGTTCAATATTATGAACTCTTTTATGTACTCAAGCCTAGTGTCTCTTCCGAAATGTTTAACTCTCAAAGTTCTATGTAACTGCATTTATGCATGTAGGATCAGAAAACTATTTTAATGGAAAGCTTACTCAGAGTTAGTCCCAAAACACTTTCTGATGACTCTAGATGTCCAGCACCATTCTACAAACATCTTAGAAGACTTCAGATTTAAAATCACTTGACATCAGTTATCAGCATCCACTGAGTTCTTCCTTTGTTCCTCCAGTTTGTAGCACTACAAACACAAACTAATTGCATAATTATATAAACAAGTCACCCATATCCAATAGTTTTAGCAGTCTTGGTGCAATGGGGGGTGTTGCAGATTAAGAGTTACTGTTGGCTGCAGTCTCATCTTTGGCTATTTACACAGAGTGCTTCTGCTTGTTAACAGTGAGAGGGGGGGAAGTACTGGCAAGTGTGGAGTTAGTTGAATTAAGCCGCATCAATAGTGTAGCTTAGGGGGTGAAATTCATACAAGGACTTCTGGTAACATGACCTTAGTTTGCTGCCACACTGCTTTGAGTGCTGCAGATTTACCAATCCTTCATCATCTTGTTTTCTTACTGGATGATTTAAAGTCTTCCATATTTATTTTTCTTTCATAAAAACTTTGAGGTTTGCCAATGACAATGTAATTCTGTCATAGACAGCAAAGAGCAGTTGAACGGACTGGACAGCGTCTTCAAAGGAGGATATAAGAACACCAACAAAAGCAAAATGAGGATAATAGAATGAAGTCGAATTAAATCAGGTGATACTGAGGGAATTAGGTTAGAAAATGACACACTTAAAGTAGTAGATGAGTTTTGCTATTTGGGGAGCAAAATAACTGATGATCATCGAAGCAGAGAGAATATAAAAAGTAGACTGGCAATGGCAAGGAAGGTGTTTCTTAAGAAGAGAAATTTGTTAACTTTGAGTATAGGTTTAAGTGTCAGGAAGTATTTTCTGAAAGTATTTGTAAAGAGTGTAGCCACATATGGAAGTGAAACATGGACAATAACTAGTTTGGACAAGAAGAGAATAGAAGCTTTCGAAATGTAGTGCTACAGAAGAATGCTGAAGATTAGATGGGTAGATCACATAACTAATGAGGAGGTATTGAATAGGATTGAGGAGAAGAGAAGTTTGTGGCACAACTTGACTAGAAGAAGGGATCGGTTGGTAGGACATGTTCTGAGGCAACAAGGGACCACCAATTTAGTATTGGAGGGCAGTGTGGGGGGTAAGAATAATAGAGGGAGACCAAGAGATGAATACACTAAGCAGATTAGGAAGGATGTAGGTTGCAGTAGGTACTTGGAGATGAAGAAGCTTGTACAGGATAGAGTAGCATGGAGACCTGCATTAAATCAGTCTCTGGACTGAAGACCACAACAACAGCAGCAACAATTAACAGAAGCTGGTCTCATCAGATTGTGCTCCTGATTATGACTTCTTCTGGATATTGTGCTCTTTGAATTGAAATGTAAATGTTTTTCCTCACATCCATTATACTGAATGGTGTAAATGGTTGCATATTTGTTTTTATTTCATATAGAACAGCAGTTGGTTTGATCATATGGTGTCCTGTGGACTCAGGTATTTTTGTTCCTGCTTACGAAATTGCTTGTTTTAAATGTATTGTAAGTGTGTTGTTTGTGTTTTATTTTTTATTTTTGTTCACATCAATTTTTTATTATTCCTCTCAGTTAATGGACAACTCCATGTTAGCAGATTGTGGCAGAACTGGTATTCAACTTTATTACATCTTGACACATAATGAGTATGTAATTCTCCTTTAAATGGTGTTGCTTTTTGTCACTGAGTATGCTCTGTAGTCATAGTGATACTACAAATCACACATTTCAGCAGAAATCAATGTACTAAAATCATCCTCCCACTCAACTGAAAATTTAAAAGCATGCTTTCAGCACTGGATGTAGGCCTACTAGTAAATTCTATACAACTGGTGTTCACTAAATTCAGTTTCATTCAGTACAGCAGAAGTATGTTCCCAGTTTAACATACAATCCCATATACAAATAACCACTTCAATTTAGAATATTTTGCTGCCTGATGGTATCTGGTACAACAGCTACATACTCTGTCACTAAGACTACAAAGCATACCAGTACTCAGTGCAAAAACCAACACTATTCAATGCTGAATTACATACTCATTCCATGACAAGATTTAATAAAGTTGAATACCATTTCCATAAAAAGGTGTTAATATGAATTTGTCCATTAAATACAAGAATGCATGAAAAATTGATTGAACAAAAATAAAGTGGAATATGAGCAATATACTTATAACACAATTAAACTGAGCAGTTAACACAGAGATTTTTAAAATGTATATGAGTTCACAGAACAACATGTGATTAAACCAGCTTCTGTTTCACATAAAACAAAACAAGTATGGAGTTATTAACTCAACCCAATATTATGGATGAAGCAAAAATTGGCCAGAATGTGAGCAACATATTTACACTGCAATTCAAAAAGTGCAATACACAAAATACATGGTAATCAGTAACACATTATGATGAAAGCAGCTTCTGTGTCACATGAGATGATTTTTAGATTTTGACATGAGCTAAAGCACAATTGTTTCCCTTCATAATAGCCACAAAGTCAAATTGTAATATTGGGTTTTACAAATAAATAGTTTTGCAGCTAAAAGGTGACCACAATACATATTCACACAATTTTACATGACTGTAAACCCTAGCTATGAGAAGTTAATCTTAGTTTTTTATTGTGATTTCTCCAGCATACAGAGTTACTCAAAAAGATCAAGACACATTCAACTGATTGTAAAAAATGTTTGTATTGAGGTTAGGTACTGTATGTTTATATTTAGGGAAACAATGACTGAAGAAGTTCTTTGTGCCATGTTCACAAATGTCCAGTGCGTAAACCAGAACTTTCATGGCACACATCCAGTCTACAGTCCATTACTGCTCACATTCACCCTAGTGTCCATATCAGAATCAGCCACAGCTGTCCTGATACATCCTCATAAGTCAGCTCTGTTGTGGGAAAGTGGAAGTGTGTAAACAGTGTCTTTCTTGACATCTTGGGTTGTTGGGTGTTCTGCCGGATATCAGCGTTGTACTTGCATGATATTTCGGTCACGTAGCTCGTAACCTTCATCAGGTGCAACCTGAGACTGCTCCTCGAGTGGGCCTGGTCCAGTATTTATGCCTATGGCCTTCCCCCTCCACCAACGGCTGCAGGCGCTTCCTCTGTGGTCCGCGCCCATTCCCTGCGACCTGCTGGAGCGTTGCTGCTCCGTTTTCTGTCCGCTGCGGTTCTAGGTGTTCCCTCTGCGGTCTGCGCCCACCAAACCCGCTCCTGGGGGTTTCATCTACTGTCTGGGGTATCAAGCGTTCCCCCTGCGGTCCGCGCCCGCTCACCACGACCTGTTGGAGCGTTGCCGCTCCATTTTTCGTCCACTGCGGCTCTGGATGTTCCCTCTGCGGTCCGCGCCCACCAGTCCCACTTCTGGGTGTTCCATCTTCGGTCTGGTGCTCCTGGCAGTCCGTCAGGGGCTCGTTTTCCATCTCCATGTCTCTGGTTCTTCTGTTTGTGCAGTGTTGCAGCTGGCCCCGTTGCTCCTTTAACAATTCCAGAGCCGGATCCCAGGCTCTGCTTAGCTGGTACCCTGTGTCACGGTTCATAAGATCGTCAGCCATTTTAATGGCCTGTGTAATCATGAAGTACTTAATCTCAATGCAAACATGTCTTACTATCACTTGAAAGTGTTTATACCATTTTGAATAACCCTGTATTATTTTGTAGTCACAAAAATTTGTTGTTTGCAGGTATGGATTTTCATGCCATATTTTCTCGTTTTCAGAGTTCAGTGCCGTAGCATTTGGAGCACTGGTTTCATTCTCTGCTTCCATATCATAACCTGGGCTTTACACTCCTTACACAGGGGATACACAAAAGAAACCAAATTAATTTTTTTAACTTATTTATTCACGTTTTAAGCACAAAACTTCAGTCCCCTTCAAAGTAGTCTTCACTTGCATTAATATACTTGTCTAATCTTTTATTCCAGGAAATGGTATAATACACTAATCTGTACTAATCAATTTTTGTTTTCATTCCAGGCAATACGTGCTGTTCTCGGGGTTTTTGGCATGATAATGCTGTTAGTGGTAGTATTATTTATATTCTTTTTTATTCATGCTATTATTGAAACACCATGTAAACTTTTTATTGTACCAGAATTATGACACAATAATATCAGATTTCCAGGCATAAATCTTGCACTGGCCAACAAACACTGCCAAATTCAACAAAGTCAAGTCTGTGATAATATATTATTTACACTGCCTCATATATCACCGCAAGTGATTCACTGACATGATACTATTGTTCATGCACAACACATTCCCAACACAAAAAGCTCAGATGCTGCTCATTTATACAGTGTGTATTTATAGCAACATTTTCTTAATATTGTATATGTTTGATGCTTTTTGTTAAATTTGAGGTAAATACATTGTTATTACTGTAATAAATCAATTCACCAAAAATATCATTTCTAAAGTAATAAAGATTTTGGAAAAAAAGACATTCTGTTTAAGAAGATGGTGGCTTTGTTTATTTTTGACACAATCACATTTAATGACACAAACGTAATTGTATTCATCCCACGATGGCAATGTTCTGATGCTAAAAAAGGAAAAATGAAAAGCTTAAAACAAGTAAAAATATTTTCACTAGCTCTACTTACGAGTTAAGTAAAGTTATATTAAAATACACATAGGTCATAACCATGGATGGCACTGGGTGAACAAATATTCATGTGTTGTCATACTAAACATAGTACCAAGAAATGAGGGAATTATAGAAACAACTACGTATACTTTTATTTCCCTACTCTTCATCCTAGATGCATGCATCCTGAGTGAGACAACCTTTACTTATGAAGACCATAAAATATGACAAATTTACAATAATATTTCTATCAGTTATTCATAAAATATAAAAATAGGCTACAGATTGTTAAAGCAGTAAAACCATATTCAAAACAGAGTAAAATCTTTACAATAAAAGGAACAAAGGAGTAATTCTTATGGCACATATGTCAAAGGGTTGATGGCATTACACTTCAAGCTACTAAAAGTTTTCATTACTGTCCATCAAAAGAGACAATATGGACCAGATGACAAGGGTGGCTTTCTGCTGTAGCTCACTTCCACTCCTCTTCTAGCTGGGAGAAGCATAGCAAATATTTATATTAACCAGTTAGAAAAGACTTTTTTGAAGGTTCCTTCAGACATTATTACCAATACAGTATAGATAAAAGAGACATTGATGACTCAGTTATTCAGCACAGATGGAAAAGAATGCAAATACATAAGTTGGCTAGAAAAAGTGAAATGATCGTGTGGCACTGATGGCTGGGAGGCCCTGTTTGGGGAAGCTCGGCTGCCGGATTGCAAGTCTTATTTCAGGTGACGCCACATTGGGCGATTTGCACGTCGGTGATGATGAAATGATGATGAGGACAACACAACACCCTGTACACAAGTTGAGAAAAATCTCCAACCTGGCCGAGAATCGAACCCGGACCCACAGTATGGTAGGCAAACATGTTACCACCCAACTAATCAGATGGACAGTCAGCTAGAAAGTTGAACAGTATGCATTCCAAAATCACATTCACAACAGATTCTAAAATAAACAGAAAGATAAAACTTTTTTTTTTTAAAATTTGACCATTTCAAACCAAAAACAACAGACATGCATTTCAAATATATAGAAAACCACCACGTATGGATGTGATTAACAAACCCCAATCTATTCATCCTCTGTATCAGAAACAAGCATGCTTTTACTCTATGGTAAATCACTGACAGTAATAAAATATAATAAGCAAGGGTGGACAAAAATATGGAAACACCAAAAATATAACACATTACGGATAAATACAGGTACTGTATGGTTTTCAATATAATCTTATACCATTCTTCCTGCAAAATAGTGGCAAGTTCAGTAATGATGAAGGAGCTGGATAATGATCATGTGCCCTTCTCTCCAAAGTAGACCACAAGGGCTCAACAATATTGAATCTGGTGACTGCAGCAGCCAAGGAAGATTCTACAATTCATCATCATGGTCTCAAAACTAGACTACATGAAAAGGGGCCCTGTCATCAAGGTACTTAGCATTACCATTGGGGAACAAACGTGTCATGGGATGGGCCTGATCAGCCAAAATGGTCACATAACCCTTGGTAGTGATGCGACATTGCAGAGTGTCCATGGAATACCGTGATATGGTTGCCAAAATCAACACCGAAAACCATCATGTTTCACTCTTGAAATGTAAGCTCAACCATCTGACCAGATGATTTTCTTCTATAGTTTCAAACTCCTGGTTTTACAGCTTTGGTACCATGTTTTCATGTGATGAACATTTGCATCTCTGATGAGTGGTTTTGAAATTCAAGCTCACCCTACAGTTCCCTGCTTATGGAGTTCCCTTTGTGTTTGGGTGCCAGCAGGATTTGCAAGTGCAACATTTAGTTATGCGGTTACATTTGCAGCTGTTGGCCTCTTATATTTTATCACAGTCCTCTTGAATAATTGCCTGTCATGATCACTCAACACACACTATTGTGGTTTAGCAAATGATGTTTTTCCATTTTCCCGATGTTGTTGTTGTTGTTGTGGTCTTCAGTCCTGAGACTGGTTTGATGCAGCTCTCCATGCTACTCTATCCTGTGCAAGCTTCTTCATCTCCCAGTACCTACTGCAACCTACAACCTTCTGAATCTGCTTACCTCATTAGTCATGTGATCTATCCATCTAATCTTCAGCATTCTTCTGTAGCATTACATTTCGAAAGCTTCTATTCTCTTCTTGTCCAAACTAGTTATCGCCCATGTTTCACTTCCATACATGGCTACACTCCATACAAATACTTTCAGAAACGAATTACTGACACTTAAATCTTTACTCAATGTTAACAAATTTCTCTTCTTCAGAAACGCTTTCCTTGCCAGTCTACATTTTATATCCTCTCTACTTCAACCATCATCGGTTATTGTGCTCCCCAAATAGCAAAACTCCTTTACTACTTTAAGTGTCTCATTTCCTAATCTGATTCCCTCAGCATCACCCGACTTAATTCGACTACATTCCATGACCCTAATTTTGCTTTTGTTGATGTTCATCTTATATCCTCCTTTCAAGACACTGTCCATTCCGTTCAACTGCTCTTCCAAGTCCTTTGCTGTCTCTGACAGAATTACAATGTCATCGGCGAACCTCAAAGTTTTTATTTCTTCTCCATGGATGTTAATACCTACTCCAAATTTTTCTTTTGTTTCCTTCACTGCTTACTCAATATACAGATTGAATAACATCGGGGAGAGGCTACAACCCTGCCTCACTCCCTTCCCAACCACTGCTTCCCTTTCATTCCCCTCAACTCTTATAACTGCCATCTGGTTTCTGTACAAATTGCAAATAGCCTTTTGCTCCCTGTATTGTACCCCTGCCACCTTCAGAATTTGAAAGAGAGTATTCCAGTCAACATTGTCAACAGCTTTCTCTAAGTCTACAAATGCTAGAAACGTAGGTTTGCCTTTCCTTAATCTAGCTTCTAAGATAAGTCGTAGGGTCAGTATTGCCTCACGTGTTCCAACATTTCTATGGAATAAAAAACTGATCTTCCCCAAGGTCGGCTTCTACCAGTTTTTCCATTCTTCTGTAAAGAATTCGTGTTAGTATTTTGCATCCGTGACTTATTAAACTGATTGTTTGGTAATTTTCACATCTGTCAGCACCTTCTTGAAGTCTGAGGTTATTTCGCCTGTCTCATACATCCTGCTCACCAGATGGTACGAGTTTTGTCAGGATTGGCTCTCCCAAGACCGTCAGTAGTTCTAATGGAATATTGTCTACTCCCGGGGCCTTGTTTTGACTCAGGTCTTTCAGTGCTCTGTCAAACTCTTCACCCAGTATCATATCTCCCATTTCATCTTCATCTACATCCTCTTCCATTTCCATAATATTGTCCTCAAGTACACCACCCTTGAATAGACCCTCAATATACTGCTTCCAACTTTCTGCTTTCCCTTCTTTGCTTAGAACTGCGTTTCCATCTGAGCTCTTGATATTCATACAAGTGGTTCTCTTTTCTCCAAAGGTCTCTCTAATTTCCCTGTAGGCTGTATAAGCCTCTACATCCTTACATTTGTCCTCTAGCCATCCCTGCTTAGCCATTTTGCACTTCCCGTCGATCTCATTTTTGAGACGTTTGTATTCCTTTTTGCCTGATTCATTTACTGCATTTTTATATTTTCTCCTTTCATCAATTAAATTCAATATTTCTTCTGTTACCCAAGGATTTCTACAAGCCCTTGTCTTTTTACCTACTTGATCCTCTGCTGCCTTCACTACTTCATCTCTCAAAGCTACCCATTCTTCTTCTACTGTATTTCTTTCCCCCATTCCTGTCAATTGTTCCCTTATGCTCTCCCTCCAACTTTGTACAACGTCTAATTTAGTCAGTTTATCTAGGTCCCATCTCTTTAAATTCCCATCTTTTTGCCGGCCGCGGTGGTCTCGCGGTTCTAGGCGCGCAGTCCGGAACCGTGCAACTGCTACGGTCGCAGGTTCGAATACTGCCTCAGGCATGGATGTGTGTGATGTCCTTAGGTTAGTTAGGTTTAAGTAGTTCTAAGTTCTAGGGGACTGATAACCACAGCAGTTGAGTCCCATAGTGCTCAGAGCCATCTGAACCATTTTTGAACCCATCTTTTTGCAGTTTCTTCAGTTTTAATCTACAGTTCATAACCAATAGATTGTGGTCAGAGTCCACATCTGCCCCTAGAAATGTCTTACAATTTAAAACCTGGTTCCTAAATCTCTGTCTTACCATTATATAATCTGAAACCTGTCAGTATCTCTAGGCTTCTTCCATGTATACAACCTTCTTTTATGATTCTTGAACCAAGTGTTAGCTATGATTAAGTTGTGCTCTGTGCAAAATTCTACCAGATGGCTTCCTCTTTCATTCCTTACCCCCATTCCATATTCACCTACTTCGTTTCCTTCTCTCCCTTTTCCTACTCTCGAATTCCAGTCACCCATGAATATTAAATTTTCGTCTCACTTCAATATCTGAATAATTTCTTTTATTTCATCATACATTTCTTCAATTTCTTCGTCATCTGCAGAGCTAGTTGCCATATAAACTTGTACTACTGTAGTAGGAATGGGATTTGTGTCTATCTTGGCCACAATAATGCGTTCACTATGCTGTTTGTAGTAGCTTACCCGCGCTCCTATTTTTTTATTCATTATTAAACTGACTCCTGCATTACCACTTTTTGATTTTGTATTTAGAACCCTGTATTCATTCGCCTGACCAAAAGTCTTGTTCCTCCTGCCACCGAACTTCACTAATTCCTACTATATCTAACTTTAACCTATCCATTTCCCTTTTTAAATTTTCTAACCTACCTGCTTGATTAAGTGATCTGACATTCCACACTCCGATCCGTAGAATGCCAGTTTTCTTTCTCCTGATAACGACGTCCTCTTGAGTAGTCCCCGCCCGGAGATCCAAATAGGGGACTATTTTACCTCCGGAATATTTTACCCAAGAGGATGCCATCATCATTAAACCATACAGTAAAGCTGCATGCCCTCGGGAAAAATTACGGCTGTAGTTTCCCCTTGCTTTCAGCTGTTTGCAGTACCAGCACAGCAAGACCATTTTGGCTAGTGTTACAAGGCCAGATCAGTCAATCATCCAGACTGTTGCCCCTGCAACTACTGAAAAGGCTGCTGCCCCTCTTCAGGAACCACACATTTGTCTGGCCTCTCAACAGATACCCCTCCATTGTGGTTGCACCTACGGTACGGCTATCTGTATCGCTGAGGCACGCAAGCCTCCCCACCAACAGCAAGGTCCATGGTTCTTGGGGGGGAGGGGGGGGGGCAGATTCACTTAGCCTTGACATAATGCACTCACAACTTCACAGAATGCTGTTCTGATCACAGTTGACACCTGCAACATATTGAGGGCATTCCAAAGGTGTTGTTCATGGTCAAATGCTACAACACAATGTGCAGGCTTGGCTAACATCAGCATTTATGTTCAAGAATACATTTCTCATGGTGTTTCCATATTTTTTTCCAACCTCTCTAATATCAGCAGCAGAAGAAAACACAAGTAAAAGTTGCAACATGAGCAAACTTTCAGAACTTTTGACTACTTTTTCAGGGAGAAGTATCAAAGAGAAAGGCAGAAGAATAAAGGAAAGGATTGGCAAGAGTTAGGAAATAGGGAAATTTACAAAAAGTCACTCCAAGCCTTTGGTCAGGGCAGGCTTACTGGATGGAATGAGAAGGAAAGACTGTAGAACAATACGGCTTTCATTACACCAAGCAGAAGCAAAAAAAGAAATTGACATATCTGGAAATTGTGAATACCATATACAATACAACTAAAGAGAATGTAAAGTAGAGGAAGAAATTACGTATACAGATGTCATAAGGTCAAGTATGCAAAACACAGTATAAAATGAAGCATTCATCCAGAAAAGTGCAGTGAAAATTGTGTTCAGGATATCGGACAATATAAAAAACCCAATTGCATCATAACTTGTTACATAAGAATAATAAATATGGGAAATCTGAGGCCTATAAAATATCATGCCACGACTGTGAAGAAACCTTTATTGGCCAGACACATAGGTTGATCGACTTGTGATTTAAGGAGCACACCATGCCAACAATAACACAGCATTAGACTTATATATGCAAAAGGGGGGACACAAAATTGGTAAGACTGTGAACAACTATAATTTTATGTAAATTGGAAAAAAGTGAATGGTCAGATATATTTAAAAAAAAAAAAAAGATTTGTGTTACAAAGCAGAAGGAAAAGAACAAACTCCTCAATGAGCAGATTGAGTTTGCAACAGATGCTCATTTTAATATTTATGACAATCTATTTAGTTGAGATACCACTGTGTTCTGCATCCAACAGATGATTTGGCCTTCATGTGACAGAATGCTGCACTATGGCATCTGGACAATGTCCTGACTCCTGAGTAAGTAACGTGAACAACTTGCAGCCAGGAGTGCCAGTGAGCTACAGAAGAAAGTTATCCTTGTCATCCAGTCCATATAGCCTCCTCTGAACTTACAGGCAGTAGCCTACAAATTGAGCAGCATGAATTGCAGCCCCCTCAGCTATTTGAAATGTGTACCATAAGGATAGCTCCTTTGTTCCTTTTATCCTAAAGATATTACTTTGTTTTGAATATGATTTTACTGCTTCAACAACTTGCAGGCTAATTTTATATTTTACAAATAAATGACTAAAATATATTGCAAAGCTGTCATATTTTACAGTTTTTACAAGTAAGTATTGGTTTATGGAGAATGCATGCAATTAACACAAAGAGTAGGGAAAGAAAAGCATACCTACTTGTATTTATAATTCCCTAATTTTTGGTATTATTCTTAGTATGACAATGTATGAATATTTATATCTAAAAACAAAGATGATGTGACTTGCCAAATGAAAGTGCTGGCAGGTCGACAGACACACAAACAAACACAAACATATACACAGAATTCAAGCTTTCGCAACAAACTGTTGCCTCATCAGGAAAGAGGGAAGGAGAGGGAAAGACGAAAGGATGTGGGTTTTAAGGGAGAGGGTAAGGAGTCATTCCAATCCCGGGAGCGGAAAGACTTACCTTAGGGGGAAAAAAGGACGGGGATACACTCGCACACACACACATATCCATCCACACATATACAGACACAAGCAGACATATTTAAAGACAAAGAGTTTGGGCAGAGATCTCTACATGAAGGTACCAATAGCCCAGGAAGGCCGCCGACCGTGGGAACTCGCGCCGACCCCATCCCGCCAGCCTACACGAGACTTCCAGAGCACCCTGGACGACATCGAGGGACTGGAATAATTGGCACTTCTGCCTCGACTGACATCTCTGCCCAAACTCTTTGTCTTTAAATATGTCTGCTTGTGTCTGTATATGTGTGGATGGATATGTGTGTGTGTGCGAGTGTATACCCGTCCTTTTTTCCCCCTAAGGTAAGTCTTTCCGCTCCCGGGATTGGAATGACTCCTTACCCTCTCCCTTAAAACCCACATCCTTTTGTCTTTCCCTCTCCTTCCCTCTTTTCTGATGAGGCAACAGTTTGTTGCGAAAGCTTGAATTCTGTGTGTATGTTTGTGTTTGTTTGTGTGTCTGTCGACCTGCCAGCACTTTCATTTGGTAAGTCACATCATCTTTGTTTTTAGATATATTTTTCCTACGTGGAATGTTTCCCTCTATTATAACCAATGTATGAATATTTGTTCACCAAATTCTGTCCATAGGTAAGATCCACAGATATTTCCACAGTACTTTACTCAACTCAAAAGTAGACATAGTGAAAAATTTTTCCTTGTTTAAAAGTCCAAACAGAAGCTTTTTTACTTTTCCTATTGTACCATTTGAAGATTGCCATTGTGAGCCAAAACTGATTACAATTGCGTCATAAAAAGTGATCATGACAACAACAAACAAAACTTTACAGCAATGGAAGAATGTAATTATTTATGTCATAAATATACCGTATCTGGATTTCTGAGGGTAAAAACTGTATGTGTGTACACAAGTACAAAAATGACTCACATGTTTGTAACATTGCCACAGATATCAGAAACAATTACCACCAACAGCATAAAGAAAGCATCTATCATTTTTCTCCAAAGCATACAGATTGAGAACGACAGCACCATGAAAAACAGCTACATTTTCCAAATATTGTGGTCTACCTGGTCAACATATTTTATGTTTGATCAGCTTAAAAAAATACTCAACTGCTTTAATTATGGATAGTTATTGTTCAATGATCTCATTTTAAAGTGCAGGCAGTCAAATCATTGTCACCACATGTTATTCGAGTGAAGCACTGTGAAATGCTGAGCACAAATAATTAAAAACATTATTGCAAATAGTCGCAGTAAAATGTAACTAGCTCTCATGGCTACATTTCAGATAATTAACTTGCTGATAATCAGTATTCCTGATTGAGGTGTGTAACTCAGATTTGTTGCATTTCCTCCACCACAAACAATATCTGGGTTCATGTATGCCAGACAATTTGTGTCAAATTAATCAAATGAGTGATGAAGCAGAAAAAGTAAAAATACTTTTAAAACTTGTTTATTGCATCACAAACTGACAAAAACAGACATGAGTTTTGTGCCTAAAACATGAAACAGGTGTGATGGAACCATGACTATTGCCGTTGCTTCTAATATAGCTTCCAACAATAAAAAATTGTATTGTACATTGTTTCAATCACATTTATTTGAGTTTACAATTAAGATTTCAATACTTTTACAAAAATGGTTATGGAATTTGGCAATATAAATCATTGCAATGTTTTTGAATTCGTTAGCATGTCAAAATATTATAATGTTCATGACAAAATAATGTGAAATATGTGTTCATAATTTTTGGTGATAGTTTTATAGGTACAAAATGGTTTCTGTTCCTAACATAAATCCTGTGACTTAACAGTTAGCTGTAACATAAATATTACTTTCCTACATACGAATTTTGTGAATAATAAATTGGACTTTGTTTACATTGATTTTCACAATTTTCAGTTCGTGGTTTGATAACTTTACAAATTAATTACAGTGTATCTTAGCTGTTAGTATCAGTACATTTCAAGCTGATATTTAAACAATACAGTAATCCAATAATGTTACAATACAAACTCTTTCATTTTTGTAACTTTGCAGCCTAGTATCAGATACTTCATTGTCATTAGAATCATAGTTTTTGTTAAATGTTGTCTTATTACACACAGCATTGCACAGAAGACTTATTGCAAAAGAGTGCAAATATGTTCACATGCCAAAATTTTTGATGAGGAAGGTAGAATGAGTGTTGAGGGAGATATATATATATATATATATATATATATATATATAGAGAGAGAGAGAGAGAGAGAGAGAGAGAGAGAGAGAGAGAGACGTATCTTCACCTCCAGAATGAGGTTTTCACTCTGCAGCGTAGTGTGCGCTGATATGAAACTTCCTGGCAGATTAAAACTGTGTGCCCGACCGAGTCTCAGTCGGGCACACAGTTTTAATCTGCCAGGAAGTTTCGTATCTTCACCTTTTTTCTGCTCCAACATAAGTATTTTTCACCTGGTTCCCTTCCTCTCCCTGTCACACCAGGATGTGCTGCTAATGTAAAATGAACTCTGTAGGTCAGTAAAGTTTTGACAATATACGTACTTCAACACATTTACTTGCTTTGACAAATGTAAACACAAATAAGTACACATAATATAAGGTTATACAAAATCGTCTCCCATCATTTTACACTACTGTAGACAAAAATGCACAGCATTTTTAGGCTACGCCCACAGTACACCAAAAACTTTGGTGTTTTGATTGACAAGCATAAATAATTTCATATGACGAAACAATTTTTTGTAAATTGCTTATGCAGGCAGATGGCACCATCAAACAATTTCCAGGTCATTACAGCCTGTATTGTATGGAGACAGCACATCAAAGTTTCATTGATGAAAAATTGGTGACTAAAAATACAGTTTGGTAACACCAGAACCCTTGCCATGTGCTCACTACATCAGTTAAAACTATGTTTACATCTTAGACCAGATATTATGAACATATTTTACATGCATAACTATGGTAACTTTGATCCTCTGGATCCCAGTAACAGATAATGATACCGGAAAAAGTTTCAAGGATCCCGGAGACCATCATCTTAAGAAGACACAGAGAAAATTTTGATGTGGGAATCCCCACAATTGGTACTTTTGGTACGCCAAAAAATCATCATTTTTCAATGTTTTCCCAGGAGCCACCTCTGAACAAATGGTGCTCTTATAAGTTGCCTAAGGCCTACCCTAGACCACATCTAATGCAAAAGAACTTACTGATTTTCTCAATTTGTCTGGACTGGAGAGAGTGTGTAATGTTTAAATTTGACTCTATACTACAGGACAGCTATAGCATGCCTGTTCTTCCAATCACTAGGCCAAGGGCTATCCGAAACACTTGACTCATCTCTCTGATCAATGGAACCTGCTGACATACGACCCCCTGAAAACCACATTGTCACATGCAGCTTTTTGGAACATATTGGTAGATAATACTAATACTAAATTAAAATTGGAATTATGGGCTATGCTGTTATACATGCCCAGGAAGGTAAAGTTGAACAAGCCATTGCTGAAACCAATATGAAAACGGACATAACTAATGCCAACCTAGAAAAACATATAATTCATTCACATCAGGAAAAAGTAGAAGAAAATAATAAGATGTCCAAATTACAATCTGCTATTTTATCTTTGACAGAGGAGTTGCATTCTGAGGTGATTAAGCAGAGTGACTTACTAAGAAGTGTAATTAATGTGCAGTTTAGAGATGTAAAAAAGAACCTAAAACAATTAAAGAGTTCATTGAACAGGAATTTACAACAGTGCACAAGCAAGTCTCAGACACAACAGTCAGATTAAATGTTTTGGATCAAAACAAAGACTTAGAAGTAGCTGCGACTTTGGATGTGCATGTTAGAGATTTAATTGAGCAAAAGGTACAGAAAAATGTCACATCATCTATTGAAGTACCTCATTCCACAATCAAGATCAATGGAATCAAGGGTGAATTGCGAAAGCTCAGAAACAAACTAGCCAAAACCAAGGAGGAGTTAAATAAAAAGGGGTTTAATGAAAATGTTGGATTTCCTATAGAATTAATAGAGGAACTGCATCTTGGTAGTGGGATGCACTTATCCAAGCAATTTCCTGAGCACCATGTCCTGTCACTTTCTGGGGCGAGTACCACCACTGGAAGCTGGCATCCCCTGAAGGCATCTTGCTAATCTTCAGCACTGCTGGCTCCAACCTTGAGCAGTCATGACCCACTAATAGGGCCGCATACCTCTGCATAAGCTTCTGGAGTCAGCACTCCTGGGTGCCAACATCACAGTGCAGTAGCCATCAGCTCACCATACCATGCACCAACCCTACCACATGCTGCAAGAGGGTGTGGCTGGCACCTCCACTGACTACCAGAGTAGCCGAGTGAGTGCTAATAGAGTGTTTCAACTTTTGATGCTGTCTAGGCTACCAGTGGTTTATTGCCATGAACTTACCACACTGCTATGACCCAAACCCAGATACCACAAGTTGTCATACAACCCTGTACCACTTCAGGTGGTATCCAAAGTGCTGATGTCAACATCAGGGGACCTCAGAAGGTCTGGCTCTCAAACACCATGACGTCATAGCCACAGCTTGCAATTGTCATACAGTGGGATGAGTGAGCAAACTGATGATTTTGCTTGTGTGTGTGTTGAAGAAATGGGATCTAGATGAGACTGCATAGGAAGTTGAAGGTTACGTTAGTCAAACTAATACAGTCAGTAGACATATCAGATTTTGTGGGTACTGTTAACAAACACTATTTGCAGGTGGTGATGTGTTCTCATAGCAACCTGCTAGGGCATAGTGTGCCTTGTGCACAATCAGTTTTGGTGGAATGTTCCACATGCTGCCATTTTGACCACACTCCTAGACAGTGTACTGAATCTAGGTTTTGTTGATAAGGCATAGAGTGAAAGTTGTTGTGTGGTAATTGTAAGTGTGTGAGTAGTGCGAATTGGTACTGTGTTGTACCTGATTACACATGGAAGTTAAAGGCTCCACAATGACAGTCTCTAGGATGCAGGATTTTCAGGATGCAATGCAGGTTTTACTTAATGATGTAGTGCTGTTGGAAGTACACAAGCCAGAGTTATTAGAGCAAATTGTGGTTTAGTATGAGCAGTTAGCATTAGTTGGTCAGTCTGATTCCCTGACAGATCTGACTGCCCCCAACATAGTTACTCTCATTTCAGGTAAGTCAGCTAGGTATGTAATGTATTTTTTAGATGACCTGGAATCATCAGCAATGATAGGATGGCTTCAAATGGCTCTGAGCACTATGGGACTCAACATCTTAGGTCATAAGTCCCCTAGAACTTAGAACTACTTAAACCTAACTAACCTAAGGACATCACACACACCCATGCCCGAAGCAGGATTCGAACCTGCGACCGTAGCAGTCCTGCGGATCCGGACTGCAGCGCCAGAACCGCTAGACCACCACGGCCGGCAGCAATGATAGGAGGTTGGCTGGATGTTCAGTTGCTACACGTAACCAAATTATGGTTAATTATGGAGACGAAAGTGTTTGTCAAGTGTACAGAGGGGTCGAGGAATGCAGAGGCATTTAAACAGTTAAAGGTTGGCGTCCTACAACTGTATAAAAAATAAAAGAGCACAAGAGTTTTTCACAATCAGCTAAGTAGCGTGACAAAGAGACACAGCGAGTCACTAGAAGGTTTCGCAGATAGAATATGTGAGATCAGAGTCCAAAAATGTGAATTGGATACAATGGCAAGGTGAATAAGATTATGGTCCAGGAACCCGAACATAGTGAAATTGACATGATCATGAGTGGCTGGTCATCCGGTATATCTAGATGGGTTCAAATTGGTACCTTGAAAGACATTAAAAATTGCTGCCAGGTAGGCTGCAGCATTTGAGGAAACTGATATAGTTCCAGAGGTGTGGAACGAGTGAGGAGCGTTTTCCACTAATGTGAAATCGAATGATCAGGGCATGTTCAGAGGCAATGTAGACAGCCTCAGTGAGGTAAGAAAGGTGCAGGTGGACACCATCAGTGGGATTATAGGAGTAATGGTGGGAACGGACAGGGCAGAACTGGACAAGGGTTAAACATAAAACATCTTACATTACATATGAAAAATGTCATTTTGCCCTAGAGGAAATAGGGTACTTAGGGGTGAGTTAGCAAAGAAGGGGTGAGGACAGATCTGAGGTTGGTACAAGCTGTAAAGGATTTTCCTGTTGCTAGGATGGGTTAAGATAATCATTTTTAGGGCTCTCCAATTATTACAAGAAATTTGTAAAAGTTTTCGCAGATACTGCACAGCTACCCACACAACTGTTGAAAAAAACAAATAAAATTCAAGTGGATGAAGGATTGCCATGCTGCTTTCAAGGGATTAAAGAAGGCTTTGACATCAACCCCGGTGTTGATTTTCGTAGACTACTAGAAGGAGTTTGTGCTATCGTGTGATGCTTCCAACCAAGCATTAAAGCTTGTTTTGCATCAGGTAATGAATGGTGCAGAATGTCTTGTGGTTTACAGTTTGTGACAGTGGATTAAAGTGTGAAAAAAAATATTCCACGACAGAAAGGGAGATGCTCAGCTTAGTATATGGGAAGTAATTGTAATTTAAAGTAGTGATGTATCATGCAGCTCTGAAGTGGCTATCGGGGCTGAACGGCCCTCTAGCAGGCCCATGAGAATGGTGTTGAGGTTGAGTGAATCTGATTATTAATTTGTGCATAAGCCAGATCAAAATCATGGAAATGTACGTGGGTCAAGCAGCAAGGTAGCAGTAGTGTAGGTACTGAACAGCAATCAGCACCTACTGCTGATGCTGACAGCAAACTGTACATGATGCAGCCTTAGTTCAGTGTGTGTGACATCCAATCATGTAACACAATTAGGTCAGGATCACGTATGATGTTGCCAGCTAAGCTCAGAGAAGAATGGTTAAGGGAAACATGTGACCACATGCTATCTGGGCATGAAGATCAGAGGACAACAAAACAGGGTAGCAGAATCTTACCCATGGAAAGGAAGGATGGAAAAAGTGGACATGTTGCCAGCTAAGCTCAAGAAAGAAGTGTCAAGGTAACATATGACCACACCCTATCTGGGCAGAGAAATTGAAGGGCAACAAATTGGAGGGTCACAGAATGGAAAGGAAGGAAGGAAGGAAGATGTGGACCAGTATGCAAAGAGTTGTGTGCAGTGTGCGCAGAAAATGGATGAGCCATAAGCAAGTGTATTTAAGAGGTTATTGGAAGCAACTAAACCATTTGAAATGATAGGGATGTGTGTTCTACATCTGTTTGATTAGGCTCCAGTGGGAAACCATTATGTTTTAACAATTATTGACTACTTTCAAGGAAGGTGGAAATGATCACCATCCCAAATAAAAAAGCAACTATTGTGGCAAAAGCCATGGTTAACAGTTGGTTGCTCATGTTTGATGTACGTGGGATGGTATCACAGACAATGGGACAATGGGACTTGATGAAACTGCTGCATCATTTGCTACAGGTTTGGAAATTAAGAACTAGTCCATTGCATCTGCAAACTAATGGCAGAACAGAATATGTGCATCATACTTTTGGTAAGATGGTGAGCTGCTATATAGATTCTCACCACAATGACTGAGATATGTACTTATCATTTGTTGTGGCAGCTTACAGCTTGAAGATTCACACTGGTACAGGTCTATCTCTTTATGAGATGGTGCATGGGAAAAAGATGCCCTCACCATTTGAAGTGATCAGACCAAAGATGGGTAAGGATAAGAAACCAAATCCCAATTTTGCCAGGATGTAAGGGAGGTATGGAAGTGTGTATAGAAACTGAATCCTAAAGCCTTGGGACGGCAAGAGGAAGTGATAAGGTGCACAGGAAAGTTACCACAGTATATAGTAGGGCAAAAAGTAATGTTGTCAAGCCCTTTTACTCCTATGGGAAAAACAAGAAAGTTCATGACATGGTACCAGGAACCATACTAATGATAGAGACAACAGCACCAGTAAACATCTACATCTACAGCCATACTCTGCAAGCCACCTGACAGTGTGTGGCGGAGAGTACTCTGAGTACCTCTATTGATTCTCCCTTCTATTCCAGTCTCGTATTGTTTGTGGAAAGAAAGATTGTCGGTATGCCTCTGTGTGGGCTCTAATCTCTCTGATTTTATCCTCATGGTCTCTTCACAAGATATACGTAGGAGGGAGCAATATACTGCTTGACTCCTCGGTGAAGGTATGTTCTCGAAACTTCAACAAAAGCCTGTACCGAGCTACTGAACATCTCTCCTGCAAAGCCTTCCAGTGGAGTTTATCTATCATCTCTGAAACACTTTCGCAATTACTAAATGATACTGTAACGAAGCGCGCTGCTCTCCGTTGGATCTTCTCTATCTCCTCTGGTGAGCAATATTCAAGCAGTGGGCAAACAAGTGTATTGTAACCTACTTCCTTTGTTTTCGGATTGCATTTCCTTAGGATTCTTCCAATGAATCTCAGTCTGGCATCTGCTTTACCGATGATCAACTTTATATGATCATTCCATTTTAAATCGCTCCTAATGCCTACTCCCAGATAATTTATGGAATTAACTGCTTCCAGTTGCTGACCTGCTATATTGTACCTAAATGATAAAGGATCTTCCTTTCCATGTATTCGCAACATATTACACTTGGCTACATTGAGATTCAATTGCCACTCCCTGCACCATGCGTCAATTCGTTGCAGATCCTCCTGCATTTCAGTACAATTTTCCATTGTTGCAACCTCTCGATATACCACAGCATCATCCGCAAAAAGCCTCAGTGAACTTCCGATGTTATCCACAAGGTCATTTATGTATATTGTGAATAGCAATGGTCCTACGACACTCCCCTGTGGCACACCTGAAATCACTCTTACTTCGGAAGACTTCTCTCCATTGAGAATGACATGTTGCGTTCTGTTATCTAGAAACTCTTCAATCCAATCACACAATTGATCTGATAGTCCATATGCTCTTACTTTGTTCATTGAACAACTGTGGGGAACTGTATTGAATGCCTTGCGGAAGTCAAGAAACACGGCATCTACCTGGGAACCCGTGTCTATGGCCCTCTGAGTCTCATGGACGAATAGTGCGAGCTGGGTTTCACATGATCGTCTTTTTCAAAACCCATGCTGATTCCTACAGAGTAGATTTCTAGTCTCCAGAAAAGTCATTATACTCGAACATAATACGTGTTCCAAAATTCTACAACTGATTGATGTTAGAGATATAGGTCTATAGTTCTGCACATCTGTTCGACGTCCCTTCTTGAAAATGGGGATGACCTGTGCCCTTTTCCAACCCTTTGGAACGCTATGCTCTTCTAGAGGCCTACGGTACACCGCTGCAAGAAGGGGGGGCAAGTTCCTTCGCGTACTCTGTGTAAAATCGAACTGGTATCCCATCAGGTCCAGCGGCCTTTCCTCTTTTGAGCGATTTTAATTGTTTCTCTATCCCTCTGTCGTCTATTTCGATAGCTACCATTTTGTCATCTGTGCAACAATTTAGAGAGGGAACTACAGTGCACTCTTCCTCTGTGAAACAGCTTTGGAAAAAGACATTTAGTATTTCAGCCCTTAGTCTGTCATCCTCTGTTTCAGTACCATTTTGGTCACAGAGTGTCTGGACATTTTGTTTTGATCCACCTACGGCTTTGACATAAGACCAAAATTTCTTAGGATTTTCTGCCAAGTCAGTACATAGAACTTTACTTTCGAATTCATTGAACGCCTCTCGCATAGCCCTCCTCACACTACATTTTGCTTCGCGTAATTTTTGTTTGTCTGCAAGGCTTTGGCTATGTTTATGGTTGCTGTGAAGTTCCCTTTGCTTCTGTAGCAGTTTCCTAACTCCGTTGTTGTACCGTGCTGGCTCTTTTCCATCTCTTACGATCTTGCTTGGCACATACTCATCTAAGGCATAGTGTATGATGGTTTTGAACTTTGTCCACTGATCCTCAACACTATCTGTACTTGAGACGAAACTTTTGTGTTGAGCCATCACGTACTCTGAATTCTGCTTTTTGTCACTTTTGCTAAACAGAAAAATATTCCTACCTTTTTTAATGTTTCTATTTACGGCTGAAATCATCGATGCAGTAACCACTTTATGATCACTGATTCCCTGTTATGCATTAACTGTTTCAAATAGTTCGGGTCTGTTCGTCACCAAAAGGTCTAATATGTTATCGCCATGAGTCAGTTCTCTGTTTAACTGCTCAAGGTAGTTTTCAGATAATGCACTTAAAAAAAGCTTTAGTTATCAACTAGAACAGTGATAGTTCATGTTGGACATCCATAACCATTTCAAGGTGCTTCATATTAATTGCCACTCAGATCAATATTCATGGAATAGAGAAAGGGCAAAGAATGTGATAAAGAGGGTGAGCATAAAGCTGTCAGGCAACCTGTGCAGGAAATACTGTATAGATTAAGGCCAAGGGAATGAGGAGTAATGATATGGATATTTTGTGTTGTGTTGTAGTATAATAATGGAGTTAGGTAGCATTAATGTGTGGATGGTGTAATTTTTGGAGACTGCAAAAAGTAATGAAGAGAGTACATGCAATGTATTTTTGTTTTCTGTGGGATTTATAATTTTGTCGAGGGTTTGTTATTAATGTAGGGGTATGGATTGCAGGAGGAACGATTGACTGAATGCCTCTGTGTGTGCAGTAATTATTCTAATCTTATCCTCACTATCCCTATGATAACATGTAGGCGATTATAGTACATTCCTAGAGTAATCAGTTAAAGCCAGTTCTTGAAACTTTGTTAATAGACAAAGTCTATGTCTATCTTCAAGAGTCTTCCAGTTCAGTTTCTTCAGCTTCTCTGTGACACTCTCCCTTGGATCAAACAAACCTGTGACCACTTGTGCTGCTCTTCTCTGTATGCACTGAATATCCCCTGTTAGTCCCAAACACTTGAGCAACATTCTAGAACTGCTCATACGAGTGATTTGTAAGCAGTCTCCTTTGTAGACTGATTTTACTTCCCCAGTGCTCTACCAATAAAGTGAAGTCTACCATCTGCTTTACCCATGACTGAGCCTACATTATCATTGTATTTCATATCCCTACAGAGTGTTACATCAGGTATCCGTATGAGTTGGCCGATTCTAACAGTGGTTCATCGATACTACAGTCATATACTACAATGCTTTTTCATATTGAGAAGTGCACAGTTTTAAATTTCTAAATATTTAGTGCAAGTTGCCAATCTCTGCACCATGATGAACTCTTATCAAGATCCAACTGAATATTTATGCAGCTTCTTTCAGATAATACTTCATTACAGATAGCAGCATCATCAGCAAAAAGCACCATTTTACTATTAATTTTGTCTGCGAGGTCATTAATATACAACATGAACAGAGGGTCCCAGCACACTTCCCTGTGGACCTTAAGTTACCTCTACATCCCACATATGATGATGACTCTCCATCCAAGATAACATGCTGTGTCCTCCCTACCAAAAAGTCCTCAATCCAGTCACAAATTTCCTGTGATGCTCCATATGATCACACTTTTGACATTAAATGTAGGTGTTGTAATGAGTCAAATGCTTTTTGGAAATCAAGAAATACTGTATATACATGACTGTCTTGATCCAAAGCTTTCAGTATGTTGTGTGAGAAAAGTGTTAGTTGGGTTTCACATGATCAGTGTTTTTGGAATCCATGCTCACTGGCACTGATGAGGTCATTCTGATTAATATACATCAAATCAATGTCAGGAATACTGAATGGTAGTTTTGTGGAGCACTTCTACCACCTTTCTTGTAGATGGGTGTGACTTGTGCCTTTAACCAAGAAGTGGGCATGAGTTTTTGTGTGAGGGATCTACAATACATTATAGTTAGAAGAGGGGCTAACTCAGCCACAAATTCAGTATACCTTTGTAAAAGAACATTTGAAAATGGAGTTAAGGGCTTCGTCTTTTGCTTTACTATCCAGAGTTTCAGTTCCCATGTTGTTTACTAGGGACTGGACACTAAAACTTTGGTGCTGTTAACAGCCTTACACATGACCAGAATTTCTTTGCATTTCGTGACTTATCATTTGACAATCTTCTGCTATGGTAGTCACTGAAGGCATCATGCACTGCTGTCCTTACAGCCAAACACATTTCATTCAGCATCTCTCTATCTATTGCCCTATGCTTTGTTTTACACCTGTTACATAGTAATATGTTTCTTTGGAAGTTACTTTACAGTGACTGTAGGCCATGGATGTTCCCTCCTGTTATGAACTGTTCTACTGGGTACATATCTATCCAGTGTATGGCCAACTATTCTTTTAAACTTGACCCATAGTTTCTCTGCTAGCTCCAGTCCTGTGCTGAAAGCTTCAAGTTCCTCATTGAGATATGACACTACTGATTTTTTATCTAGTTTACTGAACACATGTATCTATCTGCATGTTTTAGTTGCTCTTTGTACTTTGGTAATCATTGTTGTAAAAACCACGTCATGGTCACTGATATCAGTTTTGATGTGGACATACTCAAAGAGGTCAGGTCTAGTTGTTGAATTGAATTTGAATTGAATTTTATTTGATCCTGTAAGATTACATTGTGTACAGTAAATGTACGTGTAATATAGGACATGTCAAAGTATTAAAATTCTTTATCACTTATTTTTCTACACCTTTAGCTTACATTTTTACATCACTGATAATGAGTAGCAATATATACAAATTTAATGGCATAAGTATTCTGCAACACTGTAAAACTCTTTTTCAATGAGATAGTCTTTAAGTTTCTTTGCAAAGTCATTGTGAAGTACACTATCTTGCAGTGTTTTGGGCAGACTTCTTAGTAGTCTGATACCAGAGTACTGGGGTCCTTTTTCTAGCATTGCCAGTCGGTGGGGTATGCTCCGTACTTCATTCTTCTTTCTAGTATTGTGGGCGTGTACAGTAGCATTTGTAATCCAGTCCTCACTACCTTTTGTGATGTACATTATTGTTTTGTATATATACAACGACGAAAAAGTTAAGATACCTAAATTCTTGAAACAGTTTCTGCATGTTTCAGAGGTCTTTCTTCTTAAAGTGGTCCTAATTGCTTGTTGCCATGAGATCCAATATATTTTCATCATAAGTGGAGTTCCTATCTACCTGTTCTAGGTAATTTTCAGAGAAGCCATTAACTAATGTCTCACAGGATGTCTTATCACACTCAACACTAACAGAACTGTAATTGTCCCAATTAATTGCTGGACGATTCAAGTCACCACCCACGATGACAGTATAGTTGGGGAACTTACAAAAAAGTGAACTGAGGTTTCCTCTAAAGTTTTTGGTTACATCAGGAGACACGTCTGGTGGGCGATAGAAGGCTCCAATTATCATTTTATGCCCATCCCTGATACTGAGTCTCGCCTAAACAATCTCACACACAGCTTCAATTTCTATCTCAGTGGATTTGTGTCTCTTGTCTACTGCAACAAATAAACCATCTCCATTTCCCATTTGCCTACCCTTTCAATATACATTTAAGTTTTCCCCAAGAATCTCACTGCTATCAATTTCTGTTTTCAACCAGCTTTCTGTACCTAGAATTAAGTGAGCTTCACTACTTTTCATGTGCACTTCAAACTATGGCACTTTGTTGTGAATGCTCTGGCAGTTCACCATTGGGATTTTAATACTCTCACCTGTGGGTGGCATTTCTTTTGATCTTACACTGATATGTCCATGTTTTCTACAGCTATCATTGTCTGGATTTGATGGAGAGTCACCTAAACCAAAAAATCCTTGTGTGCACCTCTCACTCAGTCAGCTACCTAAGTAACAGTTTCTGATATGTAGCACATACTTGACCAATTTAGGGGAACCCTACAGTTCTCAACCCTGTGACACAAGTCCAGGGTGTTGCAGCCTACCTTGCCACAGAACCCTTGAAGTCTCTTGTTCCGTCCTTCCACTTGACTCAGAACCAAAGGGCCACGATCAGTTCTGGGGACAATGCTGTAAATTGTGAGCTTTGTTGAAACTCCATATGCAAGGCTGGTCTTCTCAATTTTCTCTGACAACTGCTGGAATGACCCAGTGTCAATACTGCCAAATTACCCCTCCTCCTTCCTAGTATCTCTTGCATAAAATTTATGAATGAGATACTACAAGCCTGCAACAGATGAAGCAATTTGGCATTTCGAAATATACATGTATAGAAAAGTGACAGATATTAGAATTCTTACAATAAATTTTGTAAAGGCAGTTGTGCTTTATTCACTATTCTTATGGATGTAATTTCTTATATCTAATATTGTGTTGTGTAATGAAATGGAATATTTTAAATTCTAGCCACAGTGTCACTAAATGTACTGGCAAAAGTAAAAGTTTTCTGATAAACCATAATAAAATTTAAAGACTGATACTGAGGCAAAAATTATTTTAGTATACATTTTTGAACCATAATATTAAACTTTAAAAAATTGCAGAATATACTAATCAAAATTTATGTTAAAAGTATTCTCCATTAAAGCAAATAATGTCAGTAAACACTTGGTAATTTGTGGAAATACAACTATAAGAAATTATTCATTACTCACTCCAATCATGTAAGCAAGCTGAAAATACATAATGAAAATGTCAGTTGTCTATCCTAACTTTTACTTCTGTAAATATATCTTATATAACATTTCTACAAAACTGTTACTGCTTCTATTATGTTTACGTAAACTTTCATTTCTGATGTGTAATATATGACACAATTTTATAATCTTTCATAATCTTTCAAATTAGAGAATAGCTTCTTCCTCTTCTTCATTCTAAAAATAAACGTCAGGTCATCCTTATCTGTGTTTTCAGTATCTTGTCTCTTGCTGGATTGAGTGTGCCTGGCATCTCATATATGTATCAATCCCTTGACTGTCCGTTCGAGACTGCTGGAGCTCCTCACATGAACATATTATACCAAAATAGCAACAGGTCATACCCAGTCATAACATAAGGCTGAGTCAAGATAAAGGTAGCATGTGGCAGACAAGAGGCAATCAGTGCTCATATGCTTAAATGCAACACACATCACTTTTGTCTGAATTGTCAAGAACAGTAAAGAGATCAATCACAAACATAGTTGTAAATTCATAAAAAGATATTGTTTATCCTCAACTGCATAATCAGCACAAAATCTTTGTATACAAGGCAACATCTGCAGCTGTGGTGGGTAAGACATAAGGCAGAACAGGTGTCTGCAGGCAAAGTACTCACATTCCTATTAAATTCAATATCACACAGAAAAAAATCAAATTATCATGTAAAAGAAAGCTTCTGATATATATCATGAAATTCAAATACTCAACTATTCCACAAAATACAACTAAATGCCTCTGTTTATTGGATAGTAATGTGCAGTGTATAATTAGAATTGATAATGCAGTGCTAACATTTTCGTTCTGTGTCAGTTTTCCTCATACCATGCTTTGCTAACACGTGATCTCTTTTCTATGATCAGAGGCTGGTCGTCAATTAATTCAAATACTTCTGTATTGCAGTTGGTGTTTCGATTGAATGTATAAGCTAAATTTCTCACATTAATTCATGCAGTTATTTCATTCATTTAAATAACGAATGGAATTTTGCATATTGTTTTCAACAGTACATAGAAAAATACATTTTTTCAGCAATCTTGCATACTCATAATGAACACATGAAAATATTGTACTTTTATCAGTGTTCCAAGATGCTTTAAGAGTGTAGCATTCCACTGGGAGTGCTACTTGTAATTTTTTAAACAACATATTAAAAGCAGTTGACAAACACTCCAAAATGTGAGGTGTTTTCTTAGATTTGACAAAAGTTTTTGATCTTACAGATCATTCAGTTTTCTAAAATAAACTTAATTGTTATGGTGTGCTAGATGTGCCAGATGTGTGGCTGAAAGTAAGCGGTCTCAGATTACAGAGTCAAACACAGAACTACCTCTCAGAGCATTCCTTACGGTCACATGATGTACTGCAGAACTCTGACTTAGGACCACTTCTTTTTCTAGTGTACAATAATGACCTGCCCTCGTGAATATGAATGCAGAAGCAGTACTATTTGCAGATGATACCAGTCTACTTACTGAAGCAAAAAATAGAGATCTTACCACTTCTGCAGTGTCTTCATAGATGAATTTTCCCAATGACTGTAAAGAAACAGGTTCATTTTAAACCCATAAAAATTATGCTTTGTAACATAATAGGACAGAATGGACAGAAAATTGAACAGATCGTTACCACAACTCTTAGTTCACTGAGGGCTAACTACCACCCAAATTCAAATACTGTTAGAAGAATGTAATGGATCTACAGGGTTATTACAAATGATTGAAGCGATTTCACAGCTCTACAATAACTTTATTATTTGAGATATTTTCACAATGCTTTGCACACACATACAAAAACTCAAAAAGTTTTTTTAGGCATTCACAAATGTTCGATATGTGCCCCTTTAGTGATTCGGCAGGCATCAAGCCGATAATCAAGTTCCTCCCACACTCGGCGCAGCATGTCCCCATCAATGAGTTCGAAAGCATCGTTGATGCAAGCTCACAGTTCTGGCACGTTTCTTGGTAGAGGAGGTTTAAACACTGAATCTTTCACATAACCCCACAGAAAGAAATCACATGGGGTTAAGTCGGGAGAGCGTGGAGGCCATGACATGAATTGCTGATCATGATCTCCACCACGACCGATCCATCGGTTTTCCAATCTCCTGTTTAAGAAATGCCGAACATCATGATGGAAGTGCGGTGGAGCACCATCCTGTTGAAAGATGAAGTCGGTGCTGTCGGTCTCCAGTTGTGGCATGAGCCAATTTTCCAGCATGTCCAGATACACGTGTCCTGTAACGTTTTTTTTTGCAGAAGAAAAAGGGGCCATAAACTTTAAACCGTGAGATTGCACAAAACACGTTAACTTTTGGTGAATTGCAAATTTGCTGCACGAATGTGTGAGGATTCCCTACCACCCAGATTCGCACATTGTGTCTGTTCACTTCACCATTAAGAAAAAATGTTGCTTCATCACTGAAAACAAGTTTCGCACTGAACGCATCCTCTTCCATGAGCTGTTGCAACCACGCCGAAAATTCAAAGTGTTTGACTTTGTCATCGGGTGTCAGGGCTTGTAGCAATTGTAAACGGTAAAGCTTCTGCTTTAGCCTTTTCCGTAAGATTTTCCAAACCGTCGGCTGTGGTACGTTTAGCTCCCTGCTTGCTTTATTTGTCGACTTCCGCGGGCTACACATGAAACTTACCCGCACGCGTTCAACCGTTTCTTCGCTCACTGCAGGCCGACCCATTGATTTCCCCTTACAGAGGCATCCAGAAGCTTTAAACCGTGCATCCCATCGCCGAATGGAGTTAGCAGTTGGTGGATCTTTGTTGAACTTCGTCCTGAAGTGTCGTTGCACTGTTATGACTGACTGATGTGAGTGCATTTCAAGCACGACATACGCTTTCTCGGCTCCTGTCGCCATTTTGTCTCACTGCGCTCTCGAGCGCTCTGGCGGCAGAAACCTGAAGTGCGGCTTCAGCCGAACAAAACTTTATGAGTTTTTCTACGTATCTGTAGTGTGTCGTGACCATATGCCAATGAATGGAGCTAGAGTGAATTTATGAAATCGCTTCAATCATTTGTAATAGCCCTGTATTTTGTATATCACCTTAACCCACTAATTATATCATATACAGCCATTCCAAATTAAACAAAAAAAGAGATAATCATAATGTCAGAAATATAAACACAGAATAACCTTCAGCTAGTGGAGTATGTAAGATGTAAATGATTATGAAGTACTTACATATCAAACCCTTAAAACTCAGTCTGTTGGTAGTAACATCTGAAAGTGTTGTATTCCGTTTTAATTAACGTATAATGAAAAGGTGTTGTACTATGTTGCTCATTTTTGTTTATTGACCAAAATGCATAAATCATTGTTCCATCTTTATAAGCAACATATGTATCAAAACTTATTGATATTAGAAGCAATTACGCGAGGTTAACAAAATAACAAAACCAAATACTTGTAAGCAAATCATCAAAAGATACTTTTGTGTAAAATACATAATTAGTGTAAATGTTAACTGCAAGCCCTTTTAAAATCATTATTGAAATCATGTTGGGAACATCATGTTTTACTTTGAAACTTCCTGGCAGATTAAAACTGTTTGCCAGACTGAGACTCGAATTTGATAGAGCACTTGCCAATGAGAGGCAAAGGTCCCAAGTCACAGTCTGGCACAGAGTTTTAGCCTGCCAGGAAGATTCATTTCAGCAAACGCTCATTCTGGTCACTTCATTTTGTTATTGTGTAATTAATGAAATTGTCAAAGTCATAGTTTATTCCACATATCTGATATAAATTCAAATGTTATCATTGTTTTCTGCCTAATTTGTATGTGGGAAGCAAATAGTAATGCTTATTGTTTTCTGTGCATATGTTAAATTGATGCTATGAAATACTTCTCAACTGTAATTACTGAAAACTGTGAATTCAACAATAGCTCACAGTTCATCAGCGCACCTGACGATGGCAACATGTCTGATTGCTGAAATATTGTGCCCACTGGATATCATCTATAATTCCCCCTCACTTATAGCTTAGCTAACTGGATTCAACTTGGCAAAAGCTGTACCACGCAGTTGCTAAAATTCACACAATATACAGAAGATGGGCTTGAAGCTCATAAGGTGGTATTTGTTGACTTACCAGCAGTGTATGATATTGTCAGTCACCAGCTACTACTAGTCAAGATCTACAACCCGACCAAGGATTTTGGCCTAGCTACGCTCATTGCCATTCTTTTGGAGAATACAGGTCTTCCACTGACTTCCAAGAATAAGAATAAGAATAAGAATCTTTATTAGCCATTCAGTATTTTCTTATACAATGGGCTTCGTCAATAAGTTCAATTACAGTATAAAGATGGTTATATTCTCTTAACAATGTATATATAAATCATGTGAAATTTAGTGTAGTACAATAGCACACATTTGGAATTTTATATATTATTAATTTTACAATAAAAAGGAAAACATTATACAGATTTATATTAAGCAGGGAGTATTCATATTGATGACACTATGTCATTATCATATACATGTTGATAACACTATGTCATTATCCTAAGCTATTGATACAAATTTAGGTCTACTACAGGCAGAGGTACCTTTCTCTATGTTAAAACAGCAAATCTACCATATTACAATCTTTAAATTCATCAACTGAGTAAAACGCTTTACCTTTGAGCCATTGACCCAATGTTGTCTTAAATTTACTTTTAGATACTGTTTGTACAATTTTAGGGAGCATATTAAACAGTTCGAGGCCTACATATTTATAACTATTATGTATCTTAGATGGTCTAGAGTATGGCAGATCAATTGTGTGGTTTCGTCTTGTATTGTGGGTGTGGACAGATGACCCAAGGGGATATTGAGCTATGTTTTCTTTTACGTGTAGTAAGCAATAATAGATGTACAAACAAGGAACTGTCATGATGTTAAGTTTTTTGAAATGTTCCCTGAATGTATCCCTAGGAGATAAACCCACCACACATCGAAGAGCTTTTTTTTGCCATCTGAAAATTGATATTGAACTGGGAGAATTTCCCCAGAGCAGAATACCATAAGAAAGATGGGGGTGGATATAAGCAAAATATGAATGCAGCAGTAAGTTTTGGCTGACATTACTCCTAAGCTTATAAAGTAGGAACATAGCACGTGCAAGTTTAGAACAGACGTATGTGATGTGTTTATCCCAGCTAAGTTTCTGGTCAATCATCATTCCTAGCAGTTTAACAGACTTATTTTCTTTGTTTGATACCTTCAAATTAAAGAATATTTCCTTAGTTTTTGTTTCATTTATGAATAGGGAGTTTGAACTAAACCAATGAACTGATTTTTCAAATATTGTATTATTTTTTTCTCGTACAGATTCAAGAGTCTGTCCTGAATTGATAAAAGTTGTATCGTCTGCATAGAGGACTGTTTCACAGGGTAAATACTGTGGCATATCATTAACATACACTACAAACAGGAAGGGCCCAAGTATGGAGCCCTGTGGCACACCTCTTTTTATTGTTTGTGGGTTTGACAGCTGCACATTTACACTAACAAATTGTACTCTGTTGCTTAAGTAGGATTCTAATAATTTCAGGGTGTCCTCTTCCATGCCGTAGTGTCTTAATTTCATGATCAAAGTACTATGAGATACAGTGTCAAATGCTTTACTCAGGTCTAGGAGAGTAGCACATGAGATTAATTTATTTTCAAAGCCATCATATATATCACTAACAATATTTTCAACTGCTTTAACTGTGGATAGTTTAGACCTGAATCCATACTGTGAGTTACTTAACAAATTATTCCTCTCAAAATAGTGATTCATTTGTTGGTGAACACAGTCTTCGATTATTTTAGATATTATTGGGATTAATGAGATAGGGCGATAGTTACTTGGATTTGATTTATCTCCTTTCTTAAATATGGGAATAGTTACTGCTATTTTCAAACAGTCGGGGAAAATCCCTTGCTGTAATATATGGTTAATGAGAGTGGTTAGAGGGGGCAGAAGATCACTTGATATCTTCTTTATGACATAGTTTGACAGACCATAGAAGTCCTCTGCTCTGGAACTACTTAGTTTGCCTATTGCTTTGCTAACATCATTTTCAGTTACTGTTGCCCAGCAGAATTTATGGACTACATACTTATTTGAACCTAAAAGAGTTTTAGCATCAAGCATGGCGTTGAGGGGAGACAAATCTTGTTGTAAACTGAAGTTAACAAAGTGTGAATTTAAGATATCTGGGGCAATGGGTATGGCTAGTTGAGTTGTTGGTCTATTTATTTCACTTTTAATTACTTCCCAGGCAGCTTTACAGCTGTTTCTGGATTTAAGAATATAGTTATCATTCGCCCTACATTTTGCCAAACTTATTTCAGATCTATAAATTTTTCTTATTCTAATGTACATCTCTTTGTACTCGTTGCTGTTATGAGATCTGTCCTTAAACATAAGAAGCATAATCCTGATGCTGTTGAGGTATGGCATAAACCAATTATTTAGTCTCTGTGGTTTATGAGCTCGGTTATTATTCTGTCTTTTTACTAATCTGGGACAACACTCATCAAATATTCTTGTAATTTCCTCTATAAATAATTTGCTTGTGTTATTCACACACATATCTTTGTATAAGATGTCATTCCAGTTAACTGACCTTAATCTAGTTCTAAACTCTCTTATGTTGCATTCATTCATAGGTCTAACAGTTTTGTGTTGTTCATCTGGAATGCTGACTGGAACTGTAATCCATAGGCCATCATGGTCAGCTAGGCCTGATGGAAACTACAGAAAAACAGGCTCTTGCAGGAAAGTATGCTGGCTCCATTTTTTTACAGTATATAAATGAATGACCAACACATATTATCCAACTGCAGGAGCTTCTTGTATGGCAATGACATTGCTCTAGCCACCCAAAGTACAAATTTTGAATCAGTGAAGAACACCTTCATTAATCCCCTTTAACAGCTTTCCAGATACTACAACACAAACAAACTTAAACCAAATCCCTCAAAACACATGGGTATGTTTTTCATTTGAGAAACACAGAAGTTAGTTGCAAATTAAAGACAGTATGGTTAGCTATTGAATTGGAACACCATGAAACCACAAAAATCTATGAGTGACACTTGATAGACCTAACAATGGAAAATCCAGGATGGAATGTAACACTATTATGAGAAGGAAAGTTGCTACTCACCATACAGTGGAGCTGCTGAGTCACAGATAGGCATAACAAAAAGATTTTCACACTTATAGCTTTCAGCCAATAGCTTTTGTCAACAACAGATTTACTTCCAAGAAGCATTGCATGAATTGTAAGTCAAAAGTTTCTACTAGGAACAATTTTCTACAGAAACTGAACAGATCACAGTGGAGTAGTCAACCAGAGACTATATGAATTTCTGCAATGGCACTACATTACTCTGCGGTGGAGTTTGTATGTCTTGCCTGGTATAATTCAACACATGCCAAATAGGTGGACATAGCTCTCAATGACACCTGCAAAACTGTAATAGGATGCTTGAAATCCAGTCCAGTCAAATGACTTTATCACCTTGCAGGAAAGGTGTTCAAAGACAAAGAGCTGTTGAAAGAGGAAAGAAAGACACTGGAGCAGGAGAGAACCCATTGGTATGAACTGCACCCACAACTGAAGTCAAGGAGGAGTTTCCATAGAACATCAATGGCACTTAGAACTACTGCTGCATAAAAAAAAAAAAAGAGGTTGCATCTATGGAGGGCTATGACACACTCTTCCCCTGGCTGGAAAAGAGTTTCTGAAACTTTACTTCCTGTCTATGATGAGAAATGGATGACTTTGAAGTTCCTGAATAGGCTGAGATCTGGAGTTGGCAGAGCAAAGGTCAATTTAGCAAGATGATCAATATGATATACAGTGTATCTGTGGAGTAGATCTAACTGTTCATCATATGCTCCAATGCAGACTGTGTCCAGCCTCCTGCACAGAAGATTAATTTCATCAAGTAACAGAAAACGCATTGGAAGTGGTCGAGTTTTGAACAGAAGTAATATAGTCATTACTGATGCAATAGTGGTTAGTTGGTTTGTGGGGATGGGACCAAGCAGCAAGGTCATCAGTCCCATCGTATTAGGGAAGGGTGGGGAAGAAAATCAGCCATGCCTTTCCAAAGGAACCACCCCAGCATTTGCCTGAAATGATTTAGGGAAATCACAGAAAACCTAAATCAGCATGGCCGGACTTGGGTTGAACCGACGTTCTCCAGAATGCAAGTCCAGTGTGCTAACCACTGCACCACCTCACTCCGTCAGATGCAAGAGTAAAAAACTGCATAAATTTCAACATCAGCTATTACATAGCAAAAGTAAATTCCATACATTGGGTAAAATGTAAGACAAGTATTCTTGTGTGCATCTTCTCCTCTCTTGTACTAGCTTTCAAATGATAGAAATTGATTTATTACAGAGATATTATATTACTGTCTAATAGAGTAAATAGTTGAGTATTAACAGTTTCAATAAGTGGTGTATGAGAGACATGTCATTTGAATGCAACAACATTTTACATCTGTGGAGACACAAAAGAATATGGCAGCTGTATGGTATGATACTTTCCAGAAGACAACTTTTTCGGTTTGTAGAATATAAAATCCCCACATAAAAAGAGATAATTGTTTCAGCAAACATAAGGTAGCTCCATGACTTATAATAAATATACTGTGGTGTCACCGCCAGACACCACACTTGCTAGGTGGTAGCCTTTAAATCGGCCGCGGTCCGTTAGTATACGTCGGACCCGCGTGTTGCCACTGTCAGTGATTGCAGACCGAGCGCCGCCACACGGCAGGTCTAGAGAGACTTCCTAGCACTCACCCCAGTTGTACAGCAGACTTTGCTAGCGATGATATACTGACAAATACGCTCTCATTTGCCGAGACGATAGTTAGCATAGCCTTCAGCTACGTCATTTGCTACGACCTAGCAAGGCGCCATTACCAGTTTATATTGAGATTGTAATGATGTATCATCAAGAGCGATGTTCTCCAATTATGGATTAAAGTTAAGTATTCCAGCAACTACGTTCTTTTCTTACTAGACTCAACTACTTTACCTTGTACCAGACCTCACGCCAGTCTGCGTGAGCTTAAACGCGTGCATTTCGGCCTCCTCTAGCAACACGGTGTGGGCTCTTCTGCCAACACATCATATAAAACATAGTATCGTGGGTAACAAATAAGAAAAATAGTGTAATAATCACAAAAATCTTTAGATATTGTACTGTCATCATACCAAAGTGTTTTCTAACGATTACTAATTTAAGAAGAACTATAGTTGTGACAGTGAGAGATAATTTTGACAGGCTGACAGGATTAGAAAATGCAGGATTTGGAAATGAAAACAGAAGAAAAATGCTACCTTGCTAGGTCTTGTGCTTGACATGCCCATGACATACCAAGACTGTATGGCCCCCCTGAGGCTGTATAATGTCATAAAAAAGAAAACAAAATGCAGGCAAAAGTTTAGAACAGAAATGACTCAACATTACTTCATTATACATGATCACGAGTTATTTGCACTGGTCATGTGATTTCAGCTCTGTAAAATTTACGAAAAAAACTAAGCTCTAATCATATTTTTCAACACGGACACAAGAAAAAAAAAGCTTTAATGGAACAAAACACAACTACCATGAATCATTAAATTATCCTTAGAAACATCATTAAGTATCAGTGTTCGATGATTACAGCATAAATCTTAGTGTAGAATAAGTAACTGCAATAAATATTGATACAGTTTTTTTAGTGCATCGTAAATCTTAGCATGGCAACATTAAAAGTTTGTGCAGTGGGTGATGTAAATAAAATTTTGCTCTCTCTTGGAGATACATCACTTTTGTTACTGAACTACATATTAATCTGTCTGGAGTTTTCTTTGGTCTCTATACTGATTACAGTCTACGAGCCTGTTTTAGTATATTACAAAGCATGATTCTACTTGTAATTTTTACAGTTAGTATTTTCTTTGCATCCATTGTCAGGTTTCAGTCCTTTCTCAAAGCAAAATTTTCACTCAAATTTGAAATGTCTATGCAATATAAGTCTATTTACATTATGCATTTCTACACCAATAACACACTTGTCACTTAATACAACAGGACCTGAAATATGTCCTATAACGTAGCACACAGTTTGTCATGTATGTTACTGCTGCCAAATTTTAGACAGTGACAGTTCTTGATAATGTCTGACAAACTGTCACACAGAGTGAACATGGAACTGGCAGGCCAAGGAGTCTAAGTTACCCATCTTCTATTATTTATAAGAACATAAGACCATAACAAAACACGGATAATGTAGACTCTTTGACCTGTCAGTTCCATGTTTACTCTATACAGCAGTTCTGTCAAAACATTATCAAGAACTGTCACTGCCAAAAATTTGGCAGCAATAATGTACATGATAAACTGTGTGCTGCATTATAGGGCATATTTCAGATCCTATCCTATTAACTGACAAGCATGTCATTCAACAGAAGTGCATAATGTAAGCAGACTTATATTACTGCTATATATGTACAGTTATTATTTTGTAGAACTTGATGCACATACAATTGTTTGTTCCTCTGTATCAGATGCCACTGATGGTTATAAACCTGGAAATTGGTTTTGGCAAATAAAACATTTATAGTGCAGCTCATAGTGTACAGAGGATGTCTTTTAATAACTCAGGGTAATTATGATGATAAACTAGATGTGATGATTTATGTTGAGGCGAAAGAATAATTAGCAGAATTTAGATAGTGTTGATGAGACATGCTGTGGAAGTGAAGACTCTGATAGTATAAATAATAAGATTCATATCTTGCTAGTAGAGATTAATAATGCATCAACTAGAAAGGGGGATGCAAGCAAAAAACAATAAATTGGCTAAAATTTTTGGGCAGGTATGGTGTAATTACAAAGACAGTAATGAGAATGTGGAAGTAAAGGCCAAAATAAAACAGTTTTGAGACAAGTTTCATCCTGATAGGCAGGATCAAGCTACAGGTCAAGTGATGACGGAAAACCTGTAGAAATCAATCAGTTTGTTAATGGGAACTGCGTAAGTGAAGGGGGCTCTGATGTTACTCTCAGTAACTTAAAAACTGTTCTTATGTTCTTAGAAATAACAAAAGATGGGTAATGTAGACTCCTTGGCCAGCCAATTCCATGTTTACTCTATACAACAGTTCTGTCAGACATTATCAAGAACTGTCGCTGTCCACCGTATTTACTCGAATCTAAGCCGCACTCGAATCTAAGCCGCACCTGAAAAATGAGACTCGAAATCAAGGAAAAAAAATTTCCTCAATCTAAGCCGCACCTGAAATTTGAGAGTCGAAATTCAAGGGGAGAGAAAAGTTTTAAGCCGCTCCTCCAAATCGAAACGGAGTTGGTCCATCGTAATATGAGACGCAATTTAGGTCGAATGAATGTCGATACATCTACAGTAGTTGGGTTCGAGTCGTAAGCTTAGCTGTTAAGCTTTACCAGGTAGCCATTGCTATGCGTCAGGCGCTCTGTACGTATTTATACGGGTACCCATCCTTTTTCACGTGCTTCGTCTGGTTTGAATCGATTGCTTATTTTTCTTTGATCTGATAAGTGCCGTTCTCTTTGTTATAGGTGTTTACGTCACTCTAAGCTGAAAATGCATTATTGTACCGAGTCATGCATTGTTTGTCGCATTCTGATAATGTGTGTTTACGACCTGTCGCCGGTAGCGGCATGGCTTGTTTTTGTGCGAGCTAGCGCCGCTTACAATAACAAAAAGAGAGGAATTATATCATTAGCGAAACAATGGCAAGAGACTGCTATTTTTTGTTACTTACACTGCTGCTTTCTTTGATAATGATCAACAAGAACCAAATAATAGACAGCGTATGATAGAAGATGTTCTGAATGAGAGTTTAGCTAAAATTTTTCTCCGTTTGAAAATCTTTGCAGACGCCTCTTTTGTACATTACATTCTGCAGAGAAACTAGAGTCATCTTAGATTTAAAAATCTAGTCAATTGCCGTGCTTCATTTCTGACTGTATCACTGTTAGGCATAAGAATAATACGAATATAAACATGAGATGATTTGTATATTCTTGTGCGTTTGCTGTTGTCTCACACAAGTTTCGTAGTTTATTAGCCAGACAGGATTTAAATGAGATGGCAGCAAACACGAAAGAATACATGGCAAAATGTTTATATTCGTATTATTCTTATGGTGAAGAGAATACTGCATGTGATTCACAATTCATAAAAGTTCCTATTAGCAACGATCTCTTCTCACAGATAGGAAAAAATTCAGAACGTAGAGTTGGCCATATTGACAAACATCCCAAACAGTCTTGCCAGTCGAATTTTCGTAGTACTTAAAATGCTGCTACATTCGGAGATAAACAATACGGAATTTGTACTTACTTCGCTGGATAATGTATGAAAGTGCAGTGGTCGAAACTCGGGGCGGAGAAAAAAAGGCTCTTCTTCCACCATTTTTTATATTTACTGACGCAGAGGTTTTGGCGCCAGTATTTATCTTTGTGCCTGCAAAGCATGCCTGCGTAGCGCTACATATATTCGACGGCTGAAGTTAGTTGTGGCGGCACGTATCAACATTTTTCAGAACTTCTGCTTACTTTGCACTCGATTCTAAGCCGCAGGTGGTTTTTTGGATTACAAAAACCGGAAAAAAGTGCGGCTTAGGTTCAAGTAAATACGGTAACGTCTAAAATTTGACAGCAGTTACGTACATGACAAACTGTGTACTGTGTTACAGGACATATTTCAGATCCTGTCATACTAAATGACAAGCATGTCAGAGCTATAGAAGTGCATAAAATAAGTAGACTTACATTACTGCTATATATGTACAGTTATCAGTTTGTAGAAATCGATGGACACACAATTGCTTGTTCCTCTATATCAGATGCCACTGGTGATGGGTTATAAACCCAAAAACTTGTTTTGGCGTATAAAACATTTCTAGTGCAGCCCACAGTGTACAAAAGATGTCGTTTAATAAATATCTGAAAGCTGCAGAGCACCAAGTATTCAAAATTACTCTCATTGCTATAGGCCTAATCATTATTTACACTAACATCATCTACACCATCATAACACTTCTACCTCCCTTTCTGTATGATCATCAGCCCTACCAGTAATTACATTAGAATCAGCATCACTAACCTCTTCACTATCTTCCCTATTGTACATTAAATTGCACAGACCAATTCATCATAGTTGTTACCCAACATAACCTTTCCCTTGACAACTGTATCTTCTGATTGATTATTAAAGTTTCTGAGTTTCGTAATCTAATTCCACCTGTTCAATACATATAAGATTAATATTCTTTGCATTATTTATTCCATCACTCATAGCCTCCAAAACTTTCTTGTCAAATGAACCCTATTTATCTGGAGTGTCCTCCAATTATTTCATTCATATAACCCTTAATTTCTCCTCCCACTGTGTCTCCTGCTACAGTTGCTAGCCTGATTTTGATACCAATTACTTGCACCAAATAGACAGGCTCCCAATGGACAAGTCCTCTGTTTCCCTGTCCATTTTTGGACAGGGAAACTGAGAATTTGTCCATTGGGAACCTGCTGTTTGGGGCAAGTAATTGGTATTAAAATCAGGCTAGCAACTGTAGCAGGAGACACATTAACTGGACTTCAGTTATCCTGTTGTCTGTTATTTCCTTCTCGTGGCCTACTTCTGTTTTCAAATCCTCTGCTCCTATTTTCTGTTTCTGCCATTCTAATTTATATCCCTTGTGTTCCTTCTTCCTGTATTTTCCACCATCTTTTTTCCCGTGAACTTGTAGCAGTTCTCTGTATTCTATGATAACTAGATTATTAGTTCATATCGAATGAAAACTGTACATTTATTTTATCCTCAAAAACAACATTAGAGCCTTGACAACCAGTAAATATAAAGAATAAATGTAAGCACAGAACTCCTTGGCCACCTCAGCACTCTCTCTTGTCTACTGTCGACTTTCGATCATCTGCATATCACTATAGAATGTCGCCACAGAACACCCTCCTGCCTTCCCATCCCTCCCCAGCTTTTGAATGTGAGGCATGAATACATGAATTTACCACTGTGTGGTGATTCTCCGCAGAATCTAGCTGCTATTTCCTCTCCCTGGTAATACAAATCTTCTTCTGGAAACCTGGTGCACCTGGAACCCCTGGAAATGTAGGCTAAATTTGACATCCAACTCAAGATAACACTAGTCTGTGAAGTACAATCATTGATCCAGATGTCACATTGTGTGTCGCCATTCTCACAGTCATTGCCTGTGGTCTTGGTTGCTGTCCACGTAGTTGTGATTGACTGATATTCGAGACGTCTATTGTGTAGAGGCACTGAGGTACGACTTTCCTTTCTGCCTGCATCCTAACCTCTGTTGGTACTTGAACTGTGCAGTCAATCAGCTGCTTGTCCTCCTCCTCTTGATACGTATGTGAATTAACTTTCTGCTCATTTTTTAAAACTATCGTACTGTTGGGTGTTAATGCATTTCCACCACGTTGATTGTCTGTAGCTGCATGTGCTGTATGCGGCACTGCTGCATCCTCTTCTTAGGCCATTTACGCTGGCTTTAGCCTCTTTACAGATACTGTTGTGGCCTTGCCTTGTTACTCCTTGATAAAATTATGAGACTTATGCTCCAAGACTCAGTAAGGTCCCATATGCAGAGTTTTTAAAACTATCGTACTGTTGGGTGTTAATGCATTTCCACCATGTTGATTGTCTGTGGCTGCATGTGCTGTAGGAGGCACTGCATCCTCTTCTTAGGCCATATATGTTGGCTTTAGCCTCTCTACAGATACTGTTGTGGCCTTCCCTTGTTGCTCCTTGATAAAATTATGAGACTTATGCTCCAAGACTCAGTAAGGTCCCACATGCAGGGAGCACAATAGTGGTTTGACTGCATCTACTGATAACCATGCATTTGAGCACTGATGAAGATCCTTATGAATAAACACAGGTTTTGTACCATGGCGAAGAGGGGTCCTTGGATGAAGCTGTTGCATTGAACATTGTAATTTTTGTAAGAAGTCTGGTAACACACAAGCTTAAGGCATCATTACGTTTTGTTGCTCTACTAAGTTGGTGGGAATATGGATCTGCTGGCCAAAAACCAGTTCACTTGCCACTAGGTCGATATCTGATTTTACAGCAGTTTGTAACCCATGCAGCACTACTGGCAACACTTTGATCCACACCTCTTGGTGGCACATGAGTGTCACCTTAAGAGTTCTATGTAATCTTTCTATGATGCCATGGATGGCAGGATGGTAGCTTGTAGTCTGAAGATGGAAAATTCCAGATAACTTCATAAGCTCTGAAAAAAGTTCACACTCAAACATATCCATGACCAATTGTCACTGTGGTGAGGACTCCAAATATGGCTATCCAAAGAGTTCCTAGCCATAGTCTCAGCCGAGATATTTGTATTCGATACAGCTTCTGGCCATTGTGCAGAGTGATCAATCATTGTAAAGAGGTACCCATATCCTTTCAAAAATGGCAAAGGTCCCAAGATGTCTACATGTTGTTGTTGTGGTCTTCAGTCCTGAGACTGGTTTGATGCAGCTCTCCATGCTACTCTATCCTGTGCAAGCTTCTTCATCTCCCAGTACCTACTGCAACCTACATCCTTCTGAATCTGCTTAGTGTATTGATCTCTTGGTCTCCCTCTACGATTTTTACCCTCCACGCTGCCCTCCAATGCTAAATTTGTGATCCCTTGATGCCTCAAAACATGTCCTACCAACCGATCCCTTCTTTTAGTCAAGTTGTGCCACAAACTTCTCTTCTCCCCAATCCTATTCAATACCTCCTCATTAGTTACGTGATCTACCCACCTTATCTTCAGCATTCTTCCGTAGCACCACATTTCGAAAGCTTCTATTCTCTTCTTGTCCAAACTGGTTATCGTCCATGTCTCACTTCCATACATGGCTACACTCCATACAAATACTTTCAGAAACGACTTCCTGACACCTAAATCTATACTCGATGTTAACAAATTTCTCTTCTTGAGAAACGCTTTCCTTGCCATTGCCAGTCTACATTTTATATCCTCTCTACTTCGACCATCATCGGTTATTTTACTCCCTAAATAGCAAAACTCCTTTACTACTTTAAGTGTCTCATTTCCTAATATAATTCCCTCAGCATCACCCGATTTAATTTGACTACATTCCATTATCCTCGTTTTGCTTTTGTTGATGTTCATCTTATATCCTCCTTTCAAGACACTGTCCATTCCGTTCAACTGCTCTTCCAAGTCCTTTGCTGTCTCTGACAGAATTACAATGTCATCGGCGAACCTCAAAGTTTTTACTTCTTCTCCATGAATTTTAATACCTACTCCGAATTTTTCTTTTGTTTCCTTTACTGCTTGCTCAATATACAGATTGAATAACATCGGGGAGAGGCTACAACCCTGTCTCACTCCTTTCCCAACCACTGCTTCCCTTTCATGCCCCTCGACTCTTATAACTGCCATCTGGTTTCTGTACAAATTGTAAATAGCCTTTCGCTCCCTGTATTTTACCCCTGCCACCTTCAGAATTTGAAAGAGAGTATTCCAGTCAACATTGTCAAAAGCTTTCTCTAAGTCTACAAATGCTAGAAACGTAGGTTTGCCTTTTCTTAATCTTTCTTCCAAGATAAGTCGTAAGGTCAGTATTGCCTCACGTGTTCCAACATTTCTACGGAATCCAAACTGATCTTCCCCGAGGTCGGCTTCTACCAGTTTTTCCATTCGTCTGTAAAGAATTCGCGTTAGTATTTTGCAGCTGTGACTTATTAAACTGATAGTTCGGTAATTTTCACATCTGTCAACACCTGCTTTCTTTGGGATTGGAATTATTATATTCTTCTTGAAGTCTGAGGGTATTTCGCCTGTCTCATACATCGTGCTCACTAGATGGTAGAGTTTTGTCATGACTGGCTCTCCCGAGGCCATCAGTAGTTCTAGTGGAATGTTGTCTACTCCCGGGGCCTTGTTTCGACTCAGGTCTTTCAGTGCTCTGTCAAACTCTTCACGCAGTATCTTATCTCCCATTTCGTCTTCATCTACATCCTCTTCCATTTCCATAATATTGTCCTCGAGTACATCTCCCTTGTATAAACCCTCTATATACTCCTTCCACCTTTCTGCCTTCCCTTCTTTGCTTAGAACTGGGTTTCCATCTGATGTCTACATATATATGAGTAAATTTTGTCGCTGATGTAATTATGTCACCAATGGCTGTAAAAAAAACATGCCATCCAACCTTACACTGTTGACACTGTAAATATTCTCTTGTCAGTTGTTGACAATCCTTATCTGTGTTTGGTCAAGTAAAGTGCTGTGTAATCACATGGGCTGAAGCATGAATTCCCACAGGGGAAAGGTTGTGAACTGTGGCCTTGTGATATTATAGAGGAATGTAAGGGCAAGTTTGGCCACAAGCTGTGTCTCACCACAGTGTAGTTTGTGCTGCTGATACATAAATTTCTTTCAGTTCATAACTCAAATCTTTGTCTTCCTTTAATCTTTGCATCTCCTTGTCTGCTTTTTGTGCCAAAGCAGTAGCTGGCCAGGAAACTCCCTGTATAGCCACACAAGCTTGTGAAGGTCAGTCTCCCAGTATGTTACTATAACCACTAATGTGTTATATGTCTGTTGTAAATTGTCCCATAAATTCCAAATGTCTAACATGCTGGAGGAGGATGGGTTGATTCTCTCAAAGGCATTGGTGAGTGGATGGTGATCTGTATAAATAGCACAGGCTCTTGCCTGTAAATTTGTATGGAAATATTTTATTGCTTTGTACACTCATGTTTAGAAAAAGCAGAACACCTCGAATGACTATAGATAGGACATTAATATTCACAGGACATGTACATGAGTATGTTCTACAAAAATGATTAGCATTTGAATAATGTCAGGCCATGGGTTCAAGGTCAACATTGATATTGCAGTGCAACACCAGCCACCAGTAAAATGTGCCTGAAGCTCTCATTGTCAATCTAAATTGAAGGTACTGGATCAGTGTGACTTGAGCAGACATGCAGGATGCCTCACAGATGTGCGCACAAACTGTACCGTCAAATCAGTGAGTTTGAAGGAGGGTGCATTATTGCCATCAGAAAATGTGATGCATGCATTTGGGAAACTGCTGCTCATGTAGGACCAAGTGTTTCAGCAGTGCAACAAGTGTGAGCAGAATTGTTCACAGAAGGCCGTAGAACATGGTCAGATGAGTCAGGTCACACCACCCAGACCACCCGCCAAGAAGATCGACACCTCATCCTAATGGCATTGCAGGATAGATCTGTGTCCTCCTTTGCTCTGACCATACACTATCAGGGGTGACACTCCATCACTGTTTATTACAACACAGGTTACGTGTGTGTCATCCACTTCTCCTCTGACTACCTTTGATGAATGTGCAGAAATATGCTAGGCAGCAATGGTATATGGAATGATGTCACTGCAGACAGGAATGGCATCAGACAGTGTTTTCAGACAAATCTAGGTTCTGTTTGTTCAAAAATGTTGGTCACATTTTGGTTCACCACAGACAGGAGAAGCAGCATCACAGTGACTGCTTTTGCACAAGACATACAGTGCCAACTCAAGGCCTTATGATGTGGTGTGCTATTGGGTACAACCACAAAACACAGTTGGTGCATGTCCAGGGCATTGTGATGAGTGTGATCTACATGAGTGATATCCTGCGACCCATAGCCATATCCTTACTGCACAATACCCCAGATACCATTTTTCAGCAAGCCAATGCATGACCACATTTTGCCTCACAAACACATGTCTTGGTGTCACAGGATGTCAGTCTCTTGCCCTGGCCCACCAGATCACCAGACTTGTCACCAACTGAAAAATGTGTAGGATATGATGAAACAATGGGTGCAGCACTGTGACCCAATGTGCCAAACACAACACATGAACTTCAGAACCAGGTGAATACAATACAACAGGATGTCATTCATGCCTTATACGCATCAATGCCAACATGGATGGAACAAGTTATCGGGGTCCACGGTGGGCCCTGTGCCTACTAGGCAACAGGACACATGCTGAACTGAGGCGACTGAAATGCTATTCATTTCTGCAGAACACACTAACATATCTGTCCTGTGAATGTTAACGTCCTATCTCTAGTTGTTCATGGTGTTCTGTTTTTTCTGAGCTAGAGTGTACATTGCTAATAGTCCCCTGTCGATGGCTGACCATAAAATCTGAGCTGACTTAAGCTTTCCTGAGAAGAATGCCAGTGGCTACCACACTCCTTCTACACACTGCTGCAGTGCCACACAAACAGCAGTCTGGCTTGTGTCAACCATTAGGGCCAATTCTGCAGTATGACTAGGATGACACATCAGAGTAGCCCACAATAAAGACTCCTTAAGCTTGAAGAAAGGTCGTGTCATCTGCTATGATCACAGTACCAGATGCTTACCATTAATATGTTTGCCTGCCAGTATGGCACTAAGGAGCGCGTGAATGTCTGCACCATGTGATGAATGACATTGGTATAAGTTTATCATTCCAAAGAAATGACACAACCCTTGGAATGATTCTGGTTGGCATACATGTAATATTATCTGTACTCACTCTGGAAGAGGTTTTATACCTTCTGCTATTACCTTGTGCCCCAGAAATGTGATATTCTTTTTTTTCCCAACATACTTATATAAGGATTTAGGAGGACATTAAACTCTTGCAGGCGACTAAATAGTAGCTATAAATGCCTCTTGTGTTGCTCCTTGTCCAATAAAAACACCAAGATATTGTTGATGAAGGCAAAAGAAAAATCAAAATTCGCATAAGACATCATTTATGAAATGTTACCATGTGTGTGCGACATTGCATAATCTAGATGGCATAAACAGAAATTCAAATAGCCTGAAAGGTATCATAACTGCTTTCTTAGAAATATCAAAAATGGCCATACGTATCTGGGTGTACATCTTATTACAATCAATGGCACTGAATATGGTTTCACCCTGTAACATACCTACATAGTCCCAGATACTTAGGACTGCATAATGGTCAGGCACTGTCCTGACATTTTAACACCCTGAAATCAATGCAGGGTCTATATGTACCATCTCTCCTACTCACAAAGTGTAGTGGCAAGCCCAGGGGCCATCCAAACAACATACAATCCCCAGGTCCAGCAATCTATCGAAGTGTTGCTGTGTACTTCTCTGGTGCTAGGTGGCAAGCTGGTGCATAGACCAGTGGACCAAACACCAATCTGATGTAGTGCATTGCTGAATGCTGACTCACCTTCTGCTGTGTCATCAGAGTGACTAATTCCAGGTAGCTGGCCACTATTCGTCGAAATGAGCCATCATTCATTCTCGATTGCAATTGTTGTTGTTTGTTACTCCACCATCTTGGTAGCACAAATTTTATGAGAGAAATCACTAGTGATTAGTTTTTGATTATATATATCGACTAGTAACTTGAAATTTTCCAGGAAATCCACCCCCAAGGTGGGGTGAGTAATTGCAGCCATGATGAAATTCCATACTGCTTGAATTTCAGGACTAAGTGTCACTGAGGCTTGAATTGTCCCAAACACGGGTATCACCACCTCGTTTGTTGCCTTCAGTGTATACAAACACTTGAGTTGCGCTATCATTACGCAATGTTGTGGAAGATTACTAGCTTCTTATCCACTACCGACAAGGCATACTTTATCATTCGGCATGTCCTTGACAAAAATACACCTCTCTTTAGTCTTTATGTCTCATTGGATAGCACTTCACATGACAGTCATGCTGTGTTGATTCTGTCCATTGTTGAAGTTTTCAGGGTGATAAGATCGTCGTTGGCAGCTGATAACGCTCCATATTGGCCGCTCTTGGCATTTGGGTACCCGCATGGCTGTTTGCACTTCTTAGCCTGCTCACTGAACCTACTGTGATACAGCTCCACACTACCAAATTCTCCCTTGTTCAAATGAGGCCTGCAACCATACTGTTGGGAAAATCTGCCTACCTTGGGTGCTGACTGATGATGGATCTTCCTCTAATATAATAAAACAGTGCTTCTGGTCTCTCTAGGTTGTAAACAATTTGTTGTCTTCTTTCTTAGTCTCTATACGCATGGTTACCACACACAACTTTCCTATGCTGTTCTTACAGGATTTATCCTGTGATACCCCATTAACTGCAGTGCTCATCCTTTGTGCTGGAGTTGCCGGTGAAAACTGGAAGATTGTGTCAGCTTTTTCCGACAGTTCTGACAGTGACAAATCACTGTGGATTGCCAGTACTAGTCCAATATTTGTTGGAAGACAGCTGAGCCAAATTGTACCTAATATTTCATTTGAAAATGAGCTATATCCTGCTAAGTTACCCAAATGTTGCAGTAATTCTGATGGAATTCGTCAAACAAGACATGCTGCATGCATTGCTCATGGGGCATTATCAAGCATTTAATGACTGTATATTTGTAAGTTTGATAAGACTGCTCAAAAACTGGCTTCGTGATGAGATCTTGCACTACCTTCACTAGCTCTTGGCCCATATTCATGAAAACGTAACTTAACTTGTCACTATCACTATTCACATCATGTTGTTGGAAAATGTTCTCCACTCTCATAATCCACTTTTTTGTCCAAAATTTCAGCAAACGTAATGTTGTAGTCTTGCTTCTTGTTGACACTGCAAAATTATTCATTTGTTAAGTAGAAGACTGTGCACTCATATCTTCATGTTGTTCCAATATTGTCATGTTAAAATGATTTTGTTTGTGACTTGTAGCGTATTCTTCTTCTTCACTTGGGGTCACCAGTGTAGCAGTTCTCTATATTATACAACAATTACATTATTAGTTCATAATGAACAAAAACTGTGAATTTATTTTCTCTCAAAAAACAAAATCAGAGCTTTGATAACCAGTAAATACAAAGAATAAATGTAAGTACTTAGCTCCTTTGCCACCTCAGTAACATCTCTGGACTACCACCAACTCTTGATCATCTACATATCACTGCAATATGTTGGTACAACCTCCCACTGCAATTTGGGTTCCACCCTCTATGCTATGGACTCCAAAAATTGCTCTGATTAACTATGTGGCCTTTTGTTCCTTCCAAATGTTCTGTCTAACTTATCAATATACTTTAAAATCTGATCAGTAGAATCATCAAGTCCAGTAACCAACCCCCACTATACTTTCTCAGGTAATCTTCTCTTTAAAGGATATCAAAAGGCTTGTCCAAATGCACCAAACTCCTTATATGTTTTTAAAAAAATCTTTCATGCTCCCACTTCCATAACTGTGTATTAGTCCATTTAAAAACTCACTTTTGATTCTTGCTTGCTTGCTTGCTGAACAAAATTTGTTCAGAATACTTTTTTTCAAAATCACTGTTTGACCCATCTGAAATGTTATTAAACTGACCCATGAAAGTGTGTCCCCATACATCAGGCTGTTCCAACCGAGCTCCAGGCAGCCGGAGCACTAACTGCGACAGCTCAGAGCCCGCGTGGAGGGGGAAAGCGAACTCACTGCCCCCTGGCCGCATGCAGCCACAACTGACGCAATAATCCGTGTTCAATGACAACTACGACTAGGCGCGGGAGCCCTGTACCTCTATTGGAGGATGCCTTTCTATTCATTGAGAGGGATGGTCGTCCGCAGTGTCTTCTATGTCATAAAGTATTTAATTCTGCAAGGAGGTAAAATATACACCGACATTATACACGTCTTCACGCAGCGCACTACGATCAGATAGAAGGTGTTGCATGCAGAGAATTGGTAGCCAGGCTTAAGAACGACATACCAGGAGGCGTAATACGGAGGGTATCGAAACATGCAACATGGTTTGTGTTCTGTAATGCGGTTATAATTTTCGGGTGAATGAGAGCGGAGAAAACACTACTGAATCTGCAATTCGAGCAAGCTACAGGATCGCTCACGTCATTGCGATGAGTGACAAGCCGTTTTCGGTGGGACCACTCATAAAATCGTGCATGGTAGCAGTTACAGAATGTTTGTTTCCAAGGGAGGTGCAGGCAATTGAAGGGGTTTGCCTGAGTTTGCCTGTCGAAGCAAACAATGTCTCGTCAAATCCTGGATATGGCAGCAGATTTAGAGACACAGCTCAGGAAAAAAGCAGAGAGCTTTGTTGCATTTTACCTAGAGCTTGGTGAAAGCACCGACATATCGGACTGTGCTCAGCTGGCAGTGTTTGTGCGTGGTGTCGACATGGAGCTGCAAGTAACTGAAGAACTCTTGGATGTGGTACCACTCGATTACACCGCGACAGGACGTGACATTTTTGAAGCTGTTTGTGAATCAGTGGACAATATGAATTTGCTGTGGGATAAGCTCCATTCTGTAGCGACAGACGCTGCACCACAAATGATCGGACGTCACCAAGGTTTTGCTTCTGGTTTGAAAAATAAACTCAGGGACGAATTCGGGAAAGACATTTTGACTCTTCATTGTTTTGTTCACCAAGAGACACTGTGTGCTGAAACAGTAGAGCTAGGTGGCCTAATGAAAGATGGTTTTGCTTCTGGTTTGAAAAATAAACTCAGGGACGAATTCGGGAAAGACATTTTGACTCTTCATTGTTTTGTTCACCAAGAGACACTGTGTGCTGAAACAGTAGAGCTAGGTGGCCTAATGAAAGATGTCGTGAAATGTGTGAATTTTGTGCGGCGTCACGGTATGAATCATCGTCAATTCAAAGGATTCCTGAAAGATATGGAAGCGGAATATGGGGATATACCTTACCACAGTACAGTTCGTTAGCTGAGTCGGGGAAAAGTTCTTGATGTTTTCTTTGTCATTCGTGAGGAAATATCCCTTTTTCTTGAAATGAAAGGGGAAGAAATGCGTTGTCTGAAAGATATAAAATGGATATCAGACCTGGCGTTCCTAGCTGACATAACTATGCATCTGAATAATTTAAATCTGTCATTGCAGGGCAAAGGGCAGCTAATCGTTGACATGCACGATCAGGTTAAAGCGTTCATGGAAAAGTTACGTTTATTTGAGAGGCAGATGAGTAATGGACATTTAACGTTCTTCAATCGTTTTGCTTCTTTAAAACTACCTGAAGGTACTACTTTCGGCGATTACCAAGCAAAGTTAAAGCAGCTCAACACGTCGTTTGAAACACGATTCCGAGACCTCACTAGTTTGGAAATGGACCTTAGGGTGTTCAGCACTCCTTTTTCAGTTACGACTTGTCATCGTCACTTCAATTGGAGATTATTGATTTGCAAAATTCAACTTTGTTGAAAGAGAAATACTACAACACGTTGGATTTGTCACGATGGTATCGTTCATTACAGCAAAAAACATTTCCCAAGCTTCACAACAAAGCCACTCAGATCATCTGCATGTTGGGATCTACGTATTGTTGTGAGGAGCTTTTCTCAGCAATGAAAAGAGTAAAAAGTAAGGAACGATCGTTTCTTCAGGATGCAACAATGAAGGCCATCCTCTGCATTAATGCTGCGAACACTTTGACGCCAGATATTTCCGATCTTGTAATGAAAAGAAAATGTCAAGCTAAAGAGGCCCAATAAATTTGTAAAACAGTTTTTCCTTATTTATTTCCTGAACATCGTATTTCCTGGTGTAGCATGTCACCACGTCTTAGCAGGCAAGAGTATGAGGTTCTCGATCTTGTAAGACGCAGCTGGCACATCAAAACACTTGCCTTGCCGCCTGCCTTAGCCAGCCGTGCCACGTGCCGGCCCACTTGAATGGTCACAGCGAGCGACATGGCTCCCTGGAGCAGGGAGCACTCCGCGGCTCAAAACGGAGCCGACGAGCTGGAACAGCCTGCCATACATGAACATCTTTACAAATGTTATTTTAAAGTCATTAGTCATCTCCAATGAAAAATTATCACAACAATGTTGTAAAAGACCTGCAGCATGTAAATTTCTTTCATTAGGAAAGCTTTTAATAGTGACACTAGCCCACATTGCCCCCCCCCCTCCCCCTCTCGGCCAACAACCACCACCACCACAGCTATTGATAAAAGTTTGAGTGCAATACCTCCTTGTAATCCTATTAACTTTCTACTCAGATACAATACATTACTTTTGCATTCCTGTATGTTACAATTAACAGCTTTCCTACATCATCAACTTAGCTACTTGTAGTAGCCACCAGAAAGATCGCGGGAGGCGCACATTGGCACGGCGCGTCACAGGCGGTAGTTGCCGCAAGTAGAGTCCCGTCCACCAGAGGGCACGCGAGAATTCGGACGCGAGATCTGCCGGCGTAACAACAAGAACAACAACAACAACTCCGGCAGCACGGGCCGTGCCCAGTCAGTTAACATCGGGCATGCCTAGGACACAGTCCCGGTCTACGCTAAGTGAAGTGCGACGTAACGTGAACAGTGTTACTACACAATTGGCGACGAGTAGGGTCGTTCTTTCGCGTGTTGCGTCGTTGTTCCGGTTTCGCAGATGCTTCACGGCATGGAGGATTTGGTGCGGGTTTTGGTGGCGCAGCAGACGAAGCTCATGGCCACCATGAAACAAGTGCTTCCGGCGTTGCTCTCCACGCCGTCTGCTCCGGCGCAGTTCCCTCCTCCCTTTCCCCCGTATGACGGGACGGCGGAGGATTGGGACGCATATGAACATCGCCTTCGGCAGCATTTCCAGGCGTTTCATGTTGCCGATGCGGAGGTATGTCGTGCTCTCTTCTTGTCTTGGATATCTCCCTCGCTGTATCAAGTTTTGCGGCAGCTAGTGCCATTGCAGGAACCCTCGTCCTTGTCTTTTGACGCATTGTGTTCATTGCTGTCTTCATATTATCGCCGCCGCACGCATGTTGTGGCGGCTAGGGTCGAGTTCTATCAATGCAAGAAACAGCCCCATCAGTCTTACCGGGCGTGGGCCGCTACCCTGCACGGTCTTAGTCGCAAGTGTCATTTTGTCACGGAGCAGTCGCGAGAGTCGTATGCCCACGTTATGGTACGCGACGTCATTGTTCGTTCGGCCCCTGATAAGGAGGTCCGGCAACGGGCCCTGCAGTTAGAAGACCCTTCCCTCGAGGAAGTCCTGTCCATTGCTCAATCGTATGAAGTCTCTCACGCAGCAGGTCAACAGCTGGAAGCGTGGTGCGACGTCGCGGAGGTTCAGGGCGGCGCGGCCGCGTCCACTGTGTCCGGGGTGGACGACGTGCGAGCGGTACAATCCGGCCGTTACGACCGCTCCCGCCCGGCGCGTAAACAGAATTCCGGCCGCCGGCCCCTGTTGCCATCCTGTGCGTCGTGCTATATACATCATGATCGGTCAGAGTGCCCCCGGCGTTGGGCCGTTTGTCGTAAATGTAATAAAAAAGGTCACATTGCTAAAGTTTGCCGCTCAGCCTCGAAAGAATCGAAGGAAGCAAGTACAGAGGACATGGACGTTGACATTCAGGAAGTTTTATCGAGGTGTCGGTTCGGTCGCGCCGGTTACAACTGCAAGTAGATACGGGCACGGCAGTTTCGTTGTTGAATGCACAAACTTATTCTGACCTTGGATCGCCCCCGTTGGCGCCAGTTTACCGGCGTCTACGCGGTTATGGTAAACAGTTCATTCCCCTACTGGGTCAATTCACTACCGACGCGACTTACAAATCAGTCACTCGGCCTAGTACTTTTATTGTTGTCAGTGATGCGAGCTCCGCTAACCTTTTTGGCCTGGATGCCTTTCAAGCTTTCGGTTTTTCTATTGCTGACACCATACAGTTGGTCTCCGAAGACGTTCCCTATCACTCATTGGAATCTTTGATCTCAGACTTTCCAGATATTTTTGAGGAGGGCCTGGGACGTGTTTCCGATTTTGAAGCTCACTTAACGTTGAAGGCGTCGGCTCGCCCGCGTTTTCTACGCGCGAGGCAGATCCCCCTGGCTCTCCGCCCTCAGGTAAGGGAAGAGCTAGACTGGCTGACAGCCCTAGGGGTCGTTCTTCCCGTTTCTTCCAGTGAGTGGGCTTCGCCCCTCGTTATTGTCAAGAAGCCCTCGGGAAACTTACGTCTTTGTGGCGATTTCAAGGCCACCATTAATTCCCAGTTGGTGGTGGACACCTATCCTTTGCCTCGTGCTGATGAATTGTTCTCCGCCGTAGCGGGAGGCCAATATTTTTCGAAAATCGATCTTTCGGAGGCTTATCATCAGATACCACTTGATGAGGACTCCAAACGACTGGCGGTCGTCAACACCCCGTTTGGCCTTTACCAATACCAGCGGTTGGCTTTTGGAATATCCAGTGCCCCGGCGATATTCCAGCGTTATCTTGAGCATGTCACGTCGACAATCCCTCATTGTATTAATTACCTGGATGACATAATTGTCACAGGCCGCAGCATGAAGGAACACTTGCACAACCTTCGCACCCTCTTTCTCAAATTCAGGTCTGTGGGCTTGCGTTGCAACCTGCATAAGTCAACCTTCTTCCAACCGTCCATTGAGTATGTGGGCTACACCATATCTCGGCATGGCATCCAGCCACTAGGAAGTTTGGTCCAAGGTATCGTCAACCTTCCTCGGCCCACTTCGCTGAAAGAGTTACAAGCTTTTTTAGGCAAGATAGCCTATTACCACCGGTTCATTCCCAGGGCTTCCACTATAGCCCAGCCCCTGTACTGCCTTCTGCACAAGGGTGTTCCTTTTGATTGGTCGCCTGCATGCGAGCGAGCGTTCACCTCGTTGAAGGGCCTCCTCACTTCAGCCCCTTGTTTGGCTCCTTTTGATCCCCATAAGCCGTTGGTCCTGGCTACAGATGCTTCACAGTATGGGTGGGGGCGGTCCTGGCCCATCGCAATGCAGATGGTTCCGAGCAACCACTGGCGTTTGCGTCTAAAACGCTTAGTCCCGCGCAGGCCCATTACTCCCAGGTGGAAAAAGAGGCTTTGGCCATTGTCTACGCTGTTACCAAGTTTCACCCTTTCTTGTATGGCACGAAGTTTCAGTTAATCACTGACCATAAGCCGTTAATATCGTTATTTGGCCCCGCCTCTCAGATTCCGGATAGGGCGGCCCACAGACTACAGTGCTGGGCCTTGTTCCTCTCTAAGTACCATTATGACATTCATTTTCGCCCTACAGGACAGCATGCCAATGCCGACGCTCTTTCCCGTCTTCCGGTGGGCCCGGATCCTACGTTCGAACGAGAGGAGATTATGTGTTTTCATTTGGATGTGGCGTCCCGCCAAGCAGTTGATGGCTTCCCGATCACTAGTTCTCGAGTCGCCAGGGAAACGGCGGCTGACCCGGTTCTCCGGCAAGTAGTTCGCCTCATTCAGCAGGGGTGGTCCTCCCGCCCTCTGGGCCGGGCCTCGGACCCTCTTCGTAATTATTTTCTTCTACGAGACTGCCTCTCGGTCTTGGAAGGAGTTCTCCTTCTGGCTACCGATGATACAGCTCCTCGCGTGGTTGTTCCTGCAGGTTTACGAAGGGAGGTCCTCACGTTATTACATGCGGGGCACTGGGGTGTTTCCCGTACTAAAACCTTGGCTCGCAGACATGTGTACTGGCCCGGTATTGACAGAGAAATTGAGCACTTAGTGGCCGCCTGTTCCCAGTGTGCGAGCCAACAAGCATCTCCCAAGGCGGCGTTCTCTTCATGGCCGCCGGCAACCCAAGCATGGGAACGTGTTCACATCGATTTTGCAGGCCTGTTTCTCAATGGCTTTTGGCTCATTGTCATTGATGCTTATTCCCGATTCCCATATGTGGTTCGCTGCTCCTCAACCACTTCAGAAGTTGCAATCCAGGCACTAGCAAAAATCTTTTCTGTGGAAGGTCTGCCAATCACCCTGGTCTCAGACAATGGACCGCAGTTTATTTCGCAGACCTTCCAGGATTTTTGTAGGTGCTTCGGTATTCGGCACATTTGCTCTCCCCCCTTCCATCCACAATCGAATGGGGAAGCCGAGCGCATGGTGCGCACATTTAAGACGCAGATGAAAAAGTATGTGCACGAATTTCCTGCAGAGGAAGCCTTGACGTTTTTCTTGACGGCATACCGGACCACACCAATGGGCGAACGCAGCCCCGCAGAGCTCCTCCGTGGGCGTCAACCTAGGACTCTGATGCACCTCCTCCGGCCTGGTCCTCGCCAGTCTTCACAAAACGGAGTACTTGGCTTTCCACTAGGTATGTCGGTCTGGGCCCGTGGGTTTGGTCGCAATCCACGTTGGATGTCAGCGGTGGTCCTGCGCCGAAATGGCCGCCGGCTCTATACCTTGCAGGCGGGGGATCGGGTGGTACGTCGTCATCAAAATCAGCTACGTCCACGTTCGGGCACCCACCCTCCGACCTCTCGGACGCCGGCTTCCCCATTGCCATCACCTGCATTGGTTTCACAGGGGACGTTACCTCCTCTCCCCGCTGTGACTCTGCCGCACTGCGATGGTTCTCAGCCTTGGCAGCCTCCAGTAGCTCCAGCACCGGCATCGCCATCATTCGAGATGCCCCAGCGAGAGCCGGCCCCCCTAGCAGGCCCTGTTTCTCAGGGGGCTAGTTCACCTGTGGTCGTCCCTTCCCCGTCGTCCCCACCACTGGGTCTTGCCCCTCCCGAGGTGGAACAGGATCCGGAGTTAGACAGCTTGTCACCCGTTCTGTCCCGAGCTCCGGTTGGGGGATGACGGGGGCCTCTTCGTGTGGGTCACTTCCAGCCGTATTCGAAGGTTCCGGCTCGAGGATTGGCAGATCCCCTCGACTCCGGCCATCCAATGGATGTGGAGGTCATCGCTCCTGCCCGACGCTCCACCTTCCGACGCAGTGGATCACAGTGGCTTCACCCCCCGAAGGAGGAGGAGTGTAGTAGCCACCAGAAAGATCGCGGGAGGCGCACATTGGCACGGCGCGTCACAGGCGGTAGTTGCCGCAAGTAGAGTCCTGTCCACCAGAGGGCACGCGAGAATTCGGACGCGAGCTCTGCCGGCGTAACAACAACAACAACTCCGGCAGCACGGACCGTGCCCAGTCAGTTAACATCGGGCATGCCTAGGACACAGTCCCGGTCTACGCTAAGTGAAGTGTGACGTAACGTGAACAGTGTTACTACACTACTACTTACAGAAATTTGTTTGTGAATGTGACTTTTGTAAGTTTCCTCTTTTTCTTCCAAACATTGTTTAGTCTGTGCAATCTTTACTTTCAGGTTTTGGTTTTCCTGTTTCACGACATTATTAATGGTTTCCAAATTTTTCTCTATCTCTTTTGACAAATTTAATTCTTCATTTTTGATTTTACAATCTATTACACCCACATGAGCACTGAGTTGTCCATGTCCTGGACTCTACAGTAACTTTCAGCTCATTAATCTCATTGACTCATTTCCATAATCTGATTATTGTTGTTTAGTATCTCTCTCTTTAGCTCAGTTATGACTTATGTAAGTCTTTAATCAATTTTGACATTTTTGTCATCCAATTCACTTTTGAGTTTGCTTTTTGTGACTCCGAGTTTCATTTTTTACTTTGCTTTTGAATACTCTATGTTACTGCTAACCTCTTCTAGTTTTTCTTCTATTTCGAAACTTAACTCATCTTTCATTTGAGTGAACATTCTAATAAACTGTTTAAACATATCATCATTTACTCCTAAAAACAGACTGCCAGTCGTCATATTTCCACTTGTCGAGGACCCACGAAGCTCTGATCAAATCCTGAAACAATCATGCTGGGTCCATTTAATGTACCACTGTCCATTTCAGTTATCATGTTGCTGGTGTCCATGTCAGAATTATTGTCTTTAATTATTATTTAAAATTCCTGGTGGACATTACCTGGAATAGTTTCTCATTAAAAAAAATCAGATTCACACAAACATAATCTGCTTGTAATATGGCTAACAAGGACTCAAAATTAAATGTGCAAAACTCAAGTAACAAACTCTATTTTACAGGTGTATGTAATGAAGAATTAAGTTTTAACAATGTAGAATACACATTTTAGTTGAAATTGTCAGTAGACATCTGATATTTTGCTGTTGTCTTCAACTTATACTGGGGTGTCATCTGCAGATCACTGGCTTGAATAATCAATAGCATCACTGTAACAATGAAAACAATCCATTTTTGTCAATGTAATGTAACTGGATAGATAAAAAATATACACACCAAGCGGCGGCAGAACACACACACAAAAAATCACTTCTTTGCACAGAACAATCACTTCTTTGCACAGAACAAAATATAAATTCATGTAATTTTGAAAAGAAATGATAAAAATATGAGATATACTTACATGGACCCTAAGCAAATTTTGATACACATACAAGCATGGCTGCCTCTATAGCTCTTGCTTGTATAGCTACTAATAACATTCTTGAATGATTTACATTGTTGATTTTACAAAATAAATATGTTTACAGTTACAAGTAGACAATTTACACAGTGTCACATACATTAATTGGATTAGATTCAGTTTTTGTTCCATAGACCCAAAAAATGAGATGATTCTCATGGGTGTGGAACACGTCAGAAAGTATAACATAAAACATTTGAATATAATACTTACTACCCTGATCATTTGTCAGAAGATCATCAAAATAGCTGAATACAATTAGTTACAGATAGTTTCATGTTGCATGGATCATTTTGTGCCAAATTTTGTATCAATGTTGAACAACTCATTTTACATTCTCATCAGAAATTAACTTGTAAACATGGCTACATGCTGAAAATACATCATTTTTCCCCCAGATTTTATTTTGCTGTCTGTTAGACTTTTATAGCGCAGGGTAAATGATCAAAAATTTTAGTTGCAGCAGTGTGCACTCCTTCCTGTGCTAAAGACACTCTTAATATGGAGTAATGAATGTCATCTTTACTTCAAGTATTGTAATTATGTACTTCCAGTACTGTAATTATGTACTTGCAGTATTGTAATTATGTACGCCACTCTTTCTCTTGAACTTTAGTGGACTCTTTACAACAATAATAATCATGAGAATAAGATTAGAATAATCATAGCATGCACAGAGGCACTCAAAAAATCATTCTTCCTGCCCTCCATATGCCAATGAACAGGAAGAAACCCTAATAACTGGTACAATGGGATGTACCCTCTGCCATGCACTTCGTGGTGGTTTGTCGAGTATAGATGTAGGTGTAGATGTAGAACTTCACGAGGGAATAAATATTATGAAGCAGTAGTCACAACGCCCAACTCCTTAAACAGATGCTTACAAGTTGATTGTGGGTGAGCACCATATGTTATTCTCATACCACATTTTTGAGTCATGAAAGATTAGTTACCCCAGAACATTATGCCATACGACATTATTGAATGAAAATATGCAACAATTACAGCAGGAAGTCACTCACCATGCTGTACATGGACAGCTTAGTTCAACTTTATGAGCAACAATGCAGTACCTGATTAGGTTGTAGAAAGTGCAGAAGGAGCTGCCACCCAAGGGTCACACAAGCAAAATTTATTCCTGTGTGATCACACAGCAATAGTAGAAGTTAGGACAGACAATGCACAACTTTCCATATTGGTTCTTTCCTGGTTGTGATTGGACGTCAGGGTTCTGGTGTTTCACCAATCATGTTTATCCATTAAGGAGGGGGACTCTCAAAAAGTTTGTACAGACCAGGACAGGGGAAATATTTCTAATACTGGAGAACAGGGATAGGCATATGGTAATGACAGCACTGCCAGAGGAACAGGATTACAATCTGCCCAACCCCAGCTACCCAAACTGGCTTGGACACATGTGCAGTTCAGTTGTACCTAAACAAAACAAATGCCCAGAATTGTCTGTGTGACATTCAGGAGCCTCAACCCTACTTCCAGCAAATGGAATAGCACTGGATCTCTTCCATGTATATCATCATAGTGGCAGTACTGATTGCTATGAATTGCTCATGGGGGCAAAGAGACTGGAAGTGTATAGTAATGTGTTACTAATCATTGGGACAGCTTGCGATAAAATCAACATTCCACCTGTTTACGGGGATCATCAGACTGAACATAACATGGCCACAGCTCTACTGACCAGGGAAACCAATGGATGTGTTCCCAGCACACACTTTGACCTATCTCAATAACACTGAATCGTGACATAATCCTCTCCCTCAAACAGCCCATAGGCACACAAGAAGGGTGTATCTCAGTACACCAGATGTTTCAGCATGTTGTAAAAAAACACAATTAATTTGACAAAGAAGAGAGGTATAATGCGAAAAGCATAATCAACAGTGCCTGTCGAAAGTTTTTCTTTTACACAAGCACCATGTGGGGCTTAACGATAGGTACTGCTTTCAATCTTCTGCAACATGAAGCAGGGATAAGTAACTTTGAAAGTTTTCTTCTTATTAATGATAATTACCTCTTCTCTCTTGTAGAATGACGATACCAATGACGATGCAGTAATCATCTTCTTGAAGATTATTCCTGTGCATCCAAAAATTTGGTGTATTGGTTCATGATGCACAGGAGGAGAACAGGTGTACTTGAAGTTCATAGAAATAAAACACTTTTTAACCATGAGCTAGCTACTTTGTATTCATTAGGTACATATAGAACAAAATACATCTGTACACTACAGCAGACAAAAATACAATAGCTATTTTACAAGCATTAAAACAAGAGAGGTATTGTTAAAAAAGTTGAAGGTACAGTGTTTTTAATTTTCCCGCCACCTTCTCAGATTACACTAATGCAACATAATATGAATTAATGCATCTTTGGCACATTCACCTGGCACCTATATGAATTAATACATTTTGATTTCTATTCAGGTGAACCTTATAGGTACCTACACAAATGCCCTCCTACTGTATACTGACATGTTCCATATCACTGGATGACAGTATTCAGTAGTGGTGCAATACAACATCTTCAATTTTCTATTTTTAAACATTTTAAATTATGATTTATGGCTCATGTGAGTAGGAAAGACCTTCATTGGTGGGCTGATTTTTAATTTGTTCTTTGCCAGGATGTGTTGCTTGGTTTGTTGTTTAAAGGGACTAAACTACTAAGGTAACCTGTCCCTTTTTCTATAAACACACCCATCTCCATTCGCCAGCTATTCTACAACAGACTAAAACCTCTGGCCTAAAGCTTAGGCTGAAGTCCAGACACATCTCAAAACGAAGTTGAACAGACAATCCACAACGAAGAGGAAGAGTAAAAATTGTGGGTAGGGTGAGGGCATGAGAGACAAGGCCAGGCGTCTACTCTTAGATTGGGTGATAAAAGCCCCCCTCTCGAATAAAACTTAAAACTAGATCAGCCATTGTCACCTGACACCATAGGTCGTGTGTCAGGAAGGCTGAAAGTTCACCTCAGTGTGGCTAAATTGGGACAGTCCAACAAGATGTGGACTACTATCAGCGCCGGATTAGCCGAGCGGTCTACGTCGCTGCAGTCATGGACTGTGTGACTGGTCCTGGCGGAGGTTCGAGTTCTCCCTCGGGCATGGGTGTGTGTGTTTGTCCTTAGGATAATTTAAGTTAAGTAGTGTGTAAGCTTAGGGACTGATGACCTTAGCAGTTAAGTCCCATAAGATTTCACACAAATTTGACTACTATCAATCGAGAACTGCAGTGGCACTGCAGTGGGTCCTCATGTTGGAAGAGATGACCATGAGTCAGCCAAGTATGGCTGATGAGAAAACAGCAAAGGACAATGGAGTTCCTGTGGGTGACCTCCACATATTTGTTGTCTTCTTTATAGCACATAATTTATTGGGTATAATTAGGGCGTGCCATTCGGTATTTCAGACCCCAAAAACTTTATGCCGTAATACCGATTGGAGATCAGTTTCCGGTGCACCGATCTCCAGAGTCAGTTTACAGGTAGCCTGTTTGGCCAGCCTGTCAGTAAGTTCATTTCCTGGGATTCCAATATGACCTGGGGTCAAGATGAAGGCTACTAAATGTCCACATTGTTCAAGGGCATAAATAGACTCCTGGATAGTCATTACCAAAGCATGGTGAGGGTAGCATTGATCAAGAGTTTGTAGGCTGCTTAAGAAGTCATTACAGATGAGGAAGGACTCACTGGTGCAGGAGCAGATATGCCAAGAGTGCTAGGGAGGGCTACCAACTCTGCAGTGAAAACACTGCAGTCATCCAGCAAGGAGCACTGTTCAGAACGTCCAGCTTAAGCATAAGCAAAGCCAGTGTGCCCATCTACCATCAAGGTATCAGTATAGACTATATCTGAGCCCTCGAGTGCACCAAGAAAAGAGAAGAATTGACAGCGGAGGGCCTCAGGATGACCTGAGTCTTTTGAGCATTGTGCTAGGTCTAGACAAAAGTATGGACAATAGAGGTGTACATAAGTGGACCTGGATGAAAGGGTGGTAGAGGGAAAAACTCAAGTTCAGAAAGAAGGTACCGAATGTGGTCTGCTATCATAATTCCTGACCCGGGCCAGCATCATGGGAGATGGATTACCCTGTTTGGGAAGATGAGGTAGTAATTCGGATGCTCAGGTGAACTAAGAACATGTACGGCATAATTAACAAGCAGTTGTTGGCACCTGATCCACAAAGGGAGGACCCCAGCCTCCAAGAGTAGGCTGTTGACAGGGCTAGTCCGGAAAGTTCCTGTCACAAGCCAAACCCCACAAATGTGCATTGGGTCCAGTATCTGCAGTGCTGAGGATGATTCTGAACTGTAAGCCAGACTTCCAAAATCAAGGCAGGATTGTATCAGAGCTTTATGGAGCTGCAGAAGAGTAGAGTGATCTGCTGTCCAGCTAGTGTTACTTGGACAGTAAAGAGTGTTAAGATGCTGCCAGAGCTGTTGCTTAAGGTGATGAAGGTGGGGAAGCCAAGTTAGATGAGCACTGAAGACCAGACTTGAAAAGCAATAAGTTTCCACTATGTTAAGTAGTCGGTCATGGAGGTAAATTTCTGAATATGGGGGGACAGTACAACAGTGACAGAAATTCATGATGCAAGTCTTGGCAACTGAAAACTGAAAGCCGTGAATGAGGGCCAATGATTGACCCTTTCTTATGGCTCCCAGCAGCCAGTGTTCAGAAACACCAATACTTGAGGTGCAAAAGTGAATGCAAAAATTTACAGCGTGTAGGGAAAGTGATACTGAGGACCCCACAGCTGCTGCTAGACTGTTAATGGCAACTAAAATGAGAGGAACACTCAATACAGAGCCCTGCGGGACCCCATTCTCTTGGATATGGGCAGAACTGCAGAAAAAACCAACTTGAACTCGGAAAGTATGGAGCAGCAAAAAATTCTGTATGCAGATCAAGAACAGGCCCCGGAGACCCCACTTGTGTCATGTAGTGAGAATGTGATGTCTCCATGTTGTGTCATAAGCCTTTTTTAAGTATAAAAAAAACAACAACAACAATGTAGTGTTGAAGGGCTGTATGGATTCCAGACTGTACCAAACTATCAGTGGTGGAGCAGCCTTGGTGAAATCCACCCTGGGATGGAGTCAGAAGGCCCCACGACTCAAGGAGCCAACACAGCTGCCAGATCACCATGCATTCAAGCAACTTACACAGAACATTGGTGATATTAATGGGGCAGTAGCTGGCCATCTCTAGGGGTTTCTTATCAGGTTTCAGCACCGGGACAATGACACTTTCCCACCATTGTAACAGGAACTCGCCCTCGCTCCAGATGCAGTTGAAGATGGCAAGGACATGGCACTGGTAATCCACTGAAGGATGTTTAAGCATTTGATAGTGAATACTGTCCAGACCGGGAGTTGTATCAGGGCAATGGGCAAGGGTACTGAGGAAATTCCCACCCACTGAATGGAGTATTGTACGGCTCAAGGTGGCATGTAGTAGAAGATAAGAGAGTTCATTCCAAAGATATGAAAGGCAAGCTGATAATTCTCAGGCACATAAGTTTGAGCACAATGTGCAGTAAATGTTCTGCGATTGAGTCTGGGTCTGTATAGATAGCTCCATTCATTGAAATCCCAGGTACACCTGCAGGGGCCTGGAATCCATAAAGACATCTGATATTTGTCCAAACATGAGGAGAGGTACGTGATCCAATGGTTGAAATGTACCGTTCCCAGCACTCCTGCTTCTGCCTCTTTATTAGTTGGTGGGCTCAGGCACAGAGCCGTTTAAAGGTAATGAGGTGCTCCAGTGATGAATGCCACTAATGATAGTGGGCATCCTGCTTGAGAGCTCTAATGACCTCAGCGATTTCTGGCGACCAGCATGGCACTATCTTCCATTTGGGGGGGTGGGGGGTGGGGGGGGGGATATCCTGAGGGACAGGGGATTGTCAAGTCAGCAACAGAAACAATGGTCATAGCTGTGTTTCGGACCACCACACTGATATTGTCATGTGGTAGCAGAGATGAAAGCAAACCAGTCAGCCATGTTAAGAGCCCATCTGGGCAGGCGGCAAGGGGAGTGATGCTGGCTGGGGTAGAGAAAGTGATCACTTTCACACAGGTCATCATGAACTCTCTAGCAAATAGATGGAAGAAGACCAGGACTGCAGACTGAAAGATCAATGGCTGAGTAGGTGCCATGTGTCACACTGAAATGTGTGGAGCACCAGTACTTAAAAAGACTAAGATTGAGTTGTGTCAGTAGATTTTCAACATCTTTGCCACAGCCAGTGCTCATAGTTTCACCCCACAATGGTTATGGACATTGAAATCACCCAAAACTAGGAAAGGTGGAGGGAGTTGAGAAACCAGTGCAGCCAATACAGATTGAGGTACTTCACGATTTGGGGGAAGGTAGACATTACATACGGTAATATTCTGTGTTGCCATTACCCTGACAGCCACAGCCTCTAAAACTGTTTGGAGAGATTCGCTATACACAGAGTCAAAGATATGTATACATATTCCAACAGACACCCTGTCATAGTCAGTATGGTTCTTGTAATATCCTCCGACAGCTACGAAAGGTGGGGTTCCGCATTGCTGGAAACCAAGTTTCCTGAGGTGCAGTGCAGAAAGCAGGTGAAGTGCTTATGAGTTGCCATAGATCAGCCACATGGTGGAAAAAAAACCTCCACAATTCCACTGGAGGATTAAGCTTTCAGTGTACTGGGAGGGCGTGAAGGGACTAAGGAGGCAGCTTATACCATAGGGTCACCTGCTGTCATGTGTCGAGTGCTTGTGGTCTCAGGCAATACTAGGATCTCCATCTCATCCTCCCACAGGAAGTGGTGGTGTGAAGGCCACCGGGATCTCTTTATTCTTTACGGTTTTCTTCTTGCTGTCCTCTTGCTTCTCTTTTGGTTTCTGTGGCTGGGAGGGCTTCTCTGAGTCTGTCTAAGGAACAGACGATTAACGTGAAGCCCTACAATAGCAGTTGATGGCTCCTTCAGCCTCTGGCTGGTGTCTGGCTTCACAGCAGCAGAAGCCTTGGAAGGTAGTATCCCGAGGAACCCCTTCCTTGCGAGAGGAGCCACAGAAGGTTGTTACTTCTCTGCCTGATGGGTGGGGACCGATGTCCCTAATAGCGGGGAGGAGGTGGGGAGGGGGGGATAGTGGCGTTGCTTCCAAACTACATGTTAGGGTGGTAGCAACAGGTGGAGGAGTGCTGCCAGCCATGAAGTGGACAGACATAGTCTGGTGGCCCTAAGGGCCCACTATATAAGGCACAGCTGGCAGGTTTACCGTCATCATAGCTACAGCATATGATATCACGTACATAGGTTTTAGGTGGTCAAATTTCTTTTTCGCTTCTGTATAGGTCGATCTGTCCTGGGTCTCATATTCCATTATTGCCATCCTTTCTGAAGAACACTGCAGTCTGGCAAACAGGGGGAATGGTGCTCTTTCCAGTTGATGCAAATGGGAGGAGGGGTACAATTCATTGCAATGCAAGAAAAGATCTCTATGGACTATAATCCCCTGGACCATGTTTAAGCTCTTATGGGGGGTGATGGAAACTGGGATATGCATGTGACTGTGTAGGGGATGCAGTTTTTATCAAAACTGACCCATTCAGCATTTTGGACATTCCGCCACTTCCCGAAACTTATCCTCTAAGTGCTCTACAAAAAACAAAGGCTTTGTTGTTAAAAAGGATTCCCCATCAGACCTGGCACAAACTATTGAGGAGAATATGTTTGTCCATGATCTTTAGCCCTGCGTCACTTCCGTGGTGTAGTCAGGAAAGGGAATGATTTGGGATCATATCTGTCAGCATTGTACCCACCTTTTCCTCACTTAAGAGACTGCAGGGGCCATTCGATCAGATTAGGGTCTGTAACACTCAGCATAATGTTTACAGATGTCTGCAAAATAATCAGGAGAAAGGGAAACTAATATGGCCTGGTGCAGGTGAAAAAACAATTGCTGCAGCTGAAAATGCAAACTATAAGCATCACACAAAAAAGGAGGGACTACAGAATATGCTCTCAAAATGCAGCCCCAACATGTAAGTCAACAAAAGACAGTTATATAAAAGTACTATATCAGAATATTCAATACGTTGGTAACAAGAAACTAGAAGCAGAAGTAGTCTTTAAGTGAAATACAACCAGACATAGTATGTACCAGTGAACATGGTCTAACTGAAACCCTGACAGCTAACACAACAATAAAGGACTATATCTTATCAAATTACTTCTGTAGATGTAAACATAAAGGTGGTGGAGTTTCTATATAGCCTATATTAAAACAGGAAAGCCCATAAATACTGCAAACAGTAAAGTTGTCAGATTACCAATAGCTAGAGAAGACTATGAAATTACTGATGACTTTAGATTGTTTTGTATGTACACCAAGAGTCAAGATTAAAATCTTTCTGAAAAAATAGCCAACTTACAAAGAATGAATATGAAGAAACACATTGTTATATGTGGAGACTTCAATATTGATATGGGTCAAGAATCAAAATAAAGACAAGATTTTGAAGAATTGTTAATACAATACAATATGGAGGCAATAATATCTGCACCAACAAGAGTGATTTCTCAAAGTCGGACAGTTATTGACAACAGCTTTACTAATATTAGTAGAAATAACTATGAGTCACATGTAGTCAAAACAGAAACATCTGAATGTCACAGACAGCTGGTCAGCTTCTGCAGAAGTAAGAACATAATATCTGAACCAAAACAAACAATCAAAGAAATCAGGAACACCAGTGAACAAAATATTAACATCTTTAAAACAGTATTAAGCTGAGAAACCTGGAATGAAGCCCTACAGATGCGGAATGTAAATGAAAAATGTGATTAATTTATTACAACAGATAAACACCATTTTAATGTAGCATTCCCCAAAGTAGAGAGACAAGAAAAGATGCAGGATCAGACAAAGTGGATTACCAATGAAATAACGGAACTTCAAAGGAAGCTGCAGGATCTGAGACAGAGGGGTAAAAAAAGTTGAAAATTATAAAATGCTACAAAAGTATAGAAAAATAAAATGATAGGCAAAATCAAGAGCAATTAATGCTAGAAATAAGACAAAGGCAACTTGGAATGCAATTAATGATGAAAGACAGGAAAAAGCTGGACCAAACAAAGAAACGGATATCATGTCAATAAAAACAAACAACACAATGGTTAGAGGTGGTACAGATATACATAACATACTCAGTGATAACTATATAAATGTGGTAGAGAACTTAAAACTGGAAAGAATTAGTACACAAAAAAGGGCTACCAAGTTATCACAAAAAGCAAGCAGAACCATATTCTTGAAACCAGTCACAGAAGATGAACTGAGGAAAATTATACAGAAACTGAAGTCCAAGAAATCAGCTGGTGATGACGAAATATCAAATCATGTAATAAAGCAAGTAAGTGAGCAAATAATGTCACCATTGCCGGGCATAGCAAGCAGCTCTCTCGGAGATGGAATTTTTCCAGAAAAACTGAATACAAGCCGGGTGGTACCAGTGTACAAGAAAGGAGATAAGGATGACCCCAACAACTACAGGCCAGTTTTACTGATATCAGGTTTCTCAAAAATCCTCGAAATGCTTATGTATAATAGATTAGTTCATTACCTGGACAAATACAACATTCTCATACCATCACAGCACGGTTTCAGAAAGAGTACATCTACGGAATCAGCAACTGCCAGTCTGACAGAATACGTTATACGGTCCTTAGATGAAAAACAAGTTGTATCTGCAATGTTTTTGGATCTCTCCAAAGCAGCTGATACTATTGCCATGAAGTACTGATAGGAAAATTTGAAAACTATGGTATTCCAGGGCAAGCAGGGAAGTGTATAGAACCACACCTATGCAACAGGAAGCAATATGTGTCAATAGGGGATGCATTATCAGTCAGAAACCAAAACCATCAAATATGGAGTGCCGCAGGGATCGGTATTGGGGCCATTGCTGTTTTATCTGTTTGTTCATTGCATAGGTGTCGAAGAGAAAGGGGAGAAAATATTGTATACAGATGACATGACAATACTGAACAATGACCAAACTGTGGCACAGCTTGAGAGAAGAGCCTACATATCTCCAAACACCACAGCCAATGGCCCCTGGAAAATAGACTTATTATAAACCTAAAAAAGTGTTCAGAAATAAAGAGAATGCTGTGCACCTGGGTTTAGTGGTAGATAAAATGAGACTAGAAGAAGCAGAATCCACTAGATTCTTAGGTATTACTGTGAATAACAAACTGAAATGGAAACAAAATTTTAATTCTGTCTATAAGAAACTCTGCTCCGTCATATTTATAATGAGGCAGCTTGCACAGTATGCAAACAGCTTCTGTGCACAGTATACCATGCACTCTTCGGATCACACCTGCAGTATGGAGTGGTATAGGGGGAAACTCATTCAAGAAATGAAAAGGGTGTTCACATTACAACAACAAAAAAGCAGCCAGAATCATATTAAGAAGAAAGACTTCTGAAACATGCAGAAACTGCCTCAAAAGACTAGGCATCTTAACTTTTCCCTTCTTGTACATACATGAAACTATACTATGTCACAGAAGATAGTGCAGAGTGGACTACAAATGCTAGTGAACACGCCCGCAACACATGGAGGAAGAATGGCATACGAAGCATATACCACTGACTGACAATGCTTGAAAAAGGACGCCAACATTCAGGTATCAAATTACTAAAAAGTCTGCCTAAAAAACTGCGTGACAATGTATGCAACACTAAGTTTTCAAAGAACTATCGGTGGAAAAGGAATTTTACAGTGTTGAGGAACACTGCTCACATTTAATCTGTAAGTACTGTTCACTATAATCAATGATGTTAGAACAGTTAGGAAGTACATGATAATGAACGATTTTGTATTTTTGACATGTCCTAATTACATGCACATTCACTGTACACCATGAAATCCTACAGGATCAAATATAATTCTACTCTATTATCAATCATTTATAATATACGGAAAACAGTGCATTATGTCACAGAGTATCTCACGCAAAAAAGGAACTTTTTCTTATAGCAGAACACATTTTAAAACAAATTTAGTTTATTATTAATATTTGCATTAACTGATATCTCACTTTCAACTGAAACTTTAGCCACACACAGATGTATGGGCTAGTGCATTTTTATGTGGAGAGCTTAAGTGTTCTCATAATCCACCAGAACATTGGTATGCACACAGAAATGTGTATCATATAATATAATGCACACACACTGAAATAGTTGCCTTCAGGAGGATGACATGGTTAAGGATGGATCAATACCTCCTGAAATGCTGTAAAAGGCTTAATAGTTTTCTGTTTTGTAAGAAACACAGCTGGCACTGACTACATGTTCTATGATATTTCCTGTGTACTTTGTAGCATAGCAAGCTGGGACCACCTAAACCTGGTATCATTTCACTCTTATTATGAATTTATTTTTATATTCATTTTTCACCTTGCACTGAAGTACCTGTGAAGCATATTTGTAGTGTGTAACTTAATTTATCAAAATGTTGGACAGACTTCACTTCACTTAAATACATTATCCGGATTTCCCATTTCAATGTGCTGATTCCAGTAGTGTATGTAGTTTTCTTGGAAACATTGATAATTAAACAATAATGTCATGTAGAAGAAGGTGTAATTAGATGAATGACAAACACTAACTTCACTTAGTGAAGGTTTATTCAGCACTTGCACATACAAGAGCATGGAGCGAACTGCCTCCGGCCAGAACACATACGGTATATATACAGCTAAAGAACATTCCAGTGCAGTGATTCTTGACATTTGTGGATACTTCTAGAATGTACTCAAACCGAATATAGAAATTAAAATCGGACAGTCCAGGTGAGTTCTACGACACTGCTCCCTCCTTAAGAGATCAGCATCTCGGTGTTATGTTGTCCTAGTCCAGGAATGAGTCATCAGTCCTGCATACTCCGACTTCCGAACTGATGCTCACCCTGGTAGTAATCTTCTTAGAACTTCTTTTGCCGCTATGCTCTTCGTCACCTTTCTACTTGTTGCCTGTCGCTGGATCTTCTAATTTACCCAAGGTGGCAGGATCCTTGCACGGTTTCATTCGAAGTATGTGGACCGTATATCTGATCTTTCGTCATCTTGCGTCGGGGTCGAAATCTTCAACTTCATAAGTAACATCAGACAACTGTCTTACAACCTTTTAAGGTCCAAAGTAGCACCTGAGGAAATTCTGAGAGAGACCAACCTTCTGAACAGGAGTGAAGATCCAGCCGAGGTCACCAGGCTGGTAGACAACAGGTTGGTGGCTCACGTCATACCTTCAGCGATTGTTTTCTTGAGTTTGCAGCATGCAGAGTTGAGCTAACTGCCGAGCTTCCTCAGCTCTGGTTAACAACTGGCCGATGTAGCCGTCGTCCATGTCATCAAGATGTAAGGGAAACACATCGTCGTAGTCTCCTCACACCCATGCACCAGGAAAAATGTCATAAATCCTGTGGTGTCTTGTTTGGCGGTGTTGTAGGCAAACGTCAAGAAAGGTAGCACCTCATCCCAGCTGCTCTGCTCAACACTGACAAACATTGATAGCATGTCGGCCAAGGTCTTATTAAGGCATTCAGTAAGCCTGTTAGTTTGTGGATGCTAGGCAGTCATAATGTGATGAGTAATGTTTGCACAGATGGTTTATCTCTGTCACAAGATTTGATTGAAAAACTTTCCCTCAATCTGTAATTAACGACCTTGGGGCATCGTGTTTTAATACAACGTCTTCCATGAGAATATGGCTACCTCAGATGTTCGGCTATTTTCACGGCTTTTGTAATGACATAGCGTGTCAGATAATCAGTGCAAACAATAATCCATCTATTGCCACTAGCAGACATTGGAAATCGTCTGAGGAGGTCAATCCCAACACGGTGAAAAGGCGTTTCGGCTGGTGGAATTGGTATGACTCGGCCAGGTGATTTCTGAGGAACTGCCTTTCTCCTCTGGCACTATCTACAGTGCGACACATAGTGACAGCCACTCCTAAATAAACCTGGCCAGAATCTCTTGGAGATTCTATCGTATGTCTTAATAAATCCTAAATGTCCGGCCTCAGGTGTGTCATGGAATTTCTGTAGAACATCTAAGCACATGTGTTTAGGAATCACTGGTAGCCACCTCTTTCCAAACGGATTGAAGTTTTTCTAGCAAAGTAATCCATTAACTGCCTTAAATTGCCCTTTCACATCCTCTGACCGATTTAAGGCAAGCATAATTTGAGGTATCTTGATGTCCTGCTTCTGCTCAGCAGAGAGATCCTGGAGTGCAGCGAGACAGTCACTATCTTCATCGAAGTCTTGAGGGTCTTGCACAGGGTTTATTGAGAGACGGTCGCCAACTTGTTGTTTTCTTCTACTTTTGTACACTATGGTAATGTCATACTCTTGAAGACATAATGGCCACCTGGCGAGTCGTCTTGTTGAATCCTTAAGACATGTCAACCAACAAAGTGAATGATGGTCTGTAACAACTGTGAATGGCCTTCCATAGAGATACTGTCGAAATTTTCACATGGCCCAGATCACAGCAAGACATTCTCTTTCTGTAGTTGAGTAGTTTCTCTCTGCTTTTGCAAGTGTCCTAAAAGCATAGGATATAACCTTCTCTTTTCCATCCGAAATTTGCACCAGAACAGCACCAATCCCATACCCACTGGCACCTGTGTGGTGCTCTCTCATCATACAGACCAAGTACAGGATCAGTCATTAGAGCTTTTCGCAGCACATCGAAAGAATCTTGTTGAGCACCACCCTAGATAAATTGAGCATCAGCTTTTAACAACTCTTGGAGTGGCCTGGCTTTGTTACGAAAGTCTTTGATAAAACGACGGTAATAAGAACATAATCCGAGGAAGCTGCTCACATCTCTAATACTTTTAGGAATAGGAAATTCCGTTACAGATCTCACCTTTTCTTGGTCAGGCCGCACACATTCGTTTGACACAAAGTGTCCAAGTATTTTGATTTATTTTGTTTCAAAAGAGACACTTTCTTGGATTAAGTTTCAGTCTGCCTTGTTGGAGACACTTAAGAATGGCCCTCAGTCTTTTTGTGTGTTCATCAAATGTCTCTGAGAACACTATAATATCATCTAAATAACAAAGAAACATTGTTCACTTCAGGTGACATAGAAGATTAGCCATCACCGTTCAAAAGTTGCTGGTGCTTTATACAAACAAAACAGCATTACCTTACTCATACAGGCCCTCAGGGGTGAATGAATGCAGTTTTCTCATGATCAGCCTCAGTAGTTCGATTTGTCAGTATCCCAAGTACATGTCCATGGTTGAGAAAAACTTAGCCCCCTTCAACAATCTAGTGTATCGTCAATTCGTGGAAGAGGGTAAAGATTCTTTTTAGTTATCTTATTAAGCTTCCTGTAATCAACACACAAGTGCCAACTGGCATCCTTCTTGACGAGGACCACTGGTGATGACCATGGGCTCTGCGAAGGCTGAATGATGTCATTCTTCATCATTTTCTCTACATCGTCGCGAATTATTCGAAGTTCTGTTGCTGACACACGGTATGCTCTCTGGCTTATTCGTTGATGGTCTCCAGTGCTAATCCAGTGCTTCACCGTCGATTTGTCTAATTTGCTCTTTACCTGTGGATTGAAGCATTCAGAGAACTCTTGAAGAATGGCAAGTAGCTTCTTCTGTTGTTCTTTAGTGAGATCTAGTGATAGTCGAACTAGGTCTTGTCTCTTAGTGGTAGCGCTAATTTTGCCCACAGACTTGGCATGGGAGGTTTCTGTGATGCTCAGCTCTTCTTCAATTAACGACTCAGTGTTTGCTACACACATGCGTCTTGGAAGGATCTGCGGTTCTCGGCGACAGTTAACTATGCACAATTCGCTGAATCCGTTCTTAAATGAGATGACAGGGGCTGGGATGACTAAGTTATACTCCAGTGGTATGCTTCTCTTACATTCTACTACAAGATCCATGGTTTGATGCATGGCATGACATGTGACAATAACCTTTCTAGCACTGACTGCAGGAATGATCAGTTCATCCAGCACACATAGTCTCCACACACTCGGATGTCCAACTTCCTGTCCACAGTATCTCATCTCGTCTAGCATAATCTTCGAGTGACCACAATCTATAATTGCCTGAGAAGCTTTCAAAAAGTCCCAGCTGAGAATGACGTCATGACTAAACTCTTGTAAGATGATGAATTCTAAGGGCTGTGTATGGCCACTTATACCCACACAAATGACATATCTTCCTGTAGGTTTTACGTATTTCCCATTAGCCACTTTCAGCAGAGATGTTTTGCTGTCAACGAATACCGTTTTATGCAACTGGCGACGGTATGTCTCCAAAATGGCTGAATATGATCCTCCAGAGTCCAAAAGAGCTTGGTCTGGTCAGCCATCCATGAGGATATCGACATAGTTTCCTATCATTTTTGTAGTGATCAACGGCGGAGGATTTCTCTCTTTGGTGGCCTCACCTCCAAGGAAGGTCGCACCCTTAGTTTTCCCGGTTGCGCCGGCTGGAGCTTCTAAATGGCGATGGAGAACTTGATCGACGTGTTGGGGAGCATCCTCTCCAGCCACTAGCTTGTGGTGATGGTGACCTATGACGTCCTGCACCCACATCTTCCTGTTCATCTTCGTTGTCCCGGAGTTGGCGTCGGCTAAGATCAGTCTGCTGTCTTCTGGCGTGGGCGTCATCAAATATCCGTCGCCTTTCTTGACAAGAGTGCACCACATGTCCTGGTCATCCACATTGGAAACATACTGGTTGCTTATCCTGAGTCTACCAGACATCAGTCTTCCTTGGTGCCCAAACAGTTTCGTCACGTGGCATTGTAGGAACATAACTTTTTCTGGGGCCTGACTTTTACCGTTTTAAAGGGAAATGATGGACGAGAGATTGGGTTCAATGTCTGTTCCATTTCTCCCTTATGACCTCTTGAAGCATCTCAGTTTTTTGCTTGCTGTGCAAATCCAAGTGCTGCAAGAACTTCCTCTCTCAGTATCTGACGAACAGTTGTGAAATCAGTTGCTTCCTCCACCACAGAGATCTATACGACGTTTGGAAGCCATTCAAACTTCTTGCGTGCAGTTCTTTTTTGATGCATTGTCTCGATATACTGTCACCATTTTATGAAGTCGTCTGCTGTCGAAACCTCCTTCAGGAGTAGGGCTTGATACATGTCCTCAGCAATACCCTTCATGAGATGTGCAACCTTATCTTCCTCCTTCGTTCTAGGCTCCACAATTTTACACAGCTCCAAGACATCTTGAATGTAGGATGCTGTAGTTTCTCCCGGACGCAGTGCCCTGCACTTATTAATCTTCAGCCTTGCACTTCTGTCATTGTGTGTTGCTGAAATACTTGCACAGTTCCACCTGGAATACTTCCCAGCTCGTGAACTTCTCCTCGTTGTTCTCATACCATTGCTTGGCAGTGCCCTCCAAGTAGAAAAATAGGCAAACACAAGGTGTCATCCCATTTGTTAAATTAGGCTATACGCTCATGTATCTTCAGCCACTTGTTTGGATCTTGGACATTGTCACCAAAGAACCCAGAAGGATGTCTCATGTGGCAGCACACAATTGCTTTCATCATAATGTCCTCTTCTTCTTGTGTCTCCAGTAGATCGCGATCTGTTGAATATGGCTCGAACTCAGGTTTCTCACCACGTAAACGGCGGCTCTGTCGTGGCCTGACGGGAGCCACTGTCGTCGATAATGTGCGCTATCACAAGTTCCAATACCCAGTGTCTCCCTCAGAATAATGTTACGTACAAGAAGGTATAATTAGATGAATGACGAACACTAACTTCACTTAACAAAGGTTTATTCAGCACTTGCACATACAAGAGAATGGAACGAACTGCCTCCGGCCAGAACACATACGGTATATATAAAGCTACAGAACATTTCAGTACAATGATTCTTGATATTTGTGGATACTTCTAGAATGTACTCGAACCGAATATAGAAATTAAAATTGTACATTCCAGGTGAGTTTTGAACTCACGACCCTCCATGCAACAGTTTAGTATCATAACCACTACACCACGGGGCTACTCAACTACTTCTGCGACAATATGATAAGATTAGATTAGTACTTGTTCCATAGATCATGAATACGACACTTCGTAATGATGTGGAATGTGTCAGGTTAATAAAAGGTGTTTATACAAGATATTACATTACACAAAATATTACATGACACTTAATATTTATTTATTTATTTTTTGTTGGGGGTTGGGGAAATTACCCACTTGCTATATCCAAAAATTCATGTAATGAGTAGAAGGAGTTGCCATTAAGACATTCTTTTAATTTCCTTTTAAATGCTATATGGCTATCTGTCACACTTTTGATGCTATTAGGTAAGTGACCAAAGACTTTTGTGGCAGCATAATTTACCCCCTTCTGAGCTAAAGTTAGATTTAACCTTGAGAAGTGAAGATCATCCTTTCCCCTAGTGTTGTAGCCATGTACACTGCTATTACTTTTGAATTCGTTCAGATTGTTAATAACAAATTTCATAAGTGAATATATATATTGTGAGGCTACAGTGAAGATTTCTAGCTCTTTAAATAAGTGTCTGCAGGATGATCTTGGATGAGCTCTAGCAATTATTCTGATTACACACTTTTGTGCAATGAAAACTCTTTTACTCAATGATGAGTTACCTCAGAATATGCCATACGAAAGCAAAGAATGAACATAGGCATGGTAAGCTAATTTACTGAGATGTATATCGCCAAAATTTGCAATGACCCTAATAGCATAAGCAGCTGAACTCAAACATTTCAGCAGATCTTCAGTGTGTTTTTTCCAGTTCAACCCCTCATCAACGCATACACCTAGAAATTTTGAATATTCTACCTTAGCTACCGATTTCTGATCAAAGTCTATATTTATTAATGGTGTCATTCCATTTACTGCGTGGAACTACTTATAATGTGTTTTGTCAAAGTTTAATGAGAGACCATTTGCAGAGAACCACTTAATGATTTTCTGAAAAACATCGTTTACAATTTCATCAGTTAATTTTTGTCTGTTGGGTGAGATAGTTATACTTGTATCATCGGCAAAAAGTACCAGCTTTGCATTTTCGTGAAAATAGAATGGCAAGTCATTAATGTATATTAAGAACAGCAGAGGACCCAAGACCGAAACTTGCGGCACCCCATTCTTGATTGATCCCCAGTTTGAGAAATCACCAGTTATTATGTGAACTGCTTACTTCAATTTTCTGCACTCTTCCAGTTAGGTATGATTTAAACCATTTGAGCACTGTCCCATTCATACCACAGTACTTGAGCTTATCTAGAAGTATTCCATGATTTATACAATCAAAAGCCTTTGAGAGATTACAAAAAATCCCAACGGGTGACTTCCGGTTACTCAGAGCATTTAATATTTCATTAGTGAAAGTACATATAGCATTTTCCATTGAAAAACCTTTCTGTAAACCAAACTTTATTTTTACAAAGGTGTGAAGCTACTCTACAATACTTTACTTTTTTCAAGAATTTTGGATAAGGCAGTCAGAAGAGAGACTGGGCGGTAGTTGTTGACATCAGACGTATCCCTTTTTTTATGCAGTGGTTTAACAATGGCATACTTCTGTCTATCTGGGAAAATACCCTGCTTCAGAGAGCTATTACATATGTGGCTAAGAATCCCACTTATCTCTTGGGAACAAGCTTTTATTATCCTGCTGGAAATGCCATCCATTCCAAGTGAGCTTTTATTCTTGAGAGAGTTTATCATCTTCCTAATTTCAGAAGCAGAGGTGGGTGGAATTTCAGTTGTATCGAATGGTGTGGGTAAGGTGTCTTCCATTAACTGCCTTGCTTCTTCTAATGAACATTTAGATCCTATTTTCTCTACAACATTTAAAAAATGATTATTCAAAATGTTTTCGACTTCCAGCTTGTTCTTTGCCAAGTTTCCTCTCGCTTTGATGGTAATGTCGTCATCCTGTCTCACTTGAAATAATATTCAAAATTGTTTTGATTTTGTTATCAGAGGTATTAATCTCATACATGATGCACATGCTTCTGGACTTGTTAATGACCTTTCTTAATGTAGCACAGTATTGTTTATAATATTTGGCTGTTTCTGGGTCATTACTCTTTCTTGTTGTTAGATACAGTTCCCTTTTGTGGTTACAAGATATTTTTATTCCTTTAGTAAGCCAAGGTTTTTTTGCATGGTTTCTTATAATTAGATTTAACTACTTTCTTGGGGAAACAGTTTTCAAATTCTCTTACAAGTGTATCATGAAATAAGTTATAGTTTAAATTAGCATCGGGTTCCTTGTACACCTCATCCCAGTCTAACTGCTGAAGATTTTCTCTGAAATTTCTAATTCTTGAGTCATTAATTGAACGCACAACTTTGGAGGGTAGTTTTGAATTACTTAATTGAGCTATGTCAGATACTGTAACCAGCTGAGCACCATGATCAGAAAGGCCATTCTCAACAGGACAAGAATTTATGTTTTTAAACTTATCTTGGTCTATAAAAGTGTTATTTATCAATGTACTACTGTTCTTTACTACCCGAGTAGGAAAATTAATGACAGATGTCAAATTGAAAGAACTGAGCAAGACTTCCAGTTCATTCTTCCTATTACACTCTTTCAGTGAATCAACACTTAAGTCCCCACAAATAATAATTTGATTTCCCCTATCTGACAGATAACACAACAAGGCATCCAAGTTTTCCCAGGAATAAATGAAAGTTTCCTGAAGAGGACCTATACACTGTTACAATTATAAAAGAGCCCTCCTTCAGTTTAAGTTGACAGGCACATGCTTCTATATGTTGCTCTAGCCAAAACTTTTTTGTATCTAAGCTTTTCACACAGTGATAACTTTTGACATACATGGCAACTCCTCCTCTCACCTTATTCTCTCTACTCATATATGCACCTAGTTTATAACCACTGATATTTACCTTTTCCATATCCGACACAATATGATGCTCAGACAAGCATAGTATATCTATTACATTATCAGATTCAATGTCATCTAAACAAACCAGGAGCTCATCTACTTTATTCTCCAATCCCAGAATATTTTGGTGAAAAATGGTAACATTATTTTTTACTTTACTTTTGTGAGAATCTACTTTTTTCTTTAATCCACCAATATTTTGGTTAAATATGGTAACATCATTATTTACTTTCCTGTTGTGAGAATCTTGTGAATTTTGGACCTCTTTAGCACCTGCCTGCCTGAACTTCTCATTGGACACTGATAATTAGTCTAAAAAAGAGGTACATCCATGAGTACTAGTGTCCCCCCTTATGGATTTCGCTAACAACCCTGCCAGTTTACCCTTCCCTTTCCTATTGAGACGTAGGCCATGCCTTGTGAAATCCCCCCTATCAATAGCCTCGACAGGAACCAATCCAATGTCTGACAGAGTGGCCGCCCTACGCAACTGATCCAACTCCATATTTACCCTCGTGACAGAGTGGTTCAACTGGGGCTGATCATGCCGCACGTCTCACTGCAACACAACGCAGTAGATTTGGGTCAGCTGATATGTAATTTTGGGAATGTTGACGCCATTCATTAGAAATTCTGGCAGCCCACCCTTGGAGTACTGAATTTCAGTTTCTGTGAAACTAGTTGCATTACTGGGTAATTAATGCTACAAGTTCAAAAGCAACTAGATTTTCCACCGAAGACTGATCCACTGTACTTACAGATTCCAGAATTTCCTACTGTACTTTTATTGCCTGATTTTTCTGAGTCAGATGACACTTTTCACAAATTCATTCAGTCATTACAAAATTGCATAACTTTGCATCAATAATCATAAATCTCAGCTGGTGCTTTTACTCATAAATTGATTACTCCCAATGCAGATGTAGGGCAAAAATAGTTTCTCAATCTTTTATATTTTCCTAAAGCACTTCATATTTTGTAAACCAAGCTAATGTCATAACATACAGTTCACACAAATTAGTAAATCTAACCTAGCTGATTTTCCAACCAAATGTGGTTTCTGAAATCACAATATGTTCACACACTTTATAAGGCCAGCCTCACCCCACTCTTCAATGTGCAGGTACCTACCATCATGCCCACATCTCAGAGTCCGTGTTCAGCTAACACATGATAAACATATACATGTAAAGAGTCCGCATACCACTCTTAACAAGTTAACATGTCCGTGAAAGTCTGCAAATAGAAAACACATGAGGAACATCTAAACAAAAGTTCAGGAATGCATGGCTTGCCTGAATTACATTAGTCTGTTCCAAGGCTGTGCTCATGCATTACTCAAGTGACATCACATAGAGAAGTCTATTGCCACCATCCATATTCCCAGTTTTCTGAGTGACTCAATTACGATTTTCACTAGTAACTTGTGGCATTGTTTATGCATTTCTCTTTTGAACCAATGTGTGAATGATTTGGACTCTGACCACGTACTGGGACAGCGTAAATATTCATTCCATTGAGTTGTGTGTCTTTTACTATTTAATATAGCCACTGTTTTCATAAACTGAAGCCACTGTTGTGTGTTTATTGTGTTGAAGGCTGCATGCAAATGGACTGGCCCCATGCTGCAAGTGAAAATGTAGTCAATACAAAAACCTCAGGGCCAATACAACTCGGCATAAAAATGACCCAGTAATTGGGTATGCGAGCATGATTTAACCACTGTATCTCCCCATATGACGTAATTGGGTGTAGATGAAGACATAAGTGAGTTGGTGTGACATTGATATGACATGTCGACCTACATGCAAGTCAATGTGGTGTTGCGTGGCTGTTGGTTGACAGCTGCCACTTTTTATATCTGTATCTCTGACCGTGAGAGTGACACTAAGAGCACTTTAAACCTGTCTCTCATTCCTTGTGTCCTGGCTGATCGCTCTCCAGGTAAATCTGCTATTGAGCTGTCAACACAGCTCTACTATTCTAGCCACAGAGGTCACTTGCTGGCTCCCAATACACATGCACTGTCTACTATCAGCACTAATTAAACTATATAGAGGCAGCATCCAGAAATGTGGGAGTAAGACATTGGGAAATAGCATGTGACTCTCTAAGCAAGACCTAGCATGAAAATCTTCTGAAAGGATGTTCTGTGCGATTTTCAGAACCATCACAGAATTAATCTGAGTGAACTCAGCATGAACTCAGAAACATCTTCAAAAGCTTTGAATGAACTGTCCAGAATCAGGATGAAAGTTTCAATAACCACACAATGATCTCTGAATCAGAGTTTCACAGCCTGAACTCAAAATCACCACAAACATCTCTAATCATGTCCAAACCACCCTCTCAACTGCTCTTCAAATCACCTCCAAATTTCCCCAGAACGATCACAGACTGTCCAAGTTCAGCAGATCTGCTTTTCTTCCCTCCACTCTTGTCCTCTGTGGGTCTGAATTTCCTGTCTTATCCTTTTGCCACTGCTGGGTTCAATTTGGAAAGAATAATCAACAGTGAGTACTCCCTTGTGTTAGTATTGGATACAGGCTGCCAACCTTTCCGATCTAGTTTTTAAAAGGGTGTCCACCTCCGTAGCATAGCGGTAGCGTTACCGAATACCACGCAGGGGGCCTGGGTTTGATTCCCAGCAGGGGACTGGGTGTTGAGTGTCTTTCATCATCATTGACTCGCAAGTCGCCGAAGTGGTGTCAACTAAAAAGGACTTGCAATACGGCAGCTGAACTCACTCGAATGAGCCTCCTGGCCAACAATGCCATACGATCATTTCCATTTTCCATTTGAAAAGGGTGGCAGCCAGCGTAGAGGACTGGAATTCAGGTGATGTTCTCACACTCTCTCCCAGAGTCTACCACTGTTCATGGCCAGTTCCCTAGCAGTTTACACACTGGATTTTCTTAGGAAGACTACTGAGAATGCCTCCAGGTGTTTTTCTGTATTCGTGAGCCACCGAGAAGGCTGTAGCTTTACAAGATACCCATTTGTCCACAGTGGAAAGGCCTCTAAGGCCACTCAATCCTTGGAATTTGCTGTTGTGCCTCAGCTGCCAGTCAGTCTTTAAATGGGACACTCCACTCAGCACAAAGCATAATGCCTGTAATAAACAATAACTGCCCATCTTTTTTTGGCTTTCAGAAAAGTTTTACAATAACAAAGCACAGCTTAACTGGAACCCTCTGTCCAAAGCATTAGGATGCAAAGGATTACAATATATGTGCAACACTGAAAAAAAGGTTAAGATTTGTTGACTATTCCTTTTATATATACTCATGACTGGAGTATCCAGTTCTTCATTTATTATTCCAACTTCTCACAAAATTAATTAAAAATATGCTAAAATGTTTCCCATTAAACATTTCATATATAAAAAACACTCAGTTTCTTTGTATATAAACAAAAAATAACATTTTATTTCACATATATTACAGTATATATATGTATAAAGAGTTATGCACAATACATTCATACAGAGGCTGTACTGGCATTTGCCTCTGGAAAAACAATTGGAAAAACATCCTTATAATGATTTACAAAATGAACTTCAAGTCCATCAGTTATATATTTGGCAAGGTCGTTGAAGTCTTTCTTATTTTCATCTGGCAGGATAATACATTTCACCCCTGCCCTTTTTGCCTGTAATGAGAAATTAAACAAGTATTCAGTTTTTATTTACCACCCATCTCACAAAAAATCTTATTGTTGAGGTAATGCTTCAGATACATACCGCAATGGTTTTCTCTTTAATGCCACCAACTGGCAAGATTTTGCCTGTGAGAGACACTTCGCCTGTCATAGCTACATCCTGTCGAACAGGAGTATTTTTTGCTAAGGAGATCAATGCTGTGACAATTGTACAGCCCGCACTTGGTCCATCTTTTGGTGTTGCTCCCTGCAAACAAATATATACTAAAACGCTGAAATTTTAAGATATCATTCAGTATAAGATGTAACAGATAACTACTACCAGTCCAAAACAGAAAATGTCCCCTTCTCAGTGAGTAACTTAAAGACACTCTGAAAATACTCACTTCTGGTACATGAAGATGTAGGTGACTTGAATTGAGGAACTTTTTAGCTGCTTCATCATTTGCAACAAAATGTCGTGCAACGGTCAGGGCAATGCGAGCTGATTCTTTCATGACATCTCCCAAGTGACCAGTTAGTTCCAATGATCCCTCACCATCAGAGTCTGGTGGCCTACGTGTCATAGTCTCAATGAACAATGTCGATCCCCCTGAAATACAATTACATGATAACAGACATGTGCAGACTCAGAATCTCTCTCAATCTCTCTCAATCTCTCTCTCTCTCTCTCTCTCTCTCTCTCTCTCTCTCTCTCAAATTGATATTATGTCCATCTACAACTGACTGAAATGATGCAAAATATTGGTTAATCAGGACTGAATGCATTTCAAATAAGAACTACGGTTATTAATGTTATCATTTTGTGTGTATTTGTTATGGTACATATAATACACCATAAAATAATGAAGATTGTATCGAAGTGCCTGATAGGATAGGGAAACTGTTGAAATAAGAAATGTATTATGCAGCTACATACCCATTGCTGTCCATGCCAGACCCATGACTACACCTGGAGGTGTGACATCATATAAACGATCATGAGTGAACACAGGTTTACCGACAAATTCTGCTAAGTTCTCTGGTGTAACCTTCACTTTTTCTGCTTCCTTCCTGACAATCTTGAATGCTACTTTGCGAAGAACCTGTTAATAATTTACTTAAATGTAGATGTTAAAAGCAAATGGATACAAATAAGAAATTAAGACACACAATTAGTGGAAAAAGTACTTCTTTACGTCTCTCACACATGACCCACAACAAAATTTTCTTTTTAAAATGACAATGTAAGCATTTCTAAAAAATGACACTTGCTCCCATGAGACAAGGAAAAATTATCAAGGGTTAAAATCTGTCTACAAGTCATAATAGATAGAATACGAACTCAAACAGGCCACATATCAGGTAAACTGGCTATGGCCTTCTTTAAAATATCATCCCAATGATTCCTTGTATGCTTTCAACAAGCAATGGAAAACCTATATTGGGACAGTTCATCTGAGATTTGAACTACTCTCAGTCTGAATGCTGGCCCAGTGTCTCAACCATTGTGTCATCTTATTTGGTTACACAAGAAAGAATCTTGTTGTTAGTCTATGTGTGAAACAGTAACTATTAATGTGCAGCTTAATGTAAAGAGCTTTACATACTGAAAAAGCTTACTATATTTCACAATACAAACATCATTAGGAAATTATGAAGAGAATGGCATTATAGCCAAATTATGCAAGACATTCAGTTTAAGAGAAGCCTAAAGGATTTATTGGTGGCCAACTCCTTCTACTCCATTGATGAATTTCTTAGTAAAACCAACTGATTTGTATATAAGTACAACATAACTTCTGCACAATTTCAGTGCAGTAATGTGTTCATTGAAAATTTGTGTGTGTGTGTGTGTGTGTGTGTGTGTGTGTGTGTGTGTGTTAGTATAATCTAACTTCTGCACCATTTCAGTGCAGTAATGTGTTCATTGTAAATAAGTATTACAGTAGTTGTATTACCTTATAAATAAATAAAAAACTTTTTTATTTTAAATTCAGTGCATTAGTATTTGTAAAATTACTCTTAGTGTTCATTAAAAAATGACGATCATTCCACTTGGGACCTGTGGAATGGTACATTAGCTTATTTGTTTTAATTGTAAATATTTGTCATGTATTGTTGTTTTTCTGACATGTTCCACATCCTGGAGGACCTCCTCACTATGGATCAATTGGAATGAAGTAAATCTAATCTAATCTAATCTAATCTAATATGTACCACAAAACGTCATAGTTACACCTGAGAAACAAACAGGAAAGGAAGTAATAACACACACACTAGTAGACTTACAATTGGAGTGCTGTCACATATTACACATCTACACACCAATGCCCGGCAAAGTACAACAACCACTAACCAGTACTTTTGTTTCACAACACTTTGTCACAGACTATCATTTCCATAACATTTATTCAGAGTGTAATGTATATGATCCACATTTCTGTGTGAATATACCATTAGTAACTTTAAATCGGATGCTTAGTTTATTCATAAAATTCTAATGCAGTACACAAAATCAGACAGTGGAAAACAACAATATGAAAGGTCAGATGGCTTCTCACCATACAGAGGAGGCACTGTGTCACAGACAGGCACAATGAAAAAATCTGAAAGATATTACAGTAGTAGTGCAAAACACACTGTCTCAGAGAGCTAGAGCCTTACAGCTGACAACTGGGGTCTAGCACCCTGACACAGGCCTTTTGCATCAGTCATGCTTGTGAGAGCACAAACTCTTGGAGACAGGGAATCTCACAAGAAATAAAATTTGTTGGCTACTCATTATTAAATTTGTCAAATATTCTCACTCAAGAAGTGTGTCTGGCTAATCGGTCATCAGCAAAGGCAGCTGAACCCGCATACCAAATGTCAACAACGCATCTAACTGGTAAAGTCAGTTCAGCTACGTCTGTCTGTATTATGACGTTATGAGTGTGAGCTGCACTAACTTCCTTGTTTGTTAACTGTGGTGGTGGTGTGTTATGTAGTAATTATGAATGTTTGATAATCAAAGTTATTAATTTTGCCTCACAGAGTATGGAAATACACTGTGACAGTTAACAGAGGGTGTATACGTGGGCAAGGAAAAAATATTTCCCGGATTTCTCAGTTAAAAATACACTTTCTCCTGGGTCAGTTAAGTGACATTATACTTTCCCTTGGAACTGGAAACCCTTTGAATGGTTATGGTTTTATATACCGGCATAGAATTTCCTGGCGCTTTAGAAAACAAAACTCATGGGGGAAAAAAAAAACACGTTTTGGAAAGATCTTTGATGTGCAGTAACATGTACGCTGCTTATTTTCGTACTAAGAAAGTATAAATTCGAATTCGACCAATCACATGTTACTTTCTGAAGCACTGAAATAGAGACTGCGATGTACTTTTGCATGCCAGTCATAGCTCATGTCACGTGATCTCGCCAGTTGATGACAGCAGATATTCAGAGCATAGGACATGTGATGTAGTCAGCCAATTGTGACATCTCTGTTAAGTAGCGCGAACACACAAACAGCAAAAGCTAATGGTAATTAATATACATAGTGGTGCTACAAGAAAAGCACAGCTTTCGCATATAATATTGGTCTCTTAAGATTAATAAGTTACAAGAGAAGCTAAACTTTCACATATAATGTTCATCTTTTTTGCGTGAGTTACACTTTAGAGATATCACACAAATGTGTCAGTAAAATTTTTAATAACAACATAAATGTCTGATCTTCTGGGCTCAAAATTCTTCTAAATGGCTCATCATCAAAGAGTTGTTTTTTTAAATGAGAGTCAAAATGCTCTGAGATTAATAAATTCATCATACATTCTCCCACATAGTTCATTTTGTGCAAAGGGAAGAATACTTTGCTAGCAACAATTTTCAAACCACCATTCCAAATATTTTCCAGCAACCTGTTAGCAATAGGTTTGTTTTAGCAGTCACCAGAGAGTGCCAAATAACAGGCGTAACCGCGCTCGTGCAGCTACGATGACATAGGAAGCCCATATGTTCGTATGTGTAAAACATTAAAAGATCTTACATTATGTCATAAGAGAAATAAGACATCAGAGGATACTCCATGGGCATCAGAATTTCATGAACCGTACTAAAGTGCACATTTGCATGTCCAGATTCCCAATGAAGTAGGCCTCGACCTGATATTAAGCTTTTCAGTGCGGTTTTCTGGATGCAAATTTTCTTGGAGTACCAATACTGTATTATCTCATGTTTGACTCTTTATTAAGGCATAATGCCATAAGTACCAGAAGATGAAAACGTGCACTTGAGATGCAGCGAACAGTTGAAACTAGCCAATAGTGTGGAATTAAACAGTTCGTTTCAAATAAATTGACTCTCTCGCGGAAAAGATTAATAAAAGCCAAATTTCTTAACTTGATGTTTTGTGTAACATAAAATGAAATACAGAATACATAAAACCAGTAAAGACAAGAGACACACAAGACAGTACACATTTCATCAAACCTTAGGTCCTAGCATTTTTTTTCTCTGTTATGTTGTTACAGCTTTCTGCGAAAGAATCTATAAATTCTACAAAGTTCGTCAAACGTTTAGCTACACGAAAAATCAAAATGTCGTCGTCTAATACCAAAAAAGCTGTTAATACAAATAGTATCCAAGACTGGTGTGGTTTCTCTACCTGATTAAGTCTATTTTGTCACTGTCTGATGGATAAAACAAAATAGGCCTTTCTAATATTGCAGCAATTGTAACACACACCAAATAAACATGACTTTTGGCACAAAAGGTCGTTTTTATACCATGACAGAACATAATTCACAAAGTACCAACATCAAACGGCTACTGGGCCTACTACAATCAAAAAGCTTTATGTTAGGAAGCAGTTTCACATTTCATTCATACGCTCCAGTTTCTCAGGCATGAGATCGTAAAGTAGTAGTACAAAATTTTCATATAAATTTGGAATCGTCATGTTCATTCATAATTTGTGAGATGTCCCTGTTTCTTCTCCTTCCTCGTTCTAACAAACAATCTTGTCGTCACTAATTCTGTAACTATTCCTGTCATTGTCAAAACTTATTCTCCAGTTAACTTCACTAACCCTGCCACAATCACCAGTTTAGTTCTCCCACAATTACTCTCCGGTTCGCACAACACATTTTCCGTGCTACTCCCAGAATAAAACTTAAGTGGCTGCTGGCCAGGGACTGTACAACTGGACCTTACTAGTGTAGTGACGTGTCCAAAAATTTTCTGTCAAAATTTCATTGTCTTGGATACATCGAGAAAATAATACATAATCTTTCTTACCTATTATTCCTGTTAGTCGTTTATTTCCACTCTAGTAGTCTGAATTTATGGATTTCGCTAGTAATTACAACAACGATGACAATTCACAAACTCAGTCAAGCATATAAACAAAAAGCGACTGGCATTCATACGTTCGGTTTTATTCCGCTCAGCTCATATAGCCCCATCCCTCTTTGTGGGCAGGAAAGTTTATTTCTAGATGGGATGAGGATTCCCCTGTCAGAGACATCACGTACACTATGCAAGCATTCAAAAATGTTTAAAAACCAACAGGGATGGGTTTAAAATCATATGAATAATCGATAGACCAACATGCGCTGGATGCTAGGAGCTTTGTGAAACAAGGTTTTTTCCTCAAGAATACGAATTAACCCCCTTCCAAAGATCCGGGCCCACTGCGCATGCGTGAATCTGGCAGCTTTGGCGCACCAGTAAAATTTTTCGAGGTAGCATCTGGCTGCTTGCTGCTACTACTTCATAGCCAATGATCACATTTCTGTAGGCAGAAGCGAGAAAAGGTACTAGTCATATGCAACTCAACTGTGCATAGGCATGACCCTTCTTGTAAGTGATCCAACGAATCTAATGTAAACAGTTGTGACGTCACACTCATCAGAGGCAATTTGTTGTTATGAAGCACTGCATAGTATTCTTAAAGCCTTTGACACAGTTTACTGTTGGCAGATGCTTGTTTGAGCACTGAGTTTTGTTACTGTATATTGCGAATTTCCTTTGAAATTTAAGTTTTGTTTTCGGTTTTTCTCTCATTCATGTTTTATTGCTGCAGTCTGCAGTAGCGGGATATAGTAATATCCTTTGTTAGAGTATCAGTTGTTAGCAGTCAAAATTACAAAAATTGAACTGAAAACTCAGACAATGAAAAATTCCCGGAATTCTAAAAAATTCCTGGGTTTTTCCCGGGTCTCCCAATTGTCCCAGGTCGTATACAGCCTGTAATAATATTATGGGGTCAGTGGTAAGTTAATTATGAATCTATTATTGATGTGATTGTGTGCCCATGGTGATGAGAGACATGGAGGTGAGTGTGTAAGAGTGGTTTAAAACTTCTAGTGCACAATTCAGTACCAATATAAAGGAGCTAATGCTAGTATCCAAGCTTAGGTTGGAGAGATATAAGCCAAACAAAACAGTAAAAAAGCTAATATAGGCACTATAAATGCTAGCATAAAATTTCTTGGCGTGAATTTGCAGTTACGATAGTGTGTACATGCAATAACTTAAGATTAAGTGTTGCATAACGAAATACAAGAGATTAACAATAAAAGATCATCATTACAAACTGCTCTGTCTACTTAAAAGAGGACTTACAGCCAGACAATGTAACCTGGTAAGAAACGAAGTCAATGAACAATTCAGGAATATAAATAATGACCTGAAACAGATTAAGATTTTGTGAAACGGGAATTTCCTGATGTTCATGGGCAGATATCATACACAGAAGTCCACTTAAATATTTTAGAATATGGGAAAGATTCTGATGTCACTATACTCGCAGGATCCACTCTTGCAAGTTTGGAGGGGCAGGTTAATGATTTAATAGAACAAGCAGTACAGGAAAAGATACAATCATGTCAGTACATATTATTCCACTGGGGAGAAAGACTGAAGGGCGAAATTCAGAAACTCTGGAACTAACTAAAAAAATAAAATAAAATAAAATAAAAGTTTAAGAAAATGAGAGCGAATGTAGACTGGTATTCTTAACAGAACTGATAGAGGAATTACAACTGGGAGGAGGCACTTATTTATCAAAACAGTTTCCAATGTTTAAACTGGGCGGTGATGTTCATACAACTTATTTTTCAAGAGTATTTTCCAAGTTTCTTCCTAACTGGTGGGATGATTCAAAGAAAGTCGATTTTGCACTCAGTTATTTGGAAGGGGTTGCAACCAAATGGGAAACTGCTGACTCAGAAGAATTTTCTTCCTGGGACAACTTTCAGGAATAATTCAAAAAGAAATATCAGTAAAAAGTACACAAGAAAAGTAAAAACGGAAATTTCAGATATTTAAGTAAAATTAAAAGAAAAAAAGGCATGTTTGAAGTGGAGTGTCAATGGCTTTGTGCATATATTAAACAAACTGAAATGTGATCAACTGATATGTCCAGAAAAGCTCTCTGGGGTGCATTTTCAATGCCATTTGCATGTAGGAATAATATTAAAGTGCCTTAGATCTCAGGAGAGTCTATGTTTATATGGACTAGAGGGAGCAGTGACTGTTGTTGCTGAATTATCTACTACATTACTTCATTTCTGATTTTCCATGTGGCAGTTTCTTTTCCTCCAAAAAAATGGTTCAAATCGCTCTGAGCACTATGTGACTTAACTTCTGTGGTCATCAGTCGCCTAGAACTTAGAACTAATTAAACATAACTAACCTAAGGACATCACACACATCCATGCCCGAGGCAGGATTTGAACCTGCGACCATAGCGGTCGCTCGGCTCCAGACTGTAGCGCCTAGAACCGCACGGCCACTCCAGCCGGCTTCTTTTCCTCCTCCCATCCTATTTTCTATAAATGAGTTTCCTTTGGACTGTCCTATTACATAGATATTATCTAGCATCAGTGAAACACAAAGGATAAATACTATGTGAGTGGCAATGTGTTCCTGAGTCATAATGAAGAGGACTCAGTAAAGCTATTGTGACTAATTTACATGACCTATATCATGAAGGATAACCCAGAAATTTTGATTAAATGTGTTATAATTGACATTTCTTATGTTTACAGAACCTGCTCTAGATATTGGTATCACATAAAGGGGATTACAAAAGTATCTCTCCTCTTCAAAAGGTAACAGGAGAGATGATGTGATCTAATGGTATATTAATCGACTGTCATCTCCACTGCAGGTAAATGTTGCAGGCAGGATATAAAAATAAAAACCTGTCCCAAACTAAGCTTAGAGGCATAAACATTCAATTATTAAAATCCTGGGATATTGGATCCTTTTACATACAACATATATTGCAAAGGTTAAGTATACCACATTAAACAAATAATGTAAAAACTTTGTGAGCAGATGGCATGCAAACTATGGCTGTTAGTGATGTCACATTGAACGGGGTAAGAGAGATTGGTAGTACCCCCACGAAGTATGATGATTTGAGGTGCTAACAGATAGCTTTAGTTTCTAATGCCTAATGCAACTCAAATAGGGCCATCTGAAACAGCAGCATCTTAGTAAATTTATAATAAAAGTGGTTGGTAGTTACGTATGAACCTTTGTACATAAATTGAAGTAATAGTCAAGTGTATGGATGGACAAATAGATGGAAGACCCACAACACAATGGAGAATGTAACGACATATATCACTGTAGAAATTAAGTATTATTTGAGAATATCTTTCTTTGACGGTTACTATAAAAGGAGAATACCATTCATTTTTGAAGCTTACTCCAAAGTTGTAATGTAGATTACTTTACCTGAGCTTGAAGCTGGATTTTCAATATTGGCCTAAGTATCTGAGCTTTAGAAGGGAATTGTAGGGTGACAAACAATCAGTAGATAATGTTCAGTCGAATCAACAAAAAAGGATAAGAGTTGTTCTACACATGTAACGTCTCTGGGTAAGTGGCAGTGCAGCAACAAACTAAGGTATTAGATACCTCTGAATGTTCTACAATGTCTTGGAGGAGGAGGAGATTAGTGTTTTACGTCCAGTCAACAACAAGGTCATTAGAGATGGGTCACAAGCTCAGATTAGGGAAGGAAGGGGAAGGAAATAGGACATGATGTTTTGCTGTTTGTCAAAGGAACCATCCCGGCATATGCCTTAAGTGATTTTGGGAAATCCAGGAAAACCTAAATCAGAATGGTTGGAGCTGGGTTTGAACCGTCATCCTCCCAAATGCAAATGCAGTGTGCTAACCATTGCGCCAGCCCACTCAGTCTGCAGTGTTTAGCAAAAACATCTAGTAAAAAAGTAGGCCAACAATACTGCACCATTGGATTTTTTTATGGTGCTTTGTGCAGGTGTAATACACAAATATACTTTTGCATATTTTGTAGTAGACTGCATATTTTTCACAGGGTTAACAGTAAGCTTGTTTTCTAAGAAATTTACGCTAGGGATTTTTGTACCTTTTGTGATTGAATAAGGATAATGGTTGGGCTGATACGACTTTTGTAGTGGACGTGACTGTAACTATGACTAAGGAGGTAGAGGTCCAGTAAGAGGTAAAGCTTGTAAGTCAGAATTTTCCCAGACATTAACTTAGTGAGCAGTACAGAGGCTATCACTGCACCACTACTCTCTCCACAAAATATCAATAGTAGGGCATCAAAGATAATTTCCAGGGCCTGTGGAGGCGAATTCGGATAGTCTGTTCTGTAGAATCGGCATATATCTTTATCCTCCAGGCCTCCCGGTGAACTACCTCTAAGGAAGGGGTCTTTGGGGTGGTGTGTGGGATGGGTATCTGTCTTTGGAGTATGGATTCTTGTCTTCTTTGGTTCCCAAGTTCCTAGTTCTCTTTTTTCCTTTCTGTCTTTTCTAACTGGAGTACCATGACTATCATCTCTCTTTCCATATGCAATAGTTTCCATCACAAACATCCTTCAGTTACCCGTTTAAGTAAAACCTGTTTTCATAGGACCATCAGAGTGTAGCATGCACCCATAACCTCCTGACAATGTAGATAAAAGATTACATAAGCAATAATAACTGATCATTACATCACATACAAGTAGACAGGGCCCGGTTATAAATAATTATCCTCAATATATTACTGAATTAGAAATTCTCTTGCTGACTAGTCCTTGAATAGAGAAAAATTGACAAAAAGCATAAATAATTTATGACTGAAACATTTAAATACAATTTACCTCATGAAATGCAATGCACAATGAGGAATTAATTACTTTGAAAAAAAGTTTAAGTAACTGTGTGCACAGTTGAGTGCATGAGCAGAATTCGAATAAGTGATAAGATGATGGAGTTAAATCCATATAAAATACCTAGGCAACTTGTTTGCCGTTCTTCTGGGTGAGTAGTTCAAGCAGATAACATCAAAAGAAATGAAGTACAATCAGTTCCTAGTCACTGACTGCAGTGACTATAGCTTCAGATGTGGATGACAGTTCATAAGGAAGGACTAAATGACTAATGAAGGCACTGAGGTACATTCAACCCAAGTTACTCAGTGGAAAATATAACACAGGGATTAATGAATATCAGTCTATGTTGCAATAGTAAAGGATTTCATAAAATAAATACTGTAAAAGAACATTTAATATCTCAAAAGTGAAATTTGTATATGGTTCCACTTATGCAACTATTCAATGTTAGAAAATAAAAAGTTTGTTAGAACTCAATACTCAAGAAAATCCTTTGTTTATTTAGATGACAGAAATGTCATGACATTATTTGTCTCAGTGGGAGGATATGAAGTGTAAATATCACTTCAAGGAAAGTGATGTGGTATACCACGACTGATGTCCGTGACTTTTGGGAGTATGTTTTCGTGTTGGTTATGTATGCCATTTTGATTGGTATTCTATGGGGAGAATTTTTGTATTTCTTACATGCATCTTAATGAGTTGGAATGGACACAGCTTATCTACCAGTCAGGGCGATGTGGATAGTTATCTGTGTACTGTGGCACTTGCTGTTAGGAAGTTTACTCCATACCACCGCCATCTCGCCTAGGAAGTGCACTGAGGGTCCATGGAAGAGAGGATCGTGACATCAGCATTGTCACGGTAGACGTGCTGAGTCTAAAGAGTTTGTCCAATAGTCTTATGGGTTACATGGAATGTCACGACATGCTTTTTACATTACAACCTGTAAATAATGTATAAATGAAATGTTCTTATGTGCGTAACAACAAGAGGCAATATATGCATACATGTCAAAGAAGAGTTTAGTGTCATTTCATAAAAGTGCAGCTAGCACAGATGAAGTTGCAGTGGTGACAAAGTCTGAAGATACACAGAAGACATACTGGTAAATTCTGACAGTGAATCATACACCATGTCAGAAATTAATTAACAACAGTGACCAAATATATAATTTGCAAATTATATACCAAAAATAACATGGCACATTTCAACCAATAATAGCAAAACCTCATAACTGTGTGTCAAGATCACAACAGCTTATGCGCGCGATTTTCCTCACTCAACAGCGACCACTGGCCACCCATCGACAGGTGCCTTGATGCCTGGACAGATGACTGCAGCATGGCAGACTTCAGTACATTTCTGCTCTCACATTGTCAGCATTAAAGTGTTTCTTACTATAGTTTTAAATTGTTTCTTCTTGTAGTTTGATTTTCTGCGCAAAATAACTCTGATAAATTGAGTAAACACTGTGCAGTTACACAAGGCATGTAGATTGCTAAATAAGTATTTATCACGTGTCATTTCCCTACTTAGAGTTATAGTACTTGTCACGCAATAGATTTTGCATACTTCAGTCTTATGAAAGTTGTTTAAGTGTTATAAAATTGTTGTAAGTGGAATAACACTTGGGATATAATGTCTGCTTTGGGTTTAATGCAGGTAGCAGAAGCAGCTGGATACATTTTCATCATGGGGGGGGGGATGCTATTGGACAAATCAGGTCAGAAAAGGATTATCCTGTGTCAAGGATTGTTCTGACATGAATGAATTTCCATGTTTAGAAAATCCTGATAATTGGCAAGTGTAAAGAACTATGACATTTTCGTTCAATAAGTGAGATGCAGAGGTTGGGGTGTAGAAGTACTGCATGCCCTGGGGTATTTATTACTAAATTTTTGCTTGAATGTCATCAGTTCACTCACTGAACATTGCTATGCAATACTGTTATTCATGACAAGTTCTAATGCCTTTATGTTAATTTTTTAAAGAGGAATTAATGACTGAGCCCTAACAAAAGACATGTCCTCGAGGAAAGGGCAGTGTGAACACCTAATATTTGTTTGTTAGTTTGTATATAGCTGGTTTTCTCTAGCAAATACAGAAGAAGATAATCTACAAACTGGGAGAATTTACTGTGCAGACATGAAATGTGGACTGCAATCCATAAATGGAAGAGGAATAAGGGAATAAAAGTGTAGATGAGGAAGAATTATCACAGTGGAAGACTACACCTTTGTTCATGAATAACACCAATAAAATATAATGTTAAATGCACTTATAATACTTGTAATTATACTTGGAGAGCAAGAATATGACTAATATAATATTATGAAAGTGAAGTCCACCTTATTACAAGGTCACCTTGTATTAGAAAGTAGGCAGTTCCACACCTAAGCTTCTTTATATGGAAGCCATATACAGGGTGTTTCAAAAATGACCGGTATATTTGAAACGGCAATAAAACCTAAACGAGCAGCGATAGAAATACACCGTTTGTTGCAATATGCTTGGGACAACAGTACATTTTCAGGCGGACAAACTTTCGAAATTACAGTAGTTACAATTTTCAACAACAGATGGCGCTGCAAGTGATGTGAAAGATATAGAAGACAACGCAGTCTGTGGGTGCGCCATTCTGTACGTCGTCTTTCTGCTGTAAGCGTGTGCTGTTCACAACGTGCACGTGTGCTGGAGACAACATGGTTTATTCCTTAGAACAGAGTATTTTTCTGGTGTTGGAATTCCACCGCCTAGAACACAGTGTTGTTGCAACAAGACGAAGTTTTCAACGGAGGTTTAATGTAACCAAAGGACCGAAAAGCGATACAATAAAGGATCTGTTTGAAAAATTTCAACGGACTGGGAACGTGACGGATGAACGTGCTGGAAAGGTAGGGCGACCGCGTACGGCAACCACAGAGGGCAACGCGCAGCTAGTGCAGCAGGTGATCCAACAGCGGCCTCGGGTTTCCGTTCGCCGTGTTGCAGCTGCGGTCCAAATGACGCCAACGTCCACGTATCGTCTCATGCGCCAGAGTTTACACCTCAATCCATACAAAATTCAAACGGGGCAACCCCTCAGCGCCGCTACCATTGCTGCACGAGAGACATTCGCTAACGATATAGTGCACGGGATTGATGACGGCGATATGCATGTGGGCAGCATTTGGTTTACTGACGAAGCTTATTTTTACCTGGACGGCTTCGTCAATAAACAGAACTGGCGCATATGGGGAACCGAAAAGCCCCATGTTGCAGTCCCATCGTCCCTGCATCCTCAAAAAGTACTGGTCTGGGCCGCCATTTCTTCCAAAGGAATTATTGGCCCATTTTTCAGATCAGAAACGATTACTGCATCACGCTATCTGGACATTCTTCGTGAATTTGTGGCGGTACAAACTGCCTTAGACGACACTGCGAACACCTCGTGGTTTATGCAAGATGGTGCCCGGCCACATCGCACGGCCGACGTCTTTAATTTCCTGAATGAATATTTCGATGATCGTGTGATTGCTTTGGGCTATCCGAAACATACAGGAGGCGGCGTGGATTGGCCTCCCTATTCGCCAGACATGAACCCCTGTGACTTCTTTCTGTGAGGGCACTTGAAAGACCAGGTGCACCGCCAGAATCCAGAAACAATTGAACAGCTGAAGCAGTACATCTCATCTGCATGTGAAGCCATTCCGCCAGACACGTTGTCAAAGGATTCGGGTAATTTCATTCAGAGACTACGCCATATTATTGCTACGCATGGTGGATATGTGGAAAATATCATACTATAGAGTTTCCCAGACCGCAGCGCCATCTGTTGTTGAAAATTGTAACTACTGTAATTTCGAAAGTTTGTCTGCCTGAAAATGTACTGTTGTCCCAAGCATATTGTAACAAACGGTGTATTTCTATCGCTGCTTGTTTAGTTTTTATTGCCGTTTCAAATATACCGGTCATTTTTGAAACACCCTGTATGAACTGGCTGGGTCAGATGAAGATTTCAAGTTGGTTGAGATGCTGGTTAATTTTGGACATTACTAGTGTCACCTCAACGCTTCAGACTCTTGGTGACATTCCACTGCTCAGTGAACCCAGTGACTGAGAATTAATGTTCACCCATGACTAATTTTGGCTGATTTCGTTCTACCAAATATTGTGTATGCCAACATCACACTCAAAAGTTCTGGTTCAATACTCGCTCCCATCTCCACTAGTCTGCCTTGATTTAAAGCCAAAACAGCCTACCATTTTGACTAACATATGTTAGTCAAAATGGTAGGCTGTTTTGGCTATGTTTCCACACCCCCCATGAACCATGGACCTTGCCGTTGGTGGAGAGGCTTGCGTGCCTCAGCGATACAGATGGCCGTAACGTAGGTGCAACCACAACGGAGGGGTATCTGTTGAGAGGCCAGACAAACATGTGGTTCCTGAAGAGGGGCAGCAGCCTTTTCAGTAGTTGCAGGGGCAACAGTCTGGATGATTGACTGATCTGGCCTTGTAACATTAACCAAAACGGCCTTGCTGTGCTGGTACTGCGAACGGCTGAAAGCAAGGGGAAACTACAGCCGTAATTTTTCCCAAGGACATGCAGCTTTACTGTATGATTAAATGATGATGGCGTCCTCTTGGGTAAAATATTCCGGAGGTAAAATAGTCCCCCATTCGGATCTCCGGGCGGGGACTACTCCAGAGGACGTCGTTATCAGGAGAAAGAAAACTGGCGTTCTATGGATCGGAGCATGGAATGTCAGATCCCTTAATCGGGCAAGTAGGTTAGAAAATTTAAAAAGGGAAATGGATAGGTTAAAGTTAGATATAGTGGGAATTAGTGAAGTTCGGTGGCAGGAGGAACAAGACTTTTGGTCAGGTGATTACAGGGTTATAAATACAAAATCAAATAGAGGTAATGCAGGAGTAGGTTTAATAATGAATAAAAAAAATGAGTGCGGGTTAGCTACTACAAACAGCATAGTGAACGCATTATTCTGGCCAAGATAGACACAAAGCCCATGCCTACTACAGTAGTACAAGTTTCTATGCCAACTAGCTCTGCAGATGATGAAGAAATTGATGAAATGTATGACGAGATAAAAGAAATTATTCAGGTAGTGAAGGGAGACGAAAATTTAATAGTCATGGGTGACTGGAATTCGAGAAGGAAACATAGTAGGTGAATACGGATTGGGGGGAAGAAATGAAAGAGGAAGCCACCTTGTAGAATTTTGCACAGAGCATAACTTAATCATAGCTAACACTTGGTTCAAGAATCATAAAAGAAGGTTGTATACCTGGAAGAATCCTGGAGATACTAAAAGGTATCAGATAGATTATATAATGGTAAGACAGAGATTTAGGAACCAGGTTTTAAATTGTAAGACATTTCCAGGGGCAGATATGGATTCTGACCACAATCTCTTGGTTATGAAATTCAGATTGAAACTGAAGAAACTGCAAAAAGGTGGGAATTTAAGGAGATGGGACCTGGATAAACTGAAAGAACGAGAGGTTGTAGAGAGTTTCAGGGAGAGCATAAGGGAACAATTGACAGGAATGGGGGAAAGAAATACAGTAGAAGAAGAATGGGTAGCTCTGAGGGATGAAGTAGTGAAGGCAGCAGAGGATCAAGTAGGTAAAAAGACGAGGGCTAATAGAAATCCTTGGGTAACAGAAGAAATATTGAATTTAATTGATGAAAGGAGAAAATATAAAAATGCAGTAAATGGAGCAGGCAAAAAGGAATACACACATCTCAAAAATTAGATCGACAGGAAGTGCAAAATGGCTAAGCAGGGATGGCTAGAGGACAAATGTAAGGATGTAGAGGCTTGTCTCACTAGGGGTAAGATAGATTCTGCCTACAGGAAAATTAGAGAGACCTTTGGAGAAAAGAGAACCACTTGTATGAATATCAAGAGTTCAGATGGAAACGCAGTTCTAAGCAAAGAAGGGACAGCAGAAAGGTGGAAGGAGTATATAGAGGGTCTATACAGGGGTGATGTTCTTGAGGACAATATCATGGAAATGGAAGAGGATGTAGATGAAGATGGAATGGGAGATATGATACTGCGTGAAGAGTTTGACAGAGCACTGAAAGACCTGAGTCGAAACAAGGCCCCGGGAGTAGACAACATTCCATTAGAACTACTGATGGCCTTGGGAGAGCCAGTCATGACAAAACTCTACCATCTGGTGAGCAAGATGTATGAGACAGGTGAAATACCCTCAGACTTCAAGAAGAATATAATAATTCCAATCCCAAAGAAAGCAGGTGTTGACAGATGTGAAAATTACCGAACTATCAGTTTAATAAGTCACAGCTGCAAAATACTAACGCGAATTCTTTACAGACGAATGGAAAAACTGGTAGAAGCCAACCTCGGGGAAGATTAGTTTGGTTTCCGTAGGAATGTTGGAACACGTGAGGCAATACTAACCTTACGACTTATCTTAGAAGAAAGATTAAGAAAAGGCAAACCCATGTTTCTAGCATTTGTAGACTTAGAGAAAGCTTTTGACAATGTTGACTGGAATACTCTCTTTCACATTCTAAAGGTGGCAGGGGTAAAATACAGGGAGCGAAAGGCTATTTACAATTTGTACAGAAACCAGATGGCAGTTATAAGAGTCGAGGGGCATGAAAGGGAAGCAGTGGTTGGGAAGGGAATGGCAGTTATAAGAGTCGAGGGCCATGAAAGGGAAGCAGTGGTTGGGAAGGGAGTGAGACAGGGTTGTAGCCTCTCCCCGATGTTATTCAATCTGTATATTGAGCAAGCAGTAAAGGAAATAAAAGAAAAATTCGGAGTAGGTATTAAAATTCATGGAGAAGAAGTAAAAACTTTGAGGTTCGCCGATGACATTGTAATTCTGTCAGAGACAGCAAAGGACTTGGAAGAGCAGCTGAACGGAATGGACAGTGTCTTGAAAGGAGGATATAAGATGAACATCAACAAAAGCAAAACGAGGATAATGGAATGTAGTCAAATTAAATCGGGTGATGCTGAGGGAATTAGATTACGAAATGAGACACTTAAAGTAGTAAAGGAGTTTTGCTATTTAGGGAGTAAAATAACTGATGATGGTCAAAGTAGAGAGGATATAAAATGTAGACGGGCAATGGCAAGGAAATCGTTTCTGAAGAAGAGAAATTTGTTAACATCGAGTATAGATTTAAGTGTCAGGAAGTCGTTTCTTAAAGTATTTGTATGGAGTGTAGCCATGTATGAAAGTGAAACATGGACGGTTACTAGTATGGACAAGAAGAGAATAGAAGCTTTCGAAATGTGGTGCTACAGAAGAATGCTGAAGATAAGGTGGGTAGATCACGTAACTAATGAGGAGGTACTGAATAGGATTGGGGAGAAGAGAAGTTTGTGGCACAACTTGACTAGAAGAAGGGATCGGTTGGTAGGACATGTTTTGAGGCATCAAGGATTACAAATTTAGCATTGGAGGGCAGCGTGGAGGGTAAAAATCGTAGAGGGAGACCAAGAGATGAATACACTAAGCAGATTCAGAAGGATGTAGGTTGCAGTAGGTACTGGGAGATGAAGAAGCTTGCACAGGATAGAGTAGCATGGAGAGCTGCATCAAACCAGTCTCAGGACTGAAGACCACAACAACAACATGTTTCCACAAAGGTACCAATAATCAAGTCTACATATGTATTGAATGTGCCCTGCAGAACAGTCTGCTTCACCACAGTAACAAACAAAACATACAGAACATTCAGGAACAGTGTGGTCACCTCACAAAGATACTATTTTGGATGGTTGGTGTTTTTATTATTCTGACAAGTATCCATGTATTGAAGCTTTCTGATTAATTAAAACTGTGTGCCACACTGACACTCCCACCTAAACATTTGCTTTCATAGCCAACAACCTTATTTATTTGGAGGTTTCTGAGATGAGAAAGGCTACTTTGATGTCATCATGATTCGGCACGAGGTTCAAATTTCAAGAGAAAGGGTACTTTGGAGGTGGCTCTCCAATGTAATGTGCTCCCTACAAAACTGACCTCCAGTTAAACGGTTAAGTAGCTATCACTTACATGCATTAATGTTCTACGTTCCTGAAAACAAGAATCACACATGGGAAAACTTAAGTAGCAAAATATACTCACTCACCTTCTCAATGTACTTCTGCAAATTCCGCACACCGCTCTCTCTACAGTACGATTTTATTAAAGTATTAAGTGAACTGTCTTCAAGAGTTATCTGAAACATAGATGCTTTAAATTAATGTTGACCCAGTTACATGTTCTATAGGCAATTTGTGTAACAAATCATAGTCATATAGAAGAGTGTGAGAGACAGATGAATCTGTGCCTGCACAACAAGGCGAAGAGACAGAGTAGGGAGAGGGCGGGGGTAAAATAGAGAATGGTTGAGGTGTAAACGGAGATAGGCAGTGGGGAGAGAAAGAGGATAAGGGTGGATAGGCAGTGGGGAGAGAGGAAGGGCAAGAGGGGGGAGAGGGATAGAAAATTTCCACATGTGAAGGGGGGGGGGGTGAGGAAGAATGGTGGGAGACGGCAGTACAAGATCTGGACAGGAATAGAGTGGTAGGAATGACAACAGAAGAGAAAAGGGAAAAGGTAAGATGGGACAAAGGAAACAGGTTAGCAGAGGTTTACGCCAGGGGGATTGCGAGAATGTAGGATATGCTGGAGAGACAATTCCCACCTGCCTATTTCAGATAAATTTGTGCTGGAAGGGAGTATCCAGATGGCATACATAGTGAAGTATCTATTAAAGCCATCTATGTAGTGGTGTGCAGCATGTTCAGCAACTGGATAGTCAAATTCATGGTCGGCCACCATTTGGCAGTGCCCATTCGTGTGAGTAGACATTAGGTTAGCTGTCATGCCCATATAGAATACTGCACACCAATTGCTGCATAGCTTATATATAACACGGCTGCTTTCACACTTGGTCCTGCCTTTTAAAGAGTTGAAAATGCCTCAGACTAGGTTGCGGTAGGAGGTGGTAGGTGGGTGTATGGGACAAGTCTTGCACTTCGGTCATGCACTAGGGAATGATCCATTGGGTGTAGGATTGGGTGCAAGCAAGACTGGAAAAGGGACAGACAAGGATATCTACTTTGGGTGACATGGGTAGTATTTTTAGTAGGATATAACTCACCTCATGGCATGACGAGAGGTGGTTGAAATCCTAATGAAGGGTGTGGTTGAGCTTTTCCTGGCCAGAGTGATACTGGGTCATCAGAGAAGTGGTGGTCAGTGACTGTTTGACAGGATTACCGGTGTCAGAGGAGAAGACTACATGGGACAGATGGGTAGGCTATTGGCTGTCAATAAAGGAACTGACAACGTTATTAGCATATTTGACAACTCCTGCTTTCTACTGCAGATATGGCACCCACAGGGGAGAGGCTGTAAGGAAGAGACTTTCTGACATGGAACAGGTGACGGCTGTCAAAGTGGAGGTATTGTTGGTGATTGATGTGCTGATATGAACAGGCGTATTTATGGAGCCATCTCAAAGGTGAGATTAACATTTAGGAAGCTGCCTCATTGAGTTGACAAGGACCAGGTGAAGTGGATTTGGGAGTGCATGTTGAGGGTATGGAGGAAAGTGAGGTTGTCCTCACAATGATACAAAGTCATGAAAATGTTATCAATGAATCTGAACCAGAAAAAGGGGTTTTAGTTTTGACTGGACATAGGAAGTATTCCTCCAGATGGCTCACAACTAACTTGGTAAAGGATGATACCATGCGAATACCCACAGCAGCAGCACGGATTTGACCTTCAAAAGTGAAGTAATTGAAGTGGTGGGACAGGAGGATTATGAAAGAGATGGTGGTTTGGTATCAGGATGACACTGGGAAAGGTTCCATGGCCATAAGGTCACGGGCATGGCGTTGGTGTATAAGGACATCACGTGCACAGTGACCATCAAGGAGTCAGGTGGTAATGGGACAGAAATAAGTGAGAAAATGTGTAAAGGAAGTGAGCAGTGTCTTGGATGTAAGAGGGGAGATTACAGACAATAGTTTGGAAGTGTTGATCAACAACGGCAAAAGTTTGTTCTGTGGGTGTATTGTAACGAGCCACAGTGGGATGACCAGTAGGGGAAATTGTCTGGTTGGGTTTGTGCAGTGAGGAGTATATAAAAGCTAGGAGTCCAAGAGGTTCCTTGTGTGAGGAGGGAGATGGTTTCAGGTGTCAGGATTTAGGAGGGACCTAAGGCCTTGAGGAGTGGTCAAGTTGGGCTTCTGGGATGGGATCACATTTGTAAGGTTTACATACAGAGGTGTCAAGAACTTGGTGGAGATCCTCATTCACACAGTCACCACAATTCATGACCACAGTGGGGATATTTAGGAAAAGATGGTGAGGCCAGATTAGTAGTGAGGAACTCCTGAAAGGTTATCAGGTGGTGACTAGGCAGAAGAGGAGGAGGATCACAGATGGAGGGAGGTTGAACTGTTTTAAACAGGTTCTATTTGGTGTTTTGGCTGGCTATTATTAGTGGAGTGCATGGCAAAGACCTGTGTCCCCTGCAGACAACACATAAAGGAATGAGAGCATTGTACAAGTCCAGCATAGCTGCACTTAAATTTTGGGCTAAATGTGAGACCTTTAGAAAGTACTGAGATGTCTGCAAAGGTCAGGGTTTTGACAGAAAGGTTGACGACAGCATTTTACTTTTCTTTAACCCACATACAGCTATAATGAGTGATTCTACAGTACACAATGAACTAACTGTATATGCTCCTTAGCTTGCTATTTTCTTATTGTAGATGCTGTTGCTTGGTATTCTATTGTGTGGACTGAACGGCATTCTTCATTAAAATGAGCATTTATACGAGATTTATGGGTCATACTATTTTGTTAATATAGCAGATTATATGATTTAAACATATCACAAACTTATTATTTCACACAGTAGTAATTACACCTAATCTGAGTAAAAGTAAACCATACCTGGTCCTGAGTTAGACCACACTCTGCCATTGCTTGGGGAACAAGATATTGTTTTGATATAGCAAGCTTCTCTTCAGCGACATAACCTGACATATCTATCATTTCCATTCGATCTCTCAATGGCTCTGGAATTGTTTCTGTAACATTGGCTGTGCAAATAAAAAGCACCTGAAATATAATTGGCAGAAAAGTAAATTTCATAAATGTGCTCACCATAATACAAGCGTATTTTTCTAGATAATGCTAATTCATGTGAATTACCTTTGAAAGATCTACAGGAACATCTAGATAATGATCTAAGAAATTGTGATTTTGTTCTGGATCCAATACTTCCAGCAATGCCGAGGTGGGATCTCCTTGATAACCCCTAAAAATCAAATCACAAATGTCTTATTATTTTTTGAGTTCACATAACAAGATATTATGTTATTAAGCTATATAAATGTCAATGGCTGACCCTTGGATAAATAGATGTATGAGTACTAGGTGATGCAGCAGAACAGAGTTAGTTCTACAACTTAAAAGCAAGGAAGAAGAAAAACACCGGGCTGCAGCAACTCCAAGCATTTCCCGCAAAACATTCAGTTTAGTAAATGACAATTTTTGAGTCTTGGTAACCTTTTACTTATTTTTTCAGTACTTCACAAAATGACTTAATGTAAACAAGCTATGTAAGTTTTGCAAGCAGAAGGAATGAAATTTATGAAAATAAAACTATGTCCTACCAATACTCTTCTTAAATGATAACTTCAGTTAATCTGTCCCATCCATCTCTCTAAGCCAATCCTCTTTTTCCCTTGTTGCTCACTTACAATACACTGTGTATGGAGTTACATAATTATAGTACCGTATCAGACATGACCAGGAGATGCTGGCAGACCAGCCGAGGGCATCAATGGTGAGATGCCGAGAAACATGGAAAGACAACAACAGTGGTGAACAGACAATGAAGATAACACGGCAGAATGGTAAGTCAAGAGAAAGAACCAAATAGAGAGCCTAGGCTTAGCAATATCAGGAGCCAAACACCAATGAGTGCAAATATCAATACAAGAGCATAGTCAGAACATGACAGATGTCTGGGACCCTGGGCAGCTAGCTTTACAGCACAGCCACGAGCAGCGATGGGCTGGCACGAGAGCGGGGCCAACGTGTAACGCTGAGACGGTGACAGCAGTGCTTGAAAATTTTAGGAGCATTAGGAGCACCACCTACTGGTTGTCATCTAAGCCTGTGTTTTCTAGCAGGCTTTCAAGCCCATTGGGCCTGGAAATTGGAATAATAAATGGTAAAAGCCATAAAATTGAGTTTTGCTGCAAGGACTGGACAACATAAGTATCATGAGAATTCTCTTCCATAATGCTCTTCACAAGCACAAATAAACCATCAGCTATTGGGGAAACGTCAGCATGCATGCACACACGCAGCCCCCCCCTCCTCCCCCCACCCGCATATGCACAAACAAGCGCGCGCGCACGCACACGTGCGCACACACCACACACACACACACACACACACACACACACACACACACACACACACACACACAAAAGAAATGACTCAACTCACTAAATTACACAAACATGATTGTGGGCTGACTAACAAATTCAGCATATTAAGTAAAATCAAAACAGTAGTTAGATGGCTACATACATGAGTCTGTATTGCACTGTGCACTGTACAGAAATTCCCAGACAGATTTAAACTCTGTGTCAGATTGGTACTCAAACTCAGAGCTTTGTCTCACAGCCACTATACTAACAAATTGGACTAGGCCTATCCACACTCAACTCGTGACCCATCCTCACAACTTCCTTTCTGACAGGAAGTTCCAAAATAGTGCACATAAAATAATCATTCTGCAAACAAGCCCTAGGCAAGGGCTAAGCCTGTTCTTCACGACATCCTTCCTTCCAGAAGTGTTGCTCAAAGAAGCTCTTGAGAACAACTATTGTGAAACCTGGAAAGTAGCAGAAAGGTACTGACAAAATTGAAAATGAGAGACTGAGGTGGGAGTTGTGCTTGTAAGCTCACGTGGTACCAACATTGACTGTGAAAGGTAAGGTCCAAGAAGTCTGATGGTAAGCTCCTTACTGAAGCTGGGATGTTCCCCCACTAAATGAATGGCAGAACTAAGCCTTTATCTTTACCTCACAAACTGATCTCGTGCTACTTTTTTGCTTTTTTAAATTTCACATGTCTTAGAATTTAACAGTGGTCATATTATAGACTAGAGCTTACTTGCCAATCTTGTCCACTTCATCTATCAGTATGAGAGGATTCTCTGTCTTTGTTTTCTTCAAGCACTGAATCAGCTTTCCTGGCATAGCACCTACATAGGTTCTTCTGTGTCCTTTAATCTCAGCAAAATCAGTCATACCTCCAACACTGAATCTAAAATACTGTGAACAAGAAAGAATTAAATGATACAAATTATAACACTGTAACAACAATTACCTGAGAACACATGAAACAAGACACACAACTACTGACATTATCCTTCAACAACAACAAAGTTCTGCTTCTTATATTTAAGCTTTTGAATGAAGTCCTTCTTTTGATACAGAAAACACACAAACATTCACAAATGGTCACTGTCTCTGGGCACTGAGGCCCGACACATGGAGACCTGACAATAATATACTGTACATAGGGATAAAACTAAGCTTGCAGAGCTACTGATGTGAGTGAAACACATTGTTTGCGTAAGTGTGTATCATCAGTTTCGACTTATAACAATGAGATGTAAACACAAAAAATATTAACAAACTATGGGTTGGTCAGTAGATTGAAAGATGTATGTTGGGAATAATTATAAAATACAGGAAAACAAATAAAGGATTTAAACACACTGGATCAGATAACCTAATTATTACTGTAATGAAAATGAAATGGAGGTGGACAGGACAAACACAAATGAGAATGGATGGTCGATGGAAGATTTTTTCTGAATTTTGAGACTTGAGCAAATGGAAGATGAACAGACAACATTAGGAAACACGTAGGAGTAGCATGGATGTCAACAGCGGAAGCCCATAATGGGTAGAAAAGTCAGGGGGAGGCCTGTATTTAGCAATGGGTGTCACGTGGTGGTGGTGGTGGTGGTGGTGGTGGTGGCGGTGGTGGTGGTGGTGTTATTGATGACACAGGAACATGAAAATTTCATTTAAATGTTAACACAAAAAATTGGTAGTTTTCAACAAATATATACAAAAACTTGGCATTCTTCTTGTAGTTGTGTAAATAACTCCTGCATCTATGGCAGTTACAGAATACTACTGGCTTTTTGTTTCTCCTTATGTAACGTTCGACGCTTCTCACAATTTGTCACAATGAGGTAAATTTGGCTAGCACAATGAGGTTAATTTGGTTAGTATCCAATGTCACAGTAATAAACATAAGCCTGGCATATTACGTGTGTAACTAAACCATACTGCTGTGAATAAATTTATTAGTGTGAACAGCTGCAGGCCAACACTTAAATTCATACTCTGCACACCAGACACAGAGCACATCCCAACATATCAGGACTTTTTACCATACCATTCATGTATGGAGAGCAGCAAGAATGATTTTCCAAATGCCTCTGTGTGCACTGTAATTGTCTAGTCTTGAATCTGGTAGATTAAAACTGTGTGTGCCAGACTGGGACTTGAATCTGGAACAAGTTTGGAAGGTAGGAAATGAGGTACAGGCAGGAGTAGAGCTGTGAGGGGGGTGGGGGATAGCTCAGTTAGTAGAGCACTTGCCTGCACTAAGCAAAGATCCCACATTCAAGTCTTGGTCTGGCAAATAGTTTAGATTTGCCAGAAAGCTGCAAATTGGTGCAGAGAGGAAATTGATTCTGAAGATTGTCTAATTTTGTCTTCATGATCCCTATGGGAGCGATACATAGGGGGCTGTGATATATTCCTAGATTCATCACTTAAATTTGATCTCCAAACTTTGTTTGTAGTATTGCACACAACAGTTTGTGCGTATCTTCCAGTGTCTGTCAGTTCAGTTTCTTCAGCGCCTCCCTGACATTCTCCCATTGATCAAACAATAGACCTATTTATAACAGGTCCCACGCTTTTGAACAATATTCTTTGGAGGGTCAAACGATTGGTTTCTAAGCAAACTCCTTTGTAGATCAACTGCATCTCCCTACTATTCTACCAAAAAACTGAAATCCCCAACTTGCTTTACCCACGACTGAGTCTTTGTGATCATTGCATTTCATACCTCTCCAAATTGTTACACTGTGGTATGAGTTGACTGATTCCAATCGTGTCTCACCTATATTGTTATTGAACACTATTACTTTTTTTCATTTTGTAATAAGAACAATTTTATGTTTCTGAATGTTTGAAGAAAGGTACCATATTCTGAAATCTTATCAAGATCCATCAGAATATTTGTGGAGCTTTTTTCAGACAATCCTTCTCATCAACTGCATGAAGTCTGAGTTTATTGTCAACATTCTTTGCAACGTCTTAATGTACAACATGGAAACCAAGGATCCGAATACACTTTTCTGAGCCACATCAGTTATTACTTCTGCATCTGAAAATGCCAGTTTATCCAAGGTAACATGCTGTGACCTCCCTACCAAAATTCAGTCACAAATGTAATTTGACATCCCACACGATCATACTTATCATAATAAGTGTCGGTGTGGTGCCAATTACAAGGTTTTTCAAAAGTCAAGAAACACTGCAGCTACCAAACACCTTGATTCCTGGCTTTCAGAATGTGCATACTGGGCTTCCCATGAGTGCTGTTTTCAGAATCCATGCTGTTTGGTATGGAGGTGGTCATTCTGTTTGAGATACTTCATTTTGTCTGAGCTCAATATGTTTTCAAAGATTCTACAACAAATGGGTGTCAAAGACAATGGATAGTAGTTCTGTGTCTTACTTCTGCTACCCTTATTGTAGACATTTCTATTAGGTCAAATACCTTTCCCCTCACGATTGGTATTTCGAACTGCCTGTTCTAGGCAGTTGCCAGAAGACACATTTAATAATGTTTCTCAGGACACCTTGTTACATCAATCACTTACAAAAACGTAATTTTCTCAGCTGCTTGTTGGATGATTAAATTCACCTCTGATAATGGCAGTATGTCTGAGGAACTTACATACTACAGAACTGAGGTCTTCTCTTAATTTTTCAGTCCAGCTGTCAATAGGAGGATCCATAGAATAAGTTAATGTTCACCCTTGATACTGAGTCTTGCCCAAACAATCTAGCAAGCAGCTTCAATTTTGAGTATCTTGTCTACTTCGATTAATACATTACCACCATTTCTCATCACACTATCCTTTTGATATACACTTAAATTTTAATTTCATTTGGAGTAGGAGAGGGGGCGTGGGGAGAGGGGAAGGGGGCACCTACAATCAAACATCAATCACTCACAGGAACAGAATGTTAGCATTAAGTAACCACTTCCTGTTGTTTACATGGTAGCACCTAAACTCAATGACAACTGAACAGAGCATCAACTACATCTAGCTTTCCTGCTGAGGATGTTTAAAGGCTGAGTGTCATGACTTTTGCGACAATTTGATGGTTATCACTTGACCACTCTTGCTATGTTTGGTTTTGTTTTCAGCAGTTCTAATGTCACTGGTAATTTATTTTATTATGGACAAGCTGTATCTCAATCAAAAATAGTTTGAAGGTAGTTTCTATATTCTTGCATCAACTAAGAATAAGCTTTCATTTTGTAATACAGATAGTGTACAGCTATTTTTATAATACAGTGAAGGCAGCAGTACAATCTCTCACAAGTTAACACCCCCCCCCCCCCCCCACACACACACACATACATGCATATGCAAACAGCACCATTATAATATATATCTGTTTGAATAGCTTAAAGTGCAGCACACTGGCTTCTGAGACCACACGCTGAGCCAGGCTTACTGTATTTACTCAAATCTAAGCCGCACCTGAAAAATGAGACTCGAAATCAAGGAAAAAAAATTTCCCGAATCTAAGCCACACCTGAAATTTGAGACTCGAAATTCAAGGGGAGAGAAAAGTTTTAGACCACACCTCCAAATCAAAACAAAGTTGGTCCATTGTAACATGAGACACAATTTAGGTCGAATGGATGAAGATACAGCTGCAGTAGTTCGAGTCATAAGCTTAGCAGTTAAGCTTTCCACGTACCCATTGCTATGTGTCAGGTGCTCCGTCTGTATTTATACGGGTATCCTTCCTTTTTCATGTGCTTCATCTGGTTTGAATCGATTGCTTATTTTGCTTTGATCTGATAAGTGCTGTTCTCTTTGTTATAGGTGTTTACATCACTCTAAGCTGAAAATGCATTATTGTACTGTGTTATGCATTGTTTGTCACATTCTGATAATGAGTGTTTACAACCTGTTGTCGTTAGCGGCATGGCTTGCTTTTGTGTGCGCTACTGCCATTTAAAAAGAGAGAGAGAGAGAGAGAGAGAGAGAGAGAGAGAGAGAGAGAGGAATTGTCTCATTAGCGAAACAATGGCAAGAGACTGTTGCTTTCTTTGATAATGATCAACAAGAACCAAATAATAGACTGCGTATGATAGATGTCATGATCGAGAGTTTCATTTGTGATGGTATCACTAATCAGCATAAGAATAATACGAATATAAACATGACATAATATGTATATTCTTCCACGTTTGCTGTTGTCTCACTCTAGTTTCGTAGTTTATTAGACACACAGGATTTAAATGAGATAGCAGCAAACACGAAAAAATACATGGCATAATGTTTACATTCTTATTATTCTTATGGTGAAGAGAATACTGCATGTGATTCATGATTCATAAAAGTTCCTATTAGCAACCATCTCTTGTCACATGTAGGAAAAAATTCAGAACGTAGAGTTGGCCACATTGACAAATATCCCAAACAGTCTTGCCAGTCAGATTTTCGTAGTAGATTTTTAGTTATGACTTCAAATGCAGAGTGTGTTGTTGTTGTCCTTAGTCCGTAGACTTGTTTGATGCAGCTCTCCACGCTTTTCTATCCTGTGCAATGCAGAGTAGCAACACTTATAAAATAAGAATGAAAATAACTCAGAAATTAAACGTTGAAATTCAAAACAAAATTTTATTAGGTTTGTAATACATCTTATAAGAAATGTTTAAAATATCAGTCATGATTCTGAATCACCATCACTCGATTGTTTGTTGCTCATTTCTTCATGCAGAGCATCGTCCTCCATACCATCTAGTGCATCGGATATCGAACGTATTTTAAATGCTTGTTGCACAATCTGATTAGGAACACACTACCATGCATCATAAATTAATCCATTCCAGCACCATGTCCTCCAAAAACCACCCAGTTTCGTTTGCTCATACAATTACAGTTTTTGGAAACACTTCCGATTTTGGCGTCAACCGTATAATTTGATGGCATGTCAAAATATAGGGGAGTTTGGCCGGCATTTCCTATATGACCATGAAGGTATTGCTTTTCTGTGCGCTGCCTAATTATGAAGTGCTGAAATTCCACAAGTTTTTCTTAATAATTTTTTGGCAGCTTCAAGTTCACCTCCAAAGTGAAAAACCCCAGCGCTTCATAAACAGATCAATCCAGCTGCGACTAGCCTTAAAATTTTCGATTTTTTTTGCTCTCTAGCAATTTCATGTGCCTTAATTTTTAAAATTTCGGCATTCACAGGCAGGAATTTCTGACGCTCTTCCTTAACAAATTCATTTAAAATCACTTCTAGTGCATGGTATCTGCCACACTTTGGCCCACTAAATGCTTTCCTGCTACTTCAACATTCAAATAATTTCTCTCTCTGCAGTTGCCATCACCTGACGTTGCTCTCAGCAATCCCGTATCACAGACCTGCAGCACGATTGGAACTTTGTTCCGCAAAAGAAACAACTCCCCTCTTGAATTTGGCACTACAATGAAAGCGCTTCATTATGGTTCACTAACACCTACAAGCACTTTACAAAATTCCACGAAGCAATAGGTGCCGCTACGTGAAATCTTAATGAGCCCCAGCGTATCAACTCATGCAACAATCCTAAAGCCTTGTGCATTTTTGGTATTTTAGACTAAAGAAATTTAGTTTTGTTGCTACAAATATTTGAAAGGCTGCTACATTTGAAGATGAACAATACGGAATTTCTAATTACTTTGTTGGTTAATGTATGAAAATGTGGTGGTCGAAACTCGGGACAGAGAAAAAAAGCTTGTCTTCTCCCTATTTTTTAAATTTATTTACTGATGCAGAGGTTTTGGCGCCAGTATTTATTCTTGTGCCTGCAAAGCATGCCTGTGTAGTGTACATATATTCGATGGCAGAAGTTAGCTGTGGCGGCACCTACCAACATTTTTCAGAACTTCCGCTTACTTTGCACTCGATTATAAGCTGCAGGCAGTGTTTTGGATTACAAACACTGGAAACAAAGTGTGGCTCAGATCCGAGTAAATACATTAGACTGAATCTGCCCAAAGGTTTGACAGCTGTTGGTCGGCTGCAAATGCCCCTCTGAGTGTGGTTTTTTGGCAGGTTTTCACTTGTTTGGGCAAATTCTGGAATGGTCCCCAATTGCTGTCTCAGAAATACACTACAAAAACATTTAAAAATGTGATAACACACAGAACAAAATTTACAAGATGCACAGACAGATGGCACACATGGCACTGCTCCCCCCTTGGGTTAACTGATAAAGTTAAAATCAAATAAATGTACCAATTGTAATTCTACAATAGGAAACAACTCGGAAGCAAACTAATCGAAACTGCACAAACAATTGGTGGAAAGAAGAATGTGAACAAGCAATCCAATCTCGACAGAAAGCACACAGCAATTGGAACAGCACAAAGACTGAGCAGAATTACAAAATATTCTTGGCAGTGAGGAAAGAAACAGCCCAATTAATCAGAAAGACCAAAAGGAAATTCGAAAAGGACCAGCTACTTGAAATTGAGAAAGACTTCGGAAGAAACAACACGCAAAATTTTTACAAGAATTTCAAAGCAAAACTCACAGGATATCAGCCACAAAATCTTTGCTTCAAGAAAGGAAATGGGCAATTTGCACTGAACAATCACAAAAATTGCAAAGGACTTGCAAGATATTTTGAAAAACTGCTGAACTGCCCATAACCAACACAAAGATTTCTGCCTCAGGAACCTGAATCCACAAACCCAAACTCATAATCACCGGATGTAGAGAAAAACACCAAACAGATCAAACATCTTAAAAACAATAAAGCTGCAGGTGAAGATGGAATTGTAGCAGAAATCCTCAAATCAGCAGGCCCAAATACTATAAAAGAAAGCACCGAAATAATACAAGATATTTGGCAATCAGAACGAATTCCAGATGACTGGAAAAAAGCATTAATTTATCCTCTACACAAAAAAGGAGATAGATTGGATGTAAACAACTGTAGGGGAATCTCATTGATATCAGTAGCTTACAAAATTCTATCCCAATGCCTTCTCGATAGAGCAAAACAACTAGAACATAAAATTGGAGAATTTAGGCAGGATTCAAACCAGGTCGTTCAAGTCCAGAGCAAATTCTGAACTTAAAACTAATCTTAAGGCATCAGAGAATAAGTGGCAAAGATGTAGTCTGCACATTTGCTGACTTTGAAAAAGTTTACGACACAGTTGATTGTCAATCATTATTCCAAATATTAAAAGAACAGGGTTTAGATCTGAAAACACTTGCAATCATACAACAGACATTGACAGACACAAAATCTAAAGTCAAATTTATGGGGGAAATCTAAGAACCTTTCAGATAAAAACAGGAGTAAGACAAGGAGATGGACTCTCTCCACTACTGTTCAACTGCGTCCTTGAAAAGGTGATACAGGAATGGCCCAAACTGAAATCAGTCCTCAAGATTGACCAACCAATTACTCTCAGCAGAGGAAAATTAACAGTAGATTGCTTAGCATTTGCAGACAATCTAGCCCCCTTAACTCGCGATGTTTCAACAGCCACAAAACAGATGGAACTCCTGAAAGAAACTGTGGAAAAAGTCGGCCTGCAAGTATCTTTTGAACAAGTATCTTTATGACTTGCAACAAACAAGCACCAAAATTCATGGAGACAAAATTTTGCAAAATTAAACGAATCCCACAATTTAAATATCTCGATGAAACGATTCAGGAAAATGGAATAGAAATGAAAGCCATGAAGTCAGATGCCAAAAGATGGAAACTGCTTATCGACTCACTCAAGATATCTACAAGAAAAAATGTGTCTCCAAGAACACAAAACTATGACATTACAATACCGTCATAAAACCAGAATGCCTATATGGATCAGAGACACTAATTTTAAACAGGAAAACAGACATAGAAAACATTCTGAAAAAGGAATGGAAGATCATAAGAAAAATTTTAGACCCAAAACTTGTAGACGAACAGTATCGGCTTAGAGGCAAACACGAAATCAAACAATACTCTAATATTCACAGCAACATTAGAAAATGCAGATTAAGATTCTATGGACACATCAAAAGAATGAATCCGGACAGTCTTACAAAGCAAATACTTGAATTCTATGAAAACACGAGTAAATCTAAAACAGATCCAATGAAATGGATTGGTGAAATCAAAACGGATCTGAAACGGGGAATTACACCAGAGAATATCAAAAACAGGGTAATCTTCAGCTCCAAAATTCACAAGTGGCAAGTTGACCAAGAGGAGAAACCAAAGAAGAAGACTGGAACAACGTGGTCTCAAGAAAGAAAAGAAGCCCACAGCAAAAGAACGAAAAAAGTATGGACACAAAGAAAGGCAAATGTACGCCACTAAGTACTCTGCGTAGCCCTAATGGGCTCGCATATATATATACAACATGCCTACAAATGTTCTGTTATTCAAACAATGGAAAATCCAGGATGGAATGTAACAATATTTCGACTGTCAGATCACACACACACACACACACACACACACACACACACAGTGGCTGCAGCTGTCTTCAGCTGCCAGAGGCTGCATTCGTGTGTGTGTGTGTGTGTGTGTGTGTGTGTGTGTGTGTGTGTGTGATCTGACAGTCGAAAGCTTATATTATGACAGTCTTTTTTGTTGTGCCGATCTGAGACTCAGCATCTCCACTGTTTGGTGAGTGGCAACTTTCCTTTTCATAGTAATGTAGTGTTTTTCCTTTACTTATCAACAAATTTGTCATTCTTCCACTGACATAGCCATTGCTATTTACAACTCAACTGAAGAGAGTGTATTTTCCTCTGCAAGTGACAGCAACAATAATGGATTTTGGGAATAGTGAAACGCGAATTCAAACTGAGTCCACAAAAAAAAAGTCTCTAATGCAGTTTTCAATTACCTTAAGTAAATATCTGAATCTCAAACACATGGTGTAAATAAACAATGAGTTAAATTATAACATACCATCTAATAAAGACAACACAACACCAAAACTATCTAAGCAAGTGTTTCTTCCCCCCCCCCCCCCCCCCTTTCTGCCCCAACTTGTAGTTCACGAACTCCCACGGAGTTTGCAGAATATTTCAAGTGGTTCATCAAAACTCTTTTCCATAATGGCAGTTTTCGAGGTTAGGCCTGTTACTCTTTTCCTTAGTTTCTGTGGCATTGTAATAATAATAATAATAATAATAATAATAATAACAATAATAATAATAATTACATTAAGCTTGGATTTTCATATGTACGTGACAGGGACTGCGAAAGACAACAGTGTGTTGTTTGTGGTGACATTCTTGCTACCAGTAGTCAGAAACTTTCTCTTCTTAAACACCATTTATAAACTGAACACCCCACCCATGTAAACAAATATTCTGATTTTTTTAAATACAAAAAGCTAATGAGCAGAAATAGAGTTTAAGTACTTTTGTATCCAATTCAAACAGTGACAATAAGAATGTTCTTGAAGCGTCTTATCGTGTTAGTTACAGAATTGTTATGACTGAAAACCCCATTCAATAGCTGAAGTTATGGTGTTGCTATGTATAAATAATGTAGTACAATGAACTCTTGGAAAATATTTCACAAAGAAGTCAATATGATGCCACTGTCCGACAATACAATCAACCTCCAGATTAAATAGATGTTAAATTATGTTGAAAATAAAATTTTGGAAAGAGTCTGTGTCTGTTCTTTTGCTGTTCAACTTGACACGTCAACTGATATTGCCAATTTAATAATTTTGTTACTTTTTTTCTGTTATATTCACGGGGAGTCTGTAGAAGAGGAGGTACTATTCTGCAGACGATTAAAAGAAAGAACTATGGGAGGAGATATATTTAAGTTAACCGACAAATACTTTGACAAAAATTCAATAGAAAGGATTCGCTGTGCACGTATTTGTTCAGAGGGTGCAAAATCTATGGCAGGGTGCTACGCCAGCTGTGTTGCCAAAGTGAAACTGGTAGTGCCAAATGCTTCTTAGACACACTGTTCCATTCATAGACATGCTCTTGTTTCTAAACACACGCATAATGGTTCGAAATCTGTGCTGGACGATGCAGTGAAAATAATTAATTTTATTAAGGCTCGCCCTACAAATTCCTACATCTACGCAGTTCTTTGCGAGGAAATGCAATGCATTTATAAGTGTTTATTGTGTCACACTGAAGTTAGGTGGCTATCTCAAAGTAGAACTATTTCCAGACTGTGTGAACTTAAAGACGAAGTTTACATTTTTCTCACCAGCCACACCTATTACAACTCTAAGTACAAGGAAGGTGAAATCTGGATTCAGGCTTTAGCTTTTTTGGAAGACATTTTCTCAAAACTTAACGGTTTAAATTTACGTCTCCACAGCTCACATATACACATTTATGCTGCGCACGACATTATCAAATCATTAATTAAAAAACTTAATTTTTGGGAAATGTATTTCAATAGGAATCAAACTACATGTTTTGATACCCTTCATAACTTCCTCGAGGACAATCATCTTTCTTTGGACAAAAATGCCAAGAACACGATTAAAGAAGATTTGAAGAGACTCAGGAAAAAACTTAAGAGAATATTTCCCTGCTATGTCCAATAACAACAACTGGATTCACAATCCCTTTGAAGAGTCAACAGTTTTAGAATACACATTAAGCGTAAATGAAAAAGAGCAACCTCTTGAAATTTCCACTGGTTTTCAGTTACAAAAAAGTTTGTCATTAATTGCTTTTTGGTTACGTTTAAAGGAGCTCCCAGTATTAGCAAATAAAGCCATAATGGCTTTATTACCCTTTTCATCCACAGCTATGCGAACAGTTGTTTTCTTCACATTTCTATTTAAAAAATAAATACAGAAACAGACTTTGTGCTGGAAGTGATTTGAGACTTTATTTAACTTCTGCGATTCCTGACTTCAGGCACAACCTTCTCACCGAATTCCAAAGAAGAGGCGAGTAGTTCTAATGGAAACCAGGCCCACATGTTGCATAACTTTTAAGCTGTAACTTTAAGTTAAGGTTTTAAATTAATTTAAGATTATTAAATCTTTTGCTCGGAACTGAATTTTATGAATGTCTACTGTATGTATATTTAAAGGCCAGTGGTTCACCCAACACAGATCGTTGTAGAAGGAATTCGCGAGTCGAAAAAGGTTGGGAACCGCTGCAATAAGGCTTTTTTCAGGGGCCAATCACATTTACAAACTACAACGTTCTTTTACAACCAAGCTGGAAAGGTAAGTGAATTTGGTAAACTGTGAAGCTGCTGTTTCAGGTACAATTAGTATTATTAATAACACTGTAAGAAATAATTACATACCTCCCTGTTGAGAGCACGTGCTATTGAGCGTGCTATGCTTGTTTTTCCCACGCCAGGAGGTCCATGGAAACACAAGATTTTGCCTTGTGTTGATCCTTTGAGCTGGCTTACAGCAATAAATTCTGTCAAATAAAGAACACCAAACATCAGAGATCTATAAAACACACACACACACAATTAGCTTGCAATAGATAGTGTATGGCACATTAGGGTCATTTCATACAAAATATAGATGTATATGTTTTATTAAGTACTGGGAAAAAATTGAGTCTTCATAAAGAAGAAATCACCTTGTTTAAGAACAGAACATTTGGCACTGTGCGACAAGGTACAAGAGAGTGAGAGGGGCAAGCCATGTCGCTAGATGTCTTGTGTACATTGCAACTGAATAACAGGCTTTCTCATTCTTACATACAGTCTATGATCAGCATTTCAAAACCTATGCAGCTATGCATTACAATTAACCCATTATGAGAGTTCAGTCTTCTGTTAATTACGTGTTCTTACAACTTTAAATCATTTGTATGAATGCATACCTAATAAAGGAGAACTTAAAAATGTGTCCACATGGCTGCACGCCTGTGTTCCTCCACGTGAGTAATTAGGTCACCGCCGAGTCCCTCGACAGCCAGCTCAACTTTAGCTTTCAGACAGATCACCAGCCACATAGTGAAACTATGCCAAGGGCACCAACAGTGCCGTCTTGGCTGTCACCAGACTCCCAGGCAATGCTGTGCAACCACTGATCTGGAAAACCCTGCTATCACTGCTAATCGCCTCTACCAACAATTAGGACATCGTCCTTGTGTGCACTGGCAACATAACTGCCACATAAGGTAATTTCAATTGTATTATTTAATCACCACAGAACGTCACTTCCGTTGTATTTTTCAATCATCACAAAAGCACACTTGCAGTTTTACAGCATGCATGAACTTTTTCCTCAAACTGTACTCAATTGAGTTCATGTTCAATTAACTGTGTTGCTTCAAGTACGCCAATCTATCACTGCCTTAATCCACCACGCAGCAGGACACTTAAAAAAGCAAGGCACTCTAAGATGTGCTTAATGTCTTAGACCTGGTCACATTCAAAAAGAACATTGTATTCATCATTGAGGTCCCAATCTTGGTAAGCTGGTCTTCATTAGTATCACAATTGCTCACTGAGAGTCTTTCTTCATTTTAGTTGTGGTACAACAAATGTCTCCTCTGATCAATAAATGGCATGCCTTTCGTGAAGGGGATGTCTGGATTTCCCATTGTATTTTATGAGCTGGTCAGTGCACTGTGGAAGCAGAAGTGTTTGTTGGTTTGTACAGGTTGTAGGGATATGGTGTCTCCTTGTAATCAGCTACTACACAGCACAATGTCTACTTTCTTCACATGGGCAGATCTTTTCCAGATTGGGCAGGCATATTTGACTTCAGAGAAACACAAGCCATTGGTTTTCATTTTATCTTCTGCGCATCAATTTTTTTAGTATCCTTTTTCTTGCTACAGCATTTGGCTGTACATTCATTCATAATGATCCTTGTTTTTGATACCTATCTAAGATAAGGTTCAGATACTTCGATGAATGTGCACGCTTTACTTGGATGAATATGCATGCTTCACCCGCTGGTATTGCCATTACAAGTTAAGTCTTTGTAATACTGATCTTTAGGACAGATACAAGACATATACAACAGTCTCTGAAGGATTTGTCTCAGTGCATTATCCCCATCATATGTTAGCAAATTTACAACCATAATGCTGGATGTGTATGAATGCATACCTAATCAGAGGACTCAGAAATGTGAACATGTAGCAACAACATAGAGAGAGACACAAGTTACTAAGGCACAGCATAAAAATCATAGATGTCATGCAAATTTTTTACACCCTTTAGTTTGCACAAGACAGTACTAATCCAAAATGTAATCGAGGCTCTATGAATAACAGGAGATAAACATAGTAACATGCTTTACCTAATTGTAGAATGTATATACCATAAAACAAATACTTGTTATGTGACTAGCCAACATTGTAAAAAATTAACTTCTACTACAGCAGTCATGGGCATCCTACAGCAGGTTTTAAAAATTACACATCAGAAGAACCAATCACATAAACACATACTTAATATACAACAACTATTTTCCAAGATCCCACTGCTGGGCAAGTAAAGCTATTTCTTGTTTGTGAGTCCTTCTGATGCAGAGTAACAAGCCTCCCTGCTGTGAGTAAACCCTTCTAATTATTCCTTTTACTATAAATTAAACTACTTTCATAGAGAATCTGAACTCACCAAGCACTCTCTTCTTCACATCTTCCATACCATAGTGATCTTCATCCAAGATTTCCATTGCTCTTTCTATGTCCAAGTTTTCATCACTTGTTAAACCCCAGGGAAGGCATGTAAGCCAGTCCAAATAATTTCTCGTTACACTGAAACAGATATTGCAACAATAATAATAAATTATAGCATACAATGCACAAAACAGAATTATCCATAAAATAGTCACTGTTGTGGAAGAGTTGTTGAACCACTTCCCATCACACTTGCCACACCATATGAATTTGTAATTATACGATTGCTTAAGTGTAGTTCTCCATTGGTATTACTCCTTTTTCACATCTTGTCCAAATAACACATTTTTTTTTCTCCTCTTCATCACCAAATACCTAATTACACAAGTGAAAATCAAGCTTTGCTCTTTTCGAGCTCAATCTGTTTACCTTAAGCTCGAAATTTACAAAAAGATAGGGGAGCAGAAAGATGTGTTGTTAATGTTTCATCTGCTGCAATGTAAAAATTAGTTACCCTTGTTCCTTCATTTCCTACATTTATTTCAAACAGAGTTTGCATATGTCTTGTCATACATAGGGAATGTTTGGTGGTCTTTCTATTTCCATTAGTTACTGATAAAATTATGATCAAATGGCTGACATTGCACAGCCAATATCAGTCAACATGTTGATCTCCAATCTTACCACTTAGTTTCCACAATAGGAATTATCAGCTCTTTAATTCCTACCTGTTCTTCGTAGCACAAATCTTGTAATACTTTGTCAGGGATGTTGTCTGTTAAAGTCTGTCCAGTATGGTTTTATTCGTCTTCATGACCCTTTCTGATCCAAGTAATGGTCAAAGCACCCATTTGTTTATTTCCAGCTCTCTCAAATACTCTTTCATATCTTCCTTCTTGCTACCATATTTGGTGTAACAGCTGGTCTCTCTCGACTGAATCCCCAGGATGGATTTCTCTCTTACTGGTGCAGCTGCTTCTCCCCTGCTTATTATCTTTTCATCCATAATTTATTGTGGGAGCACATCATGTTGGAAATAATGATCTTCACTATTTCATGACCCCAAATATTTCCCATCATTCATAGTACTTTTGGTCTAACAGCTTCGCTCATGATTGGCTGATTCAATTTTACTCGCAGTAAACATACGTTTCAGTATCTCAACATATAATCATAGCCAGTTCTTCTGCAACTGCTAATTGTGGAGCCAAACTCTTACTCTTTATCTTCTACTTGGTCCTCAGATATGAGTTTTTGTCCCAGTATTTACACACCCCTTTGATGTGATACTGGTATGTGGATTTGACCCTGTATTCAATAATGCTGAATTCTCTGCCCATTGTTTGGTTGAAATCCATTACCAAAACAAGAAAACGTCTTTGAATGCTAGACAGCTATTCCGATTTTATGTAGTTAGGACAGCCCGTGCACCCGATTCTTCCTGCAAGTATCCATTGACAGAATTCATCTTATCTTTTTCAGTTCACCAATACAGGAAGACATAATAAAACTGTAAAGCATTCTCTGAGTAAATGCTACCTGATGACTTTATTTGCCAGAACTGTAACACACTAAGAAAACTATCATCGGAATTACCCCCCCCCCCCCAATTCTGCTTCCCTCATCTCCGCATATCTTTTAGCAAAATCTTCCACATGCCTTGCTACTTAAATGCTTATTTTCAGGATATTGCTCTGTCATATCTTGGATTTTGGAAATCGGTGTCATTAGTATATATTCTGGAGCCACAGTTGGCAACTGGCCCTCCAAAATTTATTTGAAAGTATAAATTACTCAAGCAAATTACTTAAAAAATATTTTCTTGTGTATAACAATTCATTTGAGCTCCACCATTATCATTTTATAGTATTTTGCAAGTAGTTGTGTGACTGATTTGAGTTGTTAATGGTTAGTATGTAGATTAAATACATAGTTGCTACATTTTGTAGCACAGGAAAGATGGGGACAGAAGGGAGCTTGCTGGCAAATCAACACAGCATGTTGTGTTGATCCACATAAAAGCTCTTGGCACCCAAAGAATTTTATGGAATGAAGTAGTAAATTTTATAAATCGATCTCTGACTCTGGCAACCTATGAATCCTCTTTTAATCCTAGCACACAACTTTAACAAAAGCCTAATGTCACTTTATTAAACTTTGATGTGAAATTCCAATTTTATCTTCTGGACACGCATACAATGTGGCAGCCTGTAATATGGAAGCAACTCTTTGCAGTGCACCGACATACACTTTGACATGGAAGCAATTCGTTTATTATGCAATGGCATGCACTCTGTGGCAGGTGGCAGTATTTTTATAAAGAGCAAAATAACAGGGTAACAATTATTGAACTATACGAAATAAAATTGTCATAACCTCCAAACGGTTTGCAGTAGGATGTTCAAACTGGGCGGTTTGCTGCAGGGCATGATGGGAGTTAGTATGCGAATTATGGTACGGTTTAGCGATGAAGCCTACTTTTATTTGGATAGTTTCACCAATAACCATAATTGGCACATTTGGGGGACTGAGAATCCGCATTCCGCGATCAAGAAGTCTCTTCACACTCAACGGGTGACAGTGTAGTGTGCAATGTCCAGTCACAGAATAATCAGTGTGATATTCCTTGATGGCACAGTGACTGCCAAACAGTACGTAACAGTTTTGGAAAATGATTTTATCCCCATTACCCAAAGTAACCTTGATTTCGCCAAGATGTGGTTCATGCAAGATGGAGCTCGACCCCATCGAAGCAGGAGAGTGTTTGATGTCCTGAGGAGCACTTTGGAGGTGGTTTTCTGGTTCTGGGGTACCCAGAGGCCACTGGCATGGATCTCGATTGGCTGCCATATTCTACAGATATGAACACATGCGACTCCTATATTAAAGACAAGGTGTACATCAATAACCCCAGAATCATTGCAGAGCTGAAAAGAGCCATTCATCAACAGCATCGATGTTCCAACACTTCAGTGGGTCATGCAGAATTTCAATATTCATCTGTGCCACATCGTCGCCAATGATTGCAGGCATATTGAACATGTCATAACCCAACACTGTAGTTTGTAACTAATTTATTTATTTTCACACAGTTCAATAACTATCATCCTGTAAATACAATACACAAACTTTATCGTCACTTCGTTACAGTTGTTGCGATCTTGTACAGAGCTGTTCTCAAACTGTTTTGTTATTGTCAAGGCTTATAACGTTTTTTTGCATCTAGATGACTGCTAAAAAGTGTAAAGTTGATAGTGACACTAAGAAGTTTTTGACTGAATGGACTGAACAATATTGTTTTATGTCACCTGATAGGCCTCAAACTGTTCCAGTTTGCCTCATATGTAACAAAACTGTCGCTTGTGTTGAAGTGCCAATTTAAAGTGACATTATGAAAAAACTCATCACCAGTGTCATCAAAATTTTCCTCCGAGTATTTAAGCTTATCCAGAGAAACTTCAGACATATTTAGCTTCTTAAAAAATAAAACTGGCTTTACTAAACTGCTATATGAACAGGCAAGAAAAATCTACTGAAGCAGTGTTGCATGCGTATTGGATGCTTAATGAACACCGGATGCCATTTTCAGAATCTGAGTTATTATGTTGGAAGTGGCCGCGATAGTTTTAGGAGCACCGCAATTCGAAGTATTCCATTGTCGGCAAGAAGGAATCCAAGAAGAACCAAAATTTTGGCTGCTGACAATAAAAGTAATTTGCTCAACTTCTGCAGACAGTTCCCTGCTATGCCATACCACTTGATGAATGATGTGACGTCACTGAAGACGAACAAATTCTACTTTCAAATGATTCTTGGTTATTGAAAGTAAAGCATTTAGGGAAGAACTATTAGCAATATTGCTGACTTGCGGAGAAGATTCATTCAAGGCTTCTGTTGACTTTGACAAAATCAAATATTAGTTATCATAAAATGGTGTCACTTTCAACTGACAGTGCCCCAATGATCGGCAAAGAAAAGGGCCTGAAAAACAGAATCAAGGATAAGAATGCTGAGCTGCTATCTTACCAGAGCATTATTCACCAGGAAACCCTTTGTGGAAAACTTAGTGGCACTCTAAAAGAAGTAATGGACAGCTCGATAGAGGTGATTAATTTTATAAGGTCTCATTCTGCTCTTCATCACAGACAGTTCAAAGAGTTTCAAGAGTTCATATCTGAGTGTGATTCAGTCATTCTTTCTTACTGCAGAACAACAGCGTTTATTAGTGACTGCACATTTTTGGCAAATAAAAAAATAAAGTTGCTGCAATTCTTAAAATCACCTCCTGAAGTTTCTCCAGTGGTAGAAAGGACTGATGTGGTTGTGAGGTTCTTCTACCTTTTCAACAATTTACTCCAAATGGAGATAATAGAATTGCAGGAACACATTTCCTCGCAAACATATAAAATTTCATCTGCCAAAGAATTTTGGAGTAAACATGTCCCAGAACAATACGGAAATTGCAACAAATTACCCATTTGCCTGGCTACTATGTTAATGAAACTTCATTTTCAAAAACGAATTTTTTGAAGAACCAATATTGCTCCCTCAAAATTAATATCCGCGCCCCTTCTAGACACTCTCCACATAAGCTGCTCCCTGTGTAAATATAAATTTCAAAATCTGGTTTAAGACTGTACATAAATACAATTCCACCAATCTAGTACATTTCACATTATCTCATAAGTGAAAAAAAGATTATTTTTTGATAAAATATTTCGAATGTATCCAGACAACAAACTAAAATTATTTGCAAACCCCTTTTCTAGAGCATTGCACCTACTTCCTAAGGTATCTTAAACTGATTTACACATTACTAGGCCTATTTAACTTCCTAATTTTCCTTTGTCCCAGATTTTTCCGTCAAGGCATTGTACTTCCGCAACATGCTGTTCTGTCTGAGCTAAAAAGTCATCTGTCATCTTCTGCTAACTTTGCTTCTGTTACTGCAATTGCCACTTTAATTTCAACATCTTTATATCTTTACTCCATAAACCTACGTGAGGGGTGCTGGAGAGGATACTTTACATTGTACTATTGGTTCCATTTGTGTATGGCACAGAGAAAGAGTGACTGCTTAAATGCCTCTGTCCTTGTTGCAATTAAAATGCAGTCTTCCATGTGCAGTAGGGGCATGCAGCCGTTGCACAAACTTGCATGGGAGTGCTCAAATGAGGCAAAGTCATACAAGTATCTAATTTCTATGCACATCAGGGTGACCATGTGCAGGCACCATAGTTTCCTCATTTCAGGTAGGGAGACTTGTGATACAATTGTGTGCCTGACTGCAGGGTTTTTGAAGAAAAGAAACTTATTAACATCGAGTATAGATTTAAGTGTTAGGAAGTCGTTTCTGAAAGTATATGTATGGAGTGTAGCCATGTACGGAAGTGAAACATGGATAATAAATAGTTTAGACAAGAAGAAAATAGAAGCTTTTGAAATGTTGTGCTACAGAAGAATGCTGAAGATTAGATGGGTAGATCATATAACTAATGAGGAGGTATTAAACAGAATTGAAGACAAGAGAAATTTGTGATGTACCTTGACTAGAAGAAGGGGTCGGTCGGTAGGGCATATTCTGAGGCATCAAGGGATCACCAATTTAGTATTGGAGGGCAGCGTGGAGGGTAAAAATTTTAGAGGGAGAACGAGAGATGAATACACTAAGCAGATTCAGAAGGATGTAGGTTGCAGTAAGTACTGGGAGATGAAGAAGCTTGCACAGGATAGAGTAGCATGGAGAGCTGCATCAAACCAGTCTCAGGACTGAAGACCACAACGACAACAACAACATGGAAACACTTTCATTTACTTCCGTATTCTCTCAAACTTCCAAAAACGTTTTGACACACTTTCTTTGTGTAATCAAGCCATCAACAACCCACAAAGAAGAAGAATAAATGTGTTGTAAAAATCAAAATATGCTGACCAGTTCATTAAAAGAGCTTAGAAAGTCATTCCTGGCCAGAGGCAGTAGGCTGCTTATTTCAGCACTGGAAGTGGCTAACCAATATTTGTACTCAACGACAGATGCTGGCTCTGCCGTTCTTGTGACACGCAATTGCGGCCTACAGGACTAGCTACCCATAGCTTACAGGTTAGCAATGTGGCGATATTCCAGAAGAGCCAAATATGGTTGTCATCATACACTAACCGCATGATCAGCCATGCACAGTGCAGCATCATCGAACCTTCCAGAGGGGTAACGTGCAAAAGAAGCCATATAAAGGGGCCCTCCTACCCTACTGGGGAGTGTGCAGTATTAGCAATGAGTGGATGATGCAATCTCCACGACACTCACCAGCAGGAACCAGACTTAGGATATTTCATATGCCTCGGTCAATGTGGGACACACAGTAGACTTAGCGAACGAAGAGTCAGTCGGTTATACATGGTCTTTATAAATTGGGAAGAGTGTTAGGGATACTTCCACAATATGTACTTACATCTATGCTTAGATATTTCCACCCTGTTTCCTAAGTAGTCCCACCAAGGTCCATACCTGCACCACTCAAATTTTGCTTTTTAGTCGTGGTTGGGATATCAATAGGCAGCCCACCATAACCTCATCGAATTCATTGACCAAGGTAAGGTCCCCTGTCACACACATCGTCTTTCTTACTCCCTCTCCGGATATATCAGATGATTTTCTGAGTATACTGATGGAGAGGTTTGTGATTAAATCATCATCTAGAAACCATGAAATAACAGTTTCGTTACAATTTTATGAACAATTCTGTAAATTATACACTCTTGGGCCCTTGGAAGTTCCATTGTTACCATCTCCCCACTACCATTCCGTGACATGCCATATCACTGTGTGATAACCTGAAGTATATAAGAAATCCTCATAGAAATATGCTTTGAACTGTTGCCACTGGTATTAATATCAATAAACTTTGATAGCAAAAACATATCATGTTTCAAGCTGGATGCTCTTCACATTATGGTCACTGTTAACTTGAAGCATGACACTGCAAGGAAGTTGGTTAAGACTACTTTGTAGTAAAATCTCTAAAACAGAACTGAAGTGTGAATAATCAATCAGGATTCATATTTACATTTTTTAAAACTAAAAATCCCCCCTTTTGCTTTTGTGCAAACAATGAATTAACAGCTATGTGACAAATTCTCATGTTAGTTTGCATTCATAAACGTGCAATGGGAAATTGATCTGGAGCTTGAGGACACACCGCCAACAATAGATTCACAATGTCGGTGAGAACATTGAAGGGAGCCATTATTGAGAAGTGAACATTACAGTAATTCAATGCAATTCTTCACCTTTCCTTATGTGACTCTAAAAACAATTGTTTCCAAAGCAAAATCAAAGGGATTTGTAACAAAATGACTTAGGCTGCAGTTATAATGGAGTGGCACAGCACGATCCAAGCAGCACAGTACAGTGAGCAGAGCAGTGCTGAAGAAAGAAACCAGTGCTGAGAAGTGCGCTTTATTATAGTGGCGCTGCAAGTAGAGTGGCATGGAGCAGAGCAGCACGGAGTGGTTTCTGAGGGTGGTGACCACAGCATTTGAGTGACTATGTGTGGTGTCACCGCCAGACACCACACTTGCTAGGTGGTAGCTTAAATCGGCCGCGGTCCATTAGTACATGTCGGACCCGCGTGTCGCCACTGTGTGATCGCAGACCCAGCGCCACCACATGGCAGGTCTCGAGAGACGTACTAGCACTCGCCCCAGTTGTACGACGACGTTGCTAGCGACTACACTGACGAAGCCTTTCTCTCATTTGCCGAGAGACAGTTAGAATAGCCTTCAGCTAAGTTAATGGCTACGACCTAGCAAGGCGCCATTAACCATTTGTAACGTTGCATGTACCTCAAGATAGAGTCTCACTTGTATCATCCAGAATGCTGTATACCAAAGGACAATATAAAAGTTAAGTGTTCTAGTAGCTACGTTCTTTTCTTTATCACATTCATTACAAATCCTGTTCCAGACTTAACGCCAGACGGCGTGAGTTGACGCGTGCCCTTTCGGCTACTTCACTGTGGACTGGCTGCCTTAACAGTCCACTACATTGGCGACGCGGATTAATCAGGATCTTGTTCTTTCTCATTGCTTACATTTCCTTGTGTCATGGCTTCGCCACATTCTCCAGATGTACTGTCCGAATTTTATCGCTTTATCAGCAGACGCAGGCGTTATTGGATGCCCTTGGCCAGCTCGTCCAGGGTCAACGTGCGCTGCAAAACGATGCGGCCGCCGCCGCTTCATCGCTACCGCAGCCACACCATGCTGTTGCACCCCCGTTTCGTAGCTTTGTGGCAGCCAACGAAACCTGGACAGAATGGTCCCGACAATTTGGATTTCATCTCGCCGCCTACAGAATTCAAGGTAATGAGCGGCAGCCGTTTTTGCTTTCGTGTGTAGGTGTGTCCACCTACCGTGTGATAGTGAAATTGTTTCCCCGGCGCGACGTAGCAACTCTATCCTATGAAGAAATTTTATCTGCTTTAGATGCCTATTTCAAAGAAACAGTAAATGTCGTTGCAAAAAGGTATGCGTTCTTTCGTACAAAACGTACGGCCGGTCAAACTAATAGAGAGTGGGTTGCAACTTTGCAAGGACTTACTAGGGAGTGTGCATTTGAATGTGACTGTGGACTCCCTTATTCAGATACTATGGTGCGTGATGCAATAGCACAGAACGTTTCTGATGTTCGCATACGGGAACAGATTTTGAAACTAGTTAATCCCTCCCTTCAACAAGTGATAGACATTTTAGATCGGCAAGACACACTTGACTTTGCTTAGGAATCATTTGAAACTTCGCCAGCCGTGTGTCACATTAACCGGCCCGCCGGGCCCGCTGCACGGAACGCTAACCTGCCCTCGCGCACGTCCGCGCAGCCACGTGTCCCGCGAAAGCAAGCAAATGCAGTGAAATCATGCCCGCGGTGTGCAACTAGACATTCGCGTGAGAATTGCCCGTCACGCCAAGCTATTTGCTTTTTCTGTAATAAGAAGGGACATGTTCAAAGTGTTTGCCGGAAAAAGCTCAGATCAGACACTCACAACCATTCCAGGCCCTTTGCTTCGCGCCGGAATCGAACCAAGGACACTCAGGCTCGTGGACCCTCGCCCATGGACATTCATGTAGTTAGTGCCACTCCGCCCAGTGTTCCTCTTGCTAACAGTGACTGTGTTCGTCCCACAAAGAGTGTGCGTCGACGTCGACGCAAATCCCGTCACGTCGCACGTGATTCTGTACCAGTGTCTGTTCACGTTGCACAAAACAGTCGCTCTTGTCAACAGCAGGACAATAAACTTTTTGTAGGTTTGGACTTTGCCGGACAAGTGATACCATTCCAGTTCGATACCGGAGCTGCAGTTTCATTGCTCAATCACGCCACGTACAAACAACTGGGCGCACCTCCGTTGCGTGCAGCAAATGTTCAGCTCACGAGTTATTCCGGACAAGCTATCCCTGTGTTAGGACAGTGCACTCTTCTTGCTACATAAAAGGAACAAACAAAACTTGTGTCTTTTTACGTTCTTCGTTCTTCTTCGGCAGTGAACTTGTTTGTTTTGGATTTATTTCAGTTGTTTAACTTGTCTATAGTAAATCAGGTCCTATCAGTGAACCAGACTGTGCCTTCAGCCGGTGTTTCTAGTCTATGTGAAGACTTTGCAGACATTTTTGCACCGGGCCTTGGTTGCGCTAAGAACTATGCAGCACGTTTGGAACTAAAAGTAAATGCGCAACCGAAATTTTTCAGAGCGCGCAATGTTCCCCACGCATTGCGTGATGAGGTCGCAAGAGCTTTACGCGATTTAGAATCACAAGGTGTAATTGAACGTGTGCAGGCTTCTCTCTGGGCCTCACCCTTAGTAATTTTGCCTGTTGCTGAGGATAAAGCATTCGATTCTTCCGAACTTGCTTGCATGTTCATTGATGCGGAAACCGATGACGTGGTCGAATCGTTTCCGATTGATTTTCGTCGTGTAGCTACAGCCACAGCTGCTGACCCTGTCCTTGCTACTGTTTTGCGTTTTGTTGCTACGCAACGGCCCTTGTCAAAGTCACGGATCGAGGATCCGTTGGTTCGCCGATTTTTTGCTCACAAGGAGAGACTTTTTGTACGACGTGGTGTTTTGTTGTTGCGTTCTGATAATGATCAGTCTCGGGTCGTGGTCCCACGTTCGTTACAGTCCTCTGTCTTAAAGCTTCTCCACCAAGGACATTGGGGTATAGTGCGAACGAAACAACTTGCTCGTCAGCACTGTACTTGGTTCGGAATCGATGCTGCGATTACGAATATGTGCTGTTCTTGCATGGCGTGTGCCGAACAACAATCCGCACCGCCGCAGAAATTCTTTGCTTGGCCGAAAGCCACTTCCCCTTGGCAACGCTTGCACATAGATTTTGCCGGTCCATTCTGGAATGCTCGATGGTTGGTTGTGGTCGATTCCTTCAGTAATTTTCCTTTTGTTGTCCGGCTGTCTTCCACGACGTCATCTGCCACCATACAAGCGTTATCTGCTATTTTTTGCATTGAAGGTCTTCCACAGACTATTGTTTCCGACAATGGCCCACAATTCCTGTCTGCACAATTTCAGTCATTCTGCAAGGCCAATGGTATTCAACATCTGACATCCGCGCCGTTTTCGCCTCAGTCAAACGGTGCCGCTGAACGTTTGGTCCGGACTTTCAAGTCACAGATGTTGAAGTTGAAAGAGTCGCATTCTCGGGAGGACGCATTGTTGCTCTTTTTGTCCTCGTATCGCTCTCAGCCCCGCGATGGTCGCTCGCCGGCTGGTCCACGGTCGTCCTCATCGAACCTTGATGTCTTTGCTGCATCCGCCGCATCAGGTTCCTGTGCAGCGGCAGACTCCTGCTTTTGCTCCTGGCGACGTTGTCTATTATCGCCACTATCGCGGTTCACGGCGTTGGCTCGCAGGGCGCATTCTTCGCTGCCTCGGCCGCGCGATGTATTTGGTTTTGGGGGCCTCTGGTGAGGTGCGTCGGCATCTCAATCAGCTGCGCCTCTGTCGTCGCCTGGGTTCTGCCGCTCCCCGTCTGCTTTCAGCGACGGTGCCGTCCAGTCAGCGCCCTGGGGACTCATCTACTGGCTCGCCTCATCCCCAGGTGTTACCGACGATGCCTTCCATTTTGCCCCATGGCGACGCGCCGCTGCCGCCGCCGCCTGTTCTCCCGCCGGCGCCGCCCGCAGTGGGCGCTTCGCTGCAGCCGCCCAGTGCCTCCCTGGGTCACGCGCCGCCGATCGCTTCCCGTGACCAGCTGTCCTTCGACATGGAACTCTTGCCCGCTCCGGCCCAGATGTCGTCATCGCGCGTCGGATCCCCCGACGCAATGGAGGTCGACCCTTCGGCCCCTCCTGTCTCATTACGGGCGCATACACCGCATGTTGACGTGCACCCTGGACTAGGTTTTCAGGCGTTTCCTAGCTCCCCTCGGACCGAATGGCCGGGTGCGGGTGGCACAGCCTCGCCTGTTGTTAGGCTCCCCACCTCATCGCATACGTCAACATGGGGTCCTCCCCACGGCGGGCGGAAGCCTTATCACACAACCGTTCGCCGATTTGCGGGGGAGGAATGTGGTGTCACCGCCAGACACCACACTTGCTAGGTGGTAGCTTAACCCTAGCATTACCAACGGGGGGGGGGGGGGGGGGGGGGGGCCTCCTAGGCCCACTGACTCAGTTTTTCTATGTTGTATCCACACCCTTTGATATATGAACTTGAAAGCAAAGGTAATTGTTCGTTATTGAATGTACTATTGAGTCATTACAGAATTTCGGAATAAAAATGTAATTAAAATTCATTTACTTGATTTAATTCTCTGTGGGCCTTAGAAGCCCACCCGTTGGTAATAGCAAGGAAAGATTTACGAGGTTGAGTCTCTCGATTCAAATTCTTACCATGAAACGAATTTTGGCATTGTTGCCTTCAGACATATTATTATGAAGCGGACCATTGTTATTTTCAGTGTTTCTGCTGCTGTTGAACCAGCAACATGAGTAGACATCGTTTACATGATAGTTCCATTGAAAGAGTGCTAGAAGAAGTTTTGAACGAATCAGATTTAGAGGAAAGTGAAGTGGATGATGATGTGGAAGAAATTAGAACTGATTCATCGTCTGAGAATGAAGATGAGGTTGAAGCCAATCCACCAGATGATAATGATACGGAATGTGATAAATTCATTGCAAAAAGTGGACGAGAGTATATTACGAAGCCATCTCGACAATATCGGCATTCTGTACAAAATATAGTGCGAGAAAGAATGGGGCTAGGACAACAAGGAAGAATTGCGTCTCCGAAAGAGGCTATAGAGCTCTTTTTTACACCTCAAATTATGAATCTAATAAAACTACACTCAAATGAAGAGGCTTCTCGACTAGGTATTCAGCACACAGATGAAGATGAGTTATTTTGTTATATAGGACTCTTGCTAATCATGGGTTCAAATCATGACAATAAGATACCTGTCCAAGATTTATGGTCTTTGCTTCAGGGCCGACAAGTGTACTATGGATCAATGAGTTGGACCCGATTTTTCGAATTGACTAAAATATTGAGGTTTGATGATAAGAACACAAGAGAAATTCGTCGCCAGACTGACAAGTTTGCTCCAATGAGGGAAATTTTTGAAAGCTTCAATTCTTCAAATGGTTCAAATGGCTCTGAGCACTATGGAACTCAACTGCTGAGGTCATTAGTCCCCTAGAACTTAGAACTAGTTAAACCTAACTAACCTAAGGACATCACAAACATCCATGCCCGAGGCAGGATTCGAACCTGCGACCGTAGCGGTCTTGCGGTTCCAGACTGCAGCGCCTTCAATTCTTCACTTCCATTGTATTTCATTGCTGGTCTACATACAACAGTGGATGAGATGTTGTCTTTGTTCCGTGGTCGCTGTCCATTCAAGGTGTTTCTAAAAGAAAAACCTGGATATTACGGCATTCTAATTCGAATGCTGTCTGATTCTGAGACTAGATATGTGATCAGCATGGACATCTATACAGGCAAGTCAGGAAATACACAGCATTCAAATGGACCGATGGAAATTGTAAAGAGACTAATAAAACCTATTGAAAAATCAGGCTGTAATGTTACCACAGATCGGTACTATACTTCAGTGGAGCTTGCTGAGACTCTATGGAATGATTTTCACCTCACACTTGTTGGCACCCTACAGTCTAACAGACGACACATACCTGAAGAGCTGAAGACTACAACTGGCCGCAGTTTACACTCTTCCATCTTTGCTTATACTGACCCTCAGACACAGAGGCCACCAGTTACTCTTGCATCAACACTAGTCCGCGAGAAGCCAAAACGACTGCTGGTGATGCTTTCAACTTATCACTCAGAAGGGGTTTTGAATGAAGACTCAAAAAAGACTAACATAAATCTTTTTTATAATTCTACAAAGGGAGGCGTGGACACCATAGACCAGATGGCAAGACACTACAGCACAAAGAGAGGAACAAGAAGATGGCCTTTGTCCCTCTTCTACACACTCATTGACATAGCAGCAATAAATGCATATTCACTCTTCCTCCTCAACTTTCCGAATTGGAAAAAGAATTTGCTAAACCGCAGAAGAGTTTTTATCACTAACTTAGGTCTCGAACTAATAAGATCTCAAGTAGATAAACGGGCACAAAATTTGTATGGACTTCAGAAGCCAGTAATAATGGCAATGGAAAGCATCACACAACGGAAGCTCAGCTGCTCTGTAGAACCATCATCCTCAACAGCAGAACCAGGAACACGTGGACGGTGCCACCTATGCTGCCAAGAAGCTGCATCTAAAAAGATCAAGTACAACAAGCTGGTAAAGTCAACTGTTACCTGCTCTCAGTGCCACAAACACGTCTGTGGGAAACACTGCAGGAAGACAGTGTTGTGTGAAAAATGCGTTGCAGAATGAGACAGTAAATTTTGTTTGCTTCATGTAGTGTATCGAATTAAAAAAGTAGTTTTTATAAGAAAACACTATTTTGAAACATTATTCCAAAAAATATATAAACTGAATCTCGTGATTTGTTCATTTTATTCCTATTATAATAACATCTTTTATTATCCAGTATACAAAAACAATGTCTAAGCATTTTGAATTGTTATTAGAGGTATCAGAAGTAAATAAACTTGATTTATGATAAAATAAATTGTGGTATTCTTTATGGGCCTTTGAGGCCCCCCCGTTGGTATTACATGTAACAAAAAATACGTTGGTAATGCTAGGGTTAAATCGGCCGCGGTCCATTAGTACATGTCGGACCCGCGTGTCGCCACTGTGTGATCGCAGACCCAGCGCCACCACATGGCAGGTCTCGAGAGACGTACTAGCACTCGCCCCAGTTGTACGACGACGTTGCTAGCGACTACACTGACAAAGCCTTTCTCTCATTTGCCGAGAGACAGTTAGAATAGCCTTCAGCTAAGTTAATGGCTACGACCTAGCAAGGCGCCATTAACCATTTGTAACGTTGCATGTACCTCAAGATAGAGTCTCACTTGTATCATCCAGAATGCTGTATACCAAAGGACAATATAAAAGTTAAGTGTTCTAGTAGCTACGTTCTTTTCTTTATCACATTCATTACAAATCCTGTTCCAGACTTAACGCCAGACGGCATGAGTTGACGCGTGCCCTTTCGGCTACTTCACTGTGGACTGGCTGCCTTAACAGTCCACTACACTATGGCTGTGTTTTGGCAATGCTGGCTGTGTTCAGCTGCTGCTGCAGGTTGCAGTCAGTACTGTTCCTGGCACTTGTGTTTCTTTAGTTGTACTGCTGAGAAAATGGTATCAGCGGAAGCTTCGATACCAGCTGTTTTTACTCAGTGTCCTTTAAGGGATCAGTGAAACAACTATCATCACAACCAATGCATTTTAGACAAGTTATGTGATGAGGTGGCAACAGAATCACAGCCTGTAAGAACAGAATACATTTCATTATTATCTTGTTTATCTCACTGTCTTACAACGAGATGTGATGATAAAGGTGAAGTAGCATAGCTGATAAATACATCAAAATCATGTTTTATTATGTGATGGAAAGTTATCATAACAGTCTCATTTGGACAACATCATCTGAAGGTCCATTAAAGCTTCATCCTGTCTGATACGTGTCTTACACAGTGTCTACTGTATGTTTCTCATTGACACTCGGGGATCCTTGCAGGTCAATGACAATGTTGTGGAGAACATGCATATTTCACAATATCATCAGTAAATTCTGGTGAAGTTTCTATTGACTTAATTAATTTTTGTGATCTGGAAAAGCATTTATTGAAATATTCATTCCATGGATCGAAAATCCATCGACATCTGAAATTTGATAGAATCCCTCAACTGTGGATATGCCTCACCTGCGATGAATACAAAAGGCAACACGCCAGAAGTCTTTTGTAGAGGACAGTCTGGCAGTATTTTAACTTCCCCTTCTTCCATCAAGCGAAATACACTAGAAGAATAAAATCTACAACCTTTGCTTTCTTCTTCATATCCCCCAATATCACCACCTGTATTTGGAAAATTCTGTACATTATATAAATCATTTAAAGTATTTAGAAAATCATCTCCTGAAGGCACCCACATGTGGAGTGGCTGGAGGTAATCCCACAACACTTTCATAGATGACTCCACAATTCTTACAACGGTTATGAATCCTGTTGTGAATGTCACAAACTACCTCTGGTTTGTAGGAACCTATAACAATTCTCATTTCATCAGCTTTGATTGTCATTAAATATTACATTATGTTAGTGGAAAAAAATCTTTAGTTACTTGAATATTAGTCATATATGGAAGTTTCGCCTGTTAATAATACTACCAAATACTCTCCTCATCACATACCATCATTTGCCACAATCTTGTTTCAATATCTCCAACAGTTTAAGACATACGAGGAATGTTACGAATATCTGACTTTTTTTGTTGGTGCGTGAGTTCAGGATAAAGTGCTTTACATATGATCCATTTTCTCGAGACGGGTGATAGATACTGATATCATTCTAAGTTTGAAAAATAATTCAGTATGTTGGCTAAATTTCATATGTAGAAATATATGACCCACCATGCACCAAATGCAAGTTCATGGTGACCTCTATTTTTCAATGCAAACTTTCCAAATTCTTTCAGTTGTTTTCATAATCACGAATATCACAATATCTATGGCCATTAACAAACTGACACTCAGTTCATCATGAAGCTGACACATGAGAATCAAACTCTTTTACCGAGTAGTTCCTTTAAAATCATTTGAGAAAGCTTACAGATCAGTTGGCTTGCATATTTGCCATCCATGCAGTGAAGCGAACCTGCTGGCTGCCGCGCCGCTTCCTGGCTCAACTATAACTGGGTGTGAAGCACCAAGCACATGACCAATGCATAGTCCCACCCTTCTCTTTTGCGCCACTCCACTATAATCCAGAACTTACTAGTGAACTTCATCAATTTGACCTCATATTTTCTTGAGAAAAGAACATATGAGCTAGATATCAACCCTTGCAATCAATCTCACAGGAAAATTCGGGCCATTATGCAGATACTACGCAGGTATGGCCCTCTCAATGTACAGCTTTTAAACATTTGTACGCTCGTGATGTTAGTGAACCAACAAGCTGTTGTGCGACTCCTCCAAGAGCATTATGAAAAGACAGCTAAACTGAAACATTAAATGTCAAAGAACTGGAAATCTTAAAAGCCATGAGCAGTAAAGATCAATGTTTGCAGTAATTGGATAAAATTCTATACATGGCAAATGAAAGCACATGACACTTTCTTTAATCGTTTCCATACGTCTTTCAACTTCATTGCAGAAATCGTAGAAAATTACACAGATGAAGAAAATAATGGGTTGACGTTTGGTGCACGTGTACAAGAGGATAACAACGGCAATGATGAAGCTGCCATTTCACAACCATTACATTCATTAAACACTTTCACTGCTTCAACGGAGCTGGGCCATGCAATCAAGCACATCAGTGATGGTGGAGGCTGTTTTGATGATGTAAAATCATCAAATATCTCTTTGCATGTATCTATAACACAGGAATATATGCAACGGGCCATTGACTTTTAGAAAAGGGGACTCTATCTTTCAAGGTCATCAAGAAGAGCTTTAAATTATTAAAATAGAGAAGGGATCTGTATGTTTGGAATAATGATGTTGAGAACAATGGTATGCATCACTGAAAGCTTGGAAAAGTGTATACAATCTGTCTAGATATATTTAACAATGTGAACAGCGATAAGTTCATGATCCGCAACGTTGACGTACAGTGTTCAAGAAGCAGTGGAGGTGGACCTAAATAATTTCAAGGCATCTGCAGGGTGGGTTTATGCCTTCAACAAGAAATATGGTATTTTATCACGAAAGAATAACCCTTGTTACAACAACAAAAAAGCTATCTAAAGAAATAGCCATAATTACTGCCTGTGAAAAATTTGTCACCAACACCAGAATTGTTACAGAACCAGTCAGTAAACAGAATGTTTACAATATTGATCAGAGTGGGTTTAATTTAGAAATGATGTCAGGTCAAACTCTTGTGAAAAAAGGGACAAAAGATGTTATAACAATCCTTCAGTCAATCAATAACATGACTCATAGCTACACAATAATGCCAACAATATCTGCAGATGGACACTTGCAGTCACCTCTGTTTTTATTTTAAAGGAGCCTACCAGATCATTTGATCCGAGTGTCAAATAAAATTTGTTTTGCAGACAATATTGTAGTTGTTGCCTATCTTCTGGAAAAGTAAACAAGGAACAGTCACAGAAGTGGTGACAAGAGATGTTTATAAAATAACCTGAGACAACAACAGATCAATTTGAATAATGGACTCTTTTTCTGGTCACAGAAGTTTGTCAGTGTATGAAGACACAGTGTACAAGACACGACCATTTCTATATTGACAATACCACCAGGTGGCAGAAGATTTGGCCAACCGCTAGACATATTTGGTTCCCACATGTTCAAGGCATTTGCCCGGATGTTTAGCATTTCTGGATGTCTGTGTAACCTTCGGTCAGCATAACACCATCCTACAAATACAGTCACTTCTTCACAGGCAGTTATGCACACCGTTATTTAGGTCAGTCTTCCAGTACACATAGTACTGAAGTGACTACACCAGTGACTGGCCAAAATACTGTGAACATCTAGTGAAATACTGTTTTGACACAGGTATTATGTCAAAGTGTGCAATTTCTAATGTGTAGCTGGTGTCAAAAATCCCTTTGCTTTGAACACTTTTATATTGCAATTCATAATTGCAGTGGTAATGAATGAGAAGGTTTTTCAACATGTAGTGTAGTGTAATTTAATTTTGAATTTCATTGATGCTTGTTATCTTCTTTGATACTAGCTGATACTATTAAAATGGAGTACATTTGTGAGAGTTATACTATATGTGCCGCATTTCATCTTATTCCAACCTCCACTTCCCTAGCTCTTCACATTTCACATTTTGGGGAGCTCGCTGTTGTCACTTCACTTCACTTCACTTCAGAGCACTGCGCGTTTGGGCATTACACAGCCGCAATGAAGTGGGGTGCTTGACAAACAACCAGAGCACGCAAATGTTAAAAGATGTACATTGAGGGCGCCATAACAGCACAGTATCAGCATAATGCCCTGAATTTTTGCTTAAGATTGGTTGTAGAGGTTGATATCTAGCTCGTGTTTTTTCTCAAGACAATACTAGGTACAGTCGATGAAGTTCCCTTGTTAGTATATTTTGTTCTGTCAGTGAACAGTTGAACTGCCCAGCATCTCTGAGAATCCCCTGTGTCTTTTGAATTTTCCAATAAATAAAATTTCCCCGAGAATTCCTTACTTTCCATGTTTCGCAGGTAAGTCATCACACTGTTTTAACTTATTGGGATGTACATATTCCTAAACATGTACGGAGGCTATCAACAAAAGTAAGCCGGGTTTAAAGTACCAGTATTCTTGACACCAATATTTTGAAGCAATTTCCCACAGTATCAGCCAGCCGCCTTGTCGCAGTGGTAACATCATACCCTGTCAGATCACTGAAGTTAAGTGCTGTTGGACTTGGCTAGCACTTGGACAGGTGACCGTCCAGTTTACTGAGTGCCGTTGGCAAGCACGGAGTGCACTCAAGCCTTTTAAGGTAAACTGAGGAGCTACTTTATTGAGAAGTAGTGGCTCTGCTCTCATAAACTGACAACGACCAGGAGAGTGGTGTGCTGATCACATGCCCCTCCATATCTGTATCCAGTGACGCCTATAGGTTGAGGACAACATGGGAATCGGCAAGTACTGTTGGGCTTTCCGAGGCCTGTTCAGATGGAGTACAGTTTAGTTCCCACAATCTCATATTAATCAAAAGTAACACCTCTTTACACACAAACCAGAGTCTTTATTAGTAATTAAAACAATTTTACGAATTTGGGATGACAGTAACACTCACTATTATCATCATTTAATGCCATCAGTAACATATGTGATTTCTCTACAAACAGGCACTTTTCTCCATATTGTCTGTTGTTCAGCCTCTCCCTTCTGCTAAGTGTTTACACTTTATTACTCTGCAAAATACCTGTGGTATCTTCTACTTTTTCTTAAAACCACTGGTGATGCACCTACACCAATCATTCATCTCTCACCTGTCACGTTTGATCACTGTGTAACTCTGCATTTCTATATTTATAAACTGTGTAAGGTCACATGAATTGACATGGTAGCTTGTGGTAGTTTGACACTTTTGATGTGATGGCAGCAATGCAGTAGTGGTTTTCATAGCAGTAAATTGAAAGTTTGTACAAAATAAATACATAAATACTTGTAATCTTCAGTTCATTTCTGTTCATATCACATATGTATACTAGCACACTCAATGTTAATATAGAGCAAATGGTATACAGAATACACAATCCATTCAATGACATACACTCTAAGACATGCAACTTCATTATGGTGCACCAATCTTGAGAAAGGAATAAGACAACAGTTTTCCTAGTCATCATTATATTGTTTTTCAGTAGTGTTCTTGGAGAGTCCCTAAACAAACGAGCCAGATTGAAAACTGAGCATAGGCCACATGAATACCATAACAGACTTTGATGCAACGACTCCTTGACCAGTCACTTAACTGCACTGAATAGTATTAAAGTGAATTACAGATGACTTGTACTTGAGGAATGTACAAAATAAAACTTCACCAATTGCAAAAAAGGAATAACTGTACATACTTGAATTCTGATGAGTGGCCTTCAAGCAGTGAGAGTTTATGCAGTTCTTCATTCAGAACATCCATCACAGGCTTCGGCACTGTTTTATCCTGTTATTTGAAAAATAAATGCAATGTTGCTAAACAAATTTCAAAAGCTTTTAATATAATGCTTTCCAATTATTTGTAATTAAATTCTACTTAAGAGTAAATCAAAGCAACACTGTCTAGAGCCAATGGGGATAAAACACAACATTAAGGAAATATGGAACAACAGAGAATCAATTATTATCCACTAAACAGCAATAAAGATGATGACCTCCCACAGTTACCTTAATTCTCTCCCTAAATTTGTCTTCAATGGCATCTTTATCATCTTTTTCAAGGCCAAGTTCCTTCTTTATTATCTTCAGTTGTTCATGAAGGATGTATTTACGATGTTGCTGTTTCACTTTCTCCTCTACTTCACGGCCTATCTTTTGCTGCAGTTTACTCAACTCAAATTCCTTCTTCAGCAGAGCAAGTGACAGCATAAGGCGCTTGGGTATCTGTATGCAAAAAACAGATGTAAAGGTACATTGTAAATGTGATTTAGTAAGGTACTGCTGCATTTCCCTAACAAGAAAGTACTTATTAACTACAAAACAGGTCTGATAATTTTGGTTTTCAATTTTTATCAAAACCTAATGCAACACACACCATGAATGCACATAATAATGGAAAAAATAATGTGAAGTAATGGATGTTGTCTAATATTACAGAGATGTATACATGATTTTATCACCAATTTCACTTTTAGTAGATGAATGAGCTCAGGAACAACTGTCTTTCCTACTTCTGTACAAAGTAATCTTCTTACCATAACACAAGATTAATGTACATTGATTTTAATTTTGCGAACAGGTAAGAAAGGTACTTGTTAGAGAGTATGGCACACAGAAACAAACTCACCCAATGCAACGTAATGAACTCAGAAACATCTCACCTGGTAGAACAGCAACAACTTTATACACCTCAGAGTGCATAACAGTAAGTGCCAATAACATTATCACTATAATTATCAAGTGAACATTTAAAGATTTTTTATGCAGTATGGTTTACCCATTTAGTTTACATTTTCTCATACTCTGAAATACACTGCTAGAAAAAAAAAGAATAGTACATCTGGATAGACAGTGTAGATTTGATCTGATGGTGTCATATGCCATCTGTGTGATAATAGATGTACTGATAAAAGGTTTCAATGCCATCCACCTACAGATAGCACAGTCGCGTAGCTACCAGAGTGCCATCTGTGTCTACCCTTTAAAAGGGATGCTCACAGCCAGAAAGCTCAGTGTGGTGCAAAGGTGTTAAGCAAGCAAGCTACAATGCCACGGATGCACTCGTGCTTCCTGCAGCCAACTAAGCGGGTTTTAAAGGGGTCAAACTGTGGCCCTCCGAGTGGTGGGCTGGTCCTTTTGGGGAACTGCCATAGATGTTTTACATGATACATTAGTTGTATAATGAGGCTGGTATCAGGGGCCACATGAACACTCTCACACCTGTAGAAGAGATTCTGGATGGCCATGCAGCACAGACGCCTGCCATGATCGTCTTATTGTAAAGACAGCAGTGACAGATCATACAGCTATCACAGCACTGATCAAACAGCTTGTGAGCCCAGACATGTCAACATAAACTATTGCGAAATGGTTATTAGCAATGGGACTATGTGCACACTCATCTCTAGCCTGTCTTCCATTCGTGCCACAGCATCGATGCACACAGCTCAACTGGCACTTGGAAGATGGAATGGTCTGCCATTGCCTTCAGCGATGAAAGCAGATTCTGCCTGCATGCAAGTGATGGTCATTTGTGCATACGACGTAGACTTGGTGAGTACTGTCTTGTAAAGTGCATTCATCCAAAACACACTGGCCCCACCCCAAGCCTTAATGGTCTGGGGTGTGATAAGCTACAGCTCTCTTATACCTTCGGTGTTTCTGAAGGTAATGCTAACCAGCACTCAGTATAACATATTCCAGGACAGTATTTGCCATCTGTACAACTGACTGGATGCCAGAGTCAGCACTCGCACTGTCGCATGGGGCAGGCTACACTGCATAGTAATATGGGTGTTGCAGCATGGGTCAATACCTGGTACCGCAGACCCAATTGTGCTATTGATCTGTAAATGTAATCATTTCATGTACTCCATATGTATTGTTGAAACAATAAATCTCGAGTGAACTAAGGGTGTACTTTTTTTTTTCGGCAGTGTAGTTCAGTTGTTCTTTACTATGAAGTTGTGTTTCTGCGGCATTAAATGGGAACTTTGTAAACCTAAGGTGTCTGAAAAATTCTTTCCTTCCTTGAATAATTTTGTTACATGGGTATGAGAGTACTGCAGTGAACAGTTAAGATACAGAAAGCAAAGGAAGAGAGAAGATTCAAAAGAATCTATTGTAGTCTGGTAGATAGCAGAATGTAACAACTTGCACTATAGCATGGTTTAGTACATACAGGAGACAACAGAAAATGTACAGAATATAGTACTCACATCCATTTCTGACAGAACTTCTTGAAGCTCCTGAGGCTCAGCACCTGTCAAAGCTGCACCCAGATCTGATAGATACACTGGATTGTCAACCACACGTTCACCTTGGTGAAGCATTTGTTGCAGTGCATCACGGTAAAGATGATTCAAATTAATGAGGTCGCGAATTGTTTTTATCAGCTCTTGTGTCAAAGCCTGTTAAAAGAAGATGATGATTTCTGAGTAAAAGCCATTTCTATATTAGTAATCCTTAGCAACTTAAATGAATTCAAAATATGGGAAGTCCACAATGGAGTAACAACGATATAAAAAGGTTAGATTGCTACTCACCATACACAGGAGACACTGAATCACATTTAAGCACAATGAGAAAGACTGTTAAAAATTTAAGCTTTTGGACAAATGTCCTCCTTCCAAAATAGACGACGACGATGATGATTTTAGGTGAGGAGCACTCAACATCATGGTCATCAGTGCCCTGATGAGAAGTCGGCATGTCAATCTTGTGGGTGGTGATGAAGGCTGTCCCCACATGAGGAGCAGTTTATAATGCATTGAAGTCTTCCTCCTCTCCTCACCAATTACCAAAATAAAAAACATACACATTCGCACAAGCACTACTTGCAGACCGCAGTCATGCCCCAGAACCAGAGACAGGGGCCGTGTGTGTGTGTGTGTGTGTGTGTGTGTGTGTGTGTGTGTGTGTGTGTGTGTGTGTGTGTTTTCTACTCAGAAGAAGTAGTTTTTTGACCAAAAGCTGCCCGTCTGACTCAAAGCCTCCTCTATGTGGTAAGTAGCAGTATGTCCTTCTCATATTATTGTTAAATGAATTCAATAATTTAATATTTCTAGTAACTTTGGATAAGGAACATTTTATAATGACAATTTATCTAAGACATAAAAACAAAACAAAGAAACTAAATTTCATATCTTAATAACAACTATACTAAGCAATAATATGTATATTATGAATGTAAAGTTAACCATTTTAGCACAGGAGAACAGGTAACTAAACTTAGCTAACAAATATTAACAAATATTATTATTCTTATACAAATGGTAGATATATCAAAGTACTTTCAGATTTTCTCAGGCGTTCAGAAACTCATTAGAGCACCCCCACCCCCCCAGAATGATGGACTAGTGTAACTGTTAGATCAACTCAAGCTGACCTAATACTGAAGTTCCGGTTCTGTTTCAACAGCACAGAGCTTTACGAGGCAACTAGGAATGATAAAGTTCCTCAACCTTTGGACTAATTTACACAGCTAATTACACAGTGTAACAATAGCCGCAAAACCAAAATATGTGGTTGTTATGTAGTTCAGTGCTATGATGACAATGGTGAAAAGCACTGTTCGCTATCATCTAAAACTTCTGGAAATGCAATTTTATCTGCACTCGGCTGCATTATTTACACTGTCGCAGCACTTATTACATTCTGTTATTTTAGGAATATTATTACTTAGTGGTGGGAGTAGAGATGGTAGTGGGAGACAGCCACTAGGGGTAGATAAAGGGAAGTTGCAGTTGTCTCAGTCGATTAACTATTGACTATCTCACTATATAATCACACAGTAACAATTCTTGACCTGTACATCCGCTGACGTGAAGAATACTCAGTGATGTCTATGACGTGTGTTAATTCACTAAGTCTTTTCTGTTATGTGTATGACGAGTTTACAACTCTCAAATATGTTCCACTTCACTTCAACCATTGTCAGAAAGGTGTATAGGTTGTATTTTGAATCAAAGGTAGATGAGGGTAAGTGCTGGGCACCACAGAACTGTTGCTCATGTTGCTCCTGCTATTTAAGACGCTGGCTGCATGGAAATCACCCGTCTATGCCATTTGCCATACCACATTAGCGGAGGGAACCTAGAGACATAGCAGATAGCTACTTTGGTTAACGAAAGTAAAAAGAAACTCAAGTAAATCAAAATGGCAATTTCTTATGCAAATTTGGAATCTGTAATTTGCCCAGTTCCACATTCTGATTCTCTCCCAGTTTCAAAACCACCAATGGAATGGTCACTGGAATATGAAACAAACGAAGGTAGTGACAAACCAACAGATCATGAAGATCTTGTGTACATGCCATCTGCAGTGTGGCTACAACCACAGCCATTGTCGTAAGCAGAACTGAATGATTTTTTAAGAGGTCTAAATCTTTCAAAGAAGCATGCAGAATTATTTGGTTCTCGTCTTCAAGAAGAGAACTTGTAACAATCAAACACTAATATTACATTCCGTAAACGACAGCTTGGTTGTTCCACTTTTTTCTCAACAACAGAGATTTTGGTATACTGTAATGACATAAACGGGCTGCTTACAAAATTTGGGATGACCCACAATCCAGAACAATGGGGTCTATTTTTACAGGTTCCTGAAAGAGCAGTTATAAAGCTGTTCTCTTACACAACACAAACAGTTAAAGGAAACCTATGAGAATGTGAGGCTACTCCTGAAGTGCACTGGCTGTTCGAATCAGAAAGGGAAAATATGTGGCAATCTCAAAGTTCTGGGACTACTACTGCGAATGCAGACTGGTTACGCAAAATACAGCTGATTCTTGTGTTACTGGATAGTAGGGCAAGGAAAGACCATTATGTAGTCAAAGAGGGGCCTTTGACAGAAATTTTCAATCCTGCTGGAAAAAAAAAAAAAAAATGTTGCATGAACCCCCTGCTGACAAAGACAGTGTGCTGTTACTGTCACTCCATCTGAAATTGGGCTTCATCAAGAATTTTGTGAAAGTAATGGGCAAAGATGGGGGCAAAGATGGCTAAGGTTTTCAGTTTTTACTATCTAAGTTTCCTGCAATAAGCACTGCAAAAAATTAACAAGGGATTTTCAATGGGCCACAGACCAATGGCTCGATGAAAGATGATATTTTTGAACAGCTGCTGACAAATAATGAGGAGTTAGTTTGGCTACCTTTTAAAGATGTATGCTACAATTTCTTGGCAAATGTAATGTCTGAGAATTAGAGGGAACACACGCTAGACTGTTAAGGTTATGGAGTGCTACATGCCTCTGAAATTACATTTCCTTCATTCCCATTTGGATTTCTTTCCACTTAATCTTGGAGATGTGAGTGACAAACAAGGTGAATGATTTCACCAAGATATTGCTGCTAAGGAAAGATGATATAAGGGAAGATGGTTACTAAACTTTTGGTGGATTAGCAAAGGACTCTCCTACAAAAAGTTTCACCATCCACCCATAAACAGAAAGTTTCCAGGAAAAAGTTCTAAATCACAAGAACATTTCAAGACTTATTCAGCTTTCTTGCACTATTTTCTTTTTATTTTATGTTTTGTAATACAAAAATTACTTTTGTTGCATGATCTGTATATTAATCGACTACAGATACCTCCTGTACTGTTACTGAGTAGTTTCCAAGTTTCTTGAAAGTGGTACATGCGGCACATCTTCACCAGAAAAATTGGTATGTGGTGGAACACTTCTGATTTTATTTTTGCAATCAGTGTATGTGATTTAGTAAAGAACACATACTCTCATCTTGTGGTAAGACACAAAGTTCAAATTTGTTGCAGCGTGTCATAAGAGGATCTTTAAATTGACAAAGACTCTGAGACAATGTGAAAATTTACATTCTGCACATACACAGGGCATCCCAGAGATAAAAGAAGCAATTGGGGCCAGAAATCATTCTCAGACAACTGAGTATTGAAACTCAAACCTTTGAATTTACAGTCGCACACTTTTCCACAAAGACATATGTTGTTGTTGCTGTGGTCTTCAGTCCTGAGACTGGTTTGATGCAGCTCTCCATGATACTCTATCCTGTGCAAGTTTCTTCATCTCCCAGTACCTACTGCAACCTACATCCTTCTGAATCTGCTTAGTGTATTCATCTCTTGGTCTCCCTCTACGATTTTTACCCACCATGCTGCACTCCAGTACTAAATTGGTGATCCCTTGATGCCTCAGAACACGTCCTACCAACCGATCCCTTCTTCTAGTCAAGTTGTGCCACAAACTCCTCTTCTCCCCAATTCTATTCAATACCTCCTCATTAGTCATGTGATCTACCCATCTAATATTCAGCATTCTTCTGTTGCACCACATTTTGAAAGCTTCTATTCTCTTCTTGTCCAAACTATTTATCGCCCACGTTTCACTTCCATACATGGCTACACTCCATACAAATACTTTCAGAAACGACTTCCTAACACTTAAATCTATACTTGATGTTAACAAATTTCTCTTCTTCGAAAATGCTTTCTTTGCCATTGCCAGTCTACATTTTATATCCTCTCTACTTCGACCAACATCAGTTATTTTGCTCCCCAAATAGCGAAACTCCTTTACTACTCTAAGTGTCTCATTTCCTGATCTAATTCCCTCAGCATCACCTGACTTAATTCGACTACATTCCATTATCCTCGTTTTGCTTTTGTTGATGTTCATCTTATATCCTCCTTTCAAGACACTGTCCATTCCATTCAACTGCTCTTCCAAGTCCTTTGCTGTTTCTGACAGAATTACAATGTCATCGGCGAACCTCAAAGTTTTTATTTCTTCTCCATGGATTTTAATACCTACTCCGAACTTTTCTTTTGTTTCCTTTACTGCTTACTCAATATACAGATTGAATAGCATCGGGGAGAGGATACAACCCTGTCTCACTTCCTTCCCAACCACTGCTTCCCTTTCATGTCCCTCGGCTGTTATAACTGCCATCTGGTTTCTGTACAAATTGTAAATAGCCTTTCGCTCCCTGTATTTTACCCCTGCCACCTTCAGAATTTGAGAGAGAGTATTCCAGTCACCATTGTCAAAAGCTTTCTCTAAGTCTACAAACGCTAGAAACGTAGGTTTGCCTTTCCTTAATCTTTCTTCTAAGATAAGTCGTAGGGTCAGTATTCCCTCACGTGTTCCAACATTTCTACGGAATCCAAACTGATCTTCCCCGAGGTCGGCTTCTACCAGTTTTTCCATTCGTCTGTAAAGAATTCGCGTTAGTATTTTGCGGCTGTGACTTATTAAACTGATAGTTCGGTAATTTTCACATTTGTCAACGCCTGCTTTCTTTGGTGTTGGAATTATTATATTCTTCTTGAAGTCTGAGGGAATTTCGCCTGTCTCATACATCTTGCTCACCAGATGGTAGAGTTTTGTCACGACTGGCTCTCCCAAGGCTGTCAGTAGTTCTAATGGAATGTTGTCTACCCCCAGGGCCTTGTTTCGACTTAGGTCTTTCAGTACTCTGCCAAACTCTTCACGCAGTATCATATCTCCCATTTCATCTTCATCTACATCCTCTTCCATTTCCATGATATTGTCCTCAAGAACATCACCCCTGTATAGACCCTCTATATACTCCTTCCACCTTTCTGCTGTCCCTTCTTTGCTTAGAACTGCGTTTCCATCTGAACTCTTGATATTCATACAAGTGGTTCTCTTTTCACCAAAGGTCTCTCTAATTTTCCTGTAGGCAGTATCTATCTTACCCCTCGTCAGGTAAGCCTCTACATCCTGACATTTGTCCTCTAGCCATCCTTGCTTAGCCATTTTGCACTTCCTGTCGATCTCATTTTAGAGACGTTTGTATTCCTTTTTGCCTGCTTCACTTACTGCATTTTTGTATTTTCTCCTTTCATCAATTAAATTCAGTATCTCTTCTGTTACCCAAGGATTTCTACTAGCCCTCGTCTTTTTACCTATTTGATCCTCTGCTGCCTACACTATTCCATTCCTCAAAGCTACCCATTCTTCTTCTACTGTATTTCTTTCCCCCATTCCTGTCAATTGTTCCCTTATGCTCTCCCTGAAACTCTGTACAACCTCTGGTTTAGTCAGTTCATCCAGGTCCCATCTCCTTAAATTCCCACCTTTTTGCAGTTTCTTCAGTTTTAATCTACAGGTCATAACCAATAGATTGTGGTCGGAGTCCACATCTGCCCCTGGAAATGTCTTACAATTTAAAACCTGGTTCCTAAATCTCTGTCTTACCATTATATAATCTATCTGATACCTGTCAGTATCTCCAGGATTCTTCCATGTATACAAACCTTCTTTCATGATTCTTGAACCAAGTGTTAGCTATGATTAAGTTATGCTCAGTGCAAAATTCTACCAGGCGGCTTCCTCTTTCATTTCTTAGCCCCAATCCATATTCACCTACTACGTTTCCTTCTCTTCCTTTTCCTACCGTCAAATTCCAGTCACCCATGACTATTAAATTTTCGTCTCCCTTCACTACCTGAATAATGTCTTTTATCTCATCATACATTTCATCTATTTCTTCATCATCTGCAGAGCTAGTTGGAATATAAACTTGTACTACTGTAGTAGGCATGGGCTTCGTGTCTATCTTGGCCACAATAATGCGTTCACTATGCTGTTTGTAGTAGCTTACCCGCACTCATTTTTTTATTCATTATTAAACCTACTCCTGCATTTCCCCTATTTGATTTTGTATTTATAACCCTGTATTCACCTGACCAAAAGTCTTGTTCCTCCACCGAACTTCACTAATTCCCACTATATCTAACTTTAACCTATCCATTTACCTTTTTAAATTTTCTAACCTACCTGCCCGATTAAGGGATCTGACATTCCACGCTCCAATCCGTAGAACGCCAGTTTTCTTTCTCCTGATAACGACGTCCTCCTGAGTAGTCCCTGCCCGGAGTTCCGAATGGGGGACTATTTTACCTCCGGAATATTTTACCCAAGAGGATGCCATCATCATTTAATCATACAGTAAAGCTGCATGCCCTCGGGAAAAATTACGGCTGTATTTTCCCCTTGCTTTCAGCCGTTCGCAGTACCAGCACAGCAAGGCCGTTTTGGTTAGTGTTACAAGGCCAGATCAGTCAATCATCCAGACTGTTGCCCCTGCAACTACTGAAAAGGCTGCTGCCGCTCTTCAGGAACCACACGTTTGTCTGGCCTCTCAACAGATACCCCTCCGTTGTGGTTGCACCTACGGTACGGCTATCTGTATCGCTGAGGCATGCAAGCCTCCCCATCAATGGCAAGGTCTATGGTTCATGGGGAGAATGTAACAATATGTTTAGAGAAAAGACACCATAGAAACTCCTGTTCCTTCCAATAGTTTGCTTGAAACTGACATACGAAGTACCGTATTATTTATTGTAGCTCTGTATTCTTAACATCCCACGTGCTTTAATGGCAGCCAGGATGCTGCACAATGCCTCTGTGTTCAGGCTAAGGAAAACTCATTAAAAAAATCTACTATTGTAGACATACACATTTTCATTAATTGTTTCATTAGTAATTAAACATACTAGTAAGAGCATGGTATACTCTACAGATAATATCACATTTTCAATTAGGAAAATGTTTTGGTCATATCTCATGAACTGAGAGGATTTCTTTTGTAATTACCCTCATATGTGGATGAAGTGCATCATAGGCACTTACGTAAAATCTAAAACTTCCAGTTTTCTGTACAATCAGACTTGGTAGCCTAAATATATCACCATAGTACAGAAAAGTTAACTTCTTAGCACTTTCCAAGTTGTAATTGGAGTACATATAGCTTGAAGCCAAGTGCCTCATCTAACTAAATCACTTGTTAATGGTAACACCTTGAAAAGTTGTAGGGCTATATGTTAGTCCCTGCACAAAAACAGATTCTCGTCTTGACACCAGGGTGAGTCCATTCCTTTGTTCTGGAGGGGTAGTTGACTCAGTTGCATGTTGCCTGCTGAGCTGTGTGCTTCTTCTGCCAGTCAGTTGTGAATTGTGTGTCACCCGCTGACTAGTGTACTTCGCACATTCTTGCTGCTTCTACACAGAATGGCATCACAGTCTCCAAGCGCAGGACATGGATGGAAAGTGATTCATAGTAACAAACGGGAGAAAGTGTGCACAAAATTTATGTCAGAGGAGACAAATGACGGAGTAAAAATCCCATTAAAAAGTATGCTAGAGAGGGTGACAACAGCCACTGTCGTTTCTCGTCACACACCTAAAGAGAATAAAGAAAGAGACAGCTACAGATACTTCGCATGACTTCGCTAATCCTGGAAAGATGTGGAAGAGAGAGAGAGAGCTTTATATTACGTTAGTTTTGATCACACAAAAACAGTGCCCGACATTAAAACCACTAATTCTGTCAATCAGAGAAAATACCACATTTAAAGGAGACAGTTTATCATTACAATCCTATTACATGAGATGGGCTTCCGAAGGTATTATTATTTTGTTCCTATTTTGTTGAGATGTTTAAATGTTCATATAATTCACATCGTACGAAGGCCAGAGTCTGGCCAGAGTAGCGGGAGGTAGCTCAATCCTGTATGTGTGGGGTATGCTTGCTTGTGTGAACATGTGCATTTTCTTTTCTGAAGAAGGCTTTGGCCGAGAGCTAACACACAACAGTCTTTTCATCCTGCCTGCAATTTGACATGTCATCTTTACAGTAAGTAGTAATCTACCCCATTCATAATATTGTTGATATTCCAACCTGGACTTTGCACTGTTTCATTTCACATTGTACAGCATTTACCAGGTGGAAGAGGGCATCAGATAACAGGCAGCTACTAGCTGAATGTTTAGATATACAATGTAATTGCTTTGACTTCTTTAAGTAGGAAATTATCGTAAAGAGGGCACATCCATCATATACAGGGTGTTACAAAAAGGTACAGCCAAACTTTCAGGAAACATTCCTCACACACAAATAAAGAAAAGATGTTAGGTGGACACGTGTCCTTAAACGCTTAATTTCAATGTTAGAGCTCATTTTAGTTTCATCAGTATGTACTGTACTTCCTCGATTCACTGCCATGATTTCATACGGGATACTCTACCTGTGCTGCTACAACATGTGCCTTTACAAGTACGACACAACATGTGGTTCATGCACGATGGAGCTCCTGCACATTTCAGTCGAAGTGTTCGTACGCTTCTCAACAACAGATTCAGTGACCGATGGATTGTTAGGGGCAGACCAATTCCATGGCCTCCATGCTCTCCTGACCTCAACCCTCTTGACTTTCATTTATGGGGGCATTTGAAAGCTCTTGTCTACGCAACCCTGGTCCCAAATGTAGAGACTCGTCGTGCTCGTATTGTGGACGGCTGTGATACAATACGCCATTCTCCAGGGCTGCATCAGCGCATCAGGGACTCCATGCGACGGAGGGTGGATGCACGTATCCTCGCTAACGGAGGACAGTTTGAACATTTCCTGTAACAAAATGTTTGAAGTCACGCTGGTACGTTCTGTTGCTGTGTGTTTCCATTCCATGATTAATGTGATTTGAAGAGAAGTAATAAAATGAGCTCTAATATGGAAAGTAAGCGTTTCTGGACACATGTCCACATAACATATTTTCTTTCTTTGTGTGTGAGGAATGTTTCCTGAAAGTTTGGTCGTACCTTTTTGTAACACCCTGTATATCAAAAGATATGTCATAGTGTTCACACTAGATTCAAAAAGTTGTCAGATGGATCAAGTGACAAAATAAACAAACCTCTTGCAAAAGGACATCTCGTTGTAGTACACACAGGTAATAGGCATATCATGTGAATGTATAGTTGTGCACAATGCAATAAATTTATTCACAGCTGAAAATGAGTAAATGGTCCACCCTACAGGAGGTATTCTGGTTTTGTTCCAAATGTGCTTTTAACATTCAAGTTGGGGAGTAAAATGAAGGATTACCATGAAGAGATAAATGTTGCAAATTTTTCAAGGTAACTATTAGAGACATTACATTCACTTCAAATGCCTGCATAAAGCAGTATTGCAGCTCTACTCAATTACTGTCTTTTTTTGTATTAGGTGTCTGGAACAGAAATTAATACGAAACTATCCAAGCAACTCCATTATTGTACTTAAAAATGTGAGTTATCTCAATACGCTAGAAGAAAACACACAAACAATGTACAAATAGAAAGCTGACATGCCAAAATGGTTAAATTCTCATAATATTAAATTTTATCAATGAAACACAAAAATTGAGTTATGTGCCTTAATAAAATGCGTCAAGCTGAAAATGCGTTAACTGTAGCAAGCCTTTGGCACTTGGACATTCTGTTCTCCGACTGACACAACATTACCCAGAATTAAATGCAACAGGATTGATATAAGCACAAGTAAAAAACTGGGTTACTGTCAAGAATGTTACTTTTAAGCTCGACAATGTCTGGAGGCTAGCCAAGGAAAAATTTGCCTCTTGTCACTGAGTTACAGTGAGAAGCAGTTTGCAGACACCTCAAAGGCATCAAAAAGAAATATACCGAGCATGAAAAATTAATGGCAAAATAAAAGTTGTTATTGATCTTCATTCTAGTGAATCCTTTGACACCTATGATGATAATGAGTTTCAATCCTTACTTTCTGACAACAGTGTGTTATCAGAAGGTCAGTAATTAATGCTCTACCTTTGCTTTATTTTAAATTGTCAGTGTTGCCTTTGAAACTTCATCCACTACATTTTTTTCTATTTATGTTTTCAGTCCAAGCTGCAGGAGATGGTGGTCATGTGTGCATGAGATGTGCTTGCTTATAAAAATTGTATAGCAGATTACGGTAAAAAGGAGAAGGTGAATACAAAGTGAAACTACTGGCAAAAACAGAAAGAGAAAATAAGACGACAGAAAAGATTTCGAAATGCAACAGTGACAATAACAAACGTAATTGTTGGGTTCAAATTACTGATATCAATATAATAGAGGGAAACATTCCACGTGGGAAAAATATATGTAAAAACAAAGATGATGTGACTTACCGAACGAAAGCGCTGGCAGGTCGATAGACACACAAACAAATACAAACACACACACAAAATTCAAGCTTTCGCAACAAACTGTTGCCTCATCAGGAAAGAGGGGAAGGAGAGGGAAAGACGAAAGGATGTGGGTTTTAAGGGAGAGGGTAAGGAGTCATTCCAATCCCGGGAGCGGAAAGACTTACCTTAGGGGGAAAAAAGGACAGGTATACACTCGCACACACGCACATATCCATCCACACATATACAGACACAATCAGACATATTTAAAGACAAAGGGTTTGGGCAGAGATGTCAGTTGAGGCGGAAGTGAAGAGGCAAAGATGATGTTGAATGACAGGTGAGGTATGAGTGGCGGCAACTTGAAATTAGCGGAGATTGAGGCCTGGTGGGTAACGGGAAGAGAGGATATATTGAAGAGCAAGTTCCCATCTCCGGAGTTCGGATAGGTTGGTGTTGGTGGGAAGTATCCAGATAACCCGGACGGTGTAACACTGTGCCAAGATGTGCTGGCCGTGCACCAAGGCATGTTTAGCCACAGGGTGATCCTCATTACCAACAAACACTGTCTGCCTGTGTCCATTCATGCGAATGGACAGTTTTTTGCTGGTCATTCCCACATAGAATGCATCACAGTGTAGGCAGGTCAGTTGGTAAATCACGTGGGTGCTTTCACATGTGGCTCTGCCTTTGATCGTGTACACCTTCCGGGTTACAGGACTGGAGTAGGTGGTGGTGGTGGGAGTGTGCATGGGACAGGTTTTACACCGGGGGCGGTTACAAGATAGGAGCCAGAGGGTAGGGAAGGTGGTTTGGGGATTTCATAGGGATGAACTAACAGGTTACGAAGGTTAGGTGGACGGCGGAAAGACACTCTTGGTGGAGTGGGGAGGATTTCATGAAGGATGGATCTCATTTCAGGGCAGGATTTGAGGAAGTCGTATCCCTGCTGGAGAGCCACATTCAGAGTCTGGTCCAGTCCCGGAAAGTATCCTGTCACAAGTGGGGCACTTTTGTGGTTCTTCTGTGGGGGATTCTGGGTTCGAGGGGATGAGGAAGTGGCTCTGGTTATTTGCTTCTGTACCAGGTCGGGAGGGTAGTTGCGAGATGCGAAAGCTGTTGTCAGGTTGTTGGTGTAATGGTTCAGGGATTCCGGACTGGAGCAGATTCGTTTGCCACGAAGACCTAGGCTGTAGGCAAGGGACCATTTGATGTGGAATGGGTGGCAGCTGTCATAATGCAGGTACTGTTGCTTGTTGGTGGGTCTGATGTGGACGGACGTGTGAAGCTGGCCACTGGACAGGTGGAGGTCAACGTCAAGGAAAGTGGCATGGGATTTGGAGTAGGACCAGGTGAATCTGATGGAACCAAAGGAATTGAGGTTGGAGAGGAAATTCTGAAGTTCTTCTTCACTGTGACTCCAGATCATGAAGATGTCATCAATAAATCTGTACCAAACTTTGGGTTGGCAGGCCTGGGTAACCAAGAAGGCTTCCTCTAAGCGACCCATGAATAGGTTGGCGTACGAGGGGGCCATCCTGGTACCCATGGCTGTTCCCTTTAATTGTTGGTATGTCTGGCCTTCAAAAGTGAAGAAGTTGTGGGTCAAGATGAAGCTGGCTAAGGTGATGAGGAAAGAGGTTTTAGGTAGGGTGGCAGGTGATCGGCGTGAAAGGAAGTGCTCCATCGCAGCGAGGCCCTGGACGTGCGGAATATTTGTGTATAAGGAAGTGGCATCAATTGTTACAAGGATGGTTTCCAGGGGTAACAGATTGGGTAAGGATTCCAGGTGTTCGAGAAAGTGGTTGGTGTCTTTGATGAAGGATGGGAGACTGCATGTAATGGGTTGAAGGTGTTGATCTACGTAGGCAGAGATACGTTCTGTGGGGGCTTGGTAACCAGCTACAATGGGGCGGCCGGGATGATTGGGTTTGTGGATTTTAGGAAGAAGGTAGGGGTGCGGGGTGTGTGTGTTTGTGTGTCTATCGACCTGCCAGCGCTTTCGTTCGGTAAGTCACATCATCTTTGTTTTATATATATATATATATATATGTGTGTGTGTGTGTGTGTGTGTGTGTGTGTGTTTTCTTACTGAAAAAGGCTTTGGCCAAAAGTTAAATGTGTAACAATCTTTCCGTTATGGCTGTCTGCAACTCAATGCATCATCTTTAGAGTGGGTAGCAACCTATCCTTTTCCTAATATTTTTATTTTTTGAGATATCCTTCTTGCAGTGTTCATTTGGACTTTTATTTTCCTTTGATTGACCCTTATTTTTTTATTTGCAGTACTTGAGTCAGATATTGTTGATTTTGAATTTTTGTATTTGCCACATTATTAGTTGTATAGACATAATCTGCAAGTACATTCATTTCCCAACTCTTCAGCTGTAGCATAGAAGTTCTATAAGATAGGTGAAAGTGTGAAGGCTTCAGCTGTAGAACTACACTTCCCTACAGCACTGTGCTATCCATAAGAGAGGCCCCATCACTACTATTGTCCCTCCCCTATCACACTGCCTGCACAGTAATTTTGAATGCACTCTACCCTCCAAGTAATTTTAACAATGGCATTGTGTAAACTGGAAATTATAACACTCACCTCAGGATACAGATATCTTAACTCTTCTACAACTCTCTGTGCAGCACATGCTGGACAAATTATATGCTTTAATTTGGGATAGAAAATAGTAAGCACTTTTCCTGCTTTCTTCAAGCAGGCAGCAACATCTGTGGCCAAAATGAAAAAGTGTTTTCATTTCCTTTATCAGAGCACAAAATACCACAGTATTTGGTATACCAGTGAAAGTAATCAATTTTTGAAAATATATTGTAATTGTATAGATAAAGAATCTACTCACCAAGTGGCTGCAGGAGAACACACATATAAAACGTATTACTGTATGTAAACTTTTGAAGACAGTGGCTCCTTTTGCTGGCAAAAAGGGTTGAAGAAAAAGAAAGAGGGGTGAAGGAAAAGTTCTGGTGAGGTTCAGGAAAAGGGATAGAGTTCGGAAAAGTCGACCAGAAACCTGGGTCAGGGAAAGGCTCTTTCCACTCCTTCAACCTTTCTGCTGGAAGGAGCCACTGGCTCCAAAAGCTTGCATACTGTAATACCTTTTATATGTGTGTCGTCCTGCCGCCACTTGGTGAGTAGATTTTTTATCTATCCAATTATATTTTCAAATTTCAACAACAATATTGATAAAAATTTTTAATACTGAAATAGGTTCTCTTTCTCTACCACACCCGTGTCCCTAGACTGTGCTGGTTGGACACACAGCGCTGGAATTGCATTTCAGCTGGAGGACTAGGGTGGGGTGGAAGTAGTGTCGGGTAATGTGGGTAGAGGGGGGGAAAGGTGGGAGGCAGGAAGCGTGGTTGGGGGTGAGTAGCTAGCAGCTCGAAGGAGACAGCAGGTTTTCGGGCTAGGAATGTGGGAGGGAGAAATGGCATGACACTCAGGCTACAATAAGATGCACAATCACTAGAGCCAGATCACTGCGGCCCACAATGAAGGTGGTGTGGAAGTGGATTGGGAGGGGTTGACAGGACAGAGCAAGGAGGAACTGTTGCTTGACGAAAGATCCTTCCCACCCCTCCTAAAGTAGTATGCCATCATCCACCAACCTACGCAATATCCCAATCCATCTCCATGCTACTCCCACTCCCAACCCATTGCCAGCGGCAAGATCATAGCCTTGGGGAAGACCAAGGTGCGAAAGCTGTCCTATCCACCCAACCGGCACTTCCTACTGCAGTTCTGTCATATGCTTAGCCTACCACATCAGAGGTAGAGTCCCCTGTGAAAGCAGCCATGTTATATACGAACTCTGCCACAGACACTACACAGCTTTTAATGTTGGTGTGACAAACCACGAGCTGTCCACCAGAATGAATGGCCACTGCCAAGCTATTGCCAAGAACAACGTTGACCACCCAGTGGCACAACATGCAGTTGAACACAACATGCTCGATTTCAATGTCTGCTCCACAATCCAGGCTATATGGATCCTCCCCTCCACCACTAGCTTTTCAGAACTACCCAGATGGGAGCCATCTTTGCAACACAGCCTTTGCTCCCATAACACTCTTGGCATCAATGTCTGATAGCTTGCTATACCCATACCCTACACCCAATAGTTTTTCTTTTCTCTATCCTGTCACAACCTCCCAATCCCCATCAACTTGATCATGAGCTGCACCCCACCGGCTCTGGTATGTGTCCATCACATATCTTGTGCGTGCACCTGTAACCCTTTCCTCCCACATTCCTACCCAGCAAACCTGCTGCCTCCCTCAGAGTTGCTAGTTACTAATCCTCAACCCCTCTTCCTGCTTCCCGCCTATCTTCCCCTCTAACCAACATATCCGAAACAAACCCTACCCTTCAAAGTGCAATCCTGGCATTGTGTGTTCAGATGGCACGATGTAAGGACATGTGTGTGTGTCTACAAGTGTATGCCTGCGTGTGTGTACGTATTGGTACTCGTAACTCAACAAAGGACTTATTCCGAAGGCGAGTAAGTTTTCTTCCTCATTTGTGTATCCCTGTTGATGACTCAATGAGTTGAGTGGTCTGTCACAACTTTTCTTACTATAATTATGTATATCTATGAAATGCACCATGCACAATTCTGGCAACAAGCACACAGCTGTTTTGCACCAGCTAGCTACTAAGAATTATAAGGTATTCCAGGTTCACTCCCATTCAACATTTCAGTGACAACATTACAAATTTATCTTCCAGGGCTCTCCTCATTGGAAATGTACCAGCGTGTTGTCCTCTGTCCTCTAAATGCCTGTTCTCCTGCAGAGAATTACCGGCCCTACTTGGAGGAGGAGTTGGCTGTATACATGTTGCTAGGGTCTTGGGTTGTTGTTTGAAGTCCACAGCGTAAGTTCGATTTGTCTGGTGGCAGAGACTGGTGCTAAAGACTAATTCATCTCTTCTTCAACATTCTGTATTACCTCCTCACGCGGGGCCGGCCGGGGTGGCCGAGCAGTTCTAGGTGCTACAGTCTGGAACTGCGAGACCGCTACGGTCGCAGGTTCGAATCCTGCCTCGGGCATGGATGTGTGTGATGTCCCTAGGTTAGTTAGGTTTAAGTAGTTCTAAGTTCTAGGGGACTGATGACCTTAGAAATTAAGTCCCATAGTGCTCAGAGCCATTTGAACCTCTTCACGCATGGTGTTGACACTCAAGGCTGCCGTCTCTTGCTTACTCTGTCCGACAGTACTGGCTGCGTAAAATGTTCCATGTCTTCTCTTCCTAGCTATTGTATGAGAGGCAAGGTATTTGTGGTGTTCCACAGTTGCCATAAAGTCTCCCATTCAGGAGTATCACATACTTCTTTCATCCAACTCTTTTCTGTTGCAGTTCCTCAATGCGCTAGCACCACTTGACCAATTCCTCTGTCACTGTGACATCCTTTAACGGTAGAGTTTGGTACATGTCTTCTGTGACACCTTCCATCAGGTGTGACTTTTGTCAGTTTCTGTCACATTCAGATTTACACTGAGGCATGTGGCCAAAATATTCTGTATGTAAGATTGTATCATTTCCCCATGACATTGTAACCAGTTCTTCAATTATTCTTCCGCTAAGCGGACTTGCTGCTGATTGCCATCAAACATTTTCTTCAATTCGGCATGGAATTTATCCCAACTATTGTGCTTCTCTTCATTCTTCTCTACACACTGCTTGGCTCTGGCACCCAAGTAAAAGTACATGATTTGCCAAATAATCTCACCCCACCTATATTGTATTTGGTGACTCGGCTGTACACTTTCAGCCATTTCATCAGATCCGGGCAGCGTATCTGATGTGCAGTTGCTTTGTTGTTGTTCTGGAACCCATTGGGACTGCTATACATGGACCTTTGGAACGATGTACTGCTTGTATTGCAGTACTTGACCATGCAGGCAATAGCTTTTATATTATATTAACAGAATCTTCCGTCGGTTCTTGGTAGAACAACATTATAATAATAAATGAAAAGCACCAGTTTGCTTTTGTTCTACAACATTACTTTTATTGCTAACCGGTTTTCGGCTTACAAGGCCATCTTCAGACATGGAGCCACACTGATGCAGATATTTTGAAGTACCTGAAACCTTCACCAAACAGTGCCACATTGCAATCACACTTGAGCCCAAATCTGAAAACACGGTCACTGAAAGTGTATTTGCTATGAACATCAATGTACAACTAGAACACAACAGAACTCCTGGACGGAGAGAGAATCTATTTATACAAACATCATCAAACATTCCAGAATGTACAAACATTACAAACGTAAGATATTTCAAGAAGCTTCCAGAAATAACAGTTGATGCTCAGGTTTTAACTGACACCCCACAGCACATCAAACAGTGCGCTAAACACCACACCACAATACAGCATGTACTACATCTTACGGCAGCATATTTGAAAATTGGCACATGTGGTTGTAGTAAGTCATCTCACGAACTCTAAGATATGACTGTAGTACTGTGATCACTAACAAAGTGGGCGAAGCTCTGAACACCTACATCAATTTGAGGCCTCACCACACAAGGAGAAAACTACTCTCTCCAACTATGTTCCTGTCATTGTACATGCACAAACTTTCTCCTTAAATGAATCAGAATCATTCTGCAAACCATAACAAGCATTCTTTAAAAAGAGTGCACTTTTTCATTCAATCATGGTCTAATATCAATGTTGCCAGATCCATAATACACAGGTCCATACATTCTCTGTTATGAGTGGACATACCGCCAACTGTCTTGAAATTCCCACCATCCGCTTCAGTGTCTGATACAGTTTACTGATGCAACAAATGAGGCAGCTGCAAACTCAGCAAATAATTGTCTTACCCACATAAATGTATTCCATCATGTAAATATTTGCCCCTATTGTGGAATGATCACTTGCTCTACCTTAATTGGTCTTTACCAAATATTTCCCATATCAACAATCTGTTGAAAAGGTTATGAAATGAAACTTTGCTGTAAATTCTTGCTGAACTGTAGTGTGTATCTAACTTGGTCCAAGGTGTCCACCATTTCTAACTAGCAGACAGGGGTAAAATGGCATGGTTGTGACATTATATGAGGGCCATTGCAAAAGTCATGGCAATTTTTTTTCTCTCGAAAATGGTATCAAATTTAAAAAATTCTGAAATATGCAAATGGAAGGTTAGTTCATATGTAAACATTACATGTAGGATGATGGGTGAAAACACACACACACACACACACACACACCACAATAAAGATATAGCATGAGAAAAAACACGAAACAAATTTTGTCATTTCAAATGTATTTTACTATCAACTGCAATAGTACGCAGCACTATTTTACTCTGAATTGCAACAGTACACAATAGTACAGGGTAGGAACATGAACCTGTGACAACTTGCGAGTCCCTCGACACAGTCTCCCAATGAATCCATCACATACCGCCAATGCCGTGGAAGATGCGAAATACCCATGACCTCACCAAGAGCAAATCTTTGTATCTCACACGTCACTGCTGCGGCAATGTCTTCACTTGTTCGAAAGCATGTTCCATGCAATGGCTCTTTCAGTTTTCATATGAGGTCTTAATTGCGAGGTGCTAAGTCTGGTGAATATGGTGGATGCTCCAGTACTTCATATCACCAATGCATGAGCAAATTCCATACACATGCTGCTGTATGGGCTCTCACATTGTCCTGAAGAACCAACACATCATGTAGAAGTTCAACACATTTCTCCTCAATAGTCCATCATCATAGGTGTCATTGCAGGAAAGTTCGATAGTAGTGCAGTGGATTAACAGTTTGTTCATGTGGTACAAAATTACACAAAATCACTCGTCTAATGTTATATGCTATGATGACCATTAACTTAGAAGGAGAGGGATTGCAATGAAATTCCTGCCTGCGTGGTGAACCTGGACGACTCCATTCCGCGGACAAGTGTTTCAGTTCTGTCCCATAGGTCCTGCTCCAGAATTCATCTATGAGGACAATTCCCACATGCTTATTGTCTCCCTCCTTCCTGTAACACACTAGATGCACATGACAAAATTCATAATGTGTTCAGTTCTCCATTTCATGCATGAAGCATCCAGTTTGCACCAACTTTACACATGTGTAGCTCGTTGCATAAAATCCTGTAGATTTGTTGTCTTCTCAATACCAATTCCTGAAGCATCCATCTTCTGTCTTCTCCAAGCATTGGGCAATCTGGGTATGAGCAGAGTCATACGCACACTGACAGGTGACCCAGATCAATGCATGTCGGCCATTGCAACTCTGTTATGTCTGAGTGCATGTACCTACTGATCACCCATTTAATACAGTAAAGCAGCATTTCCTACCACTTCCACAAGCTCCTTTGTGGCATTGTCAGGCATTCCTACCACTTCCACAAGCTCCTTTGTGGCATTGTCAGGCATTTCTTCCATGGTGAACTGCAGTCTCTACCTAAGAGAGCTGTTCAAGTCAGGTAACATCCCCTCTGAATGGGTGCTCAACTCACACTATGGTCTCTCTTCACACTTCATCCTCCTGGAAAGGACAATCATTCGGTGTCATGTCACGTTACTGTCGATTCTTGGCAAGTCTCCTGGTCCCATGGAATGCACAGAGTTTGTAATGTACTATTGTGTACTGTTACAACTGACTGTAAAACACATCTGTAATGACAAACTTTTATGTCTTTTTTTTTTCCTCATGCTATAGCCTTATGACATTGTCAGAGTTCATCCATCCCCCTACATGTAATTTTAACACATGAACTAACCTGCCATTTGCATATTTCAGAATTTTTAAATTTGTTACCATTTTCAAGACAAAAAATAGTTGCCATGAATCTTGTATAGTTGGCATACAGATTTGTATTTAACAGAAGTAGCTTTCACCATTCAGCTCAGAAGAGTTTTGCTGAACACCTTTATACACAGAGCCAGAAGTATTTATAGACCACCTTGGTTCCGAGATTAATCATCTTAAGATGGTGTTCAGAAGAAATGGGTATTCTTCTCCGTGACATCAGATCAATGCTGATGAGAAAACTAAGACACAACACCATCCAAACGAGCCAAGAGGACCAACACACAGAGTAGCTCCAATTCTACAGTGCAACCACTAGCAAGATAGGTAGTGAAACTTCCTGGCAGATTAAAACTGTGTGCCCGACCGAGACTCTAACTCGGGACCTTTGCCTTTCGCGGGCAAGTGGCCATGGATACCTCCTCTCAGGGTTACGTTCAAATTAAAGAAAGAAGGTAGGAGTACCATCTGTGCAATACATTTTGCAAGTAGAATACTCACTGAATGCAAACAGGCATAATCTGTAACACATTTCTGGAAGCTTCAGCGGTCATATGGGCCTTTAGGAAATTTGAATATTACCTATGGAGAAAGCACATGAGGCATTGTCATCCCGCCTAACTTGTAAATAGCTCTATGTACACGTGGCGTAGTGGTGTTACTTTCTACAAGAATTTAGTTTTGAGATTATTTACATAGACGGGAAAAAAAATGTCATCATGGACACCCTTTCATGTTTTCCACAAGGGCTTAGCGAGTTCACAGAACTCTTGAATCAACATGCAACTTTTTAGTCCTACTCATGCATGATGGCACGCACTGTCCATATAACCTAAAAATGTGTAAGAACATGAGCTTATTGCAAGATGATGATCTTCTGTGGAAGGTAGTTAAACAAAAATTTCAACAAAGCAATAATGGTAGAATGCATAATGAAATATTATTTCACCAACATACCCCACAATCTTCTACATGGTGTGTAGACAATTTCATCAATTACACCAATCCTGCTTGGGGACATTATGGTATATACAAGTGCACCAATAAAATTGTAAATTATTGCTATTTTCTTAACATTTGGTATTGGGTTCAGTGGGTTTTAATGTTGAGTGTTATCAGCCAGAAAAGCTTTCAAATCAGTCTTGTCCGAATGAATTACACCCCATTATTCCAACCAAACTGTTAGAACAGGTATCTTTCGATGCCAAAGGGCCATTGCCACAGCATAAGGAAGGAGTGAAGTACATCATTGCTCTAAACAATGGTTTCACAAAATATCGCCAGGTGTATGCCACAAAGACTGAACCTTGGCCCTCATTATCAGGAGAACATCAGAGGATCATTTGCCTAGAATTGGCAACAGACAACGTTTCAAATTTTATGTGTGACAAATGGAATAAATTTTTAAAGGTTCAGTAGATAAAACATATCGTGATATCCTGTTTCCATCCTGAGGCAAGCCCAATGGAATGAAAGTTTAAAAACAGACACAGTGAATGTTGGGGAGGCAATCAGGTGAAGTTATGGCAGTCTGACAATAAAGTTGAATGCAAACTGAACCAAAGTGTCCTTATGTCGCAAGCCTATCATGAAATCAAAACTAAGACCCCGAGTCACTAATCACACCTAAGATTTACTTCAGAAGAAATAAATAAAATAGTAATGTGAAGAGACTGAACATGCTTGCTTATACTGTGTGTTGTGGCCAATGACCCTTCACTGTGGCACACTAGTAGTATAGACCTTTAGTATACTTAATACATTTGAGCAAGATACCACTCTTTTTAAACATGTATTGAAAGTAATGAACCTCCATGATGGACAGCTGGTTGGTTAATTAGGGGGTGGGGACTAAACAGAAAGGTCATCGGTCCCATCAGATTAGGGAAGGATGGGGAAAGCAGTCGGTCGTGCTCTTTCAAAAGAACCATCCTGGCATTTGCCTGAAGCGATTTAGGGAAACCATGGAAAACCTAAATCAGGATGGTCGCCGGATGTGACGTAATATCTGGTTCGTGGGGTGCCCAACTGTGCGGTCATCAGCACCTGTACAAAGTCCCAATGTTTACACAGTCCAGTTTGTTTCACAGTACAATCCAGCCACTGTTACGAAATGATAATGATGATGATGATGAGGAGGAGGAGGAGGAGGAGGACAACATAAACACCCAGTCCCAGGCAGAGAAAATCCCCAACCCAGCCGGGAATCTAACCCGGGACCTCGTGATCCCAGAGGCAGCAATGCTAGCCACTAGATCACGAGCTGCGGACGCTTCTGTGCTCCCGAATGCGAGTCCAGTGTGCTAACCACTAAGCCACCTCACTTGGTGAGGTGGACAGACCTTTTTTATGTATGTATAAGAAAAACCTGGACAACAAACCTCATAATGTAAATGCACATTATCCACACGTATTAGTGGCTTAACTAGAACTACAAGGTACCGAGTACTTCACAACAAAAATAAACTTTCTTTTTTTAATGAGAAACTCATAACTTGTGATGTAAAGTTATCCACATGGTTCAACGACAAAGACAAAATGTACACTGCGAACATAATACAAGCTCACATTGAATTATAATGTGTCATAAACGCAACACAATGCAATATAAGATTATGAAAACTAAGCGTGCTGAGTATCTAATGCCTATAGAAGCTAATATAATCCTCTGCTATAACAAGTAGAAGTCTATTTCCTTGGTAGAAAATTGCATGTATCTTCTTGCTTGTAGTATTGGACTTAGCTCTCAAGTAGGTAGTACAAGTGGACTATTCTCCTCCAAGGTTTTGAGATTCAGTTATAAACTGATCAGACCTCTTCCAAAATGCTTGCTATTTGCACACAGTGTAATGAACCGGAGTATGGGTTGTGATCTCTACTTGAAAGAGAATGAAGTTTCTAAGTATTACTCGACCAACATGTTAGCTTACTCGGTGTGTGTTGACAAAGTATACATAATGAAGTACATGGTAGACATTGTGTACCCACTAAAGAATTGTGAAGAGCAGAGCCAAAATGATGCCGCCAATAAACATTTACCAATCAGAGACAAGTGTGGTGAGTAATGGTTAAAATGTTGCGCGACAAAGGTGTATTGATAAAGTGACCTTAAGTCATATCAATTATGTTAAAATATCACATGAGGACATGGGCAATATTTTCTTGGAAGTAGTGAAGGATGCAGTATTAGGCACTGGATGATGTGAAAAGTTTGGCACAAGTACAGAGTAGCTTATGAAATGAGAGCAACATTAAATGTAATAATTCAAGGTACTGTGTAAACTTAATGGTGAGTATGTGGAGCCTGCGAAGTATGCTATACTTGTGCAAGAACACTGCTGAGTGACATGTGCTCTTCATGGGTACTCAGAAGCAATGAAAGGAGTGTAAAGAAGATTGCATAGTGTATTACTTGACTATATGAGTGCCGGATCTCTCATGTCTTGTACCTCCTCAACTTTCACTGCAAGACTGTTGGGGTCATCATAGTCTCCCAGGAGGGTAATGGCATTGAATACAAATCACTGTGCTTGTGCCTGCTTTATGTGATAATGTAAAATCAGACAATAACTCTCAACAAGCCAAACAATGGTATCGGTCATCTACTGCATCCAATAACTGTAACAACCTTGTAGCATGAATGGATTACAGTATGGGGACAAATAGCTAAAACAGACAGTGACACTTCGGTGTCACACACTGATAACCAACAGAAAAAGAATAAATAAAGACTAGTCATTAACAGGAAACTACCTGTAAGATTTGCAATATTACGTGTAATTAAGATTTTCTTATTTAAGAGAGATTTATAAACCTTGTGTTTATGTTTGTACCTTCCACTTCACTCAAGGCCAAAATAAAAGTAACAACACTTGTATCTCGATCCTCATAGAATGTAAATGTGCTGCAGAAATCAATAAAGATTTGAACCTAAACACAGTGCAACACCAAACAAAATGCAAATAATGATATCAAATTAACTTAACACCTATTAACCTATGCTAGATACTTGCCTCACACAGTGTGGAAAGCAAACTGATACTAGACTACTGGCTGCTGTAACCATTCATTAACAAATTCCTGTTTCCAGTAGCCAGTGGGGACAAATGAAATAGAACAAATATGTAGGGAGCATGTAAAGGTAACAAATTTTGCATGTATGCTCATCTAACTGTATTATTTATTTTTCCTTTATCACTTAATCACTTCAATGATAATACAGTGGTATAGATAATGATACATATGAATGTGCGCCTCTAAATTCTGACGAGGCTCTCTTTGGGGAAAATGTGAAAAAAATACCTTTAAACTTTATTTATCTACTGATCCACTAAAACACGCTGGAGAAAAAGGCATAAAGGCAGCTGCCAATGCATCATCAATCATGGTGCAAAAATATAAATCACTTCTATAAATGACCTGCTCTGTACAGAGATTGTAGGAATTTATTACTTTAATGAACAGTTTTAATGAAAATGTATTTTTTCTTCTTCTCTTTATGTGTAGTGCAATTTCATGACTGAAACAGCAATAATGCAACCCACATACCTACAAAAATTCAAATTTCTTTCAATCAAAAACTTAATATAATAAAAATTATTATTTTCTTTTCAAAAATTACACACCAATGCCTCTTATTATCTTTGCATTATCCGCTAATTTAAGGTAGAGAAACCCATGCACTGGTGACAGTAATTTATATTGATGATCCAGCTCATTCCTTTCCATCATTAGCTGACAAAATTTCAGTATATATTGTTATCAGTGTCTGTTAAATTTAAATTTAGTGCTGTTCTTATTGCTCTCTAGTCATATAACTCAAAGTCTGTGTTCACTTTCTATTTCATTTCATGATCTCTACGATGTCTAATTGTAGCATCTCTCTCTCTTTCTCAATTATCATGTTCCTGTCCAACAGACATAAATTTTTATTATTTAAATTTTACAAAAAGACCACTTTTTCATCGCTCACCTTTCGCTGATGTGGTAACAAGCAAGTGGTTCATGCCAGAATAGTCCAACCTATTATCAACAAAATCAACCAATCAACTCACGCTCTAGGTCATCTGACTTGTGAGATGAAGTGCTCTCAGAGTCACGACCACAGAGAACAGACATCTCTTATGGTTTCCTCCAAGATTCATCTGAGGCCAATGAAGTTACAAACCTCCCGCCCCTCTTCCACTACACCTGGCAATCCTCACTACAAGAAAATAAACTGATATGATTTATTTTTTCTGAACATGAATGTAGTAACACTGTTCACATTTACGTCGCACTTCACTTAGCGTAGACCGGGACTGTGTCCTAGGCATGCCCGATGTTGACTGACTGGGCACGGCCCGTGCTGCTGGAGTTGTTGTTGTTGTTCTTGTTGTTACGCCGGCAGAGGTCGCGTCCGAATTTTCGCGTGCCCTCTGGTGGACGGGACTCTACTTGCGGCAACTACCGCCACTGACGCGCCGTGCCAATGTGCGCCTCCCGCGATCTTTCTGGTGGCTACTACACTCCTCCTCCTTCGGGGGGTGAAGCCACTGTGATCCACTGCGTCGGAAGGTGGAGCGTCGGGCAGGAGCGATGACTTCCACATCCATTGGATGGCCGGAGTCGAGGGGATCTGCCAACCCTCGAGCTGGAACCTTCGAATACGGCTGGAAGTGACCCACACGAAGAGGCCCCCGTCGTCCCACAACCGGAGCTCGGGACAGAACGGGTGACAAGCTGTCGAACTCCGGATCCCGTTCCACCTCGGGAGGGGCAAGACCCAGTGGTGGGGACGAAGCGGAAGGGACAAACACAGGTGAACTAGACCCCTGAGAAACCGAACCTGCCAGGGGGGCCGGCTCTCGCTGGGGCATCTCGAAAAAATGGCGATGCCGGTGCTGGAGCAACTGGAGGCTGCCAAGGTTGAGAACCATCGCAGTGCGGCAGAGTCACAGTGGGGAGAGGAGGTAACGTCCCCTGTGAAACCAATACAGGTGCCGGCAATGGGGAAGCCGGTGTCCGAGAGGTCGGAGGGTGGGTGCCCGAACGTGGACGTAGCTGATTTTGGTGACGACGTACCACCCGATCCCCCACCTGCAAGGTATAGAGCCGGCGGCCATTTCGGCGCAGGACCACCGCCGGTATCCAACGTGGATTGCGACCAAACCCACGGGCCCAGACCGACATACCCAGTGGAAAGCCAGGTACTTCGTTTTGTGAAGACTGGCGAGGACCAGGCCGGAGGAGGTGCAGCAGAGTCCTAGGTTGACGCCCATGGAGGAGCTCTGCGGGGCTGCGGTCGCCCATTGGTGTGGTCCGGTAGGCCGTCAAGAAAAACGTCAAGGCTTCCTCTGCAGGAAATTCGTGCACATACTTTTTCATCTGCGTCTTAAATGTGCGCACCATGCGCTCGGCTTCCCCATTCGATTGTGGATGGAAGGGGGGAGAGCAAACGTGCCGAATACCGAAGCGCCTACAAAAATCCTGGAAGGTCTGCGAAATAAACTGCGGTCCATTGTCTGAGACCAGGGTGATTGGCGGACCTTCCACAGAAAAGATTTTTGCTAGTGCCTGGATTGCAACTTCGGAAGTGGTTGAGGAGCAGCGAACCACATATGGGAATCGGGAATAAGCATCAATGACAATGAGCCAAAAGCCATTGAGAAACGGGCCCGCAAAATCGATGTGAACACGTTCCCATGCTTGGGTTGCCGGCGGCCATGAAGAGAACGCTGCCCTGGGAGATGCTTGTTGGCTCGCACACTGGGAACAGGCGGCCACCAAGTGCTCAATTTCTCTGCCAATACCGGGCCAGTACACATGTCTGCGAGCCAAGGTTTTAGTACGGGAAACACCCAGTGCCCTGCATGTAATAACGTGAGGACCTCCCTTCGTAAACCTGCAGGAACAACCACGCGAGGAGCTGTATCATCGGTAGCCAGAAGGAGAACTCCTTCCAAGACCGAGAGGCGGTCTCGTAGAAGAAAATAATTACGAAGAGGGTCCGAGGCCCGGCCCGGAGGGCGGGAGGACCACCCCTGCTGAATGAGGCGAACTACTTGCCGGAGAACCGGGTCAGCCGCCGTTTCCCTGGCGACTTGAGAACTAGTGATCGGAAAGCTATCAACTGCTTGGCGGGATGCCACATCCAAATGAAAACACATAATCTCCTCTCGATCGAACGTAGGATCCGGGCCCACCGGAAGACGGGAAAGAGCGTCGGCGTTGGCATGCTGTCCTGTAGGGCGAAAATGAATGTCATAATGGTACTTAGAGAGGAACAAGGCCCAGCGCTGTAGTCTGTGGGCCGCCCTATCTGGAATCAGAGGCGGGGCCAAATAACGATATTAACGGCTTATGGTCAGTGATTAACTGAAACTTCGTGCCGTACAAGAAAGGGTGCAACTTTGTAACAGCGTAGACTATGGCCAACACCTCTTTTTCCACCTGGGAGTAATGGGCCTGCGCAGGACTAAGCGTTTTAGACGCAAACGCCAGTGGTTGCTCGGAACCGTCTGCGTTGCGATGGGCCAGGATCGCCCCCACCCCATACTGCGAAGCATCTGTAGCCAGGACCAACGGCTTACGGGGATCAAAAGTAGCCAAACAAGGGGCTGAAGTGAGGAGGCCCTTCAACGAGGCGAACGCTCGCTCGCATGCAGGCGACCAATCAAAAGGAACATCCTTGTGCAGAAGGCAGTACAGGGGGTGGGCTATAGTGGAAGCCCTGGGAATGAACCGGTGGTAATAGGCTATCTTGCCTAAAAAAGCTTGTAACTCTTTCAGCGAAGTGGGCCGAGGAAGGTTGACGATACCTTGGACCAAACTTCCTAGTGGCTGGATGCCATGCCGAGATATGGTGTAGCCCACATACTCAATGGACGGTTGGAAGAAGGTTGACTTATGCAGGTTGCAACGCAAGCCCACAGACCTGAATTTGAGAAAGAGGGTGCGAAGGTTGTGCAAGTGTTCCTTCGTGCTGCGGCCTGCGACAATTATGTCATCCAGGTAATTAATACAATGAGGGATTGTCGACGTGACATGCTCAAGATAACGCTGGAATATCGCCGGGGCGCTGGATATTCCAAAAGCCAACCGCTGGTATTGGTAAAGGCCAAACGGGGTGTTGACGACCGCCAGCTGTTTGGAGTCCTCATCAAGAGGTATCTGATGATAAGCCTCCGACAGATCGATTTTCGAAAAATATTGGCCACCCGCCACGGCGGAGAACAATTCATCAGCACGAGGCAAAGGATAGGTGTCCACCACCAATTGGGAATTAATGGTGGCCTTGAAATCGCCACAAAGACGTAAGTTGCCTGAGGGCTTCTTGACAATAACGAGGGGTGAAGCCCACTCACTGGAAGAAACGGGAAGAACGACCCCTAGGGCTGTCAGCCGGTCTAGCTCTTCCTTTACCTGAGGGCGGAGAGCCAAGGGGATCTGTCTCGCGCGTAGAAAACGCGGGCGAGCCGACGCCTTCAACGTTAAGTGAGCTTCAAAATCGGAAACACGCCCCAGGCCCTCCTCAAAAATATCTGGAAAATCTGAGATCAAAGATTCCAATGAGTGATAGGGAACGTCTTCGGAGACCAACTGTATGGTGTCAGCAATAGAAAAACCGAAAGCTTGAAAGGCATCCAGGCCAAAAAGGTTAGCGGAGCTCGCATCACTGACAACAATAAAAGTAATAGGCCGAGTGACTGATTTGTAAGTCACGTCGGTAGTGAATTGACCCAGTAGGGGAATGAACTGTTTACCATAACCGCGTAGACGCCGGTAAACTGGCGCCAACGGGGGCGATCCAAGGTCGGAATAAGTTTGTGCATTCAACAACGAAACTGCCGCGCCCGTGTCTACCTGCAGCTGTAACCGGCGCGACCGAACCGACACCTCGATAAAGAGTTTGTGGGCCGATGCGTCGGGAGCCTGGCCCGATGAAACTTCCTGAATGTCAACGTCCATGTCCGCTGTACTGGCTTCCTTCGATGCTTTTGAGGCTGAGCGGCAAACTTTAGCAATGTGACCTTTTTTATTACATTTGCGACAAACGGCCCAACGCTGGGGGCACTCTGACCGATCGTAATGTATATAGCACGACGCACAGGACGGCAACAGGGGCCGGCGGCCGGAATTCTGTTTACGCGCCGTGCGGGAGCGGCCGTAACGGCCGGATTGTACCGCTCGCACGTCGTCCACCCCGGACACAGTGGACGCGGCCGCGCCACCCTGAACCTCCGCGATGTCGCACCACGCTTCCAGCTGTTGACCTGCCGCGTGAGAGACTTCATACGATTGAGCAATGGACAGAACTTCCTCGAGGGAAGGGTCTTCTAACTGCAGGGCCCGTTGCCGGACCTCCCTATCAGGGGCCGAACGAACAATGACGTCGCGTACCATAACGTGGGCATACGACTCGCGACTGCTCCGTGACAAAATGACACTTGCGACTAAGACCGTGCAGGGTAGCGGCCCACGCCCGGTAAGACTGATGGGGCTGTTTCTTGCATTGATAGAACTCGACTCTAGCCGCCACAACATGCGTGCGGCGGCGATAATATGAAGACAGCAACGAACACAATGCGTCAAAAGACAAGGACGAGGGTTCCTGCAACGGCGCTAGCTGCCGCAAAACATGATACAGCGAGGGAGATATCCAAGACAAGAAGAGAGCACGACATACCTCCGCATCGGCAACATGAAACGCCTGGAAATGCTGCCGAAGGCGATGTTCATAGGCGTCCCAATCCTCCGCCGTCTCGTCATACGGGGGAAAGGGAGGAGGGAACTGCGCCGGAGCCGACGGCGTGGAGAGCAACGCCGGAAGCACTTGTTTCATGGTGGCCATGAGTTCCGTCTGCTGCGCAACCAAAACTCGCACCAACTCCTCCATGCCGTGGAGAAACTGCGAAACCGGAACGACGACGCAACACGCGAAAGAACGATCCCATCCTCGTCGCCAATTGTGTAGTAACACTGTTCACGTTTACGTCGCACTTCACTTAGCGTAGACCGGGACTGTGTCCTAGGCATGCCCGATGTTGACTGACTGGGCACGGCCCGTGCTGCTGGAGTTGTTCTTGTTGTTACGCCGGCAGAGGTCGCGTCCGAATTTTCGCGTGCCCTCTGGTGGACGGGACTCTACTTGCGGCAACTACCGCCACTGACGCGCCGTGCCAATGTGCGCCTCCCGCGATCTTTCTGGTGGCTACTACAATGAATACATTATTCTCAAGCCCACATCACTTATAAATCCTAACTACATCCCTGACCTGAACACCGAGCGAGTGTTCAAGGAAGAGTAGGCACTTACATATTATACAACACAGTCCAGACATGTGGGTGACTTATGTTCCAAACTTTAGCAATGAGATGTTACATTAAATGAGTGTGGGAACCTCACTACAACACAACCATGTTGGAAATTTGTGGTGGTTATGCTTACCGTGCAATACAAAACACAACTAACAGTGGGGCCTATGGATAACATTTTACACATACATCAATTTCCAAAACGTTTTGGGGAAAAAAACAATAAAAAATATCTAATCTGAAATCATTAACATATTCCAATGTGATACCTTAGAATTAAATCATATTTCTATTATGCCCATACCTTGACCTCTTCTGTTTGGCGAAACTTCTCATGAGTTACATTTTCAACCTCCACCATAAGTATGGGTTTTGCCTGCTGCTTTTCATCCTCTGCAGCCTGAGCACGTGTATCTGCAGTTCCTGCTGGTGGTGGTGATGGTTGCTGTTGCTGTGATGATGGGTGTGATGATTCAGTAGCAACTATCTGTTCTTCCTCAACATTATTATTCTTCTTCTTACGGCGTTTGCGACGCCGGCGATCTACATCTGTCTCATCTAAAATTAAATTGCACTATCAGACTGAAATATCATTTAGGCTAAAAAATTACAGTTAATTCTATTGCCACCTTATTCACTAAAATATTTAGATACATCATCTTTAAGTTGTATTCCCCTACCGTTCCCCCTCATCTGTATGTAATTATTTGCGAATGTGACTTTCTGGAGCTGAAGTAAGTGGACTCTGAAGATTATATTTTAGCTCAAAAGCTGACGATACTCTACAATGCAGTAACTGCAACATTGTATGGACAATAAACAACCCCCCCCCCCAAAAAAAAAGAGGGGGGGGGAGAGGGAGAGAGGGAAGAGAGAAGGAGACAGAGAGAGAGAGAGAGAGAGAGAGAGTGTGTGTGTGTGTGTGTGTGTGTGTGTGTGTGTGTGTGTGTGTGTGTGCGGGGGCGCGCGCACAAAACAGAACGCACAGGCTACTGGATCTTTCACAACTTTCCCCAATACATTGAAATAGAGAGATGAAAAAGGAAAAATATGAAAGAACGGGAAAGAGGCTTCTGCATCCTTTCTTTTTACATTAACTTTCTACTGCTGCCCCCAATTTTTGTTTTGTATATGCTGCTACCTTCAGTTTGTCCTTTCCTTATCTCACTGACTGTTATCACAGTCTTTTTATCTTTTTTTATTTTTTGTGATTTCAAAACAAATTTTCTGAGTTTTCCACACTGAATGTCATTTGGTGGATTCCACATGTACTCCTCAAGCTACCGTATTATGCGTGAAGGAGGGCACCTTGTACCATTACTACACTTTGATTAAAATTGCTTTGTGGTTGACAGATTGCAGTGGCAGGATGCACTGTTGCCTATGTGCAATCAGCTCGCTTCAAAAGGCACTGAAAACAGACAACACAGTGAGCACGACACTCAAGAAAGAATTACAATTGGATGGTGGTTGCCCCTATTGCTCGACTCACTGAAACGTCACACGCAAAATAATTTTAATTGGAGTATGGTCACTCTCTTTTCTGTTACATTCACAAATGTAGCAAGAGAAAACTTACTAGCTGCCATCTTATAAACCCTGAATTCTCTTATCTTAGCTTTGTGGTCCTTATGTGAGATGTATATTGGTGACAACAGATTAAGTCTGTAAACTGTCACAAATGCCAATTCTCTAAACTTTGCCAATAGTGTTCCACAAATGAATGTCTTCCTTCTTCCAGAGATTCCCATATGATTTCACAGAGCATTTCTGTAATACTCCTGTACTGAACGAACTCATCAGTAACCAATCTAGCAGCTAGACTCTGAACTGATTTTAACCTTTTACTTTAAATTCCCCAATTATGTACCCATTTTGTAGTGGCTCTTGACAGTGCTTCTTGCATGGTATCTCATGTTCCGCATCAACCTGTTGTCCTTATGACAGTTGGTTGATTTCCTTTTATGTGATATCTTCGGCAGTAGTGACAATTCATGAGCTTATTCTCTCTGATTACTTTGCAGTGTGAGTGCAATCTTCAATTAACAAACGAAGTCTCTTCTGATTCACTCCTGTAACAAGGTATCTGACACGAGGAATTATAACAACAAAGGTTTTCTTTTTACCAGTAAGTAATCAGAGAAAATGGGTCAATGAACTGTCACTATTAATGAAGATTTCACATAAAAGTAAGCAAACAAGTATTTATATAGATAATAGCCCAAAAGGACCAGGACTACACTGAACACTGCCAAAACTGTGCGGTTGTGCAATGCAAAATTTAATCCAAATAATAACTAGTGTAGCAGACTGTTCTCATTTAGAAAATTTGTTTCTATAGTGACCCACACAACTCCAGTCATATTGAATGTTTACAGTTATGTGCATGAAACAAGATACATACACAAACCACTGCAGCATTTTTTTAAACCTCCTCTTGTTTCATGCAGATATCTGTAAATGTCCAGTGCGAAGAGAGTGTTATTCAGCTACTTCTGTCTCTCCCTCGTGAAACAGAGTGTACAATGAGCATTTAGTATTGATCTGAATGGTTGTGCACATGCAGGGAGTGCTTTCTAGTTACTGAAATAATTACAATGACATAAAGGAAACACACAAAAGTGTTCTTCAAAGAAGCAATAATGAAGGTTTTCTGTGTGCACCGAATTCTTTACAGATAGCCTGAAGCAGAAACTGTTTTCCTGTATGGTACAAGCTACAGTATAACCAGTTGGCAGGAGATATATATATATGTGTGTGTGTGTGTGTGTGTGTGTGTGTGTGTGTGTGTGTGTGTACATCACCACGCCTTCCTCCTTTTTCATAAACATCAGTCCATTTCTGACTATTACTTCACAACTATGCAAAATACTAAGTTGAAATTCCACAGTGCAAACAAGTTTTGTGATAGCAGGCAGGTTGACATACTTCACATAGATCTGCAAAAGATCAGAAAAATTGCTACAATGAGTGTAAAAATTGTTTTTCTGTGTCACTGCAATATCAGGTGTGAGGGCTGAGAACCATGATAAGGTTAATTGCCCTTCTTTTGTTAATAGTCTTTGAACAAAATTTTAAAAAAGTGTTCATGCCTATACAAGCAGCCACAAGTTTCTCCAGTTTCATAAAGTTTTAAGGATTCTATCTTTAACACTGTGCTGTATGTATTCTTCCATTGTACAACCAATCAACCAAATATTTCAACAACAGGAGTCTAATCCAAAGATGCTAATTTTACAGGTGAAATGGAGTACTAAATTGTGACAGTTCCTAGAACACCGTAAAGTGAGGGAAAAAACTATGTTATATGGTTAAAAAAAACTATTCTCGTAGTGTACTCGTTAATTACACCCTTTGTACTTCTAGCATATGACAAAATCAAAGATGTCTGCCTACAAGCTGGGACAGTTACTACTAAAAGTCTATCCACAGGGCTTTATCATAAAACAATGGTATGCCTATATATGGCACCTTCACCAAAATGTGAAACTGACAGCAGTGAGATTTCTGGTATAAATCTAAGAATACATGAAAAGGATAGGCTCATGCGAATGAAGTGGTGTTTTTGTTGCAATGGACGAAAAGCTCAAATTCACTAAAAAGATACTGCATACTGCATTTTTTTGGGCAATATCAGACTCAAAACTGAACATAAACTTACAACTGCATCTCTTTATTGATCACTAGACTCACTCCCATATGTAAATAAAAAGTTAACAGAAAATCTCAGCTCACTAGCACATACAATGAAACTGTTATGAGTGATCATGAGATGGTTATAGCAACAATGATTACCAAAGTATGAAGAGTATCTACAATAAGTTGTAAGATTTACATGTTAAGTAAACTGCATAAAGAAGCAGTAGTATTTGATCTGAATACAGGAACTTGAGATAGCAAATACTGCGCAATAGATGTAAAACAAAACATAAGAGTATAGATGTACAGACGCTAAATGAAATTTTTTTGGAAGTGTAAAGCATGAAACCTTTAATAACTACTGCAACAGAACTTTATCAGGAGACCTAACACAAAATGCAAAGAAATTCTAATCTTACATAAAGGCAATCACTGGCATCAAAGTTGGCACAGACACTAAAGTATGGCACAGGAACTGAATCTGAGGGTATCAAATTGAAAGCATAAATATTGAAACCCCACCCCCCTTTTTTTTTTGCATCAATGCAAAGATGTATTATTTAGTCCTAGTGTCAGTGGTATCGGGAAATTACTAAAACTGATAAAGTTACAGGGTTCAATGGAACACCTAAAGAACTTGATCCTGAAGTAGACCATCATTTAACCATAGATTAGATTAGATTAATACTAGTTCCATGGATCATGAATACGATATTTCGTAATGATGTGCAACGAGTCAAATACATGACCTAATTAAGTTAATTTAACAACATACTTAAGTTAATATAACAAATTTTTCATTTTTTGTGTTTTTATTTTTATTTTTTTTATTTTTTTAACATTTTTTTGTTTTTTGTTTTTAATTTATATCTAAAAATTCCTCTATGGAGTAGAAGGAGTTGTCATTCAGAAATTCTTTTAATTTCTTCTTAAATACTTGTTGGTTATCTGTCAGACTTTTGATACTATTTGGTAAGTGACCAAAGACTTTAGTGCCAGTATAATTCACCCCTTTCTGAGCCAAAGTTAGATTTAATCTTGACTAGTGAAGATCATCCTTTCTCCTAGTATTGTAGTTATGCACACTGCTATTACTTTTGAATTGGGTTTGGTTGTTAGTAACAAATTTCATAAGAGAGTATATATAATGAGAAGCTACTGTGAATATCCCTAGATCCTTAAATAAATGTCTGCAGGATGATCTTGGGTGGACTCTAGCTATTATAATGATTACACACTTTTGTGCAATAAATACTTTATTCCTCAGTGATGAATTACCCCAAAACATGATGCCATATGAAAGCAATGAGTGAAAATAGGCGTAGTAAGCTAATTTACTAAGATGTTTATCACCAAAATTTGCAATGACCCTTATTGCATAAGTAGCTGAACTCAAACGTTTCAGCAGATCATCAATGTGTTTCTTCCAATTTAATCTCTCATCAATGGACACACCTAAAAATTTGGAATATTCTACCTTAGCTATATGCTTCTGATTAATGTCTATATTTACTAATGGCGTCATACCATTCACTGTACGGAACTGTATGTACTGTGTCTTATCAAAATTCAGTGAGACTCCATTTACAAGGAACCACTTAGTAATTTCCTGAAAGACAGTATTGACAATTTCATCAGTTAATTCTTGTTTGTCAGGTGTGATTTACTATATTTGTATCATCAGTAAAGAGAACTAACTTTGCCTCTTCATCAATATAGAATGGCAAGTCATTAATATATATTAAGAACAACAAAGGACCCAAGACTGACCCTTGTGGAACCCCATTCTTGATAGTTCCCCAGTTTGAGGAATGTGCTGATCTTTGCATATTATGAGAACTACTTATTTCAACTTTCTGCACTCTTCCAGTTAGGTACGAATTAAACCATTTGTGCACTGTCCCACTCATGCCACAATACTTGAGCTTGTCTAGCAGAATTTCATGATTTACACAATCAAAAGCCTTTGAGAGATCACAAAAAATCCCAATGGGTGGTGTTCGGTTATTCAGATCATTCAAAATTTGATTGGTGAAAGCATATATGGCATTTTCTGTTGAAGAACCTTTCTGGAAACCAAACTGACATTTTGTTAGTACTTCATTGTTACAGATATGTGAAAATACTCTTGAATACATTCCTTTCTCAAAAATTTTGGATAAAGCTGTTAGAAGGGAGATTGGACGGTAATTGTTGACATCAGATCTATCCACCTTTTTATGCAAAGGTATAACAATAGCATCTTTCAGTCTATCAGGGAAAATGCCCTGTTCCAGAGAGCTATTACACAGGTGGCTGAGAATCTTACTTATCTGTTGAGAACAAGCTTTTAGTATTTTGCTGGAAATGCCATCAATTCCGTGTGAGTTTTTGCTTTTAAGCAAGTTTATTATTTTCCTAATTTCAGAGGGAGAAGTGGGTGAGATTTCAATTGTATCAAATTGCATAGGTATGGCCTCTTCCATTAACAGCCTAGCATCTTCTAATGAACACTTGGATCCTACTATATCCACAACATTTAGAAAATGATTATTAAAAATATTTTCAACTTCTGACTTTTTGTTCGTAAAGTTTTCATTCAATTTGATGGTAATACTGTCTTCCTCTGCTCTTGGTTGACCTGTTTCTCTTTTAATAATATTCCAAATTGTTTTAATTTTATTATCAGAGTTGCTGATTTCAGACATGATACACATACTTCTAGATTTTTTAATAACTTTTCTTAATATAACACAGTAGTTTTTATAATGTTTGATAGTTTCTGGGTCACTACTCTTTCTTGCTGTCAGGTACATTTCCCTTTTCCGGTTACAAGATATTTTTATACCCTTAGTAAGCCATGATTTGTTACAAGGTTTCTTACGAGTATATTTAACTATTTTCTTGGGGAAGCAGTTTTAAAATGCATTTACAAAAATGTCATGAAATAAATTATATTTTTAATTGGCATCAGGTTCACGGTACACCTCATCCCAGTCTAACTGCTGTAGGCTTTCCCTGAAATTTGCAATTGTTAAATCGTTGACTGAACGTACTACTTTGGAGGACTGTTTAGTATTGCTGAATGGAGCTGTCATATATTGTAACTAGCTGTGCACCATGATCAGAAAGACCATTCTCAACAGGCTGAGCATTTATTTGGTTAAACTTATCTTGGTCTATAAAGAAGTTATCTATCAGTGAGCTGCTATCCTTTACCACCCGAGTAGGAAAATCAATAACGGGTGTCAAATTGAAAGAACCGAGTAATACTTCAAGGTCATTTTTCCTATTACCCTCTTTCAGAGAATCTACATTGAAGTCCCCACAAATAATAAATTGCTTCCCCCTGTCTGACAGATAGCACAACAAGGAGTCCAAATTTTTCAGAAATAGATGAAAATTTCCTGATGGGGACCTATATACAGTTACAATTATAAATGTGCCTTTATTTAATTTAAGCTCACAGGCACATGCTTCTATATGTTTCTCTACACAAAACTTTTTTGTTTCTATACTTTTTGCACAGTGATAACTTTTGACATATATGGCAACTCCTCCTTTCTCCATATTTTCTCTCATTACATGTGCAGAGAGCTTATATCCACTTACATTTACCTTATCCATATCAGTAACAATGTGATGCTCAGACAGGCATAGTATATCTATTTCATCCTCAGCTTCTAAATCTTCTAAACAAACCAGAAGCTCATCTATTTTATTCTTTAAACTCCCAATGAAATATACTTACATTATTTTTAATTATACTTTTATGAGAACCTTTCCTTATTCTAACATTTGCAGTACTCTCCTGTCTGGGTTTCTCATTGTGCTTAGGCCTAGTTGCTAATGTATTGCAGATCCCTCTCAAAGGAAACACTGTGACCAATAGGTGGGAGAACGCAACCGTCACTCCTGTCTACAAGAATGGTAGCAGAAGGGATCCCAAAACTAATATCTAAATCACTGACATCCATCTATTGTAAAATCTTAGATCATCATCTGATCTCAAACATAGTGAGTTATTATGAATATAATAATTTCCTCCTTGCCATCCAGTAGGGATAGTGGAAGTAACAGTCATGTGAATTTTTTTTTCCTCTCATGACAGAAACATATATAGATGCACAGTTAGCATGTCATACAGTCTTTGACCAAAACTTGACCTCTTCCAGTCCCTTTTCTGTTGCTTGATGGAGGTCTTCTTCAATACCGGAGCTGCGCACAGGTGACACTGAAGCATGTGCTGGATGGTCTGGACTTCTCCACAATCACATTTAATATTGTCTTCGGTTATGTACACCCATCCTGCCAGATAAAATCTTGATCTACCCACTCCTGATCTCAGCCTATTCAAAGATTTCCAGGTCATCCATTTCACGTCATGCCTTGGAGGCAGAGATTCAGAAACTTTTTTTCAACCAAAGGGAAGGGAAGTCTTATCCCTCCAAAGCTGCACCCTGCTGTTTTCAGCAGTGGTAGTAAGTACCTTTGATGTTCTAAGGAAACTCTTCCTTGACTTCAATCACTGCGAATGCAACTTATGCCCGTACAGAGGATGGGTTTTTTCTTGTTCCACTTTCTTTCATTCTTTATTCACCACAATTTCTCTTTGAATGGGAGATGGTGCTATTCCTGCAAGATGGTAAATCCATTCATCAGGAATAGATTTCAAACCACCTGTTATAATTCTGCAGGCGTCATTAAGACCTACCTATGTCTACCTGTTTGCCACGTGATGAATTCTACCAAACAGAACAAGCATACTCTGCTGCAGAATACGGTAATGCAAGTGCAGAGGTTCAAATGGTTTCAGGTTCAGCCCCACTGCGATCTGGCCAATTTTATTAACAGATTGTTCCTGGCGAAAACCTTCAACTTGCAATTCATGCAGTGTCTCTTGAAAGCAAGAGATCTGTCCAGTGTCACTCCCAGGTATTTTGGATTGTAGAAATGTTGTAACTCAACTCCTGAACATATTATCATCAGCCTATTTCTCAAATGCAGAGGAGACACTTGAGTCTTCGAGGGGTTTGGTTTAAGCTGATTTGTGCCATAGTATCTTGATAGGTTTTCAAGGGCACTCTTGACGGTGTTCTCCACTGAGTCAAAATGTGAGCTCTGAGTGGCAAGAGCAAGGTCATCATCATCCCAGAAACTCCTGGTGTTGGGGGCAATAGGTCCGTTGTTTGTATACATGTCGAATACGACTGGAGCCAACACGCTTCCTTGGGGGAAGACTGTTTTTCTGTAGTCTTCATTGGCTGTGTTGCCCTTGAATGTCATTCAAGAACCTGCTATTTTGCAGAACTGCTATGATGAACCCAGTTAGGCTAAAATCCTTGGTCATTTGTATACCTGGAGTAGTAGTAGCCAGTGGTTGACAGTGTCGTAGGCTGCTAATAAGTCAACAAATACCACCCCTGTCACCTTATGAGCTTCAAACCTATCTTCTATGAACTGCATAAGATTCAGCAGTTGTCCAGTGCAGATTTTACCAGGACAAAATCCAGCTTGTTGAGGTATTATCAGAGGGCCAACTACAAGAGGCTATTTAAGATCATTCTTCCAGAAGTTTGTATACATGACAGAGTAATGAAACTGGTCTAAAAATAAACTCACAATTTCCTCACATGACATCCTGAAATCTAAGGATCAAGGCATTCATTCAAGGAAATGCAGTATTTCTTGACTACTGAAAAACATCTGACTCTGTATCACATCAACACTTACTAACAAAAGTATGGCCATACAGAGTATCAAAAGATATTTGTGAAAATGAAATTTGTGAATAGACTGAGCATTTCTTTGTAGGGATGATGCAGCCTGTTATTTTGGATGGAGACTCATTGAAAAATGTAGAAGTAACTTCAGGAGAGTGTGTCGGGTTCCTTGCTGTTCATATTGTAAATTAGTGACCTGACACACAACGGTAATAGAAATGACACAGTTATCTAAAAGCCAGTTACTAACCGAAAAGAGTTGCATGATAATCAGTCAGATCTTGATAAGATTTCAGAGCGATACAATATGGGAACTAGCTTTAAATGTTCAAAAATATTAAATGTGCACATCACAAAGAAAAGTATTATCCTATGACTACAATATCGGTGACTCACAACTGGAATCAATTTGGTATCCCGGCCAATGATTTCAAAATCCTGCCAAAGGAATTGGAATTTGACTGTGGCCGCTAGACAGCATTGTTTCATCTCCTAGCATTCATCTCGCTGATGTGGTGCTGGCTGGAGAGCCATGCGCCTCTTTTCAGCCACTCTGTGTTCATGCACATACTATATAACCAGCGACAACATGGTTGTGCCTTCAATTGTGTATTTGATGCACTCTCACTCATATCATTCTCACTGCACACCATCGGTTTGGTCTCAGATTTTGCTATGTCTCAGGTTTTTGCTCTTTGATTACTCATTTGACCTTTTGTTATTCTGCTGTGCAGTCTCCACAGCCCATTTTCCTCTTGTTTTTGCCCACCCACATTTCCGCCTTTTAATAATCCCAAAGAGGATTGGGGCACTTAATTTACAGTGGCTGAAACAGCAGTTCACTACTTTTCAGGTCCCTGATGACTCTCTCCAACAGTTGCTCTTCCTTTCTTGAGCTTCCCCAGAGGCAAGAGTTGTCTACCCTCTCAATCCAGTCGCACTCACAGTCTACGAAATGTGCAATGACTCGAACTTTATAAATATCACCAGTCAGTAGAATCGCTCCCAGGTTGCTGGTTTACAAGGACTGAGTCACTACCGCAATTTCACTTGTGCGAGCCCAGCTTCCAAAACCTCATATACCAACTTTAATTCGGGAAGTCATGGTCCAACTGGCTCCCGATTTTGTAGTATGCATGGCAGTCCTCAAGCTGGACAATCCTTCCTTGAACAATATTTTTAAAATTGCACAGGCAGCGAATGAGCAGCTCATGTGACCCTTGGGTGGGTGGGTGGATGGGTGGGGAATCACTTACTAGACGGCGGCACTGTGACCATCAGTTTCTGATATAATGATCACCTCTGAAGAACAGCCAGTCACACTCCGGGTGGCATGGACTGCAGGGGTCTTCCGTCATGTCCATACTACTTCACATCACAAATACGAGCGGTCTGTCTGAGTAGCTGGTCGCACTGAACCTGTTGAGGGAAAGATCGGCATCTCCAAAATATTTATCATAAGCTGTTGGGGCAAGGGGACACCATTCCCCACATGCATCATGTGACACTGCATGAACTTCAGGTACTTCTTCCCCAGAGCTCTCATTACTGACCAGAACCCACTATTCTGGCTGCCCTCACATCTTCCAGACTGGGCTGCAAAACAGCTCTAGTGTTGGGCACTCTTCCTCAGCTCCTACAGTTATACCATTAAATACAAGCACAAAGCATAAAACGCTAATGCAGATGCTCTATCTCGCCTACCTGTGTGTCCAGTAGGAAATCTCATGTTTCCATGCAGATGCGGAATAGCAACACACCTTACACGAATTTCCCATTATGACTGCTTACACTGCAGCATACACGCACCTTGACTGTTTCTTATAGCACATCATGCACTATGTACTCCATAGGTGGCCCATATATTTTTTGAAGAATGCCAAGCTGGAGTTTCAGGCATGGGCACACCTCTCCTACCATCTGTCGGTCATCACTGACGTTCTCCTGCTTGACTCTGAGGTAGATATAGTGTCATCATCCTGACCGCCCTGTGGTCTCAAGTTTTTACAACTCCTGTGTAGTTCACTCTTCCACAGATGAGGCAGAGTATGTGGTGTGGGCATTTAAACAGTAAACGCTAAAAACTGCGGGAAACACCACCACCACCACCACCACCACCACCACCACCACCACCACAGCTGCACTAACAATATTCTTGAGCACATACCGGACCACTGTCGTCCATGAACGTAGTCCAGTGGAGATGCTCCATGGGTGGTAGATGTATACTCTCCTTCACCTCCTAGCCCCACAACCCTAGGAACACTTGACCAGACATGCTGGAAGCTATCCATTGGGCACAGCAGTTTGGGCATGCTCATGGGGAGCTTGATGGGTGGAATAGGCTGTGGTGGTTACCACCCATGGGTGGTGCCTTATGACAGTTGTTACAGATAACAGTTTGTTGCTTGACATAGGCAGACAGGAACATATTTTAATCAGTAAAGTGATGACAGTGATTGTAACACAGATATGACATTCAGCATTGATTATGGTTTTATCAATTGAGGACAGCTGAGAGCTTTGCCTAGCCACATCAACTGTTATGCTGCAGCATTCTGTAACTACTCCCTATATTATATGATATAGCAAGTATAGAACCGAAAGATGCAACTCAAAAGCTGTGAAATCGACTGTGTATGTCTCTAATTGACTTAAATAAACACAGCTACAATGAACTACTGGACTTTTCATTCACTTTTATATTTTTATAATTTTAACACCTACATTTCAACACCTGTTTACTGTATGAATTGTCAATCAATCACAATAACAGTTGACACTCCAAGGGGTTTGGATAGCTGTCCAACCAACTCCACCTATGCCCTCCACCTGCATCACCTTTGGTGGCTGTAGTGGACCTGGAATGCCCACATTTGCCAATTCCACAACTGCATGTGTATAAATTGCACTCCAGGGCTCCAGATGGAGGCACAGAGCCTCCGCAACCTTGGCCACTGTTGCCTAAACTGCCACAACCCAGTACTTTGCCAGATGATTCCGGTTCCTCACACCAGCCGGAAGAACTTAAGTGGCAGGACACCAATCATGCCACCAGCCCACCTTCTGAAGCATCATTCAGAATGCTTCTAGCCCTATGCATCTGTTTCAAGTTTCCCAGCTGGTGACCTCGAAAGCCTGCTGGAGGGAATGGAACTCTACTGCGGCCACCAGACAGGGCCATGCCTCTCTTGCCCACCACTCAGTGCTCGTGAACGTAATACAAAGCTATCGGCATTGCAACTCTTGTCTCCACTCATGTATCCGCTGCACTCTCATGTCTTTTTCCTTGCACACCATTGGTTTGGTCTGTTATTCTGCCATGACATCTCCGTTGTCCAGTTTCATCTCGTTGTTGTCCTCCCTGTGCACACTCGCCACACCAGTGCTGACGACCCTGGCCAGTCAGTCCAGCCTCGGAAGGTTCTCTGGTCATCCCCGACATTCTGTGGAGTCTCTATCACAATAGTCAACTCATACAAATGCCTAGGTGTAACAACAAATAAGGATATGGAATGGAATGATTCCATAAGCTCAGTTGCAGGTACAGTAGATGGCAGACTTCAGCACATTGGTAGGATACTGGGAAAATGCAATCAGTCTACAAAGGGGAATGCTTACAACATATTTATGCAACCCACCTTAGAATAATGTTTAAGTCTATGTGAGAACCACACAAAATATGTGAAACATGAGATCTAAACATGTACGAAGGAGCGCAGTACAAATTGTTGCCAGAATGTATCACTCACAGAAGAGTGCCACGGAAGTGCTGAAGAAACTGAACTGGTAGACACTAGTGGATAAATATCAACTACAGCAAGGAACCCTGCTTCCTAATTTTTCAAGAACCAGCATAAAATATGGAAATAAGGAATATACTAAAACACCTTACGTATCACTTCTGTAGGGACCTTGAACACATGGGTAGATTAATTACAGTTCACAAAGAGGCATCTAAGCAAATATTCTTTCCAATCTCCATTAGTGAATGAAGTGGGAGGAAAACTAGATACACAGTAGAATGGGATTACTATCTGCCATGCAATTTACAGTAGTTTACAGACTACAGATGTATGTGTAGGTGGTTGATTAAGGAGAAAAGAATAAATTATTACAAAGTTATGGTTAAAACATAAATCCTGTGTACCAACTCGATAACTTAATCATATACATAGAGGAAATTGGGTCTCTTTTCCCCTCTCACTTAACTTCATATTTTGTGAATACACACGATGTAGAACATTATGAAAATGATAAATAAATGATGTGAGATGGAAGGTGGAAAGGTGTGAGAAGAAGGAGAAGCGGAAAGGAGAAAGGAAGGGAGAAGAGAGGAAGAGGCAGAAGGTGAAAAAGGAAGGGAGGAGAGAGGGAAAGGCAGAAGGGCAGAATAGAAAGGGAGGAAGGGAGGAGAGAGGGAAAGGCAGAAGGGCAGAATAGAAAGGGAGGGAGGGGTAGAGAGAGGGTGGCAGGGGAGAGAGAGAGAGAGAGGGTGGCAGGGGAGAGAGAGAGAGAGAGAGGGTGGCAGGGGAGAGAGAGAGAGAGAGGGTGGCAGGGGAGAGAGAGAGAGAGAGGGTGGCAGGGGAGAGAGAGAGAGAGAGGGTGGCAGGGGAGAGAGAGAGAGAGAGAGGGTGGCAGGGGAGAGAGAGAGAGAGAGAGGGTGGCAGGGGAGAGAGAGAGAGAGAGAGAGGGTGGCAGGGGAGAGAGAGAGAGAGAGAGGGTGGCAGGGGAGAGAGAGAGAGAGAGAGGGTGGCAGGGGAGAGAGAGAGAGAGAGAGGGTGGCAGGGGAGAGAGAGAGAGAGAGAGGGTGGCAGGGGAGAGAGAGAGAGAGAGAGGGTGGCAGGGAGAGAGAGAGAGAGAGAGAGGGTGGCAGGGGAGAGAGAGAGAGAGAGAGGGTGGCAGGGGAGAGAGAGAGAGAGAGAGAGGGTGGCAGGGGAGAGAGAGAGAGAGAGAGGGTGGCAGGGGGAGAGAGAGAGAGAGGAGGGTGGCAGGGGAGAGAGAGAGAGAGAGAGGGTGGCAGGGGAGAGAGAGAGAGAGAGGGTGGCAGGGGAGAGAGAGAGAGAGAGAGGGTGGCAGGGGAGAGAGAGAGAGAGAGAGGGTGGCAGGGGAGAGAGAGAGAGAGAGAGGGTGGCAGGGGAGAGAGAGAGAGAGAGGGGATGGCAGGGGAGAGAGAGAGAGAGAGGGTGGCAGGGGAGGAGAGAGAGAGAGAGGGGTGGCAGGGGAGAGAGAGAGAGAGAGGGTGGCAGGGGAGAGAGAGAGAGAGAGGGTGGCAGGGGAGAGAGAGAGAGAGAGGGTGGCAGGGGAGAGAGAGAGAGAGAGGGTGGCAGGGGAGAGAGAGAGAGAGAGAGGGTGGCAGGGGAGAGAGAGAGAGAGAGAGGGTGGCGGGGAGAGAGAGAGAGAGAGAGAGAGGGTGGTGGCAGGGGAGAGAGAGAGAGAGAGAGAGGGTGGCAGGGGGGAGAGAGAGAGAGAGAGAGGGTGGCAGGGGAGAGAGAGAGAGAGAGGGTGGCAGGGGAGAGAGAGAGAGAGAGGGTGGCAGGGGAGAGAGAGAGAGAGAGGGTGGCAGGGGAGAGAGAGAGAGAGAGGTGGCAGGGGGGAGAGAGAGAGAGAGGGTGGCAGGGGGGAGAGAGAGAGAGGGTGGGCAGGGGGAGAGAGAGAGAGAGGGTGCCAGGGGGGAGAGAGAGAGAGAGGGTGCCAGGGGGGAGAGAGAGAGAGAGGGTGCCAGGGGGGAGAGAGAGAGAGAGGGGTGCCAGGGGGGAGAGAGAGAGAGAGGGTGCCAGGGGGGAGAGAGAGAGAGGGTGCCAGGGGGAGAGAGAGAGAGGGTGCCAGGGGGGGGAGAGAGAGAGAGGGTGCCAGGGGGGGAGAGAGAGAGAGGGTGCCAGGGGGGGAGAGAGAGAGAGGGTGCCAGGGGGGGAGAGAGAGAGAGGGTGCCAGGGGGGAGAGAGAGAGAGGGTGCCAGGGGGGAGAGAGAGAGAGGGTGCCAGGGGGGAGAGAGAGAGAGGGTGCCAGGGGGGAGAGAGAGAGAGGGTGCCAGGGGGGAGAGAGAGAGAGGGTGCCAGGGGGGAGAGAGAGAGAGGGTGCCAGGGGGGAGAGAGAGAGAGGGTGCCAGGGGAGAGAGAGAGAGGGTGCCAGGGGGAGATAGGGCGGCAGGGGGGGAGAGAGGGCGGCAGGGGGGGAGAGAGGGCGGCAGGGGGGGAGAGAGGGCGGCAGGGGGGAGAGAGGGCGGCAGGGGGGGAGAGAGGGCGGCAGGGGGGGAGAGAGGGCGGCAGGGGGGAGAGAGGGCGGCAGGGGGGGAGAGAGGGCGGCAGGGGGCAGAGAGGGCGGCAGGGGGGAGAGAGGGCGGCAGGGGGGAGAGAGGGCGGCAGGGGGGGAGAGAGGGCGGCAGGGGGGGAGAGAGGGCGGCAGGGGGGGAGAGAGGGCGGCAGGGGGGGAGAGAGGGCGGCAGGGGGGGAGAGAGGGCGGCAGGGGGGAGAGAGGGCGGCAGGGGGGAGAGAGGGCGGCAGGGGGGAGAGAGGGCGGCAGGGGGGAGAGAGGGCGGCAGGGGGGGAGAGAGGGCGGCAGGGGGGGAGAGAGGGCGGCAGGGGGGAGAGAGGGCGGCAGGGGGGAGAGAGGGCGGCAGGGGGGAGAGAGGGCGGCAGGGGGGAGAGAGGGCGGCAGGGGGGAGAGAGGGCGGCAGGGGGGGAGACAGAGAGAGAGAGGGCGGCAGGGGGGAGACAGAGAGAAAGAGGGCGGCAGGGGGGAGACAGAGAGAAAGAGGGCGGCAGGGGGGAGACAGAGAGAAAGAGGGCGGCAGGGGGGAGACAGAGAGAAAGAGGGCGGCAGGGGGGAGACAGAGAGAAAGAGGGCGGCAGGGGGGGAGACAGAGAGAAAGAGGGCGGCAGGGGGGGAGACAGAGAGAAAGAGGGCGGCAGGGGGGGAGACAGAGAGAAAGAGGGCGGCAGGGGGGGAGACAGAGAGAGAGGGCGGCAGGGGGGGGAGAGAGAGAGAGAGAGAGAGAGAGAGAGAGAGAGAGAGAGAGAGAGAGAGAGAGAGAGAGAGAGAGAGAGGGTGGCTGGGGGGGGAGAGGGCGGCAGGGGGGGAGAGAGGGCGGCAGGGGGGGAGAGAGGGCGGCAGGGGGGGAGAGGGCGGCAGGGGGGGAGAGAGGGCGGCAGGGGGGGAGAGGGCGGCAGGGGGGGAGAGGGCGGCAGGGGGGAGAGGGCGGCAGGGGGGAGAGGGCGGCAGGGGGGGGAGAGAGGGCGGCAGGGGGGGAGAGAGGGCGGCAGGGGGGGAGAGAGGGCGGCAGGGGGGGAGAGAGGGCGGCAGGGGGGGAGAGAGGGCGGCAGGGGGGAGAGAGGGCGGCAGGGGGGGAGAGAGGGCGGCAGGGGGGGAGAGAGGGCGGCAGGGGGGAGAGAGGGCGGCAGGGGGGGAGAGAGGGCGGCAGGGGGGGAGAGAGGGCGGCAGGGGGGAGAGAGGGCGGCAGGGGGGGAGAGAGGGCGGCAGGGGGGGAGAGAGGGCGGCAGGGGGGGAGAGAGGGCGGCAGGGGGGGAGAGAGGGCGGCAGGGGGGGAGAGAGGGCGGCAGGGGGGAGAGAGGGCGGCAGGGGGGGAGAGAGGGCGGCAGGGGGGGGAGAGAGGGCGGCAGGGGGGGAGAGAGGGCGGCAGGGGGGGAGAGAGGGCGGCAGGGGGGGGAGAGAGGGCGGCAGGGGGGGAGAGAGGGCGGCAGGGGGGGAGAGAGGGCGGCAGGGGGGGAGAGAGGGCGGCAGGGGGGGAGAGAGGGCGGCAGGGGGGGAGAGAGGGCGGCAGGGGGGGAGAGAGGGCGGCAGGGGGGGAGAGAGGGCGGCAGGGGGGAGAGAGGGCGGCAGGGGGGGAGAGAGGGCGGCAGGGGGGGAGAGAGGGCGGCAGGGGGGGAGAGAGGGCGGCAGGGGGGGAGAGAGGGCGGCAGGGGGGGAGAGAGGGCGGCAGGGGGGAGAGAGGGCGGCAGGGGGGGAGAGAGGGCGGCAGGGGGGGAGAGAGGGCGGCAGGGGGGAGAGAGGGCGGCAGGGGGGAGAGAGGGCGGCAGGGGGGAGAGAGGGCGGCAGGGGGGAGAGTGGGCGGCAGGGGGGAGAGTGGGCGGCAGGGGGGAGAGAGGGCGGCAGGGGGGAGAGTGGGCGGCAGGGGGGAGAGTGGGCGGCAGGGGGGAGAGAGGGCGGCAGGGGGGAGAGAGGGCGGCAGGGGGGAGAGAGGGTGGCAGGGGGGAGAGAGGGCGGCAGGGGGGAGAGAGGGCGGCAGGGGGGAGAGAGGGCGGCAGGGGGGAGAGAGGGCGGCAGGGGGGAGAGAGGGCGGCAGGGGGGGAGAGAGGGCGGCAGGGGGGGAGAGAGGGCGGCAGGGGGGAGAGAGGGCGGCAGGGGGGGAGAGAGGGCGGCAGGGGGAGAGAGGGCGGCAGGGGGGAGAGAGGGCGGCAGGGGGGAGAGAGGGCGGCAGGGGGGAGAGAGGGCGGCAGGGGGGAGAGAGGGCGGCAGGGGGGAGAGAGGGCGGCAGGGGGGAGAGAGGGCGGCAGGGGGGAGAGAGGGCGGCAGGGGGGAGAGAGGGCGGCAGGGGGGAGAGAGGGCGGCAGGGGGGAGAGAGGGCGGCAGGGGGGAGAGAGGGCGGCAGGGGGGGAGAGAGGGCGGCAGGGGGGAGAGAGGGCGGCAGGGGGGAGAGAGGGCGGCAGGGGGAGAGAGGGCGGCAGGGGGAGAGAGCGCGGCAGGGGGGAGAGAGGCGGCAGGGGGGAGGGGCAGGGGGGGAGAGAGAGAGAGACAGACAGGGCGGCAGCGGGTGAGAGAGGAGAGGGGGGAGGGGGCAGGGGGGGAGAGGTCGTCTGGGGGGAGAGAGGGCGGCAGGGGGGGAGAGAGGGCGGCAGGGGGGGAGAGAGGGCGGCAGGGGGGAGAGAGGGGCGGCAGGGGGGAGAGAGGGCGGCAGGGGGGGAGAGAGGGCGGCAGGGGGGGGAGAGAGGGCGGCAGGGGGGAGAGAGGGCGGCAGGGGGGGAGAGAGGGCGGCAGGGGGGGAGAGAGGGCGGCAGGGGGGGAGAGAGGGCGGCAGGGGGGGGAGAGAGGGCGGCAGGGGGGGAGAGAGGGCGGCAGGGGGGGAGAGAGGGCGGCAGGGGGGGAGAGAGGGCGGCAGGGGGGAGAGAGGGCGGCAGGGGGGGAGAGAGGGCGGCAGGGGGGGAGAGAGGGCGGCAGGGGGGGAGAGAGGGCGGCAGGGGGGGAGAGAGGGCGGCAGGGGGGGAGAGAGGGCGGCAGGGGGGGAGAGAGGGCGGCAGGGGGGGAGAGAGGGCGGCAGGGGGGGAGAGAGGGCGGCAGGGGGGGAGAGAGGGCGGCAGGGGGGGAGAGAGGGCGGCAGGGGGGGAGAGAGGGCGGCAGGGGGGGAGAGAGGGCGGCAGGGGCGGAGAGAGGGCGGCAGGGGGGGAGAGAGGGCGGCAGGGGGGGAGAGAGGGCGGCAGGGGGGGAGAGAGGGTGGCAGGGGGGGAGAGAGGGCGGCAGGGGGGGAGAGAGGGCGGCAGGGGGGGAGAGAGGGCGGCAGGGGGGAGAGAGGGCGGCAGGGGGGAGAGAGGGCGGCAGGGGTGAGAGAGGGCGGCAGGGGGGAGAGAGGGCGGCAGGGGGGGAGAGAGGGCGGCAGGGGGGGAGAGAGGGTGGCAGGGGGGAGAGAGGGCGGCAGGGGGGAGAGAGGGGCGGCAGGGGGGAGAGAGGGCGGCAGGGGGGGAGAGAGGGCGGCAGGGGGGAGAGAGGGCGGCAGGGGGGAGAGAGGGCGGCAGGGGGGGAGAGAGGGCGGCAGGGGGGGAGAGAGGGCGGCAGGGGGGAGAGAGGGCGGCAGGGGGGAGAGAGGGCGGCAGGGGCGGAGAGAGGGCGGCAGGGGGGGAGAGAGGGCGGCAGGGGGGAGAGAGGGCGGCAGGGGGGAGAGAGGGCGGCAGGGGGGAGAGGGCGGCAGGGGGGAGAGAGGGCGGCAGGGGGGAGAGTGGGCGGCAGGGGGGGAGAGAGGGCGGCAGGGGGGGAGAGAGGGCGGCAGGGGGGGAGGAGATGGCGGCAGGGGGGAGAGAGGGCGGCAGGGGGGGAGAGAGGGCGGCAGGGGGGGAGAGAGGGCGGCAGGGGGAGAGAGAGGGCGGCAGGGGGAGAGAGAGGGCGGCAGGGGGAGAGAGAGGGCGGCAGGGGGAGAGAGAGTGCGGCAGGGGGAGAGAGAGGGCGGCAGGGGGAGAGAGAGGGCGGCAGGGGGATAGAGAGGGCGGCAGGGGGGAGACAGCGAGAGGGCGGTAGGGAGGGAGGGAGGGAGGGAGGGAGGGAGGGAGGGAGAGAGAGAGAGAGGTGGCGGTAGGGAGAGGCATAGAGAGGGAGAGAGAGGGAGAGAGAGGGGGGGGAGGGAGGGATGCAGGGAGGGAGGGAGGAGAGGGGGGCCGGTGGGAGAGGGGGAGCGGGGAGAGGGGTGGGAGAGGGGGAGCAGAGTATGAGTGGGGAACGGAGGGATAGGGGGATAGGGGCAAGCGGTGGTATAGGGGGGAGCGGGGGGATAGGGGGGAGAGGGGCGAGCGGGGGGGATAGGGGGAGAGGGGCGAGCGGGGGGGATAGGGGGGAGGGGCGAGCGGGGGATAGGGGGGAGGGGCGAGCGGGGGGATAGGGGGGAGGGGCGAGCGGGGGGATAGGGGGGAGGGGCGAGCGGGGGGATAGGGGGGAGGGGCGAACCGGGATAGGGCGGAGGGGCGAGTGGGGATGGAGGGGAGAGCGAGTGGGGAAGGGCCAAGCAGGGGGATAGGGGGAAAGGGGTGAGTGGCGGGAGAGGGGGTATAGGGGGAGAGCGGGATGGGGGGGAGCGGGGGTTGCGGGGAGAGCGGGGGTTGTGGGGAGAGCGGGGGTAGTGGGGGAGCAGGGGTAGCGGGGGAGCAGGGGTAGCGGGAGGAGAGTGGGAGAGGGGGGATGGGGGGAGCAGGTGTAGTGGTGGGAGCGGGTGTAGTGGGGGGAGCGGGGGAGAGGGAGAGCAGGGGGGAGAGGGGTGAGCAGGGGGGAGAGGGGGAGCGGGGGAGAGGAGCAGGGGAGAGTGTGAGCAGGGGGAGTGGGGAGAGGTGGGAGAGTGGGTAGTGGTGGGAGAGAGGGGAGAGTGGGGTATGGTGGGAGAGGGGTAGTGGTGGGAGTGGGGTAGTGGTGGGAGAGGGGTGGAGAGGTGGGAGAGGGCGGAGAGGTGGGAGAGGGGGAGTGGTGGAGAGGGGGGATAGGGGGTGAGGGTGGAGAGGGTGGAGGGGGAGAGTGGGTGGAGAGGGTGGAGGGGGAGAGTGGGTGGAGAGGGTGGAGGGGGAGAGTGGGTGGAGAGGGTGGAGGGGGAGAGTGGGTGTGGAGAGGGGGGAGCAAGGGGAGAGTGGGTGGAGAGGGGGGAGCAAGGGGAGAGGGGGGAGCAAGGGGAGAGGGGGGAGCAAGGGGAGAGGGGGGAGCAAGGGGAGAGGGGGGAGCAAGGGGAGAGGGGGGAGCAAGGGGAGAGGGGGGAGCAAGGGGAGAGGGGGGAGCAAGGGGAGAGTGGGTGGAGAGGGGGGAGCATGGGGAGAGGGGGGAGCGGGGGAGGGGGGAGCGAGGGGAGAGGGGGAGCGTGGGGAGAGGGGGGAGCGAGGGGAGAGGGGGAGCGCGGGGAGAGGGGGGAGCAAGGGGAGAGGGGGGAGCAAGGGAGAGGGGGAGCAGGGGGAGAGGGGGAGCAGGGGGAGAGGGGGAGCAGGGGGAGAGGGGGAGCAGGGGGAGAGGGGGAGCAGGGGGAGAGGGTGAGCAGGGTGAGCAAGGGAGAGGGGGGAGTGGTGGGTGAGGGGGCAGTGGTGGGAGAGGGGGGTGTGGGAGAGAGGGGTAGTGGTGGGAGAGGGGGTAGTGGTGGGAGAGGGGGTAGTGGTGGGACAGGGGTGGAGAGGGGGGAGTGGTGGGAGAGGGTGGAGAGGGGGGAGAGGCGGGTGGGGGAGAGTGGGTGGAGCAGGGGGAAGCGGGGGGGAGCAGGGTGGCGGGGGGAGCAGGGTGGCGGGGGGAGCAGGGGGGGTGCAGGGGGAGGGGGGAGCAGGGGAAGGGGGCAGCAGGGTGTGCAGGGGGGAGGGGGGAGCAGGGGGGAGGAGGGAGCGAGGGCGAGAGTAAATTTTAGATGTGATATTGAAATGAAATTCCAAATCAGAAATAAATGCTATGAAAGGTCTTACTGTTTTAATGGCTTCATTTGTGACTCATTATGACTATCCTAGGTCCCCCTCCCAGCACAGTTGTGCTTCATGGATTTACGGTTATATCTCATAAAAGCCTGAAATTATTGAAATCAAGATCCTATTAAAAGTTGCAGGACACAAAATTCTGCATTCAATGATACCACACACATATTTCTTAGACCAGCCATTCAAATACTATTGCTCATCAAACTTTACATATATATGAAACATTTTCATTTTAACTTCTGATTTCTGGTATCTCATCGAAACCTTTTTTGGACTACCTATTTCTATAGGACTCCACCTTAAAGTTGGGTCAACTCACACTGACTGTGTAGGTTGTGGAGAAGAATAGGGACTGCTTTCGTTGCAGTTTACAGTTATGAGCCAGCACTCATCCCCTCTCTCTATTTGATGAAGTTGCAATGAGGAAGACTCCCAAGTCAGTCTTATATGACTTGTTCACACCACTGAATGAGGTAAATCTGGAAGGAGCAGCTTCTGTCATCTATGGTGGACTTCTTCTCCACTGTGCTGTGTGAAGAAATGGTGAAACATTCCAAGCAATCCCAACCAAACACACTGACTACCCAAAATGACATTACTACCGAAGTGCAACAAGTGTGGTGTTTCATGCCTTAAATATGCTGAGTGCCTCTGACAAAGCAAAAGACACACTACTCCTGAGGTCATCTTTAGCAAGTTAATGGTGGTGACCATGACTCAGGAGCAATTATTTTCCAATGACAGAAATAAAGCGCGTCTCATTAACCATCAGCAAACACACATTTCTCAAAACCTGAAAGAGGAGTGACCCCATCAAAATTATTTGGTCTCAACAGCTTCAAACTGGCAGACAACATCAGAAGACCACGCATATTCCTCCACGCCAGAAGTGGATTTGACACAACTTCATCACTCTTCAGGCAGGGCAAGAAGAAGGTGGTCATGCTGTTGGTCAACAATAAATATCCTTTAGAAGAAATCAAAATGGCACTCAAGCTAAAGCTATTGCTGAAGCTGATGTGCAATTTTTAACAACTCTATGTGGAGGCAGGGTAGGAGATACTGTAGATAAATTGTGATTTGAACTATTTGCCAAAGCCCTTGTGAAATCCGAATTCAACCTATTTAACCTGGCATCCCTAACACCAAATTCTGAAGCAGCCCTGCCAACATTGACAACTTACCTACAAGTACAAATGTGGTTAGGACACCACATGGATCTGCTCCTCTGGGGATGTGAGACTTCAGAGTTTGGTCTTGACCCCGTTCATACCCCTACAATTTTCTGCAAATGCAACAAGGGATGTGCAGGTGGTTGTAGATGTTGACAGACTGGGATAAGTGTGCACTGATTTGTGCCAACTGTAATGGGAACTCCTGCACTAATTCCCTCCAACCAGACGAAACTGATGAACCAGATGTTGACAAAGATGTAGACGGCATATATGGAGCGACAAAAATCACAGATTTTGAGGAGCAGAGTGATGGGATAATGGACACCGAATCGGAAATTACAAACTTTGAGAAGCCAAACGACCCAACAACAGTGAAATACTGACGTCTGTGAAATTTGTGTGCCAACCTATTTTTTCACTTTTTCATCTTCTTACCTTTAACTACAATTTTTGTTATTATGAAATATAATCATCACCAATTGATTTCAAGAATTGGGTTTCTTATCTTGCCTCCATCTTCATATCAGTTAACTGAATCTCATCATATTCTATATGATACCTTTTTTAATATTATCTTTTTATATATTCTATAATTTTAATATTTTATTGTATTACTATATTTACTAAGTTCAAGACAAGTACAATGGAATGTTACAGTACAATGTTAAAAGTGTAAATAACACTTATTGAAGAACTGCAATCTAAACAGGCTTCACTGTTGTTGAGAAATAATCAAATTTTAAAGTGGAGCTGTAGGTAAACAGGTGGTCCAAAAAATTCACTTTTGTCTCATCAAATGCATAATTTATTCTTCTATAACTCTTGTATGGACTGCTTTATTGATAGATGGGTTGATTTAGATGATACTACCAAAACGCAAAAGTTAAAATTAAAAAAAAAAAATCATGAATATGAAAAGCACTAATAAGGCAACGGGTGGCCCAAAAAATATGCGTCTGGTCTCACTGCCAGCAGAATTTAATGCTCTACAACTTCTAATAGGACCATGTTTTCAACATTTTGAGTCTTTTGTGAGATATAACCATAACACTGCAAAAATACCCCTTTCGAGGACACATTTCCAACCCCCACGACCTAAGCACAACTCTGCTGGGAGGGGGGAGGAAGCCTAGGATAGTCATAATGTATTGGGCCATAAATGAAGGCATTAAAATGGTAAAACCTTTTGTTGCAATTATTTCTAATTTGTCTACTTTTTTGGTTTTGCACTAATGGTTGTTAAAGTAGAAGGGTGCTGTTTACAGAAAAATGTTCGGATTCCATAATGATTTAACTTGTAGATGAGGGTCACTAATTTTATTACAGCATGAAACAGAGTGAAAAATATAGAGATGATGATAGGAAAAAAATGGGAGGAAGAGAACTGCTTCGCCTACTCTATTCTCAAGCAACAAGAAAATTAATGGTAATAATTTCAGTCCACATATGGGTGAAAGCTAACAACAGAAGAAGTGAACGAGTCAACATAATACAAGACTGCCAGACTAGCAAAATGAAAAGTCAAATAAGAAGACATTATAGCTTGTTGAATATAGAGGCAAGCCATCTCACCCTGTGATTCCACCTCATCAATAAGTGGGCCCAGAAGTCTTATACGACGATGGGCCATCACAACAAGTCTCAATTTGTCACCAAGATCTTGCATCTCATATATTTGTGCAAATGTCCCAATGCGATAGACATCCGAGACATTAGTGACAACATCTGATGTGTTTCTGGAACAAAATGTGAAAGAGATGTTAACATTTTACAAATATTCATAATGCAGTAGATACAATGAAAGAAACATTTGCAGGCACATATAACTTTTCTTTCCTGGTATCAGTGTAATAGAACTTTAACAAGAAGCACTCATTATTAACAAAAATTCTACGGTAATACTTTGTTAATATGCTCCTTTATAAGTCACTCCTCCAAAGCCAAAAATAGTCCCTAAGAGGTTATGTGAAGTGCTTCCCATTTACTGTGCTGCTTTCCCACATAAGAAGCTCTGATACTCTCCATCAGCAGTGAGTATCAAATACTACAAAGGAAAGCTTACGAGTTGTGGCGTAGTTCTGAAACGTTTTCAGCGATCCAGGAAAATATGTAACTGTGTATCTATTCATGTGCAGTATGTACACTTAAATGGTGCTCTTTACACACCACAGCTTTATTTGTTTGAAAAAGCCAAATTACTAATGATTTTTACTGTACCTTCACATGTAGCATGATATGTATAACACAACATATTTCTACTCAGGTCTGAAGATAATCATTACTGACCCAATTAATCATCTGACAACATTATGCCATGCCTGCTCCACCTGTTCACGTAGTACTGTAAGAGTTGTTGGTTGACGAGTCACTTCATCCCACTGTAATCCACACTGTGTAGGTACATGGCAAATGAACCCCCAGATATGGTAAACTTAAAATTTATTTAAAAATGAAACAGCAATAAAGATATAATCAAAAGACTGACTATAAGTGTCGGCAAAGACATTAGTTATGAACGCACAGTAAAGCACAGACAAATGACCGTAAAACATCATTCACTTTTTTGTGCATGATTTTGTTTTACTCTCTTGCATGTAGAAGTTTTGTTAAGCCATACTGCTCAGAGTATGATGGGCTACGAGTGTATTATATCATATGTGTTTCTGAATAAGAGAGGACTTAATAACAGTATTAAGTATTTTTATTCAAATGAATTAGAACCAAGTTAAGAAGAATTCCTTCATATTTTATATCATCTTAAGAGGCACTGGTTTTCCCTGGAGTTGGCTGCCTGCATCTATAATTGAAATGGAGGAAAAGAAGTCCACAATCATATTGTCGTAAAATTAACAGAAGGAGAAGCTTTCAGTAGATGAGAAATATAATTAAATTATATATACAGTGAAGGACACAGAAAAAAGAAATGACGCAAGGTAAAGTGAATGAACAATAGCACAATTTCGTACACGTGGAACATTTCATAATAATGCAGTTGTAGTAATATTCTCTTTTTATTGTAAGTAAAATGACAATTACCAATCAAATTTCCTTTTATTCTTTCCTTTTAATTAATTTTTTATTATTATAATACAACTGATGTCCTAAGTGCCACAACTTCAGGACACAGGTTGTAAGTAGGGTTCGCTAACTACTGTTATAGTAAGAAATTTCTATGACATTGTTATTAGTCATAAAAACTAATTGTCTGTATTTTCTGTTTGCATGAATCACAATGGGGAGCAAGTAAAGCAAAAAAGCAAAAACTGAGGAGAAATTTTGGAAAGAAGTAAGAAGCGGTCCCGGGTTATGTAAAATTTTCCATAGTAAACTGTTTTGTTCAGCGCAGAAAAGGTGGGATTGCTATGCAAGTTGCTTGCATGGTTATGCTTGGTAGTGCATCTTTTGATGTAGATAGAAACCTTTTCCTCATTATTCCCTTATTGAATTTTATTGTGGAAAATTTACAAAAATTTTTCAGTGTGATACGTGTTGTCAGTAAAACAAAAAATTGCAACACAATAGTTTGCATGTCATAGTAGACGTAAAACAGGCTTTGACATCACGTAAATTACGATTATCAAGTGTAATCATTAGCATATGGAATTTTTCCATTTTTTGTGAAAGTTTTATTTTTGCATATTAATACAACATAGCAGAAAAATATATGTCCACTGTTGATAACAACAGCGAAAACGTATTCAGCCAAGATGGCATAGAACTTCGCAATTGAACAACTGAAGTTCGGGCGTCATGAATGCCTACCACAGAAAGTTTAAGTAGGTCAGAGATGAGTGTCGCAGGTTTGATAAATGATGCTCGACAGCAGAATAACTTTGACGACACAATGTTTACAATTGAAGAGACAATGTCACGCATCTCCCAGGGCGATATACTGCTCATGAATGAAACATAGGAGAGATACAAATATGACTCTTGACAACACGTTACACACACCATTTGTTCACAACACAAACATTAACTTGGAAAGAACAGCTGACAGCAACCACAATGGTACAACTGTCACACTGCTATGGCAGTTGTTATATAACATAAACACGAAATTAGATAATATGAACACCAATTTCAGTGATATGAAACAAGATATGAGCACGGTGAAACAGCAACAAAACACTGTTACACAAGATCTAAATACAATGAAACAAGAACAAAAACAAGTATTCAAGGATTTGCAAAACACAGTCTCTCAGAAGTTCAATGACTTAGCCAAAAATTTTCGCACTGAAATCGACAAAAAATTGAATGATATGAAAAAACAAGTAAAGCATGAAGTACTTTCTGAAGCTAACAGTAACATTACGGAGTTAAAACAGAAGGTAGATTCTTTTAATGATCATCATGATCTAGTAGAGCAAAAGATAAAGAAAATCGCAGACGCGAACACAAACACTGAAACCACGCAGAACCAGTTGTGTTCGACAGTAAAAAAATGTAACCACTGTAGTTAACAAACTAAACGAAGACTATGAAGATGTACCTCTAGCTGTGGAAGAGCTTACTTTAAGGGTAGCAACATTAGAAGTTGACTAAACATGTGCTAAGAAGGAGAGAGAGAACACCTGAGGTAGGTACATTAGATAAGAGTAATAACATTGCAGAGAAGTTAGTAACCAATTGTAAGTTACACGCAGATGTAGTAGAAAAAGCTACTCAGAAAAAAGAAAATGAAATAGTTAATAAGGTAAACATTAACCTACAAGCTGCAGAAGATAAGATCCACAATCTTTTAGAAGAAAATATTACCGGATCTCAAAATATGTACATAAATAATACACAGGCTACAGTGAACAAATCACAACCCGTCGGTATTTATCCATAAATTGTCACAAGTTCTACAGCAGGTAGCAGTGACAGTTGTAGAATGCAAAACACAAACATTCTTAGCCACCTTGACATGTCCAAGGATTTTTGTCTATGCACACATGCCTCATCTCAGGGGCTGGGGCCATGCTTGTTCCACATGCGAGAAGTAGAAGGTAAAGAAGTCCCCAAGGTCATCAGTTTTGCTAGTTAAACATTATCAGAAGCAGAAAGATATTACTCTGTCTCAGAATTGGAAAGTTTAGCTGTACTACACAATAATTCAATTTCAAGATCATTTATATTAAAGGAAGTCAAAATGTTATTGCAGATGCCTTGTCTAGGTTACCACAATGTTTAGATTAATGTAGTGAATTGACACAGCAAGATGCAGAAATCAAAACGTTATTAATGCAAGGTACAACAAAACAGTATGAAGTGAATGAAAATTATACAACAGAAAGATCGCGTACATGGGTGTTTTGTTTCATAGGAAACACGAAAAATCTGATCAATGGTGTGTGTGTGTGTGTGTGTGTGTGTGTGTGTGTGTATTCCTGAAGATTATATCAACAAATTTATAAGACAAGCACATGAAGTATGGGGACATTACGGGGTAGGAAAATGTACCGAAAAAATTGCAACACTTTGTCATTTTCCAAATTTGAGAAGTGAAGTCATACAGGTATTAAGAAAGTGTACAATATGTCAAAAATCAAAACAGTCCAATGTTTCAAAATATACCGAACTACACCCAATATTCACAAAAAAATCCTCTAGATATAGTATCCCTGGAGATAGCTGGTCCATATCCAAGAAGTAAAGGAGGTGTAAGATACATAGTGGCACTATATGATATTTTCTCGAAACAGATCAAAATGTATGCCATTAAAAATGCAACAGCCACAAATATGAGAAAAAGAATTGAAGAAAACTATTTGAAAAGAACATGTAAACCAAAGGTACTACTAACTGATAATGTTTTGTATTTCATTGGGTGAAAGTGGAAACAATTTATGACCTCACAGGGCATAAAACATATTAGAGAGCTTTTTCAACCGGGAAGCAAGTCCCATAGAACAAGTCTTTAAAGAATTTAACTGGTTTATTAGGACATACACCCCTCACAAACATACCCCATGGGTAGCATATATGATTCCTTTCATGCAAGTTGTCAATAACTTTCCACATTCTTCAGCAGGTTTCACACTTGACGAATTGATGTTCCATACCATGTCAACCTACAGTGTGGGGGCAATTGTGTAGGTACATGGCGAAAGAACCCCTGGATATGGTAAAGTTAAAATTTATTTAAAAATGAAACAGCAGTAAAGATACAATCAAAGACCGACTATAAGCATTGGCAAAGACATTAGTTATGAATGCACAGAAAAGCGCAGACAAATGACCTTAAAACATCATTAACTTTTTTGTGCACGATTTTGTTTCACTCTCTCGTATGTAGAAGTTTTGTTAAGCCATACTGCTCCCAGTATGACGGACTACGAGTATTTTGTATTATATGTGTTTCTGAATAAGAGAAGACTTAATAACAGTATTAAGTATTTTTATTAATGTGAAATAGAACCAAGATAAGAAGAATTACTTCATATTCTATATCATCTTGAGAGGCACTGCTTTTCCCTGGAGTCGGCTACCTGCATCTACAATTGAAATGGACAAAAAGAAGTCCACGGTCATATTGTCGTAAAATTAACAGTAGAAGCAGCCTTCAGTAGATGAGAATTATATATAGTTAGTGATGGACACACAAAAAAGAAACAATGCAAAGTAAAGTGAAAAAACAATGGCACAATTTCATACACGCAGAACATTTCATAATAATGCAGTTGTACTAATATTCTCTTTTTATTGGAAGCGAAAGGACAAATACGAATCAATTCCGTTAATTTTTTTCCTTTAATTATCTTTCTTTATTATAACACAACACATGCTCAATTGGAGACACATCCAAAGATTGTGATGCCCAGGGAAGTTGCTGCACATTCTGCAGAGCATGCTGTGTTTCACGGGCAGTGTGTGGATGAGCATTATCCTGTTGGAACAACACATCACCTTCCTGTTGCAAGAACGGGTCTAACAACACTCTGCACATACTGAGTGCTGGTTTGAATCCACTCCAGAAACACCAAAGTCGAATAAGAGTTGTAGCTTATTGAACCCCAGACCATACAGGCCTAGGGCAGGGCCAGTGTGTCTCTGATGAGTGCATTTTACGAGACAGTGTTCACCATGTCTATGTCTTATGTGCAAATGACTATCACTTGCATGCAGGCGGAAACTGCTTTCATCACTGAAGACCATGGCACGCCAATTCCATCTTCCAAGTGATCATCTTACCGCACCAGTTGAGCCATGCGTGTTGAAGCTGTGGTGTGAGTGGAAGATGGGCTAGAGGTGTGCATGGCTAGAGATGTGCCTGCCTATAGTCCCACTGCTAATAACAGTTTCACAAGTTTCATGTTAACACGTTTGGGCTCTAAAGTCCTCTTATCTGTACTGTGGCAGCTGTACAATCAGCCACTACTGCCTTACAATGTCATGACCCTGGTGGGCATCCGGGCTGCGTGGATGTCCAGAACCTCACCTACAGATGAGAGAATGTTCATGTGACCACTGATAATAGCACTGTTGCAAAAACTGGTACAACACATCCAACTCGTGTGACAATTCTCCAGAAGGTCCATCCCGCCACTCAGAAGGCCACAATTTGACTCCTTCCAAACTCACTCAGATGGCTGAAGAAAGCAGAAGTGTGTCTCCATAGCATGGACGCCTGCTTGTTTCACACGATTGCATCACACTCACCCTTCTGGTTGTGAGCATTCCCTGTTAAAGGGCAGCTATGCCACTGCGCTAACTGTTGGCAGACGAAGTTGAAAACATTATCAGTACATCTACTATCCCCCTGGGGGTATATGCCATTATCGGATCAAAATCATCATCATCTTTCCACGTGAACTATTTTTCTCAGTAGTGTATTTAACAGACCAGTAAGGAATTAGGGCTGCTTTCAAAATTCATGGCTGACAAGTCCTACACAATCCAAAATTTAATTTGTCTTGGTGTGAAAATCAGTAAATAGGTATTGGTGTTAGTTATTCACATAAATCCATACAGGTAAGAGAAACTGTCATCATCATAGCTCCAAATCCTTGTTGCTTAAAAAATGTGAGTTAACTGCCATTCGAAAAGACAAACCATCAGCAAAATCTGAAGTCCCAGAGCCTCCTGGGGACACCAAATTTCATTTCAGTTGTGTGCATTGCCACAAAGACTGACATAATTGAAAACTGTTTCTGTAAAGTCAAAGTTTTTAAGGACAGTTTATCAATTACTGAGTAAAGCGACATTAGTCTATTGAACTAATTGTATAAATATTCTCTCATGGACATGTGGTGGGGGAAAATGTCCGTCTTAATGAACCGGACGATGAAGACACACACCTCCCCCCCCCCCCCCCTCTCTCTCTCTCTCTCTCTCTTTGCCTCTGCATGGTTACAGTGCCCTAGCCTCTCTCTCTCTCTCTCTCTGCCCTGCATGATTACAGTGCCCTAGCTGACTATATCAGCACCCAGTTGTGCTGCAGCGATGGCACCATGTACTGGGCTGAGACAATGTTGCCGTGCATGTGTGGTGTATTCTGTATTCTATTCTACTTCGTTCTGAAGAAGTACACTGTTCAAAAACTCGGTAACATTTTCAGTCTTGTTTATGCGCCTATTTACCACTCAACACCTCAACAACACAATGAGTCGTTGCACTTTTCTCCTCCCATTATTTGTGCAATACTTGAAATACTTCATGTAGTTGCATATTTATGTTACTTATTAAAGAAGATGCCTCTATGATGCCACAAATCACTTTCCTCTTAGCTGTTTTCCAGTTTCATAAGTAATTCTGCCATGGAGACTTGAAGAGAATTTTACTGAAATGTTACTGTACTTAATATGCAGTGTTACTTAACATGCATTTATTATTAGACACCATCATTACTGAGCACAATAATCTAAAATACTGCCAAGGATAAGCAAATCAGGCAGATATGTTCACAGATTTAAATCATCTGACAAACATTTTTCGTTAATTAAAAGAATTATAATGATTTCCATAGCTATAAGTTTAGTTTTATACAGTAAAGTGTAGAAGGGAAAATGTGCTAATTGCCCTAGACCCCTGGTTCCGCCGATAAATATCAGCTGCTCAACTTATGACCCATAGAAGTACATGTTGCCACAGCAAACACAGCATGTTAACTGATTCACTCATGAAATTTATGTAATGAAATGAAAAGTAAATTAATTTAATTAACTTATGCCAATGAATAACTATTCTCAGCTAGTTTAGGTAGTTTCCAGGCAGTCTTGGAAGTTTTTGAAAACCTCAGCTTCTTCCTAATTTAACACTCGTGAGAAAACAGCAATTCACATAATGAAGAATCAGATTAGGAATGATCTTTGCAGCATTCAACATTCGATATTTCAACACCAATGTGATCCAAACTATTCAAACATTCATAAAAAATGTTGCCCCATAAACTGTCCTCATGGAGTTTTACTGAGGTGATATTTTCCACCTGGGTAAGAACAATGCCTTCTGATGGGTACGTGAGCAATGGCTTTCCTGTAGAACAATTGTAAATGCCTTCTGATTGGTATGTTAGCAATGGTTTTCCTGTAGAACAACCATAATCTCTAACAGACATAGGTAAAGAGAGTGGCATGTCAAACAAACTCCCACATAGAAGGCACAAACACTTTGGACATCTTGTGACTCTTCTTGCCTGGTGCACCACATAACCTGCCAGATACTAAACTAAACTTTCTTTTGCTGAAGAGCTTTCAAGACTCTACAGTATATATGCTGTGGATTGGGTGAGCCACTTTGAAGTTATACGGAACACAGCATTTTTTAAATTATGTCTTCCAGTTACAGAACTCTGTTCTTTTACTGCGAATATCCAGCTAATGTCCACATCTGTCTTACGTATTACGTCAATGAGAATTCATGTTTATTTTCACAGTTTCCATCAAAAGATAATGAAAGTGTAACAGGAATGCAAACACACAGTAACAGTAACATGTGCAAGCTAGTCTACTACTGATGGATGATTATTGCAGCTCAGAGACCTTACAATCCGAAATGACGTTCAAGTGGATACTGATTAAATTTTGCTTTCAAGATATAGCTGAAACTTTTTTTTCACAAGTATTCAGATATTCCAAATGCACTTTCAATGGTTATGCTTAGAGATCGGAGAGTTCTTTCAGAAGCAAAGCTGTAATTTTTATCAGCAAAAGTGCTTCTCCATCTGTGAGCCTATGAGTTTTTGTGCAAAGCAAACTTACGAAACGAAGAGATAAGTGAGTCCACTAAGTTGTTCATACATCTAGTGAATGATTCCACTCATTCACTGCCTCTGAATGCTATCACATCAATATCCATGAAGAATTTTTCGCCATGGACTACTGAGTTACTGAATAACTTTACAGCTAACCTTACAATCATTTGTTGACATGATGTCATATCCACGTGGGTGGAAGTTAACTTGGGGTGAATTTTTAATCTGGCAAATCTAGGGCATTACCTTGTTCATACACACTGCAATAAAAATTATAGATGATTATCTCATTGTTAAATAATATGTTAGCTTTATCACAAAAATTATTTCTTATGCACTTTATTACATGAATAGCTTCTGAAAATGCCCAAATTCTTCTAGTTTCATAAACTGGATTTGATATAGAGCAAGCATTTTTATTCCACCTATTCCTAGACATTGCCACATCTTTTTATTCAATTGACTGTCATCAGGGGTGAATGCAATAATTCTTGTTCTGGCTTGCTCCAGCTGGATAATTATTTGAATCAGCATCTGCGACACAACATCGCTAGGAACTGCATTGTGACTTGCATACATGGCAACAGGGTGGATCCAGCAGAGGAACAAACAAATAGCAGAGCATGACTGCACATTTATTCTTACAATCATCTGGAGAATATTGCCCTAAATTTATGAAACCATCAACTTTCAATGAAGTGTTATGCAATTCTTCTTGGCGCTTAAAAAACCTTCACCAAATTTAGGAGATTTGTTTTGCAAGGAAGTGGCAACAATCCATGCTTCAAACAATGTCTGTATCCTTTGGGTGATTTAATTTTTAAGATCATTCTGTCCAGAAGAAAATCACTACCATATTGGATACACTTGTTGTTTTTCAATTGACAATTCTTATAGTAGTGTCTACTATGTTTTTCTCTCTCATATTGAGTTTAGAATGATTTAGAAGATCTGACTGAGCCATCTTACGCTTTTTGTCTGAGAGCTGTCTTCACAGAAGATTTATTTTGACATTTGCTGTTCTTAATTTATTATGTAATAGTACAACTTCCCCATTCTTAAACTCCACTGTTCTTTTTCATTAACTTACTGCTGCATGTGGTACTGATTCATTCTGCATTTTGTCCATTTTCCTGGACAGAAGAAACACTGAGGGACAACATATGTTCTTGCTCAACGTTTTCTTCGCTGCAGCTTTTCTTTTGTGGGTGTTTAGATAGATATTTTTGTAAATTATGGAAATGAATGGACTCAGCAGCCGGAGACTGTGTGTGTGTGTGTGTGTGTGTGTGTGTGTGTGTGTGTGTGTTTAGGTGTCCAATTCTGATTAAGGTGTGTTTTGCCGAAAGCTCTGTTTGACAGTCTTTTTGTAGTGCCTATCTGAGACTCAGCACCTCTTCTTTATGGTGAGCAACAACTGTTGTTGTTGTGGTCTTCAGTCCTGAGACTGGTTTGATGCAGCTCTCCATGCTACCCTATCCTGTGCAAGCTTCTTCATCTCCCAGTACTTACTGCAACCCCCATCCTTCTGAATCTGCTTAGTGTATTCATCTCTTGGTCTCCATTCACGATTTTTACCCTCCACGCTGCCCTCCAATGCTAAATTTGTGATCCCTTGATGCCTCAGAACATGTCCTACTAACCGGTCCCTTCTTTTTGTCAAGTTGTGCCACATACTCTTCTTCTCTCCAATTCTATTCAATACCTCCTCATTAGTTATGTGATCTACCCATCTAATCTTCAGCATTCTCCTGTAGCACCACATTTCGAAAGCTTCTATTCTCTTCTTGTCCAAACTATTTATCATCCATGTTTCACTTCCATACATGGCTACACTCCATACAAATACTTTCAGAAACGATTTCCTGACACTTAAATCTATACTCGATGTTAACAAAAACACTTTCCTCGTCATTGCCAGTCTACATTTTATATCTTCTCTACTTCGACCATCATCAATTATTTTACTCCCTAAATACCAAAACTCCTTTACTACTTTAAGTGTCTCATTTCCTAATCTAATTCCCTCAGCATCACCCGATTTAATTTGACTACATTCCATTATCCTCGTTTTGCTTTTGTTGATGTTCATCTTATATCCTCCTTTCAAGACACTGTCCATTCCGTTCAGCTGCTCTTCCAAGTCCTTTGCTGTCTCTGACAGAATTACAATGTCATCGGCGAACCTCAAAGTTTTTATTTATTCTCCATGGATTTTAATACCTACTCCGAATTTTTCTTTTGTTTCCTTTACTGCTTGCTCAATATACAGATTGAATAACATCGGGGAGAGGCTACAACCCTGTCTCACTCCCTTCCCAACCACTGCTTCCCTTTCATACCCCTCGACTCTTATGACTGCCATCTGGTTTCTGTACAAATTGTAAATAGCCTTTCGCTCCCTGTATTTTACCCCTGCCACCTTCAGAATTTGAAAGAGAGCATTCCAGTCGACATTGTCAAAAGCTTTCTCTAAGTCTACAAATGCAAGAAACATAGGTTTGCCTTTCCTTAATCTTTCTTCTAAGATAAGTCGTAAGGTTAGTATTGCCTCATGTGTTCCAATATTTCTACGGAATCCAAACTGATCTTCCCCGAGGTCGGCTTCTACCAGGTTTTCCATTCGTCTGTAAAGAATTCGCATTAGTATTTTGCAGCCGTGACTTATTAAACTGATAGTTCGATAATTTTCTCATCTGTCAACACCTGCTTTCTTTGGGATTGGAATTATTATATTCTTCTTGAAGTCTGAAAGTATTTCGCCTGTCTCATACATCTTGCTCACCAGGTGGTAGAGTTTTGTCAGGACTGGCTCTCCCAAGGCCATCAGTAGTTCTAATGGAATGTTGTCTACTCCCGGGGCCTTCTTTCTGCTCAGGTCTTCCAGTGCTCTGTCGAACTCTTCGTGCAGTATCGTATCTCCCATTTCATCTTCATCTACATCCTCTTCCATTTCCATAATATTGTCCTCAAGTACAGTATATATCTTACCCCTAGTAAGATAAGCGTCTACATCCTTACATTTGTCCTCTAGCCATCCCTGCTTAGCCATTTTGCACTTCCTGTCGATCTCATTTTTGAGACGTCTGTATTCCTTTTTGCCTGCTTCATTTACTGCATTTTTATATTTTCTCCTTTCATCAATTAAATTCAATATTTCTTCTGTTACCCAAGGAGTTCTACTAGCCCTCGTCTTTTTACCTACTTGATTCTCTGCTGCCTTCACTACTTCATCCCTCAGAGCTACCCATTCTTCTTCTACTGTACTTCTTTTCTCCATTCCTGTAAACTGTTCCCTTATGCTCTCCCTGAAACTCTGTACAACCCCTGGTTTCTTTAAGTTTATCCAGGTCCCATCTCCTTAAATTCCCACCTTTTTGCAGTTTCTTCAGTTTTAATCTACAGTTCATAACCAATAGATTGTGGTCAGAGTCCACATCTGCCCCTGGAAATGTCTTACAATTTAAAACCTGGTTCCTAAATCTCTGTCTTACCATTATATAATCTATCCTTTTCATAATATTGAAATAAATGAGGAACCACTCCTGGTTCTACAGACCACCTTTGTATCAGAATTGTAACTTATTTACTGTCAATGACAAACAAGTTTGCTTTTGTGACAAGTCCAAAATTCTACTTCTTGTTTTGGAGTTCTAAAGAAATGTTTACCTTTACTTTCTCTGTAGTTAGATCTGCAGGCTGGAACAAAACACATGTGCAATTTTTGTTGTTGTTGTTGCTGCTGCTGTTGTTATTGTTCTTCTTCTTTAAAGAAGAGTAACTGTAATGCCTAACATCACTTTATTGTTGCAGCTTTGAACTCTGCAACATTCACTTCTAACACCATAAACAAACTCACAAAATATAGCAAAACACACTTTCCGATTCAATAAAATCACAGCTTGTGTCCCAAGCCATAGTGCTGTTCGTAGTACAAGGACATACCACCTGTCACACACTACCTTTGTAAAGTGTGTGGAGTCAGAACACTTACTGTTATACCCGCTTTGTACGGTGGCACACAAAGTATTCCATGCACGAGAAAATGTATGTCTGGTAAAAGCTTTTATGGGCTTATTGTACAATTCTGCTGAAATATGTGTGCTCAGTGCATCACAATTTTTTCTTACATTAAATGTTAGTGAATCTCTTGTATATAAACAACACAATCTTGCAGGATATCTAATGCCAATACCTATAAAAGATTTCCATACACTTACCAGCACATCACCAAATAAAATTAACTTTCAAAGCTGACGACCATCAAGAACAGAGATGCTATACAACTATGCCCCCATTACTCAGTTCGAAGTCTTTCTCTTTCTCTTTGAAGAAGAAACTTGAGACAGAAAGAATGGAAATGTGAAGAAACAAAGGTGGTTATTCAAAGGATAATTCTCTCAAGTATATTCTGCTCCAACCACATGCAGAGAAAACAATTGTGTTTCTAATGTCCTGAATTTACTATCTTATTTTTGTGGTGAACGACCCCCGATTGTGATTCCTTATAGATTGGAGAAGCGAACCCATCCACTATATTGGAATCTGGCTGTGGAGTAGGTAATGCATTGATGTAATTTTTATGTAATAGGAAACTGAAAAATAACATACTAAGTGAAATCTTTTACCGATAATTACTAGTTACTGAGAAGCTGCATGTCACTATAGGGAAAATACTTATCCAACACTTACACTTACTGATAATCACTGGTAACTAAGAAGCTGTACATCACCATAGAAAAAAATACTTGCACAACACTTACACAAGACAGTCAAAACATGTACACAAAGTTGTTCAGTCTTTTTCTTCTTCTTATTCCATCTGACCAATGTAGAACACCTCCAATTAATGACTATCTCTACATATTAGAGGTCTACTGTCCACAGCAATAACAGCTTCGTATTTCTACTGGCCACTATCTTCTTAGGAACAGTTAATTGACAATAGGAAAAAGTTAATCAGTTTTTGACAAAAAATGAACTCCTTCATCACACTGGTCTTTACCCTACTGTAAGACAAGGTAGCCACTGCCCACCTTGTAAAATCTTTTATGCTAATGAGATAACTACAGTCATACCCAGTCAGACACTCATATGTTGCACAAAATGTCTATGAACACCTTTCTTAGTCACGTGAAAGAGATGTCAACAAGTTCTTCATGCAAGGACTTCAAACATATCACAATTTTGAAATGTGTGGGTCTGACTGACAGAAAAAGATAACTGTTGTCAACAGAATGTCAATGTATTTCAGCTTCATTTTCTAGTATCATGGAAGAGATGAGGAATAAACATGATTTTCAGGTGTAGTTCAGGGTATCCATCACCACAGAGGAGAATGGGAGGATCACTGTAAATTACACATATCTACTATTTACTTTTTCATTTACTCTTGGGCTCCAAATAGTAAAAGCTTTGTGCCAGGCATGGTGGAGGAAAGAAATGCACACTGTCTCATGGTGGTGTTCAGATGATCCAGAAACATTACTTTCATAGAACTAGTTCACCTGTCAAGTAATGTGGAACCAGTTATGTGCATATTACATAGATATACGGTCAGGTAGTTCTCTACATGAATAGTACAGCAGTGACATTTGTCTGTTTTGGAATCACTGATACCACCTTGGCACATGTGAATGCAAGTCTCACAATGCACATCAGAAGCAAGACAATTACTTTCAATCCTGCAATATTTCCACTACAAAAAGCAAACTGCGCTACTCTCCTATATTTCTGATTCTCAATAAAGTAATAAACACAATACACACTAAGAACTTATACACTTGGTCATCGTCTTTCCAAAACCACTAGTATCAATAGCAAATACCATTATACTAACTATTGATTTTAACCATTGTTGTGTATGATAAATCTTTATTGTTTAACTGTCCTGAATATAAGAGAGGTAATACATGCAGAGCGCAAGTAGCTGTAATAATGCTTATAAACTAAACAACAGTGAAAACAAGTAACACTCACTCATCATTGATTTTCAGAAAAACACCTGCATATGGCTGATTCCATTTGACCTTTTTCCTAATCAGGTCAACAAGTTGTGGGTTTGATATCTGAAAGCAAAAGAGAAGAAGAAATACTTATACATCTTTCATTATGATTAAAGTAACAGTGAATGCAGCATCAGGATACAGATATAATAAAATCAAACAATGGAAAGACAAGGATGGAATAACAACAATATTATTAAAAGAATAGATTGCTACTCACCATAGAGAGGAAAAGTTGGGTCGCAGACAAGCACAATAAAAATACTGGTACACTTTTAAGCTTTCAGCCAAAAGGCTTTCTTCTGAAATAGAAAGAACACACACAAATTCCACAACCACAACTCACACACATAAGATCACTGTCTGACTGCTGTGGACAGACTGTGGACTGCAACTGCGCATGATGGGAGCAGCAATGTTGTGGGGGTAAGGAGGAGGTGTGGGGTGGGAAAGGGAGAGGAAGGGATAGCAGGGTAGGGGGTGGGGGAAGGTGTAGTGCTGCATGCAAGGGCATAGTGGGGACATAGGGACAGGGTAGAGCTGCTAGGTGCAGTCAGGAGGCCTGGGGGGCGGAGGGGGTGGGAGGGGGAATGGGAGTGAAAAAAGAGAGAAGAAGGTGAGAAGGGAAGGCTAGTGGGTGCATTGGCAGAATAGAATGCTGTGTAGTAGTGCTGAAGTGAGAGCAGGGAAGGGGATAGGTAGGAGGAGGACGGTTGACGCCAGAAGGGCTACAAGAACATGTGATACAGAGCAGGGAGAGCTCCCACCTGGGCAATTTACAAAAGACAGAGTTGGTAGGAAGGATCCAGATGGCGCTGGTTGTGAAGCTCTCACCAGCTGTCTCCTGGCTGCAGTTTTTGGGTGGCCATTCACATGGACAGCCAACTTGTCAGTTTTCATGCCCCTGTACCTCCCACATAGCCACCATCCGGTCACAAAGGAGCACTCCTCTCGTGATTCAGCACAATCCAGGACTGCAGCAACTGAATCACATTCTCCACCAGGGTATCAGCTGCCTCCTGCCATGTCCTGAAATGAGGAGTATCCTACCCACTATACTTCTCACCACTCCCACAATGGTCCACCAGATGTATGCAATATCCTTCTTCATTCTTACTCCTCTCCTGTTCCCAATCCCTTGCCTCATGGCTCATATATCTGCAACAGATCTATATGCAAGATGGTGGTGGTGGGTTTAAGGTTGAAAGGGACCAAATTGCATGGTCATCGGTCCCTTTGGGTGGCCATTCACATGCACAGCCAACTTGTCAGTTTTCATGCCCCTGTAACTCCCACATAACCACCATCCGGTCACAAAGGAGCACTCCTCTCGTGATTCAGCACAATCCAGGACTGCAGCAACTGAATCACATTCTCCACCAGGGTATCAGCTGCCTCCTGCCATGTCCTGAAATGAGGAGTATCCTACCCACTATACTTCTCACCACTCCCACAATGGTCCACCAGATGTATGCAATATCCTTCTTCATTCTTACTCCTCTCCTGTTCCCAATCCCTTGCCTCATGGCTCATATATCTGAAACAGATCTATATGCAAGATGGTGGTGGTGGGTTTAAGGTTGAAAGGGACCAAATTGCATGGTCATCGGTCCCTTGTTCCACTGCACCAAGTCCATGGGTTAAAATGGAAAACATACAAGAGACACCGCAGGAGGTCGAGAGGGACAAAAAAAAATAAAAAACAAATCTGAACACCACAGGGACAATAGAAGACAAGAAGAGCACAGAATTACAAAAAACAGGCAGAAGAGCTTAAAACAAAAGAGCAGATAACCCGGGTTGGCTGATCACGAGGATAAAAAAAGATGAGCCAGCCACTCTGCAACACATTAAAATCCCTGACCTAACAGGTCTAGGATAGAAAGCACGGGGAGACAAAAAACAGGACGTAAAACTTAAACTGAAGAATAAAAACCAGCGTCACATATAAAATGTAAAACCAATTTAGCCATGGAGGCATTGTCTCCTAAAATAGAAGGAAGGGTGGCAGGGAGATTAAAATTCTGCCTTCGAGTGGCGAGATGTGGACAGTCCACCAAAAGGTGGGCCACTGTTAAACGGGAGCCACAGTGACAACATGGTGGGGCCTCACGCCAGAGAAGATAGCCATGTGTTAGCCAAGTGTGGCCAATGTGAAGGCGGCAGAGGACCACAGAGTCCCTGCGAGAAGCCCGCAGAGAAGACTTCCACTCATTTGTGCTCCCCTTGATGGCACGGAGTTTATTGGGTGTAACTAAGATGCGCCATTCAGCATCCCAAATCCCGAGAACTTTGCGGCACAACACTGAACAGAGGTCAGGTTCGGGTATGCCAATCGCCAGAAGCGGCTTACCAGTGGCCTGTTTGGCCAGGCTGTCAACAAGCTCATTTCCTGGGATTCCGATATGCCCCGAGGTCCATACAAAGACTACTGACCGACCAGATCGTTTGAGGACATAAACTGACTCCTGAATGGAAACTATAAGAGGATGGCATGGGTAGTACTGATCAATGGCCTGTAAACCACTCAGCGAATCACTGCATACCATATAGGACACACGGGGGCAGAAACGAATATGCTCAAGGGCACGAGAGATGGCCACCAGCTCGGTAGTGAAGACATTGCAGCCATCCGGCAAGGAGCGCTGTTTGATGTGGGCTGAGTGAGCATAGGCAAAGCCTACGCGACCATCAACCAGGGAGCCGTCAGTATAGATGACTTCAGAACCCTGGGATTCGTCAACGATGGACAAGAAGTGACTGTGGCGTGCCTCAGGAGGAACAGAAGAGTCCTTACGAAAGCGCAATAGGTCCAGCCGCAGTTTCGGCGAAGGCATACACCATGGAGGCATTTGTGTATGGACCCGCACAAGACGCTGGAAAGGTAAGGACTCGAGTTCCACCAGTAGGGAACGAACAAGTACAGCGATCATTATCCCTGACTGGGGCCGCCATTCCGGGAGAGGAGCCACAGTGCTCGGGAACAAAAGACGGTAGGTAGTTCGGTTGCTGAGGAGAGCTATGGACGTGAGCTGCATAGTGGGCGAGCAGTTGGCGGTACCTGATGTGCAATGGAGGGACTCCAGCCTCCACTAGGATACTAGCCACTGGACTCGTTCGAAAAGCGCCCTTCACTAGACGGACCCCGCAGCGGTGCACAGGATCAAGCAGCTTTATTGCCAAGGGCGCTGATGAACCATATACAACACTGCCATAGTCGAGTCGCGACTGAACTAGGGCTGTGTAGAGCCGCAGCAATGTAGAGCGATCTGCCCCCCCAAGCGGTGTTGCTCAGGCAGTGGAGGGCGTTAAGATGCCGCCAGCACTTTTGCTTAAGCTTACAAATGTGTGGGAGCCACGTTAGTCGGGCGTCGAAAACCAGTCCTAAAAAGCGATACGTTTCAACTACCTGTAGCAGATGGCCATCAAGGAAAAGGACAGGATCAGGGTGGACTGTCCGTCACCGACAGAAGTGCAAAACGCAGGTCTTGTCGGCAGAGAAGTGAAACCCATGGTCGAGAGCCCATGACTGTGCTTTCTGAATGGCTCCCTGTAGTAGGCGTTCAGTAACACCAATGGCTGAAGAACTAAAATAAAGGCAAAAATCGTCAGCGTATAAGGAGGGCAACACTGACGGCCCTACAGCTGCTGCTAGGCAATTTATAGCAACCAAAAACAGTGGAACGCTTAATACAGAGCCCTGCAGGACCCCATTCCCTTGGACATGGGAGGAGCTAAAGGAGCCTCCTACTTGAACACTGAAGGTACGGAGGGAGAGAAAGTTTTGTATAAAAATCGGGAGCGAGCCACGAAGGCCCCACTTATGCAGCGTCGCAAGGATGTGGTGGCGCCAGGTAGTGTCGTAGGTCTTCCGTAAATCAAAAAAGACAGCGATCAGATGTTGGCGACTGGAAAATGCCGTGCGGGTGGCAGACTCAAGGCACACCAAATTATCTGTCGTTGAGCGGAATCCACCCGGAGATGGAGCCAGAAGGCCCCGCGACTCCAGGAGCCAATACAACCTCCGGCTCACCATTTATTCGTTCAAGTAGTTTGCAGAGAACGTTGGTGAGGCTAATGGGGCGGTAGCTGTCCACCTCCAGTGGGTTCTTGCCAGGTTTCAAAATGGGAATTATGGTGCTTTCCCGCCATTGCGACAGGAACTCACCCCCAACCCAGATATGGTTGTTAAGGTCTAGGAGGCGTCGCTGACAGTACACCGAGAGGTGTTTGAGCATCTGACAGTGGATACAATCTGGCCCGGGAGCCATATCAGAGCAAGCAGCTAGGGCACTTTGGACTTCCCACTCACTGAATGGAACATTGTACGATTCAGGGTGGTGCGTGTGAAATGAAAGGCTCTGACGTTCCAACCGGTCTTTCATGGAGTGGAAGGCCAGTGGGTAATTCGCGGAAGTGGAACTCTGAGCAAAATGCTCTGCTAAGTGGTTTGCAATTGAGTCGGAGTCAGTAAAAAATGCTCCATTCAGTGAAAGCACAGGGACGCTGACAGGGGTCCGACAGCCATAGAGGCACCTAATCTTGGTCCAAACCTGCGATGGAAGGATGTGGAGGCCAATGGTGGAGACATACCTTTCCCAGCACTCCTGCTCTTGTTGGCAAATGATGCAGTGGGCCCACACATGGAGTCGTTTAAAGGCGATGAGGTGTTCCAATGAGGGATGCCGTTTGTGACGCTGGAGCACCCACCTGCGACCTTTAATCGCCTCAGCAATCTCAGGTGACCACCAAGGCACAGTCCTCCGCCAAGGGGACCCAGAAGAATAGGGAATGGCAGATTCTGAGGCAGTAACAATGCCAGTGGTGACGGAGTGAACCACCGCATCAATGGCGTCATTGGAGAGAGGCTCAATAGTGGCAATGGAGGAGAACAAGTCCCAGTCAGCCTTATTCACAGCCCATTTGCAGGTGCGCCCAGAAGAGGGACACTGTGGCAGTGACAGAAAGATCAGAAAGTGGTCACTACCGCACAAGTCATCGTGCACACACTGTTGGACAGACGGTAAGAGGCTAGGGCTGCAAATCTAAAGGTCAATGGCTGAGTACGTGCCATGCGACACACTGAAATGTGTGAAGGCACTATCATTTTAAAGGGAAAGGTCGAGCTGTGCCAATACACACTCAATGGTGGCGCCACGGCTTGTTGCCACTGATCCACCCCACAGAGGGTTATGGGCCTTGAAGTCGCCCAGTAACAGAAAAGGGGGTGGCAATTGGGCTATCAGCACAGCCAGGACATGCTGTGGGACATCACCATCTGGTGGAAGATACAGACTGCAGACAGTAACAGCCTGAGGTGTCCACACCCGAGCAGCAACAACCTCTAAAGGTGTTTGTAGAGGGACACACTCGCTGTGAAGGGAGTGAAGGACGTAGATGCAGATACCACCAGATACCCGTTCATAAGCTGCCCGGTTCCTATAATAACCCCGATAGCCACGGAGGGCAGGGGTTCACATTGCCGGAAACCAAGTTTCTTGAAGAGCAATGCAGAGGAAAGGGTGAAGGCTGAGAAGTTGTCGAAGCTCAGCAAGGTAGTGGAAAAAACCACTGCAGTATCACTGGAGGATGACATTGTCCACGGCTGAGAAAGGCGTGAAGGGACTAGGGTGGCAGATTACGCCGCTGGGTCACCTGCTGCTACCGATGGAGTAACCGCGCGAGTGACATCCATTGCGTCCGAGGGTCTGGCGAGATCGAGGACCTCAGCGGATGCCAGAATCTCTACCTCATCCTCAGACGCTGAGCTTGTAGGAAGCGGTGGGCTGGGTGCCACCTCAGTGTCTGGATTCTTGGGAGCCTTCTTCTTTTTCCGCATTTCGCACCGTGCCTTCAGTGGTTCTGGCTGGGAGGTCTTCACTGTGGCAGTCTCAGGGATGGACGAGAGCCGTGAAGCCCTACAACCAGCGACCTGCGGTTGCTTCAGTCATTGGCGGGTGTCCACTTTTCCACTCGTCAGAACCTGGGAACGGATGGCCCCAAGGGACCCCTTCCTGGTGAGAGGAGCCGAAGAAGACTTACGCTTCTCCGGCTGGGAAGTGGGAAGTGATGTCCCCAATGGTTGTGGGGGTGTTGCTCCTGAAGTAGATGGAGCAGGAGAGACAGGGAGTGACGTGCCCCCACCATCAAGGGGGCAGGTAGATTCTGACGGATCAGAGCGCCAACTGTACACAACGAAGCGGGAGACGGTAGAACCGTTGTCGCAGTGGCGGCGTAGGTGGATGTCATTGGTACAGGATGGAGTCTCTCATATTTCCGCTTAGCCTCAGTGTCGGTCAGGCAGTCCAGAGTCTTATATTCCATTATCTTCCATCCTTTCTGGAAAATCCTGCAGTCCGGAGAGCAAGGGGAATGGTGTTCTCCGCAGTTAATACAGATGGGAGGCGGGGCACATGGAGTATTGGGATGCGAAGGACGTCCACAATCTCGACGCGTGACACCAAAAGTACAGCGGGATGACATAAGCCCAAATTTCCAGCACTTACAACACCGCATGGCTTCACATCACAGTGGTAGACCATCACCTTGACCTTTTCGGGTAAGGCATCATCCTCGAAGGCCAAGATGAAGCACCGGTGGCTACCTGATTATCCCTCAGACCCCGATGGACGCGCTGGACGAAGTGAACACCTCGTCGTTCTAGGTTGGCACGCAGTTCATCGTCTGACTGCAAAAGGAGATCCCCGTGGAAGATAAGACCCTGGACCATGTTTAAACTCTTATGGGGCATGATGGTAACTGAAACATCCCCCAACTTGTCGCAAGAGAGCAACCTCCGTGACTGGTCAGAGGATGCTGTTTTGATTAGAACTGACCCAGAGCGCATTTTGGACAAGCCCTCCACCTCCCCGAACTTGTCCTCTAAATGCTCCACAAAAAACAGAGGCTTCATCAACATAAATGATTCACCATCAACTCATGTACAGACAAGGTACCGGGGTGAATAAACTTCACTGCCTTCTTTAGCCATACGTTCCACCCATGGAGAGGCCAGACCTCAATCGCTTAGAGACTGCTGTTGGAGGCCCACCAGCGAGAGATGATGTACCACGCTTCATTGCGGGTCATCCGCCCTGATCCCACGCACTCCGACCAGACGCTCTCCCCAGGGGCACCACCCAGTCACAGCAAAGACCACCTGGCAGGATGGCCTTTGCCAGGAGTCCTGATACCCCAGAGAGAAAGGCATCTACTCCTCGGCAAATGTGGGGAGGTAGCAGCTCAGGCATCAGCAGTGTGATCCCTGTGTAGTCAGGGGGCTACCACCAAGAGGGTACAAGACGACCCCACCACAACGGACTGGCTACTGTGCTGGATTTCGCATGTTGAATAGCCATTTGTATCATGAGGTCAAAGATGGAAGCGCACAGTGGAGGGAATGTATGCTACCCAGAGCACACCACAGCCGAAGTGGCCTGAAGCTCGGTGCAAGTCCAACTCCATGACGACATCAAGTGTGCCAGGTCTGAGGGCAAGATGGATTTGCAATACACCACGTAAGGTGTCCTTCCCCAAATGGTACACACTAACAGAGAATTTTGAAAAGGGTAGGTCAAACCCCTAAGAGGACCAGCACATTAAGGCCGAAATGTTGGAGACTCCTTTTAGTTGCCTCTTACGACAGGCAGGAATACCACAGGTTTATTCTAACCCCCGAACCCGCAGGGTATATGCAAGACCTACCCCACACATCCTGCCACCACCACCTACTCCATCCCAGTTACAAGCATCACCTATTCCGTCAAAGGTAGGGCTAGCTGTTAAAGCAGTCACATGATCTACAAACTACGCTGCAACCGCTGTGCTGTATTCCATGTGGCCGAGACAACCAGCAAGCTGTTTGTCAACATGAATGGCCACTGACAAACTATGGCCAATGGACATCTGGACCACCCAGTTGCTGAACATGTTGCACAACACAATGAAATTCTTCAATGTCTGCTTCACAGCCTGTGCAATCTTGATCCTTCCTACCGACACTAGCTTTTTTCTGAATTGTGCTTTCACGTAACCCCCCTGGCCCCAAACCTTTGTCTCTCTTTTACCCCCTCCTGTACTTCTCTACTTTTCTGCTCCCATTCTCCCCCACCCAATACCTCTCGGCTGTCACTAGCAGCCCTACTCTGTCCCCATCAGATCCCTGCACAATCCCACAAGCAGCACCACACCTTCCCCCATTCCTGTCTTACTATCCCTCCTCTTCCCTGCCCCATGCCTCCCTCTACCCCTCCCACCCACACCAGATGCTGCTCCCATCAGGTGCAGCTGCATTCCACAGTCCGACCACAGAGGCCGAAGCAGTGGTCATGTGAGCATGAATCATGCTTGGGTTAAGTGTGAATGTGTGTGTGTGTGTGTGTGTGTGTGTGATACATTTTGCACCTTCCATGAACCAGTCTTTAATATTGAACCCTGTTCCCCATCAATGTAAAAACTTGTATATTTCTATTGTTGCAGTTTTCTATCAAGGTATTCATCTCTATCGCAGGAAAATGCAAAAATAACTGCTAAGCTGGAGAAAACACCATCTCTTTCTAAAAAGAAAGATGTATAATAGCATAGGCACATGAGTACAACATCACAACAAAAGACTTTATCTGCTCTGACAAACTGTTTCAACTGAAGCACCCTACAATCTGATTTGGTCAGCCCAACAAAGTCTGATGCAGCTCCTGAGTTTGTCACTCAGCTCTTGGTTTCTATGGAGAACACCTGAATGCACGAGTCGTGCCCCCTGTGTTACCAAAACAGAAAATAATCTGCAATGCATTGATGGTACTGCTGGAAGCATGTAATATGAGAAAAAGAACAATGTGCACTATAGAAAGATTATTAAAATGAACACAGTTAATTTGTATGACATTACTGAAAAGAATGGGTATTTATATTTTCACAATAATCTGAGAATTACATTGGTATACTTAGACCAAAATAGCTTTGTGAGTGAATTGCAGTGGTGGAGGGTGGGGCAGGTTAGTATTACCGGCATGCAGCTAACCGCACTTGCAAAAGCTCTGAATGCACTTACAGAAGAGGCAATACTGCGATCACATGGTTGGCAGCTGGGCCCTACCCCTCAGCTTGATGAAATGTCAATCACATAGTTATTTAAAACGAAATATGTATTTGGTCACTCTGTTGACTGTGAAGTGAAACAGTGTCACGAAAGGTGTAGTTATTGATGATGAAAGACTGGTTGGTTCTTAGCTATTGGAAGAGCTTATGCAGATCTAAAATACAGCATTGCAATTTCTCCATAGTTACTTTCAGAAAAAATCCCTGCAACATGTGAATCTACAAGCAAAGCCTTGAAGAGCTACATTCACTTAAAACGTCCTAGCAGATTACAACTGTGTGCTGGACTGAGACTCGGACTCGGGACCTTTGCCTTTTGCGGGCAAGTGCTCTACCAACTGAGCTACCCAAGCATGACATGCGCCCCATCCTCACAGCTTCACTTCTGCCAGTATCTCGTCTCCTACCTTCCAAACTTTACAGAAGCTCTCCTGCGAACCTTGCAGAACTAGCACTCCTGAAAGAAAGGATATTGCGGAGACATGGCTTAGCCACAGCCTGGGGGATGTTTCCAGAATGAGACTTTCACTCTGCAGTGGAGTGTGCGCTGATATGAAAGCCATGTCTCCACAATATCCTTTCTTTCAGGAGTGCTAGTTCTGCAAGGTTCGCAGGAGAGCTTCTGTAAAGTTTGGAAGGTAGGAGACGAGGTACTGGCAGAAGTGAAGCTGTGAGGATGGGGCGTGAGTCGTGCTTGGATAGCTCAGTTGGTAGAGCACTTGCCCGCGAAAGGTAAAGGTCCCGAGTTCGAGTCTCGGTCCAGCACACAGTTTTAATCTGCCAGGAAGTTTCATGTCAGCACACACTCCGCTGCAGAGTGAAAGTCTCATTCTGGATACATTCACTTAACTTGGTTAGTTACTTAACTGGTTATATGTTCCATTGAAGAGGCACTCTGAAACCAAAATGATTTATTCAATGTGAAAAGATTTCACCATACACTCTTAAAGACAAAAAATTCTTCAACTGGGTAGAAATTGTGCCGGACCTCTTGATATTGTCCTTCTGGTTCATTTGTAATAAAGTACTGGTTGGTCTAATAAAATTTTCTGTACCATCTGTCAGCTTTGACCCCATGATGTAGAGGTGCCATGTTGCGTGATGTCATGACAGTGCAGTGTATTTGAATCTGAGTGTTTTTGTCAAGGGCATACTTGTGTATGAGGTAGAGCTGTCTGATGTTACATGTTTTTGTTTCAAAGGTGGTTGATAGGCACGTTGGTGAGTTATTTGACATTTGGATTGCTGTGTGTGAGGTCAACATTGGACGTGTTTGTCCCACTTTACTAGTGAATTATTTTATGCTGGGAGTTGTGGCTAATGGATTTGTACTTCTGTTTGGAATTAGTAGTGCCATGTGTGGTTTATAGTTGGAGACAGGGCCAATTTAAGGCCCAAGTGACACAAGTGGTGGCTTGCAGCATCATAATTTGTAACAAAAAGCAACACAGGTGAAAGTATATGATAACAAAAGTGGAAATGTTCCAGATAATACAGATCCACAAACAAACCTTCTGCAACATAACTGTAACTGCATCATTACAAGTCTCCACTACCTTCAGTATAAATGTACTTGGACTGCTTTTCGATCTAGTCTTCATCTAACTGGGCTCAAATTACACTGAAGACTAACCTTAACAAGACATATAATACTACTTCAGCACTACCTATGCAGTGTGTTTCAAACACTCCCGGATCTTCTGGTACGTATTGGCAAGACTGTGCAATTCACTGCTCCTGCTCTTCAACTGTCAGTGGGAGTGCTGTATATTTCACTGTTGAAATGACTCCTGGCGGAAAAAATCCAGAGGGTGAGGTCAGGTGGCCTCAGAGGCCTACTCAATCTTTCCATCTTGGACCATATTGGCATGTTGGATGCCATATAATTTCAGCAGCAAAATATGCCTTTGCTGCATCATGCATGTACCACATTCCCCAATGTTGTTCTAGGTAATGCAGGTGCTGGTGAAGTCTGATGCCAATTAGGTGATGTCTTTTAAATACATTTGTATGAAATGCAACAAAGCTACGTACTGAAATCAGTGCTCACTGTTAGCTGTACATTTGAAAATATCTCATTTGCAGACTCATCTTTGCTGGAACATTTTGCTTTCTTATCTTATATTTTCATGCTTATCTGTTTTTACTATTAATTTTATTGTGACCTTTATTGATGAATAAACCCATGTTGCCCAGACCTCGGAGAAAAATATTTTTCATCTCAAACCATTTCAGTGATGGCAGTGTCAGTTTAATATATGACTGATGAAGTGTTCCATTTTAATCTACGGAAAGTTCTGGATGAGAATTACTAGTTTTTAGGAATAAAGAAGACAACCCACTGAAAGGCAGAAGTGCGGCATCGTCGATAGGTGTACAAACAAAAGGTACAGAGCTTTGCCAGCTTTCAGAATGAAATTCCTTTTTCAAGTGTCGAGGAAAAACCTGCACGTGTGCGTGCATCAATAACCCCCCCTCCCCCCCCCCCCCCCCCCACACACACACACACACACACACACACACACACACCTGTTCCCTACATTGTACTCAGTCGACTGAGTAGTCATAATCAGATAAAATACACTTAGGAAAGCTCTTACAAGTGAGCAATACAAGAAAAAGCACAAATCCCATGTTCAATTACCATTAGGCATATTTGCAAAAGATGTTATTTTGAGACTTAGCATGGCAGACTGGCAGACAGCACAAAATAATTGCTTAATGGCAACTGCACATGAGATTGGACATTTTTCTTGTATTGCTCACTTGTAGGAGCTATCCTAAGCATATTTTAATTCATGATGATTACTCGAAATGTGCCATAAATAAAGATTTTAGCAATGAAGACGTTTCCATGGAATTAATAAGTGTCAGTTTAAATTGGTGCTACTCAACAGTAATTGAAACTAGATCAACACAAGAAAAGTGTGAATGCTACCACTGATTTATTGCATAGGATTGCTGTATTTATGACATGAATAAAAACCCAATGGAAGGTATATATTCATTACCCAGTATGTGAGGTGTTATTCATTACCCAATATATGAGGTGTCAGGTTTGTGGAGGTGAAATGAAACTGACCAAAGCTGCTATGTCTCAGACAAGGGACCAGAACATGTGATGTTGTCACCAGGATGATGTGTGGCGGTCTATATGGAGGGGTTCCTGGTTCGAGAATTCTAGGTTGGTAATTCATGAAATTGATTTAATCACTTACTACTTTTGCTGTCGGTAGTCCACTGAGTTTTGTGCTCATGAGATGGACATCAGTAACCATGCCATTTTGAAATGGTTTTCATTTAGTAGGGAAGTTTGCTCATAATTTATTAAGTATAGGAGGAAGTTGGTTAGGCTGGGGGCTGTAGTATAAATAAATAAATATTCATTTGGGAAAAGAAAGTTTGGTACTGGTAAATCTCTGGTGGGTCTGTGGGTGAGGAGGGCTGTTGTGTCAGGCACTCGGTGTTCAGATGTCATTTTAAGGGTGGTGGGGAGAAGGGCAAAACCAGTATTCATGGATTTGATTTGGGCATTTATTGAGGAGTGTTCTTCGAGAGTTTCAAGTGAATTTTCTTCTTATAGGGATTTTGGGAGCAGGAGAGGATGAGCATTTAGTGGTCAATCACAGCATAGAGTTTGAAGGGGCTGTTACAAATACAATATGGGGATATTAGATGATGATGAATTTGGATGTGGAGTGCTCAACATTCAGGGTCATTGCCACCCTGATGAAAAATCAGTATGCCATTCTTGTGGGGGGAGGAGGGAGGGGGCGAAGGCTGTCCCCATGTGCAGATTTGTTTATAATGCATTAAAGTCCGCCTCCCCTCCCCAGCACTTTGAGATGTGGTCTGACAGTTCACAAAATTTCAGAATATGTGTAACACTGGTGTCAGTGTCAGTGAGGGTGGTAGGCAGATCTCTAGCCAAATTGAGGACTGCCCTGATATCAGTATATAAAACAAACACAGCCAAAATATGCTGAACTGAAAGTGCCACACCACAAACTTCACAGATCGGTGAATTCTCCTGCTGGAGCAGGAAACCACATCTTAAAGGGCTATGCCCTATGCACAGTCTGGCGAGCAACATTGTTTGTTAAGGTTGGCACGAAGTTCGTCATGGACGTGTGGTCAATTTTGGTGATCACATTTTATTTTATGCCACCTCCAACAATTCAGTTTTTGTCAAATAATAAATGATGGCGTCCTGTGGGACAGCACTGCAACACACACCACCATCTTGACATGCTTCTTTAACTGCTACATCAGTTTCCCATATCACAATGCGTCCAGGTACCCAGCCAAGGTGTTGGAACTGGTGTACAGAGTCATGGATAAGCTGAATCAAGTGGTTAAGCAGATACACTTGCTGGACCACTTGTATCACATTGAGCAAGTCAGAACACACAAGAAATCTTGTACTGTGATTCCTGTAAATCCACTGCAGTGCTGTCGTAATGCCATATAATTCTGCATCACAATTTATAATTGTTCTGGAAGGTGGACTTTGAAGACCCTATCAAGGAGAACAGCTGAGCAATGGAGGGCATTCTCTTGCTGGTATCTATGCGCATAAACAATAATAAAACTGAGGTATGTAATTAAAATGGAAGAAAACAGGGTTGTAATTAAACATTAACTGCAAGTACCAGTTTTCTAGTACAGCGTTAAGCTTAAAATCACCTTGAGCATCTGATGATGCTAAGACAGCAATTTGTTCCATCCCTTGCTGTGTTTTTGGAGGTCTGTTATTTCCAGAACCTGAGACAGTCAATAGCATGTATCCTGAATGGCTTGGTCATGTGAAGCAAATTCACACACACACACACACACACACACACACACACACACATTCTGGTCTGGGCTGGTCCAAAAGGCTCCAGTCAATACCCAAACGACTTCATGGTGATCCATAAATGACACTGCTGTAATCTAACCATGAGCTGGAAATGTCCTAAAAAACTGCTGGAGGCAGTACCTGTGAGCTCCCCACACCTTTCCTCAAAATCATTTCAAAATATTCAATGATTTGAAGCCCTTTGTTAGTAGATCTTTCAGGTGCTGGAGTCATGTTAATTTCAAGTCAAATAGTAGATCCAAAAAGCACATTTTGCCCTTAATATGTAAAATATTGTCCCCCACTGTGAGCAAAGTTAAAATTGACACACTTATTCTTTTCTGTTGCTAACCTAAATCCAGTTGCATTGGTCTGAGCCAGTCTCCTGAAAGCCAGCTGTAGTTGCTCCTTGTCATAGTAAGATCAGAGGAAGAGTAGAAGGTTGAGGAGTCATCCATAAACAAACAGCATTTAACAGGGCTCGTGACAACAAAGAAGATACCACTTGCGATTGTGAATAGTACGACACTGAGTACACTGCATTGGGGACCCCATTCACCAGAACATAGCCATCACACAATATCCAGAGTGTCAGTCCTCAAGGAAGGATTGGATAAGAAGTGGCAGATGTCCACATAGTCCCCATTCATGAAGTTAGTGAAGGATCTTGTACCTCCAAGGGAGTCATACACTTTTTCTAGGTCAAAGAACACACCAACCAAATGGTTTTGATGTATGAAGGCATCCTGAATCGCAGTCTCCAGTAGAATTAACTGCACTGGGCCTGGCATAGATGATCTGAGATGTCAGACAGGGAGCAGCTGACCGTGTGCTTTAGAGTAAGGGGTACACTCAAGTAACTGTCAGTATGATTCTTGCCTAGTTTCCATAATGTAATTAATGTAGCCTCTTCCAAGTCATAGGGTGCTGTCCATCAAGCCAGATTTGATTGAAACAAGACAGTTTATCTTTGGCTCTAGGTTATTGATTATGGTGCATGTCACAATGAATCAGATCCTGTCCTGGAGCATCATCTCCACTCACAGACAGAGCCGAGTCCAATTCCCACAAGGAGAGTGGAAGACCATAGACCAGTTCATTTAATGAGAAGAAGTGGTCTTATGAAACATGGGGAATGCAGAAGTTTATCAGGATGACACAGTGACAATAAAAAAGTGACAAGTTAAAACCTGAGCCATGTCTCTATGGGCATCCACCAACACCCCATTTCTCAACAAGGCCCTGTGGGGAGGTGTACTGTCTTTGCCTGAAATCTGCCTTACTGAGACTGAAACTTGCACAGTGGAAGTGGTCCAATAATGAAAGTCGCAAATTCCTTCCAGAAGTTTCTCTTCTATTCTTTAATAACTCACCTCTCTTGTGCTACAGACCTCAAGTTGGAGGGTGTTTAAATTTCCACAAAGTTGCGCACCTAGCTCTGACTGCTGAGCGACATTCGTCATTCCGCCAAGGGACAGGCCAACATCTGAGATGGATGTTAAACTGAGGAACAAAATCTGAAGCAGCTTGTCGTATCACTTAGGTGATGTGGTTCGTCATACCCTGGGCCTAATACTATTGTTGAAAGAGGTCTGTTCACTGTATCACAACCAGACTGCCATTTGACCTATCCATCTTCAAGGCCCTTTGACCCATCCATCTTCAAGGTTTCCTCTTGACCAATGTCTGAATCAGCAGGCGAAACTACAAGAGAAAGTGATCACCGGAATGCAAATCAGAAGCCACTTCCCACTGAAATAAGACTGCAATAACTGGGGAGAAGAAACAAAGGTGAGTGGTTGAAGATAATCCTGAAGCTGTAGAAAAGTATCATCTGACCATGTTTCAAAAGGTAGATACAGTTGAACTTTCTTATAAAGACATCAGATTTAACAGCAACTTGGCTATAACACTGTTATTTCTGTGGTACAGCCATATTCCTCATAAGGAACATACTTCTCACCCTTTCTTAATAAGACAAATGTGTACACATGTACCTCATATATAACGTCATTTTCAGCCTCAGTTAGTAACAAGATTTTCCAAGAATCAATATACTGTATTAGTTTGTTGTTGCAATATGATGACCTGGCATATTCTTCTCTCTGTTCTTCCAGCACATTTGTTACCCCAGCACATTCATATTAAAGTAGTGATAACAATCACAGCACTCGGTAACAGTACACAGGATGTCTGTTTCTATAACAATTTGTTACAATTTAGAACAGCATGGCTGGTCGAAGAAAAAGCGAAAGTGGTTCATGAAATCGACGATGGAGCTAAAAAGGTTGATGTGTGTCGTCAACTTGGCCTCAAATTCCACTGTCCAAACGATTTGGAAAAACAAGTATGAAATTGTTCTTGTGTTTGAAGAAAATGGACCTAAAATTAATTGGTTACAAAAAGCTAAATGGAGTGGCATGGATGAAGCACAGCTTAAATGATTTAAGGAACAGAGAAGTACCAATGTACCCATTAGTGGACCTTTCTTATGGTGAAAGCAGAAGAATTTGCCAAGACATTAAAAGATGAATTTGTATGCAGTAGTGGCTGGATTGACAGATTCAAGCAATGTCACAGCATTACTTTTAGAAAAGTGAGCAGTGAGGTCAATAGTGTGAATACTGAAGTAATCCAACAACGGATCACTACCGTGTGGCCTACAGTTTGTGAAGGATATGCATATTATGACATTTTTAATGCAGACAAGACCTGCATGAATGTGAAAAGCATGTTGGTGGCCAGTTATCCAAAGAACGATTAACAGTTCTGGTTTGTGCTAACACAAATAGAACTGAGAAGAAAAAATTGCTCGTGGTAGGTAAATAAAAAAAATCCTAGGTGTTTTAAGCATGTAAAAAAAAATCAGCCAATGCTCTACAATTATAATAAAAAGTCCTGGATGGTCTCCAAACTAGTTGAAGCTGAAATAAGGCACTGGGGGTGGGAGCTTGGAAAATATGAAGTTTGCTTTTCTTCCTGCAAATATGATAAGCTTTTTCCAGCTCATGGACCAAGGAGTAATTAGGAGTCTGAAATGCCACTATCATAAGCTCATATTAGTGAAAATGATACAATAAGACAAAAAGTATTCATTGCACAAAAGTGTGTAATCACAATAATAGCTGGAGCCCACCCAATATCACCTTGCAGACATTTATTTAAGGAACTCTGGATATTTACAGCACCTTCACAATACATATATTCACTTATGAAATTTGTTATTAATAACCCATTCCAATTCCAAAATAATAGCAAAGTGCATAGTTACAACACTAGAAGAAAGGATGATCTTCAGTATTGTGCGTCAAGTCTGACTTTGGCACAGAAATGGGTGAATTATGTTGGCACAAAAATCTTTGGTCATTTGCCAAATAGCATTAAAAGTCTGACAGACAGCCAACCAACATTTAAAAACAAATTCTGAATGACAACTCCTTCTACTCAACAGATGAATTTTTAGATATGAAGTAAATCAGGAACTGTAAAAAAAAGTGATATGAAAATTTAGATTAAACTGGCATGTTCCACATAATTATGAAATGCCGTATTCATGATCTATGCAACAGGTATTAATATAAAGTAATGCATTGAGAAAATGTAAGATTGTTCCATTACAAGATGGGGAAATACAGAAGCGTCCGATCCCACCCGTCTTCTTTGACCCATGACATCACAAATATGGCAGAAACGACCATAAACCACGATTCCAATATGGCGCATATAAAGTCGGTACGTTCACATTATGAGGACGAAAATACATCAAAAAACACACACACTTTCCACAAAAAGCCTAATGACACTAACGGGACAAGCGCGGGAAATGGGGTGTTTTTGGGTGGGGGAAACTAAATATAAACAAATTTAGATACCCACCCCCATACAAAACCACACAAAACGACGAAAAAAACCGACATCAGAAAACTCCCCAAATACTACTAAACACAATATCATCTGGAATCGGACACTTCCCTTGACCTATATAGCTCAACAGCAGCTCCTGATCCCATAAATTAGGATCAAACACTTCCCTTGGCCTATATAGCTCAAAAACATCTCCCAATACCAATATCAACATACACAGCCACACATTGGGATCATATCCATTCCTGAACAAAAACCGATTAATTTTACTAAAATTACCACACAATGTACAGCAAACAACACTAAATTAACCTTCACACAAAATCGTTAACTCACTGAAACGAATTCCACTACAAACACAGCCGACACTAACAATTCTGGATAATGAGCAAAAGCAAACTGAGTCCATTACACCACACGAACAAAAACCCTGAAATACCACCAGAGAGCACAACAAACCACAACACGACGACATCTACAAACACGCCACACTAACAAACCAAACTCCGCGCCGTCATGACGTCACACACGACAACACCCTTACGTCACGGGTCAAAGCCGACGCATGGGATCTGACGCTTCTATCGACCCCATGATGGATGCGATAAGATGCACACGGACAGGTCACAGCCCAAACCATCAAGAATCACAACTGAAGAAATAAATGCCACCAAAACTGAAGATATGTTCAATGATGCTGATGATCTGCCACTGTCCACACCCTACCAGGGATCAACTGTGATATTCTAAATCAGCGCGACTATGAAACATATGCAACAATAGATGATAATCTTGTTACAACCAAAGCACAAACTGAAGATGAAATTGCAAATGAAGTGAAGAATCACAGCCAAAGTTACCCTGAAGTGAGCAAGGCAGACAAAGAAGAAGGGGCAAAAGAAATAAATAAAGTGATACTTAAGAAGCTATTAGAATTGTGAACATGTTCTATGCAGTTAGGAGACGGAGCAGTGAAATTTCAAATGAAATAATGAACACAGAACATAATTTAGAAAGTGTGTATTGGGCAAATATACAGAAAAGCAAAATAAACCATTACTTCACCCCTACGTAAAGAAGTTTTGTGTATACTCGAGATACTGTTGTATATACTGTATTCATGTAAGCTTGACATTGAATACTGTATGTAAAATAAAACAGGGCTAAGCTGATTTCTTCTTTTGCATTTGCCTGAAAATATGAATCTCAGTTACAATGACACTCATTTACAACAACATAATTTTCGAGGTCCTTTGAATGTGTTATAGCCAGCTTCCACCGTATTCTCTGAAAGGATAAAGCATACGATAACTCAACCACTGGAGCAAGACCCAGGTAAGCTCAACAGCACACTGTGTGCATTGGTCTTTCACAAGGACGAATGGGTGGGGGAGTGCACAGAAGAGTTCTCTCAGTGCATCTGCATCCAATGGATCTTGAAGTGGAAGGTTAATTGGTGTGGAAACTTCCACTGCATCTGCTCATATGACTGTGGTAAGAGGGAGAGGAGAGGAACAGCATCTGTTATTGATGAAAACAGTCACTCCTCCCATAGCCCTATCTCCAGTAACATCATCTTTCCTGTAGAAGCAGTGGCACTTAATGAAGATGTGTCAGTGACTTTAAAATGAGTTTCTAGAAAGCAGAGAAGTATTTCCTGGGCCAGGAGCTATAATTCCACCAAATGCAATCGGTATCCATTTAAGTTCCACTGCAACAGGAAAGTCCCATCTCCTATTGTGGTCTGGGTTTGTGTGGAGGCATCTCACTTGGTGACCGGCTTCTTCAGGGCGAATGTAAAAGAAGTAGCAAACACCATAAGCTGAAAAGTTTGAAAGCTTCTTTAGCTTCACCATAGGGTACGATTAGAAATTCATTTAACACCTTATAAGCAGCCAGCAATACCTTACAACCCGTTGTGAATATAGAAAGAGGAGAGCTGAGAGGAGCTGCAAGGTTACCTCTGTTCTCGTGATTACAATGAAAGTATTATGCCAGACTAGTGTCCTGTTACTTCTGAGACTACTTCCTGGGCTGACTGACCAACCGAGCTCTCTGTTGGAGAGCGTAGGTGCTACCAGACAGTACACCCACCCAATCAAGACCAGATGTGAATTTAGTTTGTTACAAAGAGATCTCATGAGCTGATAGGGAAACAAATGTTGACCCAGACATGGCCCTGCATGCCAGAACAATAACTTATACAAACTGGGGTAGCAGGTGCCCCAGAGGTTGCCCACTAGAGACTGTTTTACCTCAACAGCCATTCACCTAATCAGCACCTAGTATATCTTGAGGTTGAAGGGATTTTTCTAGCGGTGTATACGTTCCTTGCAATCCAGGCAGTGAAGCCAAGGCCTTTGTTCTCCAAAGCACACAACATTCCTCTGCCACACCTTATGACGGTCCGTGAGGTATGACCAGAATTTACAGCAGAAGAGTTCCAGCAGTATTGGCCATCCTCAGATCAGGAAACCCAAGGTCTGCATACACATGACCAACCATTGGTAGGAGGGCTTCTTGGAAGAACACAGCCTTTTCTGTCTTTAGTTGTGGGACACACATTGTCACGCCCTGCTGGTGAGGCTTGTCCGACTTGGGTGACCCTGCCAGTACCTATGCTACTGCCAGTATAGCCCTTAACATCACTGAGGCACACAAGCCTTCTCACCCGAGACTAAACATGCGTACAATAAGGCAGTGTTACCCAGGTGGCTGAGGGATGTTGCATTCTTTATTTCTCCAGCACAGCTTGTTACTGCAAAACTGTTGCCCTTGAAATAAACACATGCCCTGTAATGCCACTGGTGCTAAGTCTTTGTGGGTGATCAGATGAATACTAAAGTGTCTGACTTGCAGAGTGCATCAGCAACCTGTAACAGACCTTCCACAAAGCCCCTGGAAGATGTCACTAAATTTAATGCTCTGAATCACATCTGCACCCATCCCCAGCAAGACCAATGAGCACATCTGTTATTTACAGTGCTGAAGAGGAGCCAGCTTTATTTCCAGATTAGCAAGCACTGTTTCCCATATGTAACACAGTAAGTTTTCTGCTAGGGTCATTCCATCCCAAGTTATCACATTCTGCAAAAGATCCCCACTCTTCCATTTTTTATTTTGTTTAAATTTACCATGCATACCAATAAGCACCATAGAAATGAACTCACACAAAATCAGCTCATAATACCCAACACGTTGGAAACTGTTGCCCTATATTTGAAAAGCTCTTCGACAAGGGAGCAAAGAAAGCGAGCAAACCCTGAAGTTTGAGCCTTTCTTAATACAAGGGAACACTACCAGGACCCCCCCCCCCCCCCCATGAACCATGGACCTTGCCGTTTGTGGGGAGGCTTGCGTGCCTCAGCGTTACAGATGGCCGTAACGTAGGTGCAACCACAACGGAGGGGTATCTGTTGAGAGGCCAGACAAACATGTGGTTCCTGAAGAGGGGCAGCAGCCTTTTCAGTAGTTGCAGGGGCAACAGTCTGGATGATTGACTGATCTGGCCTTGTAACATTAACCAAAATGGCCTTGCTGTGCTGGTACTGCGAACGGCTGAAAGCAAGGGGAAACTACAGCCGTAATTTTTCCCGAGGACATGCAGCTTTACTGTATGATTAAATGATGATGGCGTCCTCTTGGGTAAAATATTCCGGAGGTAAAATAGTCCCCCATTCGGATCTCCGGGCGGGGACTACTCAAAGAGGACGTCGTTATCAGGAGAAAGAAAACTGGAATTTCTACGGATCGGAGTGTGGAATGTCAGATCCCTTAATCGGGCAGGTAGGTTAGAAAATTTAAAAAGGGAAATGGATAGGTTAAAGTTAGATATAGTGGGAATTAGTGAAGTTCGGTGGCAGGACGAACAAGACTTTTGGTCAGGTGATTACAGGGTTATAAATACAAAATCAAGTAGGGGTAATGCAGGAGTAGGTTTAATAATGAATAAAAAAATGAGTGCGGGTAAGCTACTACAAACAGTATAGTGAACGCATTATTGTGGCCAAGATAGACACAAAGCCTATGCCTACTACAGTAGTACAAGTTTATATGCCAACTAGCTCTGCAGATGATGAAGAAATTGATGAAATGTATGACGAGATAAAAGACATTATTCGGTAGTGAAGGGAGACGAAAATTTAATGGTCATGGGTGACTGGAATTCGAGAGTAGGAAAAGGGAGAGAAGGAAACATAGTAGGTGAATATGGATTGGGGCTAAGAAATGAAAGAGGAAGCCGCCTTGTAGAATTTTGCACAGAGCATAACTTAATCATAGCTAACACTTGGTTCAAGAATCATAAAAGAAGGTTGTATACCTGGAAGAATCCTGGAGATACTAAAAGGTATCAGATAGATTATATAATGGTAAGACAGAGATTTAGGAACCAGGTTTTAAATTGTAAGACATTTCCAGGGGCAGACATGGATTCTGACCACAATCTCTTGGTTATGAAATTCAGATTGAAACTGAAGAAACTGCAAAAAGGTGGGAATTTAAGGAGATGGGACCTGGATAAACTGAAAGAACCAGAGGTTGTAGAGAGTTTCAGGGATAGCATAAGGGAACAATTGACAAGAATGGGGGAAAGAAATACAGTAGAAGAAGAATGGGTAGCTCCGAGGAATGAAGTAGTGAAGGCAGCAGAGGATCAAGTAGGTAAAAAGACGAGGGCTAATAGAAATCCTTGGGTAACAGAAGAAATATTGAATTTAATTGATGAAAGGAGAAAATATAAAAATGAAGTAAATGAAGCAGGCAAAAAGGAATACAAACGTCTCAAAAATGAGATCGACAGGAAGTGCAAAATGGCTAAGCAGGGATGGCTAGAGGACAAATGTAAGGATGTAGAGGCTTGTCTCACTAGGGGTAAGATAGATTCTGCCTACAGGAAAATTAAAGAGACCTTTGGAGAAAAGAGAACCACTTGTATGAATATCAAGAGCTCATATGGCAACCCAGTTCTAAGCAAAGAAGGGAAGGCAGAAAGGTGGAAGGAGTATATAGAGGGTTTATACAAGGGCGATGTACTTGAGGACAATATTATGGAAACGGAAGAGGATGTAGATGAAGATGAAATGGGAGATAAGATACTGCGTGAAGAGTTTGACAGAGCACTGAAAGACCTGAGTCGAAACAAGGCCCCGGGAGTAGACAACATTCCATTAGAACTACTGATGGCCTTGGGAGAGCCAGTCATGACAAAACTCTACCATCTGGTGAGCAAGATGTATGAGACAGGCGAAATACCCACAGACTTCAAGAAGAATATAATAATTCCAATCCCATAGAAAGCAGGTGTTGACAGATGTGAAAATTACCGAACTATCAGTTTAATAAGTCACAGCTGCAAAATACTAACGCGAATTCTTTACAGACGAATGGAAAAACTGGTAGAAGCGGACCTCGGGGAAGATCAGTTTGGATTCCGTAGAAATGTTGGAACACGTGAGGCAATACTAACCTTACGACTTATCTTAGAAGAAAGATTAAGAAAAGGCAAACCTACGTTTCTAGCATTTGTAGACTTAGAGAAAGCTTTTGACAACGTTAACTGGAATACTCTCTTTCAAATTCTGAAGGTGGCAGGGGTAAAATACAGGGAGCGAAAGGCTATTTACAATTTGTACAGAAACCAGATGGCAGTTATAAGAGTCGAGGGGCAAGAAAGGGAAGCAGTGGTTGGGAAAGGAGTGAGACAGGGTTGTAGCCTCTCCCCGATGTTATTCAATCTGTATATTGAGCAAGCAGTAAATGAAACAAAAGAAAAATTTGGAGTAGGTATTAAAATTCATGGAGAAGAAGTAAAAACTTTGAGGTTCGCCGATGACATTGTAATTCTGTCAGAGACAGCAAAGGACTTGGAAGAGCAGTTGAACGGAATGGACTGTGTCTTGAAAGGAGGATATAAGATGAACATCAACAAAAGCAAAACGAGGATAATGGAATATAGTCGAATTAAATCTGGTGATGCTGAGGGGATCAGATTAGGAAATGAGACACTTAAAGTAGTAAAGGAGTTTTGCTATTTAGGGAGCAAAATAACTGATGATGGTTGAAGTAGAGAGGATATCAAATGTAGACTGGCAATGGCAAGGAAATCGTTCCTGAAGAAGAGAAATTTGTTAACATCGAGTATAGATTTAAGTGTCAGGAAGTTGTTTCTGAATGTATTTGTATGGAGTGTAGCCATGTATGGAAGTGAAACATGGACGATAACCAGTTTGGACAAGAAGAGAATAGAAGCTTTCGAAATGTGGTGCTACAGAAGAATGCTGAAGATAAGGTGGGTAGATCACGTAACTAATGAGGAGGTATTGAATAGGATTGGGGAGAAGAGAAGTTTGTGGCACAACTTGACTAGAAGAAGGGATCGGTTGGTAGGACATGTTTTGAGGCATCAAGGGATCACAAATTTAGCATTGGAGGGCAGCGTGGAGGGTAAAAATCGTAGAGGGAGACCAAGAGATGAATACACTAAGCAGATTCAGAAGGATGTAGGTTGCAGTAGGTACTGGGAGATGAAGAAGCTTGCACAGGATAGAGTAGCATGGAGAGCTGCATCAAACCAGTCTCAGGACTGAAGAAAAAATGGCTCTGAGCACTATGGGACTCAACTGCTGTGGTCATAAGTCCCCTAGAACTTAGAACTACTTAAACCTAACTAACCTAAGGACAGCACACAACACCCAGCCATCACGAGGCAGAGAAAATCCCTGACCCCGCCGGGAATCGAACCCGGGAACCCGGGCGTGGGAAGCGAGAACGCTACCGCACGACCACGAGATGCGGGCAGGACTGAAGACCACAACAACAACAACAACAACTACTACCAGGAACCCCTAGTTTTCTGATCCTGTACAACTTTTGGCCCTGAATCTGAAAAACACAGTATGGAAGTGTGTAAAACACTTTGTGAGACAAAATATCAAAAAATCTGCAAAGAAAATATTTCGAATTTTTTTGCCTTCTTTGGAGATGGATATCTGTGGAAGAAAAAACGCAAAAGAAGTACAATTTGGCACACATATTAACAGCACCTGGGGCAGGACTGTCAATACATTTTCTCGTCTAAGCACTTATTGGGGATTGTACTCAATCATAAACATTGTGCCAAATATAAAACTGCACAAAGTGAGCCAATTTCTGGTGCAAATATGGCAAAAGCATCACTTCACTAGTTGTTCTTTCCCACAACACTGTAACGAGTTTACTTTTCTCCACTAGAAACTTCTTGTTGTATCTTAGAGTCAACTCAACAAAGGGTTCCTCCCTTTGCTGAGTCAACTCTAAGAACTACTGACAAAAATTGTGCGCAACATCTTACAGTTTCCTAAGTGCAAGTGCCAGGTTATGCAATAGTGGTGATTGGTAAACTGACGCCATAAAATAAGTGACAAAAAAAAGCTACAAAGAGAACTATTTGCAAATGGCCATACTTTAGATCGAACTCACAAAAATCATCAATTTTTGCCAGTGGATTTAAATGGCATTCAAGTTACTCAGGTTTCAAGTAATACAACTTCTTAAGTGGCCTCTGTTTATCAGTCAGCTGACACCAATGTGGCTTTCATGTCAGTTTTAAGCCTTATTCCTGGCAAATACATTGCATGTAACTATGACAATCACAGATGGATTGGGAACATATGTAAAGTTGATACTGAAGAAAATGATGCCTTGGTCAAATTGACCCACCCTTTTGGTCCACCTTGCTCACTCTATTGGTCTGAAAGAGAAGACAAATGTTGGATTACTGAACTAGAGCCTTCAGCAACTAGAACAGGATGTCAGTATAATTTTCTAAAAGCCATATTCACCGGTACTGAAGAAAAATTTAATGCCATGAAACAGTAATTTTAAATAGCACCAACTTGGGAACCAACATGAAGAGACCCACATATCGGCTTGGGAACCATGGTAATAGACCCAACTGAGACTTTGGAACATTGATGAAGAAACCAATAAAGACAGCTTGGGAACCAAGGCTAGAAACCCAACGACGGCTTTAAAACTTCGTTGGTTCGCCGTTTGATTTGGGGAGTAAAGGGACCAAACTATTGCGTCATCAGTTCCTTTTTCCTCATCCGAACGCATCTCGGGTTAAAACCATTCCCAAAAGAAATCTGGGAAAGTAAAATGGCATAAAACTAACTGGGATACACACAGAAAGAGAAAACGAAAGAGGCATGTCAAACAGGGAGAATCTGCACAAAAAGGAACAAAGGAATAGGAGGTATATTAAAAGAATATAGCAGACAGCAAGTACTGGCTGATCGGAAGAATAAACAAGGATGAGCCAGCCACTCTGCAACACACTAAAATATCCAGCCTAAAAGAAAAGAGGAACACAGATAGGGAAAAGATGAAGACCAAGCTGAACAAACAGCAAAGAAAGAGGGAGGAAGAGTTAAAATAGAGGGAGGGTGGAGGTCTGGGAGAGAAGGCCAGATGTCCATCCATAGATTGTGTGATAAAAAGCCCCCTCACGAATAAAACATAAAACTGAATCAGCTGTTGATGCATTGTCTCCCAATACTATTGGCAGTGTAGGAGGAAGGTGAAAAGTCCACCACAGAGCAGCTAAAATTGGGCAGTCCAACAAGATATGGACGACAGTCATGTGGGAACCACTGTGACGCTGAGGTGGGTCCTCATGACAGAGGAGGTGACCATGAGTCAGCCAAGTATGGCCAATGTAGAGCTGACGAAGCAAAACAGAGTCTCTTTGATAACATGTAGTTTATTTGGTGTACTGAGGATGCCCAATTCAGTATTCCAGATCCCAAAAACTTTACAGCGCAAGACCAATCAGAGATCAGTCTCCGTTGTGCTAACCTCCAGAGCTGGTTTACCAGTAGCCTGTTTGGACAGACTGTGAGACAGTTCACTGCCTGGGATCCTGACATGTCCTGGGGTCCAAATGAAGGACACTGAACGTCCGCTGTGCCCAAGGGTGTAAAGAGTCTCATGGATAATCATTACCAAAGGATGACAAGGGAAGCACTTGTTGACAGCTTGTAGGCTGCTTAAGGAGTCACTACAGATGATGAAGGACTCACCTGAGATGGCTACCAACTCTGCAGTGAAAACACTACAGCCATTTGGCAAGGAGCGCTGTTCAGTATGTCCAATATGAGCATAAGCGAAGCCAACATGACCATTGTCCATCTCGTCATCAGTGTAGACTATATCTGAGCCCTGGAACTCGCTGAAAATATAGTGGCGGAGGACCTCAGATGGAATTGAGCCTTTTGGGTCTTGCGATAGGCTCAGACAAGCCGTGGTCGAGGCATGGACCATGGAGGTGAACCACAGGAAGGCCAGTAGGGAGGAAGCGTCGAGCGGGGTTAGGTTAGGTTAGTGTTGTTTTAACGTCTCGTCGACAACGAGGTCATTAGAGACGGAGCGCAAGCTCGGGTTAGGGAAGGATGGGGAAGGAAATCGGCCGTGCCCTTTCAAAGGAACCATCCCGGCATTTGCCTGAAACGATTTAGGGAAATCATGGAAAACCTAAATCAGGATGGCTGGAGACGGGATTGAACCGTCGTCCTCCCGAATGCGAGTCCACTGTGCTAACCACTGCGCCACCTCGCTCGGTCGTCGAGCGGGGTAAGAAACAACTGGACAAAGACATCAATTGGAATCCCTGATCTGGGCCACTGTTGCAGGAGATGGTAATTTTGCTGGCAAGGCAAACTATGAGTGTAGGCAGTATAATTTGGAAGCAGTTGTTCTCGTCTGATCTGCAATGGAGGAATGCAATCTTCCAAGAGGAGGCTGTTCACTGTGCTCCTTTGGGAAGCTCCCGTCACAAGTTGAACTCCACAGTGGTGTCCCACAGCCACAACACTGAGGATGATGCAGAACCATACACCAGGCTTCCATTGTCAAGATGGGACTGCACAAGAGCTTTGTACAGCAGCAGCAGTGTAGGGACATCAGCCCCCCAGTCGGTGTGGCTCAGGCATCTAATAATATTAAGATGCCGCCAGAACTTTTCCTTAAGTTGATGAAGATGAGGAAGCCAAGTTAAGTGGGTGTCAAAGACCAGTCCCAAAAATCAGCAAGTTTCCACTACATTAAGTAGTTCGTCATCAAGGTAAAGTTCGGGATATGGGTGGACAGAATGATGATGACAGAAATGCATGGTGCAAGACTTGACGGCTGAAAACTGAAAGCCTTGAGTGAGGGCCCATGACTGCACCTTTTGTATGGCTCCTTGCAGTCTACATCAAGCCACACCAATAAAAGAGGAGCAGAAGGAAATATAAAAATTGTCATCTTATAAGAAGGGGGATACGAAGGACCCCACTGCTGCTGTGAGACCATTAATGGCATTTACAAAGAGTGGGACATTCAGTACAAAGCCCTGTAGGACCCCATTCTTTTGGATGTGGGGCGAACTGTGTGAAGCAGCAACTCAAACTCTGAAAGTCTGGAGAGACAAAAAAGTTCTGTATAAAAATCGGGAGCGGGCCCCAGAGACTCCACTCAGGCAGAGTAACAAGGATATGGTTTCACCAAGTGGTATCGTAGGCTTTCATCAGATAAAAAAAAGATGGCAATAAGGTTTTGATGCCTGGAAAAGGCAGCAAGTAATTTGCTGGCAGGTGTTTAATCATTCGGGAATGGATGTAATCTGGTCCAGGGGGTGTGTCATGACAATCGGCAAGGGCACCGAGATATATCCACTCACTGAAGGGAGCATTATATAGCTCAGTATGGTGTAGAGCAAAAGATAGGTGTTGTCATTCCACCTGCTATTTTGGGAGATGAAAGGCAGGGCAGTAATTCTCAAATGCACAGGTGTGAGCATAATGCTCGGCATAGAGGGAAACATTCCACATGGGAAAAATATATCTAAAAACAATGATGATGTGACTTACCAAACGAAAGCGCTGGCATGTCGATAGACACACAAACAAACACAAACACACACACAAAATTCAAGCTTTCGCAACCAACGGTTGCTTCATCAGGAAAGAGGGAAGGAGAGGGAAAGACGAAAGGATGTGGGTTTTAAGGGAGAGGGTAAGGAGTCATTCCAATCCCGAGAGCGGAAAGACTTACCTTAGGGGGAAAAAAGGACAGGTATACACTCGCACACACACACATATCCATCCGCACATACACAGACACAAGCAGACATTTGTAAAGGCAAAAAGTTTAGGCAGAGATGTCAGTCAAGGCGGAAGTACAGAGGCAAAGATGTTGTTGAATGACATGTAAGGTATGAGCCGCGGCAATTTGAAATTAGCGGACATTGAGGCCTGGTGGGTAACGAGAAGAGAGGATATACTGAAGGGCAAGTTCCCATCTCCAGAGTTCTGACAGGTTGGTGTTAGTGGGAAGTATCCAGATAACCCGGACGGTGTAACACTGTGCCAAGATGTGCTTGCCGTGCACCAAGGCATGTTTAGCCACAGGGTGATCCTCATTACCAACGAACACTGTCTGCCTGTGTCCATTCATGCGAATGGACAGTTTGTTGCTCCCAACACTCCTACTTCCATTGTTTGATGAGTTGACAGACCTGGACACAGAGCCATTTGAAGGCAATAAGAAGCTCCAGGGACGGGTGACACTTACAAGTTGGAGGGCCCGCCTACGGTCTGCAATGACCACAGCGATTTCCAACCACCTTCAAGGCACTGACTTCCCCTGGAGACAACCTGAGGAACAAGGAATTGTCAATTCAGCTGTGGAATCAATGGTATTAGTGATGGTCTGGATCACCCAACTGATGTTGCCATGCAATGGAGATTCAATGGTGGTAGTGGAGGTGAAAGCGTCCCAGTCAGCCTTGCTGAGAGCCTATCTGGGCAAGCATCCAGGTGAGTGACGCTGGGAGAGGGACAGATTGAGTGGAAAATGGTCACTACCACACAAGTCATCATGAGCTCTCCAGTTGATAGATGGCGGAAGGCCAGGACTCCAAATGGAGAAATCAATGGCCAAGAATGTGCCATGTGCCACACTTAAGTGGGGGCACCTGTATTTAGGAGGTAAATGTAGAGTTGATTTAGTAGATTGACATCTTTCCAATGGCCAGTAATCCTGGTTTTGCCCCACAAAGGGTTAAGGGCACTAAAATTACCCAGAAGTAGGAAAGGTGGGCGGAGTTGGGAAATTACAGCAGCCAATACAGGGTGTGGTACCTCACCATCTGGAGAAAGGTAGATGTTGCAGATGGTAATGTTCAGCTTTGTCCTCACACTGACAGCCACAGTTTCTAAATGTGTTTAAAAGGGCATAGGTGTGCTATATATATACAGCAGTATAGACTCCATCTGATATCTTGTTACAGTCAGTACGATTTTTGTAATACTCCTGTCACGAAAACTAGGGGTCGGCTTTGCCAGAAACCAAGCTTCTTGAAATGCAATTCAAAAAAGAGGTGTAAAGCTTAAAAGTTGTTGTAACTCAGCCAGGTGGAGAAAAAACCACCACAGCTCTACTGAAGAATGACACTTTCTGTAGTCGGGGAAAGCATGAAGTGACCAAGGGGGCAGATTATGCCTCAGGATCACTTGCTGCCACAGGTTGAGTATTTGTATCCATTTACATTGCAGCTGAGGTGCTGGCAACATCCAGGTCCTCAAGGACACTAAAATCTGGACCTTGTTCTCAGATGCAGGACTGGTAGGGATTGGTGGTGTTCGGGCCACCAGAATTTCCTGTTTCTAGCAGACTTTTTCGTCGTCTGTTTCTTCTCTCACTTCTCTTTAGGGGCTTCCTGGAAGGACTTCTCTGAAGTAGCTTCAGGCACTGAGGAAGACTGTGAAGCCCTTTGTCCAGCAGCTTGTGGCTCCTTCAGCCACTGGCGAGTGTCCATTTTTGCACTGGTGGAGACCTTGGAAGGGAGAGTTCCAAGAGACCTCTTCCGTGCGAAAGGAGCCAGAGGAGGCTCAAATGGTTCAAATGGCTCTGAGCACTATGGGACTCAACTGCTGTGGTCATAAGTACCCTAGAACTTAGAACTACTTAAACCTAACTAACCCAAGGACAGCACACAACACCCAGCCATCACGAGGCAGAGAAAATCCCTGACCCCGCCGGGAATCGAACCCGGGAACCCGGGCGTGGGAAGCGAGAACGCTACCGCATGACCACGAGATGCGGGCCCAGAGGAGGCTGTCACTTCTCCGGCTGGGGGAAGGGGACCAATGTCCCCGGCATTTGGGGGGGGGGGGGAAGGGGGGTTAATGCTCCAAAAGTAGGAGCTCTGGGAGAAATGGAAGAAGAGGTGCACCAACCACCAAGGGGGCAGATGTATTCGGGCAGCCCTGAGGGCCCACTGTACGAGGCAGAGATGTGGGAACACTACCGTTGCCAGTGAGGGTGGTGATGATGTAGCTGCAGCACATGAAGATGTCAAGTGAATGGGGTGCAATCGTTTATATTTCCGTTTAACCTCTTGATAAGTCAGCTGGTCCAAGATCTTGTACTCCATAATTTTCTCCTCCTTTCTGAGTACAGTGCAGTCCAGTGAGCAGGGGGGTGTGGTTCTCTCCACAGTTGACACTGAGTATTCGGGTGCAGCGGACGTCCACAGTCTCTATATTTGGCGCTGAAATTGCATCAGGAGGACATGTGCCTGAATGTCCAGGACTTAAGGGGATACGGAATCACCTATCCCCGCAATGTTAATATATGCCTACTATAGGGAACATTTTCTCACAAACTACTGGAGACAGAGAGGTAAAAATTTTACTGTATGTGCATTCATATGTTACAACAATACTGAAACAACAGTTTATTGTCAAAGTATTTTCTTACAGAGATATTGTACATTTATTTTTAAGTAAATTTTTTCCATCGCTTTTTACTAGACTATCACCCCTAAGTCTTTTGTAAATCAAGTAATTAAAAAATCGTTGTTTCAGTATGTAATAGGGACCTATGTCACTACGCCATAAAAATTTCAGACTTCTAGGTTGACCAGTACCTGAGATAATGTTCCTAGATGAAGTAAAAAGTAAACTTACGGGAAACGGAGAAAGAAGATTAAAACATTCCTGATCCGTAGCTAATACCCCCTTCACAGTCTTCATAATCATCTTCAAGTCTTCTTTTGGCACCCCTCTGCACCTGTCTTGCTTTTTTCACTAATGTCTTGATTATATTATCAGCATGCCTTAGTCTGTGCTGATCTAAAAAGAACATAGCACGTACCGTACGGGAACCAACACACATACCCAACTTTTGAAGGACCTGGCATTTAGTTATATTTCCAAGATTGAAGGTTGCCACAGCATCATACACACCAAAATGTAGTGTATTAATTCCGACAAACACTGTTTTTGGGAGACGATGCCATATCACACTATTCAAGCACTCGTTGGGGTTCTGCGTTTTTCCGTGAAGACATTTCATCAGAAGACTTCTGTCAGCCAGATCTCTGAAAATGGGCTTTATTTCTGCCATGATGGCTGATGGTAGACTGTGGTGGTGAATGTATTTCTCTCCTGTTGTTAGTCCCCTATTGTACTTACACCAGCTGTTTTCACCTTTGGGGCACAAACCATGTTGTGGATGCTCATCCGTGGATGCGGTGTGGAAATATAAAGCCCATATAGCTCTCCTCATTTCTTCAAGATTGCCTGTATTTTGCCTGATTGCAAGGCCATAGCAGTTCTGAATGTGGTCTATTATGGAATCAGTCAATCTTCCTCTGCCATCCAAGGTTTTCCCATCATCTAGTTTTTTCCCTTTCATAACTGATTTTAACCTTCTCAGCCTGGCACCCATTCTCTTCTGCACATGTCCTATACATTCAAGTTTGCTTATATTTACACTGTTCCCATATGGTTTGCTTTCCAAAACTTCTTTGAATGCTTTAGAGTCACCATCTCCCAGATATTTGACATAGCGAACATTATACCACTGTGAAGAGCGATGAAAAATTTTCTTCACCCCAGCAACCTCCATGCCACCACTACTACCATAATAATTAGCAATACAGTCATCACTGTGTTCATTTTTCAGCCTGCCTGTGCACCTACAGTATTTAGACATTATTGCAACATCAATAACCTTGCCAGTATCAACACTAGTTGCTGTTACAACACCATTGTTGGAGGTGTGGCCCCTTTTCTGCCACGTGCCATCAAACGCCACTGTGAGGTCACGACTGCCGTCATTTTCTTCCACTGCTTCTTCCACAGCAACCTGCATTGACTTCTGTGCTACATCTTCAACTGCAGATCCTAGTACATAATTGTAAGCTTCAAACTTTGAAGGTGCACTTGGAAGATTTAGAACACCACATAGCATATCACCAGCTGCTTTGCCCTTACCAATTGCTCGCAATCCATAAACTAACCTAATATTTACACTATAAAGTTCAGTTTTCTTGTATCCATTATTTACAGTTACTGAAACCGAACTTGGAAACTTACAGCTGCAGTTACAAACACTGCATATTAAATTAAACTGGGCAGCCAGGCCAACATGGGATTCTACTTTCAGAGAAACGTTTCCATGACATTTTTTGCAGCACAAACTGTTTTCAAGAGCTTCACACAATATATTCGTATCAATGAGTTCAAAAACTTCATTCCCTCTATCAAGTAAATTATATTTCTCTTCCAAATCTCTTAGTTTTTTTATGAGAAGCACTGTTTTCATTTGGTGTAAGTTCGTTCGGCAAATCAGTAATAAGTGGATTCACATTTTCCAACAGTGATGATGATGAACTGCTTTGCTTTGCTAATGAATCATTATTTCTTTTCTTTTGCCAGTTCACACGCTTTTTAAATACTTTTGCTTTAGCTCTAGGCATTTTCACTGCGAAAAATGAAGCACTAAATACGAAATAACTCAATAACAACTACTTTCTTATATCACACTGTTTACAAAACAGTCCCGCCACAAAGTCAAAGAGTAACTTGAGGAAACCAGAGAGAAACATTTTCGGGCAACTAGTGTATAAATAGTCGCTGGAAACCGGGATATTTGAATTCATGTCACTTTAAAGGTACTGCCAAAAAGTTCATGGTCAGCCACGAGAGACGTGTATAACTAAAGCGCAATACCCGATCTCACAAATATATAAAAATAAAATAGTTATAATTGTAGTAGAGCTATGTATGATACGTCATTTTAAAGAGGAAACATGGCAGAATATAATACGCCAATAAAAAAAATTCGATTTTTTAACCCAAAATCCGATTCCGTATCCCCTTAAGGCATCTCATAGTGGGAGGTACATATGGTTTTACATATCACCCTCAAAGGTCAAGATGAAGGCACTGGTGGCAATCCTATTATCTGTTGGTCCCCTATAGATGTGCCAGATGAAGTGAACACCTTGGGGTTCTAAATTGCCTTGTAGCTCGACACTGGACTGCAAGAGAAGGTCGCAATGGAAAATAATACCCTGGACCATGCTGAGGCTCTTATAGGGAGTGGCAGAAACTTGTCACAGGCAAGCAACACCTGGGACTGGGTTGAGGCTGCTGTCTGAATCAAGACCGACCCATTTCTCATTTTGTACAGCACAGCCATTTCCTCAAACTTGTGCTCCAGGTTATCAACAAAAAATAGAAGCTTTGCAGCCACAAAGCAAGAAATGACTTGGTCCGCTTCATTGCAGGTCATCCGCCCTGATGCCATCCACTCTGATCAGGGCTCTCCCCACGGGCACCACCCAGCCACAGTAAAGGCAACATGGTGCGATGGCTGTTGCCAGGAGTCCTGATGCCCCAAGAAGACAGTCATTTACTACTTGGCACATGTGGGGAGTTTGCAGGTCAGGCATCAGCAGTGCAATCCCTGTGTTAGTAGAGGGCTACAACCAAGAGGATATATGACGGCCCAACCATGGCAGACTGGCTATTGTACTGGATACTACGTGCATGGAAATCCCATACTATCACAGGGACAAAAGAGGGCAGTGGACAATCGATGGAGAGTATGCACCCCCTAAGGTGTCCTCACTTAAATAGCTGGAATATGGGAGGAGCTATAGTGCCATGACAATATTAGGCGCAGAAGATCGTAAGACACGAGGGATATATAGTGTACCACGTAAGGCGTCCTTTCCCAAATGGCCCGCACTTCACAAAAATTTGGAAAGATGGAGATCAAACCCAGAAAGGGGCCCAAATCTCAGTAAGCCAAAAGGTTGGAGACTCCTTTTAGTCGCCTATCATGACAGGCAGGAAAACCTCGGGTATATTCTAACACCCGAACCCGCAAGGGGATTGGAATGTTGATGAAGAAATCAACAAACTCAGTTTGGGAACAAAGGCTAGAAACCTAAATGCAGATTTCGAACATCAATAAAGAAACCAACAAAGACGGCTTAGGAATCGTGGCAAGAAACCCAACTGAGGCTTTATAGCCTCAACAAAGAAACCAGCAAGCATGGCCATCTACACATAACAAGAGAAGTAATATTTGCTAACATCATGTCCATCTTGCCTCTGTACATGGTCACTGTAGGATAGGGACACACACTGATGAAACTAATGATTTTGAACTCTGAGTCATCATCAAATTTCCATGGTTTTTATGCCTAGTTGAAACACCAGCACTAATCAACCAGTTGTCATTCTACCTTGCCTTGAAGTTATGAGCTCAGCAACCGGTATCGTGTTGTAATCATAATGTATTACACATGACATTTGTTAAAGTTCAACCTAAAATTTGCCTTTGCTGAACAGGCTGTAGGATGTTGCCAGTGCAGAAAACTGTGCTCTTGACAATGGTGCCAGGAATCAGAATCTCTGAAATGATCCTTCTGCAATATTTACATCTGACCTTGGCTCATTCATTGTAATTTTAAATCTGACACCATGTTTGTGTTGAGCATAATCAAAAACAATTGGCTAAGCAGGAAGATATGCTAACAGAATCATGTCCCAGGCATTATCAACAAATGTGCCAAGTTGTAGGCTAGTTCCTTTGCATTTTTTCCTCCCTGAGATATTTGACCCCAAAGAGTGTCACAAAATCTGTGGACTTTTCTCTGTAGGTTTTTTGTGTCACTTTAACGCATTCTGTTGGCTCAAAAAATGCTTTACATTCTGTCACACTGTATTTTTATGATTCACAGCTCAAAGTTATCCAGGACCTGAAAGTAATAAGTTTCCGACTTGCTTTTGCCTTATACTAAAAGAGCTTCAAACACAGGGTTTTGTTCGTTTTCACACAGATTCATCAAAAAGCCATCCAACAAGCAGGCCACTATTTCTCATATACTCAAGTTCATGATTTGAAATTTTGCATAGATAAATTTTTAGGATGGATCTACATCCACAGCAAATTTCAGGAAAGTTGAAGCTCAAGGAGCAGGAGGCTCATGATCACTGGAATGACCCATTAGCAAGCCAACCCAGCCTGATCTACACCTCTATATAAAAAACTGTTACCATCTTGCCCTGAATAGTGACATGAAGACCTGGATCTACAGGGCACACACATCGTCAGAGGAAGAGTGCTTGGCCTCTGAATTTCAGTGCAATTTTCCTACAAAAGTCCACTGTCAAAATTGCAAGTGGATTTCATCCCATCAGCATCATCAACAGAGACATTGTGACATCCAGGAACCAACGCTTAAGTGACGCACATGACACTGCGTGTTTAGTGTTAGTGAGTGTGGAGAGAAATTAAAGACAGTGCAGCACATATGCAAAAAAAAAAAAAAAGGAAAAAAGGAAAAAGAAAAAAAAAAAGAAAAGTAATTAAAGAGCACCATGTTTATTTAACATGAGATAGGAACTAAATTAAAGAATAACGTAATTATGTGTCTTGTTTTTCAATCACACCATCGGAAACAAAAACAGAAATTTCCAATGATGATTTAAAAAGACTCTCCATTTCTTTTCAAGAGTCAGTAATTTGTGATTTGTCATTTTATGTTACAGATCTTAAGAAATGAATTCAATAGAAAAGGGTTTGAAATCTACTTTCAATAACGCATAAGTGGTTTGAAGTACATTTTCTCCTTGTGTTTCTATTTTCAGTGGGACTATTAAAGTTTACCTACCCCCATGAACCATGGACCTTGCCATTGGTGGGGAGGCTTGCGTGCCTCAGGAATACAGATGGCTGTACCGTAGGTGCAACCACAACGGAGGGGTATCTGTTGAGAGGCCAGACAAACATGTGGTTCCTGAAGAGGGGCAGCAGCCTTTTCAGTAGTTGCAGGGGCAACAGTCTGGATGATTGACTGATCTGGCCATGTAACACTAACCAAAACGGCCTTGCTGTGCTGGTACTGCGAACGGCTGAAAGCAAGGGGAAACTACAGCCGTAATTTTTCCCGAGGACATGCAGCTTTACTGTATGATTAAATGATGATGGCGTCCTCTTGGGTAAAATATTCCGGAGGTAAAATAGTCCCCCATTCGGATCTCCGGGTGGGGACTACTCAAAGAGGACGATGTTATCAGGAGAAAGAAAAATGGCGTTCTACAGATCGGAGTGTGGAATGTCAGATCCCTTAATCGGGCAGGTAGGTTAGAAAATTTAAAAAGGGAAATGGATAGGTTAAAGTTAGATATAGTGGGAATTAGTGAAGTTCGGTGGCAGGACGAACAAGACTTTTGGTCAGGTGAATACAGGCTATAAATACAAAATCAAATAGGGGTAATGCAGGAGTAGGTTTAATAATGAATAAAAAAATAGAAGTGCGGGTAAGCTACTAACAACAGCATAGTGAACGCATTATTGTGGCCAAGATAGACACGTAGCCCATGCCTACTACCCTAGTACAAATTTATATGCCAAGTAGCTCTGCAGATGATGAAGAAATTGATGAAATGTATGATGAGATAAAAGACATTATTCAGGTAGTGAAAGGAGACGAAAATTTAATATTCACGGGTGACTGGAATTCGAGAGTAGGAAAAGGGAGAGAAGGAAACATAGTGGGTGAATACGGATTGGGGGAGAGAAATGAAAGAGGAAGCCATCTGGTAGAATTTTGAACAGAGCATAGCTTAATCATAGCTAACACTTGGTTCAAGAATCATAAAAGAAGGCTGTATACATGGAAGAATCCTGGAGATACTAGAAGGAATCAGACAGATTATATAATGGTAAGACAAAGATTTAGGAACCAGTTTTAAATTGTAAGACATTTCCAGGGGGAAATGTGGACTCTGACCCCAATCTATTAGTTATGAACTGTAGATTAAAACTGAATAAACTGCAAAAAGGTGGGAATTTACGGAGATCGGACCTGGGTAAACTGACTAAACGGGGGGAAAGAAATACAGTGGAAGAAGAATGGGTAGCTCTGAGGTAAAACGTCCAGGGCTAGTAGAAATCCTTGGGTAACAGAAGAAATATTGAATTTAATTGATGAAAGGAGAAAATATAAAAACGCGGTAAATGAAGCAGGCAAAAAGGAATACAAACGTCTCTAAAATGAGATCGACAGGAAGTGCAAAATGGCTAAGCAGGGATGGATAGAGGACAAATGTAAGGATGTAGAGGCTTATCTCACTAGGGGTAAGATAGATACTGCCTACAGGAAAATTAAAGAGACCTTTGGAGAAAAGAGAGCCACTTGTTTGAATATCAAGAGCTCACATGGAAACCCAGTTCTAAGCAAAGAAGGGAAAGCAGAAAGGTGGAAGGAGTATTTAGAGGGTCTATACAAGGGCGATGTGCTTGAGGACAGTATTATGGAAATGGAAGAGGATGTCGATGAAGATGAAATGTGAGATATGATACTACGTGAAGAGTTTGACAGAGCACTGAAAGACCTGAGTCGAAACAACGCCCCGAGAGTAGACAACATTCCATTAGAACTACTGACGGCCTTGGGAGAGCCAGTCATGACAAAACTCTACCATCTGGCGAGCAAGATGTATGAGAGAGGTGAAATACCCTCAGACTTCAAGAAGAATATAATAATTCCAATCCCAAAGAAAGCAGGTGTTGACAGATGTGAAAATTACCGAACTATCAGTTTATTAAGTCCCAGCTGCAAAATACTAATGCGAATTCTTTACAGACGAATGGAAAAACTGGTAGAAGCCGACCTCAGCGAGGATCAGTTTGGATTCCGCAGAAATATTGGAGCACGTGAGGCAATACTGACCCTATGACTTATCTTAGAAAATAGATTAAGGAAAGGCAAACCTACATTTCTAGCATTTGTAGACTTAGAGAAAGGTTTTGACAATGTTGACTAGAATACTCTCTTTCAAATTCTAAAGGTGGCAGGGGTAAAATACAGGGAGCGAAAGGCTATTTACAATTTGTACAGAAACCAGATGGCAGTTATAAGAGTCGAGGGGCACGAAAGGGAAGCAGTGGTTGGGAAGGGAGCGAGACAGGGTTGTAGCCTGTCCCCGACGTTGTTCAATCTGTATATTGAGCAAGCAGGAAAGGAAACAAATGAAAAATTTGGAGTAGGAATTAAAATCCATGGAGAAGAAATAAAAACTTTGAGGTTTGCCAATGACATTGTAATTCTGTCAGAGACAGCAAAGGAACTGGAAGAGCTGTTGAACGGAATGGACAGTGTCTGGAAAGGAGGATATAAGACGAATATCAACAAAAGCAAAATGAGGATAATGGAATGTAGTCGAATTAAGTCGGGTGATGCTGAAGGAATTAGATTAGGAAATGAGACACTTAAAGTAGTAAAGGAGTTTTGCTATTTGGTGAGCAAAATAACTGATGTTGGTCGAAGTAGAGAGGATATAAAATGTAGACTGGCAATGGCAAGGAAATCGTTTCTGAAGAAGAGAAATTTGTTAACATTGAGTATTGATATAAGTGTTAGGAAGTCGTTTCTGAAAGTATTTGTATGGAGTGTAGCCATGTATGGAAGTGAAACATGAACGATAAATAGTTTGGACAAGAAGAGAATAGAAGCTTTTGAAATGTGGTGCTACAGAAGAATGCTGAAGATTAGATGGGTAGATCACATAACTAATGAGGAGGTACTGAATAGGATTGGGGAGAAGAGGAGTTTGTGGCACAACTTGACAAGAAGAAGGGACGGGTTGGTAGGACATGTTCTGAGGCATCAAGGGATCACAAATTTAGCATTGGAGGGCAGCGTGGAGGGTAAAAATCGTAGAGGGGGCCCAAGAGATGAATACACTAAGCAGATTCAGAAGGATGTAGGTTGCAGTAGGTACTGGGAGATGAAGAAGCTCGCACAGGATAGGGTAGCATGGAGAGCTGCATCAAACCAGTCTCAGGACTGAAGACAACAACAACAAAATTAAAGTTTAAAAAGAGGCATAACAGAATATGTGAAGGTGTGTATCTAAATCTTCCTAAAAATCTAAAAGTGTGTGTGTGTGTGTGTGTGTGTGTGTGTGTGTAAGAGAGATGCCAGCTACCTCACAGCTTCGGCATTTATATAGCACAAGCAAACTGAAAAATTTTTCATGTTCTGGTATGGGCATTTAGTCTCCACCAACTCATGTTAACAGTGCAAACAAGAGCTCTCTACGGTGAGTATTTTAATATTTTTAAGTAAGAGACTGAATATAAAAATTGAAAGTAATGAACATAATGAACATGCTGCACTAATAGACACATTATTAAACTTGGAAGTCTTCCACATTACAAATGTGACCTAACAAAGGAAAGAAAAGACATATAGTTAGCAACCACAGCTAAAACAATCTTGTAAACAATGCTGTTAACACACTGGCAACTATATGTACCACATATGAAAATAAATGACACTCGCAATCTCATGATAAAACAACTGACAGGAAGGAGACAAACTCAACAATCTGCAGACACCAAAAATGTGACGCATAAAGTGTAATGGTGTGACAATGTTACGGGACAGTAAGAAGAACAAAAAAAATTAAAGCTTACTAATGGTGCCACGTGCTCTGTAAAGGACAAAACCACATAAAGCATGAGAGACTTGACAATGGAGGGATGAAGCATATAATTATCATGTCATCATGCTTCCTGTCATTCTAAAAGGTAACAAACTTGTAGAGAGGGGTTAGGCCTTCATAAAACCAACTAAAATAAATGGTATGAGACATCACACTACTAATTAGTGACACAGTTTAAATAAAAAACATAAGGCATTTAAAAAAGAAAGCACCATGCCAAAACCAGACATAATGAGAACCAGTTATATCCTTCTAATATCTGGCAGCATATAAGGTAGGCCTAAGACAGCATGAACTAGAATGACCATTAAGTAAAACTGTAAACAAAACTATAATTCAATGCACATCAATACAAGATTTCATTTATGACCTAATGACACTACCAGTATGACACTTGTAACCTGATTTGTTCCACATAATATCAACAGAAAATACTCATGCCAGAAATAAATAAACAGAGAGATGTTTCAAGTGAAAAGCAAGCCTGAACAATGTACTAGTACATAATCTTCCAACGACAAGGAAAATAATGTAATTTATAATATTGGAAGAATCTCTTGCTTTTAGTGAAGCGGGGAAAACACATTTTGCAGGTATTATAACGCAACTTAAATTAGATTCATAAGTAAAATATCATAGTCCATCGAGAAAAGGGCATGGAAATTTCCTAGCAAGAATTTCCTTATAATTAACCACAGGAACTGGGATAGCACATATTCAATAAAAACATTATTCTCTTGTATATTGCAATGACAAAGACTGTACTGACGGGTGTTCAACATATGTTCTATACACAAAATGAGGGTGAACACTGTGTCATACGACGGATGATTAAAAAACCTCACACTAACAATGGTAGCTACCAACACGCATAGCTTCCAGTGGCTATAATTCTTAATAAGCAACACATCTGCATTAAGGGTGACTAATGCAGCTCAGTTACGAAAGCGCACCATGATCCAACAGAAAAAACATCTGCCATAATAGGCCTATTTTACAGTCAACGCGGAATGTGGTGTTCACCGTTTCTAAAGAGTTACGGATGCTTCGATTGCAAAACTCACCATTGTGCTTGACATTAACGCACTGCTGTGTCATTCATAAGTTTATGCGTCTCACCTCCACAATCTTGATGAAACGTGGGAAGAGCGGCGTCCTGTTGACAGCTATTAAAGGCACGTTTGGCCACACCTCCGGGACAGCAACAGTCGTCGGCAAAGGGCGCGGAGTGGGTTGGTCATCATCACTTCCACTACCACTTCTGTACGAGGAGTCATTCGGTGGTTTATTGTCATGATCACTCGACGCTTCAGAATATCTTGGAATGCTTGAGTGAAGACATCGCACGCCCGGCGTATCATACTTTATAGTCCTAGTATAGAAACTCCGTGGTGTTACTGTTCCTAAAACTTCAATGTACCTTCTCCTAACTTTCAAAAGCGTCAATTGATTTGCTTCATGAGTCAACAGATGCACCTTTCGATTGCTACACAATAAAAGCATACGTAGACCGACTTTTGAAAACATGATTCTCCACTACCTGCCGATTGTTTCATCACCCAACTACATCTCTGACAACAACTTACCAAAGATCTCACAGCCAATCATCGAAGATGTACCAAATTCCTATCGTAAATATACTTTATATCTTTCATCCACGAATACTTTGTAACATAAACATACTGAACTGAAATTATAATAAGAATATGTCTTAGAGTTCGACATCAATACAGGGCTATTACAAATGATTGAAGCGATTTCATAAATTCACTGTAGCTCCATTCATTGACATATGGTCACGACACACTACAGATACGTAGAAAAACGCATAAAGTTTTGTTCGCCTGAAGCCGCAGTTCAGGTTTCTGCCGCCAGAGCGCTCGAGAGCGCAGTGAGACAAAATGGCGACAGGAGCCGAGAAAGCGTACGTTGTGCTTGAAATGCACTCACATCAGTCAGTCATAACAGTGCAACGACACTTCAGGACGAAGTTCAACAAAGATCCACCAACTGCTAACTCCATTCGACGATGGTATGCGCAGTTTAAAGCTTCTGGATGCCTCTGTAAGGGCCGTGCAGTGAGCGAAGAAACGGTTGAACGCGTGTGGGCAAGTTTCACGCGTAGCCCGCGGAAGTCGACGAATAAAGCAAACGGGGAGCTAAACGTACCACAGCCGACGGTTTGGAAAATCTTAAGGAAAAGGCTAAAGCAGAAGCTTTACCGTTTACAATTGCTACAAGCCCTGACTCCCGATGACAAAGTCAAATGCTTTGAATTTTCGGCGCGGTTGCAACAGCTCATGGAAGAGGATGCGTTCAGTGCGAAACTTGTTTTCAGTGATGAAGCAACATTTTTTCTTAATGGTGAAGTGAACAGACACAATGTGCGAATCTGGGCGGTAGAGAATCCTCACGCATTCGAGCAGGAAATTCGTAATTCAACAGAAGTTAACGTGTTTTATGCAATCTCACGGTTTAAAGTTTACGGCCCCTTTTTCTTCTGCGAAAAAAACGTTACAGGACATGTGTATCTGGACATGCTGGAAAATTGGCTCATGCCACAACTGGAGACCGACAGCGCCGACTTCATCTTTCAACAGGATGGTGCTCCACCGCACTTCCATCATGATGTTCGGCATTTCTTAAACAGGAGATTGGAAAACCGATGGATCGGTCGTGGTGGAGATAATGATCAGCAATTCATATCATGGCCTCCACGCTCTCCCGACTTAACCCCATGCGATTTCTTTCTGTGGGGTTATGTGAAAGATTCAGTGTTTAAACCTCCTCTACCAAGAAACGTGCCAGAACTGCGAGCTCGGATCAACAATGCTTTCAAACTCATTGATGGGGACATGCTGCGCCGAGTGTGGGAGGAACTTGATTAATGGCTTGATGTCTGCCGAATGACTAAAGGGGCACATATCGAACATTTGTGAATGCCTAAAAAAACTTTTTGAGTTTTTGTAGGTGTGTGCAAAGCATTGTGAAAATATCTCAAATAATAAAGTTATTGTAGAGCTGTGAAATCGCTTCAATCATTTGTAATAACCCTGTACAACAAATCACACAATTGCGTAAACCCCAATTCACACTGGCGGTCACTGCATTGTTAGCTGCAACAGGCAGAAGATGAGCGTTGTTGATGCCACACATTTTAGCAATTTTCACCGAGCTACATGCATGCTGTCCACCCCGGCGGCTGAGTGGTCAGCGTGACGGAATGTCAATCCTAAGGGCCCTGGTTCGATTCCCAGTTGGGTAAGAGATTTTCTCCGCTCAGGGACTGGGTGTTGTGTTGTCCTAATCATCATCATTTCATTCCCATCGACGCACAATTCGCCGAAGTGGCGTCAAATCGAAAGTCGTGCACCCCGCGAACGGTCTGCCCAACAGGAGGCCCTAACAAAGTAGAAGCAAGATAGAGACGAATCTTCCAGACCACGATTGGCCACAAGCCTGGAAGAATGTCTCGGAAAGAGCCATACCTCCAGAAGCTAGAGACACGTGGTACAAAGTTGTACACAAGGCCATACCCACGAACGAGCGTCGAGCACGCATCAGTATGCGCGAGTAGTCGAACTCCGAAGAGTGCTACCAGATAGACTCTCTGGAACACCGCTTCACATGTCGGACAAACCAGGAGATACAGGAGACTACAGAAGAATGGTGGCACACATGAACAGGGCAGACCACCGAACTATAGAAGTTACAGCTCTCACGGTCCCTGCTGCAAAAAGTTTCCCACGACCCAAGCGCATCGCGACCATCTGGACGTTAGCGATGACAGCGCATGCTATAAGCACAAAAAAGCAAACGGACGCAGTGCAGTTCCTCACAGATCTCTGAGAGGAGCACAAGTGGGCCAGGCAGAAAAGCAACTACCGCCAGATGTACCAGAGCTATCTGCAGATCGCGCTGGACGCCGCCTTCAAGGACGCCCCCCGTCCCCACACTCCGCGACCGACGCCGCCGCCGCCTCCACAGCCGCCACACCACCCTCTCCACTAACCACTCACGCCCTCGTCGTTGCTGCCAGAGATACCCTCCCACCCTCCAACACTCCTGCAAATGCATCTACAAAGTGTGTACATGTGTAAAATGTGTGCTGCGCATATACAGTGTTTCCCCAAGTGAAATAGTGCGACACAAAATAATTCCATCACCCCACTGGAAAAAAGTGTTAATGACACAAGAAAAGATCTGATTATGCTCAGTTATATTGCACATCAAGTTAAAGCACCAACAAATCAGAGAAACATCACATGCCACAACGAAGGTGTTTATGTAAGTAATTTACCAAACAAGCAACTCACTGAAACCCAGATCAATAATCACATATAAGTTTTTTTTTTAATTTGTTTGTGGCCCTATACAAATATTAAGAGTTGCAAAGATTCCTTTTTTATCGTATGTCAATGTGCTCCCCTCTCTCTCTCTCTCTCTCTCTCTCTCTCTCTCTCTCTCTCTCTCTCTCTCTCTGTCTGTCCCCCCACCCCCTCTCTTTTTCTCTCAACCACCATTCATGACTAGCTCTCACTAAATCACATATGGCACCTTCCTGTTTTATATGCTTACTCATATTTATAGTTATTTTGTCTTGTTCATTGTTCATTAGATGTATGTCATAGTCAGTAAGCTAAAATCACAAACAATGCTTAAGAAATGCCACCTTATGGCGCCAGATCAGTTCTCTCCCTAATTATAGCAATTTTGCAATGACAGCATTAACAGACTCCAAATGTCAAAACAAAACAAAAACTGAAAGAAAAAGTCTATGCCCCATCGCCATAGACACCTACAGAATTGTAACTAAAATAAAAATCACAGAACATTTATGAATCAATTACCAAGCGAACAAAACGTAACAAAATAGTTTATTTGAATGCCAAATTCGTGTATCAGAAAGCAACCACAGCGAAAGCAAAAGAAAAAGACTCTCAAACGATATGGAAAATGTACACAAGAAACTTAGAAGAGATATTTTCATCTGCACAAATGTATTGTTAACTTGTAAATAAAAGTTTATTACATTACAAAAAAAAGTCGCATAACATTTCAATTTACATTTAACTCATGCTGCATTGTTCTTCTTTGGCACACCAGTGTAGGACTGTTTACAGAATCAGCTAAGTGAATTTTCCTTTGTGTGGGAACGGGTGTACAAGAACCATGTGCCGATTTGAAGTTCTAGATTCACCTATTTTACTGATTGCATCGTTTCTGTATAATCTTTCATTGAGTGTATCAATACCCATTTGTATTTAATATATTGCGAAATTTAGCACATTGGCGACTGCTGCAGTAAACTCATACTGTTATCGTCGATTATACGCTTAAACGTAATTGTGCTCTTTTAAAATTTTTGAGAAGAGAAGACCTACCCTCATTCAAAACAATCTTTCTCTAATTTCATTGTTCAATTACATGATAATTTTTTTATTAATTTCCAGACACTTAAAAAACTATGATTTTGGAAGTTACCAGTACGAATGGCCTGGATACGTAATTTATTGAGTAGCAGATCAATGTTTGTGGTTCACAGTTCTGACAGGAATGCATCAGCTCTGAATTTCATTGTATAGTAACTCAAATAAACGTGAATTTTTGAGAATTTTCGAAAGCTGCCATTGTCCTTTGCATAATCCACGAGCAGTTTGTAGTAAATCGGCGTTTTTGATTTAGTTACAGTACCAGATATTGTAACTGACATATTGTGCTACATCTGGTTTTCCCTTAAAGATAAGTAGCCCTATATATTATCTACATCTGTCGTAAATAACTTTGTATTCGAGTTTGCAAACAACTATAATGAACCTAAAAAAGTTTTAGGAAACCAGTAATTTTTACCACAGATTTTCGTGTTACCTTAATAGGAATCTCATTTTGTGTTTGCTTCTATTCTTATAGGCAATTAGCAACTTTGTAGCGCAACAGACTAAAATACAATCAGCAGACTTAATTTAAAGTTATTTTTTCGCTGCCTTGTAATACATTACACCAGCCAAAACGCAGCTCCACTGTGAATACTGTTTTCGAACATGTGATAAATTGCTTGAAGTTCATAAGCAGCTGGAAATCGCCCTAACTACTGTCAAACGATTGGCAGCTGCTGAGAACTGGCGTGTTGGAAGAGCTCCCAAGAATCGTGTACCTGTGGTACTGGTACCAGAGGTACCACAAGTGCTATACTCTCATGTGGATCCTATCTCCTCTGCAAAAAGTACGGGATCTGTCATTACCCGTCCACTTTACTGCGAATGGCGTATCAGTGGTAGATCTACGCATGTTGTATAGGGTGGACGGGAACCAGAGAGGACTCAGGTTGTTGTACCGATCCCTCTAACCAACAAGTTTGAGGTGTTCTCTCTCACTGAAACTGAATCTGAGATAGTGGGACCCACTTCACCTGTTTTGTCCAGGATCAAGAGGAGGCAAGCGTAAAAGTTTAGAGGTCTATTATTCACCAGCAGTTAAAACATATGGTGAATGATGGTACCCCTCAGGGAAACAGCAAGGGACAGGAAAGGATGTCAGGTGTACTCAGTGTGTATGGCTGCGGCCTCATTCAACTTGTTGAAGAGACAATTCCAACAGCCATCGAGAGAACTGGGTGCAACGACTGCAGATTTTGGCGCACGTTGGAACAAATGATCTTGGTCATCTGGGCTCTGGGATCATACTTGGCTCATTCCAGCGACTGGCAGAGAAGGTTGAGAAGACCAGCCTTGCACATGGAGTTACAACAAAGCTCACAGTTTGCAGCATTGTCCCCAGAACTGATTGTGGCTCTTTGCTTCTGAGTCGAATGGAATGGCTAAACGATAGACTTTGAAGCTTCTGTAACAAACTAGGTTTTGACTTACTGGACTTGCACCGTAGGGTTGGGAACTATAGGGTCCCCACATCACAGGCTGCTGCTCAGGTAGCGAACTGCGTGTGGAGAGTACACAAGGTTTTTTTTTTAGATTATGGGACTCTCCATCCAATCCAGTTAAACACAGAAGTATCAGTGTAAGATCGAAAGAAATGCCTCCCACAGGTAAAAGCATTAAAATCCTAATGGAAAACCTAAGAAGCATTCGCAACAAAGAGCCATAGTTTGAAGTGCTCATGAAAAGAAATGGAGCTCACATAATACTAGGTACAGAAACCACAAATTGATAGCAGTGAGGTTTTGGGGAAAAATTAAAGTGCATATCGAAAGGATAGGCAAATGGGCAATTGAGTTGGTGTATTTGTCACAGTAGGCTAGAGACACTCAAATACACTGAGTTAGAAACTGAAGCTGCATGTAAGATTGTTTGGGCAAGACTCAGTATGAGAGGTGGGCATAAAATGATAATTGGAGTATTCTATCGCCCCTCAGACTTGTCTCCTGATGTAACCGAAAACTTTAGAGAAAACTTCAGTTCAATTGTTTGTAATTTCCTCAATTATACTGTCATCATGGGTAGTGACTTTAATTGTCCACCAATTAATTGGGAAAATTACAGTTTTTTTAGTGTTGGGTATGATCCTGTGTGACATTAGCGAATGCCTTCTCTGAAAACTACAGATAGATTAGAATTCCACCTATGGTGAAACTGTATCAGATCTTGTGGCATTGACAAACTTGATCTCTTTGAAGATGTCCACATCGAAACTGGTCTCAGTGACCATGGTGCAATTATACGATTGTGACAACAATAATGACCAAAGTACAAATGACAACTAAACCAAGCAGAATTATGTATATACATATATATATATATATATATATATATATATATATATATATAAAGTCAGTAGCGTCATATCTCAATGAGATACTTGAAACTTTCAGTGCAGGGCAGGAGCATATTAAGGAACTATGGCTCAAGTTTGAAAAAATAGTTGACAGTGCACTGGATAGTAATGTATCCAGAAGAACAGTCTGTAAAGGAAGAGAAACTCCACAATATACAGTCACTGTAAAGAAACTTCTACAAAAACAGATTTTACTGCATAGTAGGTGAAAAACAAAGTGTAGGACTATAGCTAGAGATATGCTAACTCAAACGCATTTGGCTGTCAAGAGCCCAATATGAGATGCCTTCAACGACTACCAGAGCAGACTATTGTCAAATGACCTTTCACAGAACCCAAAGAAATTCTGGCCATATGTAAAGGATGTTAGTGGCACTAAAGCTAGTGTCCAGTCCATAGCGAATGAGACAGGAACAGAAATTGAGGGAAGCAAAGCAAAAGCTGAAATGCTCAACTCCAGTTCCAAATATTCCTTTACAGAATTGCTCCAATTTAATCCCCATTCCACTGAAAAGATTAATGAAGTAAGTGTTAGTGTCAATGGTGTTGAGAAACAGCTGAAATCATTAAAATGGAACAAAGCTCCAGGGCTCAATGGAAGAAAAACAAAAAGCTACCCAGTTCTTTGAAAAAAAGCAAATGTCAGAACTGTGTACAAGAAGTGACCCACAAAACTACCGGCAAATGTCCTTGACATCAATTAGTTGTAGAACCTTAGAACATATTCTGAGCTCAGACATAATAAGGCACCTTAAATGCTTATTTGACACTACAATAGTGAAGCCATAGTCACAATAGACAATTTTTTTCTTTTTTTTTTAATCTGAGTACTGTGACTATGGCTATTGTAGTGTCAAATAAACATTTAACTTGTATTTTGGTCACAATCCTTACAAAAATTATGTCAGAATATAAAATAATAACGTACCTTGAACAGAATGTCCTCCTCAAAGCCAACCAACATAAATTCCACAAACATCAATCATGTGAAACCCAATTTTCAGTTTTCTCTCATGACATACTGCAAGCATGAAATCCATGTCAGATTCTGTACTGAACTTGCGACTTAGTTAGCCCCTCTTCCAACTACAACCTGTCATAGATCCCTTGAACAAAAAAAACTACCCAGTTCTTGGAAAAAAGCACGTCACAACTGTGTACAAGGAGTGACCCACAAAACTACCGTCCAATATCCTTACATCGATTTGTTGTAATTCTGAGCTCAAACATAACAAGGTACCTTAAATGTTTATTTGACACTACAACTGTGAAGCCATAGTCACAATACCCAATTTTTTTCTTTTTTTAAAATTTGTGTACTGTGATTAGGACTATTGTAGTGTCAAATAAATATTTAACTTATATTTTTGTCACAATTCTTACAACAATTACGTCAGAATATAAAATAATAATGTACCTTGAACAGAACGCCCTCCTCAACACCAACAAGCATAGATTCCAAAAACATCAATCAAGTGAAAAGCAATTTGGACTTTTCTTACAGGACATAATGAAAGCATTGGGTCAAGGTAGTCAGGTAGATGCAGCATACCTTGATTTCCAAAACGCATTTGACTCAGTACCCAACTATGTGGTATCATGTGAAATTTGTGACTAAATGAAGGACGTTTTGGTAGGGAGGACACAGCATGTTATCTTGGATGGAGAGTCATCGCCAGATGTAGAAGTAATTTTGGGCTTACCCCAGGGAAGTGTGTTGGGGTCCTTGCTGTTCGTGTTGTATATTAATGACCTTGCAGACAATATTAATAGTGATGCTGGGCTTTTTTAGATGACGAAAGAAACAGCACAAATATTCAGTCAGATCTTGATAAGATTTCAAAGTGGTGCAAATATTGGCAACTTGTTTTAAATGTTCAGAAATGTAGAACTGTGCCTTCCACAAAATGGCAGAAACATAGTATCCTATGACTACAGTATCAATGAGTCACTGTTGGAATCGGCCAACTAATACAAATACTTGGGTGTAACACTCTACAGGGATATGAAATGGAATGATTGCTTAAGCACAGTAGTGGGTAAAGCAGATGGTAGACTTCAGTTTGTTGGTAGAATAAAGGGGAAATGCAATTAGTCTACAAAGGAGACTGCTTACAAATCACTCATTAAAGCCATCCTAGAATATTGCTCAATAGAGTGGGACCTGTACCAAATAGGACTAACAGAGGATACTGAACGTATACAAAGAAGAGCAACACAAATGATCACAGATTTGTTTAATCTGTGGTAGAGTGCCACAGAGTTACTGAAGGTACTGAATTGGCAGACTCTTGAAGATAGATGTAAACTATCTCAAGAAAGTCTATTAACGAAGTTTCAAGAACCACTTTAAATGGTGTCTCTAGGAATATGTTAAAATCCCCTATGTATTGCTCACATAGGGATCGTGAGAATAAGATTAGAATAATTACTGCATGCACAGAGGCATTCAAACAGTCATTCTTCCTGTGCTCCATACGTGAATGGGACAGGAAGAAACCCTAGTAACTGGTACAATGGGATTTACCCTCTGCCATGCACCTCACGGTGGTTTTCAGAGTAAAGATTTAAATGTAGATGTAGAAGTCGCGTCAAAACATTCCACAATGCTTTTCAAATGGCGGCATTCACACAGATCGCCAACGAACTGCCACAGCACATCACGTCACGTGAAGGCTTCTCCGGAAGAAGGTTTTGACGGAGTCTTCGTTTACTTAGCGAGCTGGAAGTTAACCTATTTTCGCTATGGTCACTTGTGGGTATTGCAGGCTGTGAAACAGTCATAAAACGTTACAGATGTACAATTTTTGAAAAAGTAATCTCTCTGACATCCGCTTGAGGCCGGTCAACACAGACATTATTGGCTTCCATCATTTATACACTGACAAGTGTGTTGTAAATATGTGCTTATAGCTGGAGCAGTGATATTAATGAAGACTCTTTTGTCACGCATCATTTCAGGTTCGCATACTTGTATTAACTTCCCTATGGCGATAACTACAGTGGTAACCCTGGAGTACAGCAAATGTTGTTAGTTTTTCGTCTATGAAGTACATATAGTAATGCTACACTACACCCAACAATGCAGCAACCACGAGGACAACACAGTGTGAGACAAATCATGCAAAATATGAATCGTCAATGCGATGATTTTCAAGTGGTAAGAGGCCAGTCTAAAAAGTGAAAGTGTAACTCTGGCATGTTGTGTGACCACCACTGTCGGCGGTATCTATTAATGTGAACAATACTCACAACAACAGCTCCTATTCAGTATCGGTGATTTTACACAAAACAGTCACAGAGTATAGCAACAACAAGACTTTATTCTTGTTCTGCATCCTGTTTCACATGACAGACATTCGCGCATGTTATCAGTTCCATCTGCACCAGTCAATGGATATGAAAGCCCATTCCCTATTAATTACCAAGACCAACCAGCTGGGTGTGAAATGTTTACCATAGCTACTACTGTGCTGGTAACACCTCGCGAGTTCTCTCCACCGAGCTTGTGCCCAGGAAGTGGGGACGTGATAGCTATGGATTAATTTCAGACATGGATCGGCCCACAAACTACCAGTCTACCAGCTCAATACGCAGCCAGGTGATTCCACATTGCTGAAAAGATCCTACAAAGCTACGGCATTAAAGATGACACAACAGGATTTGCAGCATTATTGATCAACATCATCAAGCAAGTTTATTTCATAAGTGACGTCATGAGCGCACCACATCGAAAAACAAACATCTGCTCCAGCTGTACCCGCACCCACGCGTCAGGACGACGAATAGCACTCCTGTTTTGCCCGCCCACGCCTTCTACCACAGCGCTTACAGGATTACATTCTGGACTGAGTGAAGTCGACTTGCTTTTCCCCCACTCAACTGAAATCCATATTGGGGGGCGGGGGCGGGATGCGAGGTGGTCTGTGGTAACTGCAGTCTGCGAAGTGGGTGATAAATGTTGCAAATGGGCAACCTCTGACAAAGTAACCTCTCTGATGTATTCCTGGGGAGGGTTAACACATACATTCTTTGCTTCCAACAGTCTGACTCTGACTACTGAATTGTAAATATGTGCTTTCAGCTTGTGCAGTCTTACTAGTAATAAAGCGCTGTTCATCAACCATCATTTTGGGTTTGTGTATTTCTATTAACTTCCCTACGATGACAACTACATGCTCATGTTATAGTACAGTGTATTTAACCCTTGTGTCCTCTCAGTTGTTATTTTAGTATTGTTCTCTGTTTTCGTAGCAAATTGCAAAATTTCCATGACGATTTGGATATTTCTCGCACTGAAGGCCGATTCATCCTGAGAGAACGTCACGTCAAAATATTTAACATACATTTCAAAAGGCAACAGCCACACAATCTGTCAATGGACCGTCACGTCATGTCCTGTTAGGGCTCCTTGAGAAGAAAGTATGACGGTTAAGCTGTCTACTAACATCTAAAGTTAACCTGTTTTCGCCGAGCTTGCTCATGTCATAGTAGTTTATTTTGTGCTTTTGTGAGTTGGATTTCTTTTTTCTCACTGCAGACGAATTCATACGACCATCACGTCACATCACATCCCGATATAGAAGAAAGTTTTAACAGTGACCTCGTCTGCCAACATTAGAGGTTAACACATTTTCACCGCACTCACTCGTATCACAGTAGTGGATTTTCCACTTCTTTTTCTTCCTAATCATTAATTTATTATTCTGTTTTGTTTTGCGGTAAACTGCATACGTTCCATAACATTTACATATCTTTTTCCATTGAATGTTCTTCCACAAGCGAGGTAAGACATCTGAAAGCGAGAACAGAGCTGACATCCATAGTATATGTAAGTAAAAACGTAAGTTGATGAAGCGATGTTCATTAGATATTTATTTTTTATATATTTTTGTGTTCTGTAGAACAAGATAGCGAGTGACTCCAACGATATGGAACATGTCAAATTGTATAGAGTTAAAATATAACTTACATGATAATAACGACGTAATGGAAAATAAATGTCATTTACAGAAGAGCACCGAATTAATGGAAAACCGTGTTTCACTGAGGGAGGTAGACTAATACATAAGGGATCAAAGTTATGGTAAACATTAAAATAAATAATTATATGAATATATGGAGTAATAAACTACTTTTTGAGGCAAATTAAGATTTTTTAGTTTAATATGCAGAATGTTTTTGTTTCTTGTGTTGTAGTTTTGACATCTTCTACTGTCTTTGTAGAGAGAAGAGCTACTATAGACAAAACTGAACAAAAAAATAATACACTGTGAGGCGATGGTAAGGATCTCCAACCTTCAAAACACGTACCTGCAAAAATGTTTATGCTGGACACGGTTCCATATTCTAATGGCTTTTTGTGCAGTGAAAATCTTTTTGTGAGAGGTTGGTACCTCCACAGTATAATTGCATAAGATATTAATGAATGAAAGTAGTTAACGTAGGAAGCCTCAATGGTATATGCTTCAGCCACTAAAGGGATAATTCAGACCGAACATTTTCTGAGCTGATTCTTTTAGGAACATGAAGAATGTGCATAGACCAATTGTATTTCCTGTCTATGAAAGAGGCCAGAAATTTTGTATCATCAACCTTATGTAGCGACAGATCTCTACACTTTATATAAATTTCTTCAAGTTTTCTTTGTGAGATGTGAAATCACATATAATGGGTTTTACCTGCATTGAGTGAGATACCATTTGAAGAAAACCAGTTTAATATTCCAGTGAAAACTTTGTTCACAGTTAATTCAATGCTATTTTCTGACAATCTGTCAATGAGAATAGTGACATCATCTGCGAAAAGGGAGATTTGCTATTTGTATTAGAACAAAGTAAGAGGTCATTAATGAAAATAAGAAATAGCAGTGAACCTAAAATAAAGCATTGTGGCACACCAGAAGTTAATGTGCCCCACTCAGATGATGCACGTTTTCCATATAAGCCCTTCAGCATTACAGACTGCTTCTGATACTTAAGTTATGACTGAAGCCACGAACTGACAGTAGCTGTTAAACCATAATATTCTGCCGTTTTAAAAGAATTTGATGGTTTACACAGCCAAAGGCTTTCGAGGGATCACGAAAACTACCTACTGGTGACATTTTTTTGTTAATGGCTCCCAAAATCTGATTGTTAAAAGTGGCTACTGCTTGTTTGGTAGGAAGACCAGCACAAATTGACTTTTGTTAAGGATATTGTGGAGGTTTAGGTGATCGACAGCCATTCTCTGCAGAAGTTTTTCAAAAATTTTTGAAAATAAGAGTTAAAAGGGAGATTGGGAAATAGTTTGTGACAGTTGTTTTATCACCTTTTTTTTGAAAGCTACATCACTACAGGCAGTTTTAATTTATCAGAGACAATTCATTCCTGCAGAGATGTACTGAATTTGTTATACGAGACTTGAATTACATATTTATAACAATATTTCAATATTTTTCTTCAAATATTGTCCACACCAACATACTTTTTATTTTTTATTGACTTAACTACTCTTTCAGTCTCATTTAAAGTAACATGTGACAGAGAAATCTGCACTGTTCTGTTGCTAATAGTTTTCTGTAGAAGAGGTGTTGTTTCATCTTCAGATCCTCTACAGCCTGCTTCTCTGCTGTAGTCAAAAATGCTTGTTTAATATCTCTGCAACCATTTCAGGTTTCTGTATAACATTGTTACGCTTTTTTAGTTTCTATGTGTGTCCTGCTTCCTGTTTTTCTGCTAGTTTCCCTCTTTATCCCATCTTGAATGGTATTCATTTTGTTTTCTAATTTAACAGTTTCTGGTTTTATGCACATACTCTTACATTTATTTACTTTTTTAAGGTGTTACAGTGAAGTTTGTAGTGCTTCTGTATCTTTGGGTCATGGCAAGTTCTGATAGCATTATATAGCATCCTCTTTGTTGTTCAGGATGTTTTCATTCCTGCAGTGAGCTATGTTTTCTTGTTCGTCCCTACAGGGCTGTTTCTTATTATTTTTTGAGAAAGGTAGTTTCGAAAAGCAACATGAATTCATTTAAAAACCTATTATACTTTTTATTTATATCAGTTTTGTTGAAAACTGGACTCCAGTCTACCTCTTGCGGACTGCAATTGAAATTTTTAAGAGTCTCACCATTTATTATCCTAAAATATTTCCAAGAATTCACAGAACCGTTGCACAGATTGATATCAGTGAGTGTAAGCAATTGAATATCATGGTCAGAAAGGCCATTAACACCTGGACATACACTGACACTGTTGAATCTCAACGTATCTATAAAGAAATTGTCAACCAGACTCTGACAGCTATTAGTACCCTCGTTGGAAAAATCTACTATATCGCCAGGTTAAAAGGATCCACTAGATGTTCTAAATCTACTTTAACAGTGTTCTCATTTGGAAAATTGACACTGAAATCACCTGCAATTATTAAGTTTTTGGACTTTGACACCAGTTGAATAAAAGAGTATCTGGCCACCTCAGGAATACATTCACGTTTCCTGCAGGAGATCTATAAAGTGTTAACACAACAACTGACAAATCATTTGTACTAATTTCTACTCCACAAATTTCTGTATGCTGCTCCATACATTGGCTATTTATTTCTAAAACCGTATATGATTTCCTTTTTTATATATATAAATTAAAACAACACCTTTCCCCAAGATAGTTCTACAACAGTGCCTTGCTAGACAGTAATTAATCAACTTCATCATTTAGACTTCATCTCTCTATGACGTTCACGAAAACATTATGTATGAACTTTATTAATAACATCAACAACCTCTATGTTCTTGGACTTCATCTAACTTGTTCGTTAGCCTCCTTGTGTTTTGATAATATAAACTTAGTTTTTCATTATTTATACAGTTTTCCTTATAGCTACTATGGTTTTTGTCTAATTTAATTTCAATGATAACAAGAGATCTGTGGTCTGCCTTGTCAACACAATAACATAACATTTGAAGTAAAAAGAGTCAGCTCTAATTAAGGAGAAAAATACAATTGTTTGTGAATTTACTAGTTCTACAAGAAAAAACATAATGGATAAGGTAAGTGAGATCTACTTATACCCTTATATCTGCCACTTGATAATATAAATTGAAAAATTATTTCACACTGCAGCTAATGCAACTAATGAGAAGTCACAGCCTGGGGATTTCTGTAGTGGCACTATGAACTATCATTCACACAGGATGTCATAAATTCTATGTAGTTCACAACTTTCAACATGATGTCAACCGAAATCATATGAGCTGATATTAATGTTATAATGCAGGTTATAGGATTAGACTTGTGACAAGAGACAAATACAAGGAAGGCACAACCCAAATGTTAAGCCAGGTTAATACATGCTTCTAATGTGGCGCTACAGTTTGTGACTTGTGGTAGTGTCATTGTGAGCTACCATTCATACAAGATGTCACAAATTCTACATAGTTGCACAGTTTTCAATATGGCGTCAATTGAAATAATATGGGTGGGTACAAAGGTTATGGTGCAGGTGATCTTAGAGCTGTGACGATTGTTAAATACAAGGAAGACGAAACCCAAATGTGGGATCCGAAAATAGATTTCGCACAATGATAAATTAGGGAAACTAACACATTTATAAAACAAATAGCACTCAGAGAAGAAAATGCTGTTGCAATGGCAGACTAACCAACAGCTGGCTTGTAGATATCATTGGCAGACATGCCACTCTTCCATGACTTTAGAATCTTATTCTATTCATTGATATAGGCATTTCGTATAACTAACTTTTAGGTTAACAGCTGCCACATCACACTCTAGAACTATTTCCTCCATATAATCCACAATTTATGCAAGGCTTGATCTCACAAATTACCAAGCTTATATGACTCGCTTTTCTGGTTATATATATTAAGTTTCTTTACTCATTCAAAAATCTTTTAAGACTGTAGGATCTATCATATGTTTGCAAATATTACACACACACACACACACACACACACACACACACACACACACACACACACATACACACACAGCACTGCTGCAAAAAATCAAACATAGGTTGCTGTTCTTGTTGTGCCAGAAGCTGCAAAAGTGTACCTGCTGATAACTGTTTTGACTTTTTTCAGTAACACAACGAATACATATTGAAATCGAATCGGGTATAGCAGCAATTACTCCATGATAATTAGGACTAAGTGAATGTGTTTAGAAATACAGCCACCAGGGAGTGGCAGTGGAAGGAAAGCAGTGTCATTAAGGACAACAAAGTTGAACTTTTGTAGTTTGACAAATGTTGCATCCCCTAAGTTGTGCCACTGAAAACTGGGAGTTCACACTTGCAATTTCGTTACAACTGCAGTATGCCACTAACTGTGATGACACTTTTGTTGTGTGTGTGACCCCAGCTTTACATGCTAGTGGATATGCTCCTTAACAGGAGTGAATGCGTCGAAAATAGGTTAACTTCCGATTTTAGTAGATGATAGAATCATCAAAACTTTCTTCCCAAGGTATCTTGACGTGACGTGATGTGATGTGCTGGCACATTGACAGCCTGAGTGAATGCCCCCATTTGAAACGCCTTGTGAAATGTTTGAAAGTGATGTGACATGACATAACATGACATGACTTGATGTGACATGATGGTGGGTGTACATTGGCCTTTACATGTAGCTTAGTTAGTTATTTGCAGATTTCGTGTATCGTACCTTGGATCATCTGCTATGGTAGGTAGGAGTCTGTTTTACAATTGTAACATATCTTATCACCAGCAGTAACATGCTGAGTATTTATATGATACGTTAAGCTTTACTTTTATGTACATACACTGATTTATTCATAGCCATGTTCAATGTGTCTCTCTCCCTCACTTAAACACACACACAAATGTACATACACACAATAATACTATTACACATTCCTAATTTTTTCTGTAGAGTAGAAGTCGTCGTCAATCAGGTATGCTTTCAGTACATGTTTCAAGTTAATCTAATCATCAATTAAATTCTTTACATCACTGACCAGTTAGTCAAAGATATATCTTATGCTTTTCTGTGCCATACTAAAGCTAAGTGATTAATAGTACAAATCATTTATCCTCCTTGTTTAATAATTATTAATGTTACAGTTGTTTTCAAACTATGAGTGATTGTTGGCAACAAACTTCATAATCTAGTAAATGTGTCATAAGGCTTTTATCAGTATGGCTAAATGTCTATAAATTGTACTGGAGTGGACATCCTACATCCACCTTATTACATGCTTGTGTACAAAAAAACACTATTTTCCTCAATGACGATCTACCCAATAAAATAGTGCCATAAGACAATAGCGAATGAAAATAGTAGTAGTCAATAATATTTTGTTTCATTTATTCATTAACCCTCATGCATCGTTTATTATGGCTTAAATCATTATGAGGTTTTCTTTCTCCTTTCGTTACACTTACATATGGAACTGCTCTCTGCTAAACAGTTGCTTCCATAAAACATCATATTCCATGATGTTTCTTATAACTGGGGTTGTTCCCAAGAGACTATAAAATTTACATCACTTATAATCACCAGCAGGTGTTTTCATATGACGAATATCTTTCATCTGCATATAGAGTTATGGTACCTCAGATAATTGCATGTCAAAATATTGCTGAACATCTTCGTCGCCAAGCACAACAGTAGTGTGCAGAAAAATAAAGCCCAATCCACATTGAACATCAATCAAACAGAAGGCGATATCTCTGTCAAAATGTGATGTATACACACTACATGAAACATCAAAACAATGTCATTTTACTTAACTCAGTAGGGAACAGTGAAAATGAGGTTATGAGTTACCATCGAAGATATAAGAAGTCGGAATATCTAAATCCACCTGTATACTCTGCAAACGACTATGAAGTGCGTAGCAGAAAGGTATGTCCATTGTACCAGTTATTAAAGCTTTTCCCCCATATCATTCTCGTATGGAGCACAGGAAGCATGATAGCTTAAATAGCTCTGTGCATACTGCAATTAATCTAATCTCGTCTTCATGATCTCTGTGGGAGCGATGTGTAGAGGGTTCTAACAAATTTCTGTTTAATGTATCTAAATATGATGAGGGAAGGAAGAGTCGTATTTTTTTCATTTTGTTTTGAGGATAAACGTTATCTACATTTAGTTATTCTTTACTAGCTTCTTCTGTCTGTGATGAGAGGTTCAGAGACCCGGTTGTGCCGAGAAGACATAACAGTGCTCGGTAATAAAAATACTTTTGTGGAAAATATAATTGCCGATGTTGTTAAAGCATAAGTTTTTACTTATTTCTCTGTGAAACTATAAAGTAAGAATTACTAGTGTACTACAGTCGCGCAACAGTGGAACATATAATCACCTCAGACCACTGAATCCAGGCTGAACGAAAAAACGTTGGTCAGATCACAATTAGCTCACAGGAACTTAAATACTACGAAATGCAGAGGTAAAAGCCGATCCTCTCCATTTTCAAGTCCATAGGCACCAATATTCATTCAGAAAGGGTAATATATGTAAATGTTAACACTGTGAGTACAAAGAGGCATTCAAAAAACTATTATCTAATCAACACAAAAAATTTATGAGAAAAAGAACACCCCAAAATTAGGAAACGACACTTCATTTGAGGCCAGAGGCATGAATGAGATGTTACAAATTTGAAAACATATGTTTATAATTATGTTTAATGATCTCAACCAAAATTTTACAAATATGTCGAGCAAGTTTGATCAAAAATTTGAAGATTCGAGGGTTGGAACTTCAATAGTGTTAACTATTTATTTCCAGCCTGTACAAAATAGATACGTGTTCCAAAGTTTTGCTGACCTTCAAGGTAGTCACCAGCATTGTGTATAACCCGTTTACAGCATGTGGAAGTCGTAGGATGCTCTTAGCAGTGCCAGTTGTGTCGACAGTTCGATTGGTCCTCATGAGTTCAACTCGATTTTTAAATTGAAGGAAGCACTTCACGGCTTTTGCCTCAGAACTGCTACAAATTCGTCAGGCAATAGACCGCGCCCCCCGAACTGTCAACACAACTGGGACTGCTATGAGTATCCTATGACTTCCACATGCTGGCAACGGATTATACACTATGTTGGTGACTACTTTGAAGGTTAGTAAAACTTTGAAACACGAATCTATTTTGTACAAGCTGTAAATAAATAGTTGCCACTATTAAAGTTCCAACCCTCGTATAAGGAACAGTTCTAGCCAAAAATTTTCAACATTTTAAAAAAAGCACATGGCAAGCTAACTCAGGACGTAGATACAATTCAGGCAGAGGTTTTAGAGTTACAATCAATCTTTAATGAACTTCTTGATGAAATGAAGAAAGTATCAGAAGATGTAGTACCTATAAAACTAGAACAAAAACGCATTGACAAAGACATACGGAAGTTGAATGACCACACGAATCTTGAGGAGTTTGACAGCAAATCCACACGAGCTGAAAATTTTGTACTGCTGCATCAAACCTATGTATCTGATATCGAAAAACTGATAGACAAACAAGAATATAAAAAAGTTTGGAAAGTAGGAGACAAGGCACTGGCAGAAGTAAAGCTGTGAGGACGGGGCGTGAGTCATGCTTGGGTAGCTCAGATGGTAGAGCACTTGCCCATGAAAGGTAAAGGTCCCGAGTTCGAGTCTGGGTCCAGCACACAGTTTTAATCTGTCAGGAAGTTTCATATCAGCGCACACTCCGCTACACAGTGAAAATCGCATTCTGGAAGAAAGTAAAATCTTTACTAAGGTAGACATGGACACTAAAGATGCTGTACAGCATATTTGTTCTGCATTGGCTACTGACAGAGATAGTGCAAATGAAACTGTGAATACCAGAAACATGCAGGAGAACATACTAAATAAAAGAGAAAATACATTTTCACATCTGTAATTTCACAATGCCAATGAAAAGGGTTTTGGCGCATATAATGAACTACTGATGCCAGTGAGAAACCAAATAAATTAGCCCCCTTGCTACACATGTCGTTATCGCACTCATTGGGAACAGGACCCTTTCTTTCATCAATGTTGGTCACTGAAAGCTCATTAAAATATTGTCAGTTTCGGGCTTTTTCCACAGAGAGAAAACAGATTCAACCTGTAATTGTTATAAGAGAATTCCACACTGCACTGTTGTGTAACTGGACCAAATCATAAAAAATGCACTGTATGACGAAATTCACTCAAGGAGATAATACAGATGCACTGTCAAATGTCCAAAACAATGAAAACCATCAGCCCAGTAACGACAACAACCACATTTGACACCTAGAAACGTCGCTGCCAGATAACAGGCAGAGAAACTTCGGTTATTGGAGAAACAATGGTTATCAAGTGAGAGACGGGTATGGGTATGAACCAAGGTACTAGTACTCACTAAATCCAAACAACTGAGACTGATATAATGATTGGTGAGGCGCTACAGATTATAGGAGGCCAAATAGTGTGAACTGCAATGAGTACAGACCAGTAACGGTTGGGCCCAGACAAGGTAAAGAAACCAGGCAAGGAGAACCGGGTTTATGTAATAACCAAGACACAAATTGCCATAACACTGGACATATAGTGCATATAGGCAAGGTGGTTGACAATAATGGTGCTATACTGATGCCACTATTGGAAAACAACAACTGGCTGCATTAAGCCCTCTGACGACGATCGAAAGGGAAAGTGGGTGTATGCATTTATAAAACATGTATTTTTTATGTTATACTAAAGACCAAGATGCAAGATATGAGTTATACGCAGGCAAGGTACTGAGTGACGAAAATGCCGTTGAAGTAATACAGGTGACAATAAATGCCAAAGTAGCTAATAGTTTAGTACCTATTGTATTCAACACTGGTGCTTCGTCCAATGTAATATCAATGAGTTTATTTAATGAGATCAAGAAGTGTATTCCATACCAGCCTTATATGTTCAAAGTTGTGAACTTCTGACCCCATGGGAAGAAAGTCAAGAGAAATAAAATTACAAACATGCATATCTGTCACCATTAAGGAGGTTACAATTGAATTTACATTTCTTGTGGTGGAAGAATTAATAGTTAACTGTACTCTCAGAATGGTTTCTTTTGTCAGTTTGAAGTAAAGATAGATTTGGGTACTGCAAGTGCTATTTCCAGTTGGGTAAATGTGTGACTTCAGTGAAAGTATTAAATCAAAAAAAGGTCATAACAAAAACAAAACAACCAAGATTAGCAATTTTTTACCCTGAAGTATTTTTTATAAATTGTCAGTGTAGTGACTAGTCAATGGCTACACATGTGCGCATGCAAGTGGTGTGATATAAGATAAAGGAAACTTCCTACCTATCTCAGACACAAAAAGGAGAATTATATACATTACTTTTACAAAATATGCAAGTGACCAAAAAATGTCCTGGGTTTATCAAAGATTATGTTTATATAATGGATGTTTACTCACACAAAAGATTTTATCATTCATCATATGTGACACCATGATCGATAAAGGAAGCAGTGAGAAAAGAAATCGAAAGGTTGGTAAATTGGAAGATCATAGAGACCTCAAAAGGGAAATAAATAAAGTCGTTGGGTCAGTTAGGATAAGGCCTGATGAGTAACTTATAAATTTTCGTGCAGTTAGGAAATTAACAATCATAGGCCTGATGTATTCATATTGGCAGATATCAATAAATCCTGACAGCAGGAAATAAACTGTGTTTATTTCTTTTCGCTAGAAGTTATCAATTCCATGTTTTATTCTTTGGGATGAACAACAGAGCTGGTGTATTCATAACAACATTGGACACAGCACCGCACCAAGAGCAGCTAAGTAGGGTGGTGGTGTATGTAAATGATTTATTGCTCAAGACTGCCTCGTGGGAAACGCATGTGGAATTACTAAACAAAGTGTTGGAGAAATTTCTTATGTTTGATATTACTACAAACCTACAAAAATATGAGGTTCAACTATAGGAAATCAAATTATTAGGTCACTTCATCTCTCCAGCGGGAATACTACCAGATTCAGGAAAAATTAATGTCGTCAAACACTTTCCAGCATCTCAAAACAAGAAACAACTGAAAGCAGGCTTGGGGTTAACATCAGTTTTAGGGAAATTCGTACTGGACCAACTACTGGACAGTGACATGTTGCTAAATTTATTAAGAAAGAAGAACACATCGTTATTGACAAAAAAACGTCAGGAGGATTCTGATGCTATTAAGGAAGCTTCAGCAAAATGTTTTATTGTGCCACCTGGATGTGAGTAAAGAACTCTGTTGAAGTCCAGATGCTACAAAACAAGGAGTGGGGGTGTGTCTGTTTTAGATCAGAGAAGCTGAAGGGAAACGAACAGTATGTGTAATTAGTTCTGTGAGTCGAACCCTTATAGAATGCGAGAAATTGTATTCAGTGACCAAGCTCAAAGCACAGGCAGAGGTTTGGGAATTCAGAAAATTCCAGTGTTATCTATGGGGGAAGCTGTGCCGACACTGATAGCACAGCTTCGGCCACGCAACCAACCGCGGGCAGACAGCGGGGAGATGGTACCTGCGCCCACCGAAAAGCCGTGATTACTAATGAGGGCAGCTGACCCGTGCAGCACAGCTCCAATGCGACGCGCTGTACCGACGCAGCACCTGCCGCCGACAACAGTATATGACGAACAATAACAAAGAATGGTGAGACGATTCATTCCATCCTCCTTCCCCTTAATAACTGGTTTGTGTCCACACCCAATCAAATCAGCCCTGAGGTTTGTAACTTTGTTTATGTTTATGTAAACAGCACAAAAATAAATACATTTCTTTCATGTTTTGATCACATAAAGAATCTTTTATACTCATACATGAACCCCTTAATCTTGGACCCTTTTTGTGTGATTTCATTGAATTATTGGTATCAATTAATTGTTGGCTCCTAACATGGGGCAATCTCATCGGTAATCTACTCGTCATTTCACATCGGACAGCAGAGAGAAGAATTCACAGTTCACTACATGTTTGGTGCCCAACATGGGGAAACCGGTATCCGATGTCAGAAAATAATTTCTCGAGTTTGCTGCAATGTGTACATAATACACCATACAGATTTAGTTAAACTGCATTATTTTTTCTACGTTTTTTGATAAAATACTTTTCTTAGTAGCGGAATCATAGCATCTATTGACATACCTTTTTTAGATGTGTTGGTGGAGTGAAAACCGGATGGACGACTGGGCCATTCTGTGTACAGGAAGCTAACGCATACAGACCTATATCTGCATAGCCACAGCTTCCATCATCTGCCACAGAAGAGAGCTATGCTGAATACTTTAGTACACAGCAGTGTTCGATTTGTGCTTTCACCAGTGGGGGGGGGGGGATGTCTTAGGGGGTTAGTATAGTTATATATGTTACTAGCTTGGACCGTGGCGTTACCCATGGTTAAACAGTTATTTATAAATAGATGTTAATGCCGAAACTCACTATTCACGCGTAAGCACGATCAGAAAAACCATCCCTTGTTATATCTTTAAAAGTACATTATAGGTAAAGCCTATTTACAAAATCATCTACATACAGGTATACGAGGGGAATCCAAAAAGTAAATGTACATTTGTGAAAATCTGTACTTATTCTGATGATAGAAAACTGAAACATGCGTTATTTTTCTACGTAACCTCCCTCGACTACAATGCAGTTTTTCCGACATTTTACGAGTTTTTTTTTTATTTCATCAGAAAATACGTTTATCGGTTGCATCTGTAACCAATTTTGCACCGCAGCAATGACGTCTTCATCACTTTCAAATCTTCTTCCCTGTAGTGCTTCCGTTAAGGGTCCAAACATGTGAAAATCGCTTGGAACCAGGTCTGGACTGTATGGTGGATGTCCCAGCACCTCGAATCTCAACTCCTTTATTGCGTCGGCTGTCCGTTTGGCAGAATGTGCGCGAGCGTTATCTTTCTGCAGGATGACACCTCTTCACAGTTTTCCACGACGTTTGGATCTGATTGCAGGTTTTAGTTTCGTATGCAACACATCGCATCCACCATACAATACAGACCTGGCTCTAAAGCCTCGTTTACGCTGGGGCGACGTCTTGCAACATTGTGGCATGCTACGGAAATGTTGCGTGCGTCGGCTTGTCGTTTAGTTCTAAATGTTTTGAAATGCTTACCTACTACATAACACTTTTTCAAAATTAATAAGCAAACATATTAATAGTATTAATAGTGAACTTTCAGTGTTAGGCTCCACAAATTTAAATTATATGTGAAGTTTTACTCCAGTGCGTGGGAAATAAACATCCCAGGGTGGGATGCATAAACTAAAACCAGAGTAGGGTATGGTCTGGTGCAGAGGGGGGGAAATCCCCCCCATCCTCCCCTGCAAATCGCACACTGGACTACACAGAGCCAGGACTATTTCCGACAAGGACCACCTCGATCCCGAGATTAACCATTTGACGACTGTTCTCAAGAGGAATAGTTATTCTGCCGGTGAAATTAAATCAGTATTGTCTAAGAAAGAAAGACACGATGCCATCCATAAACAAGAAGAGGACCAACACATAGCGCGGCTTCCATTTTGCGGTGCTACAACAAGCAAGTAGGCAGAGTCCTAAAGAGGCAAGGAATAAAACCAGTTTTCAGACCACTTAGGAAAATTAAGGAAATGTTGAGACCAGTCAAAGATAGTCTCGGCTTAAGGGTGCCGGGAATTGATAGTATTCCTTGCGGATGCGGCAAGAATTACATGGGCCAGTCTGTAAGAACCGTTGCCGACCGTTGCATCGAGCACCACCGCCACCTCAAATACAGGTGTTTGGAAAAATCAGCGGTGCCTCCTTTTTTTTTTTCCTTTATTGAGTTTCGATTTCCCCCAAAGGGTGGCGGGCTGGCAGCAGCTCAGTACGCCGCTCTTCAGCCTACAGAATTTGTTTTAAAAAGATGAAGATAATAAGTAATAAAAATAGGCGATAAAATCAGTGACTTAAATGGTAAAATGGCGGAAAATCAGGGAACTTAAAACATAAAACAATGGGTTGATGATGCTAATAAAATACATAAGAAGCAGATAGGTAAAGGAATAGACGTACAATTAAAAAAAAAACACGGCGTCAGTCTGGTTTCTGTTCGCATGAGATATAAAATTTACACCCAGAGACAGCATGGTTTCTGTTCGCAACACTTTGGAAAGACAAACAACACTGAACATTCACTTGAACACTGCACTAAAAAATTTTTCACAAATATGATATACCACAGCTGAGGGCAGATGGGGGGGGGGGGGGGGAACCTGAACAGACGACAGGAAAGGAAAGGAGGAAAGGAGAGGAAAAAATGAAGTGGGGGGGGGGGACAGGAGCTGATGGAGGATGAGAACCAATAAGAGAGGGGGGTGGGCGCTGGGCAGACGTGACAGGGAGTGGGGAACGCAAAAGGACTTGGGGAGAGGGCAGAAGGGAGGCAGGCAGAGGTTAGGTGGGGAGAAAACAGGATGGAAGGGGGAGAAGACCGAGCCCAGAGACAGGACAGGAAAGGAGGTGGGTGAGGATCAGGGTTGATAGGAGGGAAAAATGGAGGGAGAGAGGGTACCATCCAGGAGGGGGAGTTGATGGAAGCCACCTTGGGAAAGGAGATGAAGGGTGTAGAGATAGAGGGTAGGGGGGACACAACAGTAAAGGCATGGCAGGGGGCGGGGATTGGAGAGGAGAGGAGCAACCAGGGTATGAGGCGGATCAAGGTGGTGGGAGGTGTAGAGTATGCGGATAAGTTCGAGGAATAGGAGCAGATGGGGGAAAGGAATGAGGTTGTAGAGGATCCGCGTGGGGGACGGGAGGTGTATATGGAAAGCAAGGTGGAGTGCATGGCGCTCGAGGATCTGGAGGGACTTATAGAGTTTGGGGGGGGGCGATATACAGGTGGGACTGGCATAACAGAGGATGGGACGAATTAAGGATTTGTAGGTGTGGAGGACGGTAGAGGGGTGCAACGCCCATGTCCAGCCAGAGAGGATTTTGAGGAGTCAGAGGCGGTTGTGGGCTTTGGATTGGATGGAGCGGAGATGAGGGATCCAGATTAGGTGACGGTCAATGGTGAGGCCAAGGTAGGTGAGGATGGGGGAGAGGCGGACAGGATGGGCGCAGATGGTAAGGGAGAAATCCAGGAGCCGGAAAGAGAGTGTGGTACGACCTACGATGATTGCCTCGCTCTTGGAAGGATTGATTTTCAGGAGCCACTGGTTACACCATGCGGCAAAAAGGTGAAGGTGATTCTGGAGAAGGCGTTGGGACCGTTGTAGGGTAGGAGTGAGGGCAAGGAAAGCGGTGTCATCGGCATACTGCAGGAGGTGTACTGGTGGGGGGGTTGGGGCATATCTGCCGTGTACAGGAGGTAGAGGAGAGGGGAGAGGACAGAGCCCTGGGGCTGACCTGCAGTGGAGAAGAAGGTGTGGGTATCAGCATTATGGATGGTAACATAGGAGGGGCAGCAGGAGAGGAAGGAGGCCATCAGACGGATGTAGTTGACAGGAAGGGCGTAGGTTTGGAGTTTAAACAGGAGACCGGGATGCCAGAACGGTCGTAGGCCTTTTCGAGGTCGAGGGGTTAAGCTGGAGGGAGAGAAGTTGGTCATCGGCAGAGAAGGAAGGTCGAAAACCACATTGGGTGTTGAGGAGGAGGTGGTTTTGGCGGAGGTGGCGATGGATGCGCCGGATAAGAATGGAAGCGGTGGCTGAACATAGCCTGCTTAACAAGCATAAGATTTTATTTGAAGAAACGAGAGTAACAGCCCACACATTGAATTACTGGGACTCTGTGATCCGGGAAGCAGTAGAAATTAGACTTAGCGATAATAACTTTAACAGAGACAACGGCTGTGCACTTAGCAACACCTGGAAGAGTCCACTGGATAAATAAAAATCGCAGAGGAAAACTTCCCACACTTTACCTACTGATTCAAGGGATGGCGCTACAAGCAACTTGGGATAGAAACTACATCTATGGAAGTAGATGGCACCACTTCACTAAGCGCCATATCGCTGTTGCTATGGCGTCCTATGCATATAAAAGTGGGAACCTCGCTAGTTTACGACAGTCAGTTTTAGCCCTGAGGACGACCATGGAGGTAGTGGTCGAAAGTTTGGAGTTTTATCCTGAATTGACGCGGCATGTATACCGAGAGACTTTTATGCAATGAACAATGAAATTCGGTTTTATCTGCTAAGGTGTGAACAATTTTTTTCAAACCTTAATGGTCGGAAGTTCTGTATGGCAGCATCTCAATAGAAATCATTTGTGCATAAAGAGAAACAAGTCCTTTTTTTGCTTTTGAACTGGCGTCATGCAACTGACTTCTGTTAAAATAATTTTTTATAGAGCTTCTCGATTTTTTGGTTGCACTTCTTGCACTTGTTCTAGCTGACAAGTTGATCCCTCACCTTTCAATCTATTGATACTAATCCATGGTTCTCAATTTTTTTCTTTTTTAATGGTCTCTTAAATTGGTCGTGTTCCCTGAATATGCACAATATAGACAGCGAAGGACCTGGAAGAGCAACTGAACGGAATGGACAGTGTCTTGAAAGGGGGATATAAGATGAACATCAACAAAAGCAAAGTGGGGATAATAGAATGTAGTTGAATTAAATTGGGTGATGCTGAGGATATTAGATTAGGAAATGAGACGCTTAAAGTAGTAAATGAGTTTTGCTATTTGGAGAGCAAAATAACTGATGATGGTTGAAGTAGAGAGGATATAAAAAAATGTAGACTGGCAACAGCACGGAAAGCGTTTTTGAAGAAAAAAATTTGTTAACATCGAGTACAAATTTCAGTGTCAGGAAGTCGTTTCTGAAAGTATTTGTATGGAGTGTGGCCATGTATGGAAGTGAAACGTGGACGATAAGTAGTTTGGACAAGAAGAGAATAGAAGCTTTCGAAATGTGTTGCTACAGAAGAATTCTGAAGATTAGATGGGTAGATCACATAACTAATGAGGAGGTATTGACTAGAATTGGGGAGAAGAGAAATTTGTGGCACACCTTGACTAGAAGAAGGGATTGCTTGGTAGGACATATTCTGAGGCATCAAGGGATCACCAATTCAGTATTGGAGGGCAGCGTGGAGGGTAAAAATTGTAGAGGGAGACCGAGAGATGAATACACTAAGCAGATTCAGAAGGATGTAGGTTGCAGTAGGTACTGGGAGATGAAGAAGCTTGCACAGGATAGAGTAGCATGGAGAGCTGCATGAAACCAGTCTCTGGACTGAAGGCCACAACACAACAATACTCTTTACTGCAGATGGTACACCTCGCAAATTGACAATTTGAGGCGTCGCAACTAGGGCGCGATCGGTAATTTGTCTATTAAAGCTTTCTTGTGTGAATGTATGTGGGTCCAGTGTAAGCAGTCAGAATCTTATACGATCTGCAACGGGTGAGCTGTGTCCTGCAGACGTGCGTCATGACCATATGGCGTGACTGCAGCGTGAGAAAGTGGCGGAGAGGTGCTTACAGAGTAGTTACATTCTCTGAAAATATAAACATTAATAACTGATCTAGAAATAGCCTGGGGAACTTCATATTAGGTACATAACGTTCTGTTGTGTAAAGTAACAATCTGTCAAAATCTGAAGTGAATAACTCTCATAATTTGGAAGTTACAAAAAACAAGAAGTCAGTAAAAAACGTAATTATCTGACACTTAAAAAATATAAATTGTTCACCAACTGTGCCTATTTCAAAAGATATGATAACACCTTCAGTGTTCAGATTCAAATTTGAGAAGTTCTCATTTTAGAAAACTTTTCGTAATTTTGCCTTAGTAATAACTTTAAGAATTTCCAGTAGGTATTTATGTTTTGCGTTAGGGTGAGTGTGAAAGAGAGTACTTGTGTGAGTGTATGTGGGACATCCAACAATATTAAATTTTCAGTATGTAATTCTCTATAGGAACTTGCAAGTGTTCCAGCTTTGTATCGTGGGAACGAATGCACCAGTGGTTCCCCTACTAGTGGATGACAGATGTCCAAGCATGTTTGAATACACTCCTGGAAATTGAAATAAGAACACCGTGAATTCATTGTCCCAGGAAGGGGAAACTTTATTGACACATTCCTGGGGTCAGATACATCACATGATCACACTGACAGGACCACAGGCACATAGACACAGGCAACAGAGCATGCACAATGTCGGCACTAGTACAGTGTATATCCACCTTTCGCAGCAATGCAGGCTGCTATTCTCCCATGGAGACGATCGTAGAGATGCTGGATGTAGTCCTGTGGAACGGCTTGCCATGCCATTTCCACCTGGCGCCTCAGTTGGACCAGCGTTCGTGCTGGACGTGCAGACCGCGTGAGACGACGCTTCATCCAGTCCCAAACATGCTCAATGGGGGACAGATCCGGAGATCTTGCTGGCCAGGGTAGTTGACTTACACCTTCTAGAGCACGTTGGGTGGCACGGGATACATGCGGACGTGCATTGTCCTGTTGGAACAGCAAGTTCCCTTGCCAGTCCAGGAATGGTAGAACGATGGGTTCGATGACGGTTTGGATGTACCGTGCACTATTCAGTGTCCCCTCGACGGTCACCAGTGGTGTACGGCCAGTGTAGGAGATCGCTCCCCACACCATGATGCCGGGTGCTGGCCCTGTGTGCCTCGGTCGTATGCAGTCCTGATTGTGGCGCTCACCTGCACGGCGCCAAACACGCATACGACCATCATTGGCACCAAGGCAGAAGCGACTCTCATCGCTGAAGACGACACGTCTCCATTCGTCCCTCCATTCACGCCTGTCGCGACACCACTGGAGGCGGGCTGCACGATGTTGGGGCGTGAGCGGAAGACGGCCTAACGGTGTGCGGGACCGTAGCCCAGCTTCATGGAGACGGTTGCGAATGGTCCTCGCCGATACCCCAGGAGCAACAGTGTCCCTAATTTGCTGGGAAGTGGCGGTGCGGTCCCCTACGGCACTGCGTAGGATCCTACGGTCTTGGCTTGCATCCGTGCGTCGCTGCGGTCCGGTCCCAGGTCGACGGGCACGTGCACCTTCCGCCGACCACTGGCGACAACATCGATGTACTGTGGAGACCTCACGCCCCACGTGTTGAGCAATTCGGCGGTACGTCCACCCGGCCTCCCGCATGCCCACTATACGCCCTCGCTCAAAGTCCGTCAACTGCACATACGGTTCACGTCCACGCTGTCGCGGCATGCTACCAGTGTTAAAGACTGCGATGGAGCTCCGTATGCCACGGCAAACTGGCTGACACTGACGGCGGCGGTGCACAAATGCTGCGCAGCTAGCGCCATTCGACGGCCAACACCGCGCTTCCTGGTGTGTCCGCTGTGCCGTGCGTGTGATCATTGCTTGTACAGCCCTCTCGCAGTGTCCGGAGCAAGTATGGTGGGTCTGACACACCGGTGTCAATGTGTTCTTTTTTCCATTTCCAGGAGTGTATTTAAGAGACAGCCTGAACTTTTGCGACTATATATTTAAATTCCAGACGTAAAGTACAGCTTAAAGTTTATTTCATTTTATTTGTTTAACAAGAGAGTTTTGAGTAGCTTATTTCAATGACGTCAATGAGCTGAGAGCAGTGGTTGGTACTTGCTAGATTTTGGCGCGAGCCGCGGTCTGAAAGTCAGTTCTGATTGGCCGTAATTCTGTACAGCCAATAAGAATTGAGGCGGTTTGCCACCTAACGCAGGAGATAGAGGTGCTTGTAGAGACAGAGAGAGAAGAAGGAAGTGGCGGACTAGCTTTCGAAGGAGCCGGTCATGCTGAAAGTGTCCGAACGCATTATGTGTAAAATGAAGTGATATTGTGACTTCCGCGTTTCGGTACAGTGATAAAGGTAGCTGGTGTTTACCATTAACTATTTCTGAAATTTTAAGAGTCGAGAGATATTTTGTTCTGGAGAAAATCGCGAGTGTAAGCTTTGAACTAAAAGTGAAGCGGTACAAAGTAATTTTTTTTTACTGAGTATTTATGGCGTGCAAAAACTTTATTTAAAGACAACCACTGAATGTCGAGTGCAAAAGTAAATAGCAGTTTAAAGACTGTGCAGTCAGGAGTTACGTGTGCAGATCTGTGCAGCAGTATCGAGGTAGGTGGAAAATTTATGTTGCAGAACCGCCGTCGATGTGCGAAAGAGCGCGATACGTCGCAAATTATCCCCCACTTTCTTAAAAAAAATCCACATAAATGATTGGTTTTTACGATTTATCTTTAAAACAATAACAAAAAATTCTATTTATGCATTTCTCACATGACCAGTCTGCGAGAGCCAGGGTTTCCTCGGCCAACACAGACTATCGATGGCGAGTGAAAAGTACTCATCGCTTCATGTCCTCATCATTTGGAACACTTTGTTGCGACTGTGCTCTTTGTCTCGCAGGTGGCAACGACATGGGTTGAACAGTTGTGGCACTATAATTGCTTGAAAAAATAATGCTTTTGTTGTGTGGCGTTTAAACAACGAGATGAGTGACGAAGAAGCCATTGTTGGCACATTGAGGTAACCTCATACGATACCCTGAAAAGCTAGAAGCTTTAGGGACAGCAATTCTTCCTCGTGACACTTTAAAAATTATTAATCAGGTCGCAGAACGCTGTAAACTCGAAAAAATAAAAATACTGATTCACTAATTCATCCATTTCACAAGTTTGAAACAAGAGGTTTCAACATTACTGGGAAAGAGCTTACGAAATACCTAGAGGATTAGGAGTTTTTGTAAAAATATTACAGGGTATTCACCCTCAGCTCTTGGTAAGAAGAGCTTTGTCTCACATCCACTGAAACATTGACACATCACCCGAATTACTTATAAATATGCACTGCAATATGGCGAAAACCGATAGCATGTAAATACAGCTGTATATTTAAATGATTATATCCAGCCACCATACAAATACAAAACTTGACAATCAACAGGTTGTGATTTTACTATATTCATTTTTGTGGGAACTGGTGCATGCTTGAAGGAACAAGCTCCGTTAATCAAATGCAACGCAGACAGCCAACATATGAATGATACCTGCACTTCTACAAAAGAAGAAGTGAAACAGAAGCATTAGGATTGCGTTGATGTTTTGTATTTTCGAATAACCTTGTACATTAACATATACAATTTGAGAGAGTTGTAAGTACAAGGACTCAGAAACAGAAAAGGAAAATAGGAACCATAATAATGGTATTTATTTTGAAATGCGTTATACAATACAGTCACAAACGCTCAACAAATCTTTAAAATGTCATTTTTCGTCTACTAACTGCATTGTATTTAAAAATACTTCATACAGTACAATCACAATTTCTGAAAAAAGTCTGCCTGCTTAACTGACTGGTAACGTGCTTGCCTCCCATGCAGCGGGCCCGGGTTCCATTCCTGGCCATGTTGGAGAATTTCTCCGCTCGTGGACTGGGTGTTGCGTTGTCCTCATTATCATTTCATCCTCATCACCGGCACATGAGTCACCCAATGTGGCGTCGACTGCAATAAGACCCTCACTTGGCAGCCGGACTTTCCTGGACGGGTCCTTCCTGGCCAACAATGCCATAGAATCATTTCATTTTTTTGCTCAACAAATCTTCAAAATGTCATTTTCCTCTAGCAACTGCTATGTATTACAACAGCCTTATTTACATCTGTATTCCTTGTTGCAAGTAAGTACACTCACATATTTAAAGATGATAGTCTGTTAATGCGCATTCGTGAAGCCATGCTATTTACGTGTCTAGTTTTTACCATAAGCATCTGATCGATACGAGAACGCGCGACGATCAGCTGTCTGTCACCACAAAAAAAAAAAAAAGTCCTCTCACTCTCCCCTCCCCCAAAGGGGCAATCTATCAATAATGTACTTTTGTAAACAGCATAGACTGGCTAAGGCGCCACCATATTTGTTGTTGATTAAATACTTCCATACAATCTACTTTCCCTCTGCACTCAACATGTCATGGAGCTAACAGGATCCGACAACTTTTCACGCGCCAACTAAAGAAGAATTTCATTATAAACGATATGACAATCGATAGTTAAGCCACACAATCGGTAGCAATGATATTGCAGATACCATCGATTAATCGATAGTTTACAGATGTTCCGTAACACTATCGAGCAGTGTTGGACGCAAGCACCGGTGCACTACTGACTCAGCGAGCGGTGAGTACAGCGATGCTTAGCGGAGTGGTGCGACTTTGTATTTTTTTCTTAACATAGAAAATGAGCGCGGAAATTAAACGAGGTTTGTAGAGGAATGAGAGGATGTCAAGAAAAAGGGAAGGAAAAGAAAAACTAGTCAGTGGTGAGCAAGGGCGTACCCAGGATCTGAACTAGGGGGGGCCAAGTCATACTAGTCTCAGGAAACAAGGACTCGAGACAACATACAGCACTTTTTATTAAATAAAACAGTAAACCAGTGAAAAACTGCTTTTAATAAACATTTTAAATACAAGAATGCACTTGTACAATCCGAGAAAACATGCAGCATTTCTTATTAAATAAAACAATAAACTAGTGAAAAACTGCGAATATCTTCTAGGGGGGGGGGGGCAGCTCCCCCCCCCCCCCTGCCCCTCGCTGGGTACGCCCATGGTGGTGAGTATAGAACCACAGAGCCTGAAACAGATCTTATAAGTTTAATTTGAACGGTATTTTAGCCTGTAGTGGATTGTAGTGGCAAAAATGTTAATTTTGTTTGCTGTCCAACTTGCAGTGAAATTTACGCTCTTGCTAAGAGATCAAGTGGCACTTCGCATATCTCTCGCCATCCATGAGCGTGTTATAAACAAGGGTCTTGTGTGGACGAGAAACACCTTCCTAAACCTGCACAGTTGATAAATGTCAAGTAATGCATGGCCATGTGTGCTCGAGATCTAAGATTATACGTAATTATAGGTAATGAAGGGTTTTTTGGGTCTTGTTCAGACGTTAGTCGACATTGGAGCGACTTACAGAAGAGTATCTGCAGAGACTATTACAGCTCATCCCGCAACCGGATCGTGGAGCATGGCAGAAAGCCTAAGAGATATAATTATGCCTGAGGTAATTGCTTATACAACAATAGGTGAAAATTCGGCAGGTACAGACATGTGGACATGCAGCGCAAGAATAAACCATTCTATTGTTTCATATCTTGTTGACTGGACTCTCAGCTCTCGTGTTTTCTTTACAACCCAGTTTCCACATGAAGCAAAAACGGATGATAACATTCTAAGACAACTGTGAGACGTTTTGTGCCTCTTGGTTTTCCCGAACCTGCTTTGAAAGGCATGCATTCTACGACTGATCAAGGTGCCAACCGTTTCGCTGAACTGCGCAATTATTCACGATTGAATATTCCCGCCATATGCTAAAAACAATGTTGCGAAATGGTTTTAATGTGGAGTACATATGCTGCAATTGTCCACAAATTCATGGACTTTTGACTGTGGTTTTCTTAACGCTCTTGATAGAACACTGAAACAGTCCAACGATACTCGCGTATCGTTATTAGAATCGATAGAAAGCCGATATTCAGCTTTGTGCGAAAAGCTCTCTGAAAAGGGCGAAATAGCTCGAATTGAAGGAATTGTTATCAAGCTCATGAACAACTAATTTCTCTTCGCACGTTATGTCTATTACTGTTAACTCTTATACTTTATCGTTTTTTTATAGTTATTAAAACACGAGGGTTTTTGTAACCCTTCAAGGAGGCGTCCAAAAAATAGAACTGGAAAAATCACCTACACTGCATCTTTTGTTACCATGGAAGATGACATTATTACGTCATTTGAAACAGGCGCCCAGGACAGAGAAGCCTCTGAAATTGTACTTTTACGTAAACGCCTCAAAATGTACTTAGACGAAAAGTTGATCGTCCAGAGATGCCATGAGTTAATAACTCTTTTTTCTGGCCAGCATTTCGACATTTAAAAATGATATCTGAAGAGAAGAAGCGTGAAGTCATTGCAGAGGTAAGACTATGTTAATAGTTCCCCAATGGCCAGTTCCAAAAGGAACTGACGACGTTCAGTCGAAACCAAGATCGGTCAGAGAATCGAATATAGGCCTCATACGTTCAGAGTCGATGTTCCCTCGCCTAAAGATGGTAGAATACATGAGAATAATCAGATCGTCCGATCGAATTTGTCAGCAACATTGGCGGAGCTCTGAAATGGAATGAAATACACTGGTGTCCAAAATTAAAGCAACAAACCATTATTCCCCCGTCCTGTGACTAATTCACGAGATGGTAATACAAACTGATGTCCGTACGATCTTGTTCTGCACGGAAGATTGCATTCCGGTCAACGGACAACCATGCTAACGATGACACCAGGGCACCTATGAAACGACATAGTGTTTGCCGGGCAGCCCACATCCACAATCGCTGGGTACACAGTCACAGACGGTGCAGTATGGCACAGAGAAGATGCCTATTAGACAATCTGAGGTGGAGGGCCATAGAAAGAATGGAAGCAGGACAGTGGCAAACTGATATGACCCGATGGCTTAGTGTGAATCGTTCTGTTGTTTCTCGGATGTGGCGACAGTGTATAGAGAGCGAAACTGTATCCCAAAGACCAGGGCAGGGCGGACCACGTGTGACTCCAGAAGAGAGGACGGTCATTTGGCTGTAAGGGCATGACAGTATCGCCTTAGTACTGCACAGCAATTCGCATATGAGCTCGCAGCATCTACTGGGCGTGTTGTAGCGAGGCAAACGGTGTGCAGAATGCTTCGGCAGAGTCGCTTTTACTGTCGGAAACGTGCTGTATGTCTATCTCTGCCGCTTCTTCGAAGAAGACAGGGTCTAGAGTGGATTCATCAACATGACACTTGGGCGGTCGAACAGTGGGCCAGTTTTCATAGATGAATCTCGATTTGGTCGTCAGAGTGATTCTCGATGGATACGCATCTGGAGGGAACGTGGAACACGATTTTGGGACTCAAACATTGTGGAAAGAGACCGTTTTCGAAGATGATCTCTAATGGTGTGGGCAGGGGTTATGTTTATCATTCGAACCCTTAGTCACGAAACAGTACGGATGAATCGGCAAAACTGGTGTCAGGTATCATGACGAGACCTTGGGACCTCATTTGCGGTTGTTGCGAGGTGATGTGGGCCCTGACTTCATATTGATGGACAATGATGCTCGATCTTATAGACGACTGGTGGTTATTGTTTCCTTGGAAACGGAAGATATTGCACTCTTGGTGTGGCCTGTACGCTCTCCCGATTTGAATCCCATAGAGCATGTCTGGCAAGCACTAGGAAGACGGCTTGCATCATGTCAGTATCCACCAATCACTCTCCAAGACTACGAGCAGCTCTTCAGGAAGAATGGGCGTTATTGCCTCAACATGAGACTGATGACGTAATTCACAGCTTGCCCCATCGTTGACAGGCCTGTATTGATGCCAGAGGGGGTCACACCCCATTAACCAATTGTTATGATGTGTCTGCAAATCCGTTAAGTTGGAAAAAAACGAAGAACATATTTGTCTACCATTATGCATGTTGCAGCTCTGAATTCTACTTTACTAACAGCTGTTTATGTTTTGTGGCAACATAAAAGCAATGTTGCAAAATTTCCGTCTGTTGCTTTAATTTTGGACACCAGTTCAAATACTTTCAACAAAAGAACATTTGGTTTTATTGTCGATAAACTTTACATTCAGAGCAGGGCTCACATTGGCGTGGATCTGCAAGACAATGTATTAAGAGGAGTTGGAACATCCTATCCCGACAATGTCAAATTTAGTGATTTGACTTCCCTATATTTCAGGAACCATTGTAGCCATTGACATGAAACTTTTGCAGGGCATTAAACTGTATGTTCTGAGTCTACTGAACTACAATAATTGCATTTCAGCCACTTCTTTCGGAAATACAATTTTTTAATTTCACAGTTATAATCTTGTGTAATTTTTGAATGTTATCCTAAATAATTTTAATTATACATAACATTATGTTCTTCTTTTAGTTCAGTGGACTCAGAATATGTATGTTATTACTCCCTGAAAAACTGAATATTCTACTCGAATGGTTTCTGAGATTTAGGGAAAAATGCAACAGAAAATGTAAATGGAACAGCGTCTAAAGTTTCAAAAGACTGTGACTCACTTAATATATGCTTAATTTTTTTATTTTCAGTCACTCAGGAGCACACTAAACCATACTGTATATCATCCTTTTGATCTTTTTCCGAGTTTTTTCTTCTTTTCTTCTTTCTGGGCTCCTTAGTGGCCAACTGTGCTGCATACTTTCCTTTATCAATGCGAACCTTGTCCATCTGTTCAAAATCTCTGCTGCAGTTTGCTACAGGATTAATTCCCATATGCTGTAGCATTTTCACCCTACCTATGTTGCCATAATTAAAAGCAATAGCAGCATCACTGACTACCCACTTTGGTGTCTTCATTCCAATAAAAACATTTTTTGGTAAGCGAGTCCATATAAGATTATTGAACGACTCATTGGGATTTTTGACACTTCTTCAGTAATTCAGGATTTGCCAGGTCTCTGTAAACAGGTTTTATGATATTTATCACTGCTGCTGGGATGAAATGTTTATGGCTGTATGAACTGTTTGAGCACTGTGCATTGCAGTAATTGCACCATGAATCAGGTCCAGGAGGGCAAAGGTGGTGTACCGGTTTTTCATCATCTGACAGTCTGTGGAAGAAGGTAGCCCATACAGCCTGCTTCTTTTTCAACAAATCGTTAGTGTTATTTCTAATGGCCATCCCATAATACTGCTGTAGTTCATCAATCTTTTTGTCTGTCAGCCTGCCTCTTATGGTTTTACCATCAGAAAGTCTCTCAAACTTTGTTTCAACTGGTACCCATCCTCTTCTGAACATGACCTTTATAACACAGCAATCCACAACCCTCTATAGAAAAAAATACCGATTTTATTAGATCTTAAAGTAAAGCACATAAATAATTTTACATTTTCGACTGGTGTTGATTATATTTTAAAAAATTTGCAATTTTCTGAATCAAACTGTATATAAATATACGTATATAGTTTTATTCAGAATATATATATTATAAATTCTATATATCTTATACTATATATTATAAATTCTATGTATCTTATAAATTCACATGGGAAGTATTTTTTATACATATATATATATATATATATATATATATATATATATATATATATATATATATATAAAACACAAATTCACATGAAAAGTATTTTTTTTTATTTTTTAAATTAACATTTTCAACTGGTGTTGATTATATTTAAGAAAATTTGCAATTTTGTGAATAAAATTATATATATATATATATATATATATACCCCCATATGAATTTTAAGTGATATATATATATATATATAATTTTATTCGGAAAATTGTAAATTTTCTTAAATATAATCAACACCAGTTGAAAATGTTAATTTAAAAAATAAAATAATATACTTTTGATATATATACTTTTCATATAAATACTCATATAAATACTTTTCATATATATATATATATATATATATATATATATATATATATACTCCTGGAAATGGAAAAAAAGAACACATTGACACCGGTGTGTCAGACCCACCATACTTGCTCCGGACACTGCGAGAGGGCTGTACAAGCAATGATCACACGCACGGCACAGCGGACACACCAGGAAGCGCGGTGTTGGCCGTCGAATGGCGCTAGCTGCGCAGCATTTGTGCACCGCCGCCGTCAGTGTCAGCCAGTTTGCCGTGGCATACGGAGCTCCATCGCAGTCTTTAACACTGGTAGCATGCCGCGACAGCGTGGACGTGAACCGTATGTGCAGTTGACGTACTTTGAGCGAGGGCGTATAGTGGGCATGCGGGAGGCCGGGTGGACGTACCGCCGAATTGCTCAACACGTGGGGCGTGAGGTCTCCACAGCACATCGATGTTGTCGCCAGTGGTCGGCGGAAGGTGCACGTGCCCGTCGACCTGGGACCGGACCGCAGCGACGCACGGATGCACGCCAAGACCGTAGGATCCTACGCAGTGCCGTAGGGGACCGCACCGCCACTTCCCAGTAAATTAGGGACACTGTTGCTCCTGGGGTATCGGCGAGGACCATTCGCAACCGTCTCCATGAAGCTGGGCTACGGTCCTGCACACCGTTAGGCCGTCTTCCGCTCACGCCCCAACATCGTGCAGCCCGCCTCCAGTGGTGTCGCGACAGGCGTGAATGGAGGGACGAATGGAGACGTGTCGTCTTCAGCGATGAGAGTCGCTTCTGCCTTGGTGCCAATGATGGTCGTATGCGTGTTTGGCGCCGTGCAGGTGAGCGCCACAATCAGGACTGCATACGACCGAGGCACACAGGGCCAACACCCGACATCATGGTGTTGGGAGCGATCTCCTACACTGGCCGTACACCACTGGTGATCGTCGAGGGGACACTGAATAGTGCACGGTACATCCAAACCGTCATCGAACCCATCGTTCTACCATTCCTAGACCGGCAAGGGAACTTGCTGTTCCAACAGGACAATGCACGTCCGCATGTATCCCGTGCCACCCAACGTGCTCTAGAAGGTGTAAGTCAACTACCCTGGCCAGCAAGATCTCCGGATCTGTCCCCCATTGAGCATGTTTGGGACTGGATGAAGCATCGTCTCACGCGGTCTGCACGTCCAACACGAACGCTGGTCCAACTGAGGCGCCAGGTGGAAATGGCATGGCAAGCCGTTCCACAGCACTACATCCAGCATCTCTACGATCGTCTCCATGGGAGAATAGCAGCCTGCATTGCTGCGAAAGGTGGATATACACTGTACTAGTGCCGACATTGTGCATGCTCTGTTGCCTGTGTCTATGTGCCTGTGGTTCTGTCAGTGTGATCATGTGATGTATCTGACCCCAGGAATGTATCAGTAAAGTTTCCCCTTCCTGGGACAATGAATTCACGGTGTTCTTATTTCAATTTCCAGGAGTGTATATATATAAAGTGAGTCACAGTCTTTTGAAACTTTAGAAGCTGTTGCATTTACATTTTCTGTTGCATTTTTCCCTAAATCTCAGAAACCATTCGAGTAGAATATTCAGTTTTTCAGGGAGTAATAACATACATATTCTGAGTCCACTGAACTAAAAGAAGAACATAATATAAATTCATATGAAAAGTATTTTATTTTATTTTTTAAATATAATCAACACTGGATGTATATTTCATTATCTCGTATGAGAAAAAAATTTTGCTGTTCTAACTCCCTTTAAAGAACTTCATATTTTTCCAATTGGGTAAAAAACATTATGGTGAAGGAGTCATGTACAAGCCACAAAGAGGCAATTCTTTCATTAACTTCTGCAAAATCTCCATTATCAAAAAAAGTGAAGAAGTTTGCTTTGTGGATAGATGTCGATGAGAGTCTTACTCCAATAGATGAGTTGGAGTGATACTTAAATCAAAACTGTAAAATGGAAGAAAGTGTGGCTTCTTATTGGAAAACGAGTGGGAAAAATTTTCTAACTCAAGAAGATTGTCAAAAAATATAGTGTAGACAAGCATCTAGCTCTGTTTATGAAAGTAATTTTAGTTCTGCCGACTTTATTCTCAACACAACACTTTCACACCCAGACAATGTTTATGCTTTTCTTTCTATTTATAGTTGCTCTGTCTGAGACAATTGGGTGAAAAAGTATGCTGAAACCTTTTTCGGACATTGAGTTTCGTTGCATGTAGTTGTGGAGAAGTTTTCGTTTATTGCACATTTTGTTGCATATCTTTGATGTACGTACACCGTTTTTCAAATTAGGTTTGAATTTTTGAGATGAAATAAAACTCAGACCATTTCTGACTTATTATTGAGCAGGAGTGGCAATAATGGCCCTTTATTTCAGTCTCAATTTATCATGATTTAAATATAATGCGTAGAAAAATGTATCAATTTACTCACAATTGTCTCGATCGCAATTATTGCTGAGTTTCTGGTAGTACCCTCGGGAATGCGTCCAATTTAACTGTCCAAATCTTCAGAGAAGAAAGAGAGAGACTTTCTATTAATATTAAAACGCAGGAAAATCTTGCATCAGTGACATTATTAGGTAACGATATTAGATTTCGTCTACGCCTAGGAAATTTGTAATTGATTTGTTGGTATTCTTTTTGTGTGTCACAGCCTTAATCTCACAATCTCACAGCCTTTTCGAAATGTGGCTAAAACACTGACCGTGTGGTACTACTGAAATCATTTCACATGTGCATGATAAGAGCCGCAGAAATAAATAATTATCTTATGGGGTCATATTTGAAAGCATATTACGAGATGGCACTGCTCGTATAGTAATGCAGTGATGTCGAGATGTAATGACATTTGTTCACTGCCGTATTCAGTGTTGGAGAGGTAAAGCCGAAGTGCGGAACTCCAATAGAGTTAGGGGGTCGAAATGAATCGTAAGATTGCTCCGTATTTCTCATCCCCAGCGAATAAAATGATTAAGCTGTTTGAGGGCGATGATGAAAATGGTTCTCGAAAGGAAGACACCTGGTTACAAACAGCAAAATTAAGGAACAGAAGCAATAGAAATATGACAGTGGTATTCTGATGCGATTTGAAACCTGGTCTATCAGACCAAGTTCATCTGCAAGGTACGTTTTTTAAACTTAATTCTAGATACATATAATGCTGGATCATACTGGTGAAAAAACAGCACACCTGGAAATACGGCGTCCATTTTGATCCGATGATGGCATATGCTAACTTAGGGATAGTAGAGGTATTGGTAATGGTTTCAACGTCGTCCCCCAAGAGACAGCATAGTGACATATGCGACATCTGTGTCTACCCTTTAGTAAGGAATGCTCACAGCCAGAAGGCCCAGTGTGGTGCAAACGTGTGAAGCAAGCAGGCAGTCATGCCACAGAGACGCACTCGCGATTCCTACAGCCAACTTAGCATATTTCAAAGGGGTCAAATTGTGGCCTTCCGAGTGGCGGGATCGTCCTTTCAGAGAAATGCCACACGAATTGAACGTGTAGCGTCAGTGGTGCAGCGTTGCTGGTACCAGTAGTCACGTGAACTCTCTCATATCTGTAGACGGGGTTCTGGACGTCCACGCAGCACAGGCTCCCCTTAGTATCATCGTATTATAAGGGCAGCAGTGGCAGATCGTACAGCTATCGCAGTACAGGTAAGAAGGCTTGTGAGCCCAGGCATGTCAACACGAACTGTTGTAAACCGGTTATTAGCAGTGAGACTACAGACATGGATACCTCTAACAACCCATTTTCCACTCACACCACAGCATCAAAGTGCACGGCTCGTTTTATGTCGCCAGTGGATCACTTGGAAGATGGAATGGCGATGAAAGCAGATTCTGGCTGCACACAAATGATGGTCGTGTACAATGTAGACCTGAAGAGCACTTTCTCATAGAGTGCATTCACTCAAGACACTCTGCCTCCCCCCCCCCCCCCCCCGCCCCCTCATCCCCCATGAGCTTTATGGTCTGCGGTGTGGTAGCCTACAGCTCTTGTTCACCTTTGGTTTTTCTTGAGTAGATGGTGACCAGCACTCAGTAGATGTAGAATGTTGTTAGAGCCCTGATGTGTTGTTCCAACCGCGTGACCGCTACGGTCGCAGGTTCGAATCCTGCCTCGGGCATGGATGTGTGTGTTGTCCTTAGGTTAGTTAGCTTTAAGTAGTTCTAAGTTCCAGGGGACTTATGACCTCAGCAATTGAGTCCCATAGTGCTCAGAGCCATTTGAACCATTTGTTGTTCCAACTGGATAATGCTCACCCAAACATTGCCCATCAAATTCAATATGCTCTGTAAAATGTGCAGCAACTTTCCAAGTCAGCACGATCTCTTAAATTGTCCCACAAGTGTGGGATGTGATGGTAGGAGAAGTGACTCATGTGACTCGTCAAGCAACAACCCTTACTGAGCTAAGTGAAAAGGTAGAGCAGGCGTGGCATAACCTATCCCAGGACAGTATTCGGTATTCGTACGATTGAATGGATGTCAGCGACATCGCCTGCATTGCCGCCTGTGGAGGCTACACCACATACTATTATGGGTGTTTCACCATGGATGATAGCTGATACCTCAGAACCGCTTGTACTATTGAACTGCACATGTAATAATTTCATGTTCTCCTTATGCACTGTTGCAACAATACATCTTGAGTGAATTTGAAACCTCTGTAAAGGTCTACTAATTTTTTTCCAGCAGCCTATTTGCTTAGTTTAAGATATGCATTAAAAGTTTGGTATAATTTCCTACAGATATAATTCGTAAACATTAGACAATGGCAACAGATCACATAGAGTACCATTTAACTTTTTTCCAGAAAATGAGTAATATATTTGAAAGTTTCAATTGTAATGAGTCATCATCAGAACTAAAAATACAGTATCTTGTTACGAAAGTAACACAAAGTCGTCATCAAACACTCACTCCGATCGTTTAAAATACATCTAACATTGCGAGCAAGACATATGTAAACAAAAAAATCTTTTGATGAGGGTAGGTGGCATTAGAGTGGGAAGCACATGCCATCTAGTAACATTTGGCATGTCACGAGTCGTGGGTACCCCCTCTGCAGTGCATTATGTCCGTCTAGCATTGCCTGCACTGTAACGTCCTGGGCTAGGTGGGCTGAGGCAACCCAGGACCATGGGCCGGTAGGAGGTCGCATCGATTGCGGCGGGTCGGGTATAGAAGCTCACAGGCTCGGAGTGCTGTGGAGAGGGCCACTCTGTACTACTGTGAAACAGATCTGTCACGATTATTGTTGTCTTTCTTTGAATTCGTTCAATATTTCCTGTTAGTTCTAAAAATGTGTGTGAAATCTTATGGGACTTAACTGCTAGGGTCATCAGTGCCGAAGCTTACACACTACTTAACCTAAATTATCCTAAGGACAAACACACACACACACACACACACATGCCTGAGGGAGGACTCGAACTTCCGCCGGGACCAGCCGTCCCGTTAGTTCTATTTGGTATGTGTGGTGGCATACGCTGTTGCCAGCACACTGGTCAGCAAGATGTAGCAAGTAGATCGATAGCAGGCGTTGGATCAAGCGCGCCTACCAGGAGAGAGGCCAAAAACAGGCTCGCAAGTACGTGCCGCCAATGCCCTCTTGACCTCACATATTTAGATCCCCACCGTGGACGAGAGGGCTCAGTCTCAAGCAGTCTCAGCCCCAGTCTCAGTCTCAAACACGGTCGCTAGCTCAGTCACTGGCGCACTAACTCGCATCTTAGTTTGGCATATGTCATTCGTCACTTAGTGAAACTTGTACAGTACTTCACCAGCAGTGAGGCTAACATGGACTATTACGGAAGAGTTTATACTCCAACACATGGATTCTCTTACAGATAAGTAGCTTCCTGTTCATGTAATAAAGAACACTATTAATACATTTGTGCAGTTGCGTTATAGAAAGAGGATACAGTCACCAAACAACATCCTCTTCCTTGATTCCTATGGTGCAAGACCCTACAGTGGTAACGAGGACACAAAAGACGGCCACTAAATTTTGTCATTATACTTCTTGTGTCGTTTTCTTCCTTGATTGTCCCAGGTTTGTTCTAAACTTTTTAAAATGTCCCGTTTTTACTGAAATTGGTATGGACGCCCAAATCTAAGGTAAAATATAGTTATAAGAGGGGCTAACTGAGTCACAATTCAGTTAAGAATCCCATAGCGATTCCTTTGGGTTCAAATGGCTCTGAGCACTATGGGACTTAACATCTATGGTCATCAGTCCCCTAGAACTTAGAACTACTTAAACCTAACTAACCTAAGGACATCACACAACACCCAGTCATCACGAGGCAGAGAAAATCCGCCGGAAATCGAACCCGGGAACCCGGGCGCGGGAAGCGAGAACGCTACCGCACGAACACGAGCTGTGAACGATTCCTTTGGGTCCTGGAGCGTTGTCCAGTTTTAACGATTTCAATTGTTTCTCAATGTCACTGTCACTAATATCTATTTCACTCATCTTTTCGGCGGTATAAGAATTAAATTGGTGCAATACTCCTTCGTTTCCCTCTGATAATGAACATTTGACAATGAAATTATAAGCATTTCTGCTTTTGCTTTGTTACCCTCAGTTTCAGTTCCTGTCTCGTCTATGGGCGTCTGATTACTAAGCATTAACTTCAGCGCCAGTAACAGCCTTTACATACAACCAGAAATTTTGGGAGTTTTGAGAAAGGTCTTTCAACAGTTTTCTTTTGTGGTACTTGTTGAAGGCTTCACATTTCTTGAGGCATTTCGTTTAGCACCTCGAGCGATCTATCTCGCTATCTTTGTTTTACAGCTATTATGTAGTAGTCTACGTTTCTTTAGAAGTTTCTTATAGTGACAGTATACTACAAAGGGACACTCCCATCATTAACTGTTCTATTAGGTACATACCTATCAAGAACATGGTCAAATATTCCTTTAAACTCGAGCCATAGTTCCCCTATATGCTTCTGTCCTGAGTTAAAAGCTTCAAATTCCTCATTGAATATGACACTACTGCTTCTTTATACAGTTCACCGAACATACAGATATTTCTACTTGTTTTAGTTACTCTTTTTTACTTTGATAATCATTGTTGCTACAAATGCCCTGTGCTCACAGATATCAGTGTTTTGTCTTGGTGTGAGGTTTCCTCATGAAGGTGCAGCAGCGATTGGTCACTGTAGCCAAAGGTAAGAATTTCTATCTGGCCGTCGACACAATGGAACAGCACGATGAGAGCAGAAGTAGGGCACACTGGCAGTGACTGCCAAACCGCTCAGATGTGCCTGTAACTGTGCCTCATGATGTAGTTGTGACTCAGGAAGTCAGGACGATGGGTACACCTATAATGTCACTCCTTAAACACAACTACTACCAAAACAATAAATTAACAATTCATTCAAGACAATGTTTATAAAACAGCTATGAGACAATCAACACGTGGCCATGTTTAAGACAATACCAAAATGTCACATAGCTTGCTTCTTAAGCAAGGCAGCGAATTATAATTACTAAGACTAACTTAAAGAGATGAACCACAAAGATTTTAATAGTTAAAGGAACAATAAATTACAATCTGGAGATGATTTAAAAGTTACCAATTAATACAATTCATTCCCAAGTAAGTTTTTTAAAAAAACTTTTTTTTAAAATTATACACGAAACACATTAAGGTTTACCAAACGGGCAGTGACGCCAGGCTGCCCTGGGCAAAAGGTAACTTAACTTAAAGTGCCTGAAGCAGCAGACCAGCCATCCAAAACAACACCTAAACGCCGGGGCCCAATCGGGAGTCACTTCCCATTAGACATCACATCACAGCTTCTGTGAGCCAAAGCAAAACGTGGCGCTGCTCCCACACACGCCAACTCACAGAAAACTGGAACACAGACAGACTGCAGAAGACATGGCAAACACCAACCAAACATCAATTAATATAAGTTAAGAGATCAATAAATAACATTATAAATGAAGAAGCAATTGCTCTACTACTGAGTGAGTGCTTTGAAATAAATGCACATATATAAGTGACTCAAATTTTACAGCAATATACAAGGGACGTGTACTTGATGGCAATCAAAATACACTGAAAATCTCATACAGACAATACATAAACTTCTGGATACTGTCCGAAAAAGCCAAAAAATATAACGCGCACACCTTCGTGTTAAGGATGTTTGTGATATCCTTAGGTTAGTTTGGTTTAACTAGTTCTAAGTTCTAGGGGACTAATGACCTCAGCAGTTGAGTCCCATAGTGCTCAGAGCCAGTTTTGAACCTTCGTGTTAATCCAACCAGCAGATTTTTAAAAGGAAGTAGTAACTACTGGTCTCCATGCGGTCACACACTTTGCTGGCTGCTCTTTCTTCAACAACACGTGTATTAGCGCAACCAAGCAACACGTACACTCGCTGGACGCTGGAACGCAACTTCGGGAGGACGACGGTTCAATCCCGTCTCCAGCCATCCTGATTTAGGTTTTCCGTGATTTCGCTAAATCGTTTCAGGCAAATGCCGGGATGGTTCCTTTGAAAGGGCACGGCCGAATTCCTTCCCCATCCTTCCCTAGCCCGAGCTTGCGCTCCATCTCTGATGACCTCGCTGTCGACGGGACGTTAAACACTAACATCCTCCCTCCTCCCTGGAACGCAACTAGTTCAACAAAACGAAGGCACCAAAATTACTTACACCTCCGATGGAGAGCGTTGTTCTAGATGGTCTCTCCGAGAAAACAGGCACCAAGGCAATGCGATGAATAGCGCCCAGAGTTGACATCAGGTAGGTCCATCACAAATTCGCGACCGTCTTACGAGGTTGGCCTATCGTGCGGCTGCTAGCCGAGCACGCGTGTTTTCCTCTTTCGTCCACCCAAGCACGTCCTTGCACCCCATTGAGAGTTCAACACCAGCTGCCGCTAGCGTGAAACACCTGCGAGATCACAACAGGGGCAAAGATCCTAGTACAGCCGGGTAATCGATAGTGTCGTGCCAAAGAGCTGGTGGCCAGAAAAGGCGCACCACGACTCAGTAGTGTGAAATATACAGCCCGGTTTTACCAACCATGTATTTTTATTTTAAACCGCCTTTCCTTTGCAACGAGCATCTGTATCTGTAAAAATTGTGGAAAGAGCGAGGCAGCACAGTCCAGTGGTGGCCAACTTCTTCATGGAACAATTCGAAGCACAGGCACTGGACTCGGCGACTTGCAAACCTAAGGTGTGGTACAGGTACGTCGATGATACTTTCGTGGTGTGGAGCCATGGTGAAGAACAGCTCGGTGAATTCCTGAGACACTTGAACAGCCTCCATGCCAACATATCATTTACCATGGAAGTAGAAAAGGACAAGAAACTGCCATTTCTAGATGTGCTGGTCACAAGGGACGGCGAAAACCTGGGACACAGCGTGTATCGAAAACCGACACACACGGACCGATACCTGCACAAACTGTCAAACCACCACCCGAGCCAGAAAAGAGGTATGATCAGTACGCTCGTAACGAGAGCAGGACGAATATGTGAGCCTCAACACCTCAAACGAGAAATGGAACACCTGGAAACTGTTCTGAGGAGCAATGGGTACTCCACAAATTACATTAGAAGTGTAACAGAGCCAAACACTCGACGAAGTAAGGAACCAGAAAAAGAAATGTCGGGTACGGCCTTTCTGCCATACATTCCCAGACTGACGGACAGAATCGGCCGTATATTGCGCAAACACGGCGTAAAGACGATTTTCAAACCGACAAGGAAGATCAAAGAGTGTCTTAGATCGGCGAAGGAGAAAAGAGACCCACTTGCAATGTCGGGAATATACCGTATACCACGCACATGCGGAAAAGTTTATGTCGGAATGACTGGACGATCCATTAACACCAGGATCAAAGAGCATAAGCGACATTGCAGGTTGGGGCAGGTGGAGAAATCGGCCGTGGCAGAGCACGCACTGAATGAGACCGACCACGTAATAAAATTCGCCGACACGGAAGTTCTGGTTGTAGAGAAGCACTATCACACTCGCTTGTTCAGAGAAGCTGTAGAAATCCAAAAACACGCGAACAGTTTCAACAAGAAAGAGGAAAGCCTTAAGGTAAACGGATCCTGGCTTCCCGTACTGCAGCGAACGACCGTCGCAGGTAGCAAGAGGAGAACCGCACCGGAAATGACCGCGGAGAAGCCCTCGGACGTTGGCGCGCCAGGTACATATAGTCTGCGGCCGCGAGCTCGCCTCCAGTTCACCACCGGCAATGGAGGGTGAAGCTTTGACAATGCCAGCCACTCGTGCTGGCGAAACGTCAGAAAAATCATTAGATGAACGTCGGCCGAAGAACCCGAGACAGAAGCCAATAGGCAGTTTGTCTCTGAGATTAGCATGCATTGCAAGTTTCGCCCCCGCATCAACAGTGAGGTACGATATTAAGGTAAGGCAGTCACCGTTAAATACAAGTAACGTGGAGTATAACGACACCTAAACTCAGTTAAGAGTTAAACAATCTGGAAGACTCTCATGATGTAGACAGGGAGTCTTTTGAAGAGTTATGCTTAGACATGGAATCAAAGATAACGACATTTTTCCAGTCAAGTGTTGTGGTACCACCTCTTTCTGCTAGTTCGTTTCATTGGCAAGAAATAAAGCTCCCAGCAATATCATTGCCAAAACTCAATGGTAACATTGCAGAAACCATGCATTTTTTCGATACCCTTAAGACACTGGTTATTGCCAATGCAGCTTTAAATAAGGTCCAGCAATAACATTATTTGTTAGCATGTGTGTATGGCGAAATTTGTAAGCTGACTGAAAACTTACCGGTTACAGAAAGTAACTTCAATATTGCATGGGATTTGATTGTTCAAAAGTACAATAATTCTAAATTAACTGTTGATTTGTGTACAAAAGAACTCCTGAATCTGTCCTACATCAAAATCGAATCTGCTAAGGACTTACAGGTTTCGATCGACCAGCTAATGAGATATCTGAAGATGATTGAGGTAATCCATGTTAGCATTCCATTGCATGAGGTATTAGTAGTAGTATGGTATTCTGCCTTATGGCAGGTCTTGTCATGGGTTAAACCTCTTCCACTTTTGTCTGTCCATATCCAGTCTTTTCATTTCTGAGTATTTGCATTGGCAATAACCAGTGTCTTAAGGGTATCGAAAAAATGCATGGTTTCTGCAATGTTACCATTGAGTTTTGGCATTTGATATCTTCTATTTCCTCTTCCCCTTTATCCCTCCACCATTCCTTCTATTTCTTCCTTCAATAAACAGTCCCTCCTCAAACAATGTCCAATCCAGTTCTGTTTTCTCTTTCTGGTGACTTTCAGCATGTTTCTTTCTTCTCCAACTCTTCTTAATACTTCTTCATTCCTTACTCGGTCTTCCCATCTCACTTTTTCCATTCTTCTCCATATCAACATCTCTAGTGCCTCCAATCTCCTTTCATCTTCCTTCCTCAGTGTCCAGGTCTCTGCACCAGATAGTGGAACGCTCCAGATGTAACATTTGGCAAGTCTTTTCCTCATATCTTTGTTCAGTTTTCCATTTCCTGTGATCATCCATCTTGGTTATCATATCTGGTGTTACCTATTCTTTCTTTACTTTTTTCCTCTCCTTGACTCGAAGCATTTCCTCAGATGCCTTTTTGATCCCATTTTTAAAAGATCCCATCTTCCTTCTGTGTATTCCGTTTCCTGTCCTTTCATCATGATTTCACAATATGCATTCTCTAATTTTTCACAATTGCCTTTGTCTTTCAGTTTCTCAAAGTGGTGACTTTCAGCATGTTTCTTTCTTATCCAACTCTTCTTAATACTTCTTCATTCCTTACTCGGTCTTCCCATCTCACTTTTTCCATTCTTCTCCATATCCACATCTCTAGTGCCTCCAATCTCCTTTCATCTTCCTTCCTCAGTGCTCTCTCTTCTGTCTTTACCAGGTTCTTTTCAATTTAACTAGAACCTCAGCTATTATTAATATATGATCTGAATAAATATCTTCCCCTGGATAGCTTTTGACACTCTTTAGGCAATTTCGGTATCTTTGTTGTATCATTATGTCACTTTCACCTCACACATTCCGAGTAAATCCAATTTGTTTCTTGTCATTTCATGTTTGGCGTTTTCTAATTTCCCTTCCTGGAGAAAGGTTAATACATTCCAAGTCCCAATCCTCAATAAGTCTTCCTTCTTCTTCTCCTTCTTTCCTTTTCCATTTGCCCTAATCTCTGGAGACCTCGTTGTATTCCCCTCCCGGAGATTCGACTGAGTGGAAGCCTTACCTCCGGAATATTGTACAAAGAGGTCGATCCCATGAACGTCTAGGGAAGTAATTCCAGTGGTGGTTTCCCATTGCCTTCCAATGTCCTTCACATCCTGTTGGCTCGCTGACCCAGTTTTCCACTGGAGTTGGTTACCCAACCTTCCACTCGGTTGCTCAGCTTAACGGGGCCACCACGTGTAGGTAGGATTGTGGAGAATTGAGGTGGGAGAGGCTAAGAGAACTCTCTTGTTGAGTTCTTGTATTCTCATCTCACTCCCATTTTTACAGTCGCAAGGTTGTAGTAGCGACTCCCCCAGGTAATCTCCCAGGCCATGAGGTATTAGTGTCACACATTTTGCGGGATCACATTAGTGTGAATTTGAGGAAACACTGTGAATCTAAAACAGTGGACACCACCTTTCCCCGTCTGAAAGATTTGGTGACTTTTCTAGAAACTATTTGTCATACTTTAGAGATTATTCACTCAGACAAAATACTGCAACATTCCCAACAGCTGGCGCAAAGCATGCTAACGCGGAACGGTACAAATCTTGATGACTTTTCTCTCCACTGCTCCCAACTTTGAATCCGGGTAATTCAATGCACATACTAAGTTGGCATCCTAAGCTCAACGAGAGCGATATTGCAAGTAGGATAGACTTTGTGAACAGACAAAAGCTATCTTTTACGCTTTCTCCTGTTTCATGGACATAACTGTAATATACAAACTTTAACATTGTGTTTACAAAAGGCCATACAAAAGGTCATACAAAAGGCCACTGTAAACGTTTATCGAATGTTTCTTTCAGTTTCTGTGAGAGACGCATTAAAACAAAATAATCACACTTCATATATGTTTTTGTGAATTAGATCTAGATTTTACTTTCTAAGCATGTTTTCACGACATAGTTCGCATCTATCTTCAATTTCATGGACACAAATCATAGGCAGAAGGAGTAAGTGGCATCAGCGATGATCAAACCATAGACTTGTGACACATTTCCTCAAGAGTTGCTGACAATCGCACACCTGCTGTCTCCGCATTACTACCACACATAACATGGCCGCTCCCAGTATCAGCCCTTGAAATTTCCACCTGTAATTTCCTAAGTGTATAAGGTTAGCAGATCCATCACACAGTAAAACCGATGAGAATGATCTTCTGCTTGCGGTATCAGTATTTTTTGGTGTATTGAAGCGTAGACAACCACCCAAGCTTACAAGACACATCATTCGGTTGGACTGAGTCAGGAAGGATCCCTCCTCACTCAATCAAGTCTAATGCGCGAAAAGCACTGTCATGCCTTGCATGCAACAACAAACTTATCATTCAGTCCGAACGGTTCTGGCAGAAAGAAATAATGAAGTCAGTTTCTGTGCATATGGAAGAAGAGAGATTAGGTGAGGAGCATTTTTTAAAAAGCATTCAGAGGAAAGCAAATGGTATTTTCGTGGTGAAACTGTCAGTGAAAGTTAATCATGCAGGACTGGTGGATTCTATAAATAATGCTACAAGCTGCTCACAACGCTTAGAGAGAAGGCAGCGACGACAACCAGAAATAAAGGCACAGTGTGTTAGTTTTATGAGAGAATATGAAGACTTGGGTCAAATGGAATTGGTAACTACAGTTAAGGAGAACTGTACATACTGCATGCTGCATCATGAAGTGCATAAAGAATCAAGCAGTACTACACTACTGGCCATTAGAATTGCTACACCACGAAGATGACGTGCTACAGACGCAAATTTAACCGACAGGAAGAAGATGCTGTGATATGCAAATGATTAGCATTTCAGAGCATTCACACAAGGTTGGCACCGGTGGCGACACCTACAACGTGTTGACATCAGGAAAGTTTCCAACCGATTTATCATACACAAACAGCAGTTGACCGGCGTTGCCTGGTGAATCGTTGTTGTGATGCCTCGTGTAAGGAGGAGAAACGCGTACCATCACGTTTCCGACTTTGATAAAGGTCGGATTGCAGCCTATCGCGATTGCAATTCATCGTATCGCGACATTGCTGCTCGCGTTGGTCGAGATCCAATGACTGTTAGCAGAATATGGAATCGTTGGGTTCAGGAGGGTAATACGGAACGTCGTGCTGGATCCCAACGGCCTCGTATCACTAGCAGTCGAGATGACAGGCATCTTATCCGCATGGCTGTAACGGATCATGCAGCCACGTCTCGATCCCTGAGTCAACAGATGGGGACGTTTGCAAGACAACAACCATCTGCACGAACAGTTCGACGACGTTTGCAGCAGCATAGACTATCAGCTCGGAGACCATGGTTGCGATTACCCTTGACGCTGCATTACAGACAGGAGCGTCTGCGATGGTGTACTCAACGACGAACCTGGGCGCACAAATGCCAAAACGTCATTTTTTCGGATGAATCCACGTTCTGTTTACAGCATCATGATGGTCACATCCGTGTTTGGCGACATCGCAGTGAACACACATTGGAAGCGTGTATTCGTCATCGCCATACTGGCGTATCACCCGGCGTAATGGTATGGGGTGCCATTGGTTACAAGTCTCGGTCACCTCTTGTTCGCATTGACGGCACTTTGAACAGTGGACGTTACGTTTTATGACCCGTGGCTCTACGCTTCATTCGATCCATGAGAAACCCTACATTTCAACAGGATAATGCACGACTGTATGTTGCAGGTCCTGTACGGGCCTTTCTGGATACAGAAAATGTTCGAATGCTGCCCTGGTCAGCACATTCTCCAGATCTCTCACCAACTGAAAACGTCTGGTCAATGGTGGCCGAGCAACTGGCTCGTCACAACACGCTAGTCACTACTCTTGATGTACTGTGGTATCATGTTGAAGCTGCATGGGCAGCTGTATCTGTACACGCTATCCAAGCTCTGTTTGACTCAATGCCCTGGCGTATCGAGGGCGTTATTACGGCCAGAGGTGGTTGTTCTGCGTACTGATTTCTCAGGATCTATGCGCCCAAATTGCGTGAAAATGTAATCACATGTCAGTTCTAGTATAATATATTTATCCAATGAATACCCGTTTATCATCTGCATTTCTTCTTGGTGTAGCAATTTTAATGGCCAGTAGTGTACTAAACGTCGAGTAGTGTTTAACGCCTCAGCGAAGACATCATTGAAAGTTGACTTATATTCTATCGTGCTGTACTTCCATACACACAGGTACGCCTTCACTGCTGACATTAGAAAAATGTATAGCCAGATTGAGCTCCCGCAGGCAGAACCTCAACTCCTGTCAGAAAGCCTCAGACAACGGTATCAAATACCCAACAGATGATCTGTAATCAGACAAATAATCACAAGTGCGACATAAAAGTTTTCTGGGTATGGTACCGCGTCATAATGTAAAAAAAAAAAAAAAAAAATACTGCTGCTGGAGAAAAACCAACGTTTCGGCCACGGTTGCAGCGGCATTCTTCTGGGTCATTAGCCTTGACAACAGTCTCAGAGCTAGGCTTGTTTTCAGATGCATCATCCAGATTGTCGGAAAGGCAGCTCATTCAACAGTGTAAGCAGCATGTATGGAAACAGTAGCCAAAGGACTACCTGTCACAGCTGTAGCAGAGAGCTAAATAAAAAAAAAGATAATCTACAGCCAGGTATATTGGTTCTCCTGCAGGAAATAAACTTGCCACCTCTTGTGTGGCGGTCTCGGATCATTGTTTGTACGCACCCTGATACTGATAGTTTGGTACAAGTTGTTCCAATGCGCACAGCAACAGGAACCTATAAGCGACCTCTGTCGAAGATTTGTGTTGTTCCACAGGAAACATTGACTCTAGTGCTCATAACTATTCATTTAATACCTGAACTTACGTTTATTTTGTGCACAATCGACACGATTTCTTCAATAATTTATTTCCTTGTTTGTGTGTGCTAACTTGTACTAGGTATGACTGGTCACTGTCGCTGCAGATAAGAATTTCTATCTGGCTTTCGATGCAATAGGGTAGACAGATGAGAGCGGAAATAGGGGAGATTGGCCATGACCGTAAAGCCGCTCCGACGTACCTATGACTGTGTGTCATGATGTAGTGTTAAATATACAGTCCACTTTTACCGACCACTTACTTTTATTTGTGGACTGTGGAAAGAGCGAGACAGCACAGAATTAACTAGCGATTTGCTGCTGTGTAGAATCAGTTTTGATGTGGACATCATCAAAGAGATCTAGTGTATTTGTTGCCATTAGATGTAATATATTTCCGTCATGATTGGCTTTCTGAGCTATCTGATATAGATAGTATTCAGAGGAGCCATTTAGTAAAGTTTCACATGAAGTCTTGCCATATTCACCACTGACAAAACTGTAATTATCCCAATTTATGACTGGATGAGTAAAGTCGCCTCTAATGATGACAGTATGATTGGGCAGTTTAAGTACAAGAGAACACAGGTTTCCTTTAAAGCTTTCACTTACATCAGGAGGTGAGTCAGGTGGTCAGCAGAAGGATCCTAATATAATTTTATGCTCATCCCTTATAGTCAGTCTTACACAAACAACCCCCTACCCAGCTTCAATTTCCACCTCAGCTGACTTGGTTTCCTTGTCTATTGTGACAAATACACAAGCTCAATTTCCCTTTAGCCTCTGCTTTCCACGTGTGCTCAAATTTTCCCCAAAACTCTCACTGCTGTCATCTCTGGGTATTATCCAGCTTTCCATACTTAGTGGCATACGAGCTTCACTGCTTTTTAGGAGTGCTTCAAACTCTTGACTCATTGTAGCGAATGCTTCAACAGTTAACAGCTAGCATTTCAATACTCTCACCTGTGAGGGAGGGGGAGGGGGGACGGGGGAGGGGACTTTCTTTCAATCTTCCACTAATACTTCCCAGTCTCCTACAGATATCGTTATCTGTAGAGGATGGTGAGTTGCCTAGTCTAAAAAACCCTTGTGTGCCCCCCCTCCCCTTACAGTCAGCTACCTCTGATCCGTAGTGCACGTCTGACGCTTTTAGGGTAACCCTAGAGTTCTTAATGTTATGGCACAAGTCTAGGAAGTCACAGCCTAGCTTGTCACAGACCCTTCGAAGTCTCTGGTTCAGGCTTCCACTCGACTAAGAAACAGGGGGTCACGATTTGTACTGAGGACAATGCTGCAGATAGTGAAACGCTGTGAGCAAGGTCAATCTTCTCTACGTCCTCTGTTTATCTCTGGAATGATCCAAGAATGACCTTGAAGCCCATACGACAGGCATCATTTGCCCAGACATTCGCCACGATCTGCAGTTGGTTGCACTCTGTTATCTCAGTGGATGCTGGAATAGCCACTGCAACGTGCTGAATGAGGCTCTAGGCATACACCAGTGTGCGATTTACAGGGGGGGATGGGGGGGGGATTTCCCCCCTCTGCATCAAACCATCCCCTCCTCTGGTTTTAGTTTATGCATCCCAACCTGGGATGTTTATTTCCCACGCACTGGAGTAAAACTTTACATACAATTTAAATTTGTGGAGCCGAACACTGAAAGTTGTTAATACAGTCTTACTATTAATACTATTAATATGTTTGCTTATTAATTTTGAAAAAGTGTTATGTAGTAGGTAAGCATTTCAAACTGATAATCGTATTTTCTGATGAAATAAAAGAAACTCGTAAAACGTTGGGAAAACTGCATTGAAGTCCAGGGAGGTCACGTAGAAAAATAACGCTTGTTTCAGTTTTCTATCATCAGAATAAGTACAGCTTTTCACAAATGTGCCTTTACTTTTTGAATTCCCCCCGTATACCTGTATGTAGATGATTTTGTTAATAAGCTTTACCTATAATGTACTTTTAAAGATATAACAAGGGATGGCTTTTCTGATAGCGCTTACGCGTGAATAGTGAGTTTCGACACTAACATCTATTTATAAATAACTGTTTAACCATGGGTAACGCCACGGTCCAAGCTAGTAACATATATAATTATACTAACCCCCTAAGACATCCCCCCCACTGGTAAAAGCACAAATCGAACACTGGCATACACACTGAGTGTACATAGCGTTACTTCCCATCCCCTGCTGCCATTTCTCTAGAAGGTACCATTATTCGCCGAATGTTGATTTGCCGAATATTAATAGACTCCTACCGTTTTGTGTTTGCCTCCACTTGACGCAGGGACCAGCACATTACCAACAGCTGAAATGAGTCTCACTGATTCAGTTTCAGTTTCACTGGAAGACAACGACTCAAACTTGTTGGTTAGGAGGATGAGCGGAAAGCCTTGAGTTCTCCCTGGTTCCTGTCTGCGCTACACAGGACGTCTAGACCTACCACAGACACACCACTCAAAGACAAGTGAACGAGTAGTGACAGATACTGTTGGCTTTAACCTAAGCTTGACAATCCTCTTTTAATTTAATTTGCAGGTCTGATATGCTACAAGTATTGTCAGTCGCCTTTTAGAATTGAAGCGATTAACAGCCGAAATCAGGTATGTGTTACAGTAATAGAAAATCTTGATACAAAATTTATTGTTTCTCAGCCTATGCCCACTAATATAGTTGACGAAAGCGTTAATTTATGATAAATACAGTGAAAACACACTACTGTTGAAAGGGAAAACTAATGTGATCCGACAGTAACTGTAAATCACAAACGCCGTCTATGCACAATGAACAACACTACCAACTTAACGAAAGTTGTCGAAAATGTAAGTTTTCAAGCATCCAAAAATACACTTTCTTCACGCGAGTACGTAATAAATAGCCGAGCATTTCTAAAGTGCACAAGTTAAGTTTAAAATATACGATATACCAATAGTACTACACAATATATTACGATTCAGGAATGACTTTTGATATAGTCAGCACAACACAAGCACGGGTTTTGATACAATCAAAAAGAAGAACACTTTAAAATTATATCTCAAGATTTCGTCCTAAGTTTCCGAGGCGATTTTTCCTGATGCTCAAACGCGGAAAGTCGTCTTTTTCTTCTGCTTGGGAAGCTCCATATTTGGGCAACTGCGTGCACCTTAGTTTTTACAACAGTTCTTCCTTTCTTTGTTCTATTCTCTTCCTCTCTCTCCTTCGATCTATTTTCTTTCAGTGTAGTGGGGATATAGTAATCTGAGAAATTTTCATGGAATATTTGCTAGGGAAGTTAGTGAAATGTCAAGAGATTATGACAAGTAAATGAAATGTGGATATAAAATGATGGGAAGGTAGCGTGAGAAAAGTAAAGACCGCCAGTTACCTAAGTTAGAATAAAAATTTGACATACCACATGGAAATGTATGGAGCTGAGATGAAGCAGAAACTACTGCTTACCCATGATATTGGAAGTGACAATCGGGAATACTGATGTTTGAATAATATTGGAGTGCTTTAAGTTGAATTGGTTGAATGACACCTGAGTATGTAAGAAATGAAGCTTGGTACTGAGACGAAGACATGAGCTGCAGATAATGTACTAGGAGAGGTTTTTTAAAGAAGACGATTGTTTTATTTAACAGACAACTGAATAATCTGCAAATAACATCCGGTGGACTCAGGAAACAGCGACTGAGCAGCATAGTGCGGCAGAGTAATATTCATGTGAAGAAGTGGTCAGATTTCATGTGTTTGTTAAATTCTGGACTGATAAGCATCGAGCGGCACAATAGCGTCAAGTTTTCAGAGGCGGATGGTTGTGATGTGGTTGGTGTGAAACAGAGACTAAACAGCCATGAGTGCCAGAAACGATGGAATACGTTTTTGCCTGTCACGCCAACTTCCCTGTAAAAGCAACTGGAAAAGGAAAACTGGGTCTAGGTCATAAACAAACTTCGTAAAATGGCAAGGCAATTGGTGACTTTCAGTCATCACTGTCAAGCTAAAATTCTGAGGATTGTGAGCCTAGCAGTTGAGCAAGAGAGATACCGAGTAGGAATTAGAAAGGAAAGCAGCGGTAATGAGGAAGGAGGCGATGTCACTGCAGGGTTGTGGCGCACAGAAGTGCCTTTCCCTGCCCTATTACGAGGGTAATCCCAAAAGTAAGGTCTCCTATTTTTTTATGAGTACATAGATCTGTTTATTTCTACAATGGTTTACATCAGTTTACAGCTTGAACATGTAGCTATTTTTCGACATAATCACCATTTCTGTCGCATTTTTGTAGACGCTGTGGCAGCTTTTGTATTCGCATGTCATACCAGCTCGACGCCATGCTGAAGAAGGATGCCGCCACTGGAGTGATTGTTGCTTGGTGTCAGGTATAAAGTGGTATGCCCAGGTTCCGTCAATCGTGACAACTGAGTCCCGAAAGTTGTCCTGTTCGGCTGCAAGACGGTGAATAAATGCGCGGGAAACATCAACTCGTTGCCGCATGTGGTTCTCAGTCAGCATGCGTGGCACCCATCTTGCGCACACCTTCCGGTAGTTCAATGTTTCCGTTAAAATTCTGTGAGCGGTGCTTCGGGAAACCTCAGGAACCAACATGTAGAGATCATCTAGGGTGATCCGTCGATCTTCACGCATACTTTGCTCAACCTTCAACACTTTCTCCTCAGAAATTGACGTCTCCCTCTCTTTTGTTCGTCGTGAATTTCGGTCCGACCAGCTGCAAATTCTCTACACCACTTACGAACATTTTTGGCATCCAAGTAGGACTCACCATACACTTCCGTCAATTGGCGATGGATTTCAATCGGTGCAGTGCCCTTTGCGTTCAAAAACAGAATAACTACGCGCAATTCGCACTTGGCAGTAACATCCAAAGGGAGCTCCATTCTCAACGGCTGCCAAGCCAAGCCTGAGCGCCTCAGTGTGGCGTGCGCATGTTTACACACAGCGTGTGAAGCACTCTTCATAACAGTGTGACCAACTGTCACACAAACAGAGTTTTGTACTTATAAAAAAATAGGAGACCTAACTTTTGGGATTACCCTCGTACTCTTGTTGTATCTTGCGGAAGAGATTCGATTTCACGCCTAACAGGTCTTTCTGGTCACAGTTTTAACACTAGCACGTGAAACGCTACGGTGAAATAGAGGTTGGAGTGTTTATAGTGTGAAATTGTAGCAGTAAAAACAGTGAAGTATATTGCTGGAATAAAGTGCCCTAGGGTAATTTGGAGTGTTAGAACTATGTTTGTCTTTAGATCTAGTCTATAAGGATGGGAAATTGGTGCTGATGGATGTATGTTGACATTTTTCTTGCAGTCAGTCGTGTTAATTATTGACGTAACTTAGAATAAATTGCTAATGCATAAAAAGTTAAAGCATCAACCAGAATCTAAGACTATGAGATATAGAAATTTTTGTGTGTTAAGCGAAAGTGAGTGGGTGTAAAGTGTAGCCTTCCTACATTTGTTTAGTAGTAACAAAAAGCTGAGCTGCTTACATGCACATCCGAGTGCTGGTTTAAGACTCTCCTTGTACGAATTGCACAGGACGTCATGATTGAAAAATAACACTATTTCTGATACTAAATTGATTTGGTCATCTACTTTAAATTTAAAACTGGTAAAGGTATCTAACAATAAACCGATAACGTTAGTAGTAGTACAGGAGCACACGACTAAGAAGGTTAGTACGTGTTCGACATTTTTGTATTTAACCACCAGAGACAGTTCTCCAAGGAGAGAAATGGCCCTGCAACAGAGAGACAGGGCCCGGCATCGGACCCAGCATATGGGGGCTGGGGCAAGCCGAACCACCTGTACATGCCTTCATTCATGAAAGAAACGGTTGTGCTCAGCTGGAATCTCACGGACTAGTCAAACAGTGTCATGTCTAAAGCGAGCTTCCACAGCAGCAGGAGAGGCGCCTGCTCTGCAACCATGTATTGTGCTGATAGGCTCTTCTCCATTGCATTTGCCATACCAGCATCTGCCTGTCTCCTCATTTCATCCTTATTGATGAACATTCCATATAAGTTGTTCTGGAGTGTTTTTTACTGGGGAGAGGGTGGCCTAACCGCGCCCGTTACCCGCGAAGATGTCTCGACAGCAGGGACAGCGGGTGAAGCATGTAACACCTGGGGTGTACCATGCGACGCACCAGACTCCCCACTGCCGCTACACTCCGAGGCAGTAGCCTGAAGACGGCTGACCGCGGCCATCAACACGTTCAGCTGTTCGCGAACAGTGGCCAGCTCCTCCTGCGTCCGTACACAGCAGTCACACATCCTATCCATCCTAAGAAATCAATTTACTGCAGAGAGTTAATCAACTTTTAACTAGACTGCAAATTCATTAAAGGCGGCTGATAGTTGACTAAACTGTCGTTACTAGACACTTCTTGTAGAAAACAATGAAAATAGCACTACCTGTCTCTGGACTGTATTCAAAACAAACACGAAATCTATGGAACACTATTACTAGCACTCGACAATTAAAGCTTCCTAGAAGCAAAAACACACGGAAGAAGAAGTGACAAGTAAGAAAAATACAGTTAATACTTAAATTAACGTAGCTCGCTGCACAGCAGACGTGGCACAGACGGCAGTTACGATGACACTGACACTACTGGCACTATGGCTGACTAAAGGGACTCTCTGACTGTAGTCAAAACAAACACGAAATCTATGGAACACTATTACTAGCACTCGACAATTAGAGCTTCCTAAAAGCAAAAACACACGGAAGAAGAAGTGACAAGTAAGAAAAATACAGTTAATACTTAAATTAACGTAGCTCGCTGCACAGCAGACGTGGCACAGACGGCAGTTACGATGACACTGACACTACTGGCACTATGGCTGACTAAAGGGACTCTCTGACTGTAGTCAAAACAAACACGAAATCTATGGAACACTATTACTAGCACTCGACAATTAAAGCTTCCTAGAAGCAAAAACACACGGAAGAAGAAGTGACAAGTAAGAAAAATACAGTTAATACTTAAATTAACGTAGCTCGCTGCACAGCAGACGTGGCACAGACGGCAGTTACGATGACACTGACACTACTGGCACTATGGCTGACTAAAGGGACACTCTGACTGTAGTCAAAACAAACACGAAATCTATGGAACACTATTACTAGCACTCGACAATTAGAGCTTCCTAAAAGCAAAAACACACGGAAGAAGAAGTGACAAGTAAGAAAAATACAGTTAATACTTAAATTAACGTAGCTCGCTGCACAGCAGACGTGACACAGACGGTAGTTACGACCCCACAGTCGTTTAATGAACAAAGTAGAGCATATGGACTATCAGACCAATTGTGTGATTGGATTGAAGACTTCCTAGACAACAGAACGCAGCATGTCATTCTCAATGGAGAGAAGTCTTCCGAAGTAAGAGTGATTTTAGGTGTGCCTCAGGGGAGTGTCGTAGGACCGTTGCTATTCACAATATACGTAAATGACCTTGTGGATGACATCGGAAGTTCACTGAGGCTTTTTGCGGATGATGCTGTGGTATATCGAGAGGTTGTAACAACGGAAAATTGTACTGAAATGCTGGAGGATCTGCTGCGAATACATAGAAAGAAAGATCCCTTATCATTTAGGTACAATATAGCAGGTCAGCAACTGGAAGCAGTTAATTCCATAAATTATCTGGGAGTACGCATTAGGAGTGATTTAAAATGGAATGATCATATAAAGTTGATCGTCGGTAAAGCAGATGCCAGACTGAGATTCATTGGAAGAATCCTAAGGAAATGCAATCCGAAAACAAAGGAAGTAGGTTACAGTACGCTTGTTCGCCCACTGCTTGAATACTGCTCAGCAGTGTGGGATCCGTACCAGATAGGGTTGTTAGAAGAGATAGAGAAGATCCAACAGAGAGCAGCGCGCTTCGTTACAGGATCATTTAGTAAACGCGAAAGCGTTACGGGGATGACAGATAAACTCCAGTGGAAGACACTGCAGGAGACCCGCTCAGTAGCACGGGACGGACTTTTGTTGAAGTTTCGAGAACATACCCTCACCGAGGAGTCAAGCAGTATATTGCTCCCTCCTACATATATCTCGCGAAGAGACCATGAGGATAAAATCAGAGAGATTAGAGCCCACACAGAGGCATACCGACAATCCTTCTTTCCACGAACAATACGAGACTGGAATAGAAGGGAGAACCGATAGAGGTACTCAAGGTACCCTCCGCCACACACCGTCAGGTGGCTTGCGGAGTATGGATGTAGATGTAGATATAGATGTAGATGTATCTGCTGCCGAAGTAGTGGGAGCTGTATTGCCTAGCACCTCTCCTGTGCCGTCCCCTCTGGCCGCTATACTGCCACCTCAACTGGATCTTGACATTCAGTTTGACCCCTTAGATTGTCGTCGACTCGTGACTTCATGCTGTGGTCCTCGATGTCCATTCGTGTTACAAATTTCTTTTCTTTTGTTTATTTTCGTTTTTGACCTACGATAAACTCCTAACAGTTTTCGTAGCTGACCTCAAAACTTTACAATAGGCTTCTAACCTATCTCATAATTACTTCTGTGTAAATCCCTTTTGCTTTACAAATTTAAATTCGGATATCTCATAAGTTTCCTCATCTTTTGAGAGAAATAGTTAGAGTAGAAGGAAATGGTGTAGTTTGTGCATCCGTAGTATGTACATGCAGTTAGTATGTTTTTAATACTCAACCTTGTTAGTGTCACGCCAAGAAAATGAAAAATGTCCTTCTCCTGTGTTCTCTCCCCTGTTTGTCATTTGCACTCTTCTTGACTATCGACTCCTGCATCATAAATTCTCGACATCACAATGTTCTCATCTGAGTAACATATATGTAAATCTCAACTATTTGAATCATACCTATGAACTTATTCCAATACCTGCACATTACTGTACATTTAATATCTGAATTTATTGGCTCTCCTGTATGCATCATCCTACCCTCCTTTACTCTCCATCATCAACTCTCTGAATCAAAACTCTTCTAATGTCTACATAATAATCTCAAATCCTCTTCATATTAATTTAATGTCCTTCATCGATCAGTACAACTACACTACTGGCCATTAAAATTGCTACACCAAGAAGAAATGCAGATGATAAACGGGTATTCATTGGACAAATATATTATACTAGAACTGACATGTAATTACATTTTCACGCAATTTGAGTGCATAGATGTAATAACGGCCTTGATACGCCTGGGCATTGAGTCAAACAGAGCTTGGACCGTGTGTACAGGTACAGCTGCCCATGCAGCTTCAAAACCATACCACCGTTCATCAAGAGTAGTGACTGGCGTATTCTGACGAGCCAGTTGCTCGGCCACCATTTACCAGACGTTTTCAATTGGTGAGAGATCTTGAGAATGTGCTGACCAGGGCAGCAGTCGAACATTTTCTGTATCCAGAAAGGACCTGCAACATGCGGTCGTGCAGTATCCTGCTGAAATGTATGGTTTCGCAGGGATCGAATGACGGGTAGAGCGACGGGTCGTAACACATCTGAAATGTAACGTCCACTGTTCAAAGTGCCGTCAATGCGAACAAGAGGTGACCGAGACGTGTAACCAATGGCACCCCATACCATCACGCCGGGTGATACGCCAGTATGGCGATGACGAATATATGCTTCCAATGTGCGTTCACCGCGATGTCGCCAAACACGGATGCTGCCATCATGATGCTGTAAACAGAACGTGGATTCATCCGCAAAAATGACGTTTTGCCATTCGTGCACCCAGGTTCGTCGTTGAGTACACCATCGCAGGCGCTCCTGTCTGCGATGCAGCGTCAAGGGTAACCGCAGCCATGGTCTCCGATTTGATAGTCCATGCTGCTGCAAACGTCGTCGAACTGTTCGTGAAGATGGTTGTTGTCTTGCAAACGTCCCCATCAGTTGACTCAGGGATCGAGACGTGGCTGCACGATCCGTTACAGCCATGCGGATAAGATGCCTGTCATCTCGACTGGTAGTGATACGAGGCCGTTGTGATCCAGCACGGCGTTCCGTATTACCGTCCTGAACCCACCGATTCCATATTCTGCTAACAGTTATTGGAGCCCGGGTCCCCGGGTTCGATTCCCGGCGGGGTCAGGGATTTTCTCTGCCTCGTGATGACTGGGTGTTGTGTGATGTCCTTGGGTTAGTTAGGTTTAAGTAGTTCTAAGTTCTAGGGGACTGATGACGATAGCTGTTAAGTCCCATAGTGCTCAGAGCCATTTGAACCATTTTTGAAGTTATTGGATCTCGACCAATGCGAGCAGCAATGTCGCGATACGATAAACCGCAATCGCGAAAGGTCACAATCAGACCTTTATAAAGTCGAAAACGTGATGGTACGCATTTCTCCTCCTTACACGAGGCATCACAACAATGTTTCATCAGGCAACGCCGGTCAACTGCTGTTTGTGTATGAGAAATCGGTTGGAAACTTTCCTGATGTCAGCACGTTGTAGGTGTCGCCACCGGCGCCATCCTTGTGTGAATGCTCTGAAAAGCTAATCATTTGCATATCACAGCATCTTCTTCCTGTCGGTTAAATTTCGCGTCTGTAGCACGTCATCTTCGTGGTGTAGTAATTTTAATGACCAGTAGTGTATAATTCAGTCTTTTACGTGACCTGCCGATAAAAAATATGTAAGTCTCATATCAAATAGCAAATTATCAAGATACCTGATCTCGGTCAAACTGGTCAAACATGTGAACTTAGATTCATATAATTCTAATCCTCAGATGCCTTTAGATGGCTTATGTGGTGCATCCGTAAGGACTTTCCTGTTTTCGGGTTGACTAATTCCACAGCATTTGTATGTATAATTCTACGAATTTCTACTTCCTGATGAATGTCATATGGTAACCCTGGATCTATCATCTTCGGTTCATCTGTGCACATGTACCGTGGATGTTTATCATCTGACACCTCTCCCTCAATTTGCGTACTTAATTATATGTACTCGCTGGAAATCTTGTTCTGTCCAAGCTTCTCTCAAAGAAAAGAGTAAAATCACCTAATACTACGCTCCCTTTTGCCATGTCCGAAAGTGCTTGTTGTTGATTCAAGAAATCTGCCCCAAGAATCATCTCTATTGATAATTTTGGCACGATTATAAAATTAGGCTCTATAGTGCGTCCTTGACATAAATGCTATCCTAGTCTGCTTTTTGACGTCAGTGGAATGACCCATGATTGGTCCTTTGACTCTCACTTTTCGTGTTCTGAATACTGAATACTGGCAGTTCATTTTCACTGTTACATTGATTAAACAGCTGTTCTGGAATGGCTGTCATTTCACTTCCATTGTCAATGACTGTATTATTGATCATTGAATCTCCCACTTGAGCCCTAATTATTGGGTGTATCTCGAGTGGCACTCTTCGACCATTCTCTTTCATGAGTGCATCCTCAATCGAATCATATTCGAGACTATTGATCTTTCACTCTCAGAGAACAAACTTTGTGGTGGAGGTACATCAATCACATCTTCTGCTATATTATGGATGGCTTTCCCAGTCTTTGCTGGTGTAATTTCGCCAAACTCTTTTCTATATGCATGCACGATCGCGTCATAGTTATCTGAATTATAAACATTAACGGCGTTGCTATCCAGCGATAGCCCAACGGGGCTTCGCTGGATGGTACGTTATCCTCCTGAACTGTCTTCATTCTACTCTCTGTGTCAAACATTTGATATAAGCAATGTAATGCTTCATCGTCCTCTGTAAGTATTACTTCGATTGGTGGGCCATCTGCCTCATCATCAGTTGAGTCCCATTCAATCATGTCCCAACCTGTAACTTGTATTTCCGATCCTATTTTTTGATCTCTATTACTGATTTCTCTTCCCCTGAAGTCTATTAAACTGTTTGTTGTTAATTATACAATCGTCTGTGGGTCGAGTGCTGTCCTCCTGGTGCCCAGCTTCTACAACTACTCAATTCTTACGTTTCCCTGCGTTAGGTGGCCTAATCTCAACCTCAATCTCATGTTGTTCGTTTTTCGTTTGACCATCAGATGTGCTCGGGTTCTACATATCCTTAACTGGTTCTTGAGGGTTGTTCGAATTCGGGTAATTGTTGGTGAAACCAATTTGGTCTATTTTCACCATTTCGCCAATTCCCATTCCTGTTATTACTGTTATTTCGGAAAATGCAACTGTTGCTGCCCTTATTATTCCGACCTGAATTCCCATATCCTTGATTACGTCTATTATTACATCCTGAGTTCTGTCTATACTCATCACGACTGCCATTGTTTCCGTTTCTTGACCTCTGCCTATACTGTTGCCGCGACCGCGCGACCGCTACGGTCGCAGGTTCGAATCCTGCCTCGGGCATGGATGTGTGTGATGTCCTTAGGTTAGTTACGTTTAAGTAGTTCTACGTTCTAGGGGACTGATGACCACAGATGTTAAGTCCCATAGTGCTCAGAGCCATTTGAACCATTTTGTTGCCGCGTTAGTGGACAGTGATCGATCCCACATGATTCGTGAGCTCGCCCACGAAACCGCTTAAGCGCATCACTGTTGTTGTCCTGCTGATTTCGACGTTTTCGTTCGTCATCTTCGCTGAATACAAAGTCTAATTCATGAAGAATTCCTTTGAAGGCTTGCACATTATCTCCTCCTCTACCCACTAGTGACTGTTGATACCTTAATGGGAGTTTCATCGTGCACAATCGTATTAATTCTGCGTCACTGTACGGATTGTCTAAGCATTGGTTCTTCTCGATCATGTTCTCAAAGAACTTAACCGACTCTACTCTTTCGAATTTTCGCACATTGTTTTTTGATACAACTCATACATAGGTTGGAAATTAAATAGTGGCAACACTGCTGTAGACACACTATGCCATGGAATCAACTATTGTCGCTCATAGCACACGTTGTTGACATACCTACCTTACCTCCGAACAAATGGACTCGCATGACATGCATGGGGCAGCTCGTCATAGCGTCTCTGAAGAAGAAGAAGAGCATACTGTTGCCGCGACCGCGCGACCGCTACGGTCGCAGGTTCGAATCCTGCCTCGGGCATGGATGTGTGTGATGTCCTTAGGTTAGTTACGTTTAAGTAGTTCTACGTTCTAGGGGACTGATGACCACAGATGTTAAGTCCCATAGTGCTCAGAGCCATTTGAACCATTTTGTTGCCGCGTTAATGGACAGTGATCGATCCCATATGATTCGTGAGATCGCCCATGAAACCGCTTAAGCGCATCACTGTTGTTGTCCTGCTGATTTCGACGTTTTCGTTCGTCATCTTCGCTGAATACAAAGTCTAATTCATGAAGAATTCCTTTGAAGGCTTGCACATTATCTCCTCCTCTACCCACTAGTGACTGTTGATACCTTAATGGGAGTTTCATCGTGCACAATCGTATTAATTCTGCGTCACTGTACGGATTGTCTAAGCATTGGTTCTTCTCGATCATGTTCTCAAAGAACTTAACCGACTCTACTCTTTCGAATTTTCGCACATTGTTTTTTGATACAACTCATACATAGGTTGGAAATTAAATAGTGGCAACACTGCTGTAGACACACTATGCCATGGAATCAACTATTGTCGCTCATAGCACACGTTGTTGACATACCTACCTTACCTCCGAACAAATGGACTCGCATGACATGCATGGGGCAGCTCGTCATAGCGTCTCTGAAGAAGAAGAAGAGCATACTGTTGCCGCGACCGCGCGACCGCTACGGTCGCAGGTTCGAATCCTGCCTCGGGCATGGATGTGTGTGATGTCCTTAGGTTAGTTATGTTTAAGTAGTTCTACGTTCTGGGGGACTGATGACCACAGATGTTAAGTCCCATAGTGCTCAGAGCCATTTGAACCATTTTGTTGCCGCGTTAGTGGACAGTGATCGATCCCATATGATTCGTGAGCTCGCCCATGAAACCGCTTAAGCGCATCACTGTTGTTGTCCTGCTGATTTCGACGTTTTCGTTCGTCATCTTCGCTGAATACAAAGTCTAATTCATGAAGAATTCCTTTGAAGGCTTGCACATTATCTCCTCCTCTACCCACTAGTGACTGTTGATACCTTAATGGGAGTTTCATCGTGCACAATCGTATTAATTCTGCGTCACTGTACGGATTGTCTAAGCATTGGTTCTTCTCGATCATGTTCTCAAAGAACTTAACCGACTCTACTCTTTCGAATTCTCGCACATTGTTTTTTGATACAACTCATACATAGGTTGGAAATTAAATAGTGGCAACACTGCTGTAGACACACTATGCCATGGAATCAACTATTGTCGCTCATAGCACACGTTGTTGACATACCTACCTTACCTCCGAACAAATGGACTCGCATGACATGCATGGGGCAGCTCGTCATAGCGTCTCTGAAGAAGAAGAAGAGCATACTGTTGCCGCGACCGCGCGACCGCTACGGTCGCAGGTTCGAATCCTGCCTCGGGCATGGATGTGTGTGATGTCCTTAGGTTAGTTATGTTTAAGTAGTTCTACGTTCTGGGGGACTGATGACCACAGATGTTAAGTCCCATAGTGCTCAGAGCCATTTGAACCATTTTGTTGCCGCGTTAGTGGACAGTGATCGATCCCATATGATTCGTGAGCTCGCCCATGAAACCGCTTAAGCGCATCACTGTTGTTGTCCTGCTGATTTCGACGTTTTCGTTCGTCATCTTCGCTGAATACAAAGTCTAATTCATGAAGAATTCCTTTGAAGGCTTGCACATTATCTCCTCCTCTACCCACTAGTGACTGTTGATACCTTAATGGGAGTTTCATCGTGCACAATCGTATTAATTCTGCGTCACTGTACGGATTGTCTAAGCATTGGTTCTTCTCGATCATGTTCTCAAAGAACTTAACCGACTCTACTCTTTCGAATTTTCGCACATTGTTTTTTGATACAACTCATACATAGGTTGGAAATTAAATAGTGGCAACACTGCTGTAGAGACACTATGCCATGGAATCAACTATTGTCGCTCATAGCACACGTTGTTGACATACCTACCTTACCTCCGAATAAATGGACTCGCCCGTCCCACGTCACCAGCGTGCGCACAATCGAGGGAACCACAGTCACTTGTGAGCGAGCGGTCTAACGTAAAGGTGTCACTATGTTTTCGAAACAGGTACAACGGAGTTGGTTCGAGATTAAATGTGCCAGAGGTCGAACAGCATGACATGTCATCAAGGTCTTCAAGAGGCGTGCGGGGAATCGGCATTGCCGTACAGAACAGTGGCACGTTTGGTAAAAGCCTACAACGAAGGTCGGCAAACTGTGACAGACATGCATGGGGCAGGTCGTCATAGCGTCTCTGAAGAAGAAGAAGAGCATACTGTTGCCGCGACCGCGCGACCGCTACGGTCGCAGGTTCGAATCCTGCCTCGGGCATGGATGTGTGTGATGTCCTTAGGTTAGTTACGTTTAAGTAGTTCTACGTTCTAGGGGACTGATGACCACAGATGTTAAGTCCCATAGTGCTCAGAGCCATTTGAACCATTTTGTTGCCGCGTTAGTGGACAGTGATCGATCCCATATGATTCGTGAGCTCGCCCACGAAACCGCTTAAGCGCATACGACTAGGCTTTGCATCCTGGGCATGCGAAAAATTGCATCACGATGGGATCCGCATGACTTGACGGAAATGGATGCGTTACGATGATGCTAAGACGCACTTGGAGCGCTATGAGCGCGAAGGTGAGGCTTTTTTACGCCGTATAGCAACACTGGATGAGACATGGGCCACATCGTATAAGCCAAAACTGAAACGCCAATCCAACGTCATTATGGATCGCCGCGAAATTCGAAAGTGCGTCAGGGCCCCAGTATGGTGAAAATTATGGTTATTCTCGTGTACGACTGTGATGGTGTTATCCTAACGCATCATTTGAACCATTCCACGGCAGACAGTCAATGCACAGTATTACTGATCGTTTTTGGAGCATCACCTGCGACCAGCTTTGCGAAAGAAGCGGCGACACTTTCTGCGCAACCCACCCATTTTTTGCACGACAATGCGCGGGCGCATACAGCGCAAGCTGTGGCTGCTCTGTTCGGTCGATGGGACTGGGAAGTACTGTGCCATCCATAATACTCCCCGGACTTAAGTCCTTGTGACTTTGATTTGATTCTGAAGATGAAGGAACCAATTCGTGGCATTCGCTTCAGAACTGTTACAGAGATTCGATAGGCATTAGACCACTCCATTCGCACCATCAACAGAACGGGCTCTGCTAACGGTATACTACGCCTTCAACATCGCTGACAACGGGTTCTGCATAACGCTGGTGACTACTTTGAAGGACAGTAACAGGTACAAACATGTAACTCTTTTGTATCGGTTGTAAATAAATAATTGGCACTATTGAAGTTCAAACCCTCGTCTTTAATTCTGTTTTGTGCTTCAGGCGACTAATATCGCGACAGAAATAACTTGAACTCCTCATACGACTAACACGTCTGAGCTATTCTTCGCATGGTCGCTACAACAGCTCTGTCCATAAGTGCACAAATAAAGTCTAGTTTGTAAGATAGTGGCCAATGTTCAGGTAAACCAATCTGAAATTGATTAATAAACATTCTTGGATGTAAGGAATTTCCATCTTCTTTGTAGTGTGGAAATTTCCTTACTGTCAGGAAGCGGTCCTTGTCAAATTTTATATATGCACCATACGGTGTTGGTTCTATGCCACTCCTCCCTCCAGTCATTCCTCTGTCAAATTAGTTTGTGCACTATGCCGCCATTGGGTATTGCACATTTCCACTATCATGTAAATGAGTATCAAATCTTCGTAATGGTACGCAGTTATTTGTCTCAATTTGACCGCTATTACCTACATTCTCCGTCATTGTAACTGGTATTCTACTTTGGGACATACTTTCGATTACAGGATCTGTATCCATTCTTGCCAGTGGCGTCGGATTTTGGTATGGCATGTACGGTTCTGCATAAGATGTTGCTGGTACCTGAGTGACATGTTGCAGTACAGCATACTGTTCTGTTAAATGTTGATCAGCGTACGTCACGCACTGCACCTGACATATTGGATTTTGATGTGCTGCACGAATTCCGTCTCTACATTAGGTTCAAAATGGCTCTGAGCACTATGGGACTTAACATCTTAGGTCATCAGTCCCCTAGAACTTAGAACTACTTAAACCTAACTAACCTAATGACATCACAAACGTCCATGCCCGAGGCAGGATTCGAACCTGCGACCGTAGCAGTCGCGCGGTTCCGGACTGAAGCGCCTAGAACCGCTCGGCCACCGCGGTCGGCTCTACATTAGGTATGCTCTGTCTCTGTTCATTTGTTACGTTCATTTGGAACCTATTTATACCCACTGCGTGCAACGAAACGTTTGTTTTTTCGCCCTTTTTGTTACACTGATCATTTGTGCATTCAGATATGCCACTACACGCGCATCTTTATACGTTGTCGCGATCTTTTTGCGACTCGTTGACTGCTTCGGTTGACCTTCCTGCGACCTTCATTGTGTGCCTATTCCTATTTACCGTGGACTCAGACGTCATAATTGACTCTGAACAAACGCTGTCGTTGTCACCACGACGTTCGATACTTTGAAATAATTCGGCTCTCATCTTTGGAACTCCTCCTTGGTTTTCGATTCTATCTTCAAAATACGATTATCGAATCTCATTAACGCTGCTTTGGTAACCTTTTTTTGAACTGTCGTCTCTTCAATGACCTGCTGTGATTTCCTAGATGTATTTGACCTGAAGAGATCGACCTGTTGCTTGACCTCTTTGACACTCTGGTGAGTTTAGTCACGTAACTTCGTCATATATTTCTGTACCTCGTCAATATCTCTACGCATGTCTGTGACCTACCTCGAGATCTTCAATCCCCTCTCGTGATTCTTGTGCCTCCTTTTGAATCTGATCTTGTCCTTGTTCTAACTTTCATGTGCGTTTGTTTGTCTATTCCCCTAGGTTCTGTATGTTCAAACGTGTTTCTGCACTTAGGTTCTGCACATCCGAGTGCGTTTCTGCACTTAGGGCCTTACCTTGTTGAATCAGATATTGAAACATTTCGAACATACTTTTAGATACATTTGGATCTTTAGCGGTAGCCATTTGATTCAAGTTTTCCCTTTCCTGTCTCTCTTGTACCGATTCTTTAATCTGTGAATGGAGTGCAGGTGCACTGACACTCATTCTGTCTGTCCTATTAGTGACACTTGGTTTCTTACGGTTACACTCGGTTTGAGATAGTCCAACCTAGCATCATCTGAAATTACGTCTGTCTTGATCTGCCTTTGCACCATTTTCATCATCGATTCCATGATGTCACTGCCTTGAACTTGTCTCACTTTCGTGACGTTCATGATGTGACATTGCGGCTGCTATATCGTGCTGTTCATGCAACTGTTTCATCCCTACCTGCCTTCGATCTGTCCTATGTTCTTCCGTAATTTCCGATCTTTCTAACGCTCTCTGAACTTTGCGTTGTTACCGCGTCTGACTGCGCGTTAACATGCGATTGTACGACCTAACACGCCTCCAAACCAACATACATAGTCCTGTACGAATTCTAGTTTACAGTGCACACTTTCTCTCAGTTTAATACAAGAATTTTTTCAACGATATTTGGAACAGAATCCAGCCCACCAATAACGATGTGACAAAATCTTTGCGCCAGCCAAATACAAAAATAAAATTATTAAGTACTGCCTTTAATTGAATTCAAAACTTTTCTTCTAATTTAAGTTAATTACAAAAGAAGTTACACATTTAATGCTAAATTGCACTTCCAGATCTTACGAAGTTTGATGTTACTGAACCTCTAACTTCCAACAAGATAATGCCACACCTACTAAGTGCTGCTTCTGTACTCACTCTCTGACATTTATCAACGTAGACTTACCACTGGTAAAGATGAAATGTGCTAACAAACTTTCTTTTACAAGTCTAAACTTCAACAAGATAACACTACCTATGCCCAAATCATTAAGTATATCACTTTCAGTCCTCAAACTGACCTCTAAAAGTCTCGTGTCCTTTGTTTCTAACAATTTCACTCTGCTCAAAAGTATATTGACAGTCTGAAATTTCACCCGAAAATGTTTCCTATCACTCTCTCATCAACCACAAACGTATTCTGGCAATTTTCCACTGTGCTCATAAGTATCCAGGCAGTCTAATTTTTTAACCAAAAAGTCCGTGATAGTCTTCCTTCAACCACAAATGTATTCTGGTAATTTTTTCCTGTGCATAAAAATATCCGAACAGTCTGATTTTTGCAACAAAAACGCATTCTGGCAGGCTAATCTCTCAACCATAAACGCATCCAGGCAGGGTCGTCATTATCTAACGTAGTCCCCTGGTCGTTATGACCCTTCCTTACCACTTGCCACGCATGGAGATATCTGAGAGAAAAAAAGTTCCTGTGGATCCAGCCCCTGCAAGGTAAGGAGACCCCGGATGAAGTCACGATTAGACATCAGAATAACAGTCATCATAGATGGCCTAAAATGTTTCAGTGAGGAAGGGATAGCCTTTACTCTAGAACACACAAACAACTGTTACCTGTACTAAATCTATTTATTACAGAATCACTACACACATTGTGTTGAAGTGCATACTCGGTGATGTTGGAAAATCCTCTATAATTACGAAGATCCTAACAATGAATTCACAAACTAAATGAAATTAATCAAGATAAACATGAACACATAACAACCTTTCAAAAGCGTTCCTACATGAGGAGAGAACCAACCCCTAGCACAATTTACAATAAAATGATCACAAAACTATTTACCCTCCAAAATACTACCCTCACAACACTTCAGTATGCCCTATTGTCTATTCTATTTTAGCTGGACAATAATGTATATTTACCGATACCTTTCTCGACTTTTAGACCCTATGAACATACACGCGATACGTGGCTAGCATGGACACGAGGGAATGAGAATAAAATACGTAACACAACTCCGATCTCCAATAGAACTGAAGTGCACACGCAAGTTAGTGTCTCCATTACTGAGCACCTGAGCAAACGCGATATTTGCCGTGCTTTGTCGGAGATTGCTGAGGTCGGCAGTGGCGTATGACGAAAGCAGCGCGTCGACGCTGTGTGGACCTGTAAACCTCAATACCATTCTGGCCTTCACTATATCAGCAGTCGGAAACTGCCCTGAGTTCTCGTGAGGCGAAAAACTGTTTTTCCCTAACTAAACTATTGGCAATGTCCACTCGCTCTGGCTTAGCGACGTGTAAACCTCTGCTCTATTTAATTGTTCATGTTGGCAATGTATGAACTATTACTATCCATACTATACAAATTAGTATCACTTTACTTGAAGTAGCGCATGTATAGTATCAAAATCTTCAGCTTGATGAGTAGATTAGGTTTCTATATTTAAAATAGTATGTTAAGGGAAAAATTTATACCACCACCTTACAGTTCCAATGTTAGTTTTCACTCAGTTACTTATAATTTTAATTTTTTTCAATAAATAGATTTGCAAAAGACAGCGCAGTGAGAAAATTGTGAAGCAAGGCATTGTGATGCAAAGACTAGGAACCAACAAACTGTAGTAAAGTTTTGTATCTATCAAAGTTTTTATTTTTTATTTTTTTCAAACAACAATAGTGACCACTTCAAAGTGGTTCCCTTTGGCAGCTATACACCGGCATAGTCGTTGTTTGCAGTCTTGGTCACAGCACTGAAAGTCTTTGACAGGTAGGACCTTTAATATATCGGTCACATTCCTTTGAATGTTCTCTAGAGTCCAAAAATAACGTCCTTTTAAGAGTTTCAATTTCGGGAAAAGAAAAAGGTCACAAGGGCTCACATTAGGTGAATAGGGGGGGGGGGGGGCAGTGTAACAACAAGATTCCTTTGGAGGTCAAAAATTCCGCGCTGGAACTGGCCGCGTGACATGGGATGTCATATTGTAGTATCCACTTGTCTGTAATGTCTGGTCTCACTTGATTCGCCCTTTCCCTGAGCCTTTCAAGGTCATTTTTGTAAAACACATGGTCGACTCTTCCTGACAGACAAACTGTGTGCCGGACAGGTTCCTTGCCTTTCCTGGGCAAGTGCTCAGTCGACAGAGCACTTATCCGCAAAAGGCAAAGGTCCTGACTTAGCGTCTCGATCCAGTACACAGTTCTAATCTGACTGGAAGTTTCATATCAGCGCACACTCCGCTGCAGAGTGACAGTTTCATTCTGGAGACATCCCCCAGGCTGTGGTCAAGCCATGTCACCGCAATATCCTTTCTTCTAGGAGTGCTAGTCTTGCAAGTTTTGCAAGAAAGCTTCTGTGAAATTTGGAAGGTAAAAGACGAGGTACTGGCGGAAGTAAATGGTTTGTGAGTCATGCTTGGGTAGCTCAGTCAGTAGGGCATTTGTCTACGAAGGGCAAAGGTTCCGAGTTAGAGTCTCAATCTGGCACAAAGTTTTAATCTGCCAGGAAGTTTCACACAGTCCACTGCAAAGTGAAAAGTTCTTACATGGTTGACAGTTTGTCCTGGAGGAACATATTCTTATTCATGATACCTCTAATTTCAAAAATGCAAATCAGTATTGTATTGATCTTGGATTTGCTCATTCCACCTTTTTTCAGTCTAGGAGATATCACAGTGTGCCACTCCTCACTTTGTCTCTTTGACTTAGGATCATATTCAAAAATCCAGGAGTCACCAGCTGTGATCACATGACCGAACCATTTGTGGCCATTGCGAATCCCCTCAAGAAGAACAATGCACACGTTTCTTCGTTTGTCATTCTGCTCAGTTGTGAGGTTTTTCGGGCACCATTTAGGCACAAACATTTCCCATGTGCAAAATTTTGGTAAAAATTTGATTTATGCTGAAAGTGTTTAAGTTCAACAGGTCACACATCATTCTTATTAAACATCATTCCGATCTGACAAGTGCACGCACACGTTCGACGTTTTCGTCGGTTTTTGAAGCTGAAGGTTTCCCTAAGCGACGTTCATCTTCAACGTGTTCTCAGCCTTCCAGAAATATGTGCCAGTGAAAAACTTCTGCTGTTGATAAGGAATGTTCCCCATACGTCTGTTTGAGCTTTTCAAAGGCAGCCCTCGTAATTCTCCGAGTTTAACACAAAGCTTGTTGGCAAAACGTTGTTCTAAATTCCGATGTTCCATTTTCGTAACACACAACAAAAACACAACTTTTCTGATGGCGCTCTAAAAAATCACGTAATGGCTACACGGAGGTGAAACTCGGATTGAGCATCTGGAAGGGTTATATTGTTGCTATGCGCTTCGAAATGGTTCAAATGGCTCTGAGCACTATGGGACTCAACTGCTGAGGTCATTAGTCCCCTAGAACTTAGAACTAGTTAAACCTAACTAACCTAAGGACATCACAAACATCCATGCCCGAGGCAGGATTCGAACCTGCGACCGTATGCGCTTCGATAGGAGACGGTGTTTAGCCTTGCATGTTCCCATTTCCGTTCTACTAGTTGTACTAGATGTTCCTTAAATGATCGTAATGTTTCATTATGTTACGTATTTGACAGAATTTGGTGTTAGTAGACTTGTATTCCTTGGTGATGGCACGGATGTGGGAGCACTGTATGTTTTTACTTAAATGTTTACGTTTTGAGCTAATCCAGCAAAAGAATTTAGTCGCCAGGCAAGAAATCATTCTTTCGACATATAACATGTTGTTGTTCATGTGTGACTGTCATGTTCTGTGTTAACGTTTATGTGGACAAATTCTTGTATTTGTTGAAAGCCCTGCACATAACATTTCGTTGCATTATGCATACACCTACATGTGCAAAACTGATACATTGTAGATTTTAAAGTAATTTACAAAGGGTTTCTTGAATGGGTTGGAGTACAATTCTCTTTGGAAGAGTTTATGATTGTTTACCTAAAGAACATGATGCATATTGTCATGTGATGCGTGTTGTAGGGAAATGTTCTCTTACAGCAACATTGTTGGGTTGGTATAGTCTTGATTCAACATCCTCTTTTATTTCATTTTCAAGTTCATTTCATCTGATTCACAGCTGAATCTGCCTGTCACTGCAAAATTCAAGTAATATTTCATTCTATTTGCTTAAACTGACAATAAGAAACAGTCGTGTGTATTATAGGGATGCTAGAGTAGGGGCAATAATTCTACATTTCTCAATAGCATTCAGCTTTATAAGCCCCTGTCTGTCACAGTGGTGACCAAGAAAGAACTGTGAACAAGTATTGTTTCCTGTGTCTCTGCAGCTATCTCTATTGTCAAAGAAATCAATATAGTCTGGAGAAATTTAGTGGAAATGACTCTAAGGTTAAGTTTTACTTTATTTAAAAATAAATCTCCTGAATACCTTCAACCAGACAATTAACTGTTTTTGACTTTGCACCAGTGATGGTCCCTAATTTAGAATGAATTTAAGCAGTATTATAGAAATTTGCGAACTCGTACAATATTTTATATTCTGCTAATGTCCCTGTGAACTAGACAACTCTATTATATTCCAAAATGTCTGCAGTTTCAGACTATTCATCTCGCGCACAGCTTGTTTTACATATACTGCATTCTGAGCAAGTATTATGATATTGCAGGTTCCCAGAGACATACGTATTTTGGAGAAACAAACACTGTCATGACAGCGTTAAGATGTAATGAGGATGATGATCAGTCATCAGGCTCCCAAGAAGACAAGGCTTATGTTGAATGTCAGTCTATTTGTGCAGCAGTTCCTGGCCGTCCATAATTTGTTTCGGGTGTAGGATTTTGTGCACGAACTAAACTCTTCATTATGCCCCATAAATGTTCGAAGAGATTCACATCAGGCGATCTGGGTGGCCATATCATTCGCTCGAATTGTCGAGAATGTTCTTCAAACCAATCGCGAACAACTGTGGCCCGGTGACATGGCACATTGTCATCCATAAAAACTCCATCATTGCTTGGGAACAAGAAGCCAGGAATGGCTATAAATTGTCTCCAAGTAAACGAAGCCTACTATCAGCTCTTACCAACTGAAATCAGGACTCGTCTGACCAGGCCACGGTTTTCCTATTGTTGAGGGTCCAAGCGATGTCGTCACGAACTCAGAAGAGGCGCTGCAGGCGTTGTCATGCTGTTAGCAAAGGCACTCGCGTCGGCTGTCTACTGCCGCAGTTCATTAACACCAAATTTCGCTGCACTGTCATAACGGATATGCTCGTCATGCGTACCACTTCAGATTTCTGCATTTATTTCACGCGGTCTTGCTTGTCTGTTAGCATTGGCAACTGTATGCAAACAGTATTGCTCTCTGTCGTTAATTGAAAGCCGTTGTCCACTGCGTTGTGTGTGGTGAGAGGTAATGCCTGGAATCTGGTATTCTCGGCACACTCTTGATACTGTGGATCACAGAATACTGAAGTCCCTAACGATTTTATGTTACCAAGATGGATGCCACCTCTTCGATTTATCAGCATGATACTGCATTCCCATATGACTCAATCTATCTTATCCAACGAATCAGGAAATAAGGGTAGAAAATATTCACAAAATAGATTTTTCTTCATATACCCATAATGATATTGTTGTTGTTGTGGTCTTCAGTCCTGAGACTGGTTTGATGCAGCTCTCCATGCTACTCTATCCTGTGCAAGCTTCTTCATCTCCCAGTACCTACTGCAACCTACATCCTTCTGAATCTGCTTAGTGTATTCATCTCTTGGTCTCCCTCTACGATTTTTATCCTCCACGCTGCCCTCCAGTGCTAAATTTGTGATCCCTTGATGCCTCGAAACATGTCCTACCAACCGATCCCTTCTTCTAGTCAAGTTGTGCCACAAACTTCTCTTCTCCCCAATCCTATTCAATACCTCCTCATTAGTTACATGATCTACCCACCTTATCTTCAGCATTCTTCTGTAGCACCACATTTCAAAAGCATCTATTCTCTTTTTGTCCAAACTGGTTATCGTCCATGTTTCACTTCCATACATGGCTACACTCCATACAAATACTTTCAGAAACGACTTCCTGACACTTAAATCTATACTCGATGTTAACAAATTTCTCTTCTTCAGAAACGATTTCCTTGCCATTGCCAGTCTTCATTTTATATCCTCTCTACTTCGACCATCATCGGTTATTTTGATCCCTAAATAGCAAAACTCTTTTATTAATTTAAGTGTCTCATTTCCTAATCTAATCCCCTCAGCATCACCCGATTTAATTTGACTACATTCCATTATCCTCGTTTTGCTTTTGTTGATGTTCATCTTATATCCTCCTTTCAAGACACTGTCCATTCCGTTCAACTGCTCTTCCAAGTCCTTTGCTGTCTCTGACAGAATTACAATGTCATCGGCGAACCTCAAAGTTTTTACTTCTTCTCCATGAATTTTAATACCTACTCTGAATTTTTCTTTTGCTTCCTTTACTGCTTGCTCAATATACAGATTGAATAACATCGGGGAGAGGCTACAACCCTGTCTCACTCCTTTCCCAACCACTGCTTCCCTTTCATGCCCCTCGACTCTTATAACTGCCATCTGGTTTCTGTACAAATTGTAAATAGCCTTTCGCTCCCTGTATTTTACCCCTGCCACGTTCAGAATTTGAAAGAGGGTATTCAAGTTGACGTTGTCAAAAGCTTTCTCTAAGTCTACAAATGCTAGAAACGTAGGTTTGCCTTTTCTTAATCTTTCTTCTAAGATAAGTCGTAAGGTTAGTATTGCCTCACGTGTTCCAACATTTCTACGGAATCCAAACTGATCTTCCCCGAGGTCCGCTTCTACCAGTTTTTCCATTCGTCTGTAAAGAATTCGCGTTAGTATTTTGCAGCTGTGACTTATTAAACTGATAGTTCGGTAAGTTTCACATCTGTCAACGCCTGCTTTCTTTGGGATTGGAATTATTATATTCTTCTTGAAGTCTGTGGGTATTTCGCCTGTCTCATACATCTTGCTCACCATATGGTAGAGTTTTGTCATGACTGGCTCTCCCAAGGCCATCAGTAGTTCTAATGGAATGTTGTCTACTCCCGGGGCCTTGTTTCGACTCAGGTCTTTCAGTGCTCTGTCAAACTCTTCACGCAGTATCTTATGTCCCATTTCATCTTCATCTACATCCTCTTCCATTTCCATAATATTGTCCTCAAGTGCAACGCCCTTGTATAAACCCTCTATATACTCCTTCCACCTTTCTGCCTTCCCTTCTTTGCTTAGAACTGGGTTGCCATCTGAGCTGTTGATATTCATACAAGTGGTTCTCTTCTCTCCAAAGGTCTCTTTAATTTTCCTGTGGGCAGTATCTATCTTACCCCTAGTGAGACAAGCCTCTACATCCTTACATTTGTCCTCTAGCCATCCCTGCTTAGCCATTTTGCACTTCCTGTCGATCTCATTTTTGAGACGTTTGTATTCCTTTTTGCCTGCTTCATTTACCGCATTTTTATATTTTCTCCTTTCATCAATTAAATTCAATATTTCTTCTGTTACCCAAGGATTTCTATTAGCCCTCGTCTTTTTACCTAATTGATCCTCTGCTGCCTTCACTACTTCATCCCTCAGAGCTACCCATTCTTCTTCTACTGTATTTCTTTCCCCCATTCCTGTCAATTGTTCCCTTATGCTCTCCCTGAAACTCTCTACAACCTCTGGTTCTTTCAGTTTATCCAGGTCCCATCTCCTTAAATTCCCACCTTTTTGCAGTTTCTTCAGTTTCAATCTGCAGTTCATAACCAATAGATTGTCGTCAGAATCCACATCTGCCCCTGGAAATGTCTTACAATTTAAAACCTGGTTCCTAAATCTCTGTCTTACCATTATATAATCTATCTGATACCTTTTAGTATCTCCAGAATTCTTCCAGGTATACGACCTTCTTTTATGATTCTTGAACCAAGTGTTAGCTATGATTAAGTTATGCTCTGTGCAAAATTCTACAAGGCGGCTTCCTCTTTCATTTCTTCCCCCCAATCCATATTCACCTACTATGTTTCCTTCTCTCCCTTTTCCTACTGACAAATTCCAGCCACCCATGACTATTAAATTTTCGTCTCCCTTCACTACCTGAATAATTTCTTTTATCTCGTCATACATTTCATCAATTTCTTCATCATCTGCAGAGCTAGTTGGCATATAAACTTGTACTACTGTAGTAGGTGTGGGCTTCGTATCTATCTTGGCCCCATAATGATACGATGCCCATAATTATAAGTAATACTGGTAAAATGAAAATCAAGGAACCGGAGAAAGTCCTGTTGGTTATTAACAAAAACGCCTATACGTCTTAGATGCCTTCAACAACACTTTGTTTGCTCACAAAACTTCACATCTGAAGATGTTAATGGATTCATTACACTATTCTCATGCCTTGTACTTCTTAAATTTGACTGGCATAATTAAACAATGATAGAATGTGCTTTGAAAGCTACACTTATGGTTGTTTGGATAATGTGTAACTCTGACCAACATCTGATGAAATAAATGTGGGAAACCTCTGGAAAGCCGGCCAGGGTGGCCGAGCGGCTCTATGCGCTACGGTCGCAGGTTCGAATCCTGCCTCGGGCATGGATGTGTGTGATGTCCTTAGGTTAGTTCGGTTTAAGTAGTTCTAAGTTCTAGGAGACTGATGACCACAGAAGTTAAGTCCCATAGTGCTCAGAGCCCTTTGAAACCTCTGGAAAGAAACTTCTCTTAATAGCTTAGGACTGGATCAAGATGGATATTGTCTGTCCAGTTTGAAACGACATTCAGCCATGCCAACCGAACTGCTTAGTTCGTAATTCTACGACTGCATGTTATGCTGTGTTGCACCCCATGGTGTTTGACAATTGAGATCTTATTGACCCTGAAATTTCAGATTCTTTCCCAGTATTTACTCTTTTCACTTGGTCCATTTGGGTCCTTAGATACGTACAGAACCAACATGAGGTATAGCAATGCAATATTCTTCAGAGTCTACTATAATGTGTGTGCTTGTAAAACTGAATTTGCTCTCAGTAATCTATTAGGGGTCTTCTTTGACCACAGAGAAGTGGTAAAATACTGTTGCAATAAAGTTGTGCAACAGGAGGAGGTGGTGTCCTCATAAGAATTGGGGGGAGATGCTGCAGCCACGTTTATTTTGTGCTGGAAAAAGGGGCTGAATTGCTCACCTCTAGCATGTTGAAATAGTCTCATTCGGCAGTTCGGCAACGGTTGCGCGAGAAAGAGAAAGCGAATAGACTGGAGACTCCATTTTGACAATTTTCTGTAAAACTTCACATATGCCCTGACTACCAGGTCGTACTGCTGAAGCAACAATACTACTCAATGCAGTGGGCAATGCTGGATACATGTTTTAGTACAATCGCGGAAAATCTTATCTAGAAATGTGTGAGAAATCTGTACCCCATGTTCCGGAAGCGGGCAAATGGCCCTTTTAGCCCATCCCGCATCCCTGCCCCCTCCCCCCCTCGTGCCACCTCCCCCATAGATTCCAATAAATAATAAAAAAGTGATATTTTAATTTACAAACATATAAGACAAAATTTACACCAGTTACACAGATTAACAGAAACAGCACTTCACAAAGACGATACAATATGTATCACGCAATTACACAAAAAATTATATATTTTTGTCATATTATCTTGCACGAAGATCTAACGCCGTATCAACCGATGGCGGTGTCAGCAGTTACAGCAGCGAGAGGATTTGTGACGGCAAAAATAGCACTTTGGTTTTCTACGCTGGCGAAAAGAAAATGGCGAAGGGTTCACATGGATGCTCATCGGCCATATACGCGTGACCAGCTTGTTGTCTCCTCCTTCATCCACGACACTACCGTCCGCTGTGGCGTGCCTAAGTCGTTCCTGCAACACATACACCAGGGAGGATAAGCTTTTTCTTCCAGGATCTGTAACATTTACAAGCACTCGCCAAATTCATATAAACATTCATGTATTACACTGAAGCGCCAAAGAAACTGGTATAGGCATGCATATTCAATACAGAGATATGTAAACAGGCAGAAGACGCCGCTGCGGTCGGCAACGCCTATACAAGACAACAAGTGTCTGACGCAGTTGTTAGCCAGGTTACTGGTGCTAAAATGGCAGGCTATCAAGATTTAAGTGAGTTTGAACTTGGTGTTATAGTCGGCGCACGAGCGATGGGGCACATCATCTTCGAGGTAGCGATGAAGTGGGGATTTTCCCGTACGATCATTTCATGATTGTACCATGAGTATCAGGAATCTGGTAAAACATCAACTCTCCGACATCGCTGCGGTGGAGAAAGACCCTGCAAGAACGGAACCAACGACAACTGAAAAACATTCAACGTGAAAGAAGTGCAACCCTTCCGCAAATTGCTGCAAGTTTCAGTGTTGGGCCATCGACAAGCGTCAGCGTGCGATCCACTCAACGAAACATCATCGATATGGGCTTTCGAAGCAGAAGGCCCAGTTGTGTGCCTCGGAGACGGCACGACACAAAGCTTTACCCCTCGCCTGGGCACGTCAACACCGACATTCGACTGTTGATGACAGGAAACATGATTCCTGTTCGGATGAGTCCCGTTTCAAATTGTATCGAGAGGATGGACGTGTACGGGTATGGAGACAACCTTATGAAACCACGGATCCTGCATGTCAACAGGAGACTGTTCAGGCTGGTTGAGGCTCTGTAATGGCGTGGAGCGTGTGCAGTTGGAGTGATATGGATCCCCTGATCTAGATACGACACTGACAGATGACACTTACGTCAGCATCCTGTCTGATCCCCTGCATCCATTCATGTACATTGTGCATTCCGGCGGACTTTGGCGATTCTAGCACGACAATGCGATACCCCACACGTCCAGGATAGCTACAGAGTGGCTCCAGAAACACTTGAGCAGGCCACCAAACTCCACAGACATGAACATTATTGAGCATATCTGGGATGCCTTGCAACGTGCTGTTCAGAAAAGATCTCCACCCTCTCGTACTCTTACGAATTTATGGACAGACCTGCAGGATTCACGGTGTCAATTCCTTCCAGCACTACTCCAGACATCAGTCGAGTCCATGCCACGTCGTGTTGCGGCACTTCTGCGTGCTCATGTAGGCCCTACACAATATTAGGCAGGTGTACCAGTTTCTTTGGTTGTATGATTGTATCCAAAAGTGAAGCGTAAGCGGAAGGAGAGTCAAGCATATTTCTTTCGTGACTGATTTCTAAACCTCTGATACAGTGTACATATGTTGACACATAGAAAGTCGCACTCTTACTGTTGTGTCTGTGTTTGAAAGTTTCAAACTTTGTTTATTGGCACTATATGTAATGATAATCTTTGAATAGTACTGAAGTATAAACTCAACTTGCTTTGTAATGTGAGGCATACTGAGTATGAAAAAGGGTTACTCAGAATGTATCCCTGAATAGTCCCCAAAATTTTGTCAGTCGAGAGTATGTTGATTCAAAGCATTGTGCAAACATAACACACGACGCCATTGGACAAATGAAGTAACAAACATAGTCACATATATAGCGGAACCTCATTTGTAATATTGCTACCTGGCTGAACTCGACAGCGAGACCTTTAAAGGGTTCTGCGGATGTAAATCATTATCACATTGGCTGGTAATGGGAAAGACGAATGGATGAATAAGATTTGTTGTAAGGAATCTGAGAAAATGCTGTGTATCTGTAAAGGAAATCGCATGCAAGACGCTACTGTGGCCAATTCCAGAATTGCGTGATAACAAACTTTGAACAGTTCAGAGATGCGCTGCCAGTATCACAACTGGTCGGTAGAATCCATACGGAAATGTAACGAAAATGCCCAGAGTGTTTAAATGGGAATGCTTGGAAGTAACTCATTACAGTTCTCGCGAAGCCGTAATGGGTACATTTAGAGAACCTGTACTCGAAGATTACTATGCGACCATTCTGTTCCCACCAAAGTATACAGGGAGTTTAAAAAAAAATGTTACATATTCCAACAAGAGGCATTATTGGCCAAAACAAGTAGGAAAGTTCCTGTATCGATATGTTCAGAAACCAATACCAGTTTAGTTACGGGCTGTTTTACATGTGATGATTAAGGTGTAGTATTTATAGATGAGGCAGGAGTCACAAGAGATGGCGTAGTAAGTTGCCACATGATGCATGTCTGGACACATGCCAATCCTTGAGAAATCATGGCGATGAGGCATCAGGATCGCTTCTGCATCAGTATATGGGCAGGAACTGTCGGCGACAAACTAATAGGGCCATGCACAGTACCAAATCAGATTAACAAGTACTGTGTACCACCACTTTCTGCGCAGTCTGGTAGTGTGGCTCCCCCTTCACAGGACCTGAATCTGTTGGATTTTTTGCCGTAAAGGGTGTTCGGAAATTCCAATTACAAACTTCTAGGGATTGTAGAGAGAAGTGAGTAAATAATATTTTGAATGGGAACCCATGTCCGGAAACTTACTGTTTCTGTGCTACAACCGTGTGAAAACATGTTTGCTACCTAGGTATGCAACAGGGTAGTCATGGTGGGGTGTGATTATGTAGCATCGGCTGACGTCATTTGACGTCTTTCCTACCTCTCTGATCTGGTTCGAGCCACAATCACGTATCTGTAAGTGTTAGAGCAATATGGGAAACGTTTGCAGAATACACGACATGATCCATCTGAATGGCGAAGTTCACGAAAATGGAAGAGCAGCTCGTTGCCTTCCTCTAGATCGTTCTCCACAACGTCCGACTCCATCGCTTACTTTTCTCACAACAATTGAGAAAAAAAAATTTTTATAGTGAAAAGGGTTGTATAAGCCAAGTGTAATGAAACGAGAAAGGTTGCAAATTCCAGAAAAATTCCTACTAGTCTCAAGAGCAGTTCGAAGATAGCAGCACTGTGCAAGCGCCAGCGGGGCTGAGATGGGAAGGGATATAAGTGCCACAGCCATGGCGTATGTGCCTCAGCTACACAGTTGCTTTAGTTGGTGACTGACAGGGCGATGATTTCGGTCGTTTCACATGTGTATTTTAGAGTGTTCTTCGGTTGTGTGTTTAGTGTACGAGCCAGAAAATGGAAAAGCCTGTTTGAAAGAAGGTGATTGTTCGTAAGAGACGTGAAGCAAGAGAAAAGGGCCAGCCGTACATTAACGGTCGTGGGAAAGAGATACCTGCAAAACAGCAACCAGCAGAACAGGCAAGCTGCTCCTCTAAGTACAAGTGTAAAAACATAAGCAGTGAACAAAAACAGCTATTGTTTTTGGAGTTTTATGAAGTTGATGAAGAAAGCCAAGGAACATATTTGTTGAATCATATTCAAATGTTACCTATTGGTCGCAGACGTCATGGGAGGTACGAAAGTGCAGCAGAGAGTAGGCGGACTTGTACTTTTGCTTCTAACATCCCCGATGGTACAGAGAAAAATGTACAAGTGTGCAAAAAAAACCTTCAAAGAAATTTTTTCTGTCTGAAAGGAAATTGATTGTTTTACAAACAAAAAAGAAATCATATTGCTTGGATTTTGAGGACAAAAGAGGGAAAACACCTGCATCAAATGCACACAAGTTTAAATTTACAGAAGATGACCGAAATCTTGTAAGATATCATATAAACTCATTCCCCAGATACGAAAGTCACTACAGTCGAAATAATCGAGTAATGAGTTTTTGTCACCTGATCTAAATAAACACCAAATGAGCATTGCTTTAAAAAAACAAAATCCTGAAAGTGATGTTACATACAGTTTTTACACAAAAGTGTTAAAACAAGATTTTCCAAACCTGAAATTTAAAGCTCTTGCAGTTGATACTTGTAAAAAGTGTGACTTTTTGAAGGCAAATTTGCAATCTATGACCAGCGAAAAGGCAAAACAGGAAGTAAAAGCCCAGCAAGAGTTCCATCACCGAAAATGGGAAAAGGCTCATAAGTGTATGAAACAAGATATTACATCTTCGCAGCTTCCAACAGCTACTTATACAACCTTATGCATGGACCTACAACCAATTCTGTTTGTTCTAGTGCTTACACACAGCAATATGTTTTATTGTAGACAGCTATCTTGTTACAGTCTAGGAATACATGTTGGAGACAATGGCTCTGCATATATGTGTATGTGGCATGAAGGGATTGGAGGTCGTGGTGCTAATGAAATAGCTTCTTATTTGTTCACAGTTGCTTCTACTGGAGGCCATTTTCCTCGTAAAAGGCTTGTGTTATGGTGCGATAATTGCGGAGCACAAAACAATAACCAGATGATGTTAATGTCTATTATTTATTTAGTCCACAAAGGAATTTATTGTTCAATTGATGTGAAATATCTCGTAAGTGGACATTGCTACATGAGCTGTGACTGTGAATTTGGGATGATTGAGAAAAAACGCAAAGCTCTGTTGGAGAACAAAAATGAAGAGGTCTGCAACATGGAGGTGTAGGAAGAAGATGAAGAGTAGGACTGCTTGGAGGAAAGAAGTACAGTACTGTAAGTATATATATATATATATATATATATATATATATATATATATATATATATATATGTGTGTGTGTGTGTGTGTGTGTGTGTGTGTGTGTGTGTGTTTTTAAAATATAATTGATTTAGACAAAAACGATCAACTGTATCAGAACGAATTTCGCAAGTGAATAAAAAGTCAAAATATTATGTATACAGCTGAGACAACAAAAATAAATTTAGACAACTGATTCAGTTTTGAGTTTTCAGGTAGCTTATACTTACCGATGAAAGAAGAAGCATGATAAACTGAGAACAAACAACTTTGCTTCAAAAAACTATCCTAAATTTTATTTTATACCTTTGTTATATTAGCCTATGATTGAAAGAGTAAAATTATATGTAAAGTTATTAAACGTTCTCAAAACTACAACGGACTTACCATCTTTTTTTAACATAAACCCTTGACTTACATCCTTTTCACAAACTTAGTAAGGCGCTTACAGCGTTTTCCAGAAAACGAAAGGATGGCACTTACTTCTTTTTCCATGTAAGTTTTGTTCCCTTTATACATATTCATAAAAAAACTGTTTTCATGTTTTGTAGAGGTATTTTGAAATACACATATTTTTTCATAAAATTAATTTAACATCCATTATTTAAGACATATTTCTTTGAATATTGAAAATTTTAGTTTGTGGCACTTACATCCTTTTTTTTTTTTTTTTTTTTTACACAGTTACGCAGCACCTTTGAGAAAGAGTACCTTCACCGTCAGCAGACGTGACGGTGGTATTCCAAGGAGATGCCGCACATCTGAATTGGGAGACGCAATAGTGCATCTCTTTGAAGAGAACCTTTCAACGAGTATGCGAGCAATTTCTTCGGCTATTAGTGAGTGGTATTGTAAAACAAGTGATGTACAGAGCCATGCCTAATTAATTACTAGTAAAAGTGGTCACATTAACAACATATCTTCAAACAGTTGTAGCACAGAAATGGTACAATTCTGGACGTGGGGTCTAGTTCAAAATATTATCTACTCGCTCCTCTCTACAAATCTTAGAAGTCTGTAAAGGGAATTTCCGATCACCCTGTAGAAACATTTAAATCCATTAGTGTATGTGCGATCCATCGACAATGTGAAACATTGAGGGGTCCACAATCTCCATATTTATTGTGCAATAATTTTGACTGCCAGAAAGCGATATTAACGGTTTGCACAATAGATTGAAGGAGATTGCAGAGCTTTAAAAATATTGACAGATACTCAATATACTGCGCAATATATTGTACCGTTTCAGGTTAGTATTGTGCAATGAACGGCAGTTGCTGAAGAGACCAGGAGAAATTCAGTTTAATCCGAAAGAATTTGCTCGGAGAATTGAAAAAAGTAGATGACAAAAGATCAGAGAGTGTAGAGGAAGATGTGTATTAAAGCACTATGTGGTGCTTTGAGAAATAAATTTCCTGACTATCCATTACAGATGTTTAAGAACCTGTGACTGTTTATTATTGTAAATATAGAAAACTGCAACCATTTCCTTTTTTTAAAAAAAATAGCTGCTTGTTCCATAAACTGTTTTTCCAAACTTTTCAGGCTTATCTTCATATGATGCACAGGAAGTTACATTATTATTTCAAAGTATAATACTGGGTGCTGGACTGTGAATAATAACTATTTCAAAAAAAGTGACTGGTTGCAGTTTTCTATACTTACAGGGGATAGGCTAAATAATGTGAACACCTGTACTTACTTGGGAATGGTTTATTAATAAGGGGTTGGACCCCCATTTGCCCGTAATACATCTGCGATTCTTCTTGGAATACTGGCATAGAATGATTGTATGGTCTCCAGTGGAATGTTATGACACTCTTCAATCAGAACCTCTTCTAACTCCTGTAGTGACCAGAGAGGCTCAAATCTGCTCGGAGTCTGCGCTGCAATACCGCCCACAAGGGTTTGATAATGTTCAAGTCCGGGGACTGTGCTGACCAGGGAAGACGCTGCAGTTCAGTTGCATGCTCCTCATACCACGATTGTACTGTCCTGGCTGTGTCAATGGATGCATTATCGTCCTGAAATATGGCATTATTATTGGGGAACAACATTTGAATCATGGGGTGCAACTGATCATCTAAAATGTTCACATAATCGTTGGCTGTAATGCGACCTGTGAGAGTCATGACGGGACCAGCAGAATACCATCATATGGCTCCCCACAACATCACACTTCCACCTCCATGCTTAACCGTTGGAATCAAACAATCAGGATTGGCGTTCTCCAGTCGTACACCCGGCCTGATGTTGGAAATAACGAAAATGTTGACCCGTCGGATAATATGACGTGTTTCCACTGATCAGCTGTTAACAATTTATGCTCTTGACACCATGTTTTACGCTTCTTTGCGTTGGTTGTCGTCACTAACGGTTTCGGTATAGCGGCTCGTCCATGAATAGTCGCTTTATGGAGTTGTCTGCGGACAATGTCGGTATATAACGGGTCTCTAAGATGGCTGTTGGGCTCTGGAGTCACTTTAGCCACCGTAGTTTTTTGTTGTTTTGACACAATTCGTGTTAGCGTACGACGATCTCCGTCATTTAGTTTTGATTTGAGCTCACTATTACCTTTACACGATGATGTCTTTCCATGTTTTGTGTAGGTTGTCATGACTGTTGAAACAGCTGCTCTTGAAACATTCAGTAAGTTGGCTTTCTTGGTTACTGATGCTCCAGCTAATCGGGCTCCCACATTCTGCCCTCTTTGGATCTCTGTTATGTCTCTCATTGCACGTCGACCTCAGCCTCTGAATGCAAATACGAGGTGTACACTACTCGTCAACAACCTGCACTGATGCCTAGTCGGTACTGAACACGCAACAGTCCAGCGCAAAACGTGCCATACATGCGTTGTTGGCCGTCAAACACAACCATCCCATTACTACTACTGTTCACATTATTTTGCCTGTCCACTGTATATTGAATTCCTGATTGTTTAGGAAACGCCAGATATATCGCTGTCCACAGAGGCAGAGGAATCTGTAGGTCCTGGGGTCACGACACTAAGCAGAACTGTTCATTTTACTTGTCGAATATTTCAGAATTGGCAAATAAGGTCAGGCCAGCTGTCCAGAGAGCATACATGTTCCTTTTTTTTCGGACCCCATACCTGATGATGAAATATGCTCTACTTACAATTATCTATCGATCCCGCCAATTTTGAGTTGATTGCTCGTCGCAACCTTTAGGGTGATTTTCTCAAAAACTAGGGGGTGTTGACCCAAAATATCTCAGATTCCTTCGTTTTAGGTTTTACACAAGCGACCTGCCGAATTTGAGCCGAATCGGTTGGCCTTGTCTGAGGCCTTCCCCTTGTCAGTGTAGTGCGTAAGAGTTCTACACCGTCAAAGACCGACATGTTCGCTACAAAGGCAGAGCTCTAGCTTGATGCGTCCCGGGCATACATAATACGCAGTAACATTCTTCCGTTCTCTGACTCGCAGTTCCCCGCAATACGATGATGATGATGATGATGATGATATACTGACACAATATTATTGCGCAATAAATACAGAGAGTATGAGGTCGCTTTTACAGCAGCGTGTGAGCAATGCAGGTGAAGCAATCCGGAACCAGATGGACACGGAACAGTGCTTGATTCAATGCGAAGAAGAGCTGGAGGATGTGTCAAGATGTGTGGTAACCAGTCACTGCCAGTAGTATTTGTTTCTACGTAACAGATATATGGGAACGAGAAGACAGATTGGTCCATATCTCAACAGGTATTGGCTTCCAGACGCATCGTTTCTATTTGTTTTGACCAATACTACCTCCTGTAGTAATATGTGACACTTCTTTCTATACGTCATGTATATTGTGTTGTGATAGCAAGAAAAGAATAGAGGTAAGGGCACTCACAGAGACATTCAGACAGTGATGCTTCCCTCACTCAATATGCCATACACTGTACAGTGGCTTGCGGCGTATTTACGTACATGTAGACGTCCAGCGTTCAATCGTGTACCAAACGCTTCCGATGAATGTTTTGTGTACCAGTATTACATAGTGCCGATAATTGTTATCACTGACGGGCAACTACGTGGAGGTTTCCGCCAGTGCCTATAGTGTGTTTGTGCTTGTTTATTCAGATTTCCAGCTCCTTTTCCCAGAAACCATGTAGTGTATTTTGTTTTACGAGCGGCATTTAATAAGTATTACAACACAATATTTTTTCTCGGCCAGTTTCGGTTGAAAAAAGTTTGTTGTGGGACATCGTGGGATATTCCCGCATCAGCCTCTATAGTTTCATGACGTTCCGATAAGTGGCGGCGCTGTACGTAGCCCTCAGAATGGATCTGTGATGAAGGTGCGTTCCAAGCAGAGAGCAGTCGTTGAGTTTCTTTTGAAAGAAAACCAGAGTATTGTAGATATTCATAGGCGCTTGCAGAATGTCTACGGAGATCTGGCAGTGAACAAAAGGGCAGTGAGTCGTTGTGCGAGGCGTCTGTCATCATCGCAACAAGGTGGAGCAAACTTGCCAAATCTCCCGCGTGCCGACCGGCCGCATACAGCTGTGACTCCTGCGATGATGGAACGTGCGGACACTCTCATTCGAGGTGATCGACGGATCACAATCAAACATCTCGCTGCACAACTGCACGTCACTGTTGGTAGTGCTGACACATTCGTCCACCAGTTGGGGTGTGTGCTCCTGGGTTCCTCTTAAGATCTGTAATGATTCAGTTTTTAATCTCTGGATTTCCACAATAACTTTCCTTAAGAAAAAATATAAGACCCCACAAAAATATTCATTTTTATTAATTTTTCTAAGTAATTTAAATGAAATTGAGTTGGACCTGAAAAGTGGATTAGGGGAGAGCGGGGAAATACCGTGCACGTAAGCCATTTTTCAAATATTTCGTATTTTTCGAACTCAATTGAAATGCTGAACACCTTTTTGTGGGCAAGAAATCAATGTCCTACACGTTTATGGCTTCATAATTGCTATATTAAATCGATTTATGTTCCTACAGCCGTTTTACGAAAGTGTTACGTTACACGGTATTACCCCGAGGGGTGGGGTAATACCGCGCAATATATCTTATGATACAGCATAGCACATAAAATGACAAAAACTCTGTAAAACTAAATCAAATTAAGAAATTCGAAATTCATAATTTATTTAGAATTGAAAAACATAAATTTTACAACTTATTAAAGTTTCTAAAGACAGAAAATTCTTTTACTGGTAAAACAAAATTATTGGATTATGGTGTCAACTTGTCTCTTAACACATTTATCCCCTGTTTTAATGGCAGTAGTCGAAAATATAGTTTTCAGCTGTGTCACGTGCACTACACTCTGAATGAACCCATCCACTGCAAATCACACATTGAAACCACAGCTCCCTGTTTTTCTCAAACTCTTCGCAAAGCATGCAGAGTCGTCGCCCCTAAAAGTTCCATTCTTGCTCGTAGGCCTAACACTAGTTTCTTCGAAAGGGTCAACATCATCCATCTCATCGTCACTGCAAAGTTTGTGCAATGGTAGGTCCAAGTGATCATCCGATGAAGAATCAAAAGAAAAATTCTGTCGACATTTCTTTGTTTCAAATTTTTGAGGTCTTATCTTTGAAACAAACTTTCTGAACTTGCTTTTTCCCTTGGGCTTTAGCACTGATTTTCTTTCTCTATTTATTAATTTTGCTTTTTTGCTCTCTGCTGCTTTTCTTACAAATATGTAGTTCATGAAAATACCAAAAGAAATTACCATAGAGGGCAATACCGTTCACCACGGGGCAATAACGTGCATCGGGCACACATGACTCACCGTTGTAAATTCTAACGCAACAATCACGAAATTTAACGTCTAACATTTGATGTTTAAAAGAAGATCAAGAAATGCATAATTAAATACAGCTACTTTAAATATTGTTGCTGTTAACAGATTTCGCTCACCTCTAGACTTATTATCTTCAGATTTTATAAGAAACAGTCGAAATCAGTTGAAACCGATTGTCGAAGACGTTTGCGCCGGTGAACGATATAGACCCCTCTGTATCTGATTATAGTTACTTCCGCTATGTGGCAGCACCATGGGAAACTGGATAAAGCGGTGCACGGTATTACCCCGCTGTACGGCATTGCCCCGCTCTCCCCTATAGTAGATAAAATGTGTAGGTTCTGGGTAGGTTTTCATTTTCTAGTGAACGAACAAGCGAAACGTGTGAGCGAGCTAGAAAATCTAAACTGAGCCAGAACCTACACTTTTCATCTACTTTGAACCATGGCTATGCAACCCAACAGACTCACTAGTTCAAATTTATGTTCCCTGAGCACATTCTACACTACTGTATCTGCTACACTGACCCATTGTGATACTATCGACATGTCACTGAATTCTTTTGATGTTTGTTGTAATGCGAGCTTGGTTAGCACTCTAGATTTGGTAGCATTAACGCCTTATATGTGATTTTTTTGCCGATGTGCCACACTTTCCCAGATCCTTTTCATAAAAACTGACAGTATGTCTTCCATTCTACCTCCCTAATACTAATTTTACGTTTTTGTCCATTTCATATTACCCTAAATATTTGAACGTCACAAGCGCCAAATGTTCACCACTAATCTTGTAGATGGATTCTATCGGTTGCTTTTCCTTTGGTACACTCATTGTGTTGAATTTATCCACATTTAAAGAAAGATACCATTAATTACACCAAATAGAAATTTTGTCCAGTCTTCTGCATTTCCTTGCTGTAGCCCAACGATGATACTTTCCTGTAGACAACAGCATGTTCAGTAATTAACCTGATAAATAAAGGAATGGAACCTCTGCAGTGACGGCGGTGAAAGCCAAAATCTGAGAGTTAAGTGCAAAGCACGAAGACTCAGAACTCTAATTTCCTACAACAAGAGGAATTCCAACATATACCCGAACGTTAGAGGACTGGGACCATTTTTTAAGAAAACTTCTGCAACATTTCCGTAGGTCCAGATAACTTGCCCAGACATGCAATACTTGTTTTCATCTTTATCTCATTCTGGTACTGTGTCTCTCCTAGGTAAACTAAATACCCTGACTGAACCTAATTCGCTGGTCTAAACTAAAGCTTACGATACGTTTTCTGGCTGCAATGCTATCAAAACACATGTTGTGGCCACGTCTTTGCAGCCAGGCAAAAGTGTGCTATTGATAGACCATCATTAAGAAAGATATTAAGACAGAGACTAACAACTACCGTCCCAATTCACTATTAACTCCGTTCTCTAATGTTTTGCAAAAGATAATGCACTTTAAAACGGTTGAGCAAATACGAGATCACAATATGGATTAAAGAAGAGCCTCTCCATTGCACATCCCGTCCACCATTTCAACGACTGTGTATTAAAATATCTGAATGAGAAAATTTCACCTACCTCATTTTAAATCTATCATACTGTCATCTGTCTTTGTTTCTCTAACTTACATGAACTAGTATAAAATCTGATTTTGTCTACTACAGCTACTGCTGCTATCCATTATTTATGTCATAGTTAGTTCTAAGTATCGTATCCCATATTAAATATAAGTCTTTTTAGGCTTCTGTACCTTAATCGGTAAAAATGGAAACTTCATAGTTTCAGTTTCTTATCCGCCTGGCTGTCTGTCCGGTTGTTAAGACCCCTTTTTCTGAGGATAGGGTAGAGGTCTGAAGTTGAAATGTCAAATATACATGATTGCTTGGCACTTCATACAGTGAGCAGTTTTTTTTTAAATACAGGTGTTAAAACTGTTACAAGAAAATGAATGAAATGTTCAAAGGTCCTCTGTAGCTGTGTTTGACCAGGTCACTTATAAACCCGCAAAATCAGTTTCGCAAGTTTTGAGTCGCGTCTTCGGGTGCAAATATAAATGCTATGTCATTTGTTACAGAATGCCGCAGTGTAACAATTGGCATAGCTAAATAGTTCAATTTCCGTCACCTTCTCAGTACCCGGACGGCAGCCACAGCACACGCTTTAACAACACACGGGACGCAAAAAGTAGCTTATGTTGTCAGCTACTATGTTGGTGCTAAATACACATGAGAGTGTCGGCTTTTGTCACTACGGGGCACAGTACTTCCCTGAATAGCATCTATGAAGGGCATTTTGTTGCTTGGTATAGGCCGACTAGAGCATATTTTAACCGGAATGTGCACAGTTCGCGACTTAACACAGACATGACTTTCATCATCGGCGATGGCCTTTTTATCATTTGATGATGGTTTTTTATCAGTTGAGGAAGGCTGAAATCTTTACCTAGCCGTTACACTGGGGCATTCTGTAACATATGACATAGTATTTATATGTACAATAGAAGATGCAACTCAAAAGCTGCGAAACAGGTTGAGTGGGTTTATAAGTGACTTGAACAAATATACAGGGCGAAAAGTATTTAAACCGACAAACTCTGGGAGGTTGTAGGGGACATCAAAACAAATATTTTTCCCTAATGTCATTTTTTCCTATGAGGTTTATTTAAACCGGTAGAGGCCGTATTACGCTCTTCAGTTGTTAGAGGCCGTATTACGATCTTTAGTTGTTAGAGGGCGTATTACGCTCTCAGTTGTAGGCAACTGCTGTCCACCACTGTAGTAGTGCATTGTCTCTGTTTACTAATGGAGCGATACACCTGGAGTGAGTACACTGATATGGTTGGTGCGTACTACGTAGCGCACCACAACGGACGAGCTGCACAGCGAGTTTATCAACAACAATATCCTAATCGCCGTATCCCCCATCATAGACTATCTGCTAAGTCAAATACTAAGCTCTACGGTCCCTTAGTGGCGTAAAAAATTTAAACTTCAAAGCCAATAGAAGCAGAAGTTACGGCCATTTAGGTCACATATAAACCAGCACAACCAGTTTCGCAAGTTTTGATATGCATCTTTTGCTATGTCATTTGATACAGCTCGATCAGTTCACGCATTAAAGCTAGAGTACTTCTTCCAGTTATTGCGCAATTTTGTATTAGGATGAGCTCAGCAAGCTAAGCTGTACATGTGTAATATCGTAATTGGAATCCATCTTGCACCTAAACCAGTAGCGAATGAAATAAGATGAATCAGCCAGGATGTTGCTTGGGAACAAACCACCTAGCAGTGAGTCAAGTAATGGTCTGAAACTGCTCTCCGAGATTTCAGTTCTGATAAAGATATTCCTGTTCTTCTAGAGAATAAGAGTATTGATGTAGTGGTAATGAGGAAGGACGACCGTCACAGTAAAATCTGGGACCTATTAGAACTAGGAAGATACAGAGAGATGAAGGAAGGTCCCACAACTTACAAGTTTAGGGTAATCACCGAGATAAGAGAAGCGTCTTCGATTTCTCCCACTGACAAGAAGAGTCTCAACAAATCAGAAGCGCTGCCATCGAAACTGCCTTGTATACCAAAAATTCACAAACTAGGCATTTCAATAAGACCTATTATTAGCGCTACTGATTGGTCAATGAGACTGCCAAATACTTGGACTCTCCGCTACAATCATTTGTAGGAAAAGCTGACACATTTATTAAATATTCCGCTCACTTTATAGGAAAATTGAAATTCTTAAGGCTGAATCCACAGGATACTACATCAATTTTGATATTGTATCATTGGTTACTACAAGGGGCGATCAAACAGTTTCCGTTTGAGGGCGTTGCCGCAGCGTATATGCAACCTAGCGTCACTCTGATGCGGGTATATAAGCACCGACATGTAGGTAAGGGACTAGTGTGGCATTCGTGTCTTTCCGACGTGCGTGCGGCGAATACAGAAACGTAAACCATGGCGAAGTTATTACCAAATGTGCTCAAACAGGACCAACATGCTGTGATTACCGTCTTGGCTGCCAAAGGACAGACACCGGTAGACATCCATCGCAGAATGAAGAACTTGTATGGGGCAGCATACCTAACGAAAAACAACTGCAAGAAGTGGTGTTGCTGCTTCATAATAAACACACGTCCCCGGTATTGCAAATGTCGTAATGCAGAAGTTACGCAAGTAATAAACACTCGAGTATGCGTCCTATAGTCCTGATGTCTCCCCATGTGACTATCACACCTTCGGTCACTAAGGAAAGGCCTCGAAGGGTCGACGATTCCTGTCGGGCGGGGATGTACAGCAAGCAGTTATAGACTTCTTTACGCTGCAAGAAACGGTGTTTTGTCGAACAGTACCTTCAATCTGATGTGTCGCTGGGATGATAAAACTCAATGCTCACAGCAATTTTGCCGCCTGATTGGCATACCGATTCTGGACTGAACGGCCTTCAAACAGAAACGTTTTGATCACACTTCATACGATTCCTCAGAAAGAGGTGATACCATATTTGAATGTGTTCTCGCAAGTGGCATGTCAAATCTAGTGGAAGCCTGGAATTCGATAGTAGGAAGACGGGGAGAAGGAAAACTAGTAATAGAAATACTGACTGGGGAAAAGGAACGAAAGGGGTAACCACCTAATAGAATTATGGACAAAACAATTTAATCATTGCTAACACTTGATTTAATAATGATGAAAGAAAGATGTGAAACAGGCTTAGAGACACAGGAAGATTTCAGATAGGATACATAACGGTAAGGCAGAGATTTCAAAATTGGATTTTAAACTGCAAAACATTTCGAGGGGCAGGTGTCGACAGTGAACAAAAGATTTTGGTTATGAACTGTAGATTAAAATTGAAGAATTTGGAGAATCGTAAGAAATGAAGGTGATGGGACCTGGATGAGTTGAAAAGAAACAGAAGTTGTTGAGAATTTTATCGAAACCATTAGCAAATGATCGACTGAAATGGGGGAAAGGAATACACTAGAAGACGAATAGATAGCTTTGAGAGATGGAATACTGAAGACAGCAGAGGTTCAAATAAGCAAAAAGACAAGACGCAGAAGAAATACTTGAATAACACATTAGATGTTGCATTAAACTGACGAAAGGAAAAAATCAGCAGCAAATCATGTAACCAAAAGGGAACATACACGTCTGCAAAATGAGAGTGATAGAAAGTAAAAAAATGGCGACACAGGAATAGCCACACCAGAAATGAAAGGTTGTAGATGCAAGCCATGGCTATCGGAAGATGGGTGCCGCCTAGAAGAAAATAGGCCTCTGAAGAAAAGAGAAGTTCTTGTATGAACATTAAGAGCCCAGTTGGCAGATTCATAGTAAGTAACACTTGAAGATAGTGTCATAGACAGAGATGAAGTAGATGAAGATGAGGTGGGAGATATGGTACTGCGAGAAGAATTTGACAGAGTACGGAAAGACCTAAGTCGAAATGGGGCCCCAGGAGTAAACGAATTCCATCATAACTACTGAGAACCTTGGTACAGGCAGCCATGATAAAACTCTTCCTTTTGGTGTGCAAGATGTATGAGGAAGGCGAAGTACTCTCAGACGTCAAGAAGAATATAGTGATTCCAATTCCGAAGAAAGCAGGTGCTGACAGAGATGAATGTCACCTAACAATTAGTTTAATAAGTGATGTTTGCAAAATACTGACACGCACTATTAACAGAAGAATGTAGAAACTGGTAGAGGCCGACCTCGGGGAAGATCAGTTTGGGTTCGGAGAAATGTACGAAGGCAATACTGGTACTGGTCCTACAACTTACCGTAGAAGATAATCTGAAAAAAAATCAAGTCTATGTTTACTGCATAAATTTAGACAAAGCTTTCGACAATACATATTGGAACACACTCTTTGGAATTCTGAAGGTTGCAGGGATAAAAAAACAGGGAACGAAAGGTTATTTACAACTTATACAGAAACCACAATCCAGTTTAAAAAGTCGAAGCCGTAGCTGAGAAGGGAGTCAGACATGGATGTGGCCTATCCAAGATGTTATTGAGTCGGTACGCTGAATAACCTGTGAAGGATATCAAGGTTACGTTTGGAAAAGAAATTAAAGTTCAGTGAAAAGAAATAAAAACTTTGAGATCTCCTAATACCGATAACATTGTAATACTAAGCAATTTGTTTAGGAAATGAGGCACTAAAAGTAGTAGATGAATTTTGTTATCTGGACAGCAAAATAACTAACGATGACAGAAGTAGAGAGGATATAAAATGCAGACTGGCAACAACAAGAAGAGCGTCTCTGAAAAAAGAGGAACTTGTTAACATCTAATATCAATTTAAGTATTAGGGAGTCCTTTCCGAATGTACAAGGTTACAATTATTGGACTGTATGAAATAAAATTATCATAACTTTTGAACTGTTTCCGTTAGGGCATTCAAACTACAAGGTTGGCCGCAGGGCATAATGGGAATTACTATGCGCATGTATGGTTTGTTTTAGCCACGAAGTCAACTTTAATTTGGATAGGTTCGTCAATAAACAAAATTGGAACATTTGGGGGACTAAGAATCCGCATTTCCCGATCGAGAAGTCTCTTCATCCTCAACGGGTGACTGTGGTGTGAAATGTCCAGTCACGGAATAACCGGTGCGATATTCCTTGATGGCACGGTGATTACCGAACGGTAGCTGAAGGTTTTGGAAGATGATTTCATCTCCATTATCCAAAGTGACCTTAATTTCGACAAGATGTGGTTCATGCAAGACGAAGCTCGACCCCATCGAAGCAGGAGAGTGATGTCCTGGTGGAGCACTTTAGGGACCACATTCTGACTCTGGGGTACCCAGAGGCCACTGGTATGGTCCTCGATTGGCCGCCGTATTCTCCGGATCTGAACACATGCGACTCCTTTTTGTGGGTCTATATTAAAGATAAGGTGTACAGCAATAACGCCAAAAGCACTGCTGAGCTGAAAACAGCCATTCAGGAGGTCATCGAAAGCGTCGATTTTCCGACACTTCAGCTGGTCATGCAGAATTTCGCTATTCGTCTGCGCCACATCGTCGCCAATGAAGGCAGGCATATCGAACATGTCATAACGTAACTCCTAATATCTCTAGTGACGTTTACATGTTGAATAAATTATGTGCATGCTGTAGTTTGTAACTAATTTACTTTTTTCATATAGTTCAATAACTGCCACCCTGTATTTGTCCAGTTTGTAGCATCGTACAGACATGAAAGGTAGATGATAAGCAGTTCAGACAAGAACAGAACAAAAACCTTTGAAATGTGGTGCTACAGCAAACTTCTTAAGACTGGACAGGTGGATAGAATAATCAATGAGGAGGGACTAAATCGAAATTTGGAAAAAAGAAATTTCCAACACAACGTCGACTAAAAGAAGGGATCAGTTGACAGGACATGTCCTGTGGCTTCACTTGTCAATTTTGTAATGGAAGAAAGTGTGTGTGTTGGGGAGAGGATAGGGAATTGTAGAGGGAGACCAAAGTTTGACTACAGTAAGCAAGTGCAAATGGCATAGGTTGTAGGAATTATTTGGAAGGTGAAGGGATACGTGCAGTACACACCAGGGAGAAAAAATGCATCAAGCCAATCTTGAGATTGAAGACCACAACAACACATAGCAAATTTCCTGAAAGACTGTCACAAGTCAATTTACTTTCAATTGGGCAACAGCCTCTATGAACAAACTGAACAAACTGATGACGATTGGGGGAGATCCCACTCAGCATAGTTGCAGTGAATTTCTATTTCGAAACATCTGAAGAGGCAGCCCTTCTGACGTCCGAAAAGAAACCTACTTGTGGCCTTGGTAAGATGATGACACTTCCGTTACATTGTTTCATGGAGAAAACACACTTACAGAATCAATAAATTTTCTGAATGGAAAAAGAGAAAGGAGATTAAAAATCTTTTTTGATGTACATATACTTAGAAAACATGAGGGAACAATAGGACACCAGTTATACAGAAATCTCACACTGACGGATATATACCCCCACAATAACTACAATCAATATCCCATGCAGAAAAGAGGAGTAATTGACACTGCTGGGCTGGATCTGTGAGTCATAGTACTTTGAGGAAAAACTCAATCATTTAAGGATCACTTTCAGACATAAGGCTACAGAAACAGATAAATAAGGAAATACTTGATAAAAGATCTAGAGCTGAACAGAAAGTAATCTTCCTTTCATCCAAGGAAAAAATTTTGCTTTTTCGTTTTTTAAAACAACTAATACACTTCTCATTTTCGCTTTAGCATAAAAAAAGTAACCTTGTTCTCATTCTAAAGATTGATTTGAACTGCAGTGTGCATTAGTAGAAATGTCCTGTTTGAGGTCGAATATCTTGGGTTCTTCCGAACTTAGAAAGTGTGAGCGATGAGTAAAACTAGTTGCATAAAGGAAATGCCGTGGTTAGATGGTGCTCCACTGAACAACAATTAATTTTCCTTATCCCAAAGTGGAAACCGCATATTTGATACACAAACCTGCCACCCACATGTCGTTCACCAGCCAATATATGTGTGAAAATGGTCCCTGAATAAACAAACACAGAAGTCATAAAGACAGATGTCAGTTTAGAATAAAAAGATGGATATCGTGGATTGGAGGAAAATGGTTTTGCGTGAGCTAGAAGTAGAAGTGAAAGCTGACACCAGTGAACTTAAATGGTATTGAGAGGATGGAGCTGGCATTTCTGTCACTTCCACCACTGCTGAGACTGCTGTTGGTAGCTGCAGCTGCTGCCACATCATTGCCCTGCCTGTAGCTGCGTGTTGTCGTGCCACTTAGAATTAACACCCCCTCCCCTTCCTTTTCCCCTAGCACTGCAGCAGTATGCAACACCAACAGCTTGTCATTTTGGATTATGTCACATCCCTTTGTGTCACGTAATGTTTCATCATGCTATCTGATACACTCTAGTGAATCAGTAACTGGAATGGTTGAGATGGGTCCTTAACCCCGACCCAACAGGGTTCCTTTTTTATTGTGTGTAATATTTAAAATAATTTTTTATTTCATAGAGATTAGGATCAATGACACGTAACAGAAATGGAAATTTATTTTAATTTCTATAATAATGTGTCACATCACCAACAACTTTAATCTAGCTACAATTAAGAACGCCTTTAACTCACACTGATACAGACCCTGACTCATTTATTCTGCGATGATTCCTCGTCCTAGCAACCAAACGCATTTTAGACATATAGTAAGATGTATCGATGTCTCTGTTGTACACCTCACAAAACTGAAATGTCCGATAAGCAATAATTTCTCGACTGTTACACGATTTTGAAAAAAATCTAAAGGTCAAAATCGAAGATCATTTAGAACATAAGATAAACAACGAAATATGTGATCAAATTCAATACTCTTCGTGTATTGACTGATACCAGTGTATAACAAGAACTACACTCGAAAAATAAAAATGAATGTGAACAAATTTTTAAGTATGAGTAGTATAAATGGGAGCTTTTGTGTTGATCTGTTATGGATTAAATACTTTTGATAAGGAGTAATGTGAAAATTTAATTGTATACAACTTACACTCAACTTGTAATATTTTCCTTAACTTTCATTTACATGAATTTACAGTAAATTAAGTCACATAATATGGTTTTCTAATAATATGAGTGTTATTAATCTCTCTTTTGCTGATAATGATTTACTGTTCAATGTATTATACTGTAAGAATTATTGTAAAAGAAAGCATTATTTGGACAATATTGATGTTGATGCCATGTGTGGGGTAAGAGCAGTTCGAGTTGGTAGCTGGTACTAGACCTTTAGGTGTTTAATTTTTCGATAAAAGAAGTTGTAACGCAATTGTTGTAAGGACGACTTATATTTTCATTTACAAGCTTATTCTGAAGACAAAGTACAGAACACAGAACTCAATAGAAAGTTGTCTTAAGATGATTTAATAACTAATGCTAACTGGATGATCCAGTTCGATTTACAAAGTGTTACAAAAAGGTACGGCCAAACTTTCAGGAAACATTCCTCACACACAAAGAAAGAAAATATGTTATGTGGACATGTGTCCGGAAACGCTTACTTTCCATGTTAGAGCTCATTTTATTACTTCTCTTCAAATCACATTAATCATGGAATGGAAACACACAGCAACAGAACGTACCAGTGTGACTTCAAATACTTTGTTACAGGAAATGTTAAAAATGTCCTCCGTTAGCGAGAATACATGCATCCACCCTCCGTCGGATGGAATCCCTGATGTGCTGATGCAGCCCTGGAGAATGGCGTATTGTATCACAGCCATCCACAATACGAGCACGAAGAGTCTCTACATTTGGTACCGGGGTTGCGTAGACAAGAGCTTTCAAATGCCCCCATAAATGAAGGTCAAGAGGGTTGAGGTCAGGAGAGTGTGGAGGCCATGGAATTGGTCCGCCTCTACCAATCCATCGGTCACCGAATCTGTTGTTGAGAAGCGTACGAACACTTGGACTGAAATGTGCAGGAGTTCCATCGTGCATGAACCACATGTTGTGTCGTACTTGTAAAGGCACATGTTCTAGTAGCACAGGTAGAGTATCCCATATGAAATCATGATAACGTGCTCCATTGAGCGTACGTGGAAGAACATAGGGCCCAATCAAGACATCACAGACAATTCCTGCCCAAACGTTCACAGAAAATCTGTGTTGATGACGTGATTGCACAATTGCGTGCGGATTCTCGTCAGCCCACACATTTTGATTGTGAAAATTTACAATCTGATCACGTTGGAATGAAGCCTCATCCGTAAAGAGAACATTTGCACTGAAATGAGGATTGACACATTGTTGGATGAACCATCCGCAGAAGTGTACCCGTGGAGGCCAATCAGCTGCTGATAGTGCCTGCACACGCTGTACATGGTACGGAAACAACTGGTTCTCCCGTGGCACTCTCCATACAGTGACGTGGTCAACGTTACCTTGTACAGCAGCAACTTCTTTGACGCTGACATTAGGGTTATCGTCAACTGCACGAAGAATTGCCTCGTCCATTGCAGGTGTCCTCGTCGTTCTAGGTCTTCCCCAGTCGCGGGTCATAAGCTGAAATGTTCCGTGCTCCCTATGACGCCGATCAATTGCTTCGAAAGTCTTCCTGTCGGGACACCTTCGTTCTGGAAATCTGTCTCGATACAAACGTACCGCGCCACGGCTATTGCCCCGTGCTAATCCATACATCAAATGGGCATCTGCCAACTCCGCATTTGTAAACATTGCACTGACTGCAAAACCACGTTCGTGATGAACACTAACCTGCTGATGCTACGTACTGATGTGCTTGAGAGAGCAATGAGTCGCATGTCAACACAAGCACCGAAGTCAACATTACCTTCCTTCAATTGGGCCAACTGGCGGTGAATCGAGGAAGTACAGTACACACTGACGAAACTAAAATGAACTCTAACATGGAAGTTAAGCGTTTCCGGACACATGTCCACATAACATCTTTTCTTTGTGTGTGAGGAATGTTTCCTGAAAGTTTGGCCGTACCTTTTTGTAACACCCTGTATAAATATAATTGCACCTTCTTCATAATTAAAAATCTTACCCAATATTCATCACTCTTGAGGAAGTCAATGATGCCCTCATATAATAACAAGCGTTGTTGTTGTGGTCTTCTGTCTGAAGATCGGTCTGATGCAGATCTCCATGCTACTCTATCCTGTGTAAGCCACTTCATCTCCGAGTAACTACTGCAACCAACATCCTTTTGAGCCTGCTTACTTTATTCCTCTCTTGACTTCCCTCTGCTATTGCTATCCCCCCCCCCCCGCGCCTCCCACGCACACACTTCCTTCCATATTAAACTGGTGATCTCTTGATGTCTCAGAATGTGTCCTATTAACTGATCCCTTCTTTTAGTCAGTTTGCTTTTCCTCCCCTGTTATATTCAGGACCTCTTCATTAGTTATGTGGTCTATCAATGTAACCTTCAACATTCTTCTGTAGAACAACTTTTCAAACCTTCAGTTTTCTTCTTTTCTAAAATGCTTATCATCCACATTTCACTTCCACACAAAGCTATACTCCAGACAAATATCTTCAGAAAAGAATTCCTAATCTTAGATCTATATCCACTGTAAACAAATTTCATTTCTGTTCTTGAGAAATGCTTTTCTTGCCATTGTCAAAGGTCAGTTCGAGAAGATTTTCCCACACAAATGACTTATCATTTGGCACCACATTCCTCATCCCCTTTTCCCTCATACACTTCCACCCGTGTCAGTTTTCTTTGCTAACTCTGACACGCAATGTTTATGAACTCTGCCACTGTCACCTTCGAGCTGCAAGCGGCGGCTGCTACTAGTTGTGATACGTCCTGTACTGAAATATTGCAGCTATGAGCATCTAGTGTCCCTTCAGGTTGGTGTGACAAGCGGCAGGTTGTGTCGCTTGGATCTTAAACCAGCCCTACCATTGCCAGTCTACATTTCATATTCTCTCAACTTCAGCCATCATCAGTTATTTTACTGCCCAAATAGCAAAACTTATCCACTACTTTTAGCGTCTCGTTTCCTAATCTAATTCCCTGAGCATGGTCGTGCATAATTCGACTACATTCCATTACAATTGTTTTGTTGATATCCATCTCATATCCTCCTTTCAAGATACTGGCCTTTCCGATTGACTGCTCTTCCAAGTACTCTGTGGTCTTTGACAGTATTACAGTGCCGTCAGAAAATCTCGAAGCTTTATTATCCGGAACAAATTTCACTCTGTAGCACAGCGTGCACTAATATGAAACTTACTTGGAGATTAAAACTGTGTGCCTGACTGAGACTCGAACCTAGGATCTTTGCCTTCTGCGGGCAAGTGTTCACTAACTTTTTCTTTCAATGCAGGGCATCACTGTGACAGCAAGACGGGGGGGGGGGGGGGAGGCGTAGAACGGCGCAGCCAATCGTTTAAATGAGGGCACCTTACCAAAGGGAATCGCCATTGTTTGGAGGAGCCCTCTCCAACATTCATGGATTTTGTTCTCTTCATTTTGATGACGCTCCCAGCGACTGCCCTATGATGGCATAGCCACTGAAGCGTCATGTGTATTTCATCCCCTTATCTGGCTAGGAACACCACGTCATTGGCGAACACACCGCAACAAAAGTCATGTCCGGTACGCAGATGCCTTCCAATTGCCGCCGAAGACCCTGAAAGGCTGGTTCAAGAGCTGCTGCAAATAATAAGCCCAACAAGGAACACTTTTGTTGCACTGACTATCTAGTAACAATGTGACCATATTGGTAATCGCTCACCATCATGTTGGAACCCACCCTGTGGATCAAACAAAGGACCACTGGAGGCAGTCCTATGCATTCCAAAACCACACATAGGAGTTCATGGTCGACTCGGCCAAACACTTAGTCGAAATCCACGGCGATTAGATTAGATTAGATTAGATTAATACTAGTTCCATGGATCATGAATACGATATTTCGTAATGATGTGGAACGAGTCAAATTTTCCAATACATGACATAATTAAGTTAATTTAACAACATACTTAAGTTAATATAACAACTTTTTATTTTTTTGTGTTTTTTATTTATTTATTTTTTATTTTTTAAATATTTTTTTTGTTTTTTTTTTCTTAATTTATATCTAAAAATTCCTCTATGGAGTAGAAGGAGTTGTCATTCAGAAATTCTTTTAATTTCTTCTTAAATACTTGTTGGTTATCTGTCAGACTTTTGATACTATTTGGTAAGTGACCAAAGACTTTAGTGCCAGTATAATTCACCCCTTTCTGTGCCAAAGTTAGATTTAATCTTGAATAGTGAAGATCATCCTTTCTCCTAGTATTGTAGTTATGCACACTGCTATTACTTTTGAATTGGGTTTGGTTGTTAATAACAAATTTCATAAGAGAGTATATATACTGAGAAGCTACTGTGAATATCCCTATATCCTTAAATAAATGTCTGCAGGATGATCTTGGGTGGACTCCAGCTATTATTCTGATTACACGCTTTTGTGCAATAAATACTTTATTCCTCAGTGATGAATTACCCCAAAATATGATGCCATATGAAAGCAATGAGTGAAAATAGGCGTAGTAAGCTAATTTACTAAGATGTTTATCACCAAAATTTGCAATGACCCTTATTGCATAAGTAGCTGAACTCAAACGTTTCAGCAGATCATCAATGTGTTTCTTCCAATTTAATTTCTCATCAATGGACACACCTAAAAATTTGGAATATTCTACCTTAGCTATATGCTTCTGATTAAGGTCTATATTTATTAATGGCATCATACCATTCACTGTATGGAACTGTATGTACTGTGTCTTATCAAAATTCAGTGAGAGTCCATTTACAAGGAACCACTTAATAATTTTCTGAAAGACAGTATTGACAATTTCATCAGTTAATTCTTGTTTTTCAGGTGTGATTACTATACTTGTATCATCAGCAAAGACAACTAACTTTGCCTCTTCATGAATATAGAATGGCAAATCATTAATATATATTAAGATCAACAAAGGACCCAAGACTGACCCTTGTGGAACGCCATTCTTGATAGTTCCCCAGTTTGAGGAATGTGCTGATCTTTGCATGTTATGAGAACTACATATTTCAACTTTCTGCACTCTTCCAGTTAGGTACGAATTAAACCATTTGTGCACTGTCCCACTCATGCCACAATACTTGAGCTTGTCTAGCAGAATTTCATGATTTACACAATCAAAAGCCTTTGAGAGATCACAAAAAATCCCAATGGGTGGTGTTCGGTTATTCAGATCATTCAAAATTTGATTGGTGAAAGCATATACGGCATTTTCTGTTGAAAAACCTTTCTGGAAACCAAACTGACATTTTGTTAGTACTTCATTTTCACAGATATGTGAAGCTACTCTTGAATACATTACTTTCTCAAAAATTTTGGATAAAGCTGTTAGAAGGGAGATTGGACGGTAATTGTTGACATCAGATCTATCCCCCTTTTTATGCAAAGGTATAACAATAGCATATTTCAGTCTATCAGGGAAAATGCCCTGTTCCAGAGAGCTATTACACAGGTGGCTGAGAATCTTACTTATCTGTTGAGAACAAGCTTTTAGTATTTTGCTGGAAATGCCATCAATTCCATGTGAGTTTTTGCTTTTAAGCAAGTTTATTATTTTCCTAATTTCGGAGGGAGAAGTGGGTGAGATTTCAATTGTATCAAATTGCATAGGTATGGCCTCTTCCATTAATGAACACCTGGATCCTACTATATCCACAACATTTAGAAAATGATTATTAAAAATATTTTCAACTTCTGACTTTTTGTTCGTAAAGTTTTCATTCAATTTTATGGTAATACTGTCTTCTTCTGCTCTTGGTTGACCTGTTTCTCTTTTAATAATATTCCAAATTGTTTTAATTTTATGATCAGAGTTGCTGATTTCAGACATGATACATATACTCCTGGATTTTTTTAATAACTTTTCTTAATATAACACAGTAGTTTTTATAATGTTTGATAGTTTCTGGGTCACTACTCTTTCTTGCTGTCAGATACATTTCCCTTTTCCGGTTACACGATATTTTTATACCCTTAGTAAGCCATGGTTTGCTACAAGGTTTCTTACGAGTATATTTAACTATTTTCTTGGGGAAGCAGTTTCCAAATGCATTTACAAAAATGTCATGAAATAAATTATATTTTAAATTGGCATCAGGTTCACGGTACACCTCATCCCAGTCTAACTGCTGTAGGCTTTCCCTGAAATTTGCAATTGTTAAATCGTTGACTGAACGTACTACTTTGGAGGACTGTTTAGTATTGCTGAATGGAGCTATGTCATATATTGTAACTAGCTGTGCACCATGAACAGAAAGACCATTCTCAACAGGCTGAGCATTTATCTGGTTAAACTTATCTTGGTCTATAAAGAAGTTATCTATCAGTGAGCTGCTATCCTTTACCACCCGAGTAGGAAAATCAATAACGGGTGTCAAATTGAAAGAACCGAGTAATACTTCAAGGTCATTTTTCCTATTACCCTCTTTCAGAGAATCTACATTGAAGTCCCCACAAATAATAATATGCTTCCCCCTGTCTGACAGATAGCACAACAAGGAGTCCAAGTTTTTCAGAAATAGATGAAAATTTCCTGATGGGCAACTATATACAGTTACAATTATAAATGTGCCTTTATTTAATTTAAGCTCACAGGCACATGCTTCTATCTGTTTCTCTACACAAAACTTTTTTGTTTCTATACTTTTTGCGCAATGATAACTTTTGACATATATGGCAACTCCTCCTTTCTCCATATTTTCTCTCATTACATGTGCAGAGAGCTTATATCCACTTACATTTACCTTATCCATATCAGTAACAATGTGATGCTCAGACAGGCATAGTATATCTATTTCATCCTCAGCTTCTAAATCTTCTAAACAAACCAGATGCTCATCTATTTTATTCTTTAAACTCCCAATATTTTGATGAAATATACTTACATTATTTTTAATTATACTTTTATGAGAACCTTTCCTTATTCTAACATTTGCAGTACTCTCCTGTCTGAGTTTCTCATTGTGCTTAGGCCTAGTTCCTATACCAGTGGCCGGCCGCGGTGGTCTCGCGGTTCTAGGCACGCAGTCCGGAACCATGCGACTGCTACGGTCGCAGGTTCGAATCCTACCTCGGGCATGGATGTGCGTGATGTCCTTAGGTTAGTTAGGTTTAAGTAGTTCTAAGTTCTAGGGGACTGATAACCACAGCAGTTGAGTCCCATAGTGCTCAGAGCCATTTCATTTCAACCTATACCAGTGGTCACATGGTGTTCAGAGAGGCAGATTATGTCAACTGGGTTGGGTGACTTTAATTCATCAATGCAATTACCTAGGACTGAGATACAACTTGGTGGAGATAAAATTTCTGGTGACTGGTGAAAATTTATAATTGACAGTTGTGATTGGTGATCAAATGTGCTAGAATTGTGCTGTTTAATTTCTTTCCTAAACTGAAGATTTGTTTCAATCCTGACCTCTCGTAGAACTTGACATCTTTCTGTCTTACCTATCCTTAAAAAGGTGCTGCTCCAACACCTGTAACCACTGGTATTTTACCATTCATGGCAATGTCTCCCCCCCTTAAATTTCCTGCTATTACCCCAGCCAGTTTCCCCCTCCCTTTCCTGTTGAGATGTAGGCCGTGCCTGGTATAGTCCCACCTACTGAGAGAATCAACAGGAACCACACCAATATGAGCCCCCGCACCCGACCCAAGCAGCCGTTCCAACTCCAAATTAACTCTCCCAACAGAAGAGTTCAAATGAGGCCGGTCATGGCGTCTCAGGACAGATACAAACTCAACACTGGTGTGTCTCGATGCCGACGCAATCTTTACCAGGTCACACTCTATACTGTACCCAGGATCTCTGTCGATGCTATTCCCGGGCCCTCCCACAATAACCACGGTGTCTTCCCTGGTAAATCCTTTACAGAGTGAACCTAAATCCTCTGTCACCTGATCCAGACTAGCACTTGGTTTGAAAAAATTTGTGACCTTGTATTCTGGTCCTAATTCCTCCTGCAGAAGTTGGCCTACACCTCTGGCATGAGAACTGCCTAACAACAAAACTTTCTTCCTTTTCGATGACTTTCCTACATTCTTTTTCAATTTCCTATTGAAAGTTTGTTGTGTCCTGTCTACACCTACCTCTGCTTGAGGCTCATCAGTTTCTAACTGAAGCAACAGGTCAAACTTATTTTTGACATTCACCACAAAACTGTCAGACTTAGTTCTAGGCCTGTTCCTTCTGCTACCTGTTGCCACTTCCCACCTCTCTTTGCCCTTCTCCCTCCTTAACCTGTCCAGATCTTCCCTAGCCTGATCTAGCTCAGCCTGAAGGGCAGCAATTTTCCCCTCCTGTTCCACTATCTTCCTATCTCTGCTACAAATCCTACATAACCTCTGATGAGCCTGATCTACTTTCCCAACACCCACGCCAATGCAGTCCCCCCAGTGAAAAAAACTACTGCATCCATCACACCAAACCCCGGAACTAACAATTCTACGGCAAGTCAGGCACTTCTCACTCATGGCAAAAATAATACTTTAGCTAGAATAAATCAATTAAATTACCGAAAATCAAAAAAGACGTTACAAGAATTAAGCCTATTCACAAATGTATATAGGCTAAGCAAGTTTCTGATTTAAAATTCCGCTGTTTTTGTGAGATCTGTATTAAAACAATGAAGGTATACGCTATTTATTATATATTTCACTCGATGGAATGAAAAAAAGGACAATTAAACGAGATACTTTAACTTTGATTCTCCAAAAACGTTTCGAGAATTAGGCCTATAAACAAATGTATATAGGCAAGTTTCTGATATAAAGTTACGCTGTTTTTCTGAAATCTGTATTAAAACATTGAAGTTATACGTTATTTACGGTAGTTTACTTATTTGTTACCGAGAAACTAGTTAAATTACCGTGAAACAAGAAACAAACACGTTTACAAAATTTAAGCCTAAGCGCGACTTCGCGAAGTTACGATCTTTTCGTGTTTTCCGACAAGAGCGCCCTGTATTTTGCAGGCTGCTGTCAATGTTATTACACCATGGTATGCTCCTAACGCTAGATGAACGTTGCTAACACAACCTAAGTCTGTCTGAGAGGTGTGAACAGCTTTCCCAATAGCACCATGGACATTGGTGCAGGGATGCTGGCAAAGGTTTTGTAGTCATTGTTGAGGACCATGAGTGGTCAATTCCTACCACTCCTACCTACAATTTGGTTTCAGTACCAGAAACAGGATGACATCTGAGAATTCTGTGGGGACAGTGAAATCATGGAAGATCAGTTCTTGAAACATCTGGGGCCACTTGTTGCCCATAAGGTCATGAAAAGTATGATAGAATTCCTGGGGTAAAACATCTGGTCCTGGCGATTTATTTGGTGCTTCTTACACCAAAGCTGATGTCAACTCATTGCATATGATGGGCAAAACGGAGTACCACTGGGTGCCATGTCTCTAGACACCGGTAAATTATGCAGCACCAATTAGTAATCACGAATGTTCCATGGATCTTCCGTGCCTGAGGTCCCATAGTATAGGGCGAATGTGTGCGCCACGGCCGGCCACTGTGGCCGAGCGGTTCTAGGCGCTTCAGTCAGGAACCGCGCGACTGCTGCGATCGCAGGTTCGAATCCTGCCTCGGGCATGGATGTGTGTGATGTCCTTAGGTTAGTTAGGTTTAAGTAGTTCTAAGTTCTAGGGGACTGATAACCTCAGATGTTAAGTCCCATAGTGCTCAGAGCCATTTGAACCGGTTTTTTTTTTTTTTTTTTTTTTTTTTTTTGTGCGTCATGTCTGTTTGTGCCATGGAGCACCCCCTGCCTTCGTGTTGACTGCCGTGATCAGCTGATGTTTCCGGTGGTGCCTCTCATGCACAAAATGAGAGACTGACGTCGTTTCGGTGGAGATGTAGTCTTGCACTCATGCAGAGATGCAGACGCCTTCTAACTGCACTACCATGATGCAGCGTTGATGGGGGTCTGAAGTATTGCAAGGCCAACTGACATTCAGGTGACAGCAACTGCATTGTGAACTTGTGTAATGCTTTATGGTAAAACTCCATTTTCACCCTTCGCCAGCTCGATTTATCATGTCTGTATGACATCAGGATCTTTTGGAGTGCTGGTTTGACACATCCTAGCCACCACTGTATGTGGGCAGCCATCTGAGACAACAGAGCCATGTATCAGCAACAGCTCGCCAATATACTTCCTTGTCAAGGAGAGGTTCATTTAATATCCATGGGGTTCTATTGCATTGGGTGAGTTTAAGGGGTAGAGTGATGGTACAGATATATGGGAGAAGATCTGTGAAGGTTGTCAGCCAGATTTTTGCTTCACTGATCGCTGTGCGGAGGCCACATGAGAGATACATCTGATACAGTTGACTGGCAGAATGACTGGTAAATCGCATGTATCCACGCTGTTTCCCACAAAGTAAGAGCAATGTGCCATGGAGCAAAAGATCAGGTACCAATGTGTGCAGTGCTGGGCATGGACGTGATGTGGTATCTGGTCCTTGGGCTGCAGGCCACTATTAAAATCTTCGCCCACTATGTAATGGTCTGTCTTTCCCCGCAAAAGTGGGATCACTTCCTCCAAAAGAAGATGTGCCTGTCACCAACGTGTGAAAAAATGGCGAAGGATAGCTGGAAACAGGCTTTGGACAGTATAGCCATAAAGGTCTAATCGCATCTCTGGATGGGCCTCCTGGAGAATGGAAATGTCCAAAACTGCCGCCCTTGTCATGTAACATAGTGGTCTGGACAATGGAGTGAATACCATTGACACTGACTGTTCCCATGCAGTAGGATAGAGACATCTCACGTGGGGCCAGACACCTTGCATCCACCCAGCTGTATGACTTTCATTACTGTGCTGTAAGGTCTCCTGATGAGGATGGCCCTCTGGACTCAATGCCAGCTATGAGCATCAAAGGAGCTGCTGGTGTATGCTGTGCACCATCCACTTCCATGTCATCTGTAAAATCGACAAAAGAGAATTGGGAGATCAGTTGTGGCTCTCTGATTTCATGGGACCTCATGTTCTGGGGGTCAGCCAGAGGAGTCTCATTTTCAGGACCTCCAGGAGGTGGCAAGTGTTCCAAACCGTCTGGGGCCTGCTGTTCAAAGAGGCTGCCGGAAGCTGTTGCAGCTGAAGGTGTTGCGACAGTGTCAGCAACTTCCTCCAACATCACAACCACATCCCATTGATCTTCTTCAGTTAATAGGCATCTCTTCTTGTGCTACTTGGGTGACTCTTCCTTGGGGGTCCACAACTTAACATCCAACAGAGGGTGGGTTTCGGCACAATCATCAGGAATCCCTGCTTCTGATCTTGACCATGATGGCAACTGGATGCAAAGGCTGCCAGAACCTCTGGACTGTGCAGCAGTGGGGATGTTGGCATCACCATCGAAGTTGGATCTCCAACAGAACTTGTACTGCCTTGAGGTGGTATGAGGTTTTGGTCATCCATCATATCAAAATGTGCCACATCCACATACATTAGTGGGAAGGGGATGATGGTGAAGTTCCACCCAGAACACCTGCATTAGGCCTCATTGCCGACACTCATCAGACATGGCCCTCCTGGCCGCAGCCTGAGCACGTCCTCAGCTATCCATCATACGAGTATATAACAAATGCATGGGAGCTGCCAATGAACTCATATGATGGTATGTGCTTTGTAAGTTCTATGCATACTTAATGTGCCTCATTAGGTACAGCATACCTTTCTAAGGTATTCCATTTCTCTTCGGTTTGGCTCAAAACTGTGTCATATGACCACAGCGCATCAACTGTGGGACTGTCAGGGACTTCGAAAGGGAGTTCAAAGATACATACAGTATGAACCCCCAGACCAGCACGGTTAACTGCTACCATGCTTGCATTACTGTCAGCATTGCAAAAGCGGAACTGGTGGTAGATTGTTGAAGGAGTCTGTCACAATCCACTTCGTCAATGAGCTTGAAGTGTACTGTTATGGATAATCTAGACGAATAGATGCCTCTCAGCTCTGACAGCTCTATGTGCATCACATCTCAAAGAAAGAATTCTATTTAATGGGCATTCTGTCTAGTGTATGATGCTCCGAACTTTAATATGATTGTAGCCTTTTGATATGGTAACGCCATGGTGTGTCATTGCAATAAGTGATTTTAACGATGCAACATCATGAGCTAGTGGGTCAGCAAGCATGCCTGTGAAGCACAACTCAGCATGCCGAGTCTGTCGCCATTATGTCACGGCTGAAACCTAACTTTGGCACACTGAGCTACCCAAGCACAACACACGACTTCCCATCACAGCTTTACTTCCGGCAGTACCTCATCTCCTAGCTTCCAAACTTCACATATATGAAATCTGCAGGGTTAGCTCTTCTAGAAAAAAAGATTATGTCGAGACATGGTTGAACAAGAGCCTGGGGGGATTGCTTCCAGAATGGAATTTTCACTGTGCAGCGGAGTGTGCGCTGACATGAAACTTCCTGGCAGCTGGTAAAGCATTTGCCCAAGAAAGGCAAAGGTCCTATGTTAGAGACTCAGTCTGGCATGGAGTTTTGATCTGCCAAGAAGTTTCAATTTTTTTTTTCGTTTCATCTCCCTGGACTTTAATTCTTTCCGCAGTTTTTCCTTTGACTTCCTTTACTGATTGCTCAATGTACAGACTGAATAACATTGGCGTTAGGCTGCAATCCTATCTCACTTCCTTCTCAACCACTGCTTGCCTTTCATGCCCTCGACTCTTATAACTGCTGCCTGGTTTCTGTAAAAGTTGTAAATAGCCTTTCGCTCCCTGTATTTTACGCCTGCTATATTTAGAGTTTGAATGAGTGTATTCTAGTCAACATCGTCGAAAGATTTCTCCAAATCCATAAATCTTAGAAATGTAGGTTTGCCTTTGCTTAACCTGTTTTCTGAGAGGAGTCGTTGTGTCAGTACTGCCTCGTGTGTTTCTACACTTCTCCATAATCCATACTTATTTTTCCCTGGAGTGGCTTCTACTATTTTCTTTTCATTTTTCTATAAATAATTCGATTCATGTCAGTATTTTGCTAGTATGACTTATTAAACTAATAGTTCGTTAAAATTCTCACCTATCAACACCTGATTTCTTTGGAATTGGAATTATTACACTCTTCTTGAAGTCTGAGGGTATTTTTCCCATCTCATATATCTTGTACACTAGATGGAATAGTTTTGTCATGGCTGGCTGTCGCAATGATATCAGCAAATCTGATGGAATGTCGTCTACACCAGGGCCTTCTTTAGACTTAGGTCTTTCAATTCTCTGCCCGATTCATCTCACAGCATCATATCTCCAGTTTAATCTTCATTTCTCTCTTTCTGTGATATTGTCTTCCAATTCATTTTTATTGTGTAGCCCCTCTGTATCCTCCTTCCATCCTACAGTTTTCCCTGCTTTACTTGGAATTGGTTTCTCACCTAAGCTCTTGATGTTGATACATCTGCCTCATACAGGGCCTCTTTAAATTTTCGTGTAGGCAGTATGTAACTTTACTTATAAATGCTTCTATAACCTTGCATTTGGTCTCTAGTCCTTCCCGCTTAGTAATTTTACACGTTGTCAATCTCATTTTTTGAATTTTGTCAATCTCATTTTCTAGACGTTTATATTCACTTTTGTCTATTTCATTTCCAGCATTTTTTATTTTCTCCTTTCGTCAATTAAACTCAATGTCTCCTGTGAAATCCAATGATTTCTACTACGCCTTGCCTTTTTACCTCTGTGAACTTTTGTTCTCTTCACTATCTCATCTCTGAAAGCTACCCATTCATCTTCTACTGTATTCCTTTGCCCTGTTTCAATCAACATCGCCTAACGCTCCATCTGAAACCCTCAAGAACCTCTAGTTCTTTCTACACCTACATCTACATCTATACTCCGCAGGCCACCTTGCGGAGTGTGGCAGAGGATACTTACCCCTTTCTTGTTCCAGTCGCGGGAAGAACGATTGTTGCTAAGACTCCGTGTCGGCTCGAATCTCTGTAATTTTACCTTCATAGGCTTTTCGCGAGATATACGTAAGAGGAAGAAATATATTTACCGACTCTTGTAGAAACGTACGCTCTCGGAACTTTAACAATGAATCACAGTGATGCTGGATGTCTCTCTTGCAGCGTCTGCCATTGGAGTTGGTTGATTGTTTTGTGACGCTTTCGTGCTCACTAAATGAACCTGTAACGAAACGTGGTGTTCTTCTTTGGATCTTCTCTATTTCCCCTGTTAGTCCTACCTCGTACGGAGCCTACACTGACGAGCAATATTCAAGTATTGGTCGAACGAGTGTTTTGTAAGCTACTTCCTTTATTGATGGAAAACATTCCTGAGGGTTCTTCAAATGAATTTCATTCTGGCATCTGCCTATTCCGCGATTAATTTTATGCGGTCGTTATTTCAAATCACCCCATACGCACACACCTAGATATTTTATGGAAGTAACTGCTCCCAGTGATCGTTCTGCAATTGTATAACCATACAATTACAGGTCTTTCCATGCATTCACAATATATTACATTTGTTTATGTCGAGGGTCAGTTGCCACCTCCTGCAGCAAGCGTCAATCCACTGCAGGTCGTCCTGCATTCCGCTGCAATTTTCTAGTGTCAGGATCTCGAATGCAACAACGCTATCCTCGAAAACCGCATGGAATTTCCGTCATTATCTACCAAGTCATTTACACATATTTTGAAAGTAATGGTCCTATAACACTCCCCTGGGGCACACCTGAAATTACCTTTACGTCTGGAGATCTTTCCCAGTTCAGATTGACATGCTGTGTTGTGTTTGCCAGAATCTCTTCAATCCAATCACGCAGTTGATCTGATATTCCGTATGCTCGTATTTTGTTCAGTGGGTGGCAGTGCAGAACTATATCGAAAGCCTTCCGGAAGGAAAACGGCAATTACCTCAGTGACTGTATCTACTGCTTTCTGGGTCTCCTGGAGGAACACAACAATCTCGATTTCACAGGATTGTTGTTTTTGGAACCCATGTTGGTTCTTACAAAGGAGGTTTTCGGCCACCAGAAATATCATAATATGCGAACATAGTACGTGTTCCAAATTTCTACAGCGACCGGCGTCAGAGAAATAGACCTATAGTTTTGTGCGTCTGTTCGATGACTCTTCTTGAAAATGGAAATGACCTGTGCTTTTTTCCAGTCATTAGGAACATTTCGCTCTCTCAAGAGCCTATGGTACATTGCTGCTAGAAGAGAGGCGGAGTATCTCACATACTCTATGTAGAAACGTATTGGTATCCCGGCAGGTCCAGATGCCTTTCCTCTGTTGAATGATTTCAGTAACTTTACTATCCCAAGGTCACATATTTCGATACGAGCCTTTTTGTAGTTCATGACGCTTTACCGGAGGCACTTTCTTGTCAAACAGTTTTGGAAAAAGATATATGGTACTTCGGCCTTTTCTGTGTCGCACTCTGTCTCGAGGCCATTATGACCACAGAGTAAATGGACAAGTGATTTTGAACCGTTTACTGATTAACATAACACCAAAACATTTTAGGGTTTTCTGTCAAGTTGCTAGACAGAATTTCACTTCCTGGAATGTCAGATCCCTTAATCGGGCAGGTAGGTTAGAAAATTTAAAAAGGGAAATGGATAGGTTAAAGTTAGATATAGTGGGAATTAGTGAAGTTCGGTGGCAGGAGGGACAAGACTTTTGGTCAGGTGATTACAGGGTTATAAATACAAAATCAAATAGGGGTAATGCAGGAGTAGGTTTAATAATGAATAAAAAAATAGGAGTGCGGGTTAGCTACTACAAACAGCATAGTGAACGCATTATTGTGGCCAAGATAGACACAAAGCCCATGCCTACTACAGTAGTACAAGTTTATATGCCAACTAGCTCTGCAGATGATGAAGAAATTGATGAAATGTATGACGAGATAAAAGAAATTATTCAGGTAGTGAAGGGAGACGAAAATTTAATAGTCATGGGTGACTGGAATTCGTCAGTAGGAAAAGGGAGAGAAGGAAACATAGTAGGTGAATATGGATTGGGGGGAAGAAATGAAAGAGGAAGCCGCCTTGTAGAATTTTGCACAGAGCATAACTTAATCATAGCTAACACTTGGTTCAAGAATCATAAAAGAAGGTTGTATACCTGGAAGAATCCTGGAGATACTAATAGGTATCAGATAGATTATATAATGGTAAGACAGAGATTTAGGAACCAGGTTTTAAATTGTAAGACATTTCCAGGGGCAGATGTGGATTCTGACCACAATCTATTGGTTATGAACTGCAGATTGAAACTGAAGAAACTGCAAAAAGGTGGGAACTTAAGGAGATGGGACCTGGATAAACTGAAAGAACCAGAGGTTGTACGTTGTTTCAGGGAGAGCATAAGGGAACAATTGACAGGAATGGGGGAAAGAAATACAGTAGAAGAAGAATGGGTAGCTCTGAGGGATGAAGTAGTGAAGGCAGCAGAGGATCAAGTAGGTAAAAAGACGAGGGCTAATAGAAATCCTTGGGTAACAGAAGAAATATTGAATTTAATTGATGAAAGGAGAAAATATAAAAATGCAGTTAATGAAGCAGGCAAAAGGGAATACAAACGTCTCAAAAATGAGATCAACAGAAAGTGCAAAATGGCTAAGCAGGGATGGCTAGAGGACAAATGTAAGGATGTAGAGGCTTGTCTCACTAGGGGTAAGATAGATACTGCCTACAGGGAAATTAAAGAGACCTTTGGAGAGAAGAGAACCACTTGTATGAATATCAAGAGCTCAGATGGCAACCCAGTTCTAAGCAAAGAAGGGAAGGCAGAAAGGTGGAAGGAGTATATAGAGGGTTTATACAAGGGCGATGTACTTGAGGACAGTATTATGGAAATGGAAGAGGATGTAGATGAAGATGAAATGGGAGATAAGATACTGCGTGAAGAGTTTGACAGAGCACTGAAAGACCTGAGTCGAAACAAGGCCCCGGGAGTAGACAACATTCCATTAGAACTACTGATGGCCTTGGGAGAGCCAGTCATGACAAAACTCTACCATCTGGTGAGCAAGATGTATGAGACAGGCGAAATATCGTCGGACTTCAAGAAGAATATAATAATTCCAATCCCAAAGAAAGCAGGTGTTGACAGATGTGAAAATTACCGAACTATCAGTTTAATAAGTCACAGCTGCAAAATACTAACGCGAATTATTTACAGACGAATGGAAAAACTGGTAGAAGCGGACCTCGGGGAAGATCAGTTTGGATTCCGTAGAAATGTTGGAACACGTGGGGCAATACTAACCTTACGACTTATCTTAGAAGAAAGATTAAGAAAAGGCAAACCTACGTTTCTAGCATTTGTAGACTTAGAGAAAGCTTTTGACAATGTTGACTGGAATACTCTCTTTCAAATTCTGAAGGTGGCAGGGGTAAAATACAGGGAGCGAAAGGCTATTTACAATTTGTACAGAAACCAGATGGCAGTTATAAGAGTCGAGGGGCATGAAAGGGAAGCAGTGGTTGGGAAAGGAGTGAGACAGGGTTGTAGCCTCTCCCCGATGTTATTCAATCTGTATATTGAGCAAGCAGTAAAGGAAACAAAAGAGAAATTCGGAGTAGGTATTAAAATTCATGGAGAAGAAGTAAAAACTTTGAGGTTCGCCGATGACATTGTAATTCTGTCAGTGACAGCAAAGGACTTGGAAGAGCAGTTGAACGGAATGGACAGTGTCTTGAAAGGAGGATATAAGATGAACATCAACAAAAGCAAAACGAGGATAATGGAATGTAGTCAAATTAAATCGGGTGATGCTGAGGGGATTAGATTAGGAAATGAGACACTTAAAGTAGTAAAGGAGTTTTGCTATTTAGGGAGTAAAATAACTGATGATGGTCGAAGTAGAGAGGATATCAAATGTAGACTGGCAATGGCAAGGAAATCGTTTCTGAAGAAGAGAAATTTGTTAACATCGAGTATAGATTTAAGTGTCAGGAAGTAGTTTCTGAAAGTATTTGTATGGAGTGTAGCCATGTATGGAAGTGAAACATGGACGATAACCAGTTTGGACAAGAAGAGAATAGAAGCTTTCGAAATGTGGTGCTACAGAAGAATGCTGAAGATTAGATGGTTAGTTCATATAACTAATGAGGAGGTATTGAATAGGATTGGGGAGAAGAGAAGTCTGTGGCACAACTTGACTAGAAGAAGGGATCGGTTGGTAGGACATGTTTTGAGGCATCAAGGGATCACAAATTTAGCATTGGAGGGCAGCGTGGAGGGTAAAAATCGTAGAGGGTGACCAAGAGATCAATACACTAAGCAGATTCAGAAGGATGTAGGTTGCAGTAGGTACTGGGAGATGAAGAAGCTTGCACAGGATAGAGTAGCATGGAGAGCTGCATCAAACCAGTCTCAGGACTGAAGACCACAACAACAACAACTTGTTGAACGCTTTACGCACGGGTCTTCTTACACTAATTTTTGTTAAGTTTAACTGTTGTTTGTCTGCGAGGCCTTGAATACGTTTAAAATTGCAGTGAATATCCATTTTCTTTCGTAGTTGTTTTCTAAGGTGGCTGTCTGACAATGGCGGGTCTTTTGCTTCACTCACAACTTCGGTCGGCACATAGCCGTCTAAAGCGTATTGTAAAATGCCCTTCAACTTTGTCCATTGACAGTCAACGTTGTTAGTGCTGGATATGAAATTTTCGTGCTAGCCTCTTAGGTAATCTGAAATCTGTTCCTTGTCTCTCCTGTAAACAGAAAGACATTCCTGCCTTTCTTTGTATTCCTATTTACTGCCGCAATCTGATGCTGTAACGGCCTTAAGATCGCTGATTCCTTGTTCTACGCTAACTGAATCGAAAAGTTCGGGGGTGTTTGTCACCAGCAGGTCTAAGATGTTATCTTCACAGGTCAGTTCTCTGATCAACTGTCCAAGGTAATTTTCAAATAAAGCACTTGGAACAATTTCACATAATTGATTGTCCCTACTACCCGTCCTAATCACTAGCTAGTAAGTTAAAATCTACAGATAAAAACAAGACCAGGGAATTTACGCGAAACATTATTCAAGTTTCTCTTCAACTTTTCTGCCACTATTGCTAATGCGGCACGTGGTCTACAAAAACATCTGATGACCATGTGTGACCCACCTTCAATGCTTGTCCTCGTCCAAATTATTTCGCATTCGGAATCTGTAATTATCTCACTAGATATTGTCGAAATTTTTATGGCTATAAATATGTCTCCACCATCAGCGATGTAGCAATCTTTGTGGTATACATCCGAATCGGTGTCTAGAATTTCTTTGCTACTGACAACCGATTTCAGCCAGGTTTCTCTGCCTAGTACCCTGTGGGCACTGTTAGCGCTTATGAGTGAGATTAGCTCCGGTAATTTTCCACACATACGCTCATGCAGTTATCTAATACTACATTAACATTTCCTTTCTCCGATCTGCTATGACTAATTCCTCTCTGCCTGGACTCAGAAGGCACCTTATCGCGCTTGTCGAGGGATTTTCTGTCGCAAAAAACCCACATGTGCACGCCACACGTACTCCGCTGCCCTGGTAGCCGATTCCTGTTTGTAGTGCACAACTGACCTACACTACTGGCCATTAAAATTGCTACACCACGAAGATGACATGCTACAGACGCGAAATTTAACCGACAGGAAGAAGATGCTGTGATGTGCAAATGATTAGCTTTTCAGAGCATTCACACAAGGTTGGCGCCGGTGGCGACACCTACAACGTGCTGACATGAGGAAAGTTTCCAACCGATTTCTCACACACAAACAGCAGTTGCCCGGCGTTGCCTGGTGAAACGTTGTTGTGATGCCTCGTGTAAGGAGGAGAAATGCGTACCATCACGTTTCCGACTTTGATAAAGGTCGGATTGTAGCCTATCGCGATTGCGGTTTATCGGTTCGCGACATTGCTGTTCTCGTTGGTCGAGATCCAATTACTGTTAGCAGAATATGGAATCGGTGGGTTCAGGAGGGTAATACGGAACGCCGTGCTGGATCCCAACGACCTCGTATCACTAGCAGTCGAGATGACAGACATCTTATCCGCATGGCTGTAACGGATCGTGCAGCCACGTCTCGATCGCTGAGTCAACAGATGGGTACGTTTGCAAGACAACAAACATCTGCACGAACAGTTCGACGACATTTGTAGCGGCATGGACTACCAGTTTGGAGACCATGGCTGCGGTTACCCTTGACGCTGCATTACAGACAGGAGCGCCTGCGATGGTGTACTCAACGACGAACCTGGGTGCACGAATGGCAAAATGTCATTTTTTGGTTACACGTCTCGGTCACCTCTTGTTCGCATTGACGGCACTTTGAACAGTGGACGCTACATTTCAGATGTGTTACCACCCGTGGCTCTACTCTTCATTCGATCCCTTCGAAACCCTACATTTCAGCAGGATAATGCATGACCGCATGTTGCAGGTCCTTTACGGGCCTTTCTAGATACAGAAAATGTTCGACTGCTTCTCTGTGCAGCACATTCTCCAGATCTCTCACCAACTGAAAACGTCTGGTCAATGGTGGCCGAGCAACTGGCTCGTCACAATACGCCATCACTACTCTTGATGAACTGTGGTATCGTGTTGAAGCTGCGTGGGCAGCTGTACCTGTACACGCCATCCAAGCTCTGCTTGACTCAATGCCCAAGCGTATCAAGGGCGTTATTACGGCCAGAGGTGGTTGTTCTGGGTACTGATTTCTCAGGATCTATGCACCCAAATTGCATGAAAATGTAATCACATGTCAGTTCTAGTATAATATATTTTTCCAATGAATACCCGTTTATCATCTGCATTTCTTCTTGGTGTAGCAATTTTAATGGCCAGTAGTGTACTATGAGAACCCTACGATCTTCCATCCAATAGTTGAGGTCGAGAAATTTACATCCGATACCGTCGCAGAATCGTCCCGAGCCTCTGACTTAGATATTCTACTCGGCTCCAAACCACAGGACCACAATTTCTGGGAACGATGATGCGAAACGACATTTCTGTTTTCACCCTCCGCGTGCGGCTAGCTGTCTTAACTAAATCAGGCAGTCACCAAAAGGAATTGAGGATGGCTCCTGAGCCCAGGCGGCAGGTGTCATTCGCGCCTATACGAGCCACAATTTGCACCCGGTTGCACCCACTGCGCTCAGTCGTTGCCGGCAGGGCCTCCTCCATATCTTGAACTAAACCCCGTGGTAGGCCGAGTGGACGCTGGCCTTATTTCTCCAACTGCCCCCTATTTTTCTCAGGTGCTCCAAACTCACTTAACAGTGGACCTCTCAATGACAAACAGTCCTACCTGCACTTGTCCAGACCTCTCAGGAAGATCAGCTACAGTCCCAAAAGGCGAAACGTCCTGTGCTGACTCAGGTGCACTTTCAATTTATCAGGGTCTCATTTCCTTAATTTCATACTTTTTTGCAAATTCGTCAGTTTTAAACAACAGTCCATAACCAGTAAATTGTGGTCAGAGTTCACATCTGCCCTGGGAAATGTCTTCCAGTTTAAAATGAGATTCCAAATCTGTGTTACCATTATATAATCAATCTGAAAACTTCCAGTACCTCTAGATGTCTTCCACATATACAACCTTCTATCATGATTCTTCAACCAAGGGTTAGCATAGGACGTGCATAAGATGGTGGCAAAGAGGATATTATGGGTTCGGCTGTTTTGGGGGGGAGACCAGACAGTGAAGTCATCGGTCTCATCGGATTAGGAAAGGATGGGGACGGAAATCGGCCGTGCCCTTTCGAAGGAACCATCCCAGTATTTGCCTGGAGCGATTTAGGGAAAGCACGGAAAATCTAAATCAGGATGGCCGGAGATGGGATTGAACCGTCATCTTTCCGAATGCAAAAAAATGGTTCAAATGGCTCTGAGCACTATGGGACTTAACTTCTGAGGTCATCAGTCCCCTAGAACTTAGAACTATTTAAACCTAACTAACCTAAGGACACTACACATATCCATGCCCGAGGCAGGATTCGAACCTGCGACCGTAGCGGTCGTGCAATTCCAGACTGTAGCGCCTAGAACCGCTCGGCCACTCCGGCCGGCTTTCCGAATGCAAGTCCAGTGTGCTAGCCACTGCGCCACCTCACTCGGTAAGGGTTAGCGATGATTAAATTATACTGCGTACAAAATTCTATGAGGCAGCTTCCACTTTCATTCCTTCCCCTATTACAAATTCACTTACTATTTCTCCTACTCCTCATGTTCCTACTATCAAACTCCAGCCCCCATCACTATTAAACTTTCCTCTCCCTTAACTATATGAACAATTTCTTTCATCTCATTATACATTTTTCAATCTCTTTATCATCTGTGGAGCTAGATGGCACTTAGACTTTTACTACTGTGGCGGGTGATGGCCTTGTGTCTGTCTTGGCTTCGATCATGCATTCACTGCGTTGTCCATAGTAACTTAACTGGGTTCCTACTTCCTTATTAAGTATTAGACCTACCCCTGCTTTATCCATATTTGATTTTGTATTTATAACCCTGACCAGAAGACTTGTTGCTCCTGCCACCGAATGTCATTATTTGTTTATATTATGAAAACAAGTACATATGTACAACATTTGTGGGCAAATATGCACAACCACAAGGTCGTACAATCTTACATCTCCAGACCTAGTTCCCTGACCCTTTCGATCACTTCATCTGATGCATGGTGAATGTGTATTTTCATTTCTTTGCTTGCTCAAAGAAAACAGTCTGCAACAAAATAATGGGTTGACTGTAAAGAGGTACTGCAGTCACAGTTCGTAGAGCTATCCCATCCCCACTTCTGCATTAGATAACTTATCTCCCTTGTCCGGTTAGAATCTAGGTCACGGTCCTCCAAAGATGCCTGGGGAGACAGAATCCTTATATCCACATGGAAGGTTCTTGACTAGATGTTTGTTTAATACAGGTGACTGCTTTCACTGGATTTTCCAATGATCCACACTGAAAGAGGATCCAATAATGTTGTTTGCTGAGCACTATGGCAGTGTCCTTGATTCCAAATGTTGTGTTCTATTTATGCAATATCTCGATGAATGGGTAGCTGAAGACTCTGCTGAATGTTGTTCCAAGCCTACAGAAGAGCTTCGTAGAGCTGGAGGTGGGAACTGCACTAATTCATTAAATCTAACTTCAACCTATCAATTTCCCTTTTAAATTTTCTGACCTACCTACTCAATTAAGGGATGTAACATTTGACGTTTTGACCCATTGTATGCCAGTTCTGCTTCAACTGATGACGACATGCTCCTGTGTAGTAAGCACCCAAAGATCGAAATGGGGACCTATTTTATCTCTGTAATATTTTACCCAAGGGAATGCTACCGTCCTTTAACTGCACAGTAGAGCTCAATGCCCTCATGGAAAACAAATGCTGCAGTTTTCCCTTGCCTTTAGCCATTCGCAGTACCTGCACAGCAATTATGATGTTGCAAGACCAGATCAGTTAATCATTCAGACTGTAGCCTCTGCAACAGTCCTTCCTCATGCACCACACATCTGCCAGGTCTCTATTATGCTTGCACCTACAGTATGGCTGTCTGTATCATTGAGACATACAAGCCATGTCACCATGGCAAGTTCCATGGTTCATGGGGAAAGTTAGGGGAGGTAGGTCGAGAAGTATTACATTAGGGAATTATGAACACAAAAATTTTCTCGTTATGATCTGTACCGAAATGACATAAATATAGATACTGTCGTTGTTGTGTGACCAGGGCCTCCTGTTGGGTAGACTGTTCGCCGGGTGAAAGTCTTTCCATTTGATGCCATTTCGGCGACTTGCACGTCGATGGGGATGAAATGATGATAATTAGGACAACACAACACCCAGTCCCTGAGCAGAGAAAATCTCCGACCCAGCCAGGAATCGAACCTGGGCTATTAGGATTGACATTCTGTCGCGCTGACCACTCAGCTACCGGGAGTGGACTGAAGATACATCATTGAAATTCGAACTCGGATTATTTCTTACATCATAGTAAGAGTATTACATCTGTGTGCATTGTCTGGGATCAGATTTTTCTATAAAGATATTACTAATTATTGATGTACATTTTACAGATTAAGAAAAGAATTACAATGTGGGTAAATTTTAGCAACATAAAATTGGACTGGAAATCATTTTTAATCTGTGAGAAACTTTACTGAACAATGAAGTGGATGTAATCAAAACTACAACCATGACTTACACAGGAGATAAGTATTAATTTTAGTTAATTATTTTTGGACATTTACTGCTAAATGCTTTAACAGTTTTGTCTCCTTTTGTGAGTGAAACATTTTTTATCTAGAATTTCACGATTAACAAATCTTTTAAAATGTTGATTATGAAAGATATCTACTATGAAAGAAAAAATCAGTTCAGTTCTGGACTTGTCTGAGGGTGATTAACTCAAACTGTTGACAGTTAAACAAATGCAATGAATAAAGACTGTTAGATCAGTTTATGAGGGAGTGACAAAATTGATTGTTAAAGCAAAAAGTGGGATAGGGCTAAACAAGGTTGCTGCAGAAAGTCAAATTTTTGAAACAAAAAATTAAATTACCAAAAACTGTAATAGTATAAGAAGCGAATTATGAAATCAAATTACCATGAAACAATGATGATGCAAAAATGATTTGGAGAATCAAATTGCCAAAACAGTAATGCTATATGCAAGCAAATTTTCAAACCAAGCAGTCAAATTGTTAAAAACAGTGATGATATAAAAACTGCGTTAGGGAATCAAATTTTGATGAACAAGGAAAAACTGAATAGTCAAATGAATGCAGTTAAAGTCATCATGGTGCAAATGTGAATTTTAAAATTGACGAATTAGACGACAGAGTTATCAACACAGAGTCCAGTTTTCCAATTATTCATCAAATAGTAACTGATTTGGAAGCCGGATTAGAAGGTGAAACTTTGAATATGGAACAAAGTTGTCAGGTAAAGTTTTGTCATTTAAAGGAAATGCCTGCTGGATTTGTGAAGAAGATAGTGAATGTAAGAATAGTGTATCAACTTTGGAGAGTAATTTACTTAATGTTCAGAACCAATTACATGATTTGCATTAAATATTCCTGAAAACTCTTTTTTAGTCGTGGTTGTAATGTTTTGTCAAAGAAGCATTACAAAGTTTATCTGAAGTTGGTAGTTTGCATACAATTGATAAAAATAATTTTATCCCTGATGTAAGTGACAATCTAAAAATTAAGTTTTTGAAAAAGATGTTTGGTTGGGGAAGCACTATCATGGTCAGTACAGACTAGTTCATAGAATTAAACATATCAAAATTTCAGAAAGTGTTTCATGAATAAACTTTGGTCAGAATCAGAACAGAATGAAATAAAAAGTGAATTCATCAATGGTCTGTCCATGTTGCAGGGACACAAACTGTGTATGAAAAAGTTTTGTAAGAACCAATTAAAAAGATCCATTCATTTAAACCAACCTTTTGATGGACTGATTGAAACTAATGCACTAAATAGAAGATTGACTGAACATATGCAGTGGGGGTTAGTATATGGACCAGATGGCTCAATTGAACGATTTCTTAAATGTGTGGACATGTTAGATAGTGCGTTGGAGAGAAATAACACACAGAGCTTTAGAGAAAATCATTTTAAACATTGGATTTTCAATGGAAATTGTGGTAACAACAATCATTATGGGAGAAATAAGAGGAATAAGGGAAAGGGTTCATCGATGGAATTAAAGACAATTAGAGAAGTCTATGCATCATGGAACCTAAAAGAGGAAATAGCAATTGGAATCATAGTTAAAATCCATCTCAGCATTTCAGACAGGTAAAGTAAATGTTACTCCATTGGAGGTTCACAATTTGAGAACGAGTAAGGGTTTTAATGAACGGACAACACAAATTTTCAAATCATAATAGTAACTATACTAGCAGAAAGGTAAGAACACAAAAGTGTCATGGTAATAAAATTAGAGTAGGCCAAGTGTACTGGAGTAAATTCTGACAAAATAGGTTGAACAGGAAAGGTATAAATTAAAAGTTCTAATTACAAACAACAAATATTTACAATACAGTTATTAGATAATTTTTAAAGACACTGCAGGTTGTTTATTAGATTTTTCTGAAAGTGAAGAATTTATAGAGCATGAGTAGAGTGATAAAAATGTGCTAGATGGAAAAGAAGTTAGTACCTGCAATGTAAGTGATATTCTTGATTAGGGAGGAATTAAGAGTAATGAATCAAATGGGATTGATTATTTTGTTGGAGGAGAAAGAGGCTGATTCTGTGATTTTAATTATCACATGTAAGTGAAACTGAGGATAAAGTTATGAATGTCACATAGTGATCATAGCTCATCAATGAAAGCATTCAGAATAAATATGTTAGCAATTTGTCTGAACAGTCTTTAATTCTGGATCCTGGGGTCCACAATAAGGGTTTTCAATCCAAAGTTTGGAGAAATATTGGGAAATGGCGATTTAATGACTATTTAAAAACAGCCATTCTATGCAAAGAACCTTATTATGACTGGTGGAACTTATAATGAAATTTATGAATCATGAAAAGAAAAGTGAGGGTGATGAGATTTGGCTCTGTTCCTTGGCAACTTGTGCAATGATCAAAATTGTATAAGAGGTAGTAACGTTTTACATTCCAATTTTAACTAGAAGAAAAAAGTAATTGACTTAATTCATGGCAAATACAAAGGTATTCACAGCAATAAAGATATGGTATTTAATGAGGTTGAACAGTAATCTAATTAAAGACACTGGTGTAAAACAAGCAAAAAGTATGACTCTCATTTGTTTATGTGAAAATAGGGAGCTGGGTAGGAAAATCATTGCTTGATAAAGGCAGCTGAATGTCAGAAGATCCAAGTAATGAAATTAAACAAAATAAGAACTACATTGAAAAGCCAGCAGTAGAAATTAGGATTAAAGGTGCTAAGAGTAGGCTGGTCAAGAAGCAAACACTACTGACATTTGAAATTGAGGGCACAGATTATCAACATAGCTATTTAGTAATTTCAGACTTAAATCAGGACTTAAGATTACAAGAAGTTAGTGAAATTTTAGAATGGAAAAGGTAAAAGATTATGTATGACAGGCAAAACAGAAGCAAAACTGAAGTTAAATTTGTAAGAGAGGCAAAGGAGAATAGTAATGAAAAAATAAATAAGTTGTCATTTATGAAACTGGTAAATCATGTTGTAAAGATAATTCAGAATTAGAATTTGAGGAACAAGAGTTTATGAAAGCTATTGAGCAAAAATATCCAAAACTGTGGGAGTTGAATATTGAACAGTGAATTGAGCTAAATAGTTTCTTATGGGGTGGATGTATTCAGTGATATTGCAGCAAGCATTTAAACTTTTGAATGCATATTACAACAAAAACTTAATCAGCCATTTCCCATAAAATTTTATGATGTGCCAACTGCAAGAACGCCATCCACTGAAAAGGTGTTGGCATTGTGTAGTATAGAGAAATGGTAGTGATTATAATAATCTATTGGTAGTTGTGGCAAAACATGGTGGAGATGTGAAACTTGTCTTTGACTCTAGGCATCTGAATCAAATTATGCAATTACCCTCCTGAGAACATTAACGAATTGTTACACAAATTTGAGTGTCAGACTGATGACAAGACTGGATTTAACTGCCGTATTTAATCACGTTTCTTCTTTTCCAGAATCTCAGAAATACAATTGCATTTTTATATAATAGTAAATTCTATCAGTATTGTGTTGGATTCTTTAGATTAAATATTTCTATGGCAGACTTGATTAGAGCTTTGGATCATGTCCTAAGCCAGGAATTGTCTTCTAAGTTAACTGTTTATCATGATGATATTTTGCTTTGCAGTCAGAGTTTGGGTGATCATTATTTATTGATATAAGAAGTGTCTAATAAGTTAAGGTCACGAGGAATTACTTTGAAATTGGAGAAACGTAGATTTGGGGTTAATGAATTAAAATTTTGGGACACTTAATTACAGAGAAGGGTATATTGGCAGACTTTGACAAAATGAAAGAAACTGCCTAATTTTCAGTATCTAAAAATAATAAACAACTAGAATCCTTTTTAGTGTGTGTGGGTTACATAGAAAGTGTATCATTAGCCACAGTATTAATGCACCCTGTTTGTGCAATCTGTCGAAAAAGAATTCTGATTGGTTATGAGATCAAAACTGCCAGGAAGTCTTTAATTCTGTAAAGAATGCACTACGTAATTACAATATTTTGCATAAACCAAATTTATTATTACCATTTTATTTATCTTGTGGATCCATTGAATATGGACTTGATGCATATATATTTGAAACAAAAACTGTGGATGGGGAAAATAAACATCATTCGTTTACATTTGCTAATGGTGTGATGCTCAAAACATGGCAGAACTGTCACTGTAATTGTCAATAAACTGTTAACTATACACTGGCCTTTAAACAAATTTAGAAATTATATGTCAATGAAGAACCACATAGCCGATACAAAAAGTCGTCACCTCACATGTTACTGTCATTCCACAGAGCAACACGGCATTTTTCACGCTAACAAATATTGCCAGAAGCGGTAAGTGACATAAAAAAGATAAAAAAAGCCCATACCAAATGGGGATCACAGCAAGCAATAATATTCTCAGAGTAAATGCTACACATAAGTCTTGCCACAATACAGAATACCATAAACTATTCGATTTTCTTTTTAGCTTCAAATTATTGACATACGTTTGGAACAATCTAATCTGTGACTACACATTGGCTGACTGACTCTGTTCTGATCAGATGACTGCCTGTTTAGTTTACTCCAGCCTATCTCTGACTTACTCATGGTCTCATACGTTAGTACTGGAGATAATAGTAGAAGTACACCAATCTGAAACTCTCTGGGTAACCGGATCCATTGTTCAGTTCTAGGTGAAGAGCCCAGCGCCTACACGATCTCAAAATTGGAGCGTTCCATACGTAACCCAACCTACGACCAAACGCGCAGATAGGACCAGTCTTGTCTTACTGCAGTCGTCTGTCTTGCAGATGGCAGCGTAAACAACCCATATCTGAACTATTCCAGTTTGCCACAGTGACAAGAGGGTACCTGTACAACACACTATGAATCTTTAATTCCGCTGCTTTGCTTTAGTCTGTGATTTAAGGCTGAAGATTTAATGTGCTTCAGCGTGGTTGGGTAATTTATTAGCAGACCTGGTATCTGTTATCCTAATTTCCCTACTATAATATTTTTGGTTGTCTATATTTATGTACCTCGTCTCCGTTTTTGCATATCTTAAAAATAGAAAGAATTCCTGGGTTAAGCAAACAGAGAAAGAGATTGAGCAATTGCACTGAAGGGTAATGATGTAATATGCTTGTGATGTGGTACGCTTATTAGTAGAAATTTTAGACCTTTTCCGTGGGAAGCACATACCTCCCAGTCTAGTATGGATGGAAAAGGCCTTGCTACCATCAACATCATTTCTGGTTGTTACAGGTATTTTGGACTTAACTATATTCTATAACACTGACAACAGAGCTAGAGAAAGAGATTTTTTTGTAGTAGTCATTGCCAAATAACTAACAAGTACAAATATTTCTCAGGAATAATATGAATCTTTTTATAAAAAAAGGATAATTTTGTAGATAAGCACTGCATTTACTTTTTGAAACAATATAAAAAACCAAAATCTATTACCAGGAATGTGCGATGACTTCTTGAACTTCAGAAACTGATTTGACAGTTCTGAAGTGGACCGATCGGTAGCCGCCCTTGCTCGTCTTGCTGTAGATGTCTTGTGACGCCATCCCGTCCCTGGTGCTGTCATTGGGAACTGTCTGTCAGTGCAGGAAAAAAGTTCCTGTCACCGTATCTGCATAGTATCTCTGATTCAGATGTTACTGACATAAATCTGTACAAGAGGCTCGACGTAATACTATGTAGGCTCAAAATAGCAAACAGCAAGGAAGGGATGACACTGTTCAATATAGCTTGTTGTAATAAATGTAGTGATACTCAACTACAAAATGTCAATTATTTTGTATATATCATATAAATTTTATGTAGTTGGTGAAGAAGCTTAAGACATGAAGGAACAAACAAATGATGGCTGTCAGCGATAAATGTCTCGTTTACCATATACTGTACAACGTGTTTTAAAAACGTTCCATAGTCTTAGAGGAGGCAGTGTCGGTGAAAACTAGGAAAAAGGCTCCTACAAATATAGGGCAGTTACAACTGAGGCACTGAGAAGCACAAGGGCCCAAAGCACAGAAACAAAGATTTGAGGAAAATGTACGTTAGTGAACATGAAATTGATAGAGAAACCACGAGTAACATAGATCCAAATCGTTTTTTAACCAAGTCATATAGTTCCTACGTAAAAATAATGTACCCACTTTGTTATGAAATATTAATTAATATTTGATACTATATTTATTATTAACGTTAATTCACAGAATTTCCATTTATAGGCTAGTGGCAATAGCGTCTTTTGACTGCTGCAAAGTTTATAAATAATGTGAAATTAGAATCAGTACATTCTCCATGAGAAATAGCCTCAAACAATACTAATAAAGCTCAGATGTTAAATGCACCACAGACACAATTATGACGTATTCCAACACTTCATAATCCTCATTATCATCATTTTCATTAAGCACATTCTGTGGCTTGTGATTCAGATAAAACTGTCAATATACCTTCGTTACGAAGTATTACTACTACGTACATTATGTATACACTAAATTAAGTTCTGAACCCGAGACAACAATAGACCAGCGCAGAGCAACAAAAATGTGTTTTGTGCTTTAGGCTCTTATGTAAATGATATGCGAGAAATCTGTGAGATAGCTTTTCGGGAATGTTAATACATCCATTTTTAGAAAAAAACAGAACACCTTCAACGACTAGAAATAGGACATTCATATTCACAGGACATGTACGTTAGTGTGTTCATCAGTGGTGGTTGACATAGAGTCACAGTGCTGCACCCATGGTTTCACGTAGCCCATACACCATTGCCGTCTAGCATGTTTCTGCACATTCGTCAAAGGTAGGCGGAGGGGAAGTGGACGACGAGCAGGTAACCCACGCCGTAATAAACGGCGACGGACTGTCACCCCTGATAACGTACGATGTATTACACTGTTCCACTGTTAACGTTAGAGTCGAGGAGGACGCAGAGCTGTTCTGCAATGGCGTTCGGATGAGGTGTCGATCTTCTCGGTGGGGGCAGAGAGGAGGGGGGCCTCGGTGGTGCGAGCTGGCCCATCTCATCGTTCTACGGCCTTCCGTGAAGTGTTCCCCACACACACGTTGCACTGCGGAGACGCTTCGTCCCACATAAGCAGCAATTTCCCTGACAGATCCATCATATCCTATCATGCCAATAATGTGCCCTCTTTCAAACTCACTGATTTGACGGTACAGTTCGCGAATACCCGACTCGAGGCATTATGCATGTCTGCTCAAGTAACGCTGATTCATTACCTTCGATTTACAGTGACAACGAAAGTCACAGGCACATTTTGGCGCGCCGCGATACCAATGTTGAACGTGAACGCGCCGGCAGACGTGATTCAAATGCTAATCATTTCTACAGAACATGCTAATTTTTCTGAACATGAGTATATGTACGAGGGGCGTTTGAATGAAAAGTCCGCGCAAAAATAAAAACTACTTACGTGTTTTTTTTCGACATACTTTCCTTTTAGACTTATACACTTCGTCCAACGGTGTTCTAATTTGTTGATCCCTTCCGAATAATAGGAATTTTCCAAGTCTGCAAAATAGCTATTAGTTGCTACAATCACCTCCTCGTTTGAATAAAATCTTTGTCCTCGTAGCCATTTCTTCAATTTGGGGAACAAATAGTAATCTGAGGGAGCCACGTCTGGAGAATAGGGGAGATGTGAAACGAATCCTATTTCCATTAATTTTGCGACCACAATTGCTGAGGTGTGTGCTGGTGCAGTGTCGTGATGGAAAAGGATTTTTCTGCGGTCCAATCGCCGGCGTTTTTCTTGCAGCTCGGTTGTCAAACGGTCCAATAACGATGAATAATATGCACCTGTAACGGTGATACCCTTTTCCAGATAGTCGAAGAGGATTATCCCTTGCGAATCCCAAAAGACAGTCGCCATAACCTTTCCAGCCGAATGACTGGTCTTGGCCTTTTTTGGTGCAGATTCTCCGTTGGTAACCCATTGTTTAGATTGTTGTTTGGTCTCAGGACTATAGAAATGTATCCATGTTTCATCCACAGTAACGAAACAACGCTTAAAGTCCTGCGGATTCTTCCTGAACAGCTGCAAACCGTCCTTGCAACACTTCACACGATTCCGTTTTTGGTCAAGCGTGAGCAATCGCGGAATCCGTCTTGCAGATAGCTTTCTCATGTACAAATGTTTATGCAAAATATTATGTACCCGTTCGTTAGAGTTGCCCACAGCACTAGCAATCTCACGCACCTTAACTCTTCTGTCATCTAACACCATATCAGGGATTTTATCAATGATTTCTGGAATCGTAACCTCCAAAGGGCGTCCAGAACGTTCAGCATCACTTGTGCCCATATGGCCAAAAATTTTTGGAACCACTTATAAACTGTTCTAATCGAAGGTGCAGAGTGACCGTAATGTTTATCAAGCTTCTCTTTAGTCTCCTGAGGCGTTTTGCCTTTCATAATGTAATGTTTAATCACCACACGAAATTCTTCTTCGTCCATTTTTTGACAATTACTCGACTTCCTTGATTCACACGAATGCCGAACACAAAGAAATAGACCAATATGGCTGAATCTTGGTGTGCGTTCTTTCCAAAGATGCTACTAACTAAACATGACCTCGATACGCGCCGGTGGTGTCGTCTCTCGGACTTTGCTCGGACTTTTCAAACGCCCCTCGTACAATGTGAGGCTACAGATAAAGTTGATTCACCATACGATCAACAGACATCAAGAGAATGCATACATGCTATAGTATCAAAATCGATGACGATGTGCTTTAGGCCCTTATAGTTTTCAGCGCCTCAAACTTTCAGCACTTGAGCCAGCGTTATGGGTACCAATGTTACAGCAATGATGTTCAGACTGTGCGGTGCAAGATTTGCGTTGTTGGTAATGTGTCATGACTTGTCATTAGGCGCGGGTACTGGTAATGGCGACGAAGTGTTGTTAACACAAGCGTCAATGTGCTTTAGGGCTGTAGACAGTCAACATGAGTCTGGACAAGTTGAGCAGGGTTTTACTAGTATAGCTTTTTTTAATCAAAACAGCGGCAATAGTCTGCTGCTCTTCGCAAGTATCGACACATTAATGGAATATGGAGAGATCCTCTTTCCGCACTGGGGTGGAGGAAGATGACTCGAAAGTTCAAATTAACTGGTGATTTGGGAATTGTTCCTGGGAGAGCCCGATGGCGAAGTGTGCCACAAATTGTTGAAGAAGTTACTGTTGTCATGACTGAGAATGCTGGCCACAATGAGCGGTCTTCAAGCAGAGCAAGAGCAGTGTCATGACAGCTGAACATTCGGTGGTCCACCGTACTAAATGTGCTGGCAACAGTTGTGACGTGGTATCTCTAGCGCAATTCCAGGCTGTAGAGAACGCATATGGTCGTCACATTGAGAGCATTTGTAACCAGGAACGTAAATATGGTAAGCAGTTAAAAATGTTACCCCTTCATGTGGAAACTGAAATGTGTTTTCGTAGTTTTATTCTTTATTTCTCTTCCGCATGTCCGTGCAAATGTTTCCACAAAGTTTAGTTGTCCAACGATCAATCGATTTTCATGGAGGCCCTCTCAAGTAGCGAAAATATTATTATAACCATCCTATATATGTCTGGGAACAAATACCTACTGAAATATGGCTGTTTTACTTGTGCCAAAAACGTTCATTCCTCCGTGGTATAGAATTTCTGTCTACGCAAGACTGGCTGCTCATTTCTTATTCATTATCATCCATTAGCCGCCTCCATTTGCATGGATGCGACATAACACCGCTAACTACTTTTGCCTGCCCAAACACACTTCCTCCCTCCCAACTTGGTATCATTCCACTTCTCTTCCCTCTAGGTCCTGTTCCATATGAATGTCCCTCCAATTTCTGGACCTGCCTCTGGGTCGCTAACATACAAGTTCCATTTCTTGTTTGATCAATCCTCTTTAAATGTGCAAGCCATTTCAATCTTTAGGATTCTGGGCCTCTAAACCTCTGCTACACTCCTGGAAATGGAAAAAAGAACACATTGACACCGGTGTGTCAGACCCACCATACTTGCTCCGGACACTGCGAGAGGGCTGTACAAGCAATGATCACACGCGCGGCACAGCGGACACACCAGGAACCGCGGTGTTGGCCGTCGAATGGCGCTAGCTGCGCAGCATTTGTGCACCGCCGCCGTCAGTGTCAGCCAGTTTGCCGTGGCATACGGAGCTCCATCGCAGTCTTTAACACTGGTAGCATGCCGCGACAGCGTGGACGTGAACCGTATGTGCAGTTGACGGACTTTGAGCGAGGGCGTATAGTGGGCATGCGGGAGGCCGGGTGGACGTACCGCCGAATTGCTCAACACGTGGGGCGTGAGGTCTCCACAGTACATCGATGTTGTCGCCAGTGGTCGGCGGAAGGTGCACGTGCCCGTCGACCTGGGACCGGACCGCAGCGACGCACGGATGCACGCCAAGACCGTAGGATCCTACGCAGTGCCGTAGGGGACCGCACCGCCACTTCCCAGCAAATTAGGGACACTGTTGCTCCTGGGGTATCGGCGAGGACCATTCGCAACCGTCTCCATGAAGCTGGGCTACGGTCCCGCACACCGTTAGGCCGTCTTCCGCTCACGCCCCAACATCGTGCAGCCCGCCTCCAGTGGTGTCGCGACAGGCGTGAATGGAGGGACGAATGGAGACGTGTCGTCTTCAGCGATGAGAGTCGCTTCTGCCTTGGTGCCAATGATGGTCGTATGCGTGTTTGGCGCCGTGCAGGTGAGCGCCACAATCAGGACTGCATACGACCGAGGCACACAGGGCCAACACCCGGCATCATGGTGTGGGGAGCGATCTCCTACACTGGCCGTACACCACTGGTGATCGTCGAGGGGACACTGAATAGTGCACGGTACATCCAAACCGTCATCGAACCCATCGTTCTACCATTCCTAGACCGGCAAGGGAACTTGCTGTTCCAACAGGACAATGCACGTCCGCATGTATCCCGTGCCACCCAACGTGCTCTAGAAGGTGTAAGTCAACTACCCTGGCCAGCAAGATCTCCGGATCTGTCCCCCATTGAGCATGTTTGGGACTGGATGAAGCGTCGTCTCACGCGGTCTGCACGTCCAGCACGAACGCTGGTCCAACTGAGGCGCCAGGTGGCAATGGCATGGCAAGCCGTTCCACAGGACTACATCCAGCATCTCTACGATCGTCTCCATGGGAGAATAGCAGCCTGCATTGCTGCGAAAGGTGGATATACACTGTACTAGTGCCGACATTGTGCATGCTCTGTTGCCTGTGTCTATGTGCCTGTGGTTCTGTCAGTGTGATCATGTGATGTATCTGACCCCAGGAATGTGTCAATAAAGTTTCCCCTTCCTGGGACAATGAATTCACGGTGTTCGTATTTCAATTTCCAGGAGTGTATTTGTTAACTGAGTGGTATGTTGACGTCAGGTAGCCGATTTATATACCTCTGCTATATGTTAACTGAGTGGTATGTTGACGTCAGATAGCCTATTTGTATGAGTCGTGTTGAGAATGTGCTGGCATCAAAACAAAACTGATAACACCGTGCAATGCGACTGAGTAGATGGAACGTCTTTTTTTTATTTTATATCAAACATCGTAAACGTACACTACTGGCCATTAAAATTGCTACACCACGAATATGACGTGCTACATACGCGAAATTTAACCGACAGGAAGAAGATGCAGTGATATACAAACGATCAGCTTTTCGGAGCATTTATACAAGGTTGGCGCCGGTGGCGATACCCACAACGTGCTGACATGAGGAAAGTTTCCAATCGATTTCTCATACACAAACAGCTGTTGATCGGCGTTGCCCGGTGAAACGTTATTGTGATGCCTCGTGTAAGGAGGAGAAAGGCGTACCATCACGTTTCCGACTTTGATAAAGGTCGGATTGTAGCCTTTCGCGATTGCCGTTAATCGTGTCGCGACATTGCTACTCGCGTTGGTCGAGATCCAATTACTGTTAGCAGAATATGGAATCGGTGGGTTCAGGAGGGTAATACGGAACGTCGTGCTGGATCCCAACGGCCTCGTATCACTAGCAGTCGAGATGACAGGCATCTTATCCGCATGGCTGTAACGGATCGTGCAGCCACGTCTCGATCCCTGAGTCAACAGATGGGGACAACAACCATCTGCACGAACAGTTCGACGACGTTTGCAGCAGCAGACTATCAGCTCGGAGACCATGGCTGCGATTACCCTTGACGCTGCATCATAGACAGTAGAACCTGGGTGCACGAATGGCAAAATGTCATTTTTTCGGATAAATCCAGGTTCTGTTTACAGCATCATGATGGTTGCATCCGTGTTTGGCGACATCGCGGTGAACGCACATTGGAAGCGTGTATTCGTCATCCCCATACTGGTGTATCACCCGGCGTGATGGTATGGGGTGCCATTGGTTACACGTCTCGCTCACTTCTTGTTCGCGTTGACGGCACTTTGAACAGTGGACGTTACATTTCAAACGTGTTACGACCCGTGGCTCTACCCTGCAAAACCCTACATTTCAGCAGGATAATGCACGACCGCATGTTGCAGGTCCTGTACGGGCCTTTCTGGATACAGAAAATGTTCGACTGCTGCCCTGGCCAGCACATTCTCCAGATCTGTCACCAACTGAAAACGTCTGGTCAATGGTGGCCGAGCAACTGGCTCGTCACAATACGCCATCACTACTCTTGATGAATTGTGGTATCGTGTTGAAGCTGCATGGGCAGCTGTAACTATACACGCCATCCAAGCTCTGTTTGACTCAATGCCCAGGCATATCAAGTCCCAGGCATATCAAGGCCGTTATTACGGTCAGAAGTGGTTGTTCTGGGTACTGAGTTCTCAGGGTCTATCCACACAAATTGCGTGAAAATGTAATCACATGTCAGTTCTAGTATAATATACGTATTTGTACAATAAATACCCGTTTATCATCTGCATTTCTTCTTGGTGTATCAATTTTAATGGCCAGTAGTGTAATATCTATATATACGTTGATGAACCAAAACATTATGACTACCGCCCATGGCGAGACTGAATGCCACGTGATGCGGACATGTGACACGATAAGGAATTATAGAAGAGTGGGGAATCATACCACCGACGATACGGGCTGCAAATGGGGAAATTCAGTGACATAAGCAATTTGACAAAGGTGAGACATTAGGGCCCTGTACCTAGGAACGAGCATCACCGAAACGGCAAAGCTGGTTGTTTGCTCACGTGAGCATCTATGGAAAGGGGTTGAAGAATGGTGAAACCACCAGTAGGCAACAAGGTGCTGGACGGGCATCATAGAACATGGAGGCTTGTCCGCTCTGTAAAGCAGGATAGGCGCCAATCTGTGGCAGATATGATGGCACACTACAGCCATGGTGCAGGCGCCAGTGATTTGGAGTACAGTGTTCAGTGTACGTACCCTAAGATGGGGCTGCAGAGCGGATGAACTCCACTTATTCCTATGATGGCCCAACAACATCGACTGTAACGTTTGCAGTGGCATTCAGTCATCAAGACTGGACCATGTCACCTGATCAGATGAATCACATTTCGTATCACATCAGGTTGATGATCGTGGCTAGAAACATCGTCATTCAGGTGAACGAAAGCACGAAACATGCACTGCACCAAGGACGGAAGTTGGTGGGGGCACTATTGTCCTATGAGAGATACTCATGTTGGTGTCCATGGGACATTGTTGTGGACCACCTGCATCCCTTCATGTTGATGTCTTCCTTAACGGTGATTGCATCTTCCAGCAGGATAAACGTCGATGTCGCAAAGCCAGAATGGTGCTACAGTGGTTTGAGGAACATGACAGTGAACTCACGTTTTGTCTTGGCATCAAATTCGGCTAATCTGAACCCGAAGTAACACATTTGGGCGCTATCGGCTGCCTGCTCAGCCCTTAATTACTATCGGCCCTTAATTCACGAAATTGAATAACTGTGCATAGGCACCTGGTCTCATATACCTCTGGAAACATAACGAAGACTTGTTGAATTCATCCCATGCAGAATCGCTGCAATATTACGTTCCAAAGGTGGACCAACACGATATTAAGCTGGTGGTCATAATGTTTTAGCCCATCAGTGTATTTTAATAATTAGATTAATAGATATGTACGCCATTTGACACCTTCAGCTCTGCGTTTCATCTGAAAAAAATGTTCAGTTCGTTATTTCGACGACTACAAGATGAGATCTTTCTCAAAAAGGACACCAGATTCTCCTGCAATATGGAGTGGTAAATTTTGCAGAAACTAAAAGATGATTTTGAAACAAGCGAACAAAGAATTGCAGTTGCCTGAGACTTCATCCATGCTCTTGCTTGGTCAATCTACACATCATTCACAGCATGCACAAGCTCTACGGTCATAAGACCACCATCTCACATCAAATTTTTGCCAAATGCTACCAAGGAAGAATGCTGAAGATCCACAGTTTATTGACGGCGATGTGTCAAAGTGAAATTGCAAAAATCTACAACAGCCATGTGTGAGCAGACTCAGATCCTCTATCGATCATTGTTACAAGACATCTTATTAGATTCAGCATAAACGTGTTGTCGGAAATTGTGAATGATGGACTCTTAGGGCCATACATTTTACAGGAAACATTAACAGGTGTTGTTTACCGACAACTTACGAGCGACAGTTTATCCACGCTACTGAAGCACTTTACTTTTGCAGGAAGATAATCGATGCAGATTGTTAATAAAGGGGCTCCATCTTATTTTCTTCACCTTGTACGTTGTTTTCTTCACATAGTACGTAGCCCCAAAATAAAATGAACAATGGGTAGGTCAATAGGCTTTGTAACATGATCTCAAAATTCACCAGAACTAAGTCCTTCAGGTTTCTGATTATGTGGATATGTAAACATATTTCTAGATGGCATTCACATCGACAAGATCAGTTGTCTCAGGAACACATCTCGCATATCTGGCCAAATTCGAGGGAAACCAGGTTTGTTCACAATAGTTTGACATTATTTTATAAGACAAGCTGTGTATAAGAATGTCACAATGAATCACACACATTAGAATCAAACACATGGCTGTCATAAGACAGAATGGCACATATCTCAACTTTTTTTGTCTGCAGAGACATGGTTATAGCACTTTTTTTCATTTTCTACCAATACTAACTAGTTTAAGAATGTGAGACACTTAAAAGAAAGTCTCCCTGTATCTAAAATTAGAAATGCAACAGTATTAGGTGCAGGACTCATGTGACGATATCTCATCTGATGATGTTACAAAAGAGGAGACAGGTATGGCAACAACAAGAAAGCAATGCCTTTCTATATCACATTTTTATGTTATTTTCTTTGGTTGTTTATACTATCAGGAGATGACTGAAGCAAGCCATGCGAAGTTGTTAGGCATAAATCCCTACAAAAATGGAGAAATGAGTAAGCTAATTAGCAAATAAATTGAGTAACCTAGCTTTTCCAATGTACATTTAACATGGTGATTATTGTTATCAGAATACATCTCAACGCTACTAATATTGTGGTAAATATCATCAGAAACATATATGCAGTACAACCCTGAGATTCACGTTGTCTACTAGTTCTAAATGTTGATAATTTCGTCTTTGTTCTTTTTGAAATATCGATTTTCTTGTACAAAATAACCATAAACTCCAAACTTCTTTTTTAAGCACAAATGTAACACTTAGCATCAAGAAAAAGTTCTTTAAAACTGCATTACACATACTACAGTGTATGAGGCTGAAATTTTTAATAAACTAAATTTCAGCAGTAGACTGAACATGAAGATACCTTTTCTGAAAATATTAATCCATAATATTTGAGTGGAGATCTACTACTTCATCAAACAACTCACAGAGGAAATATTTTTGAGCAATATAATTACCTGTGATTTTTAAACTATAAAGCTGTATTTCAGTAAACTGCAAAATATTAATTTTTTGTTTCTGTAATATTAACTTTAGTTTTTACAATATGTTGTACCTACAACAAATCAAATTAATTGAAAATTATACACCATGAGGTACATAAATCACATTACATATCTATCACCTGCATCCTATCAGTTGTTTATTATTATGATTATGCCATGTCCTACATTTTATTTCTTTTCAGACAATGATATCTTTCCTGTTACAAAGGCTATAAGAAAGCTGATGATAATTGAGAAACCATAACATTTATTTGGAAAATCAAAGTCTTGAACTTAGTATCCAACTGCACAAAATATATTAATCAGTTTGCAAAAGACTTACAGCTTTTTCATGAGATTGTTTGTCATATTTGGCTCAATTTGTTGGCAGTAATATGTGGTACTGTTTTCCCCTACCAGTATACCTTTAATTATTCATAATCTGTAATACATACACTTTATGTACTCATTACCTATTTTGTGAATTATTAAATGTCATTAACCAAATGCTTCTAAGACTAAGGTCCACTAGTCAGTATTTACCTCCTTGTCCTTCTCTTTTGATTGAGATTTTTTACTCTGATTCTCTTCCTGGACAGCTAAAGCCATCAAAGCTTCTCTCTTGGCTCTGAAAAATACAGTTAAGTACAAAAGCAAATTAAAGTAAAACAAACAATCTGATAATAATATTTTGTGTCACATGTAGTGCAATTTATAATGCAGTAAAACGAAGAATATTTTGCTTTTTAATCACTCAGTAAGAGACGTAAAACTAGAAAACACATGTTGTGACGTGAATGAGTTATTTTCAACGAATACCAGTCTGCTCCTGCTCAGGTAGGTGTATGGCTACAGTGCAAAGCCTCTAGAAGCTAACACATAATAAATAGTGGTCAATTTGCAATAAAAACCCATCATTAATAGAAAATAATACAACTGTCTGAACCTTTCTACTCGTTTCCAGCACAGGCCTAGCTTCTACACCAAAAATCAACATTCACGCCATTATTACTGAGTGTTGGATAATTGTTGACTTAAGTATATGCATATTTCGTATTTATTATGAACTGTTGTTTGAAATACTAAGTAAATACTTTTGTTCTTAAGGTAACAAGAATCTACACGGTCATCAATTACATTCTTGATTTATAATATTCCCTTTTACTTTACTTTCCCATTACGTCTACATTTTCCAATTCCATTGCTTCTTTCATTAAAATTATGGATTCATCTGCAGAAGAAAATTGTAAATGAAGTGGTTTACGAAGTATCTAATATTATTTTAAACATGATCCACATCAAAAATTCGTAGTACAAAAATTACTATCCACCTTGTTTTAAGGAAATGGCTAAATATTTAGGGGAGCCTAGTTATTGTGAATATGGTCTGTATTGATCTGAGTGGTTTTTAGGGTTCCCAGTTACGAATTTTTGAAGTACATGTTTATTAACTGTCCTTTTTGTTCAATAAACATGATTATTAAAACTAACGCAGCTAAGAGGGGAACCCAAAACAAATTGAATGTACACGCTAGAGGGTTGGGTTGGGTTGTTTGGTGGAGGAGACCAGACAGCGTGGTCATCGTTCTCATCGGATTAGCGAAGGATGGGGAAGGAAGTCGGCCGTACCCGTTCAGAGGAACCATCCCGGCATTTTCCTAGAGGGATTTTTAGGGAAGTTACGGAAAACCTAAATCAGGATAGCCGGACGCGAGATTGAACCGTCGTCCTCCCGAATGCGAGCCAGGCTCGCTGTGCTTTTCGGCAGTTTTACACATTTGTTGGCATATAAACTTCGCTGTCTCCTCATTTTAACTCCAGAAACCCAACATACAAACTGTTTACAGATTTGCAAGTAGATTAAATTCACACTATCTCTCTCCTCTACAAATCTGAACTATTAGGAAGGCCATGTCGATGTAGAAACGAGTACTACATGCATGAGGAGAAAAGGTTCATCCAAGCTGGGCCATGGAAAATGGGTTAATACCAGTAAAGGTGAATGCTGGATACAGTCAAACTTGTATCATAACAGTAGTTTACATCATATGATACCTACTGGTACGTTTTCTGTCCATTATTGATCTCTTGTCGTAATGATTTCGTCATTGCATTTCAATGCTATAGAAATAAGAGCAACCATCGTAAGAAAACTGCATCACTGTGTTCATGAATGAAAGGCTCAATTAATACGTCTGTAACGATATAACAACAACGTGTTTCTTCCGAAATTTTTCTTAAGTATTGACTGCATATGTACAAGCAAAAATATTTGTTTTCTATCACTTCAAACTTTCATCAACGAGTAAATTTTTTTTTTTGTATTTGTTGTGCATTCTGTAAAACGATGTTTGTAATTTTATGTAAATTATTGTGGAGCTGGATTATGTCGGCAGGGAATAGTTAGACAAAGTTTGGTGTTTTTATATTTGGTAGAGAGTAAACTGTGGTGGTACCAACATTTCTGGACATTGCCATGCTGCATCAGAGTACAAGTGCTCGATACCAGCCACGATGTAGAGTCGATGTGTCGCCCATACAAGACGAGAAGATGGCAAATGTGAGTTCGCCATATTTTGCAAGATACGGTGAGAATAACTTAGGTCGACAAATAAATGAAGCTCCAAATAACACCAAAAATATGCTCCGAGGTCCTCCGCAATGTTAATCAGAGTGACATCGTAATGGCAAATGCGTTAGAGACAACACGGTGTCGAGTAGAGACTCCTGATGACAGCTAGCCCGTATATGGTAGTAAGAAGGAGTCCACAATAAATGCACCAAGGAAATCTAATACTCTTTGATCGTGGTGAGGCCTGAGGATTGTGGTTACGTAGCATTTAAACGAGTTATGTGAGATAATAAAGACACTCTCAAGATACAGCTGTGGTGGTACCTTTTCTCATATATTTGTTGAACACTTAGGTAAATATTTCCTTAATTTTCTGATCTATTACGCTCGAGTGAACACTATCGTTTGAAAAGCCGACTAGACAGGGGGAGGGGGTTGCAAGTGCGTTCAAGTCACTGCTTCCTCGATTTGATTAGCGTCTTTTAATTTCATGCTTGATAATATTATCTCTATCACTTATTTCCCCAGATAGCTTCACGGTGTTATGGTATTCTGTTATTATAACATTCTGTATTGGCTTCCTTTTGCTAGCATTGATGTATGATTGCATGTGGAATCAACACTTTTGCATATTTACATCCACATGCACATACATGTACACCTACATACATGCTCCGCAAACCACCGTACGTTGCGTGGCGGAGGGTAAACTGTACCACAAATAGTCGTTACCTTTCCAATTCCACACCCAGATAGAGCAAGGCAAAAACTACTATCTAGATGCCTCCCCGTATGAGCCCTAGCGGTCCCTACACGAAATGAATGTTGGCGGCAGTAGGATCATTCTGTAGTCAGCTTCAAATGCCGATTCTCTAAAGATACTCAGTAGTATTCTTCGAAATGAATATCTACCTCCCTCCAGGAATTCCCACTCGAGTTCCAGAAGCAGATCTGTAACACTTGCACGGTGATCGAACCTACCGGTAAGAAATCCAGCATCTTCCCTCTGAATTGCTTCGATGTCTTCTTTTAGTCCGACATAGTGCGGATCCCAAACACTCGACCTCCACTCAAGAATAGATCGCACTAGCGTCCTATATGTGAACTCCTTTACAGATAAACTATACTTTCCTAAAATTCTCTCAATAAACAGAAGTCAATCATTCGCCTTCCCTACAACTATCATCACATGCTCGTTCCATGTCATATCGCTTCGCACCGTTACGCCCAGATATTTAAACTACGTGACTGATTCGAGAAGGACACTACTAATGCTGTATCCAAACATTACCGGCTTTTTTTCCTAATCATCCTCATTAACTTATCTTTTTCTTCATTAAGAGCCCGCTGCCATTCATCACACCAACTAGAAATTTTGTCTAGTTCATCGTCTATGAAGGTGAGACAAATGAAAACCTTAAATTTGTAATAACAAATTGAAATTGCGCGACGTTATCCTGTAAGTGGTAAGCGTGCTACAAACAGCATGCAGAATGGCCTGTAGATAGCAGCATAGTGCAGATGCACACATGCCGTCGCAGTATCAGTATAAAGATGGCCGACACACTTGCGACTTGCACCAGAGAAGAAGAGCGTTCTGTTATTCGGTTTTTGCATAGTGAAGGTGTGAAACCTACTGAAATTCATCGACGAATGAAGATTCAGTACAGTGATGCATTTTTGTCACAACAGCAAGTCTACGAATGGAGTAGGAAGTTCGCAAATGGTGTGACTTCAGTGGAAGATGCTCCTCGCCCAGGTCAGGCACAACGAGTTGTGACTCCACAGAACGTTACTGCAGTTGAAGCCATTGTGAAGGAAAACCGCCGAGTGACACTGAATGACATTGCAGCATGTTTACAGATTAGTCATGGGTCAGCAAACCACATTGTGCATGATGTGCTCCAGTTTCACAAAGTGTCTGCAAGATGGGTGCGACGGCAGCTGACTCCTGAAATGAGAGAACGACGTGTTGATGCTTGTGAAGAACTTCTTCGGCGCTTTGAACGAGAAGGTGATGGCTTCCTTGCAAGAATCGTTACTGGGGACGAAACCTGGGTTCACTTCCACCAACCGGAAACGAAGAGAGCGAGCAACCCAGACCTTGCCCCAAGTGATTTCCAATTGCTTGGACCACTCAAAGACGCAATGGGAGGAAAGAAGTTCCGTTCTGATGAAGAGGTACGCCACGCGGTGCATGAGTGGTTGCACAGACTACCAAAAGAATTTTTATCTAAAGGAATTTATGCACTATGTAAGCACTGGAGGACTTGCATTGAGTGTGGGGGAGATTATGTTGAAAAGTGATACAGCTTTGTACCACTTCTGCACAATAAATAATATTTAAAAAATATATTTAAGGTTTTCATTTGACTCACCCTCGTATTAACCTACAGTCACTTATCTTCGACATCTCCCTGTACACCACAGCATCATCAACGAATAACCGCAGACTGCTGTCCATCCTGCGCCAGATCATTTACGTATATAGAAAATAGCAACGGTACCATCACACTTCCCTGAGGCACTACTGATGTTACTCCTGTCTCTGATGAACACTCGCCATCGAGGACAACATACTGGGTTTATTAGTTAAGAAGTCTTAGAGCCACTCACATATCTGAGAGCCTTATGCACGTACCCTCGTTAACGATCTACAGTCGGGTACCGTGTCAAATGCTTTTCGGAAATCTATAAATATGGAATCTGCCTGTAACCCTTCATCCATAGTTTGCAGTATATCATGTGAGAAAAGAGAAAGCTGGGTTTCGCACGATCGATGCTTTCTAAAGCTGTGCTGATTCGAGGACATGAGCTTTTCGGTATCTAGGAAATTTATTGTATTCGAATTCAGAACATGCTCTAGAAGTCTGCAGCAAACCGATATTAAGGATACTGGTCTGTGATTTTGCGGGTCCGGTCTTTTAGCCTTCTCAAATATAGGAGTCACCTGCGCTTTTTTCCAGTCCCTTGACACTTTGTGCCGGTCGAGAGATTCGCGATAAATGCAAACTAAGTAAGAGGCCAATGACGTAGAGTACTCTTTGTGAAACCGAATTGGGATTCCATTTGAATCTGGTGACTTATTTGTTTTCAACTCTTTCAGTTGTTTTTCTACGCCAGGGGTGCTTATTACTTTGCAATCCATATTGGATTCAGTGCGATGGTCAAACGAGCGTACGTTTGTATGATTCTCCTGCGTGAATGATTTCTTAATTTAAAACTTCGGCCATCCTTTTGCTATCTTCTATTGCCAAAACAGACTGGTCAGCTAGTGACTGGATGCTAGCCTTAGACCCGCTTAGCGATTTTATATAAGATCAGAATTTTTTCGGGTTCCCCGCCAAGTCATTAGCCATGTATGGCGGTCGTAACTATTGTATGCTTAGCGTACAGATCTTTTCACAGCCGCACGAATCTCTATTATTCTTCGCCTGTCGCCATTCCCGCGACCTCTTTTCAATCTAGAGTGCAACAGGCTTTGCTTCCTCAGCATTTTCCGAGTTTTGTTGTTTAACCAGTGGGTCTTACCCGCCCTTATTACACTTACTAGCCATATGCTTGTCCAGAGCACGATTTACAATCTGTTTAAACTTTGCTCATAATTCCTCTGTGTCCGCCATTCTGGAATTAAATAATTGCAGCTCATTGTCTAAGTGAGATGTTAACAATTGCTTGGCTGCAATTTCTAGCAGAAACTCTCTCCTAGCCTTCTTGGCTGATTTATTTACTTTCGTAACTATAGTCGCTATGATGGCATCATGATCACTAATCACTGTCTCTATACTGACACCATCGATAAGGTCTACAGCCTGTTAGTAGCTACAAGGTCCAAGATACTTCCATTGCTCGTGGGCTGCCGAACTAGTTGCTCAAGACAGTTTTAGGAAAACGTGTTCAAAAACACTTCAGAAGACTGTTTGTTGAAACTCCTCCAATGAATCCGTACACGTCCCAGTCTATTCTCGGTAGATTAAAGTCACCACCAACTAGTATTGCATCATCCGGGTTTTTATGCACAACTGACCATAGACTTTCTTTGAATGGCTCTATACCTGTCACCGCGGAGTTGGGTGGTCGGTAAAAACATCCAACGATACACTTGGTTTCACCTAGAGCTGTTATGAGCGCCAGATAACTTCAGTATCACACTCAATTTCAAACTCGGTAGAGACAATATTTTTGTCGACTGCAATGAAAAGCCGGCCGGTTTGGCCGAGCCGTTCTAGGCGCTTCAGTCTGGAATCGCGCGACCGCTACGGTCGCAGGTTCGAATCCTGCCTCGGGTATGGATGTGTGTGATGTCCTTAGGTTAGTTAGGTTTAAGTAGTTCTAAGTTCTAGGGGACTGATGACCTCAGATGTTAAGTCCCATAGTGCTCAGAGCCATTTGAACCATTTTTTTGCAATGAAAACTCCCCCTCCTAAGGCGTGTAATCTGTTTTTCCAATAAACATTCCAAGACTCGCCCAATATCTCAGAGCTTTTTGCTTTGGATTTTAGCCAGCTCTCAGTCTCAAGAATAATTTGAGGTTGGGAACTTTCCTGGAGGGCAGCAAATTCGGAAACCTTGTTACGAATAGTTCGAAAATTTACTGTCAAAATTTTTGCAGTCGAACTGTCTTTACTTTGAATGCAGTCTGATTTCCCCATATGCGTATCAACTGGCGAGTGTTCATGAGAGTACCGCCTGGCCTAAAAAACCCCATGTGCACTCCACATGTACTCTGTTATCCGAATAGCTGCTTCCTTTGTGTAGTGCACCCTTAACCTATCAAGGGGAGTCATACAAATCCGCACCCGACAATACAGATCCAGAAATGTGCAGCCAATACTGTCACAGAGATGACGAAGCCTCTGGTTGAGACCCACCAGTCGGCTCCAAACCAAAGGACCCCGATCAACTCTGGGAACGATGTTGCAAATTACGAGCACTTCTTGCAGCCCGTGTGCGAAGCCAGCAGTCTTCACCACCTCCGGCAGCCACCTTTACAAACTGAGGATAGCCCGAAAACCCATGAGAAAGGCATTGTTGGTGCCAAAGTGAGTCACAACTTGCAGACGAGTGCACCATATACGTTCGAAAGCCAGGCCGCCTCCACATCTCGGATGAGCCCCGTCCCCCGGCAGACATACCGATTGCATAATGGCTTTCTTTCCAGCTCTTTCTAAAGGGCTCCATAACGCTCCTAACGTCGGAGCTCGCTATAAGCAGCAAACCCCTGCCCACGTATTCCTGCTCGGACCCTGCTGAAGGAACGGCCACCTGTTCACTCACAGGGTGAACAGGCGAGGCCACACGGCCAGCCTCCACATTGGCCCTCCATCTCGAGCGACGCGAACATGTTACCACTCGTCTCTCACCCTGCGGGTCCACCGCGCTGTGTACACTTGAAGGTGCCTCGGCAGTAGAGCCCTTGGACGAAACAAGCGACAACTGAGGTGTCCCATGCGACGCTCCAGAATCTTCGTCACCTCTACACCCCCTGAAGGCGACTGATCGCAGCCAGAACCAAATTCAACTGTTCGCAAACTGCGGCTAGCTCCTCCTGTGTCCGCACACAGTAGACACACATTCTCTCCATCCTATCAAGACTAATTGAAGAGTAAACAGTAAATGCAGGCCACGGCGCAGCTGTGACAAAGACGATTACCTAAGGACAACTAAAGGAAGCAGATATATGTATATATATATATATATATATATATATATATATATACATATATATATATATATATATATGTTCAGCAAACTAAATAAAAAATGTGTAATGTCTTACCTCAATGAGGAACTTAAAACTTTCAACACAGGACAGAAGCATGTAGAGGAACTCTGGCTCAAGTTTAAAAGAATAGTTGACCACGCATTAGATAGATACGTACTCAGTAGAGCAGTTCATAATGGCAGGGAACCTCAATGATATACAGTTACAGTAAGGAACCTTCTAAAGAAACAGAGAATACTGGATAATAGTTGTAAAACAAAGCTTAGGGCTACAGATAGAGTGATGCTAAATGAAATTCAATGACTACCGTAGCAGAATGTTGTCAAATGATCTTTCACAAAATCCAAAGAAATTCTGGTCGTATGTAAGGGCTGTCAGTGGCACGAAAGTTAGTGTCCGGTCCCTAGCGAATGAGACAGGAACTGAAATTGAGGGTAGCAAAGCAAAAGCTGAAATGCTTAACTCAGTTTTCAAATGTTCCTTCACAAACGAAAACCTAGGAGAAGTGCCCCAGTGTAATCATCGAATCACTGAAAAGATGAATGAAATAAGTGTTAGTGTCAGTGATGTTGAGAAACGGCTGAAATCGTTAAAATTGAATAAAGATCCAAGGCCCGATGGAATCCCTATCAGATTCTGTACTAAATTTGTGGCCGACAAAGCCTCTCTTCTCACTGTAATCTATCATAGATCCCTCGAACAAAAAACCGTGCCCAGTTCTTGGAAAAAGCACAGGTCACACCCGTCTACAAGAAGGGTAACAGATGTGATCCACAAAACTACCGTCCAATATCCTTGACATAGATTTGTTGTAGAATCTTAGAACATATTCTGAGCTCAAATGAGGTATCTTTAACAGAATGACCTCCTCACTCCTAACAGACTGGTATTCGAAAACATCGATCAAGTGAAACCCAATTCGCACTTTTCTCACATGACATACTGAAAGCTTTGGATCAAGGCATCCAGATATATGTAGTGTTTCATGATTTCCGAAAAGCATTTGACTTAGTACAGCACCTACGCCTATTGTCAAAAGAACGATCATATGGGGTATCAAGTGAAATTTGTGACTGGATTGAGGACTTTTTGGTAGGGAGGAAACAGCATGTTATCTTGGATGGAGAGTAATCGTCAGATGCAGAAATAATACCGGGTGTATCCCAGGGAATCGTGTTGGGACCCTTGCTGTTCATGTTGTATATTAATGACCTTGCAGACAACATTAATAGCAAAATCAAGTTTTCAGCAGATGATGCAGTTCTCTATAATGAATTACTATCTGAGAGGAACCGCATAAATATTCAGTCAGATCGTGATAAGATTTCAAGATGGCGCAGAAATTGGCAACTTGCTCTAAATGTTCAGAAATATAAAATTTTGCACTTCACAAAATGAAAAAAAAACGTAATATCCTATGACCATAATATCAATCTGAATCGGCCAACTCATGCAAATACCTGGGTGTAACACTCTGTTGTGATATGAAATGGAATGATCACATAGGTTCAGTCGTGAGTAAAGCAGGTGGCAGACTTTGGTTTATTGGTAGAATACTGGGGAAGTGCCATCAGTCTACTAAATAGATTGCTTACAAATCACTCTTGCGACCCATCCTAGAATATTTCTCAAGTGTGTGGAACCCGTATCAGATAGGACTAACAGGGGATGGTTCGCGGGGCTCCCCCCCTCCCCCACCCCACCCCCCCTCGGAGTTCGAGTCCTCCCTTGGGCATTGGCGTGTGTGTTGTCCTTAGCGTAAGTTAGTTTAAGTTAGATTAAGTAATGTGTAAGTCTACGGGCTGATGACCTAAGCAGTCTAGTCCCATAGGAACTTACCACAAATTTCCAGTTTACTAACAGGGGATATTGAACAAACACAGAGATGGGCAGCACGAATGGTCACAGATTTGTTTAATCCAGGGGAGAGTGTCACAGAGATACTGGAGGAACTGAAATGGCAGATTCTTGGAGACAGATGTAAACAATCCCGAGAAAGTCTATTAACGAAGTTTCAAGAACCAGCCTTAAATGATTACTCTAGGGATATACTGCAACACCCTACGTGTCGCTCGCATAGGGTTCGTGAAAATGAGATTGGAATAACTACTGCACGCACAGAGGCTTCAAACAATCATTCTTCCCGCGCTTCATACGTGAATGGAAGAGGAAGGACCCCTAACAACTGGTACAATGGGACATACCCTCTGCCATGCACCTCAAGGTGACTTGCAGAGCATATCTGTGGATGTAGACGTAGAAACCTAGATAGCAATTTCTTACCCTCCTGACGTGTAACCAAGGGACGCTGATGCCGCAATGAACTATGTAGCTGGCTGTTCAGAAGAAATGACAAATGAACTACAGACTGCCTGAAGTTACACTTACAGCTAACAAAAAAGCGAGACTAAACTTCTTAAATACCAAAACATGCAAGCAATTAAATAAATATATACTGTTAAGAAAACACAGGACAAGCTAATAACGTAACTCGATGCCCCGGAGACGTGTCACTGGCGATAGCCGGCACCGAACTGAGCAGCTAACGACGCTGATTAGATCGGTCACTAGTCTCAAAACAGACAACTGAGTAACTACCGCGCTTCTAACTAATTGAATATACACTTACAAAACGCGAGATTAAACTTTGAAAACCTGAGACTGGAGGTCTACTGAATATTTACTATTTGCAAAGGTCGTGTAATTTAGTAAATAAAGCGATACTAGCGACTTCTGCAGCGAAAAACTGCACTATAAAGTAAACCCACTCAAGACAAAAGATCGAAAAATACAAAAATTTTTGCAACAAAAATATATGGCTCTACTAAAGGAACCAAATAATCGTCTACTGTTCACCTCTGCTCAGAAGCGAATTCGAATAGCACTAAACTATCGATGTAAACAAACTGTGTAGAACCATAAGCTGCTGCTGCTGTCTCCGCTCTGCTAAGAGGCAGGAGGTCTACTGAATATGTGTTTTTTCTTTACAATATTTGTCACTTTTCATACCTTTTCAAGATCTGACGTTGTGGAAAAAATGGTTCAAATGGCTCTGAGCACTATGGGATTTAACTTCTGAGGTCATCAGTCCCCTAGAACTTAGAACTACTTAAACCTAACTAACCTAAGGACATCACACACATCCATGCCCGAGGCACGATTGGAACCTGCGACCGTAGCGGTCACGCGGTTCCAGACTGTAGCGCCTAGAACCGCTCGGCCACTTCGGCCGGCCGTTGTGGAAACAACGTTACACTTATCATATGGGGATTTTATTCCATCTGTCTAGCAGCAAACACTGTGCTGCCATTGCCAGAATACATAAGGCTTCGGAGCAGTGTTAGTACGAAGAATGTTTCTGTGACATTCTTTGACTCAGTCAACACTAGTAGAAGCCACTTTCTTCCCACTGGAGTGCATCTAACACACAGATATATGAACTATATTCCCTGTGGAGGATGGTATCTCCTGCGAATTACTGGATTTGTCCACACGGCTAAAAAAATAGTGTGTAGAGGTAATGGCGGCAGACAGCATCAAAAAGTGTACGGATATGGTTGGAAGAACACGCAAAGGTTTCAAAGTACATGCCGGTACTAGTGTATTAAATTTATCGGATACTAAATTAATCCATCAGCTAGGGAGCATTTAATCGCCGTATTTACCGTGTGAATCCTACCTGTAACAGATGAGTGGGGAACACTGCAGGTACTACTGCTTCAGACAGCTGTTGAAACCTGTCAGTACCTGACAAGTGTCATTTTTAATCATGTATATTTTCGTCATCAACCTTCTGACTGATTTGATGCAGCCCAGCACGATTATCAATTCTTTCCCAATCCCATCATCTCAGAGAAGCACCAACGTCCAACTTCTCCAAATTGTCTAGCGTTGCTGCATGCTAGAGCGGCGTGTTTCTGGGCACGAGCAAGTGTTCACAAGAAATGGATTCGATAGTGTAAGATGCCATTGCAATGTACACAGCTGAAACAAAACACTTTCACGATACGAAAAATTAATCGAAAATGCAAAAGTTTACGTTGGCCAGATCTAATGGCGATTCAAGTTACTTCATTTTTTATTTACTGCCAAAATACGACTACTTTGTGATATGACTCAAAGCTCCAGTGAGACGACATTTTTGTGAAACCATCATGTCAGCGGCGCGTTTGATGTGATAATGGCTGTTTGGAGGTGAATTAAGTCCATTACGCGGAGGTATTATAATAGCAGATTAGTCGGAGACCAGTAAACACGAACCCAAATTTTTTGACGAATCAAATTCCTATGTATAAAAACAGCTTCAACGTCTGACTACTTTACAAATGAGTTAGTGTGTTAAACATTTGATTTTAAGCTTGTACGTGAGAAGTCGTTCAGAAAAGGTTTGAAGTTACGTGCAAAGTTTGTTGAAGTCGCTATGTGCTCTCATTCTCAAATACTGGATGAATATAGTCCGTGTAGTTTGCGCGCCGTGACTTACACTGCCTCACAACATACACGCAGTTTCTAACTATAATATCTGTCTTAATATGTTAGACATTTCACCTCTTAAAGATCAGATTATGACAGTATTTTAATTTTTTAGATCCGGGCAATAATTATATGAAATACTGAAAATCAAATTTTTGTTTCCCTTGAAAGCCATTAGCCTGCAACTGGGATTGAGCACCATGAACTGGGTTAGTCGTTTATTAATATAGATACACGAAAGTCAGTGTTCAAATGTTCAAGTACACGGAATTTTGTTTTCATGACTGGGATATGTTACGAGAAAATGATCTAGATAATTAATCTCTATGCTTCCCGCCGGCCGCTGTGGCCGTGCGGTTCTAGGCGCTGCAGTCTGGAACCGCGAGGCCGCTACGGTCGCAGGTTCCAATCCTGCCTCGGGCATGGATGTGTGTGATGTCCTTAGGTTAGTTAGGTTTAACTAGTTCTAAGTTCTAGGGGACTAATGACCTGAGAAGTTGAGTCCCATAGTGCTCAGAGCCATTTTTCTATGCTTCCGACTGAGTGACAACACGTCTCCTCGTAACTGATTGCACTTGCTCCACAGACAATAATATTTCACACGCTTCCTTGGTGGACATTTGTTCAGCCTCTGAGTACCTAGTGTTACTTCGTCAGGCAATTAACACAGGTACTCATTTCAGACCTGAAAACAGAGCAAGGTCAGGCACTCAGGCTCTTAGTGATGAGTGCTGAAAAAAATCAAGAGGGCTGGAAAATCGCAATCTGATAAGCTCGCACTGTTGTTTTCATTTCTAGCCTTTAACGACGTATGAACGCGATTTAAATTAGCTTCTCCGCCACATTTCTGACTAGTCAGTGCTTGTGTGCTGTATCTTGTCCTGTGCTGTTATGAATGAGGATACATTCAGTAGTCACCATAAAGCCTACATCTTTCATTAAATTCGCAGGTAGTCGTAGTGCCCCATCTGACAGAGGAACCTCATTTACAGTGAGTCCGTACAGACCAGAGTTGCAAATGACAGGCAAAAATCACACAGACATACACACACACACACACACACACACACACACACACACACACACACACATACAAAGAGAGAGAGAGAGAGCTGCAAATTGGCGTGAATAGAGTTCCGGTGTTGGAGGAGGGTCTGAATACGCCTAATAAACAGTTCCAGAACCAAAGCAGACTCCAAAATAAATTATGGTATATGATATATTTTCATATTATAGCCAAAGTGCCAATGTCAGTACAGTGAAGGGAAATTCAAAAATGGTTCAAATGGCTCTGAGCACTATGGGACTTAACATCTGAGGTCATCAGGCCCCTAAAACTTAGAACTACTTAAACCTAATTAACCTAAGGACATCGCACACATCCATGCCCGAGGCAGGATTCGAACCTGAGATCGTAGCGGTCGCGCGGTTCCAGACTGAAGCGCCTAGAACCGCTTGGCCACACCGGCCGGCCGAAGGGAAATTGAAGGGAAATACAAGAGAGAGATGGGTGGGATTACACCCCATATTATATGGTACATCAAGTCAAATGCTCCACATCGTGTATGCTGAGCTGCTGAGACGATGCTTTCCAGAGAATCTGGAGGTGGCTGGGAGTCGGAACTCGGCTGGAGCCGTTCAGCACTGGCGACAGGTGGATAGTTCTTGGTGATCATCCTGGGCAGGAAGGATGTACATATCAGTACATCCGTGTCGTGACGTCGGGCTCTCACCGCACATTACTTTTGATTCGTTTAAGACACATGTAACCCGGCAACTAGGGGTTCATGTAACAAACAGCAATGCGCTCTCGAAACGTCATTAATAAACGAGATACAGATGTCTAGTTGTTTTTAAATGGAAATATACTACTTTTTGCCGCCAGAATAGAAGCTCTCGAGGAGACAAATTCATTGACACAACTCTTTTGTAGGTCTAACAAGAAATCACTGAGCAAAAATACACTGAATTTAGGGATTTTTGTCCCTTTATTGCAGCCGTTTAGTGACACGACACCCGGCAGTTTACTCCACTCTCCAAAAAACTTGCGCCGCCGAGGTAATACGTATGTGACGCACACGCTATTCTCGAATGAAATCAGAGTCGTCGAGACAAGATATACACTGAGGACACAAATGTCATTGCATAGCGATACACACATACACAGATGGCGGTAGTATCGCGTACACAAGGTATAAAGGGTCTGTGCATTGGCGGAGCTGTCATTTGTACTCAGGTGATTTTCGTGAAAAGGTTTCCGACGTGATTATGGCCGCGCGACAGGAATTAACATACTACGAAAGCAGAATGTTAGTTGAAGCTGGGCGCATGGCACATTCCATTTCGGAAATCGTTAGGGAATTCAATATTCCGAGTTCCACAGTGTCAAGAGAGTACCGGGAATTCCACATTTCACGGACAAAGCAGTGGCTGGCAGCCTTCACTTGAAGACCGAGAGCAGTGGCGTTTGAGTAGAGTTGTCAGTGCTAACAGACAAGCAACAGTGGGTGAAATAACTGCAGAAACGAACGTGGGACGTACGACGAACGTGTCCGTTAGGACAGTGCGGTGAAATTTAGCGTTAATAGGCTATGGCAGCAGACGACCGACGCGAGTACCTTTCCTAACAGCACCACATCGCCTGCAGCGCCTGTCTGGGCTCGTGACCATATCCGTTGGACCCTAGACAACTGGAAAACAGTGGTGTAGTTAATAAGTAATGATGATAGGGTTCGTGTGTGGCTCGGACCCCACGAAGTCATGGGCCCTGGTTGTCAACAAGGCACTGTGCAAGCTGTTGGTGGCTTCATAATCGTGTGGGCTGTGTTTACATGGAATGAACTGGGTCCTCTGGTCCGTATGAACCGACTATTGAGTGGAAATGGTTATGTTCGGCTACTTGGAGAATATTTACAACGACCCATGGACATCACGTACCCAAACAACGATGCAATTTTTATGGATGACAATGCGCCATGTCAGAACGTTCTGGACAATTCGAGAGAATGATTTGGCCACCCAGATCGCCCGACATTTGTGGGACATAATCGAGAGGTCAGTTCGTGCTCAAAATCTTCCACCGGCAACAGTTTCGCGATTATGGACGGCTATGCAGGCAACATGGCTCAATATTTCTGCAGTTGCTTCTAGCGACTTGTTGAGTCCATGCCACGTCGATTTGCTGCACTACGCACGACACGATTTTAGGGAGGTATTCCATGAATTTTCTGACTTCAGTGTACCTCTTCAGTTGCGTGTTGACCTTCAGAGGAATTAATTGAAGTGCAGAAGAGCCACTGTCTACGTACATCAAGTTTGTAATGGAACACTGAAGGTTATTTACAGTGCTTTACAAGCCACCTAGTGGAATCCTTAGTAATTCTTAAACCGTTTCCAGGAGTAAAATGCCATTTTCTAATGAGGAATCGGTCGACATGCTCGTAATTTATGACAGATGCCATTAAAATGCATCAAAAGTACTAGAAATGCACGCAGAACCTTTCCCATGTAGATGTCGTCCAATTCGTCCTACATTTGTTAATACCATCAAAAGACTTCGCGGGACTGTAAGTTTTGACACAAGATAACGTGTAGGAAGGAAGACTGCTACCAGCCAAGCTGCAGAAGCAGCGGTTCTTACAATTGCTTCAATAAATACGCATGCCAGTTCTCCTGAAATACAAAGAGAGTTCGGCATCAGTCGGAGAAGTGCTGTAACAATTTATATCACTCGATCCATATTTCTCTACATAAAGAGCTCCATGGCAATTATTTTTGACATCGTTTTGAACACTGTCAGTGGGTTATCCAGCGAGGCAAATAAGTTTGTGGAGAAAGCATTGTTTACTGATGAGGTCGCGTTCTCAAATCACAGGAATGTAAATTAGAGAAATACGTGCTACTGATCGACAGAAAACTCGTGTTGGCTTTATCAGGTACTCAGTCAACAACAGTAGTGTCTGAATGTTTCGCGTGGCATATTCGGACTGCACGTGTGCGATACTTTATATCGTTGGCTGTATGTTGAACGGGGCAAAATACACACGTTTTTGGTAAATACTTTACCTTGTTATTAAAAAATGTGCCCTTAAGAACAGGTCAGATGAAGTGGTTTCAATACGATGAACCTCCTGCCCGTAACTGAGCTGCTCGGAGGAACGATATGGTAAGTGCCAAAACGAGAGTTTGAAGATACAGAGGATTAAAGTTTGCAATTAATCCACAAATCCGAATAATTTGATTCAAAAATCTGTTTTGTTCTAGATGGGTTCTGACATCCATTTTCTTCCACAGAGACGTAAAAAGTGTAAGGAACAGACAATAATACATGAATTATATAAAAATAAATACATTACTGTAGTAGAGATACCTGTGGGTTACCAAAATCACATACGCTAACAACAAAACATAATGATATGTAACCATACGAGAACATTTACAAAGAGTTGCTAGAAGACTTCACTGTATATCTCGTTGCTTGAAAGTACTTAATTACTCATCATTCTCAGCACACATGTATCCATTGCTTTAATTTTAGTGACAATAAAAATCCACGACGAACAGGAGGGATGTAATCTAACAGGAACAGAACGTCAGCAACTTTATGTTTTTCAGTGACTCTGGGTCCGTCGTATTAAAAACAAAGAATAAGAACTGGGTTTTGCCTCTCACGTTTCCTGAAACTTACATTGTGGCAGATTCTATGAGATAATGTCTCGCTGACGAATGGAGGTGAGGGGTATTCAGAAATCACCTTCCACCTGCATATATTCCATATTTCTTTCACCTACTTTCTCAAAACATTTAAGAGGACACTGGCATTCAGGTCCTATATCCTTTTTATCTTCAGTTTTTCCTGTATGAGATATACATCGTTTGCCTGTGCTACACTTCTTCCGCTTAAACTTCCTCAGCGTTTTCCAAGAAGACCTCTTCGTCTTTTCCTCTGTCCCTTCATGACAGGTATCTACAACATTGACTAACTGCTCTATATTAAGGCCAGTCCGAAATTCTTCGCAGATTAACCGAACAGCAACGAAGATTATTGTTGAACGAGGAAGATTGGGTTTAACGTCAACAACATGGAAAACTGTCTGGTCTCGTCTTACAAGGAGAGGTCTCCAGCAGTGCGATCGAATTCTTGAAACCATCTATATGGTGATGTAGGTTAAGGTGCCAGGTATGATACCGTGAAACCATTCACCCTGCGGGCCACCATTTGCGAGTAACTGACGAAAAAAATAATTAATTTTGTGTGATGCACTACTGCTTTATAATAGAAGTGTTTTACGAGCTGGTTTCGTAGCGTGGGTATAGTACTAACTTCATATGCAAGAGGTTGTGGGTTTGAATCTTGTTATGCACTTTGAAATCATTTATTTTTAAACCTTTATCGAAAAGAATTTTATATTTACTTTCATTCTGTTAATTGCCGTAAATGTATTTTTTATTTCTATTCCGTTGTTACATAACTTTAATCAATGTATTAACTTTTTCAGTTGCTCTCATTTTTAATTCCCATCATTCGTTTTCCAGTTGGGATCTTTGAGCGTGTAAAGTTAATTATTTGTTTTATTTATGATCACAAAATTCAAACAGTTGAAAATAACAATCTATCAGTTAAAAAAAAAAAAAAAGAAATAATCTTAGTGCAGAGGTGTCAAAAATGTAATTTCCATTACAAGATATACATTTTCTTGGATGCTAATCTTCATACAAACATTTAAAACATAAATGTTTATTGTACAATGGAAAAAATAAAGCAGATGAAGATTTAAATGAAAGAAAGGATTATAAGTACAGCGTAATTCGAGCAAAACGAGGAATATACACTGAAGCGCCAAAGAAACTGGTATAGCCATGCGTATTCAAATACAGAGATGTGTAAACAGGCAGAATACGGCTCTGCGGTCGGCAACGCCTGTATCAGACAAGTGTCTGGCGCAGTTGTTAGATCGGTTACTGTTGCTACAATGGCAGGTTACCAAGATTCAAGTGAGTTTGAACGTGGTGTTACAGTCGGCACACTAGCGATCGGAAAAAGGATCTCCGAGCAGCGATGAAGTGGGGATTTTTCCGTATGACCATTTCACGACTGTACCGAGAATATCAGGAATCCCGTAAAACATCAAATCTCTGACATCGCTGCGGGCGGAAAAAGATCCTGCAAGAACGGGACCAACGAGAATCGTTCAAAGTGACAGAAGTGCAACTCTTCCGCAAATTGCTGCAGATTTCAATGCTGGGCCATCATCAAGTGACAGCGTGCGCACCATTCAACGAAATGTCATCGATGCGGGCTTTCGGAGCAGAAGGCCCACTCGTGTACCCTTGATCACTGTACAACACAAAGCTTTACGCGTCGCCTGGGCCCGTCAACACGAACACTGGATTGTTGATGGCTGGAAACATGTTGCCTGTTCGGACGAGTCTAGTTTCAAATTCTATCGAGCGGATGGAAGTTTACGGGTATGGAGACAACCTCATAAGTCTATGGACCCTGCATCTCAGCAGGGGACTGTTCAAGCTGATGGAGGCTCTGTAATGGTTCGGGGCGTGTGCAGTTGGAGTGATATGGGACCCCTGATACGTCTAGATACGACTCTTGACAGGTGACATGCACATAAGCATCCTGTTTGATCATCTGCATCCATTCATGACCACTGGGCATTCCGATGGACTTCGGCAATTCCAGCAGGACAATGCGGCACTCCACACGTCCAGAATTGCTACCGAGCAGCTCCAGAAACACTCTTCTGAGTTTAAACACTCTGCTGTCCACCAAACTTCCCAGACTTGAACGTTATTGAGCAAATCTGGGATTCCTTGCAACGTACTGTTCAGAAGAGATCTCCACCCCCTCGTACTCTTACGGATTTATGGACAACCCTGAAGGATTCATGACGTCAGTTCCCTCCAGCACTACTTCAGACATTAGCCGCGTCCATACCACGACGTGTTACGGCATTTCTGCATGTTCGGGGGGCCATACACGATATTATGCAGGTGTACCAATTATTTTGGCTCTTCAGTGTAAATAATGAATGCTATAACATGAACGAAAATATAGGATGATGAAACGGAAGAAATTAAATCGCTGTTAATACATGGCAGTCATTAAAATCACAAGCACAAAGGTAGAGATTGACACCGCAAAACGAATGATGGGAATTAAAAAAGAAAACAACTGGAAAACTTAATACGGTGATTAAAACGACGTGACAAAGGAATGGAAATAAAAAATACATACAAACCAATTTACTGAATAAAAATAATTATCAAAGTCATTTCGTTAAATATTTAAAAATATAAAATTTCAATGAGACTATGAAAATTCGAACACAAAACCTTTTAAATGCAGGGTATGAGAGCAGTACTATAACCATCACGCTACGCACCCAGTTTGTGTAAGTTTCTCCTATTTTCAAGCTGTTGAGCATCACGAAAATTCCGAATTTTTTTGTGCGTCAATTACTCGCAAAACGATGGTCCACCAGGGTGAATGGTTGTAGATCTAATACCTGGGAACTTAACCTACATCACTATATAGATGCTTTCAAAACGTCGATCCCACTACTGAGGACCTCTCCTTGTCGGTCTTGCTACATTACTGACGGAGATCGCTTCATTGTGGTATAGGGTCTTTCGTCGTTTGGCGACAGTCTTTTTCGCCCTACAATCAATGTCACCACATTGATACCTTGCATCACAGGCTGTTCTCTTGTGGGCGGGGTCATTGGCTCTGGATTCGTCGACAGTTGGCTTTCCTTTTTCGAGGGCCTGAATCGGCTTTTTCAGATGAATTCCGTAATCGTCCAGATGTACACTTCTTTCCGCAGACGAAAACGAATACGATCATCTGGCTCCTGCGTCACTACGTTCACTATGTTGTTGAAGGAGGGAACGACGCTGATCCCCCTGTCCTTTACCAGTATCTGTAGACGGCACAAGGGAAGGTTTTATGCAAATATACTTTTTCTTCTTTTTAGGCGTCATGGTGTTGGTTAAGTTCCCCTGTGGTCTGTGTTCCTCATTGTTTTTGGTAGCAAGTCACGTGAAACTTCGTTTTGTTCACTTTTCTTCGTTATACACAAATTTAAAAAATAAAAAGTAAATGCAATTAAAAATAGACAATAGGTTGTCAGTTTCCTGGTTACTTAAAATCTTTTTCTCTTGTTCTGTTACTGATACTTATTCGTTTTCTCAATTTGCAGCTCATATGATATGATGTTTTTGACTGTGGTCGTCTGAATGTTCATGAAAGTACGAAGTCACACTAATAGTAAAAAAAAAAAGTGGTAAGCATCACTGCGTCTAGGATGTGGGGTCTCGAGTTCAGTTCTTGGACAGGTCTGAGATTATCTTCGCTCTGGGAGTGGATATTTGTGTTGTTCTAATTATTTCATCTCGTTTTCATCGACGTGGAAGTCGCCAAAGTGACTTCAAATAGAGAGACTTGCACCAGGTGTCCGAAAAGCCCCAGATGGGGTCTCCCAGGCTATAACGTCATACGAGCTTTCATTCCCGCCAAAGTGACTTCAAATAGAGAGACTTGCACCAGGTGGCCGAAAAGCCCCAGATGGGGTCTCCCAGGCTATAACTTCATACGAGCTTTCATTCCATCTATTTTCTGAACATAACGAAATATTGTTTTGGGGGTTTGTCAATCAGAAATGGCTTTTTAATGTTGATTGTATGTGAGAAAATCATGTTATCCCACATGTAAGAAGGAGGAACGAGAGTACCAGCCCACGTCGGAATTCGACAGCAGTAGGATTGTGACCTGCTCAGACGCACTGACAGGAACTCACGACTATCATACAATTATGGTATCAACAGATTCAGGGGGGGCATACTCAACACAACGTGACTAGCGCCCAAGAGGACAGACATACACTGAGGTGACATAAGTCATGGGATACCTTCTAATTTCGGGTGGAAACTCCTTTGACTGGTGTAGTGCAGCAACTCGACGTGGCATTTGGAAGTCCCCTGCAGAAATGTTGAGCTATGCTGCCTCTATAGGCATGCATAATTGCGAAAGAGTTGCCAGTGCAAGATTTTGTGCATGAACTGACCCCTCGATCACATCCCACAAATGTTCGACGGGATTCATGTCGGGTGATCTGTGTGGCCAAACCATTCACTCGAACTGTCCAAAATATTCTTCAAACCATTCACGAACAATTGTACAAGGTGACATGGCGCTCTGTCGTCCTTAAAAATTTCATCGTTGTTTGGGAACTTGACGTCCACCAATGGCTGCAAATGACCTCCAAGTAGGCGAACATAACCATTTCCAGTAGATGATCGGTTCAGTTGGACGAGAGCACCCAGTCCATTCCATGTAAACACAGCCCACACCATTACGGAGCCACTACCAGCTTGTACAGTGCCTTCCTGACAACTTAAGGCCGGCCGCGGTCGTCTCGCGGTTCTAGGCGCTCAGTCCGGAACCGCGCGACTGCTACGGTCGCAGGTTCGAATCCTGCCTCGGGCATGGATGTGTGTGGTGTCCTTAGGTTAGTTAGGTTTAAGTAGTTCTAAGTTCTAGGGGACTGATGACCATAGATGTTAAGTCCCATAGTGCTCAGAGCCATTTGAACCATTTTTTTGACAACTTGAGTCCATGGCTTTGTGGAGTCTGCACCACACTCAAGCCCTACTATCAGCTCTTACCAACTGAAATCGGGACTCATCTGACCTGTCGTCTAAGATCCAACCGATATGGTCACTAGTCCAGGAGAGGTGTTGCAGGCGATCTTGTGCCCTTAGCAAAGGCACTCAGTCGTTGATCTGCTGCCATAGCCTATTAACCCCAAATTTCGCCTCATTATCCTAACAGATACGTTCGTCGTATATCCTACAGTGATTTCTGCAGTTATTTCACGAACTGTTGCTTGTCTGTTAGCACTGACAACTCTTTGCAAATGGCGCTGCTCTCGGTCGTTAAGTGAAGGCCGTCGGCCACTGTGTTGTCTGTGATGAGAGGTAATGCCTGAAATTTGGTATTCTCAGCACACTCTTGACACTGTGGAACGTGGAATACTGAGTTCCCCAACGATTTCCGAAATGGAGTGTCGTACACGTCCAGCGCCAACTACCATTCCACATTCAAAGTATGTTAACTCCCGTCTTGCACTCATTTTCGCGTCGGAAACCTTTTCACATGGATCAACTCCGTACAAATGACAGCTCAGCCAATGCACTGCTCTTTTATACCTTGTGTACGAGATACTACCTCCATCTGCATATGTGCATATTGCTAATCTATGAGTTTTGTCAACTGAGTGTGTTGTTCATGTGGTCGTCCAGGATTGTAAAACCATGTCAATTACCTCCAGACAGGTAATGGGCTTTTTTGCAACAAGACGAGCACTCACATAAGAGAGCATAACTGTGTCTGGAGCACCATGAACTGTCATAATTCGACCATTGTTGTGGCTTCCTTTGACACGGCAGCAGACACAAGTTTGCGACTAGTGGTGTGCCCAATGATGACAGTAGACACAGGAGTGACACCGCAGTGTCTTTATAGACGTTTCTGTACTGTGTCAAGATGGACACATTTTTCTGTGGACGCTCCAGGGAGAACGAAAGTTGACAAACTGCTTTTGTCATCGTCCTAGGGGCCCAATGGTAAAGGGTGCCTTAGGGTTCTCAAGACCTGGTTTGCACAGCTGCTAATTTGGACAGAAACCATTAAATTTCTGACGTCTTGAGGCTCGAAGCTGTGCTCTAGCTTCAATGTTTCAAAAAAATGTTCAAATATGTGTGAAATCTTATGGGTCTTAACTGCTAAGGTCTTCAGTCCCTAAGCTTACACACTACTTAACCTAAACTATTCTAAGGACAAACACACACACCGATACCAGAGGGAGAACTCGAACCTCCGCCATGACCAGCCGCACTGCCCATGACTGGAGCGCCTTAGACCGCTCGGCTAATCCCGCGCGGCTTCAATGTTTCCATGGAGCGATCCTTCAATAATATTGTGGTATACATATCAGTACATCTCACAGGTGTCGATGTTGGTAATGGAATTGCAAGTTTCTATCTGATGTTGATAGAGATCACACTGGATCTGGCGGACCTAACGGTGCATGTCCACTGAGGCATGCCTCCCATGGCTCTGTATAATGAATGCCCTCTCCCACTGTAATATAGGACAGCCAACAGTAGCCACTCAACCCACTTGCACTTGGAGCTTCATCACTACAACATCATCATTTGTGCCTGGTACAATGAGCCTCTTCAATGTTAACATTGTGATAGCTGGCTGCCTTATTTGTAATGAGTCTTTGTACGCCGGAGAAATAAAGTTAAGTAAATCTTCTGTTTACTACGTTAACTTGTTCACCAATCATTTCTGCTCTGGTCCAACTTTCCTATGATCACAGCTCCTGCACCACTTTGTAGCCCAATTCGCTTTACCGTTGTGTACACAGATGTATAACCAATATAACACAAGACCACAGATTGCCGAAGCTTTAATGGCCTGTCTCGATACAGAGGGTGTTGAATTTTGCCCTGACCATCGCATTTTCCAGATCTCTCACCTACTGAAAGCATCTGGTCATGGCTTGGTGAAATACTAACGTGTCATCAGTCACCAGCGATTGCTACTGATGAACTCTGGCGTAGAGCTGAAGCAGAGTAGAATGATGTATCTTTCAAGTTCAATTCAACTCAATTCCCAATCAGATAAGAGTCAATGCTACTGCCAGAGACGGCAGCTCTGCATATTAAGTCTCTCACTCTCTACGTCTCAAAACACAAACAAATTTAATCACCTATCCTTCCTATCACACTGTACTCATACCGATGTATCTACAATAAGAAAAATTACTTTACTCTTCCTGGTAATGCTACGTTAATGGCCGGCAATGGAATTATGTGTGCAGCAGATTTGTGTAAGGGCTGTCCAGAAAGTAACAGACGTTTTGAAATAAAAAATTAACAACACGGGAAAACCCAATTTTTTATATACTCTTTAAAAGTACGCTTTGAAGCTATTATTCTACATAATCGCCATTCAAACTGAGGCACTTATTATAGGGTGGCCCAAATTTTTCAGTACCGTCTCTGTAGAAATCTGCCGCCTGCGATTGCAACCACTGATTTATTCTGGCATGCAGTTCGGCGTGAGTGTCAAAGTATTGTGTATCGAGCCAGGTCTTCATTGCTGGGAAGAGGCTGTAGTCGCTAGGCGCCAAATCTGGATTATATGGTGGATGACCAAACATATTGTAAGTAGGCTGTTTAGGTTTTTATGTTGGTAACGCCACGTAGCGCTCTATATCAAAATCACTGACTGTGCTGTGTGAAGTCTGTGGCTGGTTTGCATTGTTGGAATATTTGCTATTGGAGTGTTGGGCAGTTGGATGTGAACAGCGCGTAGCGTTGCGCAGTTGGAGGTGAGCCGCCAGCAGTGGTGGATGTGGGGAGTGAGAGCGCATGATCTGGACGTGTGTCCATCAGAGACAGTAAATTTGTAAGACTGGATGTCATGAACTGATATATATATATATATATATATATATATATATATATATATATATATATATATATATAATGACTTTTGAACACTATTAAGGTAAATACATTGTTTGTTCTCTATCAAAATCTTTCATTTGCTGACTATGCCTATCAGTAGTTAGTGCCTTCAGTAGTTAGAATCTTTTATTTAGCTGGCAGTATTGGCACACGCTGTATTTCAGTGGTTTGAGTAACGAAGATTTTTGTGAGGTAAGTGATTCATGAAAGGTATAGGTTATTGTTAGTCAGAACCATTCTTTTGTAGGGATTGTTGAAAGTCAGATTGCGTTGCGCTAAAAATATTGTGTGTCAGTTTAGTGATGATCAGAATAAGTCAAGAGAGAAATGTCTGAGTACGTTCAGTTTTGCTCAGCTGTTTGAAAATCATATAACGCGAGGGGTTTACCAGCACAGTAATTCATTAATTTTTCTAAGGGGACGTTTCAATATCCCCTCGAAAACCCTGCTGGAGCTTTCGGGTACGATTTGGCATTTGTGGACATGCATTGTCGTGAAAAGACAAAACTTTTGCTGTAAGTTTTCCCGGCGCTTGTTTTGTATCGCCCACCTTGACTTTTTTGTCAGTGTCAGAATACCTCTTCGAGTTAACTGTTGTGCCACGTTCAAGAACATCGACGAGAATCACTCCCTTACAATCCCAAAACACCGTAGCCATGATCTTTCCAGCTGACAGTGTTTGCAAACCCTTCCTTGGTTTCTTGAAGAAATTTTTGTGTCCCCATTCCATCAACTGCCTTTTTGCTTCACAATTTACATGCTTCACCCAAGTCTCGTTCCCAGTTACGATACGATCCATAACTTTGTTACTAACCCTCTCGTAAAGTTCGGGAAGTCCAGTGCTACAGCTAGTCTCCGTTTTTTGTGATCTTCATTTAAGATTTTTGGAACTCACCTAGCACAAAATTTGTGATAACCAAGCTTCTACACCACAGTTTCATGCATTAAAGTCTGTAAAATTTGGGGAAAATGTTTCGAAAGTTTCCTAATCGTGAAACTACGATTTTCACGAATTTTGTCGTTGATTTTCATCACCAGTTCATCAGTCACAAGGCTAGGCCTACCACTGCAGGCCTCATTGTGAACACTGGTACGGCCATTTTGAAAATCAATACACCATTGATTCACTCGGATTTCACTCATTATTCATATTCCGTACATATCACAAAGATCACGATAAATTTCAAATGGTCTGCAGTTTTTTGCCAACAAAAATCTAATCACAGAATGCACCACACAAGTGGCGGGATTCGATAGACCAATGTCTGTTACTTTCTGGACAGCCCTCGCATGTTGCCATGTACATCTAAGGCGAAGCAAGACTACACAACAGTAAGTTTTATTATGTTCTATTATATAACCACTATAACTTCTTACCTGCGTTTTTTTAGTTGGAAGCGCCACCACCTGAAACGGAAAATATTCAGCACTTCATATGATTGCCGTCTAAACAAATATCTGTAATACATATGGAAATTAAGAAGCATTTATAAATATTGTAATGGCAATAAAACTGTATTTAAAACTGAATCACGATAAATAATTATCGTTTTACCATTCAGAGATTCATTCGTGTTAGGACAGTTCTTCATACGATGGGTAGTCATAAAGTTTTAATTCGCCCAGTCATCCAATTGCCAAATTCTTGACAGCGTTAATATGACCGTATGTGGGCCGATCGAATCAGTCACTTTCGATGTCGTATCGTTATTTACTACGGTTCCACTCAATAAGGTGTTGCAAGAGCTGAATTGAAAATTTCCACTCAATAAGGTGTTGCAACAGCTGAATTGTATATTTCCTGCCGGTACTGTAGATCTGTTTAAATATTGTCTCATCACCACATATTTCAAATGGAATGACGAGTCGTATGAACAGACGGAGGGCCTAGCTATGGGAAGCTCCTTAAGCCCAGTTATAGCAATTTCTTTATGGAAAAATTCGAGGAGCAAGCGTTGGAAACCGCCACAAAAAACCAACTATTTGGTGCCGCTAAGAACCCAAGAACCATGGACCTTGCCGTTGGTGGGGAGGCTTGCGTGCCTCAACGATACTGATAGCCGTACCGTAGGTGCAACCACAACGGAGGGGTATCTGTTGAGAGACCAGACAAACGTGTGGTTCCTGAAGAGGGGCAGCAGCCTTTTCAGTAGTTGCAGGGGCAACAGTCTAGATGATTGACTGATCTGGCCTTGTAACACTAACCAAAACGGCCTTGCTGTGCTGGTACTGCGAACGGCTGAAAGCAAGGGGAAACTACAGCCGGAATTTTACCCGAGGGAATGCAGCTTTACTGTATGGTTAAATGATGATGGCGTCCTCTTGGGTAAAATATTCCGGAGGTAAAATAGTCCCCCATTTGAACCTCCGGGCGGGGACTACTCAGGAGGACGTCGTTATCAGGAGAAAGAAAACTGGCATTCTACAGATCGGAGCGTGGAACGTCAGATCCCTTAGTCGAGCAGGTAGGTTAGAAAATTTAAAAAGGGAAATGGATAGGTTAAAGTCAGATATCGTGGGAATTAGTGAAGTTCGGTGGCAAGAGGAACAAGACCTTTGGTCTGGCGAATACAGGCTTATAAATACAAAATCAAATAGGGGTAATGCAGGAGTCGGTTTAATAATGAATAAAATAATAGGAGTGTGGGTAAGTTACTACAAACAGCATAGTGAACGCATTATTGTGGCCAAGATAGACACGAAGCCCACGCTACTACAGTAGTACAAGTTTATATGCCAACTAGCTCTGCAGATGACGAAGAAATTGAAGAAATGTTTGATGAAATAAAAGAAATTATTCAGATAGTGAAGGGTGACGAAAATTTAATAGTCATGGGTGACTGGAATTCGGTAGTAGGAAAAGGGAGAGAAGGAAACGTAGTAGGTGAATAGGGATTGGGGCTAAGAAATGAAAGAGGAAGCCGTCTGATAGGATTTTGCACAGAGCATAACTTAATCATAGCTAACACTATGTTGGACTCTGATCACAACCTATTGGTTATGAACTGTAGATTAAAACTGAAGAAATTGCAAAAAGGTGGGAATTTAAGGAGATGGGACCTGGATAAACTGACTAAACCAGAGGTTGTACAGAGTTTCAGGGAGAGGATAAGGGAACAATTGACAGGAATGGGGGAAAGAAATACAGTAGAAGACGAATGTGTTGTTGGTCTGAGGGATGAAGTAGTGAAAGCAGCAGAGGATTAAATAGGTAAAAAGACGAGGGCTAGTAGAAATCCTTGGCTAACAGAAGAAATACTGAATTTAATTGATGATAGGGGAAAATATAAAAATGCAATAAATGAAGCAGGCAAAAAGGAATACAAATGTCTCAAAAATGAGATCGACAGGAAGTGCAAAATGGCTAAACAGGCATGGCTAGATGACAAATGTAAGGATGTAGAGGCTTATCTCACTAGGGGTAAGATAGATACAGCGTACAGGAAAATTAAAGAGACCTTTGGAGAAAAGAGAGCCACTTGTATGAATATCAAGAGCTCAGATGGAAACCCAGTTCTAAGCAAAGAGGGGAAAGCAGAAAGGTGGAAGGAGTATATAGAGGGTCTATACAAGGGCGTTGCACTTGAGGACAATATTATGGAAATGGAACAGGATGTAGATGAAGACGAAATGGTAGATACGATACTGCGTGAAGAGTTTGACAGAGCACTGAAAGACCTGAGCCGCAACAAGGCCCCGGGAGTAGACAACATTCCATTAGAACTACTGACGGCCTTGGGAGAGCCAGTCCTCACAAAGGTCTACCTTCTGGTGAGCAAGATGTACGAGACAGGCGAAATACCCTCAGACTTCAAGAAGAATATAATAATTCCAATCCCATAGAAAGCAGGTGCTGACAGATGTGAAAATTACCGAACAATCAGTTTAATAAGTCAAGGATGCAAAATACTAACGCGAATTCTTTAGAGACGAATGGAAAAACTAGTAGAAGCCGACCTCGGGGGAGATCAGTTTGGATTCCGTAGAAATATTGGAACACATGAGGCAATACTGACCCTACGACTTATCTTAGAAGCTAGATTAAGGAAAGGCAAACCCACGTTTCTAGCATTTGTAGACTTAGGGTAAGCTTTTGACAATGTTGACTGGAATACTCTCTTTCAAATTCTGAAGGTGGCAGTGGTAAAATACAGGGAGCGAAAGGCTATTTACAATTTGTACAGAAACCAGATAGCTGTTATAAGAGTCGAGGGGCATGAAAGGGAAGCAGTGGTTGAGAAGGGAGTGAGACAGGGTTGTAGCCTATCCCCGATGTTATTCAATCTGTATATTGAGCAAGCAGTAAAGGAAACAAAAGGAAAAATTTGGAGTAGGTATTAAAATCCAGGGAGAAGAAATAAAAACTTTGAGGTTCGCCGATGACATTGTAATTCTCTCAGAGACAGCAAAGGACTTGGAAGAGCAGTTGAACGGAATTGACAGCGTCTTGAAAGGAGGATATAAGATGAACATCAACAAAAGTAAAACGAAGATAATGGAATGTTGTCGAATTAAGTCGGGTGATGCTGAGGGAATTAAATTATGAAATGAGACACTTAAAGTAGTAAAGGAGTTTTGCTATTTGGTGAGCAAAATAACTGATGATGGTCGAAGTAGGGAGGATATCAAATGTAGACTGTCAATGGCAAGGAAAGCGTTTCTGAATAAGAGAAATTTGCTAACATCGAGTATATATTTAAGTGTCAGGAAGTCTTTTCTGAAAGTATTTGTATGGAGCGCAGCCATGTATGGAAGTGAAACATGGACGATAACTAGTTTAGACAAGAAGAGAATAGAAGCTTTCGAAATGTGGTGCTACAGAAGAATGCTGAAGATTAGATGGGTAGATCATATAACTAATGAGGAGGTATTGAATAGGACTGGGGAGAAGAGAAGTTTGTGGCACAACTTGACTAGAAGAAGGGATCGGTTGGTAGGACATGTTCTGAGGCATCAAGGGATCACCAATTTAGTATTGGAGGGCAGCGTGGAGGGTAAAAATCGTAGAGGGAGACCAAGAGATGAATACACTAAACAGATTCAGAAGGATGTAGGTTGCAGTAGGTACTGGGAGATGAAGAAGCTTGCACAGGATAGAGTAGCATGGAGAGCTGCATCAAACCAGTCTCAGGACTGAAGACCACAACAACAACAACAAGTACATGATACGTTTGTTTTGTGGAGGCATAGCAGAGAGGAACTACGTCGTTTTGAAACGCATCTCGACGGGATTAATTGAAGATCTAGTTTACCATTGAGGAGGAGGCAGGTGGAAGATTAAATTTTCTTGATATGCTAGTTCTCAAGAAAGAAGTGTTAGCTTAGGTCACAAGTTTACCGAAAACCCACGCACACAGTCCATTACCTACACCGGGATTCGAATCACCACCAACATCAAAAGCGAAACACAAAAAAAACGTTGGTGAATAGAGCAACGGACATTTGCGAACCAGAGCTGCTTGACGCGGAATAAAAACACCTTACCAATGCACTGCTCAAGAAAGGTTATTCTTTTAGCTGCGGTAAAAAAGAGCGTTAAGACAGCCGCCCAAAATTCGTACTGATGCACAGGCGTCTGTGGACTCGAAAGTTTTCCTGTCTTTCATTAAGGACGTTACTGAAATCATAGGAAATTTTGAAAAAAAAATTAACATCGTGGTAATCTACCAATCAACGTGGAAGGTACAGGATCACCTAAAATTGGCTAAGGATGCTCGCATAGCGGAAGATACAGAACCACCTAAAATTGGTCAAGTATGCCCGCAAACCGTTATAAAAAGCAGGTATTTATAGGAATCAAAACATGTGACGTCATGCCACTGCTCAAGAGCACGAGTAAATGGAAATTTTGCTGCAGTCAATAGCAAGTCAGAGTGTGACTCGGACACTCAAAGAAGCTACGATCCCCCTAAAGAATGTCTTCCGCAAATGGGACGAAACGTTGGGTTTTAATGTAAAATCCATTCGAGCACGACATAACAACCTGGAATATTTTATTAAATATAGTTACATAGCTGCCATCAAGGTACCCCTTTAAGTCCACGAGCTAAAACCGAATGGCGCAGTCCTTGATAATGCGGAGTATCGTGTGGTAATTCGATTTCTGTATTTGAAGGAGAAAAACGCAGCAACAAAGCATGCTGAGGCGATGAAAGTTTACGGCAACAATTCGTGAACATATAACTCAGGGATTAGGAGGTGCAGAGGCTTCCAGTGTGGTCATGCAAGTCTCAATGATGATGAACGAACGAAGTGGCAGACCATCTCTCGGGGAAACCGGGAATCATAAGAAAGGTGGGCGTCTGATACTCGAAAACAGCCGTGTCACAATCGTGGCGATAGTAGTAAAAGCGAAAGTCAGTCAGGGATCAGTTTTCAACATCTAGCACGAAAATTTCAATAGGACAACAGTCGTCACCTGTTGGGAACCTTTACTGCTCACATTCACTGAGCCCACCGATCTTAGACGGCAGCGGAAATGTTTCCGCCTAAACAGCATCGAGTGATGGGTGTATCACAAGGAGTCACAACGAACTCCCTGAGTGCGAGGTCGCAAAAGGCCAATGACGTTTACGGCATTCGGTGCTCCACGCGTTGTCTACCATGCAACCACAATATTCGCTGCTAATGGTAATAGGGGCAGGACTGAGAGTATCCAATAGCACAGCATAAGGTTACGGAGCGTAGCTGAACTACCTAGTCGACAAGTAAGTCACCTCAGTCCTACAATGCTAATGGTGTTGATACAAAGCAGAACAATGGCAACGATAAGAAAAGCAAACATTGCATTACACACTGATAAAGCCAAAACTTTATGACCGGTCTCCACCGCGACGCTGGATGCCATCCGATGGCGTTGCGGGCACGTGACGCGGTAACATAAATATGTAAGCGGAGCAGACGCTGACGGGGGGGGGGGCAGATTATTATCACGCAGAGCCTGTGAACGAGTATCTCGAAAACGGCAATTTCTCGAAAATGGCGAAGCTGATCGAACGTTCATGCGCTACTTCCATGAGCATCTACAGAAAGATGTAGAAGAAGAGTGATTTACCACTAGTCGCTACATGGCTGGACGTCCATGACTCTGTAAAGTAGGACAGATGGTGATCTGTGACATTTCTGCCGAAAGAGCAAAATGCTGCTGCACGCACAAGTGTTTCAGAGCACACATCATTCATCTACATTGTTGATAATGGAGCTCCGCAGCAGACCACCCTTACATTTTCACATGCAGACACAACGACATCGTCAGTTACGATTGCAGTGGGCACGAGACATTGGGATTCGACCGTCGATCAATGGAAATGTGTCACTCTTCGGGTGAATCACAGTTTTCAATTTGATGTCTCCGCAAACGCCGTCATCGCGATGAACGGTAGCTCGGAACATGCAGCACGCCACGGATGCAGGCTGGTGGGAGCAGTATTATGCTATGGGAGACATTCTCCTGCTCTTGCATGGCACCTGTGGTAGTAATCGAAGACACGCTGACAGCTGCGAACCACCTGCATTCCTTCGTGCTTGATGTCTTCCCCGACGGCGATGTCATCTTTCAGCAGTATTAACTGTCTGTGTCTCGGCCCCAAAACCATGCTACAGTCATTTCAGGAGCTTTATAGTGAACTCACGTTGATGCCTCGGCGACCAAATTCGCCTGATGTAATTTCTATGGAACCCACCTGGGTCGCTATCGGGCGCCATCACCGCGAACGGAAATCAGCGGCCCATTATTTACACGAATTACGTGACCTCTAAGTAAACAGCTAATGCCACATATCTCCACAAACCTACCAACAAACTGTCGGATCCCTGATATAGAGGATCGGTGATGTATTTCGTTCCAAAGACGGAAAAACAAGCTGTTAAGCAGGTGGTCATAATGTTTTAGCCTATCAGTGCATCTACAGCAAAAGTTGCCGAAGCTGACATTTCGTCAGAAAGGAACCCAAGGAACTTCACAGAGTGAGAAGGAAGTGGAAGATGAAATATTAGCGTTTCTGCAAGATGAGTCAGTGAAATGTGTAGTAGCATACATGCTCGACTGTGCGGAAAACGTAAACAAGGAGTAAAATGATGACGATAAATGCTTAACAAGTGAAAGTGATACTGAAACAGGTGTCGAGCAAAGCGGTCCATCATCCTTGCCGAACAGGGAGCCACAAATCGCGTCTCCAATCAAACATAGTAAAGGACAGTTGTCCAAGCAGAGGGTATTAAACATAGCCACGTACATGGAAGATCATCCACAGTATAATATGTGGTGTCACTGCCAGACACCACACTTGCTAGGTGGTAGCTTAAATCGGCCGCGTTCCATTAGTACCTGTCGGACCCGCGTGTCGCCACTGTGTGATCGCAGACCGAGCGCCACCACACGGCAGGTCTCGAGAGACGTACGAGAACTCGCCCCAGTTGTACGGCGACGTTGCTAGCGACTATACTGACGAAGCCTTTGCTCTCATTTGCCGAGAGACAGTTAGAATAGCCTTCAGCTAAAGTTAATGGCTACGACTTAGCAAGGCGCCAATTGTAACAGTGCGTGTATATTACGAGTCTCATTTGTATAGTCAAGAGAGATGTATCACAAGGATTGATTAAAAGTTAAGTATATTCCAAAGATACGTATTTTCTTTATAGTATTCAATACGTATCCTGTTCCAGACTTGACGCCAGTCGGCGTGTGTGTACGCGTGCCTTTCGGCTTCCTCCCCAGTGTGGCGTGACTAGCTTGTTACGCCACAACATAATAAAGAAACAATTATGAACAGATTTCGAATAAGTCCGCCGCAATATGACCATGTAGAGCATAAGAAAAACCACGGATACTCAAGAAAGCACAAGGTGCACATGTTACACAAATAGGTGCTAGTGCGTTTCCAGGATGTTCGATATAATTTACAGCATGTACATGATAGTGATGTATTATGTTATGCACATCAAACTGCGCATGACATAGATTACAGTGATTTCAAGGGAAGCATAACTTCAAACGATGCTACAGAATTGGAAGGCGGACAATGAAATTTCAAACCAAGCGTCAACTTGACGATGCACAGCAAACTACGGAATCATCCCGAATATTTGTGAATGAGATAAACAAATATCCCATCGTTCAGTAAGATATTTGTTTTCAACTGCGACCAGTCGGGATTTGAAGAGGAAATGCACATCAAAGCAACCCTGGAAATCAGAGGTACCAAGTGAATTGTATGAAGATCACCAACTAATGTCAGTGCCTTAACGCATCTACACTCCTGGAAATGGAAAAAAGAACACATTGACACCGGTGTGTCAGACCCACCATACTTGCTCCGGACACTGCGAGAGGGCTGTACAAGCAATGATCACACGCACGGCACAGCGGACACACCAGGAACCGCGGTGTTGGCCGTCGAATGGCGCTAGCTGCACAGCATTTGTGCACCGCCGCCGTCAGTGTCAGCCAGTTTGCCGTGGCATACGGAGCTCCATCGCAGTCTTTAACACTGGTAGCATGCCGCGACAGCGTGGACGTGAACCGTATGTGCAGTTAACGGACTTTGAGCGAGGGCGTACAGTGGGCATGCGGGAGGCCGGGTGGACGTACCGCCGAATTGCTCAACACGTGGGGCGTGAGGTCTCCACAGTACATCGATGTTGTCGCCAGTGGTCGGCGGAAGGTGCACGTGCCCGTCGACCTGGGACCGGACCGCAGCGACGCACGGATGCACGCCAAGACCGTAGGATCCTACGCAGTGCCGTAGGGGACCGCACCGCCACTTCCCAGCAAATTAGGGACACTGTTGCTCCTGGGGTATCGGCGAGGACCATTCGCAACCGTCTCCATGAAGCTGGGCTACGGTCCCGCACACCGTTAGGCCGTCTTCCGCTCACGCCCCAACATCGTGCAGCCCGCCTCCAGTGGTGTCGCGACAGGCGTGAATGGAGGGACGAATGGAGACGTGTCGTCTTCAGCGATGAGAGTCGCTTCTGCCTTGGTGCCAATGATGGTCGTATGCGTGTTTGGCGCCGTGCAGGTGAGCGCCACAATCAGGACTGCATACGACCGAGGCACACAGGGCCAACACCCAGCATCATGGTGTGGGGAGCGATCTCCTACACTAGCCGTACACCACTGGTGATCGTCGAGGGGACACTGAATAGTGCACGGTACATCCAAACCGTCATCGAACCCATCGTTCTACCATTCCTAGACCGGCAAGGGAACTTGCTGTTCCAACTGGACAATGCACGTCCGCATGTATCCCGTGCCACCCAACGTGCTCTAGAAGGTGTAAGTCAACTACCCTGGCCAGCAAGATCTCCGGATCTGTCCCCCATTGAGCATGTTTGGGACTGGATGAAGCGTCGTCTCACGCGGTCTGCACGTCCAGCACGAACGCTGGTCCAACTGAGGCGCCAGGTGGAAATGGCATGGCAAGCCGTTCCACAGGACTACATCCAGCATCTCTACGATCGTCTCCATGGGAGAATAGCAGCCTGCATTGCTGCGAAAGGTGGATATACACTGTACTAGTGCCGACATTGTGCATGCTCTGTTGCCTGTGTCTATGTGCCTGTGGTTCTGTCAGTGTGATCATGTGATGTATCTGACCCCAGGAATGTGTCAATACAGTTTCCCCTTCCTGGGACAATGAATTCACGGTGTTCTTATTTCAATTTCCAGGAGTGTATATACAATTATGCCGACAGTTAACCTGGGTGGTAAATTAGGTGGACAATCATTTACTGTGCTGCGAGAAGTTGGAGGTGCTCTGCCCCTACGATTCTTTCCCGTGTGCATGATGATGCAGTCGCAGTAGATCATACTTACGTGGCAGTAGAGAATACTTACGTCGCAGAAAGCACGAGTGGGAAAATGGACGTAAGAGAATTACAACTATGGTATGAATACTGTTTTTGGCCAATAGTTGGTCAAAATAAGTTGCTTTTACTTCATTCCTGATCTGCGTGAAAAAATCATACGCCTTTAAAGCAAATTATTCTTTACGAAAAGTGCGTAACATTTCAATTTGTACCACCTGGAAATACTGGACAAATTAAACCTCTGGATGTTTTTTGTGCCTATAAAACATATTATAGTAGTATCTGCAGCTAAGCCTCAAAGGATACCCAGTTTCATGATAAAACTCCACGACAGTCTGTTTAGCATTCGGTTCCATGCCGTCATATTGCATCAGCTCTCATCATGCTGTTTTACTAATATGATTCTATATGTTTTCTTTAAGACTGGATACCTAACTGAACGTCCTGCTCGGTTTGTTACCTCGCAAGCAATTCACCTTTCATATTGATGGTGCGTACCTTTGTGATCACTGTGGCGCGCCATTTTTCATTCCGCGTTCATGGCGCAAGTTAATGGTTTGTTGTGATCGTTTCTTAAACGTCGTCGTCGACGTTCCATTTTGCGAAGTGTAACACATACATCCTATAGAAGGTTAATCTCCGTACCTCCCGGACATCCATTTTCTGTACCCCTCCCGAACCACATAGTAAGTCATTAGCAGCTAATATTTTCCTGTCATAACTGTTAGCACAACATTTTCAAATAAGCTTTACTAAAGATTGAACTTGCGACCTCGCACTCAAAGACACAACTAAGCTAAGCAAGCAGTGGAAACATTTGGTTTAATCACCGCCGAAAACGGCGAAGACCCAACCACAATCGGACAAAGTGATACTGAGTGAGTTTTGGGACTGAAATGGTGTAGTGTTAACAGAATACCCTCGTAAGGGGAAAACCATCACAGAAGTCTACTGGCAAAACCTCCTGACGATGTTGCGGGTGGCCGTCAAGACGAAGCGCGGCAGGAAGCTGTGTACAGAAATGTTCTTACCCCACGATAACGCCCAGGTCATTCTGCACAGGGCAGTCAGACATGCTGCTCCTTTGGGCTATCGAATTTTACCTCACCCCCTGTATTCTCCTGACATGGCTGTCAGTGACTTCTTTCCTTGGATGAAAAAACAATTGCGTGGCAGGAATTTCCAGAATGACACGCAGTGATATTTTTGGTGAACGTTCCTGAACAGCCAAAATGCAGGTCTACAACCAAAGTTTCCACCAAGTCATTCATTGTTGAGAAAAATGTGTCGCGCTGAAGGTGTAGGGTTCGATGCTGGTAAGCAGCACTGTCCATTTTTCCACTTGAGCGACATTAGGTAAGGCACAACAATTTACGCTTTAAATATATAATTTCATTTCTATGACTTGTGTGCTGAAATGTTGGTATTTTCTGTTTGTTTTATGTTGCTTCGGCAGCGCGGGTCACTATCACGAGAACGCTGATGGTACTTGGTGGTAATAGGATAGATTATCTCAGAGAGTGAATATGTACAGGACTATCGTCAACATCAAGTTTCACAGCCGCCAATAGATTCTTTTTTTGCAGTTTTAATGAAAACTTTATGATTGTCCTCGTAAAAATGTGTATACCAGAGCGACTGGCACAGTTCAGTATGCCCTGACACTCGAATTGGACCTGTTCATAAGCATGCTAAAATAACGTGTCTCTGTCTTTATTATTATATGTGCTCTTGCTCAGAAGTAGTAATAATATCAAAAAATAGTCTAATTTTTATGGTTGTTTATTAGTATAGGGGTCACAACATACAACCTTCGCAACACACATTTAATTTCACAAAGAATGCAACGCCTCTGTCTGCATTGACCTTTGGTGACCATCATAACAACCTCCAACCATTTCGAATTGAACAACTCTGCAGCAGCATCAACAATTAGCAGCCCTAATGAGGCCTTGGTCGGAGACTGATAACTTCAGTAACAATCATTAAACTTGTAGTTGTTCATTTGTTCATAAAAATTTCGCATCACCAACTGTAATTACATAGTAGAATTAATTACTTAATTGTAATAATTTTTAACATCGTTTTGTATTTTATTCTGTTATAGTCTGGGTATACTTTTAGGGTATTTTGTGTAGGTAATAAGCACAGTACTTCTACACAGTATTTCCAAAACACTTATGCATATAATTTTGAGTCTATGAAAATGGATTTATGTAAAAGTTTCACTGTAATTTTTATTTGCTCTCACTCAAAGAGAGTTTATCAGAAGAATTCATCAAATAAATTATACTCTAATCATAATTGTAAATAAGATATAGCAGCTGATTTATTAACCGATTTCTAGTGTTGGAAGAAAAATTGTTTTACCAAGATGCAGACATGAACTACATGGATATGACTAAAATTGTCACAGTGAAATCTGGCAAGTAGAAGAAAGTGAATATTATAAATGTGATACTTAAGCTTTGCTATGGAGAAAATTTGATTAATTTGAGAGCATAAATAAAATACCCTGTAGTTTGTAACTTTGGGAACATTTGTATGGGCAGACTGATATTACACTTTCATTAGTGTGAGAATTTTATGAAATGGCTTTTGTGCAGATGCTGAATCAATAATAAAGAAATAACTGGAGAACACAAACTTTATCATCATGACTGCACTTAATTTTAACATCATCCCTGCAGCAGGAAGAACTGGTATTACAAATTTGTATTGATAGTAACCAATCTTCAATTAGATGGTTCAAAGGCTGTTATGTCCAATATAAAGGCCACTGGTTCAAACTCCATACAGTATACATGACTCATGAAAATGAAGAAGTGTTACAATATGGAATTGCATTTCAATATCACATTTCACGTCATTCCCTCACTGTCAAATTACACTTGCGGATGCAGTCTTACAAGCAGCAACAAGATACACTTCTAGGCATGACAAAGTAACAAATTTCCTATTTTCTAAACCATTGTTCATTGTATGTAAATAAACTACATATGTACTTAGTACAGTCATACACCACATATCAACACAAATCTCTTGTATGTTATGAAGAACAGCATACTATAAAAGTTCTAAAACATTAGAAGTCTCCAACAGCTAGATTACTGCTGTAAGTAACAATATTTTCTACTTGTTTTTTCTGTTGATATTAGTCACAGATTCCTTAAATAAATAGTACTGCTGTAATCATCTTATAAATGCCTCACTAAACTATGCTGTTACCATGCAACACGAGAATTTTCTTTGAACAAATTAAGACACTAATTTATGATATCTTTCTTAACAACCTTCTTCAATTACAGAAGAGAGGAAATGAAATTTTCGGAATTACGCTTGCAAGTTATCCTAAGATAATGTGGCCATACATCTAAGTAAGTGTGTGTATATTGCACTTACCATATTAATGCAGCTGTCCCCGAGATAGCAAGGGTGGCAAAGGTGAGCACAACGTGTTGCTCACGGAACATATTACGATTTAGACCAGATCTGAAAACAGTTATTGTTCATTATGATTTTTAAGTCAGCAGCACTATAACGAACTAATTTACAACAATAATTGCTATATTTGCTCTGTGTTATACAGTATTCTGTTTTATTACCGATATAGTATTTGTGAATTTATCTATCACTTGCACTGCAACATGGCGCAATTTGCAAGATCAGACTGTAAAAAACGGAATTTAAAATTTTTATCAGAAGTGACAAATGAGATGAGAGCACTTTATTCACATTATTTGCCAGAATCCAGTTTGTAATAATAGAGACAACTGCTACACTTCCACTGCCTCCTGTCTTAGTTATGAGCTTCATTTTCATAAATAATGCAATAGCTTACAAAGAACCTATCTACGCTAATATTCCATGGCTTGTAATAATAATGAAAAATTATAGACAACAAAAGCATCAATGAAAGCATACATGATGTCTGTGACCATTATCCATTAAATATATATGTATCTGATAATTACTAAACACAATCAGCTGCAAAAAAACTAGAATAAATAACAGTTCTGCAAGAAAGTAGTGAATTTCATCATATGTGCAAATTAGATTTCAAATGGGTACAGCAGTTTAGTTTTTATCTACGATTCTGTGCTCGATCTCATATCATTATACCCTTCCTAATCATGTATTGCGTACCTATGTCAAATAAACTATCATATCTATATCTTTTATAAGTTGCAAATAAAAAAGCGTGCACGTTTCTTAATTTGATTCTCTTTGTACAAGATGTACTGCCCTTGATGGAAATTAATCCTATGCTTCTTGTTGCCTTTAAGTTCGTTTATTCCTTTTTTTCGTTTTGAAGTATAGCTAAGTACTAGACTGAAGCGCCAATGAGACTGATATAGGCATGTTTATTCAAATACAGAGATCTCTGAACAGGCAGAATACAGAGCTGCTATTGGCAACGCGTATATAAGACAACAAGTGTCTGGCGCAGTCAGATCGGTTACTGTTGCTACAATGACAGGTTATCAAGACAGAAAGCGGTATTATAGTTATATAGTTATATAGCGATGGGACACAGTATCACCGAGGTAGCGATGAAGTGGGGATTTTCCCGTACGACCATTTCACGAGTGTACCGTGCGTATCAGGAATCCAGTAAAATATCAAAGCTCCGACATCGCTGCGGACGGAAATAGATCCTGCAAGAATACGCCAACGACGACTGAAGAGAATCGTTCAACGTGACAGAAGTACAATCCTTACGCAAATTGCTGCAGATTTCGATGCTGGGCCATCCGCAAGAGTCAGCATGCGAACCATTCAAGGAAACGTCATCAATATGGGCTTTCGGAGCCGAAAGCTCATTCATGTGCCCTTGATGACTACACTACACCAAGCTTTACACTTCGCCTTGGCCGGCCGCTGTGGCCGAGCAGTTCTAGGCGCTTCAGTCCGGAACCGCGCTGCTGCTATGGTGGCAGGTTCGAACCTTGCCTCGGGCATGGATGTGTGTGGTTTCCTTAGGTTAGTTAGGTTTAAGTAGTTCTAACTATAGGGGACTGATGACCACAGATGTTAAGTCCCACAGTGCTTAGAGCCATTTGAACCATTTGAATCTCGCCTTGGCTACTCACATCGACATTGCACTGTTGATGACTGGAAACATGTTGCTTGGCCGGACGATTCTCGTTTAAAATTGTATTCAGAGGATGGACACGTAAGGGTATGGTGACAACCTCATGAATCCATGGATCCTGCATGTCAGCAGCGGACTGTTCAAGCTAGTGGAGGCCCTGTAATGGTGTGGGGCGTGTGCAGTTGGAATTATTTGGACCCCTGATATGCCCAGATGCGACTCTGACAGGTGATATGTATGTAATCATCCTGTCTGATCACCTGCATCCATTCACGTCCATTGTGCATTCCGACGGACCTGGGCAATTCCAGAAGTGCAACCCTGCCGCAGATTGCTGCAGATTTCAATGCTGGGCCATCAACAAATGTCAGCACGCGAACCATTCAACGAAACGTCATCAATATGGACTTTCGGAGCCGAAAGCCCACTCGTGTATCCTTGATGACTGCACGACACAAAGCTTTACACCTCGCCTGGGACTGTCAACACCGACATTGGACTGTTGATGACTTGGACTGTTGATGACTGGAAACCTGTTGCCTGGTCAGACGAGTCTCGTTTCAAATCGTATCGAGTGGGTGAACGTGTACGGGTATGGAGACAACCTCATCAATCCATGGACCCTACATCTCAGCAGCGGACTCTTCAAACTAGTGGAGGCTCTGTAATGGTGTGGGGCGTGTGCAGTTGGAATTATTTGGACCCCTGATATGCCCAGATGCGACTCTGACTGGTGACATGTATGTAATCATCCTGCCTGATCACCTGCATCCATTCATGTCCATTGTGCATCCCGACGGACTTGGGCAATTCCAGCAGGACAATGCGACGCCCCACACGTCCAGAACTGCTACAGAGTGGCTCCAGAAACGCTCTTCTGAGTTTAAAGACTTCCGATGGCTACCATATTCTCCAGACATGAGCATTATTGAGTATATCTGGGGTCCCTTGCAACGTGCTGTTCAGAAGAGATCTCCACCCCATCGTACTCTTTACGGATTTCCAGCCCATCGTACACTTACGGAATTATGGCCAGCCTTACAGGATTAATGGTGCTGAAGTACTACTTCAGACATTAGTGGAGTCCATACCACGTCGTGCTGCAGCACTTCTGCGTGATCGCGGGGGCCCTACACGATATTAGGCAGGTGTACCAGTTTCTTTTTTTTTTTTGGCTCTTCAAAAATATCAATTTCGGAAGCCTATATGATGTGTCTGATGCAGCCTATAGCGAACGCTAACAAAACTCAATAGTAGTTACTGCGATCTTCGATAACCGTCATATGACGTCAAAATGACCTCACATATGCGCCAACCCTTGTGAACTGTAGGTTGCCTCTGTCGCATACAGGGGTGTACATCAGCAAGTCACGTGATCCCGGCTGCGGTCCGAAACATCATTACAGTCAGGCGTTTAAACGGCGGGAGACACTTCCGTGAACGTACGCCGCCCACTCGGTCGAAACATGATTAACCTTACGAGTACAGAATGTAGGCATAAAACTTCAACATCTACTTTCTCGGACGTAGGGGCTGTCGCATTATTGGCGTTATCCAGGTACTCAGGATCAGTCCCCCTCTACAACATCCTCGAGACTCACCAAAAAGCGTGATTAAGAGGTACGATGGTCTCCTTGTGAGCATGGAGTTAGGAAGCGTAGACATGCTTGGTTCATGTCTTGCCATTTCCAGTTATTTTTTTAATCTTCGTGTTTCTAAAAGCTTTTGGGACTTCGTTATTAATTTAATAGAAGTATGTGCTGTAATTTCGATTGTATATACGTACAAGAATGCTCTATCTCTCAGGAGTCCCTCTCGCGTGTCTCAGTTCGAAGTGGGACTCATCACTGAAGACAATTCTGCTCTGGTCAGTGAGACTCCAGGTCGAAGACGTGTCTGGAGACGCTCCAGACGGTGATGGGATGCAAACCAGACTGTCGCCTGCCATACTGCCTGGCAACGACGAGTGATGGTCTGGGGTCCCATTTCTTTTCATAGGAGGACCACTTTGGTTGTCATCTTTGTCTTCCTTACAGCGCATTAGTATGTCGACAATATACTACTCCCTGTTTTGATGCTCTTCATGGCAAGCCATCCTAGAGTTACATTTCAACATGATAATGCCTGCCCGCACACGGCGAGAGTTTCTGCTGCTTGTCTTCGTGGTTACCAAACCACACCCTGGCCAGAAAGGTCGCAGGATCTCTCCCCAGGTGAGAACATTTGGAGCATTATGGGCAGGGCTCTCCAACCATCTCGGGATTTTGACGATCTAACGTGCCGATTGGACACAATTAGGCACGTTACGCCTCAGGACAGCCAGCAATGCTGCCAATCAATGCCAAGCCGAATAACAACTTGAGTAAGGGTGAGAGGTGGACCAATGTGTTATAGAATTATATAACAACACATGTCGGCAGCTGGGGGTTTCAATTAATTGTTATTGAATTGCTGAATTTGTGAAGCTCTTTCTCTAGAATATATCATCCAATCTTTCTGAAAGTGCAATCGTTTGTTTGTCTGTGCATGTACATGACATCTGCCGATTTCCGCCCCATTCAGAAAATTCTTTCGTGGTGTGTCGTTTTCTTGTCTTAGAGTGTACATCTTTCGAAATCAAGGGAGGATCTAAAAATGGCAAATGAAAATTGGTGGATGAATGGCTATCATTGACACAAAAGAACAATAAGAGAACCTACAGTAGAATTATAAGAGAAACTAAATCCAAATTTTACCAGAGTGAACTTTTAACTTCCAAGAACATTTCCAAGACGGTATGGTCACATGTAAATGGGTGTAGGAAAGGACCTGTTAGGGGAGATATCAGCAACATAATTTTAGAGACAGGTGGTAAGGAATGTAGTGTTCCAAATTATGTCAGCAATATTTATAATCTACACTTTTTCAAAGTAATGGAAAAACTTATAAATGATAATAATAGGTCCCAGAAGCCAAGTGTTATTTATAATATATCCAATATTTTTCTGATTCCAACAAATGAATAAGAGATAGCAAAAATAATACACACTCTAAAGCTCATACAGATGGAAGGCCTTGATGGGATACGTACCTGTGTAGTAAAGTACTGTTCTCATTGGCTAGTGACACCTCTGACTGATTTAATAAACTCAAGAACGAGAAATGGGATATTTCCTAAATGTCTGAAAAAGAGTAAGGTTGTGCCCATTTATAAGGGTGGTGATAAGAAAAATCCTGCAACCTATAGGCCAATTACTATCACGCTCTCTTACCTAAAATTGTGGAAACAGTCCTGTAAGATAGAACATTAAACATTAGAGAAGACTAACATACTAAATGAGGCACAGCGTTGTTTAAAAAATGTAGATCTACCACTACGGCCACAGATAACTTTGTAGCCAATGTTAGTGGAGAATTAGATGGAGAAAAAAAGGCTGTGGGATTTTCGTCGACTTCTCAAAGGCATTTGATTGTGGGTGTCACTGCAAACTAATTCAGAAGCTGAACTATTATGGTATCCGGAGTAAGGCAGCTGACATCATAAAATCACTTGTGGGCAACAGAGATCAGTGTGTAGAAGTAAAACATAAAACGAGTGGCGCTATTGTAAATATACATTTTAATTTTCAGGCAGTTAAATATGGTATACCTGAGGCATCAGTTTTGAGTCCCCTTGTTTTCATTCTGAACGTAAACGATATATCACCAGTAGGTGACAACGTAGTAATTGACATCAAGAGGACCATATCAGTAAAATATACTCAAAAGTAAGCACCAACTTATTTTTAAGGGGCTCTGGAAAGATTCAAAATCATAAAATGTTCATTTTTTACTCTTTTGTATTTTAAAAATCTACAGACTTTCCCCTCTCAAGTGAAATGTAATTGATTCAGTTGATAAAACGCTGGCTGTCGTTAAAGCCGCAGTTAAGATAATTCTTAAGCTTTGGATTCCATTAAAACAATTTTTATTGTTGGGGGCAGACCACCTAAAATAATTTCAGATGTTTTCAGTAGTCCTATCAGTTAAAGTTACTTAATGTTTCTGCAGTAAAAAAAAATGTAAAATGCATAGAGAGGAATGAAGACTCGATAACTGAAATAAGAAATATATTGATCGACACCCAAAGATGTTTGAATGAAAGGAAGACTGCCAATTTTATTGGCTTGCGAACCAAGACGAATTTGAACAAATTAAAGAACCGGAATCCTAACCAAGAAATAAGTAATTTGATTTCGAAATTTGAGGAAGAGACAATGGCTTCCTACACAATGGCATTTGATTACTTGGAGAAACGTGTTACTTCTCTTATTACATCAAGTATTTGATGGGAGGATGCTATCTGAAATCCCAGACTGGGTGATGACTGAAAAGCTATTATATACCTGACTACAAATGGCGCGAAGATTTCAGGCGACAATTGTTTTCAGGAATATAAACAGCTGAAGATCTTTTTAGTAATTAAGCGTGACTCGGAGGAATGGAAGTCTAAACTCTCCGTGAAACAAAGGTGGATTTACTTACTTAAGGAAACTGAAAATCCTGAGCAAATGCAACTGCTGCAATTATGCGAGTATTTTTTTTCTATTCCCGCATACCGTACAATGCGTCTGTGGAAAGAGTATTTTCGCTTATGTCGGCCTAGTGGACTGATGGTTCAAAATGGTTCAAATGGCTCTGAGCACTATGGGACTCAACTGCTGTGGTCATAAGTCCCCTAGAACTTAGAACTACTTAAACCTAACTAACCTAAGGACAGCACACAACACCCAGCCATCACGAGGCAGAGAAAATCCCTGACCCCGCCGGGAATCGAACCCGGGAACCCGGGCGTGGGAAGCGAGAACGCTACCGCACGACCACGAGATGCGGGCAGTGGACTGATGGAAAAAATCGACTGCTGTCATGTACTGTGGAATAAATCTTACACTGCCAGTTTAACCACAAGCTAGCTAACTTACACGAAGCTTTATAATTACGTAAAAGGGAAAAAAGACTTGGTGAAAAAGGTGAAATCGTCCGAAAAATATGTTGTACTAACTACTTCTGCCGCAACAAGTTCCATGTAATTGTGTTCTAAATAAAAAGTAATTATTTTAAATAATTTTTTTACTTCATTTCTACACCCTCATCTCAGAGTGTTCCGACGAGGATGCAGTCAGGTTTGGCGACCCAATTAAAGTCACATGTGCTGCTGCTGTTTCCTTTGATATCCAACAAATATCTGACATCAGAAAAGATCGAGAAACAGGTAAACGTGCACTTAACACACTAGCTTCATTGTCATCGAAGAAAAAAAGTGGCTCAAAGGACAGAAGCGAAAAAAGGTCGTATCGTTGATAAAATGAAGAAAATTGATACAGAATTATCACTACTGAAAGAAAAAAAATCAGCGTTTAGTAGTTGAAAACAATAGGCTGAGAACGAAAAGTAAATTACCAGCTCATGTATGAAGCATACAGAGGAAGCAATGCCAACGTCTTCAGTGTCGACAAAGTGCTAAAGTGAAAACTAAAGAACATCAAATTTTAGAAAAAGTATTTACGGATACAAAAATTAAACGTCACTTAAAATCCAAGAAGAGCACCCATTAGAGTCAGGAACATATAAGCAAAACCTCACTTCTGCGTTCCCTGTTCAGAAAAACTTACGTTTATTGAAGAAACATAATGAGTATACCATTATTGGAATTTTCTACGTTTATTGAAGAAACATAATGAGTATACCATTATTGGGATTTTCTACCTTTAAAAAATGGATATCTAATTCTTTCGTTCTGTTCCTGGCCATGATGTGTTGTACTACAGACAGCAAGCAACAAACTTAAGTGAAGCAGAGAGGCTGTGTGTGTTAAGCTTTCATGAAGTAAATGTGGAGAGTTAAATATGCTACGACCAAGAAATCGACACCATGTATAGATCACATAGTCAGGTACAGATTGTTACGGCACGTGGTTTATGTGGAACCTGGAAGCAGCCTGGGTATTATTATTTTAATACTACGATGAACCGGGATTTGCTGGTCAGCTTCATCAGAGAGACGCAGAAAGTGGGATTTGTTGTAGTTGGTATTGTATGTGATTTTTTTGGGGGGGAGGGGAGGGGGGGGCGTAATAGGGACTATACATACACATACTACATCAAACCAAGTGATGAAACGAAACGTGTTTGGATATTTGCACCATATATGATGAAACTTTTGAGAAACCACTTTTTTTGGGATGGTTCTTGTTAAGCGACGGAAAAGCAATAACGAAACGCCTAATCGAGCATGTTCTAAATTTACTGTTCATTATCTGACAGTTTCCAGAAGGGATAAACAGCACGTTCATCTTGCTTGCGAACTCGTTTCCAACACTGTATCAGAGGCAATTTCTTTTGTAGTGCCTGAAGAAAAATGCACTGCAGGATTCTTCTGATTGGTAAACGATACTTCGGATATTATGAATTCGACGGTATTTGTTGGCAAACGATCAATTTCAAGTGTTTTTGGATTGTGTATGGAGACACAAGAAAAGTTCTTCGCAGATTTTACTCCATCAGTGAAAAATGGGAAACAAATCATAAAACTTTACTTTCTTTCCAAAAGAGATTACTCATCTCGATATAGTCACTACTGGGTTGCTCCTCTGATTCAGAACATGGCTACAATTGGATGTAGGTATTGGCCTCAAGGTTACTTCTCTAGATAGGATCAGTTGGCAAGGTCTAAGATCAATCCTCAACAGTTTAATTCAGAAGCCGTTTGCTATCTTAGTTATGAACAAAGGTATTTCTGACATTCAATTACGCAATTTCTCACCAGAACTTGCGCCGGCATTATCAGAGATAGGTGAGCAACAAATGAGGGACATTACATTAGATGATTTGTTTCACCTTTGATAGCTTCGGATATATTGCTTCCACGAGCACCTCCTTAGACAAACCACTTGACCATCCTAGTGGCAAGATAATAGAAGTATCAAAAGATCCCACAAGTTGTGGGTGGAATGAGAAAGTATCTCGTGACGGCTTAATTGTCCATTCAGATCAGTGGTTTGAAATTGTTAAGCAGTTAGAGGTCCTATTTTTACATCTTGATGGCGGCAACCTGTGTAAAGAGGACAGTGTGATTAGAAACCTGATGAAAATTTTGGTCGGAATGTTTCCAACTATTTCTCAAGAGGTCATCACAATGTACACTAAAACAAGCAAAGTTACAGAAGGTTAAATAGTAGTAGCAGAAAGTGGTATGAAGATGAAGTGCTTCTGCAGTTCACTCGGATTAAGGTATTTAAATTCTTCTTAAAATTGTTTAAGGTGAGGTGATTAATCTCTTAGCTTCTGTAACATCATGCGTAGTAATGTATCAAGAAATTGGACATAACAGTGTTTCCCTGCTATTTAATATCTATATGAAAAAGATGTTTCACACTATTGCCAACTGTGACGCACAAAATGTGTGTAGTAAACTGAAACCTCTTGTGACTGTCGCGTTTCCACTACTGTTGTACATTGTTAAGATATATAAAAACGGACTGAAGGATGCCAGCTTGTGAGTTATCTATTAGGCAATATCGAATAGAAGAATATATATTCAGGGGAGCCACAACTCTACAGTTCTGCTTTTTTCGTTACCAGAAACAGACTATAGGAGTTTCGTGGTAGTAGTAAGTAGTGATATGTGATTTATTCATCTCATTACGCACAATTTTCAAATCATTTGATTTGATGTACAGGAGACATGTCAAGGTTTACAAGAGAAACTTTTTTCTCTTTTTTTAAGACAAATAGAAAAGTTTACATTATATTTTACATTTCTAAGTTACAGCTACACATGTACATAAAATAATGCATGTAATACAATCCCTGTGTTCACACTGTGAAGCTGTCCTCAATGAATTCATCGATAGAATAATAACACTTTTCCACCAGAAGAGTAAAGAAGAATCTTTTCAGTGAACCAAGATCCATCTCAAATATATTTTTAACCCCATATACTCTGGCGTTTGGGCATAAAGTTTTAAACAATGTGTTGGAAGTTTGAAGTTATCCCTGTGGCGAGTGCTGTAATTATGGTCAAAACGGAAAGGAGCCTAGTGACATTTGCTGAATTTCCCCAGAAGATTATGCCATAACAAATAAATGACTCAAAGTGGCAGTGATAAAGTATCTTTCTGGTATCCATGTTTGTGGCACCCGACAAAATACACATTGCAAATGCTAAGTTGTTCAGTTTATTTTCTAAGTAATCTATGTGTACCTTCCAATCTAAATTTTTGTCAAGATTTAGGCCTAAGAACTTCATATGGTTTGCTTCTGTGATAACCTGATCATTGCAAGTTATCTTTATTTCATTCCTTTCTACTGATTTAGCTTCAAATTGCATCATTTTGGTTTTAGATACATTTAGTTTTAGTCCATTTTGATGGAACCAAGATTCGAGTTTTTCTAAAGTTTTTTGGCTTTTTCTGGTATACTTTCAGATACCTCATTTTCAATTTGAACTGATATATCATCAGCAAATAAGACTGAATGAACATCAATAGCAAGTGGTAGATCATTTACGTACAAAAGAAACAGATAGGGACCCAATATCGAACCTTGTGGGACTCCTTGGGGAACTGTTTTCCATTCTGAGGAATAATTGGTTCCATTTGAAGTTAAAATTACTCTTTGTTTCCTACCTGACAGGTAAGAGCTAAACCATTTTAAAGCAGTGTCCCCGATTCTATACATCTTTAATTTGTGGAGGAGTAATGCATGATTCACTGAATCGAAAGCTTTAGTTATATCACAGAATATTCCTGTGACCTTTCTACCCTTATCTAATGTGCAGCATATTTTTTTGGATAAACTCATTTATAGCTTTCACAGCGCTTTTACCCTGTTGGAATCCGAACTGGTTTTTCAAAATTATATCATTTACAGTAAGAAATTTATTAATTTGTTTTGCTGAAATCTTTTCAAACACTTTAGAGAAGACTGGCAAAAGAGAGATAGGGCAGTAATTCCCCATGTCTTCTGGCGACACCTTTTTGAATAGAGGTTTGATCTCAGCATATTTCAATATATTTAGAAAGCATCCCTGTTCAAAAGATTGATTTATAATAATTGACAGTGGTTGAGAAATAATATCGTACACACACTTGATTACAGATGTTGTTATTTCATCCCACCCATGTGAGGTTTTGTTTTTTAGAGACAATATTTCCTTTCCCACATCCCTTTGAGTGATTTTTCAAATTGTTTAAAAGATGTGTTCTGGTCGTTTCGCAAGTTTGTGATGCCTTGATAGAATGTCATATCCACATCTGATCTTACTGCATTTAGGAAGAATTCATTGAAACAACTTGACATCTGAACAGGGTTTACTATAATTTCATTTTCACTCTAATTTTCAAAATCTCATGAATTTTTACTTTGGCTCCTAATTCAGACTGAACAACTTACCACAGTACTTTTGTCTTATTTCTGTGTTCTTGTATGGATTTCTTATTGGCCATTTTTAGCTGCCACTACAACTTTCCTAAATACAGCTTCATACTGTTTGACATAAGTAACAAAATCCGGATTTCTGTTTGATTTTAACTCATTGTGGAGCTCTCTCTTTGTGGCACTAGAAATTTTTATTCCTGTTGTAATCCATTTGACTTTACCATTTACTTTCTTTTGCTTATATCTATGAGGAAATGATTCATTATATACCTCTAAGAAACAATTTAAGAATTTGTCATAGTTTATCGAGCTTGAACTATTGTGGTCTACAGGTCAGCTTATAATACTTAATTTACTGCGGAATAAATCCATTTAACATTTACTGAGATCCCTTTTTATATACACATCTGGAAGCTTTAGGTTATTTGCTTTTGGGAGCTCGATAAACAGAGCTGAGTGATCTGAAATACCCAACTCTTAGCAGTATTTGTGCTTATTTCCATTGTCAAATTTGTAGTTAGTAATAATATTATCAATGCAGGTCACTGATCTGCTTTTTTCCCTAGTGCCTTCAGAAAAGTTTTGCTTGAAACCAGATTTCTGAATTAAGTCACGAAATTTTGTGGACTCATTGCTTTCAACTAAGACATTTAAGTTGAAGTCTGCTGCTATATCAACTATATTTTTTACTTTCTTTCTGGAATTTTTCTAGGAGGCATTCGAATTTAGGTAAGAACTCTTTTGTTACCGCACATCCAGGAATTTTGTAGATTGCTATAACCAGTATGTTCAGATCACTTAGTTCTACAGAGCAATATTCAAACACGCTCTCTTCATTTAAATAATTAAAACTTTCTCTTACTGCATAACTTACAGAAGAACTGACAAGAATGCAAGAGCCTCCACGAGACTTACTTATTCTACAAAAGCTAGCAGCTACCTTGAAATTATTAATACTATTTAATAATTTTATACAATCTTCTGTTAACCAGTGTTCGTTTAGGCAGACTATTTTAATATTTATGGATTCTAAAAGCAGAATTTTTAGTTCGTCGATTTTTGAGTATTTACGATTTGGTAGTTCTGCCCCTAAGCCATTTATATTCCAGTGCATCAATAGATCATTTTTGTTTTTCGTTATTTCATGTGCATCCTTTGTTGAGTACCTAAACTTTTTATTTTCAGTTTGAGTTTTTTCTTTGTGACCCATATCAGAATGAATTAGTTTCCCTTGCTTCTTAAGAATTTATCCACGTCTATGAACATTTTACTAAGGTTCACAGAGCCTAATCTATTCATGTGCAGGCCATGTTTTCCCAGACACTTATAGTTTAAGAACTTGTTTGGGTCAATGAACACTGCACCGAGTCTGTTGCACTGTTCCCTAATCCCGGTATTTATGCTGTTGATGTAAGTATCACCTACCGATCTTCGGTGAATAATTCCACTAATTACCAGCCTGGATGTTGGGTATACAGTTTTCGCCGATCTAATCAGATTCCGTGTTTCATTCACGATTTCTTCCTCACTGTTACTGCGGATGACGTTTGTGCCCACGTGGATTACGACACCTCTGTAATCGTCGGTACTTAAAGTTTCGTTACCAGTTTCGCCAGTGTTTCTTTTCATATAAAATACATTCTTAAAATGTTTGTTGAGTTGATGCGATCAAATTCCAGGTCGAACATCCATCTTACAGTCTCTGTATAGGTAAGCTTCTGTCGAAACCATAACTCATTATATTGCCTATCAGTTTTCGTAAATATTAATGTTACATTAAGAGAAATAGCGCTATTCGCGAACGTATGAGTACGTCTCGCGCTGCTGACCCTAGTTGACAGTGACATTACGCTGAAGCGCCCGATCGCCGCTGAACGCAATCTTCGAAGTGGTAGCTTTGCAATGGGTGCGTCGGCAGTATACAGGGCGTTCAGTAGCGGAGACGAGATGCCCCTCTCTGGGACTCCTGCCTGTGGCGTGAACATCCCAAGAATTCATACTACAGGCAGGAGTTCCACAACGAGGCATCCTGTCCCCACTACTGTAAGCGCTGTATTTTGCCGACGTACCAACTGTAAGAACTCCCTCAGAGACAGTAGTACTTTTCGTTGACGGTACGGTATACTGGTGCACAAACTTAAAATAACCACTATACAATTCCAGCAATCTACCTACAACCACTTGGAGACTGGATGGCTAGGTGGAGAATTCGGTCAACCCCATCCAAGACCCAAGTAATCCTGTTCAGACACAGACATCTGACCAGAAAACGACAACAGAATGGAAAATGTACTTAACATACTTGCTCGACAAGAGCAGGAAAAGACAACTCTTAATAACACAGGTTCAAGGACGACTGTATGGATGTGACGACCAAACAGCCATACACGCATACAAGATGTACGTAAGACCTATAACAGAATATGCTGCAGTCCCCTTACAAGGAATACAAAAATAAGTTGCAGAACCACTGTACTCGACTGAAACACAATTTATACGTAGCAGCATCACCACACCCCTGAGGCTTACACCTAGTAAAGAGGTACACAACATCATCACTGGAGTGGGCCATCCGCAGACCCAACTCTCTAAACTAAGAGAGAAATACAGAAGACACACTCTCATTAACTGAGCAGACAGTGGAAGAAATCCTGACAACAGGGCCACGACTAACTATGCGACCTAAATTCAGTGCGCTCAGCAGTCCATAATACCAGCGAACAATATCCTGACCTCGCCCCCACAATGGAACGTCTAACAGGACAAGAGCCAATACCCCCACCCCCAAAAAAATCTAGATGAAAGACAGAACGACTAAAAACACATTGTCACAAACATATACATCACAAAGAGGAAACACATACAATAGAACCGAATCTCTCTCTCTCTCTCTCTCTGACACTCTCTCTCTCTCTCTCTCTCTCTCTCTCTCTCTCTCTCTCTCTCTCACACACACACACACACACACATATATATATATATATATATACACCTAGATTTAAGCGCACAAGAACTAAGATAGCTATAAAACCAAGAGTAGGCTTATAAGTACCCCAATACCACTCTTCAATCACAACGGCAAGTAGCTAAGGTAAATGGAATGCGATCTTTTTTTGGATAAAATATATAAGGGAGAATACATATTGATACCACACTAAGATCGTCCAAGAATTAGGAGAATGTTGCATCAGACTATTCAGTTAAGAAATACGGAATATTGATTATGTGAAAGTGTGTTTCTAGCGAAGTTGTTGAGTGGTGGACTCGAATGTTACTCATTCGTGTGCATACATTAAGTTATCCATGCATTAGATTACCTTTGTAGTTCACCAGATGATGTGACAGAGAGAAGTGGCTTGAATGTATCGATTTAGTAAGTTGTATCGATTTAGTAAGTTGATCAAACAGTTTTCCATAGCCTAATTTTTCAATAATTTACACCTAGTATACATACTATATAACTTTTCCCTTTTCTGGAAGCGAAGAAGTCGGTGAAAGTCAAGACGACTTCGGGCCGGTATGGAATAATTCCGCCTGTCCTCAACCTTACAAGGGAACCTCCCCGTCGTACCCACCGCAGATTTAGTTATAAGTGGGCTCAGTGAATAGGCCTTGAAAAACCGAACACAGATCAATCGAGAAAACAGGAAGAAGTTGTGTGGAACTATAAAAAAAATAAGCAAAATATACAAACTGAGTAGTCCATGGGCAAAATAGGCAACAACAAGGACAGGATGAGCACTGCAACGTTGTGGTCCTTTGGTTAGCATGAGCAGCTGCGAAACGAGAGGTCCTTGGATCGAATCTTCCCTCGAGTGAAAAGTTTAATTTTTTTATATAATCAACTTCGCATTCCAAAATTCCAGGACATGTTCAGATTTGCTTGGACATATGCAGGATTTGACGGTCTACACACGGAAAAATTTGAAAACGTTAAAAACATATGTTTTGACAGAGCACAGGGAAAACTGTGCGACTGTGAAACTGTTGCAGTCATTTGTTGCAGTTTATGTAACAAACTCTTATGTTTTCATCACTTTTTTGGGAGTGATTATCACATCCACAAGAACCTAAATCGGGCAAGGTAGAAGAATCTTTATACCCATTCGCCAAGTGTACAAGTTAGGTGGGTCGACAACATATTCCTGTCATGTGTATTCCTGTGGAGGAATCGGTTGACCTATGACCTTGCGATCAAATGTTTTCGGTTCCCATTGGAGAGACACGTCCTTTCGTCTACTAATTGCACTGTTTTGCGGTGCGGTCGCAAAACACAGACACTAAACTTATTATAGTGAACAGAGACGTCAATGAACGAACGGACAGATCATAACTTTGCGAAAATAAAGAAAGTAAACTTTTCACTCTAGGGAAGACTTGAACCAAGGACTTTTCGTTTCGTAGCTGCTCACGCTAACCACGGGACCACGGCGTTCCTGAGCTCACCGTCTCCTTGACGTTGCCTATCTTGCGCATGGACTACTCAGTTTGTACATTTTGCTTATTTTGTTCATAGTTCTACACAAATTCTTCCTGTTTTCTCGATTGATCTGTGTTCAGTTTTTCAAGGCCTATTCACTGTGCCAACTTATAACTAAATCTGAGGGGGTGCGATGGGGAGGTTCCCTTGTTAGCACTAAACAAAAATACAAAATGCCATGGCATTGTAGTAGGCACTGTTGACTCCAGTGGGCTGCCAGCCATGCGAGAAGGAGCTAGGGTTTGTTTACCACACACTTCTTACGTCTCAGCAGCAATTTAACGTGGCGGAAATGTCGCGTATAAGCTTCCAGTATGCACCGCAAAAAGGCCAAGTTATATCAACTACGCGGTCTTTCTTTCACATCAATAACAAGAGTGGTGTAGGTACGATACTTTCTATATAATATTAAATCATTGTGATCCACTGTCCGCCTGCTTAGCTGGGTGGTACCGTGCTTGCCTCCCGGCAATCGGGCCTGGATTCGATTCCCGGCCGGGTTGGAGATTTTCTCCGCTCGTGGACTGGGTGTTGTGTGATCCTCCCGGCCAACAATGCCCTACGCTCATTTCATTATGATCAACTCAGAAATTTTCTAACTGAACTGTGTACACCATAGCCTATAGCTTACAAGAGAGAGAGAGGCAGAGATTCAAAGGCGTGGTTGGTGTTGGCGGATGTGCAGGGAGGGACAGTGCATGCGCAGGCTCCACGATTATTGTGACGTCTACCGTCGGCACACAGAGTTTGTTAGTCCAATTACAATGAACTAGGCGCTACAAGTAAACTGTCTTTCTCAGATCGAGCCTGAGGCGTAAATGTAGTTTTAACTGACGTTGTGAACATGCGCCACGGGTTCTATGGTCATTACAAGGGCTCTAAGGTCGCCAAACTATGTTTTTAGTTAATATTTTTTCACCAGTAATATTTTATGGCACATTGCCTCTGTATAATGGACACTTCGCGCCTATACAAATATGCCCAAAGTGGTTCTGCAGAAAAAATGGGTTAAAAGGGTCATAACATGCTTGAAAAGAACTCTAAAGAACTAGCAAAAATTATGTAAAACTGGAAAGACTTCAAATTCAGTAAAATATTTGTACCAGTAATAACATTTTTACTCTATTATGACACAAATCATAAGCTGCATGGTTTCGATGAATTACGATCACTTTGCAAGATACTGAGAAAAAGCATAAAGTATACCATTTTGTTTTAACCTTATATTATGCGCACTTATTTGTTGTTTATATGAGTCAAGTTTGTTATGTGTTGAAGTGCGTAAATAAACTGCAAAACTTTACTGATGTACAGGCTTCGTTTTACATAATCTACATTCGCTGCTGTCGCAGGGAAAAGTAGGAAACCAGTGAGAAAATGCTCCTGTTCACGCACAAAAAAGGTGAAAATTTCCTGTTTAAAACACTGACAGATAAGTGGGGGCCCAACAGTAGTGGAAAAAAGACAGTTCTAACCCACTTTTGATATCAAATTGACATCGAATTAATTATGCAAATTAATTGATCAGTAAATTATCACCCACACACATTATGGGCTTTCCACAGCTGGCAGATGGGTCGCTTCAGGGAACTCCTAGCCCCCTTCCCTCCCCTCCCCATGCCCCTCCCCTCATCCTGCCCCTCCCCTGTTTCTGCCCCTCCCCTGTGCGCACCACCCTTCTGTGATGTAATCCAAGAAGGCAGCCTGGGAAAAATGGCTGGAAATTCGATCAGTTGTGTCGAGCTGCTGGACTGAGAGGACTAAATGATCCCCCCACGCACACTCAAAACTGGCAGGAAATTAACATTTTTGTGGGAAATTCAAAAATGGTTGGAAATTCATATTTATTTGCAGCAATATCAAATTTTGTTTGTTCACCTTGAGGTCCGGATACCAACTGACCTAGTTCACAACACCACCTTTACAGGGCACTTTACCATCCAGCATCTGCCACACCCATCACCACCACCACCACCACATCCCCTCCCCTCCCCCATCCTCTTGTGAGGGAGTTTCAGTCTGTGCTGAGACATCAGACAGGGCTGACATAAGTCTTTAATCTGTACTGTGTGTTCAATGGACGAGATGTCTGTGTTGCTCAAGAAGTTCTGTGGCTCCATCTAGTTTCTCCAATAACTACTAGATTTGGAGTGGATATTTTCCCTATTAGTCTAGCACTCTAGAGTTGCTCCAGCCATTCTAGCCAATAGCCCTATATGGGAAGGATGGGCGGTAATAATAATAATAATAATAGGACACCAAGCTATCACTGAAGTATAGGGGAGTAGCTGTCTACTGATCTACAAGTGAACAGTTACTGCTGGGAAGAGAATAAAGATGGGTAATAATTACATTACAACAGCGACCCACTGTCCAACTGAGCCTGTATTTTTTTTTCTTTATTGAATTTCGATCCCCCCCCCCCCTCCCACTCCCAAAGAGAGGGGGCCAGGCTGGCAGAAGCTTAATATGCCGCTCTACAGCCTACAGAAGAGTTAAAAAAACATAATGAGAAGATAACAAACAGGAAGAAACAGGCGATAAAATTGTGACTTATTTAAAAACTGTAAAATGGCGGAGAATTGTGGCACTTAAAATAGAAAAACACAGGGTTGGCAATGCTAATGAAGACACACAGTAAGGAGACAGGCACAAAATAAAACAAACGGTGACAGTCTCATTTCTCTTTGCAAGAGATAAAAAACACACTTAGTGATAGTATGACTTTTGTTCGCAACACTTAAAAAAGGGGATGCACAACACTGAACTCTCACTTCAACACTGCACTAGACAGTGTGACCCACTCAAACCTTCCTGATTTCAAAGACCCAGGAAAAAAAGACACAGTAGATACAACAATGAAAAATGCACCACATTGTAGAGCATCTCAAAGAATTTATCAACAATACACCTCTACATGTGAACCATTTGTAGCACGAAGACTATAGAGTCTGTATTCAATTTCTTGCCAAGTTCTTTGTAACATTTCCTCTGTTATTGTTGTAATCGCATTAGTGATATGATGTCACAACATAGGAATATCGTCCACTTTGCTCACATACATGTGTTCCTTCATGAATCCTCACATGAAGAAATCAAGCGACATAATGTCGGGTGAACATGGTGGCCAGGCAATGGGTCCTCTGTGTTCGATCCAACGACTGGGAAATTTCCTATCCAGGAACTTGTGAACAGCCATTGACCAATGCAGCAGAGCTCCATCTAGTTGAAAAATGATGTTGGGTTGCAAATCTTGTATCTGAGGGTATACAAACTGTTCCAACATGTCCAGATACACTGATCCATTCACTGTTTGTTCCACCAAGAAGAATGGTCCAACAATCCTGTCATGCATTAGCCCGCAACAGACATTTAGTTTAGGGCTATCACAAACATGTTCAATGACAGCATGCGGATTTTGCGAACCCCAATCAAAACATTATGCCTATTAACCATTCCTGATAGATGAAAAGTTGCCTCATCTGAGAATAAACATCCTGGCATCCCTATCAATACACTGCAGCATAGCCGCAGCAAATTTTTGTTGGCGTGGTTTGTTGTTTGGCATCAGGTGTTGCAGAATTTGCACTTTGTAAGCACACATACAAAGACACTGGTGAACTACATGATGCAATGTTGATCGAGGTACATCAAGTTGCCTAGATGCTTGACGAATTGACTTACCTGGGCTTCTGAGAAACGTTTGTGTGATGTCCTCCACTGTCTCTTCTGAAACTCCGTAACATGCACTGCCAGAATGTTTCAGAACACTTCCTGTACCATTCCTTGTTTTCACATCAGGTCGATCACATTCATACACACGACGATGATTTCTTTGCGCAGTAATCGGCGATTTTGTTTCTGCAAACTACACTACTGCTTGCACGCACTGCTGTGGAGTCGCCATTTTCACTTCACACGAGCATGCTGCACTCTGGCGACGCTACTTGGCACTTCTGATGCAGGAATATCAATTCTTTGAGATGCTCTACAATGTGGTGCATTTTTCATTGTTGTATCTACTGTGGTTTTTCTCTCCTGGGTCCTTGAAATCAGGAAAGTTTGAGTGGGACACACTGTAGATTAGACACAAAGATAACACACCATACCTAAGGCAGTTGGGGGGGATGGGAGGACCGGGATAGATGAGGGGAAAATAAGGGGGGGAGAGGAAAAGCAAAAATGGGGGAGTCGATGGGGGAGAGAACACATAAAAAGGGGGTCAGAGCGGATATGAGAAGGAGTGGGGAAGGCAGAGGAGGGGAAAGCAAAGGGGGGAGAGAATTGAGTCAAAGAGAGGGTATGTGGGGAAAAACAGGTGAAAGGGGGGGAAGAGGGGGGCTGGGAAAAGGAATGAGGTAGGGAGGGGGAGGTGAGGATCAGAGTTGATAGGAGGGATAAATGGAGGGAGAAAGGGCATCATCTGGGAGGGGAAGTTGATGAAGCCATCTTGGGAAAGTAGATGAAGGGTGTAGAGGTGGAGGGTAAGGGGGACACAATTGTGAAGCCACAGCAGTGGGTGGGGTGGTAGAGGGGTGGAGCAACTAGGGGATGGGGAGGATCAAGTCTGTGGGAGGTATAGAGGACTCAGATATGTTCGAGGAAAAGGAGCAGATGGGGAAATGGACAAGAGTATCGTCAGGAAAGATACAGGGACGTATGATAGGACCGCTGTTGTTCTCTGTATTCATAAATGATTTGGCAGACAGGGTGGGCAGTAATCTCTTATTGGTTGCTGATGATGCTGTGGTATTCAGTAAGGCGACGGAGTTGAGTGACTATAGAAAGATATAAGACGACTTATACAAAATTTCTGGTTGTTGTGATGAATGGCAGCTAGCTCTAAATGTGGAAAAACGTAAGTTAACGCGGATCAGTAGGAAAAACAAACCTGTAATGTTTGGATACAGTGTTACTAGTGTGCTGCTTGACACAGTCAAGTCGTTTAAATATCTGGGCGTAAGATTGCAAAGCGATATGAAATGGAATGAGCATGTGGGAACTGTGTCAGGGAAGGTAAATGGTCGACTTCGGTTTATTGGGAGAATTTTAGGAAAGAGTGTCACCTGTAAAGGAGACCGCATATACACTCCTGGAAATGGAAAAAAGAACACATTGACACCGGTGTGTCAGACCCACCATACTTGCTCTGGACACTGCGAGAGGGCTGTACAAGCAATGATCACACGCACGGCACAGCGGACACACCAGGAACCGCGGTGTTGGCCGTCGAATGGCGCTAGCTGCGCAGCATTTGTGCACCGCCGCCGTCAGTGTCAGCCAGTTTGCCGTGGCATACGGAGCTCCATCGCAGTCTTTAACACTGGTAGCATGCCGCGACAGCGTGGACGTGAACCGTATGTGCAGTTGACGGACTTTGAGCGAGAGCGTATAGTGGGCATGCGGGAGGCCGGGTGGACGTACCGCCGAATTGCCCAACACGTGGGGCGTGAGGTCTCCACAGTACATCGATGTTGTCGCCAGTGGTCGGCGGAAGGTGCACGTGCCCGTCGACCTGGGACCGGACCGCAGCGACGCACGGATGCACGCCAAGACCGTAGGATCCTACGCAGTGCCGTAGGGGACCGCACCGCCACTTCCCAGCAAATTAGGGACACTGTTGCTCCTGGGGTATCGGCGAGGACCATTCGCAACCGTCTCCATGAAGCTGGGCTACGGTCCCGCACACCGTTAGGCCGTCTTCCGCTCACGCCCCAACATCGTGCAGCCCGCCTCCAGTGGTGTCGCGACAGGCGTGAATGGAGGGACGAATGGAGACGTGTCGTCTTCAGCGATGAGAGTCGCTTCTGCCTTGGTGCCAATGATGGTCGTATGCGTGTTTGGCACCGTGCAGGTGAGCGCCACAATCAGGACTGCATACGACCGAGGCACACAGGGCCAACACCCGGCATCATGGTGTGGGGAGCGATCTCCTACACTGGCCGTACACCACTGGTGATCGTCGAGGGGACACTGAATAGTGCACGGTACATCCAAACCGTCATCGAACCCATCGTTCTACCATTCCTAGACCGGCAAGGGAACTTGCTGTTCCAACTGGACAATGCACGTCCGCATGTATCCCGTGCCACCCAACGTGCTCTAGAAGGTGTAAGTCAACTACCCTGGCCAGCAAGATCTCCGGATCTGTCCCCCATTGAGCATGTTTGGGACTGGATGAAGCGCCGTCTCACGCGGTCTGCACGTCCAGCACGAACGCTGGTCCAACTGAGGCGCCAGGTGGAAATGGCATGGCAAGCCGTTCCACAGGACTACTTCCAGCATCTTTACGATCGTCTCCATGGGAGAATAGCAGCCTGCATTGCTGCGAAAGGTGGATATACACTGTACTAGTGCCGACATTGTGCATGCTCTGTTGCCTGTGTCTATGTGCCTGTGGTTCTGTCAGTGTGATCATGTGATGCATCTGACCCCAGGAATGTGTCAATAAAGTTTCCCCTTCCTGGGACAATGAATTCACGGTGTTCTTATTTCAATTTCCAGGAGTGTATATAGGACGCTGGTGCGACCTATTCTGGAATACTGCTCGAGTGTTAGTGATCCGTGCCAGGTCGGATTGAAGGAAGACATCGAAACAGTTCGGAGACGGGCTGCTAGATTTGTTACCAGTATTTTCGAACAACACGTGTTACGGAAATGCTTGAGGAACACAAATGGGAATCCCTGGAGGGAAAGCGACGTTCTTTTTGAGAAGCATTATTGGGGAAATTTAGAGAACCAGCATATGAAGCTGACTGTCAAACGATTCTACTGCTGCCATCATACATTGCGCGTAAGGACTACGAAGATAATAAACGAGAAATCAGGGCTCGTTTTTCCCTCGCTCTACTTTCGAGTGAAACAGGGAAGAAATGACTAATAGTAATTCAGGGTACCCTCCGCACCGCACAGTACGGTGGCTTGCGGAGTGTCTATGTAGATGTGGAACTTGTGTCGAGGTTCCGCGTTTCTTTTGTCTCTTTGCTTTTCTGCCGGACACTGTGGACTAACAGCATAGAATATTACTATTACACAACAGTAGAAGGCATTCACCAAGAGAGTGAAATATAATCCTATCTAGTGATGGCGAATTTTGCCGATAGGAAAACGAGAACCTGTGAAGACTAATGTGAGCCCATTTATTTTGCTTATATACGCTACCAGTTTAAAAAAATAGTTTCTATGTGCATGGAATATAATAAAGTAGGTATCAATTATCGGTGTTAGAACTGATAAGAAAATGTCATCGCTATAATTCATTTGCTTCTTAATATAGTAAATGTATTACCACTGAGATACCAGGTGGTAGATTGACCTTACGAAACCACCCGTACATTAGTTTAGGATTGGATGCCAGGTTTCGCACCGTGCAACCAATTCACCCTGGCGGAGCCTCGTCAGTAAAAATGTGACGAAAATCTGTTCTCGTGAGACAGTAAACCATTAAAAATTATATTAGTTTACTTAGTAGGTCTGTGGCATAATGAGAAGCATCTCGACTCGTAAGCTAATGGTCGCCTGTTCAATACTTACAGAACGCTATTACTTTTAAAACCGATACCAAAAAGATTGTGGTCTTTATTTTTACTCGTTTACTTTGGTTTAATCATAATTCTTTTCTTAAATTTAATTTCTGATTCTTGAATGCCTCATATCATTCACTGTATTAATTTCACTATTTTGCACTAATTTCTTGAAGCAAATTTGTATAAATAATATAATCGCAGTAAGGCAGCGTTGATACTTTCCCATGGCGCGAAAAGAAGTTACATTTTAAATGTTTGTATGACGATAACCACGCAAGAAAATATACATGTCAATCTGGGACCAAATAAAGTGCTGCTTTATTTTATACCATAAACTTTGATGCCTAAAGCAAAAAATTACTTCTGAACATTTGCTGCGAACCCCGCGTTTGCTTAATCCGGCACTTCCTACGCACACATAGCGGTTTCCAGGGGCAACAAAAATTTTATTTTCAATATTTCGCGTAATTATTGACCGAATTCAATAATTTAAAATGCCCTCATAATCTAGTTATTAATAGGTATAATCTTACGTTAAAAATTTAGCAGAGGAAGGCAAGTATTACAGTTAGCAACTATGTGTACGTAGCCGGTCAAGAACTGGGATTAAGCCAAGGGGAGCAAGCTTAAATTTTCCGCCTCTTCTTTCAGCCTCCCGTAGTTATCAACAGTTTTATAATTGTTATTAGGTAATATATTTCGAAATCAATATCACTGTCTTATAACACTAACTTAATACTTTGACTGAATTAGGTTCAAAGTGAAATAGATGAAACAACAATTTAAAAAAGTATAAAAAATAAAACATTATTACTCGTTGTACAAATAATAAATTTAAAATTTCGCTTTTTGCGGCAAAAATATTTATCATCTCATCACTATTTATGGAAGCAGTTCGTTTGCGCTCTATGGAGATCATACTCAGATTTGTTATCTTTTGTTGAACAGTCGTGCTCCTCAAATAATATTTAAATAGTTTCAGCTTGCTGAAACTTCTTTCTACAGATGAAACAGTGACTGGGATGGTGTGGAATATTTTTAAGACTGTAGTGACGTTGATATACCCCACTACTAATTTATTTTTATAAATTAAAACTAATGTGGATGGTGCAGAGGCAGCTTGCAAGAATTTATCTACTGCCAGCACAACGTGTTTGAAACCTTCAGTTTAAAAAATAAATTCTTCCTTGTTAAGGTCTTCTACATATGAATCTGTTAGTTCCACTACCTTGGCCTTTAAGTCTTCTACTTCCATTTCTTGAATTTGGGCACCAAACAGAAAACTAAAATTTGCCCAAATTTTCTCCAGTGTCTTAAACCAGGTACTCAGCCCCATTGCCACTCTGTCTGTTATTTGTAACAGGGACATTCTGAACAAATCTTCCTGTGAATGTTCGCATACTTCATCCTCAGAAAGCTTATCTACATTTTTTTTCCTTTCCCGTAGCCCTTTTTCTGAGAATTCCATTGATATAACATTATTTTCTGCTAAGACTTTAACCTCATAATTAGCTTCGCAATTACAGGAGCCTCTAAAAACTTTAATAAAGCTGAGAGGGCCTTGAATATATCGAGTATCATTATCAGTTATAAGGTCTTCTCATTTGAGAAATGTATTAACATGATCATTTTTAAATATTGCATTCTAGAAACAAGTTATAGTGGCTGCTTGTGGCGATAAACTGAGAGGGGCGCCATCGGCGTCCAAATCCAACATTTCTATAGTCGTATAGTGTGTATTACAGTTAGTAGCCAAAACTGCATTTATGAAAGTGTACGATGGAAAAAGGTGTGTGTGGGTTGTGAGGCGGTATTGATATGTGTCACATTGTGGTGATATGAACTGTGATACCTATACACGCCAGGTGCTTTCATAGTTGCAGAACGTTGGAACGTTAAGTAATGTTCCAAGCGTCTTATTTTACCATCGCACCTCGGTTATAAAGTAATGATACCCATCGGCAAACTTCGAGCAAATAAACATTTGGTCTTGTTTGATAATACTTCATTATGGAAGTAACCCACTATACGGTGTGTACGTACATTCTATCCTTCTATTTTAAGAGGAACTTTAGCGATTTATACACCAGTGTTGACATACTAATGCTATTATACCACTTGACGGAGAGCGATTAACGCTTTCCGTAAAAAAAAAAAAATGGTATCTTCTAGACTCAGTCAACAGTCCACACAAATAATACCGATCGTACCTGACAAGTTAAAACTGTGGTCGGACCGCAATTAGAAACTGGATTTCAGCCTTTCACGGGCAGTGCACTGTATGTAGCTTAAGTGCTAACTCAAAAACACCAACGTTTTACAGGTGGTTCCAATTTGATAGTGCCTCTCCCATTTGCCACGCCACGTTCCCTACAACTTGGCTGTAGTGGCAGACCAATTTGTAGCGTAGCTTGAGGTCTAGATTAGGTTGGAAAGTTATTTGATAACGAACTAGAATTTGCCGGAAGCACTAATCTTGTAGCATAGCGAGACAGCTTCAGGAAGGTAGGGAAGGAATTTGGCGAACCTTAAGACACGACGGAACTTAAAAGGGGTGGTACATTGTCCCCGCCAATGGTAGTGCACGACACGCTGACGTTTACCCGTCGCGTTTGGCCGTCACGGTGTATGTTGAAGGGTGTTTTCTTCGATATATCGAAAGTAATTTACAAGTACGTGGAAACGAACAAAAACATCGAAAATTTTTAAACTGTTTAAGATACTAATATTACTTACAAAACTATCTATTAAGAGTAAAATTGCAAATCTTCATCCTGGACATTCTGAAGTATTCTCATTAAATGTAGATCTCGCACCATGGAATTCATAATTTCATTATCAACTTCAATTCGTAGAATTCTCTCGGGTACTTCTTTGAAAAGTTAATGAGAATCCAAGTTCTATCTGTAATTGAACCCCAAAACAAAATATGCTACAGCTCTAATCAAATCTTCTACATGCGCGTCACAAAAGATTTACTGTTATTATTATTTGTTACCAATAAATACTGTTCCACGTACAGAAAAATAAATATAGACATTTCGCGTTTTTGGAATCAAAAGACTAGTTGACTGAGCTAAGGCTCTTGAAAAAAGTACATTCACACAAAAAAAATTCAAGCAATGGCGTTGAAATTAGCATTCATTTTTCTGCTCAACATGCATCCAACCGAAAGCGATATTCATACGCTTTAAAATGACCTGCTGGCAGATGCGCAAGATTAGACGTATGCGCGACATTTAGCAGTACGAATTTCCAAATAAACGTCTTTCCTCGCACGGCACCAAAACTATGGTTGGGCTTTGATTTCATAGTAATGTCTACTGCATAATAAAAGCAATATAGTTTGCGGCATACCTTGTTTTTCCAAAATTGCTGTGCTCCGGTGACCTGGCACAGCCCATTCAGTTATTTATTACATGTGCCTCTAGGAATGCCTGAAAATGTTTGCCAGGGAAATCAAATCACTCAAATGTTTCATCGATACAGAAATCAGCATAACTCAAAGATGTAATTATTATTTCTCTGACAAAGATCACTGCTCTCCATACATGCTTATTCATCTCCAAGTCCAGTTTTGTACATCTGAAGTTCGGAAAACGCGGAAAAAAGCACCAAACGATCAAGAGGAATTTGAGATATTACCCGTCGCCTTCGACAAGCGGGGTGATGGTAACGACTGTTTGGACGTGCTGACGTCAAGTTTCGGTGCTCATTTTGTACAATATTTCGCTATAGCATTGTTCGCAGTTATAGCCCTACGGTATGTTTGCTAGTACCATAGCCCACTTAAAAGTTGGCAATGCTAGTACTGTGTACAGTTGCCTCCACTATAGTTGTAGAATTCTTCTACGATAGTCGATTCGTCTTCTATTCTTTGAATAGTTATTTTCAGTGCTTGACTTGTAAAAAGAAAAGATGTTCCGGTACTGTAACCTACCGGTGGGTGGATAGAAATGCAGACATCTTAAAACGTTGTCTTAACGCTTTTCTGCACATTTTAAAACGGCGAATACATTTCTGCTCGTGAAAAATTAAGTTCCATCGTAACACGTCTCAAAACCTGCGGTTTTGATTTTTTTTCGTCAGAAGTACTGTCCCAAATCAAGCACCGGCCATTTTAGCGATAACCTCCTCTATTTATTCCTCGTTCGTACAAACGTTCGTAACGGTTTATTGCAGTCTTCATTTGAGCCATGTGACATAAGTTAATTTTGTGATACTAGATACGATTTCTTTTCAATAATTACTTTTAATTTTTTGTAGCTCATACTATGTATCGATGCCTCCATACGAGATTATTTTTACGATACTTAATCGATTCGTTTTCTGCCGAGAAATACTCAGAACTATTTTGTCGATAAATGCATCCATTTGCTCCTGATTTATACATCTACATTTCATAACTGCGCAACGAAATATCCTACTGAATTGCATAACTAAAGTTTATTTTGTGATACTAGATTAGATTCCCTTAGGATAAATAAGTCTTTTTCTTTTTTCATACCGCCAGTCTCCACTTCATCTGTAGAGCTTTATTTACGACACTCGACACATTTATTTCCGATAAATGTTTATTTTATTAAATCTGTAACTGAACATCGTAGTTATAATTCGTATTATTCTTTTCCGATGTATAAAATCCTCGTAATCAAAATTGTCTGTGTCATTTACGGTTCAAGATAGACCCAAAGATATGACGTTTATTTCTTATTAATTTCTAGCACACATGAATTTTAGCCATCACAAGTTTAATGCATTTACAAATACAGAAGAGTAACACTGGATCAGCTTGATGCAAACTTTCCAGAGCACACATTCTTAAATTTGCCCCCAGGTTGCAATATTACTGAAATGCAATTACGCTGTTAGCAACAAATTCATTAATTGTTTGTACACTGCTTTTCTCATAACACATATGATAAGAGGATGTGATTTATGTGACCTATTGTTACGTCATCACATTGGCAGCTACGTGTGTTCATTGCGGCGATTTTATGCAAATGGGCTAGGAAAGATTGAGACGCATCTCAAAATGGGCGCTATTATTTTCCTGATTTTATGGACATTGCAAACCATAGCTGTTGTAGTATGAACCGATCTAAACTTGCGTAGATCTAAACTCTTTGTTTTTGACTTGCATTCCACTCCTCTTACCACAAGATAATCCTTTGATGTTTGATTTTTCAAGAGATAGTTTTATGCCCATGGGTCTGCCGTTCCTAATTGCGTCTTTCGTTTGTTGAACAGCTGTGTCTTCGTATGTAATTCCCATATGAAATTTGATCCACACCAATACTATAACGTGACAATTCTTCTTTGCTTGAAGACAGTGATCTAATAGATCCATAATGAATTTACGTGGTACTTTATTCCGTAGGAGACTGATCCCAGAACGCTTTATGAGTTGGCGAGTATTACTGCTTTGGGGATTTTGAGGGCGCTGATGTATCTTACTGGCTCCCTAAGTGCGATTGTTTTATTTGAAAATATGGACGCATTACATGGGAGTTAAAATATTCTTTCATCTGTACTGTGTGGGCACAAGAAAGCGCATCCGGTTTGATTTACTGAATCCATTTTTGATCCGTCTGTATATACAGTATTTTAGTGCAGTATAATTTGCACACTTTCGTTCCATGAACAATGTGGATTGGAACTGCGCATATCCTTTGCTTCTGCTGGAACAATCTAAGTATATTAAAGGAACATTTTGATAGGTGCTGTGGTAGTCATATAGGAAACGAACTCACTTCAGTGTCCAGAATGAGATTTTCACTCTGCAGCGGAGTGTGCGCTGATATGAAACTTCCTGGCAGATTAAAACTGTGTGCCATGTCTCCGCTATATCCTTTCTTTCAGGAGTGCTAGTTCTGCAGGGTTCGCAGGAGAGCTTCTGTAAAGTTTGGAAGATAGGAGACGAGATACTGGCAGAAGTAAAGCTGTGAGAACGGGGCGTGAGTCGTGCTTGGGTAGTTCAGTCAGTAGAGCACTTGCCCGCGAAAGGCAAAGGTCCCGAGTTCGAGTCTCAGTCCGGCACACAGTTTTAATCTGCCAGGAAGTTTCACTTCAGTGTATTTACTTTGCAGATATTTCCAGTGATCATACCATATGTAAATGTGTTCCTAGTATTTCCGAAATTCCTGAGTTACGAGAACATTTCACACTTTGTTTCTTATCAGAGGATGGTTTGTTAGTACCGGTATCTGTCATTCTTGGAGGAATTAAACGATCACATAGCAGTTATCTGCAAATATGTAAGGTGTTTCTGTTGCTCCAGGAGAAGGGCGTTTGTGAAGGAAGAAAGCATAACTCCGAGCAAAATGTGTAGACTTGTACTGCAATCTGCCCAGCAATACTTCATACCTTTATCAACCTTGTGGTAGACCACCCTTCTTTAATGTATTTGTGTACCTCTCAGTGCATGGTGTAAACAGAAGTAAGATGAATGTTGGAGCAAGCTTAACGTGACCATTTTTTTTTTTTTTTGGTCATAGAGAGACACTTGCAGAATGAAGGAAAAAAACTTATTTTACTATTTATAATTTATTCAAAAACAAAGACATGACAACAATGTATTAATTACATATAATTTGAATTAAGCAACATTAGATTGCAGTTCCAGACACATTTGTTTTATATTTGTTGGCAGAGGAAATCAGTTTCAAAATGTCAGGTCTAGTTTTCAAGTAGACATGGAGATTATCACACGATTTGTTGATGTTAGTCTTGATAATCAAACTGGCTTTCAAAGCTGCCACACTTAACTGTGTTTTGTCACTTGTACATATCTTATTCATTAGAGGAAAAACTCTTTCGACAGGTGCGTTACTTCCAGGCAAATATACAACGTAGGGTAGACCGGGGAAATGCCGACAACTGGGGCAATACCGACACGATAGGTTTTAGTTGTATTTTGATAGTGGAGCACTGCTGCGTAGTGCTGCGCCCTTGAGGACGACACCACAACTAGCGCTCAGTGTGTTTCTGTCTTCTACGCATGCCAGTAGTTTTGTGGTATTTTATCTTAAAATTTTATAGTTTTCGGTGTAAAGAAGAACTACTGAACAAGTTAAGGCAATACTCCAATCATCTGTGTCACTAAAATACAACATATACAGCTGGATATTACATATTTTAACGAACATTTTGGTATAGTAGTTGTAACATTTCAAAGTGTGTAGTAGTCTGTAGGATTAGGTATCCGCCATCTTGTCTCTCCGGGGTAATGCCAGCATCCCACTATGGGGCAATATCGACAGGGCGTCGGTATTTCCCCATCTGTCCTAATATTTTATGGGGGATTGCTAATGCCTAAACGTTTGTTTTTATTGTATTCCGGATGGTGAGATCGAGAAAACGAACGACTGAGAGGGGAAATGGGGTGAACAAACTCTTAAAAGGGCATTTGAGGTAGTTGAAAGTGGTAGATCAGTAAAGAGCGTCGCCGCGGAATTAGGAATTCCCAGAATTACGTTACATGATCGCTTAAAAGCAAAATCAGCAGCCAAACCAGCGTTTGGGAGAAAAGCCTATTTTACACCCGAGCAGGAAGCTATTCTAGTTGACCATATAAAGCAATTGACAAACCAGTTCTATGGTATCACATTAACAGACTTACGCCGACTTGCATACGACCTTGCAGAAAACTTAAATATTATGCACAGCTTTAACAAAGGAACAAAAATGGCAGGTGAGGACTGGACGGCCGGTTTCCGCAAAAGGAACCCAACCTTAAGCCTAAGGCAGCCTTCTGCAACAAACCTTAACCGGTTTCTGGATTTTATTAAATCTGAAGTTGATTTGTTCTTTTCAAACGTGGATAAAGTATATCAAAAACATCAATTTAAGGCAACAAGAGCATTCAGTATGGATGAAACTGGGATATCAACAGTTCAAAAGCCAGGAAAGGTTTTAGCCCCTAAAGGTCAACATCAGGTAGGCTCTGCGATGAATTGGGAACAAGGGAGGAATATTACGGTGGTCTGCGCTGTAAGTGCTTCTGGGATTTACATACCATGGATGTTCATCTATCCCCAGAAACGAATGTCTCCTCAGTTGGAAAAAGGAGGGCCAGATGGGGCCATATATAGATATTCACATAACGGATGGTCAAACGAAGATCTTTTCAATGATTGGCTTAAGCACTTCAAAGAGAACGCCAAACAAACCAAGGAAGACCCCGTGTTATTAATTATGGACAACCACAGAAGTCACATCTCTCTAGATAGCTATGAGTTTTGTAGAGCTAATTATATTCATGAGGTTTCTATACCACCACATACGCCACACAAATTGCAGCATTTAGATTTGGCTTTTTTTATGGTCCTCTCAAGACGGCATTACATTCAGTTTGACAGGTTATTAAGGGCTAATCGCTTTGAGAAGATATCAGTTTATGATATTGCTTCGATCTTCAATGAAACTCACATGAACGTTGCAACCAAGGTGAAGGGCATATCAGGATTTGGTGCAGCAGGGATCTTCCTGTACAAACCAGAAAAGTTCAGTGATTTGGATTTTATCTCTGAGTACAGAATCCAATCTCTGGTCATCATTGACCCAGAAAATGTTGACGAACCAACGAATGGCGATGGTGTTCACGATGGAAATAATACAGTCACTGAGGAGCCTGCAAACACAAATCAGCCAAGGGCTGAAAATCCACAGCATTCCTGGAAAACCACCAACTTCAATTTGACTGGACCTTAGGCTAATCCAGTATATATATATATATATATATATATATATATATATATATATATATATATATATATATATATAGTGACTTTTGAACACTATTAAGGTAAATTAATTGTTTGTTCTTTATCAAAATCTTTCATTTGCTAACTATGCCTATCAGTAGCTAGTCCCTTCAGTAGCTAGAACCTTTTATTTAGCTGGCAGTAGTGGCGCTCGCTGTATTGCAGTAGTTCGAGTAACGAAGATTTTTGTGAGGAAAGTGATTTGTGAAAGGTATAGGTTAATGTTAGTCAGGGCCATTCTTTTGTAGGGATTGTTGAAAGTCAGATTGCGTTGCGCTAAAAATATTGTGTGTCAGTTTAGTGTTGATCAGAATAAGTAAAGAGAGTAATGTTGCGAGGTGCCGGGGCTAGCAGTGTATTTGACACTAAATTCTTCTTGATGCTCTAAGCCCCCCCCTATTCTAACTCCGACTTTTGCTGTTGCACAAGGATTAACAAAACACGTGAACTGACTCTAATCAACCCTGCCAGTGGAGTAGAAGAGAGTTTGGCACCTGCAATAATTTAATTTGATAAATACTGTAAGTTAAATAAACGAAGGTTTCATTAACATAGTGGGAAATGATGGGTTGCTCTACCGATTAACAGAATGAAAGTTCTGTCCAAAATAACAATATGATTTATTAAGACTAAACACAAAATAATAAAAAAACACATGAAATATTTATAATACATCAAATTGGCTCAAATTGGAGACTCATACAAACACTGTAAAGGTGAAGTTGTCCCTAAACTAGATCGTGAGGTTTAAGACGAAGTGGTATGTGGAGCCAATTCCTTGCCACTCAAATCTCAAGAGAGACACACAGCTAACCCAACAGTAATTGCTGCTACTCAAGACAGAACAAAGTTAGAAAAAGATGAACAGACGCGCTCTGCTGAGCTCTGATTGACTAGGAAAATCCCTATCTGCCGGTGCTGCGGACATACATTACCAAACTGTCTTCTTGACTGCCAGAACACGATCTGGCGTATCGGCGGCGATGGCTGGTTGCTTCGACGTCCTCGACCGAAAAGCGAGAGCCGACTACTCAAAAGAGCACCCGTACAGGCCGAACACAGAACATTCCCGCCCCCACGGCAGTGGCCGTGGTTAAACGTTCCAATCAGCAACTCGAAAACCGGCGGAAAATTCCACTCCATTGCCGGAGCACTACCATTCCACCAATGGAGATTCTTGGCGCCAATTTCTGCGCTGATTTTGCTACGTCACGGAGCTATGCCCTGAGCAAGCCAATCACAGTTACTATTTTGCAGAAAGCGCGGTAATTTTCCCGCCACAACTGCCTGGGTACACAAGTCATTCCCACGCCTCGCTGGTAGCCCGCCAGAAAGTGTTTTCGCTAAGTTTCTCCGAAGTAACGGAACCTCTAGCCCAGCCGCTACTTCAGACCCCAGCGGGCGTGTCTCTTGACAATGTCGGCGTCTGGAAAGCATTCACTCGACTGCCTCACACACGTCGGCTTAACCCTCTCGAGATCAGTGGAGCCCGCCTGTCACCGGACCACCTGGGAGACGAGAGACGCTGCGTGGGAAGTCCGCGTGTGAAGGAATAGCAACTTTCCACCTCATGCAATTAGAGAGGAGAATCGTAAGATAGAAATATGAGAGGGGGCTCATGCCACCTCTCAATGTCTGAGTACGTTGTTTTGCTCAGCTGTTTGAAATGCAAATAACATAAGAGGTTTTCCAGCATAGTAATTCATTAATTTTTCTAAGGGGATGTTTCAAAAGTATAGTCATAATTCAGAGGTGGAATTTTCGTCAAACGTTTTTAAAATATTCGGGCATTTATCGATGCTCAGGAAACAGCTTTTTAAGGGCTGAATTATTTTTAAAATTCTTTCAAGGGCTGGCACTGACGAAAGCCACCTGGTTTGCTGTATCCCAACAGTTTTTGATACTCTCTGTCATTGGAATCACAGAACTCTGAGAGAGCTTTCACTCAAACACTGCAAATTTTCACAATGATACATTTGAAGTTCGCAGGGAGACAATCTGGAGTTTTTTGATGGCGTAGTGAACTATATGGGCTCCACATCGAAACCCAATCGGTTGCCTTCTGAGTGATAGGTTCAGTTTTGCGTAAACATCATTTACTCCCTTTTCTGTACTTTCCTCCAAAATTGCAGTTCGCATTATCTTCAGAAAATGCCACAATTTTCTTGTTTAAATCATTGTACGATAATTCCGCCTTCAAATAATCGACAACAATATCTCATGTTTCACCAGACTGTTCTCGAAACTCTAAAGTCTTGACTTTCACGCCTTCATAAGGTAAAAATATCGAATAAAAGTAGGGAATAATTTTACTGAGTCATGATCTGAAGCATCCGTTAATAAAGATATGCAGTGGGCAACGCAAAAATGCTCTTTTAATTCATCCATCCCCATAGGTGCCAGCACATTTACAACAAGAGCCTAGGATTTTGTACGAGCACCCCTAAATGTTTTCTCAAAACATCTTTGAATTAAGTTAGAGGCACAGTCATTTGAGCAGAACCTGTGGTTTTCTTGAACCGTCCACGCACCATCTGCTGCAGCTACATCCAAATCCTTCGAAATCATCAAATCGGTTCTTTTGAAAAAATCAAACATTCACGAGTTGGAAGTAGCAGCTTGACCGGAAAGCCTGTGTTTTTCCGATTTTAAATTTATCTCAATATCGCTGGCTCCACAATGTCCAACACTAAAATCAGTACGACACTTTTCACACGTAACATCTGATGCGCCAGTCCTTTGTTTTATAAATGGATACTTATTTTTCAAAGTAATATTAAAGGCACACTTGCGTTAGGCATTTTTCTAATGTTGCCAAACACCAAAACGTTGAATGAGTTGTTTGGTTGTGCAAGTGCGCCCCTACAAACTAAAACTAAACATTTGTTACCGTACGTCAAGTTCGCACTCACGCGATGTGATAGTTGGGTGAGGTAAGCGCCGACTTGTGTCTCGATCGCACAGGTTACTCGCTCTCTCTTCTCCAAGCCGCCCGCACTACCGCCGTCACCCGCGCGTTTCGACAGGCAGGTAGGGGGTAGGTCTAATTAATTATCGTTTGGTCTGTATGCGAAAGCGAAACAACTTTGCCATGGCAGGCGAAACGGGACGGACAGCCTGCTAGCAGGACTGTCCCACACTTGGCGGGACGTATGGTCACACGTTAGGTTAGCTTCCAACCATATTCTTGTCACTGATATCATAAGGTTCAATGCTTTTTCGCACGTACTAACGACATTCATTATACGAGGGCACGACTCAGTCTTGAATCAAATATAACTTCGGTAATCTAGAATGTGGTTTTACTGATATGTATGGAGAATCTTACACCATTCCAAGAGCCTGGATCGTTTTATGAAAGGAGCAGTTGCCGATTTTCTGGAGAAATCTTGATCCTGTAACTGTATAATGACTTATCTGATACGTCTGTTACCTTTGATACCTTACAAAGTGCAACAGATCCTGTTATTTTTCTTCACTTTCTCTGAGGATAACAATTTCATCAGCGAATGTTATTACTGCCTTTGGTAGCTTACAAATTGCTTTGTCGAAACTGTTAGTTCACACATAAATAAAAAATCTTCCACATACTGGAGAATCTTCACAGGGAAAGAAATAATTCCCGCAAGTAGTAAGAGTAGAATGGAAGATCGTTGGGCTAAGCATTGCTCCCTGTGGAATATCTGTTGTAAGATTACACAGTCTAATTAATTTATTCTGGAAGCGAATCAATATGCCTCTTTTGGAAATACCGCAAATCAGTTGTGTCGGAATTCCAATGGTTTCTAACCTCTTTCTCGACTTAGGTAAGAGGACATCGCTGTACAGGCTTCAACAATGACAAGAAATGTAGTTGTAACGTTTTTTCTTGTTGTTGCCTCATGGATGTTAAGAGTTTAGGATATTTATGTTATCAGTTCTTCTCTTGCTTTTTAAAAGTCTAAATGGCACCTGACAGGATATTATTTGACTCCAAACGATTTCTGATGAGACTCTTTCGCCACTGCATGAACAAGGAGAAATAGGTCTGAAAGATGTGGTTACTCTTCATTATTATGTGAATTTAATAGAGGTAACACTATTTGAGTCGTTCAGTCTTCTACGAGGTGCATTCAAGTTCTAAGGCCTCCGACTTTTTTTCTCCGGACTGGAAAGAGATAGAAAAATGCGCATTGTTTTAAAATGAGGCCGCGTTCATTGTCAATACGTCCCAGAGATGGCAGCACCGTACGGCAGATGGAATTTTACCGCCAGCAGCGAGAATGAGAACTGTTTTAAATACTTAAAATGGCGACGTTTTCCTTACTTGAACAGCGTGCAATCATTCGTTTTCTGAATTTGCGTGGTGTGAAACCAACTGAAATTCATTGACAGTTGAAGGAGACATCTGGTGATGGAGTTATGGATGTGTCGAAAGTGCGTTCATGGGTGCGACAGTTTAATGAAGGCAGAACATCGTGTGACAACAAACCGAAACACCCTCGGGCTCGCACAAGCTGGTCTGACGACACGATCGAAAAAGTGGAGAGAATTGTTTTGGGGGATCACCGAGTGACTGTTGAACAGATCGCCTCCAGAGTTGGTATTTCTGTGGGTTCTGTGCAGACAATCCGGCATGACGACCTGAAAATGCGAAAAGTGTCATCCAGGTGGGTGCCACGAATGCTGACGGACGACCACACGGCTGCCCATGTGGCAAGTTGCCAAGCAATGTTGACGCGCAACGACAGCATGAATGGGACTTTCTTTTCGTCGGTTGTGACAATGGATGAGACGTGGATGCCATTTTTCAATCCAGAAACAAAGCGCCAGTCAGCTCAATGGAAGCACACAGATTCACCACTACCAAAAAAATTTCGGGTAACCGCCAGTGCTGAAAAAATGATGGTGTCCATGATCTCGGACAGCGAGGGCGTAATCCTTACCCATTGCGTTCCAAAGGGCACTACGGTAACAGGTGCATCCTACGAAAATGTTTTGAAGAACAAATTACTTTCTGCACTGCAACAAAAACGTCCGGGAAGGGCTGCGCGTGTGCTCTTTCAGCGAGACAACACACCCGCACATCGAGCTAACGTTACGCAACATTTTCTTCGTGATAACAACTTTGAAGTGATTCCTCATGCTCCCTACTCACCTGACCTGGCTCCTAGTGACTTTTGGCTTTTTCCAACAATGAAAGACACTCTCCGTGGCCGCACATTCACCAGCCGTGCTGCTATTGCCTCAGCGATTTTCCAGTGGTCAAAACAGACTCCTAAAGAAGCCTTCGCCGCTGCCATGGAATAATGGCGTCAGCGTTGTGAAAAATATGTACGTCTGCAGGGCGATTACGTCGAGAAGTAACGCCAGTTTCATCGATTTCGGGTGAGTAGTTAATTAGAAAAAAAATCGGATGCCTTAGGACTTGAATGCACCTCGTATTTAGTTAATTAGTAATTCATTCATATTTGGTTAAATGTTTGTAGCATATTTCGGAGTGTTACATCAGCGCTTTCTGGATGAGGAATTTGCAGACTTTTTGATGCCTTTCACCAGATCTTCGCATGAAAATAGTACAGAAAGGGGGCAACTATAAACCCCTTTGCAATGGAAGACGACACGGCTGGGTGGCCACATAAGTTGGCGATATCATCAGGGCGTGCTGAAAAGCAATGCTTTCGAATTTTTAATGTGAAAACTCTTAAAGGTTTTTAAATAGAATATTCTACACCTTTATCCGTCAAGTTGTTGTTGTTGTGGTCTTCAGTCCTGAGACTGGTTTGATGCAGCTCTCCATGCTAATCTATCCTGTGCAAGCTCCTTCATCTCCCAGTACCTGCTGCAACCTACATCCTTCTGAATCTGCTTAGTGTATTTATCTCTTGGCCTCCCTCTACGATTTTTACCCTCCACGCAGCCCTCCAATGCTAAATTTGTGATCCCTTGATGCCTCAGAAAATGTCCTACCAACCGATCCCTTCTTCTAGTCAAGTTGTGCCACAAACTTCTCTTCTCCCCAATCCTATTCAATACCTCCTCATTAGTTACGTGATCTACCCACCTAATCTTCAACATTCTTCTGTAGCACCACATTTCGAAAGCTTCTATTCTCTTCTTGTCCAAACTATTTATTGTCCATGTTTCACTTCCATAAATGGCTACACTTCATACAAATACGTTCAGAAACGACTTCATGACACTTAAATCTATACTCGATGTTAACAAATTTCTCTTCTTCAGAAACGCTTCCCTTGCCATTGCCAGTATTCATTTTATATCCTCTCTGCTTAGACCATCATCAGTTATTTTGCTCCCCAAATACCAATACTCCTTTACTACTTTAAGTGTCTTATTTTCTAATCTAATTCCCTCAGCATCACCCGACTTAATTCGACTACATTCCATTATCCTTGTTTTGCTTTTGTTGATGTTCATCTTATATCCTCCTTTCAAGACACTGTCCATTCCATTCAACTGCTCTTCCAGATCCTTTGCTGTCTCTGACGGAATTACAATGTCATCAGTGAACCTCAAAGTTTTTATTTCTTCTCCCTGGATTTTAATACCTACTCCAAATTTTCTTTTGTTTCCTTTACTGCTTGCTCAATATACAGATGGAATAACATCGGGGAGAGGCTACAACACTGTCTCACTCCCTTCCCAACCACTGCTTCTCTTTCATGTCCCTCGACTCTTATAACTGCCATCTGGTTTCTGTACAAATTGTAAATCGCTTTTCACTCCCTGTATTTTACCCCTGCCACCTTTAGAATTTGAAAGAGAGTATTCCAGTCAACATTGTCAAAAGCTTTCTCTAAGTCTACAAATGCTAGAAACGTAGGTTTGCCTTTCCTTAATCTTTCTTCTAAGATAAGTCGTAAGGTCAGTATTGTCTCACGTGTTCCAACATTTCTACGGAATCCAAACTGATCTTCCCCGAGGCCGTTTCTACCAGTTTTTCCATTCGTCTGTAAATAATTCGCCTTAGTATTTTGCAGCTGTGGCTTATTAAACTAATAGTTCGGTAATTTTCACATCTGTCAACACCTGCTTTCTTTGGGATTGGAATTATTATATTCATCTTGAAGTCTGAGGGTATTTCACCTGTCTCATACATCTTGCTCACCAGAAGGTAGACCTTTGTCAGGACTGGCTCTCCCAAGGCCGTCAGTAGTTCTAAAGGAATGTTGTCTACTCCCGGGGCCTTGTTTCGACTCAGGTCTTTTAGTGCTCTGTCAAACTCTTCACGCAGTATCGTGTCTCCCATTTCGTCTTCATCTACATCCTGTTCCATTTCCATAATATTGTCCTCAAGTGCATCGCCCTTGTATAGACCCTCTATATACTCCTTCCACCTTTCTGCTTTCCCCTCTTTGCTTAGAACTGGGTTTCCATCTGAGCTCTTGATATTCATACAAGTGGTTCTCTTTTCTCCAAAGGTCTCTTTAATTTTCCTGTAGGCTGTATCTATCTTACCCCTAGTGAGATAAGCCTCTACATCCTTACATTTGTCCTCTAGCCACGCCTGTTTAGCCATTTTGCACTTCCTGTCGATCTCATTTTTGAGAAGTTTGTATTCCTTTTTGCCTGCTTCATTTACTTCATTTTTATATTTTCTCCTTTCATCAATTAAATTCAACATTTCTTCTGTTACCCAAGGATTTCTACTAGCCCTCGTCTTTTTACCTATTTAATCCTCTGCTGCTTTCACTACTTCATCCCTCAGACCAACAACACATGCGTCTTCTACTGTATTTCTTTCCCCCATTCCTGTCAATTGTTCCCTTATCCTCTACCTGAAACTCTGTACAACCTCTGGTTTAGTCAGTTTATCCAGGTCCCATCTCCTTAAATTCCCACCTTTTTGCAATTTCTTCAGTTTTAATCTACAGTTCATAACCAATAGATTGTGGTCAGAGTCCACATCTGCCCCTGGAAATGTCCTACAATTTAAAACCTGGTTCCTAAATCTCTGTCTTACCATTATATAATATATCTGATACCTTTTAGTATCTCCAGGATCCTTCCATGTATACAACCTTCTTTCATGATTCTTGAACCAGGTGTTAGCTATGATTAAGTTATGCTCTGTGCAAAATTCTACCAGACAGCTACCTCTTTCATTTCTTAGCCCCAATCCATATTCACCTACTATGTTTCCTTCTCTCCCTTTTCCTACTGTCGAATTCCAGTCACCCATGACTATTAAATTTTCGTCTCCCTCACTACCTGAATAATTTCTTTTATCTCATCATACATTTCTTCAATTTCTTCATCATTTGCAGAGCTAGTCGGCATATAAACTTGTACTACTGTAGTGGGCATGGGCTTCGTGTCTATCTTAGCCACTATAATACGTTCACTATGCTGTTTGTAGTAGCTTACCTGCACTCCTATTTTTTTATTCATTATTAAACCTACTCCTGTATTACCCCTATTTGATTTTGTATTTATAACCTTGTATTCACCTGACCAGAAGTCTTGTTCCTCCTGCCACCGAACTTCACTAATTCCCACTATATCTAACTTTTTAAATTTTCTAACCTACCTGCCCAATTAAGGGATCTGACATTCCACGCTCCGATCCGTAGAATGCCAGTTTTCTTTCTCCTGATAACGACGTCCTCTTGAGTAGTTCCCGCCCGGAGATCCGAATGGGGGACTATTTTACCTCCGGAATATTTTACCCAAGAGGACGCCACCATCATTTAACCATACAGTAAAGCTGCATTCCCTCGGGAAAAATTACGGCTGTAGTTTCCCCTTGCTTTCAGCCGTTCGCAGTACCACAACAGCAAGGCCATTTTGGTTAGTGTTACAAGGCTAGATCAGTCAGTCATCCAGACTGTTGCCCCTGCAACTACTGAAAAGGCTGCTGCCCCTCTTCAGGAACCACATGTTTGTCTGGCCTCTCAACAGATACCCCTCCGTTGTGGTTGCACCTACGGTACGGCTATCTGTATCGTTGAGGCACACAAGCCTCCCCACCAACGGCAAGGTCCATGGTTCATGGGGTGAGGTATCCATAAAGTCTGTATGTTTATTTCTCAACGTAGTCACCCTGAGTCAACATAGGACAAGATTCTCTTTGTTGTTGAGGATCAAACAGGTTGTGGAAGATCACTAGATGAACTTGATTTAAATGATCCTACTGAACTCGCTCCTGGTCCTGGTTTGTTGAAATCTTCCACTTCAGCCTACTAGGGTTTATAAGGAATTTTCCTTTGAGTAGGTTTCTCAAGCACTGTGATGCAACCACTTTTTTCAAATTCTGAGGACACTTGAAACTCTTTTTGATATGCTTTCCCATTTTGTTTGAAAGTGACTGTTTGTGTCTCTTAAAACAATAATAATACTTATAAGATACTTCTTTCCCTTTTAAATCGAAAAAGTTTGAAAAAGGGCCTTTTTTTCTTAACCATACTGCAATTGTTCAATAGTCTACTGTCTACAACACAAAGATGAGGTTACATTGCTTCTCACTCAAGCACGAAGACTTGAATGCCTATCAGTCAGTCAGATCACTGTTGCCAATCTCAATTAACTAAAGAACTCACAGAATTGCATAAATTACGTGAAATTACCAACCAATCACACAAAATTTCATTACTATTTTCAGTAGTAGCAATAGCACTAATATTTACTTAGAATAACTGGAATTAGAGTTAAAAAAGTTTATCCATAATGATTTTAATTAGGGATGTGTGATGCCAAGTCCAATTCATAAATTGCCGATTCTCTAGGAATCGACTAGTATCGGAATCGAATGATTCCAGCGTCTTGTGCATTGATTCTTTGTCATCGAATCTTTTTTATTTTAGTGTTATCAATTTACTTTCAAAGCAGCACAGTCATAAGAAAGTAGATAAAGAATGGGGCAGAACAGGAAACTTTAGTGTGTCACAGATGTAGCGACCTCTGACAATAAAACATTTTGTTTTTCACTGAAAACATTGTAACACTTAAGATTACATTTATCATCAAGAAACACATGCCAACTGTTTAATACATTCAGCAATAATTTTGTTGTCAATAATCATTCTTCGCATATATTCAGAGATTTGATACAGATTATAAAGTGTGTTATTTACAAAGCTATGACTAAGGACAAAGTTATTTTATACTGGCTCATGACCACGCAGCTGTTCAATGCCGTTTGTGTGAGTGCACGCAGCCGGCCGGAGTGGCCGTGCGGTTCTAGGCACTAGTCTGGAACCGAGCGACCGCTACGGTCGCAGGTTCGAATCCTGCCTCGGGCATGGATGTGTGTAATGTCCTTAGGTTAGTTATGTTTAATTAGTTCTAAGTTCTAGGCGACTGATGACCTCAGAAGTTAAGTCGCATAGTGCTCAGATCCATTTGAGTGCACGCACATGCTGGTGAGGGCGAGAAGAGTAGAACTGGTAAAACGAAAAAGGGCATTATAAATGATAAGCAGCTGTCAGCAACATGCGTCCTTCCTTGGTACAGCAAGTTGGAATGCTAGTGCAAAATAAATAAAATAAAAATAAAGGCAATGAATGACATGTAGGTTTAGGGCCTATTTGTAAAAATTTACTAATTTATAATATTTGGAGTATTGTCCAATCGATTATTTTAATTGGCAAACTATACATTCTAGAAGTAAAAACTTTAAAAAGTACATTTTTTTACAAATGCCCAGATTTTAGGGGTTTAAAATTGCTTTCGGCAAATTCCCGGGCAAATGCACAGTTATAAATGCCCTGCCCACTGGCAATTTGCCTGGCCCACATCACTACTCTGGAGTCACTGCTATGATGACAATGTCATCTGTGTCGACCTTTGCCTCCAGGAGCTGCTAACTACAGACCTACGTCATTCATTGCCTCTGCATTGAAGAAGAGACGTGGCCTTTGGTGTCTTGACCAGCAACTGGACTTTGTAAATTTCACTTGATGTTTTCTTTGGCATTATGCTGGACTTCACATTTTTTATGTCCCTTTGGGAATTTAACTTTTGCTCTTGCTCTCAGGACTTTAATTTTTGCATCCTTCCAATATTATTGTTCTTCCAATAGTCAAGAAGTGACTTGTTTTTAATAACTGAATTCCAGACTAAGTCCCATTGGAGAAGATTGTTTGTGTGTGTTACAAAGAACTTCATATTCATGTCATATCAGCCCTGGCCAGAACATTCTCCAGATATCCCACTTGTTGTAAACATCTTGTCATGGGCTGCAGAGAGACTGACATACCACCACTCTCCAGTCACTACAATTGATGAACCTTGGCACACAGCAAAGAATCACATCTTATGTGATGTTAGCATGACAAACTACAAATTTGTGAGGAAATGAAGAACATATTTAGCTTTTGTCACATTGATCTCACAGGTGAGGCAAATGCATTTTTTATTGCTCCAGGATCCAGTTCTGTTTCAAGGAGACATTCTACAATACATTCTTGTGAAATTTCAAATAAAAATGGTGGCTGTATTATTCAGTTGATCATTTCCATTTATTTTTTGGGAGATTAACACCAGTTGGTAGAAACAAAACGTTTCACAGTGGCTCCCATAACCGCATAACACTTGACACAGAAGAGTAGATCAAAAACACTTCTGCGCAGCACTACAGCAGAAAGCGCACACTACTTTTGCATCCAACATGGCTGACTTACTCGTGCTACCACATTACTGTATTTATGCAGATGGTACACAGTAAGCAGTATTTGTGATAGAAACAAACCAGATGTTAGTCATAGTTTCTGCATTTAACAGTACAGATAATCTGAGCAGATAGTTGTTTTGAAACTTGCTCCACAAATGTACACTTTAAATTAAGTTTTCCTCCTCAGAACATTTGTTTATGTGTGTGGTGTATTAAATTAACAGTGAATAAAACCAAACAGAATCCTGGTGTTAACAACATTGCAAACCATGTGTGCTTTGAAATTCTGAATTACAACAAAATGTAAATATTTTATATTTTGATAACTGCTCAATCTAGCAAGTTTAGCAAGAAATGATATGCACTCCTGATACTTCATCTCCTAAGCTTTCTGATGTTTGTTTACTGGTTCAATAAATCTTATATGCATACAACATATTACAAATTCTGGACATATTTTACAGTATAAACAGTATTAGGCACCTAATCTAGTTTTGTTACTCATATAATCTGATGGACTGTAAAAACAATTCTTTCATAAAAGGGATTTAGCTGCTTTTTTGAATGCATTTATATGTTTGATTTTCTTAATAATTTCTGGCAGCATATTGTACATCGTTACACCAGAATGATAAGCATCCTTTTGAGATAGACATATGAAGGAATAATATACTTGGATATTTTCCCTTAATCTAGTATGGCGCTTATACAAACCAGTGTTTTTGATAAAGAGATTCTCTTTCTTCATCATACTTTTTTTTTTTTTTCAAAGAACACAATTTCTAGGATATAAATGCAGGGAAGAGAGAGAATACTTAAATCTCTGAAAAAAGGTTTACACGAACTTCTATTGTTTGTTTTTTTATTATTTTGTTTCCTGAATGTTGTTATTGCAGGACGGGAGATTCCTCAAAATACAACACCATGTGGTACTGTCAAGTGTATCCAAGAAAATACGCAGTTTTACAGTTTCAGGAACTGCCTTCCTGGATAGTCCTCTGATCACATATATTAGTGTAGACAGTTAGGAGTTTAAGGATATTATGTGAAAGTTCCATTTTAGATTTTCTTGCAGGCAACGGCCTAGAAACTTTGTCACAGTGACATTCTGAATTTCATAGCTGTTCATGCGAATTATTAGCGTTTCAGTGTATTTGTTTTGCTGTGGCTGAAAGTGTAGAGTAATTGTTTTTTGTGGCTTTAAGAGAAACCTGTTCCTATAAAGCCATTGTGAAACTTCATCTATGATGACACCTGCAGCAGTGGTAAGATCTGCAAATATTACTACTGCGCCTGCTGTCTTTATACATGAGGGGGGTCATTAACAAGCGACGGCAGATTATTAATGTCTACTAGAAAAAGAAATGGTCCAATGATAAGAGCCTGGGGTACACAATGTATCAGTTAGGATGGAACTGAAAGGTAGTTTAGTGTAGTGGTAGGGTGTCTGGGCTGGACTTGGGTAACCTGAAATTGATTACATTAGTAAGATTTCTGCCACGTATTTTGCACCCCTCACACACCAGAACAATCCAGAATTTTAAAGAGAATTGAATGATCTATAACATCAAAAACTTTTGCTAGATCAAAGAAAATACCTGAAATTTTGGAGTAATTGTCTATCGCACTTAAGATGTGGGTCATTATTATGACTAGGTCTAAAATTTTTTTAAGACTTAAATGTTAAGCGTTTGCTTAGCTATGGTTACAACACATGAACATCCTATTCACTTAGCACACAAATGGTCATGAATGAACTTATGAACAAGTCTGACACAAATTACACATTTGTGCAAAGTTATTTAGGGAAAAAAAGTGACTTGAGAAAGTAGACAGACTCCATAAAATTAACAAAGGAATTTTATTTATAACAGCAAATTTAGACTCAGACAACTGGAAGCTGTCTTGGCGTGAACAGTTTGACAAACTTATTACCTACACTCAAGAAAGTTATGATTACCTACACTCATGAAAATTAAGGTTATGTTGCTACACAAAAAGATTTATTTGCACAAATTACAAGAAAATGTTTATTTTTAAAATTTGACGAATAGAGTGAGGGAACTCATCTGATCTTTGGAAAAATGAAGGGTGAAGGTAATTAATACAACTTCTCAGGATTTCGTGTAGGATATTATTACAGATAAATCTATGATCCAAACCCATAGTCAAAGGATGATACACATTCAGATTAATAAGAGTAGATTTTTCAAAATTTGTTACTTCATTAAGAAAGCCACAAGTAAAACAATTATATCCAAGATAGAGGGTAACTACTTTATACAAGTAGATACAGCTAATGTAATCATGTCAGATAACATTTCACAAATTGTCTCAATGTGCAAATCATTTGTTGAGACAATAACCATAAAATGCATTTTGATTTCAGCATACCAGCCACATAGTCACCTTCCTGAGAAAACTGAAAGAAACTAGTAAGCTGTATCAAGCTTGTAGTCATAAATATCCTACTTAGTTTGAGGTTTGAAGTTGTCGTGCACAGTTAACAACATTACTTCCCTGGATTTTCACCATATGAAGTTATATTTGATACGAAACCATCAACCCGATCACAGAACTCATTGAATTTCCAGAATGTAAACCTATTTATTTACACAAATGTGATCATCAGTGAAAGAGGCACAACATAGTGTAAAGTAAGATAATTGACAAGTAACCTTTAGTTTTCATCAAAACACAGGGGGAAAAAAATCTTAACTAATGACTGTTAAGTTGAGGAAATTCTTTGACCTTAACATACAGCCATTTGAAATCCTTAAAAATCCACATCCAAATATTTATAGGTTAATTTATCTCACCTCAACACTTATTTGGACTGCTGTTGTTGTGTCTTAAGTCAGAAGACTGGTTTGATGCAGCTCTCCATGCTACTCTATCCTGTGCAAGCCTCTTTATTGCCGAAAGACTACTGCAAGCTATGTCCTTCTGAATCTGCTTACTGTATTCATGTCTTGGTCTCCCTTTATGATTTTTACCACTCCCCCCCCCCCCTCACTTCCCTCCAATACTAAATTGGTGATCCGTCAATGTCTCAGAATGCATCCTATCGACTGATCCTTTCTTTTAAGTCAGTCTGTGCCACAAATTTCATGTCTCCCCAGTTCTATTCAGTACCTCATCATTAATTACATGATTTACCCATCTAATCTATTCTTCTGTAGCACCACATTTCAAAAGCTTCCATTCTTTTCTTGTCTAGACTGTTTATCGACCATGTTTCATTTCCATATGTGGTTAAGCTTCATACAAATACTTTCAGAAACAAACTGTTACCAAATTTCTCTTCTTCGGAAATGATCTTCTTGCCATCTGCAGTCCACATTTCATATTCTCTCTACTTCACCCATCGTGTTATTTTTATGCCCAAACTGCAAAACTCATCTATTACTTTAAGTGTCTGGTTTCCTAATCTGATTCCTACATCACCACCTGATTTCATTCAACTACATTCAATTATCCTGGTCTTGCTTTTGTTGGTGTTCATCCCATACCCTCCTTTCAAGACAATGTTCATACTGTTCAACTGCTCTTCCAAGTCTTTTGCTGTCTCTGGCATAATTACAATGTCATCGGCAAACCTCATAGTTTTTATTTCTTTTCCATGAAGTTTAATTCTTTGGTTTCCTTTACTACTTGCTCAATGTATGGACTAGAATATTATTGGGGATAGGCTACAACCCTGTGTTAATCGCTTCTCAAATTACTGCTTCCCTTTCCTGTCCCTTGATTCGTAAAATTGCTGTCTGGTTTCTGTACATTTTAACTAGCTTTTTTCCTGTATTTTGCCCCTACCACTTTCAGATTTCAAAGAGAATATTCCAGTCAACATTGTCAAAAGCTTTCTCTAAGTCTACAAATGCTATAAACATAGTTTTGCCTTTCCTTAACCTATCTTCCAAGATAATTCTTATGGTCAGTATTGCCTCACATGTTCCTACATTTCTCATTGCCTCGCATGTTCCTACATTTCTCCAAAATCCAAACTGATCTTCCCTGAGGTCGGCTTCTACCAGTTATTCCATTCTTCTCTAAAGAATTCGTGTTAGTATTTTGCAACTGTGACTTATTAAACTGATAGTTCGGTAATTTTCACACCTGTCAGTAAGTGCTTTCTTTGTAATTGGAATTATTACATTCTTCTTGGAGTATGGGCATATTTTGCCTGTCACACGTGTTGCACACCAGATGGAAGAATTTTGTCATGACTGGCTCTCCCAAGGCTATCAGTAGTTCAGGCAGAATGTCGTCTACTCCCAGGACTAGTTTTGATCTAGGGCTCTCGGAGATCTGTCCAATTATTCTTACAGGATCATATCTCCCATATCATCTTCATCTAGTCCTCTTACATTTCTATAATATTGCCTTCAAGTTCATCTCCCTCGTACAGACCCACTTCTAACTTTCAGCTTTTCCTTCTTTTCTCAGGATTGGTTTTCCATTTGAGTACTTGATATTCATACAGCTGTTTTTCCCCCATAGGCTCTTTAATTTTCCTGTTTGTTGTATCTATCTTCATCTTATTGAGATATGCTTCTGAATCCTTACATTTGTCCTCTAGCCACTTCTGTTCAACCACTTAGCACTTCCTATCAATCTCATTTTTTAAACATTTGAATTCCATTTCACCTGCTTCAGTTGCTGCATTTTTATAGTTTTTCCTTACATCAATTAAAGTCGACATTTCCTATGTTGCCCAAAGATATCTGCTAGGTCTTGTCATTTTACCTCTGTGGTCCTCTGCTGCCTTCATTATTTCATCTTACAGAGCTATCCATCCCTCTTCTACTGTGTTATTTCCTCCTGTTCTAGGCAACTGTTCACTAATGCTCCCTCTGAAACTCTCAACATCTGGTTCTTTGAACTTATTCAGGTCCAATCTCCTTAATTTCCTACCTATTTCGTAACCAATAAATTGTGGTCAGATTCCGTATCTACCTCTGGGAATATCTTACAGTTTAAAATCTGGTTCTGAAATCTCTGTTTTACCATTGAATAACCAAACTGAAATCTTCTGGTTTCTCCAGCTCTCTTCCGTGCATACAACATTCTTTCATGATTCTTAAATTATGTTCTGTGCAAAATTCTACCAGGTGGGTTTTCATTCCTGTCCCCAGTTCATATTTCCCTACTAGATGTCCTCCTCTTCTTTTTCCTACTACTGAGTTCCAGTCCCCCATAACAGTTAAATTTTCATCTCTGTTAACTATATGAATAATTTCTTTTATCCCATCATACAGTTTCTTCAGTCTCTTCATCATCTATGGTGCTAGTTGGCATATAAACTTGTACTGCTGTTGATAGGTGAGGGCACTGTGTTTATCTTGACTGTGATATTGTGTTCATAGTTGCTTTCCCACATTCCTACATCCTTATTCATTGTTAGACCTACTTCTGCATTACCTCTATTGGATTTTGTATTTATAACCCTCTAATCACCTGACCAGAAATCCTGCTCCTCCCGCCACTGAACTTCATTAATTCCCACCATATCTAGCTTCAATGTATATCCATTTCCCTTTTTAAATTTTCTAGTCTACCTGTCCAATTAACAGATCTAAAACTCCATGCTCCGATCTGTAGAATATGTGTTTTGATTCTCCTCCAAGAGGAGGCCATCATCATTGATCAATACAGTAGAGCAGCACACCCTGGGGAAAAAATTATGGCTGCAGTTTCCCCTTGCTTTCAAAACTGTTCAGTGCCAGGACAGCAAGGCTGATTTGGTTAATGTTACAAATCCAGATCAGACAGTCATCCAGACTGTTGCCCCTGCAACTACTGAAAAGGCTGCTGCCTCAGGAATTACATGTTTTTCTGGTACGACATCCAGACACCTGGACACGTACTGGCCACAGAAATGTATCCACAGATCACCCCGATCATGCTATCAATTATATTGAATGGGCCAATATTTAGCCTCGTCTCTTCTGAGGAATTATTCTCTATACTTTGCAGGTTCATATTTTGAAAAAGGACAAACGAGCACTAATAGCTTTTATTCTTGTAAAGATTCATGTTGGAAATATAAATTTCATGCTACTTTTTGTATTTGAATATACTTCAGTTAGTTTCTGTTGCCAAGACAGAGAGATGTTTGCGCATGTTACAAGTGAAGTGCGCAATAGAGTTAAGCATAGCTATGATTCGTGTAATATAACTGTCAAAATATTTCACTTTTCACTATTAAACTTTCAATAAACTTTAAAATCTTTTAAGATTTTTTTTAAACACACTCATAATCATGAGAATAAATTAATCATGTCTTTAAGCAAAAAGACTGAGCAGTCATATAATTTTTCAAAGTTTCTTGGTTGCGTATTATTTAACCTTTTATCTCTCCATTTTAGCCAATTAGGATCTTGATTCAATTTTGATAACCAACTTCAAGCATGCACACTTCCAAAATAAAAATTTTCAACAGCTGTTTTTTTTTCTTTCCACAATAATTATCTTATCTGCTGGTTTAGTGATATTTCTTCACAACATTGGTTTATTGATAATTCTTCACAAATCACATAGTATTGTATACATTTCTGTCCAACGACTGACTTCAATGGAATACAGATATGAATTGGACAAAATTTCAATCCTAACAAGTTCTTTTTCATATTAACAATGTTATAATTTATTCTGTGTCAAATCTGCTGGCCCAACAATGTCATCCTCATGTTTGGCATGGCTGTCAGCTTGTGCATACAGTGAGCAACTTCCGAAGCTGCCATTACCCTGCTGCTGCCATTCCGCCGCCGTCCTTTCGGCTTCCATGAACGCATGGAACATAAGAACACAAAAAAACACTACACAGAGTATATCTTTTACATAATTCTAACTGATTACATTTACGAGCAATAACCATGAAATTCATCAACTACATGCTATTTCATATATTATAATATTCTTACCACAAGATCATACATCAAACAGCATTCTTGAAGGAAGGCAGTGCTGATCAGCAAGAAATGTGTGATATTCATTCAAGAATATCAATGGATACCCCACCCAGCTATATGTATTGCTGAGGCATGCGAGCCATCTCACAGATGACAAGGTCCATGGTTGATGGAGGACTAAGAACATCATATAGTTGACAACTTATATTCATAAACTATAATCAGTTACTGCTTGAATTTGATCACTATGTTTTAATTTTGTCTTTGCTTAAATAATTATTTCTACTTTACTGAAGGAAAACTTTCAATACATTTAATTCTCCAAGCTAGCATATGACTAATTACATTTTTCAGAGACTAGTTCGTGGTATTGGTATAAATTTTTTTGTGTTGATGTCAGGACGCACTTTTTATGAATGATGTGCTTAGTGAGGGAAGAGCCCCAATCAACATAGTCCTGCTTTCCATTTTTCATTGTGTTGAGCTGCACCAATTCTTCAATTTTGCAATCCATCTGTCACAATTCTATCTTCTTCTGTCAACACAATCTTCTCTATGTTGGAATACGTTGATGATTATGACATCCATATGAAGCAACTAAGATGAGATTCATAACACTTTTTCAGTCGTACAACGTGATGAGAGGCTGGACTGTAGCTGTAGTTTTAAGGAGTGTCGGGTTTCATTTTGCTGGTATGGTCTGTTGACTTATTTTCACAACGCTGGCATAGTCTGACCATTTTGTGATTTTCAAGTTGTTTGCCTATCAGACAGGGGTGATTTTGGATAATTTATATTTATATGTGTTTCTGTCACATCCAAGTTTTTCTATTTTAAAATTTTATTCAGTACATAAAAGAATTTATGTTCTGTTTTTTATGTAACATTTTTGAATAATTACAGTACAGTTCAAACTGTAATGACAAACTGATTGTGTTAAAGACAAATATCTAATTGTTCATAGTATCTATAATTATACTGTTACAGTTGTGAACTAGATACCATAGGAGTCTGATGGAAGATGCAGTTCTGAAATTGTCTCAACTGAAGTGAACTGGCTGGAAGAAATATATCATGGCGGTTGAAATAAATTTTGTATTTGATGAGAATCAAAGTGAGAAAATTCATCATTTATTTTTGAAAATACCAAACCAACCAAAACCAAGGAGATTTACTGAGGCAAGCTGGCCCGTAGCTATTGTAGCTGGTCCTTGATACCAAGGATGCTGGCACTAGAATGGAGTTGATGTCCAAGCTGGTCCCATACACTTTATTGGGCACAATGCACTGTCATTCATCAGTAGTCCACACCTCCCTGTCACAACATCAATCCACATGCAGCCATTTGTGTTGTGGTGGTAACAGAAGCCTATTCATGGAACAGTAATTCCCTAGTCTGTCTGTGCTAGTCTCAAACCAGTGGTGCGATATGACATAGAATGTTGCAGGGAGTCCATTACTTGTTGTCACATGGTTGGTGCAGATATGAAGAGGATATTATAAGCCTGGTGCACAATACAGCAATTCTCCATTGTGGTAATCAGACCCAATCAACCGGAAACTTGACAACAAAAACACCTGCTCTCATGTTCGCATGCAGTCCAACATTGGGTTTCTGTCCAACTGAATGCCTCGCAAATCTTGATATTGCACAGTTCGAACAGCCTGCCAAATGGACACATAATGACAAATGGACACATAATGAAGCCCCTTTCAAACTCTTATCACACACAGCTGTTGAGAATACAGTCTCTCATGATTATGTAGCATCTCCATGTCTTCCACAGCGATCATTCAACATCTGATGCTGTTCACACCTCTCATATATCTACTAGGACTGGCAACAACACTAATGAACTCTGGTGGCCACTGTACCTGCCACAGAGAATTGCAGATCATTTACATACCCGACAAGGGTGTGTACACATATGAAATTTCACTGACATCTGACCACATCTTCTTGGTGCTTCGCATTTTTTATCAGACAGTATATAATCATTTTTCCAATGGAACCTATATCTACCAACAATTGTGTTTATTACATACAACCAATTTAAAATTAAAAATGTACTGTAATCATAAAACTTTTCACTTTTCATATAAAGTGAGCTATGAGTGGAACACACAAGCAACAAAAAAAGTTAGATGTTAAACCATATTTTGCTTTTTATTTATGTTTTGTTACAGCATATCAGAGAATTGTGTGGCTTTTCTTATAGTCACATGAATCTGCTTCAAATAGGAACAAAACCACACAATTAAGATTAACCAAATAGAAGGGTAACTTTCTTTCCATCTTGTAATTTACCTAAGTAAGTGTTCCTCTTTGTTTAAAAAAAAAAAAAGAGAATGCACAGCATAATACAAGATAGGTAGATAGTAAATAAATGCATCATAGCTACTGTAATGTATGCATACGTAAATTAATAATGAATTAATAAACAAATATCTCTGTGGCACAAATGAGACTCCCCTATTTACTCTTATTAGCTACTTCAGTTGGACTTAGTTCTGTTGAGTTAAGATTGTGAAGATGCCATACAAAGAGTAGTGTTATGAATAACGAGCAAACAGATTAATTTGTTTATTAAAAAGAAGAGCCTTAAAACACCTCGCTATCAAGAAAAGAAGACATAACAGAGTAATGTGTTGAAATGGGCATCATATTTTACATAAAGAGCTCTGTAAGCTGCATATATGTATTAATGTACTGTAATATGTAATTGGTTTCTGGAAAACAGAGAGAGTTCATTGTCCAAATAATTATGTTACAGTTATGGTGAAGTAGTGTTGGGGTCTGCTAATTAACTATTAGTGACCATATTGTTTTGGAAGTCTTCTATTGGACTTTAGTAGATGATCTCTCTTTTCTAATGGACCCCATACCAAATATTCACTGTGGTTACTATTGGTGTCTTCTGTACAACATATATTTATTGCAACTTCTTTGAAAATATGTGAGTCTGCAGGCTTTCATAATTAGTGTGGTTGAGCAGGGTGTATACGTGGACAAGGAAAAAAAATTCCCGGATGTTTCCTGGTTAAAGATACACTTTCTCCCGGGTGAAAATACACTTTTTCCATGTTAAGTTATTCCTTGGCACTGTAAAACTCATCAATCCTTTGAATGTTTATGGTTTTATATACCAACGTAGAATTTCCCAGCACTTTAGAAAACGAAATTCAGGAGGGGGGGGGGGGGGACATTTTTTAAGACCTTTGATGTGCAGCAACATGTACGCTACATATTTTCGTATTACAAAGGTATAAATTTGAATTCCGCTAAACAACGCATGTCACTTTCCGAAGCATTGAAATCGAGATTAAGATGCGCTTTTCAAGACCAGTCATAGGTAATGTCACGTGATCTCGCCAGCTGATGACAGCATACGACACGAGATATAGTCAGCCAATAGCAAGATTACTCTTAAGTAGCATGAACACACAAATAAGAAAAGTTAATGTTTTAAATTAATATACATAGCATTCACATATAATATTGGTCTCGAAGATTAATAAGCTGGAAGAGAAATTAAGCTTACACATATAATGTTGATCTTTTTTCCATGTGATACGCTTTAAGATACATCACACAAATGAGCCAGTAAAATTTTTAATTACGACGTAAATGAAGTGGTTGTCCTCAAAGAGTTGATTTTTAAATCAGAGTCAAACGCTTTGTGATTTTAGAAATTCATCGTACATTCTCGCACATAGTTCACATTCTGTAAAAGGAATTTTGCTTTGAATGTAATGCTTTTGAAACCACCATTCGCAATATTTTCCTGCGACCTGTTAGAAATAGGTTCGTTTCAGCAGTTGCAAGAGAGCGCCAGATAACAGGCGTCACCGCGCTTGCGCAGCTACGATGATGCAGAAAGCCCATAAATATGTTCGTTTGTGTAAAACATTAAAAGATCTTACATTATGTAACAAAAGAAACAAGACATCAGAGGATACTTCAAGAGTGTCGAAATTTCGTGAGCCATACTAAAATGCATAGGCCTAATTCGGCTTAAAATGCACACTCGTATGTAATACCAGTACTGTATTATCTCATGTTTGGTTCTTTATTATGGCATAATGGCATACGTGCACTTGAAATACAGCGAACTGTTGAAACTAGCCAAAAGTGTGAAATTAAATACTTCATTTCAAATAAATTGACTGCCTCAGCAGAAAACATTAATGAAAGCCAAATCTCTTTAGCAAACCGGCAAAAATAACTTTATTGTTCTGCAAGGCGATTAAGCTTGACTGTCAGAAAGGTGGAAATAATATCTGGAACTAATAACATATTTTGGCCTTCCGTGATTATGCGAACATATTTTAATTCATTTGATAGCTCCCGGCTACAAAATTCTGTTTTGTGACCATTTAACATGAGAGCAACAAACGAAGAGCAAACAACAAAATCACTGAACGTAAACACAGGTCACGTGGAGACGACCTACCTCCCCACCATAACTCAAGACTGCTCCGTGCATCAGCCCCAGATTTACTATTATTTCCCAACCGGGGCAATATTAAGTAGTGGTGTCCAGCCACACTTCTGTAACCAGAAGCGGGAGAAGGTACTACTCAAGGTAGTAAACCCACCACGAGATAGGGCTTCAATCCAACCATAATTTTCATTTGTTGGAGGACTTAAAATATCAGCAGACGGTGTTCCCTGTGTCTTACCACAGTTCTTTGCACGATATGCAATGCAGCCAGCCAGGTAACAGAATCCTTCTGCAGAGCAGTCACATCCTTCGTTGACAGCAGATTCTTCTGTTGCAGGTTGAAGAGGAAAGTTAATATCTCTTATATCTTTTTTACCATCTATCATTTGCAGTGCTTCGCTCATGTCGGGCAAAATTCCTGTGAACAGATGTGACGTCAAAAATCCATCACATTCATCTGCCTCTACTGTTGTGTCACTTGACAGAGGAATGTCATTAGCATTGTGTCCCAGCAGTAACAGCCGCAATCGATATTTTATTTCTGTTGGAGAAGGGTTCAAATGGAAATGGCCAATTCCTCTGATCTGTGAGAAAAATTTTTCCAGTGCATCCTGGTTCAATCTTGCACTTAAAATATATGTCATTTGTAGTGGCTGAAGGTCTGAAAACAGTCCAAATAATGACCGAACAGTTGTCATAATGCCTTTCTGGAATGGGAGCAAGTGATTTGCATTGCCTACGTGCAGTTTTTCGGCACGTGTATACAGTTCTCTCAATATTCTTTCTTGAACATCCTTATGTATCCAATAACCACATGATAACGCATTCTTATTGTACCTCCGAGCATTCAGAACATCAAATGCATTGTTTGCTAATTGAAAAAAAAATTGCTGCTTCCTCTTCTTCAGGCATTAGGTACTTTATGCCTTTAGCTGTGGTACTCGAAAAAAGTTGCATTGCCAAATAAACCATTTGACGCTCTCTCCCCTTGACACTGAGATGAAGCTGTGACAGTTTAGGACACAACTTCATTTCACTCCTATCTAATGCGAGCAGTCTTTCTACAATAGACTTCTTAACAATTTTTCCCACTTGGAAGCTTTAGTCCGTCATCCAGAAAGTGGTTCCTCATTAATTTAAAAAAATGCGGAACATCTGAAAACACCCAGATTCGTTTCTTTTCATACTGCGGATTGGAAAAGCAGGAATTTGTTTCTGTCACATTAAAATCTTTCCACACAGATCGATTTTTTGTTCCAAGGTCGCATACTGTCGCAACAACATCGTAACCAACATCTTGTACAGAGCAGATAATACTGTTTAACTGATCAGCTGTTATTTGTGTGTCAAAATCATAGTAAATGGGTTGCTTCCATCCAGAAAACAAACCACGTACCACAACAAATAGCACGTTACTGTGTGGCCCTACAACACGATCTTCAACAGGACCATAAGTAATATTGCTATCTACATTCATTTCGTCGAATGATAGCACACACACACATTCAGTTTTTGTCAATACAGATGAGTGGGCTTTCATTAGTTGCAAAACATGTCAGCACACCAAGAAAGCATCTGAAAGAGAGTGACGTCCATCTCTTAAGTGTTGACAGTCCTGGAAGTGGGAAACCGACCTGATTTCTTAAAAACAAATAACACTTCCTAGATACAGCAAGAAGTGTAACCGCTTTACAAATATCTTCACTTTGCCATTTTGCTCGTTTCTTTCCACTCAACAAGCAGTTTATCTGTGTTTTTGAAAACAATTTGCCTTGTATTTGAGTAACTTTCTCCTGCACTTGCTTCTTTTGACATTTTTGTTGATATTTTATTTTCTCACCACAAGCTTTCACTTTGAGTTTCAAACACTTCTCACTACACCTGTGGTTTGCACACATAGCTGTCAGTCTGCGGTTCCTGTATTCTAATTCTTCTATACGTTACAGAGTTCGCTGATCTGTTTACTATCAGTGTCACAGTCATCTGTCGCTGTTGACTGGTCTATTTTTCTTTTTTTTGGAGACACATAAGCCAGGTGCTCAATTGCATTTTTCATTGTCTTTCTTGCTTCCAACCTGTCTGCCCTATTCGCAGAAACTGTCATCAGGGCCGGAATTTCCACTAACACTGGGTACACTTCGTGGTATATTTACACTCGGCACTGCGTCTGGTTTAAGGGTTTTCTTCAGTGGTAGATTGAGAAGTTCTGCTGGCAAGTCACGTAGACAATCATCGAATGTGAAATGCAACGTACAAACAGTTGACGTCGCAACATTGAAGCGATCTTTTCAGTTCTTTATCCAGGCCTTCTGCACATTAACGTCTTTTGGGAACGAATGATAAATTATATCCGTGCCTTTTGTCATTCGGCTGTACGACAGACACCCTGTTACAAAACACCCGGGCATCTTAATTCAAAACTTTTACAAAGCACTGCAACAACACCACAAACTAAAGCAAAACAACACCTATAGAAAAGCTCTTTTGGCGCCTCGACACAACGTGCCCCTATGCTGACGTAATGCGCAGAACGACGAAATATTCGCCGATCTGCGCAGGCCATTTGGGCCCCCCCTATACGCGACTCAACTGTGCATGCGCAAGAGCCCGCCCGCAACTGCTCAAACGAATTTAATTTAACCCAGATAGGAGGATATAAGATGAACATCAACAAAAGCAAAATGAGGATAATGGAATGTAGTCGAATTAAGTCGGGTGATGCTGAGGGAATTAGATTAGGAAATAAGACACTTAAAGTAGCAAAGGAGTTTTGCTATTTGGGGAGCAAAGTAACTGATAATGGTCGAAGTAGAGAGGATATAAAATGTAGACTGGCAATGGCAAGGAAAGCGTTTCTGAAGAAGAGGAATTTGTTAACATCGAGTATAGATTTAAGTGTCAGGAAGTCATTTCTGAAAGTATTTGTATGGAGTGTAGCCATGTATGGAAGTGAAAAATGGACGATAAATAGTTTGGACAAGAGGGGAATAGAAGCTTTCGAAATGTGGTGCTACAGAAGAATGCTGAAGATAAGGTGGGTAGATCACATAACTAATGAGGAAGTATTGAATAGGATTGGGGAGAAGAGAAGTTTGTGGCACAACTTGACCAGAAGAAGGGATTGGTTGGTAGGACATGTTCTGAGGCATCAAGGGATCACCAATTTAGTATTGGAGGGCAGCGTGGAGGGTAAAAATCGTAGAGGGAGACCAAGAGATGAATACACTAAGCAGGGATGTAGGTTGCAGTAGGTACTGGGAAATGAAGAAGCTTGCACAGGATAGAGTAGCATGGAGAGCTGCATCAAACCAGTCTCAGGACTGAAGACCACAACAACAACAACAACAACAACAGTCCTGAATTATTTGTTTTCCAAAATTGATTTATATCTTATCTACATTCATTCGCAAGGTTGTAAGGAAGAAAGTAAAAACAATTTTGAGTATTTATTTTTATTTAGTATTTTCAAAAATGGGCGTCCTTCCAGAAGGACTTCAGGACAATAAGGGAACATGTTTTTAACGTATATGATATTGCACAGTTAACTTGTTTTGGTTTTTATACTTTCAAATAAACATAAATAAATTTGAATTATGGGCTAAAACAGCTAATAAATACAAAAAAAAAAAAAAAAGAAAATAACCTATACACATATTTTATGCACTAGTATGATAAGACAAGAAGCAACAAACATGAAGTGGTTCGTCACATTTTACGCACATAGTAGTAGTATTTTTGTGGCAACATCGACATTTCAGCTGCTCCTTCTTTTTTGTTATCTCGTCCGTTGGTAATTCAGCAACATAATGTTCTCTTCCATCAAATCTAGAATCTAGTTTTGCCCTCTTACTAAAATGTCCTCTGCTGGTAGTGACTCTTTTGTTACTTTCAAGAATTGCAGTGACAATTCGACGACGAAATGTCGGATGATCTATTGGTTCTTCGTTGTGCTTGTAAAGATCCCAGGCATTTTGGTCTGAAACGTCTATAAAATGTGCAATGATCGGGAAATACCACTTTTTCCCTCTTATAGAGCATCTATATAGGGATACATTTTGGTCAGCTCGATCTATGCCTCCCATATGAGTATTGTAGGAGTGTAATAAGTTAGGTTGAGGCACACTAATCCTTTTCTTTTGTTCCCTGGAAAATCTTGCTACAGAGTGTAATGGTTGCACTCTGTCAACGTTGATGGCTACAGCAACAACATTATTGTCATTCCAACGTACAATGGAAATCCCGGATGCTGAGTCAGAACAAATTTCATATGATCCTCTATTTTCTTTTATCATTTTATCTACAGATGATAGAGTACAATTCGTAACTCCGTTTCCTCTTATTGTTCCTGTTGCTTCCATGCCCCTCTCTTTTATGTCATGTAGTAGTTCAACACTGGTAAAGAGGTTATCAAAGTATATTCGATATGGCACAGGTGGAGGTAACTGGTCAACATAAGTCATTACCACACCGTGCCCCATACCTTCTGTTTCATTATCCTTAGTACATGAGCCAGCTCCTTGGTAGGGTTCGAGCCAAATAATATATCCACCACTTGTGCCTCCACACCAAAATTTGAATCCACATCGGATTGGTTTCCCTTTTATGAATTGTTTGCACCCATGACTTCCAAGGTATGGGACCATCGATTCATCGACAGAATGATGCTGCATGTGAGGCGCAAGTTGTTTGAATCTATCATTCAGCATACACAGTAATGGGCGGATTTTCCCGCAACGGTCTGATTTATCTACATTGTCATTGTTGCATACATGCAAATTGGAAAATATAAAGTCAAATCGATCTCTGGGCATTGCATTTGTTACGAGGTCATTGTGACTGTCTTTATCTGATTGCCAGTACTTCTTTCTGCGTAACACTGTTACATATCCACTTAGCAGAAGTATTGCAATAAACACCAACATCTCTTCTTCTGAACAATCACCTAGTGTATTTCTCTTTGCTGCGTACTGATTTGTGTAAGTGACCATCATTTGAAGCACTTCATTATCAAAAAACTGTTGGAAATATTCAAGCGTTGTTCGCCCTTTCTTCATTGCAACTGTGAAGATTAGTGACCATACAGGTGTTGGATTAACTATTTCACCACTTTTCCAGTTATATTTCTTGAGGTTTAGACCTTTATTCTTCGATAGCCTTGCTGGTTTGTTTGTGGTTGTTGTTGCTGATTTGTACTGCTGGAGGGACCTGGAACACATCAGAGGTAAAGGATTGTTTCCTCGTTGCATTCACAGCATTCTACCATTGGTAGAAATGGCCAAATCACAAAGCTCAGTAGCATTGAGCTGACTCGCTGGTAATTTATCTACACTTGGATTTTCTTCAGCACCCGAATATTCATCTGATACTTCATCAGTTGAATTTTGAGGAGGGTATAATGTTACATTCACACCAGTATTAGGTATTTCCTCATCTTTTGATTCTAAAGTGTCCAAAAGTTCTATCAGTGTACATCGTTTTCTGTGAATACAAAATGACAACATATTACCCTGACGTCCTTCTGGAAGGACGGTTGAAAACATTATTGAATTACAACTGACAAAAACTTTCAATCATAATATGAACCCATAAATAATATACGTTAATTCTTTAAGATATTATATGACAAGTTTCAGAATTATTGACGCAATATGAAAGAAAACATACATACCGATCGATGACAAGGTCAGTCAGTTCATCCATGGGAAAATCGGCCCTATTTTGAAGACACAGTTTCTCACTCTCTATGAACGACAGCGTCAAACTGAGTGTCGCAGCACGCAACTGACTCTGCCTACTTCATATAACAATGCGTCACAGTCTGTTGCAACAATGCGTTATTTGCAAAAATAAATAATTTCAACAGTTAGTGATGTCGTCCTTCCAGAAGGACGTCAGGGTTATCTGAGTTAGCAGTTGCCACATCACGCTCATGAAAAGCAATTTGTTGTTATGAAGCTTTGCAGACTTGCAGTCTTCCTAAAGCCTTTGACACACTTTGCTGTTGGCAGACACTTGTATGAGCACTGTTTTGTTGTTGTATATGGCGCATTTCCTTTGCAACTTAAGTTTTATTTTCGTTTTTTTCTGTCGTTCTTGTTTTGTTGCTGCAGTCTGCAGTAGTGGGATACAGTAATATCCTTTGTTAAAGTGTTGGTTCTTACCAGTCAAAATCACAAAAATTTAACTGAAAACTAAAACAATGAAAAATTCCCGGAATTCTAAACAATTCCCAGGTTTTTCCGGATGAAAAAATTCCCGGATTTTCACGAACCTCCCGGTTGTCCCGGGTCGTATACACCCTGTTGAAGATAAAATCTTCTAGTTTGTTAGGCCACATCTTCATTTTCTCCTATACGACTAACATTTTGACCCCTACGCTGAAGTCATAGTTAGCTGTAAACAGCCAAAGATGCATGTCACATTGATTCATAAAATGAAATTTCATGCTTACTCTGAAGAAGTGGCATTATTGAGTAAAATCCTCCCGGCTATGACTTGCGAGCCATCATCACTGGATAGGAAGTGAAATAGATAGAGCAAGTGCACAGGAAAGTTTATCAAACTATTATTGCCACACTGCATAGGTGAAATTTTGGTTGTTGTTTGCACTTCTCATACATACAGCATGACTATATATTTACTTACTTGGTGGCATGAAGCTAAGAAGCTGGAAGCCTATAGCCATCTTCTCTATTGAAATCTCAACTACTTCTCAGACTTTCTTCCTGTTGGTTTCTTTGGCCAATGCATAAATATTGTAGAAATCAATGTGTTGGCTGCAGTTATCCTGATATTCCTCTTCCGCAGATTTCACACTTTTGTTAATCATGTAGGATGTTCATGCTTTTTAATACCTTCCCTTACTGGCCTTCCCATCTCACTTACATATATTTCACTACAGCCACACGTCACTTCATAGGCTCCTGCAGTGTGGAGGTAATCATGTGTGTGTGTGTTTTGCATCAGAAAAGTCTTTTGTGTTGTTCTACCTGGAAAATAAGATGTGTACACCACTTTTCTGTTAGAGGTAAGCTAATAGTAAGGCAGTACCTGATCCTTCTGATTAGCATAATATTTTGCTTGAAGGCCTTGTTGATGGACAAACCGTAACTGTTGGTCTTCACTGTCTTCTTTAAGACATCCAACTCAGAGTCTAAGTTGTTATTGTCACTGATACAGGAGGCATGTGGAGACAGAGAGTTGAGCACTGCTTGCTTCTAGTCTGTGTGGTGGTGCGAAGTGACATTTAAATGCCTATTTTTGCTTTGTAGGGTTTCTATACACACAGTGTCCTTGAGTAGATTAGATTAGATTAGATTAATACTAGTTCCATGGATCATGAATACGATATTTCGTAATGATGTGGAACGAGTCAAATTTTCCAATACATGACATAATTAAGTTAATTTAACAACATACTTGAGTTAATATAACAACTTTTTTATTTTTTTGTGTGTTTTTTTTCCCTTAATTTATATCTAAAAATTCCTCTATGGAGTAGGAGGAGTTGTCATTCAGAAATTCTTTTAATTTCTTCTTAAATACTTGTTGGTTATCTGTCAGACTTTTGATACTATTTGGTAAGTGACCAAAGACTTTAGTGCCAGTATAATTCACCCCTTTCTGTGCCAAAGTTAGATTTAATCTTGAATAGTGAAGATCATCCTTTCTCCTAGTATTGTCAGACCTTCTAGAGAAACAAGTCTAGTAACGTGAGACCAATCTCACTCTCTGCCTCCAAAGTGAAGTTGATTTTGGGATGAGTCTCACTTAAGAAATAATGGAAACTATGAATCTGTCCCTTACTTTGTGGTACATAAAAAATGCGTCATCCACACACCAAAGCAAACAAGAAAGCTGTAGTGGCATATTACTCAACACTTGTTGTTCAAATATTAGCAGGTAATGGTGACAAAGGTGAACCCATAGCAATACTGTCAATAAAGTTCTAATTTACACTGGGGTGACAAAAGTCATGTGATACCTCCCAATACTGTGTCAGATCTCCTTTCGCCCAATGTAGTGCAGCAAGTCAATGTGGCATGTACTCAACAAGTCGTTGGAAGTCCCTTCCAGATATACTGAGCCATGCTGCCTCTATAGCTGCCCATAATTGTGAGCGTGATGCTGGTGCAGGGTTTTGTTCACGGACTGATGTCTCGATTATGTCTCATAAATGTTCAGTGGGATTCATGATGGACAATCTGGGTAGCCAAATTATTTGTTTGAATTGTCCTGAATGTTCTACAAGCTAATTGTGAACAATTGTGGCCTGGTGACTTTGCGCATTGTCATCCATAAAAATTCCATCAACGTTTGGGAACATGAAGTCCATGAATGGCTGCAAATGGTCTCCAAGTAGCCGAACATAAACATAACCATTTCCAGTCAACGATCAGTTCACTTGCACCATTCCATGCAAACATAGCCCATACCATTATGGAGCCCCCACCAGCTTACACCATGCCTTGTTGGCAACTTGGATCCATGGCTTCGTGGGGTCTGCACCCACACTCGAATCCTACCATCAGCTCGTAACAGCTGTAATTGGAACTCATCTGATCAGGAAATGATTTTCCATTTCATCTAGGGTCCAACCAATATGGTCATGAGTCCAGGAGGGGCACTGCAGACTATGTCATGCTGTTAGCTAGGTACTTGCATTGGTCATCTGATGCCATAGCCCATTAATACCAGATTTCGTTTCACAGTCCCAATGGATATGTTTGCTGTAGATCCCATGTCGATTTCTGCAGTTATTTCATGCTATGTTGCTCGTCTGTTAGCACAGATACATTGAAATGCTGCTGCTCTTCGTCATTAAGTGAAGGCCGTTGGTCACTGCATTGACCATGGTGAGAGGAATTGTCTGAAATTTGGCATTCTCGGCATACTCTTGACACTATAGCTTTTGGAATACTGAATTCCATAACAACTTTCAAAATAGAATGCCCCTTGCAATCTCGTTCCAACTACCATTCTGCTTTCAAAATCTGTTACTTCCTGTCATGCAGCCATAATCTAGTCAGAAACCTGTTCACTGGAATCACCTGAGTACAAATGGCAGCTGCACCGATGCACTGTCCTTTTATACCTTGTGTAAGGGATAGTACTGCCATCTGTACATGTGCACATCGCTATCCCCTGACTTTTGTCACTTCATTGTATATACTTACAAGTGCCTAACAAGGCCTCAAAATTGAGATCAAAATCTTTGCCACGATAGGCTACTGACCTCAAACTATGCAAATCTATTTTGTTTGTGCCTACCCCCTACTCCTCTCTCTCTCTCTCTCTCTCTCTCTCTCTCTCTCTCTCTCTGTGTGTGTGTGTGGGGGGGGGGGGGGGGGCACATGCGGAGGACATCTTCAAAAAACATTAGCAACTTTTTAGCCTCGTCTATGGAATCTCTGAGTATGCAATAACTCATCTATATGGTGAGTGGCCTAAAATCAAACAGTTACAGAACTTCTCATTATTTATGTTGAATAAAATTCAACATAAAATTAATCATTTCAAGAAGTAAAAGTTTTTCATCTTGAAAATATTGCATCTACAACTGAAAGGAAAGAATTTCTTTTAAAATTTGGAAGTTATTTTATAATCAGAATTTTAGCTTATTCTGTTATGGAATATGTAATGTAAACAAGTGGCTGATTAAGTGATTGGGATCATGGTAACTGTAAAATTTTATATGTACACCAGATGACATTTACACAGAAACTGAATTAAGCAGTACTGGTTTCTGCAATAATATTTATTTTCACAACAATAAAATAATTATTACTGTGGAACATCAGTTCTCTGTATTTCAGTTTCTAAAAATATTTATTAGGATAGGGCATAATCATTGTTAATGAGACCAAACTCTTAATACCAAATTTCCATTAGAGAGGTTGCAATTTCTACAAATAAAATACTGATAAATGTATTTATTACTACTTTATTATAACAATATTATTAAAACAAAAAACAGAAATGCAAGACACATTTAAATCGAGAATTTTCATGTGTCCTTATATATCAATGCAGATAGAGCAGCAATCATTTTTCTTTCATGCTTTTAAACCGACAACCATAGACTTTTCACAAAAAAAACATCAACATCCCTGAAAATTTGTACTATTTTAGTTTTAAGAATTGTGTTGGTCCACATTCATCTTCTTCACAGTTATTCCAGACAAGCAACTAGAAGTGCTCATTTATATCTATACACAAGTAGAGTAACAATACCGTTAAAAAATTATTACTTTTCTGCAGTATGTGCAGTTCATATCTTTCCCGATATATATGTAATTTTCAAATACAATTTTCTGTCAAGAGACTGTATTGCGAAAATAATGTGCAAGATATTAATCTTGTGTGCAACACAATATGGAAAGGACAGATTGCTACTCACCACATAGAGGAGAATTTGAGTTGAAACAGGCACAATGGAAAAAAGCCTGCTTTTTCATTGTGCCTGTTTGCAAACCAACAGCTCCTGTACATGGTGAGTAGCAATCTATGCTTTCCATATTGTTGTTATTCCATCCAGGACTTTCTATTGCTTAGTCTTGCATTAAACATACTCACTGTGACACACCTATTTATTAGGACACAATAACAATAAAACATACAGTACAATTACTCACTTTCAAAAGAAGTATATTTTTTCATGACTATTCACAGCAAACACTGGTAACTTAAAACAACTAATACTGTGATCTGAATCCTCATCTTTTTCATGACACACACTTACAAAATATAACAGTCAATATATAAAAGTTCATACGAATATGAACATTATTTTCATTGCTCATCTTCCATGCAATATAAGCATAAAATTAGTATAAAAGAACACTGATAAGACTTTACAGCAAAAGCCCACAACAGTAACATAATGAATATACATTCATTTACATACTCACACTGAACGAATAGTACTACGATTCTATAAATAAACTAAAAAGACAAAAAACAAGTCCTGAAATGAATTTATGGTCTGCAATAAGTTCAGATCTCAAATCAGTCTTGGACTACACATACCAAAAGAAACACATATACAACAAATGTACAAAAAATATGCCTCTTGCTTTCATAGTAACAAGCTGTCATGTATACAAATACAGGTACACTGAAAACAAAATAAAACTGCACTAATGTTCGTGTAAAAATGAATCAATTCAAACTAATAATACAACTCAATCAGAAAAATCATATTTGAAGTTAGGAAGGGCATCAAATGCTAAAACTTCCCTATTGATGAGGCACTGTGTGATCCAAGTTGTAGAAATAAGAGGTTTATGCCATTCACGTGCTCTTTCCTGGATCTGTGGCGGACATGACGCATCTGAGATAATAGCATCTGAACTTTTCAGTTCTGCATCTGCTTTTGTAGCTATAGATAAATCAGAGATGAATTAGAACAAAAAATTCAGCACTAAATAAATCATAAAATAATAATCAAATCAAATACAATAAATCATACATACACATCTGCATCTTCAATTCGTTTTCAGACAATAACAATTTTTTTTTTTTTTAATTTAGTTTCGGGACTTTTATCAATAACGTGTTGCAAATTTTACAGAAATTTGAAGCAAATTGAATCTAGCCTAAGAACATACTTATTTTACTGCTGAGTCCAACAAATAGAAAGAACACAATGTTGCTTCATGTTTACATTATTCTCTGACTTCAGTGAACATTAATGTTCCTCCTAAATGTAGGTGTTTGCTATGTAATGAACAAAAATAATGACCTTCAATTCTCTCCTTTCACAAAACCAGGAACTTACAATGGCAAAGACAAAAATGAAATGGAATACATAACTCAGTATACATATGAACTTAAGATAATATAATTAATGCTACTATCAATATTTTAAATTCAAAAGACAGATAAGAGGTGCCGTATACCAAATACAAATGGAGGATTGTCTAAAACACACACACATTTTTCTCATTCATTATAAATGATGAAAACAAAAAATATCAAATGTAAAATAAATTGTCTCAAGAGTGAATGGAAAAATTCTGTGTTCTATGCAGTTTGACAAAATTTTCCTGTAATAAAGTGTGGACTGTTCTGCAACTATATTGTATCTTCATTCTAAACAGGAATATAAAACTTATCATTTCTGGCTTTTCACATTAAATAACTTCACTTGATAGGAAATTTGAAACTGCATTACAATTTGCTATGGTGCAAAAATATAGGATAATCTATATAGGGTGAGGGTCAGCTAAGACAGGCCACCCAAAATATACTGAGAACACACAAATGTATCGAGCTGCGGTTTTTGCTACATTTGAAGAGGACTTCAGTGACACCCAAATTGTGGAATTTTACCAGATGACAATGAGGTAAATAGTGCTGCAGACCACTTTCCCCAACATCAGGAGAAGATATTTTTATTTTTTCCTGTACCCTTCACAGATGTGATAATAGTCATCTCTTTGTGGTGACTAGTTTTGGACCATCATGCCCATTTTCAAACCATAGCCTATAAAAGATTTTATGGTGTTAACAAAGGTAAAATTACAATGTACTTCCACAATTGTACATATAAGTTGAATGTTATATAAAGTGTTACAAAATATTTAATCTGTGCAATACATGTTTTATGCACTTCAAATGTAAGTGCAATCATACAACTCATCAATGTGCATATCAGTAACAAATGTTCATATTCATCATTGGAAACGACTATATGAATACATATGTTAGACTTCATATGAGTATATAATATTGTTTCTTCCCAGTCAAATGAAGTGAGCTGAAATGCTGCGCCACCCCAGTCGCCTCATAGCCACTGTAGAGGTCGCTAGTACTGATATGCAGCAGCCTCATACGTGACTGAAATGTTAATTACATTTTTAGTCAGTAGCATCAGATCATTTTAACAACACAAACGTTTGTGACAACTGCTACAATTAATATCAATCATTTACCAATTTTTACATACATAATTACAGTACATCACACATTATAATAAAACCAAAGCAATACCACAATATGATGTGCCCAAACCCAATCAGTTCTTTTCCTTTTTATATTTTATTTTTTATTTATTTTATTACATTCAATAGCACCATTTTTTATCCCTGCATCACATCGTGCTATGGCCAGCTCCCATCGTAAATTTTAAAATTTTGAAACATTCAGACGTTGTCATCTGACATGTTTTGGTCACGCTGTATGACATTACAACTTTTATAACATGTTCACCGGAATAGGCAACTTTCTCATATTTTTAATACTGTTAGTTGTGATGAAGGTTTGTTCTGTTAAAAGTGGTCTGATACCACTGACTAAAAATGTAACTAATGTTTCAATTACATATGAGGCTGTTGCATATCACTACTAGTGACCACTTTAGAGGTTATGTGGTGATTAGGGTAGCAGAGCATTTCAGTTTGCTGCGTCCGATTGGAAGGAAATTATATTACATATTCATATGCAGTCTAACATTTGGTACTGAAGTAATGGTTTCTAATGATGAATATGAACATTTGTTACTCATACATACAATGGTGGACTACACAATTACACTTATGTTTTAACATATATAAAACGTATTGCATGGATGAAATGTTTTGTAATGATTTATGTAACATTCAAATTATATGTGCAATTGTGGAAGTACATTGTAATTTTACCATCGTTAGCACTATAAAATGTTTTGTGGGTTATGGTTTGGAAATGGATGTGATGGTCTGAAACTAGTCACCACAAAAAGATGACTATTAGTGCGACTATGATGGATATTGGAAAAAATAAAAATATTTCATATCCATGTTCCTGGTCTTGTCCTCCATTATGATGGAACTTCATGAAGCAGAAGAGGTCCTGCAGATGTCTACACTACTCTAAAAGTTTATGCAAACAATTCAGTCAGGTATGTTTTATAATTTCACCTGGAGGCTCGGAGACCTTGTGTCTGTACTATGCTGTTTTAGTGATCAGACAACTTGCTCGATAAGCTATTTGGACTTATACAATGGATATTATTTTTGTTTATGGTGAATGTCACCAAATTGTCAGAGCTGTTGTAGGCATTGGGAATACAAAATGTTTCATATATAATGCAAGTACTCTATGAATATTCTGCCCATTGATAAGAATGTGGCAGCTGATATATTACTTTGAGCTGAGAATAAACTAGTTGAGTTTGGAATGCCCCTGGCAATAAGTCAGAAAATGTCACTGTACCATTTAGAACTTCAGATGTGTGTGTCAGTAGCATCTCACATAACTCTGCACAAACACAAATCGACATCTTACAAGGCTATTGCAGTTGGAGCATGATGGAGAGATTGATCCTGAAATGTTCTTTCTTCTGATGTAGCATGTTTGCATTTATTGAGGTGCTTGAACTTGCAGAACAATTAATGTTAGAGTTCTAAAAACCTTCATCAGTTAGATTAAGAGCCTCTGTATGATGTGGAACCAGGGTGTGGCATTTCATTACTATAATTTGAATTACTGGACAAATCTCTTTACACCATATCATAACTTCTGATAGTTAAGTGATCATAACTTCTGATAGTTAAGTGAACCATTTACCTATTTAAAAAAAGATAAAAATAAAAAGGGGGGGGGGGACGAAACAGATTTGCTTGACGCCTTCCTGAGAGAGATTCTTCACTCCTACCAAACTGACAAAAACGAGAGTGTAGAACAGATGTGGCTTGAATTCAAAGAAATAGTATCAACAGCAATTGAGAGATTTATACCAAATAAATTAACAAATGATGGAATAAATTAACAAACGATCCCCCTTGGTAAACCAAACAGGTCCAAACACTGTTGCAGAAACAACGAGAAAAGCAAGCCAAATTTAAACAAACGCAAAATCCCCATGATTGATCTTTTACAGAAGCTTGAAATTTAGCACAGACTTCAGTGCAAGATGCTTATAATAGTGTCCACAACAAAACATTATCTCTAAACCTGGAAAAAGTCCAGAGAGATTATGGTCATATGTGAAGTATGTTAGCGGCAAGACACAACCAATGCCTTTTCTGCGTGATAGCAATGGCAATGCTGCTAAAGCAGGGTTACTAAACACAGCCTTCTGAAATTTCTTCACCAAAGAAGATAAAGTAAATATTCCAGAATTTAAATCAAGAAAAGCTGCCAACATGAATAACTTAAGTAGTGCTGTTGTTGTTGTGGTCTTCAGTCCTGAGACTGGTTTGATGCAGCTCTCCATGCTACTCTATCCTGTGCAAGCTTCTTCATCTCCCAGTACCTACTGCAACCTACATCCTTCTGAATCTGCTTAGTGTATTGATCTCTTGGTCTCCCTCTACGATTTTTCCCCTCCACGCTGCCCTCCAATGCTAAATTTGCAATCCCTTGATGCCTCAAAACATGTCCTACCAACCGATCCCTTCTTCTACTCAAGTTGTGCCACAAACTTCTCTTCTCCCCAATCCTATTCAATACCTCCTCATTAGTTACGTGATCTACCCACCTTATCTTCAGCATTCTTCTGTAGCACCACATTTCAAAAGCTTCTATTCTCTTAAGTAGTGAAGCAACTTAAATCAATTAACAAAAGCAAGTCTTCCAGTCCAAACTGTATACAAGTTAGTTTCATTTCAGAGTACGCTGATGCATTAGCTCCTTACTTGACAATCATATACAAGACTCAATGAAAGATCTGTACCCAAAGACTGGAAAGTTGCACAGGTCACACCAATATTCAAGAAAGTCAATAGGAATAACCACTACATTACAGGTCCATATCATTAGCATCGATATGCGGCAGGATTTTGGAACATAATATGTTATTGTGTTCGAACATTATTAAATACCTAGAAGTAAACAGTCTATTCACAAACAATCAACACGGATTTAGAAAACTTTGCACTTGTAAAACACAACTAGCTCTTTACTCGCACAAAGTGTTGAGTGCTATCAACAAAGGATTTCAGATTGACTCCTTATTTCTAGACTTCCAGAAGGCTTTTGACACTGTACCTCACGAGCTGGTTCTAATCAAATTATATGCTTATGGAATATTGCCTCAGTTATGAGACTGGATTTGTGATTTCCTATCAGAGAGAGCATTGATTGTAGTAATTGACAGATAGTCATTGAGTAAAACAGAAGTGATTTCTAGTGTTCCCCAAGGTAGTGTTACAAGGCCCTCTACTGTTCCTCATCTATATAAATGATTTAGTAGCAGCCGTTTTAGGTTGTTCGCAGATGATGTTGTTTATCGTCTAGTGAAGTCATCATAAGACCAAAACAAATTGAAAAATGATTTAGAAAAGTTACCTGTACGGTGCAAAAATTGGCAATTAACCCTAAATAATGAAAAGTGCGAGGTCATCCACATGAGTGCTAAAAGGGATCTGTTAAACTTCAGTTACACAATAAATCAATCAAATCTAAAGGTCCTAAATTCAACTAAATACCTAGGAATTACATTACAAACAACTTATTTGAGGGAGAACACACAGAAAATGTTGTGGGGAAGGTGAACCAAAGATGTGTTTTATTGGCAAAACACTTACAAGATGCAACAAATCTGTTAAAGAGACTGCCTATGCTACACTTGACCGTCCTCTTTTGGAATACTGCTGTGTGGTGTGGGGAAGGCGAACCAAAGACTGTGTTTTATTGGCAAAACATTTACAAGATGCAGCAAATCTGTTAAAGAGACTGCCTATGCTACACTTGACCGTCCTCTTTTGGAATACTGCTTTGTGGTGTGGGATGCCTACCAGATAGTATTAATGGAATACATTGAGAAAGTTCAAAGAAGAGCAGCACATTTTGTATTATCAAGAAATAGAGGAGAGAGTGTTATGGATATGATACAGGATTTGTGGTCGACATCATTAAATCAAAGGCATTTTTCACTGCGGCAGGATCTTCTCACAAAATTTCAATCACAAACTTTCTCCTTCGAATGCAAAAATATTTTGTCGATGCTGACATAAAATAAGGGAAATCAGAGCTCACTTGGAAAGATATAGGTGTTTGTTTTTTCCATGCACTGTTTGAGAGTAGAATAATAGAGAATTATTGTGAAGGTGGTTTAATGAACCCTCTGCCAGGCACTTAGGTATGATTTGTAGAGTATCCATAAAGATGTAGATGTAGAAATATTTTTCAGGCAGGGCAATGTAGGGGGAAAAATGCATCTGAAACAGTATTATGAGGTGTTTTTCAAGATGGGGGTAACTCTGAAACACCTTTAAAAATTCCAAGAATATCAATTTGTGACCCAAAAAATAGGGAAATAGTCTTAACTTTTATTACTACATCTGGAATTTTTTTGACGTTCACAGCCTAATATAACCTGCTTGTCTGCTTTTAGAGATTTGTAAACCACAGAACAAACTCAAAATGTCTGTTCCTTGCTCAGTGTGCAGGCAACAAGTCATGTCATTTGAGCAAATGACTATACGCATGTTGCTACTGTCCCTTGGTGAGTATAGGCATTCTGGAAGTCCTACAGATACGAGGGATCAAATTGCATGAATTATCCCTTACAGGAATTGGAGGTATGATACACACTAAATGTAAATAGTGTATCTCTGACAAGATGAGATTTTTATTTTGACGATGTTTAGGATTACCAATTTGAGGAAATCAAGCTTGAGGTGCCAGTGGCTTCCATCTTGATTCCCATGTTTCGAGTAATAATGCAAATTCCATCACAGAGTTGGTACATACTGAGAAAAAGAAGGTAGTTGTTCTCTTACTGAAATAAAAGGAAAATAAGGTAGTTGTTCTCTTACTGAAATAAGACCTACTGAAATATTCAAAAATATCAACAAATTAATTGACATTACATTCTGACTATGTTTGATAGAATAAATTCCGTCTTTTTACAGGATATCACCATAATGATAATTCATTTAATCCACAGAGTAGATGATGATAATTTTTTTTGGGATTTCAGGCAGACTGATAACTCACTTTCAAAACTCACATCCTATAGTTAATGAAGTGGCTTACTTTACCGTTTTTGGTGCACATGGTTACAGCCACAAAAGTTTAAAAGAAATCAAAACAGATGGTTATTTACAATACCTAATGAGTTACGGATTTTTGAGAAATGGGATACAAAGCCATCAGTTTCAGACTATTGTTCCGCAGCACATATAGCGTAAGGTGGGGTAAATCCGACACAGCAATTTCTTGTGGCTATAAAACGCTTATCTGAGGCCGAATCTTAACATTATATATGTTAAATTATAGGTAATATAAAGGAGCAACTGTTTGCAAAATAGTTTGGTTATTCCATGAATAGTTTTTGAGATATCCGTATTTTAAGAAACGTCCATTTTTGCCATTTGCAAATATGGTGGGGTAAATCCAACCCTCTATCTGTCTGGCTGATTTTGCAAAGAAATAGTTCTAAATGAATGGTTTTTTTAAATAATTACAAGAAATTGTGTTTTTTTACATAAATGAACAAAATGTATTAAAAAAATAACAGTGTTTCAAGTACTAAATGTACTGAAAGTTAAATGAATGTAAATTTTAATTGAAAAAAGATGATTTCATTGCATGGAGTGCAACAGCAATGTTGGTCTCGGAATATTAAAATCACGAGCATCAGCTCATAAAGACATTCCCATTTGCGTTGCAGCAACTGCTCGGCGAATATTGTTTTGATTGGGTTTTGTCATTTTTCGTTTGTAATTTCATACCATTTTCCAAAAATTAAACAAAAATTCACTTTGTTTCCATAAATAAATAATTCCATACACATAAACGATAAAAAATAAGAGGTCGGATTTACCCCGTCATGCCATTTCTCATTTAACACACATAGAAAAGAATATACATGAAATTTCCAACAAAAATGATACATACACTGAATAGGTCACTAAATGCACTACAAAATCACTTACCGTTTGTTTTGCAATCATTTTATTTAATAAGGTAAATCGAGTGATGCAATTTGCACAAAAATGAAATTGAAACAATTGAAAACACACTTATCTTTTGAGTGTCTAAATGTCAAATGCGGCTAAGCTGTCAAGGTGACATCTTTGTTATTTTGAACGCTCTGCATGGTAACGCTAATGCGAAATCGCTCCGCTTTGCTGTTTCTCACAAATAGAGGGTGGTCGGGTTTACACACCCAGTCGGATTAACCCAACCTTACCCTACTCAATAACGTCATGTGTCATTGTAAGTAATTCACTTTCCTCATCACTGAATAAATACTACAAAGAGCCACACAATACCATGAGTAAAAACAGTCTGAATATTATTTCAAGTGTATAACATTTGTTCTGAACAAAGTCATATATCTCTGAATACACGTTTTCAACAACTTGCTAGAGTATATTGAAGACTTATGGGAAATAGAATTAAGAATTAGTTAGAAATTTCCATTTGAGCAACTTTTTCTCCTCCAATGAAGAGAATATGTAAAGAGTTTCTTAAAAATTAGGTCAAATAAGATACGTTTTATTATAACTTCTTACTGTAATTTATCATCTTCTTCTCCGTTTCACAGCCTGCCGTCCTCACTGTAGCCATCAGTTTCTCAGTTGTCCTACATCTCTCTTTCCCAATTGATTACTTCTTTAACTGATCTGTTTCCCCTAATTCTGTTGTTCCCATTTTATATATCCTTACTCTATTTTTGCATTTATTCAGTAAAAAGGTCTTTCTGTTGTAATATTGTTTCATATTTAGTCTCTTACACTTTCCTTAAAAATTTCATTTTGGCTGCCTATATTCTTTTTCTGACCACCTTAACTAATGTCCAAGATATGCTTCCATATTTTACAACTGAAGTAGTCATTACATTGCGAAATTTTAGATCTGTATACTTCTCTGTACTGTCATCCTGCGTTGAATATATTGTGCCACATATATGTCCCATGGGGGACTGGAATTCAATGGTAGGAAAAGGAAGAGAAGGCAGAGTAGTAGGTGAACATGGACTGGGTGTAAGGAATAAAAGAGGAAGCCATCTGGTACAATTTTGCACAAACTTAATCATAGCTAACACTTGGTTTAAGAATAATGAAAGAAGGTTGTATAAGTGGAAGAGGCCTGGAGACACTGGAAGGTTTCAGATAGATTATATAATAGTAAGACAAATTTAGGAACCAGGTTTAAATCGTAATACATTTCCAGGGGCAGATGTGTACTCTGCCCACAATTTATTGGTTATGAACTGTAAGTTAAAATAGAAGAAACTGCAAAAAGGGAGGACTATAAGGAGATGGGACCTGGATAAATTGAAAGAAGCAGAGGTTGTAGAGAGTTTCAGAGAGAGCATTAAGGAAGGATTAACAAGAACAGGGGAAAGAAATAGTTGAAGACGAATAGGTAGCTCTGTGAGATGAAATAGTGAGGGCAGCAGAGGATCCAGGCGGTAAAATGATGAGGGCTAGTAGAAATCCTTGGGTAACAGATGAGATATTGAATTTAATTGATGAAAGAAGAAAATATAAAAGTTCAGTGAATGAAGAGGGAAAAAGGAATATAAATGTCTCAAAAATGAGATTGACAGAAAGTGCAAAATGGCTAAGCAGTGATGGCTGGAGAACAGAGATAAGACAGATACTGCCGACAGGAAAATTAAAGAGACCTTTGGAGAAAAGAGAACCACCAGTATGAATAAGAAAAGCTCTGATGGAACACCAGTCCTAAGCAAAGAGGGGAAAGCAGAAAGGTGGAAGGAGTATATAGAGGGTCTCTACAAGAGCAATGTACTTGTTGTTGTGGTCTTCAGTCCTGAGACTGGTTTGATGCAGCTCTCCATGCTACGCTATCCCGTGCAAGTTTCTTCATCTCCCAGTACCTACTGCAACCTACATCCTTCTGAATCTGCTTAGTGTATTCATCTCTTGGCCTCCCTCTACGATTTTTACCCTCCACGCAGCCCTCCAATGCTAAATTTGTGATCCCTTGATGCCTCAGAACATGTCCTACCAACCGATCCCTTCTTCTCGTCAAGTTGTGCCACAAACTCCTCTTCTCCCCAATTCTATTCAATACCTCCTCATTAGTTATGTGATCTACCCATCTAATCTTCAGCATTCTTCTGTAGCACCACATTTTGAAAGCTTCTATTCTCTTCTTGTCCAAACTATTTATCGTCCATGTTTCACTTCCATACATGGCTACACTCCATACAAATACTTTCAGAAACGACTTCCTGACACTTAAATCTATACTCGATGTTAACAAATTTCTCTTCTTCAGAAACGCTTTCCTTGCCATTGCCAGTCTACATTTTATATCCTCTCTACTTCGACCATCATCAGTTATTTTGCTCCCCAAATAGTAAAACTCCTTTACTACTTTAAGTGTCTAATTTCCTAATCTAATTCCCTCAGCATCACCCGACTTAATTCGACTACATTCCATGATCCTCGTTTTACTTTTGTTGATGTTCATCTTATATCCTCCTTTCAAGACACTGTCCATTCCGTTCAACTGCTCTTCCAAGTCCTTTGCTGTCTCTGACAGAATTACAATGTCATCGGCGAACCTCAAAGTTTTTATTTCTTCTCCATGGATTTTAATACCTACTCCGAATTTTTCTTTTATTTCCTTTACTGATTGCTCAATATACAGATTGAATAACATCGTGGAGAGGCTACAACCCTGTCTCGCTCCCTTCCCAACCACTGCTTCCCTTTCATGCCCCTCGACTCATAACTGCCATCTGGTTTCTGTACAAATTGTAAATAGCCTTTCGCTCCCTGTATTTTACCTCTGCCACCTTTAGAATTTGGAAGAGAGTATTCCAGTCAACATTGTCAAAAGCTTTCTCTAAGTCTACAAATGCTAGAAACGTAGGTTTGCCTTTCCTTAATCTTTCTTCTAAGATAAGTCTTAAGGTCAGTATTGCCTCACGTGTTCCAATATTTCTACGGAATCCAAACTGATCTTCCCCAAGGTCCGCTTCTATCAGTTCTTCCATTCGTCTGTAAAGAATTCGTGTTAGTATTTTGCAGCTGTGACTTATTAAACTGATAGTTCGGTAATTTTCAAATCTGTCAACACATGCTTTCTTTGGGATTGGAATTATTATATTCTTCTTGAAGTCTGAGGGTATTTCACCTGTCTCATACATCTTGCTCACCAGATGGTAGAGTTTTGTCAGGACTGGCTCTCCCTAGGCAGTCAGTAGTTCTAGTGGAATGTTGTCTACTCCCGGGGCCTTGTTTCGGCTCAGGTCTTTCAATGCTCTGTCAAACTCTTCACGCAGTATCGCACCTCCCATTCCATCTTCATTTACATGCTATTCCATTTCTATAATATTGTCCTCAAGTACATCGCCCTTGTATAAACCCTCTATATACTCCTTCCACCTTTCTGCCTTCCCTTCTTTGCTTAGAACTGGGTTGCCATCTGAGCTCTTGATATTCATACAAGTGGTTCTCTTCTCTCCAAAGGTCTCTTTAATTTTCCTGTAGGCAGTATCTATCTTACCCCTAGTGAGACAAGCCTCTACATCCTTACATTTGTCCTCTAGCCATCCCTGCTTAGCCATTTTGCACTTCCTGTCGATCTCATTTTTGAGACGTTTGTATTCCTTTTTGCCTGCTTCATTTACCGTATTTTTATATTTTCTCCTTTCATCAATTAAATTCAATATCTCTCCTGTTACCCAAGGATTTCTACTAGCCCTCGTCTTTTTACCTACATGATCCTCTGCTGCCTTCACTACTTCATCCCTCAGAGCTACCCATTCTTCTTCTACTGTACTTCTTTCCCCCACTACTGTCAGTTGTTCCCTTATGCTTTCCCTGAAACTCTGTACAATCTCTGGTTTAGTCAGCTTATCCAGGTCCCATCTCCTTAAATTCCCACCTTTTTGCAGTTTCTTCAATTTTAATCTGCAGTTCATAACCAATAGATTGTGGTCAGAGTCCACATCTGCCCCTGGAAATGTCTTACAATTTAAAATCTGGTTCCCAAATCTCTGTCTTACCATTATATAATCTATCTGATACCCTTTAGTATCTCCGGGATTCTTCCATGTATACAGCCTTCTTTTATGATTCTTGAACCAAGTGTTAGCTATGATTAAGTTATACTCTGTGCAAAATTCTACCAGACGGCTTCCTCTTTCATTTCTTAGCCCCAATCCATATTCACCTACTATGTTTCCTTCTCTCCCTTTTCCTACACTCGAATTCCAGTCACCCATGACTATTAAATTTTCGTCTCCCTTCACTATCTGAATAATTTCTTTTATCTCATCATACATTTCATCAATTTCTTCATCATCTGCAGAGCTAGTTGGCATGTAAACTTGTACTACTGTAGTAGGCGTGGGCTTCGTGTCTATCTTGGCCACAATAATGCGTTCACTATGTTGTTTGTAGTAGCTTACCCGCACGCCTATTTTTTTTATTCATTATTATACCTACTCCTGCATTACCTCTATTCGATTTTGTATTTATAACCCTGTATTCACTTGACCAAAAGTCTTGTTCCTCCTGCCACCGAACTTCACTAATTCCCACTATATCTAACTTTAACCTATCCATTTCCCTTTTTAAATTTTCTAACCTACCTGCTCGATTAAGGGATCTGACATTCCACGCTCTGATCCGTAGAACGCCAGTTTTCTTTCTCCTGATAACAACGTCCTCTTGAGTAGCCCCCGCCCGGAGATCCGAATGGGGGACTATTTTACCTCTGGAATATTTTACCCAAGAGGACACCATCATCTTTTAACCATACAGTAAAGCTGCATGCCCTCGGGAAAAATTACGGCTGTATTTTCCCCTTGTTTCAGCCGTTCACAGTACCAGCACAGCAAGGCCGTTTTGGTTATTGTTACAAAGCCAGATCAGTCAATCATCCAGACTATTGCCCCTGCAACTACTGAAAAGGCTGCTGCCCCTCTTCAGGAACCATGCGTTTGTCTGGCCTCTCAACAGATACCCCTCCGTTGTGGTTGCACCTACGGTACGGCCATCTGTATCGCTGAAGCACGCAAGCCTCCCCACCAACGGCAAGGTCCATGGTTCATGAGGGAGGGCAATGTACTTGAGGGCAATATTATGGAAATTGGAGAGGACATAGATGAAGATGAAATAGGAGATATGATATTGCATGAAGAATATGGCAGAGCACTGAAAGACGTAAGTTGAAACAAGCCCTGGGAGCAGACAACATTCCATTGGAACTACTGATAGCTTTGGGAGAGCCAGGCATGACAAAACTCTTGCATCTAGTGAGCAAGGCATACGAGACAGGCGAATACCTTTAGACTTCAAGAAGAATATAATAATTGCAATCCCAAATAAGGCAGGTGTCGACAATTGTGAAAATTACCTAACTATCAGTTTAGTAAGTTACAGTTGCAAAATACTAACACAAATTCCCAGATTGAATAACATCAGGGACAGGCTACAACCCTGCCTCACTCCCTTCCCAACCACTGCTTCCCTTTCATGCCCCTTGACTCTTATAACTGCCATCTGGTTACTATACTAAATGTAAATAGTCTTTCACTCCTTGTAGTTTACCCCTGTCACCTTCAGAATTTGAAAGAGAATATGTCAGTCAACATTGTCAAAAACTTTGAGGCAGGGTTGTAGCCTGTTCCTGATGTTATTCAATCTGTATATTGAGCAAGCAGTAAAGGAAACAAATGAAAAATTTGGAGTAGGAATTGAAATCCACGGAGAAGAAATAAAAACTTTGAGGTTTGTTATTGACTCTGTAATTCTGCCAGAGATATTACAGGACTTGGAAGTTCGGTTGAACGGAATGGACAGTGTCTTGAAAGTAGAATATAAGACGAACATCAACAAAAGCAAAATGAGGATAATGGAATGTAGTCGAATTAAATCAGGTGAAGGTGAGGGAATTAGATTAGAAAATGAGACAATTAAAGTAGCAGATGAGTTTTGCTCTTTGGGAAGAAAAATAATTGATGATGGTCGAAGTAGAGTGGATATAAAATGTAGACTCGCTATGGCAAGGAAAGCGTTTCTGAGGAAGAGAAATTTGTTAACATTGAATATAGAATAAAGTGTCAGGAAGTCTTTTCTGAAAGTATTTGTATGGAATGTTGCAATGTATGGCAGTGAAACATGGAGAATGAATAGTTTAGACAAGAAAAGAAAAGAAGCTTTTGAAATGTGGTGCTACAGAAGAATGCTGGAGATTAGATGGGTAGATCATGTAAGTAATGAGGTGGTACTGAATAGAATTGGGGAAAAGAGGAAATTGTGGCACAATTCGTCTAGAAGAAGCAGAGGCGACTGGTTGGTAGGGCACATTCTGAGGCATCAAGGGATCACTAATTTAGGGGAAGCGTGGAGGATAAAAACCGTAGAGGGAGACCAAGAGACGAATACACTAAAGCAGATTAAGAAGGATGTAGGCTGCAGAAGCTACTTGAGATGAAGAGGCTTGCAGAGGATAGAGTAGCATCTAGAGCTGCATCACACCAGTCTTTAGACTCAAGACCGACAACAACATATTTTGAAGATTATTTAATTTATTTGTAACATATTTTTCATAATCATACCTAGTACTGCAGCCTAATGGCTGCAAATGTGCCACTTATCAACAGAACGATTGTACCATTGATTATTTTACTATTTTGGGGTGTACTGTAAATTTTCTTCTGAAGGCCATTACTTTAGTTGTGTTCACTAAAATTTTTAGAAGATACCACAATTCTTACTTATTTGATTTAGGTGATGTATTGCAGATTGGAGGGCATTTTCTGCCTTCTGTATAACTGTTTGGTCATTGGCAAAGAGCATTTTTCTAACATATTGTAGTGTTATACGATTCTATTGTATTGTGCTTAAATAAAATACACCTTAAATTTCTTTTTACACATGGAAACGTGTCTCTGTGGGATCTACAGTGTACAGTTAATTTAATATGTTGGCGCACCTTGTCTATAATTTATTACGAGTTTCCATTTTTGTGTCAAAGTATTTACTCTAATGTCTTGCCCCTGCACTGATGCAATATTTCAGGGCAATGAGTGTAATAATGCATGTGTGTCCTGTGATTAGTATGATCAACTTCCCACATAAACATTTATCCTTCTTTTTTTTTTCTCAATTTATTTTTAAGGAAAGCATTTATTACAGCAAATTTTCTGCCATATAATAAATATCTAGTACACTTTAATACAGAAACAGAAAGGAGAAAAACTCACATATAGCTATTTGGCACCCGCAATGAGCCTGAGAAATATGGGGCAATCACATAAGGCTACAGTCAATTGCATACGTGTACAAATTCTTTCCATTACCTGTTCCAGAAAGGGTGAACACTTAGTGAACTTGTATCTTTCTGTTTAAGTGTAAGTTTTATTAAAGCTACAAAAGATTCACTGTAAAAATTTGAAACATTTAATACCGGTTTTATTTTCTGAAAGCTCAAAATAATGTTTCCAAGCTTCTTATTGCTGAAACTGTGCTTCTGCACAGTTTATTTCTTTCTTTTTTACACATTATTCTTGAAATGTCTGACATGTTTGTTTTCAATTCACAGTTAAAAATGTAGCTTATATTAGTAACACCATTTAATTTAATATGTGTTTGACATAAAAGAACATCCACAAAGGTATTTCATTGCTTATAGTAACTTATAACATAATCCAATCATGCTATAAATTATTGTTTTTAATATTATTTATATTTTTTAACTACACTGCTAAAAAACATACCTAAACATCCAGAAAGACAGTGTCAACTTTGAACCAGTGACAGTATATGAACCCTGGGGGAGAGTAGATGCACAGTTAATGGTTTCAATATAGCCTACCAGTACATGGTGTGGCTGTATAGCTAGCGAAGTACTGTGTCTATTCTTGAAAAAGGAATGCCTGTGGCCATAAGGATCAGTGTTTTGCAAACATGTCGAACAAGCATACACCTTGCCACAGAGACACGCTCAATCTTCCTACAGTCAACTGATTGTATTTGAGTTCTGTTGTTATTGTAACAAGAGGTTGATATGCTGTTCCGTAACTCACACAACTCATTCAATCCCAATTCTTACAGTGCTAAACAAACAGGTCGAGTATGGTAGATTAATGTGCTTGAACACAGTATTCACCACTTGTACGATTAAACACATACCACAATCAGTGGATGCAGTGCTACACTGCGTAAATATGGGTGTTTTAGTATCGGACCACATCTGGTACCTCTCAACCATTTGAGCTACTGATATATAATCATTTCATGTACTCCACTGTTTCTACAACAAATTCTCAAAGGGATTACTAACTTTTTTTAGCAGTGTATTTCAGTATGATAGTCTTTAGACAGTTCATAGTCGGCTTCATAGAACAAGCTTTGTGAATGAAGGAATGAATGAATTATTTAATGATAATCAATGAATCATTAGAGGCAGCTTGAAAAATATTTGTATGGATGTAATATTATTATGTAAACTCATTGGGTATAGAATTTAGAAGAGAGAGAGAGAGAGAGAGAGAGAGAGAGAGAGAGAGAAATGACAAGGTGTTTACCTCAATTTGTGTATGCTGTGTAAAGAGTGAGAAAAGAAATTTGGTTTTTGCATTATGTGAACAATGAAACACATGAATTATTTTGATAGTGCTATGTAGAGGGCAAAAACTATAGAGGAAAACACAGACTGGAATGTATCCAACAAATAACTGAGGACATAGATTGCATCTGCTACAGTGAGAATGAAAAAGTATGCACAGGAGAGGAATTTGTCAGAAGACTGCTGACTAAAAAAGTTTTCAATCACTGGATCAGGGGTGATGTAGTATGACAGTGCACGAAGTGTGTGAGAAAAGTAATGAGACTGACAACACTGTGACTGACTTGGCAGTGCTGTGTTATTCTACTTGTACAAAGCGATGTGCTCATCTCTTCCAGATGCTCAGTCAAAGTTCAACTCCATACATACACCACTTGATTTTTGAGAGCGGCACTGGGGGAGTTGTGTTTCTGTTGTGTGTTACGAAAATGGAACAGCCGGATTCAGAGCAACGATACATCCTAAGTTTTGTGTTAAATTTGGGGAGTACACAAGTGTGACCTTCAAAAAGTTTAAACACGACTATGGGAAACATTCTTTATCGATAGCATAAGTTTTTCGCTGGCACAAATCATTTTTGGAAGGCTGAAAACATGTTGAAGGTGAACCTTGCGCAGGGAGACCTTCAACTTAAAAAACCGACAAAAATGTCAAACCTGTGAGTGCTCCTGTGAGATCAGACCAATGTTTAACAATAAGGATGATGGGTGACTGTTAAACTTAAAACACTTTTACCATACATCACATTTTGACTGACGTTTTGTGCCTACCAGAGGTTTGTGCAAAAATCATGCCTAAAAACCCCACAACCAAGCAGGACTATCGAAAAAACGTGTGCACTGACCTCCTTCAGTGTATTACCAACGACCGCGAATGGTTAAGTCATGTGTGGTAACAGGTAATGAATCCTGGATTTTTGAGTAGGATCACAGGACAAAGTGGCAAAGTGAAAAGTAGCACACACAACCAAAAAAAGCTCAAATGAGCAAATCAAAGATCAAAACACTGCTGATCTGCTTTTTTGACAGTAGGGGTATCGTGCATAAAGAATTTGTTCCTCGAGGACAAACTGTCAACCATGAAGATGTCCCTGAAAGACACAGGAAAAGGGTAAATCAAGTCATACCAAAATTGTAGAGAAGTGGATGCTACATCGTGACAATGCCTCATCTCACACGGCCACCTCCAGTATGGAATTTTTGACCTCAAAAGGCATTCCTGGTTGTTACAAAGCGCCCCCCCCCCCCCCCCCCATTCACCTGAACCAAGTCCCTTTTCTTTTACTGAAACTGAAAAATACCTTAAAAGGACTTCATTTTGAGACTCTGGAGAACATTCAAAAGAATGTGACTGACATGTTAAATGCTCTACCAGTTGAAACTTTTTGGCACTGCTATCAAGACTAGCAACAACTCCACCGGGGTATAGTTTCTCTCACACCTCATAGATATCACACTCCAGAAAGGTATAAAAATGATAACTCATATGTTGTCAATGTGACCATGCTGCTGTTCTGTACATCATAGCATACCAGTAATACAATACGTCCGTGTCTTTTTATAAGACTCGACATGGTGAATTTTGTCTAGTACACGATCTTAATTTTCAATATAAAATTTGTCTTGATTATATGTTTATAAAATGATAACTGGGTATGGCCGTCCAAGCAATCATCTTCAGATCATTAAAATCTCGTCACAGTGATTAATTCATTACATGTAGTACAAATGCAAACTTTGTAATTAATAAAACTCCTCTGCTTTAATCATGACAAAAAAATTTATATTTGTCTGTCAAATAATGAAAACGCTTGGCAAGAATATCAACAATGTTGGAAAAGACAGATTGCTACTTACAGAAAGAACACGTTAAGTTGAACACAGGCACAATTTAAAAAAAATTGTAAGTGTTTTTTAATTGTACCTCTCTGTAACTTAACATGTCTTCTTTACGGTAAGTACCAATCAGTCTTTTGCTACATTGTTTATTATTTCTATGTCATTTGAATATACATTGAAGTGGCAAAGAAACTGGTATAGGCATACATATTCAAATGCAGAGATATATAAACAGGCAGAATACTCCACTGTGGTTGGCGATGACCTATATAAGAAAACAAGTGTCTGGCACAGTTGTTAGATCGGTTATTGCTGCTACAATGGCAGGTTATCAAGATTTAAGTAAGTTTGAACGTGGTGTTGTAGTTGGCACATGAGCAATGGGACACAGCATCACCAAGGTCGCGATGAAGTGGGGATTTTCCCATATGACTATTTCACAAGTGTACTGTGAATATCAGGAAAATTCTGTAAAACATCAAATCTCCAACACTGCTGTGGCTGGAAAAAGATTCTGCAAGAATGGGCCCAACGACAACTGAAGAGAATCATTCAACATGACAGAAGTGCAACCCTTCTGCAAACTGCTGCAGATTTCAATGCTGGGCCATCAACAAGTGTCAGTGTGTGAATCATTCAATGAAACACCATTGATATTGGCTTTTGGAGCTGAAGGCTCACTTGTCTACCCTCAATGACTGCACAACACCAAGCTTTACGCCTCACCTGGGCCCAGCAACACCCACATTGGACTGTTGATGACTGGAAACATGTTGCCTGGTTGGACGAGTATCATTTCAAATTTTATCAAGCAGGTGAACATGTACGGGTATGGAGACAACCTCATGAATCCATGGACCTGCGTGTCAGCAGGGGACTGTTCAAGCTGGTGGAGGTTCTGTAATGGTATAGAGCATGTGCACCTGGAGTGATATGGACCCCTGACACCTCTAGATACAATTCCAACAGGTGACACGTACGTAAGCATCCTGTTTGATCATTTGTTTCCATTCATGTCCATTGTGCATTCCGACGGCCTTGGGCAATTCCAGCAAAGCAATTCAACACCCCAAACTGCAACAGAGTGGCTCCAGAAACACTCTTCTGAGTTTAAGCACTTCCGCTGGCTACCGAAATCCCCAAACACGAACATTATTGAGCATATCTGGGATGCCTTGCAACATGCTGTTCAAAAGACATTTCCAGCCCCTTGTACTCTTACAGATTTATGGACAGCTTTGCAGGATTCCTGGTGTCAATTCCCTCCAGCACTACTTCAGACATTAGTCAAATCAATGTTACATCGTGTTGCAGTACTTCTGCATGCCTGCAGGGGCCTTACTCAGTATAAGGATGCTGTACCAGTTTCTTTGGCTCTTCAGTGTACATGCAGTGTGGGATTTTCATGATGGCCATTTTTAAACATGCTTCCTCGTTTATCGATAACTTAATCGACTTATTCTTTCTAAAATATTATATTTACTTCTACTCCTCAGCTCTACAACCCTTGAAGTGCCTTGACCTGCATCACAATATCCTGCCATTCTCTCCGGTCCATGGCTTTCTGTCTCCATACTCTGACACCTAGCTTTTTCATGTCTTCTTCAATTCTGTCCACCCATCTCTTTCTGGGATGTCCCTTCCGCTATCTGCCTCCAGCCTTGCCATCAAAAATCTTCTGATGCGTCTATCTTCCTCCATTCTGACAACATGTCCTGCCCATGGCAGTCTTCTTATTATAATGGTAGTGACAACATTAAGTTCTTCAAAAAGCTGTTCTAATTCTGCATTTGTACAGATGCACCAACCTTCTTGATTGTATATTGGGCCATATATTTTATGCAGAACCTTTCTCTCACAAATGCTAAGGATCCTTTTCTCATTTGCAGTGATGCCCATGTCTCAGCACCATACATAACAACTGGTCTTATAATTGCTTTGTAAATGAGGATTTTAGATTTTTGTGGTAGAAGTGAGTTCCTAAGCATGGGTAATGTGGCAAAGTAGCATTTTTTGCCTGTTGCTATTCTAGCTTTCACCTCACTGCTGATGTCATTTGTCACTGTGATAGTTGATCAAAGGTACTTGAAGTCTCTCACACTTTCCAACTCCTTATCGGCACTCCTGAGATTTGGTGGGTTTCGCTGGTTGATCATTGCCATATATTTAATCTTTTTGACACTGATTACCAGGCCAAGTTTGCTTGCACCTCTCTCCACTTGTAGATGGGCATCAGCCAGCACAGCAGTGTTTCGTGCGAGTGTAGACTAGGTACTGCAGTGAACAATTAAAAATGGTTTCTTCTCTATTTACCTCTATCTGACATGACTTTTTTAGGCAAAGGTTGAACAGAAGTCACCCTGTCTCAGTCCCTTCTTCACTTCCACTTCTGTGGAGATTTAGCCCTGTATTTTTACTTTACAGTTCGTTTCACTGAGGGTCATCTTAGTAAGTTTAATGAGCTTCTTATGTACTCCAGTCTCTTCCCTCATACTCCGCAATGTCACTCTTGAGATGTTACCATAGGCTTGTTTAAAATCAATATAAAACTGATGTATGTTTATTTGATGTTCATAACATTTTTCTAGTAGTATGCATAATGTGAATATTTGGTCAGTTGTTGACCTATTTCTTCTAAAGCCACTCTGATAGTCTCCAATTCTCTCTTTCACATAGGGAGTAAGACTCCTAAGCCGCCTAGTTAGGATCTTGGAGAACACTTTACATGTAGTATTTAGCAAGGATATATCTCGGTAATTCTGGCAGTTTAATTTATCTCCTTTTTTATGTATGGGGCACATAATAACCGTTTTCCACTCCACTGGCAAGCTCTTCCCCTGCCACATGTTCACTATTACTTTATGTACTGCTTTCCACAATGCATTCCCACCATATTTGAGAAGTCTCACCTGGATCTGATCTTCTCCAGGTGCCCTATTATTTTTTAAGGTCTTAATGGCTTGTATCACTTCCTCCAGTGTGGGTTCTGGTGTTAAGACCTCTGGCCCATCGTAAGTTATTTCCACGAGTTCGTCTTGTTCTAATCCTTCTACTTCTGGATTCAGTAACTCTTGGAAAAATGCTGCCCATCTGTCAAGTATTTTATTACTTCTTTTCTAGTGCTCTTTCCTTCTTTCTGCAAACCCTCTTAGCTACACTGCACTTCTCATTATATTCATTCAGATTTGCTCTAGTTCTTCTCTGAAATAATTACATGTGCTATGTTAAGCTCCTCAATTCTTTTCATACATTCTTCATCAGACCAATCTGCCTTCCTTTCCAGCAAGACAATTTGACACACCACACATCCAGAATGGCTACAGAGTGGCTTCAGAAACACTCTTCTGAGTTTTAACACTTTTCTGGCCACTGATCTCCCCAGACATGAACATTGTTGAGCATATCTGGGATGCCTTGCAACATGCTGTTGTCGAATCCATGTCATGTCGAAGCACTTCTGCATGCTCACAGGGGCTCTGCATGATATCAGGCAGCTGTACCAGTTTCTTTGGCTCTTCTGTGTACATGCAGTATGGGATTTTCATGATGGCCATTTGTAAATGTGTTTTCTTGTTTATCAATAATTTAATCTACTTATTCTTTCTAAAGTATTATATTTACCATGAGTGAAAAGTTCCTGATAAGACAGAATCATTAGGTCTGGGCTTTGGTGTGATGAGTGCTGTGGTTTACTGCAGTGGCATGGGAACTGGGGAAGTAAATGAGAATCTTCAGTGGTTTTGTAGGATATGTAGCAGAGACAGGAAGACAGTGGAAAAGGAGGGCTAGCAGCTGTCAAAGTGCACCAACCTATTAACCACCAGCAATATCTCCACTTCGACAGCTGCCAACTGGTCCATACCAAGGAGTCCCAACCATACAGCCTAGTCACCCATGGTCATTGCATCTGCAGTGACGAGCAGTCTCTATCAAAATATACTGTGGGTCTCAGTGAGGCCTTCAGAGACTGTAATTGTCCTCCCAAACGTGTACAAAAACAAATCTCTTGTGCTTTATCTTTCCAGTCTCCCACCACCTCCCAAAGTCTCACCATCTGGTCGAAGAGGAGCATTCCCCTTGTAACTCAGTACCACCCAGGACTGGAGCAACTGAATTACATTCTCTGTCAGGGTTTTGACTACCTCTTGTCATACCCTGAAATGAGAATGTCCTGACCGCTGTCCTTCCTACCCCTCCCACGGTGATATTACGCTGTCCACTGAACCTACACAGTACACTTGTCCATCCCTACACAACCCCTCCTCCCAACCCCTTACTTCATATTACGCTTATGTCTGTATATGTGCGGATGGATATGTGTGTGTGTGCGAGTGTATACCTGTCCCTTTTTCCCCCTAAGGTAAGTCTTTCCGCTCCCAGGACTGGTTCCATCAGATTCACCTGGTCCTACTCCGAATCCCATGCCACTTTCCTTGACGTTGACCTCCACCTGTCCAATGGCCAGCTTCACACGTCCGTCCACATCAAACCCACCAACAAACAACAGTACCTCCATTACGACAGCTGCCACCCATTCCACATCAAACGGTCCCTTCCCTATAGCCTAGGTCTTCGTGGCAAACGAATCTGCTCCAGTCCGGAATCCCTGAAGCATTACACCAACAACCTGACAACAGCTTTCGCATCCCGCAACTACCCTCCCGACCTGGTAGAGAAACAAATAACCAGAGCCACTTCCTCATCCTCTCAAACCCAGAACCTCCCACAGAAGAACCACAAAAGTGCCCCACTTGTGACAGGATACTTTCCGGGACTGGATCAGATTCTGAATGTGGCTCTCCAGCAGGGATACGACTTCCTCAAATCCTGCCCTGAAATGAGATCCATCCTTCATGAAATTCTCCCCACTCCACCAAGAGTGTCTTTCCGCCGTCCACCTAACCTTCGTAACCTCTTAGTTCATCCCTATGAAATCCCCAAACCACCTTCCCTACCCTCTGGCTCCTACCCTTGTAAACCCCCCCCCCCCCCCGGTGTAAAACCTGTCCCATGCACCCTCCCACCACCACCTACGCCAACCCGGAAGGTGTACACGATCAAAGGCAGAGCCATGTGTGAAAGCACCCACGTGATCTACCAACTGACCTGCCTACACTGTGACGCATTCTATGTGGGAATGACCAGCAACAAACTGTCCATTCGCATGAATGGACACAGGCAGACAGTGTTTGTTGGTAATGAGGATCACCCTGTGGCTAAACATGCCTTGGTGCACGGCCAGCACATCTTGGCACAGTGTTACACCGTCCGGGTTATCTGGATACTTCCCACTAACACCAACCTATCCGAACTCCGGAGATGGGAACTTGCTCTTCAATATATCCTCTCTTCCCGTTATCCACCAGGCCTCAGTCTCCGCTAATTTCAAGTTGCTGCCACTCACACCTCACCTGTCATTCAACAACATCTTTGCCTCTGCACTTCTGCCTCGACTGACATCTCTGCCCAAACTCTTTGTCTCTAAATATGTCTGCTTGTGTCTGTATATGTGTGGATGGATATGTGTGTGTGTGCGCGAGTGTATACCCGTCCTTTTTTCCCCCTAAGGTAAGTCTTTCCGCTCCCGGGATTGGAATGACTCCTTACCCTCTCCCTTAAAACCCACATCCTTTCGTCTTTCCCTCTCCTTCCCTCTTTCCTGATGAGGCAACAGTTTGTTGCGAAAGCTTGAATTTTGTGTGTATGTTTGTGTTTGTTTGTGTGTCTGTCGACCTGCCAGCACATTCATTTGGTAAGTCACATCATCTTTGTTTTTAGATATATTTTTCCTACGTGGAACGTTTCCATATTATGATGATAGGTTATAATAGAGGGAAACATTCCACGTGGAATATATATATATATATATAACAGAGGGAAACATTCCACGTGGAAAAAATATATCTAAAAAGAAAGATGATGAGACTTGAGACTTACCAAACAAAAGCGCTGGCAGGTCGATAGACACACAAACAAACACAAATATACACACAAAATTCAAGCTTTCGCAACAAACTGTTGCCTCATCAGGAAAGAGGGAAGGAGAGGGAAAGACGAAAGGATGTGGGTTTTAAGGGAGAGGGTAAGGAGTCATTCCAATCCCGGGAGCGGAAAGACTTACCTTAGGGGGAAAAAAGGACAGGTATACACTCGCACACACACACATATCCATCCACACATACAGACACAAGCAGACATATTTAAAGACAAAGAGTTTGGGCAGAGATGTCAGTCGAGGTGGAAGAGTAGAGGCAAAGAATTTGTTGAGAGACAGGTGAGGTATGAGTGGCGGCAACTTGAAATTAGCGGAGATTGAGGCCTGGCGGATAACGAGAAGAGAGGATATACTGAAGGGCAAGTTCCCATCTCCGGAGTTCGGATAGGTTGGTGTTGGTGGGAAGTATCCAGATAACCCGGACGGTGTAACACTGTGCCAAGATGTGCTGGCTGTGCACCAAGGCATGTTTAGCCACAGGGTGATCCTCATTACCAACAAACACTGTCTGCCTGTGTCCATTCATGCGAATGGACAGTTTGTTGCTGGTCATTCCCACATAGAATGCATCACAGTGTAGGCAGGTCAGTTGGTAAATCACGTGGGTGCTTTCACACGTGGCTCTGCCTTTGATCGTGTACACCTTCCGGGTTACAGGACTGGAGTAGGTGGTGGTAGGAGGGTGCATGGGACAGGTTTTGCACCGGGGGCGGTTACAAGGATAGGAGCCAGAGGGTAGGGAAGGTGGTTTGGGGATTTCATAGGGATGAACTAACAGGTTACGAAGGTTAGGTGGACGGCGGAAAGACACTCTTGGCGGAGTGGGGAGGATTTCATGAAGGATGGATCTCATTTCAGGGCAGGATTTGAGGAAGTCGTATCCCTGCTGGAGAGCCACATTCAGAGTCTGGTCCAGTCCCGGAAAGTATCCTGTCACAAGTGGGGCACTTTTGTGGTTCTTCTGTGGGGGATTCTGGGTTTGATGGGATGAGGAAGTGGCTCTGGTTATTTGCTTCTGTGCCAGGCCGGGAGGGTCTGCTTGTGTCTGTATGTGTGGATGGATATGTGTGTGTGTGCGCGAGTGTATACCTGTCCTTTTTTCCCCCTAAGGTAAGTCTTTCCGCTCCCGGGATTGGAATGACTCCTTACCCTCTCCCTTAAAACCCACATCCTTTCGTCTTTCCCTCTCCTTCCCTCTTTCCTGATGAGGCAACAGTTTGTTGCGAAAGCTTGAATTTTGTGTGTATATTTGTGTTTGTTTGTGTGTCTATCGACCTGCCAGCGCTTTTGTTTGGTAAGTCTCATCATCTTTCTTTTTAGATATATTTTTTCCACGTGGAATGTTTCCCTCTGTTATATTCATATCATTAATTTGAACCCAACAATGACGTTTGTTATTGTCACTGTTACATTTCGAAGTCTTTTCTGTCGTCTTATTTCCTCCTTCTGTTGGTCTTTAAATATGTCTGCTTGTGTCTGTATGTGTGGATGGATATGTGTGTGTGTGCGAGTGTATACCTGTCCTTTTTTCCCCCTAAGGTAAGTCTTTCCGCTCCCGGGATTGGAATGACTCCTTACCCTCTCCCTTAAAACCCACATCCTTTCGTCTTTCCCTCTCCTTCCCTCTTTCCTGATGAGGCAACAGTTTGTTGCGAAAGCTTGAATTTTGTGTGTATATTTGTGTTTGTTTGTGTGTCTATCGACCTGCCAGCGCTTTTGTTTGGTAAGTCTCACATCTTTCTTTTTATATATATATATATATATATTTATATATATATATATATATATATATATATATATATATATATATATATATATATATATATATAAAATGAAAAAGACTTACATTAAAAAAAACACTGTTTATTCATATGTTTTTTTAACATTTTAAGGATATTGTGCAAAAAGCTATCTAAATATCAGTCTCCAAACCAACTTAGAATTTGTGGCAGTGTTTTAGTGACTTGTTATATATATATATAAAACATTACATGTGGGAAAAATATATCTAAAAACAAAGATGCTGTGACTTACCAAACGAAGCGCTGGCAGTCTGCTTGTGTCTGTATATGTGTGGATGGGGATGGATATGTGTGTGTGCGAGTGTATACCTGTCCTTTTTTCCCCCTAAGGTAACTCTTTCCGCTCCCGGGATTGGAATGACTCCTTACCCTCTCCCTTAAAACCCACACCCTTTTGTCTTTCCCTCTCCTTCCCTCTTTCCTGATGAGGCAACAGTTTGTTGCGAAAGCTTGAATTTTGTGTGTTTGTTTGTGTTAGTTTGTGTGTCTATCGACCTGCCAGCGCTTCGTTTGGTAAGTCACATCATCCTTTTTTTTTTTTTTTTTTTTTTTGAAAACCCTGACAACGATATTTTGTTTACATATTTGAATTTCCCAAGGTAAACTGGTTTAGAAGCACACACTTCAATATCAAAAATAGAACCCTTGTTGAACAGTGTAATTAGTGCAGTATGCCAAAAAGACATCCCAAAAACTAAAAGCAGATTTCTACTTACAAAAATATTGGTTCACATAATGACATTAAATTTATTATGATCTACTTACCATCATTAGGTGAGTAAGTGGTTGTCTTGGCCCCTAGATCGTTAAGAACTTTTTGCCAAAAGGCAAGAAACTGTGGAGTTTCATGAACTAAGACTAGCTTTTTCCGGCTCAATAACTGTCGGGAACCACCTTTACGTGTCCTCTGAACTGCACCAAGATCAATACCATTTCCTACATAGCGTTCATCTAAAAGTGACCAGCCCAGTGGTAGGCCATAAGCATTTGGTGAACACATATCACCCTGAAACACAAGAATATCTTACCATGCTTTAAATGCATTTTACAGGGAAATTGCAAATAACTCAGTTTTCTGCAACTGGGAGACTGAAACTACAGTCTTATAAAATGAAAAAGACTTACATTATAAAAAAACACTGTTTATTCAAAGGTTTTTTACCATTTTAAGGATATTGTGCAAAAAGCTATCTAAATATCAGTCTCCAAACCAACTTAGAATTTGTGGCAGTGTTTTAGTGACTTGTAATTGCAAGTACTACTCTAATGTGAAACTAATCATAATGAAACAATAGTACAAGGTAGGTTGACAAGAACAAGACAAAAGTGATGCCACACGTACATTATGTCCATGTGTCTGTAAGCTCACCAGAGACAGAGGAATGAGATGCAGTAATTCTGGGCCAGCTCTAGAACCCACATTTACAGATTTGTGTCTCAGGGCAGAAATTTAGATTTGAGTCTAGCATTTCTCAAATTCAATCCAAAATTTAAGACTTGTATAATGTTACTTGCTGTATGATAATAGAAAAAACAATGAATGTGAGAAATTTGAAAGTAAGTTGAAGAACAGAGGGCAGAATAGTACATAGGAAATAGCAAAGTACATACATGACTTTATTACTGTTATTTCATTGTTGATTCTTGTTCATTATATTTATCTTATTAATTTCACAACTTCATTGTTCAATTCAGTGCTGACCAATTTTGTTTTCTGTGAGTCCTTTGTTTGCATCCTACATAGTATTTCAATTTTTCTATGCACCTCATTGCAATAGATGACTTCCTTATTGATGACAGTGCAAAAATATTGTATATTTGCACCTTACTGTTCAGTTTTCTCCTTTAATTCTATCTAATAAATTTGTCTTCATCCTAACTTTTTAAGACCTGCAGTGATTGCGTTACTTACAGATTACCATAAATAATTTGGAGATGAGATCACATGTTGCACTCAATTTTGTCCCATTCTGGCAGCATTTAACAAGTGTCCATCTCTGTTCTCTGAATCAGTTTGATTAATCAGTTGTCTTGTGACAGCCAGAGCGAGAGCACCAGCAGCAGCGAGTACTGTTTGTATAAAGCGTTTATTTTGCATTTTGTTTACGACCTTCCACTAAGGAAGGGATTCTATTAGTGTTTATCTGCTCTGCATAGTAACTAACAGTTCTTGATAAAACTTTACGTAGTTTTCGTGTTAGATTTCTTAGTGTTTTCTTGATCGTTTAGAACAGAAAGCGCCCTAAAACCGTCTTTTGTTTGTTTCGCGGCCGTTAGCCACTAGTCACTTGAATCAGCAGTTGTCTTGTGACAGCCAGAGCGAGAGCACCAGCAGCAGCGAGTACTGTTTGTATAAAGCGTTTATTTTGCATTTTGTTTACGACCTTCCACTAAGGAAGGGATTCTATTTGTGTTTATCTGCTCTGCATAGAAACTAACAGTTCTTGATCGTTAGGAGAGAAATTTATTTTGTACTTATTTGCTGCGCTTAGCTTTTAAATAGTTTTTCTGGGAAAACCTAGCTTAGTTTTCGCGTCTCGTATTTCAGTGAGTGTTTCTTGATTATCAGAGTAGTTCATAAGAAGATTATCTTGGGAATTTGTCACCGTATAGAGTAGGGTAAACATAGTCATGTGTAGGGACTGTGGTTGTTGTGAGCGGACGCAAGGAGAATTGGCCACTCTTCGGGGGCAGGTGGAGGCTTTGTCTGTTAGGCTCATCGAGCTCGAGGCGCAGGCGTCGGCTCGTAGTGGCGTTGGGGCAACTGTGGTGAGACCTATGCCTACTTCGGTGGCCTTGGAATCACATGGAACCCCTGATGTCGCTGCGTCTTCCGGCAGTGAGCATCTTACCGGTCAGCCATCACTCCAGGGTGAATGGCGGACAGTGGTGGGCTCGCGCGTGCCTGGCCGAAAGGCGAAGGTGGGATCTGGCCGCGTGGCAGCTGCCTTACCCCTTTCCAACAGGTACGGGGTGCTTCCTAGTGGTGATGACATCGTTTCCGAGCCACCACAGGATGCCTCGCCTGTTGGGCCAGTGGCCGATTCTCCGGCAAGGTCCCGACAGTCACAGAGGGCGGGCCTATTAGTTATAGGGAGCTCCAACGTTAGGCGGGTTATGGAGCCCCTCAGGAAAATAGCGGGTAGGTCGGGGAAGAATGCCAGTGTGCACTCGGTGTGCTTGCCGGGGGGTCTCGTCCGTAATGTGGAGGAGGCCCTTCCGGCAGCTATTGAACGCACTGGGTGTGACCGGCTGCAGATAGTAGCACATGTCGGAACGAATGACGCCTGCCGCTTGGGTTCTGAGGCCATCCTTGGTTCCTTCCGGCGGCTGGCCGATTTGGTGAAGACAACCAGCATCGCACGCGGAGTGCAAGCTGAGCTTAATATCTGCAGCATAGTGCCCAGAGTCGATCGCGGTCCTCTGGTTTGGAGCCGTGTGGAGGGTCTAAACCAGAGGCTCAGACGACTCTGCGACTATAATGGTTGCAAATTCATCGACCTCCGTTATTGGGTGGAGAACTGTAGGGCCCCCCTAGACAGGTCAGGCGTGCACTACACACCGGAAGCAGCTACTAGGGTAGCAGAGTACGTGTGGCGTGCACATGGGGGTTTTTTAGGTTAGAGGGACCCCCCCTTGGGCGAAATGATAAAATACCTGACGGCTTACCTGAGAGAACATCAGCATCGTTGATAAAGAACGTCCGTCCTCAGAGACCAAAAACAGGAAAAGTTAACGTAATATTGGTAAACTGCAGGAGTATACAGGGCAAGGTTCCTGAATTAGTATCGCTTATTGAAGGAAATAGTGCGCATATAGTATTAGGAACGGAAAGTTGGTTAAAACCGGAAGTGAACAGTAACGAAATCCTAGACACAGAATGGAATATATACCGCAAGGATAGGATAAACGCCAATGGTGGAGGAGTATTTATAGCAGTAAAGAATTCAATAATATCCAGTGAAGTTATTAGCGAATGCGAATGTGAAATAATCTGGGTTAAGCTAAGTATCAAAGGTGGGTCAGATATGATAGTCGGATGCTTCTATAGACCACCTGCATCAGCAACCGTAGTAGTTGAGCGCCTCAGAGAGAACCTGCAGAACGTCGTGAAGAAGTTTCGTGATCATACTATTGTAATAGGGGGAGACTTCAATCTACCAGGTATAGAATGGGATAGTCACACAATCAGAACTGGAGCCAGGGACAGAGACTCTTGTGACATTATCCTGACTGCCTTGTCCGAGAATTACTTCGAGCAGATAGTTAGAGAACCAACTCGTGAAGCTAATGTTTTAGACCTCATAGCAACAAACAGACCGGAACTTTTCGACTCCGTGAATGTAGAAGAGGGTATCAGTGATCATAAGTCAGTGGTTGCATCAATGACTACAAGTGTAATAAGAAATGCCAAGAAAGGAAGGAAAATATATTTGCTTAACAAGAGTGATAGGGCACAAATCGCAGAATATCTGAGTGACCACCATCAAACGTTCATTTCTGAGGAAGAGGATGTGGAACAAAAATGGAAAAAATTCAGAAACATCGTCCAGTACGCCTTAGATAAGTTCGTACCGACTAAGGTCCTAAGCGAGGGGAAAGATCCACTGTGGTATAACAATCATGTAAGAAAGGTACTACGGAAACAAAGAAAGCTTCATCATAGGTTTAAGAGTAGTCGAATCATAGCTGATAAGGAAAAGCTGAATGAAGCGAAAAAGAGCGTAAGGAGAGCAATGAGAGAAGCATTCAACGAATTCGAACATAAAACATTGGCAAACAATCTAAACAAGAACCCTAAAAAGTTTTGGTCATATGTAAAATCGGTAAGCGGATCTAAATCCCCTATTCAGTCACTCGTTGACCACGATGGCACCGAAACAGAGGACGACCGAAGAAAGGCAGAAATACTGAATTCAGTGTTCCGAAACTGTTTCACTGCGGAAAATCGTAACACGGTCCCTGACTTCAGCCGTCGCACGGACGCCAAAATGGAAAATATTGAAATAAACGATATCGGAATTGAAAAACAACTGCTATCACTTAGTAGCGGAAAAGCATCCGGACCAGACGAGATACCCGTAAGATTCTACAGTGATTATGCTAAAGAACTTGCCCCCTTTCTATCAGCAATTTATCGTAGATCTCTGGAAGAACGTAAAGTACCTAGCGACTGGAAGAAAGCGCAGGTCGTTCCCATTTTCAAGAAGGGGCATAAATCAGATGCGAATAATTATAGGCCTATTTCGCTTACGTCAATCTGTTGTAGAATAATGGAACATGTTTTATGTTCTCGTATTATGACGTTCTTAGATAATACAAATCTCCTTCATCATAACCAACATGGATTCCGCAAACAGAGATCATGTGAAACTCAGCTTGCCCTATTTGTCCAAGAAATTCACAGTGCCGTAGACACTGGCGAGCAGATTGATGCCGTATTCCTGGACTTCAGGAAGGCATTTGATACGGTTCCGCACTTACGTTTAGTGAAAAAAATACGAGCTTACGGAATATCGGACCAGGTTTGTGATTGGATTCAGGATTTCCTAGAAGAAAGAACACAACATGTCATTCTTAACGGTTCAAAATCTGCAGATATAGAGGTAATTTCGGGAGTACCGCAAGGAAGCGTGATAGGACCTTTATTGTTTACAATATACATAAATGACTTAGTTGACAACATCGGTAGCTCCGTGAGGCTATTTGCAGATGACACGGTTGTCTACAAGAAAGTAGCAACATCAGAAGACTCGTACGTACTCCAGGAAGACCTGCAGAGGATTAATGAATGGTGCGACAGCTGGCAGCTTTCCCTAAACGTAGATAAATGTAATATAATGCGCATACATAGGGGCAGAAATCCATTCCAGTACGATTATGCCATAGGTGGTAAATCATTGGAAGCGGTAACGACCGTAAAATACTTAGGAGTTACTATCCGGAGCGATCTGAAGTGGAATGATCACATAAAACAAATAGTGGGAAAAGCAGGCGCCAGGTTGAGATTCATAGGAAGAATTCTAAGAAAATGTGACTCATTGACGAAAGAAGTAGCTTACAAAACGCTTGTTCGTCCGATTCTTGAGTATTGCTCATCAGTATGGGACCCTTACCAGGTTGGATTAATAGAAGAGATAGACATGATCCAGCGAAAAGCAGCGCGATTCGTCATGGGGACATTTAGTCAGCGCGAGAGCGTTACGGAGATGCTGAACAAGCTCCAGTGGCGGACACTTCAAGAAAGGCGTTACGCAATACGGAGAGGTTTATTATCGAAATTACGAGAGAGCACATTCCGGGAAGAGATGGGCAACATATTACTACCGCCCACATATATCTCGCGTAATGATCACAACGAAAAGATCCGAGAAATTAGAGCAAATACGGAGACTTACAAGCAGTCGTTCTTCCCACGCACAATTCGTGAATGGAACAGGGAAGGGGGGATCAGATAGTGGTACAATAAGTACCCTCCGCCACACACCGTAAGGTGGCTCGCGGAGTATAGATGTAGATGTAGATGTAGATGTAGATGTAGATGTAGAATCAGAAAATGCTATCTGTAGTCCCTCACCCTGGCATCAGTGTTTATTTGCTCACTGCAGTTTGAGGCATTCCTGATTTCAAGGTACTGGAAGCCAACACAACAGCAGGCAGTGCTGCCAGTTCAGTGTGAAGCAGACAATGAACCACTGACACACAAATGTTTACACTTGCTCCAGTGGTCCGTCACCAAACCAACAATGACTGCTGCTGCATGGTCTAGAATGTACAGCAGACAAGATGAGTGACACCTTTTGCTGTCGTTGCATCCTTCACCCAGTACCCACTGTTCAACAGTTATTTATCCCAGTTCCACACATGCATCACTGTTGTAGCACAATTTCTCACTTGAACTCACATGATGATGCACATTTTCATGACATGCCTCTCCTTGGCCTATGCATACATCATCACTCAGAAATCTTAATTGCTTATTGTTATTCTTGAAGTTTTTCCAAATAAGTGAACATTCCATACATTTTTGGACATTTGGCTAGGACATAGTTACTTATCTGACCCCACTGTCTTTCTTGATGAGTTGAACTAATATAAATTCTCAGGTATCCATTCAAGTGAGCTCATTGCAAAGGGCAACGTTTCACTGGAGATTACTATCATCACTATCATTATCATCGTGTTGAGATGGCATCAATTCCTACTTTTACGTATGGTGCTGGGTCATAGTCTACCTCTCACACTTTTACAGAATGGGTGGAGAGGGGAGCCATTGTGTCAAAAGATTTAAAGAGGCATTAAATTACACTCAGGAATCAGTGACCAGCACAATGGCTGAAAGATTTTCTGCCAAAATATCAAATGATGAAATATTGGTATCCCTGCTCAGTCGTTATTTCAATGCTGATAATCTCTTAGATAAGAATAAATTCATCTTTGAGAACTAAAATTTATTTTTGTTTTCAACCAAACAAGTTTTTATACATCTCCAGTGCTCTACAAGAAAAATAAAAGAAATAGTTGTTCGCATAACTGTATTAATACATTGGTTACAAATAAATGGACATAGGTGACATAAAAAGAAGTGCTAATACTGCATCATTTACTTGTAAGTTTCATGAATATTAAGTTAAGTTAAAATTGCTAGTACTACACACTACGGATCACAAAACAAAATATATATTGTTATGGGAACAATTAACAGCAATGTGTTTGGTAAAAAAAAAAATCAGTTGCAAAAAATTTTGGTGATACCTATTCTTTCTACAGGATAAACAGCATTGATAGAGCATCACTGATTGCTAATATAATGTTCAACACTTTGTCTAATTTCAGTGTAGTTAGGGTTATTGTTTCTCAGTGCAATTTTCATAAATCTTAGTGAACCAGAAGATATGACTAAAAGGCTACCACACACAGAAAAAGTATTCACACAAAAGCTTCTACATTCTTATGAGTATCTGTAATGAAAGTACACACATTTACTACATAAAAGAGGCAAAATTTTGGTATGCTTCCAGTCATTACCTTTGTTCTTTGGATGACAAATTCATGATTAATAATCTTCACTGCTTTGGCTAGGCAACATATATACTTTGCAGTTAGGCAAGGTCGATTAGCAATAAGAATAGTATCACGTAAGCGGTCCTCAGGAACATCATCCAAGGACTCCAGCACAGTGCCACCTCCAGCTTCCAACTGCATTCTCAAGCGGTCTTTGACGAAACGATAACTGCTGAACTCTCGCTCTCCTGTTTGACAATGTAAATAATTCAATCAGACAGAAGAAAACAAATTGGTACACTTTCATAACTCTGAACTTCCATTTACAAAGTGATAGCTTATGCAAGTAGCATAAGGAGACTGCATGTTCTATATAGTTATATATTAAAAGAAAAAGCCAGTCTCACATGTATTGAACAGTAAACCATACGAGAGACTGCAACCACTTGGAAGGAACTACATCTGGTTTGAAAACCACCACCAGTTTTAGAGTCGGAGCCAAAGTCATCCAGCAAAGAATTCATCACTGTAACTGTTGTACATGACATGCCAAAGTTGAGTGGTTGCTGTTACAAGGAAATAGTCACAAAACCTTGGTTATAAATCAACAGTAAGTGGCTAATGACATATAAATATTATCATTTATTTACACATTTCTGTTTTTTTATGCAAATCTTTTGTATAAAATGTGTTGTAGATATAAGAAAAGGGGGGAGAAGTTGTAAGATGCCGATGCTAATTGTAGTCAGCAGTGCAGAAGCTCTACAGTGGTAAAGGGACAACTGCAGCAACGAAGTAGGCAAGTAAACGATTCTCCAACAGCCATTGGCTACAATTTAACCACTGTTAAAAAGTACTAATAACACAGTTCATTTGTCGACCTTTAATGGTTCCTAAGTTTTTAGTAAGGGCTTGTGGCACTTATGTACAGATTTTGGTCCCAAGCATATTGGATATTTGAGTATCGGGTGGGTGAGTCGATTTTATAGTGTTACTTAAAGTCGTAATAGGGAAGACATCACATCAGGTCATGGAAGAACATGTGATTATAAATTTAAAGCTGTTCAAGTGATTGGTATATTCAGTTAATTTATGATGTGGTAAATGAACAAAATTCAACTACTTTGGAAATTTAGGGATCCTCTAGAAGGAAATAAGTTTAGGCTGCGGACACCTTTAGTGATCACAAACTGCTCGTTTCATCAGGAGCAACTCAAATATGAATAATAGTGATGTATAGAAGAAATATTTTGTTCTGAAAGATCTTGATTTATTACTGATACAAAGTAGATTGCATATGCAGAGCCTCATGTATTCAGATTGGTATCTGCTAGTTAATGTGGGAAGTGTTCTAATCAGTTTCCTTGGATGCTGGTGCACATCTGGTACTATAGCAGGGACTACTTTTGAGCAATGGAAGAGTTTGTGTTGCTGATGGGCAGTTTTATCCCCCAATCATAATTATTACAGAGTTGAAGTCTCCATCTTTGTATATCGTCTAAGGAACCATTAAAATACAAAATACAGAGTTATTAGTCACATGTTTCTTAAGCTGGATTGATTTTCGGCAAAATTCTTGTAACCTATAACTGGAAAAGTAATTTAGCTAGAAGCCAGCACCTGATGAGTCGAGAATTATTTTATTTTTATTAACCAGATATTAAGTGGTTGTGGCATTAATATTTTATAGGCAAGACCAAGTTGGGATTCAGGACACTCAGGAACTTAAGAGGTTTTAATTCAATCAAGCAGGAATTCAACCCCCCCACCCCCCAATTATATCAGATCAGTATCATAATAAATTGACTCTACCTCTGCTATTTTGCTACATTTGATAACAAGGGAACGAGTATTACCAAAATCTCTGTATAATGGCACTGCTTTCAATGTCGAATGGGAAGAGTTCCAGTATGAACCAGCTACCAGTATGCAGCCATAAGGTATTTGAAATACATACAAATATGGTAATGCCACGTTACAAACTAGTAAGTATTTAACTGTAACAAGTAAGAGATAACTAGTAGCTTGCCGTAATTACAAGCAATCTGATTTGCTTTTTGAGCACAGCATGCTGAAATTTTATGTTTGTAATATCACATTTTCTAAATACATGAATGCATATGATGTGAATAATTTGGTAAGCAGGAAGCAAATCAATAAAACCTGTAACAATATAAGCATTCTCGTGTAAAAGATAAAACTGAATGGTCGCTGGTTATGACTCTACTATGTATGGACTGGTTATACCTATAGACTAATAGTGCAGTGTCACAAAGGTAAAACTAAACAAGGAAGTGGTAGGGCATACTTTGAGATAGTACATGTACCAATTTAAACTTCAAATGTAAATAAATACAGCTTAAAAACTCTGATATACAAGTCCCTACCCTGAGGCCTCATCAAGCAATTAGTAGGGAAGGAGGGAGGAGGATGAGTAACTATCTTGCACAGGCCCAGGTGATAGCACCCTGTAAGGGTAACACTGAAGACCTTGACAGTAATGAAGACAAAGAGAATGGATCTCTGTACAGCAGAATTATTGGAAGAGGATAAAACATCAACAAAACACACGTACAGTCCCTGATCCTAAACCCCCCCATCAGAAATACTAAACAAAATCTTGATTATAAGCAACCATGATCTGTAAGAACAAAAACAACTTCAATCCAGGTGGTAAGGGAACCACCTGACAATGAACAGCAAACAGACATTCAGATTCTGGCTTATCACAATCACAGAGAAAATCACAGTTATCTGGCAATCTACCAGCAAAGAATCTACCAGCAAAGAAAGCTATGTACACTGGATCCTTCAATATCAACACTCTACTTCAGTCAGGCAAAATACACAACCTCATATCAGAACTGTATCAACAAAGGACACAGATAGTAGCTCTTTAGAAACATGCTTCACAGATGAGAACACTACAGATTAAGGTGACTACCATATCTTCAAGAGTAAAACAGACAAGCAAGTCAGAAGAAATGCCACAGTTCTCTTGGGTATGGCTCTTGTCATAAATAATAATATAGTCAGCTCAATCAAACAAGACAATGGGTGTGCAGTGTGCAAATAAGAATATCAGATTGATCATGTAGCCATTACATATCATTCACAAAAAGAAGTTCACAACATGCAAGTCCGCAGAGGTGCAAACATCAACTTGGATCACTACCTTGTGCATGTCAGAATAATGTTTATCCCCAAAAGAACACACTGCAAGAGATCAAACCTTTGGAAATTTGACACAAAAAGAATCCAAGAAACTAATATAAAAGACAAATGAGAGAAAGAAACCACAATCACTTGGGAACAGCTCCAAACCAAGGATAAACAGCAAGCCACAAAGGTAATCTCATGGGAAAAAGAACATAAAACATCCTTGCTGGGATTCAAAATGTGAGGAAGTTCCCTAAGAATGAAAGAAGGCCTTCTACAAAATGTAACAGTAATCAATAACCTGAGACTAAATAACACTTTGTCAAGATCAGAAAGCAGGTGGCAAATTTAATCAGACAAAAGAGGATACACGTGAAAGAAAAAACTGGACTCAATTGAAAAGAACTACAGAGAAAACAACACATATGACTTTTACAAGACATTCAGTGGAAAGATCTGTGGATACACTTTACAGAACATATGCTTCAGTAAAAAGAATAGTAGATTTGCTCTGACTAATCATGACAACTGAGAGAGCTAGTACGATACTTCTCTGAACTTCTCAACTGCATAGAACAACCTCCAACATTTCCCAGGGAGACTACTATACACAAATACAATGCCAGCTCTCATTAACCCACCAAAGGCGATAACTTCAAACATATCACTTCAAACATATCGTTAGGCTTAAGAACAACAGGCCACTTGTATGGGGGAACAGCATTGAAGCTCACAGGCACAAACACACTCTTAAGAATGTACATAAATCATCATAGATAATTGACAAACAGAAGAACAGCCAGAATTTTATAAGTGCTCATTTGTCCACCTGCTCTAAGAGAAAGGTGTCAGGAGAGATGTAAATAACTACAGAGGGGTCTCTCTGTCTCTCTCCTTCAAGTAACATACAAGATATTCTCATCATACTTACTCCAAGGAACACAAACACAGCTTGAACATAAGAACAGCAAATATAAAGTGGGGTTTCTATCAGGATGCTCATGTGCAAAACAAATCTTCAATCTAGTAACAATCCAAAACAGCCCAATCATTTACACTTTCATATACTTAAGAAGGCGAGCAGGGCCTAGACCAAAGACATTAAGCCTCATCAAACAAACATTAACAGAGTCCAAATTAAAGCTAATGTGAGATACCATATATCAGAACTATTTGCTATTCACCAAAGAGATAGACTGTCACCTTTCATCTTCAATCTCCCCCTCAATAAAGCCATTATGGCATGGGAAAAAGAATTTAAAATCCGTAAGTCTCTGGAAAATACTCAGCTCTACATTTAGATCTACATACATAGTCTACAAACCAGCGTTCGGTGCGTGGCAGAGGATATCCCGTATCACTACTGGTCATTGCCTTAGCTGTTCAACTCACAAATACGATGAGGAAAAAATGACTATCTACGAGGGCTATCCACAAAGTACATTACGTTTTGGAATTAAAAATAAATAAAGTATTGGAAATTTTTTTATTATATACAGATGAAAGCCACACTTAAATACTACTTTTCTACATAGTTGCCATTTAAATTAAGGCACTTATCGTAGCGATGGACGAGCTTGGAAATTCCTTCGTCGTAAAATTCGGCCGCCTGCGCCTTCAACCACGTGGTTACCTCTTCTTGATGCTGTGCGTCGTTATCAAAATGCTGCATAGCCAACCACTTCTTCATTGCTGGGAATAAGTGGAAGTCGCTCGGTGCCAGGTCGGGACTGTACGGCGGATGAGAAAACAACTCCCACTTAAAAGATTCGAGAACTTCACGAGTGGCATTTGCCGTGTGGGCCTGGGCGTTGTCGTGAATCAGCAAGATCTTTGAGCCCAACTTTCCCCTGCTCTTGTCTTCTATTGCTCTTCTGAGGTTGTGCAGAGTTTGGCAATACCTTTGAGAGTTTATTGTAGTGCCTCTTTCCAGGAAATCCACAAAAATCACACCTTTTCTGTCCCAAAAGACAGTCGCCACATGGTTGAAGGCGCAGGTGGCCGAATTTTACGACGAAGGAATTTCCAAGCTCGTCCATCGCTACGATAAGTGCCTTAATTTAAATGTCAACTATGTAGATAAGTAGTAGTTAAGTGTGGCTTTCATCTGTATATAATAAAAAAAATTTCCAATACTTTATTTATTTTTAATTCTAAAACATAATGTACTTTGTGGATAGCCCTCGTATATGCTTCCGTGCAGGCCCAGTTTGTAATATCTTATCATCGTGGTCCTTACACAAAATGTATGTTGGTGGCACTAGAATTGTTCTAAGTGAGCTTGAAATGCTGGTTCCCTAAATTTACTCAACAGTGGTCCTCGCAAAAGAACTTCACCTAGACTCCATGGATTCACATCTGACTTCCTGAAGTATCGCTGTAACCCCTGCATGTTGTCTGACGCTACCGGTAACAAATCTAGTAGCTCACCTCTGAACTGCTTTAATGTCTTCCTTTAAACAGGCCTGATATGGGTCCCAAACACACAAGCAGTAATCAAGAATAGGTCGCATTAGAGTGCTATATGAAGTCTCCTTTACAGACGACCTGCACTTGCCCTCAATTCTCCCAATAAACTGAAGTTAATCATTCCCCTTCCCTACCAAAATCCTCAAATGCTCATTCCATTTCTTACCACTTCGCAAAACTATGCCCAGATATTTAAAGGACATGACTATACCACACAGGGCACCAGTAAATCTATATGTGAACATTATGAGTTTGTTTACCCTACTCATCCACATAACTTTCCTTCTTCTATATTTAGAGCTAGCTGAAATTCTTTACACCAACTAACAATTTTGTTTAAATCATTTTGTATCCTTCTAAAGTCATTCAACTTCCCATACACCACAGCATCATCAACAGACAACTGTACACAGCTGCCCATCCTGTCTGCCACACCCCATTTATGTATATAGAAAACAATAGTGGTCCTATCACACTTCATGGGGGCACTCCTGATGATACCACTGTCTCTGATGGACACTCACCATCAAGGACAATGTACTTGGTTCTACTATTTAAGTAGCCTTCAAGCCACTCACATATCTGGGAACCTATTCCATAAGCTCTTACCTTTGTTAACAGTCCACAATAGAGTAATGTGCTAACACTTTTAGGAAATCTAGAAATATGGAATCTGCCTGTTGCCCTTCATCCATGGTTCGCAGTGTATCGTGAGAAAAGGGCAAGCTGAGTTTTGTTAGAGTGATGCAAAGTGTGTTGGTTTGTGGCCATAAGCTTCTTGGTCTCACAGAAATTTATTATGTTCGAACTGATAATATTTACAAGAATCCTGCAGCAAACAGATTTTAGGGATATTGGCATGCAGTTCTGCGCGTCCATACTTTCACTCTCCTTATAGCCTGCAGTTTCTTCCAGTTGTTTGGGACTTTGCACTGAGCGAGAGATAGTGATTAATTCAAGCTAAGTGATGAGCCAATGATGTAGAATGCTCTTCGTAAACCTGAATTCGGTTTATATCCAGACTTGGTGACTCATTTGTCTTCAACTTTTGTTTCTCTATGCCAAGGACTGCGTCGTCCATAAGGGAGTCTGCTCAATTGTCAAACGATGGTATGTTTGATCGATTTCTTAAATGCAAAATTTAAAACTTCGGCTTTCCTTTTTCTATTTTTGACTGCCACACCAGACTGATCAATGGGTGGCTGGATGGAAGCATTAGACCCACTTCATGATTTTACATGGGATCAGAATTCTCTCTGGTTCTTTGGAGATACTTTACTAAGGTATGATGATGGTAATTGTTGTATGCTTCATGCATACATGTTTTCACAGATGCATGAATCTCTACTAACCTTTGCTCGTTATTATTTGCACATTCTAAATCAAAAAACAGTGCCGCCATTATGGAAATTATTTATGGCTGTGTGTGTGTGTGTGGGGGGGGGGGGGAAATAAATAATTATATATATATATAAAACAGAGGGAAACATTCCACGTGGAAAAAATATATCTAAAAAGAAAGATGATGAGACTTACCAAACAAAAGCGCTGGCAGGTCGATAGACACACAAACAAACACAAATATACACACAAAATTCAAGCTTTCGCAACAAACTGTTGCCTCATCAGGAAAGAGGGAAGGAGAGGGAAAGACGAAAGGATGTGGGTTTTAAGGGAGAGGGTAAGGAGTCATTCCAATCCCGGGAGCGGAAAGACTTACCTTAGGGGGAAAAAAGGACAGGTATACACTCGCACACACACACATATCCATCCACACATACAGACACAAGCAGACATAGACACAAGCAGACAAATATGTCTGCTTGTGTCTGTATGTGTGGATGGATATGTGTGTGTGTGCGAGTGTATACCTGTCCTTTTTTCCCCCTAAGGTAAGTCTTTCCGCTCCCGGGATTGGAATGACTCCTTACCCTCTCCCTTAAAACCCACATCCTTTCGTCTTTCCCTCTCCTTCCCTCTTTCCTGATGAGGCAACAGTTTGTTGCGAAAGCTTGAATTTTGTGTGTATATTTGTGTTTGTTTGTGTGTCTATCGACCTGCCAGCGCTTTTGTTTGGTAAGTCTCATCATCTTTCTTTTTGTGTGTGTGTGTGTGTGTGACGCTTTACACAAAACACTGCGTGAAATGGGAGATTTACGTGAAAAGATCTGTAAGTAAACGAAAGATTCTGGTAAAGAGAAGTGATATAATTGACCAGCAAGGAAATTAAGGGAGCAAGACAGAAACTTCTTTTATACTGATGAAACTTCGGTGGACAACAACATTGTTTATAGAAAATGTTGGCAGGGTCCTGGCATTGGTTGCATTATGAACAATGTTAGTGGAAGCAATAGGACTATTGTGGTCAATATTGGATCAAAAGATGGTTTTTTACCCAACGCACAGTTAATTTATAGAGGGATGTGAAATGGGAGACTGCCATGGGCAAATGAACTCCCAATTTTTTTCAAATTGTATATCAACTAAAGTAATTCCGAATCTGCCACCAGACTGCGTTACTTTTATGGACAATGATTCTTATCACAACAAGAAGCATAACAAAGCTCCAACTAGGTCCTTGAATAAAAGAAAAATGATTGAGTGGTTATTAAAAAATCAGGTGGAAGATTATTTGTCAATGAGAAAAACAATATTATTTGATTTAATTACACAACATAAGCTGAAAGACAAAGTATTTGAAATTAAAAAATTACATGAAGCTCATGGACACACTGAGCTACGACTTCCACCATACAACTGCGACTTAAATACAAAGGAACTGGTGTGGGCAAACTCGAAAAATTTATCAGAGGAAGAAATATTCTTGGAGATATTTGCATGACAAAGTTACTGCAGTTGGTGAAAGAGGGTCTGTAGCAATTTTCTGTTTGCAGTAACTGAAAAAAAGCATACACAACACTTGTCCCAATTGTTACAGGTTTTGAAACGATAACTCAAGATGCCTGGGGTGCACACTGCCTCTGCCTCCACAGAGAGAAACTTGAGAGTATTGGGTTAAGTGTGGGAATTGAAGACGTACTAGACGCCATAATTATTAATTTAGAAAGTGATGACGACTACAACGATAATGACAGTGACACTGTTGATGACAACCTCTACAATACGAAGTATGTAAATAATAGGCAGTGTACAATTTCTTAAAAATATGTTGTGTATGCTTTCTAACCTGACAGTGTTCATGCACTATAAAATTTGTTTTTGTAGAAATGTGTTAAACAGTTTTCGAATATAGATGCATTCAAATGTTGCCCAAAGCAATAAGTACCTTTATCACTAGTTGTACAAAATCAACAATAATTTAAGAACTTCGTGGTAAAATTTTTAATTTTCCACTAAAACAGTGTGATTAAATCACATAAAACCTTTTATGCTTATGGAACAGCAACATCTGAATGTATTCTATCACGAAATGTCAATCTTGGTTACAATTCACCTGATTTTAAGAAATATTGCTTAGAACATGTACACAATAGCTATCCTACACAGTGCTGAAATTTACCTCGAAACATGTACACCGATTCTGGACTTCTATGTAAAAAGCTTGACACGAGATGTGTTCACATATTAATTTTTATTTTTCAGTAAGAACTTTATTTGTTAATCAACAGCAATGTTAACCTCTTCAAAATGTTCCCCATTGCATACTATACACTTATGCCAGTGTTTTTTTCCAATTCCTGAAATGCTTTTGGAAATGTTTCTTTGGGATAGTTTATAGCTCTCTTAACTATGCATTTTTAATCTGATCCATGCTTGTAAAGCCACTGTCCTTTAAGGCTGGCTTTGAAATGTTTATACTACTTCTATGCCCTTGTTTTACTCATAGCAGTCTCACCAAAAGCAATATTTAACATTTATAAAAATTTTATAAAGTTTCTTCCATTCTTATAACAAAATTTAAAACAGATTTTCTGCTTTATTCAGATACAAATCAAATAATCGTTGATACTACCGTAACACATGTAACCTATTTGACAGCTGACAATTTAATAAATATCCAATATGTGTAATATTGTACAGATACTTTTCAGAGATGTTTATGAAGACAGTGACAAAAAAAGAAGTGTGAATCGGACTAATACAACACAAGAAATTATAAATTTCTTGTTACTTTTTAAATGCTCTTTGCGTTGCAAAAAATAGTTACACTTCAACACAGCCCTTCAAAGAAAACTTCTACCTTTTACTAGAAATACAAAGTAAGAACAAGCATTAAATTCTACAGATGGACTGCACTATATGGGGTTTGTTTTACAAACAGCAGTATAAGAACATGCATTCACATGAACAGGCATTCGGTTCAATGTCTGTAGTAGAATCCTAATTTCTCTTTCTATGTTAATATTATTTACTCTATAACATTGTGTTTTGGAAGAAGCTATTGTCTTTTGTACGCCTTATGTCTTAACGCATTTATCTAAAAATGTACATGGCATTGCCACAGATTCAAAGCATGCATCGTGTCAGGGCCGATACTACATTGTGAAGCAGCACGTAGAAGTGCCTCCTGACATAGCTAAGTCAGCAGGGTAGGGACACGCTGATTTGAGTTTATGACAGACTATAGTGGTGGACAAAGAGAAGAGGGGAAAGGGGGGCGGGGGGTTTATGAGTGTGAAAAATTCAAAAATTAACACAACTGTTCTTGTAACACCTTTCCCTGCAACCAAATTGAAATTCTGCATTTACATACGTATGAAAGAATTTAGAAAGTATAATATCAAAAATTATGGAATTCAAATGAAGAGATCAAGTCCAGTCTACAAAATTTTTGCAACATTACTTACATATTCAAATTTAAAGGGGGACAGTAACAAAATCCATAATTTATTGGAGCAGATCTGCATTCCGACTATTACACAGTCGTCTTTGGAAATCACTCCACTTAAATGTATGCCCAGAGAGGGTACGACATTTCTTTATGTGAGTTTACTGCAATATACATTTCAGGCCTTACGCCCAATGTTTGTTTACACCAATTGTCACACATTAAGTTAAATGCGGTTTATCAAGTGTTTGTAAATGGATTTGCCCAATATTTGGTTTGTAATAAAAAACCCTTCTGATATCACCTCACTTAAATGTAATCTCATGATTAGGGCTATGTGAAATTCGCATATGTTATAAATTCGAAATGGTCTGAGAGTGTGATAAATGGTTATTCCAGTGCTTCCTGGGTGTAGTGTGTCATGTCTTTGGTCAATTTCAAAGCGCAATAAAATACGTAATAGGTATATTTCAGTGGAATTTATTAAGTGCTAAAATAAGTGAATATGCAGGTGCTAGACATGTACTGTTTTTAATATATGTATGATTATATTTGAGATCACCACATAAAGATGACAAAAGAGCAAAAATTACAATCATAAACAAATACTTGTTGCACAACTACATGTTGTGTGCTAGACACAATGTTATGGTAACCTGTCCAACACAAATATTTACACACTAATGGGTTACCATGGAGTAGATAAAATAAGATGCATCTATGTGACATTTTAAGCCACTGAAAAGTGAACACTAAACCAAGGATGTTTTATTTATACCTGGATACAATAATGCACAAATAAAAGCAAGGCAAGAAAAAAAGATAAAGATCAAAGTTAAGATACATAGTACAAAAAAAAACTCATCTGCTGCCTACAAAACGTTACTAGACGATTTCAAATAGCATTCTTGCTTTGTTGCGTGTGAAGGTGTAATACTGTAGAATTTTTTAATTTGATGCTTACAAACTTTTGCTATGCTTTTATTCAATTCATTCCCTATCCAGATTTAAATATAGCAACCTTGCACTGAACACAGAAATGTTTGTTAGGAAAACGACAAACATATGTTGGTCGCTTGAATTTTGGAATGGCTGTTTCTTTCTGTCGTCTGCTGTATTCTTTACTCTTTAGTTTTCATAATTACTGAACAAGATATCAGATATGGGGGGGGGGGGGGTTGCTAAATGCTAATTTCATGTTTCTATACTCACAACATTTACAGTCCATTTTTATGCTATTTTACTTCACTTTACATTTCCAGAGTTATTGAAATAGTTTTTATACCTTCTGAGTCTAAGTCAAATATTGTAGAATGCTTTTGTAAGTGGATTTTAATTCATTAGTCTTAATATTAAAAGCATTATGAATTTGCCACAGTCTTATTCTACAGGGGATGATGCATGTCCTTTGTGACTTTATTTGCAAGCAAATTTTACTGTTTATTTTTATCGATCCATGTATTCCCCTTTGTAATTTGTAAATCCCGGACATACAGTTTTATACTCGTAAATACAAGTTACCAGCTATTTCCTTACTAAAAAATTTGAACACAGTTCTGTGACAAGTACTGAAGTGTAGGCGTTGAGTCTTGCCAAGATTCAAGGATAATCCTTGAGTCTTGAAGCATCTACTGATGTTCTCAAATATTTAATTAGCTGTATTTTCAATAAGGAGACTGGTACTATTTTTGTTCATATACTTGTATCATCTCCAAAAAGTACAAATAAAAAAACTGTATCTTATGAAACTGCAAATGGAAGATCATTCATGCATGTCAGAAACAAAATTAAATCCTGTGGTACACAGAGTCCAACTGCTTTAAATTCTGAGTGTCTAACATTTAAATGACTGACATGGAACTGATACACATTGTTTTCTGCCATTCAGATGAGATAAAAATCATGAACTTACTGTGCCTACTATTCTGTAATATTTTAAATTTTGCGTTAGAACATCACAGTTATATTTTACAATACAGGTGAACTAAATTTTGTAAATGCCACTCTTTTCTGGATTATTCACTGATTTACAGTACTCGAGTACACATTTCATTCAATTGTTTCTGAATTGGTAGTGTTGTGTTATAAAGTCACAGACAGTAGGAAAATATCAACACAATATCAAGATTCCTGCATATCGGGCTACATGCAATACAACTGGTGTGCTGAAGGTGGTCTGGTAGCTGCATGCTAATGAAGTACTTCACCTCATCATCAATTCATAACCTTTCTTGACATATTCCTGCTTGAGGTGGAACCTTTTCATCCCCCACCGCCCTTCTCTCCCCCCCCCCCCCTCCACTCCCCCCCTCTCTCAGTACCTCTTTATTTTATTAAAACTTTTATTATTATTTGTTATTGGCGCTTTATACCTTTTTTGCAGTGCAGATAATTATATCAACAGCCCTACATCCTGATAAATCAATTTTTCACAGTTGAGTCTAATAATAAAGAGCTGAAACTTGAACTGGGTATACACAGTCAGATGTCAGGTGGTCTTTATTCACTGTGTACTAAATATGTCTCATGAGATGATGATAATAATAATAATAAACATAATAACTAAATATGTCTCATGAGATGATGATAATAATAATAATAAACATAATAACCCGTGAGGGGATTGCCAACCCCCATCGGGCGCGTCCCCAGGTGGCGGATAGGGGAATGCTCGGCAGATATGCCGGGTAGGTGGGAAATAAAATACCACCCGCGGACCAAATGACAACCAAAACCCGTGCTGCGTCTGACTTGGAACAAGCGGCAGTATGGTCAGCGTCTGTCCACCAGGAGGTGCGGCTGCAAACATGCTCCAGGAACTTACAATCCCTGGTTCTAAACCACTAGCGAAAGCTAGAAAATAAATAACAAGCAAACATGACTCGTACAAGTAAAGACAAAATTACCCCAGGTGGACAATCCACCCACTGCAAAGTGGCAACCAAGCATTCGGATTCTGGGGAGCTTGGACTTATACGAGAGAGCAAGTCGGAGTGCTCTGGTAAACTACCGCAGAAAACACATACTTACATTGGCACCTTTAACATTCAGACGCTCATTCAAACAGGAAAATTGCACAACCTCACGACAGAATTAACTAAACAGAAAATCCAAATCCTCGCCGTACAAGAAACACGCTTCAGGGACTCAGAAACAGTAGACTATAATAATTACAGAATTTTCAAAAGTGGAACGAACAAGACAATTTGTAAAGGAGCAGCACTATTTGGCATGGCCTTTATTGTGGACAAAAAAGTTCTAGATTCAGTAAAGGATGTAAAACCCATCAACAATCGTCTTATGACAATGAGAATTAAACATGCAAACAAAAACTACACTTTCATCAATGTACATGCACCAACAAATGGGGACAACAAAAAAGAGCCCGAAAAAACGGAAAGATTTTGGGAAGAACTCGAAACAGAGATGTCAAAAATTCCAACAGAGGATGTGAAAATTTTGCTTGGTGACTTCAATGCACAAATTGGCAAGGACCGCAAATATAAGAAGACAGTAGGGGACTACCCCGCACACAAATTTACAAATAAAAATGGTGTACGATTTGTGGAGTTATGCCAACAAAACAATCTCAAAATTATGTCAACCTCATTACGAAAAAAACCCAAAAAACAAAAAACATGGCGATCACCCATCCATCATCTAGGAGAATTCCAGATTGACCACATTGCAATATCATATGAGTACCAAAAAGAAATTCATGATGTACAAGTGCGCAGAGGCGCAAATGTTGATTCAGACCATTACTTAACTAGAATTAAAATTAAATTCACACCTAAAAGGAAATGTAACAGGAGAACACCCGTGATCCCGAAGTTCGACCTACACAGAATTAAAGATTCGAGGATCACAGAAAAATGGGAAGACCAACCTGCAGAAGAGTGGCCAAAATTTCGAACTAAAATCCTCAAAACAGCGAAAGAACTAATCCCACTACGTAAAAAACCAAAACACCCATGGTGGAACCAGGAATGTGAAGACGCTCTAGAAGAGAGAAAAAAAGCGTTTCAAAATTACAATTGCAACAAATCAGAAGAAACCCACAAGAAATTCCTTGAAGTCCGCAAACAAGCATCCAAGATTTTACGGCAAAACAAACGGAAATATGTAAATGACCAACTAAAATCGATAGAAGACAACTTTAAAAATTACAACACACACGATTTCTATAAAACCTTTGCAAACCACATTAAAGGGTACTGTCCACAGAACCTCTGCTTCCGAAAATCAAATGGTAAACTGGCCTTAACAAATAAGGAAAATTGTGAAGAACTAGCGAAATATTTTTCAAAGCTTTTAAACTGTCCAGAACCTAAGGAGAGGTTTCCGAAAATACAACCAGAAACCGTATCAGAAAACTCAGCACCACCAACAAAAGAAGAAATTTATTCACATATCCAGAAGCTTAAAAATAACAAAGCATCAGGTGAAGATGGAATTGTAGCTGAACTCCTGAAAAATTTAGGTCCAAATTCACTCAGAGAAATCACACACATTATCCAAAATATTTGGCAAACCGAAAAAATCCCAGATGACTGGAAGATCGCACTAATTCACCCACTACACAAAAAGGGTGACAAATCAGATGTGAACAACTATAGAGGGATCTCGCTTTTACCAGTCACCTATAAAATTTTGTCAGCCTGTCTCCTGAAGAGAACACAAGAACAACTAGAATCAAAATTATCTGAATACCAAGCAGGATTTAGAACAAACAGGTCATGCCCAGAACAAATTTTTAACCTCAAAACCATAGTCAAAATGCGAGCTCTCAGACAAAAGCCATTAGTATGCACATTTGTAGACTTTAAGAAAGCATACGATTCAATAGATAGACCCTCATTATTTCAAATTTTAGAAGAAAGGGGATTAGATTACAAGACACGAGAACTAATAAAACAAACACTAACTGACACGAAGTCTAAAATAAAATTCATGGGAGAAATTTCGGAGCCCTTCGGCATTCAGACAGGTGTGAGACAAGGCGATGGACTCTCTCCTCTTTTGTTCAACATCGTTCTTGACAAAGTTATGGAGGAATGGGAGAAACAACTACGGAAAAATGAGTGTTGGAAACCAATTTCACTTGGCTTTTCCAAAAACAATCTTTACATTCCATACCTCGCTTTTGCAGATGATCTAGCAATACTAGCGGAGGATGAGCAGACCGCCATTAAACAGATTGACACACTCAAAGAATGTGCTGAGAAAGTTGGGCTACAAATCTCATTTGAAAAAACTGAATTCCTATGTTCAAAAGTAGAAATTGCAAGCTTAAAAACAAAATATGGCAAAATCAATAGAATCCCGTATTTTAAGTACCTCGGAGAATACATTGAACCAACAGGCCAAGAAATAGTATCACAGCAAAATCGTTTACAAAAAGTCAAAAAAGCATTCTGGTTAGTCCACAACCTCTACAACAAGAAATCCTTGTCAAGACAAACTAAAATTCGGCATTACAATACCGTCATAAAACCAACAGTCCTCTATGCAAGTGAAACACTAGTACTGAACAGAAAGCGAGAACTCGAAGACATCAAAAAAGAAGAGAGAAAAATCATTAGGAAAATTTTAGGAGCGAGACAGACTAAAGATGGCTACAGACTGCAAACAATCAAAACAACAGAAAAGTTTTCAAACATAGAAATTGATTTTAAGAAAAGGCGACTGAAATTCTTTGGTCATCTTAGCAGATTACCAGAAAACCGTTTGACCAGAAAGCTAATAAATTACGTAACCTCACTTAAAGCTTCAACACCTTGGATGATCGAAGTTAGAAAAGACCTCACCAACGCGGATATAACAGCAACCGATATTTCAGACAGAGATACTTTTAAGCACAAAGTAGAGAAGTGGAAAGTTTTACCAGAGCAACCAAAACAAAAACAGTACAGACCGAAGTGGTCAGAAGAGCGAAAGCAAGCCTTCTCAAAAAGAATGAAGATCTATTGGAGCAACAAGAAGAACCAGAAAAAAAGTTGATTGTCATTTGCTTAATGTCATTTGCTTAATGTCTTCCGTTATTGGGAGAATTCATAAATAATAAAAAATAATAATAATAATAAACATAATAATAATGGTATTGGTAGTATTAGTAAAGTAGTACCTTCTGAATCCGAACAGATTTCATGCACCTTTTCGTAGCTTTTGTTGGGCTCAAAATCTACTGATGTCAGCAAAAAAATCATCCCTTCAAAAATTTTGCTATCTTTGGGTGGAATTGGACCCAGGGTTTCATCAAGCTCAGTAGACTCTGAAAAAGAAGTCAGATTAGTTTTCCCAGATGGATAAAATACAAATGAAAGACAGTGCATATATTTTTGAGAAACAAACATACATATTGTTATTATAGACTAGGAAAAGATGTAATTTGAAATCAAAACATCTTTTCCTTAAATATATTTGGTTCTGTTCCTAGAAGCAGACAGGAAACTAATAAACCAAATATCCATGATTATACAAAGTAGTCCATTCACTCTTTTCAATATAATTTTATGAAATCTGCAATTGATAAATTATACCAAAATAATACAATGAGATATGTGGGTTTACACACTAGAAAACAGCAGAAATTTATGCAATACTGGAGATACAACTAACTCATGAAACAATCACAAATGTGAATATCACATACATTACAACATAAAGAAATGCAATGAATAAGGAGAGGTACTGTGGTATCAGACTCTGCCAATTGAAATTAGGCTTCACAAAGGCTTATTTGGCAGGGATATGGTGTTCAAAGATACTCTTGTTGACAAGGTCACACACTTTTTTCCAAAGATTGCTTTTTTCACTTTTCCTTGCAAAAGGCCATTCATACTGTGCCCTAAGTGTTGGTTGGTTGATTTGGGGGAAGGGACTGAACAGCTAGATCATCGGTCCCCCTATGTGATAGATCTGGGCTGACCTGAGAGGAGAATATTATGAACTGCAGATAAGAAACATTGCACACAACATTCCCTTCACCAATATGTCCTCTGAAACACATGATCAACATGATCTACGTCATCCATATACAGTAATGTTACACGTGTCATTGCAAGGGCAGTGTGGCATATGACAACAGACTGGCAATCCTCGGTAATGAGCTGTCAATGATAATCATGACTAATTGTTGCAAGACTCAGCAATCTGTGGGACCAGGGGCTTCTCCTTACTATCAGTTTGACAGGATATGTAGCAAGGTGATGATTAGCAGAGCACTGCCAAGTGTGGCAAAGTCCCACAAGGTTGAATCCACATTCTTCAGCAGTACAGTAGTGACAAATGTTTAAGCCATGTTAGGGGTTTGAATTACAGAAACTGTAATTAGTATGCTCCAGTTAGATGATCAAAGAACTGTGGAATGATAGGTGACACCTATGAGTTTACACAGTACGTTTACAACCCACTGCATTTGAATAGTTGATTGGCATTATCATAAACCAAATAGTGAAAGTTGTGGCATTTAATTACCATTGTGGGCATGCAATACATTTGAAAATAAAACTGGACAAAATGGGCTACATCACTGCCTACACTATGTGATATCCATCGGTAAAACACAATCTGTGTGTCAAAATGGTGAAAACTGAGTTAACAATATAACTGAAGATGGCATGGGTGAATGACGGATGCGCTGTAGCTGCACAATAAATGCTCAGCTAATGTTGGCATCCTGTCTGTGTGCTAGACTGAAAGTTGTGGCAAATGGCAGCTAACGTAAGTCCAACTGTGGGCATAAGACACTAGATGTATATTAGGGGCCATGCCCTTCCCAATGAGCCATTTTGATATGGATGACATCCCACTTTCCTAAATGTAACACCTTGTAATGTCTCTTGTAGCGGTCTCTCCGCGATATTTTCAGAAATTTTATAAATTATATAACTCAGTACATATCTCGAAATATCTCTTCTTATCTTACCGATTATCAATGCAAAGTAGTTTCAAGCCCAATCATTCCTTGGAGCGTCCATTTACTCCATGGAATAGCTTCTCTGCTATCTATGTTTTCTCTTGGAAAAAGAAGGAAGGACTTCTTGCCGATTAGTCGTGAAAGAAGGAGGATGTATATGTATGTATTGTTGAGCTAGTCGCCATCTTGATGAGATTCTGTATGAGAAGGAATTTAATACATGAACTAAACTAAAGTAAGTGTGTTCGCGTATTATTTAACTGATGATTATTGACAGTGTCTGCTTACTACACTGTGTTGCATGGGATCAGTGGGGAACATCTGATTTACACTGGACGAACCTGCCGTTTTGTATGCTCAAGACATCCAGTTACTTCAAATAAATAGGCTAACACGGTCTTACCAGCAGATCTCCGGTCTTCCCCATGTGATCACTGAAAGCTAATAATTATTACAAATGTTTTCAGGAGATCGACTGACAATTTTCGTCGCACCGAGACTTCGAAATGGCTTCACTGCCTTATGGAATTTAAGTTAAGCTCAATTTAATCAGGATAGAACAGTATTGAACTGTGTGAATGTAATAAGCCTGCTTTGTGAATGAAAATTCCCTTAACATACGCATGTTTTTACTATCCTGATCAGTGAAGCTAAATCAGGCCGGTGTGAGAGAGGTTTTAAAATTTAGATTCCACAAAAAAAAAAAAAAAAAAAAAAAATTAAATTTGGCTTCACTGTGACAGGACACATTTTTGAGCATTACTTAAATATTGTGTGAATTTTATGTTGCATGTGCACGAGAGAAAAGAAGACCAGGCCTGTTCCAGAAGTCACAATTTCGCCACAACCTACGAGAACGTCGTTCAGGCCACACAATATACAACTAAATTTTTGTAGATAGAAATTTAGAATAACTATTTAAATGTCTATCGGTTTGAATCAGATTGATTGGGTTGAACTTTAGATAGGAAGTGTTTATTATAAGTGAGTATTATGCAAAGTTTAGGTCAGTGACATTATTAACTCAGATGCGAGTGACTTTATATATTTGTTGTTCTGTGTATTAATGGTTCTTACTAGGGCGGCTTATAAAATGGCAATGCAACAGCAGAGCGAATCACAACAGCCCTCAGATGTTTCTGAGGTTAGTGAAACATTAGACGCTAGCTTAACTGAAGTAGTGCCTAGCGGCAGCATTAGTCAGGCCCCACAACAAAGCTTAAGTGTTTCGATGTCATCTGAGCAGGACGAAATAAACCCACTGACTGTAATCATGCAGCAGTTAACCCTGTTAAACAAAAATGTAACAGACTTAACTAAAGCGCAAATAGAGACAAAAAGGGAAATGAATGAACAATTAGCAGCCAATCAAGTGAAAGTCCAGGAGCAATTAGATGCTAATCAAGCGGAATTAAATAATAAATTAGTAGAGAGTTTTCAGAAACTTGATGATAAATTAAATAAAACTGCGGAAGAATTGAAAATTCAGAATGAAAAGACAGAATTAGCTGCTCAAATTGAGCAAGTCACTCAGCAGTGTAATGAAAATGCGAAGAAGTTACGCCTAGAGCTAACTGAGTATGTTGCTACTAAGCTTGATACTATTAAAGAGCAGGTCGAGTCAATCCCACAGATAGTTCAAGCACAAGAACAGATGCAATGTTCTATGGTGGTAATTCCGGTATTAGTTGAAGTCCAAGATGAATTAAAGCAACAAGTAAATGAGATGTCAGCAGATATGCAGGATTTGAGACAATCACAAGACAAGATCCCGAAGGACATCCAAAATTTGGATAAATCCATAAATAACATAAAGGCGAGACAAGACGAGGTTGATAATAAGGTAAACATTCTCGCGGGAAAATTCTCGCAGTTAAGTTTGGAAAGGCAAAGCATTTCATCAGACAATATTGAACATACGGTCAGAGCAGCTATACAATCTATGACCGAGAGTTCTGGAGAAAATTTATTCAGTAAAGGTTTTCGAGAAGCCAGAGAACAACTAGGCGAAGAACTTAAACAATGGAAAGAAAACATTGAGAGATCTTTAAATTTATCTCGAGAAGATTTGTGTTCCACGCAAGGAAATGAACCCATAACAAGATCTATCAATGAAGCTACATTATTTAACCGATCAAGTACAGACAGGGACATTAATGCACACGTTCGTTTTTGCAATCAACATCAATCACAACACTATGAGGGTAGTCATAACGACTGTAATTGTAAAAGCAATACTGAGGAGAAAATGCTGAAACAACGTCAATTCCAGATCTACAACCCAGACAAGCAAAATGTTCATCCCGTAGTGTTTATAAGAAGTTTTAGGGGAGTACTGCCAAAGAATTGGAGAGAGTGGCAAAAGGTTAGTTTCGTGACCGGTTATATTCAGTGGTCAGGAGCTATATGGGCATCTGATATGATATCAACTTGGGACACATATGAAGATTTTGAACGAGCATTTTTATCCAAATACTGGTCCGAAGGAGTACAAGAACATTTAAGGCAGGAGGTATTATACCCGGAACCTTTTTCCTTTTCACATGGGTCTTTAAAGAAATACTTTGAGAAATATATAAACAAATTGTGGCATTGGGATAAGCCTATGCCTCTACAAGACGTGACTGGCATATTAAAATCTCGACTTCCGGCCAGCATCAGAAATAAAATGCTGTATATTAATGAGCATGACCTTGACTCTTTCATGACTACGCTTGCCACTATAGATATGATCGAGGAAGATGAACATTGGCCAAGACAACCTGTTATGCAGAGGAGAGCGATTGAGGCGCCAAATGCAAACCGGAAGGGAAACGGGTTTAATAATTATTATACTAGGAATAGTCAGAGATTCAACGGAAACAATTGCAACCGAAATGGAAATTTCAATAACAGTGCTGCGAGGGGCAGATTCAGAGACAATCGAACAGGTCGCAGATACAACCCAATGTTTGGAAATGCAAGAGATTATCAGAACCAGCAGTTTTCAAATAATAATAATGCGTACAGAAATTCTGACCCTAGATTTGAAGCAAATAACACAACCAGTCATAACAGAAGTAGTAGATGATTCAAGTGGAAATAATAATCGACATTTAAACTGAAGAGGGCCGCTTTATGCTCCGTAAAGTTGGCCGGGGAATACAAAAGGGGCAAACCTGTTTTAAACGAAATTAATTCCGTGGCAATGTTGAGATATAATGAAGGCGAATTAATGACAGATGAATTGACGAGAGACTTAGAGGCCTGTGTAGTCAAAGATAAAAGGGTTCCTGTGTCTGAAATCATCACAGAAGTGGGAGGAATTTTAACCAATGTTGTATTGGACACAGCTTCATCTACAGACGCAGTATCCGGAACTTTGTTTCGCAGAATTAGTAAAATTAAGAAAATCCGTGTCCTACCAGTACAAAATTGCCGAGTTATAGGTGCAGTGGGAGCAAAATCCCGGAACGTCAAGATACAAACGCTTATAGAGATAAAATTGGGATATGTAGCTAAACAATGCACATTCCTTGTAGTGGAAAAGTTGTTAGTAGATTGTATTCTTGGCATTGGAACTTTGCAAGCCTGCAATTGCAAGTTGGACTTGGTAGAAGGAAAGGTGCATTTTAAAATCGAAGATCAATTTGTTACACTAATCTTACTGAGAAAGGAGGCAGTGTATGAGCGATATTTCCGTGGTGCTGCTGTGCAGTTGATTTGTGCTGAAAATAATAATAGGTACCGACTACCGATCAAGTCAATTCAAGTAGAGGATTTCAGACAAACAGTCGAACAGAAGATTGCTGAGTCAGATTGCCTAACGGATAGTCAGAGGGAACAATTATTCAATATATTAACAGAATATGAGTCAGTTTTCGATGAAAAGTCCGGAATTATTAGAGGATATGTTTGTACGTTTGTACATTACAGATTAGGCCCCTTAAGACATTTTGCCGCACACACTATCCCATTCCCTGGCGATTAAAACAACAAGTTCAGGAAGAGATACAAAACATGTTAAACTGGAATCTTATTGAACCGTCGAACAGCCCATATTGTTCTCCGTTGCTTGTTGTACCAAAGCCAGGAGGAAAAGTTCGATTGGTATTAGATGCAAGGGAAATTAACAAAATTATAGTACCTGTGCGCACACATCCGGAGAACATCGATGAGTTAATACAGAAATTTCAAGATGTATCCTATTTTACCAGTATTGATTTGAGAAGTTCGTTCTGGCAAGTCCAGTTAGACAAAGACTCAAGAAAATATACTGCTTTTATATATGGAGGGAGAAGCTATCAGTTCAAGGTCGTTCCGTTTGGTCTCAATATCAGCTCTGGAGTTTTTATTTCTGCGTTGGACTATGCCCTAGGACCAGAACTACGTAGTCGAATAACAATTTTTGTGGACGATATATTAATTGCCTCTAAAACTTGGGAGGAACATGTACAACTTATTATGAGGATTTTTGCTGTGTTCAAACAAACTGGTATAACTGCAAATCTAAAAAAATCCCAATTTTCTCTACAGAGAATTAAATTCTTAGGACATATGATTAATGCAAAAGGCATTCTTCCAACAGAAGCGAAGATTAGTGCAATAAAAAATTTTCCAACTCCAAGAAACAGAAGACAACTGAAAGGCTTTATAGGCTTGGCTTCATTTTTTTTTCGATTTATTAAAACTCAAGCAATGAACTCTGAAGCACTAAACCGGCTCCTGAGGAAAGATGTACCATGGTAATGGTCTAATGATTGTGAAAAGGCTTTTTGTGAAATTAAGGATCAACTGATAAATGCTCCGTTATTATACCACCCTGATATGAATGTCAGATTCTGTTTAGCCACTGATTCATCAGATGTGGGATTAGGATCTTGTTTGTTTCAAATTAGGTACATCAATGGTGTAAAAAGCTTTTGTCCAATTGCATTTGCTAGCAGAGTTTTATCCACCTGTGAAAGAGCATATACCACTACGGAATTGGAAGCTTTAGCAGTTATTTGGTCTTTGAAAGGGTTTAATTATTATGTATATGGCTCAAGGATAGCCGTTTATTGTGACCACCAATCACTAGCCTTTTTACAAACTTGTAAGTTACTGCATCCTCGCTTGTCAAGGTGGACGCTGGCGCTGCAAGAATATCAGTTTCAAATTATTCATGTAGCCGGAAAAGAAATATTATAGCTGACGCGTTGTCAAGATCTCCAGAAGGAATAACACCTGAACTGGATGTAAATAATAAGAGAGAATTTCCAGTGCTTCTTCTTCAAGAAAATAATTACAAGTTATATTATATTCATTTATGTAAGACAATGGCTCAGCTTCAGAAGAAGGATCGATGATGGAATGCTATAATACGACAATTCAATCAACAAAATCCAATGGTCAATTTGGAATACTACCGGCTTGTGAATAATATTTTATTTTTTAAATCTGGGAAGGCTGAGAATCCAAAGTGGTGTGTCTACATACCCGAAGAATATGAAGAACAATTAATTTGGTTTACACATTTGACCTGGGGTCATATTGGTGTTGTAAAGTGTGCTAATAAGATTAGATATTATTGTTACTTCCCAAATATAAGGCGAAAACTGCACAAAGTCATACAGAAATGTGTTCTCTGTCAAAAGGCTAAGCCGGACAACAAGGGAAATAAAATTGCGCTTCACTCAATAATACCTGAAGCACCAACATCACTTATATCATGTGATATTTGTGGACCACATCCTAGAGCCAGAGGTGGTGTTAAGTACATTATTGGATTCTGTGATGTGTTTATAAAATATGTTAAACTATATCCTATAAAATCAGCAACTGCAAGAGCTGCCGCAGTAAAGTTTGTAAATGACTACATTCCTCATGCAGGGATTCCAAAATCTATAATCTCTGACAATGCGAAGATATTTACTGGATATTTATGGATAAAATTAGTATCACAACTAGGAATAAAACAGATATTTACATCTTGCTATCATCCACAACGGAATTTAATTGAACGGGTTTTTCGAGAACTAAACAGATTCATGAGAACATACTGTTATGATAAACAAACTACCTGGATAAACTATTTGACCGAGTTTGAGCAGATTTATAATAATTTACCTCATAGTTCTACAAACTTTACCCCGAATGAAATGATGTTCAGAGATAACGAAAGAAACTTTTGGGTAGATAACTTGCCTAAACTCGAGGACACCAAAATGTCATGGGAAGAAAAAATTCGCAATGCTCTCATTAATATTACGGAGAAAGCAAGACAGCGAAAGGAAATCCATGATAGAAACATCAAACGGATTCAGACTTTCAATATCGGACAAAAAATACTTTTAAGAAGACACATCAAGTCATCAAGGTTGAAGAAGACCATCAGAAAATGGAATCTAATTTATACAGGTCCATATATAATAGTTGATATACCAAATCCTGGTGCGTATTTATTAGCATATCCGGATTCTGGAAGAATAAAAGGATTATTTCCCCATGTAGACCTAAAGAGGTACTTTTAAGGAAAGTGTTTCAAATTAAATGAAAAGTCTGTATGAAGTATTTGGGTGTTGGGGGAAAAAAAAATTGAAGTGCGAAGGACAGTATGCCTCAGCTACTGTGATAGGTTAAATGACAGCATGCCAAGCATCTGTGATAGTTTAATGAACAGTGAGTGATTGCTTCTGTGATAGTATAGGAATATTTAGAAAAGTAAGTGGAACTGTAGCTATTGCTGCTGTGAAGACTTACGGATTATCTGTCTACACGATGATCACCAAAGAAGCTTGTGCGTGTGAAATAATATACATTCAGGGAGTGTTAATCTCCAGTGAGAATAAGTTTACTGAAACTATATGATCGAATACGGTGCTTGTGTGTGAAGTTAGTGTTTGTAAACTGACAGTTGTAAACTGACAGTTCACAGGAGAACAAATGAACCGCGTTAGGAAATTAGAATCGATTGCTACTGTCCACAGATATAAAGACTCGCTGGTTTTTTTTGGCGCGAGCTAAATTCTATTCAAGAGAATTTAATTAACTAGCTTAGTGTGTGTTTATAAAATTAGAGTTAATAAGAAAGTTCTTCATTGAATTTATAATAATGTGTCATTTTCCATTTGGATTTGTTTATTGTTATATTGCATTCACATATGTTCATGAGAAAATACGGCAATCGGAGTATAAAAGAGAAAAATTTGATCGTCAGTCAATAATAACAAATATTAATTTCAGCTGGAGAGGTCATGCAGCAAGACTTAATTAAACGTTCTCTTTCAGCAAAATTTCATTTCAATCATGTATGAGTAAGATATAATGTTTTTTTTTGGAAATTGTCTCAAATAATAAAGTTTTTAACATTCTGACATGCTATCCACATTCGTACTTGAAACCAAATTAGGAAAGATTCAGATCTACTTCCACCTGGAAAAGCCAACGAAAACAAAAATAAATAAATAATTGAAACCAGGATTAGAACCTTTCGGCTTATTCAAGAAGATGGATGAAATTATCCATGTTTTCAAAATTGTTTTCCGATCTGGAGTTGTGATATTGTACAACTACAGTATCGATTAAGACACCTAGGTGTGGAAAGTATAAGACGAATGGATTTTCCCATTCCTCAGATGGAAGATTGGATGGATCAGGTCCATATTTGAGTTCAAAATGAATCTGGAGAAATTCGACTAACCCTTCTCTTCCAGGAATCTTTAATAGTTGACCATTCCTTAGATGAATTTCAATTGTTTCATGCCACAATCCTGATTACCTGTTCCTGAGGTTCCTTCTGGTCTCTCAAATCCGTTACGTCTCCTGTCCAGTACGCCAATGCGATGCCTGTCCTCCGTGCCGTGTCCCATGTTCCTGTTCGATCAGTTTCACCGCAGTTCAGCAAGACATCAATGAAGAAAATTTTCAGAAGATTGTAAAAATTTGCATGTGTAAAGATTTTTTTATTTTTTATTTTATTTTATTTTATTTTTATTTTTATTTTTTTTTTTTTTTGCTATGAGGCAATTTTATCTTTTCTATGAATTCTAGAATATCTCTCAAATTTCTAAATTATTCTGTCTTTCCTATCATCTGTGATACCTCGTTGGGGTCTAAGCCTCCAGGTTTTCCGGGGTTTCCCTGTGAAGGCCAGTTCCTGAATAGGTAGACCTGATTAACAACTATATAAGTCCATCTTCCCTGGTTGTGTACGTGGGATGTGGGTATGCCCCAGTACACGTGAAAGCAACAACTAGGTGTCTAGATAACGAAGATACCAAATCTCTTTCAATTCTTGTAATCAAAAAAATCTTACTAACTTCTTAAATTTATAGGAACGTATGTTCCACAAATTCTAACGAGTTAGCTAAGCCAATAGTTAGCTCGCAAAGTGGATACATATCAACTTTGCTCGCTGCGAGGGGGGATGTAATGTCTCTTGCGGCGGTCTCTCCGCGATATTTTCAGAAATTTTATAAATCATATAACTCAGTACATATCTCGAAATATCTCTTCTTATCTTACCGATTATCAATGCAAAGTAGTTTCAAGCCCAATTATTCCTTGGAGTGTCCATTTACTCCATGGAATAGCTTCTCTGCTATCTATGTTTTCTCTTGGAAAAAGAAGGAAGGACTTCTTGCCGATTAGTCGTGAAAGAAGGAGGATGTATATGTATGTATTGTTGAGCTAGTCGCCATCTTGATGAGATTCTGTATGAGAAGGAATTTAATACATGAACTAAACTAAAGTAAGTGTGTTCGCGTATTATTTAACTGATGATTATTGACAGTGTCTGCTTACTACACTGTGTTGCATGGGATCAGTGGGGAACATCTGATTTACACTGGACGAACCTGCCGTTTTGTATGCTCAAGACATCCAGTTACTTCAAATAAATAGGCTAACACGGTCTTACCAGCAGATCTCCGGTCTTCCCCATGTGATCACCGAAAGTTAATAATTATTACAAATGTTTTCAGGAAATCGACTGACAATTTTCATCGCACCGAGACTTCGAAATGGCTTCACTGCCTTATGGAATTTAAGTTAAGCTCAATTTAATCAGGATAGAACAGTATTGAACTGTGTGAATGTGATAAGCCTGCTTTGTGAATGAAAATTCCCGTAACATACGCATGTTTTTACTATCCTGATCAGTGAAGCTAAATCAGGCCGGTGTGAGAGAGGTTTTAAAATTTAGATTCCACAAAAAAATATATTAAAACCTGTCTGCGGTCATCTACCCAAACAGTGTTTGTGGCACAGCCATTGTTCCTCTGACATTTTGGTCTCAACTCCCCCACAGAGCAATCAGATAATTATGAAATTTCACTGGATTACAATAAAGAGGGTATTGTTGTGTTTGTGACCTGAATCATATGTAGTAAGATTCATGGAACCATGGAGTATTTCACGTATGATGCCTGCGAAAGTCTGCGGCTCATACAGCAGATTTACCGGCTGTTGCCCCCCGCATCTGCTACAAGATGGCTGCGCGCTCCTCCCCTGCCCCATATGCTGCTAGGAACAGTCCTCGCACAAGAACACTGTGTACATGCCTCCTATACTGTGCAACTGAGTGTACAGATTTTGAATGCATGTGATTTTTATCTTTATGGAATGTCAGAAGATAAGCTCATGAAAACAATCCCCATAGATTCGATGAGTTAGAAGACGGGGCTTGGCTAGTCAGTTCAAAAAATTTCAGTAGCAAAACATTTTCAATTTTTTGGTAATGTGTTCAGCAGGTGTCAGGTTGCTCTTTCCATGGAGGGACATCATTTTGAGCACCTGTCGTAAATAAAGGTAAGATTATTTTAGTCACACTGCATCACTGTTTACACTGAAATTACAAGAAGTGTGCACACCCATATTGCGGCAAGAGTACGGTGCAACAGCTGATAACTGTAGCTCTACATCTACAGTTACATCCATACTCCGCATGCCCAGGTGTGTGAAGGAGGGTACTCTGTACCACAACTAGTCAATTCCTTTTCTGTTCCACTCACAAATAGAGCGAGAGAAAAATAACTGTCTACATGCCTCCATATGAGCCCTAATTTCTCGTATCTTATCTCTGTGGTTCTTACGTGAAATGTACGTTACTGCAATAGAATTGTTCTGCAGTCAGCTTTAAATGACAGTTCACTAAATCTTCTCAAGAGTGTTCCTTGAAAAAAAGTTTGTCTTTCCTCTCGGGATTCCTATTTGAGCTTCCGAATCATCTCCGTAACACTTGTGTGTTATCCAAACCTACCAGTAACAAATCTAGCAGCCCACCTCTGAATTGCTTCGATGTCTTCCTGTAATCTGACTGGTGCAAATCCCATGCTAATCTATCCTGTGCAAACTTCTTCATTTCCAAGTAACTACTGCACCATAAATCCTTCTGAATCTGCTTAGTGTATTCATCTCTTGTTCTCCCACTACGATTTTTACCCTCGCCTGCCTCACAACATGTCCTATCAACCGCTCCCTTCTTCTAGACAAGTTGTGTCACAAATTCCTCTTCTCCCCAATTTTATTCAGTACCTCCTCATTAGTTACATGATCTACCTATCTAATTTTCAACATTCTTTTGTAGTACCGCATTTCGAAGGCTTCTATTCTCTTCTTGTCCAAACTACTTACTGTCCACATTTCACATCCATACACGGCTACACACCATACAAATAGTCTGAGGAAAAAGACTTCCCTCAAATCTATACTTGATGTTAACAAATTTCTCTTCTTCAGAAACGCTTTCCTTAACATTGCCAGTCTACATTTTATATCACCCCTACTTCGACCATCATCAGTAGTTATTTTGCTCCCCAAATAGCAAAATTCATCTACTACATTAATTGTCTCATTTTCTAATCTAATTCCCTCACCTTCAGCTGATTCAATTCAACTACTTTCCATTATCCTTATTTTGCTTTTGTTGATGTTCTTCTTATATCCTACTTTCACGACATTGTCCATTCTGTTAACTGCTCTTCCAGGTCCTTTACTGTCTCAGACAGAATTACAATGTCATCGGCAAACCTCAATGTTATTATTTCTTCGCCATGGATTTTAATTCCTACTCCAAAATATTTCTTTTGTTTCCTTTACTGCTTGCTCAATGTATAGATTGAATAACATCGGTGATAGGCTACAACCCTGTCTCACTCCCTTCCCAACCACTGCTTCCCTTTCATACCCCTTGACTCTTATAAATGCCATCTGGTTTCTGTACAAATTGTAAATAGCTTCTTGCTCCATGTATTTGACCCATCCTGTCTCCTGCCACCTTCAGAATTTGAAATAGAATATTCCAGTCAACATTGTCAAAAGCTTTCTCTAAGTCTACAAATGCTAGAAACGTAGGTTTGCCTTTCCTTAATTTGTCTTCTAAGATAAGCCCTAGGGTCAGTATTGTCTCACATGTTCCAATATTTCTGCAAAATCCAAACTGATCTTCCCCAAGGTTGGCTTCTACCAGTTTTTCCATTCGTGTGTAAAGAATTCGTGTCAGCATTTCGCAGCTGTGACTTATTAAACTGATAGTTAGGTAATTTAACACCTGTCGACACCTGCTTTCTTTGAGATTGCAATTCTTATATTCTTCTTGAAGTCTGAGAGTATTTCGCCAGTCTCATACATCTTGCTCACCAGACAGTAGAGTTTTGTCAGGGCTGGCTCTCCCAAGGCTACCAGTAGTTCTAATGGAATGTTGTCTACTCCCGGAGAATTGTTTCAATTTAGATCTTTCAGTGCTCGGTCAAATTCTTCACGCAGTATCATATCTTCCATTTCATCTTCACTTACATCCTCTTTCATTTCCATAATATTGCCCTCAAGTACATCGCCCTTGTATAAACCCCATATACACTCCTTCCACCTTTCTGCTTTCCCTTCTTTGCTTAGAACTGGGTTTCCATCTGAGCTCTTGATATTCATACAAGTGGTTCTCTTTTCTCCAAAGGTCCCTTTAATTTTCCTGTAGGCAGTATCTATCTTATCCCTAGTGATATATGCCTCTACATCCTTACATTTGTCCACTAGCCATCCCTGCTTAGCCATTTTGCACTTCCTGTCAATCCCATTTTTGGGACATTTGTATTCCTTTTTGCCTGCTTCATTTACTGCAATTTTATACTTCCTCCTTTCATCAAATAAATTTAATATCTCATCTGTCACCCAAGGATTTCTACTAGCCCTCATCTTTTTACCTAGATCCTCTGCTGCCTTCACTATTTCATCTTTCAAATATACCCATTCTTCTTCTATTGTATTTCTTTCCCCTGTTCTTATCAATCATTCCCTAATGCTCCCTCTGAAACTCTACAATCTCTGGTTCTTTTGGTTTATGCAGGTCCCATCTCCTTAAATTCCCACCTTTTTCCACTTTCTTCTGTTTTAATCTCTAGTTGTAGTCAGAATTCACATCTGCCCCTGGAAATGTCTTAAAATTTAAAACCTGGTTCCTAAATCTCTGTCTTACCATCATATAATCTATCTGAAACTTCACACGTATACAACCTTCTTTCATGATTTTTAAACCAAGTGTTAGCTATAATTACGTTATGGTCTGTGCAAAATTCTACCAGCCAGCTTCCTATTTCATTCCTTACCCCCATTCCATATTCACCTACTACTTTTCCTTCCCTTCCTTTTGCTACTATGAATTCCAGTCCCCCATAACTATTAAATTTTTATCTCTCTTCACTATCTGAATAATATCTTTTATCTCATCACACATTTCTTCAATCTCTTTGTCATCTGCGGAACTAGTTGGCATATAAACTTGTACTACTCTAGTAGGCGTGGGTTTTGTGTCTATCTTGGCCACAATAATGCGTTCACTATGCTGTTTGTAGTAACTTACCCGCACTCCTATTTTTTTTTTATTCATTATTAAACCGACTCCTACGTTAGCCCTATTTGATTTTGTATTTATAACCCTGTATTCACCTGACCAAAAGTCTTGTTCTTCCTGCTACCGAACTTCACTAATTCCCACTGTATCTAACTTTAACCTATCCATTTCCATTTTTAAATTTTCCAACCTACTTGCCAGATTAAGGGACCTGACATTCCACACTCAAATCCATAGAACGCCAGTTTTGTTTCTCCTGATAACGAAGTTCTCCTGAGCAGTCCCCACCCGGCGATCTGAATGGGGGACAATTTTACCTCCGGAATATTTTACACAAGAGGACGTCATCATCATTTAACCATACAGTATCATCAATTCACCATACAGTAAAGCTGCATGCCATCGGGAAAAATTACGGCTGTCGTTTCGATTGTTATGACAACATAATTCTCGATTCGCAGGGACAAAAATAGGCATGCCGCGCACGACCATCCATTGGGTATAAAAATCAATATCTCGGGAATGAAATATCATTCTGCTCTCAATTTTAAATAAAGTTTTGTATCTTACCTAGATTTTGTATACTGCAATGTATGAGCTAAAATTAAAGATACGCAAAGTTTACACAATGCATTGTCTCCTCTACAAAATCTTTAAAACAGTGTGCAATGTTTTGCTTAATTTGATGCAGCACAGTAACTATGATGAATAATGAAATCAATTTTTTTCAGCAAACAGTTTGCTTAAAATCGGATAATAAGTATTTCGTACCAACCGGAATGCTGTCTGTCAGCACAGGTACCAGCATTTGGCTAACAGTATAACCACAACAAAGCTGTCCAAGGATGGAATGCAGAGACCACATCTGTAGCAGCAAATGGTTTAATGTGAAGTAGACAATGTAAGGATTATAAACGCAAAATCTTTATTTCTGTTCTTCAGACAAATAAAGATGAGATTATTTACAGTTTATTTACTTTTTGCGAAATGCACATTCTGTGAACTGCTTCATGTAAATTCAAAATTGTGGTTGGTCAAGGAGGGACACTGCCAGGTTGTCTGTGAAAAATTATGGTGCTGATTGATTACAATATACTTCAGCCATTCAAGAGAGAACATTCATGCATTCTGAAGGGGAGAGAAATTTGCGCGTGCGGCTCTCGAGGAGTCGAAGTCAGCTATCATAAAGTATGGATCTATGCTTATGTGTGCTAGTCAAATTCTTGTAATTTACTTTTGTTAATAACTAGTAGTTTAGAAAATGACAGAGATCTGGCATAAACAGTCTTTCCGGAACCTTTGGGAATTTTGAACAGTTTTGTGACTTTCACCTGATGGCCTGGAAAATTCCAATAATACCAAAACTTACTATTATTGCCGAGTTTGGAAAGGATTTACTGACTGTTTTAAGTTACAGTTCTTTAGATATCAGGTCACATGTTCAGTACTTATATTGGCTACTACTGAGACACTCTGCTAAGTGTGTGAACATGAAGGTGCAAGCAGTGAGCAAATGTTTGATTTTATATCAAGAATCATGTGTCAGGCCAGACTAGATAGCAACAAATGTATTGTTCAAATGAGAATACAGCACAAACATTTTACACCAGAACTTGTTTCTTTTTTTGCTGATTGCCAAGCTCTGAATGCAGTCACTATGCTAGGTATTTACCTCTCAAAAACTTAGTGGGAACTTGGGGTTATTTACACCAGTACCAGTTTCTTTTCTGTGTGTGGGTATTACCAACTGACAATTCACCCTGATCAACAACCAAAAATTTCATTTGTTAGTGCAACACAAGCACATAAATTTTTTCATGTAGCATTTGGTTACTGTAATGTGCCAGCCACCTTCCAGTGCCTGTGGATTCAATTTTTTGAAGATTCACTTCAATGCATGCACTTACGTAAGTAATCATTTTACAACAAGACATGAAGCATCAATCCAAGAGACTACAACCAGCTTTTGAATATATAATAAATGCAGCTTTGTTTTCATCAATACGTATATTTATTTTGCACGAAGTGAAGTTAATTGTCTTGGGCATGTGCCAGTAACATTAGTCCTGATCCCAAACTAACTGAATCTGTTACATTGTAAAGGAACTTCAGTCATCTTTGTGAACAGGGAATTACTGCAGAAGGTTAATAGCTGTTTATGCACATCAAGCATGTTTTACAATATCAGTTTCTGAAAATGGGATCCACATTTAGTTGTTCAACAACTTACAAGAAAGTGTTGGAAGAATTTAAATCTGTTCTATCAAAAGATCCATTGCTATGAAGTGTAATTATACTGTTACAGAAAATGGGATTTGTGCAGAAAATGGACTTTTTGCAATAGTGAAATGAACAAAAGATATTTCTTGACAGGGAGAAAAATTTTGGTAATTGTAGAGTGAGCAGTATAAAATGATCTTGGAATTTAAAGGATCCAAATTCTAGTTTCACATAATGAGGCTTAAGATGAGTAAATTTATATTTAAAGTTATTCACTGACTTGATATACAGAGTGACTAGTAAACACCTGCTTTAACACCTACGTTAAGAGCTGTGGGCACTTGTTCAGTAAAAGAGATGTGTTTTCCAGTAGCAACGATGAACAAGTGTTCATAACTCGTAAGGTATGCACTTTAGAGCTCATCTTTATTGTAAATTTTTTTCTTATGTTGGTCCATACCGCCTCCTCCAAAATATGGAAACAAAAGTTTTGCAGCAGGAAACATCTACTGTCAGAGATATCAAAATTATTTTCACTTATAACTTTCGGCTCCGCCGTTTACAGACCATGATCCTTTACCTCAAATTGATACATTTACCCTTCTCCATTATACCTGAAAGTTTGTAATGTCTGCGAATCACCCTGTATAATATGTGAATAAAATTTCCAGATTAAAACTGTGACAGGCCATAACTCAAACCCAGAAATATGCTTTTTGAGGACAATACTATTTTCAACTAAGTTTTGTAGGCACAAGTTGACACCAGTCTTCACAGATTGTAAACTGCTAGAATCTCCCACTTACTTTCCAAACATCACTGAATAACACACGAAAACACTCAAGTTTACTGTTGCACATGATCACTGGTATGGAAGCTGGAAGTTATTCCAGAAAGCATGAGAGAAAAAATCATGATGCAACAGTACGATTCTTCATTATCTGGGCACTCAATGTGCTTCCTATAACAGATTTTTTTGTTGTTGATAAATTTCAGTTACCAGTTGCAAATAATTTTTTTATTATCTTTTATTTTATTTACAATTTATCCTAGAAAAATAATACTACAGTGGCTGAAAATTACAGCCATGAATAAAATAACAGATGGAATAATTTGGGAAAAACTAAAGCACTAAAAGGAACTGATTTGATGAGGGAATTGCTTAAACAGACTTGTAAGCTGATGCAAGAAACTCACTGTGAAACTATGTCAGCACACACTGAAGTTAATGTATACATGAAGGGTGCCCACCAAACAATAATTAAGATGGTTACCACCATGTTGGCACAAGCATGATAACTGAGACATCTGTCTGCTGTATGATGAAAGTGTCAACAACATAAAAGTGCATGTATCTATTGGGCAAGAACATACACAATTGAGTACAGAAGGCAGACACATTTGCCTTTGCCCTTTGCTCATTTAACCACTCAAACACAATGAAAATGTAAAGGGATTACAATGTGAGCTGGAGGAGGCATAGAGCACAGTGAAAGAGTGAAATAATCAATTACAACATGGTTGGCAAGCAGAAATACTACACTGTATCAGGTACTTCAACCAATCATGATCTACTGAATGTCAAAGACCAAATACGAGGGCTATTCCGAAAGTAAGGTCCGATCGGTCACGAAATGGAAACGACTATGAAAATCCGATAAAGCTTTGCACAGATGTGTTGGGTAGTGTCTCTAGTATAACCCCAGTTAGCATCACGTCGCTCTTCTCATTTCTGAGCTCGCAGTGAGTGCGTAAAGATGTCTAGAAAATAGTGTCTGCCGCCAAGTACGGGGGCCTGGTGAGAAATTTCCCCTGAAGCTATGCAGCTAACATTACATAACTGTCGTGCTGTTTCGTCTTCAAGACAATTCTCAGCCGCATTCTGCAGGGGCAATGAAGATGCTCCTGCATCGTTTTCAAATGGAAATGTGAGATTACCCACAATACAGCCCGTAATTGTCTCCCTCTGAGTTTCAGCTCAGGTCACATGAACCGCTGGTTATGAAGACAACATTTCGGCACAAGACAACGAGCCGTAGGCCAGCGTAGAGAATTGGCGGAGAGCACTGGCGGCTGCCTTCTATAGCGAGGGTATGGGAAAGTTGGTACAACGCTACGATACACGTCTAAGTCGGGTCGGCGACTATGGAGATAAGTAGCTGCAAGGTGTATCTAACTGTTGCAAATAAAACATTTTTGATTTTTACCGTGGTTTCCATTTTGCGACCTATCGGACCTTACTTTCGGAATAGCCCTCATATTAGCCTTTGAACAACAGTCAAAAGCAAAGGCTAATGATATAGTTACCTTAACAAAGATGCAAAGAACCATAACAAACCGTACAATTATAAGTGGACAGGTTGTCAATTAGTTCATCATATACAACAAAATAATTTGCAGTGATATGCCTGCAATGTTCATGAGTTGTTTTCAGGTTTGCTTGTTGTGATAACTTCCATAAACACTCTACTGTCAAGAATTACTGATAATCAACCAAATGCTAGATCTTGTGTTCTTCAATGCAGAGCTGTTGTAGAATATACTTCAAATGATTATGTAGTGTGCTATTACATCCAAACCAGTTACTGCAGATCCCACTATTGAATGGAACATAAGGAAGATATCACATATACTACGATTTGCCCTGCAAATTATTAACACATGCTTACTGTAAGTCACATAAAACTAACTTCCTAATAATAAAGGATGAATTAGCTGCTCTGTTTCTATACCTACAGCAAGAGTAAAGCACAATTTTGAGATGTGTGAAATTCATAATTAACCTGTTGTGATGGAACAGTTTGGTACACATGCTATTTATCAACTAAGGGATTATTTGCTGATTAGAAAATATCCTTTAAGACACCATCTATTCCATCAATTACTCTTCCAAGGCCTTTACTGTCTCTGATATAACTATGCATCACTGCCAAACATTAAAGTTTTTATTTCTTCTCCTTGAAATTTCATACATTTTTCAAATTTCTCCTTTGCACTCTTCATTGTTTGCTAATTGTACCAACTGAATAACATCAGGGTAGGCTACAAATACATCTCCTCTCTTTTTAACTACTGGTTCCCTTTCATGTCCAACTCTTGTTGCACTCCAATTTCTGTACAAGTTGTGGATAATCCTTTGCTCGTTGTAATTTATCACTGTTACCCTCAGAATTTTAAAGAAGGTAGTCCCGACAAACTGTCAATAGCTTTCTCTAATTCTACAACTGCTACAAATGTATGTTTGCCTTTCTTCAATCTATATTCTAATGTAAGTGTAAGACTAGTACTGCCTCACATATTCCTACATAACCCCAGAACCCAAACTGATCTTACACTAGATCTGCATCTACTAGTCTCTCCATTCTTGTGTAAATAATTTGTGTCAGTGTTTTGAAATGATTTTTTTGTAACGTCAAGTTGAACAAATATATTTCTAGGACGACACAATACATGTAAGTCACAGATCACATAAACAAGGTAAGACGTGCGTACACTGGAACAGTCAAATCAACACTGAGACCAAGTCCAGCTGCTGCTGGCTAGCTGGCCGCTTAGGTGGCGCGGCAGCTGCATGGCTGGCAGACAGCTCTGCATGTAGAGGACGCGCGTAACTGTGCGGCGGCACTTTGAAAGATCGGTGAGTCACAACAGATTTATTGCACTGATGGTTCTGTAATATTCCAATCAGTCTGGAAGTGCCTTTCTGGAATTGGAATTATTACATTCTTCTTGAAGTCTGAGGGTATTTTCCGTGTCTCGTATATCTTACATACCTAGTGGAATAGATTTCTCATGGTATGTTCTCCCTAAGATGTAAATAATTCTGTAGGGATGTTGTATACTGTAGGTCATAGCTTTGTCTCTCAGTGTTCTGTCAAGTTCTTGCGGCAAATAATCTGATAAATTTTAATGTGACTTACCAAATGAAAGTGCTGGCAGGTCGACAGACACACAAACAAACACAAACATACACACAAAATTCAAGCTTTCGCAACAAACTGTTGCCTCATCAGGAAAGAGGGAAGGAGAGGGAAAGACGAAAGGATGTGGGTTTTAAGGGAGAGGGTAAGGAGTCAATCCAATCCCGGGAGCGGAAAGACTTACCTTAGGGGGAAAAAAGGACGGGTATACACTCGCACACACACACATATCCATCCACACATATACAGACACAAGCAGACATATTTAAAGACAAAGAGTTTGGGCAGAGATGTCAATCGAGGCAGAAGTGCAGAGGCAAAGATGTTGTTGAATGACAGGTGAGGTGTGAGTGGCGGCAACTTGAAATTAGCGGAGATTGAGGCATGGTGGATAACGGGAAGAGAGGATATACTGAAGAGCAAGTTCCCACCTCCGGAGTTCGGATAGGTTGGTGTTAGTGGGAAGTATCCAGATAACCCGGACGGTGTAACACTGGGCCAAGATGTGCTGGCCGTGCACCAAGGCATGTTTAGCCACAGGGTGATCCTCATTACCAACAAACACTGTCTGCCTGTGTCCATTCATGCGAATGGACAGTTTGTTGCTGGTCATTCCCACATAGAATGCATCACAGTGTAGGCAGGTCAGTTGGTAAATCACGTGGGTGCTTTCACATGTGGCTCTGCCTTTGATCGTGTACACCTTCCGCAGAGCCACGTGTGAAAGCACCCACGTGATCTACCAACCGACCTGCCTACACTGTGACGCATTCTATGTGGGAATGACCAGCAACATACTGTCCATTCGCATGAATGGACACAGGCAGACAGTGTTTGTTGGTAATGAGGATCACCCTGTGGCTAAACATGCCTTGGTGCACGGCCAGCACATCTTGGCACAGTGTTACACCGTCCGGGTTATATGGATACTTCCCACTAACACCAACCTATCCGAACTCCGGAGATGGGAACTTGCTCTTCAATATATCCTTTCTTCCCGTTATCCACCAGGCCTCAATCTCCGCTAATTTCAAGTTGCCGCCACTCACACCTCACCTGTCATTCAACAACATCTTTGCCTCTGCACTTCTGCCTCGACTGACAACTCTGCCCAAACTCTTTGTCTTTAAATATGTCTGCTTGTGTCTGTATATGTGTGGATGGATATGTGTGTGTGTGCGAGTGTATACCTGTCCTTTTTTCCCCCTAAGGTAAGTCTTTCCGCTACCGGGATTGGGTTGACTCCTTACCCTCTCCCTCAAAACCCACATCCTTTCGTCTTTCCCTCTCCTTCCCTCTTTCCTGATGAGGCAACAGTTTGTTGCGAAAGCTTGAATTTTGTGTGTATGTTTGTGTTTGTTTGTGTGTCTGTCGACCTGCCAGCACTTTCATTTGGTAAGTCACATCATCTTTGTTTTCAGATATATTTTTCTTTTTCCTATGTGGAATGTTTCCCCCCCCCCCTCCCCCTCTCTCTCTCTCTCTCTCTCTCTCTCTCTCTCTATATATATATATATATATATATATATATATATATATATATATATATATATATATATATATATACAAAGATGATGTGACTTACCAAATGAAAGTGCTGGCAGGTCGACAGACACACAAACAAACACAAACATACACACAAAATTCAAGCTTTCGCAACAAACTGTTGCCTCATCAGGAAAGAGGGGAAGGAGAGGGAAAGACGAAAGGATGTGGGTTTTAAGGGAGAGGGTAAGGAGTCATTCCAATCCCGGGAGCGGAAAGACTTCCCTTAGGGGGAAAAAAGAACAGGTATACACTCGCACACACGCACATATCCATCCACACATATACAGACACAAGCAGACATATTTAAAGACAAAGGGTTTGGGCAGAGATGTCAGTCGAGGCGGAAGTGAAGAGGCAAAGATGATGTTGAATGACAGGTGAGGTATGAGTGGCGGCAACTTGAAATTAGCGGAGATTGAGGCCTGGTGGGTAACGGGAAGAGAGGATTTACATATATTTTTCCCACGTGGAATCTTATATATATAAGAAGGAAACATTCCACGTGGGAAAAATATATCTAAAAACAAAGATGATGTGACTTACCAAACGAAAGCGCTGGCAGGTCGATAGACACACAAACAAACACAAACACACACACAAAATTCTAGCTTTCGCAACCAACAGTTGCTTAGTCAGGAAAGAGGGAAGGAGAGGGAAAGACGAAAGTATGTCAGTTTTAAGGGAGAGGGTAAGGAGTCATTCCAATCCCGGGAGCGGAAAGACTTACCTTAGGGGGGAAAAAAGGATGGGTACACACTCGTGCACACACACACATATCCATCCGCACATACACAGACACAAGCACACATTTGTAAAGGCAAAGAGTTTGGGCAGAGATGTCAGTCGAGGTGGAAGTACAGAGGCAAAGATGTTGTTGAAAGACAGGTGAGGTATGAATGGCGGCAAATTGAAATTAGCGGAGATTGAGGCCTGGCGGATAACGAGAAGAGAGGATATAATGAAGGGCAAGTTCCCATCTCCGGAGTTCTGACAGGTTGGTGTTAGTGGGAAGTATCCAGATAACACAGACGGTGTAACACTGTGCCAAGATGTGCTGGCCATGCACCAAGGCATGTTTAGCCACAGGGTGATCCTCATTACCAACAAACACTGTCTGCCTGTGTCCATTCATGCGAATGGACAGTTTGTTGCTGGTCATTCCCACATAGAATGCATCACAGTGTAGGCAGGTCAGTTGGTAAATCATGTGGGTGCTTTCACACGTGGCTCTGCCTTTGATCGTGTACACCTTCCGGGATACAGGACTGGAGTAGGTGGTGGTGGGAGGGTGGATGGGACAGGTTTTACACCGGGGGCGGTTACAAGGGTAGGAGCCAGAGGGTAGGGAAGGTGGTTTGGGGATTTCATAGGGATGAACTAAGAGGTTACGAAGGTTAGGTTAGGTGGACGGCGGAGAGACACTCTTGGTGGAGTGGGGAGGATTTCATGAAGGATGGATCTCATTTCAGGGCAGGATTTGAGGAAGTCGTATCCCTGTTGGAGAGCCACATTCAGAGTCTGATCCAGTCCCGGAAAGTATCCTGTCACAAGTGGGGCACTTTTGGGGTTCTTCTGTGGGAGGTTCTGGGTTTGAGGAGATGAGGAAGTGGCTCTGGTTATTTGCTTCTGTACCAGGTCGGGAGGGTAGTTGCGGGATGCGAAAGCTGTTTTCAGGTTGTTGGTGTAATGGTTCAGAGATTCTGGACTGGAGCAGATTCGTTTGCCATGAAGACCTAGGCTGTAGGGAAGGGCCCGTTTGATGTGGAATGGGTGGCAGCTGTCGTAATGGAGGTACTGTTGCTTATTGGTGGGTTTGATGTGGGCAGGTGGAGGTCAACGTCAAGGAAAGTGGCATGGGATTTGGAGTAGGACCAGGTGAATCTGATGGAACCAAAGGAATTGAGGTTGGAGAGGAAATTCTGGAGTTCTTCTTCACTGTGAGTCCAGATCATGAAGATGTCATCAATAAATCTGTACCAAACTTTGGGTTGGCAGGCCTGGGTAACCAAGAAGGCTTCCTCTAAGCGGCCCATGAATAGGTTGGCGTACGAGGGGGCCATCCTGGTACCCATGGCTGTTCCCTTTAATTGTTGGTTATGTCTGGCCTTCAAAAGTGAAGAAGTTGTGGGTCAGGATGAAGCTGGCTAAGGTAATGAGGAAAGAGGTTTTTGGTAGGGTGTCAGGTGATCGGTGTGAAAGAAGTGCTCCATCGCAGCGAGGCCCTGGACGTGCGGAATATCTGTGTATAAGGAAGTGGCATCAATGGTTACAAGGATGGTTTCCGGGGGTAACAGACTGGGTAGGGATTCCAGGCGTTCGAGAAAGTGGTTGGTGTCTTTGATGAAGGATGGGAGACTGCACGTAATGGGTTGAAGGTGTTGATCTACGTAGGCAGAGACACGTTCTGTGGGGGCTTGGTAGCCAGCTACAATGGGGTGGCCGGGATGATTGGGTTTGTGAATTTTAGGAAGAAGGTAGAAGGTAGGGGTGCGGGGTGTCGGTGAGGTCAGGAGGTTGATGGAGTCAGGTGAAAGGTTTTGTAGGGGGCCTAAGGTTCTGAGGATTCCTTGAAGCTCCGCCTGGACATCAGGAATGGGATTACCTTGGCAAACTTTGTATGTAGTGTTGTCTGAAAGCTGACGCAGTCCCTCAGCCACATACTCCCGACGATCAAGTACCACGGTCGTGGAATTCTTGTCCGCCGGAAGAATGACGATGGATCGGTCAGCCTTCAGATCATGGATAGCCTGGGCTTCAGCAGTGGTGATGTTGGGAGTAGGATTAATGTTTTTTAAGAAGGATTGAGAGGCAAGGCTGGAAGTCAGAAATTCCTGGAAAGTTTGGAGAGGGTGATTTTGAGAAAGAGGAGGTGGGTCTCGCTGTGACGGAGGACGGAACTGTTCCAGGCAGGGTTCAATTTGGATAGTGTCTTGGGGAGTTGGACCATTAGGAGTAAGATTAGGATCATTTTTCTTCGTGGCAAAGTGATATTTGCAGCAGAGAGTACGGGTGGAGGACAGTAAATCTTTGACAAGGGCTGTTTGGTTGAATCTGGGAGTGGGGCTGAAGGTGAGGCCTTTGGATAGGACAGAGGTTTCGGATTGGGAGAGAGGTTTGGAGGAAAGGTTAACTACTGAATTAGGGTGTTGTGGTTCCAGATGGTGTTGATTGGAATTTTGAGGTTTTGGGGGGAGTGGAGCTGGAAGTGGGAGATTGAGTAGATGGGAGAGACTGGGTCTGTGTGCAATGAGAGGAGGTTGAGGTTTGCTGGAAGGGTTTTAAAGGGTGAGTGAGTTGCCTTTCATTTATATCTAAAAACAAAGATGATGTGACTTACCATACGAAAGCGCTGGCAGGTCGATAGACACACAAACAAACACAATCATACACACAAAATTCTAGCTTTCACAACCAACGGTTGCTTCATCAGGAAAGAGGGAAGGAGAGGGAAAGACGAAAGGATGTGGGTTTTAAGGGAGAGGGTAAGGAGTCATTCCAATCCCGGGAGCGGAAAGACTTACCTTAGGGGGAAAAACGACAGGTATACACTCGCACACACACACACATATATCCATCCGCACATACACAGACACAAGCAGACATTTGTAAAGGCCTTTACTGAATCGAAGGCATGCATTTGGTAATCTAACCTTTCATTACTCATACTGTGGAGTCTATAAAATTATGTTATTAAATGGAAGTGGGTGAAAAACACATGTAGTAGGGCACTGGTGGAGCATAACTGCTAATGTAACAAGTTTTTAGGAATAAACTAATAACAGGTACTTAGTGTCTGGATATCACTGCTCTGTATGAACCAAATTCTTACATTTGAATAGTGTGTAATGTCCTCAGTATAAGCTTTCATTAGGGTAATATTTATCATAATCTACAACCTAATTCTAGGAGTTTCTTCTGTTAGAATTTTTCTCCGTTATCAATAATCTTTTGTGGATTCAAAGGACTCAGGTAGTTTTCACTGCCACAGATGATAATTATCAGCAGTTGACTGATGAAAATACTGTTTAGTTTCAATTAGAAAATCAGATTCTATGGCTTGTAACTATTTAAGAAGTTGTTATGTTTGGAAAGCTTCAGGCAGCACACACAAAAGATATTTTCTTGAAGACAAATGTTAAACTTGTGGGTATGTGTAATCACTAAGAGGAAAAACAATTTACCTGTTCCAAGAATGGCTGAGAGAACAGTTACAGCAACTAATGGCACATTTAGTGTTCACTTAACATAGGAAAACTACAGCTAATATCTCACACAGGAGCCTTTATTTAAGGAAGGTTTGCTGTTGGAGATTATTATGCCCCCTAAACTAAAGCAATAATCTTCTGTGCCTAAATTCTTTTGAACAATGGAAAATCCAGGATGGAATGTCACAATATTATGAGAAGGGAAGTTGCTACTCATCATATAGCGGAGATACTGAGTCGCAGATACGTACAACAAAAAGACTCTCACAATTATAGCTTTCGGCTGTTAAGGCCTGCTTCGACAACAGACACACATACACTGTGGTTTCAGTTTCAGTTGCTTGAGACTGTAGTCGTGTCTGTGTGTGTGTGTGTGTGTGTGTGTGTGTGTGTGTGTGTGTGTGTGTGGACGTGCGCGTATGTCTGTCTATTGTTGACGAAGGCCTTAACAACTGAAAGCTACAATTGTGAGTGTCTTTTTGTTGTGCTTATCTGTGACGCAGCATCTCCGCTATATGGTGAGTAGCAACTTTCCTTCTCATAAAATTGTTAAATTACTTTGAACAGACACTTTAACGAATTAATTTGGTATTCAAGAAAACCAACTAGGTCATCAGTTTTCACACAGAGAATACAATGTGTAAGAAATCCAGACACAACAGTGGTTGAACCAGCAAGTTTGCAAGATCAGGGGTATACAGAAATAACTGGGTGAGCGTTCAGTGACAGATCTGGCCTTACAATACTGCATACAGTGCCTAAAGGTAGAATTATGACCATTCTCAAAGCCACAGAAATTTACAATTACATTAAAAATTGTCCTGATGCCTTACTCAATGATCAAACTGGTTTAAGAGATAAAGAATTTTTAGATAACTTCCAGTCTATTGTATGTGCAAATGACAGAAAATAACATGACATAAGGAAGCATTACCTTTGCATCTGATGTAGGTTTATTTCCCTAACATTTTGTACAGAAATGTGTTCATAATATGTATGGTGGTTATAACGTTTTCACTTGATAACATGGAAAAGTCGGGAAGCAAACAGGGAAGCCGCGAAATAAAAAATTCTGCACGAAAAATGGTTTCTTGAGGCAACTAAAGAGGCAAAAATAGTACAGAGGAGTAAGAAAAGGAAGAGAGAAGATGAGAAACACACAAACCAAGAATATTATGCAACTGGTGGGTTTTCAGAACAACAGAGGTGAGTAACAGATGAAAATTTTCATCTTTATTTTTAGAAGCTCTTATCTTATGTGATGTATTTTACCAGCTCTTCACAAATTCTACGTAACAAGTTTTATAAGTGCTCCCGATCAGGTGCAGTTCCACACAGTTTATTTTCGTAAATTAATTTTATCCTCTTCACTTTGTTTTATCCTTAGAGTGTGTCTTTTCATATCTGATTTATTTTAGCAGTGAGTTATATTATTACATAAAATTATTTAAATGCATAGATAAAAAACCTACTCACCAAGTGGTGGCAGAACACACACATAAAAAGATTGTTGTAATTGGCAAGCTTTTGGACCCTGTGGCTCCTTCTTCAGGCAGAAGTGTTGAGGGGGGAGGAAGAAGGGTGAAGGAAAGGACACCATGTATGTATCTGCTGCTGAACATTTCCTCAGTCAGAGCCCACCTGATTCCAAACCTATGACATCCTTCCTACTCACCTTAAATCAACTTTATACTTACCAACAACTACTTCACCTTTGGGGGGGGCAGGCATCCAAACAGATCAGGGGTATGGGCATGGGAAATAGGATGGCTCCTTCCTATGCCAACCTTTTCATGGGTCACTTGGAGGGGACTTTCCTGGGCTCCATAAGTCTTGAGCCCCTGGTTTGGTTTAGAAACTCTGATGACATCTTTGCCATGTGGACTCATGGTGAGGCTGATTTGTTAAAATTCCTGGAATCTCTAAATACATTCTCCCAATTAAATATTACATGATCCTATTCCTAGCCCTGTGCTACTTTCCTTGATGTTGATCTCGTCCTCGCTGAAGGCCAGCTACACACTTCTGTCCACACATTAAACCTACCAATAAACAACAGTACTTAGATTTTGACTGTTTCCATCCTTTCCATGTCAAACATTCCCTCCCACACAGCCTTGGCATCCGAGGCAAATGTGTTTGTTCAAATGCAGACTCTTTACAGCAATACACCACCGTTCTCACTTCAGCCTTCACTGCACGTAATTACTCCACCAGCCTAGTTAAAAAGTAGATTTCCCCGGCCATCAAATCCAATCTTAGTACTACTGATCCTGGTCTGGAATGTGTTAATCAGCTACTTTGACAGGATCATGAATTCCTAAAATCATGCTCTGAAATGAGATCCATTCTGTCTGAAATTTTGCCCAACACACCTAGAATAGCTTTCCATCGCCCTCCTAATCTCCGCAATATTCTCGTCAGAGCCTATGCTCCTTCTGCACCCACCTCCCTACTCTATGGCTCCTACCCCTGTGACTGTCCCCACTGGCAAGACTTGCCCTGCACATCCTCCTACCACCACCTATAATAACCCTGTGACTGGTAAAACATATACTATCAAAGGGACCCTGCGAAACAACACGTCATATACCAGCTATTATGTAAACACTGTTTGGCCTTCTATGTCAGCAAGACTATCACCACCAGTGTGACTACCACCAAATTAGGTAATGGACATAGGCAGAGGGTGTACACTGGCAACTTGCAATATACTGTTGCAGAGCATGCTCTGTAAAATGACATTCTTGACCTCAGTGCCTGTTTCACCACACACACCATCTGGATTCTCCCCCAGACAACAATTTCTAAGAACTCCGCAGGTGGGAACTAGCACTGCAACATGTCCTTGGTTCTCGCCACCCACCTGGTCTTAATTTACCTTAATTTCTTCCACCTCAGCATTTCTTCACTGTAACTACTCTTTGCCTAATTCCGTTTTAGATTTCCACTTCTTTCATTGTCTTTCCCGTCTATTTTTCACTGCCCACCTCTGTTACGTATGATGCACTTAGCTTTTCACTTATATCAACTCATGCATGATGTTTAAGCAGTAATCTTTGTCTGCATATTACCCTGTTTTCCAACTTTAAGCTCTCATGTTTTCAAATCTCGTCTGAGGCAGTCCCCAAAATCAGTCTTTTCTTCTCGACTCGTACAGTAAGTCTCCCCTGACCTGCGGTTCTGGGTTACTTTCCTGAAATCTACTACTTTCCCTAGACCTCTCCAGTCCTTTCCCTTCACCCTTCTTCTTTCATCTTCAACACTTCTGCCTGAATATGACTGCAATTGTTATTGCTGAAATGTACTACCTATGATTAGTGCACAGACAGTCTGACTTGTGAATGTATTTTTGTGCCAGCTCCCTTAGTTCACATGTAAATAGTGTGTTAGAACACGGTAGCGATTTATGTGAAGGATGTTAACATTGGAAACATTTCATGTAATTTACATCATTTCACAATGTACATAGCTTTGCCCGCATTTGATATTTCTGTCTACATAACATGTTTGTGCAGTTCTGTATATACACTCTGTGCTTCATTTGCATGTTTTTTTAGCTTTTGCAGTACTACTTGAAAATTGTCCAAAGACTGAAATTGCAACTATGAAATAAATAATTTCTGCAGTCAACAGCGAATATGATGTCCTTTTACATAAAGTATAAACATAAAGCAACTATTTTCTATATCATAGGCTGAACTGAGCAGATGGCTTTTATGAATACAAATTACAAAGCTTAAGGACCAAATGTTGTGGTTTTTACATTAGAACTTGGGAACTATTAAGGCAGACTCTGTCAACAAGGGATCTACGTTCCAGTCTTGTAAGAATCTAAAATTCTAACTCTTCACACATGCTCTTAACTTTTTTTGTTTTATCAAGTGTATTATCAATGATCAATGACATTTTGTCTAGAAGAAATGGAATATTTTTATGAATCCCTTCTTTGTGTTAAGCATTTTGAATCCACTGACACTATGTTCTTTGGGAGTGTCTCTGTGCATTTCTGAGAATACATAATGAAATTAATGATCATACCTTTTCAGAAGCAAAGTCAGTGTTGTCGCCACACAAGAAGCAGCCAACAACTGCTGCTAGAGAATTATGTGATCACATGTCACATTAGTGAGCATTTTTTCATGTGATTATTCTGAATGTTTACCAACCACACCGAAAACCATTTCCGAATCAATGTCCATGTTAGCTTTCATGTCCTGTATGAGGGTGGCTTAAACCTCTTGGGAAAAATCAAGGTGAACACAAGACAGTAACTGTTTTCTAGTATGACTGTACACCTCGTTACACAAAAGCAAAACATTACACCTTGTCACACAGAGGCAAAACATTTCTTAGGATTCTTTATGACTATCATTTTGATTTGCAAACACAGCTGTTTCTAGCTGTGGAAGTGCTCAGCAAACACTATTAGAGGATGTTCAGATGCAAACAACTTGAGGGATAATAATCTGAGGATTTTGAGTTAATTTTCTGGGAAGACCAGAAATTTGGCTCAATTTTCTACAACTTTCAAAGACGCCCTTGTATCTCTTCATATGTCATTCACAAATGTTTGATGAGACCAAATGGCTACTGTATTATAAACAAATGCTGTGGGTGCACTATTATTTTAAAGTGTGCTTAGTGAGCTATCAACATCTACATGAAGCACTTGATTACCTACAAGTCTTCTCACATTTGACCTTGTGTAGGCCCTCATCCTTGCACATGTTAGAAATTATTTAAGTAAATCAGTATATCCACTGTTCTACTATTTTTCACTTAACATTTAATCATATGAATACTTTCTTTCCATGAAAGCACATACCTTTTAAAATGTTAGTGGTAGCAAATAACGCCTTTCCTTTGCCTTTGGCAGAAACTTTCCCCTTCCCACGGGAGCTGCCTGTGGCTACAGGCACAAGCTTACATCCTTCACCTTCAGGTTCCACACCAACAACTGAAATTGCATCATCCGTTGTTGCACCCGACACCGATCCACGGTCACTAGGTGATGATGATCTGAAACAATTACAGAAAATCATCACAGTTGCATACAGGAGACTAGAAAAAAACTTCAAGGACAGTTAATTACAAATAGAACAGGACTGTAACTATCTACAAAACTAGGAAATGCCACCATTAACCTGTAACTGATTGATGTATGGCCCATGAATATTTGCACTGATGAGCTAAAAAATTATGACCACTTGCTTAATAGTATATTGGCTAACATTTGGAAAAGAATACTGCAGTGATAAAGCATGGAAGAGATTCAACAAGTTCTTGATAAGTTTCGAGAGGTATGTGGCTCTAGATGTCTATAGGCAGGTCCAGAAATTCCTCTAAATTACATATGGGTAGTTTGTGGGTGTGGTGCTGGTGTGGTGCTGGTGCATGGCAGCATCTCAGATTAGTTTCATCAGGTTGAGATCAGGAGATTTAGTGGTCAAAATAAAATGTGAGTTCATTATCATGACCCTCAACCCATTTTAGCATGATTCTCAACTTGTGTCATGGGCAATTAACCTCCTGGAAGACGTCAATGTCATACGAGAAGACATTAATCATGAAGGGATGTAGGAAGTCTGCAATATTATTCTACATAGTCCACAGCTGTCACGGTGCCTTCAATCACTATTGCAGGTCCCATGAAAGCCCAGATAAATGTCACCCGTAGCATAATACTGCCCCCACTGACTTGTGTGCATGTGCGTGACATGTTTCCATAACCCCCCCCCCCCCCCCCACACACACACACACTCACTCACTCACTCACTCAAACATGCATGCGCACATGAGCCTGTGGCCACAACAATACAATCTGTTTATGAATGCTAGCGCAGTCTGACATGAGTGGGAGGGGGGAGAAAATGTAGCAAACTTAGGGCCAAAGCAATCACCGAACTGTGGGGATGGGATGAGAGAGAAGAAATGTAGGAAAGTTTTTGGAGAATATCACAACTGAAGACATGTTGAGTGGGGGGTATTGTTGATATAATCAAATAGACATGATCTAAATAACTACAGTAATTTTTTATTACTGTTTTTGATCTGATGAACAAATCATCTTCAGATCTCAAAATGAGTAAGAAGAGAATGTAACTATACAAAAGTTATAGGAGTGTAACATCAAAAAGCATATAGCCAATGATGCCAAGTAAAACAACATGAAATCAATTACACAAGGGCAATTAAATGTGTGTGCATGTGGGTGTGCTGTCACATACCTTGCCGCAAAAGTTTCCTCACAGTATCATTCGTAAATTTTATGTAGCTGAATGATATATCATACTATTTGACACATTTTTGGATAAACCACACTTTGGAGCATTATTTATGGCCTCGATACAATGTTTTGTTTAGTCTTAGGATCACTAGCTGTACATTTTTAACGTACACTCCTTGCACTTTTTGTATTATCACTCATTTTTCCAGTTTCAGATGAAGATTTACTATTCAAATCAAAACTGGGAAACAAAAAATAAATATGGTGATCCGAGCAGTGTTTTGTCTCAGTACATTGGAGGATATGGTGGATGGATGGTTCCCACACAAGTAATTTAGAGGATATGGTTGGAGGGGGTGGGGGGGTGGGGTGGGGGGGAAGAGGAGGAGAATCCAAATGGCAGAGAATCAGCTGTTGAGGTAACTGGTATTATGACACAGAGCATGTTCTGCAACTAAGTAAATGATTTTGCATTTAGCTACAATTTGGCAGTAGCCATTCATGTGAATAGAGACATGTGGTTAGTTGTTATTCCCACATGACAGTAATTGAAGTATGGTTGGTATATATGTGACATTGCACTGCTTCTAGCAAGTGGTAACTGGGCCTATAGGACAGTTACTACATCACTTTTGACCACAGGCAAATGATCCATTGGGTATAAGCATATAAATGCAAGTTCCAATCTTGCCCTATGGCAGCACTTCATCACTGCATCTGATGGCCACAATGAAATATTTTACCTGCTCACCATTGAGATGTAACTGTACACCTGTGAATTAATTTCTTGATGCTAACAATAACAATAATAGTCATCATCACATCTTTTGCACACCTGCCTAGATAGCCCTGTGTGTTAAAGCACTGCTTCCAGAACGGAGAGGTATGCCAGGCCCAGATTGAATCTGCCTGGCAGATTAATGATGAGGGTCAGTTTTCCGGCCAGCCTAGATGTGGTTTTTAGGCAGTTTCCCACAACCCACTAAGTGAATACTGAGCTGGTACCCAAGTCCTGCCTCAGTTACATGATACAGAAACACTACAAAAACTTTCATTCACTTCCATATGTGTAACACTACAGGCAGACAGTTGGGGTACACATTTTCCACATCTGGGGAGTAAAGAGATGGTAACAGGAAGAGCATCCCACCACCCCGTAAACTAACCGTGCCAAATATATTAATAATCACACCAACACTGCACTGATGTGGGACAAAGGTATAAAAAAAGAAAAAGAAGAATACCATCACATGCATTTGTACAGTACATGACGTGTCCACATCATGTATTAGCCAAATTATATATAGACACTTGATGCAAATCCAAGTATGAATGAAAGAACAGAAAGCCAGTGTAAAGAAAAATTCTGTTAAGAACAACCCATCGCAGATCGACCACACTAGAACAAAGAACAAAAGAAACTGAACACATTTAAGGCCTACATTGGTCACAAAAATATGTTTGATCCTTTTCTATGAATGGTGTTTATTAAAATTCTGCAGATTTACAAGATAAACAGTTTAATCATCAACACACACTCATTCATGATAAGCACAGGAAGTTACATCTACACCTGAAAGGCAGCAAAAAAATAACAACAGAGCAAATAAGGCCTGAGAGAGGTAGATTTCAAAGGTAACAACTAAAAGCCCCTTATGGTTCTGTTTTGCATTTATCCACTTTGATACACACATGTTAAATCAACTGACATATATGGATGGCATGCTACATGCCTAAACCAAAACACAGATGACTCCCCCTCACAAAAGCAATAGATGTTTTCTACAAATGCCAGTAAAGTTCCACCCTTCTGACTTTTTAAACAATCAATCTCCCACATGTAATATAGCTTCAAGAGTCTGAATACTTTTCAAGTGAATGAATGGTTAAATATTTGACATACGCAAGTATGCGAGAAAAAGTTTAAAAAGGTTTGAAATCATTTATAAACTTTGTTGGAATTCATTAAGTGCTCTCTTTCTCACATACTGAATGAAAATAGTCTGGGTAATTTGTGCACCGAATCTTATGCTGCCTCAAGCCACAAACACAGTTTCTAACTTTGATACTGTGTTAAATGTTTAGAATAAGATTATATAGTATATCTCCACTTTTACATTCCCAGAATTACCATTTTCCCGCCATTTACAACATTTTTTACATCTCCCATCAAATTTCCTACGTCCACAATGTTAATTTGGAGCCGATTTTGTGTCAAAATATTTATAATTTTCCCATGTTTTTCGCTTTATGAAAATATGTTTGTGGAGAAAAACTGACATAAAATGAGGCTGACATGATGTTGGCTGTCAAGTAGTATTTGCAAAATATTACTCGTTAAGTTCTTTGACACTATGGTTTTCTGCTGTCTAATCAGCGGATTTGAATCAGTAAATGTGTAAAGTTGGAATGATTCGTGCTGCATTTCCCATCGCTGCCAAGCTCTAATCAGCTTGGTGGCTGATGGGAGTAACTGGTTCAAACATAGATTTGTATTTGCAGAAGAAGACCATATCACACACTACATCTGGGTGTAAAACTCTGGCACCCACAGGTCAGCTGAAAAATGCTTCATGAAGTCACCAGGAATTTAGAACAGTAGTATCAATTAATGAGAGATTTTCCTTTACACTGCAGATAAAATACAAGAAAATCAGAGAAACTGGAACGAACACCCCGAAAGAATAAGTGAAAAAAGATTACCTCTCCAGATAAGAGGATTTAAGCCAGTTGGGAGAAGAAGTTAGGGAAGGCTGAGGAAACGACGGGTACTGCAACAGGCAAAACAAAGAAGAGTCCTAATGGTTGAAGTGAAGAAAATGAAGATGGTGGTGGTGGTGGTGGATGATATGATGGCTACAGATATGATCCTCTTTAGTGTTGTAGAAACTGAAAAATATATCAGCTTGCTATTTTTACATTTCGCATTGTACCAGTACTGGCTGGCTAGAAGACTTTACTGACACAAATACTTCCCCCAGAATGGAATTTGTGTACCCTACCTGTCCGAATTTAATGTTATCTCATGTGCAAGTGTGAAAACGCTGTGTAAATTTTCCAAAAGTCTTCAAATCATGTAACTGGGGCACGACTTAGGTACCAGCCCAGAATTCACAAAGATGGGTATGGAAAACTGCCTAAAAACCACACCCAGGCCCCATTTTCAATCTGGCGAATACAATCTAGAGATAGCATGCCTCCCCTTGTCCCCAGAAGTGAGTGCTTTAACGTGGTCAGCTATCCAAGTGGGTTTCTAGAACTGCAGCATAACAGCCAATAAAACTATTCATGGTAATCAATTTGATATAACAATGATTTATAAATCTGAACAAGTCACCTTCCTCATAGACTTCGAAGTACTGAACACCCACAATTTGCAAATCATCTGCAAGAAGAAGATGGCCAAATGCAGGGATCTGATAGATGAGGTAAAAGCCATCTGGAAATAGAAGTCTGTGCGCATTATTGTTGCAGTAATATTGGGACACCAGTGTTAGCCCACAACAGACTGTGAAGAGCCTACAGGACCTAAAACTGCATCCTTCATCCTGTTGGCAATTGCAGAATGGTTTTTTGGGTTCTTGAAAACATAGTAACTTGGGAACAATTTGTTGTTTTAACTATCGTTATTATATCAATATAATGCATAAATGGGTGTACGAAAATGTTCTGATAATAGTAATATTAGTGGTGGTGGTGGTGGTGGTGGTAGTAGTAGTAGTAGTAGTAGTAGAGATATTATGGTATAAAGTTAATACCATTTTCTCTTTCAGGATGGAAACCTATACAGTACTGAATGGTTGTTTAAGTAAATTCTTTTGCCACTTAGTATAATTTGCCTCCCACATGCCATAAATAGAAAACTACTCACCGAGATACCTTATTGGGACATGCATTCCCACTTGGCCCTGGGGTACGTGGTGTCGCAGGTCCCGAAGCAGCATGAGTTGGTGTACGAAGGCGCTTTCCTGCCACTACGTTGTCTGGTCACATGTGAACAGAATCAAACAGATCTTAATAACATTTGGTATGGCAACTGGTGCCATAGTAAAGCATGTAGTGCACATGGAGGTGGGAGTTGGAGATAGTCATTTTAACAAACAGAAGAATTTCTATTACTGTAGAAAGTAGTATTGATCAGTTTATTATATGATTCTTCAAAAAATGTGGTGCGACCCAACAAACAGTATCACCTTGGCACCACCTGCCACCTCCCTTCCACCGACTAACACCAGTTCTATCTATGTCCTGAGTCTGGCCCAGCCTGCACCTGCTTGCAACCACAAGGCCGACGATCGTATCACCTGCCCCACCCCCTGGGACTGTCCCAGCACCGCAAGTGAACCCCGTGGCATTCAAAGCACCATCTCTCTGGACAGATGGTCCATCACTTTGGTTTAAACACACTGAAACCCATTCTGTCAACGCCAGGATAATGCAAGTCTCCACCAAATATCCACATGTGATGGCAACAAAGACAGCTGCTGGCCAGCGACATAATCACAAACTCAACTGTCTCCAGTTAGTAGGAGTTACAAAAAGACGACCTCATTCGGTGCCTTCCCATCTCTAACAATCAACATTTAAGACAATTGTTGCACAGGGAGAAAATTGGCGACGGAAGTTACCATAGTTCCTGCAATACCTCTGTACGTTACCCGAATTGGACGTCCTGGACCCACTCCTACAATCCATACAGATATCTCACTTGTCAGAGATATATTGCAACCTGCTCTCACTAACACAAGAGGCAAATTTGAGCATCGCAGACACAGTAACCGAGGCCTCAGCTCTGCATAGAATGCCCACCAGAGACAGATTGGACAACTTTGCCTTGCATCTCGATGAGGCAGGCCACAGCCCTCTGCATATACAAACGAAGAGACTACATGTTCTCACGTGGATGGTGTAGCGTGCGTTCCTCATCCTCATCGGACTGGAACCAGAGTTTTATCACCGTCATTTCGACAACAAGTCATGTAAGTGCAGACTGTTGTGTTCTTGTGTGGGAAATGCAAACAGCAGCCTCTCACATCAGGCAGGCAAGTCTGCCAACAGCAACAGCCTGAACAGTTTTTGCAATGTTTAGTCATAACAAATATGACCACTAAGGTGCAGTTTCTTGTGGATACCAGCTCAGATATATGTCTGCTTCCAAAGTGCATTTTGTGGCAACTGCAACCGCCTATAATTTCACAACTTAGCAGCTGCAAAGGGTTCATGAAGAGCTACATGTGGACTTGCGACTTTCAATTTGAACATCAGTATATGACAGTCATTCAAGTGGCGTTTTATAGTCTCAGACGCAACCCACACTATAATCAAACTGCATTTCTTGTCCTTCTATGATCTCATAGTAGATGTAAAGACTGATTCCATTTCGGATCAGGTTACATCACTGAACGTTGCATGCCAGTCTACAAATTCCAGCAACCTGTTGGTACACTTCCTCATCGCTCCACTGCAACTGGCGCACCTGCTAAAATAGTTCCCCTTGATCATGTAACCTACTGGAGTGCCATCATTGCTTCCCCACTCAACAGTGCATCACATTGGGACCACGCCCAGTCCTCCTGTTTTCTCAAAGCCCAAATGGCTGCCCCCCTATAAAATGAGTATTGCAAAAGCAGAATTCCACACAATGATCCAAGCAGACATGGCACACCCGTCAGAAAGCAACTGAACCTCCCCCTTTCGCCTGGTACCAAAGAAACAAGGCAGCTGGAGTGTGGTGATTATAGAGAACTCAACTTCCAGAGAACTACCAAATGGTACTTTGTGCATCACATCGGAAATTTTGCTCGCCAACTGGCAGGGTTCACTGCTTTCTCGATTTTCGATCTACTGAGTGCCTACAACGAGACTCATGTTGCAACAAAGGACAACCATAAAACTGCAATAATCGTGCTCTTTGGATTGTTTAGATTCCCATAAATATCATATGGCTTGCAGCATGCAGCACAGAATTTTCATGGCTTTATTGATGAAGTTTTGGGGGGATTGGATTTTGGTTTTGCACACATCACTGATATGTTGTTGGCATCACAATTCCCAGGAGAAAATAGAAGATAGTTACACATAGTTTTCTAGAGATTTGATGACTACAGAATACTTATAAATCCAGCACATATCTACCAGCTGAGCACATCAACACAGTTACAAGTTACCTGACCCCAAAATCAGTGTGCAAAGTGAGTCACTACCTGGGAACGATACAACTTTTACGTTCGTTTTTTAAGTCGAGCTGCTGAAGGCCAGACGACCCACATACCATCCTCACTGGCCCCAATGTGAGTGATTTTCCACCTGTCACTTGGACTGATGAACTGCAGGCAGCACTTGAAGCCTGCCAGATGAGCCTCAAGCAAGCTACCCTCCTTTCTGCATCCAAGCCCCAATGCCCTATTAGCACTTTTATCAGATGTCTCATCCCATGCTGTAGGTGCCGTGCTACAACAGAACGTAAATGGGCACTGGCAGCCTTTTGGTTTCTTCTCTAAGAAGTTCACAGAGAATCAGTACTCTTGGCCACCTTTTTCCACATGAGTGTTAGAAGCCTATGAAGCAATTTGGTACTTCAAATTCATGGTGTAACAGCATGCCCTCATTATATGCACAGACCATCAACCAACAACTTTCGCATTTTCATAGTCAGGAAATAACTACCCTCAAAGTAAATCAACTACCTTAGTTTTATTTCACAATTTATAATTGTCATTTGGTATGTTAGTGGTCCGAAAAACATGGGTGCAGACACTTTGTCTAGAGTGGAAACCATTTCTTCACCTGTGAAACTGGCCTAACTGGCAGCAGCACAAAATGATGGTGAAGAGTTAAAGGACCTGCTGAAAGGAATGACGGTTCTGCACTAACATCTCCCAGGCGCTGAGGAACCGAGATAATCCAACAAATCAGCAGCCCGAGAGTGGCCATATGTACCTGCTCTCCTGTGACACATGTTTTTCAATTCTCTACAGGGACCCAGCCATATGCGAATTCGCGCTATAAGGGCACTAGTAATGTAGCGCTTTATGTGTCCCAATATAAAGGCCTGCTGTACATGAACTCAGACCTGCAATGCCTATCAAAAGTTCAAAGTAACATGGCTCTAAGAGCTCCACTCAGAAGTTTTGACATCCCAGTTGCACGATTCTCACACATTTACCTGGACTTGGTAGGACCATTCCCAGTTACATGTAATAATCTATTCTGTCTCGCAGTGATTGACAAGTACATCAGGTGGCCGGAGGTATTCCCACTCGACACGCAAACCCCTGAGAATGTGGCGCACACCTTCACCGACGGTTGGATTCAGGTTTTGGCTGTCCCCCAGCAAGTGATTTCTAACCAGGATAGGCAGTGGGAGGCAGATGTCTGTTGCGCAATGGCCCAATCTTACAGGACACACCTGAAAAGGACTTCACTATACCACACAGCTTCAAACGGCATTGTGGAGTACCTATGCTGTTCCTGGAAGCCAGCTATAATGAGCCACAGAACGGATTCATGAACTGATGCTCTACTGGTAGAGCTGCTGGGATTGTGTGGTGCACTTAAAGAAGACGTGCATGCCTCCCCAGTGGAGGTAGTGTATGGTGAACCTCTGAGTCTACCAAGAGAGTTGTCCAAACAACCATCTCCTGCATTCTATTCAAGACTTCCTCATGGAACTCCAGAAGAAAATAGAGGCCATGTGACCAAATGGTACAACATGGCACAGAAAACAGGCTACCTTCACTGTCAAACACCTGGTAACAACAGATATGTTTTCCACAAACGTGGCCCACTGCACAGGGCACTGGAAGTGTCCTATCAAGGTCCATACCCTCTTATAGAATTGAAATGATACAGCTCTCAGTCTCCAGATTAAAGGAGTGGACACATTACTGTCCATTGAACAGTGCGAGTCAGCCTATCAAAGTGCAGCAGACACCACCAAAATGCAGGCCACCACTGGACGCAGAATGTCACCACACTGCAGACACCAACACTGCAACATCTCCTGAACAATGCTGTCTGTATGGATGCTGACAAGCTACCACCCATCCTGATGCAGCAGTCACCTTGAAACACCAGCCGATCCAGCATCATCCAACAGAAACGCATTGCGGAAGAAGGTGCAGTTCCGTTTCGATCCAGCTGACATTCATACTTCAAGTCAGTATTTTTTTTTCTTTTCCTTGTAGGGGTGTGGTGAGGCGACTTCAGCCTACAGGCCAATTCACCACTATCTGTTGACAACATTGCGAACAACCTACGTAGGGAAGATTGCCATCTCCAGCAGTCAGTATACCTCCATCTGTCAAGGCATGAGAATCGGTGTGCGAGCTGTTACCTGATGAATGTTACATAGCAATAACAAGTGGAACTATAATAGTACATGTGATATCAGTTGTGTAACTTCTTGTTGCACTGAATAACAAAATGTCATTATCTTAAGGTGAATCAACCATTTGTTAAGTAACCACATGCAGAAAAACCTGTGACTTTGTTTTAGTCATACATCAGTCAAAGTATTGGGTAAATCATTTTCACTTATGAACTTGCTTGGAGCAAAGATCACTTGCTGGAATTAGTGCCATTATATAGTCTTTAACAACTAGGAATATGTTTTCAAGTATACCACAATCGTATTGTGTTTTCAGGTATTTCACAATTTTACGTCTGTTGCTCTGACTGAATTGATGAAAATGATACTCACATTTTCTTTTTGTTCACACTCTCCACAGTTTCACCATGCTCACATAGCTCAACATACTTTTACTACAATAGATCTTGAAGATCACATTAAGTTGCTATTTGAAAAATTGCCTGAATTGTCAGCTGCCTCTCAATTACTGACAATAATTTACTATTACTGTCCCCATGCTCCAATGCCAACAACTTACTGCTTGACAAATCTCATCTGTCTGTCTTGTAGAACACACAAAATAATTTGTTGCAAATACTATACTACCACAAGAATGAATCCACAGAGTGGCAAGTGTCACAATCTAGAGAGTGTAAATGGAAAGATGGTTAGAAATGACAGTGTAACTCAGTTTAACAATTGTGCGTAATATAAAAGTAGTAAGTTCCAAGTTTAATGTTCTGGTCACTGTTTTACTACCTCAGCTGGATAAAATAGGGAAGAATATCAAATGCAACCTCACTGAAGGAATTATCTCAACATTTGTCTTGACTAATTTTGGGAAACCCGAGAAAACTTAAATTAGGATAATCATATGCAGAGTTTTAAGATTCCTACTTTAGACACTTTTTACCACCTGAATAAACTTCATACAAAAGAAGAAATGGGCAATCATCCTATCAAAACAGTTTTCACTGCTTTCTCCTGAAGAGATTTAGGAAATTACAAGACAATCCAAATAAAATGGCTCACAAAATTTCAAAATTACCTAAATGTCTCAACAACTGCATTAGTTCACTTACTGAGATGAAAGAAAATGGTCAATTAGTGATGGGTTAACCTGAACTTTCCTAATAATAGAAGATACCACTCTGAATATGAACTTCACAGAGTTAAAGAAGTATAACATACTTAGCATTTGGTGTATCCTGCAAACTATTGCATCACCTCATAAGGTGAATTTTATTTACATACAATACACAGAGTATTCATCTAAACTGTAAAAGGTTAGTATCACATGAGGATTAGAACTGGTATGGAACAGCCTGATATTTGCAGTGTTCTTATCATCAAGGCCAAGACAAAACTTGACTAACGCCCTATCAAAGCTGCAGCAATGACTGTCTTGTGTAAGGAAGTCCATCAAAAAAATACAAGAAAATTTAATAAATTTTATTACATATCATGAGAAGCAGTGAATGGCAAAATCACAAAGGGTAGGCCAATATTAGTCAATTGTTGTCCCGAGTTTCCCGATATTTTCATTCAAGAAAAAGACAAATGCCTAATTTTGCAGTAATTTTGTTAAAAATTTCTACTTTTGTGTTGCATCATTAAAACTGCTACTCTCAAATTTAGTGTATTATCATTTAAATGAAACTGACATGTCACTAATTATGCTAACTGTAGAACATATGACACGATGCATATCTGTAGACTACCTCGAGCAAATAAATCAGAAATAATTACCATGTTGTGGAAACAGCTGTGCGGAAACACTGTCCAGTCCCCAGAAACACTGTACAATCCCCACAGCAAGTGAAACACTTTGGCGTATCATATAACAAGGATTCCATGAAGTACAGTCTCTGGTTGAAAGCAATATTAATAGAAACTCCTCAGCTGGATTGCTAAGCCTAAAACACCTGATTTTTCTCTATTAAGGATGACTTCCTCAGCATTTGAAGACATGCCTTTTTCACAATGCTTTTTTGCATTACCTACTAGAAATATAAGAGTATCTCACCTGCCACCTGTGCCATACCAATAGCCTCCATCTCCACTGTGTATGTCACTGTGATGTTTAGCCTTAAGTCTGAGCTAGTCCTCCATATTTATGACTCCTGGGGAGAGCATGTCCCAGTATTTTAAAGCATCCAGTAAATAAAGATTATGAAATACTATCAAGGACCAAACTATGATCAAGTAAAACAAAGACATAGAAAAACAAAAGCAAATGAATGGTCTTGTGTGGTCTAGTGTCACAGAATAAATTACAAAAAAAGCCTGACTTCACCAAAAATACAGAACAAGGACCAAAAATACAGAACAAGGAACTGCACGTAAAAAGTGCATGAGCAAAGAAAAAGTAAAAAAGTTGGCATACTTTCATTCAGACACTTGAAACTGATGTTAGAGGATACCAAAGACTACTTTAAACCCATCACTATCAGAGACATTAAAAGAATAAGAAAAGGGATGGACATTAATTGAGGAAGAATCATTGGTTTACTTAAGAAAGGACAAACGCCGATTACATGGACAGAAACAGAAAATGCTCTAAATTAAATAAAAGAAGGGAAGCCTCCTGCAGAGGATCAGTTAATTGCAGATGTTAAAAAGCAGTCAGGATCAACGGAATATGAGAACTGCATGGAATTCTGAGAGTAATATGGAGAGAATGGGGTACCCAGTGGCTGGAAAAAAGGAATTGTGTATCAACTATTGAAGGGTTGCTTTACTGTCACAAAGCCAAAAGATATTGGAAAAACTTGAGAGGTATTACGGAACCTCCAGCATGGATTTAGGATTATCAGAACCTTATACTCATACAAATAATGAAAAAATATTGTGAGAAAGTAAAAGACCTCATAATAGTACAAATGTGAAGGACAATCAAACAATTTAAAATCAGAGATGGTTGAATAGTCTATGTTAAACTGAGTGACAGTCCAAATCCGCAACAGCTGTTTATTGTATTTTCACTGTATGATGACTGGTTTCATACCTTGGAAGTATATCTTCAGGTCACATAAAACTAATACTTAATCTGCCACAACTTCCAGTGTGCAAGTGTACATAAAAACATGCCACTCCTTGGTAAAACCTTGGATGAAGGATGAAACGGTAGATGGGCAACCGATCAGAACCATGCATGATCAGTACAACACCTCCAAAACTCTGTCGAAAGACGAGCCTGGACAGCACACAACAATCCATGTATGATAAGAAGAAACCATTGTCATAATCCGTGGGGGAAACAAAGAATTAAAAGACACACAATCCTTGGAAGTTCTCAGCATACTAAAATATATTGGCAGTCATAAAACAGAACTGCACATATAACGCTAGCCACACAGTGCTCTAAATTGTCATTCTATTTTATGCTTGTCAATATATTTAAGAATGTTGATGACTTCCAAGAAGTGTGTGTCTCTTAATTCTTTGTTCCCCATGGATTTTGACAATGGTTTCATGCTATCGTAGGTGGACTGTCATGTGCCATCTGGGCTTGACTTTTGACAGAGTTTTGGGGGTATTTTACTGATCATGCATGGTACGGATCAGATGCCCATCTGCCATTTCATCCATGGTTTTGCCAAGGAGTGACGTTTTTATGCGCACTTGCACCTGCCACGTCGTGGCACATGAAGTATCAATTTTATATGACCTGAAGATATACCTCCAAGGTATGAAACTAGTCATCATACAGTTAAAATGCAACAAACAGCTGTTGCAGATCTGGACTGTCACTTAGTTTAATGTAGACTATTTTACCATCTCTGATTTTAAATTGGTTGTCCTTCACTTTTATATACAAGTTCTTTGGCTGCAGTTGCCCAACCTATAATGTTATTTGCCTGGTAAAAGTGTTTCTATATTTGGAAAAGGCATTACATGATGAATGGTTGTGCCCCCCACTCGCAGCTCAAAAACATGACTATAAATTCTGGGCCCCCTTTTACTAGCTAGTGATTGACTTCTGATGAGATATCCTGCATTTTTGGACAAAATGTCAGTTCATAGCTCTGTACATCACTCATGGCCTTGCAGCTTATAAATTTTAACTCAAGTAAACACAAGCTGTGAAAGCCTTCACTGTATAATTATACAACGTAACTGTGGAGATGAAAAAGATTCCCTCCCCCCCCCCCCCCCCCAGTGTTTTGCCAAAACTAAAATACATATATCGTTCTGCTGACATCACACACCACATTTATTTACATTATTTGGAAAAAAAATAAACATTTATGTTAAATCTGAAAAATGAATTTTCAGTCTGCAGCAGAGCTTTGCGAACAAATGCTGTAATGACAGAATTATCCAGGTATGACTCTACATCTACATCTATACTTCACAAGCCATATAATGGTATGTGGCAGAGGGTACTTCTGATACCAATAACTGATGGCCCCTTCCTCGTTCCACTTGTGAATCATGTATGGGAAGAACCGTTACATCCTTAACTAAAAAGACAGGTCTTGTGAACAATACCGAGAATTAGTTAGAGTAAAAGACGGAACTTTGGGTGTGGCAGAAGAAGCCACAAGGGCTACACGTGCTAGGCTACTGCTGCCGACTTGGGTGGCCTATTACGGAAAAGTCATGCACTTGGAGTACAGGAGCCCAGAAGAGCGATTCGGGTGGCCTACAGAGATACTGGATAGCTTACTTGACAGAATTAATTATGTGTAGATCTTAGACAGTTAAGATAAAATATGTGGCAGAATTAATGAAGCAAGGTGCTTAGGCATTATTTACAAGACCGAGAGGAGAGAGGGCCCTGCTGTGGAGGCTACAATACATCACGAGAAGCCAATGGAAGCCTTAGGACAAATTCAGTGGCCTTATGTGGAAAGACTTCTTAACCACTCCAGACAGCCTCTGAAAGATAACTGAAAATAACAAATTAATACAGCCAAATGGCTCTGAGCACTATGGGACTTAACATCTGAGGTCATCGGTCCCCTGGAACTTAGAACTACTTAAACCTAACTAACCACACACATCCATGCCCGAGGCAGGATTCAAATCTGCCACCGTAGCAGTCGCGCGGTTCCGGACTGAAGCGCCTAGAACCGCTCGGCCACCGTGGCCGGCAATTTAATACAGCCAATAGGCAATGTGATGCCTTAGATGCTATGACATTTCAGGGACTCACGGGATCTTAGGACAAAGGGGAACCAAATAGCAGGACTGGGCAGATGGAACAGAGATAGATAGTTACTGTCTCTTCTGTGAAAGAACCTGGCTTCAGCAAAGAGGCAACTCAGCTAGGAAGGTTCAGAATAGACTTCAAGGTTAATTATTCTTTCTGAGTGCTTAATCTCCACATTATGCTCCATCTCCTACATCCGCACCATGCAATTTACATCAGATTGTCAAGCCTCCCTTTTGTCTCTGTCGGCTGACTGAATTCCTTGAAGCACAAACCCCTGTCGCTCAATCCCAGGCAAAACTCATTCACACCATAAACAAATGATTGTTGCTAAGACTCTGTATTAGATCTAATTTCTTGAATTTTCTCTTCATGGTCATTTCGTCAGATGTATGTGGGAGGAAATAATATGCTGTCCATCTGTTCCCAGAAAGTGCTCAGTCAGTGATGCATAACGTCTCTCTTGTAATGTCTGCCACTGGAGTTTGTCGAGCATCTCTGTTTCATTCTCATGCTGACAAAACAAACCTGTGATGAAACATGACACACTTTGTCACATCTTCTCAATCTCCTCCATCAGTCCTACCTGTTATGTTACCAATACTGATGACGAGTTCCCACAAAGTGGTTGAAAAAGCACCTTGTAAGCCACTTCCTTCGTGAATGAGTTACATTTCCTTAAGATTTTTCTGATGAACCTCAGTCACGCATATGCTTTTCCTACTATTTGTTTTATGTGCTCATTCCACTTCAGGATGCTCTTGATAATTACTTCTAGATATTTTATGGTGGATATCGTTTCCAGTAAGTTGTCATCAGTTGTTATTGTGCACTAGTGGACTTCTTTTCCTGTGCATGTGGAATATGTTACATTTATTTACATTCAGCATCAACTGCCAGAGCCTGCACCATTCATTGATCCTCTGCAGATCATTCTGCATATTGAAATTGTCTTCTAGCATTGCTACTTTCTTGTAGATAACGGCATCATCTGCGAAAAGCCTTAAAGAACTCCTGACGCTTTCTAATCGAACATTGATGTACATTGTTAACAGCAATGGACCTATCACTTCCTTGGGACATTATTTTTACATCTGTTGATTTTGTTCCATTACAAGCAACTTGTTGAGTTCTATCTGTATCAAATGCTGCAGCAAATCCAGCCTGAAACTCATTACACTCATATAATTTTCACTGAAAAGTGCAGGACAGTGTCAAATGTCTTCCTGAAGTCAAGGAACATGGCATCAGCATGAGTGCTATTGTCTACATTGCTATGGATATAATGGAGGAACAAAGCAAACTGAGTTTTGCAAGCTCTTTGCTTGTGAAACACATGTTGATTTTTATAATGGAAATTTTCGTTCTCCAAAAACTTCACAATTCTAGGGCAAAAAATATGTTCCATAATTCTACAACAGAGTGATATCAATGATATAGGCCTATAATTCCGTACGTGCATCTTTCCCACAACACTTCTTCAAAACGGGAATGACTGGTGCTTTTTCCAGTCACTAGGTACCATTTGTTGCTCCAGCCATCTACAATAAACTGGTGCTGGAAGGGGAGCAAGTTCTTTCTCATAACCTTTTGTAAAATCTTACAGGCCTCTCATCTGGTCCTGATGCCCTTCCATTATTACGTGATTATAGTTGTTTTTCCATTATCTCCCCTTTTGACAGTCATACAATGATTGAAAGGAGGGACTATGTTACAATCTTCTGCTGTGAAACAATTTTGGATAAATGATTTCAATATTTCGGCCTTCTCTCTGTTATCCTCCATTTTGGTGTCAGTACGGTCACTGAATGAATGAACAGATAAATTTTAACCGCTTACTGATTTTATGCAAGACCACAATCTGATGATTTTTACTAAGATTGGTCAACAAAATTTTACTTTCAGTCACTGAATGCTTCTCTCACTGTTCTCCTTATGCTCATTTTCGCTTGGTTTAGCTTTCGTTTTGTCAGCTAGGTTTTGACTTCTCTTTAGCCTGTGATGAAACTCAGTTTGTTTACACAGAAATTTTCTAACATGGCTATTAAACCATGGTGGGTCTTTCCCATTTCTTAACATCTTGTGCAGAACACACTTGTCTAAGGTGTATTGAACAATGCTTTTTAATTTTTTCCATTTGGGCTCTACATTTTCATCTTCAGTAGCAAATATTAGATGCTGATTACTTAGATACTCTGCAATATGTATGCTGACACTCCTGTCACATTTCCAAATTTCTTAACATCCCTTCTAAAACCTGTAGTAATAATTGCTATCACAACCTTATTATAACTGATACCTTCTTCTGTGTTAACTGATTCATTCAGATTGGGTCTGTTTATTGCTAGGATGTCTAAGACATTATTTCAAGAGGTGGTTCCCTGATTATCTGCTTGAAGTAATTTTCAGACAAGATATTCAGAATAATGTCACACACATCTTTGTCTCTTGTACCAATTTGAATATCATGACTCTCGCAATCCATGCCTGGCAAGTTAAAGTCACCCCCTATCACAACAGCATCATCAGGAAAATTATTAACAATATTCTGCAAGTTCACTCTGAAGCGCTCTACCACTACAGCTCCTGACTCAGCAGGTCTATAAAAGCATCCGAGTACCATTTTCGACCAGCCTTTGATGCTTATCTTCACCCAGATTAATTCACACTAGGAATCCGGAAAATCTGGTAATTCCTTGCTGCAATAAATACACGATCAGCATTGGTCATTGACCTATCCTTATGATAAATATTCCAATCTGAACTTAGGATTTCATTGCTATTAACTTCCAGTTTCAAACAACTTTCTGTTTCTACTGCTATTTGGGAATTATTACTTTCAATAAGCCATACTAATTCTTTAACCTTTCCTTGGATGTTCTTGCACATTAGTAATATCATGTTAATCTAATCTATATCTGATCTGCAAGGATGGGACTTTGATTTCTGCAGGCAACTCTTCTCTGATCCCAAGGAGAGGGAGGATGTTCTCTGTCTTCAAAACCTACATGTGCATGCCGCATGTACTCTGCTACCCTAATAGCCGTGTTCTGTGTGTAGTGCACATATTAAGGGGAAGCCTACAATTTTACATTTGATAGAAGACATTGTCTGCTCCAAACCAGAGGACTGTGATCGGCCCTAGGTATGATGCTACAAATAGTTAAGTTAACCCACACACTGTGATGCTAGTTACCTCCACCAAATCAGGCATCCACCAAGAGAAACCAGGGATGATGTCAGAACCCAAGTGGCAGCATCACTCATGCTGACACGTGCCACTATTTGCAGACAGGTGCACCCGATGTGCTCAAGACTAGGCAGGAAAAGAGGCTGCTGGCCCAACAGGAGAGGCATCCCATGCTGGCTTGGAAGTATTACCAGTACTGGGTAGCACCTCAGACCTGTTGGGGAGGCAGTAGAAGCCAGCTGTGCAGCCCTTTCCCTCTTTTGCCTTGTGACACAAGAACCCATTACTGGCTACCACTTACTCTCGAACGAGGACAGACTGGACAGACATTGTGTATCGGAAGATGCAGTGACAACCATGTCACCCAGGGATTCCAACGACACCACAGGTGTCACAGGTCTCGACACTGGTGTCCCAATGCAGCTGCAGCTTTGAGCAGTAGCCTGAAGACTATCAACTGTGGCCAATGTAGCTTCCAACTGTTTATGGACAGCAGTCAATTTTCCTTGTGTCTGCTTACAGCAAGCACAGTTCCTGGCCATTCATACTATGTAAAGAACCTGAATAAGGTCTCAAAAAATACAAGCCAAGTGATCAGGGGTAACTTAGAAAGTACTAACAGATCCCTGCAAAAGAGAAAATTCCTTGCCTGTGATGTTACTGAGGTTGGAATGTACGCAAAATACATAGAGAAGAATAAACAAACAGTAAACTCTGGTCTGCAGAGTTCTCCCTATAGCCTGAGACAGCAAGCTCTTAAAACAGAAAAATATTTCTCTACTGAAAATCAATGAATCGACAAGTACTCACACCTGACTCCCCTCCCCCACACAGCTTTACTTCTGTCAGTATCTCATCTCCTACCTGCCAAACTTCTGTGAAGTTTGGAAGGTAGCAGATGAGGTACTGAAGGATGTAATGCTGTAAGGGTAGGTCATGAGTCGTGCTTGGATAGCTCAGTCTATCAAGCACTGTCCATCGAGCACTTGCCCTTGAAAAGTAAAGATCCCAGGCTTTAGTCCTAGTCTGGCATATCGTTTGAACTATGTTAATCCCATTAAATTTACTCAATTACAGAAAAATAGCTTTGTAATCATACATTTAAGAGTTTTATAAAACAAAATAAAGTTATCTTCTGAGACGTGTCACTAATCCATCAATATTTCATTATAGTGTGAAAACAGCAATCTGGAGTCATGTTGGCTTCAGCATACTGCAGACAGTTGACAATGTCTGCCCGCATCTCGTGGTCGTGCGGTAGCGTTCTCGCTTCCCACGCCCGGGTTCCCGGGTTCGATTCCCGGCGGGGTCAGGGATTTTCTCTGCCTCGTGATGGCTGGGTGTTGTGTGCTGTCCTTAGGTTAGTTAGGTTTAAGTAGTTCTAAGTTCTAGGGGACTGATGACCATGGATGTTAAGTCCCATAGTGCTCAGAGCCATTTGACAATGTCTGTTTTTACTGCTGGGATGGAAAGTTGCTTTTCTACTATCCCCCCCCCCCCCCCCCCCCTCAAAACCTTGCTGGTTTCATCAATGAAAACTCATTCTGCCACATTGATATTGACATCTTCAAATTCTTAACTTGAACTCAAAGTAATATTTTTATTCACTGATGTCATAGTCCTTGATACTTTTGCCCAACAAACCATACCAATGTTTTGGAAATATCCATAATGCTATGCAGCAATTAAATGGCCTACTTTCTTAGAATGGGACTATAAATGCAAGTATGAAATATGAAACTTTAGTTTCACAAACGTGTAAATCAACATGTCATCTACCATGTCTGCTTCTATCGGCATTAACAGCACACAATACATGATATCACGCAAACATCACTGTTGTCATATTTTATTCAATATGATTTCTACTTTTTGTGAATGTAGTGATAGCCTGATCTCCAGAATAGCTTGAGGTCTTGGTTATACTGAAAGGCGATAATTTGATAGAGTGTTGACAAAGCTAATGAACACAATTCCAAAAGAGGCAGTACTATGTGCCATAGCAGTAATGTTCTAGGAATGTTTAAACTCAAGGTAGGAAAATGCAGACAACTGTGGCTGAAATTTAGAACAATAGTTGACCAAGCACTGTAAAGATATGTACCAAATAGAACAGTTGGTGATGGGTGGCATCCTCCATGATATACAGTTTTTGTAAATAAGTACCTAAAGGAGCAGCGAGTAGTGCACAACAGATTAAAAGAAAGCATAAGAGTATCAATAGATGATAAATGAAATGTTAAACACAATCAAAAGACAATGACTGAAGCTTTTAAAGACTTCTGCATCAGAATCTGATTGAAAATGTCACACAAAATGCAAAACATTCTGGTAATGTATAAATGTTGTCAGCAGCACCTAAGTTAACACCCAGGTGCCCTTGGATGACACAAGAACTGAAACAGCAAAAGTGATTAACCCTGTTTTCAAATTCCTTTACAAAGGTAGATACAGGAGTATTGTTAACGCTTAATTCTCGCACCACTGCAAACCCGAGTGACATAACATTTAGTGTCAGTGATATTGAGAAACAGCTAAATCACTAAATTTAAACAAAGCTCCAGGGGCAAATAAAATTCCTATCAGATTCTATGCAGAATTTGTGGTTGAATTAGCTGCTCTTTGATCCATAAGATACTATAGATACCCTGAACAAAAAAACTGCTCCAAGTACTTTGATGAAAACACAGCTCACACCCATCTGTAAGAAGGGTAGCGGAAGTGATTCACAAAATTATCAGCCAACATCTTTGACATTTATTTGATGTCAAATCTTGGAATATATTCTGAGCTCACGCATGATGAGGTTGAACAAACAGAATGAGATCCTGCATGCCAACCAGTATGGCTTCTGTAAACTTATCAAAAGAAATTTGTGACTAGATTGAGGATTTTTTAGCAGGGACAGCACAGCATGCTATCTTGGTCGAAGACCCACATCATCTATAGAAGTAAATTCATACGTGCCCCAGGCAAGTGTGCTGTGGCCCTTGCTGTTCCTGTTGCATATTAATGATCTCGCAGACAATATAAATAGTAAGCTCAAACTTTGCAGTTATCTATAATGATGCACTGTCTGAAATAGCTGCACACACATTCAATCACACCTTGCTAATATTTCAAACGGATGCAAAGACTGACAACTGGCTTTAAACCTTCAGAAATGTAAAATTATGCATTTCACAAAATGCAAAAAACATGCTGCCCTATGATCGCGTTATCAATGGGTCACAAGTGGAATCAGCCAACTCATAAAAAACCCTGGCAGCCTGAATTTGTAGGGAGATGAAATGGAATGATAACATTTGCTGAATTGTAGGTAAAGCAAGCAGCAGGCTTTGGTATACTGGTGGGATACAGGGAAAAATTGAATCAGTCTACAAATTGCTTACAAAACACTCGAGCAAACCATTCTGGACTACTGTTCATCCATGTGGAATATACAGAAGGTCAGCACACATGGTCTTGAACTTGTCTGATGCAGAGAGGTGTGTCACTGGCAAATTTTGGAAGATAGACACCAACCATCCTTTGAACTTTTCTTACAAAGTTTCAGTAATGAGCATTCAGTGAGGAATTTAGTAATATGCTACAATTCCCTATATGTTGCTGGTTGCTGCTGTAGTGACTCTGTGGACAAGTATATACTAATTACAGTGTACATAAAGGCATTAAAACCATTATCTTTCCTGCACTCCACATGGGAATGTATGAGGGAAAGTGCCATACTTACCCGCTTATAAGGCGAGGTTTTTTTCCCAATCTATCATTTGGAACACACAAGGTGGTCATCTTATTGTCACAGATTAAACTGCTGCTGCTGAGATTAACATTTTTACATTGTTTCATTGAGTATGCAGGAATCGCCTTACATTTAGACATGAAACGTTGGCTACTGAAGTCTCGTGCAGATTTATTTTGAAGAATTCAGAAAGGCAGGCTGGGCAAGTGATAGTCGCCTTCGAATAGGCTCAAGGTTTCGTGACATGCCGACGTGCTCGGAACAGTTTTTTACATTGCTTGAACAGTCATGTGACATTTGACTCGTGCAGCACTAGTGCAAGGAGTAAGCGATGAACAATTAACTAGGCACCATAACAATCTATTGCTCTGCTTAAAATTTGACAATCTTATGAAACATGGGAGGAAACAGGACCAAATTCTATCATATTACAGACTCTTGTTGTATTTAAACAAGTTTGCACTAAAAAATCTCCTACATGCACGGATATCGTGTACAAACATTTTGCTGCTTTTTAAGTAAACGTAATGTCCTCCAAAAAACATTACTTGATTCTGAACCTAGATCAATACTTTGATTGGAAGAGACAGTAATGACTTACTGTGTGGATTGCAAATGAGAAGTCTGGTTGCTGTTGACATAATAGATTACCATGTAAAAATGTTACCAGCTTTTAATCAGATTTAGAGCACGATGCTGACATTCGGATGAAACAAGAAGGAAAATTTATCATGAATGAATTGTCTAACAAATGAAATAAATCATATTAAACTGACTGTAATGGTTGTCGCGAAAATAAATTACAGCAGCAACACCCATTGTGGAGATAGTACCAACACACACCAGTAGATGGCAGCACAAGCGCAAGTTTGAGAATTGGACTGAATCATGACTGCGATCTTTTATTTATATTCAGTTGCTGTTGTTACATATGACTTGCAGCAAGAAAATATTGCAGTCTGTGTTTCACAGTTGCTCAAGCATAGCACACAGCACTATGAAACGGTTGGAGGGCGAACAGTGACACCAGCTTGTCTGAGAACTAGATGAGTGCAGAAGTGAAGTAGTGAGCAGGCAGCAAATTACGCCATGTCGCCAACCATGGGAATTTATACCACGTACTTTGGTTTTTTAGGAACATCTACCACATTTAAATCGCAGTTTGCCTTAATCCATTTGTAGCCAAAATTGAACTGACTTTAAAATTGGACAAATGCTCAACTCAACAGTGGTGTACTTATGTGTTTGTGATGCAATGTTGTCAATGCTCACCATGATGCATGACAGGAATGAAAGGGTGTGTGTCAATTGCTGGTTCTATGCAGCCAATGAAAAAGCAGTGGGCAGACAATATGTTTGGAAGAAAAAAATATTGGAACATTCTCACATCAGCACAGAAGCAAAATCCGACATGTATTTGAATAAAAACAGTTGTGTTCTGGTGTCCCACAGCAGCCACAACCTCAGAAATCATGTCATATTCAGAAGAAACAGCCAAATACTTCCAACAACAAAGATAGATATTTCACAGCTGTGCTATGACGACGATGATGATGATGATTACAAAGAGTGGTATCACAGATGACAGGGTTTGTAAGTGAAAAATGTAGATTTATTTTTGTTCATTTTAGTTCTCCTTATATTACCAAAATGCAGACAATCAATAAACGGCATACATTTCGAATAGGTACAACGTTAACTTTTTAGGCAGATACTTTATGTCAGTAAAACAGTTTGTAATTTTGGTTACTCAGAATATGTTACAAATAAATTTTTCTCAGAAGCCTCTTCAAAAAAAGGAGTCATCTTATACTTGGGTAAAAACAATATGCAATGTGAGGAATTGTGGAATATACCCTCTGCCACACACATCACAGATGTTTCTAAGTATAGATGTAGATGTAAATTTTTCTATCATATGTGACAACATTGATGTTTGTATGATGTCATGTATCCCATGCTGTGATTAACTAATAGCAGCAGGTACCATGTTAATTTACATTTTTGCAATTATCAAGTGCTATATGTACAGGTTCTCATATTTATACCTATTTTCTATGGAAATGTTCAATTTAATTAGTGCATCACACTAAAGATCGCTCCACAATGCATCATTCTTGGTACAATTTGTTGTGCAAAAGAGTCAGAAAACGTAATAACAGCAAATAATAAAATTGATATTGGGACAGAGTTTTGTTGGAAGTAGTGTATTTCCATCTGATACAACATCTAGGGCAAAAATTCTTAACAAGGGAAATGAATTGTTATTTAAGGTTACAGGCACATCGCAGCTTTGAGAAAGAAGGTTCAAGATCCAATTTCAACATCAAATAACTATCAGCTATTGAGAAACTGCAGAAAGAATGAGTTTGGTACTAAGTGTACATGGTGGCAGCCAGTCAAGTAATATTTTAGGGAATTGGTTTAAAAAATTTATTTAAAAGGCCCAGTCAAATCTTTACAGGTATTCTCCCCGAGTAACTTACACGCCATACCCACGTGACACAAGCTGCTTGTCTTTCAAATCCGAGGCAGTTCTGTCCAGTTACAGCTGCTGACAAGAGATGCCTTGGGTCCTCTGCTGAAACTGCTAGTGAATTCACGCCACTGGTTTTAGCCAATAGCGTGTGTGAGATACCGATCACGTGTGTGGACACTGGAGTGGTCTGCAGTGCAGAACACAGTTGCTTCTCTCTCTTGTAATCCAGACTTCGAGCAGAACAAACGTCTTTTTGGAAGGCAGAGCCTCTGGCTCTGCTTTTCACACCCGGCCACCAACGTAATTTAACATGAACCGCTTCCCCTTCCGCTGCCCATTTCAATTAATTGCTCTACCTCCTACACTGGCCTAAACCTGTTAACTTGCAACCCTAGGCGCGCCCCTTGTACACCGTACATTGAAATACATCCTCTTTATTGTGTCTAATTTGCTGTTTTGCCATTTAACGGCAGCCCTGGATGCCCACTCTCTAATCCTGACCGCTCGACCTCCTGCACCCTGTCGTCACGAAGCATATGTAACAATTGCCTCCACCCTTTCCACCTTCTATACATTTACAAAAGCCAACGTGAGACAGAATGAAAGATGAGACGAGATGTCAGGATAAGAGAAGAGATACATAGCATAGGAAGAGATAGGAAGGAAACTGCAGTTGATTAAGCATAGCTGGATGGCAATTGCCAAGTGTGTACTGGACAGTCAGTTACCATCTGTTGTGTGCTGCTGCTGTGGCACAAGGAGATATATCCAAAACACAGAAATAGACATAAAAGATTTGTTGGATTACGAAAACTAGTCTGTAAACCATGAGTGACATTTAACTTTAGACAATTACAGATTTGAATGTAAAGTTGTACTGGAATATAAGAGGAATGTTCTTTTGGCAACATTAAAGTTATATCACCTGGAAAAGCTCAAGAAATCTGTTTATATGGTAACATGGAGGTCTACTTGTGAGATATGAACAGTGACAACAAAGTTGAGTTGTAAACAAGCTTTCTGAACTAATTCACTTGTGATTAATAGCTAGACAAACCCATTGACATTGTCCATAATGAAATTCTGTTTCTGCAATCTCTGTCACATACAGCATCTCGCACCATCCTCTATTCACCCCGCACACAAATGTAGCTCCTGCAGTGCTCCAGCATCCATGTGGCATCATTTTGGACACAATATTACCCTGATGTCTATTCACCCTCCACTCTTTACTCATATTTAGGTCATTAGACCCTTGAAGTAATGATCAAATTCCTATACCAAGGAAATATGTTCTTCCCTTAGAATTGCTTTACCTTTGATAACTGTAGTTACTTGGATATCAGAACCAGTGATACAATCCTAAATGAGATATATGGTATTTACCTGATTATAAGACAAAGTTTTTTCTTAAATCCGTCATTCGCAAAATACAGTGTTGTCTTACAGTTGCGTACTAAACTACTGCTGCTGAAGTCAAACTTTTACACTGTGTAATAGACTCATATACGGGTCTGTCACAAAATCGCTCACACTGGTGTTCGTACTCGTGATGCTGGTTCAATCGTGGAAAATGTCCAATTTGACTACAATTTGTTTTAATAGACTTTTATTTAATATATTTAATTCATTCTCTCACAGAGATTTGGTTCATCCTATTTTTTCCCTACTACTAATTCTTTTCCAACTCCTACAACAGTTATGTGGGCAAGGAGCACTACATTAGTAATGTGTGTATAAGCTGAGAATTTGGATTTGATGGGAGTCATGCTAGGGTAGTTCGGGCAACTACAATGATCACTGTGCCCGGATGGCTTAGTGGTCACAGCATCAGCCTAATAAGCAGGAGACCCAAGTGTAAATCCTGGTCTAGCACATATTTTCAACTTTCCCCATTGATTTAAATCAATGGCCACTCACAGCCAATGTCTGTAATCCCTTTGTGTCTTAATTTTCAGAAACCGCTTTATTTTTAATCTAATATACCAACCAGCCCTCTGCCAATTAGTTTAACATCATCTACCTGCGGGAAGACTTCTTTCACATACATCCCCTCTTGAAACCAAAAGATCAGTTAAAAACACTTTTGTGGCATTTCAATAGCAAACACTGCATCTTCCTGTAATTGCGCTTATCCCATTGAAGATGTGTCTCAACCTAATTGGTAACATATCCAACATTTTTAAATAGCTAGAAATTTTGCAGTAGAAGATATGAAACAACAATATGCTAACTTCTACATCTACATACATACTCCAAAAGTCAGCGTATAGTGTTTGTCAGGGGGTAGCCTGTAACACTACTAGTCATTTCCTTTCAAAAAGAGCAAGAGAAAATGACTGCTCCTTGTGAGCCCTGATTTTATAAAAACTGCTTCCTTAAAGAAAGTGCAAAGTATCTGTGAAATGATACAAACAAATTCAAAATACAGTGAAAAAAATCAAACGCATGATAACCTTTTTCCGTCATATAGAGTGCATTTGCCCACCTTGAATTTGTACCACAAGGTATCACAGATAACCAGAATTAAGAACTAAAACAACTGTGTGAAACAAGGCAGTAAAAACAGTTCATATTATGAAATACACAGGATTGGCTTCATCTCCACCACAACTCTCCCAATCTCACAGCACTGAAATGAAGCCGTTTATAGACAAAACAAAAATGACCACAGTTTCACATGCTTCCTACTCACCAGATTATCACTCTGTTTCCCAAAATGAAAAGGAATCCAAAATCATTTTTATGACACAAATAACTAAAAAAACACACAAAAGCAACATCTGCAAAACTAAACACTGTGGTCTTAACTAACACTTTCTTAAAAATGACAATTGGTCAGTTGATTCAGAATAGCATGTAGTCCAAACATCTAGCAGGAAAATCTGTCACTTCTGTCCTCCTGTCAGCAGGAAATAACTCTTACTATAAATCTCTCCTGGAGCAAGACAACTTGTCATTTCCTGAATTTTACTTGAATATAACTAACACAGAGACATATTTTTTTTATTACTCACTCAAATCAACATCAGCCAAGCGACCCGGCGTGCTCGGTGCAGGCAGCGTCACAGTGGCTCCTTCAAGCAACAATCGTGCTTGATCCTCAGTAAGAAAAATGTCACGTCGTGGCACAATTACTTCCCTATCATCTAACTCGACGCCATACTGTTCTTCATTATCCTGACTGAAGCAGGAATTCACTTATTAATTTTACTGCCTCTCTGACAGAACATCTGATTAACATATAGTTACTTGACACATACTGTAAAATATTTTAGCTCAGGGAAGAATGAAGTGCACAACCATAAAACTCCCAAACAATTTCCTCAAATAAATGAAATATATTTACATACAAATTAATGTGATTTTTACTTGACAAATTATGTACCATAACTGAGTCCTTAGACGGCAGTAAGTTAATAAAAACACATCATATATGACCAGCAATATGTAACTAATTTAGATCCAAATGACTTTTGTAGAAATAATATGTTGCACATAATAATTAATAAAGTGAACTAATTTTTATAACATGCCTAACTCACTAAACACACACACACACACACACACACACACACACACACACACACACACACACACACACAAAGAGTACCGTATTTTACGGAAAATAAGATACAACTTAACTTTTTGAAAAAATTACATTTTTCCCATTTTTATTATTGCACTGCAAAGCCAGACTAAAAAAAAATTCTTAGTTTATAAAACCAAATTTATCTTCAAAATCCCTGAAATCATCATCTGAACATTCTTCTTCTTCCTCTTCCTCATCATTGTCCTCTTCATATATAAGATGGTTTACACTGCCATCAAGAGCATTACTTCTCTCACTCTGTACCGTGACTGTTTTATCCACTGACACACTTGTTTGATTGTAGGTTATTTAAGGCTCCCCTTAGTGTGAATTTATGATGGGTTTCATCTAGCATCCATTTGTTCCATTCCTCTCTCATATACACTTTTAATGGTTTATTTATCAAGACATCAAGAGGATGCAATTGTGACATACTGGTAAGTCCTACCAGAATAGCAGCAAGCTCTGTTTTCCCTTGTCAAAATTTCTCTTTTACAGAATTTTTGTATGACTACTAAACTGATCTAGCACAAGAAGAGAACTCTTCTTCAATAAAGCACATTTCCTTTCTCTCCCACACCATGTTAATCCATAATTTCATACCAGCTTCATCCGTCAAAAACTGGTCATATATGCAAACAACAACAGAAGGTTTTGGCATTGTTTTTCAATTGGAAATGATCATTGGATTAAATTTAGTACCATTAGCACAACATGAAAGAACAATGGTGTAGTACATTTTTTCATGTTCACTTGTTTTTTATGGTTATAGTTTTAGCACCTTTCATGGCAACAGATCTGTTACTTGGTACATCAAATGTCAGAGGAATTTCGTCCACCTTTGCTATTTGGCTTAGTTCCACACTGGCTTTCTTTTGATGTTGAATAATAATGTGATGGAAAGATAATTTTTTTCTCTTCACACTCTTCATGTGGCATTTTCTGAGATATTTTGATTTTGGTTCCCATGCTAAGTCCATGACGCTTCACAAGCCCACTGTTGAAGTCTGTTACGTTTCACTGTAGCACTAGCTTATGAGCGTGCATTTGAATAATTTTTATATTAATTCCAATGCCATTTTGACAGTCTCCTTAAATCCATCTCAATATGTCATCTTCTAGTTTTGGCCATTTTGCATTCAGTGCTCTATTTGCACATTTAGTCTTCATCATTTTTTCAGTTCTACTTTGCTATCCCGACAAACGCATTTGGTTTTTTCTGTTGGTGTAGGGCTGAAATGCCATTCAGCTGCTCCGTTTCCATGTTCTTCTGTATATGCTATTACTTTCAATTTAAAGCCTGAATCATATGAATACATTTTATTTTTTCCATTATGGCAACTAGCTACTAATAAAAGTACTATACTGTTACGGATAACACAAATCACTTTCAGTTCAATTTCACTGGGACCGCAGGCTGCAATGATGCATCATAGGCTAGACAGTGTTCCAAGTTTGTGATGGTGGGGCAGGAAGGAGACAGTGTTAGCAAGCTTATGGATACCCGCAACTCATGTTCATAGCATTGGTGCACTGCTGCTGACTGTTGAATACAATGTTGCTAGATAGAGATAGGTTTCCCACAGCTTTGAATATATGACCATTTTTAAGACTGGTAGGAATTTTAAATCAAACCCCAGTCACTTTTATATTAATTCTGAGTATAAGAGGCACCTGAATTTCAGAGGCAGTTTTCTGAAGAAAGAAAGAGCATCTTTAGTCTGTAAAATACAGTGTATATTCATAAAAAAAAAACCAAACAAACATTTAAAGGGAGATGGGAAAAAATTTGCTATTCATAAAGTGACAAGAGACAAGTACATTATTTCTGTGAAGACTAAATTAATGAACACATCCTCCCAAACTCTAAAAGCAATTCAAACAGAATCATTTAAGGAACTGAAAATGACTTCCTTTAGCAAAAATACAAACAATCAAATAAATACTTTGTATTAAGCAAGGCCATTATTGGTTGTCAGTTGAGTCCGATTATATGATTCTCTTGCGAAGTTTTTTTATGAAAATTGTTTATGTAGTTACACTGGAGACTTATAAGACCAAGCTATACATAAAACATGTGTTATATACTTTTCACCTAAGGCGGGAAAGGTGATTTGATTTGCTGTAGTTTGGACTTTTGTCAAGCTACTATTTCATGTCTTCTTCTATCCTTTTCAAACAAATCTCTTTGCTACGGAGTTCAAATGAAAGTCAGCTGAGTGGTTATGCAATTAAGCAGCAGGGCTTTCAATCTTTTGCCACAGCATCTCAAATACAGCACTTGGATTTATGTCTGTGACCTTCGAGGTACATGTCAAATTTAATATTAACACAATGAAAGGTCTGTCTCCCAGTCAGTACACAATTTTTAACTATGATGTGCTGGAACATTTTGTAATATAGTCCAGGTTAATACTGGAGTCACCTGAGGTAACTTATAGACAGGACTTCTCATTAAGCCAATATTGGGACAGTCTATATTAACATTTTCTATCTTCCCTACTGCCCAACTCTTTTTAGTGTTAATTAATTCCTTGAATTGAATTATTAATTAAAAAATAAATTTCTTGCTATTACTGTATTTTGGCTTATATTAATGAACCACATATTCTTACTCTTGAAGTCCTTTGCAGTCTCTGCCAATAACATTATAATTCTGTCAAACCTCCCTGAACTTCAATACTTTTTCCAAATTTCTCACTGGTTTCCAATACAGCTTGTTCAGTGTACTGACTAACATTAGGGATAGATTACAACCTGGTCTCATCCCCTTCTCAACTACTGTCTCCCTTTCATATCCTTGGCTCTTGCAATTGCAGTTTGGTTTTTAGAGATAACCCTTTGCTCCCTACAATTTATCCTTGCTACCTTCAGAATTCCAGAGTGTATTCCAGTCAACATTGTCAAAACCTACCACCAAAGCTGAAAATGCTATAAACTTAGGTTTGCCTTTCTTTACCTGATCTACTAACATAAGTCATAGGATTAGCATAGCCTAAAATGTTCCTAAACTTCTCCAGAACCTCAACTGACGTCCCCCAATGTCAGATTTTACCATTCTCCCCCCCACCCCCACCCCCACCCAATCCTTCCACAAATAATTTGGGTCAGTATTTTGCAAACACGAGTTATTAAACTGACAACTCAGTAATACTCACTCCTGTCAGCACCTACCATCTTTGGAATTTGAATTATTTCATTCTTCTTGAAGTCTGGGGGTATTTAACCTGTCTCACCTATGAGAAACTTGCATACTAGCTTTGTCATGGCTGGCTCTTCTGAGGATCTCACTAAATATGAGTGAATACTATCTACTCCAAAACATTTGTTATGACTTACATTTTGTAGTGCTCTTTCAAATTCTTCTCACAGTAAATAATTTGAGAAATATATCCAAGTGATGCTAACAACAACAACAACAACAACAACAACAATAATAATAATAATATGATGATAGTGACGACTTACACAAACAAGGCTGAAACAATCCCATCTGCACATGACCCATCAGGTAGTGTAGCATAAACAAGTGTTCCCTTGGTTAGTGTTTCTACAGGAATCACAAAATCCTCTTTAACTGTTTTGACTGAACCATCATCAAACGCTACTAGCCACCGACCATCTCGTTGTTTCTCTGACAACTTTGCAGAGTAGTACCTTTTATCAGTCCATCGAGCGAAGGCACTAGCACCTGAAATTGTATAAAGATCATAAAATATATCTAATACAACATTCCATGAAGCATAAATCACAGTTTTCTTAAATATTAAGAGGACTTAGTGAATAGTTCATGATGCACAAATATCTACTTTTGATTGTTACAATGAGAACAGCATAAAAGTGGACAAATATTTTCCTAAATAATCAGAAAAAATATCTCCAGCCAACTGCAGGGAAAACTTGTGGAGAAAAAAAGGACGTGCAATGTACTATATATGTACTTAAATCAAATAACCCTTAATTGTGTAAAAGAATTGTATGTCTTTCTATAAGTAATAATAATACCCAACAATCATTAAATTATAGAAAAAGCTTGAGGAGTTAAAAAATAAAATTATTGTAGCATAAAATAAGTGGTGGTTATGTGTAAGAGGGGGCTGAATGTCACTGAAAAGCTATGTTATCCCCCAGTGGAAAGTCCAGGATGGAATACAGCAACATTATGAGGAGGATAGGTTGCTACTCAACACATAGGGTGGGCGTTGAATCACAGACAGGCACAATGAAAGGACTGCTAAATATATAAGCTTTGGACAAAAAGTTCTTCATCGGAAATACAAGACATGCACAGATTCACACAAGCACAACATGCATGCATGTGCAGACGCACACATACCCACACACGTCCACTGTCTTCGACTGTTATGAACCACGACTGCAAAGGCAACTGTCTCTGTCATGAGATACAATCTGTTGTGGGTGGAAGGGGTAAGGAGGAGTCACAGGGTGGGAAGGAGAAGGGATAGCAGGTTAGGAGTGGGAGGAAGATGATGTGCTGCCTGAGAGAAAGTGCACGGATGTGGTGGGGGTGGAATATGGAGATAAGGCTGATAGGCCCAGAGACAGGAGACTGTGTTTGGGGGGTGGGGGGGAGGATGCAAAAGGTAGGGGGCAGGGGAGAGAAGGGGAAAAAACTAGCAGTCACATTAGCAGAACAGAAGGTGTGTTGCCGGAGTGGGAACAGGAAAGGGAATAGGTAGGTGGAGGACAGGAACTAGCGAAGGTTGAGGCCAGAGGAGTGAAGGATATGTTGTAGGAAGAGTTCCCACCTGTACAGTTCAGAAAAGCAGATGATGGTAGGAAGGATTCAGATGGTGCACATTGTGTAGCAGTCAGTGAAATGAAGCACATCGTGTTGGGCAGCGTGTTCAGCAACTGGGTGGTCCAGCTGCCTCTTGGCCCAAATTTGTTGGTTGCCACACATACGGACATGCAGCTTGTTCAATGTTATGTCCATGCAGAAAGCAGCACAGTCGCTGCAGGTTAGTTTGTAGATCATATGGCCGCTTTTACAGACTGCCTGCATTTGGTGGGATAAAAGATGCCTGTGCAGAACTGGAGTAGGTGATGGTGGGACGATGTATGGGAGAGGTCTTGCATCTAGTCTATTGCAGTGACATGAGCCACAAGGCAATGGGTTGGGAGCAGGGATGGAGCAGAGAATGACAAGGATATTGTGCAGGTTCGATGGGTGGCACAATACCACTGCAGGAAGGGTGAGGAGGATAGTGGGTACAATATTTCTCATTTCAGGGCACGATGAGAGACAGTTGAAATCCTGGTGGAGATTCGTTATTCAGTTGCTCCAGTCCTGGGTGGCATTGAGTCATGAGCCATCCTTCTGTGGCTGAACAGTGAGTATGTAAGAAGTGGTAGGTAACTGGAGAGACAGGACACGAGACATCAGTTTCTGAACAAAGTTGAGAGAGTAATTTTGGTCTCTGAAGGCCTCACTGAGACTCTTGGCATATTTGGAGAGGGTCTGCTTGTCACTACAGATGTGACGAACACTAGTTGCAAAGCTGATTGGAAGGAACTGCTTGGTATGGAATGGATGTTAACTGTTGAAGTGGAGGTATTGTTGGTTGTTGGTACATTTGACGTGGGCAGAAGTATTGATGTAGCCATCCTTGAAATTGAGGTAAACATCAAGAAAAGTTGTTTGTTGGGTGGAGGACAACCTCGTGAAGCGAATAGAGGTGAAGCTGAGGTTCTGAAGGAATGCTGATTGTGTGTCCTCACCCTTGGTCCACATCACAAAGACTGATTTGGAGGAACATCCTATCCACTATCCTTCCCACTTCTCCCACAGTAGATTCCACTGCCCGCTGAACCTAAGTAATATCCTTGTCCATCCTTACTCCACCCCTACTCCCAACTACTTGCCTTATGCACCCCTACTCCCAACTACTTGCCTTATGCCTTGCCTGTAATAGACCTAGATGCAAGACCTGTCCCATACATCCTCCCACCACCACCTACTCCAGTCTAGTCACGAACATCACCTATGTCATCACAGGTCATGTGATCTACAAGCTGAGCTGTGACCACTGTGCTGCATTCTATGTGGGCATGACAACCAACAAGCTGTCTGTCCGCATGAATGGCCACACTGACAAACAATGGCTGAGAGGCAGCTGGACCTCCGAGTTGCTGAACATTCTGCCCAAAATGATGTGCTTCACTTCAGTGACCACTTGACAGACTGTGCCATGTGGATCTTACCCACCAACAAGAGTTTTTCTGAACCAGGTGGGAATTTTCCCTATAACATATCCTTCGTTCCCATAAGCCCATTGGCCTCAAGCTTTGCTAGTCCCTGTCCTCCACCTACCTATCCATTTCCCTGCTCCCACTACAACACTACACACAATGTCTACTCCTTCAATGCACCTACTAGCCTTTTCCCCTTTCTACTTCCCTTCTCCATCTTTTACACTTCCCCTATTCTGCCTCAATCCCCTTCCTCAGTCACCTCCCCCTACCACGGCCTCCCGTCTCCCTACACAGAAGCCCTATCCTGTGCCCACCATGTGCGGCATCGATAGTTACAATGTCACGATGTAGGTGCAGTTCTCATAAGTTGGCACTACGAGAGAAGACTAACTACGTTGACCACAGCACCCTCTGGCCGACACTGTGGAGCTCAGAGTGTGCCGTCTTGATTTCGCCCCATTTCATCAAGAGCAGACTGCCTGGAAATATCGCTTCTACTAACGAGAGGGCTAGCTTGCTATTGAGACGTTGCATTAGTTACGTTCAGTTAAAGTCTGGACAGCAATGAGTATTTGTTAGATTTGTGATTACACAGAACAGTCGTCCTAACTTCACAGGATTAAACATGGACTATGGCTTCACACCTACGTGTTCATCCTAGCCAAAGTTATGTATGCATTTGATATGTACTTGTGTTTTTGACTCTATTAAAAGTGTTTAAGTTACATGCATTACTGAAGTGCTTCACCTCTCGTGCTCCTACTCGCTTCCTTCACTCTCAGCCTATACTACAGAAGCAGTTCACAGGAGCAGACCCACGCATCGCCTATCAAGGCAAGACACAAAACCATGTCCCTGCACTCTCTCACAGGCAGCACATCTTCCCCCAACTGTTTCCTGCTATCCCTGAACCTCTCCAAGCCATGCCTTCTCCTTACCCCCACCACATACCACTGATTGCTGCTCAAGGCACACACAGTTGCAGTCTCAGACACGCCAGAAGTCTTGTGTGTGAGTGTCATTCTTATATATATATATGTGTGTGTGTGTGTGTGTGTGTGTGGTGGTGGGGGGGGGGGGGGTTCTATTTCTGAAGAAGGGCTTTTCTCCGAACGCATTTATGAAAACCAGAAGGCAGATATCTCTACTACACTGTTGTTGGAACTGGGTATGAATGGCTTCGGCTTTTCTTGATAAAGTTAACTGCTTTATAGCTTTATCACCAATAAATGGTTTAGATTATCCGCAAATTTATCAATTCTTTTTTCTGCTGCTTCTCCAGTTATCAACAGTTGGAGGAGATACAGTGTATCTATTAAAAACTGTACAAGTTTCTCCTATAAACTGTACAAGTTTCTCACTGTTATCAGTATGTTTCATTTCTTCTATTTTGTTTTCAAGTATAGCCAAAACTCGTTTTTATTTGGTAAGCTATGGTTTGAACACTGGTAATCAGATACACTGGAACATGCAACAACAATGATGCTGGTGCTTTTTAAATACATATTGTGGAAAGAGGACAGCTAGTAGAACTGGTGTGACAGCACAACTGAGTATTTTTTCTGGTGTCAAGTATGTACATGTACATGTACATCTACATCTACATACATATTCCACAAGCCACCGTAAGGAGCAATGCAAAGGGTGCTAGCCATTTCCTTTCCTGTTTTAGTCGCAAACAGAGCGAGGGAAACACGGTGGTCTATAAGCCTCCATAAGAACCCTAATCTCTCCCATTCTACCTTCTTGGTCCTTATGCGAAATGTGTGTTGGCAGCAGTAGAACCGATCTATGGTTGGCCTCAAATGCCGTTTCTCTAAATTTCCACAAGAATGCCATATGAAGAAAGCATCATCTTCCTTCCAGGGATTCCCATTTGAGTTCACAAAGCATTTTTGTAATACTTGCATGCTCATCTAACCCACTGGCGCATCTCTGAATTGCTTCAATATCTTTCTTTAATCTGCCTTGGCGGGGAAACACTCAAACAGTACTCAAGAATGGGTTGCATTACTGTTCTATATGCCATATCCTTTGAAGATGCACTACACTTTCCCAAGATTCTTTCAATAAATTGAAGTCGAGTACTCCCTTTTCCGAATACCAGCTTGATGTGTTCTTCCATTTCACATCCCTTTGCAATGTTACACCTAAATATTTAACTGGCATGACTGTGTCAAGCATCAAATTACTGATGTTATATTGGATTGTTACAGAACTGTTTTTCCTAATCATCCATATTAACTTACATTTTTCTATGTTTAGAGCAAGCTGCCATTCATCACACCAACTAGAAATTCTATCCAAGGCATCTTGTATCACCCTGCCCCACTCAGGACAACACCTTCCCATACACCACAGCAGCATCAGCAAACAGCCGTAAATTTCTGTTCATCCTATCCGCCAGATCATTTATGTATGTAGAGAATAAGAGGAGTCATATCATACTTTCCTGAGGCACTCCTGATGATACCCTTTCCTCTAATGAATAATTGTCATTTGGGACATCGTATTGGGTTCTATTACTTAAAAAGCCTTCGTAACACGCACATGTCTGGGAATTTAATCTGCATGTTTCGACCTCCAGTTACAATCTGCAACAGGGCACTGTATCAAATGTTCTCTGGAAGTCTGGGAATACAGACTCTGCCTATTGCCCTCCATCCATGGTTTGTAGGACATCATGTGAGAAAAGGGCAAGCTGAGTTTTGCACAAGGGATACTTTCTATATCTGTGCCGATTTGTAGGCAAAAGTTTTTCTGTCCCAAGGAGATTTATTATATTTGAACTCAGAATATGTTCACGATTTCTGCAGCAAACCTATGTTAAGGATATTAGTCTGTAATTCATTCCTTTACCTTCCCTATAAAAATGAGTCACTTGTGCTTTTTTCCAGTCACCTGGGACTTTGGGTGGCAGATATGCAAAAAACGCAACTAAGTAAGGGACCAATGCAGCAGATTACTGTCTGTAAAACTGAATTTGGATTACTTCTGGACCTGGTGATTTATTTGTTTCAACTCTTTCTGATGTTTCTCTTTCTCACGGATGCCTATTTTTATGTCCTTCATGTGGGGGGGCCTGTACGACAATCAAACAACAGTTTGTTTGTACTGTCCTTCTGCATGAATTATTTCTTAAAGGTGAAATTTAAAACTTCAGCTTTCCGTTTGCTGTCTTCTACTGCCACACCACACTGGCTGATGAGGGACTGGATAGAAGCCTTCAAACCGCTCAGTAATTTTATGTATGACCAGAATTTTCTCGGGTTCTCGGCAAGATCTTTCACTAAGATATGACAGGGGAAGTAGTTGTATGCTTCATGCATTGATCTTCTTCTGGAGGTACGAACTTCTACTAACATTTGTCTGTCAACATTTACATGTTCTTTTTTGAATCGAGTGTGCAACAATCTCTGTTTCCTCAGCTTTTTTCAGATCTGATTATTAAACCACAGAGGATCTTTTCCATCCTTAATACCCTTACTTGACACATATGTATTCAAAGTACAACTTACAGTCAGTTTAAACTTTGCCCATAATTCCTCTATGTCCATCATATTGGAACTAAATGATGTCCACTTATTGTCTAAGTAGGAAACTAACAACCAGTGCTCTGTTTTTTCTATTATAAATACTCTCCAGCCTTCTTGACGGATTTATTAACTTTAGTAACCATCATTGCTATGATGATATCATGATCACTAACTGAACACAAGTGAACTGGAACGAAAATGATACAAAAGTTTAACTTTACTTGTCTCCTGTAATCCATGGACAATTGTCTGGGGGTCAAGAAATCGTAACCCCCTCCTTCGAATAAAATTTGAATAGTCAAGAGCCAAAAGCTCCAATTTTCTTCTAGTCTTTAACATTTGTTGTCCACATTCTAGTTTCAATTAAGGACACATTCCAGACAAATCTTCCAGAAAAAACTTCCTAACAGTTAACCTATTATACTTTTTCAGAGAAGTTTTCCTTGTATTACCAGTCAACATTTTATATCTTCTTTTCTTATGCTACTGTCAATTATTTTGCTGCTCAACCAAACTCTTTTTCTAATTTTGCCACCTCATTTCCTAACTGAATTTCTATCAATGTTAACTGATTTAATCTGACTACACTGCACTATCCTTGTTTTACTTAATCTCTCTTTTCGCAGCATTATCCATTACATTCAACACATATCCCAAGTCCTTTGCTATCTCTGACAGAATTATCATGATACCAGCAAATCTTTGTGTTTTGTTTTCCTCTCTGAATTTTAATTCCTTTACTAAGTTTCTCCTTAGCTTCCCTTACTTTTTACTCTATGTATGATCTGCATTGGACCTGGATAAACTGACTAAACCAGAGGTTGTACAGAGTTTCAGAGAGAGCATAAGGGAACAATTTACAGGAATGGGGCAAAGAAATACAGTAGAAGAAGAATGGGTAACTGTGAGGGATGAAGTAGTGAAGGCAGCAGAGGACCAAGTAGGTAAAAAGACAAGGGCTAGTAGAAACCCGTGGGTACCAGAAGAAATATTGAATTTAATTGATGAAAGGAGAAAATATAAAAATGCAGTAAATGAAGCAGGCAAAAAGGAATACAAACTTCTCAAAAATGAGATCGACAGAAAGTGCAAAATGGCTAAGCAGGGATGGCTAGAGGACAAATGTAAGGATGTAGAGGCTTGTCTCACTAGGGGTAAGATAGATACTGCCTACAGGAAAATTAAAGAGACCTTTGGAGAAAAGAGAGCCACTTGTATGAATATCAAGAGCTCAGACAGAAACCCAGTTCTAAGCAAAGAAGGGAAAGCAGATAGGTGGAAGGAGTATATAGAGGGTCTATACAAGGGCGATGTACTTGAGGACAATATTATGGAAATGGAAGAGGATGTAGATGAAGATGAAATGGGAGATACGATACTGCGTGAAGAGTTTGACAGAGCACTGAAAGACCTGAGTCGAAACAAGGCCCCCGGAGTAGACAACATTCCATTGGAATTACTGACAGCCTTGGGAGAGCCAGTCCTGACAAAACTCTACCATGTGGTGAGCAAGATGTATGAGACAGGCGAAATACCCTCAGACTTCAAGAAGAATATAATAATTCCAATCCCAAAGAAAGCAGGTGTTGACAGATGTGAAAATTACCAAACTACCAGTTTAATAAGTCACAGCTGCAAAATACTAATGCGACTTCTTTACAGACGAATGGAAAAACTGATAGAAGCCGACCTCGGGGAAGATCAGTTTGGATTTCGTAGAAATGTTGGAACACGTGAGGCAGTACTGACCCTACGACTTATCTTAGAAGAGAGATTAAGGAAAGGCAAACCTACATTTCTAGCATTTGTAGACTTAGATAAAGCTTTTGACAATGCTGACTGGAATACTCTCTTTCAAATTCTAAAGGTGGCAGGGGTAAAATACAGGGAGCGAAAGGCTATTTACAATTTGTACAGAAGCCAGATGGCAGTCATAAGAGTCGAGGGGCATGAAAGGGAAGCAGTGGTTGCGAAGGGAGTGAGACAGGGTTGTAGCCTCTCCCCGATGTTATTCAAAGGACTTAGAAGAGCAGTTGAACGGAATGGACAGTGTCTTGAAAGGAGGATATAAGATGAACATCAACAAAAGAAAAACGAGGATAATGGAATGTAGTCGAATTAAATCGGGTGATGCCGAGGGAATTAGATTAGGAAATGAGACACTTAAACTAGTAAACGAGTTTTGCTATTTGGAGAGCAAAATAACTGATGATGGTCGAAGTAGAGAGGATATAAAATATAGACTGGCAATGGCAAGGAAATAGTTTCTGAAGAAGAGAAATTTGTTAACATCGAGTATAGATTTAAGTGTCAGGAAGTTGTTTCTGAAAGTATTTGTATGGAGTGTAGCCATGTATGGAAGTGAAACATGGACGATAAATAGTTTGAACAAGAAGAGTATAGAAGCTTTCGAAATGCGGTGCTACAGAAGAATGCTGAAGATTAGGTGGGTAGATCACATAACTAATGAGGAGGTATTGAATAGAATTGGGGAGAAGATGAGTTTGTGGCACAACTTGACAAGAAAAAGAGACCGGTTGGTAGGACATGGTCTGAGGCATCAAGGGATCACAAATTTAGCATTGGAGGGCAGCATGGGGGGTAAAAATCGTAGAGGGAGACCAAGAGATGAATACACTTAGCAGATTCAGAAGGATGTACGTTGCAGTAAGTACTGTGAGATGAAGAAGCTTGCACAGGAGAGAGTAGTATGGAGAGCTGCATCAAACCAGTCTCCAGACTGAAGACCACAACAACAACAACAACAACATGATCTGAATAACACAGGGTATAGACTACTACCTTGTCTCACTCCCCTTTCAGTTACTACCTCCTCCTCGCAGCCTTCCAATCTTTTAGCTGCAGTTGGGTTTCTGTTATAATTGTAGATAATCTTCAATTCCCTGATTGTTATTCCTGTTAATTTCATAGTGTGCACGTCAGTCAACATTATCAAAAGCTTTTTCTAAATCTGCAAATGCAGATTTATCTTTCTTCAAGTTTATCTTCTAACATGAGTCATAAAGACAACATTGTCTCATATGAGCCAATGTTTCTCCTGAACCCAAACTAACATTCTCCCACACTAGATCCCAATAGTCACTTCATTCTTCTATAGATAATGAGTGTTAGTATTCTGCAATCATGACATGTTATTCTTCATATCAGTTGCAACAGTTTTTTCATGGTTGGTTCTCTAAGGATCTTAATAGTTTTGACGGACTTAATCTAATCTCAGAACCCAGTTTTGATTGTTTCTTAGCACTCTGTCAAACTCTTCTTGGAGTATCATCTTGACCCCTTCAAATTCCCTTTTCTCAATATAATCACTTCTTTCCCTCCCATAAATTCCTCCCGTCTTTCAGTGTCCTTTTCTTTGCTTAGGTCCAACTTGCCATCTGATATCTTGTTCAGAATCATAGCAGACAGTACAACTTCATTATTGTAGGTGAAAATTACAAGAGAATAAACTGAAATATAAATAAAAATTGGAAAAATGTAGCTCTTGAATTCTATTTTCAGTTTTATCTTCCTGTATCTTTTACTTGTCAATTATTCTTTCTGCTATTTTCATGAGCAACACCGATGGGTATGTCGGAGACAGGTTTTGGGGGGGGGGGGGGGGGGGGGTGAGAGACTCAGATTAAAACTACTTGTTATTTGATGTTTGTCACGTGGTGCAACAGTATTGCCACAACAGTTGTCAGCTGCACCTCAGGTGAGATTCAGACAACAGACAGCAAGCTGCCAACAAGAGCATGAAGCATTTTGCCTGCAATATTCTGTCTATTGACAGCATTGAGATTTCACCTTCTGAAAGTATATATTGGCAAGCCATTTGTCTCTTTTTAATTTTATAATAAGAAGAAAATCAAGTCATATACCAATGATGAAACATGGACATTGTCACAATGGAAGCAGCTCATGTGGCTCAACAATGTATATTCTTATATCATAGGTGCAACAATATTGGAGGTGGTCTGCAAAGAAACTACATATACTACCTGAAGAGGGGCAGCAGCCTTTTCAGTACTTTCAGGTGTTGGACGATTGACTGATCTATTCCTTAGTGTGTTGAATAGTAGATCCCTTAATCAAACAATGCAAAAAACCCAAAACCGAGCTAGCCCACCAGTTGCTGAGCATGCAACACAACACAATGTGCTTGACTTCAAAGGCTGCTTCACACAACCTATGCCACCTTGATCCCTCCCACCGGCAGCAGCTTTTCTGGATTGTGTAGGTGAGAACTCTCCCTGCAACACATCATTTATATCTGTAACCCCTATGGCCCAAACTTTCACTAGTCCCCATCCTCTGCCTGCTTCTATACCCTTCCCTGCTCCCACTTCAGCTTCACACACATCTTTTGGCCCCCCTCCCCTTCCGCCCAGCTCATCTGCATAATCCATTCCCTTTCTTTGGTTCTTTCATCTTCCTTTCTCACCAGCACATTTCTCCTGATGCTACACCAAGCAGCCCCTCATCCCATTCCCACCACATCTCTACCTGTTTCCATCTTCACCCACCACTGCCCTACTATTCCGGCCCCCTTCCCACCCCATGTCTCTTCTATTCCCTCACTATCCAACCAAGCCGAGATCATTACTTACCTCAGTGGGGTCACAGTGCCCTGATACAACAGTAGCCACATGTATGCGATTTGTGTGTGTATGAATGTGTGTGTTTCTGCATCTGATGAAGGACTTTGTGCAGAAGCTAAAATCTAACAGTTTACTGCTAAATGTGCCATCTGCTATTCCAAACTTCCTCTATGTGGTGGGTTGTAATTTGTCCTAATATTCAGGTCCTTTAAGCATGTAGATAGATTAGAAAGCTGGAAAGAAGAAATGGTTAGACTGAAGTGAGATACGGTGGGAATTAGTGGCATGTACTCGCAGAAACAAACAGGATTTCTAGCCAGATGAGTACACTGTTATCAACGCAAAATGAAACAGGGGTAAAATAAAAATCCAAGTGAACTACTATGACTTGCTTTGTGAATGAGTTGCTGTAGTCAAGAAGGGACAAAAGCAACAAGACCCATCACAGCAGTACAAGGGTACAGATTGAATTTGATAGCAATTAAAATAAATCCAATATCAAGGAGAGTGAGAAAAAATTAAATAAATTATTCAGTTTGTTAAGGAACAGCAAAAAATTGAAATATTTTTTGGTGGGAGATGGGGCTGGAATTCAAAAGCACAAAAATGAAGATGAGTAACAGTAAACTATTTTATGTCCGATGTCCGCAATTTTTTATGGTTTAAATATTATCCTCTTATGAAAGACTTTATTCAACAAGAGCATTTTATTCATAAATTCGTTCTCAGCATAATAACCATTTATTCCTGTTTTTTTTCCCCCCTATGTTACCAGTTTTGTAATCTTTTTAGGTAACTGTTTGGATTTTCTGACAAAGACACTCACCGCCGGTGTCGAAACCAGGTTGAAGTACAGTTTTACTGCATCCGGTTGGCTGTATTATGCAAATCGGAAATTTTCAAACCTTTGATTTAAGAATAATTAGAGAAGGTTGTATCAGTGGAAGATACCTGGAGACAATGAAATATTTAGGATAGATCACATAATGGGACGCAGATTTTTAAATTAGATTTTAAGTTGCAAAACATTTCTAGTAGCAGATGTGGACTCTGCCCACAATTCATTGGTTATGAACTGCAGGTTAAAACTGAAAAAAACATTGCAGAAGGGAATAAAGACATCTACGAAATGAAACTGACAGAAGGTGCAAAACAGCTAATCAGGAATGGCTAAAGCAGAAATGCAAAGCTGTAGAACCATGCATGACTACAGGAATGACAAATGCAATGTACAGGAAATTAAAGAAACCTTTGGAGAAAAGAGAAACAGTTGGACAGAATCAAGAAGTCAGGTAGCAAGCCAGTATTAAGCACAGAAAGAAGCGTAAGAGATGGAAGGAATATATAGATGGAATACACAAAGCAAACTCTCAACTTAATTTTTGGAGGTAATTGGGAAAGCCAATCATGACTAATTATTCTAACCGATATGTGAGATATATGAGACAGGTGAAATACTGCAGACTTCAAGAAGGATGTAATAACTAAAATTTCAAGACAGCAAGAGTTGACATGTGTGAACACTACTGAACAATCAGTTTCATGAGTCATGGTTGCACATTACTGACAAAAAGTATTTACTGAAAAGATAGGTTAAAGAAAGGCAAGCCTATGTTTATAGCATTATTTTGTACATTTTGAAAAAGCTTTTGATAATACTGACTGATAAACGCTCTTTGAAATTCTGAAGGTGGCAGGACCGAAATACAGAGAGCAAAAGATTTTTATAACTTGTACAGAGACCAAAATGCAGTTACAGGAGTCATACGATGTGACAGACAATCATTAGTTAAGAAGTGTGAGATGGAGTTGTAATATATCCCTATGTGTAAAATGAACAAACAGTAAGAGAAGTCAAAGAGAAACGGAAATGGAAATGTCATGTGGCAAGGGCCTCCCGTCGGGTAGACCGTTCGCCTGGTGCAGGTCTTTCGATTTGACGCCACTTCGGCGACCTGCGCGTCGATGGGGATGAAATGATGGTGATTAGGACAACACAACACCCAGTCCCTGAGCGGAGAAAATCTCCGACCCAGCCGGGAATCGAACCCGGGCCCTGAGGATTGACAGTCTGTCACGCTGACCACTCAGCTACCAGGGCGGATAGTCAAAGAGAAATTTAGCTAGAGAATTAAAGTTCACAGAAAAGAAACAAAAACTTTTAAGTTGACCTGTAATACTGCCAGAGATGACCAAGGACTTGGAAAATGAGTGGAACTGCATGAATAGTCGCTTGAAATGAAGTTACAAGAAAAACAATAACAAAAGTAAAACAAGAGTAATGGAACGTACTTGAGTTAAATCAGGAAACACAGAAGAAATTAGATTAGGAAATAAGACACTGAAAGTAGTAAATGAGTTTTGATACCTGGTGACTGCAAATAACTGGTGATAGCAGAGGTAAATAGTATGTAAAATACAGATTAGCAATAATGAGAAAGGCTTTCTTAAAAAGTGAAATGTACTAACACTGAATATAAATTAAAGGTTAGGAATTCTTTTCTCAAAACATTTGTCTGGAGTGTAGCCTTTTACGGAAGCCAAACATGGACAATAAACAGTACAGACAAAAAGACAGAAGCTCTCGAATAGTGGTGCTACAGAATAATGCTTTACATTAGATGTTTAGATCGGATAATTAATGAAGAGGCACTGAATCAAATGGAAGAGAAAGGAGCTTTATGTCACAATTTGACTAAACGATGGGATTGGTTCATAGACTTCATCCTGAAGCATCAAAGAATAGTCCATTTTGTTATGGAGGGATCTGAGTGGGTATGGGGGAGTAAAAGTTGTAGAAGTAGATCAAGGCTTGGCTCCAGTAAGCAGGTTTAAGTGGATGTAGGTTGCAAAACTTATGCAATGATGAAATGGCTTGCACAGGATTGACTAGTGTAGACAGCTGCATCAAACCCGTCATCGAATTTAAGATCGCAACAACAACAACAATAATAATAATAGCAACAATACCAACTAAATATACTATGCAATATCCATAAGAGTGCATGGTTCTATGGCAGTTAGACAGATTTAAGATGCATTTATTTGTACTAGTCAGTCTTTCATTCATACTAACTAGTTACTATGAAATGGAAGCTGATAAGACACATTCAGTCAGTAAAATACAATTTTCCTTGGCGCAGTGGTTGTTTGAAGTCAGAGAATGGATCCAATGGGGAAATAAAGATGACTCAAAGGTAAAAGATAGATCACTCCAAATCTCATCGTAATAGAGACTCATCAAATGTTAGAAGCAAGGAGCTTTGGATGAAAGATGGCAATGAATCGCCGGGTTTTCATCAGTCACCGGAAAACGATAACAATAAAGATTACAAAATGCTTGTGATATTTGAAAACACAATGACAAATGTGGACCACAGGAACAAAACGTGTATCTAAACACATAAAGACAATCTCAAAACACAGACAGTGTTAGTGACAGTATTATTTCACGTGGGAAGAAAGAGGAGAATGAAGACAGAGGTAAATAAAAATGTGAGATGCGACCGAAACATGGAAGGTACTAAACAAGAAACAGATACAAAGATATGTACTACAAAGTCAAAGGGTAGAAATCCAAGAGTTCACAGAAGAGATTCATGAATGGCAGAGTGTAAACAATAAGTCTGAGAAAGTGATGAGGGCTGGTGGTGCAAGAAAAAAAGAGGATGAGTGAGCAACATAGGCATTATTAAAGAAGTAACATAATTTGACAACATGCTGGTGAGAAGAAGCAGATGTATATCCAAAAGCACTTTTCTAGCATAAGAATGTCAAAGTACTGGTCAAATATGCAAATTGTGGTAACAATGCAAATTGTTTATGAGTGTAATTCATGTAATACATGCTCTGCAGAGTATCTCTGAAATGTTTTTGAGAGCATACATGTGGAATCTAATTACATAAAGTGGGAGAATCATTGAAGCTTCTCTTGAAAAAAATTACGTAAACCAAGCACTAAAAAAAAAAAAAAAAATTATACATTGCTGGTCGGGAATTCGAACTCCACTTTCCTCAGTCTAATGGCTTTTTTGACGAAGTGGGATGGTAAAATACTGCAATCTGGAGCAATGCAAATTTGTGTTTTGACATTATTATCTGTTGCACACAACAACTATCAATTACTTCAGCAGTAAAAGCAGTTGGTCTGCTAAGTGTTACATGGCATAGTACATATTCATGCATGCTACTGGCAAGACATACAAGTATAACATGCAACACAAGTAAACACCTGGTGGGTAAATTCCAGATTATTGAGCGTAACAAAAAACAAGAACATTTACTGTTTTTGGAAAGGTCATATGATGCAATTTTCTCAGTCAATTACAAAGGTAACATAAGTCAAGTGATAGTTGGAAGTTGTTTCATGGTCTATTGTGTACTGTGAAACATGGTAACTGCTCCAAAGTTGTGTAGCTGCAGTTTCATGGATTTCCAATAGTCCTGTTGTCATCCTCTAAGAACACACAGCCAATACTTAGGTGAATATTTAAATTGCCCATATCTATAATATGTCAGGGATGATGATTCCTAAGAAGCATGCTAACTTTTCAAGATAATACCGAAAATCATACTACTAACTCTCTACAGATTTTATTTGATGACCACACAACTGAACTTCGATGGTTTCTCCAGTCTATCCTATCACCTAACATGGAGAAGAAGAAATATCAGAATTTGGCATCTATATTCATATTGGAAAAAAAAGAGGGAAAACAAACCACACAGAACACCATGAACACTAGAGATACGACGTTCGTATTCACAGGACGTGTGCATTAGTGTGTTCTGCAGAAATGATTAGCGTTTCAGTCACCTTACTACAGCACATGTGCTGTTGACAGCAGGCACAGGGTCTTCCACGGGCCTTGATAACTTGTTCCATGGGTGATGACTTCAATGCGTGTAAGGCACAAATAGCGTCTTATGGTATAGCCATCCGTGGTGCTTTCACCTGATTCCGAAGTTCATGTGCGGTGGTTTGCATTGAGTCAAAGCGCTGCAACTGTCGTTTCACCACATCCCACACATTTTCAATTGGCGACAAGTCTGGTGATCTGGTGGGCCAGGGGAAAAGGCCGACATTCTCTGACTTCAAGAAGGCATGTGCTTGTGCAGCAACATGTGGTCATGCGTTTTCTTACTGAAAAATGGCATCTGGGGTGTTGTGTAGAAAAGATATCACTGGGTGTCATTCGTGTAAATCACACTATGCCCTGGACATGCACCAACTACGATTTGTGGTTGTACCCAACAGCACCCCACACCGTAAGGCCTCTAGTTGGTGCTATATGTTTTGTGAGAATGTAATCACTGCAATGCTGTTCCCAGTCTGTGGCAAACTAAAATGCAGCTATCATTGTCAAGCAAATAGAATCTGGATTCATCAGAAAACACTATTTCATGCCTTTCTCGTTGTTCCCAGTGACGTCATTCCATATGAACAGCAATTTCCCACACTGATCCTCCTCTTTTCAACTACTGATCTGACGGTACGGTTCGCGCATATATCTGCGAGGCATCCTGCGTGTCTGCTCGAGTCACACTGATCCATTGCCTTCGATGTAGAGTGACAACGAGAGCTGCAGCTACTCTTTATCGATAGGTGGTGTTGAATCATGTTAGCATTGTTGACCTTGAATCCATGGGCCAACATGGTTCAAATGCTAAACATTTCTGCAGAAAATACTAATGTACATGTCCTTTGAATATCCTGTCTCCAGTCATCCAAGGTGTCTTTTTCTGAACGTGAGTGTATATTACTATACAAAGACAAGTCGTCGTGTAATGTTCTTACCATAAATCTCAAAGAGTACTTGGCCAATTTACTTTAAATTTTTACACGATATTCTAATAAACATTTGGACAGACATAGGCTATATATTTTTTTAAAACAATAATGAACATGTTTCCTTTTAAAACCAACAACAAGAAAGAAAATACTAAGCTGTAAAAATATGAGGTTCCATTTTCTTTATCTCAGCCTGGTTTACCAATGATAGCAGAGCACTTAAAGCATCGGACAAGTTGTTTCTCCCATATATATTCTTCTCCTTATATATAATTTTAAACAAAAATTGTATAAAAAAATATGAGCTTTTTTTTTACCCTCACAATTGGTTTTAACATAAAACTGGAAGTTGTATTTACAACTTATCCGCTTATGATTAGAATACTGCTATGGAATCTGAAGAGTCCGAAACTTTGAAATGTTGTAGGTTCGCAAATTCAAACTATGCAAAATGCTGTCATTTAAGCTACCGTCTGCACAGACCCAGCACTAGGAGAGGTCTCTCACCCCATATACCAATGATCCTAATCGAGTTATTGTAAGAGACTTCAGTGCTAGCACTAGGAGAGGTCTCTCACCCTATATACCAATGATCCTAATCGAGTTATTGTAAGTGACTTCAGCACTCAGAGTTTCATTGGCAATAATAATAATAATAATAATAATAATAATAATAATAATAATAATAAATCCCGTGGGGGCCCGGGAAAAGAATAGGCCTCCGGTATGTTCTGCCAGTCGTAAAAGGCGACAAAAAGAACAAACCACTAATAGGGCTAACCCCCCTTTTAGTGTGATGAGTTGGTACAGGACAGAACTAAAGAAGCCTCGGACAAGCGCCGTCATGGTCGGGGACGACGCTTGAACCCTATGCCCGCCCACAATGGTAACGACACTGCTAGCCAACTGGAAAATGATTTAAATCCAAATAGAGGTGTTTTGCAGGATATGCTTCCTACAACCACCCTAGAAGGAAAACAAAGGCAGAGGATGAGATGGTCAGATGAAGTTAATCGACACCTCATGTTCTGTTATTACCAAGGAACAAACCTAGGAACCAACACAACTGGATACAGATCACAAGTATACACAACATTTATTACCAGATACCCAGAATTAAAATTTTTAACACAACAAAGACTAGCTGATCAGATCCGTGTAATAAACAAAAATAAAGGGATACCACAGTCAGAATTAGAAAACAACAAGTACAACAAATACTGGAACAAAATAATATGCAAACAGAAGAAGAAGAAAAATACAGTAATGGACTCAAACATCCCAGAGCAAACAAAGAAAGTACAACACGCATCAATTAAACAATCAGAGGAAAACGAAATCTTGCGACAGCCACCAGAACAAGCACAAATAGAACACGAAGTGACACACATGTCAGATATAGAAGAAAAATTTCAGCTGACATATATAGAATACAAAGACACAAATACAGACATTAGACCATTCTTGCATAGACTGCCAAGTAACCCACAAGTCGAAACAACAATAAAAACTATCAACACAATCATACACAACAAAATAAATGAATATACAACTATGGAAGAGTTACAACTACTGGTTTATATAGGAGCACTCACTACACTAAATATACACACTAGGCAGAGATCAGAACCAACCAACACACAGAAGAAACCCACAAAACCAGCATGGCAACACAGGCTACAGATCAGAATAGAAAAACTGAGAAAGGACATCGGACAGCTAACACAATTTATAAGAAATGAAATGTCAGAAAAAAAAAAAACGAAAAACGTTAGGTAAAATCTCACAACAAGAAGCGATAGAGCAATTAGATGAGAAGAAGCAGAAATTACAAGCATTGGCCAAACTACTTAGGAGACACAAAAAAAGTGAAAATAGAAGGAAACAAAACCAAACATTCAGCGCAAACCAAAAGAAATTTTACCAGACAATAGATAACACACACACATTAAAATAGACAATCCACCAAACATAACAGACATGGAACACTTCTGGAGCAACATATGGTCAAACCCGGTACAACATAACAGGCATGCACGGTGGATACAAGCAGAAACAGACACATACAAGATGATACCACAAATGCCTGAAGTGATAATTTTGCAACATGAAGTCACTCAAGCTATTAATTCTACTCACAATTGGAAAGCCCCTGGAAAAGATAAAATAGCAAATTTCTGGCTAAAGAAGTTCACCTCAACACATTCACATCTAACTAAATTATTTAACAGTTACATTGCAGACCCATACACATTCCCTGATACACTTACACATGGAATAACTTATCTGAAAGCTAAAGATCAAGCAGACACACCAAACCCAGCTAAATATCGCCCCATAACGTGCCTACCAACAATATACAAAATATTAACTTCAGTCATTACACAGAAATTAATGACACATACAACAAAGAACAAAATTATAAATGAAGAACAAAAAGGCTGTTGCAAAGGAGCACGAGGATGTAAAGAGCAACTGATAATAGATGCAGAGGTGACATATCAAGCTAAAACTAAACAAAGGTCACTACACTACGCATACATTGATTACCAAAAAGCTTTTGATAGTGTACCCCACTCATGGTTACTACAAATATTGGAAATATACAAAGTAGATCCTAAATTGATACAGTTCCTAAACATAGTAATGAAAAATTGGAAAACCACACTTAATATCCAAACAAATTCAAATAATATCACATCACAGCCAATACAGATTAAGCGTGGAATATACCAAGGAGATTCATTAAGTCCTTTCTGGTTCTGCCTTGCTCTGAACCCACTATCCAACATGCTAAATAATACAAATTATGGATACAATATCACTGGAACATACCCACACAAAATCACACATTTGCTATACATGGATGATCTAAAACTACTGGCAGCAACAAATCAACAACTCAACCAATTACTAAAGATAACAGAAGTATTCAGCAATGATATAAATATGGCTTTTGGAACAGACAAATGTAAGAAAAATAGCATAGTCAAGGGAAAACACACTAAACAAGAAGATTACATATTGGATAACCACAGTGACTGCATAGAAGCGATGGAAAAAACAGATGCCTATAAATATCTAGGATACAGACAAAAAAATAGGAATAGATAATACAAATATTAAAGAAGAACTAAAAGAAAAACATAGACAAAGACTAACAAAAATACTGAAAACAGAATTGACAGCAAGAAACAAGACAAAAGCTATAAATACCTATGCTATACCAATATTGACCTACTCATTTGGAGTAGTGAAATGGAGTAACACAGACCTAGAAGCACTCAATACACTTACACGATCACAATGCCACAAATATAGAATACATCACATACATTCAGCAACAGAAAGATTCACATTAAGCAGAAAGGAAGGAGGAAGGGGATTTATCGACATAAAAAACCTACATTATGGACAGGTAGACAATTTAAGAAAATTCTTTATAGAACGAGCAGAAATCAGCAAAATACACAAAGCAATCACTCATATAAATACATCTGCTACACCACTTCTACAACCCTTTAGATCACATAATATCAACATATACGAAGAAAGTAAATTGGAAAAAGAAAACACTACATGGCAAGCACCCATATCATCTAACACAGCCACACATCGATCAAGACGCATCCAACACATGGCTAAGAAAAGGCAATATATACAGTGAGACGGAAGGATTCATGACTGCAATACAGGATCAAACAATAAACACCAGATATTACAGCAAGCATATTATTAAAGATCCCAATACCACAACAGATAAATGCAGACTTTGCAAACAACAAATAGAAACAGTAGATCACATCACAAGCGGATGTACAATACTACCAAATACAGAATACTCCAGAAGACATGACAATGTTGTAAAAATAATTCATCAACAGCTTGCCTTACAACATAAACTTATAAAACAACACGTTCCTACATACAAGTATGCACCACAAAATGTACAGGAGAATGATGAATACAAATTATACTGGAACAGAACCATTATAACAGATAAAACAACGCCACATAACAAACCTGACATCATACTCACCAATAAAAAGAAGAAATTAACACAACTAATCGAAATATCCATACCCAATACAACAAATATACAAAAGAAAACAGGAGAAAAAATTGAAAAATACATCCAACTGGCTGAGGAAGTCAAGGACATGTGGCATCAGGATAAAGTTGACATTATACCAATTATACTATCAACTACAGGAGTCATACCACACAATATCCACCAGTACATCAACGCAATACAGCTACATCCAAACATATATATACAACTACACAAATCCGTAATTATTGATACATGTTCTTTTACTCGAAAGTTCCTAAACGCAATGTAACATATACCGTGCAGTTAAAAGGAAGTCACGCTTGATCAAGGTCCGCGTCACTTTCATTTCGAACCAGACCTAAGGTCTGAGAAAGGAAAGAAATAATAATAATAATAATGAAGGCTGTAGGTCAGCAAGAGGGAGGGAGGGAATAGACATAGTGAAGAAAAAGGAGGAGATGGACAGGAGGGGTGGTGTTGGGAGAGGAGAAAATGGACAATGAGAGAGGAGAGGAGAAGATCACCAGTAGTAGTGCAGGAGAGAAGGGGGTGGAGCACAGAGAAGGAGTTAGTACACATACCCAATTCCTATACTTATTTAGCAATTCTGAAGCATTGTGAGTGTTAATAAGAGATAAGGCACCAACTCAGGTTGGGGAATAATGGGGGACGAAATCAGCCATGTCCTTTTTAAAGGAACAATCCCTGAGTTCAATGTAAGTGATTTAAAGTGATTTAAAGATACCCCTGGAAACCTATGTATCAGTGGCTGGACAGTGATTTAAATTCCTGGTTCTGCCCCCCCCCCCCCCCCCAAAAAAAAAAAAGCATTTTAAGTAATAGAATGCAGTTTGTTGTCTTTGATGGCGTGTGTTCCTCAAAGATAAGGGTAACAGCAGGAGAGCAGCAGAAAGTGTGTTAGGACTGCTACTGCCCTGTGTGTAAAATGGGAAATCAAAAAGTTACTCATTATTATGACAAGCAATGTAATTTTTGCAGGATACTGCAGTACACTTCCAAATGGCATAGGTACATGACACTATATTTCAACATAGTCACCAAGTCTGTGTAAACAATAGCCGGAATGTTCTATCAATAATTCAATTCCTTGATGATACAATTCTGCTCCTTAGTCATGGAGTCATTTAAGAATCGCTGTGTTAAGATCCCCATCATTGGAAAATCTCTTTCCTCCAAATGTGTTCCCCCACCCCCTGCTTACCAGAAAGATGGATATCATATGGTGCAAGATCTGGACTTTCCAATCTGCATCACCTATGTCTGTGTGGCCTTAGTCAAATTGTTGTTTCACTTTGACTGGACACATTATTGCAATTGGTCCATGTATCACCAGAATTTCACGGAGAATCTGTATGCAATTTACACATTTTCCCACAAGAACATTCTGTCCCACACACTTCAACTTTGGAATATGTTTCCAGCTGCTGTGATGCACCTGTCATCCACATCACAGCATGACTTTGTCGGCTGGAAACACAGAACAAGTAATCTCTTCTGGCAGCATCCCACACTCTTGTCATGCATTGGTCTTAGGATGGGATCAGCTGTGTAACTTACTCTCTGAACTCCTTACGTACATAAAAGGTTTGTCGAATAACGTGAACAACAGTCTCATGACAATGTTTGCTGAAGATGCTGTTGTGTATGGAAAAATGACTAGCTGATATGAACCATTCTGTGGAGCATAATCAAAAAGAAGCAGCAATTCTGCCATACTGGGGAAACACTATGTTACTGTACTTAATAATTTTAATGATGTGTGATTTTCAGTTTGAGGAAATTGTGAGGGAAAATGGACAAACAATTCTTTGTACACTGGGTTAACCATGCACATATGGAGCAAAATGGTACCCCCCCCCCCTCTATGAAAAGTACACACACACACACACACACACACACACACACACATTCCTGGCCCCCACAACATAAGAACAGAATCAGGCTGAAGAGGACTGAATCAAACTGCACCGGAGACATAGAAGCAGATCAATGGAAATTTTCTCCAATCCAAGATTCATTTATTCTGATTTGATTCTTCATCAGGATGCAAGAGTGTGGTGTCCACTGGAAGCAATCCACAAAACTTTTAGAGGATGTCCTCCTTCCAAGGTAACTAGTATGTGCACGCAGGCGCACATGCAAGGCACTCGCACTTGCACCTAGCTGCACAGCTAAAGTGTCCCAACTAAATACATCGCATTGCCACTACAGCAAGATTGAGGTGAGGGGCTGTATGAAGTCAAGCGGGCAGGGGAAGAAAAGAGGCAATAGGGGTGAATGACAGCCATGGGAGAGAAAGGAAACAAGCACATAGGAAGGACTGTGAACCAGTGAACTTCCTCTGGTGCAGGCAGGGAGAAATGTGTGTGTGGTACATAGTAATGTGGAGTAATGGACATGGAAGGGGGGGGGGAGAGGGAGGGAGAGAGGGAGAGGGAGGGGGGGAGAGGGAGAGGGAGAGCAGGAAGAGGAAGACTGCAGAGGGGAGGATGTGAGTCTACACTATGTGGAGGTGAGGAAGGGGGAAGTGGACATAGTTGCAGCACAAGGGCCAGATTGAGGCTTGGAGGATTGTGGGATCAATCTCCACAAGCCTCGGCCCCAACACTCATCTGCAATTCTGCTCTCCCCACCTCCCCCCCCCCCCTTTTCACTCATATTATATTCACAGTCTTCCTCTTCCTTCATTCAATCTCCCCATCCAAGTCAATTTCTTCACACCCCTGTGCACAACAAACAACTCTCACTGCCTGCATTAAGCAAGCTCACCAGAGCTGCATTCCTATCCACTGCACTTGCTGTGACTCCCTCCCAACTGTTAGTCACCTTACCTTCTTCTTTCCTGCTTTCCCCTCCCAACCTTCCCCTCTCTAACCCAACAACTCCCTACCTCAGCTGAGCTGCACTGACAGTACAATGTATAAGGCTTGAATAATGTAACAATGCATGTGTATGTGTGAATATGTAAGTGTATCCTGTATGAGTTGGCTCTCAAGTTTTCAGTCTCATTTTTGTGCCTGTCGGCCAATCGACACCTAAACTAAACAGTAAGCTGTCACTTTTACTTCTTCCATTATTTACATTCCACCAACGACTTCTATTAACAAATTTACTCTAAAATGTAATAACTGTCAAGGGCAACTCCTTTTTAATGCTAATGTCGTTAGGAGTCATAACCGTATGTATTGATTCTGTGTGGCAATGCTGTATGCTAAAACTTCAATAGAACACTTTTAATGTGAGTTACATTAAAGGAATGTGTCTTCTGTATCATACTTGGAACTGCATACATAAACTTTGAGAGACAGAGCCTCATCCACAACTTCTCATAAATTTAACTGATTATCATGAGTTTTCTGATTCAATTAATGGCATTTCACACCCAAAATGGGCTATTTATTCTGCACAAGCTGTAATTTGATTTTCTTTCTTTTTTCTTAAGAGTACCTATGTCAGAGCTTTAACACCTGCAATAACAACCAGCCAGTTATTGTTTAAAACATCTGGATGGGCTACTTTCAACAGTGTCAGCTTACTTTCAACAGCATCAGTTCAATATTCAATTAAAAATAAATGAATGGGAAATCTGCTACAATACGTCCTTGCCTTACTCTGAACTAACAGGCTGACTCAAGTGAATCTGAAAATTAATACAGAATAAAACCACAATGAAGTTACAGATTTTTCATGTACACAATATACTGCTAATGGTGAAAGTCGTACAAAGTGCTTGGAAAAAATCCCATGACCAACAAGGCATATAACCTAATCTTTAGATTTGTAGTACACTAATATCCATAAGTCAACTGATCTTTGAGACCTGTAAAATAACATTGTGTCATCCAATGTTGTGCATACTAAACAGTGTGGGATGCTACAGAAACATATGATACAGCTAGTACTCCGCTTAGTGTGACTTCAGAAGTTGGCAGCGTGGTTCAGGCTGAACGTTTTGCATGTGTGTGACACACAGTATTCATGTTGTAGGAACGTGGGACTTGAAAGGAATAAACTGTGTGTGCCATGTCACTGACGGATTACAGGTCAGCAATAAATTTGTGAAGAATATTGTGGGTGAAAGGACGCTGCAGTATGGGCAATATCAGCCACATGCTACAGCTGAGTTAGAAGGTTTTTATCAGCTGTGAAGCTAGACACAGCACAGTGACTTTATTCAAATTGCGGGGAGCCAATGTGTCTTTTGTGCTGTTATGCAAAGGTGTCATACCACATATTCACTTTCTGTATGCCACTCATAGAGACATTACACACCATAGTAAGTTTCTTGGGGTATCTCGTACCTGTATCACCCTGTCGTCTGTTGGCAGCGCACCTCTTTGTGTACACATTATTGCGATGTCTCAAACTGTTTCGTGTGTTTTCTAGATCTCTCAACTTAAGGTTGTGAGCGAGAGTATGTAACTTGTAAGTAATCCCCAAAGCCAGTTTAACAATGAAAGCTCTTTGCACAAAAGTAATTTCAAGTGGGGGAAAAAAAAACCACCTTTTGTGAGATACGAAGTTTGGAAACCAGGTACATTACACTACAATGGAAGACGTTAATAATAAAAGTTACTTATATGATGCATGGTACCAAGTATGTGTGTTTAGAACAAATGTCTGCTTGCCACACAGAAAGAGAACATTATCCATCTGTTACCTGGATGAAGCATGCCCTTAAAGCGAGAGACATCCTCTGTACCCCATGTTAAAGGTTCTGACGGCAGAGGAGATGCTTGAGTGCGAGCCTGACCCCGAGCACTCGAACGGCCCCGGCTGCTTCCTCCACGAGCTCTGCCTCGTTTTCGTGTTGTATTTCGTTGATTTTTTTCTGTTTCAGCAACAAGAAAAGAGCGCTTTCTCATTTAAGGATTTACAATAGGTACAGAATTACAAAAAGAATTTCAATTATCTCATAATTTAATTTAATACACAATGACCCATCATTTAAAAAAATATATCCAGGTCTGAATGCTGTACTGAGAAGAAAATTTTCTTGAGAAAAATTGTAAGGAGACAAAATGGCTGGCCAGTATTTTTCCTTAGTAGGCAGACCACAAAGTCCAGCCAATACACACACAAGAGTAGAAAAACCAACCATAGCGTTTCGAACTGTTAGTCTCCAAAAATTATGAAAGAATTTTTTTAACTGCTAAAAGACACATATAAAAGAAGAAATAATTATCGTAAGTTCCAGAACACAATAGCTCTGAAAGTCAGGACAGATTTTTTCTACTTTTACCTATGTCTATCAAGGAAGTGCTGACCGCATGCTCTTCCCTTTGAAGCAGGCACATGCTGATCCCTTATAAAAACCAAAGAAATGAGGTGGTCAAGGGAAACCAGCTGTGTCATATAATTACTTGAGACTAAATCAGTGGTTGGAGAAACCCCCAATAAACTAATCTTAAACAGAACTGAGGGAGCAACAAATTGTACCAGATTCTTTTCTGGTTAAAAATATAATTTTCTCCCCAGGGGACAATATACTACCCTCTGGGAGAAAGAACTTTTTTTTTCTGTGATAAGTGACAATACAATTTTCATCAAAGATGTAAAACTTTTCAATCCCTTGAATTGTAAAAGTTTTATTCACTGGTGTATAGCTTACCGGCACTCAGGGAAGTGAAACCAAGCAAAAACAATTCATTTTGGAAAGATCTTTCATGCGTGGCAACATGTACACTGTGTATTTTCATATTATGACAGTATAAACATGGATTACACTAAATACAGCACAATAGCTTCCAAAACACTGAAACCAAGATTGCATTGCATGATGCACATTTTGTCAGCCTATCATAGTTCATGTCAACGTGATCTCACTAGGCAATAGCAACATAACTGTTATGTAGTATGAACCTACAAATATGAAAATTTAATGGTTTAAATTAATATACATACAGTATAGCTAAAGGAAAAGCTAAGCTTTCATGTATAATACTGATTGTTAAATAGTTTTTGCTGTCCCACCCCCTTAAAGGGTGTGGTTAAGCATGATCCTAGCAGCGCAAATTAAATTGCAGAACTAAATATTGCTAACAAGCACAATTATAAATTTCACTGTTGCACTGTGAACATTTCGTGGGTTACCTGGCTGAATACATGTTCCATCAAGCACTTTGACTTTTCCACAGAAAAGCCAGTTACATGTGAAACAGCTCAAGAACTCCCCCCTCCCTCTCTCTCTCTCTCTCTCTCTCTCTCTGCCTTTCCCGGATGAAAAAGTTTCGGGTTTTTTCTAAATTTCCTGGGGCATATACACCCTGGCCGAGTCATCAACAGGCACAAAAAAAGGGCAAAGAAAACTTGCTAGTTTTCAGTGTAATTCTTTCTCAAGCTAGACTACACATACACACACATATATTTATTTATTCATTTATTGCCAGACTAGTATCAGGCCATTGCTCATCATCAGCAGCATCTTATATACTGGTCTCTTAGCATATTCCAAAGATTTTGCCAGTAACAGTCATGAACATTACAGTTTTAATTAGTATACAAATTTTGGACATTATGCAATTGTCTTTGTTGATGTGCTTAATACCTCTAACAAGTACATACGCAATACTAGACTAACAATAAATAAATGAAGTAATCCTTATTGGGTACATACTTCCAACACTTCCATTTACTTGCTCTTACTCTGAAACACAGTATACGTCACCATAAATTAATGTAACACTTCTCCAACTTTATGCTTAAGTCAGTGAGTGCACAGAGCTGATAAACAGTTGTCTGATCACTGCAACATCTAACTGTGCAATGTGTTATAAATTAATGGGTACACTACACCTACTGACTTGTTCCGCACCCACGAGAATCATCTCATTTTCTGGCCTATGGAATGAAAACTGAATCGAATATAGTCTAACCTAATCTAAGACCAACATATCTGCATCCAGCAAAAGCCAGCAGAAGTTAAAAAACAATCTGACGCAAGTAACAAATAATGAATGGTAATATTTAAAAGGGCGCTCGAAAAGAAATGAGCCAGGGACATAATTACAGAAACCAGTACCTGTATGTCAGAAGTATTGACCCTGGCTATTGAGACATTTGTCCCACTGTAACACAAGGTAGTGAATGGATGTCTCATAAAATTCTCGGGGTTGCAATGTTAACCAGTTCCGCACATACAGCTGGATGTCATCGTCTGAGGTGAGTCATTTGCCCCTTAGAGCCTTTTTAAGGGGACCAAAAATGCTGTAATCACAAGGAGAGAGGTCCGGACCATATGGAGGGTAGCCGAGAAACCACCACTTGAAATTCTGCAGGAGTGGCACGACTGTTTTGGCCGTATGAAGCTTTATATTGAGCAGAATGACCCTACAGGTGAGACTGCCTGGTCATTTTGATTTGATCGCTTGCGAAGGGTGTTCAAGGTTTGCGAATAACACCGGGCATTCACTGTTGTCCCACGCTGCAGGAAGGGAATCAGAAGGAATGAATTTTTCATCCCCTTAAAAAGGCTCTGAGGGACAAACGATTCACCTCGGGCGACAATGTCCAGCTGTACATGCAGAACTGGTTAACATCGCAGCCCCGGAAATTTTATGAGACAGCCATTCACCACCTTGTGTCACAGTGGGACAAGTGTCTCAACAGCCAGGGTCAATACTTCTAACACACAGGTACTGGTTTCGGTAACTAAGCATCCGGCTCGTTTCTTTTTGAACATCCCTTATACATTGCCACAAGAAAACATACAGGTACTGGTTTTGGTAACTATGCCTCCGGCTCATTTTTTTTAGAATACCCATTATACATTGCCACAAGGAAAAAAAATACTTATAACAATAATTTTATGAAGCATTACACTTGAAGGTAATGGGCAGATTGATCATAATTAGGGCAAATAAAATGGAACACTTCAAGGAAGGGCACACTTCCCCTCCCCCACTATAAATGTTACTCTTTTATGTTAGGTCTCTTTTATGTTAGGCAAATTCTTCTCTTTGTCAGTGTTCAAACAACTTTTATTGTTAGCTAGTTCAACTACAAGCACATACATGTTGTAATACAGTAAATATACTAACCTGAAGTGAGAGGTGTGGTGACAGTGCCAACAGTCTCTTTGGTATCTACGCCCTCTTTCTTGAGATCATCTGCAGTGTCAGTTGTTTTATTTGAAGTGGAAGGTGGTGCAGTTGTTCGCAATCTATGGCCAGCAAACATTGCCGATGGAACTGGTAACTGTTCAGGACCAATTTTCCGAATAGCAGAAGCCACTAAGTCTAGGTTCAATACTTCCACACCAGTGCGCAGTCGTTTGCCTATGAGTGAAAATGTACAAGAATCATTATTTCTTAATGCTGTGTCTAAACACTCAAACTAAAAAAGTATGAATCTATTACACACAATACAACTTTTAAAACAAGTACCAGTAATAGAAAACAAGATGAACTTTTTTAACCACAGTTCCCATAAGCTAACAAAAGGTCAACACTTTCACAGGTACTCTATAATAACCTGCATTTAAGTAAAGATAAGAACCATTCATCAATTCTGTTTCTATGTATATCATGCATATTAGGCCCAAGCACATGTGTATATCCAGATTAACAAAAGACTATACAACAGTACAGCATGTCATACACAAGCAAATGAACTGTATTTACAGTCTGGTTGGATTTATAACTAAGAAACAAACATTAGGAATGCTGCTTACTTGCATTTGATAGTGCCAAATGAGCAGCACTGGTCAATGAGGAGGATGAACTGCTTGATGTTGTTGATGCACGCAATGCCAGTGGAAAAGGACCGACACTACAAAAACACAGAAAATCAACCATAAAAATCAAAATTATTTGATGTTACAGAATCTGATTGAACATTCTTCTTTAAATACATTTATGTTAGAAGGAAAATTTAACAATATGAGAAATAAGAAATGTTGGAAGAATTCAATATGCTTACACTGACTCATTTAAGTACAAAAAATTCCATTCTTTTGTTTTGTACTGTATGAAAGAAGTGGTGCACAATTTCATACAATTATCACCCTATGAGCCTAAGGAGGGACTTGGAACAGTGTATTCAACACAGACACGATGCATATTCAGTAACTGTTACCTTTACTCCTTAATTATTTACAAACTTATAAGATGATCATAAACACCACAATAAGGGGAATGATGGCTTTCTTGTGTACTATCCTGGAAGTTTGTTTACATTCATCCATACTGACACAACCACTATAAAAGCTCTCGGTGACAGAGAAAGGCTGCAGTCTAAGTCCTGGAAACAACGTACTATCACTAAATACAATCCAAAGCAAAAAGGAAAGATGTGTTTGAAGTCTTTCTTCCACTGCCAGTGATTCCACACTGCAGAGATGGGCATTTAGCCTCAAATGCATACTTCCGTAGACTATTAAATATTCTTTGCACTCTGCCCATCCCCCTCCCCTCTTTAGTCATCTCTCCTGTGCCAACCTCTTCATCTCATTCAAGTAGCACTTGCACCCTACATTCTCAGTTACTTGCTGGGCATATTCCAGTCTCTGTGTTCCTCCATAGTTTTTACCCTCTATAGCTCCCTCTAATATCACGGAAGTTATTCCATGATGTTGTAACACATGTCCTACCACCCTGTCCCTTTTTCTTGTCAGTGTTTTGCATATATACCTTTCATCACCGATTTTGCGGAGAATCTCCTCACTCCTCCCCTTATCAGCCCACTAATTTTTAACATTCTTCTCTAGCACCACATCTCAAATACTTTGATTCTCTTCTGTTCCAGTTTTCCCACAGTCTGTGTTTCACTAGCTACAATGCTATGCTCCAAACAAACATTCTCAGAAATTTCTTGCTGAAATTAAGGCCTATGTTTGATACTAGTAGACTTTTCTTGCCCAGGACTGCCCTTCTTGCCAGTGCTAGTCTGCTTTTTACACCCCCTTGGTCCATCCGTCATGGGTAATTTTGCTGCCTGGGCAGCAGAAAAACTTATCTAATTTGTGATCATCAATCCTGTTGCTAAGTTTCTTGCTGTTCTCGTTTCTACTACTACTCATTACTTTCATCTTACTTCAATTTGCTCTCAATCCATACTCTGTTCATTCCATTCAGCAGATTCTGTAATTCTTTTTCACTTTCACTAAGAGTAGCAATGTCCTCTGTAAATCTTATCAATGATATCATTCCACCTTGAATTTTGATTCCACTCTTCAAACTTTTTTTATTTACATCATTGCTTCTACAATCCTGATGGAACAGCAGGGGCGAAAGTCCATCTTACTTTTACGCCCTTTTTAATCCTCCCTGTATGTAACTGTATTTCCGACATAATTTTTCTTTTCCTCATGATCTTCAAAATTTGTAACAGATTTGTCCTCACACGTGACCAGCCAAATACTGATTGAATCTGCACTGTTATGGTCCATTACTGCTTCCAGCTCCTCTCCTGCATCCAATGTTCCTTCTGATTCAGGGCTCAGATACACAATACACTTTAGCTGCCCAAAACCAATATCCCTTCTGATTCAGGGCTCAGATACACAATACACTTTTGCTGCCCAAAACATGGCCATCTTAGTAATACCACAGTTGAAATTCATTTCTTTACTGAAGTGATCAATGCGCAACACATCAGTTTTTCAGTTTACAAAATTATTACACCCAGGAGAGCTAGTACTTGAATACAACACAAAAAAAAGTCCAAACAATTTTCGAGACCTATTACAAGAAGACACAAAGCACCTTTCTAAAAATGTAATACACGGTCTCTATCTGTAGTTTAGCTGCATAACTACAAAACAGGCAAAGAAGTGGGATTAATTTCTATAGCTGAACAGTCAATGCTAAGACTTTTCACACATGGTGGTCCAAATTTGACATCAAATTATGTAGTCTTCCCTACCCTTTTCTTTTAGCTAAGTAACTTGGTGATCACAATACCGTTACACATGTTTGCACTATACAACATGAAAAGGCAATTATGACAACATACAGTTAATTTCCAATATATATCCTTGATGTTTCGGATAGAAATCAAATTATGATATTTAAAATACCCAGTACAAAGAAACACAATGAAATCTAGAAATTAATTAAATGCTGTTCTTGTTGATGATAATTATGCCTATGAGAGCATATCAAAATGAAATACTAAAGGAGAAAATAGTAAGGAAAATTTGGAAGAATGAAAATAATTTAAGAGTAAAGGAGATCAGTCACCGAATAGCAAAAGCATTAGGTTGTTGACAGGTCCACACAAAAAAATTATGAAAACTTTGCTATCTTTTGAAAGACAACCTAATCTTTGACAACCTAGAGTGGTAAAAGCCGTTGCCTACATGGACAGGAATCAGAATACAAGCAGTACATTGTCCTCAAGGTCCATATATACAGGATACCAATGGATTCCAAAACAGCAACAAATCAGCTACACAACAGTCATTATTCAGTGTTTTCCAGAGATGCTGGTCAAGACTCAATGAAGTGGCAAATACATGCTTTTACTTGGATAGCAAAGCCTGGGAATGGTTTGAGAACAATGAAGAGAAGCGCAATAGCTGAGATAAATTCCAGGTTGAACAGAAGAAAACATTTGCTGGCAATCAGCAGCTTAGTGGAAGCATTATAACTGAAGAACAGGGCTCAATGACAGGTGAAAATGCAAAAACATGCAGAATGTTTTGGCTCTAAGCCATATTGTGAATCTGAATACGACACAAGTTAACAAAATCTCACACTTACTGAAATAAGTTCCAGATAACATGTACCAAGCTCTTCTCATAAAGGACGTCTCAACTGACAGTCTTTATGTGGTGGCAATGCATCAAGGAAATTCAACAGAAAAGATATTGATGAAAGTAATATGACTTAGTTCCAAAAGTGGTCCCTATGGCAGTTGGGGAACACGAACCACAACCTTGCCTCTCTCATATAATAGGTAGTAGGAGAACAGGTACAGTGTTTCATGGCAGCCAGAACTATCAGACCGAGTTGGCAAGATACAGCAGCCATAAATATAGACCCCAAACGTCAGGAGGTAATACAGAATCTTGATGAAGAAGTGTATCAATCCATAGCACCAGTCTCTGCCACCAACCAAACACACCTGGATGAATGGACTAAGGCAACTTGGACTTAAACTGTTAATGTCAAACAACAGCCCAGAATCTGATCAATGCAGGTACAACCAGCTCCTCTGCCAAGTATAATGCCTCAAAGAAGAACAAACATTTGAGGACAGGGGATAAAATGCTGGCACGTTTCCACTGGAGCACCTTAGACACATTGTACACCCCTCCAGAGAACGGAAAGGAGTTTTTAACCACTACACCAACAGATATCAATCATCACAACAGTTATATTCATGCCAGACAACTGCAGACTACTATAACTGAACTGTGGGACAAAGCCCATGGCAGTACCCTAGAAAGGGTCACTTTCCAACACACTGTAGCCATTCCCCATTACTGTAAAGATGTAGCAACTGCTTGCCTAGCCATTGAATTCAGGTGAACTAAGTAAAGCGACCTCCTATAAAAGTGAGGCCAGGCCACCATAGATGAAAATCCTGAAAGGATGACAGTCACCAAGGTGTCAGGAAATCTCACTGACATCATCACCAATGTCCAATCTGTCCAAGTGCTAGTTGACTCAGGGGCTTCCTTTTCCATAATTTCGAGTGACTAATGACCTCAGCAGTTGAGTCCCATAGTGCTCAGAGGCATTTGAACCATAATTTCGAATTATTATCACCAACAGCTAATAATGATTATGTTCTCTGATATGAAAGTGATTGTGCTGAAAGTTGCAAATGGGAAATGTGTCCATATGACAGAAATATGTAATCTAAGAATGGCTACCAATGACAGAACACGTCCCTTTGAATTTGTTGTTTTAACAGAATGTAGTCATAATGTTATTCTTTGGTGGGACTTCTTGCAGGCATCACAAGCAGTCACAGACTGTGGAAGACCAGAGATCCACATTGACAGAGCTATTCCAATGAGTATATATAACACCCACTGCTCTGGTGGCTGGTTGCAGTTGAAGATGTTGATATCCCACTGTCATCAGTGAAGCAAGCTGTAGTCAACAATCAAGATTATATATTAAACTGTGAAACTTTTGTTGACTGCAAAACACTATTCAGGCTCGTAAGATAAACCTACAAGCCAGTGATGATGATTAGCATTGTTAAGTGGCCAAGGAGAGCTTTAAACCTCTATCTGTTATGAGCAGCCACAACTCTTCTCTAATGCTGCGAGTGTAAGAACAGCTGAAACACTCCACGAAGGGCTGCTTAGTGCCATCGACAAAGAAGTTTGCTCCACTACCACTTAGACAATGAGGGAGAGGAAGCTACTATTGAACTGCAGAAGCTAATATCAAACTGCCAACAGGATCTGGCCCGACCAAGGGACATTGGTGAGAGTTAGCCATTCAGTGCCAACTTTTGGATCCTTTAAATCCTGGAAAGAAGAAAAGACAGAGCATGTTGTCAACACTGGGGATCATCCACCAATTAGCTAGCACTCATATAGGGTATCGTCGGCTGAATGACAGATAAGGGAGGATGCTGCAAGGTGGTATTGCTGAACATTCAGAGTGTCCTTGACCTCCGTCAGTGTTCCTTGTGAAGAAGAAGGTTGGCACATGGCATTTCTGCATTGACTAAACAAAATCATGCAGAAAGATGTCTACCCATTGCAGTGCACTGGTTACACCACAGACTGCCTGAAAGTAGCAAAGTACTTCTCCACTATGGACATGCACACTGGCCACTGGCAAATCAAGGTTGATGAGGCTGACCCAGAAGTGACAGTGTTCATTGTTCCCAATGGCCTCTGTGAGTTCAAAGTTACGACATTTGGACTATGTAATGCATCAGCCACCTTCAAATGTATGATGGAGAATCTGTTTTGACACTGTCATTTTAAAATACATTTGAACAGCATCAAAGCCACCTGACAAACAAGTTGAAGTGTATTCAGATTGCAGGCCTCTGCCTGACTGGGGGAAAAAAAGTCTCTAATGCTCAAGAAATAAAAATCTTGGGACCTCTAGTGAATGGCAGTGGAGTCTGTCTCAATCCAGAGAAAATAAGAGCAGTCACACATTTTCCGATTCCTTGGCACATTTGTGATGTACAATGTTTTCTCAAAATGTGCTCATACTACTGGCGATTGAAAAGCGATTCTGTAACCAACGCACATCCCTTCAAAGAACTACTGCAGTGAAATGCCAAATTTTCCAGGTACGATATGCAAAAAAGATCTTTGTTTTTAAGGAGGCACGAAGATCTTCTCCACTGCTAGTACTGTATGACAAGAATACCAAGACAGAACACCGGCACTAACCATTTTGGGATTGGTACAGTTCTAGCATAAATTCAGGTATGTGCAGAAATGATGATGGCTGACATCTATTATTATTTGAATTTATCTCACAAGAAGATCATGAAATCTTTCTTTTATAAGTTGCAAAAATATATCAAGAGGACCAGGAATAAACTCATCGCAATTGAGAGGAATGGTCATCTAAATTAGACAATATCTCTGAGTTCCGCATTGAATTATCAGCAAAGACCGCATGTAATATTTTCTCTTCTACTCATACTTGTATCTAATTACTTTCTTTCTTGAGAGAGAGAGAGAGAGAGAGAGAGAGAGAGAGAGAGAGAGAGCTTCAGCTTGTGTGGCTGCATTTCATACATATATCTATTACAAACTTATCTACATCACGAAACCCAATAAAGTGTTGGACTTCGAAAGTAAATAAACTATGCATGCATTTTGTAGAATAGTGGATACAAGCAATGGCTGTTAAGAATGAAAAAAAGTTAACGTCGTTGAGCAAGCCCACAAAAGCTTACACTAGTACAATTACAGTGGCCATATTCAACTTTAATGTTTCAATATAGTAAATTATAGGAAATGACATAAAGAAGATTGAACGAATATTTTCAATCATTATCACTGTATTTCAATTAGAAATAGACACTTAACATTTATCAGAACAAAGGCAGCAATCACAATGGTAATCGTAAATACAAACAGAAGAAAATGGAATAGAATGAACAAGTCATTATTGTGAATAATTATATATACTGAAACATTAAACAAAACGGGAGCACTAGCTCCTTACTGTACGCTTACAAACATAAAACATAAGACTGTAGAATACAGTTATTTCCATCATATACATAGAATTACTTTGAGAAATGAGAATCTTTCTTAAATTACTAAGCAGTTCATAAAAAGCTGCCATAATAGCATGCAACAGATGGACACTTCCAGAATTCTAGTCAAAAACAGCTGCCAACGTGAGTGACAAAGAAGTTTTGTGGTGTTGCGAAACAGCTTAAATCACATAATACAGACAAGTCTTCCAGTACAGACTAAATACCAATTATATTCCTTTCAGAGCATGCTGATATAACAGCTCCATACTTAGCAATCATACACAACCCTTCATTCGACAGAATCCATACTTAAAGACAGGAAAAGGTGTGCAGGTCATACCAATACTCAAGAAAGGAAATAGAAGTAATCCGCTAAATAACAGGTCCATATCACAGACATCGATTAGCAGTAGGATTTTGGAACATATGTTCAAATATTATGAATTACCTTGCAGAAAAGTGTCTATTGACACACAGTCAGCACAGGCACAGAAAATATCATTCTTGTGCAAAACAACCAGTTCTTAATTCTCATAAAGTAATGAGTGATATCGACAGGAATCTCAAATTGACCCATGTTTCTACATTTTCAGACAGCTTTTGACACAGCTCCTCACGAACAGCTCCTAATCACTCCGTATTCCTATGAACTATCATCTCAGTTTGCAATTACATTCACAATTTTCTGCCAGAAAAGTAACAGTTTGTAGTAACTGACATAAACTCATTGGGTAAAACATCAGTGATATCTGGCATTCCCAAGAAATTGTCATAGGCCCTATGTTGCTTCAATCTATAAAAATGATTTAGGAGACAATCTGAGCAGCCATCTTGGTTTGTTGACAGATGACGCTGTCATTTAGAATCTAGTGAAGTCATCAGAAGATCAAAACCAATTGGAAAATGATTTGGACAAAATATCTGTATGGTGCAAAAAGTAGCAACTGATCCTATATAATGAAAAGTGTGGGGTGTACAATGAATAGTTATTATTAAGTATTGTAACAGCCTCAGTTCTTCTTCCGAGGCAGGGGCATGGAGGTGAGGGCTAATGTGCTGTACTGCCAGTGCTGATGTGGTGTCAGTACTGATGATGTGGTGTTTGCCAGATGACTAATCAGCTTTTTCCAATCAGATTGGGTGAGTTTTATCTACAGCGGACCTCGGTGGCGCCTTGCTCTGTTACTGGCCTTGGCACATCACATCAATCTTGGAGAGACTGAAGTCCATCCCCCTATGAAGGACCTCTGTATCACTTCTTTTCAATAAATCACTTATACCTTCATTTTATTACCCTAAATTCTCAGCCTATCCTGTTGCTCACACTCCTAGCTTGTTCATTTTGTATACTGGTGTGCAGAAGTGGGATCCAACAAGTAACTTCTTAGCCTGTTCACAGCTACTAAAAGACATGGTGCTGTGGCTCTATGCTTTCAACATCCTCTGATTTCACTATGTCACACTCACCAAGGTATGCAATGCGAAGAGTAAGCAGTTCTCATTTTTGCGCAGCTGGGTGTCATTCAACGTGGTAATCTACTGCTATCGATTCAAATTGGCCGGCTATAACACTGCATACAGGGGTGCCCATGCCCATGCACTTGGCAGATGGGGTATCTGACCACCTGCATAGATGCATGCCTGCCTGTTTGTTGTAGGACACGGTCATGGGTTGGTTCCTGCTCTCGCCACATTTTGATCATGCTTCGTTAGCCAGCTGTGCTCTGTAAGGACATCATCATCATCATCATCATCATCATCATCATCGATTGCTGAAGATGTTGACTGTTAATGTTGAACTGTTATTATTCTGGGCCTCCTCGATGATTGATGAGCCAGAAAACAGAATAAGAATACCCACGAATATGTTCAAAATGTAGCTTCATTTAGAGCTTAATAGCATCACTAGATGCAGCCTGGCTCAACCCACTTTCAATGAAGCAACCTTTGGCCAACATTAATTGTTTATCATTATTGATTTGTTGATTTTGTTAACTGAAGTGTGGCACTTTATGGTTTATTTTACTACTTTATTCTTAGTGTAAAAGTTGGAGAAATTTTAAGAATGAAGGTTAAGACTGCCATATCTGCAGCCAGCAGACAAGAATGATTATCAAGAGGTAAAAGAAACAAAGTTTATTTCCTGCAAGTAAACACAAGACCCTTTCCATCGGTGGTGAGCTTACAATAACTGTGCTGAAGGTCGAATTAAATATTTTCTGGCTAAATACAGGGTGTTTCAAAAAGGACTTTACAAAATTAAAAATCCATATAAATTTATTGAAAGAAGATATAGAACTGTGTTTAGTGTTATTTTGCAGGGAAACACCAAGTTTTTTTACCAATGGAAGCAATTCCATTGGTTATACTGCACATATCCCATTGGAAGCCAATTTCTTTCTAAATTCGCTGTAGCATTGCTGGTATAACTTGCTCAGTGGCAGCATAAATTCTTGCTCAAGTTCAGGTAGAGAAGCAGGAACAGGAGGTACAAACATGATATCCTTGATGAATCTCCATAAAAAAAATATCGAGTGGTGTCAGGTCTGGGGAATGTGGGAGCCATGCAATTGGCATATCACAGCCAATCCATTGACCTGGAAAGCGGTCAATGAGAAAATCCCAGCCGTCAGCCAGGTAGTAGGATGATGCACCATCTTGCATGAAGTAAACATTTCGTTCTTGGTCATCCTCATCGATCTGTGGTGTCAAAAATTGCTGTAACCTATCCAGGTATACTATCCTGTTGATGGTTCTCTTGCAGAAAAAAAAGGAGCCGTACACTTTGTTCTTGCTCAATGCACAATAAACGTTCAGTTTAGGGCTATCCCGAACAGATTACAATGTTTGATGTGGATTTTGACTGCCCCAAATTTGTGTAACCTTGCCATTTAAGTGAAAAGTCAACTCATCCAAAAAGATCATTCTGTCCAAGAAATGTTCATCCTCATTTAATCGATTTAACATATCCACACAGAACTTCTTGCGAGCTATTTTATAAATGTCTTTTATTGCTTTTACGATCATCAATCTGTATGGTTTCAAATGCAAAAGATTTCTCAACACACACAAACAGTCATATGTGGGATTTGCAGTTCGCGAGATACATGCTGGGTTGATTTCGAGGGCTGTTGACTGTGAGTGGTCTCACTCGCTCAATACCGTCATCAGATGTGCTTGAACGACCTGATAATTTCTGATGTCTTAATGAGCACCCTGTTTTTACAAAATATTTATGCCACTCATAAATTGTAGGCATACTATAAAAATCTTTAGCGTACTTGGTACGGAAATTACACTGAACAGTTGTCGCCGACTTCAATTTTCCAAACCAAAACATACAACTAGCACGCTCGGATCCAGTGAAGGCAGCCATCTTTAACGCAACTGCCGCTAGTGTTCCTTATGGTGTGATTCGGCACTAGTGAACTACGCATGACAAAACTTGATGTATTTCCCTACAAACTGACACTACAATCACCATTGTAGGTACTATGAATTAATTTATATGAATTGTCAAACGTGTAAAGTCCTCTCGAAACACTCTTTATATATACGTGGTGTGTGTTTTTTCAGAAATGTCCAAAAGAACAGAAACAATTTTTGATACAGCAACTATTATGAATTAAGACACACAGAGTGATACACACTGGCTGCACGCGGACACTGATTGAAATCACTTGGGAAAGTTGAAAATTTGTGCCGAACTGGGAGTCAAACCCAGATCTCCTGCTTACTAGGCACATACTCTGAAAACTGAGCCATCCAGACACAGTGGTCACTGCAACTGCATGGACCAACATAGCACATTTCTCGACAGATCCACATTCTCAACTTACTTACACACTACTAATGTAGTGGCCTTGCCTATTATCCTCATTACTTTTGGCATTTTGCTGATTCCTTTAAGAGTTCGGCTGTGGTGAGCTACTGCATGTCAGAAAGAACAGATGCACACCACACTCAAACTCTAGTGGGAGTGGGTGAAATGCATCGAGTAATGTGGATAATGGGTAAAGGGCACTGGACTAGTAGTGTGTGGATAAGCTGAGGGTTTGGATCTGACAGGAGGCATGCTAGGAGAGTCGGTGCAGTTGCAAAGTTGCAATGACCACTGTGTCTGGATGGCTCAGTGGTCAGAGCATCTGCCTAGTTAGCAGGAGACCCGGGGTTCGACTCCTGGTCCAGCACAAATTTTCAACTTTCCCCAATGATTTCAATCAATGACCGTTCGCAGCCAATGCCTGCCATTTTTTGTGTCTTCTGGTCAAATGCCCAGACAACAAAATAACTCTGTGCAGAAGGCCAATTCTATTAAGAACAATAGTTATTACATTGACTTATTAGTTCTGGTGAAAGGCTAGTATTGAAAACTACTGAAACGAACAGAAACTAGGCTGTCAGGTGTCAACGTAATCCAAAATAATGACAAGTAGGTCAATTACTGTTTCTGGAGTTAAACACCAATCACTGATAGTCAAGGTCCACAATGGCCAAGATTATTTAGAGTTCATTGTAACCACCAACAGGCTGGCCCCTTCTTGGTCAAGGACCTGCCTGACAGAGCAGTGGTGCAGATGGCTGGTGGGTGTAGGAGCTTGGGCAAGATGTATTAAAGACAAAGAACAGTTAGGACTAGAGTTCACAGTAAATATGTATGTAGCCAAAGTACTTCAGTTTTCTACAGAATTATTAACAGTAATTCTGTTGTGAATAAGGCAAATATGGATCAATTAGATCAACAGCACTAGCAAATTGCTGTGCTCATATAAAAGCAACAATTGAAGGAAAGTTTAATTCAGGCAGTTGCAGACGCAGCAGTATCTCATGGGGATGTAAAAATGCAAACCTATCTCTCTGTAGCAATTGATTCAAATCCATCACCTGTGGCAATGGCAGTTAATCCAGTAGTAGGTGTTTCCTTGAGTGATTTTATATGATCTTTTTCAGGAAAATGAAATGAAAATGTGCACACATTTCTTCAAAATATTAAAGGTACAGGTCATACATGTGCATGATTGCATGTGTTTCAACTGAATATTAAACAATGGAAAATCCAGGACAGAATAATTACAATATTATGAAAATGGTATACTGCTACTCACCATACAATGGTGATGTTGAGTCACAGACAGACACAACAAAACAACTGCTAGCAACCTTTTCATTTCATTATGCCTGTCTAAAACTCAACATCTCCACTATATGGTGAGCAGCAAAAACTTAACATCTCCACTATATGGTGAGCAGCAAAAACTCAACATCTCCACTATATGGTGAGCAGCAACCTATCCTTTTCAAAATACTGTCAACTGAATATTATTCAACTTAAATTGTCTGGTGATGCCAGCATTGAGTCAGTAGATTCACTTTGAAAGGCTTTCTCTTTTGCAACATTTGTGTGCGGATTAGTAGAACATTTCACAGACATAAAAAGTGTTAGTTTTTATCAGGATAAGTTACACACATTGAACAAAATCCTGCTGAAGATTTTGAATCACTTGCAGACAGATTCCATGTGGTTTCTTGCCAGACATATATGTCAACAGAATGCCAAGAATGTTAATGATATCTTACTTCGTGAGGCAGTGGCCTGCTCAACTGACGTCTTTTGTGAAGAGAGATTGACCTCAGAATAGAGGATAAAATCTAGTACAAGTCCTTTACCTTACAAGAAGCATTACAGCTCGATCTATTACGGAAGGAGGCAAACCAATTTTTAACAACTGCAAGAAATGGGACTGAAGCGTGCCATGTTTTCAAAACCAGCATCCAGTATAATCGCTGCCTATGATCAAGATACTGTCCACACGAATGCCAAGTGCCGCATTTTGTGCATTGCAGAGAAGTAGTACATATGCAACAGGCATGCTCTAAGCTACAATACCAGTGAAATAGGAACTTCGTGAGTATTAGAGATAGCCACAGAGGAAATAACAGAGGCCAAAATTTGAGAAACGAGTCAGGTGACGGAGTATTCTCCGCCCCAGGCTCTCACTGAGTTTGGTTAATCTGGTGAGGAGCCAAGGATTTGAAAAGGTGGAAAATGTGAAGTCGATCAGAAAATTTGATGATAAAAACGCGAAGATACTTTTTGATACCAGAGTGCAGGTGGGTTTATTATTCACCCCGCTTAGCAACGAGCATACCTTGCGGTGGCCTTGCTGACGTCCGTGTGGAATGCAAAGTGAAATAATAATCTCTGTAGCCTTGTGGGAGATTAAATGCTGACTGATAAGGAAAATTTGCACTTACAGTGGAAGTCATGGGAAAAATCCAGAATCTGATGAGCACCTAGGGAGTGATTTCCTGTGCTGTATTCGCGATGCTGCTGGCTTTAGTTTGCGTACTGTTGACCAAGAATTCCTATTTGGCAGTGACAGTACTGTAAACGCATCTGAGAAGACAGGAAAGGGTCCATCCTACTATTCTCAGAAGACTGATTCACTTCAGCGCTTAAGTCAACTGAATGCAAAACACTTCATGGTGGAATGGGAAGGAGTCTCTGGGCAAAGTTTGAATCTTAATTCCCCATGCACTCAGTTATTCTGGTACATCCGACCTCCAAGAACCAGTCATTGGTGAGTTTCAAGTGTATGTGAAAAGAAGTATAGATCAACCAGTTGTACTGAAAGAAGAAATATTTTTCTTTGTTAGTACTGACAATTTTGGCAGGACAGATATCATGATACTCAAGGGAACAATTTTAGCAAGTACACAAGAGTTACTGAAAATGAAATGTGGGATAGGTTGATGCATCTGCCTGAGAAGGATAGAAGTTTGTTGTATTCAGTACATGAGGAGTTTATGACAGTTTTTGAAGAACAGAGGGATCTGCTTGCTACCAGTTTGACACACCATGAGAGTCCCACCAGACGTGCTAGACCAATCAGTCAAAAACCATATAGAATTCCACATTACTAGCAACCTGTGGTTGAACAAAGCATTAAAAACAGTTGGAAGCAGGGATAATAAAACAGTTGTGCGGTTCCTGGTCTTCGCCTGTTGTCATCATCCCAAAACGGACACCAAGATGGATAAAAAGCTTACTGAAATGAGCTGACATGCAAGCTTTGAATAAAGTAACAATTCTCATATCACTTCCCAAGAATAGATGATGTATTGGACCATTTAGGCAATTGCCAATATTTCACAATACTAGACATGCATTTTGGCTATCACCAAATACCCCTCATCCCTTCATATTGTGAGAAAACTGTATCTGTCATACCATCAGCGCACTATCCATGCCTGAGGATGCTTTTTGGATTAAAAAATGCACCTGTGGCATTCCAAACAGTTTGTGGATTTATTGCTGATGAGACTGAAACCTTCAGTGTGCCTAGTGTAACCACATGACATTATTGGGTTTTCCAATTTCCTAGAGGAACATGCACAATGAATAAGAGACCTACTTTCACATACACGAAATGCTTATCTCCGTCTGAAACTGGAGAGCTGCAAATATTCAGAGCCACGGGTTAATTATTTGGGCCACATAATTTTGGCTGATGGGGTTCAACCTGGTCCACGATTAACTGATGCAACAAAAGACATCTCTTTCCCCCATAACATGAAAGAATTACAGTCCTTTCTGGGTTTGGCAAACTATTTCTATTATTTTGTGCAGAATACATCACTATTGCCAAACCTCTTAGCAAATTGTTAAAGAAAGGAGTACTATTTATATGGACCACTGAGTGTGAAACAGCAATGGTTATGTTGAAAGGAATCCTAACATAAACACCTCTTTATGTCCCTTAGTTGAGCGAGTAATTATTAATCAGTAAGGTAAAGCCAGGGCAGTTCCATCAAAATGTTGACACCTTCATTAAATCGAAAAATTCAGTGTATACTTGCTGACAAAGTCCTGATTGCTGAGCCAGAGAAAGAACAGCACAAGGATGAAGAATGCAAGAAATCTGCAGCATTCTCAGACTTCAAGGTTGTTGATAAAATCCTTAATCGTAAAACACCCCAAGGCAAATTGGCTGATTATTCTGAAAACCATTAGAGAAAGTCACACGACACATGACAGTATACAAGCACGCTACAATCGTAAGAAGGCAATAACTTACAATTGGCCTCACAGTTCTGGTGGCCTACTTATAAAACGGACATCAAAAGTTATGTAAGATCTTGCTTCCCGTGTGCACAAAGGACACGACATGTAAAACCAAAAATTATATTTCAGACTCTTAGACATCACTATGCATTTGAAATTATTGCCCTTGATGTCATGAGACCATTCCCAATTTCACCTCAAAATATCAAATATGTTTTATCATTTACTGATCACTTATCCTCATTTCTTAATTATGGTGCCTCTGGCAGACACGACTGCGTAAACGGTCGCCAAAGCTTTCATGACATCTTATTTTACTGTACTGAAGAGCTAAAGCCATTATAACAGATCACAGCAGTAACTTATCATCATCTCTTTTCACGTACGTTTACAAATTATTAAAAATCAAGAAATGGCGAACTACCCTCTTCCAGCCAAAAAGTAACGGCTGTGTAGAGCATGTCCATAAGTCTATTTGCTGTCGTATTATGTGGGTCAAAGTTGTACAGACTGAGACAGATTGTTCCAGTTCATCTTGTCTTTGTATAATGTGAAAGAGCATAAATCAATCAGATGCACTCAAGGTGGTATACAGATGAAAAAATCCATTCACCATTCAAACTAGACAAGTTGTCACCAGGTATTGATGCTCCAGTGGTAAAACACCTGTTCCAATGGTTGAGAGCTGTTTTGATACAGGTAGAGAAAAATCAATGCAATTGCTGTCTTTAGGCACAGTACCAAGTCAAAAGAATGTGACAGTTCCCGATTATTTTATCAGCCTGAGCAAACTGGGGAAGGTCTAAAAAGTTCACACCTCTCTGGGATTACTGCTGCCAGACTGAGTAGTCGTGGTGCACTTTGATTGGCTGCAACTTTACCAGAGATGACACGGCAGTCACGGACAGAAATTGGCCAACACAGCGCTTCAGATCCGTCGGGCCAGCCATGCATACCAAACCAGCATCCTAGTAGGCAGTGTACGGTTAAAGCGTCAGTACAGCCTACAGTTGACACCTTCCAGTCAGGTTCATAGTAAGGACTGAACGGCTACCAGGTGCGCAGTAAACAGATTAAGACAGTTATCGATAGCTGCCAGAAGTGCTACCATATCTAATTTACAGTATAACCCCTCTTTTATGTTCCCAGAATTAACGTTTTCCCACCGTTTATGACTTTTTTTATAATTCCCATAATGTTAATTTGCACCCGATTTTGCGTCAACATATTTATAATTTTCCTGCGATTTACGCATTACGAAGAAATGTTTCTGGAGGTAAAAATGACCCTTGCAGGATGCTGACCATCTAGTAGTGTTTACAAATATTACGTGGTTAAGTTTCTTGACACCAGGGCACACTACTCGGCTGATCTGATCCAGTAAACATGTAAAACGTGGAACAATTCATGGCTTATCTCCCGCTGCTCCAAGCACTACTTGGCTTATGGGAGAAACCAGGTTCATTCGAATACAGATTCATATCCAATCACAACCATTTCCAAACTTTCTGTAATGCGCAAATGCAGTTTCGTGATTGTTGTGGTCATCATGACATATTTGTTGAACCATATTTAGCATGTTTCAGCATTTGGCCACTTGTGGCGCTAGTTGACACCATCATTCACTTTGCGACTTGCGTTGAGCAAATATTTTTCGTTTAAACAAAGCGCCCGTTACATATTTTTTTCCTGCTGAGCTAAAAGTGTTTTGAGAATTTATTCTCGTTGTCGAGTGTATTTACGTATGTATTTTTTGTGACGTTACATAAACAATGTGACTGATAGTTTTGTGTGTGTGTGGTTCTCCACATAACTGAGAAGGAACAGTACCCGATAACCTCAAAAAGACGACTACAGTGCAAGGGACACAGAATAACACATATTCAAACACCACACAAAACACGTATGTACATATTTGGACCTGACAATGAGAAAAAAATTCTTGAAACACGTCGTGCTAAGCATAAAAAAAAATGTAGGTAGTACAGTATTCCATTATTTAAATAATGAATGACAGCTGCAAGCTTTCAAAAACATCGATTATGACGTATGAAATTGAGTCAAATGTTCCTACTTCCCAGACAGTTTTCAGTTCCAGTTACATCAGCGGTTTTTATTATATAATCAACTTCTATTAGATAATAAACAAGTCCCTGACAAGTCTATTGATGTCTGTTATGTACTTATATCATATGTAAAGTGCGAAAATACAAAGGGGTATCCTACGTAACTTTTACAGATTATAATGTTATTTCCCACATTTTACACCATGTTTCTGAAGTTTCTTAAAAAGTGTAAAAGTGAGGTTTCACTGTATTTAATTAATGATTAATATATTATTTTTAAATTAATGATTAATATATACACGATTAAAATGATGTGTTGTTCACTTTGACCATAGTTTTCACGTGCACTGAATGAAAAATTACAAATGGGGTGGACAGCCATCTCAATGATAAAGTTAAGTTATAATCTGTTAACAGAAGTAACCTGTCATGAGGAGGAGGATGATACGGCAGCTTTTTGTGTTCTTGTGATTTCTTCATATCTTCCGAGACAAAGACTTGTGTAACACAATATCTTCTGGGTATCCATTACTTTCCTTTCCCTCAGGAAAGTACATACATATCCATGGGACTTCATGATGATCTAGAATCATGTGCTACTTGGAGTCAAACTCTTGACTCATCATCATCATCATCATCATCATCATCCATTATAACCAGCTAATTTCTCCCCGCTGCAGTGTGATCTTGACAAAAGTTTGAGTCTCGGTCCGGCACACAGTTTTAATCTGCCAAGAAGTTTCAAAAGGGAAATCACATGACTGCTTTGTGGCACAATTTTCCTAGTCTGGTGCAATTCCACATGCACATTGGATACCTTCCACATCCTAGCAGCAACCTGATTATAGTATACCTATTCTCTTTTTAAAAATATGTTTCTCACTAAGCCAAAACCCATAGTTCCTATATTTAGATTTTGTTGATCACTTCTGCTTTATAGAGAGTGGTCAGAAACAGTCTGAAAAGCTTGTAACGGTGTTGCAAGAAATGTTGCATGGAGAAGTAATTGTTAAAAAAAAATTCAATACCCTGCACCATTTTCAAATTAATTAACACTGAAGTTAGCCAATCACATCATTGCGCCCACTGTCTGCTCAGATTCAAGCAGCCCATTTGAGACTGTGTCGTCAAATGTGTTCTCTGTCTGGATTCCTACAACTGAAAAAGAGAGGGATACAAAAACTGGACATGGGTCGGTAGTAAGGCTCATACGCAAGACAAAGGTTGAGCAGTATATGTATAAGCTTCATTCAAACGAAACCTGGTCAGTGCGTCTAACTTTGCCTTACACGTAAGGTGGCACCACGTAACTGCAGGTATGTGGTGCCATCTATTGGTAGAGAGACTGACACCTGCGCACCATTTGATGTTGCATAGCAACAGTGTGGTTTCACGGCGAAGAGGAGATGACCACACAAGTTATCGACCACTACCGAACATACAGGAGAGTAAGCAGGAACAACAAGGAGTGATTTGATTTTTGGCAGTGGAGGGAGTTAGGCTGTCAAATGTATCAACGGGTGAAGGCTGTGTACGATGAGTACAATCTCAGTCATTCAAGTGTTGTGGAATGGCGCAAACGATTCCTTGAGGGGCGCGAGTCACTGGAAGATGATGCGCATCCTGGTCAGGCTCATCAGTTGTGGTAGTGAATGCTTTAGTCTTGGATAACAGCAGTATCACTGTAGACGAGATCCATTGGTTACTGGGTATTAGCATGGGCACACACCATAATCCATGAACACTTAAACTTCTGAAAAATCTGTGCACAATGGGTTCCCCACCAACTGACTGCTGAACAGCGCGATACTCGAATGGCGCTGTCTTTGAGTCATCTGCAACATTATCATGAGGAGGAATACAGCTTTCTCTCGCATATTGTCACAGGTGAAACATGGTATCACCATCTTGAACTGGAAAGCAAGCGTCAGAGCAAGCAGTGGAAATATGCGACTTCACCACCTCCAAAGAAATCAAAGGCCATGCACACCAGTTCTGGTAAGGTCATGATGTCCTCCTTTTTTGACCACAAGGGCCCATTGCTTGTCAAGTTCCTGGAACAGGGTACCACCATCAATGCCCAGTGATATCAAGCCACTTTACAGAATCTTGGATGAACCACTAAGTCGAAACGCCAAGGCAAGTTGTCGAATAGTGTCATCCTCCTGCATGATAATGTCCGCCCACACATGGCCAATGCCATGAAGACAACATTGCAGCAGTTTCAGTGGGAAACTGCTGGAACATCCATCGTGTGACTTTCTTACGCTTGGACCTCTAAAACAAGCTATTCGCGGACATCGATTCGCAACGCATGACGAAGTGTGTGACTGAGTCCAGGCCTGGATCCGACAGCAGCCTACTAGCTTCTTCAAGGATGGAATCGACCAGCTAGTGTCGCAATGGGATAAATGTGCCAACAGTTTTGGCCACTATTTTTGAGTATGTGTACTGTGTATAACTACATTTTTGAGTTAACAAAATCATTAGTGTTACTTTACACTAGTGACTGGGTTTAATTTGAATGCCCCTTCAATGCTAATTAACTCAGAAATGGCACAATATATCAATTTTTTTTTCTTAACAATTATTTCTCAGCATAACCTACCCTGCAACAATCTTACAAGCTTTTCAGACTGTTTCTGAACACCCCCAATATTAATCAACCTTTATCCCGTGGCTTTGCCCACATACACATTCGACACACATATTGAATACACCTCCCCCCCTCCCCTCCCCCCTCTGTGTGCACCTCTTCCCACCTCTGTCTGTCCATTTCACCCTCACACCTCCCTCCCTCCCCCCCCCTCCCCCAACGGCTCTGTCCCTGTCAATCACTGCCTTTATCCATCTCGACCTGTTCCTGCCATGCTCATCAGTACATGTAGCCCCTGCAATACAGTTCAATAAAGCAGACCAATAATACTCCCACAACACACCTGCGGGGCCCAGAAAACCATTTCTTGCTCCTGCAAAGAATGGTTGGTTTGACAGGCAGTTCCCATACAACATGCCCCTTAAATTAGCTGACTGAGAATGCCCGCACTGACACACCCAAGTGTCACTCATCACTGCCGCACTTCTGCATCTTGTCCCAGCTCAGCTCTTCTGCTGTTCTTACACACTCTTCTGCTGTCACCAGCAACCATCAACTCTTATTTAATGTCACATGATTTCTATTTATGAAGTTAACATCTCTGAGAGCAACCTGACCTGCTGCGAAAACTAGCAAATTCTACCAATGGTGAATTAATCACTTGTTTAGAACAGTCATAATACAAAGTGCAACTCTCACTGGAAAAAGCAATTCCCTACACCACAGAGTTGCCCTGCCTAATCTCTGTACTGAAGGAAACTATAGCCCCCAAGGGTACACAGACCCTGGTGTGTAACTGTGTATGATTAACCCAATATTGGTTGTGCTTACATATGTGCAAACTGCTTATACACAGGATGGCTCACCTAAAACTTGCACTGCAAATATTGCGTAAGTGGAAAGTGCTATTGACGTGTGGTTTTCACAGAATAGATTGGTAGTCAGGGGCTTGTACCGTTAGCCAATTAACATACTGTAAAAATACTTTAAAAGTCTATTTTTTATGTGAACATACACTTTTTAAATGGAACAATATCTATTGATATTTACAGAAAAGTACGGTAAATTAGAATGTCAGTGATGTTTGTTGCAGGATTCTAGTGGGAATCGTTTATGAGATATTGTATTTCGAAAAGTTCCCACACTAACACTTGTACAATACCTGTGGTAGCACACACTAAAGAACAACATAAGTGCATACACTAGTTATGTGGATTCTGACCAAAAACAACAACTGATCATCAAAAGTTGTGTTCAAAATGACCACTGGCAGTGGAAATACACGCTTCCAGTCCGGCATGGAATGACTGCTGCACACATGCTAGCATTTCAGTGGAGATGTCCAAGCAATCTACAGTAATGCATTGTTGCACATCATCAGAGGTATTTCTTTAAAGTCAGTACCGCCATTAGTGCCATTATCAAGTGTAATGTTATACAGTGCCTAAGATGGCATACTGTCATATTTAAAATAAATATTACATAAGTTTTTAAAATAAATGTAACACTGCAAATAAAAAAAACAGTCTAATGGCGGTACTGACTTCAAAGAAATATATTATGACTGTGGCTCCACATTATGAAAAAATTATCATCAGAGGTAATTGGTATGTCTTTGTAGACAGCATCTTTCAGTTTTCCCCACAGATAAAAGTCTACAGGAATGGGCCTGCCACGGTACAGATCCTCTATGTCCACTCCAATGATTTGGAAACAATTTATGAAGACATGCTGTAGTACTTCATGTACTATGGGCTGATCATCCATCATGTTAACACCATAGATTCATCCTAGTCTGCAGAGGAACATCATCTAGCATCTGTGGAAGATGGTGCATTAGAAGGCTGAAATACTTATGCACGTTCAGTGTTTCGTCTATGAAATGTGAGCTGATGAAGCACTATCCCACACCACACATTTGCATCCCATGGAGTCTTACGTTTCACCCGACGAAGCCAATGTGCATTGTCAACAGACCAATAGAGCGTGTGTCAATAGTTTACCAGACCATGGTATGTAAATGTGGCTTCATCACTAAGTAAGATACATGATGCATCTGGAGTATTCCTTGTTAATACCCATGTGCAGAAGCTAACACAATTCTCCTACTCAGTTCCATGCAGTTCTTGATAGAGAGAGATATGATAGGTATATAAACTATGTCAATGAAGAATGCACAGGACACTTGCCTGCCTCATGCCACTTCCTTATGCGATTGTGTGAGATCTAATGTGCAGGTCAACTGCAACAGCAGCAACAACTTTAATTTCCCCTTCTTCTGTCATCACTTACTCCCTTCAGTGAAGTTGTCTAGTTGTTACTCTACTACTTTTACATAACAGGTTGAAAAGGTTGACAAATAACTGCCACGATTGGTGACAGCTATTGGAATACCTTCCCGCATACACCATAAAAGAACAAATTGCATTCTTCCTACACTCTCCATATACCATGAGCTTGTCAGCTTTTCCTGCATTGGTAAATCCCATGGTCCACTCATGATCTATAGCTCGGATTGTTGCACATTAACTGACTATCAAGGCGCGGTGTACTCGAGGAACACATAAGAACACTGTAAGCAAACGCAAAAATACTGTACCTAGCAACTATGCAGTTTGAGTGGCACAAACATGATATTTTTTAAACAACTCACATTCAAATCCTGCACAAACACCACTGACATTTTAATTTGCTGTACTTTCAGTTTGTTTATGTCACTGGGCATTGTTCCATTTAAAAATTGTTTTTGCATAAAAATACACTTTCTATGTATTATTACAATATTTTCATTGGCTAACAATACAAGCCCTGACTACCAATCCACCCAGTGAAAACAGCACATTAGTGGCAATTTCCCTTTCTGCAATATTTGGGATGCAAGATTTAAGTGATTCACTCTATATATGTTACTGGGACAAATGTAAAAGATTTGTAAAATGTGACACCAAATTTCAATTTTTCCATGTATGTCAGCAGTTGTATTTGAAAGGTATATTTTCATTGAATAGTTTATTTTGGGACCTTACTCTCTAACATATGCTTATCTCTGTTAAGGACCAGACTGTGCTGCATTACCTTCATGAACAAGCACCATTTCACTTGTGTACCAATTTGAGAAATAGGTATGCTTAAAACAACATACACAGTAAGGAAGAAGTCTAAGCATTATCTTATCTACTTATCCCCATCCTCCCACAGTAATGGGAGTTATCATTTTTTCTGTATGATATGTTTACCTTCTGTGTCCTTGACTGTACATAATGCTTATACACAGGTACCTAGAGATGTTCTACTAATTTCATATTTGTATTAACTTTAGGCTAGCTGACGACTTTTATTTCTCCATAAATGTGCTCCCTACAATGTCCCATTGCTGAAGAGATCAGTTCTATGTATTCCTTATTCAGGATTGGTGCTTGTGAATATGAGTAACTAGAGGAGTTTATCATCGCTATTATGAGATCGGCAGTAGAAAATGTCGGTTAAGTTCTGAAGATAAGATTGATCATTTTGCTACACTTTCCTAGACATAAAAGAGATCAGTCTAATGCTCACTTGTTTTCATAACCTAATTTGAAGTAGTTAATGTAGTACCTAATAAAGTACTGTAAGTATATAGCTATTTAGACACCTTAGCATTTGACAATGTAATGAATTAAGTAAATTTAGTTTATGCCAATTTCTCACAGTTCCCAGGAAGATATATAAACCATGTAACTTTAATTTTGTTATTGCTATTCTTAAAGCAACAATATGTTGTCACTTCATCCTCAAAGCAAACCAGAGCAAACCACTGCAATTAATCTTAATTTATAACTAAACAGTATCAACTAAAAATTTTAAATTATAATGTTCCATAGCTCCCACTCACCTGTAGGATGAAAATGTAGACCTTCCTAGTTACTGTGCTCACACTAGTCACACGAGCTTCAGCTCAGCTTCATGTGCCTACCAGCCAGTACCAGCTTGGCGGTTACTCTGTCCTGTCTCCTGCCTCTTTCGCGCGTCGTGCCACAGCCATCGCTTATCAGAAGGTCGATCACATAAACGTTACTGCTATTGTTACGTTTGTGGCCTTCAAAAATTGCATAATGTAATGTAATCTCTTTAAATTTTTCTTCTTCTTTAATAATCCCCCCCCTTAGTTATAAACCTCCAGTCATAAGCAAAATCACCATGTCACATGAATCTTTGTGAAGAGGGAAGATTGTGCAGCATACAATTATTATTAAGTATTGTAACATCCTCAGTATTTTCGATCTTTCTTCTGAGGCTGTGGGAGGGAGGCGAGGGCCCATGCACACTACCACCAGTGCTGATGCTGCGGTGTCAATCCTGATGTTGCAGGATTCCGAAATGACCAATGAGCTTTCACCAATCAGACAGGGCGAGTTTTACCTCTAGCTGCCCTGGGACGCAACTCGCTCTCTCTGTTACTGGCCTTGGTAATAGTCAGATTGACCTTGGAGAGACTTAAGTTTTTTGCAGTGCCTTCCCATATATAGGACCTCTACATCACTTCTTTCCAATAAATCACTTCTGCATCATTTATACCTTCATCTTATTAGCCTCAAATACACAGCCCATCCTGTCGTCTGCACCCCTAGCTTAGCCATTCCGTACAGAGATTATCCACATGAATACTAAAAGGGATCTAAAAATTTCAGATATCTGATAAATTACACAAATCTAAAGGCTATCAATTCAACGAAATATCTAGGAATAACAATAACAAACAACTTAAATTGGAACGATCATGTAGATAATATTGCGGAGAAAAGGAACCAAAGACTGTATTTTATTTGTAGAACACTTCCAAGATGCAACAAATCCACTAAAGGGACTGCTACCGTATTACTGTGCGGTAGGGGATCCTTACCAGACCGGACTGACGGACAACACTGAAGAAGTTCAAAAAAGGATGGCTTGTTTTGTATTATCACAAAACAGGGGAGAGAGCATCATGGAAATGATACACAAATTGGAGTGGCAACCATTAAAACCAAGCTTTTTTTGTTGCAGTGAGGTATTTCACAAAATTTCAATATACAACTTTTTTCTTCAAATGCGTAAATATTTTGTTGATGCCCACTTACAAAAGGAACATCAAAATAAAATAGGAGAAATCATCATAATAAAAAAGAAGAAATTTAAAAGTTTGGTTTTCCAATGCACTGTTTGAGAATGGAACAGTAGAAAATAGTGTGAAAGTGGTAATTAACCTTTTGCCAGGCACTTAAGTGTGAATTGCAAGAATAGTCATGTCGATGTAGACTGCCAGATCCTGAATACTTGCCTTCTTAGCACTAAGTAATTATCATGTGTTTGGGTTCATCAACCAGTCATTCTAGTGAATCTTTTTCAAATAGATTTTTGGCATCAGTAAAACAATAACATTTGTAGTGATGCAATGGAGAAGACTAACTGCACTGTAAATATTCCGAGACTAAAATAATTTCTGACTACAACTCACAATTTTGGGGAAAAACACATGAAGATCATAGATTGAGACAGCTGTTGATAACATCAACCATCTTTTCTTGAATTTGAGACCAGTGTCTAAGAAATAAGCTAACTCAGTTGCTGCATAAAAAACATTTTCTGAGAAACAACATTTCATATTGAAAGGATATTATACAGTAATTTTTAACAAGGAAAACCTGGATAGGATTGTTTCATTTGGTAAAAATTATATGTAGGGTCTTTTTTAGCAATTCATCTTACTTCTACTTTTATGGGACACTGCATTCTTACACTAAATTAATTAGTCTAAAGCCCTGTGACTTTTTCAGTTATGAAGGGCACTGACACACACTGCTGACAACCCTCAAACCGAACACTGAACCGCAACATTGAATTCTGCATGAAACCACAAAGGAATCAAGTTATCAGTATATCTATGAGTATTTGTGGAAAGAAACAATGTACTGGCTGTAAATGAATTTTTTAATAAAAATGTTATGTTTAACATTTAAGAGTACAACTGCAACTTTGTCTTTTATTGATGAAAAGAACTCAGCAACATTCAACAATTGTTTAATGCACTTGATTTAGGCAAGCACTAAAAATTCCTAGTGATCAATTCACAGCAGGGAACTAGTTATAAAATCCAAAAATTAAATTTAGGAGAACACATTTGCCATGCATACCTTGTAACACTTCCTGGAGAAGTATTTTTAGAATCAATCATTGGTGTGCCAGAAGAGGTTTCTGTTGTTGTCGAATGAGTCATTCCCTCAGCAACATCACACTGAAATACAACAAGAGCACACTTCTAAATAAAAAATGATGTTGCATCAGTAACAGTACATGCATCCCAAAACAAGCACCGATCCTTCATGTCCTTGGCCATGAACATTGCTTCTCCTAGGGATAAGTAACTGTTTTACCTGCTAATTAATGCTCATACATTATGTATTTCCTACTGACTCATAAACATTTTATTATGATGATAACAGAATATCTGTAACTGTAAATACACAGCAGCAGTAACAGACCATTACCTATCTCACAACTGAAGCGCTAAGAATAACAGTCATAATGGAGGAAAATGTTGTCAGTTATCAGTTTCCTATTTTTCTACTTTTTGCTCCTGTCTCGTATGCTTGCCTTTCATATCCTTCATGCCAAATTTGTACACTCTATAAATCATCAATGTTTCTCATGTCGTCTTTTACTGGTCCACTTCTTTTTATTCATAATATTAACTCAGGCAAAGGTAGGAATGATCATATCAGGATGGCAATAAGAACTGTGTTGTCATCTGAGGCACTGGTCTTGGGATAAAAAGTTTAATCCGGTCATGCAGTAAATCAGGCTGACGACAGGAACAACTGAATAGAAACAATCAACTCACTCGGTTGTAGTTTTATGTATTGGTTGAATTATTCAATCATTTCTTTTGAGTGAAACGAGTCTATGGGAGCAACCAAATGAAAACAGTCAACAGCACCTGGTGCATTCAGTGCTGAGCAGAAACATTAAATTGTTTTGTCACAGTTAAATCATTACAGGGAGGCTACTCAAACTTGAAAAAATCCCTGTCAATTCAAGGTACTGGCTGGAAGATGGTGTCATAAGAAGCTCCTGGTAAATTAACAGTGAGCAGGAGGAGGATACCACAACAACGATTTTCATTTCCTCCTAGCTGAGACATGCTGGACATAAGTAGTAGTTTAAGTGTAGTTTTTAAACATTGATAATTAAAAAGGAATAATATTCATATAAATAACACACTTTGAAATATAAAGCATTTTAGAGTTTGTTATTTATAAAACTCAGTAAAATTAAACATTTGAAACACTAGGTTGGAATATCAACAATTAAGGTAGACAGCTACTTACCATAAAGATTACACGTTAAGTTGCAGACAGGCATAATTAAAAGACACTTACACGTTAGCTTCTCACCACAGCCTTCATCAGAAAAAGAAAGATAAACACACACACATTCATTCACAAGCAAGCTCACCTAACACACACATAACTGTCATCTCCAAGAGTTCGGACCAGAATCTTTTCCTTACACCGCCAATAAAATTAAATATCAGTGCCAAGTTAAAACACAGAATTCCCCGAGATTTTATGAAATTACCTGAAACTTCCCTGATTTTTCCTGGTAAAATGTAATTTGTTGGGAATTCCAGGTTTTCCATAAGAATCACCACCCTGCATTATTGGAGACTGCACTGTGTTATAGCACATCATGACTGTTACTGCCATTCTGATGTTTTGTTTTAAATGAGTACCAGTAAGTAGCTTTTAGTTTAGTTTTCTTAACAGTGAAATTTATGTAAAGCTGAAACACTCAGTGGTGTGGGAATGGAAGAAATTATACTAGTGGATAAAAAGCGATCCTCAAGATAAATTCAATGTTATATACTGAATCTGCAAGAATGATTCATACCATGAAAATAAATTAATTACAGAAATTCAAAGAAAGTTAACATATTATGATAAAAATTTCTCACTAAAAACACTTCCGATAAATGACAGTATATGATTAAAAACCAAGTGATTAGGTCATAAAATGATTTAAAAAATTGTTTTTTATATGCTTTACATTTATGTCACCTCAGCTTTTAATGAAATAGAATTGTTGGTGATGGGTGTCATCCAGTGGGAAAAGATTTCAATAAATTTAAATAAAAAGTAATTGTTTATTTATTTAAACTTAAATTTATTATTTAGTACCAGGTATTAATCTTTTAAAACTAACCAAAAAAATCATATTCATGCCTTTAGAGCAAAAAATGCACATTTAAGGAAATAAATAGAAATATTTTGAAAACATGTCATTTTTTAGAAAATATACTTATTATTCACCTCTCCTAAAATATGTTATTTGTCACTAAAATGTTGGCAACCCTAGTTTTGGATCATGTATAACCGAAATGGCTAAAAGATATTTAAATGAAATCACCATCAACAGAACAGGCTCTGCTAATGGTATACCACGCATTCCACATCGCTGACAACAGGTTCTACAGAACGATGGTGACTACTTTGAAGGACAGTAACAGGTGCAAACATGTAACTCTTTTGTATCAGTTGTGAATAAATAGTTGTCACTATTTAAGTTCCAACCCTTGTATAACAGCAACAGCTGTCAGAAGCTTGTGTCAAGTCAGCTGTCATTTTAAGTGAAGCCAGTCAAACCTGGTGAATGAGTGAAAACTATCATACAGCTGACATGACCGCAGAGACTAGTTTCATTTGACTAAAAAAGAACCAACTGAATGAAAAAAATATCAGTTGGCCAGTTGATTGTCTTATCTCTAAATAAGGTGCCAAGGTCATAATTACTGTGCAATAGAGCATGCTTTTCAACAGGGCAGTGTATGACCGGTGCAACACATCAGCAGGTATACTGTGACAAGCATCTGTGATGGGTTACTGACATGATCTATACTGGACAGCAGTGAGAGGACAAGGATTATAAAGGAAAAGGAGAGAAGTAAAAAGACTGTGTGTGATGGAGGAATGAGGGCTGTGTAGTTTTGGAATGGGAACAGAGAAGGGGCTGGATGGGAGAGGACAATGACTAATGAAGTTTGAGGCCAGGAGGGTTACAGGAACAAGGATATATTGTAGGGAAAGTACCCACCTGTGCAATTCAGAAAAGCTGGTGTTTGTGGGAAGGATTCATATGGCAAATGCTGTGAAGCAGTCATTGAAATGAAGGATGTCATGTTTGGCAGCATGCTCAGCAACAGGATGGTTCACTTGTTTCTTGGTCAAAGTTTGTCAGTGGCCATTCATGCGGACAGACAGCTTGTTGATTGTCATGCCTACATAGAATGCAGCACAGTGGTTGCAGCTTAGCTTGTAGATCATATGACTGGTGTCACAGGTAGCCCCGCCTTTGATGGGATAGGTGATGTTAGTGACCGGACTGGAGTAGGTGGTGGTGGGACTGCACACAGCTGCCCTACCCTCTCTCCACCTCGTCCCTCCGTGCTCCCCAACACCACATCACTGTCCACCACACCTACCTTACTAGCCCTCCCCCTCCCCGCCCCAGCCTCCTCCTTACCACCAGCCAGTTGCCACTGGTCTGCTGCTCGCAGTGTAGCCTCAATTGGCTGAGACTGCAGTCGTGTGTGTGAGAGAGAGTTGCATATGTGTGTGTTTCGCATCTAATTCTGAAGAAGGTCTTACTGGCCAAAAGCTATTATTTGTGACAGTTTTTTTGTTGTGCTTATCTGCGACTCAGCGTCTCCACTATATGGTGAGTAGCAACTTTTCTTTTTCACAAAAGCGTTAAAACGATGTTACACTGCAGTGTAACACAGTTTTGCTTGAAATATTGTGTCTTAATTACAGTGTCACATGCATTCCAACTGTTCATTACGTTTCTTGTTACACCACAATATATCTGAAGTATTTTTCAAGTGATTTATGCTAATATTGGGAGAGAACTGGAAACCGTGAGCTAGAGTCCAAGAGTGCGCCTTGTGGATGGCTCCCTGTAGGTGCTGCCCAGCAACACCAGTACTGGCGGAGCAGTACGAAATGCAAAAGCCGTCTGCATACAGAGAAGGTGAGATGGACGGCCCTATTGCTGCTGCTGCTGCTAGACCATTAATGGCCACTAAAAATAGAGATACACTCAATTTGGCTAAAAATCAGGAGTGGACCTCGGAGACCCACTCGTATAATGTGCAAGGATATGATGTCGCCAGGTCGTGTCACGTGCTTCTCATTAATCACAAAAGACTGTGACCAGGTGTTGGCATCTGGAAAAGGCTGTTCGGATGACATACTTGAGGGACACAAAATTATCAGTGGTAGAGCAACCCTGGCAGAAGCCGCCCTGACATGGAGCCAGTAGGCTACATGACTCCGGGACCCAACCCAACTGCCGACATACCGTACGTTCCAGCAGCTTACAAAGAACATTGGTGAGGCTGATGAGCCTATAGTTATCCACATCAATCAAGTTTTTACCAGGTTTAAGCACTAGAATCATGGTGCTCTCCTGCCAACGCGATGGAAAGACGTCATCGCACCAGATCCGGTTGAAGAGGATGAGGAGATGTCGCTTGTACTCAGATGAGTGATGTTTAATCATCTGACCGTGGATCTGATCTGGCCCAGGAGCTGTGTCGGGGCAATGTGCAAGGGCACTGAGGAGCTCCCACTCTGTAAATGGGACATTATAGGATTCACTGTGGCGTGTCACGAATGAGAGGACTTTCATTTCCGTCTGCCATTTGAGGGAGCGAAAGGATGGGAGGTAGTTCTACGATGCAGAGGCTCGAGCATAGTGCTCAGAAAAGTGCTCAGCAATCGCATTCACGTTGGTACATAACACGCCTTTGATGTTAATGCAAGGGACACCTGTTGGGATCTGGTACCCAAACAGATGTCTGATCTTCATCCAGACTTGTGAAGGTGACGTATGGCACCCAATGGTCAAGACTTACCTCTCCCAACACTCCTGGTTCCATCTTTTGATAAGCTGGCGAATGCAGCATGGAGCTGCTTAAAGGCTATTAGGTGCTCCAGGGAAGGGTGCAGCTTATGCCACTGTAGAGCTCGCCAACACTCGTTAATTGCCTCAGCGTCTCCTGGCGACCATAAAGGGACCACCATTCAACCATAAAAAGCGAGGGATCGCATTTTCCGCCACAGTAATGATTGCTGTAGTCACCTACTCAACCATCACATCAATGTTACCATGTGAGGGAGAGTCAACAGTAACTGCAGAGGTGGACCTGATGCCAGGACAGTGACAGGAAGATGGGGAAGTGGTCAAGGTCGTCATGTGCTCTCCAGTGGATAGATGGGAGAAGTCCTGGGCTGCAAATTGATAAATCAATGGCCAGGAAACTACTACAAGCCACACTGAAATGTGTGGCGGCCCCAGTATTTAAGAGGCAGAGGTCAAACTGAGACAGTAAAGTTTCAACATCTCTGCCTCGGCCAGTAAGCACAGTGCCACCCCACAAGGGGTTATGGGTGTTAAAATCTCACAAAGTAGGAAAGGTTTAGGGAGTTGCAGCTAAAACATTCAGGGATTGTGCAACGTCTGGAGGAAGATAGACATTGCAGACAGTTGTCTCCTGTGTCGTCCTTATTCTGAGAGCCACAGCTTCAAGAAGGGCACAGTTTCACTACAGACTGAGTTTACGACATAAACGCAAACTCCACCGACACTCAATTGTAGTCGCTGCAGTTCCTGTAATATCCCTTATAGCCGTGGAGGGCAGGTGTCCCCATTGCCGGGAACCAGGTTACCTGGAGGGCAATGCAGAAAGTAGGTGTAAAGCTTAACAGTTGCAGTATTCCAGCCAGGGGAGGAAAAAACTGCTGTGATTCCACTGGAGGACGATGTCATCATGAGACTGGTAAGGCATGGAACATTCAATGAGGCAGTTTACGCCTCAAGGTCACCTGCTGCCACCGACTTATTGCTTGAGCAGTCTATATCCATTGTGTCTGAGGGTCCGGCAAGATCTAGGTCCTCAGCGGACGCCAGGATCTCCACCTTATCCCCAGATGCAGAACTTGTAGGTAGCGGTGGTATGGGTGCCACCGCAACTTCCTTGGTCTTCTGGGTCTTCTTTTTGCACTTTGCTCGCTGTTCCTTGGGTTTCTCTGGCTGGGAGGTCTTCACTGATTGAGTCTCCGGGACTGAGGATGAGCGTGAAGCGCTACAACCGGCAGCTTTTGGGCACTTCAGCCACTGGTGGGTGTCATCTTTCCCCATTAGCAGAATCCTGGGAAGGGACCCCTTCCTGGTGAGAGGAGCCAAAGAAGACTTACTCCAGCTGAGAAGTGGCGACTGGAGTCCCCGATGGTTGGGGGAGGGGGGGGGGGGGTGCAGTGCACCCGAGATAGGTGGTGCGGGAGCAACAGCGGGGGAAGTGCCCCCCACCATCAAGTGGGCAGGTTTAGTCTTCTGGCTCTGAGAGCCGACTGGAATTCGCGGAACTGATGGAGCCACAACCGTTCTCGTAGCAGCGGCATTATGAGGAGGTCATAGCCACAAGACATTTTCTCTTAGCCTCAGCGTAGGTCAGTTGGTCTAGTGTCTTGAATTCCATGATGTTCCTCTTTCTGTAAAATCCTGCAGTCTGGCAAGCAAGGTGAATGATGCTCTCCACAGTTGACACAGATGGGAGGCGGGGCACATGGAGTGCTGGGATGTGATGGACGTCCGCAATCTCAACACGTGACGCTGGAAGTACAGCAGGAAGACATATGGCCGAACTTCCAGCATTTAAAGCACCACATTGGGGGAGGGATATATGGCTTGACATCACAGCAATAGACCATCGCCTTGACCTTCTCGGGTGTCACTCCCAAAGGCCAAGATGAAGGCACTGGTGGCAACCTGATTATCCTTCAGACCCTGATGGATGTGCTAGACGAAACACCAGACCGCTCTAAATTGGCGTGCAGCTCGTTTTCACACTGCAAAAGGTCCCTGTGGAATATAATACTCTGGACCATATTTAAGCTCTTATGTGGTGTGACGGTAACAGAAACATCCCCCAACTTGTTACAAACAATTAAAGTTCCTGACTGGGCAGAGGATGCTGTTTTTACCAAGAATGACCCAGATCGCATTTTGGACAAGCCCTCCACCTCCCCAAACTTGTCCTCTAAATGCTCTACAAAAAACCGTGGCTTCATTGAAACAAAGGAGTCCCCATCAGTTCTCGTACAAGTGGCCAGGGAGGAGAATGATTTAGGGTCGTAATTTCTTGCATTTTACTGAGACTTGGAACACTTAAGAGACTGCTGGTGTTTGATCACTGGCAAGTGATGGCGTGGTACGCTACACTGCGCGTCATCCGCCCTGATGCCACCCACTCCGACCAGGGACCCTCTCCACGGGCGTCACCCAGCCACAGGAAGGCCTTTGCCAAGAGTCCCAAAGCCCCAGGGTGATGAGCATCTACTGCTTGGCATATGTGGGGCGTTAATGGCACAGGCATCAGCAGAGCAGTCCCTGTGTTGTCAGGGAGCTACAACCAACAGGGTACATGGTGGCCCAACTACAACGAACTGGCTACCATGCTGGATATGAGGTACAAAGAAATCCATGGTCATCGTGAAGAAGCGACACTGCATAGTGCACGGTGGAAAACGCACCCAGGAAGGTGCCCTAGCCCAAGAGACGGAGAATGAGCTGGACTGCAGTGCGACGACGAGAAAATGGGCAAAAGATCTCAAGGCACGGTGGACACGATGCACCACATGTAAGGCGCCCTTCCCCAACTGGCTCGCTCTTCAGGTAAATTTTGAAAAATAGTAGTCAAACCCTACAGGGGACCATCACATAAAGGCCAAAATGTGAGAGACTCCTTTTAGTCGCCTCTTACGACAGGCAGGAATACCTCAACCCTATTCTAATCCCCGGCTCCGCAGAGGGGCAATACTGTGTTTGCTAAGCCACTTTCAACAATGTTGTTTCGCAGTTTGTGATCTGTATGACAGCCTATTATCTACTGAGGTATTTTTTTGAATTTAATATTTTGGGAGCAATTTCTCCTTCTACATAATTTATCAATGATTTATAAAAGAGTAATAAGCACAGTAGTAAAGGTCATACTGAGGGAAAACTTAAGAGAAATATTTTTCTTTTTATTGTTTGAAAGTGCAGTGCCTGTTCATCTGAAAGAACAGACACCACATAGATCCAGCAGCCATATGTACATTGAGTGGGATCACTGGTGTCAGCTGCAGTGGGACATTTTTGTGGAATCAGCGGCACCAGGCGAAAATGTGTACCAGACTGGAATTCGAACCCAGGATCTCCTGCTTACTAGGCAAGTGCAGTAACCACTGCACCATTCAGGGCACAGTGTTATCACAACTGCATACACTATCTCGGTACACCTTATGGCCGATCCACGCTCCCATCGAGCACCACCTGTGTGACAGGGTCTCAGTATAGGCGGTGCTCGACGGGAGTGTGGATCAAAAGTGAGGCATACCGAGATAGTCTTTGCAGTTGCGATAATGCAATGTCAACGATGGCACAGTGGTTACCGCACTTGCCTAGTAAGCAGGAGATCCTAGATTTGAATCCCAGTGTGACACACATTTCCGTTTGTTGTCCATGATTCTGCAAAAATGTCCCACTACAGCTGACTGCAGTGATCCCCCTTCAATTTACAATTTCCCCTCCCCCCCACCCCCCCAAATTCCTTATGACTGGAGGACAAAAAATTGCAAAAAGTTCAATCACAATGCCTTTTTGTAGTGAACCATACAGAGAGATAATCAAATCTGTAGACTTCCAAAAATCTGCATAGCATCAAAACCCAGGTGGAATAAAAGAGCCAACATCAAGTTCTCTTTACAAAATTGCTCTGTAATAATACACTTACCATGGTTCATAACATTGTCATTTCTTTGTTGTTTTGAACATTGAAGAATATATTTGAATGAATACTTAACAGCAATTTTATTCATTTATTCCTAGTACAATAAAATGTTACGATGTGTATTTTAGCTGATACGAAGAAATATTTATACTTTGTTCTCCGTTTTTCTCAGTACTGCAGTCTATATTCATCTCAAGAAAAAACCTTTACGTGCTGCCAATTTTGTATGTAGCATTTAAGACATATAACAGCCACAAGGTTAAACTTAGTTCCAAGACCTACTATGAGATAGAATTATCATTGTATGAGTTCGTGCTGAAGATCTTTCAGCGAAGTTATCTTTGTCTCCAAGTAATGAAAGAAGACATAAAATTTATTTACTGTAGATGTCATGTATTGTTACATAAGGCAAGAATTAATTTGTGTGCTACGGGAAGCCTAGTTTTTTCTCCCTTTATTTTGTCCACTTCCCAGTGTAGTCCTGAAGAGCGTGTGATGCTAGTAGCCATTTTGTAAAAGAATGATGTGCAAATGTAGTGGCTTTAATAACTCAGAACCCAGCAGTTATTGTAATATTCTCAATTTTCATACTAGGAAGATAACTTTGGAATACATGTTTTGTGCGATTTATTGTAATTATGTTTAAATGTCCTACCCAAGAACCATGGACCTTGCCGTTGATGGGTAGGCTTGCGTGCCTCAGCGATACAGATAGCCATACCGTAGGTGCAACCACAACGGAGGGGTATCTGTTGAGTGGCCAGACAAATGTGTGGTTCCTGAAGAGGGGCACCAGCCTTTTCAGTAGTTGCAGGGGCAACAGTTTGGATGATTGACTGATCTGGCCTTGTAACACTAACCAAAATGGCCTTGCAATGCTGGTACTGTGAATGGCTGAAAGCAAGGGGAAACTACAGCCGTAATTTTTCCTGAGGGCAAGCAGCTTTACTGTATGGTTAAATGATGATGGTGTCCTCTTGGGTAAAATATTCCGGAGGTAAAATAGTCCCCCATTCGGATCTCCGAGCGGGGACTACTCAAGAGGATGTCGTTCTCAGGAGAAAGAAAACTGGCGTTCTACGGATTGGAGCATAAAATGTCAGATCCCTTAATCGGGCAGGTAGGTTAGAAAATTTAAAAAGGGAAATGGATAGGTTAAAGTTAGATATAGTGGGCATTAGTGAAGTTCAGTAGCAGGAAGAACAAGACTTTTGGTCAGGTGATTACAGGGTTATAAATACAAAATCAAATAGGGCTAACGTAGGAGTCGGTTTAATAATGAATAAAAAAAAAAATAGGAGTGCGGGTAAGTTACTACAAACAGCATATTGAACGCATTATTGTGGCCAAGATAGACACAAAACCCACGCCTACTACAGTAGTACAAGTTTATATGCCAACTAGCTCTACAGATGACAAAGAAATTGAAGAAATGTATGATGAAATCAAAGAAATTACTCAGATAGTGAAGGGAGACGAAAATTTAATAGTCATGGGTGGCTGGAATTCGGTAGTAGGAAAAGGGAGAGAAGGAAACGTAGTAGGTGAATATGGATTGGGGCAAAGAAATGAAAGAGGAAGCCGCCTGGTAGAATTTTGCACAGAGCACAACTTAGTCATAGCTAACACCTGGTTCAAGAATCATAAAAGAAGGTTGTATACATGGAAGAAGCCTGGAGATACTGACAGGTTTCAGATAGATTATATAATGGTAAGACAGAGATTTAGGAACCAGGTTTTAAATTGTAAGATATTTCCAGGGGCAGATGTGGATTCTGACCACAATCTATTGGTTATGAACTGTAGATTAAAACTGAAGAAACTGCAAAAAGGTGGAAATTTAAGGAGATGGAACCTGGATAAACTGAAAGAACCAGAGGTTGTAGAGAGTTTCAGGGAGAGCATAAGGGAATAATTGACAGGAAGGGGGGAAAGAAATGCAGTAGAAGAAGAATGGGTAGCTTTGAGAGATGAAGTAGTGAAGGCACCAGAGGATCAAGTAGGAAAAAGATGAGGGCTGGTAGAAATCCTTGGGTAACAGAAGAAATATTGAATTTAATTGATGAAAGGAGAAAATATAAAAATGCAGTAAATGAAGTAGGCAAAAAGGAATACAAACGTCTCAAAAATGAAATTGACAGGAAGTGCAAAATGGCTAAGCAGGTATTGCTAGAGGACAAATGTAAGAATGTAGAGGCTTATCTCACTAGGGGTAAGATAGATACTGCCTACAGGAAAATTAAAGAAACCTTTGGAGAAAAGAGAACCACTTGTATGAATATCAAGAGCTCAAATGGAAACCCAGTTCTAAGCAAAGAAGAGAAACAGAAAGGTGGAAGGAGTATACAGAGGGTCTATACAAGTGCGATGTTCTTGAGGACAATATTATGGAAATAGAAGAGGATGTAGATGAAGATGAAATGAGAGATACGATACTGCGTGAAGAGTTTGATAGAGCACTGAAAGACCTGAGTTGAAACAAGGCCCCGGGAGTAGACAACATTCCATTAGAACTACTGACAGCCTTGGGAGAGCCAGTCCTGACAAAACTCTACCATCTGGTGAGCAAGATGTATGAGACAGGCGTAATTCCCTCAGACTTCAAGAAGAATATAATAATTCCAATCCCAAGGAAAGCAGGTGTTGACAGATGTGAAAATTACCGAACTATCAGTTTAATAAGTCACAGCTGCAAAATACTAATGCAAATTCTTTACAGACGAATGGAGAAACTGGTAGAAGCCAACCTCGGGGAAGATCAGTTTGGATTCCGTAGAAATATTGGAACATGTGAGGCAATACTGACCCTACGACTTATCTTAGAAGAAAGATTAAGGAAAGGCAAACCTACGTTTCTAGCATTTGTAGACTTAGAGAAAGCTTTTGACAATGTTGACTGCAATACTCTCTTTCAAATTCTAAAGGTGGCAGGGGTAAAATACAGGGAGCGAAAGGCTATTTACAATTTGTACAGAAACCAGATGGCAGTTATAAGAGTCGAGGGGCACGAAAGGGAAGCAGTGGTTGCGAAGGGAGTGAGACAGGGTTGTAGCCTCTCCCCGATGTTATTCAATCTGTATATTGTGCAAGCAGTAAAGAAAACAAAAGAAAAATTCGGAGTAGGTATTAAAATCCATGGAGAAGAAATAAAAACTTTGAGGTTCGCCGATGACATTGTAATTCTGTCTGAGACAGCAAAGGACTTGGAAGAGCAGTTGAACGGAATGGACAGTGTCTTGAAAGGAGGATATAAGATGAACATCAACAAAAGCAAAACGAGGATAATGGAATGTAGTTGAATTAAGTCGGATGATGCTGAGGGAATTAGATTAGGAAATGAGACACTTAAAGTAGTAAAAGAGTTTTGCTATTTGGGGAGCAAAATAACTGATGATGGTCGAAGTAGAGAGGATATAAAATGTAGACTGGCAATGGTAAGGAAATCGTTTCTGAAGAAGAGAAATTTGTTAACATCGAGTATAGATTTAAGTGTCAGGAAGTCATTTCTGAAAGTATTTGTATGGAGTGTAGCCATGTATGGAAGTTAAACATGGACGGTAAATAGTTTGGACAAGAAGAGAATATAAGCTTTCGAAATGTGGTGCTACAGAAGAATGCTGAAGATTAGATGGGTAGATCACATAACTAATGAGGAGGTACTGAATATGATTGCGGAGAAGAGGAGTATGTGGCACAACTTGACTAGAAGAAAGGATTGGTTGGTAGGACATGTTCTGAGGCATCAAGGGATCACTAATTTAGTATTGGAGGGCAGTGTGGAGGGTAAAAATCGTAGAGGGAGACCAAGAGATGAATACACTAAACAGATAAAGAAGGATGTAGGTTGCAGTAGGTACTGGGAGATGAAGAAGCTTGCACAGGAGAGAGTAGCATGGGTAGCTGCTTCAAACCAGTCTCAGGAATGAAGACCACAACAATAACAACATGTTTAAATGTAAATGTGGTCACTGAACAAAGCTTTGCTTTAATTGATTGAGGCAAGCAAACATAGTGTCATTTCATATCTGTTCTGAAGGCAGTCAATAAATGATTAGGATTGAATACTTGTCTCAATTCAAACATTATTTAACATGTACTCTTGCCTAATCTTTTGCAACCATTTTAATATTAATTGACAATTTTGTCAGAAAATAGCAGTTGGTGCAGAGAGAAACCATTTTCAGTGATGTTCAGTTTCAGTTGCCATTAATAGTACAAAGTTGTAGAAAATAATCAGGGCAGATGTTGAGACACAACAATCATTTAAAGATATAGGTTATGTTGCTTTATTAGACAAAACTCATTTTTGGTTTTATTTACGGGATTATAACCCAGAAATTTTATGAAAACTGGGACACTCAAATGGCTTCACTCTATTTAAATCTAACATGCCAAGGTCGAATATAACAGAAAGTGAAAAGTCAGATCCATTCCTATTTGTTTTATTTTATCTCATTTTAACTTTCTTTTAGTAATGCAATTTGTATCAAGAACATTGCTGCAAATGCAAACAACTGCAAGCATATGCATTACCAAATTCAATTAATACTATTTTATGTGATGAATACAAGCTTCTACAATGAGTACAGACATTTTTTTGAGTCCTTATTGCACCATAGGACTCTGATATACAACAATGTGAAGGTTTTTTTGTGCAAGGCAGACAGTGTGGGGCACTTAGCATCTAAACATTGTGCATTTCAGTAAAACAACATATTGTTAGCTTTGAGCAGCTGTGGTACCCTGAAATGTACATGGCATAACTAGAAGTTGCCTGGCAATGGCTGAAAATAGATTCAGCCTTACTGTGATTTATTCACATATTATGAAGTTCTTGCACCTAACAAGATGATGTTTGCTAGAAAAGATCAGTCTAATAGGGTATTTTTCTTTATTTTTGTATCTGAGTGTATTTGAAGTCAAAGTTTGGGGACTTTGATTTCATTAATAATATTCTTACAAGTGGAACAGGAGTGAAATACACATGTACGAATACTGTACTGCATTAAATGAATTTACATTCAGAAGTTGAACAGAGCAGTTCACATGCATGTTACGCTCATTGCTACTGCTATTGACACACAGTGTGACTCTAGAAACAGTAAGTTATCACAGCAACCCTATATTATACATTCAAGGTTTGACGTTGTCAGGTCTACGATTTATGGCTGCAGCTTTAGGAGGGTGCCTGGTATTTGTGTGTGTGTGTGTGTGTGTGTGTGTGTGTGTGAGAGAGAGAGAGAGAGAGAGAGAGAGAGAGAGAGAGAGAGAGAGGGAGAGGCGGGGGGGGGGGGGTTGGGTTGGGTTTGATACAGATTTAACAACAAATTTACAGTCCTCAACAACTTGTTTATTTACCCATCTGCTGTATAATGCATCTTCCATAAGGTGAATGGTTGTCTTTCATCATACCATTGCTAGTTAAGATTAATAAATATGATACAACGAACACACCTGAAACTGTTTATGGGGTACTAAAATTGTCCGCACAAAGAAAATCTCAGTACAACAGAATTCAAAGAAGTATCTGGTTATTAATATTACATTACTTAGACATACAATTTAAATATATATCACTGTATTATGACTCTCTCAGCATTTATGTATAGCAAAAGTACATTTCTACATTTTTTATTTGTCTTTCAACTCACTACTCCTAATTGGTGGAAATCTGAACAGCCTATTGCTTCAGTTCCTGCATGTCTTTACAATCAAACAACACTGCAGCGCTGTGCTGCGGTGTCTTGTGGAAAAATGACCTGTTCTGTCATAGGCACAATGAAATGTAATTCCAGTTATGATTTTATGAAACATGAATGCATTTGTTGGCTCTACATGTCAGTTTCAACCCCAATGAATATTTAATATGAAAAACAAAACTCAGACCCATTTCTCTTATATGCAGCACTAATCAAAGAAGGTAAACATGCCCTAACAGTTCTCCTCATGCAGGGTGAAACTTCCATCATTCATTTCTTATTATCCCTCTCTGAAAGAAGCAAGAAGAAATGTCTAGGTGGTATATGTTTAATTCAATGAATTGGCAAACATGTCCTTAGATTACCTGTGTGAGTTCATAAAAGATGACTTCTTTGGATGCTTCTCTGTAATGCAGAACTACTTGTGCATGAAGCAGTACATCTTTAGTCACCTCCACCACACGGTCAGTATTCTGAAATGAAATCAGTGAGTCCAGTTAGAGACAAAGGACATAGCATGATTAAATATACAACTTAGTATACTACTATTAAAAGTTAATATCTTTAATATGCCAACTTTACATAACATTGCAGAGATAGGAACATTTCTAAAACTTTATATTTTAATATCCATCAGGCACAATTTGCTACACACAAACGCTGCTTTACGTCTCCAAAATTATCTACAAGAATGGATTGTGATGTTCTATAAGACAGTAAATTCCCCAAGTTTTGTATTGCAGCAGCAGGAAAATGGTTGAAACATTTTATTGGACATTAATGCTGCATTCCAAACGATTTCACATCAATTCAGAAATATTACATTTGATTGAATAAAAAAATAAAAAAAAGAGTTAATTTTGTGATATGTTCGGGACAATACCATGAAAGAGTTTTTAAGCCAAACATAAGTAACTCGAACAGCATGCTCTAAAGGGAAATTTATTTATTGTAGTTTAGAAAGTAATATTTGTACAACGGAAATTAACACTACATTAGACAGTAAACGAGATGATGCTTCTTGAAACAAGAAAAAACAAATGTAAACAGAGGCATAAAATGAAAGAACATACACTGAATCAGACTTTTTGACATGAAGATTATGGATATTAATTAACAGCTTTTTGACCTGCTACACTAGTAAAACCTTTCACAGAGAAGAAAAGATCGTTCAGGGTTGCTTTTAATGAAAGTCGGAAGGGATAGCAAGGGAGGGGCGAGAAGAGGAAATACTGCTAACTGCTTCAGCTGAAAGTTCTCCAAATGAAGCGAGAAGTGACAGACTTCAGCTGATACATTAAAGGTGCCTGCCTGTAGTAAGCACATTTATAAAATTTAAGTCCATAGGCTTCCACAGCCATGGTCATTTTGAAAAAACTATTTTGGGTATCACACCATGTCATTATAAAACACTTAACCAACTAAACCACTGGCATATCGATCGACTCTGCAGTGTTCCTCTTCAGATATGTCCCTGTCATACATATAGGGGGAAGACACTCACCAGTACCCAGTAGTTAATTGCCTTGAAGGGGGCCGCTGCAAAGATTGTCAAAATGTCAGCAATTTACTTGCTTTAGTGATTTAGAATGACATGGTCTAACACTCAAACTTATTTTATTCAAGATTTATGACAAATTTTAAAGCATCAGCTACAAGAACTGCTGTAATAAAATAAAGGCAACACTTTGAACTGCTGTTGTCTTATTACCAACTGTCTACTTTTACATAGCCCAAACTGTATTGTTTCAATGTGTAGTCACAGGGGAGCTCAATATTATTCAGTTCATAAGATGGAGATGTCGCAGATATTACAAAATTGGAATCTTTTGAACTTAAAACGTAAGGAAGGTGGAGAAGGATGAGGAGGAGGAGCTGGAGGACGAGGAGGAGAAGGAGAATAAGAAGTCCCTGTTCCCACTCCACTTCCTTCTATTCCACAAGCACACTCACACAGTCTTCCCACTTCCCTCCTTTTCCACCCACATCATCTAACCTTCCAACTGCACCTAGCTGCCTTACCCTCTCTTCATCTAGTCCCTGTACGCTCCCACAAACATCACTTTACAGTCCCCAACCCATACCTTGCTCTTCCTCCCCATCCTCACTCCAGCTATCCCCACCACCAAGATTGCTTCTTCATCAAGCACAGTTTCTTGCAGTCTGCCCCAGCAGCCAGAGACAGTGGTAGTGTGTGTGTGTGTGTGTGTGTGTGTGTGTGTGTGTGTGTGTGCGTGAGGTGGTTATTTTGAAAGCCTTCTGGCTGAAAGCTTATATGTTTAGTAGTCTTTTGTTATGCCTGTCTGCAACTCAACATCTCCCATGTACATTAAGTAGCACTCTATCCTTTTCACAATACCGTCATTAGTCCATCCTGTATTTTCCATTATTTCAAATAAGAACCTTTACTTTTATGAGCTCATACTATTTTTAAATATTACTAAAACCAAGGAGACAACACCATTATAATTCTTTAAAACTTTCTACAACCAAGACTATGAGGCAGCATCACCTTTCCATAACACACACAGTTTCTACAGTGACAAACTATGAATAGACACAAATCACACTGAATTAATTCATACCTAAATTGTGAAAAAGTATTACAGATAACTGTAAATGTATCATAGCCCAACTGATCACACTGCCACTCAAAAGTTTAATGCTGTAGTTTGCACAACTAGTTCATTTTCAGTCAGACACATAACATGATTAAAAATTACCTATTCCATTCAGCATTGAAATACCAATACTTTCATAAGCAATGGCTTCCTTTTTATCTGCTTTCCTGAAAAAAATGCATTGTATGCCTTTGCACTGTTAAGCTTTTGGACTATCATTATAGTCATCTACACCTACGTCTACATCTATACTACAGGAGTGAATATCAACAATGTAAGAAAAGACAGATCGCTACTCACAGTAAAGTTCCCGTGCTAAGTTGCAAACAGATACAACTAAAAGACACAAAGTTTTCAGCCACAGCCCTCATAAGAAAAAGAGAAACACACACCACTCATTTACACAGTCAAGCACACACGACCACCAACTCCGGCGCCAGATGTGGCAGTTGTGTGTGTGAGCTGCGCTGGCTTGTGTGAATGAATGGTGTGTTTCTTTTTTTCTGATGAAGGCTGCGGCCGAAAGCTTTGTATATGTGTCTTTTAATTGTGCCTGTCTGCAAATTAATATGTCATCTTTACAGTGAGTAGCAATCTATCTTTTCCTACCTTGTTGATATTCCTACTAGAGTTTCTACACTCCAGGAGCCATTTACAGTGTGAGGCGGAGGGTACTTTATGTGCCACTGTAACTTTCCTCCCATTTCTATGCCACTTGCAAATGGTTTGGGGGAAGAACAATTATTGGTAAGCCAACATATGAGTTCAAATCCCTCTAATATTACCGTTTTGCGAGCTATAACTAAGACGAAACAACAGATTGGCTGCCTCATCTAGAAATGTACACTCTCATAATTTTAACAGTAAACCAAACATTGGTGCAGAATGCCTCTCTTGCGGCATCTGGCACCGGAGTTGGGTGAACATCTCCATGACACTTTCACACTTACTATATGGACCTGTAACAAGACATGCTGCTCTCCTTTGGATCTTTTATATTTCTTCTCTTCTTTGTATCTTCTCTATTTACTCTGTAAATTCTATCTAGTACGGATTCCAGACAAATGAGAAATATTCAAGTACAGATCAAACAAGAGCTTTGCAAGCTACCTCCTTTGTGCGTGGATTACAGTTCCTGATGATTCTTTCAATGTATCTCAGACTACTGTGTGCCTTACGTGTGATTAATTTATGTCAATGTTGCATCTTAAATCAAACCATATGCATACTCCTGAATATTTTATGGGTGTGGTTGCTTACAGTGATTGTTCTGCAGCTGTGTAACCATACAATAATGTGTCTTTCTGCCCATTTATGCACAATAGATTTCTTTATGTTGAGGGTCAGCTACCAATTCCTGCACCGAGCATAGATTCTTTGCAGGTCTTCCTACATTTTGCTACAATTTCCTGGCACTGTGACAACACCATCATCATTGAAAAGCCTCATGTAACTTCCAACGTTACCCATTGGGTCATTTATACATACTGTGATAAGTAATGGTTCTATAACAAATCCTTGGGATACACCTAAAATTACTTACACATCTGAAGATACCTCTACATTGAGAATGACATGCTGCATCCTGTTTGCTAGAAACTCTTCAGTCCAATCATGCAAGTGGTTAGAATCGAGTGATGAACTCTATCATCATAAAACATGTTCTAAAATACTGCAACAGACCATTGTCAGTGATGTAAGCATGCGTAGTTCTCTCTCTCTCTCTCTCTCTCTCTCTCTCTCTCTCTCTCTCGTGTGTGTGTGTGTGTGTGTGTGTGTGTGTGTGTGTGCGCGGCGTGTGCGCGTGTGTGTGTGAGGGGGTGCAGGGGTTTCAATGACCCTTCAAAGAAACAGGGAATGAATTGCTATTTCTTCCAATCAATCACCAGAAATGCTTCAGTACTACAACAACCTATAGTACAGAGCTTCTAGAAAATGAGCATTTCTTTCGCTTGCTCTGTGTAGAACTGTATTCCAAAGTGTCAGGTCTATGGCCTTTCCTCTGTTGAGTGATTTCAGTTGTTTTTCTATTCCATGGTCACTTATTTAGAAACCAGTCATTCTGATACATGTATAACAATTTAGAGGAGGAGCTAAAGTACAATTTTTCTGAGTGACACATGTTTGAAGAGGAAAAAAAAAAGACATTCAGGTTTTGGCTTTTCTCTGTCATCCTCCACTTCAATGCAATTATGTTGACAGAGTGATTGTATAGATGGCTTTTATCTGTTTACTGATTGCACCAAAGATTTTTTTTTTTTTTTTTTTTTTTTTAAGGATTTTCTGTCAAGTTGATGGATAGAATTTTACTTTCAAATTTGCTGAACACTTTGAACTAATTTTGGCTTCATTTTGTTTTTGTTTATCTGTGAAGCTTTAGTTATGTCTAAATTTGCAATGAAAACCTCTTTGCTTTCATAGCTGCTTTCTAACATGGCTGTCGTACCACAATGGTATTTCCTGTCCCCACACAATTTTGCTCAGCACATGCTTGTTTAAGCCATAGTGTACAATACTCCTGAATTTTGTCCATTGAAGCTCAACACTATCAGCACTGGAGATGAAATTTTCATGTTGACTGCTCAGGTAATTTGAAATTTGTTCCTTGACGCTCTTGCTAACCACAATAATCTTCCTGTCTCTCTTTATATTCCTGTTTACAGCCATATTCAGAGAAGCTGTAACAGCCTTTTATCATTTATTCCCTGATCCACACTGAATGAGTCAAAAAATTTGGGTCTGTTGGTGACAAGATGATCTAATATGTTATTTTAAAAACTTGGTTCTTTGTTTAGCTTCTCAAGGTATTTTCAAGTAAGTCATTTAGAACAATTTTACATGATTCTTATTTAACATATCAGGTTTACTCAGAGGGATAATTTACAATCTTAATCCCCAAAACAGTAATTTTCTACTGTCTTCAGTCTTTCAATCCTGTTTCTTTTCTGTTATTTTCTAAAGCTTTGATATATTTTATCTATAACTCTTCGCATCAAATAGTACTCTCCTCTTCTTACATGCCTCGTTTGTTAGAGAACCCTGTTTTGGATTATGACACACCATATCTTGAATGTATAAATAACGCGCATTTCTAACACAAAAAAGAGAAGATTTTGTTGAGCTAAATTTTCTCCCCAATACTGTTGAATGGCAGAGTCATACACTTGGTGACATGCTTATACTATGCTCATAGAAAAGCCCTGTCCTACATTTGCACAGCTCTTGGAGAGGCAAAAGATCAATTTAATTGTATAAATAAAGCTTGAAAATGTTTGCTCTGAAATGACTGTCCAGGTCTTCTTTATGTTAAGTAGCAATCTGTCTTTCTTACAGTGCTGATATTCCTACCTGGAGTTTCCATCATAAGGATGTCACAAATTGATAGAATTCAACTTGGCATTACAGCCTCAACTACAGACACAAAATTGAACCTTTTCCTTGTGCACTAAAAGACACTTTCCTTATTGTTCTGGCTTAAATCAGGATTATGGGACTGGGAACAAGACTACTTGTAGGTTTTAGCAACAGATAAGTCAGTGGAGGAACAGGAAAGTAGGGCAGAGTGTGAGTTAATGTGAACAATTCAGTGATAGAATTGTTCTCTTCAGAACCAAAGACCAATGGACATCTCTAAAAAGGGCAATTGCAGAAGCTGGACAGACAAACACAGGTACAAAGAAGGCAATGGTCAAGAAACTTACGGTAACAGAAAGAATACTTCAACTGATTAATGAAAGAAGGAAGTAAAAATATGTTCTGGGAATGACAGGAACACAGCAATGTATGTCACTTAGAAATGAAAGAAATAGGAAGTGCATGGAAACAAAAGGAAAATGGCTCCAGGAAAAATATGAAGAAAGCAAAAAAGTAATGGTGATTGGAAAAACTGATTCAACTTACAGAAATGTCAAAACAAACTTCAACGAAATTAAAATCAGGTGCAACAACATTAACAGTGCAATGAGACCTCTAGTGTTAAATGGAAAGGAGGAAGTGGAGAGCAGGATACAATGAAGGCCTCTACAATGTGGAGGACTCATCTGATGATGTGACACAAGAAGAAATGAAAGATTTCTGATCAAATAAGGCAAAAGAGGAAGATAATATTCATCTGCAATTTTTAAAATCTTTGAGTGGAGAGGCAAGCAAATGACTATTCAATTTGATGTGTAGAACCTATGAGACTGGAGACAGACTGTCAGAAAAATATCTTGCACACAATCCCAAAACAACAAAAGGCAGATAAGTATGAGAATTAATATCCAATCAGCTAAAAAGCTCATGCATTCAGGTTGCATACAAAATAATATACAGAAGAATGGAATAGTAAACTAAGGATTTCATAAATGACAATTAGGTTCACTTTAGGAAGTGTAGAGGCACGTGGGAGGCAGTTCTGACATCCTGCTTGGTAATGAAAGTTAGACTCAAGAAAAATCACGATATATTGATAGCATATGTTGACTATGCTAACATTTCCTGATGACATTGCTATTCTTGACAAATGTGAGGAAGAACTGCAGGACCTGTTGAATGGAATGAACAGTCTAATGAGCACATACTATGGATCGATAGTAAACTGAAAAAAGACAAAAGTAATGACGAGGAGCAGAAGTTCAATACACCAAAATTGTTGATTACAATGTAGACAAAGTGGACGAGTTATGCTACCTTGGAAGCAAAATAACATATGATGGACAAAGGAAGTAGGACATTCACAGCAAAATGGCTCTGAGCACTATGGGACTCAACTGCTGTGGTCATTAGTCCCCTAGAACTTAGAACTACTTAAACCTAACTAACCTAAGGACATCACACACATCCATGCCCGAGGCAGGATTCAAACCTGCGACCGTAGCAGTCGCACGGTTCCGGACTGCGCGCCTAGAACCGCGAGACCACCGCGGCCGGCGACATTCACAGCAGACTAGCTCAATTAAATATAGCATTCCTGACCATGAGAAATCTATTAGTATCAAACATATGAGGAAAAATTTCTGAGAACATATGTTTGTGGCACAGCATTTTATGATGATGAATCATGAATTGTGGTAAAAGCAGTACAGAATAGAATCAAAGCATTTGCGACAATGTGATACAGAAGGATACTGAATGAAAGTGCTATTCTGAGGTTGGCACAAATGAGTAATACGTGATGGACCAAATCAAACCGATCAGAAGACTGATGATTTGAAAACAAAAATAAAAAATAAATAAAGGTGTCAAAAGAAATTTTGCCAAAATTTAGAAGACATGTTTTACACTCTCACTGATGTCAAAACACTTCTGTTAACATAAAGTTTTTACTTTTCTTTAGTTCCTTAAGACTATCAAATTCCAATCGATCAATCAAATCGGCGATCGAGGACCCTGTAGATCATGAGCCGACCTCACAGTGCTTCTCCATAGACAGCGATCTTGTACACTTTGGATCCAGTTGTCACGGATTCCTAGTTGGTAGAGGTCTTTCTGTAGTTCATCCTTCCATCACTTCCTGGGTCTTCCGATTGAACAGGTACCATGAGATCTTCCCAAAAGCACAGCTTTTGCCCAAGAGGTGTCTGGTCTCCTACCTCCTCAAGGATTACCACCTTAATGTTGGTGGGGAGGTTTGCATGTCTCAGTGATCCACTGAGCTATGCTGGTGGGAGCTGTGCTCCTGGTTGGGTCACCCATGCCAGACAGGTCAGTTGGTGAGACTCCAGACAAAGAGTAGTCCCCTAAGGGGGCTCCCACCTAGGGAGTATGTGGGTGGCAACCAAATGGGCCCTTAGCTAAGTCTGACACTACTCCCACTGACTTGTTTCAGGCTGCTTCTGTTTTCGTTCCTATTGGCCTCTCTTGGCCAACTCTTACTTTTTTGACCACAACGGTATTAGGTTTTGAAGCCCTAGGGTGTCTTTCATTTTTCTTTTCTATCTCCAATGAAGAGGGCAGGGAAGGCTCTAGAGGCGTGGTGAAGCCAGCTTTCCTATGGGCGTAAACCCTGAAAAGAAATCCTGCCCGCTCAAGGCAGAACAGTGGCAGTCCCACTACTGGGTTAACCCTGCGCAGCACTTGTAACGTGGCCAGGGGACATTTTTACTGCCCAAAAAAAAAAAAACTCACAAATGTGCCTCGGAATAGGATGGAACACCATAAGACAAAAACAGCTGGGACCTGGAGCTGTTCAGACAGTAGCCTCTGAAGAGTATAAAATGGACGTTACTGCATTACAAGAAACAAGATGGCTAGAGGAAGGGATACGGCATGAGAAGAAATCAGTGTTCAAATTCCAAATAAATTATATTTTCTGGAAATAAATTGCCATCATTTTGAATGTCTTAAAGCATTACTAATGCTGCATTCTTCAACACTCCATGCTTTATAAATTGTTCCACTACATTCTTCAGAATTCCAGTGTCACAAGTGTGAAACAGAGATGCTAGAGTAGCACACACCAGTAGGTCATAGTCAAACTTTATGACTATTTTGTAGTTCTTGAATTTGGGTAACAGTCACTCCTTCTCCACTCCATTGATGAATTTCTTGATATGTCAAGTGATTGCCGTTCCCCTATGCTTGATCTTTAATATTTCGAAACGTCTGATAGAACAAAACTTGAGACGAAAGATGTCAGACCTGGAATACTGGGAAACGTGCCCTCTGCCCACATGCGGTTGTACATATTAAGCAGAAAGAGTTTGCCTGCAAAATAAAGGTGCTACAACATCGGAATGTGAAAAGCATCTGGCCCTGGGACGGAGGATTGGGATGAAGTGAGAGCATAATCTAGCTCCCTCGTAGTAAAGGTGGCATTGTAACACTCACGATTCTGAGAAGAGAAAGGTATCACCCGAGCCTCCTCCATTCGTTTCCAGGGTGATAGTGGGAGGAGCTTAAAATTTTCCCAAAATGGTGGCCCAAGGTGTGCGAGATACCAATAGGGTCCATGATGACATCGTCTGCTACCGTCAGACCAAAAATTGAGGAATGGACCTTGGTTCCAGAGAGCCGTCGGAGGTTGGTCCAAGCAATGGAAGAGGGGGTGGAACTGTTAAAAAGAAATAGCGAATGAGAACCAGTTAGCTTTTAGGTTATCCTGAAGAATGCGATGACACTGTGCATGCATCTGTTTATAACGAATGCAGTTTGCCATCATGGGATGATGGTTAAAAATGCAGAGAGCCCATCTCCATGTGCAAATTGAGTCACGGCAGGCCTCAGTGCACCAAGGGACCTGGACACGTCATGGTAAGGAGGAAGTGTGAGGAATGGAACGTTCTGCGGCAGTAAGGATAACATTCGTAAGCTATTCCACCTGCTCATCACAACTGGAGAAATCATGTTTGTCAAAGATCACCAGTAAGCTGCCATTTGGGTGTGCACGGGAGGTGCGGCACGAGTCAGCAAATGAATAGCACACAGGAAATGGTCACTCGATTAGGCGTCAGAAAGAATGGACCCCTTGAGGCGATGGGCAGTGCAGAAGAATAGGTCCAAATGGGAATAGGTGTGTGAGGAGTCTGAAAGGAACGTTGGTGCTCCTGTGATGAGGCAGAAAAGGTTACGTTGATTAAGAAGTCAGCCAAGAGGGCACCTCTCAAACAGGTTCGGGAAGAACCTCATATGGGACGGAGCACATTAAAGTCATCAAGCAGCAGAAATGGGTGAGGTAGCTGCCAAATAAGCTGGAGGAAGTCGGCCCTGGTGACACTGAATGACGGAGGGATGTAAATGATACAAAGGGAAAAGGTCAAGAAAGGACAGAAATGGCAAACTGCAAAAACTTGAAGATGGAAGTCAGGGCAATGAGTTGACTATGAATGTCATCCCATATGAGCAGCAAGACTCCCCCATGAGATGGAATGCCAACAGCTCAAATCGGTTATGAGGACACAACTTTGTTTCCTGAAGGCTCAAATCGGTTATGAGGACACAACTTTGTTTCCTGAAGGCAGAGGAAAAGTGGATGCTGAGATTCTAAAAGCAGCTGTAAATCCTCTTTATTGGATTGAAGGCTGCGAACGTTCCACTGGAGGAGAACCACGATGAAGAAAAAATGAAGGGGTGTCACGTTGGCGGCTGCCAAGTGCCGACCTGCTACAGGGCACAGAGGCAGGAGGATCCTGCCTCATGAGTTCCACAGAGGTATTGGCTTTCTTCTGCTGTCGGCCTGCAGAGTCCAATGCAGAAAAATGGTTAGTGGCGTACACTGGCGACACAGAGGCCGGCCGGGAGAAGCGGATCTTTGAGTCGGTGAGGGGAAGACCATTTGCCTTCATTGGACTTCTTCAAGCCTTTCCGGTTAGCACAGAAGACTCAGGTGTTGGTTGGATTCCTTCTGTCCTTTCTAGCCTGCCAGTTGTGTAGTTGGTGACTTTGCCCCATGAGGCAAGAGTCTGATGGCTTGTTGCACAGCTGGACGAGGGGACTGTGATGCTACCATGACAATAGGCAATTTTACAACCTCAGAACTGAATTTGAGGTTCTATGTCTGCATGGCCATGTCCTTCATGGTGCGAGATGCAGCAAGAACAGTACTATAGTGCCAGATGGTAGAACGCAACATTTGCGGCTAGCCAATAACTTGCGAGTGACCAGGCAAGGAACTTTTTCCTTTATCCGGATCTCCCGGACAGCCTGCTCATTGAGATACATGGACAATCTCGAGAGGAGGCGGCATTGTCACCACTGCAGTTGATACAGCAGGGAGAAGGAGACAGACAATTGCCCTTGTTTGCATTTTCACCACAGGTTACACATTTGGCTAGGTATTGACAGGACATTTAAGTGTGGTTGAAACGATGACACTGGTAGCAGCACATCAGGTTCGGAATGTATGGTCAGACTGTGAGAACCTCATAGCCTGCATTGACCTTGGACGGAAGCACCACTTTATCAACGGTGAGAAAAAGAGTGCACGTGGGCACTATGGAGGCATCTACCTTTTTCATCACTTGATGGGTGGCAATGACACCCTGATTGGAGAGGTATGTTTGGATTTCGGCCTCTGTCAGACCATAGAGAGCCTAGTGTAAATAACACGACGGGAAGTATTCAGAGTTCTATGGACCTCAACATGAACAGGATAGCTGTGAAGGAGTGAATTGGCAAGAAGTTGTGCTTGAGAATCACAAGTAGTCTCCAAAAGCAAAGTGCCATTCTATAAATCAGAGGAGGATTTCACAGGGCCAGCAGTTGCATCAACACCTTTCTGAATAATAAATGGATTTACCTTTTTGAAGGACTGACCAACTTCAGTAGGCCTACATGAAACCACAAGGAATCGTGGTGCAGCTGGGAAGGTCTTTGAATCATTAGCCTAGTTCCGTTTACATTTTGTAGATGTTGATTGTGAAGATGATTGGTTCATTGCGAAAAAATCCCCCACGATTGCCAATGTCTCCAATGGCATGCTCCTTCCCACTTGGGGCCCCCTTCACAAGTGGGAGCACCTGCCTAAGGTGATTGTTCACACGTCAGGTCACACCTCCTGAAGGTCTGACAGAAGGACCAAACGGCAATTTGGGAAGATAGCAGCTCAGGCAATCACCCCTCCCTAGGCCTGGCCTGTACCAGGGGGTATGTGCGAACTCTACCTGTCGACCTGGAGCTACCCAGTCACCTGTTATGCCGGGTCGGACTTCCGGAGCACACAGGAAGGAAGAAGACAAAAGAGGAGGTTCAAATGCCAAAATGGAGGGAGGGTAGGAGGAGGAGAACAAAGAAAGAAAAAAGGAATGAAAAACACTGGTGAGACTGTTCTTATGTCAGCTAAGGACAGTGAGGAACATTCCCAAAAACACCCCACACCACATGTTCCACAAAGGAGGGGAAAAAGAATAGCAAGAGGATAGACATGCAGCACAGAAGGGAAAAGATGCTGCAACGGCTGGGGCCCCTAGTTGATTTCTCCCCCATGTGAGCAAAAATTTTAAGTACTAATGAATTGTTTTTAAATAGAGAAAGCAAGGCAAATGGTATATGTGTTTCATTAATACCCTGTTTTTATTTCCTCTGAGTCACAATATGGATTTAAAATACTTTCACTCATTTCAGAAATAACCTCAGAAAAAAGTAGGCCTCTTGAAAAAAGTGTATAATATATAAATTATTTTTGGAGTACTACAATAAATAAAATGTCTATAAAATGGTGCACTGTACAATGTATTTCTGATGAGACAGTGGCAATTCCTGAAATCCATCGCCTCTGGCCTGGCGAGTGGCACCGCAGTTCTGGGTCCTTGGATAAACCATGAAAACCCGCTGCATTATGCCACACACAAACAGACCCAGGCTGCAGGCGGATCGGTCAGACTAGATCCAATGGGCAGGGCTTGTACATTAAGTGAGAAATGATTGGCTTTAGATTGGCAGGCCCAATCCATTATAGGTACCCACAAAAATGGTCTGCGGTTTTACGACGTTGTGAAAGTCCGCTCCTGTGGCCAGTTATTCACGTGTCGCAGATGCCATGTTGATGAAATGAGACCACATTGAGCAGTCCATGCAACAGGTAACTTGCACAAATACTCTGAGAATCAATACTAATGAGGCAACTCTCCGTAAAGATGATCATTGAGCCACAGACAGGCATGTAGAAAAGATAATCACCTTCTCATAAATAAATTTTCGGTCACAGCCTTTGTCAGAAAACAAGAGCATACACATATTCACAGAGTCACTCAGACACAACTCAAGCATACTACCACCATCTCTGGCCACTGCATCAACAATCTCTGAGAATCAGATCCAAACAAACCACTCCTCCTGCCTTTCATCGATAGCAGCTAGGCTAGCGGCAGGAAGTTGTTGCAGCACTCCCTGCAAGCTGAGGGAAGTGATAGGAAGCGGAGAAGCAATAAGAATGCGGGAGTAGGAAGTGGCGCACATACTCAGTTGTGCCCAGCCAGTGATAGCATATCACATCTCAGTAAACAAACCACTTCATCTACTGAGGCAAAAACACGATTTTTTCCAGGATTTCTTTTTTTTCCCAAATTTCCCTGGTTTTCCTAACATGTTTGAAATTCCCTGATTTCCAGAACTTGTGGCAACCCTGAACACTTTCACAGTTATGGATGGCTATGGAGGCAGCATGGCTCAATGCGTCTGCAGGGACTTCCGACGACTTGTCGAGTCCATGCCGCATCGTGTTGCTGCGACATCATCAGGGTAATAGCTTCATTCTGATTCACTCCTCTCAATGTCACTGCAGGCACAGAACATGTCATGTCAGTGAATCTGACATCAATGACCTCAGTTTCTCTCAGTAAAATATAAACAACTTGTATTATTACTGCTGCCACATTGGACTTACACAAATGCAGTATTAAACTGGTGTGCGGCTTGAACATTTTCTAAGTTATTAATTACAAGCACTGGGTTCACTCACCGCAGCAGATTGACCCTCGGTAACTTTTTTCATTGACACAAGTTGCTAGATGGAAATATAGCATATCTGTAGCTTACCTAAATGCATGGTTGAGCCAGTACAGTAGCCAAGAATGTGCACACAGCAACCAAAAGACGCTTGCTACAGTTGGCACAGTTCTCCTGCACAGCAATAGCATAACACTGACACACTATACGGCTGCTTCCCCAACAGAAGCCCAGAGGCTGGGATAGTACTCCTACTTCAGGATTGCCTTGTTCTTTTTTCAGAGATGTAGATTTTCCTTGTTTACTTTTTGATTTGCTGCTTTCTTTTCCATTTATGTTGATGGGAAAAGCAATATAATATTTTAGGAGTGCTTCTAATGGAAAAATGATTTAAAATCATTTTTAAAATCATGCTTATTTTCTTGTCGCTCCTCAACTGCCTCTTTTTGTCGAGTCCATTCTTCTAAGAGAAGTGTTCCCTAAAAAACTTTATATGTGGAGCCTTTGTGTTAGGAGTAGTATCCCTCCACAACAGCATTCTAGGAGCTTCCTTCATTGTACCACATCGTTCTTAACTGCCTTGCTTAGCGCCTTGTGCTATTAAATGTTGTGAAACATTTCTTCAGTACAGTACATACAATTTATAATGAATTAACACGCTATAAAACTGACCAGCGAAATGACACATCCTTTCCTCTGGCGTTATAAGTAAATTTCACTGGCATGGACTTAGGGACCCGAAAATGTAGCATCTACTTTTGGCAAAATTTGCATCTATTTTTTGCAAAATTCATAATATTATATATATATATATATATATATATATATATATATATATATATATATATATATATATATATATATATAACAGAGGGAAACATTCCACGTGGAGACAATATATCTAAAAAGAAAGATGATGAGACTTACCAAACAAAAGCGCTGGCAGGTCGATAGACACACAAACAAACACAAATATACACACAAAATTCAAGCTTTCGCAACAAACTGTTGCCTCATCAGGAAAGAGGGAAGGAGAGGGAAAGACGAAAGGATGTGGGTTTTAAGGGAGAGGGTAAGGAGTCATTCCAATCCCGGGAGCGGAAAGACTTACCTTAGGGGGAAAAAAGGACAGGTATACACTCGCACACACACACATATCCATCCACACATACAGACACAAGCAGACATATTTAAAGACCATTTCAGTTTGGAACTGGTATAGGGACTGATGGAAGGAAGGGTTGCAGCCAGAGATGGGAACTTTAAGTGTGAGGCCTTTGGGGGTAATGCCAAATGTCAGACAAGCCTGAGAAAATAGAATATGGGAGCGTAATCTGGCTAGGGCGAAGGCATGTCTGCGGAGGGAATGTAAATAAAACTTAATGGGGTCGTTGTGGGGGTGTTGTGCGGGTGACATGGTACTAGAAGGTCGAAAGTGTAACATGAGGCTGAAATGAAAATGAATATAAAAATATGTGGGGAGAGATAAAGGTGAAGTAGAAAGCAAATGGAGATCTGGTGTGAAAAGAGGCGAAAAGGGGTTGGTTGGAGCTGGGTTATGTTGATCCTGTGGTGAAATAGTGTAGGTAGATAACGATGTGCATAAAGGTTAGGTGGTTGTGTTGCCGCCAAAACACGTTAAAGGGTGGAGAAATTCGGGAAAATTTCGAAAAAACTACGTGAGGATGTATAAAAAGTAGTGGTATGGTGGTGGCAGATTATGGAAATGAGGCTAACAATTGTCTGGTGGAGAAATAATGACGTTAAAACCTGTGGGAAGCGGCTAAAAATGATCGGTGATGTGAAAAAACGGAAATCGAAATAAAGCAAAAGTTATTAAAACTAGCCGAAAAGGTTGTTTAATAGCTGAAAGGAACTGTTTGTGAACTAGAAACGGTGGATTTTATAGCAGTAGCGGAAGAAAAAATTTTTTTGGTTATGGTTTGGAAGTGGGTTACGTATTATTATGTATTGAGTATATATCGGCGGGATAAAATTGTATAGTGGATTACGATAAAAAGGAGAAGGTGAATACAAAGGGAAACTACTGGCAAAAACAGAAGGAGGAAATAAGACGACAGAAAAGACTTCGAAATGTAACAGTGACAATAACAAACGTCATTGTTGGGTTCAAATTAATGATATGAATACAACAGAGGGAAACATTCCACGTGGAAACAATATATCTAAAAAGAAAGATGATGAGACTTACCAAACAAAAGCGCTGGCAGGTCGATAGACACACAAACAAACACAAATATACACACAAAATTCAAGCTTTCGCAACAAACTGTTGCCTCATCAGGAAAGAGGGAAGGAGAGGGAAAGACGAAAGGATGTGGGTTTTAAGGGAGAGGGTAAGGAGTCATTCCAATCCCGGGAGCGGAAAGACTTACCTTAGGGGGAAAAAAGGACAGGTATACACTCGCACACACACACATATCCATCCACACATACAGACACAAGCAGACATATTTAAAGACCTTTATAATATGTCTGCTTGTGTCTGTATGTGTGGATGGATATGTGTGTGTGTGCGAGTGTATACCTGTCCTTTTTTCCCCCTAAGGTAAGTCTTTCCGCTCCCGGGATTGGAATGACTCCTTACCCTCTCCCTTAAAACCCACATCCTTTCGTCTTTCCCTCTCCTTCCCTCTTTCCTGATGAGGCAACAGTTTGCTGCGAAAGCTTGAATTTTGTGTGTATATTTGTGTTTGTTTGTTTGTGTGTCTATCGACCTGCCAGCGCTATATATATATATATATAGATGATGTGACTTACCAAATGAAAGTGCTGGCAGGTCGACCTGCCAGCACTTTCATTTGGTAAGTCACATCATCTTTGTTTTTAGATATATTTTTCCTACGTGGAATGTTTCACACACCCTTGTAAATGACTTGACGCATAAGTTTAAAAGGTTGTCACGATACATGAGTGATAACTAACAAAGCCTTAGTTTTTTGAAACTGATTGTTTAGTGAGCGTGTGACACTGTTGACCGGGAGGCCCCATCCGGAGAAGTTCCGCCGCCAAGTACAAGTCTTATTTCAGTTGGCGCCACATTGGGCGACTTGTGTGCCAGTGATTAGGATGAAATGATGATGAGGACAACACAACACACAGTCCACGAGCGGAGAAAATCTCCAACTTGGCTGGGAATCGAACCAAGGCCTGCTGCATGGGAGACAAGCACGTTACTACTCAGCTAAGCAGGTGGACTTACTGTTAAAAAAGTGCTGATTGGCAGCTTTTTGACTGGAATGTTTGCTTCTGCAAAAACTTTAACACTTTTTTCTTTTGAAATGGCCTTTGTTTTGTTCATCTGGCTGCATTTAAGGTTTTAAAAATGACTGTCTCATTGAAAAGAAGCAGCATTATCCCACTGGTGAGCTAAATGTGTCTCCAATTTAAGGTGTTTCTGGGCATTATTTGTCTTTTCTCCCAAAATTTAATGATTACAAAATCTGCAGACTATTAATTTCGACTTTTCGTGGCCATTCATATCCATGTGACCCATAATTGACAATGTTATGGATAGAACTACCAAGGCACTTAGCACAGAAGTAGAACCCAATGTACGGTAACTCAATTTTAAAGTCAGGGAAAGAACTTAGCCATGGTCGAATAACATCACAGATTTTGTTTTCAAATTGCTATAGCGCAGAGTGCAGGCACTGTATGCTATAGTGATAGGTGGCGGTGAGCATGAACAATTTAGAATTTTGGCTGCCAGGGTGGAGAGGAGCGGTGCAGCAGCATATAACAAAACTGACATATTATCAGAGGGGTTGCCAATCTCTTCTTACATTGTAATCAAAATCTGTGATGTACCAGGATTAGTCGCTTTGCTTATTTCAAGACAAGAAAAGAAAACAACAAGAAACACAGAACACAAAGCATTTGGAGGCAGCTACCGCAAAACTGCTTGTTGAGGTTAGCATTTCAGCAGAGTATTGTTAACGACATAGTTCAGACCTGACCTCTAGCTGAATTTGATGCAACTACAGTTCAAAACATTCACCATATTAAAAGTGTCCACATTATTACTGCCTTTTAAGCTAAAGCTATTTCAAACTATCTCTGATAAAATGGTTCATGTGAAAACAATTCACAATGAAACGGCAGCTACTAAGTAATTTTGCGTTTTTATATTTTGAAACAGAATTCGCATTTACTTTGCATGTACTACAAAATGAGAATTTTTATGGTTAGTAGGTATGGTGTAACAGAGTGCCCTAATCTGGTCATTAACATAACGATAACACTGCTTAAATTTAGAAACACAGATTGACCTGACTTGTATTATCACACAGGAGTTAACATTCAAGACTGAGGTGAAACATAGTGGGATTATTAATTACACAAGTCACTGCTTACAGATGAGCACTTTGGGAATGTGGGCACTGCTATGTAACCAGATTACAATATGTTATCTATTATTTCTGGGATCACATCATAAGTCTCCAATGAAGAAATATTCTTTGGTTTTTGTCATACTGTTACATTAAATAAAATCACCCAGTATCATATAGTTGTGGGGTTTGTTGTCATTTATTACTTTCTGTTACTCTTCAAGGAAGTCTTCTACCATCTTATAGGAATTCTATCATACTTCCTGTGAGTACCTTTTGTTTATTTCTTACAGAAGTCTTGCAATCCGGTTAGTAATTACTTCAGTATCTGTAATATTGCTTTTTATTTTAATGTTTACAGTTATGACTACACCTTAATATCCTAACTAGTCTGTCTTCTGTAATAAGGCACATGTACTGATTTTCATCATATTTGAGCACTTCTAACCACCTTACCAAATAACACATTAGTACCTACATAGCAGCTTTCTCTGAATGCTGTAAACCTTTTTCATTATCTTAGATACATCTGTGATGCCTTTTGGTTCCCTTTCTTTCTGCAGTTCTGCTGCGACTTGCCACGTAACAACACTTTTACTTCAGTGCAGTACTTTACTGCAGCTTGCCTCCCTCTGACTGACTACCTTCCAAGTTCTTACTTTTCATTGAATTTGTTAATTTCTGAGCCGTAGTGTACCAGCAAACCCTCTAAACCTTTGTATATCAAGAATCGTGAAATTTTATGAAACGATCATTCTTCACATTTTATTATTATAAACACATTCTGAATTATGGGACACATTCTGTTACAATATCTAAGAAAAGCTTGCTCATATGGGCAATGGTTGTTTGGGTGCTTTTAGCCCTTATAGTACATTCATTTCACTGACAATGTTTACAGTTAAGAGATCAAGGACCATAATGTTACCATGAATGTGTAGAGATCTACATAGTCCCCAGCCACAGTGTAGCTTGCCTGTGTGAGTCTCATACAAGCTAGGTGCAACATATTCCCCAGACATTGTTTACTAATGGCTGTTTTGCCTCAACAGCCACCAAGCCCATCAGCACACAGCATATCTTTAGGTTGATAGTTTCTTGCACAGCTTTGTACTTTTCGCAAAATCAAGGCATTTAAGCCAAGATCCTTCCCTCACTGTGACATACAACATTCTACATTAGCAGCAAATGACAGTTACTAAAGCATGTTCAGGTATTATGTTAATGGAGGTCCGGCACTGCAAGCCAGCCTCAAGCTCTGGAAACCCAGAGGCTTCCTCTTCAGGGATGACTTTTCAAGAGCTAGTCTACAATGAATACTCCCAACTACTATACATCACCAAGTTTTGCTGTCTAGTAATTTGAACGAGTTTTCTATCTACTGCTGTCAACATCTTTTTCTACCCACTACTTTTGACAAGTTTTCTACTTTTTACTGAGAACAACTTTTCTATTTACTAAATTCACTTCTTTTAGCTACTAATTTCAAAATTTTTTGTATCACTTTCAAATGTAATATACGAATGAACACAAATTTACAAAATACATAAATAAATACGAAAATGGGAAATCTTCTCATCCTTCAAACAGTACTTCTATGGTTACAGTTAGGTTCAACTAAAATGAGCAATTACTCATCAGCATTACCTCAGTTTTGGAAGTGGGGCACTTGGATGATGATGTATTGTGCTGGCTGCAAGAAGTTGGAGATGGAGTTTGACGTTCCATTGAGCTGCACAAGCTTTCATAATGAGGCACTGGTATAATATCTGCGTATGGTGAAGAGGTAACTAGTACCCGAGCCTGTATGAATATTAAGTGTGAGATGGTGGAAGAGAGATGAAGAAAAACAGAGACAGAGAAAGACAAAGAAGAAAGCCAGGGAACAGAATGAAACATATGAAACGGCAGAATATAAAACCAACTTTCACTATTATTAAATACTACACAAAAACAAACTGTGTGCTAATCTTTAAGGATTAATGGAGGACTAGCACTGCAGGCCAGCCTCAAGCTCTGGAACAACAATGACTGCTACCATGAAAGTCTGCGTTAACTGTCAATGCTTTTAGGAGCCATTAATCCAATTTCAATGCATACATATTGATATGAATGATGTAACTCAACAAGAATAGTGAAGTATGCATGTCCCAAGCAAATACATTCCAGACTAATTTTTAAGAAACTGCACGATATGCAATTGGGAATTTGGGACTTACAAGTGACCAGAAAATAGCTTCAAAGCAAGTCAAGTGCTCCATCATGACTTGGTCTCCAGTGTGTTGATGATAACTGCATAAAAAAGGCATGATCCAAATCCAAAATTGTGAACAAAATTGATTGTTAGTGCTGCTGAAAATACAGCATAGCATTAAAAGAATCTTGCTTAGCAGCCTTGAATAATGTCACAGAAGAAAGTATTTGCAGCCCCCCTGTCTCATATTTAACCATATTCTGAACAATTGCAAGGATCTGTGTTAAGCACATTTTTATGGAAAAGAACACAAATGAAAACACAGGAGATGATGAAACTTGCTATCAACCATACCTACTTTATGTTGAAAAATATGAAACTCTTCCCAGAAGGCCCACTTAAATAACTATAAAAATTAGACATCTAAAATGGCATTCTCAAATTTCTCCCTCTTCCTAGCCCACCAAAAAACTTAAGTAATTATATCATGTTTGTTTTTATTATTTTATCCGTCCTTTGCTATCAACAATGGATGGAACATTATGTAATCTAACAGAATAATTACAGCTAGCTGTGATAAGCTCAATTGGAAAATGTTACCTAATCTGCCACATTTGTATATGCCTACATAAAAATTTGATCAGAGTAGCCTATATTTATTACTTTTCACTCAACATTTTGCAGTCAAATGCTAAACTTCTACAACATCAAATTATGTACAGTAGTACAAATTAAGTTTCACCAACAACTTAAGAAACAAAAGTTTTGAAAATTTCTTTCACAGAAGCATCCCTTCAGGAATGCCAGAATTCTTGTCATAGGCCAGCTTCATTTTGTTGTGAAGTACTTCTAAAACATTTGTGGGCTGCCAACACTTGAAAGCGAATGACATCAATACCCTTATCTCAGACACATAGCCCATTACTATAGCACTTCCATAACAGAATTATGTTGGAGGGAAAATTTATTTGCACCTCTCAGGATTCCACACAAAAATCTATGCCTCTTTTGGTCCTTTTTGTGCAACATTGATTTTAGCTTTAATTGCTCAAATAACATAACAATTTTATTTGTTGGTAAACAAAAACGAAAGTAATTACAAAACAATAAGCACTCTTTGTTGTTTTCCAACAAGAAAGTCAATGGAAGTGCTCCCAAATAAACTTTGCTTACTAAACTCTTACAGAAATATCAAGCAAAGGGATATAATTTGTTATTTAAAGATGTCAATATGTAAAAGAAACAAAGTGTCAAGATGTTGACAAAGTGAAGTCTTACAGAAAGAGTGGTTTTTGCTTCCACAGTGGAAATGAGAGAGAAAATGAATAATATGTAAAAATTCTGGTGCCTTGCCAATATTATACACAATTTATCCTGGAAAACTCATTGAAAATAACGAAAATTGAGAAGCACATCTGCCTTGTTAGCTGAGCAGTCCACTTCTCTGCTTCCCAAGCAGAAGAACCAGGTTCAATTCCCAGTACTGCCAGCAATTGTTTCTTGGTTTAAGGACTGGTATGAGGTGCACTCAAAGCCAAGAGGAGATACTTGAATGAGAGACAGTGGCTCCAAGCTCTGGAAAGCTGACACTGCGTGGGAGAGCAGTGTGCCGACTGCATACCCCTCCATACCACACCCAAATGATGCCATATGACAGAGAAATAAGCAACAGCCAATAGCCATTGCAGGGCTCTTTGGGCTCATCACGGAGTACCTTTTTCTTACTGTACTTAGACATATGAAATGCACCATAAAACCAAAGACAAAGTTCTAATGCTTGATAACAATTTTAAGGATAGGTTGCAAAAACAATAACACAAAAACCACATGCAGTACACTATGATATCTATTTTGCATCTACCGTATTCACAAAATCTCTCAGATGCAACTACAATATTTAAAGGACACAATATTTGCTTGTGAGAAGGCATATTAGAGTAACAACTGCTAAAATTTCTACAGACAAATTTCTATGTGGACAAAGGAGGATACCCTAGATGGAGTGGATTAGTTTTTCTGTTGTGTACATCCACAAGAAAAGCAGGGATTTTGAAGGTTGAATAAGGTGACATGCTCCAGTGCCCTTAATACTGTATGTACCTCAGCACCATGAGCACCATGGTTGGCTAATTGCAGTGCCAATTTAAAGTGTTGTAAAACAAAATTTTAAAAATATATTCTGAAATAATATTCCTCCTACACTCTATTAAATCGAATACAATTCTAGACCTTATTAGCAATCAGTGCAGAAGATGACTCTGGTTCTGGACAAGATTCACATTTGGTCTGCATCAGGTGGTACAAGGCACACTTTTGCATGCATTACAAATGACACTGTCTCTCATGAAAGGTATGCATCTATCATTTCCATTGGGGGGGGATATCAGATACTGGAAATTGTCAAGAGGCATGAAAACATTTACCTAATGTGCCACCAGGAGCTGATGCCACATCATTAGTTATGAAGCATTAGACTTATCATTATGGCATTGGTAATAAATATATCCGAGGGAAAAAAGGAAGAAAGGTTAGAGTGTAGCATGCCATCAATGACAAGGTTATCAAAGACAGAGGACAAGTTTGGTGTGGGAAATGATCAAGAAGAAAACAGGCCATGTTATTTTCAACAAAAACATCCCTGCATTTGCATTAAGTGATTTGGGGAAACCGTGAGTAACCTACAACTAGATGGCGTAGTGATTTGAGAATTTCTGTGTAAATTCTAGAACCACTCAGCCTACTACCATCTCGAACACACTATATTCTACATACGAGTGTGGGATGGTAAAATCCTACCTACTGCACATCACATGCTTGTGTGTGCAGGTTTAAAATCAGTCGCGGGAAGACAGTAGACGTGGCGGTCGAACAGCACCGACAAGTACCTGTCGGGCAATCCATAGATGTGTTAGTGAGTTTGTTTAGAAGAACCATGGAATCTATATGCAGCTTTGTGCTGATTGTGTCACTGACTGTTGTTATGTGAAACAAGAACAGTTCAAAAAGTACTCATATACACTCTTAACTCAGCCTTGTTAGAGGCAAGACCTTTTTTTACTGAAAGTCATGGTGTCTAAGCAGACTTTCTTTTGAATGCAAATCAATTTGTTTCTAACATACAACTGTACGAGAGACTTACTGAAGTTACATATTATGTTTAAAGTGACAATTTTTATTGTGCGTGAAAGTCAAACACATCGTTGATTGACGAAACATAAAGTTTGTATGGCCACTTATTTCACTAGTTGAAAGGGACTTGAAAGCTCCTGTACTTAGCGTTATTCGATGGAGAAGAAGTCAAGAGTGTTTCCAGCAGCCGGCTATCCAGTAAAGAAGAGTGGCTGCAGACCCCAAGTAAGTCTTCTTGTAAAGAAGTGGAATGTGGTTTGAGGAAATAAATCAGTAGGTTTGAGGAAATAAATCAGTATAACCCAGACCCACACTCACACTTCAAGTCATCAAAATGTTAGAACGGTTACACTATCCCTCAATTCATCAGAGTTTTTATTGCACTGACTTTGTTTGATGATCAACCTGACTAATTCTACTCCTACTTTTGTTTTCTTTCTTTGATCACGTTTCTCTCTTATTTATCCATTACTCATTACTACTTTATAGTTGCTCGTTACGTATGTGCACCTCTTCTTATGTATATTCGATGTAGAACCATCATAACTCCCCACATATGTGCGCATAATTCCATATGTACACACCTTTTACCCTACAACACCTGACGGTTCTCACATTGTGACAGGCTTTGTCTTATATAACTTAATGTTTGTGTAGAAGTGTATATTTGTGTATATGTGGATGTGTGTTCATGTAGTCTGATTCTTCGGCCTTCTTATCTAAAGATAAGATGTAGGTTATTAGTAACCAAAGAAATAAGGAAGGACTTCAGTGAGAGAAGTTTATGAATATGGAAAGAGGGAAAAGATAGACAGGTCCTCAAGATGAGAAGTAAGAAAGGAAAAAACAGATCATGTTGCTAGGATCGAAGAAGAGAAAGAAGATAGCCCCAAAAACAGGAAACCCCCCCTCCCCCTTCCCCAGGTTCCCTACCTCTCAGATACTTGAGTGAGACACCAGAGGAGGTTTGGTGTTAAATCGTCTCCTACAGAATGGACTTGTCCCACCTTCACCCTTTGAGGTCCCCGAAGGTAAACCTAGCAACCCTATGGAAACGGCAAATGAAGAAGAATCAGGCACACTTGTTTGTGAGGGTTGATTGAAAGGTGAAAGGTGTGATGTGTGTTTTGTGTTAGTCATGATTTATCTGTTCTTGTAAATCAAGCTTTTAGCTACAATAACCACTCTTTTCAAAATTTATACAAACCCTCCTAACTATATCACAGCTCATAAAAGGTATAAAGAAATTCAGTGCAGGAAAACTAATTTGGAAGAAACACCGAAAACAACTCAAGATCCGATGGTTGTCACTCCGCCTGTCAACTCAGAATGTTAACATCCCTGGGGATATACAATTTTATATCCTTTACATTGTATTTCCCCTTTTCTAATCCAGTTGTGGGATCTACTAAAAATAACGTCTTAGGATGGATTACTGTTTGTACCCAGTATGGTCTTCATATTTTTGAAAAAACTTATGAGTCTCTTTCTTCAGAGCCAAGCTGGGAAGATGATGTTTTATAAGAACCAAGTCACAGACTTGGTACTGAGGTTCCACAGCCTTTTCATTATGCTTGCTTACTCTTTGTTGCACCTTTTCAATCAAATTTTTAGAAATTATTTCCTGATTTACTTCGTAATTGACACTACGTTGTTCAGGCCAATTAAAATACTTAATTAAGGATTCTCCTACAAAAGGTTTGCCTATAACATCTAAAGGTGTCAACCCAGTCAATAAATGGGCTAATTCATTAAGTTCAAAGTCCTTAATTTTCGTTGTCCATGAAGTATGTTTTTCATGGCAGTGTGTACAACATAATTTCCCAATTTCCTTCATTACCCATTCACACAGATTTGATGACTGGTTATAATTGGATATTAACACTTGTCAAATACTTTCCCATGCTAGGAATTCTCTAAATTCGTTGCTCACAAATTTTGGTTTGTTATCTGTAAGAAACCACTTTGATTTACCTACTTCTAGAAAGTATTGTTGTGAGCAGTGTATAACTGTCTGCGTATCACCCAATTTCTCTGCAATAACTAATTGTGAAAAAGCTGAACAAGAAGATTGTAGTTTAAATTTATAAATTTCAGGCAAAGGTGCCAGGATGCGAAATAGGATTTGGAAGCCAGGTTGGCTGACCTTGCTCCTGGTTTTTCCATGGTTTCCAGTCGAGGCTTTGCACACCAATCGCTTATTTTTGCTCTCTTAATAGGATATAGTTTGACATATTTTGACCAGCATTCTATGATAACGAAAATATATGATACCCTCCCCCCCCCCCCCCTTTCTTGTGGAATTGGTCCAAAGAAATCTGCTGCTGTAAGGTCATGTAATGACTTAGGGATAATAGGATACATTCTGTATTTCACGGGAGTATTACTCTCTTTTACTTTCTGGTAAGTTTCACAGGTCCTAATCAAAGATGATATTTTATGCCCTAGTTTCTTGAAATAATAACATTTATTCATACAAGATATGCTTCTGAAGTGTCCTTACCATGTGTGAACATACCATACAAGTTCGTCTTCCATTACCTTCGGAATACATAAACGCCACCACTGTGATGTTACACTGTCTCTCCAAAACAAGTTACGATCTACAATTTTTCATTTTGCCACTTGATTAGGAGGTAACGAGTTCTGGATACAAATAGAAAATATTTCTGTGAAAAAAGGATCATGATGTACATTCTCTGTTATTCTTTGAACTATCTCTTTTACCCTCATGTTCGGATATTCTGCTGACATAAAATTAGTGGCAATAATAACACCGGGCCCTTCCGTACGTTTCAAGTCTTCCATTCCTATGGGTAGCCTCGATAATGCATCAGGTGCTATATTTTCAGAACCTTTACATATCGTATCTTGATATCGTATTCCTGTACGAAAAGCATCCAGCGCATCAACCTACTGTGTAGTAATCGACTACTCATCAGAAAGGATAAAGCTTGATGATCTGTATAAATATGGATGTCTGATCCCCATACTGGTGTTTGAAACTTTTGAATAATCCACGCAATTGTCAATAGTTCCTTTTCAGTAGCTGTGTAATTTAGTTCATGCTTATTTAGGCTACGGCTAGCAAAAGCTATTGTTCTGTGTTCTATATTACTCAGATCCCATTCTCCTTGGAAAATTTCGGCAGCAATACCGTAATCAGATACATCCGTCAAAATTTTAAACCGTTCGCCCGTAACTGGATGATGTAATATGGGCGCCTCAACAAGCGCTCTTTTAACGTTTTCAAATGCATCATTTGCACCTTGAGCCCAAGTCCACGGTACTCCCTTTTTTAATAAACGTAAAATTCTCGGGTCATATAACTCCTGTCCTCGTACGTACTGTTGATAGTATCTGGCCATACCTATAAATCCTTTTAATTGTCTTACATTTCTGGGGTGCGGACATTCTTTGATAGTTTTTATGCATTCAGAGTCTGGTCTAATTCCCTCTACCCCTACAATATGCCCTAAGAACTTAAGTTCTTGGAAAGCAAAAAACGATTTTGACAGCTTCACCGTAGTACCTTTCTCTTTAAATTTTTTCAGAGCCTTGCACAAAGTTAGACAATGTTTCTCCCAAGTAGCTGATATTATTAGGATATCATCTACATATACACTACTAGCCACTAAAATTGCTACACCAAGAAGAAATGCAGATGATACACGGGTATTCATTGGACAAATATGTTATACGAGAACTGACATGTAATTACATTTTCATGCAATTTGGGTGCAAAGATCCTAAGAAACCAGTACTCAGAACAACCACCTCTGGCCATAATAACGGCCTTGATACGCCTGGGCACTGAGTCAAACAGAGCTTGGTTGGTGTGTACAGGTACAGCTGCCCATGCAGCTTCAACACGATACCACAGTTCATCAGGAGTAGTGACTGGCGTATTGTGACAAGCCAGTTGCTTGGCCACCATTGACCAAATGTTTTCAGTTGGTGAGAGATCTGGAGAATGTGCTGGCCAGGGCAGCAGTCAAACATTTTCTGTATCCAGAAAGGCCCGTACAGGACCTGCAACATGCAGTCATGCATTATCCTGCTGAAATGTAGGGTTTCGCAGGGATCGAATGAAGGGTAGAGCCACGGGTCATAACACATCTGAAATATAATGTCCACTGTTCAAAGTGCCGTCAGTGCGAACAAGAGGTGACCGAGATGTGTAACCAATGGCACCCCACACCATCACACTGGGTGATAAGCCAGTATGGCGATTATGAATACACACTTCCAATTTGAGTTCATCGCGATGTCATCAAACACGGATGCGACCATCCTGATGCTGTAAACAGAACCTGGATTCATCCAAAAAAAGGACTTTTGCCATTGTGCACCCAGGTTCATCGTTGAGTACACCATCGCAGGCACTCCTGTCTGTGATGCAGCGTCAAGGGTAACCGCTGCCATGGTCTCCGAGCTGATAGTCCATGCTCCTGCAAACATCATCGAACTGTTCGTGCAGATGGTTGTTGTCTTGCAAACGTCCCCATCTGTTGACTCAGGGATCGAGATGTGGCTGCATGATCCGTTACAGCCATGCGGATAATATGCCTGTCATCTCAACTGCTAGTGATACAAGGCAATTGGGATCCAGCATGGTGCTCCGTATTACCCTCCTGAACCCACTGATTCCATATTCTGCTAACATTCATTGGATATCGACCAACACGAGCAGCAATGTCGCGATACGATAAACCGCAATCGCGATAGGCTACAATCCGACCTTTATCAAAGTCGGAAATGTGATGGTACGCATCTCTCCTCCTTACACGAGGAATCACAACAACATTTCACCAGGCAACGCCGGTCAACTGCTGTTTGTGTATGAGAAATCAGTTGTAAACTTTCCTCATGTCAGCACACTGTAGGTGACGCCAGCGGCGCCAACCTTGTGTGAATGCTCTGAAAAGCTAATCATTTGCATATCACAGCTTCTTCTTCCTGTTGGTTAAATTTCATGTCTGTAGCACATCATCTTCATCTTCATCTTCATGGTGTAGCACAAAAAAAGAAAAAAGTGGCTGTATACTTTTCGGATTCCGGATGTAATTTTATCTGCCAATATCCCGCGGTCAAATCCCTCGTGCTAAAGAATCTTGCCTTTTCAAATTTGGATAACAATTCGTAGTTATTAATCAGCCGGTCCCTCCCCATCTCTATATGTCAATTCAATGTACGAGCGTCTAAGACTAATCCTACCCCACCTGTACCTTTCTTCACCACTACCAGAGGATTAGTCATTACACTGGAACTTCATTCTATAATATTACTATTAATCATTAAGGTTTGAAAAAGAATGGAGTGTAATCTTTGATTTTGAACTTACAAATATAGTCACTGATATTACCTGGGCCATCTGAAAATACCATTTCATATTCCATTAAAATTTTATACAAATCTTGTCTTCGTTGATCGGTTAATATTAGGGATTCATTAACTGTGTCTTGTATATCAGTTCGATGTGTTCCCTGATCAACATTATCGATTTCTGGTGATAACTGTGCTGTAGCTGTTAATCGCAGAGACTGGCACTCCGTTGTTTGTTCCTCAAAGTGACTATTTGTCACAAAAGGTGTCCAGCGTCTACTGTCCCCTATACCAAAACATAGAAGATGTTCGTCAAAGTTTAAGATGACTTTAAACTCTAACAATCAATCTAAACCAAACAGTAAGTCTCTATTAATATTCTCTACTATCAACAGCATTTGACGAAATAACATATTTCCAATACTGCAGTTCACCGGCATTTCATATTTTACAAGTTTACTTTTTGTTCCCATTATCCCTATTGTGTATACTCCAGTCACTGACAGTAATGGTAAGTGCTGTTTAAGAGTTAAAAAATGCATTTGAGATGAGTGATACCTCACTTCCCAAATCTATAAATATGTTAACCTCAGAATTTTCCACTGTCCCTGCTATTATAGGTTGTGGGTTATTAGTAGCTAAGCTTGGTTCTTCAAGCAACACCATTCCTTTGTGGGTATTTTGTGCATAAAGTTAACGTACCTATATGAAATACGGCCTCCTAATGTATTTCCACGATCTGGGCCCCAGCCCTGGATCCAGGTTGAACAGCCTTTTCCTCTTTACTACTAATTATGGGTTGGTTACCGTAACGAGGTACCACATTCCTATGTTGTGTTTTTTGGTTACTCAGTACAAATTCTTGAGAAGTTACTGGATCTAAATTTGAATGTGACTGCTTCTTTTGATAATTACTGTGACAACTTTTCTTACTGCACTGGTGTACTTTTGCTAAGTTTGCCTCATGCCTTTTAAAATTATTCCCACTATTCTTTTTATTGTTGGAACTTTCACTTTGGCGTAAAGTTTCGTTGCGGTCCTTATTTATTGCATCAAGTGCATCCACAAAAGACAACTCTTCTACCGGTTTCCAACCACTACATAAGATGTCTCTTCTCGCATATATGGGCAATCGTCTAATTAAAATACGTACCAATCCCTCTTATTCCATTGGCTTATCTAAATACTTTACTCGTGTTAAATGCCAATCGAAATATTTCCTTGTAGTATACCAAGTATTTTTGTAATGTTTTGGGTCCCATAGATCTGACATCAACTTTTCTTGAGCACTGGCAGACAATTATTTCTCCTTAAATTTCTTTTGAAAGTCCTCCTAAGAGGAAAAATTCTCAATATTTACTGTACTCCATTCTGAGGCTTCCCCTAGAAGGTACCCCACAGCAAATTCGATCTTCTTAAAATCTTCCCAATTTTTAGGTAATACTTGAGTAAACCTCAGTAAGAAATGGGTCGGATGTACATCTCTGTCCCTCTTAAATTTACGAAATTGTCTAGATAACCCAGAATTAGCTCCCCACTGTAAATCAGTCACAGCTTCACTAATTAATACAATCTTAGGTGAAGATACCCTTTTTTCTATTTTATCTTGGATAAGCTTAATCTCTTTCCACAGGTCGTCCCTACCCATCCTGGTACCATTAAGTTCGGAAGAAGGAATAGGTGATACATTCCCGGATGTTATTCTCTTGGTAACTTTATGATCTCCCCAAATTGTTCCTACTAACTAATTACAGTTATATCAGAGTTAGCTATTTTCTCTTTGAAATTTCTTTCTACATTACCTAACCATGTATTGACACCTGTAATTTGCAATTGAATGACTGGCATTAACTCATTCTGCTTATCTACACTCTCTTGCAAAGTATACATCCCATGCATTACATCATTATACTTAATACTATACACTTTTTCAAAGGATCCTAACTTTTCAATAAGTTCCGATTCTACACCATTACATTTGTTCTCAGTGTTAAGTTTTAGCCTTTTTAACAAATCCTGAAAGGTATCATTCCATTCCTGACTATGGTCAGTAAACATATGATTTATGTGAGTAGTCAAAGAGTTTGTCAACTCATTCTTTAGATCTACTTTTAAATTCTCTACTTTAGTACTTATAGCGTCAAACTCAAGTCTTCAAAGCGACCATGCCTTCGCGCAGATTACTAAATTCTTCGCTTTGAGAGTTGACCTTGGCACTTAACAAACCTAAATTTGTTGTTTGAATATTTAGTTTCCCTCTGAGCATTTAAAGCTTCACTCTGGGTATTTAACTGAGAATTTACTAAGCATAGTTCTTTACGTAGAGCCGCACTTTGAGCTTTGATTAAATTTGCCAACTCAGCCCAGTCAGGCACTTCTTTGCTAATTTTCGTGGCCATAGCTTGGTCTTGAGTTTCCCCAACTGTTGTATATTCTCCATACTCCTGTACCACTTCGTACTAAAGTAATGTAGTTTTGTTTCACGCTCACCTGGCGTAGAATTCTCGTTGCGGAGGTGAGCGGATGCGGAGGCAGGTCAGCATTGGTGAACAGCAGTTGGTGCCGGCGGCGTCAGATGTACGTTGGTTTTCGTGTCTGCGTCCCGGCGACATGTGTTAGAGCCGTATACTCTCCGCATTGGATCTTCTTGGTTGAAGCGTTCTATGCATATCTCTTCATAGACAAATACGTTGAAATTTTGCTCCATTCTTGAACATAATCGAATGTCTAAGAGTAAATCCCTTGTTGTATAATGTTTGGTTGCTATGGCAATAGACAACAGCTTCTTTTCTCGTTTTTGACTGAAAATTCCTGTTTTTTAGTCCTTTTGTACAGGTCACCACGTTCTAATGTTTTGATGACTTAAAAGTGTGAGTATGGGTCTGGATTATACCGATTTATTTCCCCGCACCACATTCCATTTCTTTACGAGATGACTTACTTGGGGTTTTCAGCCACTTTTCTTTACTGGATAGCTGGCTGCTGGAAACTCTCTTGACTTCTTCTCCATCAAATAATGCTAGGTACAGGAACTTTCAAGTCCCTTTCTACTAGTGAAATAAGTAGCCATAAAAACTTTACGTTTTGTCGATCAACAATGTGTTCGACTTTCAAGCACAATAAAAATTCTCACTTTCAACATAATATGTAACTTCAGTAAGTCTCTCGTACAGTCGTATGTTAGAAACAAATGGATTTATATTCAAAAGAAAGTCTGCTTAGACACCATGACTTTCAGAAAAGAAGATTGAAAAAATGTCTTGCCTCTAACAAGGCTGAGTCAAGAGTCTATATGAGTACTTTTTGAACTGTTCTTGTTTCACATAACAACAGTCAGTGACACAATAAGCACAAAGCTGCATATAGATTCTGTGGTGTCACCGCCAGACACCACACTTGCTAGGTGGTAGCCTTTAAATCGGCCGCGGTCCATTAGTATACGTCGGACCCGCGTGTCACCACTGTCAGTGATCGCAGACCGAGCGCCGCCACACGGCAGGTCTAGAGAGACGTCCTTGCACTCGCCCCAGTTGTACAGCCGACGTTCATAGGAATGGTTCACTGACAATCACGCTCTCATTTGCCGAGACGATAGTTAGCATAGCCTTCAGCTACGTCAATTGCTACGACCTAGCAAGGCGCCATTACCAGTTAATATTGAAATTATACTTTTGTATCGTCAAGAGCGATGTACACCGATTATGGATTAAAGTTAAGTATTACATCAACTACATACTTTAATTGCTACTATTAATTCCCTTAACTGTTCCAGACCTCACGCCAGTCTGCGTGTAATTAAACGCATGCATTTCGGCCTCCTCTAGCAACACTTCAGATTCCATGGTTCTTCCAAACAAACTCACTAACACATATATGGATTGCCCGACAGGTACTTGTCGGTGCCGTTCGACCGCCACGTCTACTTTCTTCCTGCGACTGATTTTAAACCTGCACACACAAGCATGTGATGTGCAGTAGGTAGGATTTTACCATCCCACACTCGTATGTAGAATATCGTCTGTTCGGGACAGTAGAAGGCTGAGTGGTTCTAGAATTTACACAGAAATTCTCGAATCACTACAATGGTCTGAGGGGGACTTGAACTATTATCCTCCTGAATGCAAATCTTAATACTTTATTCCTGCAGCACCACTCCCCCCACTCTCCCTATCCTACCCACCCACACAAGCAGACAAAGCCCTTAATGGTGTATAGTGTTGATATAATCTGTAGGCACAGTTGATGAACTAGTCCAGGACCCTACAACTGGGCTGGGCCACACAAGGATCCTAAAAACAGTAGAAGTGTGCCAGGGAAGTGTCATAGGACCACCATTATTTTCTATATATGTTCATGATCTAGAAGACAGGGTGGGCAGGAATCTGTGGTTGTCTGCTGATTATGCTGTGGTGTACAGGATGGTGTCGAAGTTGAGTGACTGTAAGACGGCTTAGAGAATGTGTCTCAGTGATGTGATGAATGGCAGTTAGCTCTAAATGCAGAAAATTTTTAGTTTGTAATATTTGAAGAAATATTATTATGGAATATTACTATGGAGATACTTCAAGAACTCAAATGTGAATCACCATATGCAAGGCAATGTTATTTTTGAGGAACACTACTGAGAACATTTAGAGAACTGGCATCTGAAGCTGACTGCTGAACGATTCTACAGCGGCCAACATACATTCTGCATAAGGACCATGAAGATAAGATACGAGAAATTAGAGCTCATACAGAGGCATATAGATACTCATTTTTCCCCACGCTCTATTTGTGAATGGAACAGGAAAGGAAATGACTAGCAGTGATATAGGCTACCTTCCATCAAGCACAGTCTTGCAGAGTATGTATGTATCCACTATATTGACTCCTCAAGACATGGTTAAAGTACTTTAAAATGTTAAGAGTTTTGAGAAACTTTGCTTTCATATTCTTCTGGTGCAGAAACCAGGAACACTTAGTGTCAAAATCAAGGCTCAGAAATCTCACTCAAACTTCTCCCAATATCCCTCATTTTCAACATAGGTGGAAGGCAAATGCAGAAAGTGCATGTACACTGTTTCCACTGCCAAACATGTGAAGTCACTGTGTGGTATCCTTAGCTTAATCTTTTGTATGAAGATGGCCTTGTAAGCCGAAAATAATAAGAGTAATATTGTAGAACAAAAGCAAACTAGCACTTTTCATTTATTATAATGTTATTCTACTGAGAACTGATGGAAGATTTAGTTAACGTAACTTAATCATCGGCAAATAAGGAGCACTGTAACTGAGACTCAATATCTGAGATATCAATGGGACAAAATAACTACACAAAGACGTAAACACATTTCCAAAGTCCGACATGTAAAGCACACAATGATATTACACTTCAAATTGGTATTGTATGTCTTCAAAAGAAGAGAAATGGATGTACTAGCTGTTAGCTAGGGAGATTCGCTGTATAGCTGCATCTTCCAAAGTCAGGTTACTAATAATGAAATGTTGTCTCCTGACCCAATATCGGAAACAACTGAGGAGCTACAATAACCACTCAGTGACATACACTCCTTCATTGGTATCAGGAGGTATTAAGACTGAATCCCTTATACATATAGTGATGTCTCATGTGTCTCAAAAATGGCTGACTAGTGTGAGGGGGATTTCTTCAGCTTCTCCTCAGACATGCAATGACATGTTATAAATAACTTCTGTTATGACCACTTGTTGCATCACAAGTTACAGATTCTGTCCAGTTATCACATGGAAAAGAGACAGTTGCTGGGCCATGACAAGCTTTTGAGTGTTATGCCAGTTGTTAACTACATTTTTCTGTGCAATATTTTGACAACCAACACAGTCAGCTTCTTCAGGTGCAGCATGATGTGTTGTTATACATGCTCACTGGCTGGACTCCAAACACACTGTGAAGTATTGTTGATGTCTCACCGCTATTTGTAGCTAAATCTAACTCCTGGCACCTGCAAGACCCCTTAATGCCCATTTGCTTTTAGAAACCTGCACTGTTATTCTGTGAAACACACATACTCTCAGTCATTTTCAGTTCTGAAAGATGAGATAGTTAGTGAGAGACTGATAAATCAAGTGACAGACCGCAAGCCTTCCTTAAATTGACACTTTCATTCCAGTTTATTAGGTTAATTGACATATTTCTTTCAAAAGACCCCTTAATTAGACTGTCACAAAAACTTGTAGTGGAGTAGTGTAGTGGAGAGCCGGAAGGAACATCAAAACACACTCAACTAAAACAACTAAGCAAATCAGCTGTTGCTGAGCACTTGCCTCAAGAATGTTCATGAGATGAAATATGAGAACAGTTTTGTGGTGCAAACACCAAGGGTTTGAGACAGCGTAGTTAACCTTTTGACGGACTGGACATGTTAATGTGTGCCGCTGTACTGTCCCTGGGTGCTCTGGACACATTTACATACAACTTTGATTCTTACTGCTTTGATTCTTCTATCAGGTGCTCTAGATGTGTATACACAAACACCCTTCTATATCTATATCTATATCTACATCTACAGCGATACTCTGCAAAACACATTTAAGTGCCTGGCAGAGGGTTCATCAAACCACATCCACAATTCTCTATTATCCAATTTTGTATAGAATGTGGAAAGAATGAACACCTATATCTTCATGTATGAGCTCTGATTTTCCTTATTTTATCATGGTGATTATTTCTCCCTATGTAGGTCGGCATCAATAAAATATTTTTGCATTCGGAGGAGAATGTTGGTGATTGGAATTTCACGAGAAGTTTCTTCCACAACGAAAAACGCCCTTGTTTTAATGATGTCCACTCGAAATCCTGTATCGTTTCAGTGACACTTTCTCCCCTATTCCATGATAATACAAAATGTGCTGTCCTTCTTTGAACTTTTTTGATGTACTCTGTCAATCCTATTTGGTAAGGATCCCACACTGCACAGCAGTATTTTAAAAGAGGATGGACAAGCACAGTGTATGCAGTCACCTTTGCAGACCTTACATTTTCTAAGTGTCCTGCCAATAAAATGCCTTTCTCACATTTTCTGTGTCTTCCTTCAAATTTAAGTTGTTCATAACTGTAATTCCAACGTATTTAGTTGAATTTATGGCCTTCAGATTTGACTGATTTATCGTGTTCAACTGATTCCTTTTAGCACTCATGTGGATGACCTCACACTTTTCGTTATTTAGGGTCAATTTTCATACCAAACTGATCTTTTCTAAATTGTTTTGCAATTTGTTTTGATCTTCTGATGGCTTTACTACTTGATAAATGACAGCTTCATCTGCAAACAACCTAAGATGGATGCTCAGATTGTCTCCCAAATCATTTATATAGATACGGAACATCAAAGGGCATATAACGGTACACAAGGGAACGCCAAAATCACTTCTGTTTTTCTCAATGACTTTCTGTGAATTACTACGAACTGTGACCTCTCTGACAGGAAATCACGAATCCAATCACATAACCGAGACGATATTCTATACACACGCAATTTCACTACAAGCCACTTGTGTGATACAGCGTCAAACGCCTTCCGAAAATCCAGAAATACAAAATCAATTTGATATCCCTTGTCAATAGCACTCAACAATTCGTGCGAGTAAATAGTTAGTTGTGTTTCACAAGAATGATGTTTTCTACATCCATGTTAACTGTGTGTCAATAGACCATTTTCTTTGAGGTAATTCATAATGTTCAAACACAATATATGTTTCATATGCTGCATATCGACATTAATGATATGGACCTGTAATTTAGTGGATTACTCCTACCACCTTTCTTGAATATTGGTGTGACCTCTGCAACTTTCCAGTCTTTGGGTACGGATCTTTCGTCGAGCTAATGTTGTATATGATTGTTAAGTATGGAGCTATTGCATCAGCATACTCTGAAAGGAACCTAATTGGTATACAGTCTGGACCAGAAAACTTGCTTTTATTAAGTGATTTAAGCTGCTTCACTGCTCTGAGGATATTCACTTCTATGTTGTTGATGTTGGCAGCTGCTCTCAATTCAAATTCTGGAATATTTACTTCATCTTCTTTTTTGAAGGCATTTCAGAAGTTTGTGTTTAGTAACTCTGCTTCGGCAGCCTGTCTTCGATAGTATCTCCATTGCTATTGCGCAGAAAAGGCACTTCTTGTGTCTTGCCGCTAGCATTCTTCACATATGACCAGAATATCTTTGGATTTTCTGCCAGGTTTCAAGACAAAGTTTCATTGTGGAAACTATTATAAGTGTCTCGTATTGAAGTCTGTGCTAAATTTCGAACTTCTGTAAAAGATCGCCAATCTTGGGGATTTTGCGTCTGTTTAAATTTCTCTCTCTCTCTCTCTCTCTCTCTCTCTCTCTCTCTCTCTCTCTCTTTTTTTGGGCAATGTGCTCCGACCAGTTTTGTGTACCAAGGAGGATCAGCTCCATCATTTGTTAATTTATTTGGTATAAATCTCTCAATTGCTACTCATATTATTTCTTTGAATTCAAGCCACATCTGCTCTACACTTACATTATTCATTTGGAAGGTGTGGAAATTGTCTCTCAGGAAGGCATCAAATGAACTTTTATCTGTTTTTTTGAATACATATAGTTTTCATTTATTTTTGTAGGATTTGGGGGTTGCAATATTCAATCTCACTATGACAGCCCTGCGTTCACTAATCCCTTTATCCATTGATGCTCGTTATTAACTCAGGATTATTTGTTGCTAAGAGGTAAAGTGTGTTTTCACAACCATTTAATATTCACGTGGGCTCATGAACTAACTGATCGAAATAATTTTCAGACACTGTGTTTAGCACAATTGCTGCCACCTTTGTGCTCCCAACATGTTAACACAGCCAGCCACTTGGGTCTCTGTGTGTTCTGAATGCATTAACATGCGAGGCATTTAGAGGCTGGATAGAGCAGCCTAGTAGCTGCATTTCTGCCCAGAGCGCTCAGCAGCTTTTCATAATTTGGCTTGTGCATTTGCTGCTGTGATTTTATTTGTGATGTTACTTTCATCTTTGTTTTTGACTGAGAAAATGGCATGCCGTTGTGGATGTAGGGAGAAAGAAATCATGAAGACAGTGAGAGTGACAGGCAACCATGCCAAGAACTTGGCAAACAGGGTAAAAGAAACTGAAGCAGAAAAATCAGAAGCCTATGTATAAAAACCACTGCAACAGTGATGCTACAGAGACTAATTGGCAGGCTGATATCATTATGTCTAGCCATAAAGCATTCTAAAGATTGTAAGTACACAAAAGATTTTGATGGAAACTGAAATAATTAAAACATTTAGTTACTTAGCAATTACATCCTGTGACATAACAACAAACTGGTTTCAATTGTAGCTGAGTATCTCACATACAACATCGCAAATATTAATATATCACAATATTCTCTTTTGATTAAATATTAAATACTGTTGAAAGAAGTATACCTTTCCACTGAATAAAATTATAGTTATGTGTATATCTTGAGAGATAAAACTGTTTCAAATATTAATCATATGGCACCCCTTTGCATGCTAACATTTGCAAAACATCTCATTTCGGTATCTTAAATGTTAATGGAATATGACAGATGTTACAACCATATGATTCAGGTTTTGCATGAAAAGAACACTGGGCACAATTTGCACAACCCTCCCCTGGATATAAGAACCAATATTTTGAGAACGGTGACACATATTGCTCTGCTCTCAAGCTTTAAATAAAATTTTGATATGTTAGCTACACTCCAATAAGTTCCATAAAATGAGCCGTACAAAAAATCTATGCAGTGTGTTTTTACCTCTGCAAAAATCTTAAAATATTGTGCAATGCTTTATTTCATTGGATGCAGCATAGTAACTAAGATGAATAATGAAAGGAAATTCAATCACTTATTGAATGAAAATATCGTGCTGCAAGACATGAAAGAACCATTTTTTTCCTTCTTTACAAAATAGTTTTCTTAAAATCAGATGATACGTATTTCATAAGCAGCCCCCACGTCCACTCAACCACTTCGCTGACAATTCCTGAACAGAATGAACAAATCTGGAGGGAAAAACTTATTACTGTGATTCCCAAGAACTGCTGCTGTATTAGAGCAATAACACTGATGGATTTGTCCTTTCCTTGAGTTATTACAGTTATGGATGTATGTAGACAGCAGATTTATGGAGGAGTAACTATGAAAGAACACAGGTTACTAAGCTGAACCGAAAGTGACACTTCGCTTTCATCATAGGCTTCTACTATCCCACTAAAAACTCCCGGAAAGATTTAGTTCTCATGTGTAAAACAATATTGTCATACATATGTGTTTGCCTACGCAGTGATTCATTTCTAGAGGAGTTTTAAAGCCAAAACCTTAAGTTGTTAGAGTAACTGTCCTCGCAGTAGACTTTCCTATGAGTAACTGTCCTCACAGTAGACTTTTCTATGCAGCTCGTTACTATCCAGCTTACTTAATTGATAACATAATAGTACTTCTCCCTGGTAAAATGAGGATTAGTTTATTGTATGTACTATGCTTTTCCAAAGCTTTAGCAAGTGGGCACCAGCTACAATGCTGTGTGGCCTTTCAAAATGTTCTATGCATCTTTTGTGCATCCAGCACATCTGGAGTCACTGCCACAGCATTAATACTGAATAAATTACCGAAACCACTCTTCAACAAACAATACATAGCACACCTCTTCCAGCATTCACAAACAACAATAAACACATGTCGACACCAGCAATGTTGGTAATGCTATGTTCTTTTTTTCTTCCGTTACATATCAGACATCCAAACTACACACATTGTTAAATTGTCGTTTTGTGCAGTGCAGTAGTCTGCTGCTCGCCACTTTCACATCAATTAATTATCCAGGCATAACAATATCAAATGGAGTGAGCATATCAGGATGGTAGCAAGGAAGGTGAATGGTCAACTTCATTTTATTGAAAGAATTTTGGAAAAGTGTAGATCATCTACAAAGCAGATAGCATACTAGCATACATAATGCTAGTGTGACTCATTCTCAATTGCTGCCAAGTGTTTGGGATTCTCACCAATTCTCTTAAATTAAAGGAACACACTGAAGCAATTCAGAAGCGTACAGCTAGATTTGTTACCAGTAGGTTTGATCAGCACCAAGTATTGTGGAGATGCTTTGTGAACTCAAATGGGAATCCCTAGAGAGAAAATGATGCTGTTCTTGTGAGGCACTATAGCAGAAATTTAGGGAACTGGCTTCTGAGGCCGACTGCAGAATGATTCTATTGCCATCAACATATATATCGCATACAGACTACAACGATAAGATGTACATATGGAGACTTATAGACAGTCATTTTTCCCTTGCTCTATCTGTGAGTGGAACAGGAAAGGAAATAACTAGCAGTGTACATGGTACTATCCAACGTGCAATGCACTGTGGCATGTGAGGTCTGTACGTATATGTAGATGTACAGCACCCTGCTGAATCAGTGTACACCACAGCGATGTCATTTGAACATTCAACTGTCATTGCAAGACACAAAACAACGAACATATGTCTCATAGCAGTCTCTCATCGTCAACAACACCAGCTGAACACCACTCCCTACAAATTACGGCACATAGAATGCAACGGGACTGAGCACTACCTTTTTGGAGACAACTGAGAGCACAGTGCTGATCCAGAAAGAATATAATGTTTAATTTGAACTCCAGGCATTCATTGCAAGCAACAGACAGACCACCTAGCACTATCAAGTGTGAAGAAGGTGGGCAAGGAAACATGTGGAATGGAACCTACATCAGAACCTCTTCAATGGTGAAGCAGGGTTTGTCTGACCCTGATGATCATCGTAGAAAACTGGGAGCGTACAGATACCAATGCACGTCTCAAGCATTTAGTCCCATGAGTTTATGAGGGAGTTGGATCAGTCATGTTCTGAGATGGTACCATGTATTGATTTTTGGATATGCTGCTCATTGCTATTGAGGGTGATTTGAGGACTATAAAGTATCAATACAGGATTCTCCAACTTACAGTCCAGCCCTAAAGTCAACATTTCAGCAATGGGTTCGTCTTTCAAGACAATAATGCAGGAAAACACTTCACCCACAACATGAATACATTTTTCTAGGAGGCAGGAATGAATCAAATAGAATAGTCTGCTGACAAATCCAACTAACTATGCTTGGGAGGGGGTGGAGGCAAAAAAAAAACAACAACATGAAATTGTTAGAAGCTCAATGGATGATACAACTTTGTACTATGGAAGTTGAGGACTCAGCAAATAGGTTCTGAAAATACCCTGGACTAGTAAAGGTGAAATTAAATCAGTGAGACTCCAGCCGCCATCAAATCACTAAATTCCTTGTGGACAAATGCCCAACAAGAAAATGTGCCAGCAGTCTGCACACTCTGTACCATTCTGATGAAATTTCATTACACTGTATAGTTCTCAACATTGCTATTTGATGAATTCTCAGTGACGAAAAAATTCCTACTTTGAAATTTTGTTTTTTGTTGTGTGTTCGTATATTTATAGTACCTCGAGTTTTACTCTTTGTAGCCCATTTTGTTCTTTGTGATTGGTACATTGCATAAATATATAAATAAATACAATGACTGGTAAGTAAATATTCTTCTTTTATCTCCAATAAAACTACGTAATGTTAATACAAGTCATTTACATTTTATGACTTACCTTCCTTGAAAGAAGTTGTCATATCAGAAAAGTTGTCATTTTCACTTTATCATGGCTACAAATGAAGGTTCAATTTGAGTGTATAACACTCCAACTGAGGACTCAAAAATCCAAAATACTTACAGATGATATTTCTTGTGTAGGTGCTCGAAAGCACTGTGTTGACTTCTGCTGGCTTGGTGATGAACTACGGTGAGGCAAAGATGTACTTCCATCATCTTTTGCCAGCAGGGTCGTCTCCTTTGGTGGAGATGGACATCTGTGTACAGGTGCCTGACACACAATGAGGTAAAATTACGACACTGTTAAAAATGAACTTAAGATGATCTGAAAATTATTTTTATGCAAGGAGGACAGAAGGCCAACAAGAATTTACTTACGAAAAGCAATGTACATAAAAAATATTAAAAATATAAATCTCAAAAACTTTTACAAGAAAGCACACAAAAGTTACTGGGTAACATTTGGCTTAGGCTGTTAAACAACATGAAAGATGGTTAACTCACTTTATGATAAAAATGAATAAAATAGAATTCAGAACACACATGCTGTTGAACATGAAACAGATGAAAATACTAGGTGGTGATATATGCAACCCAGTGAATAACAGGAATAAATAAAAGTCAAGTTTAACTGGTCAGACTGAATGAATACTAGGCTGTAAGAACCTCGACTTAAAATAAAAAAGCCTTGAGAAACAAAAATCAGAGTTGGTTCCTCTAGGAACTAAGACACAGAGCAGGAAATGAAATAATACATCAAGATGAGAATGGTATATGAACAAAGTAAAATACACTACAGGCTCCAGTTTATAAGTTGTGTAAGTCACATGAAAATAAATGATATGACAAAAAATGGTTTTCCGAAGATTTATTATCTATGTAGTTACTAAATATATACCACAATGGAGGACAAGACAGTCATTCCCTTCTCCTAGGTACCTTTATGCCACTGACAACTGTAACTGAACTCAATTGCAAATATATTCCTTTGTTGTTGAATAATGCTCATCAATATCAGTCACAGGGCAGTTAAATAATGGAAAAAAAGGCAGCACACGCACACGCGCGCGCACGCGCACACACACACACACACACACACACACACACACACACACACACACACACACACACACACACACAATCTTTCTAAGGGCATAGAAGACACGAACATGAAGTTTTGTGAAGTATATAATACAATAATAACTAAGAAGAAAGCTGAAATCCTTGTATGTAGTAAAGCTCCAACAATCACCATCTGGATGGAGAGCATATGAAGCTAGTCACCAGTTATAAGTACCTCGATAACAGAATAACAGAGAATGGTAGACCATGTCAAGAAATTAAATGTAGAATTGCACAAGCTAATACAAAATTCAACAAGAGGAAGAAGGTACTAACATGAAAATATTTTAGTTCAAACACCAGGAAAAAATATGTAAAACCCTTTAAATGAAGTATTGCCCAATATATCTGAGAGACATGAACAATAGGGGAACCAGAACAGAAATGACTATATGTTTTTGAAGCATATTGTTCAAGAATAATCTTAAAGATTTCATGAACAGAGGGAATGACCAATGAGAAGTCTTCAAACACGCACAAAAGAAAAGAATGTCGTGGAGGACCACCAAGGAATGAAAGGACCAAGACTTCCGTACATCAGACAGTTAAAACAAGACTTGGCACTGATGACATACTCAGAACTGAGGAGACTTGCAGAAGATAAGGAGAAATGGAGAACAAGAATTGCTGCCGACAAATCTATGGAGTGAGAACAAATGAGTAGGATATATATTTTAACAATGTAGGAAAAGACAGATTGCTACTTACCGTAAAGACGACATGTTAACTTGCAGACAGGCACAATTAAAAGACACTTACAGAAAGCTTTCAGCCACGGCCTTCATCAGAAAAAAAAAAAAGAGACCCTTGTATCTTTCTGCAACTTAAAAGTGTCTTCTTATGGTAAGCAGCAATCTGTCTTTTCCTACATTATTAATATTCCTATCTGGAGCTTCCACTGTAGGATATATATTTTACCAATTTTTAATTAAAAATTCATCTACAGAACAGAAGGTGTTATCCAGAAGAATTAACTATAGACTTCATCATTTACTCATTTCTGAGCCAGTAACAACTACCACAATGAATAACATAGACCACTTTTTCTTCTTGAGTTGTAGCTGGGGACATAATCATTCTTCTCAAATCACGATGGATTCGCTTCAATTGTACAAATACTTATTTAAAGCTCAACCGGTTTCCAGATTTTAAAGTTCCATCTTCAGGTGCATGAAACTGTAACATACAGAGGAGAGGAAGGATGAAATATAATGCAAAATATGTGTAAAAACCAAAAGGGCAAACTGCTGAAACACGGCAACTTACTTATAGTATTTGGTAATACGTAACATGCAGTCGGCCCAGTCAGTGCAAGAGTCCCAATCATTGCTTGGTGGTGGTGGTGGTGGTGGGGGTTACAATAGTGAAACTGACCGAAAAATGTAACATCCAGGGGCGGAGTTGGCGGGAGGGGTGGGGGGCGAAAACATAAGAACAGAACAAATACAGTATTCACACTGTTTACTTCATCCCACCTGCCCAGACATTTATATTTTTAGGTCTCTTTCACTATTGGGTCCCCCTTTTTCTTTTTTGTAGTTCTACCAACATGCAATGGTTGGAACTCTTGCTTCGACAGACCCAACCATATGTTATGTATTACCAAATACTATAAGTAAGTCGCCATGTTTCAGCAATTTGCTCTTTTGGTTTTTACCCATATTTTGTATTATATTTCTTCTTCCCTCTCCTTTGAATGTTACAGATTCATACACCTGAAGACGCTATTTTAAAATCTTGAAACCAGTCAAGGATTTAATAAATATTAGTACAACTAAAGTGGATCTCCTTAAATTAATTATTATGCCTCTCAGCTGCTGATGTCCTATGTACCAAATCTTATGATGGATTCCTTATGACAAATTTTTGTACCGTAAATGAGTGGTTAAAATTTCTTAAGGAAGTCTATAATAGTGGATGAAAATTCAGTACTGTTCTCATCCACTACTGATGAATAACTACTCTGGGTGCAAGAAAAGCTCTTGCATTTTACTCTGTGACCAGTTTCAGTTTTTATACGAAAGCAAATTTTTAGCGGAATCTGAAAATTGCTGTGGTGAAGCAAAATCAAAATGCTCTCCCCGGGAACTAGTGTTTACGAACATATATTGTACCTTCTCAACACTTTCATTAATGATTATGAAATGATGAAGACACGCAAACACCCTGTCCTAGGCATAGAAAATCCCCAACCTGGTCATGAATCAAACCTGGGACCCTGTGATCCTAGGCAGCAAAAATCTGGTGGTGCTGGTTGTGGTGGTGGTGGTGGTGGTGGTGGTGGTGGTGGTGGAAGACTGGAGGCAGTAAAGATGGTAATGGTGATGATAATTATGATTATGGTAATGGTGGTGGTGGTGGTGGTGGTGGTGGTGGTGGTGGTGGTGGTGGGAACTGACTGTCCTGTCCCCCAATGTTTGCAATTAGAGAGATCCCTTTCAGATTTTGAAGCCGATTTTTATCCAACTGCTCCTAACACAGCCTGATCTTCTTTCTTACCTAACATTTCACAAAATTTTGTTTTGTTCTGTATGTTTGTGTTTCCCTAAACCAACTAGTTTGTGTGCCAATGAAATAGTGAAACTCATGTGCTGTGGTATTTGTTAGTCAGTTATATATGTCAGCCCTAATTGAAGTTGGATTCAAGCACTTTTGCTCACCTACCTCTACGTCTGTAGATGCTTTAGAGTCAACAACTGCGCACGTTTCAGTAAGAGAGTTGTCATTATTATCAGGTCCTTGGGATTTGGGAACTGCTACATCCAGGGTGTCCTCATTTCCAGTGTTCACAGCCAAACATGATGTTGCACACTGTGGTATATGAAAGAATATTAACAAATCACTATCACATCTCCAAATGCTACCAATGTTAATACCTAAAGAAAATTTCATCTGTCTGTAAGAATAAACTTTCTATAGATAATGTAACAAAGACTATTCTCACAGTATTTTGTTTCCATTCATCAATATTGTTTGTTTATTAGCTATTAATTTTGAAGTATCTACAGCTTCATCTGCAGGTACTCTACCTCTGTGATCAATGTGATATACCACAACAAGATAATTTACTCCAGCATCCTCTGATGTGTTGCCTATACTTTGGTCTTATAGTTATACACAAAATAGTGTGGGTATGCCTGAATGTAAAACTTTATTCTTTGATTTCACTACCACATTCATAACACAGTAGGTTGTTGTTGATGTTGTTGTTGTGGTCTTCAGTCCTGAGACTGGTTTGATGCAGCTCTCCATGCTACTCTATCCTGTGCAAGCTTCTTCATCTCCCAGTACCTACTGCAGCCTACACCATTCTGAATCTGCTTAGTGTATTCATCTCTTGGTCTACCTCTACAATTTTTACCCTCCACACTGCCCTCCAATGCTAAATTTGTGATCTCTTGATGCCTCAAAACATGTCCTACCAACCGATCCCTTCTTCTAGTCAAGTTGTGACACAAACTTCTCTTCTCCCCAATCCTATTCAATACCTCCTCATTAGTTACGTGATCTACCCACCTTATCTTCAGCATTCTTCTGTAGCACCACATTTCGAAAGCTTATATTCTCTTCTTGTCCAAACTAGTTATCGTCCATGTTTCACTTCCATACATGGCTACACTCCATATAAATACTTTCAGAAATGACTTCCTGACAATTAAATCTATACTCGATGTTAACAAATTTCTCTTCTTCAGAAACGATTTCCTTGCCATTGCCAGTCTACATTTTATATCCTCTCTACTTCGACCATCATAAGTTATTTTACTCCCTAAATAGCAAAACTCCTTTACTACTTTAAGTGTCTCATTTCCTAATCTAATTCCCTCAGCATCACCCGATTTAATTTGACTACATTCCATTATCCTCGTTTTGCTTTTGTTGATGTTCATCTTATATCCTTCTTTCAAGACACTGTCCATTCCGTTCAACTGCTCTTCCAAGTCCTTTGCTGTCTCTGACAGAATTACAATATCATCGGCGAACCTCAAAGTTTTTACTTCTTCTCCATGAATTTTAATACCTACTCCGAATTTTTCTTTTGCTTCCTTTACTGCTTGTTCAATATACAGATTGAATAACATCGGGGAGAGGCTACAACCCTGTCTCACTCCTTTCCCAACCACTGCTTCCCTTTCATGCCCCTCGACTCTTATAACTGCCATCTGGTTTCTGTACAAATTGTAAATAGCCTTTCGCTCCCTGTATTTTACCCCTGCCACCTTCAGAATTTGAAAGAGAGTATTCCAGTTAACATTGTCAAAAGCTTTCTCTAAGTCTACAAATGCTAGAAACGTAGCCTTTTCTTAATCTTTCTTCTAAGATAAGTCTTAAGGTTAGTATTGCCTCACGTGTTCCAACATTTCTACGGAATCCAAACTGATCTTCCCCGAGGTCCGCCTCTACCAATTTTTCCATTCGTCTGTAAAGAATTCGCATTAGTATTTTGCAGCTGTGACTTATTAAACTGATAGTTCGGTAATTTTCACATCTGTCAACACCTGCTTTCTTTGGGATTGGAATTATTATATTCTTCTTGAAGTCTGAGGGTATTTCGCCTGTCTCATACATCTTGCTCACCAGATGGTAGAGTTTTGTCATGACTGGCTCTCCCAAGGCCATCAGTAGTTCTAATGGAATGTTGTCTACTCCCGGGGCCTTGTTTGGACTCAGGTCTTTCAGTGCTCTGTCAAACTCTTCACGCAGTATCTTATCTCCCATTTCGTCTTCGTCTACATCCTGTTCCATTTCTATAATATTGTCCTCAAGTACATCGCCCTTGTATAAACCCTCTATATACTCCTTCCACCTTTCTGCCTTCCCTTCTTTGCTTAGAACTGGGTTGCCATCTGAGCTGTTGATATTCATACAAGTGGTTCTCTTCTCTCCAAAGGTCTCTTTAATTTTCCTGTAGGCAGTATCTATCTTACCCCTAGTGAGATAAGCTTCTACATCCTTACATTTGTCCTCTAGCCATCCCTGCTTAGCCATTTTGCACTTCCTGTCGATCTCATTCTTGAGACGTTTGTATTCCTTTTTAGTATCTCCAGGATTCTTCCAGGTATACAACCTTCTTTTATGATTCTTGAACCAAGTGTTAGCTATGATTAAGTTATGCTCTGTGCAAAGTTCTACAAGGCGGCTTTCTCTTCCATTTCTTCCCCCCAATCCATATTCACCTACTATGTTTCCTTCTCTCCCTTTTCCTACTGACGAATTCCAGTCACCCATGACTATTAAATTTTCGTCTCCCTTCACCACCTGAATAATTTCTTTTATCTCGTCATACATTTCTTCAATTTCTTCATCATCTGCAGAGCTAGTTGGCATATAAACTTGTACTACTGTTGTAGGCATGGGCTTTGTGTCTATCTTGGCCACAATAATGCGTTCACTATGCTGCTTGTAGTAGGTAACCCGCACTCCTATTTTTTTATTCATTATTAAACCTACTCCTGCATTACCCCTATTTGATTTTGTATTTATAACCCTGTATTCACCTGACCAAAAGTCTTGTTCCTCCTGCCACCGAACTTCACTAATTCCCACTATATCTAACTTTAACCTATCCATTTCCCTTTTTAAATTTTCTAACCTACCTGCCCTATTAAGGGATCTGACATTCCACGCTCCGATCCGTAGAACGCCAGTTTTCTTTCTCCTGATAATGACGTCCCCTTGAGTAGTCCCCGCCCGGAGATCCGAATGAGGGACTATTTTACCTCCGGAATATTTTACCCAAGAGGACACCATCATCATTTAATCATACAGTAAAGCTGCATGTCCTCGGGAAAAATTACGGCTGTAGTTTCCCCTTGCTTTCAGCCGTTCGCAGTACCAGCACAGCAAGGCCGTTTTGGTTAATGTTACAAGGCCAGATCAGTCAATCACCCAGACTGTTGCCCCTGCAACTACTGAAAAGGCTGCTGCCCCTCTTCAGGAACCACATGTTTGTCTGGCCTCTCAACAGATACCCCTCCGTTGTGGTTGCACCTACGGTACGGCCATCTGTATCGCTGAGGCACGCAAGCCTCCCCACCGACGGCAAGGTCCATGGTTCATGGGGGGACACAGTAGGTACGTGGGGGAAATTCATAGGTCTACTGACCGGTCATGGAAAATATAGTGTTCATATTTTATGATTAATCTTTATGTAATACATGTCTTTCCTGTCACTTCTCTCAGTGGATTTTGCTGAACATTTCTATTATGTTCACATACTAACTAAATAAAGTCTTGATGAATAATGTTGCTTGTTAGGGATTTTATTTCTCTGTTTTCTTAACCTAACAGTCTCAAACTGACTACTGACAATACAGACATCTGTTTCATCTATAGTGGGCAATTAATTAAGTCAGTTACTTGAAAATCACATTGACTTCAAGTTTTTCCATTTTCATTTTCTTCTTTTTCCTTAGCTTCACAGCTTAATTCCCATTGAAATACCAGTGTGAAAAGCAGAGAAAAAAGCTTAAAAAACTCATAAAATAATGGACTGCAATATATTTGCTAATCGTTCACAGATTTTAACAAATTACCTTGAGTATTACACACTGGAGCAAATAAAGTACACAAGGCCACATGAAGCACGATAGGAGGAGAAGCTGAACATTCAGTGAGACACAAATGCCAATAGAAATTTTTTTAATACTTAAGGTAATAAACGAAGAATTATTTGTACATGGAATTATACGAATAGTGAATGCAACTTATACGATAAGAAATAGAGTAAGTCAGTCCCTGACAAAAAGAAGAAAATAATATTTCAGGGCACAAACAACACACTACAACACAATTTCCAACAGCAGTTCTGCACTCTTGCCAAAAGTAAAAAAGAGGTGAAATGCTGTTTCACAATTAAAACACTTAAAAACAAATAGCTGATCCACAAGCAGATCTCCTATGTCATACCTTAGCATACACCAATCACATTTGGTAATCAAAGGAGCAACTCCTCATCACAGACTACTACTGTGGATGGGACAGCTAAATCACATCCTCTGTCAGGACTTCAGTTATGCCCTGAAATGAAAAATATCCTCCACAAAATCCTTCCCGTACCTGCCAAGTTCCTTCACAACTTCAACACTTCTACCTTGATTCCCTTCAGGTCAGTGCACGTTTCAGCTTCCAACTCTATGAGAACCCCATAAAAACCTCTGATTATAGTAAGTTCACCAGCCTACAATAACATCATATATTTTGATAGCTGTAGCCCATCTCACTCCAAGAATTCCCTGACATGTATGCTTGTCACAGCCTTCAGTAACATCATATATTTTGATAGCTGTAGCGCATCTCACTCCAAAAATTCCCTGACTTGTATTCTTGTCACAGGTGTTGTCACATCTGCTATGATGAGGATGAGCTACCTCCTACCCAATACTGACAAGGTTACCAATACCTTCATGAGCAATATCACAAATAGCTGATCCATAAGCAGATCTCCTATGTCATACCTTAGCATACACCAATCACATCTGGTAATCAAAGGAGCAACTCCATATCACAGACTACTACTGTGGAATGGGACAGCTAAATCACATCCTCTATCAGGACTTCCATTATGCCCTGAAATGAAAAATATCCTCCACAAAATCCTTCCCATACCTTCCAAAGTAGTATTATACATTGTGCATGACCTACAAAATATACTGGTCTGTTCTCATGTCCTTCCTGCTCACAACTCCTTCAACATAGGACGTATTTGGGTGAAAAAATAACTATATGACTCATACATCCACAAAGCAGCACATACTACGCCAGTTTTGTCACAGGTAGATCATATCACATCAGAGGCTGTAAAAGCAGTCACGTTATACATCAGCTTAGTCATAATCGACCTACAGGGTGAATATTAAGTAAAGGAACGAACTTCTCCAGATGACTTCTGACAGAAAAGGGAACAAAAAGTTCATTTATGTCTGTATGGGTCCTTTCACAGAGATAAACAACCTGGGTGGCCTTGAGATGTCCACACACCACTTCTTGAACAACACATTCTACACGATTTTGAGATCAATCCCAGCTCCAAGCACATGGCCCACTGAATGAAGCAAGCCAATGAAATGTACTGTGTACCCTGCATTACTAAACCGATACTACTCTTATCACACATGTGCTGCAATTATTGGTAGCACATTCTTCTGCATGAGAAAGGTTTTGTTACTGGATGTTGCTAAGGCCACCATCATTATGGGAGTTCAGTCAGCAGTATCATAATCAATGAAATGATAATTTGGTAGAGATGGCAATATAAATCTACAGAATCATTACCTGTGGGCTACAAAAAATCCCCAGGGCATGACTGAATCATTGCATCAGCAAAGATTTAGTACCAATACGCCTAAGCTAGGTTGTAACAGATCGGATTACCTACTTGCTTTTACACCGCTCCTAAATCCAATATTACTTTTTTTTACATTTTATGACATCTTTTCATTCATAACATATATACCATCATCATATAAAACAATGAGTACCTCATTCCCACTGTATCTTGCTGAATTTTCTTATTCACAGTGTAGTTTACCAACTGCTGATGACAACAGTGAAAAATGTTCATGCTGAAATTCAAAGGAATATCCCAACATCAAAATTCAACCCTACTAAAAATTAATTATTTCAAGATTTAAATACCTTATTTGAAAGCATCTTTTTCTCTTTCAAACCTAATATTTTAAAAGTTATGTCTATTCAGAATTATCATGTCCTAGAATCTTCCAATCTTAAGATGTAATTCTTTCCAAAATCGACTGTTATAATTTTGTAGCCAATTTTTTCTATTTCCAAAAGTATAGGCCTATACTTCCACTAAAATAAAATGTTAGTCTGTTAATTATTCAAATTATAACTTTTAACTTTCCAGAAAATTCTTGATGGGATTTGGATATCACCATGCACATAAAAACTTGTGCCACATAAAACTGAACCATTATTTATACCAGTTTAAGGATATCCATACCACAGTTAAACAAGGTTTCTGTATAATGTATTTTTTACTTTTTCTGTATTTTTCTGCTAATAAACGAACAATAGTTCCATATTTTGTAATTTCTGTAATACATGTGTCTATACATAGTCGTCATGCGCAAGGACACTGTCAGTTGTGGACAAGCTTCCAATCAATACAGTTACTATTTCACCATTCAAATGAAGTTTGATAGTCATCATGTAATTTCCAGTGGCAGTCACTCATGGCTCACCTTTAATACACTAATACCTTTTTATAAATCACCCGGATTATAGTTACTATGTTGATTATTGCCACCTGTGAATTTTGTTTAGGCCATTTCTAGCCCACGTGGCTTGCCAATCTGTGTCAAGAAACAAGTATAATATATTACAAGCAAACTAGTCATCTAAAGTGCTTAAAATATGAAAAAAGTGAAAGTTATCATATGAGTCATGTACAAACATTTTATAATGATTCAAAATTCTAAACATCAAGAAGTAAGGCAAAAGAAAAAAATAGACGAGACTTAAGCGGCATACGGAACAGATCGATATGTTACAAGGTATGTAATAAGCAAAGTTGTGATGGATGTTAAAGACCAGCTGTGGTTCAACAGCCACATAACGAAGTTGTTCCAACAGCAAAGACAGCTTCACCACAGATTCAAACATAGCTGATTAGTGCAAGGATAGTCATGCATAAAACATTCAATGAAATTCTATCTACCGATCTGACAGAAATTCCTATAAATTTTTAGTCTTCTGCTAAATCAGTAAATTAATAAAAGCCACGTGTCCAACCAATCTGTGACCTTAATGGCATAAAAATGGTGGATGACACACAGAAACCAAAATACTAAATTCATATTTTGTAACTTTTTTAATTGAGGCAGATCGTACTGTGGTTCCTCCTCTAAAATGTTACATGCATGTTAAAATTACAGATAACAAAATAATTGTCTGCAGGACAGAAAATCAACTGAAACTGCTCAACACAGGAAAGGCAAGCTGGAATGCCTGTATGGTTCTATGTAGAGTACACAAAAGAACTGGCCACTCTTCCAGCAGCAGCCTACCAACAGTCACTGGATGAGCAAAGCATTCCTAGTCACTGGAAACGTGTGAATATAATTTTTCATTTTCAAGCAGGATCGTCGAACACAAAATTATAAGCTTATATTGTTGATGTCAGTCTACTGTAGAAATCTGAGGCATGTTTTACACTCCTGTATTATGAGGTCTCTGGAGATCAAAAATCTTCTATGAAAGAATCAGCATGGGTTCTGCAAACAATGACTGTGTGAAACCCAGCTTGTTCTTTCTGGCGAAGATATACAGAAGGAAGTAGTACTAGTACCCATGTTGATATTGTGTTCTTTGATTTCCAGATGGTGTTCAGAACAGTTCCACGCTGTCACTCTATGAACAAAATACATGCATATGTAATTCAGACTACCTTTGTCACTGAGCTGAAGAATTCCTGACAAACAGGACACAGAGCATCATTGTTAACGGAAAGAAACCTTCAGTTGTATAAGTAACATTGGATTTATATCAAGGGAGTGTTATTAAATTAATAATTTTCATAACATAGAGTGGTTATAATTTAAATTTTTCTAATTGAGAGGAGTCCCAGGAAAAACAATCGATGACACTGAAATTTCATGGAAACATTTTTAAGAACAGGCGGAAAAGAAATAATGGATAAACCATTGAAAGAAACACATTTTAATCTCCACAGGAGAGGCTAACATTTATTAATTGCATATCATGTTCATGTTCCAGGTTATAAATATTGCTCCATGTGATGATCATCTGCATCCATGACAACATGGTACAGCACAGGAGACTGCTCTACTACTGCCAAAAACAACAGTGGACTGTGAAATGTTCAGCTGTAATAATGCAGTTCATGCGCTGCTTGAAGATCGCACATTGCTTCCAGCACTCTCCACCATGACAATAGTAATTTCTTCAACAATTTGGGACACATCTGGCCATTGCCCTCTTCCAGCAGCAATTCCAAATCACTAGTTGAACTTCTGAATCACATGCTTCAACCCTGATGTGGAAAGACAACCTCTCCTCATTTCTTTAATGCATCAAAACTTGCAGTGAGCAGCAGCACTATTACTGTTGTTTTGATAAAACAGCTTTACCAGTAAAGCCCTGCTCACTTTGTCCAGACCAAGCTTTGCACTATAATGCACTACTTGTGTTTCAACCCTACATTAACATACAAGTACTGGTGCCTAATAGCAAGTTATGACACTAACACTGCTAACAACGCAAAGCCTGCAGCATACAGTCTGAACATCACTTCTATTAAGTTGGGTATCCATATGGTAAACAGTTTTCCCCTCTACACAGGCTCAATTAGTGAAAGTTTAATTATAACCATACACAGAAAAGCTGTAACTTTAGAAAGCTGTAATGAAATGCAAAAAGATCTGCAGACGATCAACCCTTGGTGCAGGGATTGTTAGTTGGCCCTAAACATAATAAAAATGTAAATGATCGTTCATAAATATATGCAAAGACCCACTGTTATGTGATGTACATAACTGCAGAATGATCACTAAAAGCTGCCATCTCGATCAAATATGTAGGAGTAATCTTAACAGAGTGATTTAAAGTGGAGCAGCCACATAAAACTAATCACATGTACGGCAGATGGTAGACTGAGATTCATTGGAAGAAACCTCAAGAAGTTTAGTCGTGCCACAGCCAAAGTAACTTACAAAACCCTTGTTAGACTGATACTTAAATATTGCTCAACGGTACGAGATAGGATTGATGGAGGATATAGAGAAGATCAAAAGAAGAACGGGGTATTTCATCAGAGATTCAATTAGTAAGTGAAACAGTGACTTGCAGAATATAAATGTAGATGTACTTGTAGTAGAAATGTTTGGGAAAGGATTATTGGTGACCACCTACATGGACCACCTGTTTATTCACAAAACCTTAATGAACACATATAAGCAGAATCCCTGCTGAATACTCTGCCCCTTTTGCTGGAGGATGTGCTTTTATGAATTTGACAAGCAATGTAATTCATGTGTAATGAAGCACCAATCCACTTCCGCACCATTTATCAACACCTCACATCATCGCAATCATCTTGATCACCAGATTGAAACCCCTTTGATTTGAACTGGTGAGGATGTCTGCTGAATGCCTGCACAGCATGCCATGTTGGCTACTTTGAACATATTTTGTGAAATGTAAGAAATTAATACTATGTAATGTCTAAAGCAATGTGTAAGCACTATTGTTTTATTGCATTAATTCTCTGTTTCCAGACATGTTGATATGAATATTTTTGTTTTTTTCTTGTCATCTCCATAAGTTTGGTCCTTTACTTCATAATCATCCAATATACCAATTTATACAGGCACCTGCTCAAATAGACTAACATGCAGCAAGCTAGCTTGTGAGACAGGGAGCTGAACCAGACTCAGATCACATCTACACAGCAGATTAGCGACCAGGGGTTGGCAGGTTCTCATGCAGTTTCCCACGCTTGTAACAGCACATGCAGGCTGGACTCCAAATTCCGCCTCAGAGACTAAGATGACAACCAGTCAAAATAGGATATGAGTTCTTAGGCTTCCACAGCTGGTGTCATTTTTGATAAAATAATTTCGGGTCTTGGGCAGCGTCATCGTAAACTACTAAAACACCTAAACTGCTGACATTTCAACCAACTTGCTGCAGGCCTTCTCAGGGTGGTTCACTGCTGTATACTGGTAAATGTCTTACTTCATACACTAACAAAGCAGGAAAAGATAGATTGCTACTTACTGTAAAGATAACACACAAACTTTTGGATACAGCCTCAGCGGAAAAAGAGAAACATGCACCATTCATTCACACAAGCAAGCACACCTCACACACACATGACCGCCAACTCTGGCAGCTTGGGCCAGAAAGCCAGAGTTGGTGGTTTTATGTGTGTGTGTGTGTGTGTGTGTGTGTGTGTGTGTGTGTGTGTGTGTGTGTGTGTGTGAGGTGTTCTTGCTTGGGTGAATGAGTGGTGTATATTTCTCTTTTTCTGACAAGACTGTGGCCAAAAGCTTGTGTGTAAGTGTGTGTTATTGTGCCTGTCTGCAACTTAGTGTGTTATCTCTACAGTAAGTAGCAGTCTATCTTTTCTTACATTGTTGATATTCCTACCTGGAGCTCCCATTCCTTTACATACTGTCATTTCATTATTTGGTGACTACCAATGTCATATATCTGAGATATTACTGGACAATTTGAAGAGGCTGTTATGGAGGGAGCGGCCTTACGGTACACTATTGCCTGTGCTACCCTGATGGCTTATTGGAAAGCACTTCTAGTGGGTGATTGGTAGAAGGTAGCACATTGGTAGGCTGTTTCCTGTGCCAATTTATTAAGTGACTAGTAGGTAATCTCTTGTCAGTGAGTGGAAGGCAGTAGCAAATCATCAGCTTGCATCCAGGGGGGTAGTGTTTTCCTGCTGTGAGATGTTAAGGCTGCATGGCAATTCCCCCATGGCCGCTGTTCATACTGTTAAACCTTGGGTCAATTGGTGCTGCTGGATGGTGAACACTGGTCCGCCGGGCCCGAATCGCTGACAGCCAGGCCGTAGGTAACTTGTACCCATCCTCTTTGTTCATGTTGTTAGAGCATTTAATTATTTCAAGGACCTCTCTTATTTTCTGTTGCTTCACTCACAGCTGCCAACCAAGCTTGTGAGGTCCTTGAAAATTTATCGGACAGCTACGTTCCTGGTGGTTTTCTGCTACAACTGACTTGTTGTTCTGTCCCAGTCATATGTAATGTTCATGCTCCGAAATGTCAGTGCTAATGGGTCTCCAGGTTTCACCAACAAAGACTTGCTGCATTCACACCGAAGTTCGTAGACACCTACAGTGTAGAGAGCATTCACAGGACACTTAGTAGACCTCAACAAGTCTCGTATCTTACAGCCATTCTGAAATATAGCTTTGATTACTGTGTGATGCAGTGCCTTGCCTACACAGTTGCTAACACCTCTCACATAAGCTATGCAAGCAACAGGAGGGGTATCTTCTGCACATTTGTCTGTTTTGCATTTGCTGTATCTCATAGTCCATTATATGTCTCTGCTGATGTATCCATTCATACAGAATATTGTTTTGAGTTTGTTCAGTTAATATTGTTTGTTGTTGGCATCAATAATCTAGCAAGCTTGGGCTGTCAGCATACGTAGCACACAGCATTCTTTTGTGCTGGATGGTGATGCAAATCTGTGTGTAGGTATCTGTTCGTGTAGGTCAGTTTCCCAAAGACTTTATGCCCTAGTTTGCCCCTAAATGTTTTGTAGACCCCCCACATCCACAAACCGAATTGCTCATTTTTTTCCAATTCTAAGCATGAACTGTATGTTCTTATGTAAGCTATTGAGGTACTCATGAAATCTGTATAGTTCTGGTTGCCCATATGGCCATATGATGAATGTGTCTTCCACATACCTCAGCCATCAGTGTGGGTGCAATGGCGCAGAATCTGCGCAGTTTGCTCAAAGGCTGCCACGGATACGTCAGCCACCACAAGAGAGCCACTGAAGTAATGAAACTCCCTAACAACATGAACAAATAGGATGGCTGCAAGTTACCTACAGCCTGGCTGCCAGCATTCCAGCCCAGAGGCCATATGTGTTCATCAGCCAGCAGCAGCTCTTGACCGAGGTTTAACGGTATAAACAGTGGCAATGGGAGAACAGTCATGCAACCTACTGCCTCATTGCAGGAAAACACTATCTCCTGGACACAAGTTGTTGATTTGCTACTGCCTTCCAATCACCAATGAGAGATTGCCAACCAATCATTAACCAGAATGGCACAGACAACGGCCAGCTGATATGTTACCTTCTACCAGTCATCCACTAAGAGTTGCCTTCCAATCAGCCACTATGGTGGTAGCACAAGCAACAGCGTTCCATACAGCCACACCCTCCATGATAGCCTCTTCAAACTGTCCAACGCAGGCGAAACCCTGACAATTTAGTTGTTTTAGTAGTTTACAATGATGCAGCCCAATATCCAAAATTATTTTATCCAAGTTAAAATACAACCACACACTGAATAAAGTTTACAAAATTCACAGACAGGTGGCACACACTGCTTCCTTCCCCTTAGGTTACCCTGACAACTGTGGTATCAGGAAGGGCTTCTGGCCACAAAGTTAAATAACAAAATAAAATTTGTCAAATCCTGGAAAGGTGGCCCTGCACTAGATCGGATCATGCTGATGAAAACAAAAGACACATTTTTATGATTGTCCATAAGTAGCCCTGTAACTAAGGTCAAGGGGAAATCCCATAGTGGGACAGCTGAGTACTACTTACAACAATGTGATTCACTTCTGTAGTTGTCTCACAGTCGAGGTGATCTGAATCCTTCCCCTGAAACCCAGTGAGCTTAAACTGTATAGATGGGAACTCTCCATCCAGCACATCCTTCTGTCCTATAAGCCTCTAGACCCAGGTCATCACTATTCAGTGACCTGCATAATTTGAAATTGAGATGACTACGAAACAGTCTTTATATTCAACACATTAATCAAAATGGAACAATTACTAAGTGTGAGTCAAGAATAAAATGCTTGTTAAAAATGTATCATCCATTAAGTATCAATGACTCGATATAAATCATGGATTTAAAATATTTCCTACCACCTGGACTTCCATAAATTTGCCAAATACTGAAAACGCAGATGCCATACTGGATGGGATAAATTCTAGGGACAAGAAGAGACATATTTTTATGCAGGCAAGACTAACAACTGCTTGTCCATAAGCTTTTGAAGAGGACAAGTTATCCATCAACATTTTACAGTTCTTATGTAGAGAACTTACACGTCAATCTCAAAACAGAACACTGCGTAAGTTAGTATTAACAAAATACAAGCATAAATATTTCTTTTAAAATATTGATTTTTTTCTTTAACTTACTTCTGTAACGGGTGCAGTGGCAAGTGGTTTGTCAGTAGTTTCTGCATCCTCATCATCGGATCCTATAACAACAGTTGTTAAAGACGGTGCTCGTGGATTTAGATCTGGCTCAAACTGAGTTTCTGGAATATCATATTCCTACAAACAAGAAGGTAAAAGGATTAATGAAAAGTCACTATCGCCATTATATTTAGCACGCCATATGAATTGTTGAGAAAGTGCAGTAAGTACATGAAGATAAAGAAAAAAGAGGAGTTGCTTCAAAGCATGGAATGACGTATTAAGGCAGTGACAAACCATTTCACAGTGAAACTCCCTGGCAAATTAAAACTGTGTGCCAGACTGGCACTCAAAACCAGAACGTGATGAAAGTAAATTTGTGAGGAAAGGGTCACGAGTCATCTCAAGTAGCTCAGTTGGTAAAGCAACTGCCCATGAAAGACAAAGGTCCTGGTTTTGAGTCCAGGTCTGGCACAGAGTTTCCATCCACCAGGAAGTTTCATATCAGTACACACTTCGCTACAGAGCGAAACGTTCATTCTGGAATATCAAAGTGTTGAACAAAAAAAGAAAAAAAAATGACAATTTACTAGGAGGAAGCAGACATTACAGCATTATTTATCAGAGCCAAACATTCAGCAAAAGAGAAGAAAATGTTGGAAAGCAAAGTGCTCACCACTGAGGACATTTGGTCAAGAGAGACACAGCTGAAGAGGAATATGGTGCATGGCAAATTAGGTTCAATATCAACTGGGTACAAAGAGACAAAAATGTAAAGAGAATAAGAAAAAGGTGAGAAAGCTGGTACTAGAGTAAATAATACAACCAAAGGAAAGCAATGATGTCATCAGAAATTAAAAAATACTGACACAAAAAAATAAAGCGAGAATAAATTACCTGGGGGAGGAGGAAGATAAGTACTGGAAAGAGATGTACGCCCCACGGCAGATGGCAGATGCAGACAGCTGGGGTATCCATAAGTTTTGAGGTGAGGAAATGGGAAAGAAATACTTAACAAAAGAACAGATATCATTACGGTCATAAGGATGGCATCAGGCTAGACGATACTCTGAAACAAGTTTCCACATACTACAAACTGATGATGACACACAGAACATTAAGTCTCTTACATGATGGAAAACCCACCAAGAATGTTCTCTGCAGTAGGCCATTAAAGGGAGGGAGGAAGACTCGAGTTTAACATCCTGTTAACAGCAAGGTCATTAGAGGCAGAGCAAAAGCTCAGATTTCAGAAGGATAGTTAAGAAAGTCAGCCACGCCCTTTTCAAGGGAACCATCTGGGCATTTGTTCGGATCAATTTACAGAAACTGGGGAAAACCTAATTTACAGTGGCTGAACACAGATTTTAACTGCTGTCCTCCTGAATGTGTGTCCAGTGTGCTAACCACTGTGCCACCTCACTCAGTAGCAGACCATTAAAATTTACCCGTATAGAATCTCCATCAGCACCCAATCATCTTGGGTGGCACTTAAGAGCCCTCCATGTTGACATAGTGACCTAACACTAATTCTGTGTCAACTGGCAAACATCTTTTGCTATTTCAAGAGGAACCCTCTCTATAGAGGTGAGAGCCGGCCGAAGTGGCCGTGCGGTTAAAGGCGCTGCAGTCTGGAACCGCAAGACCGCTACGGTCGCAGGTTCGAATCCTGCCTCGGGCATGGATGTTTGTGATGTCCTTAGGTTAGTTAGGTTTAACTAGTTCTAAGTTCTAGGGGACTAATGACCTCTGCAGATGAGTCCCATAGTGCTCAGAGCCATTTGAACCATATAGAGGTGAGATAGACTGAGCTGTCATAGGCATTGGCAAGACAAGTTTTATTGAAAGTAAGGGGGGAGGGGGGGGGGGTGATTAAGAGGTGATCTCAGGGGCAGTAGCATTAAGACAATGATATACTTTGTGAGAGAAATAAAATATTTTCACGGTGGTGTGGAGGTTGTGATGCTGATAGCAACAAATGTGGTTAGTTTAGGGAGAAAGTTGCTGGTAAGGGCTTCATCTCAAGTTAATACAGAAGAGGAAAACAATACCTGTAAGGATGTTGTAGAACAAACGATTGTACACGTTACAGATTAAGTTAAAAAAGATAAAAGACATATTTGTTTAGGATTTGCAAAAAAAATCAGATAAAAGATTACTGGTTTTCTATTCCAAACACTGATTTTGGGCTCCAAATGTGGAGTATCAATGAATAATCTCATTAATATTGTATAATATGCTTCAGGCATATGGTTGCTAAGCAAGGTTGTGTTGGATGGGAAAGACTCGACCATAGTTCAACAACCGAGTTTGAAGGAAGGATGTAAGAAGGGACAAAGGGAGACAGGAAGGATGGCAAAACTAGATTTTAACATCTTGGTGATGACAATGTTATCAGAGTTGGAGCAAAAGCTTGGATACGACAAAAATAGGGAAGGGAACCAGCAGTTTTCTTACCAGAACAACTGTCCCATAATTTGCCATAATTGATTTAAGGATATCATGGAAAAACTTAAATCAATGAGTCCAGAGTTCTAAGCACAGCACCACTTCACTCAGCAGCCACGATGAAAATTTGCCATGATAACATCACAGATTTAAATAATGCCAAAGTCTTGTTGACAAGCAAAAGCTGAATGAAGTTCAGATCAGTGAGAAAGACATTAATTTGAGAGGAAAGTGTTCCATTAATTAAAATGTAAAATTATATTGGCTTATGTGATGAATAATCCAAGAACTTATCATCTTAATTAAAGTCTGTAAATGAATCACTTTCAATCTATCCATTCACTCACTCAGTGATCATGTTAGTTCTGAAATAGTGTGTGATAAAGAGAAGACTGAAATACTGAATTCCATTTCCCAAAATTGATTCACTGAGGGCAACCTTGCCACAGTTTCCTCTCTTTTCTTCGTATGATCACTGAAATACAAATATGGAGATAACTGTTCATGCCGAGGTCTCCTACAAAACAAATATATGGACCTCCCCACAATAGAAGCAACACCTAATGGATATTTACTACTCCCCAATTTCAACGCATATGACCAGAGATTTAAGCAAAGGCATACAATGCATGGAAAGAATAATGGGAAGAAAAATGACAGCAAAGAGGCTTTCAGTATTATAATGTGCAACCTGTTAGCTTGCTCATGATTTATTGACTGCACATGCAACAGATAATATTTAAACTCTATGAGAAGGATGTTTTTCTATTATGGAAGCTTCCCCAGCCACATCCACAGCGTAGGGGTTAGAGACTGCACAACTTGCTCATGTTACTCAACGTCAGAACGTGATTTAACTGATACACTGGTGTCCAAAATTAAAACAACCAACCACTATTTCCCCGTCTTGTGTCTAATTCACTGTATAATCATAGGAACTGTCAACCGATGTCCGGACAATCATGTTCTGCATGAAAAATGACAGTCCGGTCAACTGACAAGCACGTCAACGAAACATCAGGCCAGCTATCAAATGGGGTAGTGTTTGCCGGGTTACCCACAATTGCCGACAATGCAGTATGGCACAAAGAAGATGCCTACAACACGCTCTGTGGTGGAGGGCCGTAGGAAGAACGAAAGAAGGACAGTCGCAAACTGATGAGGCCCGTTGGCTTAATGTAAATCGTTATGTTGTTTCTCGGACGTGGCAACAATTTGTAGAGACTCAAACAGTACCCCAAAGACCAGGGCAGGTCCGACCACAAGCGATATCAGAGAGGTCCGTTATTTGGATAAGGGCACAATAGTACCGCCTTAGTACTGCACAGTACCTGGCATCAACTGGACGAGTTGCATCAGGACAAACAATGTCCAGAAGGCATCGGCAGAGTGGGCTTTACTGTCGGAGACATGCTGTATGTGTACTTCTGATGCATCTTCACAGCAGGGAACATCTGGAGTGGAATTGCCAACAGGCCACATGGGCGGTCAAACAGTGGGCCAATGTTCTTTTCACAGACGAGTATCGATTCTTGACAAATTCACATCTGGAGGAACATAGAACACTATTCTGGGACACAAACCTTATGGAAAGAGACCAATATCAAGGAGGATTCCTAATACTGTGGGCAGGGATTATGTTGACCACAAGTACCACTCTTCAATGAAATTGTATGGGTGAATCAGCAAGGTTTAGTTGCTGTCAGGTATTGTGACAAGATCTTGGGACCTCGTGTGGTTGTTGCGATGTGGTGTAGCCCAGACTTCCTACTGATGGACAATAATGATCGACCTCATACAGCAAGAGCAGTTGATGTTTCTTTGAAATGGGGGGCACTGAATGCGTGGTGTGGCCTGCTCATTCTCCCGATCTGAATCCCATGGAGCATGTCTGAGGTGCACTAGGCAGAGAGGTTGCATCATGAATGAGACTTTCACTCTGCAGCGGAGTGTGCGCTGATATGAAACTTCCGGGACCTTTGCCTTTCGCGGGCAAGTGCTCTACCACCTGAGCTACCCAAGCAAGACTCACACCCTGTCCTCAGAGCTTTACTTCTGCCAGTACCTCGTCTCCTACCTTCCAAACTTAACACAAGCTCTCCGCTGCAGAGTGAAAGTCTCACTCTGGAAACTTCCCCCAGGTTGTGGCTAAGCCATGTCTCCGCAATATCCTTTCTTTCAGGAATGCTAGTTCTGCAAGGTTCGCAGGAGAGCTTCTGTTAAGTTTGGAAGGTAGGAGACAAGGTACTGGCAGAAGTAAAGCTGTGAGGATGGAGCGTGAGTAGTGCTTGGGTAGCTCAGTTGGGAGAGCACTTGCCCGCGAAAGGCAAAGGTCCCGAGTTCGAGTCTTGGTCCGGCACACAGTTTTAATCAGACAGGAAGTTTCAGGTTGCATCATGTCAGCATCCATCAACCACTCTCCAAGACTTACAAGCAGCTCTGCAGGAAAAATGAGCATTATTGCCTCAACATGAGATTGATGACATCATTCACAGCATGCCCCATCGTTGTCGGGCCTGTATTCTGCCAGAAGTGGACACAGCACTTACTGAGAACATTAACCAGTTGTCAGAATGTGTGTGCGTATCCGTTAACTCAGAAAAAACAAAGAACAATTTTGTCTTCAATGACGCTTATTGCAGTTGTTTACGTTCTGTATTCTTTACATAGTTTCTACTTTACTATCACCTGTTTACACTGTTTTGTGACAAAATAAACACAACCTTGCAAAATTTCTGTTTGCTGCTTTAATTTTGGACACTAGTGTATATTTTTACATACGAACAGTACAATGAACAATAAATAACTTTGTGCACAAGAGACTATGCAAACAGAAACGTTAATTTCCAACTTCGTCAAAACTATAATTTGGTCAGAAAATGCTAAACTTGGAAAAAATCATGGACATTTTAAGAGATTTTAACCTACTCAGATAATTACCAAGTAATACACGCTCTGTATGCTATTTTTTTTGTATGAGGGTTTACTGGAAATCCTCCTCAATTTCACAATACTTCCATCAAAAATAACATATTCCTTTTCAAACACTTTTATTGAATATTACTGCACTGGGTCAAAGTACTTTCAGCACGACAAGCGAGCTACTCATTTAAAAGCTGCACACACAACGAGCTACCACTGGTAGTGTAGATGTAGGCAGCAGTGGCTATCATGACAGATGGGACCATGTGGTAATGTAAATTGAAAGAAGCTGACTGTAATGTATCCATAGCCTCAGCCTCCAACATTTAACAATATGAATATAATTATAATAAAAATGCCAACAATTTAGAAAATGAGGGTACAGGGAATGTCCTAGAAATCATAAAAATACACCACGGTGATACATAAATCCACAATAAATACAATTTAGTAATAATAATAGGAGATCATATTCTGAAACCAGTCATCTAATAAGAGTTTATGGAGATGCACAAAGTTCTGTTCAAAGTTACAATGGTATCAATCTTAAGGCAGTGGAGAGGTGGCATTCAGAGGTATCAGACACAGATGCAACGTAGTCACATCGGGATCTCCACAAGCAGTGAAAGTATTAATTAAATTATTCAATTTTGGACAGTTCAGTCTGTAATATATGTATGAGTAACTTCGTGTGTAGAAACATATATGTTGTGTTAGTGATTTGATGATACCGATTATGTGCAGTTTGTGATTGTTTAATAATTTCAAACTGTTTTCAGCACTAGAACCAAGGCTATATTAAAGTGTGGTGTATACAGAAAAATGAACTCCATTAAGTTTGGTAGAATACCAACTTACGCAAAAAAAAGTCATCGTTGTTCACAGTTTGAAAGTTACAACAGGTCAAGAAACCACAAGACAGACACTGTGTGGTAGGTGACAAGAAACAGTGCAATGCAGCTTCAGTGGACAGTGTCAACAGATACACATAAATCAGTGTCATCAAGGGACAGGTGTTAAGGGATAAGAGTAGCAGTGTTTAAATTTGCTAAGTACTAGGAACCTTAAACATGGCATCCCATAAACAGGGACAGAATAATACAGATAATGTTACATCATGTAGTGGCAGGATTTACATACAAGGCAACATGCTTCACCGAAAGATTTACTGTGAAAAAATTCTGACCACATACAGAGTGAAGCACATATCTTGTAAAATGGCCATGACCATAAAACCAAAGAAATTTAATGTCATATAGGCAATTATCGACACTAATACTTCTCGTGCACCATTTGCAAATGTATCAGGAAGAGGAAGTAATGATAGCACAGGAAGCACCCTTCACCACCCAATTTAATGCGCATTGTGAAGTGTTGGTGTAGATGCGCTTATCTAGGGAGTCAGTATCAGACCAGATGTCTTGGGAAAACATTAGATTGTGGAGAAGGGTTGCAAGTGTAAAAGATGTATATCAACTGCATGTCCATTTATATGTTGTTGTTGTTGTGGTCTTCAGTCTGAAGAATGGTTTGAGGCAGCTCTCCATGCTACTCTACCCTGTGTGAGCTCTTCATCTTCGGGTAACTACTGCAACCTACACCCTTCTGAATCTGCTTACTGTGTTCATCCCTTGGTCTCCATCTACAATTTTACCCCCCGCACTTCCCTCCAATACTAAACTGGTGATCCCTTGATGTCTCAAAATATGTCTTATCAAAAGACCCCTTCTTCTGGTCAAGTTGTGCTGCACTTCAAAAGATTACAGTCTCTTTTTTGTCTAAACTGTTTATCATCCATGTTTCACTTCCATACATGGCTATACTCAAAAACTTCCAGAAAAGACTTTCTGACACTTAAATCCATGCTCAGTGGTAACAAATTTCTCTTCTTCAGAAATGCAAGAAGCCCCTGCCAGTCTACATTTTATATCCTCTTTACTTCACCCATCATTAATTATTTTGCTGCCCAAATAGCAAAACTCATCTACTACTTCAAGTGTCTTGTTTCCTAATCTAATTACCTTAGCATTGCCTGATTTAATTTGACTACACTCCATTATCCTTGTTTTGCTTTCATTGATGTTCATCTTATATCATCCTTCCAAGAACCTGTCAATTCCGTTCAACTGCTCTTCCCAGTCCTTCATTGTCTCTGACAGAAGTACAATGTCATCAGCAAGTCTCAAAGTTTTCATTTCTTTTCCTGAACTTTAAATCCTACTCCAAATTTTTCTTTTGTTTCCTTTACTGCTTCATCAACTGAATAATATTGAAGATAGGCTACAGCCCTATCTCACTCCCTTCTCAACCACTACTTCCCATTCATGCCCCTCGACCTTTATTACTGTCGTCTGGTTTCTGTACAAGTTGTAAACAGCCTTTCACTCCTGTATTTTACCCCCACTACCTCATAATTTCGAAGAGAGTATTCAAGTCAACACAGTCAAAAGCTTTCTCTAAGTCTACATATGCTATAAACGTAGGTTTGCCTTTCCTCAACATATCTTCTAAAATATTTTGTAGGGTTAGCATTGGCTAGGTTTGTTCCTTTCTCCGGAATCCACACTGCTCTACCCAATGGTCAGTTTCTACCAATTTTTCCATTCCTCTGTGACAAATTCTTATTAGTATTTTGCAACCATGATTTATTAAACTGATAGTTCAGTAATTTTCACACCTTCCAGCAACTGCTTTCTTTGTAATTGGAATTATTACATTCTTCTTAAACTCTAAAGGCGTTTCACCTAGCTCATACATCTTGCACACCAGATGGAAGAGTTTTGTCATGAATGGCTCTCCCAAGGTCATCAGCAGTTCTGACAGAATAGTGTCTACACCTGTAGCCTTGTTTCGACTTAGATCTTTCAGAGTTCTGTCAAATGCTTCTGGCAGTATCTTATCTCCCATCTTGTCTTCATCTACGTCCACTTCCCTTTGTATAATACTGCCATCAAGTTTATCTCCCTTGTTTAGAGCCTCTCTATACTGCTTCCAACTTCCAGCTTTTCCTTCTTTCTTTAGGACTGGTTTCCCATCTGAGTTCTTGATATTCATAATGCTGCTTCTCTTTTCCAAAAAGGCCTCTTTAATTTTCCTGTAGGCAGTATCTAGCTTTCCCCTAATGAAATATGCTTCTAAATCCTTAGTTTTGTCCTCTAGCCATTCCTATTTAGCCATTTTGCACTTCCTTTCACTCTCATTTTTTCCTCTGCTGCCTTCACTATTTCATCTCTCAAAGCTACACGCGCTTCTTCTAGTGTATTCCTTTCCCCTGTTCTTGTCAACTGTTCCCTAATGCTCCCTCTGAAACTCTATCCAACCTCCCTGGTTCTCTCAGTTCATCCAGGTCCCATCTCCTTAAATTCCTACCTTCCTGCAGTTTCTTCCATTTTAATCTACAGTTCATAACCAATAAATGGTGGTCATAGCCCACACCTGGCCACTGAAATATCTTACAATTTAAAATGTTGTTCCTAAGTCTCTGTCTTATCATTATATAATCAATCTGAATCCTTCAGGTGTCTCCAGGTCTCTTCCACGCATACAACCTTTTTTCATGATTCTTAAACCAAGTTTTAGTGATAAGTTATGCTCTGCGCAAAACTCTACCAGGCAGCTTCCTCTTCCATTCCTTACCTCCAGCCCATATTCACCTTCTACTTTTCCTTCTCTTTCTTTTTCTACTATCAAATTCCAGTCCCGCATGCCTATTAAATTTTCGACTCCCGTAACTATTCGAATAATTTCTTTTATCCCATCATACATTTCTTCAATCTCTTCATCATCTGTGGAGCTAGTACAACTGTGGTAGGTGTGAGCTTTGTGTCTATCTTGGCTACAATAATGTGTTCACTATGCTGTTTGTAGTAGCTTATCTGCATTCCTATATTTTTATTCATTATTAAACCTACTTCTGCATTACCCTTATTTGAATTTGTATTTATCACCCTATATGTATACACAGAAAACAAATCAAGCATTTCTTTATTTTAGCTTGCCAATGGGTACAAATTTCTATATCAATGTGTACTACATCAACTGAAGACTTCTGTTTTTTCATGACTTACAGGAGATGGTGAGTAATGTAAATGAATTGATTCTTCTGTTCCCCCAGTAAGATCAAGTTCTTCTGAACGGTTCATAGAGGACGATACTGGTAGATCTTGTGCCTCCTGTGATTTTGGGCACTCAAATACAATCTCTACACTGTGTCGTGCCCTCTTTGGGAGATTTCCTTCAGCATCTGAAAAAGCATCCTTTCAGCATCATTCATTTTAAACTAAGAAATAACACTGGTAGAAAACAAAAGTATGTAAATGTAATGGCCCTAACAGAAAATAAAAATAACTTCACACAAATATGTTTGCCTTTCTAATACTACAATTGAAAATTACTAATCTATACAAGTATGCACATGTACATGATTTATTGCAATATGTATTTCATTTGTAGAATGGAGAGAGTATTGTTACCTCTAATCTGAAGCATTCCTTGAATCTGTACTCTCCAGTAAGAAATTATATTACATTAGAATGTTGTACCTAATGCAAGAATGAATCAAGTGACACAGTTTGCAGCACATGCTATCTGCTGCTTGTGCTGTTATTTCAGAATCTCACAATATCTTTGCTACTCGTAATGTGTACAAAAACATGTTGGCTCACTGTCACACTTACAGCATATTGAAAAGGCTCATTTTAAAACTGCCATTTAATGTCTTTGGAAGTGTCATTTAACATGTCACTAAAATGTTAAAAAGAGAGAAATAAAACTCAACAAGCAAAATAGACTGGAAAAATTCATTACACAACATCAGTAATTTTGATATAAGGAGTCTCTAACACGGAAATATTTAATGTAATGTTATTTAGATGACATTTAAAAATATAAATGTTGCCACTATTCCTGGAGATACATTTCACTTGTTTTGGGCTGCAATAACCTTTTTTTTAATGAACTGTCAGTACCAAACTTTAGTTGCAATTTAATGAAGGCACCAGTAAACGTGTAACTTCTCAAACCAAATTATATTGGAACTATTTGTCCAAGATCAGCTGACTATCTTTTATGCCAAAGTATAGCCCAATTTCTGCAATAGCTTACAAATATTTTAAGCAAATATTCACCACTGCCAATCACTTTTCTCAGTAAACAATCATGGATGAATACAGAAAGTTGAGTTTTCAAAAATTACTGCTTGAGAAATCCATACTGAATGCTAGTACATGTTCTTCAGTCTCAATAAATCTTCCTTAATTTTACAAGAAATTGACACCAGTAAGAAAGATCTTTAGTTCAGAGGGACCAGAAGGGCCTTTTCCAAATTATAAGGAATACTCCATTGTTCCAACAATAAAATATAGCTAAAATTAGTGCAAATTCTTCCACAAATATGACCTGGAATGTAAGGAATGACCTATCATGTTGAGTGGCCTTTCCTGCTATCAACTGATTTCTGTTGTTTTTTGATCACGCGATCAGTTGTTTCTACATCTCCCACCACTGCATCTGCACAATGATCAGAAGCAGGACCAATGCAGTGATGTTCATCAGTAAATTAATTTGGAAAGATCAAACACAATAAATAAATATGTCAGGATTCTTCCTCATCTCCATGGCCATAATACCTGACATGTACCTGATTTGAAAACTTTGATATGTAGACTGAATTTATATATGGCCGCAAGTCCTTAACGTTTCTGGACAATGTAGAATGTAATATGAGGGTCACTCCAAAAGAAATGCACACTATATTTGTAAAAATACAGTTTTCATTCTGCACGTGTGAAAGTTTTACAGTGTGTAGATACATCCTTCTCGGTTGTTTTCAAACTTAGTTCAACCTGTTCCCGTGAGTGGCGCTATCACAGCTTGTCTTCAAGATGGCTGCTACACTTGACGTTCGTCAGAAGCAAGATGCTGTCATAGAATTCCTGTGCTGTGAAAATGAGACACTGGGAAACATCCACAAGAGGTTAAAAAAGATGTATGGAGATGCTGCTGTCGATCGCAGAACAGTAAGTCAGTGGGCAAGCAGGTTACATGATGAAAGTGGCCACAGCAATATTGAGGATTGTCCTCACAGCAGCAGGCCTCGTACTGCACACACTCCAGACAATGTGCAGAGAGTTAACGAACTGGTGACTGCTGACAGACACATCACAGTGAGCAAATTGTCACGCTACGTTGGGATAGGGGAAGGAAGTGTTTGCAGAATACTGAAAGTGTTGGCGTTAAAAAAGGTTTGTGCCCGGTGGGTTCCCAGGATGTTGACAGTGGCTCACAAAGAAACAAGAAAAATGGTATGCAGCGAACTTTTGGAACAGTACGAGAATGGTGGAGATGAATTTCTTGGAAGAATTGTGACAGGTGATGAAACATGGCTCCATCATTTTTCACCAGAGACGAAGAGGCAATCAATGGAGAAAAAAAAAAATTCAGAACCACACCTTCTGCTGGAAAAGTTATGCTACAAAGGACTCTTGCTTGTGGACATCATGCCAAGTGGAACCACCATAAATTCTGACGCATATGTGACGACACTGAAGAAACTTCAAGCTCAACTGAGTCGTGTTCGACCACATCGGCAAAAGCAGGATGTTTTGCTGTTGCACGAAAATGCACGGCCACATGTCAGTCAATAAACCATGGAAGCGATCACAAACCTCGGATGGACAACAGTGAAACATCCGCCTTACATTCCTGACCTGGCTCCATGTGACTATCATCTCCTTGGGAAACTGAAAGAGTCTCTTCGTGGGACAAGGTTTGTAGATGATGACTCCCTTTTGCATGCTGCCAAATAGTGGCTCCTACAGGTTGGTCCCGAACTTTACCATGCGGGTATACAGGCACTAGTTCCAAGATGGCGTAAGGCAGTTGAGAGGGATGGAAATTATGTGGAGAAAAGAAAATATTGTTCCTAAAGGATGTATCTGCAAACTGTAAAACTTTCAAACATGTAGAATAAAAGATGGATTTTTAAAAAAATAGTGTGCATTTCTTTTGGAGTGACACTCGTACATCACTTTTAAATTCAATGTCTGCTTTTTGAGTAGCTGTCCCTACGCTTCTTTCAACTCTGCATAGCTATTTATCAGTAACAATTTGGCTTCACAGGAAACCACCAAGAAGCTCTGCTTTGCTTTCATTAGCATCTATTTGGCTTCACTGGAATCCACCATGGAGCTATCTCTGCTTTTATAATATGTTTCTAACAATGTGTACAATTTTTACAGTCTTTCTCACAAAATGCCAGTCATAACAATTTGGTATCACTAATTATAATTATTTAATTGTCATGGGTTTGCAAGAAGAGGGGTTCATGGGTGACATGTAAAAATAAAAGAACCACTTTTTCCCTAAAATATAAATTCGTAGCAGTAATTTTCTGTTATAAGTCATTGAAGTGAATTTTGAGTGTGAAAATCATTCCCATTCTAATTAATTCTTGATTAATTATGACATTGTATTTACATAGCCATAGCTGTCAGAGACAACGAAGGACTTGGAAGAGCAGTTGAATGGAATGGATAGCGTCTTGAAAGGAGGATATAAGATGAACATCAACAAAAGCAAAACGAGGATAATGGAATGTAGTCGAAATAAGTCGGGTGATGCTGAGGGAATTAGATTAGGAAATGAGACACTTAAAGTAGTAAAGGAGTTTTGCTATTTGGGGAGCAAAATAACTGATGATGGTCGAAGTAGAGAAGATATAAAATGTAGACTGGCAATGGCAAGGTAAGCGTTTCTGAAGAAGAGAAATTTGTTAACATCAAGTATAGATTTAAGTGTCAGGAAGTCATTTCTGAAAGTATTTGTATGGAGTGTAGCCATGTATGGAAGTGAAACATGGATGATAAATAGTTTGGACAAGAAGAGAATAGAAGCTTTCGAAATGTGGTGCTACAGAAGAATGCTGAAGATAAGGTGGGTAGATCATGTAACTAATGAGGAGGTATTGAAGAGGATTGGGGAGAAGAGAAGTTTGTGGCACAACTTGACTAGAAGAAGGGATCGGTTGGTAGGACATGTTTTGAGGCATCAAGGGATCACAAATTTAGCATTGGAGGGCAGCGTGGAGGGTAAAAATCGTAGAGGGAGACCAAGAGATCAATACACTACGCAGATTCAGAAGGATGTAGGTTGCAGTAGGTACTGGGAGATGAAGAAGCTTGCACAGGATAGAGTAGCATGGAGAGCTGCATCAAACCAGTCTCAGGACTGAAGACCACAACAACAACATTTAAAATACAGCCTTTTACTTGCAACAGATTGCCTCTATCTGCGCAATCATTCTGATATATGATGCAATCACAGTGATACAAATCAAACGTATCAGGTATAATGAACTTGTAAAATCAAGTAGTTCTAGTATTATTTGGTGTGCACACAAAACCAGTAAACCGATGTGTGTACAGGATTTAGTCACACCTTTGCAGATAACAACAATAGTGAATGATATCACATATTTCAGAAAATTAAGAGTGACATTTAAGGTGTTGTCAGAACTATGTTGTGTGCTACTGAAACCTATTAAAAATATTACATAAATTTAGGTTATGATGCAAGTTATTTCTCGTCTTTAGGAGTCAGGCAGCTATAAGCAGTTGATCTATTTTTCTGCTAAGCATGAAAGACAGAAAGTAACTGGAATTATATCACAAGAATTACTGCTGGCTGCACACTTATGAGGCAGAAATATCTTCTTATTCAGCTATTCATTCAACAACAATGATCAAGATGTAGTACTAGCTTTGTGGTCACTGATTTTTATCTCTAGATTAATTAAATTAAATTATTCAGGATTGTTTGCTGGCAGTAGATCTGATGCTTCCCTCACAAACGGACTGTCTCATCAACTGTTTGAGATAATTTTCACAAAACAAGTTTAGTATAATGTTACAAGAGTTTTTCTCCCTGCCCCCCACTTTAAATATGTGTGTATCCTAGTCTACAGGTATCAAATGAAAACTACTATCCAGAAGTACCCCACACACGTAATAGACAAACATTCTTTAGCAATATGCATGTTATGCACGCCCTGTGACTAAAGAGCAGGGAGCATCTAACAATATGCAGATCTCAATAACTTGATTTCTGGAGAAGGTGGTCACAAGGCCCCACAGCAAATCATGCACATTAAAAAGGAGATGTGAAAAGATATGAAAAGAGAAATTTGTTAACATCGAGTATCGATTTAAGTGTCAGGAAGTCATTTCTGAAAGTACAGGGCTATTACAAATGATTGAAGCGATTTCATAAATTCACTGTAGCTCCATTCATTGACATATGGTCACGACACACTACAGATACGTAGAAGAACTCATAAAGTTTTGTTCTGCTGTAGCCACACTTCAGATTTCTGTCGTCAGAGCGCTCGAGAGCGCAGTGAGACAAAATGGCGACAGGAGCCGAGAAAGCGTATGTCGTGCTTGAAATGCACTCACAACAGTGAGTCATAACAGTGCAACGACACTTCAGGACGAAGTTCAACAAAGATCCACCAACTGCTAACTCCATTCGGCGATGGTATGCGCAGTTTAAAGCTTCTGGATGCCTCTGTAAGGGGAAATCAACGGGTCGGCCTGCAGTGAGCGAAGAAACGGTTGAACGCGTGCGGGCAAGTTTCACGCGAAGCCCGCGGAAAATTGGCTCATGCCACAACTGGAGACCGACAGCGCCGACTTCATCTTTCAACAGGATGGTGCTCCACCGCACTTCCATCATGATGTTCGGCATTTCTTAAACACGAGATTGGAAAACCGATGGATCGGTCGTGGTGGAGATCATGATCAGCAATTCATGTCATGGCCTCCACGCTCTGCCGACTTAACCCCATTCGATTTCTTTCTGTGGGGTTATGTGAAAGATTCAGTGTTTAAACCTCCTCTACCAAGAAACGTGCCAGGACTGCAAGCTCGCATCAACGATGCTTTCGAACTCATTGATGGGGACATGCTGCGCCGAGCGTGGGAGGAACTTGATTATCGGCTTGATGTCTGCCGAATCACTAAAGGGGCACATATCGAACATTTGTGAATGCCTAAAAAAACTTTTTGAGTTTTTGTATGTGTGTGCAAAGCATTTTGAAAATATCTCAAATAATGAAGTTATTGTAGAGCTGTGAAATCGCTTCAATCATTTGTAATAACCCTGTATTTGTATGGAGTGTAGCCATGTATGGAAGTGAAACATGGACGATAAATAGTTTGGACAAGAAGAGAATAGAAGCTTTCGAAATGTGGTGCTACAGAAGAATGCTGAAGATAAAGTGGGTAGATCATGTAACTAATGAGGAGGTATTGAATAGGATTGGGGAGAAGAGAAGTTTGTGGCACAACTTGACTAGAAGAAGGGATCGGTTGGTAGGACATTTTCTGAGGCATCAAGGGATCACAAATTTAGCATTGGAGGGCAGCGTGGAGGGTAGAAATCGTAGAGGGAGACCAAGAGATGAATACACTAAGCAGATTCAGAAGGATGTAGGTTGCAGTAGGTACTGGGAGATGAAGCAGCTTGCACAGGATAGAGTAGCATGGAGAGCTGCATCAAACCAGTCTCAGGACTGAAGACCACAACAACAACAACAACAACATGAAAGGAGCAGCTGCACAGTTAATATTCATATTTTTTAGTGGGATTACACTTTTTTTAGATAGTTTATCATCACCTATGGCTCTTAAATTTTTTTACTAATGAAATCCACAACTCCAATGTCAGCCATTAGCCATTTTTAAGAAGAACAAAGTAAAACTGCAAAAACAGAATGCACATGCAATTCTATACACACACAGAGCAAGGAGTATCAACACTGTTCTATATGCACACACTGTTTTTGCATTTCTGCTGTGTTCCAACTGAAAATGGTTAACACTAAGTGCCAAACCTGTAAAATTTACGGGCCTAGGATTGCGCAAAAATCACCAGACCCATAAAATTTACGGGCCGTTACATTTAATTTAATGGAAAACACTGCAACGTTATTTTTACAGGTTTGGCCAGCGTTATAAGTTTTACAGATGTTTAGTAACACAATGCGTCCATAGATGGCACAGCAGTGTTGTTTACAGTGCCGTAATTGACTTATTTTTTGCGTTCTCAGTCTTCCTTACGTCGTCGTGTTGTTTCATGTTTGTTATCATGTCTCGGCAGAGTTTATCAGATGCAGAAATCGTGGATTTGATTACTGACAGCGGCACTCTGGATAATGTAGAGAGTGATTCTGACAGTTCTGAATACAATGGTGTGTTTGAAGGTATGTATTCCCAAATTTTCAACGTCATATCACTGCTCGTAATTGTGAAGTACACACGTTTCTGCTGAACATGTCTTCTGCAAGAGATATATGTAGTTACATATAATGGGATATTCCTTTTAGAGAGCGAGATCGACAACAGCTTGTCTTCAGATGCAGATGAAAATGACACTGAAGGTGTTACTTCAAATCCAGCGGCTGTGCCATATTCAAAAGATGTTGAATGGACTGAATTTGACACCTACTGACTTCTGCCTGTCAACACTACACCCAGGAAGAGTCTAGTGAATACTGATGACTCAAGTTCTGTACTGGATTGCAGTAAAGTGTTCCTTAGTGACAGCGACGTAAAAGAACTCAAGAAACAGACAAATTTATATGCATCACAGACAATCCAGAAGAAAAGAAGAGGAAATAACATGAAGCCTAATTCAGTTTTGAGTTACTGGAAGCCAGTGACTACAAGTGAGATGAGGTGTTTCTTGGGTATGCCTCTCCACATGTGTACTTCAAGAAAGCCAAAAATTGTGGACCACTGGAGCACTAATCCTGTTCTTAGTTGTAACTTCGGCCCCCAAGTTATGAGTCGTACGTGTTTTACTCAGATACTATCGTGCTTGCATCTTGTTGACAATTGTAAACAGAAAAAACCAGGTGACGATGGATTTCATCCACGTTATAAAGTTTTACTTTATTATAAGAATTTGAAGGAGGGTATGGACTGAAGGTTTATGCTGTTGCTGAAGCCAGTATTTGCTATGTTGTAAACTATGAAGTTTATGCTGGTAAGCATATTGTTGACAATTCTTTGTCCGCTGTTGTATTGCAATTGTTGTCTGATGGCGGCTTGCTGAATAAAGGTCATATTGTGTATTTAGACCAATTTTATTCCAGTCCAGAGCTTTTTCAACGAATGGCTGACAAAGGTACTGGAGCTGTTGGTACTGTGAACAAATGTAGGAAAGGGTTAACTAAAGATTTAGTACCTACTAATCTGAGAAAGGGCGAAATGTCTTTTCGGCATAAAGATAATGTATTAGCAATGAAGTGAAAGGATAAAAGGGATGTGTGTACATTGTCTACAAGGCATCAGGCCACATTTGGTACGCATACTATGAAAAATGGGTCTGCAGTAATGAAACCACTTCAGGTATTGGATTACAATCTGAATAAAATTGGAGTGGATATTGCAGACCAGTGCCTGCAGTACACTCCATTCCAGCACAGAACTGTGAAATGGTGGCGAAATTTCATTTCCACCTGCTGCTGATGGGAGTATCAAATGCTTTTTGGCTATACAGTGCAGTGCACAACAAGAAACCCACAATAACAGACTTCATAACAATGCTTGCAGCTCAGCTTGTTGAATATGATACACTTGAAGTCATACAAAGGAATAAAGGAACTGTAGGTCGGCTAACAAAGAAACAGTTTTTGCAGCACATACCTCCAACTACAAAGAAATATGCTGCTCGTGTGTGTCAAGTGTGCAATGCCAAGAGCAAGAAAGAGAATAGCAAAGCTTCTCGCAAATAGACATGGTACGAACGTGAACAGTGTGGTGTTTTCTCTGCCTAAAACACAATGTGATTCTGTGTGAAATTTGTATGCAATTATTGTAGACTGACAGAAAGATGTTACGTAGTGCCATAATATTAGTTAAAAATAAACAACAATTGCATTCTCTTATCCATATGACTTTTCTAAATTCTTAAAAACACATATGTTGTTTCTTTTGCACAGAATTAAAGTAGAAATGTGCAACTTCAAAATGGTACCAAATTTGCCACAATCCAAAAAGTAGATCTGATGCAGTGATTTTTTAAATATTGGCAAAATTGCCTGGTTTCTAGGGACGGGTACATAAAATAGGCCTAGCACAGAAAGTGTTAAAGGCTGCCAATGCAATTGAGGATTATATAAATAAATAATTTTAACGGTTATAGATTTCGATGAGATCTTTCAAAATGATAATGTTCTGTGTTTAGGAGTTATATTAGCACTAAAATCATGAGGCTTCAGGTAAAAGAAATAACACCTTAGTTCATATGTGTAATTGCTGGCATATAAAGAAAAGTTAAACATGATTAAACTAATACTATGTTGTGAATGTTAAAGAATCATCTTGACGGAGAAATGCTGTTTGCAAACAGGAACTTTGGCCCAAAATCTTCACCTTTCATAAATGACGCCATTCTATATTACATCCTACTCACAGATATGGTAATCCACATTTGTATACAGCACATCCCTAACATCCATGTTTGATTTAAAAGTTCATTTCATTGTCGCACTTTATCATTGCAAGCCTGGAGTCTACGCCTCAGCAGACAAACAGTAAGTACATCCACTTCTCACCATCTATTTAGTTTCTACATCTTGATCTACTTCTCACATCACTCAAAGGCTTTTTCCCTGCTAACAAACAATGTGAAGTGGTGCAGTGATTAAAGAACATTAATTCATACTTGGGAGGAGAAGGCAAAGCTGAAATGTCTCTCCAATCATCTGATTTATGTTTCCCTAGGTGTTTTTAAATTACTGGATGCAACCTATATATATATATATATATATATATATATATATATATATATATGAAATAGAGGGAAACATTCCACGTGGGAAAAATGTATCTAAAAACAAAGATGATGTGACTTACCAAACGAAAGTGCTGGCAGGTTGATAGACACACAAAATGTGGTGTCACCGCCGGACACCACACTTGCTAGGTGGTAGCTTTAAATCGGCCGCGGTCCATTAGTACATGTCGGACCCGCGTGTCGCCACTGTCAGTGATCGCAGACCGAGCGCCACCACACGGCAGGTCTCGAGAGACGGACTAGCACTCGCCCCAGTTGTACTGACGACTTTGCTAGCGACTACACTGACGAAGCCTCACTCCTTTGCAGAGCAGATAGTTAGAATAGCCTTCAGCTAAGTCCATGGCTACGACCTAGCAAGGTGCCATTAGCCTTACATAGCTTGTATCTAAAGAGTCTCACTTGTATCGTCAAGAGCGATGTACCACAAGGATGGATTAAAGTTAAGTATTCCAGAAGCTACGTACTTTTCTTTATAGCATTCATTACGTATCCTGTTTCAGACCTATCTCTAGCCTGCGTGAGTTTAACGCGTGCCTTTCGGCTACTTCCGAGTGGCGTGGCTGTCTTACTACGCCACAACACAAACAAACACAAACATATACACAAAATTCAAGCTTTCGCAACCAACGGTTGCTTCATCAGGAAAGAGGGAAGGAGAGGGAAATATCTGGTGTGAAAAAAGGCGTGAAAAAAGGCGAAAAAGTGTTGGTAAGAGCTGGGCTATGTTGATCCTGTGGTGAACTTTGGTTGGTAGACAATGATGTGCACAAAGGTTAGGTGGTTGTGTTGCCGCTAAAACACGTTAAAGGGTGGAGAAATTCGGGAAAATTTCGAAAAAACTGTGTGTAAATGTATTAAAAGGAGTGGTTTTGTGGTGGCAGATTATGAAAATGAGGCTAACAATTGTCTGACGAATAAATAATGACGTTAAAACCTGTGGGAAGCGGCTAAAAATGATCAGTGATGTGGTAAAAACGGAAATGGAAATAAAGCGAAAGTTATTAGAACTAGCCGAAATGGTTGTTAAATAGGTAAAAGGAACTGTTTGTGAACTGGAAACGGTGGATTTTATAGCAGCGGTTATGTTGAAAGCGGAAAAAAAAAATTTTTTTTTTGTTATGGTTTGGAAGTGGGTTACGTATTATTGAGTATATATAGGCGGGATAAAATTGTATGGTAGATTACGATAAAAAGGAGAAGATGAATAAAAAGTGAAACTACTTGCAAAAACAGAAAGAGAAAATAAGATGACAGAAAAGATTTCGAAATGCAACAGTGACAATAACAAACATAATTGTTGGGTTCAAATTAATGATACGAATATAATAGAGGGAAACATTCCACGAGGGAAAAATATATCTAAAAACAAATAAGATGTGACTTACCAAACGTAAGTGCTGGCAGGTTGATAGACACACAAACAAACACAAACATACACACAAAATTCAAGCTTTTGCAACCAATGGTTGCTTCATCAGGAAAGAGGGAAGGAGAGGGAAAGACGAAAGGATGTGGGTTTTAAGGGAGAGGGTAAGGAGTCATTCCAATCCCGGGAGCGGAAAGACTTACCTTAGGGGGAAAAAAGGACAGGTATACACTCGCACACACACCCATATCCAACCACACATACACAGACACAAGCAGACATTTTTAAAGGCCGAATCTCTTTGCCTTAACCCAGATCCTTTCGTCTTTCCCTCTCCTTCCCTCTTTCCTGATGAAGCAACCGTGGGTTGCAAAAGTTTGAAATTTGGGTGTGTGTTTGTTATTGTTTCTATCAATGTACCAACACTTTCGTTTGGTAAGTTACAGAATCTTTATTTTTAGATATATATAAAGTCCTCCCAAACAGGCCATTAGGCCCAATGGTACTGACCGGCTGCCACGTCATCCTCAGCCCACAGGTGTCACCGGATGCGGATATCGCACACCGCTTTCCCAGCTGTATGTCAGTTTACGACAACAGAGCCACTACTTATCAATCAAGTAGCTCCTCAGTTTGCCTCACAAGGGCTGAGTGCACCCCACGTGAAAACAGCACTCAGCAGACCGGATGGTCACCCATCCAAGTGCTGGACCAGCCCAGCAGCACTTAACTTCAGTAATCTGACGGGAACCAGTGTTACCACAGCAGCAAGGCTGTTGGCCCATCTTAGACTTACACCTGATGAATCTCAAGATTTTGTACAATTTATTGTTTCATAACTACAACACTCTGGCAGGTTAAGTACTTTATAATGTTTTAACAACAACACGAAATAAATATTCTGCTTCTCAGGAGGCACTGAGTGGCACGCAAACACAATGAAAAAAAGAATGCTAGATAATATCAGCTATCGGACTAAGTCTTTTGTCAGCTATCGGACTAAGTCTTTTGTCAGATGTAGGGGGAAAAAAAGGAGGAAAAAATAACACACTCTCAGACAAGAAGCAATCCATCCATTTTATATAGTTGTTATGCTATCCCAGATCTTCTGTTGTTATAATGTTTTAATGGAGATAGGTTAAAACAATACCAAACATATATTGTTGTTGTGGTCTTCAGTCCTGAGACTGGTTTGATGCAGCTCTCCATGCTACTCTATCCTGTGCAAGCTTCTTCATCTCCCAGTACCTACTGCAACCTACATCCTTCTGAATCTGCTTAGTGTATTGATCTCTTGTTCTCCCTCTACGATTTTTACCCTCCACGCTGCCCTCCAATGCTAAATTTGTGATCCCTTGATGCCTCAAAACATGTCCTACCAACCGATCCCTTCTTCTAGTCAAGTTGTGCCACAAACTTCTCTTCTCCCCAATCCTATTCAATACCTCCTCATTAGTTACGTGATCTACCCACCTTATCTTCAGCATTCTTCTGTACCACATCATTTCGAAAGCTTCTATTCTCTTCTTGTCCAAACTAGTTATCGTCCATGTTTCACTTCCATACATGGCTACACTCCATACAAATACTTTCAGAAACGACTTCCTGACACTTAAATCTATACTCGATGTTAACAAATTTCTCTTCTTCAGAAACGATTTCCTTGCCATTGCCAGTCTACATTTTATATCCTCTTTACTTCGACCATCATCAGTTATTTTACTCCCTAAATAGCAAAACTCCTTTACTACTTTAAGTGTCTCAGTTCCTAATCTAATCCCCTCAGTATCACCCGATTTAATTTGACTACATTCCATTATCCTCGTTTTGCTTTTGTTGATGTTCATCTTATATCCTCCTTTCAAGACACTGTCCATTCCGTTCAACTGCTCTTCCAAGTCCTTTGCTGTCTCTGACAGAATTACAATGTCATCGGCGAACCTCAAAGTTTTTACTTCTTCTCCATGAATTTTAATACCTACTCCGAATTTTTCTTTTGTTTCCTTTACTGCTTGCTCAATATACAGATTGAATAACATCGGGGATAGGCTAAAACCCTGTCTCACTCCTTTCCCAACCACTGCTTCCCTTTCATGCCCCTCGACTCTTATAACTGCCATCTGGTTTCTGTACAAATTGTAAATAGCCTTTCGCTCCCTGTATTTTACCCCTGCCACCTTCAGAATTTGAAAGAGAGTATTCCAGTTAACGCTGTCAAAAGCTTTCTCTAAGTCTACAAATGCTAGAAACGTAGGTTTGCCCTTTCTTAATCTTTCTTCTAAGATAAGTCGTAAGGTTAGTATTGCCTCACGTGTTCCAACATTTCTACGGAATCCAAACTGATCTTCCCCGAGGTCCGCCTCTACCAGTTTTTCCATTCGTCTGTAAAGAATTCGCATTAGTATTTTGCAGCTGTGACTTATTAAACTGATAGTTCGGTAATTTTCACATCTGTCAACACCTGCTTTCTTTGGGATTGGAATTATTATATTCTTCTTGAAGTCTGTGGGTATTTCGCCTGTCTCATACATCTTGCTCACCAGGTGGTAGAGTTTTGTCATGACTGGCTCTCCCAAGGCCATCAGTAGTTCTAATGGAATGTTGTCTACTCCCGGGGCCTTGTTTCGACTCAGGTCTTTCAGTGCTCTGTCAAACTCTTCACGCAGTATCTTATCTCCCATTTCATCTTCATCTACATCCTCTTCCATTTCCATAATATTGTCCTCAAGTACATCGCCCTTGTATAAACCCTCTATATACTCCTTCCACTTTTCTGCCTTCCCTTCTTTGCTTAGAACTGGGTTGCCATCTGAGCTCTTGATATTCATAAAAGTGGTTCTCTTCTCTCCAAAGGTCTCTTTAATTTTCCTGTAGGCAGTATCTATCTTACCCCTAGTGAGACAAGCCTCTACATCCTTACATTTGTCCTCTAGCCATCCCTGCTTAGCCATTTTGCACTTTCTGTCGATCTCATTTTTGAGACGTTTGTATTCCCTTTTGCCTGCTTCATTTACTGCATTTTTATATTTTCTCCTTTCATCAATCAAATTCAATATTTCTTCTGTTACCCAAGGATTTCTATTAGCCCTCGTCTTTTTACCTACTTGATCCTCTGCTGCCTTCACTACTTCATCCCTCAGAGCTACCCATTCTTCTTCTACTGTATTTCTTTCCCCCATTCCTGTCAATTGTTCCCTTATGCTCTCCCTGAAACTCTCTACAACCTCTGGTTCTTTCAGTTTATCCAGGTCCCATCTCCTTAAATTCCCACCTTTTTGCAGTTTCTTCAGTTTCAATCTGCAGTTCACAACCAATAGATTGCGGTCAGAATCCACATCTGCCCCTGGAAATGTCTTACAATTTAAAACCTGGTTCCTAAATCTCTGTCTTACCATTATATAATCTATCTGATACCTTTTAGTATCTCCAGGGTTCTTCCACGTATACAACCTTCTATCATGATTCTTAAACCAAGTGTTAGCTATGATTAAGTTGTGCTCTGTGCAAAATTCTACAAGGCGGCTTCCTCTTTCATTTCTTAGCCCCAATCCATATTCACCTACTACGTTTCCTTCTCTCCCTTTTCCTACACTCGAATTCCAGTCACCCATGACTATTAAATTTTCGTCTCCCTTCACTATCTGAATAATTTCTTTTATTTCATCATACATTTCATCTATTTCTTCGTCATCTGCGGAGCTAGTTGGCATATAAACTTGTACTACTGTAGTAGGTGTGGGCTTCGTATCTATCTTGGCCACAATAATGCGTTCACTAAGCTGTTTGTAGTAGCTTACCTGCGTTCTTATTTTCCTATTCATTATTAAACCTACTCCTGCATTACCCCTATTTGATTTTGTATTTATAACCCTGTAATCACCTGACCAAAAGTCTTGTTCCTCCTGCCACCGAACTTCACTAATTCCCACTATATCTAACTTTAACCTATCCATTTCCCTTTTTAAATTTTCTAACCTACCTGCCCGATTAAGGGATCTGACATTCCACGCTCCGATCCGTAGAATGCCAGTTTTCTTTCTCCTGATAACGACGTCCTCTTGAGTAGTCCCCGCCCGGAGATCAGAATGGGGGACTATTTTACCTCCGGAATATTTTACCCAAGAGGACGCCATCATCGTTTAATCATACAGTAAAGCTGCATGTCCTCGGGAAAAATTACGGCTGTAGTTCCCCCTTGCTTTCAGCCGTTCGCAGTACCAGCACAGCAAGGCCGTTTTGGTTAATGTTACAAGGCCAAATCAGTCAATCATCCAGACTGTTGCCCCTGCAACTACTGAAAAGGCTGCTGCCCCTCTTCAGGAACCACATGTTTGTCTGGCCTCTCAACAGATACCCCTCCGTTGTGGTTGCACCTACGGTACGGCCATCTGTATCGCTGAGGCACGCAAGCCTCCCCACCAACGGCAAGGTCCATGGTTCATGGGGGAAGACCAAATATATATACTGCATACTTATTGTATGAGTACTGAAAATCTGAGACACTCAAGAGCAGAACATGAATTATCTCACCTGAACTTTTCTTCATTTCTGTGCAGTCATCATCTGACTCCACATGCTGTCGTTTAGATGCACGTCCCTCTCCTACCAAATCTGCCGTGGTATCCACTTCCATTCTGTTAAAAATAAAAAATAAATGATACAAACATGTTATCCAAAAAAATATTAGCTCTAAAATGTGAACCAGAGTAAATGTATCACCTCAACAATTACAAGCACAAGCACAAAAAGGAAGCATGCAAAATTATGGAATAAATGTGCGTATGTAATTTTTCTTTCAGGTTCTAATTTGTTGTCCGGTAACTATGTATTGATTTATTATAACTGTGATCAAAAGAATTCATTCCTAGAAACGTAATAAAGCAATACAAACATTTCTGCTCCTAAGCATCTGCTGAATACTCACTTTTCATCTTTAGTACATTCTTCAGTAACTTCTGTAGGTGCAGTATTCCCTATGCTGCAGGGAATGATGCCAGGGCTTGGTGGTTCTGAAGCAAACATATCCTCCTGGGAGCATGGAGAAACTTCACCTGTACATTCAGTACACAATGATTACTGTAGCATTACTTAGAACTTCCCAGTGTTTTGACTTTTAACCAAAATTGCCAGAATAAAAAATATGAAACATTATAAATCTCAATTACAAACAATTGTACCTGACCTTGTATGGTGTAGCCAACAGCTGCCAATGTCGGCCCCCGAGTATGTATGATATAAAATTGAGGGCAATATATGGAAATAGAAGAGGATGTAGATGAAGATGAAATGGGAGATAAGATACTGCGTGAAGAGTTTGACAGAGCATTGAAAGACCTAAGTTGAAACAAGGCCCCGGGAGTAGACAACATTCTATGAGAACTACTGACAGCCTTAGGAGATCCAGTCCTGACAAATCTCTACCATCTGGAGAGCAAAATGTATGAGACATGCAAAATACCCTCAGACTTCAAGAAGAATATAATAATACCAATCCCAAAGAAAGCAGGTGTTGACAGATGTGAAAATTACTGAACTATCAGTTTAATAGGCCACGGCTGCAAAATACTAAGGTGAATTCTTTACAGACGAATGGAAAAGCTGGTAGAAGCCGACCTCGGGGAAGAACAGTTTGGATTCCGTAGAAATGTTGGAATACGTGAGGCAATACTGACCCTACAGCTTATCTTAGAAGCTAGATTAAGAAAAGGATAACCTACATTTCTCACATTTGTAGACTTAGAGAAAGCTTTTGACAATGTTGACTGGGATACTCTCTTTCAAATTCTGAAGGTGGTAGGGGTAAAATACAGGGAGCGAAAGGCTATTTACAATTTGTACAGAAACCAGATGGCAGTTATAAGAGTTGAGGGACATGAAAGGGAAGCAGTGGTTGCGAAGGGAGTGAGACAGGGTTGTAGCCTCTCCCCGATGTTATTCAATCTGTATAATGAGCAAGCAGTAAAGGAAAAAAAAGAAAAATTCGGAGTAGGTATTGAAATCCATGGAGAAGAAATAAAGACTTTAAGGTTCGCCGATGACGTAATTCTGTCAGAGACAGCAAAGGACTTGGAAGAGCAGTTGAACGAAATGAACAGTGTCTTGAAAGGAGGGTATAAGATGAACATCAAAAAAAGCAAAACGAGGATAATGGAATGTAGTCGAATTAACTCAGGGGATGCCGAGGGAATTAGATTAGGAAATGACACACCTAAAGTGGTAAAGGAGTTTTGCTATTTTGGGAGCAAAATAACTGATGATGGTCAAAGTAGAGAGGATATAAAATGTAGACTGGCAATGGCAAGGGAAGCATTTCTGAAGAATAGGAATTTGTTAACGTCAAGTATAGACTTAAGTGTCAGGAAGTCATTTCTGAAAGTATTTGTATGGGGTGTAGCCATGTATGGAAGTGAAACATGGACGATAAATAGTTTAGACAAGAAGAGAATAGAAGCTTTCAAAATGTGGTGCTACAGAAGAATGCTGAAGATTAGATGGGTAGATAACATAACTAATGAGGAGGTATTGAATAGAATTGGGGAGAAGAGGAGTATGTGGCACAACTTGACTAGAAGAAGGGATCGGTTGGTAGGACATGTTCTGAGGCATCAAGGGATCACCAATTTAGTACTGGAGGGCAGCGTGGAGGGTAAAAATCGTAGAGGGAGAACAAGAGATGAATACACTAAGCAGGTTCAGAAGGATGTAGGTTGCAGTACATACTGGGAGATGAAGCAGCTTGCACAGGATAGAGTAGCATGGAGAGCTGCATCAAACCACTCTCAGGACTGAAGACCACAACAACAACCACAAAATTGTTTGTCTTTTGTAGTTATAATGCTTCATATTTTTAATGTAGTCTTTCGCAGCTAAAACATTTTTATAACAGTTGCTTGAGACAGACTGATCTGAAGATGATCATAACTGATTGAAACTAGTAATCAAACAAAAAATCCTTGTGATCAAAGACTAATACAAATACATTTTATCAACATTAATTGTTTACCACTGCAGTGAACAAATACGTTTTCATTGAAACGGTACATTGACTTATTTATAGAGGTGCATACAGATGAGTTGTGCTCTTTTACATTGTAGTGTATACAAGTATCGAAACAGCTTTGGCTATTCTAATACTTGGAACTGTGGGATTCTGAGGCCACACTACTATTCTCGCAAGCAGGAATGAACAAAATTAATTAATGGAATCACAGGTGAATCCCAGTGGAACCACAGTCACTATTTACATCGCACTGTCCCAGTTGTGCCCTTTCCTCTTAATGTTTGGTATGGTGTCCATATCTGGATGTGGGGTGGGGTGGGCACTACCTGGTTTGCTGGGAGTGGGGATCCACTCCGGTATCCTGCTACACACATACCAAGGGACACAACTTTATTTCCTTCTTTTATCCTGAAAGACACTGTACTGTCATCCCATTCCAAGACTAAGTTCTTGGTATAGTGGTACAAGAGCTACACATAATGTGCCTATATGTGGAAAGAACTGTTTTACCATGCCAGGTTTGTGAAAACAAATGTGTTTTGTTCATAGTGGCACAAAGCTGGCGTCAGTAGTTCAAGGTACACTATCATTTCATTAGAAGGTGCATGATTTGGTGTCTTTCTCATAAGAAGCATGCTTTGGAGTCGCTTCAGGGTACAGAATAGTTCTACCTTCCATTGGTTTTGTCAGAAGCCACCATTTGCAGGCAGCTGAAACATACTATCCAAACAAAAGTGAAAGCTTAATCCACATTTTCCATTGTCTGATCTCCCAATGGTAAAACATTTGGGCACAGTATAAGACAACAGCTCAAGTTGCAAGAGGCAGTAGTGAGCCAAAGAGATCCAAAAGTACATGGGCAAAACGTTTATCAGGAGTGATGAAGATTCTTTAATCATCTGGTAGAGGGCACATTTCTGGGCCCAACTGTGGCAGTCTTTCTCACAATTAAAATGTTCTGGGCTATCATTTGGTCATGAAAGTATACATTTGACAACTAGGCAATCTTTCTGCACAATGTGCCACAAAAAGAACTGTGTTACCACCGACCTAATTGCATGAGTGAATTAGTCTGTGCAAATAGCTGCCGCTAGCCTGTGGTTTTGTCATTGTGCATTGCTATCTCAGTGCCTGACGTGAAGAGACATTGTTCCCTGCAGCACATCAATTCTTCCACTACTGGCATGTGCCACTAGTAGTTCGTCAAAGTCTGATGGTTGGGAGTAGGCTCTGATTCTAGAGTAGCCCAGTGTGTCTCCAAAGATCGCCAATAGTGTGCCAGAGACAGTATGTGTGAACAGAGCAACTTGCACAAGGATGGCCTAGCACACTCCAGATGCCTAAAGTAATTCTTTACTCCATAAGAGATGTGATGCCACACCCTGTGGAGCCAGTGAGGCAGCTGCACCCCCCCCCCCCCCCCAAGAAGATATTCGCAGTTTTTCACTAGTCTACTGTTTTATTTAATAAGAAAAGCTGCATGTTTTCTCGGATTGTACAAGTGCACTCTTGTATTTAAAATGTTTATTAAAAGCAGTTTTTCACTGGTTTACTGTTTTATTTATTAAGAAGTGCTGTATGTTGTCTCGAGTCCTTGTTTCCTGAGACTAGTATGACCTGCCCCCCCCCCCCCCCCCAGTTCAGATCCTGGGTACGCCCTCTTACCTATGTGTTATTACTGCAATTTTTACACTGCTACTGGACTGAGAACACCTTCGGGGATGCAACATGTACTCCTCCTCCCGCGTGCGTGCCCGTGCTCGTCCGTGCGTCTATCGACCTGCCAGCGCTTTCGTTCGGTAGGTCATATATTTAGGTCGGCGGACAAGGGTTCCACGACTGTGGTACTTGATCGTCGGGAGTATGTGGCTGAGGGACTGCGTCAGCTTTCAGACAACACCACATACAAAGTTTGCCAAGGTAATCCCATTCCTGATGTCCAGGCGGAGCTTCAAGGAATCCTCAGAACCTTAGACCCCCTACAAAACCTTTCACCTGACTCCATCAAAATCCTGATCCCACCGACACCCCGCACCCCTACCTTCTACCTTCTTCCTAAAATTCACAAACCCAATCATCCCGGCCGCCCCATTGTAGCTGGTTACCAAGCCCCCACAGAACGTATCTCTGCCTACGTAGATCAACACCTTCAACCCATTACATGCAGTCTCCCATCCTTCATCAAAGACACCAACCACTTTCTCTAACGCCTGGAATCCTTACCCAATCCGTTACCCCCAGAAACCATCCTTGTAACCATTGATGCCACTTCCTTATACACAAATATCCCGCACGTCCAGGGCCTCGCTGCGATGGAGCACTTCCTTTCACGCCGATCACCTGCCACCCTACCTAAAACCTCTTTCCTCATTACCTTAGCCAGCTTCATCCTGACCCACAACTTCTTCACTTTTGAAGACCAGACATACCAACAATTAAAGGGAACAGCCATGGGTACCAGGATGGCCCCTTCGTACGCCAACCTATTCATGGGTCGCTTAGAGGAAGCCTTCTTGGTTGCCCAGGCCTGTCAACCCAAAGTTTGGTACAGATTTATTGATGACATCTTCATGATCTGGACTCACAGTGAAGACAAACTCCAGAATTTCCTCTCCAACCTCAACTCCTTTGGTTCCATCAGTTTCACCTGGTCCTACTCCAAATCCCATGCCACTTTCCTTGATGTTGACCTCCACCTGTCCAATGGCCAGCTTCACACGTCCGTCCACATCAAACCCACCAACAAGCAACAGTACCTCCATTACGACAGCTGCCACCCATTCCATATCAAACGGTCCCTTCCCTACAGCCTAGGTCTTCGTGGCAAACGAATCTGCTCCAGTCCGGAATCCCTGAAGCATTACCCCAACAACCTGACAACAGCTTTCGCATCCCGCAACTACCCTCCCGACCTGGTAGAGAAACAAATAACCAGAGCCACTTCCTCATCCTCTCAAACCCAGAACCTCCCACAGAAGAACCACAAAAGTGCCCCACTTGTGACAGGATACTTTCCGGGACTGGATCAGTTTGTGAATGTGGCTCTCCAGCAGGGATACGACTTCCTCAAATCCTGCCCTGAAATGAGATCCATCCTTCATGAAATCCTCCCCACTCCACCAAGAGTGTCTTTCCGCCGTCCACCTAACCTTTGTAACCTCTTAGTTCATCCCTATGAAATCCCCAAACCACCTTCCCTACCCTCTGGCTCCTACCCGTGTAACCGTCCCCGGTGTAAAACCTGTCCCATGCACCCTCCCACCACCACCTACTCCAGTCCAGTAACCCGGAAGGTGTACACGATCAAAGGCAGAGCCACGTGTGAAAGCACCCACGTGATCTACCAACTGACCTGCCTACACTGTGATGCATTCTATGTGGGAATGACCAGCAACAAACTGTCCATTCGCATGAATGGACACAGGCAGACAGTGTTTGTTGGTAATGAGGATCACCCTGTGGCTAAACATGCCTTGGTGCACAGCCAGCACATCTTGGCGCAGTGTTACACTGTCCGGGTTATCTGGATACTTCCCACTAACACCAACCTATCCGAGCTCCGGAGATGGGAACTTGCTCTTCAATATATCCTCTCTTCTCGTTATCCACCAGGCCTCAATCTCCGCTAATTTCAAGTTGCCGCCACTCATACCTCACCTGTCATTCAACAACATCTTTGCCTCTGCACTTCTGCCTCGACTGACACCTCTGCCCAAACTCTTTGTCTTTAAAAATGTCTGCTTGTGAGATGTCTGCTTGTGTCTGTATATGTGTGGATGGATGTGTGTGTGTGTGCGAGTGTGTACCTGTCCTTTTTCCCCCTAAGGTGGGTCTTTCCGCTCCCGGGATTGGAGTGGCTCCTTGCCCTCTCCCTTGGAACCCGCATCCTTTCGTCTTTCCCTCTCCTTCCCCTCTTTCCTGGTGGGGCGGCGGTTTGTTGCGGGGGCTTGAGTTTTGTGTGTGTGTTTGTGTGTCTGTCGACCTGCCAGCACTATATATATATATATATATATATATATATATATATATATATATATATATATATATATAGAGGGAAACATTCCACGTGGGAAAAATATATCTGGAAACAAAGATGATGTGACTTTATAATATAATATAACCGAACGAAAGCGCTGGCAGGTCGACAGACGCACGGACGAGCACGGGCACGCACGCGGGATTCGGGCTTTCGCGGCAAACTGTTGCCTCGTCGGGGGGGAGGGGGAGGGACGGGGGGATGTGGGTTTTGGGGGGGAGGGTGGGGAGTCATTCCAGTCCCGGGAGTGGGGGGACTTGCCTTGGGGGAGGGGGGGGTGGGTGTGCACTCGCGCACACACACACACACATATATCCATCCACACATATACAGCTCTGCCACATTAGTATGGATTATATTCTATTTATTTTGCATCTTATAACTGAAAAACTGCCTACTATGTATATGTTTCAAGCTATATATATATAATCTTGTGTCTGTATATGGGTGGATGGATATGTGTGTGTATGCGAGTGTATACCCGTCCTTTTTTCCCCCTAAGGTAAGTCTTTCCGCTCCCGGGATTGGAATGACTCCTTACCCTCTCCCTTAAAACTCACATCCTTTCGTCTTTCCCTCTCCTTCCCTCTTTCCTGATGAGGCAACAGTTTGTTGCGAAAGCTTGAATTTTGTGTGTATGTTTGTGTTCGTTTGTGTGTCTGTCGACCTGCCAGCACTTTCATTTGGTACGTCACATCATCTTTGTTTTTGGATATATTTTCCCTACGTGGAGTGTTTCCCTCTATTATGGCTATATATATATATATATATAGAGAGAGAGAGAGAGAGAGAGAGAGAGAGAGAGAGAGAGGGAAACATTCCATGTGGGAAAAATATATCTAAAAACTAAGATGATGTGACTTACCGAACGAAAGCACTGGCAGGTCGACATCTTCATGATCTGGACTCACAGTGAAGAAGAACTCCAGAATTTCCTCTCCAACCTCAACTCCTTTGGTTCCATCAGATTCACCTGGTCCTACTCCAAATCCCATGCCATTTTCCTTGACATTGACCTCCACCTGTCCAATGGCCAGCTTCACACGTCCGTCCACATCAAACCCACCAACAAGCAACAGTACCTCCATTATGACAGCTGCCACCCATTCCACATCAAACGGTCCCTTCCCTACAGCCTAGGTCTTCGTGGCAAACGAATTGCTCCAGTCCGGAATCCCTGAACCATTACACCCACAATCTGACAACAGCTTTCGCATCTCGCAACTACCCTCCCGACCTGGTACAGAAGCAAATAACCAGAGCCACCTCCTCATCCCCTCGAACCCAGAATCCCCCACAGAAGAACCACAAAAGTGCCCCACTTGTGACAGGATACTTTCCGGGACTGGACCAGACTCTGAATGTGGCTCTCCAGCAGGGATACGACTTCCTCAAATCCTGCCCTGAAATGAGATCCATCCTTCATGAAATCCTCCCCACTCCATCAAGAGTGTCTTTCCGCCGTCCACCTAACCTTCGTAACCTCTTAGTTCATCCCTATGAAATCCCCAAACCACCTTCCCTACCCTCTGGCTCCTATCCTTGTAACCGCCCCTGGTGTAAAACCTGTCCCATGCACCCTCCCACCACCACCTACTCCAGTCCTGTAACCCGGAAGGTGTACACGATCAAAGGCAGAGCCACATGTGAAAGCACCCACGTGATTTACCAACTGACCTGCCTACACTGTGATGCATTCTATGTGGGAATGACCAGCAACAAACTGTCCATTCGCATGAATGGACACAGGCAGACAGTGTTTGTTGGTAATGAGGATCACCCTGTGGCTAAACATGCCTTGGTGCACAGCCACCACATCTTGGCACAGTGTTACACCGTTCGGGTTATCTGGATACTTCCCACCAAAACCAACCTATCCAAACTCCGGAGATGGGAACTTGCTCTTCAATATATCCTCTCTTCCCGTTACACACCAGGCCTCAATCTCCGCTAATTTCAAGTTGCCGCCACTCATACCTCACCTGTCACTCAACATCATCTTTGCCTCTTCACTTCTGCCTCGACTGACATCTCTGCCCAAACTCTTTGTCTTTAAAAATGTCTGCTTGTTGAGATGTCTGCTTGTGTCTGTATATGTGTGGATGGATATGTGTGTGTGTGCGAGTGTATACCCGTCCTTTTTTCCCCCTAAGGTAAGTCTATCCACTCCCAGGATTGGAATGACTCCTTACCCTCTCCCCTAAAACCCACATCCTTTTGTCTTTCCCTCTCCTTCCCTCTTTCCTGATGAGGCAACAGTTTGTTGCGAAAGCTTGAATTTTGTGTGTATGTTTGTGTTCGTATATATATATATATATATATATATATATATATATATATATATATATATATATATATATATATATATATATATATATATCCAAAAACAAAGATGATGCGACCCACCGAACGAAAGCGCCGGCAGGTCGACAGACACACAAACAAACACAAACACAAAACTCAAGCCCTCGCAACAAACTGTTGCCTCATCAGGAAAGAGGGAAGGAGAGGGAAAGACGAAAGGATGTGGGTTTTAAGGGAGAGGGTAAGGAGTCATTCCAATCCCGGGAGCGGAAAGACTTACCTTAGGGGGAAAAAAGGACGGGTATACACTCGCGCGCACACACATATCCATCCACACGTATCCATCCACACATATACAGACACAAGCAGACATATTTAAAGACAAAGAGTTTGGGCAGAGATGTCCAAACTCTTTGTCTTTAAATATGTCTGCTTGTGTCTGTATATGTGTGGATGGATATGTGTGTTTGCGCGAGTGTATACCCGTCCTTTTTTCCCCCTAAGGTAAGTCTTTCCGCTCCAGGGATTGGAATGACTCCTTACCCTCTCCCAAAACCCACATCCTTTCGTCTTTCCATCTCCTTCCCTCTTTCCTGATGAGGCAACAGTTTGTTGCGAAAGCTTGAATTTTGTATGTATGTTTGTGTTTGTTTGTGTGTCTGTCGACCTGCCAGCACTTTCATTTGGTAAGTCACATCATCTTTGTTTTTAGATATATGTTTATATATATAGAAATGAAACTGAAGAAGATGAACATGGTGAAGAAGTGAGACCTAGGGAAGATAAGATCTGGAAGAGAAAGAATTACAGAGATGGAGGAGTGAAGAAAATTCAAAAATAAAAACAATAAAGATGCAAGAAAGATGTACAGCAGGCTGAATAACGAACTGTGTAGAGTAGTGGAGTAGGCTATGAAAAAATGTCTGAAATATGAGTCTCAATTGAGACTCAATTGAAGAACTGGAGAGCAAGGGAAGATATGATTTACTGTACAACAGAGTAAAGACTAAAATGGTGAATCAAAACAACCAGGAAGTGCTACAATGGAAATTCTCCATAAAGACAAAAATGTAGTGTACAAAGATCATGAAGACATCCTACAAAGATGGGAAGACTATCTGAACCCGTTATTAGTGTAAATGACAATGACAAAGGGCCAACAATCATAATGGAAGAAGTAAAGAGTGCAGCAGCTGCAATGAAAAATGGGAAAGCAGAAGTAACAGATACAATACAAGGAGAAATACTAAAGCATTTGAACCAAGGAAGTGTAAGAGAAAAATTGACAATATGTAAGAAGAAAATATATGATAGTGCTCAATGGCCAGAGGACTTTCTGACAACTGTAATTATTCCAGTATCAAAGAAAGAAGGAATGAAGAAACAACAGGACAATTAGTCTCATTTCATATGCAGCCAACATTATGTTAAGAATCATTAATAAAAGACTGGAAAAGGTAATGGAGAGGAATCTGGCTGAAGAGAAATTTGGTTTTAGTTGGAATACAGGTACAAGAGATGCAACAGGACTCTTGTGAATTTTGGGAGAGAGGTTTACTGATAAGGTAAGAGATCTATATATGTGTTTTATAGACCTGGTAACGACCTTCGATAATGTGGCTTGCAAAAGATAATTAGGGAAAATGAGTATAAACTGGAAAACCTGACAACTTATAAACTCAATATACCGATAATTAAATCAAAAAGCATCACCAGTGGAAATAAGAGGAGGAAGTACCAACTGAACAGAACTAGCAACAGGTGTAAGACAAGGCTGCTGTCTGTCTCCTACCCTTTACAATCTATACTTATAAAATATGATTGATCACGTCCTCCTAGCAACAGATCAAAAAGAATTACAAGATACAGTGGATACTACTGAAGCTAAAGGAAAGATTTATGGAATGAAAATAAATACAAAGAAAACAAAAATAATGGCACTGGGAGGAAATAAAAAAGTAAAGATAATGCTGAATGGAGAAGTATTAGAACACGTGCAAAGCTTTAAGTACCTCAGTAGCTGGACAGAAACCAACTAGAAGAGAAGTACAGGGGGAGGGGAGGGGGGGGGGAGAATTTTCTGCAGCAATATGGACAAAGATTCAAGGAAAAGGCTGATAAAATAAAAAGTATCATCAGTGGAAATGAGAGGAGGAAGTACCAACTGAACAGAACTAGCAACAGGTGCTAAAGCATGGACACAGGAAGAAAGATACAGTAAGGCTAGAGGTTTTGAAATATGGACACGGTGGAGGATGAAAAAACTAAGTTGGATGGATAGGGTGAAAAATGAAGAAAGAGGTAGTAAAAAAATTGGGTAAGCACAGACAAATTACATGATGTTGTGAGGTAACGGGCGAGTCGTCGCGCCCTGAAAATATAAGTTCGGAGTTGGTGCGGCCACATGGGGCGCCGGCTAGCCAGGGCCCGGCAGCAAACACGTGGTACCGAATGTTAGCCGGACGAGAGGGGTAGCCCCCAGCGCATGGTCCAGCGCGTGGCTGAGAATTCCGCTGTGATGAGTACGGTGCTTTGTGTCGATGAAGGAGATGTCTATGCCGGGGAGTGCCAAAGATGGCGGACTTTGTGAAACCTTAATGGCACACATTTCATAGTTCGTATAGAAATTAATAGTAGCCAGATGAATCATGATACCTCAAAAAGAAATTCTGATGATGTAATCAGGTTTCCAATATCTTTATTAAATTCAGTATCTGACGCTAAATTATACAAGTAAAACCCAGCAACAAATTTCCAAAATCTAAACGGTTATTCCGATTTCGTCGATCTACACGTCTTTAGAAAGCTATTAGTGTAAACCTAAATTGGTATGAATTACAGGCATGTAACTTGAATAGTACATGTGTTATTGGAAGTCAAATTGGCTGCTTACTATCGATCGCGTCAGGCCATAAGTACTCAACAGTTACACGAAAAAACGGTAGCAGCATGCTTACAAATATATTTATTCATCTATGTCTTTGTTTATATCCGATATATACTATTCATGAAGCAATTGGTGAAATATTTACTGTGTTTTAGAAAGCACAGAGACATTAGGCTACTGGCCTACCTTCTGTTCTATTCCTTTGATATATGTTTATTTAATTTGTTTATGAATCTAATAATGTGTGTTATAGTGTGTTTATGGTACAGCTATAGGAATATTTATTTAATTTCAAGTTATTTAAATGTAAATTCAGTATTTAGAAAGTGTTTCTTTATGTTTGTGAATTTGTGTTCACTTGAAAATATGACAGGGGCGCTCTAGTCAATCACAGCACTCGTGAATGGGGAGACTGGATGGAAGTGGGAGGAGAGCATGGTTTCCAGAGAGGACATCAGGTAGTTCTGGACATTTCGGGACAGGACACGAAAAGTGCCGGACGGCGTGGCGGACACACGGTCACGTGAGAGACTTGGAGAGTGTTGGAGCAGTTTGTGTGTGGTGGCGGCAGATAGAAATACTTAGGAGTGCCGACTTGTGCACTTGTGAGATTTGCGTGGCTTCTACAGTGAAGACGTAGTATGCGTTTAGAAGTGAATATCTCGCGAGCTGTGTTGTTGTTGTTCATAACTAATTACGTGCTGTAGGAATCTATTGTTTCCCCATTATTCAACTTATATTTTATTTAATTGCTGGACCATAGACACCAATAAGTGTTTTGCAGAAATATACTGCATTCTCAAAAGTACTTCTACTGTTGTACTCATCATTTCAAGTCCTTAAGATAGCACCTGCAGATTTTATTTAATTGCAATCTTTCGTTTATAAATTTAAATGTTACTTTCATAATTCGCAATTGTCGAGTGATAGAAACCTTTGTCCATTCGATTCATGTGTGTATTCTTATTGTATACTGTAGACTCAGCAGTATTTGGCCTGTAATGCAGCTGCATATCCCAGCCCCTGGACAACAAAACCAGACAAAACTTTTAATATTACAACGCTGAGTCAGAGGGTGCGTAGTTATTGGAAAGCCTGCAATGTAATAAAAAGGAAACCAAACTGGATTGAACATATATTAATACATGGAAACGAACACGATTGAACGGGTATTAATAAAAAGTATTAGAAGGGTACATGGAGGAAGAGAGGAGGCAAGGGAGGAAGAGATTTCAATCCTGGATGATGTGATGGCCGGCAGCACATACAGCAACATTAAAAAAGGAGCAATGGAACACATGAAATGGAGACGCAAAGGACCTGCTAATATAGCAGAAAACTGATGATAAGCGATTAATACTTGAACTTTCACAAGCCACTGTAATGTCGTTATTTGTTCTTCTTTGAGTAGGTATGAGTGCTCGAAGTGTATGAGCTCAGACGCAGGTACAGCTTCAGCAAGGGAATTCCACAAACTGACTCAGCACTGACCAGCCTTTTAGCAGCAAAGAGGCATCAGTATTGAGGCTGATGAACTATTTTCAAAGCATATTTTCTACAAACAGCTGAGAAAAATATGTGTACCTACATAACATTGGTTTATTTGTCCATAATAACTTTTACAATCATGGGCACAGTCTTGAATCGATACTTATAACACAGATTCATCCCCTCACCTAAGGCTAAAGGTGTAATAGCTTTATTCATTGAGAAACTGTGTCATCATACCAATAACATGACACGAACATCACTTTCCAAATCTTCAGCAGACTGCTTGCAAAGATGGAAACAAACTTACAAATAACAAGCTTATATGAACTTCAGTCATGCCTCCATATATATATGAAATAGCAATTAATGTTTGAATTATTCGTTTTTTTAAGTCAGTCCTTCCCATTACAGATAAATAATTGCTGTAAACACAATTTCACCAAGAAACTTCCTGGCAGATTAAAACTGTGTGCCCGACTGAGACTCGAACTCGGGACCTTTGCCTTTCGCGGGCAAGTGCTCTACCAACTGAGCTACCGAAGCACGACTCACGCCCGGTACTCACAGCTTTACTTCTGCCAGTACCTCGTCTCCTACCTTCCAAACTTTACAGAAGCTCTCCTGCGAACCTTGCAGAACTAGCACTCCTGAAAGAAAGGATATTGCAGAGACATGGCTTAGCCACAGCCTGGGGGATGTTTCCAGAATGAGATTTTCACTCTGCAGCGGAGTGTGCGCTGATATGAAACTTCCTGGCAGATTAAAACTGTGTGCCCGACCGAGACTCGAACTCGGGACCTTTGCCTTTCGCGGGCAAGTGCTCTACCAACTGAGCTACCGCTGCAGAGTGAAAATCTCATTCTGGAAACAATTTCACCATTTCATTCAAGTCATTTTCATAATCGATGCTAACCTGTTAAAATACCAAATTTTATAAAAATATGATTTTTGTTGTGAAATGTATGAATTTTAAAAAGTTTTATTTTATTTGTATATAAGCTAAGCTTTGCCTATTGTGGCAGCAGTGTAGGAGGGGGGGTTGGGGTTGGGGGTGGGAGGGGGGTGGAGGGAGCATACTGGGCACTTTTTGAAGGCAGCGAGGGCACATGAGGTGGTAAAGATTGAGAACCAATGATGGGTCGAAATGCTCTACTGGGCAAAACTAAATTACTATCCAACAATGGCGTTACTGCACTTGACCTTCCATAGCCATTATTGGAAAAGTGGTGATTTTACAGTAAACAGGTACAGTGATGACTAAGGAAAACACATCGCACTGTCATGGTTTTCATGTCATATGTGCATACAATATCAAGTGGTTCAGCATTTCCTCATGAAGTATCATCAGTAAAGCAGTGCCATGTTATCCATAATTATGATAAGCATGAGAGTGGAAAACAGAGGAAGATGACACGAAAGTTGAAACATTCTGATGAAAAACAGCTTATATTCGAAGATTTACAGTTTTGTCATGAAGAAAAAAAGGAGAATCAGGTAATAATACCTCAACAGAAAGCAATCTTGCAGGCAGCAAAAATGGGAGGGAAGTCAGAGAGTACAGTAAAGTACATTTCAAAAGACTTTCAGACAGAGGAAAAACAGGGAAAGAACTTAAATCTCCTGGAAAACAAAGGCATTCCAGAAAAATATTTCCTCTGGATAACTTTGCTAAAGCAGTTACTTGAAGAAAAACAAAATTGGAATATTATGAGCAGAAGAATAGAATCCCAACATTGGCAAAGCTACTTATAGTTTGAAAAATGGAGATAAATTTTCGAAGGCAGAAAATTGTGAAAGACATGGGATTCAGTTTTAAGGAACATAAAAACAGGTATTAGCGTAACAGAAGATCCTGACATTGTTGCAAAGTGTGCACAATACTGAAGAGCAATCAGAAGCAATGAAAAGGGGCCAAATAAACTAGTATTCATAGATGAAACATGGGTGCATATGCAATATACCACCCTTGAAGAACTACTGGCAGCATGAAAGAGTTCCAGGTGTAATGACCAATATCAGTGTAGGCCAAAGAGCTATTGTTGTCCACACTGAAGGAGCGATGGCTTTCATAGACAGAGTACAGTTAATTTAGGATTGTAAATCTAAATCCCAAGATTATCATGATGATATGAATGGGGATAATTACCACAAATGGTCAGGAAAGAAACTGATTCCTAACTTCTGCACTGGTAGTACTGTTGTTCTCGATAATGCACCATATCATACTGTTCAGATAAATAAAGCCCCCACTCTACAACTCATAAAAAGAACATAACTGAACGACTTGTTCAGAACAAAACAAGTTTTGAACAGAGGTTAACAAGACATGAGCTTTCACGAACTGTGCATTATAATAAGCCAAAGCGTACACAGTTTTAAAGTGTAAGGGATACATTGTTCTCAGGCTTCCACCATACTACTGTGATTTGAAACCGATAGAGCTAATCTGGAATATAATGAAACAAAAAAAAAACTGCAGAAAAAGAACATTTCTTCCATTAATTTAACTACCCTAAAACAATTAACCAAACAGTCTTTATAGAAGATTACCCAACATGATTGATTAAAAAATCCGCGAACATATAAAAGGAATTGAAAATGAAGGTAAGCATGGAGATGTGGTAATGGAAGAAGCAATAGGGATTATTATTATTATTATTTTGAAAGTTGATCTGGAGAGTATAGATGAATATGCAGCACATGACAGTCATGAAACTGGAACAGATTCCAGTGAAATGGATACAGCAGATGAAGAACTTGGTGTCTACCTCTTGTGTGATGGGTCATCTACTTCATAGCTCTAATCATCAAGGTAAGTGGAGTTTTCATTGCATAACTGTTCTGTACAGTCCTTCCTTCACTCCACAACCCCGATTAAGCACATGTGCGCACCCCCCCCCCCCCCCCACACACACACACACACACTCACACAGGCACTTGCATTTATCATAGGTGAGTTCCATTAGGAATGCTACTTTGTACATTCCTCTGTCACCTGTTAGCGTTGTTGGTAGACTCATCCCACAGCCACAGATGCCTGCCACAAGCACATCCCAAATAGTAGCACCATCACCCACACTGATACGCCTACCCTCCAAAGAGAGAGAAACATTCCTCTAAGCCTAGCAGGGGCGGGATCATGCTCTGTCAGATCTGCGCAGAGTAGTGTATTTCTTATTCATATGGGCTTTTCCATTCTCCATGCACTCATTGCACAGCAACCCAATGTGTGAGATAGTCGAGCAGGGTTGCAAACCACCTACAAAACATCGTACAAGATGATATTGATGATGACTGTTTTGTGGGGCGCTCAACTGCGCGGTCATCAGCACTCATACAAAGTCCCAATTTTTACACAGACCATTTTTTTTCACAGGCTAATCTAGTCACTGTCACGAATTGTGGTGATGATGATGATGATGATGATGATGATAACACAAACACCCAGTCTCTGGGCGGAGAAAATTCCCAACCTGGCTGGGAATCGAACCCGGAACCCCCATGATCGTTAAAGAGTGACTGATGATAAGGTGTAGTGCATTCTGATACGAGTGACATCAATATAAAGCACAGAAATCCGTAAGGCACTTCTGGACTCAAAGGGAGAGGTGGTACCAGAAATGTGATGAGTTCCAATCTCCCACTCTTCCTTTTTTAGGACTGGGTTTTTTTTTTATTTTTTTTTATTTTGGGTTTAAAGGTGCTCAACTGCTGAGGTCATTAGCGCCCAGTCACTGTTGTGAGAGCACATGGAATCTGGTAAAACTCAAGGGGATGGGGGGGGACACCAGAAGGACCTGACAAAGATGCAGATAAAATAAGTAAAAAGGTTAAATGTCTTTGGACAAGCCAGTTAAAGTTATAAAACGCAGAATACAAGCAGCTGCTCGAGCGTCATCAGCTAAAACATCCGGTAAAGTAGATGGCAGGGACAGGACAACACGAAATTGACTAAAACGGGGACACGACAATAAAACATGGCGCACTGTTAATGCCTGACCACAAGGGCACTGCGGGGCTGGGTCACCGGAGAGCAGGTAGCGGTGGCTAAACCGGCAATGCCCAATCCGCAACCTGGTCAGAAGGACCTCCTCGCGCCGAGATGGTCGGGAGGATGTTGTCCAAACAGTTGGGAGCAGTTTTACTGCCCGGAGCTTGTTTCCTTGGAGGGATGACCAAGCATCCCACCACAACGACACAAGCCTCTTACATACATCCCCACGAACGTCAGATGACAGGACACAATGGGAGGCTGGCCGAGGCAGGAGGACTGCAGCCTTGGCTGCAGCATCCGCAGCCTCATTCCCAGGCACTCCTACATGTCCGGGAACCCACAGAAAGCTGACAGAACCACCATTATCAGCGAAAGAATGGAGGGACTGCTGTATCTGTTGAATCAAGGGATGGACCGGATAGGGAGCTCCAAGGCTCTGAAGAGCACTGAGTGAGTCAGAGCAGAGTACATACGATGAATGGCGGTGGCGGCGGGCATACTGAACGGCCTGATGGAGAGCAAAAAGCTCGGCCGTAAAGCTGGAACATTGGTCGAGGAGCCGGTATTTAAAGGTGGCGGCCCCGACGACAAAGGCACAGCCGACACCTTCGTCAGTTTTGGAGCCATCGGTGTAAATAAAGGTGTGACCGGCAAGTCGAGCACGAAGTTCGACAAACCGTGAGCAATACACTGCAGCCGGAGTACCCTCCTTCGGGAGTGAGCTGAGGTCGAGATAAATATGAACCGGAGCCTGGAGCCAAGGTGGTGTCGGGCTCTCACCCTCTCTGAAGGTGGTAGGGAGGGCAAAATCCAATTGTCGAAGCAGGCGACGGAAGCGGACTCCGGGGGGCAGCAGGGCAGACACATACAACCCGTACTGACGGTCGAGAGAATCGGCGAAGAAGGACTTGTAAGAGAGGTGGTCGGGCATAGACAACAGCCGGCAGGCATACCGACACAGCAGTACGTCGCGCCGGTAGGTCAATGGTAACTCGGCAGCTTCAGCATAAAGACTCTCGACAGGACTAGTGTAGAAGGCTCCGGTCGCAAGACGTATCCCCCGATGGTGGATGGAGTTGAGCCGGCGTAAGAGGGATGGCCGAGCGGACGAGTAGACGAAGCTCCCATAATCCAGCTTTGATTGCACTATGGACCGATACAAGCGAAGCAGGACAGTGCGATCCGCTCCCCAAGATGAACCGCTAAGAACTCTGAGGACATTAAGGGAACGTGTACAACGGGCCGCCAAATAAGAGACATGTGGAGACCAACACAGTTTCCTGTCCAACGTGAGCCCTAGAAACTTAGTTGTGTCCACGAATGGGAGAACAACGGGACCGAGATGTAAGGATGGCGGAAGGAACGCTTTATATCGCCAAAAGTTGATACAAACCGTCTTCTCTTCAGAGAACCGGAAGCCATTTGCCACGCTCCATGAGTAGAGGCTGTCTAGACAACGCTGAAGGCAGCGCTCCAGGAGGCATGTTCTCTGGGCACTGCAGTAGATCGCGAAGTCATCGACAAAGAGAGAGCCTGAGACATTAGGTGGAATGCAATCCATAATTGGATTGATCGCGATGGCAAAAAGGGCTACGCTCAAGACGGAGCCCTGAGGCACTCCGTTCTCCTGGAGGAAGACGTCGGACAATACGGAACCCACACGTACCCTAAACTTTCGATCCGTTAAAAAGGAATCAATAAAAAGGGGCAGGCGACCGCGTAGGCCCCACCTGTGCATAGTGCGGAGGATACCTCCTCTCCAACAGGTATCATAAGCCTTCTCCAAGTCGAAGAACACGGCTACCGTTTGGCGCCTTCGCAAAAAGTTGTTCATGATGAATGTCGACAAGGTCACAAGGTGGTCAACAGCGGAGCGGCGGCGACGAAAGCCGCATTGGACATTAGTAAGTAGCCGTCGAGATTCAAGAATCCAGACTAACCGAGCATTAACCATGCGCTCCATCACCTTACAGACACAGCTTGTAAGAGAAATGGGGCGGTAACTAGAAGGAAGGTGTCTATCCTTCCCGGGTTTGGGTATAGGAACAACAACGGCGTCACGCCAACGCATGGGGACTTGACCTTCGGTCCAGACGCGATTGTAGGTACGAAGAAGGAAGCTTTTGCCCGCCGGAGAAAGGTGTGCCAGCATCTGAACGTGAATGGCATCTGGCCCTGGAGCAGAGGACCGGGACAGTGCAAGCGCACGTTTGAGTTCCCGCATAGTAAAGGGGGCATTATAAGTTTCCAGATTCAGCGAGTGGAAGGAAGGTCGCCGAGCCTCTTCTGCCTCTTTCCTGGGAAGGAAGGCAGGATGGTAACGGGCGGAGCTTGAAACCTCCGCGAAAAAGCGGCCAAAGGCGTTGGAGACAGCCACAGGATCAACAAGGACCTCATTACCTGAGGTCAGGCCAGGTACCGAGGAGTGGGCCTTAATGCGCGACAGCCGGCGCAGGCTACCCCAAACGACGGAAGAGGGAGTAAAACTGTTAAAGGAGCTGGTGAAAGAGGCCCAACAAGCTTTTTTGCTGTCTTTGATGACTCTACGGCATTGCGCTCGGAGTCGTTTGTATTCAATACAATTCGCCAACGTAGGATGGCGGCGAAAGGTGCGTAAAGCACGTTGTCGAGCACGGATAGCGTCCCTACAAGCCTCGTTCCACCAGGGGACGGAAACGCGACGTGAAGAAGAAGTAGTACGAGGAATGGAACGTTCGGCAGCATTGATGATAACAGCCGTGAGGTATTCAACCTGACTGTCACAACTGGGAAAATCGTGGTCCGGAAAGGTCGCCAGGGAGGAGTAAAGTCCTCAGTCAGCTTTCAGTATGTTCCAGCTCGAAGGACGTGGGGATGGGGTGTGGTGCAGGAGACGAACGACACAGGGGAAGTGGTCACTCGAATAGGTGTCAGAAAGGACATACCACTCGAACCGACGGGCAAGAGTGATAGAACAGATCGAGAGGTCCAAGTGGGAGTAGGTATGAGTAGAGTCCGAGAGGAAAGTCGGGGCGCCAGTATTGAGGCAGACAAGATTGAGATGGTTGAAGACATCCGCCAAGAGTGAGCCTCTTTGACAGGATGCAGGAGAGCCCCAAAGGGGATGATGGGCATTGAAGTCGCCAAACAATAAAAACGGCGGGGGAAGCTGAACGATCAGGTGCATCATGTCAGCCCGACTAACAGCAGATGACAGTGGAGTGTAGATGGTACAAACTGAAAAAGTAAAAGCAGAAAGAGTAATGCGGACAGCTATTGCTTGGAGTGGGGTGGTCAATGGGATGGGATGGTAATAGACATCGTCCCGAACGAGCAACATGACCCCACCATGAGCTGGGACACCGTCCACAGGGGTGAGGTCATACCGCTCCGAGGTATAGTGGGTAAAGGCAATACGGTCAGTCGGGCGCAACTTGGTTTCCTGGAGACCAAGGACGAGCGGACAGTGCAGGCGGAGAAGCAGTTGTAATTCCTCCCGATTAGATCGAATACCTCTTATGTTCCAATGAAACAACGCCATCGCTAGTCAAAAAGTTGGGGGAATGAGACGGGGGAAGAGCTGGTCACCTCGACGGCCGCGGAGGGCCAGGTTGCGAGGGAACAACGCTACAACCGACGGGAGGCGGATCCGGTTCCATCGACTCGTCGCCAGCTGCGGCCGCTGTCCCTGGTTGTATAGGAGGGGCAGCATCGTTTGCCGACGAAAGGCCGCTGAGCGCCTGGCAGCAGAGCGTCCCGGCGAAACTGAGGATGGCCGGGAGCAGCGACTCACGGATGGAGCGTCAGACGAAACGCGCCGGGGTGGAGAGGGGGATAGAGACTTCTTCTTGGAGGCCTTCTTGGAAGGCCGAGGAGGCACAGGGATGGTGGGCTGGACCCGAAGAAGGTCCTCACGCGCGGAGTCCGTTGTGGAACGCCGGACCTCGGAAGCTGGGGTCCGGAACGTTTCCCCGATGGACGCCTGAGAAGAGGATCGCTTCTCAGGTGGCGTGGGGGCAGGAGGAGGAGGAAGGGTGGCCCCTGGGGCAGAGGGGGTGGGGGCCACGGGGGAGGAGGATTTGGAAGGGAGGGATTTGGGAGGCGGAGGCAGAGCCCCCTGATGGGCGGAGGAGGCGGAGGGGGGACAGGATAGGGGTGAGGATACCACGGAAGGAGTGGACACAACTGAGGCAAACGAAGTGGTCAATGGCACGGGATGGAGGCGGTCATACTTCTTCCTGGCCTCAGAATAAGAGAGCCGATCCAAAGTTTTGATTTCTTGTATCTTCTCCTTCTGATATGCGGGGCAGTCTGAGGATCTAGGCGAGTGGACGCCAGGACAATTAATGCACCGAGGTGGTGGGGTGCATGTATGTTCCTCACGAAGAGGACGTCCACAATCGCCACAAAGGGGCTCAGCCTCACACCGTGACGACATGTGCCCAAAGCGCAAACACCTAAAACAGCGCATAGGAGGCGGGACGTAAGGTCACACGTCACACCAGTAGCACATCACCTTTACCTTCTCCAGGAGAACGTCCCCCTCGAAGGCGAGGATAAAGGCCCCGGTGTTGATGCGACAGTCTTTGGGGCCGCGCTGGACTCGCCGGACGAAATGCACGCCTCGGCGCTCCAGGTTGGCCCTGAGCTCCTCATCAGATTGTAGCAGGAGGTCACGTTGAAAAATAACCCCCTGCGTTCTATTTAGTGCCAGATGTGGGACAATGGATACTGGGATGTCCCCTAGGCGGTCGCACGCCTGGAGCGCCGCCGACTGTGTGGCGGAGGTGGTCTTGATAAGAACGGACCCTGAACGCATCTTGCTGAGAGCCTCGATTTCCCCGAAGATGTCCTCAATGTTCTGAACAAAGAACATGGGCTTGGAGGTGGCGAATGTCCCCCCATCGGTTCGAGAACAGACCAAATAGCGGGGGAAGTACTTCACCCCAAGCCGGCGGGCCTGTCCCTCCTCCCATGGAGTGGCCAAGGGGGAAAGGGCAGGAGAACCATAACTAGAAACGGTACCTTTTCTTTTGAAAGACTCGGCCGCAGAGTGACCTGATACGTGTTGACGTTTCATCTGCGAAACGTCCGCCCCGATACCACCCACTCCGACCAGGGGCTCTCCCCACGGGCGCCACCCAGCCGCAGCAAGGGCCACCTGGCAGGATGACCATTGCCGGGAGTCCTGATGCCCCAAGGAGACGGGCATCTATTCCTTGGCCGACGTGGGGAGGGTGCAGCTCAGGTATCGGCAGTACGATCCCTGTGTTGTCAGGGGGCTACAACCTAGAGGGTACATGACGACCCCACCACAACGGGCTGGCTACCGTGCTGGATTTCTGGTGCCATGGAAAGTCCATCATGATCGCTGGTGCAGATGGAGATGCACTATGAGCGTAACTTGGACAACCCATCAGGCGTTTAGGCCCAATTTGAGGAATAGTGGGTATGGTTACAATGCCGGTGCAATGCTGAGTGCCAAGGTCTTAGTGCACTTAGGACCAGTGGTACACCATGTAAGGTGTCCTTCCCCAAAAGGCTCATACTTCTGTAGAATTTTGAAAAATGGAGGTCAAACCCCAAGGGGGACCATCACATGGAAGGCCGAAACGGTTGAAACTCCTTTTAGTCGCCTCTTACGACAGGCAGGAATACCTTGGGCCTATTCTTACCCCGGACCCGCAGGGGGGTTTTTTAGTACTGGTTTGTTACTGAAGCATTTATAATTAAGTCATCAGTTCCATGGCAGTGCAGCTATATAATGACACCAGTTATTTGTGAACTGACCACTGTTATGAAAACACTCCTATTCTAGCAATAAATTGTCAGTGTACATGTTTTACTTTCACATTGAGGAGGTTGTAATAAAGGCAGAGCAGGAATTGAATTTTATGCATTCAACCAGTAAAGACATTAAAACATTAATGAATTCAATGCAGAGAGGAATGTGGAACTCAACAATATGGTCATTGTTGGTTTCTGTCTATCTGTTGTTGTGCTACTATCAAAGTAAAACGTACTATGCAGTGGTGTTACAGATACACTGCTGAATATTACAGCATTTAGCAATCTAAATAAATAATGACCAGCATATCTTAGTTTGAACATTACTGTTGCCATATGGCAATGCTAGGCATTTGAACTAACCTATATTATTTTTCATATTCTTTTTATATCTTCAGGAAGTCTTTCACTTGCTGAAGCCTTAAACATATTACTAGATAAGGATATGACTGCAGGTATTTTCATGGAGCCTCAAGACTGATTATTCTAAATATAAAAGTATGTCTGCTTTGGAGATTTCTGAAAAGTTTATAAACAACGAGATAATGGAGCATTTAGTTGATGAAACAAGACATTATGCATTATTTATTAACTGCCCAAATCCAAATATACTAGCTGATGAGATTAAATGTTTCAACGGGATTCTGTTTGTTAGTGGGTACAATATTCTGCCATCTAAAAGACATTACTGGGAAAGTGATGATGACATGAAGGACAAAGCTGTGTGTAGCTCCATGCTCAGGTGGCATATATTTCTACAAATCTATCGATTTTTGCACTGTGCCAATAACACCAAAATTGACTACAATAATAAGGCTTGGAAAATCAATACATTTATGAAAATGCAAAGAAGCAGTGTATAGATAATTTTGTATCTGAAGAGCATCTGTCAAATGATGAATACATGGTTAAACATTTTGTCCACCATGGTTGCAAGCAAATTAATTGGGGGTAAAACAGTATGATTTGGGCACAAAATATATAGCCTCAACACGAAGAATGGCTATTTAGTCAATTTTGAACTTTACCGGGAAAAGGTCCAAAACCAAACACAGAGATGGGAAAGTATTTGACAAGACAGCAAGCTCCTTACTGGCATTACATGACAAAATTCCAGCAGAGAATAGCAAGTCACATTATACATTTTTCATGGATAATCTATTTTCTGGTTCTGCACTTTTCTCATTTTAAAAGTCTCCAGGTATTCAGCCACTGGAACTATAAGAGAAAGTAGTCACAATGATCTCCTCCTCATGTGGCAGCCGACCTGCACAGTTAAGAGGTTTTCTCAGAAAACAAAGAGGAACGTGACACTCCTGGGGCCTCAAGTAATTGGGAAGTATAACATGTACATGGGAGGAACAGACCAAATGGACCAAAATCTGGAATGCTACCAAATTGGAATTCATAGCAAGAAATGATATTGAACACTGTTGACAAGGATGCTTGATGTAGCTATGCAGAAAAGTTGGCTTCTGTATAATAAATCTGGCATACCAAAAATTTCTCAGTTACAATTCAGGTTGGAAATAGCTAATGCACTGTTGTGTACGTCCCAGGTCCTTCCCAAAGCAGCTGAAAGAGATAATGCGTAGAATGAACAAGCAGCTTAAGGTCAGTGTATTTTGACAAATGCCTGACAATATCAGTGCAGTTATTCCCTGAAACAGAAACATCACTAAATCACAGCATGTTGGATGTGAACAATGAATGTACTTCACACATTCAGTGAGATATATTCACTAGATAGTTAAGAACTATGGCCTGACATAAAAATCTTGAAGGTGACTTCTACTGAGAAAATGTTATCAGAAGGGTACAAATTTACACTGATGCACATTTTTCACCGAAATTATAATTCTATTTTTGTACACAGTATCTTAACAACTGACATGGCAGCCTTCTTATGGCATTGTGAGTGGTGCATACCTACTCCTGGGATCGCTGTGTCGGTATTGAGCCACCTATTTATGGTTACATCTGACACCCCACCATTGTTGTTATTTCATGAAGTGCAAACCCTCTGCATTTTATGGTCCAATGAACGAGAAAGACAGCAAGATTTTGATTTATTAAGAGATAGTTCCCATTTTTTGAAATGAGTCAGTGAAAGTGTAGTATCCGGCCACTTGCTTGGCCAAATACCACCACGGAACATATCTGTGGCTGGCAGGTTGCCATACCCCTCAGCATCCTCCACGGAAGCCAGACACACACACAGCAATCACCATTCTGGTTGTGCATATCACCAGGCAACAACAGCAACAAGTCATGCTGTGAACACGACCGAGGACAACATGTGCATTCCAGACTCCAGTGGGCTCCACAAGAGGCATCTGCATCGCCCACCAGCAGTGTGCACAGCCAATTGCAGCGCTGTAAATGTGGCATTACATTTTCACCCACGCACCATGTGAAAAATCCACATCTCAGGTGACCACCACAGAGGCTGGAAACTGTCCAAGACGAAGAAGGTGACCACCACAGAAGTCCTTCTGTCAGAGTAGAGAGTATATCTAAAATGCTGCTCATCCACTAGCCTCAGCACTCACTCTCACCCCAGACTCAACACCAGCTGCTCCTTGCAATCCGGCCATCAGTAGTCATCTTCAACAGCAATATGCATTGCTGGCACGATCTCCAACTGGACATCGACCAAGGGTGGCCCAGGACTTCGACCAACACACACGGAGCTGACTGCAGCTGATCGATCCGGACATCTACCCAGACACTAGCCTGACCATGGTTAGGACATCAACTGGGCAATCACCAGACACTGACATTGGGCACCAATTTGGGCTACAGTGAGAACTCTACCACTCTACCAGAAGTAGCTTTTATTTTCTATTTCACATCAAACTGGGGACTGTTCATTCCTGAGTTACCAATAAGTGTTCTTTCACTGTAACCTGTGGATTGACTTTATTATGTGCTGTCCTTATAAACTTATAAAGACCAAGCCACAAAAAAAAAAAGATCAGGACTGTGTTGTAAGCTCCTTGTTTATGCAGTAACATAATTAAGAAGTCTACTGGAATAAGGATATCAAGAAACATAAAGACACGTCAATAAAGGCATAGCTTGTGATTTAAATAAAGCTTTACACCCAGCACTTAATTTACTAAGATCTCCTCGCGCGTCTTAATTCATCATACAGGAACCACTGATGTAGTAAAATATTAGGACCATCTTTTATGTTTTTACAAATGACCACTAAGTTGTGTCTAGGAACACTGCAACATATTAATAATGATGACTATCGACTACTGTCTTGCACAGGTGATCTTTGGAATTGTAAGTGTGCTTCAGTTGTTCTATGGCTGTTCCTTGCTTGGATATTGTATTGTATTGTGGTTATTTATGTAATGTTATCTCATATTGCGACACATTATCTGTCACCCTGATCCTATCCTGGGGCAGGACATTACAGTGGTGACCACACAATGATTGCTTACTGTCTAACAGTTGTGTGCCCCAATTCACAAGACAAGACAATGATTTCAGTGTCAGAGCGTACAGTGCTTCGCAATCAACTTTTCAGAAACTCACATTCATGAAACATGAAAGGTACATTCATCAGCTTACTGTTCCAACAGCAGACAACAATGTCGAACAGTGGCATACCACAATCAATTTACTTTGCGACTTTATTGCCATTGGCACATACTGAATCACAAACGGCCAGATTTGCAATCCTTCGCTCAGGCCAATGTGTCTTTCGCAGCATATGTGGAATCGTTTGACCTGGTGCTCGTGCAGCCAGCTGCACTGTCTTTGAACATTCCTATTGCATTCCCCACTGCTTTGAACAGATATGGAACATTCGTCTATTGTACCTCTACGTATGTCGCCTGGCAATCAGCACGACTACCACCTGCTGTCGTGCACATTCAAAATTCCACCATTTCACCTGGACCAACCCACTGTCTGCTTCACAATAATCTTCACCAAACTTAACGTTGCTAGTGACGGTGCTAAATCTGTTACACTGCTCAGTCACTTACACAGTGCACTACTGTCTGTCACAGACTGAACAGAGTATCAACGGACAAGCAGCAGTCGATGACCTCTCAAAAGCCGGAGTTGAGGGACCTTTGAACAGCTTTTGGGCTTCACCCATTAAGCTAATGCCCCTAAAAGACAGTACCGTAATTTAAGTGCAGACTACAGGGCCCTTAATGCTCATATGATAACAGCATGCTGGCTGGAATGTCCATAAATTGAAGTAATTGTCATGTCATCGCAAATAGTTGATAGTTCTGAAGATGTTCAAGTTGAGCCATAGCAAAGTGGAGAGCATGGGGTCAGCCTGTGAGATGGAAGCATTGGCATCCTCAGATGAGGTTGTGAGTGGATGCGATATTCTGGGTGCAGTGATAATGAGGGAACTGTGATGTAATAGTGGCTGAGTCCAGATCATTCAGCAAGTTATAGATATGTGTCAAGTGATGGCGATGAAGCTGTTCTCAGCAAAAAACACCATAGTAACCTACGACAACATCAATGATACACAACTATAATCAGTCACCTTGTACAATAACCTGTGTGTAACAATTTTGTTGGATATTAAATGGAATGTTCAAAATGAGTCAATCACACAAAAAGCAGGCGGTAAACTTCTGTAGCTTGTAGCATACTGAGAAAATGCAATCAATCTATGGCTGAGACTTAACCCTTTCAGACCTGATATTTTATTTCCTTATTAAAAAAATATCTGACATCATTATTACATTCATCTGAGTCTCCTGACAACATTTTTCTAAGAAAAAATTTCATATGATATCTAGTTTTCTAGATATTTAATGTACACAATCGTGTTCATCAGGTCTCGAGCTTCACGTCATTCATTATGTAGGTTAACACTATGGATCAAATATGCCACTCATTATTTCACTTTAAAACAGAAGAAACAATAAAAATAATTCCAAATTGCAGTTCTTATTTAGACAACAATGGTCAAAACACTGATTTTGATGTTTCGTATGAAACTGCAAAACAAATTTCTGTTCTTTTGGAGATATAAATGTACTTTACATTTTCTGCATTGAATTCTAGAACGCCCTGCACATTTTGGAATTTGGCAGCGACTTGGAGCACCTACATCATGCAAAGGCAAATGGTCAATGGAATCAAACTGTATCTCTGTAGCTGGTCATAATTCTCCTCTTTTTCTTGGTATGACTCTTATGTCTGAATCCAGTCCTCCATCAGACAGACGCCCCCTCTTCTTGTCAATCACTTTATTCTGGCACAGTATCAATCCATCTGCTACCCTGATACGAAAGGAAAGAAGGTCCATTTGCTTCTTATTTGAGATAGACAGGTTGTCTGCATCTCGTCTGTATGCCAACCAACTTTGCACGATGGCAAAGTCAACAGCATGAAAAATCATACAGAAAGGCCATTTTCGAGATCTGATGAAAACTCTGTAGTAGCTTATCAATTGATCAAATTGTATCTTCTCAATATTTCAGGTCTTTCTACTTTCACATATTTATGGTGTTTTTTGTCCCAACACTCAACTTCATCCACTGAGCCTTTACCAACAAAGTTTGAACACAATACAACTGGCCTATAGTCTAACCATTTACGCATGGTAATGTCATCAGAACTAGTGATTTCTTCACAGTAACCTCTGGTTTGTTTCATTATTGTTTTATCATCTGAAAAAGGCAAGTTCTTTCCAAATCTGTTTTGACAGACAGTACCTGCTGCATTGATGCCTTGAGATTTCATAACTTGAAACAGATGATAAGATGAAAAGAAGTTGTCAAAGTATAATTCATGACCTTCACCTTTTGCGAGTGGAACAGAAAATTCTAAACCAGCACTAGGACCTAATCCAAATTTTTTACAGTATGCGGTATTTAGTTCAGTTGTAGCACCTTGATACAAACTGAAATCATGCACTATTCCACTCTTTTCACATGAAGACTTGGATTCCCCATGGACTTGGTTCCCCCTTGACATACTGTTTTGCAGAAAACTTCCCAGTGAAAGGAATAATTCCTTCACTGATACAAACATTCTCTTCTATAGGAAGTTTACTGCAGCATTTTCGAATGGCTGAGTAAATTGGCCTGACTTTGTAAAATTTATCTTTATTTTCAGGCGGCTTTTCCAGATTGTTCACCAAGGATAAATTTGTTCAAAATTCTTAAAATCTGTCTCGTGACATGTTTACCCAAAACACATTTACCTTCAGGCTTGGATCCCAATACATTCATAATCTGGGAAATTTCAAGGTGCCAGTCAATATATGCAAACCAATAAATGCATATGCAATATATGCATCTCTAGTGCTTGAGGAGTTGAGGAGTTGTCTGCTTGAATGAGGATTTGCCTCTTTGTAATGCATAAATATGAGTATGTGCTGCCATGCTAGTGAACGAATCATCTGGTATATATCTTTTGAAGTATTGCATTGGAGAACACGAGAGAATCTTCAAAATTTGGAGCTTTGTGTGTTTCTGCAATGGTACTTAGAGGCTTTCGTTTCCATTTTATGGATTCTTTAGGTGTCACCATTATGTTGTCACACAGGTTATTCAATTCTGGGTTGTTTTCATCGCATAAAAAGTTCATCTCAGCAACCACCACCTCTCCATCATCTTCATCTTCAGATATGGTGTCTCTACACACATCATTCATACCCACTTTATTTGCTCCAACACATTTTACTATTTGTGGAGCTTGCCTTTTAATAAGTGATACACTGTCATCCTCATATCCACTCAAACTAATGTCTGAAACGCCATCATTTTCAATTATGTCCATAATCAAGCCCCAATCTTTCTCCACAGAAAGATATTCCTTGTCCATATTTGTAAGTCAAAAGCCAGCAATATAAAATAAAATCATATGTACTGGTCACTTGTTCTCCTCCTTGCTTCTGGTACTGAAATTAATGGAAAAATTACCACACTTTTCCTATTTTACGCCATTAAGGACCTGTTGTACACAAATGTGTACATTAATCTTACCTGATACATAACACAAATATGAACTGAATGAGATTGCTGAAACTTCCACTGAAAGAATGTCTAATGCTTCCAAAAGAAGGAAACCATACAAAACATTCATAAACAAAACCCACAATGTGACTATTATAGCAATAAAGTCAACAAGTAATGGCTTCCCACAAAAAGACAACATCAGAGAGTATATTTTACTACGTGGTTCACAGACTGCTCACAAGAGAGCAGCAGCTGCCAGAGCATGGCTAAAAGAAACATACACAAATGTGCACAGTGGGTTTGGATGCACCTGACATTTCTTGTCAGCGAAATATTAGTGAGCAAATTTTATGTACACAATTGTGACCACCAGGTCTGAAAGGGTTAACAGGACCAGTTGCTTACCTTCTCCTTCATCTTTTCCCAGCACACCTTCAATAGTTGCTGCCTCCTCTTTTCCACCAGCATCTTTAGCAGTCACTGTCTCATTTGTACTGAGCTCATCACCAACAGTGGGTGATTTGTTTTCTTCCACTACAACTCCAGTTGTGGATGCTTCATTTTTTTCCACTACATCTTTAACACTGGATGTCTCGTTTTTTTCTGCTACATCTTCAACAGTGGATGTCTCCTCCTTTTTCAGTACAGCACTTATCATCTCATTTTTCCCCACCTCTTCTCTAACAGTGGACACTTCATCTTCCTTCATAAGAACTTCGACAGTAGACTTTTCTGCATTCTGTGCTTTCACCTCATTTGTATCTTTGGTGGGAAAACTGAAAATACAGACAGCAGTACATTGTTACAACTGTAGATAATTTTTCAACAACCAAATTATTTCTAAGGTAACCATGAACAAGATCACATCCATTTTACAACATTTCACAAACTAAACAAAAGATATTCAAAGTAACTGGTTGGTCGAGTTATTGTTTCTGTCTATGCAACAGTCTGATCCTCAGCATCTTTGCAAAAAACAGTCACAGATTAGTGTGCTATTTAAACTTTGGTAAAGTAAAATGTTAAACATACATATGCACTCAAGCAAAACATGTGCCTAAATCATGGAGGAGTACCATGCAGAGCTTCTCAAATGAAAAATACGATACTACAAAACACACTGAAATCCAGTTACTTCTGGAATGGCTGGTTGGTTGATTTGAGGGAGGGGACCAAACAGCGAGGTCACTGGTCCCATCGGATTAGGGAAGGATGGTGAAGGAAGTCGGCCGTGCCCTTCCAAAGGAACCATCCCAGCATTTTCGAGGCAAGAAATCACAGAAAACCAAAATCAGGATGGCCAGACACGGGTTTGAACCATTGTCCTCCCGAATGCGAGTCCAGTATGCTAACCACTGTGCCACTTCATTTGGTTACTTCGAGAATGGTCTTTGACAACTCAGAAATTTAAAGTCTACACTACAGCTCCCTAATTGTCACCTAATGTAGCTGGATACATGAAAAATTTACTCACCAAGTGGCTGCAGGAGAACACGCACACGCACACGCACACGCACACGCACACGCACACGCACACGCACACGCACACGCACACACACACACACACACACACACACACAAAGGTACTGAAGGAAGGCGGATGAAGAAAAAGGCCTGTCAAGATTTAGGTGACAGGGAGTGTTTGGAAAGGTCACCCAGAACTCCGAATCAGGGGACACTTAACAGACATGACGAGAAGGAAAGACTGATTGTTGGGGACTGCACAGAAGAAGAGTTGAAATCCATAGACCTTAATGGTGGAAGACTGGGTGATAAGCAAGACAACAGATTACAGACAAAACTGTGCAAGTGTTAATAAGAGCAGAAAGCTACGTAAACTGTATATGGTAGCGGTGAGGATAGAGATGTCAGAAAATAAAGAGATACAGGAAACTAAAACCGAATGGGTAAAGGTATAGTTATTGAGAACAAAAGTTGAGACTGAAGAAATTAATGTAAATTAAAGCCGTGTGGGTGGCAAAAACTATGGACAAACTGTAATGTCAGTTCCCATCTGCACAGTTCTGAGAAGTTAGTGTCTGAAGGAAGACTCAAGACGGCATGTGTGGTGAAATAATCACCAATATCAAAACTGCCATGCTGTAGAGCATGCTCTACAACAGGATACTGTGTGGTGCCAGTGTACACCCCCTGCTTAAGTCCATTCATCCTGACTGGTAACTTGATACACGCCCGACACCTCTACCACTTACAATGCACTTAGCTTTCCACTATTACAAACTCTTCCACGATGTTTTGTCAGTAATCTATTTTTGTTCAGTACCCATCTTCCACCTCTAAGCTCGCAGGTGTACCAATTTCGTCCAGTGCAATCCCAAATAATCAGTCTTTCTTATCCCATCTGGTAACTGTCTCCTGACCAAGGGTTCGGGGTGACTTTTACAAATTCTCCCCAGTTCCTGAGCCCCACCAGTCCTTTTTCTTCATCCCTCTTTCTTGTCCTTCAATATTTTTGCCAGAAGAAGGAACCACTGGCTCTGAAAGCTTGCAATATTCCTTAAATTGTGTATTCTCCTGCTGCCGCTTGGTGAGTATATTTCTTATGTAACCAGTTATATTACCAAAAACTGGAAACTAATTATTTTTGTTGATACAATCATCACCTAAAATAGACAATATGGTCCCTTTAACCTTTGAAATGCTCTCGCCAGTATATGAAATGTGATTGATTAAATTTTAGTGCACAACAAGCACCAATTTACTGCTATTCAATGAATGGCGCAAATTTGGCTGTTCTTTCACTGTAGAAAGAGGCCAGCTCATAACAGAGTAGGCACCCTGTCCTCAAAACTCTTGTAGGGGAATTCTTTTTACTAGAGCGTTTCTACCTGAATATTTTCGGCATTATGAATTTCATTCAGCAGATTAGTTAACATACATTATGGATGACGTTTCATAGCACCAAACTCAGCATCAAGCTGACAGCTGTTGTTCTTTTACAGTTGACAGTTTTGTTTACTGACAAGCCCAGTGAAAAATTGTTTTCTGCTCTGTGCAGAAGTTTACATGGCAACTTCATTCTAGATCTAATGACATGATGATCAGCCCAAACTTTAGCTCCATGCAAAGCCTTAATTATTACATCATTTCTAGTATATCTCATGTGCACAATTACACAACCCAGCAGTTATCAGTGTTTATAGAGTTAGTTCGCAAATAAGCTGTTTTATATTTGACAATCTAAAGAACGACTTTGTAATGCAAAGATAAAGAAGTCATCTCAGAAAACTAATTTGTCATTGTCAGGGATGTTAAACAAAACTCCTTGTAAGTCTTCATACATTCGTTGATATGGCATATTGTCAGGGCAAAGAAAACCCCTTTGAATTTGATCAAGGAACTACATTCATTACAAAATTTAAATTTTGATGAAGGGTGTGGAAAATATCATCATCAGGGGGGGAGGAGGGTTTCCACTAAAGTAATTAATGCAGTTGATTGCATATGAGCAGAACCATTAAATCAGCTCTAAAGTACACATTGTTACTGACACAACAATATAATATTGCAAAAGTGAGAAGTCAAGAATGGCACAATATTACTGCTCAATATTTATATCTGAAGCATCATTTACAATACTGCCTTTATAGTTAATATGCCAGCAATTGATGACATGGAACGTGCATGCATTGTGATTAAATTGCTTGCCTTGTGAAACACAAGCTGAAATTATAACAGGATAGGCGAAACAAGCCAAAGAAGGTTTCTGTGATTATTTCAATGGACTAGGGGCTATTTTAAGGCAGCAAAAATTCATAAATCACAACAACTAATTACAAATTGAAAAAGTGAACTGTGTAGTTCATCACATACATGTGATGTTTCCTACATATTTCTCTAATGTAATTGTTGTAACTACACAGTACACTAGACTGATCCAAAGTAACCCAAATATAGCTTTAATCATGAATCACTAAACTACAACAGAAAACAGAGTCCTGTGAATACCCACATAATAAAACGTAGTACACTGACGTGAACAGCACACTGGAAATATACACACGAAGAGTCAGTTAGTGCTACTCTGCACATATATATGCTCGAGTTGCCTGTAGATGGTACAGTAGCGATGTTGCCGTGCTCACGCCTCCTACATGCACCCTCCAGTGGCTGGTCCGTGCTGATACAGTTGGTGGCCAACTGAAACCAGAGCGGCGGCAGCCAGTGCCAACAGATGGGGTGGGATGATGAGTCTGACGGGCACCAGAGCATAGGGCTGGGACACGCACAGATGTGGGCTTGCCCAAGGGTGGCGCCCAACGACAGCAACAGAGTGGAAGGGCCATCACCATCCCAATGTCGTCATCAGCAGACAGGTCCCAGTGCCAGGGCAGCAGGACTGGACCCACTGGTGACGATGACTGATTTGATGATGAAGATGTGGTTGGTAGGGGTGGCCCAACCAGAGCAACAGGCTGCGGCAATGGACCCGAGGCCTAAGACAGACCAGCACTCAGCATCAGAAGCTGGAACCCAATGGTCCCACACATGGAAGAGGCAGCGAATAAGGTGGAGGCAGCTCAACAGCAGGCAACAAGGGGCTTGAGGCGAAGGGTGGCAGGGCAGGCTGCAGCGATGGTGGTTGCATCAGCGAACCAATAGCTTCCTGAAGGAAGTGTGAGCACCACTAATCAAGGTGGCACGCCATCAGTCCATCAGCCATAGGGACGCCACACAGATGGCATCCCCAGTAACAGACAACAATTGCCAGTATCCACTTGGGCCGGCAACCAAACCCTTGTGTCCAAACCAGTGACCACGGCGTGAAACGGCCAGATGAACTAGACTATGGCAGCCATAGAGCAGGCCACAGAAAAAGGACGCACATGTGTGGCTGCTGGCCATAAAGCAACTGAGCCAGGCTCTGCTACCCCATAGGCGTAAAGTGATAGTTGTTCAGAAAATGGAGAAGGGCATCGTCTGGAAAGAAATGCATAAAAAACTTTTTCATTTGGGACAATGGAAAATCCAGGAAGGAATGTAACAATATTAGAGAAGGAAAGTTGCTACTCACCATATAATGGGGATGCTGAGTCGCAATAGGCACAACAAATGATACACACACACACACACACACACACACACACACACACAGAAACGCAGCTTGCACTCACGTCTGCAGTCTCATATAACTGAAACCACACTGCAAGCAGCAGCACCAGTGCATGATGGGAGTGGCGAATCGTTTTGTTGTGCCTATTGCGACTCAGCATCTCCGCTGTATGGTGAGTAGTAACCTTCCGTCTCTAATATTGTTTTTCATTTGGGACTTGAAAGTACCCACTAGTTGTTCTGCCTCGCCATTTGATTGTGGGTGGGAAGGCAGAGCCATAACCTGACGAGTGCCGTGATGGGAACAAAACAACTGAAAGATGTGAGAAACACACTGGGGATCATTATCGGAAACGAAGGTACACGACAATCCCTCAACAGAAAAAAAACCACCAAAAGTGTAAGAATTGTGACCTCGGCTGATGTCAACACACACCGGAGAATATAAGGAAACTGATAAAACGCACTGACAACCAAGAGCAAATAGGAATACATGAAGGGAGACCCGAAGTCTACATGAATGCGTTACCATGGCTGGTGTGAAGCAGGCCAGGGTGACAGAGATAGCTGGGAGCTGCTTGATGTCAGGCACACTGCGCACAAACTGCCACAATATGAACAATGTCACCATCAATCCCGGGACCAAGACATGTCTCCTAGGTATCAGTTCAGTGTGTGAAATGCCCCAATGGTCCGGGCATAGAACCTTGCACCTTAACACAGCAGGAATGACTACTCTGCGAGAGAGGTCTTCTGTGGACTAATGCAAAACACCATCAAAAAAAAAAAAAGAGGCAATACCATAAGGAAACATAGTTGCACAGAGGGTCCGAAGCCCGACCCAGCAATTTATCTGGCCAGGCACTTTGAACAAATCAAATCACCTGGCGAAGAACTGAGTCGGTGGCAAGAGCAGCTGCTATGAGCGAGTTCGTAACTGGGTAAACCCTGATCGTTGCTTGCATTTCAGTATCGAAATGGAAGCAAAGCAATTCTTCACGAACAAAGTTGGGATCAGGACCTACAGGAAGATGGGCCAAGACATTGGCATTAACATGTTTAGACGTGGGTCGAAAATGGATTACGTAATTGTAGCGAGACAAGAACAGTGTGCAGCATTGCAGGTGATGTGCTGCCTTGTCAGGCAAAGAAGTTAAACAAGAAAACCAAAGGTTTATGGTCAATAATAAGATGAAACTTGGAGTCATACAAAAGAAATGTAAAATTTCTTGAGAGCACTGATGGTGACAAGAGCCTTTTTTCAACCCAAAAGTAACGCTGCTGGGCTGGAGTTAGAGATTTAAAGGTGAAAGCAACAAGCCATTCAGAACCGTTGGCATACAGGTGCTTGAGGAGTGCGCCAAGGCGGTATTGTGAGTCGTCAATCGCCAAAACTATATGCTGGTGCAGAGGGAACGTAGCTAAACAACGGGCCAAGAGTAGTTTGGATTTAACATTTGAAAAGCACATACACAATGTGGGCTCCAGCAGAAGGTGAACCCTATCCCGTGAGACTTCAAACCCCAGATACATAATAGAATGCGGAAAAAGACTGATATTACGCAAGGACTGTAAGACAGAAAATCAAGTGTGCAAATTTTGCAAGTTACCGCCTGCAGAAGAGCCCGTGACAACAATATCATCCAGATAATTAATGCAAAGTACAGGCATAGTCAATTGCTCTAAAAATCTTTGGAAAACAGCAGGGGCACTAGCCACACCAAAAGAAAGGCACAAATATTGATAAAGACTAAAAGGAGTATTCAAAATCAGAACTTTCTGACTCTTTCTTCAACCACAGGAACCTGCAGATGTGTTTCAGACAAATCAATTTTAGAAAAGTACTGGCCACCTGATAATTTCGTCAACAGTCCCTCCTGGCCTGGTAGATACATATCCACAATCGAATGCACATTGACAGTGGTACTGGAGTTGCCACTAAGGTGAGGTTTTTCTTATGGTTTCTGAACTACAACGAGCGAAGACAACCATTGACTAGCCATAACAGGTTGCACCATCCCTAGAGATTGGAGTCTGTCAAATTCTGCTTTCACTTAATTTTTCAGGGTGACAGGAGTACGATGCGCACGACAAAAATGATGCCGAGTCGTGGATTTCAAAGACATATGAGGAGAAAAATTCTTAGCACACCCAATACCTTCCAAAAACAAGTCCGAAAACTCTTTACACAGTGTTTCCTGCTGAGAATACAGTACCCGATCGGGCGCAACGTGAACTGCAATGTTGACAGAAAATCCAAATATCTGAAATGTTGCCCATCCCAAACAAGTTCTCAACACCGGCATCAGCAATCTTCAAACATGTAAGCGGGCAATTTGCTGATTTGTAAGAGACAGATGCAATAAATTATCCCAATAGCACAATGTTATGTTTGTTCTAACTGACCAGCTTCCGCATCACTACTGTAAACGGCAGAGGGCCTAAATTCACATAGGTTTGAGAACTGAATATTGTCAATGCATCACCTGTGTTGATCTGTAGCTGGGTCGCTTGGTGAAAAACACTTAACTCAATAAACAATTTGAAGAAGTCACAACCATTGGAATCACACACACTTTACATCCACTTCCATATCCTAGGCAACTGTCAGTGAATAACACAAAGGTATTGTGGCCTTTCTTCCAGCAACCATTAAAAGTAGCCCAGCATTTAGGGCACACAGAACATTTGTGCTGGACAAAACAAAGGGCAAGACAGAAACAGAGAATGCTGATGCTGGTGCCGTGGCGGTTGTGGTTACTTTATCTGTCCTTGGTCAGCTCCAGGCTCAGCCCGCATGTTTACTGCCACCACTACTACTTTCTCATGCAAGTTATCTGTCGTTCTAGTGGGTACATCGTGTGACACTACTGCCACGTCACCTCACTCTTCAATTTGGTCACTCGCTACCCGAGAAACCTCAAAAGATTGCACTATTTGCAAAACTTCAGCCAACGGGGAGTTTTCACAGAGTAAGGCCTTATGGGTGCACTTCCTTATCCGGAGCTAAGCAGACAATTGCTTCACGCACCACTGAATATGCATAGGAATCATGATGGGCATCAGTAACGAAATGACACTTATGGCTAAGGCCGTGGAGTTCGGGTGCTCAGGCTGGTTTAGTTTCTTGCAACATCAGTAGAATTGAACTCATGCTGCTATGACATGCATTCATTTTGCGATAGTATTTGAACAATAAACTGCAAATGATCGAAAGTAGAGCTGTCGGTTCCTGTAAAGGAGCAAGCTGACACAGTAAGTGATACTCCTTAACTCCGAGTCTTTTTCCATAAGTGTCCCATTCCTCGGCTGAATTATCATATGGAGGGAATGTGGATGGAGGGTCTGGTGGAATGGTATCCTGTCTGTTAATGGAAGCCGTCAAGGTGGTTACAGCCGAAGTAAGCTATTCACTTAAGGCTGGTAGCACGGCATATATAATGAATAAACCTGATGAAACCACACATAAAGATGGCACATTCGGAAACCGTTCCAAACTCAATGCCAATTTTGTTGTAATTAGATAGTACATGAGGCTTGGCTCAAAGTAACTCAAACATGGTTTTATTCATGAAGCACTCAACTACAATGGGAAACAAACTCCCATGAATCCCCACTTAACAAGATACAATATACTGATGTGAACGGCACACTGGAAAAACACACAAGAAGGGCCAGTTAGTTCTGCTCCCCGCATATACACTGGCATACAAAATTAAAGTCAAACAGAAATTTTGTGAAGTTGTATTTATTTCACCACAAAATAGTATAAACAGGTGATAGTAAAGCAGAAACAATGTAAAGAATACAGTATGTAATCAACTGCAACATGCACAATGGTAGACAAAAATGTTCTTCCTTTTTTTCCAACTTAATGGATTTGCACACACATTATGACAACTGGTTAATGTGCTCAGTATGGGGTGTGGCCACCTCTGGCACCCATTAAGGCGGGAGAACGATGGGAATGCTGTGGATGATGTCAAAACTTCATGTTGAGGCAATAATGCCCATTCTTCCTGCAAAGCTGCTCACAAGTATTGGAGAGAGAGAGTGGTGGATGCCAATGTGATGCGACCTGTCTCCCTAGAGGATCCCAGACATGTTCTATGAGATTCAAATCGAAAGAGTGAGCAGACCACACCATGCTTGTAATATCTTCCATTTCCAAAAAGGCATCAACTACCCTTGCTATATGAGGTCGATCATTATCAACCAAAGGTAAAAAATTTGGGTTCACAGCATGAGATCCCACGATCTCCTCACGGTACCTGACAGCAGTTAAATCTTGCTGAATCACCTGCGCAATTTCATGAAGAGGTGTTCAAGTGGTCAACATAATCCCTGCACATACCATTACTGATCCTCCTCAATAACAGTCTCTTTCCACCATCCAGCCACATATGAGCATTCCCCTCGTAACTCAGTACCACCCAGGACTGGAGCAACTGAATTACATTTTCCGCCAAGTTTTCGACTACCTCTTGTAGGGCTCTGAAATAAGAAATGTCCTGCCCACTATCCTTCCCAACCCTGCCACAGTGGTATTCCGCGGGCCACTGAACCTACCCAATATACTTGTCCATCCCTACACAATCTCTGCTCCTAACCCCTTACCTCATGTCTCATACCCCTGTAATAGACCCAGATATAAGACCTGTCCCGTACATCCTCCTATCACCACCTACTCCAGTCCAATCACAAATGTCACCTATCCCATCAGAGGCAGAGCTACCTGTGAAACCAGTCATGTGATCTACAAGCTACGCTGCAACCATTGTGCTGCATTCTATGTGGGCATGACAACCAACAAGCTGTTTGTCCACATGAATGGTAACTGACAAACTGTGGTCACGGAACAACTGGACCATCCTGTTGCTGAACACGCTGCCCAACACTACATTCTTCATTTCAATGACTGCTTCACAGCCTGTGCCATATGAATCCTTCCCACCAACACCAGCTTTTCTGCACTGCACAGGTGGGAACTCTCCCTGCAATATATCCTACGTTCCCATAACCCTCCTGGCCTCAACCTTCATTAGTCATTGTCCTCAATCATCCAGCCCCTTCTCTGTTCCCATTCCAGCACTACACAGCCTTCTAATCCACCAACGCACCCAGTCTTCTACCTTCTCTCCTTTTCTGCTATCCCCACCTCTCCCCTGCCCTCCGTCTAACCTTCCGACTGCACCTAGCTAGCCTACCCTCTCTCCACCTCGTCCCTGCTTGCTTCCCAGCAGCACTTCAACATTCCCCAACCCCATCCCGCTATCCCTCCCCCTAACCGCCCCAGCCTCCTCATAACCCCCACTCAGTTGCCTCTCCCATTATGCACTGCTGCTGCTCACAATGTAGCTTCAGCTGGCAGAGACTGCAGTCATGTGTGTGTGAGTTGCATTTTCGTGTGTGCGTGTACACGCATGCTTGTACATGTGTGTCTGTCGTCTATTTTTGACAAAGTCCTTGTTAACCAAAAGCTTATTTTTTTGAGTCTCTTTGTTGTTCCTATCTGTGACTGAGCATCTCCACTATATGGTGAGTAGCAACTATCCTTTTAATAATATTGTTACATTTTATCCTGGATTTTCCATAGTTTGATTAAACATAAGTACTATTGTTTCTTAGTAGGTTTAATGTGAGTGGAAGCATGTAGCTGTAGCTGACCCTCTGTGAGAATGTCAACCTCACATAAAGTGGCATGGGTTTGGGAATAGGGCCATGTGAAATTTAATTGGGAGAATGTATTTATAGACTCCAAGAATTTTCACAGGTCAGCCTCGCCATGTGTCCATATGGCAAAGATGTCATCAACGTACCCAAATCAAACCCAGGGATGAAGGGATATGGATCCTAGGGAAGCCCTCTCCAACACACTCATGTAAAGGTTAGCATAGGCTGGTTTTCATGGCTGTGCCCTTTATCTCTTTGCATATCTGTCCCTCAAAGGTAAAGTGGTTGCTGGTAAATATAAAGTTGTTTATGGTGAGCAGAAAGGACGTCACATGTTTGGAATCAGGTGGGTGCTGACCGAGGGAATGCTCAGCAGCAGACAAACCATGTACATGGGAGATGATGGTACAGAGGGAGATGGCATCAATGTCCCCTTTGAGAGGCACAGGACATTAAACCTTCTTAACAAATAGAACTTATATTTTGATAGTTTCCCTCCTTTCCATATCAGATGCTCCCCTACATACAGCCTTGGCATTCAAGGCAAATGTATTTGTTCACACACAGACACTTTACAGCAATATTCTGCTGTTCTCACCTCAGCCTTCACTGGATGTAATTACCCAACCAGCATAGTTCAAAAGCAGATTTCCCAGGTCATTGCGTACAGTTCTGCTCCTGCTGATTCCTCCACAAAACAATTTAGGAGTACAACCTCTTGTCACTCAGTAATATCCTAGTCTTGAATGTATGAGTATTAATCAGCTACTTCGACAAGGTTATGACTTCCTACAATCATGCCCTGAAATTTTGCCCACAACTAGAATACCTCTTCACGGCCCTCCCAAACTCTGAAATATTATTGTCAGACCCTATGCTCTTTCTGCACCCATTTTTCCTACTCTATGGCTCCTACTCCTGTGACCATCCCCGATGTAAGACCTTCCTCCACCACCTACATCAGCCCTGTAGCTGGCAAAACATATAACATCAAAGGAAGCGTCATCTGTGAAACAACACATGTCATGTACCAGCTGTTATATAAATACTTATCAGCCTTTCACCTTGGCATGACTACCACCAAGTTATCAGTTATGGGCATAGAAAGAGGGTGTATACTGCCAATACACAATACCATACTACAAAGTATCCTCTACAAGACAATTGCAGCCTCGGTGTTCATTTCAGCACACATGCCATGTGGTTTCTTCCCCCAGACACCAGTTTCTCAAAACTCCACAGTTGGAAATTGGCATTACAACATGTCCTTGGTTGTCGCCACCAACCTGGCTGTAATTTACATTAATATCTTCAGTAACAACATTATTTCTCAGTAAATATTCCTTTTTTCACTTCCTTCTAGTTTTCTATGTCATTTACTTTCTGACCTGTCTATTTTTCCCCACTCATAATCGCTACCATATACAATACACGTAGCTTTCCAGTTCTTATTAACTCATACACAATGTTTTGTCAGCAATCTCTGTCTTGCTTATTACCCAATCTTCCACTAAGCTCTCAGATTTTTAAATCTCAACCAGTGCAGTGCCTCACTATAACCAGTCTTTCCTTCTCACCCAGTCTGGTAAGTCTCTCCTGAACCAGGGTTCTGTGCGACTTTTCCAAACTCTTCCCATTTCCTAAACATCACCAGTTCTTTCCTTTGACCCATTTTTCTCCCCCTTCAACCTTTCTGCCATAAGATGGTGGCACTGGCTCCGAAAGCTTGCAAATTTCAATGCCTTTATATGTGTTTTCCCCTGCCATTGCTCACAGAATAGCTTTTTAACTATTCAATTACATTAAACTTATTGGAAAAAAGACAAAAACAGAAAAATATGAATTTGTTCCTATTCCCCCCACCGTCTGCCCCCCACACAGCTATCAAAGTAGAGTTTGAATGTTTTTGCACCTTTACAGATTCAGAAGGATGTAGGCTGCAGTAGGTACTGGGAGATGAAGAAGTTTGCACAGGATAGAGTAGCAAGGAGAGCTGCATCAAACCAATCTCAGGACTGAAGACCACAAACCCCCCCCTCCCCCCCTGCATCTGTAGAAATGGCAAAGAGAACTGACTGCTTCATTAGGACCACGACGGGAAATTGCCTTACGCCAAGCATAGCACTGTCCTTCCTCGTTTCCCATATACACTGTGAAACTGAAGGTGGAATATTTATGTTTGTAGTAATAAAGACTCACATCAGACAGAGGACTAGCCAACAATTTCTGCAGTTTGAAACATGCACTGATAGTGGACTTATTAGACATATTTATTTGCCATCTCTGTTTCTCCCCTTCAGAGGAACTAGTATAACGTTCACATAGTTCACACTTACCCTTTTTAGGTTGAAAGAATGACAAATTATATTCTTGGTTGCCTTAATGTGACAGGATTCAAGGAGACATACTTTCCTTGATCTATTCCTATTACATTCTGTAAATCTTTGCAACGCTCAATTCAGTATCAAGGTACTCTCTGCTTGCTTCTTTCCCTGTGTAATATGAATCCACACAAGGAAAGCTGTTTGAATGCTCTCGGACTGCGTTTATTTCTGTTGTATTGTATTCCCTCTTTTGGAATGGTTTCCTCTCACATCAGGTGACAAAATTACACGTGCTTCTAGGTCTTTCATAGCAGTCTCTACCCACATGTCTGTAACAGAGATGGTACTCAGAAACATTTTATGATGCACCTTAATGTTATCCCAATCAACTTTTAGAGAATACAGTTTTTAAATTTTTCTTCTTGATTCAGTTGCATTTTGGGTCTGTTTTCTGCTAACATTTTTCACATGGTGACAGATACATTTTGGCTGCCTGCTATGATCTCCCATTTGCCAAAATGGTTCAGAAATACCCTGCTTGCTTTCTTGGGTTAACTTGTTACGACATTTCGGTCAGCATAAGTTCAGACTGCATCCAGGTGTCATTATCGTAGCTTTCAGTTCTCTTTCAGCCTTTGTACGCCATAACTACATTGAAGGTCCTTTCACTCTATTTACAATCTATGAGGGTGGATTCCTGCTCCTTTTATTGGTCTCCCTTTCATTACTTGAGCATCTCAATATTCTAACAGTTTCTGGTGAGGAGCACATTGTGTTTATATTCTGCTAAGGTGGTGGGCATTCACTGGGTTAAGAACCATGCTCATTAATTAATGTTTGACTTGGAATACACTTGTCAACAGTGAATATGTAACTGGAATGAAATAAATGACTTAACTATTTTGAGCATGTTGACAACGAAAATGGCGATGAAAACCTTGATTTAGCTAATGTTTCCAAGTTAAAAAGGGTTCATTTAATTAAATTTTATTAGCACTTATTGTCAGTCCCTTCCCAGACAGGCTGACGACAGAGTGGTGGAGCTTTAGTCAGCAGTAGCTGTGTATATTTTGTCACTATTTTTAGCCCAGGAAGAGCAGAGCATGTTTCTTTTAAGTGTAGTTTCAGCCTGTTACAAGCTGTGTTCTGTTCGTGTGTTGGAAGAACATGTTACTGAAGTGTAGTTAGTGTGTGCCGTCATTGCAGTTCCTGTGATTCAATACAGCTCGCAAATGCGTGAACAGTGTTGACAATTTTTGCTACATTTGAGGACAGGCTATACTGAACTTGCAAAGGAGGAGGCAAACAGATTTTACTTTGACTGAAAATTCAGGGACCAGGATAAGCCCTGGGCTTCTCATGTATATTGCATATTTGTCTCTTGGGTCTTTTTTTGCTACATTTGAGGACAGGCTATACTGAACTTGCAAAGGAGGAGGCAAACAGATTTTACTTTGACTGAAAATTCAGGGACCAGGATAAGCCCTGGGCTTCTCATGTATATTGCATATTTGTCTCTTGGGTCTTTGTTCATGGCTGAATCACAAAAAAATTCTTCTATGGGCTTTGCTATACCCATGATCTGGCGAGAACTGTCAAACCGTGTGAATGACTTTTACTTTTCTATGACAACTCCATCAACACGTGGTATTTCCAAGAAGAAAAAGTCTTCCTTGACACATCCTAACATACCATCAGCTATGTCATCAATGCCTCATAGAGACGGATTGCCTGTTCCTGTCCCAGCTCGTTGTGATCACGATGGGCGGTACTGAAACTAATGCTGAACAGTGACCTTCGAACCCAGTTTTTCAAAAGATCCTGATTTTATGTGTAACAACGAGTGTACAGATGTTCCAAAAATGACAGTATGGACTTAATGACCTAGTGAGAGATCTGTAATTGCTGAAAGGTAAAGATGAACTGTTGGCGTCAAGATTACAACAGTGGAATTGTGTTGATAATATGGTAAATGTGACTGCACTCCGTAACCGCCGTATCTCATGCCTTCCATTTTTCGAAAGTGGAAACAACTTGATATTTTTTGGTTATATGCAGGGACTAATGACAGCTATGGGCACTGGTTACAAAAGTGATCAGTGGAAATCGTTTGTCAACCCCTCCAAAGTAATTCTCAAGTGTGTGCTAATGCACAATGGCAATGTACCACCACTGATTCTGATTGGGTACACACCTTACAAGAAAGAAACATATGATAATACAAAACAAAACTTCTGAACTGCTACTGCAGGCTGGGGTGGAACATGTCTTTAAAGTTACATTTTCTAGATTCCCAAGAATGGAGGATGCTTTCACCAACAAATTTCGAACATGGAAATGAGACTCCAGGCAAAGTGGAGTGCATCAATGTTGCCCGATTACTGCTGGACACTAATCATGGAATCACCAGTAAAAAAACTACAAACATCAGGCAAAGCAGTTGTGCCTTCAGTGGTCCTCGTCCGAGGGATAACACCAAGGTAAACACATGCTTAAACTTGTATAGGTAATTAAAGTAAACTATCATGACTTCAAAACAAGAGCTAATCTTTCATTTTCATTCACATTTTCATTATCTGCACACCCAAAAACATAAATATTAGAAGTTTACATGCTGCTTAAAAAAGAGAGAGAGAGAGAGAGAGAGAGAGAGAGAGAGAGAGGAAAATTTTGTTAGCTAGTGGAATTAATGAAGAACTTAATTACCAATACAAATTATAAGAAGTAGCAAATTCAGAACCTGTTCCCCCGGCTGTTTATGAATTAACGTGTTACATTTGTAATGATAACCAAGTCTACAATGAGCATAACTATTATTACCTACATCTACATACATACTCCACAAGCAACCATATGGTGCAAGGCCGAGGGTACCTTGTACCACTTCTAGTCGTTTCCTTTTCTGTTCCACGCACAAATAGAGCAAGGGAAAAACAACTATCTACTTGTCTCCATATGAGCCCTAATCTTATCTTCATGGACCTATTGCAAAATATATGCATTAGTGACAGTAGAATCATTCTGCAGTCAGCCTCAAATGTCAGTTCTCTAAATTATCTCAATAGTATTCCTCAAAAAGAACATCGTCTTTTATCCAGTGATCCCTACTTGCGTTCCCAAAGCATGTCAGTAATACTTGCTTGTTGTTCAAATCAACCAGTAACAAATCTAGCAACCCATCTATGAATTGCTTTGATATCTTCCTTTAATCCAACTTGGTGTGGGTCCCAAACACTCAAACAGTACTAAATAATTGATGACATTGTGTCCTGTATGCAGTCTCCTTTACAGATGGAACCATTCCTTCATAAAATTCTCCCAACAAACCGAAGTCACCCATTAGCCTTCCCTACTACAGTCCTTATGTGCTCCTTCCATTTCATATTGCTATGCAATGTTACGCCTAGATATTAAATCGATTTGGCTGTGTCAAGCAGCATGCTACTAATACTATATTTGAACATTATGGTTCTTCCACTACTCATCTGCATTAACTCAATTTTTCTACATTTAGAGCTATCTGCCATTCATCATGCCAATGGGAAATTTTGTCCAAGTCATCTTGTACCCTCCTACAGTCACTCAACGACGACACCTACCCATATGCCACAACACCATCACCAAACAGCCACAAACTGCTGCTTACCCTGTCTACTACAGCACTGCATCCATGTGGCGAATCCACATGCATAATCTTTGTCTACAATACTCATTGTGTGCACGCACGCGTAAGCACATGGCCGGCAGTTCACTCACTCAGTATCACACAGCGCTCACTCATGGAGTAACGGGCAACAGTTGTGTGGCCTTGCCATGCAGATAAGGAAACCCACGCTTTACCCATACAACTTCGACACAACATAGAGGCACTAATGGGCCCAGCAAGCAGCCAAATGCATTTATAGTTAGAATTTCTCTTTAGCTGTCAATTTTCCATGTTTTCTATGGAGAAGGTGTGTACTGTATACCTGAGATTCACCAAGTTTAACGACAATATAACAAAAATTAAAGTAATAACCAAATACTGAAAGTTACTGAAAGTCATTTTTCTGTTGTGGAATTGTGTATTTCCATGAAATAATAGCTGATGAATTAATGCTCGCTTTCATTTGGCTGCTAAATTAACACATTTGGACATATTTCAAAGAGAACAAATTAAAAAGATTCATGTTGAGGAGTGTGACAGCAGACTATAATTGTCAACGTTGCTTATAATTAACAAAAAAAAAATTCAATCCAACTACACCACAGGCTTTCGTGAGTAAATCAAGCAAATGAACTAATAGGACTCATTACACACTGATAATATCAATAGAATGAGAAAGGAAGTGTACAGTTAGTGGTGAAAAAGAGATGGGTATTATTGGAATAGATTTCTATCTGGATAATTATTCCAATAAGTATATCATTCAAATAAATTTCTTCGCCAACATATTATCTGTAATTTAAATAGCGAATAACATACAATGACACCAAATTTTCTTTGTTTACTTCTTGTACAGAATTAGTATTTGTTCTCTTTGCTCCATGCAGTTGGGGTTTGAGAAATGTGCCTTTGTGGCTCAGTGGCTCTAGTTCGATTCCTGGTTAGTCCTATTATTTTCTCTGTTCTTATACCTCCTTTCATCTACGAGAACGACAGTGGCTGTATAAGTCCATTAAGAAGTGGGAGGAAGTCAAGGTCATACCACCATGCCTAGTAAAGCACTGCAGTGCTGAGCACAGCTTTAATGATTTACAATGTAACAAATGAAACATAAAAACACTTAGAGACGAATGGCCTAAGCAGTTTCTTCTATAACACACTAGGCAGGTGCAATATTGAGCAGCCAATTTAGTCAGACAGCTGATGGTCAGTTGTGACCGATCAGCTGAGCAAGGTAGATGTGGAATATTTTATGCCTTTTCCTCATAACAAACATGCTTTACTACAATTATAAAAAATATATTTTTCCATCATTTTATTTGCTTTATGCACTGCAGATTATAAGATCACTTACATAGTTGTTGAAGCATACAGAAAATATAGTGACTCATCTATTTTTATGCAATCAGTTTTGCATGAAAAACTCGTTAGTAGAAATCTATGAATATCAGAGAAAAGACCCGTACCAAACAAGGGAGTACTGATGTGCATCATTGTCAGTGATGAGGCATTTGGTATATCTGAAAATTTAATGTGTCCTTATTGAGGAAGGAGTTTAACAAACAATAAAAGAACTGTTAAAAATCAACTGTCTTGGTCTAGGTGGTTTAATAGAATGCACTTTTGGCACTTTGGCAAATAAATGGAGAACAGAGAATTTTTCACATCACCCAATGGATGTTTGAGAAGAATTTAGAATTGCCATAATAAATGTGTGCTGTGTTTTACAAAGCAATGTGCCAGAAAGGGAAGGCTATAATCTGAAGACATATTGTACATCCCTTCCAGAACTGGAAATACCTCCGGGTCCTACAAGCTGTCAAAACTCATCATGAAATTTATTTTAAGATGCATGCAAGGTCTGGCTGCTTCAAGAAATGCATGGAGACCAAATGCAACCATGTACATTCTTCTTGAGACAGCCTGCTTATAACTGGCAGTGCAGAGCCATAAAATCACATCAGCTCAGTGCACGGGCTACAATGTACGTTATTTTTTTTTTACTGACTGCCGCAGATGGTATGCATGTAGAACGATTAAAATTACTTGATAGTCAACACTTCATGCACTGTAGCTGGTTTCCTCCAATAAGAGCACTCAACGTCACTTCCGAACCGTTTGCTGTTGCCAAACCACCACAACAATTACTTCATTTCCAATTTCCTTTGTTATTTGCTCTTTTTTCTGCCATTCATTTTTTTTTCCCTGGAAACTGCTATTGTCAAGTATAATTTGCAATGAAGAGCCAAAAAGGCCTACTGATCAGTTGGTCAAGTGTCAATCAGTGTATGCAGAGAGAGAATGATTTCAGATAACCAGTGAAGGCGAGAATTTACAGTTTGCTGAAATTTTGCTGCGGAACTTGGCCATGCAAACAAATGTGTTATAATTTTTTTCTGTCTTGAGATTGCTTCTAGACAATAGACTCCAATGCTGTGACAAAGAGATTATGATTTTAGTCCTGTCACAGGTTGCTGACCATCATTTTCTTGGATAAAATGCTCATCACGAGGTCATGGTTAGGTTACGACATGAGGTCAAATTCAGGACTACAAAACCCGTCATCTGCCACAGTTCAGTCATTGGTCTTTTAAAATCAGCTGTCAACAGAGCATTTCCCATGTCCATTGTACCTTGTGGCAATTGCTTCCAACATTGCTCCACATTAACAACATTCGTGAAGTGACCCACTGTGTTTGTGTGTCACCTGTAGCTGAGCTAAAGCCGGCAGCAGATGTGGCAATACTGTGGCGGCAACTGACAGAAGTCATCTATCAAGTAATTTTAATTGGATTATAGCGATTTACAGCCCTTACACTACCGTCTCGGCCCCCTTCAACTTGTTTCTCCACTGCCACTACATCTCTAACTCCCACTGCTAAAATGGCACAAGAACTCTAAGTAAGCGATCTACAATGAGTAGACAACCGACAAAAACTCTCAGTCTTCAACACCTTCCTTTGATTGCTAACACTATCAAATTTGCGTGTCTCCTTGATAAAATTATGCAATTCATTTGTGTTTGTAGTGCTACAAAATGAGTGAACCAGCCAAGCAAGGACTCTGTGGTTCCTAGTGACTAACATCACCAGACTTTTAGTCTTAAGTCTCCTTTTTTCAATCTGACATCTGTCTATGCAATCAAGTTTATGTACAGCTTTGAGATTCATAAATTTTGGAAGAGACACTGGGTTTGTGTATATGAAAGAGTTTGTAACACTGCAGCACACTTGCCACCTGTGAATCGTGAAAGTGTCAAAAGATGAGTGAAAGACTTTCTTGCCTTACTGTACCAACTGCAGTTATTGCAGCAAAGACTTATTTATGATTAAAAACAAGAGTTCATCTCTATTGCTGTCCTTGAGCAAGGAAGGCTTATAACAGCCTTCAGACATACAATAGCTAAAGAAATGTCAAAGAAATCGGCTCACGAGTTTCGAATGACATTATGACATAAAAAAGAAGATTTGATTTGGAATGTGATTTGATAAGTGAAGTCAAGGTGGAATCACAATGAATTATTTGCTAAAAACAAAGGCGGAATCGATGTTTCCTAAATTTTTGATGAAGAAGATTGTGAGCTGAAAGTCATATATTGAAGTCATGATTAAATACGAATTCAGGAGTGCATGGCATGTGTAGAACTTATTTTCTTTAGTGTCAGAACAGTAATCTACGTAAATTATATAAAGTTTCTGATGATACATTTCAAACAAAGAGTTGTTCTGAAAACCGATTTAATAGAAACGAAAAGTACTTTCGTTTAATAAATGACAAAGAACTGGAGCAATAAATACAGCCGGGTTCCAAATTTATCTATTACTCTGAACACTTTTAATTCACAGACCATTCATGTGAGCGAAGAAAGTTTTGAATAATATTTTTTATTCACGAATGACGAATAGTAATTTATATCTCTATTCGTTAAGTCATTCGCATAAATTTCGTCCACGTCTGGTGCTAAGTGAAGCGCATTAGGCATGCGCACACCGCAAATTCATAATCGTGCAAGTGTGCTCATGCGCCTGAAATCCTCATGACTGCGGACAAGCCCTCACACGGCTGCTCCAGGTCCGCGGGCAGTGTACATGCGTTCACGTGGCTGCTATTAGCATCAGTAATCTTAGCCTACTTCAGCCAATATTCAGGAAGTGCATTCACGCTCTCACTTGCACACCGCAGGCGCGTGCAGGGCACGCAGACACGCTATGCAGTTGCCGGGTTCTACTGTCCGCTACATCATTTGTGTGTACCGAAAATAACAGCGGTCCTATCACCAGTGGCGGCTCGCGAGTAACTATTCTGGACGATCACAATTTTTTTGAGTCCGATAAATCTGATAATGTGAAATTAATAGCATCTCCTGTATATCAAATTTATGCATCTACAGTCACTGCCGAAATGATAATAACAACAATAATAATAGTAGTAATAATAGTAACACGTGTTACTTATCTGACAAAGAAGGAATTGTTTCTGTGGAATTTTGATGTTTTGTACATAAATAAGTACAGCTTTGAGCAAGGAAGAAGTAATGTTTAGCCTTTGGCTACTCTACGTTTCGAGTTTTTGTGTAAGTGGGACTTTTCGAACTTTTTTTTTATTTTTTCGGGCAAATGTACAATGTCCGTAACACCTGTATTGGACAACGAATTAACTTCCATGCTGCAAATCGGACATTCTTAGTTGCATCCACACAACAATTACACTTACTGTACACTTCTTAGTTAAATGTTTGCTTGTTGTCAAGTTTACCTGGTTTCGCCACTAGCACTTAAAATAGTTTTAACGGAGTTCATGTTGAATCTAAAGATGAAAGCCGATTCCCGCACAGTAAACAACCAACTCCAAACACAAACTGCCGTTTGTGATAATGATTACATTCAAATAGTAATGCCTACCTACATGGACACTTGACTAGAATGCAAATGAGGCTCTGAGAACCGTAAGGACCCAAAGTTAAACGTCGCCATCGATCCCAGAGAAACTGAGACAGTTTTTCGTGAATGGCCATACTTGTATATACAGTGTGGGCCTACAGCACAAATAAATCTGACTCAACATAAGATCAACAGATGTCAGAAGCATGAATAAATGCTATAACTCACAATCGACAGTGGTGCTTTAGGCCCTTCTGGTTCTCGGCACTTCAAATGTATTACTCTATGATAAAATCCAAAACTTAATATATTGGGTGGTTATAATTAAACTTTCCCTGTTTAACACGTTATAACACAGAACTAATTACCGTACGAGTACCAAACATGGTAGCATTAATGTCTACTAGAGTATGCGCTGCATGATTTCCATGCATCACAGCGCCACCGACCAGTTCCAAATGTGGCCACCATGTGCCGTGATCAGTCACCGTGATTCACGGTCTCTCACACCTGATTAGTTGCAAGGCTCTTGTTGACATGTCGACATGAGCTTGGACCAAAGGAGCAGGGCATTACTGGTGACGCTCTATTATCTAAACAACAGTAATGCTGCAGCAGAACTTCGAGATTATCGCCGGCTAAAAGGATTACGAAAGGGTCCTCTTTCTCCACCTGCTGTGTGAAGCATGATGAAGAAACTCGAATCAACAGGAGAATTGGGCATCGCTCCGGGAAAAGACTGACGACCGGTTGCACCACAGGTGGTTGATGAAATCACTGTTGCTATGGCAGACAACGCTGCGCATGGCAGACAACACTGCGCGCAATTCCCTATTATCAAGCAGTGCGCGTGCTGTGTCACGGCGTTGAACATCCCGTGGTCCACTGTACGCAAGGTACTTCGAACCATTCTCAAATGGTATCCATATCATACAGCAACTTGCACCACAGGACGCATAACGACTTGTTGACTTCACTCTCCAATTTCTCCCAAGGATTGAATTTGACGAGGGCTGGCCCTGGGCCATCCTCTGGACAGGCAAAGCTCGTTTTTCTCTGACGGATGAGGTGAACACACAGATTTGGCGTGTGTGGGTACCTTCACCTCCAGTCACTGTGGATGAAGTTCCTCTGTATGGTGAACGTGTCACCATATGGTGTGGTTTCACAGCTACGTTCATCATTGGCCCATTCTTTTTTGAACAGGGTGGAGCTCAAGGACCAAAGACGTGCAGTGTGACTGGTCAGTCTTACTGCAATATGCTTCGCCAGCATGTCATATCCACCCTACAGGAGAGAGAGATGCATTGAACTCAACAGTTTTCATGCAAGATGGAGCCCCATCGCACATTGCAAGTGAAGTTCATATGCTTCTCCGAAACACATCTGGAAACGATCGAATTATCAGCCGATCATTTCCAAATGGTTGGCCAGCACTAACACTCGATCTCACTCCCTCTGATTTCTGGTTGTGGAGCTACCTGTAGGACAGGGTTTACGAGGGGAACATTCACACATATGCTGATATGAAGCGCAGCATATAAAGAGAGGTGGTCAGCATACCTCAGGATGTGCTTCGTTCTGCTGTGCAGAATGCAATTCTGCGCTTTCAGACTCTTCTGGACACTGATGGGCACCACATTGAGCCCCTTTTGTAGCAGTTATGGTATCAGTAAATAATGGTATGATGTACCACAGCTGCACATTAAACGTGTTTCAACTGAATTGATTCTGCATTATTTCTCTTCCCCATGTCCTTGACATTACTGCTCCCAAATTTGGTACTCGTACACTAATTAGTTTCAGTGTTATAACGTGTTAAGTAGGGAAGTTGAATTATAACCACTTGGTATTATAACACATTCAGAAACTCACAAAATAGGATTTGCTGTCAGTATAACTGTAACATATTCTGACATCAGATCTAATTTTAGTATATGGCGAGTGAATTGGCGTATCTGTGGAACGTGCTACTGCCTAGTGGAATCTGTGCCAAGCAAACGGGGATGTCTGCTGCAATGTGCTCCCATCTGTTGGCACTGACGTAAACTTATGGCTGAGTGGTAGGGGCTAGCCGTGCACGCTGTGAACCGTACGCAATGTTCAACAAATCTGCATGCATTTGATCCATAAGGCAGTTATGTCACTCCAGTTGTGCATGCGTAAAACCACCTTCAAACGTGCACAACTGAAGCTGTGCTTGCGACCATAATTCAAGTTTCATGGAGTCTACAGAAGTAGCAATGTGGCGCAGCACTGCAGATTTAGTGCCGTATATTTCAGATCATCGCATCTGTGGTTTCACAGCATTCAACGAAAAATAACCAATAAATCCACAAGGTGTCAAAAGTATGGGTGTTCACATCTCATGTGCTTTTACACAGGAGCCGCCACTGCCTTCATGCCTTGTGCTCCTACACAGCAGTCGCCACTGCTTATCACACTTCGCTGGGGACTCCTGATGACATCCTTGACTCTGATAAACACTCATCATCAGAACAACATACTGGGTTCTGTTATTTAAGACGACTTCATGCCACTCACTAACCTGGGATCCTATTCCTTATGCTTGTACCTTCAATAACACTCAGCACTGTGGCACCATGTCAAATACTTGAGAAATTAGGAATGTGGAATCCGCTAGTTGCCATTCATCCATGGTTCGCCAGATCTCATGTGCAAAAAGGGCAAGCTGAGCGATGCTTTCTAAAACCATGCTGATTAGTGGACAGAAGCTTTTCCTTCTCAAGAAAATTTTATTCCAATTGAGAATATGTTCAAAGGATTCTGCAAAAAATCGATGTTAAAGATTTTGGACTGTAATTTTGCAGATACATTCTATTACTCTCTTTACAATACACATGAGTCACTTGCACTTTTTTTGGGCTGCCTGGCATTTTGCACTGTGGAAGAGATTCATTATAAATGCAAGGTAAAGTAAGGGGCCAATAATGCAGTTTTCTTTGTAAAACTGAATTGGAATTCCATCATATCTTGATGACTTATTTGCTTTCAACTCTTTCAAATGTTTCTCTACATCAGCAATTCTTATTACTATGTCCTCCATATGGGAGCCAGTATATTTGTACGATTCTCCTGCTGGAACAATTTCTTAAATGTGAAATTTAAAACATCAGCTTTACTTTTACTATCTTCTACTGCCGCCACACCATACTGGTCACGTGACTGTATAGAAAAGAGATCCTACCTTCATCTAAGCTTCCACCTGCTAACCTGATTAAGAGTTAGTTGTAGTGTAAGGTATGCCTTCTAGCCTGGAGATTTGTAATAGTAAACATGAAAAGGCTAAAAACGTAATGGATATCAACTGGATCAATAACAATAAACTAAGATTAGATAAATAATCACGTCAATAGATGGGTGGTTGGGGCCAGTCAAATGTATCCCAGAACTCTGCATTTGACGGGTGGGGACCCTCCCACAGGTCATCCTTCTTCCAATCCAGTCAAAGTTGTAAAGAGGGCAACAGCACCTGTCTGATTAAAATTACTAGATAGCCTGTCACTTGCCACTAAAGTGTTGCAACATGGGCTGCCAGCTACCATTTGGTTATATGACACAAACAGGTGGGTCACTTGACAAATACTGTTAAACATGTAATGCAGAGCAATGTTGGAAGTGGCCCCAGCAAATAATGTCGGACATGCGAGATGTTCAATCGACACTGATTTTTAGTCACCAATGACATAACTGTGGCAGATGGCACGTTTTGCAGTCCCAAATTTACACTCATGTCCTAAGCTAACCACAACCTTGTGATGTGTAATGTATCCACGAAAATGGCAATCAACAATCTGCAACAGAACTAGAATTACAATTGTTGTGTTCATGGTGATTAAAGCTAACCTCTATGAGCAAACTCAAGACAAAAAAAATTCAATTTCATAGCTAAAAGTAAATTGAATTTATCATTGTCATTGGTTTCCTGAAACTCTTCTCACACTAGCTACACATGCTGCTGCATTACCAACCAATGAGCAGTGCTCAATGGCACTTGGTTGCAGATAGGTGGCACAGGCAGATTCCAAACGAAAAAATAATGATGGGAAGAAAAATAGTCAATAAAAAAGTCAATATGGTGATGAAAATTGTGTGTTAAGGAATTAGAAATAAAAAAATACATTTAAACCATTTAACTGTATAAAAATAATAATTAAAGTCTTCTGATTAGATCCATAAATAAAAAATTCATCACATTTGACGTGATTCGAACACATGACTTTCTGCATTCACATTAATATGCTGACCACTGTGCTATGCCAGAACTGTAGCCTATGTGGTTATAGTTATGACTGTTGTGCTCCAGTTACAACAATGAATCACAGCAATCAAAAATTTGGTTTCACAAAATAGCATGCGAAGATTATCTTAAGTAAGCCGAGCTCTATGATTATGATACTTGTACATGTGACACTGAATTACATCTTGTACAGAAGTATCCAGTAGCATTTGGTTAGTGCTGTGCATGAAATGCATAAGTGCCAGACCCATGATTTGGGATCCAAACACATCAAGAAAGAATGCCAGAAAAGGAACTGGAAGTGAACTGACCAATTGTTGTGGCAGTTTGACAGTGGTGAACGGTTCACGTGTGACATTGGGAGGTCCGATTGGAGGAAACCAGCTCCAATGCTCTCAAGTGTCAACTATCAAATAATTTTAACTGGACTACATTCATCAAGTAAATGAGGGATGAGCAAGACAGCTCACAAAGGAGGTAGGATGTAGGGTCCCACCTAGCCCAGTATGTGGCAGGAGACGTCCCAACCATAACCACCATGTCCTTGTCCCAAAAATAGTCTAAAATGTTAGACCTGAGAATAAAAACAACTTTCACAGAAAAAAGGGAGAAACAGTTTGATTGTACCTGAGTCATCCACCAATATTAGAGGCAAAGTATCCAGAAGACCACACTTAGCAAAGAGAGCCAGGAGGAGGGGCATTCCACCAGCATGTGAGCTATAGTCTCTAAGGCTCCATAACCACAATGTGTGTGTGGATTTCTTCCAAGAGGAATGGAAGTAGGAGCACCAGGCAGTAGTAGTCTCCTCAACAGTGCAGATTCTATTAGGCAGCGCACTAGCCCACCAAATGTTGCTCTATCTGTGAGTGAAGAGAGATCGTATTTGCATCGGCCAATCTGCACCTGGGACTGTCAAAGCAAATGGAGGGCAAGTAATCACTCCTCTAGCCAAAAGGTCAGTCAGTTCATTCCCTGGTATATCCATTTAAATTAAGATCCAGAGAAAGGCAACTGAGCAGACAGTATGACTTAAGTCATGAATAGCAAACATCACAGGGTGACATGCATAACATTGATCAATAGCCTGGAGACTGCTCATTGAGTCGCTACAAAATAGAATGCAGTTGAGAGAGGTCTGTTTAATAAAACCTCTGTTAATAACTATCAGCTCTAACATAAAAACACTACATTTTCCTGGCAATAAATGTTCTTTCTGACCAGTGGCAGATGTAAAAGCATATCCCGTACTATACACTGTTTCAGAGCCACATCAGTATAAATATTCCTGAAGAACTATGACGAACAGATGGTGAAAAGTCCTGGGTAATGGAAACATTAGGTCCTTGAAACAGACAGATCTCATTCAGGCTCTGGGTACTAACCAAGGGAGATAGTGCAGAAAAACACTGGAAGCACATTCCTAGCAGGGGGGCTCAAGGCATATTCTAACTGGTGGGCATATGTCAGAATGCCAACATCCCTAGTATGCAAAAAGAATTTGATAAGATGGTGGATTATGACCGCATAAGTGAGCAAGAATTGGTAATATCAGAACTGAAGAGGGAAGAACCCCATTTCGGCAAGGAAGCTGTCAACAGGACTAGTCCAGAGGGTGCCAGAGGCCAGTCTTTCTCCATAATGATGTACTGGGTCCTACAATTTCCTAGCTGAAGATGAAGCTGAATCACAAATGTGGAAACTAAGAGCCAATCACGACAAGACCAAGGCTGAGTAAATATCTACATCTACATTTATACTCTGCAAGCCACCCAACGGTGTGTGGCGGAGGGCACTTTACGTGCCACTGTCATTACCTCCCTTTTCTGTTCCAGTCGCGTATGGTTCGCGGGAAGAACGACTGTCTGAAAGCCTCCATGCGCGCTCGAATCTCTCTAATTTTACATTCGTGATCTCCTCGGGAGGTATAAGTAGGGGGAAGCAATATATTCAATACCTCATCCAGAAACGCACCCTCTCGAAACCTGGCGAGCAAGCTACACCGCGATGCAGAGCGCCTCTCTTGCAGAGTCTGCCACTTGAGTTTGCTAAGCATCTCCGTAACGCTATCACGTTTACCAAATAACCCTGTGACGAAACGCGACGCTCTTCTTTGGAACTTCTCTATCTCTTCAGTCAACCCGATCTGGTACGGATCCCACACTGATGAGCAATACTCAAGTATAGGTTGAACGAGTGTTTTGTAAGCCACCTCCTTTGCTGATGGACTACATTTTCTAAGGACTCTCCCAATGAATCTCAACCTGGTACCCGCCTTACCAACAATTAATTTTAAATGATCATTCCACTTCAAATCGTTTCGCAAACATACTCCCAGATATTTTACAGAAGTAACTGCTACCAGTGTTTGTTCCGCTATCATGTAATCATACAATAAAGGATCCTTCTTTCTATGTATTCGCAATACATTACATTTGTCTATGTTAAGGGTCAGTTGCCACTCCCTGCACCAAGTGCCTATCCGCTGCAGATCTTCCTGCATTTCGCTACAATTTTCTAATGCTGCAACTTCTCTGAAGGAAAGTACCATGATACACAGTCCAAAAGGTGTGGGCAAGTATACTACTACTACTACTACTACTACGTGATCAGGCCCTGTGGACCGCACGCTTCTACAAGTTTCCTCCTCCACTGTATTCTGTCGATTGCTGCTATCTGCCATCCATCCACATCTATTGACACTCTGTTTAAATCTTCATGTAGGCCATCCCTCCAACACTTCTTGGGTCTCCCTGGGGGTCTCTTTCCTGTACGTGTGAAATCCAGGAGCTTCCAAGGCCATCTGTGATCCTCCATCTGGGCCACATGGCCGGCCCACTGCATTCACATTTCCTGCTATGTTGGACTGCTGGTATAGTTCCTCAAGCTCTTGGTTGTATCTGATCCTCCATTCCCCTGTATCTGCATCCAGAACCAGAACGAAGATCTTCCAAAGCATTTTTCTCTCAAAAACGAGGAGCTTATGGAAGTCCTGTTTCTGGATACTCCATGTCTCACAGCCATATAGAACTGTCTGGAGAGATATCTGGACCCAAGTAGTTGTGCTAGGCTGTGGCAAGATCAGTTTCCTGCTAGTATTCTGGCATTGATCTCTGCTTCACATGACAAGTTCTCAGTGAAAAGTGCCCCTAGGTATTTGAATTCATGCACTCTCTTGTAGGACTGGTCCCCAACCTGCAGTGATTGTAGATGACCAGCAGTCTGACAATGACCACGTGTCATAACGAGGTACTCTGTCTTGGCTTCGTTTATGTTTAGCCCAAATTTGCTGGCAGGCTCCTTTAGTGCTTTGGTCATTTGCTCCAACTCCTCTTCCGACCTAGTGGGCAACTATGCAGGAAGTATTAAGATTTCCCATACAGCTAGTTTTTAGTTGACAAATACGTGGCATTCATGTCAGCATCTTACCAAAGAAGCAGCCCAAAATTCAGAACTGTGCAACAATGTCCAAACAATGGGCACTCAAGTGTAGAATTCTGGGTCAGGATGATCCACAGTATGATAGAAATGCACAATTCATGTTTTCGCAGGAGAGAATTGGAAGCCATGACAAAAGGTGCAAGCAGAGGCCCTTTGGATGGCATCTTGGAACTAAGTGGAGGCACTTTGAATGGCACTTTTGAGTTGGCATTCAGCAAAGCCAACAGAGTGGAAGGTATAACAAATGGAAAAGTCGTCAACATGAATTGCGAAGGTGACCATTGGCCCCAGAGATGTCACTAGATGAAGAAGGGTGTAGCACTGAGCACAAAGCCCTGTGAGGAGCTGAGTGATGTAACAACACTAATCCAAAACAACTGGTGGAATAAAAATCCGTAAGGAGCCTTGAATGCCCCAATGAAGTGTGATGGTGCCAAGCAATAGTGTATGACTATATAGGAAAAAGTGATCTGCAATGAGCAGTTTGACTGCAATGAGGAGTTCTTGCTTAGAAAAAGCCTGTCAGATTGCTGTGTAAAACTAACTGGATGGTCAGCTGTGGATCGTCCCACCCGTACACCACATTGTGACAGCAGAGGACAAAAGGCTCTGTGATTCACGAACCCAGTATACTCATTAGGCTACATACACATAAGAATAGCAGGGAGAACCGATAGAGGTACTCACGGTACCCTCCGCCACACACTGTCAGGTGGCTTGCAGAGTATGGATGTAGATGTAGATACTTTCAATCAGTTTGCAGAATACATTGGTGAGGCTAATCGGTTGGCAGCAGGGATTTTCCCTTGTTTAAGGATTGGGACACTAATACTACCTCAGCACTGAGAAGGGATAACACCTTCTGGCCAAATATGTTTGAGATGTTTGAGACTTTGGGTAAATGAAGTTTTTGAGTAAGATACAGATGTTAGATCATTTTATTGTGAATTGAATCAGTGCCTCAGGCTGTCTCATATGACAAGAGCCTGAAGGAGTTCCCAGTCAATGAAAGGTTCTAAAATGTTTTAAAATTTTTTTATAAAATCTTTCAACTGCCTTGGGTGCAGAAATACATTACATTACAACTGATTACAAGTTTCAGTTGGTAAATAGCCATCTTCAAATCTGTAAATGGAATGGTGATAACATGCCATTCATGATAAAGAATCAGTCTCTGTATATACTGTAGGCTAGTGTGTCATCGTCTGATAGTGTATCTCGGAGCTATGTAAATAGGTGGAAAAAAGCTATCCAGTCAATGTGAACAATAAACAATTTTATGACATTATAGAAGTAGTCAAATAGAAGTAACAAAAACACACCACTGTAACTAATAAGCCAGGTTTTAATGCAATGTTCATCATACCAACGAAGTTACAGAGTGCAATTCTGAACCTATGGAGACAAACAAAACATATTCTTTTGATGAAAATGAAGGCATTAGAACAGGTTACAAACATAAATTAATTTAAAAACAACTGGACATGAGAAAAGTAAAATATAAGAAAACATGCTTATTAAGAAGTGTACCTTAGCACAGAGCTTCACATCCTCATCACGAATTGTAACTCGTCAGTATTAAAAATGTAAAACATAATAAAATGTTTGTCACCATTTGAAGCCATCAGAACACTAACAACTGTGTGTAATTCTCAATGCCAATCAAAAATTGCCAGAAGAACCAACAAGGTTGTGTGTAGGTATGCATAGGTACAACTCAAACAACAAAATCTAATTATTATTCATGATAATAAAAACAAATTATAAAATAAGTATGAGAATGTGTATGAAAAATGCAAACCACAATACAAATGTCAATTTCAGATTAAGGTGCTCATCTCAAGCTAAGTAAGTGCCCTGTCAGAAGGCAAATAAACATTACAAATGGTGATAACTGGGGCAATTTGCATTTGCACTCCTATTGCTCCCAACACAGCACAGAGGGAAATACAATCACTGATGACCTCTATGTGAACCAATACACAGACACCTGCATCTGCTGTCTCAGGAATAGTATAGTTCCAACAAATGCGCAGAACCTCAAAGAGTTGTGGAATGGTCATCAATGAAATGGGGTTCTTGGGCAGCAATACAAATCACAGAACAATGGGAAATTAATTGTTGTAGTTCCGGCAAGTGACAGTAATATACCTTGCAGTTCCATTCGATCATCATATTGTGGGTGTCCTGGTTAGGCATGAAGGGGCCAGGAGAATAGGTGACACCCCAAGATCGTGTTTGTGTGTGCTTAAGTGTTTAGCGGTATTCAACAGAGAGGTTATCAGCACCCTTACAAATACGAAAAGAAATGAATGTGGATAAAAGGACTAACAATGTTTTGACAGCATGAGGAATAAGCCTACAAAATGATGCTCCAACACTCACTCCCACCTTACTCACACTGACCCGCAAAATCACTTCATCTCAGACGCCGTAAGACAATGGAGAATGGGTGGAAGGTGCTATACATGGGATTTAAATGCAAAGACACTACAAAGAAGCTAAAATAACAGCACAGAGAAATGTGACTAGCTGACCACTTACAAAACCCAGGGTGGGCCAATCTGTGAAATATCTTACAGGTGTTAAAAGTGAAAGAAAAACAAGAAATATGAGAAAATAGCTAAAATAACAGCAAAGGGAAATAGGACTGGCTGACCACTTACAAAAAACATTAAGAACATATCCCTAAAATTTTGGGAAACAAGTCAGGCATATCACAAAATCTTCAGACTCTAACCACATTTGCTTGTACGTCTCTTAAAACATAGTGCAGATATGTCAGTAAATCTGCCACTGCCCTCTGGTCTAAAAAAAATGCAGACTAGTAAAATGTGGTGCACAGTGATCTATACACCACAAGCACTACACACTGGAGGGTCCTCTCACCACAGCAAGAAGCCATGGGTCAAAAGTCTGTGGTCTATGAAGACAAGTAAGGAGAACCACATCCTGTATGCATGGGTGAAAGGAGGTACACCACAGTGACACTGAGGACTTGACTATGCGCAGCTTAATGTCTGTCACTTCCAGCCACTCTTCTTCCATCAGTGCACAACTCTCAACCTCAACAACAGAGATATAATATGCAGGGGGATGGCACACTGAAGTAATTGAGGATCAAAACATATGTCCTTGTAGAGTGTCCTGGAATACTTTATCAACAGGATACAAGTGTTGCACAGACTGAAGGGGACTCAGAGAATCGTAACAGATGGGGAATTGAGCAGACAAGACACAACTCACCTGTTCCAGCACACTCAAGATAGCAGATAATTTGACATCGGATACAGTGAAGTGTGGAGGCAATCAAATCTTGAGTACACAATCAGAGAAACTAGCAGAGCAGCCAACGAAATCCAAGTTTTGACCATCCGTGAATAAGGCTACACAGTCATGGTGCTCATTTAAAATGTCCAAAAATATCATGTTAAAAGCATAAATAGAAGTGCAGTCTTTCCTGTACTGAACTAAATCTAAAATTACTTTGGGCCTCTGCAGTAACCAATGTGGCAGTCAGGGAAATCCCCAAATTTGAACCTGTATGTGTCCTACACCAAGTGACTCCAATGCACATTTTGCATTGATCCCAAACGGCCTCACTGCCAGTGGAAGATTGGTAAACAGGTGTTCCATAGCTGAATGAGCAACGGTATGGTATGCTAGGGAAGTGGGAGTAGCGAGGAATGTACATGTCTGACACACTATGAGGAGTTGCCACCAAACGCCAAGTCGCAGTTTACCAGCCTCTGCAAAGAGGCTAGGTATGAGGACGGTTCTGCAAGTGTCCATGGCCACCCTGACCCCATCATGGTGTGTAGTCTCAATGATCTTCAGGTAAGAAGGCCTTGCTGAGCAATGGAGTGTGCATTCACAGTCCAGTTACAATCGATCATAGGCCCTATAAAACTGGAGCAGATGTGCCCTCACCACTCCTCAAGACACTTCAAGATATTCAGTGCCTTCTGGGCCTTTGCCTTCAGATCCTTTAGGGGTGGTTACCACCATGGTTTTTGGAGTAAAACATCTCACAGTGTCTTTAAAAAGGAGAATGGCGTCTCACATACACAACAGGAATGATTGATTACAATGAATGAAAACACACACACACACACACACACACACACACACACACACACACACACACACACACACACACAAACCTGCAGAAAATGCAGCCCACTCCCCCAACCTCTTCACTGTAAGTTGAAACTGACGACTTGTTACTGTTGTACTATTTCAACAATGCTGCTATAGGTAACTAACTGCCTTTATTGGAAATTCTCCAGTTGGTTTCCCATATAGTTGTAGAGCAGGTGGAATGGTTGATAGAGTCCAGGAACACTTGCCACGAGCTTTTCTTGCTCTCCTTAATGATGTACCAAGCCTTGGTCCTTGCCATTCAAAAAGTGAAATTTTCGAATGCGTGGCACTTAAAACTGTCACAGAGCTGCACACCTGACTTAGGTTACTGAACAGCACTTATCAGTCGACCCAGGGACAGGTTGTCTCCTAAGATGACCTGAGGACTTTGGAATGGAAAATACAGCAGCATAGTGTATTACTCGTGTGACGCAGTCACCAATTTCTGGATGCTGTCACAGTGTTCAAACATAGCTCTGCTAATCAACCCTCATGGCTGTATCCATTCAAAGAGAGCTCCACCCAGTAGATGAATCCGGAGTGGGAAATGGTCATTGGAATGAAGATCATCAGTGATTTCCCAATGAACAGAGTCCGCAAGGTCTGGAGAGCAGGAAGAGAGATCACTGGCTGAGGATGACTCAGTAGCAGCTCAGAAATGAGAGTGAGTGCCTGTGTTGTGGATGCACAGCTCATAAGACATCATGAGGCTCTCCACAATCTGACCCCAAGGGCAACTAGAGATCAAGCCCCACGATACATAATGGGTATTGAAGTCTCCAAGTAGGAGAAATGGTTGGGGGAGTTGCTCTGTAAGGTATTTGAGAGCCTCAGAGTCTATCGCATCTTGTGCAGGTAAACACAGCAAGCAAACAGTGATTCTCTGACACACGTGAATTTCAACTGCAACAGTTTGAAGGTTAGTAGCAAAGAAGAGAGCAGAGGAGTGGCGACAAACAGAACTACTCCTCCCTTGGCCCTTTCCTCAGTCCTTGCGATGGACGCTATAGCCCTGTAATACTGGGGCATCACATACTTTACAATGTGTTTCCTGCAAACTAAAGCACAAGAGTTGCTCCTGTGTTAGGAGTTTTAGTTCTTCCACATGTGTCCTGAACTCATCAATGTTCCACTTAGTACAGGAGCCATTTACCATGGGGGTCAACCCCTGTCTCACTGACAGGGAGAGTAGCCCACAATAGGTGAAAGCTCAGTTGTGGGGCAAGATGAGTGCCCCAAGCCGGCACCAAGGTCCAGCGTGTCTGAAGATGAATGTGAGAGACATCATCAGACTGCTTACTACCCATTGCCATCAGTCACTGATGCTTTGCCTCTGACTTTTTGGCCTGGGGAGGCTTTGGAGTCACAACCACTACAGTAATAGTGGCAGTGCTGGAAGGTGCACCAGATTGAACCTTTGGTAGGAAAGAGAACACCACATTATCGGCAACCACACCATTTTCTGACATTCTGGGGGCAGGTATTGGCTGCAAAGAAACTGCAGCAGCACAAGTGGATTGCCGAATGCTGGTACTAGTGCTGACATGAGCAACCTCTGTTTGTGTAGCATCATCAGTTTTCTGAAATGGCTGTTTAAGAACTGCAGCAAAGGAGGTAATGAATATGGGGTGTTGCACACAGCTTTATATATTTTTTGGCCCCATCTTACAGGATGTGCTTTATTGGTTTAATCTCCTGTATATTCCCTTCCTCAAAGAAGAGACTATAGTTCCTACTCCAGACAAGGTGATCCCCAGTGCAATTTACACACTTTAGAGGAGATGAACAATGAACTCCTTTGTGGAGGGTCTTACCACATTTGCACCAAGTGGATTCTCCTTTGCATCCTAAAGTGGTGAGCCCAAAGTTCTGGCATTTGAAACAGTGCACTGGGTTGGGGACATAGTGCCATACGTTTAGGCGAAAGAAACCTAGCTCAACATGCTCTGGAAGTTTTGTGCTGCTGAACATAACGTAATTACGTGGATTTTGCACATCAACAATGCTTCTTGGGCCAACTCAGAACTTTCAGTTCCTCCTTGGGAATTTTCATCCGGTCTACATTACACAACACTTTTGCTGTAGTTTGAAGTGTCATGTAGTTCAACCTCAAAGTTGGTGTCAAATCACCAATCTGTAGATTTCCGGGGAGAAACCCACCAAAAGATGACAGAGGAAGATGCTGCTTCTGGTCAGGTTTCGGAGCAGTTCTCGAAAATGGTGTCCCAGGAACCACAAGAGGGGAGGGTCTACAGACATCGAGGGAGTAAATATTCCAGGTGCAGATGACAATCTAGCCATGCTAGCGGCAAAAGTCAATATCACCGAGACTTAAAATAAATGCTCATACCATTCATCTTCGAATCCAAGATGAGGTATTTTCCTGAAATTTTGTGCCCTGATGTAGGGGGTCACCTTGCATTCACAGAACATGGTGTGGAGTTCTCCTTTTCTTTACCAAATAGAACCTCGAGCTTCCCTTAAGTTGTTACTCTACTCTCCACCATGCCAACCACTTTAACCTTGAATGTATACACGCACTTCCAGCATTATTGTAGGATAGTGAAAGTGTTTGTTGCAGCAAATATTTTCTATCAGTTGTTGTTTAACTTTGGAGATCCCACTTCAAAACTGTACAGTAAATCATATTACGGATCGTAGTGTGGGACAATGTGATTCAACAACAAATTTTTCAAAAGGTTCCAGGCATTAATATGATGCAAATTTCCAAATCATGGTTATTCAGCATGTACAAACAACAATCACTTTTGTAGCTTTGAACAAGTGGGATGTCACAGAAGCCAATGTTCAGAGGTGGCAAAAGGACAATGGATGTCTGAAAAATGCAAAGCTGAGTAGGAAAGCTTTCAGTGACCCACAGAGTGGATGTTTCGAAAATACTGAAATGGAAGTAGTTGCATTTCTGGGTGAGAAACACAAAGAAGAAATGGCAATTTTCTGTGATGTCATACGAAACATCACACGAATAGGCACACGAACACAGTGTGCAACTGCAAGCCAGCTCTGGGTGGGGCAGAAAGATGGTGCGACATAATGGCCTTGTGCTGGACACCGAACATCCCTTGCTCAGTGTTTTCCAGCATCATATGTGGTGAAGTTGGTCAAGTATCAGTGACGCATTATATCACTGGGAAAGTAACATGCTTATCTCTAATGACAAATCAGAAACACTGGCAAGGCTCCTGCTCATTTCGACATGCCACCCAGTACAACAGTTGTAAAGAAAGGCACCAAAAATGTATTGGTCCATACTACAGGCAATAACAAATGGTGAATCATCATCATCATGATGTGTGTGCATGCCGATGGAACAAAGATGCTACCCTATGTCATCCTCCATCGTTAAACTACCCCATAGGAAAAGCTGCTGCACCTTGTCATGTGCATTTGCAATGGAAAAGGATGGATGCCCAATGAGTCTGTTAAAGACTGGCTTTGTAGAGTCCGGAGCATGAGGCCAAGTGCTCTTCTAAAGAATCGAGGGATGTTGTCCTTGCCGCTTTCAAGCAGCATCTGGCACCAGCAGTGAAGGCAGAAACCCTGAAATGAAACATGGATCTTGTTGTCAATCCAAAGGGCATGACTTTGCAACTACTAGTGTTAGATGTTGTGGTGAATAAGCCATTTGAAGACCACCTGGAGCAGCTGTACAGCAATTGGTTACTTCAAGGTTGTCAAGCCCAACCCCTAGCGGGGAGCTGATAAAGCCTTCAGTATCTCTAATTGCAGAATGGATCGAGACTGCTTGGACACACATATCCACTGCATCAGTTGTGAACGGCTTTAGGGAGTGTTGCGTACCAAATGTGTAATATGGGAGCGAAGATGATCTACTATGGGAAGAAATGCATGATAATCATGACAGTGGCAGTGGCTTGGCAGATTCTGTGGACTGTTTCAATGAGCAAGATACAGTGGCATCTGCAGCTGACTAAGGGAGGTTTTTATCCGATTTTATTTTCTGTGTACTGGTACTTTTATTGTCTCCTTTATCTGCAATAATGTAACCATGTGTAGCTTTTCAAAATAAATATAATATGTGTGTATATGTTTTTCTGTAATCCCTTATTTAACAATGGGGGTTGTCTTGGATTGGAGATATGTAGTATTTTTTCCAAGTTTCACAATACAGGAAGCCATATGTGACCCTTAGTTCCTGGATTTTGTATTCTTTGATCAGATTACTACACTTTCACAAATGACATAGACAACTGGTAGCACACAGGTGAATTTTTGTAAAGTGGCTAGCTACATTCTCAAATCGGATCATGCAAACACTGGAAAGACATTTGCACAAAGTGCTAGTATTTTAAGTGCCGTGTCGGGGGTGAGAAATGTCATTTCACAATGTAATGGTAAACCACAATTCTTCTCCAGAAGCGAATCCCCCTAAAAAGTGAGGGTGAATGCATCGGTGTCAACCTTGTTGTCTGCTGGGGCTAATCGTACACAATATATGAAGTGGATACTGCACCTCTTCAAGTGCTCACATAGTTCTTCATCTATCGACAGCCTTATAAGCCGGTGAATATTAATCACTGTACCATATTTGGATTTTTCTGAGATGTTATGGCAAGAGATACATCACCAAGTTGTTTACAAGACAGTAACGCCCAGGACTGGGTAGGATTCGCCATCTTAATTTAGATGGAACCACTTCATAATTTACTATGAGAAGAGAGTTTGTCAAATATTTTTTCAATATTATCCAAAAACAACAATGGCTTAGTAGAGAGTAAGGACCCTCCACACGTTTGGATAAAAATTAGAAACTGAGGGGAGTAAGTGTCTGCACAACACTTGGCTTAGTTTTCATACTATTCTGTGGTCAAGGAGGTGAAGTTCCTAAGGTTGTAACAGCCTGCTGGAGCCTAATGGCCACCTGCTGGTAACTCTGATACTTTCAAGATGCTGAGTATCCATCATAATGCCACCTACTTGAAACACGAGCCCTCCCTATGGGTGCCATCGACCAAGAGCGAAGGCCACCTGGCATGTTGGTCAGTACCTGAAGTCCCAATGCCTCCAAGCAGACAGGCACCTACTCCTTGGCAAGCATAAGGAGATGACTGCTCGAGCATCAATAGACCCCCCCTTCCCCCCCTCCCCCCAAAAAAAGAGTGTTATTTAAAAAAAGAAAAAATCTTTTAAAAACCTATCAACAGCCCAATAAAATGCAATTACATTTAAGTACGAAAATTTAATTAACATACAAAATGTTGAGCCATAATATTTAATGAAGGCAACTATTTATGGACACAATAATTTATTTTATTAATCTTGTGCTTTAGTTTTTCTTGCAATTTAAGAAACAGCTGAATAACATTCACACTCCAAAAGAAACACCTACAACTTGTAGAATCATAATAACTGTAAAGCTCAATTTAGTTCCTTTTGGAAACATGTAGAAATTTCTATAGATCTTCAATAATTTCTTGACTCTCTTCTCTCCTACATTATTTTTTAATCTTAATCAAACAAGCCAACAGACACAGAAGATTTGCCAATGGATGCAGTGCTGGCATGACAAGAAATGAGTTTTTTCATAAAAATAATAAATCATGTTGCTAAGCTTTTCTTATTTTCCCTTTTTTTATTTTGAATGATTACTTGAAGCCTTCAGTTGCTATTTTCTTTATTTCCTGTATGATTGTACAATTTTGGATGGTTGGTTTGTGGGGGTTGATGGGACCAGACTGCAAAGGTCATCAGCCCCTTTTTCCACGACCATGAAGCACCCACAAGGGATAAAAGACAAGCAACAAGGATGACAAGGGACGATACAGAACAAGAAAGAGACAGACAAAGACCAGACAAAAGGAATTAAAAGCACACAGTGTGAGACAGTGGTTGGCCGACCATGGCAACAAAAAAAGGAAAAGCTAACCACCAAGAGACGCACTAAAAAACCCAATATAAAACCGTAGGCCAAACGCCGGACGGGGAGGGGGGGCTTAGATCAAGCGGTAAAAGCCCCCTGCACAAATAAAATGCAAAACTAGGCCTGCCATTGCAGCGTCATCCATTAAAAGTGCAGGGAGCGTATCAGGCAGTGCACAGGTCTGCCGGAGCACAGTTAAAAGCGGACAGGCCAACAATATGTGGACCACTGTCAACACTGATTCACAGCAACTAAGAGGTGGGTCCTCACGGTGCAAGAGATGACTGTGCGTCAGCCAGATGTGGCCAATGTGTAGCTGGCAGAGAACAACAGTCCTTGCGGGAGGCTTGCAAGGAGTACAATTTTGGCCTTAGGCCATTTTTTTTGGTAACAGATTATATCATATACATCGGCTCCTACGACATCATCTTATGCTCATAAATTAGTTCGAGGTGTTTATGCTATTTTATGAGCAACGATATACATGACATAATCTGTTACCAAAAAAATCATCCATAAACTACTTGAAAATGGCCTAAAGCCAAAATTGTACAATCGTACAGGAAATAAAGAAAATGGCAGCTGAAGGCTTCAAGAAATCATTCAAAAAATTCATTGCAGCTGCAGACCCTATCGCATTGAAAATTATATTTCGCTATTGTCAGCTCCATCGCTTCCACGATTTGTTTGGATGAACTATTACAATTACATCAGAGGTTGCAGGAAAAGAATCAGAATGAGTAATCCTGGATGATGTGGCACTTGGAATCTACTCTACATGCGTCTCCATGAGCCAGCTTTCTGTACTTTCTTCTTACTCAGGAGTCAATTTTGTTCCTCCGTATCATGGGGTCTAATATACAGGGTGTTACAAAAAGGTACAGCCAAACTTTCAGGAAACATTCCTCACACACAAATAAAGAAAAGATGTTATGTGGACATGTGTCCGGAAACGGTTAATTTCCATGTTAGAGCTCATTTTAGTTTCGTCAGTATGTACTGTATTTCCTCGATTCACCACCAGTTGGCCCAATTAAAGGAAGGTAATGTTGACTTCGGTGCTTGTGTTGACATGCGACTCATTGCTCTACAGTACTAGCATCAAGCACATCAGTACGTAGCACCAACAGGTTGGTGTTCATCACGAACGTGGTTTTGCAGTCAGTGCAATGTTTACAAATGCGAAGTTGGCAGATGCCCATTTGATGTATGGATTACCACGGGGCAATAGCCATGGTGCGGTACATTTTTATCGAGACAGATTTCCAGAACGAAGGTGTCCCGACATGAAGACGTTCGAAGCAATTGATCGGCGTCTTAGGGAGCACGGAACATTCCAGCCTATGACTCGCGACTGGGGAAGACCTAGAACGACGAGGACACCTGCAATGGATGAGGCAATTCCTCGTGCAGTTGATGATAACCCTAATGTCAGCATCAGAGAAGTTGCTGCTGTACAAGGTAGCGTTGAACACGTCACTGTATGGGAGTGCTACAGGAGAACCAGTTGTTTCCGAACCATGTACAGTGTGTGCAGGCACTATCAGCAGCTGATTGGCCTCCACGGGTACACTTCTGCTAATGGTTCATCCAACAATGTGTCAATCCTTATTTCAGTGCAAATGTTCTCTTTACGGATGAGGCTTCATTCCAACGTGGTCAAATTGTAAATTTTCACAATCAACATGTGTGGGCTGACGAGAATCCGCACCCAATTGTGCAATCACGTCATCAACACAAATTTTCTGTGAACGTTTGGGCAGGCATTGTTGGTGATGTCTTGATTGGGCCCCATGTTCTTCCACCTATGCTCAATGGAGCACGTTATCATGATTTCATACTGGATACTCTACCTGTGCTGCTAGAACATGTGCCTTTACAAGTACGACACAACATGTGGTTCATGCATGATGGAGCTCCTGCACATTTCAGTCAAAGTGTTCGTACGCTTCTCAACAACAGATTCGGTGACCGATGGATTGGTAGAGGTGGACCAATTCCATGGCCTCCATGCTCTCCTGACCTCAACCCTCTTGACTTTGATTTATGGGGGCATTTGAAAGCTCTTGTCTATGCAACCCCGGTACCAAATGTGACTCTTCGTTCTGTGATACAATACGCCTTTCTCCAGGGCTGCATCAGCGCATCAGGGATTCCATGCGACGGAGGGTGGATGCATGTATCCTCGCTAACGGAGGACATTTTGAACATGTTTGAAGTCACGCTGGTATGTTCTGTTGCTGTGTGTTTCCATTCCATGATTAATGTGATTTGAAGAGAAGTAATAAAATGAGCTCTAACATGGAAAGTAAGCTTTTCCGGACACATGTCCACATAACATATTTTCTTTCTTTGTGTGTGAGGAATGTTTCCTGAAAGAAAGTAGGGAATGTTTTGACATTAAAAAAACTAATTACAATAAATACATTTTATTATATACATCTGAAAGAGCAACTGACATACTAGTTTTCCACATAGTCACCAAACACACTGAGGCACTTATCATAGCGGTGGACAAGCTTTGAAAGGCCTTCGTCATAAAATTCTGCCTTTTGCCTGTGAGTCACACCCGCCTGGAGTTCCACGTCATCATCAAAGCGCTGCATTACAAGCCAGTTCTTTGTCTTGAAAAACAAGAGGAAGTCGCTTGGTGCAAGATCGGGGCTGCAGAGCGGATGAGGGAAAATTTCCCATTTGAATGAATTAAGGAGTTCTTTAGTGTGTTTTGCCGTGTGAGGTCGGGCATTGTCGTGCAAAAACAAAAGTTTGGACGTCAGCTTTCCTCAGTGTTTGTTTTGAACTGCTCTTCTAAGGCTGTGCAGAGTTTGACAGCACCGGGCAGAATTTATGGTTGATCCACGTTCGAGAGTCACAATTCTCGGGCGTTCACTCTTCTCTTCATCATGAACGTTGGTTTGGACATTTTGAAACCAAATGCACCATGTCCGGATGGAACATTCACTCATTACATTGTTTCCGTACACTTCGCCCAGTTCAGGATAAATTTCTATAGGTTTTAGGCTTTTTGCCAATAAAAACTCTATCACAGACCGCACCTGACAACTGGCGGGATTTTCGATTGTAGCGCACATTTCAAATTCGAATGTCGAAAAAATCAGACATGCAGAGACGTTCCCACTGTCATTGATGGATGTCGACTGAGCTGCCGAGCACACACATACCAAAATATACACGATTGATGTGCGCCTAGCGGCGGCAGAATAAAACATTCCCTACTTTCTGAATAGCCCTCGTATAACAAACCTTGCAGTTTAATTTCTCTATATTTTCACTTATCTGTAAGAATGGGTTAATGTTTTGAATTAATTATTCATAAGAATTTAAATTGAACTATTCAACTGCCAACAAGAAAATAATTTTGTAAAATAAATTAAAAAAACAACAAAACCCAATTTAACCTACTGGTTTGGGTTTATTAAACATACCTACGTTTTTCTCAACCTTGATCAATAGTGCAATCCTTGTGCAGTCAGGGAGGCTACGATCCTATTGGTACCTCACAACCACCTCCCCTCCCCACTCCACATGGAATGGCTACCATGCTCATTTGGGCTACCTTCCCCACATGGCCCACACATACTAAATTAAAAGAACTTTGAAAATGTGGCACTCAAATGCAGATACGAGAACCAATAATAAGTTACAGTAGTGTAAAATAAATGGATCAAAGTGGAAAAAGTAAGCAAGCAAGCTAGGTTGTCAGCAGCAAATCTGTACTAGAGAAAAAGCCTGAGAAAAAGTGTAGTCAGAGAGTAGAATTACAGCATCAGACAGGAAGAAGCACTGCAATGGCTTGGGGGCCGATGTTCGCCAAACATTACTCACTGAAGAGTTGTTAGCCCCAAGGTGAGTTTGTGGTGTCTTATGTGTAGAAGACAAGAAGTACTCTGTGTAGTATACCACATAATTGAGCACTCCAACTTGAAAACTGAGGCAGCTCCACATGGACATGCTAGTTCTTCTCCTCTCTCCCATAAAACAATTGCAATAATTTCTTCATCTTTGCTTTTATACGCTGTAATTAGCTGTTTCCATTGGTAAGCGGTTTGTAACACCCATCACCAATATATACCCACTCACTGGAGATTTTCCTACTTCTACAGGGTGTTTCAGAAGTGATGGTCAATATTCAGGGATATGACAGGAATAACCATTCAAAACAAAAACGTCAAGTAAAAATGTGCTCTAAAACTCATCTCTCAAGAGCTATGAGCAACCCCTGATCTTAGATACTATGAAACCTTTTACTGCAAGCTCTTTGCTTTCCATGTTTTGGTAAGTGGTAGTACGGACCAAAACAAGAAAAAATCTCCAGAAAACATATACTCTAAAAGGCATACCTTAAAAGTTATGACCACTTGTTCATTAGAAGAGCTGTGTTTCAAAATAGTGAAGATGAAAAAGTGCTCAAGTCTTTCCTTCTCATTCCGACTGGCAAGTCTCCCCTGACCTGTAGTTTTGGGTGACTTTTCTGAAATCCGACCCTTTTCCTAGAGCTCTCCAGTCCTTTTCCTTCAAACCTCCTCCTTAACCTTCAACCATTCTGCCGGAAGAAGAAGCCAGTGGTTTCATAAGCTTGCATAATTAAAACCCTTCCTTTAGGTGGGTGTTCTGTCACGACTTGGTGCATAGATTTTTTTATCTATCCAATTACAATGCATCTGTTGAAGTTTTCTAAAGCATCCTGATAGGAAAAATAATTTGGAAACCCTATTTAGATCCTACAATTTAATTGCAGTAATTAACTTACCAACGCCAGTGGATAAAGACAGTAGGACCCTAATGGATAATGTTTTCTTTGATGAAACTCAAAATCAAGGAAATAACTGTATATACACAGTAAGAAATAATGCATCTCATAATAATACACAGTTAGGATAACTACAATAGGGTCTTACAGTATTAATATTTCTAAGTGGAAATCAGTCAAAATAATTCATTCCAGAACAAATGTTTATAAGAACAGTTTACAAGAGATGACTGGGGATGAAATTTATAACGAACCAAATGGTAATATACGTAATACGTAATAGTAATACATATCATTTCAGGCAGGGGGGTTACCTTCACAGTCTCGGATGTTATAGAATTTAGCATATGTTAAAATTCAGGAGTAAATAAGAAACACATACTTTTTTTGTTTTCTCTGAAAAAATTCCTGCCCCAAGCTACAGGTCTCCAAAGATGACACTGTAAACACCATTTTGAAGATGCGAATGTCATAAATTTTTTTAACTCTGTAACAGTTCTAGATATTTTAATAGAATTTTTTTTATTTGAAAGATAATTGCCTTATGATTACAAATGGTATCTTCCATTTCGAAATATCTGTCAAAGTTCTTTTACTGTTGCCTTTTGAACCTATTTATACCTTATATACAGAAAAAAAATATTTTTTTCAAAAATGCCAATCCAGAAAAGTTAGATTTTTTTTCTGTTGATTATTACCTTGTAGTACTACATTCTGTGTAAAAGAGAGCTCCCACTTTTACGTTGGACAGGGTTTGCTTGGGGGAGGGGGGGGGGACACTTTTTTTTTAACTTTCAAGGGTAATGTATGTCTTCACTGAAGTTGTTTCTTACTAATTTCTTTGTTACAATGTTTATTTCTATTGTTTTGTTGCAGTTACGTCTTATCACTTTCTTTAATGCTGTTATTTCTTTTCACTTTCATTGTTTCAGATATCTCTAACACTTTGTAGTACTTTCTACCAGTTACTTTGTCATGGTTGTTCATTGCAGGTTTCTGTATAATAGTTGTTCAGTGTTAATTTGTTTACTGAAGAGGCTTCTAAGAAATCTGAAATCATCCAGTGAGTTCTGTTTTTGTGAGGAATTTGCCAGTTGACACAGCTACAGTGTGTTTTGTGAAAAGGACTGTGTGAAATGTCTTCTGACATGCCACAGTAGAGTCAAGTGTGCTACTTGCATATCCATAAAAGAGTGACATATAAGACAGACAAAAAATAGACTTTGTTCAGGTTGGGAATAACTGTTCTCATTTGAAGACTCTGTTTCAAAGTGAAGATGTTTCCAGTGATGAGTTTTGGTCTTCTAAATGTTTTGACAGAACAACAACAATGATAGTATCTGAACAAGGTGAAGCCTCCCATGGTGCAAATGATGTAGATTTTGCATCAATAGAGGAAGAATTAAATACCCAGAATCAGTCAACTACAGAGGTAGGTATTAGTCCTGTTAAGGAACTGTGGTCAATGGAGTCAAGTCATGAGCTCTATGCATCAAGAAAGCACAGAAAAATTAATAAGCTATGGATGAATACACTACAACAAAACTGACTACACTCTTCAAACTAGAAATTCCATCTTCAGAAGAAAATGAACCAAAGCACTCTTGCACCTCTTGCCAGGAATTTCTCACAAATATCAATTCAGCTGTTCAATATTGTGCATCCTATATTTTCAAAGAAAACAATTTTGAACCACATTCCATCAGTATGAAAGTATGTGGTAGACAAATCAAGAAATGTGAGGTCAGTAAAAGGAGTCTTTGGTAGACCAAATCCCTATTATGGTCTCCTCTAGAAGCAGCTCAAGTTCAAATAGTGCAGTCATTTTATCTGGAAGACAAATGGGACTGTTCTTGCCAGAGTGCCAACAAAGTGAAGAGGTACATGACCCACAGTATTAAAGAAAATTTTGCAATTCATAAGAGCAATTATACAACTCCACATATTGGAAGATCAAAATTTTATGCACTACGACCTAAGTGGGTAGTTCCACACCACCTAGAGATGTCTGTTTATGTGTGTACTGCGCGAATTTTGAACTCTGTGTGGTAATTTTGAAGAACTTACTGGAGCACATGACATATGACACCTTGGCTGGGCATTTGAAGTCATTAGTAGTCTGTGATGTAAAGCGAGAGCTTTGTTTGTTTCAAGCATGTGGTAACTGCTCTAGAAAGGGAGGGCTGTCTTTACAGACTCTTGGCCTGGAAGACATAGCAGATAACTCTGCAGAAATACATATGCGACATGGGAGGAAAATAAACTAATTAAGAAAACTGTTGCCTTTGACAGTTTCATTGATGAACTTGGTACATGGTCAGTGAAAGCAGTAACATACCAGCAGCTGAAGAAATCGCAACAACAACCGATTGCAGAAGTGAAAGGGTGTGTACAGGCTGAAGAACTATGTTTAGTGCTTCACTGTGATTTTGCTGAAAACTGGTCTGTAATTCTCCTGCAAGAAGTACAAGGGTATTATTGGAGTAATGACCAGGTTTCAATTTTTACAAAAGTGACATATTTTCAAAACAAGATCCCATATGTTGCAGTTATAAGTGATGACACAGGACATGACTCAGCACATGCTTTGCTAGCAATGCGCAAAATTCTTCAACTGCAAACAGAGGCAGAGAAGATCATTATTATTTCTGATGGTGCTCCTGGTCATTTTAAAAATCGTTACCAGCTGTTTGTGTCGCTTGTGCCAACTGACTGAGTATACAGTGCACTACTGGTCACCGGGAAGGGGCCTCGTGATGGTGTAGGTGGCCTGCTGAAGCACCATGCTATAAAATATAATCTTTCCAGACCAAATAAAGCTGCAATTCAGAATGCTGAGGATTTTACAAGAGTCGTGAAATCTTACACATCCACAGCCCTCATTCTTTTGTCCAAAGAGGAAATCGAAGAATTCCATGAGCAGAAAAAAGAAGAATGGTCCAACAAAGTACAAGGAATTCAGAAGACACATTTCTGGACTCACAGTGGTGGGCGAACTCATATTGCAAGCACTTTAAAGAGCAAGAAAGAAGAAATTTCGTTCGTTCAGCCAACACCTCAGGAACAGCAGGATAATATTCAGATTCACAACCTGAGAAGGGGGATGTTTGTGGCGTGTGTGTATGACTGTGACTGGTGGATTGCAGAGATTATAGACACCGGTTATGAGTTAAACAAACCTGTAGTGAACTTCATGCTACCACATGGACCAGCTGCTGGATTTAGGTTTCCAGCTGAAGGACAGCAACAACTCCATCAGTGCTCACTTCTTGTTCACAATGTTTTGAAGATAGTAAGTGCTCCAGTTCCTATTGGTTCAACAGGAAGGCATTACTCTATATCAAAGGAAGATACTGAAACACTGGAACACATTTTTAGTTCGTTGACCTGGCTAATTCCGGTATGAAACAGAGTGCACATAAATTGTACGAATTAAAACCCATACGTTTTGGACCTTTCACATATATTTCGGAACCATTTAAAATGCTTGAAAAATGAGTCTCTTATTCATCTTTCAAAACTAAAATTATGTTAAATAAGGCTAGGTTTTGATTTTTATGAACCTGTAATGTGATAATGTGGCAATAAAACAGGTTTTATGAATGGAAAAATTTTTAATTGTTTATAAAACCTGTTCAACTTAAAAAGGGGAAGCTCTCTTTTTCAGTGAATGTAGAACTATATGGTACTAATCCACAGAAAAAAAAAAATCAAAATTTTCTGGATTAGCACTTTTGAAAAAAAAAAAAGAAAAAACCATAAATTATAGAAAAAGTCCAGAACACTATAGTAAAAGAACTTTGACATATAAGTCCAAATGGAGGATTTCTTTGTAATCATAAATCAATTATCTTAAAAAAAAAAGAAAAAAATAATCTAGAACTGTTCCAGAGATACAGCATTTTAAATTTTTTTTTCCATATTTGCATCTTCAAAATGGTATGCACGGTGTCACCTTGGGAGGGCTGTATCTCGGAGCAGAAATTTTTTGGATAAACAAAAAATATGTATTCCTTACTTAGTCCTTTCGTTTTAACATATGTTAAATTCAATAACATCTGAGACTATGAAGGTAAGATTTTTTCCTAGCCTGCCTGAATTGATATGGACTATGCCTATCACTATTTGAAAACACCTTTCCACATAAACCAATGAGAAAGAGCATTAAATAGCCACATTAAGAATCGTAGGTCACTAGAGGGCATCTTCATCTACATCAATGCTTCACGATCCATCTACCGCTACTAGTAATTTCCTTTCCTGTTCCACTCGCAAAAAGGAAGTGGGAATAAACAACTGTCTATATGTCTCTGTATAAGCCCTAATTTCTCGTATCTTATCTTCATGGTCCTTAAGTGCAATGTCTGCTGTAGGCAACAGAATCATTTTGCAATCAGCTTCAAATGTCGGAGTTCTTTAGATTTTCTCAATAGTGTTCCTCAAAACGAACATCACCATCCCTCCAGTGATCCCGTTTTGATTTTTCGAAGCATCTCCATAACACTTGCATGTTGTCCGAACCTACCAGTAACAAATCTAGCAGCCCATCTCTGAATTACTTCAATATCTCCCTTTAATCCAACCTGGTATGGATCCCAAACACTTGAGCATCACTCAAGAACAGGTTGTACCAGCGCCCCATATGCTTTCTCCTTTACAGATGAACCACATTTTCTTAAGATTCTTTCAATAAACTGAAGTCGATCATTCAACTTTCCTACCAAAGTCATAATGTTACTAATACTAGTGCTGTATCCAAACATTACGGGTTTCTTTTTACTACTCATCTGCATTAACTTACCTTTTTTTTACATTTAGTGACAGCTGCCATTCATCACACCAACTAGAAATTTTGTCTGTCATCTTGTATCCTCCTACATTCATTCAACTTGTCATACACCAAAGCATCGTCAGCAAACAACTGCAGATTGCTGCCAACCCTGCTTGCCAAATCATTTATGTATACAGAGAACAATAGCGGCCCTATCACACTTCCCTGGTGCACTCCTGACGATACCCTTGTCTCTGAAGAACTCTCACCATCGGTAACAATATACTGTTCTATAACTTAAGAAGTCTTCGAGCCACTCACAAACCTGTGAACCTATTCCATAAGCTCATAGGCCTACTTCCTTTAACAGCCTGCAGTTGGGCACCGTGTCAAATGCTTTCCAGAAACACAGAAATATAGAAGCTGCCTATTGCCCTCTAAACACAGTTCACAATATATCATATGAGAAAAGAGTAAGCAGAGTTTTGCATGAGCAATGGTTTCTAAAACCATGCTGACTCATGGACATCAGCATCTCGGTCTCAAGAAAATTTATTATATTCAAACTGACTATATGTTCAAGGATTCTGCAGTAAACCGATGTTAGGAATATTGGTTTGTAATTTTGTGGGTCTGATCTTTTGCCCTTCTTATACAAAGGAGTCACCTGCACTTTACTCCAGTCGCCTGGGACTTGGCGCTGGGCGGGAGATTCATGATAAATGTATGCTTTAAATAAGGCGCCAATGTCAAATACGAGGGCTATTCCGAAAGTAAGGTCCGATCGGTCACGAAATGGAAACGACTATGAAAATCCGATAAAGCTTTGCACAGATGTGTTGGGTAGTGTCTCTAGTATAACCCCAGTTAGCATCACGTCGCTCTTCTCATTTCTGAGCTCGCAGTGAGTGCGTAAAGATGTCTAGAAAATAGTGTCTGCCGCCAAGTACGGGGGCCTGGTGAGAAATTTCCCCTGAAGCTATGCAGCTAACATTACATAACTGTCGTGCTGTTTCGTCTTCAAGACAATTCTCAGCCGCATTCTGCAGGGGCAATGAAGATGCTCCTGCATCGTTTTCAAATGGAAATGTGAGATTACCCACAATACAGCCCGTAATTGTCTCCCTCTGAGTTTCAGCTCAGGTCACATGAACCGCTGGTTATGAAGACAACATTTCGGCACAAGACAACGAGCCGTAGGCTAGCGTAGAGAATTGGCGGAGAGCACTGGCGGCTGCCTTCTATAGCGAGGGTATGGGAAAGTTGGTACAACGCTACGATACACGTCTAAGTCGGGTCGGCGACTATGGAGATAAGTAGCTGCAAGGTGTATCTAACTGTTGCAAATAAAACATTTTTGATATTTACCGTGGTTTCCATTTCGCGACCTATCGGACCTTACTTTCGGAATAGCCCTCGTAGTACTTTTTGAAAAACCGAACTGGGATTCCACCTGCACCTGGTGACTTATTTGTTTTCAACTCCTTCAGTTGTTTCTCTACACAAGGGATGCTTATTACTATGCTGTTCACATGGCAGCATGTTCGATAGCCAAATGATAATATGTTTGTATGATTCTCTTGTGCGAACGATTTCTTGAATGTGAAATTTAAAAATTCAGCTTTCGTTTTGCTATCTTCAATTTACCAGGCTGATCAACAGAAGATTGGATGGAAGCCGTAGACCTACCTAGCAATTATACACAGGACCACCTACCTAGCAATTATACAGAGGACCGGAATTTTCTCGGGTTCTCTGCCAGATCTTTTGCTAAGCTAGGATGGTGGTATTATTTGTACACTTTGTGCATAGATCTTTTCACAGACACATGAATCTTTACTAACCTATGCTTGTCGTCATTTGGGTGTTCTCTTTTGAACTGACAGTGCAACAGCCTCTGCTTCCTCAGCTTTTCCCATATCTTTTTATTAAACCATAGTGGGTCTTTTCCGTTCTTATTCCACTTACTAGGCACATCATTCTGCAGACCACGATTTATAATCAGCTTAAACTTAGCCCATAATTCCTCTACGCCCATCTTACTAGAACCAAGTGATGTCAATTCACTGTTGAGATGAGATGCTGACAAATGCTTATCTGCTCTATCCAGCAGAAACACTTTCCTAGCCTTCTTAATTGATTTATTAACTTTCATAGCCATAGTTGCCTAATTGTAGTTAGAAGGTATATGATATTTCCATTTAGTTGCTCATGACAGTTCTCAGAAAATGTGTTCAAAGGTACTTTACATGACTATCTGTTTGTACACCATAGATTAAAGCCACCTCCCACTAGTAGTGCATGATCAGTTATTTACATGCTACTGATCACAGACATTCTTTGAATGACTCTAGAACTGTCACAGCAGAATACACTGTCTGGTAAAAACATCCAACAATTAACTTGCTTTCAATTAGACCAGTTATAGGCAACCAGATAACTTCACTGTCACACTCAACTTAGACCTCAATAGAGAGAAGGGTTTTGTCAACTGCAACGAACAATCCCCCTCATATGGCCTCTAATCTGTCATTCCAATATACATTCCATGACTCGCTAAAGATCTCAGAGCTTTCCTCTTCGGATTTCAGCCAGCTTTTGATCCCAAGAATAATTTGAGCATGAGAACTTCATCAAGAGCAGTAAATTCAGGAACTTTGTTACGAATATTTTGACAATTTACTGATAAGATTCTGAGAGTCGAAGTGTCTTTACTCTGAACATGGTCTGATTTCCCGTGCTGTGTACTGACTGGTGAGTGTTCATCAGAGTACGTCAAACTACTGCGCAGCTTCAAGTATCTTGTGAAAGGAAAAAGCAAATGTGTGTAGAACAGTATCTCACCTGAGCAAAAATGTTGTTGTTGTGGTCTTCAGTCCTGAGACTGGTTTGATGCAGCTCTCCATCCTACTCTATCCTGTGCAAGCTTCTTCATCTCCCAGTACCTACTGCAACCCCCATCCTTCTGAATCTGCTTAGTGTATTCATCTCTTGGTCTCCCTCTACGATTTTTACCCTCCACGCTGCCCTCCAATACTAAATTGGTGATCCCTTGATGCCTCAGAACATGTCCTACCAACCGATCCCTTCTTCTGGTCAAGTTGTGCCACAAACACCTCTTCTCCCCAATCCTATTCAGTACCTCCTCATTAGTTATGTGATCTACCCATCTAATCTTCAGCATTCTTCTGTAGCACCACATTTCGAAAGCTTCTATTCTCTTCTTGTCCAAACTATTTACCGTCCAAGTTTCACTTCCATACATAGCTACACTCCATACAAATACTTTCAGAAATGACTTCCTGACACTTAAATCTATACTCGATGTTAACAAATTTCTCTTCTTCAGAAACGCTTTCCTTGCCATTGCCAGTCGACATTTTATATCCTCTCTACTTCGACCATCATCAGTTATTTTGCTCCCCAAATAGCAAAACTCCTTTACTCCTGTAAGTGTCTCATTTCCTAATCTAATACCTTCAACATCACCCGACTTAATTCGACTACATTCCATTACCCTCGTTTTGCTTTTGTTGATGTTCTTCTTATATCCTCCCTTCAAGACACCATCCATTCCATTCAACTGCTCTTCCAAGTCCTTTGTTGTCTCTGACAGAATTACAATGTCATCGGCGAACCTCAAAGTTTTTATTTCTTCTCCATGGATTTTAATACCTACTCCGAATTTTTCTTTTGTTTCCTTTACTGCTTGCTCAATATACAGATTGAATAACATCGGGGAGAGGCTACAACCCTGTCTTACTCCCTTCCCAACCACTGCTTCCCTTTCATGCCCCTCGACTCTTATAACTGCCATCTGGTTTCTGTACAAATTGTAAATAGCCTTTCGCTCCCTGTATTTTACCCCTGCCACCTTCAGAATTTGAAAGAGAGTATTCCAGTTAACGCTGTCAAAAGCTTTCTCTAAGTCTACAAATGCTAGAAACGTAGGTTTGCCCTTTCTTAATCTTTCTTCTAAGATAAGTCGTAAGGTTAGTATTGCCTCACGTGTTCCAACATTTCTACGGAATCCAAACTGATCTTCCCCGAGGTCCGCCTCTACCAGTTTTTCCATTCGTCTGTAAAGAATTCGCATTAGTATTTTGCAGCTGTGACTTATTAAACTGATAGTTCGGTAATTTTCACATCTGTCAACACCTGCTTTCTTTGGGATTGGAATTATTATATTCTTCTTGAAGTCTGAGGGTATTTCGCCTGTTTCATACATCTTGCTCACCAGATGGTAGAGTTTTGTCAGGACTGGCTCTCCCAAGGCCGTCAGTAGTTCCAATGGAATGTTGTCTACTCCGGGGGCCTTGTTTCGACTCAGGTCTTTCAGAGCTCTGTCAAACTCTTCACGCAGTATCGTATCTCTCCCATTTCATCTTCATCTACATCCTCTTCCATTTCCATAATATTGTCCTCAAGTACATCGCCCTTGTATAGACCCTCTATATACTCCTTCCACCTTTCTGCTTTCCCTTCTTTGGTTAGAACTGGGTTTCCATCTGAGCTCTTGATGTTCATACAAGTGGTTATCTTATCTCCAAAGGTGTCTAATTTTCCTGTAGGCAGTATCTATCTTACCCCTAGTGAGATAAGCTTCTACATCCTTACATTTGTCCTCTAGCCATCCCTGCTTAGCCATTTTGCACTTCCTGTCGATCTCATTCTTGAGACGTTTGTATTCCTTTTTGCCAGCTTCATTTACTGCATTTTTATATTTTCTCCTTTCATCAATTAAATTCAATATTTCTTGTGTTACCCAAGAGTTTCTACTAGCCCTCGTCTTTTTACCAATTTGATCCTCTGCTGCCTTCACTACTTCATCCCTCAAAGCTACCCATTCTTCTTCTACTGTATTTCTTTCCCCCATTCCTGTCAATTGTTCCCTTATGCTCTCCCTGAAACTCTCTACAACCTCTGGTTCTTTCAGTTTATCCAGGTCCCATCTCCTTAAATTCCCACCTTTTTGCAGTTTCTTCAGTTTTAATCTACAGGTCATAACCAATAGATTGTGGTCAGAGTCCACATCTGCCCCTGGAAATGTCTTACAATTTAAAACCTGGTTCCTAAATCTCTGTCTTACCATTATATAATCTATCTGATACCTTTTAGTATCTCCAGGGTTCTTCCACGTATACAACCTTCTATCATGATTCTTAAACCAAGTGTTAGCTATGATTAAGTTGTGCTCTGTGCAAAATTCTACAAGGCGGCTTCCTCTTTCATTTCTTAGCCCCAATCCATATTCACCTACTACGTTTCCTTCTCTCCCTTTTCCTACACTCGAATTCCAGTCACCCATGACTATTAAATTTTCGTCTCCCTTCACTATCTGAATAATTTCTTTTATTTCATCATACATTTCTTCAATTTCTTCGTCATCTGCGGAGCTAGTTGGCATATAAACTTGTACTACTGTAGTAGGTGTGGGCTTCGTATCTATCTTGGCCACAATAATGCGTTCACTAAGCTGTTTGTAGTAGCTTACCCGCGTTCTTATTTTCCTATTCATTATTAAACCTACTCCTGCATTACCCCTATTTGATTTTGTATTTATAACCCTGTAGTCACCTGACCAGAAGTCTTGTTCCTCCTGCCACCGAACTTCACTAATTCCCACTACATCTAACTTTAACCTATCCATTTCCCTTTTCAAATTTTCTAACCTACCTGCCCGATTAAGGGACCTGACATTCCACACTCCGATCCATAGAACGCCAGTTTTCTTTCTCCTGATAACGACATCCTCTTGAGTAGTTCCCGCCCGGAGATCTGAATGGGGGACTATTTTACCTCCGGAATATTTTACCCAAGAGGACGTCATCATCATTTAATCATACAGTAAAGCTGCATGCCCTCGGGAAAAATTACGGCTGTAGTTTCCCCTTGCTTTCAGCCGTTCGCAGTACCAGCACAGCAAGGCTGTTTTGGTTATTGTTACAAGGCCAGATCAGTCAATCATCCAGACTGTTGCCCTTGCAACTACTGAAAAGGCTGCTGCCCCTCTTCAGGAACCACACGTTTGTCTGGCCTCTCAACAGATACCCCTCCGTTGTGGTTGTACCTACGGTACGGCTATCTGTATCGCTGAGGCACGCAAGCCTCCCCACCAACGGCAAGGTCCATGGTGAATTTGGGGGGGGGGGGGGGGGGGGGGGTAATATCCTCAATAACTCAAAGTTTGGTTTTCAAGAGTTGCTCTACTGAGAATGCTATTTACATATTCAATAGCCAATCTTACATGCATTAAAACAACAAATCAGTACCGGTTAGTATTTTCTGTGACCTACCTAAGGCATTTGACCTTGTGAATCATGATATTGTCCTAGATAAACTGAGGTTTTATGGAACTGATGATATAGCCAACCTACAGCCTCCAATCTGTCTTTCCAATGCACATTCCATGACTCACTAAATATCTCAGGGCTTTCCACTTCGGATTTCAGTCAGCTCTCAGCCCCAAGAAGAATCTGAAAATGAGAACTTCCTCGACGGCAGTAAATTCAGGAACTTTGTTACCAACACTTTGACAATTTACTGATAAAATTTTGACAGTGAAAATTTCACTATGAACACGGTCTGATTCCCCTCATCATGTGCTGACTGGTGAGTGCTATGTCTAACCAACAGAATGCAGACTGTTGTACTTCATAATGTAAGGAAGGTAATTGGGAGATTCTTCTGGCCGGAGAGAAATCATGTATGGTGTTCCCAGGCCTCAACCTTGGGTCAACCACTGTTCCTCACATATGTAAACTATCTTCCTGTATAATATAGAACCACCACAATCAGTTCATTTTGTAGATGACAATAGTATCGTGATGAATCCAAGTATAGATACAGTAACAGAAAAAATGGTATTTAATAACGCTCTCCAAAGTGTCTGATGGTTTTCCTGTGACTGGTATCAATGTCAGTTTTTAAAAGAAATGACATATTTAGGTCTGCACATCTAGAGATAGGCCTCTGATATCAATAGTGTGTGTAACACATGCTGAGGAAATGACAAATAGGATGGGAAAAAAAGGATGTCCATATTGCTGAGAATTTAAACTGGTAAAAGCACATTTTGGAACTCTCATAATATTAGTTCTGCCATGTTTGCACTTAGCATTATTGTAAATCTTGTGGAGCGACAAATAAGTAAGTCGATACATTTTCTAACCTTAAAGAAGAATGTCCTCATTGCTCAAAAAAGTATAATATTTGGTGCTCATCCACAATTATTTTGTAGACACCGGTTTAAGCAATTGGGCACTTTGACTACTGCTTCACAGTATATTTATGCCCTCATGAACTTTGACTGAGCGAGGTGGCACAGTGTTCAACACAATGGACTCGCATTCGGAAGGACGACGGTTCAAACTCGCGTCCAGCCATCCTGATTTAGGTTTTCCGTGATTTCCCTAAATCACTCCAGGCAAATGCCGGGATGGTTCTTTGAAAGGGCACGGCAGACTTCCTTTCCCGTCCTTCCCTATACCGATGACCTCACTGTTTGGTCTCTACCACCAAACAACTCTCATGAAGTTTGCTGTGAACAATCCACTGCACTTCACAAGGGTCGACAGAAGCGTCCGATCCCGCGTGTCGGCTTTGACCCGTGACATAAGGGTGTTGTAGTGTGTGACGTCATGACGGCGCGGAGTTTGGTTTGTGCGTGTAGCGTGTTTCTAGATGTCGTCGTGTTGTGGTTTGTTGTGCCCTCTCGTGGTATGTTCAGGTTAACGATTTTGCGGTTTTCTGTGAAGGTTAATTTAGTGTTGTTCGCTGTACGTTGTGTGGTAATTTAAGTCAAATTAATCGGTTGTTGTTCTTGTTCAGGAATGGATATGATGGATGAAATTAACAGTGCGCGTCTGAGGGAAGTGATGGGGAACACTCCTTTGCAACTGATCAAGTTTTTCAAGCTTTTCGGTTTAATTGCCGAGGTTGTGAAATGCCGTTTGTGGCGAAGAAATGATTTTGGCTAAAGTTCCGGCATCTCGGACCAGGGACTGTTATATGTGGCACTGTTGAAAAGACGACATTTGGCGCCCCACACGGCGCGGTTCCTGGTTCGAGAAGTCTAGGTTGGGCATGCGCGAGATTGTACTGGTGACTTATTATTTTTGTTATAGATCCCCACAAAGTTTTTGCGCGCATGAGACTGGTGTGAGAGGAGTGTGCTTCATTGGTTTTCTTTTTGCCATGAAGTGTTTTCCGAGTTCATTAAGTACAGGGGTAAGTACAGGTATGTGTGAGTGCTTGTGTGTGATTGTGGTGGCCAACCTAGTTTGTAGCGCCGGAACTTTTTTGAGGTAAGTTTTTATTTTTTTGTTTTTAGTGTATGTGTTGTGTGTTGGGGTCAAGGGAAGTGTTTTATTGCAATGTGTGGATGTGAATGTTGGTATTGGTATCGGGAGATGTTCTTGAGCTACATAGGTCAAGGGAAGTGTTTGATCCTAATTTATAGAATCGGGAGCTGCTGTTGAGCTATATAGGTGAAGGGAAGTGTCCGATTCCAGATTATATTGTGTTTAGTGGTATTTGGGGGGTTTTGTGGTGTCGGTTTTTTTTCGTCGTTTCGTGTTTTTGTATGGGGGCGGGTGTCTAAATTTGTTTATATTTAGTTTGTCCCCACCCAAAAACCCCCATTTCCACTCTTGTCCCGTCAGTGTCATTAGGCTTTTTGTGGAACGTGTGTGTGTTTCGATGTATTTGCGTCTTCATAATGTGTACGTAACGACTTTATATGCGCCATTTTGGAATCGTGGTTTATGGTAGTTTCCGCCATATTTGTGACGTCATGGGTCAAAGCAGACGGCCGGGATCGGACGCTTCCGTATTTCCCTTCACAAAAAACAATGACGTAAATAATTACTATACCAGAAGAAAAAATTACATTACTCCAAGTTAAGGTTGTCTTTAGTAAAGAAAGGGGTGCACAATGCTGCAACTGAAATTTGAAAAAAACTGAAAAAGTTTCTCCTTGGCAACTTCTTCTATGCTGTAGAAGATTTCCATTATTGTAATATGTAAGAGGTGGTGGGAGGAAATATCAACTCACATCTGCATCTTTCTTTTTAATCCAACAAAACTTACAAAAAAACGGCATGTACCCATATTTACAGATTAATTTGTCATGTGAATCTTCATTTACCACCACAGTATGTCATGCTCTTGAATCTTTATTAGTATGAACATCTGCAGCCCCAAAAATTACTTGAGTAAATCGCTGTGCAGGGCCATAACATCCCAATACCTCCCGTTTTGAAAGGAACATTATGTATAATCCAGGCTTACACACATAATGAATCAATCAATCCAGGCTGATGACTGAGATGTACCATCTGGTATTATCACCCTTTCTCACTATTGTGTACACATTCATGCACTATAAGGATTACAGTCAGCATATTTTTATATCAATATTTCCTCAAATGTAATAAATATGATGGAGACTACAACGCATTTTCTTAAAAACAAGTTTTGTTGTTAATAAACTAACTCAAATGTTGCCAATAAAAATCCATTCATTAATAAAACTCCAAATACACCAGTCAACTCTGGGGGATTCCATTGTCATGGGTGGGACAGTTGCACTACGTTTTTCAACAGTCAGATGCTGATATAACATGAAGTATAAATAGAAATAAAGTAAAAATTGACTGGTTGCCTTACAAATAATTGTTTTACCTTCCCTTTAAATCTGAATGTCAGAAGTTTACAAATTGAGCTGTTATTCATCTTTAAAACTTTGTCACGGGTGGGACAGCAAATAGACGTAGCATTGAATAAGGGGGATTCCATTGTCACGGGTGGGACAGTTGCACTACGTTTTTCAACAGTCAGATGCTGATATAACATGAAGTATAAATAGAAATAAAGTAAAAATTGACTGGTTGCCTTACAAATAATTGTTTTACCTTCCCTTTAAATCTGAACGTCAGAAGTTTACATATTGAGCTGTTATTCATCTTTAAAACTTTGTCACGGGTGGGACAGCAAATAGACGTAGCATTGAATAACCACCAACATTTTAGAAGAATTCTGTGATTTATGCACTTATTTTCTTTTGAAAATATTGAATTCACATTAATAAAACAACTCTCTACATGACATAATATCAATAAATATTAGATTAGTAATACTTACTTACAATAATTGCAATCAAAGACTGTCACAGGTGGGACAAGGAATTGTCACGGGTGGGACTCATGTGAAGTACAATCTTTTTTTTTATTTAAACTGATTTTATTATGTCAGTTAGCTATGAATCAGTAGGTAACATATACTTAGAGGACACTTTAAGTTTTAATAACTTTGTAGAACATTTTTGTTGCTTATAAATAATATAAATTTTGGTATAGTATTAGTTTACAGTTCTGAGTACTTAATTATTTCACTTGAAGAATGCACCACTTTGAAAAAATACACTTGGCCTCTCACCCACTTTCGAAAATGTCTAAATTGCCAGGAAACTCATAATATAAGGTGTCCCTAACATGTTTGACATTTGGATTCGGGAGAATAGCAAGAACTTGTTTAAACTCTATGTAGGATTACATCCTCCTCGTCAGCTTTAAATACCTTTGCTGAGTCCCCAACAGATCGCATACACATAATCTGTATTTCCCCATTGTCTTCTACACTTCTCTGTGCAACTGCAGCATATCTGTATGTAGTGGATTTCTTTCTTGCAGTTTGGAACTCAACTAAAATAAATGTTCCTGGCATGATTTGTTCCACATCTGGTTCTGAACCTGTAACTTCTTGGGAATTGGATGTCAACAGGACATCAGGATATGATTCCTCATCATTCATCTCAGAATCTGTGTAGATTAGTGAATATATGTTGGGTGAAAGTGGGAAAACCTCCACTTTCTCTAAATCTGATTTTAGGAAAGTTCTACCAAATACTAGGTTACAGGTATTGTAACCGTTGAAGTAATGCTTGCTGCGAATATCTTTTATTTTTTTAACAGCTTTCCAGCGGCCATCCAGAAGGTCTCTGTTTTCATCAATATGATCTTTTGTCAGAAGAAGAAAGTTTATTCCAGAAACAGATGATTTGGCACAGTCTAAAAACTGATGATGACTTTTCTTTGCTTAACTTTATTCCAAACAGCCCTTTTTGTTACAGCTCCAATGCCATCCACTGCACCTTTCCCACGTGATGTTGCAAAGAAAAACCATTCTCCAGACACTCCAAAGTCTTGCATCATGTAGCAGAGGTTAGAAATGGTGAATTTGTTCTTAAATTGACCTGCGCAACCATCAGAAAAAATTCGTATCGAGGTCAAATTGGGAAGCTCTTGTTTCAGCTTACTTATTATACTCTTCAAACATGCATAAACTGAGTACTTGTCATGGCACAGTTCATCGCTCACAATTGCAAATGACTGTAGCCCTTTTTTCATCCAAACACAAATAGTGACCACTGTAATCTGTGTATGACTCCAGTGGGCACTTTGTATCTCATCTTGTGCTAGTGCTACATAGTTTTCTGCAAAATCTATTTGCAATATCACTTCATCATCACTAACTGATGCTTTCACAGCCTTGAAAGCTCCAGATTGCATCCTTTTGACAAAGAAGTGCTCTTTGAATGTTTTTAGTTGAGACTGAAGTTCAGAGAGAGCTTCACAAAGTGTTCCACTGGTAGTAGTCTATTTAGGGTGACACTCATGTTCGGTCCATTTTCTCCAAGATATTATGTCACACAAATCAAACTTTCTATCTATTAATGTGTGTAAATTCATGATGCATTTCTTGCAGTGATTTGTCATGCATATTTCACTTTCTACATCACAGCAAACAAGATTCATAAGGTGAGTGTGAGTAGCAGGGATACTAGCTATTTCTTTGTGAATGGCTTCAATGATGAAGTTGAAGTTAGCATGATATCTGCACACACACACATACATTGTGAGGCATTTGAGATGTTAGAACAACATTTTTAGGCCGCAACTCGTAGAATTTTGAAATCTTGATATCAATATCTGGATTGTCTCGCTTAAAAAGAAAAAATGCTTCCTTAACTGTCATATTCATGTGACATTTCTGCAAGCTAACTCTTTTTCCCAGTTTCATGGTCTACAATAGACTTTTCATCCTTTATGCCAGGTGTCTGCCTGCTGATTTCATCATTTGTGAAAAAATTTTGTATTTTGAGCAGACCTGTAAGTTTACGAGATGTCTTCTTCACTACTAGGAAAATCTGCTTTACTACCTTTTTAGGTAAGCTTTCACTTACAAGCTTTTTTATTACTGCTGATTTTTTTGAGGGGCTTGAAGGAAGCACCTTCTTTACCCGAGAAACAGCTTAGCCAAGGGACTGAGGACATTTATATGATCCTAACTGGGAAATACAGGTCTCAGACTGATCTTCAATTAATACGGATTTTAGTTTAAGTCTATACTTCCTTTTTCTTTCAGCTTCCTTCTTTCGATATTCCAATAAAGATTTTTCACTGGAGGATACCTTCATCTTCATATTTTCCCTTCTTCTTTTATCCCGCTCTCTTTCTTTTTCTTTATGGACATTGTACTTGCTGGTATCTTTCTTCAGTTTTTCTCGAAGTTTTCTCATACGCTCTGCTGATGTTGAAGTGTTAAATGGTTTAGATCTGAGTAACATCCAAAAATCTGTCACGGGTGGGACACAATTTCTTTTAACATTTATAGATGATCATTTACAACTTAGAAGGTGCCTTATGGTTCATTGGATGTTTTTGTTTTTCTTACTTCTAACCTAAAATATATAGAGTTACTATAATTGCTGAGTTAGAAAGTAAACTTTTTCATGTTTTTTGTCACGGGTGGGACACTAAATACACAGTAACTTTTGTGAATTAGCTGCATACTTAATAACTTACCTTTCTTTAAAAACTGAAGTTTGTCAGAAAGATTCTGCTCTTGAAATTAAACAATTAAAACATCAACAATTGCTGCAACCCATATTTAAACAGCTGCCAACACAGAAAGCAAACCTTTTGTTTTCCATCCTCATCTGTAGAATCGCCAACTTTGTTTAACTATATTTCCTCAGCTAATTATGTAATTTTTATAATTTTTTCAGGACAGTAAAATTCAACTTTTGTAGATTCGAAAAATATAACATTGTTAAATTTGGCATTTTTTCAAAAAATAAGCCTCAGGCTCAGTTTGGCATGGAATGACCCCTCTCTGTTTTCAAAGCCACTACAGGGATTCCTCTATCCTTCCGTCCGGCAGCTAAAGCGAAGTTATAAATACAACATTTAGCTTTATTTTTGAGTTTTTCTAAAAAGTCTGCACTAATAAACATTTTACTCGTAGATATAATACGTCAAATTTAATGGTTTCGCAAGCAGCTGACTGACCTGGTAATTTCGCCGTCGTTTCCACGTATATCATCACTCACTTTTCCTTCGTTGTCAGTTGCAATTTCAAGAGGAACAGGTTTCATTTGGCACTGATTTTCTGTTTCAACAGCTGCCTGTACTTCATTTAACACTTTCACGCACTCATTTCCAATTGCACCGCTACTTGTATCTGCATTGTCGAAACCATTGCTACCTACAAGCTGCGCTACGTCTACCGAAGGCTCCATAACAAAACTACTCGATGAAACTCGAGCGAGGAACTGTAACTCACACGGAATAACGGTTGTCGCCGGGTTGTTGCCCGGACAAGTTTACCGGCAACTTCGAAAACAAATAATTCACAAATACAGAATGTCAAGTGCGTTCGGTAAAAAATATTCTAACATGCACATTCGGAGTTTTCAACGATTTGCAGCAGCATATTTCCTATTTACTTAAATTCATACATTCCTATATTCACACAAGCTCAACTCCTTCGCGGGTAAACACGTGTGAAAACAAAACACTCATGATTGTCTTTGCAAAGTAAACTACACACCAAAATAACATCCTTGCTACACTCCAAGGATACACAAAGTGATCCACGAACTTCGACCATTGATACTGGATGGTCGAACCAAAGTGGATTTACACTTGTCGGAACGTCACAGTCACGTAACCTTGACAATTTGCAACATTGTCCCCAGAATTGATCGTGACCATTTGGTTCTGAGTCTAGGGAAAGAATGAACCAGATACTTCGAAAGTTCTGTGGCAAATTAGGCTGCAACTTCCTGGACTTGCGCGATAGGGTCGAGAAATGTGGGGGTCCCCCTAAGTAGGTCAGGTGTGCGCTACACATCAGAGGCTGCCAATCAGGTAGCTGACTGTGTGTAGGGTGCACACAAGTGTGTTTTAGATTATGCGACTCTCCATCCAATCCAGATAACGACAGCAGAAGGAAACTCGGAACTGTCATTGTAAGATCGAAAGAAACGTCTCCCACATATGAGAGTATTCAAATCCTAATCGCAAACTGCCAAAAGATTCGCAACAAAGTGCCAGACTTTAAAGCGCTCATGAAAAGCAGTGACGCTCACAGAAAGCTGGTTGAAACTTGAAACTGGCCACAGTGAGATCCTTGGGGAAAATTTAGGTGTATATCGAATTGATAGGCAAGTGGGAAATGGGTGTGGTGTATTTATCACAAACACAAATCCACCAAGATCGAAATTGAAGTTGCATGTGAGATTGTTTGGGCAAGACTCAGTATCAGGTGTGGGCATAAGATGATAATTGGAGCCTTCTAGCACCCATCAGACTCGTCTCCTGATGTAACCGAAAACTTTAGAGAAAGCCTCAGTTCATTTCTTTGTAAGGTCCCCAATTACAATACAATCATCTATGGAGACTTTAATCATCCAACAATTAATTGGGAAAATTACAGTTTTGACAATGGTGGAGGTGATAAGACACCCCGTGAAACTTTACAAAATGCTTTCTCTGAAAACTACCTAGAACAGATAGTTAGGAACCCAACTCTTGATGGGAATATATTAGATTTAATGGCAACAAATAGACCTGATCTCTTTGAGAATGTCCACATTGAAACTGGTATCTGTGACAGTGACACAGTTGTGACAACGATGATTACCAAAGTACAAAGGGCAACTAAAACAAGCAGAAGGATATATATGTTCAGTAAATTAGACAAAAAGTCAGTAATGTCATATCTCAATGAGGAACTTGAAACTTTCAGTGCAGGTTAGGAGCATGTACAGGAACTCTGGGTCAAGTTTAAAAGAATAGTTGATCACACTCTGTATAGATATGTCCCAGTAGAACAGCAGATAATGGGATGGAACCGCCATGGTACACAGTCAATGTAAAGAAACTTCAACAGAAACAGAGATTAGTGCACAATAGCTGTAAAACAAAGTGTAGTGCTATAGATAGAGATATGCTGAATGAAACGAATTTGGCTGTCAAGAGAGCAATAGGTGAATACTTCAATGACTACTGTATATGGCTGTCAAGAGAGCAATGGGTGAAGATTTCAGTGACTACTGTAGCAGAATATTGTCAAGTGATCTTTTGCGAAACCCCAAGAAATTTTGGTTATACATATAGGCTGTTAATGGCATCAAAGTTAGTAACCAGTCAGAAGACAGGAACTGAAATTGAGGCTAGCAAAGCAAAAGCTGAAATGCTTCTCCATTTTCAAATGTTCCTTTACTAAGGAGAACCCAGGAAAATTGCCCCAATTTAATCCTTGTACCATAGAAAAAATGGATGAAATAAGTACTGTGTTGTGACGTTGAGCAACAGCTGAAATCATTAAAATTGAACAAAGCTCTGGGACCTGATGGAATCCCTGTCAGTTTCTATATTGAATTTGCAGCTGAGTTAGCCACTCTCCTAACCATAACCTTTAGTAGATCTCTCAAACACAAAAACGTGCCCAGTTCTTGGAAAAAGGCACAGGACACACCCGTCTATGAGAAGAGTAATAGTAGAGACCCACAAAACTAGAGCATAACATCCTTGTCATCGATTTGTTATATAATCTTAGAATATATTCTGAGCTCAAACGCCGGCCGCTGGTGACCGAGCGATTCTGGCGCTACAGTCTAGAACCGCGCGACCGCTATGGTCGCAGGTTCGAATCCTGCCTCGGGCATGGATGTTTGTGTTGTCCTTAGGTTAGTTAGGTTTAAGTAGTTCTAAGTTCTAGGGGACTTATGACCTCAGCAGTTGAGTCCCATAGTGCTCAGAACCATTTGAACCATTTTTTTGAGCTCAAACATAGGGAGGTATCTTGAACAAAAAGACCTCCCCAGTACTAACTAGCATGGTTTTTGAAAACATCGATCATGTGAAACCCAACTCGCACTTTTCTTACATGACATACCAAAAGCTTTCGATCAAGGCAGCCAGGTAGGCGGCGTGTTTCTTGATTTAGGAAAAACATTTAACTCAGTACTGCACATAGGCTTCTTGTCAAAAGTATAATCACATGAGGAATTAAGTGACATTGGTGACTAGAATGAGGACTTTTTGATAGGGAGGACATAGCATGTTATCTTGGATGGACAGTCATTGTCAGATATAGGAATAACTTCGTGTGTGCCACAAAGAAGTGTGTTGGGGCACTTGCTGTTCATGTTGTATATTAATAACCTTGTAGACAATATTAATAGTAAAATCAGACTTTTTGCAGATGATGCAGTTATCTATAATGAAGTACTATCTGAGAGAAGCTGCGTAAATCTTCAATTAGCCCTTCATAAGATTTCAACATGGCTCAGAGATTGCCAACTTGCTCTAAGCGTTCAGGAATATAAGATTGTGCACTTCACAAAACGAAAAAAACGTAGTATCCTATCACTATAATATCAACGAGTCACAGCTGGAATGTTCAGCTCATACAAATACCTGGGTCTAACATGTTCTACAGATATGAAATGAAATGATCACATACGCTCAGTCTTGGGGGTAAAGCAGCTGGTAGACTTTGTCTTATTGGTAGACTACTGGGAAAATGCAATCACTCTACAAATCACTCATACAATCAATTCTAGAATATTGCTCAAGTGTGTGGGATCCATACTAAATAGGACTAATAGCGGATACTGAACATATATAGAGAAGAGTAGTATGAATAGTTACAGATTTGTTTGGCCCATGGGAGAGTGTAACAGCGATGCTGAAAAAAATGAACTTGCAGACTGCTGAAGATAGATGTATACTATCCTGATGAAGTCTGCTAAAAAAAACTTCAAGAAAGAGCTTTAAATAAAGACTAGGAATAAACTGCAATTCCCCATGTATCACTAACATAAGGATCATGAGGACAAGATTAGAATAATTATAATATGCACAGAGGCATTGAAACCATCATTCTTCCTGCACTCCATAAGTCTATGGATGGGAAGAAACCCTAATAACTGGTACAATGGGATGTACCCTCTGTCATGCACTTTGTGGTGTTTTTGCAGAGTATGGACGTTAGTGCAAACGCAGAATTAATTTTTTAATCATACTTTTTATGATCTTGTAGTTACAGTTACTTAATTTTGATGTGTTAGCAGCAATAGAAATAGTAACAAACATATATAGGAGACAATATGTGCTACAATGAGAAAATGTTTTTCAACAGGATTCTTCAAAAAGGGTTAAGTTTAGTATTTACTTTGTGAAAATAATAGTATACATTGTTTGAAACGAGAAGCTTTATATCACAACACTGTTCAAAAATTTATTAAAGTTACAAAATCTAATTGACAAATCACTATAGTTTATTTCAATTCTGATCAGATAATGAACTAACTTAACCTCAGTACCTGTGGAAGTAGGCACAAGTAGCGCCAAACATCTTCTACTGATTTTGAACAAAACGCATAGAGAAGAACCACTTGTGTGTTGTTCTCCAGCGATGCTCAGTCACTGTAAACAGCACAGTCTGACATATCAGTCGCGACACTTCGCCTCGATTTTGTTGGCTACCGCCAAGCAGTGCCCCAAGCGGCCAGTAACTTAAACTGTGAGTTCGGCGCGATCGTGAAAGCAAATAGTGGTTGTTTAATTTGATTTCTACATTGGTTTTTACAAGCGGGGGCGTTTGTACCGCAATAAATTGCAGCAACAACAGGAATAAGGCACCACAGCTGTCTTTTTTTTAGATTTGCTAAGGATCTTGAGAGGTATATACCATCATGTTACTAAACTGTATCGTCAGGATTCACTTGCAAACTACATGTGTATTAATGATTAGTTTCGTTTTAGGAACAGAAAATGGCCACTTAATAGCAGACGAGAAGACCTTATGAAAAAAGGCCCAGTTTACCTGTATTATAATATTAGGTTTTGTTCGCTACATTTCGAGCAAAACCAGTTCATGAACGCAGACAATAATAAACTCGTGGGAATGCAGTACCCACACTGTTTGACATCACAAATAAGCCACGTCAACTGACGATGAAGAGGAAACTGCCACAAAGATTCGAAAATTCATCTAAAGCTGTAAAACAGTCCCATGACACAGAAGCACTCAGTTCAACTCTCCATGTATCAGTGCCAGATTCGTGTGAATCGTCAACACAGACCTGCTTTAACGATGAATTGGTTAGGTTAAGTGCAGTTATTTGTGTCTTACAGAAGCGCAATGTTTGGTATGTATTTCATTCACTTCTGTTGTTAGTCACTTAAGTTTCCTTGCTTCCTTCGTGTGATGACATTATTTTGTTAGCACCTTGTTCACTGAGAGACTGTTTGAAAATCATTCAAATATTTGGTTTGTGTGAAATGTAATGCAATCAGCTCATAATAATGTTTTCAACATGTTTCTCCCACTATTTGGCAGTTGCTTGTCCGACTTAGAACTATATAAAGATGAAGGTCATACCTGTGGCAACAGGCGAGGACAATGACAAACACAGTAGGCCTAGAACGATAAACGAGCTGTCGATTGCTTTTGCATGTACAGGTATATGTTTGTGCTTCTTATGTGTGAATCTGTGTGTTTATATTCTTTTGATATCAACGTGGTAAGCTGCAGTTCTATCCAATGTCACAAGTGTGTCTTCACGAATATGTTGTAGCTTGCCACTCCAGTCACGGTTTTTGTCCATACTTTGAGAGGTGGCATGAGCCCCCTCTCATATTTCTATCTTAGTCTGAGTAATTCGATCTTCCTCTCTAATTGCATGTGGTGAAAAGTCGCTATTCCTTCACACGTGGACTTCCCACGCAACGTCTCTCGTCACCCGAGTGGTCCGGTGACAGGCGGGCACTGCTGATCTTGAAATGGTTAAGCCGACAGGTGTGAGAGAGTCGAGTGAATGCTTTCCAGACGCCGACATTGTCATAAGAGCGGCGAAGACACGCCCGCAGGGGCCTGAAGGAGCGGCTGGGCTAGAGATTCCGTTACTTCACAGAAACTTAGCGAAAACACTTTCTGGCGTGCTACCAGCGAGGCGTGGGAATGACTTGTGTTCCCAGGCAGTCTTGGAGGGCAAATTCCCGCGTTTTATGCAAAATCGTAACTGGCTTGCTCAGGACGTAGCTCCGTGACGTAGCAAAATCGGCGCAGAAATTGGCGCCAAAAATCTCCATTGGTGGAATGGTACTGCTTCGGCAATAGAGTGGAATTTTCCGCCGATTTTCGAGTTGCTGATTGGAACGTTTAACCACGGCCACTGTCGTGGGGGCGGGAAAGTTCTGTGTTCGGTTTGTACAGGTGCTCTTTTGAGAGTCAGCTCTCGCATTTCGGTCAGAATAGGTCACAAGACTGAGCTCTCGCTGCTCTGGACAGCCTGCCTTCCGTTGGCTGTCTAATATACTTTTATTTAACTGTAACTGTTTGACAAAGTTGCTGAAGTTTCGACTTCAACATAATATTCCGAGTACAGTTGGCAATTGAGCGTTCTGCGTACATGCGTCCTATGTTGTCTGTCTTGAGCAGTTTTGGCTAAAGTTGACTGTATCGGAGTTACTGTGTGACTTCCGTTGTTAAAATTAATCACTTTACCGTCAGTGATTGTGCGGTGAGCCTTCTTCGTCTCCCTCAGAGGCGCATTTGTATTGCTAGGAAGTCTTTGGTCTGGAACAACCAGACCAGGATAATTTGTTTCGGGCTATACTCTCGACATTATCATCACCACGACGGGACGTCGAAGCAACCAGCCATCGCCTCTGGTACGCCAGATCGTGTCCTTGCAGTTGAGTAGACAGCTTGGTAATGTACGTCCACAGCACTGGCAAAGCAGGCAATTTTGCTAGGTGATAATCAGAGCTCAGCAGAGCGCGCCTGTTCGTCTTTTCTAACTTTGTTCTGTCTTGCGTGTTCATTGTATGAGTTCTCACTACTGTAGCAGCCATTAATGTTGGGTTGGCTGTGTGTTTCTCTTAAGATTTGAATTGCAAGGAATTGGCTCAACATATCACTTCGTCATAAATGTCACAATCTAGTTTAGGGACAACTTCACCTTCACAGCATTTATTTGAGTATATAATTTGAGCCAATTTGATGTATTGTAAATGTTTCATGTGTTTTGTTTATTATGTTGAGTTTAGTCATAATAAATCATATTGTTATTTTGGACAGAACTTTCATTCTGTTAATCGTTAGAGCAACCCTTTCATTTCTCACTAAGTTAAAGAAAACCTTCCTTTATTTAACTTATTTACCAAATTAAATTATTGCAGGTGCCAAACTCTTTTCTACTCCGCTTGCAGGGTCGATTAAAGTCAGTTTGCGTTTTTTTTTAATCCATGTGCAACAGCAAATATCCGAGTTAGAATAGGGGGGGCTTAGATCCCTGATTATTCACTTTTAAAAATGGTTCAAATGGCTCTAAGCACTATGGGACTTGACATCTGAGGTAATCAGTCCCCTAGACTTAGAACTACGTAAACCTAACTAACCTAAGGACGTCATACACATCCATGCCCGAGGCAGGATTCGACCCTGTGACCGAAGTAGCTGTGTGCTGCATTGGAGTCGAGGCAGAACTGGACACACAGGAACTAAATGTCATCATGTCCATTTCGTCTAGACACTGGGAGTCTCCATCAGTGGTTTTCAGAAAGGGAAATGGCTCACTTAGAGGTTTTGCGGACCTCAAAGATATTAATGCACAAGTTGTCATGGATACTTTACCTATCACTCAACCAGATGATTTATTCTCTAGATTAAAAGGGAGTGAACGCTTCACTAAGACTGATTTGTCTAATTTTTATCTGTGACTGTCCCTGCACCATAGTCGAAACAGATTCTAGTTATGAACATGCCAGTTGGCTTGTACCAACATCGAAGACTATCTTTTGGGATTTCCCATGCTCTTGCTTTTTTTCAATGCTATTTAGAACAACTGATCCCCAAAATTTCAGCTCGTTGCATTTATCTGGATGACAGAATTATTACAGTAGCGAATACACATGAATGTTTACAGAATCTTAAAATGCTGTGTACGAGAGTGATGGAGACAGGCCTCAAATGAAATACTAAGAAGTGCCATTCTTTCAGCAGTTGGTAGAATATATAGGGTTTATGATCACTAAGGAAAACATTCTGCCTACTCATCACCACATACAAGCCGTTGACAGCGTACACCATCATCTCAATGCCAAAGAACTATCGATAAAATGAAATGAGCATATGGCATCGTTGGCCAGGAGGCCCCTATTCAGGGAAGTTCGGCCGTGAAGTGCAAGTCTCATTACATTCGACGTCACGTTGGGCGACTTGCGTGCCAGTGATGAGGATGAAATGATGATGAGGACAACAAGGCACCCAGCCCCCAAGTGGAGAAAATCTCCAACCCGGGCAGGAATCGAACCGGGGCCAGCTTGCATTGGAAGCGAGAACATTACCACTCAACTAAGCAGGCAGACAGAACAATCGACGTTCATGGGGAAGAGCAATTACTACGACGGGTTTATCGCTAACATGGCACAAATTTTGAAGACTTCAGATGGACTGTTAAAGAAGGCAGCTAAATCTATCTGGCATTCAGAGCGCAATAAGACATTCGACACCCTTAAACAGCCACTCCACCCAACATATTGTCTAGTTCCATACTCCGCAGGAAACCATTAATACTAGATACAGTTGCTTTGTAGTATGGTACGGGAGCAGTTTTTTCCCAGTGTGAACAGGACAGGTCCCACACTGGACTTGTATTTTGGAGGATGACAGTTCAAATCCCCATCCAGCCATCAAGATTTAGGTTTTCTGTGATTTCCCTAAATGACTCCAGGTAAATGTTCGGATGCTTCCTTTGAAAAGGGCATTGCCAATTTCCTTCCCCATCCTTCCATACTCTAAGTTTCTTCTCCATCTATAATGACGTAGCTGTTGTTAAACTCTAATCTTCTTCTCTTCCAGTATTAGTCCATACAACCCATTGCATTTGTCTCAAAGACTTTGAACCCAGGTCAGCTAAATTACGCTCATATAGAATAGGAACTTTGGCTGTTATCTAAGCTGTTTACAAGTTCCATACATCTGGTGGCCAGCGACAAACCCCTGCTAGCTTATAAAACTGCCCAACACTTACGGTAAGGGGGCCCTGTTTCTGACAGCATACAATTATTACATTGTATACTAAGTGTCTAGTCATCATGCTAAAGTGAACGCATTATCCAGGTTCCCAACTGGCCCACACCCAGAGTTCAGTGAACAACAGGAGGCCATTTCTTTCAAGACAGAGGATGAGAAATGCCACAGTGTAGAAGATTTCCTATTATCACATCAATTATCGCGGCAATGAGACTAGGTTGGCCTGACCACTTACCAGCTGAGCTAACCTAAAATTGAGAACTTATGTTCCCATGAGGTAGTATCTAATAACTCAGGATGGAAGGCTACTTCTTGAAATGGGAGATAAGTCCTATTGGGCAGTTGTTCCACCTCCATTATGTAGCAAAATGCTTTTGCTACTTCATGCAAGACTTTGGTTGGTTGGTTGGTTTGGGGAAGGAGACCAGACAGCGTGGTCATCGGTCTCATCGGATTAGGGAAGGATGGGGAAGGAAGTCGGCCGTGCCCTTTCAGAGGAACCATCCCGGCATTTGCCTGGAGTGATTTAGGGAAATCACAGAAAACCTAAATCAGGATGGCCGGACGCGGGATTGAACCGTCGTCCTCCCGAATGCGAGTCCAGTGCCTAACCACTGCGCCACCTCGCTCGGTGCAAGACTTTGGGTAGCACCTGTATAAAGACAATGGCGTGCAGTCATGTCTGTTGGCCAGCAGTAGCTAAGAAAATAGAGCACTTGGCCCACACATATTCAAAATGTGCTTGGCCCCTAGCTACAGCCATCCAGCCCTCAGAACAAGGTATACACTGACTTGTCAGATCAGGACCTTGTTTGAACACTATCTGGCTCACAGTTGTAACACGTATGCTTCGCCGGCGATGGGCGAGGCATGACAGAATCTCTGACCAGAGAGTAGTTTATTGTTAGTTGTTGCTTGTCGCGTGTCTGCACTAGTCTGCGCGAGTCGACAGTAGAAGTCTGTCTGCAGTAGTAGTCAGTCGGATACAGTAGTAGTCGGTCAGCTTTAGTAGCGAGCGGACAGTAGTAGTCTGCGTGAGTCGGCATGCATCAGCTGTGTGCTCTGCTCGCGACTCTGGTCAGGACTCTGGAGGATGAGTATTATTGTAGAAGGTAAAGAAGCAGCATTGCGCATATTTAATAATGTATGTTAATTGTAATTAATTTGTTAAAAAAATGCCCCAATAATAATTTTTTATATAAAGTAATTCTTAAAAAAAAGCATTCATTTGAATTTAAAGAATTTTTTCCATTGCCATTACCATTGTTTCCAAGAATCAAAAAAAAATATATACACCAGCATTGCACGAAGCTGTGTCAAAGAATGTATAATTAAGAGCAGATATGATTGCAGTTTTATTGAGGTAAGAATTTTTGCTTGTTTTATTCAGAATACAGGGCCGACGGTCAGCACTGCTGTCCTTATAAAATTTACCAGATATTATTATTTCTGTTAGGAGGTTACATTTCGTTCATGGTTCATTATTTAATTACTATTATTGTGTGGGTTTATGGACAATTTTAATCCCTTAATTTCTGTGGGGAGGTTACACTTGGCTCCATTTCCATTTATATTTAACAAATTTTGAATTTTGCGGGGAGGTTACACTTGGCGACATCCGGCCAGGATCGTATTTCTTTGGGAATCTTCTGATAAGTAGTCATATATCTGCTCTTAATTACTTAAATGTAATTAGCATTTGGCGCAATGCATTTACTTTCTTCCACAGATCATCGGCAATTTGTTGCTCTTTGTTTTAATAGTGTTTGTTGCATTTTGCATTGTCCTTGTTTTATTTGTGCTTAATTCTGATTTGTTTAAAAATGTCGCGAAAAACTGTTAATAGTACATCGCGATGTGTAATGAGTGAAATAGCCGACTCAAATAACTTGACCGATAATACTTGCGACACGCAGTGCAATGATGAAATCCTTCATTCATAGACAATCAGTGTGTACCGACTACTAATATTGTTTTTGATCCTAGTGATGAACAGACATATTCAATTGTGGCCTCTGTTAATTAAACGACAATTGATGATGCGGGACGTTCTGTTACAATCTGCCCAGCTTGAAACCCCGGTTTGCAAAATTTACGTAATGAACAGACAAATTTTTCTAATGAAAATGAACAGTGTAATCAGAGTACGACAGATTTATTTAATTCCGAGGTAGTGACTAACAGTACACATCCAATTGGGAAACCTTTTCGAGAATCACAGAATGACCAAATGGTTACACAAAACGTGACAATTGCAGGTACACCAACACACAGTACAGAGAATACAGCGGCTAATATTAGCATGGATCAAGTTATGGCATTATTGGTACAACTTAGTGAAAATTTCAAACAAAAACTTAATGAAAATTCCATACAACAGAATGAAAGACAAGACTACAATAACAAACAGCTTAATGAAAATTTCAAACAACTTTGTGAAAAATTAGACAACAATTCCAGACAGCTTAGTGAACAGATTACAGCCGTTGCCGCGCAATGTCATGATACTAAAGAACAATTACGTGAGGAAATTGAGGCTTGTGCTAGGAAAAGTAGTGATGAAATTAGATCTGTTGCTCAAGAATTGAGGGATATGCAAACAGCTACAACAGAAACACTTAGAGAGGAAATTAGTGCAGTCGGTAAACAATGCTCTGAAAAAGCAACACAGTTACGCGACGAGTTTAAATTAATGACAGCAGAACTTTCACGCATGCTGGATGCAAAAGTAGACGCGAAATTCGACCAACAGAACAGTCAAATTGACGAACGTTTTAATCACCACCTACAAAACAGTTAAACGCGTTTCCGTAAATTTATACAGGAACAGAATAAAGTAAAGTGACAAGTTATGGAAACAATTACCGCACAGAGACAGGAAGATACACGTAAATTGTTTACGAAAGCAAAAACATACATAGACAATAATATTGCTACAGTATCAGACGAAATTAATACAATCAAGCAGTTGAACACCGAATTGCGTGATGAAATTTCTGATCTTAAATCAATAACAGATACACACACAATAGACTTTCAGACAGTGACAGACAGACTCGAACAATTAGAACTAACACAGGATTCCGATGTCATCAAAGCTGACGTTAAAAAATTGAACGAAACCACACGTAAAATACAAAAACAAATTAATGCTTCTGACACTAAAAACGATGATCAGGTAAAAATACTGACTGAAAAATATGATGAATTGGCCAGTCGTATTGACGTTATTGAAAGTAATAATGACAGCAAATCAGACGATACTTCACCGATTTCGTTTAATCAGACACCTGAATTCCAAAATCTACAGCAGACAATCAGTGAGATAGATTCGTCTAATAATACATTGCTTAGAAAATTGTCAACTTTACAACAAGAAGTGACAGAGATAAAAAATATTTCAGTTAATAACACGTCACAGGATACGGCACATTCCGAACATTTCTCACAATCACACAGCCAGTATAATTTGGGTAATTTACAGAGTGTACGTGACTTAGATTCCGAACAGTCACAGACAAATAGATTCTCGTACAATCCTGAATCTGTTCAGATGTGCAGAGACGATAACGTTGATTATAAGCAATTTATATCCGTAAGAAAATCTAAGGTATTTGAAAATGACAGAGCACAGGTACACGCTTTGAACTGGATACGTCGATTTATTTTTGTACTTTCACCAGTTTGGCCTGTAATGCAGAAACTTGAATTAGCATGGATACAGCAATTTGCTTCTGAATTTTTACCGCCATTGCCTGTAACGCAAAACCTAAAATTTATCTGCAGCGCGTAATTGACCTCAGGGGATTCATTACGCTTTAATGAATATGTGCCGTAGCGTGCACAGCGCCCCAAACCATAGTAGTGCTATTTCATCTTTAGTTTTCTGCACTGCTGCCTTCTCTTCTACTATCCTTTATATCTATTAAAACAACTCTTCAACTATCGATCTATCTATAATTAAGAAACGTGTAAAGAAAACCCGATAAGACAAGTTTTACCGAAAGTGACAGTTCTCTTTAGACACTCCCGAAATGACAACTACCAGCGTAATTTTTAATAACAGATAAAATTTTAATTATCAGTATGTACAAAATTTTCAGCAGTCACAAACACATTTTGGTAACAATAGAGGTTTTCACCACAATAGCAACAAAACCAGCCGGTTAGCATACCTAACCAACAATGCAGTCTACAAGGTCAACCAAGCTTTAATGTTTCGCCGCATACACGTATAGCATCAGCTCCAACACATAGCAACGCACAGCAACAAGGTAATCGGTACGTACAGAAAACACACTATTTCAATTCCTATCGCAATGCACCATATAGAAATGACTATCACGACAGACGTAAAAGAAATGAGCACAATTTTCAGCGTACATTTAATAACAGTCGATCTTATCAACAGCAAGAAGATCAGCAACAACGTATTATCATGAACGAACCAGACAGTAGGTAACATCAAGAACGTAATACGTCTGGAAGAAATAACAGAACAGTTCAAATAGTCGAAATGACACAGCATCCTCCTGAAAATAATAACACGTCAGATTTGACTAGATACAGGACAGGTCGCATCTTCCAGCACTACTTTTGACACGCAGAATGTTGTTCACGAAAATGTTATTCCTTTTGACGACATCCGAGACACCCTTTTGCAGGAAAGACCAGTTGTTCAAAAAACCATTTCACACCCTGTCATCGAAATTAAAATTGGATCATCGAAATTTTCAGAAGTAATCGATTCTGGATCTCCTATGTCAGTTCTAAATGAAGAAACTTTCAACGAGTGTAACAAAGAGAATACCTATCCTACGTTACCATTAGGCAAAACAAAAGTGAAAGGAGCAGTATCTAGTAAAGGAGTAGATGTAAAATTACAGACACATTTATCATTTTGTATTGCAGGTCACACGTTTCACTCAAATTTTTGGATTGTTCCCTTATTGACAACAGACATTATTTTAGGTACGAATTTTCTGGTACAACACGACGCAATTACTGACTTTCAAAACTCTTATTTAATGATAAAGGATGAAAATTTTATGAACCATGGACCTTGCCGTTGGTGGGGAGGCTTGCGTGCCTCAGCGATACAGATGGCCGTACCGTAGGTACAACCACCCCGGAGGGGTATCTGTTGAGAGGCCAGACAAACGTGTGGTTCCTGAAGAGGGGCAGCAGTCTTTTCAGTAGTTGCAGGGGCAACAGTCTGGATGATTGACTGATCTGGCCTTGTAACATTAACCAAAACGGCTTTGCTGTGCTGGTACTGCGAACGGCTGAAAGCAAGGGGAAACTACAGCTGTAATTTTTCCCGAGGACATGCAGCTTTACTGTATGATTAAATGATGATGGCGTCCTCTTGGGTAAAATATTCCGGAGGTAAAATAGTCCCCCATTCAGATCTCTGGGCGGGGACTACTCAAGAGGACGTCGTTATCAGGAGAAAGAAAACTGGCGTTCTATGGATCGGAGCGTGGAATGTCAGATCCCTTAATCGGGCAGGTAGGCTAGAAAATTTAAAAAGGGAAATGGATAGGTTAATGTTAGATATAGTGGAAATTAGTGAAGTTCGGTGGCAGGAGGAACAAGACTTTTGGTCAGGTGATTACAGGGTTATAAATACAAAATCAAATAGGGGTAATGCAGGAGTAGATTTAATAATGAATAAAAAAATAGGAGTGCGGGTAAGCTACTACAAACAGCATAGTGAACGCATTATTGTGGCCAAGATAGATACGAAGCCCATGCCTACTACAGTAGTAAAAGTCTATATGGCAACTAGCTCTGCAGATGATGAAGAAATTGATGAAATGTATGACGAGATAAAAGAAATTATTCAGGTAGTGAAGGGAGACGAAAATTTAATTGTCATGGGTGACTGGAATTCGTCAGTAGGAAAAGGGAGAGAAGGAAACATAGTAGGTGAATATGGATTGGGGGGAAGAAATGAAAGAGGAAGCCGCCTTGTAGAGTTTTGCACAGAGCATAACTTAATCATAGCTAACACTTGGTTCAAGAATCATAATAGAAGGTTGTATACCTGGAAGAATCCTGGAGATACTAAAAGGTATCAGATAGATTATATAATGGTAAGACAGAGATTTAGGAACCAGGTTTTAAATTGTAAGACATTTCCAGGGGCAGATGTGGATACTGACCACAATCTATTGGTTATGAACTGCAGATTGAAACTGAAGAAACTGCAAAAAGGTGGGAATTTAAGGAGATGGGACCTGGATAAACTGAAAGAACCAGAGGTTGTAGAGAGTTTCAGGGAGAGCATAAGGGAACAATTGACAGGAATGGGGGAAAGAAATACAGTAGAAGAAGAATGGGTAGCTCTGAGGGATGAAGTAGTGAAGGCAGCAGACGATCAAGTAGGTAAAAAGACGAGGGCTAATAGAAATCCTTGGGTAACAGAAGAAATATTGAATTTAATTGATGAAAGGAGAAAATATAAAAATGCAGTAAATGAAGCAGGCAAAAAGGAATACAAACGTCTCAAAAATGAGATCGACAGGAAGTGCAAAATGGCTAAGCAGGAATGGCTAGAGGACAAATGTAAGGATGTAGAGGCTTGTCTCACTAGGGGTAAGATAGATACTGCCTACAGGAAAATTAAAGAGACCTTTGGAGAGAAGAGAACCACTTGTATCAATATCAAAAGCTCAGATGGCAACCCAGTTCTAAGCAAAGAAGGGAAGGCAGAAAGGTGGAAGGAGTATATAGAGGGTTTATACAAGGGCGATGTACTTGAGGACAATATTATGGAAATGGAAGAGGATGTAGATGAAGACGAAATGGGAGATAAGATACTGCGTGAAGAGTTTGACAGAGCACTGAAAGACCTGAGTCGAAACAAGGGCCCGGGAATAGACAACATTCCATTAGAACTACTGATGGCCTTGGGAGAGCCAATCCTGACAAAACTCTACCATCTGGTGAGCAAGATGTATGAGACAGGCGAAATACCCTCAGACTTCAAGAAGAATATAATAATTCCAATCCCAAAGAAAGCAGGTGTTGACAGATGTGAAAATTACCGAACTATCAGTTTAATAAGTCACAGCTGCAAAATACTAACGCGAATTCTTTACAGACGAATGGAAAAACTGGTAGAAGTGGACCTCGGCGAAGATCAGTTTGGATTCCGTAGAAATAATGGAACACTTGAGGCAATACTGACCTTACGAATTATCTTAGAAGAAAGATTAAGGAAAGGCAAACCTACGTTTCCAGCATTTGTAGACTTAGAGAAAGCTTTTGACAACATTAACTGGAATGCTCTCTTTCAAATTCTGAAGGTGGCAGGGGTAAAATACAGGGAGCGAAAGGCTATTTACAATTTGTACAGAAACCAGATGGCAGTTATAAGAGTCGAGGGGCATGAAAGGGAAGCAGTGGTTGGGAAAGGAGTGAGACAGGGTTGTAGCCTCTCCCTGATGTTATTCAATCTGTATATTGAGCAAGCAGTAAAGGAAGCAAAAGAAAAATTCGGAGTAGGTATTAAAATTCATGGAGAAGAAGTAAATGTTTGAGGTTCGCCGATGACATTGTAATTCTGTCAGAGACAGCAAAGGACTTGGAAGAGCAGTTGAATGTAATGGACAGTGTCTTGAAAGGAGGATATAAGATGAACATCAACAAAAGCAAAACAAGGATAATGGAATGTAGTCAAATTAAATCGGGTTATGCTGAGGGAATTAGATTAGGAAATGAGACACTTAAAGTAGTAAAGGAATTTTGCTATTTAGGGAGTAAAATAACTGATGATGGCCGAAGTAGAGAGGATATAAAATGTAGACTGGCAATGGCAAGGAAATCGTTTCCGAAGAAGAGAAATTTGTTAACATCGAGTATAGATTTAAGTGCCAGGAAGTCGTTTCTGAAAATATTTGTATGGAGTGTAGCCATGTATGGAAGTGAAACATGGACGATAACTAGTTTGCACAAGAAGAGAATAGAAGCTTTCGAAATGTGGTGCTACAGAAGAATGCTGAAGATAAGGTGGGTAGATCACGTAACTAATGAGGAGGTATTGAATAGGATTGGGGAGAAGAGAAGTTTGTGGCACAACTTGACTAGAAGAAGGGATCGGTTGGTAGGACATGTTTTGAGGCATCAAGGCATCACAAATTTAGCATTGGAGGGCAGCGTGGAGGGTGAAAATCGTAGAGGGAGACCAAGAGATGAATACACTAAGCAGATTCAGAAGGATGTAGGTTGCAGTAGGTACTGGGAGATGAAGAAGCTTGCACAGGATAAAGTAGCATGGAGAGCTGCATCAAACCAGTCTCAGGACTGAAGACCACGACACGACACGATGAAAATGTACAACTGGCTTTAGAATTTCAGCACTCTTTATCTGCAGAAGAACAAACAATTAATCGTACAGAGGTCATTTCCGCATCACGTAACATAGACTGCAATTCCACATTGTTCACAGATACGTACGTACACAACTATAATACTCCAGACGAAGCCGACTATGACTTTATACAGACGATTTCTGATAAAGTTAAACAGAACAGTGCAATCACAGACGACGAACGCATGCAAATACGCAAAATTCTCTTACAGCAAGCTCCAGTTTTTGACAACGTTCCTGGTACTATGTCCGGTTTTATGTATGAATTTCATGTTAAACAGCACGACACATTTGAAGCCAAACATTATCCCATTCCGTATATACACAGAGAACAAGTTAAGAAAGAATTGCAAGCTATGCTTGACCAAGGTATTATTGAACCGGCAGTTAGTCCGTACATAAACCCGCTCCATATTGTTAAGAAAAAGGATGGTTCACTTCGCCTCGTACTTGATTCGCGTCACGTCAATGACATTATTATTAATGAAACAGATCGCCCACAGACATTATAAGAACTTCTACAGAAATTTCATGGTACTGCTATTTATTCCACATTAGATTTGAAATCGGGATTTTGACAAATTCAGCTCCATCCGAACTGCAGAAAGTACACAGCATTTCTCTGTTTTGGTGACTGTTATCAATTTTGTAAATTACCGTTCGGTTTAACAATTTCTTCAGCACCTTTTATTCGCGGTTTGAATACAATACTTCCGACAGAACTTAAAGACAGAATTACAACGTACGTAGACGACATTCTTATTGCAGAAGCTAACTGGTCTGAACACAATCTGATTCTTGAACAACTGTTGCAAACTTTTCGTGCACAAGGACTCACAGTTAATCTCAGTAAATCGCACTTTGGTAAAACTTCTATAAAATTTCTTGGACATGTAATTTCAGCAGAAGGCATTGCGCCTGACCCGGAAAAACTTCAAGCTTTACGTGACATTACTGTTCCTACGACGAAGAAACAACTACGCAGTTTTTTGGGTTTAATTAACTTTTTTCGTAAATTTATTCATTACTCTGCTTTAGACACCCCTAGATTATGTCAATTGACAGGTAAAAACACTATTTGGTCCTGGGATAGGCAAGCACATTCTAAATTTGTGAACCTCAAACAAGCCTTGTTGAATGCACCACTTTTATCGTGCCCAGATCTTACCAGAAATTTTTCCATTGCTACCGACAGTTCTAACACCGCTTTAGGCGTACATATTTTTCAGGAAATTGAAGAAGATGGTTGTACAGTAATTAAAAACATCGCTTTTGCAAGTCGCATTCTGTCACCTGCTGAACGAAATTATTCTGTTACAGAACTTGAAACATTATGTGTTGTATGGGCTTTTACCAGATTTAGGCATTTTCTTTATGGAAGACACACTACAGTTTACACAGATCATAGAGCGATACAATTTTTACTTTCGGCTACATTTACACACGACAGATTAAGCAGATGGAAACTTTATTTGCAGGAATTTAATTTTACAATTGTTTACATTCCCGGCACACAAAATATTGTAGCAGACGCACTGTCCCGTTCTCTCAGCAAAAATCAGCAAGACATCGCAACCAACTTCTGCAAAGCAAATTTCAGCGTCATGTACATTCAACAAGTTGCATTTGAAAATTTCATTTCGTCGTCATTACAAGACATAGCACAAGAGCAGAGTAAAGACAACGTATGGAAAGAGATTAAAGACCTTTGGCAAGATAGGACTAATGTTACCATTAGAAACCATTACACTGTACGCAATGACATCATAGTCTAACATAACAGTCGCGACACTCACTGCTGTAAAAGTTGTTGCCGTCTGACAGATAAAGCGACACTAGCGCTCCAAGCGGCGGGTAAGGTGAACGTCAGACGCGTCGTAAGCATAATATTTGTTTGCATCCATTTCCTACGTAATTTCCGAATTATTCGAGTTAGTTTCTTTCCTCCAATGGTTTGTGTAGTATCAGAAGCCATAAATGTTTCTAAAAACGATTCTAAAATAAGCGCAAGTATGGACAAAAACCATGAATAGAGTGGCAAGCTACAATACATTCGTGAAGAAACACTTGTGACATTGGACAGAATTGAAGCTTACTACATTGATATCAAAAGAAATTAAACACACAGATTCACATGTAAGAAGCACAGACATGTACCTCTACATGCAAAAGCGATCGACACTCGTTTATCCTTCGGTAGGCCGACTGTGTTTGTCATTGTCGCCTGTTGCCACAAGTACGCCCTTCGTCTGTATATTATTCTAAGTGGGACAAGCAACTGGCAAATAGTGGGAGAAATATGTTGAAAACATTATAATGAGCTGATTACATTACATTTCACGCAAAAGCAAATATTTGAATAATTTTCAAATAATCTGTCTGTAGGCGCTTTCCTTGTCCCATAATAGTTTCCTCTTCATCGTCAGTTGAGGTGGCTTATTTGGAATGTCAAACAGTGTGGGTACTGCATTCCACACAAGTTTGTTATTGTCTGCGTTCATGAACTGGTTTTGTTCGAAATGTAGCGAGCAAAACCTAATATTATTATACAGGTAAACTGGGCCTCTTTTCATAAGGTCTTCTCGTCTGCTATTAACTAGCCATTTTCTGCTCCTAAAACGAAACATTAATCATTAATACACATGTAGTTTGTAAGTCAATCCTGATGGTACAGTTTAGTAACATGATAGTATATACCTCTCAGGATCCTTAGGAAACCTAAAAAGACAGCTGTGGTGTCTTCTTCCTGTTGTTGCTGCAATTTATTGCGCTACAAACACTCCCGATGGTAAAAACCATTGTATAAATCAAAATAAACAATCACTATTCGCTTTCACGATCACGCCGAACTCACAGTTCAACCTACCAGCCGCTTGGGGCGCTGCTGGCGCTGAAGGCAACAAAATCGAGGCGAAGTGTCGCGACTGTTATGTTAGACTGTGATGACATTCTGATTCGCCGCTCTCATCCTGACAGCAACAATTGGTTATTATGCATTCCTGACGAACTTGTTAACAAATTAATCTGGTATACTCATTTAAGTTATGCACATTAGGGAGCCAGAAAATGTTTTCTTATACTGAGACAGAACTGTTTTTTTACGAACATGGAGAAACGTATACGACGAGTTTTAGCGTCATGTAAAATCTGCCAGAAAGCTAAATCAGACACGACTTCACATATTCCTCCATACATTCCATTGTACCTGTTAAATGGAAACATATGGCCGCTGTAGACATTTTTGGTCCGATTCCCAGAACTAATAGAGGTTTCTGCTACATATTTGTCGCTGTTGAACTCACTTAAAAATTTGTTACCTTCACTCCGTTACGCAAAGCTACTGCTAAAACTGTTTCGAAAGCATTTGTAAAACATTTTCTATTTCATGTAGGGCATGGGTTGAAAGTAATTTCCGACAATGGATCACAGTTTCGATCTGCTATATGGACACGTATGTTACGAGCTAGAAACATTTCTCTGGTCTATATATCCAGGTACCATGCTTCTTCGAACCCCTGTGAACGATTAATGAAAGAAACTGGTAAACTGTGTAGAATATACTGCCATAAAAAACATATTGATTGGGACACACGTACTCTCATTCCAAGATGTAATTAATTCCATACCGAATGAATCTACTATGCTATCTCCGTCTGTTATACTGAAAAATGTTGAACCACCTAACAAAATTAAAGAATTAGTAACCTTTCCTATGTCTCGTCGACTTCGACACCATGAAATAATTGACATTGCGCTGAACAACATCAAACGTGCCGCAGAGCGCCGGAGAAGACAGCAAAAACAGGTTTGTACACGCCGTGACTTTCACATTGGACAGAAGATATTAGTCGTACACACTATTTATCCAATAGAGGAAAAGGTAGGTGCAGTAAATTTGAACTTCTATATGCAGGTCCATATCGGATTCGCAGCATTCCTCACCCCATTGTAGTACATGTTGAAACTTTGAGAACCAGAAAAACCAAAAGGAACCACCACATATCCAACATCAAACCTTTTGTTGAATGAAAATATTTTATGATTTATCACACTGTAATGCCATTACCTAATTTTTTTATGACCACTTATGCAATTATATTCTCATGAACACTTACTGATGATTATCGTATTTTTTCTTGGCAAGTGTCCGGCAAGGTAAGGTTAGCAGGTCGCTCTTCTTGTCGTTACACATCAGACCGTGCATATTTTTCCAGATGAACTTACACATTTTATGACCACTTATGCAATTATATTTATGTGACTACTTACTGATGATTATCGTATTTTTTCTTGGCAAGTGTCCGGCAAGGTAAGGTTAGCAGGTCGCTTTTCGTGTCGTTACACATCAGACCGTGCATATTTTTCCAGATGAACCTACACATTTTATGACCACTTATGCAATTATATTTATGTGACTACTTACCGATGATTGTCGTATTTTTTCTTGGCAAGTGCCCGGCAAGGTAAGGTTAGCAGGTCGCTTTTCTTGTCATTACACATCAAACCGTGCATATTTTCCATTTTTTATTTATGTATGATTGTTTTTCTGTTTTGTTTGTATGCTCTATTAAATATTTAAGATATAACAAACACCAGTTGAATTAACATTTTGCTTTATGATAGCTAAACATCGTGACTATTTTACATTTTTTTTTTTTTGCTGCTACATTGTGATACACTGTGTACATTTTGCTTCTGAACACTGACGTATTACGTTTTCTGTCATGCTATGCTGTATGCTCAATTATGTTACCATAAACCAGTTTTTATCTAATGGGTATATGAATTAAATGCAAGACATTAATCTTTGTTCATCGTTTTCAGAAAGAAATAACGTGTAAACGAAATAAATTAAACAGAAATCGGAATTTCACCTTCAGAATGAACGGAAGAGGATGCAATACCTCGTGATGAAGTGTAAATGGATCAGAATTAACAAGCATTAACAAGAATATACTATACACATCGTAGAATAGCAGTCTTAACTAATTTTTTCTTTCAGAATACGAGGCGATTGTTGCAGGCTGTCATACAGAACTACACATCTTAGTTTTAGTGATGAAATATGCTAGAAATAAGGAATAGTTGTATAATGAATAATGAAGTGACTTTTTTGCAGATGATAATGAATGGTGATGAATAATGATGAAGAATATGCTAATATGGATAATGAAGTTTTTCTTTACAGGTGATGATAATAATGGAGTTATGATAATATGGATAATGAAGTTTTTTCTTTGCAGATAAAGATAATAATGAAGTTTATATATTTACTGTTAGTTAAGAGATGCTATGTAGTTATTTAAGTATTTGTTGCAGTTCGTTTTGACAGTATGTCTTATATCGTATGGTATGATGACTGAAGGTTTTGGAAAGGACAGCTGGAGAACATATAAATTTTTTATACACATTTCACTACCTGTTAATTCGAAGTTCACTACTTTTCAGCATAATATGCGTTTCTTCTTTCCATTTCATAATCCATTTTTGTATATTTTGCAGGAGAAATTATTCATGAAAATAATGTGGTATAAATAGTTGTTTATTAAACCTATGTCGTTTATGAATGTGATCACATATACTCTACTTGTTTCATAACCTTGCTACAGCTGACTCATGACGAATGACGTTACACATCTTCATTTGCAGCAATAACTCAAAAGCAAACAAAGGAATTACCAGTCCCAAATAATGCTACTAGTTTAAGAGAGTTCTGAGTAATACTGATCAGCTCTGAATAGTACGTCACTTCAATAATGACTTCGGAATAATACAAAAAAAATTCTTTGTAGCTGGCCAATGAATGCCACTGATTACTGTAATAAGATGACCTATGATGCCAATGATTACTATAATTAGACTAATTATGTATAAATGCTATGCCAATAATTAACTCATTTTGAATAATGACTTCTGAATAATACAAAAAAAATGCTTTGTAACTGGCCAATGAATGAAACTGTTTACTGTAATAAGATGACATATGATGCCAATTATTACTATAATTAGATTAATTATGTATAAACGGTATGCCAATAATTAACTAATTTTGAATAATGACTTCTGAACAATACATACAAAAAAATGCTTTGTAACTGGCCAATGAATGCCATTGATTATTGTAATAAGATGACCTATGATGCCAATGATTACTATAATTAGATTAATTATGTATAAATGGTATGCCAATAATTAATTCATTTTGAATGATGACTTCTGAACAATACATACAAAAATATGCTTTGTTACTGGCCAATGAATGCCATTGATTATTGTAATAAGATGACTTATGATGCCAATGATTACTATAATTAGATTAATTATGTATAAATGCTATGCCATTAATTAACTCATTTTGAATGATGACTTCTGAACAATACAAAAAAAATGCTTTGTAGCTGGCCAATGAATGCCACTGATTGCTGTAATAAGATGACCTATGATGCCAATGATTACTATAATTAAGTGAATTATGTTAATACTATGCCATTCATTAGCTTCTGTTTTGAATGATGACTTCTGATGGTTTGTAACTGGGCAATGAGTGCCAATAATTACTTTATTCAGATAATTTATGAACATTATTCTGTAATACTACATACATGGTACATAAATGTTCAGTAACTGGGAAATGAGTGCCACCAATTACTCAAATCAGTTGTTAGACTAGTGTAATTCTCAATGAAGCCTACTATGTGACTTAATGTCCTTCACCTTGTGACCTAATTACCAGAAATTACTGCAATATCCATTTGTCCTGTCTATCCTCATGATCATGGAGCACTATATTTGGTTTTTGCACTAATTCTACGTTGGTGTACCTTACAAGAATGTGGTGTTGACACGACATGCTGTCCACCACCTTGAGCGATGGAGATGTTATTATGGTCCCACTGCTTAGTGTACCTGGTGTACTACCAAAATAATAGCATGGAATATTATTACGACATTTCAGTGTCTTGGCTACACTGATTAATACTTCAAGGAAAAGAACTTCAGATTGTCTCACTTGGTGTTGTGCTTCTGTAGAAAGATATGGACTTTCAGTGCAGCTGCGTGCAAACTAAAGTGCTACAACCATGATGCAATCCTTCCCATTCCTTTCCTAATTCTTGTAAAATGATAAAGACATATACAGTGCGTGTGCACTTCATTTCATTTGTTAACAAGATCAGTTGTCCTAAAAATACTAGACTTCTATAGTGCGTGTGCACTTTATTTCACTCCTTGATACGTTTATTTGTTGTAAAAATATTAGAGAGTTTTACAGTGCATGTGCACTTTATGCCATTTGTACTCATTACGTATACATTTGTGATTTCCTGATATGTTCTATACTACAGTGCATCTGCACTTTCGTCATTTTGTTAACATGATTTGTATTCATTGCATATACATTTTGTGATTTCCTGATATGTTCTATACTACAGTGTGTGTGCACTTTCGTCATTTTGTTAACATGATTTGTATTCATTGAATATACATTTTGTGATTTGCTGGTATGTTCTGAACTACAGTGCGTGTGCACTTTTGTCATTTCTCAATATGATTTGTACTCGTTTCCTATACATTTGTGATTTCCTGATATGTTCTATACTACAGTGCGTGTGCACTTTCGTCATTTTGTTAACATGATTTGTATTCATTGCATATACATTTTGTGATTTCCTGATATGTTCTATACTATAGTGCGTGTGCACTTTTGTCATTTTGTTAACATGATTTGTATTCATTGAATATACACTCCTGGAAATGGAAAAAAGAACACATTGACACCGGTGTGTCAGACCCACCATACTTGCTCCGGACACTGCGAGAGGGCTGTACAAGCAATGATCACACGCACGGCACAGCGGACACACCAGGAACCGCGGTGTTGGCCGTCGAATGGCGCTAGCTGCGCAGCATTTGTGCACTGCCGCCGTCAGTGTCAGCCCGTTTGCCGTGGCATACGGAGCTCCATCGCAGTCTTTAACACTGGTAGCATGCCGCGACAGCGTGGACGTGAACCGTATGTGCAGCTGACGGACTTTGAGCGAGGGCGTATAGTGGGCATGCGGGAGGCCGGGTGGACGTACCGCCGAATTGCTCAACACGTGGGGCGTGAGGTCTCCACAGTACATCGATGTTGTCGCCAGTGGTCGGCGGAAGGTGCACGTGCCCGTCGACCTGGGACCGGACCGCAGCGACGCACGGATGCACGCCAAGACCGTAGGATCCTACGCAGTGCCGTAGGGGACCGCACCGCCACTTCCCAGCAAATTAGGGACACTGTTGCTCCTGGGGTATCGGCGAGGACCATTCGCAACCGTCTCCATGAAGCTGGGCTACGGTCCCGCACACCGTTAGGCCGTCTTCCGCTCACGCCCCAACATCGTGCAGCCCGCCTCCAGTGGTGTCGCGACAGGCGTGAATGGAGGGACGAATGGAGACGTGTCGTCTTCAGCGATGAGAGTCGCTTCTGCCTTGGTGCCAATGATGGTCGTATGCGTGTTTGGCGCCGTGCAGGTGAGCGCCACAATGAGGACTGCATACGACCGAGGCACACACGGCCAACACCCGGCATCATGGTGTGGGGAGCGATCTCCTACACTGGCCGTACACCACTGGTGATCGTCGAGGGGACACTGAATAGTGCACGGTACATCCAAACCGTCATCGAACCCATCGTTCTACCATTCCTAGACCGGCAAGGGAACTTGCTGTTCCAACAGGACAATGCACGTCCGCATGTATCCCGTGCCACCCAACGTGCTCTAGAAGGTGTAAGTCAACTACCCTGGCCAGCACGATCTCCGGATCTGTCCCCCCCATTGAGCATGTTTGGGACTGGATGAAGCGTCGTCTCACGCGGTCTGGACGTCCAGCACGAACGCTGGTCCAACTGAGGCACCAGGTGGAAATGGCATGGCAAGCCGTTCCACAGGACTACATCCAGCATCTCTACGATCGTCTCCATGGGAGAATAGCAGCCTGCATTGCTGTGAAAGGTGGATATACACTGTACTAGTGCCGACATTGTGCATGCTCTGTTGCCTGTGTCTATGTGCCTGTGGTTCTGTCAGTGTGATCATGTGATGTATCTGACCCCAGGAATGTGTCAATAAAGTTTCCCCTTCCTGGGACAATGAATTCACGGTGTTCTTATTTCAATTTCCAGGAGTGTACATTTTGTGATTTGCTGATATGTTCTGAACTACAGTGCGTGTGCACTTTTGTCATTTCTCAATATGATTTGTACTCGTTGCCTATACATTTTGTGATTTCCTGATACACTCCTGGAAATTGAAATAAGAACACCGTGAATTCATTGTCCCAGGAAGGGGAAACTTTATTGACACATTCCTGGGGTCAGATACATCACATGATCACACTGACAGAACCACAGGCACATAGACACAGGCAACAGAGCATGCACAATGTCGGCACTAGTACAGTGTATATCCACCTTTCGCAGCAATGCAGGCTGCTATTCTCCCATGGAGACGATCGTAGAGATGCTGGATGTAGTCCTGTGGAACGGCTTGCCATGCCATTTCCACCTGGCGCCTCAGTTGGACCAGCGTTCGTGCTGGACGTGCAGACCGCGTGAGATGACGCTTCATCCAGTCCCAAACATGCTCAATGGGGGACAGATCCGGAGATCTTGCTGGCCAGGGTAGTTGACTTACACCTTCTAGAGCACGTTGGGTGGCACGGGATACATGCGGACGTGCATTGTCCTGTTGGAACAGGAAGTTCCCTTGCCGGTCTAGGAATGGTAGAACGATGGGTTCGATGACGGTTTGGATGTACCGTGCACTATTCAGTGTCCCCTCGACGATCACCAGTGGTGTACGGGCAGTGTAGGAGATCGCTCCCCACACCATGATGCCGGGTGTTGGCCCTGTGTGCCTCGATCGTATGCAGTCCTGATTGTGGCGCGCACCTGCACGGCGCCAAACACGCATACGACCATCATTGGCACCAAGGCAGAAGCGACTCTCATCGCTGAAGACGACACGTCTCCATTCGTCCCTCCATTCACGCCTGTCGCGACACCACTGGAGGTGGGCTGCACGATGTTGGGGCGTGAGCGGAAGACGGCCTAACGGTGTGCGGGACCGTAGCCCAGCTTCATGGAGACGGTTGCGAATGGTCCTCGCCGATACCCCAGGAGCAACAGTGTCCCTAATTTGCTGGGAAGTGGCGGTGCGGTCCCCTACGGCACTGCGTAGGATCCTACGGTCTTGGCGTGCATCCGTGCGTCGCTGCGGTCCGGTCCCAGGTCGACGGGCACGTGCACCTTCCGCCGACCACTGGCGACAACATCGATGTACTGTGGAGAACTCACACCGCACGTGTTGAGCGATTCGGCGGTATGTCCACCCGGCCTCCCGCATGCCCACTATACACCCTCGCTCAAAGTCCGTCAACTGCACATACGGTTCACGTCCACGCTGTCGCGGCATGCTACCAGTGTTAAAGACTGCGATGGAGCTCCGTATGCCACGGCAAACGGGCTGACACTGACGGCGGCAGTGCACAAATGCTGCGCAGCTAGCGCCATTCGACGGCCAACACCGCGGTTCCTGGTGTGTCCGCTGTGCCGTGCATGTGATCATTGCTTGTACAGCCCTCTCGCAGTGTCCGGAGCAAGTATGGTGGGTCTGACACACCGGTGTCAATGTGTTCTTTTTTCCATTTCCAGGAGTGTATGTTCTGTACAACAGTGCGTGTGCACTTTATGTCATTTGTTAATATAATTTGTACTCATTGCGTACACATTTTGTGATTTCCTGATATGTTCTGAACTTCAGTGCGTGTGCACTTTTGTCATTTGTCAATATGATTTTTACTCATTATGTTTATTTGTTGTAAAAATATTAGAGAGTTTTACAGTGTGTGTGCACTTTATGCCATTTGTACTCATTACGTAAACTTTTTTTTTGTGATTCCCAGATATGTTCTGTATTACAGTGTGTGTGCACTTTCGTCATTTTGTTAACATGATTTGTATTCATTGCATATACATTTTGTGATTTGCTGATATGTTCTAAACTGCAGTGCATGTGCACTTTTGTCATTTCTCAATATGATTTGTACTCGTTGCCTATACATTTGTGATTTCCTGATATGTTCTGTAGTACAGTGCGTGTGCACTTTCGTCATTTTGTTAACATGATTTGTATTCATTGCATATACATTTCGTGATTTGCTGATATATTCTGAACTACAGTGCGTGTGCACTTATGTCATTTGTTAATATGATTTGTATCCATTGCGTATACATTTAGTGATTTCCGGATATGTTCTGTACTACAGTACGTGTGCACTTTATGCCATTTGTTAATGTGATTTCTACTCATTCTGTATACATTTTGTGATTTGCTGATATGTTCTGTACCCAGTGCATGTGCACTATATTTTATTTCATGCTTTGCACACACACACACACACACACACACACACACATATGTATGTATATATATATGTATATATGTATATATATATATATATATATATATATATTCTGTGATTGTAAAGTTAATTAATTATGAAAAATTTGTTGCTCATGGCAAGTCCTACTGACTCACCATCACTGCCAAATTTTTGCCCCCCCAGCGGAGGGTCATGTAACACGTATGCTTCGCCGGCGATGGGCGAGGCATGACAGAATCTCTGACCAGAGAGTAGTTTATTGTTAGTTGTTGCTTGTCGCGTGTCTGCGCTAGTCTGCGCGAGTCGACAGTAGAAGTCTGTCTGCAGTAGTAGTCAGTCGGATATAGTAGTAGTCGGTCGGCTTTAGTAGCGAGCAGACAGTAGTAGTCTGCGGGAGTCGGCATGCGTCGGCCGTGTGCTCTGCTCGCGACTCTGATCAGGACTCTGGAGGATGAGTATTGTTGTAGAAGGTAAAGAAGCAGCATTGCACATATTTAATAATGTATATTAATTGTAATTAATTTGTTCAAAATAAATGCCCCAATAATAATTCTTTTTATATAAAGTAATTCTTTTTTAAAAAAAGCATTCATTTCAATTTAAAGAATTTTTCCAATGCATTACCATTGCTTCCAAGAATAAAAAAAAATATACGCCAGCATTGCACGAAGCTGTGTTGAAGAATGTATAATTAAGAGCAGATATGATTGCAGTTTAATTGAGGTAAGAATTTTTGCTTGTTTTATTCAGAATAGAGGGCCGAAGGTCAGCACTGCTGTCCTTATAAAATTTACCAGATATTATTATTTCTGTTAGGAGGTTACATTTCGTTCATGGTTCATTATTTAATTAATATTATTGTGTGGGTTTATGGTCAATTTTCTTCCTTTAATTTCTGTGTGGAGGTTACACTTGGCTCCATTTCCATTTATATTTAACAAATTTTGCGGGGAGGTTACACAGTCGTAGACGCTTTTGTTAAGTTCCCCTGTGGAAGGCAAATGTATACAAAAAAGGCAGAAACCAAGGGGTTAATGTATTTTCCTCATTGAGGGTCTACAACTGACAGTAGTAAAAGACAATGGCACCAAATTTACTTCATCCGCCTTTACGAATTTTTATGACTAAATCTGAATAACATTGCTCTGTACAGTTCGTTTTTACTCTCAGTCCAATGGGGAGGCAGAATGGATGGTTCACACCTTGAAAGAAAAATTAAAGGCAGCAGTTCAGGCAACACAAACAGAAGATGAATTAACAGTTTTCTTGAGTATTTACAGGGTTACAACAGTTGCTGAGATGAGCCCTGCAAAGCTCCTGCATAGCAGGCGACCTTAGGCCCTCCTCCAACTCCTCCATTCCCACAGCACTAGTGAATGTCAGCTCACCAGGAGTTCTACACAGCGTGCACAGTGTGGATGCAAATGTTTTGCAAGCAGCCAGGCGTCCACCTCTACCATCAACACTGAGGTATGGTACCTTTACGACATGATGGCAGATGGCTACAAGTGGTGGCGCCATCAGAATCAGCTGCAGCTAGGCCACCTCTGTCAGTATCTTTTACATCATACCACCTGCGACCCTAGCCCTCAGTGGCTCAATCTCTACCACTGCCTCCTCTTCACCAGGAGCAGCAAGGATTGCACAGGCTGTTGGTTCTATATGGGCGCTATAGATTGGCACCCTGCACCCCCTCCAAAGCAAGAAGATGCCTCTGCTGACAACATGAACCCATTTATCATAAATTGTGGCAACGACGCTGGACATTACGATAGTCCCCTTCCTGTTCACTTATAGCAGCCATGCTAAATGAGTACGCGAATCGAAAATCGTCCCAAAAGTAAAATATTTTTAATTCATTCTGTAATAACGTGTTTAAGCGAAAAATGTCAAACCTGCAGACATTCATGGTGGAGATTGTGCTGTATATAGACGTATGCTATGAGTGAATATGTGCACCACGATTAGTGGTTATCTGAAAGAGGAAGGACGAATGTTCATGGTGGTGATGGAAGTAGCGATTCATCTGTAGGCAGCTGCGAACTAGTAGAGACGATTTACAGGGAAATTTGTGACGACCAGTGCAGGGCGATGTATCAATTTTGCTGGACTGTTTTGCTTGAGGTAGGAATTGAACAATAAGTGTACTACTGCAAGCTGTGCCTTTGTTGGGTTTCATAACCTCTTTCTGAATACTAAAACTCAATAAATGATAGTATCTCAGGAATTACTTTTTCGTTACAATGCAGAAGGAGAAGGCCTAATGACCAGAATTGTGACCACTGATGACATATTTGTATTTTTATTTTTTATAATTTAGGGTACATCAAGACTGATCAGATCTAATTATGTATACATCTGCATTGTAAGTTTTTAAAAATTCACATTAATATGCACAATTAAACCCCCTTAGGCTTGTCGTTTATTACTACACACACAAAAAAAGTTTTGCATTACCCCAGTTCCCAAAACTCCTGAAGATAGACGTTGGCTGTGGATATTGTATCACAGACAAAGTCCTTTTGACTGTTCAGATATGTCACTAAACCCACTCAAAGATGTAAACAACCAAGTATGAACAGTGTCTATTAGACGGAAGGGTCTGACAGCAGATGCGTTCCAGTCATTTCACCAGGAAAGACATACACAGCTTGTGTTGTCTGTAGTTCAACCAATACTGCGATTCGATGAGCGTCCGCAATGTTACTTAGTGCCAGAAAGGCTCCCAAGAAGGGAAGTGTCCAGGCATCTCTGAATGAACCAAAGAGATGTTATTCGGACATAGAGGAGATACAGAGAGACAGGAACTGACGATGACATGCCTCACTCAGGCCGCCCAAAGGCTACTACTGCAGTGGATGACCGTCACCTATGGATTATGGCTCGGAGGGACCCTGACAGCAACGCCACCATGTTGAATAATGCTTTTCGTTCAGCGACAGGACGTCGTGTTACGAATCAAATGGTGCACAATAGGCTGCATGATGCCCAACTTCACTCTGGACGTCCACCGCAAGGTCCATATTTACAACCACGACACCATGCAGCGTGGTACAGATGGGCCCAACAACATGCCGAATGGACCGCTCAGGATTGGCATCATGTTCTCTTCACTGATGAGTGTCGCATATGTCTTCAACCAGACAATGGTCGGAGACGTTTCTGGAGGCGACCCGGTCAAGCTGAACGAATTAGACACAATATCCAGCGTGTGCAGAAAGGTAGAGGTTCCCTGCCTTTTTGGGGTGGCATTATGTGGGGTCGACGTACGCAGCACATGGTCATGGAAGGCACCGTAATGAGAGTACGATGCATGAATGCCATCCTCCGATTGATAGTGCAACCACATCGGCAGCATTCGTCTTTATGAAAGACAATTCGCACCCCCATCGTGCATGTCTTGTGAATGACTTCCTTCAGGATAACGACATCTCTCGACTAGAGTGACCAGCATGTTCTCCAGACGTGAACCCTATGGAACATGTCTGGGATAGATTGAAAAGGGCTGTTTATGCAATGCGAAACCCACCAACCACTCTGACGGATCTACGCTGAATCGCCATTGAGGAGTGGGACAATCTGGACCAACAGTGCCTTGATGAACTTGTGGATAGTATCTCATAACGAATACAGGTATGCATCAATGCAAGAGGACGTGCTAGTGGGTATTAGAGGTACTGGTGTGTACAGGAATCTGGACCACCATCTCTGAAGGTCACGCTGTATGGTGGTACAGCATGCAACATGTGGTTTTCATGAGCAATAAAAAGGGCGGAAATGATGTTGATGTTGATCTGTATTCCAGTTTTCTGTACAGGTACTGGAACTCTCAGAACTGAGGTGATGCAAAAAAATTTTGATGTGTGTATAATAACTTTACACATAAACACACATCTTGAATCTACTACAAAATGTAACGTTGCATTCAATTCATTGAAGAACAATCGAACTATGCACGAAAGCTATGACTTGAGGTAAACGTGAACTCAAACCCCTAACATTTTTTAGAAGAAATAACCGCACAGGAAAAACCATTCTTTGCAAAGAATAATGAATACATAGTTAGATCATAGGGACAGATATGTTGCCATAAGTCAGAAACATAAGAGATGACGTCGGGACGCTACCTGAGTAGTGCAAGCCGAAAGATACACATATATGAGGACGTCGCAACAGAGGAAGACAGGTAGTGAAAGGCAACCAGTGATAGAGAGAGGCGGATTGAAGACTGGGGATGAAAATCGAGAGTGCAGGATATTGGAGCAGTTGTAAGGAGTGATAAGATTTTTGAGGAACAAGTTCATTAATTGTCAATGGAAGGACATGATCAGGAGAGTGTAAGGGAGAATTCACAAGTGATTACAGAAGTATGTGAACAATTTTATTTTGAAAGAGTGCCACATATTGTACAGAGATGATGCACTAAGGTAACAGTGTCTAATAACATTTTGAGTCACAACCAGAGTGAAACATAAGTGATAATGAAAAAGAAGTGATTATAGATCTTTCTTATTTCAAACAAATTCTTTGAAGGCAAATTTACATAAAGAAAGGATCAATGGACCCTGTCACAGCTCCCCATCATTTTTAAGGCAAAAAAGAAAAGTGTATTTACTGTATAAGAGTGGCAATAGAATAGTAGTGAGAAGAGGTAGAAGGCACTGTATTAAGACTCGTTCAAGTTTTCCAAGTGATTTATTGTTTGCAACTATAGTGCCCCCTTTCCTGTCGGTCTGCATCACCAGGTCCTGCAATGCTGAGGACACCACTTTGCTGTCCGCGAAACGGCTTGGCACGGAAGGGGTGCCTCAGCGACCTGTGCATGTACTGCTGCGTGTTGGGCTTGTATGGCAGCGCAGTTGCGGCATTGTCAAATTGCGCCGGCAACCAAGTCAGTGGCCTTCCCCTCTGCTTCCTCAGTACCTCCCGCTGCAAGACGACCCACGGCACACTCCCTCAATGGCATGGCTAAGAATGCGGCGACAACCAGCGCCCGCGATCCGACGTCCAAATCAGTGGCCCTCGCTCTGGATGTCTCCAGCGAGTGTTAGGAGCCAAGAAGACTGCCTGTGATAGCGAGCCGTGGAGTGGCCCATCGCTGGCTGGCTATAGTCCCTGTGTCGACCTCAAAGAGTCGAACCAACGACCCACCAGGGACTGGAATGCTGGCGCCCCATCTGCTGCTGTGTGTATCTGGTGGTGTTCAAATGGTTCAAATGGCTCTGAGCACTATGGGACTTAACTTGAGGTCATGAGTCCCCTAGAACTTAGAACCACTTAAACCTAACTAACCCAAGGACACCACACACATCCATGCCCGAGGCAGGATTCGAACCTGCGACCGTAGCAGTCGCGCAATTCCAGACTGTAGCGCCTAGAACCGCTCGCCCACTGCGGCCGGCTCTGGTGGTGTGACACACCTGTACCAACCTTGGATCTGTTCACACTCCGTCCTTACTGATAATATGACCCAAATATTTTACTTCTTCTAATGCAAAAAGAAACTTCACTATGCTCAATGTCAAACAAACTGATCTTAACCTCATACCGACTTCCCTTAACCACTGTCTATGTTGCTCCATACTGCCACCCAAATAGACAAGACACTGCCATGGTTTCAAACCCCTCAAGACAATGTCTAGCATCCTCTGATACGATGCTTGGCGGTTTTTCAAACCGAATGGCATTCTGATGTACTGGTAATGGCCTCCAGGAGTAGAGAAAGCAGCTTTTGGACTATCCTCTGGAGTCACCTCTAACTGATAATAACCGCAAGTCAAATCCATCGTAGAAAAGTACTGGCACTGTCCTAAATGATTCAAAGTCTCTGATATGTTTGGAATGATGTATGCGTTATAATGCTATCATGTCCACTACTGCTATTCCATAACCTTAAAGTTGTTAAAGCAATTATGGTATAAACCAACAGAGTAGTGTTACCCGCTGAGAGGAATTTTGTTATGTTGACCATATTGTACCTAAAGGAGGTGGCTTATCGGATGTGATAGAATTACGTAAATATTCAAACAGTAACAAACAATAATTTACTTATCCATACTGTTCAAAGAATAAAGAAAACAGTCGCCAGCCTAATTAGGCATGAGAATGACATTCTTGTTTAAGAAAGTAGGTATGAGTAACTTTAACCGACAAACACAACCTATATTTTGCCACGCGTGAGTGCAATGAACTCTGACACCTGCATATGTTAACATTAAGTTTGGAGTTGACAGGTAGAGCAGGACAAACTATTTGCATAAATATAACAGATAACGATACACACTACTATCCTCAGGGCTTAGTCAAACTGAGTGGTTTCAATAATATTACTATTACAGTGCACTTTAGAGTCAAAAATTGGACATAGTTCAATATTACTTTTCAAACATATTCCTATCTGACATGAAACATAGATATGGTGTACAGCAAAATTAGTTATTGTGCAAAGATTAAGTGTTGCACTACTAAACACCTTTCTACTTAGAACGAAAATTAAATGGAGTTCATTAACAGATTACTTCTCACTGTCTTTTGAATAAAGCAATTATTGTTTTCATAGATAGTGGTCTTTCTATTAATCGTTATCTAGCATGAGCACAACAGACAAACAGTTGATCCTGTTACACCATTAACATGCACTTTTAATACACAAGGAGAGCCCAATATTGTACAGAATTTAAGTTGAATCGCAAGAGTAATTGAAACTTGCTACAATTAAGTAACTTTGTGCATTTTAACTACTTTCAATGGAGAGGGGCCCTTAATCTTGACCACTGTAGCAGAGCAAACCTCACATACTTTCAATACTCTAAAGAAAAGACCTTAACAAGCACGAACATGTAACTTTCGAAAATATCAGTTCTCAACTTTTACTGCATTAAAACACAAAATTGAGACTTTGTAAGATCCTTTCAACAAACAATATCAAATTTAGCACACTCTATTGCCTTATTAATTTTAATATGCCTTCAATAAAGGACACTCGGAATCACTTTAGTTCAAACAGAGAGGAACCTGAGAGGTGTTATGATAAGGAAAAAATCAAGGTAGGTACATAAGTTCAGTTATAAATTACCTTATATTTGAGCACACTAACACATCCAATGAGCTGATTCTTCACTGTACATTACTATGGTGTTCCATTACAGTGATTGCACAATGTGGTGGCGATTGCATGTTGGTAGGTGGATTTGCAGATAGAATTGCTGGATTCTGTCATTTCTTGGTGGCGAGGATAGATACCAATTCCAGAATAGTTCCAGCTCTCTATCCATCCATCCACAGCACTGAAAAGCGCCAGGAAAACCCTCTCTCTGAACCAGCACAATACACAACTTTTACATGAGCAGTTGATAGTTTGGTAGCTCGTCCCCGACTAACTCTTTGTTCCACTTTTTCTACCTAGGCCAACCACAATTTGCACCTGCTCCCAAGGGGAGCCACAATACCTCTTCATACAAAATAACTAAGAACCCTAAGTGAAGGACAGCAGTTTACATAACAGCAAACAAATATTTTAAATAACACATTACATTTGCATATATTGGTAGCTCTAAACAAAATTATATAAATAAAACTATTTAATTTTGAATATAAACTAAGAGATTATATGAGGAAGACAAAATCATTTGCTCATATTGCGCATATTACAGAGATCACACTTCATTACAGTATCGAATTAATTGTACATTAATTATAGAAGTTCAACGATGGGATGTTGAACAAAATAGAAAGCTAAATGAATCAACAAAAGGTATGCAGTGTCAAAGCTAGGGTGTTACAGCGTCTGTTCATGTTTTATTATTGAGGTAGCGGTAGTCACAACAGAACCTGTATTTCTTAATTCCATCCACAGATTTTTTAGGCTCAATGACAATGCTCGCTCCCCAGCAACTATTACTATTCTCTATAATACCGTCCACAAGCTGCTGATCAATGAAATCTTCCACAATAGGCTGCAAATACCTCAGTATTCTGTATGGTTTACGGTAAACAGGTGCTTCATTACCTTTGGTATCCTATGTTGAACTAATGGAGTTGCTGGCTACAGCCCTTGCGGAAAAACAAATCCTTAAATTCCCACAATAATTCTTTCATATGCTATCTTTCACCTTCTTTCAAATGCTTAATTTAGTCACACAATGCAGTTCTATCAGCAGTTAGCGGTTGATCGCTTCGCCTGCCTCTCGAACACCAGTCATTGTCATCTGGTACATCCAGATTTGTTACTAAAATTCCTTTTCTCAAATTCGCGTCTACAGCGATAAAATTATCCACATTCACGCCAATCATTCCCCTCCTATACGCATACAATACTACGTTTCACAAAACAACCCAATAGACCCAAAACTTACCTATCCTGCAATGGTTCAATAACACATATTGTACCCACAAGTAGATTCGACTCCACACTTACCCAAAGCGACTTCCCAGTGCCACCAGACGCACACTCATGTGAATTAAGCCTTGATGCTAATGTACGCGGTTCAATTGGTTTGTTCATTACGTTGAACGCCCCTCACGACAGCTCTGCCTCGACAACAGCTTCCCCTAGCAGAAATAACATTCCACCAACTTCCACAGTTCGTTGCACACGGTCAATTTTGGCATGATGTTGATGCAAGAAATCTACTCCTAGGATCTTGTCGTAGCCCTCGCTTACCCATGGTACTACCCCATGCATGCATCAAATCGGACTTTTCCTATGCGAAAGTCAACTGTCACTGACCCCAAAGGTCACTCTTTATCCTCCACTCCACGCAACCTATAACGTGGTGGGCCTTACTTCCTTCATCCCATTAAACTCTTAGTAGCCACTGACACTTGCGCCCCTGTGTCCAAGAAAATCTTAAACGTTTTAGTTCCTATGGATCCTACCACTGAACATGCCACCTCTGCATATGTATTCGTAGCACTGCAATTAAACAGAAGCTCCCTTAGGTGGGCGTTGGGCCCCCTTTGCCGTTTAACGATTTTCCACCTCTATTAACTCCACCTCTCCATCCTCCACACTGCTGATTTCCACCTCTTCCTCTATTCCTCGGTGACTGGGATCACTGCCTACACATGTCCCATATGACCACACTTATAACATTTTATACCTGCTGTAAACACTGTTTGTCTGTCACGTACCCCATTACCACATCTATTTCCTCATGTTGAATTGCCAGCTGTGTGGCTGAATACAAATCTTTCAGAGTCCCTTCACGCACTTTCCTCGACATATGCGCTGGTAACCCCCTCAAAAATATATCAAGTGCCCTTTTCTCGGCCTCCTGCAACAGAACACCATTCGCTTCATTGCTCTGACCCAACTCGTAAGTGTACTCGTTAATTTCTCTTATTCTGTCCGCCTTCCCCTGTCTCTTCATCATTGTACTCAACCTTTCCCTAAAGTACCAACCGTTATTCTGTTTTTTGTACCTTTGGAAAAGTCCCTCCTTCAACTGCTTAAATTGTCCTGCCTTCCTTAAGGCCTCAGAACACCTTACATATGTCTTCGCTTCAGCTATTAATCTAATCTTGGCTACATGTAACAACTGTTCATCTGACCAACCATTCACCACAGCCGAAGTTTCCAAGTCATCCACAAACGAACGCACATCCTCAATGGCCCTGCCAAAAAAGCGGAATAATCAGACTAATGGCAGCTGGATCAATCACCTGCTGTGGGATCCTAGGGAACAACAACTGATCCGATGCAGTTTCCTGCTCACTTCTAGATGTTAATTCACTCCTCAGCTGCGTATTGTCTGCTGTCAACTGTGCTACCTTTTCCAACAAAATCTGTACCGCTTCCGGTTCTGACACACCTCGCGTTCCTGAATCTCCAATTGTGTTGCTTTCGTTCTCAGTTAATCCTGAAACAAAACAGTTAAGTACAAGAACAACCTGACTTCCTACAGCTCTGCGTCATGACACACAGTATCATCATAAACCAATACAAAAGTAATCAAATTCCACGAAAGAAAACATCTTACTGCCTCAAATACACTAACACGTATTCTGACAAAAAAAAAACAAACATGTCTACGCAAAACATCCAGAATGGTCTGCCAGGAGCCATACTCAAAACACATTCAAAAAAGAAGAAAATCGTCCAGCACTCAAAAGACACCACATGTTCTGACTGTAATGCAGACAGACTACTTCCGCTATTCTGACACCAAATGTAGTGGGAAGAAATAGAAAGCACTGTATTGTGTCTCGTCTGACTTTACCAAGTGATTTATTGTTTCCAACTACAGTGCCCCCCATCCTGTTGGTCTGCATCACCGGGTCCTGCAGTGCTGAGTACACCACTTCACTGTCTGCGAAATAGCTAGGCATGGAATGGCTCCCTCAGCGACCTGTGCATGCACTGCTGTGTGTCGGCCTTGTACGGCAGCGGAGTTGCGGTGTCATCAGGATGCACCGGCAGCCGAGTCAGCGGCCCCAGCTCTGCCGCCTCAGCGCCTCCCGCTGCAAGGCGACCCGTGGCGCTCTCCCTCACTGGCGTGGAAAAGAATGCAGCGACAACGACCGCCCGTGATCCGGCGTCCGAATCTGCAGACCTCGCCCTGGATGACTCCAGTGCGTGTTGGGAGCCAAGACGACTTCCCTGTGGTAGTGAGCCGTGGAGTGACCAATCACTGGCTGGCTACGGACCCCTCATCGGCCTCAGAGGGTCGAAACAGAGACCCGATGGGGACAAGAATGCTGGTACCCCATCTGCTGCTGTGGATATCTGGTGGTGTGACACACCCCGCCGTCCAGGAGAGCTGCCACACTTGAATGCCTTGTTAGAAAACGGCACCTATTTATATGTGGCTGTGTGCCTCTGTTTTGCTAAAGCGGCCCTCCGAGTCACATACTCATAATACCTAGGTAGGCCAGTGGGCCCCTTCTGTCTGTAACTTGTGCCATGCAAACTGCTGCGTTTACTCAGCGGGTCTATGGCCCTGTGGCCTCCATTCTACCTCACAACTGCTGGTAGCGTAACTTACTGTTAATAGGCGTGCGCCTGCCTGTAACTTGCGCGCTCTAAAATATTGCACCAAAACTGACTTTTCCTATCCCACGCGGTAGTGATGCTACAGAATTCTCCAGATGACACTTGCTCACTGTATTTGATAATTCCAGTGTTGTCTGTGTGTTGCAGAAATTTACAATCCACTTCATTTGAAAATCAGATTACGTTATATAAACAGCTGTATATCTGACTGCACAAAAATATTTTGAAACTAATGTTTGGTGTAAATTGCCAGGATGGATCGAGTTTATAAGATTTAATATGTGCATTTCTAAAATTTTCATGTAAATTTTTTATTCTAAATTTTTTTCCAAACTGTTTTTGCGCAATTATAATATTGATATACAATATTTTCTTTATTAAGTCTCGAATAAAAACACTCTTTTTTAGGTAATTTTGTTTCTTGTAATTTTTCTTTAGAATCCATATATTTGTAAGGACAAACTCGTGTTATAATTATTAAATCTAATTGTTCACCTTTAAAATATTTCTGTTTTTCTAAATTGTTCTTTCTTAAAATTAGAAGATAATTTATCAGCACTTGAAGCTATATATCTAAACACATCTAAAAATTTTGATGTTAATCCACCTTCAATACATTTACTAAATAAATATATTTTTGTTCATTATCTGGAATAGCATCAGAGTCTTTATTATCTATTGCTAATTCTTTGATAAACAAATGAACATTGTAATTTGTTAAATTATGAATATAAACTGGAATAAAAGAAGAATTTTGATAATTAAGTTTACAATCTTCATGAGCAGCTCCTCGATATTTTCCGTTAAATGATAATAATCTCTTACTTTATTTCCTCCATTATTTAATTTTTTCCACAAATAGAAGATGTTTTTGCACTTTTAAAATTCAATTTATCTTCTTTAGACTTTATTACTGGAACATTTCGTCCATATATTTTAGTAATTTCTCTAGATTCTTGTATCTACATTTGAACGACTATTTTGCTGAATCTTTGCCGGTATACTTAAGAAAATTTTTATAATTACCGTTAGAGTACTTGACATAGTTACTGAATGAAATCGATAAATATTTTTGGTATTTATTAATACACGTTTTTTCAGGATTTGGTGGACAAGATTTAACATCTTTCAAAAGACATTCAAAATCGGCATAAATTACAAAAGGTACCCTTAATAAATTATTATAATTTTCAAATTAAATTTTTTCACCTTTAAAGTGCATATCTATTTTTACTTCTTTCTACAATTACCTGAATACTCTGCAAATCACATTTAAGTGTCTGGAAGAGGGTTCATCGAACCACCTTCAGAATTCTCTATTATTCCAATCTCGTGTAGTGCACAGAATAAACGAACACCTATATATTTCCATGCAAGCTCTGATTTCGCTTATTTATCATGGTGATCGCTTCTTTCTATGTAGGTCGGTCTCAACAAAGTATTTTCACATTTGGAGGAATAAGTTGGTGTTTGGACTTTTGTGACAATGTTCCGCTGCAACGAAAAAGCCTTTGTTTTAATGATGTCCACCCCAAATCCTGTATCATTTCAGTGACTCTCTTTCCCTAATTCACTGTAGTACAAGCTGTGCTGTCCTTCTTTAAACTTTTTCGATGTACAAAATCAATCCTATTTGACAAAGATCCCATACTACATAACAGTATTCTATAAGTGGATGAACAAGAACATTGTGGGCAATCTCCTTAGTAGATTTGTCACATTTTCTAAGTGTACTGCCAGTGAAACACAATCTTTGGTTAGCCTTCCCCACAACATTTTCTGTGTGTTTCTTCCAGTTTAAGTTGTTTGTAATGGTAATTCCTATGTATTTAGTTGAATTTATGGCCTTTAGATTTGAATGATTTATCGTGTAATCCAAGTTTAACGGATTTCTTTCAGCATTGATATGGATGACCTCACACATTTCGTTGTTTAGGGTCAATTGCCAATTTTCGCATTATACAGATAATTTTTCTAAGTGGTTTTGATCTTTGATGACTTTAGTAGTCATTAAACGACAGTGTCATCTGCAAACTACATAAGACGGCTGCTCAGATTGTGTCTTTGACTGTGTACCAGTAGATCATTGCCTTTGATGTAATTCATAATGTTCAAACACAGTATATCCTTCAAAATCCTGCTGCATATCGACATACTTGGCAACCGTTCTCATGATTGTCTAATTTTTCTTGTGAATAAAAATATCTTAAACATCGATGACCAGTATAAATCTGATGAATATTTTTAATTGATTGTGAACTAATTAATCTAGATAGATTTATCCAACAATTAAGTGATACTTTTGAACTTTAATTAAAAGAATATTAACATTTTTCTTGTTTTTGTAACATAAAGAGGATATACGATAAATCTTTCTTCTTCATAGTTGTTTTCATGTGCATAAACGTTAATGCAAGCGTTAATATTTGATTTCTTTTCAAATTTTGAAATATCTGCTAATTGAATGTAAAAATTAATTTTCTCTTTTTCAAAAATTACATCTTATTTTTTACCAATATTTTCATAATTAATAACTCTTTTTACATGATCATTTGCTGAACATAAATCTGATTTTATTGAACAAAGAAAATATTTTAGATCATTACATAAAATAAATACCAACCAAAATTTTTCCTTTGCATGTCTTCCATTTCAATTAATAGTTTATTTCTTGATTTTTTAATACTAATATTTTAAATCAATTTTTGTTAGTAAACCTTGATTAGTTGTTTTAAAATTGAAATACTGTATTTAATCTTATCTTTTAAAATTGCAATAATATTTCATGATAACTTTAATCACTCTCCTTTGTACTAAAATATTCTTTAATTTGGAGATTATTTCTTCTTTAATTTGTTTATGATATGCTTGTGTTTCACAACAATATTATTATCATTGATTCATAAGTTGTTATTCTTAACTTAAGGGCAGAAGCATTTCTATAAATTTAAATAACTCATCATCTAGATAACTGAAACATGGTAAATTTTTCCAATTTTTTTATTGTTTGATATTTATCTACTATAAGTTTTTGAAAATAATTCTCATTATCATTGTTGTTAATTTTGTTCTCAGACTAATCATAAGATGGATTAATTCTTGTTTATTAAAGTTACAATATTTTTTAAAATTTTTCAGTTTGCAGTTTTTATGACTATTATTTAAAGAATTTGTACTCTTTATTATTAATTTTTTACTTGTTATTATTAATTTTATCTTCAGATCTTTTGTTAAGTGCGCGTAATTATCTTTTATAAAGTTTAGATTTTTTTTAAATTTTTTCACTTTATAGATTTTATGAAGATATTTTAAAGATCTTTTATTCAGTTAATTATCCGTATCGTTGTTCTTATATGGTCGATAGGATTTAGAAGAATGCTAGTTAATTCTTCTTTATTAAGTTTAATAATCCATTCTTTTATAGTTTTATATGTTAATTCTCTCATCTTCGTTTGTTTCTTATTAAAATAATCATTTTCAACAGATCTTGTCTATTTTTGTTTGAATAATAATTTCCTTTACAATATCTTTCTAAATTATTATAATTAACATCATGTTTTTCTTTACAATAATATTCTAAGTTTTGAAATAGTTCTGCTTTGGAACACATTTTGGTTTGTTTTCATTTATGCAGAAAATTTTAGTTTAAAAAAAGTTGAAACCCTTGTGACTGAAATGTGTCTTTGAGGTTTTGATTTAAATTTCAATTGGTGATATAGATAGATAAGATTTGACAGTGCTTGTTTGAAAAGAGTTAAATTTGTTAGATTTTAATTTTTTAATAAATGAAAATTTGGGTCTTATATGTAGATAAACCAAATCTCAGAGACAAATATGACTTTATACTTCCCATCGCATACTTATCGATCTCACTGGTATGGGCAGTGTATCACAAGATCTGCAACCATCTGTGCCTCCCAGCGAGCTGTTATATGTCATTGCAAACAGTGCCTTCATTATTGGTATAAAGGATTTTCGGTATTAGAATAAAAAATATCTACATACAAATGAAATGACTCATGAACATTATTCTTCCAAATTCCGGTACTCTTTTCTGTTTTATAACATTTAATTTAGCCTCATTGAAATGTTATTACACTGATTTACATTCGGTTTCCTAGGTTTCTTAACTGCATAAAGTCGAATGTCTATACAATGTTCCTAACGTTTTTTTCTTAGATATGATAAGACATGTTTATTAGTATGTGCAGTAGTTCTGTTCTTTTACACAGAGGTTCCATTTATGAATTAGTTTATATCTTTCAGGCTGTATTATTTTTTAACGATATTAATTATAGTGAGAGTTAATAACTTACATTACGTACATTCATTCTGCACACTGACTGTAGCAAATCATATATCATGTATTTAGACCAATGGACAAAAATTAAATAACACTGTATTATAAAATTTCATTATTCCATATTTAGTACAGAATATGTTAATATTCCTGTCAATCAGCTGAGTTCTATAGGTTTGATGCATTGCTGTTTCAAGATGTTACACACTTCGTATCATTCACAAGATGGGGAATACTGTGCAAACTTAGAATTTTTATGGTGATTCTTTTAGTTGGAATCTGAGTGATTAAATGTCCTAATTGAGCTATGTGTTATCGATTGGTCCAATTAACCTCGTTAACTAGTCTCCCTCATAGGTCTTTAAACTGAAAAGCGAGCAGTGTCCATCCACTCTCTCAACCTCACTATGACACAAGAAGCAACCGAAGGATGTTTCACAAAGTTAAACTGATCATTGCAGAGTGTGTCTTAGCATAACCTGCTTCACGTAAGATGGCGCTTCCGCGCATAGGGGCGGAGCGATAGGGAGGCGTGAAGGGGATTAGGTTTGCTTATGCGTGGCGGCAGCGTGCGGGAAAACGAAGTCTGTGTTGCCAAACTGTGTTGCTGTGGACAACAGTCATGTTCGGTATATCGTATTATACCTTAAAATCTATGACGGAATAATACATTTTAAATCCAATATCGGTCATTCGCCTACGTGAGAGAAATCTTACTTTTGAGTCATGAGATTGTGCCCACTGCTCCTCAGCAATTGTCTGTGTTAGGTCGGCGGGAAAGAACAGCTGGTACAGCTTTGTGAAGATGTCAAAAGCAATTTTTCTCAAAACAACGATTGTATAATGACAAGATCATTGAAAATAGTTGCAATAATTGCCATTGATTTCGATGTGGACTGTATTATAAGTAAAAATGTAATACATAACAAAATAAACTTCGAACTCAAACCGAAATCATTTTATTTGTTTGACATCTACTTCTATTCCATATAATTTTTTAAATGTGGGTAATAGGTATATGCAGGTATGTTTCACTGGTGTTCAGTGTAAACAACAATGCATAAAAAAGAATTACTGGTAACAAACAACAGTGCAAATACTATAGTAAAAACTCTCAGTATGTTATCATATTTTTCGGTCTCAACAGGCATTATTAGTTTAAACTATCTCGCTCGACATTAGAGTGGAGAACACATTTGTGATCCACTGAACAAGCTAACAATTAACAATCTTCTGTGAATAATCCGACGTAATGCTGACAGATAACGTCGAAAACCACCGATATCTCTGACCTTTTCATTTTAAGCGATTCTCCAGTTTGTGCCATGAAAATGGTAGGGGTCTACATGTCGAAATACTGGAGTTGTTGGCGAATTTACCCAGCCACATTCTCGCAAGAAATACAACAGACTGGGAAAAGCTTAACTTCTCTTTGGGCAATGAGTTGAATATTATAGTCTGAATACTTCGCAGGCTACATATTGCTAAGCAATAAAAGCTAGGCAGTTCTCACGTACAGTGTATGCGATTGATATGTCGACAAATACGTTTTTAAACCATGAGTCTCTAAAACCAAGAAAGATCATTACTTTGCTTCAAAGTCTACATCGTAGTACCATCTACTATCTGCGTCCATGTCCGAAACATCTGACTGTAAATTCAGGATGACACGTTCAAGGCTTTTAACTATCTTCTTCTACTTTTCCAATATTGTTAACGTTATCTACTTAATCACACTGATAAATCCCGGTTTGTTACATTGTCGTACAGCCCTGAACGCTAGCTTTCGTCGTTTACAGGTGTTCTGATCGACCCGATCGTAATCTATCGATGCCTCCGAGGAAGCCTAAGATATCTTTGAAAAGAGCGCAGCCACGGTACTTCTCGTGAAATATATTCGAATAAAGGCACATACCGCGTGACTGCGGAAATTTAAAGGAATCACATTTCATTAGTAAATGGAGCCGTTCAAGCAATATTTTCTTTCATATGATTGAATTATGGCTGCGCTGTCTAGTTTTATTATTTCTTGTGTATCTCATTGCCTACCGAACAGCAAACGTCCCAACATCCGATCTACACTGTATCTATGGTCTCTACTCCACACAACACATGGCAACGTGCCCGCGGTGATTGCTGGTGCAGCATCTCATGCCCTAAAGTCATCTCGCCGTTAATTATTCATTGTTCACATTTCTTCCGTCTTTAAAATAGATTCTGGCTAAAACAGCCGAGACAGTGGTCACAAGCACGATAGTTTTGTGTGTATGACGGTATGAAAGTGTGTATGCTTTCTTTCCAAAGAAGCCTTTGTCCGAAAACTTATGTGTAACACTTCTCTCGTCAGGCCTGACTGCTGCTTCTCGACATATGAGTAGTACAATCCATCCGCTTCATAGTATAGTTATTTCCTAATGAAGATTGTTGTAAATAAGCCACTGCATTTCAACATGAACAATGATCTACATAATTAGAATAACAGAAGAAAAAATGACGTTCATCTCGCCACAGTAAGGTTGTCTGTAGCACAAACAGGGGCTTACAATGCTGCTATCAAAAGTTTTGATTACTCAGCGATACAGCATGTCTGACAGAAAAGTAAAATTTGAAACTGAAATGAAAACGTTTCTCTTTGAAAACACCTTATGTTCCGCGGACGAATATCTATTACTGTAATGCATAATTGATTTTCATGTCAATTACTTCTCTTTCTGGTTATTCGAAACAGATCAACAACAAATAAGTTACATTGACGAGGCCAAAAGTATCGTATTATTAGAGCAAATAAGCATTCAAAAAAACAAAAGTTCGAAATCGCCTTCCTAACACTATGTTATCCATGTAAGCACAGTAATTTTTGTTATTTAAAACAGTTGTTGACTGTACGCGACAGATGTAATAGACACGAAAGATAGCGGCAGGTCCCGTCCAGTCTGGTTCCAAAACAATGTATAGCGTAAATCTTTTGTGCCATGTCTTTTTTTACCTCCTTGACATTATCTCTCGTGACGTATCACCACCACCTAAAGAGAGGTGGTGGTGGACGTATACACAAATAAAGACACGTGCTTTCGTGACGTACTGTTGACGTCCATTGGTAATCGATCTTGATCGCTCTCAGCAAGATGTCCCAAAGTCGAATTATTTATGTGTAACTCGGGTTTGAGGAACAACGCTGTGTTTAAAACCAGTCACTCGATTTGAAAAATATCCTAACCAGTTACCATAAACATTGCCTAATTGTTGAGCGACTCTTTCGATATTTTTCAGGGTATCGATACTAGTCTTACCTTTTTCTTTCCAGAATTTATGTGGTTTCTCTCTCTCATCTTTTGACATTCGCATATCTTGTGTTGGGCAGCAGATGAATCGTCATTGATTGTGCGTGATGGTTGACAATCCAATGTTGCGTGTGTGGTATGTGTAATACTGGATAACTGTGTGGGTAATCGGTATGTATGACAGCCGGAACTCTGTTACGTTAATATTACAGTGTAATTTGTATTTTTCTTGTGTTCAACAAACGCTTGTTACGTTATATTTTCGTTTCGTGCAAAACTTCTAAACTGTACGAATCAGGTTCGCCTATATTGCTGTACGAATTATTGGTGTTGTTTCACTCTACTTTGTTCCGTAATTCTCAAGAGGACTATTGTCAGTCGGAGGATGTGTTGGGCTGCTTTATTGAAATGTGGAGACGTTAAGATTTTTGCAGTTTTCTGTGAAATGTCTTTTCAACATGCGAAACAATTCGGAATCAAATGTATTATAACTAATATCGAGTATTCGGATAATTAAATTATGTTCGAAAATGTAGCTCGACAACCACATCAAAATGAATTGTTTACATTATTAGTTATGTGCGTACGCCAGGCGTCCTCATCAGCCTCCTCTTTTGGGATTTGCCAGCTTATATAGTTAAATAAGATTGAATTTGAAGGTATACATGCAATACGCGATACATGACATTGCAACACCACAAGCAAACATATTTGTGGTTTTAACGAAACTTTTGCTCCTTTGGTGTCAAATGGAGGGAAACATAATTTCACGGTGCATGTTACGTTTAGCGTAGAGGAGACTAGCGATTTTATTTTGAAATCATGCCATAAACCAAAAGCAATTTTAACCTCTGACATATGAGCAGCTGTGTGTGTATTCTGTATCTATTGTTCCATCCCGTGCATAGTAAAATGCTTGGATCCTCCTTGGCATATTGCTGTCCATAAACTCTTGTGTTGCCATCTGAAAGATGTTTGCTGTAGGGTTGTACATTAGGAAGAAAGTTTTTTGTGAGGTTTTCCTGTATGTAGTTGATTGGTAGAGACAGAACTGATTGTCGTGAAGACGGTCAAGTTCTACCTAGGATGGCATGCCAACAATTGCCGCCAAAAGGCTTTGTGCAATTCTGTTTTATTCTCCTCAATGTATATATGACTTGTAATTCGTAGCTAGGCCTAATAGCCATAAAGTCAGAGTGACCACAATAAGATAGACCTTTAATGTTATGATATCCCCATGGTGTGAAGAAACTTCCTATGCTAAAATATTTGTTGCTGTAAAGTGACAATGTGTGTGTGGTGTAAGCTTGACATGAACTTTTGAGATGTGTTCAGGGCTGGGACCCAAACCCTATGCTTTATAAGAAATGCTCTTACTGACTGAGCTACCCATTCTCTACTCATTGCCTGTCTTCATTGCTTAAATTCTGCTAGTATCTCTACTACTTTAATGACGATGGTTATCGCGGAGAAATTTATTTCGAAGTTTTCCTATATTGTTTACCCTTAATTACCCATCCCAAACGTAATTTTCTTTCCCCTTTTCTCTCCTTACAGCTATATGCCATTTATCACTCCTCCACCTATTTACAGCAATTCAGAAAAGCATTCTTATCCCTATTTACAACCCAGTCCTATTTCCTATTCCTGAAATGCTACGTAATGCATTAATCCCCTCTCCTTAACAATATAGTAATCATAAAATTCCTTAACTTTGCAAATTATCTAGTGCCAGAAAAACAATTTTCCCCAGCACAGGCATCCTTTAATTCCTTTTCTCCCCGTTAAGATCCCTTTGATGTACAATACCCGTAGATACATCTCATTTCCAAAATTGATGCCCGTGCTGTTGAACAACTGGTAGAGCACTCCAAACACCATTTCCAAAAGTTACCTAATCCTCCTTTCATCTTGGAGAAGCACTGCTTACGAAGACCTCTCCTGCCTTCAGTGCGTTCTCCCATCAATCCCTTACAGCATTGAGACCATGTCGTGTTCAGGTGTTCCATTTGCCACAGCACCCAAAACCCCCAACATCCCACAGAATCCAGAACAGTGTTGTCAATGTATCCACCGAGGACATGTAGAGAGCAAGCTCGGATTATGGTCTGTGTTGAAACTTTGGTTGTCTGCACTCTCCATAATGTCGAATGAATCACAATGATTAAAGAAGCTCTGCTGTAGTGATCCTGTCCCAAGAGTCCATCGTAATGTACAGTCTCTACTCAAATCACAGGGCCAGTAACAAAATATCTCTCAAATTCTGTTGATGCCATCTCCCTATACTCTGACATCCCCCTTGCCCATGGTCTTGCATCTCCCAATGTTCTTTTTGACTTCAAACTAATTTATTTCTGAAACAACACACAAAGTTCTTACCCACAACAATTCCTCTTTTGAGGGGAAGACATACAGACCAATCTATGGCATGGGTACCCACAGAGCACCCTCATATTCTAACCTCTCATGGGGTTTCTAGAAGAAACCTTCCTGCCCCCCCCCCCCCCCCCCCATATGATCCTTAAACCCCTTGTTTGGTTCAGGTGCATTTGTGATACTCATGATCTTGACCCCGAGGCAAGTCACTTGAAATTAACTGCTCCACCCTCTCAATACTTTCTCATCTATCAATCTGTTTCACCTGGTCTTTTTGAGCCCAACGTGCCAGGTTTCTGGATCCGCCACGTGGTCAAACATTCTTTTATGAAGTTGTGCGTGAGGAATATAGGTAACCAAGCTATTGCGGCTATTTCCTATCTTATACTCCAATCTCCCGTCTCCAACTTGTTACTTCTCTTTCTTTCTCATAGTGGAACCCAGTGATATTGAACTGACTACTTACCAAGGTTCTGATTTATTTTGTTGACGTTTACATTCATTGCCTCTATATCACTTTCCGGCTGAAGTAATTTTGATCCCCTTCCGTTTGTGAACTCCATTTTCAAAATTTTCTCTGTAGTGTGGATGGACTAGGCAGCATAGCAGCTATTGCATACAGTGTTGTTGACCCTCTGTGTGCAATAACTGTGCAAACTCATATCTACACTCTATAGCCAATACAGCAGACAATCCTGATCTGTTAGCTCTCCACCTATGATGGTCTTCCTGGGGCATCAGGACTCCCGGCAATGACAGTCGTGTTAAACGACCTTTGCTGCGGGTAGGCGGCACCTGTGGGAAGAGACCTTGATCGGAGTAGATGGCATCAGAGCAGACATTTCACGTGTGAAATGTATGAAATTGAACCAACACAAAGTGCTGTTTAGATTTGTCGATTTCAACAGGTGGTTCTAGATAATTATAATCCTACCATTTTTCCTATCCTGGCTACTTCATGGGAAGAGGGACAGGCCAGACGGTTGCGAGTGAAGCAATTTATTCGATACTTGTTGTGCACTACTTCTACAATGACAGAACTTTTTTGTGGAACTCACTGAAGACAAATTTGAACAAACATTGGGAAAAATGCTCAATGGGTCATTATTGATTAAGGCCTCCTGTGCTGCACAGTCTCAAACTCTTAATGCATGTGGATGGCTGGGTTATAGGCCAGTGACTATTGTCCCACATAAAACTTGTAATATAGTTCAAGGAGCTACCTTTCACAGACTTTCGGCTGCAGACAGACAAGGAGCTACAAGCTAATCGTGAATGATGAGGTATCATTTTGCCTGAAGCCTACAAAAAAGTCCCAAGAAGAAACTGAATAGAAACAGATGCTTTGGTCATAGCCTTTGAATGGAATGTCCTCCCGGAAAATATTAAAGTTATTGTGTACATGTGTGATGTGATGTGAAGGTATCCATGAGGTGTTTGTTGCATGGCAGACCAAAGATACGGAAACTCTGGGTGATCTATCCATGAATTTTGTCCTTGCAAATAACCACGTTTTTGTGTTGGCCCATCCCCATGCCTACAGCAGATAAGTCCTCACAAGACTCTCGGCCACTAAAAGTTGTGAAAGAGAAAAAGGAAGATGATGGGAGAGAGTTAATCATGTGACCTTGAAGATGCCAGACACTTCTCATGCCATCGGATTGTGAGCCAATGTTTACTGATGTTTTCCTGTCTGCATGTGTCATACAGTAGTTCTGGGAAGTGACAGATCCTCAGGGCCCCTTCGTGTCTAACCAGGACTCCATCAACGTGACAATCCAATAGAACTGTAATGGAAAATACTGTCACCTGCTGGAAGAACTACTACTAATTTCTTCTTATTCTACAATCTGTGCCCTCCTCCAAGAAACTCACTTCACTTATGACTATTCCCTAATGATTCATGGTTACTGTGCATTCTCTTGAAATTATTGTGGCCTCAGCAGGGTGACCAGAGGGATGTCTATTTTGGCTTTCACAGATGTCATCAGCGAAAAGATTACCTTCGTGCCACGTTGGAAGCAGCAGTGGTGTGAGTATGGACAGCTCCAGTGATCACTGTGTGTAACATTTATTTATCTACAGGCAGGGAACTTAATTTAGAAGCACACAATTCACCAGCTTCTTTTCGATCTTGATTTGTGCCGCCTCAGTGAAAGTACTCCTACACACTTCAGTGCTGCTTATGGCACCTTTTCAGCTATTGACCTGAAGGTCTCTTCCCTAAATCTTGTAGTGTCACTACATTGATCTCACCATGATAATCTTTGTGACAGTGACCACTTTCCGGTGATCCTGTTACTTCCTTGTCACTGCCTGACAGACCAGTTGCCATTATGGATTCTTGAAGAGGCATCTGGCAATAATGTGCCACTCCTTCCATCTTCACCCCTCTCTCCAGCAGACTACATCGATGAGGTTGTCAGACACAACCTCAACACAATCACCTGTGCCACTGTAACAGCTTTTTGTGTTTCTACAGGCACACTCTGCAGCTGTCCAGTTGCATGGTGGACCGAAGACAGTTCAGCAGCTAATCAGGGTTGTTGTAGCATTCTGCATGCTTCTCTGGGTACCTCCTTAAGCACAGTAAGAAGGAATGCTGGGACCACTAACATTTCCTCCATAGGGATGTATGCATCTTCCTCCCAAGTGTGAGCCTAGCTCCGTAGTCTTTTGGGGTGCCAAAGATCAACAACTGTACATGGTCTCATCCTTCAGGCTGTCACACCTTGCAGCTCATTTTGCTACACCATGTTAGCATCATCATCTTACCCATCTACTTATCTAAGGCAGAAATGACAAGCTGAGTACATCTTTCTACTTTTCACCCCCTGCCAAGCCAAATTCTATAATGCACCTTTTACTGACTTTTATGTCTTCTCACAATATGGCCTCAGGTCCTGATTCAATTCATAATCAGATGATCCAACATCTGATTATTACTCAAAGGCTATGTTTAAACCTGGTCTTCAGACCTGTTTGGCTCAATGATGTCTGACCATCACAATGGTGAAATCATGTCATTGTCCCAGTTCTTAAGCCAGACAGAAATGCATCTTTGAACAGCAGCTACAGATCGATTAGCCTCACCATTGTGCTCCCCTCAGGCTCAGCATTCATTTGCTGAGAACGAGCTTGCCGACCCCGGCGGTTGTTGTGTGTTGTGGAGAATGGGGGTCTTGGTTTCACGGCCTGGACTGTGAGGAAGGTACACACCTCTATTTATAAAAAAAAAAACCTCAAGGTGTGTTAAGTGCTGTGAATGGCTGTTGACATAAAACAGTCTGTAGCAGGCAACCTCTGGGCACCTGCCACCCCCCAGCTGTATAAGGCTTGCTCGAACATGGAGGGCTCTGCCTGGGTTGACGGTTGTTTCTCTCACATCTCGTGCGATCTCTATGGAACAGTCTCGTCAGACTATTACTCGTGACGGGACAGGTGTATCATCAGGTAGTACCTACACTCACTCATCAAAGAGAGCTCGGTTGGTCTGTGCTCCCTAAAAGAAGTCTCAGAATCATAGTAACAGGACTTTAGTGCGCTATAACACTTTCATTGTAATCAAGGGAACAGGGGGAACCATTGAGAAGGTCTTCCCTTTCTGTATTCACAAAGCATTGGAAGGTATTGCTGGGTCTCTAAAAAGTGTCAAACGACTTCTTAATGGAACACTTCTAGTTGAAACTGCTAATTCAAACGAAATATCTAAGCTTCTGGGATGTAAGGCCTTAGGTGAATACCCAGTTGAGGCTGAGTTGCATAATAACCTTAACTTTAGTAAGGGTGTGGTCACCTGCTCAGATATAATGGAGGTGGACCCTGCGGGGTTACGTGAAGAATGGAAAAATAAGGGGGTCGCGGAAGTGCAGAACTATATGAGGAGAGTCAATGGTAAATTGGAAAAATTGGCAACATTTATTCTAACATTTAGTACTCGAAATTAGCTGAACATATCCTTGCAGGCTATATCCATCTGAAGGTTCGCCCGTTTGTTCCTAACCTCATGCGATGCTACAAATGTCACAGATTTGGCCATACCATATGGGATGTAATGGGAGGGCTACATGTGGCGATTGTGGAGGCTCAGCTCATGAATTAGGTGATTCTTGTACACTTCCTCCGAAATGTGTAAACTGCTCCTGAGATCACCCAGTGTGGAGCAGAAAGTGTGAGGTTTACAACAAGGAAAGGAAAATTCAGGAGTTGAAAGTCAAGAGATGCATACCTATGGTGAAGCTAAAAAAGCTTTCAAATCTATGCAACCTCCAGTTTTTGCTACGTCTTTTGCATCAGCCCTTAAGATGCCAATCGCCAAGTGTGATGCCTCCACACAAACTCAGACCACAGATTCAAGTACGAGCACATGCACTTGTTGGTGTATCTGTGGGGGAAATGCTCCACGTGAAACTGAAGTCGTTCGGAAGCCATCAGCAATGGGCTTACCACCTAAGCCACATACCACTACCCATGATTAGAATCCAACTAAGTCGTCTGTGCAACCCAAGCAGCCACTCCTCCCGTCAGTAAAGAAAAACATACTTCGAAAAATAGTTCCAAGTCCAAGAAAGTGGCAGTTATTGGAGGAATCAGAGAACCGGCAACCGGCTAATGTACCTCCTGACCTCCCAGAAAAATAACCATCTCTGAGGGAGAAAGAAAAGAACAGCTGTCACTAAACAATGGGTTGCACAAAGACTTAAGTTCTGCAGTGGAATTTAAAGGATATCACTCATATTTGGAAGAATTACAGCTCCTGGTCCGGGAGAAACTGTTCTGCATCTGCTTACAAGAAACACATCTTAAAGTCACTAACACACCTGCATTACATGGTTACCACCCACACAGGAAGGACACTACTACTGGACGCAGGGCTGAAAGTGGAGTGGGCGTTTTTATTGAAGACAGACGCCACTCCTGTCCCTCTTACCATGACCATGCAATCAGTTACCGTGAAAGTTCTCAAACCCTTTAATATCACAGTGTGATTGTTTTACCTTCCATCTAATGGTGCTTTGGATGCAGACACACTGCCAGAATCCTTCCAGGTACTCCCACGCACATTCCTCCTTGTGGTCGACTTCAATGCACACAGTGTACTGTGGGGCTCGGCTATTGCTTGCTCCAGAGGTTGGACGATCAAGCAACTCATCCATTCTGAGAATATCTGCCTTCTGAATTTGCGTCAGATGACATGCTTTTCCACAGCTACAGGGTCTTTTTCAGCCATTGACCTTTGTTTTTGTTGACCAGCTATTGCAGACTCAGTTCGGTGGGAAGTGGCTACAGATTTAAATTCTGCTGACCACTTCCCAGTGTGGAACCGTCTGCCGAGTAGGACTGCGGCTGATGGGAGATAACACAGATTGTTGATACAAAGGGCAAATTGGTTGCAGTACAGTTGACAGGTTATTTTTGAACAAAAGGATTATGCATAGGAGATGGAGGCTCATATCACTTGTGAGATCCAATTGGGCGCCACAGAGTCCATCCCCCGGTCTAGTAATAACCACGTCAGATGACAGCCTGTACCTTGGTGGAATGATGACTGTCGATTGGCAATCAGAGCCAGATGAACAGCTCTGCAGAACTTCAAACATTGTCCAACTATAGAAAATCTTCATGCCTTCAGATCTGCAAGAGCACGTGAGGCAAGTGTTAAAAGAACGGAAGAGGGCTTCTGGGATGGAATTCACAACTTCCATTAATCGGTCCACTTCCACTGTGCAAGTTCGGGACTCAATAAGACAAATTTCCGGCAAGGGCAGTACACATCCCCTTATGGCCTTGTCAAGTAATGGGGTCTTGGTGGACATGCCACAAGATGTGGCTCAGGTTTTAGCTGAATGCTTTTGTAATGTCGGTATGTCATCCAGACAAGCTCCTGCTTTTCATGTGTTCCGTGGGACTGCGGAGATGAGAAAGCTTAATTTCTTCTCGCATAATGAGGAAGTCTACAACACTCCGTTCTCCATGTGGGAACTGGAATAATCTTTGTCTGCAGCCAGAGACACTGCTTCCAGACTTGATGAAATCCATTGTACCATGCTTCGTCATTTGTGCCCTGAAGTGAAAGGACAGCTCCCCTCTTGTTTAATCAGATCTGGTTTGTTTGACAGTAGTCCACGACTTGGAAGGAGGCAATATAAGTTCAATTCTGGAAACCAGGCAAGGACCGTGGCACCTCTAACGTTACTGGAGTGTAGTCCTTGACACGAGTCCTTGACACGAGTCCTTGACACGAGTCCTTGACACGAGTCCTTGACACGAGTCCTTGACACGAGTCCTTGACACGAGTCCTTGACACGAGTCCTTGACACGAGTCCTTGACACGAGTCCTTGACACGAGTCCTTGACACGAGTCCTTGACACGAGTCCTTGACACGAGTCCTTGACACGAGTCCTTGACACGAGTCCTTGACACGAGTCCTTGACACGAGTCCTTGACACGAGTCCTTGACACGAGTCCTTGACACGAGTCCTTGACACGAGTCCTTGACACGAGTCCTTGACACGAGTCCTTGACACGAGTCCTTGACACGAGTCCTTGACACGAGTCCTTGACACGAGTCCTTGACACGAGTCCTTGACACGAGTCCTTGACACGAGTCCTTGACACGAGTCCTTGACACGAGTCCTTGACACGAGTCCTTGACACGAGTCCTTGACACGAGTCCTTGACACGAGTCCTTGACACGAGTCCTTGACACGAGTCCTTGACACGAGTCCTTGACACGAGTCCTTGACACGAGTCCTTGACACGAGTCCTTGACACGAGTCCTTGACACGAGTCCTTGACACGAGTCCTTGACACGAGTCCTTGACACGAGTCCTTGACACGAGTCCTTGACACGAGTCCTTGACACGAGTCCTTGACACGAGTCCTTGACACGAGTCCTTGACACGAGTCCTTGACACGAGTCCTTGACACGAGTCCTTGACACGAGTCCTTGACACGAGTCCTTGACACGAGTCCTTGACACGAGTCCTTGACACGAGTCCTATGGGTAAGACTCTTGAATGCATGGTCAACGACCACATCATCTGGCTGCTGGAATCTTGAGGTCACCTGAGCTGCTCCCAGGCAGTTTCAGATGCTACCTTCCACCCTTGACGAATTACTTCTACTGGATACAGTGATAGAGGAGTCCTCCTTATGCCAAAACCATATTTTTTGTGTGTTTATTGACTTCGTAAAAGCATATGACACTACTTAGAGGTAAAACATCCTCCGCTGACTTCTTGAATTGGGACTCCGTGAACGCCTGCCAGTTTTTATCCAATACTTTCTCAAGGACCGGCGTTTTTGATATAATGGCGATTTCTTGTCTGACTGCTATGTCCTAGAGTATGGGGTCCACCAAGGCAGTGTCCTCAGTGTCGCATTTTTTGCCCCATGAACCATGGACCTTGCCGTTGGTGGGGAGGCTCGCGTGCCTCAGCGATGCAGATGGCCGTACTGTAGGTGCAACCACAACGGAGGGGTATCTGTTGAGAGGCCAGACAAACATGTGGTTCCTGAAGAGGGGCAGCAGCCTTTTCAGTAGTTGCAGGGGCAACAGTCTGGATGATGGACTGATCTGGCCTTGTAACATTAACCAAAACGGCCTTGCTGTGCTGGTACTGCGAACGGCTGAAAGCAAGGGGAAACTACAGCCGTAATTTTTCCCGAGGAAATGCAGCTTTACTGTATGATTAAATGATGATGACGTCCTCTTGGGTAAAATATTCCGGAGGTAAAATAGTCCCTCATTCGGATCTCCGGGCGGGGACTACTCAAGAGGACGTCGTTATCAGGAGAAAGAAAACTGGTGTTCTACGGATCGGAGCGTGGAATGTCAGATCCCTTCATCGGGCAGGTAGGTTAGAAAATTTAAAAAGGGAAATGGATAGGTTAAAGTTAGATATAGTGGGAATTAGTGAAGTTCGGTGGCAGGAGGAACAAGACTTTGGGTCAGGTGATTACAGGGTTATAAATACAAAATCAAATAGGGGTAATGCAGGAGTAGGTTTAATAATGAATAAAAAAATAGGCGTGCGGGTTAGCTACTACAAACAGCATAGTGAACGCATTATTGTGGCCAAGATAGACACAAAGCCCATGCCTACTACAGTAGTAAAAGTTTATATGCCAACTAGCTCTGCAGATGATGAAGAAATTGATGAAATGTATGACGAGATAAAAGAAATTATTCAGGTAGTGAAGGGAGACGAAAATTTAATAGTCATGGGTGACTGGAATTTGTCAGTAGGAAAAGGGAGAGAAGGAAACATAGTAGGAGAATATGGATTGGGGGGGAAGAAATGAAAGAGGAAGCCGCCTTGTAGAATTTTGCACAGAGCATGACTTAATCATAGCTAACACTTGGTTCAAGAATCAAAAGAAGGTTGTATACCTGGAAGAATCCTGGAGATACTAAAAGGTATCAGATAGATTATATAATGGTAAGACAGAGATTTAGGAACCAGGCTTTAAATTGTAAGACATTTCCAGGGGCAGATGTGGATTCTGACCACAATCTATTGGTTATGAACTGCAGATTGAAACTGAAGAAACTGCAAAAAGGTGGGAATTTAAGGAGATGGGACCTGGATAAACTGAAAGAACCAGAGGTTGTAGAGAGTTTCAGGGAGAGCAGAAGGGAACAATTGACAGGAATGGGGGAAAGAGATACAGTAGAAGAAGAATGGGTAGCTCTGAGGGATGAAGTAGTGAAGGCAGCAGACGATCAAGTAGGTAAAAAGACGAGGGCTAATAGAAATCCTTTGGTAACAGAAGAAATATTGAATTTAATTGATGAAAGGAGAAAATATAAAAATGCAGTAAATGAAGCAGGCAAAAAGGAATACAAACGTCTCAAAAATGAGATCGACAGGAAGTGCAAAATGGCTAAGCAGGGATGGCTAGAGGACAAATTTAAGGATGAAGAGGCTTATCTCACTAGGGGTAAGATAGATACTGCCCACAGGAAAATTAAAGAGACCTTTGGAGAAAAGAGAACCACTTGTATGAATATCAAGAACTCCGATGGAAACCCAGTTCTAAGCAAAGAAGGGAAGGCAGAAAGGTGGAAGGAGTATATAGAGGGTTTATACAAGGGCGATGTGCTTGAGGACAATATTATGGAAATGGAAGAGGATGTAGAGTAAGACGAAATGGGAGATAAGATACTGCGTGAAGAGTTTGACAGAGCACTGAAAGACCTGAGTCAAAACAAGGCCCCGGGAGTAGACAACATTCCATTAGAACTACTGATGGCCTTGGGAGAGCCAGTCGTGACAAAACTCTACCATCTGGTGAGCAAGATGTATGAGACAGGCGAAATACCCTCAGACTTCAAGAAGAATATAATAATTCCAATCCCAGAGAAAGCAGGTGTTGACAGATGTGAAAATTACCGAACTATCAGTTTAATAAGTCACAGCTGCAAAATACTAACACGAATTCTTTACAGACGAATGGAAAAACTAGTAGAAGCCGACCTCGGGGAACATCAGTTTGGATTCCGTAGAAATACTGGAACACGTGAGGCAATACTGACCTTACGACTTATCTTAGAAGAAAGATTAAGGAAAGGCAAACCTACGTTTCTAGCATTTGTAGACTTAGAGAAAGCTTTTGACAATGTTAACTGGAATACTCTCTTTCAAATTCTGAAGGTGGCAGGGGTAAAATACAGGGAGCGAAAGGCTATTTACAATTTGTACAGAAACCAGATGGCAGTTATAAGAGTCGAGGGGCATGAAAGGGAAGCAGTGGTTGGGAAAGGAGTGAGACAGGGTTGTAGCCTCTCCCTGATGTTATTCAATCTGTATATTGAGCAAGCAGTAAAGGAAGCAAAAGAAAAATTCGGAGTAGGTATTAAAATTCATGGAGAAGAAGTAAATGTTTGAGGTTCGTCGATGACATTGTAATTCTGTCAGAGACAGCAAAGGACTTGGAAGAGCAGTTGAACGGAATGGACAGTGTCTTGAAAGGAGGATATAAGATGAACATCAACAAAAGCAAAACGAGGATAATGGAATGTAGTCAAATTAAATCGGGTTATGCTGAGGGAATTAGATTAGGAAATGAGACACTTAAAGTAGTAAAGGAGTTTTGCTATTTAGGGAGTAAAATAACTGATGATGGTCAAAGTAGAGAGGATATAAAATGTAGACTGGCAATGGCAAGGAAATCGTTTCTGAAGAAGAGAAATTTGTTGACATAGAGTATAGACTTAAGTGTCAGGAAGTCGTTTCTGAAAGTATTTGTATGGAGTGTAGCCATGTATGGAAGTGAAACATGGACGATAACTAGTTTGGACAAGAAGAGAATAGAAGGTTTTGAAATGTGGTGCTACAGAAGAATGCTGAAGATTAGATGGGTAGATCACATAACTAATGAGGAGGTACTGAATATGACTGCGGAGAAGAGGATTATGTGGCACAACTTGACTAGAAGAAAGGATTGGTTGGTAGGACATGTTCTGAGGCATCAAGGGATCACTAATTTAGTATTGGAGGGCAGCGTGGAGGGTAAAAATCGTAGAGGGAGACCAAGAGATGAATACACTAAAGAGATAAAGAAGGATGTAGGTTACAGTAGGTACTGGGAGATGAAGAAGCTTGCACAGGATAGAGTAGCATGGAGAGCTGCATCAAACCAGTCTCAGGACTGAAGACCACAACAACAACAATCAATAGCATTTTCTCTACAGTCAAGAGTTCTGTCAAATTCTCTTTGTGGATGACTTTGCAATCTTTTACTCTTCCTCTGATCTTATAATGACGATGAGGCAGCTACAACTGACTATTAGGAGCTGGAAACCTGGGCTAGGACAACTGATTTTCGGTTCTCACCCGAGAGGACTACACATGCCAATTTTAACTGTGCTCATCGAAGTTTTAACCAACCAGTGCTGACAATGGGGGACAAATTTTGTGTTTTCAAGAAACTGTTCACTTTTTGGATTTGTTATTTGACTCAAAATTAACTTGGCTCCCACACCTGGAAAAACCTACAAACAAAGGCCCTCCAGTCATTGAATGTTTTGAAATGCCTTAGCAGAAAAACATGGGGAGCTGACAGGTCCTGCCTCCTGCAGCATGTTGGGATGGTGCTGTTCATCAGTGTCCCATCCCATTGCATGCTTTCATCTCATTTTCTGACAGATGGATTATGCATCAGGGGTGGGACATTGAATGGTTGCAGGTGGCAGAAAACAAACTGTGGTCGCTCAAATCTACCACACTGGCATGGTGGACTTCATGTCAGCCTCACTGCTGGAAGGAGGTTCTGCTTACCAGATTGCGCATTGGACGTAGCCCTTTAAAACATGGCTTCCTCCTCTGGTGGGAGGATCCACCGCTCTGTGAAATTTGTGGCGTGCCACTTTCAGTTCAGCAGATTTTGGCAACATGTGTCCTATATACTGATACTACAGCAGCCCTCAGTCTTGATGGAGATCTGCCCACCATCCTCACAGGTACTGATTCCAGTGTTACAAGGGTAGTGAAATTCTGTGAACTGTCAGGCCTCATCCCTAAATTGGAGGGGAGGGGGGCCAGATTTTAATACATTATAAACTGCTCTGCATGTGGGGACAGCCTTTGTCTCCACCCATGAGATAAGCATGCTGACTTTTTGTCATGCTGTCGAGTGCCCCACACCTCAAATCATCAAATAACCACCACCATCGTGCTCTGCACACATCTTGAAAGAATGATTGCTTGAGGAGGCTTTGGCCTCCACTCCCCCCCCCCCCCCCCTCCCTTCCTCAAGTCCACCAATCTGATATCTAGGAGAAATGATCCATGACCATCTATCTAGTTAGGTTGGAGCCAGCAACCTGAATAACTTTTTCTGAATGCCAACTCTTTGTTGCGGTCTTTGTTGGCCTACATAAAGCATACAACACTGCTTCACACCAACCAATTTTACTTTGACTAGGGCTTTTGAGTCTCTCTACAAATTTTTGCCAGTTTTTCTCCCACTTGCCGTTCAGAGGTAGAGTTGGTACTTCACACAGCTCTCCAAAAGTCCAAGATAATGGTGTCACACACTCTGTGCCAAATGTCACACCCTTCTTCATTGCCAGAGCACTTGTCACTCCCCACCCCCCACAACCAAGGCTGTATGACAACTTTTGCATTTGGTAAAGCTCCCACATCATAGCCTTGGCTGAATGCCAACACCAAGATGCTATCCGAAAGGTCTCTGCTTGGACTGTTTACCATGTATTTCAAATGTCTCCAGCAAGCATGGGGCTCATGCATTTCTGTCAACATACCATGGTCTGTCCTGACCCGTGACCCTACTTGGGTACCCAGCATTTGGATATTGTTTTACACTATCAATTTTTCACCTCTTCTTCGATAAAAAGGAGACTTAAAATAGAGTACCCCATATTTGTTGACTCAAGACTAGCTGCATGTAGTAGCTTAATCCTCTTTCCTTTCTTGTGCCCGCCTTTTGGGGTGTAAACCGTGCTAATCTTATCCATATTTACTGGTCCCTGGTCTTGTCCTGACTTGACTGTGATTGCCAATTTCATAGCTTGGCAGCACCATCAAAGTTGAAATTGTTAGACTCGTTCCATCATCACTGGTCACCAGTACCTTCTGAACCATTCCCATAGACTGTTTCCTTCCTAAAGTGGGAATCTTCCATCTTAAGCTCTGATGGTACTAACTGTTGCTCACTTATGCCATCACCATCTGACAGTTTCCTCATCATCCAGCTTACCACATTCTTTTTGCGTATGAGGGGCATCAAACCCCTGACATTCGGCCTGGGCGGAATTATAAGCTGAAATGTGCCTCACAGCCCTCTGCCAGGATCTCTGCCTAACCTCCTTAGAATGTTGACATGTTTTCCAGCAACCCCCCCCCCCCCCCCAATTCCTCCACCCCTGTCCTACCCTCACTCCTGTCTCCTTTGCCCAACTGGTAAACGTTGGCATGTGTTCCTTTCAGTTCAGCAAGAGTACCACACTGCTGCTATCGTGTACACCGACGACTCTAAAACCGTGGATAGGATGGGAAGTGCTTTTACATCTCCTGCCAGTCAGGAACAATATTCTTTGCTGTGAACATATAGTTTTTACAGTGGAGCTGATAGCTGCTAACAGAGCTCTGTGTGTTATTAAACAAGACTCCCTTGACGATGTTTTAATTTCCATTGACTGAATGAGCAGTCTCTTGGCTATGGATCATTGTTGCTCTTGCCACTCTGTGATATCTGGTGTTCATATGTAGGGACCCCAGGGAATGAACTGTCAGACTGTTTAGCTAGAGAAACGATTCCTCACTCCAAATTCACTTACGTGAGGCCAGGTGCAAATAAGGGCTCTTCTCACTTGGAGCTGGAACAACATATGGTGGACTACTGATCCCTTTAATAAACTCTGCGCTATCAAGGAGACTACTGATTTCATTACACTTCTCCTTCCGTTCTTCCCAGAGGGAATCCACCATCCTATGTCGCCTACACATCGGTCATACCAAATTAAACCATAGTTTTTATTTTGTATAACGAGACAACCTCCACATTGTGGTTGCAGAGCCTTACCTGTACACTAACTCATCTCCTGATGGAATGGCCCTTCGTCTGGCCCACTGTGGTAAGTACGATCTTCTGAATTCTTTGCTTGTAATATTAGTGGAGAAATCACCAACAGATGAACTGGTGCCTGTTTTTTTGTATGAAAGTGATTTTTATTCTCAGATATAAGGTTTTAAACTACATTTGGGGGTGAGAGTAGGGTATCAGTTTTGGAACATATCCAACTGCATGCTGGGTGTGGAGACTCTTGAGCTTACTTTCATTCCCAGCTGCTTCCTTAATCCCTTTATTACTCTGTTTGAATTGCTTTTAGATGATGTTTGCCTCTTTTCTACCACACCATATTTCCCAGTTTGTGAGTAGCACTCTGTTCAATAGACAGTGCTCCTTAACAAGTTGGATATAATAGAGCAGGGGTTGAGTGGATGTGGGTGGTGTGACTCCCATTGCATCCAGTGCCCTGGGTACACTGACCTGCTGCATTCCAGATTTCTCTCATCTTGTTTTTATTATTGGCGGTCCAACTGTTGCTGATTGCATTTTCAGTCTTCTCACATCTACTGTTCTGAATCTCCTGACTAGAAGGCATTCTTTGCTCTGTAACTGTCTTTGCCCTGAATTGAGTTGGTGGGGTCTCCATAGATGAACCCTGGTAGACCAGCATGACCCATATACTTCTGTGTAAATTATTTCTCAGCACTGGAATCAATATTGTCTTCAATGCCTTGATTTTACTACTCCTATGTACTTTAATCATTGGAACACATTCCAAGCAGATGTCATTGACTTCAAATGAACAATCCCTGGACCGAGAGATTGATGACCTCACTGTTTAGTCCCTAAACACCCAACCAACAAACCTACCTTTGTGGATTTTGACCTTCACATCCCTGATGCCTTCACAGAAACTGGTATCCAAACATACCTACCAGCCATCGGCAGTACCTCCTCTTGCACAGTAAAATGCCAGTTTGCCCACACATGGACAGTGTGTCTACAGTGGTGAACAATCCCTTGCTGAGTATACTGAAGGATTTCAGGCCTTTATAGGCAAACAATACCCTCCAAACCTAATTAACAGACATATTGCCAATGCCATGTCCACACAACTCTCAAATTCTCCTGTCATTCCCATGGACCAGTGGCAACGATGCACCCTCTTATTAACCATAATACCTGTTATCACTATTTTTAGTGTTGCTGAAATCCAAATAGTGGTTTTGTGTAGCTCTCCACATTAGTTTATTCTGTGGAAGCAGTCTACCTGCCTATCTACTGCAACATACATCCATTTGAATCTGCTTACTGTATTTATGGCCAGGTCTCCCTGTGCCACGTCCATTTCTTTCATCAAGTTGTAGCATAAATTTCGTTTTTTGCCAATTGTATTCAGTATCTCCTACCCATCTAATCCTCATCATACCTCCGTAGCACCACATTTCAAATGCCTCAGTTTTCTTATCTGAATTGTTAATCGTCCATCTTTCACTTCCATCCAAGGCTACACTCCAGACAGATGCCTTCAGAAAAGGCTTTCTAACACGTAAATCTGTATCTGATGTTAGCAAATTTCTCTTCTTCAGAAACACTTTCTTTGCCATTGCCAGTCTAAATTTTATATCCTCTCTACTTTGGCCGTCATCAGTTATTTTACTGCCCGAATAGTAAAACTTGTTTACTCCTTTCAGTGTGTCATTTCCTGATCTAATTCCTCCATCACTGCCTGAATTAATTGGATTGCTTTCCCTTACCCTTGTTTTTACTTTTGTTGATAGTCATCTTGTAATCTTTTTCTTGAGGCACTGTCCATTCCATCCAGCTGCTCTTCCAAATGCTTCACTGTCTCTGACAGAATTACAATGCAATCAGCAAACTTCAAAGAGTTTATATCTTCTTCTTCTTGAGCTTTAAATTTTTTTTCTTTTTTTTTTTCTTTTTTTTTCGATTTTCTCCTTGATTTTCCCTACTGCTTGCTCAATGTATAGATTGAATAACATCGGGGGATACTCTGTCTCATTCCCTTCTGAACTAACGCTTACTCTTGTAACTGAAGTCTGGTTTTTCTACAAATAGTAAGTAACCTTTCAGTCAAGAATGAATTTTCATTCTTCAATGGAATGTGTGCTGATATGAAACTCTTTGGCACAACAATTAAACTTTGTCTTCCTTAACTGTCTAAATAATTTCCTGTATCTCATTGTTTTTTGTTTGTCTCTCCATCTGCAGAGCTAGTTGGCATATAAACTTCTAGACTGTGGTGGGTGTTGGCTTCATGTCTATCTCAGTTATGATGATGCTTTCATTATGTTGTTAATAGTAGCATACTCACCTTCTTATATTCTTACCTTCTGAATAGTTTCCGCCAAAAGTTTCTAATGGAAGACTATTTTATATCAGGAATATTTTACCCAAGAGAACACTATCATCATTTAACCATAGGCTACAGTAGAGCTGTAGTTTCCTCTTGATATCAGGCTTTTGCAATACCAGTGCAATAAGGCAGTATTGTTACAAGGTCAGATCAATCAGACATCCAAATTGTCACTCCTGTAACTCCGAAAAAGCTGCAGCCCCTGTTCAGGAAGTGAATGTTTGTCTGACCTCTTCACAGATACCTATAGAGACCTATCTGTTGTGATTTTGTCTGCGGTACGGCTTTCTATATCATCAAGGCACGCAAGCCACCTTACATCAGAAATGTCCATGGTTCTTGGGGCATTATTTCATTAGAATCTAAAACTTGCAGTTTTTAGTTTTACGCATCATGCGACTCGTGCTGATTTTCTAATGTCATTCACTTGCCTTCCATCATGCCATTGTCTTGGTTTTCCCTATCTCTTGAAATCGCCCAAAGAACTTCCCTGGTCCCTATACTGTCCATTTTGATGGCTAACTTTCCTGCTTATCTCCACTTAATTTTCATTATAGTTGTAATTTCCTCTACTACAGCACATTTATTGATCTTCCATTAATCACTAAGAAACCCACAGATTTCGAAATTTTTGTACAGCTTCTTGATGTAAAGTTCATGTATTATTGTTGTAAATCAGAACTGGTAATACACACTGGTTGTTAACTTTCAGTTTCAAACCAATCGGAAGCTATATTTTGTAAATCCTATTTAGTTTACCCAAAGCATTTGGTACTTATTTTTTCCTTCTTTTTCTGTTAATTTCATTTGCTGTTCATTCAGTCATTTTAGTCCGCACTTGTTATAGTTAATAATTATCTATTAGCAGCTGTTTCCCTTCTTTGGAAAAATAAAAAGTAGATGCTGGGTTTGTAAAACAATATTCAGGGATTCTTCAAAGACAACATAGTGAAAATTGATTGTGATTAAGCAAAACTGGCAAGATTTTGATGTAAGGTTTATGGTGTGCATCCATTTTTCTCTGAAAAAGCATAAAGAATACCAGTTTTGCTCAACATAACATGTAACTGTTAAGAAAAGTTGAGAATTGGGTAGCAATAAGAAAGTGAGGAACTGGATGAAACTATTGCATGCCTTACAATGTTTATTATTCAGCAGCAAACTGAATATTAACTAGATCTCATCCTTCAGGCATTCTTGAACTGAATTTCAACAAATTCCTTGTCTGTCATCTTCAGCAGTCTAGCACAGATAGTATTTGCTTGACGTGTTCCAGTTAGAAAAATTGTCAAAATGTAGTGAAAGAGAAAATGACAACTTGGTTACAAACGTAAAAGCATTCAAAACCCTGTTCTAGATTGTTATAAGTAAGCACTAATAACTGTATCAATGACTTACTATGTTTTTATTTAATAGGAAATAAGTGCACTTATTCCTTTGAATGTTTACTATATAGAATACAGTTGGTTGAAAAACCGTAATATTAACTCTGTTAAACTGAACTGTTTGTCAGATGCTTAACTTTGAGAAGAGGTTGGGATGTGGTGGTCTCGGGAGGATTTGTAACTACTGATGTAAGAAAGCATCAAGTTGCTGAAACCTGTGGTTCAATTTTTCCACTTATTCTGAGTCACTTTTGAACTTCATGAACAAGACCACCTCTCCCAGCTACTAAGAAGAGCAAAATATAACATTAAGCCCTGGCTGTACGCATCATTTCTGCTGAGATGGGTGTCAGTCTGCAGCTAACTGAACCCCATGCTCTTAACTGCTGCTTGGCTGATCTACTCAACATTGAAATGTCACTTTTAATGGCATGTGATTCTTTGAAAGTACAACTAAATCAGGAAAAGTAATAAATTTTGAGACAAATTTGCTGGAGAGGAGCCAAAATGTTCGGTATATCCAGTAGACAAACACATAAGTGGTACATAGCAAAGCTTCCTATACCACGAGAGTCATACAATAATTAGAGACAAATTGGTCTGGAGAAAACATTTATTTTTACAAAACAATACTTTTCTCTTTTCAACATAATCCCATTGAACATTTATGCACTTGTCCAAAGGGCTACAAGATTTTTTATTCTTGCTGCAAAGAACTCTTTATGTTTGAAGCAATTTACCACAAACTTTTTCACATCTTTGTTGTCCTGGAACCTCTTCCCACATAATGCCTCCTTCAGTGCACCAAACAAATAGAAATCACTAGGTGCTAAATGAGGACTGTAAGGGGGATGAGGCAGTGCTTCCCAGCCCATTTTGTTGATGGCTTCACAGGTTAGTTGAGCAGTGTGAGGACGTGCGTTGTCTTGGTGGAGGATCCCACCTCTCCTCAGAGATCCATGTTCTCTCTCTCTCTCTCTCTCTCTCTCTCTCTCTCTCTCTCTCTCTCTCTCTCATGATTGGCTTGACCTTGTTTAAAAGCAAATCCGAGTAGCATTGGCTGTTCATTGTGCACTGCTCTTCGAGATAATAACAAAAAACTGGACCTTCAGCATCCAAAAACACTGCCAACACGACTTTTCCTGTTGATGCTAGGGTTTTGAATTTTTTCTTGACAAGTGATCTAGTGTGCTCCATGCTTTGTGTTTTTGGTTCCGGCTCATAATAGTGAACCCAAGTTTCATTACAAGTTAAAATTTTGTTGAGAAAGTGCTCACCTTCTCTTTCATAACATTCCTTTAACTCTGTGCACACTCTCAATCTTGTTTCCCTGTGTAGTCGTGTCAATTCCTTTGGTACCCATCTTGCGTATGTTTTGCGGTACTTCAGCTTGTTTCAGATAATGTTGTAAATTATACCAGTACTAACTTGAACCTTGTCAACTACCATTTCCTCAGTCACACAGCAGTCGGCATGAATAATGTCATCAATTTGACTTTCAAGTGAGGGAGTTGAAACTGCAACTGGTCAGCCAGAACGGTGTTTGCCAGTCACTGAGGAGTTGTGACAATTTTTGAAATGCTCTACGAACTTGGAAAAATTTGCATGATCCATACAACCTTCACCATAAACTTTAGAAATTCTATAGTATATATTCACTGGTTTCTCGCCTTCAGCAAGTAAAAAACGAATAGCAGAATATTGTTCGACTAATGTGGACGTTTCGATGGCTTGCCATCTTGAAATGTATTTTTGAAGTTATAAACAAAACAATGTTGTTACATCAGTTGATCAGGGCTCATTCCAGAGATGCCAACCTTGTCATAAAAGTACTAAACTTGCCCTACCAACAGTTTTTTCCTCAGGCAATTTGTCTCTCTAATTATTGAATGACCCTCGTATTAGTACTTTAGTACTTTGCTTGACAAGAGAGTGATGGGATGGGGAAGGTTAAAAAGGAAGGGCAGCTCATTCAGATACAAATATGAGAGGAACCTACCCAAACATATCTACATCTGCATATGTACTCCACAAGCCATGTTATGGTGTATTGTGGATGGTACCACATTCCACTACTGGTCATTTCCTTTCCTTCTCCACTCACAAATGTAGTGAGGGAAACACAACTGTCTATATGTATCTGTATGAGCCCTAATTTCTCTCACCTTGTCTTCATGGTCTTTACACGAAATAAAAATTAGTGGCAGTCAGCTCTTCAAGCCTGTTCTCTAAATCTTCTCAACGGTTTTTCAAATAGAGCATTTTCCCTCCAGGAAGTCCCATTTTAGCACACACAGCATCTCCATAACACTGTGGTGCATGGACCACATTTTGTGGCAGTTGGGGTCACTTTGGTTAATGGTGATGAAATGATCTTCCAAAACATAAACATATTGTTCAGTAGTCACTGTGCCATCAAGAAATATCACACCGATTGTCCTGTGACTGGACATTGCACTCCACACAGTCACCTGTTGAGGGTGAAGAGACTTCTTGATTGCGAAATGTGAATTTCATATAGTTCAATAATTGTCACCCTGTATATAAGATAATACTGAGATATTATGTTCTGCCTTCATCATTTGTCTATACTTTCTTTCTCCCTGAGGAAGGAACAATTAGTTTCATAAGGCAGGATACAGGAGTATGTCTTTTCACATGTCTGTTCGTGGTATTGACATTTCTATTGAAATAAGTTGTGGCTGGGACTTCTGTTTCATAGAGATTGTGTTCTGGTAGACAGTGAGTTCAGTTTTATTGTGAAAATATTTGAGCAGCAAAATTAATTGGGCGTAATATATCATGCCAAATTTTCTGTTCTTAAACCTTTCAGTGTATTTGTCCACTGTAGTGGAGGATTGTATTTTCAGACTGTATATGCCCTCTAAAAACTGTGTAAGACACTGAGCATAAGATTCTTTGTAGTGGACATTCTCTGTGTGCCATTTATTGATTGATGTTTGAGCTTCCACGGCATGCTCAAAATCTTGGCTGTGCAAAGATTGTGGCCGAGTGTGATTACTTAGCTTTTATAATTGTATACGCTTTTTCTAAATGTTCAGCAAATTTGTGATTTTTTTCCTGTTGAAACAGGTTTTCAGTTACAATCATAATTTAGCAGAATTACAGGTGCCATGGCAAAGTTTCAAAAAATTGTCAGTGATGATGGATAAAGTGTCTATAGACATCCTCATCTTTGGTTTTGCTTATGTGCTACTTCTAAATGTTTGCTCTCATTTTTACAATTGTTTGTTGTTAGTAGCTACTTTGAATTATTTCAACAGTGATCAGGCATTATAAAGAAAAACACATTGTGGAAGAGATTTTAGAAATTGTGGAAAATAGTGTTATATCGATATTGAAAAACTTGAGTATAATTTTTCTTCAGTGGCTGACAGAAATTATGAACTTTACCAGAAAATGGATTACCTCAAGGAGGAAGATTTAGATGATGATGATCATGACTGTTAGAATATTAAAGTACGGCGCTGCACATGTTAGTCCTGTATTTAGCCATATTTGTAATTTTTCCTTTAGGAATGGTCAGTTCCCTGAGCAAATTAAAGTACTCAGTAGTAAAGCCACTTTATATAAAAAGGGAGGAAGGGATAATGTAGATAATTTTTGACCTATTTCTATGCCATTAGTGTTTGCAAAAGTTATTGAAAAGGCAGTGTATGTGAGGATAATTGATTGTTTTATATCACATAATTTGCCATCAAATGTACAGTTTTGCTTTAGATGTCATTTAACAACTGAAAATGGATGGGCTAAACAAAAGGTTTCAAACGCTGGTCATATTTTTTGATTTAACTAAGGCATTTGATTGTGTTGATCACAAAATATTGCTCCAGAAGTTGGACCATTACAGAATACGGGGAGTAGCTCAGAATTGGTTCACCTCTTACTTCAGCAACAGGTGGCAAAAGGTCATTATTCACAGTGTTAACTGCTGTAATGTGGAGTCTGAGTGGGGTACTGTCAAGTGGGGGGTTCCCCAGGGATCAGTGTTGGGGCCACTCCTGTCCCTTATTTATGTAAATGATACGCCCCCCAGTATTATGGTTAACTCTAAAATATTTCTTTTTGCTGATGACACTAGCTTGGTAGTAAAGGATGTTGTGTGCAACAATGGCTCGGTTTCAAATAATGCAGTATGTGACCACATTCATGGCCTGTAGAAAATAATCTAATGTTAAATCACAGTAAAGATTCAGTTTTTACGGTTTCTAACACACAATTCAACAAAACCTGATGTTTTAATTTCCGGGCATATGATTAGTAAAACTGAACAGTTCACATTTCTAGGTGGTCAGATAGATAGTAAGCTGTCATGGAAAGCTGACATTCAGGATCTTGTTCAAAGACTTAATACTGCCATTTTTACTATTTGAATGATATCAGAAGTGAGTGATTGTTCGATATGAAAATTAGTCTACTTTGCTTGTTTTCATCCACTTATGTCATATGGAATTATATTTTGGGGTAACTCTTCCCATTCTAAAAGGATATTTTTGGTTCAGAAACGGGCGGTTCGGCCAATAAATGGTGTAAGTTCACGAACCTCTTGTCGACCCCTGTTCACAAGTCTGGGTATTTTGACATTGGCTTCTCAATATATATATTAACTTACTGTCATTTCTTGTTAACAGTATTAGCTTATTCCCAAGAATAAGCAGCCTTCACTCAGTTAATACTCGGCAGAAATCAAACCTGCATTTGGATCGGACTTCTTTAACTCTTGTGCAAAAAGGTGTGCAGTATACTGCTGCATCCATTTTCAGTAAGCTACCACTTGAATTCAAAAATCTTAGCAGTAATAACACACTTTCAAATCGAAACTGAAGAGTTTCCTCATGGGTCACTCCTATTCTGTTGAGGAGTTCCTTCAAAAATTAAGCTGATTCTTTTTGTTTTGTTAATTGCATTTACTTAACCTTATGGACTGACTTTTCTCGGGTTCATGAACATTTATTTTTATCTGTTATTACTTTTATGTTGTACTTTATTGTACTCACATGTTCTATGACCTTGGAGATTCGCTCCTCAATTTGGTCGTACAGAACTTGACGTGTAAATAAAAGAATAAATAAATAAAAGCTTGATTTTGCTATACTAATGCAGTCACAAAGGAAAATGAACCACAAGAATTTATGCAGGCAGTTATCAGCAACGACAGTGCTGCAATCCTCGAAGTGCTTTGACAACAGATCAGTGGCGAGTTCAAACTTACAAGGTGTTGGAACCAAGGATACCTGTAGAGGTTTGGAAAATAAGAATAAACTGTACATTGATGTATCGAGACCTGCTGTTATTAAAACTATGAAATTGCCGTGAGTGGTATTGACATGTATGGTTTTTGATTTCAATTTACAGAACATTTATTTGAGCATGAAAGTGGACACAGCACATATTTACTCAGGCCACTGATATGGCTGTAACCAGTTTATGGCTGGAGTATGTGCATGAGGCAAAGCATCTTGGGCTTCCTGAAAAGGAAACTTTGGATCTAAACAGTTGTCATCAATATTTTACAGAATCATGGTTTATGGTATGGAAATGGACTGCAAAGAAGATAGGAAGACTTTCAAATGAAGCTACCCTGGTATATGTGCCTGCAAAGTGTAAAAACTAACTGCACCAGTAGAGAGTATCAGATATGGTTTTGTGAACCATGCTTGGATCAGCAGAAGTTGGCATCTAATTGCAAAACTCATGAGTGCAAAGCTAAAATGCACATGCAGTGTGCAAAATGTGAGCTCCCTCTTTGTATAGCAACAGGTACAACTGCTTTCTACAGTTTCATACAAAAGTAAATTTTTCGTGAAAAAACAGTGTTACCAGAATCTTTTCATCTTCATAAAGCTTTTCCTAATACATTTTCGTAACTGTTTTACAAGAGTATTATTTAAATGTTCAATTCCTTTAAAAACAGATGTCACAATAAGTTTAAGAATACAAATAACACATTCTGAAAACAGAAGAATTAGACCCTTAAACCATGGTGTCCTCTGTAGTGAATGATTCATAACTTGGGTTTGGGTAGTCCAATTTTGGCTCCTGTTATATGAAAAATTTCTAAAATAGGTTCTGCTTGGATACCAAATTAAAAAAAAAATGTCATCCTATAAATGGAGATTATTGACCTAAAGATGTAATACTAGAGTTTTTACCTCTTGCTGGAAGGTATTAAATAAAGACTTAGAAAATGATGAATTTTGTAAAAACCTGAAGCATCAGCTGATTTACAGATGTGTAATAAAAGATTGAAGATAATTTAAGTACTTCAGACTGTCTGATTATAATGGATTTAATGTTTTACTTATAAACTGCTTATTATTTGTTTAACATGTTCTGTGTGGTGATCTTATATTTAAATAACTATTTTTTTTTCATTCTTGTACAAGTAGTGATTGTGTGTGTTTATCTTAGTGCAATTCTTATAGTTTCTGTTGTAAATATCAAACTTTTCTGGACTGAAAATGATAATAGTGAAACAGAAATAGAAGTAACAATTGCAGAATACAAGTTAAAATTGTTAATTTTGCTTTTTGTCTCTTTATAATTTATTTGTGGATGCTCAAAAAATAATCATTGGACTACATATTTGTCATATGCCCAGTACTTAATTTACGATACCAATAACCAGAGAATATATTTTTCATTCCAGTGAAATAAAAATTGATTGGCATCACAACGAAGAGGGAACATGCCACAGGATGCTCCACAAAGCCAAATGGGTAAACCCCCTAAAAGCAAGAGAATAACAATCCCACGGGTCCAGAGCAACACAGATAATGAAAACCACCCAGCTCTTTTTCCTAGCTGGCGCTCAGATCTTGACTCTGAAGTGCCCGTACCACCCACATTTAGGTATGTCATTTCCATCCTGGCATATATTTATAATTTATGTTTTTGTTTTCTATGTACATGCCCTGCCACACATTAGTATACTCACTCATATTCCTTGATGATTTTTAGCATTGTCCCCTATTATCTTTGTTGAAAAGTGATATAACCAATTTAATTTTCTGGAAAGTGCTATCACAGTACCATTGATGTTAATTTTTGAAGGCTTAATTAGATGCTATGAAAATGAGCTATTTTTCAACCCTTAAAATTTTCAGTAACTAGTTCCTTCAGCAATAGCATATACCAGCAAAAGTTATTGTAACATTTAGCTTCCATTTGCAGTGTCAATTGCTGCCTTGTTGAATCTTTCGGAATTAGGATTGTCCGATAAGGACTGATGCTTTTCTGACTCATGCTGTGTGCCATTGCTCTACAGAACGAAGCTAAATTCAGCCAGTTTTCAATGTGAAATAAAAATTTAAAAAAGTTACATAATGGTTTGTAATGTTAAATAATATGAGCAGAATATTCTTTCTTCGCAAATAAAAAAATCTTGATGTAGGGATATAACTAGCTGTTGGATTCACACATGTTAGCACAGATTATAGTTCAAGTAAGTTGCATAAAACCAGATGACACTAAGTTGGTTGATTACAGCACTAGCTTCGTTTTTCCGCATTCCTTCAACCTCAGGCCGAATTGAGGATCTCAAACATAGTAATACTAATCAAGAATAAATCACATCAGTTCTTAAGTTCTCTCCACGGTTTTCTCCAATGTTTCTTTGCAGACGAGAGTGAAGGTGTTTTTTACGACGTGGCCTGTAAGGAGTTGTGATAGGGCAACTAACGGTTGCTTCGTCAGGAAAGAGGGAAGGAGAGGGAAAGACAAAAGGATGTGGGTTTTAAGGGAGAGGGTAAGGAGTCATTCCAATCCTGGGAGCGGAAACACTTACCTTAGGGGGAAAAAAGGACAGGTATACACTCGCGCGCACACACACACACACATATCCATCCGCACATACACAGACACACACACACACACACACACACACACACACACACACATACAGACAAATTCAAAGACAAACGAGTTCGGGCAGAGATGTCAGTCGAGGCGGAAGTGCAGAGGCAAAGATGTTGTTGAATGACAGGTGAGGTATGAGTGGCGGCAACTTGAAATTAGCGGAGATTGAGGCCTGGTGGGTAACGGGAAGAGAGGATATATTGAAGAGCAAGTTCCCATCTCCGGAGTTCGGATAGGTTGGTGTTAGTGGGAAGTATCCAGATAACCCGGACGGTGTAACACTGTGCCAAGATGTGCTGGCCATGCACCAAGGCATGTTTAGCCACAGGGTGATCCTCATTACCAACAAACACTGTCTGCCTGTGTCCATTCATGCGAATGGACAGTTTGTTGCTGGTCATTCCCACATAGAAAGCTTCACTTCACAGTGTAGGCAGGTCAGTTTGTAAATCACGTGGGTGCTTTCACACGTGGCTCTGCCTTTGATCGTGTACACCTTCCGGGTTACAGGACTGGAGTAGGTGGTGGTGGTGGGAGGGTGCGTGGGACAGGTTTTACACCGGGGGCAGTTACAAGGGTAGGAGCCAGAGGGTAGGGAAGGTGGTTTGGGGATTTCATAGGGATGAACTAAGAGGTTACGAAGGTTAGGTGGACGGCGGAAAGACACTCTTGGTGGAGTGGGGAGGATTTCATGAAGGATGGATCTCATTTCAGGGCAGGATTTGAGGAAGTCGTATCCCTGCTGGAGAGCCACATTCAGCGTCTGGTCCAGTCCCGGAAAGTATCCTGTCACAAGTGGGGCACTTTTGTGGTTCTTCTGTGGGAGGTTCTGGGTTTGAGGGGATGAGGATGTGGCTCTGGTTATTTGCTTCTGTACCAGGTTGGGAGGGTAGTTGCGGGATGTGAAAGCTGTTTGCAGTTTGTTGGTGTAATGGTTCAGGGATTCCGGACTGGAGCAGATTCGTTTGCCACGAAAACCTAGGCTGTAGGGAAGGGACCGTTTGATGTGGAATGGGTGGCAGCTGTCATAATGGAGGTACTGTTGCTTGTTGGTGGGTTTGATGTGGACGGACGTGTGAAGCTGGCCATTGGACAGATGGAGGTCAACGTCAAGGAAAGTGGGGTGGGATTTGGAGTAGGACCAGGTGAATCTGATGGAACCAAAGGAGTTGAGGTTGGAGAGGAAATTCTGGAGTTCTTCTTCACTGTGAGTCCAGATCATGAAGATGTCATCAATAAATCTGTACCAAACTTTGGGTTGGCAGGCCTGGGTAACCAAGAAGGCTTCCTCTAAGCGACCCATGAATAGGTTGGCGTACGACGGGGCCATCCAGGTACCCATGGCTGTTCCCTTTAATTGTTGGTTATGTCTGGCCTTCAAAAGTGAAGAAGTTGTGGGTCAGGATGAAGCTGGCTAAGGTAATGAGGAAAGAGCTTTTAGGTAGGGTGGCAGGTGATCGGTGTGATAGGAAGTGCTCCATCGCAGTGAGGCCCTGGATGTGCGGAATATTTGTGTATAAGGAAGTGGCATCAATGGTTACAAGGATGGTTTCCGGGGGTAACAGATTGGGTAAGGATTCCAGGCGTTCGAGAAAGTGGTTGGTGTCTTTGAAGGATGGGAGACTGCATGTAATGGGTTGAAGGTGTTGATCTACGTAGGCAGAGATACGTTCTGTGGGGGCTTGGTAACCAGCTACAATGGGGTGGCCGGGATGATTGGGTTTGTGAATTTTAGGAAGAAGGTAGAAGGTAGGGGTGCGGGGTGTCGGTGGGGTCAGGAGGTTGATGGAGTCAGGTGAAAGGTTTTGCAGGGGGCCTAAGGTTCTGAGGATTTCTTGAAGCTCCGTCTGGACATCGGGAATGGGATTACCTTGGCAAACTTTGTATGTGGCGTTGTCTGAAAGCTGACTCAGTCCCTCAGCCACATAACTCCCGACGATCAAGTACCACGGTCGTGGAACCCTTGTCCGCCGGAAGAATGACGATGGACCGGTCAGCCTTCAGATCACGGATAGCCTGGGCTTCAGCAGTGGTGATGTTGGGAGTAGGATTAAGGTTTTTTAAGAAGGATTGAGATGCAAGGCTGGAAGTCAGAAATTCCTGGAAGGTTTGGAGAGTGTGATTTTGAGGAAGAGGAGGTGGGTCCCGCTGTGACGAAGGACGGAACTGTTCCAGGCAGGGTTCAATTTGGATAGTGTCTTGGGGAGTTGGATCATTAGGAGTGTATATATATATGGTTTGAACTCCATAATAGTAGTCTACCAAGTTGCAGCTGTAAAAAATCCTTAAAGTTTTTATGTGGTGTTCGTTAGTTTTATTTGCACAGAAGTTCAGAATAACATTTAGTGAAATGGAAATTGATATCTATTCTTGGATCAGAATAACAAAGTGATTAACATCTGGCTGTTTGCAGGGCTGCTACCATAGCAATAACCAATTGGAGAATGCGCTTGGTCTATTTAGTTCACGATTATCAGATCACTCTGCTACAATGGGTAGTTTGGCTACTTTCTTGCAGATGACCTTTGTGACTAGTAACATAACTTTTGTGATCTGTTTTTGTTGTGTGGTTTGTTTCTTTTTCCAGTATGTGTATTTTATGCAACAAGATATCTGAAGCACACTGAAGATTGTGGTTGCTGAACAGAATGTTTAGTTGAATTCTCTTGTTTTGCAAGTTCAGGCACAGGAGTGTGTGTGCATGGCATGAGAATATTTAGAGGAGAAAGGAGACAATGGTGCCCTTCAACAAGGGCATTTCAGAGAATTGCAGATGTTTTCTCGATTTGCCAAAGCACTTGTGAAAATTTACACAGAAAACTGTAACGAACAAGATTTGTCCAAGCTATGGTCTCTGGTAAAGAGGAAAACAAAGCAGTGAGTAATGAACTTGGACACAATTCAGTAAGACGCTGTTTATCAACTTATATATGGTTATTATGAGAGAAAAGAAATCCAAGAATAAAAAACTTTTGTTAACATTTGTGTGTGCCCTAGGCTTCAGGTATCAAAAAATTAATGAAAAGAAGTGTTACTGCTGCATGGCATTGTCAGGCACAATTTGAAGGTGGTATGTGGCAGAATGTGACTGGGATAATCCAGTAATTCTGTGAGAAAAGAGTGGACAGATGAGTATACATTCACATTTGGAAGGACAGTGTCTCAAACCCACATCCGGCCATTCAGATACAGGTTTTCCACGATTTACCTAAATTGCTCCAGGGAAATGCCTAGATGGTTCCCTTTAAAAGGGCATGGCCATTTTCCTTCCTCATCCTTGACACAATCAGAGCTTAAGTGGGGGTGGGGCAAGCCGATTTCAGCAGTATGTCGTTGATGAGCTGCCTAGAGAAAACGGCCATAGAAGTGTTTGGCTCCCACCACTGCCACTTCAAAACTATTGAAATGTTTTGGTTGCAGATGAGGCATTACAGGACAGCGTCCGCCTGCAGGGCCGGGGGTTAGAATTGGCCCGAGGTATTCCTGCCTGTCGTAAGAGGCGACTAACAGGAGCCTCTCACTGAAAAGTGAGCCCTACGAGTTTGGGTCCCAATCTATGGTTTGACCTGCCACTTTCAAAATTCTACAGAAGTGCGGGCCGTATGGGGAAGGATGCCTTACATGGTGCACGAGTTACCCATAGTGCCCTTAGATTCGATCTCCTGAATCTCTTGTATGGCTTTGCATCTCCACCTGCAATTCAACTATTTGGGCGAGGACACTTGTTTCGTTGTCTCCTGCTGTCTTTTGCCCCCATGACAATATTGGATTTCTGTGCGCCCAATATACAGCATGTTAGCCAGTCCGTTGTGGTGGGGTTGTCATGTTCCCATTGGGTGGTAGCCTCCTGACAACACAGGGATCGCACTACTGAGGCCTGAGCTGTAAACTCCCCATGTATGCCAAGGAGTAGAAGCCTGTCTTCCTGGGGCATCAGGACTCCTGGCAACGGCAATTATGCCAGTTGGCCATTGCTGTGGCTGGGTGGCACCTGTGGGAAGAGGTGTTGATTGGAGTGGGTGGCATCAGGGCGGATGACCTGCAATGAAGCGGACTAAGTCTTCTCTTGCTGGTGACCGTACGGTGCCAACTATCTCTAAGAAGGGCAAGATCGAATACAATGCCGATAGGCATGACCCTAAATTGTTTCCCTCCCTCGCTACACCATGGGAGGAATGTAGGGCTACAGAACGGAGAGAGCCATATTCACCTCGCTTTTTAGTCTGTAGCAGAACTGATGGGGACTCCTTTCTACCTTTTGAAGTCTCAGTTTTTCGTTGAACACCTTGAGGATAAGTTTGGAGAAGTGACAGCGTTGTCCAAGATGCAAAATGGTGCAGTCTTGATTCAGACGGCATCCCCAGCCCAATCCCAAATGTTACTCGTCTGTGACAAGCTGGCTGATATTCTTGTTTCTGTCACTCCCCATAAAAGCCTCAACATGTCCAGAGGATTATTTTCCATCGTGATCTCCTCTAGCAGTCTGACGACAAGCTCCACGCCAATTTTGAATGGTGGGGTGTTAATTTTATCCAGCGCCTTTACAGGGGACCCAAAAACAACAGGGTTGCTACAGATGCCTTCATTTTGGCCTTTCAGCGTGATTCATTGCCTGAAAAGGTCAAGAAGATGGTTTACCGCTGTGACGTTAAACCATATGTCCCTCCCCCTATGCGGTGCTTTAAGTACTGGAAGTTCGGGCACATTTCTCCCCGCTGCACTTCCAGCGCCACAGGTCAAGATTGCGAACGTCGACTGCACCCAGATACTCATTGTGCACCTCCTCCTACTTGCATCAACTATGGAGAGCACCACTCCCCCTGCTAGCCAGACTGTCCATTACTCCATGGAGTACAAAACCCTGGACCAGTTGACTTACACAGAGGCTAAATGTAAATTTGAAAGATAACACCCCATTTGGTTGGTGCCGACATATTCTGCAGCCACATCAGTATCACCTTCCCAAGTGCCAGTTATTCCTTACTCAGTGCCACGAATAGTGGGCCCCACGGGCCACCAGAATACATCCACCCCCTTGGTGGTAGGGGACAAATCTTCCTCTGTTGCTCCCAAAGCATCTACTTTGGGAGCAAGGCCCCCCCCCCCCCCCCCCCAATGCAGGGGACATCGGTCCCCTTCCCCCTTTGCTGGAGAAGCAACAACCTCCTCCAGCTCCTCTCGTATGGAAGGGGTCCCATGGGGCCCTATCTCCCTAGGTCTCCACTAATGCCACAGTGGACTTTCGTCAGTGGCTCAAGGAGCCAAAAGCTGCTGGACAAAGAGCCTCACGGTCTTCTTCCGGGCCAGAAGCTACTCGAGAGAAGTCCTCCATCAAGCCTATAAAGAGAAGCGAGAGGGCAAGCAAACAAAGAAGTCTGCTAAGAAAAGGACCCTCTGGTGGCCCCAACACCACCACTCCCTACCAGTTCTGCATCTGAAGATGCAGTGGAGCTATTAGCTTCCCCTGCGGCCCTGGAACTCACTGATGTTTTCATCTACTGTAGAAATGGTTACAAATACTCAATTGGTGGCAGCAGGTGACCCTGAGGCATAACCTGCCTCCTTGCAAACTTCATGCCTTCCCAGCCTCATGATAATGTCGTCCTTCAGTGGAATTTTGCAATTTTTTCCACCACCTGGCTGAGCTATGGCAACTATTAAGCTTTGTACCTTCTTTCTGCATTGCCCTCCAGGAAACCTTGTTCCCGGCAATGCAGACCCCTGCCTTCTGCGGCTATAGGGGATGTTACAAGAACCGTAGTGACTATAGTAGAGTGTCAGGTGGAGTTTGTGTCTGTCCTGAACAATATGCAGTGAACCCCATTCAAACCCCTCTTGAAGCTGTGACTGTCAGGATAAGGATGACACTGGAAACAACTGTCTGCAATGTATATCTTCCTCCAGATGGTGCAGTACCCCTGAACCATTGGCTGCCCTGATTGATCAACTCCGTAAACCTTTCTTACTTTTGGGAGATTTTAATGCTCATAACCCCTTGTGGGGTGGCATCATGCTTAATGGCCGAGGCAGAGATGTCGAAAATTTACTGTGACAGCTTGAACTCCGCCTCTTAAATACAGGTGCCCCCACACATTTCAGTGTGGCACATGGCACATATTCAGCCATTGACATCTTGGTTTGTAGTCCTTCTCCCATCTATCCACTGGAGAGCACATGAAGACCTGTGTGGTAGTGACCACTTCCCCAACTTCCTGTCACTGCCCCAGCATCAGGCCCATGGACGCGTGCCCAGATGGGCTTTTAACAAGGCAGACTGGGATGCTTTTACCTCTGCTGTCACCATTGAATCTCCCCCTCATGTTAACATCAATGTGGTGGTTAAGCAGGTAACTACAATGATCGTTTCTGTGGCGGAAAACGCGATCCCTTGTTCTTTAGGGTGTCCTGGGCGAAAGACAGTCACCGGAAGTCGCAGAGGCAATTAAGGAGCGTCGGCAAGCTCTACTGTGGCATAAATGACACCCTTCCCTGGAGCACCTCATAGCCTTTAAACGGTTACGTGCCTGCGTTCACCAGCTTATCAGAAGACGGAAACAGGAGTGTTGAGAGATACATCTCAACCGTTGGGTGCCATGCATCTTCTTCCAAAGTCTGGGCAAAGATCAAACGAGGTTTTGGATATCAGACCCCAACAGTAGTTGCCGGTGTTAACATAAATGGCATGTTATTTACCGACGCAAATTCCAGCCTTTTGCACTGTCAAATGGCAGATGGAAGGGAAAGTCCTCTTGTTCACTACATGCCACAGTGAATCCTACAATGCCGCACTTAGAGAGTGGGAGCTCCTCAGTGCCCTTGGACATTGCCCCGACACAGCTCCTGGGCCAGATCGGATTCACAGTCAGATGATTAAACATCTCTCATCTGACTACAAACGACACCTCCTCGTCATCTTCAACCAGATCTGTTGCGATGTGTCTATCCACCGCACAGGCGGGAGAACACCATCATACCAGTGCTCAAACCCGGCGAAAACCTGCTTGATGTAGTTAGCTATCGGCCCATCAGCCTCACCAATGTTCTTCGTAAGCTGCTGGAATGTGTGGTGTGTCAGCACTTGGGTTGGGTCCTGGAGTCATGTGGCCTACTGGCTCCGTGCCAGGGCAGTTTCCACCTGGGTCGCTCTACTACTGATAATCTTGTGTCCCTTGACTTTGCCATCCAAACAGCCTTTTCCAGATGCCAACACCTTGTTGCCGTCTTCTTTGATTTACGAAAAGCGTATGACACCACCTGGCGACATCGTATCCTTGCCACATTATATGAGTGGTGTGTCTGAGGCCCGCTCCCGATTTTTATCTAGAATGTAATGTCACGTCGTACTTTCCATGTCCAAGTTGGTGTCTCCTTTAGTTCTCCCCATATCCAAGAGAATGGGGTACCGCAGGGCTCTGTATTGAGTGTATCTCTATTTTTAGTGGCCATTAATGGTCTAGCAGCAGCTGTACGGCCGTCCGTCTCATCCTTTCTGTATACAGAAGACTTCTGCATTTTTTACTGCTCCACCAGTACTGGTGTTGCTGAGCGGCGCCTACAGGGAGCCATCTAAAAGGTGCAGTCATGGGCTCTAGCCCACAGCTTCCAGTTTTCGGCCACAGTCATGTGTTATGCGCTTCTGTCAGAGTGACTGCGGTGCAGATCGCTCTGTGCTGCTGCAGCTCTACAGAGCGCTTGTTCAATCCCATGTTGACTATCGAAGTCAGGTTTATGGTTCGGCGGTGCCCTCAGCGTTGCGTTTACTTGACCCAGTGCATCACTGTGGCGTTCGACTAGCGACGGGTGCTTTTAGGACAAGTCCCTCCATTGCAGGCCAGGCGTGCACAACTGCTCGCTAGTTACATTGCACACGTTCGTAGTTCTCCTGCAGATCCAAATTACTGTCTCCTTTTCCTACCCACGGTGGTTCATCTCCCGCATCGGTGGCCCAGCTCAGAGCTTACAATTGCAGTTCGTGTCCAATCTCTTCTCTCTGAACTGGAGTCCTTGCCTTTACCACCTATACTCGAGGTCCATTAGCATATGCCTCCATGGTCTAAATGTAGGCCAAAGCCTTGCAGATAAACAAAAATTACGCGAAGCGAAATGTAGTGTGAGGAGGGCTATGCGAGAGGCGTTCAATGAATTCGAAAGTAAAGTTCTATGTACTGACTTGGCAGAAAATCCTAAGAAATTTTGGTCTTGTCCCGACACTCTGTAACCAAAATGGTGCTGAAACAGAGGATGACAGACTAAAGGCCGAAATACTAAATGTCTTTTTCCAAAGTTGTTTCACAGAGGAAGACTGCACTGTAGTTCCTTCTCTAGATTGTCGCACAGATGACAAAATGGTAGATATCGAAATAGACGACAGAGGGATAGAGAAACAATTAAAATCGCTTAAAAGAGGAAAGGCCGCTGGACCTGATGGGATACCAGTTCGATTTTACACAGAGTACGCGACGGAACTTGCCCCCCTTCTTGCAGCTGTGTACCGTAGGTCTCTAGAAGAGCGTAGCGTTCCAAAGGATTGGAAAAGGGCACAGGTCATCCCCATTTTCAAGAAGGGACGTCGAACAGATGTGCAGAACTATAGACCTATATCTCTAACGTCGATCAGTTGTAGAATTTTGGAACACATATTGTGTTCGAGTATAATGACTTTTCTGGAGACTAGAAATCTACTCTGTAGGAATCAGCATGGGTTTAGAAAAAGACGGTCATGTGAAACCCAGCTCGCGCTATTCGTCCACGAGACTCAGAGGGCCATAGACACGGGTTCACAGGTAGATGCCGTGTTTCTTGACTTCCGCAAGGCGTTCGATACAGTTCCCCACAGTCGTTTAATGAACAAAGTAAGAGCATATGGACTATCAGACCAATTGTGTGATTGGATTGAGGAGTTCCTAGATAACAGGACGCAGCACTTCATTCTCAATGGAGAGAAGTCTTCCGAAGTAAGAGTGATTTCAGGTGTGCCGCAGGGGAGTGTCATAGGACCGTTGCTATTCACAATATACATAAATGACCTGGTGGATGACATTGGAAGTTCACTGAGGCTTTTTGCAGATGATGCTGTGGTGTATCGAGAGGTTGTAACAATGGAAAATTGTACTGAAATGCAGGAGGATCTGCAGCGAATTGACGCATGGTGCAGGGAATGGCAATTGAATCTCAATGTAGACAAGTGTAATGTGCTGCAAATACACAGAAAGATAGATCCTTTATCATTTAGCTACAAAATAGCAGGTCAGCAACTGGAAGCAGTTAGTACCATAAATTATCTGGGAGTACGCATTAGGAGTGATTTAAAATGGAATGATCCTATAAAGTTGATCGTCTATAAAGCAGATGCCAGACTGAGATTCATTGGAAGAATCCTAAGGAAATGCAATCCGAAAACAAAGGAAGTAGGATACAGTACGCTTGTTCGCCCACTGCTTGAATACTGCTCAGCAGTGTGGGATCCGTACCAGATAGGGTTGATAGAAGATATAGAGAAGATCCAACGGAGAGCAGCGCGCTTCGTTACAGGATCATTTAGTAATCGCGAAAGCGTTATGTAGATAGTAGATAAACTCCAGTGGAAGACTCTGCAGGAGAGATGCTCAGTAGCTCGGTACGGGCTTTTGTCAAAGTTTCGAGAACATACCTTGTCCGAAGAGTCAAGCAGTATATTGCTCCCTCCTACGTATATCTCGCGAAGAGACCATGAGGATAAAATCAGAGAGATTAGAGCCCACACAGAGGAATACCGACAATCCTTCTTTCCACGAACAATACAAGACTGGAATAGAAGGGAGAACCGATAGAGGTACTGAAGGTACCCTCCGCCACACACCGTCAGGTGGCTTGCGGAGTATGGATGTAGATGTAGATCCTTTGGTAGTGACCATCCAGGAGTCCATCTATGTCCTGGAATGGTCCAGTCATTCAGTGGTGTTTGTGTGGACCCCAGGACACATCAGAATCCCAGGCAATAAACTTGCTGACAGTCTGGCCAAACAGGCTACACGTAAACTGCATATGGAGTTTGGCATTCTGATAACTGACCTATGTTCGTTTTTATGCAGCCAGGTTTTTCCACTTTGGGAGACGGGATGGGATAGACTCAGTATGCACAACAAAGTGCATGCCATTAAGGAGACTACAAATGTGTGGCACTCCTCCATGTGGGCCTCTCGCAGGGACTCTGTTGTTCTCTGCCGGCTCCACATTGGCCACGCTTGGGCAACCCACGCCTACCTCCTGCGCTGTGAAGACCCGCCCCAGTGTCGGTGCAGCGCCAGTTGACAGTGGCCCATATTCTGGTGCACTGTCCCACTTTGATTGCCCTACGACAAAATCTTTGGTTACTGAACTTGTTGCTGCTAATTTTATCTGACAACGCCTCATTGGCTGATTTAGTTTTATGTTCTATTTGTGAGGGTGGGTTTTATCGTTTGATCTAAGTAGTAGCGTGTGTCCTTTGTCCCTCTGTGTCCTACATCCTAGCACTTTTACGCATCTGTTCATGCCCTGGGGGGTCATTTCTTCTGTGTACTGACTCCTTGAGCAGCCTACAAGCTGCCATGGTAATCTGTTTTGTCATTTTAATCTCTTCTTCCTGTTTCTTGCATTTCTGTGGTTTTCTTGTCCCCTTTTGTCCATTTAAGTGTTAGTTGCCCTTCCATCGTTCTTGTGGTTTTTCCTTTCCCTCTGTTTTGTGTTGTCAGTCACACTTGTTTTATCCTCACCCTTGTGGCTTTGTTTTATTTGGAACAAGGGACCAATGACCTAGCAGTTTGGTCCCCCCCCCTTAAACCAACAAACCAAAGCTTCACTGTGGCAGAAATTCAAAAATTGTTAGAGGAAACTTGTGCACAGAAAACTGGAATAATTTTATACATAATATGGAAAAGGGTCTTCATTAAATCTGAAATGCTGAAGAGAGAATAGAAAATTATAGCAAAGTTATAATCATGTTTACAGATAATTACAATAACTCGTCGATGGGCCATAGAACAGTTAATTACATGGTTGGGGAAAGAAGTGACACACAGCAGAGTGGCATTCACCCTTTGCCATAAATTAGTGTTTTTGATCATGATTTGTTACCGTATTTTGAGTGATTAACTTCTATTGCTCTTCCAAAACAATTCTAATCTCATTACTGAGAAATGCCCTCCTGCATAAGCGCAAGATACTAAATGCACACTACAGTGATTTGTAAGTACTTAACACTTATTATTAATGTAACAGATTTATTGTCATAGTCACAAATAGGATTTACATCAATTTGAGCACCCCTTTTGTACCATTGATGCCACTTAATTGTGAATCATACTGTTGCATTTATTAAGACATGCAAATAAGCGTGTTTGTTAAGTGATAAACTTATTATGACCATGAAAAGTGAACTCAGTATTTCACATTAACAGGGTGTGTGTGAAGGTAGTCATTCTGGAGCAGCCATACTTCATGCATACACAATGGCCAACTGGCAACAAAGCCCCCTTCCATTCTCAGCTATGTTTTGCTCTCAATTGTTATTCTGTTCCGGCTAATAAATGAATGCAAGCAATTTGCCATAGGGGCCATACAAAGAATTATTGCACTGAATTTAAAAGTTCATATTTTCTGAATGTCATCATTGTACTGTAACTGAACCACGTCTGCTCCCTGTACTAAAAGTGCCTCACATACACTTTGTCCATTGTGTTTAATTTGATTGGAATCCCTCTTACTGTACTCCTAATTTCCTTCATTACCAGAACTAACTTCACAGCCGAGGGGGGACACAGTATTTTGTTTTCTGAATAGCCTCTGCAGAATGGTAATGGTAACTTGTTTACCATTTAGGAAATTTGGATATTTAGATCTTTTACCAACGTATGTAGCACCCTTACTGATAAAACTGCTCTTTAGAATTCAACTTTTGTCACTATTTAATGCCAGTAAATGGTGTCTTCTTACTGGTACCCATACTATTGTTGCTTTCCCTACTGTCCCGTTAGTACTTTCCCTTGTAGTTTGCTTGCTTTTTGTCTTACTATTACTCTGTTGTCTAAATACATATCTCCATAGCATTTTTTCACTTTTACAGGTCAAGACTACATGATCTGTTCAACCAGATAGAGAAAGAATTTGAAGCACTTTACACAGAGAATTTAAATTGTGAGTATACACTTTCTCACTGCTGCGTGTTACATTTAAGTTGATTACGGGACATGTTGTTCTCGTATCATATTACCATTTAATATACGTGTTGCCTGTAACAATGTTATTGACTACCACCCAAAAATAATCCAAATCATATTTTAGCTTATATCCATTAGTACAGATAAAGACAGAAAATGTTTATTTTACTGACCAGATAAAATTAAGTGCAGTCTCTGACTGGAAAATCAGCTGTAAAGAACAACAGAAATTATGTGACTGCAGATACAATAATATTGTGAATTGTGTACTGAGAATGGAAAAATTGGAAAAAATGAATGTCACATTGGTATAATACATTTAAAAGTGTAAGATAGACTTTGCAGTCACTGGCAACTAGTTTAGAAAAAAAATGTGTAACTCCTCATGAAGACTATAAACTGATGGGCCAAATACTATGACCACTGCCCACCACAAGGTTGTAGGCTGCCTGGTGGTGCTGAGGGCCTGTGATATGTTAACAGAAGTATATGAGCGGAACAGAGACAAATGGGGAATCATTCTAGCAATGATAAGTGGTGCAAATGGAGGAAATCCGCCAACTTGAAACGACTTTGACAAAAGCCAGATTGTTGTATCCCTGTGCCTGGGAGCGAGCAACTCTGAAACAGCAAGCTGGTTGGCTGTTTGCGTGCTACTGCCGTTAGTATGTACGGAATGTGGTTGGAGAATGCTGAAACCATGAGTAGGCGACAAGAAGTTGGTTATCCATACCTCATCACAGAACATAGGGATCGGAGGCTTGCCTGTGCTCTGAAGCAGGATAGGCAGCAATCTGTTGCAGATCTGATGACAGAGTACAGTACTGGCACAGGCACAAGCTCAGCGGACAGTATTGAACTTGGTATTCTGGCTCAGAGGATCCCTACATATTTCCATATTGACTCTACAACATACGTCAATTATGATTACAGTGGGCGCAGGATCATTGGGATTGGACTTCGGATCAATGGAATCATGTTGCCTAGTTAGACGATTCTCATTTATTGTTAAACAAGGTCGATGGTCGTGTCTAAATACTCTTCATCCAGGCAAACAGCTGATTGAAACATTCAGCAGGTTGGTGGGAGACATTTACCAGGGCTTCCATTGAACCTGTGGTTGTAATTGAAGGCACCATGACAGCTGTGTACTATGTGAACATTATTAGCGACCGCCTGTAACCCCGTTATGTTTGATGTCTTCCTCAACAGTGATGGCATCTTCCAGGAGGGTAACTGCCCCCAGGGCGAGAATCGTGCTGCAGTGGTTTGAGGAGCATGATAGTGAACTCGAGTTGATGTCTTGGCCATCAAATTCAACTTATTTGAATCCAGTGAAATCCAAGTGGGATGCTATCGGGTGCCAGCTTTGTGCCCACAAACCAACCACCCATAAATTACGGAAATGTGTGACCTATGCTTAGACATCTGGTGCCACAAACTTCTGGAAACCCATCAAGTACTTGTCAAATCTATGGCATGCAGAATCTCTTTTGAATTGTGTTCTAGAAGTGGGCCAGCACACTTTTAAGTAGGTGGTCATAATGTTTTGGCTCACCAGTGTATGTATTTGCATACAGTGTGTATAGAGGTGAATGAGCAAAATTCAGAAGATTGATGCCATCGGTCACTTACTGCTATGGATGCTGGCAAGAAAAATAGTGTACATTTCTGGACTAGATATGTTTAATTGTTTTGAGGACAAGAGGCTCCACACCTCTCCAACAACTGAGTTTGCATGGTGAGTGTACAACCCATCTGAAAAAGTGTATTGATGCAGTATAACAGGAAGGGGGTAATTTTCGCTGTATTTGTAATGTTCAGTGAGCTAGCTGCCAATCATATACAACCATAAGCTCTGAGTGCATATCAGCACCCATTATTTGGCACGATAATGGAATATTGTATATTACAAGGAATTGGGATCTTCAGTTAAACCTCAAGATTTGTTGTGCTCTCATTGTGTAAGTGACATTTGATGAAAACCTGTATATAGTGTGCAATGTGTGGTGAACCTGCCATACCTGGATCATTTTGAATCCAAGTTGACTTTTAATTTTGTAGCTGATTTGGCACAAATGGGTTTTAGCTCTTGTTTACAAAATGGTTTATATTTCTTCTTCATAAAATACTCCAATCAGTGTAGAGTTCCACCATCTTTACTAAGAGGATACTAGATAGAGTTCCTAGAGCAAAAGCTCTTCGAAGAACTACTGTTTGTCCATTATAAGTTGACTGTTCATGTGGTGATTGTCTCAGGAATGGCAGGTGGTGTGCCTTACAACCCCCCCCCCCCTCCCAATTGAACTTCAAAGAAGAGAGGACTGGTTACAGTAAGGCAGTGAAGACTGCTTGCCACAATCCTGGCACCATTACCGTTAACAATGTGCACAGTGATACTTCTGGCATCACTAGTAAAATTGTCAAATTATCATGGACAAAGAGTAATAACTGTAACAGGATGTGTGTCAGTGTGTTTATGATGCTAAACAATTATACTATTTTATATTCAGAAAAGTGTACTCTGTGGTAGAGGAATGCTGAGATGAGTGAAGTGGCGTTTAATTTCAGTTACAAAATTTTCTGCTTTGGATATTAGAGAGTAAACCTGCATAAGCTAAAAGAACAGTAGGTGGAAGAAGATTTGTGTTGATGTAACAATGATGAACTAGAAAAATTGGTTACTTTTACACTTAAAGTTGGTTCTCCAGTATTACCAGAATTCCCCAACAGCTGATCTTTTACTCCCCAGTGAATGAAATGGCTTCAATATCAACGATGTGGATGTATTACCATATATCCAAAGACCATCTAACTTTGGTGTAAGTGCCAAAGACCCCACATGAAATAGCAGTGACATCTTTGGTAACACAAATGTATCTAAATTGCTTTGGGAATCATGCTGCGTGGAGCGAAGACAGGCTATTATTTTCTGAGGAGAAAAAATCCTGAAAAATTAAGATCATAAAACTGACCGTCATACTCCCAAAACAGAAAAAGCTATCGGGCTCAGAAACAACTGCAGTATATAATTTAATGTGTTGCGTTGGGTGGAAAATCCCAGCTTAAATCAGCACTAATTTCTTTACGGCACTTGAAAAAGGTAGCTCTAAACACACACCACACACACACACACACACACACACACACACACACGGAAAGAGACGTTGTGTGTTGTCTCACTTTTAAAGACAGTTATTTCCACAATCAAGTACGGGGGAGGATCGGAATGTAATGCACGATAATTTTTTTCTCCCCTGATATTGCAGGTTGAATGTTGAAATTTCACAATAATATAGTTGGAAGTTTGTGCTACAGAGTATATTTTGTTGTCATGTGCAGCTCTAGCAAGAGAAGCTTGAACTATGAAACAAACGCGGCACACATGTTATGTTGTCAACTTGTGAAGAGTACTAAAGTGTAGTTCGATATCTGTCATCTGAATGTAAACTGAGTGAAATTCACTGGGGCATGTATGGGGACGACCTTATGGACCATAGTCATGTCTCCAGATGGTGTGCATTCTTCCAAGAGGGTGGTGTGAACATTAGTGATTCCCCATGCTCTGGGTGGGTAACAGCTGCAACCATGCAGAATGTCGGAGCCATTGGGGCAGCTATTTGTTTGGTCCCATGAAGAAATTGCTGCCCGGCCAACTCTTTGTGACAGATGCAGAAGTGAAATCAGCAGTCTGCGGATTGCTATACTCCAACGAAATGGACTTTAACAAACAGGCTTATTGAAACTGGTACCACAATGGGAGAAATGTGTTGAGAGCTTCGGTGACTAAGTAGGAAAGTAGTTAAAAGATGTAAGTTAATTTGTGATTTTTATTTATTTATTTTTTTGTTTTGTACATATTAAACGTTTTGGTAATAAAATCATTGTGCGGTACTTTCTGACTTTCCTCGTTAAAATGTTAAAAAAAGAGGAGGAAGAAAACGACCAAAAGAAAGTCTACATAGCCATTAGAGCACATGCCATTGGTATTATTTGATGAGATGGAAGTTGACCTGACCATAGAAAATATAAAGGTTGGCATCTGCTGGACAAAACTTATAGTCTGCCAACCAAATTGTCTTGCACCCTGCCCCTTTCCAAATTTCTGTTTAGTTACGAGTGCTATTTGGAACACGTGACATAATTATCATTATTTTAATTGTGGGGATATGGAAAGGCCCATTAAGTGCCAAGAAGAGAGTAACAAAACAGCATTATTTGGGCTATAAGCCATAACAGGAAAATCTACCGTATTTTACGAACTGTAAGACTCACTTTATTTTTCAAAAAATTGCCTCTAAAATTCAGGTGCATCTTATACTCGAAATTAATATAAAAACGTCCAGTGTTTGATTTAAAGTTCCCACCAGTCTTAAATATGGGCATATATTTGGTATTGTGGGAAATCTATATCTGTCTGGCAACATTGGAGTCAACTGGCAGCAGCAGTGCAGCGATGTGACGAACACGAGTTGCGGGGTTTTATAAGCTTGCTAACACTGTCTCCCTCCTGCCCTGCCATCACAAACCTAGAACATTGTCTAGCCTGTGATGCATCATTGCAGTTTATTGTGCCACTTCAGGTGACTTTCAGGGATTTTAAAAGTCAGGTTTTTTTGTCTGGCTTTGCAATCTAATAATAAATATGGTATTTTTAAAAAAATTGATTAAAAATTAAGGTGCATCTTACAGTCCATAGCATCTTATAGCCCTTAAAATACAGTAGGCAGATCCAGAAAATATGTACTTTTGGTATGAAATGTATTGTTAGTGTAGGTGATAAGTTTAACTTTTAGGGAAACATTTCAGCATCAGAACTTGGCTGCAGATTGTCCAACAAAATCAGTGGACAAGCATTGGTGCTTATGAAATGAGTGCGTACATGCAGTGCTACTAGATGGGAACACTTATTATGTGTTTACACAATCCACAATGTCAAAAGGAAATTTATGTATTATGTCTGTCTAAGCACTAGGTAAACGCAGAAAAACTATGAATTATCAGTCCCTTTATGAGGGAAAATGTAAAAAGAGGAAGAGTTGTTGTGTGTGTTAAAAGTAACATGAAATTCAAATTTATTGAAACCAGTAATATCTGCTTGGATCGGCAATTTTGAGCCTGTGACTGTGACTTGTTACTACTGGAAAAGTAGGTAATAATTACTACGGTGTATGGATCCCCACTGCGAAACTGTCAAATATTCTTAGAAAAATCTGAGTTGTTTTTATGCCACCTAGCAGACAAAACAAAGCGAATGATAATCTGTGAAGATTTCAATATCAGTTTGTTAGAAACATTCAGTAAAAGATACGATTTGGAAACATTACTTCACACTTGAGTTGTTAATTCTCCCAGCAGTCTGGACTCGCATTCGGGAGGACGACGGTTCAATCCCGTCTCCAGCCATCCTGATTTAGGTTTTCATTGATTTCCCTAAATCGTTTCAGGCAAATGCCGGGATGGTTCCTTTGAAAGGGCACGGCCGATTTCCTTCCCAATCCTTCCATAAACCGAGCTTGCGCTCCGTCTCTAATGACCTCGTTGTCGACGGGACGTTAAACACTAACAACCACCACCACCACCATCTCCCAGCAGTATTACATAGGAAAGTGGTACATGTATAGACAACATTTTTGTAGGTGAACACTTAATAATTGATATAAATGTTTATGTAACAGTGAAAGGCCTTTCTGACCATAGTGCACAACTACTCACATTAAATAACCTAGCAGACTGCAAAGAAACAGGCGTGTGGAAAACATTTGAATAATTAATCACTAAACAACAGAAAGTTTGATGTCAATCATACAGGAAGCTGACAGGACGGATGGCAGTTCCAAATTAAATGTGTTTATAGATGAGCTTCTTTCAGTCTTTAACATTTTCTCCTCCCACCATCCCCACCCAAACCAAAAACTTACAAAAACCTAGAACTGGTTACGTGCTGCAAAAAATAATGGGCTGTCCTAAGGAGAGTGATTAAGAAACTCAACCTGAATATAATGCCTGAAATTAATCATTCAGATAGTAAAATGAAATCTGTAGACAATAATTAAAGGACAAAATGGGTAATAGTAGAGAAATGAGAGAGCTTTTTTTATAGAAGAAAACAGTCAAATCAGTGTATGTTACCAGGCAGGTAGCCAATGTATGTAATAATTGTGTCCTTGAAATAGCTCAGATGGTTGGCATTGACATTGTGGAATAAAATAATAGAATACGTGCAAAATGTAACACAAAGTATATACAGAAAACTCACAATTACTTCAATACAAATAAAACAGTTTCTTCGTCAGTCACTTGTTTATTTTGCCACTATGCATTTCGATGATTCATACCATCACCTCCAGGTGGAGATTTGTTTATTTACATGGCTGATATTGGTGAAGAGTACAGATATCTTTTCAGTCACAGACCAAAGGCAGTGTAATGTATTGTGCATCTTTTGCTGTTGATAAAAATTGTTCATTTAGAAAAGGCACTTTAGAGGTTAAAAAACATGAATTTCTGACAGTGAATTATACTCACAGGGACAGTTGTTGTTGTTGTGGTCTTCAGTCCTGAGACTGGTTTGATGCAGCTCTCCATGCTACTCTATCCTGTGCAAGCTTTTTCATCTCCCAGTACCTACTGCAACCTACATCCTTCTGAATCTGCTTAGTGTATTGATCTCTTGGTCTCCCTCTACGATTTTTACCCTCCACGCTGCCCTCCAATGCTAAGTTTGTGATCCCTTGATGCCTCAAAACATGTCCTACCAACCGATCCCTTCTTCTAGTCAAGTTGTGCCACAAACTTCTCTTCTCCCCAATCCTATTCAATACCTCCTCATTAGTTACGTGATCTACCCACCTTATCTTCAGCATTCTTCTGTAGCACCACATTTCGAAAGCTTCTATTCTCTTCTTGTCCAAACTATTTATCGTCCATGTTTCACTTCCATACATGGCTACACTCCATACAAATACTTTCAGAAACGACTTCCTGACACTTAAATCTATACTCGATGTTAACAAATTTCTCTTCTTCAGAAACGATTTCCTTGCCATTGCCAGTCTACATTTTATATCCTCTCTACTTCGACCATCATCAGTTATTTTACTCCCTAAATAGCAAAACTCCTTTACTACTTTAAGTGTCTCATTTCCTAATCTAATCCCCTCAGCATCACCCGATTTAATTTGACTACATTCCATTATGCTCATTTTGCTTTTGTTGATGTTCATCTAATATCCTCCTTTCAAGACACTGTCCATTCCGTTCAACTGCTCTTCCAAGTCCTTTGCTGTCTCTGACAGAATTCCAATGTCATCGGCGAGCCTCAAAGTTTTTACTACTTCTCCATGAATTTTAATACCTACTCCGAATGTTTCTTTTGTTTCCTTTACTGCTTGCTCAATATACAGATTGAATAACATCAGGGAGAGGCTACAACCCTGTCTCACTCCTTTCCCAACCACTGCTTCCCTCTCATGCCCCTCGACTCTTATAACTGCCATCTGGTTTCTGTACAAATTGTAAATAGCCTTTCGCTCCTTGTATTTTACCCCTGCCACCTTCAGAATTTGAAAGAGAGTATTCCAGTTAACGTTGTCAAAAGCTTTCTCTAAGTCTACAAATGCTAGAAATGTAGGTTTGCCTTTTCTTAATCTTTCTTCTCAGATAAGTCGTAAGGTTAGTATTGCCTCACGTGTTCCAACATTTCTACGGAATCCAAACTGATCTTCCCCGAGGTCCGCTTCTACCAGTTTTTCCATTCGTCTGTAAAGAATTTGCGTTAGTATTTTGCAGCTGTGACTTATTAAACTGATAGTTCGGTATTTTTCACATCTGTCAACACCTGCTTTCTTTGGGATTGGAATTATTATATTCTTCTTGAAGTCTGTTGGTATTTCGCCTGTCTCATACATCTTGCTCACCAGATGGTAGAGTTTTGTCATGACTGGTTCTCCCAAGGCCATCAGTAGTTCTAATGGAATGTTGTCTACTCCCGGGGCCTTGTTTCGACTCAGGTCTTTCAGTGCTCTGTCAAACTCTTCACGCAGTATCTTATCTCCCATTTCATCTTCATCTACATCCTCTTCCATTTCCATAATATTGTCCTCAAGCACATCACCCTTGTATAAACCCTCTATATACTCCTTCCACCTTTCTGCCTTCCCTTCTTTGCTTAGAACTGGGTTTCCATCTGAGTTCTTGATATTCATACAAGTGGTTCTCTTCTCTCCAAAGGTCTCTTTAATTTTCCTGTAGGCAGTATCTATCTTACCCCTAGTGAGACAAGCCTCTACATCCTTACATTTGTCCTCTAGCCATCCCTGCTTAGCCATTTTGCACTTCCTGTCGATCTCATTTTTGAGGTGTTTGTATTTCTTTTTGCCTGCTTCATTTACTGCATTTTTATATTTTCTCCTTTCATCAGTTAAATTCAGTATTTCTTCTGTTACCCAAGGATTTCTATTAGCCCTCGTCGTTTTACCTACTTGATCGTCTGCTGCCTTCACTACTTCATCCCTCAGAGCTACCCATTCTTCTTCTACTGTATTTCTTTCCCCCATTCCTGTCAATTGTTCCCTTCTGCTCTCCCTGAAACTCTCTACAACCTCTGGTTCTTTCAGTTTATCCAGGTCCCAACTCCTTAAATTCCCACCTTTTTGCAGTTTCTTCAGTTTCAATCTGCAGTTCATAACCAATAGATTGTGGTCAGAATCCACATCTGCCCCTGGAAATGTCTTACAATTTAAAACCTGGTTCCTAAATCTCTGTCTTACCATTGTATAATCTATCTGATACCTTTTAGTATCTCCAGGATTCTTCCAGGTATACAACCTTCTTTTATGATTCTTGAACCAAGTGTTAGCTATGATTAAGTTATGCTCTGTGCAAAATTCTACAAGGCGGCTTCCTCTTTCATTTCTTCCCCCCAATCCATATTCTCCTACTATGTTTCCTTCTCTCCCTTTTCCTACTGACAAATTCCAGTCACCCATGACTATTAAATTTTCGTCTCCCTTCACTACCTGAATAATTTCTTTTATCTCGTCATACATTTCATCAATTTCTTCATCATCTGCAGAGCTAGTTGGCATATAAACTTGTACTACTGTAGTAGGCATGGGCTTTGTGTCTATCTTGGCCACAATAATGCGTTCACTATGCTGTTTGTAGTAGCTAACCCGCACTCCTATTTTTTTATTCATTATTAAACCTACTCCTGCATTACCCCTATTTGATTTTGTATTTATAAATCTCTAATCACCTGACCAAAAGTCTTGTTCCACCTGCCACCGAACTTCACTAATTGCCACTATATCTAACTTTAACAAGGGACAGTATAGTTGTAAAATGTCTGCATACTGTTGCCTGATGTACATCCTCTCCACTGCACATTATACAGGGTGTTTGAAAAAGAACTCCCTAGTTTTAATTTGTCCTGGAATCTTTTGAAAGTGACTCACACTATTATAGTTTGTGGTGTTTGATTCATTAACTCTCAAAGTTTGGCTCCCCTGCAGTTGTCACGTCTGATCTTGAGATGACACCAGTGCTGTTATTTCCTCTGTTCCCTCAAAGTCCAAGCATGCGTGCAGTGCAGAGCAACTCGGCAACAATGTGTATTCCCCAACACAAAGCATAGTGTGTTATTTGGCTTGTAAAAAGTAAGTCAGTTATAACAGTGCACCACAATTTTAGATGTCAGTGTGGTGGTGAACTACCTGCAGCAAAACTTCTTCTGAAGGTGAATAGGTAGGGCTGGCCCACTGCCTTGCCCACCACAAAACCCAGACTTAACGCCACTGGAGTTTTTCTTTTATGGGCACATAAAAAATGATGTGTACAGTGAAAAGACCAGCGACATCAATCATTTATGAGAAAGAATTGCCGCGGCAGTTGGGACAGTTACACCTGAAATATTTGTGAATATGTGTCGAGAAGTGGAATATAGTCTCGACGTGTGCAGGGCAACAAATGGATCCCACATTGAAGTCTACTAACATTAAACAAAACTTGAATGAACTTTCTTTCATGACATGTACTCATTGATGTAATTTTTGATTAATTTCCCCATCAAACTTACACTTAAAACTAGGGAGTTCTTTTTCAAACACCCTGAGTTTTCACTGTCATTTCAAAGAAATTATACTTAATCACAGGTATGTTTCTGTACATTGGATACAGTTAAAAGATTAAATGGTTTCTACAGAAATATGTTTTCCTTTTTTAAGTATATGAATGACTACACCAGAATACTGACATGTGAAAAACTCTGCTAGTATATTAGGTGCTGTATACAGGATGGTCCATGAAGATATGCAAATATTTTAATATGTTATTCTACAAGTAAAACTAAAGATAAAAGTTCATATAAACATAGGTCCCAAATGTTTAGTTATGGAGATACGGCTAATAAAATGTTTTGGCTGAAATTTAGCAACTTAGTTGTCATGAAGCCATTGCAAAACTGTAAGATGCTAAAGTAAAGCATGATTTCCAGTTATTTTGTTGTTGTTGATCTGGTGGTGAAACCAATAAAACATTTCCCATATGTGTATCCGCAGTAGTTTCCCAGAACATCCAGAGAAGCAAAGACGTAATTTCGTAAAATTTTTAATTTATTAACTACTTGGCCCAATTTGTTTTTAAATTCCAGACAGTTGCACAAAGTTTTCAACAGAAGTTGTAGAGAATTTAATTTTGGAAAAATGATGGTTATAATGTTAACTGAAACTGTATGAATGAATGTGTCAGATAATCTGCTTTTATTAATATCATAGTACAAGTTAAATTGGAAAAAGAAAGCTCAGTGTTGAGGGAGTTATACAGTGTACATACAGTTTCACAATACATTCATAATAAATGTTCAAAAATGTCTCCACCGAGTACAGTGCATTTAGCTGCACATGTATTAACAGATTCTGTTGCTCATTTCAGTTTCACAGGGTTGTTCTTAATTTTCAATAATTCAAAAACGGTCTTAATCGCATTCATTATTATTATTCTTTCCTTTCTCAGACGTTATGTCTGGTTAAAAATAGAAAGTGACGTGGACCTTGATCAAGTGTGACTTCCTTTTAACTGTACGGTATATGTTACATTGCGTTTAGGAACTTTTGGGTAATTGAACATGTATCAATAATTACATATTTCTGTAGTTGTATATATACGTTTGGATGTAGCTGTATTGCATTGATGTACTGGTGGATATTGTGTGGTATGACTCCTGTAGTTGATAGTATAATTGGTATAATGTCAACTTTATCCTGATGCCACATGCCCTTGACTTCCTCAGCCAGTTGGATGTATTTTTCAATTTTTTCCTCCTGTTTTCTTCTGTATATTTGTTGTATTGGGTATGGATATTTCGATTAGTTGTGTTAATTTCTTCTTTTTATTGGTGAGTATGATGTCAGGTTTGTTATGTGGCGTTGTTTTATCTGTTATAATGGTTCTGTTCCAGTATAATTTGTATTCATCATTCTCCTGTACATTTTGTGGTGCATACTTGTATGTGGGAACGTGTTGTTTTATTAGTTTATGTTGTATGGCAAGTTGTTGTATTATTTTTGCTACATTGTCATGTCTTCTGGGGTATTCTGTATTTGCTAGTATTGGACATCCACTTGCGTTGTGATCTACTGTTTCTATTTGTTGTTTGCAAAGTCTGCATATTTATCTGTTGTTGTTGTTGGGATCTTTAATAATATGCTTGCTGTAATATCTGGTGTTTGTTTGATCCTGTATTGCAATCATGAATCCTTCAGTTTCACTGTATATATTGCCTTTTCTTAGCCATGTGTTGGATGCGTCTTGATCAATGTGTGGCTGTGTTAGATGATACGGGTGCTTGCCATGTAGTGTTTCCTTTTTTCAATTTACTTTCTCCGTATCTGTTGATATTATGTGATCTAAAGGGTTGTAGAAGTGGTTATGAAATTGCAGTGGTGTAGCTGATGTATTTATATGAGTGAGTGATTGCTTTGTGTATTTTGCTAGTTTCTGCTCGTTCTATAAACAATTTTCTTAAATTGTCTACCTGTCCATAATGTAGGTTTTCTATGTCGATAAATCCCCTTCCTCCTTCCTTTCTGCTTAATGTGAATCTTTCTGTCGCTGAATGTATATGATGTATTCTATATTTGTGGCATTGTGATCGTGTAAGTGTATTGAGTGCTTCTAGGTCTGTGTTACTCCATTTCACTACTCCAAATGAGTAGGTCAATATTGGTATAGCATAAGTATTTATAGCTTTTGTCTTGTTTCTTGCTGTCAATTCTGTTTTCAGTATTTTTGTTAGTCTTTGTCTATGTTTTTCTTTTAGTTCTTCTTTAATATTTGTATTATCTATTCCTATTTTTTGTCTCTATCCTAGATATTTATAAGCATCTGTTTTTTCCATCGCTTCTATGCAGTCGCTGTGGTTATCCATATGTAATCTTCTTGTTTAGCGTGTTTTCCCTTGACTAAGCTATTTTTCTTACATTTGTCTGTTCCAAAAGCCATATTTATATCATTGCTGAATACTTCTGTTATCTTTAGTAATTGGTTGAGTTGTTGATTTGTTGCTGCCAGTAGTTTTAGATCATCCATGTACAGCAAATGTGTGATTTTGTGTTGGTATGTTCCAGTAATATTGTATCCTTAATTTGTATTATTTAGCATGTTGGATAGTGGGTTCACAGCAAGGCAGATGTGATATTATTTGAATTTGTTTGGATATTAAGTGTGGTTTTCCAATTTTTCATTACTATGTTTAGGAACTGTATCAATTTAGGATCTACTTTGTATATTTCCAATATTTGTAGTAACCATGAGTAGGGTACACTATCAAAAGCTTTTTGGTAATCAATGTATGTGTAGTGTAGCGACCTTTGTTTAGTTTTAGCTTGATATGTCACCTCTGCGTCTATTATCAGTTGCTCTTTACATCCTCGTGCTCCTTTGCAACAGGCTTTTTGTTCTTCATTTATAATTTTGTTCTGTGTTGTATGTGTCATTAATTTCTGTGTAATGACTGAAGTTAATATTTTGTGTATTGTTGGTAGGCCTGTTATGGGGCGATATTTAGCTGAGTTTGCTGTGTCTGCTTGATCTTTAGGTTTCAGATAAGTTATTCCATGTGTAAGTGTATCAGGGAATGTGTATGGGTCTGCAATGTAACTGTTAAATAATTTAGTTAGATGTGAATGTGTTGAGGTGAACTTCTTTAGCCAGAAATTTGCTATTTTATCTTTTCCAGGGGCTTTCCAATTGTGAGTAGAATTAATAGCTTGGGTGACTTCATGTTCCAAAATTATCACTTCAGGCATTTGTGGTATCATCTTGTATGTGTCTGTTTCTGCTTGTATCCACCGTGCATGCCTGTTATGTTGTACCGGGTTTGACCATATGTTGCTCCAGAAGTGTTCCATGTCTGTTATGTTTGGTGGATTGTCTATTTTAATGTGTGTGTGTTATCTATTGTCTGGTAAAATTTCTTTTGGTTTGTATTGAATGTTTGGTTTTGTTTCCTTCTTTTTTCACTTTTTTTGTATCTTCTAAGTCGTTTGGCCAATGCTTGTAATTTCTGCTTCTTTTCATCTAATTGCTCTATCGCTTCTTGTTGTGAGATTTCACCTAACCTTTTTCGTTTTCTTTCTGACATTTCATTTCTTATAAATTGTGTTAGCTGTCCGATGTCTTTTCTTAGTTTTTCTATTCTGATCTGTAGCCTGTGTTGCCATGCTGGTTTTGTGGGTTTCTTCTGTGTGTTGGTTGGTTCTGATCTCTGCCTAGTGTGTATATTTAGTGTAGTGAGTGCTCCTATATAAACCAGTAGTTGTAACTCTTCCATAGTTGTATTTTGTTGTGTATGATTGTGTTGATAGTTGTTATTGTTGTTTCGACTTGTGGGTTATTTGGTGGTCTATGCAAGATTGGTCTAATGTCTGTATTTGTGTCTTTGTATTCTATATGTGTCAGCTGAAATTTTTCTTCTATATATAACATGTGTGTCACTTCGTGTTCTATTTGTGCTTGTTCTGGTGGCTGTCTTAAGATTTCGTTTTCCTCTGATTGTTTAATTGATGCGTGTTGTTCTTCGTTTGTTTGCTCTGGGATGTTTGAGTCCATTACTGTATTTTCTTCTTCTTCTTCTTCTTCTTCTTCTGATTGCACATTATTTTGTTCCAGTATTTGTTGTACTTGTTGTTTGATGTTTTCTAATTCTGACTGGGGTATCCTGTTATTTTTGATTATTACACGGATCTGATCAGCTAGTCGTTGTTCTGTTAAAATTTTTAATTCTGGGTATCTGGTAATAAATGTTGTGTATACTTGTGATCTGTATCCAGTTGTGTTGGTTCCTAGGTTTGTTGCTTGGTAATAACAGAACATGAGGTGTCGATTAACTTCATCTGACCATCTCATCCTCTGTCTTTGTTTTCCTTCTAGGGTGGTTGCAGGAAGCATATCCTGCAAAACACCTCTATTTGGATTTAAATCATTTTCCAGTTGGCTAGCAGTGTCGTTACCATTGTGGTTGGGCATAGGCTTCAAAAGTCGTCCCCGACCATGACGGCGCTTGTCCGAGGCTTCTTTAGTTCTGTCCTGTACCAACTAATCACACTAAAAGGGGGGTTAGCCCTATTTGTGGTTTGTTCTTTTCGTCGCCTTTTACGACTGGCAGAACATACCGGAGGCCTATTCTTTTCCCGGGCCTCCACTGGGTTTATTATTATTATTATTATTATTATTATTATTATTATTATTATTATTATTATTATACTGCCAAGCGGTTTCAACCCGACGTAGAGGTCATCTTCTGGGCGTTTACACCATTGGTCGACTGCTGGTGGTGTCACTCCTGTCTACATAACGGCAGGAAACTATGATGTGTAAACACCCAGAAGATGACCCCCTACGTCGGGTTGAAACCGGTCGGCGGTATAATAATAATAATAATAAATGCGATTAAGACTGTTTTTGAATTACTGATTAATCATACTAATTGCTGCTTCTCTCCATAACCATGTTGTCCAAAAATCTGTTATTAATTTTGTCTATTGCATTCATAATGCGAGCAAGTAATGCCTCACATGTATTGACTTTGTCCTCATAAACTATACTCAAAAATCCATTGGTGTTAAATTGGTTGAACTGGGTGGCCACAGACCTGTAGCACCACGACCAATGCATTTCTGGAGAAAATGTTCATTTAAATGTGCAGTAACGGTGTTGGTGAAATGTTGAGGCACACCATCATGTTGAAAATACATTTGCAATCGTGTAGCAAGTGGAACATCTTTAATCAAGCGGGGCATTTCTTCTTGAAGGAATTGTAAGTACATCTCGCCAGTTAGATGATATGGGAAAATGAATGGTTCAGTAAAGTGGGTCTTGACAGCAGTGCTAAATCGCCACTGGAAATTGCCTTGCACTATTGCATGGGAGTTCGCCTCAGACCATACGTGATCGTTACGTATATTGTTTATACCATCTCATGTAAACTGTGCCTCATCAGCAAGTAAAATATATTTGTGTAACCACTGACTAGTATTTAACCAGTGGCACAACTCCAAGTGAAGGGCACGTTCTCACAGATGTAAATGGCCGGCCGCGGTGGTCTCGCGGTTCTAGGCGCGCAGTCCGGAACCGTGCGACTGCTACGGTCGCAGGTTCGAATCCTGCCTCGGGCATGGATGTGTGTGATGTCCTTAGGTTAGTTAGGTTTAAGTAGTTCTAAGTTCTAGGGGACTAATGACCACAGCAGTTGAGTCCCATAGTGCTCAGAGCCAACAGATGTAAATGATACACTTTTTGTTTATAGTAAGGATGCAGATTATTGTACTTCAGTGTACACCATACCTTAGATTGGGAAATGCCTAATTGTTGAGAGATACGTCGTGTACTGGTACCCGGGCCATGTTGAACAGCATCCATAACATCCTCATCATCTTCTAGTGGTTCGCCTACTTTGTTTATTTCTTCATTTGTTGTCCTCGGTGTCAACTTACTGCGTTGCTACACTGGCCGAAAAATGGGTTGTGGAAGTACAACACAGACTACTTAAAAAATGTAGCCAACTGGTGCACAGTTGCGTTTCACCATAATTTAATTTCACTGTTCACAATCTCCCAATATTACACAGTTATATGGCCAGCACACTACTGTTTAACTTTCGATAAGCCTCATTAATAGTTAGCAGGCGAACATCTACATACTGCTACAATAGTTTCCTGGTGAACGTCAACGAGTAGTAAAAACATAAAGTTCACAGCTCTTAAAGAAGAGAAAGGTATGTATGGTGCACTCACTGTTTTAACACACAGCCTAATTGTGTAACACTTATTACACTGTTAATTTGATGCATTGTCATAGTTCCAACCAACACAGGTTCCTTGTCTGAAACTCGGCTATGGACTGACTGTCTCGTGACCAAAAATCAGGCCCTTATATAGCATCACAGTAATAGGTTCTGAAACTTCACATTGTTTGATGTTTAATTTACAGAAATAACAATTAAAACGTAACTCATTAAATTAACTGCATAGATGGAAAAATTCTGTCTTTTTAGCAGTTTCTTCTACTACAAGATTTAGGCCAAATTATTTGTTTCAATTATGAAATTAAGAAATATCATTACACAAACAATACTTTTGATAAAACTGTTAATTACATTGGAATTCATTAAGGGTTGGCTTTCCTAACATATTTTTTAATAGAGCCAAATAAATACTTACAGATTGTTATTAGTTGTTCCTCCAAATGTTTATAATTAGTGAGGATTTAAGTTAAGAAACAATCACTGATTTCGCCCTATAATGAAAGATACTAACTAGGAACAGTCAAAATAAATTCGAAAATCAATTATATTCATAAAACTAAGCACAAAATTAGATCTGGTGTTATATTCTTTAAAACTGAGTGCCAACCATTCTCTAGTATGAAAATACATATTATACTCCCTTATGTTAATAGTAATTAGTTCAAAAAGGAAAAAAGCTAATTTAAGTAGGCAGATGGCAAATTATAATTAAAAATATCCCAACTTGCTTTGTCACATCACTCCCTCATTGGATTGACCAGATAGGTATTGCAAATAGCTAACTGGGCGATTCCATGACCACAAGTGACGCCAGAAATTGGGTTTTAAAACCTACACACAAAGAAATATTACATAAGAAATCTTATCAAAAACTACAGGACATATATTTTTTCAAATTTACTCTTATACTAACTGGACATATGAAAATCCCCATACAAAATATTTACATTCAGCGTATTGCAAAATTATACAAAATGGCCACAAGTTATACTTTTAACAAAAATTTAGGCATCTTCATCATAAGTGATGCCCTTTCTGGGTAAGCGAAGATTACATGATAGGTATCTTTTGATAAAAGTCCTGTCTTGCACAACAAAAAATTAATCCTCATGGGTAGCAAAGAAGTCAAATTACACTGCGGATTGCAGTTATGTTTTGTATTGATCTACAGTTGCGGCACTCATATGCTGTTCCTTATGGACGAAATATTCACAATTACTTCATTGAAGCCAAAATTTCTGAGAGTTGATAAACATCTCAGTTAAAAGACTAAATCCTATTCTTGACACGTGTGCAATATATTCATTTTCATATAAAATGCATCCCTTTCACTGGGGCTGTTTCCATACAAATTGAAATATGGTATTGTCAGACCCCATTATAGTAAAGCTAGCATGACAAATATTTCTGTATTTTACAGATGCTATGGACTATAAAACACACTTTAATTTTAAAGCATTTTTTTGAATCACATTTTTAGCATTTTGATTATTAGACTACAAAGTCAGATTAAAAAAAGTTCTTAGTTTATAAAACCAAACTGACCTAGAAAATACTTGAAAATCATCACCTGAACTTTCTTCTTCTTCTTCTTCTTCTTCTTCTTCTTCTTCTTTGGTGTCATTATCGTTGCTCTCTTCATATATGACTGTCTTCACTGCTGTCAAGAGCATTACTTACGCCGCACTTCTTGAAAGATTTAACAATAATATCTTCTCTCGCTCTAGGCCATGACTAATGTTTTATCCAGTGACACTCTGGTGTGATTGTAGGTCGTTTTAAGGCTTCCTTCAGTGTGAATTCATGTTGTGTTTTATACATCATCCATTTGTTCCATTCCCCTCTCGTATACACTTTTCTGGATTTATTTATCAAGACATCAAGAGGTTGCAATTGTGAAGTAAGTCCTCCCGGAATAACAGCATGCTCTGTTTTTCCCTATCTCAGTTTCTCTTCCACAGAATTTTTCAGGCAGGCTACTAAACTGATTTAGCACAAGAAGAGAACTCGTCTTCAATAATGCACCTTTACTTCTCTCCCACACCCTGTTAATCCATAATTTCATACCAGTATGTGAAAACCACCATCTGCCTGTACTGCATAAGGTTTTGGCATTGTTTTGTGCTTGGAATTGATCATTGGATTAAGTTCCATCAGCACAACAGGAAAGGACAACAGTGTAGTGCCTTTTTTTCATTTCCACTTGCTATAGTTGCAGTTTCAGCACCTTTCATGGCAATACTACTGTTACTTGGCACATAAGATGCCAGAGGAGTTTGTCCATATTTGCTATTAGGCTTAGTTCTACACTGGCCTTCTTTCGATGTTGATAATGAAGCGATGGAAAGATAATATTTTCTGTTCATACTCTTGTGGCATTTTCTGAGATACTTTGGTTTTGGTTCGCATGCTAAGTCTGTGACACTTCATAAAGCTGTAGCACCAATCAACTCTACCCTTTAAGTCTCTTCAGTTCCACTGTAAAGGTAGCTTATGAGTATGTATTTGAATCATATTTGTATTAATTCCAATGTCATTTTGATGGTGTCCTTGACTCCATTTCATTACGTCGTCTTCTGTTTTTGGCCATTTTGCATTCAATCCTCTATTTGCACATTTAGTCAGCTACTAACAAAAATATTGTACTGTTACCGATAACATGAACCACTTTAAATTCACTGGCACCATAGACTGCAGTGACACGTTATAGGCTAGACACTGTTCCCTCACAACTCATGTTCATCATGTTGGTGCACTGGTGCTGCCAGTTGAATCCAATGTTGCCAGATAAGAAGTTTCCTGCAGCATTGAATATATGGCCATTTTTAAGACTGGCAGGAATTTTAAATCAATCACTGGACATTTTTATATTATTTTTGAGTATAAGGCTCACTAGAATTTTGGAAGCAATTTTTTCAAAGAAAAAAAGTGCATATTATAATCCGTAATATATGGTCGTCATTTCCAAATTCTCTTTCTCTACTTACCTCCTACTTGAAGTACTGGAAGAGATTATGCATTTAACGTACCTCTCCCAAAATTATGTATTTAGTCAGTGTCAATTTGGATTTCAAAGCGGCCTCTGTCAAGAACATGTTGTTTTTCATTTCGTGACTTAGATGACACAAAATTTAAAGACATACTGTTTCCAACTTCTTCTTCCTTTTTTTATTTTTTATTTATTTATTTATTTATTTTTTTACAAGTCACAGTATTCTCTCAGAGGAGTGCCAGTATTATGGTATCAGAGATATGGCTCGTGGACAGTGTACAGAATGGAGAGAAATCTCTGTAGATACCACAGGAAATATTTGGTGTGCTCTTTTTCTTGTTATGTGTGAATGAGCTTTTGTGCTAAATCCAAGAACCATGACTAGTTCTCTTTGTTGGCAGTGCAAGTGTTATAATGAAGGATATTGAAGAAACCATGATACTTGAAAATATAAAAAATATTTTCTTGAAAACTAATAACTGGTGCTCTGCAAATGATCACTGAACTTAGATAAACGGCAACACATTCAAGTCAGTACTGCTCAAGGCCTGATGAAGACATCATTAGAAATAATGCTCGATGATAAACCTTGAAATGAAACAAAATTTTAAAAATTGTGAAGTGCTTTTATGGATGATAACTGAAACTGAAAGTTACATGTTACAGGTCTTCTTAAACTCCTAAGCTCTGCAACTTCTGCTTTATCAATAATATCAAATTTTGGAGCTGCAAAACGTCAAAAAGTTAGCTTACTTCTCCTATTTTCATTCATGACTTCACAGGGTAACTCATCATTGATGGAAAAAGATGTTGGTTGTGCAGAATTATGCAATTACAAAGTTCTCAACAATCAATCACATTTTGAAAACATCATTAACATTCATTAATATAACAATAGAAGGAGGAATTATTTACAATATCCATAACTCTTAGTATGGCATAGAAAGGGGTGCAGTATTCAGCCATAAAAATCTGTCACCACCTATCCAGTGATGTTAAGAATTTAACTCATTCTAAAACTAACTTGAAACAAAAACTAATATTGTATGTGCTTGACGACTCCTTCCGTTACATTGAAGAATTTCTAAATGTGCAAAACCTGAACATTCCTTGTCGTAATGAGAGGTCTCAGTTAAGGTACGTGAAACATGTAACTAATAAACTAACTGCCCATATATTAAATTAACTCTTGCATGACTAGAAATTAGCAGTGACGCAGATACGGCTTCTCCTTGGACTGTCTGATAGAAAGTATATTTAATCAAAAAAGTGTGTTCTTATTGTAATGGTTTCCTTCTGTTTTCCAGTCACACTGAAAAAAAATTCCTGAATCACGTTTTAGTTTTTTTTTTCAAAAATGTATTTCTCTGACAGCACCATGTTTTACTATGATAATGGTCCTGTGTTAAACATTCTACATAGATAGTGGGATGTGAGAGTAGAGGTCATCAGATAAGGAATCTTCCTTGTTCAATAAATAATTTCTGTACATTAACTGAATTTACACTATTTTTTGCAGTGCAAGAAAAGATTGACAGCCTAAATGAACGACTAGAGAGGGAATCCTGTATTGGTGACAAGCAGAGCTGTGATTTTCCTGATTTTGACAATGCATATTCAAAAAGTCTTTCGAAACAGAAATGTAAGATGCTTTTTCGATTTTTAATCCCTTTTTTTAATACTTTGTATTTTTTTAAAATATTATTCCTGGTCTTGTGTGAGTAGTGAAACCTCGATCTACAATTTCAAAGACTAGTGAAGAATAAAAATTTCTAAGCGCGAGGAATACAGATGCAAAACTGAAGTTACAGTATAAAAACTAACTTCTGCTTGTAACTTGTGGATAGGACACACACGAGCAATAATGCAGGCCATGTTGCCTTTGTTAAGAAAGCAACAACCATGCTTGCTTACTTTGTCAGGGGTCATGTAATTTGAGAATGAATGCTGAGAGTAATAGCTGGAAGAATTTTTTTCTAACAATCAGCATGGCAGAAGAGGAGAAGATAAAATGAGATAAAAAGGTGTTACGTGAAACTTGATGAAGTTCTCAAGTCTCCATGGGAAAATGTTTGGATTGGATATACTGCATCGAGGTTTCACTGTCCATACATAGCTGCTCAGATCACTGATCTTCACAAAAGAAAAATTGATATTAAATTAATTATGTTGTTTCTGGTTGATTATACATTACAGTTTTCAGAACTGCTGCAGTTATAGGGCAGTGGTGAAGTGATAAATGGAACTTCTTTCTGCTTTGAGGGGGGGAATAAGATTAGCATGGTCTACATGAAAGGGAAGCTGTATTTGTGAATGTGATGTAAAACTAATATCATAGCTCAGTGTGTAATTTAATTTAATCTACAGTTAATTTCGGAATCGTACTGTCAGGGATCTAGGAACTTATAAGAAAACCTGTTTCCAGCTATTAACTGGGTGCTTGCTTTCAGCAGTTCCATTGGTATTTTATATTTCAGTCACATATTTTTTCTTTAATTATGATTTGTATAGCGTATGCTACAGCAGACGTAGCAAATATTTACTCAGGAACTTCTTTTCACAGTATAAAGTATCACTTTTTTCTGCAATCTACTGAGTACAGAGAGAGTGCAAGAAAAGTACCTCTGCTTATATGCAGTGTAAGTCTCGTGATCTCTACACCCCTGTCACATAATATGTAAAGAAAATTCTGTGACCCATGTCACACCAGCAATCAGTTTGTCCTTTTCCTAATATTTTCATGTATGTCTCTCATACCTATTTTCCTGTAGTACCTGTTAATGATGTACTTATATGTCCACAAAATTGCTCAGTTATCTGTGCCGCCATTCATACTTTTCCATCTACACATACTGCAGTGTCACTAACTAGGATTGAATCGAGGACTGCTGGATTAGTAATTAGTTATACTAACCATGTATGTCATATCCACTTTCCTTGTCTTATTTTTGAGCTATACAACCAGGAAAATTACATTGCCACTTGTGCTTAGTACAGTTTAGTTTGGTTGCATGGTAATTCAGCATTGCAATGATGGCCAGTTTATCAAACTTCACAATATAATGTGATCAACAAAAACAATAAGTCAAGGCTGCCATTCAGTATTTGTCAATGGTTGTTTCATATAAATTCTATGACTTACACTGAGCTGTAACACATGTAATTTTTATCACAGTGAAGCAAATATTAATGGAGTACTGAAGTTCACATTTTATGAAAAGGAAAGATTGCTAGTTACCATATAGCCAAGATGTTGAATTGCAGACAGGCACAACAAAAAGACTACTGAACATGTAAGCCTTCTTCAGAAATAGACCCCCTCCCCAGGTGTGTGTGTGTGTGTGTGTGTGTGTGTGTGTGTGTGTGTGTGTGTGTGTTTTAAGAAGGCGTTCTGATGAAAGCTTCCATGTTTAGTAGCCTTTGTTTTTTTGTGCCTGTCTGTAACTCAACATCTCCACTAAATGGTGAGCAGCACTCTTCCCTCTCATAATACTATGATTAATCAGTCCTGGATTTTGCATTCGGAATCGTCTTATAAAACACTAATTTGAAATACACTACTATTTAGTGAACTGACTGCAAACATTGAGGATCAGTGTTTATCTTTATGCAGAGTATAGCTTCAGCTTATACTACAGGTTTATTTCAGCGCATAAGTAACTGCTAATTTGCTGTTTACTTTCAGAAATAGCCTTTAGTTTCGCTCAGCCATTCTCTCTCAAATGAAATCAAAATCCCAAAGCCAAAATTAGCTGAAAAAAATTATGTTGACATACAACCTTGAACTGTGATCTCATAAAAGCCTTCAGTGAATTTCAAGCTTATTTCAGTGGCTACACCTATTATCAGTGTTGGTGCTATGTTACATTAGTAAATGTAAGAACAGCTTGTCCAAATCGAATCTTTGGACACTTGACACTACCCATATTGGGCTTGATATCAAGATGGCGTAACTTTTTTTAACTAACTTCAAATCCTCTGGATTTGAGATACTAGAAATGAAACTATTAAACACTCCAAAATAAATTTGCAGTGGCAGAGTTGAGCAGAGAAAGAGAAGTAAAATATTATCTGGAGGCATTTATCTCAAAGAACATAATTGGCAATAGTGCAAATTTTATGTTATGAAATGTGTGTTCAGTTATCAAAAAAAGCACAGTTTCTTTGAAATGATGATGATCATCAAAGGAACTGTAGTGATATTTAATTCTGTAGAAAGTATATGAAAGAATGTGATCAAAACTAAAACAATGTGTGCGTGCGTGTGTGTGAGTGAGTGAGAGAGAGAGAGAGAGAGAGAGAGAGAGAGAGCCATATGCACATGGTACCTACTTCTTTTGGGAATTTATAATCTTTATTGTTTCAGTCTATAGTTTTTGCTTCTTTAATCTTATTATTTGTACCTTGTGTTCAATTTAACCATACAAGCAGTCCTCCAAATATTTCATATTAGTTTGATTACTGTCCCATTCCTGTTAATAACAACAGTGGAGACAATAGTTACGAACTGCTGTGCAACTAAAAGAAGCTTCAAGAATAAAAGCTGGAGTCATTTTGTAGGTGAAATTGAATCTCATCAGCAATTTTTATAATTGTAATTTTCCAGTAGAACACAGAAAAACAACTGCCAATTTATACTAGCTGTTACTAGCAGGAAGAGTCAATTGTGATGTTCTTTGTGTGTTCTCAGCGGTGACTGGTTCATCGCAGAAATTGAAAACAGCTCACAAACTGAAAGCACAGACAAGCAAGATTGTATCTAGTTTCAAAGGTCCAACTGTCAGTTGCTCCTTAGTCCGTGAATTCTCGGGCCATAAGGATGGTATCTGGGATGTGGCAACAGCACGCCCTGGTCAGCCGCTCATTGGCACAGCTTCTGCAGGTAATGTACTAGCATCATTTATATCTTCATAAGTTGTGTGTGTGTGTGTGTGTGTGTGTGTGTGTGTGTGTGTGTGTGTGTGTGTGTGTTGACTGAATGTACATATTGTGAGAATGAAATATCAGGTAGAAGCTCTTAACATTCTATACATTACCACTCTACAAACAGTCTAAAATACAGTTGTATTCCTGCAAAACCAGCTGTTGTGGATAAGTCTTGAAAATGTCCACATTGCAGTAGATGCTCTGAGAGCAACATCAGTTGCATTTCACAGTAACTGTTTGAAGTGTTCTACTGATTATATATGATCATAGATGCTATTTGCAGCTATTAATTTAGAACATTTTGTAGTGAAATTTCTTATAGTACTATCTACAGACACAAACAGGTAAATAAGATACCAGTTTTTGGAACAATAATAAAAAAAAAAAAAAACGGGAAGGATGATAAACTTCAGACAGCCAAATGAATCTCGAGCAAAGATCAGGCAATGTACGAGAGTTGTTCAATAATTAAAGAGACTTATGGCTTTAAGGTGGCATCACTGGGATGAGCCCTTATATGCTGATGTATCAACATTGTTTTGTTTATAACGTCAAAAATAAATTTCAAGATGGTGAGTGTGCTTGAAACGTCCACATTAGTTGAGCTACAGTCTGTTATTTGTTTTTTACTTGCTGAATGCGATAAACCACTGAATATGTACTATAGGATGTCTAAAGTTTATGGTGAAGGTTGTATGAATTGTGCAAATTTTTACAAGTGGGTAGAGCAGTTCAAAAACAGTCGCAACTTAGTGACTGACAAACACCGTTCTATATGTTTGAAGACAGTAACTTGTTCTCGAAAGAACAATTACTGCCGATGACCGTGCAGCTTTTCCCTGGAATAAATGATGACTAACTGACAACCTCAGCTGCCGACAGGAGATCCCGGGTTCGAGTCCCAGTCGGGGCACACATTTTCAGCTGTCCACATCGAGGTATAACAACACCACCTGTCGGCAGCTGAGATTGTCAGTTAGTCATCATTTAAACACCGTTCTGGCCGTTCAGTTGCAGTTTCAACTCCCTCACTTAAAAGTCGAATTGATGACATTATTCGTGCCAACCAACATGTGACTGTGGAAATGATAATTAATAAGGTTCAAGTTAGTACTGGTACAGTTCATAACATTATGTGTAACAAGTTGAAGTACCGCAAAACATGTACAAGATGGGTACCAAAGGAGTTGACGCAACTACACAAGGAAACAAGATTGCACCTTCTCAACAAAATTTTAACTTGTAATGAAACTTGGGCTCACTTTTATGAGCCAGAATCAAAAAGACAAAGCATAGAGTGGAAGCACACCAACTCACTTGTCAAGAAAAAATTCAAAACCCAAGCATCAGCAGGAAAAGTCATGTTGACAGTGTTTTGGTATGCTGAAGGTCCAGTTTTGTGATAATCTCAAAGAGCAGCATGCGATGAACAACCAATACCACTCAGATTTGCTTTTGAACAAGGTGAAGCCATCCATGAAAGAGAGATGTTGTGGATCTCAGAGGAGAGGTGTGATTCTCCAGCAAGACAATGCATGTTCTCATATTGCTCAACTAGCCCGTGAAACCATCAATAAAATCCCTTACAGTCCTAGTGATTTCCATTTGTTTAGTGCGCTGAAGAAGGCATTATGTGGGAAGAGGTTCCAGCACAATGAGAACATGAAAAAGTTTGTGGTAAATCGGTTCAAACATAAAGAGTTCTTTGCAGTTGGAATAAAAAAGCTTGTAGCCCGTTGGAACAAGTGCATAAGTGTTCAAGGGAATTATGAGGAAAAGTAGAAAAAGTATTGTTTCATAAAAATAAGTGCTTTTTTTTCCCAGATCAATTTGTCTCTCTAATTATTGAATGACCCTCGTATGTAATGGTGCATGTGCTTCAGTCTGTTGTAGGAAACACGATCTGTGTACATGAAAACATTTTGCAGTCTCAAAGTAATCTTATTTTGGAAAAAAAAAATCCTTGAGCTTTGACAAATCATTACTTTTAAATCCGATAACAAATGTTGAAATAGCTGTTGAAAGCTTTAGGATTTTATTTGAAATGACCAGGCATGAAAATCAAGATTTTATTCTGGTATGCCATTGTGAAAGACTGAGGTCAGTGTAAACATCATTGAGTGTGTTTTGTATACGTTACTTGAAGTACCTCTCTCTAATGAAAATTATTTTAAGGGTAACATGTCCATAAAACATACCTAGCTAATAGAAAACTGAAACTGAAATGTATCACTGTGTTGGAATCTTAGTGAGTGAAATGTGGATTGATAGTTCAGTAAGTGTTGACTGCAGTTTGATTGGCTTTGAGGTATGATCCGCTGTAGTCATAACTTTGGGATTTTTTCACTTGCTTCTTTCTCCACTAATAGTGATTCTTATACTGAAAAATAGCACAAAATCTTCAAGGAACTTTGAACTTTTTTAACTTGATGTATGAAACAGGATAATTTCCTAGCTTTTTGCCAGGACTATACATGTTAAAGTATGTATCATAGTGTTTCCCTCATCAACTCGTGTACATTGTAAAAACCTTGGAGAAGGTTGTTAACTACTGCCATTTTTGGATTAAGAATCTAGACAGCTTCTCAGATGCTCCTGATGTCAGTCAACTATTGATACCCTCTCCCTGTAGGAAGTGGTTGTTCTATTCCTAAAGGAAAGTGTCATAATGTAATCCCAGTGTATAAAAACAGCTCAAGAAAGTGGTGCTTTTCTGGCTGTTCTGTAGTCTTTCCAAATTGTATATTAAGATTTTGGGACACCGGACTCGCATTTGAGGACTGTGATCCAAATAACCACCTGACCATCCTGAATTAGTTTTTCTGTGTTTTCTTTAAATTGATTAATGCAAATGCTAGAATGAGAGCTTTGAGAAGGGCATGGCTGATTTATTTTCCTATGGCTAATTTAGTTTTCAGTTGTTCCCCAATATGAATTTGTGTTGAGTCTGTAATGATCTCATCAGCGATGGGATGTAAAACACCAATATTACTTCATTAAGATTTTCACTTCTTGAGCAGTTTATTGCATATAATGCTGACTTGCATGTGACATGGAGGTCATCAGAACAAAGGCATTATTGAGAGAACATTCTGATTTGCCCTCATTACTCCAGCATTTCACAAGTGCTGCTATCAGTTCACTTAACAGAGAAGATTCAAATTGACAGTAGTTCCTTCTTCTCCTGCAGCAGATGTAGTATATATATCATTCTAGTGGGAAATGAGAAAGCAGGTACAGTGGGAAAGAAGACCTGTAGGGAACACGCTGTGTCATTTCCTTTCATTGGGTCATCTGTTTGAGTCAAAGAGTCACACAACTATGGAATGAGTGGCTGGTGATGAGGGTTGATAACCAGCTGTTAGTGGAGTTAGCTGTCCAGCTTTGTATGCCCGATACTGGCTACACCATGATTAAGATATCATTTTGTGTTTAATTTTTTAATTTCTCATTTTTTAATATATATATATATATATATATATATATATATATATATATATATATATATATATATATATATAAGATGATGTGACTTACCGAACGAAAGCGCTGGCAGGTTGATAGACACACAAACACACACACAAGCTGTGTGTGTGTGTTTGTGTTTGTTTGTGTGTCTATCGACCTGCCAGCGCTTTCGTTCGGTAAGTCACATCATCTTTGTTTTTAGATATATTTTTCCCATGTGGAATGTTTCCCTCTATTTTATATATGATGTGACTTACCAAACGAAAGTGCTGGCAGGTCGATAGACACATAAACATACACACAAAATTGTAGCTTTCGCAACCAATGGTTGCCTCGTCAGGAAAGAGGGAAGGAGAGGGAAAGACGAAACGATGTAGGTTTTAAGGGAGAGGGTAAGGAGTCATTCCAATCCCGGGGGCAGAAAGACTTACCTTAGCGGGAAAAAGGACGGGTATACACTCGTACACACACACATATCCATCCACATATATACAGACACAAGCAGACTCTTTGTCTTTGAATAGGTGTGTGTGTGTGTGTGTGTGTGTGTGTGTGTGTGTGTGTGAGATCTCTGCCCAAACTTTAAATATGTCTGCTTGTGTCTGTATATGTGTGGATGGATATGTGTGTGTGTGCGAGTGTATACCTGTCCTTTTTCCCCCTAAGGTAAGTCTTTCCGCTCCCGGGATTGGAATGACTCCTTACCCTCTCCCTTAAACCCCACATCCTTTCGTCTTTCCCTCTCCTTCCCTCTTTCCTGATGAGGCAACAGTTTGTTGCGAAAGCTTGAATTTTGTGTGTATGTTTGTGTTTGTTTGTGTGTCTATCGACATACCTGCTCTTTCGTTTGCTAAGTCACATCATCTTTGTTTTTAGATATATTGTTTCCGACGTGGAATGTTTCCTTATATATATATATATATATATATATATATATATATATATATATATATATATATATAACAGAGGGAAACATTCCACGTGGAAAAAATATATCTAAAAAGAAAGATGATGAGACTTACCAAACAAAAGCGCTGGCAGGTCGATAGACACACAAAAAAACACAAACACACACACAAAATTCTAGCTTTCGCAACCAACGGTTTCTTCGTCAGGAAAGAGGGAAGGAGAGGGAAAGATGAAAGGATGTGGGTTTTAAGGGAGAGGGTAAGGAGTCATTCCAATCCCGGGAGCGGAAAGACTTACCTTAGGGGGAAAAAAGGACAGGTATACACTCGCACACACACACATATCCATCCATGTGTGGATGGATGGATATGTGTGTGTGTGCGAGTGTATACCTGTCCTTTTTTCCCCCTAAGGTAAGTCTTTCCGCTCCCGGGATTGGAATGACTCCTTACCCTCTCCCTTAAAACCCACATCCTTTCATCTTTCCCTCTCCTTCCCTCTTTCCTGACGAAGAAACCGTTGGTTGCGAAAGCTAGAATTTTGTGTGTGTGTTTGTGTTTTTTTGTGTGTCTATCGACCTGCCAGCGCTTTTGTTTGGTAAGTCTCATCATCTTTCTTTTTAGATATATTTTTTCCACGTGGAATGTTTCCCTCTGTTATATATATATATATATATATATATATATATATATATATATATATATATATATATATACACACACTTGAAATTAGCGAAGGTTGAGACTTGGCGGGTAACGAGAAGAGAAGATATACTGAAGGGCAAGTTCCCATCTCCGGAGTTCTGACAGGTTGGTGTTATTGGGAAGTATCCAGATAACCCGGACGGTGTAACACTGTGCCAAGATGTGTTGGCCGTGCACCAAGGCATGTTTAGCCACATGGTGATCCTCATTACCAACAAACACTGTCTGCCTGTGTCCACTCATGCGAATGGACAGTTTGTTGCTGGTCATTCCCACATAGGAAGCTTCACAGTGTAGGCAGGTCAGTTGGTAAATCACGTGGGTGCTTTCACACGTGGCTCTGCCTTTGATCGTGTACACCTTCCGGGTTACAGGACTGCAGTAGGTGGTGGTGGGAGGGTGCATGGGACAGGTTTTACACCGGGGGCGGTTACAAGGGTAGGAGCCAGAGGGTAGGGGAGGTGGTTTGGGGATTTCATTGGGATGAACATCCCGCAACTACCCTCCCGACCTGGTACAGAAGCAAATAACCAGAGCCACTTCCTCATCCCCTCAAACCCAGAACCTCCCACAGAAGAACCCCAAAAGTGCCCCACTTGTGACAGGATACTTTCCGGGACTGGATCAGACTCTGAATGTGGCTCTCCAGCAGGGATACGACTTCCTCAAATCCTGCCCTGAAATGAGATCCATCCTTCATGAAATCCTCCCCACTCCACCAAGAGTGTCATTCCGCCGTCCACCTAACCTTCGTAACCTCTTGGTTCATCCCTACGAAATCCCCAAACCACCTCCCCTACCCTCTGGCTCCTACCTTTGTAACCGCCCCCCGGTGTAAAACCTGTCCCATGCACCCTCCCACCACCACCTACTCCAGTCCTGTAACCCAGAAGGTGTACGCGATCAAAGGTAAAGCCATGTGTGAAAGCACCCACGTGATTTACCAACTGACCTGCCTACACTGTGAAGCTTTCTATGTGGGAATGACCAGCAACAAACTGTCCATTCGCATGAATGGACACAGGCAGACAGTGTTTGTTGGTAATGAGGATCACCCTGTGGCTAAACATGCCTTGGTGCATGGCCAGCACGTCTTGGCACAGTGTTACACCATCCAGGTTATCTGGATACTTCCCACTAACACCAACCTGTCAGAACTCCGGAGATGGGAACTTGCCCTTCAGTATATCCTCTCTTCTCGTTACCCGCCAGGCCTCAACCTTCGCTAATTTCAAGTTGCCGCCGCTCATACCTCACCTGTCGTTCAACAACATCTTTGCCTTTGTACTTCCGCCTCGACTGACATCTCTGCCCAAACTCTTTGCCTTTACAAATGTCTGCTTGTGTCTGTGTATGTGCGGATGGATATGTGTGTGTGTGTGTGTGTGTGTGTGTGTGTGTGTGTGCGCGCGCGCGAGTGTATACCTGTCCTTTTTCCCCCCCTAAGGTAAGTCTTTCCGCTCCCGGGATTGGAATGACTCCTTACCCTCTCCCTTAAAACCCACATCCTTTCGTCTTTCCCTCTCCTTCCCTCTTTCCTGACGAAGCAACCATTGGTTGCGAAAGCTTGAAATTTTGTGTTTGTGTTTGTTTCTATTGTGTCTATCTACCAGCGCTTTCCCGTTCGGTAAGTCATGGAATCTTTGTTTTTTAAATATATTTTTCCCATGTGGAATGTTTCTTTCTATTTTATATATACTGTAGTTTTCTTGTTATATGCAGTACTAAACAACCCACCTGCTGACACAAGTTATCATATTTTTAATCCAGTTATCAAGCATAGCATTTGAATTGCTGTGGAACTGCACACTATGATGGATCACACTGAGACAGTCATTGCCAAATGTTTAATATAGTATGCAATTATTATCTACAGTGTAGTTTTTGGACCATTTTATTTGGTGGAGGGGAGTCTTCTTTTGTCATATGATGGTGTTCCTGGTGCTCTGAGTGCTTCCTCGGTAGGGGCATTTGAGTCTATATACAGGGTGATTCTTATTAACATTTAAAAACCTCAGAAGTGACATAGGTGACACTGAGACTAGTGATTTAATATGATAAACTATGTTGCAGGTGTTGGGGAAACACCCCAAAAGTAGTGACATGTGCTGAACATGTAATAACACCAAAACATGCAGTGGTTGAGCAGATCAGTCTGTCACACCTGATTATTCCAACCTCAGCAAAGGGTTTGTGTTGATGGGGATTTGGGCCTTTATATGCAACTTTAGCACAAGTGCCTCAGGGTTTGAGTTTTGCATGTGGCATGCAGTATTTTTTTTCCATTGCCTTATACTGTTATGTATTTACATTGAAGTAAGATTTATTATTTTAATTGCTGGTCTCATTGTCTCCACTGGTTTATTGCAAAGTACTAAATAACAAAAACATTTTCTTTACTAAATAAACTCTGTAAACAAAAAAGAAGGGATAGAAGAAAAGAAACACAAAATAAGACCAGCTTTTACTTGGTTGCAGTGAGAACAATAATTTTGTAACTTCTACATTTGCAACATATAACATATACAAAAAGTGTTCAAAATTTGCACAGTTTGCTCAAAAGTAATGCGTAGCTCAATCATCCCTTCACGTCCAAGCCCAACTGTTGCACATGGAAGATACACATTTCCTGGGGTACAACAGATTGCGGTTCATTTATACATTAGCCATTTATCACTTTGGAATCAGCCAGTCTGTTTTTAATGTTTCGTGCTGGATGAATAAAATGACAAACCTGTACTACGAGACGTATTCAGAAAGTAAGTGTACTAGAGTTTTATAGTATTTTAGAAAAAGTGTATTTGAAAAATAAATTACAGGATATTGTCAGTACACTTCTGGACTCTTTTTTTTTTCCACATAATCACCATCCCATTAAATTGCCATTCCGTTAAATGTGTATGGTGAACCGTGGCACAAGCATCTTTATGTTGTGCTCGAAGAACTCTGCTGCTACCTTCTTCCCCCACTTCAGAACCTCTGTCTACATTTGCTCATTGGTTGCAAATCTATTTCTATTCATACATGCCTTCAGAAAGGTGAAAAGATGGTAATCTGAAGAAGATGAATTGGGATTATAGGGTAGGGTTCAAAACACCCCAACCAAATGAATCCAAGAGCACCTTGGTGGCTAAGCCAGTGTGAAAATGTGCATTGTGATGCAAGAAGTGCTCTCCTCTCTTCAGCATTCCACTCCTTTTGTTTTGAGTGCTCCTTCTGAGTCTTACAATATCGTGCATTTTATGGTGTGTCCCCCCCCCCCCCCCCCCCCCCATGGAGGCAGAAAATTGACCAAAATAATGCCTTTTTGGCTCGAAAACGCTGAGGTCATGATTTTTCCCCCAAAATTATGGTTTTGAATTTTCTGGCAGGTAAGGAATTGGTGTGATACCTCTGTGAAAAATGTCTTTCTGTCTCTGGAGGGTAATGAACCATCCACGTTTCTTCTTCAGTCGCAATAGACCTCAGAAAATCCTCACTTTCCAATTCAAGTCACTCAAGAAACTCGTGGCCACTATCAGCCTGATTATTCTTGTGCTGCTGTGCCAGCTGTTTTGGGAGCCATCTTGTGCACAGTTTCAGGTATTTCAGCATTTCTGTGAGTGTCTCGTGTAAGAGTGTTCTGAAGAGACGTGGAAGTTTCACAAAAGTTTCATTCACTTTCAATCGGCTGTCTTCACGAACAGTTTCCTCGATTGTCACTCAGTCAGAGCGAGAGGTCTTCCACTCCTCTGTTCATTATGAACTTTTGTTCTGGTTCCTGTAGACTTCCTACAACACACTTATTCTGTTTGCAACACTTTTGTGTAAACCGTTTAGATTCACAAAAAATTTTTGGTAAGTGTTACTCCATCCATGTGTAGGAAGCAGATCACAGCATGTGGCTCAACTTTGCAGGATATTTTACCGACATTTTTCACACAAGTGGACACTACAGTGTGAGTTTACATGCTACAGAGTTCCTTACAAAACACGATAGTCCATTATGGTCACAGTACAGCGTGCTCGGCTAGCTGCGCAGTCTAATGCGCTGCTTCCTGAGCGGGGAGGCGTGACGGTCCCTGGCACGTATCCTCCCAGTAAGTTAGTGTTGAGGTCTGGTGTGCTGACCAGCCTGTGGGTGGTTTTTAAGGCAGTTTTCCATCTACCTCCGCGAATGCAGGCTGGTCCCCCTTATTCTGCCTCAATTACACTGTGTCAGCAGTTGCTGCGCAAACCCCGTTTCCACGTACGCGTACACCGTAATTCCTGTGCCACGCAAACATTTGAGGCTACACTAGTCTGGTATGAGACGTTCTCAGGTGGGGTCCACTGGGGGCCGAACCGTACAGTACCCGTAGGTTCGGTGTGGACGGTTTAAATACACAATACATAATACACAATGGTGATAGTACTTACTCTCTGAACATGCCTCATATGTAGCAGGTTATGCAGGCAATAAGATGGTGTTGTGTTAGAATGTTACACATAAGTACGGAAAGATTAGACTAGTTGATGCAAATGCACCAGGTGAAATTGTTGATAAAAATTACACTTTCAGTTTAGGGCTAGAAAGGGTTTGGAAATTGTGCGCAACAGGAATGGAAGATTTGCCCATGTGAGACCAAGAGAGGCCTAGGGAGGAAAGTCTGCATGGAACAAGAAATTACAGTATTCTGTTATTAATTGTTTGTGCAGCGTGACAAACTTTTTTGATAAGCTTGACTTCCCTCTCTAAGATATCCATAAAGAAACCTCCTGGTGGTTCTGTAATCATATGCTAACAGATCAACAACAATATGGAAAGGAAAAAGTGCTACTCAACATACAGAGGTGGCGTTGAGTCACAGAAATTCACAGTGAAAAATAATGCTAGAAATATATCAGATTGTGTACAAATTCCTTCTTCAGAAATAGAAAACACACATACATTCACACAAGAACAACTCCTACACATACATGACAACTGTCTATGGTTGCCAAGCTCTCCCTGCTGCCATGACTGACATGAGCAGAAACCTTGCTGAGGTAAATAGTTGTGTATGGAAGAGGTGGGGGATGGGAAAGGATAGCAAGGTAGTGGTGGGGGCAGATATGAGTGCTGCATGTGGGAGGCTGCAGGGATAGGATAGGGCTGCTAGGTGCAGCATCGGGAGGCTGTGTCGAGGGTGGGGGAGGATGGGAAAGGATAGTAGTGCAGAGGAAAAGATTGTATGTGCATTGGCAGGATAGAAGGTGTGTAGTATTGGGGTGGGACTTAGGAAGGGGTAGGCAGATGGAGAACAGGTACTAGTTAGGGTTGAAGCCAGGGGGTTTATGGGAATGATTGATATGATTTAGGGAAAGCAGCCATATGTGCAGTTCAGGAAAGTTGATCTTAATGGGAAGAAGCCAGATGCCACAAGTTGTGGAGTAGTAATTAAAGTGAACCACATGGTATTTGCCAGCATGTTCAGCAACTGGTTGGTCCAGCTGTTACTTGGCCACAGTTTGGTGATCGCCGTTCATGCAGACATGTGGACACACAGCTTGTAGGTTGTTACGAACACACCAGATGTGGGACTGTGGTTGCAGCTAAGTTGGTAGATCACATGGCTGCTATCACAGGTGGCCCTCCCTTTTATGGGGTAGGTGATGCCAGTGACAGGACAGGAGCAGATGGTGGTGGGAGGATGTATGGGACTGTTCTTGCATCTAGGTCTGTTGCAGGGCTTGCAAGCAGGGGTGGAGTATGGATGTACAAGAATATTGTGTAATCTGGGTGGGTGTAGAATACAGCTGTTGGAGGTTGTTGTTGTTGTTGTTGTTGTTGTTGTGGTCTTCAGTCCTGAGACTGGTTTGATGATGCTCTCCATGCTACTCTATCCTGTGCAAGCTTCTTCATCTCCCAGTACCTACTGCAGCCTACATTCTTCTGAATCGGCTTATTGTATTCATCTCTTGGTCTCCCTCTACGATTTTTACCCTCCACGCTGCCCTCCAATACTAAATTAGTGATCCCTTGATGCCTCAGAACATGTCCTACCAACCAATCCTTTCTTCTAGTCAAGTTGTGCCACATAATCCTCTTCTCCGCAGTCATATTCAGTACCTCCTCATTAGTTATGTGATCTACCCATCTAATCTTCAGCATTCTTCTGTAGCACCACATTTCAAAACCTTCTATTCTCTTCTTGTCCAAACTAGTTATCGTCCATGTTTCACTTCCATACATGGCTACACTCCATACAAATACTTTCAGAAACGACTTCCTGACACTTAAGTCTATACTCTATGTCAACAAATTTCTCTTCTTCAGAAACGATTTCCTTGCCATTGCCAGTCTACATTTTATATCCTCTCTACTTCGACCATCATCAGTTAATTTGCTCCCCAAATAGCAAAACTCTTTTACTACTTTAAGTGTCTCATTTCCTAATCTAATTCCCTCAGCATCACCCGACTTAATTCGACTACATTCCATTATCCTCGTTTTGCTTTTGTTGATGTTCATCTTATACCCTCCTTTCAAGACACTGTCCATTCCGTTCAACTGCTCTTCCAAGTCCTTTGCTGTCTCTGACATAATTACAATGTCATCGGCAAACCTCAAAGCTTTTATTTCTTCTCCATGGATTTTAATACCTACTCTGAACTTTTCTTTTGTTTCCTTTATTGCTTGCTCAATATACAGATTGAATAACATCGGGGAGAGGCTACAACCCGGTCTCACTCCCTTCCCAACCACTGCTTCCTTTTCATACCCCTCGACTCTAATAACTGCCATCTGCTTTCTGTAGAAATTGTAAATAGCCTTTCGCTCCCGGTATTTTACCCCCGCCACCTTCAGAATTTGAAAGAGAGTATTCCAGTTAACATTGTCAAAAGCTTTCTCTAAGTCTACAAATGCTAAAAACGTAGGTTTGCCTTTCCTTAATCTTTCTTCTAAGATAAGTCGTAAGGTCAGTATTACCTCACGTGTTCCAACATTTCTATGGAATCCAAACTGATCTTCCCCGAGGTCGGCTTCTACCAGTTTTTCCATTCGTCTGTAAAGAATTTGCGTTAGTATTTTGCAGCTGTGACTTATTAAACTGATAGTTCGGTATTTTTCACATCTGTCAACACCTGCTTACTTTGGGATTGGAATTATTATATTCTTCTTGAAATCTGACGGTATTTCACCTGTCTCATACATCTTGCTCACCAGATGGTAGAGTTTTGTCAGGACTGGCTCTCCCAAGGCCGTCAGTAGTTCTAATGGAATGTTGTCTACTCCTAGGGCCTTGTTTCGACTCAGGTCCTTCAGTGCTCTGTCAAACTCTTCACGCAGTATCATATTCTCCCATTTCATCTTCTTCATTCTCTTCCATTTCCATAATATTCTCCTCAAGTACATCGCCCTTGTATAGACCCTCTATATACTCCTTCCACCTTTCTGCTTTCCCTTCTTTGCTTAGAATTGGGTTTCCATCAAAGCTCTTGATATTCATACTAGTGGTTCTCCTTTCTCCAAAGGTCTCTTTAATTTTCCTGTAGGCAGTATCTATCTTACCCCTAGTGAGATAAGCCTCCACATCCTTACATTTGTCCTTTAGCCATCCCTGCTTAGCCATTTTGCACTTCCTGTCAGTCTCATTTTTGAGACGTTTGTATTCCTTTTTGCCTGCTTCATTTACTGCATTTTTATATTTTCTCCTTTCATCAGTTAAATTCAGTATTTCTTCTGTTACCCAAGGGTTTCTACCAGCCCTCATCTTTTTATCTATTTGATCCGCTGCTGCCTTCACTATTTCATCCCCTAAAGCTACCCATTCTTCTTCTACTGTATTTCTTTCCCCCATTCCTGTCAATTGTTCCCTTATTCTCTCCCTGAAACTTTGTACAACCTCTGGATTAGTCAGTTTATCCAGCTCCCATCTCCTTAAATTCCCACCTTTTTGCAGTTTCTTCAGTTTTAATCTACAGTTCATAACCAATAGATTGTGGTCAGAGTCCACTTCTGCCCCTGGAAATGTCTTACAATGTAAAACCTGGTTCCTAAATCTCTGTCTTACCATTATATAATCTATCTGATACCTTTTAGTATCTCCAGGGTTCTTCCATGTATACAACCTTCTTTCATGATTCTTGAACCAAGTGTTAGCTATGATTAAGTTATGCTCTGCGCAAAATTCTACCAGGCGGCTTCCTCTTTCATTTCTTAGCCCCGATCCATATTCACCTACTATGTTTCCTTCTCTCCCTTTTCCTACTCTCGCATTCCAGTCACCCATGACTATTAAATTTTCGCCTCCCTTCACTACCTGGAGGTTAAGGGGTGGATATTCGTCATTTCAGGGCACAATGAGAGAAAGTTGAAAACCCTGAGATTGTGATTCAGTTGCTTCAGTTTTGGGTGCTACTGAGTCATGAGAGAAGTGCTCCATAGTGGCTGGAAAGCGGGTTTTGTGGGAGATGGTAGGTGCCTGGTGAGACAAGGAGCAGGAGAACTGTTTCTGAACAAGGCTGAGAGGGTAATTTCGGTTTGTAAACGGCTCGGAGAGACCCTTCATATCTGGAGAGGGACTGTTCAGGGACTATTAATCACTAGATATGCAATGGCCACGAGTTACTCGACTGTGTGGAAGTGACTTCTTAGCAGGGAATGAATGACAGCTGTTGAAGTGGAGGTATTGTTGCCGATTGTGAAGGGGAACGAGATGTTGAGGTTAAGGAGGAATCTGGATAAGATATCCCCCCTCCTCCCTCCTTGGCCCAGATACAGATTTCAACAGTGAGTATGATGGTTTGAGATTTTGCATGGTTAGGAAGGATTTCTGTAGATGGCCTATGAATTGGTTAGTAACATAAAATAGTACCATATGGCTGCCCATAGCTGTGTCATGGATTTGTTTGTAAGTCATTCCCTGCTGAAAAGTAATGCCTCAGAGCTTTTTACGTGAGAACTTTTAAAGCTTTGTAAATAAAATAAGCTTTATTAACATTCTACATCTTTATTCTTTATGTACTTTATTTATTTCTCAATATAGTCACCAAGGTGACGAACACATTTCTGCCAATGTGAGACCAGCTGGTTGATACTGTCGCAATAGAATGTTTGACTTTGTTGATGGAGCCATAACCTTGTCTCTGTTTGCACGACTTCATCACTATCAAAGTGAAGTTCTTGAAAGTCTTCTTTAAGTTTTGGAAACAGATGAAAATTGACTGGGGCTGTGTCAGGACCATATGGAGGATGGTCAATAATGATGAAACCTAGGTGTTAGATTGTTGCAGATGTTGCAGCACAGTGTGGTCTAGCATTGTCATGCTGAAGGACAGGGTGCTCCAGCGTGGATAAGCTATTGTGCAGTTAGAAACTTGATTACAGCACACTGTTTCTCATGCACCAACATACGTTAAACACCGCCATGTTACAGGCTACAGTTCATAGCCGTCCTGTGGCAAGGGTTGCAACTGGTTTCAGCAAAGTGGGAAAGTTGACTGAATAATATGCTTGACACGTAATAGCTCAGTTGACATTGAGAACAGAATTAAAACTTCGGAGGCTTTACTTTTCAGCAAGCCCTCGCAATTGTACATCTACATCCACATCCATACTCTGCAAGCCACCTGACGGTGTGTGGCGCAGGGTACTTTGAGTACCTCTATCGGTTCTCGCTTCTATTCCAGTCTAGTATTGTTCGTGGAAAGAAAGATTGTTGGTATGCCTCTGTGTGGACTCTAATCTCTGATTTTATCCTCGTGGTCTCTTCACGAGATACACGTAGGAGGGAGCAATATACTGCTTGACTCCTCGGTGAAGGTAAGTTCTCAAAACTTCAACAAAAGCCTGTACCGAGCTACTGAGCGTCTCTCCTGCAAAATCTTCCACTGGAGTTTATCTATCATTTCCGTAACGCTTTCGCGATTACTAAATGATCCTGTAAGAAAGCGCGCTGCTCTCCGTTGGATCTTCTCTATCTTTTCTATCAACCCTATCTGGTACGGATCCCACACTGCTGAGCAATATTCAAGCAGTGGGAGAACAAGTGTACTGTAACCTGCTTCCTTTGTTTTTGAATTGCATTTCCTTAGGATTCTACCAATGAATCTGTCTGGCGTCTGCTTTACCGACGATCAACTTTATATGATCATTCCATTTTAAACCACTCCTAATGCCTACTCCCAGATACTTTATGGAATTAACTGCTTCCAGTTGCTGACCTGCTATATTGTAGCTTACCTTTGTAGGTAAGGATATAGTTGGTTGTGGTGACCAGGAAGGAGGTTGTACATTTGGAGTCAGTCAGATGTTGGGAAAGGTAGTGTTAAATAGTGGCAAGGCCATGGGCGTTGGGAATGGTAGTGTAGAGGGAGGACATCAGGTGGTAAAGCGACAAGAAATGAACTGGAGAGTCGGTGGAAGATATGATAGGTGTCTTTCATATGGAAGGGTAGGTAATGATTAATAAATTGAAGGAGTTTGTCCACAAAGACAGAATTCTTTTTGTGAGGGCTCAGTAGCCAGCCACATTGGGTGGTTGGTTTTATGAACTTTAGAAGCATGTAGAAGGTAAAATTGTGCGGACTGTTTGGGGGTGAGGAGAGAAATAGTCGCAGGGAAGAGGGTCTGGGATGAACCTAATGATTGAGATGGCACTGGGATCTTGATGGCTTTCTGGATGGGGTCACTGTGACAGAGCTCGTAGGTGGAAATATCTTGACAGTTGGCACTTTCCCTCCAGCAGGTAATCACTGCGGTCCATAAAAACAATAGTGAAGCCATTGTAGGCAGATAGGATTATAAGGTTGAATTCATTTTTTGGGGCATAGATTGTGGTCCTACAAGCCCTGCCACAGTGACCGCATTCCAGAAATCCAGCAGTGTCTTCAGTCCTTCCTCAAATCCTTAGGTCCATCCTAGAACTTCTTGCCTGAGGCAATAGGTTTCCTCATCCCATCACTGCTCGCACAGCTACCTTATACATGCTTCCTAATGTTCATAAACCCAACTACCCAGGATACCACATTGTTGCAGATAACTCTGTGGTGTCACTGCCAGACACCACACTTGCTAGGTGGTAGCTTAAATCGGTCGCGGTCCATTAGTACATGTCGGACCCACGTGTCGCCACTGTGTGATCGCAGACCGAGCGCCACCACACGGCAGGTCTCGAGAGACGTACGAGAACTCGCCCCAGTTGTACGACGACGTTGCTAGCGACTATACTGATGAAGCCTTTGCTCTCATTTGCCGAGAGACAGTTAGAATAGCCTTCAGCAAAGTTAATGTCTACTACCTAGCAAGGCGCCATTAGCCTTAGATAGCTTGTATCTAAAGAGTCTCACTTGTATCGCCACAATCTCCAGATGTCTCATCAAGAACGATGTATACAAAGGAAGGATTAAAAGTTAAGTAGTCCAGAAGATACGTACTTTTCTTTATAGCATTCATTAAGTCTCCTGTTTCAGACCTCACTCCATCCTTCGTGAGTTAGCGCGTGCATCGTGGCCGCCTTTTTCAATTAGTGTACGTAGTGTTGGCAAGTCTGCCGACACTACAAACTCTGTCTCACAGAGAGAATCTTTGCTGTTCTGGGCTGACATTTTGAGCCTTGTACCCATTACCTACTGCCCTACATAAAAGACATGTACCATTTCCTCCACAACCTCTCCACAGTTCATGTTCCTTTACCACTTGGAGCCCTGCTTGTCACTGTTGATGCCATCTCCCTCTATTGTGATACCCCAACAATTATGCCATGGCCATTAATGAATACTACCTTTCCTATTGTCAGACTGGCTCCAAACATACAACCTCCTTCCTGGTCACCGTGACCAATTGTATCCTCACCTATAATTACTTCTCCTTTGAAGGCATCATCTACAAACAAATCTGCAGTACAGCCATGGGCACCCCAATGGCACAATTGCACAATAACCTATTCGTGGGCCATATGGAGAAATCCTCCCCAACCACCTGGAATCCCAAACCTCTCACCTGATTCAGATGCATTGAAAGTGTCTTCATGACCTGGTGGAAGGGGGGTGGACAACCTATCCACATTTCTTCAGAACCTAAACATTGTCTCCCCATTCAGTTCACCTGTTCCTCCTAAGGCACAACATGTGACCTTCCTCAATGTTGACCTCCACCTCAAGGATGGCTACATCTGTACCTCTGACCACATCAGACCCACCAACAGTACCTCCACTTTTGCAGCTGTCACTCTTTCTACACCAAGAAATCACTTTCACATAGTCTAGCCAATTATAACCATGGTTGTAATATTTGTAGTAATGACCAGTCCCTCTCCAAATGTGCCAGTGGTCTCACTAAGGCCTTCACAAATTAAAATTACCCTTAGTCATCTTGAGAAGCATATCTATTGTGCCTTGCTCATTAGTCACCATCATACCCACACATACACACTGTAAAGCCACAAAGGAGCACCCCTCTTATGACTCAGTACCATTCAGAATTGGAGCAACTGAATCACATTCACCACTAGAGTTCCAGCTATCTCTCATTGTGCACTGAAATGTGAAATATCCTCCCCACTATACTCCACACCCCCTCCCATAGTGATAACCTCCCCCCCCCCCCCCTGCCTACACAACATCCTTGTCTGTACCTACTTCACTCACTCATGCACCCAGCTCCTTTCCTCATGGCTCATTTCTCTGTAACTGAATAGATGCAAGACCGGTTCCATATGTCCTCTCACAACCACTTACTCCAGTCTTGTCACTGCCCATTAAAGGCAGGCCCACATGTGAAAGCAGCCATGTGATCTACCAACTTAACTCCAACCAATGTGCTGTTTTCTACATGGGAATGACAACACACAAGCTGTGTGTCTGCATGAATGGCCACCACCAAATTGTGGACAAAGAGGCAGCTAGACCTATCAGTTGCTGAACATGTCACCCAACATGATGCCCTTCACTTTAATGACTGCTCCACAGCATGTGCCACCTGGATTCTTCCCACCAACACCAACCTTTTTGACTTACATTGCCCAGTCCCTCCCCTGCTCCCACTCCAGTACTACAGGTGCCTTCTATGCAGCCATTGTACATATATAGTCCTTTCTCCTCCTCCTCCTCCTCCTCCTCCTCCCCCCCCCCTTCCTGTCTCACCTCACTTTTCCACCTCCCTTCCCCTCTTACCCCTTGACCCAGCACAGCCACCTGATGGTGCACTTAGCTGTCCCTGCCACATTCCTGCATGTTCCCACAGGCAGCACTAGCACCTTCCCTCATCCCTACCCTGCTATCTGCTATCCATCCCCTTCCTTCTCCACTACATATCCCAGCTAGATTGCTGCTCACTTCAGACTCAGTTGCAGTCAGGCTCAGAGGTCGTGACCATGCGCTTATGCATTGTTGTGTGTGTGTGTGTGTGTGTGTGTGTGTGTGTGTGTGTTTTCACCTTGTTAAGGAGAAAAAGTTGAAATATTTCTAGCACCTTTTATCATTGTGCTTTCTGCAACTCATCTCCTCTATATTCTTAGCAGTTTAATTCTAAATTCGATGTGTGTTTTTCTGTGTATGAGGTGGAATCTCACATTTTTTAAGAGTAAGCGTAAATTCTAACAGTCTGCAGCACAGTTGCTATTAATTTTTTTTTTTTTTTTTGAAGAGCCAGCATTTGTTCATTTTAGCCTAGTCAATCAGGTTCCAACTTTCGCCTGTTACACACCTGCAGAGTGGCAAGTTATGTATTAATTTTGTTCTGTATTTTCTTAATAGTATATTTCTTAAATTCTATGCATGTTTTTATATTTAAGAAGTATATTGACAAATTTTTGTAACTGCAAAGTATAGAGTCAGGCAGTTGGTAACACAGTTGTCATTTCTTCTGAACAGCCAGCTACACAGCTTATTAAGGTGTCAGCGTCCATTGTTCAAACGTCAAGAGGGTAGCAAGTTGCATAATTAGGTATCTCTGTGTGCTTTTAAAATTACTTCTGAAGTTTGTCAAGATGGGATGGGTAGGATGTGTGCATGCTATGTGCGGATGCAGGAGGAGCTGGCTGCAGATCGCGAACCGCTGAAGGCTGTTTTGACTATGATCAGCTGTATTCAGGCTTCTGCTCCGGGGGTGTAGCGGTGGCAGTGGGCTGTGCTGCCAAGGCACCTTCCAGTGTACCCAATGTGGTGGATCTGCCTCCACTGCATGGTGAGTGGCGGGTAGTGATGTGTTGGGACCAATAACCATAAATCAGTTTGCTGTAAAATTTTTGAACATACTCTCAATTTGAGTGTAGTGCATTTCGTTGAGACAGAAAGGTTTCTGTTCGCAAACCAGCACTATTTTAGAAAGCGTCATTCATGCGAAACAAAGCTTGACCTTTTTTCACATGACATCATACAAACTATGGATGAAAGGCAATAGGCAGATTCAGTATTCCTTGATTTCCGAAAAGCATTGGACACAGTGTCCCACTGCAGACTGTTAACAAAGGTACGAGTATATGGACTAGGTTCTCAGATATGCGAGTGGCTCAAAGCTCAAAGACATGTTAAGTAACAGAACCCAGTATGTTATACTTGATGGCGAATGTTCATCAGAGACAAGGGTATAGTCAGGAGTGAATGAAGAAAATGTGATAGGACCACTATTATTCTCCGTTTACACAAATAATCTGACACACAGATTGAGCAGCAATCTGTGACTGTTTGGTGGTGATGCTGTGATGTATGGGAGATAGCAGAGATGCTGAGCTGCGATAGGCACAATAAAAAGTTCACACAATCATAGCTTTTGGCCATTAAGGCCTTTGTCAGCAGTAGACAAACATGACATGCGCACGCATGCATGCACACGCGCGCGCACACGCACACACACACACACTCACACACACACACACACACACACACACACACACACACACACACAAGTGCAACTTGCACACACACATCTGCAGTCTCTGAGAGCTGAAACTACAAGATGACTTAGACAAAATTTGATGACAGCTAGCTCCGAATGTAGAAAAATATAAGTTAATGCAAATAAATACATAAAAAAATCCCATAATATTCAAAAACGGTGTCAGTAGTGTGCTGCTTGACACAGTCGTATTGAATATCTAAGCATATATGAAATGGAATGAGCACATAAGGATGGTAGTAAGGAAGGTGAATCATCAATTTCAGTTTATTGGGAGAATTTTAGAAAAAGGCGACCTCGTGTAGAACACTAGTGCAAATAATTCTTGAGTACTCTATTAGTTTTTGCGATCTCCAGCAGGTCAGTTTAAAGGTAGCCATTGAAGCTATTCAGAAGCATGCTGCTAGATTTGTTAGCAGTTGATCTGATCAACTTGAGGATATTATGGAGATGCTTTGTGAACTCAAATGTGAATCCGTGGAAGGAAGACAACACACTTTTCTTGAAACACTGAGAAAATTTAGAGAACCAACATTTGCAATTGATCGCAGAATGATTCTACTGCAACCAATGTACATATCACGTAAGGACTGTGAAGACAAGAAAAGATAAAATAAATTAGGGCTTGTTCAGAAGCATACAGACAGTTATTTTTCCATCATTCCAGTTGCGAGTGAAACAAGAAACAATTAAATGTTTAGTAGTGATACAGGTTACCCTTTGCCATGAATCATATGGTGGCTTGCCAAGTTTAGGAGGATGCAGATTTTGTCAGTCACAGAATTAATGCCACTTAAGTGCAAGACCTTGAAGAGTGTGGTGGCAGGACTGTTGAAATATTAATTTCATTGCTCAATACATGTTGTAAGAGACCTGGAAACATATCTTTTACATCATCAAAACAGCTGATTGGGAGGCCGTTCGAATTGCTGAATTTGGTTGCTGGACACGTATAACAGGTCATGGTGAAATCAAGTTAATTGTTGGATGTTTTTACTGGCCACCCGATTCTGTTGTGACAGTTTTATAGTCATTCAGAGAATGTCTTTAGTTAGCCGCATGGAAATACCCAGATCATGCAATATTAGTTGGAGATGACTTTAACATACAGAGTGTAGACTGGGATGTCTATGGATTCATTGCACGGGGTACGGTCAGACAGTCTTGCAAAATGCTTTTAAACACCGTTTTCTGAAGACTGTTTTAAGCAACTAATTTGAGAGCCCACAGACGATGATGCGATGTCTTGTGCTACTTTTGTGTCAGTACATAAATAGTATCTTTATTATATAGGTCATAACAGCCTATCAAATTTAAAGCATTGCGTTGTAGAGACCATCTAGTGAGCATCGTGGTGGATTCATGCGACACGAAACTTGGTAGTTAAAACAATGAGAAGTGCAGGATGGAATAACAATGTTATGAGAAGGATAGATTGCTCATCACCATGTAGAGAAGACACTGAGTCACAGACAGGCTCAACAAAAGGACTGCTATACATTTAAGTTATCAACCAAAAAGTCTACTTCCAAGATGGAAAAAAAAGCACACACATTCACACAAGCACAGCTCTCGCACATAACCACTGTCTCTGGCTGCTGTGACTAGACTGTCAGGACCTAAATGTGTAGTGGTCTTTTCATTGTGCCTGCCGTGACTCATGGTAATCTCTATATGGTAACACACTATCCTTTTCATAATCAATGTGTTAACTTGTTTTTATAGTTACCTGGTGAACTTTCATGTGAAATATTACGGGTAATTTGAAATCATCTTGTCTACATTAATGTTAATTCGAGAGGAATGGAAAAAAAAGAAAATATCTGACTTTTGTAATATTTTTAGGGGGTTACATGACTCAAGAATTAGTGAGTTAATGGAATGCCATTTGTTGGTTCGTTGTGATGTATGTTTATGAGTATGTTATAAACTCTTCTTCACAGATCATACAGCATGCATTTGGAGTGTGGAAACAGGTCGTTGCTTGCTGCAGTATCAAGGTCACCAGGGTTCTGTGAACTCTATACGTTTCCATCCAAATAAAGATGTTGTCCTGACAGCCAGTGGAGATTGTACAGCTCATGTGTGGCAGGCAGCAGTCACCTGGGATCAACCAGTGGTTAGTAATGTAATACTTCTAAAATTATCCTCCTCTTGTTGTAGTGAAGTGAACAGTTCTAATGTCCAACTTTTTTTCCAAGTGTTAAACAGTCTCAACTGAATTACAGAAAGGTCAGTCATCTGATGAAGATCCAGACTCATGTGAGAAGGATGATTTTGGTTGTGAAGACACCAGCAGTGGAGCACCTTGCCTCCGTACACCCGTTTGTGAATTGACAGGACATGCTGGAGTGGTTGTTGCTGCTGACTGGTTACCTGGTGGTGAACAGGTGATAACTGCTTCATGGGACCGCACTGCCAACTTGTATGATGTTGAAACGGGTGAATTGTTGCAGTCTCTTGGAGGTACTCCCTAAGAGTTATTATATTTGTACTCATGTAAATGTTAAAATTAATTATAAATAATTACAAATATTTATTTAAAATGTAGGCGAGATTTCAGCAACATGAATCTCAAATACTGAGACGAATGAACATTGGAGTTACTGACTTACTTTTGCGGTCTTCATTCTGAATATTGGTTTATGCAGTTCTCAGTTCTAGTCTATCCTGTGCAAGCCTCATCATCTCCGAAAAATTAATGCAAGCTACATTCATTTGAACATGTTCACTGGATTCAGGCTTAGCTCTCCCTCTAAATTTCTTACCCTCCAAACTTCCCTCTACTGTGTCTTAATGCTTCATGATGTGTCCTATCAAGCAATCCCTTCTTCTACTCAAGTTGTGCAATTCGATTCAGTACCTCCATATTAGTTTTATGATCTACCCATCTTCAGTATTCTTCTATAGCATGACATTTCGTAAGCTTCCGTTCTCCTCTTGTCTGAATTGCTTATCTTCCATGTTTCAGTTTTTACTACACTCCAGGCAAACAACTTCACAAAATAAGTCATAATCCTGTCTTTTATAACTGCTTTCCTTGCTACTGACAGTTTGCATGTTATGTCCTTTCTGCAGCAACCATCATCAGTTACCTGTTGCACAAATAGCAAAACATGTGTACTACTTTTAGTGTCTCCATTCATAATATAATGATGTTAGCACAGTCTGATGTAATTTGACTAAATTCCATTACCCTTTCTTATCTTTCGTCGAGGTTCATCTTTAGCCTCAAGGAGGGAGAAGGGGTGGGAGGTAGGGGCAGAGGTGGTGGTAATGCTCACCATGCCTGTGGTATTTTTAATAAAGCCAAATGTGCCCCCTGGGTCATTCTAAATGGCGAGGAGCTCATGGAGCTCAACATTTGTTTGTGTGGTAGGTATTTGGTGAACTCTGGTTTCTTGAGCTGAGGACTGGTGAGTGCCACAGTAGTCTGTAACTGTAAGCTCTGGGTGTGCTTCAGTAACCACTGCGCAGCGCAGTGGTGGAACATTTTGTGCCTCAGGGAATCAGTATCTTTGACAGAAATGCCAAAGTCTCTTTTTAAAAGAAACCTTGAATCTCGAGGTACACTATACCCTAGTGAGGTGCATGGCTTTTGGGGCAGAACAGTCATTAGCGGGCAACCTGTGGGCAACCTGTCGCACCTTAGTAGTATAAGCTTATCTGGGTGGATGTTTACTTCCCTAGCTGCTAGTGTTACTTTCATGATGCCCAAATAACTGTTCTCTACTCTCAACAATTCAGTTGGTCCATTGGGCAGTATCAACATCCAAACTCCAAAGAGACCACATGTGGCTAGTCCACTTAAGGTGTCTGTGAATGTGAGAGAAAGCAGTAATAGTAACAGACCACATCATATAGTAGATAATGAATGTTTTTGTTCTTAAACATGTAGAAGGTGCCTTGAAAAACCGTCGCCTTTCTGTGGACATAAGTCTCTAGAAAGACTTGCAAGACAAATTAAATCCATCAATAGGCTGTGCAGTAATATACTACTACCGATTGAGACACTGAAGGCTACTCAAGTGAACAATTTGTTAACTGCTAAACTATTTGGAGAATATGTTATCAACATAGAGCTGCTCACTCGGCTAAATTGTTGTGAACATATTGTGATGTGCCGTGACAAGAATAAGTGCAAAAGAACTCAAGCAGGTATGGGAAAGTGATCCTTTTGTGTGCCTCCATTTTCCTGCATGTATCGGTTACTAAGGGTTAAACCAGCCCGGACTCAAAAACAGTCTTAAGAGATAAAAATGTGACACCATCACATTGTATTGTGTGCCAGCAGGAAAGGTAATGGGAAGTTCAGAATGTCATGAAAAAGTTGATGATGAGCTCCAGAAGCCAATCTCTTATCCTGACATGCAGTCTACCGAAGTTACTAGTGTGTATTACAGCTGGCTTTCCACGACTTAGCTAGGCCTGTGTACTAATACAATGTCATTGCTGCCATCACACAACTTTGGATTGTAACAGTCTGGCAGTGTGTGGAAAATGCAGCTCAACTGCCCACAAACCAAGTATTCATGTGTTTCAGTTGCTTCCAAGCTGATCTGGTTCGGAGAAAGGAAGTTCCTGTCTTCATGGAGGAGAAGAAAATACAGGTGATTGAGGTCACCAACTGAATCTCCTATTCTGACGCAAAGAATACACACAGCTGTCCACTTTTGTGAAATTGTTTGCCTCAGTATTGAAGTGGCATGTACAGAAGACTAGTGGTGGACCCAGACTTTCACAGCTGAGCAGAGCACATAAACATACACCTGTAAATGCAGTTGCAAGCCTGCACCAGTGATACCTTAGCCAAGCCTTCCTACCACTGAAATACTGGTGGTTGTCAAAAGTAATGTCAGAAAGGATAGCAGGGGAACCTGTGTGTCCCTCAAGTACACCCCCCCCCCCCTCCCCGTTTATGGCTGCAGTCTCCCCACCATGGAGGAAAGACAGAAGAAACCTCACTGATATTTCAGTGGAATATGAATGGGTTCAGGACACATGTGGAGGAACTATGACTATTAGCTCAGGGTAGACAGATGCATGTCTACCTTGAAGAGAGACATTTTAAATTCTCTGCCAACCTGGAGCTATGTGGCTGTATTCTCCCCAAAAGGATGACGTTTTGTTCAATATGACACTGATTGCTTATTAAATTACACATTTGGCAGTGGGGAAGACTTGTTGTGCTGGGTATGATATCTAGTGGGGAAAAAAGTGTAGTTAAGTGCTGACCATCCTTGGAATGTTCCAGTACCTGAAAAAGTTCAGATTATTATGACATTAGTGTCCAAGCTGTTAAGAGTTTTCACAAAGAAATTTACCATTGCTTCAGAAATTTCTAGTTAAAATGTAAGAAGAATTAACTCTAGAAGCTTAGAGATGTATCAGTGGAAAACATTATCTGAACATGTAACCAAGGAAGTTCAAAGCAAAGTTCCCCTTCCAGTTTTTGTGTATTGATGAGACAGATTTTAATCCTTATAAGGTGTTCAGCAAACTGCCTCTGATCCTGAAGCTACTGACACATGGTAGTATAATGGTACTCAGCAGCGTTCTGATGAAATTTTCACCACCAGGATATTGACCAGAAAGTAGTGATGTGTAGTTTCTGATCACTTGACTGTGAACCAGTATCTATGCTTCAGTCTCGAATCTCTCTGTATTCTCTCATCAGATTAGGACATTTCACACTTCGTTTGAACCATCAGTCAAATGTAGATATTAGTATTGATAACTGTCTTGATGCTACTTGAGAGCTTATAGACTATGTGACAGCGTAACACTCCCCAAATTCTCTGACATGACTGAGTTGCGCATCTGATATGTCACCATATTGCATGTATCTAGTGTGCAAATAGTATGCTACAAATCAGTACCAGCAATGTTTTATTTGCTACCAATCCTTTTAATCTAAAGCACTATACACTGAATCTAATTCGGGAATAAATAGTAGATATGTAGTAGCGGTACTTCTGATGTGCTCTGCTCTGCAACACAGCCTGTATCTACAAAACCTGGTATGTATTTTTCTTCCCTCACCTTCCCACAGCAGCTGGGGTGTATTTCTGCCAGTATTAACATGTTGTCTTCCATGTTGATGCAAAGAGATTGTGATGCAGTTGGAGAATATCTAAGCATTCTGTGCTGACATAGACGACATCCGTATACTGAAAATTTAATTTTGTTTAAAAGATCAAGGGCATAAACACGTTACTTCATGAAACAAAAGAAGAGTGAATGTTGGGAATAATCTGTTTCATTTATAACAGCACATTCTCCAGCTCCACAGGTGTGGTCCAAATCATGGTGGATTAGTTGATTCCATGACACTAATCAAGGGAATCATTGATGAAGGAGAAATTAACACCAGTTTCTCTGACATCTCTGAACTTTCAGCAATATATTATGCAGAAATGTTGGCATCCAAGAATTACCATCCTAAATCCACTCACCAAAGATTTTTTTTACAGAACATAATACCATATCTTTTACCTAAATGGACCTGTTAATCTACAGTGCTCCTTTTTGCAGCCTGTGAACTAAATAATGTTTTAAGACAATATAGAGATCAGTCCCCAAGGCCAGACAACATCCATAATCAAATACTTCAATGTCCTGTTGAAAATAGTAAAAACTCTATTCTACAAATGATGAAGTACTGAGAACCATAAGGGCCTAAATGCACCATCATAGATCTTGAGATTATAGCATATATGCATGCTCCAGACATCTGATGATCTTATGCTGAACCAGCTTTATCTACATCTTTAGGTTCGCACTGTACATATGAACATTTGTGAAAAGCTGTCTCACCAATTTCTTGGCTCTTCATTTCCATGCGGACCCAAAACACAAAGCATAAATTTATTGCTCTGCATACTCAATTGTTATCGAGGGTTTTTAGTATCTACATCATGTACATAGTAGTAGCAATTTTTAGTTGGAGGTATATCAGCAGTTTTATCTGAACCTTAAGTCACAGAATGCCCTTAATGAAAATGATAATGAGGACCACGAAGTGTTGAAATAGGCCATAATTGTGGGTGTGGTGCATTTATCATATGTTCTGTGTGTTCTAATTTTAGTTCTCATTAATTAAAACTTTACATTTGTCAAAGGACACCACTGTCACTAACCTGTAACAGTATATGGAAATTTTATGGATTAACATTAGTAATAAATATAATCTGAAATATTAATTAATATTTTATAACATAAATTGGGTACATTATTTTTCCACAGGAAATACAGGATGTTGAGACATGGTTAAGAAACGATTCAGACCTATGAGACTGGTGTTTTGTTTACAAATTTGATTTTCACAAATATCTATTTGTCTCAAAACTGTGAGTCTGTGCTGTAGGTCCTTATGGTTCTCAGGGGTTGAAATTTTTGATAAGACATGGCAAGACAGAGAATTTCCCTTACAATGGAGTGAGAGGGTATCGCAGCACATATACCAAAACCAGGACAAGACAAAAAAAAAAAAAAAAAATAACTAAAAGACTGATCAACCTAACAGGTAATTTGGAAAAATCGTTAGAAACTTTGTTTATTGTTTGAAATCTAGAAATCTCCTTTCCTGATTCCAGTGTATATTCTGAAGATCTCGAACTACCAAAGATCATTTCATATGATTGGAGTTTGTGATTTGAGAGTCCTTTATGCACCACTTCATATGGTCACAGTCTTTTTTTATTTCCGCAAGGTGCACAATACAATGTGGTGGTCTCACATCTTTTTCTCTTAGACTGTTGAGAGTCAGGGCTGGTTTGACCCACTGTAACCATTACATACAGGAAAATGGAGCCCCACAAAGATCCATTTTAAGTGCCAAACTTTTTGTAACTGTAATAAATAGTATAGTATATATGATGAGACATGCATTCACACCAGCATTATGAGTATGTGATCTTTGTTAATATTATAGCTCCATATCATTCTGTACAGCAGAATGTCAACTGCAGACTGCTATACAGAAAACGCAAAAATCTGTATCTAAATCACGTGTCCTACAGTTTTGTAGAATGTGGTGTGCTCATCCTTACACAGAACTGTTCCTCAAAACGCAGTTCCAGGAAAGAGGAGACCAGTACGATTTTCTAGGATTTCTTTGTAATAATACACGCATGCAAGTGTGCGCACCCATAGTCACTGGCTGCTAAGACCAGACTGCGAGCAACAGCACATAATGGAAGAAGCAGTCTGGATTGTGGTGGTAAGGAGGAGGCTGGGGTGGGGCAGGGGAGGGATAGCAGGGTTACGGTGGGGGATAGTAAAGTGCTAAGTAAGGGAGCATACAGGAACAAGGTGAAGAGAGGGTAGGGCAGCTAGGTGCAGTTGGGATGTTAGATGGAGGGAAAGATCGGGGGGGGGGGGGGGATGGTGGCAGTGGAAAAGGAGAGGAGTTACAAAGATTGTGGGTACGTTGGTGGAAAGAGGGGTGTGTAGTGCTAGAGTTGGAACAGGGAAAGGGATGGGTGAGTAGGACAGTAACTGATGAAGATTGAGGCCACGAGAGTTAAAGGGGACATATGATGTACTCCAGGGAGACTTCCCACCTATGCAGTTCAGAAAAGCTGGTGTTGGCAGGAAGGATCCAGATGGCACAGGCTGTGAAGCAGTCATTAAACTGAAGAACATTGTGTTGGGCAACATGCTCAGCAAGTGGGTGGTTCAGCTGTTTCTTGGCCACAGTTTGTCAGTGACCATTTGTGCAGACAGACACAGTATGCAGCACAGTGGTTACAGCTTAGCTTGTAGATCACATGACTGGTTTCACAGGTAGCCCTGCCTCTGATGGGATAGGTGATGCTTGTGGCTGAACTGGTGGTGGTGGTATGTTTGGGACAGGTCTTGCCTCTACTACAATATTACAGGGACGTGAACCATGAGGCAGTGGATTAGGAGAAGGGGTTGTCTAGGGATGGCTGAGGATATCGTGTAGGTTCAGTGGGTGGCAGAGTACCATTGTGGGAGGGGTGGGAAAGATAATGGATCGAATATTTCTCATTTCAGAACACGATGAGAGGTAGTTGAAATCCTGACAGTCTGTGGTTCAGTTGCTCCAGAGTCACGAGTGAAATTCTCCTCTTGCTGGATGTTGGAACTTCGGGAAGTGGGGGGTAACTTTGGGAAGTGGGGGGGGGGGTAGGCTGGAGGGCTTGAGAGGTAAGACTCAGCTCTTTTTCTATACAAGGCAGGGAGGGTAATTATGGTCTGTGATGGCATAATTGAGATCCTTGATATATTTCAAGAGGAAGAGCTCATCACTACAGTATTCTGCCGCCCACCGAACCTACACAATATCCTCGTCCATCCCTACACAACCTCTTTTACCAACCTGTTGTCTCACGGCTCATGTCCCTGTAATAGACCTAGATGCAAGACCTGTCCCATACGTCTTCCTCCCACCACCACATACTCCAGTCCGGTCACAAACATCGCCTATCTCGTCAAAGGCAGGGCTACCGGTGAAACCAGTCAGGTGATCTACAAGCTAAGCTGCAGCTACTGTGCTGCATTCTACGTGGGCATCACAACCAACGAGCTGTCTGTCCGCATGAATGGCCACTGACAAACTGTGGCCATAAACAGCTGGACCACCCACTTGCTGAACATGCTGCCCAACACAATATGCTTAACTTCAATGACTGCTTCGCAGCCTGTGCCATCTGGATCCTTCGTACCAACATCAGCTTTTCTGAATTGCGTCAGTGGAAACTTCCTTCAGTATAGTCTATGTTCCCTTAACCCTCCCTGTGTCACCCGTTGTTAGTCATTGATCTACTCCCACCTACCCCCTTCCCTGCTCCCACTCCAGCACTACGCAGCCCTCTTTCCACGAATGTGCACACAGTCTTTTTACTTCTCTCCTTGTCCACGGCCTCTCCCCTCCCTCCCCCCCCTCACTCCTCACTCGCCACTCGCCACCCCCCCCCCCCCCCCTGCCAACTGCTCTCTGTATAACCTCCAGACTACACCTAGCTGCCCTACACCCTCTCTCCACCTCATCTCTTCATGCTTCCATAAGTAGACCCTTGCCGTTCTCCACCCCTACCCTGCTATACCTTCCCCTCTCCACCCCAGCCTCCTCCTTATGCCACCATCCAGCTTTATCTGCGACTCAACGTCTCCATTGTATGACGAGTACCAATCTATCCTTTTCATAATATTGTCATTATTCCATCCTGGGTTTTCCATTGTTTGATTTTACATTGTTCCCATATACACAACAACTCAAGACTTCCTGCATGAAAAAACAACTCTCTCTTTGACAAACTGCCTGTTGGCTTCTGTCTGGAGTTCTTCAGCCAATGTTCGTCTGATGTTTTTATGTGACGTTTCACCAGCACGAGTGGCTGGCATTGTAAAATTTCATCCTCCATTGCCAGTGGTGGACTGGAGCCAATCTTGCAGCCACAGACTATATATACCTGGAGTGCCAACATCTAAGGGCTTCTCTGCGGTCATTTCCATTGCAGTTCTCTTGCTACCTGCGACCGTTATTCGCTATAGCACGGGAACCCAGGATCCATTTATCGATTTACCTTGAGGCTTTCTTCTTTCTTGTTGCAGCTATTCTTGTGTTTGTGTATTTATATAGCTTCTCTGAACAGATGGGTCTGATAGCTCCTCTCTATAGCGAGAACTTCAGTGTCAGAAAATGTTACTGCGTGGGCGGACTTTTACAGCACGTGCTCTGCCACGACTGATTTGTCCATCTGCCCCAACTTGCAATGTCACTTATGTTCTGTGATCCTGTTGTTGATTGATTGTCCAGTCATTCCAGCTTTTCCGCATGTTGATCATCTTTGTTGCTTTGTAAATATCTTTACGCTTATTTGTGCGATATACGGCCAGTTCTGTCCACCACTCTGAGAATGTATGACAGGAAGGCAATACCCAACATTTCTTTTTCTGATTTGTCACTTTGTCGAGTGTTTGGCCCTGTTGTACCACTAATATAGCTTGTAGAGTAGCCGTTGCTCCCCAGAAAACTTTGCAAGTGTTGCATTTCGCGTCTGAGATGCTATGGCTCACATATTCATCTTGCTCATGTCACAAGTGTATTAATCACAAATGCCTTATAGTTCTAGCAGGTTGCAGGAAATCATTGTGAATGATGGTTTGAAAAGTGGTACTTTCAAAGTAAATTTCCTTCTGTGCAAGATGAATGGAGGGGAAAAAAAAGACCGCCCACGCAGTAACATTTTTAAGGTCGATATTATATGGAAAGCTTAGCTTTTCTTGTAGCTATACTGTATGTGTATTAATTTAAACCATTAACTTTTCTTGTTTGTGTGTTCACACTACTTAATAGTGATCTCGCTATTAGTTGACTACATCATGTGTTCTATGCTCAGAATATCTGCTGTCATTGGCTGACGAGATCACATAACATGAGCTATGCTTGGCTGACAAAAGTGCAGTGCAATCTTGATTTAAGTGCTTTGGAAGCTACCATGCTGCATTTGTTGGTTTTTGTATTTACACTTTCATAATATGAAAATATCCAATGTACACATTGCCACACATCAAAGGTCCTTCAAAACGCATTGCTTTATACTAGGTTTCATTTCCTAAAGTGCCAGGAAGTTCTATGCCAGTGTATAAAACTTTTACCATTCAAAGGATTGATAAGTTTTTCAGCTCCATGAGAAAGTACATTATCTCTGTACACAGAAAAAATGTATGAGGTGTGTTCAAATGTAAGGTGACTTTATATTTTTATGAAAAAAAAAATTATTTATTCATCAATATTCATGTTGTTCCCTTCAAAGTAATCCCCCCTCAGATACAAATACACTTGTGCCAACGCTTCTTACAATCCTCGAAGCACTTCTCATAAGCAGTTTTTGGTGCAGCCTTGAGTACTTCCACTGATGCAGTTTTTATTTCTTCAGTCATTGAAAATGTTCGTCCTTTAATAGATCTCTTCAGTTTTGGAAACAGGAAAAAGTCGCAGTGGGCCAAATCCAGTGAATATGGTGGCTGAGGCATGATTTTCATGTTGCTTTTGGCAAAAAAATCCCACACATGCAACAATGAATGAGCAGGTGCATTGTCATTATGCAAAAGCCATGGATTGTTTTTCCACAATTCCGGACTTTTTTGCATATTGGTTCTTGCAAACAACGCATTGTTGTTGTGGTCTTCAGTCCTGAGACTGGTTTGATGCAGCTCTCCATGCTACTCTATCCTGTGCAAGCTTCTTCATCTCCCAGTACCTACTGCAACCTACATCCTTCTGAATCTGCTTAGTGTATGCATCTCTTGGTCTCCCCCTATGATTTTTACCCTCCACGCTGCCCTCCAATACTAAATTGGTGATCCCTTGATGCCTCAGAACATGTCCTACCAACCGATCCCTTCTTCTGGTCAAGTTGTGCCACAAACTCCTCTTCTCCCTAATCCTATTCAGTACCTCCTTATTAGTTATGTGATCTACCCATCTAATCTTCAGCATTCTTCTGTAGCACCACATTTCGAAAGCTTCTATTCTCTTCTTGTCCAAACTATTTATTGTCCATGTTTCACTTCCATACATGGCTACACTCCATACAAATACTTTCAGAAAAGACTTCCTGACACTTAAAATCTATACTCGATGTTAACAAATTTCTCTTCTTCAGAAACACTTTCCTTGCCATTGCCAGTCTACATTTTATATCCTCTCTACTTCGACCATCATCAGTTATTTTGCTCCCCAAATAGCAAAACTCCTTTACTACTTTAAGTGTCTCATTTCCTAATCTAATACCCTCAACATCACCCGACTTAATTCGACTACATTCCATTATCCTCGTTTTGCTTTTGTTGATGTTCATCTTATATCCTCCCTTCAAGACACCATCCATTCCGTTCAACTGCTCTTCCAAGTCCTTTGCTGTCTCTGACAGAATTACAATGTCATCGGCGAACCTCAAAGTTTTTATTTCTTCTCCATGGATTTTAATACCTACTCCGAATTTTTCTTTTGTGTCCTTTACTGCTTGCTCAATATACAGATTGAATAACATCAGGGAGAGGCTACAACCCTACAACGCATAACATCAAGGTAATACTCGTTATTGACCGTATGACCTTGAGGCAAAAATTCGTGATCCACTAGAAGACCATGGTAATTGAAGAAAAAAAGAAAAAAAAACTGTGAGCGAAACTTTGACATTTGATCGAACTTGGCATGTTTTTTTTTGGTCTTGGTTCTCTGGGGTGCCTCCATTGGAACGATTGGGCTTTAGTTTCAATGTCTTAACCATAAACCCATGTTTCGTTACCATTTATGACCTTTGTGAGCAAATCAGGATTATCATTGTCATCGTTAAAGAGCTCCTGAGTGATGCTCATGTGACGGTTCTTCTGATCACAATTGAGAAGTTTTGGAACAAACTTCGCTGACACATGTCTCATGCCCAGAAAATCTGAAAAAAATTGCATGACACGAGCTGACCATCCTCAGCAACTTCTCTTACAGTAATTCGATGATTTTCCAAAGCAATTTTCTTCACAGCTTTGATGTTATCATCTGTTGTTGATGTGCTGGGGCATTCAGAGCAAGGTTCGTCATTTGCATCTTCTCGGCCATCTTGGAAGAGCTTATACCACTTGTAAAAATTTTTTCTACTTAGAGTAGACTCATCATATGCCACTTTCAACATTTAAAGTGTTTTAGAGCACTTGATTCCATAATTCACATTAAATTTGATGCAAATTCTTTGCTCCGTTTTTTTATAATAATCAAAAATTGTCGAGCACACTAAAATAGTCTAACCTTTCTATCTGTCAAAAACAAATGAAGTATGCTGTACACTTGAAATTGCGAACATATCTTCAGGACATGTGTATCAACATTAAAAAAAATCAATAATCGAATGTTCGTTAACTGCACAGTTTGAAAAGTCACCTTACGCTTTGTACAGCCCTCGTATTTTCACCCAGAGTGTAGTGTATTTTCACTCGGGGAAAATGTATTTTTAACCAAAAATCCGGGAAAGTCTGGGGGATTTTTATTATTATTTTGTCCTTATATACACCCAGGATGGACCTAGGACACCACCTGTCAGAGATTCTAATGGATAATGAAAATATTATAAGCCAAGTGCTATGCTTTATATGAAGAAGTGATTTTACAGAGTTTAAAGACAAGACTTCTATGACAGCTTAGAGGGTCAGCCTAGGGGGCGAAGGTGGGAGGGTGGGAGACTTGCTGTTGATATTCTCCTCGAGGCATCACCTAATCCATACTTTGTACCTGATGCTGCCATAGGTGACAAAATATCTATATCTGAACATATGATACCAAATACATACAGCTGGTTGTGATTTTTAACTGTTGCACATTTTCCTTATTCTATTTTTGACAGTTAAATTTTAGTTGGCAGGTTACCCATATATGTACCTAGTACAAAACATACGATGGTTTTGTTACTGTCGAAAAGAGAGAAGAAGGAAAAAGAAGCTCATACCTACATCTTTGGATGCCATGAGATGATAGTGACTAGTAACTATGTAGTTGAGTCTGTTTACATTTACAATTGTGACTTACAGCAGCAAGATTTGGCATATAGGACCAGAACATTGATGACGAAGAATATATTGCATCAAGCATGTTCTTGTATCAGTATTGGGATGTGCCACACAATTGTATGTTGCTCAGACAATTGGGTGGAAGAATGTAAGTTGCTTGATGTACATAAAGGTGTCTCTCTTTGTTTAATTTTTATTGCTCTTCAGCTTGTATTTGTGTGGGAATATACGATAGGGAAACCTTACATGGTATGTTGACTAGAAAGCTGATTTGTATAGACAGATAACCTGTAGTAACAAACTGTGTCATCCTGATGCAGAATGGCTACAAAAAAGGTAGTATTGTGTGTATTAATATTATTTATTGTGTGTCAGAATTCCATATGTTTGAAACAGCTTTCTCACATTTACTAAGAGAACACAATGCTTTAGAACTTTTGGTTTTCATTCACTAGTTAATAACAGCCCCCCCCCCCCCCCTCCCCGCGCCTGCATCCCTCCAACCCCTGTGCTTTTGTGCTTAGTCTGTTATTCCCTATTTTCTTCAAGGGATTGTGTTCTGATCACTTGCCTGTTACATCTCCTATTTCCCCTTACATACATAATTTCATTTTATGGATTCATAATCATTTTTATCTTCTCAAAGTGTTAGCACTTCCTCACCATTTTCTGCACCTTTAGTCTCATTTCTGACATTTCCGTTTCTAACTTTTTTTTATACTCCATGTTTTTCAAATCCTGCTTTCTGAACCCTGTTTTTTACCACGAAGCCTAGAATTGTCTTCTTTAAAATGGTGTCTGGCATTCACATCTTAAAGTTTTTACTTGGATTTTTGTATTTTAAAATTCAGTTTTATGTGTCCTTTGTAGGTTGTTGTGTTTGGATTTTCTACTTGTTTCTTGCTGTTGCTGCATAGAGTAAACTGTCACTTTTTATTATAATGTATGTGACTGTAGAACTGATTCTTTGTGTGTATAATATACAGCCATTGAAAATTCATGAAGAATCTTCACTGTTGTTGTTGCTTGTAATTTTGTAGATGCATAGCTTGAATTCTTTATGTACTAAAAGCTTACAGCAATTTTTGTTTGTTATGTACTAAGTAACCTTGTCTCAATTTTAGGTCATGACCAAGAGTTAACACATACTTCATCACATCACTCCAATCGTCTTGTTGTCACATCATCAAGGGACACAACATTTCGACTGTGGGATTTCAGAGAACCAATTCATTCAGTCTCTGTTTTTCAAGGACACACAGAGTAAGCGATACTTGTAAAATTCTTCGTCTTTATCTGCAAATAAGTCATGATGGAAATTGGTATTGTGACTGCCTTAATTTTCAAGTAGTGCATGCCATCTGAAGTGGGTATTCCGGGGACCTCATGTTGTCAAGAGAAGTTGCAGACTTGTGCCCTATCCCCAAAATAGGTTAGAGTTACCATAAGTGCCCCCTCGTATTTCATGGTTGTTGTACAAAGATTCTGTAACTTACCGAATGAAAGAGTTGGTATGTTGATAGAGACACTAACAAACACAAACACAAAATTTAAGCTTTCGCAACCCACGGTTGCTTCATCAGGAAAGAGGGAAGGAGAGGGAAAGACGAAAGGATGTGGTTTTAAGGGAGAGGGTAAGTAGTCATTCCAATCTCAGGAACGGAAACACTTACCTTAGGGGGGGAAAAAAGGACAGGTATACACTCGCACGCGCGCACACACACACACACACACACACACACACACACACACACACACACACACACACACATCCATCCGCACATACACAGACACATATCCATCCGCACATACACAGACACAAGCAGACATTTGTAAAGGCAAAGAGTTTGGGCAGAGATGTCAGTCAAGGCGGAAGTACAGAGGCAAAGACATTGTTGACTGACATCTCTGCCCAAACTCTTTGCCTTTACAAATGTCTGCTTGTGTCTGTGTATGTGCGGATGGATATGTGTGTGTGTGTGTGTGTGTGTGTGTGTGTGTGTGTGTGTGTGTGTGTGCGCGCACGCGAGTGTATACCTGTCCTTTTTTCCCCCTAAGGTAAGTATTTCTGCTCCCGAGATTGGAATGCCTCCTTACCCTCTCTCTTAAAACCCACATCCTTTCGTCTTTCCCTCTTCTTCCCTCTTTCCTGATGAAGCAACCGTTGGTTGCGAAAGCTTGAATTTTGTGTGTATGTTTGTGTTTCTTTGTGTGTCTATCAACATGCCAGCACTTTCGTTTGGTAATTCACATCATGTTTGTTTTTAGACATACACACACACGCACAGAATGTGACAGTACTCATCACAGATATCTTCAATAGGTAATGCAGTATTTTTGAACTTTTCATAAAGTTTTAGTTCTTTGCTAAAGAAAAGTGTGTTAAATGTGGAGCGAATTTTAGTGTTTTTATGAAATGGTAAATGGCACATCTATTTGCAAAGCAGGACTCATGTCTCATAATGAGTTATATGAAATGTGAAGTCAGTGTTTCCAAGACTTCAGACCATGCTACATAAAATTCTGAGGAGAGCACTATCAAACTTGAACCTATGGAGTATGTGCATTGATTGTGCTAGCAAGCTGTTTACTGCTTTTACATTTACTATACTTTTTTGTTTCAACCTGTCTGGTTTAACTTCTTGGTTTCTGATCCCTTCAGTGTCTATTTATGCTTGATTTGGAAATCACGTACTAATTGCTGTATTTTGCGTTGTTTCCCATCATCTTTTTCTCTGTGTCCCAACTTTGTGCCCTCATTTTTTTTTATCATCATCCTTTACTTCCTTCTTAATATTGCCTTTGGTGTTACATATGACTTGCTTTTTGACAATGTGTGGCGTGTAAAAAGAAGGCTAAGTTGTGCCAAGGTTCTGGTTTTGTTTTTAGAGTTCCCTGTATTGGTATTGTGTGAGACTGTTTCCAAATTGAAGAAAGTAAAGGTCATGCCACCACCAAAAAGGCCTTGCCTGGTAAAGAATGATTGGGTTTACTTATTTCTTATAACTACCTGCTCCAAATGTTGTACTACGGTATATGGCCACCAATAAATTTAAAAAAGGAACATTATTTGAACTTATTTTGTTTTATCTTACTGGAAGCCTTTTGTCTAATAACAGGCTCCCCCTTCCCCTACAGCATTTGCTACTCAGTGGTCTCATATTTAGCAATCAATCACTCCTTCTCATTCTTCTTCTGCCTCCATGTCAGTCATGCAAACCAAAAGTGGAAGCCACAGAAACAAGCACTGCTAAAGTAGTGCTTCACTAATGATCAGTGAAACCAGTTCAGGCATTAATGGATCTGTAGCAACAATGTCTGGAATACCCAGGACTGACCGTATCACCAAATAGATAGATAGGAAGTAAGTAATACAGAGGGGCCCGAAAAAATGTATCCACTGTTTAAAAGTCCATAACTTGCAAAATATTTGAAGGGGTTGTCTCATTTTTGGTGAAAGTGTAGCTTAAAGTCCAACTTAAAGATATCACTGTAGGTGTTCGAAATGGTCACCATTAACATCCACACACAAACGATGCCGCCGAACTGCAGCACGAACTACTGACTGCAACGTGTTCAGTTGGATATTTGCTCATGAATGTGTGATGGATTCTCGAAGTCCAGAGGAGCAAGGTCTGGGGAACGTGATGGATACTCCACAGCACCTCTACGGCCTATCCATCTTCCTGATAGATTTTCGTTGAGATACGCCCTAACACGATTTTGGTAGTGGGCTGGGGCACCATCTTGTTTAAAGTAAACTCTTCCGTCTCCATACAAGTCTCGGATGGCAGGTAAAATAGATGTCTGAAGCTTCTGAAGGTACACGTCACCGGTAACCGTGCCTGTGGAAGATGGATAGGCCGTAGAGGTGCTGTGGAGTATCCACCACGTTCCGCAGACCTAACTCCTCTGGACTTTTACCTGTGGGGGAACACCAAAGGACGTCGTTTATCATGCACATTGGATGAACTTTGAGAATCCACCGTACATTCATGCGCAAATATCCAACTGAACACGTTGCAGTCAGTTGTTCGTGCTGCAGTTCGGCGGCATCGGTTGTGTGTGGATGTTAATGGTGACCATTTCGAACACCTACAGTGATATCTTTAAGTTGGACTTTAACCTACACTTTCACCAAAAATGAGACAACTCCATCAATTAGTTTGCCAGTTATGGACTTTTAAACAGTGATTACATTTTTTTGGACCCCTCTGTACTTTTCAGAGTACTGCCATATTTGGGATAGGTAAAATAGACTAATGGACGTAATAATTATGATATGATGGAGCGAGTCCCTGCCTTTGCAGAAGCGGACCCTTTCGAATTAATGAACAGAATAGTGCTGCAAGCAGGGTGTAATCAAATCATGCTAGCTGGTCACTAATGTGTGAGTTTTTCTTCCTGTGCATCCTCATATGCTACTGCTGTTCCACCTCTGATTATGTCTTACTACGAAAGAGGACATCTAAGTGGGATTTTGCCAATGAATTAAACTAACTCTTTGTTGTAATTGCTGCGGTTAGGCTTATAAAGTTGATTGCCGTATTAGTTTGTTCATGATAAATCTCTATGCAGTATAATGACAATGAAACACCTACCCCTTTCCCTGTTTGCATTCGAGCACTGCACAGCCCTCTATTCCACCAACGCACACACAGTCTTACTTCTCTCCTTTTCCCTTTTCTGCCCCCCCTCACCCCCCTCCTGCCCCCACCCTATGTCTAACCTCCCAAATGCACCTAGCCGCCCTACCCCCTCTCCGAATCATCCCTGTGTGCTCCCACAAGCAGCACTTTACTGTCCCCCACCCCTACACTGCTACTATCCCTCCCCTCCCAGCCTCCTCCTTAACCCCACCACTCAGATTGCTTCTCCCATCATGTGCAGTTTCTTGCAGTCTGGCCAGCCAGAGACCATGGTCGCGTGTGTGTGTGTGTGTGTGTGTGTGTGTGTGTGTGTGTGTGTGTGTGTGTGTGTGTTTTGTCTAAATCAGGAGGTGGTTTTTCGGCCAAAAGCTTACTTGCTTAGCAGTCTTTCTGCTACGCCTGTCTGTGGCTGAATATTTCCACTATATGGTGAGTAGCAGTCTATCATTTGTGTAATATTGTCATTATTCCATCCTGGATTTTCCATTATTTGATTTTGTCTATGCTGTGTAACGTACTTCCATTTCAAAATTGCTTGACTACCTCTTGTATACATTATATCATTGATACTAGGTGTGTTGAGCGACTAATTTATAAACACAGAAAAAGGTATGGATTAAAACTAAATAATTTAGCTGATCTGTCTTTTTGGAACTCGCCAGCTTTTGTGTGTTTCTTAAGTATCATATAATCCATGACTAAAAGTTCCTCTGCATCACTCAATAACAGGGAAAGATGATGTACATTCAGATATTTATGATTTGTTTCACCAGAAAGCCGGTGGAAACAATTTCTCTGGATAAAAGTTGTGCAGATGATTAAGGGGAGGTATCGATAAAATTTCATCCCAAGGAAGGAGAGGCGCACACAGCAGTCAATTGAAATGCCCTATTAATAATAATAATAATAATAATAATAATAATAAAAACTAAAGGGATTGCAGCTGACTGCTTCGTGCCTCCCCTTCCTTATAGTCTACAGTTGCTGTGCAGCACGGTTTCTGATGGAATCAAAGTTGGTTAAAATTTCATCCTAGGCACAAAAAAATCGCAGGCGGCTGAAAATTTATTTCATAACATATCTTTGCGTGCTGAATTCAGGGTGTATTACCAATTTGCTGAACAATTTTTTTAATCACCTTTGAATTTTTGATTTTTGAAAAAAAAATCATTATTTTTTCAAACCTATACGCGGAGTTGTTGGTTATCATGGAATGTATTTATGAAAATGATTTGAATCAAAATTTTTTAAAATTGACATAGGCATAGTTTTTTTTGTTGTTTAGGCCATTGTAGCTTTTTTCAATGAAATTGGAGTATTGTTATCTTTTTAACATTATATACATACAAAAAGTATAAATGAATTATAAAAATTTGTATTTATAATACATGACAAGAACTGAGCATAAAGTAGAATTAATAAGACATTATACAAAGTTTGGCCCATTAGGAAGGAAAAGTAAATAAAAACTGACTTGATACATTTGAAAATTGTATTCTTTGTTTTCAATTTACAAATTACATCACATATTTCCGTCTCCGTAGCATCCACATGGATGGGTCATTGAGTATAGCTGGCCACGCAGTATGAAAATGGATCATTTCCGGCCACCAGGCATCACACTGTCGTCAATTGCATCGCATTAGAGTTGCTAGATTGCAGGAGTGTTAATGCTAGAGAGAGAGAGAGAGAGAGAGAGAGAGAGAGAGAGAGAGAGAGAGAGAGAGAGTGAGTGAGAGTGAGAATAAAGTTATGTAAAGTAACTGAATAGTGTTCAAATGTTGGTCCTGCTTGACCTAAGAACCTCACACCCTGCCGCCATCCATTGTGGATTAGAAACCTTAATAGATATTGCTTTCCAGTTCACAACTGAGTTCACTGTGAACATAAATCTGCAGGTCTGCAAAAAAATTTTATTTAGCAAATTGGGTTTACCCACTGAATTCAGCATGCTGAAATAAATTTTCAGCACACTGTGATTGTTTTACTACCGGGTTTAAATTTCACCAGTACCTCCCCTTAACTGATTGAATATTGTTGATGTAGAATTATTACGACAAGATTATATAATATTGATCTTTCTTTTTCTACAGGACTGTTACTTCTGCAGTATTTACACGTGAGGACAAAGTTGTTTCTGGTTCAGATGACAGGAGTGTAAAAGTATGGGACTTAAGAAATATGCGATCACCCCTTGCAACTGTACGTGCTGACTCAGCTGTAAATCGTTTGGCAGTATCTGCTGGAGGTGTTGTTGCAATACCACATGACAACCGACAAGTGCGTTTATTCGACTTGAATGGTCAGCGAGTTGCTAGGTTACCACGCACGAGTCACAAGGTAAGATGAATGAGAATTACCTATTTTATATTGCATTTAATAATTCATTAGGAAAGTGTATTAGTGGTGACAGAGTTAATGTTATTCAGTGTTTCGTTTCAGTTGCAGCTTGTTTTTCTGTAATGGACATTACAAAATTTCATTCCAGGAAAGGTGAAGTTGAAAATACTAATTTTTTTTAAAATTTGTTTAGTGAGGTTGTTGTTGCCACATAATTGGAAATCAGTTCCTCTCATCATATTTTATTTTGTGACTAATAATTTTTGGCAGTATATGAACAATGAATCATATAATGCCATGTTTTGTTATTGTTCTGGTTGGTGTTGTTATTTCATGCTCTTGTTAAGTTAAACTGGCTCAATATGAGCCTTTATCAAAGTTCCTGGTGTTCAACATTAGGAGGATAATATACTACTCTTACATATGCATAGTTGTTCCTGTCATTCCAGCCAGTTTCATGTGTGTTATATGCAGATGAATGAGGAGTTTTCACATTTGGAGCGCGCCGGTCGGTGTGGCCGTGCGGTTCTAGGCGCTTCAGTCTGGAACTGCGTGACCGCTACGGTCGCAGGTTCGAATCCTGCCTTGGGCATGGATGTGTGTGATGTCCTTAGGTTGGTTAGGTTTAAGTAGTTCTAAGTTCTAGGGGACTGATGACCTCAGATGTTAAGTCCCATTGTGCTCAGAGCCATTTGAACCATTTGAACATTTGGAGCTCAGGAAAATATTACTGCATACCTTTATTACCAAAACTGTTTAATTGCAGTAACATTGTGGTTTTTCACTAAAGCTGAATTAGTGTGTTTGAGACAGGAGTAATCTGTATTCTCCTTGTTTTGGTGGAAAGAACCCAAATCTAAAGGTTATACTTCTTATGAGATTGTATGGAATGGGAGTATGGAGCGAGAAATTTGTTGAAGATGTCATTCCAGTATATGCCCTATGAACAATGTCACATGCTGGCAAGATGTTCTCCACTCTTTTTGTTTTGTAGATACAATGTGTAACTGTTCAAATTTGCACGTTACCTACTTATTACTCACAAAGATACAAACTCTAATGATCAACAAAACCAAACAACAGTCCAATGGAAATCATTCCTTCTTTGTGAACATAGTTTCCTCATAGACATATAAAATTGCTGTGCATTACATAGCTCCTCTAGTGCCCCACTTGTCTTGTTGGCAGGAAAAATTTCAAATTACCCATCCAAATCCCATGTTTGGCCATCCCGACAGTAATCCAACTCGAATGATGAAAGTTACTTGGACACGCTTGCATAAGTTTGGTGCTTGTTGTAGTCATGGGACCCTCGTGATTGCCACCTTCTCAACACACGTCATGTTTAGCCTTTGTTTTAACTTTTGAACTTGGTAGAAATAAAGATTCTTCACCTTCATCTTTACTTCCGATTCAATTTGTGTTCATTTTATCAGTGTAAGATCAGCCACTTTGTGCTTGGAAGCTTTCTTCTGACTTTTCTTAAAACGTTCTTGGGTATTCAGCCTGTCAGCATTGTCCAGTTGATATGATATTATGGCATGCTGACTTGTCACCATCTTCAGGCAGTCATGATTACTGATTCGTCCTCTGCTGTGTGCCACCTTAACTACCCCCTCCCTCCCACTGCTGAGCTTGGGCTCGCTGTACCAGGGAGTTGCCAGGACATGAGTTAGGGTCTTCTTTCTCTCTGCTGCCACTGTGGGGGGTCTGGAGGCCACTGGTGCAAAGGAAATGCCTCTGTGGTGTGATCCCCAGCTCTCCATTTAGCATGACCATAGTGGATATTTCCACACACACATTATTGTGCTTTGTGCACTCTCGAGACTTGGTATCAAGCTTTACAATTTAAAATGCAATTCTGTAATGTGTTGTCCTGTTTCGGCAATTTGGACCATCATGTTTCATGCTATGTCCTTTAAAAAGAGAGTGCTCTGCCACAGCTGACTTGGTTGGTTGTTCCTTATCTCTCAGACATTTCTGCACCATACATATTTCCTGCTCCATCCAGGTGGTGTGATCACTATACATTTTCCCTCTGTGATACGGGATGCAGTAGACTCCTGGTTTTTGGAATCCTAGATCATTCCCAACAAGGTGCATTTATGGTGGTGGACAAAATACATACTTGACTTTCTTTATGGAGTAGTCTTCCAATTTTTGAATATGTGTTCTGACATACAGGATAAATGCCTTCGCAACAGGTTTCTATTCTTCCCCTGCAAGTTGTGACCTTGACTCCTTCAGTTTTATGATGTGCTTGATCTAATGTGAAGGTAACTGTCCTTCTGGAAAACTGTCTGTAGGTGCTGCAACTCTGCTGCAAAGCTCTGTTGGATGGAGATTTCATGAGCCCTGTCCTGTAGTGTGCTGAGGATGTCCTCTTGTTGTGAAGAGGCATGACAGATGGAATCACGCATTGGTTTGCACTAAACATCGTGTCCTAGTCTGTCGTGATCTCTGTTTGACCAGCATGTCTGGGAAGGGAAGCTGATTTTCTTTATTGTAAATATGATGTTTTGGTGCAGCAAATTGATGTTGCAGGAAGCCTTGTAGATGCTCTTGCCCGCCTAGCTAGATCATGAATGTGTCATATAAGTATCAGAGAAAATGTGAAGCTTTGTGGGCTGCTGACTAGACCTTTATCAGATGCCTCAAAGACATGCTGGCTACCATTGCTGATAGTACAGCTCATCACTACTCTGTTGGTCTATTCATAGTGACATCCATTAAACCAGAAGGAGTTTGATGTGAGAATGAGTTCAGAGAGTACTGTCACTGGCGTTTACCTCCTGTGAAGTTGAGAGAGTCTGTTAGAAGTACCTTGTGCTGCTAAACTGGCGTTTACCTCCTGTGAAGTTGAGAGAGTCTGTTAGAAGTACCTTGTGCTGCTAAACTTATCATTGGTGTTCTTATCTCCCCCCCCCCCCACACACACACACATATACATTCACTAGAAGTACCTTAGTAAAAAGAGAAACCACACTGAACCTCACAATGAGGTTCTCCTGGGCTACCAGAAGCCTGAACCTGCTGGGCAAAATGCACTGAATTTTGTATGTGGTGGAGCCACTTGCCAAAAAAGGGCCTGGGAATTATGGTCAGTTGTTTCACTAGCTCAAACAGTGGCTGCGCTGATGTTGCTTAGGCTGAGACAGAATACAATCGCTTATTTGTAGGCTTCAAGTAGTTGAAACATTCCTGCTCACAACTGAGATGTAAATTGGTTGTAAATTAAAGTTCTTATATTGCACTTGTCTTATTAATTTAGAGTTTGTTGCAAAAGATATAAAAGGTTTTGCGGAAAGAAGTTGTTGCTGTCTTAATACTAAGCTTGTTACATTGGAGGTGTTGATTGTTGCTCAAGCTAGTAATTTATTCTCATTTGCCACAGAAAGTTCTGAAGTGATTCTTTTGGAAATAGGAGGCATTCTTACGTAGTTGGCAGTGGCCTTATATTCTGATACACAGCTAGTTAGTGATTATGCCCACATAAAATGCTGTGTAGTAATTACGGCAGAGCTGGTAGAGACATGGTTTCGTTCACAGGTGGCCCTACTTCTGATAATATAGTATAAGCCTATGAAAGGACTGGAGTAAGACGTGCTGAGTGGATGAATTGGGAAGCTCTGGCACCTGAGTCTTCCACGGGAATAATGTGCTTCCTGTGGTAAAGGGTTGAGAGTGGAAGTGGCATAGAGATGGACTAGGGTGTTGTCTAAATTTGGTGGGTGACAGAATACGTTTTTGGGAGTATGATAACGATCTTGGCTAAGATGTCTCTCATTTTCAGACTTGATAATACTCATCAAAGTTCTGGTGAATGATATGGTTCAGCTGCTCCAGTCTGGGATGATATTTGGTGACAAGGGGGATGTTCATTTGCAGCTAATTCCTGGGGATGGGGGGGGAGGGGGAGGGGAGGATCAGGGGAGTGACAGGACAAGACATGGGAAACCTGTTTGCTGCATACATTGGGGGTGTAGTGTCTTTCTGCAAAGGCCTTTGAGCGACCCTCAGCATACTGGGCAAAACAATTCTCGTCACTGCAGGCTCACCAACCGCAGGTGGCCAGGCTGTATGGGACTGATTCTTTTTTGTGTGGAAGGGGTGTCAGCTGTTGAAATGCAGATTGTGGTATACATATGGACAGAGGAGTGGATGGAGCTATTAGAGAAGTAGAAGTCAGCATCCAGGAAGGTGGCATGTTGGCTTGAGGAGGACCAGGTGAAATAGACGGAAAGGCTGGTTTTCAGTTTGTGGATGAATGAGGATAAAGTGTCCTGGCCCTGGGTCCAGATCATGAAGATATCAACAAAGAATCTGAACCAAGCAAAGGGGTTAAGGTTTTTGGAGGCTAGGAAGGTTTCCTGTAGATGGCTTACAAATAAGTTGGCAAACAACAGTTCCATGTGAGTGCCCATGGCTATGCCACAGATTAGTTTATATGGAGAAGTAATTATTATAGTTAGTAAGGCGTACAAGGAGAGAGGCAATGGGTTTGGAGTTGGAAGGATTTTGGGGTGAGTAGTGTTCAGTAGTGACAAGGCCATGGGCATGAGAAATGTTGGTATCATATTTTCGATATGATAGGCTCTCTTCCAAAAGCTAGCAAAGTTTTTGGGTGACTGAACACTTCTGCTTCTCTTAATTTACCATTTTTTTCTTACTTTCTTTGCCTTTAATATTTGCCCACATTAAGTAGAATAATGATTTAATATTATCATTCTTCTAATAACTGTAACTTTTTCAAAATTGTTTTTATGGAAATTACATTAGTCCTGCCTTGCTTCCTTCACAGGTACAAGTTGTACATAAAAATTCACTCCCTGTTTCTTATCCACACCACCTTCACAATTTCAGAGAATCTATTTCACTCAACATTTTTAAGAGCTTTCTGCAGATCTACAAATACAATAAATGTAGGTCTGCCTTTCTTCAGTCTGTCTGCTTAGATAAGTCATAGGATCAGTATTGACATTAGTGTTTCCCAAATTTCTCTGGAACTCAAATAGGTATTCCCTCGAGGTCCAGTTCTGCCTGTTTTTCATGTCCGTGTTTGCAGGCATAACTTACCAGACTGATAATTGGATAAAATTCACACATCAGCACTCGCATCTCCTTTGGAAATGGTATTAATATGTTCTTTTTGATGTGTGAGGGTATTTGTCCTCTGAGGTTCCGAGGCTTTTTGGTCATGATGTTGTTGCTGTATAGCCTGTTTCCTTATTCACTTTTGAATAAAAGTATATCTCATAGAAAATCAGCAAAATTTTTCAGTCTTGTAACAACATGTAGCTCAGGGTGTTGTACATATTGTAATGTGAATTTTGTTATGTGGTTCATTACAAATAGTTAAATTCTCCTTGTTTGCCATTTGGTTTTATACGTAGTTTTCCTGTACCAGTAATTTTTTTCTGTGTTCTGTGATATTGCAAATATATTCATTACTTCTAAATGTTAATGGCCACCATAACCAAACACCTCTCATTGCATGTAAATTAGACTAACTTCTGATAGTACTTTAAAATAAATCATGTGTACAGCATAGAGAGCAGTGACCGTTTTTAGTATATGCCATGTTATATCATCACATAACCTGAAACAGCGTAAATACTGACTCTAATTAATTATTTTTCTTCTAGGGACATAGACGGATGGTATGCTCTGTAGCATGGGCTGATGAAAACACAAGTGTACCATGCAATTTCTTTTCATGTGGATTTGATCGACTGATACTTGGCTGGTCTGTCCAGTTGAGCAAAGATATGTAGATTTTGCAGTGGAAAATTGCTGTGGTCATTGACCATTTTAAAGTGTGTAAAAACAATACGCAAACAGTACACAATACACATCTTCATATAGAACTCATTTTTGACGGATATGTTAATGTACATGCTTATTTCAGAGCAAATCTGTTTATCAGTGTCTAAAATGAATTCTCATTTTATTATTTGTTGAGTCCCAATTTGTTGTGTGGGGACTTGAAAAAACAACTGTTAAAAGTCAGATGTAAATAAGCATTGAATGATATAGGTGTTGCTGTTTTACAGATATTCATCTATTCAATCTTATGAAATCCTATGAGTGCCTTGTTACATTATTTTATGCAGCTCCACAGCAGTTTATAATTCACAAAATTAATATTTGCTTAAAAACAGTGAGATGTAAGAATGTACTGTTAGCCGTAGTAGTTTTACATCTCGTCTTAAATGCTTGTTTATTCTCTTGTGTTTGGCAGTAGATCTACTATGTTTCTTGTGCACCATATTAAAAAAAAAAAAAAAAAAAAAAAAAAAAAAAGAGAGAGAGAGAGAGAGAGAGAGAGAGAGAGAGAGAGAGAGAGAGAGAGAGAGAGAGAATTTTCTGTTACTATGCATTGTATCCATAAAAGTGTACAGACTGTTTTGTTCCTTGTAAATGATGAATTGGTTACCCTCATTGTTCCTTCTGTAAATAATCTCATATTACAGTTTGGTTATGTGCTGTACTTTTTGTTGTGATATTTGTATTGTTACATTATTTTCCTATAATTTGTCACAGTCTTTGTAGTGAGCAAAGTATTTCTCTTTTGTATTCTAATAATGCAAATATATTGATGTTGGTGTGTGTTTGTTTCAGTAGCTGTGTTTAATGCTTCCTGTTAGCAGCTCAAGCATATTTTGGATGAGATGTAGAGTATTTATATTGTATTTTTTTCTTTGACTTAACAGCTGCAGAAAATGATGGAAATTCAGCAGCAGTGTTGTAAAACACTATTTACAGTTACAAAATTACGAAAAGGAAATGCCGAGTCACAGATAGGATTTTCCGTTTAATATTTTCAGTTACAATGTCATGAGAGGATAGAAAGGATTAAGCAGACTATTTTTGTCTTAGACCTTAGTTATTCAACAATTAACAACAAAGAAAAATTAAATGTTTAACTGTAAACCTCTGTCACAGTAATTTGCATGCACAGGGTTGAAGTTTAAAAACATTTGAATCTAGTTGTTTATACTCGTGAAGGAGTCCAAGGAAACCTTATTTTTTTCCAGAACATGGTTCCATTAACCGTATTTACTCGAATCTAAGCTGCACTTTTTTTCCGGTTTTTGTAATCCAAAAAACCACCTGCGGCTTAGAATCGAGTGCAAAGTAAGCGGAAGTTCTGAAAAATGTGGGTAAGTGCCGCCACAAATAACTTCTGCCGTCGAATATATGTAGCCCTACACAGGCAGGCGTTGCAGGCACAAAGATAAATACTGGTGCCAAAACTTCTGCGTCATTAAAAAAAAAAAAAGGTGGAAGACGAGCTTCTCTTCCTCCGCCCCGAGTTTCGACCACTGCATTTTCATACATTATCCATCGAAGTAAATACAAATTCCGTATTGTTCATCTTCGAATGTTGCAGCATTTAAATGTACTACGAAAATCCGACTGGCAAGGCTGTTAGGCATGTTTGTCAATATGGCCTACCTGTGAGAAGAGATGGTTGGTAATAGGAACTTTTATGAATTGTGAATCACAGGCAGTAGTCTCTTCACTATAAGAATAATACGAATATAAACATTTTGCCACGTATTCTTTCGTGTTTGCTGCTATCTCATTTAAATTCTGTCTGCCTAATAAACTACGAAACTAGAGTGAGACAACAGCAAACGCGGAAGAATATACATACATACATATCATGTCATGTTTATATTCATATTATTCTTATGCGTAATAGTGATACAGTCAGAAATGAAGCATGGCAATTGACTAGATTTTTAAATCTAAGATGACTCTAATTTCTGTGCAGAATGTAATGTACTAAAGAGGCGTCTGCAAAGATTTTCAAATGAAGAAAAATTTTCACTAAACTCTCGTTCAGAACATCTTCTATCATACACAGTCTAGTGCTCTTCTTCTTCTCTTTTTTTTTTTTAAAAGCGGTGGCAGCTCGCACAAAAGCAAGCCATGCCGCCGCGAGCTTTTGAGACTGGAAATATCGTGCAAGGGAGGATCGGAAAGTAATGCACAACATTCCAGCATTGCAGTTGGAATGTTGGAATGTTGAAATTTCATGATATAGTTTGAACTTTTGCCCTACTGTGGTTATTTTGTTTTCATGTGTAGCTCTAGTGGGAGAAGCCTGGCCGGCCACGGTGGTCTAGCGGTTCTGGCGCTGCAGTCCGGAACCGCGGGACTGCTACGGTCGCAGGTTCGAATCCTGCCTCGGGCATGGGTGTGTGTGATGTCCTTAGGTTGGTTAGGTTTAAGTAGTTCTAAGTTCTAGGTGACCTAAGATGTTGAGTCCCATAGTGCTCAGAGCCATTTGAACCATTTTTGGAGAAGCCTGGACTATGAAACATGGCACACGTTACTGTCATCAACTTGTGAAGAGTAGCAATGTGTAGCTCAATATTTGTTGGCCAAAGGACATAAAGAGAGTGAAATTCACAGGGCATGTGTGATGCATATAGGGATGAGTGTATGGACTGTAGCAATATCTCCAGGTGGTGTACATTCTTCAAGAGGGCCACGTGAATGTTAGTGATTTGCCAAGCTCCGGGCAGCCAGTAACAGCTACATCCCCACAGAATGCAAGAGCCATTGAGACAGCTCCTTTGAAAGACTGGTGTGTGCAACTATGGACCTTGTAGCAGTAGTTCAATATTTCCTATGGTGCAGTGTACGGTACTGTTAATGACATGTTGAAATTTTGTAAAGTTATTGCTTGCTGGGTGCCTAATAGCCAGACAGACAACCACAAGGGCCAGCGAAGGATGACAGCCTTGTATCACTTAATACATTACACAGTAAAAAAGCATGACTCTGAAAGGAATCTTCACTGGTAAGGAGTCGTGGGCACACCACTACACGCCTGAAGCCAAGCAGGTCTCTGTGGAGTGGAAACATACTGATTCCTCAGATCCACTAGGAGAGTACTTATGACACTGTTCTGAGATATGCATGGTGTGTTACTACTAGTGGACTTTGTTGAACACAGGACCACTGTTAATAACTTTGGTACACTTGTGTCATGTCTTTTGTGTCAAACTTCATGACAATGGTTGTGCCCATGTTGCTCTCCTAGTCATGAGAAAATTGTCAAATTTGGATGGGAGGTGCTGCAGAATCGACCATACAATGCGGACCTTGGACCGTTGAACTTCGATCTGTTTGGCCCCATAAAGAAATTCCTTGCTGGTCAATGCTTTGCAACAGACACAGAAGTGAAATTAGCGGTCTGCAGATGGCTATACTTAAAACCAAATGGGCTTGCTACATTTTGTAACTATTTATTTTTCTTCTGCCATACATTTTCTCCCCTTCTCCTATAATATTTCGTTGCAATTTGACGTCATTCTGACCAGTGATGTTATTTATGCAGCAGTTTGAAAGTTTAACTTTAATTACAGTCACCCTGTATATCACACAACAATTCTGATTTTGTGGAGTGAAAAAACCGGGAATTTGGTTCTGTCAAGTAGAGGTACAGTTGAGCATTTGCAAAATTGTTGCAGTAGAGACCAAATTTAACCATCTAGAGTTGCAATTGGAACCAAAATACATTCAGAATATTTAGGGCATTATTCATGGCACAGAGGTGAATGAATATCCATTGGTTATGGAACATTTACTGAGTACATTAAAAAAAAAAAAAAATTGAGTAAGATAATGACAAGAATATTGGGGCTATTGCAACAAATAACTGCAATGTCAACTTGTTATCAGGGCAGATCTCGCTGTAGGAGCTTCGACCGCCAATGTATAAATAGCTGCAGTAAGTCTCGAAAGAAATACAACCTCAAGGCAAATACTGTTATTACCACTTGCTATGGACAGCACTGCAGACCTGAAAGATGTGCACCTGCATGTAACTGATCCAAACAGAAAAAGTGACCCAGCAGCTGAATTAGTAAGTTCTGCTCTTTAAGGCAATTCCCACAAAACCTGTGTATTTGTAACAAACAAATAAAAAAAAAAATTCAATTTTTAGTTGACCAATGTTTTCTGGAACAAGACAGTTACACTCAAAGTGCATGGAAGTGACAAAATGAGAATTTAAATTCATGTTTTACAATGGCCATTTAAATCTGCATGGGCTCATCCTCATCATGTAGTAGACCACGGACTGCTAAATGAAAGAACAGTTCCCAACTGTCATCCTGTACCTCAAATAGATTTCCACTGTATTCTGCAAGCAAAAACGTGTTATTTATTTATTTATTTTTTAACTGATCTGTTTAAGGCTTATTATCAAATACTAATTGCTGAAAAGATAAGCACATGACAGCTATAATCACACCATTTGGATTGTATGAATTAAATTGAGTTTTCGCCTGCAGAATGCACCTTCAACATTTCAGAAATTCATTAAGGTTCTGTCGGGGACTGGATTTTGTTTCCTTACTTCGATAAGTCTAGTTGTCTCATACACTATTGAACAACACTGAGCACACATCAAACTAGTCTTAGAACGATTGTGACATTATGGGCTTTGAATCAACATCTCCAAAACTGTATTGGGATTAATGAAATAGAATGCCTGGGGTTCTGGATGACACCAGAGAGATCCTACCCACTACCTGAGAAAATGCAAGCAGTTTTGGAGTAAGAATTATGTGACAAACGCCATGAGCTCCACACTTTCCTTAGTATTGACAACTACTATCATTGTTACCCTTAAGATGCAGTGCAGACTTGGGCTGTATTGGATGACTCTCTTAAAGGAATGACATATTAAGTGGACTGAGGAAGCAAAGAAAATGTTCGAGAAACGTAAAAATGTTATTGCAAATACTGCGTTATTGATTTTTCCTAACCTGGAGTTACCCATGGTGCTATGCACAGATGCCTCAGATGTTCTTTTCGTTCTATGTTTCGATGTCTCAGATTGACCGTAACCTAGAACTGCGTGCAGTCGCTAATTGAGGCGCCACTGCCTAGCGGAATCATTACAGAAGAGGAACAGGAACAGGAACAAGCAGACAGTCAACGCTACTGTACCCGCACCTCTGCTGTTATACCGTACTCCCGTTTTAATGTGTTACATACTTGCCTATCAAGTGCCTAAGAAACAAAAACTTAATTTTCACTCTGTTAGTTTTCAGTGCCAGATTTGCATATCATTTGCGAATAAATATTCACACAATGATCATCTGGTAAAGTAAACTACCATTCAGAATAAAAAGCATAGGGAACACAAACACATTTGCAACGGAATTAAAAGGTAACTTAGTTGTAGCAACGGTGAGATCGTGCACTTGACATACATGATCAGCTTATCACCACCAAATGTCAAGGAGTTCATGTGCCTGCCACTTAGAGCACTGCCTCATGCTTATTCCCTGCTGTGGCGTGAACACACTGTGAATTCTGTGATTTACCTGTTAATTATTTTGTTGGTATTGACTAGTAACTAGTTCTACTGCTGAAGGAATATAAATGCCAGTAATCTCTCTCCTATTCGAGTTTATTACACAGACTAGCTGGAAGCAACATACGGTAACGCAGAGCAGCAAACTGTTGAAAGCAATAACGGCTGTCACTAATCCACCAGCTGAGCATGTCAAAATAAGCTGCGGCCTTGTATCCCTACGAGATCAGCAACACTGGTGACCCCAATATGATCATGGCCAGGTATATGGATTGCAAGAGTAGATATTGTTTCACGTAACAGAAACATAATGGATAATGACACACCTATTACTTCAGAATGGCAGTATGACTTCCTCTGTTTTGACTGAACAACCCTGCACTCTGGTTTGCACAGTTGGGGGCAAGTTTTGTGTTTCAGGATAATGACAGATTCTACCAAATTTGTACTAGTGGTTAGTCAGCTTGATCACAGATATGCAGGAGAGGTACAGGATATTATAACCAACACCCCTGGAGACTGATGCACACCTGAAACTTAAAGCTGAACTCATACATCAAATGCCCGCCTTGCACTAAGAGAGAATACAAGTGCTCACCCAGGAGGATATAGGAGACAAAAAGCCTTCACAATACCTCTGCCACCTATGAAGCAAGGTCAACATGACACCATCCTGGACATGCTACTATGCACGCTATGGAGTAGCTGACTGCCAGCACAAGTCAATGCCAAAATCACATCGCAATCTGAAACGCCTCTGAACGATGTACGAATCTAGCTGACTGGATACAGGACACCATCATACGAGGTGCATTCAAGTTCTAAGGCCTCCGATTTTTTTTTCTAATTAACTACTCACCCGAAATCGATGAAACTGGCGTTACTTCTCGACGTAATCGCCCTGCAGGCGTACACATTTTTCACAATGCTGACGCCATGATTCCATGGCAGCAGTGAAGGCTTCTTTGGGAGTCTGTTTTGACCACTGGAAAATCGCTGAGGCAATAGCAGCACAGCTGGTGAATGTGCGGCCATGGAGTGTCTTTCATTGTCGGAAAAAGCCATAAGTCACTAGGAGCCAGGTCAGGTGAGTAGGGAGTATGAGGAATCACTTCAAAGTTGTTATCACGAAGAAACTTTTGCGTAACGTTAGCTCGATGTGCGGGTGCGTTGTCTTGGTGAAACAGCACACGTGCAGCCCTTCCTGGACGTTTTTGTTGCAGTGCAGGGAGGAATTTGTTCTTCAAAACATTTTCGTAGGATGCACCTGTTACCGTAGTGCCCTTTGGAATGCAATGGGTAAGGATTACGCCCTCGCTGTCCCAGAACATGGACACCATCATTTTTTCAGCACTGGCGGTTACCCGAAATTTTTTTGGTGGCGGTGAATCTGTGTGCTTCCATTGAGCTGACTGGTGCTTTGTTTCTGGATTGAAAAATGGCATCCACATCTCATCCATTGTCACAACCAACGAAAAGAAAGTCCCATTCGTGCTGTCGTTGCGCGTCAACATTGCTTGGCCACATGCCACACGGGCAGCCATGTGGTCGTCCGTCAGCATTCGTGGCACCCACCTGGATGACACTTCGCATTTTCAGGTCGTCATTCAGGATTGTGTGCACAGAACCCACAGAAATGCCAACTCGAGGCGATCTGTTCAACAGTCATTCGGCGATCCCCCAAAACAATTCTCTCCACTTTCTCGATCATGTCGTCAGACCGACTTGTGCGAGCCCGAGGTTGTTTCGGCTTGTTGTCACACAATGTTCTACCTTCATTAAACTGTCGCACCCACAAACGCACTTTCGACACATCCATAACTCCATCACCACATGTCTTCAACTGTCGATGAATTTCAATTGGTTTCACACCACGCAAATTCAGAAAACGAATGATTGCACGCTGTTCAAGTAAGGAAATTTCGCCATTTTGAGTATTTAAAACAGTTCTCATTCTCGCCGCTGGTGGTAAAATTCCATCTGCCGTATGGTGCTGCCATCTCTGGGACGTATTGACAATGAACGCGGCCTCATTTTAAAACAATGCACATGTTTCTATCTCTTTCCAGTCCGGAGAAAAAAAATCAGAGGCCTTAGAACTTGAATGCACCTCATACCTACCTCCTGTCCTCCACCATCATACGTACCTCCTGTCCTGAACTGATGGAAATGTGCAGCAGTACTTCAATGGGTGTCAAATCTGATTGCGATGAATTGTCAAAAAAAGTTGTGGTGCTGGAACAGCAACTGAATGATGGCCTGTTGAACAAAGCTGACACCCTAAGCAAACAATTGGGCGAACTTTTCACCAAGCATTACATTAAAGGTAGATATTGATGGAGAGTGTGGAATTGTTCTGTATTCAACACTCCTCGCTGTCAGCACACAAGCAGCTAACATACGCTGGTACCATCAGCAGGTCAGTGACCAAGCGAATAAGTGTAATCTGTCATGTAAATATGTCAACCTTAAGCACAAGGCAGAAGTTGACACATCTGTTCCTCTGCCTGCCTGTTTATGACCAACCGCAATATGAGCTGCAGATTTTTGGTCAACACAGGAGTGCACTCGAATTTTCTGCCGCGAGGCTAACTACATAAGTGTCGCCCAGCCACAAGCTTCTGATTGTTGGTGGCTAAAACTCTGCCAACCAGACATAAAACTGGCAGCCTGTGGAGCTATATCTGGGGTTGCGACATGGCTTAGCAACGAATTTCGTCATCACTGACATGGCAGAGCTGATAATTGGGTGGATCTCCTAGCACACTATCGCCTGCTCCTGGACGTCGCCAATGCCCACGTGCTGGACACCATCACCATGCTGTCTATGGCTGTCTTCTGGCACTACGCAGCTGGCTACAATGCCGAGGTCATCCAGGTTGCAGAGGGAGAGTACCTCAAACTACTTGACCAGTTTCCGTCGCTCACAAGGCCTCCAGGGCCCCTGCAACTTGTATGCCATGATGCTGTCCATTTATCAATACCAGGGCAGGTTCCCCAGTGTCATGTAAGCCCAGATGGCTGGCCCCAGACAAATACATTACAAAACTGGAATTTATTACCATGCTGGCGGAAGGCATCATTTACCCTTCCAGTGGCATATAGTCACCTCATACCCAAGAAAAATGGTGCATGGTGACCATGCAGTCATCGCTGTGCCTTACATGCAAGGACCATCTCTGACTGTTACACTGTGCCGCATTTGAAAAAATACCACCACACCTTAGGTGGAAAACAAGTTTTCAGTGTTCTTGATTGTGCCAACGCTTACACCCAGATTCCTCTTGCTAAACAAGACATTCCAAAAACAGCCATTATAACACTCTGGCCTATCTGAAAGTTTATTTATGACCTTCAGCCTGAGGAATGTGGTACAAATGTGGCAGCGATTTACAGACTCAGTGCTACGAGGTTTACCAAATTATTTGCATACTTGGATGAAACCCTCATCTTTTCGGAAACACCAGAGAAACACGAGCATCATCTCAATCAGGTCTTTGAGTGCCTGGCTGAACATGGTACCATTCTGAATGTTTCTAAGTTTGTGTTCGGTCAACCTGAAGTAACTTTCTTGGGCCATCAAATTTCATTGGAGGGATCATGCCCCTCACCAGAGGAGGTTCAGGCCATGTTAAAGTATTCCTCATCCAGTAACAGTAAAGTGGACAACACCCCCACAGAGACACTGGCAGTGGCATTTATGTATCAATGGGTTGCATGTTATGGTTGTCCACTACACATTACTACCGAGCAAGGGCGTCAGTTCGAGTTGGAGCTATTCGCGCATCTCAGCAAGTTTTGAGCGGAAACCCACCATTCTACCACAAGCTACCACCTGACTAGCAATGGCATGGTGGAGTGATGGCACAGATCTTTTAAGTAGACCGCAGCCATACCATTTGTCCTTCTTGGCCTAAATGCAGTGCATAAGCCAGATCTTGTTGCAGCACCAGCAGAAATGGTGCATGGCGAGACACTGTGACTGCCATGGGAATCTGTTGATATATGCACTTTGACAGGGGACGATTCACATTTGTCAGATTTCATAGCACAGCTGAGGGAGCACATCTTGCAAATCCAGTCCTGGGCAGCATCATATCACAGCTCACAACCAACATTCGTGCACAAACAGTTGTCTAACAGCACTCACGTCTTGTTCCATAGAGATGGCATCAGACCAGCACTTATGCCTCCTTATACTGGCCCCCACCATGTCCTGGTCCATCATGACAAGATGTTGGACATTTTGATCCCTGGCCAATGGCACACTGTTCCCATCAACCATGTAAAGCTTGCATATGTTTTAGAAGATTCACTCAGATCTCCCCAGCCATGTCACCTGTCTCAACTGTTGTCTAAAAACAATCGTCCACCTCCTGTCTCCCAGTGCCACAGCCACTACATCAAACGCACTCTGATCATAATGTACATTTTCCTTTTCCTTCAAGTTTTCTAGCTGACACAGCCTGGTGGATGCTAATGATGCTCTGCTTCTCTGCAGAGGGTGGCTTGAAAGGGGGGGGGGGGGGGGGGGGAAGGGAACCTGGTGTGGCAACTAAGTGAGATCACATGCTCGGCATGCACTGTGTTCTAGGCGGTGGAATTCCAACACCAGAAAAATCCTCTGTTCTAAGGAATAAACCATGTTGTCTACAGCACACTTGCACGTTGTGAACAGCACACGCTTACAGCAGAAAGACGGCGTACAGAATGGCGCACCCACAGACTGCGTTGTCTTCTATATCTTTCACATCACTTGCAGCGCCATCTGTTGTTGAAAATTGTAACTACTGCAATTTTGAAAGTTTGTCCGCCTGAAAATGTACTGTTGTCCCAAGCATATTGCAACAAACGGTGTATTTCTATCGCTGCTCGTTTAGTTTTTATTGCCGTTTCAAATATACCGGTCATTTTTGAAACACCCTGTATTTTGCTGTTTATTTCTGAATGTTTGATGATTTTGGAGTGTGTGGTTAGGCAGGGACCTAAGAGGACAGCTTAAATTGCTGCGACTGAAACGAGAAGCAATAAAATTCATATTCTTTGTTTTCACAAGTATTTAGCTCTTCATTTCTGAATATGTGGCAATTTCGGAATTTACAGTTAGGCAGAAATACAAGAGAATATCTTAAATTGCTGCAAGTGACTAACATTCATATTCTTTCTTGTCACAGAGTCAATAGCAGTTCCTGCAGTCATTGATACTGCACGCGACATCAAAATGATGTCATGTTTGTAGGATGTGTTGTGAGAAGAGTGTTAATGCAGATAAATGAGCTGCTGCTTTAAGTCATCTGCTAGAATGGCTACCAACCCTTCCTAATTACAGACTAATTCCAGGAACTAATTTTCAGAGTTTCTAAAAACTGATTTTTTTTAGATACCTTAATGAACACTGTTGAATATACAGGGTGTTACAAAAAGGTACGGCCAAAGAAAGAAAATATGTTATGTGGACATGTGTCCTGAAACGCTTACTTTCCATGTTAGAGCTCATTTTATTACTTCTCTTCAAATCACATTAATCATGGAATGGAAACACACAGCAACAGAACATACCAGCGTGACTTCAAACACTTTGTTACAGGAAATGTTCAAAATGTCCTCCATTAGCAAGGATACATGCATCCACCCTCTGTCGCATGGAATCCCTGATGTGCTGATGCAGCCCTGGAGAATGGCGTATTGTATCACAGCCATCCACAATACGAGCACGAAGAGTCTCTACATTTGGTACCGGGGTTGCGTAGACAAGAGCTTTCAAATGCCCCCATAAATGAAAGTCAAGAGGGTTGAGGTCAGGAGAGCGTGGAGGCCATGGAATTGGTCCGCCTCTACCAATCCATTGGTCACCGAATCTGTTGTTGAGAAGCGTACGAACACTTCGACTGAAATGTGCAGGAGCTCCATCATGCATGAACCACATGTTGTGTCGTACTTGTAAAGGCACATGTTCTAGCAGCACAGGTAGAGTATCCCGTATGAAATCATGATAACGTGCTCCATTGAGCGTAGGTGGAAGAACATGGGGTCCAGTCACGGCATCAACAATGCCTGCCCAAACGTTCACAGAAAATCTGTCACATGTCAACACAAGCACCGAAGTCAACATTACCTTCCTTCAACTGGGCCAACTGGCGGTGAATCAAGGAAGTACAGTACATACTGACGAAACTAAAATGAGCTCTAACATGGAAATTAAGCGTTTCCAGACACATGTCCACATAACATCTTTTCTTTATTTGTGTGTGAGGAATGTTTCCTGAAAGTTTGGCCGTAGCTTTTTGTAACACCCTGTATACATTACGGGATCCAGTGCTAGCTGTCTTCAGCTGTTTTTTGCCTTTAACTCAGTATGTCACCTCACTTGTGGGGTTGATGAAGGTGTATTAGGAAAAATGGTTATTATAACTTTTTCAGTAAATTTCAGAGTTACTTCTTGCCAACACATTAATACATCCATTAGTCACAGACAAGTCCACATATAAGCAGAACTGCACACACTTATAAATGATGTAACTTCAAGGTTAACGTACTCTGCGTTACACAAGAAGCTTAACTTTCAGTTCTTTCTACTTGAGGTGAATGTTATCATTTTCATCATCACACACACTTATAAATGATGTAACTTCAAGGTTAACGTACTCTGCATTACACAAAAAGCTTAACTTTCAGTTCTTTCTACTTGAGGTGAATGTTATCATTTTCATCATCATGTTCACCTTGTGTATTGTGAACCAAACAATCACGAAAGTCGACAGACAGCTCCTTTCATCTTCAATACAGTGTGTGATATCAAAATGATGCCACATTTGTACGAAGTTTTGTGAACTGTACATTATCCCTAAATGACCTGGGTTGGCAAGAGTGTAGCCAGTATCTGAGCTAGAGGGACACTCAAATTTTCAGTCAAGAATTATTTAGTATTTTGAGAAACAAGAAAAAAAGCAAGTGGAGTGATAAGGAGTAGTAGGCATGTGTCGGTACTGGTGCACCACCCTCTCACCTGTTTTCGATTCAAGTTTTAGCCCATGACATATTTTTTTGTGCTGCGGAACTTACATTTCCTTGTGACATCACAAGATTGTGAAATGGGCAGGAAATTCAAATGGATCAGATGTTATTCACCTTCTTCCTACTTTTTCCAGGTGCATTCTATTTTTAGTCAAAGACCTACTTTTACATTTATTTAAATTCAAAAGTTGGCAGGAAATTTAAAATAATGGCTCCCTCCGTTTCAGACTGATGTGAGCGATCATAATTGGCAGCCACCACTACAGACTGATGTGGTCTACCACAGTTGTCAAACAGCATCTGAGAAGGGTGTTACTTACATGTAAACCCAACAGTTCATTCATCAGTTTAGTTAGTGTTTAAAGCAGTGTTATTGTTCACAGGTACATTTCATTTGACATTTGCAGCATCAATGTTGGAATAGCAACAGATGTCAAGTTTTCCACCTTAATTGACCAGAGAATGTACAGCAATGTAGAAATGTTCAGTTCAGTCAAATAAGTGGAGGCACTTGCAAAGTGTCACAAACATACACAATGTATGTAATGCGGTATGCTTCACCACAGAAAGAATATGTCACTTAACTGAGTGTCAGAAATGCATTCAGTAAGATGATGGAATGCATAATTTTTTGTGACAAAGTGCATGTAGGCATTTAATTGGATGATGGCATAGTGGCATGTCAACATTACCAGATACGCACTGAATTTAATACATACAAAAGACAACTACTTGCCAAGTATTGCTGTATTGTGAATACATTCCACGAAAAAATACATTTTGTATATATATGAAATTAATAGAATTAATATTTTTTTTAAAAAAAAGTTGCAGTATGTGTTTAATTTCCAGTCACACATATTACTATTTTTTCCTGCAATACTTTTATTTATGAAATGTAACTCCACATAATTACAGTGTGAGAGAGATGCAGTGTAGTATTCTGACAAAAAAGCATGAAATCTTTAGAGTGTGTGTACATCATAGACATACAAATCAATAAAGATACTATTAATAAAAGTAAGAGATGCTTACATTTACATTCATAAGTTTCCTTTTCTTTAGTCTGTAGAGCCTGTTGTCTCGATATTGCTTGTCAAAGTTTGTTGTACGAGCATAAGACACAGATCGTTGAACTTTCTTCTTACAAAATAATCAGTTTAAATGTTCACTTTCCAAAGTAAAGGTCTGAAATACTGTCATTGATCCACTTTCACATTATCCTTTTCTCATTTTGAAGAATACAATATAGACCTGTGGATGACAGGTGACAAGAGATGGCAGAGGTTGACAGACAGTATCAATCAGAAGGAGAGAATCCAGGTGATGAGTTTGTTGTTGTACTGACACAGGATATCACGAATAAACCAGAATGTCACTTGCATAAGCACCATATATTTGCAAGAGTCAGATTTTATGAAACAGTTTTCCAGCACATTCAGCAACATCTTTGCACAACATATAATGTTTGTGCTGAAATAAAAGTTTTAAATGCACAAAAACAAAATTTCCATTCTAGAGAGACATGAAATTCTGAGACATACACACCCATATATTCTGTGGTATCACATATTGATACCACCCCTTGTGTGTTCTACAGTTGGCAATGGAATGGCAAGTTTCCATCTAACACCAGCAGCGGTCATGCAAGATCTAGTGGTCTCAGTCATGCATGCCTGCTGAGCCACACCTCTGGAAGCTCTGTACTTTAAGTGTCCTCTGCCACTGCAGTATAGGACAGCTGGTGGCAGCTGATCAACCCCATTTGCACTCGGCACCAGATCGCTAGATGAAGCTATTAAGATGCCACCTAGTCATGGCTCCATCACTATCATTGTTGCTACTGTATGAACTGGACTCTGTATCTTGCTGTATCATTTGTAATGAGTATTCATATGTTTGGAGAGATACAAGTTAAGTAAATCTTCTGGTTGCTGTGTTAACTGCTCACTAATCATGTCTGTTACTGTCCAGCTTCCCTATGACGACAGTTGTACGCCTCTCCTTACTGTTGTTTATGAAGTTACAAACAACATTTGGCAAGCCTACATGTGGCAGTCATCTTGTATGCTTCTTCCTGTTCTATTGCCTTTTTGCTGTTCTTGCTTACCCGGTGTTTGCCTTGCTTCTGATCTTTCTGTTCTAGGTTCTGATGTTACTACATTTACACCCCCTTTTCACCTTCACTGTCCTTTGTTACCTTGCTGTTTTTGATTTTCGCTGTTTGTATTTGTGCATTGCCTAACTGTCTTGTTATTTTGAACACTGCTCAGTTACTATGGCTGCCATGCCACAACCGCCTGTGGTACCACCTGCACCACTGCCAACACTGCCTGCATATGTGCCACTGTTTCAGGAGTTTGATGAGGCAATGGAAGACCGGACAGAGTACCTCACACAGTTCAATGCACACATCACAGCACATCACGTAACAGGTACTGATAAACACTGACTGTATATAGACTTTATGGGAAGTTATTTTGCTTGGACCTTCTATATTTCTCATTGAGGGACTGTGAGGAGTGCTGAGATGCCATCCGAATCAAATTCCTCCCTGTGAATTACAAGATCCTGCTGCAGGCTTTGTGCTGTGACTGCTGTTGTGGTATCAGACGCCAAATGTGGTGTATTGACACTAAATGTAGTGGGTGGGTGCCAGGTAAAACTCGATGAGAACTTTCCAATTGATTTATTCATTTCCATTACAGTGCTTCGTTCATCTCAGTCCATGTCACAAGGTCCCGCAATGCTGAGGCCACTGCCCCAGCAACCCAGTGCAATGCGCTGTGTCGAGCCGGCCTTGTATGCCAGCTGCAGAGTTCCAGTGACGTCAGATTAGCTGCGCTAGCAGCTGACTCAGTGCTGCTCAGTGTGAACCACATTGCTCCATTAGAAGCCGTAGGCCAGCCCCACTGCCGCTGCTTCCTCGCTGGCATAGCTGAGAATGCAGTGGCAACGTCCGCCCACAATGCGGCATCCGAGTCTGTGGCCCTCGCCTCAGAAGTCTCTGGCACGTGTCGGGAGCCGAGATGACTGCCTGCGGTAGTGAGCCGAAGAGTGGCCCGCCGCTGGCTGGCTGCAGACTCCGCATCGGCCTCAGAGGGTCGAACCAATGACCCGATGTGGACTGGGACGCTGGCGCCTCATCTGTTGCTGCGTGCAGCTGGCAGTGTGACACGCCTCGAGGTTCAGGAGAGCTGCCACACTTGAATGACTCTCGTTAGAAAACACCACCTATTTATACTTGGCTGCGTGCCTCTGTTTTGCTAAGCGCAACGGTTCGCGTCACGTACGCGTAACACTTAGGTTGACCAGTGACCCTCTTCTGCCTGTGACTTGCTCCATGGAAACTTGTGTGTGCATCCTCTTCGGCAGTTCTACACCCCCGTGGTCTCTATTTGCCTTTGCAACCCCTGGTATGTGTAATTTACTGCAATCCGGCCTGCATCTGGCTGTAACTCATGCTCCAAATATCGTGCAAAACTAACTTTCCCTATCCTAAATGGTGGTGCTGCTACACTACCATGGGTCCCACACCATCAGCCCTGGTCCCGGAACCAGTGGAAGTCAACGGCCTTTCAAGGGCATCGCTGTCTCAACAACCGCCATCATATGGGGATGGGTCCCTCTTCCTGGTGGCAGTGTCACCTTGGGTCCCGTTGCAGTCGAGAGCCTCTGTCTTTGTTTGCTGCTATGCTTTTGGATGTGGATGTGTACCCTCTGCCCAGTTTTTCAGCAGATTTTCCTCAGCAGACTCAAAGTGTAAGCTGGGTGTGGGCAGGAGCTTGGTATCAACCTCCATTTCGGCTCCTGTCTCCTCATTACTACCTGCGTCCAGCCCTCCCCCCACTGTCATTTACTTATATACACTACACAATGATGGCAAGGATGTTTTGGGGGAAAAGATTTGGTATCACATATTGATAGCACCCCATGGGTGTTCTACAGTTGGCAACAGAATGGCAAGTTTCTGTCCAACACCAGTAGTGGTCACACAGGATCTGGCGGACCCAATCACATCTACATCTACATCTACATACATACTCCACAATCCACCATACAGTGCATGGCAGAGGGTACCTCATACCACAACTAGCATCTTCTCTCCCTGTTCCACTCCCAAACAGAACGAGGGAAAAATGACTGCCTATATGCCTCTGTACGAGCCCTAATCTGTCTTATCTTCTCTATGTGGTCTTTCCACGAAATGTAAGTTGGTGGCAGTCAAATTGCACTGCAGTCAGCCTCAAATGCTGGTACTCTAAATTTCCTCAGTAGCAATTCACAAAAAGAATGCCTCCTTTCCTCTAGAGACTCCCACCCAAGTTCCTGAAGCATTTTCGTAGCACTCGCGTGATGATCAAACCTACCAGTAATAAATCTAGCAGCCCGCCTCTGAATTGCTTCTATGTCCTCTCCTATGTCAATCCAACCTGATAGAGATCCCAAATGCTCAAGCAGTACTCAAGAATAGGTCATATTAGTGTTTTATAAGCGGTCTCCTTTACAGATGAACCACATCTTCCCAAAATTCTACCAATGAACCGAAGACGATTATCCGCCTTCCCCACTTCGTATCGCTCTGCAATGTTATGCCCAAATATTTAATCGACGTGACTGTGTCAAGCGCTACACTACTAATGGAGTATTCAAACATTACAGGATTCTTTTTCCTATTCATCTGCACAGTTGCCCACTGAGCTACAACTCCAGCAGCTCTGTACTTGGAGTGCCCTCTGCCGCCAAAATATAGGATGGCTGGCAGCAGTGCTCAGTCCCACTTGCACTCAGAGCCACATTTGCTACACAAAGCTATGCGGATGACTCTTAGTCGTAGCTCTGTCACTATCAGTTTTGCTATTGTATGAGCTGGTCTCTATACACTGCTGCATCAAGTGTAATGAGTCTTCATACATTTGGAGCAATGCAAGTTAAGTAAATCTTCTGTTTCCTGTGTTTCTTGCTCACTAATCATTCGTGCTCCTGTCCAGCTTCCGTATGATGACAGCCACTTAGATCATGCCATGAACAAGAAGACGCGAAGAGACCTCCAAGAGTAGAAGCAGTATCAAGTGTAGCGGGCAAACGGAAAACTGTACCTCCATTACGTCTAAATGATTTTTTAGTAGAAGGCAGCAAGGGGAAGAAGCCCATAAGATAAATAGTGCCAGAGATTTAATAGCCTCTCAGCAAAATAGTGCATCTGTAAAGAAAGACAGGTTTGATTTTATAATCTGTTATCTTAACATTGAAGGAGTAAGGGATAAAGAATTTATTGTCAATGACTTTGGATTAGAAAATAAGTTTGATATCTTTTGTTTAAGTGAACACTGGGCTAATGAGAGTGAACTTACATTTATTAAATTTGATGATTATATTCTAGCCAGTAGCTACTGCAGAAAATTGCATTTAAGAGGTGGTGTGGCAATATATGTTAACAAGTCACTTAGCGGTACATTCAATAGATTAGATCTAGATTTTCTGTGTGAGGAACAGAACGTTGAAGCTGCTGGTATAGTAATAGACAGTTCTAAGTTAGTTGTAATTTCCCTGTACAGGTCTCCTAAGGGTATAACCAATGTATTTTTAGAAAAACTGGACCTGCTGTTACATGTACTTACAGATACTAGATGGATACATTATGATATTGTGATAGGTGGAGATGCGAATGCTGAATTCGATGTCACAACACAAAAACATACTGTCACTGAACTCTGAAACCTACTAAGACAGTGCAACTTAAATTCAGTCAATAACAAACCTACAAGAGAACATGCATGTCCTGACAATATTTTTGTAAATTTTAAAACAACAAAAGAATCATGTTTTGTGACAGTATTTCCATATTCTGATCATGATTCAGTATCTTTAAATTATACAAGTAGGTTCCCTTTTGATAAGAGTTATGTAAATAAGTTTGTCCCAGAAGTTGTGGTCACTAGACCAGTCACAGATGAGAAAATTGACAGGTTTCGTACGTCCCTTTCTAACAGAGATTGGTTTGGCCTGTATTATGATGAGACACATTATACTCTAAGCAATTATCTGCCAGCAAAGGTACTATTTGATAGGTTTCTCAAAGCATTTTTGGGACACTTTAATGACTGCATACCAATAAAGAAATGCAAAGTAACTGACAGAGTCCTAAAAGCAAAAGTTCCAAATAGACAAAATACATGGTACACAAAACAGCTGTCTACTATGAAAAATCAAGTTATGTTGTTGTACAATATTTATAAAAATCTGAAAACCAACGATGCTAAACTAGCCTATGTTAGATCTAGGAATGAGTACAAAAAAGCAATTGTGGAAGCCAAACAAGCACACAATCTCAGAAGTATTGAGAAATCCACCAATAAGTGCAAAGCAGCATGGACTCTAATAAATAGTGTCGCCAAAGATAAAAGATGTGACAAAATTAGTATCTCTCCCCAGGAATTTAATGACTTTTTTATTAAATCAGTTGAGGAAGTAGGAAGTGCTATAATTAAACCTGAAATCAGCTCATCACAGTTACTGTCAAAAAATATTGCTAGGTCATCAACAAACACAAGTACCTTCAATTTTTCTGAGGTCTCACCTGGTTTTGTGTTAAGAATAGTGAAGCAGTTAAAATCATCAGACAGTGTAGACATATATGACCTGTCTTGCAACATGCTTAAGAAAGTAATAGACTGTATAGTGTACCCCCTAACATATTGTATAAACAAGTGTATACTGGAGGGTTTTTTCCCTGATGAGCTTAAACTGTCTAGGGTAGTCCCAGTACATAAAAAAGGAGATAAAAATTCTGTCTCAAGTTACAGGCCAATATCCATAGTCCCAGTTTTCTCAAAAGTTCTAGAATGCATAATTTACCAACAATTATCTGTTTACTTTGATAACATAGGATTAATAAGTGGATCACAGTATGGCTTTAGGAAAAACCTGTCAACCATTGATGCCATAGACAATGTTGTTAAATACATCCATCAAGTATTTGAAGATAAATGCTTTGCCCAAGTGACTTTTTGTGACCTAAGCAAAGCCTTTGACTGTGTAGAACATACACTACTACTCAAAAAAATGGACTTTTACGGTGTTAAAGGTAACAGCCTTAAGCTATTAAGATCATATTTACAAAACCGTAAGCAAGCCGTCTGTGTTGGGAAAGAAATGTCCAGTATAGAACAAGTTGAGGTAGGTGTTCCGCAGGGATCTGTGCTGGGCCCTTTCCTTTTCCTAATAATGATAAATGACCTGCCATCATTTATCAAATCCAGAACAGTACTCTATGCTGATGATACAACATTTCTGAACAGCAGTAATGATCTTAATAGCCTTAAAACATGTGTTACAGAGACAATTGAGCAAGCTTCACTCTGTTTTAAAGCAAATGGGTTCTTGCTTAATGAAAGCAAAACCCAGCAGATGGTATTTAGTTTAAAAGACAAGTTTCCATCAGATGATCCTAGTTGTGTTAAATTTTTGGGGGTATATTTGGATGATAAACTTTCTTGGAATCCACATATTAAGTATATTAGCGGTAAATTGTCTAGGGTAATCTATTTGTTAAGGCGATTAATGCACTGTGTACCTAAAAATTATGTTAGAGTATCTTACTACTCATTTTTCCAAAGCATCATATCCTATGGCATTATTTTATGGGGAAACTCCACTTGTGTGCATGATATACTATTGCTGCAAAAGAAAGCTATTAGGATAATTACAGGCTCACCATACAAGGCTCATTGTAAACCTTTGTTTACTCAACAAAAAATCATGACAGTAATAAACCTATATATTTATTATGTTTTAATCTACACAAAAAAGAACTTACGTAAAGTAAAACGCAGGGCAAATATACATTGTTACAGCACTAGGACAAACAGCTCTATCTATACACCCTACCACAGACTGTCAAAATCAGTTAACAGTTATGAACTTATGGGCCACAAATTATTTAACAAACTTCCACAAAATATACAAAATTTACCAGAGCAACAATACAAACAAACACTTTATGACTGGTTAGTTGTAAACCCATTCTACAATGTAAAGGATTTCATGACCTGTGATATTAAACTGTAAAGTTCTTAACAATTCTGTCCTTCTATAGCATGTACTGTACTGTATTGTATTATATGTATGACTTTGTCTATTGCTGTAATGGCTTAAAGACAATAAAATTATTATTATTATTATTAGTTGTCCCACTACTCTGTAGCTCACCTCTCCTTATTGTTGTGTACCAAGTCATACATGAACATTCATCTAAGAGATTTGCTCAACTTTTGTTAAAACTTACTTTTATAATGTCTGTTGGTTTTCATTCAAGTGCAAGTTTACAATTTTCTAATAACAGCACAGCACAATGAGTGTTTCTAGTACACACTACAAATGTTTACTTTAGGCACAGTGCATACCCATGTTGAACCTATATTTCGTATTTGTTCTGCTCAAATTGTCTGAATGTTTGTAATGATGCCTTGTTTGTGACACTCCACTGTGACAATCAAGCCTGTATTATGTAACTGGGAATTATTGTTGAGATCATTCCTGCAGGCATGGTAAACAGTCAGTCAGTGCTACCGCACTACAGTTTGCATGTGCAAGTGGAATGTGTTGCCAATCTTCCCAAGGACATCCCTCTTCTACACATTGGAGCAGAAGCAATCAAGTGTTTCTGGGCCTCCACTGAGGTAAATGAAGTTTTCACATTCCTTAAACCATCTATTGGCAAAACAGGCTGGTTGCACACAAAAACCCACACCAATCATAGGATTTCACTTGGATGTTACTCTTCCTGGAAATTCCTTATTTCATTGACAAATATTTAATTGTTATTAAACAAACATGCAAAGACCTCGCCATAGTTCCAACTTTGAGTTTTTGTTGCTTATGTTAGACAATCACATTTTAACTTTGTCTTGTGAGTCTTATTATTTGTAATGAAATGAAATTCTCTTAGCAATATTTACATCAAATTATTAGTATTTTACATTTGTCTTTACATTACTTGCTTGTCCTTTACAGAAATACTTATGTTCCATATTTTTAATGGGTGAATAAATTGTTAGGTAAAGGTTAAGCCAATTTCATTTTAAGATTTTTCGACTATGTGTGTGTTCAGCATTATTTAAAGCTTGGACAGGAGACACTGTCTATGTCATGAAAGCAGAATCACCTGCACACAGCAAACCAAAAGTATGCATATGTGCTAAAATGCATCCAAGATAAACTGAAAATGAAGAAGATCTCAGTCAAAGGAGTATTGTGTCTTAATATAAGTACAACTTTCCATTAAAATGTTCATCCATCACTAACTTCAAATACACATTTAGTTAAAGTTAACAGTTCAGTGCCTAATTTAGGCTCAACAATTTCATCTTATAAACATAAATTAGTAAATTATAGCACAACTACATTTAATCTGTTGGTTCCAGCAGAAATATTTACATTCCACTCTCTTCTTGAGAACTCATACTAGTCTCATTCATTTCAGTATTACCGTTAAATGACCATTAGTTTGCACAGTAGGATTTAAAGACTAATAAGTAGACATATTTATATTAACTGGTTATCATCTGACAGGTAATGATTACTCAAAACATCAAAACTACAGCTTAACTTTTTTCAAAAGAAAAGCATGAGTTTCTCTATAGACAAATCCTTACTTTGGCACATCAGTGCTCCTTCCTCCTAGGTGTCTAGTAATGTCACTCAATGGTATACTGTCCACACAATAAGCTGTGTGGTAAATAATTTTGTTCTTTTAGATATGACCCACTGCACAAGAATTCATTCAAATACTTAATTTGCAGTAAACTGTTCAGTGTGTCAAAATATCAATGCATTACAGGCACGCTATTTAAATATAAACTACCATTGAGTACTTTCCTTACAAATTCTTTGTCAGTTCAGAACACACAGCATGAAAACAGTGATTTCCGCTTTCTATTGATATTTACATACATGGAATTGCATATATCATGTTTTTACTCATAAATCATTAGTGGAAAGGTGACACTTCATAAGTCTTCTCAATTCAAATATCTAACGCAGATAGTTTTTCAAGTCCTGGTGACTGTCAAGTCCTTTAATTCTCTTAAATTTAGGAAAAACCAAAAGATAAATGCCTAGATGTGATATCCTAATTATTTTATACAGTCCTGTATATAATAACTGCCATTTGTATTTCTTTTCTGTAGGGCAGAAGATTTTGGTTGTGATTTAACCACTACTTTCTCTCTAACCAAATATTTCTGTACCTGACATCCGCCTGCTTAGCTGGGTGGTAATGTGCTCGCCTCCCATGCATGCAGGCCTGGGTTCGATTCCCGGCTAGGTTGGAGATTTTCTCCGCTCAGGGACTGGGTGTTGTGATGTCCTCATCATCATTTCAACCTCATCACTGGCACGCAAGTTGCCCAATGTGGCGTCGAATGAAATAAGACTTCTTCGTACATCCATATTTAAATTGGTTGTTGGTGGGACACAGCTGGTATAATTTTTATTAAAAATGAAACTCCTCCAGCTGTACTTAAGATTTTATATTTATTTGGCTACTAGTTTCGATGTTGCGTCAACGCCATCATCAGGCCTGTACACTTTGATGAAATCAATTGTGCGTGGCTCCATGTGGAGCATGTCTTGTTCTCACCGTGGACTTGTAGTACTCAGCCAAATTGATTTCGTCAAAGTGTGCGGGCCTGATGATGGCGTTGATGCAATGTCAAAACTAGTAGCCAAATAAATATAAAATCTTAAGTACAGCTGGAGGAGTTTCATTTTTAATAAAAAGAAATAAGGCTTGCAGTTGGCGGCTGAACTACCTCGAATAGGGCCCTCCTGGCTAATGATGTCATACACTCATTTCCATTGTTTTCTGTACCTAACATAACTTTCAGTTATATGTCATTTTCCTGGTTCATGGTTGGTGACACAACTAGTGTGTCTCATACCTTTTCTTCCAGAGTGTTTAGGCAGGCTTGGCAATGGATTAATCCAATTTTTTGTTTGTTTGTGGTTGTTCAGCAGTTCTGAAGGTGTATATGGTATTGTGTAAATCGGCAAGATATTTACAATATGCTCAATAAATTGCATAAGTCCTTATAAATCTTTTAAATTCTTAGAAAATGCATTCCACAGATTACTTTGCAGATGGTACTGGGATACCAAAATATGTGTCATAAAAAATTTTCCCACATCCTGCATGTAAAGTTTGATGCATGATCTGTTAGGAACGCAATAAGGTTGCCAACTGTGAGTATGTAATATTTGAGAATCTTTCTAATGATGGCAGACTCTACTATTTGTAGCAAATGGCTTCACATACTTTGAAGAAAGATCATATACAGCTAATAACTTCCTCTTGCAGAGAACACTGGCCCTCTAACTTCAGCAGATATGACTTTTAGGGGTTGTGTTGATAATATAGTGTGTAACTCTGTATAGCAGCATTTATTAGTAGGTTTTGCTTTCCAACACAGCAGACAAGGTTTTAATAATAATTGTTCACCATACCTTAACATATTTGGAAAGTAGAAATACAAATTCAGTTTTCTTAACCATTTAGTGGCACTCTAGTGACTCCAAACATAATGTGTATGCCAAGGACATAAGGGTGTCCATGGTAGTTTGTAAGGGGGTGGGGGGTGGGGTGGGCGTGGGGGTGGGGGTGGGGGGTGGGGATTGTGGAGTGTCATCATGAACATTATGTATGTGGAATAATATGTTATTTTCAGTTTAGTCATGCTATAAAATTTTCTTCGGTGGGTTTGTGTAAGGAGAGTCTTTCTTTTATGCCCCCTCGGATCTGCATTTTGTGAGTAGCCATTTTGTTACAGATATGTGGATAGTATTTTCTGTAATGGGTGTCAGTGATCAGTTATCTGTTCAGATATAATCTGAAAGATCAGTCAGTCCTTGTGGCAGATGTGACAAAGTGTCAGCTACAACATGGTCCTTATATTTTATGTGCATTATCTCGAAATTGTATCCTGCAAGAGTTGCTGTCCACTTTGCAATTCTAGGATGAAGTGACTTAAAGGTTAACAAACAGCTCAGAGCCTGGTGATCACAAAATACTGTAATGTGCTTTCTGCAAAAATACAGTAGCTGAATTTCTTGAACACCAATATTATGGCTAGAGCTTCCAGCTTGATAGCAGGGTATTCACATACACACTCTGTAAGGGTTCAGCAGGTGAAGCTAACCATATTATCTTCAGTTTTACTGTCCTTTTCAGGGAAGGACCCATGGACTCCACCAAAGAAGTACTAGGAATTAGAGTATCTCAAAGTACCAGGAAAAAATGGATAACAGAAAACATTGAAAAAGATGGATGAGCGGAGAAAGTGAAAAAATATAGAAACTGAAGAAGGCAAAAAGAGATACAGGAAACTGCATAATGAATTAAGAAGAGAAACTGAAGAAACAAGGGAAAAATGGATGAAACAGAAATGCGACGAATTAGAGAAAATGGAGAAAGAGGGAAAGTATGAAATGATGTATGGACTGGCTAGTGAGATAGTTGTTGAATGTAAAAGAAAGAGGAATAGCATGGAAACAGAAAGACTGGATGGTACTCTAGCAGAAGACCCACAGGAGGTTTTGAACAGATGGCAAGAATATATTGCATGTCTGTATAAGGGGGATGAAATACAAAGCTAAATTAAGGTTGAAGAGGAGCAATATGTGCATTGTGCCGGAAGATGGAAGGGAATTCACCATCTTGGAAGCAGAAGTAGAAAAGGTGCTGAAGGAGATGAAGAATAGGAAGGCTTGTGGAATTGATGATTTGCTAGCAGAACTGTTGAAGAGTCTGGTAAACAAGGCCAGAAAAAAAATAGTCTACCTCTGTAACGAGATATATGACAAAGGCGAATGGCCTGAGGACTTCCTTGTAACAGTTATGATACCAATAGAGAGAAAGAGAAACACTAAAAAATGTGAAGAGCATAGGACCATCAGTCTAATTTCTCATGCAGCTAAAGTCTTGCTGAGAGTGTTGAATAGAAGGCTATATGGCAAGCTGGATAGACAGAGAAGCAGTTCGGATTTAGAAGAGGAAACGCCTGTTAAGAACTATAGGGGAAAGATATATGGAAAAAGATAGAGAAATCTTTGCTGTTTTTATAGATTTAGAAAAGGCTTTTGACAGAGTTCAGTGGAACAAGCTGATGGATATTTTGAAGTGGAAAGGAGTAGACTGAAAATAGAGATGACTGATATACAATCTATATTTACACCAGAAAGTAAGGATAAGGTTGGAAATGAAATGTCAGAAGGAAGCAGCATTGGACAAGGTGTTGGACTAGGTTGTTGCCTTTCCCCACTGTTGCTTAACACATACCTTGAAGAGATTATTGCGAAAGGCTTAGATGGGAAAAGAGGAATATGTATGGCAGGAAAGAGAATAAAATGTATAAGATTTGCTGATGACATGGTATTTGTGGCAGCAAGTGAGTGGACAGTGAATAACATGCTGAAAGATCTGAATATAGCTTATGCAGAATATGGGATGCAAATAAACACAGCAAAAACAAAGAGTTTAGTCATCTGTACAAGACACAGACTGTCCAATATTAAAATAGGACAATCTACCATTAGCCAAGTAAGTGCACTTAAATATCTTGGAAGCACAATAACTGAAGACTTGAGATGTCACCAGGAGGTGAAAACTTGAATTGCCATAGCGAAGGAGGCATTCAACAGAAAGAGGAGACCTTTATGTGGCAAATTAGATAAAGGTCTAAGGAAAAGGCCTGGCAAATGTTTTGTCTGGAGTGCAGCACAATATGGGACAGAAACATGGACACTGAGATGAGAGGATGAAAAAAGGTTAGAAGCATTTGAGATGTGGATGTGGAGGAGAATGGAGATAGTAAACTGGATGGAAAGAGTGGGTAATGAAAGAGTATTGGAAAGGGTTGGTGAGAGAAGATGTCTGCTGAAGGTTGTAAGAGAAAGGAAAAAGAACTGGTTGGGACATTCTTTGAGAAGGGAGTGCTTGTTAGCAGATGCTTTGGAAGGATTGGTTTGTGGGAGAAGACTGAGAGGAAGAAGGAGATACAAGATGATAGACGACATAAAGGGAAGTGGAAATCATGCAGACCTGAAGAGAATGGCAGAAGATCGGACAGCCTGGAGAACTACCATGTGAAAACCTGCGTTTTGCCAGAACAGATGATGATGATTATGATGATGATTATGATGATCAGGCATTTGAAATAAACAACCACCAACTCCCAAAAAAAAATGTGTCTGTGGTAATGCAAAGATATTCTAAAGCCATATCAGGATGACACGTGATCTCACAATTTACCAAAGTTTTCTTTATTGCTTTTAAATCTGTCTAACCAAAACCATATAGTACTCTTCTTTAACAAACTTAATACTACTGGGCTACTAAGCAACTGCCCAGGAAGAAACTGCAAAAAGTTGAACGGAGGCCAAAAATGCCATTTGTTTCCAGAGCTGAAAAATTTTTCACTAGGCTTGTTTTATCAGGATCAAGTATTATTCCTGAGGGAGATATGATATGACCTAACAATTTAATTTTCTCAAAACCAAATTTAGGTTTCTGCAAGTTAACTGTAATGTCAGCCTGTGAAAATTTACAAATTGTCTTGTCCAGTAATTCAAGGTATTCCTCCGAAGTAATCAGAATGTCATCAACATATAACGTTACTTTTTCATGGAGGTCAAGCCCTAAGGTGTCTCCAGACACCTCTTTGTTGTTCATCAGGGTGTATTTCAAAGCAGGACTCATCACTGAAGACAATTCTATTCCAGTCAGTGAGATTTCAGGTCAAAGACGTGTCTGAAGATGCCCCAGACAGTAGTGGGATACCATTCTGACTGTCACCTGCCATACAACTTGACAACCAAGTATGATGGTCTGGTGTGTCATTTCTTTTCAAAGCAGGACCCCCTTGGTTGTCATTAGCTTCACCTTTACAGCACTATGTCGGCAATATTCTATACCCCATTTTCTTGCCCTTCATGGCAAACCATCCTGGGCTTACATTTCAGCAAAATAATGCCTGCCTGTACAGGGCAAGAGTTTATACTCTTTGTCTTAGAGCTTGGCAAACCCTACCTTGGCCAGCGAGTTCACTGGATCTCTGCCAAATTGAGAACATTAGGAGCATTGTGGAGAGTGCCCTCCAACCAGCTTGGGATTCTAATGATCTAACATGCCAATTGGAAAGAATTTAGCACAATATCTCTCATGATGACATTCAACAAGTCTGTCAATCAATGACAAGCCAAATAACTACTTGAACAAGGGCCAGAAGGAGACCAATGTGTTATTGACTTACTCACTTTGTGAAGCTCTTTCTCTTAATAAAAAATCAAAATTATCTGAAATTTTAATCTCCTGTTTGTCTGTATGTGTACATCACATTTACTGCCTTCCATTCCATTCGGTCAATTCCTTTTTTTTTCTTGTCTTTGTAACTACATGTCCAAACATGGTCTTGCCATTTGTGATCTACCTTTCCTCTTGTGCAGATTTTTTAAAATATTGTTGGTGATGAGTAAAGTAAATAAATTAGGAATGATGACAAGCATGAAAAACTTGATGTAAATGATGGTTATGAGTCTGCCATTAATAAAGTGATGCATGACTGTGAGAAGACAATTAACAATTTCAATGCCAGTATCAGTCTTTTAGAAAAATGACTCATCAAAATAATATTGGACTTAATGATGTAAATTTTAAGTGATGACAGGTTTTATCACTGATCTTGCAAAATGAAATTAAAGCTGCTATGTGGTGGCTTGTCAGCGGGATCACCATGTCAAGATTGCCAACTTAATTCACACACTCCAACATTTAGAAAATAAGTTAGGACAAGGAAATGTTTAAAGTAATAAGTAAATACTATCTGCATCTCATTAAGTTTATAATTATCATAAAATATACAACAAAGAATGAAACCAATGTCTGCCAAGTCTGCACTCAGGAGTAGTGTCAAGAGAATAAAGACAGTAGTGGATGCTGCCACTCCAGTATTGGTTCTCTAAACAAAATACAAATGAGAAGTTGACACAGAATACTTTTACGCTACATATATATTCAATCATGTCATTTTTAGGCTTGGGAAGCTGTCATTATTTCTCAGAAATATTTTATTATACTCCATTTTCATAGTTTTAAAAGAATCTAATCGAGAGTTGGGACCAAGAACTGAAGAATATCTTTCTGAAGCCCCAAATGTTCTTAAGATGGCATCAAAACCTGGTAAACTAATGTCTGACCACGTCAAAACATATTTGAAAGAAGTTTCATTTTCTACTCTGGGAGAAAAATCTGTATTAGTATTAGATTCTTGGGTTGGTCAGTGCAAAAGAACTGTTTTGAGCATCATACTTAAGATACTTCTTTGTCTAGTGATCCTGAAAGGTTCAGTGGGATATGTACAGCCATTGGACATATTCAACCTTCGATGTTGGAAGAATTTTATGAGAAGATTTTCAGATCCAGTTCTGCTGAATGCTTACCATGTCAATCTCTACTTGAGAAGTAGTATAATCAAGCTACAGTTGTTAGTACATAATCAACTATCGTTACCAAGGTTTTCCAATATATTGAAACAAGCCTGGTAAAAATCAGGATATTTAGAGGGTCACCCACGACAATATGAGAATCCTGTTGAATTTTATTTTATATTCTGTTCTTTGTCATGTGTATTATATAAAGAAGTTTCAGTCATTTCATGTGCATGCTGTAAAAAGAAGTCAGGTGTTAAACATTAGTTTACATATTAATATCATTATTGTAAAATGAAATGAAATGATTGTATGGCACTGTTGGCCCGGAGGCCCCATGCGGGGCAGTTCGGCCGCCGTATCACTAGTTCCTTTTAGTTGACGCCACTTCGGTGACTTGCTTTCGTCAATGATGATGAAATGATGACGGACACACAACACCCAGTCATCTTGAGGCAGAGAAAATCCCTGACCCCACCGGGAATCAAACCCGGGACCCCGTGCGTGGGAAGCAAGAACGGTACCGCAAGACCACGAGCGGAGGACATCATTATTGAAAATATGTGTATTATAATAATGAGTTAGAGAATAGAAGCTTTCGAAATGTGGTGCTACAGAAGAATGCTGAAGATAAGGTGGGTAGATCACGTAACTAATGAGGAGGTATTGAATAGGATTGGGGAGAACAGAAGTTTGTGACACAACTTGACTAGAAGAAGGGATCGGTTGGTAGGACATGTTTTGAGGCATCAAGGGATCACAAATTTAGCATTGGAGGGCAGTGTGGAGGGTAAAAATCGTAGAGGGAGACCAAGAGATGAATACACTAAGCAGATTCAGAAGGATGTAGGTTGCAGTAGGTACTGGGAGATGAAGAAGCTTGCACAGGATAGAGTAGCATGGAGAGCTGCATCAAACCAGTCTCAGGACTGAAGACCACAACAACAACAACAACAACAATAATGAGTTACAGTACTTGTTATTTTCAACTAACAGAATACGCATATGTCAAATGGTTAAGAAAAAAAAAAGGAAAGATGAATTTAAAACACAAAACAACAATTTAAAACATAAAAGAAAAAAAAGAAAAAAAAACAAAGAGTGAGAATAATAATGAATGTTTAGATGTTTTAATTAGTCATGTTAAAAGTAGTCTGATATCACACTGTGTACAACATATTTTCCAAAACAACCATTTCAGAAACCATCTTCATTGCACATGGATGGATGTGATGGGAAAACTTCTTTAATTTATGTAGTAGCAAAAGCTTTCATTTTGCAAAAGTAAGTAATGGTGATGGCGTATTTTGCAAAATTTCAAATTATATAAAAGTTGGTTGTACAGAGTTCAAGAATGTTAATTAGATTTCAACTTTTATATGGAACACTTCCTCTACATTTCATGGTTTCATATACACCAAATTACCTTTTGGGGTGTGTTTTCCCCTTTAAAAGTGAAACTGGGCAAAAACAAAAAAATATGCATTTTATCATTTTGACCCCTCTGCATATCCATCAGTTTTAATCAAGATCATTTATTTGCTCCTGGCAATGTTCCCTTATACCTCATTAACATTGCCTTTGACTGTGTGGCTACAGATTTTTAACTCATAGGGCAATTTTTCCTTCTTGAGATGCCCCATCCCCAGTACATCCCTGATGTTCATGGTTGAAAACTGAATTACCTGAGAATAGAAAGCATTTGAATAATATACAGCTTTAAAAAAGCAGAGAACAATTTTACAACAATAAATTTAATCTTTTATGCTGTCTCTGGTATGACAATTCACACAGTCTCTAACCACACTCTGCTACCACTGAATTGCAGTAGCTAATGAGGAGCTCTGAGTGGTAGGATGCCAGGACCCAAAAAATAACGTTTGAACCATAAAAAACAATTTATTTATAAAAAAGTTTGTAATTCTTAGAAACTTCAATAAATGCAACAAAGAAATGAACAGCACAGCTTTAGAATTAGAAACTGAACAGTTTAATCGAAGATAATGAACTTTTAAACTTCCCCTCACTCTGGTGGTTCTATTTCATCATAGATTAATAGAGAAAGTATTAACTAAAACAGAGAGAAAAATCATTTCCCTCAGCAGATGTCGCATACCAATAAACTAACAAGAATAGACATTTAGTTACCAGCTCAGAGCAGGCAGTGAGCCACTATTAAAAACACTACAAAGCAAATGGGCAATGATGAAAGATATGCAAATAAATTTAAGCAACAACACCCACCTGGCTTAAACCACTTGAAATGTATTTAACTCTGCATACCCATGCCAGCCCAAGTAATACTCCTAAATTATAAACTGGGATCGAACCCAATAAACAAGAATATTCGTAACATTAATAGACAGGAACCTTCAGCATTGTACACAGCTTGCCTCTCTAAAATTCATATAAAAGTGTATAAATATAACGTGAACTAGAATGCCTACACAGTTTCTATTAAGAAAGGGAAATTGAATTCATGAATTATTCTCAGACAGAAATAAGCACGAAGCAAAACAAAATTTACTGGTAAACGCATCTTAGCAACAATGAGGTCAACTGAAACATAGAACGCACAGTACAAGAACCCGCACAGCATAAGAGGACACGCACAGCACATTGGATAACTCCAACTAGCTTCTCGTATAGTCTACAAGTGACAACGCTCACTAAGCAAGTCCATTTGCCCCAGCACTATGCCTGAAATTTCCACGAATAGCCAACAGCAGGCGCCACCCTCCACCAGATTCGAGCATCATTTTTGGCTATGCAGACTTTCACTCAAAGGGATATTTGATTCCTGCAGTTGCTTATACTGTTCACGTTCCACATAAACGCTGCCATTGGATGGCTGTCCTCCCACTCCACCTCGCATTCCATATCCACCTTCCATCCCCCCCCGGGCATCCTCTTTGACCTCATCCCCTTCCCCCCACCTTCTCCATTTCCTTGAGCACATCCGCACCCTGTATATTGTCCACTGATTCGTCCGCCCCCCTCCCCCCCCCCCCCCCCTCGGTGTCCACCTTCCTCTCCATCCCCCAGCACGTTTACTGTTGTGTCTGCCCTCTCTCCATTTCCACACCCTCCACCTCCTTTCCCAGCGTAGCTTCCAGCACCTACCCATCCCGGATGATGAACTTCATCCGGACGTCTACCCCTCCTACCAACTCTAACCCCACCTTCCTCCTGCCTCCCCCTCAGGGCTCGCTCTCCTCCGCCTTCCTTCTCCTGAGCGGCTTTCCCCCTCCCTCTCCTATGCTCCCTTCAGTAGTGTCTGCACTCCCTCCTGCCTTGTGTTCCCTCTTAATCTCCCGCCCTGCCCATCTCCTGCCCTTTGGTGCGTCTACTACCCCCTTTTTTCCTCTTCCTCCCACTTCCCCAGCCCCTCCACTGCACCTTCCTCCCCTCTTTTTCCCTCCTCTCCAGCCTCCAGTCCCTCGGCAGGTCCCTATCAGTGGTTTTTTATACTTCATGAGTGCTCCGTCGTTTCCAGTGGTTTTTTAAGTGTTGTGCTCTGTGTGATTTTTATCCTGTGGCCGACTTTTAACTTGTGTTTGCCTCCAGTGTTTTTTTAAGTGCACTTTGATTTGCCAGCTGTGTTCTTTTAACTTTATGTCGACTTTTTAATTGTCCCCCAGAGCATGTGTATATTTTAACTCCCATCATCCCCATTTACAGTGTTTTTTATGTCCCCCTTTTTATGTAATCCCCCTATTGAAAGCACGCACGTATCATTTACTGAATGATAAAAGTCGGCATCATCTGCGAAAAATCTAAGAGGGTCATTCAGATTGTCTGCTAAATCATTTATACAGTTCAGGAACAATAAAGGGCCTATATAGCTTCCTCGGGAAATCCAAGGTTTCACTAGATGACTTCCATTCATTTACTAGGAACTGAAACCCACCTAACAAGAAACCATGAATCCAGTCACACAGATGAGACGACTTATAAGAAACGGTGTCAGAAGCATTCTGAAAATCCGGCGCCATGGAATTAACTTGAGACCCACTGTCTGTAGTACCCTTTTCTTCACGCAAACAGAGAGAGAGAGAGAGAGAGATTGAGAGAGAGAGAGAGAGAGTTGTATTTCAGAAGTTCGATATTTCCTGAAAGTGTGCTGGTGATGTGTCAATGGATCGTTCTCTTTGAAGTACTTTATAGGCCTAATGTTAGTAAATCGATGTCGATGATATGGATCTATAATTTAGTGGATTATTTCTATTTCCTTTCTTGGGCATTCGTGTATCCTGTGGAACTTTCTAGTCTTTAGGAATGGATCTTGCATTGAGTGGACAATTGTGTATAATTCCTAAAAAATTAGCCATGTGCCAATGTTTATTTTATGTACAGCTTGAAAGCCCATACCTGCGTGCAGCAATTGCACCTGCATATCTGATGATGGACAAATTCCGAAACGTGTCAAATGAGCAATAAAGTCATTCCTTGCCTGATGTTTGATTTTTTACCATTGCGACCCAATTAGCCTGAATGCAGAACCGCTGATGGTTTTGATTTCAAGTTTGACGTCGCCTAACAAATGACAAAATAAATATTTTCTCGTGTGATATAATTACATATTAACAATTTTCGGATTTTTTCCTTTACTTGTGCTGTGAAACCTTACTTCTAGCCAAATGTAATGATTCTAAGCCAACAGGAAGTACCTTATGCGTTTAGATGAGAGAGTTTGCGAATATCAAAATATATGACATAAATGGCCATATGATTTGATTGCATTGGCTTAGAAGCTTCAGTTTTTTTAAACTGCCATGGGACCGTAGATCTCAGTATGTGATATAAATTTCAACCAGAAAGGTCTACCCATTCTTGAGGAAAAGGGCTTTTAATAGTTGGACAAACATGCAGATAGACGGACAACAAAGTGATCCTCTAACGGTTTCATTTTTACCAACTGACATACAGAACCCTAAAAATGGAGCTATATCATCAGGATCAAGTGTTTATTAGTCTGCTAAGTCATTTTGTCGGAACACTTGTAATTATCAAATGTCTCGCCGCTGCACGAAATTAGTGTCTGAAGTGTGAACCAGTTTTCCATCAATGTTTTTAATATTGGATACTGGACAGAGAGCAACAGGATTGCTAGCTGGTGACAGATGAGTATGTTATGACAGGGTAAATATCACATAATAAAAGGAGCACATCCAATTTTTGAAGTACATTACAGGCCATTAAAATTGCTACACCACGAAGATGATGTGCTGCAGATGCGAAATTTAACCGACAGGAAGAAGATGCTGTGATATGCAAATGATTAGCTTTTCAGAGCATTCACAGAAGGTTGGCGCCAGTGGCGACACCTACAACGTGCTGACATAAGGAAAGTTTCCAACCGATTTCTCATACAAAAATAGCAGTTGGCCGGCGTTGCCTGGTGAAACGTTGTTGTGATGCCTCGTGTAAGGAGGAGAAATGCGTACTATCACGTTTCCAACTTTGATAAAGGTCGGATTGTAGCCTATCGCGATTGCGGTTTATCGTATCGCGACATCGCTGCTCGCGTTGGTCGAGATCCAATGACTATTAGCAGAATGTGGAATTGGTGGGTTCAGGAGAGTAATAGGACTATCAGCTCGGAGACCATGGCTGCGGTTACCCTTAACACCGCATCACAGACAGGAGCACCTGTGGTGGTGTACTCAATGACAAACCTGGGTGCACGAATGACAAAACGTCATTTTTTCGGATGAATCCAGGTTCTGTTTACAACATCATGATTGTCGCACCAGTGTTTGGCGACATCGTGGTGAACGCATATTGGAAGCGTGTATTCATCATCGCCAAACTGGCGTATCACCTAGTGTGATAGTATGAGGTGCCATTGGTTACACATCTCGGTCACCTCTTGTTCGCATTGGTGGCACTTTGAATAGTGGACGTTACATTTCAGATGTGTTACGACCCTTCATTCGATCCCTGCGAAACCCTACATTACAGCAGGATAATGCCTGACCGCATGTTGCAGGTCCTGTACGGGCCTTTTTGGAGAGAAAATGTTCGACTGCTGCCCTGGTCCGCACATTCTCCAGATCTCTCACCAATTGAAAACGTCTGGTCAATGGTGGCTGAGCAACTGGCTCGTCACAATACGCCAGTCACTACTCTTGATGAACTGTGGTATGGTGTTGAAGCTGCATGGGAAGCTGTACCTGTACACGCCATCCAAGCTCTGTTTGACTCAATGCCCAGTTGTATCAAGGCCGTTATGACGTCCAGAAGTGGTTGTTCTGGGTACTGATTTCTAGTATCTATGCACCCAAATTGCGTGAAAACGTAATCACATGTCAGTTCTAGTATAATATATTTGTCCAATGAATACCCATTTATCATCTGCATTTTTTCTTGGTGTAAAAATTTTAATGGCCAGTAGTGTAGTTTCTCGTAGAGGCGGTGTGTGAAGTTATTAGCTTAAACGAATAACAGCTGACTAAATCACTTTATTAAATGGGAAAAGAGATAATGAAGATAATTAATGACAAAATTCTTTGCCACCCTTTCCGAAAGTTTTTGAGGAAGAGGGTAGTGGCATATATCACTGCACACAATTTTCTATCACACTCGCACTTTGACTTTGGGAAAGTAGAATCCACAGAAAATGCAATTTATCCATTGTGTGTGAGGCAGTAGTAGGCCTAAACGCCATGTTGAAAACAGTAGGTGTTTTATTTGATTTAAGTGAAGGATTTGACAGTGTGGAGCAAGCGATATTTTTGTATAAGTTGGAACAGTATAGGATTAGGGAGAAAAGCTCAGCATTGGTTCACCTCATAACTGTGAAACAGGGAACAGAAGGTTGTCCTCGAGTGTGTACAGACAGGGAAGAGATTTCAATCTGACTGGGATCATGTTAAGTGAGTGTGGGCTGGGGTGACACAGGGTTCTCTTTTAGTTCTGTTGCTTTTCTTGATATGTCACTAAACGTGACAGATGACTCAAAAAGAGCTTGTCTTTTTGATGATAGAAATGTGTTTGTGAAAGTATTTGAAAGTCTCTGCATCAGCACGTGGCTTTCAGAGAACTGATTAACGCTTAACTGCAACAAAACACAATGTTTACAGTTTTTGAGACAGAACTCTTGTAAAGGCAAAATACAGTGTCAGACACAACTGCTAAGGAACAATTGTTCAAATGTGTGTGAAATCTTATGGGACTTAACTGCTAAGGTCATCAGTCCCTAAACTTACATACTACTTAACCTAAATTATCCTAAGGACAAACACACACACCCATGCCCGAGGGAGGATTCGAACCTCCGCTGGGATCAGCTGCACAGTCCACGACTGCAGCGCCCTAGACCGCTCGGCTAATCCCGCACGGCTAAGGAACAATTAACATTTGCTAAGCATCAACTGGCAGTTGCTACAGAACTACTGACCAATGATAGTAAAAGGAACTGTAGGAGGCGGAATCTATTAGCTGCAGCAAAGCCTTTGGAAGAACGCTCTGCATGCATTCGACGGTTCATGCAATATGGTGTTTGACTAAGTTTGTTGTGGAACCGATTAGTGTGACATTCCGTGCGGTACGGCAGCATGTCTGCAAGTTGCCATCTCTGGATGTTGGTATGAGGTGAAGCAATACTTTGCAGGTAAATCCATAGGAGAAATGTAAACATAAAACAGGAAATAGAGTAGAACACTTCCTTTTCGACGTGGAAACAATTTCCTGAAAGAAGGAGAAAGGAAAAAAAAGTGCAGTGCTGAAAATATAGAAAAGAACGTATAGACTAAGTTTATTTGGTGCAAATATGATTCAAATGAGCGTATGTAAATGTCTCAATATTTTCTAAAAATCTCTTTCCTCTTGAACCTGAAAAAAACTTGTACAAACACTTATACTTCCAATTATTGTTTACAGTCACGTTATTCTTCAAGCGCCTTTCTCAGGAAAGCTCACGACCCCTGTAGCTGGTTATGAATGCCTGTGTTCTTTATATCTGTTACATTCGACTCTTTGACCTTATTCCACGATCACATGCACAACTATCCCATGCACGTGCAAACAAGCGCAGAGATTTCCACACCCTTTGTCTTCTCTACTGTCTTGGCATCTCTCTCCTCAACCTAACTCTCTTGTCTGAACAACATGGCAGATGTCCCGGTTTTGCCGGGACAGTCCTGGTTTTCACATAAATGTCCTGGTGTCATGTGAAAATCGTTCGGGACACGTAACTGTCCCAGTTTTTAATCGAGAAACAAAATGTTTGCAATAGTTGTTCTTATATAATTATATATTTGTGAAAAACAAATTTCCTAGAAGTAGGCCATTATGCAAATACATTTTCACAGCGTACCGGTATACCGCATTTGGTTTAACTCGTCTTATGCCTAAAGTAAGAGTAGGATATATTGTGTTGAAAAGAAGAGCTAGTATTAACTACGCTTAGCCTCTAACTTCCACTGTATGTCTTCGAGACAAGTAAAATAAACACCAAAGGAGGTTGAATAGAGATTCACTTAAACCATTTCTCCTAATGGGACGCAGCCATGTGGAAGTTAATTCTGAGAAGAAAGTGAGCGACGCGGAGTGTATTAGCGGTGCTTATTAAATACTGTTTGGCAGGTACACACGCTTGTCCTCTCACTTAGTGACAAAGCTTCAACTCTTACGGTTTTTGCAACAACTGACAACAATTTCTGACATAGAACCGAAAGTCGTAGGACGATCAAGTGTGCAGACAAAGTTGCTACCTACCATTGTCAGTAGTCAGTAAATGCGAATATTAAACTCAGAAAGTGTGGTGTCTGGTGAAAATGTCCTAATGGAAGTGTTCATTTAATGAAGAAAGAAAGAATTTCCATTTCCTGAAGAAAGTGACATAAATGATAAAGCCGATAGGCAGACTAGTGATTTCAGTTGGTCATGGTGGGAGAAGCGACATGAAAAATCACCTACAAAAGAAGAAGCACAAGGAAGCGTCATCAGCATCTACAAGTAGCAAGAAGATGAATTAGTTTTTCAAGAGAAACACTACAGGGACGCCCAATTTAAAATTAGCTGTTGAAGAAGGTACGTTTTGCTGAAGAAGGTACGTTTGCGTATCATGCCATCTCTCACAATCGCAGCTTTTGATTAAATGATTGTACCGGTACCGTTTAATCCGTAAGCTTTTCGACAGGTCTAAATATTGTTGTACCAGAGCTACAAGTGAAGCAGTCATTGTTCATGTGTTTGTCTCCCAAGCTCTTACAGTGAAAGCTAATGAATTACAAAAAGCAAAATATGTTTCTATAATGACTGATGCTCAAATCACAAAGCAATGAAAAAGATTCCATTGGTGGTTCGACATTCCATTCCTGGTTTCGGCATAAAAATAAAAATTTTGGATATTAACGATGTTCCAAATGAAACAGGTGATACACAAGTTCAATTTATTGTGGAAATTTGGTCAAAATATGATTTAATGGAAAAAGTATTTGTGTTTTATGCATACAGTGTGAATATCTATTTTGGGGGATCCAGAACACAGAATATTTTCCCGAAACTTCAAGCAAATTTAAATAAATCACTTGTTGGTGTTGGCTGCAGTCCTCACGTTTTGCACAATAGTGTTCAATCACCAGCAGATGATTTGCCAATTGTTGCTGAGGTGATTCTGTTCAAAATTTGCAGATATTTTGAAATATATGCTGTTAGAACCCAAACCTTAAAAGAATTATGTGAGTTTATTGGTATTGAATACAAATCCCTGTTAAGTAACAGTAAAACATTGTCTCTCTTTTTCTCTGCCTTGCAGAAGGTCTTGGGTACTTTTAAAGGGCTTATATCATACTTTTTGTCCCTTAACAACTGCCCTCAAATTTTGATAAATTTCTTCTCTGATAGCTCTTTGCCACTGTGGCTGGGAGTTTTAGTAGATCAGTTAGAAGTTTTTGGTACTACCATTAAACAAACCGAGAGAGAGAAAATATCTCACTCATTGAAAATTCTAGTCTGATTTATCTAACACATAAGTTAATTTCTAGAAAGATCAACAGATTCATAAAAGTATGAATGAAATGTTGGTAAATCTTATGGAAGAAGGATTTACTACAGAAATTGAGTTCTTCAAATGATTCAAAACATTTTTAAAGACTGCATGCATTACACAAAATAGTGGGCCTCGGGTCACTATTCAAACATTCAGGACCAATCCTAGATATGTTGCGACAGTCTACCACACTGCACTCATGTTCAGGGTTCTCTTAGGTTTTGTTCACAGTATGGTATTCCTCTGTGTGCTTTCAATGAGAATTCATTTTTTGATGAATTTGAACATGTTAAGAACATAATGGAACAGCATATCAAAGATTGAGTAACGAAGAAAGTCCCTCTTGAAGGAAAATGGACTATGATATTTAAAAAATGTCAAATTATTAATGTTACTGTGGGAAACATAGAGAAAATTGTTAATTTTGTGTTATGTCTGCCAGGTAGAGATGCTGTAGTACAAAGGGTTTTCAGTATGTTTAACATGTACTGACATGATGAAAAGGGTTGTGCTAGTTTTGATACTATGACAGTTACTGCTATTGTGAAAACTCACTTTAATCTATCTTTCATAGGGTTTTGTGATTGTTTTGTTTTAATAGGGAACTGATAGAATCAATTCATTCTTTTAATAAATATAGCAAAGACAAATCTTAGGATGACATATATAATTTGTATCTGATTACTGATTAGTAATACTGCATAATTTTTAGGATTAACAAATTGTACCTATTTAAAATAGTACATGACCAAACACTGAAGAAATATATATCCTTGCTATCATAATAAAAAGCATATATCAATATTTTTTATTTCTGAGAAAAAGAATTTTATTTATGTGTATTGTACCTACATCTTCCTTTCCAATTGACAAAATAAAGACCCATTCTTGCAGTGGGTTTCTCGGGTGCTGTATTTTTACAGGCCTATTGTCGATTTCAGAATATCACAACTGTGATATAAGTGTAGAGATGAAGTGAAGTATGAAGTATAAGCACAAGTGTCCCACTTTTCTCTCTTTGAAATCTGGTCAGCCTAAACAGAGCTAACTCCTTTCTTTCCCACTCCATCGTTCAGATGCTTTATCGAAATCCTTTTTAATATCAGGAACCCGACTCTGGAATATTAGAAAACTGAATCACGTCTCCAGTTTCTGAAGACAGTTAATGACACATCTACCATAGCAACAATTACGATTATCATTTTCGCTGTACACACTCGTTGCCTTGTACATACTTCTTTCCAACCAGACCTTCCTCATTTCCCAGTATTCTTATCTGGTGCGGCTCCTTAAATTTCGTTTCCGCAGAACTCACCTTATCAAAAAACCATATATTTTGTACACCTATAAATCATTTTTATAACTGTCACTACCATTATTGTTATGATTGTTATTACTACTACTACTACTACTACTACTATAGTTGCATTCTTTTATCTTGGCGGCTCGCACATGCCCGCCCAGACGCGGGAGATTGCTGCGTTGCCAGTTGCACACGACGCACGCGCCAAGAGAAGCAGCGCCATAGTATAGTCACAGTCTAAAGCCACCACGGCCGCATTAACCTTTTCGCTGCTACAGAGACGTGCTCCCCGCATTCCGCGCTGTGCGCGATTTTGGCACTGCACTGCTCGCCTGTGCTGACACATGGTGTTTCAGACTGCTTTGACACACTTATCATTCGATTCCACAAAAACTATTTGGCCCAAAAATTTGATTTTTACACATCTTCTTGACTGATACCTTCCCCCCACTTCCTTTGACTGATTGAAGTGCTTTAAAATAGAGCCAAACGCGCCCGGTGTAAATAAAACTTTTATTACAGTCGCAAAAGACGGAATATTTCTCAATATTACATACGACACCTATGTGGTACTTAAATTAAATGAGATATTGTTATACAGTAAATTTTATATGAAATTTAGGTACCTTGTCCACATTTCATTCTCAACATTGTGGCAACTAAAATCGACCATACGGAAAGTATACGCAATGGACTTTTACCTCTGCAAACTCTTCAAAATTTCGTGCAATGGTTTACTACATTTAATGCTGCACAATAACTGGTTTGAACATCGAAACAAAATTAAGTCATTTATGTGGGGAAGGTATCAGTCAAGAAGATGTGTAAAAATCTAATTTTTGGGCCTAATAGTTTCTGTGAAATCGAATGATAAGTGTGTCAAAGCAGTGGGAACACCATGTGTCTGCACAGGCGAGCAGTGCAGTGATGACAAAATCGCGCACAGCGCGGAATGCGGGGAGCACGTGACTGCAGCAGCGAAAGGGTTAATGAAGAGACAAAGCACTAGAAATTTCTAAAAATTGCATTCAAACGAATAAAATTCGTGAAGTAAGACACTTCCATATTGTTTTTAAATAAAGAAAATGTTCAGCATTGCGCAAGGTTTGAACTCTTTACCTTTCACTTACAAAGTCAACGCCTTCAGTCTGGAACCACGCGACCGCTACGGTCGCAGGTTCGAATCCTGCCTCGGGCATGGATGAGTGTGATGTCCTTAGGTTAGTTAGGTTTAAGTAGTTCTAAGTTCTAGGGGACTGATGACCTCAGAAGTTAAGTCCCATAGTGCTTCAGAGCCATTTGAACCATTTGAGAACGACGTTGTAAATCGCGAGAAAAACCCTTCTACGTGTTTTATCATGAAGTGTGTGAAATAGTAGCATGCCCAGTGGGAAGAATTAAAGGTAATTTCAGCAAATGTGTGAAGAGGCTCAAACGGAGCCGACGTGCAGGTCGGGGATCATTAGGCGAAAGGTACCTCCCCCGTCCCTTTACCCGCTCTTTCGAAATGAGACGTGTCGTTAGATATTATTCGGTGTGAGATACTTTAACTTATCAGGGTGCATTAACGGAAGATACTGAGTAGAGAGTAGATCAAACGGCTGCACGCTTAGCATAGGGTTCTTGAAGTCAACGTGAGCCTGTAGCAAACAAGTTCAACAACATGCGATGGAGGCCACTAAAAACCATTGAACACAGCGGAAAGCCTTACTTGCAAAATTCCCTGTTTCGGTGTTGCAGTCGATTGGTATTTCTGGAAGCAGCGATGATCCTTTGAGAGAAAATTTTTTTACACCAGGAAACAGCATTTTTATGGAAGAAAGAAGACAGAGATGTGGGGGGAGGGAGCTCGCACGGGTGGCAGTCGTTAGAGGTTCACATCATGAACTTACATACTTTGCGCTTTGAATCTTGGTCAGTGCTGAGCACTAGCATAAATCAAAGAGAATCACGAAATAATATTTTAGGAAGTATCTAACAAAGCTAAATGGAATATCTAGAAGACAAATTACCAAGGAGCCAGAATACTGAATTCGTATGCACAGAAAGTGGATCAATAGTAAGACAGCAATTCTCATTTTCCTTGAGTCCTCTAAATTACTGCAAAGGCCTTTGTATTAATTTTTACTGGAGGACTAAGCCCGGATCTACATCTACATGGATACTCTGCAAATCACATTTAAGTGCCTGGCAGAGGGTTCATCGAACCACCTACACAATTCTCTATTATTCAAACCTGGTATAGCGCGCGGAGAGAATGAACACCTAAATCTTTCCGTACGAGCTCTGATTTCCATTATTTTATCGTGGTGATCGTTCCTCCTCATGTAGGTCGGCATCAACAAAATATTTTCGCATTCGGAGGAGAAAGTTGGTGATTGGAATTTCGTGAGAAGATTCCGTCGCAACGAAAAACGCCTTTCTTTTAATGATATCCAACCCAAATTCTGTATCATTTCTGTGGCACTCTCTCCCATATTTCGCGATAATACAAAACGTGCTGCCTTTCTTTGAACTTTTTCGATGTAATCCATCAGTTCTATCTGGTAAGGATCCCGCACCGTGCTGCAGTATTCTAAAAGAGGACGGACAAACGTAGTGTAGGCAGTCTCTTTAGCACGTCTGTTACATTTTCTAAGTGTCCTGCAAATAAAACGCAGTCTTTGATTAGCCTTCCCCACATTTTCTATGTGTTCCAATTTAAGTTGTTCGTAATTGTAATACCTAGGTATTTAATTGAATTTACGGCTTTTAGATTAGACTGATTTATCATGTAACCGAAGTTTAACGAGTTCCTTTTAGCACTCATGTGGATGACCTCACACTTTTCGTTATTTAGGGTCAACTGCCACATTTCGCACCATTCAGATATCTTTTCTAAACCGTTTTGCAGTTTGTTTTGATCTTCTAACGACTTAATTAGTCGATAAATGACAGAGTCATCTGTAAACAAGCGAAGACGGCTGCTAAGATTGTCTCCCAAATCGTTTATATAGATAAGGAACAGCAAAGGGCCTATTACACTACCTTGGGGAATGCCAGAAATCACTTCTGTTTTACTCGATGACTTTCCGTCAATTAATGGTTAATTGGCATGGTGCCACGTAAAGACCTTATTGTTGACGTCGTTTTATATGATGGGAAGATTTGATATTAACACTGTGTCTAAATCGATCATGTTGGGAGTCTAATTTCAAAAGATCGTCATAGGAGCAGTGTAGATATCCGAAACTATGTGATTGAAATGTGGTAAACTATGAGGGAAGCGGACAATATTCACGGACCTTTTATCTCAAAAACAATTTTATATACTTTATGTGGATGTCTTTCATTAAACAGACGTTTTCATTATTTAAAATAATCGCTCCTGTGCATCGTAGAGCCCTCTAAAGGTGGCTGGCGTGACGAAGCGAAACATGTTTGCAACAATCAGATTTCATGTTCAAGAGCTGGGTAAATTATTGAATGACGCCAAGGCCTACTTAAAGGATGGAAAATCAAGTGAAGAGGAATCCGCCTCAGAATTATTACTATTACGAGCCCACGAAAAAAATTACGTGACTATTTTGTTAGTCTATCTTGGTACTTGATCTCTTGATATTCGAAAAAAAATCACTGGTGTATCTGATGTGCAATATCGGAAGAATGCATCGAGCATTCAAGGTCATTATAAAGAGAAACGGATTTTATAATTTTTCTACAAACAAAATTTTTAATTGGTGGACGACATGGACAGAGCAGTAAGCAAATTATACTCCGTCTTCTGCAGTAAGAAGGTTCTATCAATTCCTATGGCTTCGGAAAAGATTAGCAATCGGCCAGTAGGTGTACGAGTGATGAACGGCAACCGAGATGAATGTCCCAATGTAATATGTTCAGAATAATGGGCGATTCATTAGTCGATACATGCCCACCGTCCGTTTGTCTTGTAGCCCCGAAACTACGTTTCAATCAATATAAATGAAGCAAATTGTACTTCCTTAATTTACACGGAGAAGTAGGCTAAGCTTTGGGCACGGCAGGTTACTGTGTGTGTGTGTGTGTGTGTGTGTGTGTGTGTGCGTTGCAGTACGTGTTAATTAAATACACAAATTAAACATTAACGCATTACCCACGGAACCTCAGCAGAGGTTAATTTTCCTTCCGCAGGCTGAAACCGCATTTCCGGCACACATCCGCGCCTAACTGTGTTGGGTGGCGGGAACGAACGCCCACCCACCAACCGCGAATCACAAATCTCATCTGCGCTTGGCCGCAACTGCAGGTAAAACAAATAAGCGTTATTTTAACGAGACTGCCTCCAGCGCCGGCAGCGGGAAATTAATGTTTACAGCTCGGGGCGTTCCCTCTCTACTTGCGCCATAAATCCACTCCGTAGGTTGGGGGAGGCGGAGCAACTCGGCTGTTGAGGTGTCAAACTGCACATTGCCCGGCAATCGATCGAGCAGTCGACGATCAGGTCGGTCGCAAATCGCTGCTCATTCACAGAAGCAGTCCTCAAGGACTCTGAAGGCGCCGCTCGTATACAAACTGCACGAGTACGAGCGAAGTTTCAGAACTGTTCGCTCTGTTACGGAAGCGGTGTGAAAACGGCCAAAATACTACGATCTTTCGAAGTTATAGCGGTGGTATGAAAGTTTTCGAGGTGCAAGTTTTGCCACTTGTTCGTGGCTATCGTGTTGACAGTGAAAGATTCCAGTTTTCGTGAAAAATGGATGTACCTGAATTACGAGTTGTGACGAAATATATGTTGTTTCAAAATGTGTAACGCCAAGGAATATAAAAGAAAAGTTGGATTCGGCACTGAAGTTTTATTCCGCTTCATTATCGACTTTTAAGAAGTGGGCTGTTGAGTCTAAGAATAACCGTTCAGGACGGAGTGCTAAATTGTGCCATATTTCACAAATCTCTTTTCAGTGTTCACCTATTGAAAGCACTCGAGTTCAATGACACTACAAAGATCATGTTAGACTATATATAACACGCTTCACATGCAGTTTAGTGTATGATAAAGCTTTCCTTTCGATAAATGCTACTTCATTGTGGACCGGAAATGGATTCGAATTAAAATTTCTCATTAGCGCTTATGCACACACTACTACTGAGTGATTTCTCTGATGTTTCATAACAGTAGAAGTAACATGGATTCATCCTTACGCGTCAAAGACGAAGGAACCGTCAAAACCGCGAGTGAAAATGCAAGAAAACCGTTTCCATACACAATGCACTTCTACGTACTGAAGTAGTTCTTGATAGAATTTTCTGGGATTCTCGTGACGTGGCCTTCAGAGACTACATCCATACGTCGTCAAGCTTCTCTAGTAGACAAAGTGAAGAAATCTATTTAGGCTAAATGCCCACCGTTTTCAAAGTTATCTTCCTTGTACAGCTTTCATTTATTACATAACATCTCTTTCAGGAGACGTTCTTGCTTCTTAAAAGAAGTCAGAGGTTTTGTAAGTAATGCAAGGAAAATCAGTTTTTTGTGTGAACTAAATCAGGATCTATCCTGATAAAGAGCAAACAGTGCGTCGGGTAGGAAGGCGAAAAATTTTAATTTTGAAACTACCAGAATTCCAAAAATCCAAGGTCACGTGTGTTGGATTATTCTTTCCCTGGAGTGCAGAATAACGTGGCGTTTTTCACTACCGGTAGCAGTGTTGTAAAGTTTTTAGTAATAGGTCAAATGAGTGTTAAAATTTGTACGTTTGAGTATCATTTTCATTGCCCTCATTCGTCAGCAGATAAAAATCTGATTATAATTTGTAACCTGTCAATATCCTTACACTGACATCGAGCCTTGTTACCTAGGTGATACCAGCTATTATTATTAACTGATATTATTATTATTACTATCATTATTATTGTTTTCTGTTTTAAGCGTACTGCAGTTTAAGAGATGGCCATCCACACAAACAAGTTACCACAGTGCTGCTTATTTATTAATTATTTATTTAACATGGTCGATTACATCGTAATATTACACATTTGTGGGTTAACTTCCTGTGTTATCTGTTACCGTAGTGTGACAAAAGTAAAACAGTTCATGCGAATCTTAATATTAATATCACATACATATGTATCTATAAGAGCCTTTGTTTTAGAGATAGTTAACAATTATATGAACAGCGATAGAGAGACATGCGCAATTTCATGTGATACAGCCTAATAGTAAAGGGGAAGTTGGGGTTAACGGGATCCATTTTTTTCCCTTGAAATCTACTTAAAGAATGGGTGTTTTTAAAACTTTTATTCGTGAATCTGGAGAAAAACATGTACGAACACTACAGGTACTTTAATTTTTGCGTTATCTCACACAAATTTTACAGAACTGGAGAGGAGTTTTGATCCTATTTTTTGATGCACCATGTGTCAGAGTTAACTGGACCTGTCGGTAAAATAATGAACTACAGAAGCCTCAATACGAAAATTTATTGCGACATCATTAGTAACAATGCTAAAATATACCTTTATAAGCATAGTAATGAAAATAATCGTTTAAATAAAACAAGTGCACAATGAATTTAGCGACATCAGTCTAGAACAAAGTCATGTTTTCATAACAAGCTCTAGTATCATGTATTGGGTTGGGTAGTTGGCAATTATTTAACCCGAAGCAACAAAGGTATCATCTTCTTCTGCAGCTTCAGATTTTGTAGTAGAAAGAATTCTAGTAAAATATTTTACTTCACAGCCATCATCATACATTTTAAAGACTCGAGCAACATAATAGCGCCCATTCTTTGCAGTCTTCCCTTCTACTTTGACTACAATGAACTCTCCTTTTTCACTGTGTGCCGGTCAGTGTCAGAAGAATCAATGTACAGGACATGATCAGAATCTTGAGAGTTGCTGTAGCTGTCTTCCAATATTTGGCATTTGACTGAAGGCTTTACTTCGCTAAATGTATGTTTTTTTGGCAACTGCTTTAATCTGTCTTTTGCTGCTGCATCTGACTGCTGTTTAGCTGGTATACTGGTAAGGACAGTTGATTTCGTTTCTTTCTACCTCTTGTTGTTTTATTTGCACCAGTCAGAGAATATCGCCAAACTTGCACAGGATGTGTAATTTCTGTCTGCTGATCTTGCCTGACGTCCAGTATTCTTCACAATCATCTGCACGTTTGCTAGCATCTTCTCCCCAGTAAGTCATAGGCTGTTTGTTACTAAGTTGGAAGAGGTCTGTCCGTTGCATTTGATGACAAAAACTCCTGGTCAGTAAATACGTTTGGACTGAAATGTTCAGTACCATTGATACTTCAGTCTTTCAAGATCTTAGAGACATTAAAATGCAAAGGATATGCTATCCCTACAAGGCTGTAATGTCTTGTATGATGTTTCTGTGAAGTTACTCATTATATTCATTCATCAGCAATCTGAACTTGTCCACCTAACCCCATACTTTATTGGTACAGTTACCACCATCTTTGCTTTATCAAAAATCTTAAAAATAGTGGGAGAATGGCTTCGTGCACACTTTATATTTCATGAAGTATCATAAAGCAATAAACACCGAATTTGATTCACAGAAACAAAGTTGTGTACTATTCGTAATTAAAGTTTTAGGAAATTTTGTTCGACGTGAGAAAAAAATACTCTTACCGCTGGATTTCACACACACACACACACACACACACACACACACACAGAGCAACCATGTAAATTCAAATAGCACTTCCAACCAAAGTTAACAATGTGTTGCTTGAGGCTTTCCCGACGGACATGTTGTATATATGGTTCTCGGGCGAGACGTCGGATGTCATAGTGAAAACTCCACAATATTTCGTCAGCGCAACTGGCCGACATCTTCAGGTGCGACGAACACACTGCTAAGGCAGGACCAGGGCTCCCCATTTATGCCAGTTTTAGGCAGGAAGTGCGCATGCGTGGAGGCGCCAAATTCGATGGCCAATAGCGACGATATCAACTGATAGCTGGAAGGACAGTAACGCCACCTACAGGATGAAGAACCAAATACTTCAGCGCACGCGCGGAGGCTGCCGCCGCTGCTCTGCGCTGCCATCGGCAGCCCCAGCGACCTCTGTCGGAAGCCGCAAGCAGTACTGCGCGTCCACGTAGGCGCCTTGATTATCCTCCCGTTGTCAACAGAATATTTATGTTGCTGGCGTATCGTCGTCCGTCTTATGACCAAAAGTATTCCTCTCTGCTCGAAGCGACTTCAATATGGCCAGTGCTGGATCCCATGCTGAACTAAGCTGAAAGCCCGTGTCTCTGTTTACAAGATTCGTCGAGCTGCGTATTTCCACTGCTTCCTTAATAACACTGTCCCAGTACGAATTCGTCGATGCGAGAATTTTTGTATGTAGGTAATTCATAGAATGGCCTGTACTGAGACAATGCTCGGCCACTGCAGACTTTTCTGGTTGCTCCAGACGAGTGTAGCGTCGGTGTTCAGTGCATCTCTCTTCTACAGTGCGACAAGTTTGTCCGATGTACGACATGCCGCAGCTACAAGGAATCTCGTAAACACCGGGTCTTCTTAGGCCAAGGCTGTCCTTAGATGAGCCCAAGAGAGCTCTGAGTTTTGCCGGCGGACGAAAAACACATTTAACTTTATGCCTCTTCAATAGTCTTCCTATTTTTGAAGAGACACCGCCGATGTATGGCAAGATGACCATTCCCCTTTGTTCTTCGCCTTCTTCCACTTCCTCACGTTGGGTAACCCGCTTTGGTTGTAAGGCACGGCGAATCTCCCGTTCGGAATATCCATTTTGTTGGAAAATGGTACGCAGATGGAGTAGCTCATTGGATAAGCTGTCTGAGTCTGATATGGCTCGTGCTCTGTGGACCAACGTCCTCAGTACGCCACTTCGTTGCGAAGGATGGTGACAGCTGGTGGCCTGTGAGTATAAGTCCGTATGTGTTGGTTTACGGTACACTGAGTGACCTAACGTGCCATCTTCTTTTCTCCGTACCAACACGTCCAGGAATGGAAGTTCGCCGTTTTTCTCCATCTCCATCGTGAACTTGATGTTGGGATGAAGCGAGTTAAGATGCCCAAGAAAAACATTCAGCGATGCAATGCCGTGAGGCCAGATAACAAAGGTGTCGTCTATATATCGCCAAAAACACGTAGGTTTCAAATCCGACGTTTGGAGCGCTCTCTCCTCGAAGTCTTCCATGAAAAGATTAGCCACAATGGGAGACAGGGGACTACCCATTGCGACGCCGTCAGTCTGTTCAAAGTATTGTCCATTAAATAAAAAGTATGTCGAGGTGAGCACATGTTGGAATAACTCTAAAAGTTCCCCATCCAGCTTCTCGCTAATGAGCAACAACGATTCCTGCAATGGTACACGAGTAAAAAGTGAGTCTACGTCAAAACTCACGAGTATATCTGATGGTGCGAGTCGTAAGTTCTTGAGCCGACGAATAAAGTCTTGTGAGTTACGGATATGATGCTCACACTTTCCTACTAAAGGGCTCAATTGCGCTGCTAGACGTTTCGCGAGATTATACGTTGGTGCCCCGATATTACTCACAATAGGCCGCAGTGGCCCATTATCCTTGGACGACTCTGCATATCGCACACTAAATAAGGACCCCACAGCAAAAATTCAGCGGAAAACTTTGGAGCTCCTCAAAAACAGTACGATCTCCGATGTGGTTGCTAAGAGACTACGTACACAGGCGCCCGTACCTCCCAGGCTGTACGGATTGCCCAAAATTCACAACATACATCGGCGGTGTCTCTTCAAAAATAGGAAGACTATTGAAGAGGCATAAAGTTAAATGTGTTTTTCGTCCGCCGGCAAAACTCAGAGCTCTCTTGGGCTCATCTAAGGACAGCCTTGGCCTAAGAAGACCCGGTGTTTACGAGATTCCTTGTAGCTGCGGCATGTCGTACATCGGACAAACTTGTCGCACTGTAGAAGAGAGATGCACTGAACACCGACGCTACACTCGTCTGGAGCAACCAGAAAAGTCTGCAGTGGCCGAGCATTGTCTCAGTACAGGCCATTCTATGAATTACCTACATACAAAAATTCTCGCATCGACGAATTCGTACTGGGACAGTGTTATTAAGGAAGCAGTGGAAATACGCAGCTCGACGAATCTTGTAAACAGAGACACGGGCTTTCAGCTTAGTTCAGCATGGGATCCAGCACTGGCCATATTGAAGTCGCTTCGAGCAGAGAGGAATACTTTTGGTCATAAGACGGACGACGATACGCCAGCAACATAAATATTCTGTTGACAACGGGAGGATAATCAAGGCGCCTAGGTGGACGCGCAGTACTGCTTGCGGCTTCCGACAGAGGTCGCTGGGGCTGCCGATGGCAGCGCAGAGCAGCGGCGGCAGCCTCCGCGCGTGCGCTGAAGTATTTGGTTCTTCATCCTGTAGGTGGCGTTACCGTCCTTCCAGCTATCAGTTGATATCGTCGCTATTGGCCATCGAATTTGGCGCCTCCACGCATGCGCACTTCCTGCCTAAAACTGGCATAAATGGGGAGCCCTGGTCCTGCCTTAGCAGTGTGTTCGTCGCACCTGAAGATGTCGGCCAGTTGCGCTGACGAAATATTGTGGAGTTTTCACTATGACATCCGACGTCTCGCCCGAGAACCATATATACAAAGTTAACAACTTTATGGTACCAAGAAAATAATTTTCCCTCTTGAATAGTTAATTATTGTAATGGTCCTATTAACCCCAAGGTTCAGTTAACCTCAGTCCCTTTCCCCAATCCAGGTTTTTCACATATTTCACCTTTTGGATCCATGTGTTCTAATATTTCGTGAACATTTAATTGTGTGAAATCTTTATCGTCTTCTGTTCGTCCAAATGTGACATTAAGCGACAAAGTTCTGCTACATTAGTCTTCTTTACCTACTAGTATGAAGAAGTCTAACAGGCTGTTCGTAGTCATTCAAGAATCCAGCAGATTTATTTGTGTACCTTTAAGTTACTGTCATGGATTTCGCGTAGTGTTTAGAGAGATTGTATTGCAGTTGGCGCAGGAAGGCCTTTTAATCATTTGTTTCCTACTGTTATATTATGGTAAGAGCTATGAGGACGCAGTTTTGTATTCTGCTTCCTTTTCTCGTTTTGGTGTCAATCTTGGTAATTTTACGGCGTACTTGTGTATCTTTTGACGTGGTGAAGGCTTAAGTTTTCGTAAGTCTTGTACATTTTTGGAGATAGGAAATAATTATCCTTTTACAGTTTATGAACTTTACAAACAACTTGAATTTTTATGTTGATAAAGGATCTTCATCAGGTTGTTCATCTGAAATTTCTGATGCATATTTAGAATTTTGATCCTCAGTGTTCTACTGTGGTGTGTAACATCATAGATTAAGGGTCGACCTGCGACAGCAATCGCACAACTTGCGTTCTGGCCGCTAGATGCCGCCGCGAGCGCTAAGAGTGCATTGCGATAGCAGGCGCGCGTGTTGCGTACGGGCCGCGAGGTGCCGCCACGAGCGCAACCGTATAGAAGTGCCGACGGAGTTCGTCCAGATCTCAAGACAATCAACAAGTGAGGACACATTACATCTGCATGCATGGGAGGCAAAGCAATAACTGCTGCGAACTCCATAACACCTCGGAGGACAAGTTATCTCCGTGAAGATCCACGCGAGGCCAGATCGCATTTTGTTGGCATCTCATTTTTGCCTATTCCCTTATTTGCTTATTGATTAGCTCTTATTCGTTTATCGCTCATGTTATTGTGCTCTCTTTCAGTCATTCTGATTGCTTTGATTTACTCCCAATTGAGAAGTGCTCATTTTGGCACTTCACTTTTGCATATTTCTCATTTTGCTAATAATATGCTCCTTAGCTTTTTACAGTTGAATTGATTAACATAGTCTCATGTACTGTTTGTTCATTTCAGCCTGTTCATATTTTGATGTTCTTTAAATACTGTAATAATTATCGGAAGCATTTCTTCCCTTAAACTTGTGTAAAGTATTCTCGATGTAGGATTTGTTCTGTGACACTGGTGTAAGATTTTAAATATAAATTATATACGAAACTGTGCTTTAAAAGGAATTTATTTTTTCAGTTTGTACTACATCAGACGACAATTTTGTGATATGAGGGAGAATTTTGAGGGGCGAAACCATGGAAATAGTCTTAAGTGATCCCATTTAAAAATAAAAATTTGTGTGACACTGAAAGACGTGACACTGTAGGCACAGAAAATTTATATATATAAAATAATACGTCACAGGTGGTTGGAGAGACTGATTTGAGTCTCTGGAGCAGAAGTTAGGATTTACTACGGGGTACGCTTGCTTCATTTTAAAAATCCCTGTTAGATGATGCGTGTGACGGGGTTGCGGTTCGTTGTTGTGACTAATTACCCCAAGACGATCGGAGTCACTGGCAGCATTTCAAACTTCTTACGGGAACCTTTACCACTGGCTACGGGAAAAAAGGACTAAGTCAAAATTGGATCGTCGTTAACTTGAAATTAAACTACCACATACCGCGGCTTACGACAATTACACAATCATGTGTAAGGCAATTGAATTAGGATATGTCTATGTTGCAGTAATGATAAACTATAGGAAAGTCGAAGACAACAGCGACAAAAACAAAGCATAACTCAGCTTTTGTGAGGCGTTCGTGGCGGAGTTTCGATCGACGTCGAAGTAGAGCTAAATTTATCAAGTAAGCTTCTCTGCTTATTTTATACCGTAATATACTATAAAACAAAGCACAGTTTGACAGTTCTTGATGACTAAACTGTATCCACACATCCATACGTATTATAAAAACAGATGTACGTATATACGTATGTACATATGTATGTTCCATATCCCCTCCTAAACCACTGGAGCAATTTCAACCACATTTCTTATACATTTCACTTACTGTATGGAAAGGGGTAGGGATGGGGGTGAAAAAGCATTGTAACCCACGACGCGCGAGTACCCATACTTTACTAATCCAGTATTTGAGAATGAGAGTACTTAGAGATCTAACTCAAAACTTTACGACACTTTGTCTCGCTGACAACCCCCAAAAAATTGCGAAAGGAAAAAAGTTTATCGCACATTAAACACGACGTTTTAATTTATTTCTTCTTTGCCATTAACTGTAACAGATTTTGCAGATAGTATTCACAAATACCTCTGAATGTACCAGCAAAACTGTATTATTGTTCGACACCTAGTTCAGGCGATATGACGTCACTAACACTGAGATGTGTGAAAAGCTGCCGCATCATGCAAGACGTTTAAGTTTATTATGTACTTCGTTTAGTATGTCGCTGAATGTACCTACAAAATATATCATTTTACGACACGTAGTTCAGGAAATATGCTGTCATAAACACTGAGATGCGTAAAACACTGCCGCATCAGGCATGACTTTGTAATTTATTACTGCTTTAGTACTAACTATTGTCACAACACATACAGCAGACAGTAGCCACATGTGCCACTGGATGTACCCGCAAAATTATATCATTCCACGGCACATAGCTCAGGTGACTTGACGTCATAAACATTGAGATGCGTGAAAATGAAACTGCACAGCGAAATTCGCTGGGGATGCATGTGAAATATGTGTACAAATATGTGTGAAATATGTTAAATAAATGTGAAATATTTTTAACATGCACATACGTAGGCAAAGCCATGGGTAAAAAGCTCATCTTAAATTCCTGGAGCTACTGCAATCAACTTCGGTACACATGTTAGATACATACCAAAGAGAAATACTGTGAGGTAAGACTCACCAGCCTTCCGTTGTGTATGTGATAATATGGAGAGAGAATGAGGGGGAGGAAGAGATGGACAGAAAGTGTGTGTATGTGTGTGTGTGGGGGGGGGGGAGGAGGAGATGCGCACAGGTAGGGGGGGGGGACAGGAGATAGATAGACGAGAGGGGAGAAGGTGGGCAGATGGGCAGAGATGGGAAAGAGGAGGAGCCGAAAAGGAAGAGAAGAGGATGTGGACAGAGATAGATAGAGAGAGAGAGAGAGAGAGAGAGAGGAAGACACAAAGAGGGGAAGGAGAATATGGACAATGGTTTTACAGGAGGTAGGAAGAGATGGAGAGAGGGGGAAGGAGCAGATGGACCGAGGAGGAGCATATTGACAGGGAGATGGACGGGGGCGATGTGCAGAGAGTGAGGGTAAGAGAAGGTGGGCAGAGAGAGGAGGTGGAGGAGATGGACAGAGAAGTGATGATGGAGGAGGTGGACAGAGAGGGGGGAAAAAGTATATACCTTGGCAACACTGGGTATTCAGCTAGTTTACTATAAACGCTGTGAATACACGATAAATTGTGAATTCCGGTTTTCTTTCATATATCTGTCGACTGGCCAGTCGTCTAGAAGCCTTACGACTTCTTTCTTGTTGGAGCTGCAACTGTTGTGAGATAACTAACGTTGTACGGGAATACTGTCAAATTATGAAAATTAAATTTGCAGTCATCGAGGGTTTTAGAAAAATAATGGTTGACTACAGTATTTGTGATTTTTCTATCTGCTTGGGAGGTGTAGGAAGAAATTGTCGCCGGCCGAAGTGGCCGTGCGGTTCTAGGCGCTGCAGTCTGGAACCGCGAGACCGCTACGGTCGCAGGTTCGAATCCTGCCTCGGGCATGGATGTGTGTGATGTCCTTAGGTTAGTTAGGTTTAACTAGTTCTAAGTTCTAGGGGACTAATGACCTCAGAAGTTGAGTCCCATAGTGCTCAGAGCCAAGAAATTGTCAAACTGTTTGGTCTGCCCATTCTGGTTCTGTGCTCAATAACTACACACATAATGCTCTATTGTGTTACTAGGATTCGTAGATAGGTCTGTCCATTCTGGTTCTATGCTCAGTAACTACACACATAATGCTCTATTGCGTTACTAGGATTGGTTGATGCTAATAGTAAGTTCATGAATACTACTGTTGGTGGTTACGGAAAACATAAGGATGCTGGAATATTTAGATTCTCAGCTTTTTTTCTGCATTTGTCAGAGGGAAGACTAGAAATTCCTGGTGATAGTGTTTTGCCAAACTGTGCGTACGATTCACTCACAAGCTGTGATGTACCTGTTATCCGCACGGTGGCAGGACTGTACCTGCAGGAAATTTAGAAAATGTACTCTCTGCTGACAATGCTACACTCTTGTTGCGACGTGGTCTCAGCGTGGGGCGACTTTCTGAATTTCCTAGGTATTATTATTGCAGGCGATGAAGTTTATCCACTTTTAACCAGTCCAATAAACCTAACGGAAGAAATCAGATACTGACGAAGGACCACTGAATGTGCCTTTGACATAATGTATTGTAAGTGGAAAATATTAGACATTGTGTAGAACAATGGACGGTATTGTTAAATGCTTTTGCTTCTTAGATAAATTAATAATTGACAATGAGAGTATTGAACATTATCTTCTCCTTCTTCTTTCATCATGGTCTAGGCCATAGGCCTGTTCCATCTTTTAAGTATCCAGTCATGTTTTTCTTGGTCTTCCTTCGGATCTTGTATCTAAAGGTTCGAGGCGCCACGTCACGGATTGCGCCGCCCCTCCCACCGGAGGTTCGAGTCCTCCTTCGAGCATGAGTGTGCGTGTTGTTCTTAGTATAGGTTAGTTTAAGTTAGTTTAAGTAGTGTGTAAGTCTAGGGACCGGTGATATCAGCAGGTTAGTCCCTTAGGAATTAACACACACACACAAATATCAATGTGGGGGGTAGCCACCAACTCATAAAACTTGGTTTTTGTGTCTTTTCTCACTTCGTTTCTCAATGTTCTATTGACTGTTCCGCATATCATTTCATATTTCTGCAGTTTGTTGTCAATGTCGAGTTAATTCTGGTAGCTTATAACATTTCCCAGGTAATTACGGTGATTAACTTGTTCAGTGGTTTCGTTTCCTATTATGATAATAGTCCTTAGCGGTTTTGTTCTTTCGAGAACCATCACTTTTGTTTTTGGACCAGATATTTTCACATTAAATTCCTCAGAAATTTGACTCGGTCTGTAGATCGATCTTCGTTGTGAAGCCTCGCTATTCTGTGCAATTGCGAAGTCATCTGCAAAAAGCACCATGTTAAGAAAAATTGTCATATGATAATCTCAATCTCGGGCCAGTTTGTTGCTTCCATATCGTTAATGTGCTCGTATATATTAAGAAGTGTGGGTGATAAGCTACACCCTTGTCGGACCCCTTGGTTTATCGGTGTGTCTTTTGATATAGCATAGTTAGTCTCTTTCTTATTTTTGCTCCTCTATACAAGCTTTCTCTATATAACCTCTATATAAACTTTATTATTTTCCGTGGATATCCACTATCGTGTAATATGTTTCATAAGATTTTCCTATCTGCGAGCTCGAAGTCTTTCTGTAAGTATGTAAATGCGATGTATTTTTCCAACTGAACGCGCTTTGCTTTCCTATAATTTGTTCAAATGTGAAAATATTATCAGTACAGGATCTCTCTTCTCAGAAACCATTTTGTTCTTCATGTAACAGTTATTCGGAAATAATTTGTAGACGTTGATTTATTGTCTTGGCGTAAATCTTATACGTTATGCCTGTTAATGCTAACCACGATAATTACTTTATTCATTTCATTTACCTTTTTTTAAAGATAGGCATGACATCTGCCACTGTCCATGATTTTGAGATTTGGCGTCATTGCCCGCAAATATTCTATAAATAAAAAATCTAAGCTTTAAAAGTAATCCCCTGCATTTAAGTAACTCTGCACTTATGCCGGCTGGTCCTGTTGCTTTCCGGTTTTTTCTTGTATTCAGGGCCTCGTTTAGTTCTTGGACTGTCATGAGATCGCAGTCATATGTTTTACCGATTTCAGTGCGTCCTCCTCTAATTCTTGGTTTTTATTACTTCAGAGCTGTTTATATTGTGCCATCCATTTATAGTTTGGTATGACATTTAGATTTGTTGCCTCTTTTTCTATAGACTATCTTCCATGTACATCGTGTTCAATTTTACTCATAAAGTTATTCCACGATTTTTCATTTGTTTTCCTGACAATGGATTTTACTTTATTTCTTTTCTATTTATATTTTTGTTTAGCAGATTCTGTCTTCACCTGGCCGGCCGCGGTGGTCTCGCGGTTCTAGGCGCGCAGTCCGGAACCGTGCGACTGCTACGGTCGCAGGTTCGAATCCTGCCTCGGGCATGGGTGTGTGTGATGTCCTTAGGTTAGTTAGGTTTAAGTAGTTCTAAGTTCTAGGGGACTTATGACCACAGCAGTTGAGTCCCATAGTGCTCAGAGCCATTTTTGTCTTCACCTGTAAAAATACCTCATATGCTCTACGCTCGTTTCTTTTGTTCAACTTCTTTGCTTTATCTTCATTCCATGTTACATTATCTTACAGCGAAAACAACTTCACAATCAATAAATGTATCACCTGACCAAGCTTCCGACGTTAATATTCGCTGTTTCTTCAAAACTTACCTTTGCCGAAACCCAGTGTTATTTATTACAGTTATTGTATGAAAATAAACTTCGTCACATGGCGTGTTGTTTTCAATTTAGCTGTCACTTCATTCCAAAATTTCTCCAAAATGAACCAAATCATGACCGGTTTGGTTCAAAAATGGTTCCAATCGCTCTGAGCACTACGCGACTTAACTTCTGAGGTCATCAGTCGCCTAGAACTTAGAACTAATTAAACCTAACCAACCTAAGGACATCACACACATCCATGCCCGAGGCAGGATTCGAACCTGCGACCATAGCGGTCGCTCGGTTCCAGACTGTAGCGCCTCGAAACGCACGGCCACTTCGGCCGGCTACCGGTTTGATTTTTCTGGACCGGCAAAGCTAGCCTCCTAAGTAGTTCTCTAAATAAAGTACCGATATCATGCGTGATACTAGCGAAGAAATTCAAGCAGGCATTACGATCCTTTCGTCGCTGATCAGTTACTAAACGCGCCGTTAGCTTATTGGCTATACGGGATGTTTGACTATTACTGGTACAACCGAAAGGGGCGAGCGGAGGACAAAGAAACAAGCAAATAATCCTAATAAACATGGGTCCAGGACCAATGGTTTCCCACATACGACGATGCCCAAGCGCAGTCTAATGAATGTTGCAACACTGCTAATGTGTAAGGCTGCATTTATTTCGAAAAACCGCAAGTGAGGCGTAAATTACAAAGTAATAAACTGCCCTGACTTGATTTTATCATCATTCCGGATACCTAAAACTTGGTAAGTAGCGTTTCGACAACAAGTGTATGGGTCGCCGCAAACCAATACCATGGCCTTGAAGGACACCAACTTCTGCCCGCTGCATTCCTTTTGTGTGGGGATATTTCGGCTCATTGCTCTACTACGGAGGGCGGACTCTTCGGACTAATGGCCAAGTAGACCTCGTATCTCCAAACAAGTCGTCAAGATTGCGTTTAATCGGCGTGAGAGTGTCACAGAAATACTCAATAAACTGAAGTGGAAGACATTACAAGAGAGAAGTTACATACTGAATCAAGCTGCCATCATGAGTGAGGTAGTAGATATCCTCGCAGTAGTGCAGCAACTTAAATACCTTAATAAAAGCAAGTCTTCCGGTACAGACTGTACATCAATTAGATTCCTTTCACAGTTCGTTGATGCAATAGCTCCTTACTTACAATCATACACAACCGTTCGCTCGACGTATCCAAAGACTGGAAAGTTCTGCAGGTCACACCAATATTCAAGAAAGGTAGTAGGAGTAATCCACTAAATTACAGGCCCATGTCAGTAACGTAGATATGAAACAGGATTTTGGAAGATATAGTGTGTTCGAACATTATGAATTACCTCGAATAGAACGGCCTATTAACACACAGTCAACGCGGATTTAGAAAACATCGTTTTTGTGAAATACAACTAGCTCTTTACGCACACGAAATGATGAGTGCTATCGATAAGGGATTTAAAATTGATTCCGTGTTTCTAGATTTCCAGAGGGCTTTCGACAGCGTACCTCACAAGCGGCTTGTAATCAAATTGCGTGTTTATGGAATATCGTCACAACTTTGCGACCGGATTTGTGATTTCCTGTCAGAGAGGCCACAGTTCGTAGTAACTGATGGAAAGTCATCGAGTAAAACAAAAGTGATTTCTGGCGTTCCCCAAGTTAGTGTAATAGGCCCTCTACTGTTTCTTATCTGTATAAACCATTAAGGGGACAATCTTAGCAGCCGTCTTGTTTGCGGATGATACTGTCGTTTATCGTTTAGTAAAGTCATCAGAAGATCAAAACAAATTGCATAACGATCCAGATTTGAATATATATATAAAAAGTGTGAGGTCATCCACATGAGTGCTAAAGGGAATCCGTTAAACATCGGTTGCACGATAAATTAATCTGATCTAAAAGCCGTAAATTTAACTCAGTATCTAGGAATTACAATTACGAACAACTAAAATTCGAAAGAACACAGAAAACGTTGCGGGGAAGGCGAACCAAACAGTACTTGAAGATGCAACAGACCTACTTAAGAGACTGCCTACACTATGCTTGTCCGTCTTCTTTTGGAGTACTGTCGTGCGGTGTGGGCCGTTACTAGACAGGATTAATGGAGCACATCGAGAAAGTTCAAAGAAGGGCATCACATTTTATATAATCGAGAAATAGAGGAGAGGTTGTCACGGACATGATACAGGATTTGAGCTGGACATAACTAAAACAACGGCGTTCTCGTTGTTGCGGGTTCTTCTCACGAAATTTCAACCACCAACTTTCTCCTTCGAATGCGAAAATATTTTGTTGACGCTGAACACTGTCTAGAACTAGATCATGCCATGAAGTATGAGGATACCAGGATTCTAGCACAAACACCCAGATTTTGGGACAGTGTTATAAGAGAATCGATAGAAATTAAAATGGCTGACGATCTTATGAACCGTGACACAGGGTACCAGCTAAGCAGAGCGTGGGATCCGGCTCTGGAATTGTTAAAGGAGCAACGGGGCCAGCTGCAACACTGCACAAACAGAAGAACCAGAGACATGGAGATGGAAAACGAGCCCCTGACGGACTGCCAGGAGCACCAGACCGAAAATGGAACACCCAGAAGTGGGACTGCTGGGCGCGGACCGCAGAGGGAACATCCAGAGCCGCAGTGGACGAAAAACGGAGCGGCAACGCTCCAACAGGTCGTGGTGAGCGGGCGCGGACCGCAGGGGGAACGCTTGGTACCCCAGACCGTAGATGAAACCCCCAGGAGCGGGGTTGGTGGGCACCACGTCCACGGTCGACGCTTCTTGCGCCCCCCCCCCCCCCCCCCCCCCAGGCTACCGCCCCATCTCTGGCGTTGAACTGTTTGCGATTATCAATCGCATGACAAAGCCTAAAACAGTCGAAGAACAAGATGCCGCGGCAAAGGCGTACGTGATGTTCCAACACTACGAGATAGCTGCCATCACGGGACAACAGCCGCAAATAGATTTTTCCATTCTGCCGGGTTTACTGCCGCGCTCGGCCATAGAAGAGGTGATTGTTCCGCCGGGAGCCCTGCCGGGTGTAGCAACTCAAGATGTTGCTGCTCCGGCGGAGGCGGCCCCGAGTGGTGTTGCGTCACCAGACTTGGCTACTCAAGAAGCCAGTGCGCTTGCGTCACCAGACTTGGCTACTCAAGAAGCCAGTGCGCTGCTGATCGCCCCAACGGACAATGCCAGTGAAGAAGCCGCTAGTGCGCCAGTCCTCGCCGTGCAGGGACTGACTGACAGCGACCACCCAAACCCTTCACGGCACCCAACTACGTCAGTTCTACCAGAAATCCCCGAAGCCAACCTGGGGACACTTCTATCGGCAGAAATGCCGATGGAAGTGCAACAGGCATCACGAAAACGACCGGCCACCTCTGACTCTGAGGAACAAACCACAGCAACCGCGCCTGAAGGGCGCCAAACGAAAAAGAAGGCTGCTGCTGCAGACGCCCACACAGCGCCCCCTGCAGCCGAGGAAGACGGCTTTACCGTACCAAACCGGCGGCACACTGCCAAGCCCAAAAGGCTCGAAAAGGTGCTCCCCCCACCTCCAGCCACATCAAATCGGTTCGCAGAGGCAACCGAAGATGTCATGGAAGCGGAACCCGCCGCCCCAGCACGTAAACAGACTCGCCCCCCTCCAATAGTCATGAAGTGGGACGATGAATTCATGGACTTCCGCCACATGATTAAAGAAGTGGCGGAAATAAAGTCATTCAAAGTCCAAGCGAATAACGTCTATAAGGTGCTCCCAACATCCATAGACGAGCACAAAAAGCTCATGGACTTTGTTAGGGGTCAGGGACTCCATTGCTATACCCACAACACCGAGTCCCTGAAGCTACTAAAGGTGGTTATACGTCACCTGCCAATCAAGATGGACCCCACCCACCTTAAACACGAACTCGCGGAGTCGGGTTTTTCCGCGCGCACGGTAGAATTAATGACATCGCCGCGCACGCACAAAAAGATGCCGTTGTTCCTTGTCGTCCTAGTGGACAACGAGGACAACAGGAAAATCTTCCAACTCGACAAAATTGCGGACATCGACGTTTCAGTCGAACTACTCAAGGCCAAAGGCAAGAGGCTTCAGTGTTACTCTTGCCAAGGCCTAGACCATGTTGCACACAACTGCACCATGCCCGCGCGTTGCGTGAAGTGCGCAGGTGCACACCAAAGCCGTGACTGCGTAAAAAAGCGCGACGAACAGCCCAAATGCTGCAACTGCAGTGAACCGCATGTTGCCAGCTACAGGGGCTGTAACGCATTCAAACCCCGCAAGCGTGGCAAGGCTGCCAAAAAAGTGCAGCCAGGAGTCAGTTTTGCGTCCGTTGCCGGGAGACGGGCTGCTGAACAGCAGGCCCCGCCTCGCGGTGAACGCCGCCTACCCACCCGCAACCTGCAACCACCTAGCAACCCACAGCCGGAACCCAGTGCTGCTGGGCTGCCCCCCCCCCCCCCCCCGACCCGCGCCGAAAATGGACAGGCTGCACCTGCTGCGCAGACACCCGTCGCAAAACAGTGCCAGCCTAGTACAGCCCCAGCGCCACCCGCCCCTGCGGCCGCGAGCGCTATCACCGAGGATCTGCAGACGCTACTGCAAACATTAAACGGAATCATGACACAACTGCCCAAGCTAGTCTCCGCAGCTGCGACGGCCCTCCAGGCCATCGCCCAGCCCCCCCGTCATGGATAACGACCATACCCATGGCCTGACTGTTTGCGTTTTCAACGCAAACAGTCTTGTACCGCAGCAGGGTGAATTTAGGGAATTTCTACACAACGAGGCAGTAGACATCTGCCTCGTCTGTGAAACATTCCTAAAACCCGGTGTGCACGTCAGGGTCGCAAATTACAGCTGCTACCGCACCGACCGGCCGACCCACGGCGGCGGAACGGCGGCGTATGTCAGGTCGTCCTTGCGGCACTACCCGGTGCAACTGCCACAACTCGAGCACATTGAAGCCACCGGCGTGACCGTCAACACGTCTGTCGGCAAGATCACCTTCGTGGCGGCATACCGGCCGCCGCGGGGTGTTCTGCAAGAGGCCGATTTCGACACCCTACTGGACATGGAGGGGAGGCTGTTCATCGGGGGGGACTTTAACGCAAAGTCCGCCCACTGGAACTCCCGCCTCACAAACGTCAGCGGGCGCCGACTTGAACGCGCCGCCCTCAGACACGGCGCCATCATTCTAGGGCCCTACGACCCAACCCACATCCCAGTGCGCGGACAACCAGACGTTCTCGACGTTGCTATACTGAGGGGGGTCGATCGGTTTACGACTGCCGAGACGAGGACGGCTTTGTCATCAGATCACTTGCCAGTGATCTTTGACATAGACGTCGTCGGCGCGGCGGTGCGGGCCGGTCGTCCATCCTTCAAAAAGATCAACGTCGAGCACTTCCAAACCGAGGTACGGGAGTACCTCACAGAGGCCCCTGATCCGGAGGAGGTGGGGGCGGAAGCCGCCATCACCTCCCTAAATCAGGCGCTCCTGCGAGCTGCAGAGACTGCCACACCTGGTCGCACTCGTCAGCCGCAAGACAGGTCGCGACGCCTCCCGCAAGAAATACGGGAGCTTATAGTGGCGAAAAACCACCTCTTCCGCGAGTGGCAAATAACGCGACAGCCAGAAACGAAACGCCGCGTAAACCGCATGCGTCGTGCCATCACTGCGGCCGTCCGCGAACACCGCAACCAAGCATGGGCCGACCTTGTCGAGTCCCTCGACCCGGACGACGGCAGTGCATGGCGCGTCGTGAGAGGTTTTCTGCGCCGCAGGCAGCGCATTCCTCCCCTGAAACTCGGTCAGGACCACTTCTGCGAGCCGGACGCCAAGGCAAGTGTCCTAGCGGACACCTTTGAGGCAAACTTCCGACCCGTGGTAGAAGACATTGACGTGGCCCACGTCCGTCTAGTGGAAGAACGTCTCCCAGTCTTCCTCGACGCACGAGAGGAGGGTGACAGCATACAGCCCATCACCGCCGAAGAAGTCGCATTGCAACTCCGATCGCTCAACGCCCGGAGGGCAGGTGGCATCGACGGCATCCCGAACTCACTCCTTAGGAATCTTCCTCAGGAGTATGAGCAATACCTGGCCACAGTCTTTAACGAAATTCTTGCCTCGGGTGTCTACCCCTCGGTGTGGAAACATGCCGAGGTGGTGGCCATCCCGAGGCAGGACAAGGACCCCCGGTCGCCATCCAGCTACAGGCCAATCAGCCTCCTCCCATGTCTCTCGAAGGTTTTCGAGGGACTTTACGTGCGGCGACTTCTACAACACGTGGACCAGGAACGCATACTGCCAGACGAGCAGTTTGGTTTTCGTGGAGGTCACTCCACGACCCACCAGCTGCTCCGCCTCGTGGAACCAGCTATGAGGGCTCTGGAGACGAGGGAATACCTTGGGGCGGTATTCCTAGACGTCTCACGCGCCTTCGACTCCGTGTGGCATGACGGCCTCGTCTACAAGTTATTTGTACTCGGGGTACCGACGTCGCACGGAGTGCTTCTCAGGTCCTACCTATCTGGCAGGACCTTCCACGTCCGGGCGGAACAGGGAAGGTCCACCAACAGACCCATACGTGCCGGCGTACCGCAGGGGTCGGTACTCGGCCCCATACTTTACTCGCTCTTCACCGCCGACGCTCCGCGTGTGAGCGGAGTAGAGTTGGCCCTCTATGCGGACGACACTGCTCTGTTCACCCGGAGCATGAACGCGCATACCATGGGGCGTCGCCTCCAGCAAGGATGTGAAGCGCTTGGTGCTTGGGCCACCATGTGGCGCCTTAAATTTAACGCTGGCAAGAGCCAGGCGGCGGCGTTCACGAAGCGCAGAGTGCCGCCAAACCTAGAAGCCCTACACATCGCGGGAGGCCCCATCCCGTGGTCAAAAACAGCGACCTACCTCGGAGTGAGACTAGACCAGCGGCTCACCTGGGCCCCACACATCCAGTGGATCAGAAACAAGGCGATAGGGAGGCTTCGTGCACTCTATCCCTTGTTAAACCCGGAGTCCACATTGCCCTCCCGTCACGGCATCACGCTGTATCTGACACTGGTACGCCCAGTGTTAGAGTACGCGGCCGTGGTGTGGGGCAATGCCGCCGACTCCTCCATACGAACGCTACAACGCGTACAAAACAAGGCGCTGAAGCTCGCGCTGGGCCTTCCCAAGTTCTACCCCACCACCTTCCTCCATGAAGACACGGGTATCCTGACGTTGCGGGACCGATTCCGAGTCCTAGCACGTCAGTTTTACCAAAAAGCGGGTCAATCCCGCAATCGGCTCATTCAGGGCTTGGGCCAGCAGCAACACCACCGACCAACTACCCGTTGGCCGGACCTGTTGCGGGAATAACCCTTCCCCCAACAACACCAGGACCCACGAGATGAACACCGAGAGGACCCCAACAACGGTTAGGAAGTCTTTTCTAAAACATCTATTCCAGGTTCTGCAGGAACAGCACACAAGTGCTTACCCTGCTCACACACGTGCCTCAGGTAGGCACGTCAGTAACGGAGTCGGAGTCGGGTTGGTGGGCGCGGACCGCAGAGGGAACACCTAGAACCGCAGCGGACGGAAAACGGAGCAGCAACGTTCCAGCAGGTCGCAGGGAATGGGCGCGGACCACAGAGGAAGCGCCTGCAGCCGTTGGTGGAGGGGGAAGGCCATAGGCATAAATACTGGACCAGGTCCACTAGAGGAGCAGTCTCAGGTCGCACCTGATGAAGGTTACGAGCCACGTGACCGAAATATCGTGCAAGTACGACGCTGATATCCGGCAGAACACCCGACAACCCAAGATGTCATTGTGAAGGTGGTTCGATGAACCCTCTGCCAGGCACTTGAGTGTGATTTGCAGAGTAGCCATGTAAATGTAGACGCATCAAAGAGAGGTTCACTTGTTAAATTTTAAGAACGATTTAAAACAAATCAGGAAACCTACTTCCACGTGACACAATGTATAGTGTATTGTGGGGCAGAAAATGAAGCTGCAGAAAAGAAGTAGCATGGTTGAGTTTTAGGTTGCAGCCTGTAGGTGTCACAACTGTGAAAGTTATGGAGTAAATGAAATCGAGCCACACATCGGTACTTTTCAAGATAACATCGTGTTTTTTCCTACCGAATGTGGCCAGCCATGGACTGCAAAAAACATAATGTTTCTTTGACCTTTCTTTTCCTCTTTTCGCAGAATCTCTTCAGTCTTTCACTTCTTTTCTTTCTCTCCTCCTCGGAAACGTAATGTGTGGATCTCCTTGTTAGCGGTTTCTCTTCAGATGTTTGTTGACTTTTGAATTCTTCTCTGTTTTGGGTCATCTCTAGTGTAATATCAGTTTCTTGTGCATATCTTTTGACCTCTTCCATCCACTTAGTGCTGTACTTTAATGATGTAATGTAACCGAAGATCTTTTTGCTCAGTCGGTGTTCGTCCATTCTTGCTAGGAGTCCATAGAATTTAAACCGTCGTCTCCGCATTGTGAACATTAATTTTTCTGTGTATTCGTAGAACGCCTAGGTTTCTTCTATTCTTCCAAGTTCCATCAATAGTCTTCTGAGGTACCAGAATTTTCCTGAAAGTCTTCCTTTCCTTCTTTTCAAGTTCTTCTAATTGTCCCTTTTTATTCAGAACAACACATTCAGAAGCGTAGAGTCCTTTTCGTTGCATAGCAACTGACAGTGAGTTATAGTGCCTGTTTTTGGCCTTGTAGGATATCGCTCTTTTGTTGCACCTGTTCCGTCTTAGTTTGTATGCAAGGTTTATATCAATTTTTTAGAACAACCATATGCTGTGATTTTTTTTCACCGTCGAAATATATAATAAAACAAACGGAAAAAGGAAGGAGTGTGTGTTTGATATCAAACTGGCAACATTTTTATCAGCTGTGACCATTTTCAACCATTGCCTCGCGGAGTTACAGGAAATGTGAGAGTAGTAAAAAGGTAATGGGAAGAACGAAAAGAAGAAAATTATGTAATTCTGCAGGTTTTCGTGGCCGTTGTCACTGAAGTTAAAATCTTCTGGGTTATTAGGCCGCGTCATATTTCTACTAAAATGATCGACGTTTCGACCCCTCTGCTGGGATCTTCCTCAGGATCTTATGGTGTCCACTACTGCTTGAACAGAAGATTTTAGCTTCAAGAAGAAAATTGTTGAAAACTTTATAGATGTCTAGAGAAAAATAAAATCACACAGGAAACAGAGATGAGTCGATGTGTTACGTGTAGAAAAAGTGGCAAGATAATACAATAGCTTCCCCAATTTAGAAAACAGTACAACAATACATCAGAAAATATTAATCAACTGGCGCAGAAGTTGTCTGTGCTCTTACAACAACAGTGTTGCACAGTTGTAGGTCAGATTAAGTAATTACAACCTTTGTAAGTTTGTCGCAGTTTGGTTTCCGAAATTGTGGAAGTACAGAGTTAGCCATTGTAGAGTTTATAAAAGTGGTACTTGATACTCTTGTCAAAGAGGAGTGTATCACAGGCATACTTTCAGATTTATCCAAGGCTGCTGATATTGTTGACTATACGATTCTTTTGAGAGAACTACACTGGTCGCCATTAAAACTGCAACACCTTGGAGGTGGCATGCAACAAACGTCATAATATAAGAATGCACTGTGTTGTTATTTCGGGCATGTCCGAAAGAACAGACTCCACGCGGAATCCGCAGCTGTGATACACACTGTGTAAATTGAAGGTCGAGGGGAGGGAAAGGAAAGGGAAAGGAATGGACTACTGGTGCCAACTGCGTCGGGACGTTATGAGGAATCAGCGGCGACCAGTGAAAATGTGTGCTGGACTAGGACTCAAACCCGGGGTCTCCTGCTTACTAGGCTGTTGTGTTGAACACTGTGCCACCAGGACACGTGTTTATTGCAGTTGCGAGGACTCTCTCGGCCACGCCTCTCGGCCGAACCTCACTCGTACCTAGCGCCACCCATCTGGAGTCCCCATCCATGTCCTTCATGCCGCTACTTCGAGATTCCTGCAGGACGCTGGACATAATTGTGCGTCTGCATTGAAGGTTGTGAAGTCATCACCCATCAAGGTGAATCAGTTACACGAATGCATGGTGTCTGCTTTTTCGGTAAGGTGGCACTAGGTGGGAATGTGGGTCGGCCAAGAGGCCTGTCCAAAAAAGCAGATACCATGCATTCGTTTAACTAATTCGCCTTGATGGGTGATGACTTCACAACCTTCAGTACGGATGCACAATTACGTCCGACCTCCTGCAGGAATCTCAAAGTTGTGGGCATGGAAGACGTGGTGGGACTCCAGATAAGTAGGGCTAAGTAAGAGTGAGGGTCGGCCGAGAGGCGTTCAAGATTGTCCACACAACTGCAGTAAACATTGTGTCTGGGTGGGGCAGTGGTCGACGCAACTACCTAGTAATTAGGAGATCCTGGGTTCGAATCCCGGTCGAGCACACATTTTCACTCGTCGTCACTGATTTTGCATAAAGTCCTGATGCAACTGACATCAATAGTTCCCTCGCTTTGCTTTCATTTCTTCCAACTCCACTGGCATGAACTGCATTAGGTTCTTGAATATGGAAACATTATTTTTTCAGTAAAACCACACAAACTAGGTAAGATTAAGGCCATCTATATTCTGTGTATAAGGAAAGAAGATTTCTCATTCAGAAACTGCATTGATTATGAGAAGATCCTTGCATGCGTTGTGCAAGAAGGAGGAACTTCTATTAGCATGTGATGGTTTTCGACAGCAGCAGGAATGTGGCCTGTCCAGACTGAGGTTTATTGTTCCTTGCTATGGCTGCTCAAATTTGGTCAAAATCCATGATTGCCATACAAATACTGATTCGACGGATCCGGAGGGCCCTACCCAGCACTGCGCATGAATTCAGCAACTCCAAAAGACTAGTGCCCGAGACGACAGATATATTGTTCGTTTGGCCGTGTAGGATAGTACAGCCACGTCAGGTACCTCGAGTAAAGAGATGGGCGTGTTTGTGCAACACGACGAGTATTGACATGAGCAGTCTGATGACATATGGAGCAGCACAAACTGTCAACACGGCGACTACTGTTGCTGCATCCCCTGATGCAGCACCAGTAAGTGACCTGTCCAGTGAGAACACTGTCACCTGGCACAATATCCCCTCTTCATACTACTCCTGAAGTAGTATAGCTGTGAGAATTCTGGGCCACTTCTCACTTGACTAGCACCTGAGAGAAGCTGTGCCCCCCTCTGATTTCATCAATGAGCTTCATCATGTGATATCATCAATGGCCTACGATGCATGATGTGCATGATGTCAGGGTGGCACAAAATGTAAAAATTACACTTGGTAGTTGGTGGTAGATTAAAAAATTTAAATGTCAGGAATTTTAAAAATTAAAGCTGGCAGACGTCGGTAAATTTATAAAAATTGAAGGTGGTGCTGGCACACACACACACACACACACACACACACACACACACACACACACACACACTATGTATTACACTCCATTTGTAAACATTTTCCCTGCAGCACTATCTTCATGGTGTTGGCAGTGCCATGTCAGTGCCCCAACTTGCTGAGAGAGACAGACCTTATGGAGGACAATGCAGGAATTATCTCCTCAGGTCTCAAGTGTCTGATAACATACAGCCCATGATGTACTATGATGTATGCCAGTTCGCTAATATGTTGCATGAAGCACAAACAGTACATTACAGAGCGAATAGGAAGAAAATAAAAAAGAAACCGAGACTTAAAATGTATTGTAGAAATATTTTTTCATAGAAAGCTTTTACATACCATGTATTTACATTCTATGTTTTTACGTATAGTGTTATTTACATATTTAATGTGCAGGCATTGGTCACTAAATTTCCATTACAAAGTTTACATCAGACTAACTCAAGAAAATGAGAATACGACTAAGAAGTACGTGAACTGACATCAATTACGGTGGTCGTAAAACCTTAAAAAACAACATAAAATTACAGTTACAATCACAATCAAAAAGTTACATCTTTCACAAACATCTTTCATTATTTACATTTTTTACAGGCACTTGCATTTAATTCACATTAGTTACAACGGTAATAGTGATTCCTCAAACTACAATTTGCAATTACAATCATAATCAGCAATTTACGCTTTTCACATACATTTTCAGGTATTTATATTATTTACATTTTCACAAGCATTTACAGTTTGTTATATTTTTTTGTTATTTAAATTTTTACAGTTGTTTGCAATAAAATCAACGTCATGATTTTTCATGCAGTAATGACTCCAAACCACCTGAAATGCGTCAGGCTGGAAATAGTCTGTTTTTCGGTTTTGATTAAGTTAACTATTCTTCTGTCATGCAACAATGAAACTTTCTCCTTGTTTTTCTTGAGTAATGCGAGCTTTTTAATTAAAATGGGTCGTAGATGATTGCAGAGATCAAGCCATCCGTCTAATAATGTAAACTCAATTAATTATGTTATGGTCTGCATGTTGTACTGGGCTGGAGAATTAGCCGTATCTTGGCGGGCTATTGGAACAAGAAACAATATGCTACTCAGAGGGAGGTAGTAGCCCCAAGGGACAACTTAACTGGGGATCCAAAGAGCTGTGTCGGGATCACAAGGAGGTTCCTCCCTCTGGTGAGCCCAGTCCCAGAGGTCGGTCATCACTCGGCAGCGCGTTGTGTAATGACGTCACTTTGGTACAGATGAGTGGCTTTTTTTGGAGAAACTGGAGAGGCGTCTGGAAGATGGGCAGCACAAAATACCCTGTAGCAATGTAGAATAAAGACATAGCTGGAACCAAGTGAGATCCAAGCGTTTCTTTATGCAGTGACGCATCCATCGAAACTGTCTCCTGCGGTGCTTTCTCGTCACAGGCCGGACGTTCGTCATAAAAGAATAGAGTGCAGGCGGCCGGAACAGCAGATAAAATTGTCAGATCTGTTGGAGTGCAAAACTTGTCGAATGTTGGGCGCACTTTGAACAAAGCCGGCGTGTGAGTTTCTGTTGACCCGACTGCTGAAGAAAAGAGTGGGACAGACAATGGTTGGATGGTACCCAAGAAAGTAGACGGAATAGTTGGTCGGGCGCCGTTTTTCCGAGAAAGCAAACGCAGGCTTTGCTCACATTGGTCTGGGCTGCAACTTTTCTGAAGAGTGGGAGATGGCTACCAAACCGTATAACTTGAAAAATAAGAGATTGGCTAGCGATTAAATAAACATTTTGGAGGAGGGAGGGCAAGTTCTGTTACGTGGTACCTCACTGGGAGTGTGTCCGCCCCTGGTAGCTGAGTAGTCAGCGCGACGGAATGTCATACCTAACAGCTCGGGTTCGATTCCCGGCTGGGTCGCAGATTTTCCCCGCTCAGGTACGTCATCCTCATCGACACGCAAGTCGCCGAAGTGGCGTCAACTCGAAAGACTTGCAAAAGGCGAACGGTCTACCCGACGGGAGGCCCTAGCCACACGGCATTTCCATTTACTGGGAGTGTGGCTAACGAACTTACAGACTGGGAGACAACTATTCATGGCGGCTTTCCCGTGGGGAACTCGGGGGAGAGTGGTTTTGGAGACAGATAGATTGCGGATTCGGGATGACAGACGTTGACTGCGACTTCAGAAACTTGGATTTCTATTTAGGAGAGGCAGCCCACATTTTGGAGACTTGTAAGGCGGCCTTCGGTCGGGAGATTTCGGCTTTGGCTTTCGTTTCTCCGGCTGGTGGATGCAGTCCACTTTCTCACGACGAAGAATTGGGATGACGTCACGATGACAAGGCGAATGGAGGATGAGAGTTGCGAGAAATTTTTACACCCGTTTCTTTCTAAAGTTAATGGGACGTGTTTTGAAATTGTGCTATCTGCTTACTCCTCATTCAGGCGCTTTGGGTTACTGCGTGTTATGTGCTTTATCCCCTGGCTGATCGATGCAATCATCATGACCGCTCTACCATCGTGTATTTAATTTATCTCGGTGGTTCACTGATTAATTACTATATCCTTTTCTCTACCTTTATCCCGCGGGATTGCCGTTCTTTGATTGTACTTAATTGCTTTTATTACAAGTATTCTATGTGCTGGTTTTGTTTTGTCTCGGTGGGTTTGGAGAAACCTTTCAAGTCCACCAGTTTCAGAATCACTCCCACACCGAACAATGGCAACAGTCAACCAATCGCTACCACGCGAAAAAGTATCAGCTTGATTAATGCTAAGAAAAAACACCGAGTACATCCACAGCAGTGAAAGATTCAATACCTTTCAGCTTCACTCTGTTCGCTTGTTGCAAAAGGGTCGTGGGCGAAGCAACGGTTCGAATCCACCAACCACTTATTTTTTAATCTGTATTTTTTTCATCGCTGAGCGGTAATGTAATGAAAAAAACCCACGTCCATTTCCATGAGGAGTTAGTCAATTTCATTCGTTGTTCGACTATTTACTATTTGTAATTAAATTTTCAAGGGCGTGGGGCAGTCTTGGAAAGCCCAAGCCAAAACTCGATAAATCATGATGCAATGACGTTATTGACAATTAGTAATATAGTAACGTACAATGTGCCAGACGACAACCTGAATGAAAAACGTGAATATTCTCGGGATTTCGAGATCCATTTCTAAGGTGCACCATATATTGGAATCTTTTGGTACGTTTTTCGCGTCAAAAATTTAGACACTCTCTAGAGGAAGCCATTCAGAATTAGACCCGGAAGATATTGCAACATCGACCAGTGTATAGGTTATTCATATCAAGATAAATGACGTAAGATTCATCAGAATTGTCATCGTAGTTTCCCACGAATCTTTTGTTGGTTATGGCATGTCTGCAAGAACAATGGACAATACCATGTCCAATGCCACGCTCAGCAAACTGGAATCGTTCGATATCAGTATTACGGTGCAACTCAGCAGAGTATTACTCACCAAGCAAGACAATAAGGTAATGAATAGGCTCCAGTTCATATGTCTTAAGGCAAAGACCGCAAAAGTTTTCGAATGCATCGGCGAGCAGTAGCACGTCGATTTTCAAATATAAACCGGGATAGTCTCCAAGTGTTTCACATAGGAATACATTCCTTACACTGTAATCTCTTTTGTACCTGGCATCTGTTATTGTTTTACCTACTAACAAGTTTTTAAACTTTTCAGTTTACGATATGTGGTACTGCAGTAAAACGATTCATTGCTTACATATTCATCCGGAAAAATCTGCTTCTGGTTAACTAGATTAACCTCTCAGTCATTGCAAAAATGTCCTCTCATTATCTTGAGTTCATCAGACCCCAGCTAAGACGCACACTTTTCAAGGGAGCATGTCAAAACATTTAGTGAATCGATAAATCTGCAGTTTATTTTACTCCTCTGCATTATTGACATACTCTTTGTAAATGAGCTGTACTTTTCCGTATTAGAAGAAATCTGAGAAACATTACCTGGATTAGCTTAACTTCTTCATCGCCGTCTGTTGTCTTTTGTTCTAATATGTTCCTGATCAAGAAATACCCGTCGTAAAGATTGTGGAATACGACGGGGACTACATAGTGAGACCTGTAGTTCGTGTTGCAGCTGGCATGATAACAGCCTTATATATGACGGTGAAATGACAATATTCTCCGTGTTTTACATCGCCTTCCTTAAACGCTTCCTGGCAAATACTACAGTCTGGACTGAGCGAAATGTTAATTCTTTCTCAGGATTAATTGCTGTCTTTTTATTTTGTAATAGGAACCGATTTAAACTCGCAGAAATTGCGTACAGCTGTTGAGCGACCATTTCAAGTAGTCGCTGCCTCTGTCCAATTCGAACTCGGAATATCCCTGGTCATAGCCGCAGTGTATGTAGTTGGCCATGCTGAAACGTGTAGGTAAGTAATACCTGATCGAAAATTAAACCATAGTTACTGTTACGATTACAAGTGGCAACTGGATCTAATATGCATTTTGTATCACCATAAATCTTTAAAGGTTACCTAAATTTGTTGCTGAACTTGGTAAATTTTATAAACTCGTACTTGTCACTAGGCATTATAATATCGATCAGCTTAAACTGTATGCATTCAACCAAATGTGCCTATAAATTTTTCTGAGAATAAAAAGAGCCCAAGCGGCATTCACATACTACGAAACTTCCTAGCAGATAAAAGCTGTGTCCTAGGCAGAGACTCGGACTTGTGACCTTTGCCTTTCTCGATCAAGTGCTCTACCAACTGAAATACCTAATATATTAGAACATTATGAAAAAAAACCATAGCCTCACAAGATCTGAGATGATGTAGAATATTACAGTCTCTATGTAAACTTTTTCGTGTTTTTATCTTAAAACATTTGTTGAGACCTACTCAGCTTCACGTATTGTTTTCTTTCTAGACTCTCTCGTGTATGCATGGAAAGCAGAAAATCACTGTATTTAAATGCTACACTATGTGATCAAAAGTATCCGGGTACCCCCAAAAACATAACGTTTATCATATTAGGTGCATTGTGCTGCCAGGTACTGCATATCACCGACGTCAGTAGTCATTAGACATCGTGAGAGAACGTGGTCAGGTGATTGGATGTCGCTTGTGTCATAGGTCTATACGCGAGATTTCCACACTCCTAAACATCCCTAACTCCACTGTTTGCGATGTGATAGTTAAGAGGAAACGTGGACACGTACAACACAAAAGGGTACAGGCCGACCTCGTCTGTTGACTGACAGAGACCGCCGACAGTTGAAGAGGTTCGTAATGTGTAATAGGCAGACATCTATCCAGACCATCACACAGGAATTCCAAACTGCATCAGGACCCACTGCAAGTACTATGACAGTTAGGCGGGAGGTGAGGAAACTTGGATTTCATGGTCGAGCAGCTGTTCATAAGCACGCCTGTAAATGCCAAACGACGCATCGCTTGGTGTAAGGACGATTGAACAGTGGAAAAACGTTGTGTGGAGTGACGAATCACGGTACACAATGTGGCGATCCGATAGCAGGGTGTGGGTATGGCGAATGACCGGTGAACGTCATCTGCCAGCGTGTGTAGTGTCAACAGTAAAATTCGGAGGCTGTGGTGTTATGCTGGGGTCGTGTTTTTTATGTTTTGCCTGGCACTATCACAGCACAGGCCTACATTGATGTTTTAAGCATATTATTGCTTCCCACTGTTGAAGAGCAATTCTGGGATAGCAATTGCATCTTTCAACGTGATCGAGCACCTGTTCATAATGTAAGGCCTCTGCCGACTTCGTGCCAGGCCTCACCGACCGACATCGATACCTCTCCGTAGTGATCACTCCGTGAAGAATGGGCTGCCATTTCCGAAGAAACCTTCCAGTACCTGATTGAAAGTATGCCAACGAAAGTGGAAGCTGTCCTCGAGGTTAAGGGTGGGCCAACACCATATTGAATTCCAGCATTACCGATAGAGGGCGCCACGAACTTTTAAGTCATTTTCATCCAGGTGTCCGGATACTTTCGATCACGTAGTGTATGTGACTTGGGTTGATTATATCTGGTTCAAACTACGAAACCTTTTCGTAATATTATCACTATTCCTTGGCCTCGTAAGGATTTTAAATGTTTTCACAGAAAGAACGAAGTTGAGAATTGTTAATGCAGTGGTGCTACTGACTGGCCACCATTGCTGCAGACTTAATCCATATTGTGTGATCAATAAAAGAACCTGCGATTATTCAAAATTTGTTTCACGATGTCCGATCCTTTTAAAACAAGTGCTGCTATGCAACACAAATACTGACGATGGCTAAAATTTACAGACGCGCGAAATTTGGCACGAACTTCAATGCGAGATGCCTTTAATAGGTTCCACAACGAAACATTGTCTCGAAATTTGGTAGAAAATCCGAACAAATTCTGGTCGTATGTAAAGTACACAAGCGGTAAGACGCAATCAATACCTTCGCTGCGCGGTGCCGATGGTACTGTTACCGACGACTGTGCCGCTAAAGCGGAGTTATTGAACGCAGTTTTCCGAAATCCCTTCACCAGGGAAGATGAATGGAATATTCCAGAATTTGAAACACGAACAGCTGCTAGCATGAGTTTCTTAGAAGTAGATACCTTAGGGGTTGCGAAGCAACTCAAATCGCTTGATACGCGCAAGTCTTCAGGTCCAGATTGTATACCGATTAGGTTCCTTTCAGATTACGCTGATACAATAGCTCCCTACTTAGCAGTCATATACAACAGCTCGCTCACCGATAGATCTGTACCTACAGATTGGAAAATTGCGCAGGTCGCACTAGTGTTTAAGAAGGGTAGTAGGAGTAATCCATCTAACTACAGACCTATATCATTGACGTCGGTTTGCAGTAGGGTTTTGGAGCATATACTGTATTCAAACATTATGAATCACCTCGAAGGGAACGATCTATTAATACGTAATCAGCATGGTTTCAGAAAACATCGTTCTTGTGCAACGCAGCTAGCTCTTTATTCGCACGAAGTAATGGCCGCTATCGACAGGGGATCTCAAGTTGATTCCGTATTTCTAGATTTCCGGAAAGCTTTTGACACCGTTCCTCACAAGCGACTTCTAATCAAGCTGCGGGCCTATGGGGTATCGTCTCAGTTGTGCGACTGGATTCGTGATTTCCTGTCAGGAAGGTCGCAGTTCTTAGTAATAGACGGCAAATCATCGAGTAAAACTGAAGTGATATCAGGTGTTCTCCAGGGAAGCGTCCTGGGACCTCTGCTGTTCCTGATCTATATAAATGACCTGGGTGACAATCTGAGCAGTTCTCTTAGGTTGTTCGCAGATGATGCTGTAATTTACCGTTTAGTAAGGTCATCCGAAGACCAGTATCAGTTGCAAAGCGATTTAGAAAAGATTGCTGTATGGTGTGGCAGGTGGCAGTTGACGCTAAATAACGAAAAGTGTGAGGTGGTCGACATGAGTTCCAAAAGAAATCCGTTGGAATTCGATTACTCGATAAATAGTACAATTCTCAAGGCTGTCAATTCAACTAAGTACCTGGGTGTTAAAATTACGAACAACTTCAGTTGGAAAGACCACATAGATAATATTGTGGGGAAGGCGAGCCAAAGGTTGCGTTTCATTGGCAGGACACTTAGAAGACGCAACAAGTCCACTAAAGAGACAGCTTACACTACACTCGATCGTCCTCTGTTAGAATATTGCTGCGCGGTGTGGGATCCTTACGAGGTGGGATTGACGGAGGACATCGAAAGAGTGCAAAAAAGGGCAGCTCGTTTTGTATTATCACGTAGTAGGGGAGAGAGTGTGGCAGATATGATAGGCGAATTGGGATGGAAGTCATTACAGCAAAGACGTTTTTCGTCGCGGCGAGATCTATTTACGAAATTTCAGTCACCAACTTTCTCTTCCGAATGCGAAAATATTTTGTTGATCATCAAAATAAAATAAGAGAAATCAGAGCTCGAACAGAAAGGTTTAGGTGTTCGTTTTTCCCGCGCGCTCTTCGGGAGTGGAATGGTAGAGAGATAGTATGATTGTGGTTCGACGAACCCTCTGCCAAGCACTTAAATGTTAATTGCAGAGTAGTCATGTAGATGTAGATGTAGAAATATATTTCTTCCCACGGTCACGCGTCATCTGGTTAATAACGAACCAACTGTGGTGTCACCGCCAGACACCACACTTGCTAGGTGGTAGCCTTTAAATCGGCCGCGGTCCGTTAGTCGGACCCGCGTGTCGCCACTATCAGTGATTGTAGACCGAGCGCAACCAAGCGGCAGGTCTAGTCTAGAGAGACTCCCTAGCACTCACCCCAGTTGGACAGCCGACTTTGCTAGCGATGGTTCACTGTCTACATACGCTCTCATTTGCCGAGACGACAGTTTAGCATAGCCTTCAGCTACGTCATTTGCTACGACCTAGCAAGGCGCTATATTCAGTTAGAGGGATGAAGTAGTGAAGGCAGCAGAGGATCAAGTAGGTAAAAAGACGAGGGCTAATAGAAATCCTTGGGTAACAGAAGAAATATTGAATTTAATTGATGAAAGGAGAAAATATAAAAATGCAGTAAATGAAGCAGGCAAAAAGGAATACAAACGTCTCAAAAATGAAATCGACAGGAAGTGCAAAATGGCTAAGCAGGGATGGCTAGAGGACAAATGTAAGGATGTAGAGGCTTGTCTCACTAGGGGTAAGATAGATACTGCCTACAGGAAAATTAAAGAGACATTTGGAGGGAAGAGAACCACTTGTATGAATATCAACAGCTCAGATGGCAACCCCGTTCTAAGCAAAGAAGGGAAGGCAGAAAGGTGGAAGGAGTATATAGAGGGTTTATACAAGGGCGAAGTACTTGAGGACAATATTATGGAAATGGAACAGGATGTAGATGAAGACGAAATGGCAGATAAGATACTGCGTGAAGAGTTTGACAGAGCACTGAAAGACCTGAGTCGAAACAAGGCCCCGGGAGTAGACAACATTCCATTAGAACTACTGATGGCCTTGGGAGAGCCAGTCATGACAAAACTCTACCGTCTGGTGAGCAAGATGTATGAGACAGGCGAAATACCCTCAGACTTCAAGAAGAATATAATAATTCCAATCCCAAAGAAAACAGGTGTTGACAGATGTGAAAATTACCGAACTATCAGTTTAATAAGTCGCAGCTGCAAGATACTAACGCGAATTCTTTACAGACGAATGGAAAAACTGGTAGAAGCAGACCTCGGGGAAGATCAGTTTGTATTCCGTAGAAATGTTGGAACACGTGAGGCAATACTAACCTTACGACTTATCTTAGAAGAAAGATTAAGAAAAGGCAAACCTACGTTTCTAGCATTTGTAGACTTAGAGAAAGCTTTTGACAATGTTAACTGGAATACTCTCTTTCAAATTCTGAAGGTGGCAGGGGTAAAACACAGGGAGCGAAAGGCTATTTACAATTTGTACAGAAACCAGATGGCAGTTATAAGAGTCGAGGGACATAAAAGGGAAGCAGTGGTTGGGAAGGGATTGAGACAGGGTTGTAGCCTCTCCCCGATGTTATTCAATCTGTATATTGAGCAAGCAGTAAAGGAAACAAAAGAAAAATTCGGAGTAGGCATTAAAATTCATGGAGAAGAAGTAAAAACTTTGAGGTTCGCCGATGACATTGTAATTCTGTCAGAGACAGCAAAGGACTTGGAAGAGCAGTTGAACGAAATGAACAGTGTCTTGAAAGGAGGGTATAAGATGAACATCAAAAAAAGCAAAACGAGGATAATGGAATGTAGTCGAATTAACTCAGGTGATGCCGAGGGAATTAGATTAGGAAATGACACACCTAAAGTGGTAAAGGAGTTTTGCTACTTCGGGAGTAAAATAACTGATGATGGTCGAAATAGAGAGGATATAAAATGTAGACTGGCAATGGCAAGCAAATCGTTTCTGAAGAAGAGAAATTTGTTAACATCAAGTATAGATTTAAGTGTCAGGAAGTCGTTTCTGAAAGTATTTGTATGGAGTGTAGCCATGTATGGAAGTGAAACATGGACGATAACTAGTGTGGACAGGAAGAGAATAGAAGCTTTCGAAATGTGGTGCTACAGAAGAATGCTGAAGATAAGGTGGGTAGATCACGTAACTAATGAGGAGGTATTGAATAGGATTGGGGAGAAGAGAAGTTTGTGGCACAACTTGACTATAAGAAGGGATCGGTTGGTAGGACATGTTTTGAGGCATCAAGGAATCACAAATTTAGCATTGGAGGGCAGCGTGGAGGGTAAAAATCGTAGAGGGAGACCAAGAGATGAATACACTAAGCAGATTCAGAAGGATGTAGGTTGCAGTAGGTACTGGGAGATGAAGAAGCTTGCACAGGATAGAGTAGCATGGAGAGCTGCATCAAACCAGTCTCAGGACTGAAGACCACAACAACAACAACAACATTCTGAACAGACAATATTGTGAATCATGCACCGTCAAGAGCGACGTTCATCATTAATGGATTAAAGTTAAGTATCAAACTAATTACGTCCGCTTTCTGAATTATAATTACTTGTCATGTTCCAGACCTCACGTCAGTAGTGTCCTTCCCTCCTCACGCCAGCCTGCGTGAGCTAAAACGCGTGCATTTCGGCCCCCACTAGTAACACGGTGTTGGCTCTTCTGCCAACACAACACCAACGATTGCTGATTACGCCGATTCCCGTCATTAAAATATTTCCCCCTTTCTGTTGTTGCTAGTCAGATAAGCGAATAACATTAAATCTTCACTTAAGAGACTGAGCTATCCAAGCACGATTCAAGGCCCATCGTCACAGCTTCACTTCCACCAGTACCTCGTCTCCTACCTTCCGAAATTCACAGAAGTTCTCCTGTAAAACTTGCATAATAGCACTCCTGGGAGGAAGGACATTGTGGAGACATGGCTTAGCCAAAGCCAGGGGCATGTTTCAAGAATGAAATTTCCATTCTGCGGTGGAGTGTGCGGTGATTTGCTTTTCGCTGGTAAGTGCTTTACCGAGCACATCATACATTTTTAATCTACCAGCAATTTTCTTGCCACTGTATACACCGCTGCTGAGTAAAATTCATTCTGAATACCTCTCCCAGGCTGAGGCTAAGCCATGTCTCCAAAATATCCTTTCTTCTAGGAGTGCTAGACGTGTAAGTTTCGCAGGAGAGCTTCTGTGAAGTTCGGAAGGTAGGAGATGAGGTACTGGCTGAAGAAGAGCTGTGAGGCGGGGAGGGGGTTAGGAGCGGTCGTGAATGAGCTTGGGTAGCGTAGTCGGCAGAGCACCTACCCGGGAATCGCAAAGGTCCCGAGTACAAGTCTCGGTCCAGCACACAGTTTTAATCTGGCAAAGAGTTTCATATGAGTGCACACTCCGCTGCAGGATGAAAATTCATTGTGAATTCACCTACTACAATTGAAAGGAAAAAAGCAACACCTCGTGTCACGCTTGACAAGTTTTTTATGCAGTAGATATGACATATCAGTATTACCAATCTGCAACATTAATAGATTTATAGGTATATATTTTTCTCAGCAGTCTTTTGTGATATTCAGTGGTGCAACCTGAAATTCTTTTTCATCCTCACACAGACGCCCATTCATAATATGAAGAACGAATGTCGTAGACGTTAACAGAGAAGTCTTCAGTTATGTTTTTTGAAATTGCGAACATACTTCAGCGCTGCAGGAAATGGTATGTTGACAAAGTTTAATTTGTTTACAAATGTCCAATATTTAAATACGTCTTCTGCATGCTTATTTATGGGATATAAATCTGATAAAGTTGACCACCTAAAACAGGCATTGTCTTTGTATTGAATGTTTCATACTGAATGTTTATCTGCTATGTGTCTGCGTAGTTACACGCATGCTCCTGCATTAAAACCTTTATTTTCTTCTTCATTAACATATAGTTGAACTATTTCCTTCAGTGTCCAGCCAGAATCTTTCTTTCGAAAAGTTTTCCTCGACAGCTTATCAGTGACACAGTGACATTAGTCAAGTACCAATAATCACTAATTTCGGATTGAATTAAACTCACAATCACTGCACAGAGATACAGCTGTTTCTCTTTGCTTGAATTGTGCAAGAGAACGTTACAGAATAACGAATAATTGATCATAAGTTCTTGTTAATTTGACGATCTCTGTTCTTAAAATCGTAAAGGGAGGCATCCAAGAAATGTCTATACCCCTTAAACTCAATCCGATTAGCTATTACACCCATACATATTCGACTTTTAAATCCAGAGTCAACAGCAGTCCATTTGAGACTATCCAATTTAATGTGTTTTATTGCTGGTTCACCCGTTGTTGCTAATACAATAATATTATTAGATTGGACTGAAAGATGACAACGATATTCAAGGTGTTCAGCCTATGGAGACACTTCTACATCGGAGGTCTTTTTCCTCGACCAAGTATTATCCTCGGCAGTCCTTAAACCATTCATTCGTGAATGTCGATTTGGTTCGGGCGAAGAGGTACATGCCTGAGTACAATTATGGTTCTGTAGGCAACTGGAATCTTTTTTACATGGAGGCATTGACCATCTTCTGTCACAGTGGGATAAGTACATTAACAGTCATGGCGATTACTTTTGCAATAACAAACAGTTTACTTACTTTTGTACCCATCTGTCTGGTTTTGATTTGACTGTGGGTTATAAATAATCGAATACTTCTCAACATAGGGCAATGGCCTTGCTGCAGTGGATCCAGCGGTTCCTGTCAGATCACCGAAGTTAAGTGCTGTCGGGCGTGGCCGGCATTCGGATGGGTGACCATCCAGGCCACCATGCTCTGTTGCCAATTTTTGTGGTGCACTCAGCCTCGTGATGCCAATTGAGGAGCTACTCGACCGAATAGTATCGGCTCCGGTCAAAGAAAACCATCATAACAACCCAGAGAGCGGTGTGCTGACCACACGCCCCTCATATCCACATCCTCATCTGAGGATGACAAGGCAGTCGGATGGCTGCGATGGGCCTTGAAGACGGAGTGCTGCTTTTACAACATAGCTTAAGTTCTGGGAAGAAGCTTGAATGTTGTATATGTGTGTGTGGTTGTGCACATACGTACACACACACACATGTACACTCCTGGAAATTGAAATAAGAACACCGTGAATTCATTGTGCCAGGAAGGGGAAACTTTATTGACACATTCCTGGGGTCAGATACATCACATGATCACACTGACAGAACCACAGGCACATAGACACAGGCAACAGACCATGCACAATGTCGGCACTAGTACAGTGTATATCCACCTTTCGCAGCAATGCAGGCTGCTATTCTCCCATGGAGACGATCGTAGAGATGCTGGATGTAGTCCTGTGGAACGGCTTGCCATGCCATTTCCACCTGGCGCCTCAGTTGGACCAGCGTTCGTGCTGGACGTGCAGACCGCGTGAGACGACGCTTCATCCAGTCCCAAACATGCTCAATGGGGGACAGATCCGGAGATCTTGCTGGCCAGGGTAGTTGACTTACACCTTCTAGAGCACGTTGGGTGGCACGGGATACATGCGGACGTGCATTGTCCTGTTGGAACAGCAAGTTCCCTTGCCGGTCTAGGAATGGTAGAACGATGGGTTCGATGACGGTTTGGATGTACCGTGCACTATTCAGTGTCCCCTCGACGATCACCAGTGGTGTACGGCCAGTGTAGGAGATCGCTCCCCACACCATGATGCCGGGTGTTGGCCCTGTGTCCCTCGGTCGTATGCAGTCCTGATTGTGGCGCTCAACTGCACGGCGCCAAACACGCATACGACCATCATTGGCACCAAGGCAGAAGCGACTCTCATCGCTGAAGACGACACGTCTCCATTCGTCCCTCCATTCACGCCTGTCGCGACACCACTGGAGGCGGGCTGCACGATGTTGGGGCGTGAGCGGAAGACGGCCTAACGGTGTGCGGGACCGTAGCCCAGCTTCATGGAGACGGTTGCGAATGGTCCTCGCCGATACCCCAGGAGCAACAGTGTCCCTAATTTGCTGGGAAGTGGCGGTGCGGTCCCCTACGGCACTGCGTAGGATCCTACGGTCTTGGCGTGCATCCGTGCGTCGCTGCGGTCCGGTCCCAGGTCGACGGGCACGTGCACCTTCCGCCGACCACTGGCGACAACATCGATGTACTGTGGAGACCTCACGCCCCACGTGTTGAGCAATTCGGCGGTACGTCCACCCGGCCTCCCGCATGCCCACTATACGCCCTCGCTCAAAGTCCGTCAACTGCACATACGGTTCACGTCCACGCTGTCGCGGCATGCTACCAGTGTTAAAGACTGCGATGGAGCTCCGTATGCCACGGCAAACTGGCTGACACTGACGGCGGCGGTGCACAAATGCTGCGCAGCTAGCGCCATTCGACGGCCAACACCGCGGTTCCTGGTGTGTCCGCTGTGCCGTGCGTGTGATCATTGCTTGTACAGCCCTCTCGCAGTGTCCGGAGCAAGTATGGTGGGTCTGACACACCGGTGTCAATGTGTTCTTTTTTCCATTTCCAGGAGTGTACTTAGTGGGCTTCCACAGAACTAGCATGTAGGGTATAAAGAGTTCAGGTAACAAAAACCAAACAAGGATAACTTTTAGAGAAACACTTATCAGATGTGAGGGCATTGTGAATCAACAAAATTAACTGAATAAACTGAAAACTAACTTAGGACATGGTGAAAGTGCCATTAAAATTTGGACATCCATTGAGTCATAATGTTAGGTACACTGTGGTTGGTTGTAAAATTTACAAGCCAGTACCATCTTGAATTTTTTAAAATTTACCAACATCTGTCATCTTTAATTTTTAAAGTTCTAACCCACTACAATCTTTAATTTTTGAATTTACTACCACCATTAAATTTTTAAATTTTCCGTCACCTGCCATCTTTAATTTTTAAATTTCCCACCGTCCTGATGCATTCAAGGTTAAGGTGACATGTTAAGGTCATTCATGCTATCAAAGGGGTTGTGGATTCTCTCAGGTGCTTGTCACGTGGGAAGTGGCCCAGAATATTTACAGGTACACTACTTCCTGGTTCAACATCACGATGGACGTATGTGGAGGCTCCGAGAGGAACTTAAGTTGTCAGTTTGTATTCTTCATCATCATATAGGCCCAGCACGTGGTGTGGGGCACCATTGGATGTACAGCAGTATCACAACTGGTTCACATAGCCAGTTAGCTGGACATTTATAACGTGTAAAGGCTGTTGGCTGTGCACAGTTGTAGAGGTCTCCACAACGTTATCTTTCAACAAGATAACACAAGATAACTTACCCATATTTGTCATGCAATCTCAGGTCGGCCCGGTGCCCAGCCAGGTTAGAACGATGCGTTTCGGCTCTCTGTACTACATTTCACGCCCTGTACACCCTCAAATCAACTATAAATTTGATATTGTATTTTCCCTACTATACTGAATACGCGTAATCATTAAAATTTAATTACTTGGTATCGTTACCGGTATTACAATTTTAATGATCAGCACTATCGGATCAACAGGAATAAGCTATGTAGCTAACAACTGTTCCGATCATGCCTATCATATAGGATACAAAGACTAGAGGAAACAGCAAACCTAAATGAGGCTAAACTTCCAGTGAAACACTTATCAGAAGCGAGGATATTGTGAATCAACTAAACGTATTTGGGACACAGTGAATATGCCATTAAAACTTTGGATAAATATTGGCGTGGATGAGTCGCGATGTGTTGTGATGGGTACAATAAGCGGAAGTGGGCTCGCACGTAGCTTCGCTGTCCAGGGCACGGCGGAAGGGCCGCACGCACCGCAATGCGGCATTGCAGTGCGTGTCTTTGTCCTTACGTTCCGTTGCCTCTCTCTCGCCAGAAACACACCAGTGCGTTCCACGCTATGCAACACGAATTTAAAAGCGCGCTAGATTAATCAAACCCCCTCCCCCTTCCTCTGGCGAGCGCTGTTCTCAGCTGTTGCGTAAATGAGTTAGTGCCTCGCGCCACGCCTCTTTCAAGAACAACACAAGCCGCTTCCTGTTATCGTCGTCGCAACTTTTCTCTCCGTAATGGTATAAACGCTCCCTCGTGCCTGCAGAATGTCCTTAACTTTTTCTCCCCATAATTCTCTCTTTTTTATTTCTTTATATATTTATTTCGTTTTCCTTTTGTTTCCTTTTCTTCGTCATCTTCCCGCGCATTTTTTTAATTTTGTTTCTGGTCTGTTCTTTTGTGTCTCGTCTCACTTTTTGTGTAAGCCCCTACCTAATTCTTGCTCTACAGATAGCTCTCTGCTCAACAGCTGCTCCTGCCGACATCAAATTCTCTTCTAGGTCCTTTAATTTATATATTTGAGTGGTACCTGTTCTGTCTGACAGGGTGAACTTTCAGGGGATACGGAATCACCTATCCCCGCAATGTTAATATATGCCTACTATAGGGAACATTTTCTCACAAACTACTGGAGACAGAGAGGTAAAAATTTTACTGTATGTGCATTCATATGTTACAACAATACTGAAACAACAGTTTATTGTCAAAGTATTTTCTTACAGAGATATTGTACATTTATTTTTAAGTAAATTTTTTCCATCGCTTTTTACTAGACTATCACCCCTAAGTCTTTTGTAAATAAAGTAATTAAAAAATCGTTGTTTCAGTATGTAATAGGGACCTATGTCACTACGTCATAAAAATTTCAGACTTCTAGGTTGACCAGTACCTGAGATAATGTTCCTAGATGAAGTAAAAAGTAAACTTACGGGAAACGGAGAAAGAAGATTAAAACGTTCCTGATCCGTAGCTAATACCCCCTTCACAGTCTTCATAATCATCTTCAAGTCTTCTTTTGGCACCCCTCTGCACCTGTCTTGCTTTTTTCACTAATGTCTTGATTATATTATCAGCATGCCTTAGTCTGTGCTGATCTAAAAAGAACATAGCACGTACCGTACGGGAACCAACACACATACCCAACTTTTGAAGGACCTGACATTTAGTTATATTTCCAAGATTGAAGGTTGCCACAGCATCATACACACCAAAATGTAGTGTATTAATTCCGACAAACACTGTTTTTGGGAGACGATGCCATATCACACTATTCAAGCACTCGTTGGGGTTCTGCGTTTTTCCGTGAAGACATTTCATCAGAAGACTTCTGTCAGCCAGATCTCTGAAAATGGGCTTTATTTCTGCCATGATGGCTGATGGTAGACTGTGGTGGTGAATGTATTTCTCTCCTGTTGTTAGTCCCCTATTGTATTTACACCAGCTGTTTTCACCTTTGGGGCACAAACCATGTTGTGGATGCTCATCCGTGGATGCGGTGTGGAAATATAAAGCCCATATAGCTCTCCTCATTTCTTCAAGATTGCCTGTATTTTGCCTGATTGCAAGGCCATAGCAGTTCTGAATGTGGTCTATTATGGAATCAGTCAATCTTCCTCTGCCATCCAAGGTTTTCCCATCATCTAGTTTTTTCCCTTTCATAACTGATTTTAACCTTCTCAGCCTGGCACCCATTCTCTTCTGCACATGTCCTATACATTCAAGTTTGCTTATATTTACACTGTTCCCATATGGTTTGCTTTCCAAAACTTCTTTGAATGCTTTAGAGTCACCATCTCCCAGATATTTGACATAGCGAACATTATACCACTGTGAAGAGCGATGAAAAATTTTCTTCACCCCAGCAACCTCCATGCCACCACTACTACCATAATAATTAGCAATACAGTCATCACTGTGTTCATTTTTCAGCCTGCCTGTGCACCTACAGTATTTAGACATTATTGCAACATCAATAACCTTGCCAGTATCAACACTAGTTGCTGTTACAACACCATTGTTGGAGGTGTGGCCCCTTTTCTGCCACGTGCCATCAAACGCCACTGTGAGGTCACGACTGCCGTCATTTTCTTCCACTGCTTCTTCCACAGCAACCTGCATTGACTTCTGTGCTACATCTTCAACTGCAGATCCTAGTACATAATTGTAAGCTTCAAACTTTGAAGGTGCACTTGGAAGATTTAGAACACCACATAGCATATCACCAGCTGCTTTGCCCTTACCAATTGCTCGCAATCCATAAACTAACCTAATATTTACACTATAAAGTTCAGTTTTCTTGTATCCATTATTTACAGTTACTGAAACCGAACTTGGAAACTTACAGCTGTATTTACAAACACTGCATATTAAATTAAACTGGGCAGCCAGGCCAACATGGGATTCTACTTTCAGAGAAACGTTTCCATGACATTTTTTGCAGCACAAACTGTTTTCAAGAGCTTCACACAATATATTCGTATCAATGAGTTCAAAAACTTCATTCCCTCTATCAAGTAAATTATATTTCTCTTCCAAATCTCTTAGTTTTTTATGAGAAGCACTGTTTTCATTTGGTGTAAGTTCGTTCGGCAAATCAGTAATAAGTGGATTCACATTTTCCAACAGTGATGATGATGAACTGCTTTGCTTTGCTAATGAATCATTATTTCTTTTCTTTTGCCAGTTCACACGCTTTTTAAATACTTTTGCTTTAGCTCTAGGCATTTTCACTGCGAAAAATGAAGCACTAAATACGAAATAACTCAACAACAACTACTTTCTTATATCACACTGTTTACAAAACAGTCCCGCCACAAAGTCAAAGAGTAACTTGAGGAAACCAGAGAGAAACATTTTCGGGCAACTAGTGTATAAATAGTCGCTGGAAACCGGGATATTTGAATTCATGTCACTTTAAAGGTACTGCCAAAAAGTTCATGGTCAGCCACGAGAGACGTGTATAACTAAAGCGCAATACCCGATCTCACAAATATATAAAAATAAAATAGTTATAATTGTAGTAGAGCTATGTATGATACGTCATTTTAAAGAGGAAACATGGCAGAATATAATATGCCAATAAAAAAAAATTCGATTTTTTAACCCAAAATCCGATTCCGTATCCCCTTAATAAAATTAGGGGCGGATGCGTGACTGGAAATCAGGAAGAAAGGCCCTATGAACATGTGTCCAGAAATGCATCGTTGCCACAGTTGATGGCGCTGACGAATGACGGTTCCTCTGACCGCGTGCCGTGTGTTCCTTTTGTGTTGAAGGCTGTGTGATTGACGCAGCGTACTGCAAGCAGCAAAATGGTTTGGTACTCATGTCGGGAAGAAGCAGAGATAGTGTTTGTGTACGGCCAAGCAGATGGAAACAGTCGAGAGGCAGCAAGGCTATACCAAAACAAGTACCCTCACAGACACCAACCACATCGCACAATATTTCAAGCACTTTTTGGGCGTTTGTGTGATCATAGGTCCTTGCAGACAGACGAAAGTGTAGGGAGGCGGCGGACTGTGCGTTCACCAGATTTGGAGGACCGGGTTCTGCAGCGTGTTCACGACGCCTGTGATGCTATTCGGAGAGAAGCAAAACGTGTGAAAGATTGCGCCAATCCATGATGCGACGTTGAGCGCGTGCATTGCATCCGATGGGGGCCACTTTGAACATCTGTTGTGACGTGGGTGCGATGCAGCTCTGTACTATGTTCCGGGGCGATTTGTCGTCGTTACACGCACACCGTCCATTTCCGGACACATGGTATAGGACATTTCTTCCTCTACTTCCAGTAAGGAATCTGTCTCTGCAGTTTCTCCGTTTTATTAACATTCACCCTGTATGTCAAATGAAAACCTTAAATATTTTTAAAATATTATTCCGCGGGACTGCTACGGTCGCAGGTTCGAATCCTGCCTCGGGCATGGGTGTGTGTGATGTCCTTAGGTTAGTTAGGTTTAAGTAGTTCTAAGTTCTAGGGGACTTATGACCTAAGATGTTGAGTCCCATAGTGCTCAGAGCCATTTTTTTTAAAATATTATTTATTGTGCACAAGTGGTACAAAGCTGTATCACTTTTCAACATAATCTCCCCCACGCTCAATGCAAGTTCTCCAGCGCTTACAAAGTGCATAAATTCCTTTAGAAAAAAATTCTTTTGGTAGTCCGCGCAACCACTCATGCACCGCGTGGCGTACCTCTTCATCAGAACGGAACTTCTTTCCTCCCATTGCGTCTTTGAGTGGTCCAGACATATGGAAATCACTTGGGGCAAGGTCTGGTGAGTATGGTGGATGAGGAAAACACTCAAAATGCAGGTCTGTGATTGTTGCAACTGTTGTACGGACAGTGTGGGGCCTTGCATTGTCATGTTGCAAAAGGACACCAGCTGACAGCAATCCACATCGCTTGGATTTGATTGCAGGCCGCAGATGAGTTTTTAGGAGATCTGTGTATGATGCTCTGGTGACAATGGTCCCGCCAGGCATGTAATGCTCCAAAATGAGGCCATTTTCGTCCCAAAAGAGAGCATAACCTTCCCCATTGATGGTTATGTTACAAACGTCTTTCGTTTTGGTGATGAGGAATGGCGCCAGTCCATGCTCGCTCGCTTCGTTTCCGGTCGGTGGACGTGATCCCAGGTTTCGTCCCCAGTAACGATTCTTACAAGGAAGCCATCACCTTCTCGTTCAAAGCGCCGAAGAAGTTCTTCACAAGCATCAACACGTCGTTCTCTCATTTCAGGAGTCAGCTGCCATAGCACCCATCTTGCAGACAATTTGTGAAACTGGAGCACATGATGCACAATGTGGTGTGCTGACTCGTGACTAATCTGTAAACATGGTGCAATGTCATTCAGTGTCACTCGGCGGTTTTCCTTCACTATGGCTTCAACTGCTGCAATGTTCTGTGGAGTCACAACTCGTTGTGCCTGACCTGGACGAGGAGCATCTTTCACTGAAGTCACACCATTTGCGAACTTCCTACTCTATTCGTAGACTTGCTGCTGTGACAGACATGCATCACCGTACTGAACCTTCATTCGTCGATGAATTTCAATAGGTTTCACGCCTTCACTACGCAAAAATCGAATAAGAGAACGCTGGTCTTCCCTGATGCTAGTCGCAAGGGAGTCGCCTCCCTCGCGACGGTATGTGTGCATCTGCACTATGCTGCCACCTACAGGCCATTCTGCACGCTGTTTGTAGCACGCTTACCAACTTATACGATAACGGCGCGAAATTTCGATTCGTTATTACAAATTTAAGGTTTTCATTTGACTCACTCTCGTACATTGCTGTAAGCGTGCTACGGCTCCTTGAAGCTAGTGATAGTGTGGATCCACAAGTGTCGTCCGAACTCCTACGAGAGTCAATAATTTGCTAGTAGTGGACAAGGGACGCGGCATCGCAGCGGTAAGCCGAGAATCTGGGTTGGACGGCAAGCCTGTCCTGGTGGCCGAGACATATAAGGCAACCGTTCTAGAGAAACGGAGCATCCGTGTCCGAGTCTCGGTCCGGCACAAATTTTCAGATTTCGCCATTGCATTATCACAATACCCTGCGCGGCTGGAAGTCACGAGGTTTCCACCCATCCTTTCCCTCTATTTCCCCATCCTCTATTTCAGTAAAGCTTCTATAATCAGAAATCCCTCTTAACAACTTTTGTATTAAAAAAAAAGCTCTTGACAAAGTTGACTGAAATCCAAACTTTCAAATTCTGAAGTTCTTCTTTCAAGGAAAATCAGGTGATTCGCCTTGTGAGGTTACCGTTGCTGCACCTCAATCGAAACGAGATCAAACACAACGATAATAATCGACTCCTTGGCTACAGAGCTATTCGAGAACTGGTGTGTGAGCGCCCTTATCGTTAAAAAATCGCTTTACCCCCATATATTCTTTCAGCTTGAAGAAAAGAGCAAGTCGCATGGTGCAAGGTCTAGGGTTCCCGACCATCATCACTCACGTCTGTGCAGCCTTGGTAAATCAGGATAAAATCCTGATTGGCAATAGCAAGAAAAGCATTTCTGGAAAAGAGAAATTTGTTAATAGCAAATACAAACTGAAATCTTCGGAAGTCTACACTGAAGGCAGTTGTCTCTAGTGCAGCCCTATATGGAAATTAGACGTGGATGATAAACAGTTCAGACAAGAAGAGAATATAAGCTTCTGAATTATGACGCAACAAAATAATCCTTACGATTAGATGGGTAGATCGAACAGTTAATGAGGGAGTGCTGAATACAATAACGGAAAAAAGTAATTTATGGCACAAGCTGATTAAAAGTAGGTATCGGTGATAGGACACACAAACGAACCTTCAGTTCGGTACAGAGAGAAGAGTGTTGGGTGGTGAAACGGGATGGGCAGGAGGGAGGGGGAGTAAACTGTAGACGGTTACGAAGGCTTGAATACAGTGAGCAGATTAAAATTGATGTTCGCTGCAGCAGTTATAGATGAAGAATCTCGTACAAGATAAACTAGAGGAGAGAGGTGAATAAGCTAGTCTTCGGGATGAAGACCATAACAATAACAATAGCAAGTGTAGCAGTAGAGTTTAGCATTGCTTGTAATTGCGTGGGGATCTTGTAACAGAACAGTGCACCTGCTCACACTCTGTTCACAAAGGTACAGTTATTGGTTTCGAAATGGTTCCTTTACCTATTTTTTATGCTGTGCTGAGAGATAAGAGACTGTCGTTGACCGAAGACGTTATCCTCGTTGATAATACGTATTATGTAGAAACGAAAACAAATTTCTTCTCTGTGGGATTAAACACAATAGGAGTCACTGAACTAAATACTATGAAGACAACAGAGATTATGTTGAAGAATGAATTTTAATTTTTACAAAAAAGTGGTAACTAATATATTTTTATAAAACTGTCAGTGCTTCCCGACGGCTTCAGTGTTTGTGCTGATACGTTACGTTCCTCTCAATTAATGAACAATTAATAAAATCACATTTTTTTTTTTTTTTTTTTTTGAGAAAAGTTGTATCACTTCAGGCTGCAAGGAAAAGGTACATTTTGCCGAGACGATTTTCAGTAAGATTGTCAGTATCACGTGTTAATGCCTGGTACTGAATTTTCCTCCACATAGCAACATATTAAATCAGTTAAAAATTCAGATTTTTTTGTGTAATAATATTTATTGCAAAATGTTCAAGTAAAATTTTGTTTGTGAGTACTGTTTATTTCCTGTATAGAAGTAAGCAGTTTATTCTGTAGGACTGAAGACACATGCACAAATCCCCCCAGGGGGTCCACAACTCTTTTGTGGATAAGTGCGTAGCGAGCACGGGACCCCGAGCTAATGTGGCCCTCCTTCCTTTCCTGGCTGCATACCTTCCTTTTCCGCATCCTTCCCTATCCGCCATCTTCGCCCCCCCTCCCCTCACCTCTAGCTCTTTCCTTCCCTTTCTCCCCCTCTGGGAGTATGGTTTGTGCCTACGTCCGGAGACGGACGCTCGTAAATGTAACTCATTCTTCACCTTCTCTGCTTGTATGTCTTCATCCTCCCTTTGTCCTTCTCTTTTCCTTACCTCTTCTCTTTACCCTTTTCTCCGCTGCGGCGTTTGAGACCTCTCTTCTTTCCTTTCCCTTTCTTTGTTTCTTTCTTCCTCCCTGTGCGTGTCTGAGGCCGACCCACGCATTTTCGTGCGTAGCCGGTGACGGGGTAACGCGTAATTCCCCACCCCGGGTGGACAGGTAGGACACGTACGTACACCCTGGTAACGGCCAGGCCCAGGGAGGGGTGATTACCCGAGCTGATACCTTCCGAAAGTGCCGATTGGTCCCTCCGTCCGTTTGTCGGGAGGTGAACAATCACCTAAATCGGGAGTGACCTCAGTGAGGGCCCCCACAAGGGAGGAGCGCGCCATCGGAGACGCCGGTAATCATGGGGGATTCTTCCGCAATGGTTTCCTCATCTTCCACTATGTCTGCTCACAAGCGTAAGTTCACGGAGTCTCAGCCACAGACAGTTCTTCCATCGTTCCCACAGTTCCTAGTTGTTTCTCAGTCTGACGAAGGTCACGACTTCTCCACGGTCAACCTTTTCATTATTCAGAAAGGTGTCGACGCAATTGCAGGTCCCGTAAAGTCTTGTTCCAGATTACGGAATGGCACCTTGTTGTTAGAAACAGTCAGTGCCCTCCAGGCACAAAAATTGCTGCGTACTTCACTGCTCCACACCTTCCCTGTCCGGGTTGAAGCGCACCGCACTTTAAATTCCTCACGTGGAGTCGTTTATACACGCTCCCTCGACGGATTGTCTGACGAAGAAATTCAGCACTACCTGTCTGACCAGGGCGTAACGGCTGTTCATAGAGTTATGAAAAGGGTTAACACGAACATCATTCCAACCCGCACTGTCTTCTTGACATTTGACAAAGTTCAACTCCCATCGAAAATCAAAGCAGGCTATGAGATAATTTCCGTTCGCCCTTACGTCCCAAACCCTATGCGTTGCTATTGGTGTCAGCGGTTTAATCACACCAGCCAGTCCTGTTCCAATCCGGTCAAATGTGTTACATGTGGCAAGGATGCCCATGAGGGTGCTTGTCCACCTCCATCCCCTCGCTGCATCAACTGTATGGGTGACCACGCTGCTTCCTCTCGAGATTGCCCCAATTTTAAAGACGAAAAGCTCATTCAGGAAATCAGAGTGAAGGAAAAGGTGTCGACCTTTGCTGCTCGAAAATTATTCGCTAGTCGACAGCCCACTGTGCCTCAGACAGGAAAATACAGCACTGTCCTTGCTTCTCCTCGGCCAACAAAGGAGGCGGCCACGCAGACTTGCGACCTCACCTTTAGTGCCACGGTCGTCAGATCGGCCAGCGCAAAGATCGCCCATTCACCCTCACCACTTTCGCCTGCTCACTCTATGGCTCACCCTTCATCGGGTTCTGCTAAATCTCGAGCCCAAAAGTCAGACACCAAGACTTCGAAAAAAGAGCATACTCGTGAAGAGTTTTTACGCACCCCAACTTCACAACCATCGGTTCCTCCTTCATCTAAACACCATGTTTCCAAGAAGCCTAATAAGAAACCCATCGTGAAGAGTTTTTACGCACCCCAACTTCACAACCATCGGTTCCTCCTTCATCTAAACACCATGTTTCCAAGAAGCCTAATAAGAAACCCAGTTCATCTCCTTCTCCGCCGAGGCGTGTCTCATCTACAGCACCACCTGGCGGAAATCGCCCTCGGCCGTCTTCTGTGTCGCCGAGGCGCACTGGTGGCGGCCGATCGCTGGTGGCAGGAGCTGCTCCTGAACAACCTATGGATCAGGATCTTCTGCCTTCGGCTGAATGCCATTCCATGCTGTCGGTCGCAAGCTCTGAGCGGTCGTTGAGTTGACGGCCACCTTGGTCACATTCCTCCATTTTCTGTTCACCCTATGTCCATTATCCTCTGGAATATCTGCGGCCTTCGAGCCAATCGGGATGAATTCTCGATCCTCTTACGATCCTACTCGCCGGTCATCTTCTGTCTTCAGGAAACAAAGCTGCGTCCCCATGACCGCTTTGTTCTCCCCCATTTTCAGTCCGTCTGATTTGATCTCCCCTCTGTTGAAGGCACTCCAGCCCATGGAGGACTCATGATTCTTCTCCATGACACTCTCCATTATCACCCAATCCCCTTAAACACTTCCTTCCAAGCTATCGCTGTCCGTCTTTCCCTTTCTGGATATACCTTTTCTCTTTGTACTGTATACATTCCATCGTCCACACCAACGGCACCAGCTGATCTCCTTCATCTTTTTGGTCAGCTTCCACCCCCCTATTTGCTGGTTGGGCACTTCAATGCCCACCACCCGCTTTGGGGAGCTCCACATCTTTGTCCACGTGGCTCACTATTGCTAGACGTCTTCCACCAAGCGGATCTAGTTTGCCTCAACACTGGGGCCCCTACATTTTTGTCTGCCTCCACGACAAATTTCTCTCATTTGGACCTTTCGGTCGGTACTGTTCCGCTAGCTCGGCGCTTCGAATGGTTCGCCCTTGATGATACACACTCGAGTGACCACTTTCCATGTGTCCTTAGACTGCAGCCTCAACTGCCATATATGCGCCCGCGACGCTGGGAGTTTGCCCAAGCCGATTGTACACTTTTTTCGTCTCTAGCGACATTCGATGACCGCCGCTTTCCTAGCGTCGACGATGAGGTCACACATATTACAGACGTTATTCTTACAGCTGCGGAACGTTCAATACCACGCACCTCCGAATTGCCCCGGCGCCCCCCAGTTCCTTGGTGGAACGAGGCATGCCGTGACGCAATACGTGAGCGGCGACGTGCTCTTCGCGTTTTCCGCCACCATCCTACTTTGGCCAACTGTATCCGCTATAAGCAGTTCCGTGCACGACGCCGTCGCGTCATCCGCGATAGCAAGAAGGCAAGCTGGAAATTCTTTATTAGCTCATTTAATACCTTCACTCCCTCCTCGAAAGTTTGGAGTCGGATTCGACGGTTATCAGGCGCGCCTAGTTTCTCCCCGGTCTCTGGGCTCACTGTCGCGCGTGATACGTTAGTGGACCCCGTCGCAATTTCTAACTCATTGGGTCAACACTTTGCTGGGATTTCGAGCTCTTCAAATTACCCGCCAGCGTTTCTCCCGAAGAAACGTGCAGTGGAAGTGCAACCTCTTGCTTTCTTCTCTCAAAATCGCGAAAGCTATAATACTGTTTTCTCCATGCGGGAACTCCAACATGCACTCTCTTCTTCTCGCTCCTCCGCCCCAGGACCGGATGGTATCCACATCCAAATGTTGCTGCATTTATCAACGCATAGTCTGCGTTACCTCCTTCGCCTTTATAATTGAATTTGGACCGACAGTACTTTTCCCTGACGATGGCGGGAAGCTATCGTCGTTCCTGTTCCGAAACCTGGAAAGGACAAACATCTCCCCTCTAACTATCGCCCCATTGCTCTCACGAGTAGTGTATGTAAGGTTTTGGAGCGTGTGCTAAGTGTTGTACTGTTTGCCATTGCCATAAATCCAATTATGGATTGTCTCCTTCCTGATGTCTCGGGCTCCCTCTTTGTGGACGATTTTGCGATCTACTACAGCTCTCAACGGACCAGCCTTCTTGAACGACGTCTTAAAGGATGTCTCGATCGCCTCCACTCTTGGAGCATCGAAACCGGCTTCCGTTTTTCTCCCAGTAAGACCGTTTGTGTTAATTTTTGGCGACGTAAGGTGTTTCTTCCACCCCCCTTACATCTCGGACCTGTCAACCTTCCGTTTTCGGACGTCGCTAAATTCTTGGGTCTTATGTTTGACAGAAAACTGTGCTGGTCCTCCCACGTTTCCTATCTTTCGGCTCGCTGTCTGCGGTCCCTCAACACCCTCCGTGTCCTGAATGGTACCTCCTGGGGAGCGGACCGAGCGGTCCTGCTCCGCCTCTATCGCGCCTTAGTGCGCTCGAAATTGGACTATGGAAGCATAGTTTACTCCTCTGCTCGGCCGTCTTTTCTTCGGCGTCTCGACTCTATCCACCACCGTGGATTACGTTTAGTGTCTGGAGCTTTTTACACCAGCCCTGTGGAAAGCCTTTATGCTGAGACTGCTGAACCTCCGCTGTCCAATCGGCGAGCAGTCCTTCTGAGTCATTATGCTCGCCACCTGTCTTCCATACCTGCTAATCCAGCCCATGACATTTTTTTCGACGCCTCCTTGGATGTAGGGTATGCAGGCCGCACTTCCTCCCTACTACCACCGGGAGTCCGTTTCCGTCAACTGCTCCATTCTCTTTCCTTCCGCTTGCCTAAAACCTTCTTGACAACTTGGGGTGCATCACCACCTTGGCTCCGTCCCCGGATCTGCCTGCTCCGTGGCCTTTGTCAATTTCCCAAGGATGGTACCCCTTCACTTGTTTATCGTCGGGCATTTGCTGCTCTATGTGCACAAATGAAGGAAGCCACATTTATTTACACTGATGGCTCGAAAACATCGTTAGGTGTAGGGAGTGCCTATATTGTTGGCGACACCCCAAATCGATTTCGGTTTCCCGACCAGTGTTCGGTTTATACTGCGGAGCTTTACGCTGTTCTCCAGGCTGTCCAATACATCCGCCGCCATCAGCGGATACAGTATGTTATCTGTTCAGATTCTCTCAGCTCTCTCCTCAGTCTCCAAGCTCTCTACCCTGTCCACCCTCTGGTCCACCGGATTCAGGACTGTCTGCGCTTGCTCCACCTGGGGGGCGTCTCGGTGGCGTTCCTCTGGCTCCCAGGATACGTTGGTATCTGTGGAAATGAGGCGGCCGATACAGCGGCCAAGGCTGCAGTCTCTCTTCTTCGGCCAGCTATTCGATCGATTCCCTTCGCCGATCCACGGAGCGTTTTATGTCGTCGTGTTGTTCTTTTATGTCACGCACATTGCTCGACACTTCTCCATAATAAATTGCGGGACGTGAAAGCTCCTCCCTGTGCTTGGACCTCTTCCTCCCGAACGCGTCGTCGGGAGGAGGTAATTTTAACTAGACTACGGATAGGGCACTGTCTTTTTTGCCATCGACATCTTTTAAGCGGCGATCCTCCCCCACTGCTCTCAGCTGTGGACGGTAAGACACCTTTTAACTGAGTGCCCCTATTTTACTCCGTTACGCGCCCGTCTACAGCTGTCGCCTGATATATCGTCCATTTTAGCAGATGACACGCGCTCGGCCGATCGTGTTCTCGAGTTTATTAGTGCTACTGAGATGACGTCAGTAATTTGAAGCTTTTTTTGAGGACACCCAACCCCTTTCTGTAGTGGATTTTTAAGCTTTCCTTCTGCTTTTAGTTTCTCCAATTTTTTGAGTTTCGTTCCCATTGCTGCTGGTTTCCATTTTCGTTTTTTACTGTTTCCTAAGTCACGGACCGGGCGCTAATGACCACAGCAGTTTTTCGCCCTAAAACCAAAACAAAAAAACAAAAACAAAAAAAAAAACATGCACAAATGTGCCGAAAAGGAAGAAATATTAGAAAACAGATGGCTCGCGTCATTAGCGTGTACTGCAGAATGCAAACGCTGCTGCTTTGAGAGACTGATGTTAGGAAGCGCTGTATATGAAGGGCTTATTTCAGTAGTGGTACAAGCCCATTACCTCCACTTTTCTGTCTATAATGCTTCTGAAATTAATGATCCAAACAGAAAAAAAGGTTCATCTCTAGCAAGAAGCCATATGTTTCAATATTTCTAGTATCTCAACTGCAGATTTTTCAGCGCTCATTTAACTTTAGGGCTCTGTATCTCAATATGAACAAAAATGGACATGTACCCTTATTGAAATAAGCCCTTCATATCATATTTCAGAGGAACTCTGCACTTGCTGAGAGACGAAGAGAAGCAGCCTGCACGGCTACAGTGTTCGCGTGGTTGCCGTATTTCCAGGCGGAAAGCCTGTGACTGGAGAAACCTGAGCATCGAATGCAGCGTTTCATGGATATAGCAGCAGATTTTTTTTATATGTGGTCCCTTAATACGCACACTCGATCAGTGGGACGGAGTTTTTTCATTTCGACGAACAGTCTTCCCACTAACTTTACGGCCTGGTGTTTTCTGCATGGTCGTAATTGCACCACTAAGTGTATTATGCCTGTCAGTATAGACTAGCCGTTTTAAGTCCACACTTCAACACCTGACCTGCTGCCCAGGGAAAGGTAACCATTAATGTTTTGCTCTTGCCACACACATTTGGAGGTACTAAATAACCTAAAAACATACGACTTACAATAGCTGTAATTATTAATTTGCAAATATTAATGTAATCCTTTTCAGTACACCGCCCTCAAATGGTTCAAATGGCTCTGAGCACTATGGGACTTAACTTTTGAGGTCATCAAGAACTACTTAAACCTAACTAACCTAAGGACATCACACACATCCATGCCCGAGCCAAGATTCGAACCTGCGACCGTTGCGGTCGTGCGGTTCCAAACTGTAGCGCCTAGAACCGCTCGGCTACACTGGCCGGCCACCGTCCTCAGCCACCAATAGAAATATGCGCACTTTTACCTGTTACACCCTTTATATTGCTGCAGTCATGAAAAAAATGTCTCAGTCTGCATGATTTTTAATGAAAAATGTGGTACATGATGTACTGTGTAGACATGAGGAGTGTCAATGTACGTATGTTATTAAATATACGCTGTGTTAACTGCCTGAGTTCAAAATTCTCATTTTTTAAGAACATTTCAAAACACTATATTTCAGAAAATGGACCAGTTGTTTCAGCTAGCACAGACTGAGACCTACTTATGTTTATTTTCTGGCATTTAATTGAGACCACATTAATAATTATCCAAAACCACGACCCCAGTAGATACATTTATCTTAACTGCAGTTTCGTCCGGCTTCATTTTGTGTCTGAAGCGATAGTGAGATTTCAATAAAAAAAAATAAAGAAAAATACCTTTACATGGCGTTTCTTTACTGTCAGCATTAGGCAAAAAAAGAAACATACAACTGATGCACTCCAGTATGGCAGCCATCAGTGTTGCCAACGTAACATCACTGAAAACGAAAGTACAGCGCCATTTGAAGAGCTGTACAGCTGTAGCTGTGAAACCACCCGCTCCTCCCACTCTGTGGATACTTCGCCACTCTGCCATTAACTGCCCACAACTTCACATCTTCAGCTGAAGCAGCTTCTTTTATTATGGTGGCTTGCGATGTCGTTATTGTGGCGTCAATTAATCCATACCTTGGAGTTTAAAATTTCTTTTGATTAGCATTGTCTAATATACAGGGTGGTCGGAAATTCCCGTTACAAACTTCTAGAACATGCAGAGGGTAGTGAGTACATAACGTTTTGAATAGGAACCCATGTCCGAAATCGTATGGTTTCCGTTCTACGACAGTTTCAATTTAGACGTGTACCTCGTCAACGTCTGCTTAGGGCAAGAGAAACGTCTCAGAGTTCCCTGTCCTGATACGCAACAGGGTAGACACGATGACGTGTACTACGTCAAATGATCCCCAGATGTCACTTATTGTCTGCTTTGCTATGAGACCGCGTCAATACCTTTGCGTCACCGATAGAGGAAACATGGTGCAGTACACGTTTGCGGAATACACAGACATGCCCCTTGTGTATGGAGAAGCTGGAGGTAACGGAAGAGCTGCTAGTCGGCTGTATCACGAACGTTTTCCACACCGTCACACTCCATCGCACAAGCTGTTTGCCTAAGGTATACAACGGCTACGAGAAACGGGTACCTTCACCGTGAGGAGGTAGGACTGTGGTGCTCCACGGCAACGCCGCACGCCCGAATTTGAAGAAGGTGTACTGCGTCGCATTGAAGATGGGCCGTCAACGAGTTCGCGAACAATTGCGTGTGCAATGGCTATTAGTCACAGTACCGTCTTGGACGTCCTGCATGAGCAACAATTACATCCGTACCACTTACAAAGGGTACACGCTATGGGTCCAGCAGACTTTCCACTACGCGTCGCCTTCTGCACATGGTTCCTGCACCGTTGCATCGACGAGCCCCTGTTTCCACGTCGAGTTCTCTTCACAGATGAATGTAGGAGATTGGACCATACCTCCTTCCATCCAAGCTCACGGGTCCCGCATACTTAGTCTTCTTACGACAAGTAATGGACCCGTTCTTGGAAGCTGTGCCATTGAATGTCCGACAGGAAATGTGGTTTCAGAATGATGGAGCACCACCTCACTTTTCAGGGGCTGTCCGGAGACATCTCAACAGACGGTGTGGTGAAAGATGGCCGTGGTGATCCAACCGCGTGGCCGCCACGATCGCCGGATTTAACCCCTATGGACTACTTCTTGTGGGGTCGTATGAAGAGCCTAATTTATGAGACACCTGTAGAGACATGGGAAGATCTGCTGGCACGAGCTCTGGCCACTGCACAAGACATTGAAGAGACACCAGGTGGGATGGAGAGAGTGTATCAGAACGTGCTTCGGATGTACAGTGTGTGTAACAACGTTGGTGGTCACCACATCGAGCCGCTGTTGTAATGCATGCGGCTGGTGCTGGGTTCTTGTTGTTGTCGACTAATGTAAACCATAAGGTGAAAGTTGTAATGCAAATGCGTAAGTAATAATAGAACGAGTCAGTATTCTTTTCAAATTGATTGCAACAGTTGTACTGGGTCACACCGAAGTACATTCCTCACGTGGGTGTGGATGAGATAATCATCTGCATTGAAACTGTCGTAGAACGGAAACGATACGTTTCCGGACATGGGTTCCTATTCAAAATGTTATGTGCTCACTACCCTCTACATGTCCTAGAAATTTGTAACGAGAATTGCCGACCACCCTGTATAAACAGAAATATCTGTTTGCTCGTCTTCTAGACATTCCTATACCATTCATCCGTTTGCGATGAAACTTTGGCAAGTTGTTGTTTGCGTGCCTGCAAAGATTTCTGTGGAGGTAAGAAACACCTACCAACGATAGGGATGGACGTTAAAAAAGAATAGCCCAGAAGTGTAACTCAGGAACCTCTGAAACAATTGCAGTAACTTTTTGTAAATATCACTTATTTGTATGAAAGTGTTGTGGGCTTAGTATTCCTCAACCACCGTTATGGGTAGGGCTGAGGGTGAGAAGACGTAACGTATTAAAATATGCGGCAACGGCCGATATTATTTACAAATCCATTGTTTTCGGGGTCGATAGACTTACTGGTGACAGTCAAGATGACGTTTCAGCCATAGAGTTGGAGGTAGGAGTGGGGGTTTCCAAAGACAGTGATGTATCAGCATATCTCTGTGGCACCTGAAGGAATTGTTAACGAAACTGGCACACATAACACTTGTTGTCTGCCACACCTATGACTGCGGGTTTGAGTGAAAAGGAATGATATAAAACATAAATCAGGAACGTCTGAAACTGTTTCAACCAAATTTGGTTTTAAAGGGACTCAGTCTTTGTACAGAAATGCCGCGAGAGTAAGATACGCCTACTACCGCTAGGGCTTCGGGTGAGAATGAGAAGGGATGACATGTAGAAACGTCCGAAAACGACTTTTTGGTATTTATTTTCTTTAATTAGTGGATTTGAAATACTTAAAAATATAAAGCGCATTCTGTTTCTTATTTGTATTGTTAGGTGCATCAAGCACATCACGAGGATGAGCATCGCACTGAGCCAGTAATTTTACCAGCGTGTTTCGGGGCAAAGACAATGTCACACAGCTCTAGAGCCGTATGGTGTAAAACAGCGGAGAATCAGGCAGTTGCCAGCGCCGCTACGATCAGAATTAAAAGTTTCTTCAGAATTCAGATGAAACAGCAAGATGAAATTAGCTAAGACACGTATAAAATATGAGTACAAACATGTGTGAAATATGTTAAACGTATGTGTAATATATGTCACATATGCGTACAAGGACGAACATGGAAAAAAGATGGTATTTTCCAAAGCACTTGAATAAATTACCTGATATTTAAGTTTTTTGCTTTGAGAAAATCCCATTTAGCCTTTGTGCGTTTATTTGATACTGTATATACTCGCATACACACATCAAAAAAAGTTTTGCATCACCCCGGCTCCCAGTACTCCCGAAGATAGACGTTGACTGTGGATATTGTGTCACAGACACAGTCCCTTTGACTGTTCAGAGATGTCACTGAACCGGTCCAAAGATGTAAACGACCATGCATGACCAGCGCCTATTAGACGGAGTTGGTCGTACAGCCGATCAGTTCCAGTCATTCCACCAGGAAGGAGGTACACGGCTTGTGTTGTCTGTAGTTCAACCATGCCTAGACGGTCAATACCTCTATCGATCACGTCCGCATTGTTACTTGTGATGGGAAGGGCTCTCAACAAGGGAAGTGTCCAGGTGTCTCGGAGTGAGCCAAAGCGATGTTGTTCGGACATGGAGGAGATACAGAGAGACAGGGACTGTCGATGACATGCCTCGTTCAGACCGCCCAAGAGGAACCCTGACAGCAGCGCCACCATGTTGAATAATGCTTTTCGTGCAGCCACAGGACGTCATGTTACGACTCAAACTGTGCGCAATAGGCTGCATGACGCCATGCCGAGGTCCATCTTTGCAACCACAACACCATGCAGCGCGGTACCGATGGGCCCAACAACATGCCGAATGGACCGCTCAGGACTGGCATCACGTTCTCTTCACGGACGAGTGTCGCATATGCCTTTAACCAGACAATTGTCGGACACTTGTTTGGAGGCAACCCGACCAGGCTGAACACCTTAGATATACTGTCCGGTGAGTGCAGCAAGATGAGGTTCTCTGCCGGTGGTCATGGAAGGCGCCGTAACGGCTGTACGATACGTCAATGCCATCCTCCGACCGATAGTGCAACCATTTCGGCGAGGCATTCGTCTTCATGGACGACAATTTGCGCCCCTATCGTGGACATCTTGTGAATGACTTCCTTCAGGATGACATCGCTCGACTAGAGTGGCCAGCATGTTCTCCAGACATTAACCCTATCGAACATCTCTGGGATAAATTGAAAAGGGCTGTTTATGGACGTCGTGACCCACCGACCACACTGATAGATCTACGCTGAATCGGCGTTGAGCAGTGGGACAATCTGGACCAACAGTGTCTTGATGAACTTGCGGATAGTATGCCACGACGAATATAGGCATGCATCAATGCAAGAGGACGTGCTACTGGGTATTAGAGGTACTGGTGTGTACAGTAATCTGGACCACCACCTCTGAAGGTATCGCTGTATGGTGGTACAATATGCAGTGTGTGGTTTTCATGAACAATAAAAAGGGCGGAAATGATGTTTATGTTGTTGTCTATTCCAATTTTCTGTACAGGTTCCGGAACTCTTGGAACCGAGGTGATGCAAAAGTTTTTTCATGTGTGTGTATATCAAATGATTCTATTTGATTTGCAGTCTTCTGTTATATCGAATGAGTGTATTTGCCTGCTGGCAATCAAAGCCGAAATCGAAGTTATCAAATGGTTCAAATGGCTCTAAGCAGTAGCTCTAAGCACTATGGGACTTAACATCTCAGGTCATCAGTCCCCTAGACTTAGAACTACTTAAACCTAACTAACCTAAGGACATCACACACATCCATGCCCGAGGCAGGATTCGAACCTGCGACCGTAGCAGTCGTGCGGTTCCGGACTGAAGCGCCTAGAACCGCTCGGTCACAACGGCCGGCGTCAAGTTATCGATTACGCTAGTTATTTGAATCGATGTATTTTGACGTCGCACTCCCACATAAAAATGTTTTTAATGAAAAGTTCAAAAAATAAGTTGAACAGTGCTCTCATTTCAGGCATGGTGGTATAAGTCATTAAAGCAATCCCCCACGAGTCCTTGAGAGTGAGAGATGTTTCTGACTTCCAATAAATATTTGTAGCGTTAGGCATAATATCTAAATAGGAAACACAAACGAAAACATGAACCACACGGTGGGAGCTGATAGAATAAATGCAAACAAAATGACTGGTATGAAAAGAGACGGATAATTACAAACAATTTTATGTTTCAGCCGGAAGTATCAGTTTTGCTACATCGGAACCAGTTTTTTTACGTGAAAATTTAGGTTATGGCAAGGGGGTTAAAATAAAGGATAGATGGTGTTATCTGTACCGCGCACAGCTGTCAATTGAAGCCTGTCCGCCATCTTTAGGAGTCTAAGACGAATGTTCGTCCGTTAAAGCCCTACCCTTTTAGCATTAACTCGTTGAATTGACAGTCACTTTTGAGTGTGTACTTTGAGTCGATATACTTTCGTGGATGAATACTCGACACAGTTGAAAACTTTAACGCCAGTTCTCACTAGTCGAGCATGGTGCACATCGTGGCAAAACAGTCGAACGTTTTATTCCTGTTTTAAATTAGAGCAAAGAACAACAGTGCATTACGAAAACTTCACCAAAACTCATCAAGATGACGGAGGCAACAGGCTTCACTTCCTTTGTGAAAGTATGTCTCTCTGTATGACAAGGGTTATGGCAAACAAACAGTCTTCTGTCTAAAACAATCAAATAGATGTAGGTAGAGTGGTTGCAATCGATCTAAGAACGAGACCACCCGGAAACCGGATTTTTGTTTTTTTTTTATACATTGAAGCAAGAAGATCGCAATATCAGAAAATAATTGATGTAGAGTAATGAAATTTTGGGAATACATTTGTTTTAGTAACATACTTAAGAGATTAACATCGCAAGCTCACAGGTTAATATAAGTGAGATATAAGCCATTGGAAGTGTGAAACGCACATTAATAACCGGCGTAACCACCAGAATGTTGAATGCAAGCAAGCAAACGAACATGCATTGGGTGTCGGATGCCAGTTCGTGGGATTGAGTTCCATGCCTGTTGCACTTGGTCGGTCAATACAGGGACGGTGCGGGTGACGCTTGAGTTGTCCTCCGATGATGTCCCACATGTACTCGATCGGAGACAGATCTCGTGACCGAGCAGGCCCAGGAAATATGTCGACGGCCTGTAGAGCATGTTGGGTTACGACAGCAGTACGTGGGCGAGGGTTATCCTCTTGGAAAACGCCCCCTGGAATGATGTTCGTGAGTGGCAGCAGAACAGGTTGAATTGCCAGACTGACGTACAAGTTTGCAGTCAGTGTGCGTAGGATAATCACGAGAGTACTCGTGTTGTCATACTAAATCGCACCCCAGACTATAAAACCAGGTGTAGGTCCAGTGGGTATAGCACATAGGCTGTTTGCAGGCCCTCAACTGGCTTCCTGCTAACCAACACACGGCCGTCACTGATACCGAGGTAGAAAACACATCTCCACCCTGCCCAGAAGTCACAAATGGCGGAGGTTTGGAATCAGCTGAATGAGCACGTCTGGCTCGGAACTGTCCTTGAAGTAACCGATTGGTAACAGTTCATTGTGCCACTGTGATACCAGCCGCTGCTCAGACTGCTGCTGCAAACGCACTACAACACACCTGAGCCGTAAGTCGAACACGATGGTCTTCCCTCTCGGTAGTGCCAAGTGGCTGTCTGGAGTTCGGTCTTCTTGCGACCGTACATTCTCATGACCACCGTTGCCAGCAGTTATGTACAGTGCCTGCACTCCTGCCAAGTCGTTCTGCAATACCGCAGAAAGGAACATCCATCTTCTTGTAACCTATTTACACGACCTCGTTCAGTCTTAATGAGGTGTTGGAAGCGGCGTCTTTGTTGCCTTAAACACATTTGCAACCTCATAGTGCCGCTTCTACAGCCACTCTTCTACGAGTGGTGTGAAATTTTAACAGACAGTATGTAGTAATAGACAGTATGTAGAAACACGCCTACCAACTTTCGTTTATGTTGAACAACTCTTTCTTCCTGTTGTGATCTTTTTCCGTCAGTGTATTTATGGTACACGAAGTTCAGAACTGAAATATCAACCAACCAAAGCAGTTCGTTGGAACACGAAAAAATTCTAGAGAAAATCGACTTTCAAGATTTCCGAGGAACACCAGTTCACTAAAATTACGGCGTTTTTCACAGTGGGCGGCGTGACACATTCGGTAGCTTCGGAGACTGATATTTTGGTAATGCATGGATTAGTTGGTCCACTCCTGCTATGGTAATTTTATTAAATGTACTTTTTAGTCCATTCGAGTACCTGCATCATTTAAACAGAAAATTCATCAATATGTGCTATTAACACTTACCTAGTCATCTTTTTCAATTATTGAAATTTAAAAAAAAACTGTTAATAAACATGGTTTAGATTAAAAACATTACAAATTTTGTTATCACTCTTTTATAAAATACGATAATTAACGATTTATATTTACAATGAAAACTAGGATTCTGGGCGTGATACATAATTCGAAACAAGCGGAAGTGCATTTTTAATAAAAAATGACGATTGGAGATTAGTTAATTACCATATCTTTGATGAATTTTACGTTTTAACGATGCAAGTATTCGTATGCTCGAAAAAAAAACACCATAGTGAATTTTGAATTGGCGATCCATTACTCACCGAATTACTGTTGTGAAACTTCGTGGGAGTTTAAAACTGTGTGCTGGACCGAGACTCGAACTCAGGACGTTTGCCTTTCACGGGCAAGTGCTCTACCATCTGAGCTGTCCAAGAACGACTCACGACCCCTCACAGCTTGAAGCTTTGAGTCGTGCTTGGGTAGCTCAGATGGTAGAGCACTTGCCCACGAAAGGCAAAGGTCCCGAGTTCGAGTCTCGGTCCGGCACACAGTTTTACTCTGCCAGGAAGTTTCATATCAGCGCACACTCCGCTGCAGAGTGAAAATCTCATTTTGTCAAATTACTGTTCTCCAACACTGGCGATTGAGTCGCACGGCCCGTCTTGAAAAAGACCCTTCGCTTTAGTGAACTAAAGTTCCTTGGAAATCTTCAGAGTTGATATTATCAAACGGCATAGATTAACTGATATTTGGATTCTCAGTTTCATGTACAATGCCGTAAATGTAAGAAAATACAAAGATGCGATGACCAGCTGGTCTTCATATTAGATTGAAGAAAAAAGAATCGAAGAATTCAACGGAATAGTATCACAAGTTGTTAGAAAATTGACTGTGGACTAACGAAAGAGGCTTAAATTAAGAGAATTACATTCGATTTATCAAAAAGTATGACATTTGTGCAACTAAGAACTTGAGAACCTTTCTTCAGTTGTGATAAGTTTATATTAATATTTGGTTTTACTTTAAGGTGGAACGAAGCGTGATATACGTACAGCAAGGGAAGCAGAAATCCTCGCTGTGCCCTGATGGGGCCCTGTAGTCCTCTGCCAGTGACGTCACTGGATGCGGTATGGAGGGTGTGTGCTCAGAAAACCGCTCTCCAGACCATTGTTCACTCTCTCGACCTTGGATTCGCTACTTAGCACTCAAGCAGCTGCTCATCAGTAAGCATCACAAGGCTGAGTGCACCCCGTTTCAGCCTTCTCACAGAGGAAATTCCCTGTCAGTACCGGGAATCGAACACGGATCCTCTGCATAGTATATACTATGCTACAACTTTTTTCTGCCATTTTCTTTTACGGACTAGCTGCTTTGCCAATTATTCGTACATAGTGCGGCGATTTTTGAAAAACAAAACAAAACCAAGATGAAGTTGTGTGACAGTTAGAACTAAAATTTTGTTTAGAATACACTGTTATGCATGCGACTCATATTTTACGTCCAGAGCTCTATGACGGCTCCAATTCCACCGTTGGAAATCCTCGAAATATTTTTCCGAATTTCCCCACTTCGTCTTCGGGTAAATACGGGGACTCTACCCTTCTAATATGTCCGCGGCCGATTTCCTGTCTGTATGTTTGCCTACCCCTTTCCCTAGTAGCTAAAGGTCGATAATTTCCAACTCACTTAAAGCCGATAGTGTAATAAAATGATTTAGGTTTTCTCCCGGGGCGGCTTCCTCTGGAAGTCTTTGTGCGGACAGGAAATGAAACTTCAGTATACCTTTAAACATCGACAGGAGGTATGCATTGTTAATCGTACTTTTAAATCCATCGTCAGACTTCAATAATACAGTAACTTCTCGAGTGGATTATTCGCAGTGACATGTATCACATTTCCTATTGTTGCTAAAGTTACGGGCAGTTTACTTGTGCTAGGAAAATGGCAGATAAACAAATGTGATCTCCTAGCTATCGAAACGAAATTAAAAGTTACATATAAATAAATTTACGATAAAACTTTCTCAGGTTTATGGGACTGTCATACATTTACAGAAAAAAGCGGTTAAATGTAGCAATAAAAACTGACAGCTAAGTCGGACAGTGCTCGAAAACTTAAGTTTACGCGAAACGAAATGAAGCACTGTGATAGTTGTTCCAGCAGAAGAGGGCAGAAGTAGTTGCCTTATCACGTAAGGTGATAATAGAGACATTTCTTGAATGATGGCAATTTGCTGTACTGACAATTATTGTTAAGGTTAAACCACCTTTTTATTTCATGTTGTTCACTGCTGCTGTTAAAGAGGAAGAAAGGAGACTGTACGTTAACTTGTCCAGGATGTTATTGCGTATAATGTAAAACAAAAGAAAGTTACGAAACTAGTATCTGATTTAATTAATTTTATTTGCCATTTTATGGGTATTCCTCACTGTTGCTGATCCTAAGAAGAAAGACAGAAAATGGTGCTTCATCCTCTCATATCACTTATTATAGTACATTGTGTAAATACCTGTCACAAAAATGTTGATAGAGCCAATGATTATTGGAACGCAGGCTGATACGACCGGTATTTGCGTTATTGCTGATATATAATTTATGGGCATGGGGCCCTGGTCCAAACCATGATTCTCTGCCTAACGTTTCGCCTTCTGATGCTGGAGACAGCATCAGAGCCTTTAACGACTCAGAAAGCTCATACAGGATTAAAGAGGCTCACCAAGCCAAACTGTTTACGTCCACTGCAAAAAGCCTACACCCACCACTTGCCACAGTGGAATCATATAAAATCCCTTGCACTTGCGTCCAAACGTACATAGGAGCTGATGGAAGACCATAACTGTGACATCGCACAGTCCTCTGCCCTGAACACGTAAAGTAATAATTTTATTTATAGGTGTGTGTGTGTTGGTATGAGTGAGTGTAGATGTTTTAGATGTTCACCCCAGATGTGTGTTCAGTGGAGGGGGATTGGAGCTTAGAGTTCGCTAAGGAGGAGGGGGGTGGATACACTGATTGTAAGAAGAACCGTTGGGAGGAGGTGGTATTGTGGAATGGGAACAGAGGGTGAATGGGGGTGGTAGTGAGTGGGTGACCTAGGCAGAGGTGTGGTCATAATCAGTATTTAATATTATACTAAGTGGTCTGTAAATTTGAAAAATGTGTGGTTTGGCAGGTTGGCCTGATCGTTTATAACTCGTCTCTTTTCTGTTATAGTTCCATAAATGTGGTAGTTTTCTTGTAAGGTGAGAAGGTTTCTTTGTTCTTCAACTTTATTTCCCTGTCTGTTCCTCTAAAATGGTTCAAATGGCTCTGAGCACTATGGTCGTCAGTCCCCTAGAACTTAGAACTACTTAAACCTAACTAACCTAAGGACATCACAGAACACCCAGTCATCACGAGTCTGTTCCTCTGGTAGTAATTTAATGTTAGTGCTCAAATAAGTGTATGGCAAAAGTTGAGTGGTTTGTCCTGTACTTCCATGCTGTTACATGCTCTTTGTATCTGTATCTGGTGTCCTCATCAGTCCTATATACATCCCATCATACGTATTAAATTTTAGTTGGCAGGTTCCTGATTTCTCATGCAGATCTGTTTTTTTCTGTTGCTTTTGAAAAGTATTTTTGAACGTACGTGTTTGTTTGGTGAGCAATCTTTATGCCATTTTTTTCTAATATTGTTGGATATTGGTATTCTACGTATGTACGATTTTATATGGCATTGTCTACCATATCTTGCTTACGTTTTCTTTCTCACTCTTTGGTGTTACTGTTTTTGTGTCTTGCATATTGGTATTGGTGATAGGTGTGTGTGTGTGTATGTGTGTGTTCGTTTCTGTTCCTTGATTTTATTTTTCGCAGAAGAAGGATTTCATTTTTAAAAGCTCAACGAATGCCTAGCAAAGTAACAAATTATACCAAATCTAACGTTATACTTCCGAGGTAGGTAAACATCACTTACAATGAGTTGCACACAAAATAAATAAAACTACTCGATAAAAAGTCTGAAGTACACTTGACTACCTATGTCACCCAGCCACTACCGGCGTCCCCCGTCCCCCATCCCCCCTCAGTTCCCATTCCACACTACCATCTCCTCCCGGCTGCACATCTTATATTCAGTGTTCTAGCCCCCCCCTCCCCTTTCCCCTCCAACCACACACGCCACAGTCCCCCACACTTGAACTATAACCACCGCTCAGGAGCACGCTCCCACACCATTCACATCTAGGATAAACCTCTAACACATCTATACTGCTAACTAGCTTCTACTCCTCGTCAACTATTTCGTCCGAACTTATGATGTACGTAGGGGTTGATGAGAAATAAAAGTGGCAGAAGTGGGAGCTCCAGATGGTCAAGCGTTTAAAAGAAAAAGTTGCCTTTGGCGCACATCGGTCGAGGTAAGAGTTATTTATGTTAGCGCGGTTATCAGGCAGCGGTTGCTGCGGCGGAAGGAATGTTAATCCTAGGGCCGTGGGGTCGAGTTTTGATGTATAAACTTCTTGTATTTTCAGTTTTTGCGTTGCTTACACTGAAAATAAACCGAAATAACTCTCAATATAATGCATTTATTAATATTTTAATAAAAGGCATGAAAAAGAAAGTCAAAGAAAAATTTTAGATTGCAAATCAATTTCCGAGAAATGATTGTAAGCCGTACACGAGAATTTCGTGTGTAACATTAGATATCTTTATAATTTTATAGTTGTCGATTTGCAAGTGCCGTGGTGATATTCATCGTAAAAACAGGCGAAATAGTAATTTTCTAGGCACCTTGCACACGTTATAAACGCTTCATTTTTACAGTTACGTGATAGTTTTAAAGTTTCTACAGAAAAACAGACCTGGTTTACATTCATAAAAGGTTCTCCCTCAAACAGTTTGACACTAAACCACGAACAACGCAAAATTTCTCCAAATATTCGCGACGACAGCTGGAGATGTACAATGGAATGTATTTTGATGCAGTCTTCTCCAACGTCATAATAAAATTACCGCAATACAAAACCCTAGACGCTTTAATCACAATCCCTTCTTGAAACGTTATTTGCAGAGCCCTGGTGGATGTTATAAGTACAATCTTTTCTTAGAAACTTATTTACAATTCTAATTTTCTTTTGTCTTCTTTTTGACTTACGAAAACATTAATAAATGCAATATATTGAACATTATCTGGCATTATTTGCTTTGTGAAAAATGTAACAATTGCAAATAAAAAAATATTTGTCGCATAGGGACGCAACCACACTACCCTTGGATTACCGTTCTGTAAGCTTCCCACTGGACCAAACTCTACCTGAAAGCTAAGCTACCATAAATCTAATATTTGAAAGTGAGAGCACTTAGTGACCTCCAACAAACTTTACACGTTATTTCAAATCTTCGCGAAACTTTTGCTCGTTGACAATCCCCAATCCCCATAGAATGATGAAAGAAAAAAAGAAAAAAAAACGTTTGACGCTTACTACATTTTCGCTGTTCCTTTAGTCAACTTTCACCATCAGATATGATGCTTTAATTTATTGCTACTTCTATTCGCAACACAGTCTAAACACACCCCTAATGTGCCTGCAAAATTTTATCGTTATACAACACGTAGGTCAGGAGACATGACGTCATAAACATTCAGATGCACGAAAAACTACCTTCTGCTTAAAATGGGGTGCAGTGAAACTTCAGCATCAGATATGACGTTTTAATTTATATTTTTTCTACTAAATCTATTTGCAACACACTTTTCAGAAAGTGTCTACATATATCACTGAATGTATCTGCAAAGTTAGATCATGATACGACTCATAGTTCAGCATATATGACGTCACAACATTGAGATGTGTGAGAAGCCTGCTTTTGCATAAAATGGAGCGCAAATTCCAATTCATAATGATAGCACTTATCAACTTACAAAAAAACTTAGTATGTTAAATTTTTTGTCGGTCACATGCTAAACGTAACTATTTAACACATTCTCTCATGCGGAGTTCGCAAGATCCAACACAGATAAATTAAGATTCTGTCATTTGTAAAGTAATCTGACGTTTGAAGCTGTTTCATGCGTGGTCGATCGATTCTTTAAAGAGCCACGGGTTTATTGGTTTTCTCTCATCTCTCTCTACACACACACACACACACACACACACACACACACACACACACACACACACAGAGAGAGAGAGAGAGAGAGAGAGAGAGAGAAAACAAGTAAGTAAGCTTAAACACTGTTCCGAGAAAAGAGATGAAGTAGAACAGGCTTAAATGTAACATAAGAAAAAAACAGGTTTATGAAAGTCAAGAAACTGCAATAGTGAATCTACGACCACATTTATTGCGATTTCAAATTTCGATGACGCCGAAGGAAGAAGTACAGGGCTTCAGAACGTGTAACAACGGACAAAAAGATCAATTTTACAAAGACAGACAGCTTGTAATCCATAAATATCAAGATGTATAGACATATTACGTTTACGGTACCATATTCCCAGAATGACCATAAAGATGGTCTATAAGCGAAAGCGTCTGATTCCAGTTGAAACTTCCCCTTTGAATGTAAAGAATGACTGTGCTGGTAAAACTTCTATGTTACTTGATTTTCAAACTCCAGACTGAAACTGAACGTACTGTCTTAGCTTGTTCTCAACATTTCTAAACTGACACATAATATTTTAGCGCAACGCAATCTTTCAATAATCCCTACAAAAGAACAGCCCTGACTAACAATAACCTATACCCTTCATGAATCACTTACCTCACAAAAATCTTCGTTACTCGAACTACTACAATACAGCGAGCGCCAACACTGCCAGTTAAATAAAAGATTCTAACTACTGAAGGCACTAGCTACTGATGGGCATATAGTTAGCAAATGAATGATTTTTATAGGGAACAAACAATGTTTTTACCTTAATAGTGTTCAAAAGTCATTATATATATATATATATATATATATATATATATATATATATATATCGTGATAGCCAGTTGAACAAATTTCTTTTTCTGGCGGACACACGTCCAGATTGTCCGCTCATAATAACATCTCAGAACTCTGGCATCTCTCTCTCCAGATGCACCACTGTTGGCGTCTCACCTCCAACTGCCCAACGCTACCGGCTCTTTGCATCTAACCGCCCAACACTAAACTAGCGAAAAATTTCCAACAATGAGTCCAACCAGCCACAGACTGCACACAGCGCAGTCAGCGATTTTAATACAGAGCGCTACGTGGCGTCACCAACATAAAAACCGAAACAGCCTGCTTACACAGTGAGCTTAAGACAAAAAAACCAATATATATTTATTATAACAGCCGCTGCGGAACATGGTCATGTCATTATTGTAGTTAAGTTAAATGTAGACAGGACTTCAACATGTAGCCTACAAGCACAATAAAGAAGCAATAATTCTTTCTTTCCTTCCTACCACTCATATTGTACTACGTCACATTCGTGGTTCAGAAACTTTACACATTGAGGGCATCCTTCCGCTCAGATTTATCCCTGATCTATCTATCCAACCACGCTCTGCTTATGAAAGTGTATGACGAACACAAAACCACAATGACTGTAGCCCAAGTATGTGAGTTTCAAAGGTTATACTTGTTAATTTTCGTTTTGTTCTGTCGAATATACAGCCAATGGTTGCATTTTGAATTTTAATCGTGTTATGTCAACTGTATGTAACAGGACAGTTGATATTTCTAAAAACATCGGGAATTCGATATTACGATATTTAAAGAGACGTTGTCGGCCCTCGATATATCGAGCAGAAGTATCGATATATCGACGGTGAGAATCAAGATGTAGTGTCCTACAAAAGTATCGGGTGCACATTGTAAATACACTGCCGGTTTTAGAGCTGCATATATTTAAGTATTGATTTATTATTAGATATTCTGTACATAAGCGAGCAAGCAGTTTGTTCAACCCCCTTAGAGTAAGAATTAAAAAGAAAACGATACACGTTCACGCTTGGTGATAACGACTTTGCTAACGATGGTAACTGCATGTAAGTTGCGCAATAAAAGGTGCCCGATAGATCTATCGTTCGGTTTCGTCACATATCAGATTTGTCAGTTTTTTCATTTCTGTCGATTACGTCGGAATTTACCCTCTCACGTATCCATCCACCACGAAGACCATTCTTGTCATTTAGATTTTTGTACACCATTTTTGGTATTTGTTTTTGAGGAATGGTGATGTGAAGAAATATCACGCTACTTGCGTTAAAAATTGTTTTTGATGCAGCTGATGTGCTATTCAAATGGTTCAAATGGCTCTGAGCACTATGGGACTCAACTGCTGAGGTCATAAGTCCCCTAGAACTTAGAACTAGTTAAACCTAACTAACCTAAGGACATCACAAACATCCATGCCCGAGGCAGGATTCGAACCTGCGACCGTAGCGGTCTTGCGGTTCCAGACTGCAGCGCCTTTAACCGCACGGCCACTTCGGCCGGCCGATGTGCTATTCCTTCACATCGAAAATCTTGTTATTCCATTCACATTGCCACCCATCAGTGCAATCGGATTTCTTCTTTGTGACACCTACAGGGTGTTACAAAAAGATACGGCCAAACTTTCAGGAAACATTCCTCACGCACAAAGAAAGAAACTATGTTATGTGGACATGTGTCCGGAAACTCTTACTTTCCATGTTAGAGCTCATTTTATTACTTCTCTTCAAATCACATTAATCATGGAATGGAAACACACAGCAACAGAACGTACCAGCGTGACTCCAAACACTTTGTTACAGGAAATGTTCAAAATGTCCTCCGTTAGCGAGGATACATGCATCCACCCTCCGTCGCATGGAATCCCTGATGTGCTGATGCACCCTGGAGAATGGCGTATTGTATCACAGCCGTCCACAACACGAGCACGAAGAGTCTCTACATTTGGTACCGGGGTTGCGTAGACAAGAGCTTTTAACTGCCCCCATGAATGAAAGTCAAGAGGATTGAGGTCAGGAGAGCGTGGAGGCCATGGAATTGGTCCACCTCTCCCAATCCATCGGTCACCGAATCTGTTGTTGAGAAGCGTACGAACACTTCGACTGAAATGTGCAGGAGCTCCATCGTGCATGAATCACACACTTGTAAAGGCACGTGTTTTAGCAGCACAGGTAGAGTATCCCGTATGAAATCATGATAACGTGGTCCACTGAGCGTAGGTGGAAGAACATGGGGCCCAATCAAGACATCACCAACAATGCCTGCCCAAATGTTCACAGAAAATCTGTGTTGATGACGTGATTGCACAATTGCGTGCGGATTCTCGTCAGCCCACACATGTTGATTGTGAAAATTTACAATTTGATCACGTTGGAATGAAGCCTCATCCGTAAAGAGAACATTTGCGCTGAAATGAGGATTGACACATTGTTGGATGAACCATTCGCAGAAGTGTACCCGTGGAGGCTAATCAGCTGTTGATAGTGCCTGCACACGCTATACATGGTACGGAAACAAGTGGTTCTCCCGTAGCACTCTCCATACAGTGACGTGGTCAACGTTACCTTGTACAGCAGCAACTTCTCTGATGCTGACATTAGGGTTATCGTCAACTGCACGAAAAATTGCCTCACCCATTGCAGGTGTCCTCGTCGTTCTAGGTCTTCCCCAGTCGCGAGTCATAGGCTGGAATGTTCCGTGCACCCTAAGACGCCGATCAATTGCTTCGAACGTCTTCCTGTCGGGACACCTTCGTTCTGGAAATCTGTCTCGATACAAACGTACCGCGCCACGGCTATTGCCCCGTGCTAATCCATGCATCAAATGGGCATGTGCCAACTCCGCATTTGTAAACATTGCACTGACTGCAAAACCACGTTCGTGATGAACACTAACCTGTTGATGCTACGTACTGATGTGATTGATGCTAGTACTGTAGAGCAATGAGTCGCATGTCAACACAAGCACCGAAGTCAACATTACCTTCCTTCAATTGGGCCAACTGGCGGTGAATCGAGGAAGTACAGTACATACTGACGGAACTAAAATGAGCTCTAATATGGAAATTAAGCGTTTCCGGACACATGTCCACATAACATCTTTTCTTTATTTGTGTGTGAGGAATGTTTCCTGAAAGTTTGGCCGTACCTTTTTGTAACACCCAGTATACTTGCTTCACACAGTCAAAGAGAAAGAGTGGACGTGATGAAAGCTCAACAAGAAGTAAGACTCCTTCAGAGAGTGAAAATGAAATTATGTCCTATTACAATTTCAAATATTTACCGGAAATTGCGAAAGAAATATAATATGAAAGAAAAATATCAGTAATTGATACAGTCATTCCGATATCGATATACCGGAGAAAAATATGTCGCCTGTTATATCGATGTTTTTTGGTAAAAATGTCGATGAATCGATATTTTATCAAATGCCCTAGCATATATTGCAAACACTTGAACATGGCTACAAAGCAGAAACTACATAGTAGCGAACAATATAAAAAACACTATTTGATCAAATGTATCCAGACACGTACTAGTGTACCAACATATGGCGAGCGTCCACACTTCGCATTTACGAGTACTTGAACTCCACTGAGAACACTTTCAATGAGCTGTGTGAATGTGTTTGTATAAATGGAAGTTCTTTTTTCCTCTGGAGTATAAATCAGGCTCTGTGGTGATGTTGGACGCTGGGTTCCGGGACAAACTCGACATTCTATCTCCATCCAAAGATTCAGGTTGGGGCTCTAGGCAGACCAATCCATTTCAGGAATTTTATTGTCCACAAACATTTGCCTCGCAGGGTGGATTGTCATGCTGATAAAATGACTCATTGTTTCCAAGCTCTTCCTCTGCTGTACTCAGAACCTAATACTGTAAAACATGTTGCTATCGCTCCACATTTAGCGTCGTCTTACGCGCAATAACGAGACCACACAGTAACCACGAAAAATACATCAGTACCATAACACCACCTCCTCAGTGGTTCACTGTTGGTATTACACATGCTGGCAGGTAACGTTCTCCTGGCATTCAGCAAACCAGAACACATCTAACGGATTGCCATATGATATATCCTCATTCGTCCTGCCAAATCACGAGTTTACAGTCATCCACGGCACATTGGCGTAGTGCTTTACACCACCTCAAATGCCGCTTAGCACAGACTGCAGGAATATGTGGCTTACGAGGAATTGCTCGACCACTGTATTACATTCCTTTTAATTTCCTACGCACAGCTGGACAGCTGGTACCACTTTGGAGGTCGTGAGTGATTACTTCCACTGATTTCATGCAATTTTACACGAACATCCTCCGAAATGCTGCACAGTCCGTGTCCATCTATACATAATATCTGACTTGTCTTGGTTTAACTCTGGTTGTCTCTTCTCGTTTCCACTTCACAGCCACATCAACGGTCGACCTGGGCGGCTTTAGAAGGGCTGAAATATCCTTCGTGGATTTGTTACTCTGGTAACATCCAGTGAGACTAGTTCGTGTTCTAAATAACTTATTTCCCCTGACCTTTTCTTTCTGTTGTTACTGCTTCTCTACTTGCAACACAATACTTGCTGCCTACTTTTGTACTGGCGGATTCGCTTGTCGTGACATCTAGTGGTCAGTTGCGTATTGCATATGGATGTCCGGATACTTTTGTTCAGACAGTGCAAAAGGCTGGTTTAATCCTAAGAGTAGCAGGCTGTGCTGCAAACTAATATCATTCAAGAAATTTGTAATGTCTGTTAACCTCATTGCCATTGAAATAGTAGAGTCCCATGACACTCTGAAGATCGAAGGAAAATTTAAAGTTGATCACAACAGCTGACTTTGTAAAGATCGGTACGGGATTCGAGAAATTGCTATTCAGAGCGAGGAACCTAATGCTAAGAAAGACACAGCTGATGCTCTTCGCTACTTTTGCCTGAGTCATCTGAAGTTGGTGTGGAAGGGGCGTTCTGCCTTGGCCCTCTGGTTCTCGCAGCCCTCCCCTCCAAATCTCGAGTGCCTACACACAAGTATGCTATGAGAACAGTTTAAAAAGGCGTGCGTTAGTGCAGTGAAGACCTTACTAGTAATTTATTAATTACATTCTAAAAACTATTATGTAGTTTATTTTATGAATACGAAATTCCAAATAGATGAACTAGAGTAGAGTCATCTAGATTAAGCAACGGTTTTTATCAACTGTAAACATCAGGATCGACACTAGAGTCATCTAAAGTTTATATGCTGAAACTAACCGCAAAAAAACCTTCTGTAAAGTTTTTCCCCCCCTGAACACACCCAAAATCACATAAAACCTTATGTGGTTATAATCATCGACTTAAAGGAGTGCCTCTCGCTTGCTCTGTGGTGGCTTCTGCGCGAAACATAAATAAAAGGTCTGAACAATAGAGAAATTATGTGATGATTTCTTTCGTAAAAGGAACAAAATATTAAATAATACCGACGAGTGCAATCAATTTGAACCTTGTTGTCGCAAAATTACATTATAAATTATTAAGAGACCGAATAAACGAGGATAGAAGCCACTGCGGGACACCCCTTGGACTTTCATTTCAAACTCTTACGGAATATCCGTCAGACTCGGGAGAACCCAAAAATTCCATTCGTGCTTGCGCACTACAGTACTCTGAGCTTCGTGTATATTTAATCTGATTCTTCGTAAAGCACGATTACAAATACTACCTAAATAATGTAATTTTTTGGTTGATTTCTGTAGTGGCGTGAATAACGACATATTAGTAGTTGCCTCCCTTTTTCTCTTCTTTTAGTAAAAATATTTTGTTTTAGATCAAATGTAATATTCTTACTACAAATGTGTTATTCGTGATGAAGAAAAAAATGCTTTTACAATAGTCATACAGTCGTAATGCCTAAAGTCTGGAGTAATCAGTTTAGAAAATATTATCGTTGTAAAACAATAGCTGTCTTTTGTGTGACATACTTCACTTTTTACATTCCTCCTCACCTTTCCTCCTAGCTGCGTTCTGTTCAGACGCATGTATCACTTTTTTACGGTGGAAATGCGGATGAATCTGATTGTATTAAGACGAATAACCACATTGCACGACGTCTGTTTAGCCATCATTACAACTATCTCACTAAGACCGCTACGAATTACAGTAATTATTCAGAACCTGTCTGCTTTTTAATTTATGTTGTCCGATTTGCTGGTGCGAACAGTATTCGTGCACTTGAGAGATTCGCCGGCCGCTGGTGGCCGAGCGGTTCTGGCGCTACAGTCTGGAACCGCGCGACCGCTACGGTCGCAGGTTCGAATCCTGCCTCGGGCATGGATGTGTGTGTTGTCCTTAGGTTAGTTAGGTTTAAGTAGTTCTAAGTTCTAGGGGACTTATGACCTTAGCAGTTGAGTCCCATAGTGCTCAGAGACATTTGAACCATTTGAACTTGAGAGATTCGAAGCTGACATGGTCGTGAAAATGAGAAACTAAGCCAGTTATTCCCGTAACTTACAATATTTCGTGCAAAATTAACATTTCTTTTCATCGTCAATTTATCTCTTCAGCTGTAGAGTTAAACGTGTTAAATGAGTTTAAAGAGTGAATGTACTCTCGTCTATCTGAGAAGAGCCCAGAAAGTACCTACATTTCTAATTAGGTTATTATTATTGCAAAATTTTCTAGCATATCCTATCATGATCAGAATTGCATGGATGCATAAAGCTCTACGATGCTTTGCGAAAATTAGATTTTTTCTTTACACAGTTTTGCGGCAAATAACACTCTGTTGCAATATCGAAATGTGTACAAATTGTACAATAGTTACGTTAAACAAACAACTAATGGTTTATGAAATAGTAAAATAAAAATAATCTTTTCATCCACTTTAAAAATTGGGTTCATTGTCTTCCGCAATGTAAACGCTATGCACAACATTCATATACATGTAGTCTACACCGAAATGAGCTTGCGAATCTTTTTTTTTTTTTTTTAGTGAAGCGAATTCACATATGTGGCACTCAGAATCAAAAGAAGCAAAGGCTTAATATGCGAAATCATTCCCTGGATCTTTATCCAAATACCTAACCGCTCGTAGAGAAAATAAAGATGGTGAATGAAAGAGTTGAACTGATGTTGAGACTAAAAGTACGCGTGAAAAACCAACAGTATATGATTTTAATAAAGGCTTCGACGTAAGTAACACTAGAAAGAAAGATGATGAAGATAGTCGTGATGAGAAAATTACTGGGAATGAACATATTTATGATGCAACCAAGTACGACTACTCTTTGTCCAATGACGCTGCACATTGGCCAATAACTGTTCCAGAGCATATCAGAATTATGATTACTGAAAATGAAAGTGGAGTACATCAAAAGATGGAGGGACCATCTGAATCTATAGAAAGAACTGTGACCCTACTAAAGAAACACATCGTTGTTTAACTTCGTCGTGGCTTGACTCGCATTTGAACGAGAGTAAATATTTAAAAAATGCGTGCTATACTAACCATCAACAAAGAAACTGTGCTGATTTTGCTGTCGATTATTTGCCTCTGAGGGCGATAGCAACAAAAATAAATTTATTTCTGGGTTCTGCCACTGATGTAAACTGAACCCAAAGATATCAAAGCATACATTATCACCTGAACATCTTAAATTTAGAAAAATGGAAAACGCTCTTTGTGGGACTGAAACTTAATAAAACCATTGACAAGAATAATCATAAGATTGTTAATACTGAAACCACGAAATGGAGAAACATTTTACATCCTCTTTTAAACATTAAATTAATGTTAGCCCAGAAAAACATTGTTTTTCGCAGTCATTGTGAAGACGCTTAATCGAAAAACAGAGGTAATTCCTGAGAATTGATGCAATTGATGGCGAAGAATGATCACGTATTGAAAGAACATTGTTTAAAACCTGAAGTGCCCACTGGCCGGTCAAAGAGAGTATTTTTCATTTTTCAAAACGGATACAAAATAAATTTATTTTTATGAAGATAGTAACTCTTCTCGAAAGAACAGATACCATTGATGATAGTGCTGCTTCTCTAGAATAAATAGTTAATTGAAACCGTCAGCTGCTGCCAGATGTTATTATAACTCGATGGGGACAGCTGAAGACGTGTGCTCCGACCGGGACTCGAACCCGTGATCTCCTGCTTACATGGGAGACGCTCTATCCATTTTTTTATTTTTATTATTATTAAAAGGTGTAGTAGGTCAGGGGGCAGAGTGGGCAGGGTCGTACTTGGAGGCATGTCCACGGTGTCCCCGTCTCCTGACAGGATAAGGGAGAGGCAGCGGGAAGGAAACATTGTACATGTATGTATTTTTTTTATTACTAACTATATTATTTGATTTATTCATTTAACTTTAATGTCCCAAAAGAAAAATCATATATGAAAAAGAAAGGAAAGAAATGTAGGACCGAAGTGACACCCTCGTCACTGCACTGGTAGTAATATCCTATCCCTCGAAACAACGTTGTAAGAGGTCTAAGCAGATGTAATTTCGATGTATTGCTCATGCGCTGCCTGCGATATGCAAGGTATAAGAGAATCTCAGACCAGAGATGAGTGTTGACTGCAGTAGGAACTGTGTAGCTGTAGCAGTAAGTTGTTGCTAGCGAGCAGTCTGGTCTGGTGTATCGTGTTGGCTGGGCCGGTCGTGGTGCAGCGATGCCGGATCCTGAGCATTATTGTACAAGGTAAAAAGCAGACTCGCGCATATGCAGTATTGTTATCTCAAGTCCCATGTAAATGTTTTAAAAATGTCCTAATAATAATCTTTCTCATAAAAAAAAATAACTTTTAACAACCATTCATTTCAATTTAAAGAATTTACTAATTTCTCCAATCCATGATCATCCCGATCATTGCAAAAGAAAAATCAGTTGTTTCCTTTCATAAAATGACAAATCTATCGGCCAGCATTGCACAGGGCTGTGCCAGAAATATTTATTGTAAGAGCAGATATATATGCGTTATCCGGCGACTTCATTGAGGTAAGAATTTTTCTTTTTTATTCAGAATGATCTTTCAGGGCCATGACGCAGCACTGCTGACGTCCAAAATTTACCAGGTTAAATTCACAGTCAATTATTGAAAAGTTATAAGTGAGCGACAATTTAATTGAGAGATTAGTTACATTGTATTATTACCAGGTTACTGAATTTATTTTTTGTTCGGACGTTACACTGTATGTGAACGACATAATTATAATTTTTTACCGTTGAGAGGTTAAGGAATTTTTCTGTTCTGAGGTTACACTAAATGAGGATATTATTTATTTTATTTTGTTGGGAGGTTACAACGTAAACCTGGGACTCCCCATCGCTTCGAGGGGTTATGAAACATGCTGCCTAGAAAGTTCGCAAAATGCTTTTTATATTTAGAGTGGCGTCGGATGATTTCGTGTTGTTCTAGTAGATAATGCCAAAAGTCCATGCTCGATATCAAGGTCCGCGAGAGCACGTAGTGCGATGCGTGTCCTCCAATCCAGCGGATTGCCGATGTTTTTTGTGAGGGGGAAAAAGACAGCGTCAGGGAAAAATATAAGGTCCGTCGTGATCGGGGATTCGTCGGTGCGTCGGAGGAGGGCCATGATGCGTTGCGTCAGCCGCCAAACATCCTTTGCCTCACCGCGCTGCAGAGAATGTTCGTCGGTGTCCTGCATGCAACATATAAGACAGAGCGGGGAATCTACCATGCGAATGTCGTACAATCGTTGGCGGTTGACTGTTTTTCGGTTGATTAATGTATACCATGACGATCGCGCTGCTGTGGTGAAGAGAGGCGTATAGACAGCTCGCCAAATCTGTCTCCAGTCTCGCGTTGGGTATTTAAGTCCGACAATATTGCTATCATGATGACGCCGCAAGTATCGATATATCTCGCGGGTAGTGGGGATTCTTGTAGAAGGTATCTGTAACTGAACATAACGAAAATCAACAAAGAATCGCGCGACGTGAGAAAAAGAGGGCGACATTGTGCCTACCGCCACCGGCGGTTCAAAGGACGTGGGAAGAAGCACATCCAGGATCGCCGACGTGATGGCGTGTTTCCGTTGGTTCCAAGTTCGTAGCGTCGCTCGCAGGTATAGAGGTAGAGCCTTGTTCCGCACATCCGTCCTCCAGAATGGTGTGGGAGAGTTAAAGTCTCGTATTTGATCTTAAACAACATTCCTTGGCTGACATAGTATTCAAAGGCTGCCATTAATCTGTCAGCAATACCATGTGGCATTGGCAGTACCTGTGCCAGGTGCGGCAGTCGCTAGGCCAGATGAACATTAGTGTATTCCACCCTTTGGAGCAGGTCGTGCGTTCGGAGTGAATTGTTGCGTATGTGCAGTCGGACGTGCTGGAGGAGACGTCGATAGCTCGCCGCCGCTGATTGCCGTAGCGATCGGGTGAACAAAACACCTAAGCATCGCGAGATGTCCACCGTCGTAAACGGACTGTGCAGAGCGTCCAACCCTCGACCGATGTGCATAATCTTGGTTTTATTCATGTTGACCCTGCTTCCCGCAGCTACTCCGTTTATAGTAAGAAGGGTAACCACCTTACTTACTTCGTTCTCCTACCGGACGAGTATCATCAAGTCGTCGGCATATGCACGACACGTGAAGGAGCTCGCACGGAGTCGGACGCCTGTGAGAGACCGTCTAAGAGTCTGCATCAATGGTTCGAGCGCTATTGTAAACAGCATCATCGACAAGGGACATCCTTGCCTAACTGAGCTGCAAACAGGAATCGTTCCAACCTCCCTGCCATTGACTCTCACCGTCGAAGAAGCGCCGCGAAGGAGGCTCATGAGGACGGTAATAAAATCCTGTGGTATCGCCATACGTCGCATGGTCGAGTCAAGGAAATCATGGTTGATCCTGCCAAAGGTACGATCAAAATCCACCGATACGAACGCCGCTCGCATGCGACAAGTTTCCGTGAGGGAAATTACGTCACGGTATTCGCCTAGGATAGAATGGATGTTGTTCCGACCCTTACACAAGCCTGGTCTGGTGGTATTGTCTTGGAGATGACAGTCTTGAGCCTTGCCGTCCTCATCCGCGCAAAGATCTTATAGTCAGTATTGAGCATCGTGAGCAGTCTAAATTGATGGGCGCTGACACTCGCTGTCGATTTCGCTATTGGTATAAGCAGTCCTGCCATTAACTGCAACGGAACGTCCGTGTCAGGGCTCAATAACTCATTATACATCAACACCAACTGGGACATCATTAAATCCGCAAATGCGCGATAAAATTCGAGTGTCAACCCATCTGGCCCAGGGGATTTATGCACCACGCCCTTCGTGAGTGCCCCCAGGATGTCTTCTTCCGTTAAGGGTGGCAATAGCGCTTCTGCATCCGGACCATCCACCTCCGTTTGCATCTGTCGCAAAATTTCTTCTCCTGTCCGATTGTCCGTCGTCGTCCCAGTGAAAATGAGGCGGTAGTGCTCCAGAAACTCAGCAGCAATGTCCTGTTATGACGTCAAGGGCCGACCGTCGTCATCATGGAGCACTGTGATCAAGGATAGGCGATTACGCGCATGTCGCTTGGACACATGATGCACGCTAATACGTTCTCCATCGACGCTGTCGAAGCACCGAGCACGGATCGAAAGTCCATCCAGTCGACGTCTCGTGATCCATAAAATGCACGCCTGAATGCGATGGAATGTTGGATGAGCAAGCTCTGTGTGATGGATTATCGATTCAAGAAGAAGTTCGTCGATCAATGTTTGACTGCAGAGACCGATTTACCCGTCACACGGCCATGAAGGAAATCACCAAAATTTTCCAAGTCGTTTCAGCTGACGCTCTGGCTGTAGCACTACAAAATGTGGTAGAAATTTACGATGAGGTTGATAAGGAGTAGCAATTGCAAGAAATGAAAAGGATTCTGTGGTGTCACCGCCAGACACCACACTTGCTAGGTGGTAACTTAAATCGGCCGCGGTCCTGTAGTACATGTCGGACCCGCGTGTCGCCACTGTGTAATCGCAAACCTAGCGCCACCACATGGCAGGTCACAAGACACGGACTAGACCTCGCCCCAGTTGTACGGACGACATAGCTTGCGACTAGACCTACCAAGTCTTCCTCTCATTTGCCGAGAGACAGATAGAATAGCCTTCAGCTTAGTCCATAGCTACGACCTAGCAAGGCGCCATTTGTATCAGTGCTTATAGCTTACTACTATTCAAGAGATGTATTCCAACAAGAGAATAAAGTTAAGTATTATAAAACTACGTACTTTTCTTTAGCGCATTAATAAGTCTCATGTTCCAGAACTTCAAGCCCGTCTGCGTTAGTTTAGCGTGCACCTAGCTACCTCATTGTGTCTATGCTGTATGAACAAGACACAACATTATTTGGCGACGAGTAAAAGAGTTTGTATTAATTCGTTTGTGTCATGGCTTCGCCACAATCTCCAGATGTACTGTCCGAATTTTTTCGCTTGCAGAATCAGCAGACGCAGGCGTTATTGGAAGCCCTTGGACAGCTCGTCCAGGGTCAACGTGCGCTGCAAAACGATGCGGCAGCCGCCGCTTCTTCGCTACCGCTGCCACAAAACGCTGTTGCACCTCCCTTTCGGCCATACGTGGCGGCCGAAGAGACCTGGCACGAGTGGTCTCGCCAGTTCAACTTTCATCTAGCAGCCTACAGAATTCAAGGTAATGAGCGGCAGCCGTTTTTGCTTTCTTGTGTCGGTGTGTCTACCTACCGTGTGATAGTGAAATTGTTTCCCCGACGCGACGTAGCAACTCTGTCCTACGAAGAAATTTTGTCTGCTTTAGATGCCTATTTCAAAGAAACAGTAAATGTAGTTGCAAAACGGTATAAGTTTTTTCGTACAAAACGTACGGCCGGTCAGACTAATAGGGAGTGGGTTGCAACTTTGCAAGGACTTACTAGGGAGTGTGCATTTGAATGTGACTGTGGACTTCCTTATTCAGACACTATGGTGCGTGATGCAATAGCACAGAACGTTTCTGATGTTCGCATAAGGGAACAGATTTTGAAACTAGTTAATCCCTCCCTTCAACAAGTGATAGACATATTGGATAGGCAAGACACACTTGACTTTGCTCAGGCATCATTTGAAACTTCGCCAGCAGTGTGTCACATTCACCGGCCCGCCGGGCCCGCTGCACGGGACGCTCAGCGGCCCTCGCGCCTGTCGGCACAGCGGCAGCCTCGCTTGCAAACACGTGCGCCGCGTACGCAAGCAAATGCAGTGAAATCATGCCCGCGGTGTGCAACTAGACATTCGCGTGAAAATTGCCCGTCACGCCAAGCTATTTGTTTTTACTGTCGAAAGAAAGGACATGTTCAAAGTGTTTGCCAGAAACAGCTTAGATCAGACAATCACACAAATTCCAGGCCTTTTGCTTCGCGCCGGAATCGAACCCAGGACAATCAGGCTCGTGGACCTTCACCCATGGACATTCATGTAGTTCATTCCCACCCGTCCAGTGACACTTTAGCTATCAGTGACTGTGTTCGTCCCGCCAAAAGTGTGCGTCGCCGTCGCCGGAAATCCCGTAAAGTCGCAAGTGCTTCTGTACCTGTATCAGTTCAAATTGCACGTGACAGTCGCTCTTGTCGTCAGCAGGACAATAAACTTTTTGTGGACTTAGACTTTGAAGGCAAAGTGATCCCATTCCAGCTCGATACCGGTGCTGCAGTTTCGTTGCTCAATCACGACACGTACAAACAACTGGGCAAACCGCCATTGCGTGCCGCAAATGTTAAGTTAACTAGTTACTCAGGACAACAGATCCCTGTGTTAGGACAGTGCAGCCTTCTTGCCACATACAAGGGACAAACAAAACTTGTATCATTTTACGTTCTTCGTTCTACTTCTGCAGTGAACTTGTTTGGTTTAGATTTGTTTCAATTGTTTAATTTGTCTATAGTAAATCAGGTCCTATCAGTGAATCCGACTGTGCCTTCCGCCAGTGTTTCTAGTCTTTGTGAAGAATTTGCAGACATTTTTGCACCGGGCCTTGGTTGCGCTAAGAACTATGAAGCACATTTGGAATTGAAAGACAACGCGCAACCGAAATTTTTCAGAGCGCGCAATGTTCCCCACGCATTGCGTGATGAGGTCGCAAGAACATTGCACGATTTAGAATCTCAAGGTGTAATTGAACGTGTGCAGGCTTCTCTCTGGGCCTCACCCTTAGTAATTTTGCCAAAACCGTCCGGAAAATTGAGACTTTGTGTGGACTTCAAGGCAACTGTGAATCCACAACTTGTGCCTGCTACTTTTCCTTTGCCCCGCCCGGAAGATCTTTTTGACAAACTGTGCCCGGGAAAATATTTTTCCAAATTGGACCTAGCAGATGCGTACTTGCAACTACCTGTGGACGAAGAATCCCGGCGCGTATTAGTGGTAAACACGCATCTTGGCTTGTATCGCTTCAAAAGACTGCCATTCGGGTGTGCATCCGCCCCTGCTTTGTTTCAGCAATATTTACAAACTGTGTGTGCGTCGGTCCCTACTGCTGCGAACTATCTGGACGATATTGTGATCTCCGGAAAGACAGAAGCCGAACATTTGCAAAATTTCCGAACATTATTTCAGGTCTTGCGTCAAAATGGTCTTCGCTTGAGGAAGGACAAATGTGTGTTTTTTGCTCGGGACTTACCCTACCTGGGGCATGTCATAAATGCCCAAGGTATACATCCGAGTCCAGAGCACCTCCGTGCCATACAGGACTTACCTGCTCCGCAAGATTTGAAACAGCTACAGAGTGTGCTGGGTAAAATTCATTATTATGCAAAGTTTGTGCGCAATGCTTCTTCCATTTCAGCTCCGCTTCATCGCTTACGCCGTAAAGGTGTTCCGTTCGTCTGGACGACGGAATGCGAACGCGCCTTTCGCCAGTTGAAATCGGCGTTACTTTCAAATCCTTGCCTTACGCCATTCGATCCCCAGAAACCCCTTTTGTTGATGGTAGATGCATCGGAATTCGGGATCGGTGCTGTGCTTGCGCACAAGGATGGCTTGCATGATCGCCCTATTGCCTTTGCGTCCAAATTGCTCTCATCTGCGCAACGAAATTATTCACAAATAGAGAAAGAAGCTTTAGCTCTCGTGTTTGGTGTTACCAAGTTCCATGATTTCTTGTATGGTCGTCACTTTACAATCATCACGGACCACAAACCTTTGACATCGCTTTTTCATCCGAACAAGCCTGTACCTCCACGTACAGCGCAGAAATTCATTCGCTGGTCACTTTTTCTCTCGCAGTACCGCTACGATATCTTGTATCGGTCCACTGCTAAGCACGGCAACGCTGATGCGTTGTCCCGTTTGCCTGTTGCTGAGGATAAAGCATTCGATTCTTCCGAACTTGCTTGCATGTTCATTGATTCGGAAGCCGATGACGTGGTCGCATCGTTTCCGATTGATTTTCGTCGTGTCGCTACAGCCACAGCTGCTGATCCTGTCCTTGCTACTGTTTTGCGTTTTGTTGCTACGCAATGGCCCTTGTCAAAGTCACGGATCGAAGATCCTTTGGTTCGCCGTTTTTTTGCTCACAAGGAGAGACTTTTTGTACGACGTGGTGTTTTGTTGTTGCGTTCCGATAATGATCAGTCCAGAGTCGTGGTCCCACGTTCGTTACAGTCCTCTGTCTTACAGCTTCTTCACCAAGGACATTGGGGTATAGTGCGTACGAAACAACTTGCTCGTCAGCACTGTACTTGGTTCGGAATCGATGCTGCGATTGCGAATATGTGCTCCTCTTGCGTGGCGTGTGCCGAACAACAATCCGCACCGCCGCGGAAATTCTTTGCATGGCCGAAAGCCACTTCCCCTTGGCAACGATTGCACATCGATTTTGCTGGTCCATTCTGGAATGCTCGATGGTTGGTTGTGGTCGATGCTTTCAGTAATTTTCCTTTTGTTGTCCGAATGTCTTCCACGACGTCTTCTGCCACAATCCAAGCCTTGTCGGCTATCTTTTGCATTGAAGGTCTTCCGCAGACTATTGTTTCCGACAATGGCCCACAATTCATGTCCGCAGAATTTCAGTCATTCTGCAAGGCCAATGGTATTCAACATCTGACATCCGCGCCGTTTTCGCCTCAGTCAAACGGTGCCGCTGAACGATTGGTCCGGACTTTCAAGTCACAGATGTTGAAATTGAAAGAGTCGCATTCTCGGGAGGACGCTTTGTTGCTCTTTTTGTCTTCGTATCGCTCTCAGCCCCGCGATGGTCGCTCGCCGGCTGAATTGCTCCATGGTCGTCCTCATCGCACCCTGATGTCTTTGCTGCATCCGCCACATCAGGTTCCTGTGCAGCGGCAGACTCCGGTTTTTGCTCCTGGCGACGTTGTATTCTATCGCACCTATCGCGGTTCACGGCGTTGGCTCGCAGGGCGCATTCTTCGCTGCCTCGGCCGCGCGATGTATTTGGTTTTGGGGGCCTCTGGTGAGGTGCGACGGCATCTCACTCAGCTGCGCCTCTGTCGTCGCCTGGGTTCTGCCGCTCCCCGTCTGCTTTCAGCGACGGAGCCGTCAGGTCAGCGCCCTGGGGACCCATCTACTGGCTAGCCTCATCCCCAGGTGTTACCGACGCTGCCTTCCATTTTGCCTCATGGCGTCGCGCCGCCGCCGCCGCAGCCGCCGCCGGCGCCGCCCGCAGCGGACGCTTCGCTGCAGCCGCCTGGCGCCTCCCTGGGTCACGCGCCGCCGCTCGCTTCCCGTGACCAGCCGTCCTCTGCCATGGACCTCTTGCCCGCTCCGGACCAGATGTCGTCTTCGCCCGTCGGGTGCTCCGACCACATGGAGGTCGACCCTTCGACCCCTCTTGTCTCATTACGTGCGCATACACCTCATGTTGACGTGCACCCTGGACTAGGTTTGCAGGCGTTTCCTAGCTCCCCTCGGACCGAATGGCCGGGTGCGGGTGGCACAGCCTCGCCTGTTGTTAGGCTCCCCACCTCATCGCATACGTCAACATGGGGTCCTCCCCACGGCGGGCGGAAGCCTTATCTCACGACCGTTCGCCGATTTGCGGGGGAGGAATGTGGTGTCACCGCCAGACACCACACTTGCTAGGTGGTAACTTAAATCGGCCGCGGTCCTGTAGTACACGTCGGACCCGCGTGTCGCCACTGTGTAATCGCAAACCTAGCGCCACCACATGGCAGGTCACAAGACACGGACTAGACCTCGCCCCAGTTGTACGGACGACATAGCTTGCGACTAGACCTACCAAGTCTTCCTCTCATTTGCCGAGAGACAGATAGAATAGCCTTCAGCTTAGTCCATAGCTACGACCTAGCAAGGCGCCATTTGTATCAGTGCTTATAGCTTACTACTATTCAAGAGATGTATTCCAACAAGAGAATAAAGTTAAGTATTATAAAACTACGTACTTTTCTTTAGCGCATTAATAAGTCTCATGTTCCAGAACTTCAAGCCCGTCTGCGTTAGTTTAGCGTGGACCTAGCTACCTCATTGTGTCTATGCTGTATGAACAAGACACAACATTATTTGGCGACGAGTAAAAGAGTTTGTATTAATTCGTTTGTGTCATGGCTTCGCCACAATCTCCAGATGTACTGTCCGAATTTTTTCGCTTGCAGAATCAGCAGACGCAGGCGTTATTGGAAGCCCTTGGACAGCTCGTCCAGGGTCAACGTGCGCTGCAAAACGATGCGGCAGCCGCCGCTTCTTCGCTACCGCTGCCACAAAACGCTGTTGCACCTCCCTTTCGGCCATACGTGGCGGCCGAAGAGACCTGGCACGAGTGGTCTCGCCAGTTCAACTTTCATCTAGCAGCCTACAGAATTCAAGGTAATGAGCGGCAGCCGTTTTTGCTTTCTTGTGTCGGTGTGTCTACCTACCGTGTGATAGTGAAATTGTTTCCCCGACGCGACGTAGCAACTCTGTCCTACGAAGAAATTTTGTCTGCTTTAGATGCCTATTTCAAAGAAACAGTAAATGTAGTTGCAAAACGGTATAAGTTTTTTCGTACAAAACGTACGGCCGGTCAGACTAATAGGGAGTGGGTTGCAACTTTGCAAGGACTTACTAGGGAGTGTGCATTTGAATGTGACTGTGGACTTCCTTATTCAGACACTATGGTGCGTGATGCAATAGCACAGAACGTTTCTGATGTTCGCATAAGGGAACAGATTTTGAAACTAGTTAATCCCTCCCTTCAACAAGTGATAGACATATTGGACAGGCAAGACACACTTGACTTTGCTCAGGCATCATTTGAAACTTCGCCAGCAGTGTGTCACATTCACCGGCCCGCCGGGCCCGCTGCACGGGACGCTCAGCGGCCCTCGCGCCTGTCGGCACAGCGGCAGCCTCGCTTGCAAACACGTGCGCCGCGTACGCAAGCAAATGCAGTGAAATCATGCCCGCGGTGTGCAACTAGACATTCGCGTGAAAATTGCCCGTCACGCCAAGCTATTTGTTTTTACTGTCGAAAGAAAGGACATGTTCAAAGTGTTTGCCAGAAACAGCTTAGATCAGACAATCACACAAATTCCAGGCCTTTTGCTTCGCGCCGGAATCGAACCCAGGACAATCAGGCTCGTGGACCTTCACCCATGGACATTCATGTAGTTCATTCCCACCCGTCCAGTGACACTTTAGCTATCAGTGACTGTGTTCGTCCCGCCAAAAGTGTGCGTCGCCGTCGCCGGAAATCCCGTAAAGTCGCAAGTGCTTCTGTACCTGTATCAGTTCAAATTGCACGTGACAGTCGCTCTTGTCGTCAGCAGGACAATAAACTTTTTGTGGACTTAGACTTTGAAGGCAAAGTGATCCCATTCCAGCTCGATACCGGTGCTGCAGTTTCGTTGCTCAATCACGACACGTACAAACAACTGGGCAAACCGCCATTGCGTGCCGCAAATGTTAAGTTAACTAGTTACTCAGGACAACAGATCCCTGTGTTAGGACAGTGCAGCCTTCTTGCCACATACAAGGGACAAACAAAACTTGTATCATTTTACGTTCTTCGTTCTACTTCTGCAGTGAACTTGTTTGGTTTAGATTTGTTTCAATTGTTTAATTTGTCTATAGTAAATCAGGTCCTATCAGTGAATCCGACTGTGCCTTCCGCCAGTGTTTCTAGTCTTTGTGAAGAATTTGCAGACATTTTTGCACCGGGCCTTGGTTGCGCTAAGAACTATGAAGCACATTTGGAATTGAAAGACAACGCGCAACCGAAATTTTTCAGAGCGCGCAATGTTCCCCACGCATTGCGTGATGAGGTCGCAAGAACATTGCACGATTTAGAATCTCAAGGTGTAATTGAACGTGTGCAGGCTTCTCTCTGGGCCTCACCCTTAGTAATTTTGCCAAAACCGTCCGGAAAATTGAGACTTTGTGTGGACTTCAAGGCAACTGTGAATCCACAACTTGTGCCTGCTACTTTTCCTTTGCCCCGCCCGGAAGATCTTTTTGACAAACTGTGCCCGGGAAAATATTTTTCCAAATTGGACCTAGCAGATGCGTACTTGCAACTACCTGTGGACGAAGAATCCCGGCGCGTATTAGTGGTAAACACGCATCTTGGCTTGTATCGCTTCAAACGACTGCCATTCGGGTGTGCATCCGCCCCTGCTTTGTTTCAGCAATATTTACAAACTGTGTGTGCGTCGGTCCCTACTGCTGCGAACTATCTGGACGATATTGTGATCTCCGGAAAGACAGAAGCCGAACATTTGCAAAATTTCCGAACATTATTTCAGGTCTTGCGTCAAAATGGTCTTCGCTTGAGGAAGGACAAATGTGTGTTTTTTGCTCGGGACTTACCCTACCTGGGGCATGTCATAAATGCCCAAGGTATACATCCGAGTCCAGAGCACCTCCGTGCCATACAGGACTTACCTGCTCCGCAAGATTTGAAACAGCTACAGAGTGTGCTGGGTAAAATTCATTATTATGCAAAGTTTGTGCGCAATGCTTCTTCCATTTCAGCTCCGCTTCATCGCTTACGCCGTAAAGGTGTTCCGTTCGTCTGGACGACGGAATGCGAACGCGCCTTTCGCCAGTTGAAATCGGCGTTACTTTCAAATCCTTGCCTTACGCCATTCGATCCCCAGAAACCCCTTTTGTTGATGGTAGATGCATCGGAATTCGGGATCGGTGCTGTGCTTGCGCACAAGGATGGCTCGCATGATCGCCCTATTGCCTTTGCGTCCAAATTGCTCTCATCTGCGCAACGAAATTATTCACAAATAGAGAAAGAAGCTTTAGCTCTCGTGTTTGGTGTTACCAAGTTCCATGATTTCTTGTATGGTCGTCACTTTACAATCATCACGGACCACAAACCTTTGACATCGCTTTTTCATCCGAACAAGCCTGTACCTCCACGTACAGCGCAGAAATTCATTCGCTGGTCACTTTTTCTCTCGCAGTACCGCTACGATATCTTGTATCGGTCCACTGCTAAGCACGGCAACGCTGATGCGTTGTCCCGTTTGCCTGTTGCTGAGGATAAAGCATTCGATTCTTCCGAACTTGCTTGCATGTTCATTGATTCGGAAGCCGATGACGTGGTCGCATCGTTTCCGATTGATTTTCGTCGTGTCGCTACAGCCACAGCTGCTGATCCTGTCCTTGCTACTGTTTTGCGTTTTGTTGCTACGCAATGGCCCTTGTCAAAGTCACGGATCGAAGATCCTTTGGTTCGCCGTTTTTTTGCTCACAAGGAGAGACTTTTTGTACGACGTGGTGTTTTGTTGTTGCGTTCCGATAATGATCAGTCCAGAGTCGTGGTCCCACGTTCGTTACAGTCCTCTGTCTTACAGCTTCTTCACCAAGGACATTGGGGTATAGTGCGTACGAAACAACTTGCTCGTCAGCACTGTACTTGGTTCGGAATCGATGCTGCGATTGCGAATATGTGCTCCTCTTGCGTGGCGTGTGCCGAACAACAATCCGCACCGCCGCGGAAATTCTTTGCATGGCCGAAAGCCACTTCCCCTTGGCAACGATTGCACATCGATTTTGCTGGTCCATTCTGGAATGCTCGATGGTTGGTTGTGGTCGATGCTTTCAGTAATTTTCCTTTTGTTGTCCGAATGTCTTCCACGACGTCTTCTGCCACAATCCAAGCCTTGTCGGCTATCTTTTGCATTGAAGGTCTTCCGCAGACTATTGTTTCCGACAATGGCCCACAATTCATGTCCGCAGAATTTCAGTCATTCTGCAAGGCCAATGGTATTCAACATCTGACATCCGCGCCGTTTTCGCCTCAGTCAAACGGTGCCGCTGAACGATTGGTCCGGACTTTCAAGTCACAGATGTTGAAATTGAAAGAGTCGCATTCTCGGGAGGACGCTTTGTTGCTCTTTTTGTCTTCGTATCGCTCTCAGCCCCGCGATGGTCGCTCGCCGGCTGAATTGCTCCATGGTCGTCCTCATCGCACCCTGATGCCTTTGCTGCATCCGCCACATCAGGTTCCTGTGCAGCGGCAGACTCCGGTTTTTGCTCCTGGCGACGTTGTATTCTATCGCACCTATCGCGGTTCACGGCGTTGGCTCGCAGGGCGCATTCTTCGCTGCCTCGGCCGCGCGATGTATTTGGTTTTGGGGGCCTCTGGTGAGGTGCGACGGCATCTCACTCAGCTGCGCCTCTGTCGTCGCCTGGGTTCTGCCGCTCCCCGTCTGCTTTCAGCGACGGAGCCGTCAGGTCAGCGCCCTGGGGACCCATCTACTGGCTAGCCTCATCCCCAGGTGTTACCGACGCTGCCTTCCATTTTGCCTCATGGCGTCGCGCCGCCGCCGCCGCAGCCGCCGCCGGCGCCGCCCGCAGCGGACGCTTCGCTGCAGCCGCCTGGCGCCTCCCTGGGTCACGCGCCGCCGCTCGCTTCCCGTGACCAGCCGTCCTCTGCCATGGACCTCTTGCCCGCTCCGGACCAGATGTCGTCTTCGCCCGTCGGGTGCTCCGACCACATGGAGGTCGACCCTTCGACCCCTCTTGTCTCATTACGTGCGCATACACCTCATGTTGACGTGCACCCTGGACTAGGTTTGCAGGCGTTTCCTAGCTCCCCTCGGACCGAATGGCCGGGTGCGGGTGGCACAGCCTCGCCTGTTGTTAGGCTCCCCACCTCATCGCATACGTCAACATGGGGTCCTCCCCACGGCGGGCGGAAGCCTTATCTCACGACCGTTCGCCGATTTGCGGGGGAGGAATGTGGTGTCACCGCCAGACACCACACTTGCTAGGTGGTAACTTAAATCGGCCGCGGTCCTGTAGTACACGTCGGACCCGCGTGTCGCCACTGTGTAATCGCAAACCTAGCGCCACCACATGGCAGGTCACAAGACACGGACTAGACCTCGCCCCAGTTGTACGGACGACATAGCTTGCGACTAGACCTACCAAGTCTTCCTCTCATTTGCCGAGAGACAGATAGAATAGCCTTCAGCTTAGTCCATAGCTACGACCTAGCAAGGCGCCATTTGTATCAGTGCTTATAGCTTACTACTATTCAAGAGATGTATTCCAACAAGAGAATAAAGTTAAGTATTATAAAACTACGTACTTTTCTTTAGCGCATTAATAAGTCTCATGTTCCAGAACTTCAAGCCCGTCTGCGTTAGTTTAGCGTGGACCTAGCTACCTCATTGTGTCTATGCTGTATGAACAAGACACAACATTATTTGGCGACGAGTAAAAGAGTTTGTATTAATTCGTTTGTGTCATGGCTTCGCCACAATCTCCAGATGTACTGTCCGAATTTTTTCGCTTGCAGAATCAGCAGACGCAGGCGTTATTGGAAGCCCTTGGACAGCTCGTCCAGGGTCAACGTGCGCTGCAAAACGATGCGGCAGCCGCCGCTTCTTCGCTACCGCTGCCACAAAACGCTGTTGCACCTCCCTTTCGGCCATACGTGGCGGCCGAAGAGACCTGGCACGAGTGGTCTCGCCAGTTCAACTTTCATCTAGCAGCCTACAGAATTCAAGGTAATGAGCGGCAGCCGTTTTTGCTTTCTTGTGTCGGTGTGTCTACCTACCGTGTGATAGTGAAATTGTTTCCCCGACGCGACGTAGCAACTCTGTCCTACGAAGAAATTTTGTCTGCTTTAGATGCCTATTTCAAAGAAACAGTAAATGTAGTTGCAAAACGGTATAAGTTTTTTCGTACAAAACGTACGGCCGGTCAGACTAATAGGGAGTGGGTTGCAACTTTGCAAGGACTTACTAGGGAGTGTGCATTTGAATGTGACTGTGGACTTCCTTATTCAGACACTATGGTGCGTGATGCAATAGCACAGAACGTTTCTGATGTTCGCATAAGGGAACAGATTTTGAAACTAGTTAATCCCTCCCTTCAACAAGTGATAGACATATTGGACAGGCAAGACACACTTGACTTTGCTCAGGCATCATTTGAAACTTCGCCAGCAGTGTGTCACATTCACCGGCCCGCCGGGCCCGCTGCACGGGACGCTCAGCGGCCCTCGCGCCTGTCGGCACAGCGGCAGCCTCGCTTGCAAACACGTGCGCCGCGTACGCAAGCAAATGCAGTGAAATCATGCCCGCGGTGTGCAACTAGACATTCGCGTGAAAATTGCCCGTCACGCCAAGCTATTTGTTTTTACTGTCGAAAGAAAGGACATGTTCAAAGTGTTTGCCAGAAACAGCTTAGATCAGACAATCACACAAATTCCAGGCCTTTTGCTTCGCGCCGGAATCGAACCCAGGACAATCAGGCTCGTGGACCTTCACCCATGGACATTCATGTAGTTCATTCCCACCCGTCCAGTGACACTTTAGCTATCAGTGACTGTGTTCGTCCCGCCAAAAGTGTGCGTCGCCGTCGCCGGAAATCCCGTAAAGTCGCAAGTGCTTCTGTACCTGTATCAGTTCAAATTGCACGTGACAGTCGCTCTTGTCGTCAGCAGGACAATAAACTTTTTGTGGACTTAGACTTTGAAGGCAAAGTGATCCCATTCCAGCTCGATACCGGTGCTGCAGTTTCGTTGCTCAATCACGACACGTACAAACAACTGGGCAAACCGCCATTGCGTGCCGCAAATGTTAAGTTAACTAGTTACTCAGGACAACAGATCCCTGTGTTAGGACAGTGCAGCCTTCTTGCCACATACAAGGGACAAACAAAACTTGTATCATTTTACGTTCTTCGTTCTACTTCTGCAGTGAACTTGTTTGGTTTAGATTTGTTTCAATTGTTTAATTTGTCTATAGTAAATCAGGTCCTATCAGTGAATCCGACTGTGCCTTCCGCCAGTGTTTCTAGTCTTTGTGAAGAATTTGCAGACATTTTTGCACCGGGCCTTGGTTGCGCTAAGAACTATGAAGCACATTTGGAATTGAAAGACAACGCGCAACCGAAATTTTTCAGAGCGCGCAATGTTCCCCACGCATTGCGTGATGAGGTCGCAAGAACATTGCACGATTTAGAATCTCAAGGTGTAATTGAACGTGTGCAGGCTTCTCTCTGGGCCTCACCCTTAGTAATTTTGCCAAAACCGTCCGGAAAATTGAGACTTTGTGTGGACTTCAAGGCAACTGTGAATCCACAACTTGTGCCTGCTACTTTTCCTTTGCCCCGCCCGGAAGATCTTTTTGACAAACTGTGCCCGGGAAAATATTTTTCCAAATTGGACCTAGCAGATGCGTACTTGCAACTACCTGTGGACGAAGAATCCCGGCGCGTATTAGTGGTAAACACGCATCTTGGCTTGTATCGCTTCAAACGACTGCCATTCGGGTGTGCATCCGCCCCTGCTTTGTTTCAGCAATATTTACAAACTGTGTGTGCGTCGGTCCCTACTGCTGCGAACTATCTGGACGATATTGTGATCTCCGGAAAGACAGAAGCCGAACATTTGCAAAATTTCCGAACATTATTTCAGGTCTTGCGTCAAAATGGTCTTCGCTTGAGGAAGGACAAATGTGTGTTTTTTGCTCGGGACTTACCCTACCTGGGGCATGTCATAAATGCCCAAGGTATACATCCGAGTCCAGAGCACCTCCGTGCCATACAGGACTTACCTGCTCCGCAAGATTTGAAACAGCTACAGAGTGTGCTGGGTAAAATTCATTATTATGCAAAGTTTGTGCGCAATGCTTCTTCCATTTCAGCTCCGCTTCATCGCTTACGCCGTAAAGGTGTTCCGTTCGTCTGGACGACGGAATGCGAACGCGCCTTTCGCCAGTTGAAATCGGCGTTACTTTCAAATCCTTGCCTTACGCCATTCGATCCCCAGAAACCCCTTTTGTTGATGGTAGATGCATCGGAATTCGGGATCGGTGCTGTGCTTGCGCACAAGGATGGCTCGCATGATCGCCCTATTGCCTTTGCGTCCAAATTGCTCTCATCTGCGCAACGAAATTATTCACAAATAGAGAAAGAAGCTTTAGCTCTCGTGTTTGGTGTTACCAAGTTCCATGATTTCTTGTATGGTCGTCACTTTACAATCATCACGGACCACAAACCTTTGACATCGCTTTTTCATCCGAACAAGCCTGTACCTCCACGTACAGCGCAGAAATTCATTCGCTGGTCACTTTTTCTCTCGCAGTACCGCTACGATATCTTGTATCGGTCCACTGCTAAGCACGGCAACGCTGATGCGTTGTCCCGTTTACCTGTTGCTGAGGATAAAGCATTCGATTCTTCCGAACTTGCTTGCATGTTCATTGATTCGGAAGCCGATGACGTGGTCGCATCGTTTCCGATTGATTTTCGTCGTGTCGCTACAGCCACAGCTGCTGATCCTGTCCTTGCTACTGTTTTGCGTTTTGTTGCTACGCAATGGCCCTTGTCAAAGTCACGGATCGAAGATCCTTTGGTTCGCCGTTTTTTTGCTCACAAGGAGAGACTTTTTGTACGACGTGGTGTTTTGTTGTTGCGTTCCGATAATGATCAGTCCAGAGTCGTGGTCCCACGTTCGTTACAGTCCTCTGTCTTACAGCTTCTTCACCAAGGACATTGGGGTATAGTGCGTACGAAACAACTTGCTCGTCAGCACTGTACTTGGTTCGGAATCGATGCTGCGATTGCGAATATGTGCTCCTCTTGCGTGGCGTGTGCCGAACAACAATCCGCACCGCCGCGGAAATTCTTTGCATGGCCGAAAGCCACTTCCCCTTGGCAACGATTGCACATCGATTTTGCTGGTCCATTCTGGAATGCTCGATGGTTGGTTGTGGTCGATGCTTTCAGTAATTTTCCTTTTGTTGTCCGAATGTCTTCCACGACGTCTTCTGCCACAATCCAAGCCTTGTCGGCTATCTTTTGCATTGAAGGTCTTCCGCAGACTATTGTTTCCGACAATGGCCCACAATTCATGTCCGCAGAATTTCAGTCATTCTGCAAGGCCAATGGTATTCAACATCTGACATCCGCGCCGTTTTCGCCTCAGTCAAACGGTGCCGCTGAACGATTGGTCCGGACTTTCAAGTCACAGATGTTGAAATTGAAAGAGTCGCATTCTCGGGAGGACGCTTTGTTGCTCTTTTTGTCTTCGTATCGCTCTCAGCCCCGCGATGGTCGCTCGCCGGCTGAATTGCTCCATGGTCGTCCTCATCGCACCCTGATGCCTTTGCTGCATCCGCCACATCAGGTTCCTGTGCAGCGGCAGACTCCGGTTTTTGCTCCTGGCGACGTTGTATTCTATCGCACCTATCGCGGTTCACGGCGTTGGCTCGCAGGGCGCATTCTTCGCTGCCTCGGCCGCGCGATGTATTTGGTTTTGGGGGCCTCTGGTGAGGTGCGACGGCATCTCACTCAGCTGCGCCTCTGTCGTCGCCTGGGTTCTGCCGCTCCCCGTCTGCTTTCAGCGACGGAGCCGTCAGGTCAGCGCCCTGGGGACCCATCTACTGGCTAGCCTCATCCCCAGGTGTTACCGACGCTGCCTTCCATTTTGCCTCATGGCGTCGCGCCGCCGCCGCCGCAGCCGCCGCCGGCGCCGCCCGCAGCGGACGCTTCGCTGCAGCCGCCTGGCGCCTCCCTGGGTCACGCGCCGCCGCTCGCTTCCCGTGACCAGCCGTCCTCTGCCATGGACCTCTTGCCCGCTCCGGACCAGATGTCGTCTTCGCCCGTCGGGTGCTCCGACCACATGGAGGTCGACCCTTCGACCCCTCTTGTCTCATTACGTGCGCATACACCTCATGTTGACGTGCACCCTGGACTAGGTTTGCAGGCGTTTCCTAGCTCCCCTCGGACCGAATGGCCGGGTGCGGGTGGCACAGCCTCGCCTGTTGTTAGGCTCCCCACCTCATCGCATACGTCAACATGGGGTCCTCCCCACGGCGGGCGGAAGCCTTATCTCACGACCGTTCGCCGATTTGCGGGGGAGGAATGTGGTGTCACCGCCAGACACCACACTTGCTAGGTGGTAACTTAAATCGGCCGCGGTCCTGTAGTACACGTCGGACCCGCGTGTCGCCACTGTGTAATCGCAAACCTAGCGCCACCACATGGCAGGTCACAAGACACGGACTAGACCTCGCCCCAGTTGTACGGACGACATAGCTTGCGACTAGACCTACCAAGTCTTCCTCTCATTTGCCGAGAGACAGATAGAATAGCCTTCAGCTTAGTCCATAGCTACGACCTAGCAAGGCGCCATTTGTATCAGTGCTTATAGCTTACTACTATTCAAGAGATGTATTCCAACAAGAGAATAAAGTTAAGTATTATAAAACTACGTACTTTTCTTTAGCGCATTAATAAGTCTCATGTTCCAGAACTTCAAGCCCGTCTGCGTTAGTTTAGCGTGCACCTAGCTACCTCATTGTGTCTATGCTGTATGAACAAGACACAACAGTATCGTTAACATCTAAGTGCAACCGATACGAGTGTGGACGTTGCTGCTAGATGGTCAGCCCAAGAAATCTTGAAATTTATAATTAAATGGAACTTCAGTGAATAATTACGCTCTACATCATTTATGATCCAATACTTCTTGACCAAATGTGTCTCAATTGTATCATGCAAGAATAGCATTTGTACAATGAAACTAATAAAAAATTATCTTCATTCTACTATGAATTAATGCCGACTAGCCACTCTGTCCCTCTTCTCCACTGAAGAAATATTTAAAAAGAAATATATTTTAGCAATATTATTCAGAATTACAGTAAAATAAAGGCGCGAAGACACGTACTATAGTAAAATCAATAATAACTAGTATCTCGTACTAAGGTTACGAAACTAACTGATGTAACTGTACAATCTTTGTTTCGATACATAAAAAATAAAAAGTAACTTTCGTGTTGCATTCATTATTATTTCTTTGTACCCTACCTGATTACTGCTGTGCTAAATGCTGATTCGTTATCTAAGTTTCTCACCTATATAAGTGTGTATATTACAAGTACTAGACCGCAGAGTACACTCATCGTAATGCTTAGTTTTCTGTCAAACATTGCAACTAAACTACTCATTTTTTACAAAATGAACTCTTTAATCACATTGCCGCTTCGGGTCGACGACGGTCTTAGTCCACCGCTGCTGTTGTCCACTACTGCTACATGAGAGGCAACATGAATTCATTCCCATCTCATTGCCTTCAACACGGGTTAAGATACACCGACCAGGCACAGTACCGTTATTCCTAGTGGCACACTGAAACCATTCACAACATGACTAGAAAAGAAGATAATCAGCACCTGCTGGGCGCAGGTTAACAGAGAATCAATCCCTCGATTTGAAAATAGGGTAGTTACCTGTTTTCTGGTAGTTTCTAGGGTACTATATTTAGGGAAGCAATCGAAGTACGAGTCTCATCTGGTCACATCGATCAGGATAAGCGATTTGCTCGTGGTAGAGTTTGGCAAATGTTAAGATATAACTAAACACCTATACTTGTTAAACAATAGATCATTTACAAATGGGAAGTGCAGAAAGACTTAAAAAACACTAAATCCATGTTCAGTTATAGCAGAAAAAATGGTTACAGGCTTACAATGTCATGTCATTAAGCCTTAGAGGAAGTAAGGAGCCAGCTGCGATCTGCGACAAATGGAAAAAAAGCTTTCATGAATCTACTTCATTTGCACTATAAACAGAAGCATTTCCCTATTTCCCTTTTTATTTTATCTACATCTGCAAACATCTACATCTACATGGATACTTTGTAAATTACATTTAAGAACCTGGCAGAGGGTTCGTCGATCCACCTTCACAATAATTCTGTATTATCCCAATCTCGTACAGCGCGCGGAAAAGCGAACACCTATATCTTTCGGTGCGAGCTCTGATTAGCTTTATTTCATTATTCTCATCGTTTCTCCCTATGTAGGTCGGCATCAACAAAATATTTTAGCATTCGGAGGAGAAAGCTGATGATTGAAATTTCTTGAGAAGATTCCACCGCAACGAAAAACGCCTCTGTTTTAATGATGTCCACCCCAAATCCAGTATCATTTCAGTGACATTTCCATCACTGCACTACCAATTGCTAGAACACAACCAGTAATGGTAGCGCACTAATGGAAACCAGACAAGAACTACCCAATGACTGTTCATTTTTCAAAAAGTTCAGAGGAACATAATTTTACATGGGGGTTTTGACAGTGTTCAGCCTCCTGGAGAAGATCACAGAAGTGTGGCTGTAATGTTCAATTGAAGAAGAAATAAAGGAAGAAAATGATACAGCATAATTAACTAGAAGATGTTACTTTTATTTCAAAGGGCCCTGAAAATTTGTAGATACATTTGTGGCAGCAATGTAAGCCACTGGGCCGATCAGTCTGATGTTGTTCCTAGCTAGGCACACGTGGCAAAGGCTGGAACGTTTTATTTCACTTTTGACTTGAGCATAGCTGCTCTAAATTCTGTTCACTGATTTTTAGCAATGTAATTTTACGTAAGTAACCTTTGTACTTCTTGAACATTGTCATCTTGGTTAATGTGTTCTTTGTCATACATAATTTTCTATGTATTATTTTATAAGATTAATCAAAATTCCATTGTGATGAAGACACCATTAATAGGTGTCGAAACCTAGGTCAATGTACCTAACAGTTATTTGCAACCGGTTAGCTGTATATTCCTTTGTTCAAACTAGTAAACGGTTGCTGAGTAACATCCATGTTCAAAACTGTAATTTATAGGTTTATAAATTTGTTTCTGTACTCCTGATCTCCATACGACTGATTTTTAGGGTGCTTCTGGGTATTTCTAGTTTGCTGAATGAAATTAATTTTTGGAAATTTACTATGGCTTCTGTAAGACAATTTGCATCTTTTATTTTTATTTTTTAACCATCTTCCTACATAGATTTTTCAACATTTTCCTAATCTGTGTCTAGCACTCTTCAAAAACGTCATGTCTTTCTCTAGTGCTTGTGTGTCACACTTCATGATTTACGAAACATTCGCTATCCACTTTGCTTTTCTTTCTACGTCTTTAATATTTCAGTCATTCAAGAATTTTATAATGGCTGTGAACCTCGTGACTAAATTATAGAGAAAGTGGGAACATTTACCACTGGTGGAAACTGAACCAAACGATATCAAAGCACACATCATCACCTGAAAATCTATTCAACTGAGGAAAGTGGAAACACTCTAAGGGACTGAAACTTAATAAAACCATTGGCAAACATAATCAGAAGATTGTTAATATTGTAACCACAAAATGGAGAAACATTTTACATCGTCTTTTAAATATTTCACTAATTTTAGTCCAGCAAAACACAGCTCTTCGCAGTCATTGCGAAGACGCTTCATCGGAAAATACAGGAAATTCCATCGAATTGGTGCATTTGATGGGGCAAAAATGATCAAATGTTGAAAGAGCATTGTTTAAAACCTGAAGTGTCCGCTGGCTGGTCAAAGAGAGTTTCTTCTCATATTTCAAAAAGCATAAAAAATAAATGATTTGCGAACAGGATTTTAGCCTCTTGGATTCCAGCGCATGCTTATTCAGAATGATCCTTGTTTTCCTGTTATCCGTATAATCTCGAGTCCACATGAACCAGGATAATCTGAAGCTCGCTATACTTAATTGCGTTTAGACGTTTTCCTTAAAAAGAATAATGGAAGCTGAAACAAAAATTAATGTTTCTGAAAACGTTCCGGAGAGGCCGAAATAATAAAAATAGAATGGCACTATAATGAACAGGTCAAATTTCACGCAGCTGTGCTTACTTGTCTTGCGCATCCTCAATATTCCTTTGAGAGTACGAGCTTGAGAAGAAATATTCTTGCTACGTAACAAAAACAACAAAATGAAAGAAAATACATCGAAAATTACGGAATTTGTATGTTACGAGCAACAGTTCAACCGAATAATAAAAAACAGCCCAGAAGATAAATTTTCAGCAGAAGTTCGCAGGATATATTTTACGCCATCAGTTAGCAGTAGGAAATAAGGTTATAAAAATTTATTCACGAAGGAACTGTTCCGCCTACAAGCTCTTTCCGCGAGAGGCAATTTTTTTAGGAGAGAGAAACGTGGCACACAATTCTTTTGTGCCATGCGATAAACTCCGGCAGCTAGAAGGAATGTGTCGCACCCTTTTCTTTTCACCTCTCCGCGAAAGTAGCTTCTGGGAGCAATTTCGCTTATATTGCATCGAAGGGCAAAGCAGTTCGACCGAAAGAAACTGCCATCCTCTTTTGAGTCGACAGTTCTTGGAAGGGAAATGGCCAGAGACGAGTTTATATCTTACCTCACTCGCTAGTGTTCACTTTACATTGGGTAGGACAATTATTTCACGGTAACATTTCGTAAGGACATAATTAATCAGTATTTTAAATTAACGCCAAACAAACATCTCAGCATCACTTTATTTTTCTTGTGCTTGAACGGCGCTTTCGGGTGGTCAGCCATAACTGAAAATAGATAATACACTACTGACCATTAAAATTGCTACACCAAGAAGAAATGCAGAAGATAAACGGGCATTCATTGCACAAATATTATACTAGAACTGACATGTGATTACATTTTCACGCAATTTGGGTGCATAGATCCTGAGAAATCATTACCCAGAACAACCACCTCTGACCATAATAAAGGCCTTGATACGCCTGGTCATTGAGTCAAACTGAGCTTGGATGGCGTGTACAGGTACAGCTGCCCATGCAGCTTCAACACGATAACACAGTTCATCAAGATTAGTGACGCGTATTGTGACGAGCCAGTTTCTCGGCCACCACTGACCAGACGTTTTCAGTTGGTGAGAGATCTGGAGAATGTGCTGGCCAGGAAAGCGGTCGAACATTTTCTGTATCCAGAAAAGCCCGTACAGGGCCTGCAACATGCGGTTGTGCATTATCCTGCTGAAATTTAGGGTTTCACAGGGATCGAATTAAGGGTAGAGCCACGGGTCGTAACACATCTGAAACGTAATGTCCACTGTTCAAAGTGCCGTCAATGCGAACGAGAGGTGGCCGAGACGTGTAACCAATGGCAGCCCATACCATCACGCCGGATGATAGGCCAGTATGGCGATGACGAATACACGCTTCCAATGTACGTTCACCGCGATGTCGCCAAACACGGATACGACCATCATGATGCTGTAAACAGAACCTGGATTCACCCGAAAAAATGACGTTTTGCTATTCGTGGACCCAGGGTCGTCGTTGAGCATACCATCGCAGGCGCTCCTGTCTGTGATGCAGCGTCAAGGGTAACCGCAGCCATGGTCTCCGAGCTGATAGTCCATGCTGCTGCGAACGTCGTCGAACTGTTCGTGCAGATGGTTGTTGTCTTGCAAACGTCCCTATCTGCTGACTCAGGGATCGAGACGTGGCCGCACGATCCCTTATAGCAATGCGGATTAGATGCCTGTCATCTAGACTGCTAGTGATACGAGGCCGTTGGGATCCAGCACGGCGTTCCGTATTATCCTCCTGAACCCACCGATTCCATATTCTGCTAACAGTCATTGATCTCGACCAAAGCGAGCAGCAATGTCGCGATACGATGAACCGCAATCGCGATAGGCTACAATCCGACCTTTATCAAAGTCGGAAACGTGATGGTACGCAATCTTACACGAGGAATCGCAACAACGTTTCACCAGGCAACGCCGGTCAACTGCTGTTTGTGTATGAGAAATCGGTTGGAAGCTTTCCTCATGTGACTTCTGAAATTTTCCCGGCGTATTTCGTCTTCTAATAATTTCCGGGTATGCAGCCGGATCCCGTCGACATTCTGCCACGATATTTCGGCCCAGAGACGTCCGGCCATCATCAGGTGAGCACACAACTACTGAAGAGCCCAGGTGCAGTCGCGGTATTTATTGCCGATTCTCGTGCATGCGAAATGTACTGGCATCCTACAGCGCATGCGTCAGTTGTTGACACGCGCGGCATAGCCGGGTTGTACGTGCTGCCCTCAGTGGTGAAAGTAAAAGATCAGCTAGTCATTGAGTATCGAATGACGTTGTCGATTCCGCTGTGATTTTATAATTTTAATAACAGGATTCCAATTTTTATCCAGCTGAAAGCCGTTGTCACGATTTATAAGATTATCGGCACGACGTATTTCCACTGAAGAAAGCAGGCGTCTACAAAATTCCCTGTGAATGTGGCTCTGCGTATATTGGCCAGACGACAAGAACTGTCCATGAACGATGCACAGAACATGAAAGATACACCCGTCTGCGGCAACCGTCAAAATCGGCAGTAGCAGAGCACTGTATTTCTTTGGGACATTCAATGGAATACAATGAAACAAAAATTTTAGCTCCGGTTTCCGGATTTTGGGATTCCGTAATCAGAGAATCAGTGGAAATATGTCTTGCCGATAATCTTATAAATCGTGACAACGGCTTTCAGCTGGATAAAAATTGGAATCCTGTTATTAAAATTATAAAATCACAGCGGAATTGACAACGTCATTCGATACTCAATGACTAGCTGATCTTTTACTTTCACCACCGAGGGCAGCACGTACAACCCGGCTATGCCGCGCGTGTCAACAACTGACGCATGCGCTGTAGGATGCCAGTACATTTCGCATGCGCGAGATTCGGCATAAATACCGCGACTGCACCTGCGCTCTTCAATAGTTGTGTGCTCACCTGATGATGGCCGGACGTCTCTGGGCCGAAATATCGTGGCAGTATGTCGACGGGATCCGGCTGCATACCCGGAAATTATTAGAAAACTTTCCTCATGTCAGATCTTTGTAGGTGTCGCCACCGGCGCCAACCTTGTGTGAATACTCTGAAAAGCTAATCATTTGCACATCACAGCATCTTCTTCCTGTCGGTTAAATTTCGCGTCTGTAGCACACCATCTTCGTGATGTAACAATTTTAATGGCCAGTAGTGTAATTTCAAAGAGGGTTGTATACTCTGCATCAGGAATAAACATAGAAGGAAAAACCTGGACATTTAATATCTGCCTTCAGACCCATTTGTACACAGTGAGCCTACTGAATATTATCGGAAAAGCTTTTAACGGATGCTGAATGCAATGGACACTGAGGCAACCAAAATCATGGGGTACCTCCTAATACAGTGTCGGGCCTTCTTTCGCCCGGTATAGTGCAGCAACACGACGTGACATGGACTCAAAAAGTAGATGGAAGACCCTGCAGAAGTATTGAGCCATGCTGCCTCTGTAGCCGCCTATAATTTCTAAAGTATTGGTGCAGGATTCTGTGCGCGAACTGACCTCTCTACTATGTTCCATAAACGTTCGATGGGATTTCTGTCTGACGATCTGCATGGCCAAATCATTCGCTCGAATTGTCTAGAATGTTCTTCAAATCAATAGTGAACAATTGTGGCCCGGTGACATGTTTGGGAACACGAAGTCCGTGAAAATGGTCTCTAAGTAGACGGACATAATCATTTCCAGTCAATGATCGGTTCTGTTGGACCGGAGGACCCAGTCTATATTCCATGTAAACACAGCCTACACCATTACGGAGCCTACTCCAGCTTGCACACTGCCTTGTTGACAACTTTGATCCACGGCTTGGTGGGGTCTGCGCCACACTCTAACCCTGCCATCAGCTCTTACCAACTGAAATCTGGGCTCATCTGATCAGGCCACGGAGTCCAACCGATATCGTCACGAGCCCAGGAGAGGCGCTGCAGGCGATGTCGTGCTGTTGGCAAAGGCACTCGTGTCGGTCATCTTCTGCCATAGCCCATTAACATCAGATTTCGCCGCAGTGTCTAACGGATACGTTAGTCGTACGTCCCAGAGTGATTTCTGCGGTTGTTCCACGCAGCGTTCCTTGTCTGTTAGGCCGGTATTACACTATCAAATTTCTTTGTCAAAGATTTGATCAAAGATATGATCAAATATTCGTCAAATTTATTTGACAAAGATCTTTGGCGTGGCGCTATTACACTGTCATCATATTTTTCGTCAAAGTTCAAGATGGCTGACAACAACAACATGTTATTAACCGCAGCAGCTGCATGTACCACAATTGCACTGTGTGCATATGCGGAGAAGAAGCGGGGGAAAAAGGAAACTTACCTGACTGAAGCCGTGTGTTTTACGACGAGGCGATAAAAGCATTCAGCAAAACTTGTTACTTGAGCTTGTAGTGGAGGACGTCAAGTCGTACATAAGTAACTTAAGAATGGATGAAGCATACGTTTCAGTATTTGCTCAGTGAAGTGAATCCTCATATCACAAAGCACAATACTCACTTAAGAACTGCTGCATCTGCAGAAGACAGGCTTACTCTGATTCCTTGCTACGGGGAGAGTTAGGTTAGGTTAGGTCTCCAATCTTCTTAATCTATTTTTTAATCAGGGTGTCTCACGTTGTAAAGTGCCTCATGAGCTTCATACATCTCTGTTAATTTTGTAGTTGTCGGTACACAACAGTTGTATTTACCGGCCATGTTTATAAACTCACTGCAGATGACAGAGTGCTGCAGCGATTTTAGCGCACCACTTGGTAATATGTGACATTGCAGTGAACAGAAGACAAGCGACTTTTATGATCAAATCTACAGTGAGACCCTAGATTTGATCAAATTTATTTCACGACAGACGAGATTTGACAAAGTGCCCTATTACACCATCAAACTTCATGACAAATATTTGTCATATCAACTTTCACAAAGAAATTTGATGGTGTAATACCAGCCTTAGCACTGACAACTCTACGTAAACGCCGCTGATCTCGGTCGTTAAGTGAAGGCCGTCGGACACTGCGTTGTCTGTGGTGAAAGGTAATGCCTGAAATTTGATATTATCGGCACGCTCTTGACACTGTGGATATCGGGATATTGAATTCCCCAGTGATTTCCGAAATGGAATATCCCAGGCGTCTAGCTCCAACTAAGGTTTCATGTTCGAAGCCTTTTAATTCCCGTCGTGCAGCCATAATCACTTTGGAAACCTTTTCACATGACTCCTCTGACTACAAATGACAGTTTCGCCAATGCGCTGCCCTTTTATACCTTGTGCACGCAATACTACCGCCATCTGTATATTGAAACGTCCCCTTTGAACAATTATACAAGACTGTGCTTTAACTGACACACAATGTTTTTTTAGCGCAACGCAATCTGACTTTCAAAAATCCCTACAAAAGAATGGCCCTGACTAACATTAACCTATACCTTTCACAAATCACTTACCTCACAAAAATCTTCGTTACTCGAACTACTGCAGTACAGCGAGCGCCACTACTGCCACCTAAATAAAAGATTCAAACTACGGAAGGCACTAACTACTGATAGGCATAGTTAGCAAATGAAAGATTTTAATAGAGAACAAACAATGTATTTACCTTAATAGTCATAATATATATAGCAGTTCATGACAAATTTCAAAACTCCGCCATCTCTCTCCCCACATCCACCACTGCTGGCGGCTCACCTCCAACTGCGCAACGCTACACGCTGTTCACATCCAGCTGCCGCTGCCCAACACTACAATGGCAGACAACAATGCAGACTACCCACAGACTGCATACAGCACAGCCAGTGATTTTCTGTCCATAGGACAGTGTCCATAGGACAGAGTCCTATGTAACGTTGCCAATAAGAAAACATAAACAGCCTACTTACATAGCCCCCATGCTCCCCACAAAAAAATTTTACAAATTGTTTTGGGCAGTGGCCAATAATGATTTGATAAAATTTTTCATAATTACAATAGCAAAGAAATCAAATGCACACACTTATTGATACAAAGTTGGTCAAAAAGCTAAAATTTTCTCACAGTCGATAAAGACAGTCCTGATCGTTCATCACAGTAAAATAGCAGTTTTTCTCAAAGTCTGAGCAGTAGAAGAAAATGCACACGGAAGTAGTGGATTTCCATGCAGTCTTGAAGAAGTAGTGTTGTCCTTCCAACGAAAAGACAGTGCTGACTCTTGACATGCAGACAGGTAATGGTCCACAACAGAGCAAACCCACAGCAGAGTCAGTCGAAATTTTGAAGAGTATTGGTAGGTAGGTCATCACAGAGCAGACCCACTGTAGTCCTGGTAGAGATTACGGTATTGGTGGGCCACCAGAGGCGCAGACCCACTGCAGTCCTTGTAGAAATAATGGTACTGGTGAGTCAGCAAAGACGCAGACCCACTGTAGTCCTTGTAGAAATAATGGTATTGGTGAGTCATCAAAGGTGTAGACCCACTGTAGTCCTTGTAGAAATGGCCAGCAGCCATCTGTTGTGACTGTGCAGGTGCACAATCACCATTGAAGAGTCTTCCGGATAATATAGCAAGTCCATAACCACCACTTGTGCACTCACAAAGTTTTTGGAATTGTCCTTAGAACCAGCAATGCTGTTATCCAGTCCCTTGCTGAATTATTAACACACGTGTAAACACTAACAGTCCCTAATTCTCACATATTGTCCATATACTATGACCAACAGAAACGTGTGCAGTGAAATGGAACTTACAAGTTAATAATATGATGAACTGGTATCAATTAAAATTTTATAGCATAAGAATACAATAACAACGGTACAAAATACATCATTAAAAACATAATAATACAGATAACATTTGTAGGAATAGGGGCTTTACAAAAGAATAGAAAGAAACATATACATGAGTGTTACAGGAATTATGACATAAGTAAATAAATAAAAGATCAGAATAATTATTGAAACATCAACTTCACACATGAGCATTAAAACAGAACAGAATAAATAATGTCTAAACATCTTTACAAAGAAAATAACATATTATCAGAAAAATTCTACAACATAACTCTTATTAGCTAAACACAATAAGACAGGAAAAACACAAATTCACATAGTGTAATAACACAAAAATACAGGACACGGTTTGTTTTCAGTGTGACATTTGGTACTGCAGTCCACCCCAAAACTTCATTCCATAGATCTTTCGTCTTATTTCAACATTTGTTTCCACCAAAAAATCCTATCCAAGCATGCTTTCTGTATTCTGTTCACATCCTCTTTCAAAAATAGTTTTTCTCCACTGTGCACTACTTTTTTTTGCCAAACCATTTTCTTATAGCTTCTTAATGCATTTCTTCCAATTCATCATAACTCATTCTCTTATATAGTCTACCCCTCTTAAGCTAACTTAAATCTACTGAGCTCAGATGCTAAACTAAGGGACGAGGCAATGCAGCAGCACAAAACAATTAACACAAACAGCAATGACAAATAAAATGGAAATTTGCAAAGCAAGCTACAGTAAATCTAAATTACCAAGCAATGCAACATTACAACTAATATGAGCCAATGTGCAGCAACAAGAAAAATAAATCAGTAGTTAAACTAGCTTAACAGAGTAATACTAAGTGAAATTTAGTAGCACTATGCCTGGCAAACAGCAGCAGCAAATGCTGTAGCTTATACCTAAACATGACAAAGCTCAAGCAGAAAAAATAGTACACTAAAGACAACAATGCATATAAGGGAAACGTCTATTCACATCTTAATGTCTATGTAATTAAAGTGGTGCACCATAAAAACTTATTCTATGAAATAAATTACCAAGTATTGTAAAGAAAATTATGTATGCAGTTCCTGTGAAGGGAAATGTCGTTTTGTGCTCCCTCATTTTTTTGGAAATATATCAAAAAACTATAATTTACTGGATCTGTAGACAGAAAATATTTATATTAGTACATCTATAAAATTTTATTTTAACCAATGCTGCAGTGCAGCTAGAAACTAGATATTAAACAAAATAGGCAAAGCAAGGCGTGAAACGTCATTCATTAGTCATAAGGCATTTCATAAGTTAGTAGAAATTCTCTCAATTCTCGTAGAAAGACACTTGTCATAACCAGGTGTGCAGATGTACGAATATTTCCCATCAGTTCATAAGCATTTCAGTAAGTAGCATAAAGTACGAGTAATCTTACGTTTTCAAGTAATGAGCGTGTCATATTTGCGATGCTTTCTACAAAGGAACGTCAATAGCGAGGATAATGGCTCCTCTCTTTTTTTTTTTGTCAGACGTCGAAAGACGACTACCTTTCAGCTGGACGATCAAAACACATTGCATCAAGGTCACTTACTTAACGAAATATTTACGACAGCAGTTTCCGCTACAGTGACAGTCTCACATAAAAATTTCACAGGTCGAGAATTTGCGTTACAAATGTGTAGAAACAAAATCTTATGAATATAACAGTGTCCAAAAAAATTTCGCCGGCATTGTGATACATTCACGCATTCACACACATTTAATAACTCTTAAAAGTATGATTCTTGGTTTCCAACATCCTTTTTCACAAGTAAGAGTCCCTAACCACTACTCATTATTCCTTATCTCATTACACATGTACATATTCATCAACACGTCTTCAATATTTCATCATAATATATACATAGCATAATCAGATTCCTCATATAGCATCATCTCATTGATAATAAACATACCTGAACAACATAATACACATTGTCATCATAATAATGACATCATAAAACCTCAGTCAAATCTCAAAAACGTCGTAGCTTTCTGCAATAATTTCAAAACCTAAAAAAATTTCTCTGCTCATTTAAATAGTGTCATCCACCTCAAACGTACTTTAAATATCATGACTCATACCAAATACATCATTCAAAGCTCTCATAGTATCACAATGATTCTGAAAAAATATGAAGAGTTCACAAAGTACATACAAAATACAATTTCATAAATGTGAAGTTACCCAACTGTGTAATTGCGTAAACATGTATCACTTTTATAGTAAAAAAAATGTTTGTCTCTCTCAGTTAAATGATCAGATAGCTGTGTAATTTATGTGTTAGAGAAATATGGTACTGATGTGTAAAGTTGTAGAAGCAAATACCATATTAGCTAGGGCTCCTTGTGTTTGCCACACACATGGTACACAAAGTAAGCGTGTACCCCCTGAGGATTAATGTAGTTATACCCTCAGGTGTTACAGATTACAGCAGTGGAATGAAATGTATCACGGAAAAACTTTGTATCATTGTACTTCAAATATCTTTAAAAATAAATGATTTAAGTGCAAAATTAATCACTCAAATACGTGTCCTGTAGCGCTAAACTGTGCGTCTTGTTGCTACATAATCTCTGTGGAAGTGTCGTAGTTATCATCCTCCGAAAGCTAAGTTCTGCAGAAGTCAATGTACTTACCTCATGATAAACAAAAGTGAAATGCTTTGCGTATAGATATCGTAGTTATTATGCTTATTGGCGTGATGAAGAAAGTACTGTACCGTAACGTATTGTTGTGCCACGAAAAAGGCTGTCTCATTGTTGCTATACCACAAAAGTTACTACTAAAACATGTTTTACTTTCCAGAAGAATTCAGAAAACTGTGCAGATGTAGAACAGATACACTGCAAAAGCAACATTGTAAATTGTCACTCATTAGTAGCGTCGTGATAAAATCGTGTAGCTGTCACATAAACTAACCACTATGTCATCTGGTATCTCACTGAAAGTACTTTAAATCCAGAATGTATTTTCAAGTAGGCTAAACCAAAATGTTGCATTAAAATCTCATTAGCAGTACTGGTAAATGTTCTAAGTATGTGAGCCTTATAGTCGTTACGTAATCGTGCAACTAACAAGCAAGAATGTACAAATAACAACACTGTGTCGTCTGTTCACTATAACAATGCATTCGTAATTTCTGTTTAAAAATGTTCCCTAGGTTCTAGACTGGATATTTAACTTCAAACATTGTTGCATGTTAACAGCGTCTCAGTGTGACAAATTGTACTAGTAGCGTGTAGTGAAAAATTTTATGGCAAAGACTAAGTTAAAAAACAGATTATCTCTCAGTAAGCGGTTTTACATGTGAAGTGTGGAGCAATCCTTTACTCTTCATAGTACTCAGAGTTTGAACTTCAATGCAATTATCATGCGGTATACGTCGGTAAAGAATACTGGAATTTTTCTCAAGGTTAGCGTCTATGTTATTTTTCGCTGAGCCAGCCGGCGCAGGTGGCTGCCTGCGGTGCGAGTCATTGTCTGCCTCTTTGTTGGCGCGCGTCGTTATTGGGATTAGGAGACCTAACTTCTACAAATTCGCCTTGCCGAGAGGGCCCAGCTCTGTTAGAATCCCGCCAGTTCTGATGAAATTCACGTCTGTCGTTATGATTATATCGTCTGTCGTCATGTCGGTAGTTCCTGTAGTTCCTGTAGTTTCTTTCTTGTCGGTCATGTGGTGGAGAATTTCTCCCTGAATCGTAACTGCGCGCTGGACCGTTGCATCTGAAGTTATTCTGTCTCCCTTGATAATAATTATTTTGGTTCCCATATTGTCTGTTTCTCTGATTGTCTCTGTGATAGTCATTACCGCGGAGAGGTGATCTTTCCCTGTAATTATTACTACTCTGCCAACGGTTGTCATACGGGTGGTGTCTGTTTTGGTCACGACTTGTGTTGTGAGAATAGCCTTGTCGCGTCCAGTTATTATTTCTTTCATCGCGGAATCTCGACGGATGTGATCTGTAATTGTTGTGCTCCTACGTTCCGCGATTGTCAGTGTCAATTTCCAGTTCTTGTAACAGTCCCTGAAAAGCTTCAATGTCGTCTTTGCAATGTCCTGCTAAAATAATATGTCGTAAATGTTCAGGTAATTTGATTAAGCAAATGCGGATGAGTTCTGAGGGGCTGTATGGGTTTGTCAGGTACTGATTCTTGTGCAACATGTCTTCAAAATATTTCACAAGACTGGAAAATTCAGATTGTTCGAAATGTTTCATCATTATGATGCTATGTTTTACTCGGTCTTGTGTAGCTTGAGACCAATATGCTGGGAGGAAGGCATGATAAAAATCTCCTTCATTGTGGCAATCGTGAATGACCGATCGCATTCTTACAGCTGGTTCATTCTCTAAATAGCCACACATAAATTCTAATCTGTGCTCTAATGACCAGTTGGGAGGAAAACAATGAGAGAATTGATGGAGCCACGCTTGTGGATGAATGTCGTTGCCAGAATTCTTAAATGTTTTAAATTTACGTGTAGTAATGAACAGCTTATAGTCAAAATTATCATGTCTGCGAGTCGCATATCGGTCATTGTTACGTCGTTTCGGCGGTTCAATTTCAAAATTCGGTTCACCTTGCCAATTTCTTTCATAATTTCCGAAATGCCCTGTGTTATTATTTTGTGGCTTTTCCGTATTTATAAGTTCCTCTTCCCGTGTTGGAGCGCGAGTGTCCTCTGAAATATGAAATTTTTATATTACTTGTGCCAACATATCTTGTACTTCCCGGATTTCTCTTTTGTATTGCGTATTAATTTGATTCTGATTTTGTTTGAATTTCTTAATTTTTTCATACTCTTCTGTGTCAGTGATGGCTACAGGTCTTGTGTCATTCAGATCATCATCTACCTTTGCAGATAAGTTAGTGAACCGATCCGAAAGTTTGGCTACTTTCTCCGATAGTGTACTTATTTCCTCAGTGTGTTTTTCTGAACCAAGTTTCAGAGTGTCCATTTGTGTTGAAATCGTATCTACTGTGTCCTTTAAGTTTTCTTGAGTTTTTGCAAGTTGCGTAACCGAATCGGTAGATGCAACTGAGTCAATTTTAGCTTGCAAGGTGTCGTGATTTTGATGAACAATAGTTTGCAGTTCTTTTATGGCTGCTTCGTGATTCTGTAATGCATTTTCATGACGCGAAAAAATAGGTTTAAAATGCTCACAAATTTGTGTTTTTACGTCGTTACAGACTTTTTGACATTTCGATTCGATTTTATGTAACTCAGTAGTTAAATATTCACGTGTTTGTTCAAGCGTGGTGTCTAACTTTTTAAGATTTTGTTCCACTGTGTCTAACTTTTGTAGATTTTGTCCCATTATGTCTAACTTTTGAAGCTTTTGCTGTGTTTGTCTCTGATTTTGTTCCATTGTGTCTAACTTTTGAAGATTTTGTTCCATTATGTCTAACTTTTGAAGCTTTTGTCCCATTTGTTGCATTAATTGTAATAACAATGCACTGGTGTCTGAAACATGTTCCTCTGTGCTATTCGGCAATGCATTTGAACCGGCAATATTCACAGTTTGAAAAGCAGAAAATGTGTCTTGACTTATTTGAGAAAACGGTGAGGACGCAAAACCTGAATCTACAGTATTTGCGAAATTGTGTTCTGTCATTTCGGATTCCTGAGGCGAGCTGTTGCCGACCGATCGATCGATAATGCTACCCTGTTCACTAATTGTTTCACTGTCTACACCACTGTTTGCAGCCCGCTCCATTTCCCTATGCACAATTACCAAATTACTACTTTGAACATCAGTTAATTCATTACTCGGTGGCGCTAACACACTGCTTTCGTTTTCACTGTCATTTCTCAGTTTACTTTGGAGCCTAGTATTACGTTTTTCACACGCCATTATTGTCACAATATTTCACACAATAACACAGAAAAGCACAATTTGAAGAGCAAAATAAGAGAACACATTAACATAACACTGAAAATAATATCTAGTTAATTGCAGCTGCGAAATACTTGGTGCAAATCTACATACATGCCACAACTGTTTTACTGTACAACAATGAAAGACTGCAACTACAAAGGAGATTTTCTCTACAATTATGCGCTAGCAATAAACAAAAGCTATACTAATTACACAAACTACAAGAAAAAATCAGAAGATTCCAGTGAGATATGAAACGTCCCCTTTGAACATTTATACAAGACTGTGCTTTAACTGACACAATATTTTTTTAGCGCAACACAATCTGACTTTCAAAAATCCCTACAAAAGAATGGCCCTGACTAACATTAACCTATACCTTTCACAAATCACTTACCTCACAAAAATCTTCGTTACTCGAACTACTGCAGTACAGCGAGCGCCACTACTGCCACCTAAATAAAAGATTCAAACTACGGAAGGCACTAACTACTGATAGGCATAGTTAGCAAATGAAAGATTTTAATAGAGAACAAACAATGTATTTACCTTAATAGTCATAATATATATAGCAGTTCATGACAAATTTCAAAACTCCGCCATCTCTCTCCCCACATCCACCACTGCTGGCGGCTCACCTCCAACTGCACAACACTACGCGCTGTTCACATCCAGCTGCCGCTGCCCAACACTACAATGGCAGACAACAATGCAAACTACCCACAGACTGCATACAGCACAGCCAGTGATTTTCATACAGAGCCCTATGTAACGTTGCCAATAAGAAAACATAAACAGCCTACTTACAATATGAACATAGCGCTATTTCATGACTTTCGTGATGTCAGTGTAAGCGCTAACGGCAAAAATATATTTTATGTGATATAATTACAATTAAACAATTTTCGAATTTTTTCTTTACTTTTACCGTAAAACCTTGCTTCTTGCCTAATTTCATGATTCTACGCCAACGGGACGTACCCTATAAGTGAGTGAGTTTGGAGTACCAAAGTAAGTGACAAAAATGGCCTAATCTTTTGACCCCACTAACTTAAAAACTTTAAGAGTTTACAGCGCCAAGGGATCGTAGACTTTAGTATGTAACAAGTATGTGGCATCAACTTGAACTTCATACGTGTATCCTTTCCTGAGTTGGACAGACAGAGGGACAACAAAGTGACTCTAGAATGCATCCGTTTTTACCGATTGAGGTACGAATCACTAAAAAAAAGTGTATTGGTAGTGTACTGAACGAAGAGATGCTGAAAGTAAAATGAGGGAAAGAAATATGTGGAAAATCTTTACCAAAACAATGAACTAGTTGTGAGACATCTGATACAGTATCTAGAAATAATTAACTTGATGCAAAAAAATGTTCAAATGTGTGTGAAATCTTATGGGACTAAACTGCTAAGGTCATCAGTCCCTAAGCTTACACACTATGTAACCTAAATTATCCTAAGGACAAACACACACACCCATGCCCGAGGGAGGACTCGAACCTCCGCCGGGACCAGCCGCACAGTCCATAACTGCAGCGCCTAGACCGCTCGGCTAATCCCGCGCGGCTAACTTGATGCAGAAATGTGCAATAGATGGTGAAATTGTAATGCTAGACGTAGACTAGACTACGCAGAACGGATTCTCGGAGATGTGACATGCACTAGAAACTGTTCACGCAGGAGAATCGTACAAACCTACCGTCGTTTCTGTCGCCCAGCGCAGATTCCCGAGCGACTGGAATAAAGCGCAGGATTAAGAAAAATTTCGGGTGCAGGAGCCCAGTAATAAGGTCTGTTCGACCTTTAAATTCTTACATGATCTGAATTCTCCTGTGTATAAGAAGGTTAAAAAAACGGACCCGCTAAATTACAGACCAATATCCTTAACGTCGATTTGCTGCAGAATTTTTGAGCATATTCTGAGTTCGAATACAATAAATTTCCTTGAGACCGAGAAGTTGTCCATGATTCAGCACGGTTGTAGAAAGCATCGCTGGTGTGAAAATCAACTTGCCACTGTCTCACATGGTATACTGCGAACTATGGATGAGGGAAACTGTTGTGTACATAGTTCCGCGTAGTCAGCGCGTACACAACTTTCCCAGTAGAGCGCGCCACGCTAAGCACAACAGCGCAGGCGCAGCGCTCGTCCGTCTCCGCACTACGAGATGGCGCTGTCTTAGAGACGGAGCAAATTCTGCTTCCACCGATCCGCGTATTAATATGCAACGCAGTCAATGAGACTGCTGCTTACGTAGAACCTTTTCTCCTCGCGGATCACACTCGCGCAGTGATACATGAACGCGCCAGGTATTATAACGAGTGTACAGACCTCCGATTAGTCACTCTGCATTTGTCTGCACCAGTCTGTACCAGTCTATAGTCAAGTTTCAGTCTGCGCCTAGTAAGATTACCATATTCCTGTACATAGCCATGAAGATAAATGTATAGACACTTTTGTCAAGTATCAGAGATATACATGAGAATAAGATTAACGTACCAATACCAAAGGAACTTCAGATTGTCAATTGTAAATAGCATCCAGAACCAAGTTAAGTAATTTTTATGCTTGTTATTTTAATAAATGTGTGTGAAAATTAATCAAGTTCTGTTTAAAGTTGGTCACCGTCAATCTGCTACTCTAAGCGTGCAAGTGGGATTTCTATCGTCCGACCTAACGGCAGAAGACAAACACGCCACGATAAGACCACGAGACATATCGCTGACACTCGCCTACTTCGTTAGAGCGACAAGTCAAATAATCTGATAGTGTGTGTACTGAAGGTACGCTCACCACAGAAACACGCAGGTTCCATATTTCGAAATTTACGAACAGCATTTGACGTGGTACTCCAGAGACTGTTAAAAAAGGTACGAGCATGCGGACAGTTCTCCAAATATGTGAGTGGTTTGAAGACTTCTTAAGTATTAGAACCCAGTATGTTGGCCTCGAGGACGAATGTTAAACCGAGACAAGGGTATCGTCAGGCGTGACCCAGGGAAGCGTGATAGGACCGCTATTATTTTCTGTGTACATAGATGATCTGGCGGACAGGGTAAGCACCGGTCTCTGGCCGGAGTGGCCGAGCGGTGCTAAGCTTTTCAGTCCGGAACCGCGCTGCTGCTACGGTCTCAGGTTCGAATCCTGCCTCGGGCATGGATGTGTGTAATGTGCTTATGTTAATTAGGCTTAAGTAGTTCTAAATCTAGGGGACTGATGACCGCAGATGTTAAGTCCCATAGTGCTTAGAGCCATTTGAACTATTTTTTTGAGCAAACTATACTGCAAGTCAACAGCTGAAATGATGGTTTTTCGTTGGTGTTTGTGGCTATGGCTCAGGCTTACCTCTGAAAGCTTCTAGCAGAATATTCGCAGGGGAATTTCGTTTTATTATAACGTAGGAGGCAGACCTGGATAGTATGGCTACTCATGTGCCCCATTTTATACGTTGTTCTTGTTATCCAAGTTTTAAGTATATTTCATTCGTATTTGTGTTGCTGTGTTTAATGTCGGTTAATGTATGAAACGCATTCTGTGCGAAGTCGTTTAATTCGTGGCAGAGTGCTACAGCTCTAAGGTCATGGCGGTTATGGCGTTAACACATTGCGCGTATATCAATGCACGTGCTTTGTTGAGAAGTACAGGTACGAAAACTTCCCATGTCCTGTTTCAAAATCTGTTACAGCTATGCTCCATCCATCTCCAGTCTTAGCTAGCTGACTGTGATATTGTTGCGCGTATGGAGCTAGTGAGAGTCTGACGATGGAAATGTTTTGGTGAAACAGTGACAGTCACTCACACAGTGCAAAAAATACAGAACCCACAACATTATCCTACACGGTGGCTAGTGTGGACTGCACGAGTAAAAAGAGCACAAACTCCAATAACCGGGCTGCCTTCCGAGTCGCAAGATATTCATTAGAAAAAGGAAATAGAAACAACGGAAGGACGCTTTGACAACTATAATCAACACAGTAAATATATGATAAACCTGTCTATATAGCCCTGCGTGTTGAAGTGCCGCTTTCGGAACGGGGAGGTTCGCCGACGCCAGAATCAAATCTGCCTAGCGGATTAACGACGAGGGTCGGTGTGCCGGCCAGTCTGTATGTGGTTTTTAGGCGGTTTCCCACGTCCCACTAGGTGAATACCGGGCTGGTATCCAAGCCGCGTCTAAGTTAGACGGTTCGCAAACATTTAGAAAACTTCAACTCACTTTCTCGTGAATTATGCTAAATGGGGACAGTTCTGATAGACACATTCCGTCCTTGAGGGGGTGAGGGGGAGATAAAGGGAGGGGATTGTAACGGGGTGACGACCGGATGGGGATCTGCCCATCCCTTAAAATAACTATGGCCAATGCGTTAATAACCATGTGGACCCTGCGTCGATGTGGGACAAAGGTACAAGGAACAGGAAGAAGACCGCAAGTATAAGTTAAATATAGGTATGGTCAAGCACATAAATCAAAATTCTTAACAGAAAGTGTACTAAATTAAAGTCTTCGCCAACACAGAAATTAAAAATACGTTCAAAACCGTTCACAGAAACAAGAGGAAGTCAGCTAACCAATGGGACAGCTTTCCCTTGGCCGGGGGCAAGGCCAGCAACGAGTGCACAACACGTGGTCGAGTGCGGCAGAACCAGAGCTGTGCAGAGTGTCAGTTTCATTAAACCAATGTAAGAAGGTGAACATGACACTACGCTGTATGAGGTAATGTGTGCAGCTTTAAAGTGGGTGGGTAATGCCACTATGAGGAGCACGACTGATTTCTTTTTGGCACCTACCCGAACTTTATAGAGGTGTTTGCTACTGAATATATAGGGTGAAGAGAAATTCACGAACTCTGACTTCGCAGCACGATTCCTCACATACTAGCAATACAAAAATGTCTCTCACAAAATTTCGTACTGCTCATATTTCCGGCAGTAAATGGTAACTAAAGAACGACAGTCTGGCGACATCTGAATCACATGTGCGATAAGTATCTCTGACAGCAAATAGCAGTAGAGTTATGCAGTTGGTGCAGTGGACGGTGTTTTTGGGTTAGCATACAGCAGGTCGAGGGTTCGATTCTTGGTCGAGGCGTATTTGTTTTTATTTGTTAAATGTAGTTGCCCGCATCTCGTGGTCGTGCGGTAGCGTTCTCGCTTCCCACGCCCGGGTTCCCGGGTTCGATTCCCGGCGGGGTCAGGGATTTTCTCTGCCTCGTGATGACTGGGTGTTGTGTGCTGTCCTTAGGTCAGTTAGGTTTAAGTAGTTCTAAGTTCTAGGGGACTGATGACCATAGATGTTAAGTCCCATATTGCTCAGAGCCATTTGAACCATTTTTTTTTTAAATGTAGTCTGCGTGGTACGTTATCTGGCGTCTTAATCATCATACAGCAATTACAGTGAGTCTTCAACAAAACATTTGCACTTACATACTACGAACACAGAAATGCAAGTACAAGTGTTTTCACTGGCCGGCTTTTAAAGATGCTGTTTCCATTTCGGGGCCGCGAATTGTGTCATACCACTGCATCTACTAGATTCCAAACCTGCTTTCTGTGTACCCTCCCCCAGTGGTTCCACCGTTTAGTACCAACTATTATTCTTGGTGTGTTCCGGTCAATTACATTTCGTTATGGCCTTATGTCACCGGAAGGGGTAGCAAGGTGCTTTGCAAATAATTTCCAAACATCTATTATGTAAATGTCGGTGACATTCGGCTACAGAATTATACGGCAGATTGAAATTGTCAAATAAAAACAAATACGTCTCGATCCAGAATCAAACCCAAAACCCTAGCCACTGCAGCAACTGCATAACTCTACTGCTGTTTGCTGACAGAGATAGTTACTGTACATGTGATTAAAGTGTTGCCAGACAGCCATTCTTTAACGTCTATTTACTGCCGAAAATATGAGCAGTACGAAGTTTTGTGAGAGACAATTTTTTAGTTGCTAGTATGTGAGAAATCGCGCTGCGAGATCCGAGTGCGCGAATTTCTCTTCACCCTGCATGTACAGAGTGGTCAGAAACAGTCTGAGAAGCTCGTAAGGGTGTTGCTGGGTAGATTGTGCTGAGAAATAACTGTTAAGAAAAAACTTCGATACGGTGCAACTTTTCGTATTTAATTAGCGTTGAAGCTGGCCAATCAGATCGTTGCGCCCACAAATTTAAGCAGCCTGCCAGAGACAGTGTGGCCAAATGTGTTCTTCGTTTGGTTTCCTCAATCGGAACAAATGTAGCTTGAATGAATCACTTCCGGAAAACGCATGTTTTAACTGGCAATGAGCATTTGGAGAAATGGTACCTCATGGACTTACAGACGCCTGTGCATTACTGCATTTTAGCGCCTGCAAGTGCTTGAATTTGTGAGCGCAGTAACCCGATTGTCTAATTACACCGCTAATTAAATGGGAAACGCCGCTACGTGTCGAATTTTTTTCTTAACAATTATTTCTCAAGACAGCCTCCCTGCAACAATACCTTTACAAGATATTCAGACTGTTTCTGCCCGCCCTGTGTATTTGCCGCTACAAGTAACCATAGTTACGGGGTGTCAAACTAAGTCTAAAGGGTGAATGGTTAAATGTGACCAGTTGAGATTCCTGTACTTCAAAATTGCCGACTACACTCTTTTCAGAATTGCTTGCCTTGTACAATTCAAATAATAGGCAATAAAATAAGTTACCTGCAAAGGTCTTGTTTAGTGAGAAATTTTGGGTTTGGCCACGATGTAAGGTTTTTAGATACAGAGAAATTCTAATAATATAACTGATACTTTTCTTGGTGTTCAAGTGGTTCTTCTATTGTCCATTAGTGTCCATATTGACTACCACATAAATCAACTTTATTAGCTGAATTACTGTGTTCTAGCATTATCAGTTATTGAGCACGACAGAACTGTCTAATGTGCAATAGACTTCCGAGACTGGAAGACCAAGACTCCACCTTCTTTTGGGTGTCCATATAGCGTGCCAACGAACCTCCACTGAAAGACACTTACCTTGGCGTTACGTGTCATCCCTTTGACTAAAGGACTAGAATCCTGCGACACCTACATGCTTCTCTTTTACTGAAAGAATGAGCACACGTAAAGAAAGGGAAAATAGCTGCTTTCGTTAAGGAGAGGTTTTTATCGATTGGGCGACCAGAAAAGGTTTATCTGTTGACAGGAAACTATTTACTTCGAAGCACAGTCGCCTCCTAAAACAATACAAACAACAAAGCACTTCGTCTTTTTTTCTGTTCTCCGTTGTTCCCTAGTTACTTCAAAATTCATGGCGGTATGGTCCGTCTATGCTAGTAATTCAAGGCAGTTTGTTTATTGCCATAGGCGTTTCGCTTCTTTTACTTGTGGAACAAAATTCAGCGCCGATTTCCAGCGCTGTTAGCCCGTGTCTGTGGTCCTGGAGATGTTTTCATTAGTCTCCACGCTCCAGTTGGCCGATTACCCACATTTGTTTTAACATACCGCTTATATCACTTGCATTTTACATTTTGTGTTCAACATGTGTGTGTTTATGCAGTAAAACAAATAAAGCCGCGAAACATGTGTGACAATAAACAAAATGCCTTCAATTACTCGCATGGAGGAACATACCTCCATGAACAAAGCACCTCTTCAATAGCAACTGTACTTGCCACCAAAGACAAGAATTGAGATCTTGATCCTACCATGTGGCTCCTTCACGACTCCCAAAATTCCAGTGATAGAGCAGTACTGAATAGAACGTTATTTATCGTGACCAAATGACCCTCAACACTTAGTACTACAGCATGAAGACGCAAACATGAAGTGGTAGTGCGTCGGAAACTTAGGTGAGGCGTGAGGTGAACCTGCGTCGCCACTGCAAACTTCAAGTGATGGCGTTACGGCAATTGCTGAAATGATTCGCCGACACTGAAGTTGCCCTCAGCGTAATGCAGCATGATGAGCGCGAACAAGTCGGGTAACACCTCATTTGTTCTTGTAGTGATTTTACCTCCACAACATCTGTCTTAGATACGTCGTTGTTCTTATCGAGCACTCACATACTTTCGTCGAGTGCACGGCGGCAACGCTCTCTCTCCGAAAACCAGTAGGCGTCCCTACTTATAGACTCTTCAGTGAGGAGCAATTACTGGTTTGACTAATCTTTTTCTACAAGTACGCTAGCGTGCAAAACTTAAGCTTAAAAGTAACTTTCGTATGAAGTGTCACTGCCAAGTAACATGAAACTTGGACCAAACATAGGAAGAACTGCTGCAGTATAGTTCAGAAGGAAATTGAAAGAAATTTCTGTTTGTCGTATTTCTTTCAGTTACCTTCTGTTCTATACTGCAGCAGTTCTTCCTATGTATGGTCCAAGTTTCATGGAACTATGTTATTTGATAGTGTGTTGTTCATGCGAAAGTTACTTTCGTCCTTACGTTTGAACAACAGTGTGCCTAGGGAGCTTGGTAAAGTTAATTTGTACACCTTGTCAAGCCTTCTTCTCTCCAACTCTGAGGAGAGCACTCGTAAAATATAAGAAAGCTATGCGCTATTTCCCGTTTTTCCACGGCTCGGGTAAACGGGAAGGAGTGTTTTCGTAGGTAAAGTGCGTCGTAAGTTAAAGATTCTGCAGAATATGTAAGCATCCAGACGCGGAGCCCGACTGCAAAATGCATCGCCGTATCCCCTTTCCCAGCGAGATACATACAAAGTAATACACATTTGCCCTCAATGAATTTGCACATTCACATTCCTCTGGTGCATAATTCGAGCTCACATTAGCTCATGAAATCACTTAGGTACACACATAATATTCAATAAAGGTTTCCTTCCATATTGTCTTTCTTAAAATAACTACTCACTAATTATTACCAAGATGGAATGAGGTGAAACCTAACGTGAACTCCATGTCGGTGCCACGCTAAAAGCCTACTTTATGTTTCAAAGGCACTGGGTACTGGATAATGACATTAGCAGGTAAGTACTGCAACGTAAAGGATGTTCACTAAAGAATCGTAAATTCTGCAATAATAACTGTTAAATTATCTTAGAAAATAGATTAAGGAAAGGCAAACCTACATTCTTAGCATTTGTAGACTTAGAGAAAGCTTTTGACAATGTTGACTGGAATACTCTCTTTCAAATTCTAAAGGTGGCAGGGGTAAAATACAGGGAGCGAAAGGCTATTTACAATTTGTACAGAAACCAGATGGCAGTTATAAGAGTAGAGGGACATGAAAGGGAAGCAGTGGTTGGGAAGGGAGTGAGACACGGTTGTAGCCTGTCCCCGATGTTATTCAATCTGTATATTGAGCAAGCAGTGAAGGAAACAAAAGAAAAATTCTGAGTAGGTATTAAAGTCCATGGAGAAGAAATAAAAGCGCTGAGGTTTGCCGATGACATTGTAATTCTGTCAGAGACAGCAAAGGACTTGGAAGAGCAGTTGAACGGAATGGACAGTGTCTCGAAAGGAGGATATAAGATGAACATCAACAAAAGCAAAACGAGGATAATGGAATGTAGTCGAACTAAGTCGTGTGATGCTGAGGGAATTAGATTAGGAAATGAGACACTTAAAGTAGTAAAGGAGTTTTGCTATTTGGGGAGCAAAATAACTGATGCTGGTCGAAGTAGAGAGGATATAAAATGTAGACTGGCAATGGCAAGGAAAGCGTTTCTGAAGAAGAGAAATTTGTTAACATCGAGTATAGATTTAAGTGTCAGGAAGTCGTTACTGAAAGTATTTGTATGGAGTGTAGCCATGTATGGAAGTGAAACGTGGACGATAAATAGTTTGGACAAGAAGAGAATAGAAGCTTTCGAAATGTGGTGCTACAGAAGAATGCTGAAGATTAGATGGGTAGATCACATAACTAATGAGGAGGTATTGAATAGAATTGGGGAGAAGAGGAGTTTGTGGTGCAACTTGACAAGAAGAAGGGACCGGTTGGTAGGAGATGTTCTGAGGCATCAAGGGATCACAAATTTAGCATTGGAGGGCAGCGTGGAGGGTAAAAATCATAGAGGGAGACCAAGAGATGAATACACTAAGCAGATTCAGAAGGATGTAGGTTGCAGTAAGTACTGGGAGATGAAGAAACTTGCACAGGATAGAGTAGCATGGAGAGCTGCATCAAACCAGTCTCAGGACTGAAGACAACAACAACAACTGTTAAATGACGTTGTCCAGTTAACGGAAAAGTCAAATTTAAGAGCTAAGCATAATAACTTTGTTTGAATGACTAAATACATTTGTTGGACATATTGTCAAATACGTAAAGTCCTTTGGGTAAAGCAAATTTCGTAGGCTGTTAATATTTAAGAATCTCCAAGCCGATTTTTACTACAAAAGGTCTTCAAGCCGCTTCAGCTGTTTTGCAGATCTTTACTTGGAGCACCACCAGTTTCGAACCGTTAAAGGTGCACCCCTAAGTGCTGTTAATTAAAATGCATATTTCTAGAATAGAACTTTGTAAACAAAGCAAAAATTTTTAAAAATTCTTAAAATATTTGTCAAACGAACATAAAAAAGTGAACGTTAAAAAAAACGATATTCATGTGATTTTACCTATGATGTCCGATAGTTCAGTTGTAAATCGACAATGTTAAAGGCTGTTGTCAGTAATAAAACTGGCATTAAGCGCCAGTAGGTAAAGGTCAAACTGGACACATGTCGTTAAAAGACAAAAACTATAAGAACTGTTACAGCCATTAAAAGCGTGTAAAAAACTTTAACTATTTTCGCGGTATGTACCGTCTGTCGGTTCTACGAAAGTAAATAACGGCTACCAACAAAAAGTTCTGATGCGATTGTTTGTTATGCCAGCGCTACGGACTAATAATTGGTGGTGGTATACTAGAAACTTATATTGGCAAACATTTATTCTGAGTTTGATTCCGTACACCATGCGATTCCCTGTGACTGAAAATTGTGAAAACGATCGAATCTATTGCAAGGAACCGCTTGCAATCTATCTGGCCGACCGTTACGGAAAAATAATGGCAAGTGCCATAGAAGTAAAAATAACGTTACTTACCAAGGGTTTTTTGCAAAGACATGTTCATAAAAGTAAAATTAGTAAAAGCATTTCCATAATACGTGTTTGCTCCTGCACTTGTGGAACCAGTACGGAAGGCATGGGGCTCATTTAATTGGTCTAGACCCATTCTACCGCATGCCATCTACAACAGATGCGCTGCACATGTTTCCTGTACTAAAGTGCGCGTCATTTACGACGGCGGCCGAGTTTAGGTTGGTTCTGCGCATCTGACGTAACAAAACACAGTCAGCCAATGAACAGAGAACGACGTTGCCAGAGCTTGACTGCACTGCAGACCATGGACGAGTGGCTTCAGTTTTAGAAACGTTCAGTCATAAATAAAGTAATTGAACAAAAGCAATGACTTGATAGCAGACTTTCTTTTATAGAAAGTTTGGAAAAAGCGTTCTTTATACCAATTCATATTCTATTAATTAACTAACCAAACAAGTAATAAGCCTCCTATTTCAGGCGATAACAAGGAAAGGTGTTTGTATCATTCTCACAAACTGCTTTTTTGCAATAAAGAACAGTGGTAATTGTTTATTTCCTATTGTACTTCGACGAAACGTGAATAATTCATAGTCGTACCAACAGTGTTTGTCGGTATTTTGCGTGATTTTTTATAGACCTCTAGGAACATATGTGAATCTGCGTTAGTGTAATGGTTAAGGTGGTTGACTGCTATGCGAAAGTTTCTGAGTTCAAACCTTGTTTGGTGCTTAGTATTTTGTTTATTTAAAAACAATCTCGAAGTGTCTTACTTCATGAATTTTATTCGTTTGAATGTAATTTTTTGAAATTTCTAGTTCTTTGTTTCTTCATTATAATCATAATAAGTTTTCTGTTTTTCTAATTTTGTCCTCCAATATTTCTTTTCACCGCAATGAAAATAAAAAGGCACACATACAATATTCACGTTATCTGTTTTGTTTGTATATCTTCTCTTCTGCAGATGTTGTTTTACTATTCAGATTGAAATACATTCTTTGCGACAGTATTAAAAGTATTATTTAGAGCAGAATTTCGGCTCATACATTGCCAAGCTACTTGATTGTCTGACGCAAATCTTTGCTTCGCTGCTTTGGCAACATCATCATGTTTTCGTCAACTGATCTATGTTTTGGCAAGTATTTGCTGTCGCTGTGACAAACACAAATTTTTTGCGCATTGCGCCTCACTGACAATATATTTTAGTTTCTATGTTTTATTACGTCCACAATTCAGTTTTGTGTACTTCACCAATTTTAATCAGCACTTTTTAGAAAAAGCGAGATGACTCTGGTATAAATAAAACTTCTATTACAGTCGCGAAAGAAGGAATATTTCTCAATATTACATACGACACCCATCTGGTACTTAAATTAAATGAGATATTGTTATACAGTAAATTTTATATGAAATTTAGGTATATTGTCCACATTTAATTCTCAACATTGTGGTAACTAAAATCGACCATACGGAAAGTATACGCTATGGACTTTTACCTTTGCAAACTCTTCAAAATTTCGTGCAATGGTTTACTACATTTAATGCTGCACAGTATGTTGGGAATTGGCAGGAGCCAATTCACGGGGTTTGGAGGAAGCCGAAAGGCACGCGTTTAAGCTCACGCAGGCTGGCGTGAGGTCTGGAACAGGTAAAGTAATTATACTATCAAGAAAAGTACGTAGCTGCTGGAATACTTAACTTTAATCCATAATTGGTGAACATCGGTCTGACTGTACATGCATCCCAAGATAAATAACAAATGACGTAGCTGAAGGCTATGCTAACTATCGTCTCAGCAAATGAGAGCGAAATTTGTCAGTGATCCATCGCTAGCAAAGTGGGCTGTACAACTGGGGCGAGTGCTAGGAAGTGTCTCTAGACCTGCCGTGTGGCGGTGCTCGATCCGCAATCACTGATAGTGGCGACACGCGGGTCCGACGTATACTAACGGACCGCGGCCGATTTAAAGGCTACCACCTAGCAAGTGTGGTGACTGGCGGTGACACCACACAGTAACTGCGTTGAACTTCGAAACAAAATTAAGTCATTTATGGGGGGAAGATATCAGACAAGAAGATGTGTAAAAATAAAATTTTTGGGCCAAATAGTTTTCGTGAAATCGAATGATAAATGTGTCAAAGGAATCGGAACACCATGTGTCAGCACAGGCGAGCAGTGTAGTGATGACAAAATCGCGCACAGCGCGGAATGCGGGGAGCACGTCTCTGTAGCAGCGAAAGGGTTATTGCGGCCGTGGTGGCTTTACTTCATAAACTGCGTGCTCCCTCCTAAACGTAAGTTTGCGAACTATGCTATACTATGGCGTTGCTCCTCTTAGCGCGTGCGTCGTTTGCAACTGGCAACGCAGCAATCTCCCGCGTCTGGGCGGGCATGCGCGAGCCGCCAAGATAAAAGAATTCAACTATAGTTCCTCGTCTGATGGAGTAAACACATGTTGTAGGAATGCTTTTACTTGTTTTACGCGTTTATGAAGACGTCTGTGCAAAAACGCCTCGGTAAATAATGTTACTTTCACTTTTGTGGCACTTGCCGTTGGTTTACCATAACGGTCGGCCAGATATACTGAACAATGTTGCTTGCCAGATGTTCATTCATTTTCATACTCTTCCATGAAAGGGAAACGTGTGATATATCAAACTTGGGATGAAAGTTTGCCAATAGGAGCTTCTAGTATACAACCACCAATTACAAGTCCGCAGCATTGGCATAACAAACAGTTGCCGTTTTCACATCTGCTTAATGGTGAGCTAGTATCAAACGCGTCAGTGCTTTTGTTAGATTGCTGTTTTTTATTTCCGTAGAAATCGCAGACGTCACATACCGCGAACATTGTTAAAGTTTTTACACGCTTTAACTGTAAATTTTATTGGATGTAATTATTTTTTATACTAGGTCGTATCAACCCATGTGCCCTGTCTGCTGAAACCTAATACCAATTTTCTATTGACACAAGTCTGTAATGGATCAACATTTTCGCTTTACAACTGAGCTATGGACTAGCTTCCCGATTGTTTGAGGGATAACCATGTGAGTAATACTATTTCATAATTTTTTTTAAGAATTTCTAGAAATTTTTCTCTTTTTATAAAATCCAATTCTAAAAAATACATATTAATTAACAGTACATCACCTGAGGGTACACCTATAATGGTGCGACATCGGCAGTGTTCCATATAAAGGACTGCAAAACAGCTACATTCGCTGAAATGTCTTCATTCAGTGAATTTCATCAAATCATAAGACTTTTTGTTTATTAAGAAAACGTTCTGAAGGTCCTTAAACGTTAACATGTGTTTTTTACCTGTGACTACCCTATATAGAAAATAGTGTGCAGTTTTTTTCAGAAACTGAAAAGTAAATTCGTATAGTAAAACAAACCTTGCAAACACTTATAAACACTCTTGAAACTAGTTCTTTGCAACTATAGTTCAATTCTTTTATCTTGGCGGGTCGCGCATGCCCGCCCAGACAGATTGCTGTGTTGCCAGTTGTACACGCCAAGAGAAGCAGCCCCATAGTATAGCATAGTTCGCAAACATACGTTTAGGGGGGAGCGTGCAGTTTATGAAGTAAAGCAACCACGGCCGCATTAACCCCTTTGCTGCTACAGAGACGTGCTCCCCGCATTCCTTGATGTGCGTGATTTTGTCATCATTGCACTGCTCGCCTGAGCAGACACATGGTGTTTCGACTGCTTTGACACACTTTATCATTCGATTTCACAAAAACTATTTGGCCCAAAAATTTGATTTTTACACATCTTCTTGATTGATACCTTCCCCTATAAATGACCTAATTTTGTTTCGACGTTCAACGCAGTTATTGTGCAACATTAGATGTAGTAAACCATTGCACGAAATTTTGAAGAGTTTGCAGAGGTAAAAGTCCATAGCGTATAATTGCCACTAGAAATTTCAAAAAATTACATTAAAACGAATAAAATTCAAGAAGTAAGACACTTCGATATTGTTTTTAAATAAAGAAACTATTAAGCACCGAATAAGGTTTGAACACAACCTTTCGCTTAGGAGCCATACACTTTTAGCATTAAGCTATCAAAGCTCATCATTCAAAGTGTCTCCTGGAGGAATTTAAAATATCACACAAAATACCGACAAACACTGTTGTTATGACTATGAATTACTCACGCTTCGTCGAAGTAAAAATGGAAATAAACAATTACTGCTGTTCTTTATTGCGAAAAAGCGGTTAGTGAGAATGATACAAACACCTTTCCATGCTATCACCTGAATTAGGAGGCTTATTGCTTGTTTAATTAATAGAATATGAAGCAATTGGTATGAAGAATGCTTTTTCCAAACTTTCTATAAAAGAAAGTCTGCTATCAAGACACTGCCTTTGTTCATTTACTTTATTTATGACTGAATGTTTCTAAAACTGAAGTCACTCGTCCGTGGTCTGCACTGCAGTCGAGCTCTGGCAACGTCGTTCTCTGTTCATTGGCTGACTTTTGTGACGTCAGATGCGCAGAACGAACCAAAACTCGGCCGCCGTCATAAATGATGCGAACTTTAGTTTTGCAGCTAGGCTAGAGTCTACCTGTGACCCAAGTTTGGATTTTGGAATTGTTTTCACAAAGTTTCTAAAAGCAAACATGCTAATTCAGAAAGGCTTAAAGTATCAGAGCTAACGGTTAGTAATTAAGAGTTGTGTGAAGGAATGAAGACAAGTTTGGGAAACGAAAAAGCAAGGGACCATTTGGAGCAAAGACGCGCCATTTAATTCCGTTGCGTCGTAGGCACAGGACGCGACTAGTTACGCGCAAATTATACTCTAGAGCTGCGCTCTACCAAAAACCCAGTATGGTAGTTTTCATACACTACACATATGACGTAGTAAATGGTAGGATTACCGGTAGTATCGGTAGCATTGGTAGGGAAACAAACATGAATGAATCTGTCAAAATGGTTCAAATGGCTCTGAGCACTATGGCACTCAACTGCTGTGGTCATAAGTCCCCTAGAACTTAGAACTACTTAAACCTAACTAACCTAAGGACAGCACACAACACCCAGCCATCACGAGGCAGAGAAAATCCCTGACCCCGCCGGGAATCGAACCCGGGAACCCGGGCGTGGGAAGCGAGAACGCTACCGCACGACCACGAGATGCGGACAATGAATCTGTCAGAAAGAAACTGAGAGCTGACGACTTGTCTTTGTTTGGTTGTTTGTTTTGCACATAATTAAACCGCACATCATTCTGTGTTAGGTCATTGCGTACTTTATATCCTTAAAGAATATAAACTGCATTATATAAGTAATAAACATTAGTTGATTGTGTAACTTCTGATTTATACGTAACCAAAGCAATTACTTTTGGCGAAAGTACAGTTTACATGTAGAAGCATAAAAATATATATTATTATTATTGGTGGTATTTTGTACTCAGTAAAATGTTCTCCATGATGACCAAATCCAGGAGATTGGTATTGTTATTGATAAATGCGAAAGTTGTTTATGTATAACAGAAACATGCCCTATATAAGCTCGACGAAGTATTGAAGCGATGTTTGATGTATTTTTGTTTTGCATTTCTTTTTATTTTATCATTTTTGCTGACGAAATTGCGTTTCCTAGCGCTGTATGATAAGTCTTTTTGTTTTCTTTATTCTTACTGCAACATCCCTGTGTTTCACGTTACAAATCGACAATTCTCGAATAAAACCTGAACTAAGCATTGATAATTTAAGTTTCGCCATAAATACTGTTTACTTTTTAGTAACAAACAGGAGTACAACTACCTATAACAAAAATGTTTTGTAGGCTACCCGACCCTTCATGTATTGCCACTCAGTTTATGGACGGTTCGCCCCTTCATGTCTTTCGAGGAATCTAGTAAGATACTAATGGCATATGCTAAGAAACCGATGTAGTAACGCCCGATAGGTATGCAACACACCGAATTTACAGGTAACGCGGTACGATCTTTACTGAACAATGCTACTCGGAAAATTACAGTACTCTACGCTTCCTTACTATAGCTTACGGCAGTTTTACAACTGTGCTATAGAAATGAAAGTCACTCTCCAAGGACATGAGTGCGGAGATGGACGGCAACGAAAGATACATAGCGAGGACTGCCGAGGTCCCAGCACTGGTTTACTTGTAATGTTTACTGAGAGTAATAAATTGAGACGGTTACTTTTAACAAGCAATACGATACAATTTCTGCAATAGCATCATCAGGGACTTGGTTCTCACAGGTATCCTGAGAGTAATAAATTAACACTGGCACAGTTAATAAGCAATATGATATAGTTCTTGCGATGGTACCATTGTGATTGGTAGGCCATGTCAGCCTTTAATTAATAAAGCGCTATAATCACTAAATCGGGTAAGTCTGAAACAGTCAGATCTTTACGTACGAACGTCGTGAAAGATTGAACTACAAAGAACAGGCCGAAACAGTTGCAATGTCAGTAATTTTTATCTTAGAAATTAACGCTGATGACTGCGGATTGAAAAGAATCCGTAGGCGCACGTAGATTCCACCTCAGTTTCTGGGATTGCTGATACGATCGCACTGAATATGGCGTAAGCTGGTTTTCATGGTCGAATAAAACAAATGCTGACAGACAAGGAGACTGTAATGTTGTTGGATGCTTATAAAAGTAATTTATCTAACTTTGCACTACAATGGCTTTACCATTTCGTGACTGATTGTGTTCATCATCAAGTTACATGCCTACTGATGATTAACTGGGCCGGCCGGAGTGGCCGAGCGGTTCTAGGCGCTACATTCTGGAACCGCGCGACAGCTACGGTCGCAGGTTCGAATCCTGCCTTGGGCATGGATGTGTGTGATGTCTTTAGGTTTGTTAGGTTTAAGTAGTTCTAAGTTCTGGGGGACTGACGACTTCAGAAGTTAAGTCCCATAGTGCTCAGAGCCATTTGAACCATTTTGATTAAACTGCAATGCCAAATGGCGTACTTGAAACGGAAAAGGAATGGCAACTAAATGTTAAAAATTACATTTATATGTTTAAAGGAATATGATTATTCTTTCGAAATAATAATCGTGTGGCAGTTTTTGGTAATCGGGAACAAACGAACAACATAGCTAGAGGTATGAGAGGTTAAGGTTTCTCACAAGCCTCTTAACTGCATCTACATCTGCAAGTACTTTTGCCATGAAATTTTGTAAACCACGTAACTCGCTTGGTATGCCAGAGCTACGATGGCAGGCACGCATCTGGCCACAATTTGCGTTTGCTGAAGTGGGACTTCGTAATTCACATTGCTTAAACTAAGAACATAGAGGCAAACATGAGCACACACTATTACAACAGTCTGTTATACTCTTGTACGTTCCTTAAGTCGTAACGCTCACAATTATTGAAACATATTTTGTGAAATTCACTGCAGAATATTTCTCCAACACAGAGAAGTCGAAGACGAGTTACAAGTAGCCGTGAACTGTTAAATATTAGCCATACAGTTCGTTTATAACATGTACGTTAGTTCACCGTAACATCAAATCATGTTAACGTGTGATACCTCTCATTGTGTACATGTAAATATTTTTAAGCGAAAGATTTATTGGATCACTGATTATGTAACAAACATTATTTATGCGTCTACTACATGTATATCCATACTCTGCAGACCATCGTGAAATGCATGACAGAGTGTTCAGCTCATTCTACCAGTTATTAGGGTCTTTACCCGTTCCATTCACGTTTGGAGCGCGGCAAGAACGACGGTTTGAATTTCTCTGCGTGTGCCGCAATTAATTTAATCTTGCTCTCACAATCATTATGGGACCGATATGTAGGGGGTTATAGTATATTCCTAGAGTCATTTTTTAAAATACTGTTCTTGAAAATGTGTAAGTAGCCTCTCTCGGAATAGTTTCCGTCTGTCTTCAGGAGTCTGCCCATTCTGTTCTTCCAACATTTCTGTGACACTTTCCCGCAGATCAAACAAACCTATTACCATCCGTGCTACCCTTCTCTATGTATGTTCCCTACCCCCTGTTAGTCATGTATGATTAGGGTCTTACACACTTTAGCCATATTCAAGGATGCGTTCCACGAGTGATTTGTATTCCATCTCCTTTGCAGAATTACTGCATTTCCACAGTATTCCACCAGTAAACAGAGGTATGCTACCTGCATTATCAACGGCTGAGCCTATGTGATCATTCCATTTCATGTCCCCACAAAGTGTTACACCCATGTATTTGTACAGGGTGTTTCAAAAATGACCGGTATATTTGAAACGGCAATAAAAACTAAACGAGCAGCGATAGAAATACACCGTTTGTTGCAATATGCTTGGGACAACAGTACATTTTCAGGCGGACAAACTTTCGAAATTACAGTAGTTACAATTTTCAACAACAGATGGCGCTGCAAGTGATGTGAAAGATATAGAAGACAACGCAGTCTGTGGGTGCGCCATTCTGTACGTCGTCTTTCTGCTGTAAGCGTGTGCTGTTCACAACGTGCAAGTGTGCTGTAGACAACATGGTTTATTCCTTAGAACAGAGGATTTTTCTGGTGTTGGAATTCCACCGCCTAGAACACAGTGTTGTTGCAACAAGACGAAGTTTTCAACGGAGGTTTAATATAACCAAAGGACCGAAAAGCGATACAATAAAGGATCTGTTTGAAAAATTTCAACTGACTGGGAACGTGACGGATGAACGTGCTGGAAAGGTAGGGCGACCGCGTACGGCAACCACAGAGGGCAACGCGCAGCTAGTGCAGCAGGTGATCCAACAGCGGCCTCGGGTTTCCGTTCGCCGTGTTGCAGCTGCGGTCCAAATGACGCCAACGTCCACGTATCGTCTCATGCGCCAGAGTTTACACCTCTATCCATACAAAATTCAAACGCGGCAACCCCTCAGCGCCGCTACCATTGCTGCACGAGAGACATTCGCTAACGATATAGTGCACAGGATTGATGACGGCGATATGCATGTGGGCAGCATTTGGTTTACTGACGAAGCTTATTTTTACCTGGACGGCATCGTCAATAAACAGAACTGGCGCATATGGGGAACCGAAAAGCCCCATGTTGCAGTCCCATCGTCCCTGCATCCTCAAAAAGTACTGGTCTGGGCCGCCATGTCTTCCAAAGGAATCATTGGCCCATTTTTCAGATCCGAAACGATTACTGCATCACGCTATCTGGACATTCTTCGTGAATTTGTGGCGGTACAAACTGCCTTAGACGACACTGCGAACACCTCGTGGTTTATGCAAGATGGTGCCCGGCCACATCGCACGGCCGACGTCTTTAATTTCCTGAATGAATATTTCGATGATCGTGTGATTGCTTTGGGCTATCCGAAACATACAGGAGGCGGCGTGGATTGGCCTCCCTATTCGCCAGACATGAACCCCTGTGACTTCTTTCTGTGGAGACACTTGAAAGACCAGGTGTACCGCCAGAATCCAGAAACAATTGAACAGCTGAAGCAGTACATCTCATCTGCATGTGAAGCCATTCCGCCAGACACGTTGTCAAAGGTTTCGGGTAATTTCATTCAGAGACTACGCCATATTATTGCTACGCATGGTGGATATGTGGAAAATATCGTACTATAGAGTTTCCTAGACCGCAGCGCCATCTGTTGTTGAAAATTGTAACTACTGTAATTTCGAAAATTTGTCTGCCTGAAAATGTACTGTTGTCCCAAGCATATTGCAACAAACGGTGTATTTCTATCGCTGCTCGTTTAGTTTTTATTGCCGTTTCAAATATACCGGTCATTTTTGAAACACCCTGTATGAGTTGACCGATTCCAAATGTGACTCACTGAAATTGTAGTCATAGGATACTATGTTTATTTTCATTTTGTTAAGTGCACAATTTTACATTTCTGAGCATTCAGAGCAAGTTACTAATCTTTACGCCACTTTGAAATCTTAATCACGCCTGACTGAATATTTGTGCAGCTTCGTTCAGACTGTACTTCACTGTAGATAACTAAATCATCTGCGGAAAGTCTGAGATTACTAGTGGAATTGTCCGCAAGTTCGTTAGTATACAGCATGAACGGAAAGGTACACAACACACTTCCCTGTGGCACACCGGATGTTACTTCTATATCCGTCGACGCCGGTCAGAGTGGCCGATCGGTTCTGGGCGCTACAGTCTGGAACCGCGCGACCGCTACGGTCGCAGGTTCGAATCCTGCCTCGGGCATGGATGTGTGTGATGTCCTTAGGTTAGTTAGGTTTAAGTAGTTCTAAGTTCTAGGGGACTGATGACCTCAGAAGTTAAGTCCCATAGTGCTCAGAGCCATTTGAACATTTGAACCATCCGTCGACGACTCTCCATCCAAGATAAATAGTTGTGCCCACCCTACCAAAAAATCCTCAGTCGAGTCACAAATTTCGCTTGATATCCCTTAAGATCGTACTTTTGATAATAAACGTAGGTGCTGTAACGACTCATATGGTTTTAGGAAGTCAAGAAATACTGCATCTACCTGACTGCCTGCATCTAAGGCTTTCAGTATGTCATGTGAAAAAATTGCGAGTTGGGTTTCACATGATCGATATTTTCGAAATCCGTGCTGGTTTTCATGGAGGAAGTCATTGTTTTCGATATATCTGATTATGTTTTAGCTTAGAATTTGTTCTAAGATTCTATAAGAAATCGATGTTAAGGATATTGGAAGGTAGTTTTGTAAATCACTTCTGCTACTCTTCTTGTGAAAGGGTGTGGCTGCGCTTTCTTCCAACTGATGGCCATGGGGTATTGTTCGTGGGTGTTACGATAGATTAAAATTAACATAGGGGCTAACTCAGCCGCAGATTTACAGTAGAATCTTACAGGGTTCTGATGCTTTGGTTAGTTCTAATGATTTGAGCTGTTTCTTTTATATTGTATGTGATACACAAACAGGCGTTAGGTCACGAAGCGAAGATTCCAATGGATGGGGTGTCCTGCTTTGAAGCTGTGACCTGTGTAAATACAATAGAAATAGAAATGATTGTGACGCAAGACAATTGCTGGTACAACAGAAACAGGATGTGCATGTAGTAACTTCGCGGAAAGTCAGGATAATCGCCACGTAACCATCTTTAGACACATCTCATTCAAGTCAATTCAGCGGCATTCCGTCCCAAATGGATAATAATTACTTACGCAATAATAATATTTATTGTTATCATCGATCGCCTATAATACAAAACAGACGAAAACAGTAAAACTGGCACTGTCCCATTTTTAACAACGAAGTAACTATTATTGCAGATATTTGCAGACGCACCAGCGAATCAGTGCAGCTTTTATCTGCGGATATATTCATCCGCTCAGGGTATACGCAACAGGCAACGAGCAGATTATCAATAAAATTAGAGTTTCCGCAGAAGCTGGAGAGTTGGTTTACGGTGTACTCAGTGGGTGGAGAATCAGCTAACGGAAGCACCTGCAAAGGCTGGAAAGTGGGACTGCGTGGTCGGAAAGTCGATCGTATTTTGGAACTGAAAGTTTGCATTGGCCAGTGTTTAAAAGTAGGCTAGACTTAAACTAATCTGTGGGGCTTGATTTGTAGCGCTAAAATATTTCTGACCAGGTACCATTAAATGATGCAAAAATGTCTGACAAATATACCGTTCTTACACAGATGAGGTTTTGCCTGATAAATAAGGCGTAGAAGAGGATTTCATGAAGTGGTTGCAGAGGAAACTTGTGAAATACGGTAACTGGTTGGTGGCATTAAAAATTAAATAACCGAGAGTGCGAAGTTCTGGTTCACAAATTATGTGTGTCCAATAAACGTTAAATGGTAAGCGTTCACCGTCTGGGATATCACCGAGGCTTATTATCATACGATTATTGACACTCATCGATTGTTTATATCCTACTAGACTGAATGAGAGGAACGATGTTACGCAGAATGTAAATCATGAATGGCATTTCAGTCTGCCATGTGCAGACTGTGGATGCGAACAAGCTAAAACAGAAAGCAGGGACAAAGATATTTGTGACATTGTACTAAACGTATTTCCGAAAATTACGTTGAACATTTGGCCAGTACTAGTTATCAGTGATGCTATAATAGCACTGTGGTCGTTCATTCCTGTCTCTACATTCACTGAATCGAAAAGTTCGAATAGACCACAGGGTTATTATAGCATCGCTGGTCACTAGTACTGAATTAAATGATACAAAGATATTTCTGCTTAGCAAAGTCAGCGAATAAAGGACTAGAAACTATTTGAACTGCAAGCAGCAAACATTCATCCGTGGCAGCCTCTGGTACAAACTCAAAAATGTTGTAGCTCTCGTAGTAGATAAAACTGCGCCATGGAATATCGTGAGAAATACGTGATTCTACTGTGAAAGATTAGATCTACTAAGTTCAAAAGTTTCTGCGAAAACAGAGGAATCTATGCCAAATTTTCAGTTGCAGCCGAGTGTTTGTTGCTACATAAAAACTGAAGGAGGTCAAACAGCGCATAAGGACAGTTAGGCTATGTTTAGGAAGAACTAAAATGTTTTGGCCTACATCAAATCAGTCAGTGGAACAAAGTCATCTTGTGCAGGACCACATTACACTCTCTGCTCCAAAACTGCTCTTGTTATGCAACAATTTTTACCAAACTGTCCCATAACTTATATAAAACACATAAGAGACAGTCAAAGATAATTTGAATCAATCAACGTCCGCAAGATAATGAAACGTGGAACAGTGGTAGTGACTGTTCAAATGTGTGGGAAATATTATGGGACTTAACTGCTAAGGTCATCAGTCCTTAAGCTTACACACTACTTAACCTAAATTATCCTAAGGACAAACACACACACCCATGCCCGAGGGAGGACTCGAACCTCCGCCGGGATCAGCCGCACAGTCCATGACTGCAGCGCCTAAGACCGCTCGGCTAATCCCGCGCGGCCAATGGTAGTGACTGCCGACACATAACTACTTGAGTTACAATTTCCTGTGTTAAACTGCATGCATAGCTGCTCACTGAGAAGCTACTGATAAAACTGGACTCTGCTGATGATGAGGCACACGCGGTAGGGCCATGAAACAGCAAGGAGTCGGCCCCGAAGCTAATCGCAGAATCGCCGCTCGCTCGCCGTGCGACAGTAGACACGAGGCAGGTGTCATATCGGACCCAGCAGTGTTTTGTGGAAAGAGAGTGACAAAGAAAGGCCGGCCGGTGTGGTCGAGCGGTTCTAGGCGGTTCAGTCGGAACCGCGCGACCGCTACGGTCGCAGGTTCGAATCCTGCCTCGGGCATGGATGTGTGTGATGTCCTTAGGTTAGTTAGGTTTAAGTAGTTCTAAGTTCTAGGGGACTGATGACCTCAGATGTTCCATAGTGCTCAGAGCTATTTGCACCGTTTTTGACAAAGAAAGTCGCTCTGGCACCGAGTGTCTGAAGCCAGACAATACAGAGTACATCTGCAGAACATGCAGGATAACAGAGTCTCCTTTTTTGCAGGATGTATGTCCAATGTATGTGGGCCGCTTGGTGGCCAGAATCTCGGAAGAACAACTGTTGTAAGGGGGAAAAAGTGGGCAGTCAGATTTTGTTGAAAATCAAGGGCTGTTGAGACAATATCTTAGAAAATGGAACGGGAAAAGTTTGGGAGTTCTTTGAAGAGCGTGAAATGCTGACATCAGTCCTAGTGCCGCCAAACTGAATGTTTAAGGAAACGTAAAGACAGCTAACATTCGTTCGCACAATAACTGAAAAGTGGGAGTAAGGAGTGCGATTGTGATTACAGAGGTCGTGCTGTATTGGCCAGTGCACGAAAGTAGGAAAAGAAACGGAGTAAGTCGGACACATTTTGGAATTCCAAGACTAACAAATTTTTTAACTGGTTAACCATTTTAAATATAAGTAAGGAGCGAGACTAGGATCTTGGAAGATAACGTCTTACTGATCGGCACTCTCAAAAATTACTCTTCAGCCAATAACAGTTACGTGCTGTCGAACGAGATAGCGCTCGAAGATATCTTTGTAAGATGTGCTCCGCAGATAACTACTTCTCGGGCCGACTTCACTTCTAGACAACTTCTTGAACAGACATTCACCACGTCCAGCATTCATCAGGATGAGAGGCACTCATGTGGCTGAATTGAACTTAGAGGCAGACAGAGAGGAGTTATTGACACCGAGCCAATGACTTATTTTGGAGCCGCTTCAGCCGTCACTTGCAGATCATGAGCATGGTGACATCCAGCTGCGGCAGCAAAGTGAACTACAGGGAAAGGTGAATCACTCGTAACAATATTCAGTAATTTCAGTTCTCATTTTGAAGACTTGTTTGCACTTAGAAATCAGCATGCTTTCAACTCCCGCAATAGATGGAAACGCATGATCTTGTGCTGTATTTTCTATTTCTACGCACTAACCCACGGCAATCACTATACAACACCCGTAAATCCTTTCTCCAGATAAATGTTAACAAAACCAGGCCTCCTATCCAAGTTGCCAAGGGATCAGGTTATTGATTTCAGTAATTGTTAAACCCGATTCTAATAAATTTGATTTCTTATGTGTAATAAACTGAGTTCATTGAAAGCATCGTTTAGTTTAATTGTTACGTAAATCCCTTTATCACTGAATTGACTGGTGATGATTTTACCTGTATCAGATATTACAGGGCCCAATAAATCCATTTAACTGAAGATTCCAAGTAAAGAACGCCACCCACGCGATAAGCAAAACCTACCAGAACACGTTAACTTCCCCTTCAGCAAAGAAGATCGTAATGCAGAGCAACATATCATTTCACGGCTAGGTACGTGTGTCTGCCCTATGGCTACTGGGTCAAGGTTGTGACCAGGCGAAAGTACCGTCGTCCGGCCGCAACTGGGGGTTCTTTGATTGCTTGAGGAGAAGACCCATCACATTAGAACACATGGATATTATTTCACTTTATTACATCAGAGTAAACGGCCTTGCTGTAGTGGTAGTACTGGTTCCTGTCACATCATCGGAGTTAAGTGCTGTTGGACTTGGTTCGCATTTGGACGGGTGACTATCAGGGTCTGCCGAGCACTGTTGGCAGATGGGGTGCACTCAGTCGTTATAATTGTGGAACTACTTGATTGAGAAGTAGTACCTCTGGTCACGAAAACTGACCACGGCCAGGAGGGCGGTGTTGTGACCACATGTCCCTCCACACATGCACCGACGCCTAACAGCAGAGGATGACACGGCCTTCCGAGGTATGTTTGGATGGAGAATTTTTTTATTACATAAATGAATAAAAGGTTTACTTAACTTTGAGACGCTGCTTTGGTGCAGGAGTAATGGACAATTTACAACTGATGACTAACAAAGCATCACTTGAAGCAATAATTAACAAGCTGTTTTACAGGTCCTTCTTGATCACATAAAATTTACATTTCACTATGAGCGGTTTCGGCTACTGCCATCTCCAGATCATAAAATATTCTGATGTGCTATCAACGTCAAACTAAACATATAGGCACATAGTAAGTGCACTTGCACATTCTTAGTCTGACGTTGATACCACATCAGAATATTTTATGATCAGAAGATGGCAGTAGCCGAAACCGGTCATAGTGAAATGTAAAAATTTATGTGACCAAGACGGACCTGTAAAATAAAGTGCCAAACATATGATCACGGACTCATTTTCAGACTTCATGTCTTCAATTGATAACAAGCTGTTCTCCTGAGATACAATGTTCAACAATAACAACACTACAAGTTCATCTGAAATTTAGTCCGCCCCGATAGCTGAGTGGTCAGCGTGACGGATTGCCCTCCTACGGGACCGGGTTCGATTCCCGGCTGGGTCGGGGATTTTCTCCGCTGAGGGACTGGATGTTGTCTTCATCATCATTTCATCCCCATCCGGCTCGCAGGTCCCCCATTGTGGCGTCGTATGTAATAAGACCTGCACCATGGTAGCCGGACCTTCTCCTCAAGGGGCCTCCCCGTCAATGATGCCAAACGCTCATTCTCATCTGAAATTTTAACCGTTGGCACTATATTATAATGCTGACTGCTGTAGCTGAGGTCCCTAACTGGGTGAGCTCTGGCATGCTCGACACCTTACTGACCTCAGTGTGAGGGCGCTGCAGAGCTGACAGGCGAGGTCTGGTCTTCAGGAGCGCCTCTCATATGTCGTTGCGGGTTGCAGTGAGCCATCGCTAATGTCTGTGGAATCTATTCACATTTACAACTTTGGTGTGGCAACAGGATATCTGCACGACACCGCAAGGGTCTATTTCTGGGGTCTATAGGATGGAAGCTCCTGCCCGAGCTGAAAAATGTGGGCTCGACTTTCCCTAATCCTCGTAAGATGGTTGTGACTGGAGACGACTAGGCGGGCTTAAAGGCTTGTGATTTCCCATAATCGCCAGTGAAGTGAACTTAGAAAACTCATGAAAGAAAACAGGACCTTACAGAAGATCTACTGATTGTGGTTCGCTGAAAGTGCAGACATCAACTGGCTAGAAGTAGTGTTTGTTAACAATGAAAGGGCTTGACGAGGTCTTATAGAAGAGAGTAAATTCCATTTTTTCCAGTGGAAGCATAGTTTATTAACTGTGGCATGTTTGGAACTCATAAAATCGGGGATCAGCTGCCCGTTCTCTCCAGGGAGGTATGGACCTCGTGGACCCTGTAAGGCAGAGCTGATGTTTCAAAAGCGTTGCGTGTGTGCTGTTGGGAGTGAGTGATCCTGAGTGATCAATAAAGTTGTTCTGCTACAGAGAACTGAGGGGGCTGGAGAGCACGTTTCCTACGCACGAATATGAGCAGCTCAAAAATTTTCTAGTTTTTGCGAGCAAGGGGACGATGTAGTGAGCGATACCTCGCTGAATGGGGAGAGGGAGTGCAGGCATCAACTGGCTAGAACTAGTGTTTGTTAACAATGAAAGGGCTTGACGAGGTCTTATAGAAGAGAGTAAATTCCATTTTTTTCCAGTGGAAGCATAGTTTTTTGTCTGTGCCCTCTTTCTGCACTTTTGATTGTTCCTTTTTGTTTAAGGAAGAGATGCTAGAAACAGGTTGGAGACAATGTTTGTGGTGATCGTTTTGCAGTCTAATAGTTGGATCTGAGAGTCTTCTGAAGGCAATGATTAGGTGTATACTATATCGCGCGCCAAAGCGAGGATGGTGACCCGTATTTTCACTGAGACTATAAAGGTAGCAGTACGGAGAATTAGCTCGGGTCCAATAATAAACTTTGCCTGTCAGATCAGAAGAGCAGTGCATAGCGTAATTTGTGTCGTGTAATTAACAGCGCTGACTTGGATGTGGTTTGTGACTGCAACTGAGAGCCACTATGGAAGCTCCGACGATTGTCTGTAAGGAACGCTTCAACAGTTTCTACTTTCATTGTTCAGATGTGAAAACGGCAGAGGCATAAATAAAATAATATTGAAAAACGTTTCAAATAATTGACTTCTGAGGTTTTGGCAGCGGCATACATGTACGAATTTTTCTCAGTCTTCAAACCGCCACATGTCTGAGTTAAAAGTCGAACATTGTGAAATATATATAAGAGACACACATCGATCTCGGATGTCAGTTACCGACGACCAAAGTTGTGAATTTATTCGGAAACGCAATTTATGATTCAGACATGACGCAGCAGGAACACAAAGCAAATTTTATACAATTCAAGATCCTGGCCAGTGGACATAACAGGGCTTCTACACTGAAGAGCCAAGAAACTGGTACACCTGCCTAGTATCGTGTAGGGCCCTCGCGAGCACTTAGAAGTGCCGCAACACGACGTGGCGTGGACTCGACTAATGTCTGAATTAGTACTGGAGGGAACTGACACCATTAATCCTGCAGGGCTGTCCATAAATCCGTAAGACTACGAGGGGATGGAGATGTCTTCTGAACAGCACCTTGCAAGGCATCCCAGATATGCTCAATAACGTTCATGTCTGGGGAGTTTGGTGGTCAGCAGAAGTGTTTAAACTCAGAAAAGTGTTCCTGGAGCCACTCTGTAGCAATTTTGGAATTGTGGGGTGCTGCATTGTCCTGTTTGAATTGCGCAAATCCGTTGGAATGCACAATGGACATCAATGGATGCAGGTGACCCGACAGGATGCTTACGTACGTGTCACCTGTCAGGGTCGTATCTCGACGTATCAGCGGTCCCATATCCCACCAACTGCACACGCCCCATGGCACTGCAGAGCCTATACCAGCTTGTACAGTCCCCTGCTGACATGCAGGGTCCATTGATTCATGAGCTTGCCTCCATACCCATACACGTCCATCAGCTCCATACAATTTGAAACGAGACTCGTCCGAACAGGCAACATGTTTCCAGTCATCATCAGTCAAACGGCGGTCTTGATGGGCCCAGGCGTGGCGAAAGCGTTGTGTCATGCAGTCATCACGAGTAAACAAGTGAGCCTTAGGCTCCGAAAGCCTGTATGAAGATGTTTCTGAGACGCCCTGCTTAACCCGCAAGACAGGACAGATACTATAAACTGTGGAAAGGGGCCAAAATAAGGGGCTGTCAGTTACACGCGAACATACAACTTTATTATTTGATCAACCATTACAAGATCCCAATTTTTTAAAAAAATCACAGAGCTTTAATCATTGAGAGTTAATTACCAGCTGAAAGCCGCTTTAATTAAAAAACAGCTAAAGACCAATAACTTAAAATGCAAGTATAATCAGAAATTTGAAAGGGAAGCCTTATCTTAAAACAGTTTTATAGTTAGGCTGAAGTAACAAGTTAAATTCAAATTGGCTGAAGGCCTAACACTTAAATACCAAAGGCCTTACGTGGAACAATTCCTTAATTTAGGCTGAAGGCCTTAGAAACAACTCAAACTCAAAATCGGCTGACTACCCAATACAATAAATTCAACAACATTAAAATTTGTTAAAATACCAAAGGTCTTACGTGAAACAGGTCTTTGAACTAGGCTGAAGGCCCTTTGGGGGGAGGGTGGAAAATTATTATTTCTATTGATTTGTTGCGATTCTCAACACAGGCTCTCTAACTACAATGTTGGCAACCAGAAAGTGATTAGCAAAAACGTGATGCCTGCAATTAAAGTTCACTGTGCCCACTATGATGGAGAAATAAAGTTATTGATCATTGAAGTTCATTACTCTGAGGATTTAGGATGATGTCTGGGATTCATAGAAAATGCAGTTTACTGTAACAATTTTCACTATATTCTGCAAACGATAAAGCGTAAAGTTTCAAATAAATATTTAACCAAGCAATACTACTATCAGCTATTGTACGATAAGAGCTGTTCAGAGTCTATTGCGTGGATCCTATTACCCCTAGATAACGAAACTGTTCAATAATCGTTATCGATGTAAATGTTCAAAGTGAATGCTCGCCAAAATTTGATGTCAGTACTCATCAAACGCCATGCTAGTAACGATAGAAGGTCTGTCCTGCGGCGACACGTGAAAATACGACATACGCAAACTGAGAATAAATCACTGGAGTCATTCCACAATTAACACTTTACCCCAATGCGAACTCATTATTAAGTGCATACCGAGTTACGTAATACTGCATCCAAGGCTGTTCCTTGCACCTGCACAAACGCAACGTGGCTTCCGACACGGAGTGAGCGCTGATACGAATCTAGAAGAGAACTGGGGCCTGACTCTGGCTCGCAGCACTTATTTATATAGCCGCGATGCGGACCGCCGAAGGCGCAGCCGACAAAATTTGCCTTCCTAACTACCCGCTCAGGCTAGTAAAGCACCACTTCAAGTTACTAAATAATTAATTGCTTTATTCGCTGAAAGCCAATGAAGCTCTCAATTTAATTGTCCAATCAGCACACAGGTAAGTATCTGCAATAAATGATGTGGCTAGGCTAAATACTTTTGGCGAGAGAATTATTTTTGTTGCACTGCACGCAATATATGAATTCTGAACTTGCCCTTTGAGAGACGCTACAGCTATAGTTTTATACCTATCTTTTGGAAACTTCTCACATCTTTGTTATTATAGCGTATCTCCATTCTACCTAAATCTAAACATCCTAGCTTTATCTAATCTCTTACTTAATCTGTCTTGCTTCCGTACTTTTAGGACTCAAAAACAGAAAATCATGAATTTCAACCAAAATATGACTTTCTGAGATCCAGCATGCTGTTTCCATTAAATTACAATGGAAAAGGAATCCGAATATAAGTTTTGAAGTTTCTAGCTTCTTCCTGTTGCGCCGATGATTTTTACGTAAAACGCTCAAATTTCGAAAACTGTTGAAGTTACTAAACCGAAACTTAACACATTATCATTTTAGCATCATTCCTGACATGCTATTAAGTTTTCAGATTATTTACTTTACTTTTAAGGTATTCTGCAACATTAGTGACGCCATAGCTAGTTAGAGCGGACTAGGCTGGCACACAATGGAAAGCATATGAATTCTATATGGCATAAGTAGGCTGTTTCCCTACAGCCCTAAGAGCAAAATAACTCTAATTTTTAAAGAAAAAGGCTAGAAGACATACAAGTACAAACAACAACAATAAATTTTAAAAAATGGGGTAGTACACACAAGGTCTCTCAGATGTTCGAGTGTCGGCCTGTGATTCAAACACTAACGATCGCTTAGGTGAGACAGGCAGTTGAGCCAACCAGTCACGATCTGACGACAACCCAACCGACCGGCAGTCAGCGGACCCACCGACAAGATAACTTCCACTTGAGCCGAGCCGGCCGGAGTGGCCGTGCGGTTCTAGGCGCTGCAGTCTGGAACCGAGCGACCGCTACGGTCGCAGGTTCGAATCCTGCCTCGGGCATGGATGTGTGTGATGTCCTTAGGTTAGTTAGGTTTAATTAGTTCTAAGTTCTAGGCGACTGATGACCTCAGAAGTTAAGTCGCATAGTGCTCAGCAACCACTTGAGCCGACCAGGGCACAACAGGGAGTTCGATGGAACAACGTAGAAGAAATTGGCGCCCACAACCAATCATACATGGAGCTATCAAACTACACTCCGTATTGGACAGTAACAACACAATGATGAAACTACACTGCCTGAAATTTACGTCAACGGCCAGGGCAGGTAACCAGAACGTTAACGGCCACAAGGCAGAAGATTCCGCTGGTGCACTTCAATTCAAATAACAAAATTCAGTGAAACTCCACCGAAGGGTGGCTAGAATTTTCCAACTTTAAAACCACGTTGTTGCTCCCGGGAATGTCCCAACAGCCGACAACGAACTCCAAACGACACAATGTGAACAGTCTGGACTTGCTGGTAGGTTAAATCAAAACTCAACTTTTGTGTCCGGGGTCGATGAGCCACGGACCTCGTAGCAGTGGAAACAGCGCCACACACACCGACACCTCGTAGAGACCGCCAGTGGGCCCCAGCCAAACTACGCTCCGCTGAGAATTCCTCGCTGCTCCACGCCAACCGACAGACTGGCCGCACACCACCCAGCCGGAAACTATAAGCGCCAGGTCAAAGATAGTCCAAGGTGCGAATATCGATGCACACCGCTACTGCCACCCCCGGAAGGAGAGGATAACAGCATAATCGCGATAACCGCGGGAGACCAAACACAGAATCGCAACGAAGGTTAAATCCAGCGCATAGCTTGAGCCGGCTACGGCTAAGTTGCGTTGAATGGTTCGCACGATGACACTTGTTGATGGCCCAACATTGAAATCTGCAACAACTGGGTTGCACTTCTGTCACGTCGTTGGTCCCGTCCTTGCAGGATCTTTTTCCGGCCGCAGAGATGTCGGAGATTTGATGTTTTACCGGGTTCCTGATATATACGGTATACTCGTGACATTGTCGCCTGACAAAATCCTCACTTCATCACTACGTCGGAGATGCTGTGTCCCATCGCTCGTGCGCCAACTATAACATCACGTTCAAGTTCACTTAAATCTTTTTAACCTGCCATTGTAGCAGCAGTAACCGATCTAACAACTGCGCCAGATACTTGTTGTCTTATATAGGCGTTGCCGACCGCAGCGCTGTATTCTGCCTGTTTACATACCTCTGTATTTGAATATTCACGCCTATACCAGTTTATTTGGCGCTTCAGTGTATATCGAATATGTGAAAGACCTGGCACCTCTTCTGGCAACAAACGGTCGTAGTCACCGAAACAACGGAGAGGCTTACGTTCTCCGAGAAGGCAGAGATACCCGGCCTATCTAAAACGTTTCGAGACTGGTTTAATAAGGAATATAGAAAAGTTAACATGATGGTTTTAGTGCTATGTAGTCTCTCTCCACTTGAAGGAAGAGCGAAGGAAGATTAGGTTTAATGTCCGATCAACATCATAGTCATTATAGAGGAGCTCAAGTTCGGAATGTTTTCATGAATGGAGAAGGAAATCGGCCGGACCCTTTGAAAGTAATCATCCCGGAAATTGCCTGGAGCGATCTAGGAAAATCACAGATAACCTAAATCTTGATGGCCCGATTGCGAATCCAGTGTGCTAATCATGCACCACCTCACCCGGTCCCCCATTTAACCAGAAAAGTTATTTGAATACATGGTGTCTATGTTTTCGGACCTAACCCACATCATGCACTTATATGATTGATAAACCTTGATAGGCTATGAAAACACAACCATCAGTGCAGATGCACATTTACGTTCGACCTCCAGTGGGAATCTAAAGTTAGCGAGCGTGGAGGACACTGTGTGCGGGTGGCACAGTGGTTGAAGCAACTGTGTAACAAGCAAGAGATCTGAAGCCCCGTTCCGGAACAAATTTTTCACTCGCCGCCGCTGATTCCGCATAAAGCCCCGATGCAGCTGGTATCAGTAGTTCCTGCCCTTTCCTTTAGTTTCTGCCCCCTCTTCGACTTCAATTTGCGTGACATGTCAGAAAAGTCCATCTTTGGGATGATGTTCAACTCGGGCATCACATTTCCACACTGTTCGGTCTTCGCGAACCATCAGAGTCGTTTTGTGGTACCTTCGCATTGATAATATCAAGTCTGACGATTTTTCCCAGAATAGAACTGTCCGCGCTATTCATTTCGATCAAGTCCCAACAGATGCCCACGAGTCATTGGTTTTATTCGGGAGACGAAGTGCGCAAAACAAACTTTACTCGCACATTTCTGTTCTTCAAAACATTCTGGAGAATATCTTGACCACATGATTTTGAGATTGCTTCACTGCGACTTTTCACACAACAACGTTTAGTTACTGTGACTGCACGCCCATTACTTAACACTGCCTGATCACAACTGACTGGCCGTATATACATCTGTTACTGACACTTGTTAGTTCAAGGTGGCACCCGAGCTACTGCACTGACGTCGCTTAGACCTCGGGAATAAAACCTATCTCGGAACGTAGATCCAGTCTTTTAGAAGAGTGATGACAGATTCGCAAAGTAAGAGACATACATCACCAACATTAATATCTTGGAAAATTGTGGAACATATTGCATTCTCACATTTCTTGAGTTTAATTTAAGAATGAATAATCAAGCACATGTCGTATGACTATTTGCTTTTTCCGTTTGATCAATAGATCCAAAAGGCAATAATAGTTGATCACTGGTTGATAACACAATTATTGACTTCGGGAAAGTCTCCAATACAGACCGCACAGTGGCTAAGTGAACAAAATATGTGCTTATGGTGTGAGGTTTTGTCCATACCTCAGAGCTCGAAACTCATGGTCATGGCCTGAATGCACGAGCACTTGGCGACGTACGGCTAGCAAGACAAATAACGCGACGTAATGCTCTGCGGATGCAATTGGTAACTTTAATCAGCTTAGACGGGTTAATTCTCTGTCCTGATACACTATCAGATCGGTATAATAAAAGTAGCTAGCTTCGGGTTGACCCGGGAGACAGGGCTAAACTTCTCAGTACTCCAAACTCAATAATTAAAAGTCCCGTACCTATGTAACAACTTTCAGGAAATGTTCCGATATCCGAATAATTGACTGAAATACACTATCTGATCAAAAGTATCCGCGCATCTATCAGTGGAGATCAACATAGGGAGCGCCCACCCTTCGCCTTTATGACGGCTGTAACTCTACAGGGGACACTTCAAATGACATGTCTTGAATGTATTTGGAGGAATGGCACCCAAGATACCCTCCAGAACCAAATCCGAGAAGGTAGTGATGTTGGAAGCGAAGTTTTCGTGCTGACTCATCTCAAAGATGCTCCACTGGATTCAGTTTGGGATTCTGGACAGGCCTCTCCGCTTCAGGAACGTTATTGTCCACAAACCATTGCCACAAAGATGCTGCTTTCACAGCCGTGCCGTCTCAGGCTGAGAAAATCATTGCCTCCAAACTGTTCTCCTACTGTACGCAGTGCACAGTACTGTAAAATGCGTTCATATCCTTCCGTATTTAGCGTTTTCTTAAGCGCTATGAGGGGACTAAACCCTAACCAGGAGAAACACGCCCATATCGTAACACCACCTTCTCCGTAGTTTGCTGTTGGCACTACACGTGATGGCAGATACAGTTCTCCAGGCATTCGACAAACCGAATCCTTTCCACCGGATTCGCGAAAGGGCGCAGTGTGATCCATCAATATAAATCACTCGTTTCCAGTCATCCGCTGTCCAGTGGGACCGCCCCTTCCGCTACCTTAAGGACCAAATGGCGCTGACTACAGAACTGTGTGGTTTGAGGAGCTGCTAGACTACTGTACTCCATTATTTTTAACTCCCTACTCACAGTCATTGTGCTGGCTGGATTACTAGTAGCACTTGGGAACTCACGAGTGATTCCTTCCCCTGGTTTCAGCCGATGTTTTACAACCATCCTCCGCAATGATCGACAGCACAAGTCCCTCAGCACATGAAGTCTGCCTGGTCTTGGTTTAGCTGTGAACATTCCTTCGCGTATCTACTTCACAATTACATCCCCAACAGTGGGCTAGGACAGCTTTGGAAATGTTCCTGGTGGGTTTGTTTCTCAGGAGGCACCGAATGATCAGCGCACGTCCTACGTCACTGAACTCTCCTGCCCGACCCATTCTGCTGTTACTTCCCCTCTACTGGTAACACAATACTCTCCGCCTCCTTTTATGCTGGCTCTCGCGTCATCTAGTGGTCAGTTCCGTATTACATAGGGGTCTTTGGACACTTTGGATCAGATAGTTCACCGCTAACCACCCCTAACAGTTCCACACACCGCCTCCAATGGGCTCCTAGAAACTTTTGCCGATAATTTACATGGTCACAAAATAGGAACAGAGTTCAAAGTCAGCAAGGAAAATGGTCACAGGAAAACATTACCCTCAAATTCACAGGGAAACAAATTTAATTTATTGGCTTTTGCTAAATCTCGCCGATTGCGTCTCGTTCACTAAAACATTATCGCCCAGATAGCTACTGACTCCGCGACCTAATGTAAGGGCACTGTTAAGCGAGCACGTGCACTCTAACTAGAAGGTAACACCAGGAAGTTCCATTCGAAATCCACACCCGCGCACGGGAGCCCATTTCCGAATCTGTCAAATTTTCCTTACTGCAAGAAATAACTGGTTGATCACGAAGAACCACCACATTCCGTCTTCTGAAATACGTTGTAAAATCACCACCTCCGCCCCAGAGGACACGCGACTTCTATACCGCCCGATATCTGACCGCTCACATCACCATTTCGCGAGCTCCCAAGCGCTCTACGAAATCATATAACATTAAGGCCTTTCGACCAATCAGAATTAGGAACAGAATGTAGACATTCTCATTGGCCATTTACTGATCCCACATACAGCGCTTCTGTGAGATATTTGGATTTTATGTGCAATGCATCTTGGAAAAAATCTGGTCAACAAGGGGAAATCATTCGCCATTAAAAACAGCCTAGTTGGTTCCGACTACCATCCCTACGCTAGGATTAGAGAAGGTCTGGCCCATCATGTTCAGGAAACTTGTGGCGGCGATCAAATTAGCGCACATGGCTAGTACCCAGGAACATCAGAAAATGACGTCTTGCAGTGGAATATACACCCCCTCCCAGGGGACACCGCCTTATAGTAGGCACCTTCAGTGCCGGGCGGGAGGGTTTGCGTGCTTCGATGAAGTCGAGAGCTATGCCGGCGGTAGCATAGCTACTGGCAGGGTCTCCCAAGCCGGACTGATCTCGACAGAGGAGCCAGACAAAGTGTGTCCCACAACATAGGGCAGGGAGGGCTCTAGAGGCGTAGTGAAGCCAGCTTCCCTAAAGGAGTAAACCTCATACAAATCCTGGTCCTCCAGGTTGGGGGTTGGGCATGGGGCTAATAACCCCATACTGTAAAAAAAAGAATATTACGGAAATTCAACAGAAGCCTCGGAAACTGGATGGAAAGCATGTATCACGACCCCGGCAAAGGAAACGGATAAAGGATCTAAAAGTAGCATCGTGGAATATGAGGACAATGCTTCAGCCTGGAAAAATGAAAGAAATAGCTAATGAAATTTTAAAATTCAAATATGATATTGCAGGGCTACAGGAAATAAGATGGCAGGGGAATGGGCAGATAGATAAACCTGAGTACTCATTGGTATATAGTGGACCAGAAGAAAGAACAGGCCAACTTGGAACAGGGTTTATAATAACTAGGGCAGTTAGGAAAAGTCTTCTAGAATTTGAACCTATAAATGAAAGGATGTGCAGACTCAGACTAAAAGGTAAATTTAGGAATATATCAATAGTTAATGCACATGCACCAACAGAGGAAAAAGAGGATATAATTAAAGAACAGTTCTACGAAGACTTGGAAAAAGTATGCTGTGCAGTACCTAAATATGACCTGATGCTAGTAATAGGAGAATTTAATGTAAAAATAGGGAGGAAGGAAAATCCGTATGGAGTTTCTGGAAAATATTCACTACATGAAGAAAACAATGAGAATGGAGACTTACTATGCCAATTCGCAGCAAGGAATAATATGATTATTAAAAGTACCTGCTTTCCACATAAAAGGATCCATCTGGGTACTTGGAAGTCTGCAGCCAATGGAGTAGTCAATCAGATTGACCGTATTTTAGTGATTGCACGCCACTCCACGTCAGTTACGGATGTACGGAGCTGCAGAGGACCAAACTGTGATTCAGACCACTTTTTGATAAAATCAGTCTTGAGAGAGAAACTGTCACTAACAAAGGGCAACAGAATGGGAAAGATGATGAAATGGAATACAGACAAACTGAACATCCCTGATGAAGTAAAAAAATACCAAGTAACACTAAGCAGAAAGTTGAGCAATGAAGAGACCACAGTAGGAGTAGATGAAAGGTGGAACAGGTTTGAAAAAGCCATTAAGGATGCTGCAGAGGAAATAATAGGCATAAGAAGGAACAGAAGAACCCAGGAGTGGTTTGATGAAGATTGCAGGTCAGCAATAGAGGAAAAGAACAGGGCAAGAACAAAAGTGCTACAGAGAGAAACCAGAAATAATGTGGAACAATATAGAGAATTAAGGAGAAGAGCTAACAGACTGTGCAAGAGAAAGAAAAGAGAGTGGAATAAGAAGAAATTTCAAGAACTAGAAGATCTAAAGGAACAGAGTGAAATAAGAAAGTTCTATCATGCCATAGGCAAAATGAAGAATAGATTCCAACCAAAAACAACGGCCTGTTCCAGTAAAGATGGGAAAATGATAAGGGAGGAAGAACAGATAGTGGGAAGATGGGCAGAGTATTTCAAAGATACACTAAGCACCAGCCTAGAAGATGAAGAGACAGATGCACAGGCGGGAAGAGTGGAGCTGGAAGTAGACAATGAAACCAATGAGGCAAGAAAGCCAACACTACAAGAGGTCTCCCAGGCTGTGCACAAGTCAAAAAACAATCGAGCCCCTGGGGAAGACAGCATAATTGCTGAATTAATAAAAACTGGTGGTGAGGCTGTAATAAAGGAACTGCACACATTAATATCAGATGTATGGGAAACAGAAACTATGCCAGATAATTGGAAAATTGGAATAATAGTCCCCATTTATAAGAAAGGGGACAGAACAGCATGTGAAAACTATAGAGGTGTAACACTCCTAAGTACAGCTTATAAGATCTTCACAAGTATATTAAACGAAAGGATACAGAAGTGTGCAGAAGGCATACTAGGGGAATATCAGTGTGGCTTTCGACCAGGCAGATGAACAAATGATCAAATATTTGTGATAAGGCAAATGATGGAAAAGTTCTATGAATATGATATAGATCTGCATTTCTTATTCATCGATTTCAAACAAGCCTTTGACAGCATAAATCGGCAAGAACTATACAGAATACTGAAATAAGTTGGTATATGTGCTAAATTAATAAGACTAATCAGAATGACAATGACAGAGACAAGAGCAAAAGTAAAGGTCCTTAGCAGAACAAGTGATAGCTTTGACTTTAATAAAGGTGTGAAGCAAGGGGATAGTCTCTCCACTGTCCAATTCAACATAGCCCTGCATAGTGCAGTAAATAAAATCAACAAAAGAGGCACCATATTTATGAAAACTAGCCAGATATGTGCATACGCTGATGACACTCCTAGAAACATACCGGGCAATGGAAACAGAAGCCTTAAAAATTGGCCTCATAGTAAATGAAAACAAAACAAAATATATGGTAACGTCACAATCTGGGGCCAGAAGAACCCCTAAAAACCTAAACATCAATGGGAAATGCTTCAATGGAGTGCCCTCTTTTAACTACTTGGGAGCCCTAATAACAAATGATAACAGTATTGGAAAGGCTATAAGGGAAAGAATACAAGCAGGAAACAGAGCTTACTTTGCAAATTTGCAGCTTTTCAAAAACAGCCTTGTTACAAGAAAAACTAAACTGCTAATATATAATTCCCTAGTCCGCCCAGTTATCACATACGGCTCAGAGGTATGGACGTTGACAGAACACGATAAAAATGCTCTAAGAAGCATTGAGCGGAAAATACTACGCAAATTCTATGGGCCAATAAGGGAGGAAGAAGGCTGGAGAATACGCTACAATGCCGAATTACAGGAGTTAATACAAGGCAGGGACATAGTAAAATGTGGTGTCACCGCCAGACACCACACTTGCTAGGTGGTAGCTTAAATCGGCCGCGGTCCATTAGTACATGTCGGACCCGCGTGTCGCCACTGTCAGGATCGCAGACCGAGCGCCACCACAAAGCAGGTCTAGAGAGACGTACGAGAACTCGCCCCAGTTGTACGACGACGTTGCTAGCGACTACACTGACGAAGCCTTTCTCTCATTTGCCGAGAGACAGTTAGAATAGCCTTCAGCTAAGTCCATGGCTACGACCTTGCAAGGCGCCATTTGTACCATTGCATGTATCTCAAGATAGTCTCACTTGTATCATCAAGAATGCTGTATACCAAAGGACGATATAAAAGTTAAGTGTTCTAGTAGCTACGTTCTTTTCTTTATCACATTCATAACGAATCCTGTTCCAGACTTCGCGCCAGTCGGCGTGTGTGTACGAGTGCCCTTTCGGCTACCCGTCTCTGTGGACTGGCTGCCTTAACAGTCCACTACATAAAATTTGTGAAATCACAGCGAATACGATGGCTAGGACACTTGGAGAGAATGGTAGAGGATAGAATTGCAAAGAAAATGATGAAAGGTATGATCCATTCAGTTAGGCGAAAAGGGTGACCTAGAAGAAGATGGATCGACGAGGTAATAATGGATATCAGCAATATGGGAGTCCGGGGGTGGAAAAGAGCAGCAAATAACCGAGAAGTGTGGAGAAAGATTGTTGAAGAAGCCAAGGCTCACCAAGGGCTGTAGAGCTACTGAAGAAGAAGAAGAAGAAGTGGAATATACACTATGTGATCAAAAGTATCCGGACACCTGGCTGAAAATGACTTACAAGTTCGTGGCGCCCTCCATCGGTAACCTTGGAATTCAGTATTGAGTTGGCCCACCCTTAGCCTCGTTGGCAGCTTCTACTCTCGCAGGCATACGCTCAATCAGGTGCTGGGAGGCTTCTTGGGGAGTGGCAGCCCATTCTTCACGGAGTGCTGCACTGAGGAGAGGTCGAGCAACCACTGCCACAGGTCGTGCATTATGAACAGGTGCTCGATCGTGTTCAAAACTGCAATCGCCATCCCCCAATTGCTCTTCAACAGTGGGAAGCAAGAAGGTGCTTAAAACATCAACGTAGGCCTGTGCTGTGATAGTGCCACGCAAAACAACAAGGTGCGCAAGCCCCCTCCAAGAAAAACACGACCACACCGTAACACTACAGCCTACGAATTTTACTGTTGGCATTACACACGCTGGCAGATGACGTTCGCCGGGCATTCGTCATACCCACACCCTGCCATCGGATCGTCGGATCGCCACATTGTGTACCGTGATTCGTCACTCCACCCAACGTTTTTCCACTGCTCAATCGTTCAATGTTGCGAAAGTAGTGTCTGGTGAACGCCAGGAGAGTTTGATACAACCGTTCAACTGTTAGCGATGTGTGCAAACGACCGTGAAGAAAACCGATCTCCAGGCATTCGACAAACCGAAGCATTTGCATCGGATGTGCGAAAGGGTGTAGCATGAATCATCAATATAAATCACTCGTTTCCAGTCATCCGCTGTCCAGTGGGATCGCTCTTTCCATTACCGTGAAGAAAACATTTCCAATTTTCTTAGGCTGAATGCAGACGATGAAGTTGTGTACATAGAGGTTGAAAGGTGCCTGTTGTAGTTTCCCATCCTCCAGATATTCTGTTTGTTATGTGTCTGTTTCTCGTGAGAAATTTTTTGTTGTCAGATCGCAATCCATTGATTGATTATCGCATATCCACTGCTGCGTATGCTTCACTAGTTTTCCTGCCTGAGGTCTTAGGAGCGAGAATGGCCTCAGCCAGTGAGTAGCGAAAGTGCGTTAGCTATAAACGGCTTGCCGGTTTTGAAGGGAAACAAAGCGTTGTGCTTCAGGGCTATTGTGTTCGAGGCTGAGCTAGAGTGAAGTCGTACCTGTATTACGGTGGAATGTGGAGTGCTATAGAGCGTGGCTTCATTAACATATATGAGAGACAGAGGGAGGGAGTGTGTGTGTATGTGTGTGTGTGTGTGAGAGAGAGAGAGAGAGCAGTACATGAAAGCAGCAATGGGCTCGTGTTGTGGAACTGCTAGTGACGAGTATATACAGCTCCTCTCTACTGGCCCCTTCTACAACTTAATGTAGTAGTTTTCTACCTTTTAGTGTTTGACGAGCTACATGCCAATACTGAGGCTGTTTAGGCACTGTTGTCGAACTAGTAGCAGATTGATACTCGCGGTTACGTTCAATGTGGGTCAGATTGCGTCGTGTTTACGCGTTGTATTGGATTCACGATCAGGTTTGGTTCAAATGGCTCTGAGAACTATGGGACTTAACTGTTGAGGTCATCAGTCCCCTAGAACTTAGAACTACTAAAACCTAACTAACCTAAGGACATGACACACATCCACGCCCGAGGCAGGATTCGAACCTACGACCGTAGCGGTCGCGCGGTTACAGACTGTAGCGCCTAGAATCGCTCGGTCACCGCGGCCGGCCGATCAGGTTTAGCAAATTGTGATTTCATTCACTAAAATGTTTTACATTTTATATATTTTCAAATTTACGTTAAAGCGCAGGTCCTTGTATGACTACCGAGCGAGGTGGCGCAGTGGCTAACACACTGGACTCGCATTCTGGAGGATGACGGTTCAATCCTGCGTCTGGCCATCCTGATTTAGGTATTCCGTGATTTCCCTAAATCGCTCCAGGGGATGGTTCCTTTGAAAGGGCACGACAGACTTCCTTCCCCGTCCTTCCTTAATCCGATGAGACTGATGACCTCGCTGTCTGGTCTCCTCCCCCAAACAACCCCAACCCCCTTGTATGACTGTATCAAGGGTACTGCGTGAATCAAACAAACTCCGCCCGAACAGGCCTTCGAGGTCCAACAGTACCGACAGGCCGCCCTGTCATCTTCAGCCCTTAGGCGTCGGCAAATGTGGATACGGTGGGGCATGTGGTCAGCACACTGCTCTCCCTGCCGCAGTCAGGTTTCGGTGACTAGTGCCGCTACTTCTCAATCAAGCAGCTCTTCAATTTGATTTGTAACCTCCCCTTAGAAAAATTAATGAATTACTGTGCTGGTAAACCTCTTACATTATTTGATTTTCAAACAGCTGAGCAGAACTGAACGTACTCAGACATTTCTCTCTTTACTTATTTGAATCATCGCTAAACTGACACACAATATTTTTAGTGCAACGCAATCTGACTTTCAATAATCCCTACAAAAGAACGACCCTGACTAACAATAACCTATACCTTTCATGAATCACTTACCTCACAAAAATCTTCGTTATTCGAACTACTGCAATATATCGAGCGCCAATACTGCAAGCTAAATAAAAGATTTTAACTACTGATAGGCATAGTTAGCAAATGAAAGATTTTGATAAAGAACAAACAATGTAACTTCCTGGCAGATTAAAACTATGTGCCCAACCGAGACTCGAACACGGGACCTTTGCCTTTCGCGGGCAAGTGCTCTACCAACTGAGCTACCGAAGCACGACTCATGCCCGGTACTCACAGCTTTACTTCTGCCAGTACCTCGTCTCCTACCTTCCAAACTTTACATAAGCTCTCCTGCGAAACTTGCAGAACTAGCACTCCTGAAAGAAAGGATATTGCGGAGACATGGCTTAGCCACAGCCTGGGGGATGTTTCCAGAATGAGATTTTCACTCTGCAGCGGAGTGTGCGCTGATATGAAACTTCCTGGCAGATTAAAACTGTGTGCCCGACCGAGACTCGAACTCGGGACCTTTGCCTTTCGCGGGCAAGTGCTCTACCAACTGAGCTACCGAAGCACGACTCACGCCCGGTACTCACAGCTTTACTTCTGCCAGTACCTCGTCTCCTACCTTCCAAACTTTACAGAAGCTCTCCTGCGAACCTTGCAGCACTCCTGAAAGAAAGGATATTGCGGAGACATGGCTTAGCCACAGCCTGGGGGATGTTTCCAGAATGAGATTTTCACTCTGCAGCGGAGTGTGCGCTGATATGAAACTTCCTGGCAGATTAAAACTGCAGTCTCGGTCGGGCACACAGTTTTAATCTGCCAGGAAGTTTCATATCAGCGCACACTCCGCTACAGAGTGAAAATCTCATTCTGGAAACATCCCCCAGGCTGTGGCTAAGCCATGTCTCCGCAATATCCTTTCTTTCAGGAGTGCTAGTTCTGCAAGGTTCGCAGGAGAGCTTCTGTAAAGTTTGGAAGGTAGGAGACGAGGTACTGGCAGAAGTAAAGCTGTGAGTACCGGGCGTGAGTCATGCTTCGGTAGCTCAGTTGGTAGAGCACTTGCCCGCGAAAGGCAAAGCTCCCGAGTTCGAGTCTCGGTCGGGCACACAGTTTTAATCTGCCAGGAAGTTTCATATCAGCGCACACTCCGCTGCAGAGTGAAAATCTCATTCTGGAACAAACAATGTATTTACCTAATAGTGTTCAAAAGTCATAATATATATATCAGTTCATGACATCCAGTCTTACAAATTTACTGTCTCTGATGGATACACGTCCAGATCATCCGCTCTCAAAACTCCGCCATCTCTCTGTCCACATCCACCACTGCTGGCGGCTCACCTCCAACTGCGCAACGCTATGCGCTGTTCACATCCAACTGCCCAACACTACAATAGCGACTATTCCAACAATGCCACGCAGCCACAGACTGCACACAGCACAGCCAGTGATTTTCATACAGAGCGCTACGTGGCGTTACCAATATAAAAACCTAAACAGCCTACTTACAGCTTCACAAGGGCTGAGTGCACCCCGCTTGCCAACAGCACTTGGCAAACGCTGACGGTGACCCATCCAACTGCTAGCCACGTACGACAGCACTTAACTTTGGCGATTTGATGGGAACCGGTGTTACCACTGCGGCAAAGCCATTGGCAAATACTGCGTGAATCATGTAACATTAATCTGAGTGTTTCGTGTTAAATCATTGTATTCTTAGGATTTATTAATAACTGGCAATTTAGCAAATAGTTTCATATGTTTATTTCGATTTCGTTCCTTTCATCACCTTCATTAAATGAGGCACGATTTTTACAACATGATGACGTTGGATAACCATGAGGTTTTGTACTAATGCCTGACGTAGGAGTATCTAGGGATACGATATTATGTCTTCCGCTCACTTATTAATTTGATGATAATCTCTTTTCATGTCTCTCGATCTGTAGGGTTCAGCAAAGAATTCCATTACCTTAGTAACTATTTCAGATTATGGAAGATAAGTTTGCCTCGAGAGCTTCAGGGCAACAGCTGCTTCAGCATCTTGTTATTGTGCTCTTTGACATCGGTACGTAACTGGGCTACAATAATCAAAAGTACATCATTACATATACGAGAATAATTTCCACTGTGTTACGGATGCGTGTCTGTGATCAATCATTCGAGAGGACAGTTGGATCGCATAATAATGTCCACTGCTATTAGGGAAATCGCATCCAATTTTACAGACACTATACAGGTTTATGTTCACAGAAAACTAAATAAATGTAATGTAATACTTCTAAACGTACAAACAGAGCCGACATCCTCTGACTACATGCTTGGTGAACAGTTCCTGTAATCAGTCACGAATGTCAAGTAACGATCTGAGATTGACATGAGTTTGTTTCTTTATTATTATTTTGTCCCGCCGAACCGCATATGGATGCGGTCGGACATTGCCAGCGGTGCAGTCAGCCAGCTCCTCAGCCAACAACAAAAATTAATTGAGAAGAAAAAACAAGAAACAGGAATTTACAACGAATTTAAAACTTTTTAAAGATAGAAAGAAAATGGAAGTTTTTTTACAGGGTGGGGTAAATAAAAGTGACCTGGAGAACGGAATTCCAGGGTACCGCACAAAGAAACGCAGCAGAGGAAAGAAAATACAGTACTAACCCGACTAAAGGAGATGTTGAAAGTGATCACCATAATAACTTGGCACTTTTGGGTCCTGGACAACAAGTTGCTGAAGGTGGATCGAAGTTGGACTTCCGGAATTTGCTGCAATCTCATCCGAAATGTTCTACTGCAGTTCTCGGAGACTATGTGGCTTGTTGCGATACACCTTGGACTTAATGGCTCCCCACACAAAGTAATCACACTAACAGGTCAGGCCGGGAAGAGCGAGCGGTTCTAGGCGCTATAGTCTGGAACCGCGCAACCGCTACGGTATCAGGTTCGAATCCTGCCTCGGGCATGGATGTGTGTAATGTCCTTAGGTTCGTTAGGTTTAAGTAGTTCTACGTTCCAGGGGATTGATGACCTCAGAATTTAAGTCCCATAGTGCTCAGAGCCATTTTAGGGAAGTGGCCAGACTGACCTCTCCTAACAAGTCTGTTAGGCGTGAAGATTGTGCAATTGTGCACCAAGGTTTGGCCAGCTATATGGACAGCTGCTCCATCCTGTCGGAACTTACTGTAGGTTTTTTACTCCTCCGTTTATACTGCCACAAATTCATGTCCAGTCGTATCCACTGGTCCAGGCCACTTTTATTTGCCCCTCCCTGTATATACTGTCCAATAGATGTGATTTCCTGCAGTTACGGTTAAAAACAGTAATAATAAGTGATAAACCGAAGAAAGTAAGAGCACATTTAAAAACATTTAAAATCTGATGCCGAAACACGGATATCTAGAAAAAGCAATTTCCTTGCACTAATCCTTGAAGGTCCTGTCCTGAAGTAGGGAGTCTGTTGTTCAAGGGGAAAAGATTAGTCGGTGAGGTGGGTAGGAATGTGGTGGCATAAGGATCGAGGACTGGTGCATAGCATTCGTGGGTGGGGGTGGCTGTTGGGACAAAAGAGGGGGTGGAGTAGAGGGGGCTATTAGTGAGGCTAAAATCTGATGGGGAGAAGGAGGCAGTGAAAGAAAGGCAGACAGGATGGGGGGGAGGTACGGAAATATGGACAGGGGAGAGAGAGGGAGGCCTGACGAGGTGGGAATGGGTGAGGTGGATTTAGAGTATGTAGGAGGGGTAAATATCAGGACGAAGTTCATGATCTGGTGGGGGGGAGGGGGGAGAGAAACGGTTGAAGTTTCTCATGGGAAAGTATGTGGAGGGTGTGCAAGTGTAAATTTAGTGGGATGTGTCGGTAAAGGTGCAGCAGCATATGAAGACAGGGGAAACTATAGGATTACGGGAATCGAGTTTGTGGATGGTGTGTATTGTTTGGAGGTGTTCAATGTGAGCCAGTAGAAGCGGGAATTTGGTGAGTGGTAAATGGCGTCTCAGGATCTGGTGGGAATTATAGAACTTGGGTGGGGCAGAGATCCAGGCAACATTCACGTAGCAAAGGATGAGTTGGATCAAGATTTTTTACGTGTAGAGGACAGTGGTGAGATGCAATCCCCAAGTTTGGCCAGTTAGTAGTTTTAGTCTACTGTGGGATTTCTGTTGAGTGCTTAGTAGGTGAGGTTTCCATGTTAGTCGCCAATCGACAGTTAGTCTAAGATATCTTTGTGTGTTAGGTAGATGGATGGTACAGTTGCAAATGGTAAGGTAGAAATGGTGACGGGAGTGGCGGTTGGTGCGTCCTATAGTTACTGCCTTGGTTTTGCAAGGGTTGATGTTGAGGAGCCATTTGTTACACCAGGAGGCAACCTGATTCAGGTGGACTTGGAGGGATCGTTGGAGTTTCTGGAGTGTAGGATAGAGAGCAAGGAAAGTGTTGTCTTCAGCAGTGATATGAGGTGTATCGATCTCGTATATCTGCCAACGATGAAGTAGACGCAAGGCTGAGATTCAGTGAGAGAGTCCTAAACAAGCATAATTCATCCATGAGAGAAACTGTTTACCAAACCGCCATTTTCCCAGTTCCTGTGTGTTATTCGTCGATTTAGGATCCTTAACAAAATAGTACTAAGAGAAGTTGGTTCAAATGGCTCTGAGCACATTTGCGACTTAACTTTTGAGGTCATCAGTCGCCTAGAACTTAGAACTAATTAAACCTAACTAACCTAAGGACATCACACAGATCCATGCCCGAGGCAGGATTCGAACCTGCGACCGTAGCGGTCACGCGGTTCCAGACTGAAGCGCCTAGAACCGCATGGCCACACCGGCCGGCACTAAGAGAAGAGATAGAGCAGATTCAGAAAGAGCTGCTCGCTCCTCCACGAGTTCTCTTTATTCAGCACGAGAGAGTTACAGAAATGCTCAGCAGGCTGCAATGGCAAACTCTACAACAAAAACGACTTAGAGATTTAATTGTGTATCAGGACTACAGAAATGAAGCTTGAAAAGACACAAAAAATTAATTACATAACTGCATTTTTTTCGAGATAATTAAACTATCATTCGGATGTAATAGTCAAGTTTCATAAAAGGTTGAAAATGTCGGAAGTAAAATTTCAGCAAATGACTACGAAGAAAGTACAAATATTTTTCCACACAGTCAAAACCTGTAAGATGCATATTTCTAATCACGCATGTGGCATTTGTCCACGTCATCTGTAATTAGTTTTTTACTATTTGTTATGAGCACTACAATATGTCTGACGGCTTTGAGACAAAGTATTTGATCGCAGTTGATCATTTTCTCGGTGTGATTGATCAGTGATGTGTTTCCGAGATTTTATCCGAGAAGTTGTTTCCATTTTAGCCTTTTAGTTGTGACGAAATTTTATTACATCGTCAGCTTCCTGTATCTGATTTCTTTTCACAGATTGCTTCACCTCGTTGTGAAGTCTTTGTTCAAAAATGGTTCAAATGGCTCTGAGCACTATGGGACTTAATTTCTGGGGTCATCAGTCCCCTAGAACTTAGAACTACTTAAACCTAACTAACCTAAGGACACCACACACATCCATGCCCGAGGCAGGATTCGAACCTGCGACCGTAGCGGTCGCGCGGTTCCAGACTGTAGCGCCTAGAGCCGCTCGGTGACCCCGGCCGGCGAAGTCTTTGTTGTTATGACAAAGTGTTGCTTCTCGATTTTTATTTCAAATTGTTCAATGGAAGTGACTGTATTCGCCATAAGATCGCTCTTGCAGCACTTCCGAAATGCGCTCACGTCACTGCAGAAATGCTGTTCGACTGGCCGACCTAGATGAGAGCTGACGAGGACAAAATGTCATTGACGTGTCACGCGAGGGTTGAAAGAACGAGGAGGAATAAAAATTAAGGTAGCATTGTTAATGCGGGTCACGTGACGGTCCATACAGCAACATCTGCAGAGCGCGGTGCGGCGCGAGAACGCGTGCCTGCTGTCTGCAACATTCAGGGCGCGTGCACGCTGTTTTACGCCACATTTCGCAAGCGCGGCAGTTTGGGCGTACGCCGCGAGTGTCGCCAGCGGCGGCAGGACTGCTGCATTAATAATGAACAAGTGCCGAGCGGCGCGCGCAGATGCGGCGCCCGTGCTCCCCTGCATAATGTACGGCCATTTATCTTGTGTTCAGGCCGCGAGTGCGAAATGGAATACAATGCACCCTCACGAAGACACGTATAAATATAGAAAAGCAGAGCGCGACGTCTCCTGCGAAAAAGCTTTCTGAGAGCATTGCCATATTTCCAGTAGGAGCCGGGGTGTGTGAGTGAAGTTCTGTCATAAACGAACGTTGAATGGATGTCCATTGATGTGTCCAGCTTCGGGTGACATTAATATGGTTGCCACGATCTGAAAGGGAACTAAGAAACTTCCTTTTAGGATTTCGTGCCTCAGTCTGTTAAATCGGAACTCTTACGGGATCGCTCAGTTGTCCATCTGTCTGTCCATATCCCTCTTCTCTGGAACAGTTTGGTCCATCAAGTTCGCCGGCCAGAATGGCCGAGCGGTTCTAGGCGCTACAGTCTGGAACAGCGCGACCGCTACGGTCGCAGGTTCGAATCCTGCCTCGGGCATGGATGTGTGTGATGTCCTTAGTTAGGTTCTAAGTTCTAGGGGACTGATGACCTCAGCAGTTAAGTCCCATAGTGCTCAGAGCGATTTTTTGCATCAAGTTCAAATTTATATCACATACTAGGGTCGAAGATCCCTTGGCGGTGTAAAAAATGTAAGCTTCTAAGTTAATAGAATCAAAAAATACTGCCATTTATACCGAGCGAGGTGGCGCAGTGGTTAGCACACTGGACTCGCATTCGGGAGGACGACGGTTCAATCCCGTCTCCAGCCATCCTGATTTAGGTTTTCCGTGATTTCCCTAAATCGTTTCAGGCAAATGCCGGGATGGTTCCTTTGAAAGGGCACGGCCGATTTCCTTCCCAACCCTTCCCTAACCCGAGCTTGCGCTCCGTCTCTAATGACCTCGTTGTCGACGGGACGTTAAACACTAACCACCACCACCACTGCCATTTATGTCACATATTTTAATACTCGAACACACACTCATCAATACCTGTAGGATACTTCCCGTTGATCTATAGTCATGAAGTTTGGAAAGAAGCAAGTTTTCATACTACAAATAAAGGGAAAACTCCGAAATAGTTAATTTGTAATTATATCACACGAAAATAATATTTCTTTTGTGATTTGTTATCCTGTCTGCAAACTTAAAATTAAAACATTCTCGAAAGTCCAGTAGTATCTGGGACCGATATAGTGCCAGCATCAGTGTCGATAAGAGGCAAAAATTCTCAATATCCTTGAGTTCCAGAATGGATAAATTGTCTGTATACTTAATTAAGTTTGTATGGAATTCTCAGTTCACGAGTCCTTCTCGCAGCTGGCCAACTTTTACGACACTAACGTTACCGTCTTTAGATAGGGTTAACCCTGTCGAGACGAAATGCTGGTGATTCAGAAGGATCGCAGGCTGCATAATCCTGCAGCGGTTGTGGATTGAGCTGACTATGTTTCTTGTCTTGGTAGTGTCCTGTCTTATATTTCAGCTGCCTCATTTGGGTGATGTAGACTTGGCTGAGGTCTGACGTTGCGCCAGACGGCAAAGTGTGGTACAGAAATAATATAGTATCTCCGTAAAACAGTATTCTTTCTCTTCTCCGTCGTAATGAAACACGCGAGGACGGACCTGAAAAGTTTCTCGTTTGTTCCCCTTACAGTGGAAATTGTAAAACGATATTTATACCTTCTGTTATTGAACAAATACCAGAAATTACTGTTTTTAGTCTCAGGTAGCAGGTGAGATGCAAGAGCCTAAACGAAGTTTCAAGATTTTTGAACTATGGGGAGTCGTTAGTTCTTGTTTCTCCACAGAAAGTCTGCGAAGGACATTCACACTGAGATATCACAAACGGTAGGAGACGTGCGTCCTTCCTACAGCAATGTGAAAACCTGGGTGCTCGTTTCAAGACTCCGCATTGAACCTTTTCTTCCATTTTTCATTTTCCACTCCAAAGATTATGGCGGACTGTTTTAGATCCGGCCCATTCAGTCGCTGCTTTTTTCAATCACTTGCAAGGTGAGCTGTTAATGGAACAGAGGGGTTCGCAATTGGGAAAAATGGGAGAGCCTACCAGTTCCGGCGTTTAGGAAGGAATTCCTCCTTTTATACCTTTGTCGGAACTGGCGGAATGGGAATATTTTTGGGATAATGTTCTTCCTGGTCCCCGACAAAAATTAAACTTCATCTCTGCTCCGCTTGTATACTTTCATTACTGCGCCGCGGGTCCGTAATACCTGTAGGCGACACTCACTGTCACAGTGGGCAGTAAAACACAAACACATGTCCACCAGCTACAAAGTTTGAATGCAGTGCCTGCTCCATCTGTCAGGTGACAAGAAGAAATCACACCTTATGATAGATAGGCTAGCGGGCGAACCGCTTGATACCACACAGCAAATTTTACTCATTTCGAAATGGGAAATATTTATTACACGAGAAATCGCAATTTGGTAATCTTGCAACTTACACTGAACGATACACAGTATGTATACAGGGTGTCCCATTTATCTTGACCACCCTAAATAACTGTTTGTTCAGATGCAAATTACAAAATGTTTCAAGTAAATGTTCTTTAGCCGTCAGGGGGACATCAATCAGCATGATTGCCTTCGTAGCAGCTTTGTTTTTTACAAAGATACGAACAGCGGTGTGACTTTTTTAAATGGCACCCTGTATTTTTTATTCGATAATTCATTTCCTCTCCTAAAGACCTATTCAAAAATGTATCACAGTGTACCATTCAGTGAAACACGTTGCTATTAATTACATAACACAACATTGACTTTGAGCCCGGGTTCACAAACTCGTCCATTTGCTGGAGTTGTCAGAAAACAAATGAACACCAAGTAAAAACATAACACAAAATTGACTTTGACTCTCCTGTACCATTGGCCAGGAGTAGAACATTCAAAGGTGCTAAAAGTGGTGATCCTGGACACCGATACGCTGGTGCACTCGTTGAATGAAAGAATTATTTACTGCTTCCAATGTTGCCTGCGGAAGAGAATTACAAGCAAGCACGATACGTTCCTGCATGTCCTCTGGAGTTGTTGGAATATCGCGATAACGTCTTTAACGTATCCCCAAATAAAAAAGTCCAGAGGATTTAAATCAGGAGAGCCCGCATCTCGTGGTCGTGCGGTAGCGTTCTCGCTTCCCACGCCCGGGTTCCTGGGTTCGATTCCCGGCGGGGTCAGGGATTTTCTCTGCCTCGTGATGGCTGGGTGTTGTGTGATGTCCTTAGGTTAGTTAGGTTTAAGTAGTTCTAAGTTCTAGGGGACTGATGACCATAGATGTTAAGTCCCATAGTGCTCAGAGCCATTTGAACCATTTTTAAATCAGGAGACCTAGCAGGCCAGGTATCTGTTCCTCTTCGACCAATCCATCTGGTAAGATATCTTCGGTTCAGAACACGACGTGCACGCAAGGCATCTGCTGGACATCCATAGTGTTGATACCACATGAGCATTCTGGTTCTTAGTGACACTTCATCCAGAAGAGGAGGAAGAATTCGTCCGAGGAAGTTGGCATACGCTGTGCCTCTTACACTACTATTGATGAAATAAGGGCCAATACCCGTAGCACCAAGCATCCCACACCAGACGTTAACTCTCCATTGTCTCTGATGTTCCACCTGTCTAGGCCATTGTGGGTTGTCGCTGGACCAATTATGGATGTTCCTTGTATTTACCTGTCAAATGGTTCAAATGGCTCTGAGCACTATGGGACTTAACTTCTGAGGTCATCAGTACCCTAGAACTTAGAACTACTTAAACCTAACTAACCTAAGGACATCACACACTTCCATGCCCGAGGCAGGATTCGAACCTGCGGCTGTAGCGGTCACGCGGATCCAGACTGGAGCGCCTAGAACCGCACGGCCACTCCGGCCGGCCATTTACCTGTCCTTTGTCTAAGAAGGAACATTCATCGGTAAATAGAACATTGGAGAAGAAGTTCGGGTTAGCGAGGATTTGCTGCTGTGCCCACTGACAGAACTGTACACGATTCTGGAAATCATTCCCAGTCAATTCTTGATGTAGGTGTACATGGTAAGGATGCAACCGGTGCCATGTAAGAATACGATGTACACTGGTTTTAGGAATGCCAGTCTCGTGTTCAAGCTGTCGTGTGCTTGCATGTGGATTCATAGCAACGGAAGCGAGAGCGGTAACTTCGACAGCTACGTCTGTGCGAGTGCTACGACGATTGCGTTGCCGTGAGTTGAAAGTTCCCGTTTGCTGAAGCGTCGCAACAAGACGAGAATACATCCGTCGGGAAGGTGGGTTCTTGTCAGGATGTCGCTCTCTGTACAGTTTCATCGCCTGCGTAGCATTTCGCCCACCTTCAACAACAACAACAACAACAACAAAAACAATAAAAGAAACGCTATGACGATGCAGTTAGTAAGGAGGAGAGCCTTTACTGTATGCCTACTCTTGACAACAGTATTTAAAAGGATTAAACTACTGTACTAAATGTATCCGTACATAAGAAAACAGTATTGCAATTACTGTTCTGCTAACTAACATTTCCCGTAGACGAGTAGCATTTCTAACTTCTCTTCGTTGGTGTACATTCTACTCACACGTCTCTTCAACTGACAATTGTTGACGGAATGACGGGTGTGCATTCTACTTATGTTTTACATTTGTTCTCTGGCAACGTCAGCACGTGGATGTCTTCCATTACCCCGAGTACCTGCAATAAGCGCTGGGAGCGTCGACGTCAATGTTGTGTTATGTAATCAATAATATTGCGTTTCAGTGAATGGTACACTGTGATACATTTTTGAATGGGTCTTTAGGAGAGGAAATAAATTACCGAATAAAAAACACAGGTTGCCATTTAAAAGTCATACCGCTGTTCATATCTTTGTAAAAAACAAAGCTACAACGAAGACAATCATGCAGATTGATGTCCCCCTGGCGGCTAAAGAACTTATGCTTGAAACATTTTGTAATTTGGATCTGGACAAACAGTTATTTAGGGTGGTCAAGATAAATAGGACACCATGTCTGTGTGTGCTGATATAGGAATTACGAGAAGTCAGGAACGAAATTAGAGAGAGCACCAACTTCATGGTCTGACTCGTTGATAAAGTACGCATTACCAGTGACAATCAATAAGAATGACTGTATTTTATCAATGGCTATTTGGCACTTGTCTGCTGCCCTTAATCATTTTTAAATACTCTTTTGCAACGACGTGATATTACAAACAGCTGAAAATCTGAAATACGGATAGCATTAAGATTATACACTCCCAAGGGTTCCTGTTTGTCAGTTTTAAACTACGGAACAAATAATTTTTTTAGCTAAGCTGACACATTAAATCATTGTCTAGTATAATTAATTATAAATTACATAGGTATTAGTAGTAGTCATTAATTAATAATGATAGAGGAAGATTAAGGGAAGTTTCTTAATTTCAAATACACAGTAATCATCTACACGAACAACGCGTCGGTTTGTCTGTTTGGACAAGCTTCTCCAAAACTACCAAACGAATTTTCACGGGGTTTTCCCGGGTAACTTGGGCATAGCTTGGGGCACCTGTACGGTGCCTTTATTTAATCAAAACCGGACCACAGGGGAAAAGAGACAGTGATTGAAAGTTTTATCCACTCTAACGTTATTAATGCGAAAGTAACTCTGTCTGCTACGTTTTTACGATCATCCCGCAGAACCGATTCCGATGAAATTTGGTATAGAGATAGTTTGAACCCTGAGGGAGGACATGGGTTACTTTAGAAAGCGTGTAGTACAAGACACTTATTGATTTGAAGAATATTACGCGAACTGCGGAAAAGATTTACTTTTTGAATGAGATAATATTCTTTGAATTTTTATTTGTATCATATTTGCGAAAATGCTTCTGTTGGCTGACATGTGCTACGTGATATGATTCAAAGTTATGAATACAATGCTTATACAATTTTCAATGTGTTTAATCCATACTTCGACGCTGTTTTTTGCATACTGTACACGTTATATAACGTACAGCTAGTTCTATAACACACTGCATAAATGTGCTCTCCTGACCATGTCACTCCGTATGCGCCGTTCTGCAGCGACGCTGCGCGCGCCGACGTATCGTGCGTTGAGATAGCTTGGGAGGAGGCAGAGTGGGGCGCACATCACGAACAACATATTTACCCGACCAGGCAGTCACGTGAGGGCAGCTGATGTTATTGAACGTACAGCTGCATAATACTCACCTTCATTCAGCATAATAAAACTACTGATGTGCCAGTGCAGCCGCAGGTAAGAGCTATTGTTATTATTATTTTGAGCTTTTCCTCATTACAGAGGCTTATCTCCAACATAATAATTTACTCGGAAATTACTATACAAAGAATAAACGTTCTTAAACTATATTCTTCCAGGTGTTTCGATCTTGTGTGTCCTCTTCCTCTGCGCCCATTCTCCTCATTGTGTGCTGTACATTTTGGAGCCAGGTGGTCATAGGTCGTCCTCTTCTTCTTCTTCTCCACTCCTGTTCCCACTCCAGTATCAATTTTGGTATTCTGGTTTTCTCCATTCGTCGTACATGCCCGTACCACTGTAATTTCTTCCTATCCTATACGTAATATATTCTTTCTTTTATTTCGATTCTCCTTATTATTTCGGTGTGCCTAATCTTTCCTTTCCTGGAAATTCTTGCCGATCATCTCCACAAGTCCATCTCTAGAGCTTGTAATTTTTTAATATGCTTAAGGTTAATTGTCCAAGTCTCCGTTCCATACAGAACCACAGTCTTTAATATGGATTTGTATATTAATTTTTTAGTTCTGCTCATTACATTCCTGCTCCATAAGACTGAGTTAAGCATCCCAATGACCTTGCGTCCGCTACTAATTCTTTTATTGATTTCTGATTCTGATTTTCCCTCGATTTCTAAAATGGATTCCAAATAACAGAAAGTGTTTATCTTTTTGATTTTCTTTCCTTCAATGTATAGCTCATCTGAATCATTAGGTAATTAATCTTCAAACCCCAAGTTTTGTGTGCTACTGCTAGTTGATTGCACATGTTGTTAGCATCCTCCCCATCTTGTGCTACTACTACTTGATCGTCAGCAAACAATAAATGATGTAGGAAAACTCCATCTCTAATTTCTAATTCCATACTATTACATTTACGAGACCATATTCTAAGGCTAATATCTATATAGGCTTTAAATAATGATGGTGGCGTGGTACAGCCCTGTAAAAGGCCTTTGCTTGTTCTAAATTTCTGTGAAAGTTTATTACCAACTACTTACAAATAAATCACGCTTTGTTCCTATACAGGACAATGAACATACAATTTGCACATATGAGAGGCAGCTGTCCCTAACAGTCTGTCACAAAAGTTTTTCCATCGACAGCATTTTATCTCGTGCCTGGATTTCAACATTGCATAACGACAGTGGCTTAGGCTCTAGATATTTTTTACGTCCACTTCAGGTAATGCTCTAAAGAGAGTGGTGTGTTGTGGACCATATCACAGACCTTGTGCTGTTCATATTAATGCTAGTCATGCACTGTTTCAATGCAAATTTCCAATCTCCGTTCATAATACCATCGAAGCTGTCCTAGTCCATTCCATTGAACGTCACAGTTTGCCTTTTCTTGGCCCTTAACCGCTGTCCTCCTTGTGATCTTATTAATCCAGTTTATACATTATTTTCAAATTTTTGCGATGTCGCAACACACAAAAGCAACCAGAGCAGCCACGAGATTCTGTCACTATCGATAGTTCATCCTCGACTATTATACAAGGTGTCATACGAAGATAACATTCCCACATACTGAAACTATGTTTTTAACAAATGTACTCGATATTGTTGTAAACAGTGGCATTAGCAACTAAACACCAAAAAATAAAATAAGAAAATATTGCATAGGCTCGCCAGAGCCAATCTTATGGCGCTGCTATCTTCCTGCATACAACTGCCTCGTCTGCAAAAAGCCTCATGGAGGTTCCAGTGCTATCGTTACAACATTTGTACATATTGTAAACAGTAAGGTGTCAATCACACATCCTTGGGGTACTCCTTCAACTGCCTTTACATCTATTTATGTTGATCCATTAAGAGCAAACGTGTTGAGTTCTTTTTGCAGGAAAGTCCTGAAATGTAATCAAATCTAGTCCATTCGCATTGTGTTTACTAAACGACAGTTCGGAACTGTATAAAATGCCACCATGAAGTCAAGGAAAATGGAATCAATCTAGGCGCCGTTGTCTAAGGCGCTAAGGATCTTATGAATGAACGGATCGAGCTGTATTTTGCAAGATTTTTTGCTTCAAGAATCCATGTTAATTTTGGAAGAGCAGAATTTTGTTCACCAAAAAGCCATAAACATGAGAATATACGTCTTTCACATTTCTACAACAGATTGATGTTGCCTATACAGGGCATTAATTACCCGCAAGTGTTCTACGATTATCCTTGTTGATAGGTAATTTAATTAGTTTTCAAAACTTTTATTTCCTACTATTTACATTTGATCGGGCACCTAGTGACCAAGACAGGTCGTGTTTTCACAACATTAAATTGTATCCGTATTTAAAGTGTTTACTTTCTGCGTGATTTAACAAAGTTATAACTTTATATACGAGTGTGACTCACTAGGTACGGGATGTATCTCAAATGTCAGAATACAGAGTATCGTTTTCAATTTCGCCCTGATGTCTCTATCCAGGTTTTATTGACTCACCTTCGTACTTGGAAAGATAAAAATAATTAGCAAACTGAAATACATTAAATGGACAACTTATTATTAAGAGGATAGGAAAATTGGAAGATAGGAAAGAGTTTAGATTTGTAGACTGCCATCACAGATGCTGTCGCGGAGGAAAAACCTCAAAAAGACAGGCTTTGGCTCTTGGGCATTCACTACCCAGTCTAGCACTTCTCGCCATCGAGAGCCAAGGACCACAGCGGTACTTTGAACCACCTGCCTTTGAACATGGTTCTGCATCCAGTTTAACCTTTCTTTATTCATCTGCTCTAAAGGGCAGCTTGTCCTGTCATCTATTTCTACGATTGTTTTACAATCTAACATTAGTATCTACGCGACACTTTGACATGACTGTCACTGCTATGCGACATTGTTTCATTTTCTGCCACCATTTTGTGGTTATTTGATTGAGTGTAATGGACACGCGTAACCGGGAGGAAAGCTTTACTCGCTAGAAAAGTGTGGCCCCAGTGTGGTCTTAATTGCTGTTTGTCGGCAGTAGGCAGTCGGTGAGTCTCACTGGGCGGAGCGATCATCCCCCAGGAGCTGGGCAGTTTTCGCGGAAGTTGGACTGTGCCCTGCTCCATGCTTTTTTTGTCTGAGCTGTCGCTTGCCTTCTTTCAGATTCAGAGATCGCCATGCTGCCACTGTCATTCCCAGAGAATAACTGTGCATCACATTTTTGCGTTCCTTGTATGTACATCGAAGGCCGAGGCACCGACGTGCCGCCTGACCTGCATGGGAAAGTCAGTTGTTTCCGATCCAAAATTCTGGTGCATTCAGTCGAATAAGTCGTCATTACCGCTGTGCTTGTCGCGAAGACACTCACCGGTTCAGGCAGGAGACACTGCTCAGGAGAAGTACATAACTTATGTTTGTTAACAAGCGTTTTGTATGCCAAGAGTAACCAGTTTCTGCTGCGTCCCTCTGCTTTTTCGTAAAATAAGCGATATTCTCGTTCGTCACACTGACAACAAACAACACTGAGTCGTCCCCTCCATGGGGAGTCTTTTTTAAGGTTAACTGTTGAGGGTTTTGAACTACGATTATGGGAGATTCATTTCTTGGCCGCCATCTGGTGCCGATTGGTGCATGCAACTGATTCTTGGGGAAATGTAAGTTTTCTAATCGCGGTAGCATGACCCATATTCTGCGCAGGTCGCTACTTACTTTTCTACACGGCGTTTGTTGCTTAATTGGCTACAGTTTGTGGCCTCCATTTGTTTCGATAACTTTGGATTCACTAATTGGCCAGATGAGGAGATGTTTTTGTGTTTTCTGTGTAGAGTGTTCCATATAATTCTCTCCTAAGAGTTAACGTAGTTTTGTTAGTTCATTTGGTCTTTTAGACAACTTTGCTCTATGTTAATTTTATGTGAATTCCGTCAATGATTAAAAACAAATAAATACCAGGTTACTCTTAGTTTTGATTTACATTTCAAGATGCCGTACTGTCCACTACTTTTCCATGGTTAGGTGACCCACAAAACAGTAAAATGTTGATCTCACTGTGACTGTGTTTTCTCTGTTTAGAGGGACCAAGCTCAACGATACCAGTCGCTTAAAAATTTCAGAGAAAGCAACGAGCATTGCACTCGCTCGTCGTGTATGATTATGCATGTAGTTATTGACCAGAGGAAGTGGTTTGGATTTTCCATTGGTCTATAACTTGGCTTTGTGTTATTTAATGATACAATGGCTAGCAAACTTTAAGACAGGAATCACAACTTTCAACACTCTGGTGAAAAATTCCTGTCACATTTAATTATAATCCTATTTGTAATTTTACTGTTCTACGTTTTTGTGTAGATACAGAATCTGATCTATAGAATTAAAATATCGGGACACTGCTATGTAATGCGGAATTGACCACTAGATGTATAAAAGGACCCGAGGAGTGTTGTTTTGTCAATGGAGAAGCAGTAACAACAAGAATGAGTTGGCCATGAGGGCTCGGTCAATGGATTTCACCTGGGTAACAAATCCAACTCGCCTGTAGCTGACCAAGTCGACTATTGGTGTTGCGATTGTGAAATTGAAAAGCAAAGGAACAACAATAGCTAAAGCCAGACCAGCACACCCCATGTACTGACAGACAAGGAATATCGTGCATTGCGGATGGTGGTTGTAAAACATTGGATGAAATCAGCGGAAGTAATCACCCTTGAGTTCCAAAGTGCTACGAGCAGTACAACTAGAACAGTACCTACTCGTAGGGAGCTAAAAAGGATGCGGTAAGTGGTCGAGCAGCTCGTCATAAGCCACAAATTTCTGTAGCTGATACTAAGCGACGTATGAGGTGACGTAAAGAGCGGCGACACTGGACAGTTGATGACTGGAAACGATTTGGAGTGATGAATTACGCTACACCCCGTAGCAGTCCTATAGAAGGGTTAAGATTACCTGCCACCAAGTGTAGTTCCAGCAGTGAAGTACGGTGTGATGATGTTGAGGTAAGTGATTATTTTTCGTGGTTAGGGTGTGGTTCCCCAATTGCTCTCAAGAAAACGCTAAATGCGGTAAAATAGTGACGGTAAGATGGGGACATTGTGTGTTGAGTACTGCAGAGGAACAGTTTACATCAGCATGATAATGTATCCTGGCATAAAGCAGCATCCATGACGCAACGGTTTGTGGGTAGTAATATTATTGAAATGGAAAGCCCTGCATAGAGACCCGACCTGAACCCATTGGAGAACAATAGGGATGAGTTAAACGTCGACTTCGTTCCAGTCCACAGGGTCCAACATTGTACCTTCTCTTGTTTCGGCTCTGGAGGAATAATGGACTGCATTCCTCCACAGGCATTCAGGCAGCTCATTGAAAGTGTTCATAACAGAGTTTTAGCTGTCATATTAATGTCCACTAATAGATGTCCTGATAATTTTGATCATATTGTTTGTATGTATGTGTTATCTTGTCTAATATATCGGCCAGTGTTGTTCCATGACTAGGTAAGTGGGATTCACCTGCGTTAGTAGTTAGAAACTCTTATGTATCACCGAGCCCACTCGCTTCTCCGGCTGTGTATGATAAATTACTGCTAGAGTACGTTTGCTGAGACAATTTCTGTCCCTGTGTTTGACCAGTCGCCGTCTAGAACGCTAATGAGTTACGTCAGCCAAAAAATTATATTATTCATGTTGTTAATGTACACTGGAATGGATACTCGAGAAACATGTTTATGGGTAAACGCCGTTTGCTCTGCCAAGGTTCTTTGTCACTAGGGCATTAAAACGACCTTGGATAGCTAGCAGGTACCGGTACGTCAAACGACTGCCCCAGCATCTACCCACCGTTCCATTGCACTCGTGGTGAGGTGACATCTCTTAACGCTTTGGATGAGTGTCCTCCGTAGACGCACTTCACTGCTTCAGTTGTGTGGCCTCTTAGGTAGTCCATAGACAAGTTCAGAGGTGAGCGTTATGCTGTCTGTTCATGAGTTTCGTCTTGGTCCACTAGGGCTTTCGGATACTAATGGGTGCCAAAGCGTGTGAAGTTTGAGACCTCAAATGATTACCCCAATCTAAAAATAACCCTGGGAGAAACATGTTTTGCGTACTTACCGAATACCCGAATATGTTACCCCAACGCTTTGACTGATTCCAAATAAATGCCTCCCTAGACATTTTGAGTAGCTTTGTAAAAGTTGCCAAAAGTTCATTGTGATCAACAGAGATTACTCTGAAGGCGAAAAAAAAATCATTTCTATTTTTATTTTTGGCGCCTTACAGAATTTGCAGGTCCATCTTGCCTTATAGCACTACACAACAACTTTGTGGCTCCATATTATATATATGCTATTGCTAGGATTTTGTTTCCCTAGTTAAGTCTGTCCCTCTGCATGCATATGTTCAGGCTGAGTATTGTGAAATATTATGCTTCTGTTTGCGTTTGAGCTGTCTTATGGACAGAGAAGTCTCAGGACTTGGTGTGAATCCTGCTTGTGACACAGTCTAACTGTAGTCCGCACAGTCGCTACACGCCTGCGCATTCTTGTGATACACTGCGACAGCAGGACGCCAACCGGACAGTAAACTACACTGTTCAACATGATATCCGGTGACGCACTACGAAGAAGTTATGTGCATTGGTCACGGAGTAATATTCATACAAGTATCGACGGAAAATGCAAAATTGTAAGCTATGGCGGTCGATGGATGAATGTGTGACACTGCGGCGCAGTTTCACCATGCAGCTGGTAACGATAGTAAACAGGCGTAACGTCTTTGCGAATTACATCCCATGTACTCAGTTCGGCAGTAACCCTGCCTCGCAAAAAGGCGCGTGAACAATATAAACAGATTTCAGATTCTGAGAAAGGACGTGTGGCAGGGGTCGAATAACTCTGTTGGAGTAATTGGCGAATCGCTCGACACTGGAACAGAAGCGATGCCACTATTCGACGATGTTGGCAGGAGTGGGTGACCTATGGCCGAACACAGGATCAAGAAGGAAGCGGTCGACATTGAGAGACGACAGAATGTGACCGAGCAATCGTAAGAGAGGCACTCATAGCGCCGGATTGATCGCTATCATCACTCCCGAGGTGCAACCGGTGGTTCAGTGACCACAAAGACCATTAATAGGCGGCTGAGCTCGCGGGGCCCCTTGCGCCTATTACCATTAATGTCTGTACACTATGCTGTGATGTCGGGCACGTTCGACCTGGAATCTCATTGACTGGTATAGGTCTCCAGCAATGAGCCCCCCTTCGAACTGAGGCAGGATGACCAGCGGAGACGTGTCTGGAGACGCCGCAGACGGCGGGGGCTGCCAACCTGATTGTTGCCCGCCATATGGCCGGATAATCAGGAGTGATGGTCTGGGGTACCATTCAGTTCCATAGTAGGACCCCTTTGGTTGTGATCCGCTGCACCCTCACAGCACAGCACTACGTAGATGACATTCTTCTATGCACCATCCTAGGCTTACATTTCAGCAAGATAACGCCAGCCCGTACACTGCAATAGTTGTCTCTGTGCCTGACAAATCCTACCTTGACCAGCAAGGTGGCTGGATCCATCCCCAATTGAGAACGTTTGTAACATTATGGGCAGGACCCTCCCACCAACTTGGGCTTTCGACCATCTAACGAGCCCTTTGGACAGACTTTAGCACGATGTCCCTCAGAAGGACCTCCAACGACTCTACCGATTAGTGCCAAGACAAATAACTGCTGGCATAAAGACCAGCCGTGGATCATCATGTTATTGAGTTGCTCAATTCGTGGAGCTCTTTCTCTTGAATTTTTCTGAACTGTAATCATTTGTTGTATATGTACGCTACTACCGATTGCGGTCCCGCACGGATGATTCTTTCGTGGTGCGTTGTTGTTTTATTTTAGAGTGCATTTGTAACATCACGTGCATAAAAGGGATTGTGCGTAAACAATAAATTGCATCAATAAAAAACATTTGTCATTCTTTAGGTTTCCTTAGGACCGTGAGAGATAACAAAATGGACATAACAGTATTACTTGGTTTTAGATTTTCATGTAACTTTCAGACATTTTATGGAAAATAACGTTTTTTTTAGAAGAAGAAGAAATGTCTAGCAGAAGAGATTACCTACTGCAGGAAGACGTGGTGGATTTATCCAGTTAAGTGATATTTTGTTCATTACATTACGAACTGAACAAATATCTGAATGCGTGCATAAAACCGTAAACTGATGTGGAATGCAGTATTTACACAGTTAAAATGCCACCTAAGGCACAACGGCTACAGCTAAAGAGAAACGTACCACACAAGCGTCATAAAAAATGGTCAAAAGTAATAAAACTGTTCCCCAATTCAGAAGAAGCCATTACCGCAATTGTTGCTTCATTAGACCAAAAACGTCAGAAGTTTTCAAAAGAGTCGTCTTTTGAAGAAGAAACAATTGTACTGAAATATGCATGCATTGGAAAGACAAATGAAGTGCAAGGATGTGCAAATCACTGGACTACGTGCAAAACCATTATGTGGAAAAAGAAGCAGAACGCAAAAACAAGCAAAGCTCGACGTTCTGGCTCTGATGGGTCAAGCGGGACCGATCTACGGGCGTGTGATCCTGTGCCAATGGCGTCATTGGTTGCAGTGTGGAGGGCCGTGTGGTCAGCACGCCGTACTCTCAGCCGTTGGCGGATTTCTTGACCTTGGAGCTGATAATTCTCACGCAAGCAGCTCCTCAGTTAGCATCACGAGTCTCAGTGCACTCCGTTCCAGTTCTCCCATCAAGAAAAATTCTGTGGTATTACTGGGAATCGAAGCCGCATTCTCCGCAAAGCAGCCAGATGCCCTGACTATTGAGCTACGGAGGCAGAAACGTACAAGGAACTCGCAATCGTAGTAAGAACAGGCCTCAACAGAACTATACGCTCCTTATGCATGAACTATTGTGTCTGTATTCGCTTGCGTTCAGGGCGGTCAGATGCAGTTATATACACTCCTGGAAATTGAAATAAGAACACCGTGAATTCATTGTCCCAGGAAGGTGAAACTTTATTGACACATTCCTGGGGTCAGATACATCACATGATCACACTGACAGAATCACAGGCACATAGACACAGGCAACAGAGCATGCACAATGTCGGCACTAGTACAGTGTATATCCACCTTTCGCAGCAATGCAGGCTGCTATTCTCCCATGGAGACGATCGTAGAGATGCTGGATGTAGTCCTGTGGAACGGCTTGCCATGCCATTTCCACCTGGCGCCTCAGTTGGACCAGCGTTCGTGCTGGACGTGCAGACCGCGTGAGACGACGCTTCATCCAGTCCCAAACATGCTCAATGGGGGACAGATCCGGAGATCTTGCTGGCCAGGGTAGTTGACTTACACCTTCTAGAGCACGTTGGGTGGCACGGGATACATGCGGACGTGCACTGTCCTGTTGGAACAGCAAGTTCCCTTGCCGGTCTAGGAATGGTAGAACGATGGGTTCGATGACGGTTTGGATGTACCGTGCACTATTCAGTGTCCCCTCGACGATCACCAGTGGTGTACGGCCAGTGTAGGAGATCGCTCCCCACACCATGATGCCGGGTGTTGGCCCTGTGTGCCTCGGTCGTATGCAGTCCTGATTGTGGCGCTCACCTGCACGGCGCCAAACACGCATACGACCATCATTGGCACCAAGGCAGAAGCGACTCTCATCGCTGAAGACGACACGTCTCCATTCGTCCCTCCATTCACGCCTGTCGCGACACCACTGGAGGCGGGCTGCACGATGTTGGGGCGTGAGCGGAAGACGGCCTAACGGTGTGCGGGACCGTAGCCCAGCTTCATGGAGACGGTTGCGAATGGTACTCGCCGATACCCCAGGAGCAACAGTGTCCCCAATTTGCTGGGAAGTGGCGGTGCGGTCCCCTACGGCACTGCGTAGGATCCTACGGTCTTGGCGTGCATCCGTGCGTCGCTGCGGTCCGGTCCCAGGTCGACGGGCACGTGCACCTTCTGCCGACCACTGGCGACAACATCGATGTACTGTGGAGACCTCACGCCCCACGTGTTGAGCAATTCGGCGGTACGTTGCACGGGGGCTTAATTAAAATAGAATGCAAATAATTTTAATTTTTTGTTTCAGTAACTGTCTGTTCGGTTACGAAGTCTCGTAACGGTTGGCCCTGACTAGTATTATTACGCAATCTGACTGCTAGAACAACAACAAAGAATGAAATGGAAATTTTCATTAACACAATTAATTAATTAAGTCCCCAGCAACTATAAAACCTACGAAATCAAAGCACAAGTATAACTGTTCTGTGTGTGGAAGTATGACTCAACGTACGCATCTGGCACGGTTCTTCTTCAACAACACAAGAAATTTTAAATATCATTTATACTGAATTAATTAAAGAAAATAAAAATACCATAATTACTCAAGAGAACCAGAATTACACTCTAATCCAAGAACACAAGCCAGATGCTTTGTTGACTGAACCTGTAATGACGCATTATTTAAAACATGGAAATAATGAAAAATAAATCAAGTTTCGTTACCTTCATATATTGACCAAAATCACTCTAATCATTACAATATATCTCCACACCGACTCGCTATTACCACATCTCAACAAGAATTTTTCAGTATCACATCTCAGCAAGCACTCCCTACTAGCACATCTGAACACGAACTGACTACTACGAGTCCTGGACAAGCACTGCCCACACGACATCTCAATAATCACTGCCAGTGGAGGCGGCGGAACAATGCTCTCTAGCGATCTCTGGCGCTGTGGCTCAGTGTAGCCACCTTTCATATGCCCTTCCTCCACGGCTAGAATTTGATGGTATTTTTGCCAGCATTGGTGGTGAAAATACCACCAAATTCGTCAAAAAAATACAGACAGAAATAAAAGATAATATTAATACGTAAATATCATATAACTAGATAAAATTTTGGCTTTGCACTGACCTTTCAATAACCTATTATATAGAATACAGTAAGCAATACAAATTCTTTCATACATGTGACTTTACATAATAGTTTACACAAGTATTATGTGGTTAAACAATTCAATCAATAGCGTCAGCAATGACGAATATGTGCAGGTAAGAGTCTCATAACTTTTCACAACCAGTAATACACAAAAAATCATACAAATATTCACATAAACGCTTTCCATAGCTCAAGAATAAGCAGTTGACAGTTCCAGCAGTAGCACCCAGCAATGGTCAACAGGTGCAAAACCAACAAATGACATTTTTTTTTAGTAGAAACAGTCCATCAGTGGCACCCAGTAATGTTGAATAGGTGCAGACACCAACAAGTAACACCATTTCAGTATAAGCAGTTCCATTAGTGGCACCAGCAATGTTGAGCAGGTGCACACAGCAACAGGTGACATCTTTTCAGTAGAAGCAGTCCATCAGTGGCACCCAGCAATGTTGAGCAGGTACAGACACCAACAAGTAACACCATTTAAGTATAAGCAGTTCCATTAGTGGCACCAGCAATGTTGAGCAGATGCACACAGCAACAGGTGACATCTTTTCAGTAGAAGCAGTCCATCAGTGGCACCCAGCAATGTTGAGCAGGTGCCGACACCAAGTAACACCATTTCAGTATAAGCAGTTCCATTAGTGGCACCAGCAATGTTGAGCAGGTGCAGACATCAACAGGTGACATCTTTTCAGTAGAAGCAATCCATCAGTGGCACCCAGCAATGTTGAGCAGGTGCAGACATCAACAAGTAACACCATTTCAGTATAAGCAGTTCCATTAGTGGCACCAGCAATGTTGAGCAGATGCACACAGCAACAGGTGACATCTTTTCAGTAGAAGCAGTCCATCAGTGGCACCCAGCAATGTTGAGCAGGTGCAGACATCAACAAGTAACACCATTTCAGTAGAAGCAGTCCATCAGTGGTACCCAGCAATGTTGAGCAGGTACACACAGCAACAAGTCACATTTCTCAGCAGAAGCAGTTCCATAAAATTCACTATCACTGATCACACTGTTCATCAGAGTTTATAAGCAGAAATTAAACATGTCCTAGTGGCACCAATCATGTAGAAAAGGTACAAGTAACAGTCCATAATTTTTACAATCACTGATCACACAGTTCATCAGCAGAAATTAAAAATGACTAAATGTCACACATCATGTTGAAAAGTGCAGCACCATCACTAATCAGACAGTTCAGGCATGAACAATAGTTTGAATACACATACAATGCTTTTACACTAAACATACAAATCATAACAAACACACAAATGATATATGATAATTGTCCTATTAACTATTACAATACACAAATACCAGTAAACCTATAACATTTATGGGTGTCAGTGCAAGCCACTACCAACAAATAAAATAATATTTAGGAGATAGGTGGGTAGGATTAGGAAAGGAAAACACACAAAACACACTCACTCATCTTTCATCCACATTAAGTACTACTGTGTAATTGAATAGTGTTAACTGTGTAAATGTAACTCTGTCCAAGATTTGATGTTCATCATGTGTACCAAGTAGTAGTGGCAGCAATGTATAACAGTCAATAATAGTTAAGTCAACGTCATAGTCATCATGTCTAGACCAATGTTTGCCAAGCCAGATCAAAATGTACGGTTGCTGAACAACTGTCAGTGAGCCAAGATATGCACATGCTTCCTCTCTCAAAAAAAAGTATATACTGCTTAGTGATTTGACAAAGTGTGTGTGTAGACAATCTTCCTTCTACTTGAGTGTTCTAGTCTGCCATCTTCATCCTCCTTGTTCCATATGGACCAAAAAAAAAAATATGCTCCTCACTTATTTTACCTCTTATCCACCAAAACTCCAATAATCATCAGCATAATCTCAATACTTCACTAATACCTCTTCAATACGTCGATACATATAAACCTTATCATCAATATCATTTACCTTACCTCTTGTCCACGAAAACTCCAATAATTATCACTTAATCTTAATACTTCAATAATACCTCTTCACTACGTCGATATATATAAACCTCAGCACCAATATCATTTCACTTCCATTACAACTCTTTCCTCTAGTCAGTCTCCTCGAACAAGTACAGACAAAATCCTAGTGCAACTTCAATTCATCATCCCATACAATCCGAAGACATAGTGTCTACACACAACCTCTGTGTAATCCATCTGACCCAAATTTTCTACTCATTATAAATTATAAGATACATTTTGGTTCCTTGTCCATCATTAAATAAAAGAAATGCATACATGACCTCTAACAGACTTAGTTCGAATAACTCTCAGTAATTAAGTACGATTACGGAGTGTGAATGATCATAATATTTCACAGTGTGTACACCACTTCAAGAATCATAGCAGAAGCAAACATGTGGAGTATTTTTTGTGTCAAGTGTCACTTCCTATTTCAATTGCTCACGAAAAATGCAGTGTAATAACTGTCAATGGTCTAAACCTAGTTTTGGTATGTCATGTCGTTAGCTTCCTTCCTATTAGCATAAATTTATACAGCTTCCATAAAACCTCAGCTCATGTGACTTCAATGAAGTTTCTTGTACTCATGTCGTTCATCGAATTATAGCAGTTCATTTTCTTATCTTAAAAATATAAGGCACTGAGCGTAAGCAAAACATGCAATAGCGAGTAAATATACCAGTAGAGAACTGAATGTCAACAAGTGGATGCAGCACAATTCCTACAACGAGGCTCTGCCAAGCGAACAATCTATAATTAATACCACAGTGTAACCTAAACTCTATATTTGTACACAGTATATCAGCATTTCTATATACTAAATTGAAGAGTAGTTATGACAACAAAACAGAAATGTGTAGATATGCAATCCATACGCACAGCAGCAAACATATATCTTACGTAATAAACAAGTCATTAGCATCATATCAGCATAAGCAAATAAATGTTTATATGTAATCTTAATAAGTAAACATGAGTGTAACCTACATACATAACCATATCAACACAATTAATCAGGTGACAATTACAATTTAAATAAATAAGCACAGCAGGCACATAATTAAAAAATATGACATCAGTGAAAAAGCAGTGCAGCCAAGCAATGCATAATATATACAAATAACAACCCTGTTCATTAGTCAATCATTGTCAAAATCAGTTAATGTGCGCAAGCACGTCGTTTCACTAGTAAATTCATAGAACATGAAATTTAGCACAAAGTATGAATCACGTAATCGCGAGCAGCAAATTACGTCTAAAGTACGTACCTAAGTGGAAATATGTTACCTGAAAAATAAACTCAATTAATCGTTAGCTTTTTGGTTTTTTACTTCCTTTTCTTTTTTGAAATTACATTCTTCCTGAAATTTTCTCCATAGCAAGTCCTCTTAACGTCGGACACACATAGAATTTACCTGAAGGTCTTAAATATTTTATACAACCGTATCCTGAAAAATACTGAACGTTAATAACATAATTTATCAAGTCACTATAGCTTTATACTGAATTTAGTCGGAGAAATTAGACTGTGTATTTGTTTACGTCTGTCAGTGCATTCGCACTGAGCGCTCGATCAGCTGTAGGCGCGTGACGTAGGAAGCGATTGTTTGCGGTCAACGACTGCCTTGTGCGGCGCGCCGACTTGACTGTTGCTTTGAGTATGTGCCGCCGCCGGAACACGGCGCGGTATCCTTGTATTCTCTGCATGTTTACATGTAGCTGTTAGTTTCTCTAAAGTATGTCATTCCACAAAAATTTTAACGTTAGATATGTGATGTATTCCCTTAGAGCGTCGAGATTTAAGAGTTTCTACTTCAACAGTGTTATCATGTATAATTTTGCGAATTCTATATGGACCGTTATAAAGCAGAAAAAATTTGCGACACAAGCCTTTTCCTTTGTGAGACAAACGATGAGACTTAATTAACACCTTTTGGCCAACTGACAAGATTTTTAAACGACCAGGATGTTTAGCTGATTTCTCTCTTCTAGCAGCCGCAGATGCAATATTTTGTAGAGCCAGGTTGACAACTTCAGAATGCCGCAGTTTCCGTGAAGGCAGAAAAGGAACGATTTCAGAAATGCGATTTGTTGGTACTTTATTTTTTAATATCAATAGAGGCGGTAAAGAGGTTGAGTCATTAGGAAGTTCATTCAGAATGTTTTGAAAAATATGAAGATACTGATCCCAAGTTCTGTGATTCTGATGACAATAAAGACGGCACAATTTATTGATTTCCTTCATCCATCTTTCTGAAGCGTTAGATTGAGGGTGAAAAAGTGAAATGAAGATTGGTTTAATTTTACGACGCCGTAGAGTACGAAGCCAAATTTTAGAGCGAAACTGTGATCCATTATCTGATATAACCTTATCAACATGACCCACTTCTTTAAGAAAATGTTTGATGAAAGCATTAGATACTGAACGAGCTGTTGCTTTGCGTAACGGTGTAAAACACACATATTTTGATGTCAATTCCACTGCTACAAAAATGTACGCAAAACCATTAGTAGATCGAACCACTGGACCGAACAAATCAACTGCAGCCATCTCCTTTAATTTCGCTGGAATGATAGGAAACAACGGTGCTCTGTGAGAAATTGTTGGCGGCTTAGCCTTTTGACATAATTTGCATTTGGCAAGAACAGATCGAATACGTTTTTCCATATTACTGAAGTAGCAATTTTCTCGTAATTTATGAAAGCATTTTATGGGACCAAAGTGCGCATAACTAAAATGTGTGTACCAAATCAATTTATTGACCCACTCATCAGGAATACAAACTAACCAAACAGAGTTGTCGACCGATTTTCGTTTGAAAAGAATATCATTGCGAACTAAATAATACTGTCTGATCGCTACGCTTTCCTTTCTCCTCCACTTCTCCTTAATGTCCTTCCAGATTGGATCCTTATTTTGCTCCTTAGCGATGTCCTGGAGCGAAGATGAAATAAAGTTCTCAAACGCAACACCTTGAATGTACATCAAACAATAATGGTTTTCTTTGCAGTCCTCTTCAGCACTTTGTTTCAAACCCATAGGTGCACGTGATAAAGCATCAGCAACAATATTTGAAGATCCCTGTATGTAAACAATACTAAAATCAAATTCCTGTAGATACAGCGCCCATCGTGACAATCTGCCATGAGTTAATTTTGTCGACATAAGAAATTCCAAAGCTCGATGATCAGTGTAAACCTTAGTATGTCTACCAAACAAAAATGTGCGAAATTTTGTGAAAGCCCAAACAACAGCCAAAGCTTCAAGTTCCGTAATCGAATAATTCTTTTCGGATTTAGAGAGAACACGACTTCCAAATGCAATAGTCTTCTGTACTACAACGCCGTTTTCTTCTATCTCTTGAAATAAATGTGCACCTAGGCCTTTGTATGATGAGTCCGTCGCCAAACAAAAATCTTTAGATAAATCCGGATGTGAAAGAAGTGGAGCAGCAACTAAAGCGTCACGAAGTTGTTCAAATTCTGATTGAGCTTCCTCATCCCAACACCAATTAGAATTCTTTCCAGATAGTTCACATAAACGAGGTGTGGCCAAATTGTCCAATCTAACAAAGCGTCTAAGAAAATTACAGACACCAAGGAAACTACGAACATCACGTTTTGTGGTAGGAACAGCATAATTACGAATAACGTCTAGTTTTTCTGGATCAGGAAGAATACCTTCTGTAGAAATAATGTGACCGAGAAATTTCACCTGAGAACGACCAAATTCAGATTTTTCCAAGTTCACTGTCATGCCAACTCGTGCAAAAATACGTAACAATGAATCCAAAATTTTGTTATGCTCACTCCAAGAACGTTTAGCAATAAGAATATCGTCAACATATGAAGTAATATTGTCACGAAGATAAACAGGTAAAATTTCATTTAAGCTACGAATGAATGCTGCTGAAGATACAGTAAGTCCAAACGGTAATTTCCGAAACTGGTAACAGTTACCAAAGGCTAAAAAGGCAGTATATTTTCTACAATCAGGGTGGAGTTCTATTTGCCAAAAACTTGCGCGCATATCAATCGTGGATAAAACTTTAATTCCATGGAAATGTTGAAGAAGTTCATCTAAATTTTGTGGACGGTCAGTTTCAGGAATAATAATATTATTTATCTGTCTGGAATCCAGAACCAAACGAATTGACCCATCCTTTTTAAGAACAACGTGTAATGGGCTGGTATAAGGGCTGACTGCTGGCTCAATAATGCCCTGATCTAACATGTATTGAAGTTCATTCTTAACCTTGTCTCTGTAAGCCAAAGGAATAGCGTACGTTTTCCCGCGAAATGGTGTGTGTTCTTTTACTTTAAATAAATATTGTAAGCCTTGTATAGTTCCTGTGTGATGACTAAACACTGTAGCATGTGAAGTCAAAATATGGTGCAGCTCTTCTCTTGCAACGTCATCTGGCACTTCAGCTTTTTTAACCTTTTCATTAATTAATTCTTCGCTACTAATTATATCCTCCATCGCGTCTCTGTATCTATTGTCATTGTCATGAATAAACACACTGTCGTCATAATGCTCAACGAAAACATCAGAAGTAAGAAACCTTAAACACTTTATATCTGATTCAGATCTTGCTAAACACTCGAAAAATTTCAAACATTTCGGCATTCCGGCAACAGTCAAATTCACACTTCCTTCTTTAAAGTTCAAAATTGCCTTATGTGTGTTAAGAAACTCCATACCTAATATAATCTGTGTACTGAGTAATGGAACAATAATAAAATTAGCAGACAATTCGTATCCTTGACAAATGAAATTTAGGTTGGTCTGTTGTTTAACTTCCACACCTTTTCCAGAAATCGCTCCTCGAATTGTAGTTTTAGAAATAGGTAACACAGGACAGGCAATAGTTCTTTCACATATACGAAAAACTGATTCACTAATGACGTTCAATGGGCTCCCAGAATCTAAAACTGCAGTGAACCTATTCTTACCCACACATACTTCAATAACAGGATGTAAAAATGCGTCTACATTATTTTCCTTTTCGCCTAGCAAAATGTCTCTCATATCTTCCAGGCGTACGTAGTGTAAAGTTGTAGTGTCATTACTTTCTGAACCGTCTATATTGCTGCCAGAAGCCGAAGCTGCTAATCATTGTCGATTGTTTGCGTCACGTCTTTGATTATTCCCGACATTTCGCGGATCAATTTCTACTATTTCCACTTGTCTCTCTGAATTTCTGTCACGCGGAGGATGCCAATTAGGTCCTTCCTGTCTGTTAGATGCAAATTCTTGGTTGTGTCTGTTTTTAAAATTTCTGTTTTCCTCTCTGTCTGCATAACTACTTCTTGTATAATTTCGACTGTCACTTCTGAAATTATTGTTAGACCTACTACCCTGGTTATTTCTGTAGTAAGAGTTTCTATTATTGTATGAATAATTTCTGTCTTGATATACCGATTACTGTTTCCGTATGATTGATCATTCCGGTAAGAATTACCGTTATTATAATTGTCTGTGTAATTTCTGTTAGAACGTCTGTTATTGTCATAGGGCTGGTATCTATTGTCCTGTCTGTTACGTCTGTCATTCTCAAAATTACCCATATAACGCCCGTTCCGATCACTATCCCTTTTCTCTGAAAATCTATCGTAATTACTGTTACTGAAAAAGTTACAAGAAGTCCCGTCGTCGTTGTCATACTCAAGTTCTTGTAACAAAGTCTTAAAAGTCTCAATGTCGTCTTTACATCTTGCAGCTAAAGCAATTTGTCTTATGGATTGTGGCAGCTTAGTTAAACAAATGCGAATTAATTCAGTCGGGCTATAAGGGTTGGACAGGAACTGATTCTTTCGAATCATGTCTTCAAAGTATTCTGCCGGCGTGCGGAACTCAGACTGTTTAAAATTACGCTGCATAATCAGACTATGTTTGACTCTGTCTTGTGTGTTTTCGGACCAATATGCCGATAGAAATGCATGATAAAAATCATTTAGATTATTACAATCTCTAATGAGTGCGCGCATCCGCGTCGCCGGTTCGTTTTCTAAATATCCACACATAAATTCCAGTTTGTGACTTAGTGGCCAATTTGGTGGGAGTGCGTACATAAATTGATGTAACCATGCACATGGATGTATGTCATTCTTAGAATTGCGGAAGATTTTAAATTTCCGAACAGTCAAAAAGTGTTTATAGTCAAAGTTTTCGCCTCGTGGCGACAAAGACCTACCGCGTCTGTCCCAGTTTGAATGTCGATTATTGTCAAGTTCGCGCGCGCCTGGCGCTCTCTTGTTGCGTCCCTTAAATGAAACAAATTATCTTCTTCAAACCCCTCTGGTATCTGTGATTCTAAATTTCTTTTGCCGTCTTTTCCTACGATTTCGCCTTCAATTTGTTTGACTTGCTTTTTTAATGCCTCAAATTCCCTTTTAACGCGTTCATTAAATTTTCCCTGATTGTCAACATGTTTATTTATGTTCTGGTACTCTTCGGTTTCTGCAAATGGTAATGGAGCTGTATCATCCGAATCTCTGTCCCCATGTAAACTTAGATTTGTCAATTTATCTGAAATCTCCTCAACTCTTTCCGATAAGTCACCTATTTTTTCTTTCTGTTTACTTACGTCTTCCGTAAGTGTCGCGACTCGGGTTTCAGTATTGACACATTTGGTAGTTAACTGTCCATATTGTTGTGTTAGGTTATTTAATCTGTCATTTGGTACGGATTCCTCGATTCTCTCAAATATTTCTTCCTTATCGTGTGCACGTTGTAAATTTAACTCTGAAAATTTTTGTACTATCACGCGATCTCTTTCCTCCTGTTCTCTATCCTGTTCCCTTTGTCTAATCTCTACTGCAATTAATCTATTATTGTGAGCATTCAAAATCGGTTGTACTACTTCTCTGATTTCTTTCTTTAATTCATCTTTCATATTTTTGAAACATGTCCCTATTCGTGAATCTAACCGTGTTTCCATTGTTCCCATCTCAGTTTTAATTGTTCCTATTTCTGTTTTAAATTCAGATCGAAACTGCTCCATTGTTCCCATACCAGTTGTAATTATTCCTATTTGTGATCCCTGTGAGTCTAACCGTGTTGCTAAAGTTCCTATCTCTGTTTTAATTGTTTCCATTCGTGCTCCCAAATTTAATATAGCACTCATCAACTGCTCCGTAATAGCCGGTTCGAAATTCTTTTCGCCCCCAACATTTCCCGCGAAACCAACTTCTTTCGTCATGGCTGTAAAGCTATCTGTGTTCGATGCTATTTCAGAATCTTCTGTCGTTAATCTCGGATTCTGTGAATTTTCTGATTGAGAAAAATTTTGAAATGGTTCCGGACTATTTTCCCGACTTATTACATTGTTTTCCACTTCATTATCCATCATACTGTTTTCCTCTGTTGGCGAGTTCGCCATGTTAACAATTTCGTCATTCTCACTATCCATCATTTTCGCCTTTTTCATTGATCGCGTAATCATTTACAAAACATACAAAACTCGTCACTGTACGGAAATTATAGACAATGACTCTTTATCTCCAACAATACCATTCACTCGAAATGTTTCCCTCAAACACGATTAACGAACAATTGAAATAATTGCACTAAATCGTCGAACGCGTATACAAGACAACAAATCAAATTCAGAGAAAAAAAATACCATTAGAAGAATGACAATTACCAAATCTACACATGCAAAATAGACTACAATTACTAAACTACAAATTACTACAACAATACTACTGTCTACTATTTTTACAATCAGAAGAATTCCAAGGGACGATCCGAAGCAGCGGTCGCCACGTGCATGGGGGCTTAATTAAAATAGAATGCAAATAATTTTAATTTTTTGTTTCAGTAACTGTCTGTTCGGTTACGAAGTCTCGTAACGGTTGGCCCTGACTAGTATTATTACGCAATCTGACTGCTAGAACAACAACAAAGAATGAAATGGAAATTTTCATTAACACAATTAATTAATTAAGTCCCCAGCAACTATAAAACCTACGAAATCAAAGCACAAGTATAACTGTTCTGTGTGTGGAAGTATGACTCAACGTACGCATCTGGCACGGTTCTTCTTCAACAACACAAGAAATTTTAAATATCATTTATACTGAATTAATTAAAGAAAATAAAAATACCATAATTACTCAAGAGAACCAGAATTACACTCTAATCCAAGAACACAAGCCAGATGCTTTGTTGACTGAACCTGTAATGACGCATTATTTAAAACATGGAAATAATGAAAAATAAATCAAGTTTCGTTACCTTCATATATTGACCAAAATCACTCTAATCATTACAATATATCTCCACACCGACTCGCTATTACCACATCTCAACAAGAATTTTTCAGTATCACATCTCAGCAAGCACTCCCTACTAGCACATCTGAACACGAACTGACTACTACGAGTCCTGGACAAGCACTGCCCACACGACATCTCAATAATCACTGCCAGTGGAGGCGGCGGAACAATGCTCTCTAGCGATCTCTGGCGCTGTGGCTCAGTGTAGCCATCTTTCAACGTCCACCCGGCCTCCCGCATGCCCACTATACGCCCTCGCTCAAAGTCCGTCAACTGCACATACGGTTCACGTCCACGCTGTCGCGGCATGCTACCAGTGTTAAAGACTGCGATGGAGCTCCGTATGCCACGGCAAACTGGCTGACACTGACGGCAGCGGTGCACAAATGCTGCGCAGCTAGCGCCATTCGACGGCCAACACCGCGGTTCCTGGTGTGTCCGCTGTGCCGTGCGTGTGATCATTGCTTGTACAGCCCTCTCGCAGTGTCCGGAGCAAGTATGGTGGGTCTGACACACCGGTGTCAGTGTGTTCTTTTTTCCATTTCCAGGAGTGTAGTTTCGACAGTATATCTTCATGGAGAATTTATAGCTTATGTCTTTTAATTCATTAGATTTGGCCCTATTTAAATTTATTTTAAGATCATTCAGGTCTCTTGATATTTTACTAACTCTCGGACCGAGCGAGGTGGCGCAGTGGTTAGCACACTGGACTCGCATTCGGGAGGACGACGGTTCAATCCCGTGTCCGACCATCCTGATTTAGGTTTTCCGTGATTTGCCTAAATCGCTCCAGGCAAATGCTGGGATGGTTCCTTTGAAAGGGCACGGCAGCCTTCTTTCCCCATCCTTCTCTCATCCGATGAGACCGATGGCCTGGCTGTTTGGTCTCTTCCCTCAAACAACCCAACACCAACCCAACTGACACTCGGCATGATAAATTGTGTAAGTAGTTCATACAGAAAGAAGGAAAACAACAGAAAACAAACATTAATATTGCGGCACATATGACTGGCTTTCTCGTCCCTAGAAGCGCTAGTGTCTTTCCAATTGTCAGACGGTAACAATTTTCACACTGCTGAGTGTCGCGACTGTATGTGTTAGACTGAGGTTGTGAAATGTAAAGACTTAGACATTTTTCGCGATATTTGACGTCCACACTTGGTAACGTTCCGCGTGAAAGTTACAGGACTTATAGAATTTGGCACGAGCTACCGTGCATTAACTCAGAGTTTGCTGCAGTGTGGACATTCGTGTATAAGCTTTGAATTATTTTTGGATCCTTACTCTGAGACTTTTAATTAGCTGCATGTCACCTAAAATCAATTTAGCAGCACTTCTGCACTTCCATTACTTTAATTAGATTTCTGGCAGTTGAAGATAATTTTCAGGAACATATTGCGGTGACTACTTTGAGAGTCAGAGATCCACAGGTACTGTAATCGTAGCGGCAATATATTGTTCTTAGTGATAAAATCATTCTGAGCACCAAGAAGAATGTGATCTGGTTATGTATTTTGAGCGTACACAAGCTAACCAGACAAAGTAATATTTAATGAAAGAAATTCAATGAAACAGTCGAAATATCGAAGAATGAGCATGGTTATAATAGAGGTGACTGCTACGGTCATCCGTCTTCTTGGCTACTCGCTAAGCTAAGCGCAATCGTGGAAGTTAACACCCAGCCACAGCGAGCGAGGAACATAAACAGCTACCAGAAAACTACCTAGACGCGACAAAAACAATAATATTTTGTGTTTCCTCTCTCTGCCAGTATCTCCTTTCAGTATTTACTTAATGACGAGAATCCACCAATAGCAGCCGGAAGATTTTTACCCAGTACCTCCACCTCTCTGAAAAAGAGCGGGAAAGCAGCCTTTTATAAATGAACGCGACACAGTCTTTGTATATTGTTCAGCCATCCACGGACACCAGTCGAATCACAAAGAAAATTTCAGCAGAGAGGCCGAAACGTCGAGTAATGAAGAGGAAAATGACGCGGCTGAAGACTCGGCAGATTTTATCGCTATCTAGAGCTTCACCGATCTTTTGACCAATTACCAGACAACTGATTGATTACGGATTGTGTTACTTAAAGGTCGGTATGATCTGGAATGATCTTCGAAAGTGTTACGATCATAATTTATTCCTTTCATATGTTTCAAAGAACACAATACATTATAGCTTACTGAGTAAGTAGAAGATATTATTTATTCCCAAATACCTGCCAGAACATACACAGAATTTCAAAATGTATTGCAGAGATTAATTTTTATAGGAGATGTGGAAGTTACATTTGTTATAACTATGATTCATTCCTCAAAAGCGAAAGTCCCTGAGATCACTGAGACCAATAGAGAAGTTTGCGCTCAGGTACACTCATCATAAATCCTGGTGAAAGCTATTTGCAGAAGCGTCCAAAATTTAGTCTCGCGTTACAATAGCGCATGGTATCCCGCGGACGTGAATTCTGCGAGAGTTGAATAAAGCCATAAAAGGCAAGGGCCGTGTGAAAAACAGGTTGTGGCTCTTAGCTAAATTCTTTAAGTTTCAGAATAGCTGTTCATAGCTTCTGGGGTTTACCTTTGTTTTTAGGAAATTCTCATTTGCAATAGGGTACTAACAAAAGTCATCTGTAGCTATTATTTCCTTTCTTCATTTGTGTGACCAAACTATCCGTAGGTGCTTTACAATTTTTGAGGATTTCGTTCGTCGTTGTAACTACAAGGAAATGCGTGTTTTTTTTTCTTCTTTTTTTTCACCAGATGAGTTTTGCGTCATCATCAGTGGTTGCGATTTCTGCTTGGTTTTCCGCCTGCATCGGGAAATGCCGTCTGCTAGCACATCTTTGGTGTCTTTCTTCACTAGACACTAATATTTGTTGTCTAATATTTCTTTGCTCTTCAGAACAAGGCATTTCTTACGTTTTACACAACTCGCTTTGTCGCACACTATCATGCGCTAAGTCACAACGCGGACGAAAACGTATTTTGAGTATCGTGACGGACCTTCATTGAAAAGGATTGTGACGAAAAAAGTAAGAGGTGTCTGCAGGATTGAATGTCGCATTCGCGAATCCTGTCAGCAGGAAAGCAACACGAAGATAGCTCCGTAAGCAGGGAATGGCAGGGCGAACTGGGATTACAAAACGACTCATCAACGATGCAAATGCCTGTAACTGGAAAATGTGCTACGGAAGCCATGAAACCTGGACATTGGGGCAATGGAAGGAAGTCATTTGGCCTAATGAGTCTTGTTTTATTCTTTTTACGACTTCTGGCCGAGATTATGTCCCATGAGTGAAACATAGCGGGAGTTCGGTGATGATTTAGGCAGCCATATGGTAGTGTTCCAAAGCCCCCATGGGTGCTCTGCAAGGCCGCATTACTGTCAAGGATTATGTGTCGCCGGCCGCGGTGGTCTCGCGGTTCTAGGCGCGCAGTCCGGAACCGCGCGACTGCTACGGTCGCAGGTTCGAATCCTGCCTCGGGCATGGATGTGTCTGATGTCCTTAGGTTGGTTAGGTTTAACTAGTTCTAAGTTCGAGGGGACTGATGACCTAAGATGTTAAGTCCCATAGTGCTCAGAGCCATTTGAACCATTTTTTTTTGATTATGTGTCCATTCTGGCTGATCACGTCCATCCTATGGTCCCCCATTGATGATGCTCTTTTGCAAGACGACAGGGCCTCTGTAAACACAGCTCGCATCGTCCAGGGCTGGTTTTATGGGCACTTGGATGAATTTTCTCTTGTCCCACAGGGCACGTCACCAGATCGCAACATTATTGAGCTTTTGTGGTGTACTCTGGAGGGAAAGGCGCGTGATCACCATCCACCTCCATCGTCGTTGTCTGAACTTGCCATTATTTTTCAGGAAGATTCCTTTCAAAACGATGAAGGACTTGTATTTATGCATTTAGAGACGACCAGAATATGTTCTGAATGCCAATGGGTTTCCTGCACCATACTACACATAGTAATGTGCTGTGTTTTTGGCGTTTTCGTGTTTTTGTCCATCCATTATACAGTCCATCAACTTTTTGAGAGCCCTGACACCACGATTCTGTGTGGTAAATGTTACGTCAAATGTTACACCATGGCAACCAAGAGCCGCGCCTGTGAGGATATTAAGCTACGTTGCAAACTTTTCAGGAAGTACAGCAAGTGTAAAGTCAGTTAGTAACGTCAGTTACCGGTACATGTTTGTAGCGCAGAACATGACGCATTATCTTCTGCCCCTCCTCTCCCCTAAAGGGCCTTGGTGAGATGATACTGTTGTGACTTAGCAAGACAGCCAAGTCACAACGAGAGGAAGCCGAAAGGCACGCGTTAAGCTCACGCAGATTGGCGTGAGGTCTGGAACAGTTAAAAGGAAATGAGAACTTAGAAAATGGACGCAGTTGCTGTAATACTTAACTTTAATCCACATTGGTAGAACATCGCTCTTGATGATACATGCTTCAAAATATTAATTATCAAAGCTATGGCGCCTTGCTAGGTCGTAGCCAATGACTTAGCTGAAGGCTATGCTAACTATAGTCTCGGCAAATGAGAGCGTATTTGTCAGTGTGGCTTCGCTAGCAAAGTCTGCTGTACAACTGGGGCGAGTGCCAGGACGTCTCTCTAGACCTGCCGTGTGGTGGCGCTCGGTCTGCAATTACTGACAGTGGCGACACGCGGGTCCGACGTATACTAACGGACCGCGGCCAATTTAAAAGCTACCACCTAGCAAGTGTGGTGTCTGGCGGTGACACCACAGATACATTACTGAAAAGCTTCTAGAAACTTAACGTTATGAAACTCTGATCTCTGTAACCTCAAGTAATTCTAAGACTGAAAGTAATAAATAGCTGTGTTATCCAGTAAATAATGTCAAATATATTTTCTGGGTTAGAACATTGACACTTTATCTTCTTCTTCCCTACAAAATAGTGCTTGGTGGGGTGAAGCATTACTTTTTTCTTAGTTATGGTTGCACATTACGGAATTATGCAGTTTTAAATGCATTAAACATCTCTCCAGTCTCGGGTAATTTGAGTATGTGTGTGTGTGTTTGTGTATGTGCAGGGGGAGGGGGGGGGGAAGGGTGAATGGAAATAACATTGTGTCCCGTAATTCGAGGGTCCACTGCACCTTGCATCAAGTGGGTACATAAAACGAATCACAGTCAGGTATCGGCCATCAAGTGTACCTTAACGTGCACGTTATACCAGTAGTGCCAAAGTGAGTTACACGTGTTATGTACTATTATAGAAGAATAATACAGACAATTTAGATGTGGAAATTGTAGGATCGGCTTCTGTGAGAGGCAGCACGGACACCAGCAAGCAAGGAGAAAAGTTGCGATTGCCGGTGGCAGGAATCCAATATGACCTGTACATAACACTTGAGGATTAACTAAACCCTTTCCTTCCAAAAAGAAAATAACAGATAACTTAACCTGCCTCCTGTGCCTCCTGTACTATTCTATTAGGCACTACTACTACTCGCAGAATGGAGGCTAAGTATTGGCTTCCTATTACTCAGTATTGATGCTCTCGAAGGCTGCGACCGAACTGGCGTGACCAGCGATGAGCGGCTGGTTAAGTCAGCGTTCACAGGGGATGCTGAACTCTGTCTTCCTGGAGGTGTGGCGCTGCCCGCTCTTTCCATTGGCGCAAGGGTCAGCGCCTTCTTGATGCCGTTTCGCGGCCCTGCGCTGGTCGGTGTGCAGTCGCTGCCTTAGGACTGTACAGAAATAACATGCTGGCACACGGTTTGAACGTCCATTGCTCCTTGCGCCAAGTGGGTACAAAGATTGAACAACAGTCTGTTTTGCAGCCAACAGGGTACAGAGAACAAGATAACTGGCTCTTGGGTACATACTGATTCGCTCTTGCCTTTTTTTTTGGTGGTAACGGGCTGGGATGTGATAGGGAGAAGGAATATGTGTGTGTGTGTTGGCTTAGGAACTCTCTGACATATTTCCAAGAAAGAGGCTTGGCTTAAGTAATAGTGTCTGCATGCGCCATATGCATTCCCTCCACCGTCGTCTCTCTTGCCACCACCTATCTCTGATTCTAGGCAACCTATGTGTCTAACTTCACGAGGATGGTACGAAGGACGGTACGGTTCTTACTTGTAAGCTTATAAACCGTGGACAAGCAGCTTCACGGATAAACTACTTTCAATTAGCGTAAACAAATGAAAAAGCAACGTTTAATTGCACAATCGATGATCAGTCATTTTGATCAGTCTCAACCACCTAGTAACTAGAAGTGACTAATACACAATATAACACCACACAAGTCTAGCTTAGTACTTTTCTTATTTATACTTTCCTGGTTTATTTTATTTATTGATTTATCTAACCTTGAAAGATTAGCGGCATAGGCCCTGTCTTACATTTCACCAGGGATTCTCCATATTTTGCATTCATTCATTACAATAAGCATGTGATAAGTTACACGAAATATGCAGCATTATAAAATACTTAGTAATTCGTACAGTGCAGATAGAGAAAAAAAAAAAACACAGCTTCCATTGGTTCAGGAAAACACAAAGGAGCAAAGTTACAGGAAGGTACATTTAAACAATGATGCTAGCAGCCATAGACATCAGAGAAGAGATGGAAGAGGGAGAGAGAGGAGAACGTAACAGAGCACGATTAATGAAGGAAAGGAAAATGTAAGTGATGTGACTGACGAAGAAATGGAAGGAGCAACAAGCGAAAATGGAAGAAGGTGCGAGCATTTCTTTTACTGTTTGAGAGAAGAAAAACAGCTAATATGTTTCGAAACTTTATAAGAGTGTGAAGGCAAGAGGAAGTCTTGTCATAACGACAGGAAGTGCAAAGGCACAAAAAACCGCCGTTTCAATACTCTCCTCGACCAAACCTTGAGCGCTGCTCGTTGGTCTGAGTCCCTTAGACTGTTAGGTTAACGGGCACCATTTATTAGAGATCGCCTCTAGGATCGCCTCCAGACCCCCAGCAGGCAGTTACGCGTGTACGTGTCCCTGTAGCGTTCCCTGCCTGTCCAGCAGCTTCTTCGCTAACAGCGACGGCACAGGCCCTACCAGTAGGACGATCTGGCAGTAGCACGTCTGACCGCCAATGGCACTATAATAATCACCGCCGACACTGAAGAATCTGGAGCTGAAAGAGAGACCAGAGTCTAGGTACTGCTTCATCGAGAGACCACATTCCTGAGTGGCACCGACCGTGAGTGAAATAGACTCCACGTGGCGACTTTATATAAAAACCAACATCACGATCAGTTGACAAGTGGCTATCGGTAACAGGCTGCTTAAGAGGTGACCGTTAATTTTTCTTTATTACAGCATAGTATCTTTAGATGGCCTCTGTAGCCAGATAATTAGTTTTTTTTGTCACGGGATTGGTCACCCCCAGTGATTAAAAAAAAACAGCTAAGTTCTCATCGATTGACTGTGAAAGATGTCATGAAAACCCGCACAGAACCACAGATGAAAAAACGACGAAGGAACAAATCGAAAGATAGAAGGAAAAAAAAATATTTAGCGTCGCTGCCTCCAGTGCGGAAGGAAGTCAAATGGCGTGAAGTCACGATGAATATAGCGCCAAATGGGGCTACCCCGCAACACGAGGCAGCTGAAGGAACTGGAAAAGACAGTGTGCATCAATCGGTGAGCAACTACGGTCCAATGTGGCGGTGTTCTTCGTTACAGCGTGGCCAAGGGACAACATCTGCATGACTTCACAGGTTTTAGAATCGTCTGAAAACTGTAAAAAGGACGAAGTGTGACGAGTGTAGTCCAGGGATTCGGTATTTCTCCTAGCATTATTTAACGTGCAAGGCGAGCATTCCTAACGACAGGAATTGCTGCCCAAAGGAGAGGAGGTGGTCGACCATGGTCAACAACAGCAGCAGATGACTGTTGCATTGTGCAACAGGCAATAAGGGACACACATCAAAACAGCGCCGGCCGGTGTGGCTGAGCGGTTCTAGGCGCTTCAGTCTAGAAGCGCGCGACCGTTACGGTCGCAGGTTTGAATCCTGCCTCGGGCATGAATGTGTGTGATGTGCTTAGGTTGGATAGGTTTAAGTAGTTCTAAATTCTAGGGGACTAATGACGTCAGATGTTAAGTCCCATAGTGCTCAGAGCCATTTGAACCATAAAAACAGCGGATTCAACTGCAATAATATCCCAAGACTGCAACACACGCAGTTTCACGGTCGACAGTGGCATGGCAGCTCCATGAGGGTGGTCTCTTCGCCCGACGGCCAGCATTTTGTGTTCCGTAGACAGCAGTGCACTGGCGGCACCGTTTGTGGTGGTGCCAAGAGCCTCGAGGTGCAGCGACGACGGAGGGTCTGGCGCATCGCTTGAGGCACCCCAGGTGTCGCTTGCTGCGTGCGCTGACTCAGCCGCCGAGGCACCTTCTAGTGTACCCGGCCCGTTGGGGCCGCCCTCGTGACTCAGGGTGAGTGGCGGACTGCAACGCGTTCGCGTCGCTCGAGGGGGAGGGTCAATGTGGAGGCTGGCCGGCTGGCCTCGCCCGTTCATCCTGTCAGTGGGCAGGTGGCCGCTCCTTCAACAGGGCCCGAGCAGGCACACGGGGGCAAAGGTTGCTGGTTATTGGGAGCTCCAACGTTAGGCGGGTGATGGAGCCCCTTAGGGAAATAGTGTACAGGGCTGGAAAGAAATCCAACGTGCACTCGGTTTGTCTGCCGGGGGGCCTCATCCAAGATGTGGAGGCGGCCTTGCCTGCAGCTATCGAGCGTACGGGGTGCAGTCGTCTGCAAGTAGTTGCTCACGTCGGCACCAATGATGCCTGTCGCTTGGGTTCTGAGGCGATCCTCAGTTCGTACAGGCGGCTGGCGGATTTGGTGAAGACCGCTGGCCTCGCACGCGGGGTGCAAGCAGAGCTCGCTATTTGCAGCATCGTTCCCAGAGTGGATCGGGGTCCTTTAGTTTGGAGCCGAGTGGAGGGTCTCAACCAGAGGCTTCGTCGACTGTGACGGTCTTGGCTCCAGATTTCTAGACTTGCGCTATTGGGTGGGGAATTGTAGGACGCCCCTAGATAGGTCAGGGGTCCACTACACAAAGGAAGCGGCTACTGGGGTAGCAGAGTACTTGTGGCGTGCACATGGGTTTTTTTTGTAGGCTAGGCAGTAGTGCGAGGTGTCCTGTTGAACACTCACCAGTCGACGTGCAGGCAGGGAAATAAGGATGTGCTCAGTGTAAAGACACTTCAGCTATCAAGATATTAGCAGCAAATTTTCAGAGTGTGCGGAATAAAGTTCCTGAATTTACTGCCCTCCAGGAAGCGTGTGGCGCGCACATTATTCTCGGGACTGAGACCTGGCTGAACCCTGAGATGGGAAGTTCTGAAACATTTAGTGGGGGTTGGAATGTGTATCGGAAAGACAGATTAGACTCCGTAGGAGGTGGTGTCTCCCTTGCAGTTGACAAAAATATTGTGTTTAATGAGGTCGAAGTAGAGTGTGATTGTGAAGTAATCTGAACTCGTTTAATAGGGCTAGGGGAAATAAAGTTAATTGTGGGGTGTTATTACCGCCCACCAGGTTCCACAGCGACAGTTCTAGAATCATTCAGAGGGAGTCTACATTCTGTATTGCAGAAGTACCCGGATCATGCTATATTAGTCGGAGGCGACTTCAACCTACCTAGTATAGACTGGGATGTCCATGGATTCATTACAAGTGGTACAGGCAATCCGGCGTGTGAATTACTTCTGAACACATTATCCGAAAACTGTCTTGAGCAGCTAAATGGACAGCCAATGCGTAACGGAAATATTTTAGATCTGGTAGCCACGAACAGACCAGACCTCATCGACGGTGTCAGTGTTGAGACAGGGATTAGTGATCATGATGTTGTCATTACGACTATGGTTACGAAAGTTAAAAAGTCGGCCAAGAAGGCTAGGGTAGTATTCTTACTAGAAAGAGCAGATAAGCAGTTGTTAGCATCCCACTTAGTAAATGAATCGACTTCATTTACTTCCGGTACGTTGGACGTGGAAGAAATATGGGAAAATTTTAAACACATTGTAAATCACACATTGGACAAGTATGTGCCGAAATACTGGGTTACGGACGGAAAAGACCCACCGTGGTTTAACAGCGCAGTTCGGAGAATGCTCAGGAAGCAACGGCAGTTGCACTCGCGGTACAAGAAAGATCGGGAGAATGAGGACAGGCAAAAGTTAGTAGAGATTCGTGCTGCTGTAAAAAGAGCGATGCGCCAAGCATTCAACCACTACCACCGTCATACCTTAGCAAAAGATCTTGCTGAAAACCCAAGGAAATTCTGGTCTTACGTAAAACCGGTAAGCGGGTCGAAGGCTTCCATCCAGTCACTCACTGATCAGTCTGGCCTGGCAACAGAAGACAGCAAAACGAAAGCTGAAATTTTAAATTTAGCATTTGAGAAATCTTTCACGCAGGAGGATCGTACAAACATACCGCCGTTTGAGTCTCGTACAGATTCTCGTATGGAGGACATAGTGATAGACATCCCTGGGGTTGTGAAGCAGCTGAATGGGTTGAAAATAAATAAATCGCCAGGTCCTGATGGGGTTCCAATTCGGTTTTACAGAGAGTACTCTACTGCATTGGCATCTTACTTAGCTTGCATTTATCGCGAATCTCTTGCCCAACGTGAAGTCCCGAGCGACTGGAAAAAAGCGCAGGTGACGCCTGTATACAGGGTGTTACAAAAAGGTACGCCCAAACTTTCAGGAAACATTCCTCACACACAAATAAAGAAAAGATGTTATGTGGACATGTGACCGGAAACGCTTAATTTCCATGTTAGAGCTCATTTTAGTTTCGTCAGTAACGTGATCAAATTGTAAATTTTCACAATCACACGCAATTGTGAAATCACGTCATCAACACAGATTTTCTGTGAACGTTTGGGCAGGCATTGTTGGTGATGTCTTGACTGGGCCCCATGTTCTTTCACCTACGCTCAATGGAGCACGTTATCGTGATTTCATACGAGATACTCTACCTGTGCTGCTATAACATGTGCCTTTACAAGTACGACACAGCATGTGGTTCATGCACGATGGAGCTCCTGCACATTTCAGTCGAAGTGTTCGTACGCTTCTCAACAACAGATTCGGTGACCGATGGATTGGTAGAGGCGGACCAATTCCATGGCCTCCACGCTCTCCTGACCTCAACCGTCTTGACTTTCATTTATGGGGGCATTTGAAAGCTCTTGTCTACGCAACCCCGGTACCAAATGTAGAACCGAGCGACGTGGCGCAGTGGTTAGCACACTGGACTCGCATTCGGGAGGACGACGGTTCAATCCCGTCTCCGGCCATCCTGATTTAGGTTTTCCGTGATTTCCCTAAATCGCTTCTGGAAAATGCCGGGATGGTTCCTTTGAAAGGGCACGGCCGATTTCCTTCCCCATCCTTCCCTAACCCGAGCTTGCGCTCCGTCTCTAATGACCTCGTTGTCGACGGGACGTTAAACACTTATCTCCTCCTCCTCCTCCAAATGTAGAGACTCTTCGTGCTCGTATTGTGGACGGCTGTGATACAATACGCCATTCTCCAGGGCTGCATCAGCGCATCAGGGATTCCATGCAACGGAGGGTGGATGCATGTATCCTCGCTAACGGAGGACATTTTGAACATTTCCTATAACAAAGTGTTTGATGTCACGCTGGTACGTTCTGTTGCTGTGAGTTTCCATTCCATGATTAATGTGAATTGAAGAGAAGTAACAAAATGAGCTCTAACATGGAAAGTAAGCGTTTCCGAACACATGTCCACATAACATATTTTCTTTCTTTGTGTGTGACGAATGTTTCCTGAAAGTTTGGTCGTACCTTTTTGTAACACCCTGTATAAGAAAGGTAGAAGTACGGATCCTCAAAATTACAGACCAATATTCTTAACATCGCTTTGTTGCAGGATTCTCGAACATATTCTCAGTTCGAATATAATGAATTTCCTTGAGACAGAGAAGTTGCTGTCCATGCATCAGCACGGCTTTAGAAAGCATCGCTCCTGTGAAGCGCAACTCGCCCTTTTTTAACATGATATCTTGCGAACCATGGCTGAAGGGTATCAGACGGATGCCATATTCCTTGACTTCCGGAAAGCGTTTGACTCGGTGCCCCACTGCAGTCTCCTAAGTAAGGTACGAGCATATGGGATTGGTTCCCAAGTATGTGAGTGGCTCGAAGACTTCTTAAGTAATAGAACCCAGTACGTTGTCCTCGATGGTGAGTGTTCATCGGAGGTGAGGGTATCATCTGGAGTGCCCCAGGGAAGTGTTTTAGGTCCGCTGTTGTTTTCTATCTACATAAATGATCTTTTGGATAGGGTGGATAGCAATGTGCGGCTGTTTGCTGATGATGCTGTGGTATACGGGAAGGTGTCGTCGTTGAGTGACTGTAGGAGGATACAAGATGACTTGGACAGGATTTGTGATTGGTGTAAAGAATGACAGCTAACTCTAAATATAGATAAATTTATATTAATGCAGATGAATAGGACAAGGAATCCTGTAATGTTTGAATACTCCATTAGTAGTGTAGCGCTTGACACAGTCACGTCGATTAAATATTTGGGCGTAACAATGTAGAGCGATATGAAGTGGGACAAGCATGTAGTGGCAGTTGTGGGGAAGGTGGATAGTCGTCTTCGATTCATTGGTAGAATTTTGGGAAGATGTGGTTCATCGGTAAAGGAGACCGCTTATAAAACACTAATACGACCTATTCTTGAGTACTGCTTGAGCGTTTGGGATCCCTATAAGGTCGGATTGAGGGAGGACATAGCAGCAATTCAGAGGCGGGCTACTAGATTTGTTACTGGTAGGTTTGATCATCACGCGAGTGTTACCTAAATGCTTCAGGAACTCGGGTGGGAGCCTCTAGAGGAAAGGAGGCGATCTTTTCGTGAATCGCTACTGAGGAAATTTAGGGAACCAGTATTTGAGGCTGACTGCAGTACAATTTTACTGCTGCCAACTTACATTTCGCGGAAAGACCGCAAAGATAAGATAAGAGAGATTAGGGCTCGTACAGAGGCATATAGGCAATCATTTTTACCTCTTTCTGTTTGGGAGTGGAACAGGGAGAGAAGATGCTAGTTGTGGTACAAGGTACCCTCCGCCACGCATCGTATCGTGGATTGCGGAGTATGTATGTAGATGTAGATGTAAACGAACGAGGAGTGGGGTCGCGTGCGTTCTGAGTAGTGATTCTGGTCGTAACATTATATGGTGAGAGGCAGGAACACGTAACGTACCCAGGAACATTGGCGAACATGGTCGTTTTTGTGTTCAGATGTCGTGTTGTGGGAAGGCATAATGTTGTACTGACTTCCAAATCTTTGAGAATGGTACACTCACAGGGCAAAGTCCGTCTTTTTAGGGGTGCACTCGACCCTGATTTCATTTTTATGGATGACAGTGGGTGGCCACATCGAACAGCGGAGGTGAAGGAGCTCATGGAACGAGAGGATATTCGGCAAATGGACAGGCCTGCCTGTTCTGCCAACTTAAATCCCATTGAGCACATGTGGGATGCCTTCAGGATGCAAGCCCGCCCGGCTAGCTGCGCGCTCTACCGCGCTGCTTCCCGAGCGGGAAGACGTGCCGGTCCCCGGCACGAATCAGCCCGGCGGATTCCATCTACCTCGGCGAATGCGGGCTGGTTACCCTTATTCCGCCTCAGTTACACTGTGTCGACGGTTGCTGCGCAAACACTGTTTCCTCGTATATGTACACCATCATTATTCTACTACGCAAACATTTGGGGTACGCTCATCTGGTATGAGACGTTCCCGAGGCGGAGGGTCCACTGGGGGTCGAACAGCACAATAACCCTGGGTTCAGTGTGGGGCAGTGGTGGGGTGGGTGGACTGCTGTGGCCTGTTGAGGGGTTGTGAACCACTGAGGGCTACGGCGGGACGAAGCCTCTCCACCGTTTCTAGGTCCCCGGTTTAATACAATACAATACTGCAACACGTCCACATGCACCAACGGCCATCCAGCAGATGTCAACCTCGCTGGTTCAAGCCGTTGAAATGGCCCTGAGCTCTATGGGACTTAACATCTGAGGTCATCAGTCCCCTAGAACTTAGAACTGCTTAAACCTAAGTAACCTAAGGACATCACACACATCCATGCCCGAGGCAGGTTTCGAACCTGCGACCGTAGCAGTCGTCCGGTTCCAGACTGAAGCGCCTAGAACCGCTCGGCCACCGTTGCCGGCCAACCTCGCTGGTGGGGGAATGGAGCACCCGACAGCAAGAACTCCTTAACAACTTCGTGAGCAGCAAGGCGGCGTGTTGTTGCAGACCATGCACTGCCAACCTTGGCGATCACACACAGTACTAAAAATCACGTTCTGCCTTTTGTTATATCCAGGGGACAATCATAAATGGCGGTGACTTCAGTATAAATCTTGTCTTTCAATAAAAATGCCATTTCTGATCGTCCCATTGTGTATTTCTTCCAGTTACCTTCTATATTATACAGCAGGATTTCTTTCTATGTATGGTCCAAGTTCCATCGAACTAAGTTACTTTCCAGTGACACACAATGCGAAACTTACTTTCCTCCCTAAGTTTTGCTCAACAGTGTATATCCATCTCATAAATGTATTTGCGGAATTTTATTGAATATTATTAAACACTTATTAAATATTTATTCTTTCTGTCTACGATAATAACTCAGTAACTTCTTTTAACTTAATGAACAATAATGAAAACACTTATCTCACTGATGAAATGTTCAAATTTTCTGCACATTCAGCACTTCGGGACAAAAACAGAGATCCATCATTTCAAGGAAGTACGCAAGAAGTGGAAACTGCAACGGGTAGCAGAATACAAGATGTAGTTTGTCCGTTCGTTTATCGATATGACTGTAAAGAAAACTGTTGTGTGCAAATTTAAGTCGCTTGAACGTATAGTATCATCCCATCTAAAATTATTTTTAGTTGAAGTTTGAAGCTCCAATATCAGCGTTATTGAATAGGAGCCGCTATTGCTACCAGAGTTTTCAAAGGATATAGGGAAACTTCCATATCAGAATGCGCTACATGAAATCGAAGATATTAATAACGAAATTAAGTTAACTGGTATTGAGAATTAGTGGAGAAACTAGGGATTTTGTGCTGGTCCTCCGGTGAAAAACTTGGTGAGTGAAGAAGTTTCTGAGACGACAAACAGATAATATTAACTGATTCACTCACTGCACGAGTTTTCCCATTAAGAACGTTTTCTTATTTTCTGCTTCTCGTCTTGATATTCTTTCATTATCTGAACAATGTGCTCTCGTGAATCATAATTTTCGAGAAAACTCGGATTTCACGGATTAATGTCGATGTCATTTGTGATAACAGTTAAAAAAAGGTTTCAGGTTTATTTTTGGGTGATCGTCTATAATTGTTTCCTTCCAGACTGATGCATTCTCTTGAAGATTTGTATGGTTGGTCAACGAGATAATGCACAGTGTAGCAAAAAAGGAGAATTCAGCGAAGAGAAGATATTTTTGGCGCTTGTAAAATGTGAATACAAAAACGAAATTAAATTCGATTTTTCGAACATTTGTTACTCTTTTAGCTGTTCAAATATTAAAATGACATTCATTACATTAATATTAGGAATTTCGATGAAATTACGTTAACTGTGATGCTAGAAGTGTTACACTAATTCAATAAGTCATTCAGCTGTTAAAATCGACGCTTGAATTCATCTGTAAATGGGAGAACTATGGCTGTCGGCTCGAATTAACATAATGTGCAAAGTGAAGCGGCCATATTTTACCCGTCACGTAAGTTTGGTGTTGGTACAATCACAATTACGACATTTCTGTTCATGTTCGATGTGCACTGCTACAATAGCGCACCAAGTGGCCAGTAAATACACTGTTGAATACGATATCCAATGAATGTGAACAGTATCATTTATATTGATTGGTATCATGGTTTTTACAAAAGGGAGCATATGTAAAGCAATAAAAAATAGACACTAAATTTGCCATCGTTTAGGATATCTACGGATCTTGAGAGGCATGAAATTTTGCATTATACATTTTAATAACGATTCTCTTGTAACATAAAGTAATTTAGTGAAGATTAATTTTTCTTTACAGATGCACAAATAATGGTAAGTAGCAGAATACATGATTTTTGTAGGGAGAATTCCTATGCTTTGACAATAACGTCAAGTTTTGCTGGTACACTTTGAGCCAAACCGGTTTTTGAATGTGCGAAACTGTTATCGAATGCAGTGCCACCGTTATTTAATCTACTAAATAAGCCACCACAACGGTCGCCGAGGAGGAAATTGCCGCACAACCGTCATGATAAAATGTCAAAATTTAGTATTAAATTATTTCATTTATCATCAGCTTTTTATATATTACTTTTCTGCTGCTTATGTGCAGTTACGTTGTGGTTTGTACCTTACGACGACTATAGTTGTGTAAGATTTTGTTTTATTATTTTATCGTACTATTACCCCCACCTTGAAACCAATTTCAAGACATGTACGCCATTAGCTGATAATCTGCAGTTCTGGCATGATCTCTGCAGTTGTTGTTTGCCCTCGTTATACCATTTTTACACAGGTACTATGAACTTCATGTAAGCATTTGCGGGCTCTTCTTGTATTAATGGTTTCATTAGTGTATCGCTTATTGCACTTTTTTTAGGACAACAGGGACATGCTGCATGCGACTTACTGTTGACGCTCTCAAATAATGCGATAGTTAATAGTATGTAACATTTTTTATCTTGAAATTTTTAAACTTTAATCTCAAATTTTGATATTGTTATCCAAGTGCTACTTATCTGCCGTATGTTTTCCTGTACAGTCTTCTGAAGAAGGGCACTAAGTGCCTGAAACCAAGTAAAGAAATAAAATTTCTTGTATGCAACTGGTTGCTGATTATTTCGATAAATATGACTACAGTTGCTGAAGATGGATAGAATACAAAATGTCAAAGCAAGAGACCGTTTCCCGACGAAGAACAAACCAGTTCCACAATTTTTGCTATGCCAGAGTCATAAGTAACGGTGTAACGTACCTTATCTTGGCATGGGTCGTCATGTATAACGTGTCGTTTTCTTATAAACTGTTTGTCCTGTTTCTTTCTGTTAAAATTCTGGAATGAAAAGTATAAAGTGCCCGCTATTTGATGTTTTTGTACTTATAAGTATTAATTTTCAAATGTTTAACTGCACAACGTAATCTGACTGCAATGCTATGTCAGTGAAAGAATCTGCTAAATGGAAACCTTGATCTGGACCAATGAAATTCTAGAGTTTGTAACTTGGAAAAGTGCTCTAATGGCTCTGAGCACCATGGGACTTAACATCTATGGTCATCAGTCCCCTAGAACTTAGAACTACCTAAACCTAACTAACCTAAGGACATCACACAACACCCAGCCATCACGAGGCAGAGAAAATCCCTGACCCCGCCGGGAATCGAACCCGGGAACCCGGGCGTGGGAGTGCTCTAATGCATCTTCTCCTTTAATGAAGCATTTTGCTATGCAATGGTATTATGTGCTCTGTGTCGCCTTTAAGATGATGGTGGTCTCAACTTGTGGGTGGCGAACTTGTCTCGATGTTCATTTATAGGCAAGTGGTTAAGTGAAACAACAGATCTGCATTTGTTCCTTCTGAGATTTTGCTAATTATTTTCAATTTGTTTTTGGCGTCAACTGTCATCATACAACCTTTGCATTAACTGCACCACATCTGCGTTCACCACTTCGTTAAAATAAAACATGTTAGATAAATTTCTTATTCAACAGTCACACTTTCTCAGTGATGATGATGATGAGTCCCATACTCCTTTACAGAGCGTAGGGGAGCGACGCGGGAGACCCGCGCCGCCTTACTAGGCAAGGTCCTAGTGGAGGTAGTTTGCCATTGCCTTCCTCCGACCGTAATGGGAATGAATGACGATGATGAAGACGACACAGCAACACCCAGTCATCTCGAGGCAGGAAAAATCACTGACCCCCCCAGGAATCGAACCCGGGACCCCGTGCTCGGGAAGGGAGAACGCTACCGCGAGACCATGGGCTGCGGACACTTTCTCAGTATTCCGTCTAAAATTGTTAATTATCTCAGCATACCTATGACGTGACCACATCTTTCTCCGTCGTCACTCTTACGTCCAGCACTCTCGCTTCTCTGTTCAGTTCTTACCCTAATGACGCTGCTCTGGTGTCAATTCCCCCACGGTTAAGTGTCCTGCTGCCGAATTCTGTGCTTGCTTTTCATCGACTTTTCTGATGAGTACAGTAATATTTCAATCAGTTTGCTTTTCTTACAGGTACTTTTTCTTATCAAAGTTTCAGATGAAAATAAGATTGAGTTACTTATTTTTAAATTAATAAAAATGTAAGGTGACATCGAAGGTTTCCGAAAATATTATTACCTTACAACAGAGTTTGAAAGAGACCTCATTGTGGGTCTCCTCTTGAGCAGCTGGTCAAATTGTTCAGGTCTGTGAGGCACTCTGTGGGACATTGGCCTGATGTTGGACTGCAGAGGAACTTGTGGGCAGCGATACTGGTCGTCAAGGCTCTAGTCGAGCACGTCTGACCACTACAAGCAAAGTCGCCGAACTGTGCACCAAGTTCGTCATAACTGCTTTGCAATTCTGCCTGCTGTCCGATACATTCTGTATCATCCTGCACCATTGGTTGGAGAGCAGCAGCAGCTGGACTAGTGATTGCCGTCCTATTCGTGGGCTCCGTTAAAAAACACCACAACAAATATTCGGCGGGTGTGACTGAGACCTGGGGAGAGATCTCACGGCGTCATGGTGTGGGGAGACATCGAGTATGACATGAGGTCAGGGACTGTAGTGATTGAGGGAACTGCGGTGGCAGAAATGCCCGTCCCAGACAACGGATGTAGGCCATCTTACCTCAGGAGGAGATACAATGGCTTTATGACAACCTTCCCAACGGAATCAGTGGATAATGCAGGGTGAAGAGGGCGCAGTGTCATAATGATAAGTGTACTCATACTGACCAATTCATTTTTAATTTGATTCGAGATTTTAATCACTGAAATAACATCATACACACTCAGTCCGCGAAGCTTTATTTTGTTTCCACCTCCCCTCCTGGGAGCTGTCAGTAACACAGTGGTGGATCAGTGAGTCCCAGGTTCGATTCCCGGCTGGGTTGGGGATTTTCTCTGCCCGGGGACTGGGTGTTTGTTTTCATCATTTCATCATCGTCATCATCATTCGTGACAGTGGCTAGATTTGAGTGTGAAAAAAAAATTGGACTGCTTAAAAATTGAAACTTTGTATGGGCGCTGATGACTGCGCAGTTGAGCGCCCCACAAACCAAACATCATCATCAATATCAGGTTGGTCCGCCACCTTGCTCTCTTATGGAATCAGTTATTCGGCTTGGCACTGATTGATACAATTGTTGGAGGTCTTTCTAAGGGATATCGTCCCAAACTCTGTCCAACTGGCGCGTTGGATCGTCAACACTCCGAACTGGTTGACGTACTCTGCCCACAATGATCCAAACGTTTTCAACTGAGAAGAAATCCGGCGACTTTTCTGGCTAAGATATGGTTTGTAAAGCACGAAGGTAAGCAGTGGAAATTCTCGCCATGTGTGGGACGGTTTGCCGTGAAAGGCAACAGAACGAGATGTAGAATATCGTCGACGTACTGTAAGAGTGCTGCAGATGTCAACCAAAGGAGTCCTGTTATGAAGGGAAATGGCACCCCAGATTATCATTCCGGGTTGTCGGGTCGTATGTAGGGCGACAATCGGGTTGGTATCACACCACTGTCTGGAGCGTCCACAGGGACAGCTTCACTTGCCGTCGGGGTTCGGTTCGGAGCAGGACTCATCACTGGAGATGCTTCTGCTCCAGTCAACGAGATATCAGGCTGAAGACGTGCATGGAGGCGCCATGGACAGCAGTGGGATACCGACCTGACTGTTGCCCGTTGTATGGTCGGACGAACGGGAGTGACAGTCTGGGGCGCCATTTCTTTACATAGTTGGACCCCTTTGATAGTCACTCGCGCCACCCTTACTGCACATTCTACTATATTCTACCCCCAGTTTTGTTGCCCTTTATGGTAAGCCATCCTAAGCTTACATTTCAGCAAGATATTACCCGTTCGCACACTTCGTGCTTGCCAAACCATACGGTGGCCAGCAAGATCGCCGGGATCTCTCTGCCGTTGAGAACCTTTGGAGGATTATGGGCAGGGTCCTCGAACCAGCTTGGGATTTTGACGATATAACGCACCAATGGGACAGAATTTGGGACAATATTTCACAGGAAGACATCTAACAACTCTATGAGTCAATGCCAAGCCGAAAAATAGCTTGCATGTGGCCCACAGGCGGGTCAACGCGTTATTGACTTGCTCAGTTTGTGAAACTCTCTCTTGAATGAATCATCCAGTTTTATTGAAACTGGTATCGTTTGTTTCTCCGTATATGTACATCAAATCTATTTCCGTCCCATAATTCCTTCCTGGTGCGTCGCTTTTTCGCTTAGAGTGCATCTGCGAGTTTTTGCGTTACTCCCGTTGCCAGCAAAATAAACAGATCTGTCTCCAATAGAAACTGTGTGGGACGGTCTGCAACATTAGCTCTGCTCTTTTTCAACATCAGGGATGTGAAGGACTTCTTACAGCAGTTGTGGGTCAGCTTACCTCAGGAGGAGATGCAACGACTTTATGACACCCTTCCCAACCGATTCAGTCCATGTTGCAGGGCGGCGACAGTGCAACGTCATGATGATAAGTGTACTCATATTGGCAAATTCATTGTAAGTTTGACTCGAAATGTTAATCACCAAAAGAGCTCACATACTCTCTCAGCCCATGAAGTTTTATTTTGTTTCCACCTCCCATTCAAGGTGCTTCTGTTTCTTTATAAGGCTCTTTGTGATACACCGACGGAAATGGAATGTGTTACACCATGAAGCATCGGCCCGATATTTATCAAGCTTTGTAGAGGTAATAAGTTTCCTTTAATTTACGTCTATGGTCACAATCTTTTTTGTTTAACAGATTACCGGTTTCGGTCTTTAATGAGCATCATCAGATCTGTTTCATACAAACAAAGTTCTAATGTACTGCAGCCATAGTGGCATAGTCAAATGTTAAATGCGGAATCAGCACCAGCATCGTCAAATACATACAAACCGCATCACATGCACGAGTTACTGACAACATGACTCGTGCATGTGATGTGATTTATATGTGCTGATTCCGCATTTAACATTTGACGATGCCACTATGGCTGCAGTACATTAGGACTTTGTTTTTATGAAACAGATATGATGATGGTCATTAAAGCCGGAAACCGGTAATCTGTTAAACAAAAAAGATTGTGACCATAGACGCAAATTAAAGGAAACTTATTACATATACGGGTCACTATATTTTTTCGCGACGATGTCGCAGCTTGTGAAACTTCGTAGAGGTGTTCATCACATAACGAATGTTAAATGATTAAGCTTTCATCCCATTTGGAAACGATTTCAATCATCAATAAAAGTACGAGGCGTGACCTCCATGGAGACAAATATTCGTTCATTCTTTGTCGGATGGGAGGAAACAGCTTCAGAATGTCATCTTGAGGAATATCTAGCCATGTCTGAAGCACATTCTGTGTGAATTCGTGACGGTTGCTGACTGAAGATTATTATGAAACGAGACGTCTTCCCATCGTATCCCAGATATGCTCTATGGGCTGTTGTTAGAGGACTAGTTGGGCCAGTCCAGGATCCATACATTCTACAAATTGTTTGTCGGGTAAACTGCCTTATGGTGTGTAGCACTATCCTTCTCGAATAAGCCATCTGATTCTTGGCACGTACTGGTGAGTTTTCCTCCTCACTTCAATAGTTATCAAATCCTGGTATCGTGTCAAACAGCTCTGCCCAGGACGATTGCAGGAGCTGGAGAGGTATGGGTCTCGAGAGTCGCTGCTTCCTGTGGCCATTCACCAGAAACGTTGCCTTCCATCTGATCTCCACAAAGAGATGCAAAGAATCATCACTGAACACCATAGAAAGTCACTCAACGTCGCCGTTGACTCTGGCTCAGCACGATGCAAGTCCCTCTTGTCTGTGGTAGTAAGACAGCGTTAAACAGCTCGTGACAGTTCGAGATCTCAGCCCATCCTCCAGCAATGTGTGTCCGATGGTTTGCGGTGACACACCGCCTGTAACCTCTTCCGGGATATCAGCTGTTGTCATCCGTATATTCGATAGGACCAGTCTAACAATTCTACCATGTTCTTGCGGTGTAGTCTTTCTGGAAAGATCGGTGCCTAACCTTCTTGCCTCACTGTTGTCCTGAGTACACCTCGACACAGATCGTTCTGGAGCCATTGCACTACGGCCAACCGATTGTCATCTGTCGGCATGATGCTTCCATCTATCTCATGCCAAGGATTCGATTTATCTCATAGATCGAAAGATAGCGATAAGCTGCACGTGAAGATCCTTTGAGCATGCTGTGTTCTGATCGCCACTCGAAACGTACCATTGACGATAAAAACATGTAATGCACAGTGTGTTCCAGTTCCGTTGGAACTGTTTTTGTGAAATTCCAAACTGCAACGCTATCTGGTAGCGATTTGTGGCTTTACAATCCTTGAAGTTTCGAAAACAGCTGTGTAGAAAGTGAAGTGCTAGCATTACTGCAGCAAGCATCCTGGATGTGAATGTAACAACAGTAGGTGTCTGACACATGGCAGTGGAGTAGTGAGGCATTATTAGGTTTTTCGCCTCTTTCAGCGTTTGTGGGCGAGAATTCGTCGAATACCACCTGAATACCGAGAGGCACCACAGCCCAAAGCGAAGATTGTGCACGAGGTTTTAGTCAGCAAATGGCTCACAGTCCTGAGTCACCTACCGTGTTCGCTGTACTCTGGTTGTTCCCCAAATTGAAATTGGCAATGAAAACGACGCCGTTATGACGCAGTGAAGGACATTCAAGAAAATGTATTGCAGTACTAAGTGCAACCGTTTCAAAACTCTTGTAAAACGATTTCAACTGGGTTTACATTCAGGGTGTGACTATTTTGAATAACTAGAGTGATTTTGTGAACATAATCGATAACTTTTATTTTTCATAGCCTTAGTCCTAAACCGAGCGAGGTGGCGCAGTGGTTAGACACTGGACTCGCATTCGGGAGGACGACGGTTCAATCCCGCGTCCGGCCATCCTGATTAAGGTTTTCCGTGATTTCCCTAAATCACTCCAGGCAAATGCCGGGATGGTTCCTCTGAAAGGGCGCGGTCGACTTCCTTCCCAATCCTTCCCTAATCCTAATCCGATGAGACCGATGACCACGCTGTCTGGTCTCCTTCCGCAAAACCAACCAACCAACCTTAGTCCTAACGGAACTGGGACACATTGTGTAGCCATCATGTACTCACAACGTTCTTAGTCTGTAGTTCTTGCACAAGAATGAAAGATTAATAAACATATCCGACAGGCAGGGAAATACTGGAGCCCCTGTTTTCTAGCGCCAGGCAAGGTGGTCCTAGTGAAACTTTCCCTTTCCCCCAGTGTAAAACTTGTTCACAGAACCGACGACGTCTTTAGAAAAATAAAAATGTTAGATACGTATAATATACTATTCAGATGCATCTAACAAGCTTTAAAGTGTCCAAGATGTCATGTTGGTTACATCTGCGCTGTACTTCATGCGATATGTTCTCCTGTGTACACTCCTGGAAATGGAAAAAAGAACACATTGACACCGGTGTGTCAGACCCACCATACTTGCTCCGGACACTGCGAGAGGGCTGTACAAGCAATGATCACACGCACGGCACAGCGGACACACCAGGAACCGCGGTGTTGGCCGTCGAATGGCGCTAGCTGCGCAGCATTTGTGCACCGCCGCCGTCAGTGTCAGCCAGTTTGCCGTGGCATACGGAGCTCCATCGCAGTCTTTAACACTGGTAGCATGCCGCGACAGCGTGGACGTGAACCGTATGTGCAGTTGACGGACTTTGAGCGAGAGCGTATAGTGGGCATGCGGGAGGCCGGGTGGACGTACCGCCGAATTGCTCAACACGTGGGGCGTGAGGTCTCCACAGTACATCGATGTTGTCACCAGTGGTCGGCGGAAGGTGCACGTGCCCGTCGACCTGGGACCGGACCGCAGCGACGCACGGATGCACGCCAAGACCGTAGGATCCTACGCAGTGCCGTAGGGGACCGCACCGCCACTTCCCAGCAAATTAGGGACACTGTTGCTCCTGGGGTATCGGCGAGGACCATTCGCAACCGTCTCCATGAAGCTGGGCTACGGTCCCGCACACCGTTAGGCCGTCTTCCGCTCACGCCCCAACATCGTGCAGCCCGCCTCCAGTGGTGTCGCGACAGGCGTGAATGGAGGGACGAATGGAGACGTGTCGTCTTCAGCGATGAGAGTCGCTTCTGCCTTGGTGCCAATGATGGTCGTATGCGTGTTTGGCGCCGTGCAGGTGAGCGCCACAATCAAGACTGCATACGACCGAGGCACACAGGGCCAACACCCGGCATCATGGTGTGGGGAGCGATCTCCTACACTGGCCGTACACCACTGGTGATCGTCGAGGGGACACTGAATAGTGCACGGTACATCCAAACCGTCATCGAACCCATCGTTCTACCATTCCTAGACCGGCAAGGGAACTTGCTGTTCCAACAGGACAATGCACGTCCGCATGTATCCCGTGCCACCCAACGTGCTCTAGAAGGTGTAAGTCAACTATCCTGGCCAGCAAGATCTCCGGATCTGTCCCCCATTGAGCATGTTTGGGACTGGATGAAGCGTCGTCGCACGCGGTCTGCACGTCCAGCACGAACGCTGGTCCAACTGAGGCGCCAGGTGGAAATGGCATGGCAAGCCGTTCCACAGGACTACATCCAGCATCTCTACGATCGTCTCCATGGGAGAATAGCAGCCTGCATTGCTGCGAAAGGTGGATATACACTGTACTAGTGCCGACATTGTGCATGCTCTGTTGCCTGTGTCTATGTGCCTGTGGTTCTGTCAGTGTGATCATGTGATGTATCTGACCCCAGGAATGTGTCAATAAAGTTTCCCCTTCCTGGGACAATGAATTCACGGTGTTCTTATTTCAATTTCCAGGAGTGTATTTATCTCTGGTGTAGACGTAAGTGCTAATAAACATCTGTCCCCTCTGCGTTGGCTTTTCCGACCTGTGTAATGATGTTTCCTTTCTTACAATCAGTTAAATCTAATCGCTTCACTATGATGAGACTGCTTATTAGAGCCTGACTGCTAATCTGACTAATTTTCCATTGTCCCGAGACCTTGATCAGTTACGTACCTTTCACACAGTTTTTCGATACAATCATACTCAATGTTCTAGTTTGCTTACTTCAGCATTCTCCACAAGCACGCGAACGCTTGAAGGAACTCTTATCCGGAAACGTGGAGGAAAGGTAAAACAGTAACATCGGCAGAGTTAAATGTCTTCTCAAAGCAAAGATAAATGCTAACTCTTTCGTGTAAGGATGTAGGAAGAAATATTGAAAAAAGGACCTGAAATATGTATGGATTGAGTGAGAGCACAAACATCGTAAGCCCGTGTGGTTAGACGAGATTTTAGAATCCTCCGACAGGACGTGCACCAAAGTTCTCTAGTGTGAGAAACGTGCAGGGATCAAAATGTGAGATCAATGGAAGCTTAATATCCTAGATTTACAGACATCGAGACTGAGCTTACTGTTACCCAGTTTGGTACATGGTCTCCAGCAACGGCTGCTATCGGACGGGTAGCGAGGGTGGCACGTGAGATGGTACTCGTATGTGTTAATACAAATAGAGTCACGTCACCTTTGATGCTCTTTACAAAAGTGACACTTTTCTTTTAGAGGTCCTATTCCGTCGGCCACGGAGCATTACAGTGTGTCAGTTTCATTTCCTGCGAAAACAAGTACAGGAAATATTCTGTGCTAAAATTTTGAGTTCATCCACACGTTTCTTGATTACAGTAACTGTTCCAGTGTTAGATTAGATTGTATGGATTATTGGTTCCATAAAATGTATTGAGGAGACGCTCATGGATGTAAAAGCTGTCAGACTTTTTACTTACATAACGTAATACTAATAAAAAAACAAGGTAATAATAATAATAATATAATAATAATAATAATAATAATAATAAACCCCGTGGAGGCCCGGGAAAAGAATAGGCCTCCGGTATGTTCTGCCAGTCGTAAAAGGCGACGAAAAGAACAAACCACTAATAGGGCTAACCCCCCTTTTAGTGTGATTACTTGGTTCAGGACAGAACTAAAGAAGCCTCGGACAAGCGCCGTCATGGTCGGGGACGGCGCTTGAACCCTATGCCCGCCCACAATGGTAATGACACTGCTAGCCAACTGGAAAATGATTTAAATCCAAATAGAGGTGTTTTGCAGGATATGCTTCCTGCAACCACCCTAGAAGGAAAACAAAGACAGAGGATGAGATGGTCAGATGAAGTTAATCGACACCTCATGTTCTGTTATTACCAAGCAACAAACCTAGGAACCAACACAACTGGATACAGATCACAAGTATACACAACATTTATTACCAGATACCCAGAATTAAAATTTTTAACAGAACAACGTCTAGCTGATCAGATTCGTGTAATAATAAAAAATAACAGGATACCCCAGTCAGAATTAGAAAACATCAAACAACAAGTACAACAAATACTGGAATAAAATAACGTGCAATTAGAAGAAGAAGAAAATACAGTAATGGACTCAAACATCCCAGAGCAAACAAACAAAGAACAACACGCATCAATTAAACAATCAGAGGAAAATGAAATCTTAAGACATCCACCAGCACAAGCACAAATAGAACACGAAGTGACACACATGTTAGATATAGAAGAAAAATTTCAGTTGACATATATAGAATACAAAGACACAAATACAGACATTAAACCATTCTTGCATAGACCACCAAATAGCCCACAAGTCGAAACAACAATAAAAACTATCAACACAATCATACACAACAAAATAAATGAATACACAACTATGGAAGAGTTACAACTACTGGTTTATGTAGGAGCACTCACTACACTAAATATACACACTAGGCAGATATCAGAACAAACCAACACACAGAAGAAACCCACAAAACCAGCATGGCAACACAGGCTACAGATCAGAATAGAAAAACTGAGAAAAGACATCGGACAGTTAACACAATTTATAAGAAATGAAATATCAGACAAAAAACGAAAAAGGTTAGGTAAAATCTCACAACAAGAAGCAATAGAGCAATTAGATGAAAAGAAGCAAAAATTACAAGCTTTGGCGAAACGACTCAGAAGATACAAAAAAAGTGAAAATAGAAGGAAACAAATCCAAACATTCAACACAAACCAAAAGAAATTTTACCAAACATTAGATAACACACACATAAAAATAGACAATCCACCAAACATAAGAGACATGGAACACTTCTGGAGCAGCATATGGTCAAACCCGGTACAACATAACAGGCATGCACGGTGGGTACAAGCAGAAACATATACATACAAGATGATACCTCAAATGCCTGAAGTGATAATTTTGCAACATGAAGTCATCCGAGCAATTAATTCTACGCACAATTGGAAAGCCCCTGGAAATGATAAAATAGCAAATTTCTGGCTAAAGAAGTTCACCTCAACACATTCACATCTAACTAAATTATTTAACAGTTACATTGCAGACCCATACATATTCCCTGATACACTTACACATGGAATAACTTATCTGAAACCTAAAGATCAAGCAGACACAGCAAACCCAGCTAAATATCGCCCCATAACATGCCTACCAACAATCTACAAAATATTAACTTCAGTCATTACACAGAAATTAATGACACATACAACACAGAACAAAATTATAAATGAAGAACAAAAAGGCTGCTGCAAAGGAGCGCGAGGATGTAAAGAGCAACTGATAATAGATGCAGAGGTGACATATCAAGCTAAAACTAAACAAAGGTCTCTACACTACGCATACATTGATTACCAAAAAGCTTTTGATAGTGTACCCCACTCATGGTTACTTCAAATATTGGAAATATACAAAGTAGATCCTAAATTGATACAGTTCCTAAACATAGTAATGAAAAACTGGAAAACCACACTTAATATCCAAACAAATTCAGATAATATCACATCACAGCCAATACAGATTAAGCGTGGAATATGCCAAGGAGACTCATTAAGTCCTTTCTGGTTCTGTCTTGCTCTGAACCCACTATCCAACGTGCTAAATAATTCAAATTATGGATATAATATTACTGGGACATACCCACACAAAATCACACATTTGCTATACATGGATGATCTAAAACTACTGGCAGCAACCAATCAACAACTCAATTATTAAAGATAACAGAAGTATTCAGCAATGATATAAATATGGCTTTTGGAACAGACAAATGTAAGAAAAATAGCATAGTCGAGGGAAAACACACTAAACAAGAAGATTACATACTTGATAACCACAGCGACTGCATAGAAGCGATGGAAAAGACAGATGCCTATAAATACCTAGGATACAGACAAAAAATAGGAATAGATAATACAAATATTAGGGAAGAACTAAAAGAAAAATATAGACAAAGACTAACAAAAATACTGAAAACAGATTTGACAGCAAGAAACAAGACAAAAGCTATAAATACTTATGCTATACCAATATTGACCTACTCATTTGGAGTAGTGAAATGGAGTAACACAGACCTAGAAGCACTAAATACACTTACACGTTCACAATGCCACAAATATAGAATACATCACATACATTCAGCAACAGAAAGATTCACATTAAGCAGAAAGGAAGGAGGAAGGGGATTCATCGACATAAAAAACCTACATTATGGACAGGTAGACAATTTAAGAAAATTCTTTCTAGAACGCGCAGAAACTAGCAAAATACACAAAGCAATTACTCATATAAATACATCGGCTACACCACTGCAATTTCTTAACCACTTCTACAACCCTTTAGATCACATAACATCAACAGATACGAAGAAAGTAAATTGGAGAAAGAAAACACTACATGGCAAGCACCCGTATCATCTAACACAGCCACACATTGATCAAGACGCATCCAACACATGGCTAAGAAAAGGCAATATATACAGTGAGACAGAAGGATTCATGATTGCAATACAGGATCAAACAATAAACACCAGGTATTACAGCAAGCATATTATTAAAGATCCCAATACCACAACAGATAAATGCAGACTTTGTAAACAACAAATAGAAACAGTAGATCACATCACAAGTGGATGTACAATACTAGCAAATACAGAATACCCCAGAAGACATGACAATGTCGCAAAAATAATACATCAACAGCTTGCCTTACAACATAAACTTATAAAACAACACGTTCCTACATACAAGTATGCACCACAAAATGTACTGGAGAATGATGAATACAAATTATACTGGAACAGAACTATTATAACAGATAAAACAACGCCACATAACAAACCTGACATCATACTCACCAATAAAAAGAAGAAATTAACACAACTAATCGAAATATCCATACCCAATACAACAAATATACAAAAGAAAACAGGAGAAAAAATTGAAAAATACATCCAACTGGCTGAGGAAGTCAAAGACATGTGGCATCAGGATAAAGTTGACATCATACCAATTATACTATCAACTACAGGAGTCATACCACACAATATCCACCAGTACATCAATGCAATAGAGCTACATCCAAACGTATATATACAACTACAGAAATCAGTAATTATTGATACATGTTCAATTACCCGAAAGTTCCTAAATGCAATATAACACATACCATACAGTTAATAGGAAGTGACACTTGATCAAGGTCCGCGTCACTTTCCATTCTTAACCAGACTTAACGTCTGAGAAAGTAAAGAATAATAATAATAATAATATTGGAAAACCACACTTAATATCCAAACAAATTCAAATAATATCACATTACAGCCAATACAGATTAAGCGTGGAATATACCACGGAGACTCATTAAGTCCTTTCTGGTTCTGCCTTGCTCTGAACCCGCTATCCAACATGCTAAATAATACAAATTGTGGATATAATATTACTGGAACATACCAACACAAAATAACACATTTTCTATACATGGATGATCTAAAACTACTGGCAGCAACAAATCAACAATTCAACCAATTACTAAAGATAACATAAGTATTCAGCAATGCTATAAATATGGCTTTTGGAACAGACAAATGTAAGAAAAATAGCATAGTCAAGGGAAAACACACTAAACAAGAAGATTACATATTGGATAACCACAGCGACTGCATAGAAGCGATGGACAAAACAGATGCCTATAAATAGCTGGGATACAGACAAAAAATAGAAATAGATAATACAAAAATTAAAGAAGAACTAAAAGAAAAATATGGGCAAAGACTAACAAAAATACTGAAAACAGAATTGACAGCAAGAAACAAGACAAAAACTATAAATACTTATGCTATACCAACATTGACCTACTCATTTGGAGTAGTGAAATGGAGTAACACAGATCTAGAAGCACTCAATACAATTACACGATCACAATGCCACAAATATAGAATACATCACATACATTCAGCAACAGAAAGATTCACATTAAGCAGAAAGGAAGGAGGAAGGGGATTTATCGACATAAAAAACCTACATTATGGTCAGGTAGACAATTTAAGAAAATTGTTTATAGAACGAGCAGAAACTAGCAAAATAAACAAAGGAATCACTCATATAAATACATCGGCTACACCATTGCAATTTCATAGCCACTTCTACAACCCTTTAGATCACATAACATCAACAGATACGAAGAAAGTAAATTGGAAAAAGAAAACACTACATGGCAAGCACCTGTATCATCTAACACAGCCACACATCGATCAAGACGCATCCAACACATGGCTAAGAAAAGACAATATATACAGTGAGATGGAAGGATTCATGATTGCAATACAGGATCAAATAATAAACACCAGATATTACAGCAAGCATATTATTAAAGATACCGATACCACAACAGATAAATGCAGAGTTGGCAAACAACAAATAGAAACAGTAGATCTCATCATAAGCGGATGTACAATACTAGCAAATACAGAATACACCAGAAGACATGACAATGTAGCAAAAATAATACATCAACAACTTGCCATACAACATAAACTAATAAAACAACACGCTCCCACATACAAGTATGCACCACAAAATGTACTGGAGAATGATGAATACAAATTATACTGGAACAGAACCATTACAACAGGTAAAACAACACCACATAACAAACCTGACATCATACTCACCAATAAAAAGAAGAAATTAACACAACTAATCAACATATCCATACCCAATACAACAAATATACAGAAGATAACAGGCGAAAAAATTGAAAAATACATCCAACTGGCTGAGGAAGACAAGGACATGTGGCATCAGGATAAAGTTGACATTATACCAATTATACTATCAACTACAGGAGTCATACCACACAATTTCTACCAGTACATCATCGCAATATAGCTACATACAAACGTATATGTACAACTACAGAAATCTGTAATTATTGATACATGTTGAATTACCTGAAAGTTCCTAAATGCAATGTAACATATACCGTACAGTTAAAAGGAAGTCACGCTTGATCAAGGTCCGCGTCACTTTCCGTTTTTAACCAGACACAACGTCTGAGAAAGGAAAGAAATAATAATAATACATACATACATACAGTACATAAACTGATTCTGTTCAAAAATTCGTCAGTGGAGCAGAAGAAGTTGATCAGAAGTAAGTCTTTCGGTCTCCTCTTAAAATGAACTTTATTTGTAGCTAAATTTTTTATGGTTTCTGGGAAGATAATAAAAATACGTGTTCTTTAATAATGGACCTCTTTTGGGACTAAAGTAAATACATTTAAGTCTTTATGTAAACTGTTGTTGTTTGTAGTATTGATTTTGTGAGCTGAGCTGTGTGTTGGAAAGTGGGATGTATTACTTCCTTAAGGAATAAGGACACTGAGAAGCAGCAGTTGTTCCTTGAACAGACTTTTCCAGGATCCTCGTGAAACCATACCACAATTAATGCGAATTACACGCTTTTGAACTCTGAAATCTTTTGTTACACTTGAAACGTTAACCTAATATGATACGACATGACATTATGGAATAAAAGTGAACAAAATGAGAAAGATTTTTTATTATTGAATTACCTTTGATAAAATTCTCATTGTAAATAAAGATTTGTTTAGGTGTTTCAGCAGTTCTGTGGTATACTTCCCCCAGATGAACTTATTAGCAACCTGTAATCCCAGGAATTTAACATTATCTGAATTTTATATCGGCCATTCTTCATACTTTATGCATATGCTGGGTGAAAATCTCTTACGTGTTCGGAACTGCGTCTAGTGAGTCTTTTCAAAGTTGAATGAGAGTGAGTTGGTTGTACAGCATTTATCAAAGTGCATGAAAGTATCATTAGCAGCCTTTTCTGAAACTATGCTCGACTTGTTATTTATTGCAATACTCGAGTCACCTGCAAACAAAACAATCTCTAAATGAAACTGATCAGAACCGAGGTGGAATATTCCTACACGTCGCTCAGGGGCCTAAAAATGGCGTGGTAAATTGCCGAAACTGGTAGCCAAATAAAATAAGTTTGGGAACTAGACGGCTGAAAGGTGTTTGACATCCTGTATCGAACTGCCGAGTCCCGCAACCATCTCTGAAAAGATGGACATACAGTAATTGATGAGAGGTCATTAATGCACACAAGAAGAAACAATGGCCCTCAGATGGACCCTTGTGGGAGACTGAAAGTAATTACTTCCCAGTTTGATGAGGACTGATAGCTCAATTGAGTGGTCTGTCGTACTGATACTCTCTGTTTCCTATAGGTGAGGTATGACATCAGCTATTTTGCTGCATAATATTCTAATTTTCAAAAAGAAATTTGTGGTTCACACAGTCAAACGCCTTTAATAAAACGCAGAAAATACCTACAGCTTGTATTTTGGTATCTATTAAGTATGTTCTTGCTATGCGTGCAAATGAAGTATCGTAATCTTTCAGAAATCCAAACTGTGCCACAGCCAGTATGTTATCTGATGTCAGATGATAAAGAATTCGCCTATACATTACCGCCTCTAAAATGTTTGAGAATGGTGGCAAAAGTAAAACTGGTCTGTAGTTTGGTGACATCTCTTAAACCTTTTTCTAGAACAGAGATTTAATGTCTGCACATCACAAATGGTCAGGAAATGCTCCGGCTATCAAAGACTGGTTGGATAAGAAACTTAAGATTTTACTAAACTCGTAGGAACCCTCTTTAATTAACTTTGTTGATATTTCATTATGACAACTACAGTACTTTGATTTTAAAGATATTATTATTGATGTTATTTCTTCTGTTGAAGTGGGCGGTGGAGGGTCAGGTGGCCACCTGGTACCAATTCTACAGAACCTACAGCGCTTCAAAGTGGTCGGTGTGTTTTTTTAAAGTCTTGTGAAACATTGATTCTGAGTTTGAGAGACATGAGGAAAATGAGGAGGACAGGTTGTGATACCTTCGCTGGGAGCCACTTTCGCCGATTCAAAGTGCCAGCGGGCCAGGACGAGGAAGGAGCGAGCGTCCGAAACATGGACACTGGAGCCGTTCTGCAACCACACAGGGTTCAAATGGCTCTGAGCACTATGGGACTTAACATCTGAGGTCATCAGTCCCCTAGAACTTAGAACTCACATAAACCTAACTAACCCAAGGACATCACACAGTTCCATGCCCGAGGCAGGATTCGAACCTGCGACCATAGCGGTCGCGCGGTTCCAGACTGTAGCGCCTAGAACCGCTCGGCTACTCTGACCGGCCAACCACACAGGGCGTAGGCAGGAGGATGCCCTCGCTTCGCTTAAGAATGGACGCATTGCGAAGGTGCTGGCGGACAATAAGAAGCGCGCTGAAAACTGATGGCCCCTGCAACCACTAGGACGGACCGTCAAGAATGCACACACAAAGGCATGTGAATTCTTCTGGCCTGGGAGCCGCCGTTTTACCTGTCTTAGAAAGCAAGAACGCGTCGACAAATCCAGCACCCCACAGGCACTGGGAGGAGCGTACACAGAGCGCGAAGAATTCGCACAGGGAGGCGTGTGAAAGAAGTCAGCCTGCTTAAAAAGACGTTTTCTGGACAGTAAGGATATCCCTTATAAATTACGGACGCCAGCAGATTCTGAAAGGAGGCCAAGCATGAGTCTGTCCAGGTCTCACCCAGAGAGAGAGCGGCCACAAAGAAGTGTTGTGTGGCTACTTTCACAACAACTTCGGAATGCAGAAAAACGTCGGAAGAATGTGTCACCAACGCTGAAGAAATCGTAAGATAGACGTCAATTCCCGAGTCACACACCAGCCCATAGTGCTCAGAGCCATTTGAACCATTTTGTAACAGTAAAGGCCTTTAAGAATCACGGGCTCGTCACACCAGTAAAACAAATCTCATAAAATATCTGACTATGTTAAGAACACACGCCTTTATTCTAGGGACCTTAACTTGGACGTATGGACGTACAGACCGTTGCCGACTCATTTCATGTGGAGATAGCTCTACTAACTGATTGATAATGTAAGCTTTCTTTCTTGTCCTTCTGAGGAACCGTGGTAAAGGTTGGTTGAAAACCACCGTTTCTTGCAACTGGTTGGCTGTCCATTAGATCTGCTTACTGGCTATTGGCTCCCAACATGGGGCAATCTCAAATCATCTACATGCCATTTCATATCAGACAGCAGAGACGAGTTCCCAATTCACTACATTTTGGTGTCCAGTATTGGGAGAGATCATTAGTAATTTCAGTGCTGTGTGATATCCCAAACAATTCCTCGATTCACTACTAGGTGGAGTAAAACGTTCCGTCGAGATCATTAACTGCCGGCCGAAGTGGCCGCGCGGTTCTGGCGCTGCAGTCTGGAACCGCGAGACCGCTACGGTCGCAGGTTCGAATCCTGCCTCGGGCATGGATGTGTGTGATGTCCTTAGGTTAGTTAGGTTTAACTAGTTCTAAGTTCTAGGGGACTAATGACCTCAGCAGTTGAGTCCCATAGTGCTCAGAGCCATTTTGAGATCATTAACTGTAGAGGCAGGCGAATCATTTGACACAGTCTGGAATTAAGGATGGGAAATAATGGGTGTTCTTTTCTTGTGGGAACTATCCCCGCATTCGGCGTCATCTAGAAAAATAGAGGAAAATGTAAATCAAGGCGATCAGAGGGGAACTTAAGTCTTTGTCGTTCAGAAAAGAAGATTAGTATACTCACTACGGCACGTGTCACAATTTCGTAAGATGTGATATATGAAACTTGTGTTTGCTTTTCTTTCATGCTGACTGCTGAATTTTGCATGACTCGTGAGTATTGCGAGGGAACACGTGTGGACTATCATTCGCAATCTTTCTACTATACTCAGCAACACCGGCAAGATGTCATCTTGTTGTGAGGGATACGAAAGTTTAATCATTTCTTATCTCCTATAAGGTCGTCCTTCGCTCTCTGGTAAAAGTGAGATACAGCCGGTTTAGCCAGGCTGACCAGAGATAAAATATATTTACGTGTTTTCCAAACGCATTGTAGTAGCGAATGGAAAACCACAAAGATAAGTTCTGATCACGAGCGTAAGTGAAGCGCTCCTGCATTACTTCAGACGCTTGACACTAATGCCACTTTCGGCCAACCTTCTCAAAAGCGAGCTGTTGTCGAGACGCTGAACCGTAAGACAGTATCCTATTGGGTTGTCAGCGTTACTCGAACCAATGACCCTCTTACCGCTACCAAGAAGTAATAGAACATTATCTAGCTGTAACTAGTAAATTTTGTTCTGGAAATGTGGCAAGTTTTCACGAAAAAAATGGTTCAAATGGCTCTGAGCACTATGGGATTTAACTTCTGAGGTCATCAGTCCCCTAGAACTTAGAACTACTTAAACCTAACTAACTTAAGGACATCACACACATCCATGCCCGAGGGAGGATTCGAACCTGCAACCGTAGCGGTCGTGCGGTTCCAGACTGTAGCGCCTAGAACCGCTCGGCCACTCTGGCCTGCGCAAGTTTTCATATATTTAATAGAATAATCGGAGTTTCAACAGTGTGATGACATTTCCAAGAGGCACTTCCTTACTCTGAACACTACATGAGGCTATAATTCGTTGGCGAGTTGCCATGGCATCACGCTTAGCTAACACTCGAATACAATTTATAAATCTCACACCTAGAGGCTGTGAAGATTAAAATACAGTCCACATGCAAGGCGAGTTTCCTATCGATCGCGAAAGAAACACTTGCGTCTGGTGACTAAAAGGAACGGTGAAGCGGGGCAAGTCACAAGGTGAAGCGGAGAAACCGCGGTAACACGAGATGACTGAGCTGCAGGCAGTTCAGCCAGCAAGTAAACTGCGAAGTAGATGGGCATAACAACCGAAAACCGTAAAACAGCCAAACTCATTGCGAACCAGGAATTGTACGTTACAGATGTCAGCTTGCTAAAGAACGTGCCCCGCGTATCCGCTGCGTGGATGAGATCTGAGGCTTCCGACTAGGATACAGCTAAAATCTGCCTCCGAATCAGCACTGGCATCGTACGATATATATATATATATATATATATATATATATATATATATATATATATATATATACTCCTGGAAATGGAAAAAAGAACACATTGACACCGGTGTGTCAGAACCACCATACTTGCTCCGGACACTGCGAGAGGGCTGTACAAGCAATGATCACACGCACGGCACAGCGGACACACCAGGAACCGCGGTGTTGGCCGTCGAATGGCGCTAGCTGCGCAGCATTTGTGCACCGCCGCCGTCAGTGTCAGCCAGTTTGCCGTGGCATACGGAGCTCCATCGCAGTCTTTAACACTGGTAGCCGGCCGAAGTGGCCGTGCGGTTAAAGGCGCTGCAGTCTGGAACCGCAAGACCGCTACGGTCGCAGGTTCGAATCCTGCCTCGGGCATGGATGTTTGTGATGTCCTTAGGTTAGTTAGGTTTAACTAGTTCTAAGTTCTAGGGGACTAATGACCTCAGCAGTTGAGTCCCATAGTGCTCAGAGCCATTTGAACCATTTTTAACACTGGTAGCATGCCGCGACAGCGTGGACGTGAACCGTATGTGCAGTTGACGGACTTTGAGCGAGGTCGTATAGTGGGCATGCGGGAGGCCGGGTGGACGTACCGCCGAATTGCTCAACACGTGGGGCGTGAGGTCTCCACAGTACATCGATGTTGTCGCCAGTGGTCGGCGGAAGGTGCACGTGCCCGTCGACCTGGGACCGGACCGCAGCGACGCACGGATGCACGCCAAGACCGTAGGATCCTACGCAGTGCCGTAGGGGACCGCACCGCCACTTCCCAGCAAATTAGGGACACTGTTGCTCCTGGGGTATCGGCGAGGACCATTCGCAACCGTCTCCATGAAGCTGGGCTACGGTCCCGCACACCGTTAGGCCGTCTTCCGCTCACGCCCCAACATCGTGCAGCCCGCCTCCAGTGGTGTCGCGACAGGCGTGAATGGAGGGACGAATGGAGACGTGTCGTCTTCAGCGATGAGAGTCGCTTCTGCCTTGGTGCCAATGATGGTCGTATGCGTGTTTGGCGCCGTGCAGGTGAGCGCCACAATCAGGACTGCATACGACCGAGGCACACAGGGCCAACACCCGGCATCATGGTGTGGGGAGCGATCTCCTACACTGGCCGTACACCACTGGTGATCGTCGAGGGGACACTGAATAGTGCACGGTACATCCAAACCGTCATCGAACCCATCGTTCTACCATTCCTAGACCGGCAAGGGAACTTGCTGTTCCAACAGGACAATGCACGTCCGCATGTATCCCGTGCCACCCAACGTGCTCTAGAAGGTGTAAGTCAACTACCCTGGCCAGCAAGATCTCCGGATCTGTCCCCCATTGAGCATGTTTGGGACTGGATGAAGCGTCGTCTCACGCGGTCTGCACGTCCAGCACGAACGCTGGTCCAACTGAGGCGCCAGGTGGAAATGGCATGGCAAGCCGTTCCACAGGACTACATCCAGCATCTCTACGATCGTCTCCATGGGAGAATAGCAGCCTGCATTGCTGCGAAAGGTGGATATACACTGTACTAGTGCCGACATTGTGCATGCTCTGTTGCCTGTGTCTATGTGCCTGTGGTTCTGTCAGTGTGATCATGTGATGTATCTGACCCCAGGAATGTGTCAATAAAGTTTCCCCTTCCTGGGACAATGAATTCACGGTGTTCTTATTTCAGTTTCCAGGAGTGTATATACAGGGTGAGTCACCTACCGTTACCGCTGGATATATTTCGTAAACCACGTCAAATACTGACGAATCGATTCCACAGACCGAACGTGAGGAGAGGGGCTAGTGTAATTGGTTAATACAAACCATAAAAAAATGCACGGAAGTATGTTTTTTAACACAAACCTACGTTTTTTTAAAAAATGGAACTCCGTTAGTTTTGTTAGCACATCTGAACATATAAACAAATACGTAATCAGTGCCGTTTGTTGCATTGTAAAACGTTAATTACATCCGGAGATATTGTAACCTAAAGTTGACGCTTGAAACCTCCGACGTTCAGTTGCGTGTTGTAACAAACACGGGCCACGGTCGGCGAGCAGCATCTACAGGGACATGTTTACGATGACGACAGTGTTTACGACTGTGGCTGTAGTGCACTGTTGTAGTTTGGTCTAGCTGTCGCAGTGTCCGCATGTAGCGCTTGCTGCTATTGTTATTCTGCATTCGTCTCAGCACGCAGACCAACCTTAGTACACCGTGTTACCAGACGTCTGTGATAGTGTAGTGTTGTAGGAACTGTGACCATGGTGTATTCGAACTCTGAAAAGGCAGAGATGATACTCATCTATGGCGAGTGTCGACGAAATGCAGCTGAAGCCTGCAGGGTGTATGCAGAACGGTACCCGGACAGAGAGCATCCAACGTGCCGCACATTGCAAAACATCTACCGCCAACTGTATGCAAAAGGTATGGTCTTAGCACGCAAATGGGTCCGTAACAGGCCCGTCACAGGAGAAGCGGGTGCAGTTGGTGTGTTAGCTGCTGTTGCCATGAACCCACACATGAGTACACGGGACATTGCGAGAGCCGGTGGACTGAGTCAAAGTAGTGTCATGCGCATACTGCATCGTCACCGCTTTCACCCGTTTCATGTGTCGCTACATCAGCAATTACATGGTGATGACTTTAATCATCGAGTGCAGTCCTGTCAATGGGCATTAACAGAGAATGCGTTGCAGTTCTACCTGTTTACCGATGAAGTGGGTTTCACAAACCACGGGGCAGTGAATCTACGGAACATGGATTACTGGTCCGTGGACAACCCTCGCTGTCTCAGACAGGTAGAGCGACAGCGACCGTGGACTGTAAATGTATGGTGCGGAATCATTGTCGACCACCCCATTGGTCGTCACTTCATTGCAGGGGCCCAAACAGCTGCAACATACATCGCGTTTCTACAGAATGATCTGCCAACGTTGCTCGAAAATGTCCCACTGGAAACGCGACGACGTATGCGGTATCAGCATGATGGTGCACCTGCACATTCCGCAATTAACACTAGGCTGACCCCTGACAGGATGTTCGGCGGGCGTTTCATAGGTCGTGGAGGACGCATAAATTGGCCAGCCCGTTCTCCTGATCTCACACCTCTGGACTTCATTCTGTGGGGTACGTTAAAGGAGAATGTGTACCGTGATATGCCTACAACCCCAGAGGATATGAAACAACGTATTGTGGCAGCCTGCGGCGACATTACACCAGATGTACTGCGGCGTGTACGACATTCATTACGCCAGAGATTGCAATTGTGTGCAGCAAATGATGGCCACCACATTGAACATCTATTGGCCTGACATGTCGGGACACACTGTATTCCACTCCGTAATTGAAAACGGAAACCACGTGTGTACGTGTACCTCACCCCTCATGGTAATGTACATGTGCGTCAGTGAAAAAGACCAATAAAAAGGTGTTAGCATGTGGACGTAATGTGCTGTTCCAGTCTCTTCTGTACCTAAGGTCCATCACCGTTCCCTTTGGATCCCTACGTAATTCGGTGCTCTCCGATACATACGATCGACCAGCGGAGGAGTGGTACTCAAGCGTCAACCTTAGGTTACAATATCTCCGGATGTAATTAACATTTTACAATGCAACAAACGGCACTGATTACGTATTTGTTTATATGTTCAGATGTGCTAACAAAACTAACGGGGTTCCATTTAAAAAAACGTAGGTTTGTGTAAAAAACATACTTCCGTGCATTTTTTTATGGTTTGTATTAACCAGTTACACTAGCCCCTCCCCTCACGTTCGGTCTGTGGAATCGATTCGTCAGTATTTGATGTGGTTTACGAAATATATCCAGCGGTAATGTTAGGTGACTCACCCTGTATATATATTGAGTCATCAGTCTTCTGATTTGATGCAGCCCGCCACGAATTCCTCTCCTGTGCCAACCTCTTCATCTCCGAGCGGTACTTGCAACCTAGGCCCTCAATTATTTGCTAGTTGCATTCCAATCTCTGCTCTCCTCTACAGTTTTTGCCCTCTACAGCTTCCTCTAGTACCATAGAAGTTATTCCGTTATGTCTTAACAGATGTCCTTACCATCCTGTCCCTTCTTGTTGGTAGATGCTATGGAGAATCTCTCATTACTTATCTTACCAGTCATCTAATTTTCAACATTCTTCTATAGTACCATATTTCAGATTCTTCGAATCCTTTTTGTTCCGGCTTTCCCACAGTCTATTTCTCACTACCACATAATGCTGTAAGTTCTCAGAAAATTCTTCCTCACATTAAGACCCATATTTGATACTAGTAGACTTCTCTCGGCAAGGAATGCCCTTTCTGCCAATGATTGTCTGTTTTTATGTCCTCCTTGCTTCATCCGTCAAGGGTTATTTTGCTTCCTAGGCAGCAGAATTCCTTAACTCCGTCTATGTCATGCTCACCAATTACGACGTTAGGATCGTCGCTATTCTAATATCTTAAATTTCGTCTTTCTCCCATTTACTCTCCATCCATATTCTGTTGATTCCACTGAACAGGTCCTGCAATTCTTCTTCACTTTTACTGAGAATAGCAATGTCATCAGCGTATCTTAACATTGATATCCTTTAGCCGGCCGCGGTGGTCTAGCGGTTCTAGGCGCTCAGTCAGGAACCGCGCGACTGCTACGGTCGCAGGTTCGAATCCTGCCTCGGGCAAGGATGTGTGTGATGTCCTTAGGTTAGGTTTAAGTGGTTCTAAGTTCTAGGGGACTTGACCACAGATGTTGAGTCCCATAGTGCTCAGAGCCATTTGAGCCATTGATATCCTTCACACTGAATTTTAATCCCACTCTTAAACCTTTCTTTTATTTCCGTCATTGCTTCTTCGAAGTATAGACTGAACAGTAAGCGAGAAAGAATACGTCCATGTCTTACACCCTTTCTAACCCTCTCGGTTCTTCTACATATTATCCGTCTTGTACATATTATCCGTTTAGCCGTCTTTCCCTACAACTTCCCCCTATTTCTGTCAGAATTTCGAACATCTTGCATCATTTGACATTGCCGAACACTTTGTCTAGGTCGACAAATTCTAAGAAAGTGTCTTGATTTTTCTTCAATCTTGCTTCCATTATCAAGCGCAACGTCAGAAGTGCCTGTCTGGTGCCTTTACTTTCCTAAATTCACACTGATGATCATCTAACAGAACGTCTTTTTCTTTTCCATCCTTATGAGTACTATTATTGTCTAAAACTTGGATGCATGAACTGTTAAGCTGATTGTGCGGCAGCTCTCACACTTGTCGGCTCTTGCGATCTTTTGAACTGTATGGATGATGTTTTTTCGAAAGTGTGATGGTATATCGGCAGTCTCATACATTCTACACACCAACTTGAATAATCGTTTTGTCGCCGCTGCCCCCCAATAACTTTAGATATGTCGACGAAATGTTATCTAATCCTTCTGCCTTATTTTATTATAAGTCTTCCAAAGCTCTTCTAAATTCCGATTTTAACACTGGATCCATCGACTTCTGTTTCGTCTTCTGTCATGTCATCAGATACGTCCTCCCCTATATAGAGGCCCTCAATGTGCTTTCTCCACCTGTCCGCTTTCCTCTATGCATTTAATAATAGAATTCCCGTTGCACTCTTTATGTTACCGCTCTTGCTTTTAATTTCACCGTAAGTTCTTTTTACTTTTCTGTATGCTGGGTAAGTCCTTGCGACAACCATTTCCTCTTCGATTTCTTCACATTTTTCATGTAGCCATTTCGCCTTAGCTTCTCTGCACTTCCTATTTATTTCATTCCTCTGTGACATGTATTTCTTGTGGTGTCACCGCCAGACACCACACTTGCTAGGTGGTAGCCTTTAAATCGGCCGCGGTCCGGTAGTATACGTCGGACCCGCGTGTCGCCACTGTCAGTGATCGCAGACCGAGCGCCGCCACACGGCAGATCTAGAGAGACGTCCTTGCACTCGCCCCAGTTGTACAGCCGACGTTCATAGCAAGGGTTCACTGATAAATACGCTCTCATTTGCCGAGACGATAGTTAGCATAGCCTTCAGCTACGTCATTTGCTACGACCTAGCAAGGCGCCACTACCAGTTATATTGAGCTTATTATAAAACCTGTACCGTCAAGAGCGATGTACACCAATTATGGATTAAAGTTAAGTATTACATCATCTACGTACTTTATTTGCAATTCTCAAGACATTGTCCTGTTCCAGACCTCACGCCAGTCTGCGTGTAATTAAACGCGTGCATTTCGGCCTCCTCTAGCAATACGGTGTTGGCACTTCTGCCAACACTTCATTTCTGTATTCCTGAACTTCCTGGAACATTGTTGCACTTGTTTCTTGTGTCGATCAACTGAATTATTTCTTCGGTTACCTATGATTTCTTCGCTGTTATCGTCCTTGTACCTAAGTTTTTCTCTCCAACTTCTGTGACTAACCGTTTTAGATACGTAGATTCCTCTTCAACTGCACTGCCTACTGAGCTATTCATCATCGCAGTATCTATAGCCCCAGAGAACTTCAAGCGTATCTCTTCATTCCTTAGTACTTGAGTATGCCACTTCTTTGCGCATTGCTTCTTCCTGACGAATCTCTTAAACTTCAGCCTACTCTTCATCATAACTAAATTGTGATCTGTGTGTATAACTGCTCCTGTGTACGCCTTACGATCCAATATCTGCTTTCGGAATCTCTGCCTGACCGTGATGTAATCTAACTGAAATTCTCCTGTATCTCCAAGTCCTTTCTGTGTACACCTCCTCCACTTGTGATTCTTGAACAGACTATTTGCTGTCAGCTTCTGAAATTTATCTGCGAACTTAGTTAGTCTTTTTCCTCACTCATTCCTACTACCAAACTCACATTCTCCTAAATTGTTTCTTCTACTCCTTCCCCTGTAACCGCATTCCCATGGTAATTAGATTTTCATCTCTTTTTAAGAACTGAATTACCACACATCATCATATCGTTTGGGCCTTTGTCCCACTTCAACGTGGGATCGGCCTTGTTACTATGGATTTGGCGATGTTAGTGGCCGGATGCAGTTCCTGTCGCCACCCTGAATCCCCCAGGATGGAAGTAGTGTATTCCAGCTGTCTCCATCCAGTGTAAGCCATGAAACAGTGTCAACGTTTTTCCAAATGCCTGCGATTCGTGTAACTGAGGCGGAACGTGGGGTATAGCCTAGTATTCACCTAGCGGGATGTGGAAAAAACCACATCCAGGCTGGCCGGCATACCTGCCCTCATCGTTAATCCGGTGGGCGAATTCGATCCGGGGCAGGCTCGCCCACCCGAGTCGAGGGAGTAGCGCTTTAGCGCTCTCGGCTACCCTGTGGGGTGTTCAATATCGTCATATAGTTTCTCTCTCTCTTCATGTTCTGCTTGCGACGTCGGCATGTATACCTGAACTGTTGGTGTTGGTTTGCAGTCGATCCCGATAAGAACAACTCTGTTGCTGAACTATTTACAGTAATTCTCTCTGTGTCCTAGTTTCCTATTCATAAAGAATCCTACTTCCGTTATACTATTTTCTGTTGCTGCAAGTATTACCATATACTCTTCTGACCAGAAATTCTTGTCTTCTTCCCATTTCACTTCACTGACTCCTACTATATATAGATTGAGACTTAGCATTTTCCTTTTCAGGTTTTCTAGCTTTCCTATCACGTTCAAACTTCTCACATTCCATGCTCCGTCTCGTAAACGTTAAACTTTCGTTGCTTATTCAATACTTTTCTCATGTTCACCTGTCCCTTGGTAGCCCCCTCCCGGAGATGTGAATGGGGGACTATATCGGAATCTTTTGCTAATAAAGAGATCATCATGACACTTTTGCAGTTACAGGCTACATGTCCTATGGATGCACTTACTGTGTCTTAATTGCATTGGTTTACGTTGCCTTCTGCATCCTTGTGTAAGTGATCATTGTCGATTCTTCCCCCTTTCAGGGCAATTTCCCACCTCAAGGATAAGAGTGCACTGACCTCCTATCCGCTCCTGTGCCTTCTTTGAGAAGGCCGTTGGCAGACTGAGGGTGACTTCTTCTGCTAGCGGTCTTTGGACTCCATTGCTGATGTTTTTTATTCAAAATTTAAGCTGTGGCGGGGTTCTAACCCAGGACCAAGGGCGTTTTGATTACTAATCAGAGATCCTACTCTTAGTCCAGTAAAGTGGAAACTGGACCATTGACTCATGAGGAGCTGTCTTCTCAGCCAGAACAGAGCGACGTATGAAACAATGAATGGGTCAAGAAGAATGCCAGTATCAAAGAAATGATAGCGAATTGTATCAAATGACCCTAGTCTGTGAGGTGCTGTGGATATGTTTAGTGTCTATCCCTGCACTGCAGCGCAAGGTTTGGAGATGAGAAACTTCATGCCTCCTTTTCTAGAACAGATTTCATCAACCTCCTGTATTCAAACCTGCTTCATCTGGTTCGATGAACAGTACACTAGCTTGCGTCCTAAAATTCCACTGATGCTGTTGGTTTCTATCCTTGGCCGGAAAGCCCAGTTCTGAGAAGTGAAATTTGGATTAGAGGGCACATGTACTCAAGAACCAAATTGTTATGATGGCTGCCTAGAGAGAGAATGAATTTCATCTAGTGGCACTGGTCGCACATGACACGATAAGAAAAGTATACAGGGTGGTCATAAATGGTCTGAAAAGCTTGTAAGGGTGTTGGCAGGACAGGATGTGCTGAGAACTGTGCTCTAAGAGAGCGAGAGAGAGAGAGAGAGAGAGAGAGAGAGAGAGAGAGAGAGAGAGGGAGGGGGGGGGGAGTGAGTGAGATGTAGAAAAACCACGATGGAACTATCCAAATGGGACAGAAATAGGTAGAGGCGACGTAAATGTACAGACAAACTATGTTATTACAATTTCAGTATAGTTGGATGATTTGTTCAAGAGTAAAAGGTTCACAAATTGAGTAAGTCTAGAAAGCTATGCTCCACATCTGGTCCTTATGCAAGCAGTTATATGCCTTGACATTAATTGGTAGACTTGTTGGATGTTTCCTGAGAGACATCGTGCCATATTCTGTCCAACTGGCGTGTTAGGTCGTCGACGCCTCATCGCAGAACGTGGAACTTGAAGGCTTGTCCGTTCTGTTAAGGAGGATATGCGGCTTTCTATGGCAGATCTGATGACACACTACAGTGCTGGTGCAGGCACAAGTAGTTCGGACCATGCCGCTCAGCAGACACTCTAGGACATGGGGCTCGGCAGCAGGACTTCTGTGTGTCCCCATGTTGACTCAGTGACATCGCCAAGTACCGAGTGCAGTGGGGATGGCATAATCGAGATTGACTGTGGATCGCTGGAAACGTGTTACCTGGTCGAATGAATCACGTTTCTTGCTGCACGTTTTGGATCATGTCTCCAGAGGTACAATTTGGACAGAAAAGATACCAAGAATTGTGTCAGAATTCTGAAAAAAATCTCTACCACTTTCAGGAACAGACGATTAAAATTTTATGAACACTTTCTCAGAATGAATAATGACAGGGTGCCAGAAAGATCTATCAGGTCAATGCAGCTGATAACAATTGGCCGCTTGAAACTAAAAGAGATCTTCAGGAGGCTGGCATCACAGGTGACATGGTACAAGATATATCTATATTCAGGACAGTTACCAGGGGTCATTAGTTTACAGAAAAATTGGCCAGGTGTGAGTAGGAATCGCGTACTGAGGGTTCGGTGAATTTCATACACCTTGGGAATCGAGAATCTCAAGGCTTTTTGCTTGTTTTCGATATAGATACTGGCAATATATCGAGCACAGTCATTCTAAGGCCGTATCATAATCTCTGTAGTAGTTCCTCGGGCTAGTCTGGATATACAAAAAGAAATGAACAGGGAACTTCAGTTTGTGTATGTAAAAATATAAGATTTAATAAATCATTTTTAATTAGTTAATAAAACATAACTACAACTTATATTTGACGTTTGTATGCAGTGATGTTCATCTAGAATGCTTTTGACGGATGATGAATGCAATGTATGTTCTAATAGCAAAAAGATATTTTTATGTGATGTAACTATAATTGAACTATATTTAGATGTTTTTACTTTACTTGTACTGTGAAACTTTGCCTCCTTCATGATTCTACATCAAAAGTACCCTACAGGTTTTGATGAGCGAGTTAGCGAGTATCAAAATAAGCTACATAAATGTCCGTACCTTTGACTGAATTGAGTTAGAAGCTTAAAGGTTTTTCACTGTCAAGCGACCATAAACGTAAATGTATGATATGCCTACCCGTTCCTAAGAAAAAGAGTTTTTAACAGCCCGACAGTCAGACGGACAACAAAGCGATACTATAACGATTCCGTTTTTACTAGTTGAGGCACGGTTCTCTATAAACCGAGAAATGGAACCGTTAAAATGTAAAATGATTAGCGGAACAGAAACTTGAGTGAGAAGATGAAGAGCTTGTGGGTGAAGAAGAAAGCACACTAATCAGCTAAATAAGTTTGGTTGTGCTGCTCGGTTGGTCAGAGCGGTGTAAGAAAAATCGTCAGTATAAAGGCAGTTCTATTATCATGTACTGCGTGTTGATAATTACAGGAATTTTGACGTCTCCAGTAACAATTTTACACGCCACAAATACTGTCTCCGACTGCCAGTCCTCGCTACACGCGTAGCAATGTCCGTACATATTATAGAAGTGTCTGCATGTGCGTGTGTATGTATGTGTATTCCACATCTCCTCCTAAACCATTGGATCGATTTGAATATTACACAAATTTCAAATCCATACGAGACTTTTTCTCGGTCATACCACCCACAGAACGATGAGGAGAAAACTGTTCATCTCTTACTACATTTTCATTGTACGTGAAGTAAGAATGTCGCATCGGGCATGGCCTTTTGTTACTTCCTTACTTCTAACTAGATTTGTAATAAATTTTGCATATAGTATTGACGTATACCACTGAATGTACTTGCAAAAATATATCATTGTGCGGCTCATAGTTTGGGAGATATGGCGTCATAAACACTGAGATGGTTGAAAAACTGTTACATCGTGCATGTCGTTGTAATTTATTTGTTCTTTACTACTTATTGTATTCGCAATACATTTCGCAGACAGGGTCCATATATACCACTGAACGTACCTGAAAAATTATATCGTTGGATGACGCATATTTCAGAAAATATGACGTCATAAACATTAAGCTGCTTGAAAACGAATCTGCAAGGCGAAATTAGCTTGAGATATAGGTAAAATATGTCTACAAATATGTGTGAAATATGTTAAATATGTACAGTAGGTGTGTGTAAGGGCAAAGCCACAGGTAAAATGCTCCTCCTAAACTTTGGATAGATATAAATCAAATTTGGTACACATATTACCTACTTTGAGGAAAGAAATACTGCAGGGTAAGGACCAATAACCTCTTATTGGGGTGTGGGTGATAATGTGTACAGAGAAGGGGGAGGTGGAGATGGTCAGAGAGGGTGGAGGACGAGATGGAGGGGAAGAAGAGGGGAACAGGAAATTGCAGGGGATGGGGAATGGACAGAAAGGGAAGAGGATGAACCGTACAGAGTGAGAGGAGAAGTGGAGATGGGCATAGAAAGGGAAGAGAAGGAGATGGACAGAGAGAGGGAGAGAAAGACATGGACAGAAGGAGGGGTGAGGTGGAGAGAGAAAGGGGGAGGTGGAATGGACGGAGAAAAGGGAGAGATGGGCAGAGAGAGGGGAGAGGAGCAGATGGACAGAGAGAAGGGGTTGGAGGAAGTGGGTAGAATGAGGGGGAGGAGACAGCGAGAGAGAGAGGGAGGAGGAGATGGACAGGGAGAGATGGAGGAGATGCATTTAGAGGAGGCAGGAGGAGTCGCTTAAAAGGGGAAGTAGCAGACAGTCGAGGGGGATAAGTAGATGGACAGAGGGAAGGAAGAGCAGAGGGGATGGACTTATACAAGATTGGAATATATTGATATCTGGGTAATACTGAGAACTCAGCTCGTTTTATATAAAACACCTGTTCATAAGAACATTATGAGAGAATATCTAAATTTTTGATTATGTGCAACTACAGAGCTAATACTTTTCTGTTATATTATTTCTCTGCCACATGTAACGTTGGTTCCGTCATATCTAATCTTGTGTTCCCATCTTCACACAAAAGCCGAAGTGTTTTGTGGACTGTTTCGTGGCTCTACCTTTTGAGGTATTTTCTTCCCCACTGTAGTCTCTTACTTCTGTTTTACATTCATCATCGATGCTGCTGCTTATGCAAGTGCCAACATTTAGTAAATTATCGAATTTTCAATTTTAAGCTTTTTTTCATCATTGTCAGGTTACTATCAAATTCCGCTCCTGTAGTATGTCCAAATCTTCCTTCTACTGAAACACAGTATAGCTCATTTCTTCCTATACTTTTAAACTTTTGCTATAATTAATTTTTTCTTAAATGTTTTTATAGTAATAACGGAAACCTAACAGCCATCTTCAGGAGCGTTCCATATCTTAATGTTCTTTCTGTATCTCATGTTAAGGCAGTAAGAGAAGCGATCTATGATTGTGGCTCATGTGACTAGCACGTCGCCAATGCCTCCAGCCCTTACTATCAGTAGATGAGTCATGGTAATACAGCTGCTCCTTTATTGAAGCAGCTCCTGATTTGGACTGACAAGGGCGAAGTGGGCCCCTCCCCAGACCTTCAAAATGGTTCAAATGGCTCTGAGCACTATGGAACTTAACATATATGGTCATCAGTCCCCTAGAACTTAGAACTACTTAAACCTAACTAACCTGAGGACATCACACAACACCCAGCCATCACGAGGCAGAGAAAATCCCTGACCCAGACCTTCCCACATCGGAAAAAATCTGAGGAGTTACTGAGATTCGGACTTGGACACTTCTGCACCGAGGGCAGCGATGCTAGCCCTTTTTTGGACCAATCGGCTACTCATATTAATTTCAAGCTACAGAGCAATATGGTGCACACATCGCATTTGTTTTGGAAATAGACGCGCCACAACTAAAATATTCTATGTTATTTATTTATCTTCCACTCTTGCTACTTGTTTCGGACCCCATTTACAAGCAGTCATTTCTGCCATTAGTAAAGGCGCCAGACTGGGATTCCGCATGGCACCGGCTGCAAATGCTTAAGTGACAGCGGGAATGACTGCTTGAGAGCGGGGCTAAGACCACGGAACTAGCTGCAGCGGACTGAAGAAGAATAAATAAAATGAACACAGTGTAGCTGTAGGTCGTCTGTTTCCAAACCCACCTACGGACCCATTAATAACATTCGCCTCGAACAGAAATGGCCAACTAACACTGGAGCTGCATGAGGAAGGGCTGTGGTTCTAAATACCAGATTCGGATCTCTTACGGAAAATGCTGAGATGGTTCATTTGAAACGTTCGCGGCCAATTTCCTTCCCCAATCTGAGCTTGAGCTTTGTCTCTAATTATCTTATCGTCGACGGGCCGTTAAATCCTTCCCTTGATTTTTTCCTTCCTTAATATTTAATTGTTTTAATAGTAGTAGTAGTAGTTCTAGTAGGTGAAACCTGGTAGTCAACGGAAGGCAGGATTCGGTTACGATTGTGGACGTGGCCGAAATCAGTTACTATTGGTTGCCTTTTACAGTTACACACAATTTATTTTAAACCAGTAATTCTAGACTCAACAATAAATAAAAATACGACAAGTTATTAATGAAGAAATAAACAACTGTGTAGATAATGGTGTTTTCAGCGAGTTACAACTTAGCAAATCACCATTAAATACAGATACAGCAGATAATGTTTCAAAATCAAGCCGCTGTGATCTGGGCAGAAGGCCTTACACGCCAGGAATGGCAATAAATTAAGAATTGCTTAAGAAGTCGCTGCAATTTACAACTTACAGGTATTGAAATATTAAAGGTAAGTCGCCACAAACACAGCAGAAGGCATCAGACGGTAGGAATGGCAGTAAATAAGGTTTTAAGGCTTACTACTGAAATACAAATACCAAATTAGAATTTTAAGGCAAATGACCACAATCACGGCTGAAGGCCTTACACGCCAGTGATGTCAATAATATAAAAAATTTAGAAACCTGCTGTAAAACAGCAAATACAGTGGCAAAGGTTAATTAAAAAACAAGCATTTGATCACCAAACGGGTGAAATAAGACATCCACTGTACACTACACTGCTAGATTTATTCCAGAAGGCGATCAGAACTATTAACTAGACATATATAACCTTTAATGTACGCATTACAAGGTATTGTAATAAATAATACAATAATAAAACACAAGGACCAGTATATAAGTTCCTTAAAGGGTACTGAGGCAGATTATACCTGCAGAAGGCGTGGGCTGAAGGAACGTTACACGGAACTACTGGCCATCAGACCTCCTTTTAGCAAACACATGTCTTACAAGAACCAAGGGGCCACAGACGGTGCTCCAGGAATCGACCTCTGAGAAGGTCCGACAACAAACATTTTCGCGAGCGATGAGATAGGCAGCCAAAAGTTTCATTCACTTCACTAGTGGCAGTCTAACGAATGACTAACGATAATCTTGCTGAAGCTACCTGACGTCCGATAAACCAAATGCAACGATGGAACAATACGCCAAAGCCGCAATCGGCGGTCTGCACTACTTCCCCAGAACACTGTGTTTAGAGTGCCCGGAACGAGAAAGGAATCACTACCACCAGAGCAGAAGAATCGTCTACAATCAACAAAGCTGTCAAAACTACTCGCCTTACCGGATAGCAGTGGCAAGGTGAGGAAACGTACACTGCCGTTACATAAACTAACCCTCAGGGCAGGTAACTGGGGCGTTAGCGGCCACCAGGCAAGAAGAATTACCGCTGGCTGAACTTAACAAATTGTAACAAGCAGAACGCAGTAAATAGTAATCAGAAGTCGAGGAAAGCTAATCAGATCCTCCTTCCCCAAGCACTCCGCTCGCTGCTCTTCGCCTCGGCGACACTACGAGCAGCAACACGAACCCAAGTCACTGGAGAATCGCGAGATATCACAGTGGTGGAGGTTGCTCTACTTGGACTGAAATGCACTCATCTTAAAGCTTGCTGGATCCGGTTTACGACGAGGTCGTGCACCCTCGTGACCACAGCCCTTCCATCCGGTAGTCCATGCGTGCCGCCAGCGGTCCCGGCGTGTTCTGGCACTGAGCGGACCTGGCTCCTCCTGAGTCCCCAACCGAACTGGCCCACTCACACGACCCAGTAAAATAACGACGTCGTCACAAAGATAGGGCAACAGTTACTACATATCGATAACCACCGCTGCTGTCACTAGTGGACAGGCAAAGTTTGTGAAACCGAGTGGCGCCAGTCAACACGAGAAGTGGACAAACAACCGCAACCATGCCAACTAAACGATACCGTCTGGCGTCCAACAGAGGGCGGACACCTACCTACAAACAGCTCCAACGCGAGCCGCAGCACGGCTCAGTAGTATTAGTAGTGGAAGTAGTAGTAGTAGTAGTAGTAGTATAGTAATAGGATTAGTGATAGTATAATGGACGATCACTAGTTTCCGTTTTAGGTCGTTGCTGCAGCGTACTTATAACGTAGTGCGACTGTGTTGCGAGTATATAATCACTGACACGTATGCAAGAGATCAGTGTGGCATTCGCGTCTTTTCGACGTGCGTGCGGTAAATGCTGAAACGAGAACTACGGTGACATTATTATCAAATGCGTTCAAACAGGACCAACGTGCTGTTATCCTTTTTGTGGCTGGCGAAGGACAAACACCGGTAGAAAAAAACGGCTCAAATGGCTCTGAGCACTATGGGGCTTAACTTCTGAGGTCATCAGTCCCCTAGAACTTAGAACTACTTAAACCTAACCAACCTAAGGACATCACACACATCCATGCCCGAGGCAGGATTCGAACCTACGACCGTAGCGTTCGCGCGGGTCCAGACTGTAGCGCCTAGAACCACTCGGCCACTCCGGCCGGCAGACACCGGTAGACACCCATCAGAGAATGAAGAATGTGTATGCGGCAGCATGTCTGTTGTGAAATGATGCACCAAGGGGTGCTACTACTTCATCATAAGGCACGCCCCCGTATCGCAAATGTCGTAAAGCAGAAGTTACGCCAACTCAAGTTCGGGACACTCGAGCACCCGCCGTGTAGCCCTGATCTGTACCCATGCGATTATCACACCTCTGGTCCCTTAAAAAAGCCCTTGAAGCGTTGACGATTCCTGTCGGACGATGATGCGCAGCAGGCAGTTACGGACCTCTTCGCACAGCAAAGTGATACGTCTATGGGATGATTGCCGCAAAGTTCGCGACGATTGTGCCTGATTGGCATACCGATACCGGCCTGTACGGCCTTGGAACCCAAACTTTTTGATCGCCACCTGTAATAGTACTAGAAGTCACGTTTTGTTGTGTTCCCTGTATCACTTTTATGAGGATATTTTACATGTCGTCTTATTACAGTTTAAGCAAAGAAATAAAAAAAATAGAGAAAAGCAGGATACTCTGGCATTTATATACTTGCTGGTCTAGTTTGAGGAGGAAGGTCGTTGAGAAGGTGATTCTAAAACGATTCACTCGGTTTTGCATTAACAATGACACCCTGCGCCCGGAGCAATTCGGATTCAGGAACCACCACTCGACAACACAACAACTACTGAGAGTCGTAGAATACATAACACACGGCTACAACACGAACAAAGCAACTGGGTCAGTGTTCCTTGACATTGAGAAAGCTTTCGATCGTCTCTGGCTCAATGGCGTCATCCGCAAACTCACGGACGCTAGGTTCCCCGACGGACTCGTACGTCTCGCACACTCATACCTCACCAACAGGTTTCAACACTGACATTCAGGGTAAACAATCGACACAACATATTATCCAAGCAGGGGTACCCCAAGGTAGCATCCTAGGGCCCCTCTTGTTTAATCTCTACATTAATGATATTCCAGCGACACAAAACACGACGGTTGCCACCTACGCGGATGACACATCCTTCCTTGCGCAAGACTGGAAACCGTCAAACATTAATAACAGACTACAGATAGCACTCAGAACTGTCGAGCCTTGGTTGGAGAAGTGGCGTATTAAAGTAAACGTCGACAAGCGCCAGGCAGTTCTGTTCACTCGCAGGCCGAAATTACTGCGCAAACAGCAAAATTGCAGACCAATAACACTACGTACAAGCCCAATACGCTTCACTGCGAAAGTCAGATACTTCGGTGTTTGGCTAGACCGGAAGCTCACATGGTGGGACCACATACAATACATGACCAACAGGGCAAACGCGAGGCTCAAACAACTCTGTCCTATGCTCAACAGGAACAGTACACTGCATAGGAGGGTGTCTAGGACATTATACATGACACTGATTAGACCGCTGATGACATACGCAGCTCCTGTCTGGGGATACGCAGCATCCACACACCTGGACCGCCTCCAGAAAATACAGAACAAGGTATTACGTATCATAAGCAGTGCTCCCCGATACACATGGACAGCGGACCTTCACCGAGAATACCGACTGGAGACTCTCCAGGAGGTATTCAAAAAACTCGCCACACCACTGTGCAAGAAATCAAGTCACTCGAACAATCCTTACATCCTACACCTGGGCAACTACGATCACGATATATGGAAACACAAGCGCCCAAAGACACTCCTTAGGGACTAACCATCTATGGTAACTTCGTAACTACGCAAACGACACAATGAGGCGAGCCCCTGCACTTCAGCCACTGACTATCTTGCTAGCTGAGCCTCTGCCATGAGAACTGGCAATCGCAGGGAAGCCATACACGACACACAAACAAATCCCCAACACATATCACACTGCCAGTTCCTTCAGGACCATCGAACTGACAAACCTACAACGACATGGCTATGTTACAGGAGCAGCAGCAGCAGCAGCAGCAGCTGGCCCAGGACACATCAGGACACATCGTCGGCCCAGCAGCAGCAGCGCTCACCTCCTCGACAGGACTGATCATTCCATGACAATCTGGCATTGCTTCTATGGTACTGATGCATGATACCCAACCGCTAACATAACCCTACCTTGCACGGTCTGTCGCAGATAGCAAGAAACCGCTACTGCCCTTACTACCCAACCTGACACGGTCGCAGAGGTTTTTTTTCCCTTGGCATTTGCCTCAGCACTTTTTTCCCTCTGTCCTTCAAACCGCTCTTCTTTCAAGCTTGACTCTGTCGAGCTTTTTCGACCACTTCTATCACCCAGATGCGCCAGTATTAATGGGTAACCCTACCCAGACGTGCGGATAACATCGCAGTTCCTCGCTCCTGCGATCTCCTCGATTCTAAATACTAACAATGCAGAGGTGACAGTAGACCTTTTGAGTTGGTCACCATGCTTGTGCGAGCATGGAGGGGCTCACACCTATGAGAAAGAAAAAGTTTGAGGAGGAAAGAATAAATGTTCTCCCCGTGGCGTAATTGCAGGGAACATCCAGGCATTTGGTCGAAGTAATTTCAGGAAACCGTGGAAAACCTAAATCGAGATGGCCCCATGGAGATTGGATCTTCCTTTCTCCAAAATACACACAGGCTAGTCCGTTTAAAACAATGAACCCTATACAGTTTATCCCTTGGGTACAGTACTGGTTCGATTACACACTCATGAGCCAAAACATTACGAACGCTATCCTCTGCGAGTCTCAATGCCGCCGGGTAGCATTGTCGGCATTTGACGCGGTCAGAGAAGTATAAGGGAGAATAGAGGCGAATGGGTAGTCATTCTAGAAACGACACGGCCCGCAGATGGGTAAATCCACTGACATAAGCGATTTTGACACAGAACAGATTGTTACAGCCCGGAGCCCGGGTATGAGCATCTAGAAAACGGCGAAGCTGGTCGGCTGTTCGCGTACTGTTATCATGAGCTTCCATTGAAAGTGCTTGAATGACGGTGTAACTAAGAGTAAGCGACAAGGCATTGGACACCGCCGTCTGATCTCAGAACTTAGAGGTCGGAGGCTTCCTGGCTCTATAAAGCAGGGTAGGCGGCGATCTGACGACAGACTATAACTTTTGTGCAATCAGAATGGTTTCGGAGCACAGTGTTCAGCGCCTTATATTGAACAGGGGGTTCTTTAGCAGACGACCCCTCTGTGTTCCCGTGTTGATCTAACAGGACGTCAATTACTATTGCAATGGCTATAGGATCATCGAAATTAGACCGTGGATCAACGGAAACATATCGCCTGGTCGGATGAACCAGGTCTCTTATTACAGTAGGTCGACGGTTGTGTGGGGATATGCCCTCATCCAGCTGATTGTAACATGCAGCGGGCCATGGATGTAGGCCAGTGTGGACAGTCTTACGCCACGGGGGACATTCACCTGGGTTTCCATAGGAACATCACAGCTGTGGACTAAGTGAACACTATTGTGGGCCACCTGCATCCCTTTATGCATGATGTCTTCCCTGATGGCTGTGACATCTTCCAACATGATAACTGCCCGTGCCGCACGGTCAGAATCGCGTTATACTGGTTTGAGCAGCACAATAGTGTATTCAGGTTGTTTTCTTGTTTACTACTTTCACAAGGTTAAAATCTAAAGGAACATAACTGGTATGATATCGGTACCAGTTCTATGCTCACTAACAGCTTGCCCTTAGTTTACGAGTATTGCGTCACCTTTGTGTAGACGTCTTGTGCCACTCCAAGATGCTACTACAAAAGCACTCCGGTTTCAGGCCACAAGTGGCCCATCGGGACCATTCGACCGCCGTATCACCTGAAGCTAAGGATGCAAATAGGAGGGGCGTGTGGTCAGCATCCCGCTCTCCCAGTAGTTATGATGGTTTTCTGTACCATAGCCGCTACCGTTCGGTCGAGTAGCTCCTCAATTGGCATCACGAGGCTGAGTGCACCCCGAAAAATGGCAACTGCTCATGGCGGCCCCTCAGCTGACGATGCGAATAGGAGGGGCGTGTGGTCAGCACACCGCTCTCACAGTAGTTATGATGGTTTTCTGTGACTGGAGCTGCCCTATCCCCTCAAGCAGATCTTAGGATCTCTTAATGGTGATATTATCTCCTCCTTCTTGCTCTTTAACAAAAATTACAGCGCAAACATAAATGAATGATTAAGGGTACTAATAACTACAAAATGATAAATGTTGTTTCTGATTATACATTTATTGTAGATTAAAACCCTTTTATATATTACAAATGTTTATATATCAATGTACAATGGATATAAAGAGATACACATGAATTTCCTAACTAATATGATTGATAAGTTCCCCAAATCTGCCCCTTTTTTGTAGTTTCATGGTACTGACATATCTATTTTGTCGTCTAAAATAACGTGGATTTCAAATTTTCGCACCAAATATAGTGGTATTCTATCACCACTGTCATTCATAATCATAAGTCCATATGCTGTTTCTTCTACATCAGCAAGTTCTTCCACTTCAGGAGGTATGATGACTGAATCAGTGGTTTTTTCTGCCCTTAATTCATCAAGGACAGCTGTAATTTTCTCAGATGTTTGTAATGTGAGTGTGTGGTAGTAATTTCTAAGTTATACAATTGAAAAATAAGGTAAAGAATGTATTCTAGAAATGAAACAGTGTTTTTATGAAAAATTAAATATCAAAAGAAATAGGAAGGCTATAATATAATATTATAATAAAGTATACTTACCGGGAAGTCTTAAGCCTCAAAAGTATTCACGTTAAAACACAAAGTAACTGAGTGGCACCGAACGACTACCTTGTCATCCTCAGCCGATAGGCGTCTCTGGATGCGTGCGGTTATGGATTGACTCTTCCGGTCGTTGTCGGTGTTTGTGACCGGGTTAAAACACAAAGCCAGAGATAATTCTTGAACTTTCGAAGCTTTTTAGACTGCAGAACACTTCATTAGCATCGAACTTACAGTCGGCTCTCAGCCGTGGCAGCGTGCGGACGGCCCCGCGCGCCGGCCAGTGCTCCGCTGCAGGGGTTTGTTTACTTCCGCGTCGTAGCTTTAAGGCTTGTGTCCGTCCACCGTGAACAACATGTCGAGCGCTTACCGCCGTGCGACCCTTAAAGTTTCCTTCCCAGCTGAACATGCGCGACCTCGTGCACATGAAGTTGAAACGTTCATACGTGAAGAAGTTCGTTTAGATCCTAACCACGTTATCGGAATCCATTTTTCGATCACGAGTAGTGTCGTTCATATTAAAATGACAAACACCGAGGTGTCGAAGATGTTATTCGCCGCCATGCCAATGGACTTAAGTTCAAATACTCTGATGGTCACGTCGGAGCTGTAACACTTGAACTCGCAGAGTACGGTCAACGCACGATTAGGGTGTTTGAACTACCTTTTGAAGTGCCGAAGGACGAAGTTGTCTCTGCGTTACAACCATACGGTAACGTCATCGGTTACGTAGAGGAAAAATGGCAAACCTTCACGACCTACCATGTCCTTAATGGTGTGCGTCAGGTCAAAATTGAACTGAAAAAACATATACCATCATACCTGACCATTGGCGGGGTGCGAGCCATTGTCATGTACGACGGCCAACCCCGAACATGTGCGGGTTGTGGACAAGAAGGCCACGTCAGATCCGCCTGCATGCGACGCCTCCTGATCCAGACGCCGGTCGGCGAGGAAGCGTCCCCAGCGGTGATGACTCAGATCCCTGTCACATACGCCAAGGTTGCCCAGGAAGGTAGCACGTCTACACAGAGTCTTCCTGCTCCGTTGACGTAGTCTGATCCGGTAGATGCAACCGCTCCTGAGATTCCTTCTGAGGTGCCCCAGACGCCAGATCCTGACCTGCCGAATCATCGCAGCACTGTGACTGAAAATGCTACTGAGATGGACGTTGATCCGGGAGTGGTACCTACTTCTGCTTTCCTTCAGACTGGTCCGGAGTCCGACGAAAGCCACCCGCAATCGGACACTGAACGACCTGTTCGAAAACAAGGGTCGACACGAAAGAGAAAGAAACGTAGCAGTACACCCCCTGATGAATCCATTCTACGGATGGATACCAGGGATGCAGACCCGAAGATGGACGACAAACCGCTCTTTGATGACCAAAAGTCTGATGCGAACGACCCGCCACAGGCGACCACTGGCAACGAACACCCCTCCTTACTGGCGCCGTCGCCCCCACAGGTCGACGTTGAAGAGAGCCTATCCGATGAGAAGAAAACTACGTCTCCTCTCCACGTGGATGATGTGCACAGCCGATGCCCTACCGCAGTATCAGTCTCCTGGGCAGACGACGTGGAGATCGAAGGGACTAGGGTGGACGCTGCTGATGATGGGGCACCCCCATCGGTTGCGCCCGCGCCCGCAAACTCTCCACAATAGCAGCCTCTTCAGCGGACCGGCAAGATCGACGACCTGTCGCTCCTGAAGAAGAAGCCCCACCTGTGCCTGTGGGACTCCAACACCAGCATTATCGTGTCGCAACGATTAACCTCGCGACCATTCGTGCGCCCCACAAACTGGCGCTGCTCCGCGATATGATTTATGATGCGGACATAGATATTGCGCTTTTTCAGGAAGTGCATGTCGCCGATTTTTCACCACCACATGGCTTCACGGTGCATCTTTCTCCCGCTTCGGACACCGCTAGTGGTGTTGCCATCATCTTACGCGAATGTCTTCCTGCCGAAGATGTCCTATACCTCCCCAGCGGCAGAGGTATGGCCCTTACTCTCTTTGGTGTACGCATCGTCAACATTTATGCGCCGTCGGGCTCCAGCTACCGTCGTGAACGCAATGCCTTCTTCGCGAATGAAGTTACACCCCTTTTTATGGGACCACACGATGACTGGGTCATGGGTGGAGACTTCAACTGCACCCAGCGACCACAGGATCAATTGCCGCGTCACTCACCATGCGCAGCTCTGGAAACAGTCGTCACGCGGCTACAATTTGTCGACACGTGGAGACATGTTCACGGTGATCTTTTGGGCTTTACGTACTACACTGCGCACTCCTCTAGCCGACTGGATCGCATCTACATCTCGCGATCCCTAATTCAACACACTCGACAGGCTGAAATCTGGCCTGTTGCTTTCTCAGACCATGAGGCTTACTTCTGTGATGTTGTTCGCACAAGACAGGCAGTATGGCACGGACGTGGTTTATGGAAACTGAACACGGCACTTCTTAATTCACCTGACTGTCGACTTCTAATAGAAGACACTTGGATCACATGTCATAGACGCCGACCCACGTATCCGTCTACCATATCCTGATGGATCCAGTGTGCAAAACCTGCTCTTCGCAAAACTTTAATCCGGTATGGCAAAGATGTTGTCGCCTGGAGGAAGAGCACTATGGACTTTTACTACAGGATCCTACGAGAATGCTCCACGATGCCAGCCTCCCCTGAGCGCCATACAAGGATGAACCAAGCTAAGGCCCAAATCTCCAATCTCATACGACGGCATTTGGAAGGTGCGATAGTACGATCTCGTACTGCTGATCGCATGCCTCATGAACATCCGTCGATGTACCATATCATCCAAGAACGACAAAATCGACGCCGAAAATTGATTCACGTCCTAACGGATCAAGAAGGGCGTCGCTACGTAACCCAATCTGCAATAGGGAATGTGCTTCACGCCCACTACCGGCAGCTCTACGCCGCAATTCCACATTCCCCAGAGTTGATCGAGGAAGTCTCACAGCTCAACTTCGGTGGTATCCCAGGAGATGCGGCGATTGACTTGATGTCAGAGGTGACTGATGAGCAAGTCCGCGATGCGATCCGGGCAGGAACCATCAATCGCTCCCCAGGACCCGACGGTCTTCCCCTCGAATTTTATCGCACCTTCCGTGATTTGTTAGAGTCCACCTTCACCTCCATCTGTCGGGAACTGATGTCTCCGGAAGTACCCGTGCCGGACGCTTTCATGGAAGGAATTATTATTCCTGTACATAAACCGCACGGTGGCAACAATATCAGTGATTATCGGCCCCTCACCCTCCTTAACAGTGATATGAAAATCTTCACTCGCCTTTTGGCGGCACGACTTAAAAACGTTGCCCGATATGTTGTGTCGCCAGACCAAGCCTCTTTGGGAGGAGATAATAATATTCGCACGGCTTTATGCCGCTACAGGGATATGATCGCCGTTACCCAGGCACAACGCCTCTCTGGGGTACTTGCGTCTTTGGACTTTAGTCAAGCTTTTGATAGGGTTGACCATTCGTTCCTTACGGCCGTTCTCCACCATATGGGTTTCCCAGTCGCCGTTATCACGGTAGTGATGCGCCTTCTGCGGGGTGCCTCATCCAGGATTATGTACAATGGCAGACTCACTCCACCGATAATAATAGGTCGATCTTTACGTCAAGGTTGCCCTCTATCAGCAATTCTGTACGCCTTTTCCTTGGAATCCTTGCTATGTGGACTAAGACAACGCTTGGTAGGGTTGTACATAGATCGCTACCGATTCTGTTGCACGGCCTATGCTGACGATGTAGTCATCTGTTTACGTAATGCCGACGAGGTTCGAGCTGTTTTGACGTGGGTAGCGACTTATGGTGAGGCGTCGGGTAGCTCTTTAAACGTACGTAAGTCACAAGTTATGTTCATTGGCACGGGGCTTCCCGTGGAGTGCGTTACACCTCTCACCACCGTTGATACCATTCGTTGTTTGGGAATAGATTTTTCATCTGATCTCCGGCGTTCAGCCACCATCAACTGCCGACGCCTCCTTTTAATGATCAGAGCAGGTCTTATGGACCATCGCCTTCGATCCCTAGATATTCTCCAACGAGCTCGATATGTCAATACATATATTGCGTCCCGAGTTCCCCATGTAGCACAAGTTCTACCTTTCCCGCTTACTGTGGCACGTCGCATGTTGGCAGCGATGGCATCTTTCGTCAGCTCTGGGATGTTGTTCAAAGTTAACTATGCAACCCTTACTCTTCCCCGTGAACGAGGTGGGATAGGTCTGTTTCACGTGCCGGATAGAGCTCGCGCCCTATTTGTCAGCTCCCAGATGACGGTATGGACACGTTGCCCAACGAGCCTCACTGGTCTCCTCCTGTCGGCATACTCGCCGGTCTCGCTGTCAGCCCCAGTGATGATCTCGGATGTTCCGGCCCAGTTCCATTATATACGGTACTTCTTTCTGGAACTCAGTTATCTACGCCTCACCTTACCAAGACAGCTTTTACTCAAGACAAAGGCAGTATACAATGTCCTCCAATTAGGTCGTCCACCTAACCCGATTGAACAAAAGTTCCCCCAGGTTGACTGGCGTCATGTATGGCGCGCGGTGTTCGCCTGTTACCTTGACACGAATGTTCAATCTGTCTGGTATCTAACTGTCAATGGTAAGCAAATCAACCAATTTCGCCTTCATCGTATCCACCTCTCTCAATCTCCTCTATGTTCCACGTGTGGAGTGCCAGACAATGATGAACATCGGTTTGTTTGCGGACCGGCGGCGGAGGTTTGGCACTTGGTTCGACGTATTGTGGCTTTTCTAACGCGGGACATTCCGGATCGGATTACTCCCCTTTCATTATTATTTCCGGAACGTGACTATTTTCCTCGGACAAAGACCAATGCTGTGAATTGGATTCGCGGACATGCCATTCACTACTTATTTAGACAAACTGTAGACTCTGTACTCGATTTTTGGACATACCTCAATGACCGTCATTATGTCGTTGTCCGTCACCCAAAATACAGACAATTTTTCTCGAACTTCCTTGGGAGTGCTTTCCACGAGCCGCCTCGCAGCTGGAATCTGTTAAGCCAAGAGAGAAGAAGGTTTCCTGTTTGAACCAATGAACATTTCTGAACAATTGAACGGAACACATCAATTTCGAGAAGACGTGACTCAACATATTACCAGCGGAGCGCAGAAGGCCTCTGATCACTTACACACACACACAAACACACACACAAAAAAAAAAAAAAAAAAAAAATTCAGAGAAAGGAAGATTTTGTTTTGTTTGTAAAGATAGCCCTAACCTTGATTTCCCATATTTCCCCTGGTATATAGGCAGCTCTCTGGGGTAGGTTTAGTCAGGAGCCAACGCCTGAAGTGGCCTAGATTTTTTTTGTTATAGGATGAAAAGTGGCGGTGGCACTTTTTTTTTTAGTTCCACTTTATTAAAGGGTTTAAAAAAATAGCGTAACGGCCTAGGTAACTGCCTAGGAATCTAAAAAAAAATAAAAAAAAATAAACAACAAAAAAAAATAAAAAAAGGGGTAGCGTCTTTGATTCATAATCAAAACGTCTTCGGTCCCGGGTTCGATCCCCGCCACTGCCTAAATTTTGATAAATAATCAGCATTGGAGGCCGAAGACTTCCGGCATAAGAAGTCAGCCTCATTCTGCCAACGGCCTTGTCAAAGAGGGCGGAGGAGCGGATAGAGGTTCAGGGCACTCTTTTGTCCTAGGGGTGGGAAATTGCCCCTAAAGGCAGAAGAATCAGCAATGATCAACGGCATAAGGATGCAGAAGGCAATGGAAACCACTGCATTAAAGACACGTAACGTGTATCCACAGGATATGTGGCCTGTAATTGAAGAAGTCTCATGATGATCTCTCCATTGGCAAAAGATTCCGGAATAGTCCCCCATTCGGATCTCCGGGAGGGGACTGCCAAGGGGGAGGTTACCATGAGAAAAAGTTTGAATAATCAACGAAAGGATAACGTTCTACGAGTCGGGGCGTGGAATATCAGAAGCTTGAACGTGGTAGGGAAACTAGAAAATCTGAAAAGGGAAATGCAAAGGCTCAATCTAGATATGGTAGGGGTCAGTGAAGTGAAGTGGAAGGAAGACAAGGATTTCTGGTCAGATGAGTATCGGGTAATATCAACAGCAGCAGAAAATGGTATAACAGGTGTAGGATTCGTTATGAATAGGAAGGTAGGGCAGAGGGTGTGTTACTGTGAACAGTTCAGTGACCGGGTTGTTCTAATCAGAATCGACGGCAGACCAACACCGACAACGATAGTTCAGGTATACATGCCGATGTCGCAAACTGAAGATGAACAGATAGAGAAAGTGTATGAGGATATTGAAAGGGTAATGCAGTATGTAAGGGGGGACGAAAATCTAATAGTCATGGGCGACTGGAATGCAGTCGTAGGGGAAGGAGTAGAAGAAAAGGTTACAGGAGAATATGGGCTTGGGACAAGGAATGAAAGAGGAGATAGACTAATTGAGTTCTGTAACAAGTAATAGCGAATACCCTGTTCAAGAATCACAAGAGGAGGAGGTATACTTGGAAAAGGCCGGGAGATACGGGAAGATTTCAATTAGATTACATCATGGTCAGACAGAGATTCCGAAATCAGATACTGGATTTTAAGGCGTACCCAGGAGCAGATATAGACACAGATCACAATATAGTAGTGATGAAGAGTAGGCTGAAGTTCAAGACATTAGTCAGGAAGAATTAATACGCAAAGAAGTGGGATACGGAAGTACTAAGGAATGACGAGATACGTTTGAAGTTCTCTAACGCTATAGATACAGCAATAAGGAATAGCGAAGTAGGCAGTACAGTTGAAGAGGAATGGACTTCTCTAAAAAGGGCCACCACAGAAGTTGGGAAGGAAAACATAGGTACAAAGAAGGTAGCTGCGAAGAAACCATGGGTAACAGAAGAAATACTTCAGTTGATTGATGAAAGGACGAAGTACAAACATGTTCCGGGAAAATCAGGAATACAGAAATACAAGTCGCTGAGGAATGAAATAAATAGGAAGTGCAGGGAAGCTAAGACGAAATGGCTGCAGGAAAAATGTGAAGACATCGAAAAAGATATGATTGTCGGAAGGACAGACTCAGCATACAGGAAAGTCAAAACAACCTTTGGTGACATTAAAAGCAACGGTGGAACATCAAGAGTGCAACGGGAATTCCACTGTTAAATGCAGAGGAGAGAGCAGATATGTGGAAAGAATACACTGAAAGTCTCTATGAGGGTGAAGATTTGTCTGATGTGATAGAAGAAGAAACAGGAGTCGATTTAGAAGAGATAGGGGATCCAGTATTAGAATCGGAATTTAAAAGAGCTTTGGAGGACTGGTTCAAATGGTTCAAATGGCTCTGAGCACTATGGGACTCAACTGCTGAGGTCATTAGTCCCCTAGAACGTAGAACTAGTTAAACCTAACTAACCTAAGGACATCACAAACATCCATGCCCGAGGCAGGATTCGAATCTGCGACCGTAGCGGTCTTGCGGTACCAGACTGCAGCGCCTTTAACCGCACGGCCACTTCGGCCGGCTTGGAGGACTCACGGTCAAATAAGGCAGAAGGGATAGATAACATTCCATCAGAATTTCTAAAACTTTTAAGATCAGGATTGATGGTCACGAAGTCAATGAAGGAATTCTGCTACCTAGGCAGTAAAATAACCAATGGCGGAAGGAGCAAGGAGGACATCAAAAGCAGACTCGCTATGGCAAAAAAGGCATTTCTGGCCAAGAGAAGTCTACTAATATCAAATACCGGCCTTAATTTGAGGAAGAAAATTCTGAGGATGTACGTCTGGAGTACAGCATTGTATGGTAGTGAAACATGGACTGTGCGAAAACCGGAACATAAGAGAGTCGAAGCATTTGAGATGTTGTGCTATAGACGAATGTTGAAAATTAGGTGGACTGATAAGGTAAGGAATGAGGAGATTCTACGCAGAATCGGAGAGGAAAGGAATATGTGGAAAACACTGATAAGGAGAAGGGACAGGATGATAGGACATCTGCTAAGACATGAGGGAATAACTTCCGTGGTACTAGAGGGAGCTGTAGAGGGCAAAAACTGTAGAGGAAGACAGAGATTGGAATACGTCAAGCAAATAATTGAGGACGTAGCTTGCAAGTGCTACTCTGAGATGAAGAGGTTAGCACAGGAAAGGAATTCGTGGCGGGACGCATCAAACCAGTCAGTAGACTGATGACAAAATAAAAAAAAAAAATCTTTGGCTGCACAAGTCATGAGCTGTCAGACAACGAACTTGAGCTGGGCATCTCCCACCGCTGTGTATGGAAATGTATATATAATTCATTTACTGCTGTGTCATAGGTCTAAAGTGTTCAAGGAAAAATCTATGTATAGCATTCAGGAATACATACATAAAAGCTGATCTTGGCCTGAATATATTTTACCAAACAAAGTAAATAACTGAAAAATATTGAAAAAACATGTTTTCAGATTTTTTCACGAAGTGTTAGACTAATGGCGAAACATTGGCACATAGACAGAAAGCTTTTCTCCATTTAGAACTTTCTCTGGATCCATTACAGTCATACAAAGTCGAACTGGTTGTTAGTGGTGTTTCCCTTACAGTTCTAAGAGTAGAGGTGTGTTAATACTATGTTAATAGTAGCTCACTTTATATTGCTGCCAAACGGGTTGGCGCATTGATTATGGTTCTAAACTTGCATTCTACACAAGCAGAGTTAAATCCCCCTGTGTAATTCAGAATCTGGATTTTCTAAATCAATTAGGCCGAGCCCTTCTCCAATATAAGCTTGTTCTTCGTCCCTAATGTCATCATCGCCAATAGGCTTCAAGCCCTAATCTTCGTTCCTCGCCATTTTATGTTGGACTTTCTATTCATAATGTGTTCAACACCTCTTAATCAATAGTTCGCTTGTAGTCGTTCCTCTTTGGTCATCTGTTCCTATTTCCATTTCGTATAATTTATTGCACCTCTAACTGAGCTTACCGTAACCATATTTCATTTCAGATTTTCCACCTACTCCACAATATTCAGAATTATTATGGGCTCTGATCCTTGTAATTTGACGTAGTCAATTTATACGATGGAAGTTCCCTGTGTACATGGCTGTAGGTATAAATTAACTGTCCCTGCAAGCAAGCTGTTAGTACATCAGACATGGACATTGGCGTCCATTCTCGTCACATCGCTAAATTTCCCTGGCATGGCCTCATCCGGTTGATTTGGCCTGATTCGGAGCTGCTTAAATAGGGATGTAGTGACGTCATGATCCATTCACTGGCGCTAATGGCTCTAGGGAGGACATGGCGACTGCACGCGTGCCCCAGGTTAGCAGTTCAGCACTCCATCAAGTGCAGAAAAATTTAATGGCGATCAATAAAATCTTCACGAGACAGTCAGGTATAGAAGGGAAATGGAAAGCGTCAGTGCTGTCAGTAAGCGCTACATGAGATACATAACCAATGAAAGTCGGCAACTTGCTTGCACTCGTCTCGAAAATAGAGTCGATGGGCTGGCAACAAAAAAAAGAGCAGACATGTTGCTTGTGTAAATGAAAGTTCGCAAGCAGTTTATTTTAGAACAATTATATCTGTGGTCATAACATTTCTCAAGCGGTTATGCATATGACACCGCTCCAACCCACAGCTTGGAAAGAAAATGTAATCTAAATGATACTGTATTTGAGGTCTGCACCTGGAGACAAATATGATTTCTTTTAGTTCATCCTTTCGGATACACGTTTTGGTGCTGTTTCGTCATCCTCAGTGGGTTTCTCTTTATTTTACTGACGATGGTGTAACTGCGTTGAAAAATTAATCAGAGTGAAGCTGAAATAAATTGTAGCTTTCTCAAGGCGGTATACTGAAATAACAGCGATCGCGCTGCTTGATTTAGTGACTACTCACAGCCGCTCAAAAAGCACGCCGGATTGACGTAGAAGAGGAAATGTTGAAGCTTTGACAGGCCAATGCAGTTGATTTATTTAGCTTCCTAATCACTTTGCTCGACGGCAGAGTCTATCCCTGCGACCCTGACAAGGAGAATGGGGCAAGTGTCATAACGGGATTTCCCAGAAACTTCACTCAGTGGAAGAGGCGTTAAAATAAGCGAATACGTGACTCGACTCATCCGTGTACTCGACATTTCCTGAGAAAACTAAGGTAATAGTTTTCAAGGTACTGTATGTGCCTTTTTGCGAGATAGTAGTTCAACCTAAGCGGTGGCACAGTGACTCGCGTTGGGGCTTCACAATTCCGCACCCAGTGTTCGAAAACCCGTTATTACTTTTTCAAATTTTTTCATTTACCTACCTGTGTCCAGAATAGATTACTACACGAATGTTTTCGATGTACACTGAAAAAACGCTGTACTTTTTCGTCTACTAATTGCATGGCGGATGAACTAAAAAGAGAAGAAAGGTAATAAATAAATGGAAAATTGATTTGAAATTGTTTGGAATTTCTATGTTTCCAATGTTTCTACGATCGCTATCGACCAAGGGAATGCACCAAAACTTCCTGAAGAATAAACATGAGAATAAAATATAAGAAGTAAGAACGCATATACGAATGAAATATGAAAATATGAAAGTTTGAAAAGATTGTAACCCGTGAAAATATCGTAACACATATACATGGTGTCCAAAAATAATGTATACACTCTTTGAAACTGAACATTTCTTTAATGAAATGGGTGGTGTTAGGCGGCTCATGCTCCGACTTAAGGTGGTAAATGTTCAAACTGGTGTCCGTCCATCGCAGTACACCGTCGACAACGACTTACGAATGAGCGACATGACAACTTTATTGTTTCCAACGGTATAGCATCACAGGCTTGCTCAGTTTGCTCTCTAAGATCATCCAGTGTGTGTGGTCTCGCAGCGTAAACTATGTTCTTGAGAGTGCGCCACAGAAAGAAGTCTAGAGGAGTTATATCTGGAGATCGAGTGGGAGTGTGGAGTATCCATGTGGAGGAGAATGTACGATTGAGAAATGCCCTCACATCAGGTGAAAGTGACATGGCGCCCCGTCCTGTTGAAATTAATAATCTTCATTTCCAAACACAACGCTAAGACCAGGAGTTATGATTTCCAACATTTCCAAGTACGAGTCTTCCTTGACAGTGTTGTCAAAGAAGTACGGCCCGATTAACCCTCTAGACGACATACCACACCAGACTGTTACTCCTGGTAGATTAATATGACTTTCAAAAAATGGTTCAAATGGCTCTGAGCACTATGGGACTCAACTTCTGAGGTCATTAGTCCCCTAGAACTTAGAACTAGTTAAACCTAACTAACCTAAGGACATCACAAACATCCATGCCCGAGGCAGGATTCGAACCTGCGACCGTAGCGGTCTTGCGGTTCCAGACTGCAGCGCCTTTAACCGCACGGCCACTTCGGCCGGCCAATATGACTTTGCTCGGTTACGTATGGATTCTCCCTGGCCCAGCAATTATAGCGGTTAATTGTTCCATCAAGTTTAAACGTCGCTTCATCTGACCAAAGAATTCGAGCTTGGGAACGTTGCTCTTCTTCGTATGTGTTAGTGAACCACTCACAAAATTCGCTTCGCATATCAGGATCTTCTTCGTTAAGAGCATGGAGAAGTCTTGAAATGTAAGGCTTAAAGTTCTGAGGCCGCAAAATTCTATGACCACTGCTTCTGCCGATCCCAGTCTCACGAGAGCATTGCCTCACGGATCTCTTCGGGGATCGTCTGTATTATGCTTGGATTGCTGCATCAACAGTCTCACTGTCTGTTCGCTATGTCCCTTCTTCATATCGTGCACCGTTCTTTCGACTTCAAACCTCGTATCTCCGATTCTTGTAATTGTTACTCTTGTCGGTGGTGGTGTTCCAAGTTCAACTCCCCAACTTCGGCGTCCCGCACTCACCTTCTCTGTTTTCCAGTAACACTTCAGCACCTCCGTTGTTCAAACGATAACGCCATGTTTGCTGACCATCCTGAAACAAAAGAAAGGATTGTTATGTTTTTTACCACCTTCTAAATTATTACCCATAAAAATTGTATTTCTGCCTCCTTTGATTAAAGAGATGTTCTGTTTCAAAGAGTGTATAAGTTATTTTGGGACACCTTGTATTATATAATAAATATATGATACTTATTGTGAAACCCAATTTTACAATTAATATAGCGTTCTTGTATCCCTTAACTTGATAAGAATCTTTCTAAGTACAGGGGCAGATAAATGGAAAAAATAAAATAAATAAAGGAACAATCCTGTTTCAAACACGGAACGCGGGATTGAGAAGCTAGAATGGTAGCCACCGTGCGACCACTTTGGCTGAGTGTTTCGCGCGCTAAAAGGCATGTGAATTATGTCGAAAACTTTGACGTTGTTTTCTCAGAAACGGTCGAATATCTACGGATAAGCAGAGACACATGTTCACTTATTTTTACTCCTCTTCCAACTAAGCGAAGTTTCTGGGAAATAGGGTTATGGTATTAGTCGTGTTCTACTCTCGAGAGCAGTGAAGCTAGCAGTGGCAATATGCTGATATACCGCCGCCGAAACAGGCGAGGACCCAAACATTATCGGAAAAGGTGAGTCTTTTTTGGGAGTGACAGTGTGCGATGCTAACATTATTTTCTTAACTGTCACGGGAGAATATTAATTGAACCTCGTAACGAGGTTACGGGAGGCTGCCGAGACGAACCGTCGTGGAAACTTGTCCAACGGGGTGTTTTTGGGCAAGTTGCTGAAGGTGGATCGAAGCTGGACTGCTGCAGTCTCAGCCGAAATGTTCTGCTGCAGTTGTTGGAAACTATAAGAATTGTTGTTATACACCTTGGACTTGAGGGATACCCACACGAATAGTCGCACACTGACAGATTAGGTTACCTGGGTACTCAGCTAGGTTCGGGACCAGACGGGCCTCTGGTAACAAATCTGTCAGGCGAGAAGATTGTGTAAATGTGCTCCAAGGTTCGGCCGGCTGTACGGCCAGTTGCTCCATCCTATTGGAAGTCACTGTCGATCTTTTCCTCCTCCGTTAGTCCTGCCAAAAATTTACGTCTAGTCGCATCCACTCGTACGCGTCACTTTTATTTCCCCCACCCTGTATAATAGTTCTCACGGACTGCACTTGTCCATAGACTATAAATAGCTATGGAGTGAGCATTCGGATGAGCAAAACGAGAATTCTGTCCACAACATCTGCTGCAGCTCAAATCACGTGATTCTGGCAGGGCGCATTTTAGCTTCTACAGGGCCTAGCGCGTTTTGAGTTTTATTACTTTGCTGCTACAGATAGATTACATTTATAAGTACCATGGAACACTGTACTCGCATTTTACAGACATATTAGCAATTTGATACCAGGAACTGAAGTTGGCTTAAAGACGTGAAGAGCATTGGTATTGTGCCTTTTCACCATAATAATAGATTTCACTTTATTTACGTTTTTCCGGTAACAGGATAAGAAGTGACAGCCAACGATTTATTTTTACGTTTTCTGCTTCACTTATTCATGTTGTCGAATCTCTGATCTAATTAATTACGGTACTGTGACATTGTAGACGGCTCCGAAGTGCTACGAAAAAACGACGCATTAGGAACTATGAAACTGTTACAGTAAGCGAGTTGCGCCACCTGCTTTCCTTCTGATTTTTACAAACAAGTAAAATATCTATAACTTTTTTTTTGCCGTCGCGTCACAAAAATAGAACCGTACATTACGAACAAAAGAATAAAAGATACAAAGTAAATGCTTGAATTTTGGAGTAATAAAAGAACTGACAGCCAACATTATTTTTTAGGTTTTCTATTGCACGATTAATGTTGTCGAATCTGTTGTAACTACACTATCGGCCATTAAAATTGCTACACCAAGAAGAAATGCAGATGATAAACAGGCATTCATTGGACAAATATTATTCTAGAACTGATATGTGCTTACATTCTCACGCAGTTTGGGTGCATAGATCCTGCAAAATCAGTACCCAGAACAACCACCTCTGGCCGTAATAACGGCACTGATACGTCCGGGCATTGAGTCAAACGGAGCTTGGATGGCGTGTACAGGTACACTCTTTGACATAAAACTTGACCGGCGGCCGGCCGCTTCAGAGGCTAAGTCCGCGCCGATCGCGACATGGGACAAAAAAACTGGCCAACTCGCTAATTCTCTAAGTCCGGTTATCTGCACAATCTGGCAACACTGTAGACTGCGGCACTTCCTGGAGGAAAACTTGTCCCATGATAGAGAAACTCTAGGCTGATTACGCCTGTGGTCTAGCGGTAGCGTGCGTTGTTTCTGTTCATAATGTCATTGGATCGAGAGCAGCTGGCATAAAATATTTTTATAGCCTCTTCTGTCTGAATGCTGAAGACGTGAATGTAATGGTAGCGCAGATTCAATCTATTTCGCTTTGTGACACACCGATATCAAAATTTTATCCAGTAACGATTTTGCGGCAGATTTCCTGCAGACTGTCCTCCTCTGGACGCCGTATGCGGCAAAGCTCCGGGATCCATTTGCTGGCTACTGGCAGCGGCCGTGGCGACAGCAGCGGCGCTGCACTCCCCCGTTCTTTATCGAAAGCGCCTGCTACCGCTCATCGCTTTTGATGATTTAAAACGCTTTATTATTAAATGTTGCTCCACAGAAAATTTCTACAATTTCCATTCACGCTCAAAAGCAACGGAGACAGACGCCCTGATTAGTAGGCGGGTATTATATTACATTAATCGGCAAGAGCTGAGTATGGCCCGAAATTAATTTTATAGACTGGGACGAAATTAAACCACCTCACTACATTCGATGAATTTATAAATGCATCATACCTCGTTTCTTTTCCTTTCAAACTCAATTATTTGTGCAACTTTTGGTCAATGTTTGGATGTTTTCGTCAAGCCAGAGTGAGCGTCTGTGGTGTAAAGTGTATTACAGTTCTTGTTTCATTCCTTATGGTAAGTCTATGCGATAAACTGTGTGAATACCTTGCAATGCATGCTCTGTAGCAGTGCAGGAACACTGCACATTTGGAGTTCCATGTATGGGTTCATGAAGTATTTATTGCTGATCGGAAGTGATAGTTAAGGTCATCAGATTTAAACCAGAAAAATTTGTCGTTTTGAAGGTTTCAGAGAACGGAAAGGAATTGCTAACGCCGGTGTTAGAAAACGTCTACAGTTAAATGCTATTGCAAAAATTTAGAAGAAGGGAACTATATTAATGAACATGTGCACTTCATAAACAACCTTCTGACGTGTTAGACCTATATGACGAACAAAGCTCAAATTTATATCGTTGACAGTCGGTTTGAATCTTTTCAGGGTCTATTTTACAGTGAAGCACCTTGGAATTTGCAAAGCAGAAATCCATGATATTAACTTAATTTACTAAGTCGAAATCGGACGAAGATTGATGTTTAAAGGCATTCTTCAGATTTCGCATAAGAAATTTTTACTAGCAGTTTGCAACTCCATTAATTAAAATGGAAAATAAAAGGTTGTAGTCAGCGGCTTCTACCGTGATTCGAACTGCTATGTCTTATAGTACAAGCACTGCAACGCACAAGTGAACCTCTGAGCTAACGACACACTGGCGGCCAGAGGCGGAATATAGTCACTGCGATGTTGCCTGAGCCTCAAAACGCAACCTTAAACACACGAACAGAGGAGGTGGAGATTACTGTTTTAACGTCCCGTCGACAACGATGTCATTAGAGACGGAGCACAAGCTCGGATTAGGGAAGGATGGGGAAGGAAATCGGCCGTGCCCTTCCTAAGGAACCATCCCGGCATTTGCCTGAAGCGATTTAGGGAAATCATTGAAAACCTAAATCAGGATGGCCGGGCGCGGGATTGCACCGTCGTCCTCCCGAATGCACACACAAACAGGTGTTACTTATGTGAAGAACGCCGTTCTTGGAGTCCAGAAATTAAATATACTTTCTAATTGTGTCATCTTGCAGTGGATTATATCGTACGAGTCTTCGATGTGGAAAACGAATGTCAAGTGAATTTAGCGAGGTAACGCCGACCTACACCCGGAAGTAAATGCACTATCAGAGTGTTGACAAATACTTGCTACGACGCTGCCATTTCTAGGCTCTCTGACGAGGCAGCTCTTCAGCGAAATGCTTGCCGTGATTCTCCGATACGGTTCTTCAGAGTGGAGACGCGCGCGCACGTTTGGTTTTTATGCGGCGTTCTCCCCTGATGGTTTCTGACGTCGCCTTGTGGGCTATGTATACATATGAGACATTCAATTATCATTAATCCAGAATCATACAAGTTTCAGCTTCCGGCGTGGAAGAAGTCTGTTGACGCCGACATTATATCATTTCAACGTAGGGAAAGCAAAACGGATCATTCAATGTTTCTCATTCAACATAAAGCATGTGAGATAATTTTCCGTAACGTTCATAATCATCTAAAAATACAAACGAAGTAAAAATACACCGGAAGCTTATTCGAATTGAATATAACGCTTTGCACCTCGATGTCGAATTTGTCCACTTGCAATCTTTTGCAGCATACACATAGAATGTCATTATTACCACGAGAATGAAGAAATATGTTGGTAAGGATGGAAGCAAGAAGAGACGCAGTCAACAAATATTCTATTCCTCATGGCATTCATTTCATTTGACACGTAAGAAGAGGTAAAGCGGGAATTTACTTTCGTTAACACGAAAGATATGCCGCACATATTGATAACGAGGAAGTCTGCGTCTTCATACGTTTCCTCCTTGAAATCTGTATGCTCTATTATATACTAAGTAGCCCGATCATTGTTTCAGTAATGTTACCCTCTTGTTTGACCCCGTAACGATGAACAGATTCCAAATGCATGTCTCTCTTCCTGGGTTGTTTTTTTGTGTTTTATTGCTTGGAATTCCTGAAGCAGACCACTGTGCCTTCCCCCCTCGTGGGTTAGGTCTCAAAACTAAACCGCTTTGTATCCAATGGCATAATTTATTCAGACAGCATCAGCATAAGACTATCAAACAAAGCCTTCCATTTACAGTTGCAGCACTCTAACCAGCACTGACCAAAGTGTAATCCACGGTCATGGTCCTAAATTACCAGCTGTCTGCTACTGTGGCAAAGTCCGTACTACACTTTCGATTCCGCAGCACCATTTTATCTGGTAACACTGTGTAGTTGCACAGTTGTGCTACCAGGTCTGTCCTCACACTGTCAACTTTAGGTATCTCACTTCTCCTGTAGCGTAGATCACGAGGAGCCGAAGTAAATGAGTGTATTCTGCATGACGTAACATTCAGTATTCCCTTCTTTCATAGCCACTCTTCATGTGCATCGATACCAAATAGGAATGCGAAAACTCTTGCGAGTGAGAGAATGACAATAACAATCGTAACAAGAACAAGCAAATAATGAATGATGTTTATTCCAACGCAGAACGAGAATGGCTTTAAATATAAAAATCTGTATCTATATCTATATCCATATCTATTGATCTTTGAGTTGGCACAATGCAAATATATTCTTAGCATTTAGTTACTGAATTTAGTTCTGGATGTTTGCAGAGAAAAGGAAAAGTCGGTACTTCTCGCTAGTGTAATATAATGTGAACCAGCAACTACCCTTTCCTTAGAACACGACTCAAGCAGGTCCTCAAGTAGGTAGCAAGGCACTGCTGCATTCTGTTCCCTGACATTGCTCTGATGACGGTTAATGCAGATAGTTCCGATTATGAAATACAAAACGTATTGCAGGTTAGTTCCTAGGATAGTAACATTAAATTTGCGTTGTAGACGGCACATGAACGTGACGACTATCCATATTACTCATCAATATAAAATGACAATATTTTGGGAATTTAGCAGGATTACTCAAAATGAATTCTGAAATTGGTTGACTGACTGCACAGGTGCTAAACGTCGTCAAGAGTATACGATGTCCTAATCGCATTAGGAATATGAAGATCGTCTTCGACAGCTCGCAACTTTCACATTGCTATCTCCACCCTACTCCAGACAGCCCTCGGTGGAGTTGCACTACGTTGCCGATGTTATGGAAGGCCTTCAAACCGACAACAGACCACATATTGAAAAATACAAGCGAATTCTCTTGCAGCGTAAGCTTATTGTAACTAATCTAAAAATTATTGGAGAGGAACATTGTCCTATTCAAAAAAAGTAAAATGTTACACACTGTTGACGTCAAAAGGACATTATCTATGTCCTGTCTTGTGTCCTACTCATCTATAATATCAAGTGTACTATGAAAATGATTATATATAATGGATGATAGGGTAATGCATTGATACGAGATGGCGGGGGCCGGCCGGTGTGGCCGTGCGGTTCTAGGCGCTTCAGTCTCGAACCGCGTGACCGCTACGGTCGCAGGTTCGAATCCTGCCTCGGGCATGGATGTGAGTGATGTCCTTAGGTTAGTTAGGTTTAAGTAGTTCTAAGTTCTAGGGGACTGATGACCTTAGAAGTTAAGTCCCATAGTGCTCAGAACCATTTGAACTATTTAACACAAAATGACATTAAAAATTAAAGTTATTCACGAGCAGCTAGTTGAGAATATGTATGAACATTAAATGACACGACGAACTGAAATAATATGACGAAGAGTTCAGCGCTCACTGGGAATAGAGCCCCACACATATCGTTGTTGACTACACATAAAGAGACGTCAGCTACCGAATTTTTATCCACCAGCTGCTCAGAATAGCATCTTGAACTTACAGTCATCTCGCAAATAGTTCTGTGTCTCACTGGGAGTTAAAAACGTCAGATATCGTTAGTGTTGACAACGAATGAAAATACATTAAAAATCAAAATTATTATCCACCAGCAGATAGGTGTTCTCATGATAGAGCTTGATAACACATAATTAAATCTTTAGTGCCGGGCCAGGATTCGATCCCATTCACGCGTAATATGTGAAGGTGTTGAGGAATCTGCAGTTTTGAACAAACAACAAATTGTAGCCGAGCTGTATTGCCACGAAGGGATCAAATTCCGCGTTAAGGGCGGTCTGAGTTGCATTCCCAGTTTAGAACCAATTTTATCGACATACAGAAGCTCAAATAAAAGATGGAATAAGTGTCCTGTGACCATACATAGCGTTTGTGTCGTTACTTGAAATAAATAACTAGTATAAGAAAGGTTACTGGTGATAGAGTTTCTACATGTCGCCACTCCAGACTTTATTGTGGTTCAACCTACCGTCTACTTGGTAAAGAAGGAATATCATCTTTAATGTGAATTTTCAGACCACGCAGCCATTATATCTCCTTCACTTGGTGTAGCCAGGAGAGAATGGAATCTGTCTCTCCCTATCTAAAATCATTGACGGAAGTGGGAATCGAACCCAGACCATAGGTATAACAACCTACCATCCGTCCAACAGACCACGAAATCCTCTTCTCTGCGAGTCATTTTTCTATCGTAACGCAGTTGCGCCACACTGGATGAGAATTCTGACACACAGGCTCCCTGTAGTAATTTGCAGCATGTTCAGTAAATTCATTTACTTGGTTGACCGAATCACCATGAACTAGCTGCCTCGGCTACCCAGTGCATACATTCGACTATTTTGTAATCACAGAAATAAAATCACGTAACTGCCACCTACACACAACTGCCAACAGTGTAGGATGCAGAAGTTTAAATAGGAAGTGTTCCTTTCCACTTGAGCTATTCTATTGCGCTATCTGTTACTAGAAAACGTCGTTCAGTCCAAAAGAAAAGCTGTAACTGTTTGTCTCTCAGAAGTCAAGACCTGGCCATATGATAATCTCACAGTGCTGTGGAATCCAAAAGTTCTGGAGGAATAGTTGCCGAGCTCTGGAGCTGCTGTAGCTACGTGTCAGCTTGTAGCATAGATAAGATGTCGCGAGTTCGAATACATTTAGTGCTACATTTTTTAAAACGCAATTCTGCTCTCTACTGAAGGTATCAATCTAATGGAACTTTGAACATAATTCTCTTCACTTCTCAACCCAAAGTAGTCGCATGTGGAAAAAGGGCTAACTACTGTGACATTTTGTTCTATTCAGGTTTAATAGACAGCAGGCAGCAGATGCATCTCGAAGATGTGCAGGGAGAGCGCATCGTGCCATAATATGTCAGAAAAGTATTTTCTACATTAGCCGTCGTGTGGTAGTGATATTTTATTCTTCTTCAAACTTTGTTTGACAGCTTTAACTCAGAACAAGTTTTCTACATGCATGTAATCAATAAACTGCATGTGCATTGTCAGACTGTCATAGGTAACATCAGAGAATTCGCATATATCGTTGATGTTTAATTTCTCTCTCATGTTTACTATTGTTTTAACAACACTAAAGGAAACCTTACGAAAATTGTGCACTGTATTATAAGAAATGAAATAAAACTAACCATGATAACCTTACGACGAAAGTATCTGTAAACAAGCATGCCTCTATCGACACGAATTAGTAAAATACTACTCACTTAGATTTTGATTGGGTCTGTGTTTAATTGGTATGCTGTGTCATACTCAAGAGGTATGCAAATGTGGCATTTCATAAATATAGTTACGTATTCCTAGATGCCCAAAATTCGCTTGGCAGCAGCGGAAAGAGGCCTTACCTGTTGTGCAGCATTGTTAAGTTTTTCTACATTGCACTATGAGCTGAAAGCATTTTCTTGCGATTTCCTTATTGATGTTTGATCTGACTGCTTGTAGCTCTTTCACAGAAGGGATAAAAACGTTACAGTTAGTGAGACTGGAACTGCGAACCGTAACAGACGCTTTTTCACAGGTCAGCACGTTACCACAGAGCTGGCGAGGAGGTATGGGTCTCAGCTTCCTATTACGAGGGCAATAGTAACTAGAACTCGTAAACCGCTATTTGAAGGTCGAGATTAGTTGTGGTTTCCACCTGCAACGACTTTCCTGGGCTGAAAACCGTAAATTTTCAATCTTTTGTTACCCTTCAAGCGATAATAACTCAGATTATTCAATGGAAATGACAGGTAAAATCAAGTGAACTTTGAGGCTTAATTCCGTGCACACCAGGAAGTAACTCGTCGATCACAGAGTTGCCAAACATACGTTGCCTTGTTGCCAAATCTCAGTTACAGTACCAGCAGGAAGAAGACGAACCGATGTGATCCTACAGCGGTCTGGGAAGTGACCATAGCTGGTGTCTCCAAGTCGCGGCTGCTACGGCCTGGAATACGTAATGCGTCTGATTCGCTTTCTGTAACTAGGTTTAGGGACTGGAGCGTAGTTACTAATAATACTCAGAACTGACTGCAAACTGAGCATCATAAATCAGTAACTCTCATTGTTGTTTTTATATTTCTTTCGTAAGTGTACTCAAAACTAAGAAAGTCATTCACAGGCGTTTTCGTGCCTCGCCGATAGTCGAGCACAACATACAAATAAAAATAAAAAAGAATGTGTGTGTGTGTGTGTGTTTGTGTGTGTGTGAGAGAGAGAGAGATAAATAAAAAGCAATGAGAGAGAGTGTAAAAATTGTTGTAAAGAAATTGAATCATGGTATTTAAAGAAATCTTTCATTAAAATGACACGTTCCACATCTTTACGAAATGTCGTATTTATGATCTATGGAACAAGAGTTAATCTAATGTAATCTAATCTAATCTAATCACATCATATTGATGATTAGCCATGAAGAGTCATGAATTACAGAAATTTTGGCCAATACCAGTAACCAAATCTAAACTTGAAAATAAAAGACGACAATTTTTGTAACAAACCGTGACTCCTATCAAGACCCTTTCGTCCCTGTGATCTAACCACGAAAGATGTCTGATATACCTCCATTCTGAAGTAACAAAGTGTGCATGCATTTAAAGATGAAGTGCATGATGTGAAGTTCTGTGACGGAGATACGAACCCAACACGTAATCCGATTGTTAACTAAGAAAAATCAAATGTTACGTATCGGGTTTTCTTACGAGCCGCTAGGTGTCTGAATCTAAAATAAGGATACAAACTTTTGTGCCTAAGCGACAATCGAACTGCACACCTACCGTGCATCCACGAATATAGCTTAAGTATCAGTTGCTTACTCATGAACAGTAAGATGTGTGCGTGTTTGACCAGAAATAACGACACCTGTTGCGATTGTTGGAAACACATGAACAGACATTGAAATTGCGCGTTAATTTTCACTAGCAGGTGGGTGTGCACTTGATAAAGCTAGAAATGAAATTATGAATATTTTTGTACTGGATCAGGTTTCAGACCCACATACTTACCTTTGGAGGAGACCTAGAGAAGATTGCAGTCTTGGGAAAAGGAACGAAATGACTGAACTATACTGTTCCGAGAGATTCAGATCCTCGAAAGAGGAGATACGAATTCGAATCACAGTCCAGCACCAAATTTTTAAACGTCTCTAGTTCAATCAAGTACAAGTAAAATAAGAGCCCTGTCCCTTTAAATGGCTATCGGTTCATCAAATAAAATAAAATTTCCTAATGTAAGTAAGCTTACTGGCGACTGTATTTCTGTTTACCATGACTTCCGCTGTGTCATTTCCCAACGTAAACCGGCTCTGCCCAGTTGGTAATGAAGGAACGTGATGTTTAATGCGGATTCTGGATTATAACGTCTTTCTCTTGAGGTTACCAGAGGTAAAATAAATCTGTTTGTGCCTCTTAAAAGTAAATGCCTGAACCCACGCATTGCACCTGTGATAGCTCGTTCCACCATACCATTGTGGCCACATTACCCAGCCCCAAGAGTGTGCTGTAACGGATGATGTGCTTAGCTTACAAAATTAGTCACGGTGGAAAAAATGCGAGTCTATTAAATGGTCAAGTAGAAGCAAGCTTCTGACGCAGAGATTATGCTATTCTCATGTCAGCAGGATGTAAAGACTCTTCTAGGCATCATAGGTTGGATGTGAAGCCATTTTGATTTTTCACAAATTCCGTAGACAGGGAAAGAACCTGTTCTTGGGAAACTACATCTATAGTGACCAAAAGGCATTAAATGATGTTCAAGCACTTGTGTTACAGCAGCGGTATGAATAGAATGATATTAATAATAACAGTAATAATCGAATTAGCCGGCAACTTCACACTTCACAGTGGATTTTCTCGAACTAAGAAATTTGCTGAATTTGTGAAAAATCAAAATGGCTTCACATCCAGCCTATGATGCCTAGAAGAGTCTTTACATCTCCGTCACAGAACTTCACATCATGCACTTCATCTTTAAATGCATGCACACTTTGTTACTTCAGAATGGAGGTATATCAGACATCTTTCGTGGTTAGATCACAGGGACGAAAGGGTCTTGATAGGAGTCACGGTTTGTTACAAAAATTGTCGTCTTTTATTTTCAAGTTTAGATTTGGTTACTGGTATTGGCCAAAATTTCTGTAATTCATGACTCTTCATGGCTAATCATCAATATGATGTGATTAGATTAGATTAGATTACATTAGATTAACTCTTGTTCCATAGATCATAAATACGACATTTCGTAAAGATGTGGAACGTGTCATTTTAATGAAAGATTTCTTTAAATACCATGATTCAATTTCTTTACAACAATTTTTACACTCTCTCTCATTGCTTTTTATTTATCTCTCTCTCTCTCACACACACACAAACACACACACACACACACATTCTTTTTTATTTTTATTTGTATGTTGTGCTCGACTATCGGCGAGGCACGAAAACGCCTGTGAATGACTTTCTTAGTTTTGAGTACACTTACGAAAGAAATATAAAAACAACAATGAGAGTTACTGATTTATGATGCTCAGTTTGCAGTCAGTTCTGAGTATTATTAGTAACTACGCTCCAGTCCCTAAACCTAGTTACAGAAAGCGAATCAGACGCATTACGTATTCCAGGCCGTAGCAGCCGCGACTTGGAGACACCAGCTATGGTCACTTCCCAGACCGCTGTAGGATCACATCGGTTCGTCTTCTTCCTGCTGGTACTGTAACTGAGATTTGGCAACAAGGCAACGTATGTTTGGCAACTCTGTGATCGACGAGTTACTTCCTGGTGTGCACGGAATTAAGCCTCAAAGTTCACTTGATTTTACCTGTCATTTCCATTGAATAATCTGAGTTATTATCGCTTGAAGGGTAACAAAAGATTGAAAATTTACGGTTTTCAGCCCAGGAAAGTCGTTGCAGGTGGAAACCACAACTAATCTCGACCTTCAAATAGCGGTTTACGAGTTCTAGTTACTATTGCCCTCGTAATAGGAAGCTGAGACCCATACCTCCTCGCCAGCTCTGTGGTAACGTGCTGACCTGTGAAAAAGCGTCTGTTACGGTTCGCAGTTCCAGTCTCACTAACTGTAACGTTTTTATCCCTTCTGTGAAAGAGCTACAAGCAGTCAGATCAAACATCAATAAGGAAATCGCAAGAAAATGCTTTCAGCTCATAGTGCAATGTAGAAAAACTTAACAATGCTGCACAACAGGTAAGGCCTCTTTCCGCTGCTGCCAAGCGAATTTTGGGCATCTAGGAATACGTAACTATATTTATGAAATGCCACATTTGCATACCTCTTGAGTATGACACAGCATACCAATTAAACACAGACCCAATCAAAATCTAAGTGAGTAGTATTTTACTAATTCGTGTCGATAGAGGCATGCTTGTTTACAGATACTTTCGTCGTAAGGTTATCATGGTTAGTTTTATTTCATTTCTTATAATACAGTGCACAATTTTCGTAAGGTTTCCTTTAGTGTTGTTAAAACAATAGTAAACATGAGAGAGAAATTAAACATCAACGATATATGCGAATTCTCTGATGTTACCTATGACAGTCTGACAATGCACATGCAGTTTATTGATTACATGCATGTAGAAAACTTGTTCTGAGTTAAAGCTGTCAAACAAAGTTTGAAGAAGAATAAAATATCACTACCACACGACGGCTAATGTAGAAAATACTTTTCTGACATATTATGGCACGATGCGCTCTCCCTGCACATCTTCGAGATGCATCTGCTGCCTGCTGTCTATTAAACCTGAATAGAACAAAATGTCACAGTAGTTAGCCCTTTTTCCACATGCGACTACTTTGGGTTGAGAAGTGAAGAGAATTATGTTCAAAGTTCCATTAGATTGATACCTTCAGTAGAGAGCAGAATTGCGTTTTAAAAAATGTAGCACTAAATGTATTTGAACTCGCGACATCTTATCTATGCTACAAGCTGACACGTAGCTACAGCAGCTCCAGAGCTCGGCAACTATTCCTCCAGAACTTTTGGATTCCACAGCACTGTGAGATTATCATATGGCCAGGTCTTGACTTCTGAGAGACAAACAGTTACAGCTTTTCTTTTGGACTGAACGACGTTTTCTAGTAACAGATAGCGCAATAGAATAGCTCAAGTGGAAAGGAACACTTCCTATTTAAACTTCTGCATCCTACACTGTTGGCAGTTGTGTGTAGGTGGCAGTTACGTGATTTTATTTCTGTGATTACAAAATAGTCGAATGTATGCACTGGGTAGCCGAGGCAGCTAGTTCATGGTGATTCGGTCAACCAAGTAAATGAATTTACTGAACATGCTGCAAATTACTACAGGGAGCCTGTGTGTCAGAATTCTCATCCAGTGTGGCGCAACTGCGTTACGATAGAAAAATGACTCGCAGAGAAGAGGATTTCGTGGTCTGTTGGACGGATGGTAGGTTGTTATACCTATGGTCTGGGTTCGATTCCCACTTCCGTCAATGATTTTAGATAGGGAGAGACAGATTCCATTCTCTCCTGGCTACACCAAGTGAAGGAGATATAATGGCTGCGTGGTCTGAAAATTCACATTAAAGATGATATTCCTTCTTTACCAAGTAGACGGTAGGTTGAACCACAATAAAGTCTGGAGTGGCGACATGTAGAAACTCTATCACCAGTAACCTTTCTTATACTAGTTATTTATTTCAAGTAACGACACAAACGCTATGTATGGTCACAGGACACTTATTCCATCTTTTATTTGAGCTTCTGTATGTCGATAAAATTGGTTCTAAACTGGGAATGCAACTCAGACCGCCCTTAACGCGGAATTTGATCCCTTCGTGGCAATACAGCTCGGCTACAATTTGTTGTTTGTTCAAAACTGCAGATTCCTCAACACCTTCACATATTACGCGTGAATGGGATCGAATCCTGGCCCGGCACTAAAGATTTAATTATGTGTTATCAAGCTCTATCATGAGAACACCTATCTGCTGGTGGATAATAATTTTGATTTTTAATGTATTTTCATTCGTTGTCAACACTAACGATATCTGACGTTTTTAACTCCCAGTGAGACACAGAACTATTTGCGAGATGACTGTAAGTTCAAGATGCTATTCTGAGCAGCTGGTGGATAAAAATTCGGTAGCTGACGTCTCTTTATGTGTAGTCAACAACGATATGTGTGGGGCTCTATTCCCAGTGAGCGCTGAACTCTTCGTCATATTATTTCAGTTCGTCGTGTCATTTAATGTTCATACATATTCTCAACTAGCTGCTCGTGAATAACTTTAATTTTTAATGTCATTTTGTGTTAAATAGTTCAAATGGTTCTGAGCACTATGGGACTTAACTTCTAAGGTCATCAGTCCCCTAGAACTTAGAACTACTTAAACCTAACTAACCTAAGGACATCACTCACATCCATGCCCGAGGCAGGATTCGAACCTGCGACCGTAGCGGTCACGCGGTTCGAGACTGAAGCGCCTAGAACCGCACGGCCACACCGGCCGGCCCCCGCCATCTCGTATCAATGCATTACCCTATCATCCATTATATATAATCATTTTCATAGTACACTTGATATTATAGATGAGTAGGACACAAGACAGGACATAGATAATGTCCTTTTGACGTCAACAGTGTGTAACATTTTACTTTTTTTGAATAGGACAATGTTCCTCTCCAATAATTTTTAGATTAGTTACAATAAGCTTACGCTGCAAGAGAATTCGCTTGTATTTTTCAATATGTGGTCTGTTGTCGGTTTGAAGGCCTTCCATAACATCGGCAACGTAGTGCAACTCCACCGAGGGCTGTCTGGAGTAGGGTGGAGATAGCAATGTGAAAGTTGCGAGCTGTCGAAGACGATCTTCATATTCCTAATGCGATTAGGACATCGTATACTCTTGACGACGTTTAGCACCTGTGCAGTCAGTCAACCAATTTCAGAATTCATTTTGAGTAATCCTGCTAAATTCCCAAAATATTGTCATTTTATATTGATGAGTAATATGGATAGTCGTCACGTTCATGTGCCGTCTACAACGCAAATTTAATGTTACTATCCTAGGAACTAACCTGCAATACGTTTTGTATTTCATAATCGGAACTATCTGCATTAACCGTCATCAGAGCAATGTCAGGGAACAGAATGCAGCAGTGCCTTGCTACCTACTTGAGGACCTGCTTGAGTCGTGTTCTAAGGAAAGGGTAGTTGCTGGTTCACATTATATTACACTAGCGAGAAGTACCGACTTTTCCTTTTCTCTGCAAACATCCAGAACTAAATTCAGTAACTAAATGCTAAGAATATATTTGCATTGTGCCAACTCAAAGATCAATAGATATGGATATAGATATAGATACAGATTTTTATATTTAAAGCCATTCTCGTTCTGCGTTGGAATAAACATCATTCATTATTTGCTTGTTCTTGTTACGATTGTTATTGTCATTCTCTCACTCGCAAGAGTTTTCGCATTCCTATTTGGTATCGATGCACATGAAGAGTGGCTATGAAAGAAGGGAATACTGAATGTTACGTCATGCAGAATACACTCATTTACTTCGGCTCCTCGTGATCTACGCTACAGGAGAAGTGAGATACCTAAAGTTGACAGTGTGAGGACAGACCTGGTAGCACAACTGTGCAACTACACAGTGTTACCAGATAAAATGGTGCTGCGGAATCGAAAGTGTAGTACGGACTTTGCCACAGTAGCAGACAGCTGGTAATTTAGGACCATGACCGTGGATTACACTTTGGTCAGTGCTGGTTAGAGTGCTGCAACTGTAAATGGAAGGCTTTGTTTGATAGTCTTATGCTGATGCTGTCTGAATAAATTATGCCATTGGATACAAAGCGGTTTAGTTTTGAGACCTAACCCACGAGGGGGGAAGGCACAGTGGTCTGCTTCAGGAATTCCAAGCAATAAAACACAAAAAAACAACCCAGGAAGAGAGACATGCATTTGGAATCTGTTCATCGTTACGGGGTCAAACAAGAGGGTAACATTACTGAAACAATGATCGGGCTACTTAGTATATAATAGAGCATACAGATTTCAAGGAGGAAACGTATGAAGACGCAGACTTCCTCGTTATCAATATGTGCGGCATATCTTTCGTGTTAACGAAAGTAAATTCCCGCTTTACCTCTTCTTACGTGTCAAATGAAATGAATGCCATGAGGAATAGAATATTTGTTGACTGCGTCTCTTCTTGCTTCCATCCTTACCAACATATTTCTTCATTCTCGTGGTAATAATGACATTCTATGTGTATGCTGCAAAAGATTGCAAGTGGACAAATTCGACATCGAGGTGCAAAGCGTTATATTCAATTCGAATAAGCTTCCGGTGTATTTTTACTTCGTTTGTATTTTTAGATGATTATGAACGTTACGGAAAATTATCTCACATGCTTTATGTTGAATGAGAAACATTGAATGATCCGTTTTGCTTTCCCTACGTTGAAATGATATAATGTCGGCGTCAACAGACTTCTTCCACGCCGGAAGCTGAAACTTGTATGATTCTGGATTAATGATAATTGAATGTCTCATATGTATACATAGCCCACAAGGCGACGTCAGAAACCATCAGGGGAGAACGCCGCATAAAAACCAAACGTGCGCGCGCGTCTCCACTCTGAAGAACCGTATCGGAGAATCACGGCAAGCATTTCGCTGAAGAGCTGCCTCGTCAGAGAGCCTAGAAATGGCAGCGTCGTAGCAAGTATTTGTCAACACTCTGATAGTGCATTTACTTCCGGGTGTAGGTCGGCGTTACCTCGCTAAATTCACTTGACATTCGTTTTCCACATCGAAGACTCGTACGATATAATCCACTGCAAGATGACACAATTAGAAAGTATATTTAATTTCTGGACTCCAAGAACGGCGTTCTTCACATAAGTAACACCTGTTTGTGTGTGCATTCGGGAGGACGACGGTGCAATCCCGCGCCCGGCCATCCTGATTTAGGTTTTCAATGATTTCCCTAAATCGCTTCAGGCAAATGCCGGGATGGTTCCTTAGGAAGGGCACGGCCGATTTCCTTCCCCATCCTTCCCTAATCCGAGCTTGTGCTCCGTCTCTAATGACATCGTTGTCGACGGGACGTTAAAACAGTAATCTCCACCTCCTCTGTTCGTGTGTTTAAGGTTGCGTTTTGAGGCTCAGGCAACATCGCAGTGACTATATTCCGCCTCTGGCCGCCAGTGTGTCGTTAGCTCAGAGGTTCACTTGTGCGTTGCAGTGCTTGTACTATAAGACATAGCAGTTCGAATCACGGTAGAAGCCGCTGACTACAACCTTTTATTTTCCATTTTAATTAATGGAGTTGCAAACTGCTAGTAAAAATTTCTTATGCGAAATCTGAAGAATGCCTTTAAACATCAATCTTCGTCCGATTTCGACTTAGTAAATTAAGTTAATATCATGGATTTCTGCTTTGCAAATTCCAAGGTGCTTCACTGTAAAATAGACCCTGAAAAGATTCAAACCGACTGTCAACGATATAAATTTGAGCTTTGTTCGTCATATAGGTCTAACACGTCAGAAGGTTGTTTATGAAGTGCACATGTTCATTAATATAGTTCCCTTCTTCTAAATTTTTGCAATAGCATTTAACTGTAGACGTTTTCTAACACCGGCGTTAGCAATTCCTTTCCGTTCTCTGAAACCTTCAAAACGACAAATTTTTCTGGTTTAAATCTGATGACCTTAACTATCACTTCCGATCAGCAATAAATACTTCATGAACCCATACATGGAACTCCAAATGTGCAGTGTTCCTGCACTGCTACAGAGCATGCATTGCAAGGTATTCACACAGTTTATCGCATAGACTTACCATAAGGAATGAAACAAGAACTGTAATACACTTTACACCACAGACGCTCACTCTGGCTTGACGAAAACATCCAAACATTGACCAAAAGTTGCACAAATAATTGAGTTTGAAAGGAAAAGAAACGAGGTATGATGCATTTATAAATTCATCGAATGTAGTGAGGTGGTTTAATTTCGTCCCAGTCTATAAAATTAATTTCGGGCCATACTCAGCTCTTGCCGATTAATGTAATATAATACCCGCCTACTAATCAGGGCGTCTGTCTCCGTTGCTTTTGAGCGTGAATGGAAATTGTAGAAATTTTCTGTGGAGCAACATTTAATAATAAAGCGTTTTAAATCATCAAAAGCGATGAGCGGTAGCAGGCGCTTTCGATAAAGAACGGGGGAGTGCAGCGCCGCTGCTGTCGCCACGGCCGCTGCCAGTAGCCAGCAAATGGATCCCGGAGCTTTGCCGCATACGGCGTCCAGAGGAGGACAGTCTGCAGGAAATCTGCCGCAAAATCGTTACTGGATAAAATTTTGATATCGGTGTGTCACAAAGCGAAATAGATTGAATCTGCGCTACCATTACATTCACGTCTTCAGCATTCAGACAGAAGAGGCTATAAAAATATTTTATGCCAGCTGCTCTCGATCCAATGACATTATGAACAGAAACAACGCACGCTACCGCTAGACCACAGGCGTAATCAGCCTAGAGTTTCTCTATCATGGGACAAGTTTTCCTCCAGGAAGTGCCGCAGTCTACAGTGTTGCCAGATTGTGCAGATAACCGGACTTAGAGAATTAGCGAGTTGGCCAGTTTTTTTGTCCCATGTCGCGATCGGCGCGGACTTAGCCTCTGAAGCGGCCGGCCGCCGGTCAAGTTTTATGTCAAAGAGTGTACAGCTGCCCATGCAGCTTCAACACGATACCACAGTTCATTAAGAGTAGTGACTGACGTATTGTGACGAGCCAGTTGCTCGGCCACTATTGACCAGACGTTTTTAATTGGTGAGAGATCTGGAGAATGTGTTGGCCAGGGCAGCAGTCGAACATTTTCTGCATCCAGAAACGCCCGCACAATACCTACAACATGCGGTCGTGCATTATCCTGCTGAAATGTAGGGTTTCGCAGGGATCGAATGAGGGGTAGAGCCACGGTTCGTAACACATCTGAAATGTAACGTCCACTGTTCAAAGTGCCGTTAGTGTGAACAAGAGGTGACCGAGACGTGTAACCAATGGCACCTCATACCATCACGCCGGGTGATACACCAGTATGGCGATGACGAATACACGCTTCCAATGTGCGTTCACCGCGATGTCGCCAAACACGGATACGACCATTATGATGCTGTAAACAGAACCTGGATTCATCTGAAAAAATGTTTTGCCATTCGTGCACCCAGGTTCGTCGTTGAGTACACCATCGCAGGCGCTCCTGTCTGTGATGCAGCGTCAAGGGTAACCGCAGCCATGGTCTCCGAACTGATAGTCCATGCTGCTGCAAACGTCGTCGAACTGTTCGAGCAGATGTTTGTTGTGTTGCGAACGTCCCCATCTGTTGACTCAGGGATCGAGACGTAGCTGCACCATCCGTTACAGCCATTCGGATAAGATGCCTGTCATGTCCACTGCTAGTGATATGAGGCCGTTGGGATCCAGCACGGCGTTCCGTATTACCGTCCTGAACTCATCGATTCCATATTCTGCTAACAGTCACTGGATCTCGACCAACGCGAGCAGCAATGTCGCGATACTATAAACCGCAATCCGACCTTTATCAAAGTCGGAAACGTGATGGTACGCATTTCTCCTCCTTACACGAGGCATCACAACAACGTTTCACCAGGCAACGCCGGTCAACTGCTGTTTGTGTATGAGAAATCGGTTGGAAACTTTCCTCATGTCAGCACGTTGTAGGTGTGGCCACCTCAGATACACTTGCAAATTTATGTAGAACCTGTGTCGTAAACACATGGCCATAAAATCGCAGAAATTATCAATAGTATCGTGTCTCGATATTCTTCAATATATAAAGTGCCTCATATCAATATGACATTTACAGTTATACAGTTATTGTACATAGTTATGAAAAGTAACTGGTCCTCCTTCCACTCGTGATTCTCTTTACATCCGTAGCAACGATAATACTGCACCACACCTGTTACCAAAACTCAAACGTGCAGAAACGTATATAAAATAAGGCGAATACCTGTAATATTCAAGTTCCCCTGTTACAGCAAATTGTAGACTAACAGCGTCGTCCCAAAAATCACGTGACTATCCCAGTTTGATGTCGAGAACGTGTGCAGTAGACTATGCTCACTCCATAGATATACATACTCTACGGACTTGACTGGCTGTGTACGGTATTATATCTCCGTTTAGCCGTGGAAGGAATATGTCGCGAGGTTTTGGACTGCGGCAGGCAATCAGAGGCTAGCAGCGAAAATTTCCGTTTGCGGCAACGTGGTCGCGCAGGTAGCCACACTGGGCTCGGCTTTAGTGTGGTGTGGACACTCGGGTACTAGTTTTCGGACGGAAGGTGCGGTTTTAACTTGTTTCATATACTTGGTAAGGTTGCTTCATGGTTTGGACTTAATCTGTGTTTCACTCGGGTATCACTTTTGTTTCCTGCATTTCGTACTGGTTTGGGTCATGTTTATACAGAATAAATTTTAGCTCCGCGAATTCCACAACAACATCTTCATCTACGTAGATACTCCGCAAGCTACTGTACGGTGCGTGGCGGAGGATACCCTGTACCTCTACTTGTCACATCGCTTCCTGTTCCACTCGCAAAGAGACCGTGGAAAAAACTACTGTCTGTACGCTTCCGTATGAGCCCTAATTTCTCGTATCTTATCTTCGTGGTCTTTACGCGAGATGTATGTTGGCGACAATAGAATCGTTAGGCAGTCGGCTCCAAATGCCAGATCTCTAAATTTTCTCCATAGTGGTTCTCGAAAAGGGATTCCCATTTGAGTTTCATAAGCATCTCCGTAACACTTACGTGTTGTTCGAACCCAGCGGTAACAAATCTAGCAGCCCGCCTCGGAATTGCTTTGATTTATTCCTTTCATATGACCTGGTGTAAACCCCAAACACTCGAGCAGTACTCAAGAATAGGTCGCTCCAGCATCCTATATATGCTGTCTCCTTTACAGGTGAACCACTCTTTCCTAAAATTCTCCCAATACACCGAAGTTGACCATTCGCCTTCCCTACAATGGTCCTCACATTCTAGTTCCACCTCAAGTCGCTTTGCACGTTACGCCCAGATATGTAAATGCCTTGACTGTGTCAAGCAGGGCACTAATATTACTGTATCAGAACATTACAGGTTTGTTATCCCTACTCATCCACATTAACTTACATTTTTCCACATTTAGGGCTAGCTGCCATTCACCACACCACTTGGAAATTTTGCCTAAGTCGTCTTGTGTCTTCCTACAGTCACCAAACTTCGATACCTTACCGTACACCACGAGATCGTCAGCAAACAACCGCAGATTGCTGCCCACCCTGTGCGCAAAATCGTTCATGTATACAGAGAACAACAGCGACTCTATGACATTTCCCTGGGGCACCCCTGACGATATCCTTGTCTCTGATGAGCACTCGCCGTTGAGGGTAACATACTGCGTTCTATTATTTAAGATGTCTTCGAGCCACTCACATATTTGTGAGTTTTCGTAGCGAGAACCAGCACTCCATCGTGATCAGTTCGGGATCATGTGCCCAAGTAGAAGGCGATCTCCAGCTACGATTTACACATTCGTGAACCTCAGCGACATTCAATCTGCCTCTTTCTCAACTAAAAGTAGGATGATTCATTTCATTGTGTTATTTTTTGCTCGTGTTACATACAGATGCCACTGATAATTACTGTGCCGTATTTGAGACCAACTTTAACCACGCACTAGGGGCTATCTAACTTGCAAAACAAAATTTTACAACTCGGAATATTTTTATGGCACAATTGGCTTTCGTATTTTCACTGCATTAAAATATTCCATTTTCTTGAACTTGCAATCAAGTGGCTTTACATGTTGCACCACTACCGGGTTTCCTCGTGGTGCCTAATCCATTTTGCCCGCATCTCGTGGTCGTGCGGTAGCGTTCTCGCTTCCCACACCCGGGTTCCCGGGTTCGATTCCCGGCGGGGTCAGGGATTTTCTCTGCCTCGTGATGGCTGGGTGTTGTGTGCTGTCCTTAGGTTAGTTAGGTTTAAGTAGTTCTAAGTTCTAGGGGACTTATGACCACAGCAGTTGAGTCCCATAGTGCTCAGAACCATTTGAACCTAATCCATTTTAACTGTTTCGCTTCACTGACAAATGCACATGCTTTATTTCACTACGCACACTTTTGTTGTATTTTGTAGCATTTTTAGTTGTCAGGTAAGCTTATGTGCCGCAGTTTGTTGATGCACGCACTTCGGAACATCGACATCACGAGAGCGTTCTCTTCGACATGAATAACGTCATTGTTTGTTAGGATCTGAAAGTTCTTATCTGAGATGGGTTCAGCGCACACAGGTGACACATATATTGTTTTACCCGGGTTTCACCTACAAGATGAATCCCATTACACAGCTGTGCATTAATGCAACACCCTACCTAGTTATAAATTATTAATCTGTTTCTTTCAGAAACTTTTAAATGACATTCCCGTTGCGCTTGTGAAAGCATCACCGTTGTCATTTGAATTTCAGAGTCAGATTGCGTTATCAGGGAATCATGCCTGTGAATTAGCTTAAATCGGGGTAAAAATTGTTTTAATATTTTTATTGCATGTTTCATAACATTTTTCGTGACGACGGTAAGTTTTGATTCACTTTTCGGATGAAGATGCCATTGTGTGGCAGGCATTTACAGAACGACGAAGACGTGATTACTCAGGTGAAATATATTTTTTGAATAGCACAAAATCAGACTTCTACAAAAAAAAAAAAGGTCACTGCCAAGTTATTCATAGCTGGGAAAAACGTGTCGCGTTGCAGGTGTAAAGGCAAAGAAGAGCTAACACGTTCATCGGCTTTAACGGTCGCTTCTTCTCTTCTGTGAGGTTAAGATTAATACTCCTGTACAAGACCAACTCGGTGACTTTGAGTTGAAAGGTGTAAGCGCAAGGAAATTTTGTCCGCAACCATTCGTAGGGAAGAGTAGTAGCTGCAAGGTTTCCTAAATCTTCTTCGTGTGGCAGCATCCGTCAATATCTTTCACTCTCTTCGCAAATATACTCTAAGACAGAAAAACGACGCACCACGAAAGAGTTATGCAAACTGGTCACAACTGATATTCATACAGATATTACCGAAAAATGGATGTGTGTGCTGTCCTTAGGTTAGTTAGGTTTAAGTAGTTCTAAGTCTAGGGGACTGATGACCTCAGATATTCTGTCCCATAGTGCTCAGAGCCATTTGAACCATTTTTGAAAAATGCAAACTTTGGCGGTTGGTGGATGAAATTGCGCAACAGGCAATGATACTAAACAGGGGACATGTCAATACAGGGCCTAAAGTATTTACGAATTTCATTCCGTGTACACAGGGGTACAGTAACTATTCCTTGCACACAAGCATGTGAACAATATACACTAATGTCAGAATTTGAGAGATGATGATGATGATTGGTTTGTTGGCCGCTCAACCGAGCGGTCATCAGCGCCCATACAAAGTCCAGATATTTATATAGCCCAATTTTTTTACTCAGTCCAATCTAGCCACTGCCACGAATGATGACGATGAAATGATGAGGACAGCACAAACAACCAGTCCCAGGGCAGAGAAAATCCCCATTCCGTCCGGGAATCGAATCCGGGACCCCATGATCCAGAGGCAGCAATGCTAGACACTAGACCACGAGATGCGAACGTACACTCCTGGAAATGGAAAAAAGAACACATTGACACCGGTGTGTCAGACCCACCATACTTGCTCCGGACACTGCGAGAGGGCTGTACAAGCAATGATCACACGCACGGCACAGCGGACACACCAGGAACCGCGGTGTTGGCCGTCGAATGGCGCTAGCTGCGCAGCATTTGTGCACCGCCGCCGTCAGTGTCAGCCAGTTTGCCGTGGCATACGGAGCTCCATCGCAGTCTTTAACACTGGTAGCATGCCGCGACAGCGTGGACGTGAACCGTATGTGCAGTTGACGGACTTTGAGCGAGGGCGTATAGTGGGCATGCAGGAGGCCGGGTGACGTACCGCCGAATTGCTCAACACGTGGAGCGTGAAGTCTCCACAGTACATCGATGTTGTCGCCAGTGGTCGGCGGAAGGTGCACGTGCCCGTCGACCTGGGACCGGACCGCAGCGACGCACGGATGCACGCCAAGACCGTAGGATCCTATGCAGTGCCGTAGGGGACCGCACCGCCACTTCCCAGCAAATTAGGGACACTGTTGCTCCTGGGGTATCGGCGAGGACCATTCGCAACCGTCTCCATGAAGCTGGGCTACGGTCCCGCACACCGTTAGGCCGTCTTCCGCTCACGCCCCAACATCGTGCAGCCCGCCTCCAGTGGTGTCGCGACAGGCGTGAATGGAGGGACGAATGGAGACGTGTCGTCTTCAGCGATGAGAGTCGCTTCTGCCTTGGTGCCAATGATGGTCGTATGCGTGTTTGGCGCCGTGCAGGTGAGCGCCACAATCAGGACTGCATACGACCGAGGCACACAGGGCCAACACCCGGCATCATGGTGTGGGGAGCGATCTCCTACACTGGCCGTACACCACTGGTGATCGTCGAGGGGCACTGAATAGTGCACGGTACATCCAAACCGTCATCGAACCCATCGTTCTACCATTCCTAGACCGGCAAGGGAACTTGCTGTTCCAACAGGACAATGCACGTCCGCATGTATCCCGTGCCACCCAACGTGCTGTAGAAGGTGTAAGTCAACTACCCTGGCCAGCAAGATCTCCGGATCTGTCCCCCATTGAGCATGTTTGGGACTGGATGAAGCGTCGTCTCACGCGGTCTGCACGTCCAGCACGAACGCTGGTCCAACTGAGGCGCCAGGTAGAAATGGCATGGCAAGCCGTTCCACAGGACTACATCCAGCATCTCTACGATCGTCTCCATGGGAGAATAGCAGCCTGCATTGCTGCGAAAGGTGGATATACACTGTACTAGTGCCGACATTGTGCATGCTCTGTTGCCTGTGTCTATGTGCCTGTGGTTCTGTCAGTGTGATCATGTGATGTATCTGACCCCAGGAATGTGTCAATAAAGTTTCCCCTTCCTGGGACAATGAATTCACGATGTTCTTATTTCAATTTCGAGGAGTGTATTTGAGAGGGGCTGAAAGACGCCAGTTCGAGCAATCGCGGAATCTCTCAACATTTAAATAGGAGCGATGCCTCTATTCGACAGTGTTGGCAACAATGGGTGATCCATGGCCAAACACAGCGTCAAGAAGGAAGCTTCAGCCTAGAGGGAATATTCTTGAATTTTCCGGAACTGCCCACTACCCTATTCTTTATCGTAGCATCCACGGCCTCAGAAAACACACAGGTGACGCATACATTGTTTTACCCGGGTTTCACCTACTTTAAGCGTATCTCTTCATTCCTTAGTACTTTCGTATCTGAATTCTGTGCATTTCTTCCTGACTAGTCTCTTAAACTTCAGCCTGCTCTTCACCATTACCTACGCCTTACAATCCAATATCTGATTTTGGAATCACTTCCTGGCCATGATCTAATATAACTACAATCTTTCTATATCTCACTGCCTTTTCCATGTATACTTCCTCCTCTCGTGATTCTCGAACAGGGTTTTCGCTGTTACCATCTGAAATTTATTTCCGAACTCAATTAGTCTTTTTCCTCACTCATTCCTACTACCAAGCCCATATTTTGCCATAATTCTTTCTTCTACTCCTTACCCTACAACCGCATTCCACTCTGCCCTGATTATTAGGTTTTCATCTCCTTTTGCGTACAGAATTACTCGTTTAGTGTCCTCATATTGTTCCTCTATCTCTTCATCTTATGCTTGTGATGTCAGCATGTACACCTGAACTATTGTTGTCGGCTTTGGCGTGCCCGATTCTGATAGGAACAACCCTATCGCTGGACTGTTCAGAATAACTCGCTCTTTGCCCTACCTTCCTATTCATGACAAATCCTACTCGTGTTAAACCATTTTCTGCTGCTGCTGATATTACCCTATACTCGTCTGATCAGAAATCCTTGTCTTCTATGCATTTCACTTCACTGACACGACTATATCTAGATTGTGCCTTAGCATTTTCTTTTTCAGATTTTCTAGCTTCCGTACCATGTTCAAACTTCTGACATTCGACGCCCCGACTCGTGGAACATTACCCCTTAGTTGGTTATTCAATTTTTTTCTCATGGTCACCGCCCCCCCTTGGCAGTCTCCTTCGAGAGATGACAGGGACAGAAAAACAATTAAAATCTCTCAAAAGAGGGAAGGCCGCTGGACCTGATGGGATACCAGTTCGATTTTACACAGAGTACGCGAAGGAACATGCCCCCCTTCTTGTAGCGGTGTACCGTAGGTCTCTAGAAGAGCGTAGCGTTCCAAAAGATTGGAAAAGGGCACAGGTCATCCCAGTTTTCAAGAAGGGACGCCGAACAGATGTGCAGAACTATAGACCTATATATCTAACGTCTATCAGTCGTAGAATTTTGGAACACGTATTATGTTCGAGTATAATGACTTTTCTGGAGACTAGAAATCTACTCTGTAGGAATCAGCATGAGTTTCGAAAAAGATGATCGTGTGACACCCAGCTCGCGCTATTTGTCCACGAGACTCAGAGCGCCATAGACACGGGTTCACAGGTAGACGCCGTGTTTCTTGACTTCCGCAAGGCGATTGATGCGGTTCCCCACAGTCGTTTAATGAACAAAGTAAGAGCATATGGACTATCAGACCAATTGTGTGATTGGATTGAAGAGTTCCTAGGTAACAGAACGCATTATGTCATTCTCAATGGAGAGAAGTCTTCCGAAGTAAGAGTGATTTCAGGTGTGCCGCAGGAGAGTGTCGTAGGACCGTTGCTATCCACAATATATATAAATGACCTTATGGATAACATCGGAAGTTCACTGAGGCTTTTTGCGGATGATGCTGTAGTATGTCGAGAGGTTGCAACAATGGAAAATTGTACTGAAATGCAAGAGGATCTGCAACGAATTGACGCATGGTGCAGGGAATGGCAATTGAATCTCAATGTAGACAGGTGTAATGTGCTGCGAATACATAGAAAGAAAGATCCCTTATCATTTAGCTACAATATAGCAGGTCAGCAACTGGAAGCAGTTAATTCCATAAATTATCTGGGAGTACGCATTAGGAGTGATTTAAAATGGAATGATCATATAACGTTGATCGTCGGTAAGGCAGATGCCAGAATGAGATTCATTGGAAGACTCCTAAGGAAATGCAATCCGAAAACAAAGGAGGTAGGTTACGGTACACTTGTTCGCCCACTGCTTGAATATTGCTCACCGGTGTGGGATCCGTACCAGATAGGGTTGATAGAAGAGATAGAGAAGATCCATTGGAGAGCAGTGCGCTTCGTTACAGGATCATTTAGTAATGGCGAAAGCGTTAAGGAGATGAGATCAGTGGGAGACTCTGAAAGAGAAACGCTCAGTAGCTCGTTACGGGCTTTTGTTGAAGTTTCGAGAACATACCTTCACCGAGGAGTCAAGCAATATATTGCTCCCTTCTACGTATATCTCGCGAAGAGACCATGAGGATAAAATCAGAGAGATTAGAGCCCACACAGAGGCATACCGACAACCTTTCTTTCCACGAACAATACGAGACTGGAATAGAAGGGAGAACCGATAGAGGTAGTCAAGGTATCGTCCAGCACACACCGTCAGGTGGGTTGCGGAGTATGGATGTAGATGTAGATGTAGAGAGATCCAAATGGGAGCTAGTCTAGAATATTTTGCCTATAGAGAGAGCATCATGAGAGTTCTTCAGTTACGGGCCACATATCCTGTGGATACACGTTATGTGTCTCTAAAGCAGTGGCTAAGTCTTCGGCACCCTTGTGCCGTTGATTATTGCTGATTCTTCCTCATTTTAGGGGCGCTTTCTCATTCCAGAGGCAATAAAATGCCCTTAACTTCCGTCCGGTCCTCCACCCTCTTTAACGGGGTCATCGGCAGACTGAGGGTGATATCTTATGCCGGACGTATTCAGTGCAATTGCTGATGAATGTTATTCAAAATCTGAGGTGTGACGGGGCTCGAACCTGGGAACGAGGGCATTATAATTACTGATAAAAGACGCTGTTCAGGGACCACGGCTGACATTGTAGAATGAAAGTAATCAAAGTAAGCTAGCTCTTTTATTTTTGTATCACCTGTGTATGACATCAGCACTGCAAATGAAGGTTGATTTAGGCGGTTCAGCAGTTCTGTGGTATGCTCCTCCCAACTAAATTTATCACGAAGTTGTAATCCCAAGCATTTAATATTGTCAACCTCTTCTATGAGACCGTCCACGATGCTGTGAGCTAGCGTGAACATTCCAGTTATATTCAATGAGAAGTCCAGTTCCACAAGCAGAGGGAACTACTGAGACTTGGTCTGGCCTGCGAGATGGTCGCTTACTGGCTCCTCCCATTCCAAGTGCCGGTAGCGGTATGCATACTACGTCAGGCGGCGGGTCCATATCGAAGCCACTTTCTGGCGGAGTGACAAGACAGACCATCAGTAACGTCTCTGCAAAACAATGTAACATTGAATTATTACCACGAGAATTCCTGCTGCGATCCCGTATGCATTGGTGTAGACTTTCAAAGCATGTTCGTCGTGCTGCCGCAAATTCCCAGCTTGTGAATGATTAAATGAAATGTGATAACCAGGACCCGTAAGAATTCGTGAGCCGCATTCGCGTTGCGGATGTTTGGTGAGGCGCTGTAACGATGGAGCGCTGGTTGGTGGGGGGATGGGGAGGGGACTCGGTAGAGAGAGACATGCACCTGGCGGTTGACGCGGGTTGCTAATATTCTGGTCACGTGGCGTCGCCGAGAACAAGGCCCCGCACTGGCGGTGACACCTGCAATCCTGAGGTCGCGCTGATTGCCCAAACACTGTTAGCGGGAGACGTCACGCGTGAAATTACAACCCGCGGCGCGGCCGCAATTCTGTCTGCACCCTCTCCCAACGAACCAGCTGGGGTATAGCTGAGTGCCGCGTTCCCTGCCTAAACCGCCGCTCTTGCAGAGGAAACAGCACTCCGCATTTGTGTTTTAGTATCGCTGATAAAACAGCACGCAAGTTGACAGCGGGGTTCATTACGGGTCGAACGTTCCACCGCTCTGGCAACCAAGTGTTGACTGATTCGCAGTCCGCTGGCTCTACCGCTGCGAGGCACGGAACGTAAACACTCGATACTGAGATCATTATATCTGCGCTAGATGACGCCGGCAGAACGGTTGTTAGCCGCAGTTCTGCCACGAGATCACCAGAATCGTGTACTGAATACGAGAACAGTTGGCTTAAGTCAGCGAACGCGTGTTACAAACAGCAGTGTATTATGCAGACGCAGTACAAAGCATCGATAGGCTGAACTGCCTCTGGGACGGAGAGAGTTTCTTCTAATGAACAATATGAAATTTTCTCGATTTATCGAAACACTTCGTTTGTTACCTGACGAAGCAAGGTGTACTTCTGGGCGTAACAATACCTACCCCCCTCAGTCAAAAAGTTTTGAGACTAGATCAATAAAAAATTAGAGAAAATTTAAAATGGTTGTTTTAATACCTCCGTCGTTCCACATAGTCTCTTCCTCTTCTCTCCACACGTGTACAAAACACTGTAGGTTCATAAAGCTACGTGGAACAGTAGAAAAAGTCCTATCGGATGTTGTGAGCAGGTAGTTTTAAGTAGTGGACGTGTGGTCGTAGTTTGGCAACGTTGTGTCACAAATCTCAATGGTTGACTTGCCGGTCGTTGTGGCCCAGCGGTTCTAGGGGCTTCAGTCTGGAATCGTGCTGCTGCTGCGGTCGCAGGTTCTAATCCTGTCTCGGTCATCGAGTCCTTAGGTTAGTTAGGTTTGAGTAGTTCTAAGTCTAGGCGACTGATGACCTCAGATGTTAAGTCCCATAGTCCTTCGAGCCATTTGAACCATTCACACTGACTTGACAGTGGGTTACGTTGTGAAAGTGTTTACCCTTCACGTGAATTTCTGCACTTCGTCGATTTGTGGTACGTTCGTACTGATTACACCAAATTCGTAACCCATCATAATTTTTCCAGAAAAGTGTTATCCGCTGTTCGCATTTCAATCAAAACGTGGCAGACGTCCATGCGTCGTTGTTTTTATTCGGGAGTCAAGCTGTGAGGGACAAACTTTGCGTGCATTTTTCTCCCCTTCAGTTGAACACTTAACTTAGCGATGTTGCTCCGTTGAGATTTGTGACACAACGTTGCCAAACTACGGCCACACCGAGCGAGGTGGCGCAGTGGTTAGCACACTGGACTCGCATTCGGGAGGACGACGGTTCAATCCCGTCTCCAGCCATCCTGATTTAGGTTTTCCGTGATTTCCCTAAATCGCTTCAGGCAAATGCCGAGATGGTTCCCTTGAAAGAGCACGGCCGATTTCCTTCCCCATCCTTCCCTAACCCGAGCTTGCGCTCCGTCTCTAATGACCTCGTTGTCGACGGGACGTTAAACAACACTAACCTAACCTAACCAACTACGGCCACACGTCCACTACTTAAAACTATCTGCTCACAACTGACTGCTCGAATGCTCATATTTTGTTTACAGTTGTTAGTTCAAGCTACCACAGTAATCACTAACATCGTTTGTACGCCAGGAATAAAATCAGTCTCGGAACTTTGCGGACGGACCGTGTGCTGTGTATAGACTCATTCCAGTTTAAAGTAGCGCGCAATATCTCGTAATTTAAGCAGAAAAATCATGCGGTAAATCTCTACGCAGACATGGGCGACGTCTTTCTATGAATGCCGCTAAATTTATTAACGACGAGAGGGAGAAAAGAGTGGCATGTCGAGGGAGAACGAGACGGAAACTGCCTGCAAAAAATTATGTCAGTTGAGTTGACGGCGGAATGTGACGTAGGTAGATGTCAGACTAAAAAATGGTTCAAATGGATCTGAGCACTATGGGACTGAACATCTGAGGTCATCAGTCCCCTAGAACTTAGAACTACTTAAACCTAACTAACCTAAGGACATCACACACATCCATGCCCGAGGCAGGATTCGAACCTGCGACCGTAGCGGTCGCGTGGTTCCAGACTGAAGCGCCTAGAACTGCTAGGCCACACCGGCTGGCAGATGTCAGACTACAAATCCAAAAGTTTATGTTTCAGTCCTCAGGCTCTCCCAGTATCTTCTTGTTAATAACTGCGTCTTTAACCTGTAGTAACGATTATGAACTATGCACGGAGATGGCTGTATATATGTAGACGCACTACGCTTCTGTCTTTTCATACAGAACTATGACTGTATAGGTCTATGGAGGTAAAATTCCTGAGCTCCTTAAGCGAATGCAGTGAGCGATGATCTTATTCTGCAAAACGAACGCTGAGGTCCACACTTTGCTAATCTCGTGCGCGCATGTCTTTCACAGAGACAGCAAAAAGAAACGAAAAAAAGCATGGCAAAGAAGTAATACTCGTTTCGTGACAAACTCACTCTCGTGGCTGGAGTCTCATGGGGCAGAATTGAGGTCGGAACAGGATAAGACCAGCTTCTCAAGAGCTGAGAGATTCACTTCCTACAGCACTCACAAACAGTGTCACTGATGGCGTCTGCTGGTCTGTTGCTCAAGGTAATCATATTCCGTGCCGACATTAGATAAGATTCTGCATCGATGCGGAGCTAGATTAGCGGATTATAGGACGTCAGATTTAATGCCCCGTGGTTTCCCTTAATCGTTTAAGCAGAAGGTCAAGACGGCCCCTTGAAAGACTAGAAAGATCACGGTCGACGTACTACAATTTCTCTCGTATTTCGATTGTAAACGTATACCCCCTCTATAATGACGTTGTTGTTGGATGGACGTCTACAACTAATTTACCTTCCTTCCTTAGTTCCGGTCCGCATTAAAGTTATAAGTTATTACTAAAAATGATTCATCCATTTTGTAAATTACAAACGTCGTCTAAACTAGAATCTTTTGTCTAAATTTGAGTTTTATATTTACTTTGCGTCATATCCTGTCTGACATACAATGAAGTGATAGAAGTCATGCGATATGTACACTCCTGGAAATTGAAATGAGAACACCGTGAATTCATTGTCCCAGGAAGGGGAAACTTTATTGACACATTCCTGGGGTCAGATACTTCACATGATCACACTGACAGAACCACAGGCACATAGACACAGGCAACAGAGCATGCACAATGTCGGCACTAGTACAGTGTATATCCACCTTTCGCAGCAATGCAGGCTGCTATTCTCCCATGGAGACGATCGTAGAGATGCTGGATGTAGTCCTGTGGAACGGCTTGCCATGCCATTTCCACCTGGCGCCTCAGTTGGACCAGCGTTCGTGCTGGACGTGCAGACCGCGTGAGACGACGCTTCATCCAGTCCCAAACATGCTCAATGGGGGACAGATCCGGAGATCTTGCTGGCCAGGGTAGTTGACTTACACCTTCTACAGCACGTTGGGTGGCACGGGATACATGCGGACGTGCATTGTCCTGTTGGAACAGCAAGTTCCCTTGCCGGTCTAGGAATGGTAGAACGATGGGTTCGATGACGGTTTGGATGTACCGTGCACTATTCAGTGTCCCCTCGACGATCACCAGTGGTGTACGGCCAGTGTAGGAGATCGCTCCCCACACCATGATGCCGGGTGTTGGCCCTGTGTGCCTCGGTCGTATGCAGTCCTGATTGTGGCGCTCACCTGCACGGCGCCAAACACGCATACGACCATCATTGGCACCAAGGCAGAAGCGACTCTCATCGCTGAAGACGACACGTCTCCATTCGTCCCTCCATTCACGCCTGTCGCGACACCACTGGAGGCGGGCTGCACGATGTTGGGGCGTGAGCGGAAGACGGCCTAACGGTGTGCGGGACCGTAGCCCAGCTTCATGGAGACGGTTGCGAATGGTCCTCGCCGATACCCCAGGAGCAACAGTGTCCCTAATTTGCTGGGAAGTGGCGGTGCGGTCCCCTACGGCACTGCGTAGGATCCTACGGTCTTGGAGTGCATCCGTGCGTCGCTGCGGTCCGGTCCCAGGTCGACGGGCACGTGCACCTTCCGCCGACCACTGGCAACAACATCGATGTACTGTGGAGACCTCACGCCCCACGTGTTGAGCAATTCGGCGGTACGTCCACCCGGCCTCCCGCATGCCCACTATACGCCCTCGCTCAAAGTCCGTCAACTGCACATACGGTTCACGTCCACGCTGTCGCGGCATGCTACAAGTGTTAAAGTCTGCGATGGAGCTCCGTATGCCACGGTAAACTGGCTGACACTGACGGCGGCGGTGCACAAATGCTGCGCAGCTAGCGCCATTCGACGGCCAACACCGCGGTTCCTGGTGTGTCCGCTGTGCCGTGCGTGTGATCATTGCTTGTACAGCCCTCTCGCAGTGTCCGGAGCAAGTATGGTAGGTCTGACACACCGGTGTCAATGTGTTCTTTTTTCCATTTCCAGGAGTGTACATATACAGCTGGCAGTAGTATCTCGTACACGATGCATAAAACCGCAGTACATTGGCGGAGCTGTCATTTGTATTCAGGTGTTTCATAGGAAAAGGTTTCCGACGTGCTTACGGCCGCACGGCGGGAAATAACAGATTCTGAACGCCGAATGTTAGTTGGAGCTAGACGCATGGGCTCGTCACCATAACGGTTGGACCCCAGACGACTGGAAAACAGTGGCCTGGTAAGATGAGTCCCGATTTCAGTTGGTAAGAGCTGATGGTAGGATTCCAGTGTGGCGCAGACCCTACAAAGCCATGGAGCCAAATTGTCAACAAGGCCCTGTGCAAGGTGGTGGTGGCTCCATAATTGTGGAGGCTGTGTTTACATGGAAGGCACTGGGTCCCGTGGTCCAACTGAACCAACCATTGACTGGAAATGACTACTTGGAGACAATCTGCGACCATTCATGGACTTCATGTTCTCTAAACACGATCGTTTTTTTTTATGGATAACAATGCGCCACGTCTCTGGGTCACAGTTGTTCGCCACTGGTTTGAAGAACACTCTGGACCGTATGAGCGAATGATTTGGCCACAAAATCGCGCGACATGAGTCCCATCGAACATTTATGGGACATAATCGAGAGATGCACAAAATCCTGCACCGGCGGCACTTTCGCAATCGTGGACGGCTACAGAGGCAGCATGGCTGAATATTTCTGCAGGGGACTTACAACGTCTTGTTGAGTCCATGCCACCATTAGTTGCTGCACTATGCCTGGGTAAAAGAAGGTCCGACACCATATTAGGAGGTATCCCATTACTTTTGTCACCTCAGTGTCCTGTGGCATATTTCTATCTCGTTCAATTTACACCTATTCTTTCTTGCTAGATTTATGCAAACTAGCGTATATATCGTCGCTGAAATTAAAGAAATCTCAACTTGCTAACTAATAACATCCTTCTATCAGTAAATTACTTTATATTCGCTAAAATGGACAGTCCCCGAAGGGTAATTTATCAAACACAGAAAATTAGTATTTTTCCTGGGAGATACTTATGACTCACAGGACAGTATCTTACCAGAATGAAGTTCAGAGAGATTTTACTCTTCAACAGCGACCGGTGGTTTTCTGATACTACATCCTGCTGGTTCTAGCGCGGCAGGTCTGAGGTGTAACTTTATATCGTGTGGAACGTCTTACGCTCTCTCCTGCCACTATCTTCAGTTGCAGCACTCATCTGCACTCTTTCTCAAGTTTTATTTTGCCTGTGAGAGTATGTTGTCATAAAGATACAATCCCACTTCAACTACTTGACTTTCTGAGAGATTATCGACAAGCAATTGTTCCAATCAGACAATATCAGTCTTAATATTACTAGGAAAACTGACAGAATTCGAAGCTACGGTACATGATTGAAATTTTCCGGGTCACTGCGCTACGAATATGGAAAACTCAAATTTTGAGTTTTTTTATATGAATTTCTAGAATTATATCTTTAATAATTTCAGTCTGGCATTATTTGTCAAAAACATGCATGAACCGCATCACTTATTCCGTTCTCTCCACTTACCGAATCATTACTTTAGTCATGATGTATAACCAGCTTTCGTGCATCGATAGCGATGGCTATATCTTCCCATCATCGCTGACAAAATTAAGTGCTGAGCACAACGAGCGTAATAGAATTCAGATAGAATCATTCCGTAAGGCATCATAGTTGCGTGTGTGTCTGAAAATAGTGTGACGCAATATTACCCACGTAGGTTCAAGTACACTTGACAATTGTTGAATTAGACACCTACCTAGTAATGTATACCACATTGTTTCATCCAAATGGCGGTGGCGGCTCCATAGACTCCATAACTGTAGAGGAGCCATCGTGATCTATGTCTCCCACAATTCACGGAATCTGATTAGAATGAGTCCGAAAGGTGTGCACATTTCTCTCAGTAGACGTGCTCAGTAGGACCCACACAAGCGTATTCATATCCGTAAAATGTTCTTCAGACCATTTTGACTCAACTGGAGCGTTATGTTGCTCAAGGAACAGGTCGACTACGTTTTTTGCCGATCGCCGTTGAGAGCGGGACTCATCACTGAAGGCAATTCTGCTCCAGTGAATGACATTCCAGGCCGAAGACGTGTCTAGAGACGTCCCAGACAGCGGTGCGCTACCAACCAAACTAACGCGCGCAATTCGGCCTGACAGCTAGGTGTGATGATCTTTGGTGCCCTTTCATTTCATAGCAGGGCGATATTCTATGCTCCGTTTTTTTGCACTTCAGCAAGATAATGCCTGCCCGCACACGGTGAGAGTTTCCACTATGTTCTTCGTACATCCAAATCTTACTTCGATTAGTAAGGTTGCCAGATCTCTCCCCAACAGCGAACATTTGGAGCGTCATGGGAAGGGCACATTCAACCAACTCGGGGCTTTTAACGATCTAACGCGCAAATTGGACAGAATTCGGCACAATATCCCTCTGCAGGTCATCCAACAACTCTGCCAATTAATGCCAAGACGAATAAGTGCTTGCGTAAGGGTCAGAGGTAGATCAACACGTTACTGACTTGCTCAATTGATGAAGCTCTTTCTTAATCATCCAATTTTTCCTAAATTGTAATCATTTGTTTGTCCGTATTTGTACATCACGTTCACCGATTTCTGTCCTATTCGGATAATTCCTTGGTGGTGTGTAGGTTTTTTGGTCTTAGAGTGCATATTACCATCAAGATCAGACCACCTCCATTTACATCTCATAAGATTATTGTGAAGTAAAAGGTATAGTAAGCAATCGATTTCTCTTTTATAGGTTTTAAACGCTACTTCAACTTGCGTCTTAAATGTAATCCAAATGTGATACCGCACGATATCTAGATCACATATCTTATCACTGTCACGAATTAATTCAGTGAGATTCATGAGCTTATGTGTAGTCACGAATGGCTCTATCTCATTTAGATTACACTTCAGAAAAGTATAAAATTGCCAGTAACTACAACCACACACGTTTATAGCTCAAGAAGAGCACCTGATTGATGGGGAATGATTCTGACAAACTAATAAAAGACAAAAACTAATGATCAACACATTAACAAGAATCATTATGCTTAAGCATGACATAATAGAATCGATGAAGTTTAATCAAATCTCTGGAAGGAAATTCATCCTTAGAATTGTCTCAGTTTGTTAGTTTGTTGCGTACTGGAGATGAATATTGCAATCGAGCAAGTTGAATGAGTTCTCTGGAAGAAAAGACAACGTCAGAATTGACTCAATTTGTTAACTTGTTGCATACTGGAGAGGAACACACTTGTTCACTGTTGAACACGCACACTTATACATTTGACACTAGCTATAACCAATTCACAACCATTAACACTTGTCTAGCGCTGCCTTTGACATAGTAGATACCACGTCGAAGTGCTGCTTGTGTCCGCATCTTTGCTGGTCTGGCCGGTTCAGCACTGAACAGCGGACCTCAGCGTCGGGAACTCACCAGCTGGTCACCGATTGACAGGTGCTGCGGTTGTCTCAGCAGCTCCTTGTGTCTATCGCTCGTCTGGTTCGTCGGTTGGTTCATTAGCTGGCCTGTTCAAATACGGCTCTACAAAGTTCATGTGCACTACGATAGAATGAAATGGCAGCTGGCCTTTTGATGTAACTGGAGCGACGATTCAAGGAGGAGTGACAGATGGTTTCGTGCTTAAATACTTCATGCACTTTGCGGGATAAGTCTTTGATGTGTCCGTTGCAACTTTATGTTGTTGATGTTGGAAAATCTACAGCGAGGTCATTCACAGGCCATTGATGGTTTCGTAAGGGCTGATCTGCATGTTAGTGTACACTTTTATGTTGAAAGTGCTGAGCATTTGTGGTATATGTATGTGTCACACAAATCATGCTTACTGCGCACGTAGTGACGTTTTCGTGATGGTTCAATGAACTGTCTCCACCAGTTCATTCCCCTCTAGATGAGATGACATTGTCCTTAGCTCGCCAATTTTCAGCTTTTTGCATACTTGCTTGTTCACTAATTATAGAAGATGGAGAGCCATATTTCAAAGTCCAGTCCTTAAGAAACACACAAGCCATGGTCTGAGCACTTTCGTCCAGGACTGGTGTCACTAATAGACATAGTGAGAAGTGATCCAGAATAAGCCGGCCGCTGTGGCCGAGCAGTTGTAGGCGCTTCAGTTCGGAACCGCGCTGCTGCTACGGTCGCAGGTTCGAATCCTGCCTCGGCCATGGATGTGTGTGATGCACTTAGGTTATTTAGGTTTAAGTAGTTCTAAGTCTAGAGGACTGATGACCTCAGATGTTAAGTCCCATAGTGCTTAGAACCATTTGAACCATTTTGATCCAGAATAGACAAGATATAACGATTTCGACCTTCTGTTTTTTGGTAAGGGACTTACAATATAAAGAGTTACTTGTTAAAACGTTTACTCGTTTCCGGATGTTCTTGCAGATGTGCTTTGATTTTGGCAACATGATTCCGCTTATTACATGAATCAAAATGTGACACGCAACAGTAAGCACCTGCTTTTCGGCTTGGCCACCAATAAATTAGTGCTACTCACAGGTCAGTTGCTGTTTTGTCACTGTACACTTGGCACTGCCTTCGAATTCACTTTAGCAGTGAACTTGCAAAGTATTCCATCAGTAACTTCGAATTTAGAATTTTGTTTCCAGGACTGACGCTGCATGTTGGCCTGTAGTGTGCTCATTAATTCCTCTTTCCCGCCAATTGCGAAACGGAATCCATCTACACTGCTCTGTAATTGTCCTGATTGTTGAACTACCCTGAAGTGATTCTCATCTAAATGAAAGACCCAGCTAGTTAATCTGCTGCTGGGTTCCGTCAGGCTTAGCAATCATTTCAGTGCAGCGTCTATTACTAAAGTGAATGAATGGCCGACTGGAAAACATCGGTTTCACAGGGTGTACAAGAATTAATTCCCTATTGAAAATTGTTTATAACTTTTTTAATACTTAACTAATTTTCATGAAAGAAAAATATATTGTTAATTACAATAGTAGGATTTGTTACCATTTACGTCATTGCAAATACAAGTAGCAGACCATAGTGTTTATACTGATATTTCTTCAACAAGCTGAAGCAGGAAATTAAGGTTGCAGAAAGAATTTCAATTTAGCTTTAAGTTAGTATAAAAAAAATGTGCTTGCAAGGTGATTGCCCGGAGCTATATAAATATGTAAAGGTGAGAAATGGAGGAGGATGCGTAAATAAGCACTTCTCTCAAGGTACAAGAAGATTTATAAACCTATAAATCTTAGTAATGTAAGTACTTGAAGTTCTGTCGTAAAAGCCCAAATTACCTGCTAAAAAAAATACATATTCAAAACGTCCAGACAGTGAACAGGAGTGGAGGGAATATCTTAGCTTAAAGTGCAGTTAAAGCGTACTGTTAAATGGAAAAACAAGTGGTAACCCACATGTGTTCACGCAAGGAGACAATAAGCTGTAGTAAACTAAGTTAGGTGAAATACAGTACAAATACAAGGAAACCATGAAGCATCAATAATGTAGCGTAAGTACTCCACGAGGCCATTAATTGCTATGAAAGTAAACTATTTCCCTGTGATCTGAGCCCAATGTAAAGAGTATATGAGGAATGTTAGCTGACGAATTGATTTCAGTAGAATCAAGGTACTAAATAACCACACAGCAAGCCCCCTGTATCATAAATAAGTCCAAGTAAAGATCTTCAGAAGATTTGTAGTGTAATCTAGCGACCATTCAATACCCTAATTGAAGGCTAAAGAACAAGCAATGCAGTGATATTTAAACTTAATACTGACTATAACCAGAGTAAGACGTAGAAGTAGCAAAGCATGCTGTAATGAAAGAGGTTGAAATTTATATATGTGACTATGTTTATTATGATAATTTTATTTACATGCAGATTTTATTGCAAAAATGTCTCCTAAGACACTCCTCTTATGAAATCCATTTTCCTTGTGCCCGTTCCTTTTGATCCTGGTTCATTAACCCAGACCAAGGGTCGACTTGTAAAAGGCACGTGTGCTTCGAGGCAAAGCAGTGCTTATGAGAAATGAGACACGTAGCGTGATGAACTTCGCTAGCTTTGGTAATGTTTGTTATGGACCGGTTGCGTAAACCCAGTGAACTGTCGGTAATTCCATTCATGCGAAAAATAGTAGACACGCGTTACCCTATTTTTTTTAACAGAGAACGATTGCTGAATACATGAAGCGAAGAGGGAGACCTATTGTTAGCCAGTCTGCCCTCAAATATAAAAAAAAATGGCAAGGACAAAGGAAAGCACAAAAAAAATGTTCAGCGTTAAATGCGAACTCGTTAAGTAGTAGATATGCTGCGTGGCAGTAGAAAATGATCTTGGGTGCACTAAAGAATAAATGCAACGAGTGTTGCGAAATCTGTAGTTTTCATAATGAGGAGATGAGCCCTTAAAAGAAAGTTTGAAAGAATATTTTTAGGTTCCCTAGTGAAAGTAAACCTTGAGATATAAAGAGTCCATTCATAAAGCAGTTGTTCACTGGACTTAACAAAAGGAGTGACCATTAATTGTAAATATTAGCTCGTAAGTGATCTTTTGTAAATAGTAGAATATAAGTCTTTCTGTACCAATGGAGGAAACCTGCAAAATTGATTGTTTTGTAAATGAACTCTATCGGCGAAGGAACTAAGTACGAATGCTGTGTGAAGATGCACACTAAAGTGCGACGTGCATAATAAAAATAACTGTTCACTGTATATTAGTGGTAGTGTTGTACTGCAAGTGTAAAAAGAAGTCAAGGCTACGACAACAGGTGCAACGCAAAGTTCAGTGTTGTTCTAAGTGCAGCGACAGCTAAAACATTCGTCGTCACTTACCTGTGAGCCTCATGGGATGCAGTTGACAGAGAAGTATGGAGGCAGCTTCAGTGTCCGGCTCCTCCGATGGAAAACGCGCGCGAGGTGTTTGTATCGATGCACTCGTGTGATACGAAGTTTTTTTTTTTTTTTTTTTTTTAAAAAAAAAAGAGCAATCGACGACCAGCAGCTCTGTTACAGCTCACGCAACATTGTGCAGCCGCTGTGAGTGGCTGACGTGTGGGTGACGAAACAATCCAAACTTTAAACTGCTAACCGCCATGACTTCCATCGTACATACTGGAGGAAAGACATTTGTACACTTGTGTAACTACATTTTCATACGTAAATTAAGCAATTTTCTTGAGTTGAAGTTATGATGAGTGAGAAGTAGATTGTTAGATTACTCAGGCCTTAAAGCCATTAATACCGGCACTCCTTAACACTGCTAAAATGAATTATAATCCTGTCTCTTGATGGACAAAGAAAATGAATGTGCACTACAGGAAGACCCTAAACTCCAGACCAGTCCCGATCCTTAACAAATGTATCCAATAGGTTGTAAGTTATACTAATAATTTTCCACTTCTTCTGTTTCATATTGTAAATAAAAACCCGGGAAGCCACTTGAATTCCTGGCACCACAGTGGAAAGGACAGATGTACTGCATGATGAACGCCGTAGACAGCTAACACAGAAAATGAAAGCATCACGAAGTGTAGTGCTACGTTATTAAACTGTAATTGAACCACAATGAGTCAACAGATGCTCGAACATTGTCCACTCTAGTTTAGTGAAAATAAGCACTCACTGTACTCATGTATTAGTTGTTAAGCTCAAGAGAAAGTAATTTCTGAATTCTATCCCCTGAAGTGCGAAATGAACGTTCACTTATTGTTATAAGCAAATATGGACCAAACTTAAATATGCAGATAAATGTTAATCTTGGTATTATGGAATGAAATGACTGATGAACAAAGAATGAAAAACTTTATTTTGAAAAATGATAAATATCTGATATTTGTTTATAAATGTAATTTCAAGTTATGTACATAGTACGCCAGTAACATTATGTAAATGTCACACCAAAAATCACGAATATCTCATGAGGGCATGAGGATCGAGGTAATCCTTCGTCATTCCCTCTCTCCTCATGGGAGGCAATGTGATATCCGCTATTTTTGACTTCATTAAAACAGCAAATACGAGTAGTTAATACTTTCAGCCAGAAGGCAAATACTTGTTTATAAATAATGATTAATGTATAATGAGGCGTCGCATGGCGACGGTGGAATTTTCTAAATAATGTAATTCGTCGTCTTTGGGCGGCAATATAAACAGAAAAATACGGATAGATATGCGATCCTTCACTATTTTGTTCGCTGGAGAACAAATGAAGCCTTGAGCGCTAAAGACTTGTACTGTTTTTCTCAAGTAAGACGGACGCAGATTTGTGGCAGTCTGATCTAATTTTTACTAAATGTATAAAAACGTGTTATGTCTAAGTTTGAGTGAAGTGTAAAGAACTGTTATAACTTACCGTGACGACGCACGAGCGACTCAAAGAAGACAATGGCTATATAAAAGAGCGCTCAATGAACATGATACGGACATAAAAATCTACCGTCATTGTAGTACTAAGCTTAAGGTACTATATATGTTTTAGTTATAATAAATATTTGTTCTGGGAATACTGAATCATTTAGCAGTGCTCATTCCTATTATCTCCTCAGTATTATTTTCATTTTAATTATGCATTTTGCTAATATTACAGACACCAAGATCAGCAGTCCAATGTGCGTGTTACATTGATAAAAAGAAAACTGTTTTATCGTCTTCTTTCATCAGCTTTAATATTGAATTTCCCTTTTGTGTGATGTTACAGTTGTTTTTGCGCCCTTAAGAACTTTCTGGTCCCTTAGGAAACTGTTTTGTCATAACAATAACTTCACAACCGGGTATGATCGTATCTTCGATCATGAAGTAATTAGAAAGACGATAACGCAATTTCTTAATCAACAGCACGCTAGTTGTGACTGCCTCAAGCCACGCGAAACTGCAAGTAAAAAACTATTCACATCTCATAATGCAATATTTTATGACAATGGTCAATCCATGATTCTTACGCCAATTGTGATTGATAAAACAGTAAGCTAAATCTCAATTTCCAACTTTCCATTGAATAACAACATCACTTTTATTTTGTAACATCACAAAGTCTGAGGGTATTTCGCCTGTCTCATACATCTTGCTCACCAGATGGACGAGTTTTGTCATAGTTGGCTCTCCCAGGCTATCAGTAGTTATAATAGAATGTTGTCTACTCCCGGGGCCGTGTTACGACTTAGATCTTTCAGTGCTCTGTCAAATTCTTCACGCAGTATCATATCTGCCATTTCATCTTCAACTACGTCCTCTTCCATTGCCATAATATTACCCTGAAGTACATCGCCCTTGTATAGATCCTCAATATACTCCTTCCACCTTTCTGCTTTCCCTTTTTTGCTTATAAACGGTTTTCCACATGAGCTCTTGATATTCATACAGGTAGTTCTCTTTCCTCCAATGGTCCCTTTAATTTACCTGTAGGCTGTATCTCTCTTACCCCCTGTTGATATATGCCTCTACATCCTTATATTTTTCTTCTAGCCATCCCTGCTTAGCCATTTTGCACTTCCTGTCCATACAGAGATGTTTAGCAAACTAAAGTGGCAGTCTCTGCAAGAGAGGCGCTCTGCATCGCGGTGTAGCTTGCTGTCCAGGTTTCGAGAGGGTGCGTTTCTGGATGAGGTATCGAATATATTGCTACTCCCTACTTATACTCCCTACTTATACCTCCCGAGGAGATCACGAATGTAAAATTAGAGAGATTAGAGCGCTCACAGAGGCTTTCTGGCAGTCGTTCTTCCCGCGAACTATACGCGACTGGAACAGGAAAGGGAGGTAATGTCAGTGGCACGTAAGGTGCCCTCCGCCACACACCGTTGGGTGGCTTTCGGAGTATAAATGTAGATGTAGATCTCATTTTTGAGACTCTTGTATTTCTTTGCGCCTACTTCATTTACTGTATTTTTATATTTTCTTCTCTCATTAATTAAATTCAATATCTCTTCTGTTACCAAAGGATTTCTACTAGCCCTTGTCTTTGTACCTACTTGATGCACTGTTGCCTTCACTATTTCATCTCTCAAAGGTACCCATTCTTCTTCTACTGTATTTATTTCCTCCGTTCTTGTCAATCGTTCCCTAACGCTCTCCCTGAAATTCTCTAAAAGATCTGGTTCTTTCAGTTTATCCACGTCCCATCTCCTTAAAATGCCACCCTTTTACAGTTTCCTCAGTTTTAATCTACAGTTCATAGTCAATAGATTGTGGTCAGAGTCCACATCTGACCCTGGATTTGTCTTACAATTTAAAACGTGGTCCCTAAATCTCTGTCCAACCATTATATAATCTATCTGAAAACTTCCAGTGTCTCCAGGCCTCTTCCCCGTTTACAACTTTCTTTCATGATTCTTAAACCAAGTGTTAGCTATGATTAAGTTATGCTGTGTGCAGAATTCTACCACGCGGCTTCCTCTTTCATTCCTTACCCCCATTCCATGTTCACCTACTACTTTTCCTTCTCTTCCTTTTCCTACTATCGAATTCCAGTCCCCCATGACTATTAAATTTTCGTCTCCCTTCACTGTCTGAATAATTTCTATTATCTCATCATACATTTCTTCAATCTCTTCCTCATTTGCGGAGCTAGTTGGCATATAAACTTATACTGCAGTGGTAGGCGTGGGCTTCGTATCTATCTTGGCTAAAATAATTAGTTCACTATGCTGTTCGTTGTAGCTTACCCACGCTCCTATTTTTTAAATTCATTATTAAACCTACTCCTGCATTACCCCTATTTGATTTTGTATTTATAACCCTGTATTCACCTGACCATAAGTCTTGTTCCTCCTGCCACCGAACTTCACTAAGTCCCATCATATCTAACTTTAACCTATCCATTTCCGTTTTTAAATTTTATAATCTACCTGCCCGATTAAGGGATCTGACATTCTACACTCCGATACGTAGAACGCCAGTTTTCTTTCTCCTGATAACGACATCCTCCTGAGTAGTACCCACCTGGAGATCCAAATGGGGACTATTTTAGTTGCGGAATATTTTACCCAAGAGGATGACATCATCATTTAACCTTACTGTAAAGCTGCATGCTCTCGGGAAAAATTACGGCTGTAGTTTCCCCTTGCTTTCAGCTGTTCACAGTACCAGCACAGCAAGGCCGTTTTGGTTAATGTTACAATGCCAGATCAGTCAATCATCCAGACTGTCGCCCCTGCAGCTACTGAAAAGGCTGCTGTCCCTCTTCAGGAACCACACGTTTGTCTTGCCTCCCAACAGATACCCCTCCGTTGTGGTTGCACCTATGGTACGGCTATCTGAAACGCTGAGGCACGCAAGCCTCCCCACCAACGGCAAGGCCCATGGTTGGATAAGTATTAAAAAAGTTAAACATAATTTTTAAAAAGGAGTTAATTCTCACTCACTCTGTAGTTTATGCAAGACACTGTTCCTTTTCTGTTGCCGAATAACTGTGTTCGACACTGTTCAAAAGACAAGAAGCGAATGAAATTTGATGCTCCTCCCACGACTTCTTGTGATAAGTCTGCGCCAACTGGAAAATTATTACCGTCAGTATCTAAGACAAAGATGATATATCTCTGTCATTTGACTGCGACGTTGCAATGTCCACCGTCAGTGATCCGCAGGCGACAGTAAGAGGCGTTAGCTGGCTGTCACATAAGCCTGGCTGCCGATGTCAAGCCGGCTGTAACACCGAATGCGGCAACACTAAGGTCTTTACAACATGGTGAGTGTTTGATAACTCAGGAATGGCTGGAATTATTTAAAAAAAAGAAAAAAAATAGGACACAATAAAGGTGGATGAACCATTTGAAATAAGTTAACAATAAAACAAAGTAAATATTGTAGGATTAAATTAACCAGAACTGCTATAAAAGACTGTAAAGACAAAACAGTAATCATCTATATAGACAATACTGTGTAAAGCCAGATTTCAGATTAAAAATAGAGAATATTAAGCAAGATCAACTAGAATAAGCTAGACCAGTAGCTAAACAATGATCAGAAATTAATTGAGCTCGTAATTTTGCACTGCAATGAACAGTACCCCAACCATTGCTCACAGCAGTACAAAATGAAGTCGTAAGGGACGGCATGTGTAAGGCATCCACATTTTTCACACCTTACACGAACTCCATAATTACAATACAGAATAAAATCCCCAGAAAATAACTGTATATTGTTAACACGAAGCAATTGTAATAATTTCGTGTACCGAATAACAAAACAATATCTACCCTTATAACGACAGGGGCACGCGTAAATGAGATAAAGTGTATGCACGTGGCTAATGGCATTGGAAACCCCAACTAATATCAACAAAAGAAGGCCCAACTGCAGCGCAGAAAGAAATAAGGCGAGAACAATATAATACCTTTTAAATAAACACTGCCGAGACCTTGAATAAGTGGCTAGACAGCATTAACAAGGCTAGTGGCGACCCGGCAAGAAAAATAAAAATTCACCCATAATGAGGAAGTGGTTGGCTGCAGCCGTACTGTGTGACTTAGAAGAGACACGGTGGGGAGAGTCACGTCATATAAAAACTTTTTTGAGAACCAAACTAACAGAGCTCTCTCGTCTCGCACTGGACCACACCTGTGTGTGGAAAAGAAGCGGAGACGGAGACCTTTGTCTCTGCGAAGTGAGGGCGGTACGCTTCACGTATTGTGGCAACAGATGTAAAGTGATGGTTCATATTCCTGTGGGAATTTTTGTGGGCAGTGCATTGTGCACATCACTCTATCCCGTAGCGAGTGTGCAATAGAAATTATTTCGAGTAGGGAAAATGTAACATTCTACAGAATGCAGAAAAGTTGAGACTGAGTGATTCAGTCAAGGCCAGAGTGGGGAAATGGTGTTTCAGACACAGCACAGAGACAACGCCGCTGCAGTTCCCACTTGGTAATATGCCAATGCACATTAGGGGACATTAAAAGGCGAGTCGAGTGTTTGCTCACTCCAATCTGTGTACGCTTTGAATATATAATTTCAAGAGTTGAATACTAACATACTCTCCATTGAGTACATGAGAGTTTGATTAGTTTAAAAGATAAAAGTTCATTCTCCGCCAACTTAGCCCATTGAACAGCTATGACAACGCAGATGTAAATTTCACCGATGAAGATTTACTTGTTTTGCTAGTTATAACATTCACATATATAGAGATAAAGATTTAATAATCACATATTCATTGTCTAAATGTTAATTATTTTGGTAAGAGTTGAAAAGTAATTGAACATGCTTGTTATGTATCACTTGAACCCAGAAAGCAGTGATAAATGTAGAATGAAAAATGGAAAGGTTGTGTTGTCATTTTAGAAAAAATCCGAAAGTTTCATTTACATCAATTTATGCATTCTTGTTATGTCACAACAGAATTGTATTTAATTTGCGACGATCCGCACGTAACATTAGCGGTATTACAGGTCCAAAATTAATAGCTATGTATGAAATGAATGAAATGATCGTATGGCCTTGTTGGTCGGGAGTCCCCTTGCGGGGATGTTCGGCCGCCGTATCGCAAGTCCTTTTTAGTTGACGCCACTGCGGCGACTTGCACGTCAACGATGATGAAATGATGATGATGAACACACAACACCCAGTCATCACGAGGTAGAGAAAATCTCTGACCCCGCCGGGAATCGAACCCGGGACCCCGTGCGCAAGAAGCGAGAACGCTACCGCAAGACCACGAGCTGCGGACATAGCTATGTAGAATGTCTGTTTACCACCCTGGGCTTGAGAAGACAGTAAGATACGTTATCCACTTGTGCGCGATCACAAAGTAGCTATACCCACCAGCACATTACATAAAATGAATACACGATACAGGTTCGCTCACTGACACTTATTGAAGGCCCAGCATTGAAATCTGCAGACATTTGCGGAAGAGTTGCTCCTCTGCCACGTTAAACGATTCTCTGCAGTCATCGTTAGTCCTGTTCTTGCAGCATCTTTTTTCGGCCGCATCCATCTCGGAGATTCGGTGTTTTACCGGAGTTCTGATATTCACGGCACACTCATGAAATAGTCGTACTGTAAAATTCCCACTTCATACCTACTTCAGAGATGCTGTGTCCCATCGCCCTTGCGTCGCCTATAACACCACATTCAAACTCACTTAAATCTTAATAACTACCATTGTAGCAGCAGTAACCGATCTAACAACTGCGCCAGACGGTTGTTGTCTTATATAGGCGTTCCCGACCGCAGCACCGTATTCTGCCTATTTACATATCTCTGTATTAGAATAGACATACCTATCCCAGTTTCTTTGGTGCTTCACTATATGTTTGTCTGTGAGGATGTACTCAGCAACTGCCTATTTCTCCAGTTATTGACTTTTAATATACCGTTAATGTTCGGCACAGAGGACTGGAAACGGGGCGTAATGTAATTGCTTCCGCACTCACAAGGATGTTGTAAATCCCAGGGATCCTGACGCCGACGTCCTTAACAGAGCGTAGCGTCTCCTTTATTTTCTTAAGAGGGCGAAAAAAAGATCTTATACCTCGTCTTCCCAGGATTCAGCCTGTTTTGCTGAATGTAGCGCCGCAGAAAAGGAATGGAATCGGTCGCTCATCTCGTGGATGTTAAACATTTTCACATTCTCTTTTCTTGGAGTACGCTGACTTCATGTCACGTGATCCATAGCATTTCTTTAAGAACATGTACTTCAGACGATTAAGTTCGGAATTCAAGTGGGCTTCATCAGAAACAGTTTTTGGTCTATGTACTAATGTATTTAAAACTGCTCTCTTGTGGACTGGATGGTAAAAACTCTGGGCACTAAGATATAAATCAGTGTGCGTCGGTTTGCAGTATTCTGAGTGGCTGAGACGCCCACCCGACTTCTGTTGCACCAAAACATCTAAAAATGGCAGCCTTCCCTCTTCCTCTTTGTCGATAGTAAGGTGGATGTTTGGGTGCGAACTGTTCATGGAAGTGATCAAGAGCTTCTATGTCATGTGGCCAGACCATAAACGTGTCGCCAACATAACGATAAAATGAAGATGGATGAAAGGACACAAAATTTAATGCCCATTCCTCAGAATGTTCCATAAAAAGGTGGTTATTGCTGGAGTCAACGGAGAACCCATAATCATTCCGGTCGTCATTACACTGAAATTTACTGCCATACCAGACGTAGGTGGTCGTCGTAATATGTCGGAAGAACTTCATTGTTTCAGGAAGAGAATGCTCTGCCAATGGTATTAATGTATCCTCCACAGTGAAACCACATCTAGGGTGGCTAAAATATCGTTTGAGCCATTTCTAATCTGTTTAATTTTCGCAATGAACATCTGAGAGCTGTTGATGTGATGTTCACAACTGTCAACTATCGGAGCCACCAACTTAAATATTTGGCCACCCTATAGACAGGAGCAACAGTAGCGCTAAAAATAAATTAATGTCAATGAAATACCTTGCTTGTGGACTTAAGGTAATATGTACAGCCTAGCAGATATGTGAGGTCGTGCTCTAAGATTTTTGATGAGATCCTCTGGTAGACCGCAACTCTTGAGGAGCTCCACCATTTTCCTGCTGTATAACAAAGTTGGGTCCTTTTTCAGGCATTTTTGCATGCTGTCTTCCAACAACGGTGTTACGTTACTGTCATATTCAGTGGTAGTAAGAAAAAGTGTCATTTCCATTGTCAGCTGGAAGCACCACAAGATCTTTATCTTTCCGCATTGCCAGAGCTCCTGGCGTACTGGCAGTCTGATTATTGGTGGCGACTTTATCTGAGTCCTCCATGCCAAGGAACAAGGACCAACGCCCAAATCTGATGACCTTCGTATCTGGCCTCCACATTGAAAACGCGCGGAAAATTCCGAAAGGAACTACTACACTTGATGAAAGACGTGATCTTGCTCCGCACTCCTTTCAGAATTTATTTCAGGTTTTTAATCTCTCGATGGCATGATCTTATTGCTCTTAATTTGCGACGTTAAAATCATCGTGATACTTGAGGGTGGATGGGAGCAACGTATTTTGCCTTTATTTTTTCTTAAATGCAGCAGTCTCTCTCTCATGCATCCATAATAGTTTGCTTTTGCCGGCTTGACCGTTTAGTTTGAAAGCAAGGTGAGTGGTCTGAATGCTTTGTAGAATCAAAGAATTCCCTTTACTTATTCTCCCAAGCTGCTGTATCAGCCTTCAGAACTTCGCTATTCACGTATTTTTGGAGTCGCAAAGAGGTCTCCCTAACCAAATTTAGCGAATCACGGGCCTTTCAGCCTCGTTCGAGCCGTCTGCTAAAACAGCAGATAGCTCCAGCGCCTCATCTGCTCATCCTCATTGGCCAGCTACCACTCCTAAAAAAAATTCGGTTCTGTGTTGGGGCGTCGTGTACCAGCGCTCGGTCGGTAAGCACTTGTCTTCCTAGTGGACACGAAATTAGATTAAGTCGCGAAGTGTTTGAGTTAGGATATTAGAAAACTTGAAAGCATCAGCACTTTCTTGTTCCCCGGCAAGTTTTTTTGCATATATTTCTGCTTACTGCTTGTGAAATTCGCATAGTTTTGAGCCGCTTTGGACTTGTTGGTTTTTGCTCGATCTTGAGACCATGTGGAAGGTGTCTAATCTGTTGTTATGGTACAGTTCATGATACGTATCTGTGTTTGCGATAGCAGTAATAATTTTGCTCGGCAATAATCCGAGAATTGTGAGAAGAATTTTCCCAAAAGTTACGTTCCTTTAACACCATGTAGCGAGTTCTCCAATCGAAGTAGTTTGCTTGCTTATTATTTCTAGTTCTCTGCAAGCACTATGGTAAGTTTCTTTCAGCAACGGTTAAGGTCCCACACACACTCTCCTTTCTCGCCTAATCATTTCACCTTAGTCTTTATCAAGACAGATACTGCTGTGGATATGATAGCCAGACGGATCAGCTTATGAGATGATATAATGAATTGCAATAACTGGCTTTTCTTCTCATTTGCACCCAAAAGCATGACTATTTATGTTATAAATTTGGTGTTTGCCTTTGAATTTTCTTTTTTAATCATAATACCCCGCCTCCCCTTAGCCCGTCCCCAAGAGACAGTTAACGTACGAGAATTTGCAAAAACTAGTTCAGGATTTCATAATACTTGTAAAGAACACAATAAAAACTGAATTATGTTGTACTACGGTCTGTTGGACCTTGCGTTACAACTGCATATTGTCTGATGAACTACGCACATCAAAAATAGTTTTGCATCACCCTGGTTCCCAGAACTCCTGAAGATAAACGTTGACTGTGGATATTGTATCACAGACACAGTCCCTTTGACTGTTCAGAGATATCACTAAACCAGCCCAAAGGTGTAAACAACCATGCATGAGCAGCGCCTATTAGACCGAGGGGGTCGGACAGCCGATCAATTCCTGTCATTATACCAGGGAGGAGGTACAAGGCTCGCGTTGTCTGTAGTTCAACCGCGCCTAGACGGTCAATACCGCGATTCGATTGCGTCCGCATTGTTACTTTGTGCCAGGAAGGGCTCTCAACAAGGGAAATGTTCAGGCGTCTCGGAGTGAACGAAAGCGATGTTGTTCGGACATGGAGGAGATACAGAGAGGCAGGAACTGTCGATGACATGCCTCACTCAGGACGCCCAAGGGCTACTGCTGCGGTGGATGACCGCTACCTATGGATTATGGCTTGGAGGAACCCTGACAGCAACGTCGCCATGTTGAATAATGCTTTTCGTGCAGCCACAGGACGTCGTGTTATGACTAAAACTGTGTGTAATAGGCTGCATGATGCACAACTTCACTCCCGACGTCCAAGGCGAGGTCCATCTTCGCAACCACAACACCATGCAGCGCGGTACAGATGGGGCCACCAACATGCCGAATGGATCGCTCACGATTGGCATCACGTTCTCCTCACCGACGAGTGTCGCAGATGCGTTCAATCAGACAATCGTCGGAGACGTGTTTGGAGGCAACCCGGTCAGCTGAACGCCTTAGATACACTGTCCAGCGAGTGCTGCAATGTGGAGATTCCCTGCTGTTTTGGGGTGGCATTATGTGGAGCCGACGTACGCCGCCGGTGGTCATGGAAGGCGCTGTAACGGCTGTACGATACATTAATGCCATCCTCCGACCGATACTGCAACCATATCGGCAGCATTTTGGCGAGTCATTCGTCTTCATGGACGACAATTCGCGCCCCCATCGTGCACATCTTATGGATGACTTCCTTCAGGATAGACTAGAGTGGCCAACATGTTTTCGAGACACGAAACCTATCGAACATGCATGGGATGGACTGGAAATGACTGTTTGTGGACGACGTGACCCACCAACCACTTTGAGGGATAAAGCTGAATCGGACCAATAGTGCTTTGATGGACTTGTGGATTGTATGCCACGACGAATACAGGCATGCATCAATGCAAGAGGACGTGTTACTGGGTATTAGAGAGGTACCGGTGTATACAGCAATCTGGACTACCGCCTCTGAAGGTGTCGCTGCATGTTGGTACAACATGCAATGTATAGTTTTCATGAGCAATAAAAAGGGCGCAAATGATGTTTCTGTTCATCTCTATTCCAATTTTCTGTATAGGTTCCGGAACTCTAGGAACCGAGGTGACGCAAAACTTTTTTTGATGTGTGTAGATTCATGATAGGGTTTTATTTCTTCTCCGATACGACACGATCGTTGCACATGCGACGAACACTTATAAATGAACTATTTGTCATTTTTACTCACAGAAAATTTGTGTCTCGTTAGTTTGCACAACAAAATCCTCTTGATGTGATGAAAGTGAGTTCGTTATTAAGGAGAGGTATTCTGAGAGATACTAATTAGGCAGGTATTATATCCCACACGTAAAATTTCATAGCCCTTCTTGATTGATCAACTTCGCCTAGTGAACGTAAACTATTCTAGAAACCTATAATGCTACTCCTTACCACCAGGCACATCGTTTAATATTTCTCCCACTGCACTGCCAGTCGTTTGATCGCATATATGCATACGATACTATTAGAGTTTCTGTAATAGATTGTGACATTGTTCCTGTGGCTGTCTTTGATCATTGCGCATGTTCTTGCTCTGTCAGCCTACAATCACAATAAGCTACGTGCTGAAGAGGATACTGGAATTTGAACGCCAGTCTTTTGAAGAACTATTATCTCGCTGAAGCAATATGTTAACAAGAGATGCAAATACTTACTCACCAGCGACGATGCACCAACGTGCTGCAATTGTGGATTCATTATGCTCAACCGTGACTGAAAATGATTGTCTGCAAATATTTTAAAGACGTACGTTTATGGCAACACCGTACGATAGAGTTTTATTATAACTGCCTCAGAGATATCTATCAAAGGAATACCGTTCACGACAATGCCACACTCACCAAAATAGAACGCTTAAAGCGAAATACCTGAGATTCAGGGGAAGCAACTGGACGCCATCCTCGCGCAATCTGAACGAGCGTGCGACCGTTTTTCATCTTCTACGTCTTGCGCGCTGTAGAAAATTGGTGTTGCTTACGGAGTTTTCTGTTGCAATAGGCAGACCACTCCAGTCACAGCAAGCTGATCTCAGATATGTTGTCCGCAGCTCGTGGTCGTGCGGTAGCGTTCTCGCTTCCCACGCCCGGGTTCCCGGGTTCGATTCCCGGCGGGGTCAGGGATTTTCTCTGCCTCGTGATGACTGGGTGTTGTGTGATGTCCTTAGGTTAGTTAGGTTTAAGTAGTTCTAAGTTTTAGGGGACTGATGACCACAGATGTTAAGTCCCATAGTGCTCAGAGCCATTTGAACCATTCAGACATGTTCATGACTACTTCAACGAACTTTATAAGTTACGCGCAACCACAGCTTCAGAACTGTACAAGCTTTCTAAAGAATCTGCATACCAAGTACAGGAGGATCAAAGGAATTCTCTCGAAACACCGTTGAATGAAGGACAGTTAAAAACTGCATCTTTCATGGCCGCGAAAGGGAAATCTCCAGGCCCTCGATGTTTCGTCAAACTTACTGCCACATTCTGAAAGAAACTATGCAGGGGATACTGTATGAGTATGGAGCAGAGCTACAGTGCTACGTGAATTCAAAGAAGGTCTCATGGTCCCTGTCTTGAAGAAAGGGGCCGGCTAACAGCTTCAAAACTGCGTCACATCACATTCCTTAAAGCCGACCGCGAGATGGTAACGAGAGCGCTAAGGATCCGCAAGGAGCCTCTGCTACAGAAAGTGCTGCAGATCTATCAACACGATGCCGGACCCCGTCGCAGCGTGCTATCTGCCGTGTCTAACCTCGGAAACCTTATCTGCACTTGTTTTCATCGATTTTTTAAAGGCCTTCGATAGGACAGATCACGAATACCTGCTGGGAAAGCTTCGGCAGACGGCCTTTGGGGAACGATGTATCAACATCTTGCACAAACCTGTATCAGGAGCACACCCCAGGATACAGTGGAATCTCCAATAGCGAGCATAATTCTTTCCAAAACCGTACTCTTAGTGTGAAACAATCGTTAAGCGAAACAATTTATCCCACACAAATTAACGTAAAATATTGTAATGCGTTCCATTCAGAAAAAGTACTAGAAGTTTTATCTTATTCACGCCATTCACTCAAAGAAAATTATACATAGAGTATTATGTACGTTATTATTCACAATGCATAACTAATTGTTTTCTGTCGACGCTCCAATACTTGGCGAAAATGCGACATAGCATTACCGTTACACAGATTTGTAGCGTGCGTAGCCACTGATTTACTGGGGCGGTGATTTTCAGTGTACGATGCAACCGATTCACATGCTTTCAGCATTTTGCGCATTGCGCCAGAAGATTGCTGCTTTGCTGTTACCGCCTCATCCTCCTCCTCTGAAGAACTCCTCTCCACAACTTCCTGCTATGAAAGATACAGCAACTCCATAAGCTCTTCGGTGGTCATTTCTTGGCTGTGATCTTCCACAATCTCATCGATATCATTGTTATCCCCATCTAGTCTCGTGCTCTTGGCCAAAGACACAATTTCGTTGACTACAGGCTACACATGTACTGACTCAAATGCCTCAGAGTCACATTTGACAACACACTCTGGCCAAAGATTCTTCCAAGCAGAAGTGAGAGTTGTCTTGGTAACCTCATCCTTCACCATTTCTATCATCCTGACGCAGGCAACGATGTTGAAGTAATATTTACAAATCTTGCTGAGAGTGAGATTAGTATGTTCACTCAACTCAAAGCAGTGCTCAACGAGTGCTTTAGTGTGGAGCTTCTTAAAGTTAGAAATAAAATGCTGGTCCATATTCTGGAATAACGGAGTGGTGTTGGGAGGCAGAAATTGCATCTTGATGAACTGAAATTTTTCAAGGAGGTAGCCTTGTAGGCCTGGAGAATGGGCAGAGACATTGTCCATAACAAGCAAGACATGGAGTGGTAGATATTCATCTCAAGCAAATATTTTTTCACCAAAGGACAAAACGTTTCATTGATCTAATGACAGAAGAGATCACGTGTCACCCAACCCTTATTGCTGGACCTCCACATCACATTTAACCTGCTCTTCTGAACTTTACACTTCTTGAAGGGTAGTGGAGTTTCTGAATGGTATACAAGCAGCGGTTTAATTTTCAAATCGCCGCTTGCATTGGCACAGAATAGCAGTGCGAGATGGTCTTTCATTGGCTTGTGACCGGCAGTGCATTCTCCCCTGCTGTTATAAAGACGTGCTTTGGTATTTTTTTCCAGAATAGACCCGTCTCGTCACAATGAAAAACCTATTGCGTCAGATAACTATCAGAATCAAAGAGCATCTTGAAGTTGCTGTTGAAGTTTCTTCTGCCTTTGCGTTGGAGTTGGCTGCTTTGTCGTGCCTCACAACGCTTTGGATGCCAATTCTTCTCTTAAATTTCTCGAACCACCCGCGGCTTCCCTTAAACAGTTCTTCGGGCGCTGATGATCCTGGCGTCTTCTTAATGAGGTCGGTGGAAACCATTGTCGCCTTCTCACAAATGATGTTCTCATTAATAATGCCGCCTTGCAATTGCTTTTCATTTAACCATATAAGAAGCAATCTTTTTACATTGTCCGGAATAGGAAACCGTTGTTTAGATTTGTCACTCCCTTTAAAGCATCTGCCTTCTTAATCTTGCCCTTGTTTTAGAGGATAGTGCAAATAGTTGATGTAGACTTCTTGAGTGTGCTTGCTATATCAGCAACGCTCACACCACCTTCGCGTTTTTCAGTGATTATACGTTTCATTTCTAAGATCATTTTCTTTTTCTTGCGGTTGTCTTCTTACGACTTAATCTTTGGGGACGTTTCTACGAAGGTTGTTAAAATTTGCACACAAAAAACCACCGTGTGAACACAAGTGTAGAAAAATGTGATATCACAAGCTACATTAAGATGGTGGCAGAAAGATCGCTAAACCCAGACTGCAGTACGTACTAAAGACGTTGTTAATTTGCCGCTGCCGACAGTGAAAGGTGTTCATATTGTTGAACGTTTCTCCCGCCGAGCGTAAACGGATGATGACGTCACAAAAAATCACCGTTACTCGTTTTGCGAAACATCGCTCGTCAAGCTAGTCATTTTTTCACAATTTGTTGTGCCCCTTGTGCGACTTGCGCGGTAAGCGATGTTCAACTGTAATATTAAATGGTCGTCTTACGAAAGCTCTTACCATTGGCTACTGCAGGATTGCCTCCAAGCAACTACTGTGGAACTACTCCTGGTTAAAATCGAACAATCGGTGACTGGTATGTCGATGGCAAGTGTTCGGCTCTGCTGCACTGCATACGCGGATGACCTGTGCGTTTCAGTTTCGAACACGCAGGATCTCAGGAAACTGGGGGAGAAAGTAAAGGAATATACTACTGCTATTGGTGCTCATTTCAACAAGGAAAAAACAACACTGTTCCACATTGGAAGAGACCTAGGAGACACATTTCACATCAGCTGATGCCAGACTAGACAGTTCCGTCGCTCTCTTGGCGAGCGATGGAAGGCTTAACCGACGGCATGATTGCTAAGAACTGTGTAGACTTACAGTGCTGGATTCGAGTCGTATTGCAAATGCATAATGCTAGAGGTCTGAGCCTTCTACAAAAGATTCAATAATACGAATATGGAAGGCTAATAAGATGCAATACCTGGCTCAAATCCTATCAGTATCAGAACCCGTAACAGTGAGCATTTTAAAAGGTATTCAGCTGGTTCGTTCTCCATGTACACATCTTCAAGGTCAGCTTTAAAACGGTCACTTTACCATCTACACGTGACGGGGCCTTCCTAGTGTGCGATGTATTTTCTCACCCTTATGTGTAAGGAATCTCAGAGACAGGGATCCTGGCTTGTCCAAAATGTAAACCAGACTGCACCGATCAACACTGCTGGAATCCCAGTGGCATATAGACGTATCCGCCAATACCTTTTGGATCTCAGCTATGTACACACTAACCCAGAGCGGCCGAATCGACTATGTACGAAAAATATTTATGCGCTCATGGTCGTGACAACTGCATGCAATCTTCTTGTCAATGACAACAGCTCAATGAGAAATTACAGAAGTTTCACCTCAGTGCGCCTGTAGCATATGAGTTTTTTGTGGAGTAACCACTCAGAACTGCTTCGACCAGACGAACACAGATTTCCACCGGCGAAAAACATTGCCGTATTGATGACTCGACATTCAGCAACTCATATATTAGAAAACAGACAAGCCAATATTAATGACTACCTTGCATCTATCGTACAAAAATTTTGGGAGATCGCAAAGGACCCTAACCGCAGGAAGATCTTTCGCAATATGCTAAGAGAACTCAGATTAAATTTGCCCAACATACCTGATAATTGTGGACAATGCAGATCGTGAGATGATGTGCACCTGTAACTGGTACGTGGCCCCTTTAATACGACCTTGCACAATCCATACCACAACAATTATCGTGACGGGAAACGGAATGGCAAAATATGGTTGGTAGTCGTACTTAATTTATTAACATAAGTTACTTAATTTATTAACATAAGTTTCCAGTAGATCTTTCCCCACAATCTTTACTACAAGCAGCAGTTACTTACTGTCAGTTCTTATTGAATCAAAACAAGTATAACCATAAAATGCATATAAAACAGTCCAGAAACAACCAACAAACACAGTATTTCCGTGGCTTTGCCACACTTAACAAAAGCTTACAACTAACAGTAAAGTTCCTATCAAAGTGGGCCAGCCACTTAATGGCATTTAAATACTACACGGCCCAAACAACACTTAAATCTCACATGGTTAACCACAATTCACTAGAACATAGATATGTAACAGAAGCAAGAAAGATCGCCATGAAAGAAATCCTGATTACACTTAGTTGCAGGTCTATCTTTATATAACCACAAAACATTTGTTTAAACATCAGAAAATCACAAATTACAAAACGAATTTTAGCCTCCTTGGCGGAAGGAAAAGATACACTAATCTTTTGTATGGGGTCTTCACCCAAAGCAATCCAGCCATGGCAGGGTTACGTAAACACAGCAGGACCTAGGCTGCGGGTTTCACCTCACTCCCCGCCAAGGCTTTGGCGCTTATAGCAGCTTTCGACAAACACAGCACAATTGCAACTCTCTGAAACACACACAAAATACAGGGCAGAATCCTTGCATCAGACATATGTGCATCAGTCTACAAAATGTTCCGTGCACAACAACCACTGGCCTTTAAATTTAAACGATTTATGGACGGTTCACCAATAATAATAATATCTCTTAGGTGCAGTATTTAATCACTTGATACAGTTATAACTAAGACTTCACTGCAAAGCCAACATTTAAGCAGCTCACACGGAGCTCATCCACATACTTATCGATTAACAGCTGAGTATGATCCACAATCATCTAGCGAGTGAAACGCCTCTCAATGCGTCGCACAGCCACATACACTAACGGCCAGCTTACTTGATGTTTGCACACAGCACAATTAGGAATGTTGAATACGTTAGAGTAATAACTACGAGAGAGTATACAACGATCGTCAGTCAGACACATATAAACGGACGGAAAAGAATCGCAATACCAAAAAGTAATTAATATAAAGTAATGAAATTTAGAGAACACTTTTATCTATGTAACATATTTAAGTGATTAAATATGCAATATCACAGGCTGATGTGAGCACGAGATGAGCCACTGCAAATGTGAAATGCTGGTTCATTAATAATCGGTGTGATCTCCAGAATGTTGAATGAGAGCATACAAACTACTTGCATTGTGTTGTACAGGTGCCGCTTATCAGTTTGTGGGATAGAGTTTGGCAATACAGAGACGGTTAACGCTGTTTGTGGATGATGCTGGCGTTGTCGTCGGATGATGTCCCATATGCTTTCGATTGGAAGCAAATCTGGTGATCGACCAGGCGTAGTCAACGTGTCGACATTCTGAAGAGTATATTGGATTACAACAGCGGTATGTGGGCGAGCATTATTCTGTTGAATAACATCTCACGGAGTGCTGTTCACGATTGTTAGCACAACAGGTCCAGTCACCGGATGGACATACACATTTGCAGTTAGGATGCATGGGATAGCAACGAGATCGCTCCTGATGTCGTACGAAGTCGCACCCCAGACCATAAGTCCAGGTGCAGGTCCAGTGTGTGTACAACCCAAACAGGTTAGCTGTAGGCCTTCAACTGGCCTTCTCCTAACCAACACATGTCCGTCATTGGCACCGAGCCAGAATCAATTTTCATCAGTAAACACAACAGACCACCACCCTGCCCTCCAAAGAGCTCTTGCTTGACACCGTTGAAGCCACAGATGGCGCTGGTGTAGGGTCAGTGAAATGCATGGTACAGGTCACCTGGCTCGGAGTTGTCTTTGAAGTAACCGACTTGTAACAGTTCGTTGTGGCACTGGGGTGTTAACTGCTGCTCAAATTACTGCCGCAGATTTAGTATGATGCGCCAAAGCAACATCCTTATAGACAGCGGGTGCTGGCCAGAGCCATGCAACGAACATGATGGTTTTCGCTCTCTGTATTGTCATGTGGCTGTGTGGAGCCTGGTCTCTTTGCGACTGTACAGTCTCGTGACCACCGCTGCCAGCAGTACAGTGGCAACATATCTGCTAAATCTTTCCGCAATATCGCAGAAGCAACATTCAGCATCTCGTTGCCCAATTACACGACCTCGTTCCAACTCAGTGGACGTGTCGATAACGGCATCTTTGTAGCCTTTAAGGCGTTCTTGAGTAACACGAATTCACAGCATCCAATCTCAAAGATAACTATCGCTGACGACCATTCCAGCACGTACTTAAAGCAAACCTGCTTTGGAAGGAAGGAAGCTTGGGTTTAATGTCCCATTGACATCGTGTGACTTGGCAAAGCCAGTGAATGTGAAAGCAAAAACTGTCTGAAGTTCTGAAAAGTCTCGTTATTCTGTGTGTTATGCTGTAAGGCATCCGCATTTTGGGACCTTACATGAGCTTCACAATTACAATACAGAACAAAATCCCCAGAAAATAACTATATTGTTAACAGGAGGCAATTGCAATAATCTCATGTACCGAATAACAAAGCAATATCAACCATTATAACGACAGGGCCATGCGTAAATTAGATAAAGTGAATGTAGTTTAGAGGAGGACTGTGCAAGTGGCTAATGGCATTGGGAATCCCCAATTAGCATTAACAATAGAAGTCCCAGCTACAGCACAGAAAGAAATAAGGCGAGAACAATATAATACCTTTTAAATAAACACAGGCGAGACCATGGGTAAGTAGCTAGACAGCATTAACAAGGCTAGTGGCGACCTGCCAAGAAAAATAAAAATCCACCTATAATGAGGAATCAGTTGGCTGAAGCCGTACTGTGTGACGTAGGAGAGACACGGTGGGGAGAGTCACAACATATAAACGCATTTTTGAGAACTAAATTAAGAGAGCTCTCTCATCTTGCAGCAGGCCACACCTATGTGTGGAAAAGTAGTGAAGATGTTGAGACCTTTACGTCTGTGAAGAGAGGGCGGTATGCTTCACGTATTGTGGCGACAGATGTGAAGTGATGGTTCATATTACTGCGGGAATTTTTGCGGGCAGAGCATTGTGCACGTCGCTCCATCCTTTAGCGAGTGTGCAATAGTCATTATTTCGACTAGGGAAAATTTAACGTTCTACGGAACGCAGGAAAGTTGAGACTGAGTGATTCAGTCAGGCCAGAGTAGGGAATTAGCGTTTCAGATCCAGCATGAAGACAACAGCACTGCAGTTCCCACTTGTTAATTTACCAACGCGCATAAGGCAACATTAAATGTTGAGTCGACAGTTTGTTCACTCCAACCTGCGTATGCTTTGAATATAGAATTTCAAGAGTTGAATACTAACATACTCTCCATTGAGTACATGAGAGTTTGATTAGCTTAAAAGATAAAATTTAATTCTCCACTAACTTAGTCCATTGAACAGCTATGACAATGTAGATGTAAATTTCACTGATGGAGATTTAATTGTTTTGCTAGTTATAACATTCTCATATATAGAGATAAAGATTTAAAAATTACATATTCAATGTCTAAATGTTAATTATTTTGTTGAGAGTTGAAAGTAACTGAACTTGCATGTTATGTATCACTTCAACCCTGAAATCAGTGATAAATGTAGAATGAAAATGGGAGAGGTTGTATTGTCATTTTAGTAAAAAATCACAAACTCAAATTTATATCAATTTGCGCGTTCTTGTTGTGTCACAGCAGAATTTCTAATTGATTTGAGACGATCTGCACCTAACATTAGCAGTATTACAGGGCGAAAATTAATAGCTATGTAGAATGTCTGTTTACCATCCTGGGCTTGAGAAGACAGTAAGATACGTTATCCAGTTGCATGCGACCACAAAATAGCTTCACCCACCAGCACTTTACACAGAATAACTACACGTTACAAATGGTGTACCCTGGGAGGATTCTGAATTAACAGCATTTTGATAGTCTGACAGGATAGATATCTCATAGATTGAGAGTAAACAAAAAGCTGACGCAAACTGGAGAAAAATAATTTTTGTAAAAGTAATGGTGACTCAGTTGTGTAGATGAGGAAACATTGAATAAAGGACTGCGTGAATGATGTTTTGGGGTAGAGACAAGTCTCATAATCTGATGTTAATGCGTAGTCAAGTTCGAAAATTTCACGAACAGCAACGCTTAAAGGAACGCTTAAAAATGACAGAAAACAATAGGTCAAGGCAGAGAAAAGTAATGGCAGATCTTGATAGGATCGAGTTGGACTCGCAGCACCTAGATCAGCGTGAAGAACACGAAACAGAGGACGTAGAAATGCCGAATGAGACCGAAATTGCAAAATGTGGTATTCAATCTGGTCAAAAGAATGGACATGAGAACAGCGTTGCAAGTGATTCTGATGTAGAATCCGTTTGCAATGATTTACAATATGTAGAACGGAACGTGATCATATTGAATCAGACAGGTTGAGAATCACATGAAAGAACGAGTGTTAGTGCTCCTACACTATGTTCAGAAGAGAAAGAAACGGTTCACGAAAAACGAGATAGGAAACGGTTACATCAGATGGCAACAGGCAATAATGGTGTAGGTGTAGAAAACGCCAACATACTATGAATGTTCGAGCGGTTGCTACAACAATCTCAGGAATCAGAAAAGCGTTTAGATTGGCGCATAACACAAGGGCAAAAAGAATTAACATTGGGTGTGAGAGAAACTAATAGGGAAATACAAAAAACGAGTGATAATATACGAGGCCAATTGGATCAAATGTGAACTGAAGCTCAAGAAGCACAAATTACTCCTCAAACGCTTGTTACAGGACACACACAAATGAGAACAGACATTGACACTGTCCAAGCAGACATGAGTACGTTACGCGAAGTTACGGAACAAAGTACCAAAACGCCAAACAACAGATCGAAGTTTTTGCCATTAGAGCGTCGACGAAAGCGAGACATGTAATTTTTGAGACGATGTCTCACATAAGAGCAACCAAAGCTGCATTAAAGAAATTCGATGGTCGTATTTTAAAAATACAATCGAAAAACGAACATCAGTCTTAGCGGCTCAGATTGGAAGTTTTGCGTTCAAGTCGTGGAGACGCAGAAAGCGTTAGTGAGGAATCGCAAACGACGACAGAATCCACGTTAATGTCTGTAGATAATACTGTGAACACGGCAAAATCAACAGTCGCTGAGAACACGACAGAAAGAGAACGCCAAAGTACGTAGGAAGCAAGACGGAAAGCCACATGTGAATGTCAGTCCGAAACCGCAAACAGAGTGCAGGAAATTAGTGCTAAACAGCATATCCCAGAACAGTACGGTAACTGTAGGTAACAGAGTGGATTGCGACCACTTGTTCACGAAAAAATAACAGGTCAGCTGGGAATACGCGTGTGTGGGGTTTGTAGCGAGATTCCGCATGTCAAGCACAAAGCGTCACATACGCAGATTAAGCTACAGCGACACATTGCGCAACATTAAAACATATAGGACGAAACCGACGGGTTACAATACGGTACCTAACGAGCCAGAGTTGCTTACATGACAAGATACAGAGCCGGTAGCGGGTGTTATGCATGCATATTGCACAATGAAACCTGCAAGCGATTCTGCGGCACAAACTTCACAGAATGAGCCAAATTATATACGTTCGTGTAAATTTGATGAACACAGAAGATATATCACAGAGCGAAGCGAGAAATATTGGTGGTAACCACTTTCCGACAGTGTGCAAATAGCAGCACTGTAAGGAAGATCCAAATAGTCTTCATCCTCGCACATTTATTAATGAATTCAAAATGGGTATACCATCAAATTGGCCTTTGAACCATAAATTAGAGTTCATTTGCGCACACATGGAAGGAAGTATTGCTGAAACGATGCAGAAGAGGCTAGAAAGATGGAGTTTAATCTTGCAAGAGTATGATTTCTGTGTAAAAGATAGTCCATGACCAGCTAACATCTTAGCAGATTTTCTTTCCCGATATCCACATGGTGCAACCCCACGAAAGTTCGATACAGATCAAGACCAAGTTGGCATATATTATATAAGAGGAGTTCCTTTTTAGAATTACATCACAATAGCCTTTTCAAACATTGCGAAAGAACAGAACAAAGATCCAGCAGTGTTAAGGGTCAAACATAAATGGAAAGACAAGAACTCGGTTGACATTCGTCAGGATTATTTGCTGAAGAATGATCTGCGGTTCCACAGACGAGACCCAAGCACTAGTTTGTAAACGGTATGTGTTCCTGATGAATTAATAAGCAGGGCGAAGAAATGTTTTATGAAACTTAAAGAGACTGCACATTTCCCCAACATGGAAAGACGAAATTTAGAGATTGCCAAAGAGCCAAACATGTTACATTTCAGACTAGACCACCATTATCAACTATAATACCAAAGTCACTAAAACATCTAGCAGCAAGAGATTTGATGGGACCGTTACCTAGGACACGTAATGGGAATACTTTTATTTTCGTGGTTGTAGAATTCACATCAAAGTATGTCACATTGAACCCTTTGGAAAGTGCAAAGGGTGTTACAATCAGTAGAGCGCTGCTACGTGATTCCCTCAAACAAGTAGGACATGTAGAAAGGTTAATTTCAGATAATAGGCCCCAATATAGATCTAAACCTTGGTTGGCAACTTTAAAAAGACATAAAATTAAACCCATCTTCATATCCAGATACAAACCAAGCTCCAATAGTGCAGAATGAACAATGAAGGATATTGGGCCATGGTGACGGTTATATTGTAGTTCACGACACACTACATGGGATGCAAATTTACATCAGTTACAAACTATCATCAATGAAATGCCACACAGAACTACACGCTTACCGCCAATCACTGTACTCAAGAATAAAAGACCAGTGGATAGGGTAAGAGTAGTGGTACATGTAGTGGACTGACAAGGCAGTCAGTCCACAGAGACGGGTAGCCGAAAGGGCACACGTACACACACGCCGACTGGCGCGAAGTCTGGAACAGGATACGTGATGAATGTGATAAATAAAGAACGTAGCTACTAGAACACTTAACTTTTATATCGTCCTTTGGTATACAGCATTCTTGATGATACAAGTGAGACTATCTTGAGATACATGCAATGGTACAAATGGCGCCTTGCTAGGTCGTAGCCATGGACTTAGCTGAAGGCTATTCTATCTGCTCGGCAAATGAGCGAAAGGCTTCGTCAGTGTAGTCGCTAGCAAAGTCGTCGTACAACTGGGGCGAGTGCTAGTCAGTCTCTCGAGACCTGCCTTGTGGTGGCGCTCGGTCTGCGATCCTGACAGTGGCGACACGCGGGTCCGACATGTACTAATGGACCGCGGCCGATTTAAGCTACCACCTAGCAAGTGTGGTGTCTGGCGGTGACACCACAGTACAGTTCCCCCCATCCAGAAGACCATCACACTAGCAGATAATAAAATTAGCACTTGAAAACATCGAACGAGCAGCGGAAAAACGGAAGCTCAAAGCCGACAGAGGTGCGTCCACACGAGTATTCACGGTGGGACAGTTGGTTCTTGATAGAACTCACTTGTAATCGAATAAAGGGAAACAAGTTTGTCATAAATTTTATCCCGTGTGTAAAGGACCTATGGTAATTAATAAGGTAGTTCATGCCAATGCAGTGGAATTGGTGACCTCAAGAACTGGAAAGAATATACAGGGTGTCCGAAAAGACTTTCCCTGATTACATAAATTGATAACTCAGGCTAGAAGTAAGATACAAATATGACACTTGTGTCGAATTGTTTACAAGTATCAAAATTTTTTTTCTGTTTTAGGTTCGCAGTACGTAAGTAGTGGATGAGGTGCAGTGCTCAAGAAGCCATGTTAACCAATCAGGAGAAGGCACAGTGTGTCCTGTGGTACCATGAGACACGATCACAACCACAGTGCAGAGAAACTTCCAGACAACATTTGGAAGGAATCCACCTGATGTCAAGAGCATTGAAGTCTGGTATGAGAAGTTCAACAACACAGGATCGGTTGCTGACCTTCCGAGGTCTGGTCGACCAAGAACCTCAGCAGACAGGGTGGAAGCTGTAAGGCAGTCTTTTCTGCGGAGTCCGAAGAAATCGGTGCGCAGAGCCTCACGTGAATTACAGATGCCAAAAAGCTCTCTCCATGACATTTTAGACAAACGTTTATTGTTTCGTGCATACAAAGTGCAAATCGTTCAGGCTTTGTTGCCCAATGACAGTACACGTCGATATGACTTTGCGGTCAAAATGCTATCACGTATTGAGGACGATGATGGTTATCTCAGACGAATTGCCTTTTCCGACGAAGCGACTTTTTTTGTCAGTGGAGTAGTGAATCGCCATAATGTGCGCATTTGAGGTTCACAACCCCCTGGCGAGGTCATGGAGTGCACCAGAGGCAGTCCAAATGTGAATGTTTGGTGGGCGGTATTGCACGATCGAATTATCGGGCCATTCTTCTTCGCTGAGGCTACCATCACATCTGCAGTGTATCTGGACATGTTGCAACTGTATGCTGTTCCTCAGCTGCTTCAGTATCACCCCGATTTCTTGTTTCTGCAAGACGGTGCACCGCCTCATTGGGGTTTGGACGTCCGTGCCTATCTCGATATGACCTTTCCTGGGCGATGGATTGGTCGTGATGGACCAACGGTTTGTCCTCCACGCTCTCCTGACATAACCCCACTAGGCTTCTTTTTATGGGGTTATGTCAAGAACGAGGTCTACCGAACACGTGTACCAGATCTTGAATCCCTGCGGCAACGGATAATCACAGTCGTTGAATCGATCCCTCCAGTGATGTTGGCTAATGTGTGGACGGAAATTGAATATCGCCTAGATGTGCTACGTGCTACCAAGAGCGCTCATGTGGAAGTTTACTAATGTGTGAAAAAAACTTTGATAGTTTGTAAACAATTAGACACCAGTTTCATATTTGTATCTTACTTCTAGCCTGAGTTATTAATTTATGTAATTAGGGAAAGACTTTTCGGACACCCTGTAGGTCTACACCACGTCAGCCACCTTAAAGCTTATAATGAATAAAATTTATTACAGTAATCATATGGCAATTAGCAAGGAAACTAAAAATAATTGGAGCAGGAAGCAACAGAAATCAAGAGGCAGATAAGAAGAGCTACAAACAAGTAATTATTCAAGATTAAGTACCATAATACTAATCAATTTACCCGTTAAAGTAGATTTATACCAATTTGTGCATTCTTGTTATGTTACAGCAGAATTTCTAATTGATTTGAGACTATCTGCACCTAACATTAGCGGTATTACAGGCCAAAATTAATAGCTATGTAGAAAGTCTGTTTACCACCCTGGACTTGAGAAGACAGTAAGATACGTTATCTACTTGTGCGCGATCACAAAATGGCTATACCCACCAGCGCTTTACACAAAATAACTACACGTTACAATGCATGGTACGCGATCTGATACCACGACAATGAGCTGTCGATTACGAGTGTGTTATTGCAAAGGTATCCGTTTCCGTAGCGGGGGTCGCTGATGCACGCCTGTGCGGTGGCACTCGACTCGGAGATAAGACTGTTCGAATTCTGATGGTGGAAAATTTTCACTGCCAGTATTTCGTTGCCAAGGGGAGGAGAGGCGGTGTCGTAAAGTTCCCGATCGTCAGTCTTCGCGCCGATATCCTGATTTAAATTCCAAATCTCTCTGCAGTGTCTCATGAAGTGATGTTTTGCGGCAATGTTGATGGTGATGCATCTGTTGGATTCAGAGGTTATGCTCGGCGTCCTCCTTGGTATTAACGATAGGAGTAGGTTATGTGTCAGCACCAGGTTTCATCCTCTCTCTTCCCTTTACCCTTAACAACACAAACCCAATAGTAAACTGTACAGCCGGCCGGTGTGGCCAAGCGGTTCTAGGCGCTACAGTTTGGAACCGCGCGACCGCTGCGGTCGCAGGTTCGAATCCTGCCTCGGGCATGGATGTGTGTGATGTCCTTAGGTTAGTTAGGTTTAAGTAGTTCTGAGTTCTAGGGGACTGATGACCTCAGATGTTGAGTCCCATAGTGCTCAGAGCCATTTGAACCATTTGAACTAAACTGTACAAACACTCATCTCAGTCATCTGCACTACGTACGTAGACATCAGACACTTCATAACAAGTCGAAGGAAGTCAACAGCGAGCCATCTTCACTAGAAAGTTGTCTAGATCGGTGATGCAAGATTTCTGCATCTTCTCACCTACTCTCAGTCTGTGAGTATTGGACTATTTTGATTGAATGGAAAGAGTATTCGTGCCACCGTGGCTCTAAACGACCACCGTGGCTCTAAGCGAGGTGGCTCTCACGCCTTCGTCAGTGTGTTCTCTCGCTGAGTTTCTGCCACGCGGAATTATGTGGAAATAAAGTAAGAAACTTTACCTTTTGCCAGAGCGTGACACCAGCGATCAAGTTCGTCGTTCGTTGTCGTCGTCCTTTACTGATGTCTGAGTGGTAACCTGTATAGCTTCTTTGAGGCTTTTCTGAGCTTACGTTGCTTACTACACTTTACTTTCATACATTTAATGACGTGTCCAACAGATAACGCTGCTGGAAGAGATCTGTTACGGCGGAAGGGATACCTCGCTTTCCAAGACAAACCTGTGGCATGAAGAAGAGACCAACAGTATTTATCGCCCCAGGGTGTCCTCGTGCTTCCCAGGACGCATTATGGGAGAGAAGCTATGCGGTATGCTTCCCTCCCGCTTTTATTCCTTCTGGGCTCTCTACAAGGCTTCAACACACGAAAATAATTACCTTGACCCTTTCTTCAATCACCTTACTGTGTCATATTGGATGATGAAACTTGGTTACGTAATACGTGCGTAAACTGTCTCTATTTTACCTTCCAAAATGGGTTTCTGTGCAACGATACTTGCTAAAATTTATAGTAGGCTTCACACTGTAATTATTTGTTTAGATGCATACTTATAGTATTGATGTTACTAAACATGCACCCGCATGTGTGTTTGTCACAGTCTGTCACCAGGAACGGGCGCAGAGTGTTTCGACATTCGATAAGGAATAAAACCTAACCTCACCTTAAAGGGCGAAAAGGCTTAAAATGGAAAATAGTGGAAAATACTTACAACATATATTACTTAGGATGTTCGATGTTGGAGATAATGGGAGATTAACAGGTTTGTGCAGAAGTGAAGGAAATGAAAGAGACTATTATAGTAAAAGGAAAAGTATGATCCCTCCAAATATTCCAAAAATTAAAGGAATAACAAACAGAAAAATTTCTTTGCACATAACCATTAACTTAGACATCGCGTGCGCCAGTTCTGCTTACAATAATCGTGTGCTGAGTTGAGAGCTCCAAGTGTTAACCGTAGATAAGACGTTTATCTGATGTACGTATATAGGAGTGCGGACTGTTGAACTCCGGATTGTGTGTCGAGAGCCGTGTGGACAAGAGGCCGAAATGCGTCGCTTCCCCCTGCAGGTCGTCGCCGCTGTAACAGGTGGGTCTACGTTTTCCACGTGCATTTCTTGGGTCTACGTTTTCCACGTGCATTTCTTCCGTGGTGTAACTACAGTCATACTCGACTGCACGATGAATGACAGATGATACGTGCGTGGAAAACATATTGTTTCTTGTTTTGGGTGGTGCATGATTGACTAACATTACTTTTATATCCGATAGTCCATTGTCCAATGATAAAAGGATAATAATGAATGTAGGACTTATTCAACTTAAGTTAGAACTACGTAAAAGCTTTACAATTGTTTTTTATGTCCAAACCGTTGATAATGAATGAAATGCTTAACGCCTGTTCGATTATTGGGAAATAAATATGATATCATTCACAAGTTTTATGACCATGACTTCTATTAAACACATCCAAGCTGCTGAGGAACAGTTCCTTAAACAGTATTAAAAGACACATATTTCATAATGCACTCATTCTGTTGATTTTGGAACTTTTCTACCATCAACCCTGAAACTAAATATGCTGACCATATGCCAGCATAGAGTATATTTCGAAACTGAGTAGGTACGAATGGTGAACCTAGAAACAGTTTTCAGACACAAGTTTAATGTATTTTCTTATTTCATTTTTAAATGAAGGCATTCATTTTTTATGTGCTGCCGTCTTTTTTCTGAAACTAGAAAAATAACTCCAGAAAATCATGGCTTTTACAAATGTAAAAACATGGTCCAAGGCACAGCATGATCATGTACTTAGGAACAAATACTCTTCTGAAATTTAAAAGCGTTGCATTTGAGAAAATCTTGTCAGTGTTGTATTTAGTGCATAAATGGAAACAAGTGCTCGGTACAACACGCGGAAGCACACCATTAATCAAACGCGCCGAGAAAACCAGAGAAATCACATCACTGCATTTTGTCGTCCATCTCTCACATTATTACTCTACTACACGCCGATAATCAGTAAGAGAAATCAAATTAAGTGGAAGTAGTATCAAAATGCAGTTAAAAGATAAATACATTTTGAAATTAAAGCTATTCGAAACTAAATCAATTTCAAGATAGATTTAATCGTTAAGACATTACAGAAACTCAATTAATTTGCAAATATCACACATTTCACGATAAAAGACTTTCTTCAGTTTCAAGGTACGAGATGGTGAACGACAGGCGAAGTATGTCTTAACCTCCCACTCGTTATACAACTAGTTTTAAAAACATTCTGAATTTTACAGAATGAAATTTTCACTCTGAAGTGGAGTGTGCACTGAAGTGAAACTTCTTGGCAGATTAAAAGTGTGTGCCACCCCGAGAATCGAACTCAGGACCTTTGCTTTTCGCGGGCAAGTGCTATACCGTCCTTTTTTTTGCTGATCTCATTTCGTTCGTTATTGTTCGTTGCATTTGTTCGACCCAGACGTCCCATGACACCTGTTCAAGTTCATCGTTGATCCTTCACTCAGTTTTTTATTACAGACGGCAGCTGAGCCTCTGACCGAACACGCTGAGCTACCGTGCCGGCAACCTATCTGAGCTACCCAACCATGACTCACGACCCGTCCTCACAACTGTAATTCCGCCAGTACCTCGTCTCTTACGTTCCAGGAGTGCTAGTTCTCCAAGGTCTGCAGGAGAGCTTCTGTGAAGTTGGAAGGCAGGAGTGGAGGTATTGGCGGAATTAATGCTGTGAGGACGGGTGATAAGTCGTGCTTGGGTAGATCAGTTGGTAGAGCACTTGCTCGCGAGAGGCAAAACTCCTGAGCTCGAGTCTCGGTCCGGCACACATTTTTAATCTACCATGAAGTTTCATACGGGATTTTACTCACCATAAAATTGTGTAACTGCAGGATCTCTATATACAGGGTGTCTCACCGAACTCTGCCAATATCCCTGGAACAACAAAAGATATTGAAAAACGGTTTTCATGAGCATGAACGTACTGCAGGGCCTTAGGAAACCAAATACTACATGTAATTTTAAAACGTAAACAAATACTATTTTCTAGACAAACTTGTGTATTTTTAAATGAACACCCCAATTATTTCGTATATAATCACTTTCACGAAAAATCACAAAAATAATGGCGTTGGTTGCATCGCAATACGTCAATTACATCCCGAGAAATTGCGAAGCGAAGTTGACGCTTGAAATAAATGAAGCGCGCAGCTAGCACACGTCCTGAGCCTGAAGCGTGCACCTCAAGCTCTCTGTGTCAGGGGCTCACACAATGGGAAGGTATTAACAAGTCACAAATATAAACAAGTAACACGTCGAACGCAAAGTTAGGTTTTTCAAATTGTAATTGTATGTTTATTCTAGCGAAATAACAAGTAGAGCTACAATTAGAGATAACACACTTGATTCACTTTGATAAACACATTTACTAGTGCCCTGTCGTCCACAGAAACTGTATTGTTGTGCATTACACCCACATCTTGACCAATGAAACTGTGTCACGTCAATATATGTTCGAAGTGCCCTCCGTTTGCATCAATATACGTTTGCAGACGGGTAACGAGAGAGCGTTGCACAGATTGTAGAGTTTCTACAGATATTGCCGCACACGCCGCAGTAATACGATGTTACTTATCCTCTACTACCGTTGGATTTTTTTGATACGCTCTGTCTCTCACTGTGTCCCAGAGAAAGAAGTCTAATGGCGTCAAGTCGGGGGACTGTGCTGACCATCGCACAGTACCTCCCCGCCCCATCCACCTATTAGGAAATGTCGCATCTAGAACGTCTCTGGCAATTTTTCCATTGTGTGCGGGACATCCATCATGTTGCAAGCACATTGATAGACGAGTTTCCAATCCTAGATCCTCCACGAGGAGCGCTAGTGTGCGTTGAAGAAATGATGCATATCGCTGTCCATTCAAAGTTCCACGGTAAAAATAGGGACCTACAATACAGTTAGCAATGATACTGCACCAAACATTGACACTCCACTGTCGCTGATGAGCAACTTGGCGAATCCAGTGGGGATTTTGTACGGACCAGTAGTGCATGTTCCGCAGATTCACATTACCATGATTTGTAAATGAAGCCTCGTCCGTAAATAACGTGTTGCTTAGGAATACTGAATTACCTTGCAACTGATGAAGTGCAAAACGACAGAATGCAATGCGGGATTCAAAGTCATTCCCATACAGTTCTTGGTGCAGTGAGATACGGAACGAATGAAGCCGATGCCGATGCAAGATTTTGCACACACTACTGTGGCTCATTCCTACACCTCGTGCGATTTCTCGTACAGCCACCTGAGGATTGTGCGCTACAGCAGCCAGAACAGCAATTTAGTTTCCATTGCCAGTCGCTGGCGTCGTACGTCGACGTTTTGCGGTAGCCCAGCTTCCTGTTTCCGTGAGTACCTTGCAGGTGTTGCCAATGGTTCGGCGTGACGGACACCGCTGGTCTGGGTAGCGTTCAGCATACAGTGTCACAGCTGCGGTTCCATTTCTGTGACATTCACCATTACTTAAAATAATATCTAGTTTTTCTTCATTACTGAAGGCCGGCATATCGACTTAATGATGAAAAATGTAACAAGCCACAAGAAAACAGGTTTTAATGTGGCAACGTATGTAAATTACGTTACAGTATGAGAGCAGTTCAGCAGACCAGATTAGGTGACACTTGTACACTGAAGGTAGAGAGTGCCGTGGTGACATTGGCACGTTTACGGCAGGATACAGGCGCCAGTGCAGCCAACCCCTGCTCTCAGCACAGTACTACATGCGATGTATTACGTCAGAAACTGTGACGCCGTTGCTATCCTTTACAAGCCACATATTTCAGAAATTACGAGGTTTAGAAATGTGGAACCAAGTGTTGCCACTAATTGTACCTCTAGTTGTCATTTAGCAACAATAAACATTATGCGCAAGACATCCATAATTCTGATACCGCATTATTTGACACATTAAAGGAGGTGGAGCGGTTCAAGTAAGGTACAGCTCAAGAAGGGTCTAAACTACCCCTCTTTATGAGTGCCATCGGTGAAATATGGGTCAATGATGTTTTGTCATACAATACCACACCATACATTAACACTCTACTGACGTAGTGCGTCAATCACATCACGAATACCGGCAGCGTGAGGTGCACGTTTGAGTCTGAGGACGTGCGCTAGCTGTGCACTTTATTTATTTCAAGCTTCAACTTCGCTTCGCCATTATTTTTGTGATTTTTCATGCTATTGATTGCATACGAAATAATATGGGATGTCCATTTAAAAATATACATGCTTGTGTTGAAAATAGTATTTGTTTACGTTTTAAAATTTCGCGTAGTATTTAGTTTCCTAAGCCTCTGTTGTACGTTCATGCTGGTGTAAACCATTTTTGAATATCTGTTGTTGTTCCAGATATATTTGAGGTGGCAGAGTTAAGTGAGACACCCTGTATAAAAGGCAGTGTCCCGACTGACTGACTCACTCACTCACTGTCTCATCATCCCAGCCCAAACTGCTAAGGAAAAAACTTGAAATATGGAGATGGTGTTGATGTTATACTGTAAGCGCCATTTAAGAAGGAATTTTTCAAAGTTACACCCCAAAGGGGGTAAAATTATAGATGAAAGGTCTTTTGAAAATACACTACTGGCCATTAAAATTTCGACACCAAGAAGAAATGCAGATGATAAACGGGTATTCATTGGACAAATATATTATGCTAGAACTGACATGTGATTACATTTTCACGCAATTTGGGTGCATAGATCCTGAGAAATCAGTACCCAGAACAACCACCTCTGGCCGTAATAACGGTCTTGATACGCTTGGGCACTGAGTCAAACAGCTTAGATGGCATGTACCGGTACACCTGCCCATGCAGCTTCAGCACGATACCACAGTACATCAAGAGTAGTGACTGGCGTATCGTGACGAGCCAGTTGCTCGGCCACCATTGACCAGCCGTTATCAATTGGTCAGAGATCTGCAGAATGTGCTGGCCAGGGCAGCAGTCGAACATTTTCTGTATCCAGAAAGGCCCGTACAGGACCTGCAACATGGAGTCGTGCATTATCCTGCTGAAATGTAGGGTTTCGCAGGGATCGAATGAAAGTGATATGAGGCCGTTGGGATCCAGCACGGCGTTCCGTATTACCCTCCTGAACCCACCGATTCTATATTCTGCTAACAGCCATTGGATCTCGACCAACGCGAGCAGTAATATCGCGATACGATAAACCGCAATCGCGATAGGCTACAATCCGACGTTTATCAAAGTCGGAAACGTGATGGTACGCATTTGTTCTCCTTACAGGAGACATCACAACAACGTTTCACCCGGCAGCGCCGGTCAACTGCTGTTTGTGTATGAGAAATCGGTTGGAAACCTTCCTCATGTCAGCACATTGTAGGTGTCGCCAGCGGCGCCAACCTTGTGTGAATGCTCTGACAAGCTAATCATTTGCATATCACAGCATCCTCTTCCTGTCGGTTAAATTTCGCGTCTGTAGCACGTCATCTTCGTGGTGTAGCAATTTTAATGGCCAGTAGTGTATGTCGGTATTAAGGCGATTTTGAAGTTTCAACTACGAAAACTGGAATTTGGTTCCTCAATCAGAAATAATAAAAAACAGGTGTTTCAGAATTTTTGGAAATTCAACCACTAAGTGGGCAAAAAATGAATAAAAGCTTTTTTGGAAATAAATCATTATTAAAGACAATGCTATAGGATTTCTGAAGCTATATCTATAAAAACTGGTATTTGTCTTCTCAGTTACAAACGAAAATATATGTTTCAGTGTTTTTGGAAATTCAACCCCTAAGGTGTTTAAGTAATGGATTAAACGTTTCATGAGAAGATTTCATTATGAAAGCGTTTTTAAGGCTAAATCCATGAAAATTTGAATTTCGATTCTCAGCTAGAAATAAATCGTTTTACTGTTTTTGAAAGGTTAACTCATATGAGGGTTGATATAGAGGATGCAAGTTTTTATGGAAATAATTCATTATGCAATCATTTTTGTAGCTACATCTACAAAATTTGTATTTGACTTCTCTGTTACAGAGGAAAAAAATACGCATTTCGCTACTTTTGGAAATTCAACCCCTAAGGGAGAGGAACGTTTTATGAAAATATTTCATTGTGAAAGCTAAAATGCTTGAAAATTAGTGTTTGGCTTCTCGGTTGGAAATGAAAAATACGTGTTTCATTGGTTTTGGAAATTCAACCCATAAGGAGGTGAAACAGGGCCACTGAATCATACTTCCCCACCAGCCGAAACCGCTAAAGATAAAATCTTGAAATTTGGAGAGGGTGTGCAGATTATACTGTGGTGTCATTTAAAAGGAGACTCGTCGAAATTACACTCCTGAGTGAGTGAAACAGGGGATAAAAAACTGTATGAAAATATTTATTTATAAAAAAATTATAACTAAATCTTTGAAAATTGGTATTTCAGTTCTCGGTTAGATATAAAGAAATATGTGTAAGGGAATGAAAGTTTCTACTACGGAAATGTCTCCACTAGAACGCGAAAGGTATAATGAACAAAACTTTGGACTCCACCTACTAGAACCGCTTTTTGGTCAGAAGTACATTCGGAAAAGGCCATGCTTCCATAGTCTTAAAGAGAGTGAAAAATTAAGATGTTGCAATTTGTGAACAACATAAAAAATTCGATTAAAGAAAGGAAAAAAATACTGTATAGGCTATACAGTATACAATATTATAAATGGCTTCAATATATCGTACAGCACTTAAAAATGTAGCGCTCGAAATATTTACAAATGCTGCACAAAACACAATCTCATGTCAAGCAGCAACAAAAACTGTAGAAAATGGAGGAAACTGCAAACACTGAACAGAAAAAGGCATAGGTTCCTCTGTACACTACCCTCTAGGAACAGCACTCTCCCCTACATGAAACCAAGGTTAAGACGAATTCACCATCTGCGCAGAGATGTGTCGATAGCTGCCTAAAACGAGAAATTGTCCGGTCGTTGCATCGATGGTGGCTCCTTTTGAGATACAAGATTTGAGCCATGCAGCTGTAACTGTTTTACCTTTAGATAATCATTTAGCCTCTACAGTCTTGTCCGAGAGATTACATCTATGCTCTAAACCGTCGCCTCTTAAATCGGTAGATAAACTTGCTAACTTCCGACTCCTTCAGTCTGTAGCTGACAAAATACTCTAACCGATCGTTATCGTAAACCGTTATCAGCTACTGTCCTCCCGATAACACTTCTAACCGCACTCCCGTCAACTGATCAACTTATTGTCAAGAGGAATGGTTAATACGGATTTGCTCCCGACATACAATGTGGTAAAACCCAGCTCTGAAATACAAAGGTCACAGTGTTATCGCAGCTGTCATAGTTAGCTATACTGTTTTATCAGGGGACAAATATGAACCTGACAAATACGGTCTGCAGATTTAGTGAGACGGAGAACAGAATACATTTACGTCGAAAAACAAATATAACTTTCACTATGAGTTGCAGTCTCTGATTCGTAACTACAGAATCTAAGAATGAAAAAAGGAAGAAAAAATGAATTCGAACCTATTACTGACGGCAAGTACGTACAGTGTTAAAATGCGGATGACAAGTGAAGACTATTTCAACTAGTTCCGTATGCTGAAACAAAACTTGTCGGAAGGTATATAAAATATTATTGCAACGTGTCAAACATGCTAATATTTATCTTCAACAAAGTTGGGAATCATGATTTCCGACGGCTGCCACACCTCAGTTGTTACATCTTGTATATAATCAAGAATCAGCGAAATACATCTGTGTTAAGCGTATTACATCAAAATCGTAACCTGTTTATGAGATAAGGTGCCGGCCGGAGTGGCCTGGCGGTTCTAGGCACTACAGTCTGGACCCGAGCGACCGTTACGGTCGCAGGTTCGAATCCTGCCTCGGCCATGGATTTGTGTTATGTCCTTAGGATAGTTAGGTTTAATTATTTCTAAGTTCTAGGCGACTGATGACCTCAGAAGTTAAGTCAGATAGTGCTCAGAGCCATTTGAGCCATTTGAGATAAGGTATCCAGTTAGGAAAGAGAGTAAAAGTCCGTCAACTGCCTGTGTTTCGGCTTTTTGTTCTTCTTTCCGATACGTATTTGAGAGTAAAGGCTCCATCATGAGGGTTCGCAAGATTCGCTTGTGGTTTTCTGTCATAACCAGGTGAAACGATCGCAACTGCAGGGTGTTACGTTGTTATGCAAAAGGAAAGCCTCGAGAAAAATTAGAAAACCCTGATTTGGAGCTTTCGGGAATAAAAATCTAAAAATCTAAAATATAGTCAGTTGAAAGAATTCTTTACATAATATACAGGATGATTCAGCGACAGTTTTACAAACTTTCAGGGATGATGGAGAACGGTCGTGCGGGAACGATCTAGTCGAACGTTATAAGCGAAAATCGTTCCCATACCTCTGTCAGTGGGAAGATACGCATTTTAGAACCCGTGGTTACTAGAAAATTTTTTCTTGTCTTCGTCGATACTGCCTCCTCCAAAAACATGGGAAGCAAAGAGCTTGCAGTAGAAGAGGTTCACTGAAGAAGGTATGAGAACGATATTCGCTTATAATTTTCGACTCGATCGTATCCACATCAGGGTCGCTCGCCGCAAATTGATAAATTTACCCTTCTCCATCATCCCTGGAAGTTTGTAAAATCATCATGTACTCACTCTGTTTGTGCCACGGGAAGGCATTACGCATTTGTTCAAAAGAAAATAAGGGAAGAGGTTTCTGGAACTTGGTTAACATTTCATCAGGAGCTGAAATGTGCTTCCAGTAAGAGTTTGCGTCTCCTGTTTTGTAGCTCTGCATTCTTGACAGGTTTCGCAAATTGACCTAACACAAAAAATATATTATTCTTTAGAAAGAGATGTTGTGTTTTTTATGCTGAAATGAAATCATTGGACACTGTTGGTTTGATTGTTCAGACACTCCTGATCGCATTTATTAAACAACACGTAGATAATTTTGTTATTGTTCATTTGAAGTATGACATCAGAAATAGCGTTTCACGGTTTCTTCCAGTTCCGCTATTGACCCAACATAGACTTCCTAAGCGGAAGTTAGCGGACGATTGTAAGTCTCGGGAAGTGTAGTGGACATGGGATTTGAACTTTACAGCTATCATCGAGGTGCTGCTGCTTTCTTCACGTTCATATAAAATTCGGTTTTATGCACTTTATCCTGACTGATGACGCCACATTCCACTCACAGCATACATAAAATCTACCGTCTCTCGTCGCATTCGCGATATGAACTTGAAAGGGAAAAACAGTAATAAATACGTTTTATGAAGAGACAAATTCCATCTTGGCTGCATTACAGTCATAAAGATTTATTTCACATGGTCAGCTGATTTCGATGATGTGACACATTCATGTGCTTACTCATAACCTCATAATTTTACACAGTCCATGAACGTGTGGGTGTATACAAGACACGTCTGTCATTGATATAAGGGACCGTGGTCCGGGAACGATCAAGTCGAAAGTTATTAGCGAAAATCGTTATCATATTTCTGACAGTGGACTTCTTCCACTACAAGCTCTGTGGTTTCCATATTTAAGGAGGAAAATAATGAGTGAGGGACATTATTCTCGTCAAAGTCTATTACGATGGCAGCTATACGTTTAAATGACAGACTTACCATATACACACTCACACATACATGAACTGTAAAATTTAGAGGTTATGAGTAGAAATGTCACACCATCGAAATCAGCTGATCGTGTTAAACAGATGTCTGTGATCGCCGGCCGCGGTGGTCTCGCGGTTCTAGGCGCGCAGTCAGGAACCGTGCGACTGCTACGGTCGCAGGTTCGAATCCTGCCTCGGGCATGGATGTGTGTGATGTCCTTAGGTTAGTTAGGTTTAAGTAGTTCTAAGTTCTAGGGGACTGATGACCACAGCAGTTGAGTCCCATAGTGCTCAGAGCCATTTTTTTTTGTCTGTGATCGCTGTACAGTACGGGGTAGCAACAGCAGTTGCATTTACTGGTTCAATTGATACGCAACCGGTTTCGGTGTTACACTACACCATCTTCAATTCCTCTGCGACCGTGGGCGATCACATCGATGCCGGAAATCATTATTATACGTTCTGTATTGTAGTTTCGTAGGAGGTACAAACCATCGGCTTCCCTAAATTCAAGCGTCTTATCGCTTGTGACGTGTACAGTGGCAGGCTATAAATTTAACTGAAGAACTGACTCTGGATGATCATGTTGATGCCGGCGACCATTGTTATATTTTACGTGTTACACTTCAGTAGAAGTTCCAAAATCTTGGCGTCCGCTAAACTGAAGCTTCTTATTGCCTATGGTGTGTACTCAGCTGATGTATTGCCAACGTGTACGTCACAGATTATAAGAAGCTTCAGTTTGTGGATACCGATACTTTGGACATTCTACAGAGAGTAGAATAATGATTGTGTGTATCAGTGTGATCACCCACAGCTGTAGGGGGCCTGACAATAGTGCAATATGACACCAAACCGGTTGCGAATGAATGAAGTCAGTACGTACCGCTGATGATGTTATCCTTACTACATATGAGATACAACAACAACGGTTGTTGCAATATCCACCAGAAGATGGATGTACGGGGAAGGTGGGAAATGGAATTGTTTTTCCATAAATTTGTGGCTGCAGCAGCCGACATAAAAAAGTTACCATTTTTATGCACTGAACGGCAGTTTGTATCGTTTATATAGGAATTTGCTTTTAGAATCTTGCTGATGTATTTTGAGCTAAACAACTTACAAATTAATATCGTTAGCGACCAATGTAAGACGGCCCTTGACGTAGATTTGAGGTACGTCATAAGTTCTTATCGTAAAGATACTGGTGCTCTAAAAATAAACAAAGGAATTCTCGTTAACTTGTGCCTTAGTTCAAAAGAATAGCGATCCAGCTATTTCACCCTTTGCATAGAACAGCTGTTCATTCACAGTTGGCACACGTTGCAGCACGGGTTGTTCATCTGACAAAAAAGCGCTATATTCTGATCTGTCTTGGGCCTACAGATTATTGAAGCCCTCTCAGTCTGTCTTCAATAATATTCAACTCTAATTGGCTTTTAAGTAGCAGCCGTTCATTTAATAAGACCGTTAAAACATATAAGTGACTTATTATTAAGATGCCGTACAGTTTATGATTATGGGCGATAGCACTACGGTCATTTATTAACTAAGAACAGAGATTTGGATATCTCTTCCGCCACCATGAGCGTCGTAAGATATTGTCCAGCCGAATAAAATCTTGCCATCCCACAGTGCAGAGGCACTCTAACATGGCGTCTAATCTGACTGCACAATACGTATCGTGTCCAACAGTAAGGTGGCAAATATTAACATACGTTTCAGAACGATTGCGTGACTTCGTAGCAGAGCAGTCAGGACGTCAGACTGCCATGCAGGTGGCCCGAGTTCAATTCCTGGTACTGGCAGGGATTTTACGTTGGAACAGAGTGCGTTCAGCCTCGTTAGTGCAGTTAAGAAGCTGCTTGAAAGAAGAGTGACAGCTCCAAGGTCTGGAAGACTGACAAAGACGGGGAGGTGCACGTGCTCACCCCGTAAATCTCCATACAGGAACAACACGACGCGACAAACCAGAGGATGACGCAGCGGTTGGTCGGCAAGGCTTGATCGTCTGGCTCTGATCGTGGAGCCGCTCTAAACGTAGAAGTATAGCCTGGTCATAACTAAACTTCCGCTACTTGACAGGCCCCCTATGCAAAACGGGTATTCGTATGACAATGAAACTTTGTGGAACGGACATGACGAAGAGAAATAACGAATAAATCACTGAAAGAAAGACATTTTAATTTAACTGTGTGCCGTATTTGCGTTCTAGGTTTCAATCGTTTGCTCAATGTGACGACCATCTGCTTTCACCACAACCTGGAGCCGCACTACAGATTCCATGTTACAACTGCTCTCAGCACTTTTCGATCGGTGGACTATGGAATGTTCAGTTGTAACATAGCTCGAGTGATCTTTCAACTTCGCATATTGCGCCCGGCGTTCTCAGCCACGGCAATAGCAACTTCAATTTGTGGCGAAAATGGCTGTCGGCCTCTCCCACAAGCAATTCCCAGATAGCTAGTTAATACAAACTTCCGAATCGTGTTCTTCAACCCCGGTACCGAAAGAGAGCCTCTCCGCTTTCCTAAAATGCTTCGATACTCGCGAAGAGCAGCAACACTGTTGCTGTTGTTTCGATAGAGCAGTTTTACGAGTGAAGCCCTGCTCACCTTGTCCAAAGCCATGTTGACTGTCTGCAACAGTAATGCACAGGGATAGTTGTGTATCATCCTTACGTAGCCATACAAGTACTGCGCATAATGGCAAGTCATGACACTGACACTATTAATAACGCAGATCCTGCAGCGCTCAGTCTGAACATAATTCGTATACATTTGGGTACCAACACTGTAAATAATTCTCCGTCTACACTGGCCCAACTAGCGTAACTTTAATTACACTACGGGCCATTAAAATTGCTACACCAAGAAGATGACGTGCTACAGACGCGAAATTTAACCGATAGGATGAAGATGCTGTGATATGCAAATGATTAGCTTTTCAGAGCATTCACACTAGGTTGGCGCCGCTGGCGACACCTACAACGTGCTGACATGAGGAAAGTTTCCAACCGATTTCTCATACACAAACAGCAGTTGACCGGCGTTGTCTGGTGAAACGTTGTTGTGATACCTCGTGTACGCAGGAGAAATGCGTACCATCACGTTTCCGACTTTGATAAAGGTCGGATTATAGTCTATCGCGATTGCGGTTTATCGTATCGCGACATTGCTGCTCGCGTTGCTCGAGATCCAATGACTGTTAGCAGAATATGGAATCGGTGTGTTCAGGAGGGTAATACGGAACGCCGTGTTGGATCCCAACGGCCTCGTATCACTAGCAGTAGAGGTGACAGGTATCTTATCCATATGGGTGTAACGGCTCGTGGAGCCACGCCTCGATCCCAGAGTCAACAGCTGGGGACGTTTGCAAGACAACAACCATCTGCACGAGCAGTTCGACGACGTTTGCAGCAGCATGGACTATCAGCTCGGAGACCATGGCTGCGCTTACCCTTGACGCTGGATCACAGACAGGAGCGCGTGCGATGGTGTACTCAACGACGAACCTGGGTGCACGAATGTCAAAACGTCATTTTTTCGGATGAATCCAGGTTCTGTTTACAGCATCATGATGGTCGCATCCGTGTTTGGCGACATCGCGGTGAACGCACATTGGAAGCGTGTAATCGTCATCGCCATACCGGTGTATCACCCGGCGTGATGGTATGGGGTGCCACTGGTTACATGTCTCTGTCACCTCTTGCTCGCATTGACGGCACTTTGAACAGTGGACGTTACATTTCAGATGTGTTATGACACATGGCTCTACCCTTCATTCGATCCCTGCGAAACCCTACATTTCAGCAGGATAATGCACGATCGCATATTACAGGTCCTGTACGGGCCTTTCTGGATACAGAAAATGTTCGACTGCTGCCCTGGCCAGCACATTCTCCATATCTCTCACCAATTGAAATCGTCTGGTCAATGGTGGCCGAGCAACTGGCTCGTCACAATACGCCAGTCACTACTCTTGATAAACTGTGGTGTCGTGTTGAATCTGCATGGGCAGCTGTACCTGTACACGCCATCCAAGCTCTGTATCAAGACCGTTATTACGGCGAGAGGTAGTTGTTCTGCGTACTGATTTCTCAGGATCTATGCACCCAAATTACGTGAAAATGTAATAACATGTCAATTCTAGTATAATATATTTGTCCAATGAATACCCGTTTATCATCTGTATTTCTTCTTGGTGTAGCAACTTTAATGGCCAGTAGTGTATAACCATTATGTTGTGCACCGATAGGCTGACACACCCACGGTAGCTTTACACCCTATCCATACAGTGTTATCGATACAAGAATAATGATTGATCCTGACAGCAAACCTCGAAACACAAATCCAGTTCGAATGCCCGTCAAGATATTAACTCAGGCGTCTGAAAAGCCACCATGTCAACAAAAACTGTTTTCGGTAGGCATTCCCAAATGCAACTATTGAAGCTTTCATTCGGATTCTACGTTTCGCTAGGTAAACTTTTTCCAGCAGTTTAGAATCTGAAAGAGAGATCTCTATATATTAGCTTTAGTTCTACCGTGACAGTTTCTGGCATGGGATGTGCATGTGTATGTTTCTGTCCATTTGCTTCACACTTATTATACTTGCAGTATGAACTGTTTCCTTATGGGCAGAGGCCATGCTGTGGACGCTCATCAGTGGATGTTGTGTGAGTCAGAATTACCCAATTTCTTTTCTCGTCTTACTGTCTTTTTCGCTCTTTCTCCTGGTTGCCAGAGCAGCCTAATATTCTGTGAAGTTTTCTATGTATAATTTGGTGAATCTATCTTGTCCACCAATTGATCTGCCGTCAGAGAGTTTTTTTCCTGTCACGTCTTTGCAGAGTTTCCTAAGTCTTGTCCATTCTCTTCTGCATATGTTTTATACATTCCATTTTTTAAATTTCTTTTTCAACGTATGGTTTAGCAGCGACAACACTACTGAAGGCTTCAGAGTCACCATTACGAAGGTAGTAAGTGTATTGCACAGCACATGTAGCAATAGATCTACTAAAAGCAGATTGCCGCCTTGGATCCGTGCCATCACTGTAGCCTTCAATGTTTTTTCACATTTGCGTTCATTTACCTTATTGGCACAACTTTGGTTAACTGTGATAACTCCATTCAGCGATGTATGGCCTCTCTTCTGCCGGGACAGGTCAATTGCAGCAACAATATCAGTAGACTGACAAAAATCTCCAGTTTCTGTCACGGCCCTCTGCGTAGATGATTCAGTGATTTCTGTAAGGGCATTATGCAGACGTTTATAATACATTTCAAAATCGACAATGGCGGTAGGAGATCCATCATGGCACAGAATATCTGGGCTAAGTTTCTGCCCTTCCCAACACACCTCGTGGCATAAGCAAGCCGAATATTCACTTCACTATATTTGGTGCATGTTATAGGAGAATTCACTGTACGTTTCGTTATTTCAGACATTTGACACTACTACTCTGTTGGATAAGCCTGTTTTCTTACTTATGTACTCAATAAATGTAGGGGGTTTTTCACTGTTAAAGTATTTACAATTAGGAACAGACTAAAGCAACTCTGAAAGCTTGCACATACCAATTAAAATGTGACCTCTATTTTCACTATTTACGGCTCCATACTTCGTTTTTGGTAAGATGTTTCAACTTGAGTTTTGTAACACTGCATGCCAATTTTTAAGGATAACCATACTTCGCTGTGGCGTAACAGTTTCATCGTTTTTACGATTTCCAAGAGCATGATTGTTGATTACCGTAATACCTACGACTGCAATTAAACTTATTCATTTTTGGTATTTTACGAAGTAAAATGATTGAAATATACAGTCACAACAACAAGTTTACAACAGGAACGAACTCAAAAAACATAAGTATAATCGTTTTATGTACTTGTATCGACACAAAGATCGGCTGCAATAAATCGCTGCTCAAAGTAAATGTTACAAAAACGACTTGCTACGGAAGTAGCGACGCCAAAATTAAATAACGAGACATTGTAGGCAAGGTTTTGTGTTGACAGTAGTGTGACATCTAGCCATTCTCTTTTCTGTATCTGCTTTAGAGAGGCATTAAAACACGAAAATGAAGAGGTACAATACATAAAGCATATGTATTTAGCATCAGAAAGAATCACAGAATTTTATTAAATAAAAATTTTCCATTTTTTGTCCTTACTGACGTCCATGACCCAGTTCTTCATTAATCTCTCAGTGAAAACTATATTTCTGTTCTTTGTAACAGATAACGTTGCGTCACTTTGCCAGTCTGTGCTCGCTGTATAGACAGAAGTTTATAGTAATAAAAGATTTTTGCAGATTTTTTGAGCTTGGGAATCTCTTGTTCTCCAACTACAGACTCAGTTATGCCTAAGTTACCACGCTGTCCATGGAGAATTCATACGCATTACGTAGGGTAATCTGGAAGGACCCAAAGAGATATGAAGATAGAATAAAATGTACAGCAACAAGTGTTAGGTTGCAGACAACACAGCGGGATCTTAGTGAAGTACCTCAGACATCGAAATGCTATGTAGAAAAATCCATAGTCATTCGCTTATGTACTGCAAGATGCAGTTATTATCCTTTACCAAAGGTGTTGAGCACGGCCTACTCAAAATATTTCTGAAAATAGAATTATGAACTCGGAGTGACACTGGAAGTGACATGCAGAGGATAAAAGTCACGGGAAGTGTCGTTCCATTAGAAGATTTAAGGTACGCCATTGATGCAGCTAGATGCTGAGTATCGCGAGAATATAGACACGATATCTGAGCATTCTATTACAGACGGGTGTGTAGGGAATATGACAGCATGTTTTGAGTTAACCGACTTGAATGCCGGATGATAATCAGTGTGAGCCATGCGTGGCTCGTGTTCGAGCCATCTTTTATTTAACATCTTTTTTTTCCGAACTGCCACCTCATGTCAATTTTCAATTACTGGTGTCACTGAGTATCTTCCTTGCCTGCCCTTGAGTGGCAGCAGCAGCGCTTATCGATATTGGCCCATGCTGTATTATCTTTGCTGGACTGCTATTACTTCCCGGTCGTCGTGTGTTGTCAGTTACTTCGGACCTGGCAGTGTTTGAGTTGGCACGCGGCACACGTTCAGTCAGGGCGCGGCAGCAGTGAGATCCGGACCGCCATGTCTCGCCCGACGTTTGCCGACACATATGATCTGTGTGGGGACGACTTTGGTTGGTTGTCGGTCGGTTGTCTTGTCATACTACGTGTATTTGGTCGGCGATCGCTTATGGGTTGACTGTGTGTGTCCTTGTTATTGTACAGTCACTGCCGTTAGCATTGTCTAGTTCTTCGGGCAACTGTTCGTGAAACTGTGAGTAGTTTGTGTGATTTTGGTTTACGAGTTATTTTAAATGTTGTCGGCGTACTGGCTCTCAGTCGGTCGGTTGGTGTGGAGCAGTGAGGAATTCTCGGCGGGGCGTTGTTTGGCCGGGCCCGCTGGCAGTCTGTACATGGTGTCGGAGTGTGTGGCACTGCTCCCATTGCTACGAGGTCCGTGGCTCACCGATCCTGGAGACGAAAGCTGAGTTTGACCAGCAAGTCAAGACTGTTCACATTGTGTCGTCTGGAGTTCGTTGTCGGCTGTTGGGATATTCCCGCGAGCAACAACGTGGTTTTTAAGTTGGAAAATTCTAGCCACCCTCCAGTGGAGTTTCACTGTATTTGGTTATTTGAACCGAAGTGCACCAGCGGAAACTTTTGCCTTGTGTCCGTTAACGTTCCGGTTACCTGCCCTGGCTGTTGACTTAAATTTCAGGCAGTGTAGTTTCCTCATCGTGTTGTTACTGTCCAGCACATTGTGTAGTTTGACAGCTCCATGTATGATTGGTTGTGGGCGCTAATACTTTCTACGTTGTTCCATCGAACTCCCTGTTGCTCCCTGGTCAGGTAAATGGAAATGTCGTGTGGCTAGGGGATCCCGTCGGGTAGACCGTTTGCCTGGTGCAGGTCTTTCGATTTGACGCCACTTCGGCGACCTGCGTGTCGATGGGGATGAAATGATTATGACTAGGACAACACAACACCCAGTCCCTGAGCGGAGAAAATTTCCGACCCAGCCGGGAATCGAACCAGGGCCCTTTGGGTTGACAGTCTGTCACGCTGACCACTCAGCTACCGGGGCGGACCCCTGGTCAGGTGAAGTGGTAGTTATCTTGTCGGTGGGTCTGTTGACTGTCGGTCGGTTGGGTTGTCGTCGGATCGTGAATGGTTCGCCCGACAGCCTATCTCACCTAAGCGAGCATTAGTGTTTGAATTCCAGGCCGACCCTCGAACATCTGAGCGCCCTTGGGTGTACTGCCCTATTTTAAAAAAAAATTGTTCTTGTTGTTTGTACTTGTATGGCTTCTAGCCGATATTTTTTAAAAATTATAGTGGTTTTGCTCTTAAGCCTGGTTCAAAGTACTGTTTCACATAAGCTCTTTGGCATTTTGAGATTTTTAGTATTGTTGAATTTTTAAGTCTTGGGCTTTCAGCCGATTTTGAGTTTGAGTTGTTTTCTCTTAAGGCCTTCAACCTAAATTAAAGAACTGTTTCACGTAAGGCTTTCGGTATTTAAAAAAAATAGTAATGTTATGGCCTTCAGCCGACTTGAATTTAACTTGTTTACTTCAGCCTAACTAAAGAACTGTTTTAAGATAAGACTTGCCTTTTAAATTTCTGATTATGCTTGTGTTTTAAGTTATTGGCTTTCAGCCGTTTTTAAATTAAAGTGGCTTTCAGCCGGTAATTAAGTCCCAAAGATTAAAGCTGTGTGTTAAAAAAATTTTTTTTGGGGGGCTCTTGTAATGTTGGATCAAATAATAAAGTTGTATGTTCGAGTGTAACTGACAGCCCCTTATTTTGGCCCCTTTACACAGTTTATAGTATCTGTCCTGTCCTGCGGGATAAGCGGGGCGCCGCGGTGGTCTCGCGGTTCTAGGCGCGCAGTCCGGAACCGTGCGACTGCTACGGTCGCAGGTTCGAATCCTGCCTCGGGCATGGATGTGTGTGATGTCCTTAGGTTAGTTAGGTTTAAGTAGTTCTAAGTTCTAGGGGACTGATGACCACAGCAGTTGAGTCCCATAGTGCTCAGAGCCATTTGAACCATTTGATAAGCGGGGCGTTTCACAGTGGAAGACGGATGGGTCGTAGCATAACGGAGATTACTTGGGAATTCTAGTTTTCGTTGTTAACAGTATCTAATATGGATCTTCAACACTGCAAGACTACATTCCCAAACTCATAAATCACCGCACAGAACGACAACATATGTTCGACGAAAAGGCGTCACGTCAACTCTGCTGAGCCATACGGGGCAGTTGGTGATCATCTGTGAGTCTGGTCGCCGCCGATTTGAATATGGGGAGTCAGCAACTCAATTGCACCAGCACTGTACGGAGACGAATGTACCGCATAGACATCAGCAGGTGACGACCGGCATGACATCCAGTGCATAGTGTGTTTCGAGAGGAATAGTAAATACACTGACGGAAAAAAATCGCAACATCTAAAACAATAATTAAGGTAGAGTAATGAAATTTCGTCAATACATTTGTCTATGTAACATATTTAAATGATTAACATTGCAAGATCGCTGGTTAATGTAAGCGCGAGGTAAGCCGTTGCAAATGTGAAATGCCGGTACATTAACACCGACGTAACCGCGAGAATGTTGAATGCAAGCATGAAAACGTGCATGCATTGTCTTGTACTGGTGCCGGCTGTCAGTCTGTGGGATGGAGTTCCATGAGTGAAGCACTTGGTCGGTCAGTATACGGACGGTTAATGCTGTTTGTGGATGAAGCTAGACTTGTAGTCCGACGATGTCCCGTATGTGATCGATTGGAGACAGATCTGGCGATCGATCAGACGAAGGAAACATGCTGGCACTCTGTATTGTGGGCGAGAGCTATCCTGTTGAAAAACACCCCTCGGAATGCTGTTCATGAATGACAGCACAACTGGTCGAATCATCAGACTGACGTACAAATCTGCTGCCAGGGTGTGATGGATAACCACGACAGTGCACTTACTGTCAAGCGAAATCGCACCCCAGACAGTATCTCCACGTGTAGGTCCAGTGTGTTGAGCACGCAGACTGATTAGTTGCAGGCCCTCTGCTGGTCGTCTTCTAACCAACACACGGACATCACTGGCAGAACCAGCTTCCATCACAAAACTCAAATCTCCACCCTGCCCTCTAGTGAGATATCGCTTGATACTACTGAAGTCGAGATGACGGTGGTTTGGGATCAGTGGAATGCACGGGACAGGTAGTTTGGCTCAGAGCTGTCGTTAAGGTAACCGACTTGTAGCTGTTTGTTGTGTCTCTGTGATGCAAACTGCTGCCCAGAGTGCTGCTGTAGATGCAGTAGGATGCGTCAGAGCCATACGCCGAACACGTTGGTCCTCTCTCTCTCTCGTCAGTGCCACGTGACCGTCCGGAGCCCGGTATTATTGCGACTGTACGTTCTCGTAAACACCACTGCCGGCAGTCATGTACAGTGGCTTCATTCATGCCAAATCTTTCCGCAATATCGCAGAAGGAACATCCAGCCTCTTGTAGCTCAATTACACGACCTCGTTCAAACTCAGTGGAGGTGTTGATAATGGCGTCTTTGTCGCCTTAAAAGGCATTCTTGAGTAAATCAACTCACGATGTCCAATCTCAAAGGTAGGTATCGCTCATGACCGTTACAGCACGTATTTCAAGCAAACCAGATTTGCATATTTATAGTGGCGTAGCTATAGGCAGTGTTATGCGACTGGCGCGAAAAATGAATAGACATCATCTTTCAGATGTAGAAACACGCCTATCCTTTCGTTTACGTCGCATAACTCCTTCTTGGTGTTGCGATTTTTTTCCCGTTAGAGGAGACCTAATATACGCAAGGAAGGCTGTCCTTTGAAAACGATCGTCGATTGGATCAACTCTTCCATATATTACCTGACAAATCATCTAGCCCACAAATTATGTAGTCTGGTTGGTCATACAGAATCTCATATTAAGGATTCTGCGCATTGCATGTAGCTCACATGGGAACTGCAAGTATTAACTACTGATCTTATAGTTAACTTCGTCATAAAATCTTTGTTTACCAGCCGTCAGCATCTAACAGGAAAAGATGATACTGCCACACATCTGCGATCTAGTGCAGTTGTGCTGGTCGTCAACATATTTTAGTTGGCTGACAAATGTTACTAGCAGACAGACGATATGGGAATTTCCCCCCCGCCCCCCACCCCATTTCTCCTGTAGCGACCGAAATATTCTTAGAACATTTCGAACAGACAGTGCAAAATTTCGCGCCGCTGCGTTTCATACCGCTGGCTCAGGTACGTGGACTACACGTTCATCAGATTTCATGAGCACCTCAACAGCTTTCATAGGAACATTTATTTCACGGTAGAAATTGAAAATAACGGAGCGTTTCCTTTTGTGGATGTGGAGGTGTTCTGAATATCCAGCGGTAGACTAGGACATAAAGTCTACAGGAAACTGATGCATACCAACAGGTACCTACATGCGAATTTTCTCACCACCCAGTACAATGGAATGCTTTACTGCGTACGCTGACAGCATAGCTCACTGATTAGTGACTTTAGCCACGTACAACACGAAGTGAACAAGCTGAAGACAACATTCCGTGCGAGTGACCACAGCAACAGAGACAGATGCTCTAAGACAACAAAAACAACGCATCACGAAGAAATTATCAGAATGGAACGGAAATCGATAGACGTGATGTACATGTACAGACAAATAAAATGACTACAGTTTCAAAAAAATTGAATGATTTATTTAAGAGGAAAAGCTTCAAAAACTGAGCACTTCAATAAAGCGTTGGTCCAACACTGGCTCTTATGCAAGCAGTTATTCGTCTGGGCACTGACTGATAGTTAAGTATCCTCCTGAGAGATGCACTACCAAATTATGTCTAACTAGAGGGTTAAATCGTCAAAATTCCAAGCTGGTTGAAGAGTCCTACCCATTCTGCTCCAAACGTTCTTAACTGGGGAGAGATCCGGCGACCTTGCTGGCCAAGGCAAGGTTTGGCAAGCACGAAGACAAGTTTGTACAATGTCTCACCGTTGTGCGGAAGGGCAATATCTTGCTGAAATGTAAGCGCAGAATGGCTTGCCATGAAGAGCAATGAAACGGGGCGCAGAATATCGTCGACGTACCGCTGTGCTGTACTGGTCCGCGAATGACAACCAAAGGTGTCCTATGAAATGAAATGTCCCCCCCGCCCCCCCCTTCCTCCTTGACCATCACTCCTGGTTGTTGCGCCGTATGGCGGGCGACAGTCGGGTTGCTATCCCACGGCTGTCCGGGGCGTCTCCACACACCTTCGCCGGTTATCAGAGCCTGCAATTTCATTGACTAAAGTAGAACGGTCTCCAGTTACTTGTTGTATGTTAGGAATTTAGTAACAGTGTTCACATTATTACCAAACAGCCATCTTAAACTTCAGTGGGAAGCTGAAGTGCATACCTTTGGAATCGCATCTTCTGATGATATTCTTTGTAAGCTCTTGGTGTCACGCATCAAGAAATATGACTTACCTAATAAAAAACCTACTTGAAGAGTACCATCGCAACACTCAAACACTGCAGCACTCTAATGTACAATAAATACACTCCTGGAAATTGAAATAAGAACACCGTGAATTCATTGTCCCAGGAAGGGGAAACTTTATTGACACATTCCTGGGGTCAGATACATCACATGATCACACTGACAGAACCACAGGCACATAGACACAGGCAACAGAGCATGCACAATGTCGGCACTAGTACAGTGTATATCCACCTTTCGCAGCAATGCAGGCTGCTATTCTCCCATGGAGACGATCGTAGAGATGCTGGATGTAGTCCTGTGGAACGGCTTGCCATGCCATTTCCACCTGGCGCCTCAGTTGGACCAGCGTTCGTGCTGGACGTGCAGACCGCGTGAGACGACGCTTCGTCCAGTCCCAAACATGCTCAATGGGGGACAGATCCGGAGATCTTGCTGGCCAGGGTAGTTGACTTACACCTTCTAGAGCACGTTGGGTGGCACGGAATACATGCGGACGTGCATTGTCCTGTTGGAACAGTAAGTTCCCTTGCCGGTCTAGGAATGGTAGAACGATGGGTTCGATGACGGTTTGGATGTACCGTGCACTATTCAGTGTCTCCTCGACGATCACCAGTGGTGTACGGCCAGTGTAGGAGATCGCTCCTCACACCATGATGCCGGGTGTTGGCCCTGTGTGCCTCGGTCGTATGCAGTCCTGATTGTGGCGCTCACCTGCACGGCGTCAAACACGCATACGACCATCATTGGCACCAAGGCAGAAGCGACTCTCATCGCTGAAGACGACACGTCTCCATTCGTCCCTCCATTCACGCCTGTCGCGACACCACTGGAGGCGGGCTGCACGATGTTGGGGCGTGAGCGGAAGACGGCCTAACGGTGTGCGGGACCGTAGCCCAGCTTCATGGAGACGGTTACGAATGGTCCTCGCCGATACCCCAGGAGCAACAGTGTCCCTAATTTGCTGGGAAGTGGCGGTGCGGTCCCCTACGGCACTGCGTAGGATCCTACGGTCTTGGCGTGCATCCGTGCGTCGCTGCGGTCCGGTCCCAGGTCGACGGGCACGTGCACCTTCCGCCGACCACTGGCGACAACATCGATGTACTGTGGAGACCTCACGCCCCACGTGTTGAGCAATTCGGCGGTACGTCCACCCGGCCTCCCGCATGCCCACTATACGCCCTCGCTCAAAGTCCGTCAACTGCACATACGGTTCACGTCCACGCTGTCGCGGCATGCTACCAGTGTTAAAGACTGCGATGGAGCTCCGTATGCCACGGCAAACTGGCTGACACTGACGGCGGCGGTGCACAAATGCTGCGCAGCTAGCGCCATTCGACGGCCAACACCGCGGTTCCTGGTGTGTCCGCTGTGCCGTGCGTGTGATTATTGCTTGTACAGCCCTCTCGCAGTGTCCGGAGCAAGTATGGTGGGTCTGACACACCGGTGTCAATGTGTTCTTTTTTCCATTTCCAGGAGTGTATATTATTACACAGTTTTCCAGAGTAAGTGTTAGAACTTGATTTTTAAATATTTGTGGGGTCATTTTATCTCTTTGTAACACCGATGGTTCTCGCGTGCCAGTTTCAGTATTTTGTGTTTTTCCATCTTTAATGTTTACATTTCTAGCTTTCGTAAGTGCTAACAAGGAAAATTTGCTGGCTTTTTAATTGCGCCGGCTTTTTAATTGTGTCATATGCTCCTATTCTCTCAGTACCCTTCGGAGCCTTTGTGTGCTGTACACAGTCCATCCCTTAATACAATGGGTCCAAGAAAGCTTCCACTTGCTCCCTGTTGAGGGAGCCACTGCGATGTTCATGTGGGTTCCTGGTCACGTCGGTCTGACGAGAAATGACGCTGCTGACGCTGTTGCCAAATCTGCAGTCCCCCTACGCCAGTCCACTAGCTCTTCCATCCCTTCGGATGATCTCCGTCTTTCTGTCTGCCGGCAGGTCACTCTGACATCACCATCGATGCAGTTTAACTATGTAATGTCTTCTCATCACGGGAACAGGCTCCGGGGAATTAAACCTCTTCCAGCGGCTTGGATGGCCTCAGCTTACCCTCCTCGCCGCGAGAAGACCATTTTAGCTTGGTTGTGTATTGGGTATTCTCGTTTTAACGATAGCCATTTGTTAGGTGGTGAATCCCCGCCGTTTTATGCTCATTGGTTCAAATGGTAAATGGCTCTGAGCACTATGGGACTTAACATCTGAGGTCCTCAGTCCCCTAGAACTTAGAACTACTTAAACTAACTAACCTAAGGACATCACACACATCCATGCCTGTGGCCATAGCGGTCGTGCTGTTCCAGACTGAAGCGCCTTAACCGCTCGGCCACACCGGCCGGCTTTGTGCTCATTATCGTCAATCTTTTACGGTTCACCATTTCCTGACAGAATGCCCTTTTTTATAACCACTTACGTTCTCATTTATGTTTGCCGTCTGAGTTATCGGCTGTTTTAGCGAATGACGCGCGGGCTGTCGACCACGTCCTACTTTTTATCCGTCGTAGCAATATGGCGAAGGCTATTCTTATGCTTCGGGAGCTCCGCTGTCTCTACAGCGTATTTTATGAAGTCCTTGCTCTTACTTCGCTTTCCTTCCGTCAGTTGAGCTTAAGGTATAGCCGCTTTTAAGTTCTTTTACTTCTTAATGAACTAAAGTTATGACATGAGCGCTTATGACCTTAGTTGCTTTTGCACCCAAAAACAAACAAAAACAGAAAACAAACAAACCCATTTGCGCTCTATAATTTTTTTCTGTACAGTGTATTTTACATTCCATTAAAACACATTCTGACATGCTATGTGCACAGATGTGTTATTCGGTCCAGCTGCCATGCAGTTTCTACGATTAAACAGCACACGATGATAACGTTTTATACGTTCAGGTAAGGTCAATACATCAGCTTGGGGTCACTACTGTCTGAAAAACGATGATGACTGATATTAGTGTCAGGCTGAGTAAGTCCTGTTCTAGATCTCTGTACCTCACATTAATATGAGGACATACCGGAAAACGAACCCAGGTTCTTCTACACCAAAGACTGTGACGCTAACTGTACAGCTATGCCGACCGCGGTGGCCGAACGGTTCTAGGCGCGCAGTCGGGAACCGCGCGACTGCTACGGTCGCAGGTTCGAATCCTGCCTCGGGCATGGGTATGTGTGACGTCCTTAGGTTAGTTAGGTTTAAGTAGTTCTAAGTTCTAAGGGACTAATGACCTCAGATGTTGTCCCATAGTGCTCAAAGCCATTTTTGAACCATTTGTACAGTTATTGATTCAAATGGTTCAAATGGCTCTGAGCACTATGGGACTTAACATCTAAGGTCATGAGTCCCCTAGAACTTAGAACTACTTAAACCTAACTAACCTAAGGACATCACACAACACCCAGTCATCACGGGGCAGTGAAAATCCCTGACCCCGTTGGGAATCGAACCCGGGAACCCGGGCGTGGGAAGCGAGAACGCTACCGCATACAGTTATTGAGGTGGTCAATTTTATGGTGTATGTGTGGCAATTTAAAAACGTTGCATGTGATTTGTAACTAACTTTTTCTGTGAACAAAATAATAGATCGGTTCCATTTATTTGATGTGAAAAGCACTTCAGTTTAGCAGCAGGCTGACCATTAATCTGATTTACGTAATGCTGATATGCTGATCATTTTGAAACGTACTAACCCATGTGAAATGATACTACACACACTTCACTTGAAAGTCCTCATTGAAAGATTAAACACGGAAACAATAAAATTTACTAATTAGCCTGCAGTATATATATATATATATATATATATATATATATATATATATATAATTTTTTGATAAATATTCGAATATTTTTCAACGTGTTGCCTGAAGAAACTTGGTCAAAAAATAAGCTTGCTTTTCAACATGAAAAATAATAACTTCATGTGTGTGTGTGTGTGTATATGTGTGTGTGTGTGTGTGTGTGTGTGTGTGTGTGTGTGTGTGTGAGAGAGAGAGAGAGAGAGAGAGAGAGAGAGAGAGGGAGTGAGTGTGCGTGTTTATATGGTGGGTGTTGGAAAAAAAAAAGGCTACATTGCGATTGGCTTAAAAACTCTTCCCGACAGCACCACCTTATACTTGAATGACTGTAATATACAGGTTTTAAATTTATTGCCATACGTAATATGTACTTCTTAAATTTATCACCATATTTGACTTTTAATTTCACCAACATATTTAATTATGTAAATTTCATGCCACCTGCCTTCTTGATTAAATAATTGCCTATTGCACGTAGGCAAGCCCCAACCTCTGAAAGTAGGCAGCGTAATGGGCAAAGGTCAAAGCAGTTCAATTTCGCCGTATACATACCACTCCTTACTCCAGTTACTTCTAGTCCCCAACCAATCGTACAGGATGACAGAGAAGTTGCAAAGTGTCTGTTAGTTGTTCTCGGGTGGCAGGCACAGACGTGAAGTGGTTACGATGTGTTTGGTGCACAACGACGGTTTTCTCTTGTGGTGGTCAGACGTGACCTACCGGAACCTCCAGGAGTATGCCACACTCACATTCTCACGCATACCAACATCGGGCCACTGTCACATCCTAGCGACCCACAGTACTGGAATTTGCACAACCCGACTAGGCGGCAACTGGAGATGGCAGTGAGGCCCCTTTCAAACTACGTCAGGTTTTTACAACGCTCAATAATTTGAGAACAGTCTTAATCGCATTTATTATTGTTATAATACCGCCAACCGGTTTCACCCCTACATAAGGGTCATCTTCTGGGCATTTACGCCATTGGTCGACTGCTGGTGGTGTCATAACGGCAGTTATGTAGACACTCCTGTCTACATAACTGCCGTTATGACACCACCAGCAGTCGACCAATGGTGTAAACGCCCAGATGATGACCCCTACGTCGGGTTGAAACCGGTTGGCGGTGTTATAACAATAATAAATGCGACTAAGACTGTTCTTGAATTATTGATTAATCATACTAATCGCTGCTTCTCTCCACAACTATGTTGTCCAAAAATCTTACAACACTGTCTCACGCAACTGGCATCTCTGTCGCTTCAACATCTGATGCTGTTCACACGCCTTATATGCCATACTAGGCCTGGTAAAAGCAATAAACGCGAACAAACTAACGCAGTCTGGTGGCCATTCTACCTGTCACAGAGAACTGCAGCTCTGGTCACTGAACTGCCTGCCGGTGGTGTGCACGAGTACAGACTTATATTGACATCCTATCGTATCTTCTGGTTGCTTCACTTGTATTGTTAGATAGTGCAAGAGATGCCATTCATATGGAGTCATGGAGAAAGTGTTTTTGCAGCCACCTTGGCGTACATGACTTCGGGCATGTTCACGGCGTGGAACGCGCCGGTGATGCCGCGCCTGCAGCAGAACACGTCGCACATCGTGCTGACGGCGGACCAGGCGTCGTGGATCAGCTCGGTGGGTCCGCTCGTGGCGGTGGTCCCCAACTTCTTCACCGGCCCGCTCGTGGGGGCCATGGGCAGCCGGAAGCTTCTGTTGGCCTCCGCGGTGCCCTTCTTCGTGGCATCGCTCTGGCAGCGCTTCGCCACATCCTTTGGTGAGCTGCTCGCCACCATCGTCATCTCGGGCTTCGGTATCGGCATTGTCATCCCGGTGAGTACCTGGCGAAGCAGGCGAGTTGTCTGGCGCGTAACGATTTTCACGGGTCTGGTCTACAAGTGATATCCCATGTTCATATCTACTTCTACAGGGTGCAACGAGATTCCCGTTACAGACGATGAGGTCTTGTACTGGGGACCAAGACGGTTAAGTTTAGCATGGGAACTCATGTCCATAAATGTATAGTTTTCCCGCATGCGCAAAATACCACAACACACGTTCGTATCTCCCACATTTAGGTGCCACTGACTAGATTATTATGTGCGTCAGTTATCCATCCCTGATGTCTCAAGTCCACTACAGATTTTGTTTACATGTCATTCAGTTGAGTTTGTGTTCTGCCCCGAGAGCTTTGTACCTGTTGTTTTGGTTCAAATGGTTCAAATGGCTCTGAGCACTATGGGACTCAACATTTGAGGTCATCAGTCCCCTAGAACTTAGAACTACTTAAACCTAACTAACCTAAGGACATCACACACATCCATGCCCGAGGCAGGATTCGAACCGGCGACAGTAGCAGTCACGCGGTTCTCGAATGAAGTGCCTAGAACCGCACGGCCACCGCGGCCGGCCATGCTGTTTTGCTTGTGGTCTTTGATCATACTGTACTGCTGTACAGCAGTGATCACTCACTGTAGTACAAAATACAAGCTGTACGTACACTTCAGTTTTAGAGTGCTGCTGTTAACCACTGTGAACTACACGTTTCTGGAACACGCGGTCACGATGTTACTGTACGGCGAAGCTCGGTGCCGTGGGAGGGCTGCTCGTCAGTTGTATGTGGAGCGTTTTCTAGACGTTCGCACTCCCTCCCTGCTATGACGTAAAAGCGGCCTTCAGAGGTGGATACATTCACCACCATGAGGGCCGACTGTGGCGCTTCACGGAGACGCCGCACATCCGAGCTCGAAGTGGCTGGACGCCATGCAGTGGAAGAGGACGCGACGATGAATACCAGAAACATAGCAGATATATTAAATGTGGGTCGACGAACTGTCTAGAGTGTTCTGCATGAGCAACAGCTACACCCATACCACCCTCTGAATGCATGCAACGCAGACACAAGATTTTGAGCCCACTTCTTACAGGTGGTTCCTGTACCGTTCTGTGGACGATCCTGACTTACCATAGCAAATCCTATTCACGAATGAAGCCAAGTTGACCATAGAAAGTGTTCGTTCTCACAACAGTGATGTGTGGGCTGATGAACCCCTGCTCGCTGTGCACCCACAGGTGTTCAGGAGTGATATAATCTGCAGATCTGGACAGTGTTCCTGGATGAACGTGTGATTGGGCCATACCTTCTTTCACTACATCTCACGAGTGCCACGTACTTGCGATTTCTTGACGGCCTGTTAGATGGTCTCTTGGAAGATGTGCCAATGCACGAGCGACAAAATATGTGGTGCCAGCATAATGGCGCATCACCTCATTTTCCACGTGCGATATGAGATCATCTGGCCCAACGATTTGAGCACCAGTGGATAGATTGTGGTGGCCCTATTGTTGGCCTACGCATTCTCGCGAACTGAACGCTCTAGATTTGATTTACGAGACCGCCGTGATATCCGAGGAAGTGCTACTGTCGCGGATTGTGGCTGTGGCAGATGCTGGAGGTTTAGAGATTGGTGATCGTGTGTACCGGAACGTGGTACGGAGGTACCGTATCTGTGATGGCGTCGGTGGTCGTTACATAGAGCCTACTTGTAAATGGACTTACACGACAAGCAGCAATAGTCAGAGAGCAATGTGCGTTGAGCTATATAGTGTGTAGCAGAAAAACGGTACGTTCCCGGACAAGAGCTTATTATAAACTTACCGGTATGCGTCTTTGTCCCCACTACAAGACTTCAACATCTGTAAAGAGAATTCAGTTACACCCTACATATTGTTTTTTTGTTCATGAAATTCAAGCCTCCAGAAGATTCTCACATCGACAAAGGTTGTGTGTTTATTTGTACTTACCTTCTGGTCGTTGATTTCTCAGAGATTGCAGCTCCATGGCTTCATATAATGTAGCAGCTTTGTACATTACCGTTCATTATTAGTACTATATTATTCAATAAAATCGAGTAATGGGAATCACAGTCCGCCTCCGTAGCGCAGCGGTAGCCTTACTGCCTACCATACAAGGGGGCCTGTGTTCGACTCCCGTCAGGGAACTGGGTGTTGTGTGTCCTCCATCATCACTGACATGCAAGTTCCCGAAGTGGAGTCAACTAAAAAGACGGCGGCCGAACCCCAAAGGGGATATCCCGGCCAATAAATGCGATCATTTCATTCTTTTTTCATATCGGAATCACACTGTTAGTAACGCTCTGTAGGAATGTCCACAGCTGCCATCTTCAACTAAGATGGCATCTTCTATTGTGGTGATATATGACGCCATTCCTAAGACGATCAAGTCCTGCGTGAAAACGAGAAATTGTGTTATGTATTAAATGAATACTTCCACAGTTTTCAGTAATGCTGAAAAACTATTTTTAGTACGATTCAGTGGACCAAAGAAGTACTCCTGGAAAATTACAGGTTACCTGTTATGTTTCACTGAACTCAGTCAACGTGGGTGTAGAAAGATTAAAGACATGCAGGATAAAAATATCTCAAAACAGTAAAAATCGAAATCAGACAGAATATTTCATGTGTACATCAAAAGACTGAATTTTGATCTTGCATGTAGATTACAAATTGGGGTTTCTTCCCAGGGCAAAATATTCGTATCTCGTTAGTTATCGATGCAATTTAACTATGTAATGCTAGCTGCCATAGTTTTGGTACCTCGTCATAATGTAAAAAAAAAACCTGTACTTGAGAACTAACGTTTCCGCCATATTTACAATGGCCTTCTTCTGCCTTTGCACCAGTAGATTTGAGTGGCGTATACATCAGACCAAGGCCACAGCAACCATGGCCGAAACGTTTTTTTTTTTTTTCAGTACAGTTTTTTACATTATGGCGCGATACCATATTCACAAAACTTTTATGTCAAGTAACTCTGGCTACGGAAGCCTACGTAACTACACAGGGTGAACAAAATTTCGCGAACTCGGGCTTCGCAGCACGATTCCTCACATACTAGCAATATAAAAATGCCTCTCACAAAATTTCGTCCTGAGCATATTTCCGGCAGTAAATGGACGTTAAATATTGGCAGTCTGGCAACACTGTAATCACATGTACCGTAACAGTCTCTGTCAGCATGTGGCAATAATGCTGTGGAGTTGGTGCAGTGGATAGCGTTTTGTTTTAGCTATCGATTTAGGGTTCGGTTTTGGGTCGAGGCGTATTTGTTTCTATTTGCTAAATTTAGTCTGCATAGTACGTAATCTGGCGTCTTAATCGTCATAGAGCGATCTTAATCTTCATGCAGCGATTACAGTGGGTCTTCTATTTGCACTTACGAACTACAAACATAGGAATGGAAGTACAGTCGTTTTCAATGGTCAGAAGCCTTTTGCATACCGTGGACGCGAACTGTTTCGCACCACTGCGTGTACTAGATTCCAAACCTGTTCCCTGTATATTCTCCCCAATGGTCTCATCGATTAGCACCAACTATTATTCTTGTCACGTTCAAGTCAATTATTTTCATTAGGATCTTACATATTCGTAAACATATCGTACTTTCTTTTTGTGCTATTTTGAACCAGTGTGGCAGACGAATGGCATACACAAACGACGAACATGTGGATATGCATCTGATAACCGAGCTGGTGTTGCCGCTCGTGAATGAGCTGTTAGATATCCTGGTCGACGTCATCCCGATAAAAATGTATTTCCTCGTCTGCAGCATCACCTTCGGGAGACAGGTTCTCTCCTTCCACCATCGCGTGACAATGATCGTCCACCGGACTCGCCGTACTCCAGCTACTGTGTGAGCCATTGCGGAGGTCATACACCAAGTAGGCCAGCGAAGTACACTAGCACAGCAATGCAGGTGCGTGTCTCGCAACGTACCGTCATTCACGTGCTGCACGAGCATGGGCTGCACCCCTATCATTATTCCCTAACACAACATCTACATCCTGCAGGCTGCCGTCTGCAGATGCAATTCTGTGAATGGTTCTAACAACAACAGGAAGCCAACGACGACTTCATAAACACTGGAATATGGCCGGATGAAGCAGCATGTTCAATATGCACGATGTCCACCATTCGCGTGACGCTAACCCGCACGTCACACGGGACCGTGGTTATCGAGATCGCTTTGGCATCAATGTCTGACCCGGAATGTTGGGAGACTAGAGCTTGGGTACCTAGTTATTGACCGACAGGATGACTGCACGAAGATATGCATTCGTCTTAACTATTTGACTGACGGGCTGGAAGATGTCCCACGTCATATTCGGCAGAGGTTATGGTTCCAACATGATGGTGCACCTTCACACTTTGGAATTAACATGCGACGGTGTTTAGACAGAACATATCCAGGAAAATGGCACTGACGAAGAGGTCCATTTATACGGCCTCCGCGTTCATCTGACCGAAATCCCCTGGACATGAAGGAGCACGTGTGTTCTACTACGCGGACACATGTGGAAGAACTAATGGCGCGTGTTCATGCTGCTCTTGAATTTGTGGGTGCTGCCACGTTGCGAAGAGTGCAGAGCTGTACCATCCAACGGGTCGCGCAATGTTTGGAAGTGCTGGTGGGTCGCTTTGAAATTCTGCTCTGAGGACGACGTATTCGTTTGCATACATCATGCGGTCATTGCTATGGAAATTATTATTGTCACTGGTTGCTAATGTGTTACTTCTGGACGTACTGCATATAGTATAAATAACTAGAAGATGTTGAGTTATTTAACAGTGCAATCATCTTTATCACCTCGAAATTGATATTGTTTAGTAGTTATTCTATCCTATAGCAGTTCATTTGTTTCAACTGTCTATTTCTCACTTGTCTGACCACGTATTCGTTATATTCAGCTCTACAGAACACTACTATGTAAATGACGGAGACGTGTATACGACAGTATTATATGGCAGAACGAAACTGACAAATAAAAACAAAATCGAACCCTTAACCTCTTGCATGCTAACCCAAAACGCTATCCAATGTACCAACTGCACAGCGCAGCTCTTTCTTTCTGACAGATATAGTTATCGTACGTGGGATTACAGTGTTGCCAGATTGCCAGTCTTTAAGGTCAATTTGTTGCCGGAAATACGCACAGGATGAAATTTTATGAGAGGAATTTTTGTGTGGTATCGTGCTGCGAAATCCGAGTGCGCGAATATTTTATCACCCTGTGTAAGTAGTATTAATTACAACCTGGTCGTCTGGCTGTAACATATTACATGTATCGAGGTATTTCCATCTTGTACATGCCTGTGATACTTCAGAATACTTTTTAAATATTAATATGTAGTTAAAAGAAAGTTTGAGACTTATTAAATGTTTGTATAATACACTCTAAGATAAAAATAACGTCGCACCATGAAGGGATTATCCGAATGGGAAGGAAATCAGTAGATGTGATGCACACTTACAGAAAAACACATCATTACAGTTTCAGAAAAATTGGGTGATTTATTCAAGAGAAAGAGCTTCACAAACTGAGCAAGTCAATAATGCGTTGATCCATCTCTGGCCCTTTGGAAGCAGTTATTCGGCTTGGCATTGATTGACAGAGTTGTTTGATGTCTTATTGAGGAGTATAGTACCAAATTCTCTCCAATTGGCGAATTACATCGTCAAAATCGCTAGATGGTTGGAAGGCCCTGCGCATAATGCTCCACACTCGATCGGGGAGAGATTTGACGACCATGCTGGCCAAGGTAGCCGTATTCAGGCGGGAATTATCTAGCTGAAATGTAAGCCCAGGATGGCTTGCCATGAAGAGCAACATGACGGAGCGTAGAATATCGTCGACGTACCGTTGTGCTGTGACGATGCTACATATGATAACCAAAGCGGTCGTGTTGCGAAACGACATGGCACCCCAAACCACCAATCCATGTTGTGGGGCAACATTTTCAGGTTGGTATTCCACCACTGTCCAGAAAGTCTCCAGACACGTCTTCACTGCTCATCGGGGCTCAGTTCGAAGCGGGTCCCATCACTGAAGACAATTCTACTCCTGTCAATGACAATCCAGGTCGAAAAAATGAGTGGAGCAGAAATTAGGGGAATTACCCTTCTCTTTCAGACCATAACTTCTAACAGGTATGCCAGAAATATACTACACCACTGGCCATTAAAATTGCTACACCACTAAGATGACGTGCTACAGACGCGAAATCGTGATGGTAGCATTCGTGTTTGGCGACATCGCGGTGAACGTACATTGGAAGCGTGTATTCGTCATCGCCATACTGGCGTATCACCCGGCGTGATGGTATGGGGTGCCATTGGTTACACGCCTCGGTCACCTCTTGTTCGCATTGACGGCACTTTGGACAGTGGAAGTTACATTTCAGATGTGTTACGTCCCGCGGCTCTACCCTTCTTTCGATCTCTGCGAAACACTACATTTCAGCAGGATAATGCACGACCGCATGTTGCAGGTACGGGCCTTTCTGGATGCAGAAAATGTTCGACTGCTGCCCTGGCCAGCAAATTCTCCAGATCCCTCACCAATTGAAAACGTCTGGTCAATGGTAGCCGAGCAACTGGCTCGTCACAATACGCCAGTCACTACTCTTGTGGTTTCGTGTTGAAGCTGCATGGGCAGCTGTACCTGTACACGCCATCCAAGCTCTGACTCAATGCCCAGGCGTATCAAGGCCGTTATTACGGCCAGAGGTGGTTGTTCTGTTACTGATTTCTCAGGCTCTATGCACCCAAATTCCGTGAAAATCTAATAACATGTCAGTCCGTGTATAATATATTTGTCCAATGAATACCCGTTTATCATCTGCATTTCTTTTTTAATAGTTGCACGTACTGGGAACATTCCATAGGACACGGAGAAAGTTTCTTCATTCTTCAGGAACTGTTTTTTTTTACGTATCTTTTACTCGGAATAGTTCTAAAGCGCAGCACTGTTAAAAGTTCATACAGTTACTCAGACGGGTTACCATTTTGGAGCCACAGTTTCGCTACTACAGACGGAAAAGTGGTACCGTACCGAGACGATAAGCTTAATGTGACTAATTCAGTCTTTTAAAGCGATTTAGAGATTACTTGAAGACTTAACCTTGCGCATCGTATAGGTACTATTTTGCATTTTACATAAAAGGAACTTCGTTATCGTCTAAAGGCATCAACACACGAACTATAGATCTCTACTATTGCTTCCTTCGTATGTAACATTGAATACCTGTGATATTCAAAACTTGCCGTCGAATAAGAGTTTTAGAGGCACTTAATTATCTTACCTTCAGATAGGAGTCTGTGGAAAGCTACTGTCTTTCCATCTCTCTGTTAGTACAACAGCTGAGATATGGCAAATACAATTATTTAACCGCAGCTCACAATCTCACCAGGTTTACGTTTCTTTCGGGTGTTTAATGTAAACGATATTTGTACAGGAAATGTTTGCAGCTTGTTCAGCTGCTGCGAGAAGACAGTCACATGTGGAATCAATATAGATTGAAATTAAACCATATGAATTCAAGAACGCAATTCTGCTACGCAGTGAGTTATGCGATTCGCATCGCCTGGTAGCAGAAGTTGTATTCGAATCGCTTTATTACAACCGATGCGCGAGCTGCATACGTGCTTAGACTACCGTCTCAGCTGCAGGACGAAGACATTTCAACACCAGAAATCCAACTGGTCAGTACCCGTGAGATATCAGTTTAGATTCTAATTGCGTTATCGAAGGCATTAACCATGGCAGGAAGAATTTCTGAAAAAATTGTTGTTGTTGTTGTGGTCTTCAGTTCTGAGACTGGTTTGATGCAGCTCTCCATGCTACTCTATCCTGTGCAACCTTCTTCATCTCCCAGTATCTACTGCAACCTACATCCTTCTGAATCTGCTTAGTGTATTCATCTCTTGGTCTCTCTCTACGATTTTTACCCTCCACGCTGCCCTCCAATGCTAAATTTGTGACCCCTTGATGCCTCAGAACATGTCCTACCAATCGGTCCCTTCTTCTTGTCAAGTTGTGCCACAAACTCCTCTTCTCCCCAATTATATTCAATACCTCCTCATTATTTATGTGATCTACCCATCTAATCTTCAGCATTCTTCTGTAGCACCACATTTCGAAAGCTTATATTCTCTTCCTGTCCAAACTATTTATTGTCCATGAATCACTTCCATACATGGCTACACTCCATACAAATACTTCCAGAAACGACTTCCTGACACTTAAATCTATACTCGATGTTAACAAATTTTTCTTCTTCATAAACGCTTTCCTTGCCATTGCCAGTCTACATTTTATATCCTCTCTACTTCGACCATAATCAGTTATTTTGCTCCCCAAATAGCAAAACTCCTTAACTATGTTAAGTGTCTTATTTCCTAATCTAATTCCCTCAGCATCACCCGACTTAATTAGACTACATGCCATTTTCCTCGTTTTGCTTTTGTTGATGTTCATCTTATATCCTCCTTTCAAGACACTACCGATTCCGTTCAACCGCTCTTCCAAGTCCTTTGCTGTCTCTGACAGAATTACAATGCCATCGGCGAACTTCAAAGTTTTTATTTCTTCTCCATGGATTTTAATACCTACTCCGAATTTTTCTTTTGTTTCCTTTACTGCTTGCTGAATATACAGATTGAATAACATCGGGGATAGGCTACAACCCTGTCTCACTCCCTTCCCAACCACTCCTTCCCTTTTATGTCCCTCGACTCTTATAACTGCCATCTGGTTTCTGTACAAATTGTAAATAGACTTTCGCTCCCTGTATTTTACCCCTGCCACCTTCAGAATTTGAAAAAGAGTATTCCAGTCAACATTGTCAAAAGCTTTCTCCAAGTCTACAAATGCTAGAAACGTAGGTTTGCCTTTCCTTAATCTTTCTTCTAAGATAATACGTAAGGTTAGTATTGGCTAACGTGTTCCAACATTTATGCGGAATCCAAACTGATCTTCCCAAAGGTCGGCTTCCACCAGTTTTTCCATTCGTCTGTAAAGAATTCGCGTTAGTATTTTGCAGCTGTGACTTATTAAACTGGTAGTTCGGTAATTATCACATCTGTCAACACCTGCTTTCTTTGGGATTGGAATTATTATATTCTTCTTAAGTCTGAGGGTATTTCACCTGTCTCATACATCTTGCTCACCAGATGGTAGAGTTTTGTCAGGACTGGCTCTCCCAAGGCCGTCAGTAGTTCTAATGGAATGTTGTCTACTCCCGGGGCCTTGTTGCGACTCAGGTCTTTCAGTGCTCTATCAAACTCTTCACGCAGTATCGTATCTCCCATTTCATCTTCATCTACATCCTCTTCCATTTCCATAATATTGTCCTCAAGTACATCGCCCTTGTATAGACCCTCTATATACTCCTTCCACCTTTCTGCCTTCCCTTCTTTGCTTAGAACTGGGTTGCCATCTGAGCTCTTGATATTCATACAAGTGGTTCTCTTCTCTCCAAAGGCCTCTTTAATTTTCCTGTAGGCAGTATCTATCTTACCCCTAGTGAGACAAGCCTCTACATCCTTACATTTGTCCTGTAGCCATCCTTGCTTAGCCATTTTGCACTTCCTGTCGATCTCATTTTTAAGACGTTTGTATTCCTTTTTGCCTGCTTAATTTACTGCATTTTTATATTTCATCCTTTTATCAATTAAATTCAATATTTCTTCTGTCACCCAAGGATTTCTACTAGCCCTCGTCTTTTTACCTACTTGATCCTCTGCTGCCTTCACTACTTCATCCCTCAGAGCTACCCATTCTTCTTCTACTGTATTTCTTTCCCCCATTCCTGTCAATTGTTCCCTTATGCTCTCCCTGAAACTCTGTACAACCTCTGGTTCTTTTAGTTTATCCAGGTCCCATCTCCTTAAACTCCCACCTTTTTGCAGTTTCTTCAGTTTTAATCTACAGTTCATAACCAATAGATTATGGTCAGAGTCCACATCTGCCCCAGGAAATGTCTTACAATTTAAAACCTGGTTCCTAAATCTCTTTCTTACCATTATATAATCTATCTGATACCTTCTAGTATCTCTAGGATTCTTCCATGTATACAACCTTCTTTTATGATTCTTGAAACGTTAGCTATGATTAAGTTATGTTCTGTGCAGTATTCTACCAGACGGCTTCCTCTTTCATTTCTTACCCCCAATCCATATTCACCTACTATGTTTACTTCTCTCCCTTTTCCTACTCTCGAATTCCAGTCACCCATGACTGTAACATTTAAATATTATGATGCGTATGTAAGTCATGACTTGCGACGCTAGGATGTTACAACAGTGGTCGCTATTGTGCTTGCGCGTGCTGATTCCGTGGCCGACGCAAACTAGGAGACCGTTATTTACTTTGTACTGCTCAAACACAATGGACCCCCACGTACGCTATCAGGTCAGAAGTATCCAGTCACCGTTATGTAATACGGAACTGACCACTAGATGTTAAGAGAGGAAAACTTCCATTATGAAATGGGGCAGGGAGTATTTTGTTGTATTCGTAAGTATAGGAGCAGTAAGAGTGGAATGAGTTGGTCAGACGAGCTTAGTGACTTTGAACATGGATTAGTCACTGGATGTCATCTGAGTAATAAATCCATCATCGACATTTCAACCCTTCTAAAGTTGTGTAAGTCAACTGTTGGTGATGTGATTGTGAAATGGGAGCACGAAGGAACTACCAAAGCTAAACGAAGGCTAAGCTGACCTCACTTACTGATGGACAGGCACAGTCGAGGATTGCCAGGGTGGTCATTAAAAATTGCATGAAAGAAAGTGGCCAGGTCCAGGATTAATTTATTTAGAACTGGTTAAAGCAGCACAGTCAAAACTCTTTGAGATATTGGCAGTGATTTGTGACATATTCCTTAGAGGTGACGAAGCCACAAAAGTGTGGAAAAAGGTAACAATTACATCAATATTTAAGAAGGGCTACAGGAGAAATTGAGCAAACTATCGTGATATTAGTGTGATGCCATCCATGGCGAGAGTCTATGGCCGTATCCTAAAAAAGAGGATAGAAGAAGAAATAACTGAATCTGAAGAAGAAAATGGATTCAGATCTGGTGGTTCCTGTTCTGAAGGAGTATTTAACCTCAAAAACATATTGGAGGAAAGGACAGCAAGGGGCCTGACAACCCACCTTGTCTTTGTAGACCTCCAGAAAGCTTATGACACAGTTCCACAGAACAAGCTATGGACAAGTCTAATTGATAGTGGCGTGTCACCAAGCTATGCGAAATGTGTCTACCAAGGCTGTACGGCAATGGTAATAGTGAAAATTCAACTGCCTCAAGAGTTTGAGGTGACAAAGGAACTACGCCAGGGATGCACACTCGGCCCTACACTCTTTAAGATCTACCTAGACGAGGCACTAAATTCCTGTAAAAGGAAATGCGGAGGAATGGGTATCCCCATAGACGATGAGATCTTGTTCACTTTATTTTTTGCTGACGACCAAGTGTTAGTTGCTGGAGATGAGGAAGATGCAAATTACATGCTCCGTAAATTAAAAGAAGAATGTGAAATATGGGGTGTTGTCATAAACTTATCTAAAACAGAATATCTGAAAGTGGGAGAGAATGCTGTTAACGTCTTACAACTCGGTGCTGATACTGTTAAAGGGTGTCATAATTTTAAGTACCTGGGAGTGACCCTGCCGTCCACTGGTAGAAGTGTGGATGATATAAACAGTATAATTGGCCAGGGCAAGCGAGCCATAAAACAACTAAATGGTTTTCTGTGGAACAAAAACAGAACAAAACATACCACTACCACACAATTATTGAAAGTATCACTGTGGTATACACCACTTCTAACAAACACCGAACAACGCGCTCCAGTACGCGGCCGCCAAATACATCGCTGGCCGCACTTCTCTGGGCGGCCCGCTGCTTCCATCGCTGGCCGTCTTCACACGCACGCTCCCTGACGTGGCCGAGAAATACATCGCTGGCCGCACTTCTCCGGGCGGCTCGCGGCTACCATTGCTGGCCGCCTTCGCGCGCGCGCGTTTGTCAGCACACAGGAATTGGCTACGCCAGGAAACATTGCGATTGGTTTTCCCTGGAAAACAGCGACCCCAGCCGACGGCTCCATTAACTAGCAAGCCTTATATAAACCCGGCCGCCGCCGCAAACGACAGTTCTCATCGGGAAGTGCAGTACGCCGTGTTCCAGCTGCTTGTGAATGACTCGTCGTACCACTCGAGGTTACCTGGCTGCTCGGCGGAAAATCTTGCGACTTCACTTGGAGAGTCTGAACTTCACTGGACTTGGGAATAATTACGGGACGTGCACCCAACCATGCACATTCGGACATTGGTATAACCAAACTTTAATTCTGCATTACTTCTGAGTGTGAGCCTGGGCTAACATAATTGTTAAAAAGTGATTTGTGATTTAATAAACCAGACTGAAGAGGTTATTGTGTTATTCCTGGTTATAACAATCACAACATATGGTGCAGAGTTGTGGGATCTACCCCAGAAGCAGAAGGATCGCCTGCCGTCTGTCGAGAAGGATTTCTGGAGTCGGAGTTGTGTATGTTCCAAACTTGATCATATTAGAAATGGTACAATCAGAGAGGTTATCAATGTCGAAAGCACAATCCTAGACTACATAGGAAGGAAGCGCCTACTCTGGTATAGTCACTTACAGCGTATGCCAGACACAGGATGGCCAAAACGTGTATGGCAATGTACTCCACACAAAGAAGAAAGCGCGGTAGACCTGCGAGATGCTGGAAAGGCGACGTCAGTGAAGCAATGGCGGCGAGAGATCTTAATGAAGGAGACTGGAATGACCGCGAACGGCTGGTCGGTGTGGCCGAGCAGCTCTAGACGCTTCAGTCTGGAACCGCGCGACAGCTACGGTCGCAGGTTCGAATCCTGCCTCGGGCATGGATGTGTGTGATGTCCTTAGGTTAATTAGGTTTAAGTAGTTCTAAGTTCTAGAGGACTGATGACCTCAGATGTTAAGTCCCATAGTGCTCAGAATCATCTGAGCCATTTGACCGTGAACGATGGAGACTAGGATGCGAGAGGCGGAGGCTGCCGTAGAAACCTCGTTCATACATACAAATCAGCAGACTTCTCGTGAGTTCCAAAGTGTTATCAGCGGTCCAGCTAGCACGACGACTGGACGACTGTGTGTAGGGAGTTAAAAAACTATGGGGTTCAGTATTCGAGCAACTACTCCGGAGCTACACATTTCTTTAATCAGTACTAAGTGAAGCTGTACGTGGTGTAAACAGCCACGTCATTGGTCAGTGGATGACTAGAAACGAGTAATTTGGTATGATAAATCGCGCTGCACTTTGTGGCAGTTCAAAACATGTTGTGTGTGTGTGTGAATTTCTAAGGGACCAAACTGCTTAAGTCATCGGTCCTTAGTCTTACACTACTTAAACTGATGCTAAGAACAACACGCACACCCATGCGCGAGGGAGGCCTCGAACCTCCGGCGGGAGGGGTCGCACAGTCAATGACATGGCGTGTGGCAGTCCGCTGGAAGGGTTTGGATTTGGCTAATGCTTCGAGAACGTTGCCTGTGAAAATGTGTCCTGCCAGCAATGAACTATGGAAGAAGTGGTGTTACTGTATTGTGGATGTATTTCGTCGTTGGGTGTGGTCAACGTGGTGCGCTTAAGAAAATGCTGAATGCGGAGTGTTAAGGACGCTTTTGGTAGTATTGTGTACTGCTTACAGTAAAGGAACAGTTGGAAAACGATGGTTGATTGTATCAGCGTGACAATGTATCTGGAGGCAATGATTTGTGGACAGAAACATAGCTCAAATAGACTGGCGTTCCAAAGTCTTGATCTCAACCTAATGGAGCGTCTCTGTGATGAGTTATAACGTCGATTTCGGTCCAGACCCCAGCGTCCGCTATCACTGCCTTTTCTGGTTTAGGCTGTTGAGGAAGAATGGGCTGCCATTCCTCCTGAGATTCTCAGATACCTCACTGAAAGCGTCCGTAACATAGTTCAAGCCACCATAAAGGGTGGACGCACCTCATATTAATGTACACTAATGAAGTCCAGATATTTTTGATCACACAATGTATGCCAGGGGTGTCCAACCCGCTACCCGCGGACCGCAAGCGTCCCAAAGTAAGTATCAATGCCGCCCAAGAAGTGAGCGTCCGTCATATGATCCTTAAAAATTCGAATACTCGTCTTCTTCGCATATGATCCAGGTAAGCTAAAAGACTGGACACCACTGGTGTACATCGCCAACGCTGTACCCTACTGTGCAGCGGATTCATCCGCTATATTGCATGTAGCTTGAGAAACGATCTCAGCAGGTACTAACAACACACCATGGTCGCTGCAAGATTTTAAACGCAGAATAAACGAAGCGAGATAAAGAGCTCGTTTTTGGTTTTCACAAAAGGCTATCGAAAAATCTACAAAATATTTTCTCAGTTAACTGTTGTAGAACTGTTCCTGTGTTAATCTACTACAATATAATTTACCTTACAATATCTAGGCAACGATTTGTTAATTAAACGGGAAAAGCAACGCAAATTGACCTCTTACCCACGTTGTGAAATATCAATGACAGACCGATACTCTCCTGAAAGCCTGCATCTGCTGCCCACCTACAGATCACTTAGCTGTCTCGTCTGCTGTGCAAATCGCACAACCAATGTTTTTGCCACTCAGTTAGGGACTCATACCTCCTTCCACGTGACTCCTGTTTTTAATGCAATTTATAATATCTGAGATTTGGGATAAAATTAATCCCTTCAAGTCGCCTGTCGTGCTTTGATAGCTCATTTGGTAGAGCACTTGCCGCGAAAAGCAAAGGTCCTAAGATTGTCCACCTGCAGCACACAGTTTTAACGGACCAGGGATTTTCAAATTATGGCTCACTCCATTGCAGATGGAAAATTCACTCTGGAAACAAATCTCACGAGCTGTGGCTAGGCCATATCTAGTAAGGTATGAAGGAAAACTGCTGTGATGTTGGGAAGGCAGAAGTATAGCTCTGAGTGCGGGTCGTGAGTCGTGCTTGGACAGCTCGCTTGGTAAAGCAGTTGCCCGCATGAGGCACAGGTCCCAGGTTCGATTCCCTCTCCGGTACACAGTTTTGATCTGCCAGAAAGTTTATTTGAAGATGGTTTGGTGGGAGAACTTCTCTGTTTGAATTTAGGGAACAATTTCTTAAAATAAATAGTACATACCAGCTCCTTGCTCCAGCATTGACGTCCCAGTCAGTACTGATTGGCTGCTGTGTCATCTTTTGCCATTGGCACCATTCGTGTGAGGTATGAAGAGGGGTGTGATCGGTACATCTCTCTCCCAGCCAGTGTCAGCTTCCCAGAACTTGGTGCCTCTTCTCATTCAAGCAGCTCCTCAGTTGGCATCATCACTGTGAGTGGACCCAGTTCCAATCCACTCACCGAGGAAATTTCTCAGTTAATGTTGGGAACTGAACCCAGTCCTCCACGTGCCGGCAGACTCACGGATCACTCAGCTACTGAGGTGAAGAATAAATAGGAAACAAATAATCTAAATACATGTTTGTTGCTTCTCGACTCAGTTTCTTGTGGCTCTCTAATGTTTTTAGGCATGCAAGACTGGGTTCAAAAAGCTCCAAGCACTATGGGACTTAACATCTGAGGTCACCAGTCCCCTAGACTTAGAACTACTTAAACCTAACTAACCTAAGGACATCACACACATCCATGCCCGAGGCAGGATTCGAACCTGCGACCATAGCAGCAGCGCGGTTACGGACTGAAGCGCCTAGAACCGCTCGGTCACAGCTGCCGGCGCAAGACTGGGCACACTTTTGGCTCCCACCACATGGTACTCAATTGTTGTGCCTGACGCCAGCGTATGGATGGTCTGCCACCGGTAGCATCCACTGGACCAAGTACAAAGAGCTGCTCTGGCTCTTCCAATCCTTTGCTGCTTGTTCAAGCACACCCCTACATTCCACTTTTTATCCAGCATTGACATCATTTTTGAACGTAACCGCAATAACTAACATTGAACTTGTGTCTAGTTAAGTAAGCCGTTCCATCAGACACTACGGTTTTTCTGAGAGAATTTGTGACTTTTGACATTTAGCTTCCAGGAGGATAGATAGCACGTGACTCCAATATCACCAATGGAGGACCAGCTTCCCCTCGCGCTACCAGCAGATTGATGTTCACTCTGCTGCGACTCCACTAGTATACAATACCAGTAACTGTCAAGTACCAGTGAGTCAAGTTTGGCGTGTTAGATCCACACAGGTAACAACGCTCTCCTCCGCTGCATTTGCCCAGAACTATCAGGAGCCAGATAAGTTATTTTAATCATACTGTATTACAAACAGATGAAACGGAAAACTTTAAAAGTCTGTGTGCTGCTTGTTGGCAGGTGAGCCCGCAGTATCTGGTGGAGATTGCAGAGGATCGCATACGTGGACTCATGGTCTCCAGTTGTATGGTCATGATGGGTATCGGCGGCATCCTCATGAGCAGCGTGGCACCCTACGTGGACTTTTTCACGCTGTGCGAGGTCATGCTGGCGTTCCCAGTGCTGTTCGTGGTGACCTTCTGGTGGATGCCCGAGAGCCCATACTACCTGGTGGCGAAGGGCCGCACGGAGGAGGCGACGGAGGCGCTGATGCGGCTGCGCGGGAAGGACCATGCCAAGGATGTGGATGGCGAGCTGCAGCAGATCCTGCGCTCTGCAGAGCAGCGCGACCAAAAGGGCGGCAGCGGCATCGCAGAGGCGTTCCAGGAGCTGCGGAAAAGCTCTGCGGCGAGGAGGGCGCTGCTGGTGAGTAGCGCTCTGTACTTCTCCGTCTTTACGCACCAGTTTCCTTACACAGTTAACTCACACAAATTTAAACTTACTCATGTGAATACTAAAGAGGACAATAGAAATAATGCAAGCAACTGAGTTGGAATCATCTCATACAGGGTGTCCCAGAAATGTTGCAGAAAACTTCGAGGAGTTGAAGAGAAACAAATCGAGCAAAGGAACCCACGTCCAGACTACGGAGTGTCGAAGTTATAGGCGCCGGTACCTGCCATCAGGAAACCCCCTCGGCAGCAAACGTGACTTTGTGCATTGACGGACCATAGGCGGAATGTTTCGCAATAATGGTTATTAATCGGCGATCGTGTCTGATTGCCACGATAGACAGTGTAGAAGATGGAGCTAGCTGCTGTGTAGAAACGCCTTTTCTCCTATTACTGCTGTGGTATCATTGCACCGTCCGCGGCTCGTGGTCTTGCGGTACCGTTCTCGCTTCCCGCGCAAGGGGTCCCGGGTTCGATTCCTGACGGGGTCAGGGATTTTCTCTGCCTCGAGATGACTGGGTCCTGTGTGTCTTTCATCATCATTTCATCCTCATTCACTCGCAAGTCGCCGTAGTGGCGTTAAAGAACTTGTGGAGCGGCGGCCGAACCGCCCCGCGAGGGGTCTCCCGGCTACCAATTCCATACGCTCATTATTATCATTGCACCATCGATACGACACAGGCAGCCTTGGTCACTGGAGACTCCAAAGTTGGCAGCACCAGTGGCTACTGCAACGGGGGCCAGCCAACCCCGAGCGACGTCAGGGCCACGCCCCCCATGCGGCAGCGCGTCTAGGGCGCAGGATCAACCGCATATAGAGGCGCCCTCTGCAGCCTCATTTACTCCCTAGTTAGTCTTCAGGGCCCAGCCAGCATAGTCCACGAGGACACCAGGGGAGCCACTTAGCAGTACAGTGACGTACATCGCTATTAAGTGTTTACCTCGCCTCAGAGATGTCATCTAGAACAGTTAGCTTTGTGGAACTTTGACTTCAGTCAGGCGCAATTGAACTGTTGCACAGAAACTTACTATTGTGCATGTCCACGCCATCAGTATGCAAAGGACTTCAGTGTATAAGCTGAGTATTCACAATATAGTTATTTTAAGTCGATGTACAGTATGTTTATTCATTCCATGTTTGATTTATGCTTCAGCTCCCATGCACATTCCTGAACAGAACTGTATTTTGTGCACACGTCGACCAATCGGACACATATCGTTTGGCGCCGACACTAGGTGTCATAACAACTGTGATGATAACTTGCTGCAGGGAGGGCTGTTTTGGACATGGCTTTCCATCTGCAGTTTATTTTTCTTCTGGAACTCTCTAAAATCTCCAGTGTTTATACAGGAGAAAAATAAACTGCAGATGGAAACCCTTGTCTGAAACCGTCATCCACCAAGGCAACAGAAAATAGGAGATGTGGTCTGTCTATGAAGCAGCTAGCTCCGTCTTCTCCACTGGCGATTGTGGCCATCAGTCGTGATCACTGAAAAGCAAACAGCCTTGCGAGATGTTTCGCCTGCAGTCGGTCAGTGGACAAAGCCATGTCTGCTGCTGAAGGGGTAGCCTAGTGGTAGGCGCTGGCGCCTATAATTTCGAAGCTCTGTGGCGTCGTTGGATGACGTTTCCGAACACTGGTTTCCACCCTCGGTTTGTTCCTCAAGACATACACTGACATACACTACAACCCCTCGAAGTATGTCGCGACATTTCTGGGACACACAGTATAAATGGCAATCAAATGGCAGTCAAATGACAGATGGAAAAAGTAAGTAAACTGTTTATTATTTCAAAAGTAATGGTAGTAACTGTTAAATATATTAATCCCACTGTGGGACAAGATGGTCAATTCCTTCATGGAAAAGGTCTGTGGTCGTCTTCAGAACCATGATTATCCTAGGTCTGCACCTCTTCCTCCAAAACAAATCGACAACCACGAATGTCTTTCTTCAGGGCTCCACAAATATGGAAATCGCATGGTGAGCATGTGTAAGGTATTCACAGGGAAACTTCTGCAACGTAGTGGAAACAGGCACGCCAGCACTGGGATAGTCATGAAGACCTTTTCCTTTGACTGCAGCTGCCCACTGCTTATTGACTTTCTGGACAAGACGCCACAATTAACGCACAACAGTACGTGTACACTTTGCAAAAACTGAAGCGTGTCAACGAGTCAAAACGCCCAGGAATGTTGACGGAAGGCATAATTCTGTTGCAGGATAATGCATGTCCGTATGTTGTCAAGGTTGTTTCGATTACGCTGCTGTTGTTTCACTGCGAAGCCCTTACAGATCTCACCCCATGTGATTTCCATATTTTTGGAGTTTTGAAGAAAGACATTCGTGGACGTAGATTTCCTTCGGACGAAAAGGTGCAAACCTGGGTAGAACTGTGATTCTGTGCGCAACAGTAAGTATTCTCCCATGAAGGCATTGATCGCCTTGTTTCACAGGGCGACTACTTTTAAAACAATAAACATTTTACTTACTGTTTTCATCTGTTCCCTATTCATTTAACTGTACTTTACACAAAATATTATGCTGAAGGTGAACCAAAAACTGCATTTTATTTGCAGAACAGAAGGTGCAACACATTTACTAAAGAGACCGCGTACACCACGCTTCTCCGTCTTGTTCTGGATTATTGCTGCGCAGTTTTGGCTGTTACCAGACAGGGTAACTGGAGGACCTAAAAACTTTGAAGAAAGTTGGCTGGTTTTGTACTAACTCAAAATAGGGGACAAACTGAAGAAAGGTAGCTGGTTTTGTACTAACGCAAAACAGGGGGGAAAGAGTCACGGATATGATAATCGTTTTGCCTGGTCATCATTATAACAAACGCATTTTTCGTTTTGGTAAGGTCTTTTCAGGAAATTTCAACCAACAAATTTCTCCTCCACATTATTAATTCCCACCTACAGAGGGAAAATGACCATTGTGATCAAATAAGAGAAACCAGAGCTTCCACGGAAAGATATAGATGTTCTTATTTCCCATGTGCTATTTGATAGTGGAATGGTCGAGAAATAGATCCTTACATCCTCTGTCAAAACTTATGTGCGAATTGTGGGGCAGTCATGCAGTTATTTGGATGGAGCTAGCAAGAATGCTTTGAAAAAATAAAGACGGCTCTTATCTGATATTGTTATACATGTTTATTTGAACCAAGACTGTAATAAAATTGCCTAACTGGACAACATTTTGTAGAAAGGTACCAATCAGCATTATACCTCAGTTCGCAAATAAAGGAAAGCGCAAATGAAAAATTCCTAGACGAATTCAGTTCAGTATTGACTGAATAATATGTCTGTTTGGATGGCCATCATCTGCAGAGTTTTTATATAAAAAATATTATTTTCGTTCTTTTTCTTAAGCGCACTGCGACAGCTTAGTTTCGCTCCCACTACATCCATTTTTTCGGCTGTTCGGAACCCTGATTTTTCGTTTGCTGAATATTGTTTTAGAGCACTTCGCTTTACTTTCGTAAAATTTTGCATAGATTACCTTCTCACAAATTTTGATGTGACAAGAGCTGTTTTGCATTCAGTGTATTAATTTGTTTCTTGTTCGTGTTAGCAGTACCTCCTGTTCTTCTTTCTCTGATGAATAACTCGGTTAAATAACCAAATTTCGTATTGTTTCATTTCATACGGACACATCAACAAAAGTTTTAAGACACACACACACACACACGCACACACACACACACACACACACACACACACACACACACACACACACACACACACACACATATATATATATATATATATATATATATATATATATATATATATAGCGTATACATAAAGTTCGGGAACACTTTAACACTTTCAATTGCCGGCCGAGGTGGCCGAGCGGTTCTAGGCGCTACAGTCTGGAACCGCGATACCGCTACGGTCGCAGGTTCGAATCCTGCCTCGGGCATGGATGTGTGTGACGTCCTTAGTTTAGTTAGGTTTAAGTAGTTCTGAGTTCTAGGGGACTGATGACCTCAGATGTTAACTCCCATAGTGCTCAGAGCCATTTGAACCATTTTTGAACACTTTCAGTTATTTATTGCACAAGAACTAAACATTGTACAGATGTCTACCTATTGCATTTGAAGAGAAACTTTGAAAGTTCTTTTACAAACACTCGATATGCGAACCATGAGTGACCCGGCAGACGCTAATACGGTAATCGAACTCTAGCCACACCCGTCCCAGCATGGCACCGTCGACTGTGGCAGTCGCTTCCCGCACAAGAAACCCGTCGTAACGAATTTGTTGTGCCAGTGGTAAATGACCTTCCTTGTTGGTGGCTTCTTACCGTACTTGGCTCTAAGCATTTGTTGAACAGCTGTAGCACACTTGTTTTTGTCGAACTCCAACACTCAGAAAGCTCGCTCCGCACCTGGACTCGCCATGTTTGCGACTAGCGCTGACTATCGCCAAATTATACATGAAAAAAAAAAAAAAAAAAAACTTTGAGGTTTTCTCTTCAAAATGAAATATGTATGATATCTGTACAATGTTTGGTTCTTGTACAATAAATAATTGAAAGTGTTCTTGGACTTTATGTACACCCTATGTATCCATGTAGCCAGTTTTGTTATGGTAGGGGGCTAGGATCTGGGAATAGCAAGGCGCTGAGCGTAAATAAAATAATTTTTAAAAAATACTTTTTTTCCAGCAGAGATTATCTTACAGGTATCAAAACAAGCAAAATTTGTCCGCCACAGTGGGAAAATGTTTGATTACACGAATCAGTAAACATAAAAAAATTCTTTAGATTATGATATACAAGAAATTTACCAAGATTTTATCAACACATTCTGTAATAAACAGCAATAGATAACTAAGACATTAGCTGCTACACATGTTTGGGGAACACATAGTGAAACCACAAATGCAAAATAATTTTTAAAGGCAACAAATGGTCCCCGTCTGTGAACTATACCTAACACTGCGTTACAAATTTTGTCAAAGCACATGAGTGAAACCATTAATGAGCAAAATTTGAAACAAAAGCAAATCTTACAAATCTGAAGCGTAGTCAGTGAAATAATTAATCCAAAATTTTAAAAGGGAAACTTTTGTCACGTCTCTGAAGCAGACCGATATTAAAACAAACTGGTAATACAATCAAACCTTTAAAAGGGAAAAAAACTATACACACCTGTGAAGCAGACGGAGCAGGATGCTAATAAAAATATTTTAAAGTAAAATAAATTATGCATGTTTGAGAAGCGGACGGAGCAGGATGTTGTGACAGAACCTAAACTTATCAGTTGTTGACAACAGCTTTACTTTTAGTATTCCAGGCGATTGCTCTATTCAGAATAGGTTGTGGAACATACAGAATACAAATTATGTGTTTTGGCCACAAATACTACGCGAGGAAGTACTTCAATTCAGTGAAGCTGATTTTTATATTAGCAACTACATGAACCAATAGTGCAAATTACAATTAAATAAAATTCTGACTTGCTGTAAGTAGACTAATTTAAAAACTTGCAAATTGCGGAATGCGTTATTGCCTGCTGTCGTGCATACAATATAGAACCAGTATATGTTCTGAAGACATATACTTAGAACGCAAATCAGTTAGCAAATGGAATACCCCACAGGTCTCCCCCAAATGTCACAGAAATAGAACACGGGCGTTAAACTTGAGTGTAAGGTTTTAGCTTCAGCAATACAAAATGCTTAAATTTACAAATGCATTCATAAGTAGTGCCTTGCGAGAATTACAATCAAATGAGTGTTAGGCTGAATGACGTTCAGGATGCCGATTCTCTTTTAATGCATCGGCCAAACAACAGCCAGTAGAATGATCGGCCAACAAAAGACACTTAATGGTGACAGAACAGAAGTTAGTATCGCGAACCGTTACTAACACATTAATGCCTGCCAAATATGTAGCTCACCATGGTTCCTGCAATACGCCGAAGTCAGTCATGAACGGCGTAGGTTGCCATGTCCACCAACCAAGGCAGCAGGGAATTCCCCAAAACGAACTGCAGACTGTGGCCTCGTCACGTCGTAGACAGAGTAAGGTCCCAACTCTTCAGTATGCGAAGGCACGGTCTGCGATGTAAGCACACGTCAGTGCAAGTCACGATTCCGAGTACGGACGACCTCCAGCCTGAGCAGACCCACTAGCTTCAAGCTGTGCGCGCGCTTAAATTGTCGTCGCCTTGCTGCAAACGCGCCACCACAGGGTCACCCGAGAAGCCGTAACTTAGCAACGCAACCAAAGAGGTTAAACGAGCACCCGAATCGATATCAGGGCACGCGGAAATTTCCATTTGTCTAACGACAAAATCGTCTGTTTTCCATGGGTGATAGGAGCGGGGGGAGGAGGGAAGGGAGAGGGTTGCACAGTACTCCTGAACCATATCGATATGTGGTGGAACATCCTCTTGCTCGGATGTAGGCTTGCTGTCGTGGCATACCATGAATGAAATCACTGATCTAGATTGTCCAACTTTTCAATGGCGATTCTGCGTAAGTATGTAGTTGTTGTCGATGTTCAAAAACGGCTCATTTCAATTGATTCCCCACATTACAGATTGGGTTCATGTCCGGCGAACAGGCAGGCAATTCCACTTTGATGATCATAGAATCCTGAAGGAATGTGTTTACAAGAATGGCAAGATGAGGACACGAGTTGTTACCCATCAAGATGAAATTTCCGCCACAATGTTGGCGTTGCGGTCCCACTATTTGTTGTAAAGTCTCGTCTTCCGTAGAGCAGTAAGATGGCCATCAACAACCAGGAGAGGAGTACAGTGGCCTCACCTAATGCCACCTACAACTTCACTCCACGATTACATTGTTGCACATATGGGACACAGATTTAGAGGCGTCTGATATTACCAGGTGCGCCCAAAAACGTTGCCTGCGGTTATCAGGGTACAAAGGAATCCCAGTTTCGCCTGAAAACAACACCCAGCGCCAAATCTGTGACGTAGATTCTGCTTGATTTCTCGCCCTCCATGATGTTGTGGTGTACGACTTGTAGCCCGCCACGGTAGTAGGGAATGGAGGTTCGTATCATGTAGTCCTCTTGTAAGAATTTTATGCGGAACATGATATCGTGTAGGCTCTTCGAACGCCGATATCAGTTCTAGAGCAATCAGCTCAGTGCTCCTTTGACTCAAAAGTCGTACAAATCGATTATACTGTGCACCAATCGAAAGTGGACGGCTTGTGCGGCCTAAGTCCTCAACATTACTTTTCAATTGCAACCGATTCCCTGTCCGCATCACATCACTTTGTCTCCGGCGCACACATCGAGCAACTTCCCTGGTTGAACACTTTCTGCCTGTAACTTGATGATGTGGATTCGATCACTAACAGCGATCGTTCGTCGTGGTATGGTGCTTGTTCATTCTACTCTTCCATAAGCGTCTGTAATGCGTCCCTACAGGTGCTTTACTTGCGCCTGAAATGCTGCAATCCTTTCGAGTGCTGCATTCTATCACTAGGTAACGCTCACAGTAACCGTGCGTGTGTTTACAACGTCAGAGATGACCTTCCGACCGATACAGGTAGAGTCACAATAGTAACACACTTGGACAACAGCCGGCCGAAGTGGCCGTGCGGTTAAAGGCGCTGCAGTCTGGAACCGCAAGACCGCTACGGTCGCAGGTTCGAATCCTGCATCGGGCATGGTTGTTTGTGATGTCCTTAGGTTAGTTAGGTTTAACTAGTTCTAAATTCTAGGGGACTAATGATCTCAGCAGTTGAGTCCCATAGTGCTCAGAGCCATTTGAACCATTTTTTGAACTTGGACAACATGTTGGAGTGATGTATAACTATTGTTGTTGTGTGTACCTGCGTCCTAGGGGGGAATAAGGCCGATTTTTTTCCGTCGCCTTTTAACGCAAGCTGTCAAATGTGAGAAACTGACCCATTTGAAGTTTTAGAGCAGGAAAAAAGCATGCAAAAACTGTCTAAGTATCCTTAATTAAGGCATAGATAGTGTGTTGCGTCTTTTTTAACTTTCGCATAAGACTGCAACGATTTTATTTCCAAAAGAACAATCCGATTATACAAATGCGTATCTTTTACTTGCATGCACGTACAACCTTGAAGTACTTTTTACGATTACGTATTGCTTCAAAGTTTTCACTTATCTTTCACAAATCTAGAGTGTGCTGTCTATTTTATAACCTACAAATGTCTACACGGCATCAAAGCCGTCGCATTCTTTTGCTACCATGTCTGTGGTTATTGCATTCAGTGCTGTTGCTACGCGGCCTCGCACTTCACGCAAGGTGTTGGAAGGGGAGGTACTTAGGCGGAATCTTTCACAAAAATCTAACAAAAATAATCGTGTACTGTGAGATTAAACGACCTTGAAGGCGATGCGATGCGATATCTACACGGCCGATCCATCATTCTGATAGCCGATTGTTACGAAATGCTCTTACATGCAGCTGCCACAGCGGTGGTGCTCCGTCTAGTTTAAATATGAAATTTTCGTCGTGTCCTCACAACTGTGGAGAAAACTAGAACATATGTAGATACGCGATGCATCACGAGCGAGCGTGTGAACTAGCTGCACAAGGGCCGGCAACCATGTCAGGCGACAACTTTACAATTTTTACTTTCGTCGAGGAAGCAGAAATTCACTTCAAATTTCTGTCGTCCCTCATACAGAAGATCTTCTGAAATCGGATGAATATTTTTGAAACGTCCCGTAAGTTGGTATTTTAGGAACCACACTGCACGATTAATTACAGTTATTTAGCAGTAGGTGTGGTTCTACTGAATGTGGTCTAGTTATTATTATAAGTCAGTGGCTCACGCACTAGAATGATGTTTCTCGTATTTAAGGGGTTCTAAGGGATCAAGGAGTAAGGAATGAAAGAGGAAGCCACCCGATAGAATTTTGCGCTGAGCATAACTTAATCATAGCTAACACTTGGTTCAAGAATTATAAAAGATGGTTGTGTACATGGAAAAAGCCTGGAGATACTGGAAGGTCTCAGATAGATTATATAAAGGTAAGACAGAGATTCAGGAACCAGGTTCTAAATTGTAAGACATTTCCAAGGGCAGATGTGGACTCTGACCACAATCTATTGGTTATGAACTGTAGATTAAAATTGAAGAAACTGCAAAAAGGTAGGAATTTGAGGAGATGGGACCTGGATAAACTGAAAGAACCAGAGGCTGTAGAGAGCTTCAGGGAGAGCATTAGGAAACGATTGATAAGAATGGGGGAAAGAAATACAGTAGAAGAAGAATGGGTAGCTTTGAGAGATGAAATAGTGAAGGTAGTAGAGGATCAAGTAGGTAAAAATACGAGGGCTAATAGAAATCCTTTGGTCACAGAAGAGATATTGAATGTAATTAATGAAAGGAGAAACTATAAAAATGCAGTAAATGAAGCAGGCAAAAAGGGATGCAAACGTCTCAAAAATGAGATCGACAGGAAGTGCAAAATGGCTAAGCAGGGATGGCTTGAGGACAAATGTAAGGATGTAGAGGCGCATATCACTATGTGTAAGATAGATACTGCCTACAGGAAAATTAAAAGAACCTTTGGAGGAAAGAGAACCACTTCCATGAATATCAAGAGCTCAGGTGGAAACCCAGTTCTAAGCAAAGAAGGTAGAGCAGAAAGGTGGAAGGAGTATATAGAGGGTCTATACAAGGGCGATGTTCTTGAGGACAATATTATAGAAATGGAGCAGAATGTAGATGAAGATGAAATAGGAGATACGATACTGCGTGAAGAGTTTGACAGAGCACTGAAAGGCCTATGTTGAAACAAGGTCCCGGAAGTAGACAACATTCCATTAGAACTACTGACAGCCTTGGGAGAGCCAGTCCTGACAAAACTCTACCATATAGTGAGGAAGATGTATGAGACAGGCGAAATACCCCCCGACTTCAAGAAGAATATAATAATTCCAATCCCAAAGAAAGCAGGTGTTGACAGATGCGAAAATTACCGAACTGTCAGTTTAATAAGTCACGGCTGAAAAATACTAACACGAATTGTTTACAGACGAATGGAAAAACTGGTAGAAGCCGACCTCGGGGAAGATCAGTTTGGATTCTGTAGAAATGTTGGAACATGTGAGGCAATAATGACCCTACGACTTATCTTAGAAAATAGATTAAGGAAAGGCAAACCTACGTTTCTAGCATTTGTAGACTTAGAGAAAGCTTTTGACAATGTTGACTGGAATACTCTCTTTCAAGTTCTGAAGGTGGCAGGGGTTAAATACAGGGAGCGAAAGGCTATTTACAATTTATACAGAAACTATATGGCAGTTATAAGAGTCGAGGGGCATGAAAGGGAAGCAGTGGTTGGGAAGGGAGTGAGACAGGGTTGTAGCCTATCCCCAATGTTATGAAATTAGATGAAATAAAAACTTTTAGGTTCGCTGATGACATTGAAATTCTATCAGAGACAGCAAAGGACCTGGAAGAGCAGCTGAACGGAATGGACAGTATCTTGAAAGGAGGATATTAGATGAACATCAACAAAAGCAAACCGAGGATAATGGAATGTAGTAGAATTAAATAGGGTGATGCTGATTAGATTAGGAAATGAGACGGTTAAAGTAGTAAATCAGTTTTGCTATTTGGGGAGCAAAATAACTGATGATGGTTGAAGTAGAGAGGATATAAAATGTAGACTGGCGATGGCAAGGAAAGCGTTTCTGAAGAAAAGAAATTTGTTAACATCGAGTATAGATTTAAGAGTCAGGAAATCGTTTCTGAAAGTATTTGTATGGAGTGTAGCCATGTAAAGAAGTGAAACGTGGACGTTAAATAGTTTAGACAAGAAGAGAATAGAAACTTTCGAAATGTGGTGCTACAGAAGAATGCTGAAGATTAGATGGGTAGATCACATAACTAATGAGGAGGTATTGAATAGAATTGGAGAGAAGATAAATTTGTGGAACAACTTGACTAGAAGAAGGGATCGGTTAGTAGGTCATATTCTGAGGCATCAAGAGATCACCAATTTAGTATTGGAGGGCAGCGTGGAGGGTGAAAATCGTAGAGGAAGACCAAGAGATGAATGCACTAAACAGATTCAGAAGGATGTAGGTTGCAGTAGGAACTGGGAGATGAAGAAGCTTGCACAGGATAGAGTAGCATGGAGAGCTGCATAAAACCAGTCTCTGTACTGAAGACCACATCAACAGCATTGGATCAAGATGCTCGTACTATGACATTGTATCACGAGGTTTGTGATCTTCGCAGGGCCAATGTCAATGTGACTCAAAACACAGAGACGGCAGCACCTTCCCGGGCGACTATCTATACTGCTAAAGACCACATCGAAGAAAGTCGCGTGTGCGAGTTGTTGGCTATTGTGCGAAATGTTTTCGGCATACATTTGAACTGCAGCATTATTTTCATTTGTATAATACAATCGGGCGTAAATTCGATACGAGTTCGTTATAGGAATGTACGTGCACAGCGTTAGTGCCTGTGAAACAATTCTACCTGACTGTGTGAATACACTGTCTAGTAGAAGCACATCTTGTCTAATACTGACGGTGACGAAGCTGTTACTAAAATGGAAATCAGTCGTATAAAGTAGCTCTAACTGAAATGATAATATACACTATTTATCTACGTCTACATCTATATACATACTCCGCATGCCACCGTGCGGTTCTTGGGAAGGGTGCCTTGTACCGCTATTTGTCATTTCCCTTCCTGTTCCACTCTAAAATACAACGAGACAAGAACCACTAAGTGTATGCCTCCGTTCGAGCCCCACTTTCTCTTAACTTATCTTCATGGTCCTTACGCGAAACGAACGTTTGCGCTAGTAGACTCTCTCTATAGTCAGCCTCAAACAACGGTTCTCTAAATATTCTCAACACCGTTCCTCGAGAAGAACGTCGCCTTCCCTCTAGGAATTTCCATTTGAGTTCCTGAAGCATTCCAATAATACTTGCGTGTAATCCAATAGTCCAGGATTATTGGAATCCTGAAGCATTCCAATAATACTTGCGTGTTGATCGAATCTACCGGTAACAAATGTTGCAACCCGCCTCTGAACTGCTTCGATGTCTTCTTTTAATCCGACCTGGTGCGGATCCGAAACACTCGAACCGTTCTCGAGCATAAGAATTGATCGCACTAGGGCTCCATATGTGGTCTCCTTTAAAGATGAACAACACTTTCCCAAAATTCTCGCAATATACCGAAGTCCACCATTCGCCTTCCCCACAAAAATCGTTACATGCGCGTTGGTTTCATATCGCTTTGCAACGTTATGCCTAGATATTTAGTTCTACGTAACTATGTCAAGTAGCACACCCCAAATGCTGTATTCGAATATTGCCTTTCCTACTTATCTTTATTAACTTAGGTTTTTCTGCATTTAGAGCCAGGCGCCCTTCTTCACATCGACTCGATTTTTTAAAGTCATCTTGAATCCTCCTACAATCACTCAACGATGACAGCTTTCCGAAACTCACAGTATCCACAAACAACCGCAGATTGCTGCTCACCCTGTCCGTCGCATCACTTACGTATATAAAGAATAATAGTGGTCCTATCACACTTCCGTGAGGGACTTCTGTCGATAACCTTGTCTCTGACGAACACTCGCCATCGAGGACGACGTACTGGGCCCAATTACTTAAGAAGTCTTCAAGCCACTCACATATCTGGGTACCTGTTCTGTATGCTCGTAACTTAATTAACAGTCTGCAGTGGGGCTCCGTGTCAAACGGTTTACAGAAGTCTAGGAATATGGAATCTGCCTGTTGCCCTTCATCTATTGTTCGTAGGATATCCTGGGAGAAAAGGCAAGCTGAGTATACAGTGTATTACATCGTAAACGACGTGTAATCAGTGAGTTAGTAAGTCAAAGTTATAATTCTGGTAAAAATATGTACGTTAGGTGGGGTTTTCTACTAGAAGAATGACGGAAGACTACAGGTATTATTATTTAAATGTTTTAGAAAGGGATAGATTTAATAAATTTTGATTGAAAATATTTCTATATTTATATGCTTGTAGATCCAGGAGTTCTGGTTTTGAGCAACATTTGCTCACACACAGACTAACTTTCTTAATTTATTATTAAGGAACACGTTCTTTTTAGTCCCTTGTTTATGATATATGCATGAATGATGTATACTAGTCATGGTAGCAGAGGAGCCACAACGATTTCGTAAATATTAGTAGTTGTTGCTCTATTTATAAGGCTTCAGTGTTGCTTACATGTGAGATTTTGGACCTAGCGTGGAACATGGTTGTTTTGAATTTACTAATACGAGCATGTTTATGTGTTATGAAGAGGCGAGAGCCAGTGGGACAGACATTCGTCGTGTCTACAGATAACGATTTCATAACCTGGAGGAACTGATATCGTAGTACCTGCGATACACTTTACTGACATCTTTAAGAGTCGAGAAGACTTCGTCCTGAACATACTGATTGTGAGACGCTTGATGGTGGATCATCGGATACTGAGGACGGCGTGACAGAGAACACACTGTGTCACGAGCTATCAGCACACATCACGTAACCGTTTGGAGGGTGTTGCAGCGTGTTGCACAGAAGGTACGAGCAGTAGAACCACCGGATTTTGCACCTAGTATGGATTTTGTGAGCAACTTCATTGTGAAAATGTTAATAACAGAACCCCCCTCTCCCTCGTGTCCCGCCTGTTCCCACTAACACACGCTGTTCCTAAAACACAACTGCCGATTTTGGGGAAAATAACGTATGAATTCCTGCTGCTCTGGGTAGATGATCATACATGTAAGGCGTGACACAATAGACCTTACTGTGACGGCTGATGGGAGTGGTGGTGGTGTCGGTTTGAGCGGTGTGCACAAGATTCCAAAAAAATAAAAAAGACAACAATTTTTTGTTATTAACACTAAAACATTTGTTTAAAACAAATGCCAATCAAGAGAGCAAGCCCAAGTTAGTCTCGGAAGCTTATTACTACAATGTATAACAACACCAATGTAGAATGATGAGAAATTACACAACACAAAACCACTTGTATGTTTTACAAACGTTTCAAATTCTTACAGTAATCAAGATAAAAATAAATGTCGACTGACTAGGGCCTCCCGTCGGGTAGACCGTTCGCCGGGTGCAAGTCTTTCGATTTGACGCCACCTCGGGGATTTGCTCGTCGATGGGGATGAAATGTTGATGTTAGGACAACAAAACATCCAGTCCCTGAGCGGAGAAAATCTCCGACCCAGCTGGGAATCGAACCCGGCCCTTAGGATTCACATTCTGTCTCGTTGACCACTTTTTTTCGTTGTTTATTGGTAAAAGCAGACGTCACATAACATCCATTGAAGTTCGTTGATCTTTCACTCCGTTCTTTTATTACAGAGACCCTCCAGGCCTCTGACCGAACACGCTGAGCTACCGTGCCGGCTATCATTCAGCTACCGGGGTAGGTTAATAAAGATTAAAGGAAATAACCTTGAAATGGAAGATTTACATCATCTACACTCCCTTTTAAAATAACATCGAAATATTTGCTTATAGTTTCTATTCAGGCTGACAGTTACACAAAACGAACTTCAAAATGTAGCCACCTGTGATGTGAGATAACACTTTAGTTTGAAAAGATCCCACAAAATATAGAACTGTCAAACAAGGGGCTCAAGATTGCGAGCAGTAATCAACCGGTCTTGGAAAACCCCACAGCAACCGCCATTCAATAGGCCAACCGAGTTAAGAGAGAATCTCTGTCAATTAGTAATGAATTAAGCTTTTGTAGAAAACACCATCACCTTTCCTAGTTAACAAAAGCGGAATCTGTCAGACATCTGTAGCCTAGTGCATCCTGGCACGCAACAGGTTTCCAGTGATCTAAAAGATATAGCCACAAGATCAAACCACAGCTCGTAACCATACGCCGGTCCCACTTGTCCGCCAAACCGAAACACGTAGGAAACTACTCCCACACAGCGCAAATTGTCGGTTAAGTGTTTACTTGCTGGTCGCCCGACAAGACCCGAAATGCCCCGAAACTCACCATCGCTGAAGCAAGCCACGGAACACCCTCTCAGCAGCTGCTGCCTACGGCAACAGTTCTGCGACAAAACGTGAAAGCCATACAGCTGCCGCCGTGCAGTTATCTAAATTGGTTTGTGGTCGTGGTGGAATTAAACCGGCACACTTAGGCTGATTTCCTTATGGCATCATCCTGTGTTAGACGAATACTCCTGTTACTTATGGCAGTCGATTTTCGATACAGATTTGGTCATAAGACTATGTAGTTTAAAAATCGGTTATGTATGAATAGTTAAACACACTGACCAGCAAAAACCATTATGTCAACCTGGTTAATAGCCTATTGGTTCATCTATTGACCGCCTCACAGCAGGTATTCTGCATGTCATGGATTCGACTAATCCTCGTTAGATTTCTGAAGGTGATGCCTTCGCAAAGGTGATAGAGCTCCCTTAAATTGTGGGCCAGTGGTTTGTGGGTGCTGGAGCCTGATAGCGTCCCAGGTGCGTTCAACGGATTCATATCACGTGAAAGTGGTGACCAAGACATCAACGTGAATTCGCAACCGTGCTGCTGAAACCACGGTGGCGAGATTCTGGCTTTGCGATACAGACAGGTATCCAGATGGAAGACATCAACGTGAATTCGCATCCGTGCTGCTGAAACCACGGTGGCGAGATTCTGGCCATGCGATACAGATCCAAATGGAAGATGCCATCGCTGTCAGACATCAGGCAAGTCGGAAAACAGCTGACCTGCAATAGTAGTTGCTATTCCTCAGATGTCTTGGTGGCTTTGATTCCTACCAGAGACGCTATAGAGGAGAAGTTGAAAGTCTCCCATAGCATATTTATGCCCAGACCGGCCTGAGACCATGGCATGGTGCACCTTTCGAACAGCCGTTCACCCAGATGACGGCATACCGGACACGGCCATCGACTTGGTGTAACAAGAAACGTGGCTCATCCGGTCAAGCGACACGTTTACATTGGTTCACGGTCCGGTCTCGAAGATCGTAAGAACATTGCTGTCATAGCTGACGGTATTCGATTAAACATGGGATCACGGAGCTGCCGTCTGCTATGGAACCCCTTGTTGAACAACGTGCACCATGCCTGCACCAACACTGTACTCTGTCTTCAGATCTGCCACAGATCGCCACTGGTCCTGCTTTACAGAATGGACAATCCTCCCATCTCCAAATTCCGTGACAGGTGCACGTCGAACGCCTTGTCGCCTATTTGTGATTTCCGTGGACTTCAACCCCTTCCCCCTCAAGACAGCAGTCCGACCCAGCACACGAAGGTTGGCAGGAGAGTTAACATTAGCTTTGTATTTCCCACACATGTTTCGCGTTCTATCCAATGGAATACAGTACTTCTTTCTGTTAATTGGCCCTTGGACTGAAACTTCCTGGCAGATTAAAACTGTGTGCCGGACCGAGACTCGAACTCGGGACCTTTGCCTTTCGCAGGCTAGTGCTCTACCATCTGAGCTACCCAAGCACGACTCACGCCCCGTCCTCACAGCTTCACTTCTGCCAGTACCTCGTCTGCTACCTTCCAAACTTTACGGAAGCGAACCTCGCAGAACTAGCACTCCTGAAAGAAAGGATATTGCGGAGACATGGCTTAGCCACAGCCTGGGGGAAGTTTCCAGAACAAGGTCCCGAGGTCGAGTCTCGGTCCGGCACACAGTTTTAATCTGCCAGGAAGTTTCATATCAGCGAACACTCCGCTGCAGAGTGAAAATATCAATCTGGACACTTGGACTGTTACTTGTGGAGGGTGCAAAAGACGTCACAACAGTAGAATGCTTCAATTAATTTCTTTATTCCGGCCCTCAGCCGTAGTACATCAGAAACAGCTTGGTGGAGGTGTCCAGTTGCCTGTGAAACAATAGACATCCAGCGTTGCTGTCAGTGCAGAAAGCGGGCCGAGTGTGACGTCACTCGAATGCCACTGTCAGTGACGTCACCAGTTGCGACCGTGGTGACAGCACAGCAGCGCAGCTGACGATGGCTGTGAACACCCTTCAGCGGCTCAGGGCAAGCTGCCCTGTCTTGCTGTCGAACAATAACCCCATACTGCATACCAGGATATCGCTCCAGATGTCACAGGCTCATGGTGTAGGCTGTGATACTGAGACAAGAATCATTTAGCACGCGAATGGCTGAGTACTTACACGCTCCAGACTATGTTCGTTTGGGTTTTAAGGCATGTACTCTAAACATTTCCATGGTGGCAAATGAGGAAAGGCTTCCACCCTTCCGCTATCGCATTGCAGCGTCACCTGTTGCTATACTGCACGCAGCTGGCTCCGCTTCGCAACGCCAGACGGCCGCGTTTTGCTCTGCAACGCCTAACACTCTCGCCCATCTGCAGCTGACTCTTTTGCAACTCGCTTCCACTTTGGCGTATTTTTTGACCGAATACAGTCGATAAGCTACACTTCCAATTCACACTGCAGTCGGATATGTGGAAGAGAACGCTAGTATGAAGATGGCATGATGATCAGCTTTCTTTTCTTAGCTCAGAACTTGCTGATAACGTGGAGAAGGGAAAAGCCAATGGACCAAATCTTTCTAGATAACAACTTACGAGATCAACGAGAGTATTACTTAAAATTCACTGTTAGAAAAGATGTCTAAAGCTTTCCAACGAATGAAGAACTCTGTGCTTCATATAATTACAAGGTGATTGTGCAACCGACACCCTTAAGTGTGATGGTCCTTGAAGAATGAGGACACAATGGTTTTTGCTATAGTACATGGAAACATGGCACTACTGGGCACTACAGAAATAGGCACATTGTAACAACGATAAGATTCAGGATATGCGGCCGATTTTGTAAAGGAATGTGGGTGCCAGTACTTCACGCTACAGGAGAATCAGCTGTGCACTGAATCTCATCTAATCTATAGACCTGTTTGCATACACAGATGGAGCATAGGCTGTCAGCGATACCACTGATATTCGTTCGTTCTTGAGCCAGCGATATTTAAAATTTAAAAGTCTATGTAAATTTAAGGAAAAACATCATTCTACCACTGTGTATTTTAAAATCTTACTTTATTCAGTACTTCTAGTTTCCATACTGGACCGTTTTGAACGATGTCTGTAAAAGACGTGGATACATCGTCTTCGTCTCGTCACACAAAAATAGTGTGTCATTCGTTATTGTGCATAGTACGGTCATCAAAATGCATCATCTCTTGATATGTAGTCACAAAATACAGTTACACACAGATGTACATGGTATTGATCAGTGTGTGATGAGGCGAGGACGATGTATCCACATCTGTTAGACGCTCTTGAATATGGGCCTTGGCCAAAGCTGGTAGCACTCAATAAAGTACGTTTCCAAATCACAGCCGGTGGAGTGGTTACTGAAATTGTTGCAGGCTTTCTAAGACCACGATTATGATGAATACAATTAAATTAAAAACTTGTTAAATTACTTGTTCCCCAAGTTAAAATATTGATAACTTTGTCTTAAAATGTAACAGTCTATTTAGTTCGTCGATATGCTTACGACAACATTCTTACCAACATGTTCGAAAACGCCTCGCATAAAAACGGGATTTTGTGATGATCAAGTGTGTTGAATTTGTGTACCCAACAGAAGTATCTTCTTAGTGTCACTATCCTACCGTACAGATTCAAAGTAAGAATATTACGCACGTCTTCTTGCTTAGAGGAATGGAACAAATCAGTTGATCCTTTTTGTGTTTTATGTGGTATACTGTGGGCTGGATGGGACTTATGGAGGCATCACTAATTCATTGGCGGTTCTTCGAAAAACAAAGGAAAAAGTTTTTTACCATATTTTCACCATCACCAGCAGACCAAAATCCAGGCGAGGATCCCAAATTGCTAAGCACAACAAATGTCTGAAATTCTTGCGACATATTTCTAAGATCACTATCTAGAACGAACTTGAATATTTTTTTGATATGTTTATCTATTGTCGAGATACAGAGGTTCAGAGTTACACTACTTGAGTAAGTAAAATACGCAGGTAAAGATTAGTAAATGAATCGACTGGTGATGACGGTTATATCCGTGATATCCCATGATTTAAATTGAAGTGTATAACTGCGATGAATGAATGAATGAATGAATGATGGGTTTGAGTACGCTTCTTCAAAATTGTATTAACTGTAGGCTTAAAAATTTGCAGAAAACATGATTTTTTGGTATCTCACCACAGCAGCTGATTCCAAGAAGGCTATGTGGCTGAACTTTTTACGGTATATTCATAACGTTCTGATCTCGAGCAACCTTGAAAATTTTCTTGGCTTCTTTATCCGTTTGTTTCTTTTATTCCGTCTTGTGTAAATGGACTGTAACTGTGGCTGGTCGAAGACTTAAAGAAAATAGATACCAGCAGACGTAATTTTATTTAGTTTCGAGTTTCGGTGCCTCATTGGCACCATCTTCAGGCCCGTAACACGAATCTAGGTAAGTCATGTAGTAGTTTGTGCTATTATAGAGACCACTAATCCAACTAGTTTCTCTAGACTTCTAAAAAGTTCTCGGTCGACGTGGACTCTTCACACCTCTAACAGTAGTTAGGGTTGTTGGTATCTATTTTCTTCGCGTATGCACTTTGTTGTCGTCAGGGCTTTGGGTAATAAAGTTAAATGAGTACCTCCTCATGGACCACAGGTGGCGCTCATTTTCGCGGGGCTGAACATCCTGTGCGGCAGCGCTGCGATGGGCGTGAACGCGACACAGATCTTCCTGTGGAGCGGCAGCTCCATGGACTCGGACATATCCACCATCATCATCAGCTGCATCCAGGTGGTGTCGTCGATGGCAGCGTCGCTGCTGGTCGACCGCGTGGGAAGGCGGCCGCTGCTGCTCATGTCCTTCGTAGGGGCGTCCGTCTTCGTGATCGCCGAGGGCGTCTATTTCTACCTCAGGGAGCACTCTACGACTGACGTCACAGACGCTCTGGGCTGGCTCCCTCTTACCTGCCTCGTCTGCTTCTTTGTGAGTATCAATGTCCTCCACATGGGTCCTGCATACTGTAGTGGCCCAGGATCTCCTCAAATAGCGCGCAAAATCCTTATGGCGCTGAATATCTTTCCATCTCATTTATTTATTAAAACTATCTGGTCTGCAGCAAAAAGAAGGAAATTCGAGGGGCGTTCAGTAAGTAATGCAACACATTTTTTTCTCGGCCAACTTCACTTGAAAAAATGCGGAGTTCGTTGTGGAATATTCGCTCTTCAACCTCTTTAGTTTCATGAAGTTCCGACAGGTAGCGACTCATTACCTAGCCTTCAAAACGGAGTCTGTGACGGATGTGGATTTCAAGCAGAAAGCTGTCATTACGTTTCTTTTGGCGCAAAACCAGAGCATTACAGATATTCATAGGCGCTTACAGAATATCTACAGAGACCGGGAAGTGAACAAAAGCACGGTGAATCGTTGAGCGAGGCGTCTGTCATCATCGCAACAAGGTCGCACAAACATGTCCGATCCTCGGCGTGCTGCCCAGTTGCACAAAGCTATGACTCCTGCAATGTTGGAACGTGCGGACAGTCTCATTCGAAGTGATCGACGGATCACAGTCAAGCATCTCCCTACTCAACTGGACATCTCTGTTGGTAGTGCTGATACACTTGTCGGTCAGCTGGGTTCAAAATGGTTCAAATGGCTCTGACCACTATGGGACTTAACATCTGAGGTCATCAGTCCCCTAGAACTTAGAACTACTTAAACCTAACTAACCTAAGGACATCACACACATCCTTAACCGAGTCAGGATTCGAACCTGCGACCGTAGCGGTCGCGCGGTTCCAGACCGAAGCGCCTAGAACCTCTCGGCCACAAGATCGGCCCGCCATCTGGGTTCCTCGCCGCCTGACGGAAGACCGTAAAGATGAATGCAGGTTCATCTGTGCGGAATTGGTTGCGCATTACGAGGCTGATCTTGAGAATTTTTTGTCGTACGTCGTAATAGGAGCTGAAACATGGGTTTATCACCTCGAACCTGAAACAAAACGACGATCCATGGAGTGGGACGACAACACCTCTCCTTCGAAGAAAAAGTTCAAAGCCGCACTGTCAGCTGGTAAAGTCGTAGCGACGGTCTTGTGGGACTCTGAAAGGATTATTCTGTTTGATGACCGCCTTTACGGTCCAACGATGAACTCTGAAGTATATTGCGCTACCCTCAGGAAATTGAAGAAACGACTTCAGCGAATTCGTCGCCGCAATAATGCAAACGAACTTCTAGAACGCAAGGCGCCACACAGGTTTGCGTACCCGAAAGGAGTTCAGCTCATAAAACTTAACTGGACGCTTTTTCGTTGGGTAAGAGGTCTGTCATCATCGCAACAAGGTCGCGCAAACCTATCCGCTCTCTCGTGTGACGGCCATCCGCACACAGCTGTGACTGCGCAATGTTGGAACGTGCGGTCACTTTCATTTGAGATGATCGACGGATCACAATCAGACACCTCGTTGCACAGCTGGACGTCTCTGTAAAAAGTTTGTAGTGCTGACACATTCGTCCACCATTTCGGGTAACCAAATGTGTTTGCCCGTTGGATTCCTGGCCACCTAACAGAAGACCTTAAAGAGCAACGAAGGACCATCTCTGAGGAATTTCTTGCGTGTTACGAGGCAATTTTTTGTCGAACATCGTCACTGGCCATGAAACATAGGTAATGTATGGAGTTGCGCCACAGCACCTCTCCTCCCAAACAGTGGAAGGATATGTCAGCACTACAAACTTTTTACAGAGACGTCCAGTTGAGGGAAAAGTTCAGAGCCGCACCCTCAACCGTTTAAGGCATGGTGACGCTCCTCTGAGGTTCTGAACACGCTCTTCTGTTTGATGTCGTCCCTCGGTGTGCAACGATCAACTCTGAAGTGTGTTTGCTACCCTCAAGAAACTGAAGAAACGACTTCAGTGTCTTAGTCCCCACAGAAATGCGAACTAACTTCTCCATGACAACGTAAGGCCTCATAAAGGTCTGCGCACCGGAGAGGTGATCAAAAAACATCTAACGACTGTTCTTCTTCATCCACCCTACAGCTCGGATCTCGCACCTCCCGACTTCCACCTGTTTAGCCCAACGAAGTGATGCAATCCTCAGGAAGCAGTAAATGGATGATGGGGAGGTCATTGATGCAGCAAGATGTCGGTTCCGACGTCAGCCAGGATTGTCGTACCATGCGGGGATATAGGCCGTCCCAGTAAGACGGCGTATGTCCGACTCATTAAAAGTATACGGGGTGAGTCACCTAACATTACCGCTGGATATATTTCGTAAACCACATCAAATACTGACGAATCGATTCCACAGACCGAACGTGAGGAGAGGGGCTAGTGTAATTGTTTAATACAAACCATACAAAAATGCGCGGAAGTATTTTTTTAGCACAAACCTACGTTTTTTTAAATGGAACCACGTTAGTTTTGTTAGCACATCTGAACATATAAACAAATACGTAATCAGTGACGTTTGTTGCATTGTAAAATGTTAATTACATCCGGAGATATTGTAACCTAAAGTTGACGCTTGAGTACCACTCCTCCGCTGTTCGATCGTGTGTATCGGAGAGCACCGAATTACGTAGGGATCCAAAGGGAACGGTGATGGACCTTAGGTACAGAAGAGACTGGAACAGCACATTACGTCCACATGCTAACATCTTTCTATTGGTCTTTTTCACTGACGCACATGTACATTACCATGAGGGGTGAGGTACACGTACACACGTGGTTTCCGTTTTCAATTACGGAGTGGAATAGAGTGTGTCCCGACATGTCAGGCCAATAGATGTTCAATGTGGTGGCCATCATTTGCTGCACACAATTGCAATCTCTGGCGTAATGAATGTCGTACACCCCGCAGTACATCTGGTGTAATGTCGCCGCAGGCTGCCACAATACGTTGTTTCATATCCTCTGGGGTTGTAGGCACATCACGGTACACATTCTCCTTTAACGTACCCCACAGAAAGAAGTCCAGAGGTGTAAGATCAGGAGAACGGGCTGGGCAATTTATGTGTACTCCACGTCCTATGAAACGCCCGTCGAACACCCTGTCAAGGGTCAGCCTAGTGTTGATTGCGGAATGTGCAGGTGCACCATCATGCTGATACCACATACGTCAACGCGTTTTCGGTGGGACATTTTCGAGCAACGTTGGCAGATCATTCTGTAGAAACGCGATGTATGTTGCAGCTGTTTGGGCCCCTGCAATGAAATGAGGACCAATGAGGTGATCGCCAATGATTCCGCACATGATTCCGCACCATACATTTACAGTCCACGGTCGCTGTCGCTCTACCTGTCTGAGCCAGCGAGGATTGTCCACGGACCAGTAATACATGTTTCGTAGATTCACTGCCCTGTGGTTTGTGAAACCCGCTTCATCGGTAAACAGGTAGAACTGCAACGCATTCTCTGTTAATGCCCATTGACAGAATTGCACTCGATGATTAAAGTCATCACCATGTAATTGCTGATGTAGCGACACAAGAAACGGGTGAAAGCGGTGACGATGCAGTATGCGCATGACACTACTTTGACTCAGTCCACCGGCTCTCGCAATGCCCCGTGTACTCATGTGTGGGTTCATGGCAACAGCAGCTAACACACCAACTGCACCCGCTTCTCCTGTGACGGGCCTGTTACGGACCCGTTTGCGTGCTACGACCATACCTGTTGCATACAGTTGGCGGTAGATGTTTTGCAATGTGTGGCACGTTGGATGCTCTCTGTCCGGGTACCGTTCTGCATACACCCTGCAGGCTTCAGCTGCATTTCGGTGACACTCGCTATAGATGAGTATCATCTCCGCCTTTTCAGAGTTCGAATACACCATGGTCATAGTTCCTACAACACTACACTATCACAGACGTCTGGTAACACGGTGTACTACAGTTGGTCTGCGTGCGGAGACGAATGCAGAAAAACAATAGCAGCAAGCGCTACATGCGGACACTGCGACAGCTAGACCAAACCACAACAGTGCACTACAGGAACACTCGTAAACACGGTCGTCATCGTAAACATGTCCCTGTAGATGCTGCTCGCCGACCGTGGCCCGTGTTTGTTACAACACGCAACTGAACGTCGGAGGTTTCAAGCGTCAACTTTAGGTTACAATATCTACGAATGTAATTAACATTTTACGATGCAACAAATGGCACTGATTACGTATTTGTTTATATGTTCAGATGTGCTAGCAAAACTTACGTGGTTTCATTTAAAAAAAAGTAGGTTTGTGTTAAAAAACATACTTCCGTATATTTTTGTATGGTTTGTATTAAACAATTACACTAGCCCCTCTCCTCACGTTCGGTCTGTGGAATAAGTTCGTCAGTATTTGATGTGGTTTACGAAATATATCCAGCGGTAACGTTAGGTGACTCACCCTGTATTATCTTAGAAATAGAGTTTCGTGGCCAAAATGGTTTGTTGGAGTCCTGAATAAAACCAGCCTGTTTTCAGAAATAATTGTAGCACTGCTTATTGAACGCCGCTCGTAAGTTTACTGTTTCCTGTCCTCTCGATGAGATCGTTGGCGACGAAGCAAGAGCGCAGAAAGGAGAAGGAAGAGTGTTCGAACGGTTTTCCCATTCGCTTTATTTGCAAACGAACGCTAGTTACAATTTCTGTAAAGTCAAGAGTTTGAGGTGAAACGCAAGCTTCTGGTTGACTGGGTTTACACAAAGGATGAACACTGCAAGCGCTTGTGTAAAACCCAGGTCCGTTTTAATGCTTTGAAAAATCCCGACAGAGACAAACATACAAAGATACACCGAGTTTGCAGCTCAGCAGATTGATAGTTGACGGGTATCTGGTAAACATATAGGAGGTGAACAAGAGACTGAATTGTTGTCCCTGTACGGTCCCCTTGTTCCTTTTTAAAGATCACAGATCACGCCACATGACATGACTTCACGAAGGGGCCGTGTCTCCAGCCTGTTCCCCTGTTCTCGCTGCCTACTGCAATTATGTGGCGTCGCTGCTTGTGGGAGTGGATCCACAGTGTCGTTGTCTTCAGAAAAGAGGAAGAGAATCTGACATGTTCTTTGCAAGGGAACCATCCTACAATTCACTCTTCCAGAATCTGCGATCTTTAGAACCGAAAGGAGTACTGTAATAGGCTGAGATGCAGAACCTCAACGATATGTACTGTATTTAGTCTACGAAAGAATTAGCTTGAAGACATTCGTTCAACTGATTTGTGAACATTGTTCATCAGTCTGGAGCTTTTATAACGTTTGGTTAATAGAAGATATAAAGATCCAATGAAGAGCATTGTGTTCCGTCACGGAATAATTTAGTCGCCGCACAACGAACTCCAGTGGATGATTCTACAGAAGAGGCGTTGTGAATGACGGAGAGATTTACTGTTGAAATTTCGAGAATGTAAGCTCCAAGAAGAGTCGCGTAACCTACTACTTACTTTCACATCTTTCTGGCAGAATGAGCGAGACGATAAAAATTAGAGAAATTAGGGCTCATACTGAGGCTCAAAAGTCGTTCTTCTCGCACATCATGGAACAGGGAGGGGGAAAGTGATGGTGTTACTCGAACTACCCTCCTCCACACGGCATCAGCGGTTTGCAGGGTATTGATGTAGATGTTCATCTGGTGTCTGAAACAAACTCACCTCCATAGCTATATAAAGCTGCATTGTTTTCCATTTCTTCATACTCTTTAACGACACACTTCTTTGCAATCGATATATACACTACTGGCCATTAAAATTGCTACACCACGAAGATGACGTGCTACAGACGCGAAATTTAACCGACAGGAAGTAGATGCTGTGATATGCAAATGATTAGCTTTTCAGAGCATTCACTCAAGGTTGGCGCCGCTGGCGACACCTACAACGTGCTCACATGAGGAAAGTTTCCAACCGATTTCTCATACACAAACAGCAGTTGACCAGCGTTGCCTGGTGAAACTTTGTTGTGATACCTCGTGTAAGGAGGAGAAATGCGTACCATCACGTTTCCGACTTTGATAAAGGTCTGATTGTAGCCTATCGCGACTGCGGTTTATCGTATCGCGACATTGCTGTTCGCGTTGGTCGATATCCAATGACTGTTAGCAGAATATGGAATCGGTGGGTTCAGGAGGGTAATACGGAACGCCGTGCTGGATCCCAACGGCCTCGTATCACTAGCAGTCGAGATGACAGGCATCTTATCCGCATGGCTGTAACGGATCGTGCAGCCACGTCTCGATCCCTGAGTCAACAGATGGGGACGTTTGCAATACAACAACCATCTACACGAACAGTTCGACGACGTTTGCAGCAGCATGGACTATCAGCTCGGAGACCGTGGCTGCAGTTATCCTTGACGCTGCATCACAGACAGGAGCACCTGCGATGGTGTACTCAACGACGAACCTGGGTGCACGAATGGCAAAACGTCATTTTTTCGGATGAATCCGGGTTCTGTTTACAGCACCATGATGGTCGCATCCGTGTTTGGCGACATCGCGGTGAACGCACATTGGAAGCGTGTAATCGTCATCGCCATACCGGTGTATCTCCCGGCGTGATTGTATGGGGTGCCATTGGTTACACGTCACCGTCACCTCTTGTTCGCACTGACGGCACTTTGAACAGTGGACGTTACATTTCAGATGTGTTACGACCCGTGACTCTATCCTTCATTCGATCGCTGCGAAACCCTACATTTCAGCAGGATAATGCACGACCGCATGTTTCTGGATACAGAAAATGTTCGACTGCTGCCCAGGCCAGCACATTCTCCAGATCTCTCACCAATTGAAAGCGTCTGGTCAATGGTGGCCGAGCAACTGGCTCGTCACAATACGTCAGTCACTACTCTTGATGAACTGTGGTATAGTGTTAATGCTACATGGGCAGCTGTACCTGTACACGACATCCAAGCTCTGTTTGACTCAATGCCCAGGCGTACCAAGGCCGTTATTACGGCCAGAGGTGGTGGTTCTGGGTACTGATTTCTCAGGATCTATGCACCCAAATTGCATGAAAATGTAATCACATGTCAGTTCTAGAATAATATATTTGTCCAATGAATACCCGCTTGTCATCTGCATTTCTTCTCGGTGTAGCATCGTTTAATGCTTTTAATGTAATTTGGTGGAACTTATAGCTTTTTTTTAATTCCTCCCCACGATAGTGAAAGACATGTGGCAGCGCATGCCGAGCAGGCATTTCTTTTGCTCTATTATACAAGTGTACGCACTAGGTCTTCATTTTCTTGTCTGGGAGATATTGTTGCAGACACAAACTGCAAGTAGTCCCAGTACACTGGTTAAGATCAAGGTTTTCGAGAGATTTCTGTTGGCTGTAAGGGAACTGCCAGGACAAGAAGTAGCCTCCCAGAACTCCCAGCTGGGAACGCCTTAGAGTGAAAGGAATTGAACCGTAGAAGGACCTGTGTCTGAAACAGCTCACTCCAGCTTTTAGGGTCGAAAATGAAATGTAATTATGACTCGGCAGTGGTAGCATACTATAGTCGTATTCGAGACGACAGCGGCTCAAATCGTTGTTTTGCTATTCACATTTACGTTCCACATGATTTCCATACGTCGCTTAAAGAGGTGTTCTTCCCCGTCATTTCAAAATTCGATACGTTTCTATTGACCACATCATCGATGTGTCTTTAGAGGCTTCTTTTTATAGCATTACGTGGGTCATATTTCATTACTAACACCACTTACTCTAAAGTGTCAGAGCAATGGGGTAGCGATATATACGTATATAGATGGCGGCAGTACCATGTACACAATGTGTAAAAGAACAGCGTATTTGCGGAAATGTCAGTTGTGCTCAGGTTATCCACGTGGTTTCCAACGAGACTACGGACGCACGACGGCACTTAACAGACGTTGAACGCGAAGTGGTAGTTGGAGCGAGACGCATGGAACATTCCATTTCGAAAATCATTAGGGAATTCAATATTCCGAGATTCACACTGTCAAAAGTGACTGGAAAACATTGAGCTGGTCAGTTGGTAAGAGCTGTTGGTAGGATTCGAGCGTTGCGCGGAACCCACGAAACCATGGACCCAAGTTGTCAACGAGGCACTGTGCAAGCTGGTGGTAGCTCAATAATGGTGCGGAATGTGTTTACATCGATTTAACTGGGTCCTCTGATCAAGCTGAACCGATAATTGACTGGGAATGGTTACGTTCGGCTACTTGGAGGCTTGCTGAGTCCGTGGCACAGTTGCGGAACTACGTCGGGCAAAAGAAGGTCCGACACGATGTTAGTAGGTATCCCATGACTTCAGTCACCTGTGAATGCGAATTTCTAACCGTAACTTATTACTAATGCTTCTGGATAGTCTTAGACTACTCATAAATATTGAATCACAAGTGTAAGACAGTGTCTCAGGGGAATTTTAGGTACAGTCACCGTCCATAGTTTTAACATTTCGAAGGTTTTTTGGGCCTCATAAGAACCACCCTGAAGGGTTTTAATCATTGCTTAGGAAAAGAAATCAGCACTTGTCTGTTTTAGTTTTCATAGAATTTTTTTTCTGGCTGGAGTATTTGTGCATTATGTGGAGACCAGAAACATGTACATTGGTCGCTGTCATTGCATTAAGCTGTCCACAGGAGCCAACAAGACTAGAGCCTTACTCTCGTACTTTGCTGAAGCTAGAGTTCCACAGCCTGTTCTCTCACGGCAGCTATTTATTGTGCATCACGTTTAATGCTTCCAATCACAGTAATTCAACACCTTTTCTAGCCCAACCAAGCAGTTACTTTTCATAAATGTCCTGCAAGCGAATTCACCATCAAACGGCACTAGTTTGGGCTAATTCTCAACCATAAACCGGCTTTTTAGCTGACTGCCTCAGTGACTGTAAAGGAATTACTTAAGACGTTCTGTAATATAATCGTAGGTGACTAGACGTCACCATGAGAGGACGATTAATACATCTGAATCCTCAAATGTTGTCAAGGTTCTTCCGACTATGCCGCGGAAGTTTCTCTGGCAATCCATTACACATCCTCCCTCCAGTTCCAGTTTCTCTCCATGCGACTTACATATTTTTTGGGCCCTTGAAGAAAGAGATTCGTGGCCACCGATATGATTCAGACGAAGAGGTGACGCCTGGGTAAAATCATGGTTCTATAGGCCATGAAGGCACTGACATTCTTGTTTTAGCGTGGAATAAACATATTAACAGTTATGGCGATGAATAGTTTACTTACTCTTCCATCTGTCTCGTTCTCATTTAACTACCCCTTGTATAAGTGGGAAATTAGTTAAATGACTAACTGATTTATTCCACGTTGAAGCTGCCTGATTATGATTATGCCCTGCCGGACTGCGTCATTTTTGGACTTTGTAGTGGGCCTGTAGATTATCTAATTCATATAGATTAGTTTTCAAGCCAACATTCCTTTTTATCAACACATACTAGTCCTACAAGGATGATGAAGTATCGTTACAAAGAATTTTTAACCGGCTTGTGACATTGCATACCGATTTTACTCTGAGACTTACTATTTGTGGAAAATTTAACATAAAAGAGTCTTTTAACTATCATTGGCTAAGCTTCATAACTATATTTTATGAAGCTGACTTATTAATCACGTATACGATACTCCCTTTTCATATTACCTCATTAATATATATCATTTTATCTGTTTTAAAGTACTTCTTAACCGGATAATTTGTATGCAGCGTTGTCGTAGATAATGACCATGACCATTGCGGTTGTAAGTTATTTCTGTACAAGCTGACTTTTCTAAACGAATGTACTTCCCGAAATGATAAACATATTTGTCGCTGTAAATTGTGATTTACCTATTGCTACCACAGCGTAGCGTGCTTACTGTGATTGGAACTGTTAGTCGAGTTAAATTTATAGGTTATGCGACCCTACTGACGGTTCCTGCTCTCCACCCGTCGTAGAATCCGGGACAAACAATCCGAATGCAAAACACGTTTGGACACATGGATATGTGTATCCAAAGATGCACCATAAAGTCATTACTATTATTCACGTCGTTCGGTTCATTTTTAGAGATGTTTTCTCTTCGTTTCCACAGCAAGCCTTATCCCAGGCCGGCCGCTGTGACCGAGCGGTTCTAGGCGCTTCAGTCTGGAAACGAGCTGCTGCTACGGTCGCAGGTTCGAATCTTGCCTCGGACATGAGTGTGTGTGATGTCCTTAGGTTAGTTAGGTTTAAGTAGTTGTAAGTCTAGGAGACTGATGATAGATGTTAAGTCCTATAACACTTAGAGCCATTTGAACCTTAGCCCAGCGACTACGCTTACTCCAAATACTATTTTAATTTAAAACTATAAACTCGCGAAAGTATCGCACGGGTCCCGCGGTCACCTCATAATAACGAGTAGGTAACCGGAGAACACCATGACACTCGAACATTCCCGTACCACAGACGAAGTGGGATTATCGCTACCATCCAGTGTTAGCTGAGGAATATTTAAAAAATGGCGCTGTTAATATCCTCATTTACTTTTATTTTATTTTATTTTATTGAATCTATATCACTGTCATTTATCTCAGTATAGTAATAATATTGTGTTTTTCTAACGGTATTTTGCTTTATTTTGTCCACATTTACCTTTTTAATAGTACGTACTAACGCCATCGATTTTAATGATTGTTTTCTGAATATTGAAGTCTTTTAATAGAGGATTCTTGTGGTAGAACTGCTCCAAACAACCTCATGTATGGATCCGTCACCCTGATTCTCTTCGTAATACAAGTTACCTTATTCTATCTCGACGGTCTACTTCATGTATTTTCTTGATTCTGTGGTCCTGCTAAGCAGAGGGTCGAGAGCTACAAGAGAGCTCGTACATGGGGCAACTTGCTCCAAAACCACTTAACCACGATTTAAAGAACACTTCTATATTTAAATATTCTCGTAACTGATTCAACATAGAATGAAGATATCATTTATTTCAACGTGCTCATAGCTAGTGCCTACATGATACTTCATCGCATAACATATAGCTGATCAGTCGGTAAATAAGTCCGAGATTATATGAAACTTCCTGGCAGATTAAAACTGTGCGCTGGACCGAGACTCTAACTCGGGACCTTTGCCGTTTGCGGGCAAGTGCACACTCCGCTGGAGAGTGAAAATCTCATTCTGAAGTCGGAGATTATTTTAACAAGCTTCTTTTGTTCCGGCGCGAAACCATTGTCGTCCGGACCTCTTCTTCTCTGCAGTCGACAGCTTCCCCAAGCTGCGACGACAAAGTGTGAACAACGTCTCCATTGCAAGTAAAACCACTCGCTCGTCGTCGCGTATTGTTAATAAACTGTGCTCATATTTCTCCCTTCGTGTCTGCGCACGAATTAAAAAAAATACGCCTACAGTACGCAGTCCACTGCATAATAGCTACTAAAATACATTTTCTAACCCTACGAACATCTTTCAACATTCTAAGAGAATAACAATGGAACGTTTTACTCCAGAAAATATCATGCTTCCCTGCAATACTTTGGAATAAAGGATGCGTGCTCTCAAGTGCCTCGTTACAGAATAATATTTCGTTTCATTTGTTATCCCTATTTATCTTTGTATCTGTATTGCTCTGAAAACATCTGCACAACAGTGCAAACTTAGTCGGTATGCGCTGTTCGTCTTCTTTGCTAACATACCTGTTCCATTCCGTAACGGTACTTGCTGTTTCTAATACTTATTCCCACTTTATTCTTTACCCTCAATATTTCATTCCAGTACTATTCGGTTCTGTCTTGGATTCGTTTATCTAGTAGTGTTACCTGTAATGTAACAGTGATACACAGCGGTAATGACAGGTGTATTGCTGATGAGTTGGCCGATCAGAACCTAAATTTAATGGTATAATGGCGTGGCAACGCTATATTCAGTTGTTCCCGCAACAACAGGAACCACATTATACCACTATTGTATCTGAGGGTTTTGCATTAACCTGAGTTTTTTGGTGTACTTTTTGGTGAATAGATATTAGAAACATTTTTACTGTTTTGTAGATATTTTCACAGTGGTAATATGGGAAACAAACCGAGTAAATCAAAATCACATTATTATACTCCAACGAGGAACTGGAAACCACGAGTCCCTGATACCAAACTATTCCGAAAGTATCACTGGACAACCTCCGAAATTTTGTCGGTGGATTTTGGGTTCATCCTGTATTTTAGTATCTAAGTTCGTCGCCGTGTGTGGAAGGGTAAGCTCCTTCATCGCGGTACTTGTTAGCTGAGAGCCTACCCCACAGCTGGCTAGAATGAAATCCATATCCGTACGCATTATAAAAATGTCCGGATGTATGTATACATGGATATATAAGCAATAGCCTTGCCGCATTGGTACCACTGGTTCCCGTCATACCACCGATGTTAAATGCTGTCGTATTTGGCTAGCACTTGGATGGGTCATCTTCCGGGGCTGACGAGCGCTGTTGGCAGGTGGGGTGCACTCGGTCCATTATGAGGTTAGTTCAGGAGCTACTTGACTATGTAGTAGCGGCTCCGGTCACGAAAACTGACAACGGCCGGGAGAGCTGCCCCTCCAATCTGCATCCCATGATGCCTATCGGTTGAGGATGACATGGCGGTTGGTGGTTACCGTTGGATCTTCAGAGACCTGTTCGGATAGAATGTATATATGTGTGTAAGTTTCACGCCTACTACTAAACCACTGGACTGATTTCAACCAAACTTAGTCACTGTGTGTGTAAGAAGAGGTGGGGGTGGGGAGATAGATCAGTTAGCATTGTAGCCCATGGGGTGCGAATTCACAGACATTCAGTATTTGAGAATGAGATCACTTAGTGACCTGCAGCCAGTTTTACATGTAATTTCAAGCCTTTACAATACTTTTTCTCTCTTTGATAACTCCCTAAAATGATGAAAGGACAAAAGTCTATCGCTTGCTACATTTTGGCTGTTCATGCAGTAAAAGTGACGCATCAGGCATGACCTTTTAATTTATTATTTCTTTAGTAATTACCGTGTCGGGACGCATTTTGCTGACAATATTCACTTATGCTATTGAATTCCCCTTTAAAATTGTATCAATGTACGATACATAGTTCAGCAGTTATGACGTCATGAAAGGCGAGATATGGGAAGAACTGCCGTATCCTACAAGATGTTTAAATCTGTTACTTCTTTCCTACTACCTCTATTCACACAACACAGTTCCTATGTAGTGTCCGCATCTGCCACTGAAAGCCCAGACAAAATTATATTACATTATATTACTGAGCGACACATAGTTCAGGAGATAATGACGTTATAAACATAGAGATGGATGTGAACGAAACTGAAGGGCGGCAATCGCTAGAGATACAGGTGGATTATGTTTACAAAAACTGTGTTAAATATGTTAAGTATATGTACAATATACGTGACACGTGCGTAATCGGTCAGAGCCACGGGTGGAAAGCTTCTTCTGAACCGCTGGATCAATCTCAGCCAAATTTGGTACACGTGCTACTTTCTATAAGGGCGTGTTGAAAAGTGATGCCTCCCATAATTTTATGTTAAAACTCCTAAAGATTTTTAAATAAAACAAACGTTATTTATGTTCTACATCTTTATTCTTCGTGTCTACATATTTGTAGCCCTCTGCCGCTAAAGGGCTACGAATTGTAGCGTGTAGCATGGCAGTGTGTAACGTAACTTTGTCGGTGGGTGAGAAACAGCTTGCTGTGCTACACAACCGAAGACATTTTTTACACATGGAGCATCCCCTTCTTCACCATGACAGTGCCTGGCCCCAAATGAGGGCTGCAACATTTGCAAACAATACGACACTTTGGGTTCACTGTTATTTATCATCCTTCATAAAGTCACGATTTGGCCGCATCGGATTGTCAGCTGTTTCCAAAACTCACAGAACGCGTTCGAGGACTTCACTTTGATCGTGATTAAGCGAAGAAGAGGAGAGGTTGTGTCTCCGTCAAAAAAGTCAAACCTTCTACAACAAATTGGTCTCTCGTTGGGAGAGATGTGCTCGTCACCAGGGCGACCATGTTGAGAAATAAATACGTAAACATGAAGAGTAAAGTCGCAGAATGTAATAAGCTTTAAGAGTTTTCACGCGAAAACCTTTCAGGCGTTAAATTTTCAGCACGGCATCCTATCTAGAAGGAAATACTGTGGGAGTAAGAACGAGCAGCCTCCTATTGGGACAGGGACGATAAAGTGGAGAGAGAAGGGGTTGGAGAGACTGACAGGGGGAAGTAAGAGGGAGGGGCGAGGAGGAATGGTCGGAAAGAGGGGCGAGCAGGAGTTGGACAGAGATAGGGGGAGTAGGAGATAGAGGGAGGAGGGGCAGGTAGACAGAGAAGGAAAAGAGGAAGGTGATGGACAAATGGTTCAAATGGCTCTGAGCACTATGGGACTCAACTGCTGAGGTCATAAGTCCCCTAGAACTTAGAACTACTTAAACCTAACTAACCTAAGGACAACACACACATCCATACCCGAGGCAGGATTCGAACCTGCGACCGTAGCGGTCGCGCGGTTCCAGACTGTAGCGCCAGAACCGCTCGGCCACCATCGGCCGGCAGGTGATGGACATAGAGAGGCAGTCTTCACATGTGGTGTTCCTCAAGGTTCCATCTTGGGAGCATTGCTTTTTCTTTTGTACATTAATGACCTTCCATCTGTTACGTTGCCAGATGCTAAGTTTGCCTTGTTTGATGATACAAACATTGCAATAAGTAGCAAGTCAAGTACAGATTTAGGATAGCTGCCAATCAAATTTTCACTGACATTAATAAGTGGTTTGAAGCTAATTCACTGTCATCAAGGGCATACCACAGATTTGCTTAAGCGCCTAAACAAGTATGTATTTGCAGTGAGAATGATGTCAGATCAAGGAATATAAATACAAGAAAACTTGCATACTTTGCTTACTTTTATTCTATTATATCATATAGGATCATATTCTGGGGCAACTCATCAAACCGAGCAAGAGTTTTTTGGTTCAAAAGTGTGTGATACGAATCATTTGTGGTGTAAATTAAAGAACGTCATGTAGAAACCTGTTCAAGGAACTTTGTATTGTAACCACTGCTTCTCAGTTTATTTATTCCTTAATGAAATTTGTTGCAATTAATACATCTCTTTTTCCAACCAGTAGCTCCATACCATTTTGCTGGAAACTCCTTCTATTCTATAGATGAATACCTTAACAGACCCTGTAAAGCAGCTTTAGTAAAAATGTCTGTTAAATTTCAGTTTTGACAGCTCTCGGTCACAACAGTCAAGATTAGTTACATGTGTATAATAAATTTATTACTAGTGCATTAGAGTGCTTTATTCTGACAGAAAGTTAATTTTGTAAGGATTAACTGTTCCAGTTTACTGCATTGTATTAAGCTATTTCGACAATCTCCTGACAAAAAATTGGGGTACTAAGTATTACATTCAAATGTTTTATGTTTTTATGTTACACTCTCTGACATGTTCCACACCCGCCAGAATCATGTAATTTTTTGGGTCTATGGAACGAAAACTTAATTTTAATGTAATCTAATTCAAGGAGGAGGAGATGAACAGATAGAAGGATGAGGAACAGATAGACATAGAATGGAAGGAGGAAAAAGATGGGCACAGAGAGGAGGAGAAGGAGGAGAAGGAGGAGGAGGAGGAGGAGGAGATAGACAAAGATAGAAGACATGGCCTTAGAAAGGGCGTGGAGGAGATGGCAGAGGAGATTGACTTAGATGGGGTTGGGAGAAGATGGACAGAGGGACGAGGAGCAGATGGACAGAGAGGGTGGAGGAGAAGATGGATAGAGAGGGAGAGGAGGAGATGGATACAGAGTTGAAATAGGAGATGGACAGAGGAAATGGACTAACAGAATAATGGAAAAAAGATGTCTGGACAATGCCTAGCACTTTTAATGATAAAATAAGAGCAACAACTGAAAAAAGGGTCATCATGAGGCTTAATTACCTAGAAAAGAATTGAACTAAGATTGGCTGCTCCCAGTCTCTGGACAGTGACACTGTACATCTAATAATGTGTTGTCATGAGGGTTTACCTTACCATAGGTTCACTATTCAAATTTTGAAAGTAAATCCCTTTACCTCTATCACAGCTTTTTGTCAGTTTTCTCAAAATAGCAAATTTTAGGCCTAGTAGGAGACCAGTCTGTAATTCAATTATTTCCTAACACTTCAGTCCATTCACCCAGCACAAACCTGTTTCCACAGTATTTTTACCATAATCAAAAATGGTTCAAATGGCTCTGAGCACTATGGGACTTAACATCTAAGGTCATCAGTCCCCTAAAACTTAGAACTACTTAAACCTAACTAACGTAAGGACATCACACACATCCATGCCCGAGAGAGGTGGCGCAGTGGTTAGCACACTGGACTCGCATTCGGGAGGACGACGGTTCAATCCCGTCTCCGGCCATCCTGATTTAGGTTTTCCGTGATTTCCCTAAATCGTTTCAGGCAAATGCCGGGATGGTTCCTTTGAAAGGGCACGGCCGATTTCCTTCCCAATCCTTCCCTAACCCGAGCTTGCGCTCCGTCTCTAATGACCTCGTTGTCGACGGGACGTTAAACACTAACCACCACCACCACCATGCCCGAGGCAGGATTCGAATCTGCGACCATAGCAGTCGCACGGTTCCGGACTGCGCGCCTAGAACCGCGAGACCACCGCGGCTGGCTTACCATAATCAATACATACTATACTATCCATATCAAACTATAAAATAGATTCTCCTAGCTTATCTAACATATCGTATAACCTAAGTCTTGCATTTGATGTAGTGAATACAGCAATAAAAATATTTGCAATAGTGTTATTTTCTACATAACAGTCCTTGAAATTGTACTTAATCTGCACCTTATTCTTATTAATAAATTTTATAATTATATTATCTAATTAATCATGCAATAATCTCTTATAAAACTGTCATAGGTCTGTAACACACTCAGTTTTACTCATATTTTGTCGTTGTCCTAATTTTTCCAAAATGAATTCAGACATATGTTAGCAACATCAGATTTTCCTGGATTTTCTTGTATTCTGTTAGGATACCATTCAATATCCAGTTTTTCTTTCACTGTTTTGCACTGAAAAATCATGAGGCCTGGGTTCTAATTTTACTTCCATAAAGTCTTTTAAATAATTCTTAAACAACAAATTCCTTTTATTTTTAAAATCTCACACTTCATAGAATCCAAAAATTTTGTATCCTTTTTCCACAGCTTTCTTGCCTCATCAGTTGTTGAAGCTCTAATAAAACTTGTTTTGTCATCATTGTGATTATATTTATTTATTTTTTTCTTCTGTACATTTGATACATAAAGGAAACAACAGTTTTTCGTTTTTATTGATCTTTATCTGTACTGCCAAAACTGCATGATCCAGTCTGCTAGGTGTTGATATTTCGCATTTCATAAATCAATCCATTTTTAGAATAATATCCTTGGTCTATATATTTTTATTGAATGTCATTCAGGACAATAATCATAGTGTTGTTTTGTTTGATATACACTACACTCTTTGATATAGTTTTTGTGGTAACACCATCTGCATTAGCTCTTAATTTTATCATATTATTATGATAACCACAAAAAGCATCTCACAGATTCAAAGACTCCACAATGTCAGCTAACTACTTTAATTTCTTAAGTCCTTCATACTCTGCTGAATAAATACAGTTACATTCCCACATCCCCACTAAATTATATCCAGAATGTTGTACCCCACTACTTTTTGTTAAAGTCTTTTGATTAAGTCATCCATAGTCCCTTGACTGTTCATTCTTGGTGTTAATCATTTCGTTTTTCAAATATTTTCACAACTATGACCAAACCAGCCCTGATATTGATAAATGGTACTGTTTTCATTTTCAAAATCATCTACTTTTGCTCCAACTATACTTAACTTCGCCACCATTAAGAGCATGTTGAATATTATTATTGTTTAACCTATTTAACAAAGCTATAGATTATTTACTATGATTTTCTTTTTATTCTTCACCCAATACAGCAATTCTTCCATCAGGCAAATATTTAGATCTGTATATAGCGACGAAAATCCCTGCAAATGTTAAAATAACAGAAAGGATCGGTATTGGCTATATATAGAAACTGTTTTCTTATGTCTAAGCAACTGCATTCATTATTTCTTTCCTCATATTGAATACATAATTTTCTTTAACCTTCTGACTGTGCAGTCTGAGATATATTTCTGTCTTTTGGTTGCTTAGTGCCAACTCAGTATTCGATGTGAGGAACTGGTCCTATCTAATTTACATTTTCTTGCACATTGAAAAAATGTGGCAAGTAATCTTTCTCTAATTCTTTCAAAACAAAAATTTTGGGAAGTTGCTAAGAGGGCCTGCCATCTATAATTTTTAGAACTAACTACTTTAACTCTAATTACATTAGTTTAGTTCCTGTGTAGAAAGTAGATGGTTTTATTGTATTTTCAACACAATACCTGAAAATGAATTGTGAATCATAACCTTTAGAATAATGAGCTATGAATGTGTAGTTCCTGTTTTCTTCAGATCTCATCCACATACAGAATTCATTATTTGGCTAAATTCCAAAGTGTATCACCATTAAAATTATGGGATAGTATGAGATTTGGAAGATTTATACCAATCTCTTGTTGAGCTTCATAATCAAACCTAATGTACCTTTCAGTATAGGTACAAAAATTCTTATTGGTATTCCTTCTTTACAAATTTTAACTGTTTCCTTGTAACTATTTCATACCATTCCCAGCACTGGCAAACACAATATTTCTTATATTATCCATTAATATAAGAACTGTCTTTACCACAGTTTTGGTAACCTTTGTCTACAAATTCATCACCAAACTTTCTGTTACATATACCACCTTTTTGCAATCCATATTCCACCTTCCATGCATCTTGATGCCTTATCCATCGTGTCCCAACCGAATTTCAATAAGTTCTGGCTCCACAACGATGAAATCTGTCCTGAGCAATACCCCTTCTTCCACCCTAGTCACAACGCTCTATCTCACCCCATCTCTCCTTTTTCCTCTCTCCCTCCTTGCCTGTTTGTTCTGCAGGATCTCATAGTCATAAACATCATTCCAATTGTGATGACCCTGGCCTGCTTTATCTCGTCATTGATTTGTCCTCAGTGTCGATGTACTGGCTGCTACACTGGCTGAAAAATGGGTTGTGGAAGTACACCAACTGTCTACTGTATATGGTTTAGCCGATAGATGCACAGTTGCGTTTCACAATCTTTTACTTTCACTATTCACAACCCCCCAATATTACACAGTTATATGATCAGTGCACTATTGTTTAACTTTCGATAAGCCTCATTAATAGATTTCAGGCGAACCTAACCACAAAGTTCACATTTCTTGAAGAATAGAAACGTACATTTTACACATGGCCTAATTTTTTAACACTTATTCCACGGTTAAGTTGAATCATTGTTGTTGTTCTAACCAACATGGGGTTCTCGTCTGAAACTCAGCCATGGACTGACTGTCTCGTGAACAAAAATTGGAACCTTATATATTCTCACAATAACAGGTGCTGAAACTATGCATTGTTTGAAGTTTGATTTACAGAAATTGCAATTAAAACTACACTCATTAAATTAACTGAATACATTGAAAAATTGGTTCATTTTAAGTTTCTTCTACTGCGAGGGTTAAGCCGAATTATTTGTTTAAATCATTAGATTAACAAATATTTTTACGCAGACAGTACTTTTGACTAAACTTTTAATTACTTTGCAATTAATTAAGGGCTCACTTTGCTAACATGTTCTCAAAGAGAGCCAAATAGATACTTTAAGATTACTAGTAGCTGTCCCTCCAAATGTTTATAATTAGTACAGAATTTACATTTGTTTATACGTCAACAATAGAATTTATGTTACGAAACAATTTCACCCTATAATGAAAGTATTAACTAGGAATAGTCAAAATAAATTAGAAAATCAATGGCATACCTAAAACTAAGCACAAAATTCGATGTGGTATTATATTCTTTAAAACTGAGGATCACCCTTTCTCTCTTATGAAAATGCAGATTATATTCACGTATGTTAATGGTAATCAGTTAAAAAAATGAAAAAAAAAAACGAATTTAAGGAGGCAGATAGCGAAACAAGAGGGGAAGTAAAATTTTCCCAACTTGCTTCATCACACGATCATGATCATTTCCATTCACCTTCAGCATTACCATTAAAGCATATCACCATTAACATTATCAACACCTATTTAATTCTTATGTATAACCTTGTAAAAAGATTAAAAATCTTAAATGTACTTCACCATTGGGTTTTTCTAAAAAAAATCGTTATCATTTGTTTTTCTCATATTTTAAATTTGTTTAACATTTTGCTGAGGAGTGGTTTTATACGCTGCCAATCTACCCCTTCGAGGGGAGTTGAAATAGCAACAACATAAAATGTCATAGGTCAAAGGTAAAGGTTCTCTACAGTCAATATGTTGTCCTTCAAGAAATATTACTCGACACTACATGGGCAATACATTATTTGCTCTGGGTATTAGAGACTATAAGGAGTTACCAAGTGGTCTGCAAGTGAACATTTCGATCTCTGTCCACATGTCAGACTCACCTGTAAAAACGTTACTAGTTTTTAATCAGCTTGAAACCAAGATAGTAAAATTTGTATGAAACGGGAAATAACGTTAATTAAGAATTAACCGTCTAATAAACAAGAGAAATCACATTAAACTGACTGTAACTGTGATTGAGAGAATAAATTACAACGGCAAGACCCATCATGGAGACTATACCGGCAGATGTCACTAGTTCGCGGAACCAACAATAGGTCGAGAGACTGTATTGTGATTGTCTAACATTCTGCGTGGTGTCTGTTGTTCTATATCGTGTCTCCCTACCACTTTCGCACAACGATGCTCTGAGCGTGTTTTTTAGGGAATTGACTATTTTGAACCTGGGACCTGTTGCTGGTAAGGAGACGTCAGACCACACATGACATGTAGAGTTCAGAAGAGTTCAGTGAGACTAGCGATGATATAACCAAATACTTAATGATTTCAGCATCAGCTCCACTGCACTCCCTGTAAAAGAATCTTAATACTAACTAAATTTAGTGGACGGGTTTCAAGGCTTTCCTATTTTTAGTTATCTGGTAAAATAACGTCGAAAAAGCGGTTAAGTTTACCATTGGAAATTTTATTCTACTCACAAAACATTGTTTAAAAATTGCACTATTGATAAAAGAAAATGTTTTAATACAGGATGATAAAAACCAAATGCGTTCAACAAAAATGTGAACGAATATTCCGAGTGGGTTTCCAAGTTCTACAATGGATCGAAGGATGACATATGCCATATCACACCTATAATCTAGGTTTAAATTAAGTTTCACAAGAGAGAAAACTATCAAAATGGTATACAATGACCATCAATTATCTTTAATTACTTATCCAACTTACAGTGGCTGATATGGCTTCTCAATAACTATATAACAGAAAAATCATCACGTTTCAGAGTTTTACTTCAAGTGGCAAATGTGAACACCATGAGCTTTAATTGACGATCGACACTAGTATTACGCAAAAAGGGGGTGTAACAGATGAGACTTCTGCAGTTCTGAGTGAAGCTTTATGCGCTGTTATGCGGCATCGTATGCGTTCATTACCTTGTTGGTGTTCGTCAGGGGGCGGCGGACAGCACAGCTCCACTCACCTCGCCGTCTCGGATGCAACTCTCTCCTAACTTCTCCTTACTACAATTTACCGAAGTTGGTTTAAAAAAACTATCTGGCTGTGTTTTCATCTGACCAATCAGGATCTCAATGTTAACCTTAAGCTCTGCCTACAAAAATTCTGTCTATGCAATGAGAAACGTTATACTTTTCGTGGTGGGGCAACGTTTTTAAAGTTTGCAACGTAACAGAGACGCGAAAAAGTCTCACGCTAAAACTTGCAGTTGGTGTGGTCTTTTTAGGGTTATCATAAGATCTATACTGTTCTTCTGGAGGGGTCTATCTTTTAACATGGGCTGGGGGGGTGATCCTGACGTAACAGAGACGCGAAAAAGTCTCACGCTAAAACTTGCGGCTGGGGTAGCCCTTTTTGTGTTATCGTAAGATCTATACTGTTCTTCTGGAGGGCTCTAGCTTTTAACATGGGCTGGGGGTGGTCCTAGCGGTTAACTGTTGACGTGGGTGTCCGTCCCTTATTGTAGGGCCTTCCAGCTTAACACGGTTCTGCTCTCAGCTTCTCGTTTCTCCCCTCGGAACTGCGTCTGTCTCATGGTGGGAAGGTATGACATGCATTTAGGCATTCTTGTGTTAGTCTGTGGTATTCCATTTGCTCACTCGTTACTCGTATTACTTTGGTTAATTTAATGTCACGATTTATTCGGAGCTATGTGACATACTACTGGATTTGCTTATCATGTCAGGGTTTTCATGGAATTTGTTGGATTTGCCTGACACCTTACATATCACCACCCTTCGAACTTAATTTTTGCACTGAAGTTAGGCAATGATTGAATCGTTGTGTAAGTCATTCAAAAATTATTCCGTTATCTAAATTTTGTTGCCTACTGTTCAGCCATGTTATTCTGTTCTATGCTAGTTTGTATTACTAATTTATGTTTTATATTCTTCCATATTGTTATCAAAAATATGTTTATATTGACAAGGGAAGAATATTTTTTCTATTATAATAATTATTTTTTAATTATTTTCTTTCTTTATTTAATTGTGAGGTTTGTTTTTTAAGAAGTTTGTTATCGAAAGTGAGGTGTCTTTCACATCGATTTTCTTAGAAATATTGATTTTATAAATGTAGTAATTAAGTAAAATCTATTCCTAACACATTTTCCAAATATCATTTACAATTAAAATGCTTTTGTTTCTAGGCACTCATTTCAACATTGTTACACTAACAAATAAGAATAATTTCCAAGAATTGCTTTGACAATATATATATATATATATATATATATATATATACATACACAAGTATTGAGATATTATCCTATCAAATGGTACAAATGTTAAAAAAAGGGAAAACATCCAACAAGATAATTTTTTATTCTTTGTTTTTATAAGGAGAAAATAAGTAAAATATAGTTATTCTTTTATTTTTATGAGGAGAAAATAAGTGGCATATAGTTTTAGTGTTTATTATGCCTTATTTTTGTTCTTTATATACTGTCCATTTAAGAACGAATGACTTATTTTTATCGATAGTCTATTTTTTACTTAAGTCCATAGTCAGTGACTGTTATTTTGTAGTTTATTAGCTGTCTGGTGTGCTTAACTTATTTAGTTTTTCACACGTTTCTTTTGCACAATTCCTACATCACATAATTTGATTTCTCACATTCACACAATCCTATGTATGTTTAAGCATGAGGTTGGCAAATGATTTTTGCACGAAGGTGATGGACTTGAGCGAGATGGATGTGGGCAAGTATTTGATGTACAGCTTCGTTCGTCGTTCCTTGTTGGCTTTGCAAGTGTGTGTTGCTGTTGTGGAGGTCCCATCATGGAATGGAGCTGTGAGTGCAGAATCTCGTGGTTTACTGGCTTTGTATGCGTGAAAGTCATCGTGATGTGTCGCTGAAAGCGGTCGTTTTTCGTTGTAATACTTCGCAGATGACTAGTTTACAATAGGATAGGGATTTGGGAAGGTATGTCGTCTATTCTTCACCCATCTTCTTTCTTGGTCTCAATCTTGCGAATCTTCAACTTCTGTTCTTCCTGCTTTTTCTCTGCTACTTACTTGCTTCTTGGTTCTTCTCTGGGCAGGATATGGAAATATTTATTGATAACTAGTCGCTTTGAAGTTCTCCTCTTAGTAACAGTTTGATAAATTGTTTGGGCGTGTCATTTTTACTTTGTGGAAGTTTTCTTCAGTTTCGTGCATCAGCATGCAGTTTAATAGCAGTAGTGTGACTTTTACACATGTTTTTTGCCAGTGGTGGCTTGACCTAGCCGTCTTCTCGTCAGGCCGTTTTTTGCTTGCTCCGCTGAGTTGGGGCGTCCCAGGCTTTACGAGCGGTGAAAGTCCAGTGTTTGCTTGTCAGTTCCTGCACGGGTCCCTTCCGTGTTCCGCCACTCTGTGGTTCCATGTTCTGTCCCAGCAGGGTTCCGCCTAGCGGGCAGATTTATTGTCCACTTTCGATACTAGGGCCCTCTGTTGGTCTCGCTGTCCTTTCCCTTCTCTCAACGCTTCTGCATTGTAGGAATCGTGTCTTGCTAATTACGTCCTTTTCTTTCTTGATACTTCTCTCGTTGCAACTTGTGGGTCATTGCATCTTGTCCTTGCTGGAGTTTTTATAATGGTTCTTACAAAAAGTTTTACTTATAATCATCTAACATATGTCTAGTACCTACATTGTTTTATACCTTCTTAAAAGCTTTACAAATTTCGGCGCCCTTTCCATGTTACAATTCTAAGATATTTTGAGTCTTAACTTCCACAAAAATCCTCAAATTCGTTTATTTTTTATTTTTTGTGTAGTATCATGGTGTATAGCATTTTAGTATTTCATGCTGTTAGACTATCTACGTTTTGTCCCTTCACCTTAAGCTATGGTACTATTCGTGTTATTTTTGTTTTTGTTTTTATTGAAACTACTTTCTTTTTCCCACCTTCCTCTCTCTTCATTCTTCTTTCCCCTGACGATCTTATCTGCAACATAATCTTGAAGTATTGTGCTGATTATTTACCAGTATTAAAAGTAATCTTCAAACTTGTACTGAAAGTGTTTAATACTGCCAGTCTTAGGTAAAAATACCTCTGCTTTATCTCGTAAAATACCCGCTAATTCTCTTTTACTGTGTTCCGAAATACCTTGAACTCCTTGCAATTTTTCGTCGATTTCTTTATGGACTTCTAACATGAGTTGAGGCGATTCCCCCTTTTGTGCATGCCATTCTAATTCTTCATCCTCTTTATCTCGCATCATTCTTAATTGTTTGTTTATAACTGGTATTTCTTCTAACTTTAGCTTTTGCTCAAAGAGAAGTGTGACATTCCTGAATGTTACGCTACCTTTCCCCATATCTATTATCGCTCGTCTCTCATTCAAAAAATCTGCACCTATAATCAAATCTACTGTTAGTTTAGGTATAATCATGAAGTTGGCTTCGATCTTTTGACCTTGCCACGAAAGAGTTAACCTTGTTTGTCTCGTAACTTAAGAAGCATTGTTTCTAATAGGACTTTAATCTTGCGTGTTTTCAGAACTGGCAATTCCTCATTAGCATTACACTGCATGAATAAATTTTTTGAGATCGCAGTCAGTTCACTTCCACTATCAATTACAATATTGACTGTGATATGCTTTACCATGGCCTTCACAATTGGTTGAATTTGAAAGGGTTGGTTCTGTTCTTCTTCTTCTTGCATCGACGAATCCTCCACTGAATCATATATGAGTCTTTTTAGGAATTTCCCTTGTGAATTCGAACTTTCTGTAGGATGAGCTCCGACTGCTACTTCTCTTTCTTTTATTTCCTCTTCTCTATTTCTTCCTTCATTTACGCTTTCTTCAACATCCTCTACTTTTTCCTCATCATCGTCTATCTTCTCCTTCTTCGTCGCTACTTCCACATAATCGCATCTAAATGCTCTAATTATCGCTTCATAACTTCCTTCATTATATACGTTGGGTTGTGTGCCCACTCGTAACTTATTTTCAACTTCTGTCGACTGCACATTATCCTCATTGAATTCGCTTTCCCTGGTTTCCATCTCAAATAGCCTTGCAATACTCATTACTTCGTCCTTTCCTCCTACATTCATTGTGCATGCCTCTGGTAATTCATCTTCCTCGTCAGTATTCTCCCAATTAATTTCGTCCCAACACGATATTGTTATTTTCTTGTCTTCGTTTTCATCTGGTCCCTGCGGATTTGTTTCTTCCTTCTTCTCTTCTCGTGATAAGAGTTTTACTTCTCTGTTCAAGGTGCTGCAATTGTCCTGGGTCGGTGCGTCATTCTGTTTGGCATGGGCGCTTAGCTGTCAATTCGAACGTTTATCGGGGTTTGGTGGTCTCACCTCCACCTCTTCTATCTGTATTCTCTTTTCTTGTTCAGCTTGTTGATATTGGTTTCTTTGTTGATAATTTGTCGGTCTATTGGTTCTCCAGTACCCGTTCCGGTTGTCGTTATTCCCTCTGTAATAGTTGTTGCCGTTCCTGGTGAATTATAGTTATTGCCATATTCTCTTCTAAATCCATAACCGGTTCTTTGTTGAAATGTATTGTCGTTTCTTGGTGCGAAGTTATCACATGGTTCGTAATTATTGTTTCTTCGTACTGTGTCTTGTGGATTCCACTGCTTTTTGCTTTAGTTTTCACGTGCGCTTCGTCTTTTTCTTACGTCATCTTCCGAAAATATGAACTCTAGTTCCCTTAGGATACCTTTAAATGCTTCGACGTCATTGCCTCCGCGACCTACTAATGATTGCTGGTATTTCAATGGTAGCTTCATTGCGCATAATTTAATCAACTCTCCGTCACTGTATGGTACATCTAAGCATTGATTTTTCTTTGCCATTAATTCGAAAAATTTCACGGGACTCTTCTCTTCTGAATTTTTAAAATATGGGTTCTGTAATAATTCGTACTTCACTCTGTTCTGTGCTTCGCTGGACCAATATCGTGAGAGAAACTTCTCTCTGAAATCTTCGTACGATCGGCATGTCGCTGCAACATTCTGCATGGTTTCTGCGACTGTTCCTGACATGTGTGCACATATAAAGTCTAATTTGTGTGCTAGCGTCCAGTGTTCTGGTAATCCTACTCGGAATTTATCAATAAAAGTTCGTGGATGTAATGAGTTTCCTTCTCGAAAGTGTTGAAATTTTCTGACTGTGAGGAAATGATCGTTGTCGTACTTCGTCATAGTTCCATATGAAATTCGCGATTCTTCGCCAATTTTGTTTCTGATCATTTTTCCCGTCGTTCTTTCCGGTTGTGGTAGATCCATTGGATATTGTCCACTGTAACTTTCGCCTACCCTTGCGTAGTATCGTTGGAGTGGTACGCAATAATTTTCTTCCATCGGTTGTGAACGTGTAGCTGAATGCATTGCACTGTACTCTTCGCGACCTGGCTTTCCATTGTCACGTATTGGTTCGGTATTTTGTCTGGCTAACCTTGCTGCTTCATTTCACGATCCAAACTGTCTTGAAACATACATTTGTGGTTCCGCATGTGTTTGTGGTGACGTTTGTTCATCAAGAATTTCGAAACGTGTTTGTTGCTGTGCAGGCTATCTGATTTCACGTATGTTACTTTCCGCCTGTGATTGGAATCGCAAATGTGTAATATCTTCGTTAATTGCTTGTTTTTCCGGTGCTGTTACAGATACGGATGTGGTTGCAGACTCCGTGCTTGTTCGATCCTGTTCACTACGCTCTTCCATGGTTTGCAACAACTCTGTTCTCAATTTCTGAAATTGTCGCTTCGTTTGCGCTTCTATTTTGACTATGCGGTTATCATATCTTTTCAGCGCTGCTTTTGTGATACGTTTGTGTAACACACTGTTTTCAACAACTTCACGCGCTGTACCTGCTGCTTGGCTAGTAATTTCGTTTATCTGTTTCTCTAGTTTCTTGACTTCTCCCTGGGTGTTGTTACGTAATGTTTTGATCTTGTCCTGAATGTCATTACGCAATGTTTGTACGTCCGCTTGTAGCTTGTCAATGTCTGTTCTCAATTGATTGTGACCCGTTATTAAGTTTCCTATCACTCGAGATTCTTTTGCCTCGTCTTCAATACGACTTAGGTGTAACTGAATTTTTTTGTTTTTTTCTTTAATCTCTTGCATTTGTCTCGTGGTTTCTGCATTCTGAATTTGAATTTGGTTCGCTATGTCTTTATTTTGCCCTGTCATGGTTTCCGTAATTTGTTGTAATAATTCTGGTGGGTCCTATTGCGTTTTCTTCCGACGTCCTACGCTCTGTGTTTTCGCCCAAGTGTTGGTTCGCAACCGATTGCATTGATCTGTGCTGTGACACGTTTCTGATCGCATTCCTTGTACTCTGTGGTGACGGAGCTCTGATTACTTGTACTATGGGTTCTACGTATTCAAGACGCAAGTTAGAATACTCATCGACTGTCTCTCTACTTTCCTCCTCGTCTGTCGTATGCTGACTTACATTTTCTATGCCTTGACGTACATTATCCTCGTTATGGTGCGTTGTATGTCCTATTTCTCGCGATACTGCATCGTCTGTTGTACTGTCCTCTATTCTCTGTCCATTTTCATGCTGGGTATCTACCTCAATTCGGTCAAGGTCTCGATTTGCCATTGCTAATCATTCCGAATCCCTTATTTTCTGTTTTAAAAGCAATTCACGCGCCCTACTTCGAGTCAACATGCGCTCATACGATCTCGCGCGTTTCATAAACTTTTTGTTCACACGACTTGACACTTATTATACCCAAGACTGACAATCCATTCACTTACTTGTTGGGTCAGAACCAACTTGTCAACGATGTATCCGCCACCTGTGCGCTTGCGTTGGAGAGAAAACTTAATTCTAACCATTTTTAAAATTCATAACTTAATTATGCTATTGTCTCTGCTAGAATGTCGCACTTTTTATTGAATACTTTATTACTATCTATCGCTGCAGCTTCTGTTTTCAACTATTTATGCCTTTCAAAAATTTTTTTTTTATTACGAAAATTTTTTAACACGATATTTTTCGGACCTAGTTAGGCATGTGGTCGATCTTCAATCATGATATTTTACAATCCTGGCAGGGTCGCCATTTTCTAACATTCTGTGTGGTGTCTGTTGTTCTATATCGTGTCTCCCTACCACTTTTGCGCAACGACGCTCTGAGCGTGTTTTTTAGGGAATTGACTATTTTGAACCTGGGACCTGTTGCTGGTAAGGAGACGTCAGACCACACATGACATGTAGAGTTCAGAAGAGTTCAGTGAGACTAGCGATGATATAACCAAATACTTAATGATTTCAGCATCAGCTCCACTGCACTCCCTGTAAAAGAATCTTAATACTAACTAAATTTAGTGGAAGGGGTTCAAGGCTTTCCTATTTTTAGTTATCAGGTAAAATAACGTCGAAAAAGCAGTTAAGTTTACCATTGGAAATTTTATTCTACTCACAAAACATTGTTTATAAATTGCACTATTGATAAAAGGAAATCTTTTAATACAGGATGATAAAAACCAACTGCGTTCAACAAAAATGTGAACAAATATTCCCTGAGTGGGTTTCCAAGTTCTACAATGGATCGAAGGATGACCTATGCCATATCACATCTATAATCTAGGCTTAAATTAAGTTTCACAAGAGAGAAAACTATCAAAATGGTCTACAGTGATCCTCAATTATTTTTAATTACTTATCCAACGTACAGTGGCTGATATGGCTTCTCAATAACTATATAACAGAAAAATCATCGCGTTTCAGATTTTTAATTCAAGTGGCAAATGTGAACACCATGAGTTTTAATTGACGATCAACACTAGTATTACGCAAAAAGGGGGTGTAACAGATTAGCCTTCTGCAGTTCTGAGTGAAGCTTTATGCGCTGTTATGCGGCATCGTATGCGTTCATTACCTTGTTGGTGTTCGTCAGGGGGCGGCGGGCAGTACAGCTCTGCTCACCTCGCCGTCTCAGATGCAACTCTCTCCTAACTTCTCCTTACTACAATTTACCGAAGTTGGTTTAAAAAAACTATCTGGCTGTGTTTTCATCTGACCAATCAGGATCTCAATGTTAACCTTAAGCTTCGCCTACAAAAATTCTGTCTATGCAATGAGAAACGTTATACTTTTCGTGGTGGGGCAACGTTTTAAAGTTTGCAACGTAACAGAGACGCGAAAAAGTCCCACGCTAAAACTTGCAGCTGGTGTGGTCCTTTTAGGGTTATCATAAGATCTATACTGTTCTTCTGGAGGGCTCTATCTTTTAACATGGGCTGGGGGTGATCCTGACGTAACAGAGACGCGAAAAAGTCTCACGCTAAAACTTGCGGCTGGGGTAGCCCTTTTTGTGTTATCGTAAGATCTATACTGTTCTTCTGGAGGGCTCTAGCTATTAACATGGGCTGGGGGTGGTCCTAGCGGTTAACTGTTGACGTGGGTGTCCGTCCCTTATCGTAGGGCCTTCCAGCTTAACACGGTTCTGCTCTCGGCTTCTGTTCTCGTTTCTCCGCTCGGAACTGCGTCTGTCTCACGGTGGGAAGGTATGACATGCGTTTAGGCATTCTTGTGTTAGTCTGTGGTATTCCATTTGCTCACTCGTTACTCGTATTACTTTGGTTAATTTAATGTCACTATTTATTCGGAGCTTTGCGACATACTACTGGATTTGCTTCTCATGTCAGGGTTTTCATGGAAGGTGTTGGATTTGCCTGACACCTTACAATTGTGATGTTTCATTTATTTCTTAGTTACTAATTTTACATATGATCTGCATCCTGGAAGATAATGCAATCCATGATTCACAGTTATTTTATTTATTTATATCCATAGTACATACATACATTACCGGAAAACAGATTGTGGACATATGACGTACAGAAGCTACTAAATCGCGGGACCGTCGAGTGCTCAAGCAAAGCCCGATATTTTCCAGAGCTGTGACGTAAGCTGTTCTAGCAGGCCGAGTCGTACCGAAGCACAGCTCTTGTTTTGAAACGATGTCATTCAGAATAAAATTCAAGAACTTTTGACAGCTGTGTTTCCATCGTCATCAAGACCTAGAATCCATCGACTTCGAGATTAAGCGTATTGGTTAGTTAAAACTAGGAGACCTCCACAGGACAATCGTGGGAAATTTATGAAGAGATTTCGGTGGTTCTTGGTCTAATTAATTGATGGAGATGTGGAAACAGAATTAGTTTTAAATAAAATCCGGTAGATTTTCTCTGGATTATATGATAGGTACATGGTAGCCCTAAGAGTTGTGTAATGAAACTCTGTTCTGAAAGTTTGTTGTTTTTTCAAGTCTGTGTCGGTGGGCATTCACCACACTTCACAGAAGTTGGCCAAAAGCATGGTGTTAGTGCGCCAGTCTTGAAGAGCGCGTACAACTGGTAAAACAGGCCACAGCCCTTATTGGCAGCGCTGATTATGTCCGACCTCCAAGCGAAATTCGTGTCTATGATAAGACCAAGGTATTTGACTATGTCACAGCAAGTCAGGTCAGTGCCAACCGCTGCCGAGGCTGTGTTTCTTTCTTTATTGTTATAGCAATTGCTCACGAAGGGGCCGCCTGGCAACGGATAGAATCACTTTTCATACAAAAGCGACATAGATTTAAAAAATGTTTTATAATACTTGAAAACGGATGACGATAAATGATGTTTGTTTAAAACATGTTGGTGGACAATATTTATGATTTTTAAAACATTTTAAATGTTTTCATTTTACAGTTAAAATATAATCTCCGATGATAATGTGAATGATAATCTGCTATGGTGATGCTGTTGGCAAATGAAAACGAAAATGGTCAGGATGAAGGTGGAATAATGAGTGACTATGGAACATTGAGGAACCGCAGATAACGACTAAAGGTCGGTGAGGTGTAGGAAGAAGTGGGAGGGGACAGAAATGGAAGGATGGTCAGCGTTGTGAATACAGATCTCAGGACGGGTGTCATTTTTGGGGAGCGGGAGAAGACTAATGGAAGATGGGATATGGTTGTAGTGGCGTTATATGGCCTGGTTTTTAGTGTGTGGGATTATGGGTGCCGGAACTGTCTTTTGCTATTAATGTGTTGAATACTAAGGTGCTCTAGGAAGAGAAGATGTGAGAAGAGGCTGATTTGGTATAGGATACTAGCTGGGGATGGAAGTTGGGTATGGAAGGCGAGGTAGAGTGCTTGTCTTTTCAGGATTCCGAGGGACTTGTAGAATTTAGGGGAGGCAGACGTCCATGCGACGTTGGCATAAGTGAGGATTTATTGTTTATTGCTATTTAGCGTGACCAGATTATGACTGAAGGTCCTCTCGTACATCTGACCAGGAACAACACATACCAGAGATTTCACAAAGAAGTTCACAGTAATAGTAGTCATAATAATATTAACAATTATAATAGTAATAATAGTAATGGTTGACACTAACAATAATAATAATAATAATTATCATAAAAATAAGAGAATGACATAAGGATTTAAATAAATTGTTTTAGTACATTTGAGTCTGTGATTAGAGTTAACAGGAGTGAAAAGAATATTGGTGAAGAAGAAGAAGACAGTGACAGTAGAAGATAGGAAACAATGAAACACAAATAGAGAACTCTGCTGACAAGAAGGGGGGGGGGGATTTTGCGAGACTAAGCACAGATCTGAGTATAAGATAGATAACTATTGTAATAGAATGTGGGCCATTAGCTGTATTTTGAAGCTCGACAGGGATTTGGTACCTCTTATATTCTATGGAAGATTGTGTCGGGTTCCTGATATCGAGAATGATTTAGAGAATTTGGCAATGTTATGTGCTGGTACGGAGAGTATTTTATTCTGTTGGGAGCGGGTGTTTCTGCTATGCTGTTCAGATAGTAGTATAAAAGATGACGATAAATAAGAGGGATAAATAAATAAAGATAAATAAGACGACGATCGAGCAAGCATAGGGTATGATAGTCTCTAGGCTTCTTAGCACGTAACCATGATAATTGTTTGCTGGAAGAAGTGATATGGTCGATAAAGGGAATGTCACAAATGTATCATGCACAAGCATTCATTGGCAGTTCCAACCTGCATGTGCTTTCGTGTGAAAGTCCTTGGAGAATAGCATCACCATAGTCGAGTATAGGAAGTAAAAAAAAATGGTTCAAATGTGGCTCTGAGCACTATGGGACATCAGTTCCCTAGAACTTAGAACTACTTTAACCTAACCAACCGAAGAACATCACACACATCTCCATGCCCGAGGCAGGATTCGAACCTGCGATCGTAGCGGTCGCGCGGTTCTAGACTGAAGCGCCTAGAAGCGCTCGGCCACAGCGGCCGGCATAGGGAGTACATGTGACGCTACAAGCTTCTTATTAAGTTCGAAAGAAAACACTTTTTTATGTTTGTCTAGTGAGTGACGTGATGCTGACACCTTCCTACAGACTGCAATTGTGTGATCAGTCCAGTCTACGTGATGATCTAGAATTATCCCCAAAGAAAGAATGTAGAAGTAAGAAAGTTTATTTCTGTGTCGTTTAGGATTAATGGTGGAAGACATTCTCTGTATTGAGGAGTAACGAGTCTTTTGTGGGCGACTAAAATGTTTTAAGTTTCATACATAATTTCTACGGCCAGTTTGACAAGGCAAATAAGTCAGTATTTATATGCTGGATGGATGCGCACTAGTTTTTTGGGTCTGCACTTAGATGTAGCTGGAGATCGTCAGCGTAAATTTAAAGTGGGAGAGAACAGTTGAGACGTCATTAACATATAATGAGAATAGTTGCGGTCCCAGTACTGATCCTTGAGGGATTTGTGATACTGCACTCCTCCATTGTGACCTTTTTGTTCCAATCATTACACAATGAGTGGAACCATTCTACAGCACTTGAAGAAAGGTTTAGGCTTTTTACTTTAGCAAGTAAAATTTCAAATGTGAAATCTGAAAAGCACATAATAGTCGCCTGCTGTTTGTCCATGGCTTAAATCATCAGTCACTTTTATAAGAGCCGTCTCTACTCATGTTGCGATTGACCTCCACATGCGGTATGTTTATAGTTTTACTCGGTTTCCGGCTTTGTGCTGGATGTTGAGGAGGTGTGAATTCCATGTTAGTTTTGTGTCGAAGGATAGTCCCAAGTGTGGATGCCGAGGCTGGCACACTGTTCCGCTTATATAGGTACAGCAGCAGCGTATGTAAGCATCCAGAGGAAGGATGCAGTGACACATAGTGGGAAGGCTAGTTGGGCAGTTCTTGGCAGTTGTGATCCGCAGAGGGACTGAGTGACGGCAGGTGGCGTGAGGGACTGGCGCTCCGTTTGGAACTTTCGATCCTGTTTCTCTTCTTTGTTTCCGCTCGTTGTCCAGTGCCTGGATGTGTACCCCTAATCATTTTGTTTTGTTCGAAATGGCGCGGCTTGAAAACTGAGCAGATGTTATGCACGAACAACGTATCACTAATGAAAATTGTCATTGTATTTTAATAAATCCTTTGTACTGTTAGTAGGGTACTGTTTTGGGGTGGGGTGAATGAGGGTACAGCAACAGACACAAGAACTTCACTTATTACTAAGCTTACAGCACATGTATTGCAAAGGTGTTCAATGAGTACCGCAACACATTTTTGTTTCTGAAAGAAGGTTGGTTTCATTCAGGTTTCCAATATAGCATATTAATCCCCATCTTTTAACTGCAAAACCTTATTTTTCAACAAAATCTCCTTTCAATGCGACAGCCTTACACCAGCTAACTGGGAAGGCGTGCATGGCTGCATGGTTCTATTCTACTCGTCGACGACGAAGCCAATATTTTGCCGCATCAATAACCTCCCCATCATCCATGTACTGCTATCCTTCACTGACCAGACAGATGGAAGTTGGATGGTGCGAGATCCGGACTATGGGATGGATACGGAAGGACAGTCCAATGAAATTTTGTGGGCTCCTCTCGGGCGATGCCTTGCGTTATCATGGAGAAGAAGTTCATTTCCATTTTTGTGGCCACGAGCATGTTGAAGTCGTTTCTTCAATTTCCTGAGGGAAGCACGACACAGTTCTGAGTTGATCATTGTGCCATGAGGGAGGATGTCAAACAGAGTAACCCTTTCACAATCCCAGAAGATCGTCGCTGACTTCATGACTTTCTTGACTGAGGATGCGCCTTTGAACTTTTTCTTCGGAGGAAAGGTGGTTTGGCGCTGCTCCATGGTTTGCCATTTTGTTTCCCATTCCAAGCCATGAACGCATATTTGATCGCCTGTGAAGATATTCGACAAGAAATTGTCACGATAAAACTCGTAGAATGCAAGCATTTCCGCACAGATGGTCCTATGTTGCCCTTTTGGTCTTCTGTTAGGCGCACACCTTTGAGTACAGTAACTGGTGGACGAGTATGTCAGCACTACTAACAGAGACGTTCAGTTGAGCAGCGAGGTGTTTGATTGTAATCCGTTTTCCACCTCGAATGAGAGCGGCCTCACGTTCCAATATTCCAGGAATCACAAATTCAAATGGCTCGGAGCACTATGGGACTTAACATCTGAGGTCATCAGTCCCCTAGAACTTAGAACTACTTAAACCTAACCACCTAAGGACATCACACACATCCATGCCTGAGGCAGGATTCGAACCTGTGACCATAGCGGTCCCGCGGTACAAGAATGAAGCGCCTAGAACCGCAGGAATCACAGCTGTGTGCGGCCGGCACGAGGGCAAGACCTCATTGCGATGCTGACAGACGCCATGCTTAACGACTCACCGTGCTTTTTTTCACAGCCGGGTCGCCGTAAACTCACTGCAAGGCCTATGAATATCTGTGATGCTCTGGTTTTTCGACAGAAGAAACTCAGTGAAAGCTCTCTGACTGGACTGTACCTCCGTTACAGACACTATTTTGAAGGCTATGTATAGCACCGACACCTATCGGAAATTGATGAAACTATAAGGGCTAAAGCGGAAATATTGTGAAATATTGCCGTTTCAGCCCAAACAACAAATTCCGCATTTTTCGACCAAAACTGGTCTAGGAAAAAGTGTTCTATTTATTTTTGAACGGCCCTCGTAGAATAAACCTGAAAATGTAAGCTGTCTAAAGCCTCAACGTCTGTTGTGTTATGCAGGTCACCTACAACCTGGGCGCCAACGCGCTCACGTGGACCGTGGTGAACGAGTTGGTGCCTTCCTCGATACGTGGTCTCGCCAACTCGGCGGTGGCAGTCTGGACGGCACTGCTCACCTTCGCCTGCATCAAACTCTTCCAGGTGGTCTCTTCTGCCCTCGGAACATACGTTCCGTTCTGGTTCTTCGGAGCGTGCGCCATTGGGGACTTCGTCTTCACTTTCTTCTTAATTCCCGAGACGAAAGGCCGCACGCTGGAAGAAATCAACGCCGAGATGAGGGGCAAAGCTATGGGGAACGTAACGACTGATGGGGAGAAGCCTGGCCCCTGATGTGTGTCCTGTAGGCAGTGTGTTACGAGATCGTGTTCGTCGATTTTCTGCAGGACCCAGTCCACCCTGTTAGGAGGCAGCTGATTCTCTTGTCGAAGTGGATTAAGCACGCTTCTTTTAAGAGGAAAGGGACTATTGCTAATGACTAGATATACTGTTTCCGACGAGGATGCAGTAATGTCTTTCCTGACTACCTCGAACAGTGCTTGCGTTGTGGAGTTCATTGGGCATCAAGCTCGAAATAATTTAGTCAATTCGACATAGCAGTTCAACTCTACAGCACAACAAGCTACTGACAAAATGTACTCATATCTACACGATCTGATTAATGATACAAATGTGATGAATACATCAAATTGCATACTGTTTAAAACAGGAATTATTCGTCTCTGTGTGACAGCAAACAAATGTGTATTCGTTTTATAAACTTGTTCGCTTTAATTTCAAGTAATCTAATGTCTCTCTCTGTATTGTTTTGTTCGTAAATCTGTAAACTGTTGTTATAAATAAAACATGTGCTTCATGAAGTGAAAAATTTATGCTTTCGACACAGAGTATGAAATAACGTTGGATGTAATGAATGTGACGTTATAGGGATAGAAAAGAATGTTTAACTATTGGTATTCTTGTAAGTGTTCACACAGAAAGAAAACGCCGCCAATTTGTCTGTAGTGGTGCAGATGGTGGTGTTTATTCACTAAAATATATTGCAGAACAGTGACTAAACGCCTGGGAGACATGAAATATCCGAAAACTGAGACATGATAGAGAAGAATGCCTTCGGCCAAACCAGCACTTCACCTATGAGGAGAGAGGAATGTTAGAAAATAGTATGACTGGCTGCAGAACTGTGTTCGGAATAATTGTCGTGGGATCTTTATTAAATCTACATACTGAACAGAACTAAGATTATTTATCGTACGATTATGCTTTCACTTCAAAGTTAGAATATATTCTGTAATCTAGTAACGTTAGTAAAAACTAAATATTTTCTAACAATCATGTTAGAACGGATCAACGGATCACACATTTAAGCTGTTCGTCAATTCTTAAAAAAACTGAATTCACTGACTTGTTCACCAAAATACTAATAGAGGAAAGTGGGGCAAGATTGCGCACTCAAAGTTTAAATAGCGATATACTGAAGGAAACGTCACAAATTACAGTTATATTTTAACTGACATTTCATCTGAATTTTGCCTGTCCGAAAGTCATAGAGACAATTTAAACTGTAATTCGCACTTAGTAAAAAAAGTAATGCGAATGCGCAGTCTTACCCGAGCGTGGGGTAGGGGTGCGTTTCTAGTGGGGTAAATTTGCGCATTATTATCAAATGAGAAAAACATGTGTGTCATTTAGTTACTCATCTTTTATTTCATTTATAGCGTACATAGACGTAATATATCTTGTTTCTCAGCATATAACAGTTACTGTTGATACAATATTTGACCTAATGAACAAATCTGGGCCTGTCATCAAAAACATGCAAAAATATTCCTGTCGGACGAAAATATTTTTAACAGAGATTTCAAATGAAGTGTCCAGAACCTTCATAACAAGAGCAGGATTCATACCACCACTCCTCGCACTTGAGACATTGAATCCAGTCTTCTGTTGGTGGATTGTTGTATTTTTCAGTATAGCCTGGATAGTGAAAAGTTTGTGAATTTTCCCTAGACGTATTTAAGTTTTGCTTTGCTTTCTTTTTGTTTGCTTGATCAGAATCAAACAGTTTCCTTTTTGGTTTCTTTATTTCTTGTTCTGTTGATTGGGATTCCAGTTGCTTCTTGAATGGAATCCCAGATACTATTTCTGACTTCTTTCCTTTCTTCTGTCGTTTTTCGCAATCTTTTCTTCTTGGCAAAGGAATTATTTCTTTTGGGGAAACGTAGGTACTTGGTCCTGGTAGTGGTTCATTTGTAGATATCTCTGAACTTTGGCTCTGGGGAGATCCAGTTTCAACTGTGGAGGCATCATTAAATTTGTCACATTGGTCTGTAACAGTCGAAGGCAGGAAATCTTCCTCGGTGAATATGTGATGATCGACTGGATAAATGCCACATATCTTGAACGCCTTTGGTGCCTTCGTCATTGTCGCCGTCCTTTGATAAGCGTTTCCAAACAATTCAGCGATACATTCTTGCGTAATTATATATCCAGGGTGGCTAATGAGCCACTTGTCGCATTCCTGTGAATAAAAGTCCTACAGTGGCTTGAAAAAGCAGCGATCCATTGGCTGCATTTTGTGGCTACAATTAACAAGACTGGATTGTCTTCTGTTGGCTGTGTATGTTTTTCAAAATGTTGTAGCCATGTCAGATACAAATCTGAGTTGATGTATCCAGTGTCCGAACACATCATTAGTGACTAAGGAGGGGCACCGTTCTTCAAACTCTCCTTCATCCTTTTCCGAGGGAATATTATTCCTGGAGGGATGTAACTCCCCCCAGCTCCCATACAACATACAACCGTTATCAGCTGACCTCTTTCTGTAGACGCTATTTTGCCTATGTGCTTCTTGCGCGCGTTGCAATTACTTTCGGAACGTTGTTAGGAACAGTTGTAATTCCTGACTTATCCATGTTATATCTGCGATGAGGTTAAAAATTTATATCTCTCCATCAGCGACGAAATATTATCGAAGAAGATGCTCGTTGCTGTTTGTTGAACCCCATCACATGTCAAAGACTAGTTTTCTGTGGGATCCGAAGGCTAAGATTTCGTCTCTGCAGGAAATCATAAGCCCAGTCCTTTCCGGCCATCTTAGTGTTTTTGTCAAATTTTGTTTTTATGTTATTCCTCACAGACTACTCATGAACTAATCTTCTGAAATCTTTCAGAGTCATACCATAATAACATTTGTCCAAAGATCTGCAGTGTTCGGCGAGTTCCAGTTCCTGTTCATCATTAAAAGTTCTTCCGAATCTTCCCAGTTTGTTTACCCCAAAACCCTGAAAAAAGTGGGGGTGGGACTATTAATTTAAGCTTATCCCTACGTAGGCAAAAGTTTCCAAAATAAAAAATATAGAGATAAAAGTATACCTGCAAGGGCCTCGTACCTCTTTAAGGCGATTTCTGAGGACAGTTTCACTTATTCCAAGCTCCCTCGCTATTTGTCGTTTAGACTTGCCATTTTTATAGCTTCTAGTATTTCTGGAGTGCACGGTTTCCGACGCTAAAATATAAAAAAGATTCTTAGAGGACTACTGTCGATATATAATATCCACCTCAACGTTCATAAATATTTCTAGGTCTATGAAAAAGCTGATAGTTATAACGTATGGGGTAAGATTACGCACTGCGCAGTTTTGCCCCACCTGCAGCGCGTGAACTTGCCCCGCACTACGATACTGCAGCTTTTGACTGCACATGGAAACGCTTAGTAGGAATATAGATGTGTTAATACACCACAAGACTGACAATGCATCGTAGTACACAATGGAATAAAGTTAAAATTGATAATCCCATTATTGCCTGAGTTATAGCTTATTTCCAGAACAAGAAATGTTATATGAAAATAACGTAAAACAATTCTTACCGCATTGCACAGCCGTTAACACCAGGATAACAATCAAACTGCGGCAACAAAGGGTCAGCCACAGAGGCTATTTCGTGCCCTGGAGAGTAGCCAACTGCTGCATTACTAAAACTGAGATACAAGCCGCGCAATCTAACCCCACTCTACTCTATGGTTGTATCTAGCACTATCTGATGAAATATCATCAGTTTTTTGTTTTATTTTGTAATCACTCTAATTAATAAAGAAGTCTTATTTCAGTTACAAGAACGATACATACAGTTATGGAAGATAAACACCCCCCCTACAGCCATGTATAATTTCAGTTTTAGTTTTCATGTAATACTGATTTTTGTAAATGCTTACGGAGCCATGTGTTAAAAATACGTATGTAGTAAAATGACACTCGAAGCAATGCTTAGAAATACAAAAAAGTCAGTATACAAAGAAAGCAGAGAAAAGGGTAACGTAAGAGTGAAGAAAAGCAAAGAATCATAGCTAAAACTATTTCCTTCCCCATTTCCTGCGACTCTTGACCTCTGGAATATCGCTTCGTAAGGAACAGCTGTAGTCGGACAACAAAGAAGCACCCCATTTGCATTGGCAACGTTTTTCCATTTGAGGAATGTCTGGTTGGATCTGTTCTTCTCTGGTAAGAAATCCAAACGATCATTCAAGGAATGTAGTTCAGGCGGTATGTTACTTCCTATAAAGTAGTATGGCTTCAGCAGTTCTTGTTCAATATAGCGATGGTTTTTAGTTTATGAATCTAGACAGTCAAAACAACGAAAATAATGCTAATGTTGAATACGTATGTCTAATTAACCTCCTGCAGCAATTCAAGTAATATTGTAAGCAATAGAGGCCCACACTGTGAGGCACATGGAGGTTTGGATCGATCTGGGGAGCATGGACGAGTTTACAATAGATTGAAATGATAAAATTAAGTCGTGACGGCACGAAAACCGGTGCAATAATTTTGATGCGTCACAGTTCCTTCTGTTGGCTTAAATATTTCAATGCTCTGTCAAATTCCGCTAGCATTACTGCGTTACTGACTTCAACTTCATCCAGTTGCTTCCTTTTCCATGCTTAATTCTGTAGGAAACAGTAATCTCACCACAAAACTCGAAAATGAGTGTCGATTTTGTTTCCTCTGTAACGTGGGAACAATTCGTTTACGCAGGTATACTGCTATGAAAAACCTTATCCTCCAAACAACCTCTATAGGTATGAAATATATATTATGGAACCAGTTGCACGTCAGCAACGTTTAATGTTCAGTGTAGCATGTACTTCAATGGATAATCATTGCCAAGAGGTGCAGGCAGATATCCAATACCGAAGTTTGGGCTTGTGACAAAAGCTTACCTAGGATCAGAGAAAGCGAGGGAGCCGTGTTTGCAAGCTCATCTGACGAGCGCAACTGGACACTTTTACTTTTCTAAGTCGGACTTATATGTCTAAAATCACTGTGAATAACGCTCTTCGGTACATATGACGGCGTAGCGCTGTAAGCATTCCTTCCAGACGCTTGTGCCTGTGGACTTGGTCAGAATGACGACGTATTTACAGTGGCCTGCTATGTCATGCAGGAGCAAGCGAGTGTTCCAGATGACAAACACAGATAACTACGACCGCACCTGACACGCATTTATCAGGCTTTCGTATATAAGTATGTTGATTACTGATACACGGATTGAGAGGCGATTCCCGAGTGCTCCAGGGTAGAAAGGAAGGCTGAGAATACACACTCCGTCGAAGACGCATAACAGAGGACGACATGCGTCGCTTTCCGCTGCAGCTCGTTGCCGCCCTAACAGGTGAGTTCGTGTGCATCCCTAACTGTGATACAGGTACAGACAGACTTAAGGGGACCACACCCTGCCTATCTAACCCATGTTAATTTAGGCAAGTATTTGATCCATTTCTGAAAAAAAAACTATTTGATGCAGGATCTTAATATTTTTACTGTATGTTACATGATGCTAATAGAGTCAAGTATACTAAAATCTACTTTATCCATTTTATGGTTTTTAAGAAATACTTTTTTAAATTTATTAACAAAAAATATTAAGTTTTTTCTGCAGAATTTTTTTTTTTGTGAACTTCCTAATGGAGGAATATTAATGAATGTAGTACCAGAGGTGGCTTTTAATGTTATCCAGAGCCTCTGAAAATTTCATTCATTTGTCTATGATAGTTTCTGATATAATGGGGCACATATACTGAAAATTTTAGTTTGCGGGAAATTGACTTTAAAGAAAAACTTTTGAAATTTGTTGGTTACAGTTAATTAAAACTGTCCTGCTGCGTATGATTGCCCTTCTTTGGCCTCTAGCAGGTCTTACAGCTTCTTTTTCACCTTCCTGGATGTTTGGCCATATTAGATGCAGACCTGTCTGCATCGGCTATCCTCATTTTATCGCAATGTTGCAGCCCACTGATCATATTTTCACCAGGATTAATTCCCAGCTTTTTCAGTACCCAACACTTTCCACTATTACCCAAATTGAATGTAATAACAGCATCATGAACTCCTAGTTTGATTGTATGCATGCCTACAAATACAGTTTTAGGAAGGCGGTTCCAAATTATGCTGCTAAAACATTCATTTGGGTTCTGTGTCTGCCCATGCAGACAATTCCTTAGGTCCGGATGAGCCAAGTCTCTGAAAATAGGTTTAATTGCTGTAATAACAACAGCAGGAAGAGAATGCTGGTGAGAATTAGATTCTCCAGTTGCCTAAGCCCTATTGTATTTGCACCACGAATTTTCTTCTGATAGACACAATCCATGACATGGCTTACCATCAGTAGAGGACTTATGGAAAAATATGGCCCAAGCATCTCTCTTCGTTGCCTCCAGATTTTCTTTATTTCTCCTAACTGCCTGCCCATAGTATACCTGCAAGTTTTCTATTTCAGTTTTAGTTACCTGACCCTGTCCAGTCAACAATTTTCCATCTTCTAATTTTTTTCGTCTTATATCAACAGTTTTCTCAGCCATGTTCCCAAACGTTTTTGAACATGGCCTACACATTCTATTTTGCTAATAATGGCATCTCCATATGGCTTAGAGTTCACCACATGTTGTATGCCTTACTGTCACCATCGCCCAAATATTTGGTATACCTCTTGTTTCTACAGAGGGATGAAATATTTGTTGTTCTCCATGAACTTCCATACCACCACCTGTTATTCTAAAATTAGCTACACAGTTGTGTTCTTTATGTTCATTGACTAAGCGCCTAGAACCGCTCAGCCACCGCGGCCGGCCTTAATATCGTGTCGGACCTCCTGTTGCTCGGCGTAGTGCAGCAACTCGACGTGGTATGGACTCAATAAGTCATTGGAAGTCACCTGCAGAAATATTGGGCCATGCTGCCTCTATAATAGTCCACAACTGCGAAAGTGTTGCAGGTGCAGGATATTGTGCACTAACTGACTTCTTGGTTATGTTCCACATATGTTCGAGGGATTCACGTCGGGCGATCTGGGTGCCAATTGGTTCGCTCGAAACGTTCGGAATGTTTCTCAAACGAATCGCGAAAAATTGTAGCCTGCTGAAATGACGTATTGTCGCCGGCCGGTGTGGCCGAGCGGTTCTAGGCGCTTCAGTCTGGAACCGCGCGACCGCTACGGTCACAGGTTCGAATCCTGCATCGGGCATGGATGTGTGTGATGTCCTTAGGTTAGTTAGGTTTAAGTATTTCTGAGTTCTAGGGGACTGATGACCTCAGATGTTAAGTCCCATAGTGCTCAGAACCATTTGAACCATTTGACGCATTGTCATCCATAAAAATTCTATCATTGTTGAGGAACATGAATTCCATGAATGGCCGAAAATGGTCTTCAAGTAGCTGATCACAACCACTTGAAGTCAATGATCTGTGCATTCCATGTATACTCAGTCCACACCGTTAAGAAGAAAAACTATGTTGCACAGTGCCTTGTTGACGGCTTAGGTACATTGCTTCGTAGGGTCTGCGCCATACTCGAATCGTAGTATCAGCTCTTACCAACTGAAATCGGGACTCATCTGACCAGGCCACGGTTTTACAGTCGTCTAGGGTCCAATCGATGTCGAAACGAGCCCAGGAGAGGCGCTGCAGGCGATGTTGTGCTGTTAGCGATGACAGTCGCATCGGTCGTCTGCAGCCATAGCTCGTTAACGCCAGGTTTCGCCGCACTGTCCCAAAGGATACGTGCGTATTACTTCCTACACTGATTTCTGCGGGTATTTCACGAAGTGGTGCTTCTCTTTTAGCACTGACAACTCTACGCAAACGCCGCTGTTCTTGGTCATTTAGTGACGGTCCTCGGCCACTGCGTTGTCCGTGGTGAGAAGTAATGCCTGAAATTTGGTATTCTCTGAATACTGAATTTTCTAACGATTTCCGAAATGAAATGTCCCATGCATCTAGCTCCAATGACCATTCCGCGTTCAAAGTCTGTTACTTCCCGTCTCTGCGTTCAACGTCCGTTAATTCATGTCGTGTGGCCATAACCACATCGGAAAGCTTTTCACATGAATGACCTGAGTACAAATGACAGCTAAGCTAATGCACTGCCCTTTTGTATCTTGTGTACGCGATACTACCGCCATCTGTTTATGTGTATATCACGATCCCATGACGTCTGTTGCCTCATTGTATGTTCAAGGTAATGCTCAGCGACAGCTGATGTGCTTGCTTGTTTTGGTTGGGTGTGCTGTTGAAATTTCTTGCACCTTTCCTCGACTGTTCTCTTTCTCGAACATTCATGATTTCGACTGTAATGTCCTCTCAGTTTACCTATCCTTCGGATTACAATTCTTACGTGTAATTTTTCGACGAGGCTCTCCTTGTCGGAAAGTGTTGCACCTCGATGGTCCAGAATCTTTAGCGCCGAATTTCTTTATGAAGGATGGTGGTGGATCGAAGCGTTGAGACAGATGTCTGCTTCCATCCAGGTTTCTCTTGACTAACACATTAGCTTCTTCATATTTTTTTGTCGGACCGAAAGTAAGTTGACTCAGTAATGAACCTAAAACGTTCAGTGGAACTATGGGCAAAGTTTTCGGGATTTAGTTCGGACAATTTATGATGTGGGTTACTTGTAAAGAGAGAGTGTACATAGAACGTGATCATAATATCCCATTCCACGAAACGCAGCTGTTGTTGTGTACAAAGCTAGCAAAATTGCGAATGTGGTATTCACGCTTCCCCATATATTAGTTGAGGATGTGTTTCAGGTATTCTGCCAGGTGGCATATAGGTACACGCATATCACTTACTCTTAGGATTAGAGGAATATCTTCCTTGTGTACCTTCGCAGGGCCATATAGTCGCGGGGGCACAGCTGCTCGTGTTCTGAGACCCTTAATGACGTTAGATTGCAAGTCTGACTCAAAGAGAAGAGCCATCATATTCCTCTAGATATCATTCGTGGGATCGACAGCTACCTGTCTATTGGCAACATCATTTAAAAGAAAAAAAATTCTTGTGTTGTAGTCCACAAGCGATAGTTGGACAGTAACGTTAACCTTGACAGGTGGCAGAATTACAGTTTCCTTGCTCTTCCGTAGACTTCTCAGCACTACACGTTTTTTTTGGAGATGTTGAATTTCAGCTTTGCCACTTTGGTAAGTGCTCCGTAGGTTCCATGGTGAACCTCTACTGATGCTTTCGTCGGGAGCGAAGCTGCAACATTCTCCACGGAGTCGGTGTAATCTGCTAGCGGTAGCGCCTTTGGCGTGGGCACGAAATTTATCCCTTTAGCAAGGATATTCCCGGTATCATCGTGTTCATGTTCGCCAATGAGAATAATTACTGTATAGCTCACCGGATAGTGTCTTGCCTTTTCGTTCAAGAGATCAAATTTTGATATCTGGAGTGCAGACGATTTCAGCTGCATTTATTATGCTTGTGAGTATATTGTTAACCCACTCCGAATGATCTGCAGAGGATGTAGCTGACATGTAAAAATGGGACTGAAGACTCTCTTTTGAACTGGCGTCTAGGATTCGTCGGGTGTTACGAATTCTCTTGCGTACTAGCGCCAGATCTTCACGCCGTATTGTCCTATTGGCCGCTGGTGTGTTAACGCGATGTTTGATTTTGGTGAACGTAGGTGTAACTTGTTGATCTCGACACCTTTTTTAGGAAGATCAGCGTACTGAGAAATCGAACTTTCTCCTGACGGAGCTTGTCCACCTTGTGGAACATCTCCTTCCTGCAGAGTAAATCTTGGTGATCTCTTACGTTTTCTTGGCGTGATTAACGCCGCACTTCCGTTTATTTAGTCGAGATCTCGTTTCCGTTTTTAGCACAATATTTCGACGACTGACCAAGTAGTCTTCTTCAAGTCCTGCGAAATGTACAGCCTCACGGGAATCGGAGTTTCATTTTTTTTTTCACATTACGCAATGCCACTATTGGGAAACGACATAACACGACGACAGAGACATAGCGATACGTCACTGTAACTCACTATATTATTCGAAGTTGTTTCTATTGGGTCTCGTCATAGTGATGGCGCCTTTGAGAGGTTTTGATTAAAATGAAAAGGCAGCATGCCTCTCAAGTCGCCCTCAATTTTATTCGTGAGACACTAACATTTTGTTTGCAGACAGGGCCCATAAGAAGAATATCTGGTAAGTCAGGCCTCTCACATGTATATAGACCTACATATAAAGCGATTTCTGTGAGTGGAGATTTGTATGCAATGCAGTCCTCCTATCTAACTCACTCATAAAGATCTTCTCAATAAAGAAATTACCGTGTACTATCGAAAGGAGTGCTCATATAATGATCATAAAACCCTACAGCATCTTGCTCAGCTGTTGACCTAATCTATCGCTGTTTATTGATAAGCTGTAAACCATGAGCAAAGAGATAGAATAATAAATGAAAGGGCAATACTCTACGACTCGGAGCGTGGAATGTTGGACATCTGAACGTTGTGGGGGAAACTGGAAAATCTAAAAACGAAACTAAACTCCTCCCGAACACGCTATGAAGGCCCAACGGTACCGACCGGCCGCCGTCTCATTCTCAGCCCATAGGCGTCACTGGGTGCGTATATGGACGGGCATGTGGTCAGCACACCGCTCTCCCGGCCGTATGTCAGTTTCCGAGATCGGAGCCGCTACTTCTCAATCAAGTAGCTTCTCAGTTTGCCTCACAAGGACTGAGTGAACCCCGCTTGCTAACAGCGCTCGGCATATCGGATGGTCACCCATCCAAGTGTGAGCCCATCACTACAGCGCTTAACTTCGGTGATCTGACGGGAACCGGTGTTACCACCACGGCAAAGCGTTGGTAAACTAGAAAATCTGAAAACAGAAAAGTAAAGGTTCAGTCTGCCTATAGTGGGATCAATGAAGTGAAATGGAAAGAAGATAAGGATATACGGTCGGGCGAATATAGAATCATGTCAACAGTAGCAGAAAATGGTGTAACTGGAATAAGATTCATCACGAATAGGAAGGTAGAGAGAAGAGTGAGTTGTTGTGAATAGCTCAGTGATAGGATTGTTCTCATCAGATTCGACAGCAGGCCAACGCCAACAACGATACTTAAGGTATAGATGCCAGCGTCGCAAGCGGAAGAAGGTGAGACAGAGAAAGTATATGGGGAATTCAGTACGTAAAGGGAGGTGAAAATCTAATAATTATGGGGAATGTGGTTTTAGGTGAAGGAACAGAAGCAAGAGTTACGGAAGAGTGGCAGGAATCAGAGAGGAGAAAGACTAATTGGGTTCTGCAATAGATTGCAGCTAACTGCTCAAGAATTACAAGACGGGGAGGTACACTTGGAAATGGCCTAGAGTTACGGGAAGATTCCAGCTGGATTACATCATGGTCAGACTGAATTTCCGAAATCAGGTACTAGACTATAATGCGTACCCAAGAATAGATATAGATTCAGATCACAATTTAGTAATTATGAAAAGTAGACTGAAGTTAAAAATAAGTGAAGAATCAGTGTGGAAGGAGTGGGATACTTAAGTAGTGAAGAATGATGAGAAGCGTTTGAAGCTCGCTGAAGATTTGGATTCTGCGATAAGGAATATCATAGTAGGCAGTTCAGTCGAAGAGGAGTGGACATATCTAGAAAGAGCTATCACAGGTATTAGACAGACAGAGATCGATACCAGGAAGGTAACTGCAACGAAATCTTGGTTAACAGACGAAACACTTCAGTATATAGACGAAAGAAAGAAATATAAAATATTCAGGAAAAGACAAGAATACAGCAATATACATCACTTAGTAATGAAATAAATGGGAAGAGCAGGAAAGCCATACGAAAGGCCTGCAAGAAAACTGAAATGAAACGGAAAAAAGAAATGGTAGTTGGACAGACTGACTCAACATATAAAAAAGTCAAAAAAATCTTTGGTGAAATTAAAAGCGTAATGGGAATTCCTCCGTTAAACGCAGAGGACGTAGTGGATAGCTGGAAAGAGTAGACAGAAAGACTCTCTGAGGGAGGAGGGCGGGAAGTAGTCGACGTGCTAGAAGAAGAAATTAGAGTTGAAATGGAATAGATAGGAGATCAAGTATTAGAGTTAGAATTTAAAAGCGGTTGGTAGACTGGAAATTAAATAAGATAGAATGGATAGATCGATGGGGGCAATGGAAACCAAACGACTATTGAAGTTACCATCAGATTTTCTGGAAAATACCATCCACCCAGTTTCGAAGACAGCAGGAGTAGATAACGGCGAGGACTATCGCACAACTATTGCAAAAGAAGCTTAACAGATCATGCATGCAGGCTATTGACAAGAATAATATGCAATAGAATGAGAGCATTGAGGAACTATTAGATGAGGATGAGTTTGGCTTTTGGAAATATAAAGGCACCAGAGAGGCAATCCTGACGTTGTGCTTGATAATGGCAGCTAGACTGAAGAACAGTCGGGACACGTTCATATGATCTGTCGATATGGAAAATGGCGGAGGTTTTAGAAATTCTGGGAACAATAATAGGAGTAGACGAGTAATACACAATACGTACAGAAACCAAGAGGGAGCAACTGCCCGGATTCAAAAGAGTGGTAAGACAGGAGGGCAGTTATTCGATCCTATTGCTTAATCTGTCCATCGAAAAAGCAATGACGGAAATACAAGAAAGTTTAAAAAGTGGAATAAAGTTTATGATGAAAGGATATCAATGAGATTTGCTTATGACAATGTTGTCATCTTTGTATTTGAAAAAAGTATTAGCAGATCTGTTGAAAGGAATGAGCAGTTTAATGAGTACGGAATATGTATTGAAAACACAGAAGAAATTAAAAAGCAGTTAGAAACAGCATGAATGAAAACAGCGAGACACTTAACGTCATAGTTGGTAATCAAAAAGTAGACGGAGTCAATGAATTTTATTGCCTTGAAAGCAAAATAACGCATGACGAATGAATCAAGGAGGAAATAAAAAGTAGACTAGCACAGGAAAAGAGGGCACTCCTGGCCAAGAGAAGTCTGCTAGTATCAAACATAGGCGTTAATTAGAGGAAGAAATTTCTGAGAACTTAGTTTGGAGCACAGTCTTGCATGGTAGTGAATAATGGACTGCAGGAAAACGGGCATAGAAGACAATCGAAGCATCGGAGATGTGGTGTTACGGAAGAATGTTGAAACTTAGGTAGACTTATAAGGCAACGAATGAGGAGATTCTCCTCAGAATTGGCGAAGAAAGAAAAATATGGGACACACGGCCAAGAAAAAGGCGCAGGTTGATAGAAGACGTGTTAAGACACCAAAGACTTCAGGGAATAACTTCCATGGTACTGTACGGAGTTGCAGAGGCTAAACACTGTGGAGGAAGACACAGAGATCGGAACACATCCAACAAATAACTGAGGATATAGTGTGCACGTACTATTCTGAGGTGAAGGGGGGGGGGGGCTAGGGAGAGGGCGGGCCTTCAAACCAATCAGAAGACTGATGACTCAAAATAAAACAAAAAATAAAAAGTAAAATTAGAATGAGGTACAGTATAGGAAAACAAACTTGGGAATGAATACATCAGTCGTCCAAAGCTGCCTAAAGTGATTGTCAATACATCCAGACACTGCCACTTTTCTTTTATTCAGCTGTTAGGTGTAAACATCCATTAGCTGTTTTCGTCTGTAAGTATCGACTATAGAGAAGATGGTCGATGCAGCCGTTCTTCTGCCCAATCTCTGGCGAGCAGCCTTTCGCCAATGACATCTGCAGATATCTGTAGCGCGTGACCAGCCCTATCTGCGATTCACAATGTAAATCGAATGGCTGATGCAGCAGATCATTATCAGCCATCAGCTATCAGTTCTCAAGGTATTACTTCGTAATTTACTTTCGCCATCGGAAACAGTTGTAGGGAATAATGATTACCGTGCATTTTTTTAGAGATTAATGTTCTCGAAATTAATGTGATTGAAAATCTGAAAGTACGCATGCCATGAAAAGACACCATTACACTGGCAGATAATTTTGTATCATTTCACATCGGTCAAGGGAATCAGTTACACGACGTTTGAATGTAAGTGAAGTTTGAAACTGATACGGTGACGCCATCCAAGCGTTTGACGACGTTTGAATTATGTAAAGAAACATCTTCCAGAAAGTAGTATAAAGTATGTTTTCATAGGTATATACGCATAAGTCGTCTATGTTATCTATGTACACTGAAGCGCCAAAGAAACGGGTATAGGCATGCGCATTCAACTACAGAGATATGTAAACAGGCAGAATACGGCGCTGCGGCCGGCAACACCTACATAAGATAACAGTTGTTAGATCGGTTACTGGTGCTACAATGTCACTTTATCAAGATTTAAGTGAGTTTGAACTTGGTGTTATAGTCGGCGCACGAGTGATGGGACACAGCGTCTCCGAGGTAGCGATGAAGCAGGGATTTTCCCGTACGACCATTTCACGAGTGCACCGTGAATATCAGGAAATAATCGATATGCGGCTTGGGAGCCAAAGGCCCAGTCGTGTACCCTTGATGACTGCACGGCATAAAGCTTTACACCTCGCCTGGGCCCTCAACACCGTCATTGGACTGTTGATGACCTGAAATATGTTGCCTGGTCGGACGAGTCTCGTTTCAAATTGTATAGATCGGATGGACGTGTACAGGTATGGAGACAGCCTCATGAAGCCATGGACCCTGAATGTCAGCAGGGGACTCTTCAAGCTGGTGGAGGCTCTGTGATGGTGTGGGGCGTACGCAGTTGGAGTGATATGGGACCCCTGATACGTCTATATACGACTCTGACAGGTGACACTTACGTAAGCAACCTATCTTTATCACCTGTATCCATTCATGTCCATTGTACATTCCAACGGACTTGAGCAATTCCAGAGGACAATGCGACACCCCACACGTCCAGAACTGCTACATAGTGGCTCCAGGAACACTGTTATGAGTTTAAACACTTCCGCTGGCCGCCAAACCAAAGACGTGAACATTACTGAGCTTAAATGCGATGCCTCGCAACGTGCTGTTCAGAAGAGATCGCCACCCCCTCGTACTCTAATGGATTTATGGAGAGCCCTGCAGGATTCATAGTGTCAGTTCCCTCCAGCTCTACTTCAGACATTATTCCTGCCACGTTGTGTTGCGGGGGCCCTACACGGTATTAGGCAGGTGTACCAGTTTCTTTGGCTCTTCAGTCTACTTTGATAAATTGAAGCCGGTCTTTGAGGCCGAGCGGTTCTAGGCGCTTTAGTCCAGAACCGCGCTGCTCCTACGGTCGCAGGTTCGAATCCTACCTCGGGCATGAACGTTTGTTCTGTCTTTACGTTAGTTAGGTTTAAGTAGTTCTAAGTCTAGGGAACTGATGACCTCAGATGTTAAGTTCCATAGTGCTCAGAGCGATTTGAACCATTTTTTTGATAAATTGAAATTGAAACGTATCAGATATTTTGACGTTGGCAACCTTCAAATATTTTCTCTAGCAAACGTATTTCTAACGTTTAAATGAATGCGCAACAAAAGTGAAGCGTTACAACATGTAATTTTAGATTTTTGGCTCTTTTAATGCATTATAAATGAAGCAATTAGATGATTGTTCATGAAAGAATGAGAACGGAAACAAATTCCAAGTGTCAATTTACAGAGGAAATGTGTTCAATTATTCAGAAACTGTGTTTAAATACCCCACTTCATGGTTAATGGGGTCTGTACTTGTACTCTGAAATGGAAGCTCGTGACAGTAAATGGCAGAAATTTGCTGCTCTTTCATACTTTTCTTGTTTTCCCCTACGCGCAGTGCTCCTAAAATCTTTCATATTATTAACAGAAACAGGTTAAAAATTTTGTACCTGTATTTTCGCCGTAAAATGTTTAGCAGAGCAATTTATTTTCAAGATTGTGGTTATGTGACCACGTTTAGAAATTTTTTGGAAATTTGTGGTAAGGTCCTATGGGACCAAACTGATGAGGTCATCTGTCCCTAGGTTTACACTCTACTTAATCTAACTTTAACTAACTTACGCTATGGACAACACACACCACGCCCGAGGGAGGACTGCCCGCATCTCGTGGTCGTGCGGTAGCGTTCTCGCTTCCCACGCCCGGGTTCCCGGGTTCGATTCCCGGCGGGGTCAGGGATTTTCTCTGCCTCGTGATGGCTGGGTGTTGTGTGGTGTCCTTAGGTTAGTTAGGTTTAAGTAGTTCTAAGTTCTAGGGGACTGATGACCATAGATGTTAAGTCCCATAGTGCTCAGAGCCATTTGAACCATTTTTTGAACCGAGGAAGGACTCGAACCTCTTACCGGTGGAGCCGCACGGATCGTGACAAGGCGCCTCAGACCGTGCTGCTACCCAAAGGGGCTCGTTTAGAATTTAGATCACTAATCCATCGAATTGTTTTACCATTGATTTGCCCCCGCGTATTCCTTCTATCAACGGTGAAGAGGGCTGTCAAGCCCTAGGATAAGATAAGACTGACTCTAAAAGCTAGACTACCTATTTTAATTACAAATAGTTCGTAAGATAATTTCAGTCGTTTCTTATTAATAAGTAGTTGCAGACAGTTTTTTGCAATATCAGTCTTAAACGTGCTTAAACTAAAAGAAGTCAGAAAATAGCCTTTTTTAATTTTTCTTTTTTGAGTCATCAGTTTTCTAACTCGTTCGATGCGGCCCGCCACGAATTCCTCTTCTGTGCCAAATTCTTCATCCCAGAGTAGCACTCGCAACCTACGTCTTCAGTTATTTAGGATCTATTCCAATCTCTGTCTTCTACAGTTTTCGCCCTATGCAGCTGCCTCTACTACCATGGAAGTTATTCCCCAATGTCTTAACAGATGTCCTACTGTCTTGTCTCTTCACCTTGTCAGTGTTTTCCTCATATTCCTTTCCTCTAAGATTCTGCGCAGAACCTCCTCATTCCTTACTTTATTAGTCCACCTAATTTTCCACATTCGTCTGTAGTACCACACGTCAGATTCTTCCATTCTCTCATTTTCCAGTTTTCCCACAGTCCATGTTTCATTACGATACAATGCTGAGCTCCAAACTACATTCCCAGAAATTTCTTCCTCAAATTAAGGCATATGTTTGATACTAGTACACTTCTCTTGGCCAGAAATTCCATTTTTGCCAGTGCTAGTCTAATTTTGGGTTCTCCTTGCTCCGTCCGTCATTGTTTATTTTGCTGCCTAGGTAGCAGAATTCCTTAACTTCATCTGCTTCGTGACCATCAATCCCGATGTTAAGTTTCTACTTCTGATTACTTTCGTCTTTCTTCGATTTACTCAATCCATATTCTATACTTTTTAGACTCTTCATTCCATCCAGCAAATCATGTAATTCTTCTTCACTTTCATCCAGGACTGCAATGTCATCAACCAATCGTATCATTGTTATCCTTTCACTTTGAATTTTAATCCCACTCCTCAAAGTACCTTTTATGTCCATCATCTTCGATGTGCAGATTGAACAGTAGGGACGAAAGACTACATCACCGTCTTACACACTTTTTAATCGCAGCACTTCGCTTTGGTCGTCCACTCTTATTATTCCCTCTTGGCTCTTGTACATATTGTTTACTTTACTTTTCTGTGTCCGGAAACCAGGTCAAAATCTTTCAGCCCAGTATAGGGTCACGTCCAAGGCTTCTTTAGTGTCCAGCCATAAATCGTCGGGGTTGCTCCTATCAGGACAGTTTGAGGAGGCTAACAGATGCTCCACATCCTGCACAGCTCCACAGTCACCCTTATGATCCGTGGTTCCAATACCCCATCTAATCATATTTGTCTTCACTTGGGCCACTCCTGTCCTTATTCGGTTCAATGTCCTCCATGTCTTCCAGTTTGTGCTGAATCCGCTGGGCACTTCCTGTGCTGGTGTAATCAGCTGATGGTTCTTCTATTATCGTGGCTAAGAACCTTTTACATAATTTGAATCGTCCGGGTTTACACTCACTGCCAAAAAGGGGACGCCGATCGTCAATAGTTTGTGTGAGACTCTCTGTGAACTCATGTGATGTTCCCCGAGAGTTGGGATTCGCAAAGCGAGCAGCTCTATATAGTACTGGTAGCGAAGTAGGTTTTATGCATCCCGTTGTTAATCGACATGTTTTACTAAGACATATGTCCACCTTCTTTGCATAGGTTGATCTGGACCGTACTGGGCAGGCATATGTTACCTAGTTTCCGCTGAATATTATTTCTGGCAGTTACCTTTTGTCGCGTCTTTTCACAATGGTAACTCTATGTCAGATATATTTTTACCGCCACAGCCAGGTAAGATGGTTTGTCGGTAGGCTTCAGTGTGCTATTCTTCCAAGAGACGTTACGATTACGGTTCGCTTGCCAGGATCCAAGGTAGAAGGCACTGACATGTGTTTTGGACGGGTCTGGCTTAAGGAAGTTGTTTATATAATACTGTGACATTTCTCTAAAAGCTTAGTCCAGTTTCTGTTCTACACCCTCACTACATATACAGGGTGGTCTATTGATCGTGACTGGGCCAAATATCTCACGAAATAAGCGTCAAACGAAAAAACTACAAAGAACGAAACTTGTCTAGTTTGAAGCAGGAAACCAGATGGCGCTATGTTTGGCCCGCTAAATTGCGCTGCCATAGGTCAAACTGATATCAACTTCGTTTATTTAAATAGGAACCCCCAATTTTATTACATATTCGTGTAGTACGTAAAGAAATATGAATGATTTAGTTGGACCACTTTTTTCGCTTTGTGATAAATGGCGCTGTAATAGTCACAAACATCCGGCTCACAATTTTAGACGAACAGCTGGTAACGCGTAGGTTTTTTAAATTAAAATACAGAACGTAGGTACGTTTGAACATTTTATTTAGCTTGTTCCAATGTGATACATGTACTTTTGTGAACTTATCATTTCTGAGAACGCATGCTGTTACAGCGAGATTACCTGTAAATGCCACATTAATTCAATAAATGCTCAAAATGATGTCCATCAACCCACTGCATTTGGCAATACGTGAACGACATTCCTCTAACACCGAGTAGTTTGCCTTCCGTAATGTTCGCACATGCATTAACAATGCGCTGACGCATGTTGTCAGGCGTTGTCGGTGGATCACGACAGCAAATATCCTTCAACTTTCCCATCAGAAAGAAATCCGGGGACGTCATATCCGGTGAACGTGTGGGCCATGGTGCTTCGACGACCAATCCACCTGTCATGAAATATGCTATTCAATACCGCTTCAACCGCACTCGAGCTATGTGCCGGACATCCATCATGCTGGAAGCACATCGCCATCCTGTCATGCATTGAAACGTCTTGTAGTAACATCAGCATATATTGCACCATTTAGATTGCCCTCGATAAAATGGGGGCCAATTATCCTTCCTCCCATAATGCCACACCATACAATAACCCACCTAGGTCGCCGATGTTCCACTTGTCGCAGCCATCGTGGATTTTCCGTTGCCCAATAGTGCATATTATGCCGATTTACGTTACCGCTGTTGGTGAATGACGCTTCGTCGCTAAATAGAACGCGTGCAAAAAATCTGTCATCGTCCTGCAATTTCTCTTGTGCCCAGTGGCAGAACTGTACACGACGTTCAAATTCGTCGCCATTCAATTCCTGATGCATAGAAATATGGTAAGGGTGCAATAGATTTTGATGTAGCATTTTCAACACCGACGTTTTTGAGATTCCCGATTCTCGCGCAGTGCGGTTCTAGGCGCTTCAGTCTGGAACCGCGTGACCGCTACGGTCGCAGGTTCGAATCCTGCCTCGGGCATGGATGTGTCTGATGTACTTAGGTTAGTTAGGTTTAAGTAGTTCTAAGTTCTAGGGGACTGAGGACCACAGATGTTAAGTCCCATAGTGCTCAGAGCCATTTGAACCAACCATTATCGCGCAATTTGTCTGCTACTGATGTGCGGATTAGCCGCGACAGCCGCTAAAACACATAGTTGGGCATCATCATTTGTTGCAGGTCGTGGTTGACATTTCACATGTGGCTGAACGCTTCCTGTTTCATTAAATAACGTAACTATCCGGCGAACGGTCCGGACACTTGGATGATGTCGTCCAGGATACCGAGCAGCATACATAGCACACGCCCGTTAGGCATTTTCATCACAATAGCCATACATCAACACGATATCGACCTTTACCGTAATTGGTAAACGGTCCATTTTAACGCGGGTAATGTATCACGAAGCAAGTACCGTCCGAACTGGCGGAATGTTACGTGATACCACGTACTTAAACGTTTGTATTACAGCGCCATCTATCACAAAGCGAAAAAAGTGGTCCAACTAAATCATTCATATTTCTTTACGTACTACACGAATATGTAATAAAAATGGGGGTTCCTATTTAAATAAACGCAGTTGATATCCGTTAGACCTATGGCAGCGCCATCTAGCGGGCCAAACATAGCGCCATCTGGTTTCCCCCTTCAAGCTAGACGAATTGCGTTCTTTGTAGTTTTCTCGTTTGATACTTATTTCTTGAGATATTTGGCCCGGTCACTATCAATGGAGCACCATGTATATACATATTGTGTGTTACCCATCTCTCCCTATAGCTTAGCCCTATTTTACTCATTATATGGAACAACTTAACCATTTTACACTGTCGAACGCTTTCTCCAGGTCGACAAATCCTATGAACGTTTCTAGATGTTTCTTTAGTCTTGCTTCCATTATCAGCCTCAACGTCAGAATTCCCTCTCTGGCGCCTTTACCTTTGCTAAAGCCAAACTGATCGTAATCTAACACATCCTACATTTTCTTTTCCATTCCTCTGTATGTTAATCTCGTCAGCAACTTGGATGTATGAGCTGTTAAGCTGATTGTGCGATAATCTCGCTATCAGAATCCCGGGATCCCCTATCTCTTCTAAATCGACTCCTGTTTCTTCGTCTATCACATCAGACTAATCTTCTCCATCATGTATTCTTTCCTCTTATCCGATCTCTCCTCTACATTTAAAAATGGAAATTCCCGTTGCACTCTTAATGTTACCACTCTTGCCTTTTAAATTCACCGAAGGCTGTTTTCACATTCCCATTGCTGAGTCAGTCCTTCTTTTTAGATTTCTTCAAATTTTTCATGTAGCGATTTCGCCTTAGCTTCCCTGCACTTCCGATTTATTTCATTCTTAAGCGTCTTGTATTTCTGTATTCCTGAATGTTTACGAACAATTTTATACTCCCTTCTTTCATCGATCAACTGAAGTATTTCTTCTGTTACTCATGGTTTCTTCGCAGTTACCTTCTTTGAACCTATATTTTGCTTTCCATCTTCTGTGACTCCCCTTTTTAGAGATGTCCATTCGTCTTCAACTGAATTACCTACTGAGCTATTCCTTATTGCTGTATTTATAGCCTTAGAAAATTTCAAGCGTATCTCGTTATTCCATAGTATTTCCGTATTAATTCTTCATTATTAGTCTCTTAAACTTCGGCCTACTCTTCATCACAACAGAATTGTGAACCGAATCTATATCTGCTCCTGGGTACTCCTTAACATCCAATATCTGATTTCGAAATCTCTGTCTGACCATGATGCAATCTAACTGAAATCCTCCCGTATCACACGACCTTTTCCAAGTACACCTCTTCCTCCTCCAGTGATTCTTGAACAGTGTATTCGCTATTACTAGCTGAAATTTATTGCAGAACTCAATTAGTCTTTCTCCTCTTTCATTCCATTTCCCACGTTCATATTCTCCTGTAAACTGTTCTTTTACTTCTTCCCCTACAACCGCATTCCAGTCCTCCATGACTATTAGATTTTCAACTCCATTTACGTACTGTATTAGCCTTTCAACATACTCGTGTAGTTTCTCTATCTCTTCAGCTTGCGACGTCGGCATGTACACCTGAACTATAGTCGTCGGTTTTGGTTTGCTGCCGATTTTGATGAGAACAACACTATTATTGAACTGTTCACAGTAACACACTCTCTGCCCTACCTTCCTATTCATAACGAATCCGACTCCCATTATAACATTTCCTGCTACTGTTGATATGATTCTATATTCGCCTGACTGTACCCTATACTCATCTCACCAGAAATCCTTGTCTTCTTTCTATTTCACTTCACTGAACCTTACTATATCTAAACTGAGCCTTTGCATTTCCATTTTCAGATTCTCTAGCTTCGCTACCACGTTCAAGCTTCTGAAGTTCCACGCCCCGACTCGTAGAACGTTATATTTTCGTCGTTTATTGAATCTTTTTCTCATGGTCACCTGAACTTGCCAGTCCCCCTCCTGGAGATCCGAATGGGGGACTATTCCGGAATCTTTTGCCAATGGAGTGATCATTATGACACTTTTTTAGTTACAGGCCACATGGTCTGTGGAAACTCGTTATGTGTCTTTAATGCAGTGGTTTCCATTGCCTTCTACATCCTTATGCCGTTGATCATTGCTGATTCTTCCGCCTTTAGGGGCAGTTTCCCACACCACGGACAAGAGAGTACCCTGAACCTCTGTTCACTCCTTCGCCCTATTTGACAAGGCCGTTGGCAGAATGAGAGTGACATCTTATCTGGAAGTCTTCTGCCGCCAGTTCTGACTATTAATGAAAAGTTAAACGGTGGTGGATTTCGATCTCGGGACCGAGGACGTTTTGATTACTAAACAAGCCTTACTAGCAATTTAGCAATTGTGATAATAATTGAAAGTGTTCAGCCTTCTTCCTAACTTAATCTTGCGTCAAAATAAACTAAAAGTTTTTCATTAAACAAATTAAACAACTGAACACCTCGGTGCAAGCAGGGGATAACTCCATTTTTTTCTGTAAACCAATTTGTTTAATGCTGTATGAAGGAAAAAGAGTGCACTTCTTGCTTTTGCGCCTCCAAAGTAACCTTTAGACCCTTACCAAACCTGTATAAATAACAGCTTGAAATACAATGGATTTTTTAAAATTAGTTTTCTGTGTTTGCTGAAGAATGTGAGTTATCCCGTTTTTGCACCAAGGTCTTCAATTGCCTGTTCTTCTGGGGCGGAAACGAAAAGATAATCAATAACTTTTGTCATTTCAAATACTCTTATAAAAATAACAGTAATTTGGAGTTAACTATTAATACTTCTCATCTGAACCCAATTTAACAAGGACGCTATTTTAGAAATTTACAAAGGGTGAAACAATACAGTAATTGACTCTTCTCGGATCGTGCGCTCTTGGAATTTTAACAGCAAACCAAATATTGATGTGGAAAGCCTCTGTTGCACAGTGTGCCACTGGAGTTGGCTGTCCATCTCCATGACGCTTTCGCCCTTACTAAATGAACCTGTAACGAAACACGCTGCTCTTTTTTGGATCTCCGTTATTTCCACTGTCTCTCCCATCTGTTATATTCAAGTAGTGGTCGAACGAGGGTTTTGTGAACTACCTCCTTAGTCGGTGGAATACATTTCCTGAATCTCAGTCTAGCATTTGCCCTTGGCTCCGTACGCATAGTCATAGATATTTCATAGTTGTGACTGCTTCCAGCGACTGTTCTGCAATCGTACGATGCTGGGTCTTTCTAGCGATTTATGCACTCTACAATACATTAATTTATTTTGAGGGTCAACAGCCAATTCCTGCACCAGGCGTTGACCCTCGGCAAGTCGTTCTGCATTTCGGTACAGTTTTCTAGCGTTTTGACTGAAACAGCATCATTCACGAATAGCCTCACGGAACTCTATTCTATACGTTAGGTCATGTACTTACACTCCTGGAAATGGAAAAAAGAACACATTGACACCGGTGTGTCAGACCCACCATACTTGCTCCGGACACTGCGAGAGGGCTGTACAAGCAATGATCACACGCACGGCACAGCGGACACACCAGGAACCGCGGTGTTGGCCGTCGAATGGCGCTAGCTGCGCAGCATTTGTGCACCGCCGCCGTCAGTGTCAGCCAGTTTGCCGTGGCATACGGAGCTCCATCGCAGTCTTTAACACTGGTAGCATGCCGCGACAGCGTGGACGTGAACCGTATGTGCAGTTGACGGACTTTGAGCGAGGGCGTATAGTGGGCATGCGGGAGGCCGGGTGGACGTACCGCCGAATTGCTCAACACGTGGGGCGTGAGGTCTCCACAGTACATCGATGTTGTCGCCAGTGGTCGGCGGAAGGTGCACGTGCCCGTCGACCTGGGACCGGACCGCAGCGACGCACGGATGCACGCCAAGACCGTAGGATCCTACGCAGTGCCGTAGGGGACCGCACCGCCACTTCCCAGCAAATTAGGGACACTGTTGCTCCTGGGGTATCGGCGAGGACCATTCGCAACCGTCTCCATGAAGCTGGGCTACGGTCCCGCACACCGTTAGGCCGTCTTCCGCTCACGCCCCAACATCGTGCAGCCCGCCTCCAGTGGTGTCGCGACAGGCGTGAATGGAGGGACGAATGGAGACGTGTCGTCTTCAGCGATGAGAGTCGCTTCTGCCTTGGTGCCAATGATGGTCGTATGCGTGTTTGGCGCCGTGCAGGTGAGCGCCACAATCAGGACTGCATACGACCGGGGCACACAGGGCCAACACCCGGCATCATGGTGTGGGGAGCGATCTCCTACACTGGCCGTACACCACTGGTGATCGTCGAGGGGACACTGAATAGTGCACGGTACATCCAAACCGTCATCGAACCCATCGTTCTACCATTCCTAGACCGGCAAGGGAACTTGCTGTTCCAACAGGACAATGCACGTCCGCATGTATCCCGTGCCACCCAACGTGCTCTAGAAGGTGTAAGTCAACTACCCTGGCCAGCACGATCTCCGGATCTGTCCCCCATTGAGCACGTTTGGGACTGGATGAAGCGTCGTCTCACGCGGTCTGCACGTCCAGCACGAACGCTGGTCCAACTGAGGCGCCAGGTGGAAATGGCATGGCAAGCCGTTCCACAGGACTACATCCAGCATCTCTACGATCGTCTCCATGGGAGAATAGCAGCCTGCATTGCTGCGAAAGGTGGATATACACTGTACTAGTGCCGACATTGTGCATGCTCTGTTGCCTGTGTCTATGTGCCTGTGGTTCTGTCAGTGTGATCATGTGATGTATCTGACCCCAGGAATGTGTCAATAAAGTTTCTCCTTCCTGGGACAATGAATTCACGGTGTTTTTATTTCAATTTCCAGGAGTGTATTTTATGAAGATTGATGGTCCTATAACTCTCCCTTGGGGTACGTACGCGTGAAGATTTATCTCCGTTGAGAATAACATGCTGTATTGTGTTCGTAAGAAAGTCTTGAATCCAGTCACATGGCTGGTCTGATATTCCGTACGCTCATATTCTGTTCATTAGGGGGCGGTGCGAAACTGCATGGAACGCCTTCCGCAAGTCAAGGTACACGGCATGAGCCTGGGCGCTGCATCTGTGATTTCTGTGTCTGCTGGGTGAACAGAGCGAGCTGGGTTAGCAAGGTCGTTGTTTTCGGTACCCATGTTGATTTCGTCACAGAATTTCGGTCTCCAGAAATGTCATAGCATGCGAGCATATCATATTTTCCGAAATTCTACAATAGACCAACGGCGGAGATGCAGTCATATAGTTTCGTGCCTGTTGGTCGACCCTTCTTGTAAACGGAAATTACCTAGGCTTTTATCCAGTCACTAGAAACACTTCGAACTTCCAGTGGTGTGTGGTACACTGTTGGTATAAGAGGGGCATTAGATATGTAGAACAGTACTGGTATACCATCAAGTGGCGTGACCTTTCCTCTATTGAGCGATGCATTTACACGGTCGTGTGATAATCTGAAGGAGGAAGCGCAGTACGAGTTTCTTCAGTGAAACAGTTCTGGATAAAATGTTCGCTGCCAGGGAGGAAAGAGAGATGGTGGTGTACGAAGTTCTTGAGCATCAGAATTTGAGGGATATAGTGGATTAACATCCAAACTTCTCCGCAATGTCTCTTGAAGTGAGAAAAAGTGACAGTGATGGTAGTCAAATGGTTCAAATGGCTCTGAGCACTATGCGACTTAACTTCTGAGGTCATCAGTCCCCTAGAACTTAGAACTACTTAAACCTAACTAACCTAAGGACATCACACACATCCATGCCCGAGGCCGGATTCGAACCTGCGACCGTAGCAGCCGCGTGGTTCCGGACTGTAGCGCCTAGAACCGCACGGCCACAGAGGCCGGCCACTACCGAACGGTACGTGAAGGTTTTGGAACACAATTTCGTCCCCATTATTCAAAGTGACCCTGATTTCGACAAGATGTGGTTCACGCAAGACGGAGATCGACTCCATCGAAGCAGGAGAGTGTTTGATGTCCTGGAGGAGCGCTTTGTGGACTGCATTCTGGCTATGGGGTACCAAGAGGCCACTGGCATGGGCCTTGATTGGCCGCCATATTCTCCGGACCTGAGCAGATGCGACTCCTTTTTGTGGGGCAGCATTAAAGGCAAGGTGTACAGCAATAACTTAAAAACCATTGCTAAACTGAAAACAGCCATCGAGAGCATCGATATTCCGACATTTCAGCGGGTCATACAGAATTTCGCTATCGTCTGTGCCACATCATTTCCAATGATGGCAGGCATATCGAATGTGTCATAACCTAAATCTGAATATCTGTAGTAACGTTTACATGTTGAATAAAGTGTGTACACACAGCAGTTTGTAACTAATTTACGGTTTTTTCGTATAGTTCAATAATTGTCACCCTGTAACTCTCATACACCGCGTGGGAAGTAGGGATGGTGCTTATCGCTGAAACAAGCGGTTTTTGGTTATGTCGGTATCTTCCAGCACCAGTTTAACAGGACTATTAAAAGCGGTCAAAGTAACCGATTTCTGAAATAACCGATTTTCAGATTTCTGTTCCGATTATTTCCTGTATTATATATGGGAATCGGACAAAGATTGAAAAATGTTGAGTCTCTCAGTTTTAAGATACGTAGAACCAAAATATTAAACAAACAAATAAAAGAAAACTTACGCTGTCCACTGTTCACTGCTTTTCTTGCAAAGTGATAAGTGGTTGACTAAAACAAAAAATCATCAGTATTTTCCTATTGATTCTATTTTTTTGAAACACTGCTCAAAAATCGTGTTGTAATCGGGGATCATACCACTGTTTGCACATTACAAATAGTTAATACTAAAGGTTGAAAAAGCTTTTTTCGAGTTAATTTGTCCGTTTTCGAGGGCTACAAGCAGATATAGGCATGTTAAGTAGGTACAGGCATCAGATCAAATGCTTTCTATTTTTATTTCAAACTAAAAATGAACTGGTAAGTCTTAAATTTCCCCCTATATTATGTCACAACGTTACTGTGGCTCATCTCGTTTTAATCTTTTAACGCAAACGGAGCACTGTACTTCATTGGTACCACACTTCGTAAAAACTTCCAGACTATGGATGGTGTCATTCTGTAATACAGACGACAATGGGAAACTACCATACAGGCCAGATGGGACCTGCACACTGCATGTACACACGTACCATCTAATAAGCCACGCCACATGGTAATACACTCCTGGAAATGGAAAAAAGAACACATTGACACCGGTGTGTCAGACCCACCATACTTGCTCCGGACACTGCGAGAGGGCTGTACAAGCAATGATCACACGCACGGCACAGCGGACACACCAGGAACCGCGGTGTTGGCCGTCGAATGGCGCTAGCTGCGCAGCATTTGTGCACCGCCGCCGTCAGTGTCAGCCAGTTTGCCGTGGCATACGGAGCTCCATCGCAGTCTTTAACACTGGTAGCATGCCGCGACAGCGTGGACGTGAACCGTATGTGCAGTTGACGGACTTTGAGCGAGGGCGTATAGTGGGCATGCGGGAGGCCGGGTGGACGTACCGCCGAATTGCTCAACACGAGGGGCGTGAGGTCTCCACAGTACATCGATGTTGTCGCCAGTGGTCGGCGGAAGGTGCACGTGCCCGTCGACCTGGGACCGGACCGCAGCGACGCACGGATGCACGCCAAGACCGTAGGATCCTACGCAGTGCCGTAGGGGACCGCACCGCCACTTCCCAGCAAATTAGGGACACTGTTGCTCCTGGGGTATCGGCGAGGACCATTCGCAACCGTCTCCATGAAGCTGGGCTACGGTCCCGCACACCGTTAGGCCGTCTTCCGCTCACGCCCCAACATCATGCAGCCCGCCTCCAGTGGTGTCGCGACAGGCGTGAATGGAGGGACGAATGGAGACGTGTCGTCTTCAGCGATGAGAGTCGCTTTTGCCTTGGTGCCAATGATGGTCGTATGCGTGTTTGGCGCCGTGCAGGTGAGCGCCACAATCAGGACTGCATACGACCGAGGCACACAGGGCCAACACCCGGCATCATGGTGTGGGGAGCGATCTCCTACACTGGCCGTATACCACTGGTGATCGTCGAGGGGACACTGAATAATGCACGGTACATCCAAACCGTCATCGAACCCATCGTTCTACCATTCCTAGACCGGCAAGGGAACTTGCTGTTCCAACAGGACAATGCACGTCCGCATGTATCCCGTGCCACCCAACGTGCTCTAGAAGGTGTAAGTCAACTACCCTGGCCAGCAAGATCTCCGGATCTGTCCCCCATTGAGCATGTTTGGGACTGGATGAAGCGTCGTCTCACGCGGTCTGCACGTCCAGCACGAACGCTGGTCCAACTGAGGCGCCAGGTGGAAATGGCATGGCAAGCCGTTCCACAGGACTACATCCAGCATCTCTACGATCGTCTCCATGGGAGAATAGCAGCCTGCATTGCTGCGAAAGGTGGATATACACTGTACTAGTGCCGACATTGTGCATGCTCTGTTGCCTGTGTCTATGTGCCTGTGGTTCTGTCAGTGTGATCATGTGATGTATCTGACCCCAGGAATGTGTCAATAAAGTTTCCCCTTCCTGGGACAATGAATTCACGGTGTTCTTATTTCAATTTCCAGGAGTGTAGATGCTACTGTCTCGGGTAGGCTGTACCAGTTTTATGCCACGTGTTTGCTGCTCGTTTCTGTTGGCATTATTATTAAAATAGTTAATAATTGGCAACCAATGCTGTACAGTCGCAAAAAAGTGATGGGATTTTCAATTGACTCTTTTATTAGAACATGCTATGCGTTTCGGGATACACCCATCTTCAGATATCTGTTACAAAAAAAGTACAAAATATAAGTGAACAGCATACTCAACACATCTCAACGTTACAGAAAATGAGATCTGGTCATTTGAGTTACATCCCACAAACTTCCACTCCTTCCTAACCAACCAGGCGTGCAGACTTGACAACTCAAAGAAAGTGTCGAATAACATATAACCGCGACACAAGCAGTCTTGAAGCAGAGCTTATACTGACGCTAAACAAGTCAACTAGCAGCGAAACGCCCTCGGTGGGGGGCGCTGCACGGTCATGTGCTCCATGCGTTCACATGTAATTTGATAATAATATACACAGCATGTAACATCTAACAGGGTGTAATTACGACTTGCAATCGGAATATTACTTACGAACACGTTAACACTAAAGAATTTTTTAAATTTATTTTAGAAACAAAACTTTTTTCATTGTCATACTATGCCTATAGCCAGTAGTGGCACTAAGCACAACTCAAACCATATGTCAATATAAAACAAATAATATGGGGGGGGGGGGGGGAGTTCCTTCATGAATAAATCTTTCAACCTCTCAAATCTCTAAAAGAATACCACCAAATTAAATATAACCAACATTATTCGTCATAAACTAAAACCCTGTGATCGGCTGGCGTACACGAACGTCTTAGGCGCTATCTGTTAAAGCCAACGCCTATCGAATTACAGCCAAGTGTTACTCATGGGCCATGATTGCCCAAATAGAAGCCTTCAAACAACAACTTACACCCCTCTCCCACATGGAAAAAGTTTAATGGTAAGAGGAAGAGCATTTTCATAAAATCCCAAAAAACACGTGTCTTATACGTCATACATTCCTTATATAAACTAGTGGCACGACAATTGCCCGAGTCTTACCTATGCTATCCGGACACCGGAGAGCTCTAGATTTTTTAAAAAACAAAAAAAAAAAAACATTAAATGTGTTAAAACTGTAAAAACTAAAATCAATAACATAAACCATAGTGTCACCAAGGACCATCCAAAGGGTACGGTTGTGAACAAATCCGTATATGCCAACCTATCTGCCCATCTAACTTTCCCCATATGACGTCAAACTAGCCAACCACTCAGCAAAAAAACCTAGCCTATCATAACGGTACGTGCACAGACACCACCAGCTCCTATAAAATACACTATCTTACTTCTCATGACGGGATAATAGACACCAAGTTCAAACCAGTATCCGTTCAAACAAGCCAAAAAACCAGTTGTTCCCTCCGGAAGCCTGTTCATTATGGACTGGGTGGGCAGCGTGCTGTATACGCGCGGATATCTCTAGACCTTAAAGGTTATCTAAAATCTTCCCTTTTGGTTCTAAACGCAGAATCCTTAGGCTATCTTCTATCGGGGTCACCTTATGGCCAGTCTCCCTCATATGGCACCCCAGCCCACTATTATTACTGTAGTTATGCTGTCTAAACCTTGTGGCCAAATCCCTACTTGTCTGGTCAATGTATGTCCCAGTACACTTAATTTCGTATACACCGGATTGCTTAAACTTATCTGTTTTCCCTTATTCCTTATGTCGTAGTATTCCCCCCAAGTTCTTCCTTGGATGGAAGCCTACGCGAACGCCAGCCTTCCTGAAGGCTGTAGTTATTTTTTGGCAACATGGTCCAACATATTCCATTGACACAAACTTCCCGAAATGTGTAACATGCTCTAATAAAAGAGTCAATTCAACATCTCATGACTTTATTGCGATTGTACAGCGTTGGTTGCCAATTATTAACATAAAAATGATAGCACACCTGAGACGGTATTTTATGTTCTGTATATCACTTATTAAAATAGCACTCATCGTTTTTCCCATTTTCTATAACAAGGCAATATTTCAAGGCAAAGCAATTTTTACGAATAAGAATTAGTCGTATGAAAACTAAAAATATTAGCATTGCTGTATGCTTAATTGATTTATGGGTTTTTAATACAGTTATTAGAAAAAATAAAAACACTTGGTATTAGCGAGAGCAAATAAATCCCCAAAAATACTGGTTATTCAGGATTAACATATCGGTAACGGTTTTAACCTGTCAGTTTTTTCAATCCCTAGTGGGAAGTAACCACTTCTAATATATTGATTACTCCTTGCTACTGTAGTGTTGTCTTGAAGCTGTGAGAAAGGAGGACATGCGTTCCAAGGCGCGGAAGCAGAGACGATTCTGAAGGCAGACGAAACTAGGAGAGATATTGTTACATGAAGTAAACCGTAAGGGGAGAGCCTTGCGAAAATGCAGACGCCCCCAGACGCTGTCCCAGGGCGTTAGTTACTCTTCAAGGAATTAACATGTAACTTCAAAAAATGGCTCTGAGCACTATGGTCATCAGTCCCGTAGAACTTAGAACTACTTAAACCTAACTAACCTAAGGACATCACACCACACCCAGTCATCACGAGGCAGAGAAAATCCCTGACCCCGCCGGGAATCGAACCCGGGAACCCGGGCGCGGGAAGCGAGAACATGTAACTTCCTATGTCGTCTAGGCGCTGTAGTAGGTTGTCACCGTAGAACTTTGTAACCAACAGGCACGTACTAGTGTATAAAGCCAGCTTGATGGAGCCCTGAGAACAGCAACGTCAGTAGACTCACGAGGGTTAGAAAGAGAGCGAAAACGCCAAAAACTGTTGACCTAGCAGTCCCTACTCCGGCGAGCCCGAGGGGTGGGGCTAAATGACGTAAAACAATAATGTTGCAAGCCTTATTTGGCAGAGCAGCTACGTTTAGCTTTCAGCTGAGCAATATTGATTCCAAATACGGACTTACTTAGTGCAACTGCATTAACATCCCCGCTTTACGAGCAGTAGAGGGGACCTAACTAAACCATGATTGGCAGGCACCTGCAAGAGACCTACGGGATTGGCTGGGTGGCTTTAAGTGGGAAAAACAGTGCCCCCACGCGACTCTTTAAAACCTCTAGATTCCGCATTTTGGCAGAGTTCTCAGTCAGAACATCTGGGTGCCGAATCCGCGTCCGTCGACTCCAGCCTCTGTCCAGCTCCGCGTAAGTCTGCTGTCTCTCTCTCTTGGAGTGCCTCAGTGAACAGTGTTTTGTTTTGCAACTAAGTTGTTGCCTTAAGATGCTGCTAGTGTTTGCTGCTCTGGTTAGCATCTACTCCTGGGACTTCTGTACTGGCTTCTGTTGTGTTATTCATGCTTTTTCTAACTCTAGAGCTAGCCTACAGTATGTTAGTTAGCCATGTCTGGAATAAACAACTATTTCAAAAGCCTGTTTGTCCAAGAGTCTCCACAAAGAGTTCCCTACCGAGTCTCACCACCTGCATTTCTAGTAAATGCCTATACCAATGTTGGCTCAGATAGAAGAAAACAATCAAATGCCTTCACTGTGAATTGTCCTTCCCCCTTCTGCTCTGTGCCGCTCGGGTGCGCAGACTGACCAGCAACCCTCTTTTCCCTCTCCCACTTATGTCAGGACACGACACACTGTGCACGGAGAACGGAAACCGTTTCAGATTAGATAGCTGAACAGCCTCTTGGGGTCTTCGAGACTACGGTGCTACACAAATCTTTCTTTTCCCCTCGTCCAGGCCTGCTTCTAATTCCAGCATTCTGGTGCTTTCGCAGGCTCCCTGGCGTATATGTCGCTTGGCATGTTCACGGCGTGGAACGCGCCGGTGATGCCGCGCCTGCAGCAGAACGCGTCGCACATCGTGCTGACGGCGGACGAGGCGTCGTGGGTGAGCTCGGTGGGGCCGCTGGTGGGCATCGCGACCAACCTGCTGAGCGGCACCCTGGTGGGGCTGGTGGGCCCTCGCCGGCTGCTGCTGGCCGCCGCGGCGCCCTACTTCGCTGCTCCGCTGTGGCAGAGGTTCGCCACCAGCTTTGGCGAGCTGCTGGCCACCACCTCCATCGTGGGCCTCGGAAACGGAATCGTCATACCTGTGAGTTAACCCAAGAACTCTGGCCAATTATCGCTTATCAGCAGATTTCAATAGAGGTTTTATAAATGATGGAACATATGTTTCTGTTGGCCCGCCATGGTAGCCGAGACCGCTAACGCGCTGCTTCCTCGACTCGGGTAGGCGCGCCGGCCGCGGATCGAATCCGCCCGGCGGATTAACGACGAGCGCCGATATGCTGGCCAACCTGGATGTGGTTTTTTGGCGGTTTTCCACATCCCGCTAGGTGAATACCGGGGTGGTTCACATTTTCTGCCTCAGTTAAACGGCTCGCAGACATCTTAACACATTCGCACTATTCCATCGATTACACTCGACGCAGACTCTTCGGGTACACTAATTCCGTCTCAGGGGGTACGGGGTGGCGGCAGCAAGGGCATCTGGCCACCCTTTATCCATTAACATGCCAAATCCGATTAACGATGACTGACCCTGCGTAACTGCGGGACAAGGCTCAAGTGATAAATAGAATGTTTCTGTTGACGATTTCCCTGTCGCAGCCTTCTTCGTCAGGGGGTTGTAAGCTCCATTCTGGTAAACTGATACCACAATTTAATTAATTTCTGACAACAGAACTATTTAATTAGAGATCACATCCTTGGTCGTGTTTGTTTTTTAACAATCATTACCATGTGTCCCCACCAATACGACCATGGCTATAGTCATTATTATTACTTCAAGGGTTAGCCAAAAAATAGAAACACCACGAGAAATGCATTCTTGAACATAAATACAGGTGCTAGCCACGCCTGCAGAGTCCACTGTTGTATTTATTCATTTATTTATTGCTTACTTATCCTGACCAGAATGGGGTCTTAAGGCACTCTCTTACATCTGACCAGGAAAAACGCATACAAAAAGCTGTTAGATAGTAATTACAATAATAATAATTTGCATTAACAATACAAATAATAATTGGCAATAATCGTAATAGTAACATTAATGATGAAGGTAAAATAATGGAAGAATTAAGAATGATATCGATTAGTTATTACATAAAAATCAGTAATAACATTTTGCATTATTAACAAAAGTAATTATTTGCAATACGAATAACAATCGTAACAATAAAAATAGTAAATTAATGGTGGCATTAAGAATGATATTGAATCAGCGTAGCACTTTTGAAGCCTTGTTTGATATTAGCACAGGTGGAAGGGGTAATGAAAGAGGAGGGGATTGAAATGAAGGTGACAAAGGCTGATAGGAAAGAAGAGAATTTCAATATAGAACTCTATAGACAAGAGGACGAAAAAATTGAGGGGGAGGGAGGGTTGGTGAGAGTGAGATTCAATAAGATATAGTTATTGTGATAGAATTCTCAATGTCAATGAAGTTCACCTGAGTCTTGTAACTTAAAATGTTATTTTACTTTATTTTGAAGGCTACCAGTTACACCATTTCACTATGCCACCTTCAGCTGCCCATATGCAATTCTACAAATAAATGAAAATGTCATAAAGAGCCATAAATCTCTGGATGTCGTGAATTCAATCGAAGACTTGATATCAACTTCTACATCTACATCTACATCTACTTCTAGATCTACATCTACGTGATTACTCTGCTATTCACAATAAAGTGCCTAGCAGAGGGTTCAATGAACCATCTTCAAGCTGTCTCTCTACCGTTCCACTCTCGAACGGCTCGCGGGAAAAACGAGCACTTAAATTTTTCTGTGCGAGCCCTGATTTCTCTTATGTTATCGTGATGATCATTTCTCCCTATGTAGGTGGGTGCCAACAGAAGGTTTTCGCAATCGGAGGAGAAAACTGGTGATTGAAATTTCATCACGCCTTTGTTTTAATGATTGCCACTCCAATTCACTTCGAATGAAATACTAATTTAACGAGTGAATTTACGACATCCTGAGATTTATGGCTCTACTGATATTTTCATTTATTTGGAGAGTTGCATATGAGCGGCTGAAGATGGCATAGTGAAATGCTGAAACTGGTAGCCTTCAAAATAAAATAAAATAACATCTTACGTTACACAGCTGTTGGCGAATGTCATTGACATTGACAATTATTTATCCAGCCGATGTCCCCTGTTCTTGATGGACCGACGGAGACTGTGAAAGAAGACTGTCTTTTGAAATTTGAAAAGATTTTAATTTCTCTAGTATTCTGAGGATGATTGTTCCAAAGTCGGGTTCCTCATACAGAAAATGACTTAGAGAATATGGCCGTGCTGTGTAGTGCTACAGAGAGGATTTTATTTTGTTACGAACGGGTATGTTTGCTGTGTTGTACAGATAGTAGCCGAAGGGTTGAAGATAAATAGGAAGGAGTGCAATGACTGACAAGATGATGCAACAAACACAGGGAATGATAATTTCTACGCTGATCGGCACGTAGCAATGATAATCATCACAGGCAGGCGCGATATGGTCGAAATAGCGTGCATAACAAATGTATCGTGCACAAGCGCCATTTCCAGACGGTGTGAGCTCGCATTCGAAAGCCCTTGCAGAATAGAATCGTCATAATGAAGAATGTGGAGTATTAGCGACTCTGCGAGTTTCTTTTTAAGTTCGACAGGAAATACTTTTTTTTATATTTCTGTAATGAATGACGTTATACTTACAGACTACTGATGTGTTTTCAGCTCAGTTTAAGTGACGATCCAGACTCATCCCCAAATTCTTTGCCGAAGATTTCTGTGCTGTTTAGTATTAAGCGTCGAAGAGATTCTCTGAATTGACGAGAACTAAGTCTTTTGTAAGGGACTAAGATTGCTTGTGTTTTAGATGGGTTAAGTTTCAAACCAATGTTCTGTGCCCATTCTGATACAGCAAGTATTTGATCACGAATGTGCCACGTGTGCAATGCCCACAATGTGCTGCAAGTATCAGTCGTGGTCAGAACAATTTTCTGTATAATTGAGAGTGCGTTATGTCGGAGCTAAGTAAATTCGAACGTGAGTAAATGGTTGGTGCTCGTGTCATGGCTACTTGCGTAACAAAGTTAGTCAAAGGATTTGGTGATTCAAGAGGCACGGAATCGAAGAGTTATGCCGCATAGTGGGAAAACGAAAAAACTTTACCTGCTAAGTTACAGCGTGGACGAAAGTGTGTGTATATATCTGTTGTATATCTCTGGTTCCTGTATTTTCATTTCTTCCAGATCTCTTTGTATATCTTGGATACCTCTGGTCCGTTCTGAGAATGCGTCCGAAGAAAATGCTCTTTCTTTTCCTGATGACGTCAAAATTTTTTTCCTATCTTGCTATACAGTTCCTGGTTGGCTCGGTTTCTAAACTGACCTTCTTCTGTTTTCGAGGTCCTAATATTCTCCTGAGAATCTCGTTCCATCAGTTCTAGCCTCATGATCGCTCCGGTTCTTGCTAAGTTGAGAGTTTCTGCTGCATCTAGAGCTTCAGCGCGGATCACTGTTTGGTATTGTTTCAATTTTGCATTTATCGAAATATTCTTCTTACGGTAGGTGTTTATATTTTATATGCTAAGTTAATTATGTTTGTTCGTGCTCCCATTGCTTCTTTCTCGGTCAGTCCAATGTCTATCCATTCTCCGAGGTATTTCAATCTCTCCACCTTCTGAATTTTCCCTCCTCCTAGTGTCGTCCATCTAGGAGCTGTCGTGATGTTTGTCATATATTGTGTCTTGTCAATAGAAATCTGTAGGCCTGCTTTAACTGCCTATCTCTGCAGTTCTGTGGTTTGGTTAATTGCCTCTTCTAGTGATTCGAACAAGATCACAATGTCATCTGCGAATGCCAGACAATCTACCTGTACTCCTTTATTCTTACACCTCAGTCGTATTCCACCGAGTCCTTTCATTCCTTGTTGCCACTCTCTGATCACCTTATCGTGGACACAATTACAGAGCAAAGGGGAGAGTCCGTCTCCCTGTCTCTCCCCGGTTTTGATCTTAAAGGCCTCCGATAGCTTTCCTCTGAACTTGACCTTGGATGTTGTGTTGCTTAGGGTCTGTTTAACCAGTTCACCGGATTTTCTATCCAAACTCATCTCCCCTAAAATTTGGAACAGTGTGTGTCTGTCTACAGAATCATAGGCTTCCTTGAAGTCTACGAATGTAAGCACGAACTTTCCTTTTATATTAATTGAATTTGAATGTGTGTACAGCATCACTTGGTAGGCTCAAGCGCATCTCTGTGCTTATGCGAAAGCAGATATGTTGATTGATGTTGTAGGGAATTGATGTTGTAGGGAATCGATGTTATAGGGAAATCATATTCTTTTCTCTGCTTTGTTACTTTGTTTTACTTTCTGTATGAGACATATTCACATTTCATGCTTTGAAAATAGTTTTCTCCCTCAGCTTGTGGTAACCTATATAACAGCGCTTTAACCGTTATTCTGTTACTTCTCTAACTTATTTGTTTTATGTTACTGACCCTTTGTATGTAAGTTTACTTGGTTCCTTTGGTAATACTTACAGAACATTGTAATTATAAATGTAAAAAAAAATCTTTGGTGGACATAATGCAGCACCACTGGGTTTGAAGCCATCTGGTGTGTAATGTTAATCTTAATTTTGGATGTAACTAAATTCACTTGTCTATTGTAGTTGATGTTGATCACTTGGTACTGCTATCGTATCATCGCCGATTTTTATGTGCTACATTGTTTGCGCCTACATTTTTTTCTTCAACTTTTTGCTTTGGTATTTATTATTTGTACTTCCTGTACTGACATATGTTACATATACAGTGTTAGCAGCTAGCCTCCACAATGAAATAAAATTACGTATTTCATGTATGTTCATCAAAGTCAGCTCTTGTCTGGTTTGGATTATTTGTAAACGACCATACACGATGCCAGATTTTGCTCTGACTCAAGACATCAGAAAATGAAGGACATATTCCTCTCATCGCAAGCAAGATTTCATATTCATATTCGCTGAGGCCGTTAACTCACAACAAAATTGTCATCTTGAAACATAACCAAGGCCTCAGATTACATTTCAGATAAAATTCCCACCAAAGTCTTCATTTCAAAAAACAGCGCACTGTTGTGAAATTTTTCTTTGGATTCAATAACCAAACTGTCACCTTTCGTCCTAACTTAGATCTCAGACTACGCTATAAATGAGTTTGTCACTAAAAAGTACGATCCAAAAAGTTAATGTAAAAGCTAAATAAATATTGTCAGCGGATTGTCACATCTGTGTTTGCACACGTATGACTCCACACGCAACAACATTATTTTGTCATTGGTCAGCTTCCGGTATTGGAAGGTTCAACCCACCAACATTCTGAATTTCACATGACAGTCACTCTTTGGTGTCTAAAACGTCTGATAAATATACAGGGTGAGTCAAGAGGAAAGGTATAGGCTTTGAGAGGTCATAGCGTCTGTGATTCTCAACAAAAAACATCATGTGAACATATGCCCCGTTCCGAAAATGGTTTCCGAGACAGAACACGTTTGACACAACTTTTGAACGTTTTTCTCGAATAACTCGAAATCCGCACCCTCCAGTGAAAACGTGTCACAGTATAAAGTTAAACTAAATTAAATATATAAAATTCCCACGTTTCGGCGATTGTTGCAAGGCGCAACAGAATGTAGCAATACACCACGAGGAAGGCGCCTTGCAGCAGTCGCCGAAACGTAGGAATTTAATAGATGACAATCCGGCCTCAAACCCAGAAGAATTTTATTGAGTGTGACAACGGCCGCGGAAGCCTACGTTTACATTTAAATTAAATATCTTACAAAAAGGCCAAATTCAGTTTTTTCTCTAGGACTAATAGTCTGTGTGAAGAGAACACCTGAATACTGAAAATCTCGCTCGACGCGCATGCAGTATAGCGTACGTAGACTAGTTTGAGGTAGTTTCCCGACTTGATAGACCACGAGTGTGCTGTATCAAAATGTTCGTTACAACTTCCTCTCGTTGTACACAATGACAATATTTGAATACTGCACAAAATAAATAACAATGCGCATTCAATGTGTTCCATCTAGAAAACCGTACGGAATAGGCCGTATGTCCATAGGAAATAAATACCATCTGTCGTGTCCTGCCAACTCGTCAAATATAGGGTGCCTAGGAAACCCATTTTCTCGGATCGCTAGACAACTATTAAAGCAAATCGTATTACTCAATTTTTATTACAGTAAGATAAAGGTCGATACTTAACTTTGAGAATTTACAATGGTGTGTCGCAAGCAATGGGCTACAGGCAAAATATGAAAATCTCTTCAGCATACACAACTCCTAATACAAGTGAAACAATATAGTTCCCAAGTCGCTGCTGTACAGTTCATTGAACGGCTAGTCTTCAACTGGGCCGCGGGCAGGCGGCGCAGTCTGGAACCGCAAGACCGCTACGGTCGCAGGTTCGAATCCTGCCTCGGGCATGGATGTTTGTGATGTCCTTAGGTTAGTTAGGTTTAACTAGTTCTAAGTTCTAGGGGACTAATGACCTCAGCAGTTGAGTCCCATAGTGCTCAGAGCCATTTTTGAGCAGGCGGCGCGGCGCTTATGTTCTCTATGTCAAGAGGCCGCTGCTGTCCTAGAGAGGGGTCGGTCAGCCTACTCTTGGCTGATGTCTTCTTCACAGCCCTCTCTGCTCCACCGTCCCCGACCGTCGTGCCGGCGCTTGTCTTTTACGCTGGAGCACTATCACCCCTCAAATCAAGTGCCTTTCCTTCTTGCTCCCCCTGTATAGCCAAGCTGAATACTGTACATTTTCTGAGATCTGTGGCTATGACTTGTAGTGTTCAGGTAATAACTCATCAGAGTTACCACCTCTTCCTTCCGTCTCCTCGATTTCTATCTCATTATCTACGGCCGTCCTATCAACCTCACTCTCACCCTCAAGTACCTTGGCGTCACCCTGGACCCTCCATCTCCCGACGATCCAAGCCAAGGCACGCTCCTGACTCCGCCTCCTCTAGCTCCTTTCTGGCCGCACATGGGGTCTGGACCCTTCTCATCGTCCTCCACACCTACAAATCCCTCATCCGCCCTATCCTCTGTTATGCCCATCCCACCTGGATCGCCACCCCTCCTACCTTCTACAAATCCCTTCAAATCCTGGAACGCCATGCGCTCCGCCTGGCCAATCGCATCCGCCTCCCCTCCACCACACGGATCCTCTATGACTTAATTCCCTTCCCACACCTCCTCATTTTCCTTGAACAGATACAGATCCTTTACACCTCCTGCAAACTTGATCCCCCTCACCCGCTTGTCTCTCGCATCCTTTCCCACCCCTGTCCACTGCCGCGCCTGTACTCCCACATCCCACCTGCTCTCCATCTCTCCACACTCCACACCCTTGATTCCACCAACTCCCCCTCCCTGATGATGCCCTCATCCCCACCATCCACCCCTCCTACCAACTTTGATCCTCCCCTTCCTCCCCCTGTGTTTTTCCTCCAGGGCACCCTCTTTCCCTTATCTCCCTCCTCTCTTCCTCTCTCCTTCCCTCCCCTCCTCCCTGGGCTTCCACACATCCCCCCTACCCTCTCCCCTCCTCCACCCTTCTCGTCTCCCACTGGCATCAATCCCCTCCCCCTCTCCCTCCTACCCTCACCTCTTCCCTCTGGCAGGCCCCCGGCTTTTTCATGTGAACGGTGCATCGTTGTGCGCTAGAGATGTCGCCAGTGCTCGTATTTGTCTTCGCGTCGGTGCTTCAGTGTCTCTCCATTTGTACTCCTCCGTTCACGTGTGTAAAATCTGTCTTCTTCATTGTGTATAGTGATGAACGTTTTTATCCAGACAGTGCGCCCATAAACGGTTTCATTTATTTTACTATGTCTGTCTCCCGTTTTTATCCATCATGTTTGGTTGTTTTTCTTTCTGTTTACTGTCTGTGTTCTCTATGGCCGAAGAGCGGCATAGATAGATCGCTGCCGTCCTACCTTTTCCTGTAAAGGTTTCAAAATAACAATAAAGAAAAAAACCATCAGAGTCGTTATGTGCTCTTTGTTGACAGGTGAGCCCGCAGTACCTGGTGGAGATAGCAGACGTTCGCGTGCGCGGACTCATGGTCTCCATCTGCATGGTCATGATGGGCGCAGGCGGCATCCTCGTAAGCTGCGTAGCTCCCTACGTCAGTTTCTTCGAGCTGTGCTACTTCATGATGGCGTTCCCAGTGCTGTTCGTGGTGACCTTCTGGTGGATGCCCGAGAGCCCGTACTACCTGGTGTCGAAAGGCCGCACGGAGGAGGCTGCGGAGGCGCTGATGCGGCTGCGCGCGAAGGGCTCCGCCAAAGAGGTGGAGGACGAGCTGCAGCAGATCCTGCGCTCTGCAGAGCAGCGCGTCCAAAAGGGTGGCAGCGGCACCGCAGAGGCCTTCCGGGAATTGCGGCGCAGCGCTACGGCCAGGAGGGCGCTGCTGGTGAGTACCGCTCTGTCCTACTGCCTCTCACAAGGAACTCCTTGAGTGCAGGGTCGCAAGAAGATAATACTGTTTACAGCATTCGACACCCCGCATATTGTCTACCGTGCAACCATAATACCAGCTGCTAATGACAATAGGGAGCGGGCCGCAGTGGCCGAGTGATTCTAGGCGCTTCGGTCCAGAACCGTGCGACTGCTACGGTCGCAGGTTCGAATCCTGCCTTGGGCATGGATGTGTGTGATGTCCTTAGGTTAGTTCGGTTTGTTCTAAGTTCTAGGGGACTGATGACCTCAGATGTTTAGTCACATAGTGCTCAGAGCCATTTGAACCATTTTTCTTGACAATAGAGAGCAGGATTGGCAGGGAGCGGGACTGGAAGTATCTAATGGTGAGGACGGAATAAGGCTATGGAGCATGGCTGTACTGCTTAATCGACGAGTAACCCATAACAGTGTCATAGCACTACTGGTGTTGATACAAAGCAGAGCAATGGCAACGATAAACAAAGCAAACATTGATTATATGTACAACAGCAGTTGCCGAAGGCGACACTTTGCAAGAAGTGAACCCAAGGAATTCCGAAAAGTGAGAAAGAAGTGGTAAATTAATAACAGCATTTCTGCAAGATGAGTCATTGACTGTATCGTGTCGTATACGCTCGACTGTGCAGCTAATATACACGAGCAGTTAAGTCCCATAAGATTTCACACACAATATACACGAGGAGTACAGGGATGATGATACGTGCTTAACAAGTGAAAGCAATACTGAAACAGGTGTCGAGCCATGTAATTCAACATCCGTGTCAGGCCAGGAGCCATAAATTCCGTCTCCAGCGAAACGCAGTAAAGAACAACCGGTGACCACTTAGCGCGTAGTAAATATAATTACGTACGTGAAAGATCATCCGCAGCATAGGGGAAAAAAACCGATTATGAATAGGATTCGAATAAGTCCGCAGAACTGTTTCATTAAGTTTCGGGGTGCACCCACAAGAATTCTCCTTCTTCTTCTAATATTTCGGATGTATAACGTTCAGCTGCAAGACTGCCGCTCCAGTTTTTTTTTTCTTTATTGTGATTTCATTCCCCTGCCCCATATGGGCAGGGGAATGAATAATAGGGGAAAATGGAGGTAAAAAATAGACTAACACGGAGACGTTCATGGAGGACAGTTAAAAAAAAGTCACCAGAAAGTTAAAAAACACAGTTGGCGATTCTTCAAAACTCAGAGAAAACACTGAATGGACATGGACAGGTTAAAAGTCGGCCACAGTAGTAAAAACACTCCGGAACAACACACTTAAAACCCACTTAGAGCACACATGATGAAGAATAAAACTGCAAGGCGGGACCTGCCGAGGGAAAGGGCAGAGAGGATGGAAAAGGAGGGGAGAGCAAGGGGCAGTAGGGGATGCGGTGGGATGCAGAGAGGAGGGGCATGAGTGGGTACACAAAGAGGCAGGAGACACGTGGGGTGGGAGATGAAGAGGAAAGACAGGGCAGGAGGGAGTGCAGAGACACTGAAAGGAGGCACAAGAGATGGAGGGGGAGTAGGAGGGGGAAGCCGCTCAGGAGGAGGGAGGGGGAGGAGAGGGAGCCCTGAGGAGGAGGCAGGAAGATGGGGTTAGAGTTGGTAGGAAGGGTAGATGTCAGGGCGAAGCTCATCATCCGGGAGGGGTAGACAGTGGAAGTTGCGATGGGAAAGGAGATGGAGGATGTGGAGATGGATGGAGGGTGGGACACAACAGTAAAGGCGCGGCAACTGGTTGGGGTTGGAGAGGAAGGTAGACACCAGGGGATGAGGGGGATCAAGGCGGCGGACAATATATAGTGTGTGGATGTATTCAAGGAAAAGGAGAAGGTGGGGGAAGGGGATGCGGTCATAGAGGATGCGAGTGCGGGACGGAAGGTGGATGCGGAAGGCGAGGCGGAGCGCATGGCTTTCGAGGATTTGGAGGGCTTTATAGAACCGAGGAGGGGCGGAAATCCAAGCTATGCTGGCATAACAGAGGATGGGGCACATCAAGTATTTGTAGGTGTGAAGGATGGTGGAAGGATGCAGACCCCACGTCCAGCCGGACAGGAGTTTTAGGAGGCGGAGGCGGTTGTGAGCTTTGTTTTGGATGGTAAGGAGATGGGGAGTCCAGGGGAGGTGGCGGTCGAGTGTGAGGCCAAGGTATTTGAGGGTAGGAGTGAGGTGGATAGGACGGCCATAAATGGTGAGGTAGAAATCATGGAGGCGGAAGGAGCGGGTGGTGCGGCCTATGATGATCGCTTGGGTCTTGGAGGGATTGACACGGAGGAATCACTGGTTGCACCAAGCAGTGAATTGGTCATGGTGGGTTTGGAGGGTACGTTGGGACCGTTGAAGGGTAGGACAAAGGGTTGGAAGGCGGTGTCATCAACGAACTGGAGAAGATGAACTGGTGGGGGAGGTTTGGGCATATCAGCAGTGTACAGGAGATAGAGGAGAGGGGAAAGGACAGAACCTTGGGGCACGCCGGCAGAGGGATAGAAAGTACGGGAGTTGGAATTGTGGATAGTCACATAGGAAGGACGATTGGAGAGGAAGGAAGCAACGAGACGGACGAAGTTGATGGGGAGAGAATATCCGATCCAGTGCTCGCTTCGTCCGTTTATACTCGTGTACCGCGCAACTGCGCATGCGGCAGAGACGCGCACAATGCGCGAGTTACATCTATGACTCCGCAGTCGATCTGTGTTGGCATGTCGATATATCATTGTGAGCTGCACTGTGATGACGTCCTTGTGAGTTTATTACACCAAGTGCCGGATTCCATGATTTATCAAGGTTGAAACCACTATCTCTATTAACTAAATTCGACGTCAAGCGAATCTCAATTGCCTCCTTCACTATCGAGTCCCAAAAAGACGATGTAGTTGCCAGAATTTCGACATTGTCATACAACATATTGTGACCAGTGTCAATACAATGATGTGCCACTACCGACTTGTTAGGTTGCAAAATTCGTGTGTACCTCCGGTGTTCTGTGCATCTTTCTTGGACAGTTGTTTGTCCAATGTAAGAAAGGCCACATTCACATGGGATTTTGTAAACTCCAGATTTCCGAAGCTTCAAATCATCTTTGACGGAGTCCACAAGTGCAGCTGTCTTGGGTGGAGGACGAAAAATCACTTTTATTTTGTGTCTGCTCAGAACCCCTCCTAGTTTTGATGAGAGGTTACGCACATATGGCAGGAAGGCCATCGATTTAAAGGTTTCTTCGTCTTCTTCTGCTTTCTTTGTGGCCTCTTTCTGTTTCATTTTCAGTGCTTTCTGTATTTGCTGTGAGGAGTACCCACTGTCTTCAAACACTCTTTCTAAGTGGGAAAGTTCATCTTGCAGACTGCTTTCGTCAGAAATAATATGCGCTCTATGGGTCAAAGTTCGGAGAACACTCATCGTCTGGGCAGGAAGGTGCCAGCTATTTGCACGTAATTACAACTCCGTGTGCGTCGGCTTCCGATATACTTCATGTCCCAAAGTGCCCTCCTCTCTGCGCCGAACCAGAATATCCAAGAATGGAAGGCATAAAGGGACGAAGCGAGCACTGGAGCGGCAGTCTTGTGGCTCACTCTGATGATGGCTGAACGTTATACAGCCGAAATATTAGAAGAAGAAGGAGAATTCTTGCGGCTGCACACCAGAAAGTTAATGGAACAATCTTTGCGCCGCCAAAACCTGAAGATTCACAAGTCCGCAGGAATGCGACCGTGCAGTGCATAAGAAAAACTACAGGTATTCAAGGCAGGACAAGACCCACTTGATACAAAAACTTGTATTTGCGCGTTTCACGGACGCTCGATACAATTTACATGGCGTGCAAGATAGTGACTGCGTTAGGCACAGAAATCTGCTCGCGACGTAGATTACAGTGACTTCAAGAGAAGCATAGTTTCAGTGCTGCAAAATTCGAAGATGTAAGACAACGAAATTTCAAACGAAGTATCAGCTTGACGATGTACAGAAAATTGTGGAATCGACCCGAAAATTTGTAGATGAGATAAATAAACTTATCCCATTGTTCAATAAGTAATTTGTTTTCAACTCTGACCAGTTGGGATTTAAGAGGAAACGCATAGGAAAGGAACTCTGTAAATGAGAGGTACCAATTAACATCAATGCCTTAACTCATAATATTATGCCGACTGCTAATCCGCATGGTAAATTGGCTGGAAAGTTATTTACTGTGCTGCGAGAAGACGGAGGTGCTCAGCTACCTACGAGTCTTTCTCGTGTGCGTGATCTTGCAAGGGCAGCAGGGCATATTTAGGTCGCAGCAGGCAGAAGTGGGAAGCTGAGTGTAACAACTACAACTATGGTACGAGCACTTCCTGTGGCCAATAGCGGTCAAAATAACTTGATTTTGTTGATTCCTGGTCTGCGTATAAAAAATCGTAGTAATTTAGAGAAAGCTGTCCCTCTTGAAAAATGTGCGACATTGCAATTCATACCCCCTCGTATGATTGGACCGCTACGGTCGCAGGTTCGAATCCTGCCTCGGGCATGGATGTGTGTGATGTCCTTAGGTTAGTTAGGTGTAAGTAGTTCTAAGTTCTAGGGGACTGATGACTTTAGAAGTTAAGTCCCCTAGTGCTCAGAGCTATTTGAACCATTTTGAACCATATATTCATGTGTTTAAACACTGACATTGAGTAAGTGATCACACGGTAGAAACTGGGAAGACCGATTGAGCTACCTGTGAGAGATTATGCGAAAGAATTTCCTCACCCTCTAGTCATAGTTTATCGCAGGTCGCTGGAGCAACAAGAATAGTAAGCGATTGGGAAGAAAGCACAGGTCATTCCTGTTTTCAAGATGGAACACCGAACAGATGACCATAATTATAGGCATATTTTTTTTATCCCAGTCCGCTGTAGAATTATGGAACGTGTTCTATGTTCACGCATTATGACGTCTCAGTAGCATGACAATGTAATGTATTCGGTAAACAGAGACTGTGCGAAACAGCTCACTCTGTTCATCGTTGAAATACAGAGTGCCGTAGGCAAGGTGCCCAGGTCGATATCGTATTTCGTGACTTCAAGAAGGCCTGCGATGCAGTTCCGCATTATTATGTCGTGAGCAAAGTACGATTTTAAAGCGTATCGAACAATATTTGTGACTGTATTGAGTGATTTCTAAGAAATAAACCTCAGTGTGTTATTTTTAACTGGATAAAATCGACGAATGGAATGTATGGAGTACCCCTATGGAGCGTCTAGGGCTATTGCTCGTGGTGGCTCCGTGAAAATAATCATTTGCTTTATTTGCTTTCTGATCAAAGGAACAACGTGTACGCTGTTAGTGATATCTAGAGGGCCGACAATTAAGTGTTGTTACTATGGAAATTTGGTACACGTCAGTCGAATCGTACTACATGACTCATTTGTTTCTTCTCAATAACAGTCAGTTCGAATGTTATACACTCCTGGAAATTGAAATAAGAACACCGTGAATTCATTGTCCCAGGAAGGGGAAACTTTATTGACACATTCCTGGGGTCAGATACATCACATGATCACACTGACAGAACCACAGGCACATAGACACAGGCAACAGAGCATGCACAATGTCGGCACTAGTACAGTGTATATCCACCTTTCGCAGCAATGCAGGCTGCTATTCTCCCATGGAGACGATCGTAGAGATGTTGGATGTAGTCCTGTGGAACGGCTTGCAATGCCATTTCCACCTGGCGCCTCAGTTGGACCAGCGTTCGTGCTGGACGTGCAGACCGCGTGAGACGACGCTTCATCCAGTCCCAAACATGCTCAATGGGGGACAGATCCGGAGATCTTGCTGGCCAGGGTAGTTGACTTACACCTTCTAGAGCACGTTGGGTGGCACGGGATACATGCGGACGTGCATTGTCCTGTTGGAACAGCAAGTTCCCTTGCCGGTCTAAGAATGGTAGAACGATGGGTTCGATGACGGTTTGGATGTACCGTGCACTATTCAGTGTCCCCTCGACGATCACCAGTGGTGTACGGCCAGTGTAGGAGATCGCTCCCCACACCATGATGCCGGGTGTTGGCCCTGTGTGCCTCGGTCGTATGCAGTCCTGATTGTGGAGCTCACCTGCACGGCGCCAAACACGCATACGACCATCATTGGCACCAAGGCAGAAGCGACTCTCATCGCTGAAGACGACACGTCTCCATTCGTCCCTCCATTCACGCCTGTCGCGACACCACTGGAGGCGGGCTGCACGATGTTGGGGCGTGAGCGGAAGACGGCCTAACGGTGTGCGGGACCGTAGCCCAGCTTCATGGAGACGGTTGCGAATGGTCCTCGCCGATACCCCAGGAGCAACAGTGTCCCTAATTTGCTGGGAAGTGGCGGTGCGGTCCCCTACGGTACTGCGTAGGATCCTACGGTCTTGGTGTGCATCCGTGCGTCGCTGCGGTCCGGTCCCAGGTCGACGGGCACGTGCACCTTCCGCCGACCACTGTCGACAACATCGATGTACTGTGGAGACCTCACGCCCCACGTGTTGAGCAATTCGGCGGTACGTCCACCCGGCCTCCCGCATGCCCACTATACGCCCTCGCTCAAAGTCCGTCAACTGCACATACGGTTCACGTCCACGCTGTCGCGGCATGCTACCAGTGTTAAAGACTGCGATGGAGCTCCGTATGCCACGGCAAACTGGCTGACACTGACGGCGGCGGTGCACAAATGCTGCGCAGCTAGCGCCATTCGACGGCCAACACCGCGGTTCCTGGTGTGTCCGCTGTGCCGTGCGTGTGATCATTGCTTGTACAGCCCTCTCGTAGTGTCCGGAGCAAGTATGGTGGGTCTGACACACCGGTGTCAATGTGTTCTTTTTTCCATTTCCAGGAGTGTATTTGTCGAATACAGATGTTTATAATTGTTGTCAGTCTCCTGTGATATGTTTTTCTCTGTCATATTGGACAAAAATTTAAATACAAGTATGCGACATGATATTTTAAATCTATGGTGCAGTTCTAAAGATATGAACAGAAGAAAGTTAGAAAATATGACGGCAGTTACTTGAATTTCAGTTTTACTTGTTCTACTGTTGGAAATGGAGAGCGACCCCAGTGTGTCATTTTATTCTAAACTCCTAACTACTGAAAGTGTAATTCTTAATGAAATGAAAGAACATTTGGAGTCAAATCACTGCAGTTTGCTAAAAAAACTATGAGAATACTTTTCCCACTCGTTCCAAGAGCTCCTCCGCAGTTCGATGCGGTCGCACGTTGTCACTCATAAAAGTGAAGTCAGAGCAGAATGCACCCCTGAAAAGACTCAGTGGTGAAGGAGTACAGTGTCACAGTAATGGTGACTGGTATTCGAAGATATAGAGGTCAGAACATGAATGCAAAATTATGCCTCTCCGCACCGTAATACACGGATCACCGAAACGACCGTGTTCGACAATTTTCCTTGGTTACATCACGTGTTTCCATCTATCGCAGTATGAGGCTACGTCGATAATCACTACTCAGCGAGCAAAGCAAGCTAAACTACTCCTCGCTGGTCCAGTCCCTACACTGGGCCATGTGCGAGTGTCAACGAAACACAATGAACTCATTGTCTTGCAAAGAGACCACACCACGCAGTCGCCATGCCTGTGTGGAGCGTGAGATTCGAGTGTTTCCTGTGGCTGCAACTGCATCCGCTGTTTGACGTTGATCGCTTCTTGGATGTTGCACAGTGTAGCTTCATGTGGCGCTGTAGTTGATCGTGGTCGACCATCTCGTCTCCTTCCGGCTGCAGTTTCTGTGGTTTGGATTGCTCCACATGCACGTTGAACAATGCTATGTCCAATACCAAACTCCTGGGCTACATGTGTCATACGTCGTGATTCTTCCAATATCCAGGTGATTGAAATTTCCTGGCAGATTAAAACTGTGCGCCGGACCGAGACTCGAACTCGGGACCTTTGCCTTTCGCGGGCAAGTGCTCTACCAACTGAGCTACCCAAGCACGACTCACGCCCCGTCCTCACAGCTTTACTTCTGCCAGTACCTCGTCTCCTACCTTCCAAACTTTACAGAAGCTCTCCTGCGAACCTTGCAGAACTAGCACTCCTGAAAGAAAGGATATTGCGGAGACATGGCTTAGCCACAGCCTGGGGGATGTTTCTAGAATGAAATTTTCAGTCGTGCTTGGGTAGCTCAGTTGGTAGAGCACTTGCCCGCGAAAGGCAAAGGTCCCGAGTTCGAGTCAGTCCGGCTCACAGTTTTAATCTGCCAGGAAGTTTAATATCGGCGCACACTCCGCTTTAGAGTGAAAATTTCATTCTATATCCATGTGATTCTTCCTGGCCGGAACTCGTCCAAATGTTGTCTCCAGGCCATGTTGTAATGAAGAACACCACAACATTGCTCCGTAACTCCTCGCTGATTGACACACACTATCTTTTACCGTTTCATCCCCCTTGTCGTGTTACTGGACCAGCCCCATTTGGCGCTTTAGTCACGTTGACCTCACGCCATGAGATATCCAGATTTCTGTGTACGATTGGAAGACCTCTGGCAACATGCTCCTGCACTTAAATTGATTTACACCGAGTTGTTAACAAGTTATATTATTATGCAGAGCGATTTATTATCAGCTGCGGGTGGTGATGTGTTATCTAGTGTACTTAGTCGCATGATACCAAATACTTCTGACCACAGTGCGTATCTTTAAAAGGACGGTACTCTCTTTATTCCATCTGACCTCTTTGTTTCCCCCTTGTCGCTTCAGAAGCTTCCTGTTGACAACAGGTGGTTCTCGTGCTGTCTGGGCTGAACATCTTCTGCGGCAGCGCCACCCTGGCTGTGAACGCGACGCAGATCTTCCTGTGGAGCGGCAGCTCCATAGACTCGGACGTGTCGACCATCATCGTCAACTGCATCCAGACGGTGTCGTCGCTGGCGGCGTCTCTGCTGGTGGACCGGCTGGGGCGGCGTCCGCTGCTGCTCGTGTCCTTCCTCGTGTCGTCCGCCTCCTTGGTCGCCGAGGGCGCCTACTTCTACCTCAGGGAGCACGCCTCCACTGACGTCAACGACTCCCTGGGCTGGCTGCCGCTCACCGCCCTCATCTGCTTCTACGTAAGTAGGAGTAGCTTTACCATCTCAAAGCGAAAAATCTGACAATGGAGTGGCGACGTACCTCTCCCCCAAAGCATAAAAGATTTGATAGCCTACCCTCCTTTATTTTTTACCTGGGAGTTCATAAAAAATTCTGACACTGGTTTTATGGCCTGAAATGTTACCCCAGTTTATATGGAGTCTCACTCACTCGTACCAAGAGCATTCAAGTAATGCAACACATTTTTTATGGTATCATATTGATACAGGATTCCAATGCAGCATATTATTCTTTTGACAACTTTATTGCTTTTGTCCACATGCGGTGGCGCGGTTCTTTCGGTCCCTTTACGACGAACCTGCACCTACCTGTGAACATTGTCTCAGCATATCATCAGTAGGAAAGCCGAGCAAAACCTACTGTACTTCGACGTGAACCAGGCTGCAATTAAAGTCACTAATCTACGTTTTGGGAGAAAGTTTTCACACAAAATGAAAGGTTGGAAATTTTGTCCTTAATTAATATATTCTGAAACTTAGGTCAACAAGTATCACAGCCAAGCCCGTGTTAGTCTTAACACAGTCACTCACAATTCCTTTCACTCACGTTAGCAAGTTTATGGTGATGCATTTCCCGAAAACGTAATAGCTACAAAAATACGTATTGTTTTTGGTTGAGAATGCGCGCCAAATATTAAGTCTGTCGGTACCTAATGCAGTCACAGTTTTTAGGCACCAACCTGCTCAATACGCTACGCGGAATATATGCCTTTTCTCGTCACAAAATTCACTTAAAAATTCCGAAATTTCTACACACCCATCGGAATAATTATGCCATCACCTTACAACACTTTTGATGTATGAAACACTGCTAGATCCGGCAACTTATCATTTCCATCGGAACTACTACTACACACGTCCGCACTGTTTCATGGCTAGGCTCCGACTACTCTCTAGAATACTCTAAGTCTTCTGTACCAACAGAGAAAGGCGTGCAAAGAATATTGCTTTACCATTGGTCAGTTTAGTCAACAGCCAATAGCAAAACAATATTCTCCCGCGTCAGTCCGCGCTTTTCATCAATAAGCCAATCGCAAAATAGTAAACCTAACGACTACACTTTTTACCGACGTAATTATGTAATATGCTGAAGTTTTGTTTATGCATAAAGTTATTTACTATTGTTATTTATACGTGAATTAACATTCCCTTTACCATAAACTTACTTTACAAATCTATTCTACAAAAATCCCCTTTGTCCACATCCATACTTCTTCGAAATGTTCCCACACTAAATCCCACTACATAACTCGTTAAACAATTATCTTCATATTAACTTTAAACCACAGCCACGCATCATTGATACTGCTAAAACACATTTATAACATTTTACGTACACAAAAAGACATAATAACACTTTATGAAAATACTAGAACAGTTTATGAAAAACATTCTATTACTTTAGTGCACTCCAGTGGGCACAATCAAAACTAAATCAGTCCCCTATCCAATATTGTCCTCTATCGGCTGATACATAAACTACGTGCGCGTCCAGTCTCGCGTCACCATCTGTCACTATCCAGCTCTGAGACACATCTCCCACTTAACCGCCTCCAAGGCAGGATCGGTATACGGCGCTATGCCTCACACACAATCTCCGTTAAATGAGGCGACTTTACGAAACTTGGTACCACTTTACTGGTCGACGTCGGAGCCAACGTCTCGCGGCGTCAATAACGTCCTCATCACCCACGTAATGCTTCCAGCAGAGTACATCCTTCATTGAGCCATATGGAACTCGGAACGTGCGAAATGCTGCCTGTAGGGTCGATGTGGAAGAAAAATTCTTTGAAGATTTGCGAGCTCCTATCTGACGCATAGACTTGTGTGAGGCTTTGGGTTGTCATGAAGAAGTTCGTTTGCATTTTTGTGACGACGAACACACTGAAGTCGTTTCTTCAGTTTCCTGAGGACAGCAGAATACACTTCAGAGTTGAACGGTGCACCCCGAGGGAGGACATCGAACAGAATAACCCCTTCAGAATCCCAGAGGATAGTCGCCATGACTGTAGGTGACTGGGGGTGTGGCTCTGAACTTTTCCCTCGGAGGAGAGGTGGTGTGGCGCCACTCCATGGATTACTATTCTGGTTCCGGTTCGAAGGGATGAACCCATCGCCTTGACAAGGTTGGACAAAAAATTTCCTCGTAACGCGCAAGAAATTTCACTAAGATGGTCCTTCGTTGCTCTTTAAGGTGTTTTGTCTGGCGACGAGGAACCCAGTGGCCATACACCTTCGATTACCCTAAGTGGTGGACGAGTGTGTCAGCGCTACAAACTTTTTACAGAGACGTCCAGTTGAGCAGCGAGATGTTTGATTGTGATCCGTCTATCATCTCAAATGAGTGTCCGCACGTTCCACCATTGTCGGAGTCACAGCTATGTGCGGATGGCCGGCACACGAGAGATCGGACACGTTTGCGCGACTTTGTTACGATGATGATAGATGCCTTGCCCAACGACTCGCCGTGATTTTGTTTACTGCCAGTTATCTGTAGACATTCTGCAAGCACCTATGAATATCTGCGATGTGTGGTTTTTCGTCAAAGGAATCTTAATGACATCTCTGTGCTTGGAACACACCTCCGTTACAGGCCACAAGATGAAGCGTATGTGTATCGGAAATTTATGAATGTACGGGTGCTGAAGCAGGAATATTCCATGCTGTTACACAAAAAATTCCATATTTTTCAACCGAAACTGGTCGAGTAAAAAATATCTTACTTTACTTAATGAATGCCCCTCGTAAGTAAACGTTTCTCCTTAAGCCGCGCGGGATTATCCGAGCGTTCTAAGGCGCTACAGTCATGGGCTGTGCGGCTGGTCCCGGCGGAGGTTCGAGTCCTCCCTCGGGCATGGATGTGTGTGTTTGTCCTTAGGATAATTTGGGTTAAGTAGTGTGTAAGCTTAGGGACTCATGACCTTATCAGTTAAGTCTCATAAGATTTCATCGTTTCTCCCTAAGACGATTAAAGTTTCGGAGTGGCGAGGCCTATCGAAAAGCGGAACAAAATTTTAAAAAAGTAGAGAGGGTTAATCAAGTTAAACAAGACAAAATTGAAATTAGAATCGTAACAGTCGCCCTCATGCATCTACTAACGGTATACGTAACGAAATTGTACCTCGAATATACAGTTTATGCATTGCAAACGTTTTTGCCATCTGTGCTGCAGTCTGCCTAATAACCTGAAGACTCCTGAAATTGTGTGGTAGCAGAAGTCATCTCGATAACTCCGTCTCCGCTGTCATATGTCGACACAAACAACTGTATAGCTTAAATTCTTGCTATTTGTAATCACTGCTTAAGGCAGGCTACTTCACCCCAGATTTGAATACCATAAAATGGGTGCGGTCGCCGGCCGGAGTGGCCGAGTGGTTCTAGGCGCTAGATTCCGGAACCTTGCGAGCGCTGCGGCGCAGGTTCTAATCCTGCCTCGGGCATGGATGTGTGTGATGTCCATAGGTTGGTTAGGTTTAAGTAGTTTAAGTTCTAGGGGACTGATGACCTCAGAAGTTAAGTCCCGTAGTGCTCAGAGCCATTTTTGGGTACGGTTCGATGATGTTGCTCTTGCTTGAACACCTGTGGAGGGATGGAACGAGGAAAGATGCATGAAACAAAGACTAGTGAGATAAGTCACGTATCTCTAATTAGTCAGCCGCGGTATCAATACCGCGGCTGACAAATTATAAATGGATTTTGATTACCACGTGTTTCAAACAGTTTGAAAGTTGGAACGACTTTAAGATTCCCCTCTCCAAATACGCCTGCAAAATGTATCGTGTAATACACGAAAACCTAATCCTCCATTGGCTGAAGGGTCACGTGATTTACTTTAGCGTAAATGCAGTGTAAATGTGCAAGCTAGCAACATAATCCAGAACGAAGTCGCTTCATTGCGCCCATTTCTCTATCATAAGACAGTGTCTATACTACGAGGAAAATCGACACGCCCAGTCGTTGCAACAGATGCAAATTATGCATAGTGCCTTTGTGAGCTGGCCACGAGGTCTCTGAAAACGACTTTAGTAGCCTAGCATTCCTATTCTCCCACTGCACTTAGAGTTTGCACGAGACATCCAGACATACCTTGTTGCTTCCATTCAGAAATGTACTGCTGTGGCAGACAGATTGAGTGGTTACAGGTCATTGATTGCAGATGACAGAAGTATTGCAATAAATAGTATGTCGAGTGTAGTTCTAGAAAGATCTGCTAATGATATTTTCATGGATATTAATAAATGGTTTAAAGCCAACTCACTGACATTAAACTTCGAAAAGACTCACTATATGCAATTGAGAACCTGTAAGAGGTTTCCACCCAGCATATGCATTAAGTATGAAGAAGAGCAGATAGAAGAGGTTGTCTTAAATTCCTGGGATTACAACCTGATAATAAATTCAGTTGGGAGGAGCACACCACAGAACTGCAGAAACGCCTTAACATATCTCTATTTGCAATTCGAGTGTTAGCAGACATAGGCGAGATAAAAATGAAAAAGCTTGCATACTTTGCCTACTTTCATTCCATAATGTCGTATGGTATAATATTTTGCGGTAACTCTTCAAGTCAAACAAAAGTTTTCAGAGTCCAAAAGCGTGTAATACGTATTATTTGTGGAGTAAATTCACGGACGTCCTGTAGAAACCTCTTCAAAGAACTGGGTATAGTAACTACTGCCTCTCAGTATATTTACTCCTTAATGAAATTTGTCCTAAATAATATATTTCTTTTTCCAACAAATAGCTCAGTTCATACATACAACACCAGGAACAAAAATGATCTGCACAAGGACTTAAAAGTACTTACTTTAGTTCAAAAAGGGGTCCACTATTCAGGAACACTCATCTTCAATAATTTGCTAGCAAACATAAAAAATTTAGTTACAAATAAAGATCAGTTTAAAAGGAGCCTGAAAGACTTACTAGTGGCCAACTCCTTCCACTCCATTGACGAATTTTTTAATAGAAACAAATGATGTATTGTATCGTATTTATACTATTAGTATTGTTATTTCAGCTTAAAAAAATTGACATGTTCCACATCCACGAGGATCTCCTCAGCACGGATTTATGGAACGAAAATCTAATCTAATCTAATCTAATCTAACAAGTAACTATCACAGCGGGCACGAATGCGCGGCATGAAAGAGGTGTTCCGCGAGGCAGCCGCCTCGGCAGCGCAGGCGTGAGGCGATCGCCGTCCGGCGGTGATTGCTCCTTCGGCGGCCCCGTCGGCCACTCCGTTTCTACCTCTTCATCTGTGTCCACATCTACATGAGTACTCTGTGTGGTATCAACGTTAGATACCACACTGGTTAGGGGTTGCAGATATCTACCGCGGTCCGTACTATTTAGTACCACTGGACCCGCGAGTCGAGACTAGCGCCACTCCTCGGCTTGCAACAAGTTTCTAGCGTGCGCTCGGCCACTTTTGCTCGGGATGTCAAGTAGGAAAGTAGTATGGCCTTCAGCTGATAAGAAGCAACCTCTAACAAGGCGTTTAGATAAAGTATGGCCTATGTGATGCCTGCATTGCTCTCTGTTTGTAATTATATTCCTCCTGACTACGAAGACTTCTGTACCACCAGTTAAGTGCAATATATTATTTTTTATCAACGACTTCTAATTATTTTAGTCGTTGAAGACCCAAACCATGCAGCCACATCCTTATCGAATTCACTGACAAACCTGTTGTATATGAAAAGAAGAGATTTGTATGTTTCTATTTAGCACTGGCCACCAGTCATTCACATTGGCGACGGTTCGTTCGTCGTCATCATAACACTCTGCAGTTCACAATTAAGTACCTGTCAGGGGTTTCATCGGACCATCTTTAATCTACTTCTCTACTGTTCCACTCTGGAACTTCACGAAGAAAAAACGAGCGCTTAATTCTTTCCGTGCTAACGCTGACTTCTCTTATTTTATTATGAGGGTCATTTCTCCATACGTAGTTGGTCGCCAACGAAATATGTTCACACTACGAGGAGAAAGTTTGAAATTTCATGAGAAGGTCCTGCCGCAGCGAAAAGCGCCTTTGCTTTAATGACTCGCTACGATCGCAGGTTCGAATCCTGCCTCGGGCATGGATGATTGTGATGTCCTTAGGTCACTTAGGTTTAACTAGTTCTAAGGGACTGATGACCTCGGATGTTAAGTCCCATAATGCTCAGAGACATTTGAACTTTAATGACTGACACCCCAATTCGTGTATCATATTTACATCTACATCGTACTCCACCAGCCTCCTAATGGCGTGTGACGGAGGATGCTTTTGAAGAAATGAGTCCTCCAACCCTCTTCAACTCGCGAATAGTGCGTGGGAATAATGATTGTCGGTAAGCTTCTGTATTGACTCTAATTTTTCGAATTTTGTCGTCGAGGTCATTGTGCGAAACGTACGTGAGGGGAGGTAATATGTTTCGACTCTTCCCGAAAAGTGCTCTGCCAAAATTTCAATGGTGAATCTCTCTGTGATGCACAGCGCGTTTCGTGTTGGCTAAACGATCCCGTGACGAAACGCGCCGCGCTTCGTCCGATCTTCTCTCTCTCTCTCTCTCTCTTCTATCAGTCCTACTTGGTAGAACCCAGATAGATGAACAATCCTCAAGAATTGGTCGGACGAGTGCCGTATACGCCAGTTCCTTCGTGGATGAGCTACATTTTGTAAAGATTCTTCCCATGAATCTGAGTCTGGCATCTGCTTTTCCCACTACTTGTCTTATGTGGTCATTCCATAGCTACTCCTAGGTATTTTACGGTAGATACGGTTTCCAGCGGTTTGTCATCAATTGTGTATCTGTACATTAGTGTATTTCTTTTCCTGGGTATGCGCAATATGTTAGATTTATTTGCATTCAGGATCAACTGCCATAGCCTGCACCATTCATCAGTTCTCTGGAGGTGATTCTGCAAATCGTTACTGTCTTCTGGCGTTGCTATTTTTTCACAAACAACCCCATCATCTGCGAGCAGCCTTAAAGAGCATCCGACGCTTTCTACTAGATCATTTATGCATATTGTAAGCGGTAACGGTCTCCTTCCTTGAGGTATCCGTGAAATTACTTTTGCATCTATCGATTTGGTCTGTTAAGAGCGACTTGTTGACTTCTATCTGCAAGGATGTCCTGAATTGAGTAGCAAATCTCCTCCGATTATTGATAAGCTCATATTTTTTCACTATGGCAGTGCGGGACGGTGTCAGATGCCTCCCTGAAGCCAAGGAACACGGCATCAACCTGAGCGCCGTTGTCCACTGCGCTGTGGATCTCATGGAGGAACAGAGCGAGCTGAGTTACGCAGGATCTCTGTTTGCGGGATCCATGTTGTTTTCATAAAGGAGATTTTCATTCTCCAAAAACGTCATAATTATCGAGCATAAAACATGTTCCATAATTCTGCAACATATTATCGTCAACAACGTAGATCTATAATTATGTGCATCTGTTCTTCGACCCTTCTTAAAAAAGGGATGACCTGCGCTTTCTTCCAGTCGCTAGGTACCTATGTTGCTCAAGCGATCTACGATAAATTGCTGCTACAAGGGGACTAAGTTTTTTCGCATAAAAATTGTAAAATGTTATATATATCTCATCTGGTTCTGACGCCTTTCCACTACTTAGCGATTGCAATCGTTTTTTCCATTTCGCGATCGGTTATCTCAATAGCTGTCATTTCGACGTTCGTACGACGATTGAAAAGAGTAACCGTGCTACTATCTTTCGCGGTGAAACAGTTTCAGAATACCGAATTCGGTATTTCGGCCTTCCCTCTGTTATCTTCCGTTTTGATGCCACTATGGTCACTGAGTGAATGAATAGATGATTTTACCCCCCTTACTGATTTTACATGTGACCAAAACATCATAGAGTTTTTACTCAGATCGTTTGACAAAGTTTAACTTTCAAAGTCATTGAACGCCTCACTCATTGGTCTCCTTACGCTCGTTTCCACTTCGTTCAGCTTTTGTTTGTCAGTTTGTTTTTTACTTCTCTTGAATCTAAGATGGAGTTCTCGTTGTTTATATAGTAGCTTTCTAAAACGGCTATTAAACCCATCCCTGAAGACCTTACTCGGAACGTACTTGTATAGCACATACTGCACGATACCCTTGAATTTTTTTTTCATTTTTTCTGCACATCTTCGTCCTCATCACTGGAAGTTTGATGCTGACTACTCAGAATCTCTGAAATTTGTATCCAGTCACTGTTAATAAGCAAACATTTCTTCCTACCTTTCTTAACATTCTTTGTATGACCAGTTGTCGTAGTTGTTATCACAACCTTGTGATCATCCTTGGGACTCCCTCGCCTCCTTGAACTTTGTCCTCCGTCAACGCTATTTGTTGCGTATCCCACACAGCATAGCAATACTTCAGAAGAGAGCGGACGAGCGTAGTTCAGGCAGTCTCTTTAGTAAAACTGTTACATTTTGTAAGTGTTCTGCCAATATATAGCAGGTTTCGTTTTGCTTTCCCCACAATACTATTTAAGTTTTCGCTCCAGTTTAAGTTATTCGTAACTGTAATCTCTATTTAGTTGAGCTTACAGCCTTTAGATTTGTGTGATTTACCATGTAACTGAAAATCAGCGGATTCTTTTCACTGCGCATGTGGATGACTACACGCTTCTCATTATTTAGAGCCGGTCGGAGTGGCCGTGCGGTTCTAGGCGCTACAGTCTGGAGCCGAGCGACCGCTACGGTCGCAGGTTCGAATCCTGCCTCGGGCATGGATGTGTGTGATGTCCTTAGGTTAGTTAGGTTTAATTAGTTCTAAGTTCTAGGCGACTGATGACCTCAGAAGTTAAGTCGCATAGTGCTCAGAGCCATTTGAACCATTTGAACCATTATTTAGAATCAATTTTCACTTTTCGCATCGTACAGTTGTTTTGGCTAAATCATTTTGCATTTTTTTGATCATCTGATGGTTTTACGGGACCGTAAATGACAGCATCAACTACAAATAATCTAAGAGGACTGATCAGATTATCTCCTAAATCGTTTATGTAGTTCAGGAACAACAGAGGGCTTATAACACTTTCTTGGGAACACCAGATATTACTTCTGTTTTACTCGATGACTTTCCGTCAGTTACTACGAACTGTGACCGTTATGAAAGGAACTCACGAATTCAGTAGCACAACTGACACGATACTCCATAGGCACGCAATATAATTAAAAGTAACTCGTGAGGAACGGTGTCAAAAACCTTCTGGAAATCTAAAAATATGGAACGAATTTGACGTCCACTGTCGATTGCACTCATTACTTCGTAAGAATAAAGAGATACTTGTGTTTCACAAGAATGATATTTTCTGAATCTGTGTTGGCTATTTGTCAGTAAATCGTTTACTTCGAAGTGATTCATGATGTTTAAGCACAGTATATTTTCCAAAATCCTACGAAAATCTACTTTAGTGATATGGGTTTGTAATTCAGTGGATTACTACTATTTCCTTTCTTGGGTATTGGTGTGACTTGTGCAACTTTCCAGTATCTGGGTACTGATATTCTTCTAGCGAGCGGATGTATGTGATGCTAAGAGCCGGCCGCGGTGGCCGAGCGGTTCTAGGCACTTCAGTCCGGAACCGCACGACTGCTACGGTCGCAGGTTCGAATCCTGCTTCGGGCATGGATGTGTGTGAGGTCCTTAGGTTAGTTAGGTTTAAGTAGTTCTCAGTTCTAGGGGATTGATGACCGCAGATGTTAAGTCTCATAGTGCTCAGAGCCATTTGAACCATTTTGATGCTAAGTATGGAGCTACTGTATCAGCATATTCCAAACGTAACCTGACTGGTGTACAATCTGGACCGAAATCCTTACCTTTCTTAAGTGTTTTACGCCGCTTTGCTACATCGAGGGAATCTAAGTTGCTTATGTTGGCAGTTGTTCCTGATTCGAATTCTAGATATTTTCTTCGTCCTCTTTTGTGAAAGAATTTCGGAAAAGTGTATTTAGTAACTTTACTTTAGTGGCACTGCCATCAATAACATCACCACTGTTATAACCCATTGAAGGTATTGATTGCGTCTTGCCAGGTTTGTATGACGATGGAGGAAGGACATCCGAATATAACGATCCAGGCAACGGCGGCATGACTGTCTTGTATGACGACATCGGATATGGTTTAAGGACAGCAGAGTAGATGATCACTGCTTCGGAGACGGCACATTCAGGGGTCCTAAGGACGGAAACAACGGAGGACCCAGGCCCTGGTCCGACCGCTACGCTCTCGTCCTACAAGGCAAAGGCCGAGGTCAGGGACGAGGAACAGCTCCGCCGGCAGGATCTTTGCATTAGGAACTTACACCCTCTGTCAACATCGCACGCAGAGAAGTGGACTGTGACCAAACAATCACCAATGAAGATAGACGAAGTATGGACCAATTTGCACGAGAATAGCCTTCAGACGCGGTCAGATAACACCTGATCGTGACGTAGACAGCAACTGATGACAGAAAAAAGCACAAGAATAGGTGTAAAAATCCGATTAGGATGTTTACCAGCAGCCAGAACACGAAGAGAAGGCGACTTTCAACTCTTCTGCCGCAATAGAGACGAAAAGGAACGAAAGAATTCTCAGTAACTTACCGACACCGCAAAGAGACAACTATCACTCCCGACTTCAGACCAGTTGACCCCTCCAACAAGAGGGCGAACAAATGGATGTCACACCAGCACCTGGATATGAAAAAGAATGTTCTGCCATCGCACCTAGCACATCGCAGGACGTCACAGTCCACCGGCTATAATACCACCAATTACGGGAAAATAACTATAAATGAAAGCTGAATTGGAGAAACATGTGCCCGGCCCAATTAAAGCCACATATAAGGGCGAAAATATAAAATACGACTTTGAAACGCTGACTGATCAACGAATAGGACTTCGTTTCTTCTGGGAAGCGATGATCCGCTTATATAGACACCAACCACCTACGGAGAAGGCACTTAAAGTTGTAGTCAAATACTTATCATCTGATATACCAAGGGAGGAACTGGAAAAAGAACTCAATGCCATTGGATTTCAGAGTGCATCACTGCATCAATTCAAATCACGTGACGAAAACACCGCTAAACTAATTCCATAAACAGTTTATAGCTCCACACTGCTGGCTGGGCCAACCAGTGAATTCGTTTATGATATCAAACACTGGATCGACACCAAGGCTAAAGCGTATAGGACAAAGGAAGGGCCATCACAATGTAAAAGCTGGCAGAGTTGCTTTCATACAGCTAACTAATGCAACTTGCCAGCGAGGTGCGTGAAATGTACAGAGCACCGCCTTCGAAAAACTGCCAAAGGATGAAGACCTAGAACTAAATTGCGTCAATTGTGAAGGTGGACATCCCGCCACATGGAAAGGATGCCCCACTTTCACACAAGCACTATGGATATACACGGCACAAAACCAGTCAGCACAACTCTGAAATCAACAACCAGCCACTACTCCTGCTCAACCATAGGTCAACAGCGCCAGGGAATCCCCCGCACTGCCGACGAGGACGACATCCACTTCACGCTCGACAGCCACAACTAGCACCCAACAACTGACCGTCGGCTCTACATCTGCGACTTTTCAGAGTTCAAGGAGATATTCTCAACTATCACGGGCTTCCTGGCAACACTCTAACAGAAGATCATCTCCGACATCACTCAAGAAACGTTTCAGCAGTTCAAAGCTATACCAGATATTCTTCCCAAACCACTCGCTCTCTTCAACGGCACCAAGAAACTCTTTACCTGTGCAAATGGTCCTAGGCCATCACGGAGAGATGACCTCACATCTTGTATCCATAACGCCAATGGAATGTTGCCTAGAAAGTCAGAACTGGAGGGTTTTATCACGAGATTCAAGGTCGCTATACTTCTTCTCAGAGAAACAAATCTTCTGCCTACGCAAAAACACAGATTGAAGAACATTACTGGACATCGGACGGATCGGGCTAATGGTCATGGGGGCGGAACGGCTATCTTTCTCCGACGTCCCATCACACATACTCCATCAGACCTGTCTCAACTAACATCACTGGAGGCAACATCAGCCTGTTTGCAGCATAACTTAGCCAGCAGCGAACATTCTAAGAAAAGGATCTGCTTACCCTTTTCGATCTCTATTACAAGACCCTATTATGTGGATGTCTAAACTGAAGCATCTCTCTTGGAACTCCCAGAGAAACAACCCGAGGGTGAACAGACCACAAGTTCTGGAGGAACGCCTGGATGCCATAACATTCGGTCCAGACGTCCCCACACATAACCCCTAAAATTCACACTAGTAGCCCGACGTCCTAGACATGCTATACTCAGAAACGTATGACTCGACGCCCAGCTGAAGACCATAAATGATTTGACTTCTGATCATCACCCAGTGATTGGTGAACAAACCAAAGCAATGGAACAGGTACGTTCACCAGCAAGAACGACCATCAATTATACCACTACAAGGCATTTCTCAACAATAATGGCTGCCCTGTGTCTGAGGTATCTACCCCTGACTATCTTGAGAAGACCATTGCCAACGACCGAAATTCACTCTCGGCACCACGACGAATACTCTCATTTACTCCAACACTGAGCGAGGTGGCGCAGTGGCTAGCACTGAACGTGAATGTAATGCCGGTGCTCCCGCAGATTATCCTCGCGCAGTTCGCGGATGACACCGCGTTATTAACAAGTAGTCGACGGTCACCGTGGTAATTTGGCGCCTACAGCGGCAACTGAACATCACAGAACAATGAGCAACGGCACATCGTATAAAACTTAATGTAGAGAAGACGAGGGCAATTCTCTTCACCAGCCGACGATCTGACCTTCGTGACAACTTGATTATAAACAGCGTTCCGTTCCCTTGGAGTGGTCACGACTGTTATTTGGAAGTCATAATTGATAAAGTATTATTCTTCAAGGAACATGCCAACGCTAAAAAGGCTGATATGTGGCGTCTGATATGCTATTTGTGCCCTCTTCCTGGCAGCTCTCGTACGTTTGTTAGTAGAAAACTTAAGCTACACCAAGCAACGGTCCTGCCCTCCTTGTTATATGGGTGCTCCTCCTGGGGCACCACGAGCAACACAGTTACAGGTGTTGCAAAATCGCTGACTCATTCTCATAGCCCCTCAGTGGGCTCGGACGAAGGATTTTCGTCAAGAACTTGACACTACGGCAGACCTGTTACCCAACAACCTCGACACCGGATTCGGGTGTCACGGGCTATAATCGAGGCTCCTCAATGACCAACAAAAACGTGTAGAAACCACCATCATAGAAGGGTCATGACCCAGAGTATGCAGTCCTTCTTACGAGTAAAGAAAGAGAACAATACCCCATTTTCCTTTTATCTCTAACACCCCCCCCCCCCACACACACACATACATACACATAGACAATACATACCATCAGCTGCGAGCCGCACACTTCAGAAGGTCAGAGAAGCCAATGGGAGTAAGGAGTCTCACCTGAAAGCTATCCGAGGTCTCCAAGTAATATGTCTTCCATACATTGTGCGTCCAGTATCTGGTGCTCCGTAGCCCATATGCTTTTTGCTAGAGAAGGAAAGTCGTTATAAATACAGACTATGTCAAGATGATGTAATGATGAAGTCTGTGTTGCTATTTGTCAGCAGTCGCCAACAGTAACCATTTGAAGATGTCTGGCATCAGGCTAGATGAAATTTTGCGAGATTTATCTAACATGATCCGTGGCACACAATAGAACTGTATATTCAGCGCATCCACCGGGAAAGTGTGAAGTGTCATGTCAACTTCTGCATTAATTTTTATTCAGCCGTAACTCAACAAAATTAATTCATAATACTTACTCGAAAGCGGTTACTTTTGGTTACTCCAACGTGAAAGCAGATGTTCCTCAGCTCGTTTGTGTTGTGCCCAAGGATTCGCAATATTGCGGCAATTTCGGGGAGGTTGTGTGACTGTATATAGTGTAACGAAATAATATCGAAAAATACAAGGGCCAGTGAGGCTGTCTTCAGGAACAAACAGAAAACAGGAAGCGTCACCCAACAGCACTTCAGAGCATCGACGCTACGGGATTAGTGTCTCTTCAGGAGCAGACGGTAGTTTGTTCGCTGTCGGACCACCCAGCTGACAACAATGAGAACGTTGGATGACGTTGGACTCAACACGCCCGTCGCAACAACATTGTAAACAGTGGGAAAACATGTCTGTTATCGAAGGCGAGACGTAGCCGCAAGAATTAGACCTTATAAAGTGGATGTTCTCTAGCTTCGAGGGTGACGTCTCCAGCCATGAGTTCCCATCCTCACTAGGTTCCTCAACACACCTTCTACAGTCCACTTAAGTATGTCGGTACTATTTGTTACATCGTGGATAGGTATGGATACTTCACATTACATCTCCTAACCAGAACTTGTTTATGCAATATTGCAAGTTCTCAGTTTGTGTAAGGCAGTGCTAGTAAGAAGCAATAGATAGAGTTCCTCACTCCATGACGATAGGTCACATGACACGTATTATAGGAGAGTGGGAAAGCTTGAGCTAGTGCGAGATGATATCCGTAGGTTACAACAGGCAACGCAGATTCTCATACAAAAATAGGCAACAATATTGGCAACTTAAAATATAAATTATTCATGAAACAAATGAATAAAAAACTATGCCGACCATATTGGAAGCTTTATTCTGCATCTAATTCTACAAATATACTCGGCAAGACTCAGTACGGTGGTAGCCATTTCCTTTCCTGTTCCATTCGTAAACAGAGCGGGAGAGAAACGACTATCTATATGCCTCTGTCCAAGCCTTAATTTCTATTATCTTTGTGGTCTTTGCACGCAATGTATGTTGGCCGCAGTAGAATCGTTTTGCAGTCGGTCAAATACTGGCTTCCTAAATTTTGTAAGTAGCGTTCCGTGAAGAGAACACAAATTTTACATCCAGGGAGTCCCATTTGATATCACGAAGCATCTCCGTCTTGATGGAACCGCCAGGTAATAAATCTAGCAGCCCGCCTCTGAATCGCTTCGATGTCTTCCTTTAATCCGATCTGATCCAAAACAGTCCAGCAGTACTCAAAAATAGGTCGCACTAGTGCCCTATGCGCAGCCTCCTTTACAAATGAACCAACTTTTCTAAAATTCTCCCAATAAACCGAAGTCGATTATTCGCCCTCCCTACTACAATCCTTACATGCTAGTTCCATCTTGTATCGATTTGCAACGTTACGCCTATATATTTAATCGTGAGTGTGTCAAATGGCCCACGGCTAAAACTGTATTTGAACATTACGGGATTGTCATCTTGTATCCTCCTGTATTCACTCAGCCAAGATATCTTCCGGTACACTTCAGCATCGTCACCAAACAGCAGCAGATTTCTGACACCCTGTCCGTCAGATCATTTATGTTTATAGAGAACAAAATTGGTACTATCATACTTCGCTGGGGTACTCCTGATGTCGCTGAAGGACTCTCGCCGTCGAGGGCAAGCACTGGGTTCTATTACTTAAGAAGGCATCAAGCCACTCGCGCATCAGGGAAATCTAGGAATGTGGAACCTGCCTGTTGCCCGCCATCCGTGGTTCGCAGGACATCATGTGAGAAAACGCCAAGTTGAGATTCGCACGAACAATGCTTTCTAAAACCGTTGTGATGTGTTGACAGAAGCTTTTCTTTCTCAAGGAAACTGGCTTTATTCGAAGTGACAATACGTTCAACGATTCTGCAGGAAACCGATGTTGAGGATAATGGTCTGTAATTTTGCGGGTCCTAACTTACACCCAACTTTTTTCCAGTTGCTTGGGGCTTTGCGCTGTGCGAGAGTTACACGAAAAAATCAAGCTAAATACGGGGCAATGTCTTAGAGTACGCTCTGTAAAACCGAGATAGGATTCCTTCCGGACCTGGCGACTTCAGCTTTTTCAGTTGCTTCCTTACTCAAGGTATGCTTATTACTATGTCCACCATATGGGAGTCTGTGCGACGGTCAAACAACGGTATGTCTGTACTATCTTCAAGCGTGAATGATATCTTAAACGAGAAATTTAAAAGTTCAGCTTTCCTTTTACTGTCTTCTATTGCTACACCAGAATGATCGAGTGACTGGATTGAAGCCTTAGATCCACTTAGGACCAGAATTTTCTCGTGTTCTCAGCAGGATTTTTTGCTAAGGTATGGTGGTGGAAGTTGTATGCTTCGCGCATTGATGTTTTCACTGACGCACAAGTCTCTAATAACTTTTACCTTTCGGCATTTGCGCATTCCTTCTTGAACCGGGAGTTCAAAAAGTTACTTTCTTATGCGCGGTATAATTTTATTAAGAAAGCCACAAAATAAGCAACAGAATGACGTTAAAGCTACGAAAGTCGAAGAAGATTACCGATCATCAACGAATTACGGTTTGCCCGGGCAATTACGAAACTTGCAATAATATTCGTTAGTCAGTCTAGGTCTGTATTCTCTGAAATAAGGATGTGAATAATCATAGTATGAACATGTTTGAATTATACGTTCAAGAAATTATACAATCCGTTAAAACAGCCTGGAGAACTGTTACTGTTATAGAAAAACGACTTCCGATACCGAAAGAGTCTGATGTTAGCTACGATAGGGCGGTACTCGTAACCCATTTTGTTTTATTGGTCCTTTAGTATAAAATAAGGAATTTACCTATACAATTGAAGTTGAAATAACGTTAATATAACATGAGAGTCACATAGTAGATAGTGAATATTTACTCTGACTTCGCGATCTCTAACTACGGTTATCAAAGTAAATGGCGTGTGAGAATTTATGTTGGCACAGTAATAACTGTATCAGTCACCACACTTATTGTCAGTGTTCAGTTTATACAGATTATAAGTTGCAGCCTACAGCTGGGAGATATAATCGGACAACGGAACAGCTTATGAAGATCCGAGGTAAACAAATTTTTCTTGAAGTGCTCAGTGAACCGCCTAATACAAACTACTTTCACGATGTAACGAACTTACCAACCGTATACAGTTTTGGAAATTGGTATATTTAGATGTAGTAACATCTACATCTACGTAATTACTCTGCTATTCTCAATAAAGCGCCTGGCATGATCATTTCTACCTATGTAGGTGGGTGCAAACAGAATGTTTTCACAATCGGAGGAGAAAACTGGTGATTGAAATTTCATGAGAAGATCCCGTCGCTTTGAAAAACGCCTTTGTTTTAATGATTACCACTCCAATTCACGTATCATGTCTGTGGCACTATCTCCCCTATTTCGCGATAATACAAAACGAGCTGCCCTTCTTTGTACTTTTTCGATGTCATCCGTCAGTCCCACCTACATCTACATCTACATTTATACTCCGCAAGTCACCCAACGGTGTGTGGCGGAGGGCACTTTACGTGCCACTGTCATTACCTCTCTTTCCTGTTCCAGTCGCGTATGGTTCGCGGGAAGAACGACTGTCTGAAAGCCTCCGTGCGCGCTCTAATCTCTCTAATTTTACATTCGTGATCTCCTCGGGAGGTATAAGTAGGGGGAAGCAATATATTTGATACCTCATCCAGAAACGCACCCTCTCGAAACCTGGCGAGCAAGCTACACCGTGAGGCAGAGCGCCTCTCTTGCAGAGTCTGCCACTTGAGTTTATTAAACACTTCCGTAACGCTATCACGGTTACCAAATAACCCTGTGACGAAACGCGCCGCTCTTCTTTGGATCTTCTCTATCTCTCCCGTCAACCCGATCTGGTACGGATCCCACACTGATGAGCAATACTCAAGTATAGGTTGAACGTGTGTTTTGTAAGCCACCTCCTTTGTTGATGGACTACATTTTCTAAGGACTCTCCCAATGAATCTGAACCTGGTACCCGCCTTACCAACAATTAATTTTATATGATCATTCCACTTCCAATCCTTCCGCATGCATACTCCCAGATATTTTACAGAAGTAACTGCTACCAGTGTTTGTTCCGCTATCATATAATCATACAATAAAGGATCCTTCTTTCTATGTATTCGCAATACATTACATTTGTCTATGTTAAGGGACAGTTGCCACTCCCTGCACCAAGTGCCTATCCGCTGCAGATCTTCCTGCATTTCGCTACAATTTTCTAATGCTGCAACTTCTCTGTATACTACAGACATAAAAAGAAACAAGAATTTGAAAAAAAAATAATTTTATTTAATTTTTGTCTATAATGAATGAAAGATTCACTCTGAACATTGTTAATTAGTCTACTGGTGGGATGATTTTCACAGCCTACGCCTAATCTACACTCCTGGAAATGGAAAAAAGAACACATTGACACCGGTGTGTCAGACCCACCATACTTGCTCCGGACACTGCGAGAGGGCTGTACAAGCAATGATCACACGCACGGCACAGCGGACACACCAGGACCCGCGGTGTTGGCCGTCGAATGGCGCTAGCTGCGCAGCATTTGTGCACCGCCGCCGTCAGTGTCAGCCAGTTTGCCGTGGCATACGGAGCTCCATCGCAGTCTTTAACACTGGTAGCATGCCGCGACAGCGTGGACGTGAACCGTATGTGCAGTTGACGGACTTTGAGCGAGGGCGTATAGTGGGCATGCGGGAGTCCGGGTGGACGTACCGCCGAATTGCTCAACACGTGGGGCGTGAGGTCTCCACAGTACATCGATGTTGTCGCCAGTGGTCGGCGGAAGGTGCACGTGCCCGTCGACCTGGGACCGGACCGCAGCGACGCACGGATGCACGCCACGACCGTAGGATCCTACGCAGTGCCGTAGGGGACCGCACCGCCACTTCCCAGAAAATTAGGGACACTGTTGCTCCTGGGGTATCGGCGAGGACCATTCGCAACCGTCTCCATGAAGCTGGGCTACGGTCCCGCACACCGTTAGGCCGTCTTCCTCTCACGCCCCAACATCGTGCAGCCCGCCTCCAGTGGTGTCGCGACAGGCGTGAATGGAGGGACGAATGGAGACGTGTCGTCTTCAGCGATGAGAGTCGCTTCTGCCTTGGTGCCAATGATGGTCGTATGCGTGTTTGGCGCCGTGCAGGTGAGCGCCACAATCAGGACTGCATACGACCGAGGCACACAGGGCCAACACCCGGCATCATGGTGTGGGGAGCGATCTCCTACACTCGCCGTACACCACTGGTGATCGTCGAGGGGACACTGAATAGTGCACGGTACATCCAAACCGTCATCGAACCCATCGTTCTACCATTCCTAGACCGGCAAGGGAACTTGCTGTTCCAACAGGACAATGCACGTCCGCATGTATCCCGTGCCACCCAACGTGCTCTAGAAGGTGTAAGTCAACTACCCTGGCCAGCAAGATCTCCGGCTCTGTCCCCCATTGAGCATGTTTGGGACTGGATGAAGCGTCGTCTCACGCGGTCTGCACGTCCAGCACGAACGCTGGTCCAACTGAGGCGCCAGGTGGAAATGGCATGGCAAGCCGTTCCACAGGACTACATCCAGCATCTCTACGATCGTCTCCATGGGAGAATAGCAGCCTGCATTGCTGCGAAAGGTGGATATACACTGTACTAGTGCCGACATTGTGCATGCTCTGTTGCCTGTGTCTATGTGCCTGTGGTTCTGTCAGTGTGATCATGTGATGTATCTGACCCCAGGAATGTGTCAAAAAAGTTTCCCCTTCCTGGGACAATGAATTCACGGTGTTCTTATTTCAATTTCCAGGAGTGTATTTACAATAGTCACACACATAAGCATCTTTTTCGCATCCAGCGCATTCATTGTGAGCCCACATCTCACAGGCTATACACTGGACCCAAAGTTCGCCTTTTGTGACCTTTGGAAAAAACCCTTCACAAATTAGACATGCAGCGTCGTCAGCATCAGGGACAGAAACACCAACTTCCATGTCTGGGAGGCATTCCCCCAAATCAAAACCTACACTTGCCTCTTCACCTTCTTCATCTGATTCATGTTCATACACCAACTTATTTCTCCTACTTGTTCTAGAATTTGGTTGCTTTTCATTGGCACCGTTCTTCATTGTACTGCTCTTTTCTTTTCCGTCTTGTTTCTTCTTAGTGTTCTTAGTTTTCTTTTCTTCTGCCTCTTCTAGTGCACGTTTATAAGGAGAAGAAGTTACAACAGCACAAGTAATGGGTTTAGGGCCTTTGTTTATCAATTTTCTTTTTGGTCTTGGTATCGGCAATACGTCTTGGGGAGAAACACGACCAAAACGTTTTTGGGAAGAGCATCCTGATGGCCCAGCTTCTGCAGAGTCTCTTGTAGATAGTGTAGTTAATGCCGATGATGGGCCAGGATGAATGCATTGAGCTGATTCACTTGAAGGCTTGTCCTTAGGAGTTTGCCACTTACTGGCTTTCAGAGCATCTACAGTCAGACTTTGAACGTCAATATCTTCAGCGGGAGCAAAGTCAATATCATTAAACACTTGCGATTCACAGGAAAAATTCCTGTGACTCTGAACCCTGAAATGGCTATTTCAGCTGTTTGGCATTTCAGGAATGCATTCCCAAGTAGCTCAGTAATATCGTATGGTCCAAGAGGCCTATTGTTGTGCAGCAAACATTGCCTTATGTAGTCACTATAATGACTCTTAAGGGGTCCCATGAAGCTCCTATCTAGTGGTTGCAATTTGTGAGTAGCGTGCGGAACAAGATAACTATTGTAACGTGGTGTTCACGAGCTATGTCAATTACGTCAATATTCTTTGTGTGGGTATGGTGGCCATCTAAAATAAGTAAAATAGGATCATCTTTTGATGGCTTTGTTTTAGAGATAAAATGGATTAACCAATCAGTGAAAAGGTTGCTCTGAATCCAACCAGAGGGATGACACCTTCCTATAGAGCCAGACGGAGCCCTTTTCATCAGTGTATCCGTCATATTTTTCCTGGGGAAAATTAGCATTGGTGGGACGAAAGTACCAGACGCGCTCATGCAGAAAACACGCGTTACAAGTGATCCCCTTTCAGCTGCAGATAATGCACCAACTTGCCTTTTTCCCCTCAGGCCGATGCACAAGAAATTTTGCTTTGAACGACACTAATGCCTGACTCGTCTACATTAAAAACTCTGTCCGCAGGATATTTGTAGTTGCTGAACGCAGCTTCAAGTAAATTGAAGAAATTATCGACAGCTTGTTTATCAAACCCATTAGCACGTGAAATCGAAGTTGCGGATGGCTTCAAAATAGACAGAATATTTTTGTGCCGTGACATTAAATGATCAAACCAAGCTCGACCAGCAACTTCGCCCTTTACAAGTGGATGAGGGATTTTATTTCTGGTGCAAAGCTGGCAGGCCATGCGCCTGATGTCATTCCTGGTAAGGCCGTAGAATTTGGATTCCATAATGAGAAGATATTTAACCAGTTCGTCCTCAAGTCCCTGTAGTAAAAGCGGTGGACGGCCCAATTTAATAACTATTTCTTCTACTGGTTTACCGATTCGTGAAAGCCTTCGGAGCGTAGAACGTGGGACAGAGTACACTTTAACCGCTTTTTTCAACTTCATTTTTTTTCTCTTTAATAGCTACAATAGCATTTGCCATATTTCCTTTGTCCCACGATTGCCGTTTTGATTTTTTTGGGGCCGGCCGCGGTGGTCTCGCGGTTCTAGGCGCGCAGTCCGGAACCGTGGGACTGCTACGGTCGCAGGTTCGAATCCTGCCTCGGGCATGGATGTGTGTGATGTCCTTAGGTTAGTTAGGTTTAAGTAGTTCTAAGTTCTAGGGGACTGATAACCACAGCAGTTGAGTCCCATAGTGCTCAGAGCCATTTTTTTGATTTTTTTGGGGTACAAGATGTGTTCGAGGTATCTGAAACATAAAGAGTAGCAATATTTGTAAATGGCCCCATAAAATCTGATTGATTTTACGGGGCCCATAATACCAGCAGCAAAAGGGGCTCATATATCCACCCTCGCCATCTTGGGAAAAACGATTTTGCCTACCGTTAGTTTGGCTCGCAACCGACGATAGTTTATGTACAACGGCATCCCAACAACAAGCCAAATACGTAACTTACCTTAGTTTTACTAATAACGTGTCAGAAATTTGAGTTTTATTCAAGTAAACACTAACCTTTCAAACTTTTGATGACAGTGAAAAAATTCATAGCACAACTACTCACAAACCATGACAGCTACTACGTCTGCGCACTCTACAGTGAAGTTTGGCAACTAGTTCTAGTATTTCATGTGCTCTCCGCTAGAATTCGTGGCCTGTACTTCCAAATATGTAGGGGGCCCATAATATCAGCGGGGGCCCATTTTTCCATCTTTGCCTCTACTCATACGAATAACTTCGCACTTATCTTTATTCAGGGTCAATTGCCACTTTTCGCACCATACAGATATCTTATCTAAATAATTTGGCAAGTCGTTTTGATCATCTGATGACTTTACAAGACGGTAAATGACAGCATCATCTGCAAACAATCTAAGATTGCTACTTGTCTCCTACGTCGTTAATATAGATAAGGAACAATAGAGTGCCTATAACATTTCCTTGGGGAACGCCGGATATTCCTTCTGTTTTACTCAATGACTTTCCGTCTATTACTACGAACTGTGACCTTTCTAACAGGAAATCACGAATCCAGTTGCACAACTGAGGCGATACTCCGTAGGCACGCAGTTTGATTGAGGAACGGTGTCGAAAGTCTTCTCGAAATCTAAAAATATGGAATCAATTTGACATCCCCTGCCGATAGCACTTATTACTTCATGAGTATAAAGAGCTAGTTGTGTTTCACAAGAACGATATTTTCTGAATCCGTGCTGACTGTATGTCGATAAATCGTTTTCTTCGAGATACTTCATAATGTTCGAATACAGTATATGTTCTAAAATGCTACTGCAAATCGACGTTAGTGATATAGGCCTGTAAGTCAGCGCATTACTCCTACTTCCCTTTTTGGGTATTGGTGTGACTTGAGCAATCTTCCAGTCTGCTGTAAACTCATTCCCTATTCTTCATTTCCTGGCTCAAACACAGTGTGATCCAAATTGTCCGAATTGCTGTTAGTGGACATTAATATGGGCTATGTCCACCCTTATCTTGTGTGATAGTTTCAGCTTTGCTGGGGAGACTTTCGATTAGGTCTGTGAATGTCTGTGGAGGAATGGCAGCCCGTACTTCCTCAAGGGCCGAAAACAGAGAAGGTAGTGATGTTGGACGCTGGGGTCTGGAGCGAAGTTGACGTTCTAACTCATCCCAGTGGTAGTAAGGTTGTCAACTGGGCTCATGTCGGGAGCAGCTCATTTCAGGAATGTTATTGTCCACAGATGTTGCTTTACATCAGGGTGCACAGTGATGCTGGTACAAACTGTGAGCGTCTCCGAACTGTTCCGCTATTGTACGCAGTGCACATTATCGTTCAATGCATTCATATCATTCCGAATTTAGCACTTTCTGAAGCGTAATAAGGGGATCACACCCTGACCCCGAAAACCCCCTCCATACAGTAACATCACTTTCTCTGTTCTTCATTACTGATACAATCCTGATGGCAGGAAAGTGTTCCAGGCTTTCACCAAACGCAAGTCCTTCCATTGGTCTGCCAAAGGGCATGCTGTAATTCACCAGATTACTCGTTTCCTGTCATCCTCTGTCCAGTAGCGTCTCTCTTTACATCATCTCAAGCTTTGATTAACACTGACTGCTTAAACGTGTGACTTATGACGAGATGCTCGATCACTGCCCTCATTATTTTTAACTCCCTACACACAGGACTAGGTGGATTGCTGGAACTCCCTCCTCTGATAACAAGCGGTTATTTTACCCCCGCCCTCCACAATGCACGACGGTCCCTGTCAGTACATGAAGTCTACATAATCTTCGTTTACCTGTAGTTGTTACTTTGCATTCCCACGTCACAACAATATCGCCAACCGTTGTGAACAAATCAATGAGGATTTGCAGAAAATAATTGCGTGGTGTAATGACTGGCAGTTATCTCTCAATATTAATAAGTGTAACCTACAGTATATAACAAGGCGAAAATCCCCATTATGTACGAGTACAAAATAAATGCCCAGTCTTTGGAAGCGGTAACATCAGTCAAATATCAGAGCGTGACTATTCGAAATGATCTCAAATGGAATGATCAGATTACACAAGCAACGGGTAAGGCAAACTCTAGATTGCGGTTTATTGGTAGAATTCTGAAGCGATGCAGTCCTTCAACAAAGGAAATAGCTTACAATACGTTAGTTCGTCCAGTCTTAGAGTACTGTTCGTCTGGGACTGGGACCCTTCCCAGTTGGGTCTGATTCAAGAGACTGAGAAGGTCCAAAGAAGAGCGGCAAGATTCGTGACTTGTACATTTAGCCATCGCGGGAGCGTTACAAATCTCATACAAAGCTTGAAGTGGGACACACTTGCTGATAGACCGCGCGCTAAACGTAAGGTGCTGCTAGCTAAATACCGAAATCCGATCTTCACCGAGGATGTAGAACATGTATTATTACCACCAACTTTCAAATCGCGCAATGACCACCATTCAAAGGTAAGGGAAATTAGAGTACGTACTGAAGCGTTCAGATAGTCGTTTTTCCCTCGCGCGACCCGCAAGCGGAACAGTGGGGGGGGGGGATATGACATTGGCGCGAATTGTGCCCTCTGCCACACACCGCTTGGTGGCTAGTGGAGTATATATATAGATGTAGATGTAGAACCTTCAATTTGGGCAGCTTTAAAACTGCTGAAATAGGTGTGATGGATTTGTTACTCATGTGCCAATGGCTAGTCCACTTTCGAAATCACGAAATACTCCTGACCGATCCATTACATTGTTACTGTTTCTGTACTGACAACACAGTGCTCCCCGCCTCCTTTTATACTAAAACGTGTGCTCTCGAGACATTTAGTAGCCAGTCAAGCGTTACATTGTGGTATTCGGCTAGCGTGCACGCAATGCCGATATTAGAGCGGCTGTAAGTGCAGTGAGACTGGTTGTTTTCTTGTGCAGGTGACTTACAACGTGGGGGCGAACGCGCTGGTGTGGACTGTGGTGAGCGAGGTGGTGCCTGCCCCGATCCGCGGTCTCGCCAACTCAGTGGTGGCCGTCTGGACGTCGCTGCTCACCTTCGCCTGCATCAAGCTCTTCCAGGTGGTCTCCACGGCGCTCGGCACCTACATCCCCTTCTGGTTCTTCGGCGCGTGCGCCTTTGGGGACTTCGTGTTCACGTTCTTTTTCATTCCTGAGACAAAGGGCCGTACACTGGAAGACATCGGTGCCGAAATGAGGGACAAGTTAGTGGGTACTGAATCGAAAGCCTGCGAGAAACCGGTCCCTCCATAACTCGGACGACTCTGAAAAGTACTCGTATATCTCTGTGATCTGATTAATCTGAAAGCTCGAACACACTAATGCGTCGAAAAAATACATGCGTGTGTGTGTACCTTTCGTCGAGATTAAGACTCTTTTATATGGGGCGTGTTTCTGACGTAAGTTTCGTATTTTTTTTATAGAAACCGGAAGTGAATATTTAAAAACGATTTTATTGTTACACGAAAGCAGTATCTGAATATACAGAACAATTTTCGTAAATATTAAGCTACTCATCAAAACGAATTCATGAATTCTATTCTCATGGAAATCTGCCACCTGATTGACCAACCCAGGATAAATTGCATTTTTGGCGTCATAGTAGTCGCCGTTACGGAATTTCATAAAGAATTTCTTGAAACGTTAGCAAGCTCTTGAGGTAAAAACGAAATCCTAAAGCACCTATTTTCTGTAACTTTCGTGTCAATACCCCGTTCACCCACTTCGTACTTCATGAAGAATATATGGCACAGCCATCTTTAAATTCCCTAGGCCATTTTATTAATATTCCAGGGTTCGTAGTGATTTCTCCAGTAAAATGTCGATGAATTTCAACTGCTCCCTCAACGTATTTTTCGCACAGACAAAACGACTCATTGCGCGCATTTCTTCACACAGGGGGGAATTTGCAGTCAACTAAGATGTTTTAAACAAGTCTAGACAGATGTAAACACAAACGCATTCGTTTGAGGTTTTATTTTATTGAGGTACCACAAGGGCATATAACGGTCCTGCATAAAATCAAAATACCTGTTTGCACACCTTATACCATTTGGCATAAATACATACTCTCTATAAGCGTCCCTAAACTGATGCACCAATTGTTCCAAATTAGGCTTATAATACCACAGATATTCTAACACTGAAACAGCTGCTGAATAATTAATCTTGTTGCTATAAAAGGTAATAGCAAGCTCATCAATCCACTGTTGACTATTAGGAACAAGTTAGGCGAGGCGTAGGTCGTCCGGGTAATTACGAATATGGTCCCAGTTGGCATAAAAAAACTCCAACGCAGACATTAGCTGTAAACAAATACTTTTATTCAGAACATTACCTTTCCTCTTACAAAAGTCATATAAACTCTATTTCTTACAATAAATGTAACATTTTTAACTTCACTCTGTACATTATCATTCCTTTCAGGCTCATCACCAGCAATTTGTAGACCAATATAAAATGGATTTGTCCCTTGAAACAGCCTGTTTTTAACTTTACACTCTTTCTCAACATCAGTCCAAGACTTAACTTTCGTTATATCTACACTTTGCTCCGGCTTAGAATACGTTACAAATTTAACCCTATTCCTTCTGGTATATTTACGCCAAGGTACACCGGATGCCTTCTGAGGGTTCAAAGCGCAAAAACGAATGCTTCCGCAATGACATCTGTAGGCAGGCAATAGAAGCAAATATTCATTATACGATTGCGCTTATTCACGAGTACAGCGCTGCTGCGACCATGTTTAAAAACGATACTTACCTAAAAACACTCTGTAACGTCTCCGCTCTTGCGTACGTTAACTATCTAAAGCCTGTACTATGATAAGTTGACGGGCTTCACCTTATAAGAAAGGATTTTATTAAATATGATGACCGCGTGTACCTGAATGGAAGCAAAATCGGACTTATACCCAGTCAGTAACAACAATGATACGTCAAGCTAGTATAAAGTGCAACTACACGTTAATACGGACAAGAAACCTACGCAGCAGATGCCACCAATTATTAATAATACGGTCGCCAGCCTAATTAGGCATTACGTGAGTTTTTTCCTTGTACAAGTGGATGTACGTACAAACATAACCACACGTAGTAATACTGCATTATATGGAAAACTTTAGAACCAGAAAAATCTACTAAACTAGTATTTTCCCTTTCTGTACTGATTTGGACAAGCTGCAAATACACAACATTACACTACAATGATTACTACACACTGCATTTTGTCTATTGATCCAACTGAAATCGGGCATAGGTTGCCCTAGAAATAGCACTTTTGAAACACACATACAATCTTAATAAGGAAAAAACACTGATAAATTTAGGTTTTCTATTGACTTTAACTTTGCAGGTCAAATCAGTGCCGTGCACTTTAGCATTTAAATGAATAGAAAAGAAAAGATTGAAGGGGGGAGGGGGGACCCTGAAACTGTTATGGTCACTGTGTTGAAACTATTAACTATTGAAAGCATTAAGTACTCAAGATTTACAAAATATGAGTTACTATTCTTTTTGTCTTATTAATTCCTCATTTAACTACCATTATTTTTGTCTCTGATTAATTAAGCTTCATTACTAAACCACTTTCAACATCATCTTCAAATTTGGTCAGGTCTATTATTTACCAAAATACTCATTAACAACAAAGCTCTTTGAATATCTTTCTAGCATAGATAGTTCTGCACGTAATTCTTATTAACATGAATTTTGAATCTTCATTTCGGGACACTCGGATTGCACAACATGCGGGAAGGACCCTGTCCAGGTTAGTGATTAGGATCATTAATTGATAGGGCAATTCTGGTAAAAGTCAAGTTATTATTGAACAGTTAGGAACAAATTTAACACTGGTCCAACACTGGTCCATACGGATACACTTGTAAAGAATTGACCTGTGCAAGTCGATGCGGCAGTTGGCGGGCAGCGAGATGGCGAGGCGCACAGCACACATACAATCACAGCTATGGCTCTTGCTGTATCGGCACTTTGTTTCTTCTTGGCGTTGTAATCCTTTTCAATTCAGTGCCTATTGGATATAGCCATGCTGTATAGTTGTCGGAAACGGCACATCCGAGGCTCAAATGAAACCACTTTTTCCAGGATAGCCTCCTCGATCCGGAACGTGTTCCTCAGACCGGTGCCCAACTCCGACTGACTGTTGAGCCCGTTATGCCATGCCGCGCCCGTGTGCATTTTCCCGCGCTCGCCTGCCATCCACCTTTTACCGCTCCCCTACAGATAGGGTATTCACCCCAGGTTTTACAGTTCACATATCCTAATACATTGCCTACGTATGGACCAGGCGTACAATTACAACTTTCACATCTTACAATATTCCCAACATTATTTAAACTTCACTTCAATTATAACATTACTTGAAATTTAACATAAATATTAAATTTTACATCGAAATGTGTTTACAGTTTCTTTAACATAATAACATAACAAGAAAAGAAATGGATTCAGAATATTGATTACAGTAATTTATCGAAATTCAGAAGAAAAATTTTCATATGTACAGTTGTTGTTACAACTCCACGTATCTGCTTGACACAAATTTGTCATTTTGTAGATTTGTATGTTTCAAAAAAGGTCAGCGTATTGCAATTGTAGCACTGCTTGTCTTAGTTCCCCTAGTCTGTAAATCTACATTTCTATTGTACGAAATAAAACCAACATTTATGGCTTAAAGAAACATTGCTTATCGACCACATTCTTTTCTTATTGGAAACGACGTATTACAAAAGGAATACGTCGTCAGTTGTTTTTGAGGTTAAAGCTCGGAAAGTGGTAATTAATCACATAATCCGTTGATTCTGTAGATGTCTAGATATAACATCATGTCAAGAGCAAAAGCATTGACTGAAAAATTAAAACGTTCATGAGAAAATGCAAAATAATACACAGTAACGCCAAAAAGTTTTGCAGTTTCCTGGGTTAATATAGTGGCTAGATACTGACCAAAGTGGCTCAAGGTTTATTGGTAGGTCCTAACCTGGATTTGGTGTTATGAAGTGTTTTCTTTTATCCTTATTATGTAAGTGAAGTCCGTAATGATTCATTAGAAAAGGTGGGTAATGTGACACTAAATATATCTGATAAAATGTGTCATTATCTATAAACCAGTGTACACTTCTGTAAATCCAATGAACATTGACACCGGGAGAATCTTCCAGAACTGTTACATAAGTTAGAGCAACGTCGCCCAGGAAAAGACACGACTTAACTTATCTTTGCACTCCCATTTTGTCTTTCGTAGATGGTAACTTGTGCAGAATAGATGCAAGTCGAATTGATTGTAATTCTTCTGGCTTAATAATTATCTATTTCAGTATAATTAGTTGAGTTCATTATTTAACAATCCTGTTTTCGTATAATGTACTCGACATACACTGAAGAGCCAAAGAAACTGGTGTAGGGCCCCCACGAACGTGAGAAGTGCCGCAGGCTGGCAGCGGTGGCCGAGCGGTTCTAGGCGCTTCAGTTCGGAACCGCGCGACTGCTACGGTCGCAGGTTCGAATCCTGCCTCGGGCATGGATGTGTGTGATGTCCTTAAGTTAGTTAGGTTTAAGTAGTTCTAAGTTCTAGGGGCTGATGACCTCGGATGTTAAGTCCCATAGTGCTCAGAGCCATTTGAACCATTCGAAGTCCCGCAACATGACGTGGCAATGACCCTCGAGTAATGTCTAAAGTAGTTCTGGAGGGGGCTGACACCATGAATCCTGCAGACCTGTCCATAAATTTGTAAGAGTAAGACGGATTGGAGATCACTTTTGAATAGCTCGTTGCAAGGCATCTCAGATATGCTCAGTAATGTTCATGTCTGGGGAGTTTGGTGAGCAGCGGGTGTGTTTAAACTCAGAAGTGTTTTCCTGGAGCCACTGTGTAGCAATTCTGAACGTTTGGGGTGTCGCATCGTCCTGTTGGAATTTCTCGAGGCCGTCAGAATGGTCTTCGGTGCCGGGTTCGAATCCCGCCGCTGCTTAAATTTTGATTAATAATAAGCATTGGTGGCCGAAGACTTCCGGCCTAAGAAGTCACCCTCATTCTGCCAACTGCCTTGTCAAAGAGAGCGGAGGAGAGGACAGAGGGTCAGGGTACTCTCTTGTCCTAGGGGTGGGAAATTTCCCCTAAGGGCGGAAGAATCAGCACTGATCAACGGCTTGAGGATGCAGAAGGCAATGGAAACCACTGCATTAAAGACACGTAACGTGTATCCACAGGACATGTGGCCTGTAATTGAAGAAGTGTCATGATGATCTCTCCATTGGCAAAATATTCCGGAATAGTCCCCCATTCGGATCTCCGGGAGGGGACTGGCAAGGGGGAGGTTATGATGAGAAAAGACTGAATAATCAACGGAAGGATAACGTTCTACGAGTCGGGGCGTGGAATGTCAGAAGCTTGAACGTGGTAGGGAAATTAGAAAATCTGGAAAGATAAATGCAAAGACTCAATCTAGATATAGTTGGGGTCAGTGAAGTGAAGTGGAAAGATGACCAGGATTTCTGGTCAGATGAGTATAGGGTAATATCAACAGCAGCAGAAAATGGTGTAACAGGAGTAGGATTCGTTATGAATAGGAAGCTAGGGCAGAGAGTGTGTTTCTTATCGACCACGTTTTTCTTACTGGAAACGACGTATTATGAAAGGAATAAGTCGTCAGTTGTTTTTGAAGTTAAAGCTTGGATCGAATTTAAAATAGCTTTGGAGGACTTAAGATCAAATGAGGTCGGAGGGATATATAACACTTCATCATAATTTGTAAAATCATTGGGGGAAGTGGCAACAAAACGACAGTTCAAGCTGTGTGTACAATGTTTGAGTCTGGCGACATACCATCTGACTTTCGGGAAAGGAGTTCAGTGATAGGGTTGTTCTTATCAGAATCGAAAGCAAACCAACACCGACAACGATATTTCATGTATACAAGCTGACGTCGCAAGCTAAAGATGAAGAGATAGAGAAAGTGTATGAGGATTTCGAAAGGGTAATACAGTACGCAAAGGGATATGAAAATCTAATAGTCGTGGGAGACTGGAATTCAGTCGTAGGGGAAGGAGTAGAAGAAAAGGTTACAGGAGAATATGGGCTTGGGAAAAGGAATGAGAGAGGAGAAAGACTAATTGAGTTCCGTAACAAGTTTCAGCTAGTAATAGCGAATACTCTGTTCAATTATCACAAGTACTTGGAAAAATCTGGGTGATATGGGAAGATTTCAGTTAGATTACATCACGGTCAGACAGAGATTCCGAAATCAAATACTGGGTTGTAAGGTGTACCCAGGACCAGACATAGACTCAGATCACAATATAGTAGTGATGAAGAGTAGCCTGAAGCTTAAGACATTAGTCAGGAAGAATCAATACGCAAAGAAGTGGGATACGGAAGTACTAAGTAATGACGAGATACGGTTGAAGTTCTCTAAGACTATAGGTACATCAGGAAGGAATAGCTCAGTAGACAGTACAGCTGAAGGGGAATGGATATCTCTAAAAAGGGCCATCACAGAAGTCGGGGAGGAAAACATAGATACCAAGAAGGTAACTCCTAAGAAACCATGGGTAACAGAAGAAGTACTTCATTTGATCGGTGAAAGGGGGAAGTACAAAAATTTTCCGGGAAACTCAGGAATAGAGCAATACAAGTCTCTGACGAATGAAATAAATAGGAAGTGCAAGGAAGCTAAGACGAAATGGTTGCAGGAAAAATGTGAAGACATCGAAAAAGAAATTGTCGGAAGGACAGATTCAGCATACAGGAAAGTCAAAACACCCTTCGGTGACATTAAAATCAAGGGTGATAACATTAAGAGTGCAACGGGAATTCCACTGTTAAATGCGGTGGAGAGAGGGGATAGGTGGAAAGAATACATTGAAAGCCTCTATGAGGGGGAATATTTGTCTGATGTGATAGAAGAAGAAACAGGAGTCGATTTGGAAGAGATACGGGATCCAGTATTAGAATCAGAATTTAAAAGAGCAACAAAACGACAAATCAAGTTGGCGTGTAGAATGTTTGAGTCTGGCGACATACCATCTGACTTTCGGAAAAGCATCATTTACACAATTCCGAAGACGGCAAGAGCTGACAAGTGCGAGAATTATTGCATAATTAGCTTAACAGCTCATGCATCCAAGTTGATGGCAAGTATAATATACAGAAAAATGGAAAAGAAAATTTTGGATGCGTTAGATGACGATCAGTTTGGCTTTAGGAAAGGTAAAGGCACGAAAGAGGCAATTATGACGTTGCGGTTATAATGGAAGCAAGACTAGTGAAAAATCAAGACACGTTCATAGGATTTGTATACCTGGAAAGCGCGTTCGACAATGTAAAATGGTCCAAGACGTTCGAAATTCTGAAAAAAAATAGGGGTAAGCTATGGGGAGAGACGGGGCATATACAATTTGTACAACAGGCAGTGACGATAATAAGAGTGGACGAACATGAACGAAGTGGTCGCATTAAAAACCGTGTAAGACAAGAATGTAGCCTTTCGTCCCTACTGTTAAATCTGTACATCGAAGGAATGATGGAAATAAAAGAAAGGTTCAGGAGTGGAATTAAAATTCAAGGTGGAATGATATCAATGATACGATTGGCTAATGACATTGATATCCTGAGGGTAAGTGAAGAAGAATTACATGATCTCCTGAATGGAATGAACAATCTAATGAGTACACTGGATTGAGAGTAAATCAAAGAAAGGCAAAGGTAATGAGAAGTAGCACAAATGAGAACAGCGAGAAATTTAACATCAGGATTGATGGTCACGAAGTAGATGAAGTTAAGGAATTCTGCTACCTAGGCAGTAAAATAACCATTGACGAACGGAGCAAGAAGGACATCAAAAGCAGACTAGCAATGGCAAAAAGAGCATTCCTAGCCAAGAGAAGTCTACTAATATCAAATATCGGCCTTAATTTGAGGAAGAAATTTCTGAGAATGTACGTCTGGAAAACAGTATAGTCCGACCAGGCAACATGTTTCCAGTCATCAACAATCCAATGTCGGTATTGACGGGCCCAGGCGAGGCGTAAAGCTTTGTGTAGTGCAGTTATCAAGGGTACACGAGTGTGCCTTCAGCTCCGAAAATCCATATCGATGATGTTTCGTTGAATGGTTCTCACGCTGACACTTGTTGATGGCCCAGCATCGAAATCTGCAGCAACTTGCGGGAGGGTTGCACTTTTACCAAGTTGAACGATTCTCTTCAGTCACCGTTGATCCCATTCTTGCAGGATCTTTTTCCGAATGCGGAGATGTCGGAGTTCTGGTGTTTACCGGATTCCTGATATTCACGGTACACTCGTGAGAAGGTCGTACGGGAAAATACCCACTTCGTTGCTACCTCAGAGATGCTGTGCCCCATCGTTCGTGCGCCGACTATAACACCACTTTAAAACTCTCTTAAATCTTGATAACCTGCCATTGTAGCAGCAGCAACAGCTCTAACGACTGCGCCAGGGTCTTGTTGTCTTATGTAGGCGTTGCCGACCGCAGCACCGTTTCCTGCCTGTTTACATATCTCTGTATTTGAATACGCGTGTCTCTACCAGTTTCTTTGGCGCTTCAAGTATATTGTATTTTAAATGTGTTTCAATGGAAAACAGAAGAGGCTGGCATCGGAACGTTCGGAGTGGATGGCCGAACACTATCTGTGTTCTTCGTTAATTGCTGACAATAGGGAAACTCCTCATTGATATTTTATGCGATCATTTCCCTTGCTGAACGTGACATTTTATTGTTAGAATCGCTTGGGTCTGATCGGTTACTGCTTCGAGCAATGATTCCCCTGCAAGCTTACTCAAAGGCCTGAAGCAGTCCCAGTTATGAGGAAACATTCTAATGCTGGATCGTAATAAAGTAATGTTTCAATTAAACCAAGAGAAGTTTCAATGAGCTGCACTTTATGGCGCTATCTATAGACATTATCCGACATCAATGTGCGTTAGGTCCGCGCCGCAACTGCTGAGTTATGCAACGTCATATATCTTGGTAAGTACTAATTAATGTCGCCCCTTTGAAAAACTTTCCCAGTGAATAACTGATTGAGAGGCAGAAAGTAACGCCATAGCGTTTTGCAGACTATGGTTTGAACATGACTTCAAGCATATCTGTAAACGCGAAATGTTCAGAGAACGTTCATATGGTAATGTATAAAGAGGCTGAAATTGCATTTCAATCACTCCATAAAAAATACACATTTTTATCTGGCCATGTGATACTATGCTTTCACCACCTTTTACTAAACTTTACTACCTAGAACGTCTATCACGTAATTGAACAGTCATTAAAAATAACTTTACATTGTAACATGTACTGTAGCATTGTCTGTTATCAAGCGACAGTCCTGTAAGCGCGGTGTACACTAGAAGCTTTTAGATAATTACGTTCATGACAAATAAGCCACACATGTTTTAGAATGCAGGGTGTTGCGCCACTTCCTGGTCTGGGGCTTCGAAACGTCTGGCGCCAGTGTAGCAAAACGATGTTATCGTGGTGACGACGAACTGTGAAGTAAGATAATGTTTTCAGATCGCAAGCACCTTCATCCAGAAAGCTGACAAAGAGGAAGAAGCTAGCCAGCCCAGCACCTCTGAAGCTCGAAGGTGGGCAATATTACCCCTTCACGATATGCTAAACAAGAAGAGCAGAACGAATGAAGTCCTTTCCACCCAATGGCGACACCTGGGCGCTACGATCTGTTGTCTTTTACAGGATGGGGGTGCCGCTTTTGTTGAAGGACTGGCCAACACTCTCATGAATATTCCTCAAAATCAGGCCATCACTCTCGGATGTACTCAGTTGTTCTCAGATGCTCGCTGACTTTCTCTGTACAGAATGGTATCGTGGTGTGTACGTGATACCAACCACTGTCATCTCCATCTGTGAACTTCGAGGCAGAGTCTGTTGCGGTATCTGATGAATATCCAGTCATCAACCATGGACTTCATCTCTATTGGCAGCAGGCAACCACCTGTGCTATGGTGCGTGTACAGATGACCGTATAGAGGTGCCTTTGGACCGCTGACTCTTCTTCTGGGTGACTACTTCCTACGGGGGCTATTTCTCTTGTGGGATACCTGTTCGAGCGGGGATTGGGGGCAGTCTAGTCTCTATCACTGTGAAATGGTCCTGAAGGCTTCTATCGATGCTAATCTTCGTCAAGAGCGGGCAGTATCCTTCGAAGTCGACCATGTTGGGGGCTAAGGTTTATGTGCTTTCTTTACCTGTCCTGTATTTCATGGTCCAGGATAGTCCAGCAGCCTAGACAGCAAACAACCCTGCTCACTACGTCATCGCGGGGTCGGTGGCCTCCCCTCTAACAACGACCACACATCTGTACCTAACATGCATAAAAGTTTAAGTCAACCAGGCATATCTTGCTACTGGTTCGCCGTCCGCTTCCATTCACCACCACTTCTCTCAGTCCACGTCACGTCGAAGTAGGCGGCGTTGCTTCCTGACCTTCGCATAGGCGTTTAGTCCGCCACAGTAGAGGTTACACCTCCGGCCGCTACAAGGTAATGTGCTAGGTCTGAACCGGATAAAACACACTAGGACGAAGGTTAGGTAGTGTTTTTAACGTTTCGTGGCAAGGGAAAAGAAGCAGATGAAGTTAGCAGTATAAAACAATAAGCAGGACTTGTTGTCTTAAAATAGATAGCCTACAAGTGGTAAGTACAATGGATATGCAGAGAGCTCTGAAATTCTCGTTACAAACTTCTAGAAATTGTAGAGGAGATGACTAAATACTATTTTGAATTGGAACCCATATCCAGAAACGTACCGTTTCCATGCTGTAACCGTATGGAAACAAGTTGGTAACACGACCACATTTACAGGTAATTTATTAGGCGTGACCCAGTACATCACAATTTTTACAGTTCTACTCATTAGTAACCAAAGAAACAGAAAAGAAACTTCATGTTTCCACAAACGCTCTCCATCGTACCTGTTTGACATCTCCAGTTCCTGGAAATGAAGTGGCTTTCCTTTGATCGGGGACGTTACTGCGTGGCGCCGAATAACGTGAGGCTATCAGCGGATTTGTACCAGCAGCTAATCGCTCATAATACCTGGCAGTTTGCAAACTGCTTCTGCAATGTATGCAATCTACGAGACCATTATAATATTTCACTCTATTCGACCGTAATGTTTTCTCTTTTTAATGTGTCTCTCTCATACCACATGGAGCATTGCTGTTTGTCTACGCTCATTACTCCTTATCAGCAATAACTTCGCTGTAAGTAGAGTACACAAAAGTAGAAAATTCTGTACACACATTTCAGTATTTTTTGGGCAGCTGTTTTCTTTCAGTATTCAATGAGAAAGAGGAAGAGACGAATGAAACATCTGTTTAATTATGTCTTTAATCAGAGACCGAAACACGAACGAATTAATACCTTTCATAAGTCACGTTTCCCTTGGAGCTGGCAGAGGCGAATGCCGATATACCAAGCTACTGGAGATCTGTTAAACTTACTTCCACGTGAAAATTACGTTATGTCCCAGTAAAAATAGCTTATGTAATCACATCCTGCTATGATGGCAAAGTTCATGGAATATATGGAAACACGAAAATATTTTCTTAAGTAATATCTAGATCTATCTGTAAACGTGATTGAAGTTTTAGTAAATGGATTTTTGCTTTCAGTAAGAAAGCGAAATAATTATTATTGTATAAAAGTACATTAGAGAAGTTTATAGTAATCAGTATTCAAAAGTGTAAACGTATTTTGGGAGTGTGTAGTTTTTCCTGTAAAGATACTAGTCTTGCTGCATTAAAGTGGAAGAAGTAAATGCACTGTCGTATAAAATGGAAAAGGGAAAGAGAACGCAGGTACACTTAATGTTCTTAATGTGAAATTGAGCCACAGCCGTATATAAAGCATTAAGTGATTGACTCATTTAATAACTGTGGGCGCTGTCATTTTACACACATTCACCAATTGTCGCATAATGCAAGCCATTATGATTTATGGAGTATAGTAGCACTATACATTTATTATTTTTCATTTGAACAAAATATATCTGTACTGCCAAGTCATTTTGACTTTCCTCAAGAAAAAATGAAATAAACGGAAGTAAAAGCCATGCCGCCCTCTTCCTGTACAGTTTATTAACAGCCGCAAGTAAACTAAAGCGCTCGTATTTGTAACACATTGATAACAAAAATGATAAGTTTTACTCATAGAGACGTTACCCACATGATTTAAACGAGCATCATTCAATCTCATGTTTCTTGAAGCGATTAAAGCTGCAGTAGACTATAACATTTCTGGATTCAAATGGTTCAAATGGCTCTGAGCACTATGGGACTCAACTGCTGAGGTCATTAGTCCCCTAGAACTTAGAACTAGTTAAACCTAACTAACCTAAGGACATCACAAACATCCATGCCCGAGGCAGGATTCGAACCTGCGACCGTAGTGGTCTTGCGGTTCCAGACTGCAGCGCCTTTAACCGCACGGCCACTTCGGCCGGCAACATTTCTGGAACTATGAACCATAATACACTGGTGTCCAAATTAAAGCAACAAACGGAAATTTTGCACGGCTGCGTTTATTTCACCACAAACAGTGTAAACAGGTGATAGCAAAGTAGAAACTATGTAAAGAATACAGAACGTAAACAAATACAACATGCATAAGAGTAGACAAAAATGTCCTTCGTTTTTTCCTACTTAACAGATTTTCACACACATTGCAACAACTGGTTAATGTGCTCACTATGTGGTGTGAGCAGCACTACGGCTATACAGGCCTGAGAATGACGGAGTATGCTGAGACTAACGTCATAATTGTCATGTAGAGGCAATAATGCCCCTTCTTACTGCGGAGTTGGTGAATGTTAACGTGATGCAACCCGTCTCGCTCGTGCATCCCAGGCAGGACTTATGGGATTCAAATCGGGAGAACGAGCAGGTCACGCCATGTGTGCGGTATCTTCCATTTCCAAGAAAACACCAGCCACTCGTTCTCTATGATGTCGAGCACTATCGTCCACCAGTACTATGTCTGGGCGCACAGCGCCTCTCAACCGCCGTACAAGAGGTCCCAAGACCTCGTCACAATACCTGACAGCAGTTAAACCTTTCCGAGTCAGCCGTACAGTTCCATGAAGAGGTGTTAGAGTGGTCAACGTAATCCCTGCCCACACCATCAGCCATCCTCCTCGATATCAGTCTCTTTCTACAATGTTCGGGTCTCGAAATTGATTAGATTAGTTTAATTTTTCGTTCCATAGATCCGTGCTGAGGAGATCCTCGTGGATGTGGAACATGTCAATTTCTTTTAAAGCTGACATAACAATACTAATAGTATGAATATATACATTACATCATTTGTTTCTATTAAAAAATTCGTCAATGGAGTAGGAGGAGTTGGCCACTAGTAAGTCTTTCAGGCTCCTTTTAAACTGATCTTTATTTGTAACTAAATTTTTTATGTTTGCTGGCAAATTATTGAAGATGAGTGTTCCTGAGTAGTGTACTCATTTTTTAACTAAACTAAGTGCTTTTAAGTCCTTGTGCAGATCATATTTGTTCCTGGTATTGTATGTATGAACTGAGCTGTTTGTTGGAAAAAGAGATATGTTATTTAGGACAAATTTCATTAAGGAGTAAATATGCTGAGAGGCAGTAGTTACTATACCCAGTTCTTTGAAGAGGTTTCTACAGGACGTCCATGAATTTACTCCACAAATAATACGTATTACACACTTTTGGACTCTGAAAACTTTTGTTTGACTTGAAGAGTTACCCCAAAATATTATGCCATATGACATTATGGAATGAAAGAAGGCAAAGTATGCAAGATTTTTCATTTTTATGTCGCCTATGTCTGCTGACACTCGAATTGCAAATACAGGTTTGTTAAGGCGTTTCTGCAGTTCTGTGGTGTGCTCCTACCAACTGAATTTATTATCAAGTTGTAATCCCAGGAATTTAAGACAGTCAACCTCTTCTATCTGCTCTTCTTCATACTTTATGCATATGCTGGGTGGAAACCTCTTACAGGTTCTGCATTGCATATAGTGAGTCTTTTCGAAGTTTAATGTCAGTGAGTTGGCTTTAAACCATTTATTAATATCCATGAAAATATCATTAGCAAATCTTTCTAGAACTACACTCGACATACTATTTATTGCAATACTTGTGTCATCTGCAAACAAAACGTACTCTGCTTCTGGCAGTGTAACTGATGAGAGATCATTAATGTACACAAGAAAAAGCAATGGCCCTAAGATGGATCCTTGTGGGACACCACATGTAATTTCTTCCCATTCTGATGATGACTGATGACTTAATTCACTAGTCCCTTGCACTGACACCCTTTGTTTCCTGTTAGTGAGGTATGACTTGAACCATTTTGCAGCACTGCCCGTGACACCATAGAATTCTAATTTACTTAAAAGGATGTTGTGGTTCACACAATCAAATGCCTTTGACAAATCACAGAAAATACCTGCTGCTTGTAACCTGTTATTTAATGAATTAAGTACATTTTCACTGTAGGTGTAAATAGCCTTCTCGATATCAGAACCCTTCAGAAATCCAAACTGTGTTCTTGATAATATGTTATTTGTGGTCAGATGGCTGAGAAGCTGCCTGTAAATTACTTTTTCTAAGATTGTGTTCCACATTCCCTTCAGTTGCGCACTGTCAAAATTGCTCAATGTATAGCACGCAGTTTAGAGTTAGTCGATATTTTTCTGTTGACTGATGAATATCATGGTGGTTTCACGATGGAGGTTAAGTTGCGGTCGTGGATGTTTTTCCTATTTGCTGGCCAGACATAGTGCGATGTTTTTGTTAGACTAAATTTATTTCCTCGTTTTCCGTCAGTTCGGTGTAGATGTCCTTCACCAGTTGCCATCCTCTGCTCTGGTATTCTCGATAAACTGTGACTATATTCAAATAAATTTTTTTTAAAGGATTAAGAGCATTAGAGATGTGCCGTACATCTCTCGATGGTAGTACGCTAACAGAAACTATTTCATTCATCAACTGGGCAGTTGAGCTGTTTGGCGATTGTTTTCACAACCTGTACATTTTGCAGACGTATAAGTTTCGTAACTTTATGTTGACACTGGTGAGAGTGAACCCTCCATTTCCTGTAATGAGCATTAGTGTGTCGAACTTTGAAAATGTTACGTTGGCTCACAAAGTTCCCTATCCCAGATATCAGTATTTTGGCTGTTTCTAAGTGTATAGGTAAAGCTTCTGCAATGTAGTTTGGAGGTTAACCATAGACTGAAAAGGGCGATTTTTTTGAATTTCGTGAAGCTGACTCAAAGTGTTTGCTTGTACAGATGGTCGTATACTCGTTAGTAGTTATTTGTAGTTAACAGTAATAGTGAGCTGCATGTTGCTCTTGAATTCAGTACCCGAACATCGCTGATAGGATACTTCTGTTAGGTGTCTCCGAGCGTGTGAGCGTATCCCTCTGCCTACTTTCAAGATGCCGAATTTCCTTTTATTTAACGGAGCACCAGATACAATTTCGTATCTGTTGGCAATATGGAGTGCGTGCGCCACTTCGTCTTCATTCATGACTAGGAAGACTACGTCGTCTGCATACGCGTTGCATGCTGCCATTTATCTGCAGTCCTTGTAGCTGTTGTGTGTGTCGGAAGCAGAGGCTCTATTGCTCTTGCGAGTAGGGCCATTGACAAGGGGAAACCTTCTCGTACGTATGTGCATCTCAATAACTTTACTTGGCTGTCCGTTTATCATTATTCGTGCCGTACTGTTTCTTAACATTTGCTGAAGTATCCGCATGTTTATTGGCGGGAATTCCACGTCTTCAACGTTTTTGAGAAGATACTGATGATTTACTCTATTAAACGCCTTCTCGATTTCTAATGATACTAGTGCACTTCTTATACGACAGACTTCTACAACTGATATTATGTCTCTATACTTGCATGTAGTCCGTAGGGCATTTAGCTCTTTGCTTACACGTGTATGGTGCTAAGCACTGATGGAACTCATTCCCATTTTTATAATTCTTGCTAAAACTTGGACAATAATCTTGTAACCACTGTTGAGTGGCCTGACTGGCCGTAGGTTTTTAGTTCACTGAGTTTTTTGGGATTACAATTATTATCCTTTCTGGAAATTCTTTAGGAACGTCGACGTGTCCGTTCAGCAATTCACTAAACACGTATAGCAATTTGCTCTTCATATGTGGCCGAAACACTTGGTAGAATTCTACTGGGATGCCATCACATCCTGGCGATATGTTTTTTGGACTGTGTGCTACAACACCTTTCAGCTCGGTCTCCTCTATCGCATCTACGAAGTTTTTTGTTTCCTCTACGATAATTCTGCCTTCTACTTTCCACATAAGATCTTGTCGCACATAGTCGTCAGTAGGTTTGTTGGACATTAGTTCTGAGATGTAGTTCTGAACTGCGTCCTTAATTTCGTTTTCTTTTGTAAGAATTTTTCCATCTGTTAGCTTAATTTCTGTCAGTATTTTGCTGTACCCTCTCTTACTCTCATGCCTGTCATGATAATATACAGTGTATTCGAAAATTCCGGTTACAAATTTCTAGGTCTTTTTGATGGAACTGAGTACATAATGTTTTGAGTAGGAATCCATGTCCAGAAATGTACCACTTACGTTTTACAACAGTTTCAACTCAGATGTTTAACTCATCCACTTCTGCATGAGGAGCGGGATTAGGCGTGACGCAGTACAATTATACGGTAACAACTGAAAGCAAACATAACGAGTCATTCATTTATCACTTAAGCACATTTTGCATTTATTTACTCTATCAAACGCTTAATTAAGTTCTGTACGTACAGTATGCTGGGATCTTTTTGTTTTGGAATAATGTAAACACATAATGTTTAAGTGATAATACAAAGAAATTATTTCCAAATAATTTTACCGAGTCACGCCAATTCAATTGCTGAAGCAGAAGTGGATGAGTAAAACATCTGAGCTGTAACCGTCATAGAACGGAAACATGGGTTCCTATTCAAAATATTATGTACTCAATCCCCTCTACAAGTCCTAGAATTTTGTAACGGGGATTTACGAAGATCCTGGATTGTTGGTTCTCCCCCTTATGACACTCCATTCTCGCCCATATTTTACAACTTTATGATTGCTGCCGCTTCAGAGCCAGCTAGGATTTTCACTTTGATTTTCTGAATACTTGGGTAATTCTCTATTACTCGAGCATCCTGGGTATATAAATCTCTTAGGCCGTTAAACTCAGTCGTCTTTTAGTACCAAAAACTTTTCCGTCGTGAATGTTCAATTAACATTTTTCGCATCTTGGGTTTCGCACAATGCACCCACCAAGCTGTAATGGAATCGTGTAATGGCAATCTGCTTTCGAATTCTTTGCCACATTAATAAACGCCACGCGACATCCTCATTTTGTAAATGTGGGATGTTCAGTTTCCATATGCCCCTGGCTCGGTAAGTCTCTTATTTCTTTCAAATTGACTGTGGCGATGTAGACAGCATGATCAGAGGAACTAGTGGACGACAGTTCAGACTGGAGGACTTGGCTTTTAAATCGACTGATAAGTAGAACTTGTCTAGCCTACCGGGTGCATGCGTGGCACAGCGTGCAAAGCCGAGCGCTGCGCCGTGGGTATCTTCCCACTTATCGGTCAGTTCTAATTGGTGGACAATACATTCCAGTTAGATTTATTGAAATTCATATTCTGATCGTTTGGGCTGAGAACAACATTAAAGTCACCGGCTAAGATTACGTGGTCTTGATGATTGCCAAAAAAGAGGGAAAAAAGAATGATCTCGCTTTTAAAACATTCCGCTCTGGTGCGCCTGTTAATGGGCGAAAACGTTGATGATGCGGGCGTCGCCGCAGTTACTCTCCTATTTGTGTGACGTTAGTGTCTTCTTTCGTGAGAAAGGCGGTTCCCAGCTCTACTCCACCTCCGGCGTTGCTCATGGCGTTATACTCACTTATTTTGTCTAATCGAATGCCTGTTACCTCCCGTAGGTCCTGACAGTAGCATATCATCGTCGGCAGCACACAGGAATTCTTGCAAATGTTTTAGGTATGAGGACTGGGTCCTATTAACGTTCAACGTGGCGATTTGTATGTTTGTACTGCGTTCATGGTTTTCTAGTCATTGTCATCTTTAACATTCGTCGTAGGAAGTGGTGTCCACATATCTGTTCCGGCAAAGTTTTTTTCTATTTTGCTCCAATTATCTTCTTGTCGAGCAGGGATCTGCGCTGTTCCTGAATTTCCTCCGAGTCATCCTCCCAATTATTGTGAAGGTTGATTTTGGATGGGTAGTTTTCTGCTTATCCCCTTTTAGGAAAAACTTCCTCTGTGTCGTGGGTGGCTCCCGGCTGTGATTTTTTGTATGACAAATGATCCAGGGACATGTGGCATGGTAGACTTGTTTCTGCTTGCACTGAATCAGATGCGTGCACACTAAAAACCAAATTTCCAAGTATTTTCTCAGATAGCTTATTTCCGATTTTCTTTGTTTTCTCTCGCAATATCGGTGCTAGTTGCTCAGGACCCTTATGAGACAATCTCCTTTTTTTACGTTATCTTGGAGGAGTGTCTCTAGTAAGTGTTTCAGCCTTTCCGGTTGCAACATTTATCTCTTGTGGGCTGTCTTGTTCTTCATTAGGTGTAGCATCGCATGTCTTCTTTTCTTCTGCGGTCTATTCAGTCTGACGAACGACTATTGGTTATGGAGTTCGCTCTGAATGGACAATTGTATTCGGTTCTTTCTCTTGACGCTTCGGTTGTGTCGTCACTATCGAGTCGCTGGTTGCTGACTTCCACTATTAACTGAGTGTCAAGAGTAGGTTCATTCCGGGCAACTTTAGGGGCTTGAGGCACAGGGCTTTGTCCGGTGGCTGCCACTGCGTGGGTTAAAGGCAGTGTTGACATAGTCGCCGGCCTCACAGCTTCGCCAGCCGGTAGCTGGGCCGCTCGCCATTGTAAACACTGCTAGCGCCGTAAGGTGCTGGTTCTTGGCTGCCCATCATATACTACAGTAGCACGATAACCGTAAACACTGATACGTGAAGGTATGTGCTAGTGTAAATCAACTCACAGTTACCTAATTACATTCCCAACAGGGAACTTGTGAGCGGGAGACCACTTTTTTGCATAATAACTGATTACTCTCCCATAGGGAGCTCTCACGGAAGTTATCTGTTCAGTAGTGACTTTGAAAGGCAACTAAAAGATACGAGCAGTTCTAATTGCAAGCCCTGCAACCGTGATACAAATTTCACTAATATTGCCTTTATGATACTTACACTTAAATGCTCTACCACAGGATTCCGCAACTTTCATACACAGTTCGATGTTTTTAACCTTTACGTACGCCATACTGCTCACAGTCAACAGATGGATACCTAAAATACCATCGAAAGAAATTTTCACAGTTTTCTCAAGCCATGTCTCGATTTCAAACGAATTCGGTCTCTGAACGGTGTGGTGAAACACAAATTTCAGTGAATGTCTCCTGTTAGGGTGACACATCTTTTATTCTAATATAAATCCATGAAAGATCTTGTACATGATAACGGGTAAAAATGATTTGTATTCTACTTCCATCATTTTGACTTAGCCTCTGGCAGTGGCGTGAGCACTTGCGTAAACGACTCCGCAATACAGCGCTACTACGCTGAGATAAGGACACCACCACGGTATTGCTGAGGGAGAGATGCCAACTTGTTGCCACAAATCCGCCAATGGGAGGATCGGGTGCCGTCACGCGAGGTACGCAAGAGAGTCGGCCAAGTAGCGGTCGCAACAACGGAGCTCTCTCTTCCCTGCCAGCTTCCTTACCCACTGGGCGTGTCCACCAGTCCTTCCTATTGAGAACGAAATGCTCTTTCCGTACCATACGCGGTTCACATCGCGTCCGTCGCCAGTTTCCATGAACATTACATCCCTTAGTGGTCGTCCTTGGGAATAAAACCAACTTTTTCCCTGAATGCTGGCATTTATGATTTTACGTTTAGGAAAAACAATCTCGGATGCCCACCTACTACCACCCTGACGTGTACAACCTCAAATAAATCAGCTGTAACAGGTGATCTGACTTGCCGAGGGAGCGCGGCAGACAGCAGCGTACAGCACATGCTCACCACCGCCACCAAAGGCCGACCACCAGTCGCAAAGCGACCATCAGACGTGTTATTCACGGATTTCGATAAGTCATCGGTATGTTGTAGATGGACTTGCTCTGACTGCCTCTCTAGCGCCATTTAATGTGACAGCCCCTGGTTTCCGAGAGTATCGACGTCGAACGTTTATGCGTATCTCTCATATTCGAAACATTAACTATGTGGTCACCACGCGAGCGCAGCGCAGGGATTGAGGTTCACAGCTACCAAACTGACGGTACGCGTTCAAATCCAGCCCCTGTACTTCCATTATTTCTAATTTTATCGTACGTATTGTAATTAAACAGTATGTTGTTGTTGTGGTCTTCAGTCCAAACACTGGTTTGATGCAACTCTTCATGCTACTCCCTCTGCGCAAACCTCTTCATCTCCAAGTAACTACTGCAACCTACAGCCTTCTGAATCAGCTTAGTGCATTCATCCCTTGGTCTCCTTCTACGATTTTTACTCCCACGCTTCCGTCCAGTATTAAACTGGTGATCCCTTGATGTCTCAGAACGTGTCCTACCAACCGATCCCTTCTTCTAGTCAGGTTGTACCACAAATTTCTCTTCTCCCCAATTCTATTCAATGCCTCCCCATTACATACGTGACCCATCTAATCTTCGGCATTCTTCTGTAGCACCACATTTCAAATGCTTCTATTCTCTTCTTGTTTAAACTATTTATCGTTCATTTTTCGCTTCCATTTATGGCTGCACTCCTTAGAAATACTTTCAGAAAGGACTTCCTGACAGTTATCTATACTCGATGTTAACAAATTCCTCTTCTTCAGAAACACTTTCCTTTCCGTTGGCAATCTACATTTTATATCCTCTCTACTGCGACCATCATCAGTTATTTTGCTCCCCAAATAGCAAAACTCATCTACTAATTTTAAGTGTTTCATTTCCTCATCTAATTCCCTCAGTATCGCCTGATTTAATTAGACTACACTCCATTATCATAGTTTTGCTTTTGTTGCTGTTAATCTTATATACCTTTTTCATGTCACTGGTCATTCTGTTCAACTTTTCTTCCAAGTTCTTTGCTGTCTCTCATAGTATTACAATGTCATCGGCAAACCTCAAAGTTTTTATTTCTTCTACCTGGACTTTAAATCCTATTCTAATTTTTTCTTTTGTTTTCTTTACTGGCTGCTTAATATACAGATTTAATAACAACAGGGATAGGCTACAAACCTGTTGTACTCCCTTCCCAACCACTGCTTCCCTTTCATGCCCCTATACTCTTTTTATTGCCATCTGGTTTCTGTACAAATTGTAAATAGCCTTTCGCTCCCTGTGTTTTACCCGTGCCCCCTTTAGAATTTTAAAGAGAGTTTTCCAGTCAACGCTGTCAACAGCTTTCTCTAAGTCTACAAACACTATAAACGTAGGTTTGCCTTTCCCTAACCTATCTTCTAAGAGAAACAGCAGGGCAGTATGCATCGCGTGTTCCTACATTTCTCCAGAATCCAAACCGATCTTCCGCGAGGTCGGCTTGTACCAGTTTTTCCAACCTTCTGTAAAGGATTCGTGCTAGTATTTTGCAGCCGCGACTTATGAAACTGATAGTTCGGTAATTTTCACACCTGTCAGCGCTTGCTTACTTTGGAACTGGAATTATGTGTGTCACACATCTTGCTCACCAGACGAAAAAGATTTGACATGGCTGGCTCTCCCAAGTCTCTCGGTATCCCTGACGGAATGTTGTCTACTCCTAGGGCCTTGTTTTAAGTTAAGTCTTTCAGTTATTTGTCAAATTCTTCACGCAGTATTATATCTCCCTTCTCATCCTCATCTACGTCCTCTTCCATTTCCATAATATTACCCTCAAGTACGTCTCCCTTGTATAGACTCTCCATACACTTCTTCCACCTTTCTGCTTTCTTTTCTTTGCTTAGGACTGGTTTTCCATCTGAGCTCTTGACATTCACAGAGGTGGTTCTCTTTTCTCCAAAGGTCTCTTTAATTTTCCTGTAGACAGCATCTATCTTACCCCTAGTGCTGTATGCTTCTACATCCTTACATTTGTCTTCTAGTAATTCCTTCTAAGCCATTTTGCACTTCTTCTCGATTTCAAAAAAATGTTCAAATGCGTGTGAAATCTTACGGGACTTAACTGCAAAGGTCATCAGTCCCTAAGCTTACACACTACTTAACCTAAATTATCCTAAGGACAAACACACCCACCCATGCCCGAGGGAAGACTCGAACCTCCGCCGGGATCAGCCGCACAGCTTCTCGATTTCATTTTTTAGTCGTTTTATTCCCTTTCGCCTGCTTCATTTATTGCATGTTTATATTTTCTCCTTTTATCGAATAAATTCGATATCTATTGTATTACCCAAGGATTTCTACTAGCCCTCGGCTTTTTACCTACTTAATCCTCTACTGCCTTTACTATTTCATCTCTCAAAGCTACCCATTCTTCTTCTACTGCATTCCTTTACCCTGCTCTTGTCAGTCGTTCCCTAATGCTCCCTCTGAAGCTCTCTAGAACCTCTGGTTCTTTCGGTTTAGCTAAGTCCTATCTTCTTAAATTCCTGCCTTTTTGCAGTTTATTCAGTTTTAATCTGCAGTTCATAACCAATAAATTGTGTTCACACTCCACATCTGCCTCTGGATATGTCTTACAATTTAAAAAATGGCTCCTAAATCTCTGTCTTACCAATATAAGTCTGAAACCTTCCAGTGTCTCCAGATCTCTTCCACGTATACAACCTTCTTTCATACTTCTTAAACCAAGTGCTGGCTGGCTATGATTAAATTATGCTCTGTGTAAAATTCTACCAGGTGGCTTCTTCTTTCATTGCTTTCTCCCAGTCCGTATTCACCTTATAATTTTCCTTCTCTTCCTTTTCCTACTATCGAATTCTAGTCCTCCATGAATATTAAATTTTCGTCTATCTTAACTATCAAATTTCTTTCATCTCATCATACATTTCCTCTCTCTCCCTATCTCCTCCTCATCTGCGGTGCTAGTTGGCATATGAAATTGTACTACTGTGGTGGGTGTAGGTTTCGTGTCTGTCTTGGCTACAGTAATGCGTTCACTATAGTCGCTTATCCGCATTCCTACTTTTATATTCATTATTAAACCTACTCGTGCATTACCCCTATTTGATTTTATATACGTATTATGTCGTGTGACTAGGGTCTCTTGTCGGATATACCGTTCGCCGGGTCCAATTCTTTCGATTTGACGCCACTTCGGCGACTTGGCGTCGATGGGGATGAAATGATGATGATTAGGACAAGACAACAACCAGTCGCTAAGCGGAGAAAATCTCCGACCCAGCCGGGAATCGAACCCAGGCCCTTAGGATTGACATCCTGTCGCGCTGACCACTCAGCTATCGGGAGCGGGCATATACGTATTTATAATCCTGTGTTCACCTGACGATAAGCCCTGTTCCTCCTGCCACCGAACTTCACTAATTCCCGCTGTATCTAGCTGTAACCTATCCATTTCCCTTTTAAAATTTTCTAACCTACCTGCCCGATTCAGGGTTCTGACATTCCACGCTCCGATCTGTAGAACGCCAGTTTTGTTTCTACTGATGCCGACGTCCTCTTGAGTAGTCTCCGCCCGGAGATCCCAATGGGGGACTATTTTACCTTCGGAATGCCTTAACCAGGAGGATGTCATCATCATTTAATGATACAGTAGAACTGCATGTCCTCGGGAAAAATTACGGCTTTAGTTTCTCCTTGCTTTCAGCCGTTCGTAGTACCAGCACAGCAAGGCTGTTTTGGTTAATGTTACAAGGCCAAATCAGTAAGTCAGCGAGACTGTTGCCCCTGCAATTACTGGAAAGACTGCTGCCTCTCTTCAAGAACCACACGTTTGTCTGGCCCCTCAACAGATACCCCTTCGTTGTGGTTGCACCTACGGTACGGCTATCTGTATCGCTGAAGCACGCAGGTCTCCCCGCCAACGGCAAGGTGCATGGTTCATTGGGGGCGGGGGGATTAAACAGTATATGTTACGCAAATATATTTAAAAATAGCCATTTTCACCGTAGCTATTTCATTAATAAATCAGTCATTACAGTGCACTTCCTTTAAATGTGTATTTCGTTTGTGGTTCGTAGTTAACATTTCAAATTTGTACAGCTCCAAAGAGTTCTCAACGATGGATGAAGTAGTAGCAGCTGAGGATGGATTCCATATACCGACTAAAGTACTCATCCCCAATTTTGACCTCAATTCTGTAATTAATAGCAATCAAACCGGCTGTTTGTACGAGTCGAGTTACAATAGATTCTTTGTGGGACAGGGAGCGAAAACAGATCTGAACAGGATTAATCATTCCTTCATAGCACAATATACTATAACTGTGTCATGAAAGATATTTCCTTGAGTTTTCTAATGCGTGCAAGAACCACCAGGAAAATTTTTTGGGATTGATCAAATAAGAGCTGACTAATAAAGTGAATAATGTAATTGTGTCCTGTACGGAATCAGGGAAATTTACAAAACTGTTTGTAGAGTTTTAGAATCAGGCATTCTCCCGTACGTGGGCCAAGAAAAATTTCTTTAGGTTATTGATTTGTGCGAAGGCAGACTGATCAGACACTTTACAGCCAAATCTTTGTAGATGGCAGAAAAGTAAGCACCTGCAACCTTAAGAATTATCCCACGCAAATGTATCCAACTTTGCCAACCTTGTGGTGTTTCTTTTAAGGGCCCGGCTAAAATTTTCACGAAAAAATTCAAAATGGTGCCGACTTGCTTAAGACTAATAGAGAAATTGCTTCGAAAGAAGATTCCATAAAAATACATTCTTTAATTCTGCATCAGTGTAGTGCACCGTTTTCCCAAGAGTAATCAAATAAGTGTGGTTCGTATCGAAGTTGATAGAAGAAATAGCAATCTTTTTCAAACTAAAATAACTGTGTTTTTCGGTATCGCTTCTGGAAAATCCGTTTGCCTGCAAGGCAGTAGCTTTTATTAAATGTGCGTTGTGATACGCGAATTTGTCTTTCGATTGCTTCTACGGAAAACAGCATCCTGAATTCAATTCCAGCACAGCGAATAATACGATTGTGTTATCTATTCTGTGACAAACGGAATACCCATTTGAAGAAAGCTTGCTGTAATGATTGTTGGTTTATTAAGGAATCTACTGCGGCGAAAATGACTGCCGTATGTTTGATTGATTTTGCGTGGCTTATACTGTTTAATGATATTCTGTACGATGAAATTGAAGAAAAAGGAAATAAAAGAGGAAGTATGTGCGCAAGGTTAGAATGCGTACCGTCAGCATGGTAGCCTTGAACCCTAGCCCCTGCGGTATACTCGCTTTGATCACTCCAGTGTTAATGTTACGGGTATAAGAGGTACACATAAAACTTCGACATCGCTTTTCTCGGAAGCTAGGGGACCGTCACATCCAGTCCCGCTAGCCAGATACTCAGGACAGATCCCTGTACAACATACCCGTGAAGAACTGGTCTGATGGTCCCCTTGGCAGCTACGGAGGCGGACCAATAAGCAGCATACAAGTTCAAAATGCTTTATATGTGTTTTTCCATGGAACTGTGGCAACTGTCCTTTACAAACGTACGTACGTACTGTGGTACCATACACTAATACATTATTCATTACTTAAATTTCTAAGCTTCATGGAGAGGAAGAGAAAGAATGTATCTAGTTTTCCACACAGCATTAAAGTGTTACGTTGAGAACACGGCTAAGTGTGGTGCGGATATTCGTACAGCATTTAGAAAGGTGTCAAACCGACAGCAGGCAGCCACATGCGATGAGCATCAGAGAGAGAGAAAAAGTGCGATGGCTGTTCAAACTGTGGGAAATGGGGGGGGGGGGGGGGGAGGAGCGGAGGTGCGAGACGCAGCCTCAAAAGGGTGAGGAAGTAGTGAGTGGTGAGGCACTAGTGTGGAAGGTAGGGGGAGGTGTAAGGTTGTGAGTTAACTAGCATAGCGCTTTCATTTAATCGAAAGAGCACCCTTCTGGAATTGTGAAGCGAACCCTGTCGTCCAGAACCGCGTGCCACAAAGGGCCAGATTCACCACGAGATGGGAAAACTCATAGGCGTCTATTGTCTATTGCGGCCTAAGCGCTGTAGTGCGCGAGTGCGACAGACGAGAACCGACGTCATAGGGAAACCCAGTAGAAGCCTTTTGTGGCCAGGGATACGCAACAGTGTGAAATATGGTGGACCTAAGATCGGCCATAAAGGGAAACATTTATGAAAACTATTTAATTCTGTAGTAATGCAGGGAATCAAGCCACAGTAATTTTAATCTGCCATCCTTCATAAATTTTCATGGTGATCCTAATAAAACTTGAATATTGATCATATCTATTATAGTTCAGGATTTATAGCTAAAGTGAAATTCAAAAGTCTTGTAACAAAGACCTTAATCCTAAAATCTGAACGATTTAGTCGATCTTAACGATCGACATTTCATTTAGAAGCGTGTCATTAAAATGACAAATGTAAATATCAACTCTCTAACTTTATTTGTTTCAAAGATATAGTAAATTTAAATTATCAGTATTTTCAGTTAAGCATCAGATCATTTCCTCCACAAAAAACACATTGAACGATGACAGCATGTCACCTTATTGAATCATTACGTAATAGAATATTTGTTGTAAAGTTTAGTGCATAATAGTTACTTTTGTTCTTTATTTATTTATCAGAAAGCACATTGGTGCAAGGCTACTGGCCGTGGCATTCAAAGCTAAGAAGGACATTGTATTGGTTTTATGTTTAAGAATTTAATGTTTATTATGTAATGGATATTATTTTTACCTTATTTAGAACGTGAAAGTGGTCACGCTTTGATTATTTAAATATGTTAAAGTGTAAAATAATGTAGAATAAGCTGTAGTCAATCAGATGGGCGGCTTCAGGAAAGGGAACTGCACTAGTCAGTTGAGCGAGGAGGTTCGGCGCTGGGGAAAACGCGGCCGGGGACAAGCAGTTTGGCTGGAGACATCAAAGTGGACAGTACGGCTCGAGACAACAAAGGGGACAGTTCGGATATAGGGACGAAAGCGCACAGTCGGTCTTTAGGCAGCTAGTAAGTGAAACGACTTAGAAAATTGTGGTATCGCGGGACATTGAGCGGTGAGCAACCTCGCGCCTGGTGTGAACTCTAACTTTTCGCATAGTTAACGAGGTGGAGTAGTGGACTTGTAATTCGCTATGAGATCGTGAATGATCGAACTCTATCAGATGGATATTCACAGAAACTGTAAATACGACCACTTTCGCTATTAGTTTCTTTCTGAGTAAACATTATTCTAACCAAATCGGAATTATGTGGCCTACATCATTTATGGGTCATTAATTTAGTTCCCGACATTATTATTACGGTTATTGTATGTTATATTAACTGCGTATTTCGCAAATTTGTCATCAGCCAGACAATTTAACCAAAGGGTCTCAAGTGTCTAATTTAGGGCGTGTAATGCGACACGTGCGGTTCAACCTCTAGACGAGTTTGAGCCAAGACATTTCGACGAAGAGGAACGGCATGTGTGCCCGAACATTTATGGGATGTTAGCTCGTAAGGTGAGGTAAGGAAAAGATGTGCGAGGTGGGAGAGAGGGGAGGTGGCGCACGCCTGGTGGTCTTCTCGCTGGGGAGGCGATCCTGCAGCTAAAATGACCTTCAAGGTGGATTGCTTCAAGTCAGTAACACATATTAGCTGCGTGATGCAAGCCACACTTGATAAAAGTAAGACAAGGTTATTTTCCGATAGTCATCTTGCATATGAATTGAAAGATCTGTGATATGACAAGAAAAAACCAATCACTGACAGCATTTGGTACAAGTGTACTCGAAAACCATAATAATCATTAGTTAAGGCACAATAACATCACAGGAAAATGTTCAGTTTACAAGATGACTAAGAGTAGTTATCTTAACAGGCAAAACAAACCATAAGAAAGCTTAATTCTGACTGAGAACCATAGATATTGCATCGATTTGTGGCTGCAGATGACAGAAATAAGGAAACATAATGCACAAAATTTACGATTCCGTGTGTAGTTGCATCATCATCATCATCATTTAAGACTGATTATGCCTTTCAGCGTTCAGTCTGGAGCATAGCCCCCTTATAAAATTCCTCCATGATCCCCTATTCAGTGCTAACATTGGTGCCTCTTCTGATGTTAAACCTATTACTTCAAAATCATTCTTAACCGAATCCAGGTACCTTCTCCTTGGTCTGCCCCGACTCCTCCTACCCTCTACTGCTGAACCCATGAGTCTCTTGGGTAACCTTGCTTCTCCCATGCGTGTAACATGACCCCACCATCTAAGCCTGTTCGCCCTGACTGCTACATCTATAGAGTTCATTCCCAGTTTTTCTTTTATTTCCTCATTGTGGACACCCTCCTGCCATTGTTCCCATCTACTAGTACCTGCAATCATCCTAGCTACTTTCATATCCGTAACCTTAACCTTGTTGATAAGGTAACCTGAATCCACCCAGCTTTCGCTCCCATACAACAAAGTTGGTCGAAAGATTGAACGGTGCACATATAACTTGGTCTTGGTACTGACTTCCTTCTTGCAGAAGAGAGTAGATCGTAGCTGAGCGCTCACTGCATTAGCTTTGCGACACCTCGCTTCCAGTTCTTTGACTATGTTGCCATCCTGTGAGAATATGCATCCTAAGTACTTGAAACCGTCCACCTGTTCTAACTTTGTTCCTCCTATTTGGCATTCAATCCGTTTATATTTCTTTCCCACTGACATTACTTTCGTTTTGGAGATGCTAATCTTCATACGATAGTCCTTACATTTCTGATCTAGCTCTGAAATATTACTTTGCAAACTTTCAATCGAATCTGCCATCACAACTAAGTCATCCGCATATGCAAGACTGCTTATTTTGTGTTCACATATCTTAATCTCACCCAGCCAGTCTATTGTTTTCAGCATATGATCCATAAATAATATGAACAACAGTGGAGACAGGTTGCAGCCTTGTCTTACCCCTGAAACTACTCTGAACCATGAACTCAATTTACCGTCAAATCTAACTGCTGCCTGACTATCCATGTAAAGACCTTTAATTGCTTGCAAAAGTTTGCCTCCTATTCCATAATCTCGTAGGAACCCGGTCATATGCCTTTTCTAGATCTATAAAGCATAGATACAATGCCCTTTTCCACTCATAACACTTCTCCATTATTTGCCGTAAGCTAAAGATCTGGTCGTGACAACCTCTAAGAGGCCTAAACCCACACTGATTTCATCCAATTGGTCCTCAACTAATACTCGCACTTTCCTTTCAACAATACCTGAGAAGATTTTACCCACAACGCTGATTAAAGAGATACCTCTGTAGCTGTTACAATCTTTTCTATTTCCATGTTTAAATATTGGTGCGATTACTGCTTTTGTCCAGTCTGATGGAACCTGTCTCGACCCCCAGGCCATTTCAATTATCCTGAGTTGCCATTTAAGACCTGACATTTCACTGTATTTGATGAGTTCCGACTTAATTTCATCCACCCCAGCTGCTTTATTGCACTGCAGTCTATTGACCATTTTCTCCACTTTCTAAAATGTGATCCTATTTCCATCGTCATTCCTATCCCATTGTACCTCGAAATCTGAAACATTACTGATCGTATTTTCACCTACATTGAGCAACTCTTCAAAATATTCCCTCCATCTGCCCAAGGAATCCACAGGATTCACCAGCAGTTTTCCTGACCTGTCCAAAATACTTTTCATTTCCTTCTTACCTCCCTTTCGAAGACTGCTAATTACACTCCAGAATGGTTTTCCAGCAGCTTGACCCATAGTCTCCAACCTGTTTCCAAAGTCTTCCCAAGATTTCTTCTTGGCTGCTGCAATTATCTGTTTGGCTTTGTTTCTTTCTTCAACATAACTTTCTCTGTCTACCTGAGTTCTAGTATGTAGCCATTTTTGATACGCCTTCTTTTTCCTTTTACAGGCTGCCTTGACTGTGTCATTCCACCAAGCTGTTTGCTTCATCCTACTTTTACACACTACTGTTCCAAGACATTCTTTAGCCACTTCTAGTACTGTGTCCCTGTACCTTGTCCATTCCTTTTCCAATGACTGTAATTGACTACATTCAACTAACTGGTACCTTTCTGAGATCACTGTTATGTAATTGTGCCTGAATTCCTTATCCTGAAGTTTCTCCACTCTTATCCTCCTACATATGGACCTGACCACCTGCACTTTCGGCCTCACAATCCCAATTTCACTGCAGATTAAATAATGATCAGTGTCATCAAAGAATCCCCTGAATACACGTGTGTCCCTCACAGCCTTCCTGAATTCCTGATCTGTTATTATATAGTCAATAACAGATCTGGTTCCCCTCCCTTCCCAAGTATACCGGTGAATGTTCTTATGTTTAAAAAAGGAGTTTGTGATTACTAAGCCCATACTGGCACAGAAATCCAAGAGTTGTTTCCCGATACTGTTGGCCTCCATATCCTCTCCAAATTTACCCATAACCTTTTCAAACCCTTCTGTTCGATTTCCAATCCTGGCATTAAAATCACCCATGAGCAGAACACTGTCCTTGTCCTTTACTCTAACAACTACATCACTGAGTGCCTCATAAAAACTATCCATCTTATCTTGATCTGTCCCTTCACAATGCGAATATACTGACACAATCCTAATTTTCTTGCTAGACACTGTCAAATCTATCCACATCATTCGTTCGTTTACATACCTTATTGCAACTACACTGGGTTCGATTTCTTTCCTGATGTAAAGCCCTACACCCCATTGTGCTATTCCTGCTTTGACTCCTGACAGGTAGACCTTGTATTTTCCCACTTCCTCTTCTTTCTCACCCCTTACCCGAATGTCACTAACAGCTAAAACGTCCAGCCCCATCTTACTTGCAGCCTCTGCCAGCTCTACCTTCTTCCCAAAGTAACTCCCATTGATATTAATAGCTCCCCATCTCATTACCATTTGTTTGCCAAGTCGTATCTTAGGAGTCCCTGGTTTGTCAGTTAGAGGTGGGACTCCGTCACCTCCAAAGGTCCGAGGCATTTTGCTCTGATTGTTGCCAGCATCATACACTCCTGGAAATTGAAATAAGAACACCGTGAATTCATTGTCCCAGGAAGGGGAAACTTTATTGACACATTCCTGGGGTCAGATACATGATCACACTGACAGAACCACAGGCACATATACACAGGCAACAGAGCATGCACAATGTCGGCACTAGTACAGTGTATATCCACCTTTCGCAGCAATGCAGGCTGCTATTCTCCCATGGAGACGATCGTAGAGATGCTGGATGTAGTCCTGTGGAACGGCTTGCCATGCCATTTCCACCTGGCGCCTCAGTTGGACCAGCGTTCGTGCTGGACGTGCAGACCGCGTGAGACGACGCTTCATCCAGTCCGAAACATGCTCAATGGGGGACAGATCCGGAGATCTTGCTGGCCAGGGTAGTTGACTTACACCTTCTAGAGCACGTTGGGTGGCACGGGATACATGCGGACGTGCATTGTCCTGTTGGAACAGCAAGTTCCCTTGCCGGTCTAGGAATGGTAGAACGATGGGTTCGATGACGGTTTGGATGTACCGTGCACTATTCAGTGTCCCCTCGACGATCACCAGTGGTGTACGGCCAGTGTAGGAGATCGCTCCCCACACCATGATGCCGGGTGTTGGCCCTGTGTGCCTCGGTCGTATGCAGTCCTGATTGTGGCGCTCACCTGCACGGCGCCAAAAGCGCATACGACCATCATTGGCACCAAGGCAGAAGCGACTCTCATCGCTGAAGACGACACGTCTCCATTCGTCCCTCCATTCACGCCTGTCGCGACACCACTGGAGGCGGGCTGCACGATGTTGGGGCGTGAGCGGAAGACGGCCTAACGGTGTGCGGGACCGTAGCCCAGCTTCATGGAGACGGTTGCGAATGGTCCTCGCCGATACCCCAGGAGCAACAGTGTCCCTAATTTGCTGGGAAGTGACGGTGCGGTCCCCTACGGCACTGCGTAGGATCCTACGGTCTTGGCGTGCATCCGTGCGTCGCTGCGGTCCGGTCCCAGGTCGACGGGCACGTGCACGTTCCGCCGACCACTGGCGACAACATCGATGTACTGTGGAGACCTCACGCCCCACGTGTTGAGCAATTCGGCGGTACGTCCACCCGGCCTCCCGCATGCCCACTATACGCCCTCGCTCAAAGTCCGTCAACTGCACATACGGTTCACGTCCACGCTGTCGCGGCATGCTACCAGCGTTAAAGACTGCGATGGAGCTCCGTATGCCACGGCAAACTGGCTGACACTGACGGCGGCGGTGCACAAATGCTGCGCAGCTAGCGCCATTCGACGGCCAACACCGCGGTTCCTGGTGTGTCCGCTGTGGCGTGCGTGTGATCATTGCTTGTACAGCCCTCTCGCAGTGTCCGGAGCAAATATGGTGGGTCTGACACACCGGTGTCAATGTGTTCTTTTTTCCATTTCCAGGAGTGTATTTAAAGTACAAGGGAAGCAGGTTGCTAGCCTTACTTGCACAGAGTCCCACTGAGTTTTACCCCTAATGGTTGAGGGACTAACCGGTGGATTTGGTAGTCTTTGCCGTATGAGCACAAAGGCGACCACGACTCAGAATATGTCCGAGATGGCCAGCCTTATTCCAAAGTAACTGGTATCCCGGCTGTCGGGACCACTTACTTGGCCACTCATACGTTGCCCGTGGTTCATGAACTAAGACATGACCACAGGAACCCACACCATGTGTAGTTGCAATAAGACACAAAATTCAGAATCCGTTAACCTCTGACTTTGGAACCCATTATGTGGCTTGATAACGCAATAGAGATTCGCTAAGACAAAACAGATTTTGATACGAAACGCTATAGTTAACGTAACAACGTAGGGACAGAACACACAAATTTAATAGAAAGTAGATCCAGGTAAACTTCTCAAAGAGAAATGAGGCAGAGATAGAGGGCACGATGTGCGCTACGCGTTCCTCAGAAGCTGCTATCGGCTATAGGGGGGCCGAGAAGAGAGCTGTTGTGTTCTGCAGTGGAAGACATTTATTGCTATGAGAGAGAGCAGAGGCGGCGGTTTACAGGGCTGGAAGACGCTGAACGCCCAAAGCGCGAACAATGCAGGAGGAGGCTGCACTCTCGTGGAAAGAAAAAAAATTCAGAATAGTGTACCCGGCGATAGGGCTTCTGGGGGAGAACAAGGCAAAAAGACATCCTTTTAGTGGGAAGGAATGTGCGGGGTCACAAACAATGGTTGCGAGCTGACTTCCAAGGAATCTTCTCCCAGGAATCAGTGGGGCACGCTTTCCAGTGAAAAGCAGAGACGAGTATTTGGTTGGTGGAGTGCTTAAGAATGTAGGAGGGGAAATAGAAACCTAGAAAGTCTTTTGAAAGGAGTATGAGCTTTAGGTGATTGGCTCGTATATTCATGACCCTTGTACCGGGAGATAATGTTTTTGTAACAGCTGCTGGGATGTGAATGTATGCTTTCCCGGCGTATACAGCTGGCGAAGAGTTCTCGGGCTTCCAGCCGTGTGGCGGTGTCTTCAAACTGCGACGTTTCGACGAGTGACATACTCATCATCTTCTGGCGAAGTGCCGAGACTTTGCGGATGCCAGTCCCTTTATAGCTGCGGTGTGCCCCCCACCACCTGGCTGCGGGAGGCTGGGTCCAGAGGAATCGGCGGGCGGGATGGAGGGGGAAGCGGGTGCGCCGTTCGTGTCTCCGTCAGAGCATTCTGATCGCGTCTCGTGAGCTGGACGGTTCTTGTTGCGTTCCTGGCGTATTGCGGCTAATGCTGGATTCCAGGCCGCGCTCAGTTGATAGCCTTCGTCCCTGTTCACAAGATTCTCGTGGACCCGTATTTCTATTGATTCTTTAATGACGCTATCCCAATAGCTCCCGGCTCGGCACAGCACTCTGGTGTTTTCGAAATCAAAGGTGTGGTTTTCTTTGATGCTATGTTCAGCTATAGCAGATTTCTCTATCTGTCCAAGTCAAGCATGCCTGATGTGTTCCTCGCACCTTGTAGAGATGCAGCGCTGCGTTTGACCAATGTACTGCACACCACATTCGCAGGCAATGCTGTATATACCAGGTGTGTTTAGTTTGAGTGGGTCTTTAGCTGAGCCCAGCAGCTCTTTCGTCTTCGGCGGTGGTCGGAAGACGGTATTTATGTTTGATTTTCTTAATAGCCTCCCGATTTTGGCTGATGTGGGCCCCAAATATGGAAGAAAGGCGAGTCTCTTGTTAACTTCCTCTTCCTCTTCCTGAAATTTGTCAGCCTGTCTCCTCTTGAAGGCCTTGCCAATCTGTGTTTCACTGTACCCGTTTTTCCGAAATACCTCTCTTAGGTGGTGTAATTCGTCTGAGAGGCTTTCTTTGTCACAAATGACGTGCGCCCTATGTACCAAGGTGGTCAGTACTGACTGGCGTTGCGCCGGATGGTGGCAGCTGGTTGCATGGAGGTACAGGTCTGTGTGCGTCTTTTTTCTATATACTGAATGGCCCAGCGTGCCATCCGCTTTCTTCCTGATCAGTATGTCCAGGAATGGAATACAGCCATTCTCTTCTACTTCCATCGTGAAGGTAATATTCTTATGTATGCCGTTTAGGTGGTCCATAAACTCCTCCAGTGCCTGCCTGTCATGCTGCCAAATCACGAAAGTGTCGTCCACATAGCGGAAGAAGTGCCTGGGTTTACGGTGAGCAGTTTGTAGTGCCACCTCCTCAAAGTGCTCCATATAAAAATTCGCGATACCTGGAGCAAGGGGAGATCCCATGGCCACTCCATCCACTTGTTCATAATGCTCTCCATTGCAGTGGAAGTAGGTGGTCGTAAGTGCATATTCAAAGAGCTTCACTGTTTCAGGCTCGAAGTGCTCACCGTAAACCCAGGCACTTCTTCCGCTATGTGGACGACACTTTCGTGATTTGGCAGCGTGACAGGCAGGCACTGGAGGAGTTTATGGACCACCTAAACGGCATACATAAGAATATTACCTTCACGATGGAAGTAGAAGAGAATGGCTGTATTCCATGCCTGGACATACTGATCAGGAAGAAAGCGGATGGCACGCTGGGCCATTCAGTATATAGAAAAAGACGCACACAGACCTGTACCTCCATGCAACCAGCTGCCACCATCCGGCGCAACGCCATTCAGTACTGACCACCTTGGTACATAGGGCGCACGTCATTTGTGACAAAGAAAGCCTCTCAGACGAATTACACCATCTAAGAGAGGTATTTCGGAAAAACGGGTACAGTGAAACACAGATTGGCAAGGCCTTCAAGAGGAGACAGGCTGACAAATTTCAGGAAGAGGAAGAGGAAGTTAACAAGAGACTCGCCTTTCTTCCATATTTGGGGCCCACATCAGCCAAAATCGGGAGGCTATTAAGAAAATCAAACATAAATACCGTCTTCCGACCACCGCCGAAGACGAAAGAGCTGCTGGGCTCAGCTAAAGACCCACTCAAACTAAACACACCTGGTATATACAGCATTGCCTGCGAATGTGGTGTGCAGTACATTGGTCAAACGCAGCGCTGCATCTCTACAAGGTGCGAGGAACACATCAGGCATGCTTGACTTGGACAGATAGAGAAATCTGCTATAGCTGAACATAGCATCAAAGAAAACCACACCTTTGATTTCGAAAACACCAGAGTGCTGTGCCGAGTCGGGAGCTATTGGGATAGCGTCATTAAAGAATCAATAGAAATACGGGTCCACGAGAATCTTGTGAACAGGGACGAAGGCTATCAACTGAGCGCGGCCTGGAATCCAGCATTAGCCGCAATACGCCAGGAACGCAACAAGAACCGTCCAGCTCACGAGACGCGATCAGAATGCTCTGACGGAGACACGAACGGCGCACCCGGTTCCCCCTCCATCCCGCCCGCCGGCTCCTCTGGACCCAGCCTCTCGCGGCCAGGTGGTGGGGGGCACACCGCAGGTATAAAGGGACCGGCATCCGCAAAGTCTCGGCACTTCGCCAGAAGATGATGAGTATGTCAGTCGTCGAAACGTCGCAGTTTGAAGACACCTCCACACGGCTGGAAGTCCGAGAACTCTTCGCCTGCTGCTGGGATGTATCTCCTGAGCACAAATGTAGACACCACGTGTCCAGGAGGGAACGGGTGCATAGCGTGCAAAGAGACTTCCCTGCGGGGTTCGATTGAAGGCACTTCCCTGTGGTGACCGATGGAAGACACTTGTGTCTGGGGATCGACCTAGAGATTTCGCTGGCGAAAGGAACAGCCGAGAATCTGGCAGATTTTGAGAAGCATTGCTTTCGACACAAGGAGAGCGTGAAGTCGTTTCTCTGTTAACAGAGTTGTTATTCTGTTTACGCGAGTGAGAGTTGTTCACCTCTCTGTGGAGTCTGACACACAATGAAGTGCCTCTGTATAGAAGAATACTTAAGTTAAATTTCGGTTCCTGGCTAGTGAGCAAACATAAATCTTGACTTAGGTTGTGTCTTGTGCTGAGATAATTTCAGCCCTAGGAGTTTGCAGATGGCATACTGCATACACTGTGTAGGCGGAGGACTGCGGGTACACCTCTGACATCATCTGCACAGCGGCCAATTCCCTACGAGCAGTTCACTGGTGCAGTAGAATCGCTGTCCACACTTCAATAGACGACATGTGCACTCCAGGTCGATGGATAGGGAAACACTCACAACAATTTGCTTGTCAACTGAGCATTTTCTGAAAGTGCCATCACTAATCAATATCAGACAACTTTGTGTCCGTCTAATAAAGGAGAGCACAGTCTAAAAAATGCCAGGCATATGTTCTGCCAATCTCGAATTTACATTTAGGATAGAATACGACATTGTGCACATCATATTTATACAAAGATTTTAACTCTACATGATTTTTTTGAGAATATATCATTTACGGCATCCAAATTGTGATTAATTCTAGTAACATTCCGATAGGAATGATTGGTTTGGTGTGCTAAACTGAAGTAAAACCACAAGACGACACTTCGTTTTATGGACATTTCTAGGATTACGTAGTCAGTGGCAGGGTTGTTTTAATCAGTTTTAGGAGTGAGAATTCCATTATGGAGACATTTGACAACTACGCATACACACGCTATTTGTTACAGATACCACGAGGGGCTCCAATGCCGGTCAGTTATGGCCTGACCCTGGCGTTGATCTCAGAACCCTCAGGCAGGGCAACTGCAGGTGGGCCAGATGACTGCAGGTTGTGGTGAGGCAGTACCACAGCAGCAAGGATGTCAGGATGTTGGCTGACAGGTGGTCCATAGTATGACCGGCAGCGGGCAGCTCGGTGCCGTGATCAGAGCTGGGCAGCAGGTTGGCAGCATGTCATGGCGACTGAGCCACAGCAATCAGTAGGCACGCAGCTTGGCCGGAAGGCCAGGCTACAGCTCGACAAGTGGGGTGGCTCCGTTCGGCGGTAGCAGTCCACGCCGACTACATACACTGGGCTCATACACCCAGACCATCACGGCAGTTAATGGCTCGCGCACCACGCACATGTGGATGTCACACCGTGTCGCTCCCTAGTGTTTTGAACTCACAGTGAGAATCGCACACCAGGGAAATGTGAAGAGCATTGTCGACAGTACCTGCGATGGGCTGGCTTGTCATTACGGTGTTGGGTGCTGGACTTTGCCCCCACTGCAGTAAAGGAATGTGCGAACGTGGCAGGCTCTAGTCAGCAGGGCTGGCATACTGCAGCACCTGTTGCGAGGCAATAACAGTGGCATGGCAACGTACTTTTCACCGATGACACAGCACCAAAATTTTGCAGCATCCCTATGGACGATTTTGTACAGGTGGCGGGATGGATAAGAAAGTGGGCATCCGATAAGAGGAGCTTCTAATAAGAACAGGTGGACTGAACAGATAAATTGTGCTACAGTCTGGGCATGGAAGCATATAAGAGCTAGTCCAGACTGGACTGCGAGGCTGTATGTCAGTCTTGGAGATAGCAGAATATATGTATGTGTGTGTTTGTGTGGATGTGTGTGCATATGTTCCACATCTCCTCCTAAATCATTGGAGCCATTTCAAGCAAACACATATCCGTTACTGTCATCCAGCAAGCACTGTGGGTATAAGAACCACCTACCTATAGTTCAGGAGATATGACGTCATAGACAATGAGCTGCAAGACGTTTAGATACATTACTCCTGTGCTACCACGAGCATTGCCCAGAAAGTAATGCACCACATTTTTTTCATCAACAATTCCTTATTGAACATAATGAGAATTACACACATAAAATAATGGTGTTTTATCTACAGACCCTATTTTTTCGTGTAATCTCCATCCCGTTCTATGGCCTTCCTCCAGCGCGAAACAAGGGAGTGTATGCCCTGTCGGTACCAATCCTTGTTTTGGTGGCGGATCCAGTGTTTCATTTTGTGAATCACCTCCTCATTGTCCTCAAAATGTCTTCCACGAATGGCATCCTTTAATCTGTCCTCGCGAGTTTCAACATCAGCTCGCTGCAAAATGTCATGTCTGACAGCCGTGGATGGTCTCCCCGACTGCTGCAAATCGTGGAGCTCCGCCGAACCGCCTTCTGCGTCCTCACCCTCCGTGGCCAACGACTGAACTTCTGTCGACAGCAGATGCTCCACAGACTTTGCGAATATGTGAATATTCCCCTCAGTTTTTTTCTCTGCAGTGAGAAATTCAATGACGGCACGTTGCTTGTAATGTACATCACCTACAGACGCCGTTTGAAACTGTCCTGCAGATACATTATCTGTCGAAAGTGACGGAAATTTGGCGCGCTCACTCAGGAGACTTCAAATAATACATACGTAACGTTTCGCATTCGTAGCATTGCTTTCGGCTGAGAAAAAAATGCGGTGCATTACTTTCTGGACAACCCTCTCAATTGGACCTGCAATAAATTTCGCAGACAGTATCTACGTACGTCACTAAATGGACATACAAAATTATATCATGGTGCCACACGCAGTTCAGGAGGTATGATGTCATAAGCACTGAGAGTCATGGAAAACTGTATTATCATGTTTGACGTTTAACTCAGACTGTGACCACCTATGCCGCTACCTACACAAATACATCATTGTAAGACACATAATTCAAGATATATGGCGTTATAAACTCCGAAATACGCGAGAAAATGCCGCATCCTCCATGAAGTTTTAATACATTTCTTCTGTACTGCTAAGACTCACATATAGTCGAATCAAATGAAGGTAATTCATGAGCGCTTCTGACAGCTTTCAACTGTGAAGTGCAAACAGCTGTAGGCGAAGTCAGTTGCCGTCTATAGAGCGATGGAGAGGCGTTGAAATAGAGACAGTTACAAATCCCGTTGTAGACACACAAAGCAGCTGCCCCCACCGTACAAAAACTGTCCGGATCATACTTCTAATTTCGGTATTATACTTACATATTTGTACGTTATGCATATTCCTCCCTGCGACTGTTTGATTATTTCAGAGGTATTTTCACGAATACATGGAAATACACTACTGGCCATTAAAATTACTACACCACGAAGATGACGTGCTACAGACGCGAAATTTAGCCGACAGGAAGGAGATGCTCTGATATGCAAATGATTAGCTTTTCAGAGCATTCACACAAGGTTGGCGCCGGTGACGACACCTACAACGTGCTGACATGAGGAAAGTTTCCAACCGATTTCTCATACACAAACAGCAGTTGACCGACGTTGCCTGGTGAACCGTTGTTGTGATGACTTGTGTAAGGAGAATTGGGTACCATCACGTTTCCGACTGTGATAAAGGCCGAATCTAGGTTCTGTTTACAGCATCAAGATGGTCGCATCCGTTTATGGCGACATCGTGGTGAACGCACGTTGGAAGCGCGTATTCGTCATCGCCATACTGGCGTATCACCCGTCGTGATGGTATGGGGTGCCATTGATTACACGTCTCGGTCACCTCTTGTTCGCATTGACGGCACATTGAGCAGTGGACGTTACATTTCAGATGTGTTACGACCCGTGGCTCTACCATTCATTCGATCCCTGCGAAACCCTACATTTCAGCAGGATAATGCACGACCGCATGTTACAGGTCGTGTACGGGCCTTTGTGGATACAGAAAATGTTCGACTGCTGCCCTAGCCTAGCACCAACTGAAAAGGTCTGGTCAATGGTGGCTGAGCAACTGGCTCATCACAATACGCCAGTCACTATTCTTGATGAACTGTGGTATCGTGTTGAAGCTGCATGGGTAGCTGTATCTGTACATGCATTCCAAGCTCTGTTTGACTCAATGACCAGGCGTATCAAGGCCGTTATAACGGCCAGAGGTGGTTGTTCTGGGTACTGATTTCTCAGGATCTATGCACCCAAACTGCGTGAAAATGTAATCAAATGTCAGTTCTAGTATAATATATTTGTCGAATGAATACCCGTATATCATCTGCATTTCTTCTTGGTGTAGCAATTTTAATGACCAGTTGTGTAGTATTTTAGATACTTCACTTCAAACACAGTTCGCAGTTCTTTTCCAAGACAAAATTGGCGAAATGAATACCCGGCTATGCCTGGTCTGTCAGCTAGTAAGGGAATAAGAAGAGGGAAAGAAGGTGATTGAGTTAGCTGAAGGCCGCGAGAGACAGGTCCAGACAGCATACAACATCTGCTTTGTCGGGAGGCGGAAGTGCTACAAAAATACTATACTGCGCTCTGCATTCTAGGCACGGCTAGCATTCAACACGTGACTTCTTTCTCACGTCTCCTATTGGCGGCCTACATATGTGTATCGCTGTGTTTGTCAATAATGTGCCAGAAACGTTGGGGTGATGCTGATGCCACGGTTTGAGTAGGCACATAAACACGGTGGGGACTCACACTCACAGCTTTGTTGGAACGCATACGAAGAAATTCAGAATAAAATTTTGTATAACAGTCCTAAAATACTCGCAGGCTGTCGAATATCCTATACATACGCCTTATTAAACTGATGGTTCGGCAGTATTCAGACTTGTCCGCTTCCGTCTTCTTTCGAAATGGTTTTATGATAACCTTCTTGAAGTCTAGTGATATTTCTCCTATCTCATATATCTTGCAACCAGGTGCAACAGTTCTGTCATGAATCACTCTCCCAAAGACCTTTTATGAATAAAACATTCTAGAATGATTAATAAATTTCTTTATTTAGTACACTGTTGCGGTAGATGCTATCATCAGATATCAAAAAGAACTCTAAAAGAAAGTTCAGTGCCAGTTATTAAGCAGATATGCCTAGCCGGAGCGCAATTAACAACTTCCAATTATGTCAATAATTCCGTGTGAACATCGTAAGCTCCAGGAACCTTGTTTCCACTTGAGTCAGGCAGTGTTTTGTCAAATACTTCTCGCAGCATGCTGTCTCATCTTCGCCTGATTCTTTTTCTCTTTCTTAACTTTATCTTCATGTCCAATTCCACTAAACAGGCTCTCGATATATTCCTTCCAACTTCCAGCTTTCTTTGCTTAGCACTGGTTCGCCCTCTTTGCCATCTGAGCTTGTGATAATCTAACCGCTGCTTCTCTTGTCTTCAAAGGTAACTACCGCTACGGTCGCAGGTTCGAATCCTGCCTCGGGCATGGTTGTTTGTGATGTCCTTAGGTTAGTTAGGTTTAACTAGTTCTAAGTTCTAGGGGACTAATGACCTCAGCAGTTGAGTCCCATAGTGCTCAGAGCCAGCCAAAGGTAACTTCAGTTTTTCTGTATGTAGCATGCCTCTTTTTCCTCGTCATTTGCCAAAAATGGTTCAAATGGCTCTGAGCACTATGGGACTCAACTGCTGTGGTCATCACTCCCCTAGAACTTAGAACTACTTAAACCTAACTAACCTAAGGACATCACACACATCCATGCCCGAGGCAGGATTCGAACCTGCGACCGTAGCAGTCGCACGCTTCCGGACTGTGCGCCTAGAACCGCGAGACCACCGCGGCCGGCTAGTCATTTGCATTTGTCCTCTAGGCATTCCCGCTCAGCCATTTTGCATTTCCTGTCAGCTTCATTTTTTAGACACCTGTACTCCTTTTCGCCTGCTTATTTGATGCGTTTACATATTTTTCCCTATCGTCAATCAAATTCAGTATCTTACATTATCCATACATTTGTAGTAGGTCATGTCTCTTAACGTATGTGACGCTCTGCTGCCATCACGGTTTCGGCTCTCAAAGCTGTCAGTTTATGACACATTGTATTCCTTTTCTTTGTTTCAGAGCGATGTTACGTAATCTCATCATAGTCTGGTTCATTCAATTTAACCAGGTCCCGTCTCCATAGATTAACACCTTTTTATCACTTCTTCAGTTTTAATCTGCAGTTCATGGCCAATTACTTATAGTACGGTTCAGTACGATATTGCAGTGCCTGTGTTATACTGATTAAGATGCAAAGCTCCTTTGAGCATGCATTCATGGTTGACGACATATGAAAGTCTGGGCGTGGCCGTGAGTCGTGCACGGATAGCCAAATGGTAAGGCGACCGTTCGCGATAAGCTGGAAATCCGGGTTCGAGTCCCGGTCGGGCAAAAATTTTCATTGGCGTCGATCCATTCTAGAGCTGATGATAGTCATTCTAAATTGAAAATTCATTTGATGTGAATAAATTATAGAGTCTGTATTTGTCCCTGGTAACGATTTACAATTTAAAATATGGATTCGAAAGGTGTCTTACCGTTATATAATCTGTCTGAAACCTTCTAGAGTGCTCAGGTATCTTCTTCGTACACAGCCTTCTTTCATGATTCTTAAACCAAGAGTTAGCGATAAGCAAATTATGCTCTGTGCAAAATTCTGCCAGGCAACTTCCACATTCATACATTTCGCCAGTCCATATTCTCCTAATGTTTTTCTTTCTTTTCCTGCTATCGAATTTCTGTCCCCATTCGCAATTAATTTTTCGTCTCCATTAACTGTATGAATATTTTTCTCTGACTCATCATATATTCTTTTAATCTGCATTATCTGCAGAAATATCTTGCAAATAAACCTGTCTACCTCAGTGGATGTTAGCTTCGTGTCTGCATTATCTGCAGAAATAGTTATAAAATAAATTGCACTACTGTAGTGGATGTTGGCTTCGTATCCATTTTGGCTATAATAAAGCGTTCACTACACTGTTAATAATACCTTAACTGCATTCATGTTTTCTTATTCATTGTTAGGCCTACTCCTCCATTACTCCGACTTTGCGTTGTTAACTCTGCACTGATCTGTCCAGAAGTCCTCTTCTTCCTACCACTGCACTTCACTAATTTCCATTATATCTAACTTCAACCTGTCCATTCCTCTTTTTAAATACTCTAATCTACCTACCAGATTAAGGGACTGATCTGTAGAATGCCAATTTCGTTTTCCTTTGTGGAGACATTCCCCTGAGTAGGGTCCACCCAAAGATGCGAATGGGTTACTATTTCCTCTTGTATATTTTACCTAAGAGGATGCCATCTTCATTAAGCCATTTAGTAGACCTACATGTTCTCAGGAGATGTAACGGCTGTAGTTTCCTCTTACTACAGCAATGCTGTCTTTGCTCATCCTACGATGTCAAACCAGTCAATTGCCCAGATTGTTGCCCCTACAACTATTGAAAAGGCTGCTGCCCCTCTTCAGGAATCACGGGTTAGTCTGACCGTCACACAGATATCCATCCAAAGTGGGTTGCAACTATGTTATGCCTATCTGAGCCGTTGAGGTACGTAAGCCACACTACTTTGGCGAGGTCCATGGAACATGGTGGGGTGGGGGGTGGGGGGGGGGGGGGGTGAATGTTGATATGAATTTAAATTGTAGATTTTTTGACGCACCTAAGTTTACTACCAAATCTGGTGTCAACCTATACTTCTACTAGAACAAGTGCACACGGTAAGGTCGTCGTTGGAGATATGTACGTCCGTTACATCTCGCGTTTGTTGATCAAAATTCAGTAACCTGTTTCTTTCAGATGATGTCCCTTTCGCTGCAGAGGAAGCGATGGTCATGGGCTGGTGAGATCTGGCCGCGGAAGTACAGCACCAATGGTGAATTGTGGAGGGAATCCCCAACTTATTTTGTCAGAAAAGAGCTCACAATGATTTAAGAAGGGAAGCCGTATAGTTATCTAATTATCCCGTAATGCCGTCACTTTCCACTTCATTCGTTGCATATTAATATCCCACTCTGCAGCTGTGGGGAGATTACACAGAATACACGTAATATGCATATACGTGACCTCACAGTAACAGACTGCAAATATGCAAAACGCTAACTATACTCCCCCCCTTGACTAACTTGTCAGCTCTGTTCTTCAAGCTGTGAGACAAGGAAGGCATCTGTTGCCTTGCCTTTTGACCAATCAGCTCCCAAGATATCCTGTTTCACTTCATATATTGCTGCCTAACTCAGCCCATAGCCTTGTCGTACATGGCTGACGGCAAGCCACGTCACCCAATTGCCACACTGGAAGTGCAACATCGTCCAACGCCATCTTCCCTCCCTGTCCCTTGCAGTATGGTGGCACCGTGCTACACATCATTACGAAATGACAAGTACCCATTATTTGACGTAAATTTTATAGTTTGCGCTGGGCGTGTTACTGTTTTTGGTGTTGAAACCATCGAGAACATTAACTTGCTTATCATACTTCAATTCATCAGTGGCACGTGAAATAATATTGCGGGTCAACTGCGCACTTTGAGACAAGATATTCAGTTCATGGGAACCTTTTTTAACGATTCTTCATGTAAGCAACAACAAAAAAAGTTCAGTAGGCCTACCAACAACAACAGCAACACAATACGCTAAATCTCTTAAGCATATTTTTACTCAGCACTGGTCGTGCTTATAATAGGACAAAAAATTTTTTTGTCCAACTTTAGTCTTGTACAGAATGGTGCAGAGAAGGAGAGGTAGTCAAAAAGCTTAAATTATTGCCTCACAGTGCGATCTCCTATTTCGGATAAAAAAATTACGTAAATGAGTTCTTATTTATTTGGGGAACATCTCTTCTGTCCCGGAACACTATGAAATACTGGCGTTATAGAAAACAGTAAATGACTAAAGGAGCCAAGCCAGGGACAAACGGGGGCATGCTTATGTAGCCGAGAAATATCTGACTACATCCATGGTGAAACAAAGGAAATTATAGGTAGTGAAAACAGCCTTATGAACAAATAGAAATCATTTCTGCTTGACTGCTCGTGCTGTGCACGAATTTCTCAGTTGATAAAAGGAAAATGAATTTCAATTATTGAACTTAAGCGCGTATTAACATACAAACCAATCACATAAACTGTCAGCATATAGTTATATTTTCACTGAGATGTGTATTGTATTTGGGAATGTGTTGGGACGTTAATAGTGCAGCGAGATGTCTCGTTCGTGGCCTTGTGGCTAGCATTGCTACCTCTGGATCGCGGGGTCCCTGGTTCGATTCCCGTCTTGCTCGGGGATCTTCTCCGCTCGGGGACTGGGTGTTTGTGTTGTGCTCATTATCTCATCATCATTATCATTCGAGAAGTGGCGAGTTTAGAACTGGAAAGAATGGGAACATGTACGGGCGCTGATGACATCTACATTCCGAAAGTCGCTTTATGGGCACCACTACGTTCCTTCCCTCCCCTTGTCCCCCTTGTCTGTTTCGTTCGAGAATGGCGCATGAGAAGAAAGATTGTCTGTAATCCTCCGCGTTAGGTCAGATTTCTCTGATTTTCTCGTCTTGGTCACCTCACGAATCATATGTGGCAAGAAGCAATACGTTGCGCTGCTTTTCCTGGAATCTACACTCTGGGAATTACAATTGCAACACTCCACAGTGATACAGGACGTCCCGCTTAAAATCCACTGGCAAGTGTTGAGCATCTCCGTGACTCCCTCGTGCCGCTTAAACGATTCCGTGACGAAAAGCGACGCTCCTCTTTGGATCTCTTCTGTTAATCTCACCTGATAGGAGTCCCACACAGATAAGCAATATTCACGAATCGGTCGAATAAGCTACACTAATTGCCATTAAAATTGCTACACCAAGAAGATGTGCTACAGACGCGACATTTAAACGACAGGAAGAAGATGCTCTTATATGCAAATGATTAGCTTTTCACAGCACTCACACAAGGTTGGCGCCGGTGGCGACACCTACAACGTGCTGACGTTAGGAAAGTTTCCAACCGATTTCTCATACACAAACAGCAGTTTACCAGCGTTACCTGGTGAAACGTTGTGACACCTCGTGTAAGGAGGACAAATACGTACCATCACGTTTCCGACTTTGATAAAGGTCGGATTGTAGCCTATCGCGATTGCGGTTTATCGTATCGCGACATTGCTGCTCGCGTTGGTCGAGATCCAATGACTGTTAGCAGAATATGGAGTCAGTGGGTTCAGGAGGGTAATACGGAATGCCGTGCTGGATCCCAACGGCCTCGTATCACTAGCAGTCCAAATGACAGGCATCTTAACCGCATGGCTGTAACGGATCGTGCAGCCACGTCTCGATCCCTGAGTCAGATTGGGACGTTTGCAAGACAACAACCATCTGCACGAACAGTTCGACGACGTTTGCAGCAGCATAGAGTATCAGCTCGGAGACCATGGCTGCGGTTACCCTTGACGCTGCACCACAGACAGGAGCGCCTGCGATGGTGTACTCAACGACGAACCTGGGTGCACGAATGGCAAAACGTCATTTTTTCGGATGAATCCAGGTTTTGTTTACAGCATCATGATGGTCGCATCCGTGTTTGGCGACATCGTGGTGAACGCACATTGGAAGCGTGTATTCGTCATCGCTATACTGGCGTATCACCCGACGTGATGGTATGGGGTGCCATTGGTTACACGTCTCGGTCACCTCATGCTCGCATTGACGGCACTTTGAACAGTGGACGTTACATTTCAGATGTGGTACGACCTGTGGATCTACCCTTCATTCGATCCCTGCGAAACCCTACATTTCAGCAGGAAAATGCACGACCGCATATTACAGGTCGTGTACGGGCCTTTGTGGAAAATGTTCGACTGCTGCCCTGGCCAGCACATTCTCAAGAACTCTCACCAACTGAAAAGGTCTGGTCGATGGTGGCTGAGCAACTGGCTCGTCACAATACGCCAGTCACTATTTTTGATGAACTGTGGTATCGTGTTGAAGCTGCATGGCCAGGTATACCTGTACACGCCATCCAAGCTCTGTTCGACTCAATGCCCAGGCGTATCAGGGCCGTTATTACGGCCAGAGGTAATTGTTCTACTGATTTCTCAGGATCTATGCACCCAAATTGCGTGAAAATGTAATCTCATGTCAGTTCTAGTATAATATATTTGTCCAATAAATCCCCGTTTATCATCTGCATTTCTTCTTGGTGTAGCAATTTTAATGGCCAGTAGTGTATTTATTTCAAGGATAAATTACATTTTCTTATGTTTCTTCCAGTGGTTTCAGTCTGGCATCTGCTTTTCCTACTGTTTGTTTCTATGGAACACGCAAAAGGATAAATGAAACTAAGTTAAACTAAACAAGGCTCACGACTATTGTGGTAGTGTTCCGGTTAGCGTTGTAACTCAACTTAAACATTCTCTGCCACATTTCGCTCTTCACAAAGACGCTGCGTAGCATTCACGGAGCGTGCACGTGCTCACTTGGGAAGGCAGAGGCTTTCAGCGTGGATCCCTCCCCTTGCATGCCGCCACACGGCGCCCAGATCAAAGGCGCCGCCGCCCCGCGTCACGCCTCGCAGACAGAGCGGGACTGAGTAACCAGTGCAGCGTGACGTCACACCACGTCGCCGGTGTCAGCCAGAGCGTACTCTGGCGATGAGGGGCGCAAGCTAGGGCAGGTCAGGGCCCGTGCAAGCAGTCGCGAAGATTAGCGTATGAGTGCCGCTTGCCTTGAGCACTTGATCTCGCTTAGTTGTAAACACCTCAGAGAGCATAAAGGATACTTTAGCGAAAAAGACCGTTTAATAAACCAGTGAAGATTAAAAACTGTAACACTGCATGTAGCCACACGGGTGGCACATTTATTTTTTCGCAGTAAATAATACGATACGTAAACGAGAAAGTGATGATAGCTGTGAGCATCAACGACCCTTCAGTTTAACAAGTCATGATTGTAGAACTCTAACTCGATCTACACAAGGGTAAAAAGAACTGGTACAACTTCATCTACGTCTACATCTACATGATTACTCTGCAATCCACAATTAAGTGCCTGGCAGAGGGATCATCGAACCACCTTTGAAGTCATTTCTCTACCGTTCCACACTCGAAACGCGAGCGGGAAAACGAGCATTTAAATCTTTTTGTGCGAGTTCCGATTTCTCTTTATCATGATGATAATTTTCTCTCTATGTAGGTGGGCGCCAACCAGAATATTTTCGCAGTTGGGGGGAAAGTTGGTGATCGAAATTTCGCGAGAAGGTCCTGCTGCAACGGAAAACGTCTTTGTTTTAATGATTCACATCCCAGTTCACATATCATGTTCACAGCATTCTCTCCCATATTGCGCGATAGTACAAAACTGCTGCCCTTCTTTCAACTTTTTCGATTTCCGCCGTCGGTCCATTCTGATTCTGATTCGGATCCCACACCTCACAGCTATACTTTAGAAGAGGTAGGAAAACCATAGTGCAAGCAGTCTCTTTAGGACACCTGTTGTACTTTCTAAGTGTTCTGCCAGTAAATCGTAGTCTTTAATTTGCTTTATCCACAACATTATGTATATGATCGTTTAAGTTATTCGTAATTGTAACCCATACGTATGTAGTTCAATTTACAGCCTCTAGATTTGTGTGATTTGTCTTGTAACTGAAATTTAGCCCATTTCTTTTAGTATTCATGTGGATGACTTCACACTTTTCATTATTAATAGTCAATTGCGCTGTACAGATACCTTGTCTAAATCTTTGTGAAATTGGTTTCGATCATGTGATGACTTTACAAGACGGTAAATGACTGCGTCATCTGCATAGAGTCTGAGATGGCTGCTCAGATTGTCTCCTACGTCGTTCATGTAGCTCAAGAACAGCAGAGGGCCTATAACACTTCCTTGGGGAGCGCCAGATGTTACTTCTATTTTACTCGATCTCTTTCCGTCAATTACTGTGAAATGTGACCTTTCTGACAGGAACTCACGAATCCAGTCACACAACTGAGGCGATACTCCATAGAGACGCATTTGGTTCAAATGGCTCTGAGCACTATGGGACTTAACTACTGTGGTCATCAGTCCCCTAGAACTTAGAACTACTTAAACCTAACTAACCTAAGGACAGCCCACACATCCATGCCCGAGGCAGGATTCGAACCTGCGACCGTAGCAGTCGCACGGTTCCGGACTGCGCGCCTAGACACGCATTTGATTAGAAGTCGCTTGTGAGGAACCGTGTCAAAATCTGGAAATTTAAAAATATGGAATCAATTTGACATCCTCTGTTGATAGCACTCATTACTTAGTGAGAATGAGGACGTAGTTGTTTTTCACAAGAACGATATTTTTTGAATCGGTACTGACTATTTCTCAATAAATCGTTTTCTTCGAAGTATACGAAATGTTGGAATACAGTACATGATCCAAAATTCTTCTTCAAATCGACGTTAGTGATATGGGTCTGTAATTCGGCGAACTACTCGCATTTCCTTTCTTGGGTACTGGTGTGACTTGTGCAACTTTCTAATCTTTAGCTATAGATCTTCCGATCAGCCAGCAACTGCATATGAGTGCGAAGTAAGGATCTTTTGTATCGGGATTCTCTGGAAGGAACGGGACTGGAGTACGATGTAGACTACAGACCGTGCCTTTATTAAATGATTTAAGTTGCTTAGCTACACCGAGGATATCTGCTTCCAAGTTATTAATGTTGGCAGTTGTTCTAGATTCAAATTCTGGAATGTTTACTTCTTCTTCGTTGGTGAAAAAGTTTCGGAAAAACGTGTTTGGTAACTCTGCTTTAGTGACACTGTCAACAGTGACGTCACCATTGTTATCGTGGAGTGAAGGAATTGATTGCGTTTTATTACTGGTGTACTTTAAATACGAGCAGAATCTCCTTGGGTTTTCTACCAGATTTCGAGACAGAGTTTCGTTGCGTAAACTATTAAAAGCATCTCACTTTGAAGTTCGTACTAAATTTAGAACTTCTGAAAAACTTCACCAATCTTGCTCAGTGTGCGTTCTTTTAAATTTTACATGTTCTTTTTGTTGCTTCTACAAGAGTGTTCTGACCTGTTTTGTTTACAATGGAGTTAACTGCCATCTCTTATTAATTCTTTTGGTATATATTTCTCAACTGCCGTCGTTGTTATTTCTTTGAATTCAAACAACATCTGTCTAAGCTTACGTAGTCAGATTGGAAGTGGTGGAGACTGTCTCTTAGGAAGGCATCAAGCGAATTTTTATCTATTTTCAAACAGATGCACTTTGCGGATATTTTTAGTGCGTTTGGATGTTGAGGTATTCAGTCTTGCTACAACAACCAGGTGGTCACTAATCTCAGTATCTGTCATGATGCTATTTGCTCATGATTATTTGTTGATAAGAGGTCAGGTATTTTTGGCAACCATTTACACTTCAAGTACAATTTCGGACGTCGTTTTATGCCGAGCGCCGGCTTTAAACAAATATTTTTTCCAACATATTGAAGGTAGATTAAAATCATCACCAAATATAAACGTATGAGTGGGGTACCTATTCGAAATAAGATCAACTTTTCTTTGAAATTTTCAGCAGCTGTATCATCTGAGTCAGGAGTCGGTAAAAGGAACCAATATTAATTTATTTCGGTCGTCAAGCATAACCTCTGCCCATACTAACTCAAAGGAACTACTTCAACTTCACAACAAGGTAAATTATTCTGAAAGCAATAAACACTCCACCACCAGCTGTATTTCGTCTGTCTTTTCTAAACATGGTTAGGTCCTCTGTAAAAAAAATGCTGCTGTACTTATTTCCGGTTTTAGCCAGCTTTCTGTACCTATAACTACATGTGCTACCTTACTTTCTATTAGCGCTTGGAGCTCTGGTTCTTTCACGACACAGCCATGACAGTCTACAACTACAGTACCAATTGTTTCTAGATCTATATTCCTGTGTTTGTCCTACACATTTGAAGACAGGTGCACTCTCTGTAGTTACCTGAGACCCTTCAACCTAAATCTCACTTTGGCACAGAAAGGTGTGAACTATGCTGCCACAAAAATCTTTGGTCGTTCGCCAAATAGTATCAAAAGTCTGACAGATACCCAACCAACATTTAAATGCAAATTAAAAGAATTTCTGAATGTCAGCTCCTTCTGCTCAATAGATGAATTCTTAGATATGAAGTAGTAACTGTAAAAAAAAAAAATTATCTAATGAAAACTTTTGTTAAAAGTGACACGTTCCACATCATTAGGAAATGTCGTATTCATGATCTATGGAACGAGGATTAATGTATGTATGTACGTGACCAGTCCAAGACTGGTTTGATGCAGCTGTCTATACTAGTCTGTCCTATGCAAGTCTCTTCGTCTCTGCAAAAACACTGCAGCCTACGTGTGCGTCCTGGAAAATAATGCCTCCGAATTTTTTATTCTGTTCTCAATGTCAGGTGAGATATTACATGTCATGCACATTACTCGTTCGACATTCTCGCTTCGCTGTCGAAAATTACAATCCTCAGCCGCTAGAGGGCTCTGGTGGTGTGTAACGTATCTATGCCAATGCGTGAGAAACAACAAGCTTAAATCAAGTTCCTGACTGCATTAAACGCACCTCCAATTGAAATCCATAGACGAATGAAAGGTGTGCATGGTGATGATTGTGTTGATACCAGTAATGTGCGACTTTGGGCTGTTCATGCTTGTAATGAAGGAAATGATAGTGCTAATGTCAATGTACACCACCCACTTCTACTGTCTCCGTGATTTATATCCAACCATTTATGGTCGTCGTATCCACCTCACTCATACCCTAATATATCTTGACCTCACCCTTGACTGTCACCTTACGTGGACTCTCCATCTCCTTACGATCCAACACAAAGCCCACAATAGAATCCACCACCTGAAACTGGAGTCTGGTTGGGCATAGGGACTGCTACCTTCCACCATCCTTCACACCTACAAATCCTTGATCTGCCTCATCCTTTGTTATGCCAATGTCACTTGGATTTCTGCCTTTCTCAGATTCTATAATGCCCTCCAAATCCTCAAACGCAATGCACTCAGCCTCGTCTTCAGTATCCGCCTTCCATCCCCCATGCACATCCTTTATGACCTCATCCCCTTCCCCCACCTTTTTCTTTTCCGCAAACACATCTGCATCCTGTACATCATCGGCCGACTCGATCCCTTCCACCCCCTTGTGTCCCCCTTCCTCTCCACCCCCAGCCAGTTGCTGCACTTTTACCGTTGTGTCCCACACTCTCTCCATCTCTACACTCTCCACCTCCTTTCCCAACGCAACTTCCAGCACCTACTCCTCCCAGATGATGAGTTTTTACCTGACATATACCCCTCCTACCAACTCTAGCCCCACCTTCCCCTCTCCTACTCCCCAGGGCTTTCCTCCACCCATTCCCTTCCATTGAGCGGTTTTCCTTCCTCCTACACTCCCCCTCCTTTTCCTGTGCCCCCTTCTGTGTCTCTGTGCTCCCTCCAGCCTTATCTTCCCTCTTCATCTCCCACCTCGCCTGTCTTCTGCCTCTTTGTGCGCCCCCTGTCCCCTTTTTTCCTCTTCCTCCCCCCCCCTCCCCAGCCCCCACACCTCACTGCACCTTCCTCCTTTATTTCTCCCCCCTCTCAGGCCTCCTGCCCCTCAGCAGGTCCATACCAGCGGTTTTCATTCTTCTTCATGTGTGCTCCTGTGTTTACAATGGTTTTTTAAGTGTCTTTCACTCTGCGTGTTTTGTATGCTGTGCCCAGCGTTTAACTTGTATTTGACTCCAGTGTATTTTAAGTGCCCCCGAATTGCCAGCTGTGTTATTTTAACTATATGTCGACTTTTTAACTGTCCTAGTGAATGTCTCCGTGCTAGTGTATATTTTAACTTCCATTATCTCCGTTTACTGTGTTTTTATATCCCCCTTTATGTGTATGAGTTCCCTTTATACATTTTTTGTAAAGCCACTCGGCTCAAGAGCGGCGGACTGTGCCGCTGCCAGCCCTCCCTTGACCATAAGGGGAAGGGGCATGAAATTACAATAAAGGAACAAAACCCTCGATGTGTGTGACACCCCAGAGAACGGAGTGTTTCCAAAACTTAAAGAATACCTTTGAGACCTCACTTTGATTATGGTGAGGCAGTCCATGCAGAGGTGACGTGGTTCTGTCACCGAAATCAAACAGTGACAGTATCAGCAGCTTGGTCTCTCAATGGAAGAAATTTTGTTTCCAGAGTGATCACGTTGAGAAATAAATATGTGGACATGAAGACTGAAAATGTAGGTTTAAGAGCTTTAAAAAAAATTGAATTCATTGTTTTTCAGCCTTGCAGGTCTACATCCATCTGAACTTGCTTATTAAAGTGCAGCCTTAGACTCCATCCATAATTTTTACCTTTCACCATCTCCCCACACGTTCATCCCACCAATTCCAAATTGACTAGTCTATAACGCCTCACGATGCATACTTTGAATCGACCCCTTCATTTGTGCAAATTGTGCCATACATTGATTTTCTCTACAGTTCAACTCAGTATTTCTTCATCACTTATCCAATCAACTGGAATAATAGAATACACTCTTGGGAATCTTAAGTTATAAACGATAAAATACAGAAAGGAAAAATCCTTGAACAATCGAAGGATATGAAAGAGCCACTAATTGAGGAGGGAATACGGCAAGGTTAAAGCCTACCAAAGGATCTATTTACACTATACATAGAATAAGCAGTAATTGCTCTGGCCAGTAATTTTGTGACTTTCTTGGGAGAGCAGATAGAAAATGAAAAAAGCAAATTTCAAATGCAAATGACTCGTGACAGTTCCCAGTACCCCCCACTATTCCATAGACTACATTTCCAGGAAACGCTTTGGAAGGATCTCTACGACAATTAAGAGTGAAGAAATCAAGTAAGGAACTCGTGTAATTTCGACATATTGTCGATGTTGTGAATCAATAGGCTTGCCGCAGTGGTAACACTGGTTTCCGTCAGATCACCAGAGTTGAGCGCTGTTGGGCTTGGCTAGAACTTGAATGGGTGACTGTTCAATCTGCCAAGTGCTGTTGACAAACTGGGTGCACTCAGTTCTTATGATGGTCATTAAAACTGACAATGGCCAGGAGAGTGGTGTGCTGACTACTTGCCTCTCCATATCTGCATCCAGTTACGCCTATCGGCAGAGGAAGATACGACAGTCGGTCAGTACCGTAGGGCCTTCTAACTTGTTCAGACGGAGTTTAGAGTTAGTCGATGTTGTGAAGAACAGTCACTGTCTTGTGTCCATGAGTGAGGAGAAGTTTGTAACAATGTTTATTGATATTTCATAATTTAAAAATGAGTAGTAAAATCTGAAATTCTAAGTTCTTTGGATGTTTTAAAATGATCAAGTATTGTGGTGTTGTGTAATTTTCTGCAATGTCAGTTGACTTTTGGGCCTTGATGGCATTCCAAGTATGTGTACGCTTTTAAGAGGTTACAATCTGAAGGCAGAGCGACTGTGTTGGGACGTGTATGTGTTCTGTTAATCGCCTTTAATAAAAGTAGTAAATTTCAAACTTACAAACTTAAAAAATAAATCTTTTTACTGTGGGTAAGCAGACTTATTTTGGGATCGGTTGACGGCTAGCTGTCAGCTTTCTTTGAAAGCGAGAGTGGTTCCCAGGGACTTGCCGAGACCGAGCCCAACGTGGGTAGGGTGACTGTTATTCTGACACACGGAATCCGTTACACAGTGAAACGAAGAGGCTGCAACTTACTTTCCACATGTAGCTGGTGACGAAACAGTAATAAAGTAATCAGTGTAAATGGGAAGAACCAACGACGAAGTGTAGAAATAATTGTTAGAATTAACAACTACGAGGGAACCTCAATGTGTTAGTGGCGTCTTTGAAACAACAGCAAAGTGAATATGTAAGTAGATGAGACTGTTGCAAGTAGCGGCAACGACAGTAAGATAGTTTAATCAAACAAGCCAGTCAAAGTGTCGCAAATGGGACGATGTTTTCAATATTGGGTCACAAAATAGTCAAGCGTTTGTAGCTTGAAACTGCAGAGTTGTTGTTCAAAAATAGTGAACGAAATGAAAAAAATTGAAGTCAAAATGTCAGAGAACCAACTAGGAAGAAAACAGAGAGCAGGATGAATATATAGACACTGCTGATCGATCAGCAGGCGCTGGCAGTGAGTGGCCAACACCGGTAAAAACACAGGTTGAGGAAATGAGGAATATGAGTCAGACAGACGTGTTTAAGAGAAAGATGAAAGAGAAAAATAAAAAATACCAGTTGGATGACCTGGATGAGGGGACAGTGAAGATTCAAACGGATTATGTGTACATTCATTAGAAGGACAATAACCAAAATCAATAATATTTTAAAGCTGTTAAGGGGCTCCAGAAAGGCTCAAAATCATGAAAAGTTCAATTTTTACTTTTTTGCGTTTTCTGAATCTTCAGACTATTACCTTTTAATAGATATATAATTTATTCAATTCCGAAGACTACAACTATTTTTAAATATTTTTTGAAATGTGTTCTACATGGGCGTGACCCACTGTGGCGCTGTTAAACTGCTGTCAAATGGTGTTATTATTAACATCCGTGTTCATCAGGTACATTTTAGTGATGTGAGATAAAGTATGTGTTGTGGCTAACCTGTGATGGTTCAATATATATCGCTGGTGTGATTGTCGATTGTTTCATGTTTATTTACTCTGTCGTTATCTCGAAAATATTCGTAATTAATTCTGTTTCTTGAGTCTCTGTTTTGTTGAAGTATAATAATGAGTAAAAGTAAAGTTATTAGAAATCCTCTGAAGGCTTTTAAGAAAAGGAGAAATGTTGGAAAGCCAAAGGTATGTGTTATTACTGTAAACAATAAAGACGATAACCAAGTGAGCGAACCTAACCTCTCAAGTACACCTGCAGTCAAAGTGGGAAAGAAAATACTTCACAGAAGAAGCTTGGTTCAATGAGTGAAAACTATGAATGTTTTATGGGCGAATCGGATGTGAATGAAATATTTGATATGTCGGTTCTCAAAGGAATTTTTTCAAACTGTGTAAGATGTATTCATTGTAGTGAAGTTGGTCTGGAACTCTCCATAATAAAGCACGTAGGACTTTCTAGTGAAATACAACTGAAATGTGATAAGTGTTCATACATGACCACCTTTTGGAACAGTGTTGCAGTAACTGCAACTGAAGAAAATGGTAGCAAAATCTACGAACACAACATTAGATTTGTTTATTCCTTGCGTTCAGTTGGTAAGGGTGCTACTGCAGGTGCAATTTTCTGTGGCATCATGAATTCATGAATCTTCCAAATCCCCCAACCAAGTTTACGACCTATAATAAATTAATAGGGTCTAAAGTAGAAGATGTCTGTATAGAATCTATGAAGAACGTTGTGGAAGAGGCAGTAATGGAAAATAATGGTAACAGAGATTTGACTGCAGCGTTCGATGGCACCTGGCATAAACGGGGACACACATCTCTTCATGGTGTAGTATCTGCCACCAGTATTTATACAGGGAAAGTTTTAGATGTAGCAGTAATATAAAGGTACACATGAAAATAATTGCAATGCTAACTATAGTGGCAGTAGTGGAGGAATGGAAGTGGCTGGTGTTGCCAGTATATTCCAGCGTTCTGAGGCGTGTGATAAAGTGCTATATGTTAATTACCTTGGTGACGGTGATTCTAAAAGTTTCAAACATGTTCAAGGACTGAAGCCCTATGGTGATGATGTTGTAGTGCAGAAATTTGAGTGTATTGGACACGTACAGAAGCGAATGGGAACAAGACTTTGGCGACTGAAAGCTTCGTACAAAAACAAAAACTCAGTGATGGTAAAGGGTTGGATGGGAAGGGAAGGTTAACTGACAGTGGAATGGCTATTAGGCAAAATACACAAAGTGTCGACGAAATGAAGAAGGCTGTTTGGGCTCTTTTTTTTCATACTTCTTCAACCGATGAAAATCCCCAACATAGCTTGTGTCCCAAAGAAGAAGACAGTTGGTGTAAATATAACAAAGGATTGCTAACTGGTGAAGTGTACACTCATAAGCATAGTCTGCCTCATGCAATAATGGAGGTGATAAAACCTATTTTCAGAGACTTAGCAGCACCTGAACTGTTGAAAAAGTGTATTCACGGAAAAACTCAAAACCCCAATGAAAGTGTAAATAGTGTTATATGGTCGAGAATCCCCAAGACTGTATTTGTTGGAATAGAAACACTTCACTTTGGTGTGTATGATGCTGTTGCGACTTTCAATGATGGCAACATTGTAAGGTGCAAGGTATTTAGAAATATGGGAATGAAGATAGGTTCTAACATGGTACGAGTGATGCTTGCTTTAGACAAGGAACGCCTTCGGGCTGCAGACAGGGCTGTAAAGAGTCTAGAAATACAAGCAAGAGTAAACAGGAGGAGGAACAAGAGGAAGCTGGAGGAGGAGTTTGCAGAGGATGAAGATAATCCATCCTATGGACCTGGAATGCACTAAAAAGTTAATCCAATCTTTGTCGCTCGATTCCCAAAACTTTTATTTTCTCATACTAATTACATGTTTTCTAAGGATCTTCCAAACATATTTGTTTCAAACTTTCAGTAAATGTTACACAGTACCTTCTGCATAATTTAACACAGCCTTTTTCCAAAAAACTGTATATTTTTGAATATATAAATAAAAAATTGCAAAAAAATGTTGTGAATTTTCATTACAATTGAAAAAAAATCATCTTTAATAACTGAACTTAAATTTTGTAAAATCCCTGTGTTACGTTGAAGCCCATATTCCAATAAATAATCTGTAAAAAGTTCAACTTCCTACCTCAAATTCTTTGTGAGGAAAGATGTAATTTATAAGCGTTATTTTAACATTGCAAGTATAGGGCGTTCCGGAGCCCCTTAAGAGAAATAGTAATTGATGTGGGTACCAATATGGAGCCTACAACAGAAGATATTAAGTGGAATAATGAAATAGTGAAGTCAGTAGTAAAGTCTAACAATGATTTACTGAGAGGAAAAATAAATTCAGAACTGGATGCTCAGCAAAAGTCACTAACGGCTATATAATAAGGGACATAAAAAGGAAATTAACTAAAGAATGCAAATTTTGGATGCTTATCAAGAGTAATGTGTGGAGGGACAAAAGTTGTACACGAGAGCCAGACCAAGGAGCTAGATACAGCAATGACTTGCCTGACTGCAACAATTAACAAAGCAAAAGAGAAAATCAGTATTCAAGAGAAACAAGTTATCAATGAGCTTCAAACTTGCCATGAGAAGTGAAAATATGCAGTCTGAAAGAAGACAGGGAATATCAAGGAAGAACGCGAGAAAGATTTTGGAGAGTTAGGAGCAGGATTAGGAAAGCTAACTCATGTTTTCAATTCAGTATAAAATAAAACTGAAACAGAAATGGAAGGGATAAGAATGAAATGGATAAAATTGAAAATAAATATTTCTAGAAGGAATGTGCCAGTGAACTGGAAAGAATAGTGCAATAACATAGCAGGTATAGTTCGCAAGTTTGATCTAGAGGGAAGTGTACACCCAGTCATGTTTATAGACGAATGTAAGAGATGGATGCCTGACGATTGCAGTCACAAGAGGGTGAAGCGTCAAAGCGTGAGAAGGATGTAAAGCCTCTGAAGAGTTCGTGAGACGTTTTAGGAATAATAGTATTGCCATGTAATTGGGAAGAGAATTTAGAGAATATACTGAATAAAGAAGTAATACGACAGAAAAAATAGGAGAATACTGTAAGAACTTATGTAAAATAGTTACTATTAAAATCAGCCAATAGAGGAAGTGGATCTCATGCATGATCTGTACAGAGAAACATTCTGTGGGAATTTATGAAACATGTGAGAGGAACAAGATGTGATGCGTACAGGAAAGTGGGGTAAGTAGGTCGCTTGACATAGAATTTTCTGAGTTTAGTAGAAGAAGAGGAATCAGCAGAAACCCTTGAAATCACTGAATTTGCTATGACGTCAAAAAACCTTAACTTAATTCAAGGTATTAGAGTATGAGGAACATGAGGTGGAGGATTCATGAGAAGGAAAGGGAAAGAATGTTAGGGGAAAAAACTGCGACAATAAAGTGTCATTTAGAGCACGAGTAATGGAGTAGCATCAACTTGTTCAATGGAATAGAATTACTATGTTAAAAAATACCCAGAGAAAATAATGGAAGGATGAGAGCGTAGAAAATCAATGAGGATATTAGAGGAAGCAATCAGAAGAGATAATCTCTTCGCCAAAAGAGGTTAAAGGATCAATAGATATTTGGAAAAATTAGAGGGTTATTGGATATAAAAAGGCGAAACAAAGGAAGAGGAACGTTAAAGACAATAATTAAGGAAGTAGAAGAGACAGAGTTAGATGGAAGTAGCTTACAAGGCGAGACTGAGGGAGAAGGTAGCGATGGGGAGGAAGGTAAGGTAGGGAACAAGGAGCTGGGAATGGAAGCTGCCAGTAAGAATTTATCTACCCAAAAGACCGAAATTATTTTATTTAACTTGAGGTCGGTGCTTTAATCTTTACAGAAAAAAGAATTCACACAAGTTTATTGCCATCAGGCCTTATACAAGTAAATAAGAATAAGAATCATGTGCTTCACAGGCTTTAAAAGAATTTATAAAATGTGCGTTAATGCGTCCAATTTACAATAACCTCGATGTGGACAATACCCGGTAAGATGATAAAATCAAACAAAACAATTTTCCTTTGGAATTAAACTGTCTACGTTTGACAATCCCTCATAAAACACGGAAGGAGATAAAACATACACAATACAGGATATGAAAACAGACAATCAGAATTCTGAGTAACAATTTATGAATCCATAAAAGCTGATAATATTAAAGAAATGAACTGTTAACGTTACAGATATTCTATTTGAAAAACGGTATTCTCCAAAGAGATTAAGTATAATAATAAATGCTGATACCTCAAACAGAGTCGTTATAGCAAACAACCTTATGTGAATGCACATGGGTCCAAATACGTATACTTCTCTAAACCCAATGGCAGTAAACAGTGACGGAACCCCAGCTTATAATATGTAAATATAATCCCCGCAAAACCATTCGTAATATAACATACAAATTTTTTAACATTCTAGCAGGAGAGCCATAGCCATGATAATGGAAAACACGACAGACGGCTGACAGAACTGGAACGACACAATGTTTCTTACTGGATTAAATTTTCGTCGGTATTCCACTCATGGTGCAGTCAATGAAGTATACAATTGCCAGCTTTTCACGTGCAGCTGAAAGGTAGCGAGTCATTTGGGATTGCTTCTCTTTCATCTAATTGATCACAATTGCAGACCATATGCAGATTAGGGCACTCATATGCAGATTATCCATGTTAATGAGCTATAGTGAGCAATTCAGTGAACTATTTAGAGGACTGAGAGTGATTAGGCTTGGTTTTCGTTGTAATGTAATTCTGCATGCAATATTTTGAGGTGAAGGAATTGCGCGTGTTGGAAACGGGTCTTCCTCATGGACGTCTGCGGCTGCTGTTGGGCGCAGCAGCTGCCACCGGCGTAGACAGCAGAACATCCAAATTGTTGCTGGCAATTTAGAGGATGCGAAGGACGGGCGAGGGGTCGTGGTCACGCTTCCCCCTGCGGCAGGGGGGGGGGGGGGTCGCCAGTGTTCTCAAGGGACATTCGTTTATCGGGATACTGGACTTTTCTGTGAAAAGGCTACCACCTCAGTTTTTTTATGGCTCCTTCGCCGGAGTACATCGACATATTGCGTACATAGTTGGTCACTGCAGAGAAGACGGCGTGCCTCAGCTTTCGCAGGTAGCCCTTACAATGATTATTCCACAGACCTTTCTGAGAACGCCATATTGGCTTGTGAAAGAAAAATTTTCTCTACAGACGCCGTTATGTGTCGGCGCAACTTCACGTCTGCCATACTCGCGTTGTAAGGTCTACTGCATTTGTTTGAAGGACAATATTAGATCCTACGCCAGTGGTCCCACGTGAATGATGAATCTGTGTCGTCACTGGTAAGCTGAATGTGACATCGAGGCATGTGTTAGATATTAAAAATACGAGGGTTGGAACTTTAATAGTGGCAACTATTTGTTTACAGCTCGTACAAAATAGATACGTGTTTCAAGGTTTTGCTGACCTTCGAAGTAGTCACCAGCGTTGTGCATAACCAGTTACCAGCTATGTGGAAGTGGTAGGATACTCTTAGCAGTGCCAGTTGTGTTGACAATTTGAGCGGCGCTATTGCCCGACGAATTTGTAGCAGTTCTGAAGCGAATGTGGTGAAGTGTTTCCTTCAGTTTAGAAATCGAGTTGAACTCACGAGGACTTGAGTCAGAGGAGTGCAGTAGGTGGTACAGCACTTAGCAGACCCATCAGTAACAGCTTGCACTGTACGTACTTGAGCATTGTCCAGCAAAATGATGGCCAGGTCCCGCAGAAAGTGTCATCACTTCTGTCTCTAGGCTGGTCGTAGGTTGCGTTCCCAAAATGAACAGCATAGAGATAGAAGTGATGACACTTTCTGCAGGACCTGACCATCATTTTGCTGAAGAATGCTCAAGCATGTACAGTGCAAGCTGTTACTGATTTGTTTGAATGATGGGGCTGCTGAGTGCTATACCACCTACTGCACTCCCCTGACTTAAGCCCTCGTAAACTCAACTCGATTTCTAAACTGAAGGAAGCACTTCACGGCATTCGCTTCAGAATTGCTACAAATTCGTCAGGCAATAGACGGCGCCGCTCGAACTGTCAACACAACTTGCACTGCTGAGAGTAAATTTGGACTTCCACATCGCTGGCAACGGGTTATACACTATGCTGGTGACTACTTTGAAGGCAAGTAAAACTTTGAAACACGTATCTATTTAGTACGAGCTGTAAATAAATAGTTGCCGTCATTAAAGTTCCAACACTCGTATGCTTTTGGCGGAAAAAAAAGCACACGTCCTGCCGCTTGAGGATTGTGCTTTTTGAAGGAGATCCACGTGCAACAGTGGAGTTCTAAGTGGACAGTCGACATCAGGCTATGGAAGAGAGGGGTAGGTGGAAGGCAGACACTGAGGACAGTCGTGATCAGAATTTGGGTGTAAGGCTTATAATCAGACGACGGTGTTAAGTGTCATGTGGTAGCCGCAAGGTCCCACCATACATCAGGTCTTAGGTTCGAGATAACTCTGGTGAATTTCGGTTTGTTGCTATTAGGCAGATTTGAGCAAATTTTCTGACCAAGAGCCTTGGTTCACATGGCACCCCAGTTTCGTGTCTGGTTTGGAGTTACAGTTCCAGGTCCTGTATCACGCAGTGATGGCTGCAGTACGACTGTCTAGTTACTGTTGTGGCATGCTGTTCACCGTTTTGCAGATGGTGCATGCTAAGCACTGCGCTGTTCCAGCTTGATAGGAATATTGGAGGTGAATTGCTCACCGAGTGTAGCACTCGCCTTTGCAAACAGCAGCCGTTGTAGCTCCACATATATACGGCGCATTAGTATGTAGTGAATTACAGTCACGTGGCGTCGTTATCCGCATTCTAAGTGTGAACCATGGTAGGGACTCCACCAATTCCCGTCCTTGTCAGCTACACCGCAGAACTTTTTGTATACCTTGAGTTTATGTTTGCTCATCGAACTTCACCCTTCTCTTTCCGACAACAAATATGTGTAATGCTACTGGACACCTTTAATATCAATAGAAATCAGACTTGTAATCTTTTTTAAATTAATTTATGTGGGAGGTACTTAAATTAGTTAAGAATCTATTACATTACGTCCACTTCACTCTCAGCATTAAGGTCAAATATTGCTTGCATAGTGTCAGATCTCCATTGCACGTAGTTTAATAGTGGAGTAGCAGAAGGGTTGTTCTGTCTGTAGGGCATTACCTGACAAATAGAACTAAAGAATAGTGTCCTACGTTACCAAATCAACCTCGCACCATGGACGTTCTGTACAGTTGCCATCGGTCTGCCACTAGCCCAACACTTTAGACTACGGTACAGTCAAGCGGAGGTCTGTGAAACGCTTCGAGGAGGGGGAGGTCGCACTTAACTTCATAGTTGGTTTGGTTGAACACTCTGGTCCCTCAGAAGTAAGCCACTGAGCTCTTCTCAAAATTTATTTTAACATGGCAGCAAAGAGTACACATTGCTACGTGAGCATTACAAACACATAATTAAAATATTTCCCCTTCTTTTTTTTAAAAAAGAAAGCATAATCACTGTTAGAAAATATAAAGAGTTTCAATTGAATCTCTACTTACATTAAATTTGTCTGAGCAGATTCAGAACAATTACACTTTTCTTAACAAGGATTTAAATCCCTTAATTTCAGAGAGCAATCTCAACTGGATTTCCACACAGAAATTCCAAATTATTTTCATTAAAATTTTTCTTATGTCCAAATGGCCATGGCTGGCCAACAGTAAAGTGAACAAGACAAATTTAAGGTAGTTATACTAGGCAGAATGACCACGGCCGACCCAAACCTGATTCAACAAATTGAGTTAGTTACAAAACACAAAAATCTCATTCACCCTAATGAGAGCAACAGTCTGAATCATTAATGACACGAATTTCTTCGGTATACGGCCGGAGCACATAATGTTAAACAGGGCCGTAATTTCAGCAGAATACAAGACGTATTTTTTTCTGAGAGAGTGGCCGTGACTAGCTGGATGTATCACTACACAAATATGCAAATTTTTCAATAAGTATTGTATCGTATTGTATGTTAACGGGGGACCTAGAAACGACGGAGAGGCTCCGTCCCCGCCGCAGCCGCAGTGGTCCACAACCGCACGACGACTACCGCAGTTCACTTCACCCCTCCTCCGCTCCACACCGAACCCAGGGTTATTGTGAGTGGACCCCCAGGGAACGTTTCACACCAGACGAGTGTTACCCCTATGTTTGCGTGGTAGAGTAATGGTGGTGTACGCGTACGTGGAGAACTTGTTTGCGCAGCAATCGCCAACATAGTGTAACTGAGGCGGAATAAGGGGAACCAGCCTGCATTCGCAGAGGCAGATGGAAAACCGCCTAAAAACCATCCACAGACTGGCCGGTTCACCGGACCTCGACACAAAGCGCCGGTCGGATTCGTGCCGGGGACCAGGCGCTCCTTCCCGCCAGGAAAGTAGTGAGGTTAGACCGCACGGCCAACCGGACGGGCTTTCATTAAGCAAGGACAGACCTGACTGACCAGTAAAAGCAGCTAACATAAAATTGAGAATGAAATATAACATAGTATTAACCAAGCGGCCAATACTAAATGAATTTAACAATATAAAGCGTAATCTACTGAGAGCACGACCGTGTCCAACTGGCCGTATCAACATTTGAATTTGAAAATTTTCAATAAACAAGGACGGCCGTGACTGACCAATAACAACAGTTAAAAGGAAAGGTAAGATAGTACTAAGCAAGCTGCAGTTACTGTCCAACAGCTAAGTGAATTAAACTTAAGTAAAACGGCTCTGACTGGCCAATGCCGAACACACAACAGTTTAAGGGACTTGAGACTGAAGTTTCCTTTAAGCAACAAAGTCCGGGAAAAACTGTCTGTTGGACAAATCAGGAAATGCTCAGGTACAATTTATGTTATGAGGAAAAGACCATGATAACCGATGGAAGAATAATTGCTATTAACGTTAAACTAAAACTTTCAGACTCTCTTCAAAACGAACGGCTGTAGTAAATCAAGGGAGTCCAAAAACATTTAAAGTCACACTTCTTCAAGAACACGGCTGTGAATAAGCAAGGGAAAACAAATAGCAACATGGTTAAACACAAGTCCCTGAATTCTCTTTGAAAAATGAACAACAGACTTAATAATATCGAACAACCTGAAGAAAAGGCATATGCGCTTTTCATACAGTTACCCAGCTTTGGTCATTCAGGGCACGCCATACTTTCAATCAGCTTACACACAGCGAAGGGCGCCGTTTTGATGTAATTTTCGCAGCTGCTAATGCCTCAGCACACTGTACAAGGTAATATCAGCACATGGCCAAATCACATTGGACACTATAACAGGCAGAGAAATGCAATTAGATACAGCATAAATTAAGTCACACGATTGCCAAAAGACGATCTGAACGAATGACAATCTGTGCACAACTGCGTTTAACACATAAAGTCCCAGTCAACACAGTCGCTTTCAGAATTACAACAGTTAAAGGAAGCGTGGGTAGACAGACACTTACTAGCCTTCATGCTGTCCTCCCTCTCCCCCCCCCCCCTCTTCAAAGTAGACCTTTAAGTCTTACACACAGAACAAGGTTACGGATGCTGGGCGAAAACCAAGGAACTGTTTTGTACAGTTCGGAAATGCTCACCGTAGTTCCACAGGCAAGATGTAATCGGAGCCGGATGATGCCCTCTATCACGACTCAGCATCAAACCCAGTGCCACGGTCACAAGCCCACCACCAACAGACTTCAGCGATCTGCCACATACACTTCCCTTGACAACGGCCACACATCTCCGCTCGTGCTCTGCTGCAGCTGCCGGCGTGTACGCAACGCGTGATCTCAACGCTGGCCCCTTGCAGCGAATGTTCCGTTGACAACCAAGCCATCTGAAGCACTCTGCGCGGACTCAAGTCAGAATCTCAGCCAACGGTCGAGGTGAGTACCGTCTGTGCCGGTGCCACATGCCAACATCTTTTCATGTCCGAATCGACCGCTGAACAAAATGGTCATGCATCAGTCCCTTCATATGCAGTGTACTCAGTGCGTCTCAGTGCATCTCCAACAGCCTGGAAGCTGGAAGCATCGAACCTCTGTGCTTCAAGTTGAACGAAGGCAGACAAGGATATCACGTACAACAGGATGAAGTACACTGAACCGCCAAAGAAAAAAAAAAAAAAATGGTTCAAATGGCTCTGAGCACTATGGGACCTAACATCTATGGTCATCAGTCCCCTAGAACTTAGAACTGCTTAAACCTAACCTAAGGACATCACACAACACCCAGTCATCACGAGGCAGAGAAAATCCCTGACCCCGCCGGGAATCGAAACCGGGAACCCGGGCGTGGGAAGCGAGAACGCTACCGCACGACCACGAGTTGCGGACCCGCCAAAGAAACTGGTACAGGAATGCGTATTCAAATACAGAGATATGTAAACATGCATAATACGGCGATGCGATCGGCAACGACTATATATGACAACAAGTGTCTGGCGCAGTTGTTAGATCGGTAACTGCTGCTACAATGCTAGATTATCAAGATTTAAGTGAATTTGAACGTGATGTTATAGTTGGCGCACGAGCGATGGGACGCAACACTGCGAGGTAGCGATGAAATGGGGATTTTCCCGTACGATCATTTCACGAGTGTACCGTGAATTCAGGAATCCGGCGAAACATCACATCTCCGACATCGCTGCGGTCGGAAAAAAGATCCTACAAGAACGGGACCAACGACGACTGAAGAGAATCGTTCAACGCGACAGAAGTGCAAGCTTTCCGCAAATTGCAGCAGATTTCAATGCTGGGCCATCAATAAGTGTCAGCGTGCGAACTATCAACGAAACATCATCGATATGGGCTTTCGGAGCCGAAGGCCCACTTGTGTACACTTGATGACCGCACGACACAAAGTTTTACGCCTCTCCTAGGCCTGTCAACACTGACATTGGACTGTTATTAACTAGAAACATGTTGCCCGGTCGGACGAGTCTCGTTTCAAATTGTGTCGAGTCGATGGACGTGTAGGGGTATAGAGACAATCTCATGAATCCATGGATCCTGCATGTCAGTAGTGGACTGTTCAAGTTGGTGGAGGCTCTGTAATGCTGTGGGGCGTGTGCAGTTTGAGTGTCATGGGACCACTGATACGTCTAGGTACGACTCTGACAGGTGACACGTACGTAAGCATCCCTTCTGATCATCCGCACCGTTTATGTCCATTGTGCATTCCGAGGGACTTGGGAAATTCCAGCAGGACAATGCGACACGCCACACATCCAGTATTTCTAAAAAATGGCTCCAGGGACACTCTTCTGAGTTTCAACACTTCCGCTGGCCACCAAACTCTCCAGACATTAACATTATTGAGCATATCTGGGATGCCTTGCAACGTGCTGTTCAGAAGAGATCTTCACCCCCTCGTACTCTTACGGATTTATGGACAGCCCTGGAGGATTCATGGTGTCAGCTCCCTCCAGTATTACTTCAGACATTAGTCGAATCCATGCCACGACGTGTTGCGACACTTCTGCGAGCTCGCGGGAGCTCTACACGATATTAGGCAAGTGTGGCAGTTTCTTTGGCTCTTCAGTGTAATCTCCAGCGAAGCGCCTGAGTCACCGGTGCTAACAGTCTTGCTACCGGTTTCACTTCAAGCCATTAACTGAGGGACACACACAGACTGATATCCTACACAAAACACTCTTAAGTTGTGCAGGCGGGGTTTGCCACGCACTCTAGCACTCTTTGATAGGTTACGACAGGCAAAGATACAATGGTTCCCGCAACACCCCTGCCCCACCCACCACTTAAAAACATGGGGAGAGAGAAAACTTGATAAGGTAACTCCATTGTCTTACAATGCTTTTTACAATGACCAGATTTAAACTGAGTTACATGAACATGATTTGTTTTATTGATAAGCAGTTTTCTAACCACGGGGCTAAATGGGGTGAAAACGTTAGCAATCTTGCAAGATCCAACAAACCATAACTGTAATTTATCGAAGATTTTCTTATCACTTTTACTTTGTGCCCAGAAACTATTAATAAAGACGATTTCTCCGACATGCACGCGGTAGGACACCTACCTGGACATACTTTCCAGCCTCTCTCTGATGTGCAAGGTGAGTATTGTGTTTTGGACGCCTCCAATGTCGCTGGATGACGTACGGCCGAAATTCAACCACTCTATGGACTTACTTTGATGGTGAACATGTAAAAGAACCGGTTTGGATTTAAGATTGCAATTAACCAGTTCTGCGAAGTGAGGCTGTGGGTAGCAGGGAATGGTGGTGACGTGATATATCGTGTTTCCAAAGCACAAAATCTTAACTTTCTAGACACAAAACCTGGGAGGCTCAAAGAGAGAGAGAGAGAGAAACATTAGCCAAATGTTGAATCGTTAGTTAGGCTGTCATCCCTTTAGTGGTTATATGTCACAAAAAAGAAGAAAATGCATCTTCAACGACAAATATAAATATATCCGTTAACATTTTTTGTGCGAGGAAAGGGGCCCAAATAATCCACAAAAACCTTTTGTAAGCTGTATGGGTTTGCTAGTTTCCCATCGGGCTCCTTCCCGGTTGACCATGAATACCTCTCAGGTAAGAGTGGTACCAAGGAAATCAAATACTCGTGGCGGATCAAAACTGTCAATAGGTTGAACTTCAAAGTCCAAAAATACAGTCAGTCTAAGAGAAGAAACCACTGAAACAAAAATAAATAAATAAATAAACTGAAAGATAACCTGGGCCACATGGATGGGGAATGGAGCGATTGACGTGCACCCCATTTTTTGGAAAAAGACATGCTTGCCTTCAGTACCAAGCACAGGCTTCAGATAGGAAAGATTAACAGAAGATGACTTTCGCTATGCAAAACGACAATTGTTTCCATCTGTACTTGGGATATTAAAGGTCTAAGATCAATGCAGACGAATTGAAGTAAGTCAGTTACAGCCGGATGTCATAATTATAACTGAAACAAAGAAGAAGGACTTCAGAGAAGAGGTTCTGGGGAGCTATTACCGTATTTGAAGTGGGGTACCAAAGTCGCAACATTATAGAGTAGGAATATCAAAACTAGTACACAATAACTGGATGAGATATATAATTAATACAGAACATCGAGAGGATAATAAAAGTGGAATTAAATGTAAATAATCAGAACTATCCTTGAAATTCGTGCACTAAACGAAAATTCGCTTAATGGAGAAATGGAATTCATTTTTGATAATTTGAGAGTAGTAAATGAGCGAGAAGAAATGATAGCTTTTTGTGGCTTGAACAACAAATGGCTCTGAGCACTATGGGACTCAACTGCTGAGGTCATTAGTCCCCTAGAACTTAGAACTAGTTAAACCTAACTAACCTAAGGACATCACAAACATCCATGCCCGAGGCAGGATTCGAACCTGCGACCGTAGCGGTCCTGCGGTTCCAGACTGCAGCGCCTTTAACCGCACGGCCACTTCGGCCGGCGCTTGAACAACAGAATGGAAACATCTGGAGAAGCAACTTTAGATCCTTTTGGAGAAAGATTAGCAAACGGCAACGGAAAGAAGAGTGTTCTGCAGCAAACACTGTGTTCCAGCGAAAAGATATTCATAAACTCACGTGGGAAGAGCCTACGAGAAATAAATCGACTACAGATTTGATGTTGTTGAGGAAGAAAAGGAAGACACTTCTGACAGATGTAAGAGTAGGTAGACAACCAGGGTGGATCAGCAATCACCACATGGTAGTGAGTAAAATATGCTACAACAAGGTACGGCCAAAGGAGGATGAACTTACGGAGTATAAGGAAGTGATTTTTTAAGACAGAATATTTTAGAAAATATAGCTTCAAAATGCTACATCAAAATAAGCTCCAGAATAAGCTTCACATGGAAAGGAAGGAAGATTCCACAATTACGTAGGAACATCTGAACAAAAGTGTTTTGTAAGCAACTAGAGAAGCCCTCAGATAGGATAAAAAGAACAGATATGTAGAAGAGTTTTCCAGTGAGTTGGAACACATGATTCAGGAAGAAAAAAAGTGAAATGGTTAAATGACAAGACGTCAGAATCAAGATACATGTATCAAAACCTGAAAATTCGTTAAAATAAATGTCAGTGTGGAGAGGTATGAACACTGGGATACGCTGTGCGGGAAAATAGGTGGGCCATGAAGGTGTAATAAGTCTCCTGAGGCATGGAAGGTTATTAAAAATGAGAAATAAAGACGAGTATGAGGACATTATAAAAAAGTTCCTGCTTAAGGATGGCTAGGACATTACTGAACGTCCTTGCAGAAAAATAGGTTGGACTACAAAGATGAAGAAGAAACTAACATTTTAGAAGAAACCAATACAAAAAAACGGAGGAGGATGTGAAAGAAGGGGTTTTCAAAGCTAATGTATATACAGCCACAGCACTTCGAAATATGCGAATGGAACTTCTGGAGTATGGAGGAAGTTTATATAATATATATATAAGGAGAAGATCCACATGTGGATTGGAATTTGTCATGAATCTCCTATCTCCTCTATTTATAAAAAATTTGTCAAGAGGGTTTCCACAAATTATAGATGAATAAGTGTTATCCTAGTAGAAGCTCGAATTTTCTTCATTACTTTGGGTAAGGAAATAGTAAAGAACGTGTCGTTTTTAAGTGAAGAGCAAAAGATTTTAGGCAAGGACTATCACTTCTTAATAACTGTCACTATATCCGATAGTTACTGGAGAAATGCAGAAATCAAAATGGAAGCGTATACAAAACCATTGTGGACCTACAAAAGCGTGAGACAATGTCCCTAAAATTATGGGAAGCAGTGAGAATGTTTAATGCTAGATACACTGCTGGCCATCGTAAATGCAACACCCTGAAGGAAGCATCCGAACAAGTGAAATTTACACCATGGGTTTGCAGCGATGAGATATGCAACTGATTAGAATTTCAGCGCAGACGCACATCACGCGCGCCTGTGGCGCCACCTCATAGCGCCATTTAAGGCTTGGCGATTTCGACGAGTGTACGTTCGGCACGTGTGTTTACCTTGTGGTTGTTTCACAAGACGATCAGTTATGCCTCGTAGACAACAGCGAACATCGTTTGATCAAGTATCCGAGTTCGACAGAGGAAGGATAGTGGCTTACCGAGATTGTGGATTATCATATAGAGAAATCGCTAGTCGTGTTGGACGAAACCAAACAACTGTAATGCGGATATGTGACCGTTGGATGTAGGAGGGTACGACGGACCGACGTGGTCGATCGCATTCACCTCGGTGCACCACTGCACGTGCTGATAGGCAAATTGTGCGCATGGCAGTGACGGATCGCTCAGTGACATCCCGAACCATAGCACAGCACATTGCGTTTGTAACGCATCATCCAGTGTCTGCGCGTACCATTCGACGCCGTTTACAGCAGAGTGGTCTGTCCGCAAGACGTCCATTGCTTCGTCTACCATTGACGCAGAACCACAGACGTCTCGGTCGCCAATGGTGTGATGACAGACGGATGTGGACGGCAGAATGGAATGACGTTGTCTTTACTGACGAGGCACGCTTCTGTCTGCAGCACCACGATGGTCGGATTCGAGTGTGGAGACAACGTGGAGAGAGGATGCTGGACAGCTGCATTATGCACCGCCACACTGGTCTTGCACCGGGTATTATGGTATGGGGCGGTATTGGATATTACTCTCGCACGCCTCTAGTACTCATTGCCGGTACTTTAAATAGCCGGCGCTACATATCCCAGGTGCTGGAGCCAGTTGTCCTTCCTTACCTTCAGGGCTCGGCCACAGCCATATTTCAACAGGATAATGCGCGACCACACGTGGCACGCATTGTCGAAAGGTTCTTCGTCAATAACCAGATTGAAGTGCTTCCCTGGCCGGCTCGCTCTCCGGATCTTTCGCCGATAAGAAACATGTGGTCCATGGTTGCTCAACGAGTGACCCAGATTACATCCCCAGCTGCCACACCAGATGATCTTTGGCAACGTGTGGAAGCTGCTTTGGCTGCTGTGCCCCAGGAACACATCCAACGTCTCTTTGACTCAATGCCGAGACATGTGGCAGCGGTGATCTCCAACAATGGCGGCTACTCTGGCTACTGATTCTGGCAGGAACCACATGTCACAGACGTCTGTAAACGCAATCATTTGATACTTGGTCAACATGTTATCTACAAAATAAATTTTGTTGTGCTACCTCTTGTCTTTCTTGGTGTTGCATTTACGGTGGCCAGCAGTGTAAAAGTGGATTAACCTGGCCAGGAAGTTACAGAGGAACACAGAAGTGATAATTAAAATGGAAAACAAGTTTACCCGAAGTAGTTTCGTTGGCAAAGGTCTAAAACAAACTGCGGAATGTCATTTATTCTGTTTAGCGTTTATTTGGAACAAGCGCTGAATGATTGGTACAGAAAATACTGTCATGGCAATATTGTTGACGATACTACGCACTCCCTTTTTATTTGCGGATCACTAGGTAATGTTCTCCCAAGATGAGCAGTATACGGAATACATTCGGAGAAAGCTTAAAGAGGAGTTTAGCAAGCGTTGTTTGGGAATAAATCCGTACAGAGACCGTGCGTCTGTGTGTGGGACAGGACGCATTAATAAAATCCTCCAGGAACTACAAATATATGGGAACAAGAATAGATAACTCTGCTCCTTGTGACAGAGATGTTGTTTCAGAACAACAAGGGAGAACAGACAGCTAAAGCTTTACACGGGATAGTATGGGATAACAATATCAGGCAGAAAACTACGAAAAGAATTGGTGGACGGGGTAGTTCTATGTGTAGTTAAGATGTGGCTTTGACCAAGGAAAGTTAGGGAGGAAATTAAAACAGTCGAATGGGCTATATGAGAAGATTCCGCAGTTAACGAGGCAATATAGGATACGACATAGGGAAGGAAAAAACCGCCCAGTTAAAACCGATACCGGCAATTTTGTTCTGAATAACCGGTATTTTTCGGTATTTGTTTAGTCTCGGTTTTACTTACACCCGAGTAAGAAAACCAAAATATCAAATAGCCAAAGCAGCAGTGCAAAGGTTTTTTGTTTTTAAATAAAACTTTTTAAAAAAGTAGTAGTTTTTATTCGTAAAATTTGCCTTGATTTGAAATTAATGACAATGCCGACGGAAACGAGCAACAAATACATGGTATAAGAATTGGTACAGCATTGTGGAGACAATAATATCCCTGTTGCCGTGTCGTGGCTTAAGGTAAGTGTTTACGTGCAGTGCGCAAGACTTGTCCCAAGCTGGTCTATCAAGTTATTTCTCACTGTCGCCGGACATCCGTTATGTTTCAGAATGGCACTAATTCTAGTGTGGAAAATTTTGAAGAAGTGTCGTGGCAATGAAGTACAACGCTCCTTTTGCTCTAAAAGATTAAAGGTTTTTCTGTTATTTCTGTGAAATAATAAAAGAGGAAGAAAATTATAGTAATAGTATTAAAGGAAAAACTTAAAAATTCATTCCTAATATAAATAAAAAAACAAAATAGCTGATCCGCTGACTGTATCTACGTAATGTCTTTATTTTCTGCTTGAAGCCCTTGAAAACGGACAAACTGACACGAAAAACGAAGGACTTCTTCTTCCTCAGCTTTTACCCTTAGTACTGATTATTCGTAATGAGCAAATGGTGGCATGATCACCGATTACAACATGATTTTAAAGCACAGTTTCAGAAAATTAGAATCGATCGTAGAATACTGGTGACTTTTTGTAGTATTCAACCACTTACCACTTTTCGAGAAAAGCAGCGAACACTGGAGAGACTAACTTTTATTTTATTTGCCTGTTTAACTTAATATGTTGATTCTATGTATCTAGATACTGAGAGAATTTAATTTTTTCAGTTTTTGTTCGATTTCTGCATTTATTACGTGAGATAATAGGAATAAAACCCGAAAATCGGTTATTTCACAAACGGTTATTTTGAGCGGTTTTGACAGTCAGGTTGAACTGACGTGCCCGATATAACTGAAATGTGGTTAATACTGCGATAACCGCTATTCCTAATACGAAATGAGAAAATATGGAGACGAAAAGAGATAACGTTATCCATAATATAAACTTTAGAGCATAGAGCGTTCAGTGGTACGGGCATGTACAGAGAATGCTTAACTATAGGTGGCCAACGGAGATTTTAAACTGGAAGCCGTCCGGAAGACGGAAAAATGCCAACAGGAAGAAATGAAACACAGAAATAGAAGAGAGGATGACTGGAACGAATGAATCCTTCTGAGGTCGAAAATGACTATCTCGTGAGGGGAAACGCCGAAGAGGAAGAAGAAGAGGAACACCGGTCCTATTAACATGGGCCCAGAAATGCATCGTTGACACAGTTGATGGCGCTGACGAATGGAAAGTTCCTCTGACCACATGCCATGTGTGTTCCTTGTGTGTTGCAGGCTGTGTGATTGATGCAGCGTATTTTATGCAGCAGAATGGTCCGGTAATCATGTAGAGAACAGGGTGAAATGGTGTTTGTGTACGGCCAAACATATGGAAACGCTCGAGAGACAGCACAGCTATACCAAAACAAGGATCCTCACAAAGAGCAGCCACATCATGCAACATTTCAAGTCATTTTTGAGCGTCTGTGTGACCCTGGGTTCTTTCAGACAGACGAACTTGAGCAGGGAGGTGGCGGACTGAGCGTACAGCAGATCCGGAGGACCGTGTTCTACAGGATGCTGAGACGAACCCTAGCACAAGCCTGCCAATACGGTGGAAGTCAGTGTACGATTACTTGTATCATGCTTGCTTACTATCCTTATCCACTGCAACGAGTGCAAGGATTATCAGCAGCGGATTTCCCTCTACTGGAAGGATTTTTATTCATAGGACCTTTTTTCCTCCATTTCCAGTCACATATCTGTACCTGCAGTTTGTCGGTTTTATTACTGTTCACCCTGTACAAAGGGCCGCGTAACCTAAGGAATATTATTGTTCTACACAGTTATCTCCTACCTGCAACTTAAAAATAAACAGTATTTGTAGCAAAATAGAAATTATCAATGTTTAATTAAGGTTTTATTCGAAAACTGTTGACTTATAACATGAAACAGAGGGTTGATGTACTAAAAATACACAACTGGCCATTAAAATTGCTACACCAAGAAGAAATGCAGATGATAAACGGGTATTCATTGGACAAATATATTATACTAGAATTGACATGTGATTACATTTTCATACAATTTGTGTGCATAGACCCTGAGAAATCAGTACCCAGAACAACCACCTCTGGCCGTAATAACGGCCTTGATACGCCTGCGCATTGAGTCAAACAGAGCTTGGATGGCGTGTACAGGTACAGCTGCCCATGCGGCTTCAACACGATACCACAGTTCATCAAGAGTAGTGACTGGCGTATTGTGACGAGCCAGTTGCTCGGCCACCATTGACCAGACGTTTTCAACTGGTGAGCGATCTGGAGAATGTGCTGGCCAGGACAGCGGTCGAACATTTTCTGTATCCAGAAAGGACCATACAGGACGTGCAACATGCGGTCGTGCATTATCCTGCTGAATTGTAGGGTTTCGCTGGGATCGAATAAAGGGTAGAGCCACGGATCGTAACACATCTGAAATGTAACGTTCACTGTTCAAAGTGCCGTCAATGCGAACAAGAGGCGACCGAGACGTGTAACCAATGGCACCCCATACCATCATGCCTGGTGATACGCCAGTATGGCGATGACGAATACACGCTTCCAATGTGCGTTCACCGCGATGCCGCCAAAGACGGATGCGACCATCATGATGCTGTAAACAGAAAGTGGATTCATCCGAAAAAATGACGTTTTGCTATTCGTGCACCCAGGTTCGTCGTCGAGTACACCATCGCAGGCGCTCCTGTCTGTGATGCAGCGTCAAGGGTAACCGCAGCCATGGTCTCCGAGCTGATAGTCCATGATGCTGCAAACGTCGTCGAACTGTTCGTGCAGATGGTTGTTGTCTTGCAAACGGCCCCATCTGTTGACTCAGGGATCGAGACGTGGCTGCACGATCGATTACAGCCATGCGCATAAGATGCCTGTCATCTCGACAACTAGTGATACGAGGCCGTTGGGATCCAGCACGGCGTTCCGTATTGCCCTCCTGAACCCATCAATTCCATGTTCTGCTAACAGTCATTGGATCTCGACCAACGCGAGCAGCAATGTCGCGATACGATAAACCGCAATCGCGACAGGCTACAATCCGACCTTTATCACAGTCGGAAACGTGATGGTACGCATTTCTCCTCCTTACACGAGGCATCACAACAACGTTTCACCAACCAACGCCTGTTAACTGCTGTTTTTGTATGAGAAATCGTTTGGAAACTTTCCTCATGTCAGCTGGCCGGAATGGCCGAGCGGTTCTAGGCGCTACAGTCTGGAACCGCGCGACCGCTACGGTCGCAAGTTCGAATCCTACCTCGGCCATGGATGTGTGTGATGTCTTTAGGTTAGTTAGGTTTAAGTAGTTCTAAGTTCTCCGGGACTGATGACCTCAGAAGTTAAGTCCCATAGTGCTCAGAGCTATTTTTTTCCTCATGTCAGCACGTTGTAGGTGTCGCTACCGGCGCCAACCTTGTGTGAATGCTCTGAAAAGCTGGTGATTTGCATATCACAGCATCTTCTTCCTGTTGGTTAAATTTCACGTCTGTAGCACGTCATCGTCTTGGTGTAGTAATTTTATTGGCCAGTAGTGTAAAAAGATAAACAACTCGGAATTACCATATAGCGCTATAAGAGACCCAATTTCCTAAAATTTCGTCAAGCTTATACAAAACACTTTCTTTTGTTCATAAGCAACTTTTGTTCTTATCAGTAACAGCAGGGAGCTTTTGCCTTTGAGTACAAAATAGCTATAGTTATTGCATTAGCCATATAAAAGCGCAGAATCTTTTTATTACTTATAAAATGCAGTTTATATTTTGTAAAGATATAAAATACACAATGTACTAACATTGAACGATGTGTGGCGCTAATTATGTGCAAAAAAAAAAAAAAAAAAAGGGATAGGCAGTCTTCGGTTCACAGTACGTCTCTCACAGATTCATTTATGTTTCTTTCCATACCAATGCTAATCCTACCATTTACTGCAGAACCGCTAATGGTCGGCGCCTGGACACGAGGCTCCCCTGTCCCCTGGTGTGTACCGTGATCTTTATAGCTGGTTCGCGGAAGGATACGGGGACCAGCGCTTAGAGGCACGTGACTGGCTGCAGCAAGATAGTTCCAGCGCTGGCAGCGACACCTGTGAAGTAACTTGTGCCCCCAGGATGCTCGACGAGCGCTGGAGACACCAAGGAATACAGTCCCGCTGGTTTATACACTGGTGTCCAAAATGAAAGCAACAAACGGAGATTTTGCAAGTTTGCGTTTATCTTCCAGCAAAACAGTTTAAACAGGTGATAGCATTGTAGAAACAATGTAAATAATACAGAATGTAAACAACTGCGACGTGCAGAACAGTAGACGAAAATGTTCTTCGTTTTTTCCAACTTGCACACACTTTCCGATAACCGATTAACGTGGTCACTATGGAGTGTAACCACCTCTTGCATCAATAGAGGCCTGACAACACATGCTGTGAAAAACGTCTTCAATGTCATGTTGAGGCAATGAAGCCCATTCTTCCTGCGGAGCTGCTCGCAAGTCGTAGAGAGTGGCTGGTGGATGTTGACGTGGTGCAACCCGTCTCCCTGGCGCATCACAAACGTGCTCTATGGGATTCAGATCGCGAGAGAGAGCAGGCCACGCCATCGGTGCAGTATCTTCCGTTTCCAGGAAAACATAAACCACCCGTGCTCTATGAGGTCGAGCTTTATCTCTGTCAAGTCTGGGCTCACAGCACATCGCAACAACGGTACATACAGTCCCAAGGCCTTGTGACGATGCCTGACAGCAGTTAAACCTTTCCGATTCACCAGTACAATTTCATGAAGAGGTGTTCGAATGGTCAACAAAATCCCTGTCCACAGCGTTAGGGGTCCTCCTCGAAATCGGTCTCTTCCCACGATGTTCGGGTCTCGAAATCGTGTTCCACATTCCCTTCAGACGCGAATCCGCCGAGAATCACTCTCCAGACAAAATTAGGCCTCATATGTGAAAGGCACATTGACCCACTCTTCGACTGTCCAGGTGGCATGTTGACGACTCCACTCCATAGGTTGGCTTCTGTGAAGACGAGACAGAGGCACATAAACAGCAGGTCTCTGACAATAAAGGCCAGCCGGCCGCGGTGGTCTAGCGGTTCTAGGCGCTCAGCCCGGAACCGTGCGACTGCTACGGTCGCAGGTTCGAATCCTGCCTCGGGCATGGATGTGTGTGATGTCCTTAGGTTAGTTATGTTTAAGTAGTTCTAAGTTCTAGGGGACTGATGACGACAGATGTTAAGTCCCATAGTGCTCAGAGCCATTTGAACCACAATAAAGGCCACTCTGTTGAAGCCTTACCATTTGGCTCGATACAACACGTCCAGGGAGGTGCTGCGATGTCCGATGCCAGTTGGTACGTAGTAATAAGGTCGTGCCGTCATGCCCTTACAGCCAAATAACAGTGCTCTCTTTCTGGAGTCACGCGTGGTCGGCACTGCCTTGGTCTTCGGGATAGAGTTTCGGTCTTTCCGAGAAAGAACAGAATGACTCACGTTAAGCCACTGGGCCACATGAGTTGACGACTGTCCTGCTTCCATTCTTGCTGTGGCCCTCTACAGCAGAGAGTCTACGGGCGTCTTCTCTGTGCCGTACTGCACGGACTACCCGACAAACACTACTTCGTTTGATAACTGCCCAGACGTTATCGCTGGCGTGGTTTTCCTTCTACCGAAATGCCATCTTCCGTGCAGAATACGATTGTAGGGATGTCTGTTGGCAGTTTGTGTGATTGTTGTTGTTGTTGTTGTTGTGGTCTTCAGTCCTGAGACTGGTTTGATGCAGCTCTCCATGCTACCCTATGCTGTGCAAGCTTCTTCACCTCCCAGTACTTACTGCAACCCACATCCTTCTGAATCTGCTTAGTGTATTCATCTCTTGGTCTCCCTCTACGATTTTTACCCCCCACGCTGCCCTCAAATGCTAAATTTGTGATCCCTTGATGCCTCAGAACATGTCCTACTAACCGGTCCCTTCTTTTTGTCAAGTTGTGCCACATACTCCTCTTCTCCCCAATTCTATTCAATACTTCATCATTAGTTATGTGATCTACCCATCTAATCTTCAGCATTCTTCTGTAGCATCACATTTCGAAAGCTTCTATTCTCTTCTTATCCAAACTATTTATCGTCCATGTTTCACTTCCATAGATGGCTACACTCCATACAAATACTTTCAGACACGACTTCTGCTGTGTCTAGACAAGACAGTCTAGACACAAGGGAGGTAGCCGAAAGGGCACGCGTCAACTCAAGCCGTCTTGCGTTAAGTCTGAAACAGGATACGTGATGAAAGCTATAAAGAAAAGAACGGAGCTTCTCGTATACTTAACTTTAATTCTTTGTGGTACATTTCTCTTGATAATACAAGTGAGACTCTCTCCAGATATGGTTAATGGCGCCTTGCTAGGTCGTAGCCATGGACTTAGCTGAAGGCTATTCTAACTGTCTCTCGGCAAATGAGAGAAAGGCTTCGTACGTGTAGTCCCTAGCAATGTCGTCCGTACAACTGGGGCGAGTGCTAGTCAGTCTCTCGAGACCTGCCGTGTGGTGGCGCTCGATCTGCGATCCTGACAGTGGCGACACGCGAGTCCGACATGTACTAATGGACCGCGGCCGATTTAAAGCTACCACCTAGCAAGTGTGGTGTCTGGCGGTGACACCACACCTTCCTGACACTTAAATCTATACTCGATGTTAACAAATTTCTCTTCTTCAGAAGCGCTTTCCTTGCCATTGCCAGTCTACATTTTATATCTTCACTACTTCGACCATCATCAGTTATTTTACTCCCCAAATAGCAAAACTCCTTTACTACTTTAAGTGTCTCATTTCCTAATCTAATTCCCTCAGCATCACCCTACTTAATTCGACTACATTCCATTATCCTCGTTTTGCTTTTGTTGATGTTCATCTTATATCCTCCTTTCAAGACACTATCCATTCCGTTCAACTGCTCTTCCAAGTCCTTTGCTGTCTCTGATAGAATTACAATGTCATCGGCGAACCTCAAAGTTTTTATTTCTTCTCAATGGATTTTAATACCTACTCCGAATTTTTCTTTTGTTTTCTTTACTGCTTGCCCAATATACAGATTGAATAACATCGGGGAGAGGCTACAACCCTGTCTTACTCCCTTCCCAACCACCGCTTCCCTTTATGCCCCTCGACTCTTATAACTGCCATCTGGTTTCTGTACAAATTGTAAATAGCCTTTCGCTCCCTGTATTTTACCCCTGCCACCTTTAGAATTAGAAAGAGTGTGATTGTATCGTGAATTAAACCTAGGACGGGGAAACAATAGTTTGTTGCTTTAATTTTGGACACCAGTGTATTTACGTTAGATTATTTCCTTGTGATAGCCGGAGTCCGTGTAGCAAGCAGGCGAGGGATGCAGGTCATTTCTGCTACATGGCCGTCTGAAGGGTAGTCTAATCGTAGGAGCTAGTTAAACCATACCCCAACATACAGAGTTTCATACCTCATAAGAAACATAATGTATAAAAAATATAGTTTGAAAATTTTTAGATATTGACAACGCAAAAAGGAAATGACAAGCACATCAAGTATACTTACTACCGACATTTAGAACGTTCTTAGGGTTCTGTAGCGGGTGACACAAAGTTTCTCATTAATCATAAATTATTAATACTTGGGAAGAAATATGTTCTTTCTGTTTAATATATGATGAATATATGGATGGGAATATAAACATTTTTTAAATACGTTTTCAGACAAATCTCATGGTTTTAAGAAAACAATTAGTTCTTGAAGTGGCAACTCGGCCAGTCTGAACTATGCATGAAATGTATTCGCATATGCGAAATAGACAACCATCAACTGTAGAATGGAATGACGACAATGGTAATTTATGCCGGACAGGGACTCAACACGGATTTCCTGCTTGTCGCAAGCATCGCCTTACCATTAGGCTATCCGAGCACGACTCTCGGCCAGACCCAAACTTCCATATGTCGTCAACCATTTGTCTACGACCTGTACTCGTACGTCCATTAAGTATGTTCCCGTGCAGGGGAGACATTTTAATTGAAAGTCGCTTGCCCGGTGTCAGAGGATAAATACGATGTTGCCGTGACTGTGTTGTTCAGAAGTGTGATGCAGTGTGCCTGGGGACACGCATGCATGTCCGAATGAACTTCGTATCGTACTTCTGAACAACAGAGGCAATATACTATCGCCGTAGTATGAACTAAGATGTGTCCCCTTAGAACCAAGGGTAACAAGCTGAAATAGTGCGCAGTATTTACATGGTTCATTGTGGCAAATGGTTCAAATGGCTCTGAGCACTATGGGGCTCAACTGCTGAGGTCATTAGTCCCCTAGTTAAACCTAACTAACCTAAGGACATCACAAACATCCATGCCCGAGGCAGGATTCGAACCTGCGACCGTAGCGGTCTTGCGGTTCCAGACTGCAGCGCCTTTAACCGCACGGCCACTTCGGCCGGCGGTTCATTGTGTCCATTGCTAATATAGAAATCCCTCAAGGAAGAGATTCTTCATTTTCTTCGAACATAATGAGATCATTCAGCTTGTCATTCGAAACTGAAATAAAGTGCTGGATTAGCACAAGTAGAAGTAAATCCCGCACAATAAGTTACTGTGAAACTGTTATGGCAATAGTGAACATTATGTAACTGGACAGTGAAATTATGGTAAATGTTCTTGTGTTCTCTTCGTGAGGCCACTTCGATTGAATAAAATGCAGTTCCACAACAGTAATCATGTAGTATTTACAAAGAATGAATTATAATCTGATCACACTTCTTGGAAAGAGGTCACTGATTACATTATTCGAATATCCAAGTTAATAACTTCAAGTACTCTGCACGTGCAACAGGTATGTTTTATCATTTTGTGTGTTGGGAAATTATTATTAATCAGACGAGAAAACTCAAGGGCTTTCCAAGTGCAGATTAAGGAATGTCTGGAATGAGAGTAGCCTAATTGTAGACCTTGCGTCTACCGACTGCAAATCAGTTGCCTGTCAGACGTAAATCCCAGAAAAATCTTCAGCTAAACTACTGAATCACGTGTTGACTTCCGTTAATTCATTATCTGAAGAGTTCTTCAGACACGAATGTTAAGATAAAATTTATTTCTCTCAGATTGCTACACCTCTATTGTTCTTAGCACAATTTTCGCTATGTAGATACCGTCAAGGACTCGAACTCAAGTATTTGGTTATACACATGCCCTTCAGCAACCAATCAGTGATTTTCCGTGCAATTAAACCTCCGTTGCAAATAACAACCTGCTTCCTTTTTGAAGTCGGGAAATCTAGTTTGGTGACCCGTTTATGACCCTGATAATTGTATTATTTTACCGATAATTTGCTGTGAAGTAAAATACAAATATCTCTGCAAAATCTCTCAAAGCATGCGACTCTGTTAATTTTGAACCGTCCTTTTGCTGAGACGTAAAGGGGCTTATCTCTATGTAGCACTTCGAGATTTAACGACATAAATGTTATCTGCTGGATACTGCCTCCCTTTTATTCCGTATTAGCTGACAAACCCGGCATCGCCCTGGTTTTTATTTTGCCGATTTGACCTGTGACCAAGACCATCTTCTTTTCGATTATTACTATCTTATGTGTACTACTGTAGTAGGTTCTGTGCGGGATGATCACGAGAAGTTTCTGTACTATGGACACAGATGCTTTGCGTGTCTACAACGCGATTATGTAAACATCTCTAGGGCAAAGCCTCTTCATAGCTCTGTTTTCTTTTCTTTTTTTTTATGGTCATCAGTCTACTGACTGGTTTGATGCGGCCCGCCACGAATTCCTTTCCTGTGCTAACCTCTTCATCTGAGAGTAGCACTTGCAACCTACGTCCTCAATTATTTGCTTGACGTATTCCAATCTCTATCTTCCTCTACAGTTTTTGCCCTCTACAGCTCCCTCTAGTACCATGGAAGTCATTCACTCATGTCTTAGCAGATGTCCTATCATCCTGTCCCTTCTCCTTATCAGTGTTTTCCACATATTCTTTTCCTCTCCGATTCTGCGTAGGACCTCCTCATTCCTTACCTTATCAGTCTACCTAATTTTCAACATTCGTCTATAGCACCACATCTCAAATGCTTCGATTCTCTTCTGTTCCGGTTTCGCACAGTCCATGTTTCACTACCATACAATGCTGTACTCCAGACGTACATCCTCAGAAATTTCTTCCTCAAATTAAGGCAGGTATTTGATATTAGTAGACTTCTCTTGGCCAGAAATGCCTTTTTTGCCATAGCGAGTCTGCTTTTGATGTCCTCCTTGCTCCGTCCGTCATTGGTTATTTTACTGCCTAGGTAGCAGAATTCCTTAACTTCATTGACTTCGTGACCATCAATCCTGATGTTAAGTTTCTCGCTGTTCTCATTTCTACTACTTCTCATTACCTTCGTCTTTCTCCGATTTACTCTCAACCCATACTGTGTACTCATTAGACTGTTCATTCCGTTCAGCAGATCATTTAATTCTTCTTCACTTTCACTCAGGATAGCAATGTCATCAGCGAATCGTATCATTGATATCCTTTCACCTTGTATTTTAATTCCACTCCTGAACCTTTCTTTTATTTCCATCATTGCTTCCTCGATGTACGGATTGAAGAGTAGGGGCGAAAGGCTACAGCCTTGTCTTACACCCTTCTTAATACGAGCACTTCGTTCTTGATCGTCCACTCGTATTATTCCCTCTTGGTTGTTGTACATATTGTATATGACCCTTCTCTCCCTATAGCTTACCCCTACTTTTTTCAGAAACTCGAACAGCTTGCACCATTTTATATTGTCGAACGCTTTTTCCAGGTCGACAAATCCTATGAAAGTGTCTTGATTTTTCTTTAGCCTTGCTTTCATTATTAGCCGTAACGTCAGAATTGCCTCTCTCGTCCCTTTACTTTCCTAAAGCCAAACTGATCGTCACCTAGCGCATTCTCAATTTTATTTTCCATTCTTCTGTATATTATTCTTGTAAGCAGCTTCGATGCATGAGCTGTTAAGCTGATTGAGCGATAATTCTCGCACTTGTCAGCTCTTGCCCTCTTCTGAATTGTGTGGATGATGCTTTTCCGAAAGTCAGATGGTATGTCGCCAGACTCATATATTCTACACACCAATGTGAATAGTCGTTTTGTTGCCACTTCCCCCAATGATTTTAGAAATTCTGATGGAATGTTATCTAGCCCTTCTGCCTTATTTGACCGTAAGTCCTTCAAAGCTCTTTTAAATTCCGATTCTAATACTGGATCCCCTATCTCTTCTAAATCGACTCCTGTTTCTTCTTCTATCACATCAGACAAATCTTCACCCTCATAGAGGCTTTCAGTGTATTCTTTCCACCTATCTGCTCTCTCCTCTGCATTTAACAGTGGAATTCCCGTTGCACTCTTAATGTTACCACCGTTGCTTTTAATGTCACCAAAGGTTGTTTTGACTTTCCTGTATGCTGAGTCTGTCCTTCCGACAATCATGTGTTTTTCGATGTCTTCACATTTTTCCGGCAACCATTTCGTCTTAGCTTCCCTGCACTTCCTATTAATTTAATTTCTCAGCGACTTGTATTTCTGTATTCCTGATTTTCCCGGAACATGTTTGTACTTCCTCCTTTCATCAATCAACTGAAGTATTTCTTCTGTTACCCATGGTTTCTTCGCAGCTACCTTCTTTGTACCTATGTTTTCCTTCCCAACTTCTGCGATGGCCCTTTTTAGAGATGTCCATTCCTCTTCAACTGTACTGCCTACTGCGCTATTCCTTATTGCTGTATCTATAGCGTTAGAGAACTTCAAACGTATCTCGTCATTCCTTAGTACTTCCGTATCCCACTTCTTTGCGTATTGATTCTTCCTGACTAATGTCTTGAACTTCAGCCTACTCTTCATCACTACTATATTGTGATCTGAGTCTATATCTGCTCCTGGGTACGCCTTACAATCCAATATCTGATTTCGGAATCTCAGTCTGACCATGATGTAATCTAATTGAAATCTTCCCGTATCTCCCGGCCTTTTCCAAGTATACCTCCTCCTCTTGTGTTTCTTGAAGAGGGTATTCGCTATTACTAGCTGAAACTTGTTACAGAACTCAATTAGTCTTTCTCCTCTTTCATTCCTTGTCCCAAGGCCATATTCTCCTGTAACCTTTTCTTCTACTCCTTCCCCTACAACTGCATTCCAGTCGCCCATGACTATTGGATTTTCGTCCCCCTTTACATACTGCATTACCCTTTCAATATCCTCATACACTTTCTCTATCTGTTCGTCTTCAGCTTGCGACGTCGGCATGTATACCTGAACTATCGTTGTCGGTGTTGGTCTGCTGTCGATTATGATTAGAACAACCCGGTCACTGAACTGTTCACAGTAACACACCCTCTGCCCTACCTTCCTATTCATAACGAATCCTACACCTGTTAAACCATTTTCTGCTGCTGTTGATATTACCCGATACTCATCTGACCAGAAATCCTTGTCTTCCTTCCACTTCACTTCACTGACCCCTACTATATCTAGATTGAACCTTTGCATTTCCCTTTTCAAATTTTCTAGTTTTCCTACCACGTTCAAGCTTCTGACATTCCACGCCCCGACTCGTAGAACGTTATCCTTTCGTTGATTATTCAATCTTTTTCTCATGGTAACCTCCCCCTTGGCAGTCCCCTCTCGGAGATCCGAATGGGGGACTATTCCGGAATCTTTTGCCAATGGAGAGATCATAATGACACTTCTTCAATTACAGGCAACATGTCCTGTGGATACACGTTACGTGTCTTTAATGCAGTGGTTTCCATTGCCTTCTGCATCCTCATGCCGTTGATCATTGCTGATTCTTCCGCCTTTAGGGGCAATTTCCCACCCCTAGGACAAGAGAGTGCCCTGAACCTCTATCCGCTCCTCCACCCTCTTTGACAAGGCCGTTGGCAGAATGAGACTGACTTCTTATGCCGGAAGTCTTCGGCCGCCAATGCTGATTATTTATCAAAATTTAGGCAGTGGCAGAGATCGAACCCAGGACCGAAGACGTTTTGATTATAAATCAAAGACGCTACCCCTAGACCATGGGCACATCCCTTCATAGCTCTACAGAGGTCTATAGTTTTCGCGTACAACCATTTGCACTTCATAGCTGAACGCTGCTAAAAGCGCCGTCACATCTTAGGTATTTCCTTAAGTTTGAAACGTCCCCTTTGAAAATTATGAACTGCTGTACTGTTAAACTTCTAAGTTATTAGATACAAAGACAGCTGAGTGTAACACAACGTACTCGAACAGTTTTCTCTTTACTTATTCTGATCATCACTAAACTGACACACAATATTTTTAGCGCAACGCAATATGACTTTCAATAATCCCCACAAAAGAATGGTCCTGATAACAATAACCTATACCTTTCATGAATCACTTACCCCACACAAATCTTCGTTACTCGAACTACTGCAATACAGCGAGCGCCAATACTGCCAGCTAAATAAAAGATTCTAACTACTGAAGGTACTAACTACTGATAGGCATATATAGGGTTATTATAAATGATTGAAGCGATTTCACAGCTCTACAATAACTTTATTATTTGAGATATTTTCACAATGCTTTGCACACACATACAAAAACTCAAAAAGTTTTTTTAGGCATTCACAAATGTTCGATATGTGCCCCTTTAGTGATTCGGAAGACATCAAGCCGATAATCAAGTTTCTCCCACACTCGGCGCAGCATGTCCCCATCAATGAGTTCGAAAGCATCGTTGATGCGAGCTTGCAGTTCTGGCACGTTTCTTGGTAGAGGAGGTTTAAACACTGAATCTTTCACATAACCCCACAGAAAGAAATCACATGGGGTTAAGTCGGGAGAGCGTGGAGGCCATGACATGAATTGCTGATCATGATCTCCACCACGACCGATCCATCGGTTTTCCAATCTCCTGTTTAAGAAATGCCGAACATCATGAAGGAAGTGCGGTGGAGCACCATCCTGTTGAAAGATGAAGTCGGCGCTGTCGGTCTCCAGTTGTGGCATGAGCCAATTTTGCAGCATGTCCAGATACACGTGTCCTGTAACGTTTTTTTCGCAGAAAAGAAAGGGGCCATAAGCTTTAAACCGTGAGATTGCACAAAACACGTTAACTTTTGGTGAATTGCGAATTTGCTGCACGAAAGCGTGAGGATTCTCTACCGCCCAGATTCGCACATTGTGTCTGTTCACTTCACAATTAAGAAAAAATGTTGCTTCATCACTGAAAACAAGTTTCGCACTGAACGCATCCTCTTCCATGAGCTGTTGCAATTCAAAGCGTTTGACTTTGTCATCGGGTGTCAGGGCTTGTAGCAATTGTAAACGGTAAGGCTTCTGCTTTAGCCTTTTCCGTAAGATTTTCCAAACCGTTGGCTGTGGTACGTTTAGCTCCCTGCTTGCTTTATTCGTCGACTTCCGCGGGCTACGCGTGAAACTTGCCCGCACGCGTTCAACCGTTTCTTCGCTCACTGCAGGCCGACCCGTTGATTTCCCCTTACAGAGGCATCCAGAAGCTTTAAATTGCGCATACCATCGCTGAATGGAGTTAGCAGTTGGTGGATCTTTGTTGAACTTCGTCCTGAAGTGTCGTTGTACTGTTATGACTGACTGATGTAAGTGCATTTCAAGCACGACATACGCTTTCTCGGCTCCTGTCGCCATTTTGTCTCACTGCGCTCTCGAGCGCTCTGGCGGCAGAAACCTGAAGTACGGCTTCAGCCGAACAAAACTTTATGAGTTTTTCTACGTATCTGTAGTGTGTCGTGACCATATGTCAATGAATGGAGCTACAGTGAATTTATGAAATCGCTTCAATCATTTGTAATAGCCCTGTAGTTTACAAACAAGTATTTACCTTAATAATGTTCAAAAGTCATTATATATATATATATATATATATATATATATATATATATATATATATTTTGTGACAGTCAATTAAACAAATTTCCCTTTTCTGACAGACACACGTCCAGATCGTCCGTTCTCAAAAGTCTGCCATCTCTCTTTCCACATCCATCACTGCTGGCGGCTCACCTCCAACTGCCCAACGCTATGCGCTGTTCACATCCAACTGCACGACACTACAATAGCGAATATTCCAACAATGCCAACCAGCCACAGACTGCACACAGCACAGTCAAGTGGTTTTCATACAGAGCGCTACGTGGCGTTACCAACATAAAAACCTAAACAGCCTACTTACAAGTTGACTCGACTGCAGCAGTGTCGTAGTAATAAAGAACAAAGGTGTTAAAACTTCATGCACGATGCAGCAGTTTTTCATGCATCTCAGTGTTTATGATGGCATATCTCTTGCAGTATATGTCGTACAATTACATATTTGTATAGATACATTCAGTGGCATATGTAAATACTGTCTGCGGAATATGTTGTGATCTGAGGTTGTAACAAAGAAGTAATAAATTTAAAACTCATGCGCAATGAGGCTATTTTTCACTAATCTCAGTGTTTATGACACTATATCTCCTGGACTATATGTGGTACAATGACATAATTTCGTAGGTACATTCAGCTGCATATGTGGATACTTGACCGACAGTGTATTGCGAATAGAATCAGTAGAAAAAAAATAATAAATTTAAAAATCATGCACAATGCGGTAGTTTTTCACCCTTCTCAGTGTTTGTGACTTCATATCTTCTGAATTATGTGTGACACCAAGATATGATTTCATAGCTGCATTTAGCGCCATATGTGAATACTGTCTGCGAAATTTATTGTGAATAGAGTTAGTATCACAAAAGTAATAAATTTAAACGCGTTGCGTGATGCGGCAGTTTTTCATGTCTGGCATTCTTTATGACGTTATATCTCCTGACCTGTGATACGTAGGTACTTTTTCCACGAACAGCGATTGTTGTCTGAGAATAAGGGATGTGGTACCAGTTTGGCTGAAATGTGTCCAATCGTTTCGGTAGAGATGTGGAACATAGAAACATACACCCATACGTACATCCCTTTTTGTAATATGTATGGCTTTAGTCATAACATCACCAAGTTGAGCCCATACTCCACAATGTTTAATGTTTTGGCTAAGAAGACCTCCCAAAAGGGGGAATACTAATTACCAATGAAGAATTAGAGCTACAGCTAGGGAAAAGTGGTACAAACAATAAGACACACAATGGGCGAGGCTGCGCTTTTTGAATTCTCACTAGAGGCGTCGTATTCTATAAATGAAGGGAAAAAAATGGCGTTGTGGTTGCAAGTACTACTGAGCGACGGTGAGTAGTGATTAACAACCTAGCAAATAGTTTCTGAGGGTAGCGTAGCTAATTGATTTGTGTTTTTTCCGTTAATTAAACGTCAGCGTTTTGCCATTATATATTACCTGCCCCAAAAAGTAAACCATCCAGAAGACACTGGCGGATGTCAACGTACTTCGTACACGAACACACCATCGGCGGGTATGTAGATGACTAGATTTGCAAATCTATGTTGCAGGTAGATGGCTATCAGAGTGCATTAGCGTTATCGTGTTCAGTGTAGTTAACAGCATTGGTAGGGTGTATAAGAGGCGTCAACAGTCAGATCTTAAGTGATCGCTGTCACATTCATGAAGATGCCGCATACGCGTTCGAGACAGCGTTATTAGCTCCTGAAGGAGTTTGAAAGCGGCCTCATTGTGGGTCTCCATTTAGCCGTCTGCTCGAATCGTGCAATATCCAGATCTGTCACTGTGGTGTGCGTACTGTAAGACCGTCGGTACACACACCATCAGATTATTTGACTTGTCGCTCTAACGAACTAGGCGAGTGTCAGCAATATGTCTTGTGGTCTTATCGTGGCAGTTTTATCTTCTGCCATTAGGTCAGACGATAGAAATGCCACTTGCACGCTTAGAGTAGCAGATTGACGGTGACCAACTTTAAACAGAACTTGATTAATTTTCACACACATTTATTAAAATAATAAGAAGCATAAAATTACTCAGCTTGATTCTGGATGCTATTTACAATTGATAATCTGAAGTTCCTTTGGTCTTGGTACGTTAATCTTATTCTCACATATCTCAGATACGAGACGAAGTGTCTATTTATTTCTCTTCATGGCTATGTACAGGAATATGATAATCTTATAAGGCACAGACTGAAACTTGACTATAGACTGGTACAGACGGGTGCAGACAAATGCAGACTAATGCAGACTGACTAATCGGAGGTCTGTACACTCGTTATAATACCTCGTGCATTCATGTATCACTGCGCGAGTGTGATCTGCGAGGAGGAAAGGTTCTACGTTAGCCGCAATCTCATTGGTTGCATTACATATTAATACGCAGATCGGCGGAAGCAGAATTTGGTCCGTCTCTAAGGCAGCGCCATCTCATAGTGTGGAGACGGACAAGCGCTGCGCATGCGCTGTTGTGCTTAGTGGGGCGCGCTCTAGTGGGAAAGTTGTGTACGCGCTGACTACGTGGAACTATGTACACAACAGTCCCCTCTCTTGGACCACATGAGAACGAGCATCAAGATCTTGGACGACCATGCCTGACAATCACTAAGGAGGGTCGCCATATTGGGCGCGAGGCACGTTGTAACCTCTTCACATCTGCCCCTGTCATCCAAGAACAAGTAATGGACTCACTGTAACATCGTGTGTCATCCCGAAACATTGGTTGAAGCCTAGCAGCAGCCGCACTAGGCAGTTTCTGTCTCATGCATAGGCTGTCGTTAATAACGCAACATAGACAGTAGCGTTTGCAGCAATGCCGCATATGGGATGATAAACAGGGATGCACTGTTGGTACAGGGATTGGACAAAAATGCGGGAACACCACGAGAAATACATGTTTGAAAACACTCTGATTAGCCAGAACATTATGATCACCGGCTTCTATCGATATAAATCCGACAAAGCCATGGCAGCGTTACCTAGAGAGGAACAAGTGCTAGTCAGACACACGCATGGTGCATGTAGTAACAGTGAGCGTGGTCCGTGTGTAGAACGGGAAGACGCGCGATCTATATCAGTCTGACCGAGGGCAGATTCTGATGGCCTGGAGGCTCAACACTAGCATTTCGAAAACTGCACTACTTACCGGGTATCTTAAATATCTTAAATGTCCTAGTATCTAAAATTATACCATACGGTGGCAACAGACGGTCTTTTGTACTAGGCCAAATATAAGAGAAGAAACGGTCTTTTGTACTAGGCCAAATAGAGGAGAGATAGCTTTAAATATCAGTAATTAATTCAAAATTATCACAAAATGATAGAGTGAGAGAAGACCGCTTTGCATGTAGAAGGATTTAGAAGTCAGTCTGTAGTGTTATTCGTGATACATGGAAGTCACTAACTGTTATTGGCGGAAACAGATTAAAAAATTATCTGTTGAGAAAACTGGTCACGTTGCCCACTTACCCCGGTAAGTACTGTGGTCACTTTTTCCCATCCGATGCCTTTAAACATTAGTGGCTCACTGATGAAACGATCAGATCGAAAGAAACAACAAGGAACTACATTTTCCAGCGAAAAGATAACATCAGACGACTGAAAATCGGAAAAGTTTTTACTAAGAAATAACGGAACAAGCTTCCTCTTTCGGACTAGCTGGCAAACAATGATGTTGTATACTAGAAATAGTGTGACAATTTCTCGAGAGGCAGCAGCACTACTCAGGGCCAAAATATGCAATGTCCGCTTTTGCCATCCTGGAAATTTCACTCCTTTTCCCTACATATTATGCGTTGAGATAGAACGTGAGTCAAAATGAGCGACCATGAGTCAACTGAAAATCGTGGATATTCCTACATTATACTGCTCCAAATTTATTTGTGATTTTCGGAAAAGATGTTTGTTTAACTCTAATTTGTCACCTAAAAACGTCAGTTATAAATCTGGCGTGGACTCACGTATGATAAAAGAAAGAAGGCGCCACGCCTTTGCAGCAAAATCGGTGACGGAGGCAAGGAGGTATTAGCAGTCGTGCCTGCCTGGTCGACACGAGGTAAGGCAGTGCTGAGGTCTATATTCTCTGGAGACGAGACAACAAATAGCATACGATTCTGCATCTACATCCATACTCTGAAAACCACTGTGAAGTGCATGATAAAGAGCACTTACCACTGTAGAAATTATTAAGGCTTCTTCCCGTTCGATTCGTGTATGGAGAGAGGGAAAATAATTGCAAGAACTTCTGTGTACACACTGAAATTGAAGACTTAACATCTAAACGTGCTAAGGACCAAAATTAGTGTCTTGAGATATAAAAATAAAAGGTGTTATATGATATACGAAATTAGCACGCATGTTCCTATAGTATTAAACATTTACAATCATCCAGGAAATATAAAGTACATTACAAGGTGAGAGAAAACTGCATTGAACTGTCCATAAAAAGAAAGACGAGCAGGTAGTGTCTTACACGTCAATTTTCAGATTAAATAAGCTAAGTACAACAGAGACATTATGCTATAATGATTGACAAAACATACCTAAATATAAATGTCTTAAGGCACGTAAACAATATGAAACAAAAATCATCAGTTTGCGGTATCATTATACAAATCAGTAAAAAACTGCCGGTGGTGATGTGGTATAACGCGTACCATAGCAAGGAAGTCCTTTTTTTCCAGCAGACAATCGTGAAACATTTTGCACTACTTCATATATTTACGAAATAATATCATTTCATCGTTAACGAAAATCATTAGTGCTTTATTACAGTCTCACAAGGAACAACATAAAAATTTAATCGAAAATTTAACGGTTGCTCCAGTGTCACCAAACTTTTCATAACCAACTCTCTGTAAACGTTCCCGTTACGAGAACTATTCATTAATTTTAACAACAGACCACACGTAAGTCGAAATTGCCCTTAGATTTAGCAGTATAATACAAACTTTACACGTGACTATACTGTATCTACCAACGTTCCTCATCACGCGTGTGTATCTGTATGCTTAAAGAAATGATTTAGTGATATGCTTCCAGGTACACGACCGAGATGTCGTTTCTGTGCAAAAAATGGAAACAACAATTCCGCAGTATACTCCAAAATACACTGTTAATCAATCACGCCGAGGAAACCTGAGGGATCACATGTTTGATTTTGTGTTGAACGCTGATACGAAGCAGTTTAACAACAGTGGCACATCAGTAAAAGTGAATAGAACACTATCAAAGAACCTCTAAAACGTTTTAACATGTGGTGCTATGAAGAATACCTACCACACCACCTTCGGTTTCATCAAAATGGTTGAAATGGCTCTAAGCACTATGGGACTTAACGTCTAAGGTCATCAGTCCCCTAGACTTAGAACTACTTAAACCTAACTAACCTAAGGACATTAACACATCCATGCTCTGGACTGGAGCGCCTAGATCCGCTCGGCCACAGCGGCGGGCCTTCCGTTTCATCAATCTGTGTGATGCACAAATAGTCATTCTAATAAGACTGAACCGTCCCCTATTATTGGAGCACAAGTACAAGGTATACATACTCTTACAGATGTTTTCGCAGTACTAACTATATTGTGTGAAGTTGTAAGCTGGCTACTTCACTCCTCTGTATTACAAGTTACCAATGTAGGAGCGCTGGTTGTAAGAGATCATTTTGGATTCCAATACGAATCTTTCAATACGATTTAGGTCGTCCAAAAATCTTCGCCCTCTTGAATGACACGTATAGTGTTAAGAGTTGAAACCTGACCCCTTGTCGGCTGCCGCAGAGACTAAGTCCGAGTCGTTCGCTTAAGGCGCCAATAAAACCGACCGCCCCTCAAAGTTGTGAATCCAGCCATCTGCACGATCTGGCCGCGCTGTAGGATGCGAAAGTTCTTGAGGGACTTCTTCTGCTCGAGTTCTTACAGTGCTAAATATAGGTGTCGTCTAGTTGCAAACGTCGCTCGGTATAGACGCAGAGGTGCGAGTTTGGATACGCTCCTTCCTTTATATTTTAAAACTGCATTTCGGCTGTCTCTAATGGTATCAGTCTGATGGAACCACGAAGATAATTTTTCCACTTTTTAACCCACCAGTAATAGAAAAACTTCCAGAAACAATTCCGCTAAGCAGCTCGTGGCTGCGTCAAGAACAATACAGTTTGTAATCAAGAGTTTCTTCGTCCTACAGCGGCCACCGGCTACCAGCCGCCAGTCGTCTGACCTCAGCCGCCATCCTATCACGTGAACTATCAGCAGAAGAGGAGAGAAGCATTATATAGTGTGCAACATCATACGTTTTTTCCCACTTACACTATAGGGCACTGGAAGTATCGGGACTACCTTACATGGAGACATTTTCTTAAGATTCCCTTTTCCATTTTTGAATTAGTTGTTTGTAGCTCTGTCACAGAACAGGTAAAAAATCTCTCCTCCAACATGACTGAAACCGGGAGCCAAACCAGCTTTCATTTTACAGGCCAACTATTACCTCAGAGCTAGCGAAGAGTTGAGGCATTCGTTTCTTCCTTATTACCCCAGTGGTGGCTAGGAGAGACAAATCGCAACAAAAAGATGATATTAACTGAAATTTCCATGTGAAATGACCTTCCTGAAATTAATATGATAAGCAGATATCGTTTTGTCACATCTTGAGTGGAAATCACTGAAATTATTCAGTGGAAATGACAAGAAGATATCAAGTGAATGTAGTAGGATAATTCTGTTCCATCCATTAAATAAGTCAATGATCACAGAGATGCCAAATATTTTCTGATATGCTATATATTACCAGTAGCAGATTACATGTTCAAGCTGATGTGATCCTGGAGTAAGCTCAGAAGTAAGCACATCTTGGATTTGAAAGACTCAGTCGCTGATGGTCGGAAAACCGAAAGTATGTGCCAAGAGATTTTAAGTTTAGGGCCCAGAGTATAGTTGCTAATTATACTCCAATACAATGTCTGGAGACTAGACATCATGATCAATAGCTGTCACAGTTATTTTTGTTGTTCTGTCTTAAGAATTCTGAAGACAAAAAGCCCATTTGCCCGGAGGTAATTAATTTTTTTGACTAACCCAAGTAGTAAGTTGTTGTGTACACATAATCATCAGTAGGGAACACATCTTTTTTATTTCTAGACTTAGTAACTATTTTTGTTGCTACCGATTTCACTGGTACTACCCCAAAAGACAGGCACACAAATGAAGAGGCAACAACACAGCATGGATTACAAAATGTGAACATTCGCAGGGAGGTTCCTAAGCTACGGCTACAGAAATTCCAAATCAAGAAAGACTACTGTGCACGAAACCATATGCAAGGGCCAAAAAAGAGGGCTGAAAAAGCGGTTGAAAATGAAACCAGAGGTGAATGTATACAGTTCAAGTTCGATTCCAGCTTCTGATAACATGAAACGAGGAGCAGCTGCCATCTCAGTGTGGAACAATTCACACAAAACGCTGACAGTAACGTCTAGAATAAGCCATCCTTAAAAAAAAAAAAAAAAAAAAAAAAAAAACAACCACACACACAACTGTCATTCAATATATAAATAATGAAAGAATGGCAAATATCATCTACTTCTTATGATTACACTATAACTGCTGATGCTGCGTTGTCAAAAAAGTGCCCAGTTTGAAGAGAATTTCAATTACCACATACTTAACGTAGTTCAATTGGGAAACTGCGAAAGTCCGTCGTCCGTCTGAAAACTCTAGTGACGGACAGTCTCACAGACTGACATTATCCATGGAACTTCTCACCAAGAAGACTAAGAACAACCGAGGCTCAATTACTGACTCCTGTTCGGATATTAACGGATGCCAGATTCTTCCAACGTGCTTTCTTCGCAGAAGATCGCAGTATTCCAGACATCGTCCGAGACCATCATTCAGTTCCACTAATCGGCGAAAACATGAAGCGTTCTTCATGAAGAAAAGTAACAATTGTTTTATTAACTGATTCTTCTTATAAGAATGAACTACAGGATGCTGGCACAAGCTAACGTAAAAAGAAAGAGCGTACAAAGGGGTCAAAAAAATTAAGACAGGGAAGTCAGCCGAAAAAAGGGAAAATCTTCGAGAAAATGAAAACTAGATCTAACTATTAACTAAAAAACCAAAAGAGAGGAGATCATAACGCCTTAAGAAAAGAGAGAGGGAACAGATGAAGGAGTAGAATGAATCAGAGGAAGAGGGAGCCGATTGTCTCTCCATTTCTAATGAGAGCTGAGGCGCATGCCAGCAGAGCCGTCCGTAAGGGGGACAACCTCGACAAATGTCGGAGGCCCGGGCTTTTGGGGGACCCGTGGAAAAAATTGTATCTTTATCTGTATTTTTGCTCTTCATCCAATTGCGTTTTTTTGGAGTATAGTAATCTTCGCCGAATTGCCTGTGCTGGGCGATCGTACACGCCCGTGCAGTCAATGTTGCTAGCCATGCTTTTGTTAGAGAAATTTAAAATAACAAAAAAATAAATCAACGGAACGAAAACATTTTATAGCTTGTCCAACTTTTCTTGGTGCAGTACCACTTGGCACCCGTCGACAGACGTTTTCATACTCTTACCACTGTGCCTGTCACTACTGCCACTCTATGCAGCCCGCATCTCGTGGTCGTGCGGTAGCGTTCCCGCTTCCCACGTTCGGGTTCCCGGGTTCGATTCCCGGCGGGGTCAGGGATTTTCTCTGCCTCGTGATGGCTGGGTGTTGTGTGATGTCCTTAGGTTAGTTAGGTTTAAGTAGTTCTAAGTTCTAGGGGACTGATGACCATAGATGTTAAGTCCCATAGTGCTCAGAGCCATTTGAACCACTCTATGCAATCTGGCACTGACAAAGGGACCTCTTGGCAATCGGATCTAAGTAATTTTTTACATTTATCGTAAGTGAAGTTCTGAACTTAAATGGTTCAAATGGCTCTGAGCACTATGGGACTCAACTGCTGAGGTCATTAGTCCCCTAGAACTTAGAACTAGGTAAACCTAACTAACCTAAGGACATCACAAACATCCATGCCCGAGGCAGGATTCGAACCTGCGACCGTAGCGGTCTTGCGGTTCCAGACTGCAGCGCCTTTAACCGCACGGCCACTTCGGCCGGCTCTGAACTTAAATACAGGATGTTCAAAAAAAAAAAAAAAAAAAAAAAAAAAAGTGTCGAATGTTGGTGGCAGTACCCACCGAAACCAGAAAAGAAGTCCGATAAACATGGTCTCTAAAATGCATACCTTAAGAGCTATGAGCACTTGTTTGGTAGGAGAGACGTGTTTCACAGTAGCGAAGATGAATGCTCATACTCTTAAGGCATGCATGTTAGAGTCTACGTCTATTGGATTTTTTTATTGATTTCGTCCATACTACCTCTCCCCAAAATACGGAAGCAAAGAACATGCAGTAGCAGGGATGCGTTTCACAGTATCGAAGATGAAGAAGGGTTGGTAGGGCTCGTAGGGGTACTACCATCTCTCAAAATATTCGACATTTTTTTAACACTCTTAATACCTTTCCCAAAGCAGTTGAATGCAAATCTGACAAATTCTTGAGAACATCGACTTTGAAGTTTTTCCGTCTGTCTTTAATATGCTAAAATAATGTATATATATTTCAGTAAGCCCTATATCTCTGTGGTAGAGTATTAGCTCGTTTCGTGGAGAGCCTAGAATCGTTTAAACAAAGGTACATGTTCTGTGAGCATTTATATGGAGTGTAAAATACAAAAAGCTAGAAAAAATAATCTGTAATTTGTTTTAATTATACACTCTTGATTAACAGTCTTTACAAGATCGGTAACCAAGAAATTTTGATTTTAATGAAAATTTGACTCCTCCGTGCAATATATAATTAGAAATAAACAGACGTACAGTATTAACAACTAATGACTATTAGGTATATTAATTATTACGAATTTGAAGAATTTTATATTAAAATCAATATATATTTAACTGAATGAAAAAGAAAGAAAAATTAATGACCGGAACGAGACTTCAAATAGCGATTAATAGTCTCGTGCGCCTTATGTATTCTACACTTCATGGAAATGCTTGTACAACATGTACCTTTGTTTAATAATTTTATTCCACATGGAACCGAAACCAGGACCGCCATGTAGCGACCTAGCACTCTGCCACAGTACCATAGTACTTGTCGAAATGTATGTACCTTATTTTAGCACATTCAACGCGTTCGGGAAACTTAAAAATCGATTTTCCCCAAGAGCTTTTAAGAGTGGCATCGAACAGCTTTGGGAGAGGTATATATGAGTTCCTTACTTCACGTGCCAAAAATAAAAAATCCTATTGCCGTGGGCCGCCCTATGAGAGCGGATGTAGTAGCTATTACTCAATATACTGCTTATAGTTTGACGTTGAGCTGTGCCCTTGAATTAATTTCGTATTAAATTCATTGCTACAAATAAGTACCACACGTGAACATGAACGTCGCCTTAACGCGCCTTCACGATACATTGTTATTTCCGTACGTGCAGTTGGGCAGAACGTAGCGCGAGCGGCAAATGTTAGAGTTGAAACTGCAGCACTGTCGTAGCTGTTCCCAGCACGAGATTCCTTGCCCTGCGGCTACCATAGTGCTTACCCCTTCTTCGTTCCCCCTGCTAGCCTCTGACACGACTTTAGTAAAGTTGGCCAGGGTATGGCCTACTAACTGTCGAAATCAATTTTGCAACACATATTGATAATCGACTGTGACGAAGACAGAGGACCACTATCGCCAAAGCAAACAATAAATCCTCACGTACAGCGTTTGGCAGTTCTGTCAGCGAAAAATAAACGTAGCTTTTCCACATATTTAAATACGGATTGAGCTACTTTCTAAAACCCTTTGGTGACAAGAATAGCGTTTATTCCATTGATAAAAGGCCGACAATGTCTTAAAGGCTGTAACATTGTGACTGCTATTTTCATTAATGCTGACGACTCTTGTTTTCGCATTTGGTTCTCCTGTCACGGTGCTGGTATTTTACATGTGGTATGTTTCAGATTTAAGGTCTGAGCTATTTCATTTATTTAATTAACGTTAGGTGGTGGTGGTTAGTGTTTAACGTCCCGTCGACAACGAGGTCATTAGAGACGGAGCGCAAGCTCGTGTTAGGGAAGGACTGGGAAGGAAATCGGCCGTGTCCTTTCAAAGGAACCATCCCGGCATTTGCCTGAAACGATTTAGGGAAATCACGGAAAACCTAAATCAGGATGGCCGGAGACGGGATTGAACCGTCGTCCTCCCGAATGCGAGTCCAGTGTGCTAACCACTGCGCCACCTCGCTCGGTAATTAACGTTAGGAGTGACGGCAGTGTGCAAGATGTTTTTGCGAAAATTGAGCTTCTTCGCTTCCGCAGGTGGTGAAACATTTGTGAATCTATCAAACAGTTCTCTTTATACCTGAGGTGGGTTACAAAATTTTAAAAATGATTTAATACTACTGCTTTCACCGTTTCTTAAAACTTTTGTTATTCGGAGGTAGGCATGTCAATTATATGTTTCGACGGTACTGTCGGGTTATGCACATAAATCTGATGCACAGGCCGATCAGGGGAAACGTAAACGCAATGATAAATTTGTAAAATAGCTGTAGAAAATAAAAAGGCAATAGGTACCTACTTTGTGCCAAAAGATTATCCAGTGTCGAATGTAAGTAATCTTTCAACGTCAGCAGAAGCAGAACATCGTCCTGAGCAGAAACATTAGCTAACTGCATCTAATGCATGCCTTTTGACGCCTGACGAAGCAGAAGTACTTGAACAAAAGTCTGAGTCTGATGGATGTAGTGACTGCGACTGGTATCTGTGATCCTCAGCAAAGGTCATATCCGTTTAATAACAGAGATAGTGACAGAATTGTTAGAATGGGCGTTTCAAATCTTGATCTTCGAACAGTTCAACAGTTATAGCCGAAGAAAGTAGAAAATTTACCAAGCATCACTTGCATTCCAAAAGCTCTAACAATGGGCTCTCAATGCCGAGGTTATCAGCGACTAACAACAAATTTTGAATAAAATGAGACTGGTTAGTGTAGAGTAGCAACCACAAAAAACTCCCCTGTTGGCCATGCTTATTATTTCAGAGTGATCTACATCTACATCTACATACATACTCGGCAATCCACCATACGGTGCGTGGCGGAGGGTACCTCTTACCACAACTAGCATCTTCTCTCCCTGTTCCACTCCCAAACAGAACGAGGGAAAATGACTGCCTATATGCCTCTGTATGAGCCCTAATCTGTCTTATCTTAGCTTTGTGGTCTTTCCGCGAAGTGTAAGTTGGCGGCAGTAAAATTGTACTGCAATCAGCTTCAAATGCTAGTTCTATAAATTTCCTCAGTAGCGATTCACGAAAAGAACGCCTCTTTTCCTCTAGAGACTCCCACCCGAGTTCCTGAAGCATTTCCGTAACACTCGCGTGATGATCAAACCTACCAGTAACAAATCTAGCACCCCGCCTCTGAATTGCTTCTATGTCCTCCCTCAATCCGACCTGATAGGGATCCCAAATGCTCGAGCAGTACTCAAGAATAGTGTTTTATAAGCGGTCTCCTTTACAGATGAACCACTGAAACGCGTATGTACTCGGTAGCAGCGATGGCGAGGCATGACAGAATCTCTGACCAGAGAGTTATTTATCGTTGCTAGTCTGCGCTTGACCGCGCGACAGTTCTGATGTACGTAGCGAGTCGCGAGAGCATGTAGTAGCGCGCGAGAGACAGTCGCAGTTGTGTGTGAGGAGTCGGCGGGCGTCGACATGGGGCTCTGGTCAAGGTTCAGGACGAGGTGTATTTTTTAAATAAGGTAATGAAGCAGCATTGCGCTCATCTGATAATATAATGTATTTTAACAGTAATTAATTTGTTCAAGAATCGCCCCAATAATAATTTTGTTCTGAAAGCAATTTTTTAAGAAAATAATCATTACAATTGAAACAATACTTCCTATGCTTTTCCTGCCAGAATCAATTTATAAGATTTGCACAGGGCCTAAGGTCAGCGCAGATGACCTAATAAAATTTATCAGGTTGATCATAACGTTAATTTTGTGGGGACTTAATATTTTTGCACATTGTTATTATCATTGAGTTTTACTACTGTGGGAAGCTAACATTTGCACTATTTGCAATTATTATTCAATTCTTTTCATTTTCATATTTTTGTGCGAAAGTTACACTTGGCTCTATTTTCATTAACATTTAAATATTGTCATTTAAAAATTTTGCAGGGAGGTTACACTTGGCGACATCGGGTTCAGGATCGTATTTCGTTGAGAATCTTCTGAGAAGTAGTCAGATATTTTGCTCTTAATTACCTAATATAATTAGCATTTGGCGCAACGCTTTTACTAATTTTATGACTTTCTTTCCTCAGATCATCGGCAATTCGTTGCTCTGTTGTATTTGTGTGTTGCTTTTGCATTGTGCTTATTTGTTTTGTGAATAATTGTGACTATTGTAAAAATGCCGCGAAAGACTGTGAATAGTGTATCGCGAGGTATAATGAATGAAATTACCGACTTAAGCAACTTCACTGATAGTGCTTGTGACGCGCAGTGTAATGATGACAATCCACCGTTTACTGACAATCATCCTACTAATGAGCAAACAAACTCAATTGTCTCCTCTGTTAATTTGACAACAATTGATGACGCGGGACGCTCTATTGTAATGAGCGCTGCCCAGCTTAACACAACCGGTTTACTAAATTCACGTGAAGAACACACAAATTTGTCTAATGAAAATGAACAGGATACACAAAGTACGACGGATTTATTTAATTGCAAAATAATGTCTGACAGTGTACATCCGACTGACAAACCTTTTTGTGAATCTCAGAATAACCAAATGGTTACGGAAAGCGAGACAATTCCAGGTACACCACTAAACAACACGGCGAATAGAAATGATAATTTTGTGTCGGATCCAATTATGGCATTTTTGCTACAAATGAATAAACAACTTCAGGAAGATTTCAAACAACAGAGTGAAAAATTAGACAACAATTCCAGACAGCTAAATGAAAAATTAGACAACAATTCTAGACAGCTTAGTGAACAGATCAAACAGCTTAATGAAAAACATGACAGCCTTAATGAAAAATTAGACAACAATTCTAGACAGCTTAGCGAGCAGATTACAGCCGTTGCCGCGCAGTGTCATGATACTAAGGAACAGTTACGCGAGGAAATTGAGGCGTGTTCAAGAAAAAGTAGAGAAGAAATTAGATCTGTTGCGCAAGAATTAAGGGAAATGCAAACAGCTACAACAGAAACACTTAGAGCGGAAATTAGCGCAGTCGGTAAACAATGCTCTGAAAAGGCTACACAATTACGCGACGAGTTTAAACTAATGACAGCAGAACTTTCGCGCACAATGGATGCAAAGATAGACGCGAAATTCGACCAACAGAACACTCAGATTGACGAACGTTTTAATCACCACATACAAAACAGTGATACGCGTTTCCGCAAATTCATACAGGATCAAAATAAAATAAAACGTCAAGTAATGGAAACAATCACAGCACAGAGACAGGAAGACAAACGTAAATTGTTCGCGAAAGCAAAGACATACGTAGACAACAATATTGCTACAGTGTCCGACGAAATTAATACCATCAAACAGTCGAACACAGAATTACGTGACGAAATTTCCGATCTTAAATCGAAAACAGACACATACACAACAGATTTTCAAACAGTGACCGACAGACTCGAACAATTAGAGCTAACACAGGATTTCGATGTCGTCAAAGCTGACGTTAAAAAACTGAACGAAACTACACGTAAATTGCAAAAACAGATTAATGCCTCTGATACTAAAACCGATGATCAGGTAAAAATACTGACTGAAAAATGTGATGAATTGGCCAGTCATATTGACGTTATTGAAAGTAATAATGACAGCAAATCAGACGATACCTCACCGGTTTCATTTAATCAAACACCTGAATTTCAAAATCTACAGCAGTCGATTAATGAGATCGATTCGTCTAATAACACGTTGCGTAGAAAATTGTCAAGTTTACAGCAAGAAGTAACAGAGATGAAAAGTATTTCAGTTAATTACACATCACAGCAGACGTCATTTGCCGAACATTTGTCACGCTCATACAGCCAGTATAAATTAAGCAATTTACAGCGACTACGCGACTTAAAATCTGAAAAGCTACGCAACTTGAAATCCGAAATGACACAGACAAACAGATTCTCACACGAACCTGAACGTGTTCTCAAATTCAGAGACGATAACGTCGATTACGAGCAATTTTTATCTGTAAGAATATTTAAGGTATTTGACAATGACAGAGCACAGGTATACGCTTTGAACCGTATACGACAATTTGTTTTTGTGTTTTCAGTAGCATTGCCTATAATGCAGAAACTGGCATTAGTATGGATACAGCAATTTATTTCTGAATTTTTACCGCCATTGCCTGTTACACAAAAGCTGAAGTTTATTTGCAGCGCGTAATTGACCTCAGGGGATTCATTACGCTTTAATGCCGTAGCGTGCATAGGGCCCCGAGCTGTAGTAGTGCTGTTTCATCTTTAGTTTTCTGCACTGCTGCCTTCTCTTCTACTATCCTTTATATCTATCAAAACAGCTCTTTAACTATTGCTCTATCTAGAATTAAGAATATGTAATGAAAACCCGATAAGACGAAATTTTACCGAAAGTGACAATTTTCATTAGGCACTCCAGAATCACGAGAACTTTAATTACAGATAAAATCGTAATCATCAGTATGTACAAAATTTTGAGCAGTCGCAACCACATTTTTGTAACAATAGATGTTTTTCACCACAATAGCATGAAAGTCAGTCGCTTAGCATACGTAACCAACAATGCAGTCTACAAGGTCAACCAAACTTTAATGTTTCGCCGCGTGCACGTATAGTCCCAGCTCCAACAAATAATAACGCACGACAGCAAAGAAATAACTAAGTATAGAAACACACTACTCCAATTCTTATCGCACTACACTGTATAGAAGTGACTATCATGACAAACGTAAAAAAATAATGAGCACAATTTTCAGCGTACATTTAATAACAGTCGATCTTTTCAGCAGCAAGAACATTAGCAACAACATATTATCATGAATGAACCAGACAATAGGTGTCATCTATAGCGTAACACGTCAGTAAGAAATAACAGAGCAGTTCAAATAGTGGATATGCCACAGCATCCTCCCGTAAAATAAATAACAGCACGTACGATAGAATTTGACCACATACAGTACAGGTTGCATATTCCAGTAACGCAAGCATTAATTTTGACACGCAGAATCTTGTTCACGAGAATGTTATTTGAAACACGCCTTGTTGAATGCACCACTTTTATCGCACCCAGACCTTACCAAAATTTTTCCGTTGCCACCGACAGTTCTAACACCGCTTTAGGCGTACATATTTTTCAGGAAATTGAAGAAGATGGTTGTTTGTTGTTTGTTGTGGTCTTCAGTCCTGAGACTGGTTTGATGCAGCTCTCCAAGGTACTCTATCCTGTGCAAGCTTCTTCATCTCCCAGTACCTACTGCAGCCTACATCCTTTTGAATCTGCTTAGTGTATTCATCTCTTGGTCTCGCCCTACGATTTTTTCCCTCCACGCTGCCCTCCAATACTAAATTGGTGATCCCTTGATGCCTCAGAACATGTCCTACCAACCGATCCCTTCTTCTGGTCAAGTTGTGCCACAAACTCCTCTTCTCCCCAATCCTATTCAGTACCTCCTCATTAGTTATGTGATCTACCCATCTAATCTTCAGCATTCTTCTGTAGCACCACATTTCGAAAGCTTCTATTCTCTTCTTGTCCAAACTATTTACCGTCCATGTTTCACTTCCATACATGGCTACACTCCATACAAATACTTTCAGAAATGACTTCCTGACACTTAAATCTATACTCGATGTTAACAAATTTCTCTTCTTCAGAAACGCTTTCCTTGCCATTGCCAGTCTACATTTTATATCCTCTCTACTTCGACCATCATCAGTTATTTTGCTCCCCAAATAGCAAAACTCCTTTACTACTTTAAGTGTCTCATTTCCTAATCTAATATCCTCAACATCACCCGACTTAATTCGACTACATTCCATTATCCTCGTTTTGCTTTTGTTGATGTTCATCTTATATCCTCCCTTCAAGACACCATCCATTCCATTCAACTGCTCTTCCAAGTCCTTTGCTGTCTCTGACAGAATTACAATGTCATCGGCGAACCTCAAAGTTTTTATTTCTTCTCCATGGATTTTAATACCTACTCCGAATTTTTCTTTTGTTTCCTTTACTGCTTGCTCAATATACAGATTGAATAACATTGGGGAGAGACTACAACCCTGTCTCACTCCCTTCCCAACCACTGCTTCCCTTTCATGCCCCTCGACTCTTATAACTGCCATCTGGTTTCTGTACAAATTGTAAATAGCCTTTCGCTCCCTGTATTTTACCCCTGCCACCTTTAGAATTGGAAAGAGAGTATTCCAGTCAACATTGTCAAAAGCTTTCTCTAAGTCTACAAATGCTAGAAACGTAGGTTTGCCTTTCCTTAATCTTTCTTCTAAGATAAGTCGTAAGGTCAGTATTGCCTCACGTGTTCCAGTATTTCTATGGAATCCAAACTGATCTTCCCCGAGGTCGGCTTCTACTAGTTTTTCCATTCGTCTGTAAAGAATTCGTGTTAGTATTTTGCAGCTGTGACTTATTAAACTGATTGTTCTGTAATTCTCACATCTGTCAACACCGGCTTTCTTTGGGATTGGAATGATTATATTCTTCTTGAAGTCTGAGGGTATTTCGCCTGTCTCATACATCTTGCTCACCAGATGGTAGCCCGCATCTCGTGGTCGTGCGGTAGCGTTCTCACTTCCCACGCCCGGGTTCCCGGGTTCGATTCCCAGCGGGGTCAGGGAAGCTTCAATCTACTTAATCTGTCGTGTGTGAATTTAGCTGAAAGTAAAAATTGTATAGCTCTATGGTCTGTGTAGACGGTGGTATGTCTGCCATAAAGGAAGTGCCGAAATCTCGTAAAAGCCCATAAAACACATAACGTTTCCAGTTCTCTAACAGAATAATTTCGTTCCGCAGGTGACAGAATGCGACTTGCAAATGCGATGTTTTTAATTACTGTACAACCATCTTAGTGAACGCATTATTGTGGCCAAGATAGATACGAAGCCCACACCTACTACAGTAGTACAAGTTTATATGCCAACTAGCTCTGCAGATGACGAAGAAATTGAAGAAATGTATGATGAAATAAAAGAAATTATTCAGATAGTGAAGGGAGACGAAAATTTAATAGTCATGGGTGACTGGAATTCGAGTGTAGGAAAAGGGAGAGAAGGAAACATAGTAGGTGAATATGGATTGGGGCTAAGAAATGAAAGAGGAAGCCGCCTGGTAGAATTTTGCACAGAGCACAACATAATCATAGCTAACACTTGGTTTAATAATCATGATAGAAGGTTGTATACATGGAAGAACCCTGGAGATACTAAAAGGTATCAGATAGATTATATAATAGTAAGACAGAGATTTAGGAACCAGGTTTTAAATTGTAAGACATTTCCAGGGGCAGATGTGGACTCTGACCACAATCTATTGGTTATGACCTGTAGATTAAAACTGAAGAAACTGCAAAAAGGTGGGAATTTAAGGAGATGAGACCTGGATAAACTGAAAGAACCAGAGGTTGTACAGAGTTTCAGGGAGAGCATAAGGGAACAATTGACAGGAATGGGGGAAAGAAATAAAGTAGAAGAAGAATGGGTAGCTTTGAGGAATGAAGTAGTGAAAGCAGCAGAGGATCAAGTAGGTAAAAAGACGAGGGCTAGTAGAAATCCTTGGGTAACAGAAGAAATATTGAATTTAATTGATGAAAGGAGAAAATATAAAAATGCAGTAAATGAAGCAAGCAAAAAGGAATAGAAACGTCTCAAAAATGAGATCGACAGGAAGTGCAAAATGGCTAAGCAGGGATGGCTAGAAGACAAATGTAAGGATGTAGAGGCTTATCTCACTAGGGGTAAGATAGATACTGCCTACAGGAAAATTTAAGAGACCTTTGGAGATAAGAGAACCACTTGTATGAACATCAAGAGCTCAGATGGAAACCCAGTTCTAAGCAAAGAAGGGAAAGCAGAAAGGTGGAAGGAGTATATAGAGGGTCTGTACAAGGGCGATGTACTTGAGGACAATATTATGGAAATGGAAGAGGATGTAGATCGAGATGAAATGGGAGATACGATACTGCGTGAAGAGTTTGACAGAGCACTGAAAGACCTGAGTCGAAACAAGGCCCCCGGAGTAGACAACATTCCATTGGAACTACTGACGGCCTTGGGAGAGCCAGTCCTGACAAAACTCTACCATCTGGTTCAAAAAATGGTTCAAATGGCTCTGAGCACTATGGGACTCAACTGCTGTGGTCATAAGTCCCCTAGAACTTAGAACTACTTAAACCTAACTAACCTAAGGACAGCACACAACACCCAGCCATCACGAGGCAGAGAAAATCCCTGACCCCGCCGGTAATCGAACCCGGGAACCCGGGCGCGGGAAGCGAGAACGCTACCGCACGACCACGAGCTGCGGACACAATGAACATTTCCTGATCCTAATGAACACATAGACACTAATCCCTCCCCTGCACCTTCTACCACAACTTCACTTTATCCCACCATGACCCCAAATTCCTAAACGCCAAATCCCTCATCCCACAAATCAGGAAGTTCATCCTTCACATTCCCATCATCCAAATCAAACTCCCGAAGGATTCAGTACTTATCAAATCGACGAATTCCAATTTTCGCCGGCCGCGGTGGTCGTGCGGTTCTGGCGCTGCAGTCCGGAACCGCGGGACTGCTACGGTCGCAGGTTCGAATCGTGCCTCGGGCATGGGTGTGTGTGATGTCCTTCGGTTAGTTGGGTTTAAGTTATTCTAAGTTCAAGGGGACTTATGACCTAAGATGTTGAGTCCCATAGTGCTCAGAGCCATTTGAACCATTTGAATCCAACTTTCACTCAGACCTCCTCCTTAATTTTCCACATGTTGCCTTTGGCTCTCATGCCTCCCTCCCGCCCTTAAATACTGCCTCACCTTGCAACAAACCCAGCCTCCTCACTGTCCAACCAGCCTAACGAAAGTTGGCCCTGAGATCATGTCGGTAGTCTCTCCCATGAATTCTAATCTTGTCTTAGAAATCGGCATAGCAAGCTGTATCTACAGTGACCTAAGTCTCACCTTCCTTATGCAAGTCTTTACACAGTCTGTCCTAACCATCGATCATCTCCTCATGGAGGGGGTCATGATTTACAATCACTGTCATCAAGTCACACTCTCCAAATGCCCCCCCCCCCCAGTCCTGCAGTTGCCAAAAATGCCTCCTTTAAAATGATCTCACTCCTAATTCTAACATCCACCCAACTGTCTTCACTGTAAAGCCTCCAACTTCCTAAAATAAAGTCCAAACCTCGCTTTCTGTCTTCCATGCAACACCTGCAATGGTAACCACTTGACACACTTTGGTAAACGCAAAGCCAAACACCAATCTGTCAAGCCATAATTAACTGTCCCTGTTCATCCTATTGATCATTCTGTCCTTCCCAATAACTATCTCCACACACTTTCCACTGTGAAAGATTTCAGATTCCTCATTGCCATCCTCCAAAATATCCATCCCTTCCAATGACTGCATACCTTAAGCAAATTTCCCTTGCCACCCACTCTGTTTTCCACCTCAATGCCCAAGCCACCTACTCTGCAAACCAAGTCCATTATCTTTTTACCTTCGTTTAAAATTCTCCATGCTATCATCCATACATCCTACTCCCTACTCTCTCAACAGAGTGTAACAGTTCTGCAGCACTCTACATCACAATGTCCACTCCCCACCTACCAACAAGTTCCTTTTAATGCATACCCTGTCCCAATGCAACGTCGATACCTTTATTCTGAATGAAACATTTCTTCATTTCAATCCTATCTCGCCATCTGAACCTCTCCCTATATGGTCCCTCATACATATAGTCCCCTTCCCCTGGCCAGAGCTAGAGTTGCAATCGGCGACCACAAGGACACCCCAATTTGGCCACAAGTGTTACTCAATAGTTATACAAAACAGCTTATGCTTTACTTCAGAACTCTGTTACCTGTGCTACTATCTACACGTGACCTAATAATCCTATCCCCTACATTCATTCATCCACATAGCCCATACCTTTTCCAACTATATTATTTCTGCTGATCTCAACATCAATAGTAGATTCCCCACACAACTCCAGTGGCAGTGCCCTTTTACAGACCCCCTCCAAGGTATTGTTCCCATTTTGCAGCACACTTGTCCTGAACGCAACACCACAACAGATGTCGTCCTAGCATCTCCCAGCCTCCATGGACACTTCACTGCAGAAATCATCAACCCAATTGGAAGTGACCACCAAGCCATCCTGCCCACCATGTCCTTGCAACCATGCAATTCATCCCAATCTCTAACCAAAAATTATCCATGGCTACTCCCACTACAACAAGAATGGCTACTTGGGGGTGCATAGGTATCAAAAATGGCTCTGAGCACTATGGGACTCAACTGCTGCGGTCATCAGTCCCCTAGAACTTAGAACTACTTAAAACTAACTAACCGAAGGACATCACACACATCCATGCCCGAGGCAGGATTCGAACCTGCGACCGCAGCAGTGCATAGGTATCCTGATTGGAAGCAATCCCCTAACCTTCCAGCAACCTGACGGTATAGGCCATGCCATGGTCTTCCTGCAGCAGACCTTGTTGGACAATATATCTATCCACATCTCTACCAAGGGAATATATCCTCAACATACCAGTCTCCTCTCACAAGCCACTCACCTTCTCAAGATCCTGACGCTCATACTGCTCCGAGTCCTAAAGCCTTGTGATCCAGGATACAATCACGCGACACTGGCAAATACAGAGACACATCGGTATTTGCTCAATGATAAAAAATGACGTGACTGACGCCATTCATTCACTAGACTCAATGTTACACTCTCCATACCCTTTCTAAGTACTGAAAAGGATCACAGTGACTCACTGGCAGTCATTCCATCCTTCACTACCCACTCCTCCACATCAACCATGCCTTATCTGACAACTTAACAAAGCGGACCAATTTGCATCTTATTTGCCTGATATCTTCTCAACCCTCAACGACAAACACTTCGATTACTCCATGTTTTATACCATCCATGAATGCACAAATACAACTGTCCCTCATCTAGCTCTCTGCTTTCAGTAATTCGATAACATAACACAAACAGAATTAAAGATCCCAATCACAGCATATGATGTAAGAAAAGAACCTCATCGAAAACGCAACACACCCCCTGGTTATGACTTCATTGCCTATCGACATCTATACCCTGTCTCTTTTCTAGTCACCCTTGCCACCCCTTAAACCACTATGCTCTCCACAGGTTTCTGTTCCAAAAAATAGAAAGCCTACAAAATCCTAGTTTTCCTCAAACTTCACAAACACTCTGCTGATGCCTAGTCCTGCCACCGCATCTGCTTCCTTCATCATATAGGAAGGTCTTCGAATCTATCCTCTCCTGAAGCATCCATCAACAACTGAACCAACATCGCCTACTTCTCATTAATGAGTGTAGTTTCCACCCCACCGTCTCCTCTGATGATCAGCTCTTGCACCTCACCCCTCTCCTATTCCACCAGTTCAATACCTGTAAATCCGCTATTTTTATCTCCTTCGACCTAGATAATGCCTGCAACAGTGTATAGAATTCCAGTTTCCTTTTTAAACTTCAGACTTACACACTTTCAATTAATTATGCCCGTCTTATTGCATCCTTCCATTCTAATCGCCCATCCTTTGCCACTGTTAGCAACGCCAATTCCCATATCTTAATCCCAGTGTAGGCATGACCCAAGACTCAGTCCTCTCTCCTCTCCTCTGTTTTACACTGCAATATGCCCAAACCACCTCCACCAGTCCAACTTCTTCAGTATGCTGATGGCAACACTTCCCTTGTGCTCTATCCTACACTCCAGAAATCCCAACAATTCTGACAATCCCACCACAATCAGTTTATTTCCTGGCGCTCCCGTTGGCTTCCCAAGATCAATTATTCCTAAACCCAAGCCATAGTTATAGGACAAACCACTCGCACCTTCCATCTCCATGATTTCTACTTTATCATTTACAACCGTCTTGTCCAATTAAGCAATACACTAAAATACCTTGGACTAACCATTAAGTGGCAACTAACGTGGAAATCTTACCAACTAATCAACCAACACAATGTCTACAGTAGATTAAAACTATTAAAGCTATTATCTGGTCGAACTTAAGGATTGCACTGTCCTCCACAGCTACGAAACCTTGATGTCTCCCATCCCTTGCTACACAAATGTTCCGTCAATATCCAGCCCACCTAAATTTTATAAGTCGCTCCAGCTCATGCAATGTCATGTGCTCTGCCATGCTTTCCTGGAACCCTTACCGATTCATCAGATTCCCGCCTCTGCTCACTCACATTGAGCAATTCCGAACAACCTACACCACCTGCAAACTCGATTCCTACAATCCTACAGTTTCCCATCTACTTTCCAATTCTCGTATGGTAATGCGCCTCTAACAACACATCCCGCCAAGTGTACACCTACACACACTCCACATACTCTTCCAAAGAAATTTCGATCATCTCTCCCTCCCACATTATGAACTCCATCCTTACATTTACCCACCCTAACAACTTCAAATCCGTCCTACCCATTCCACCTCATCACGGCTCTCCCTCCACACCTTTTCCTATTTCCTGTACCTATTTTTCTCTGTTCTCTCCCTATCCCTTTTCCCCATCAAAATTTAGCCTTACTGATACTCAATCTACTCCTCCCCTCTTATATCCCAATAGACAATCCTACCCCATCGACACTGTGCACCAGTCCTCCATCCTTAAACCACCACTCCTCTACCCTCCTCAGCAACCAACCTTTTCCCCTGGAGCAACAGAAGACCTATCCCAGGGCAAAGCCTTCCAGTTTTAGTAAGAGTGAAGTGCTTTTTTAACATCGGTATTTTTCATCATGTTTTAAATGTACTCTTACTGTGTTTCGTTTCTACCAGTTAATATTATTCATTTTATGTTCACCTTCATTGTAAATATCTCACCTTTTGTTAGTGTTTATTTTCGTCTCAGTGCTGACTTGTCACTTGGCTGACGAGCGCGTTTAGTGTATCGCTGACAGCTGCCCCCGCCTCCCACCCCTCGCCCCCTGCTGTCCGTCACATATCGGGTGAGGGGAGGATGAAATTACGATAAAGAACTCACTTTCAGTTGAGTGAAGAATTGAGTCCGTGTTTGTGGATCATCTAACTCTGCTATTACTTTCTGCAGTACTTTGTAGAAGAAGTTAATAACATAACTGGATCAAAGATAATTTGAGTACAGAAAATCCATCTGCGCTTACCACTGAAGAACAAGAGCAATTTATTGATATTTTTTAGACTCAACGTTGAAACAGAAACTCGTCTTCTCACCACTACCTGAGTTTCGAAGCTTGGTGAAGCAGGAGTATACGAAAGATTTAGCACCTTTCGCAACCTCCTATTTCAGAGATATGGTTTTCACCATTGACAGTCACCGATACGAACATAGATCGCTAAAGAATGTGAAGAAAGAGATGCGAGTAGCAATTTCCAGTTTAGTGCCGACATTAGATGAACTGATGATAAGGAAACGGGCTTATTCTTTCCACTGATTTAGTTCCAAGAATAAGATGTAGTGACAATGAAAGTTGATTAAAATTTCTCATCTAACATTTATTAAAGAAATAACTACTCTTACTCATTCTTTTCGAAGGCTTGTTTATCCCACACTTCGAGTCGGATGTCACTTGGGAAAGGAGCCACGGATGTTTAAGTCAAGAGAGTTCTGGATCCAAAAAGTTTGAAAACCACTGGTATATTAATGAAACTTGCTTCATATGTGCTAGATGGTGAAATAGTTCTTCTTTACTCAGCCATTATAGCAAAAACCATCAGCAGCAGCAACAGCAGCAGAAGTAGCACCTACTTGTCAACCACTGTTCCAGTTGATCTTTCCATGCACTAAGGTCTTTTGCCATACACATCCATGTGGCTGTTGCATATTTTCCAATTTCCTCTGCCCATCTTCAATTGCGTCATCGTCCCTGTCTTTTCTTATATGTCGAACTGTCTATTATTCATTTCCCAGGCTACGTACATATCCCTCGCAAGTCTATTTAATTTTCATTAGGTCAGCGTGACGGACTGCCGTCCTAAGTGGCCCGGGTTCGATTCCCGGCTGGGTCGGAGATTTTCTCCGCTCAGGGACTGGATGTCGTGTTGTCTTCATCATCATTTCATCCCCATCCGGCGCGCAGGTCGCCCAATTTGGCGTCGAATGTAATAAGACCAACACCAAGGCGACCGGACTTGCCCCATAAGGGGCCTCCCGGCCAATGACGCCAAACACTCATTTCCATTTCCATTTTCATTTGTCAAAATTACATCTAGCAGTCCAGTCCATTCTTTGAAACACTTGACTTTATTCCAGTCTCGTCCTGTAATTCGCAACTTGATGACAATAAAGAGACTGTTCTGTTTAAAATAACTTTGCAACTGACGTCAGTGTGTGCCACTAAACTGTTGCCACAACGGCTGTCGTCAGCTGCTCAAGTAGGGAGCAGGTTGCTGCTGTGGGTACAGCGCATTGTTGCCGGCTGCTGTCTGCTAGCATCTGCCGTTGGGAGCTCTCGGTGGAGGAACTCGGTAACAAAGGCAGAAGAGCAAGCTAAGAAGTAATTGTAATCGATTATGGTAGTGATGCTTGAATACCACGAAAGGAAAATGTTATTTCTTGCATACAAATCCTACGTCTCTGTTATATTTATTTAGGAGTTCATTTTCTCTTTGTTTTCAATACGTTGATTGCAACATGATGAATAAATGGACAACCGTTGTCAGGTGCACTTAGCTGGCCACTTGCAAAAACTATGCAGCCCCAAAGTACTGACTGCACTCAGACCAGCGCAACGCTGCAATACAGCATCAAGAAGGCACTGACCCGCGAGCCAGTGGAAAGAAAGTGGGCAGGGCCACACCTCCAGGAAGACAGAGGTCAGTGCCTCCTGTCAACGCCGGCTTTACCAGCCTCCCACCGCTGATCTGTCTCAGTTCTGTCTCAGTCTTTGAGAGCGTTAGTACCGAGTAATATCAAGACGACGCTTAGCCTGCGTTCTGTGAGTGGCAACAGAGAGTAAAGTACTTGTGTGCAGGCGACAATAAAGAGGCACAGGAATCAGGTTAAGTTATGGTTTTCTAATTTTTAGAAATAAAGTCTAGTATTAATCAGCATGTGATATGTACAGATCCTTTTGGATTCATCCCACTGGTCATCGCAACTTCTCTCCTTCCTTGTTTGAGTCGCTGCTGACACCCACGGTAATTAATTCATCGAGAATAAAATAAATAAATGGAACATATAGTTCTAAACCAATTTCCCAAGCTCCCAAGAGAGCTGGAAAATCCTTTCACGCCACCATATCAAAAGTCCTAAATGTCCCTATTAATCAGAATCTAAATCGTAACAATGTAAATATCATGCAGTAATTTACGGCTACTGCTATGTAGGATAAATGTAAACCCACTAATAATGAAAGTGGATCGTACATCCTAAGTGCATTGATGAGTCAAATGAATCTAATTATTGGCTGGCAACAGATAACCACTTATTAATATAACAATCGGAAATAGACCTACGACCACATTTGCTATATCTGTGATCATGACCAACCTGTATTCATGGAGCCAAGATCTAATTCAGGAACAAATGAGGATCCAGAGTAGTAAATTTGAGTGGAGATTTCGTAGAGGTTCGTAAAATTATTGTCGTATTTCCTAACAATGTCCACATGCGGTTTATAGAATAATGCAGGAAGAGACCTCATTAAACACAAGCTACACAAAAATTACTACATGAAACTGGTCCCAGCGTTTAAGAAACTTAGTTTTGCTGTTATAGAGAAGACAGCATTTCCTTATAAGTATGTGATCATAAGTTTGAGGATGGATACGGGGCAGCACATAGCACAGGTATGCTAAAACGGACAGCATTCATTCTTGCATGCATACAACATACCAGACACAGTAGATTTCTCTTCTATAGTTCAGGATCATGTAAACACTTCGAATGACACAGAAGCAGAGCTGTGTTCTCAGGAGACGTCCTTAATTCCAGCAAAAAGTTAATTCGAGAATAACAAAAGCACACAAAATTTACGGTATCAGAAGGAATCAGAAAACTGATTTCTATTTATTAAGCAACATGACAGGGACCTACGCACTGACTAATACGAAAATGACTGGACATGTGTGAAGCACAAAGAAAGACTAAACATTCAACTTTAAATTAAGTAAGAATAGTATATACACAAATTAAATAATTAAGACACTTATTAAAGTCTTAAGCTCAATCGTCATATACTGCCCATGTGGATATTGGGTCGACAAAAAGGGTTATCTTTTTAAGTACTCTCATAAAATATAGTGGATTTATGTTCCGTGTTAAGCACATATCTCTCCTTGATATTATTTCTACATTATAGCAATGAATTTACTTTGAGAAGCAATCAAACAAAACGCGATTCCTTTGTGTGATAAAAAGCACATGTGCACCTTGCCTGAACGCAAGGAATTTCTGTGAAAATCGCAGGAACTCTTATAAAAGCAATATCATACTCATTTCAACAACTAAACCTTCTAGTTATATTCTAGTGCTGAAAAAAAGTGTTAGTAAGGATACTTTCTCACCTAAGCACCATTATCATACTTTCGTCATACAGGTTCCAGAGTAAATTGCAACCACGTCTCCCTTACCCGAAGTCCAGACGAAGAGTGTCGTACATAACCGTGTACGTTACCTTGCCCGTGTTAAGCTGTGGCAAGAAGGGGAACAGTACTCCAAAGAGGCTCTCCGCTCCCTCGCCATCTAGCGAAACTACTTTGGCAAGGGAACCGCTCCTGCCGCCACAGTTAACCTCTCTTTGCACATGCCAGTATCCCCAAGATGAAAAAAACTGAGTTAACAGAACGCGAATACCATCACCCACAAGGAATTACGTTCGATTCAATTTATCACGTATTCAGATTCATAGAGATGTTCGGAGTAAAGAAAATAATGCGATACTCTTGATGCAGAACTGAAAATAAGGAAACAAAACTCTTTTCGTTCCATGAGGTCAACTACTATCAAAAACATGTAGCAAGAGGGAGAGAGAAAACAAAAGAGAAGATTAACTACTATGGGAGAGATCTAACAGATCCCGTTCAGAGGAAATTTTCTTTATTGCCGCACATAGTCTACAAACGGATGTTCTTCTACACTGTGACGATTTCTGTGAAAATGAATTGTGTATGGAATAGAAATTCTGTGCTGACACACAGTCGGCTTGTAATGAGAATGAAAATGGACCTGCCACATCCCATGGATGTATCTGCAATAACAAATATTTTACGTTACTATTGTAGGAAATATTGTTAAGATTTTGCAATCTTTATCCAGGATAATGGCACAAAATCTCATGTGCAGTAAAAGCATGTTACTGATCGTCATATGACCACGATCCAATAGTACTCATTTAGTTTCTTTTACGTTACCAAACGTTTAAATGAGAAACGTCCACTTCCTGTCAAGTCGTCTGTGGTGACATCTTTGTCCCTCAGATGCTTTTTTTTGCAGGAATATGGATTTCAAATATTAACAGATGTTACACCGATATATTCTTGTTTTTGAATTTTCACTACGTTTAATTCAGTATATCGGTAGATAAATACGCATAGGAGTATTCCTCTTTGCGCACTATCGCTTATTGTAAAATTTCAAAATTTTAAATAGTTCATGAAACGTTAGGAATGTCTACAGTATATTAACACATTAAAGATCGTGTCATAAGGGCAGAGGCATCAAATAAGTTTCATTGATCGTGGTGTAAATGACATGAATGTCTCAGCGTTCAACACTATCACATTAACCAATTTCCAACATATCTTCTAAAAAGACGTCGTAACTAGTTAACTTTACTCAAAGCCCGTAAAACCACAAACTGAAATACTTTTTATAAGTACATGTGAACTCACTGCTTACAAATTGTTAGTGAAATATATATTTATACAGCATAATATCCCCTCTAGCACTACAGTATTAGTGTGATTGTATGTATCAGATGAATCGTAGCATTCAGACTTCACTGTCACTTGATACACATTTTCAAATCTCCCGCTTGTGCCATATTTAATGAGAATCAGCGTTCTCATCGTAATTCTACAAATCGCACTGCAACACTTGTCAGTGACATGCCGATTCCGCTTCCTTCTCTGAACATCTGATCCCTTCTTACTTGGTTGTAAACCCAGAAACAACAGACATTTGTGTGTTTCCGAGCGATAATATTATATCTTGGTTGGTGCATAAGTTCGTAGCGTTTTCAATAAATACAAGAGATATACGTAACAGAGACTTTAGTGATCAATAATGTATTCTCCTTCACTGTTTACAACATTCTGGCAATGATGGGATATCTTTTGATTCCACGAGTGTAGAAATCACGTGAGTATGAGGCGAAGAACTCGTCGAACCAAGTACGAAGCGAATTTTCAGCCAGAAACGAAGGTCCTTGAAAGTTGTTCGCTAGGGAGCGGAAAAGATGAAAATCTGAGGGCGCAGGATCAGGTAAATGTGGTGGGTACGGAATGACTTCCCAACCCAATTACTGCATAATGTTTCTGCCAGTGTAGCAGAACAAGGTTGGGCGTTACCGTGGAGTGGCATCACTTCACGTGGTCTTCCTGGTCGTTGTTCTTGGACTGCGTCAGCAAGACGAATCAGTTGTTGACAAATGTCAGCAGTGATAACTAAACCTCGGGAAAGTAAATCGTAGTACGCGACCAGACGTATACCATTCTCCTTCGTCGATGCGCGCGCTCTTTGTACGGGAAGTTGCTGCTTCATTTGGACCCTACCATTCCTTTCTTCTTCTTATGTTTGCATAGACACACCATCTGTCGTCACCAGTAACGATACAGGATAAGAATGATCGGTGTTGTTCACGAGCCAGTTGATGACGAGCAGTCAGAGAGGCACATACAGCCACTCGCTGAGTTTCGTGATTGTTGCTTAGAGCACGCGGTATGCATACACCCGATTTTTGAACCTTGTCCATTCCATGCAAATGTCGCACGATAGTGGAACGATCATAGTTCATCACATTTGCCAGTTCTCGAGTACACTGACATGGATCATCATCGATTAATGCGTTTATACGGTCTTCATCAAACCCCGTAAGTCTTCCTGAACATGGAGTTTCAATACTATCCTCCTTAAAACGAGAAAACCAGTTTCTTGCTGTGCAATGTCCACTGAAATTATCTCCATATATACCGGAGATGTTTCTGGCTGCCTCTGATGCTGTCACCCCTGTAATCAACTCAAACAAAAGAATGTCGAATTGTTCGATTTGTCCACTTCGTACTTCATTTTCTACCGATCCACTTTCGATCTCCGAAGCAACCGGAATACCAACACGCTAAACAAAAACACCACGAACATATGCACTAACGTGATAATTTACAGCGCATGTCTGACTTGCACGCCATTTATCGCAAAATAAAAGCTTTACATGAAAAATTGTACATTAGTGGTTTTATTTGTAGAGAAAGAAAGTACAGATTTATACACAGAAAAAATATAGCCATATAGCTTTGAAACATACAAAATGGCTAAATACAGATTTTCTAACATCTGAATGTGAAAAGGCTTAAGTTTAATACAAAACATATACATACCTATCTTTTTTTTTACACGTTAAGTATATTTGAGACCTGTTCGTCTAGCGCAAGGTGTAGCGAATTAGCTTGTGTGGCAGAGACATGAACTAGAGCCAGGCAGAATCCGCGTGACGCATTGAAGGCCGTAGGCTGGTACAATGACCAACCCGGGTGTTGCTTCCAGGCGGTTTCCCATGATCATTTAGGTCCCCAAAATCCGCCTCAGAGGACAAAATACAGGAACTTTTAAAGTAGGATAATACACAGAATAAAGTTCACACAATTCGCAATCAGATGGCGCGCGCGACTTCCCTCTCTTAGGTCGTCTTCGACGACTGTGACGACAGGCCACAAAGTTAAATAATAAAATAAAATAGAATTTTCCAAATTCTGAAAAACGGGAACACCGGATTATACGGGATAAACGCTAGGAAAACGAGGAAGAAGTAGACGAACAGATTTTAATTCAGTTCACAGTCAATTCAGATCTTGTGGGTAGATGTATACGCTATAAAATAAGTTTCCTGTTATTAGCATTCAAGACGCCACATGCAATTCATTAATTATCTCTGCTCATTCGCAACAGCACTAATCGCGTTGAGACGTATATCCTCTTCCCACAGAGGAGAAGCACGTCTAAGTTGCTTCGACAAAAGAATAAACATCGCATGTAGAGAGTAGACTCAGTATTGGTGGAAAGATTTAAACATTGGATTTTCAAGGATTTCGTCCTAGAACTGATGTCTTCCCATCCGTCTCTGTCCCTCCGGCTGCCTTCCCGCTCATCTCGGCACTTATGTCCTCGAGCGTTCGGCCCTTCGTTTCTGGAATCAAGAAGAACGTGAATATGAATTCTGCAAAGGCGCATGCTCCGAAGAACCAGAAAGGAACGTAGGTGCCGAGAGCTGACGAGACGATCTGGAAGAGTTTCATGATGGCGAAAGTGACAACCGCCGTCAACACCGCCACTGCTGAGTTGGCTAGACCTCGGATCGAGGTCGGCACGATCTCGTTCACCACTGTCCACGTGAGCGCGTGGGCGCCCATGTTGTAGGTCACCTGCGGAACACGACAGCTGCTTAGTTCTCGAATTACTGCAAAGGGACTTGCTATCCGTTCGAGTCCCTAATGATAGAGACCGCAAGGTTAACAGGAAGTAGTAGCATTTAACTTACTAATCGAGGAGATATTTGCTAAAACAGATAATTGATTATATAGAATCAAAGTGACAGATATGAACATGACCGAACTATCAGTTTAATAAGGCATGGCTGTAAATACAGGATGTAACTAAATTCCATTTGTTGACTTTGAGGACTTGTAGTGGGAACAAAGATAGTTATGTTTAGCACAGAAACTCACATCCAGAAATGTACTGTTTTCCAGATACATAAAATATCAACAGACACACTGCTCCCTGCCTATTGCTGCTTGTGGTTTGGATCCAGTATCAAGTAGGGTTCGATGTGACTATCATCGACGTCAGTACAGATACGGTACATCTATACCATGTTCCGGTGCATACGATCACCAATCCCTGGTCCTCCGGGATTCACCGCAGTCGCGACCCGTGCCACTAGGTTTTCCTCGGATGCCACAGGGGCCTCGTAAATCAAGGATTTCATCTGACTCCACAGGTAACAGTCAAGCCGGTTCAAGTCGGGAGAACGTGCAGACCAAGCAGTCGGGCCACCACGACCTATCCACTGCTGTCAAGATCTATGGTCCAGATGATCTCGGACAGTACGAGAAAAATGATGTGGTGCGCTATCGTGCTGGAACCACATGTTTTGATGTACTTGCAATGGGATACCTCCCAAGAGACAATGCAGTATCCCGTTAATGAATTGCAAACTCGCGGTACCCCTGAGATATGTCGGAAGAAGGTTTAGCCCAGTCACACGTCTATCCAGGAACCCTGTCCACTTGTTCACACCATATAGTTCCTGAAACCGATGAGAGTGTTCAGCATGTGGGCTTTTCACGCGTGACTGTTGTGGAAATTGAGAGAATTTTCCCTAGTAAAGTTGACTTAATCCGTGAAAAGGATCCCCCGTGGGAAGTCGTGCTCGTCCACAGAATGGTGAAAGAATCACCAGCAGAAGTGACGTAAAATCGCGTGGTTACATTGTCTGTGCCTTTTGGAGGTGTATTTAATACTCATGCTTAACAGGCCAAACAGTTTGGTGATCCAAAATTCAATCTACCTGCTACGTTCCTGGTACTCGCCGTCCTCTTCCACTGCGTGGAATACAGTCTTTCAGTGTAGGGTGCGCTGTGTCGGCGTCGAGCACTACAGTCGGCTCTGATGGTGATGAATTTACCCTCTCTAAGGCACACTTGTACACCGTAGCAAAGAGGGACTGCGAAGGTATTTGGCTGTGTATAAAACGCTGCATGCACGAGTGACGAGCAGGCTTACTCTTGCACGGAGCTTCGCCGTTCAGTAACATCATGTCGGTGTACGTGTAGTTCACTATGGTCAGTAGCAACACACTAAAAATGAAATGTACGTACAGTTTGCATTCTATACTGAAGTGAACGATTACTACCACACAACAATACAGTATGACCAAATACAACAAGCAAAACAGGAGGTATAAACCTTTCTGATCACGATCTCAACTGAATGACATTTAAAGAAACTTGTAGTGTGCATGGGACATTAGGTGATCGGTGAATGACGTACGTTATAACCTAGTCAGTAACGCCGAAAATGCTGGAGGGTTGAACTTGTGTTGTGGTATTTTGCGTCTAGCGAGAAAACGGCACGTATCTGGACATGTGTTTCTATGCTGAACTTAGTCGTCTTGGTCCCAACGTCTGTAAGACAATTTAATTATGCTCTGTGTACTAGCACAAAATATTAACAGAAGAATAGAAAAACGGCTAGAAGCCGACATCGGGGACAGTCAGTTTGAGTTCCGAGAAATGTAGGAAAGTACACGACAATACTGACCCTATGATAGACTGAAGAAAGGCAAAAATACCATTTGTAAGTATAGTTAAAACTTTTCGCAATGTTGCCTGGGCCACACTGTTTACAATTCTTAGGGTAGCTGGTGTTAAACACAGCAAGCGAAAATTTATTTAGAACCTGTACAGAAACCAGACTGCAGGATCATGTTCTTCGACTCTACAGTCGAAAGACATGGAAGGAAAGCATTGGTTCTGAAGGAAGTGAGATATGGTTGTACAAGTCCCCGGTGTTGCTCAATACGTGCGTTGAGCAAACGTTCTTTATCTTTAGTCTTCGTTCCTATATACATTTTATTTCTCAACGTAGTCATTATGGCGAAGAAAAAATTTCTCCCGGTGAGACTAATTTGTTGTTTCGTCACTGTGAATGTTTGACTATGCTGACGGAGCCACACCTCTGAGGGTCAAGTCGGAAATGTATGGAGGCCGATTGATGACAGTGAACCCAAAGCGTCGGATTGTTTGAGAGGTCGCAGCAGAGTGGCATTGTCACAGTGAAGGAGAGAGTGCTCCATAAATGGATGATCTCTTACAATTCGTGCTTTCAGTTTTCTGAGCCGACACACGTTAACACACCGTCAAGTTACACCCTACAATATGGAGCCCTCCAGCGGCAATGAGCTGCGAATTGCGTCAGCGAAGCGGAAAGATCGACCGAGTAATATGCATGACATGTAATGCCTCAGCCGATATTAAGAATGCAACAAAAATTCGGACGCATTACTTTTCAGCACTGTCTCATAAAAAAACTGAGGTTTTCCGATGACAATGTAATTCTGCCGGAGACAGCAAAGGACTTTGAGCAGTTTAATGGAATGGATAGTGCACTGAAAAGAAGTTACACGTCGAACATCAACAAATGTAAAACAAGGGTAATGCTAAGTAATCGAATCAACTCAGACGATGACGGAGGAATAAGACACTAAAATATTGTTTTTTTCTTTTTTTGGGGTGGTGGTGTGGTGGGGGAGGGGGTTTGAAGCGGCCCGCCATGAATTCCTCTCCTTACCTCTTCATCTCTGAGTAGCACTTGCAACCTACTTCCTCAATTATTTACTGGATGTATTCCAATCTCTGTCTTCCTCTACAGTTCTTGCACCGAGCGAGGTGGCGCAGTGGTTAGCACACTGGACTCGCATTCGGGAGGACGACGGTTCAATCCCGTCTCCGGCCATCCTGATTTAGGTTTTCCGTGATTTCCCTAAATCATTTGAGGCAAATGCCGGGATGGTTCCTTTGAAAGGGCACGGCCGATTTCCTTCCCAATCCTTCCCTAACCCGAGCTTGCCCTCCGTCTCTAATGACCTCGTTGTCGACGGGACGTTAAACACTAACCCACCACAGTTCTTGCCCTCTACAGCTTTCTCTAGTACCATGGAAGTCATACCCTGATGATGTTTTAACAGATGTCCTATCATCCTGTACCTTCTCCTTGTCAGTGTTTTCCAAATATTTCTTTCCTCTCACATTCTGCGCAGAACCTTCTCATTACTTACCTTGTCGCCTGTAGCACCACATTTCAAATGCCTCGATTCTCTTCTGTTCTGGTTTTCCCACAGTCCAAGTTTCACTACCATCCAATGCTTTGGTCCAGACATATTTCTCAGAAATTTCTGCTTCACATTAACTCCTGTTTGATACTAGCAGACTTCTCTTCGCCAGGAATACACATTTTGCCAGTGCTAGTCTGCTTTTGCTGTCCTCCCAGCTTCGTCCGTCATTGATTATTTTGCTGCCTATGTATCAGAATTCCTTATCTTCATCTACTTTGTGGCCATCAAACCTGATGTTAAGTTTTTCGCTGTTCTAATTTCTGCTACTTGTGATTACTTTCGTCTTTCTTCGATTTACTCTCAATCCATATTCTGTACTCATTCTATTGTTCATTCCATTCTGCATATCGTGTAATTCTTCTTCACTTTCACTCAGGATAGCCATGTAATCAGCGAATCGTAACACTGAAATCCTTTCACTTAAATTTTAATTCCACTCTTGTTTTATTTCCATCATTGCTTCTTCGACGTACAGATTGAACCCAGTAGGGGCAAAAACTACATTCCTGTCTTACACACTTTCTAATCTGAGCGCTTCGTTCTTGGTCGTCCACTCTTATTATTCTTCTTTATCTCTTGTACATATTCTATACTATCATCAATTAAATTTTCCATTATCCTTATATATAAAATTCTCGTGTCAAAGTGTTAGCTGCCATACTCCTCCGAAACGGCTTGATCGTACATGTATATTCGGTAGGTCTGAAAATTGGTCGTAATCTATTTTTCATACCCCTAAGTGATAAGGGGTGGACCACCCCAAAATCTTTTTCTTATTTTTTGGACAGAACTTTTTATTTTTAATAGCGATTTTAGTAATTTAATAATTTTTAACCCCAGTCGATAACTGATCAGTTATCACTTGATCTACGGCTGGATCGATTTTGATGAAATTTTACATGTATATTCGGTACGTCTGAGAATCAGTCGTAATCTATTTTTTATACCCCTAAGTTATAAGGGTGGTCCACCGCAATAATTTTTCCTTAATTTTTGGACAGAAGTTTTAATTTTTTTTTTTTTTTAATGATGTGGCATTACAAAATACACGCAGCCCTAAATTTTCACCCTTCTACCACCAACCCTTATTTTTTAATAGCGATTTTAGTAGTTTAAGAAAACGTACCAAAAGCAACGACTCGAATATCCCTCTTTGAATCGACGTAACTAGACCGAGAAGTTTATCTAGGTAGCACCCGTCGTTCGCCAAACCAACATTTAGGCCTAGCGCACTCCCATCGATTTTTATCGTACGGAAATATATCGTACGATCGAATTCTTTTAGTGGAACAAAGAAGTTCCTATGTTCTCTTTTGTTCCTCTAAAAGAATTTAATCGTACAATATTTTTACGTACAATAAAACTTGATGCGTGCGCGCTTGGCCTTATTCATAATGCTGGCGAACACGTTTCGACTCGAAATTGCCGCTATTTTTGTATGCTCATGGACGAGCCGTGTATCAGCTGCAATTGTTAAATCCGCGCTATCTACCGTAGAATCGCTAGAACTAATAGTGGCCGATACTACCGGACTTCCCCCTAAGCCTTTTCTCACTCCCTATACAGTTTTCGGCCATTATTATTGTTTGTGTCACGAGCTATCGGCAACAACGACTATTGTGTTACACGTATACATTGTGTTACACGTATACATTATTCTTACAGACTAGAGATAATTTATATGGCAAAACAACGTTTCCCGGGTCAGCTATAACATGTAAAGATTTTCAGAGGCAGAACGAAGTTAGCCGGGTATAGCTAGTTATGTATATTATTCTTGTCAGCAACTTGGGTGCATGAGTTGTTACTGATTGTGCGATATTTCTCGCACTTGTCAGTTCTTGCAGTCTTCAGAATTGTGTGGATGATATTTTTGCGAAAGTCAGATGGTATGTCTACACACCAACGTGAGTAGTCGTTTTGCTGGTTCAAATGGCTCTGAGCACTACGGGACTTAACATCTGCGCTCATCAGTCCCCTAGAACTTAGGACTACTTAAACCTAACTAACCTAAGGACATCACACACATCCATGTCCGAGGCAGGATTCGAACCTGCGACCGTAGCGGTCGCGCGGTTCCAGACTGAAGCGCCTACAACCGTTCGGCCACACGGGCTGGCCGTTTTGCTGCCACATCTCCCAATGATTTTAGAAATTCTGATGGAATGTTACCTATCCCTTCTGCCTTATTTGATCTTAAGTCCTCCAAAGCTCTCTTAAATTCCGATTCTAATACTGGATCCCCTATCTCCTGTTTCTTCATCTATCACATTAGACAAATCTTCCCCCTCTTAGAGGCCTTCAATGAACTCTTTCGACCTATCCGCTCTCTCCTCTGCATTTGACAGTGGAATTCTCGTTGCACTCTTCATGTTACCACCCTTACTTTTTGTGTCACTGAAAGTTATTTTGACATTTCTGTATGCTGAGTCAGTTCTTCGACAAAAATTTCTTCTTCGATTTCTTCACATTTTTCACACAGCCGTTTCGTCTTAACTTCCCTGCACTTCCTATTTATATCATTCCAAAGAGATTTGTATTTCTGTATTCCTGTAATTCCCTGAACATTTTTATACTTCCTTCTTTCATCGATCAACTGAGGTAGTTACCTTTCTTGTACCTATGTTTTTCTTTCCAAATTCTGTGATTCCCTCTTTAGAGATGCGCATTCCTCTTCAACTGTATTGTCTACTGAGCTAGTCCTTATTGCTGTATCTATGGGCTTAGAGGACTTCAAGCGTATCTTGTCATCCCTTAGCACTTCTGTATCCAACTTCTTTGCGTGTTGATTCGTCGTGACTAATTTCTTCAGTGTACTCTTCGTCACTACTGCATTGTCATCTGAGTCTATATCTGCTCCTGGGCACGCCTTACAATCCAGTATCTGATTTCGGAATCTTTGTGTGACCATGATGGGTCTAACTGAAATCTTCCCGTATCACCCAGCCTTTTCGAAGTATATCTCCTCCTCTTGCGAGTCTTGAACTGAGTATTCGCTGTTACCACCTGAAGTTTATTACAGAACTCAATTAATCGTTCTCCTCTGTAATTCCTTATCCCAAGCCCATATTGTCCTGTAACCTTTTCTTCTTCGAGTCCTACACGACTATTAGATTTTCATATCCCTGTTTTTACTGTATTACCCTTTCAATATTCTGATACACTTTCTTGTCTCTTCATCTTCTGCTTGCAACGTCGGCATGTATACCTGAACACCGACAGTGTTTGTTTGCTGTCGATTTTGACAAGAACAACCCTATGACTGCACTGTGCACTGTAACACACTCTTTCTATTCATAACGAATACTACTCTCGTTATATAATTTTCTGCTGCTGTTGATATTACCTTATACTCATCTGACCAGAAATCCTTGTCTTCTTTCCATTTTACTTCATTGACCTCTACACTATCTAGATTGAGACTTTGCATTTCTCTTTTCAGATTTTCTAGCTTCCCTACCACATTCAACATTCCACACCCTGCCTCGTAGAACGTTATCTTTTCGTTGATTTTTGAATATTTTTTCACGGTTACCTCCCCCTTGGCAGTCCCCTCCCGGAGATGCGAAAGGGGGACTATTCCGGAATCTTTTGCCAATGGAGAGATCATCATGACACTTTTTTAATTACAGGCCACGTGTGCTGTGAATACACCTTATGTGTCTTTAATGCAGTGGTTTCTATTGCCTTCTGCATCCTCAAGCCATTGATCATTGCTGATTATTCCGCCTTAGCGGGAATCTTCCCACCCTAAGGGCAAGAGCGTGCGCTGAACGTCCGCCCTCTCCTCCTCTTTTTTTGACAAAGCCGTTGGTAGAATGAGGGTGACGCTCGCCAACGCTGATTATTCATAAAAATGTAAGGGGTGGCGTGTGTCGAAACTGGGACCGAAGAGGTTTCGATTACTATTCAAAGACGCTACCCCCACTTGTTTTTGTGGATCTTATTTTGTTCATTAATTGTTAGTTGTATTTGTTGGGGGCGGAGGTCCCATGACGCTTGTTCAAGTTCTCCGTTGATGCATTAACTCAGTTTTTCTTTTTTTTTTATTACAGAGGGCAGCTAACCCTTGTCCGAACACGCTGAGCTACCGTGCCGGCAATCCATAGATCATTGTGCTGTTTAGGCAGCAAGATAACTGATAATAGGAGACATAGCGAGTATACAAAATGGAGACTGACTATAGCAAGAACAATATTTATGAAAAAGGGGAATTTGTTAAAATCCAGATTAAATTTAAGTGTTAGGAAGTCTTCTCTAAAGATATTTGTTTGAATTGTAGCTTTGTAAACGTGTACGATAAACAGTTTAGACAAGAAGAGAATAGAAGCTTTTGAAATGTGGTGCCACAGAAAAATGCTGAAGATCGGATAAGTAGATCGAATAAGTAATGAGAAGACACATAATCTACTTGGAGTTAAATGTATGACACAACTTGACTAAAATAAGGGAGGGGCTGATAGGAAGCAACCTGAGGCATCATGGAATCGTGATTTTGGTAACTGAAGGAAGTATGGGGGACAAAAACTGTAGAGGGAGACGTAAGCATGAATCCAGTGAACAGGTTCAAACGGGTACCTATGCAGAACGACGCTTGCACACGGTAGACTAGCGAGGAGAGCTGGAGGAAACAAGTTCGCCGGCCCATGTGGCCGAGCAGTTCTAGGCGCTTCAGTCCGGAACCGCGCGACTGCTACGGTCGCAAGTTCTAATCCTGCCTCGGGCATGATGTGTGTGATGTCCTTAGGTTAGTTAGGTTTAAGTAGTTCTAGGTTCTAGGGGACTGATGACCTCAGATGTTAAGTCCCATAGTGCTCAGAGCCATTTGAACAATTTTTTTTAAACAAGTTCTCGGACTGAAGAGCCACAACAACAAGATCAAAATCTGAAATCAGGACAGGATGAAGAATAAGAAAACAGAATTCGCTATAGCACAACTCAGGCACACAAATCTGGTGCCCCCTTTCACTAATAGCCACCTTAGTCGTGACAAGAGTAGGTTTTTCTGAAAATGCAGTACTGCTAGATATTTTTCACTGTTAGGTAAGTATAATAGCAACAAAACATGACACAAAATGTCTTCCTAGTATTAAATGATCATACTCAGTTTCTTTTTCTCCTTCCTTAAATTAAGTTTTCGTTACAAATACTAGACTCAGATTGTAAATTCATCGTATTTCTCATCAGCCGTTAAATGTATCTCCACATAAAAGCCTTATTTTCCCCCTTTTTAGTTAATATAATGGAACTTAACATCTGAATTGTTGATTACCACAAAGCAGATTAAGTCAGGGGATTCTGCTACCTAAACCTATTGGGACGGAGTAACGAGGACATAAAAAGCAAACTAGCACAGGCAAAAAGTGAATTCCTGGCCAACAGAAGTATACTTGTGTCAAACATAGGTCATACTTTGAGGCAAAAGTTCTGAGAATGTACGTTTGGAGCATAGCATTGTATGGTAGTGAGACAAAGACTGCCGGAAAACCAGAACAAAAGAGAATCGAAGCATTTGATATGCGGTGCTACGGAAGAATGATGAATATTTGGTGGACAGATAAGGAAAGGAATTAGGAGGTTCTCTGCATAATCAGCGAGGAAAGGCATATATGGTGTAAGTAGGCTGTTTAGGTTTTTTTATTGGTAACGCCACCTCTGTATGAAAATCACTGGCTGTGCTGTGTGCAGTCTGTGGCTGCTTTGCATTGTTGTAATACTCGCCATTGTAGTGTTAGGCAGCTGGCTGTGAACAGCGCATAGCGTTGCGCAGTTGGATGTGAGCCGCCAGCAGTGGTGGATGTGGGGAGAGAGATGGCGGAGTTTTGAAATTTGTCATGAACTGCTGTATATATTATGACTATTGAGGTAAATACATTGTTTGTTCTCTATGAAAATCTTTCATTTGCTAACTATGCCTATCAGTAGTTAGTGCCTTCAGTACTTTGAATCTTTTATTTAGCTGGCAGTAGTGGCGCTCGCTGTATTGCAGTAGCTTGAGTAGCGAAGATTTTTGTGAGGTAAGTGGTTTGTGGAAGGTATAGTTTAATGTTAGTCAGGGCCCATTCTTTTGTGGGGATTATTGAAAGTCAGATTGCGTTGCGCTAACAAAATATTGTGTGTCAGTTTAAGCACAGTCGTGTAAAATTGTTCAAAGGGGACGTTTCATATGTCGACCCTTAGCCGAGGATACCTCACTGGAATCTTCTGATTTTTTTTTGTAGTTTGTGTAATTAGTGTAGATTTTGTTTATTGCTAGCGCGTAATTGTAGAGAGAATCTCCTTTGTAGTTGCAGTCTTTCATTGTTGTACAGTAAAATAGGTGTGGCACGCATGTAGATTTGCACCAAGTATTTCGCTGCTGCAATTAACTAGATATTATTTTCAGTGTTATGTTAATGTGTTCTCTTATTTTTGCTCTTCAAATTGTGCTTTTCTGTGTTGTCGTGTGAAATATTGTGACAATAATGGCGTGTGAAAAACGTAATACTAGGCTCCAAAGTAAACTGAGAAATGACAGTGAAGACGAAAGCAGTGTGTTAGCGCCGCAGAGTAATGAATTAACTATGTTCAAAGTAGTAATTTGGTAATTGTGCATAGGGAAATGGAGCGGGCGGCAAACAATGGCATGGACAGTGAAACAATTAGTGAAGAGGGAAGCATTATCGATCGATCGGTCGGCAACAGCTTGCCTCAGGAATCGGGAATGACAGAACACAATATTGCAAATACTGTACATTCAGGTTTTGCGTCCTCACCCTTTTCTCAAATAAGTCAAGCACATTTTCTGCTTTTCAAACTGCGAATATTACCGGTTCAAATGCATTGCCGAATAGCACTGAGGAACATGTTTCAGACACCAGTGCATTGCTATTACAATTAATGCAACAAATGGGACAAAAGCTTCAAAAGTTAGACACAATGGAACAAAATCTTCAAAAGTTAGACACAATGGAACAAAATCAGAGACAAACACAGCAAAAGTTAGACACAATGGAACTAAATCAGAGACAAACACAGCAACAGCTTTAAAAGTTAGACTCATTGGAGCAAACTCTTGAACAAACACGTGAGGATTTAACTACTGAGTTACATCACATTGAATCGAAATGTCAAAAAGTCTGTAACGACGTAAAAACCCAAATTTGTGAGCATTTCCAACCTATTTTTTCGCGTCATGAAAATGCACTACAGAATCACGAAGCAGCCATAGAACTGTTGTTCATGAAAATCATGAGACCTTGCAAGCTAAATTTGACTCAGTTGCATCTACCAATTCGGTTACGCAACTTGCAAAAACTCAGGAAAACTTAAAGGACACAGTAGATACTCTGAAACTTGGTTCAGAAAAACACACTGAGGAAATAAGTACACTATCGGACAAAGTAGCCGAACTTTCAGATCAGTTCACTAACTTGTCTACAAAGGTAGATGATGATCTGAATGACACAACACCTGTAGCCTTCACTGACACTGCAGAGTATGAAGAAATTAGAAAATTCAAACAAAATCAAAATCAAATCAATACACAGTACAAAAGAGAAATCCGCGAAGTACAAGATCAGCTGACACAGGTAATACAAGAATTACGTATTTCAGAGGACACTCGCGCCCCAATACGGGAAGAGGGACATAGAAATACGGAACAACCACAAAATAATAACACAAGACACTTCGGAAATTATGAAAGAAATTGGCAAGGCACACCGAATTTTGAGATGGAACCGCCGACACGACGTAACAATGACCGCTATGCGACTCGCCGACATGATGATTTTGACTATAAGCTATTCATTACTACACGTAAATTTAAAACATTTAAGAATTCTGCCAACGACATTCATCCACAAGCATGGCTCCATCAATTCTCTCATTGTTTTCCTCCCAGCTGGTCGTTAGAACACAGATTAGAATTTATGTGTGGCTACTTAGAGAATGAACCAGCTGTAAGAATGCGATGGGTCATTCACGATTGCCACAGTGAAGGAGAATTTTACCATGCCTTCCTCTCAGCATATTGGTCTCAAGCCACACAAGACCGAGTAAAACATGGCATCATAATGATGAAACATTTCGAACAATCTGAATTCTCCAGTCTTGTGAAATATTTTGAAGATATGTTGCACAAAAATCAGTACCTGTCAAACCCATACAGCTCCTCAGAACTCATCCGCATTTACTTAATCAAATTACCTGAACATTTACGACATATTATTTTGGCAGGACGTTGCAAAGACGACATTGAAGCTTTTCAGGGACTGTTACAAGAACTGGAAATTGACACTGACAATCGCGGAACGCAGGAGCACAACAATTACAGATAACATCCGTCGCAATTCCGCGATGAAAGAAATAATAACTGGACGCGACAAGGCTATTCTCACAACACAAATCGTGACCGAAACAGACACCACCCGTATAACAACCGTTGGCATAGTAATAATTACAGGGAAAGATCACCTCTCCGCGGTAATGACTATCACAGAGACAATCAGAGAAACAGACAATATGGGAACCAAGACAATTATTATTACGAGAGACAGAATAACTTTAGACGCAATGGTCCAGCGCGCAGTTATGATTCAGGGAGAAATTCTCCACCACTTAACCGACAAGAAAGAAACCACAGGAACTACCGACATGACGATAGACGATATATTCGTAACGACAGACCTGAATTGCATCAGAACTGGCGGGATTCTAACACGGCTGGGCCCTCTCGGCAAGGCGAATTTGTAGAAGTTAGGTCTCCTAATCCCAATAACGGCGCGCGCCAACAAAGAGACAGACAATGACTCGCACCGCAGGGAGCCGCGTGCGCCGGCTGGCTCAGAGAAAAATAACATAGACGCTAACCTTGAGAAAAATTCCAGTATTCTTTACCAACGTACACCGCATGACAATTGCATTCAAGTTCAAACTCTGAGTACTAGGAAGAGTAAAGGTTTACACCACATTTCACATGTAAAACCGTTTATTGAAAGATAATCTGCTTTTTAACTTTGTCTTTGCCATATAACTTTTCACTTTACATTGCTAGTAAGCTTTGTCAGACTTAAGGAACTGTTAACATACAACAATGTTTGAAGTTAAATATCCAATCAAGAACCAAGAGAACTTATTTAAACAGAAATTACGAATGCATTGTTATTGTGAACAGACGACACAGTGTTATTGTGTGTGTGCATTCTTGCTTGTTTGTTGCACGATTACGTAACGACTATAAGGCTCACATACTTAGAACATTTGGCAGTACTGTTAATGAGATTTTAATGCAACATTTTGGTTTATTTGAAAATACATTCTGAAATTAAAGTGCTTTCTGAGAGATACCAGATGACACAGAGGTTAGTTTATGTGACAGCTACACGATTTTATCACGACGCTACTAATGAGTGACAATTTACAATGTTGCTTTTGCGGTGTATCTGTTTTATATCTGCACAGCTTTCTGAATTCTTCTGGAAAGAAAAACATGTTTTAGTAGTAACTTTTGTGGTATAGCTACAATGAGACTGCCTTTTCCGTAGCACAACAATACGTTACAGCACAGTACTTTCCTCATCACGGCAATAAGCGTAATAACTAAGATATCTATACGCAAAGCATTTCACTTTTGTGTATCATGAGGTAAGTACATTGACTTCAGCAGAACTTTGCTTACAGAGGACGATAAATACGAGACTTCCACAGAGATTATCTTACAACATGATGCACAGTTTAGTGCTACAGTACACGTATTTGAGTGATTAATTTCGCACTTAAAACATTTTTTTTTAGATATTTGAAGTGCAATGATACAAGGGTTTTCCGTGATATATTTCATTCCATTGCTGTAATCTGTAACACCTGAGGGTATAATTACATTAATCCTCAGGGGGGTACACGCTTACTCTGTGTACCATATGTTTGGCAAGCACAAGGAGCCCTAGCTAATATGGTATTTGCTTAAACAACTTTACACATCGGTACCATATTTCTCCAACACAAAATACACAGCTATCTGATCATTTAACTGTGAGAGACAAACTTTTTTACTACATCAGTGACACATGTTTACGTAATTACACCGTTGGATAACTTCACACTTATGAAATTGTATTTTGTCTGTACTTTGTGAAATGCTCATATTTTTTTGGAACCATTGTGATACTATGAGAGCTTTGAATGATATATTTGGTATGGGATCATGATTTTTAAAGTACGTTTGAGGTAGATGACACTATTTAAATGAGCAGAGAATTTTTTTTTAGGTTTTGAAATTATTGGAGGAAGCTACAACGATTTTGAGAATTGACTGAGATGTTATGATATTATTACGACGACGATGTGTACTATGCTGTTGAGATATGTTTATGATCAATAAGATGATGCTGCCATATATGAGGAATAAGAAGTATGTTGGAAACCAAGAATCGTACTTTAAGAGTTATGAAATGTGTGACTGTATCACAATGCTGACGAATATTTTTTTTGGACACTGTTATATCAATAAGATTTTGTTTCTACAGATTTGTAACGCTAATTCTTGACCTGTGAAATTTTTTATATGAGACTGTCACTGTAGCGGAAACTGCTGTCATAAATATTTCCGTACGAAAGTTAAGTGACCACCTGCACGTAATGCGTCGCAGGCACCCAGCTGTGTCAGACGCCTGGAGAAAAAGCCATTATTGCGAGCCCTTTTCAGCGGCACAGGTAGAAAAAAAAGGGAGGCCATTATTCTCGCTATTGACGTTCCTTTGTAGAAAGCATCGCAAAAACGACACGGTCGAACTTGAAAACATATGATTACACTGTGGAGCTCTTAATTTATGATATTTACTGCAATGAAACGATGAGAAACATTTCACATCTATTGTCTATCTAGTTGAAAGATTGGTTATTGCACTATGAAATGCCATATGGCTAGTGAATGACGTTTCACGCCTTGCTTTGCCTATTTTGTTTAATATCTTGTTTCTAGCTGCACTGCAGCATTGGTTAAAATAAAATGTTATTGATGTACTAATATAAATATTTTCTGTCTACAGATCCAGTAAATAATAGTTTTGTGATATATTTCCAAAAAAAAATGAGGGAGCACAAAAAGACATTTCCCTTCACAGGAACTCCATACATAATTTTCTTTACAATACTTGGTAATTTATTTCATAGAATAAGTTTTTGTGGTGCACCACTTTAATTACATAGACATTAAGATGTGAATATACATTTCCCTTGTCTGCATTGTTGTCTTTACTGTTATATTTTTCTGCTTGAGCTTTGTCATGTTTAGATATAATTTATTACCTTTGCTTCTGCTGTTTGCGAGGCATAGCGCTACTAAATTTCACTTTGTATTACTCTGTTAAGCCAGTTTTACTACGAATTTATTTTTCTTGTTTGCTGCGCATTGCCTTATATTAGTTGTAATATTGCAATTGCTTTGCTAATTTCTATAATGCTGCTTGCTTCGCAAATCTGCATTTTTTTATTGCTGTTTGTGTTAATTGTTTTGTGCTGCTGCATGGCCTCGTCCCTTAGTTTAGCATCTGAGCTCAGTAGATTTAAGTTAGCTTAAGAGGGGGTAGACTATATAAGAACCTAACTATGGAGAATAGGGAAAGAATGCTTTGAAAGTTATATGAAAACGATTTGGGCCCAAATGAGTATTGTACAATGAGCCATATTTATTTTGAAAGAAATATGGTTAGAATACAGAAAAGAGGTACAGATAGGACTTTTTGGGAATAATGATGAACGAAGGGAGATCTCCAAGAACAAAAAAGGTTTTGTTCGCAAAATACTGCAGTACCAAAAGTTACACTGAAAACGAACCCTGTCCTTTCCATTGTGTTATCCCCCTATGTGTTTGTGTACCCTTGTGTATTTTTTCTTCCTGTCTCTGTGTACTGTTTCATAGAACCTTTTTCTCTTCTAATACTAAGTTACATTCACTATGATGAGGAATACTGTTATCCTCAAATACAATTGGCATTAATAATATGTTATTTACTTTGTAAAGATGTTTAGACATTATTTATTCTGTTTTGTGTTAATGCTCATGTGTGAAGTTGATGTTTCGAAAGTTATTCTGATCTTTTATGTATGTACTCTTGTCATAATTCCTGTAACACTGACGTATATGTCTATTTTTATTCTTTTGTAAAGCCCATATTACTACAAATGTTATCTGTATTGTTATGTTCTTTAATGATGTATTTTTTACCTTTGCAATTGTATTCTTATGTTATAAAATTGTAATTGACACCAGTTCATCAAATTAAGTAACTTGTAAGTTACATTTCACTGCACACGTTTCTGTTGGTCATAGTATATGGACAATATGTGAGAAGTAGGGACTGTTAGTGTTTGCACGTGTGTTAATAATTCAGCAAGGGACTGGATAACAGCATTGCTGGTTCTAAGGACAATTTCAAAAACTTTGTGAGTGCACAAGTGGTGGTTTATGGACTTGCTATATTGTCCACAAGACTCTTCGATGGTGATTGTGCACCTGCACAGTTGCAACAGATGGCTGCTGGCCATCTCTACAAGGACTAAAGTGGGTCTGCATCTTTGATGACCCAACAATACCATTATTTCTACAAAGACTACAGTGGGTCTACACTTTTGCTGACTCACCAGTACCATTATTTCTACAAGGACTGCAGTGGGTCTGCACATTTTTGATGATCCATCAATACCATTATCTCTACAAGGATTACAGTGGGTCTACATCTTTGATGATCCATCAATACCATTATTTCTACAAGGACTGCATTGGGTCTGCACCTCTGGTGGCCCACCAATACCGTAATCTCTACCAGGACTACAGTGGGTCTGCTCTGTGATGACCTACCCACCAATACTCTTCAAAACGTCGATTGACTCCGCTGTGGGTTTGCTCTGTTGTGGCCCATTACCTGTCAGCATGTCAAGAGTCAGCACTGTCTTTCCGTTGGAAGGACAACACTACTTCTTCAAGACTGCATGGAAATCCACTACTTCCGTGTGCATTTTCTTTTACTGCTCAGAATTTGAGAAAAACACTGATATTTTACCTTGAAGAACGATTAGGACTGTCTTTATGGACTGTGAGAAAGTTTAGCTTTTGACCAACATTGTATCAATAAGTGTGTGCATTTGATTTCTTTGTTATTGTAATTATGAAAAATTTTTTAAAATCTGTATTGGCCACTGCCCAAACCAATTTGTAAAATTTTTTGTGGGGAGCATGGGGGCTATGTAAGTAGGCTGTTTAGGTTTTTTTATTGGTAACGCCACCTCTGTATGAAAATCACTGGCTGTGCTGTGTGCAGTCTGTGGCTGCTTTGCATTGTTGTAATACTCGCCATTGTAGTGTTAGGCAGCTGGCTGTGAACAGCGCATAACGTTGCACAGTTGGAGGTGAGCCGCCAGCAGTGGTGGATGTGGGGAGAGAGATGGCGGAGTTTTGAAATTTGTCATGAACTGCTGTATATATTATGACTATTGAGGTAAATACATTGTTTGTTCTCTATCAAAATCTTTCATTTGCTAACTATGCCTATCAGTAGTTAGTGCCTTCAGTACTTTGAATCTTTTATTTAGCTGGCAGTAGTGGCGCTCGCTGTATTGCAGTAGCTTGAGTAGCGAAGATTTTTGTGAGGTAAGTGATTTGTGAAAGGTATAGTTTAATGTTAGTCAGGGCCCATTCTTTTGCAGGGATTATTGAAAGTCAGATTGCGTTGCGCTAACAAAATATTGTGTGTCAGTTTAAGCACAGTCCCGTATAATTGTCAAAAGGGGACGTTTCAATGGAAAACACTGACAAGAAGAAGGGACAGGATGACTGGACATCTGTGAAGATATCAGGGAAGAACTTCCATGTTACCAGAGGGAACTGCAGAGGGATAAAACTGTATAGAAACACAGAGATAGTAATACATCCAGCAAGTAATTGAGGACGTAGCTTGCAACTGCTATTCCACATTAAATCAGACAGAAGACTGACAAGCAAAGAAAAGGGAGAAAAATATTATTTCTATGTGACAGTAAATGTAATGTTTTCATATATAAATACACTCCTGGAAATGGAAAAAAGAACACATTGACACTGGTGTGTCAGACCCACCATACTTACTCCGGACACTGCGAGAGGGCTGTACAAGCAATGATCACACGCACGGCACAGCGGACACACCGGGAACCGCGGTGTTGGCCGTCGAATGGCGCTAGCTGCGCAGCATTTGTGCACCGCCGCCGTCAGTGTCAGCCAGTTTGCCGTGGCATACGGAGCTCCATCGCAGTCTTTAACACTGGTAGCATACCGCGACAGCGTGGACGTGAACCGTATGTGCAGTTGACGGACTTTGAGCGAGGGCGTATAGTGGGCATGCGGGAGGCCGGGTGGACGTACCGCCGAATTGCTCAACACGTGGGGCGTGAGGTCTCCACAGTACATCGATGTTGTCGCCAGTGGTCGGCGGAAGGTGCACGTGCCCGTCGACCTGGGACCGGACCGCAGCGACGCACGGATGCACGCCAAGACCGTAGGATCCTACGCAGTGCCGTAGGGGACCGCACCGCCACTTCCCAGCAAATTAGGGACACTGTTGCTCCTGGGGTATCGGCGAGGACCATTCGCAACCGTCTCCATGAAGCTGGGCTACGGTCCCGCACACCGTTAGGCCGTCTTCCGCTCACGCCCCAACATCGTGCAGCCCGCCTCCAGTGGTGTCGCGACAGGCGTGAATGGAGGGACGAATGGAGACGTGTTGTCTTCAGCGATGAGAGTCGCTTCTGCCTTGGTGCCAATGATGGTCGTATGCGTGTTTGGCGCCGTGCAGGTGAGCGCCACAATCAGGACTGCATACGACCGAGGCACACAGGCCCAACACCCGGCATCATGGTGTGGGGAGCGATCTCCTACACTGGCCGTACACCACTGGTGATCGTCGAGGGGACACTGAATAGTGCACGGTACATCCAAACCGTCATCGAACCCATCGTTCTACCATTCCTAGACCGGCAAGGGAACTTGCTGTTCCAACAGGACAATGCACGTCCGCATGTATCCCGTGCCACCCAACGTGCTCTAGAAGGTGTAAGTCAACTACGCTGGCCAGCAAGATCTCCGGATCTGTCCCCCATTGAGCATGTTTGGGACTGGATGAAGCGTCGTCTCACGCGGTCTGCACGTCCAGCACGAACGCTGGTCCAACTGAGGCGCCAGGTGGAAATGGCATGGCAAGCCGTTCCACAGGACTACATCCAGCATCTCTACGATCGTCTCCATGGGAGAATAGCAGCCTGCATTGCTGCGAAAGGTGGATATACACTGTACTAGTGCCGACATTGTGCATGCTCTGTTGCCTGTGTCTATGTGCCTGTGGTTCTGTCAGTGTGATCATGTGATGTATCTGACCCCAGGAATGTGTCAATAAAGTTTCCCCTTCCTGGGACAATGAATTCACGGTGTTCTTATTTCAATTTCCAGGAGTGTATATATACCATTTTTGTATATACCATTTTTATATCTTCTGTACCTCGTAATGTCTGCGTAAGTCGCACATCACTATTATCTGTTTTTGTGACATGCAGTTGTCACTGAAGATGGCCTAAGAAATCGTAACCTGGTAGGTGACCGAATAAATATAGTATTGCAGGACATCGGGACGTATTTTCCCACTTAATATTATTATCATGTTGTGCCACACACCAAAAGCAAATTCGGTTCATTTTATAATAAATTCATTTGTAATGTATATCACTCGATAAACTCTTGAAAATTAAGAATTATTAAGGACAGCACAATATTCACAATATCAATAGAAACCATTCTTTGTACTTGATCATATGCTGTAGTAGGCAAACTGCGTGAGGTTCTTCATCTTAATGGAAAGTTTTTATAGCATACTGCCTTCTAGTTTCGTCATGCGACGACATTGCCTGTAATGTGTCAGTAGGGAAGAAGTTTACACTACGGACTCCATCTATAAAACTGATGATTTAGCAACAGATGAATTTGTACAGTTAGAGAGATGTATGTTTGAAGAATATGATGGATCCAACATGGTATACAAATGAAAAAGTAAGGACGCCTCATTCACCAGATGCGTAGCTACAGTATGATCAAAAATGAGTAGCTATAATATGATCACAACGAGTAAAAATGCATAAGTTGCGGTAAATCGTAATGCTGATGACTTCACACTAAAGTCAAGAATAAGCAGAATACACGACATACTATGATATTAACCAGGAATTGACGTATTTTGAAGAATTTGGCACAACAATTTCCAACTTTTGTCATTGCCATGGAGTGCACATGAATACGAATGTTGTGTTTACACACTTTATGTAACGATTGAATACAACGAATTGGTGAAAAACTTTAACATTAATTAAGTCAAATACACAGTACACGGTAAATTTTCGCTGTTGTGATATGAAACAGTGTTACTGCACTGCAGCTTGAATGCATTAATATATAGAATTTTCAGTGTTAAAACCATGTTATGTTCGAGTTGTGACCCGAGCTTTCGCAGATAGTGTCAACCTTCACCATCGGGAGCAGACTGAATGCTCTTTTGCATAGCAGTTGCCTGGTTTAACAGCAAAGGAATGTCGTCATCTGCACTATCCCCTCACATTAATTTGATCATACGTGAAAAACCCTAACGGCCATTTTTTGCAGCGTGGTCCACTGGAGAAGTGCTGGAAAGTAGTCAGTGATGTTCTGGAAAGTACAAGGAGGGATATGGAGCCATACCGATTCCATTACCGTGGCCATTTGCGCTAGCTTTCTCGGCTGAGGATGCATGGTGTGAATAGCCCTATCGGGATGCTCTCACAGATTCACCATTGACTTTAAATCCGAGGAGTTTGGTGGCCAGAGGAGTACGGTAAACTCATGCTCTTCGAACCACGCACGTATTCTGTGAGCTGTATAACACGTTGCACTGTCCTGCTGGTAGATGCCATTGTGCCAAGGAAACAAAAACAGGGGTGCACATGGTCCCCAAGAATAGATGCATATTTGTGTTGATGTATTGTGCCTTCTAGAATGACGAGATCACTCAGAGAATGCCACGAAAATATTCCTCAGACCACAACGCACCTTCCTTCGGGCTGGACCCTTCCGACGCTTGTAGCTGGGTGTTTCACGCCGTACACGTCAACAGCCGTCTGTTCGATGGAGCATAAAACGTGATTCATCTGAAAGGCCGCTTGTCGCAACTCAATGGACGCATTGTTCCGGTACTGCCGTGCGAATTCCAGCCTTCGTCAGTGATAAAAAGCCGTCAGCATGGGTGCATAAGCCAGGCGCCTACTCCGATAGCCCACACTTAGTAACGTTTGCTGTACGGCCGTTGAGGATACACTGTTGGTAGGCCCTTGGTTCATGTGTGTGATCAGTTGCTGAACAGTTGCATGTCTATTCACCTGTACATATGTCCGCAGCTGTTGACACCTGTCATCTATGGCCCGTGGTGCACCACAGTTGCCTCGGGGTCGGTTTTGGATAGCGACATTTTGCCACGCACGGAATACCTGAACTATGGCGGCAAGCGAACACTTTACGAAGTTAGATGTTTTGGAACTGCTTCCACCCTTAGACCGAAAGCCAATGACCATGCCCTTTTGGACGTCAGATAAAACGGGTTTTTATATGCCTGTCCTTGTGATCGATGGTCCGTGAAATACACGCAGCCGTCGTTTTGATGTTATTTTATTGTATGGCAACCAGTTTCGGGAACTTAGTACGCCATCTTCAGCCCTTAGCTGATGCTGAGTGGGTGAACTCCGATCGTATACGCGATCCAATAATGAGCAATATCTGTGAACTGGCTTCCATAGAATACTGTAACAGCGATGTTGTTTCTGTGACTATCAATAAGTTGGTACGGTTGCACGTATTTCATTTTATCACGGCAAATAAATCTCTCCGTTTCCGTATTACGACGACTGCACTATTTTCTGCGGTTCTGGACACGCTTTACATACCCTCCACTGATAGCCATGCTACCTGCTGTCTGTGACTGTGTAAGTAGGCTGTTTAAGTTTTTATGTTGGTAACGCCATGTAGCGCTCTATATGAAAATCACTGGCTGTGCTGTGTGCAGTCTGTGGCCGGTTTGCATTGTTGGAATATTCGCCATTGTAGCGTTGGGCAGTTGGCTGTTAACAGCGCGTAGCGTTGCACAGTTGGAGGTGAGCCGCCAGCAGTGGTGGATGTGGGGAGAGAAATGGCGGAGTTTTGAGAGCGGATGATCTGAAAGTGTGTCCATCAGAGACAGTAAATTTGTACTACTGGATGTCATGAACTCAGGGTGAGTCACCTAACATTACCGCTGGATATATTTCGTAAACCACATCAAATACTGATGAATCGATTCCACAGACCGAACGTGACGAGAGGGGCTAGTGTAATTGGTTAATACAAACCGTAAAAAAATGCACGGAAGTATGTTTTTTAACACAAACCTACGTTTTTTTAAATGGAACCCCGTTAGTTTTGTTAGCACATCTGAACATATAAACAAATACGTAATCAGTGCCGTTTGTTGCATTGTAAAATGTTAATTACATCCGGAGATATTGTAACCTAAAGTTGACGCTTGAGTACCACTCCTCCGCTGTTCGATCGTGTGTATCGGAGAGCAGCGAATTACGTAGGGATCCAAAGGGAACGGTGATGGACCTTAGGTACAGAAGAGACTGGAACAGCACATTACGTCCACATGCTAACATTTTTTTATTGGTCTTTTTCACTGACGCACATGTACATTACCATGAGGGGTGAGGTACACGTACACACGTGGTTTCCGTTTTCAATTACGGAGTGGAATAGAGTGTGTCCCGACATGTCAGGCCAATAGATGTTCAATGTGGTGGCCATCATTTGCTGCACACAATTCCAATCTCCGGCGTAATGAATGTCGTCCACGCCGCAGTTCATCTGGTGTAATGTCGCCGCAGGCTGCCACAATACGTTGTTTCATATCCTCTGGGGTTGTAGGCACATCACGGTACACATTCTCCTTTAACGTACCCCACAGAAAGAAGTCCAGAGGTGTAAGATCAGGAGAACGGGCTGGCCAATATATGCGTCCTCCAAGTCCTATGAAACGCCCGTCGAACATCCTGTCAAGGGTCAGCCTAGTGTTAATTGCGGAATGTGCAGGCGCACCATCATGCTGATACCATATACGTCGACGCGTTTCCAGTGGGACATTTTCGAGCAACGTTGGCAGATCATTCTGTAGAAACGCGATGTATGTTGCAGCTGTTTGGGCCCCTGCAATGAAGTGAGGACCAATGAGGTGGTCGCCAATGATTCCGCACCATACATTTACAGTCCACGGTCGCTGTCGCTCTACCTGTCTGAGCCAGCGAGGATTGTCCACGGACCAGTAATGCATGTTCCGTAGATTCACTCCCCCGTGGTTTGTGAAACCCGCTTCATCGGTAAACAGGTAGAACTATAAAGCATTCTCTGTTAATGCCAATTGACAAAATTGCACTCGATGATTAAAGTCATCACCACGTAATTGCTGATGTAGCGACACATAAAACGGGTGAATGCGGTGACGATGCAGTACGCGCATTACACTACTTTGACTCAGTCCACCGGCTCTCGCAATGTCCCGTGTACTCATGTGTGGGTTCATAGCAACAGCAGCTAACACACCAACTGCACCCGCTTCTCCTGTGACGGGCCTGTTACGGACCTGTTTGCGTGCTACGACCATACCTGTTGCATACAGTTGGCGGTAGATGTTTTGTAATGTGCGGCACGTTGGATGCTCTCTGTCCGGGTACCGTTCTGCATACACCCTGCAGGCTTCAGCTGCATTTCGTCGACATTCGCCATAGATGAGTATCATCTCCGCCTTTTCAGAGTTCGAATACACCATGGTCACAGTTCCCACAACACTACACTATCCCAGACGTCTGGTAACACGCAACAATCGGCTACACGGGTAGCAGGGGTTGTGTGGCGTGGGCTGGGCGGTTTTTTAGGTTAGATGGCCTTGGGCAAGTACAGAAAGGGCAACAGCCTCAACGGGTGCGGAGCAAAGTCAAGACATGCGGGGACCAAGCAGCAATCGGTATTGTAATTGTCAACTGTCGAAGCTGCGTTGGTAAAGTACCGGAACTTCAAGCGCTGATAGAAAGCACCGAAGCTGAAATCGTTATAGGTACAGAAAGCTGGCTGAAGCCAGAGATAAATTCTGTCGAAATTTTTACAAAGGTACAGACGGTGTTTAGAAAGGATAGATTGCATGCAACCGGTGGTGGAGTGTTCGTCGCTGTTAGTAGTAGTTTATCCTGTAGTGAAGTAGAAGTGGATAGTTCCTGTGAATTATTATGGGTGGAGGTTACACTCAACAACCGAGCTAGGTTAATAATTGGCTCCTTTTACCGACCTCCCGACTCAGCAGCATTAGTGGCAGAACAACTGAGAGAAAATTTGGAACACATTTCACATAAATTTTCTCAGCATGTTATAATCTTAGGTAGAGATTTCAATTTACCAGATATAGACTGGGACACTCAGATGTTTAGGACGGGTGGTAGGGACAGAGCATCGAGTGACATTATACTGAGTGCACTATCCGAAAATTACTTCGAGCAATTAAACAGAGAACCGACTCGTGGAGATAACATCTTGGACCTACTGATAACAAACAGACCCGAACTTTTCGACTCTGTATGTGCAGAACAGGGAATCAGTGAGCATAAGGCCGTTGCAGCATCCCTGAATATGGAAGTTAATAGGAATATAAAAAAAGGGAGGAAGGTTTATCTGTTTAGCAAGAGTAATAGAAGGCAGATTTCAGACAACCTAACAGATCAAAACGAAAATTTCTGTTCCGACACTGACAATGTTGAGTGTTCATGGAAAAAGTTCAAGGCAATCGTAAAATGCGTTTTAGACAGGTACGTGCCGAGTAAAACTGTGAGGGACGGGAAAAACCCACCGTGGTACAACAACAAAGTTAGGAAACTACTGCGAAAGCAAAGAGAGCTTCACTCCAAGTTTAAACGCAGCCAAAACCTCTCAGACAAACAGAAGCTAAACGATATCAAAGTTAGCGTAAGGAGGGCTATGCGTGAAGCGTTCAGTGAATTCGAAAGTAAAATTCTATGTACCGACTTGACAGAAAATCCTAGGAAGTTCTGGTCTTACGTTAAATCAGTAAGTGGCTCGAAACAGCATATCCAGACACCCCGGGATGATGATGGCATTGAAACAGAGGATGACACGCGTAAAGCTGAAATACTAAACACCTTTTTCCAAAGCTGTTTCACAGAGGAAGACCGCACTGCAGTTCCTTCTCTAAATCCTCGCACAAACGAAAAAATGGCTGACATCGAAATAAGTGTCCAAGGAATAGAAAAGCGACTGGAATCACTCAACAGAGGAAAGTCCACTGGACCTGACGGGATACCAATTCGATTCTACACAGAGTACGCGAAAGAACTTGCCCCCCTTCTAACAGTCGTGTACCGCAAGTCTCTAGAGGAACGGAGGGTTCCAAATGATTGGAAAAGAGCACAGGTAGTCCCAGTCTTCAAGAAGGGTCGTCGAGCAGATGCGCAAAACTATAGACCTATATCTCTGACGTCGATCTGTTGTAGAATTTTAGAACATGTTTTTTGCTCGAGTATCATGTCGTTTTTGGAAACCCAGAATCTACTATGTAGGAATCAACATGGATTCCGGAAACAGCGATCGTGTGAGACCCAACTCGCTTTATTTGTTCATGAGACCCAGAAAATATTAGATACAGGCTCCCAGGTAGATGCTATTTTTCTTGACTTCCGGAAGGCGTTCGATACAGTTCCGCACTGTCGCCTGATAAACAAAGTAAGAGCCTACGGAATAACAGACCAGCTGTGTGGCTGGATTGAAGAGTTTTTAGCAAACAGAACACAGCATGTTGTTATCAATGGAGAGACGTCTACAGACGTTAAAGTAACCTCTGGCGTGCCACAGGGGAGTGTTATGGGACCATTGCTTTTCACAATATATATAAATGACCTAGTAGATAGTGTCGGAAGTTCCATGCGGCTTTTCGCGGATGATGCTGTAGTATACAGAGAAGCTGCAGCATTAGAAAATTGTAGCGAAATGCAGGAAGATCTGCAGCGGATAGGCACTTGGTGCAGGGAGTGGCAACTGTCCCTTAACATAGACAAATGTAATGTATTGCGAATACATAGAAAGAAGGATCCTCTATTGTATGACTATATGATAGCGGAGCAAACACTGGTAGCAGTTACTTCTGTAAAATATCTGGGAGTATGTGTGCGGAACGATTTGAAGTGGAATGATCATATAAAATTAATTGTTGGTAAGGCGGGTACCAGGTTGAGATTCATTGGGAGAGTGCTTAGAAAATGTAGTCCATCAACAAAGGAGGTGGCTTACAAAACACTCGTTCGACCTATACTTGAGTATTGCTCATCAGTGTGGGATCCGTACCAGATCGGGTTGACGGAGGAGATAGAGAAGATCCAAAGAAGAGCGGCGCGTTTCGTCACAGGGTTATTTGGTAACCGTGATAGCGTTACGGAGATGTTTAATAAACTCAAGTGGCAGACTCTGCAAGAGAGGCGCTCTGCATCGCGGTGTAGCTTGCTCGCCAGGTTTCGAGAGGGTGCGTTTCTGGACGAGGTATCGAATATATTGCTTCCCCCTTCTTATACCTCCGGAGGAGATCACGAATGTAAAATTAGAGAGATTAGAGCGCGCACGGACGCTTTCAGACAGTCGTTCTTCCCGCGAACCATACGCGACTGGAACAGGAAAGGGAGGTAATGACAGTGGCACGTAAAGTGCCCTCCACCACACACCGTTGGGTGGCTTGCGGAGTATAAATGTAGATGTAGATGTACTAAAGTTGGTCTGCGTGCGGAGACGAATGCAGAATAACAATAGCAGCAAGCGCTACATGCGGACACTGCGGCAGCTAGACCAAACCACAACAGTGCACTACAGCCACACTCGTAAACACGATCGTCATCGTAAACATGTCCCTGCAGATGCTGTTCGCCGACCGTGGCCCGTATTTGTTACAACACGCAACTGAACGTCGGAGGTTTCAAGCGTCAACTTTAGGTTACAATATCTCCGGATTAAATTAACATTTTACAATGCAATAAACGGCACTGATTACGTATTTGTTTATATGTTCAGATGTGCTAACAAAACTAACGTGGTTCAATTTAAAAAAGCGTAGGTTTGTGTTAAAAAACATACTTCCGTGCATTTTTGTATAGTTTGTATTAAACAATTACACTAGCCCCTCTCCTCACGTTCGGTCTGTGGAATCGGTTCGTCAGTACTTGATGTGGTTTACGAAATACACTCCTGGAAATGGAAAAAAGAACACATTGACACCGGTGTGTCAGACCCACCATACTTGCTCCGGACACTGCGAGAGGGCTGTACAAGCAATGATCACACGCACGGCACAGCGGACACACCAGGAACCGCGGTGTTGGCCGTCGAATGGCGCTAGCTGCGCAGCATTTGTGCACCGCCGCCGTCAGTGTCAGCCAGTTTGCCGTGGCATACGGAGCTCCATCGCAGTCTTTAACACTGGTAGCATGCCGCGACAGCGTGGACGTGAACCGTATGTGCAGTTGACGGACTTTGAGCGAGGGCGTATAGTGGGCATGCGGGAGGCCGGGTGGACGTACCGCCGAATTGCTCAACACGTGGGGCGTGAGGTCTCCACAGTACATCGATGTTGTCGCCAGTGGTCGGCGGAAGGTGCACGTGCCCGTCGACCTGGGACCGGACCGCAGCGACGCACGGATGCACGCCAAGACCGTAGGATCCTACGCAGTGTCGTAGGGGACCGCACCGCCACTTCCCAGCAAATTAGGGACACTGTTGCTCCTGGGGTATCGGCGAGGACCATTCGCAACCGTCTCCATGAAGCTGGGCTACGGTCCCGCACACCGTTAGGCCGTCTTCCGCTCACGCCCCAACATCGTGCAGCCCGCCTCCAGTGGTGTCGCGACAGGCGTGAATGGAGGGACGAATGGAGACGTGTCGTCTTCAGCGATGAGAGTCGCTTCTGCCTTGGTGCCAATGATGGTCGTATGCGTGTTTGGCGCCGTGCAGGTGAGCGCCACAATCATATGACCGAGGCACACAGGGCCAACACCCGGCATCATGGTGTGGGGAGCGATCTCCTACACTCGCCGTACACCACTGGTGATCGTCGAGGGGACACTGAATAGTGCACGGTACATCCAAACCGTCATCGAACCCATCGTTCTACCATTCCTAGACCGGCAAGGGAACTTGCTGTTCCAACAGGACAATGCACGTCCGCATGTATCCCGTGCCACCCAACGTGCTCTAGAAGGTGTAAGTCAACTACCCTGGCCAGCAAGATCTCCGGATCTGTCCCCCATTGAGCATGTTTGGGACTGGATGAAGCGTCGTCTCACGCGGTCTGCACGTCCAGCACGAACGCTGGTCCAACTGAGGCGCCAGGTGGAAATGGCATGGCAAGCCGTTCCACAGGACTACATCCAGCATCTCTACGATCGTCTCCATGGGAGAATAGCAGCCTGCATTGCTGCGAAAGGTGGATATACACTGTACTAGTGCCGACATTGTGCATGCTCTGTTGCCTGTGTCTATGTGCCTGTGGTTCTGTCAGTGTGATCATGTGATGTATCTGACCCCAGGAATGTGTCAAATAAGTTTCCCCTTCCTGGGACAATGAATTCACGGTGTTCTTATTTCAATTTCCAGGAGTGTATATACAGCGGTAACGTTAGGTGACTCCCCTGTATATTATGACTTTTGAACACTATAAAGGTAAATACATTGTTTGTTCTCTATCAAAATCTTTCATTTGCTAACTATGCATATCAGCAGTTAGTGGCTTCAGTAGTTTGAATCTTTTATTTGGCTGGCAGTATGGCAGTAGTAGCGCTCGCTGTATTGCAGTAGTTCGAGTAACGAAGATTTTTGTGAGGTAAGTGATTTGTGAAAGGTATAGGTTAATGTTAGTCAGGGCCATTCTTTTGCAGGGATTATTGAAAGATTGCGTTGCGCTAAAAATATTGTGTATCAGTTTAGTGTTGATCAGAATAGGTAAAGAGCGAAATGTCTGAGTACGTTCAGTTCTGCTCAGTTGTTTGAAAATCAAATAATTTAAAAGGTTTATCAGCACAGTAATTCATTAATTTTTCTAAGGGGACGTTACAACTGGTTAATGCACGTTGACTTCGAAGAAAGGTGGTGGTCACATTAATGTGACTGAACAGTGTGGGACGGCATCTGCGTCCGACAGTGCACGAAATGGACAGTGAGGGGAGTACAGCCGCCCCTCTGCTAACCCACTCCCCCATCCCCCCCCCCAAGCCCCCCCCCCCACCCCACCCCAACCGGTTAAGAATTCCGTGGTGGAAGGAGACCAGAGAAAGCCCGCAGCGCCAACACTTTCCTTTGATATAAGGTTTTTAATTTTGGTTGTACGTGACCGCCGCGTTCCCAGCGTCGGCTCCCGGCTCCACTAACATTATGGCTACAGACGTCTCTGTTAAATTTACTTTTACACAACCTAATTTCTACCGCTTCTTTTATTACAGAGTCCCAGTAAAACGTAGAATGAGATAAGATCTTCGTCTTTTCAAACGAGATGTTCTGTCCTTTTGTAAGGCTATATTCCTCTATCGTTAACGTCAAGAAAGTGTAGCGTCATGAAAGAGAACTATGGCACTCGTGTCTACTGTTTCTGCACCTCGGTAGCGAGATAAAAGGGCGTATATTTTGTCAGTTTATTAGTCATTTTAAAAAGTAAGAACTGATTTCTCGCTTTGAGTGTTTTATGATGCACGATCCACCAAACGGCATGAGAAAAGTTCATCCAGAGCAAGTCACATGAGGCTGTTATGGCAATAAGCGATTCGAATCTGCGATAGCAAGGGTATCTACGGTCCACAGCATGGTAATTGGGGTTTATTTTTGATTATTATCATGTAATGCAATTTTATATGTTTGTTTTCCCGCTGCACTTTCATAGAACGGTCCAAAATTAGTCTAGAGAGACATTTGTTTCATCGATATGTATGAAGAGGGACATTAAAATACGAAGGACGACCAGTACCCAAGTAGCGCTCCCGCATTGCGGTAGCAGCCAGGGCGGGCTAGGGCACTGTTCAGTCGCTTGTGGAGTATTGGTTATTCTTCGTGTTTTAATGTCCCTGTTAATGTAATCGATAAAACGAATATCGTGCTAGACTAATTGGGGAGCGTCAGGTCGAATGGGCACGTAAAATTCTACTGTAAAACTAATTTTTCGGTAACGGGAAACAAACCTATGCTTTCCGCTGACACAGAGCATTGCATAAAAAATGTGATAAATACAATTTATTTGGTTTGATTCTAGCTACAAATTAAAAAAAAAGAAATTGCAAATATCTGCCGAACACCAGAGAAAATGTGCCTGACGCCTCTCAGGAGGAACACCCGGTATACGCTGCTTCTGACAAAAAAAGTAAAGCTCCCAGAAACGAGCAGATTGAAACGAAATAAAACTTTACTGGTTGAAAGGATATGCGAACTTTTTGGGAATTACGAAATCTAATGAAATTTATGAGAACTTGGGACTCTATTATCAGTATGACTTTGCACTCTCTCTTAGCCTGCCGGCGTGGCCGAGCGGTTCTAGGCGCTACAGTCTGGAACCGCGCGACCGCTACGGTCGCAAGTTCGAATCCTGCCTCGAGCATGGATGTGTCTGATGTCCTTGGGTTAGTTAGGTTTAAGTAGTTCCAAGTTCTAGGGGACTGATGACCTCAGAAGTTAAGTCCCATAGTGCTCAGAGCCTTTTGAGCCAACTCTCTCTCACCACGAAGCGTGCACTGATTCGGTTGGCAAGGGTGTCGTAAAGTCGTTTTATCTCCTCCTGAAGCAAGGCGCTCCACAATTTTTGTAACTGGTTCTTGATAACCTGGATATTGAGAGTGGGACGTCCGAGCTGGGCCCATACATGTACTATTGGGGAGGGATCGGGGATCTTGCTGGCCACTGCAGTACCTCAGCATGACGCAGACAATTCAGAAAGACACGGGACGGGTGCGATCGTTGTCCTGTTGAAAAATGGCACCACCATACTGATGTACGAGAGGCAGGCCAACCGTAACATACCGTTGTGCCGTCAGAGTTCACTACCAGCCGTGACCCGAATCGTAATCGGTAACTACCCTAACCATGACACTAGGAGTAGCACTGCTGTGGGTCTCCAAAACACTAAGAGAACGGCGTCTCTCTCAATATCGCCATGGTAATGCCGGCGATGGTCCCCAGGGATAGTTCAGAGCCGCGATACACCGCTGAACACAAAGCGACGCCGATCATCAGCAGTACATTCTTATCGGCCACGGCACAGCTCCAAAGGCAGCCGTCTGTGTTATGGTGTTACAGGCAGCCAGCACACGGGGCAGTAATTCTGTAGCTCGGCTGTAACTAGTCTCCGACTATTGTTCTAGCTAGTCACCGACCAATGCTGTAGCTAGTCTCCGACCAATGCTGTAGCTAGTCTTCGACGGGATGACTCAGCACGTTGCAGGGACTTCATTACTCGTTCCCGGTCGGCAGAGGCTGTTGGAGATTACGGTGGTGTTGGTGGTGGTTAGTGTTTAACGTCCCGTCGACAACGAGGTCATTAGAGACGGAGCGCAAGCTCGGTTTAGGGAAGGATTGGGAAGCAAATCGGCCGTGCCCTTTCAAAGGAACCATCCCGGCATTTGCCTGAAACGATTTAGGGAAATCACGGAAAACCTAAATCAGGATGGCTGGAGACGGGATTGAACCGCCGTCCTCCCGAATGCGAGTCCAGTGTGCTAACCACTGCGCCACCTCGCTCGGTTTGGAGATTACGACTTGCTTGCTAGTTAGTCGCACGGTACGGTAGCCGTTATGATGTGGAACGTGTCACGTGTCAAGTGCACAAGAAATGCACACACACACACACTATATATATATATATATATATATATATATATATATATATATATATATATATTGCAATACAGAGCTAAGGATTAATATTTCTATTATTTACCCCATTCCCTTAAATGGCACAAAATGCATATACTGTTTTTATAGATTTATTTATTCCTATTCAAGAATTCATCTGTGGTATAGAAGGAGTTGTCAAGGAGATATGATTTCAATTTATTTTTGAAGTTATTACTGCTGTCTGTCTGACATTTTATTTCGTTTGGTAATTTGTCGAAAATTTTTATAGCAGCGTATGTTACCCCTTTCTGTGCCAAAGATAGGTTGAGTAAAGTGTAGTGTAAGTCTTCCTTTTTTCTGGTATTATAATCATGAATGTCACTGTTGTCTTTAAACTGGTCCATGTTGTTGAGAACAAATTTCGTTAGTGAGTAAATGTACTGTGAGGCTTTTCTAAGAATTCCCAATCTCTTAAAAACATGCCTACAAGACGTGCGACTATTAACCTCACACATTATTCTAACCACTTTCTTTTGAGCAGTGAATACCTTTTATCTACATGTTGTGTTATTTCAAAAGTTTATTCCGTATGACATCAGAGAGTGAAAATATGCAATGTATGTTAGCTTACTAATTTCTATATCCTCAACATTGGCAATTAATCTGATTGAAAAGTTGCTGAACCTAGTCGCTTTACAAGATCCAAAATATGAATTTTCCAATTAAGATTCTCATCTATGTGCACACACAAAAACGTAGTATTTTCTACCCTGTCTATTGATTTCTGTTGCTGTGTTATATTTATTGAAGGAACTGTACTTTTGGCAGCAGAAAACTGGATGCACTGTGTTTTTTCAAAGTTTAGAGCAAGTCCATTTGCAGAAAACCATTTAATGACTTTTCCAAAGACCTTATTTGTATCATTTTCAACTGGAGTTTATTTTACCTGATTAATAATGATGCTTGTATCATCAGCAAACAGTGTCAGTTCAGCTTCCTGTTTCAGATAGGAAGGGAGGTCGTTCACATATATCAAGAACAGAAGGGCACCAATGATTGAACATTGTGGAACACCTAATGTAATTTCACCCCAGTTAGATGAAGTGGCAAACTTATTTAAATCACTTGACCCATATAAGGAAACTTGTTGCTTCCTGTTCTGTATGTACGACTTAAATCACTCATATGCTATTCCGTTTATACCATAGAACTGTAATTTCTGTAACATAATGTCATGGTTCACACAATCAAATGCTTTGGCAAGTCACAGAAAATTCCTATAGGTGACATTTTACTATTTAAAGACTATTACGTGGACAGTTCTGCACATATCCTCCCTTGTGATTGGCTGACGTGGTCGACCGAAAGCTTGGCGACGAGTATGCCTGACCATACGTTCCCTTGAAGTTCAACAGCAGGCCACTGTCACATATGCCACAGAAATATGGAATGTTGCACTATTCGGCAAGCCGGCCATATGGAGACCCACAGTGAAGTCCCTGTCAAACTCAGTCAGGTGCTGATAAGGCTGTCTCAGACGTGTACGCGGCATCTGAGGCTTATATACGCTACCAGGCCTGTAGCACTTAACACAAGCAACACTAAACCAGTTTAAGACTTCCCTGACGTAGTAACTGCTTCATTGGTTCACGGGCCTCGCGTCGGATAATGCTCTTGAAGCTGCACAGTATTCCGACGAGCTAACTGCTCGTCATCCTCAGGCACTTACTGACGTGTTGCTGAAATGGCTAGCCAATATATACGCTGACTCGCAAGAAAAGCGCAGGCGCTAAGGGTTGAGGCTATAGCGTCATCGTAGACGAATCGTAGAGGACGGCGACATCCAGTGCCGCTACCAGACAAACGGGTCACGGGCTTCTCAGTCGCGATGCGGGAAAAGCGCGGCGGCCAGCAGCGGCCCAGCGCGCGCGCTGGCAGAGTGTTGGCGCCCAGTTTAAGCGTGCGGACTTTGATTCTCCGTCTGTATTGTCTCGTAATCGTTCGCTGCGGCCGACGATGCCTTAGTACGGCAAGTGCTGGTTCCCATTCCTTGCTGAGTTGAAATCCCTGTCTCTACTGATTAGGCCGTTACTTATACGAATTTTGACTGCTTCTTCAATGGTGGAGTCCCCCAGTACGCGACAGCGGACAAAAGAATCTTTATAGCCGACAGAGATAGTACCGAAAGTGCTCTGGCTATTAACAATGACACATTCAAGGATAGCTGTTGGAACTGAAATATTATCAATGCCATCGGTTTATGCCAGTGCTCTAAATCAATCTCGGTTAAATTACTAACTGTAATTGAAACATTCAGTTTTTTAAAATGAACAAAAATCTGTTAAAGGATAAACTATGGATTCCGCTATTTGTTTTATACAAGCACGTTTGGAAAGTGAAAAAAAATCGCTGTGTATTTTCTGTGGAAAAAGCTATAGAGTAGGAATACGTATGGCGTGAGCATAGGCAACTGTGCCAGTAGTCAACATTACCCAAAGTGGTTAGATGATATTAGTATGACGCCGTTGCTTCGATAAGAGCAGAAATTTAATTTTAGATGTATTTTTATCTGTTTTCACGCACTATTTATTAGTAACAGCAGTGGCGCTGAACTGTCGCTGTTACGGATACAAATTGAAATTCGTCCAAGAGAGAACAGTCTCTTTTCATAAGTAAGTACTAAAGTGTATATTTATAATTATAGTACTAATAAAAGATCTTCTGTGTGTTGATTAATACTGACAACAAAGGCATAAAATCATAGGACTAATTTACGTGACTGTATCGACATATATTTAAGAGAAAAGTGCTAAACAAATACTGGTAATGTGGGAGTGGGCTCCCAGACAATTCGTTGAATGTGCACGAGCAGAAAGGATTCGTATGTGGTAGTATACGAGGGTTGCCCAGAAAGTAATGCCCGGCATTTTTTTCCTTCAACGATCCTTTACCGCACATAATGCGAATTACACGCACGAAAGAATGGTGTTCTATCTACACATCATATTTTTCCACGTAATCTCCATCCCGTTCTATGGGCTTCCTCCACTGCGAAACAGGAGCGTGTGTCCTCTGTCGCTACCAATCCTGGTCCTGGTGGCGGAGCCAGTGCTTCACTGCGTCAACTTCCTTTACTGACTGACAGATGCAGTGACAACGGACGAGACGCAATGCGTCTGTCCTCGCGAATGACATCAGCTCGCGGCAGCATGCCAGGTGTGACAGCCGTGGGTGGTCTCCCCGACCGCTGCAAATCGTGGAACTCCGCCGAACCGCCTTCAGATGACGTCACCCTCCGTGCGCAACTACTAACTGTACTTGTATCGGCCGGCCGCGGTGGTCTCGCGGTTCTAGGCGCGCAGTCCGGAACCGTGCGACTGCTACGGTCGCAGGTTCGAATCCTGCCTCGGGCATGGATGTGTGTGATGTCCTTAGGTTAGTTAGGTTTAAGTAGTTCTAAGTTCTAGGGGACTTACGACCACAGCAGTTGAGTCCCATAGTGCTCAGAGCCATTTGAACCATACTTGTATCGACAGCAGATGCTCCATAGACTTTGCAACAAACGTTTGTGAATATTCCCCACAGTTTCTTTCTCTGCACTGAGAAATTCAATGACAGCATGTTGCTTGTAAGGTATATAACCTACAGACGCAATTTTGAAACTGTCCTGCAGCTACGCTATCTGTCGGAAGTGACGGGAACTTGGCGCGCTCACTCAGGAGACTTCAAATAATACATACGTAACGTTTCGCATTCGTAGCATTGCTTTCGGCTGAGAAAAAAAATGCAGTGCATTACGTTCTGGGCAACCCACATACATATCTCGAAAACATTGTGCTCATTTTTAAGTAGTTACAAAAGGGAACCGAATACTAGTACCTCCGATGTGGAGAATGAATATGTGTGATTGATATTTTAATTTGCCAAGAAGAGCCGAAGATTAGCAATATAGTACATGAAAGCGTAAGAGGAAGAATTTACGTCTTAAAAAATTTCAAAGTACGATAAGTTGCTAATTTGAAACAGATTCGATGTTTTCTTTGAGACTTTCAATTTGACGAATTGGGAAGCTATTTCGCAATGCCGCGGTAGCATATGTATTAAAACAGAGGCACAGCAATACGGTAAAGTTCACCACAAAACATAAAAACATTGTTATGGGTACCCCTTCTTTTCCTGTGACAAAAAACAACGTTTCTGAGCTGTGATACTGGCCGCCAACTAACGAAATTCCCTTGCTTTTATCTGCTGCATGTTTTAAGTCACGTTAATTCAAAATATCGAATTTAAAATGTTAGGATTCCAATGAAAGGTATGTACAAAGTGCAAGTTATTTCTGAACGGAATACGTCTGCTGTAACGATGTAAAGACATTCAACGGTTGCAGAGCACTTGCAGATAAGCCTCACTTCGCATCGCAGTCGCGTGACTATTGGCCAACGCACTTCGGTGATAAAGATTCTGTTCTGCCCTCTGAGTGCTCATTCCATAGATATTCTTACTCAATGGGGAAAGCATGGAGGTATAAGGAGGGGAGATGCCATGACGTCACAAACTTGAAGCCGACAGAAACCGAGCTCCGCCACTGCAGTTTGGTCAGGAGACTCGTTTCCGATTGTGCTACTGTCTAGAGCTGCTGAAGGTTTTTTCATTTTAAAATGCCGGTTTGCGTTGTTTACGGGTGAACTAAAAGGAATCACGTTCCATGCGTAAGTGGCCCCGTTCGTAAAATGTTGTCGTTTATATTCATGAGATGTGCGGCCTTGTTTACGTTTTGTGAAACTGTTTTCTTCTTATTTTATTTCAGATTTCCGATCAATGAAGCTCGTAGGGCTCTGTGGGTTCATATGCTTATTTTTCTTGACAAAGCACAAACGATGTTTGTATTTACAAATGAAATTTTGTATAAGTGTGTAAACGAGTAAGAAATATCATCCGATATGTAAACTAGCATAGCTTTCGGGTTCTGCTTTCAGTTTACATCGACACAAATGCAGTAAAAGGTGATTTGAGTTTGAAAAGAGCTTTGTACACTGTTATTTTTCATCATTCGAAGTTCGTATCCAAAAGAAACACTTACGTTAACGAGACCAAATCAGTTGTATTGCTGGGGCAAAAACGCATTAAAAACAAAACGAAAACACCTGAAAAAGCTATTCTGACGTTGTGTTATGCATGTAAACATTGTAACACTCATCATCTGAAATTATTTCGCAGACATAACGTTAAATATGAAGAACACGCAATTCTAACAAGAGCTCTGTCACTGTTTTGACCAATCAAACATGGCGGCCCACCGGCTTCAAACAGACATACAGCAGACGGCCATAGTGCCATCTCCCCTCCTTATACCTCCATGGGGGAAAACATCTGCCATCATATTAATACTTCCGTTCCTGCTTACGTTGAGGAGAAAGTAATTAAGTAACAGTTTTCAATTGAACCAGTTTGGATACGTTTTGGTTTATTAGGCCAGTGGAGCTCCGTAATCATGAAGATATAATAAGGGGAACTGTCATGACGTCACAAACTTGTAGCTAATGTCCGCCATGTTAACTGCTCCACTTTCTGATGAAGTGTTTTGATAAGAAATGGCAGCCTGCGTCATTTACGCGTAAACTAATCATTGTTACTTTAAAATGTAAAAGAAATACTTTTCATTCTGTGGCCGTAATTTTTAAGTTGATTAAAAGACGCGCTCTCTGACCGGTAGATAGGGATACCATCTGTAACAACGATGAAAGATAGCGAGGCCAAAGATTATTATTAATGAGCAATCCAGTGTGCACTAATTAGGGAGTAGCTGTTTGCCTGCGTTGAGATCCTAAAGAGACTAGACGCATGCGTAACACACCAAGTATGAGTCATCTAGTAGATGCGTTACTTAAAGTTTACGTGTGAAAATATATTCAGGACAATTTTAACAAGTTGTTTGAATATTTATTTGTTAGTCTTTAAAAGCACAGCGTAATGCTTGGACGGTCGTGGAGCTTGCAAGCCTGCCGTCAGCCGTTGTACTACACTTACACACGTGTGACCAATGAGCGCCATGGGCAAACAGACGTGGGCAGTCGGTAGGTCTGTAATTAGTCTAACTTCGTTCTCGCTGTCCATACAGGAAATATAAGTAGGAAGCTGAAGAGTATCTGTAGATTCCCCTGGTACACTGAGGTGACAAAAGTCATGGGATACCTCCTAATATCGTGTCATGCCTACTTTTGCCCGGCGTAGTGCAGCAGCTCGACGTAGCGTGGACTAACAAGTGGTTGGAAGTCCTTTGCAGAAATATGGAGCTATGCTGCCTCTACAATCGTCCATAACTGCGAAAGTACTGCCGGTACAGGATTTAGTGCACGAACTGACCTCTCGATTATGCCCCGTAAATACACTACTGGTCATTAAAATTGCTACAATCCGAAGATGACGTGCTACAGACGCGAAATTTAACCGACAGGAAGAAGATGCTGTGATAAGCAAATGAATAGCTTTTCAGAGTATTCACACAACGCTGGCGCCAGTGGTGACACCTACAACGTGCTGACATGAGGAAAGTTTCCAACCGATTTCTCATACACAAACAGCAGTTGACCGGCGTTGCCTGGTCAAACGTTGTTGTAATGACTCGTGTAAGGAGGAGAAATGCGTACCATCACGTTTCCGACTTTGATAAAGGTAGTATTGTAGCCTATCGCCATTGCGGTTTTTCGTGTCGCGAGACTGCTGCTCGCGCTGGTCGAGATCCAATGACTGTTAGAAGAATATGGAATCGGTGGGTTAAGGAGGGTAATACGGAATGCCGTGCTAGATCCCAACGGCCTCGTATCACTAGCAGTCGAGATGACAGGCATCTTGTCCGCATGGCTGTAACGGATCGTGCAGCCACGTCTCGATGCCTGAATCAACAGATGGGGACGTTTTCAAGACAACAACCATCTGCACGAACAGTTCGACGACGTTTGCAGCAGCATGGACTATCAGCTCGGAGACCATGGCTGCGGTTACCCTTGACGCTGCATCACGAACAGGAGCGCCTGCGATAGTGTACTCAACGACGAACCTGGGTGCACGAATGACAAAATGTCATTTTCTCGGATGAATACAGGTTCTGTTTATAGCATCATGATGGTCGCATCCGTGTTTGGCACATCATGGTGAACGCACATTGGAAGTGTGTATTCGTCATCGCCATACTGGCGTATTACCCGGCGTGATGGTATGGGGTGCCATAGGTTACACGTCTCGGTCACCTCTTGTTCGCATTGACGGCACTTTTAACAGTGGACTTTACATTTCAGATGTGTTACGACCCGTGGCTCTAAATTTCATTCGTTCCCTGCGAAACCCTACATTTCAGCTGGATAATCCACTACCGCATGTTGCTGGTCCTGTACGGGCCTTTGTGGATACAGAAAATGTTCGACTGCTGCCCTGGCCAGCACATTCTCCAGATCTCTCACCAACTGAAAACGTCTGGTCAATGGTGGCCGAGTAACTGGGTCGTCACAATACGCCAGTCACTACTCTTGAAGAACTGTGGTATCGTGTTAAAGCTGCATGGGCAACTGTACCTGTACACGCCATCCAAGCTGTGTTTGACTAAATGCCCAGGCGTATCAAGGCCGTTATTACGGCCAAATGTGGTTGTTCTGGGTACTGATTTCTCAGGATCTATGCACCTAAATTGCGTGAAAATGTAATCACATGTCAGTTCTAGTATAATATATTTGTCTAATGAATACCCGTTTATCATCTGCATTTCTTCTTGGTGTAGCAATTTTAATGGCCAGTAGTGTATAAGATGGAATTTATGTCCGGCGATCTGGGTGGCGAAATCATTCGCTCGAATTGTCCAGAATGTTCTTCAAACCAATCCCGAACAACTGTCACCCGGTAACATGGCGCATTGTCATCCATAAAAATTCCGTGCTTGTTTGGGAGCATGAAGTCCGTGAATGGCTGCAAGTAGTCACCAAGCAGCCGAACACAACTTTTTACAGTCAATGATCGGTGCAACGGGATCAGAGGATGATGTCCATTCCATGTAAACAGAGCCCACACGTTTATTGAGCCATCACCAGCAGGCGCAGTGCCTTGTTGACAGCTTGAGTCCATGGCTTCGTGGGGTCTGCGCCACATTCGAGCCCTGTCATCAGCTCTTACCAACTGAAGTCGGGATACATCTGACAAGACCGGTTTTCCAGTTCATATGGTCATGAGCCCAGCAGATGCGCTGCTCCGATGTGCTCCTGTCGGTCGTCTGCTGCTGTAGCTCATTAAGGTCAGATTTCGACGCAATGTCCTAAAAGATACGTTCGTCGTAAGACCCGCACTGATTTCTGACGTATTTCTTCAGTACTGCTTGTCTGTTAGCACTAACAACTCTACGCAAATGACGCTGCTTTCTGTCGTTAAGTGAAGGTCATCGACCACTGTGTTGTCCGTGTTGGGAGGCAATGCCTGATATTTGGTATCAAGATCTGAGGAGTCCCGCAATCGAATGCGCACATTTTAACTTGGTTGATTTGGAATGGGAGTGTGGGATGTGCAAGAAGCAAGGGTCGCTACAGAGAGGAGTGGTGCAGAGGAAGCATTTTTTTAACAGGTGTCTACCTTCAGTGTGGCAACGGCCTTGCCGCAGTGGATACACCGGTTCCCGTGAGATCACCGTTGTTAAGCGCGGTCGGGCGTGGTAGGCACCTGGATGGGTGACCGTCCAGGCTGTCATGCGCTGTTGCCATTTTTCACGGTGCACTCAGCCTCGTGATGCCAATTGAGGAGCTACTCGACCGAATAGTAGCGGCTTCGGTCAAGAATACCATCATAACGACCAGGAGAGTGATGTGCTGACCCCACGCCCCTCCTATCCGCATCCTCCGCTGAGGATGACACGGCGGTCGGATGGTCCCCGTAGGCCACTCGTGGCCTGAAGACGGAGTGGGTGAGTGCTACCTTCAGTGTGGATAAATAGGTTTCTTTTCTGACAACGAGTTGCAGGCAGCATTTGAGATGCACTGAGAACTATTTCATCATCCTGCAGAAGAAAGTTGTTAAAAATAAGCAGAACCAGTTGTCTCGTTGACATATGAGTTCGTGGTTTAATAAAACATCTACAAAAATTAAATATCAATTATCTATAAGCATTTTGAAAATAAAAGTATCGAAAGAAAATTCTTCTTGTTTCTAGGTTCTTGTTAGGTGTTAATGTTGATGATGGCGGCGGGGTGGGGGAGGGGTGGGTTGGGGGGGGGGGTCAGGGATTCTAGCAAATATTTGCTTGCTCTCGAGCCCAATTGTATCAGAAAAGTTAGGAACCACTGGTGTAAGTTTTTTCATTTTCATTTTATGATGTGTGAGCCGTGTTAAAATTTGCTATTTTGAAGCGCGCGCCGCAGCGCGTAGTGTGAAGCAGTCGCCTTCCGTTTCTGGCGGTGGCGCCGCTGTGGCAATCGCAACTTTGGTGTCTCCCTCTGGTGGGAAAGGGGAAAAGTTGCCTGTTCACGTGCATTTAAGGGGCGCTATGAGCTCGCCAGCAGGGTCAGACGGAGACAGTATGAGTCTGGTCAGTTGGTCAGCCGGGTCAGTGTGGGGCAGTCAGTGTTTGTCTGTCGTCCGGAGTGCTAGTATGTGTTAGGCCGCCAGTCTGTTCGACTTTGCTGAGGCAATGGGCATTGGCGGTTGGATCGATCGGTTAGTCGGTCGAGCACTGGGAAACAGCATGACTTGTCCGTCTTGAGCATCGGCGCATGTGAGGTCGCTACGTCAGTCCAATGGACCGCGCCGTATAGCGAGGGGCAGTGGCTTCGCGGCCGACACAAGAGCAACAGGAGTCAACCCATGACATCGGTCTGTCCGGCGCGAGCTGTGACACCGTGAGACAGGAGATCGGCGCGCTTTCCTGCGTCCGTTGAACCGGCTGGCAGCGGACGGTTCGGGAGACCGTTTTGGGTGTGCTGCGCCAGGTCTTAGCCGGAAATCGCAGCTTTTTAAAAGTTAAGTGATTCGTGATATGCTGTTTCACTTACTTGTTAAAATCCTATTGGTTTTCTTGCTCAGTCTCTCGTCCCCCAGCTTGCTCGTCTGTCTCTCGTCCACATTTGTTAGGCAGTTACTGTCGGTGCGTTCGTCTGTCGGTCTGCCGTACGTTAATAGCTGCCTGTGTCATGTTTGTCGGATTCGGTGTTAACGAATTTATAGAATTAAGGTAAAGGCCGAATTCCTGAAATATGTTTTTATCTTGTCTATCATCTTGCGAAGCGATATACGTGTAATGTAGAGCATGTTGTACATTTTATGTAAGACTGAATTTCATGGGTTTTATTTAAATAGTCATTTTGATAAAGTTGCCATCCTTCCACCGTAAGAGCCGTTTTAAAAGCAAATTGCACTTTTGGTGGCAAATAATTTCTTTGTGTGAGTGTGTGTACCATTTCCATCCCTCTTACGGGGTTGCACGATCACCTAGTGTGATTAAATGTGCTAATGTTCTTGGTGAATCGCTAGTAAAAAAAAGGAAATTCTTTAAGAAAAGATTTTGAAAGTCTAAATCAACGGTTCAGTGTGCATAATATTTTCGGAATCCTTGATAGTTCTCGTGAAAGAGCTCATTATGTTCGAGATAAAACGAGTATGCAGCACGACGGTACTTACGAAGAAGCACACGAGGGCGGTGAGTGGCAGCCATCCGAGAGGCTCTATGACGTCCTGGTCGGCGTGCTCCCTGAGGTAGAAGTAGACGCCCTCGACGGTGACGGAGATGGTGGCTGCGAGGTAGGACGTGAGCAGCACAGGTCGCCTGCCTAGGCGGTCCACCACCAGCGAGCCCGCCAGCGAGGACGCCAGCTGGATGCTGCTGAGGATGATGGTGGACACGTCCGAGTCCATGGCGCTGCCGCTCCACAGGAAGATCTGCGTCGCGTTCGCGGTCATTGCGGAGCTGCCGCACAGGTTGTACAGCCCAGCGAACACTAGCGCCATCTGGCGCGCAACAGAAAGGAATATCCAGGTCATAGCACCGCCGACGACTTGGAAGAAACTGACACCCCAGCATCACAAGAACTGTGGGCACTATCGGAGTAGTCCAAAAACCGTAAAGCTGCTGTACTGCGCAGACAGCTTGGAAACAGGACCTCCAAACAATGACTCTTATGCCTGTAAGCTCTGTTCCTTATGAATTCCGAGCATCTACAGTTTTAAGACTATACAGAAATGATAGGGACAAATGTCACATACACTGAAATATTTTAACACGACGGAAAAGAGGTTTCGAACTGCCACTGAGGAGAAAAAAGCCACATTGCTTATGGACTAACAGTCATTATTAATGAAGAACAAATGTCATTGATCAGAAACATCATTAGACAACTTTTCATCATAAAAGAAATAAGGGGTTAGTTTATGATTTGCTTATTTGACTGTCAAATTTTTATGTTATCTGCCGGCCGAAGTGGCCGTGCGGTTCTAGGCGCTGCAGTCTGGAACCGCGAGACCGCTACGGTCGCAGGTTCGAATCCTGCCTTGGGCAGGGATGTGTGTGATGTCCTTTGGTTAGTTAGGTTTAACTAGTTCTAAGTTCTAGGGGACTAATGACCTCAGAAGTTGAGTCCCATAGTGCTCAGAGCCATTTGAACCATTTTTTATGTTATCTGTTTGAAGCCTGATTGATAACTGGTGACGGCAGTTTGAACAAATTCACTTATATGTTTCTCAGATAGCTCAGACTGATGTTGCGGATGGTGCTCCAGTGGCAAAACGCATGGCTGGAAACCGAGAAGTCTTGAACTTTTTTTGGTCTTAAGTCTTCCAAACTATTTTAAATTCTGATCCTATTACTGAATCCCCTATCCTTTCTATATATAGACTCCTATCACGCCATCAGAGAAGTTCTCCCCCTCATAGAGGCCTTAATTGTACTCTTTCCACCTATCCGCTCTCCCCAACACATTTAATAGTGAAATGTCCATTGCACTTTTAACGTTACTGCTCTTGCTTTTAATTTATTCGAAGGGTTTTGTGACTGTTCTATTTGCCAGTCAGTCATTCCGACAATCATTTCTTTTTCGATATCTTCATATTTTTAATGCAGCCATTTCGCCTTAGCTTTCCTACGCTTCCTGTTTATTTCATTCCTAAGTGATTTGTATTTCTGTATTACTGAGTTTACCTGAACATTTTTCTACTTCATTCTTTCGTCGATTAATCGAAGTATTTCTTCTGTTACCCATGGTTTTCTCGCATTTATCTTTCTTGTACCTATATTTTTCTTTTCAAGCTCTATGGTCGCCGTTTTAGAGATATCCATTCCTCTTCATCTGAACTGCCTACTAAACTATCATTATCATAGTATCTATGGCCCCAGAGAACATTAAATTATATTTTTGTCCCTTCTCTCCGTGTCTCCGAGTCTTGTCCAAGTATACCTCCTCCTCTTGTGATTCATGAACAGCGTATTCCCCTTTTTTGTGCGCCGATTATTCCTGACTAGGCTCTTAAACTTCAGCATTGTATTGAACTGTATGTTAACCGGGGGCCTAGAAACGACGGAGAGGCTCCGGCCCCTCCACAGCCCCAGTGGTCTGCAACACCACGACGACTACCGCAGTCCACTTCACCCCACCGCCACCCCACACTGAACAACTCTTTCAGGTTGTTGTGCGGTTCGACCCCGATGGAACCCCCCCCCCCCCCCACTCCCACCTCCAGGGAACGTCTCACACTGGACGAGTGTAGCCCTTATATTTGCGTGGTAGAGGAAGGGTGGTGTACGTGTACGTGGAGAAATGTTTGCGCAGCAATAGCCGACATAGTGGAGCTGAGGCGGAATAAGGGGAACCAGCCCGCATTCGCCGAGGCAGGTGGCAAACCGCCTAAAAACCTTCCACAGACTGGCCGGCTCACTGCACCTCGACACAAGTCCACGGGGCGGATTTGTGCCGGGGACCAGGCGCTCCACCGCCCGGGGTGGCCGAGCGGTTGTAGGCGCTACAGACTGGAACCACGCGACCGCTACGTCGCAGGTTCGAATCCTGCCTCGGACATGGATGTGTTTAATGTCCTTACGTTAGTTAGGTTTAAGTACTTCTAAGTTCTAGGGAACTGATGACCTCAGAAGTTAAGTCCCATTTGAACCAGACGCTCCTTCCCATTCCGGAATGACTTGCGTTAGACCGCACGGCTAACCGAGCGGGCCTAAACTTCAGCACAGTCTTCGTCATTACTAAATTGCGATATGGGTCTATATTTGCTCCTGAGGACACCTTACAATCCAATATCTAACTTCGGAATCTCTGTCTGACCATGGTGTAATACAGCTGGAGTCTTCCCGTGTCTCCAGGTCTTGTCCAAATATTCCTCCTCCTCTTGTGATTCAGGACCAGAGTATTCGGTACTGACGTCTGAAATGTATTGGGGAATTCAATTAGTCTTTGTCTTCTCTCGTTCCTACTGTCAATCCCATATTATCGCGTAACCCTTTCTTCTATTCCTTCCTCAATAACCACGTTCCAGTCCCCCATGATTGTTAGATTTTCATCTCAATTTACAAACTAAATCACCTGTTCAAATCATCGTATTTACTTTCAGTGTCTATTCTTCTTCTTCTTGCGATCTCGACATGTATACCTGAAGTGTCATTGTCGATGTTGATTTTCTGTCGAATCTGATGAGATCTGACCTATCAATGAACTATTCCCTGTAATTCACTTTCTGTCCTACTTTCGTATTCATAACGAATCCTACTCCAGATATAAGATTTTCTGCTGCTGTTGTAACTTCCCTACATTCGCCTGACCAGAAACCCTTATCTTCTTTCGATTTCACCTCACTGACCCCCACTATATTTAGACTGAACCTTTGCATTTCCATTTTCCTACTTTCTGTATTTCATACTATGTCCAAAATCTGGCATTCCACGCTCCTATTCGTAGACTGTTATCCATTCGTTGGCTATTGCATCTCTTTCTCATGGGCACCTCTCCGTTTCTGTTCCTTTCCGCAGATGCGAATGGTGGACTATCCGGATTCTTCCGCCAATGGAGAGATCATCCTGACACTTTTTCAATTACGGGGCAGTTAAAGGCCACACATTCTGTGGATATACATTCTGGATCGTTAATGCAGTGGTTTCCACTTTCTGTATTCTCAACCCATTAATCATTGCTAAATCTTCCTCCTTTTAGGGCAGTTTGTCATACTAAGGCTAAGAGAATGCCTTGAACCACTATTCTCTCCTATGCCCTCTTTGACAAGGACGTAGGCGGGACGATGGTAACTTCTTATGCTAGAAGTCTTCTGCTGATACTGCTGACGACTTTTATTCAGAATTTAAGCAGTGGCTAGGTTCGAACCCAGGACCCAGGTCGTTCTGATTACTAGTCAAAGACGCTACCCCTAGCCCACGTGCGAATTTACACTCGTTATTTCCCACAATTCACAGATTTCAACAATAAAATGATTACGCAGAAACTGTCACCCGTGCATAAGAACGTACTTCAGATTCCCTCAGCCTTCGTGTTAAACTCGTCCCTTGGTTGATCACTCGCGACTTAGAACGTACGCAACGAACATAACCTCTGCCCCAGAAGGCACGCTACGTATACTCCCCACGAGGGATCCAACCGACTCTTCGACTTCGATAGCTCCAGATTACTCCAAGAAATTGTTTCAAATATAGGCTTTTCAGCCAATTAGAAATTAAGAGGTAATGTAGGCATTGTCTCTGGCCATTACCCTCTTCCTGCTTACGGCACTTTCGTAAGGTGCTTTCCCATGGCAGATCAGTATGAACCCTACCTGCAAACGGTCCTCTGGTGAAATTTCTCTTTCCCTCCAAACGGCTATCGTTCTAGGGAATATCCAGGCCGTCTTCTCGAGGCTGAACAAAAGTGCCATTCCCCTGCACCTGTAAACTGTCTGAGGTGACTACAATACTGAAATCGGCCTAGAACAATTGCGCGGCTGGGAAATGACGTAGTACGAGATCTATTTAGAACAATGCATATTGATAACAATCACTACCAAGATACACTATTACCACAATGTATTTGGCTATCGGTCAATTTTGTCATTTGAAGTGAAGTAGCTGACAGCTTTTAGAACTAACTGGAAATCATGTGGATGCTGAAAATATAAACACTGTGTACTGCGTTTTCAAATTAACAAGAAGCTTGCGTGTTTACAACATTGCCCGGTCGACAAAAGCCGCTTCATGTCGAGGCAGGAGACGAACGTGGATCGCAAACAGCGTTATGGTTACCCCCGGTCCATTCACTGGCGGTAGAGTAATTCCTTGCGAAGTGCCAACAGTTGCAAAAAATAATTATGACCTTAATCTCTCACAATGAATGTATCGCCTTCCATTTTTCGGTCAAATGAGAAATTTACCTCCAGCGTAACCCTCGCATTATTTATAACGAATGGACGTGATGGCTATTTGGCGATACTTTTTCCCGATAGTATGCAGAGTGATTCCGTGATGGTGTTACAGACTTTCAGGAATGACGGAGAAGGGTAAATGAGGGATCCCGGTTCGGGAATGACCAAGTCGAAAGGTATAAGCGAAGATCTATTCAAGTTTCGCCTTAGCCACGCGCAGCATCAAACTAAGGTTCCCAGTTTCCGAACCTTGATCATGACGTATAGAATTCCCACTGAATACTCCCCAATTTCCTCAAATAATTTCCCCTGATTGTAGACTAGTAAGGGTGTGCGTAAGATAATGGCAGAAAGACGTTTACCTGTATAAGTTCCATAAGCTGAGACATTTATATCCAAAACGCCGTCAAACAGAGTCAACGCAGGCACGTAGTTACGTCGTATCCATTCCAATGCCGAACATTGTCGCAGGGAGTGATAATTCTTGGCAGGAGATCCTTTTCAGTCTTGTAGGGTGCCTCGTACGCAAGATTTTTCACAAGGCTCCTAAAGAAGAAACCAAATGGGGTGAGGTCATGTGAACGGACTGGCCATGAAACAGGAGGACACGCCACGTACATCCACTTTTCAGGAAATTTCTGATACAGGTATTCACGATCTCTCATTCAAAAGTGATGTGGGGCTGCTTTATGTTTTAACATGTAGGATATATTCCAGGAATCTGGGAAACATACATCTGATAAACAGTGTCTCGATGCATTTAAAAGGTGAGGAACAAATGGTCCTTGTACGTAATCATCGGATACGACCTGCCCACACGTTGACTGGTAATCTGTATTGATGGCTCTTCATAACTGTAGTGTGGGGATTCTTATCGCCTCAAACATGACTACTGCAACTACACTCATGCTCATAAATTAAGGATAATTGCAGAACGTGGTGCCACAAAACGTGGCACTACACAAAACTGGGGCTAATAGTATAGGCACATAGGGAACACACATGACACATATCTGTAAGTCCACTGTATTGGTGATAAGTTGAGAAAACCTTACCAAAACACATCTGCTACAAAATGCCACTGTTTCCTGCGCATGTACCCCGACATCAATATGGGATATGATCACCATGCACACGTACACAGGCCGCACAACGGGTTGGCATACTCCGGATCAGGTGGTCGAGCAGCTGCTGGGGTATAGTCTCCCATTCTTGTACCAGTGCCTGTCGGAGCTCCTGAAGTGTCGTAAGGGTTTGAAGATGTGCAGCGATACGTCGACGGAGAGCATTCCAGACGTGCTCGCTGGTGTTTAGGTCTGGGGAACAGACAGGCCACTCCATTCGCCTGATATCTTCTGTTTCAAGGTACTTCTTCACGATGGCAGCTCGGTGGGCAGTGCGTTATCATCCATCAGGAGGAAGGTGGGACCCACTGCACCCCTGAAAAGGCGTACATACTGGTGCAAAATGACGTCCCGGTACACCTGACCTGTTACAGTTCCTGTGTCAAAGACATGCAGGTGTGTACGTGCACCAATCAATAATCCCACCCCACACCATCAAACCACGACCTCCATACAAGTCCCTTTCAAGGTCATTAAGGGGTTGGTTTCTTGTTCCTGGTTCACGTCAGATGAAAACCCGGCGAGAATCACTGTTCAGACTATACCTGGACTTGTCCGTGAACATAATCTTTGACCACTGTTCCTATGACCATGTACTGTGTTCTTGACACCAGGCTTTACGGCCTCTCCTGTGACCAGGCGTCAGTGGAATGTACCTTATAGGTCTCCGGGTGAATAAACCATGTCTGTTCAGTCGTCTGTAGACTGTGTGTCTGGAGAGAACTGTTGCAGTGGCTGCGGTAAGGTCCTGAGCAAGGGTACCTGCAGTACTCCGTGGCCGTCTGCGGGCACTGATGGTGAGATATCGGTCTTCTTGTGGTATTGTACACTGTGGACGTCCCGTACTATAGCGCCTGGACACGTTTCCTGTCTGCTGGAATAGTTGCCAAAATCGTGAGATCACACTTTGTGGCACACGGAGGGCCCATGCTACGACCTGCTGTGTTTGACCAGCCTCCAGTCGCCCTAATATTCTACCCCTCTTAACGTCATCAGTATGTGTTCTTTGAGCCATTTTCAACACACAGTCACCATTAGCACATCTGAAAACGTCTGCAAACTTACTCGCTGCACCGTACTCCGACATGCACCAACACACCTCTGCACATGTGGACTGCTGCCAGCGCCACCGTGCGGCGACCGCAGGTCAAATGCACCGCATGGTCATACCCCGAGGTGATTTAAACCCGCAAACAACCCACCAGAGCGTTTTTTCACAATGTATCAGCATTATCCTTAATTTATGAGCATGAGTGTATTTATAATTCCATCTCTGGTGAAAAGGTTTCAACCGTGAAAAATACATACCAAGGAAAGTGAAGATAGACTGTAATGTGATGCTAGAACCATTGGCTGAAGAAGGCACGAGGTTCAAGTCAGCAGGAGTCAAAGCATGCAGTTTCTGTTCATGGTAGGGTATAGAAATCTGTGGATGGTAGGGTATAGTAACACTCATCACACAATACAATACTCTACAAACATTCATTTCACATGCAACTGTCGAGTACTGCATCATCTGAGTCGGGAGTCTGTATAGTTCGTCCACTTCCTCAATAGCTGTACTGTGGTACCAACTGCCCTGTGTCACTGACGGTAACTTGTGTGTGAATCCGCTTCGAAAAATCAATCGTTTTATTTTTGATTTGAAATCAGTGTGATAATTAAAGAAACTAATTTGGACATCAGGACGTTATTTTAATATCCACTTAAAGATCTCTCGGCGTGCGTCCGCACCCATTTTTCCGCTGCTTTCACGCGTCAATGTGGCCGTTAGACTCCTGTTCGAGAAACATGTACTATGCACGCAGCCATACATTATGTCTGTGACTATACAACTGTTTTTCAAGTTGACAGCACTGCTAGAAGATGGTCTTATGTATACCTGTTTCTCGAGCTTTGTTTTCCTTACAAACTGTTCTGTAGTTTGACTTTCTGCTATTTTGTCATTCTCGAAAGTTGTTATGTCGGTAATTTGTTTTAATATGAGGCAGTTAGCAGGTGTGAAGTTCTAGAGTTGCTAGCAATGTAGTCTGTATTTGATATGAGACAGTCACTGTTAGCAGTCGATTTGATGACAGTGACCGAAGCTGAAAGACGGGTCCTTGAGGCAACCAAAGACGCTAGAGTAAAATGGGAAATAAGAAAAGAAGAGAGAAGTTGAGGAGCATGTAACCCAAGAAGATTATGCAAATGGGGTGTGCTACAAGCAACAGACATGAGCCATAGATCAAATATAACTCTGAACTGAATTTTCCTAGAATTAAATTTTCTGACTTATTTTGTACACAAAAAATCTATTAGAGATAGAGGCCTGAAATTTTTTGGGAAGTTCCATAGTAGTGTTTGGAGGGAAACAGACTAAAGACACTAACATACTATCAACGGGAAGGAAAAATACATACTGATTCCTTACAAAAATGTAACCTAAATCTACACTCCTGGAAATTGAAATAAGAACACCGTGAATTCATTGTCCCAGGAAGGGGAAACTTTATTGACACATTCCTGGGGTCAGATACATCACATGATCACACTGACAGAACCACAGGCACATAGACACAGGCAACAGAGCATGCACAATGTCGGCACTAGTACAGTGTATATCCACCTTTCGCAGCAATGCAGGCTGCTATTCTCCCATGGAGACGATCGTAGAGATGCTGGATGTAGTCCTGTGGAACGGCTTGCCATGCCATTTCCACCTGGCGCCTCAGTTGGACCAGCGTTCGTGCTGGACGTGCAGACCGCGTGAGACGACGCTTCATCCAGTCCCAAACATGCTCAAGGGGGGACAGATCCGGAGATCTTGCTGGCCTGGGTAGTTGACTTACACCTTCTAGAGCACGTTGGGTGGCACGGGATACATGCGGACGTGCATTGTCCTGTTGGAACAGCAAGTTCCCTTGCCGGTCTAGGAATGGTAGAACGATGGGTTCGATGACGGTTTGGATGTACCGTGCACTATTCAGTGTCCCCTCGACGATCACCAGTGGTGTACGGCCAGTGTAGGAGATCACTCCCCACACCATGATGCCGGGTGTTGGCCCTGTGTGCCTCGGTCGTATGCAGTCCTGATTGTGGCGCTCACCTGCACGGCGCCAAACACGCATACGACCATCATTGGCACCAAGGCAGAAGCGACTCTCATCGCTGAAGACGACACGTCTCCATTCGTCCCTCCATTCACGCCTGTCGCGACACCACTGGAGGCGGGCTGCACGATGTTGGGGCGTGAGCGGAAGACGGCCTAACGGTGTGCGGGACCGTAGCCCAGCTTCATGGAGACGGTTGCGAATGGTCCTCGCCGATACCCCAGGAGCAACAGTGTCCCTAATTTGCTGGGAAGTGGCGGTGCGGTCCCCTACGGCACTGCGTAGGATCCTACGGTCTTGGCGTGCATCCGTGCGTCGCTGCGGTCCGGTCCCAGGTCGACGGGCACGTGCACCTTCCGCCGACCACTGGCGACAACATCGATGTACTGTGGAGACCTCACGCCCCACGTGTTGAGCAATTCGGCGGTACGTCCACCCGGCCTCCCGCATGCCCACTATACGCCCTCGCTCAAAGTCCGTCAACTGCACATACGGTTCACGTCCACGCTGTCGCGGCATGCTACCAGTGTTAAAGACTGCGATGGAGCTCCGTATGCCACGGCAAACTGGCTGACACTGACGGCGGCGGTGCACAAATGCTGCGCAGCTAGCGCCATTCGACGGCCAACACCGCGGTTCCTGGTGTGTCCGCTGTGCCGTGCGTGTGATCATTGCTTGTACAGCCCTCTCGCAGTGTCCGGAGCAAGTATGGTGGGTCTGACACACCGGTGTCAATGTGTTCTTTTTTCCATTTCCAGGAGTGTATATTACCTTCTGATTACTTACAAAAATGTAACCTAAATCTAGATTACCAGCTGTAAACATTTGTAGAATAGAAACTTGCAGCTGAAGTGACATCTACATTTTAGACAGATATGTTGGTAATATCTACTTAAAGTTTGAAGAATGTAAGTAACATTCAGCGCGAGAGAGCTGACTGGACACTGTAATGAAAAACTGAGTCGAAGGATCAACAAACGAATTTGACCGAATGTCATGTGACGTCGGCAGTGACCAAACACAACGATCAACAACGAACAAAATGCAAAAAAAAGGGCTAGCATCGTTGATTCAGGCTCAAAACGTATTCCCTCCCGGGTTCGAATCCTGCTGCTCCATGAATTTTGATTAATAATCAGCATTGGCGGCCGAAGACTTCCGGGATAAGAAGTCACCCTCATTCTGTTAACAGACTTGTCATAGAGGGCGGAGGAGCGGACAGAGGTTCAAGGCAAACTCTTGTCCTAGGGGTGGGAAACTGCCCCCAAAGGTGGAAGAATCAACAATGATCAACGGCATGAGAATACAGAAGGTAATGGAAACACTGCACTGAAGACACGTAACATGTATCCACAGGACATGTGGCCTGTAATTCAAGAAGTGTCATGACGATCTCACCATTGGCAAAAGATTCCGGCACAGTCCCTCATTCGGATCTCTGGGAGGGGACTGCCAAGGAGGAGCTTATCATGAGAAAAAGATTGAATAATCAACGGAAGGTTAACGTTCTACGAGTCGGGACGTGGAATGTCAAAAGCTTGAACTTGATAGGGAAACTAGAAAATCTGAAAAGGGAAATGCAAAGGTTCAATCTAGATATAGTAGGGGCCAGTGAAGTGAAGTGGAAAGAAGACAAAGATTTCTCGTCAGATGAGTATAGGCTAATATCAACAGCAGCAGAAAATAGTATAACGGAAATAGGATTCGTTATGAATAGGAAGGTAGGGCAGAGAGTGTGTTACTGTGAATATTTCAGTGACAGGGTTGTTCTTATCAGGATCGACAGCAAACCAACAACGACAACGTTAGTTCAGGTATACATGCCGACGTCGCAAGCTGAAGAGATAGAGAAAGTGTATGAGGACAATGAAAGGGTAATACAGTACGTAGAGACGGATGAAAATCTAACAGTCATGGGGGACTGGAATGCAGTTGTAGGGGAAGGAATAGAAGAAAAGACTACAGGAGAATATGGGCTGGGGACAAGGAATGATAGAGGAGAAACACTAATTGAGTACTGTAACAAGTTTCAGCTAGTAATAGCGAATACCCTGTTCAAGAAACACAAGGGGAGAAGGTATACTTGGAAAAGGCCGGGTGATATGGTAAGATTTCAGTTAGATTACATCTTGGTCAGACAGAGATTCCGTAACCTGATACTGGATTGTAAGGCGTACCCAGGAGCAGATATAGACTCAGATCACAATATAGTAGTGATGAAGAGTAGGCTAAAGTTCCAACATTATTCAGGAAGAATCAATACGCAAAGAAGTGGGATATGGAAGTACTAAGGAATGACAAGATACCCTTGAAGTTCTCTAAGGCTATAGATACAGCAACGAGGAATAGCTCAGTAGGTAGTACAGCTAAAGAGGAATGCACATCTCGAAAAAGGACCATCACAGAAGTTGGGAAGGAAAACATAGGTACAAAGAAGGTAACTACGAAGAAACCATGGGTAACAGAAGAAATACTTCAGCTGATTGACGAAAGGAGGAAGTACAATAATGTTCTCGGAAACTCAGAAATACAGAAATACGTGTCGCTGAGGAATGAAATAAATAGGAAGTGCAGGGTAGCTATGAAGAAATGGCTGCAGGAAAAATGTGAAGACATCGAAAAAGAAATGATTGTCGGAAGGACAGCCTCAGCATACAGAAAAGTCAAAACAACCATCGGTGACATTAAAAGCAAGGGTGGTAACATTAAGAGTGGAACGGCAATTCCACTGTTAAATGCTGAGGAGAGAGGGGATGGGTGGAAAGAATACACTGAAAGCCTCTACGAGGGGAAAGATTTGTCTGATGTGATAGAAGAAGAAACAGGAGTCGATTTAGATCGGTGATCCAGTATTATGATCAGAATTTAAAAGAGCTGTGGGGGACTTAAGGTCAAATAAGACAGAGGGGATAGATAACATTCCATCAGAATTTCTAAAATCATTGGGGGAAGTGGCAACAAAACGACTATTCACGTTGGTGTGTAGAATGTATGAGTCTGGCGACATGCTATCTGACTTTCGGAAAAGTATCATCCACTCATTTCCGAAGACTGCAAGAGCTGACAAGTGCGAGAATTACAGCACAATCAGCTTAAAAGCTCATGCATCCAAGTTGCTTACAAGGATAATATATAGAAGAATGGAAAACAAAACTGTGGATGCGCTAGATGGCGATCAGTTTGGCTTTAGGAAAGGTAAAGGCACGAGAGAGGCAATTCTCACGTTGCGGTTAATAATGGAAGTAAGACTAAAGAAAGATCATAGGATTTGTCGACCTGGAAAAAGCGTTCGACAACGTCAAATGGTGCAAGATATTCGAAATTCTGAAAAAAGTAGGAGTAAGCTAAAGGGAGAAACGGGTCATACAGAATATGTACAATAGCCAAGAGGGAGTAATAAGAGTGGCCGACAAAAAACGAAGTGCTCGTATTAAAAAGGGTGTAAGACAAGGATGTACCCTTTCGCCCCTACTGTTCAGTCTGTACATTGAGGAAGCAATGATGGAAATAAAAGGAAAGTTCAGGAGTGGAATTAAAATTCAATGTGAAAGGATATCAATGATACCATTCGCTGATGACATTGCTATCCTGAGTGAAAGTGAAGAAGAATTACATGATCTGCTGAACGGAATGAACAGTCTAATGAGTAAACAGTGTGGGTTGAGAGTAAATCGAAGAAAGACGAAGGTAATGAGAAGTAGTAGAAATGAGAAAAGCGAGAAACTTAACATCAGGATTAATGGTCACGAAGGAGATTAATAAGGAATTCAGCTACCTAGGCAGTGAAATAAACAATGACGGATGGAGCAAGGAGGACATCAAAATCAGACTGGCAATGGCAAAAAGGGCATTCCTGGCCAAGAGAAGTCTACTAATATCAAATATCGCCCTTAATTTGAAGAAAAAATTAATGAGAATGTACGTCTGGAGTACAGCATTGTATGGAAGTGAAACATGGACTGTGGGAAAACCGGAACAGAAGAGAAACGAAGCATTTGAGATGTGGTGCTACAGACGAATTTTGAAAATTAGGAGGACTGAAAAGGTAAGGGATGAGGAGGCTCTACGAAGAATCGGAGAAGAAAGGAATGTGTGGAAACAATGATAAGGAGAAGGGACAGGATGATAGGACGTTAAGATATGAGGGAACAGCTTCCATGGTACTAGAGGGAGCTGTAGAGGGCAAAAACTGTTGAGTAAGACAGGGATTGGAATACATCGAAGCAAATAATTGAGGACGTAGGTTGAAAGTGCTACACTGAGGTGAAGAGGTTAGCGCAGGAGACGAATTCGTGGCGGGCCGCATCAAACGAGTTAGAAGACTGATGCCAAAAAAGAAAAAAAAGTATGATGAAGTCAACGTGAGAATTAATGTGATTAAATGTATATCAGAATGTTCACCAAGAAACACTCCTGTTGCCCTACTGTATTTCCATTCCACCAGGAGTCACGTTTTTTAGTCAGACATGTAAACTTTTTGAAAATTGTTAGTATTTTTCCAGGCTTTCAGAGGCAAGCTAGCTTAACTGTTGGAACGGTTATGGAAACGTTGTGTGAGCCATACGTCTTCCATGAGGATATTTGGTGCCGCACAGTTTTTCCGCTTATCTGCTGCTTTCATCTGTTTGCTCATACACGAAAATCATGGCTGCAAATTCCATCACTGGGTAAAGCTCCATGTGGTTAGAGCTGTTCGACGCTACTACTTCAACTTGTGAACACAGACTGCAGTCAACTACGGTACACCAAGATTTCTCGTGTCAGTACGCAGTATGCCATCTGCATTGGATTAGTTATGTAATCATCCTAACCTCTACAGTCCACTCCTAAGCTCTTGTTGGGATTACCTACCCCACAATCTTAGCAACGTAGGTACTGATACATGTACTCCACTTCAGACATATCAGAGCGATTTTCGCTTATGGCTTTCGACTCGTCATTGCCGGATACGTCACATTGATACTTTTACATCATCGTTGAAAGTTTGTTAAAATCATCAAGGAATCACCCTGTATAGATCACTTCTGTATTCCAGTTGACACGCTCCTCATTACAGCGAACACGATCCGCGGAACTAATTAATTAACGGGATACAATCGATACGAGAGCCACGGATACACGCAGGCTGTATGAGCTGCCACGTAGGACCCGCGCCACAACACAGAAATGTGAAATAAGAAGTCCTGTTTTCAACCCTGTAGTGCAGACCTTCTTGATATCGTCAAAGACGTGGACGTGCTTACTTTGTGTGACCGTATACCGCTGAATTACGCAGAGAATTGGTTTTACGAATCAGGTCAGCATTCAGCTCTCAAAATATCCCCCACTGTCTTGCCTCAGATTCTCGGTAGTGGCAGGTCAGAGTGAAACACAATTTCATTTGCCAAAATAGCTGAGCATGCTTAACGGAATCATGACAATTTAATGTGAGTTCGATAACCCGAGAAGGTGATTTCCCCCCCCCCCCCCCCCCATGAACCATGGACCTTGCCGTTGGTGGGGAGGCTTGCGTGCCTCAGCGATACAGATGGCCGTACCGTAGGTGCAACCACAACGGAGGGGTTCTGTTAAGAGGCCAGACAAACATGTGGTTCCTGAAGAGGGGCAGCAGCCTTTTCGGTAGTTGCAGGGGCAACAGTCTGGATGATTGACTGATCTGGCCTTGTAACATTAACCAAAACGGCCTTGCTGTGCTGGTACTGCGAACGGCTGAAAGCAAGGGGAAACTACAGCCGTAATTTTTTCCCGAGGACATGCAGCTTTACTGTATGATTAAATGATGATGGCGTCCTCTTGGGTAAAATATTCCGGAGGTAAAATAGTCCCCCATTCGGATCTCTGGGAGGGGACTACTCAAGAGGACGTCGTTATCAGGAGAAAGAAAACTGGCGTTCTACGGATCGGAGCGTGGAATGTCAGATCCCTTAATCGGGCAGGTAGGTTAGAAAATTTAAAAAGGGAAATGGATAGGTTAAAGTTAGATATAGTGGGAATTATTGAAGTTCGGTGGCAGGAGGAACAAGACTTTTGGTCAGGTGATTACAGGGTTATAAATACAAAATCAAATAGAGGTAATGCAGGAGTAGGTTTAATAATGAATAAAACAACAGGAGTGCGGGTTAGCTACTACAAACAGCATAGTGAACGCATTATTGTGGCCAAGATAGACACAAAGCCCATGCCTACTACAGTAGTACAAGTTTATATGCCAACTAGATCTGCAGATGATGAAGAAATTGATGAAATGTATGACGAGATAAAAGAAATTATTCAGGTAGTGAAGGGAAACGAAAATTTAATAGTCATGGGTGACTGGAATTCTTCAGTAGGAAAAGGGAGAGAAGGAAACATAGCAGGTGAATATGGATTGGGGGGGGGAAGAAGAAATGAAAGAGGAAGCCGCCTTGTAGAATTTTGCACAGAGCATAACTTAATCATAGCTAACACTTGGTTCAAGAATCATAAAAGAAGGTTGTATACCTGGAAGAATCCTGGAGATACTAAAAGGTATCAGATGGATTATATAATGGTAAGACAGAGATTTAGGAACCAGGTTTTAAATTGTAAGACATTTCCAGGGGCAGATATGGATTCTGACCACAATCTCTTGGTTATGAACTGCAGATTGAAACTGAAGAAACTGTAAAAAGATGGGAATTTAAGGAGATGGGACCTGGATAAACTGAAAGAACGAGAGGTTGTAGAGAGTTTCAGGGAGAGCATAAGGGAACAATTGACAGGAATGGGGGAAAAAACACAGTAGAAGAAGAATGGGTAGCTCTGAGAGATGAAGTAGTGAAGGCAGCAGAGGATCAAGTAGGTAAAAAGACGAGGGCTAATAGAAATCCTTGGGTAACAGAAGAAATATTGAATTTAATTGATGAAAGGAGAAAATATAAAAATGCAGTAAATGAAGCAGAGAAAAAGGAATACAAACGTTTCAGAAATGAGATCGACAGGAAGTGTAAAATGGCTAAGCAGGGATGGCTAGAGGACAAATGTAAGGATGTAGAGGCTTGTCTCACTAGGGGTAAGATAGATACTGCCTACAGGAAAATTAAAGAGGCCTTTGGAGAAAAGAGTACCACTTGTATGAATATCAAGAGCTCAAATGGCAACCCAGTTCTAAGCAAAGAAGGGAAGGCAGAAAGGTGGAAGGAGTATATAGAGGGTTTATACAAGGGCGCTGTACTTGAGGACAATATTATGGAAATGGAAGAGGATGTAGATGAAGATGAAATGGGAGATACGATACTGCGTGAAGAGTTTGACAGAGCACTGAAAGACCTGAGTCGAAACAAGGCCCCTGGAGTAGACAACATTCCATTAGAACTATTGACGGCCTTGGGAGAGCCAGTCCTGACAAAACTCTACCATCTGGTGAGCAAGATGTATGAGACAGGTGAAATACCCTCAGACTTCAAGAAGAATATAATAATTCCAATCCCAAAGAAAGCAGGTGTTGACAGATGTGAAAATTACCGAACTATCAGTTTAATAAGTCACAGCTGCAAAATACTAACGCGAATTCTTTACAGACGAATGGAAAAACTGGTAGAAGCGTACCTCGGGGAAGATCAGTTTGGATTCCGTAGAAATGTTGGAACACGTGAGGCAATACTAACCTTACGACTTATCTTAGAAGAAAGATTAAGAAAAGGCAAACCTACGTTTCTAGCATTTGTAGACTTAGAGAAAGCTTTTGACAATGTTGACTGGTATACTCTCTTTCACATTCTAAAGGTGGCAGGGGTAAAATACAGGGAGCGAAAGGCTATTTACAATTTGTACAGAAACAAGATGGCAGTTATAAGAGTCGAGGGGCATGAACGGGAAGCAGTGGTTGGGAAAGGAGTGAGACAGGGTTGTAGCGTCTCCCAGATGTTATTCAATCTGTATATTGAGCAAGCAGTAAAGGAAACAAAAGAAAAATTCGGAGTAGGTATTAAAATGCATGGAGAAGAAGTAAAAACTTTGAGGTTCGCCGATGACATTGTAATTCTGTCAGAGACAGCAAAGGACTTGGAAGAGCAGTTGAACGGAATGGACAGTGTCTTGAAAGGAGGATATAAGATGAACATCAACAAAAGCAAAACGAGGATAATGGAATGTAGTCAAATTAAATCGGGTGATGCTGAGGGAATTAGATTAGGAAATGAGACACTTAAAGTAGTAAAGGAGTTTTGCTATTTAGGGAGTAAAATAACTGATGATGGTCGAAGTAGAGAGGATATAAAATGTAGACTGGCAATGGCAAGGAAATCGTTTCTGAAGAAGAGAAATTTGCTAACATCGAGTATAGATTTAAGTGTCAGGAAGTCGTTTCTGAAAGTATTTGTATGGGGTGTAGCCATGTATGGAAGTGAAACATGTGCGATAACTAGTATGGACAAGAAGAGAATAGAAGCTTTCGAAATGTGGTGCTACAGAAGAATGCTGAAGATAAGGTGGGTAGATCACGTAACTAATGAGGAGGTATTGAATAGGATTGGGGAGAAGAGAAGTTTGTGGCACAACTTGACTAGAAGAAGGGATCGGTTGGTAGGACATGTTTTGAGGCATCAAGGGATCACAAATTTAGCATTGGAGGGCAGCGTGGAGGGTAAAAATCGTAGAGGGAGACCAAGAGATCAATACACTAAGCAGATTCAGAAGGATGTAGGTTGCAGTAGGTACTGGGAGATGAAGAAGCTTGCACAGGATAGAGTAGCATGGAGAGCTGCATCAAACCAGTCTCAGGACTGAAGACCACAACAACAACATACTTAGTTGACCTAAAGCAGGATCCATTATTCTTCTGTTCTTTTAACCAGGCACCAATACTTTAGTTAAGAACAAAATAATACCTGGGGAATAACATTTATTAAAGAGACATTGCGGGAAACGGGAAGCGCGCAAAATGTCCTCCATAACGTCTGGCATACAGCTGACTGACTCTTGTCGTAGTAGCAGGCCACAAGACGACAGTAAACACTTAATGCGGGACATTCAAGAGCTAAAAAAGCAAATGTCTCTTCACCCTTTCACTACCATTCGAACGTATGTCCTAGGACAGGTTATCAGAAAGACAGTGGTAATTTGCTGCATGTTACTGCTATGTATCAGGTCCCACTCTAAAGAGAAGTCTGCTACTGATAGTTTTAGGAGTTATTGTAACTACAGCTGGCACCCACAGGTTGTGGTGTCTTCAAGTTTCATTGTTAACCCTCTGCTCCACCCAGGTCCACATTGTCACATCGAATTAGTTTGTGCCTGCAGATAGGCAGCCGAAGAAACTGATTTTTAAAGCTAATTGCCGTCTCCCCCTCCCGAGCAATTGGTGTTAATGAACTGCACACATACAGTGTGTTTCCGTAAGAGCGTGCAAAAATGTAACAGGACATAGGGAATGCTCCACTGAGAAATTTGAGATAAGAAACGTGTGGTCGGAGGGGCCAGCTTAAGGAGACGTGTAAATAAACTTGTCTACCGCTTTGTCTAACATTACTGTTTTCCAGTTTATTTACAACTAACATGCGTACAAGTTTACACGTACCGTGCTGTTTATTTTCATGTACAACTTTATTTCTTGCAAGGAAACACGGAGGACGGCCTGATTACTAGGAAGTCATGATGCAGGTTTTGTTTACTTGACTTGTCCATAAGTTGCTCTGTTGTATTTACATCGTCCCATGACAGAACGCGCTATGAACCGACGACAGTTCCTTCATTACTGAGTGCTATTCACAGATGTACAGTGCATTACGATGGAACAATACAGGTGCAGTTTCGCGGACCTCACTGGCATGCACCTTGTGTGGGTGGAAGTACGTTCCAATGCTCTCGCTGCTGAAAGGCTATGCAGGGAACGATTGCCTAACAGGCATCATCCGTCACGACGACTGTGTATTTCTCTCGACCGACGGATGCTGGAGACTGATTCATTGGAAACGAAAAGCGAGGGGTCTTGCAACATGAGGACCACCCGCACACCCGATTTTGAAGAGGAGGTGATGGAATGTGTTGTAGCGAACCCCACTACAATTACTCATCGTATTTCAAGTGAAACAGGCGCTGCAGATACAGGCGTGTGGCGAGTGTTCAACGAACAACAACTACACCCATATTATGCACAACGAGTCCATGCAACGCTTGGGGCTGGCTGCGTACCAAGGGTCGCATTGTGTCAGTGGTTGCTCCAACAACGGATTGATGACCAGACTTCCTCCAAATCATGCTGTTCACTGACGAGACCTCGTTTGATCGTGATGGTATTTGGAACAGGGGGAATAGCCATGTGTGGGATGAGGAAAACCCTCACGCTGTAGTAGAGTTACACCATCAAGTACGTTTTGTTGTGAATATCTGGGCCGGCATTGTAGGCGACAGTCTCAGTGGTCCATATCTTCTACCTGGCCGTTGAATGGCCACCTGTACTTGAGGGTCATGCAAAGAGATCTACCTGAGTTGTTCGTGAGAGGATGTGGATGCAAGATGACGGTGCACTGTCTCACTTCAGTGTGGATGTCCGCAACCATCTCAGTGCCGTATTTCCTGATCGCTGGATTCGAAAGGGAGGTCCTATTCCATGACTTTCGAGGTCACCTGTCCTGAAGCCCCTTGGTTATTTCATATGGGGACATCTAAAGTCACTCATGTATGAGACACCAGTGGATACAGAGATGCAATTAATTGACAGAACTGTAGCTGCCTGTAACGCGATTCGAAAAAATACCTTGTATATTTGTCAGATTGCATCAGAATCCTGTTCGCCGATGTCATGCTTGCATTCATGTTGATGGCAGCCAGTTTGAGCACATTTTGTAAGATATAGTACAAATCGTACGTTCATTGTGTCAGTGATGGTATTTTCAGTTAACTGTAACTAATGCAAATAAAAAAGTACACAGTAATGTGATTTTATTCCTATTATCTCCTTAAGCTGGCTTCTCCGACCTCAGGTTCCCTACTTCAGATTGTGCAGTGGAGCATCCTCTAAATCCTGTCAAATTTTTGCACCCTCTGACAGAAATGCCGTGAATATTGATGTTTGCTGCGTCACAAACGGTGTCCATACTGAGAACCTGTAATGGGAGTTAGAATGTCTAAGAGAGGCTCTATCTACTGATGTGTGTCTCTTCTGTGAGCATTATAGCATTTGTACGGTCGTCTACTGCAACCCCAGAAGCACTTACGAATAACACTGCATGTCCCACCCCTCCTCGCGGTGTCAAACAAAGTAGTGGGAATTTTTTTTTTCGTATTATTACCTCTGAGTTAAAGTAGTAGATGAGTTTTGCCACTTGGGCAACAAAATAGGAGATGATGGCCGAAGTAGAGAGGATATAGCATGTAGTCTGGCAATGAAATGTTCCTGAAAAATAAAAAATTATTCGTATTGAATATAGATTTAAATGTTAGGAAGCCTTTTCTGATGATATTGGTTTGGAGTGTAACCATGTATCGAAGTGACACATGGACGATACACGTTTTAGACAAGAAGAGAATAGAGGCTTTTCAAATGTGGTGCTATAGAAGGATTCTGAAGATTAGATGGGTAGATGGCATAACTAAGGAGGAGGTACTGAATGGAATATGAGAGAAAAAAACACTGTGGCACAACTTGACTAAAAGAAGGAATCGGTAGGTAGGACACGTTCTGAGACATCAAGGGATCACCAATACAGTATTGGAGGGAAGTGTGGGGGAGGGGGGAGTAAAAATCCCACAGGGAAACCGGGAGGCGAGTACAACAAGCAGATTCAGAACGATGCAGGTTGCAGTAGTTATTGGGAGATGAAGAGGCTTGCGCAGGATGAAGTACCAGATATGGCTGCGTCGAACCAGTCAACCAGTCTTAGGAGTTAAGACCACGACTGCAACAATCTCTGGCTATGACATTAATCAAAATAACCCTACATTAAGGTGTTTCACCCCCACGCAAAAAAAAAGGTCCTGAAAGTGTTACTCATAAAAAAAACGAATATATTTTGATGACATATTTTGTAGTCCCGATAATTGTACTATTGCAAACTGAAAAAAAAAAAATTCACAAAGCTGTCAACGTCCCTATTACGGCATTATCCGTCACTCTAGGAGAGTGACAGGAACATAAGAGCAAAGTGTAAAACGCTTTCTAATTTTTTGTGTAATCTAATGTGGACCGCCATAAAATACAAAGTGGACACCGTAAAAAGGAGAAAAGTTCAAAAGTGGCAAACGCAAATTTTTTTCCTATTTTTCTTAGGTCGTCGATTCATTAAGTACTAAAGTGTAGAGTAACAATCCTTTTCATTGGAAAATTGCTGCAACATCCTGTTCTGTGTAGCTACACTATCGAAAAAAATTCATCACCGTCAAGGACTATGATCAGTGGCAGCAAGGTAAATATGTGGATAGTGAGGGATTGTAGTGCTGGTGATTCATTTGTCTTGTCATCGGCGATGACATGGCGGTCACGAGGCCTGTTTCGGAACCTTCTGTTTTGCGTCGACAGGCAGTGACTGTGTTGAGTTTAGAGGTAAAGAGTGTTTTCAAAAATCATTCTGGGGTACAACCCCGTCCCATCGTCTAGTAAGTACACCGGTTGAACTGTTTCCGCCATTTGGTCGGGGTGGTATTTTGTGCCTGCGGGAAGCTGAATGCACGTATCGACGGACTGATCCACATTTTGGGCACAATATGTTAGAGCTTTACTGTATGATTAAATGATGATGGCGTCCTCTTGGGTAAAATATTCCGGAGGTAAAATAGTCCCCCATTCGGATCTCCGGGCGGGGACTACTCAGGAGGACGTCGTTATCAGAAGAAAGAAAACTGGCGTTCTACGGATCTGAGCTTGGAATGTCAGATCCCTTAATCGGCCAGGTAGGTTAGAAAATTTAAAAAGGTAAATGGATAGGTTAAAGTTAGATATAGTGGGAATTAGTGAAGTTCGGTGGCAGGAGGAACAAGACTTTTGGTCAGGTGATTACAGGGTTATAAATACAAAATCAAATAGAGGTGATGCAGGAGTAGGTTTAATAATGAATAAAAAAATAGGAGTGCGGGTTAGCTACTACAAACAGCATAGTGAACGCATTATTGTGGCCAAGATAGACACAAAGCCCATGCCTACTACAGTAGTACAAGTTTATATGCCAACTAGCTCTACAGATGATGAAGAAATTGATGAAATGTATCACGAGATAAAAGAAATTATTCAGGTAGTGAAGGGAAACGAAAATTTAATGGTCATGGGTGACTGGAATTCGTCAGTAGGAAAAGGGAGAGATGGAAACATAGTAGGTGAATATGGATTGGGGGGAAGAAATGAAAGAGGAAGCCGCCTTGTAGAATTTTGCACAGAGCATAACTTAATCATAGCTAACACTTGGTTCAAGAATCATAAAAGAAGGTTGTATACCTGGAAGAATCCTGGAGATACTAAAAGGTATCAGATAGATTATATAATGGTAAGACAGAGATTTAGGAACCAAGTTTTAAATTGTAAGACATTTCCAGGGGCAGATATGGATTCTGACCACAATCTCTTGGTTATGAACTGCAGATTGAAACTGAAGAAACTGTAAAAAGATGGAAATTTAAGGAGATGGGACCTGGATAAACTGAAAGAACGAGAGGTTGTGGAGAGTTTCAGGGAGAGCATAAGGGAACAATTGACAGGAATGGGGGAAAGAAACACAGTAGAAGAAGAATGGGTAGCTCTGAGAGATGAAGTAGTGAAGGCAGCAGAGGATCAAGTAGGTAAAAAGACGAGGGCTAATAGAAATCCTTGGGTAACAGAAGAAATATTGAATTTAATTGATGAAAGGAGAAAATATAAAAATGCAGTAAATGAAGCAGAGAAAATGGAATACAAACGTTTCAAAAATGAAATCGACAGGAAGTGCAAAATGGCTAAGCAGGGATGGCTAGAGGACAAATGTAAGGATGTAGAGGCTTGTCTCACTAGGGGTAAGATAGATACTGCCTACAGGAAAATTAAAGAGACCTTTGGAGAAAAGAGTGCCACTTGTATGAATATCAAGAGCTCAAATGGCAATCCAGTTCTAAGCAAAGAAGGGAAGGCAGAAAGGTGGAAGGAGTATATAGAGGGTTTATACAAGGACGCTGTACTTGAGGACAATATTATGGAAATGGAAGAGGATGTAGATGAAGATGAAATGGGAGATACGATACTGCGTGAAGAGTTTAACAGAGCACTGAAAGACCTGAGTCGAAACAAGGTCCCCGGACTAGACAACATTCCATTAGAACTACTGACAGCCTTGGGAGAGCCAGTCCTGACAAAACTCTACGATCTGGTGAGCAAGATGTACGAGACAGGAGAAATACCCTCAGACTTCAAGAAGAATATAATAATTCCAATCCCAAAGAAAGCAGGTGTTGACAGATGTGAAAATTACCGAACTATCAATTTAATAACTCACAGCTGCAAAATACTAACGCGAATTCCTTATAGACGAATGGAAAAACTGATAGAAGCCAACCTCGGGGAAGATCAGTTTGGATTGCGTAGAAATGTTGGAACACGTGAGGCAATACTGACCCTACGACTTATCTTAGAAGAAAGATTAAGGAAAGGAAAACCTACGTTTCTAGCATTTGTAGACCTAGAGAAAGCTTTTGACAGTGTTGATTGGAATACTCTCTTTCAAATTCTGAAGGTGGCAGGGGTAAAATACAGGGAGCAAAAAGCTATTTACAATTTGTACAGAAACTAGATGGCAGTTATAAAAGTCGAGGGGTATGAAATGGAAGCAGTGGTTGGGAAGGGAGTGAGACAGGGTTGTAGCCTATCCCCGATGTTATTCAATCTATATATTGAGCAAGCTGTAAAGGAAACAAAAAAATTTGGAGTAGGTATTACAATCCATGGAGAAGAAATAAAAACTTTGAGGTTCGCCGATGACATTGTAATTCTGTCAGAGACAGCAAAGGACTTGGAAGAGCAGTTGAACGGAATGGAGAGTGTCTTGAATGGAGGATATAAGAAGAACATCAACAAAAACAAAACGAGGATAATGGAATGTAGTCGAATTAAGTCGGTTGATGTTGAGGGTATTAGATTAGGAAATGAGACACTTAAAGTAGTAAAGGAGTTTTGCTATTTGGGGAGCAAAATAACTGATGATGGTCGAAGTAGAGAGGATATAAAATGTAGACTGGCAATGGCAAGGAAAGCGTTTCTGAAGAAGAGAAATATGTTAACATCGAGTATAGATTTAAGTGTCAGGAAGTCGTTTCTGAAAGTATTTGCATGGAGTGTAGCAATGTATGGAAGTGAAACATGGACGATAAATAGTTTGGACAAGAAGAGAATAGGAGCTTTCGAAATGTGGTACTTCAGAAGAATGCTGAAGATTAGATGGGTAGATCACATAACTAATGAGGAGGTATTGAATAGAATTGGGGAGAAGAGGAGCTTGTGGCACAACGTGACGAAAAGAAGGGATCAGTTGGTAGGACATGTTCTGAGACATCGAGGGATCACCAATTTAGTATTGGCGGGCAGCGTGGAGAGTAAAACTCGTAGAGGGAGACCAAGAGATGAATACACTAAGCAGATTAAGAAGGATGTGGGCTGCAGTAGGTACTGGGAGATGAAGAAGCTTGCACAGGATAGAGTAGCATGAAGAGCTGCACCAAACCAGTCTCAGGACTGAAGACAACAACAACAACAACAACAACAACATGTTAGAGGCGTGTAGATTAAAACTTCCTGGCAGATTAGAACTGTGTGTCGGACCGATACTCGAACTCGTGATTGTTTTAACGGTGGTCTAGAGACATTCTCACGCCTGTAGAATAGGTCCTAGGCGTCCGCGTAGTAGGGCGCAGGTTAGGATCGACGTATTATGCGAGCAGCGGTGATAGAATGAATGTCGTCCAGGGGCGAAATGTGGACACTTGTTGCACCTGATGTATAATCAGGAACCACTGGTAACTGTATGCCTGCAACAACATTGAGACAACTTGTGAGGAAATTGGATATATATATATATATATATATATATATATATATATATATATTTTTCTTTTGTCCGTCTCTGTTGCGTTGATATACAATTTCTACTGCAGTGGTTACTGGTTGACGCGCCCATTCTCAAACCGCACACCTTTGCTATTGACCGTGACTAGTCATACAATATAGTAACAAAAGACACAAATAGCTTCAGTACAGAATGTTAACCTGTGGGCAACAAGTACTTTCACTGAAATTACCTTATGTGTCTAGCGTTGCACCTGACACAACCAGTTTTCCTGTGCTAGTGCCGTTTCTTCGAATGGAAGGTGACGTGATTTTTCAGCAGAACAATGCATTCCACATACAGCTACTGCGACGGAACGTACTGTTCGTGACGTACAATAACTGCCCTGGTCGGTAGGATCACCGAAAACTCTCTCCAGTTGAAAACGTGTGGGATATTATGGAGAGGGAGCTCACTCCTTCCACACGGCCCGCAAGAACAATTGCCAAATTGCAACACAAGGCGCAAGATACTTGGGGCAACCTGTCGCAGAATGCGTTACGGCACCTATATCATATTAAGAATATTTTGGAACATTGTTCTCAGGAAAACAGAGATCGATAATGCTTTAAGGTAACTGCCATCACACTGGACTCGCATTCGGGAGGACGACGGTTCAATCCCGCGTCCGGCCATCCTGATTTAGGTTTTCCGTGATTTCCCTAAATCACTCCAGGCAAATGCCGGGATGGTTCCTCTGAAAGGGCACGGCCGACTTCCTTCCCCATCCTTCCCTAATCCGATGAGACCGATGACCACGCTGTCTGGTCTCCTTCCCCAAAACCAACCAACCAACCAACCTAACTGCCATCGCACCATACACGCTGTGTGAACTAGGGTCTGCCCACACCTCACAACGCTTACACTCCTGGAGATCTCTAACTAGGCCACAAATGTTTCAACCTGTGAAACAAGCACAATTATCGCAGGCGAGTGAGTATGTTCCGATCCTCTATACTACCACTTGTGCCACAGGATAGACGCAATGCAGTACTCACCCCAAGAGAGTGTACCTTTGAGCATGCGCCACTTTTAAATAAATTTTGCACTGTTATGTAAACATAGGCTGATCATCATATCGTCATGGCCTCTGTACTCACTGCTTGTGCTACTTGTCATTCAAAATATCCCCAAAAATGGCTCTGAGCACTATGGGACTTAAATTCTGAGGTCATCAGTCCCCTAGAACTTAGAACTACTTAAACCCAATTAACCTAAGGACATCACACACATCCATGCCCGAGGCTGGATTCGAACCTGCGACCGTAGTGGTCGCGCGGTTCCAGACTGTAGCGCCTAGAACCGCTCGGCCACTCCGGCCGGCAAAATATCCTCATATTAAAAAAAAAAAGCGTTACTATCTGGTACTTCTAGTAAACATTTTCTTTTATTAATAACCTCCTATCATAGGTTTTAGCTGTCTATTCTCGCTAATACTTTTACGCAGTACGAATTTGCTACATAATGACTACATACAGTTTGTCGGCGCACACTATGATACTGCTACTATCGCTTAGATGCTCCTTTCAATATTTATATAACTGTGCAATTGTAATCTAGATGTGCATATTGTTCCTCATCTCCACAAAATGTGTACTGCATTTTGTAATTGGTATTTAAAACATGTCTTACTCATCGCCTTTGTAAAAAATGGCGTGGCGTCGTAAACGGTTATTTTACAGTTAATTTATCATAATTGTACAACAGGCAACTAAATATTTATGTAAATGTGTAAGACAGCTGCAGATATTTTCTCTTTAGGCAGTACTTATCGAATTCCGCATCATTCCCGAATCGATGCCGCAACGTCTTTGGCTCACGGCGGAACTTACCAACACACATTCGTCACTTTGGTAATCAGTTGGCACCCTATCAGCAATTTCTGCCACGATCACGTTGATTTAAGCAGCATACGTATAATGAATACAGCCAGTGTCATTGGGCGAGGCATTCTGCTCTAATGTATGTCTCTTAGGTGTATTCGTAATAACCGTGGTTTTTCTATGCTTTCTTTTCTATCAGTAACTTACAATAATATACGTTTACAAAGAGAAACGGTTCTCTACGATTGGCTGTTGGTGGCCCTATGTAAGAGCTCCCCTCAGCAGTGTTCCACGCACTTCCAGAGCGGCCTGGTCCACGCCACCACCAAGGGCATACCAGCCATATATTTCATGCTATTTTCCTTCTATGACTGTATTCATTCTTCGAGCATCTACAACATGTATGCTCCTGTTTGCAGAGTAAAAAATGTTCAAACATGTGTGAATTCCTAAGGGACCAAACCGCTGAGGTCCTCGGTCCCTAGACTTACGCACTGCTTAAAGTAACTTAAACTAACTCATTCTTAGAACAGCACACACACCCATGCCCGAGGCAGGACTCGAATCTCCGGCGGGAGGGATCGTGCAGAGTGAAAAATGGTCTGATGATGACCTGAGAAAAGACCGAAACCAATCGCCAAACGAAATGTATGCGAATTTCTTGCGAACTAGACTGATTCACTGGAATTTATAGTGGTAACCATGCGAGAATACACATTAATGCGTCTGTTTGGACACCTTTCAGGATGACATGAGATTTTCATTTGGTATCAGTTTGTTATCATATACTTCCATAATCACGTCCGCCTCCGTAGTGTAGCGGTAGCGTTACCTCCTACCAGGCCGGGGGCCTGGGTTCGATTCCCGGCAGGGGACTGGGTATTGTGCGTCCTTCATCATCATTGACTCGCAAGTCGGCGCTGTGGCGTCACCTAAAAAGGACTTGCAATACGGCGGTTGAACTCCCCCGAATGGGGCCTCCCGGCCAACAATACCATAGGATCATTTCATTTTTTTCTACAATAACGTATTATCTGTCACTTCATTTGTCACTAAATTGTTTTTATCCACGACGTTGTTGCATTTATCTTTTCCGGCAGCGTAGTTATAAGAAAATTTTCCCTGATGTGTCCCGCTCCACAGGCTCAGCCCGGTGGGCTACGAACCCTAAATACGCACCACCAGCGCCCTCCTTGCCGCAGCGCTACGCCGCAGCTCCCGGAAGGCCTCTGCAGTGCCACTACCGCCCTTTTGGTCGCTTTGCTCTGCAGAGCGCAGGATCTGCTGCAGCTCGCCCTCCACCTCTTTGGCAGAGTCCTTCCCGCGCAGCCGCATCAGCGCCTCCGTCGCCTCCTCCGTGCGGCCTTTCGACACCAGGTAGTACGGGCTCTCGGGCATCCACCAGAAGGTCACCACGAACAGAACGGGGACCGCCAGCATGACCTCGCACAGCGTGAAGAAGTCCACGTAGGGTGCTATGCTGGTCATCAGGATGCCGCCGATACCCATCATGACCATGCCCATGGAGATCATGAGTCCACGCACGCGATCCTCAGCAATCTCCACCTGATACTGCGGGCTCACCTGCCAACAACCGGAGAAGCGCCGTTAAACAGGTGCACATAATTACAGGCTTGCATTGTTAATATGAAGCTCTTGTACAATTTTGGAACACGTTCCTTGCTGACATAAAAGAATCAAAGCAAGAGAGGCGTTCAATAAGTAATGCAAAACATTAATTTCTAAGAGCACGTTGGTTTTATTCAGGATTACAATACACCATTTTATTCCCCACTCCCTTGGGTTCAAAACCCTATTTTCTAATATAATTTCCGTTCAATGCGCTGACCTTACGCCACGCTACTGGGAGGGCCTGTATATCCACTTGGTAATATGATCATTTCCATTTACCACTCTACTGGCCGACGTCGGAGTCAACATTTTGCTGCGTGAATAACCTTCCCATCATTCACTTTGTGGTTAAAAAAAATGGTTCAAATGGCTCTGAGCACTATGGGACTCAACTGCTGAGGTCATAAGTCCCCTAGAACTTAGAACTACTTAAACCTAACCTAAGGACAACACACACATCCATGGCCGAGGCAGGATTCGAACCTGCGACCGTAGCGGTCGCGCGGTTCCAGACTGTAGCGCCAGAACCGCTCGGCCACCAGCGGCCGGCTCACTTTGTGGTTCCTGCAGAGTGCATCCTCCATTGGATCAGACAGATGGAAGTCGTAAGGTGCGATATCCAGGAGGTAGGGTGGATGAGGAAGAACAGTTCCATGAAGTTTCGTGAGCTCCTCTCGTGTGCACAGATTTGTGTGAGGCCTTCCACTGTCGTGAATAATGAGAAGCTGTTTCTTCAATTTCACGACTCTGTGCGGCCGACCGGCACGCGGGAGATATGTCAGGTTTGGACGACCTTGTTGCGATGATGACAGACGCCCCGTCCAACGACTCATCGTGCTTTTGTTCTCTTCCAAGACTACGTAGACATTCAGCAAGCGCCTATGAATACTTGACATTCTCTGGTTTCCCTCCAAAATAAACTCAGAGACAGCTCTCTCAACTTGGAACGTACCTCCATTACAGCCCCTATTTTGTGTACCACATGTAGTGCAGCTGCCCATTGGAACTTCATGAACCCATAGGGGCTGAAGCGGGAATATTCCACGACGTCCCACAACAAATACCGCGTCTTATCCGTCGCAATTTTCGTAGAAAAAATGTGTTACATTACTTATTCAACGCCCCTCGTAGATAATATCTTGTGAAACTGATCTCGCTATTTTCGCATTTGATGTACGGAGCGCCGTATGGAACGACATCCTAGATGACGGATTGTCCCTCGGGTTCTGTAAGGCACTTGATATAGTTACACACTGTTACTTATTCAACAAAATACCAACGTACCGACGATCAGGTTATCAAGCTCATCCATTACGGATATTTTAGAACCCGTGACAGTTAATTGAATGTAAATAAGTTACATAAAACAGCAACAAATCACTTTTTTGAATAGTTATGTTTACTCCAAGAACCTGTTTTTGAATCTTTTCAGGTTCATATTCATATGGTTTCCCGAGGTTACGTCCTAATTTTTAGCATAGTGCTGGGTGCTGGCTCTGTGACAAGAACACGGAACACGCTTTAATGTATCGCCATGACTATTGTTTATCCGACGATATGATGTAAATTTAGTTTTTTACGTACTCCGACAGAATCGGCGGCTATTTTCGTTAGTATCCACCTGTCTGCATCCATGTGGATGGTTATTTGGTATATCACTTCGCACATTTTAACACAATATATATATTAATTTACAGTCTGACAGCGAAACTTTGCCAGCATCCAGCATGTGCTGTACAACTGTTGCTTGTAACAAAGATCTTTAGAAAAACGTATGGCATAGGCCTACTTTGCACAGAGATGTAATTTGTTCTCTTTTTCATGTATTAAAGTCGATATAAGTGCAAATATTTTAATCAGACGGGCGATAACGTGAGAGAGCAAAATAAAATAAATAAATAAATTACTACAAGAACAAACTTCAACTGATATGATGTCTTATTTCTATTTGTATATTAACGTATAATACAGTCAGTTTATTGTATTTACAATGAGATATATCCGTTTGTATGACCATGACCTTTACATTTAAACCTGCCAGGTTAGCCGAGAGCGCTAATGCGCTGCTTCCTGGACTCGGGTAGGTGCGCCGGCCCCGGATCGTATCTGCCCAGCGGATTAACGACGAGGGCCAATGTGCTGGCCAGCCTAGAAGTGGTTTTTAGGCGGTTTTCCACATCCCACTAGGTGAATACCGGGCTGGTCCTCACGTCCCTCGTCAGTTACACGACTCGCAGACATTTGAACCACGTTCACACCGTTTCATGAATTACACTATACACATACAGCTGGAGCGCACTGATTCTGTCACGGGGGTACAGGGTGGCGACAGAGAGAGCATCAAATTAACCATGCCAAATCAGATTGTAACCACGCCGATCCTGTGAAAACTGCGGGACAAAGGCGCAAGAGAAAGAAGAATAAGAAGAAGACCTTTACATTGAAGTTTAAATTTTAAATAATAACCAACCTTCAAATGAACTGTTGATTTATTTCTGTTTTTACGATAACATAATCTGCAATATTAGTAAAGGTAGATTCTATTTTTTTAGCTAAGGTAATATGTATAAAAGTTATAGTGTTTCTAATGGACTAAAGCTGTTGATATGACAATACACTTCATATCTAAAACCAAAAACAAAAGTTTAAGTGAACTGTCGCCTCATTTTTGTTCTTACATTAACGTGATCTGGAATATTGGTGAAGACAGATCCTGTTTGTTCCAGCTAGAAGTAACATGTATAAAAGTACTGATTTATTTTAACAGTAGAGGGCTTTACCATTTACAAATATAGTATAGGTTTTATTCTGTGGTGGCAAATTTACATTGACACCAGTGTAGTTAGGATGTAAGGAGAAGGATAGGGGGGAGTGGTTATGTGGGAGGTGAGTGGTGAGATGGAGTAGGATTGGTTGAGTGGTTACTTGTTTTGAATTAGTAAATCTTCAAAGTTCTGAAGGAAAAATTTGTTTCTCAGTTCAGTTTGGTCATTGTGTAAGTAATCAGATGCTGTATTTGTATAGATAAATATTTCAATTTCTTCAAGAAGGTGATGTATCGTGCCTTTGTTGGCAACATGGAGTATTTTAGATTTGTTCTTTTCTGTTTGCAGAATGATTGTGTTGGGCAAGATGAGAGGCAAAGCTGGATTTATTCAGGTTGTTAAGAGGAAGTGCATCTATGTGTTCTATAAATCTTGTTGTGAAGCTTTTGCCGGTTTGTCCAATGTAGAAGCTGGGACATGAGTAGCAAGTGAGCTTATATACACCTGACTTTTGATACTGCTCTATAGTAGTTTTGGTGGTGTGTATGATTTTATTTTGTATTTGTTGTTGGTGAAGAAGCTTATTTTTATGTTGTATGTCTTGAAGAGGTTGGCAATTTGGTGAGAAACCTTCCCTAGAAAAGGCACGCTTATAAATGTGTCAACATAGCGTTTGTTGATGATAATCTCATTCTGTTCAATGGAATACAACCGAAAACAGCCGCCCATACTGTCGCTAGCAAGCACCCAGCATTACGCTAGAAATGATGTAACTTCCAGAAACCATCTGAAGATGAACCTGAAAAGGTTCGAAAACCGCTTCATGGAATAAAACATAATTATTCAAAAAATGACTGGTTGCAGTTTTATATAACTTATTTACAAGACAACAAGTGTCTAGAGCTGTTGTCAGATCGATTACTGCTGCTACAATGGCAGGTTATGAAGATTTAAGTGAGCTTGAACGTGGTGTTACATTCGGCGCACGACCGGTGGGAGACAGCATCTCCGAGATAGTGATGAAGCAGGGATTTTCCCCTACGACCATTTCACGAGTGTACCATCAATATCAGGAATCCACCAAAACATCAAATCTCTGATATCGCTGCGGTCGAAAAAAGATCCTGCAACGGGACGAACGACGACTGAAGAAAATCGTTCAACGTGACGGAAGTGCAACCCTTCCACAAGTTGCTGCAGATTTCAATGCTGGACCACCAAGTGTCAGCGTGGGAACCAGTCTACGACACATCATCGATATGGGCTTTCGGAGCCGAAGCCCTACTCGAGTACCCTTGATGACTGCACGACACGAAACTTTACGCCTCGCCTGGACACGTCAATGCCGACTGTTGATGACTGGAAAGATGTTGCCTGGTCGGACGAGTCTCGTTTCAAATTGTATCGAGCGGATGGACGAGTACGGGCGTGGAGACAACCTCATAAATCCATGGACTCTGCATATCAGCAGAGGACTTTTCAAGCTGCTGGGGGCTTCGTAATGTTGTGGGGAGTGTGCAGTTAGATAGATATGGGACCCTTGATGCATCTAGATACGATCCTGAAAGGCGTACGTACGTAAGAATCCTGTCTGATCACCTGCATCAATTCATGTCCATTGTGCATTCCAACGGGCTTGGGCAATTCCAGCAGGACAATGCGACACCGCACATGAGCTGAATTGCTACAGATAGGCTTCAGAAACACTCTTCTTAGGTTGAACACTTCCGCTGGCCACCAAACACCCCAGATATGAACACTATTGAGCATATCTGTGATATCTTGCAACGTGCTGTTCAGAAGAGATCCCCACCCCCTCGTGCTCTTAAGGATTTATTGACAGCACTGCAGGATTCATGACGCAGTTCCCTCCAGCACTACTTCAGACATTAGCTGAGTCCATACCACGTCGTGCTGCGGCGCTTCTGCGTGCTCGCGGGGACCCTACACGTTACTGGGCAGGTGCACCAGTCTCTTTGGTTCTTCAATATATTTCTGCATTTCATCAGAAATATTACCTCAAGACTACTTTGCCGACAATGTGAAGAAAGCGTATTCAGCATCAGGAAATAAGATAACTCGAAATAGTTATTTTCAGTTTTCATACTAGAAATGACAAACTATTCGTCACACCAGTTCTTCAGTTGAACGTCGGGAATCGAACCTGGCTGTAAATATCGGCGGGAGACCAACAATAGTTCCTAGCCTGGCTGGAGTCCAGGCTGCGAGTATACGTTATAGCAAATCTCGCAGCACCTGAAGAAGACAGATGGGTCGGTCCTCGAAACGCTGTGCAGAACGTGGAAAGGTGTGCGGAACTGGAAGCTCACTATCAACCAATCACGTCGATGAAATCTGAGAGATCAGATCTGAATAAAGCTCTTTTTCATCTAAATGTGTCCACTATTCGTGATTATGGACCGCACTGCACTTGTCTCGATATTTCACGAGAACACACTGAACCACTTGTCAGTATTTTCACAGTTGATCTAAAAGCATTGGTAGTGCTCTGCGTTTTGATTAGTCACGACTGTATTGTTTACTGTAATGAAACCAGGTGTTTCCTACAACTTCTGCGGAAGGCCATGTGCAATAATATAGTGGTTCGGTAGTATACACTGGCCTGGTATGTTCCGGGGCCAAAGAGATATGCGGGTACCGTGGCGGAAGCGCAGTACGGCCACTACAGGCCTTAAAAGTTGCAGCGACCTTCTCCAGAGGGCACCAAGTTACAATTTGAGACCAATTTTAAAACTTCGTAGCCATCACGAACGTCTCCGAGGACACTTCGTAGCTGTGCGTTTGGATAGACTCACGCTATAGGTAACATATGACGAAGTTAACGAGTTTATTGGGCGCCTTTTCATTGACTTACTGATTTCCCTCCTGGCTCTGAACGTACTCCAGCGTTCACGATGTACGAGAGTCACCTGATAAGCTTGGTAAATTTCCTGAAACAATGGAATATTTTTGTTGCTCCTTCATAGTTGGTAAGTTTGATTATCCCAAGGATAGTATAAAGAATTTCAAAAACGTACAGTGTAGACAGCTATCTCAACTGGTCAGTGTGTCTTCTGTGATTGAAAATGGAGAAAACCGAGCTTCGTGCTGCTATGAAACATTTTTAGTTGAAGGGTTGGACTGCCGCACAAATCAAAACAGAGCTGGCTGAAGTTCATGCGTGCTCTGCACCATCGTTGGAGACCATTTACTCCTGAAGTAATGAATTTAAGCGTGGTCGAAGCACCGAAACGAAGCGCACTTCGGCCATCCAGTGCAGGACACCTCAAAGGAAAGCTCTGGGAAAATCCATGATATCGTAATACAAGACCACTGAATAAAAAATCGTGGGATCGCTTGCACTGTAGGCACTCGGCTGAGTGACAGCGTAATATCCTGCTCGGGGAATTGTCTCCAGAGAAGTTGTGTGTAAAGTGGCTGCCGTGGTCGCAGTCGACCGAAGGCGAATTCGGCACAATATTTTAACACAATGCATGGCGATGTCTAATCGCACTCCTCAAGACTTTTTACGCCGATTTGTGACTGTTGATCAAATCTGGAGACATCATTACACACCAGAGTCGAAACGGAAGCAAAAACTGTGGACAAAGGCTGGAGAAAGTGCACTGAAGGAGACAAAGACCATTTTGTCAGCTAGTAAGGTGATGGCCACTGTTTTTTGGGATTCTCGAGGAATAATCCTCATACAAAACTTGAAAAAAGGCAGAACCATAACTGAGCCCTATTACGCTTCCTTGGTGGATCGTCTGAAACTTGCGTTGGCTGAGAAAAAGACCAACGCTGACACACAAAAATTTGCTCTTTCACCAGGATGATGCACCATCTCACTCATCATCGATAACAATGGCGAAAGTCCATGAACTGGTCTTTGAATTATTCCTCATCCACCCTATATAACAGAGCTGACTCCCAAGTGACGTTTTACTGTTGCCGAAATTGAAACTTTGGCTTGCTGGAAAGAAATTTCCGTCAAATGAGGAAGTGGTAATCGCACTTGACGAGTATTTTGCAGACTTTGACAGAACTTTATTTTCCGATGTGATGAAAAAGCTGGAGGATAGCTGGACCAAGTGTATATCCCCTAAAGGAGACTATGTCGAGAAGTAAGGTGAGTTGTTTACGAAACAAAAATTTTTTGTTGCTTTTTTATCAGACCTATCAAACCACCCTCGTATGTCGGACGAGGCAATAGGGTGACGTCCCAACTTCGTTGCTGGGGCCCGATTTCCCCGGGTTTGCTCCTCGTGTCATCTCCTCCTGTTGGGTCTTTGTTGTTGTTTTGAGTGTTCGCTCGATGGTCTGCTGGTGATGCCACCAGGCCAGTCGATTAGCCTCTGTGTATCATTTGAATTGTTCCCGACGATTCCCTCCCGACGGAGGTTCGAATCCTCCCTCGGGCATGGGTGTGTGTGTTGTTCTTAGCAGTTTGGTCTCTTAGGAATTCACACACATTTGAAAATTTGAATATTTACCGACGTTTTTAACCTCAGACGCAATCAGAAGGGCGTTATAAGTTTGACGTGTGTATCTGTGTACTGGTCTGTGGCGTCGTAGCTCCCGAACGAAAGGACCGATCTTAAGAGAGTTTTTTTATTTTAAACATGGTGTAATCGGAATGGTTGTTAGCTACGTTCCATGAATGTCCGTTTACATTTCATCAGGTGAATTAAGTTAAAATATTTTCCGCCAGAGCGCTCTCTTGATATACGCTGCGTATCATAAAGAGCTAAATCCGGTTACGTAATACCAGGTTGTAGAGTCCAAAAGAATCTAAATAAAAATCCGCTAGAACATAGGCTTATCTTTTACGGCTGACAAACAATGATGATTTTGTGACAAAATGAAACACCTACAGTCATCCTTAAGATTTTATTTTATTTTGTCGCAACCAGTTTCAACGCTTCAATGCGGCATCTTCAGGCCTGTATGCATAAAACAGTAACGGGAGCATTATCAACTTATCAATCAAGTTACATAGAAATAGATTAAAAACAGAATGAGAAACATTGGCAAGACTCTACAAGTGAATTTACACCGAAAATTTGATAGAACGAATAGATGCCACTGCCACATATCTAAAATATACCGTAACGAACTTCCACTTAATGCATTGCGCAATTATACTATCTATTAAAAACTTCTTTAAATAACTATTCATGATTTTTATTGGTCAATCGGATATACATTATCCGCACAACCCTGAAATAACCTACTGTAAGACAAAATAACTGTAGAAGGTGATAAATGGATGGAAACAATACCTCATAAACAAGTAAAGAGAAGGAACATAACCTCTGTATCACATCAAAGTATAAAATGCTTAGTTGTACACTGATGAGGGGCATACACTATGTCTCATCTATAAAACGAATATCCAAGACATGTTACAAAACCGAACGTAAGATCCACCTCAGATCATAATATATGTAGAACGTATGAAAGACGCCCACAAGAAAACTGATCATGATGAATGTTTTCATGTGCAAATGCATCTATATATCATGTACTGCCACAAAACAATCACACACAGTGATACTAACAAGGGAACCTCCCCATCGCACCCCCCTCAGATTTAGTTATAAGTTGGCACAGTGGATAGGCCTTCAAAAACTGAACACAGATCAATTGAGAAAACAGGAAAAAGTTGTGTGGAACTGTGAAAAAATAAGCAAAATATACAAACTGAGTAGTTCATGGGAAGATAGGCAACATCAAGGACACTAAGAACACAGCAGCGCCGTGGTCTCGTGGTAACGTGAGCAGCTGCGGAACGAGAGGTCCTTGGTTCAAATCCTCCATCGAGTGAAAAGTTTAATTTTTTTATTTTTAGTTTATGTGACAAACTCTTGTTTGTTCATCACTTTTTTGGGAGTGTATCACATCCACAAGAAAACCTAAATCGGGCAATGTAGAAGAATCTTTTTACCCATTCGCCAAGTGTACAAGTTAGGTGGGTCGACAACATATTCCTGTCATGTGACGCACATGCCGTTACCAGTGTCGTATAGAATATATCAGATGTGTTTTCCTGTGGAGGAATCGGTTGACCTATGACCTTGCGATCAAATGTTTTCGGTTCCCATTGGAGAGGCACGTCCTTTCGTCTACTAATCGCACGGTTTTGCGATGCGGTCGCAAAACACACACTAAACTTATTACAGTGAACAGAGACGTCAATGAACGAACGGACAGATAATAACGATGCAAAAATAAAGAAAGTAAAATTCTCACTGGAGGGAAGACTTGAACCAAGGACCTCTCGTTCTGCAGCTGCTCAGGCTACCACGAGACCACGGCGCTCCTGAGCTCACATTGTCCATGATGTTGCCTATGTGGCCCATGGACTACTCAGTTTGTATAGTTTGCTTATTTTTTCACAGTTCCACGCAACTTCTTCCTGTTTTCTCAACTGATCTGTGTTCAGTTTATCAAGGCCTATCCACTGTGCCAACTTATAACTAAATCTGAGGGGGGTGCGATGGGGAGGTTCCCTTGTAAGTAGCCATCAAGGATGCACTGTATCACAAAGGATGACTCAACAATATACATGAAAAACCAAAAAAGCTTACTGAGTAGCATCCCACTGAAAAGGTACTCCTGTGTTTTAAACATAAGGAATAATTGAGATCTAAAATAATTTATAGTTATGAACAAATGCATTGCACGCGGTACGCACTTACGTCTTTCAATGACATTGAAACCGAAAGCCATTACATGCAAGCAATTAATTTTTTTCATACGAAAATACATGTCACAGAAATCGTGTCAAAGTCAGGTCACATTATTAATTGACCAATGAGGAGACCACACACGATGCCCGTAATTAAAACGTAAGTAACTGTAATTTTCATGTCAAACGTAAACTGTGAACGTGTGACAGAAATCTATAAGTTGGCAATACAAAAACCATTACAACAAAAACACTGGCAATGCCACGAGTCATATATAGTGGAATTTTAAGTTAAGGTAATGCAAGACAGGCACATATCACTAAATGTGGGCGTCTTTCATACGTTCTACTTATGTTATGATCTGCGGTGGGTCTTACATTCGGTTTCATAACACGTCTTGGACATTCATTTTATAGATGACATAGTGTATGCCCTTCATCTGTGTACAACTAAGCATTACACTTTGCCGTGACACATAGGTTATGTTCTTTCTCTTTACTTGTTTGTGAGGTATTGTTTCCTTCCATTTATCACCTTCTACAGTTATTTTGTCTTACAGCATGTTATTTCAGGGTTGTGCAGATAATGTACATCCGATTGACCAATAAAAATCATGAATAGTTATTTAAAGAAGTTTTTAATAGGTAGTATAATTGTAGAATGTATTGAGTGGAAATTCGTTTAGATACGTGACAATGGATGTATCTGTTCGTTCTATCAAATGTTCGGTGTAAATTCACTTGTAGAGTCTTGTCATTGTTTCTCATTCTGTTTTTAATCTGTTTCTATGTACTTGATTGATAAGTTGATAATGCTATCGTTACTCTTTTATGCATACAAGCCTGAAGATGGCGCACTGAAGCGTTGAAACTGGTTGCAACAAAATAAAATAAAATCATAAGGACGGCTGTAGGTGTTTTACTTTCTCACAATAGTAAATGGTCGTCGTCCCAGAGATATACTCCCATAAGCATAAGGATGGACACGCAATTGATAATTTTTGTCTGCAAAACAGGAAAAAGGTGATTGTGACTCAGCTGTAAAAGGTAAACATAATTATGCTCTCGCATGATCTTTTGTAATTCTTTCTGGTCTACAATTCAGTAATAAATGAAATGATTTTATCACAATAGTTTAGGCAGCTATTGCAAGAGAGCGCAGTGGGAGCCCACTTTGTTCCAACTTTATTTAGAATTAGCGCCACTGCTTGTCGCTTCTGTTACGTAAATTAGCTGAATATATCCTACAACACAGTCAATGCGTAAATGTGCGGATTAAAAATATAAGCACGTAAATCACATAAACGAACAAAATATCAGAGAAAAGAAAACCGGAGGAACAATAATTTGAGGCTGAAACACGAAACCGCACGTCGATATTGCATTGCAATTGTCATAATATTTATGAAAATCCATCTATTGTGAGAATATGCAGATTTCGATGAGACAATTCGATGTTTCGTCCTCGAAAGTATTTATGTGAACGTGGGGACAGAGTGTCAATCGTCCCGTGTATACTGTTAAAATATAAAGTTTAAAAAGCACTAAACAGAACTTAAAAATTAAGTAAAGGCACAAAGAAACCTTTAAAAAGTAAGAAAAAGAATATCTATTGTCCCTTTAAGCTGAATATAAGTACTAATATTTTTATCCAAGCGTCATCGTGTCGGGGACCGTTAAGTAAATAAAATAAAAACAATACATAAAAAAATGAAAAAGTATCAAATTTAAATACTAGTAAACTATCTAGGTGGCGTAGGTACATATTAAAATCATATCAAATTGTTGAGTCGAAGTCTTAATCAATTTACTACGAAAAATTAGCAATGTAGACACTACCGTCAACGACGCTTTCCCTCACACAGCTGCCCGTTCAGGTCGTCGCACGTGGTCACGAAACGCGTGACTCACGCTAGCGGTTTAGTGAGGCGTGCATCAGTACACTATCACCATTCCACTGCAGAACATAGGAATCGTATGGTAGATTCGTAAGTGAAACTAAGTTCGTATGTAATTATGTAAATATATGCTTTAAGATAAGTAGGTAGTCTTTAATTATACACTGCTGGAAATGGAAAAAAGAACACATTGACACCGGTGTGTCAGACCCACCATACTTGCTCCGGACACTGCGAGAGGGCTGTACAAGCAATGATCACACGCACGGCACAGCGGACACACCAGGAACCGCGGTGTTGGCCGTCGAATGGCGCTAGCTGCGCAGCATTTGTGCACCGCCGCCGTCAGTGTCAGCCAGTTTGCCGTGGCATACGGAGCTCCATCGCAGTATTTAACACTGGTAGCATGCCGCGACAGCGTGGACGTGAACCGTATGTGCAGTTGACGGACTTTGAGCGAGGGCGTATAGTGGGCATGCGAGAGGCCGGGTGGACGTACCGCCGAATTGCTCAACACGTGGGGCGTGAGGTCTCCACAGTACATCGATGTTGTCGCCAGTGGTCGGCGGAAGGTGCACGTGCCCGTCGACCTGGGACCGGACCGCAGCGACGCACGGATGCACGCCAAGACCGTAGGATCCTACGCAGTGCCGTAGGGGACCGCACCGCCACTTCCCAGCAAATTAGGGACACTGTTGCTCCTGGGGTATCGGCGAGGACCATTCGCAACCGTCTCCATGAAGCTGGGCTACGGTCCCGCACACCGTTAGGCCGTCTTCCGCTCACGCCTCAACATCGTGCAGCCCGCCTCCAGTGGTGTCGCGACAAGCGTGAATGGAGGGACGAATGGAGACGTGTCGTCTTCAGCGATGAGAGTCGCTTCTGCCTCGGTGCCAATGATGGTCGTATGCGTGTTTGGCGCCGTGCAGGTGAGCGCCACAATCAGGACTGCATACGACCGAGGCACACAGGGCCAATACCCGGCATCATGGTGTGGGGAGCGATCTCCTACACTGGCCGTACACCACTGGTGATCGTCGAGGGGACACTGAATAGTGCACGGTACATCCAAACCGTCATCGAACCCATCGTTCTACCATTCCTAGACCGGCAAAGGAACTTGCTGTTCCAACAGGACAATGCACGTCCGCATGTATCCCGTGCCACCCAACGTGCTCTAGAAGGTGTAAGTCAACTACCCTGGCCAGCAAGATCTCCGGATCTGTCCCCCATTGGGCATGTTTGGGACTGGATGAAGCGTCGTCTCACGCGGTCTGCACGTCCAGCACGAACGCTGGTCCAACTGAGGCGCCAGGTGGAATTGGCATGGCAAGCCGTTCCACAGGACTACATCCAGCATCTCTACGATCGTCTCCATGGGAGAATAGCAGCCTGCATTGCTGCGAAAGGTGGATATACACTGTACTAGTGCTGACATTGTGCATGCTCTGTTGCCTGTGTCTATGTGCCTGTGGCTCTGTCAGTGTGATCATGTGATGTATCTGACCCCAGGAATTTGTCAATAAAGTTTCCCCTTCCTGGGACAATGAATTCACGGTGTTCTTATTTCAATTTCCAGGAGTGTATTTATTTTATATAATAAGCAATTATAACTTCAACAGGTATTCTGAGGTATGGATGCGCGACGAGCAGGACTGGAAGGGATGACGGCAAATAGAAGAAGCTTATACCCAGTAATAATGAAAGTATGCTGTTCTAGAAAGGATAGCTGCTGTTACCTTCTTATTTTTATTAATTTACTCAGTGATCTCCTGACACGACGACACTTGAACTAGATATTACTACGTATGTTGAACTAAAAGGGGAAATTCATATTATTTTTTTAATTTTTAGAGGTTTTTGTACCATTTTTCTTCTTTTTAACTTTGGCAATGGCCTTTCCGCAGTGGGAACATCGGTTTCCGTCAGCTAACCGAAGTTAAGCACTGTTGGGTTTGGCCAGCACTTGGATGGGTCACCGTCCATATCTACAGAGTGCTGCTGGAAAGCGTGGTGTTCTCAGCGTTTGTGAGGCCAATAGAGGAGGTACTAGAGAAGTAGAAAATGCAGGATGCATGGCACCTGCTACTGATATATAATTCTTTTTTGCTGAATTGTATGTAAATATTTGTAATTTAAATGCTTTCTTTTAATAAGTAAGGACATTCCTTCACTGTATATGTAAATTCAGGTAGAAGTATGCTGACATTTCATTGTATTTATCTGTGCCTTTCTGTGAAACTTATAAGCTCTGGGGAAAAGCCAAAAGAGTTGTTATTTGCATCGACTAGCAACGATAATAGCAGTGCTTGTGCATTGTAAAATCTTTGGGTAGGGGTTGCGCAGAGCGCACGGAGAGAGGGAGACAGGTTCCAGCGCTTGTAGTGTGCGGAAGTGTGGTGTCAACGATCTGGCAGTAGAGTATACCATTTCGGCAGCATCATGTACGCACGCCGGCCAGCTGTCTAGTAGCAGGAGTACGGACAGTGGACGGGTGGAAGAGGCTGTATTAATTACGATTGCCCGTTACTGTAACTAACCACGTTCCACAATTACGATTGGCCGTTACTGTAACTAACCATGTTCCACAAGATGCTACCGTCTTCAACAACAGCAGCAGTTCCAGCAACAGAGACGTTCTCGGCTCCGAGTTTCGTGGGATGCACGGCACTGAAGTAAGACTATTCATTGGTAGAAAGTATTAACGGCTAACCCAGCAGCACAACTGAATGTGATTTGATTGATAAAATTTATTTAAATAATAATCTGTTAAACTCAGGGTGATTGTGTCCTCATTGTCCTCAGACACTGTTACCAAGCAGGGTCCTTGTTCCTTTTTTTTCCTTATATGCTAACCGAGTGTCATAAGAAACAAATTGAATAGTTACAGCCAGTTTATTAATGAATAATTCCACTTTTAAGAATTTTAGCCTGAGTCTACTTTCAATTAACTGTTGTATGACAGAGGTTTCAGTATATGAGTAAAGTAAACCAATTTCAGTTTTCAAGTTTGAGAATCAATTACTGGAAAAAATCCAAATCTAATGAAATGTACAAATTAAGAGTGCAGAAGTTTTATTTATTTTAAATATAGCTTAAAGCACATAGCTATTTGGTTTGTTACATATTCTATTATTTATTTCTGTTCAAGTCAGTAAAAAAGGCTCAGTTGTTCAGACAATAATTTGAAATCCAATTTGCAAAATAAGTAATTGAGAAGTAAAAGTGCTTGCTTTTTTTTTAAATTTCATTGATGACGTTACGTTGAAAGTCATTGTTCACGTGACGAAGTTCAGTACTAACATATAGTTTAATTGCATATTTACAAATCATTACTCGACTCTTTTATTTCAAAATTTAATGAAAAACATAAAATAAGGGTGACTTTTCTCTTCATCATTACATACTCACTTAAAATTAATGTCAAGAAACACGACAACCTTCAGTTGCCAAGTCAGTGTTTAATAATACATGTTTCTCTTTCCCATCATCCTGTACAGGATTTTGGTTGTAAACTGCCCTAGTGGGCTGGCGACCAGTAATTATTCCCTTTTCGTGCTTTAGTGCAACTTTTTGATTCATGATCAGTGGTACCCCTTTTCTGTCCAGTGTTGTTCGTGAGTGAATGTACAAATAAGTTTCATTTTTCCAAATTATAAACATGTTAGGTTTAATTACTTTTTATTTTTAGTAGACTTTTTTATCGGAAGGGTCTCCTACTTATCGGTATTATTTCTTCGGGAAAGATAGTCTTATCCAGTTAGTAAAAATCCATTAGGCATAAATGCGATCCACGACCATATTTTATATCGCAAGCAGGATAGGCCGATTAGTAAGGGGGAGGTTACAGCAGCACCTGTAGTGAAAGCCGACAACGGCCGGAAGAGTGGTGTGCTGACCACATGCACCTCCATATTCACATCCTGTGGCGCCTAAGGGCTGAGAATGACACAGCGGCCGGTCAGCAGCAGCGTTGATCCTTCAAGGCCTGTTCGAACGGTGTTTCTTTTCGCATGCCGGCCACAATAGTAACATTTATGTTAAGATTAACAGTAGATTCCTCCCTCTGTGTCTCATGATTACGAGCTATGCGTTGCAGTGTGCCGGTATGTAATTTATTGCTTTCTGAAAATGAGCACATAAAACTTTTTAAGACTAGCGCAGCTGCCTACACGTGTTAGGCACCGAGCAGTGTGGGGTACTGACCGGGATCACGATGCCGATGCCGACGCCCCAGATGACGGCAGTGGCGAGCAGCTCGCCGAACGTGGTGGCGAAGCGCTGCCACAGCGACGCCACGAGGAAGGGCAGCGCCGTGCACAGCAGCAGGCGCCGCGGGCCCACCAGCTGCACCAGCCAGCCGGTGAAGAAGTTGGGCGCGATGCCCACCAGCGGCGGCACCGCCGTCATCCACGACGCCTCCTCCGCCGTCAGCACGATGTGCGACGTGTTCTGCTGCAGGCGCGGCATCATCGGGGCGTTCCACAGCACCGCCATGCCCACCGACATGTACGCCAGGGAGCCTGTGCAAATATGACACTTCTTGTTCTCTCAACACCATATCCGAAACTTACCAAACGGATTCTCCAACGTTTACACGCCTATGCTATGTGTTGATTAAAATTTAACCCTGCCTAAGCATCCTTTCACCATTTCTTGGTCATACAACTATTTTTACGTGGGTGAAAACAAACTGCATTTATGTTCTAATACACTACTGGCCATTAAAATTGCTACACCAACAAGAAATGCAGATGATAAACGGGTGTTCCTTGGACAAATATATTATGCTAGAACTGACATGTGATTACATTTTCACGCAATTTGGGTGCATAGATCCTGATAAATCAGTACCCAGAACAACCACCTCTGGCCGTAATAACGGCCTTGATACGCCAGGGCATTGAGTCAAACAGACAAAACAGCTGCCCATGCAGCTTCAACGCGACACCACAGTTCATCAGGAGTAGTGACTGGCGTATTGTGAGGTGCCTGTTTCTGGGCCACCATTGACCAGACGTTTTCAATTGGTGAGAGAAATGGTTCAAATGGCTCTGAGCACTATGGGACTCAACTGCTGCGGTCATAAGTCCCCTAGAACTTAGAGCTACTTAAACCTAACTAACCTAAGGACAGCACACAACACCCAGCCATCACGAGACAGAGAAAAACCCTGACCCCGCCGGGAATCGAACCCGGGAACCCGGGCGTGGGAAGCGGGAACGCTACCGCACGACCACGAGATGCGGGCTAATTGGTGAGAGATCTGGACAATGTGCTGGCCAGGGCAGTAGTCGAACATTTTATGTATCCAGAAAGGACCGTACAGGACTTGCAACACGCGGTCGTGCATTATCCTCCTGAAATGTAGGGTTTCGCAGGGATCGAATGAAGGATAGAGCCACGGGTCGTAACACATCTGAAATGTAACGTCCACTGTTCAAAGTGTCGTCAATGCGAACAAGACGAAACCGAGATGTGTAACCAATGGCACCCCATACCATCACGCCCGGTGATACGCCAGTATGGCGATGACGAATACACGCTTCCAATGTGCGTTCACCGCGATGTCGCCAAACACGGATGCGACAACCTGGATTCATCCGAAAAAATGACGTTTTGCCATTCGTGCACCCAGGTTCGTCGTTGAGTACACCATCGCAGGCGCTCCTGTCTGTTCAAAAATGGTTCAAATGGCTCTGAGCACTATGGGACTCAACATCTTAGGTCATAAATCCCCTAGAACTTAGAACTACTTAAACCTAACTAACCTAAGGACATCACACACACCCATGCCCGAGGCAGGATTCGAACCTGCGACCGTAGCAGTCCCGCGGTTCCACACTGCAGCGCCAGAACCGCTAGACCACCGCGGCCGGCGCTCCTGTCTGTGATGCAGCGTCAAGGGTAACCGCAGCCATCGTCTCCGAGCTGATAGTCCATGCTGCTGCAAACGTCGTCGAACTGTACGTGCCGATGGTTGTTGTCTTGCAAACGTCACCATCTGTTGACTCAGGGATCGAGACGTGGCTGCACGATCCGTTACAGCCATACGGATAAGATGCCTGTCATCTCGACTGCTAGTGGTACGAGGCCGTTGGGATCCAGCAAGGTGTTCCGTATTACTCTCCTGAACCCACCGATTCCATATTCTGCTAACAGTCATTGGATCTCGACCAACGCGAGCAGCAATGTCGCGATACGATAAACTGCAATGGCGATAGGCTACAATCCGACCTTTATCAAAGTCGGAAACGTGATGGTAAGCATTTCTCCTCCTTACACGAGGCATCACAACAACGTTTCACCAGGCAACGTCGGTGAACTGCTGTTTGTGTATGACAAATCGGTTGGAAACTTTCCTCATGTCAGGACGTTGTAGGTAACGTCCACTGTTCAAAGTGTCGTCAAAGTGTTGTCAACCTTATGTGAATGCTCTGAAAAGCTAATCATTTGCATATCACAGCATATTCTTCCTGTCGGTGAAATTTCGCGACTGTAGCACGTCATCTTCGAGGTGTAGCAATTTTAATGGCCAGTAGTGTAGTATTTATTTGTTTCGAACCAGTGTTTGACTTGTTAGGCCATCGTCATCAATCAACTGACTAGCGTCCACAAGGGATACTAGAGCGTAGGAAACCGAAGATTGGAAACAAAAATATTATCATCCAGTGATCTCTATAGTATCTGGATGTAGACACAGTCCGAGTGACAGCAGCGCCAAGTGGCCAGCAAGCGATACTTCTGAATACGAGGTCGGATGAATGCGAATACTGACATTTATATTGATTTTGCAACATACCTCTTACAATAGGGAGTCTATGCAGTGCCACAAAAATCTTCAGTAACTACAAAATGACACCACATTTCTCATTCTTTAGATTCGTAAATACCGTGGAAGGTACGATTCGGTACATTACAGGACAGTTTATTTACGATACGGCTGTAACGTACAGATGTTTACTGAATAATGTCGTTTTCTTTTAACAACAAAATATTGATAGTAAGGACAGAAAGACCTGACCTTTTACAAAAAGAGGTTGTGTATCTACTCAACAAAGTGGAGTTGGGTTCGACACTTCCAGCCAAGTCAGTGAATTGGGAACGTGCAGAACCTATATGGAATGTAATACTTATTGTAGTCTGCGAAATAAGCCACCACATCTGCACATTAAGAGAAAACGACACAGCCTTGATAATAAATCGTCAAAAGCAATAAAATTGTTTTTCAACACAGAAGAACCCAATTCCACAACTGTTGCTAAATTTGAACCACAAACGGCAAGAATCACTTTTGAAGCAAATGTAATTACATTTACAGATTTATTCGTGTATCAGAAGGCCGAGGGAAGTGTTAGAATGGGCGAATCATTAGACTTCATAAAAATGTTTAAGTGTCAAGCAAAGAGCCTATGGTAACAACAACATAAAAGAACAGACACATAGGTTTCTCATATGCGAATATATGTTTATATTCTCTTGCCTTCAGCGGAGTAAGCCGGAAAAAGACCCATCATCGAAAATATTTCTTCAGAAATAAGTTGTAGCTTATAGCACTGAGTCATTAGGCTGGTTTTACATGTGTTTCATGATAATTTATGTCTGTTGATAATTTATTAACATATGGAACGCAAAATTATAACAACTATTTAATTAATTAAGTAGTAACGTAATTAATAACGAACATTATCCTTAACACGAGTGCGATTGTCTGCTTTACAACTCTTGGAGCGCTACTATCGGCTCAGCTGTCAAACCGTAACAACTTCCGCGCCAAAGACTGCCGTGACTTTATTTATTAGACTATGATGAAGGTGTCTGATTTCATATCATAGAAACTGACTCGCCTATAGATCCTTCTTATCTACATAGTCCGCCATGTTGTGATTGGACAAAAAATTTCCACCCGTCTGCACGTGATACAAATTCTTTACTTATTTGTGACTTTCAACTTTTGTATCAATACGCCATGAATAGGTTGATGGGAGAGCAGAATCGACAAGTATTTTCATTTTGCGTTCTCGTAACATATCTTGGTAGACGTGTTGTAATTAGGTGAGAAACGAAATACGAGCATCTTTGGCTGGCACGTTCAGACAGCTGGAGATCGATATCTAGGTAATATAGAGATCACTACTATCAAGACGCACGGACTTTTTGGTCATGAAATTAGATGACAACTGTCATAGCGAAACTCATCCCTCATGTTATATTCCAAACATGTTAAATTAAAATTTACAAGATGGATAGTAGCAAACACATACATAGCGAAAGGACACAGTATTAAAATATACTAAACGCTATAAGGGAAAACAAAGTCAGTAATATGACAATTCTATTGTGATACAGGTTTGTGGAAATGATTGTGGTCACTGCTTTTGAGGTCTGGGACTACCTGGGTAGCTGACTGGTTAATGTGAAGCTTAAGAGTGAGCATGTGCTGAACTCTAACTGGTCATTTAGTACCGGGTGATGATCTAGAGATAAGTACTTATTTACGTCAAATGCCTCAACTTAGCTTATTTGCAGTACTTATGGCAAATAAGCATTCAGCTGTAAACGATCAGCTGCAACTGAGTACATCCCCACTCCTCGACTTCGCATTAGTCACTCAACATGCCACATATTCTGTTCTCAATCCCAATGATGATACTGATCTCCACAACTTGTACCGCTATGGAACTGTCATGAAACTCACTTAGTTTATGCTCACAACCTTTAGTATTATGTACAGTCGTGGACAAAACGAGCGAGACCCCTCGCCTTTTCGTTATGCTGATCCGCACGGCTTTAAAGTCTGCTACACAGCATAACAGGCAAGGCGACGAAGTGCTACCAACATATTATGCACAGGCGTGAAATTGACAAACTATCTGAAGTTTTTTAGACTGTTTTCCATAATTTGTAAGACTATATTAATGCTGATTAGTGTGTTAAATACAACACGTAAATATAAGACTGAACTGAAAGAAGAAACGCTAATTTGTATGAAACGGACGAATAAAAATGAATTTCAGCTTATCCAGATAACATAACTGTTTCAGTAAGACAAAGAATCCCAGACCGTTACGAATTAGCAAAATATTATCCGCATACGGTCGCGAAACGGTCTGTGTCAACGTTCAGACCAGTCATACTGGATTACCGTTGCTGACCTACCATGAAAGTGTGCAAATTTAGCAATGCGTGAAGATTCATAACGAAATTAACTTAAACATCATTCAGTGCCACACTTAAGTCAATTCCATTATTGACAGAAGCGGAAAAAGGAGGCAGTATCATGTATGAAATTCTAAAAGAGTGTCATATTGACATCCACAGAGCGCCAGTACAGAATAAAGGTAGCGATAAATCGTATTGGGGGCGCGAGAATTTCTTAAAATTGCTTTATTGATATTCTACCTGCCTCCATAGAGATTAGAACCGAAAACAAATCAGACCTTCCTTTCACTATGCTAGCAGACAACATAGGCAAACAGCCCTCTATTATTACCCCAGACATGAACAAGCCGGCAATTTCGCAATAAAAATCTGCAGTTTCTGTTGCATAGAGCTTTCTGGACTCAAAAACATGAATTTTCTTCCTTTATGTCACCACTTATGGGACAATCATTCGGGATGATAATCGAAATAACAAATTACTGTTATTAGAGAGTAAATTTTGTAGGATAATTCTGCACCACCCCAGGAAATAAACGGCTACATAGCTGCCAAACGTATTCTACACTGTTTCGAATTCTCCACTAGACTCGCCACAGCCAGAAAACGTTCATTAGCCGAAGTGTTTCTTAAGCTAGCTAGCAATGGGAATGTTCGTACTTCTAAAACGCGGTGGCATTAATACTGGGATGTGAATTACCACGTGTATAGGCAAATGGATTCTATTTGCATTCCTGTAAACGTGATTTGGATCGAAAGCGTAGCTACGATTAATGTGCTGATGTATCGACTGCAACTAGAACATTTCGAATAAAGAGTAGCGGGTGTTATTTATGCGGCCCTCATCTTCAGTAGCTGTCGTAGCTGTTTTCGTTGTTAGGATTTCGTCACCTTACCCGGTAAAAACAGAACCCTACTAGTCTCACTTTCTTGACCGTCTATCGGTCTACCCAACCCTTAAAACCAGTTTACCTCCAGAACGGATGGACATAATAAGCGGAAATGTATCGCACTTCTTGCTGTAACCGGTCCCTTGGTGGTGTAAAAAAGTGAGCTTCTACGTCAACGCAATCAAAAGATACGACGGTTTATGTAAAGAAAATTTACGCGAAAGGTCAAAAAATGGCTTCAAGAACTATGCGACCTAACTGCTTAGGTCATCAGCCCCTAGACCTAGAACTACTTAAACCTAGCTAGCCTAAGGGCATCACAGACATCTATGCCCGAGGTAGAATTCCAACCTGCGACTGAAGCAGCCGTGCGGTTCGTCACTGAAGCGCCTGGAACCGCTCGGCCACCGCAACGCGGCGAAACCCTACTCACCTCATGTATAATGATAATATATACTGTCTAGTGAGGATAAACTGTATTCGCCAGCAACTCAGATCGTTTGATCACGGAACTTTTACGAAGCTACATTCGAACTTTGTTCGAAGTCGTTTGCAATATCCATTTATAAACACCCTAGGAACGTCGTATGCGATATCCACTTCTGAAGACGCTGGCAGATACTGCAGCACTATAACAAGTAGGTGGGAATTTATTGTTATTGGTCCATGCATGACACTTTATTTCAATATCAATTTAACGCGCCTAGGTGTTCGTATATGGCTGAAATTAATGAAGTAAATAAACAGTATACAACTTCGATGTTCAGATCAAGTGAAAGTCACATGTCGTAATTACAACATAATTTCGTGGTTACATCTACATGACTACATCAACAGGATTTCTTTGCAATCCGGACTTACGTGCCTGGCAGAAGGTTCGGATTATTTCTCTACCGTCCTACTCATTAACAGTGTGCGGGAAAAGGGACCACTTAAATCTTTTCTTGCGAGCCTTGAATTACATTATTACTATGGTTTCTTCCTGTGTAAGTTCCCTAGGAAATAATGTTTTGGCATTCAGAACAGATGGTGGTGATTGAAATTTCGTGAAAAGATCTCGTGGCAACGAAAAACGCATATGTTTTCATGAATGTTACCCCAACTCGATTATCAAATCTGGAATCCTCTCTCCCCTATTTCGTGAGCGTGCTACCGTTCCTTGGACGTTTTTGCGTGCACAGTCAATCACGTCTGTCAAGGATATTATAGCAGTGGACGGACAAACGTAGTGTAGGCAGTGTTTTCAGTTGGCCTGTTGCGTATTCTTAGTGTGCGGCCAATAAAACGCAGTCATTCGTTTGCCTTCCCCACAAAAGTATGTTTTCGATCTTTCCAGTTTAAGTTTTACTGGGTACTGAGATGAACTGACAGTGCTTCGACTTGTGTTTTGTCATGTAACCGAAAGTTAATTATTGTTATTGGACGCAGCTTTCGTGTTTAATGTATTCCTCAGTCAACACAGTACACTCCTCGTACACCACACATAACTGTTTCAAAGTATTAAATTGTTACTGATCTTACCATGTTGCAGTGGTCATCTTAACTTGCCGTTTTGAAACAAAGGAAAATATTTTACCGAAATGTAGCAACTAAGAAGCGGAGTATCCAAACAAACGAACATTTACGGTTTAAGTAGTTGCAGTAGGTCTACTACACAGTAACGTAAATTAGGAGCAAAGTCCATAAGTAGATCCTGATCAGGAAAACCAGCCCTCATAATGCAAAGTGCCACTACAACAAAGAAAGGTTCCAAACATGTCAATGAGTAGTCGAGGAAAGTGGACGCATTCTGTCTACTGAATCCCAACGCATGCAATTTACGAGGGGACACGCCAAGTGTCACACCCCGATCTTGCTGAAACTACGCTCATTGAAAGAGGGGACAAAATAAGCTTAAACTCTACCGCTTCTGAGAAAACGACGGTCAAAGTGTTCAATGCGTTGTTGCTATAGTGTAGATACCTCTTAGCGGGTAAGGATTCAACTGAAGCGGTGGCTCTGCGGCTACCATAGCGACTTCGGAACTTTGCGCTGCGAATTCGAAACCCGGTTTTTCCTTTTTTTCCCCCTCACTCTCTGAATTATCTACGAATGTTTATTCCAATTTATGATGAAACACTGTTGTCGTTATTCGTCAGTTAATTTGCTGTGTACAGAAATAAGTTAAAAAGGGAACACACAGTGCGTAGTGGGGCGATCACTCTGTTGTAGAAATAATTCAGAAGCCAAGATCGCTTAAATACTGTCTACTGGTTAACCGGTTTCTACACACTAAAGGTGCCATTATCGGATCTAAATGTAGATTAACATTGATAAACCATTTGGATATAACGATACATGAAGCAGACCAGATGATTTTAGATCAGCTTGTCTGATTCGTTTATTATTTTTTTAATTCATTAATTACACATAAAGTTGATTGTCGAGTAATGACAACATTATTTCTACATAAATTAGAAAAAAAGACATTCGTAGATAATTCTGATAGAGAGGCAGGAAAATAAAATAATAAACAACCCAATATGGTCTCGAACACGGGAATCAATGTTAAGCAGGAACGACGGTAGCCACTGAGCCACGACTTCAATTGCGTTCTCGGCTGCAGAAGGTATCTACACTAGAGCAACAGCGCGTTGATAACTTTGACCGTCGTTTTCTCGGAAACGGTCGAGTGCTGCAGATAAGTCGAAACACATGTTCGCTTATTTTGTCCTCTCCTTCACTGAGTAAAGTTTCGGGACAATCAGCCTATGACACTTGGCGAGTTCCCCTCGCTCGTCGAGTCGCTTCTTACGCCCGGCGAGAATTATGTATGCCTCCGAGTAACTGCGCCACCTGGAAACACGGCGAGCGGGGATAAACACGTTTTCCTTCATATAAGGCAACCCTCTACAGATAAAATTCATGAAGTGTTCTTCAGGTTGCCTCAGATATTTCAGAAATGTTTCTTGCGTTAGGCCTGCCACATATGCAAAACGTCAACATTTCATTTCATGTAATATTTATCAGGATAAGACATGACAAGAGTGGACCAGTCCCTTCTGAGAAAAATTAGAGATTCTAAGTTGCTCCACTATGTAATGACACGGGTATGGGCTTGCGATCTCTCTTTTATGCCATCGATTTCCGTGTTACATATACTTGGCCACTGCGTTGTGGCTGCCATCGTGGAGGAGGCAGTCTGTTTCCTGCCAGCGCTGTTTCCGCAGCCAATATTAACCGCGACTAATCATTCAGTCAACGCTAAATGGCCCATCTGGCTGAGGCAGACAAGGGCGCTATAATAGAACTCCATGCAGAGGGATCTTCAAATGCCGACACAGCAAGAACTATGGGTCTTCACAAGTCGACGGTAGCCAGGTGGATCAGACGAAAGGAAGAGAGTGGTAACCTGAATGGGAGGCCTCATGGCCGTCGCCGCAAAACAACAGCAGCTCAGGATCAGCAGATACGCCGTTTCAGTGAGGACCACCCATTTGTCAACGCACGACAAATTCAGCAAACTTTGGGTCTCAATGTTAGCAGTAAGACCGTCACTCGTCGTGTAAGGGAAGGTGGACTGAGAGCAAGAAGCGCTGCTGTGAAAGAGACATTGACTGTTTCCCAAAGAGAAGCTTGCCTTGCTTTTGCTACTGAAAATGGCGACAAACCTCTCCAGTTTTGGAGGCGAGTGATTTTCACGCACCAAAAAGTTTTCTCTACGGCATCAACCGGAAAAGTACTTGTTTACCGGCCTAAATGTGCTAGGTATAATCAAAAATATATTTACAGTTGCCGAAGGAGTGGCAGGTTGTCGGTGCCGGCCGGTGTGGCCGTGCGGTTCGAGGCGCTTCAGTCGGGAACCGCGTGACCGCTACGGTCGCAGGTTCGAATCCTGCCTCGGGCATGGATGTGTGTGATGTCCTTAGGTTAGTTAGGTTTAAGTAGTTCTACGTTCTAGGGGACTGATGACCACAGATGTTAAGTCCCACAGTGCTCAGAGCCATTTGTAGTCGGTAACGGTATGGGCGTGGATATCGGCCGAAGGGTGTGGGCTCCTGTGGGAAGTGGAAGGAAGATTCGATGCGCGCAATTACATATCAATTCTGGAGAACGTGATGTTGCCTGCTGTGGCAGCAAGATTTGGCGATGATCAGATCATGTTCCAACAAGATCGCTCGCCTATTCATATGGCACGTGTGGTTAAGAGGCGGGTCGACGACCATAGTAATATTACTGTAATGGAATGGCCACCTAAAGGAACTGACACGAACCCCATTGAGAATATATGGGCAGAAATGGTCAGAGTAATACGAAAAAAGGGCAGTCACCGTCGACTCGCCGACAGCTTTCTGATGTGATTCATGACGCTTGGAATGAGTTACTTGAATCTCCTAGTTATGTGGCTCGAGTTGTGGGCTCAATGCCCAACAGACTTCGAGCTGTTGTGGAAGCCAAAGGAGGCTTCACCAATCAACTGTTTCAAGCTTTGTTTCTTTCTTCTTCTTCTTCTTTTTTTTTTTTTTTTTACTTACGGACGTATATTTTATATAATTTCAAGGAAACGCAGTAAATGGAATGTGGACTGTTTTTTGAGGCTTCATTTTATGACGGCTAAACAGTGCTGCATCATGGGACCCGCTATTTCTCCACATGTGGCTGAACATCAGAGGTGTAAAAAATTTTGAGGTGCCGAAGTTCTCTGGAAGAATAACGTCTTTTAGACAAGGAGATGATTTTTAGTTCATTTCATTTTAACCATTCACACTATGCTTTGACATTCTAATCTTTGATTTCATTTTATTATTATGTATCTTTTCTCCAGTGAAAGTCAACGGTAGTAAGTTTCAAGATATGAAGAATAACTGGAAGTTTTTAATTTGTGGAAAGCGTATTTAACAGTTCATATTTTCAACAAATCTGTAGTTATAGGACATATTAAGAAGCAAGTCAAAAATGGCATTGTGGAAAGACCAGGTTGGTCTCTAAAGGGTAACGACGATAAAATAGACAATATGAAACTATGGGTAACAACTATTGTTGATGGTGAGGAGCCATAATCGATATGTCACTTTTCCGTAATTGTATTTCTGAAGTTTATCGTCAATCCTAGGACTGACACCGATACTCTGTTTTACGTAAAGAATACAAGCTTCAAAATTTATTTAGCAGCGCAGAATATTAAATCACAGTTTATAGATCAGGAACCTAATCCAACTGCCTTTAATTTTATTTTCACGGATGACATTGAGACAGTAAATAACAAGAGAAATAACAAAACTCTCAGAATCAATATAGAGAATTCAAGTATCATGTGGATTCAAAAGTTTGCTATAATAGCGATTAATTGCTTTTTACAGACTCCTTCATGCCTACGTTCTCTGTCAGACAGACAATGTTTGAAACTAGGACTAACAAGGTAAACAATTTTTCCACAAATTGTCAAATTGGAAGTCGGAGAGCCAGTTACATAAATTACGATGACAACAAACGTTTTTCAAGTAAACTGATCACAGGAGGCATCCAACGCATTTATTGTGTGTTACATGCACAGTATGTAAACTGGCAACGCCACCAACACACAATACCACTAACAGGGGAACATCCCCATCGCACCGCCCTCAGATTTAGTTATAAGTTGGCACAGTGGATAGGCCTTGAAAAACTGAACACAGATCAATCGAAAAAACAGGAAGACGTTGTGTGGAACTATGAAAAAAATAAGCAAAATATACAAACTGAGTAGTCCATGAGCAAGATACGCAACATCAAGGATAGGGTGAGCTCAGGAGCGCCGTGATCCCGTGGTTAGCGTGAACGGCTGTGGAACGAGAGGTCCTTCATTCTAATCTTCCCTCGAGTGAAAAGTTTAATTTTTATTTTCAGACAATTATTATCTGTCCGTCCGTCCGTCCGATGCGAGGTAACTGCGCCGTAGTATGATGACGCTACACCTAAACAAACATCGAAAGACATGACGTCAGTCGAGTACAGCGCACGGAAGAGAGAGTTTTCCTGCTAACGAGGCTCCCTGGCTGGCAGTTGACTGTTCGCTACTTTGGACGACAGTGTATTAAATACGTGAGATGCATTGCGTGGGCAATATGAATCCAGCAAATATAGCTCGTGACTTCAATAACAATGTCAATGAATATTTTCCGAACTGTAAGGCATCGGAAAGTTCCTTAAGGTACCGAACGATTGTCGAACATTTGTATGATTATTTCCTACATTTGTTGATAAACAGTACGTGTGGTGATGATTGTCTGAAAATAAAAGAAATCAACTAACTCACCCGAGGGAAGACTTGAACTAACGACCTCTCGTTCCGCAGCTCCTCACGCTAACCACGCGACCACTGCGCTCCCGAGCTCAAGCTATCCTTGATGTTGCTTATCATGCGCATGGACTACTCACTACTCAGTTTGTTTAGTTTGATTATTTTTTTCATAGGTCCACACAACTTCTTCCTGTTTTCTCGAATGATCTGTGTTCAGTTTTTCAAGGCCTATCCACTGTGCCAACTTATAACTAAATCTGAGGAGGGTGCGATGGGGAGGTGCCCTTGTTAGCTATGAAACAACTGTAGCAAAACAGAGCATCCTCGTTATCCATGTGATGGATAAGACGACTAATTCGCAACATAAATGTCAATGTAAGCATCAGTTTCTGTTGGAACATGCTTCTTGGACCAAATAACATACATTTCCTACGTCTTCAATGCGAATCATGTAGCAAATGTAATTTAAAGGACATAAAAATATCGAGTGAATTTACCAACATAATTATGAACCACTCACAAACATAGTTGTCAAAATTGTTCTACAGCATTGCCATTGTCCACTAGACTAGCAGCAGGAAGAAAACGTTCGCTCAGCTGTGCTGAGATATCTTGCACTAACGAAGCTCGAGCTTCGAAGACGCCACAGCATCGCCGGCCACCATTTCATGGGAAACGAAATATCTCAAGTGTACAGTCTTAGACGTAAAAACTGACCGCAGGCCGGCCGCCACAGAGACTAAGTCCGAGTCGTTCACTTAACGTGGCCAATAAAACTAACCGCCCCTGACAACTCTAAGTCCGGCCATCTGCACAATCTGGCAACACTGTTAGATGCGGAAGTGTTAGGAGAAATTGTTGTTTACTTCCGAGATGTTCTCGGATTGTGTGAGCCCATGGTCTAGTGACAGAGCGGTCCCCTTATTTGTGAGCACATTAGTCAAACTATGGCACCGCCATCCGGACAGTCTGACGAGTTTGTTAATAGAAGAACTAGCACCGCCCTCCCTGCTGCCACCTGTGCCGATACACCACGTCCCCTCCTCGCTCTTCTACATCGGTGTCTTTACCTCGAACTCAGTTACGTTCGACTTGCCTTCCCAGCGACCCAGCTGGCGATGGCAAAGACGGTTTATCGGGTCCTGCAACGTGGACGACCCGATAACGTCGTGGAGAGGAAGCACCCGAACGTCAACTGGCAAGTAGTGTGGAGGACAATTCATCACGTAACACTGGACACTGACGTCACGGCGATTTGGTATATCAGTGTCGACGGTAAGCAGGTGACCAGATCAAGGCTACGTGCGATCCACGTGGTAGACTCACCCACGTGCACGAGCTGTGGCGTTCAAGACGACGATGAACACCGTCTTAGCTGTGGTGAGTCGGCGGCAGTGTGGCACTTAGTGAGGCAAATGTCAGCATACTTCCTTTCAGTAACGCCGAATCGCCGGCCGCTGTGGTCTCGCGGTTAAGGCGCTCAGTCCGGAACCGCGCGACTGCTACGGTCGCAGGTTCGAATCCTTCTTTGGGCATGGATGTGTGTGATGTCCTTAGGTTAGTTAGGTGTAAGTAGTTCTAAGTTCTAGGGGACTGATGACCACAGATGTTAAGTCCCATAGTGGTCAGAGCCATTTGAACCATTTGAAGTAACGCCGAATCATATCGACCTCAAGACTGTCTTATTCCCGGATAAGACGTATTACCCACGCACTAAAACTAATGCAATGACGTGGCTTCGTGGACATGCACTGCATTATTTGTTTCAAGACGGCACTAAGGATACTTTAGACTTTTGGAACTATTTGCAGGAACGAAATTGCAAGATCCTTCGTAACCCAAAGTGTCGACAATATTTTTCCAATTATTTGTGGAGTGCGTTCCACGACCCTCCACGTAGCTGGAACATCACGGGTAAGAGAAGCTAAAATTACAAGACGATGATAGAACACTACACGGTACAACGTGGGATCTACCTTGGTCATTACGAGAAGTCATACCTGGATGATACAGCAGATGGAGAGTTTCGCCGTGAACCCTCACACTCTGTAGCAGTATTTGCCCCATTTCCTCTTTTTGTCCCCGGTGTGATAAAGGTTTTCGCAGTTTTTGTTTCCCATGCGGTGCAAGATGTAGCACTTGTTAATGGGGCTATGGATTCCACCCTTTAGTTTTGTTTCATGGTTTCCTTAGCCTCGCACTTTGTTCTCTTCCTTTATGCCTTTTTCTCCAACCATTAGCATGTTTTTAGTTATGGGCGTCCCCAACTCGACACAACGAGTGCACTTACTACTTTTCAGTTCCTTACTGTTAAAAAAAAAGTGGTAATCTTCGTGCATTCTAAACTTATGGTCGCCTGTTCGCAGTCCAACTGTTTTTTTTTTTTTTAACCACACTTCGGTCTACAGTTATGAGTCTGATTGAGCATCGAAGATAATTCGCTAAACCTTCTACCCACCAGCAATAACAAGTATTCCAGAAACAACTCCACAGGACAGCTCGTGGATACGACGCGATCATAACAGCTTACTCTCGAGCGTTTCCTCGCGCTGCAGCGGCTACCGGCCACCCGCCAGACGCCACCCGCCGCCTGAAATCCGGGGCCGCCCATGTGAACGCAGCGCCACGCTTTCAGTGTATGTATCAACTGTCATGTTCGAATTTGAAGTTCTAGTTATCGACTTTGAAGTGAAGCACTGGATTTTGCATACTTGACAATCATGAAATACAGTTAAGCATTGTAAAATTGAGTCCCAAGTGGAAGTAGGTGTAACATCTGCAACACAACATTTACTTTTGGTATAACAGAGGGGTGAATGCAGAGGAGGCAGCTAGAAAGATTTTAACTGTGTTTGGAGCGAGTGCTTTTGGGAAAAATACGCCAGAAAAAGATATTGGTGTTTTAACAAAGATTGTTCTGGCATGAATGATTTTCCACATTAAGGAAGTCTCGACTGCTGATATATGTGATAGATTACCATTTTACCATCATGCGACATTTGCATTCAACAGGCAAAGTTCAGAAGTGTGGTGTAGGAGTACTGCGTGCTCTAATTCGAAACAACAAAAATCAACGGAGTGACTATTATTGAACGTCATCAGGTCACTCATCGAGCATTCCTATGCAGTACTGTTACTGGTGACGTGTTATGATGCCTTTATCGTTAACTTCCTACGAAGAAATGAAAGGCTGAGCCCCACCAAAAGACGTAAACTCGTGGATAGAGTTGTGTGAACATAATATTTTACATCTGATAAATCCAAAAGTGTGTTTTGGGCTACGAATTCTGCCCCCAGGGTGTGTGCAACACAGCTGGAATTTGTTGCCAACAACTGAGACACCTTTCGGTCACAGTGTAAGAAAATCGAGCAACAAAACTACATCACCTGTGCTACTGCATGATAACGCACTATGTTGATTTGAGAAACAAAACTATCCAGGAGATTTATAGGACAGTCGTCTCTCAGGCACTTGTATTGATAGGGAAGTCCTCTCTCAAGCACTTGTCCCTCTCGTCATATATTTGTAAAATTTTACCTTTCCCACTCTTGATCGATCAACCGTCAAGGCAATTCATTTCTAGACGAAAATACTATTTAAACTACTCTGGTTTAACGACATCGTTAGAACCACTAGGTTTCTACAGGCGTAGAATTTGTAAACAACTTTAGCATTGTCATATCGTTTTAGATATCGTGAAAGAAAATTCTACTGCTAATTAATTTCTCTTTGATAATTACTGTTGCGTTTAGTAAACTAATGGCAAATGCAATTAAAATATTCACTGTACTAATACAAATTAAATTCAGCTTACTACAGAAACATCACGACGGCAGTCTATCTTAATAAAGCATTAAGTTTCTGTGAGACGATTGAGCCTATTTTAACACGAATTAGTAGGATATTACAGACTTTACACTTCGAAAAGATCTGTATTTATTTCATTTCCTGTACCATTCGTAAGTATTATCAAAATGTGACATTTCATAGATAAAATTATGTATTCACAACAACAACAAAAATGTCGGCAGAAAACAAAAGTGGCATTATGAATCTGGCAGTACCGTAAGGTTATCACTCTGACACTAAGATTTGCTGAAAGTAGCAAGACGAATTTTGCTCGAGCGTTGTCTTACGATTCCCTTATTACGTTTTTATCTGCCTGCTTGTAGCTGTGCAACAAAAGAATTAAAAATCTGGCTTTCAGCAAGTCTCGAAAGGCGAACAAAAGCAGCTTGCACCTGGCTACTAAGCATGTTACCTGGGAACTGTTTTTTTCTTAAAGTTGGAAGACATCCTTTTGTGGTTCAATTGGCAAATGTCAGTCAGACGTGTGACGTTAGTCTAAGCGTTTCGGTGTGTTGAATTTGTACCAATGATTTTTCTACACGTTTTTTCTGTCCCAAATAGAGTTTAAGTCTCCCATTAGTATTTTCACGTCATCTTGGTGAATTTTGCTCATGGTGTTTCCGAGTGTGTTCCAGAATTTTTCAACATTCTCGGTGTTTTTCTTATTTTCGATGTTGATGGGTTCAAATGGTTCAAATGGCTCTGAGCACTATGGGACTTAACTGCTGTGGTCATCAGTCCCCTAGAACTTAGAACTACTTAAACCTAACTAACCTAAGGACATCACACACATCCATGCCCGAGGCAGGATTCGAACCTGCGACCGTAGCGGTCGCGCGGTTCCAGACTGAAGCGCCTAGAGCCTCTCGGACACTCCGGCCGTCGATGTTGGTGGGGACACGTGCATTGATGAGTGTATATGTTTTACTGGGGCTCTGAATGACCATAGTCATAAGTCGCTTGTTGACGGGCCAGCCGCGGTGGCCGAGCGCTTCTTGGCTCTTCAGTCCGGAACCGCGCGACTGCTACGGTCGCAGGTTCGAATCCAGCCTTGGGCATGAATTTGTGTGATGTCCTTAGATTAGTTAGGTATAAGTAGTTCTAAGTTCTAGGAGACTGATGACCTCCACTGTAAGTCCCATAGTGCTCAGAGCCATTGGAAACTTTTGATTGTCGATCGTTGTGATTTCTTTGACAGTGTTGATAGATCGGTGTTCGAGAAATGCAATGCCGAGGATTGGTACGCCTTTCGCTACCTTTTGTTGTATTCTGCTCTTGAAGATGCAATGGTTTCCCTAATGTATGGTTTCATTGTCAGTTAGTCGTGGTTCTTGAAGTGCAAGGATGAGAATTTTTTGTCGGTTCATTTCTTTTGTGAGATTATTTTGTTTTCGTGTTTGGATCAAGGTATCGATGTTTACTTTTAAATTCATGTTTTTTGCTTGTAGGGAAATTTACTAGAGATCTTCGATATTCTCTGTCGTGCTAACCTGGACTCCCCAGAATCCGAAAATCCAACTGCCGCCTGTCGACAGCCGGGTTGTGTACCACCTGGGATAAAGGTGACTTTGCTTGCATAGTTTACGTTTGCTTGTGTTTCATTGGTTGTGCTTGGGTGATACCAGGACCGGACAGGACCAGAGGGTGTTGAAGCATTTGAAAGCAAATATTTTCAGCCAAGCTCATTGAGCTAACAGACGGTGACCAGAGTAGCGGTGATTTTCACTCAGACGTGTCTGCATTTTGCGTTCAACGGATTGAGTAGCCGTTCAGGATTGTGTTAGTATTTGGTTCACCCCTAGTATTTGATTTCCTCGGTGCCACCCATATGGGGGAGGGTTTCCACTATCCGCCACACGCGATTATTATTATTATTGTCATTATGTCTCAGCAAATCCCATATGGTGTATCTTCCCACCACTGAAATAGATGTGTATTGTTCGATTCAGTATTTTCATCACATAAATGTGGTTTATAATTACGTTACATTGCTACTAGTAGACATATTTCTCACTTTTTCTTAGACAGTTGCTACCTGTTACTCCATCATAGGAATTTATGTGCGAAGCATTGTTGCAATACAGACGTTCAAATTATCCGATTTCTGTAATTACATTTCGATACCAGATCGTTCTAATCGGATTCAGCCAGGTAGTCCTAATGTGGATATCCGACCACGACTGTCATCATATGATAGACTGTGTAAACCACATTCTTTATCGGACTGTTGAATATAGGTCACTTATCTATGACAGGACCTGAATTCTTAAACACTGTGGAAAATAATAATCCGATGTGCTTATTACAAATACGTTATTTCAATATAAATATGTGAACTAACGAGATAACAGTTTATTTACAGGAGCAGAACTAATGTTCAAATGTGTGTGAAATCGTATGGGACTTAACTGCTAAGGTCATCAGTACCTAAGCTTACACACTACTTAACCTAAATCATCCTAAGGACAAACACACACACCCATGCCCGAGGGAGGACTCGAACCTCCGCCGGGATCAGCCACGCAGCTCATGGCTGCAGCGCCCCTGACCGCTCGGCTAATCCCGCGCGGCTACTAAAAGTATACTCGTCCACAAAACCCATGTGGACAATTATCTGATAATCGGTCAAGCTTTGCTTTGTCGCAGCTCTTTAGGATACAAGTCCATTTACTTACAGGCTCCTCCTTACAATTCTTGCAATGCAAGGTAATTGAAAAAATTCATCCACTCGACGCCAACTGAGGAACTGACTGGTGCATGTGTTGTTCAACACACAGTAGTTGTCACCCTCACTGGAATCAATGAGTGAGTGTGTGTGTGTGTGTGTGTGTGTGTGTGTGTGTGTGAGTGAGTTTTCGTGTTCATGCACAATCTGAATCAATACTATTAACATTAGACAGACAACCGGCAATAAATATTGCATCAAACAAGACTGTAAAGTATGTTAATGCGATGGGAAATTACAAACTGAATTTTCACCCAACCCACGTCCTGCATATTACGTTAAGTAAGATGTATTAACTCCATAGTATCGTTAGCAGAGAGTGCGCTCTTGTTGTGGAGGCCTGCGACAAGCGCAGCGATCAGCAGTGCCTAATGCCGCCGCGATTTGTTTATGTTGGCTGAGCGTGGACACAGCAGCAGACGCTTCGCCATAAACAGAAAGAAATCACCTAGGCTCTGACTGCAGTGAGCGGATATCACTGCCTGCGTGTTCTTATAGTAACCAACGTGAGACTCTACTCACAGGTGCCATGGAGCAATTGCAACGGGTATCATGTCATTAGTCATGAGAATATTAACCAGTGATGAAATGTCCACTCTATTTGAATCCTAAGAAAATAGGAACCTTCTCACAAAGGAATGTGAGGTGATATCAAAATTTATCCAACATACAAAAATTAACTGCAGGGCTTTCATGTATGCAGTAGTAGCACACAAGGAAATATTATGTCTTGGAAGCGTATATTTCATTTCCTCCTCTCATATTAACGTCCTTGTTTTAGAATGAAGTGAGAAAATTAAAAAATGGTTTAAATGGCTCTAAGCACTATGGGACTCAACTGCTGTGGTCATAAGTCCCCTAGAACTTAGAACTACTTACACCTAACTAACCTAACGACAGCACACACATCCATGCCCGAGGCAGGATTCGAACTTGCGACCGTAGCGGTCGTACGTTTCCAGACTGTAGCGCCTTTAACCGCTCGGCCACTCAGGCCGGCTGAGAAAATTAACACGAAAAACATAAGTTCCTGAGAAGCATATAAGTCATTTCCTCTTCTCACATCATAGCTTTTGTTTTAGTATGAGGTAAAAAAATAAACAGTTTACGGCTCTGAAACATAATATAACACCAGATTCTTATCGTAGGCGCTATCGGAAACGCAAAAAGCAGGGAGCTGTCCAATCTTTTGTCCTAAAGTCTGTTTCCTTTCATGCATTATTCACGCTGGGAGGTTTTTATTTAAGGACTTGTGGGCATCAAGTTCTTCAGCAGAACAAGCCTTATGTTATTGTGCTAATTACGGTATGGAAAAAATGCAAAAAAGACGAGTTCCCCTAGAGCAGTGAGGATATTTGCACATGTCTGCATTCAGCAATGACTGCCAGCTGCCACAACACTTCACAGAATCCTTGCGGCAGGCAACATAACTGTGCGTGCACTTCAGACTTCATTCAGTAAGACGTCCGGAGATGGTTGGAAACGTCAAATTAACGTTGCTTTCCGAGTCGTATTCAATCCAGAATGAGGTGTTATTAAGGTAGTTGAACGTTCTAGCAATTACACTTCTATAATTCCCATATGAGTATTCCGATAGCCAAAAGAAACCGTTAGTGTGAAAACATCTGGAACTGCATTAACATCAAACTGCGAGAACCTGAGACAACACGTGGACTCTTCTCTTCGCTAGGTGACCTATTACTGATATTTAGGATTCTCTTCGTCCTAGGCGTAATGGAAATGGAACTTCAGAGGCGCTTTCCGATATTCTTGACAAACATGAGAAACTTGTAATCACTGCGAGTTACAACTGCGTGATGATAATGGTTCAGGTTGTCAGTAGTTGTGGTGGTGTTATGCTGTCAAACTGCTTACTGCAACGTTAATGGTGGCGCTCATAATTTAACGCTGACTACCTACTTATGTAGAGATAGTGTTGTGGCGTCGTCGCTTGACTTTATTTGGCCTCAGCTTGAGTAATCCAACTTAACGATCATAGTACTACATTCGCGGGCTGCTAATGATACAGTATGACTACAGAGATCATCGTGCGGATATTACATTAATTCTGCAATGAATTGCTTAAAAAATATTAGCCTCAGCTATGCAGGTGGAATGACTCATTACGCAGGTACTCTATGTTGCACTTGGTTAAGTGATTAGTTCGCTGCAATCCTGCTTCTACTGTTTGTAAATACTTGTATACTTCAAAAATGGTTCAAATGGCTCTGGGCGCTATGGGACTTAACGTCTGAGGTCATCAGTCCGCTAGAACTTAGAACTACTTAAACCTAACTAACCTAAGGACATCAGACACATCCATGCCCGAGACTGGAGTCGAACCTGAGACCGTAGCTGTCGCGCGGTTCCAGACTGTAGCGCCTAGAACCGCTCGGTCACCCTGGCCGGCATACTTGTATACTGGCCATTCGTTATTTGACTAAATATGAACTACAATCTAATTCGCATGTATATGACATGAGTTAGCGCCGGCACAAAGGTATGACTAAGGATTGGATGCCGTTGGAGTCCCGTTATTTTGATGGCAAGACAAATGTTCGCAAATCACCTCTATCGCCTCAAAAACCCTAGAGCCGATTTGTTCGTTCGGATTATGAATAGTGCAGTCCTCATAAAAGAACGCAAAGACGACCTCAGAAGAGCTACACGTGGTGTTATCAAGAGAAGTCAAATGTGCATTGAAGTTGGAGGGGAATTTTTGAAAATCAACTTTGAACGTCCTCATTTGCCTTTGATTTGAGTTTTTTACGGTTACGTACTAACAGCTGTATCTTTGTCCTCAAGTTCCTCTCGTTAGATCCTGGGGATAGGAACGATCCTGTTAATGTAGCATGCCAGCCTAGATTACATCCAAAAGTACTATGGCAATTGGATCTGTATAAGACTTCCACCAGCACACACCAACACTAGAACCGTCTATGATTATATTACCAGACATCGGCTTCACAAACCAATTCCGGTAAATTAACCTACAAAAAACTGGAGGAACGTCTGGAAAAATATCAACAATAAAATTCTACCAACTAGAGTCAGTGCCGCATGGTACGACGTTGTAAACGAAACCATACCCACAGCGGAACGATTATGAAAAATCAAATTGAGACCATCTCCATACTGCGACAAATGTGGGCTTGTAGAAACTGTAGCGCACACCTTATTATGTGAAAATAGACTCAGAATTTGGAACTGGACTAGGAATAAATTAGCACTGTCAACAGAACCGCAGAAAGTCATATACCGATAACTGAAGCTTTACAACCCGACTGGAAAAGTTACCGTCCGCATAGAATAACAGTTATTCGTGGCTTCTGGGTATAAACTTAGAACTTAGAAGAGTACATGTTTTATATTGCAGGAGAACATTTTACGCTGAAGAAGAATAACAAATATAACGAACGGTTTCAATTTTTTTTATCTATTGTTTTATGTGGGCTACGAAGAGGTGGACAGTTTTTTTATTAGAAGCAGAATACTATTCTTCTACTTTTTTTTATTCCTGGAATATTCCTTTACGTTGGTTCTAAAATCAGAACTGTTCTAATTTGGCAAAACCCCTCCGGCTCCGAAATTTTTTTCATTTGATGAAAAATATATGGCTTCCGTACAGACCTCATATGCACCCAGTGCATAATAACTTAAATTGTGAATATATTTCTGAATGAATGTTTGTTATGTATTTTTCCGTCACCCTGTTCACTGTTATAAGTTATGTTCCACAAGGAACGCACGCCATTGGAGGCGACAATCTGTAATTTATTTTACCTTAATTACTACTTCAATTTTGTTCTACAATTTAAAGGAATATATGAGTGCAAACATGGAATACATGTGAATAATGCAGCTGTTCAGTGACAGGTATGGGGTAGGCATTGTGGCCAGGCCTCGGATTTTCGACCCCTGCCTTCTTTGCCTCCACCTACCTGGTGCGGAAAGTCTTCTCAAACTTTAAAAAAAAAAAAAATAGTTCAGTGGTCAGCACGTCTGTCTAGTAAGCAGGAGGTCTAGGTTCGAAGCTCAGTCGGTCACAAATTTTCATCTGCCGTCGTTGCTGTATTTCAACGCGTTGTGACAGTGTGGACGTCGGTCCTTCGATATTTTTTGAGGCGATAGAGGTGATTTGCGAACATTTGTCTTGCCATCAAAATAACGGGACTCCAACGGCATCCAATCCTTAGTCATACCTTTGTGCCGGCGCTAACTCATGTCATATACACGCGAATTAGATTGTAGTTCATATTTAGTCAAATAACGAATGGCCAGTATACAAGTATGCCGGCCAGGGTGACCGAGCGGTTCTAGGCGCTACAGTCTGGAACCGCGCGACAGCTACGGTTTCAGGTTCGACTCCAGTCTCGGGGAATGGATGTGTCTGATGTCCTTAGGTTAGTTAGGTTTAAGTAGTTCTAAGTTCTAGCGGACTGATGACCTCAGACGTTAAGTCCCATAGCGCCCAGAGCCATTTGAACCATTTTTGAAGTATACAAGTATTTACAAACAGTAGAAGCAGGATTGCCGCGAACTAATCACTTAACCAAGTGCAACATAGAGTACCTGCGTAGTGAGTCATTCCACCTGCATAGCTGAGACTAATATTTTTTAAGCAATTCATTTCAGAATTAATGTAATATCCGCACGATGATCTCTGTAGTCATACTGTATCATTAGCAGCCCGCGAATGTAGTACTATGATCGTTAAGTTGGATTACTCAAGCTGAGGCCAAATAAAGTCAAGCGACGACGCCACAACACTATCTCTACATAAGTAGGTAGTCAGCGTTAAATTATGAGCGCCACCATTAACGTTGCTGTAAGCAGTTTGACAGCATAACACCACCACAACTACTGACAACCTGAACCATTATCATCACGCAGTTGTAACTCGCAGTGATTACAAGTTTCTCATGTTTGTCAAGAATATCGGAAAGCGCCTCTGAAGTTCCATTTCCATTACGCCTAGGACGAAGAGAATCCTAAATATCAGTAATAGGTCACCTAGCGAAGAGAAGAGTCCACGTGTTGTCTCAGGTTCTCGCAGTTTGATGTTAATGCAGTTCCAGATGTTTTCACACTAACGGTTTCTTTTGGCTATCGGAATACTCATATGGGAATTATAGAAGTGTAATTGCTAGAACGTTCAACTACCTTAATAACACCTCATTCTGGATTGAATACGACTCGGAAAGCAACGTTAATTTGACGTTTCCAACCATCTCCGGACGTCTTACTGAATGAAGTCTGAAGTGCACGCACAGTTATGTTGCCTGCCGCAAGGATTCTGTGAAGTGTTGTGGCAGCTGGCAGTCATTGCTGAATACAGACATGTGCAAATATCCTCATTGCTCTAGGGGAACTCGTCTTTTTTGCATTTTTTCCATACCGTAATTAGCACAATAACTTAAGGCTTGTTCTGCTGAAGAACTTGATGCCCACAAGTCCTTAAATAAGAACCTCCCAGCGTGAATAATGTATGAAAGAAAACAGATTTTAGGACAAAAGAATGGACAGCTCCCTGCTTTTTGCGTTTCCGATAGCGCCTACGATAAGAATCTGGTGTTATATTATGTTTCAGAGCCGTAAACTGTTTATTTTTTTACCTCATACTAAAACAAAAGCTATGATGTGATAAGAGGAAATGACTTATATGCTTCTCAGGAAGTTAAGTTTTTAGTGTTAATTTTCTCACTTCATTGTAAAACAAGGACGTTAATATGAGAAGAGGAAATGAAATATACGCTTCCAAGACATAATATTTCCTTGTGTGCTACTACTGCATACATGAAAGCCCTGCAGTTAATTTTTGTATGTTGGATAAATTTTGATATCACCTCACATTCCTTTGTGAGAAGGTTTCTATTTTCTTAGGATTCAAATAGATTGGACATTTCATCACTGGTTAATATTCTCATGACTAATGACATGATACCCGTTGCAATTGCTCCATGGCACCTGTGAGTAGAGTCTCACGTTGGTTACTATAAGACCACGCAGGCAGTGATACCCGCTCACTGCAGTCAGAGCCTAGGTGATTTCTTTCTGTTTATGGCGAAGCGTCTGCTGCAGTGTCCACGCTCAGCCAACATAAACAAATCGCGGCTGCATTGGGCACTGCTGATCGCTGCGCTTGTCGCAGACCTCCACAACAAGAGCGCACTGTCTCTGCTAACGATACTATGGAGTTAATACATCTTACTTAACGTAATATGCAGGACGTGGGTTGGGTGAAAATTCAGTTTGTAATTTCCCATCGCATTAACATACTTTACAGTCTTGTTTGATGCAATATTTATTGCCGGTTGTCTGTCTAATGTTAATAGTATTGATTCAGATTGTGCATGAACACGAAAACTCACTCACTCACACACACACACACACACACACACACACACACACGCACACTCATTGATTCCAGTGAGGGTGACAACTACTGTGTGTTGAACAACACATGCACCAGTCAGTTCCTCAGTTGGCGTCGAGTGGATGAGTTTTTTCAATTACCTTGCATTGCAAGAATTGTAAGGAGGAGCCTGAAAGTAAATGGACTTGTATCCTAAAGAGCTGCGACAAAGCAAAGCTTGACCGATTATCAGATAATTGTCCACATGGGTTTTGTGGACGAGTATACTTTTAGTAGCCGCGCGGGATTAGCCGAGCGGTCAGGGGCGCTGCAGTCATGAGCTGCGTGGCTGATCCCGGCGGAGGTTCGAGTCCTCCCTCGGGCATGGGTGTGTGTGTTTGTCCTTAGTATGATTTAGGTTAAGTAGTGTGTAAGCTTAGGTACTGATGACCTTAGCAGTTAAGTCCCATACGATTTCACACACATTTGAACATTAGTTCTGCTCCTGTAAATAAACTGTTATCTCGTTAGTTCACATATTTATATTGAAATAACGTATTTGTAATAAGCACATCGGATTATTATTTTCCACAGTGTTTAAGAATTCAGGTCCTGTCATAGATAAGTGACCTATATTCAACAGTCCGATAAAGAAGGTGGTTTACACAGTCTATCATATGATGACAGTCGTAGTCGGATATCCACATTAAGACTACCTGGCTGAATCCGATTAGAACGATCTGGTATCGAAATGTAATTACAGAAATCGGATAATTTGATCGTCTGTATTGCAACAATGCTTCGCACATAAATTCCTATGATGGAGTAACAGGTAGCAACTGTCTAAGAGAAAGTGGGAAATATGTCTACTAGTAGCAATGTAACGTAATTATAAACCACATTTATGTGATGAAAATACTGAATCGAACAATACACATCTATTTCAGTGGTGGGAAGATACACCATATGGGATTTGCTGAGACATAATGACAATAATAATAATAATCGCGTGTGGCGGATAGTGGAAACCCTCCCCCATATGGGTGGCACCGAGGAAATCAAATACTAGGGGTGAACCAAATACTAACACAATCCTGAACGGCTACTCAATCCGTTGAACGCAAAATGCAGATACGTCTGAGTGAAAATCACCGCTACTCTGGTCACCGTCTGTTAGCTCAATGAGCTTGGCTGAAAATATTTGCTTTCAAATGCTTCAACACCCTCTGGTCCTGTCCGGTCCTGATATCACCCAAGCACAACCAATGAAACACAAGCAAACGTAAACTATGCAAGCAAAGTCAACTTTATCCCAGGTGGTACACAACCCGGCTGTCGACAGGCGGCAGTTGGATTTTCGGATTCTGGGGAGTCCAGGTTAGCACGACAGAGAATATCGAAGATCTCTGGTAAATTTCCCTACATGCAAAAAACATGAATTTAAAAGTAAACATCGATACCTTGATCCAAACACGAAAACTAAATAATCACACAAAAGAAATGAACAGACAAAAAATTCTCATCCTTGCACTTCAAGAACCACGACTAACTGACAATGAAACCGTGCATTAGGGAAACCATTGCATCTTCAAGAGCAGAATACAACAAAAGGTAGCGAAAGGCGTACCAATCTTCGGCATTGCATTTCTCGAACACCGATCTATCAACACTGTCAAAGAAATCACACCGATCGACAATCAAAAGTTTCCAATGGCTCTGAGCACTATGGGACTTACAGTGGAGGTCATCAGTCTCCTAGAACTTAGAACTACTTATACCTAACTAATCTAAGGACATCACACAAATTCATGCCCAAGGCTGGATTCGAACCTGCGACCGTAACAGTCGCGCGGTTCCGGACTGAAGAGCCAAGAAGCGCTCGGCCACCGCGGCTGGCCCGTCAACAAGCGACTTATGACTATGGTCATTCAGAGCCCCAGTAAAACATATACACTCATCAATGCACGTGTCCCCACCAACATCGACGGCCGGTGTGTCCGAGAGGTTCTAGGCGCTTCAGTCGGGAACCGCGCGACCGCTACGGTCGCAGGTTCGAATCCTGCCTCGGGCATGGATGTGTGTGATGTCCTTAGGTTAGTTAGGTTTAAGTAGTTCTAAGTTCTAGGGGACTGATGACCACAGCAGTTAAATCCCATAATGCTCAGAGCCATTTGAACCATTTGAACCCATCAACATCGAAAATAAGAAAAACACCGAGAATGTTGAAAAATTCTGGAACACACTCGGAAACACCATGAGCAAAATTCACCAAGATGACGTGAAAATACTAATGGGAGACTTAAACTCTATTTGGGACAGAAAAAACGTGTAGAAAAATCATTGGTACAAATTCAACACACCGAAGCGCTTAGACTAACGTCACACGTCTGACTGACATTTGCCAATTGAACCACAAAAGGATGTCTTCCAACTTTAAGAAAAAAACAGTTCCCAGGTAACATGCTTAGTAGCCAGGTGCAAGCTGCTTTTGTTCGCCTTTCGAGACTTGCTGAAAGCCAGATTTTTAATTCTTTTGTTGCACAGCTACAAGCAGGCAGATAAAAACGTAATAAGGGAATCGTAAGACAACGCTCGAGCAAAATTCGTCTTGCTACTTTCAGCAAATCTTAGTGTCAGAGTGATAACCTTACGGTACTGCCAGATTCATAATGCCACTTTTGTTTTCTGCCGACATTTTTGTTGTTGTTGTGAATACATAATTTTATCTATGAAATGTCACATTTTGATAATACTTACGAATGGTACAGGAAATGAAATAAATACAGATCTTTTCGAAGTGTAAAGTCTGTAATATCCTACTAATTCGTGTTAAAATAGGCTCAATCGTCTCACAGAAACTTAATGCTTTATTAAGATAGACTGCCGTCGTGATGTTTCTGTAGTAAGCTGAATTTAATTTGTATTAGTACAGTGAATATTTTAATTGCATTTGCCATTAGTTTACTAAACGCAACAGTAATTATCAAAGAGAAATTAATTAGCAGTAGAATTTTCTTTCACGATATCTAAAACGATATGACAATGCTAAAGTTGTTTACAAATTCTACGCCTGTAGAAACCTAGTGGTTCTAACGATGTCGTTAAACCAGAGTAGTTTAAATAGTATTTTCGTCTAGAAATGAATTGCCTTGACGGTTGATCGATCAAGAGTGGGAAAGGTAAAATTTTACAAATATATGACGAGAGGGACAAGTGCTTGAGAGAGGACTTCCCTATCAATACAAGTGCCTGAGAGACGACTGTCCTATAAATCTCCTGGATAGTTTTGTTTCTCAAATCAACATAGTGCGTTATCATGCAGTAGCACAGGTGATGTAGTTTTGTTGCTCGATTTTCTTACACTGTGACCGAAAGGTGTCTCAGTTGTTGGCAACAAATTCCAGCTGTGTTGCACACACCCTGGGGGCAGAATTCGTAGCCCAAAACACACTTTTGGATTTATCAGATGTAAAATATTATGTTCACACAACTCTATCCACGAGTTTACGTCTTTTGGTGGGGCTCAGCCTTTCATTTCTTCGTAGGAAGTTAACGATAAAGGCATCATAACACGTCACCAGTAACAGTACTGCATAGGAATGCTCGATGAGTGACCTGATGACGTTCAATAATAGTCACTCCGTTGATTTTTGTTGTTTCGAATTAGAGCACGCAGTACTCCTACACCACACTTCTGAACTTTGCCTGTTGAATGCAAATGTCGCATGATGGTAAAATGGTAATCTATCACATATATCAGCAGTCGAGACTTCCTTAATGTGGAAAATCATTCATGCCAGAACAATCTTTGTTAAAACACCAATATCTTTTTCTGGCGTATTTTTCCCAAAAGCACTCGCTCCAAACACAGTTAAAATCTTTCTAGCTGCCTCCTCTGCATTCACCCCTCTGTTATACCAAAAGTAAACGTTGTGTTGCAGATGTTACACCTACTTCCACTTGGGACTCAATTTTACAATGCTTAACTGTATTTCATGATTGTCAAGTATGCAAAATCCAGTGCTTCACTTCAAAGTCGATAACTAGAACTTCAAATTCGAACATGACAGTTGATACATACACTGAAAGCGTGGCGCTGCGTTCACATGGGCGGCCCCGGATTTCAGGCGGCGGGTGGCGTCTGGCGGGTGGCCGGTAGCCGCTGCAGCGCGAGGAAACGCTCGAGAGTAAGCTGTTATGATCGCGTCGTATCCACGAGCTGTCCTGTGGAGTTGTTTCTGGAATACTTGTTATTGCTGGTGGGTAGAATGTTTAGCGAATTATCTTCGATGCTCAATCAGACTCATAACTGTAGACCGAAGTGTGGTTAAAAAAAAAAAAACAGTTGGACTGCGAACAGGCGACCATAAGTTTAGAATGCACGAAGATTACCACTTTTTTTTTTTTAACAGTAAGGAACTGAAAAGTAGTAAGTGCACTCGTTGTGTCGAGTTGGGGACGCCCATAACTAAAAACATGCTAATGGTTGGAGAAAAAGGCATAAAGGAAGAGAACAAAGTGCGAGGCTAAGGAAACCATGAAACAAAACTGAAGGGTGGAATCCATAGCCCCATTAACAAGTGCTACATCTTGCACCGCATGGGAAACAAAAACTGCGAAAACCTTTATCACACCGGGGACAAAAAGAGGAAATGGGGCAAATACTGCTACAGAGTGTGAGGGTTCACGGCGAAACTCTCCATCTGCTGTATCATCCAGGTATGACTTCTCGTAATGACCAAGGTAGATCCCACGTTGTACCGTGTAGTGTTCTATCATCGTCTTGTAATTTTAGCTTCTCTTACCCGTGATGTTCCAGCTACGTGGAGGGTCGTGGAACGCACTCCACAAATAATTGGAAAAATATTGTCGACACTTTGGGTTACGAAGGATCTTGCAATTTCGTTCCTGCAAATAGTTCCAAAAGTCTAAAGTATCCTTAGTGCCGTCTTGAAACAAATAATGCAGTGCATGTCCACGAAGCCACGTCATTGCATTAGTTTTAGTGCGTGGGTAATACGTCTTATCCGGGAATAAGACAGTCTTGAGGTCGATATGATTCGGCGTTACTTCAAATGGTTCAAATGGCTCTGACCACTATGGGACTTAACATCTGTGGTCATCAGTCCCCTAGAACTTAGAACTACTTACACCTAACTAACCTAAGGACATCACACACATCCATGCCCAAAGAAGGATTCGAACCTGCGACCGTAGCAGTCGCGCGGTTCCGGACTGAGCGCCTTAACCGCGAGACCACAGCGGCCGGCGATTCGGCGTTACTGAAAGGAAGTATGCTGACATTTGCCTCACTAAGTGCCACACTGCCGCCGACTCACCACAGCTAAGACGGTGTTCATCGTCGTCTTGAACGCCACAGCTCGTGCACGTGGGTGAGTCTACCACGTGGATCGCACGTAGCCTTGATCTGGTCACCTGCTTACCGTCGACACTGATATACCAAATCGCCGTGACGTCAGTGTCCAGTGTTACGTGATGAATTGTCCTCCACACTACTTGCCAGTTGACGTTCGGGTGCTTCCTCTCCACGACGTTATCGGGTCGTCCACGTTGCAGGACCCGATAAACCGTCTTTGCCATCGCCAGCTGGGTCGCTGGGAAGGCAAGTCGAACGTAACTGAGTTCGAGGTAAAGACACCGATGTAGAAGAGCGAGGAGGGGACGTGGTGTATCGGCACAGGTGGCAGCAGGGAGGGCGGTGCTAGTTCTTCTATTAACAAACTCGTCAGACTGTCCGGATGGCGGTGCCATAGTTTGACTAATGTGCTCACAAATAAGGGGACCGCTCTGTCACTAGACCATGGGCTCACACAATCCGAGAACATCTCGGAGGTAAACAACAATTTCTCCTAACACTTCCGCATCTAACAGTGTTGCCAGATTGTGCAGATGGCCGGACTTAGAGTTGTCAGGGGCGGTTAGTTTTATTGGCCACGTTAAGTGAACGACTCGGACTTAGTCTCTGTGGCGGCCGGCCTGCGGTCAGTTTTTACGTCTAAGACTGTACACTTGAGATATTTCGTTTCCCATGAAATGGTGGCCGGCGATGCTGTGGCGTCTTCGAAGCTCGAGCTTCGTTAGTGCAAGATATCTCAGCACAGCTGAGCGAACGTTTTCTTCCTGCTGCTAGTCTAGTGGACAATGGCAATGCTGTAGAACAATTTTGACAACTATGTTTGTGAGTGGTTCATAATTATGTTGGTAAATTCACTCGATATTTTTATGTCCTTTAAATTACATTTGCTACATGATTCGCATTGAAGACGTAGGAAATGTATGTTATTTGGTCCAAGAAGCATGTTCCAACAGAAACTGATGCTTACATTGACATTTATGTTGCGAATTAGTCGTCTTATCCATCACATGGATAACGAGGATGCTCTGTTTTGCTACAGTTGTTTCATAGCTAACAAGGGCACCTCCCCATCGCACCCTCCTCAGATTTAGTTATAAGTTGGCACAGTGGATAGGCCTTGAAAAACTGAACACAGATCATTCGAGAAAACAGGAAGAAGTTGTGTGGACCTATGAAAAAAATAATCAAACTAAACAAACTGAGTAGTGAGTAGTCCATGCGCATGATAAGCAACATCAAGGATAGCTTGAGCTCGGGAGCGCAGTGGTCGCGTGGTTAGCGTGAGGAGCTGCAGAACGAGAGGTCGTTAGTTCAAGTCTTCCCTCGGGTGAGTTAGTTGATTTCTTTTATTTTCAGACAATCATCACCACACGTACTGTTTATCAACAAATGTAGGAAATAATCATACAAATGTTCGACAATCGTTCGGTACCTTAAGGAACTTTCCGATGCCTTACAGTTCGGAAAATATTCATTGACATTGTTATTGAAGTCACGAGCTATATTTGCTGGATTCATATTGCCCACGCAATGCATCTCACGTATTTAATACACTGTCGTCCAAAGTAGCGAACAGTCAACTGCCTGCCAGGGAGCCTCGTTAGCAGGAAAACTCTCTCTTCCGTGCGCTGTACTCGACTGACGTCATGTCTTTCGATGTTTGTTTAGGTGTAGCGTCATCATACTACGGCGCAGTTACCTCGCATCGGACGGACGGACGGACAGATAATAATTGTCTGAAAATAAAAAATTAAACTTTTCACTCGAGGGAAGATTAGAATGAAGGACCTCTCGTTCCACAGCCGTTCACGCTAACCACGGGATCACGGCGCTCCTGAGCTCACCCTATCCATGATGTTGCCTATCTTGCGCATGGACTACTCAGTTTGTATATTTTGCTTATTTTTTTCATAGTTCCACACAACGTCTTCCTGTTTTTTCGATTGATCTGTGTTCAGTTTTTCAAGGCCTATCCACTGTGCCAACTTATAACTAAATCTGAGGGCGGTGCGATGGGGATGTTCCCCTGTTAGTGGTATTGTGTGTTGGTGGCGTTGCCAGTTTACATACTGTGCATGTAACACACAATAAATGCGTTGGATGCCTCCTGTGATCAGTTTACTTGAAAAACGTTTGTTGTCATCGTAATTTATGTAACTGGCTCTCCGACTTCCAATTTGACAATTTGTGGAAAAATTGTTTACCTTGTTAGTCCTAGTTTCAAACATTGTCTGTCTGACAGAGAACGTAGGCATGAAGGAGTCTGTAAAAAGCAATTAATCGCTATTATAGCAAACTTTTGAATCCACATGATACTTGAATTCTCTATATTGATTCTGAGAGTTTTGTTATTTCTCTTGTTATTTACTGTCTCAATGTCATCCGTGAAAATAAAATTAAAGGCAGTTGGATTAGGTTCCTGATCTATAAACTGTGATTTAATATTCTGCGCTGCTAAATAAATTTTGAAGCTTGTATTCTTTACGTAAAACAGAGTATCGGTGTCAGTCCTAGGATTGACGATAAACTTCAGAAATACAATTACGGAAAAGTGACATATCGATTATGGCTCCTCACCATCAACAATAGTTGTTACCCATAGTTTCATATTGTCTATTTTATCGTCGTTACCCTTTAGAGACCAACCTGGTCTTTCCACAATGCCATTTTTGACTTGCTTCTTAATATGTCCTATAACTACAGATTTGTTGAAAATATGAACTGTTAAATACGCTTTCCACAAATTAAAAACTTCCAGTTATTCTTCGTATCTTGAAACTTACTACCGTTGACTTTCACTGGAGAAAAGATACATAATAATAAAATGAAATCAAAGATTAGAATGTCAAAGCATAGTGTGAATGGTTAAAATGAAATGAACTAAAAATCATCTTCTTGTCTAAAACACTTTACTCTTCCAGAGAACTTCGGTACCTCTCAAAATTTTTTCAGCTCTAATGTTTAGCCACATGTGGAAAAATAGCGGGTCTCATGATGCAGCACTGTTTAGCCGTCACAAAATAAAGCCTCAAAAATCAGTAAATAAAACTATTCTTGTACAGTTGCTCCGAATCGCATATACCAACCGCCCTTTGCTGCGACAACGACTCAAAGTCTATTGGGTATTTGATTTTGATCTGCTTTTTCGGGCCTCCTTACCTCTTCATCGGCGAGCTTCTCCTCAATATTTTCATTTTGTGCTGAACTGTTTTGTACCCTTCTTGCATACACACGAATGTCACGTATTTTATAGAGACTAAATGAATATGTAAGGTGAGTATTTCTTCTCTTATCAAATTAAATATTACATATCTTGCTGTGAATTAATTTGTTTTTCCCCATTCCACTTACTGCGTTTCCTTGAAATTATATAAAATATAAGTCTGTAAAAAAAAAAAAATCGCTTATAGCCTCCTTTGGCTTCCACAACAGCTGGAAGTCTGTTGGGCATTGAGCCCACAACTCGAGCCACAGAACTAGGAGATTCAAGTAACTCATTCCAAGCGTCATGAATTTGATTATTCGTCGTGCGTTGACAAATGGATGGATCTCACTGAAACGGCGTATCTGCTGATCCTGAGCTGCTGTTGTTTTGCGGCGACGGCCATGAGGCCTCCCATTCAGGTTACCACTCTCTTCCTTTCGTCTGATCCACCTGGCTACCGTCGACTAGTGAACACCCATAGTTCTTGCTATGTCGGCATTTGAAGATCCCTCTGCATGGAGTTCTATTATAGCGCCCTTGTCTGCCTCAGCCAGATTGGCCATTTAGCGTTGACTGAATGATTCGTCGCGGTTAATATTGGCTGCGGAAACAGCGCTGGCAGGAAACAGACTGCCTCCTCCAAGATGGCAGCCGCAACGCAGTGGCCAAGTATGTGTAACACGGAAATCGATGGCATAAAAGAGAGATCGCAAGCCCATACCCGTGTCGATACATAGTGGAGCAACTTAGAATCTCTAATTTTTCTCAGAAGGGACTGGTCCACTCTTGTCATGTCTTATCCTGATAAATATGACATGACATGAAATGTTTACGTTTTGCAGATGCGGCAGGCCTGACGCAAAAAACATTTCTGAAATATCTGAGGCAACCTGAAGAACACTTCGTGAATTTTATCTGTAGAAGGTTGCCTTATAAGAAGGAAAACGTGTTTATCCCCGCTCGCCGTGTTTCCAGGTGGCGCAGTTTACTCGGAGGCATGCATAATTCTCGCCGGGCGTAAGAAGCGACTCGACGAGCGAGGGGAACTCGCCAAATGTCATAGGCTGATTGTCCCGAAACTTTGCTCACAAGGGGAGGCGGCCAGTTGTGAAATTCAGATTCGATTCATATTGCGCATAATAAAAGCTTATGGCGAGAGGTGTAATGTGGCAAAGCACCAAGATGCACTTCTGAGCCGTTGTCGAGAAAATCGACAGTTAAAAGAAACCGTTGCGGTGAAATACTCTCTACGATTAATAACTTTCTACAGCGTCCCGGTGCAGCGGTAAGCGCTTGGGTTCGTAATCCGAAGGTCGCCGGATCGAATCTCGCACCATGCAATTTTTTTTATTATTTGTTTTTTGTCAGTGAAGGAGAGGACAAAATAAGCGAACATGTGTTTCGGCTTATCTGCAGACACTCGACCGTTTCCGAGAAAACGACGGTCAAAGTTATCAACGCGCTGTTGCTCTAGTGTAGATACCTTCTGCAGCCGAGAACGCATTTGAAGCGGTGGCTCAGTAGCTACCGTCGTTCCTTCTTAACATTGATTCCCGTGTTCGAGACCATATTGGGTTTTTTAATTATTTAATTTTCCTGCCTCTCTATCAGAATTATCTACGAAAGTTTTTTTCTAGTTTATGTTGAAATAATGTTGTCATTATTCGCCAATTAACGAATGAGACAAGCTGATCCAAAATCATCTGGGCTGCATCATGTATCGTTATAACCAAATATTTTATAAATGTTAATCTACATTTAGATCCGATAATGGCAACTTTAGTGTCTTGAAACCGGTTATCCAGTAAACAATATTTAAGCGATCTTGGCTTCTGAATTATTTCTACAACAGAGTGATCGCCCCACTACGCACTATGTGTTCCCTTTTTAACTTATTTCTTTACACAGTAAATTAACTGACGAATAACGACAACAGTGTTTCAACATAAATTGGAATAAACATTCGTAGATAATTCAGAGAGTGAGGGGGAAAAAAAGGAAAAACCGGGTTTCGAACTCGCAGCGCAAAGTTTCGAAATCGCTATGGTAGCCGCAGAGCCACCGCTCTAGTTGAATGCTTACCCGCTAAAAGGTATCTACACTATAGTAACAGCGCATTGAAGACTTTGACCGTCGTTTTCTCAGAAGCGGTAGAGTGTAAGCAGATAAGCCGAGACACGTGTTCGCTTATTTTGTCCCCGCTTTCACTGAGCGAAGTTTCAGCAAGATCAGGGTATTTCCTCGGGAACTTACACAGGAAGAAACCATAGTAATAATGTAATTCAAGGCTCGCAAGAAAAGATTTAAGTGGTCCTTTTTCCCGCACACTGTTAATGAGTGGGACGGTAGAGAAATAACCCGAACCTTCTGCCAGGCACGTAAGTCTGGATTGCCAAGAAATCCTGTTGATGTAGTCATGTAGATGTAACAACGAAATTTTGTTTTAATTACGACATGTGACTTTCATTTGATTTACACATCGAAGTTGTTTGCTGTTTGTTTACTTTTTGTTCAATAGTTTCAGACATATACAAACACCTAGGCCCGTTAAATTGATATTGAAATAAAAGTGTCATGCGTGGACCAATAACAATAAATTCCCACCTACTTGTTATACTACTGCAGTATCTGCCAGCGTCTTCAGAAGTGGATATCGCATACGACGTTCCTAGGGTGTTTATAAATAGATATTGCAGACGACTTCGAAAAAAGTTTGAATGTAGCTTCGTAAAAGTTCCGTGATCAAACGATCTGAGTTGCTGGCGAATACAGTTTATCCTCACTAGACAGTATATATTATCATTATACATGAGGTGAGAAGGGTTTCGCCGGGTTGCGGTGGCCGAGCGGTTCCAGGCGCTTCAGTGACGAACCGCAGGGCTGCTTCAGTCGCAGGTTGGAATTCTACCTCGGGCATAGATGTCTGTGATGCCCTTAGGCTAGCTAGGTTTAAGTAGTTCTAGGTCTAGGGGCTGATGACCTAAGCAGTTAGGTCGCATAGTTCTTGAAGCCATTTTTTGACCTTTCGCGTAAATTTTCTTTACATAAACCGTCGTATCTTTTGATTGCGTTGACATAGAAGCTCACTTTTTTACACCACCAAGGGACCGGTTACAGCAAGAAGTGCGATACATTTCCGCTTATTATGTCCACCCGTTCTGGAGGTAAACGGGTTTTAAGGGGTGGGTAGACCGATAGACGGTCAAGAAAGTGAGACTAGTAGGGTTCCGTTTTTACCGGTTTAAGTGACGAAATCCTAACAACGAAAACAGCTACGACAGCTACTGAAGATGAGGGCCGCATAAATAACACCCGCTACTCTTTATTCGAAATGTTCTAGTTGCTGTCGATACATCAGCATATTAATCGTAGCTACGCTTTCGATCCAAATCACGTTTACAGGAATGCAAATAGAATGTATTTGCCTATACACGTGGTAATTCACATCCCAGTATTAATGCCACCGCGTTTTAGAACTGCGAACATTCTCATTGCTAGCTAGCTTAAGAAACACTTCTGCTAATGAACGTTTTCTGGCTGTGGCGAGTCTAGTGGAGAATTCGAAACAATGCAGAATACGTTTGGCAGCTATGTAGCCGTTTATTTCCTGGGGTGGTGCAGAATTATCCTACAAAATTTACTCTCTAATAACAGTAATTTGTTATTTAGATAAACATCCCGAATGATTGTCACATAAGCGGTGACATAAAGGAAGAAAATTCATGTTTTTGAGTCCAGAAAGCTCTATGCAACAGAAACTGCAGATTTTCATTGCGAAATTGCCGGCTTGTTCATGTCTGGGGTAATAATAGAGGGGTGTTTGCCTGGGTTGTCTGCTAGCATAGTGAAAGGAAGGTCTGGTTTGTTTTCGGTTCTAATCTCTATGTAGGCAGGTAGAATATCAGTAAAGCAATTTTAAGAAATTCTCGCGCCCCCAATACGTTTTATCGCTACCTTTATTCTGTACTGGCGCTCTGTGGATATCAATATGGCACTCTTGTAGAATTTCATACATGTTACTGCCTACTTTTTCCGCTTCTGTCAGTAATGGAATTGACTTAAGCGTGGCACTGAATGATTTGTAACTGAATTTCGTTATGAATCTTCACGCATTGCTAAATTTGCACACTTTCATGGTAGGTCAGCAACGGTAATCCAGTATGACTGGTCTGAACGTTGACACAGACCGTTTCGCGGCCGAATGCGGATAATATTTTGCTACTTCATAACGATCTGGGGTTCTTTGTCTTAATGAAACAGTTAAGTCATCTCGATAAGTTGAAATTCATTTTTATTTGTCCAGTTCATATCAATTAGCGTTTCTTCTTTCAGTTCTGTCTTATATTTACGTGTTGTATTTAACACACTAATCAGCATTAATATAGTCTTACAAATTATGGAAAACAGTCTAAAAAAGTTAAGATAGTTTTTCAATTTCACGCCTGTGCATAGTATGTTGGTAGCACTTCGTCGCCTTGCCTGTTATGCTGTGTAGTAGACTTTAAAGCCGTGCGGATCAGCATAACGAAAAGGCGAGGGGTCTCGCTCGTTTTGTCCACGACTGTACATAGAACCTCAATATTTCAGTATCACGTTTTATCGTTATGTACTGTATTTGATACTGTGAGTTTGTGTGTTGTAATAGAATATTGTAATTTACCACCTTTGTTGCTAAACATTAGTGATGAGCACTCGATTAGATTTTCCTCACCTAATGTGATGACTATAGATTCTGTGTGTGTCATAGCTTCTTTGTTTCTAGTGTTTGTTTTCCTACAACCAGTGTCTCGTGTCATCGTTAGTAGATTGTCTCCTAACGATGGCCGAATAGGCCGAAAACTGGTTCGCGGGCCGGCCGGGGTGGCCGAGCGGTTCTAGGCGCTACAGTCTGGAACCTCGCGACTGCTACGGTCGCAAGTTCGAATCCTGCCTCGGGCATGGATGTGTGTGATGTCCTTAGGTTAGTTAGGTTTAAGTAGCTCTAAGTTCTAGGGGACTGATGACCTCAGAAGTTAAGTCCCATAGTGTTCAGAGCCATTTGAACTGCTTCGCGGTAAACAAACATCAGTAGGACAAAAACGTAGGTTGTTGGTTTTTAGACCACAAATTACAAAATTCAATCTTATACGAATCTATTTTCAGTAGATAAAAAGTAAATGCCCCTATAGGTGGAAAAATCAGCAATGATCAACTGTATGAGAATGCAGAAGGCAATGGAAACACTGCACTGAAGACACAGAACGTTTATCCACAGGACATGTGGCCTGTAATTGAAAAAGTATCATGATGAATTCCCCATTGGCAAAAGACTCCGGAACAGTCCCCCATTCGGATATCTGGGAAGGGCTGACAAGCGGGAAGTGACCATGAGAAAAAGACTGAATAATCAAGGAAAGGATAACGTTATACGAGTCGTGGTGTAGAATTTTAGAAACTTGAACGTAGTAGGGAAGCTAGAAATTCTGAAAATGGGAAATACAAAGGATCATTATAGATATGGGAGGGGTCAGTGAAGTGAAATGGAAAGAAGACAAGAATTTCTGGTCGGATGAGTATAGGGTAATATCAACAGTAGCCGAAAATGGTATAACGGGAGTAGGATTCGTTATGAATGGGAAGGTAGTGCAGAGAGTGAGTTACTGTGAACAGTTCAGTGATAGGGGTGTTCTTATCAGAATCGACAGGAAATCAACACCGGCAACGATGGTACAGGTACACATGCCAATATCACAAGCTGAAGATGAAGACATAGGGAAATTACATGAGGATATTGAAAAGGGAAAACAGTACGTAAAAGGACATGAAAATGTAATAGTCATGTGGGACTGGAATGCAGACGTCGGGAAAGGAGTAGAAGAAAAGGTTACAGGAGCATATGGGCTTGGGACAAGGAATGAGAGAGGAGAATGATTAATTGAGTTCTGTAGTAAAGTTCAGCTAATAATAGCTAATACTCTGTTCAAGAATCACAAGAGGAGGATGTATACTTGGAAAAGGCCGAGTGATACAGGAAGATTTCAGTTAGATTACATCACGATGAGACAGAGATTCCGAAATCAGATACTGGATTGTGAGTCATACCCAGGAGCAGATGTAGACTCAGTCACAATTTAGTAGTGATGAAGAGGAGCTTGAAACTTAATAGATTAGTGAGGAAAATTCAACATGCAAAGAAGTACTAAAAATGTCGAGACCCCACTGAAATTTTCTATGGCTGTAGATAAGGAATAGCTCAGTAGTTAGTACAGTTGAAGAAGAATGGTCATCTCTAAAAAGGGCAGACACGAAAGTTGGAAACAAAAACACGGGTACAAAGAAGGTAACTGCGAGGTAACCATGGGTAACAGAAGAAATATCTCAGTTGATGGATGAAAGAAGGAAGTACAAAAATGTTTAGGAAAACCAGGAACACAGAAATACAAGACGATGAAAAACGAAATAAATAGGAATTGTAGGGAAGCTAAGACGAAACGGATTCATGAAAAATGTAAAGAAATAGAAAAAGAAATGATTGTCGGAAGGATGGACTCAGCTTACAGGAAAGTCAGAACGAACTTCGGTAAAATTAAAAGCAACGGTGATGACATTAAGAGCGCAACGGGTATGCCACTCCTAAATGCAGAGGAGAGAGCGGATAGGTGGCAAGAGTACATTGAAGGCCTCTGTGAGGGGGGAAGATTTGTCTGATGTGATAGAAGAAGAAACAGGAGTGGATTTGGAAGAGATAGGGGATCCAGTATTAGAATTAGAATTTAAGAGAGCTTTAGAGCATTTAAGATCAAATAAGGCAGGAGGGATAGGTAACATTCCATCAGAATTTCTAAAATCATTGGGGGAAGCGGCAAGAAAACGACTGTTCACGTTGGTGTGTAGATTGTATGAGTCTGGCGACATACCATCTGACTTTCGGAAAAGTATCATCCACACAGTTCCGAAGATTGCAAGAGCTGACAAGTGCGAGAATTGTCGATCAATCTGTTTAACAGCTCATGCATGCAAGCTGCTGACACGAGTAGTATACAAAAGAATGGAAAAGAAAATTAAGGATGTTTAGGTGGAAATTAGTTTGGTTTCGGGAAAGGTGAAGACATCAGAGATACATTTCTGACGCTGTGGCTGATAACGGAAGCAAGGCTAAAAAAAAAAAAAAAAAAAAAATCAAGACACATTCATAGGGTTTGTTGACCTGGAAAAAAGTTCGACAATGTAAAATTGTGCAAGATGTTCGAATGCTCGGACTAAAAAAGGTGTAAGACAGGGATGTAGTTTTTCGTCCCTACTGTTCAATCAGTACATCAAAAAAGCTATGATGGAAATAAACGAAAGGTTCAGGAGCGGAATTAAAATTCAAGGTGAAAGGATTTCTATGATAAGACATGCTTATGAAATTGCTATGCTGAGTGAAAGTGAAGAAGAATTACATGATCTGCTGAATGGAATGAACAGACTAATGACTATCGAATATGGATTCAGAGTAAATCGAAGATAGACGAAAGTACTGAGAAATAGCACAAACGAGAACAGTGAGAAACATAACGTCAGGATTGATGGTCATGAAATAGATTCTACTAACTGGGCAGCAAAAAACCAGTGACGGACGGAGCGTGGAAGGTATAAAAAGCAGACTAGCACCGGCAAAAAGGGCGTTCCTGGCCAAGAAAAGTATACTACTACGTCACATAGGCCTCAACAAGGGGAAGAAATTTCTGAGAATGTACGTTTAGACCACAGTATTGTATGGTAGTGAAAAACGGACTGTGGGAAAACCGCTACAGAAGAGAATCGAAGCATTTGAAATGTGGTGCTACAGACAAATGTTGAAAATTAGGTGGACTGATAATGTAAGAAATGAGGAGGTTCTGCGCAGAATCGGAGAGAAAAGGCATATGTGGAAAACACTGAGAAGGAGAAGAGGCAGGATGATAGGACATCTGTCAAGACATCAGGGAATGACTTCCATGATACTAGACGGAGCTGTAGAGGGCAAACACCGTAGAGGAAGACAGTGATTGGAATACAACTAGCAAATAATTAAATAATTGAGGACGTAGGTTGCAGGTTATACTCTGAGATGGAGACGTTGGTACGGGAGAGAAGTTCGTGGTGGGTCGCATCAAACCACTCAGATGACTGATGACCCAAAAAAAAAAAAAAAAATCCCCGCATATGAAGAATGGTGTGACTACATTGAAAACTGTTGACTATATCTAACGTTTCCGGAACTTTTCAGATGAACGTCGCAACTCAGCATGTCACGAGGAAATGCACGTACAGGTTATCGATGTCTTTGGACTTTGAAAATGGTCGGATTATTACAGTGAGGACACAGCGGTATAATACCGACAGAGTACACTAACAGGGCCATACGGAGGCCGTTAATAGATAGGCCCCCGTCAAGGCAACAGGCCAGAGGGGCGCAAAACCTGATTGAGGGTGGAAAAGAAAGATTATCTGAGAATTAACCGGGAGAGGTACTTGAGTCATCCTATGCGGTCCTTGCATAAGTTCGTAACGTTTTTCAGTGTTTTATAAACACAACAGATACACATAGCCCGCCCGGTTAGCCGCGCGGTCTAACGTAATGCTTTCCGGACGAGAAGGCGTGGCGGTCCCCGGCACGAATCCGCCCGGCGGATTAGTGTCGAGATTCGGTGAGCCGGCCAGTCTGTGGATGGTTTTTAAGGCTGTTTTCCATCTGCCTGGGCGAATGCGGACTGGTTCCCGTTATTCTGCCTCAGTTACACTATGTCGGTGATTGCTGCCCAAACACTATCTCCGCGTACGCGTACACCATAATTACTCTACCACGCAAGCCTTGAGGTTACACTCGTCTGGTTGAGACGTTCCCGAGAGTTCCACTGGGGACCAAACCGCACAATAACCCTGGGTTCGGTGTGGAGCGGCGTTGGAACGAGTGGACTGTTGCGGGGTTGTGAACCACTGAGGGCTACGGCAGGGACGAAAACTCTCCGACGTTTCTAGGTCCCCAGTTCCATGCAATACAATACAATGTACATAACAGAGACTGTAGTCATCAGTAATATATTCCTCTTCACTATTTACAACTGTCTGAGAACACTGGGGTAACTTTTCGATTCCGCAACTGTAGAAATCAAGTGGTTTTCAGGTGAACTCGTGTAGCCATGTTCGGAGTGCATTCTCATCCGGAAAGGAAGTTTCTTGAAGGTTGTACGATAGAGAGCGGAAAAGGTGAAAATCTGAGGCCGCAAGATCAGGTGAATAAGTTGCATACGGAATGACTTCCAAACCCAGCTCTTGTATAGTGTTTTTTGACAGTGTAGCAGAATGCGATCGGGTGTTATCTTGGAATATAGTCACGTCACACAGTCTTCATGGCCGTTATTCTTGGACTGCGTCGCGGTTGTTGTTAATAAATATCAGCAGTTATGGTTACACCACAGGGAAGAAATTCGTAGTACACGACACCATCGCTGTTCCATCAGACGTAGATGATAATGTTTTGTGGATGCGCGCGGGTGTTTATACGGTGAGTTTGGTTTGCTTGCCCTCAACCATTTCTTTCTTTTCCTTATAACACGAAGACACCATTCCTTCATACCAGTAGCGAGGCAGGGTAGCAATGGTCGGTGTTGCTCTCGAGCCAATTAATGAGCAGCAAGCAGAGAACCACATATGGCCATCCTCTCATCTTTGTGATTTTGGCTTAGAGCAAGCGGTAACCATACACACGATTTTTGAATCTTCCTCCTCGTATTCAAATGTCGCACGATGGTGGAATGATCGCAGTTCATCGCATCCAATTCTCGCTGTCGTAGATTATGATGGATTAATGCATTTTAACGATCCTCATCAAACGCTGAAGGTGCTCCTGAACGTGGAAAGTCACTAATGTCGAAACGATCCTTCTTAACATAAGAAAACCATTTTTTTGCCGTGCTCTATCCAATGGCATTGTCCCCATTACACGGCACATATGTTTCTATCTGCGTCCTCTGTATGAGTACGCCGGCAGTTTCCCGACTTCTTCAGTAGGCCTTCGATTTACAACCACCCACAGCTCCATTTATTATCTCGAAATGACAAAGGATAAACTCAACTAGAATCTCAACCCCCCAACAGACGACTAATTACTAAACCCATAACAACCTGCCGGCCGTTGTGGCCGAGCGGGTCTAGGCGCTTCAGTCTGGAACCACGCTGCCGCTACGGTCGCAGGTTCGAATCCTGCCTCGGGCATGGATGTGTGTGATGTCCTTAGGTTAGTTAGGTTTAAGTAGTTCTAAGTTCTAGGGGACTGGTGACCTCAGATGTTAAGTCCCATAGTGCTCAGAGCCATTTGAACCATAACAACCTATCAACATGCTAAGCCCCCCGGCTATCCGCGCGGTCTAACGCGCTGCTTCCCGAGCGGGAAGGCGTGCCGGTCCCCGGCATGAATCCGCCTGGCGGATTAATGTCGAGGTCTGGTGTGCTGGCCAGCCTGTGGATGGTTTTTAAGGCCGTTTTCCATCTACCTTGGCGAATGCGGGCTGGTTCCCCTTATTCCGCCTCCGTTACACTGTGTCAGCGATTGCTGCGCAAACACCGTTTTCACGTATGCGTACACAGTAATTATTCTACCATGCAAGAGTCTGGGGTACACTCGTCTGGTATGAGACGTTCCCGGATGGGGGGGATTCCACTGGGGGCCGAACTGCACAATAACCCTGGGTTCGGTGTGGGGCGGCGTTGGGGTGGGTGGAGTGTTGCGACCTGTTGTGGGTTGTGAACCACTGAGGGTTACGGCAGGACGAAGCCCCTCCGTCGCTTCTAGACACCCGGTTTGATAGTAAATTAAGCGCTACTAATAATTTAAGAGCAGCAAATAAGTTGTGTTCTTTGTTATACAACTCACTACATTGATGTGACGAGTCATAGTATAACGGTATGCACATATACAGAAGGTAGTAGTATCACTTACACAAGGTATAAAAGGGCAGTGCATTGGCGGAGGTGCCATTTGTACTCAAATGGTTCAAGTAAAAATATTTCCGACGTAATTATGGCCACACGACGAGAATTTAGAGACTGTGAACGCGGGATGGTAGTTGGAGCTGGACACAAGGGACATTCAGTTTCGAAAATCGTTAGGGGACTTTATACTCCGAGATCCACAGTGTCAAAAGTGTGCCGAGAGTGCCAAATTTCAGGCATTATCTCTTACCACGGGCAACGCAGTGGCCGGTGACTTCCACTACGCGACCGACAGCAATGGAATTTTCGTAGAGTTGACAGTGCCAACAGACAAGCAACAATGCTTGAGATAACCTACAAATTAGAACTACTTAAACCTAACTAACCTAACGACATCACACACATCCATGCACGAGGCAGGATTCGAACCTGCGACCGTAGCAATCGCGCGGTTCCAGACTGAAGCACCTAGAACCGCTCGGCCACTCCGGCCGTTCCATGACAATGCACCATGTCACAGTGCCTGAATTTTTGGAAATTTGTGGTAAGTTCCTATGGGACCAAACTGCTGAGGTCATCGGTCGCTAGGCCTAGACACTACTTAACCTAGCTTAAACTATCTTACACTCAGGACAACACTCACACCCATGCCCGAGAGAGGACTCGAACCTCCGACGGGGGGAGCCACGCGAACCGTGGCAAGGCGCCTAAGACAGCGCGACTACCCCGCGCGGCCCAGAATTGTTCGCGATTGGCTTGAAGAACACTCTGAATAACTCGAGTGACTGATTTGACCAGATCGCCCGACATGAATGCCATCGAACATTTACGGGACATAATCGAGAAGTCAGTTCGTTCACAAAATCCCGACCAGCAACACGTTGGCAATTAAGGGCTGCTATAGAGGCAGCATGGCCTCGTCCAGCGACTTGCGAGACCATAGCATGTCGAGTTGCTGCATTGCGCGGGGAGAAAGGAGATCCGACACAATATTAAGAGCTTTCTCACGAATTTTCTCACCTCAGTCTAAAACTAACCATCAGGAGGTCCCATAAACAGTAAGACAGACATATTCTTTTACTCGTAGTTCCTTTAGAAAGTTTTTGCCATTTGTAATTTATTTCCAAACTGTATATTTAATTTTTTGGTTGCCATATATAGAGCTCACTTTTAATAACAGTTTTCAATAAAGCTTTAATTATATTAAATGTACCTTACAAACTACAAAATGTCCTAAATCTGTGTAGAAAAAATTGCAGTAAACAATTTTTTTTGGGGGAGGGGGGGGCTGGAGTTTGGCAGCTCTGCCAGGGCCGTGAATCAACCTGGCAGCCTCTGCGCACGGGCAGTTGATTGTAATGCTGACTGCAGAACAATTGATGGCCAGATGGACTCAGAACAGCGTGGGGTAAGATGATTACGTGCTATTCAGATCAGACATCCTTATGAAAGTACGTAAGAATCATGCTCTGGGCGAATACCGGATATGACAACAGTACTGAGTGTTGACTATTGGCGGGAGACTGAATTCTCGTCAGTATGTGACAAGGATGATAAAACATATTGTTATACCCTTCGTTACCATGGTTCCATACGTCGTATTGCAGCAGCTTAATACGAGATCTCACAAACGTCTCGAAGGCTCCTTGACTATCCTGCCCGATCCTCTGATTTTTCATCCATAGAGCGTTGGCAATAAATTCGTCAGGGTGTTATTCGGAGGCTGTTGGCTTCCATGTCACAACGAATACGTTAGTGTATTCGTGACTGTGGAGTTAACACCTCATACTGATGTTCGATATCAGAACCGAATGGTGTGAGAGTTTAATCGTTTGATAATGGAACACTTACTAGCGATAACAATTTCTCCTTTTGTAAAATGAGACTACATGTTTATTACCTGAACAAATGATAGTATTCTTAAATCATTGCTGTGACTTTTTAAAGTGATTAGTCCTATTTAGTCTTCGGTGAGATCGGAGATCGTAAAATTGTCTGTTCTTTAGTCAGTTTGTAACAGTTTTCCGCCTTGCGCCACATGTCACAAAATCGTGTAAATACAGGGTTATTACAAATGATTGAAGCGATTTCACAGCTCTACAATAACTTTATTATTTGAGATATTTTCACAATGCTTTGCACACACATACAAAAACTCAAAAAGTTTTTTTAGGCATTCACAAATGTTCGATATGTGCCCCTTTAGTGATTCGGCAGACATCAAGCCGATAATCAAGTTCCTCCCACACTCGGCGCAGCATGTCCCCATCAATGAGTTCGAAAGCATTGTTGATGCGAGCTCGCAGTCCTGGCACGTTTCTTGGTAGAGGAGGTTTAAACACTGAATCTTTCACATCACTATGCGTGAAACTTGCCCGCACGCGTTCAACCGTTTCTTCGCTCACTGCAGGCCGACCCGTTGATTTCCCCTTACAGAGTCATCCAAAGCTTTAAACTGCGCATACCATCGCCAAATGGAGTTAGCAGTTGGTGGATCTTTGTTGAACTTCGTCCTGAAGTGTCGTTGCACTTTTATGACTGACTGATGTGAGTGCATTTCAAGCACGACATACGCTTTCTCGGCTCCTGTCGCCATTTTGTCTCACTGCGCTCTCGAGCGCTCTGGCGGCAGAAACCTGAAGTGCGGCTTCAGCCGAACAAAACTTTATGAGTTTTTCTACGTATCTGTAGTGTGTCGTGACCATATGTCAATGAATGGAGCTACAGTGAATTTATGAAATCGCTGCAATCATTTGTAGTAGCCCTGTACATACCACAAAGTCTCGTTCTGGGGCCAGTAAGTCGCGTAAGAATACTGCGGATCATTTTCATGCTGATATCAGTGCAGCTTCATTCTGTGTGTTGAGTCTCTTCGATTAGACCTTACAGAAAATAGTCCTTTGTCAAAATACTTTCAATACAGATTCGTTGATTTACTGAACGTATTCACGATAGATTATGCAACTTTGATATTTTTAATACGTCGATCAAACCATATAATACCTATGCTTTCTCAACACAAGAAACTGAATTATTTACGAAATTAAAATTACATGACTGCAGTGCGTCAATTTCGGCAGTGAGTCTATCAAATGGTTCAAATGGCTCTGAGTACTATGGGACTTAACATCTGAGGTCATCAGTCCCCTGGAACTTAAAACTACTTAAACCTAACTAACCTAAGGACATCACACACATCCATTCCCGAGGCAGGATTCGAACCTGCGACCGTAGCGTTCGCTCGGTTCCAGACTGAAGCGCCTAGAACAGCTCGGCCACAACGGCCAGCCGTGAGTATATCGTACACATTTTGACTCTCTAAGCTATGTTAAGGTACTTTAAAACCCTCAAAGACTTTTTTGAGATGTTCAGTTCGCGAGACGTCCCAATTCAAGAGTAGGTGTGACATAAACAAACATCGATTTTGGCGCACGAACTTGTCTGCTACCGTTTCCGGCGTAGCTAGATGTAAGTGTACGTGGTGGCCTAGGACTGATTGCGCATGGGACTAATTTTATATTGAAAGAAATAAAAGTGGATGATGAAGCAGTACTGAGATCGGGGTGTAAAGATATACACTCCTGGAAATTGAAATAAGAACACCGTGAATTCATTGTCCCAGGAAGGGGAAACTTTATTGACACATTCCTGGGGTCAGATACATCACATGATCACACTGACAGAACCACAGGCACATAGACACAGGCAACAGAGCATGCACAATGTCGGCACTAGTACAGTGTATATCCACCTTTCGCAGCAATGCAGGCTGCTATTCTCCCATGGAGACGATCGTAGAGATGCTGGATGTAGTCCTGTGGAACGGCTTGCCATGCCATTTCCACCTGGCGCCTCAGTTGGACCAGCGTTCGTGCTGGACGTGCAGACCGCGTGAGACGACGCTTCATCCAGTCCCAAACATGCTCAATGGGGGACAGATCCGGAGATCTTGCTGGCCAGGGTAGTTGACTTACACCTTCTAGAGCACGTTGGGTGGCACGGGATACATGCGGACGTGCATTGTCCTGTTGGAACAGCAAGTTCCCTTGCCGGTCTAGGAATGGTAGAACGATGGGTTCGATGACGGTTTGGATGTACCGTGCACTATTCAGTGTCCCCTCGACGATCACCAGTGGTGTACGGCCAGTGTAGGAGATCGCTCCCCACACCATGATGCCGGGTGTTGGCCCTGTGTGCCTCGGTCATATGCAGTCCTGATTGTGGCGCTCACCTGCACGGCGCCAAACACGCATACGACCATCATTGGCACCAAGGCAGAAGCGACTCTCATCGCTGAAGACGACACGTCTCCATTCGTCCCTCCATTCACGCCTGTCGCGACACCACTGGAGGCGGGCTGCACGATGTTGGGGCGTGAGCGGAAGACGGCCTAACGGTGTGCGGGACCGTAGCCCAGCTTCATGGAGACGGTTGCGAATGGTCCTCGCCGATACCCCAGGAGCAACAGTGTCCCTAATTTGCTGGGAAGTGGCGGTGCGGTCCCCTACGACACTGCGTAGGATCCTACGGTCTTGGCGTGCATCCGTGCGTCGCTGCGGTCCGGTCCCAGGTCGACGGGCACGTGCACCTTCCGCCGACCACTGGCGACAACATCGATGTACTGTGGAGACCTCACGCCCCACGTGTTGAGCAATTCGGCGGTACGTCCACCCGGCCTCCCGCATGCCCACTATACGCCCTCGCTCAAAGTCCGTCAACTGCACATACGGTTCACGCCCACGCTGTCGCGGCATGCTACCAGTGTTAAAGACTGCGATGGAGCTCCGTATGCCACGGCAAACTGGCTGACACTGACGGCGGCGGTGCACAAATGCTGCGCAGCTAGCGCCATTCGACGGCCAACACCGCGGTTCCTGGTGTGTCCGCTGTGCCGTGCGTGTGATCATTGCTTGTACAGCCCTCTCGCAGTGTCCGGAGCAAGTATGGTGGGTCTGACACACCGGTGTCAATGTGTTCTTTTTTCCATTTCCAGGAGTGTATGATCACTTTGCTGTCCGTCTGTCTGTCAGTCTGTCTTTCTGTCCGATTCTTAAAAACGAGTTGACGCATCAGCTTGAAATTTATGTCCCATACTAAGATCTACGATCCCTTGGCAGTATATTAAACGTTAGCTTCTAAGTCAATGCAGTCAAAACATACGGCCATTTATGTCACATAGTTTGATATTTGAAACGCACATTAAATGGGTTTGTTTATAAATAACTGTTCTGCCGCACGTCAGACTTCTACAAAATCATTTATAATGGTCAAAATCAGATCATTTTTTGAAGCCTATAGGATACTCTCCATTGATGTAGAATCAAGAAATTTGACAAGAATGAAGGTTTCGCAGTACAAGTACAGGAAAACAAAACTCAGACAATTGTTAATATGTAATTATATGACATAAAAATATTTCTTTTGTCGTTTGTTATCTGACGTCAAACTTGAATTAAAATTTCTTCCACTTCCGTCGGTCATCTGGTGCAACAACCGTACGTAGAATATTTGAATTAATAGCAGGCTTGGTTGTAACTTTTTTTTATTATCAACAACGCGTTTCGCCTTCGTTGGGCATCTTCAGACAATCTGTTATAACTATTTAAAAACTATAAAACGGCTCTGTGCTAGACGGAAGCACACGTCGAATCAGATGAACCCACAGAGATCTTAATAAAGTTGTACCAGTAGGCCAGAATGGTGCAATGGTACGACCATAATCAAAAAGAAATGTACACATTTACACACAGTACACAGTGCTGCCGCCTTAACTTCATGGCAGGAGCATCAAGTGATCACGGAGGCAAGCAATGGATGAGGCTTGTGTAAAATGGCTGTAGTTTCATTTATGTAAATTTTAAGATACTTTGAAGATGCCCCACGAAGGCGAAAAACATTGTTAATGAAAGAAAAAATTGCGACCGAAACTGTTTTCCATTAAAATATTTAAATTAAAACATTCACGAAAGTCTTGGAATCCCTGGACCGATATCTTCGCAGTATCAATGTTGCTAACAGGCAAAAATCATCAAGGTTCTCAAATCCCGTAATGTAAGATCTGTGTATGTACTTAATTATACGAAGCCATCAGTGCGCTAGTCATAAGCGAAACTGGTCAGTTTTTATTTTTTTGTTTTATTCGTTATATTTAGTGATAAATGTCAATATATTTATGTAATACATGTACCTGAACATGAATGTTTCTATGTATCTGTGTGTACCTTTGCTATAAGGCTGCCTGCTTTCAACCACCGAAATTGAACAGTCGAGTGGCAGGATCGGTTACGAGGAAATGCGGATTACTGACGAGACGGCATGGCTGGAGGATTGGTTCCCGTTAGTTAAGATACAGATAAAACATTTAAATTAATGTGCACAAGGTATCAAACTGAAATGCTGCGCTTTTATTCGTGGATGAACTACGACGGTTTTCATGTGTATAATGGAAGCAGGTCGAAGGGCCTCTGGTTGGTTGGTTCGGGGGAGGGGACCGAACAATGAGCTCATCCGTCCCATTGGATTAGGGAAGGATGGAGAACGAAGTCTGCCGTGCCCTTTCAAATGAACCATCACGGCATTATCGGGTTTGAACCGTCGTCAACCCGAATGCGAGTCCAGTGTGCTAACCACTGCGATACCTCACTCGGTGAAGGTCACTGGTGAAACTATATTTGTAAGTGATAACAGATTTGAAAATTTTGAAGACTGTGCTTCGATGTGAATAAGTCACGAAATACGTCGTAGACTGAACTGAAACTGTTTCATGGGTGCCACAGATTAGGATGTTGTATCGACAAATGTGCTGCGTAAATACGTCAGTTCCACGTATTTCAAAATGTGCATACTCTTGAACTGCAGTCCCACTTCGTCAGGCTCAGGACGACAGCTGCGACAGTACTAGAGCCTTATCATTACGTGCGACAACTATTTAAAGCATCTGCAGACATTATTTTCAACCCAGAATTGCCAAATACCGGCATCGCACATCATCGTCGCCACACTATCTCGGAATGCTGCACCGATGCGAGGTGGAGCGAAAGTGATCTTTGCAATAGACTGACAAATACACTCATGCTCATAAATTAAGGATAATTATTGCAGAATGTGGTGCCACACAACGTGGCACTACACAAAACTGGTGCTAATAGCCTAGTCATATAGGGAACACACACGACACAGATCTTTAAGTCCACGGTATTGTGAGAAGTTGACAAAATCGCACCGTGTCACATGTGCTACAAAACGCCACTGTTTCCTGCGCAGGTACCCTGACATTAATATGGGATATGATCTCCATCCACATGTACACAGGCCGCACAACGTGTTGGCATACTCTGGATCAGGTGGTCGAGCAGCTGCTGGGGTATAGTCTCCCATGCTTGCACCAGGGCCTGTCGGAGCTCCTGAAGTGTCGTAGGAGTTTGAAGACATGCAGTGATACGCCGACCGAGAGCATCCCAGACGTGCTCGCTGGGGTTTACGTCCGGAGAACAGGCTGGCCACTCCATTCGCCTGATATCTTGTGTTTCAAGGTGCTCCTCCATGATGGCAGTTCAGTGGGGCTGTGCGTTATGATTCATCAGGAGAAAGGGAAGACCCACTGCACCCCTGCAAAGGTGGACATACTGGTGCAAAATGACGTGCCGATACACCTGACCTGTAACAGTTCCTCTGTCAAAGACATGCAGGGGTGTAAGTGCACCAATCATAATCCCACCACACACCATCAAACCACGACGTCCATACAGGTCCCTTTCAGGGACATTAAAGGGTTGGTATCTGGTTCCTGGTCCACACCAGATGAAAACCTGGCGAGAATCCCTGTTCATACTATACCTGGACTCGTCCGTGAACATAACCTGGGACCACTGTTCCAATAACAATGTACTGTGTTCTTGACACCAGACTTTACAGGCTCTCCTGTGACCAGGGGTCAGTGGCATGCACCTTGCAGGTCTCCGGGCGAATAAATCATGTCTCTTCAGTGGTCTGTAGGCTGTGTGTCTGGAGACAACTGTTCCAGTGTCTGCGGTAAGGTTCCGAGCAAGGCTAGCTGCAGTACTGCCATCTGATGGTCTTCTTGTGGTGTTGTACACTACGGACGTCCCGTACTGTAACGACTGGACACGTTTCTTGTCTGCTGGAATCGTTGCCATAATGGTGAGATCACATTTTCTGGCACACGGAGTGCCCATGCTACTACCTGCTGTGTTTGACCAGCCTCTAGTCGCCCTAGTATTCTACCCCTCATAACGTCATCAATATATGCTCTTTTAGCCATTTTCAACATACAGCCACCATTAGCACGTCTGAAAACGACTGCACACTTACTCGCTGCACCGTACTCTGATATGCACTAACACACCTCTGCGTATGTAGACTGTTGCCAGTCTGGTACCGCGCGCCGCGGGATTTGAATCCGAGCCAGACGTCATAGACGTCGAAGTCTCAGAGAGGTCTCTGCACCATCGCGCCGTAAGCTGTGGCGACGCGCGCCTCCTGGCCTGCTTTTAGTGTGAGGGCACCACAGTGGAACACGTGGTCCCAGCGGCAAGTAGCGGCGCCCCCGATAGCGTACTTAAGCGCCTGCCTCGCGCTCAGCCAGCCCCCCCCTTCCATCCTCTTTCTTCCCCACCTCCCCTCTCTTTGCCCCCTTCTCTCCCCCGAGTCCTTTTACATTTCCCTCCTCTGCCCTCTCTCATTCCCTTTCGTGTCTGCCTTTCTCCCCCTTTATTAGTCCTCTCCCTCCTTTGTTCCCCCCTTTTTTCGTTTTTTTTTCCTTCCTCCCTCCTTGTTCTTCCCCCTCCTCCAGGTCCCCCTCCCCCATCTGCCTTTGGCTCGGGAGTGTCTTCTTTGTGCCGCTACTTTCGTGCAGTGTTCTACAGTGCGTGTTTTACAGTGAGTGTTCCGTGTTGTGTTTTTTGGGAAGTGTTGCGAACGGCCATCATACTGTCGCTGGGTGTGCCTTTTATCTCTTGCGAACAGATACCAGACTGTCTTCGTGTTTTTTGTAATTGTGTGTGTACTATGTTACTTGTCTGATTCCTGTGTCTTTTATTAACGTTGCCAACCCCTTTTGCTTTCTGTTTTAACTTTCCGCATTTTTCCGCCATTTTTCACTTGACGTCACCGTTTATATCGCCTGTTTTTCTTGTTTCTTTTCTTCTTCCGTTCTTTAAAATAAAAGTCTGTAGGCGGTAGAGCAGCGTACCGAGCTGATGCCAGCCCGCCTCCCTTTCTTGAAAATCAATAAAGGAAAAAAAAAAAAAAAGCTCAGCCAGCTAATCTCGCGTACGTCGGTTTACACCTCGCTTCGCGCTAGACAGCTAGCTTCCTTGTTCTGTCTACGAGTGGACGTGTTTGTTTCCTTGTGACTCCGTTGTTCGATGTTATTGTATTCGTTCCTTCCTTCGTTGGTCGTGTCCATCCTCTCCCGTTGTTGTTCGCGGGCCTCTCCGCGGGTCCCGCCTCGCTTTCCGTCATTGCTACCCCGCGACCATCCTGGTCGCAGTTACAACAGCCAGCGCCACCGTGTGACGACCGCAAATCAAATGCACCGCATGGTCATATCCCGAGGTGATTTAAACCTGCAAACCTCCTACCAGAGCGTTGTTTCACTATGTATCAGCATTATCCTTAATTTATGAGCATGAGTGTAGCATCAGGCTCTCAAATACAAGAATCGTGCATTGTTGCCTTTAAAATAAAATATTGTTCCAGTTGTAATTATGTTTTCAATCGACAGCATTCTCGTTGCAACGCTACCAACTTACAAACTACCGTTTCTCCCTTAATTTGTAAAATAATAGTCACATATGCTCCCATTCATCCAGTGCATTTGCCATGTTTCAGAGATTCTGATTCCTCCCATAAAAAATATATATAATATTGTTAATATGTCGTAAGAATAATTAGTCTTATGACTTAAGCTGATGGTTGATACTATTTAATTAATCGGACTACTTTCTGGCATTCTCCCATTATCGGCAGTATCTGTGTTACTAGAGACATAAACTCGTAGTTCTTCTAATATGTTACTTGTACTGCACAGGGTGGTCAGAATCAGTCTGATAAACTTGTAACGGAGTAGCAGGGTAGGTTGTGCTGATGAATAATCGTTAAGAAAGAAATTGATACATTCCGCCATTTCAGAGTTAATCAGCGTTGAAGTCAGCCAGTCAGGTCTTTGCGTGCGCAAAATCAGTCGGCTCGCCAGGTACAATTAGTGGCAGTTGTTCTCATACCGTAGGTGACAGTGCAAGACACTGTTCGCTCTTTGGCTCCAGTTTCATCCTCACTACGGTCCCATTTCCAACTTTTACATCGCGCCCTCGTTCCGTTTTAGGAAATCAAACGAAGGGCATGTTTGACAGCATGATGACGGGCCGCTTGAATTTGCATGTGCAACGGCCTGATTGGTTAAATTCAATGCTAATAATATCATAAACGGAGCAAAATACTGATTTTCTTTCTTAAAAATTATTTCCCAGCACAACCTACCCCACCACACCCTTATAAGCTTTTCAGACTGTTTCTGACGATCTTCTATAAAGCAGTGTTTTATCAGTGATTAAGCAGCTTTGCTGCACACTTGTGGGCCTATTCAACAAATTTATATTTGCGGGACGTAAATTCAATGTCAGAGAATGATTCTTTTTCCTAAATTTCTTGATCTTGCTTTTTGCACGCAAGTAAAGGTACTGGGTGAGTACATGATTACAACTTTATTAATTTTGAGTTGGACAGTAAATCTGATTTCAAGCTACATCGGTAAATTCTGTCTTTCCGACTATAACAAAAACCTTCTAAGACCATATGTGTTTAGTTCTGTTTTAAACGATCTTCATCTCTCATTCATTCTGAATGTCGTTTTGCACATATGTGTTAGATATTTTATACACAGTATTTTCAATGATAGGAAATACATTTAAGTTTGATGTTGAGTAGGTCCTCTCCCATCTCGCAATTTCGAGATGGAAGTGGTGTCAAAATCGATGAGAGCGCAATCCGTAAAAAAGAGTTTGTATTAGACTTCCAGCCCAGTAAATGGATTTAACCTGTCCCTATATTTAATATGCTGCAAAATATTCTCTGTGCTTTCCACGCAATAATATCAAAGACGAATAAGTATTTCAGTCTGATGCTCCATAGTTTTTGGTTGTATGTAGTGGATTGCACCATATCTGTTGATTTCAGTGTTAGCGTGTACAGAGACAAGTTTTATTGTATTTAATAATATATGTGGAATATTTGAGTCATTTTCTTTGATCTAAGTCGCATAGTTGCCTTTCTTAGCGTACGGTGCGAACGTCGATCGACGTGACTATTGACAAATTTATCAGGGTTGGGATTCACAGTCATGTAATTGTTGAAAAAGCATCTTAGTTGCCATTAACTGTACAGAATTATTTATTTCCACTACTTCATTTTCGGCATTAAACTGTTTCTCAAGTGGTATACTGCAGCAGTCTCTGATTTAACATATGTCAAACTTTAAAAATATACACGTCTCATTGTCGTATCTGAACCTTTTAACTATAACAATACAGTAACATTAAACAAGCGTCACGCTTCATTTCCGCGATGTACATAGCGTCTCACTCGTTTGATGTTGCTATATTCTTACAGTTACAGTGAGACCTATGTACGCGTCAGAGGATTTCAAAAGTTATACATGTGTCTGTTGCAGTAAACCACTTGAGAAACTATAGTCAAAATAAATAATTTCTACAGTCAATCGCTACTACGATGACTTATTTTTAAACTCCAGTACTGATAAGCGGTAGCATCTTTTTTCTGACGAAAGCTGTCATTCGACTGTGATTTGTTGAGAAAACAGAATCTGGTAGTTGATAATGAGATAAAATTTTTGATTAGTTATTCTCTGTAGCATTACGCAAGCAAGGAACAGCGCTGTTTTGGTTGCCTTGTTGTGAAATTCATATACGTTACTGCACAAGTGTTACTGCTTTATCATTACTTGTCGGGTAGCAACAGCAGATTTCTACAGGTTGAGAAGGTCGTTGACGACATATGTGTTTTTCTCCTGATAAGATGTAGTGCGGTCTCGTGACATTGTAGGGAAGTGCTACCACATCTGGCAGGCCGTGATAATGCCAGACAGTACAGCTGACGAGTAACAACTATCGCTATTCGAATGTCATTGTCATGCATACATTTATGGATTTTATTTCCGTATGAATTAGAGATTTCTGTATGACAGCTAGGCGAAGTAGCTGTATTTTCCTCGCTCTCGAAATAAAATACTTGCTTCTGACACAGAAAATCTGAAAAACCATATTTGATGATGACTGTTTTGGTTTTAGGGATGGTCATATTGCCAAGTAATGTTTTGAGAGCGTTATTTGGTATCAGCAACATCTTTCAATTAATGGAGGATGACTGCAGGTCGAAGAGCTCTTGAAGTACCGCAGATCTCTGTAGATATCAGTATAGGGTAAACATCTTTCGAAGACTAGTTCACTCACAATAATATCTCTACAGTCACCGTCTTAGTTATAGTTCATCAGCAAAGCTGTAGTTAACAATTACATGGTTACTCCTTCTAAATCCCGTACTACGAAGCGGAAAACAATTCTGAAGTGCTAGGCAGCTCAGTACCAAGCCTGAATTCGTTCACAAATTTCATATTATTTACTCTGTTTCCACATGTCTATTGTTCGCCAACAAACAGTGTTGCATGAGTTGGAGGACTGCAGATGATCAAATGTTCTGATTGTGTCAGTGTTATAGGTTATCTGCATTTCAGATTACACGATGATTTCCACATAGGCAGTGTGAATGAAAGGTAGGTTGGCATGTGCAATGAAGGGGTTGTTAACTGGTGATCGAATATGATTCCCATTATTCATCAAATGGCTCTGAGCACTATGGGACTCAACTGCTGTGGTCATCAGTCCCCTAGAACTTAAACTACTTAAACATAACTAACCTAAGGACATCACACACAGCCATGCCCGAGGCAGGATTCGAACCTGCGACCATAGCAGTCGCACGGTTCCGGACTGCGCGCCTAGAACCGCGAGACCACCGCGGCCGGCCCATTATTCATCAGATCTGCAACTAGAGTGCTTGAAACTTACGGGCAATTGACATCGTCTGGTATATTTTACATTTAAAATGCACATAAATGGGTTTGTTATTAGTAGCTTACATCATAAGGGCAGATCAACGGTAATCAAACGATCTTAAGTCTTGGTTTCAATCTGTGAGTTGTGGCATTTCAATCTGTCTTCTCTGTCATCTGACGTCTTGTATTGTTGTCTGCGGAGAACATGGACCATGATCGGCACTTAAACAAATATAATCGCTGAGGCGTTAACATAGACATTCATATACCCTATTTGTAGTCAGAAACGTGTCGAATCAAACTTAGTCTGTTGCAATGTGCTCTCAATAAACTCAGAAACAAGGCTACAAGATAGGATACAATAGTGTACTAAAATATTTTCTATGACAAAAAACTACAAAGAAGGGGTAGCTCAGATGGTAGAGCACTTGCCCGCGAAAGGCAAAGATCCCGAGTTCGAGTCTCGAAATGGCTCAAATGGCTCTAAGCACTATACGACTTAACATCTGAGGTCATCAGAACTACTTAAACCTAACTAACCTAAGGACATCACACACATCCATGCCCGAGGCAGGATTCGAACCTGCGACCGTAGCAGCAGCGCGGTTCCGGACTAAAGCGCCTAGAACCGCTCGGTCACAGCGGTCGGCTTCCACCAGATATCGTGGTCGTTATGTCGCAGTTTCACATTTATTAATTGCGTATTAGTTACCAAGGAGATCTGACCCTGAGAAGCTTAATACTGGTTTAGCAGAAGTCAATGTTTTCTTCACAGGAGCATAATGCCATGACATGTCGAAAATGTTCATATGATATATGATATATGATATAAGAACTTTCAGTAAATAAATAACATTTGTTCACATAGTCAAATACAACTGCTAGCACAACAACTTGATTACGTACACTGATGTGATCCATTTACTGAAAGTTACCAATCTCTGTTTATTGTTATCACATACAATATGTTCGTTTTTTGGCATGCCGTGGAATTATTCTTCTGTGAAGAAGATATTGATTGACATCTGATAAAGTAATATTAAGCTTCTGAATATGAAAGATTAGTCTGTTGAAACTGGTAAAGTGAATTAAATTTAATAGTTGTGCAGCTGACAACTGAACTTTATTCTCTTCTTACCAGAGCTGTCTATCGTCCAAGTTTCACTTCTTTGAGGCCTTACTCCATGCAAATATCGGCCGGCCGGTGTGGCCGAGCGGTTAGAGGCGCTACAGTCTGGAACCGCGCGACCTCTACGGTCGCAGGTTCGAATCCTGCCTCGGTCATGGATGTGTGTGATGTCCTTAGTTTAGTTAGGTTTAAGTAGTTCTAAGTTCTAGGGGACTGATGACCTCAGATGTTAAGTCCCATAGTGCTCAGATCCATTCAAACCAGCCGGCCGCGGTGGTCTCGCGGTTCTAGGCGCGCAGTCCGGAACCGTGCGACTGCTACGGTCGCAGGTTCGAATCCTGCCTCGGGCATGGATGTGTGTGATGTCCTTAGGTTAGTTAGGTTTAAGTAGTTCTAAGTTCTAGGGGACTAATGACGACAGCAGTTGAGTCCCATAGTGCTCAGAGCCATTTGAACCATTTGAACCATTCAAACCATGCAAATATCCTCACTACTAACATTCAAATTTATATTAGATGTTGACAAGTTTTTCTAAGAAGCGCTTGTATTGCTATCTTACAATCTCTCTACTTCGCCCATCATCAGTTATTCTACTGCTCATATAGCAAAACACAGCTACTACTTTCAGTAGTGTCTCATTTTCTAAAGAAATTCCATTAGCGCTTCTGCACGATTGCATCCTATTACCGATACTTTCTGTCGTCGTTACTCATTGTATAACCTCTTTCCAATGCACTATCTATTCCACTAAACTGCTGCTCCAAGTCAGTTTTCCGTTTGAGAGAATTACAGTGCCATCAGTAAACCTCATTAGTATTATTTCATCCCCCTCGATTTAAATTACCTTCCCAAATTTCTCCTTGGTTTCCTCTACTTCTTGCCCAATGCAGAGGTTGGATAATACTGTGGGTATGCTAAAACCTCGTTCCATTTCTTTCTCAACTACTGCTTGCATTCCAGGTCATTCAATTGTTCTGAGTACAGTCAGGTTTCTGTACAAGCTACAGGTAATACTTCGCTGCCTACGTTTTATACGTGCTGTGAGGGTCAGTCAAATGAAAGCAGAACACGCAACAAACCGGGATCATTGAATGGTTCCATTCAAAAGTAACCAACACGCTTGTTAAGACGTTTATCCCAGTGGGAGACTCAACGACCAATTCCTGCTTCGTAGAACGCTGTCGACCGCTAACGGATCCACAGCCGCACCCACTCTGGCACTACGTCATCTGACTGAAAGCGACGTCCAAGCACGTTTTATTCGTGTTGCCAACGATGTGGAAACCATACGGTGAAAGATCCAGGTTGTGCGGAGGATGCTGAAATTTTTCCCAACCAAACCGCCGAAGGGTAGTCTTAAGCGAAGCCAGAATGGAATTAAATATGGGAATGACAGACAGAAGTGAAAATCTGTCCACATATTAAGGGAGGGCTGTGTGTAGTCCAATGTAGACGCCGCTATAGCTAAACGAATATGCTGTCAGTACAGAAAGTTGGAAGAATTATAACCCGTATAGTTGATTCTTGTAGAAATGAACTCAGAGACGACGATGCATCAGATACGTTAAAGACAAGATACTTCATAAGGGAAGCCGATTGGGACTGCGGAGCATTGTCCTCTTCCCAATCCGGTGGAAGAGGCTGGCAAAGAGGACACAGAAGCTCAAGAACTCTTGACCACAATACATCTACTTCAAAGTCACAATACCAGTCATAAGACGAACAGACAGGAGTTTCCAAGTACCATGGAACGGGGGTCTTCAAAGACTGAGAACAGAAGTAAGGGCAAGAACATTCTACCTGAAAGACCGCACTATGGAAGGAAGAGTTTCCGGACTGGGCAGATACAGAGACCCTAAACAGCAGTTTGAAGACTGCTTGCGGCAGAGAAGAAAAGCGAGCTGTAACAGATTCGTGGCACAGAACCTATATCTTGACCCACAGAGTGCGCAATATAAAATCGTCTGTCAAAAGTTAAAATCTCCGACTATGTGTCAATCCTAAAACACCCAGACTGCAGAATAACAGTAAACTGGTGGCAATATACGCAGTTAGTGATGGACATTCTTTCCAGGGGTTTGTAGGTATACGAATTTGATGAAGAAGAAGAAATGCTGAACAAAGTGGGTAACCATGCTGTGGAGACCGAATAGTCTGTACTCTTTCGGAAGAGAATGCTAGGATAGAAATCCTGGAAGTGAAAAGAAATGAATCAACGGGCTGACGGCATCACTGCTGAAGTTCTACATGCCCAAATATGCACGTAAGTTTATAATTATAACAACTACACACCGTGTGTTTATTGCAGGAAAAATATCACATATATGGAAGAAAGCAACTGTTATTCTCCTGAAAACGGGTGAAGACAATGGTCCCCTAGCTCAAAATTTCTATAGACCAATTTGCCCTCTCGATATCTTAGGGACAGGCTTGGAGAATGCTATGTGGTAGACTGTAAGAGAAAAGACTTATGCATGGAATGAACTCCCAACAGTATGGATTCAAAAGTGAAAGTCAACAGAAAGCGCTGTAAATGAGGTGATAAGACTTGCAATAAAACGCTCATTGTAAATATGCTGTGTCCAAAATGGTGGAATTGGCGGACTTTCGATCACTTATAGTTATACAACTGTTTGGAACGCTATTGTCAAAATATAAAAGCAACTCTGTCGTGCCCAGGAAAGAGCCTCACAACACAAATTTCGAAAGGCTATCTACAGGGATCCATATGTGGCCGTGCCTTCTAAGACACTTAGTACATGCCGACAACCTGATGGTCTTTGTGAAGGGAAGCTACAGAAGCAACCTGGAGTATGGATGCTACATAGTCCAACAGTTACATCAGTGGTGCCAAGGAGTTAAATTGTCTGTTGCACCTGCAAGGTCCACGTACATATTGTTAAAAGTAAAGTCGTATGGCATGAATGGCCGGGAGACCCTGAAGGGCAGGTTCAACCGCCTAATTGGAAAGGTTTTCCCTATCTTCCGCGTTTACATGCACCTTTCCCTCGAGAAGTATGAGAGCTGGGTGCATAAGTGTATGTTAAGTGTAGGTGACCATAAGAAGTGTGTGTGCGTTGTGTAGTTTCATGTTCGTGTTGGAGATGATGAGAGGAGGGAGAGGGTGAAGCGGGGTGTCGGCACATAACCTACTAACCTACTCCTCTCGATGAGCATCAATGGGGCCGCCGAGCTTAGCGTCCCTGTCCGACAGACAGATCATCATCAACGGTGTCGCGTGCCCTCACTTCATGAGACACTGCGGATAGGTTTGGAACTGAAGACTCTAAGCCACGACCCCTCCTGACCCCTCCACCATAAAGGCAAAAGGGAGCCTTTTGTCAGATCATGAAATTAAGCAGCAAGCTCATGAGGGGAAAGTCCGTCACTGGATACCTACGTGTCATCCTGGAAGTGCGACAAAATTATAGTGTACATATTGAAGAAATGAGCAAGAGAGGCCAGAATTTGACAAACAAAATTATTAACCTAGCCAGCTACCATTATAAATTACCAATGAAAACAATAATAAGTATCACAAACGTATCCTCTCCACGAAGAAGTGGTACTGCGTGAGTGATTCGGTCAAAAGACTTTTGCTTATAACGCCAGCACCGGTAGTTAACTGGGTGCAAAGTGAAATACTTATTCGGTTGAAGGGAGCTTTTGGTGCTGTATCAGTTAATGCGTCATAGGTGATACTTCGAATATATCTACTCCATCTCCAGATGCGAAAAAAAGCGGCAATGTTTAGCTGAAAAAAATCTTGTAGTGCAGAATGTAATATGAATATAGGCTACAAGCAGGTATCAAATTCTTAGTCAGATACCCCATTTGTGGTAGAAATGTTGTGATGGTGTCCAAACATAGAGCTACACCTGCGGTTTTCTCCCAAATATAAAACAGAGACTGGGAATAAGGTACCTGAATCCTTCAAGAGGCGTGCCACATTGTTTGATGGGTCACGGCCCTTAAGCTACCTACTGGCGGATGTCCACTGTATGCCGATATTGCTGATACTGATTGGCACCAGCTGAATCGCCATGGAGACTTGATGTCAAGGACATATGACGTTGCGAAACAGAGTGAAGATCCTACTCAATACTGCCGATGATACACTCATACTCAGAAAAAAGCAGAACGACTAGAGATTCACAGAACATGCACATTAGTATGTTCAGCAAGTCGACGCACGACCACATGCTGCTGGACGAACACGTGCCTTCTTCGTGTCACAGGATGTCAGACTTTTGCCCTCGCCCGCCAGAACATTAGACTTGTCGTCAGTCGAAAATGTGTGGGATATGGTGAAACGACAGGTGCAGCACTGTGACCCAACACCGACCACTACAGATGTCCTTTGGAACGAGGTGAATGCAGCATGGATGGCTATATCACAGGAAGCCATTTGCACCTTATGCTCGTCCATACCATCATGCATGGAACAAGTTATCAGGGCCCATGGGGGACCCTGTGCGTACTCGGCAGAACGACACACGTTGAACCAAGGTGACTGCAACGCTGATCATTTCTGCAGAACATACTAATGTACATGTCCTGTGCATAAGAACATTCTATCTCTAGTCATTCAAGGTATTCTGTTTTTTTTTCTGAAGATGAGCGTATTCGAAGAAAGGTTTGAGTAGCACATTACCTTATCAATTAACTCCCGACTTCTTCACTGCAAGATGTTAATAGAAGATCGAGAAACAACGCAGGGAAGATATCTGAGGTCAACAGTTACGGCAGACGAACAACCCACTCTGCATGCTCGGGGATTGTAACAATACCAGAGTGGAAACGCAGCCGTGGGGCGTGTCCCGCTACCCGAAGATCTAGGACCAGCACGACGCGGGCCGGAGTGTGGCAACACTCCTCCACCGACACAACGATGCTCCCTCAGAAAAGGGGAGTTATTTGCCACCGTCAGGTGGCTTGCGGAGTGTGGATGTAGACGTAGAATCGGTGGCCACCCTTGACATTGTTTGTAAAGATACACACCGTAAACATTAGCGCTACCTACGGACAGAACGCTGAACTGTAATGGATTTTCTCATTTCAGTTGAAAGTAAAGCACAAACAGGGACTCATTAGAGACGACTGTAGAGCAATAGAGCGAACGTTCATTTTGCCACGAAGGACAATAGCGACCAGTGATAAAGCCCACACCATCATGTTGCGTACAGAAGGTTTGTCAACCAGGGAAGTTGCCTGACGTGTTACTGGAGTCAAATCGGCTACAATTGACAGATTTGTAGCAATTAGACTGAAATCACGTGCACATTCCACATGTGCACAGGGTGATCGATATCTACGACTCAGTGTCAAAGAAACAGTGGGTTGAGTGCTCCGGAACTGAAATACCATTCTAATGGCAACAGGACGTCACGTATCGCATAAAACTGTTAGGAGACGATTGCATAATCCGTATCTCCATTCACGACTACCATGGAAAACATTTCATCGCACAGCACAACACCATGGCCTTCATTAAAGATGTATTACAGATGTACTCGTACAATGAATCGTGCAGCTGGAAGCCCTAGACTTTCACTGGGTGCTGTTGACGAACGAAGCTCGGATGTGTTTGTACCCTGATCGTCGCATACAACGAGTTTGAGATAGTCCAGTAATATCGAGTGCCTCCAGTACTGTGTCACAAACGTACAGCAGGACGGTGATGTAGTGATGTAGTGATATTCTTGGAGGAATTACACGGGGCCACCGTACACCTCTCGCGATTCTTATGGGTAGACTCACTGATCCAAGCTTTAGCGACGAGATTCTGCTACTAATATTGGGACTGTATCGCTAACATTTTGGCGACAATTCTAGTTTGATAGATAATAAATCGCGTGATAATTGAGCTTTTGTCGCGAACACGTTCGTTCATCATGCTAGGATTACCAGAATGGAGTGGCACATCTACTCCCCGTACATGAACGCAGTACATGAGAATGATTTGGCCACCCAGATCGTCTGACATAAATCACATTGTGCATTTATGCGACGTAATTGAGAGGTCAGTTCGTGCACAAAATCCAGCATCGGAAAGCCTGTCGTAATTATCGACAGCTATACGGCAGTAGAGGCAGCATGGCACAGTATTTATGCTGGAGACTTCAACGACTTGTTGAGTACATGGCACGTCGAGATGCTGCTCTATGACGGACGAAATGAGGTTCGACACGATATTAGTGGGTACCCCATGACTTTCTGTCAACTCAGTGTATACGTATATAACAATGCCAATTTTGAATTTCTATGCCATGAATTTCAAAATAAAAGGATGACGCAAAAATTTTGTTGATGGGCTTTCATTGTACTAACACTTAGTGCCGATGTATAGAAAAAATTGTTGTTGATAGAAATAATTTGTATAGGAATGAATATAGCCTTGAGTTAAAAACAAAGGTAACAGGAATAATGTAATAAATAATAAGAAATAAAAAATAAAAAGTACATGCACAGATCCGAATGAGGACACCACGTGGAGGACTCACCTGTTACAGCGGCAACCAGCTGCAGCGGAAGACGACCCATTCCGGTCTTTTGTATGACGGCTACCGTTTACAATCCATTTTTCAGCACCCCGATCTCGTATAGATGAACAGATAAACATCTCCCTTATCTGCAGCTATCACTAGGGACAGGTGATTCTAAAGTGAAGTAGGTAGCAAATTATCATGGCAGAAGGCCAAAAGTGAACTGTTTATACCTCATTATAAAGCAGGGAGCGCCTCATTAGAGGATAAAATTGCTTCCACGTGTAGCCCTTCTCTTTTTACTCATGTTTTTTATATCATTATTTCCGTACTTTGCCACATCTTGGTACTTGCTACGCCCACAACACTCAACCATTTATATTTTATCTCCGCCACTGTTTCCCTCCCTATGTAACTAATCACCGCAGTTACTAAGCACTTTTACCGCGTCCGACTCATACTGATTTGCACTACATTTATTTTTCTTAATTACCTTATGTTTTCATTTCAATTTGAAGAAGAGAGAACAGTCTCATTTTTCGGCAGTTCCCGTAGATTTCTCCTTTTCGTTTCACTTGTACTTCGTAACTGATTGCCTTATTTCCGAACTATTAGGTGTATGATCACACAGTAATTAAAAGATCACCCACAAAGAAGGACGTGTATCACATTTTTGACAATACCAATTTTCACTGGAATAAAGTAGTACACCACACGAGGCACGCTACCAAAGCAACGGATGTCTTTTTTTCGAAAGTTGGGCTATTTGTAGATGTAAAGTGGACCATACTGGAAGAATGTTGTATATGAATGAAAACGGCGGATGTGGTTGATGTAAGTTTCACTCCGAAGGACATTGTATCGTTAAATAAAAGCATAGAAACGAAAATAGATCCATAATGCTGAAATCAGACTGTCAAGAAAAATTGCAAGAACAGGAAAAATAACTTATATTTCTGCAGCTAGTAAAGACGTTCCTTAAAAAACTGCCTCAGATGTGCTGTGTACAAGAACGCTGCATATCATTTAACGCAAAAATTATACATTAGAATAATATGTTTGGTCTTTCCGTGGTTTTGGTGAAACAACAAGGGTATAGCGATACTTCCGTACAACTACCTTGTTTAGACAAGATATCTTACAACAGTGCAACAAAAGTTTATTGTTTCTGGACGTAACTTTCAGGCCTGGGATCGTACGTTTGGAGTAATCGCGGAAGAAGAAGAGTAATGGATGTCATGATTGCGTATGAGTGGGAGTAATGTAATATCTGAATCTTGCTTAAATCCATCCTCCATTATAAAGGAAATGAGCCAGAATGAGTTCGTTGCTGTCAATGTTCTTGATGAAATTACGGACTCAGACCTGAAAATTATTATGATCAAAATGGTTGTAAGATCATTGGTTGGTCGCAAAATAGTAGTCACAGGATGTTTCTTGATCCATTTATTATTCATTACGCTGTTCGAGCTGTACTCGTCTTCAGATGGCCTGGCGACAAATTAGCAACATAAAATATTTTCTTTACAATTTTGCGAATGTACACGAGTGTCTTAAAGGACGTCCTATGCTAAAACATGATTGAACAACGAAGGCATTTAAAACCAAACACATACGATTTAGCATAGAATGAGTATATAACTTCGACAACAATGCCAGTTAACATTGAAAGAAATGTACGAGGTGTGGCTAGAAAAAAACCGGACTAGTACTGGTGAAACAATAAAACGAATGCAATAAGGCTGAAAGTCGCGTGGCCTGTCACGTGACTCTCGCTCCGCCTACTGCTCGAGTTTCATCTGCCTCCTGCACTCAGTCTGCCCGTGGCGTCTGTTTTAAGTAGTTGACGTTTTGTCTGTGCGTCGGAAAATGTTGAGTGTACAGAAAGAACAGCGTGTTAACATCAAATTTTGTTTCAAACTAGGAAAATCTGCAAGTGAAACGTTTGTAATGTTACAACAAGTGTACGGCGATGATTGTTTATCGCGAACACAAGTGTTTGAGTGGTTTAAACGATTTAAAGATGGCCGCGAAGACACCAGTGATGACACTCCCACTGGCAGACCATTGTCAGCAAAAACTGATGCAAACATTGAAAAAATCGGTAAACTTGTTCGACAAGATCGCCGTTTAACAATCAGAGCAGTGTCTGAGTTAACAGGAGTTGACAAGGAAAGTGTTAGGCAGATTCTTCATGAAAGTTTCAACATGAACAAAGTGTGTTCAAAAATGGTTCCAAAGTGTCTCACAATTGAACAGAAGGAACGCCGAAGAATGATTTGTTCTGACATCCTGGAAAACATTGAAAGTGATCCCACCTTCTTACAAAATGTTATTACTTGCGATGAATCGTGGTTTTTTACTTACGATCCCGAAACTAAACGCCAATCGATGCATTGGAAAACTCCTGGTTCTCCACGACAAAAAAAAAAAAAAGCACAAATGTCAAAATCGAAATTCAAGGCAATGATGATTGTTTTTTTTTTGACATCAAAGGGATTGTGCACATTGATTGGGTACCAGAGGGACAAACAGTGAATCAGCATTACTACATTAGCGTCCTGGCTACCCTACGTGAGCGAGTACGGAGAAAACGGAACGATTTGTGGAGAAAAAAAGTCATGGATCCTTCACCAAGACAATGCCCCAGCTCACAGTGCGTTGTCAGTGAAGACGTTTTTGGCAAAACACAACATTCCCATCTTAGATCATCCACCCTACTCACCTGATTTGGCCCCCTGTGACTTTTTTCTTTTCCCTAAAGTCAAGTCAGCTTTGAAAGGAACTAGATTTGAGACTATTGAAGCAGTAAAAGAAAAAGCGACGGAAGTAATGTATGGACTTACCGAAAATGATCTGCAGCATTGCTATGAACAGTGGAAAATTCGTATGGAGCGGTGTAGAGACCGAGGAGGAGAGTACATTGAAGGAGATAACATGAAATTGTAAATAATTGTAAATAAATGTTTTTTCCAGCATCAGTCCGGTTTTTTTCTAGCCGCACTTCGTATACTAGTCGACTCAGTGAATAACTATGACCTGACACGTATGATGCTTACAGCTGAGTGATGCGGTTGGCAGTTAGTCACACATAAGGGAACTTGTTGATACTAGATAGAGTAAGTGCTGTGGCGCTGCCTTAAATGGTCGATACATAACTGCACGTAGTAATGACATTATCTGTCACAAAATTCATACATACTTTTCTTACACCGTAAATGAAAGTTAATGCCAACCTTACGGGAAGACAAATTTAAAAGACCTACCTGGTACTAGTTCCACATAAGAGAGCTTACTGACACTTATGGTGTAAGTACTACGGCGCTACCGTGTATGACATGCACGTTATCACAAATGATAATTTCTGAACATATTATAAAATTTGACATAAAACGTATACAGAATTTTTTCTTACGTTGTAAGTAAATGTTAACACCAACATGAGGTTCACGCAAGTTTGAATTACATACAGGGTTTTCTAATAAAATTGTGTTGTGTAGTAAACATACATTGAAAACAATAATAAACTTAGGAGCTTGGTGTCAAGAGGTAAAAGTTGCTAAATAAACCATAAAATATACGGGAGAACACAAACCTGCCGCGAGGAGTAGCCGCGCGGTTAGTGGCCCCTTGTCATGAACTGCGCGGCCCCTCCCTCCGGAGGTTGGAGTCTTCCTTCAGGCATGGGTGTGTGTGTGTGTGTTTTTCTTAGCATAAGTTAGTTTAAGTAGTGTGTAAGTCTAGGGACCAATGACCTCAGCAGTTTGGTCCCTTAGAAATTCACACACACACACACACACACACACACACACACACACACACACACACACACACACACACACACACACCACAAACCGAATGAATTACGAAAATAGATTTTTTTCAGAATTTTTACCCACTATTTGTTGAGCAATAACTCGCCAAAAATGCCAAACACCCATTGTCAGTTGCTGGTGGTCTGTTCATTAATTATTATACGAGGGTTGTCCAGAAATTAAGTTCCGATCGGTTGCGAAATGGAAACTACAGTGAAAACCAGAAACGTTTTATTTGCAACAGTTAGGTACACTTTTCACCTACTTCTCCACATAGTCGTTGCTCCACCTTCGAGTTTTTTCCAGCATCAGTCCGGTTTTTTTCTAGCCGCACTTCGTATACTAGTCGACTCAGTGAATAACTATGACCTGACACGTATGATGCTTACAGCTGAGTGATGCGGTTGGCAGTTAGTCACACATAAGGGAACTTGTTGATACTAGATAGAGTAAGTGCTGTGGCGCTGCCTTAAATGGTCGATACATAACTGCACGTAGTAATGACATTATCTGTCACAAAATTCATACATACTTTTCTTACACCGTAAATGAAAGTTAATGCCAACCTTACGGGAAGACAAATTTAAAAGACCTACCTGGTACTAGTTCCACATAAGAGAGCTTACTGACACTTATGGTGTAAGTACTACGGCGCTACCGTGTATGACATGCACGTTATCACAAATGATAATTTCTGAACATATTATAAAATTTGACATAAAACGTATACAGAATTTTTTCTTACGTTGTAAGTAAATGTTAACACCAACATGAGGTTCACGCAAGTTTGAATTACATACAGGGTTTTCTAATAAAATTGTGTTGTGTAGTAAACATACATTGAAAACAATAATAAACTTAGGAGCTTGGTGTCAAGAGGTAAAAGTTGCTAAATAAACCATAAAATATACGGGAGAACACAAACCTGCCGCGAGGAGTAGCCGCGCGGTTAGTGGCCCCTTGTCATGAACTGCGCGGCCCCTCCCTCCGGAGGTTGGAGTCTTCCTTCAGGCATGGGTGTGTGTGTGTGTGTTTTTCTTAGCATAAGTTAGTTTAAGTAGTGTGTAAGTCTAGGGACCAATGACCTCAGCAGTTTGGTCCCTTAGAAATTCACACACACACACACACACACACACACACACACACACACACACACACCACAAACCGAATGAATTACGAAAATAGATTTTTTTCAGAATTTTTACCCACTATTTGTTGAGCAATAACTCGCCAAAAATGCCAAACACCCATTGTCAGTTGCTGGTGGTCTGTTCATTAATTATTATACGAGGGTTGTCCAGAAATTAAGTTCCGATCGGTTGCGAAATGGAAACTACAGTGAAAACCAGAAACGTTTTATTTGCAACAGTTAGGTACACTTTTCACCTACTTCTCCACATAGTCGTTGCTCCACCTTCGAGTTTTTTAATAGTGTTTTATTAACTTTCCAATATCCTCATCATAGAAAGCAGCCGCCCGTGATTTCGGCCAGTTATCTGCACTGGTCTGCAGCTCGTTGTCTGTGGAAAAAATTTTGTCTTCGTAGTCAGCGGTTCTTGTGAGCAGAGATGAGATTCAGGGGGAGACAATTACGGACTGTATTGTGGGTAATCAAACACTTCTCATCGGAAACGCTGCAGGAGTGTCTTCATTGCCCCTGCAGTGTGCGGCCGAGAATTGGCATAAAGACAGAACTGCTCGACAGTTGTGTTGTGTGGGCTGCATGACACAGGCGAAATCTCTAACCAGGCCCTCATACTTGGCGGGAGACGCTATCCCCTGCGCATGTTTACGTGCTCACTGTTCACTTAAAACTGAAAAGAGCGGCGCGACACGATCGACGGGCATACTAAAGACATTGTCCAACACATTTGTGCAAAGCTTTCCCGGCTTTCCCAGTGGCTTCCATTTCGCGACTGATCGGAACCTACTTTCTGGACAACCCTCGTATCTGGCGTAGGAATGTTAAATACTTGGGCTATTTTCGATTGACTGTAAACAATTATTTTGTTCTCTCATGTGACAAGAGTGATGTTGTTTCTTGCTTATATGTGCTTTCTAAATCTTATCTTAAATTCTCTATCCGTTCCTGCCAATTTACAAACTACTGCAAGACCGGCACCTTATTTTGTAAACACCTGTATTTATCTGTATCCTCATCTAGGATATGGCACAAAAATAGTCGTAGATTATTTGTTGTATATTAGATTTTTTGAAAGCATCAACAATTTTTTTCGTAGCCTGCGCCGACGCAAGACAGAAAAATATTGACAACTGCATTTTTGGTACTGGCTATTCGCTTGTCCATCTTTTTGAAAATTTTGATACTTAGTTTCCGAATTGCTTCTCGATAAGGCCATTGTCTACCCAGACTTGAACTACTTTGTTAGTTTCTCTACCAGCTGTATCGTTATCGAAATCACGTTTTGCGATTCTACAAAACAATGAAGTAAAGTAAGCTCCTTTATGTGCAGCCGGATGACAAGAGTCTGACGAAATGATTAAATCTGTTGAGTGGGTTTATGCAACGTCTGAATATTCATTCTTTTATACGTTCTCATGATATACAAATCCAAAATACTCAGAAAACCATCAGTTTTCAATCATGTATTGAACTGCATGTTTTCATGCGTATATTAGGAAACTGTGCTAGAGCCTGAATTTCATCGCAAATTCTCTGAAAAAGGAGTGAACATGTCATCGACGTAGCTACGATACAAAATCCTTATGGGATTTGAATAATTTGTTCTCTAAATAATTTACAAAAATTTCAGACAAGATACCTGAAAAACTGGAACCAATTGCACGCCAATTTTTGAAAATGTGTATGTTTGGTTAAATGTAAAATAATTAAAAGACAAAGAAAGTTTTGTAAGTTCACTTCGCTCTACTGCATTGCGTAGTCTATCTTCCCAAGTGAAAGATTTTTCAAAACAATTCCTACAGGTACATTTGTATAGAGATCCATAATGTAAAAAGAGAATAAAGCAGCGTGTTCTGGCATTTCAAAGTTTTTCAGTAGTTTTGATATTATACGATTGGTGAAATCTAAAGAGTGCTTTAATTTGAGTTTGACAAAAACTGTTAACAACATAATGTGGGCTAGTTATATAGCTGAATATCAATACTGATGATCCATATTCAGTGTATCTCCGTGTTAGTTATAATGTGGTTCATTCTTGGGCACGTCATTCTCTGCTAAAAACAATACAGAAAATCAATCGCAGTTTAACATCCTTATCCCTATTACTAGGTTTCCTTTTGTGTAGAAAGAGCCTCTTCGTCCATTGCACATAAAATGAGTTATTTGTTGCATATCTGTAAACATCTTCATGTGCAATACAGGGAACTTTACGTGAACTTCGCTTCCGAGTGAACAGTTACATTTATTTTTCTTGTGTATAATTTTCTTTGGCACTGTTCCTTGGCCTATATAGAAACATTTCCTTTTAGTTTGTAGCTTAATTAAATAAATACCCTGAATTGTTTCAGTATGTCACATAATATATTCCGTTAATATTTTTCATTACTTTTGCCACTGTAACAGAACATTAATATTTTTTTTAATATGCCACGTTATTCCACAATGTACTTTTACAGGATACGCAACGTTCTCACACGGAAAGCTACACAAAAATTAAGATAAGTTTCTAAAACTTGTAAAATATACTAAATACACCTTGTGTTCCATAATGCATACTGCATCACATAATGATACATAATAATTCGTGTAAATAAATTGTGTCAAAGAAAAACAACAATTATTTTTACCTCCTGAAAAATTATTATTAAAGACGTCTTGCTATTCTGAAAAAACAGTCAGGAAGAACATCTAACTTGAAATATACAGCTGTGGAGCGTAGGAGTTTGAAAAAAAGGTGGTATAAATTTATCTTCCGTTTGTGTGAGGCAGCCGGTTTAGTTAGGCACCCCACATTCCACGAGTTGAAAGCGTATTCACGGAATCTGCCTAACAAATAACATTCCTGTGTATCCACTGCATATGGCCACACTCCTTTGTTCTCGTGGTAATTGGGTGGTTGTGTTATGTACCAGTACAGTAATACTGTTAACAACATTACGAGATGTAGCAGTACACACGTAGTGAAATGACCTGCACGTTGCTTGCACACTACAGAGTGTGTGGAAACTGCAAACACTATGGCGTAATTTAATGCATGACTGTTTCAGAACAGAAACACTCCGCCTCAGTCTACATTCCCAGCAACTGAGAGACCAGGAAGTTGCGAGTAGGTACTATATTTTCCACATACAGTTTCTCCAGGACTGTAGCGGAAAGCACGATTTCTATGCTTGTTACATTTTCCTGTCTGTACAGTTGCACTGTGTGGTATTGTTAAATTCACTGTATGTAAGGTAGGGTTTCTGAATACTGAATCAACTATTCATTATTTCTGTTTGGTAATAGGTGTCAAAGACGGATGCCTTCCGTTCACACTTGTTTTAAATGGATGGTTTTGAAGATGACACCTGAATGATTTACACTCCTGGAAATGGAAAAAAGAACACATTGACATCGGTGTGTCAGACCCACCATACTTGCTCCGGACACTGCGAGAGGGCTGTACAAGCAATGATCACACGCACGGCACAGCGGACACACCAGGAACCGCGGTGTTGGCCGTCGAATGGCGCTAGCTGCGCAGCATTTGTGCACCGCCGCCGTCAGTGTCAGCCAGTTTGCCGTGGCATACGGAGCTCCATCGCAGTCTTTAACACTGGTAGCATGCCGCGACAGCGTGGACGTGAACCGTATGTGCAGTTGACGGACTTTGAGCGAGGGCGTATAGTGGGCATGCGGGAGGCCGGGTGGACGTACCGCCGAATTGCTCAACACGTGGGGCGTGAGGTCTCCACAGTACATCGATGTTGTCGCCAGTGGTCGGCGGAAGGTGCACGTGCCCGTCGACCTGGGACCGGACCGCAGCGACGCACGGATGCACGCCAAGACCGTAGGATCCTACGCAGTGCCGTAGGGGACCGCACCGCCATTTCCCAGCAAATTAGGGACACTGTTGCTCCTGGGGTATCGGCGAGGACCATTCGCAACCGTCTCCATGAAGCTGGGCTACGGTCCTGCAAACCGTTAGGCCGTCTTCCGCTCACGCCCCAACATCGTGCAGCCCGCCTCCAGTGGTGTCGCGACTGGCGTGAATGGAGGGAAGAATGGAGACGTGTCGTCTTCAGCGATGAGAGTCGCTTCTGCCTTGGTGCCAATGATGGTCGTATGCGTGTTTGGCGCCGTGCAGGTGAGCGCCACAATCAGGACTGCAAAGGACCGAGGCACACAGGGCCAACACCCGGCATCATGGTGTGGGGAGCGATCTCCTACACTGGCCGTACACCACTGGTGATCGTCGAGGGGACACTGAATAGTGCACGGTACATCCAAACCGTCATCGAACCCATCGTTCTACCATTCCTAGACCGGCAAGGGAACTTGCTGTTCCAACAGGACAATGCACGTCCGCATGTATCCCGTGCCACCCAACGTGCTCTAGAAGGTGTACGTCAACTACCCTGGCCAGCAAGATCTCCGGATCTGTCCCCCATTGAGCATGTTTGGGACTGGATGAAGCGTCGTCTCACGCGGTCTGCACGTCCAGCACGAACGCTGGTCCAACTGAGGCGCCAGGTGGAAATGGCATGGCAAGCCGTTCCACAGGACTACATCCAGCATCTCTACGATCGTCTCCATGGGAGAATAGCAGCCTGCATTGCTGCGAAAGGTGGATATACACTGTACTAGTGCCGACATTGTGCATGCTCTGTTGCCTGTGTCTATGTGCCTGTGGTTCTGTCAGTGTGATCATGTGATGTATCTGACCCCAGGAATGTGTCAATAAAGTTTCCCCTTCCTGGGACAATGAATTCACGGTGTTCTTATTTCAGTTTCCAGGAGTGTAGATAAGATACTGTATGGTCTTAAAAGTGGCAACTGAATGAAGAACGAAAAATATGAGTGATCCGCATGAGTGCTAACGAGAATCGGTTACATTATGAATACACAAATCTAAAGGCTATCAACTGAAATTAAATTGGAGCGATCACATAGGTTGTGGGGAAAGCGAACCAAAGACTGCGTTTTATTGCCAGAACACTTAGAACATGCAGCCTGTCTACCGAAGAGGCTGCCTGCAGTACGTTTTTCCGTCCTCTTCTGGAGTATTGCTGCGCAGTATGGGATTCACATTTGATTGGATGGACGGAGGACACGGAAAAGGATCAGTGAGGGGCAGCTCGTTTTTTGTTATCGCGGAGTGGAAAAGAGGGTGCAACTGATATGATACGGGAGATGGGGTGGCAATCATTAAAACAAAGGCGTTTTTCGTTGCATTGAGATCTTCGCACGAAATTTCAATCACCAGCTATCTGTTCCGGCAGTGAATATATTTTGTTGGGGTCACCTACAGAGGAAGAAATGTTATTCGTAATAAAATAAGAGAAATTAAAGCTCGGATGGAATGATTTAGGTGTTCGTCTTTCCCTGCGCCGTTCGAGAGTGGAACGGTAGAGAAACAGCTTGCAAGTGGTTCGATGAATTCTCTGCCAGGCATGTAATTGTGAATTGCAGAGTTGTCGTCTAGATATAGATGCAGACGAGGAGAAACTGTTCACCAGCACTCTCCAAGTTATGACAGCTTTGGACACACCTCGTGTCAATGCGTGGAGAGTAGTCTGAACAAGAGCTACATCCACACCATTTGCAGAAAGTACAGATATTGTAAGAGTAGTGAACGACTAACGACGATGAACACAGATTGCACAGTGACGGCTATAGTGCTCCATACCTCAACTACAATTCCTGACTTCGGTGCTATTTACCACTGAATATACGTTTACTCATGATGGCATTGGCTATTGTTCAACACTCACGTTTAGAAGTATCGTTAGAAGTAAAAAAACTAGTTCAGTGTGAACGTATTGTCTGGGATAATCTGTATGCAGATCATTGGGCTGTACATAATGTCACGCGGGTTTCCATATTCAAACCATATCATTTTTCTCAGAGACGTTTTCTATCCTACTGGTGACGAACCATTGCAAGTTCTAAAATTATTTAAAAACAGTCTTGATCGCAGCCGATGTTAACTTCTGACCAGTTTCGACCTTTTCATTACAGACCATCAACAGAGTTTGCGCTGTAAATACAAAAGGTAAAGTGCTATATTACATAGAGAAGCCAATGAAGTAAAATTGTACTCTAATACGATGCATAATTACCCATCTAAATGACGGCGATGGCGCCTGACCCGCTGTGGAGGCCGCAGTCACATATTAGGACGCCGTTTCCATGGAGACATCCAAGTTGGTATGTCTCGCCGTTTCCATGGAGACATTCAAGTTGCTATGTCTCTTAGTTGTGGAAGATGTACTTGACACTTGCATAATAGTGGAGGTCGAGATCAATCACCAGTGATAAAAGGGCCGTTGTTCACAAAAGGGGCGTCAGTTTGGCCAAATTATGTTATTGTGGATATTCTGCAGTGCTTCACTGTTCACAAGAAGAAACGATTTGTTACAAATAATTTAGAAACATATGGAGTTTAGAATAAAAATATATCCTAATACAGTATTACACGCATCAAGAGATTGCACACATATACAAAGACGCATTTAGTTTTTTCTAGTGTTTTTAAGACTTTACATAACTGACTAGTAATACAAATAAGCCAATATGTTTAATTTTCGTATCAATACTCCATACATTGGTTTTATTACGAATTAAGTGCAGTAGCTATATAATTAACGATCGTATAGTGCTAATCGTTTCCTCCAAACGGCGCTCTGGATCTCAGTTGACGAATTACACTAAATTTTAATGCAATTTATTAGGCTGGCTGTAGCACAGAACATGAGCTATAAATGAATATGAAGTCGTTTCTTGATAAGTTAAATTTAAAAGATACATATTTAAAACTGTATAGTAAGTCGTTCCCCATTGGCTGACGGCGATGCCTTAGGCTCTGGAGCGCCCTCTCTCTACCCTATATAACTCGTGGCTGCTTAGCCCTTAGCATCAGTTACTGTGACCGAGACCTCCACAGCGGGTCAGGCACCATCTCCGTCATCCGGATGAGTAACGATGCGTCGTTTTAGAGAATGCTTTTACTTCATTGGCTTCTCTATGTAATACAGCACTTTTACTTTTGTTAGTACATTGCAAACGCTGGTGATAGCCTGTAATTAAAAGGTCGAATCCGAAGATAACATCGGCTGCGATCAAGAGTATTTTTAAATAATTTTATTCCAATAAAGATCACTGATCTCCAGCAGTGTTATAAAATAATCCTTGTAACTTCGTCTGATAATGCTCCTGTCAATAGGAACAGCCCAGCTCACGTTGAAACGATTACACTTACAGATCCATAGCACAAGTTGTTCTGAGGTAAAAAGTAAAGCTCTGGCACCTCTGCACTTACCATACGACGATCCTGACGGGCGTGTATGTCCAGAACCTTACCTGTGGATGTGAGAATGTTCACGTGACCACTGATACCAGCATCGCTGCAGAACTGACACACCCTGCCCAACTTGTGTGGTAAATGTTCGTAAGGACCATGCCGTAACTCGGGAGGCCACAGTTTGACCCCTTTCAGATTCGCTCATTCGGCTGCAGGAAGCACGAGTGCGCATCTGTGGCATGGTTGTCTGCTCGCTTCACATGTTTGCACTAGACCGAGCCGTCTGGCTGTGAGCATTCCCTATTAAACAGTAGGCATAGAAAACGCTCTGGTAGGTATACCACTACTCTATGTAGTGGCGCAAGACGTTGAAACTGTTGTGGCGTAACAAGACAGCCACGCCACTCGGAAGTAGCCGAAAGGCACGCGTTAACTCACGCAGGCTAGTAGATAGGTCTGAAACAGGATACGTAATGAATGCTATAAAGAAAAGTACGTAGCTCCTGGATTACTTAACTTTAATCCATCCTTGTGGTACATCGCTCTTGACGATACAAGTGAGACTCTTTAGATACAAGCTATGTAATGCTAATGGCGCCTTGCTAGGTCGTAGCCATTGACTTAACTGAAGGCTATTCTAACTATCGGCTCTGCAAATGAGCGAGGCTTCGTCAGTGTGCATCGCTAGCTACGTCGTCCGTACAACTGGGGCGAGTGCTAGTAAGTCTCTCGAGACCTGCCGTGTGGTGGCGCTCGGTCTGCGATCACTGTCAGTGGCGACACGCTGGTCCGACATGTACTAATGGACCGCGGCCGATTTAAAGCTACCACCTAGCAAGTGTGGTGTCTGGCGGTGACACCACAGAAACCATTATCAGTACAACTACTAATCCTCATGTGGCATATACCGTCATTGGATGAAAATCGACGTAGTGTTTCCAGGCTTACTAATTTTTTACCGGCAACATATTTGCCACCGACGGGCGAAGACGTATCGATGTCAGGAGGAGCGGACGGATACGTATCGATGTAAGAGACAAGCGGTAGTAGCTACGCTGCGTGACCGCTGCCTACGCTAGTCGGCCTGGGGGTACTACGAAAATGTCTATCTAATGAATCGCATTTCAGGAGTGAGTCAGTTTCCTTCGGAGAGCCACCTCCAGCAGATTATCGTCAGCTACGCTAAGTTACTATTTTCCCATCGCCACTGCCACTGGGCTCTTGAGAATGACATTGGCCCACTCTTCTGGACTCTGCCGATTACTTGACTCGCCCTGCCTAACACAGCGGACATTCGTCATAATTGCTCGACTACGGCTGATAGATTCGGAAACATTTGCTCTGGATATCTGCTACCGCGGCCTAGGTCTGCAGAAACACTTTCACATTTGCTTACATTATTACGAGGGTTATTCGGAAAGTAAGGAACGATCGTCCGCGAAATGGAAAATACAGTGAAAATCCGACGAAGGTTTGCTCAAATGGGCACTGTGTCTAGTATGCCCGTTGATCGCATCATGTCGCTCTTTTCAGTTCTTAGCTCACAGTGAGAACGTAAAGATGGCTAGAAATTAGCGTCTCCCGCCAAGTATGAGGGCCTGGCGAAAGATTTTGCCTGAAGCTATGCAATCCACATAACGTAACTGTGCCGGCCGGAGTGACCGAGCGGTTCTAGGCGTTGCAGTCTGGAACCGCGCGACCGCTACGGTCGCAGGTTCGAATCCTGCCTCGGGTATGGATGTGTGTGATGTCCTTAGGTTAGTTAGGTTTAAGTAGTTCTAAGTTCTAGGGGACTGATGACCTCCGATGTTAAGTCCCATAGTGCTCAGAGCCATTTGAACCACTTTAACGTAACTGTCATATGGTTATTTTTACACGCAATTCTCGGCCGCACTCTGCAGGGTCAATGAAGATGCTCCTGCAGCGTTTTCGATGGGAAGTGTTTGATCACCCACAATACAACTCGTAATTGGCTACCCCTGAGGTTCATCTCTGCTCAAATGAACCACTGGCTATGAAGACAATATTTTGACACAGACAACGAGCTGCAGTCCAGAGTAGAAAATTGTCGCAAATCACTGGCGGCTGTCTTCTATAACGACGGAATTGAAAAGTTCGTACAGCGCTACGACAGATGTGTAAGTCTGAGCGGCGACTGTGTAAAGACGTAGCTGGAAGGTGTAGATAACCGTTGCAAATAAAACAGTTTTGATTTTCACTGTGGTTTCCATTTCACGACCTAGCGTTCCTTACTTTCCGAATAGCCCTCGTATCAAGGGTTACTAATTGCACTCTGTAATAGGAACTGAACTGCTGGGACTTCTCGTGGTAGTTACTTCTAATTCGTTTATTTCCTTGCGAACTTTAATTGTTCCCAGATAAAACCATTCGGTGAGTGAAATTGCAGTATTGTTTGATGACCAGTAAATACTTTAACTATAACAGCGTTGTTTATTGCTCTACGTTACAGCACAAATTATGACACCAGCTGGACGCCAATTCCCAAAAGTTTGACGGGGAGGTAAATTGGGACCTGTTCCATGGCCGTTAAGGTAACCAGATGTTGCACCCCTTCATTATTTCCAGTGTGTTACTATGGAAATTGTAATGTATGCTAGTCTTATAATATTGAAGGATAACATACCATGAATCCACGCTGCGTCTGGACTACTGAACGCATAGCGAAACTTCTTTCAACATCTACGTCAGTGTCTACATAGTCTGTGTATGCTCTGGAATCAAGTTGGAATTCCAGTTTTTGAACATCTTCTGTAGTAGTGTACTAAACGCTGTAAGTTCTTATTGGGTTTTTAACGAAATTTTGAGCTTCAGCCCCTCATTATATCCCAAATGTTCTTTTTAAAATAAATAAATAAATAAATAAGTAAACACGTGAATTTCCGGACCTAGATACAGTCTTGAAATATGATAACTATGCTGTCCTGCTCAACATACCAAGCGTTCCGAAGGCGCAGTTCATACATCTGTCTCACACAGATGTCAAATGGGTTGCATAAACGAGTAGGACACTAAAACACAATTTAATGAAACTTTGAAGCCTTCGTTCTCAATCATAGCGCCCATAGTGCCGAGACACCGTATTTCTGTGAAAGACTTACCACATACACGCCCTGTGGATGTAGTTAAAGTCGCCGCTGTCTCTGTCACATTTAGAGAGGCATGCAGTGTCTGACACCAATGCCAAATCTTGGCGGAACGGGGCATACAGATTCAGGAGACCAGAATCGGAGTGCAAGAAATAATAATCCTGATCTTTCATATTTTATGCGAAAAATTTATGTACTTTTTCGTTCACTTTTTGAAGCTGAAAGAAATGGTTATATACAATTTGATGCAGTCTGTTACGGACTTCATTCACATCTGGTATCTCAGATAATGGATCAAGCTAAATTAAACTGTCGTGATTGCCACTGAAAATACGTCCTCCTTCTCAGTTCTATGAGTCTGTGCTATTCCAAAGGTGAAAAACTGATTTTCATATGCGTCTAATTTCGTACAGATACACAATGGTTTTGACGTCATTTTTAACAAGGTGCAGCAGACAGCTGTTCTTCTTGTGACAGGACAGAATATTAACACCCTACGAAGATGGCTACTGTGTGTGTGTCAGTCAGAATGATGAGTTAGAATGCGGGTCCGGGACTGGAATTCTTGTTCTCAACCATTTATACACTTAGTTCTGCGAGCAGAATATTTCAATCTTCTTGATAGTATTAATTTCATGGTACAACAGCACGTAGACTAGAGTGCTCACGAGAAACTCGTCTAGCTTGAAGAGGGAAACCAGATGGCGCTATGGTTAGCCCGCTAGATTGCGCTGCCATAGGTGAAACGGATATCAACTGCGTTTTTTAAAAATAGGAACCCCCATTTTTATTACATATTCGTGTAGTACGTAAAGAAATATGAATGTTTTAGATGGACCAATTTTTTCACTATGTGATCACGTAACATTCCGCCAGTATGGACGGTATTTGCTTCGTGATACATTACCCGTGTTAAAATGGATCGTCTAGGCGCTCAGTCCGGAACCGTGCGACTGCTACGGTCGCCGGTTCGAATCCTGCCTCGGGCATGGATGTGTGTGATGTCCTTAGGTTAGTTAGGTTTAAGTAGTTCTAAGTTCTAGGGGACTGATGACCACAGATGTTAAGTCCCATAGTGCTCAGAGTCATTTGAACCATAAAATGGACAGTTTACCAATTGCGGAAAAGGTCGATACCGTGTTGATGTATGGCTCTTGTGATCAAAATGCCCAACGGGCGTGTGCTATGTATGCTGCTCGGTATCCTGGACGACATCATCCAAGTGTCCGGACGGTTCGCCGGATAGTTCCGTTATTAAAGGAAACAGGAAGTGTTCAGACACAAGTGAAACGTCAACCACGACCTGCAACAAATGATGATACCCAAGTAGGTGTTTTATCTGCTGTCGCGTCTAATCCGCAGATCAGTAGCAGACAAATTGCGCGAAAATCGGGAATCTAAAAAACATCGGTGTTGAGAATGTTACATCAACATAGACTGCACCAGTACCATGTTTCTATGCAACAGGAATTGCATGGCGACGACTTTGAATGTCGTGTACAGCTCTGTCACTGGGCACAAGAGAAATTACGGGACGATGACAGATTTTTTCCACGCGTTATATTTAGCGACAAAGCGTCATTCATCAACAACGGTAACCTAAACCGGCAGAATATTCACTATTGGGCAACGGAAAATCCGCGATGGCTGCGAAAAGTGGAACATCAACGACGTTGGCGGTTTAATGTATGGTGCGGCATTATGGGAGGAAGGATAATTGGACCCCATATTTTCGATGGCAATCTAAATGGTGCAATGTATGCTGATTTCCTACGTAATGTTCTACCGAAGTTACTACAAGATGTTTCACTGCATAACAGAATGGCGTTGTACTTCCAACATGATGGATGTCCGGCACATAGCTCTCGTGCGGTTGAACCGGTATTGAATAGCATATTTCATGACAGGTGGATTGGTCGTCGAAGCACCGTACCATGGCCCGCCCGTTCACCGGATCTGACGTCCCCGGATTTCTTTCTGTGGGGTAAGTTGAAGGATATTTGCTATAGTGATCCACCGACAACGCCTGACATCATGCGTCAGCGCATTGTCAATGCATGTGCGAACATTACGGAATGCGAACTACTCGCTGTTGAGAGGAATGTCGTTACACGTATTACCAAATGCATTGAGGTTGACGGACATCAATTTGAGCATTTATTGCATTAATGTGGTATTTACAGGTAATCACTCTGTAACAGCATGCGTTCTCAGAAATGATAATTTCACAAAGGTACATGTATCTCATTGGAACAACCGAAATAAAATGTTCAAACGTACCTACGTTCTGTCTTTTAATTTTAAAAACCTACCTATTACCATCTGTTCGTCTAAAATTGTGAGCCATATGTTTGTGACTATTACAGCACCATCTATCACAAAGCGAAAAAAGTGGTCCAACCAAAACATTCATATTTCTTTACGTACTACAGGAATATGTAATAAAAATAGGGGTTCCTATTTTAAAAAACACAGTTGATATCCGTTTGACCTATGGTAGCTCCATCTATCGGGCCAACCATAGCGCCATCTGGTTTCCACCTTCAAGCTAGACAAGTTTCGTTCTTTGTAGTTTTTTTGTTTGACGCTTACTTCGTGAGATAAGTTGTTTTGAATTCATAACATCCAGGTATATATGGCACTGTACTCCAATATCGTTAACTTTTAGACATGCAGATGGGGCCTGAAGACAGTGGAATACCGTAACTGTTAGTCAAAATAGAATAAAATAACATCTCAGTTACATGGCTATTGTGGGAATTCATTGATAATAAAGTAAATGAATGGGGTTTCGTTGTGTTCAGTGATGAAGAGTGTTTCTGCGGATTCGAGGACAACCGTCGGCGGCAAATATGGCATTGACCTGGTGGGAGATCCCATTCTTACAGTGTTTTGTGGTGCAGTTTTTTAAGAGGACCTTGCTAGCTCACACACGTCACGAGACTCTATGAACTGTTTGCATGATGTTAATGAATTCGTGTGGGCAATAAGAATCCAGGGCTGCCCCGGTTGAACATGTGTGGGACCAGCTCGGACGTTAACTCCGTCCCAGTGCCAGTATCGGGTATATCAAGAGACAGTTACAACAGTTGTGTGTTAACTTGCCTCAGAAGAGGATACATGGGTACTATGTCATCCTTCCCTACAAAATCAGTGCATGTATACAGGCTGTGTCATACTAATAAGTGGGTTCATATTGCCAAGTTCTCTGCAAATTGTACTCGATATTTTAAAATGACATCACCTATCCTCTGAACCCATGAAGTTCCATTACGTTTTCTCCTCCCCTTCTGAATTCTTCATGTTTTGTCAGGCTATGTATTTCCTCTGATTTTTATCGAGGTCACTCCTAACTCTACTGGCCTAGACGAGTCCAAGGAGCTGGCCGCAGCCTAAGTGATGATCAGAGCCTCCTTCCCTACACATCTTGCTATGGAGGATCCTTCAGCAGTGTATGAATACATCGGTGACAAATTCGTTTAAACTCTTTTGTACCCACTTACCACGTATCGTCTCGTTAATGTAGCGCCAACAACGGCTTCCTATATGTTGATTCAAAAACAGCGCTAACGTCCTCTTCCTCCAATTATTTTGTTGGCGTTTCATCACCCCACACAGGGTGGTTATGAAAATTAGACCTGCAGTCTGAAATGGTGGTCTCGTGACCTTAGGGGCTGCATACATTTAATATGGAATCGGTACAGCAACTAGACAAGAGAACGACTCATGCCTCTCCTCTAATGCTAATTATCGTCTCATTGTTTCCGAGACTTTTGGTCATTATGCGTACCATGCACCCTACCATCTGAAGCGTGCAAAAAGAGAGAGATTTTAAACTGTTAAACTTTAGGTGTGCTAGAGAATATGCTTTAAAATGCTGATAAATTCGGTGCAACAAGTTATCAGGTGATACTGCACGACGTGGGTATTTTCCGACGCAGAGAGCACGGGTTTGTTATATGCGTTTCCTAAACCATAGCAGAAAATCATGCCAACAGGGTCATTTGTGGAGTACTAGGCTTCCATTACTATCAAGTTGCTGAAGAGTTAAAAGAAATTACGCTGGAACATTAGCACGATCAACACGATAATAAAATTATTTATACACCCAGAATTGGGCACTGTAACACAGAGTAACAGGACTTAAGCTACAGTGCCACACATACTGAGAACCATACAGTTGACTGCAGCCTATCTTATGCACAGACTGTTGTGACGGATCGCCTATTGCCACCATTCTGATTTATTCTCATAGCTGAACACGCTGTCTAGTTCCCATGTTATGTTGAATAAAACATCTGCTGAGAGATTTACAAGCTATCTGCTGTGGGGAAACTTCCTGTATTTTAACAGAGTTGAAAATTTTGCAGAATATTTTAACTGATTCAGATACGCTGCCATCGATACGACTGGTGCACTAACAGCGGCCGGCCATCTGCAGCGAATAACAGACAGCACCGCGATAATGCGGCGGGAGTAAAACAGTACTCGGCTCTGCCGGCTGCACATTGAGAAAATATAATTATATTGTTAATTAATAGTTCTGTATGATCTCCTGTCCTGTGAACTACTTAGCTCCTAGGCAGATTTGCCTATTATTGCTTTAAAGTGCACTTAGGTGATTTACTGACAGCCAGAGACTCAAAAGGCGCTAAACATGTAAGGGATTGGAAGAATATTCGTCATTGTGTTACAGTTATAATTTGAGACTTGTGACTAACAGATTTCGTTTATTGAAATGACTTTATTATTTTGGATGGTATGTGGACGTTTAGGACTGATCAGTTAAAATTCGTTTGTGATTTAGAACCCATAGCTTTAGGAAAGGCTAGATACCTTGAGATGATATGTGGAGGCTGAGAATTTCTCTCCACAGTGGTTCTTGTAGTCAGAGACTTAATAATTACGGGTTATCAGTTATTTCAGAATAGCGTTTTTTTTTTAGTCAAGGTCACGCTCGTGTGGGATCTTCTTGGACCGATGAAATCACATGAGTGCATACAAGTTTAGGCAGCGCAGCGTTAGTCAGAGCCACCTGATGAAAGATTCGCCACAACCTAGAGCACTGTGGTACAGCAACGCGTCAATACGTTCAGGGAGTGCCAATACACCGATTGCACTCATAGCTGCAAGCACAACAACAGCCGCATTTCTGTCGTTCCTACGAATGTGCGTGTCAGCCTCATAAAGTATGCGTCCCCTGGCCCATTACTAATGGTTACGTTTACCTTCTTTCGATTAATAGTACCACCCCTCAAAGTATTCCACATCTTTTTCAAAATTCCATCGATAAAATTTCGAAGGTGGTTCAGTGATATTTTCTGAAGATTTATGAATAAGCTGCACGTGATCTCCAGTGGAAAATTACAGAATAATAATTTAATTACGACTTATTCGCTTTGATGCCACAGCGACCATTGTATCTGTGAAAATACCTTCACGGAAGTGAAAGAGCCTGTGGTAGGCAAGCGACATCCCAGTAATTTTGGAAGAAATACGCAGCGGCCAACTTCGCATCAGCATACCTTATCGTACTACTAAAACAGTTTGAAGAATAAACTTTAGACAGAATCAGACTGTACGGAATGGAAGCTTTAAGGGGAAAAGAGCACCTTACTGTTGTCTGCAGCAAGTATAGTGACTGAATGGGACAAGTTTGTTACCAAACAAGACACGTAAAACATACTGTCGAAAATTTCACTGTTGTGCAGATATTTTCAGGGTGATGCAGATATAAAGGTAAATGGTTGGGGGAAAGTGGAGGTAAGGAATCAAAACTGACATTACGACTTTCCTTAGAAGATATGTTAAAGAAAGGGGTTGGACAAAAATGTGAACACACCGGGAGAAATGCATGCTTGAAAATAAATGCAGATGCTAACCAAGCCAGAAGGTTGGGCTGTTTCGTTTGACCACAAACGAAACCTACGTAATGTCCTGAATAGGTTGCAACTGTCAGTGTATAGTGTAGTTGTGAGTGCATTATGTTGGAGCTAAGTGAATTCGCATGTGGGCAAACTAATGGTTCTCGAGTGGTGGGCGCTTCCACAACCAAGGTAGCCGAAGTGTGCGCTGCTTCAGGAGGCACCGTATCAAAGATTTATACCACATACAGGGAAAATAGAAGAACATCACTGCTAAGCTACTGCTCGGACGAAAATGTGCGTCGAAGGATCGTGACAGACGATCATTGAGGATTGTGACTCAAAATAGGAGTACTACAGCTACAAAAAGAGCTCTGGAATTTCAAGCACACGCATCAGTTATGCAAATGCCGGTGAAAGGAAAACGTGGTGCCGCATTCATAAAACCTGGACAATGGAGCAATGTAACAAAGTATTTTAGTCGGACGTGTCTTGCTGTAAGGTGGCTATAATTTCGCACCTTACTAGCACTCTTCTAAATACTTTGACGTGATTTACAACCAGAATTAGGTATCATTTGATAGGTTGTACACGAATATTTAAAGAAGACTGACATTGTCATGTACACCTTGTAAATAGTTGTTAACGCTTATTGCATGAAAGGTGATGGAGTGTCTTTATTATCAAAACGGCGTAATTAATGATTGACTATACTAGTAGAGGTTGGAACGCCAATGGAAGTGAAACGGCAGGCGTAACTCAGGCCCTGGGTCGAAAAGGCCGCACAGGTGTGTTGGTCCTGCTTAACAGGGGAAGTAGCCCTAGCCGGGCGGTCGGGGCACCTGAGCGCTGAAGCGCAATAGCGTGGCGGCTGGCCGGTGTTGTAGCTATGCCGGAAGCATAACTGGAAACTCTGACAATCTTGGACGCAGCAGAGAGGGAAAAAGAAACGTTACTTCGGAAATCACGCAGGCTGGGTTATTTCCGAGGATTTTTACTCTGAGAAGTGTGCCATTGTATGAATTCCTAATTAACGGAGATAGGTATTTCCTCTCAAACTTTTCGCGCTGGACAACTAAAGACTAAAATATGGTTGGTCGGTGTTTGGAGGAATCTGTAGAGAGGGAGAATATTCCGTGGTTTCGAGAATGTGATTCTCCTTCTTCAGTTACAAGGGAGGGGAGGCGAGCTTTGCTGGGGAGCCAGCAGTGGAGAGAAAGGGCCTTCCGTTTCGAGCGCCCGTGCTTCACAGTCGATCAGTATCAGCTTTTGTTGGTACAGACGGACTTGCTGTCTTTTCTCTCAGGAGATTTTATAGTTAGAACGGTTAGACGCTGTACTGTTGCGAACTTCTACGATTCTGGATTTCGCCTCTGGGTCTGTAGAACACAGAGAGGAGAAGACAGTACTAGAGTATACTAGTCAGAGGACAGCCTTCTGCCGTCCCAGTGTTTGAAAGAGTTTATTTTGTGGCTCGAGATCGTCGCATACGTGTACGAGAACCATCACTCCGACGCACCGGACGCAGTACATACGGCGACATTGCTAATTGCTTCGCCTTATTGGGCCTATGAGGCTAAACAGCTGTGATGACGTAAGTTTTAATTCCACTGAGGTTGCACACCACTGTAGATCATCTTCGAAAGTAGTGCCTTCTAGTGTCTGGCATGTAGATGGTGTCGATCATCTCGCGTTATTTATATTAGATCTCGTAGCCATAAAAATGGACAGATTTGGGAAATTGATCAGTAATATTAGTTAGGAAATATAAACATTTGTAATATAAAGGGGTTTTTAATCTACAATAAATGTATAAGCAGGAACAACATTTATCATTTAGTAGCTACTAGTTTCCTTAATCATTAATTTATGTGTAGGTTGCAATTCGCCACTGTAATTCCGCCAGAGACAAGAAAGGGCTTTAAATAACAGTTGAACAGAATGGATAGTGTCTTGAAAACGGGTTATGTCGGAGCTGTCTGTAATCAAAAATTAAGCTCGTTTATAACTCAACTTTCGAAACGATAACCGCCTTAAGACACAGAGGGCCCCCCACTTATCACTTCTCCACCACGAGTGCTGCCAGACGACTCCACAATTTCGCAAGCTCGAGACCTCTCCACGAAATTATTTGACATTTCGGACTTTCACCTAATCAGAAGGAGGAACAGAAATATAAGCATCCTCATTGTCCACTTTCTGCTACTGCTAAAAGTTCATCTGTAAGACACTGCTTCATTGAAGGACTTTTTGAACTCACAATATGATGAGTGTTGGAAACGCCAGCCGCCCTGTGGAGATTATTGGCCCTTACATATTCGCACTGCCAGTTCAGTCCACCACGAATGTAGGGAGATTACGGAAAAACCTGCCCACCGTCTTCAGGCTAGACCAAACCCCACTTCTCCCTGCAATCGGAAACTGGCTGAGGTGATTACAAAAACGAACAGGCCTAACACACATGGATGGTTAGAAAATGATGATATTATACAGCTCTTCCCATCGGCGACAGATAATCAAAATATTGGCCCCAAAAAACTTAAGCAACATAATAAAACAACGTGAAAGCATTCATCGTGTAAGAACTATTGCTGTCATTGGTGTTGAGTCGTAGTAAATCGTATTCTTAAGCATCGCTAGTTTCTCGAACTTTCGTGCCCGCATCTCGTGGTCGTGCGGTAGCGTTCTCGCTTCCCACGCCCGGGTTCCCGGGTTCGATTCCCGGCGGGGGTCAGGGATTTTCTCTGCCTCGTGATGGCTGGGTGTTGTGTGCTGTCCTTAGGTTAGTTAGGTTTAAGTAGTTCTAAGTTCTAGGGGACTGATGACCATAGATGTTAAGTCCCATAGTGCTCAGAGCCATTTGAACCATTTGATTTCGAACTTTCGTAACTAAGTGCGCTTCTTCTCTGGTAGAGGCACTGTCTTGCTTTAAACGTCAGTTGTGTCCAAGCGCTCCCAATTACGTGCACATATGTGTGCGGAGAATCGTTATTTGGGTTCCAGGGAGTCGTGTATGGGTTCTATAAGAAGAGGTCGCATGGAGCTGCGTCGCACATAAAATGTTTGAAGAATTTCTTGAAGAGTTGACCGCGAGTTAAAAGTATTAAGTCGGTTTGTGAAGAAAAGTAATTTATGACTCGAATTATACACGGGAAGGTGCGCGGAATTATTTATGAAATTTGTGGATGAAACAGCATAATGACTGGTCAGCAACTTCCATTGGCGGAACATGTTTATATTTGAACAGAGACGAAATGAATTCAGTGAACAGTTATAAATTATGAATTTATTGGCGAAATGCGATGCAGCATTGGTTACTTGAGCGTGAATGTACAATGAGCTTAGCTGTTAATACAAGTGCGCATGAGTCTGGGCATTGGTACGTGCCAGAAGAGATATTAAAACGAAGTAATATTGATTTGTGCCGTTATTAATTGAAAATGATATTTTTCATTTTATAATTGAGGAACTTTAATATTTGAAAACTGAAAGAGACATTCATTCGTAACAGGGTACATGGTCAGGTTTATTTAGTAACGAAGCGTGTTGTCTCTGTAAAGCTCCCATACTCGAGTCCGTCCGCGTAAGGGCGTATCTTGAATTTCAACAGCAACACAAACTTTTCTGCACAGCTGACAATGTTACTGAAGTAGAATGTGATCACTACTGAGGGCACCTTGTTGCTTCTCGACGTTAAATGCAATTAAAGCAAATGTATCATATTCGACAACGTAGTTCTTGAGTATATGTTGAGGTGTGGAACACGGAGGGGTTAACATGAACAAGGACCAAGGGTGTGAAAGCAAACTGAAAGAATCGGAAATTATGTTCAGACTTAATTTATTGTTCAATAACTGAATACAGAAGTCTCATGTTTTATATACAAATCCCATTCAACGGACCACGTGTCTTTACATGGCCATGATGCACCCAAAATAAACACTACATATTAGCTTTAATGCCAGAAGTGTTATTCGATATTAAAAAAGAGTAACAGCTAAAAGAGAAACTAGAAAAAGGCACAGAGAACAATGGCACAGTTTCATCAAAAATTTGGGAAGAGATGTAACAAGAGAGACAACTTCAACAGTTAAAATCATTAAGAAATTAAACAGAGAAGTAATGTGCTTCACACATTCAAATAATAAACAAAGAGACCTCGCTAAAATATTTTTAAGAGATATGGATCCAAAAACAAACAGGACGTCAAACGGTGTAAATATATATACTGACACTAACGTTCTATATGAGATCTCTGTATACAAATGGTATTGACCTGACTGACTTACCGTCTGACTGAATCATTATCGCACAAACCAAACTGCTAAGGATGGAAACTTGAAATTTGAAGGTCTGTATCTTATGCTGTACGCGTCGTTCAAGAAGGTACTTTTCGAAATTCCAACTATCAGGGGGCGAAATAGGGTATGAAGTTTTATATTATTTAATGGTGCTATTAAGACAACTTTGAAGCTAGAACTACGAAAATTGGAATTTGGTTTCTTGGTCAGAAATAAAGAAATACGTTTCAGCATTTTTGGAAATAGTTGGTGAAAGCTTTATTTAAAATATATTATTATTAAAGAAATATTAAAGCATTTTAAAGCTACATATATGAACATTGGTATTTTACTTCTCGGTTACAAACAAAACAAAAAAAGACATCTTTCGTTGTTCTTGAAATTGAATCGCTAAGGGGATGAAACAATGGATGAGACTTTCTATGAAAATATCTTATGAAAGCATTTTATGGCTATATCTATTAAAATTTTAATTTGGCTTCTCGCTTAAAAATAAAAAAATATGTGTTTCACTGTTTTTGGAAATTCGACCCCTATAGGGATGAAACAGGGAAAAAGTTTTATGGAAATATTTCACTGTGCAAACATTTTTGAAGCTAAACTTGTGAAAATTTGCATTTGGCTTCTCTGTTAGAAATAAAACATATGCATGTCACTGTTTATGGACATTCAAACCCTAAGGGGATGAAATAGGGGGGTGTAACGTTTTATGAAAATATTTCATTGCGATAGCATTTTTGAAGCTAAATCGTAGAGAACTGGTGTTGGGCTTCTTGGTTAGAGATGAAAAAAATACATGTTTAACTGTTTCTGGAAAATCATTCCCCAAGGCGGGGAAAAACGGTCTCATTGATTCACTGACTCATCATCGCTCAGCAGCATCGCTAAGGATAGAAACTTGAAATTTGGAGAGGACGTGGATCTTATACTGTAGGCATTGTTTAAGAAGGGATTATCCGAAGTTCCACTCCTAAGGTGGTGAAATAGGGAAGGAAAGGCTTTTTGAAAGTATGTAGCTGTTAAGAGATTTTTGAAGCTAGAACTACAAAAACTGATGTTTGGTTTCTCAGTCAGAAAATAAAAAAATACGTGGTTCAGCATTTTCGGAAATTCAGCTACTAACGGGGTAAAATAGTGGGCGAAAGTCTTTTTGATAATAAATAATTACTAAATAACTACTAAAGAATTTTTAGTGCTACATCTGCGGCAATTGGTATCTGAGTTCCCGGTCAGAAATAAAAAAAATACTTGTTTCTGTGTTCCTGGAAATTCAATCCATAAGGAAGTACAATAGAGGACGAAAATTTTTGAGAAAAAGCTTCGTTACATTAAAAAATTTTAAAGCTAAATTTATGAAAATTTATACTACACTTCTCGCTTAGATATAAAGAAATATTTGTTAGTAGATCAATGTTTGAAATGGAAATAGCACCACGAGAATATAAAAGACATGATTCATAAAAAAATTGGACTCTAGGTACCAGAATCGTTTTTGGTCAGAACTATATTCGGAAAATATCATTCTTATATGGCCTTAATTGATGTGAAAAGCTTTGAAGGTGTTGCAATTTATTAACAAAATATAAATTCTGCAGGTCATACAGTCTACACGAGCGAATCACCGGACGCTAAGCTAGTCCACTATAAAAAGTTAGAATCAGTACTGAATTCCAACGAAAGTAACAGACTGTCTGACGAAGATGGCACTAATATGGAACACTTTAAATTCATTGACAGGACATGCAAGGAATGGTTGCAGAACTTAATGAACGGAATCAAGAGTGGAGAAATCCGCTATACGTATATGGATGGCAGAGAGCAATTGAAATACCAGTGCATACAAATGTGACGTCGGAGCCTGAAAAACTAGAGAGGAATAAGTTTGCTCAACATTGGTTATAAAATTTGCTCCACTACCATAAAATCAAAATTAGAAACGCTTCATGAACCCCGGGGTCATCTGTAGATGGCTTCTCCACACTGAAGATGCTAACTAAACAAGAAAAGATATTAAAAAGCAGAAAACACATCTGGAATTTATTGATATTAAGAACGCTTTCGATACAGTTGCCAGATCAAAACTTTTCACAATTCTGGTAGAAAGTAATATTTCATCATGCATCATAAGGTAGGTCACAAAATACGAGTCAATATGCGAGTCTAGTCAGAACTGGACAACAGCTGTCGGAATGGAAACACATTGACCAAGGAGTAAGAAAAGAATGTTTCCTCTTACCGCTTGTTCAACGTACTTATAAATAAAATAATAAATGAATGCAGACAAAATCCCCATATCATAATCAAGATAGACAAACTAAGCTAGACACACTGACACACTTTTGTCAACAAATGATCATGATCTGTTTGCAGAATCCGAGGGTAATCTATAGAGATCTCTATATGGCCTGCCCACAGCAGAAAAAATGTGCAACTTGGAAATAAAATAAAATCAAAGTCATTGTCTTCATCGGGAAAGATCACAAGACAACTTATATTTCAACAGACAATACAACCCTAGAGCAAGTATCAACATTCAAATGCCTAGGGAACAACCTCAGTGACATTCAAGGAAACGATATGCAACACAAATTTCACAAAAGTCATAGGACTAAGAGATAGCATCTCCAGATCACCGACTGTTCAGCGTCACACCAGGTTCAAACTGTACAACACCCTGGTCAAACCTCCTTTCTTGTATGGTAGCAAATCTTATACATTCCGCCGAACGAGGTGGTGCAGTGTTTAGCACACTAGACTCGCATTCTGGAGGACGACGGTTCGAATCCAAGTCGAACCATCCTAATTTAGGTTTTCCGTGATTTCCGTAAATGGCTCCAGGCAAATTACTTCTTGGTACGATTCAAAGGGCACGTCTGATTTTCTTCCACATCCCTGAAACAGTCCGAGCTTGTTTTCCGTCTCTAATAACATCGATATCAGCGGAATGTAAAACCCTAGTCGTTCTTGCTTCCTTCTGGAAACTCCGCAAAGGTGTCGAACGGAGCGCCGAGATGCACTGTTGCGCAACGACAACAGCCTGTTCTGGAAACCTGTTCATTCAGTTGCATACGTGAAGGTGCGATCTAATTCGATGTGCCAGTACTAAGAAAATGACTTATCTACACATTGTGACACGCTTGTCCCTTGGTAGCGCCCTCTGAAACTTTGCCAAGGCGAGAGACAGGACAACCAGTTTCTGTACAAGACTCCATAATAATTAACCTAAAAGACAGTGTTGTGACAGATAATCCACAAGTTGCAGGTACTCTTAACAATCACTTTCTAAACGTAGCAACAAATATAGGTTTAAATGGATCAACTGAAGAAGAAAGAGAATATATGATAAACGTTGTATAGGTTACAGGGCTATTACAAATGATTGAAGCGATTTCATAAATTCACTGTAGCTCCATTCATTGACATATGGTCACGACACACTACAGATACGTAGAAAAACTCATAAAGTTTTGTTCGGCTGAAGCCACGCTTCAGGTTTCTGCCGCCAGAGCGCTCGAGAGCGCAGTGAGACAAAATGGCGACAGGAGCCGAGAAAGCGTATGTCATGCTTGAAATGCACTCATATGAGTCAGTCATAACAGTGCAACGACACTTCAGGACGAAGGACTTGCCGTTTTTAGCAACTGTAATAAAAATAAATAAAAATAATGTAATCTCTCTCTCTCTCTCTCTCTCTCTCTCTCTCTCTCTCTCCCCCTCCCTAGTCGGAATATACAAACACTCACAAAGTGAGAGCAGACGCTTTCAGCACTATCAAAACAAACTAAAGACGTACACATCCCGCAACAGCGAAACAAAACGCGCAGAATGGAGGGAGGACAGTGGTATTTTCCAGTACGGAAGTGTAAATGTGATAAGTGAAATGAAAGTGCTGTGTACAAGAAGTCAACAGACACAAGTAGAAGACGAATAATGACAGAAGAGTGCAATAAAAAACAAAACACCATGAGTAACGAAAAGAATAAGAACTGTTTATAGTAACAAGTAAAGCGTATGAATTATTATTGAGTACAACCAACAGAAGTGTCAGGAAAAACAACCATATTGCTATAGTGTCCACTTGAGGATGTTTAAAAATAAAGCGAAACGCTTTTGGTCTTAGTAAGGTTTTTATGACGGTTGCTAAAGACGGCAATTGCCTATACAACTTGTGTATGTGTGACTGCGGAAAAAGGGCCGAAAAACAAAGGAGGCAACATGTGTATTACAATTGTCATTCCACAAAATTTTAACCAACTGGAAGTAGTACCAACATCTTTCCATGAAATTAATACCATTATAAAAATTAAAACAGAAATGGTTAATGTGGGGTTGATGGAATTTCAAACAAAATTCTGAAAAGTTGTTCCAACTTAATAGATAACGGCCTTAGTGACATATGCAATACATCACTAGAACAGGGAATGTTTTCAGGTATTTTAAAATATGTAATTATTAAAAGATTTCCAGGAAAGGTGACAAGTCAGACTTAGAGAAGTATTGTCCACTTTAGTTAGTTACCTCCTTTCCGAAAATATTCTGAAAGGCGATATACTCAGGACTCTTCGCAGCATTAAGTAGAAACAGTTTACTTATCATATCACAGTTTGGAATCCAGAACTGTTTCTCTGCTCAGAATGATATTTGTACGTTCACTCATCAACAGTACAAGCCTCAAATAATAGCATAACGCCTGTTGGTACTTTTTGTGATTTTTCCAAGGCATTTGATTGTGAAGACCATGGTAATCTCTCAGGAAAACTCAAGTTTTTTAGAATTGATGGGTTTAGACACAGACAGTTTGAATCATACTTAACAGAATTCAAAGATTCGTGTTGAATAATTCAGACACTGTCGGGAAGCTAGAAAATTTTAGTGACTGGGAATTTCCACAGTATCTTATATTGGGTACACTCCTATTCCTTGTATATGTGAATGACTTTGTACCTCACATTCAGCATGCAAAATTGGTGCTTTTTGCAGACGGTACAGTGTTATAAAAAGTCCCTTGGACACAAATCAGTAGAAGAGTCGGTAAATGATATTTTCCAAAGAATAATTGACTGGTTCTCTAAAAATGGACTCCCTATAAAGTTTCCCAAAAAAACAGTACATTCACTTCTGTACAATAAATAGAGTCACACCAACAATTCATGTAGCACAGGAGCAGGAGTCAGGATATACGGTAGAATGCTTCAGAATTTTGTATGTATGTATTGATGTAAGCTTAAACTGGAAGAAGAATATTACTGAGCTTCTAAAACAATTAAGTTCAGCTAGGTTTGCTCTTGAGATAATTGCTAATCTTGGAAACAAACGTATCAATCTCTTGAAATATTTTGAATATTTCGACTCACTAATATCGTACATAATAATTTTCTGGATTAAGTTATCTCTTAGAAAGAAAGTATTTATTACCTAAAAGCGAGAAATCGGAGTATACGCTGTTGTGGGAGCTAGGCCGCTCTCACAATACGTCATAAATAATCCATCACTATTTGAGAACAGTACTAGAGGGAGAAATAACCTTTTTTACCCATTGTTGAAGCGGTCGGTGGCTCAGACAGGAGTTCAATATGCAGCAACAAGAAATTTTTTGTTCATTTGCCCTATAACATAAACATGTAGCTAAACAAATTTTAAAACTAATTTAAAATCATTTCTCCTGGACAACTCCTTCTATTCCACTGATGAATTTCAGCTTAAAAATTGGTAGCAATAAAAAATGAAGATATATAAATGTAGTTGCATGAGTAGTCCTAAAATAATAATATATTCATTAATGTTAGCTCTAACCATGTTTACATATCATGTAAACTGACTCGTTCCACATCATTTCGTTAAAAGGATGGTTCAAATGATCTATGTGACATGTAACTAACTGAACAATGAACTTATAAGAATGGAAACTTGGAGAGATATTCTATTCACTGAGATGAGACACTTTTCTGTCATCTGATGCAGTCTCAGAAGCTTTATGAGAGACTGTATTTCCCCTTGCATGTGAATTTCATGTATGCCTCTTTTGACAGCACTGCGTAGGTACCTGTTTCGAACACAATCAGTTCCCAAAGATAATTCCAATAATTCATACCTTTGGCGTTAGTTGTTAGGTAAATCATTGCTAATACAATATAATCAAAACCATTTTCCATCTACATATCATTTGTATTTTCTACAAGCGATCTTCCCATATTCACTGAAAAGTCAGCCTTACAAATAAGAATAGGACTCGCTTAATGAGTGTGTCTAAGAGTGTCAAAATATGTAACATAAATGCAATCTTTTCATTGCATTGACTTTGGAGCTTAATGGACTGTATACCTTAGAATCTGCATAAGTTTCAACTTCATAATGTGACAGAACTACATTGAACACATTAAATAATGCATTATTCAGTTTATCACTGATGCTATTTAATATCGATATGTACACGTTAGTAAAGGCTGATATCCTTGTAACTTCTAAAACGAACTTTTGTAATATCTATTGCTTTGATAAAAGAATATGACACGACCATTGTTTATAAAATTGTAGATCACTTCAAGTGAGTCATAATATGAGATACAAATTTTTAAATATTGAGTCTCATAAGTCAGGGAAACTCATTGGTCGTTCGTTTTAAAAACCCTGGCAAGACAGGTATGGCATGTGCAACAATAGCAAGGACGAGATGATAGCGACATGCTGACCAGTGTTGAAATTTTATTGATAGTGAGAGATGTAAAATTAATTTTGCAAATAATAGTGCAGTGAATGGGTTATTAAGTTTATTATTAATTCTATTATTTGTGTCTGAAATTCTGGTGTAAGAATTTCCAGACTTGTGATGTATCAAACTTTCTTGAGACATATGTACAGTTGGAGCAATGGATGTGGAAGGCTTCGTGGTGGACCACATTTATTTACTTTGTGAAAGACTTGAACAAGCTGTGTAAGAATGTTTTACAACGTTTATTTCGACGACACAGCAACTACAGGAATTTCGTTTTATCTGATAGATATGATATTGGAGTGATGGTTAGCATAGTGTAAGTGTTGAATAGACCTTAATTTAAACAATATAAGTTCTATGTTCACAGTATTTTGAAAATCATTTAACCTAGAATCTAGTCATAATCCTCGTTACCATGTCATATATTGTAATTAATGACTTGTGTTACAATTACGATGTCAAAAACAGTTTTGAATGACCGAAAACGTTTGAGATTCAGAAACGTTACAAAGCTGTACTTCTGTTCATTTAAACGGAACAGAAAGTAAAGCTAAGGCATTGCTCGAATTTTTTCCATTCACTGATGTTAATTTTGCTTGAATGAAATTGCAGTCAGCCAAATTGTTGCATCAGAAACCATACTGGTAGCTTCCATGTTGAAATTTATATAAAAATTATAATGATAAAATTAAATAGTGATTCATAGTAAATTTCTGAAGCAATAAAGTAAAATTAGCTCCTTTTGAGCGTGTCAACAGTTAAGTCATAGTTATATTATTTATTTCTGATATTTTATCATAAGGTAAGTTAAAAAGCAGCTTTAGACTTGTTCCTACAAAGAACGTCTGATTGACTGGTGGATATATCACGTTATCAAAAACGATAACGAAGGTAGACAGTGATAAATGCAGTGAAATGTATTTATGTCTGTGTTAGATACATGATCGGTCCACAATATCCACCATTTACTTTGGGATTTAAAAGTCGATAGCTTTTTTTAACGATAGTTCTATCTAGGGCACACAGACACGTTTCAAAATTGATAACATTTGCTACTGGTAATAAAAAGTAACAGATATTTTATAAATGGTAATGGCTGTTGCTGGAGCAAAGGGTATGATACGTTTCGTAGTCAAGGTCCTATGCCAGGGTTACGCACAAGTCTGATGAAGCGGCAGTTTTCGTGAGCAACAGTTTAAGACACGGAACTGTGTCGTACGCAGTTCAGTAAATAAGTTTTTGTCACACTTGGCGTATCTAAACTATATTAATGAGCGAAACGAAGAGAACATCAGATCCTACAACCACAAAGTAACAATGTTTTAGTAACTGTCGGTCCCGGCGGAGGTTCGAGTCCTCCCTCGGGCATGGGTGTGTGTGTTTGTCCTTAGGATAATGTAGGTGAAGTAGTGTGTAAGCTTAGGTACTGATGACCTTAGCTGTTAAGTCCCATAGGATTTCACACACATTTCATTTTTTCAGTAACTGTTGCGAAACAACAAGATGCTGTAACACGAGATTCATTGCCAGATAAAAGAAAGAAATAATAACAAATAAGTCATTATGAGACTTCGGTTATATTTCGCTTTCCCATAAAAGGATTTTTTCTTAAGATTCTGTTGCCATGATGAGGAAATAGGGAGGGAACCATAGGTAAATCGAGGTTTTAGACTGCCGCAATAGAGACGATGCCAGATTTTGGAAAAGTCTAAGGAACCAAACTTACAAAACATAAGAAAATTTTTCCAAAACATTGCATTAAATTGTTTTAAAGCGCATTTATGTAATTGCAAGGCAGAAAAGGGAGTATCGAAACCGAATTCAAACCATTATGAAGAAGTGATAAAAATACAAGATGGAGCCGAACGGTGACACAACAGATGGGAATGGCGTACAAGCGATCGCAGAAGGTTCATCCGATAGCCAACAGATGACAGCTGCAGCGGAACGCACAGGTGCGAAGATGATAGATGTCACAGACTTCTAAGAAGGTCTATTTCGAATGAAAATAGAAACGAAAGCAGTGACCAGTTAATTTAAAAACGGATCCAGAAAGTTATGAATCAGGGACTAAGGAACTAAATAAGAGTGTAGTAGAAATACAACAAGTTTTCGAGGCCGAAATAATGTAAATTACATAGGACATGAGTGTTAACATGAACACCATGTATGAGACTATGGACACGTTGAACGGTAATCCGAGTGTCCTACACACTCATTTTACTAATAAAATGGAAACGTAAAAAGGACTTTCTCTAGTCAAATGGAAGAATTCCAAGCTTTGAGCCACATCTTAAAAATTAGAATAAGAAATTGGAGGCTAATCGTACTAACAAAATGGAAACTTACTTATCTATTTTGGAGACGCAAAGTGAAAAGATAACGAAACTTAGTGAATCTACAGGTTCTGTGAAAAAACAGCTATCAGTAGTTCAAACACAACTAGCTCATATCAGTACAAGTTTTGATTCCGATTTACAGCAAATCGAAGAGAGTTTTGAAACAGTGATAGACATAAGATGCAGTCGTTATCTCTGGCATTAAAAGCTGAACTTTCTGCTGAAAGAAATGCAAAATGCAAGTATTTCAGCATTTAAGAAATACCATTTAGAAAGTCTAAAGCTCATGCGTAATCCAAGAAATGTTAGAGAATATCCCATCAGAATTCGCGATGAAGTTGAATCATTCTGTCAGCAATCAGAGAATGGGACGAACAAGTACACCACTAGTTGCAAAAAACTCTGAATTGTAAGGAAGAAAAGTATGACCTACAAAAGGCATAAGACTGGCAACATTACACTTTTATGAAGAATTGTGAACGAGTACTAGCAAATGAAACGAGTATCATGGAGAAAATTACTATAGTTACTCATGCCCTAACAATTAATGTAAAAACGTGGGATGTGAATTTTCAGAATTTATGGTATTTCAGGATGTACGGAAATGGTTAAAGAATAATGAAAACAGGAACAGGCGACAACGTAGGCAACATACACACCTCGTCACAGAATGTGGAGGTCGGCGGTGTACCCTCTCTGTGAATCAGGATAGGTGCCCACATCTCATGAAAGAGCACAATGTGGGTGGAGGCAACAATGTTTTGGCGCGTACTGTCGAATATAAATTATTGGACTTGAGCTCGATACTATTAAGTTGATACGTAAGTTCATAGTCTTTTTTTTGCATGGTGGTCGAAATCCCTAAACACAGGATGTGGTAGGACACAGAAAGCATGAAAGGACAAACCCAGAATAGCACCGTCATTAGTCGTTTGCCTGGTTACATTTATTTGACCATCACCTAATAGCATGAATAAATAAACACAATAATCACAAATAGTTATGAGAGATAGAGTAAGGCTAATTAGTTGCTTACAGCAATAATCACCTTTAACTTATAATTTTACCTCAAAAAGCCACAATACATAGTGCCAGAACAAATATAAAGCAGTAATTTTTCTAAAAAATTATCTTCTTTCCTTGTAAATCAGAAGATGCTCAAAGGTCAACAGCAAAGATTGCTTTGAGGTAATTTAAGAAAAGGTAACTTAAGGTCTTCAAGGTATTTTCGGAAAACTAATAAAAATTTTTGTTATCAAACCGGTCCTTAAAACACAAGAGGACAAACACACTGCTAAAAATTAGCATAAAATTTACTGAAAATTTTATCAAGTACCAAAATAGCAAAATAGATTAAAGTTTTCCACACATGAGGCAAGTACAATCCCAGTTTTGGGTCAAACCAGTAAATATGGTTAAATGATTTGGAAATATTCGCGAAACGTAATAATCAAGACACTTTTTGCCCTTTATAGTCCACCTAGTACCATGGAAGTCATTCCCTGATGTCTTAAGAAGTGTCCTGTCATTCTGTCCCTTCTCCTTGTCAGTGTTTTCCACATATTCCTTTCCTCACCTATTCTGCGCAGAATTCTTAACTTATCAGTCCATCTACTTTTCAACAGTCGTCTATAACACTACATCCCAAATGCTTCAGTTCCCTTCTGTTCCGGCTTTCCCACAGCCCATGTTTCACTACGATACAATGCTGTGCTCCAAAAGTAGATTCTCAGGAATTTCTTCCTCAAATTAAGGCCTATGTTTGATACTAGTAGACTTCTCTTGATAAGGTATGCCCTTCTTGCCAGTGCTAGTCTGCTTTTGAGTTCCTCTTCGCTGCGTCGGTCGTTGGTTATTTTGCTGCCTAGGTAGCAGAATTCCTTCATCTACTTCGTGAACTTCAATCCTGATGTTAAGTTTCCCCCTGTTCTCATTTCTGGTGCTTCTCATTACTTTTGTCTTCCTTCGATTTACCTTCAATTCTTATTCTGTACTTGTTAGATTGTTCATTTCACTCAACAGATTATGTGATCCTTCTTCACTTCCACTCAGGATAGCAATATCATCAGCTAATCGTATCATTCATATCCTTTCACATTAAATTTTAATTCTACTCCTGAACCTTTTTATTATTTCCATCAATGCTTCTTCTATGTATAGACTGAACACTTGGGGCGAAAAACTACATTCTGGTCTTACACCCTTTTTAATCCGAGTACTTCCTTCTTGGTCGTTCACTCTTGTTATTCCCTCTTCGATCTTGTACATATTGTGTATTATCCGTGTCGCTCTTTAGCTTACCCCTATTTTTCTCAGAATTTTGTACCATTTTACATCGTCGAATGCTTTTTCCAGGTCGACAAATCCTATAAACGTCTCTCGATTTTTCTTTAGTCTTGCTTCCATTATCAACCACAACGTCAGAGTATCCTATCTGGTCCCTTTACATTTGCTAAAACCAAATTGGTCGTCACACATCCGCAGTTTTCTTTTCCATTCTTCTGTATACTATTCTTGTCAGCAACTTGGCTGCATGAGCAGTTAAGCTGTCTGTGCGAGAATACTCGCATTTGTCAGCTCTTTCAGTCTTCGGAATTGTGTGGATGATATTTTTCCGAAAGTCAGATGGTATGTCGCCAGACTCATACATTATACACACCAACGTGAATAATCGTTTTGTTGCCACTTCCCCCATGATTTTAGAAATTCTGAAGGAACCTTATCTACCCCTTCTGCCATATTTGATATAAAATCCTCCAAAGCTCTTTTAAAATCTGATTCTAATACTGGATCCCCTACCTCTTCAAAATCTTTGCTTGTCATATCAGACAAATCTTCCCCCTCATAGTGGCTTTCAATGTATCTTTCCATCCATCCGCTTTCTCTTCTGTATTTAACAGTGGAATACCCTTGCTTTTAATGTCGGCTTTCCTGTACGCTGAGTCTGTCCTTCCGACAATCATTTCTTTTTCGATTTCTTTGCATTTTTCATGCAGCCATTTCGTCTTAGCTTCCCTGCACATCCTATTTATTTCATTCCTAAGTGACTTGTATTTCTGTGTTCCTGAGTTTTGCAGAACATTTTAGTACTTCCTCCTTTCATCAATCAACTGAAGTATTTCTTCTGTTACCCATGGTTTCTTCGCAGTTACCTTCTTTGTACCCATGCTTTCCTTCCCAACTTCTGTGATGGCCATTTTTAGAGATGTCCATTCCTCTTCAACTGTACTGCCTACTGAGATATTCCTTATTGTTGTGTCTATAGTCTTAGAGAACTTCAAGCGTATGTCTTCATTCCTTGGTACTTCCGTATCCAACGTTATTTGCGTGCTGGTTCTGCCTGACTAATGTCTTAAAACTAAAGCCTACTCTTCATCACTACTACATTGTGATCTAAGTCGTCTGCTCCTGGGTATGCCTTACAATCCAGTATTTGATTTAACCCGGCGTTTCCCAAGTATACCTCCTTCTCTTGAGATTCTTGAACAGAGTATTCGCTATTACTAGTTGAAGTTAATTACAGAAATCAATTAGTCTTTCTCCTCTCTCATTAATTTTCCCAAGCCCATATTCTCCTGTAACCTTTTCTTCTACTCCTTCCCCTACAACTGCATTCTAGTCCCTCATGACTGTTAGATTTTCATCTCTTTTTACGTAGAGAATTATAAGTTGAATATCGTGATATACCTTCTCTATGTCTTCATCTTCAGCTTGCGACTTTGGCATTTATATCTGAACTATCGTTATCGATGTTGGTTTACTGTCGATTCTGAGAAGAACAACCCTATCACTGGACTGCTCTCAGTAATACACTCTTTGTACTACTTTCCTATTCAGAACCAATCCTACTCCCGTTCTTTCATTATTGAATCTTTTTCTCATGGTCACCTCGTTGGCACTCTCCTCCTGGCGATCCGAATGGGAGAGTATTCCGGAATCGTTCGCCAATGGAGAGATAATCATGACACTTTTTCAGTTACAGCCCACATGTGGTTTCCATTGCCTTCTGCATCCTCACGCCGTTGATCATGGGTGATTCGTCTGCCTATAGGGGCAGTTTCCCCACCCCTAGGACAAGAGGGTGCCCTGAACCTCTGTCCGCTCTTCCACCCCCTTTGACAAGACCGTTGGCAGAATAAGGGCAACTTCTTATGCTGGAATTCTTTGCAATCTAGTGGCTCCATTGGAAACGTGGCCGAGACCGTCTCTTTTACTAACCGCCACTGCGCAGCTAGCTACTTGACTACACCATTCACTTTGAGGTTTCTGCCCGTTTAGGCAAACTGCAACACTTGCCTAAAAAACCGGAGTGGGTCAACCCAAAGTCCGTGACGGCCCGCACGAGCGCACTTTCATAATCTCTCAATTTTCTATACTGAAAGAAATTAACTCGGTTGATTACAAATGATCAAGTTCTCCCCGTCTCCTAAAATACAGTATGAAATGAACACCTCCGCTCCAGAGGGCCCATGACTTCTGTACCCACAACGGCCATAGGCTGACTATGATTTCGCTAGCTCTAAGAATATTCCCCGAAAGCCTTTAACATTTGCGCCTTCCAGCCAAGCAGGATTACGAGAAGAATGTAGGTATTCTCCGAGGCCATTTCCTGCTCCTTTTTTGGATCTTCTGTAAGGTGCCACTTCGTACCAGGACTTTCAAAAATTTCTTCGCATTGGGTGTTGGGAAACACTAATCATCATTGTAAAATTACTCGCCTGTGAGATCGCCCTAGTCGGGTCTGACTGAAAGGTGACAGCATAAGCCAACTTTTATTTCTGACGTGTGACATCGCTTCATTGTCTGATATAAATTGCACAGACGCCTTTTGTATGTCCGCTCGCTTGTTAAGAGAATACACAAGATGCGTACATATATTTATTTTGTATGTCAACCAGCGCTCTTCCCATATCCTCTCTATTTCCGCAGATAATCTCTGAGAATGTCAATCTGGTGTATGTCTGTTTAAATCTGTAATCAGGGAAGCAACGACCTTTTTATGTGTCTGGGCTGTGCAGTACCAATATTAAAATTTTCGCGAGAGAGAGCTAGTAAAGCGCTCATTTTTGGGCCAAAGCATTCCTCTGGTTTTCACACCGGAAAATTGGCAATCAGAGCTCCTACACGACCTCAGTAAAAAGGCTGGCCATTGCAGCGATCTGCTGTCGGATGATTCTTAGTCACTGATTGACGAGTTTGACTCTACGTGAATCAGGTTGCTCTCCACTCTTTTTCCACTGAGCATTAGATGACCTATCCCTCCTCCCCCTCCTCTCTCACCCCCGTCACCAACACAACTTAAAAAAAGTCTAATATACGGAGTCAGTTCCCTCCGCTCACCTTTTTAAAGTGACGCTGGAGATCCTGCTGCTGCTATGGTCAGTCGTAACTTTCATTGGTATAATTTAGTTTTGGTTAGTATGGGTCTCTTCTTATCGATAATGAGTCATTTCATTCTAATTCCAGAATATCCAGGAGTGCATTTTATTACATGTCGTTTGCTTTTCTTAAATAATTGTCATGAGTAACACTTCAATCAGTGCTTTGGCTTCATTCATGTTAAGGGCGACAATGTGTCGTTAGCAGTGGACTTCATTTTATTAATAATATACCGTGTTTTTCTTAAGAATAGTACATCCGTTGAATTCACAGGTATTAAAACTCGATTTATATCATTTCTGGTGTTTCATTCAATCTGATATTTTTTTCAAATGACACATCACGTGTAGATGAAGTAATAATGTTGCGAGTGCAGACTATCCGACTGAAGAGAGCACCAAATTCTGTGCAGAACGAATCTCATACGGAAAAACATTACTCGATTGGTTGATGATTACATATTTTATAAATTTTAGTGGAAAACCTCCGACTGTCTCTGTGATCTCTCTGGCTCTCCTATGTAAACTCAGTGATGGCAAAATGAACTGCCTCTTCTCTCTTACGGTTAAATGCAGAGCTATCCTCCAACTTCAAATTTTCTTGTCCTCATCTTAGAGATCATTGCACTGGGTTTACGTGTCTTTAAACATGATCATTAGTTATTATAATTTCATTTTGCTGCTTCAGTGTCAGAATGTGGTCTGTTACTCAACATCAGTGAGAATTTTTTTTATGAAGCTTCCACTTCGCCTCATATTGACCGCTTCCTAGCCGTTTCTTCCTCCCAAAAGATAATGGTCAGGATGTTTAAATTCAATATCACAGTTAACATAGCTTATAAGAGGAGCGACTTCTCTACGCGCAGTTGACCTGACTCATTGAAACCATTCGATTGGGTAAATTAATATCTGGGTTTTCTTTTTATGAAAACTTCACACCGCCAACTTGGTTAAGGAAGAGGAGAAAAGACAGGATGCATAAAGAAAGAACCTCACTCTGATGTGATATCTTTTTCTAAGTGGACAGCAATAATTACTAACAGATTTTTAATAACTTTTAGAACTGCAAGTATTACGATTATTTTGCTTTTTATTTTGTCAAAGCTTAAGTTTCACGACTGCAGTTCAAAGCGTATTCAGGCAATAGTTTCATATAGAAAGAGTCAGCAGTATTAGAGATGACAACTATCTCATAATGGCACAGTGGGAAGGCAGGAGACTGAGAACGAGTCTTCTACGTGCTCCCGCAAAATTAGTTCCTAACCTAACTGTCCTTACCAAGTCTATACCTTAACGTAGTGTCGACGTTGAAGGGCTACGTGCTTCAGTTGTAAAAACAATCCTGTTCACGTTATTAGTTCAGGACGCTGCTACTACGAGATACGTAACAGGTCTGTTGGCGGCCTTCACTTACGGGAAAAGGTAGCTTAGCATCCAAGTTACTGAACCCTGCCATCGAGCCAATGTATAATGTGGCCTACTGAGGTTTAGTTGTATTTACGTATGATTATCTATCCAGTAACCATGGAAGTTCACATGACTGCTTTGAAGCCTTGTATCTTCCATGTAGTAAGAACAGTAATGTCATTTGTTGCCAGGGTGTAGAAAGGGTTATTAACTGTGTGACGTATCGCTTATATAACCCTCAGGTTTGATTTTTATTCATGAGTACGTGGTTAAATTACAAGGACTGTGATGTGAAATACTGCTGAGAGATTAACGAACTACTGGTATGAGAAAATTACGCTTCAGAATACTGCCAGCTGCTCGAGTTACGCGGCCATTGATGCGACCGGTCTACTGAAAACTGCCGGCCGTTCGTAGTGAGTTTCATTACGGTGCGCCCATAATCTAAAATAATACAGAGCCACAAGATTGCACATTCGTCACACCTGCAGATAATATTAATTTATGTAGAGATGAAAACAGCCTCCGTTTAAACTCAAAGTAACAGGATGTAAAGTAAGAAATAAATAAAAAATTATCTGGTCTCCGGGAGGTGTAATCTCTGGAAAATCTTGAGATGGCCCCTGCGGCGGTATGATTTGCAAGAGAAATGCACAGTAGTATTGAAACTGAACTGTGCGTAGGACTACGAGAAGCACTCGGTCGGTTCGGATGGTAGAATTCCGTCGACAAATAACGAAGTTCTTCGTTTACATGTTGGTGTCGTAACCATTTTTTTTTCATTTAGATGTGGAAAAGGAATCATCATGTTAGGAGAGTTAATACGGAAAAGATTACAAATGTGTTGGGAAAATGTATCCGGCAGCAGGCCCTTGCTATTCTGAAATTATCTGAGTCACTTATCGTATTAGCGTGGTGGGTGTGAGGCCTTGAGTGCTCGAGACTCATTACGGTTTCATTAACGAGAAGACACTCGGGGTACTTATCAGATGTGAAGCGATGAGGACAGCATTTGCCGTACAGATAAGAGGAAATTCCTACTGACCTTGTGGGTAACAAATGCCAATAATTTACATTAAAAGTTAAGGTCTGCTGTAGAACAGATGGGAAATAACTTATACGAATGTGATTTCAGTTACTAACACAGACAGCCTCGTGTACGGAGTATATTCTCTTATATTCTACGCCTAAATCGGGACAGAACCAAGAGAGAAGAAAAGCAGTTGTTAAACAACGCCGGTAATAATGCCAGCTTACAGCATTCTAAAGGGTGGTCAGAAACAGACTTGTAAGGTTGTTGCAGGGGAGGTTGTGCTGAGAAATAATTGTCAAGAAAAAATTCGATGCGTTGCACGATTTCCGAGTTATTTAGCACTGAAATTAGCCAATCACGTCGGCGCACTCGCAAATTCAGGCAGCCTGCAGGAGACAGTGTCGCCAAACGTGTTCTACGTTTTATTTCCTCAAACAGAATAAACATATCTTTCCTCTTCTAGTTTACCATTTCCGAAAAAATCAACGTTTGAACTGGTAGTGAGATTTGAACAAGCGGTACCTCACGGACCACAGACATCTGTCGCTACAGCGCTTTAGCCCGTGCAACTGTTTGAATTTGCGCTCAGAGGCCTGATAGATAACTTCATTGCTGAATAACTCGGAAAAAGAGTAACGTATCGAATTATTTGCTTTTATTTACCCTTAACACTTTTCAGACTGTTTCTGACCACCATGTTTAAGTCTGCATCGGACCACTTCGGCGCTTTTCGACGCATCGACGAACGGCGAGACCTGTAGTTGCTCAGAAAAACGCCTTTCGAGGAAGGCTTTTAGTAATTCATCCCCCTTCAATATAGTCAAGCAGCATAATGTGTAAGAAGGCTGTTTAGGTTTTTTTATTGGTAACGCCACGTAGCGCTCTGTATGAAAATCACTGGCTGTGCCGGGTGCAGTCTGTGGCTGGTTGGCATTGTTGTAATATTCGCTATTGTAGTGTTGGGCTGGTGGCTGTTAACAGCACGTAGCGTTGCGCAGTTGGAGGTGAGCCGCCAGCAGTGGTGGATGTGGGGCAGTGAGATGGCGGATTTTTGAGAGCGGATGATCTGGACGTGTGTCCATCAGAAACAGTACATTTGTAAGAATGGATGTCATGAACTGCTATATATATTATGACATTTGAACACTATTAAGGTAAATACATTGTTTGTTCTCTATCAAAATCTTTCATTTCCTAACTATGCCTATCAGTAGTTAGTGCCTTCAGTAGTTTGAATCTTTTATTTAGCTGGCAGTAGTGGCGCTCGCTGTATTGCAGTAGTTCGAGTAACGAAGATTTTTGTGAGGTAAGTGATTTGTGAAAGGCATAGGTTAACATTAGTCAGGGCCATTCTTTTGTAGGGATTATTGAAAGTCAGATTGCGTTGCGCTAAAAATATTGTGTGTCAGTTTAGTGCTGATCAGAATTGGTAAAGAGCGAAATGTCTGAGTACGTTCAGTTTTGCTCAGCTGTTTGAAAATCAAATAATGTAAGAGATTTATCAGCACAGTAATTCAATAATTTTTCTAAGGGGACGTTTCAAATGACATAGGCCATTACTGCTGCGATTTCAAGAGATGAACTGCAAAGTCTTTCTTCCAGCTTATAAAATGTCTTGCTCCTTCGTAGATTACGTCAGAATGTAACATGTTCTCAAGCAGAGTCAAAGCTTTAGTTCACTAATGTACAGAAAATCATTTCAGTATCTTGTATAAGGCTGCGTTTTCTGAAAAGAAAAGCTAATTCTGGTACTAACTCGCTACTAGAAGATAAACGCATTTACATTTGAGAAGGATTTATTTTTCCACACGCTGCTTTGTGTAGTCTCCTATTTGAAAGCAATAATACGTAAAGCTTGACACACTTTAAAAGTTAATGTATGTGTGTCAGAAGTTTACGTACGTTCACGCAATACGTCTTAGAGTAATATTACCAAATCTCTTCACTAAGCAGTAGCAACGTGCCAGAAGTGTAATACCTTAGAAAACGTTGGAGGGTACTAATGAGAATTTAAGTTCCTAAATTAATGTAATACGTTACTGGTTATGTGGTACGCCAATAAAATTATTGGCTTGGTGCAAAAGTTCGTAGCGCTTTCATACTACTTAAAAAAAGCGACAGATACAAACAATAGAGACTCAAGTCATCAGTAACATATTCTCCTTCACAAGAGGCTGCCAATGATGGGGTAACTTTTCGATTCCACGATTGAAGAAATCGTGTAGTTTTGAGGCGAAGGACTCGTCAAGGCTTGTTTGGAGCGCATTTTCATCCAGAAAGGAAATTCCTTGATGGTTATTCGATGGAGGTAGGAAAAGGTGAAAATATGTGGGCGCAAGCTAAGGTGAATAGGGCAGTTGCGGAATGACTTTTCATCCCAAATTCTGTGTTGCCCGTGACGTTGGAAAAGAAGTGTTGAAAACATTTAGGTTTTTCGATCGTTTGATGTGAGGTAAGTCACTGATATTACTGTAGCTGCTTCACTTTTATGTACAGCAATAGGTTTTTACGATATCACGATCCACGAAATGCATTTTGGCTTACGAATATATGTCACTGTCGTTTCAATCGGTTCCATTGTTTCGCGTATGAACCACTGATACTGATTCGATTGGAAATACTGGCCACTCGACACAACAGGCAAGTGGCCGTTATTCGCGACAGGTCATTTTAAATCCATTTATCCCAAAGAGATTTAGCCAATTCCATATTTTATGCATTGTATAACAAGTGAAATTAAAACATTACAAATTGTTTTACACACCAAACAGAAGTCCCTTACTCTGTTCCTCTGCGAGGGTTTGCAAGAGCTGCAAGATACCAAGAAAATAAATCGGCAAAACAGAGTTGCAAGTATGGGACCTTGTTGCAATACAAAAGGCAATTGAAGCAGTAAAGAATGATAACATGCCTTTTTCGACAGCAGCAAAACAGTTCAACATTTCACGAAATTCGCTAACTGTAGATGGCATTAAGAAGGTTACGGGAATCTTAACGGAAGTGTTCAGTGAAGAACAAGAGCAAGAAACCTTCAAATACATTTTTTAACAGAAAAGCGATTTTATGGAATTCCAGTGAATAATATGCGGCGATGATATGCGGCGATTAGCATTGCAGTTGGCAGAGTGTAACAAAATACTACATCGTTTCAAAAAAGAGTCTGAAAGGGCAGATAAAATCTGGATGGCGTGCCTTAGAGAACGCTATCCTAATATTAGTCTTAGAAGCCAGCATCTAATTCCATGGCTAGAGCACAAGCTGTTAACAAGGTGAACGTAGAAAAGTTTTTAGACTTCCTTAAAACGTTGAAGATAAAAGATTTCATCCTGCCCATCGTTTTTATAATGTAGATTAAACCAGTATTCTGACAGTTGAGTCCAGGAATATCAAAGTGTTTGCACTCAAAGGAACACGACAAGTTGGTGCCGTTACTTCAGCTGATAATGGTTTGCTGTCGACTTTTGTAGTGTACATGTCTGCAAGAGGAAATTTCATTTCCCCTTTTGTAATCTTCCCTTGACGAAGAATGAAACCTGAACTTAAAAATGGTGCTCCGCCAGGAACGGAATTGGCGTGCCACCCTAGCGTGTGGATGCAGAGTGAAAGTTGTTTGGATTGGTTTGATCATTTTTAAAATACGCAGAGCCAACTGCTCAGTGTTGAAGACTATACTGCAGCTGAGGTTACTGATATTCCTTTGGATAGGGACACTGATATTGTGCCTTGTTTAAATATTGGTTATTCTCATTGCGAAATTTCTGAGTCTTCTGCAAGCAAGCGTTGATCCCTCTGGGCACCAAACTGTTGCGTCTTCTTCAAATAGGCCTGCTAGGTTCATTTCCGAAACCGACTTACGAGCTGTCTTCAAGCGCAGGTTGCCTTTGGATTATAAGTGATAAACCTTCTCCTAGAAAGGTTCCCCTCAGCGGTCAACAGGCAAGTTCCACATAAGCCCAAAGGATGTAAAACCTTTCACTAAGAAACAAAGTGTGAATTAAGGACAAACTAGGAGTAAGAAAGGAAAGACTGGCATAATCACTTCAAGCCCTTATAAAAATGTGTTGGCTGATGTTAAAAGAAAGAAAGATGAAGAGCTTTTAATGAAAAAAAAGGAAATTCAAAGAGAAACAAACAGATAAGGCGAATATTCGACAATGCAAAGCAACACAAAATAAAGGTAAGAATCTGAAAGTGGGATCAAACGCTAAGAGGGTTTCTGATAAAAATAAACTTTTTCAAGAAGAAGGGGAAGAAGAAACTTCCACTGATGAAGAGAGTGACACAGACTTCTTTTAATGGAAGGAAGCCTTTTCTAGATCTAAAGAAAATGAAGGATCGATAAGATGTCGGACTCATGAACTGTGCGCTGAATATGATAAGGACGATGACTTCACGTGCGAATTTTGTACATGACAATTATGTCCACAATGAGATTTTCACTCTGCAGCGGAGTGTGCTCTGATATGAAACTTTCCTGGCAGATTAAAACTGTGTGCCGGACCGAGACTCGAACTCGCGACCTTTGACTTTCGCTAGCAAGTGCTCTACCAACTTAGCTACCCAAGCACGACTCACGCCCCGTCCTCACAGCTCTACTTCCGCCAGTACCTCGTCTCTTACCTTCCATACCTTACAGAAGCTCTCCTGCGAACCTTGCAGAACTATCACTCCTGAAAAGATATTGCGGAGACATGGCTTAGCCACATCCTGAAAGAAAGGAGTACTAGCCCTGCAAGGTTCGCAGGAGAGATTCTGTAATGTTTGGAAGTTAGGAGACGTGGTACTGGCGGAAGTAAAGCTGGGAAGACAGTCATGCTTGGGTAGCTCAGTTGCTAGAGCATTTGCCCGCAAAGGCAAAGGTTCCAAATTCGAGTCTCTGTCCGGCACACGATTTTAATCTGCCAGGAAAGTATCATGATATAATATTGTTTCTGAGTGGGTAAATTGTGAATTAATTACACAGAAATAGTTTATTTATTTATTTAATCGCGTCTGAGCTACATCTGTAATTAATTAATAGGTTATATATACTAGTTATACATTCATATACAGGCTGTTTCACTAAATGTGTTTGCCTCTGTAAGCTACGAAGTAATAGGCGACGGAAATATTTATTGCGGTAGGTTACCATAAGAAACGTTACATTGTCTGCGGAGCTATGAACACAGTTTATTGTGTTAGTATCCAAAGAGTTACAGCAAAGAGATACAATTTTTTAAATGGAACAATAGTTGTTTCTATCATGCACTGGAATCAGTAACACCAGCTGCATATACATCAATTTAAATTATATTCCTATCACTTTTAGTTTGGGAGCTATAATCCTTCATAGTTTCATGGGGCAGATACCACACTCTGTACATAATACATGGCTGTGTGTTGGGTGCAGGGGCATCTTCACTGCCCCTGCAGAATGCAGCTGAGAATTGCCATGAAGAAAGAAGTGGGTGGCAATTGTGTTAGGTGGGCTGCATTCTTTAAGGGGAAGCTTCTCAGCGGGCCCTCCTACTTGGTGGGAGACATCGTTGTTCTAGGCACCTTTACTCGCTCATAGTGCGCTTACAACAGAAAAGACCGTCTTAATGCGATCGACGGTCATACTAGAGACACTACCTTACACATCTGTGGAAAGCTTCATCAGGTTTTCACTGTGGTGTTCATTTTTCAACCGATCAGAACTTACTTTCTGGACAACCCTCGTATTAGGCAAAAAAATAAATTTTTGCGTAGCTTGCGAAATTCGTAAGGAAAAAGTATTTTGTTAGGCATAACTATCTGCGGTGCTCAGTACTTCGGCAATGAAGCCTTTTTTGAACCTTTCGTGTTACAGACAACCTATCAGTCCAATGACCCACGTAGTGATATCTTCGGCAGACTTTAGTTGGTACAGCGATATCTATGAAGGTCAAGTGGAATATATTGTGGGAATTTCCGAGATAGCACTCAGCGTCGAAAAGTTCTTTTCGCTGACACTACGTACGTACGCGAAATCTTAAAACTTCAGTGTCGGTACAATCCGAGTAGGACGTCAGTAGGCGACTTAATCCTGCGTATATCTCAACACTGGCAAACTGGAATACAACAAAAACTCACTCATGCAACCAATAACGGTCTTTATTGAAGGCTATCACAGAAGAAACGGCGAAGAATACAATAGCTACTGAGTATACAACTCACAACTCAACGTTAATCTACGAGGAACTGGACATGCTCTAAAAATTAGGCACGAAAGGTTTAGAAACATAAAAATCGTAAGTCACAGAATTAAAAAAACCAAAACACGTACATAAAACGCAGTGCCTGGCTAGTAGGAAAGGTTGTGATTTTTAGGTGCATTTGTCGCAATACAGTTTAATGTCAGTTCTGGGAATGTCGATTAGCTAGACGTCCTAAGCTGACGACGCTGCTATTAGTAGTTTCTGCTCTATTTATTGTGCTTCCGCAAGCTTAGTGTAACTTATTATGCTGGAGATGCTGCCGACTAGAGAGAGACAACCAGCCGCCAGATTGTTAATGTCATGGACGTGGCAAACGTTGGTGCGAACCTGTGAGATGAACACAAGGTGGTTGTGCTGACTTGGCGAGCAGGTCATATAGTTCTGACTAAAGGCGTATGTCAACTGTTTTCGATCAGTATTGAGGTACTTAACTGCCCTGTACACGGCTAGAAGTTCCTACGTACTCTATTTCCGTTGCAACGGCGACAGTTAGCTATTGGTTGCCAAGCTTCATCACACTATTGCTGTAGCACGCTCCAGTCATCAGTTGACTAGCATTAACTACCAATGCTAAGGGAGAATTAGGCTTGGGGCTTACGAGCAATGCCTCGTCCACAATACTCTTTTTGGCTGCTTTAAATGTCAGAGTCATACCATCAGTCCACGTTACGGGTGAGTTGTCTTTACTCTTCAGGCGACAGAATGTTGCAGTTAATTGCTCTTGTAGCTCATCTGTGGCAGGTGGCGGCAGTAGAAATCCAACATGCCCACAAATCGGCGCAATTCCTTGGGGTGGGTCTGCCGTAAGATCTACATCATAACATTCACCCTCTCAAGTAGCAGTAGTGAGCTTGATGATGATATGCTCTGTCCCAGGAAATCCACTTGTGTCTGGCCGAAGATACGTTTATCTGTGTCGAGGACCACACCATGTCATTCTAGCCGTTTGAACACTTCCACTATACGATGACGGTGGTGATCTGGCAAAGCTGAAACAATTAGAGTGTTGTCGACATATGCAAAGCAAAAAGACAGATCTTGTAACTTCGAGTCAACAAACCTTTACCAGGTTTTGGGCGTCCCAGAGACAAACCGTCATAAACATACTCTGAAACAGTTCAAAAAGAGTAATTATAGCTGTCTTTGGGATATCGTGCTCAGCCACAGGTATCTGCATGTATTTTTAGCACAGTCTAGTAGATGATGATATTGGCATCACTCAACGCTAATTGTAGTCAAGCCAAATGACACAGGGCACCTTTCTGGTTTTATTATGGCTTTTAGAGCTCTGTAGTCGCCACTCGGACAACACACAACTTTTCTTTGGAACTGGGTACAACGACAAGGACCAGGGACTGGTGTTCGACGGGCGCATAACTTCCTCACGGATCACACCATTAAACTCTGCCTTCGCGATCGTCAGCCAGTCCGGAGCGAAACTTTACGGTCTACAAGACGTGGCGGGCCTGTCAGTTATCTTAATATAATGAACAGTGGGGTGCATTTTTTCCTTAGGCACGCCAAGTGGTCGCGTCAGAGCTGGAAAAACGCGCAACAGTTTGGCGTACTCTCCGTCGATGACTTGACTCAGTTCGACCATGTGTATGGATGCAGCTCCTCGAAACCCAGAGGCTGGTAAACCAGTGGTGTTATCAACCAGGTGCATTTTCTTCATGTGAAGCACTGGGTTTAATAGGGGAGAAAACTGCGCCCATGATAGGTTCGGTGATATCAGTGATGGTTAAATCCCATGTGAGAGCTCAACGCAAACCTAGACCTAATTGTAATGGCAGAGTGCCGTATGTCATAATGACCGGGTTTTTCACAGTGATCAGACAGAATGATGCAGGTGGTCGTCTTCTGTGCAAAATGGTCCGTGGATAAGTACACAAATCGGATCCAATGTCTGTTAAATATTTGCAGCCGTACCATCGATTCCTAAGAAACAGATGCAGACACACTGCCCGGCAATCGGAGGAGGCACCGCTGACATTTGGGTAAGCACACGGATTTGTGTATCTGCTTCAGTCGTGACGAGATAACGTCCTCCGATCTGCCGCCAGTAGATCTGCCTTGGCCGCCAAGGCCTCGTAATCTGCGCACGAAAGAATTGGCCCCGCGCTAGGGCACTGCGCGGTGATTGTGCTGACTGAAGTCGGCGTCATCATGTCCTGGACTTCATCTGCCCAAAGCGCTACCGCGTCCAAGGATGTGTCAGTCTGGGACTCTGTGACTGCTTTGACAGGCAGAGTAAACGACTGCTCCGAATCGGGCGCAATTAAGTTGCCCGGTACTGTTTCTGCGTCCACCTTGTTTCGTAGGTTCCACAAGTTCTGTAACGGGTTTCTGTCTCCGGTATCTTATCGCATGAGGACCTATCGAATTCGCTCTTCCTGCAATAATGGCACTCACCGGATCACTTCTGCTTTAATCCGGTCGTAAGAGGTAGCCTCTCACAGTGAGGTGATTATGTCTTCTATCTCCACTGCATACTGGTGATCTAACTCACAACCAGCGCGAACTTGGTAGCGTCATCAAAATTCCGGAAAAGAAAAATATAGCCGCCTCCACCCGCGCTAATCACAAAACCGGACTGTGTGATTAGATTAGATTTACTTTCATTCCAATTGATCCGTAGTGAGGAGGTCCTCCAAGATGTAGAACATGTCAGAAAAATAACAATATATTACAAATATTTACAACTCAAACAAATAAGCTAATGTACCAAGGTAATAAACGTGTAATACAGCTACTAAATACTTATTTTCAATGAACAAATTACTGCACTGAACTGGTGCAGAAGTTAGATTGTACTTACACACACACAAACACACACACACACACACACACACACACACACACACACTTATTTATAATGAACACATTACTGCACTGAAATTGAGCAGAAGTTGTATATATATATATATATATACCAATCAAAAATGGCTCAAATGGCTCTGAGCACTATGGGACTCAACTGCTGAGGTCATTAGTCCCCTAGAACTTAGAACTAGTTAAACCTAACTAACCTAAAGACATCACAAACATCCATGCCCGAGGCAGGGTTCGAACCTGCGACCGTAGCGGTCTTGCGGTTCCAGACTGCAGCGCCTTTAACCGCACGGCCACTTCGGCCGGCAATATATATACCAATCAGTTGGTTCTACTGAGAAATTAAATTCATCAGTGGAGTAGAAGGAGTTGGCCACCAATAAATCCTTTAGGCTTCTCTTAAACTGAATTTCATTGGTTGTTAAGCTTTTTATGGCTGCTGGCAATTTATTGAAGATGTGTGTTCCTGAATAATGCACACCTTTTTGTACAAGACTAAGTGACTTTAAATCCTTGTGAAGATTATTCTTATTTCTAGTATTGATTCCATGAATTGAGTTGTTGGTTTGAAAAAGTGATATATTTTTAATGACAAATTTCATTAAGAAATAAATATATTGGGAAGCAGTAGTTAGTATCCCTAATTCCCCAAACAGGCTTCTGCAAGACGTTCTTGAGTTCACACCACATATAACTCTTACTGCACGTTTTTGTGCCCGAAAAACTTTAGCTAGGCTTGATGAATTGCCCCAAAAAACATCCAAAATGACATTATGGAATGAAAGTAGGCATAGTATGGCAGCTTTTTCATTTTATATCCCCTATGTCTGACACAATTCGCATTGCAAATAGAGATTTGTTAAGACGCTTCAGCAGTTCTGTGGTGTGCTCCTCCCAGCTGAATTTATTATCAAGCTGTAATCCCAAGAATTTAACACTGTCCACTTCTTCTATCTGCTTGTCATCGTATGTTAGGCATATACTGGTGGGACACCCCTTACAAGTTCTGAACTGCATGTGGTGTGTTTTTTCAAAGTTTTAGTGACAAAGAAATGGCTAGGAACCAGTAATTAATGTCCACAAATATTTTATTAGCTGACCTTTCTGAGACTACACTTGATTTGCTATTTATTGCAATGTTTGTATCATTGGCAAACAAAACGAACTTGGCTTCTGGTAATGTTACTAATAAAAGGTCATTGATATACACAAGAAAAAGTAAGGGCCCTAAAATGGAACCTTGTGGAACCCCACATGTAATTAGTTCCCAGTTTGATGTTGCCTGATAGCTTGATATGTGTCTCTTTTCTAATAACACCCTTTGTTTCCTGCCAGAGATATAAGATTTGAACCATTTTGCAGCATTTCCTGTTACAGTATAATATTCTAATTTACTTAAAAGGATATTGTGATTTACAAAGTCAAATGCCTTTGACAGATCACAAGATATACCAGTTGCCTGCAATTTTTTGTCTAATGAATTAAGCACATTTTCACTGTAAGTGTAGATAGCCTTCTCAATATCAGAACCCTTTAGAAATCCAAACTGTGACTTTCAAAGTATGTTATTTGAGATAAGATGGTGATAAAGCGATTGTACATTACTTTTTCTAAACTTTTTGAGAATGTTGGCAAAAGTGAAATTGGACGGAAATTTGATGCTTTATTTCTTTATCACCCATCTTAAACAGTGGCTTAACTTCAGCATATTTCAACCATTCAGGAAATATTCCACTGATAAATGACTGGTTACACAGATAGCTTAATATGTTACTTAACTCAGAATCACAGTCTTTAATTAACTTTGTTGATATTTCATCATACACACTAGATATTTTTGATTTTAATGATTTTATGATGAATATTATTTCTGCTGGGGTGGTGAGGGTCAAATTAATATTACGGAAGTTACTTGAAATGTCTGATCTGAGGTATTCCATAGCAGCATCTATAGAACCTGACAACCCCATCTTGTCAGTAACAGTTATAAAATGTTTGTTAAAAAGTTCTGCAACACTATACACGTCTGTCACCAATGTATAATTTACTCTTAATGCTATTTGTCCCTCTTCATGTCTGGTTCTACCATTCTCCTCCTTCACTATATCCCACATAGTCTTTATTTTGTTATCTGATATGACAATCTTTTCTTTGTAATATATTTGCTTTGATGCCTGTATTGCAGTCTTTAATATTTTGCAGTATTTCTTGAAATGTGCTATAGCATCAACATCAGAACTGTTTCAGATTGACAGATACAGTTTTCTTTGTGGTGTCACCGCCAGACACCACACTTGCTAGGTGGTAGCTTAAATCGGCCGCGGTCCATTAGTACATGTCGGACCCGCGTGTCGCCACTGTCAGGATTGCAGACCGAGCGCCACCACACGGCAGGTCTCGAGAGACTGACTAGCACTCGCCCCAGTTGTACGACGACGTTGCTAGCGACTACACTAACGAAGCCTTTCTCTCATTTGCCGAGAGACAGTTAGAATAGCCTTCAGCTAAGTTAATGGCTACGACCTAGCAAGGCGCCATTAACCATTTGTAACGTTGCATGTACCTCAAGATAGAGTCTCACTTGTATCATCCAGAATGCTGTATACCAAAGGACAATATAAAAGTTAAGTGTTCTAGTAGCTACGTTTTTTTCTTTATCACATTCATTACGAATCCTGTTCCAGACTTAACGCCAGACGGCGTGAGTTGACGCGTGCCCTTTCGGCTACTTCACTGTGGACTGGCTGCCTTAACAGTCCACTACATTCTTTTTGTTTTACAAGATACCCCTATTCCTTGAGTAATCCATGGCTTCTTTGTAGACTTTGCTCTAACCTTGGTAAGTTTTGTGGGAAAACAGTGTTGGAATAAGGTAAGCACTTTATTAGAAAAAGTGTTATATTTTTCATTCATGCCATGAGCACTGTAAACATCAGTTCAGTGAATGTCTCTGAGGAGTGTCCTAAAATAATCAATTTTGTGCTTATTGATTACCCTCTTGAGCTCAGATTTAACAGATTTTATATCTTGTTCAGTATTAACATTTAACAGAAGGGACTGCATGTCATGGTCTGAGAGGCCATTGACTATAGGTTTTGTAATATAATTTTGTTCACTGGACTTTCCTATCAAGATATTATCAATGGCTGTTTGTGAGTAACTGGCTACCATAGTGGGGAACTTTACAGTGGGAAAGTTGAATGATAGTGTTACTAGCTCAAATAAGTTCTTATTGGGAGAATCTTTAAGGAAATCTACATTGAAATCATGAACAACCACTATTTCTTTGTTTTTGGTTGTTAAATGGGCCAGCACAGCTTCAAGGTGGTTTACGAACAGATTAAAGTTAACTGCAGGTTCTCGATATACACTTAATATTATGAAGGATTTTTTGTGAAATTCTACTTCTGTTGCACATGCTTCCATATGCTGTTCTAGGCAAAATTTATGAATGTCTACGTTTTTAAATTTATGACAGTTCCTGATGAATGTGGCAAATCCTCCTTTCTCCATTTCTGATCTAAAAAAGTGAGATGCTAACCTAAACCCTGTATCACTTAAAAGTTCTATACCAGTGGTCACATGATGTTCAGGGAGTCAGATTATGTCTATGCAGATAATTAATTCATTAATTTTATTTCTCAGTCCTCGAATATTTTGATGCAATAAAGATAGCTGATATTTCACATTAACCGAGTTAAAATTGGGTACAGTTAAAATATCTGCTGGCTGTTGTAAATTCTTAACCAATAGCTGTTTATGTTGATGTAATAAGCTAGAATTATGTTTTTAGGTTTCTTTCTCAAACTGAAGGTTTGTCTCAGTCCTAACCTCTCTTAAAATTTGGTGTCTTTCTGTCCTCGCTACCCTAAAAAAGGGTCTTTTCTGAACCCTAGAACCACTGGTATTTTGTCACTCATGACAGTGCTTCCCCACTTTAACTTTCCTGCTGTTTTCCCAGCCAGTTTAACCTTCCCCTTCCTGTGGAAGTGAAGGCCATGCCTAGTATAATCCCACCTACTGAGAGAATCAACAGGAACCACACCAATGTGTGACCCTGCACCCGACATAAGCAGCCGTTCCAACTCCAAATTAACTCTCTTGACAGCAGAGTTCAAATGAGGTCGGTCATGGCGCCCAAGAACAGATACAAACTCAACACTCGTATGCTTCGATGCTGACGCAATCTTTGCCAGGTCACACTCTATACTGTACCCAGGATCTCTGTCAATACTATTACCTGCCCCACCCACTATAACCACGGTGTCTTCGTTAATGAAATCTTTGCGAAGTGATGCTAAATCCTCTGTCACCTGCTCCAGAGTTGGCCAACACCTCTTCCATGGGAACTACCTAACAAGAACACTTCCTCTTTACTGATTTCCCTACATTCTTACTTTTCAATTTGCTGCTGAAAGTTTGTTGTGCCCTGTCTACACCTGCAACTGCTTGAGGCTCACCAGTTTCTAATTGAAGCAGCAGGTCAAATCTATTTTCCACATTCACCACGAAGCTGTCAGACAAAGTTCTAGGCCTGTTCCTCCAGTTGTCTGTTGCCACTTCTCACCTCTCTTTACCTTTCTCCCTACTTAAGCTGTCAAGATATCCCCTGGCCTTGTCTAACTCAGCCTGAAGGGCGGCAATTTTCCCCTCCTGTTCTAGTATGTTCCTATCTCTACTACAAATCCTACAAAACCACTGATGAGTCTCCTTTACTTCCCCTATTCCAACGCCACTACAGTCGCCCACATGGATAAAGACTACAGCACCCATCACACCAAAGCCCCGACCTAACAATTCTACGGCAAGTCAAGCACTTTTCACTCATGATACACGTAATAATTATAAGTCAGTTAAATTACAGATAAACACGAAAATATGGTTAGACAATTTTGGCCTATACGCAACTGTGTGTAAACAAAAACAATAGTGCAAAGTTTCTGTGGCCAGAAAGACGGTAGCTGCAAGGCCAATCGCGACACGGTGGGAATAGTCACAGCCGGGTGTGGGTCATTTCGTGAATCTCCATCGTGAGCAGCCGTTAATTCCGTGATATTACGCCGGCGAGCACGTTGGGGGTCACCAGCTTGTCGGTATGAGCGGGTTGGCTGGCTTTTGAGGACTTAATCCTGCGCATATCTCACCATGGTGAAACTGGACTACACGAAAAACTGATTCGTGTATCCAGTGAGAAACTTTATTGAATGTGGTCACAGGAGTAACGTCTAAGACATGCAGTAGCTTCTGAGGATACAATCGCAACACAAAGTTAATTTGCGAGGAAGATTTCGTACGAGTTACCCCTTACCTATGCACTAAAAACTAGGCACGGAAGAATCAGAAACATAGTGTTGGCCGACGCTTAGCCTTGATGATAGATAGCTTCCACTCTCGCAGGCATACGTTCCATCTGGTGGTCAAAGGTTTCTTGGGGATTGGCAGGTAATTCTTCACGGAGTGCTGCACTGAGAAGTATCGGTTCGGTCTGTGAGGCCTGACACGAAGTCGGCGTTCCAAAACATCCCAAAGGTGTTCTATAGGATTCAGCTCAGGACTCGGTGTAGGCCAGTCCGTTACAGGGATGTCATTGTCGTGTAACCACTCTGCCACAGGCCGTGCATTATGAACAGGTGCTCGATCACGTCGAAAGATACAATCGCCATCCCCAAATTGCTCTTCAACAGTGGGAAGCAAGAAGGTGATTAAAACATCAATGTAGGATTGTGCTGTGATAGTGCCACCCAAAACAAGAAGGGGTGCAAGCCCCCTCCCAGAAAAACACGACCACACCGCTTCCGAATTTTACTGTTGGCACTACACAAGCTGGCAGATGATGTTCACAGGGCATTCGCCATACCCGCACCCTGCCATTGGCTCGCTACATTGTGTACCGTGACTCATCACCACACATCGTTTTCCCACTGTTCAATCGTCCAGTGCTTACGCTCCTTACATCAAGCGGGGCGTCGTTTGGCATTTACCGGCGTGATGTGTGGCTTATGAGCAGCCGCTCGATCATGAAATCCAAGTTTTCTCACCTCCCACCTAACTGTCATAGTACTAGCAGTGCTTCCTGATACAGTTTTGAGTTTGTGTGTGATGGTCTCGATAGATGTCTGCCTATTACACATTACGACCGTCTTCAACTGTCGGCGTCTCTGTCAGTCAACAGACGATGTGGGCCTAAACGCTTTTGTGCTGTAGGTATCTCTTCTCGTTTCCACTTCACTATCACATCGGAAACAGTGGACCTAGGAATGTTTAGGAGACTGGAAATCCCGCTTACAGACGTATGACAGAAGTGACACCCAATCACCTGACCACTTTCGAAATCCGTGAGTTCGGCAGAGCGCCACATTCTGCTCTCTCAAGATGTCTAATGACTACTGAGGTCGCTGATATGAATTACCTGGCAGTAGGTGGCAGCACAATGAACCTAATATGAGTGGTGGTGTCCAGATACTTTTGACCACATAGTATACTTACCGTATACTGCTCGAGTCTGTTGAAATATAACGAAAATGCACTGAAGATGGCTATTTATAACCGAAATCTATATTTTCGAGAATAATAAAAGCTAATGGGATTGCGACTGACTACTGCGTGCTTCAAATTGCTTATATATTTTTTCCCTTTCATTCGTGATCTGGTCTGTGCAAATGATCGCAGAGACGTTCAGTAACCTGTATCGGCATGCAGTGAGAACTTTGAGTTGATTCTTTCCGAGACAATGCCGTTAGCTTTTTTACCTTTGGCCAGTTCTGTGCATTTCCAGCCGTTGAGAAGTGTTCGTAGTTGGCTTGGTTATGCTTTCGAGTAACTTAAAAATCACACTCGGTTCCGGATAGTGAAGCGAGGGTTGTGGCAGTTCAGAGGTGGCGACAGCAAGACGGAGTTTTGGTGAGATTGATTCAGTTATTTCCAGTTGTTCCTAATAACCAAGGTTTTGAATCACTTTATTAATTTGATAACCGTATGGTTGACTTTAGTTTGCTATCAGTTTGGGTGCTATATTGTGATGAATTATGGCTATGAATTACGGCGGTGAACCGATATATAGGCACGAGACATTCAGGGGCCTTGTGTTGTCGTAAGCTGGAAGCTGGTTACTGTATGATGTTATAATCATTCAATCCAAAGTGTTACCCACACAGTTTTGTCACTTCCTCATGCAGTTCATGCTGCTCTAGGCTTTCGAGGAAATCTCCTGTACAGAACTTGAATATTTGTGATTGCTAGAATTTCGACTTTGTCTCATATGTAATGAAAATGCCACGAGGGTTGTACCCACTGTTGTTATCATCTGAAGGCAATATGTGTACGTCATTTAACTTTGCTATTACTTATTCCTGCTTTTCCCTACAGCAGTTGCTGTATATTTATACAAATTTATGGTGGATTCCTTGTCAGACGCCAGCTTGCGCACACCTGTCGCAACCAACCTCGTCGAGGGGTACAAATAGTTCAGATAATGAAGTAACTCAGTTGTTAGACAGCTTTCCCCTATCAATAATAATAAACAGACCAGTCTTTGCACGTGTAAATTTCAGGCGTAAAGGTAAGTTTTGATTCTGGCTCCTGAACGTGGAACTGCAGTGCCAGATTTTTTACTACTTTGTGTGTATGCTCACCTATGCACGAAATAACTAGCACGGAGGATGGTACTGATGCTCTCAGCATTTCGTAATAGCTCACACAAAGTAATCTTGCGAGTCACATCTTATGCAGTTGTATTGTATAGTACTGTATGTTACCCGGGGGCCTAGAAACGACGGAGAGGCTTCGTCCCCGCCACAGCCGCAGTGGTCCACAACCCCACGGCGATTACCGCAGTACACTTCACCTCTCCGCCGCCCCACACCGAACCACTCTTTCAGGGTTACTGTGCGGTTCGGGCCCCGGTAGAACCGCCCCCCCCTCCCCCCCTCAGGGAACGTCTCACACCAGACGAGTGTAACCCCTATGTTTGCGTGGTAGAGTAATGGTGTGTGTGCGTACATGGAGAACTTGTTTGCGCAGCAATCGCCGACATAGTGTAGCTGAGTCGGAATAAGGGGAACCAGCCAGCATTCGCCGAGGCAGATCGAAAATCGCTTAAAAACCATCCACAGACTGTCCAGTCCACCGGACCTCGACCAGGCCGGGGACCAGGCGCTCCTTCCCAATCCGGAAAGCCGTGCGTTAGACCGCACGGTTGTGCAAAGCCATTGTGCCAGGTGGTAGTGTAGACGTTAGCGCGTCTACCTAGCGAGCAGTGGACCAGGGTTCGAATCCCAGTCTTCGTACAAATATGCTTTAGTTGCTTCAATCTGCATATGTATATCATAGATGTGTCAGACTTGAAAACGTCTCGGGAACAAAAGAGTTTCATTTAATTAAAACACCTATGCCTGGGTTTCAGCAAGGGCCTCCCGTTTCGTTCGATTCTGATATGGTATTATAATACAGCTGGAGAGCTTCTACAATGCTGTTCGAATTTAGTGGGACTCTTAGGCGTGAATGGGAATTTAGGTTGAGGAGGGAGGCGTGATACGCTAGCCCGAGCAGTTGCCGTAGTGGTTAATGTATCTGCCTAGTGAGCAAGAGATCTGGGTTAGATTTCCAGCCTAGGCATATCTGGGTTCAACACCAGGTTTTCATTCGTCGCTTCAATGTATAAACCACTGAATAGAATAGCATTTCCTAGGCACAAGATCGTGTTGTATCTTGGAACGATTTTCCACATTTGGAAAAACCTTACTTTTCCAGAGTAATTTTTGTAATTAAACAAAAGAATTTCGTTCATTGAACAATGATTTCGAAAAGGCATAAGAAGGTACATTGAACTTTTTTTACAGGATTGGCTAGATGCGAAACTCTGAAAAGTGCTTCAAGGTAATACACTATCCCCGACCAAAACTAGTACAAAATATTTAATGTTCTAAAGATGCCACCAATATATGATCTCATTCAACTACTACTAGCTGGCTACTTGCCACAGTTCGGTTTCTCTGTAGTATACTTCGTTCCACTTAAAAGGCGCTCACAAAGCGAGAACGACAAGACACACCTGCCAACCCTACCTCGATGCTGTCCACTGGCTCAGGATACAACGAAATTTTCCCCGTGGGAAAAGTGCTCCCAAAACAAAATAACAAAGGGAAAAGTTTTGACTGTCCTCAGGCCTAACAGCTTTCTCATTTCCTTGGCAGAAAATACTCTTTTCGTAAGAGTAAAATATAGTATCATGAGGAAGAGGTCAGACTTTGCTGATATAATTGCTTTAAATCCCTAACAATTTAACAATGAAACAAAAGTGCACTTATTAATCACAATACGCTTTTACTACCGTTCGAAAACATCTCTATCCCTACAATCATCTTTAAATAATCATTAAAGAATCATATCCGAAATCGACAACACAACATGTAAATGTCAAAGTAGCGCTCTTCCGTTACAAGCATCTATCAAGAAAGTATGTTACGTTAACAGCAGTTCAGAATAATAAATCGTATAGACACCTTCCTCTCGAAGATTCAACAGACAAGAAAAGTCAAGTTATACGTACACGGTAGCTGACAAACCTGAGAATGCATGGATATTTACTTTGCCAATTTTGTGTTAGAAACGGAAACAAAAAGAAAAAAGGAACCGCGTTTGTAGTGTTCTATCAAAAAAATTTCATATATTCGTTAAAAAAGCTTTGAAATTATAAAACAGTCGTACAAAGAAATGTGCATAATGTAGAAATGTACAAGTAGAGCTGCTCTGCGTGTCTGCAACGCGATTTTGTAAACTTCTCTACGGCAATGCCTCTTCCTAGCTCTATAGACGGCTATGATTTCTACTTACAGTCGATTGAGCTCCGCAGTTGAGAGCTGTCAAAAGCAGTGTATTGCGTCAGGGGTTTCCTTAAGCTGACTCGACTTTAGGAGTGTCTAGTAGTAAATACTTCTAGTAGTTAGTACAGTTCCCCACAGTCGTTTAATGAACAAAGTAAGAGCATATGGACTATCAGACCAATTGTGTGATTGGATTGAGGAGTTCCTAGATAACAGAACGCAGCATGTCATTCTCAATGGGGAGAAGTCATCCGAAGTAAGAGTGATTTCAGGTGTGCCGCAGGGGAGTGTCAAAGGACCGTTGCTATTCACAATATACATAAATGACCTTCTGGATGACATCGGAAGTTCACTGAGGCTTTTTGCAAATGATGCTGTGGTGTATCGAGAGGTTGTAACAATGGAAAATTGTACTGAAATGCAGGAGGATGTGCAGCGAATTGACGTATGGTGCAGGAAATGGCAATCAATCTCCATGTAGACAAGTGTAATGTGCTGCGAATACATACAAAGATAGAACCCTTATCATTTAGCTACAAAATAGCAGGTCAGCAACTGGAAGCAGTTAATTCCATAAATTATCTGGGAGTACGCATTAGGAGTGATTTAAAATGGAATGATCATATAAAGTTGATCGTCGGTAAAGCAGATGCCAGGCTGAGATTCATTGGAAGAATCCTAAGGAAATGCAATCCGAAAACAAAGGAAGTAGGTTATAGTACGCTTGTTCGTCCACTGCTTGAATACTGCTCAGCAGTGTGGGATCTGTACCAGATAGGGTTGATAGAAGAGATAGAGAAGATCCAACGGAGAGCAGCGCGCTTCGTTACAGGATCATTCAGTAATCGCGAAAGCGTTACGGAGATGATAGATAAACTCCAGTGGAAGACTCTGCAGGAGAGACGCTCAGTAGCTCGGTACGGGCTTTTGTTAAAGTTTCAAGAAGATACCTTCACCGAAGAGTCAAGTAGTATATTGCTCCCTCCTACGTATATCTCGCGAAGAAACCATGAGGATAAAATCAGAGAGATTAGAGCCCACACAGAAGCATACCAACAATCTTTCTTTCCACGAACAATACGAGAGTGGAATAGAAGGGAGAACCGATAGAGGTACTCAGGGTACCCTCCGCCACACACCGTCAGGTGGCTTGCGGAGTATGGATATAGATGTAGATGTAGATGCATGATGGGGTATTTATTCACGCATCTCAGTGTTTATGACGTCATGTGTCTTGAACTACGCGTCGTAAAAGAGTGTGTTTGTGTAGGTACATTCAGTGGCTTATTGGGTACTGTATACGAAATATGTTGCGAATAGATATGGCAGCAAAGAAGTAACCAGTTTAAATGTCATGCATTATGCGACAGTTTTTCACGCATCTCACTGTTTATGACGCCGCAGCGTGATTTAAGCGTCATACAATGATGTAGTTTTGTAGGTACATTCGATGACATATGTGAATACAGTCTGCAAAATGAGTTGCGAATAGAGTTAGCAAAGAAGTAATATATTCAGACGTCGTACCTTAAGAAATATCAAAAGTGCGAAGATGGTAATTATATATTAGTATCAATGGACTCTGCATACATCTGCGTATATGAGTACTTATCCATTCCATTTGAAAAATTCGTGGCCGAAAGGAGCAATAATTCTTTCTCTTACCGCCGACATACAACTGATGTATCCATGGAAAATTTATACACACGCTTCCAATCATACGGGTACCCCCAACGTGAGGTAGAGGTCGGGCAAGAGAAACATTCTTTAGTAATATTTATAAGCCTATCATCTTCTCTGAGATTTGCTATGGGACCAAGTGAAACAGTGTGAAAACCTTCTTCGGGAAGAAGAGGAGGAACAAAACTGGAGTTCTCCCTTTCGTCGCCATTATTTATCATTCGATTGTTTTACAATACAATGCATCTGATAAATGTACGGACTGGGACTATGAATTCCAAGCGCCGGTTTTCCCCAAGGCTTAATTATAAAGTCTGGCGGTCAAGTTAGTTCTCATCTTTTGATAGATTCAAACGTAAATAACCCACGTTTCAGTGTCAAGCATTATCTTAGATTAGCTAAGACACTACCCGCCACCTGATTAAGTTTTATATCTTTTGATCTGTCGCAAAGATTTTCTGTTGACGTGAGTCCACTTTATAACGTATCTGATGAAACACTATCGTTTTACCACCCAGAGGGATTATTGCGAGGTGTTGATTTACATTTGACATATACTCTCATAAGAGAATGTTCGGATGGTTATGTTCTGTTTAATTTTATTTAGTATTATCTGTCTACAATCCGGCCACAGCAACACTCTTCCTGACCAAGATTTGGCTGAAAATGATTTGTAGTTGAGCTGTAGAAAAAAGTCCAGACAATCAACCTTTCTGAAGCTCCGACTCGTTTATATATATGCTCCTAAGTCTACAAAACATAATAACATCTCGTTTAAAGATCCCCATGGCAGAAAACGAAATTTAGCGTAGTCGTCTATGTGTGTGATTCATTCTACAAATTTGGGAAGGCATACTGCAACTGGCAAAACACTTAGGTTCACTGTTACTATAGTATTACAGCACAAAATTAGGACGTGAGGAATAGGACAGTTTCGCTACCGTGATCCGTACGTATCAGTAAGACGACATTTGGTTCTTTTGGGGTGACAGAAGACAACTGCGATTGTCGTCTTGCTCCGACTGCGTCATGGAATAGTGGCGGCACATCTACATTCAACACCAGGTTCTTTCAACAGGAAGGCTGCAAATAAAGTCCTATTAGTTTACGCTGTACAGTTCAAGTCTACAAGTTAATAGAGAATCTGGCAAGCTAAAACGATAATCGCGTATGGGTCTTCATGATTCTATATGCGTCTGTTTTGGCAGTTTTATGCACCATCACTTTCGAAAGAGATCTTATCGGTTGGTGAAACAAACAACAGGAAGCTCAGTGCTTCGCTGTTGCGCTCGATACTCCTTTGACAAAACTGAATTGTGGACTGAAAGATATGTGGTCCCACCGCCTGCACGCGTGGTCTATGGTAGGGGTGTAACTGCTGCTCCAACAGTAATTTCCACTGAATATTGTGCAGGGTGTGCCTTTAAGTTGTAAGTAGGCTGTCTAGTTTTTTTTATTGGTAACGCCACGTAGCGCTCTTTATGAAAATCACTGGTTGCGCTACGTGCAGTCTGTGGCTGGTTTGCATTGTTGTAATATTCGCCATTGTAGTGTTGGACAGCTGGATGTGAACAGCGCGTAGCGTTGCGCAGTTGGAGGTGAGCCGCCAGCAGTGGTGGATGTGGGGAGAGAAATGGCGGAGTTTTGAAATTTGTAAGACTAGATGTCATGAACTGCTATGTATATTACGATTTTTCAACACTATGAAGGTAAATACATTGTTTGTTCTCTTAAAAAAAAACATATGAAACGTCCCCTTTCAACAATTATACAAGACTGTGCTTAAACTGACACACAATATTTTTAGCGCAACGCAATCTGACTTTCAATAATCCCTACAAAAGAATGGCCCTGACTAACATTAACCTATACCTTTAACAAATCACTTACCTCACAAAAATCTTCATTACTCGAACTACTGCAATACAGCGAGCGCCACTACTGCCAGCTAAATAAAAGATTCAAACTACGGAAGGCACTAACTACTGATAGGCATAGTTAGCAAATGAAAGATTTTAACAGTGAACAAACAATGTATTTACCTTAATAGTGTTGAAAAATCATAATATACATAGCAGTTCATGACATCTAGTCTTACAAATTTCAAAACTCCGCCATTTCTCTCCCCACATCCACCACTGCTGGCGGCTAACCTCCAACTGCGCAACGCTACGCGCTGTTCACATCCAGCTGTCCAACACTACAATGGCTAATATTACAACAATGCAAACCAGTCACAGACTGCACGTAGCACAGCCAGTGATTTTCATAAAGAGCGCTACGTGGCGTTACCAATAAAAAAACTAGACAGCCTACTTACATAGCCCCCATGCTCCCCACAAACAATTTTACAAATTGTTTTGGGCACTGGCCAATACATATTTGTGAAAAATTTTCCACAATTACAATAACAAAGAAATGAAATGCACACACTTATTGATACAATGTTGGTCAAAAGCTAAAATTTTCTCACAGTCCATAAAGACAGTCCTGATCATTCATCACAGTAAAACTGCCGTTTCTTTTCTCAAAGTCTGAGCAGTAAAAGAAAATGCACACGGAAGTAGTGGATTTCGATGCAGTCTTGAAGAAGTAGTGTTGTCCTTCCAACGGAAAGACCGTGCTGACTCTTCACATGCTGACAGGTAATGGGCCACAACAGAGCAAACCCACAGCAGCGTCAGTCGAAGTTTTGAAGAATATTGGTACGTAGGTCATCACAGAGTAGACCCACTGTAGTCCTGGTAGAAATTACGGTATTGGTGGGCCACCAGAGGTGCAGACCCACTGCAGTCCTGGTAGAAATAATGGTTCTGGTGAGTCAGCAAAGACGCAGACCCACTGTAGTCCTTGTAGAAATAATGGTATTGGTGGGTCATCAAAGGTGCAGACCCACTGTAGTCCCTGTAGAGACGGCCAGCAGCCATCTGTTGCAACTGTGCAGGTGCACAATCACCATTGAAGAGTCTTGCGGATAATATAGCAAGTCCATAAACCATCAATTGTGCACTCACGAAGTTTTTGGAATTGTCCTTAGAACCAACAATGCTGTTATCCAGTCCCTTGCTGAATTATTAACACACGTGCAAACACTAACAGTCCTTACTTCTCACATATTGTCCATAAAAAAATGGCTCTGAGCACTATGGGACTCAACTGCTGAGGTCATTAGTCCCCTAGAACTGAGAACTAGTTAAACCTAACTAACCTAAGGACATCACAAACATCCATGCCCGAGGCAGGATTCGAACCTGCGACCGTAGCGGTCTTGCGGTTCCAGACTGCAGCGCCTTTAACCGCAGGGCCACTTCGGCCGGCTATTGTCCATATACTATGACCAACACAAACGTGTGCAGTTACAAGTTAATAATATGATGAACTGGTGTCAATTACAATTTTATAACATAAGAATACAATAACAAAGGTACAAAATACATTATTAAAGAACATAACAATGTATTTACCTTAATAGTGTTGAAAAATCATAATATACTTAGCAGTTCATGACATCTAGTCTTACAAATTTCAAAACTCCGCCATTTCTCTCCCCACATCCACCACTGCTGGCGGCTCACCTCCAACTGCGCAACGCTATGCGCTGTTCACATCCAGCTGTCCAACACTACAATGGCGAATATTACAACAATGCAAACCAGCCACAGACTGCACATAGCACAGCCAGTGATTTTCATAAAGAGCGCTACGTGGCGTTACCAATAAAAAAACTAGACAGCCTACTTACATAGCCCCCATGCTCACCACAAAAAATTTTACAAAATGTTTTGGGCACTGGCCAATACATATTTGTGAAAAATTTTCCACAATTACAATAACAAAGAAATGAAATGCACACACTTATTGATACAATGTTGGTCAAAAGCTAAAATTTTCTCACAGTCCATAAAGACAGTCCTGATCATTCATCACAGTAAAACTGCCGTTTCTTTTCTCAAAGTCTGAGCAGTAAAAGAAAATGCACACGGAAGTAGTGGATTTCGATGCAGTCTTGAAGAAGTAGTGTTGTCCTTCCAACGGAAAGACCGTGCTGACTCTTCACATGTTGACAGGTAATGGGCCACAACAAAGCAAACCCACAGCAGCGTCAGTCGAAGTTTTGAAGAATATTGGTACGTAGGTCATCACAGAGTAGACCCACTGTAGTCCTGGTAGAGATTACGGTATTGATGGGCCACCAGAGGTGCAGACCCACTGCAGTCCTGGTAGAAATAATGGTTCTGGTGAGTCAGCAAAGACGCAGACCCACTGTAGTCCTTGTAGAAATAATGGTATTGGTGGGTCATCAAAGGTGCAGACCCACTGTAGTCCCTGTAGAGACGGCCAGCAGCCATCTGTTGCAACTGTGCAGGTGCACAATCACCATTGAAGAGTCTTGCGGATAATATAGCAAGTCCATAAACCATCAATTGTGCACTCACGAAGTTTTTGGAATTGTCCTTAGAACCAACAATGCTGTTATCCAGTCCCTTGCTGAATTATTAACACACGTGCAAACACTAACAGTCCTTACTTCTCACATATTGTCCATAAAAAAATGGCTCTGAGCACTATGGGACTCAACTGCTGAGGTCATTAGTCCCCTAGAACTGAGAACTAGTTAAACCTAACTAACCTAAGGACATCACAAACATCCATGCCCGAGGCAGGATTCGAACCTGCGACCGTAGCGGTCTTGCGGTTCCAGACTGCAGCGCCTTTAACCGCAGGGCCACTTCGGCCGGCTATTGTCCATATACTATGACCAACACAAACGTGTGCAGTTACAAGTTAATAATATGATGAACTGGTGTCAATTACAATTTTATAACATAAGAATACAATAACAAAGGTACAAAATACATTATTAAAGAACATAACAATGTATTTACCTTAATAGTGTTGAAAAATCATAATATACTTAGCAGTTCATGACATCTAGTCTTACAAATTTCAAAACTCCGCCATTTCTCTCCCCACATCCACCACTGCTGGCGGCTCACCTCCAACTGCGCAACGCTATGCGCTGTTCACATCCAGCTGTCCAACACTACAATGGCGAATATTACAACAATGCAAACCAGCCACAGACTGCACATAGCACAGCCAGTGATTTTCATAAAGAGCGCTACGTGGCGTTACCAATAAAAAAACTAGACAGCCTACTTACATAGCCCCCATGCTCACCACAAAAAATTTTACAAAATGTTTTGGGCACTGGCCAATACATATTTGTGAAAAATTTTCCACAATTACAATAACAAAGAAATGAAATGCACACACTTATTGATACAATGTTGGTCAAAAGCTAAAATTTTCTCACAGTCCATAAAGACAGTCCTGATCATTCATCACAGTAAAACTGCCGTTTCTTTTCTCAAAGTCTGAGCAGTAAAAGAAAATGCACACGGAAGTAGTGGATTTCGATGCAGTCTTGAAGAAGTAGTGTTGTCCTTCCAACGGAAAGACCGTGCTGACTCTTCACATGTTGACAGGTAATGGGCCACAACAAAGCAAACCCACAGCAGCGTCAGTCGAAGTTTTGAAGAATATTGGTACGTAGGTCATCACAGAGTAGACCCACTGTAGTCCTGGTAGAGATTACGGTATTGATGGGCCACCAGAGGTGCAGACCCACTGCAGTCCTGGTAGAAATAATGGTTCTGGTGAGTCAGCAAAGACGCAGACCCACTGTAGTCCTTGTAGAAATAATGGTATTGGTGGGTCATCAAAGGTGCAGACCCACTGTAGTCCCTGTAGAGACGGCCAGCAGCCATCTGTTGCAACTGTGCAGGTGCACAATCACCATTGAAGAGTCTTGCGGATAATATAGCAAGTCCATAAACCATCAACTGTGCACTCACGAAGTTTTTGGAATTGTCCTTAGAACCAACAATGCTGTTATCCAGTCCCTTGCTGAATTATTAACACACGTGCAAACACTAACAGTCCTTACTTCTCACATATTGTCCATAAAAAAATGGCTCTGAGCACTATGGGACTCAACTGCTGAGGTCATTAGTCCCCTAGAACTGAGAACTAGTTAAACCTAACTAACCTAAGGACATCACAAACATCCATGCCCGAGGCAGGATTCGAACCTGCGACCGTAGCGGTCTTGCGGTTCCAGACTGCAGCGCCTTTAACCGCACGGCCACTTCGGCCGGCTATTGTCCATATACTATGACCAACACAAACGTGTGCAGTTACAAGTTAATAATATGATGAGCTGGTGTCAATTACAATTTTATAACATAAGAATACAATAACAAAGATACAAAATACATTATTAAAGAACATAACAATGTATTTACCTTAATAGTGTTGAAAAATCATAATATTCATAGCAGTTCATGACATCTACTCTTACAAATTTCAAAACTCCGCCATTTCTCTCCCCACATCCACCACTGCTGGCGGCTCACCTTCAACTGCGCAACGCTATGCACTGTTCACATCCAGCTGTCCAACACTACAATGTCAAATATTGCAACAATGCAAACCAGCCACAGACTGCACATAGCACAGCCAGTGATTTACATAAAGAGCGCTACGTGGCGTTACCAATAAAAGAACTAGACAGCTTACACAGTTATTGAATAAAAGAATGCAAACGATTTGCATGCTATGTACAACTGCAAGAACAGCGTAAGGTGACATTACAGACTGGTAAAGGATCACTTATGGATACCATACCCTACGTGCAGTAAAAAAAAAAAAAAAAAAAAAAAATACACTCCTGGAAATGGAAAAAAGAACACATTGACACCGGTGTGTCAGACCAACCATACTTGCTCCGGACACTGCGAGAGGGCTGTACAAGCAATGATCACACGCACGGCACAGCGGACACACCAGGAACCGCGGTGTTGGCCGTCGAATGGCGCTAGCTGCGCAGCATTTGTGCACCGCCGCCGTCAGTGTCAGCCAGTTTGCCGTGGCATACGGAGCTCCATCGCAGTCTGTAACACTGGTAGCATGCCGCGACAGCGTGGACGTGAACCGTATGTGCAGTTGACGGACTTTGAGCGAGGGCGTATAGTGGGCATTCGGGAGGCCGGGTGGACGTACCGCCGAATTGCTCAACACGTGGGGCGTGAGGTCTCCACAGTACATCGATGTTGTCGCCAGTGGTCGGCGGAAGGTGCAAGTGCCCGTCGACCTGGGACCGGACCGCAGCGACGCACGGATGCACGCCAAGACCGTAGGATCCTACGCAGTGCCGTAGGGGACCGCACCGCCACTTCCCAGCAAATTAGGGACACTGTTGCTCATGGGGTATCGGCGAGGACCATTCGCAACCGTCTCCATGAATCTGGGCTACGGTCCCGCACACCGTTAGGCCGTCTTCCGCTCACGCCCCAACATCGTGCAGCCCGCCTCCAGTGGTGTCGCGACAGGCGTGAATGGAGGGACGAATGGAGACGTGTCGTCTTCAGCGATGAGAGTCGCATCTGCCTTGGTGCCAATGATGGTCGTATGCGTGTTTGGCGCCGTGCAGGTGAGCGCCACACTCAGGACTGCATACGACCGAGGCACACAGGGCCAACACCCAGCATCATGGTGTGGGGAGCGATCTCCTACACTGGCCGTACACCACTGGTGATCGTCGAGGGGACACTGAATAGTGCACGGTACATCCAAACCGTCATCGAACCCATCGTTCTACCATTCCTAGACCGGCAAGGGAACTTGCTGTTCCAACAGGACAATGCACGTCCGCATGTATCCCGTGCCACCCAACGTGTTCTAGAAGGTGTAAGTCAACTACCCTGACCAGCAAGATCTCCGGATCTGTCCCCCATTGAGCATGTTTGGGACTGGATGAAGCGTCGTCTCACGCGGTCAGCACGTCCAGCACGAACGCTGGTCCAACTGAGGCGCCAGGTGGAAATGGCATGGCAAGCCGTTCCACAGGACTACATCCAGCATCTCTACGATCGTCTCCATGGGAGAATAGCAGCCTGCATTGCTGCGAAAGGTGGATATACACTGTACTAGTGCCGACATTGTGCATGCTCTGTTGCCTGTGTCTATGTGCCTGTGGTTCTGTCAGTGTGATCATGTGATGTATCTGACCCCAGGAATGTGTCAATAAAGTTTCCCCTTCCTGGGACAATGAATTCACGGTGTTCTTATTTCAATTTCCAGGAGTGTATTATGTGGATCTGTTGTATTTTAAGTTTCCTTGGAGCAACTTCGTTGATGGATTAAGCCTTGTTAAAATTTGTCTTGAGTCCATAGAACAAGCCGGACTCCCTGAGACAAGGCTGATGCCAACATGCAGAATAATCTCGTCAACAGAGTGTAATTTGCTGAGTATTTTCGCGATAGCTGAGATACCCCATCTTCTCGCAACTATAGTAGCAATAATCAGAATTGGGACACTATGTTAGTTACTTAGTTAGTCTCATGTTCCATGCATCATTTTGCGTGATAGATCGTAATGATATGGAACCAGTCATTTCAAATTTATATTGCAAGTTAATTAGTATGTATAGTTGCATTCTGAACATTACTAAGTTTTTTCTTCAAAAAGAAAGAAAAGTACAGAAGTTGTGAGATAGTAAGTTATACGCACCACCTTTTACACATTACGATAATAGAAATTCTTCTGTGGAAAGGAAGGAGTTGCCAAGGACAAACTTTGTCAGTCATTTCAACTGTTACTTTGCTGTCCGTCAGACGTTTTGCATCAATGGGTAAGTAATTAAAAATTTTTGTTGCGGCATTCTGCACCCCGTTTTGTGCTAAAGACAGCCTTAATGTGGAGGAATGAGTGAAAGTTTTCCTTCTGGTAGTTTAATTGTGTACATTCTTGTTGCATTTGAACTGTAGTGGATTATTTACAACAAACTTAGTGAGGGAATAAATTTACTGTGAAGCAGTAGTCAGAATGCCCAACTCCTTCAACACATGTTTACAAGATGATCGTGGGTGAACATCACAAATTATTCTTACGATAATGAAGACTATCTTTCTTAAATATGAATACCCCAGAACATTAGTCCACAAGGCATGATTGAATGAAAACATACAGAATATGTCAACTTACAGCCTTGTCTATTTAAATATCCGATAAAAATTTCTCTCCTTCCAATCTGCATACGTAAGCGTAGACCAGATGTGGTTTAAATTCACAGGAATAGTATTGAGAGATATACATCAAATATTTTAATAAGAGATGGTACTGATCCCCCATGGTACACAAAACAGGTCAGATCGCTGTTGCGAAAGCATCGAAGAAAACATGCCAAATTTAAAAGAACGCAAAATATCCAAGATTGGCAATGTTTTACTGACACTCTAGTCACTCTAGTACGGACTTCAGTGCGAGATTCTTTTAATAGTTTCCGCAACGAAATTCTGTCCCGAAATTAAAACAAAGGCGTTCCTAGTTTCTGCGGGATCTTCTCATGAAAATTAGGTCACCAATTTCCTCCTTCGAATGCGCAAATATTTTGATGGTGCCAACCTACATAGAGAAAAATGATCACCGTAGTGAAATAAAAGAAATCAGAATTCGTGCGAAAAGATTTCAGTGTTAGTTTTAGCGCGCGCGGCTCGAGGATGGAACGGTAGAGAAGTAGCTTGAAAGCGGTTTGATGACGTCTTTGCCGGGCTCTTAGGTGTGAATTGTGGAGTAGTCACGTAGCTATAGATGTAGACCATGCTGTGTCCTAAAGTCTTTCAAGCAACACAATTCACGTTCAGTTAGTCTACTAGAGACAGTTCTGCGAGTCAATCTACAGTCCGATTAAAATTACTTGATAGCTGACGCCCGTCACTTGCCGCTACAGTGTTGCCACACCGGCTGCTGTCTATTGCTCGGTTACAGGTGACACACAAACACAACCCATACACGTCGGGGTCACATCACAAACGCTGTTAATGTGTAACGCTGAGCAGTTTTGGAGGCGGCCAGCGCGAGGCATGGAAATGCGAGATGCTTTGTCGACAGCTTATTTCTTTAAGTGACCAATGACTCAACTGCCACAGGCGACATCGTGAATTTCAACTCATGTCCTCAGCTAACCACAACCTTGTGAAGCGCAATGTGTCCGAGAAAACGGCTGCCAACATTGTGCGGCAGAACTAAAATCACGATCGTTTCGTTCACGGCGATTGAAGCTAACCTCTGCGAGAAAATTCGAGACAAAAAATTCAGTTTCAGAGCCAAAAGCAAATTGTCATTTCTGGCTATCACTGTTTGCCTCAAACTATTCTCAAATGGTTCAAATAGCTCTGAGCACTATGGGACTTAACTGCTGAGGTCATCAGTCCCCTAGAACTACTTCAACCTAACTAACCTAAGGACATCACACACATCCATGCCCGAGGCAGGATTCGAACCTGCGACTGTATCGGTCGCGCGGTTCCAGACTGTAGCGCCTAGAACCGCTCGGCCACACCTGCCGGCATAACTATTCTCAAACTGGCTACACGAGTTATCGCGTTACCAACCAATGAACAGTCCTCGTTGACACAAGGTTCAAGATTATTGGCGACACAAGCGCTTCCAAACGAAAGAAAAAATGGTAGAAAGAAAAATGAGAGCAAATGACTATGATGATGAAAATGGCGTGGCAACATATTAGAAATTAAATTACATGTAAAAGAATTAACTGAATCGAAATAATTATCAGACTCTTCTGATTAGACTTAGAAATAAAAAAATCGTTATATTAGACGAGATTCGAATCCACGACCTTCAACACGTCAAGCTTGTTCGCTAACAACTGCGATATGTTTCTATGCTGCATTACAATATTTATAACTCTCGTGTCCAGTCGCAACGGTGAAAACTGTACAATGGTGAGCCAAAACATTTTTTACCACGTGCTTAATACACTCCTGGAAATGGAAAAAAGAACACATTGACACCGGTGTGTCAGACCAACCATACTTGCTCCGGACACTGCGAGAGGGCTGTACAAGCAATGATCACACGCACGGCACAGCGGACACACCAGGAACCGCGGTGTTGGCCGTCGAATGGCGCTAGCTGCGCAGCATTTGTGCACCGCCGCCGTCAGTGTCAGCCAGTTTGCCGTGGCATACGGAGCTCCATCGCAGTCTTTAACACTGGTAGCATGCCGCGACAGCGTGGACGTGAACCGTATGTGCAGTTGACGGACTTTGAGCGAGGGCGTATAGTGGGCATTCGGGAGGCCGGGTGGACGTACCGCCGAATTGCTCAACACGTGGGGCGTGAGGTCTCCACAGTACATCGATGTTGTCGCCAGTGGTCGGCGGAAGGTGCAAGTGCCCGTCGACCTGGGACCGGACCGCAGCGACGCACGGATGCACGCCAAGACCGTAGGATCCTACGCAGTGCCGTAGGGGACCGCACCGCCACTTCCCAGCAAATTAGGGACACTGTTGCTCCTGGGGTATCGGCGAGGACCATTCGCAACCGTCTCCATGAAGCTGGGCTACGGTCCCGCACACCGTTAGGCCGTCTTCCGTTCACGCCCCAACATCGTGCAGCCCGCCTCCAGTGGTGTCGCGACAGGCGTGAATGGAGGGACGAATGGAGACGTGTCGTCTTCAGCGATGAGAGTCGCTTCTGCCTTGGTGCCAATGATGGTCGTATGCGTGTTTGGCGCCGTGCAGGTGAGCGCCACAATCAGGACTGCATACGACCGAGGCACACAGGGCCAACACCCGGCATCATAGTGTGGGGAGCGATCTCCTACACTGGCCGTACACCACTGGTGATCGTCGAGGGGACACTGAATAGTGCACGGTACATCCAAACCGTCATCGAACCCATCGTTCTACCATTCCTAGACCGGCAAGGGAACTTGCTGTTCCAACAGGACAATGCACGTCCGCATGTATCCCGTGCCACCCAACGTGCTCTAGAAGGTGTAAGTCAACTACCCTGGCCAGCAAGATCTCCGGATCTGTCCCCCATTGAGCATGTTTGGGACTGGATGAAGCGTCGTCTCACGCGGTCTGCACGTCCAGCACGAACGCTGGTCCAACTGAGGCGCCAGGTGGAAATGGCATGGCAAGCCGTTCCACAGGACTACATCCAGCATCTCTACGATCGTCTCCATGGGAGAATAGCAGCCTGCATTGCTGCGAAAGGTGGATATACACTGTACTAGTGCCGACATTGTGCATGCTCTGTTGCCTGTGTCTATGTGCCTGTGGTTGTGTCAGTGTGATCATGTGATGTATCTGACCCCAGGAATGTGTCAATAGTTTCCCCTTCCTGGGCCAATGAATTCACGGTGTTCTTATTTCAATTTCCAGGAGTGTATGTTTTGTCCGTCTTTGGAACGAAATACATCACTGATCCTGCGTATCAGGGTTCCGACAGGTTGTTGGTAGGTTTTTGGAGGTATGTGACATTAGATGTATACGCACAGGTCATGTAATTCGCATAAATGACGGGCCGCTGATTTGTCATCGCGGTGATGGCGCATTATACTGACCCAGGTAGGTGCATTAGGTTTTACATCAGGGGAATTTGATGGCCGAAACATCACCGTGAGTTCAATACAATGCTCGCCAAACCACTGCAGCACGGTTCTGGTTCCGAGACACGAACAATTATACTGCTGAAAGACGATATCGCCGTCTGGGAAGACATCAACAATAAATGGATGTAGGTGGTTCCCAGCTGCCTGCGTGACTTCGATTACTACTACAGGTCCCATGCAAGCGTAGTAGAATGTCTTCCATAGCACAATACTGCTCCCACCAGCATTCATACGTGGCCCCGTGCAGGTTCCGAGGCGCCGTTCAGCTCGATATCGGCGTTTGTGGAGACGACCATCGACCTAATGCTGCAAAAATGTGATTCATCCGAAGAGCCGACACGTTTCCATTGATTGACTGTCGAATTTCGAAGGTTCCGTGACCACTGCAAACGTAACTTACGATATTGTTGGGTCAACATGTGAATACGTAGTGAAGGTCTGCTGCGGAGCCACATGTACAACAAAGTACGATGAACAGTGTGCTTCGTAACTCTTGTGCGTGCACCAGAATTGTGCTCTTTCGGCAGTGATGCCGCGGATCACCACCTATCCCGCTTTACAGAGCAGATGTAATAACAATCTTTCCTTTGCCAAAGTCGCTTATTTGAGCCCATATCTTCGCTAGGGAGACACCCCGTCTGTGTCTGCTACGCTTCCCTACTTTGTTACCGCGTCACGTGCCCGCAAGGCTACCAAAGCATGCAACGTCGCGGTGGGCTTAATGTTTTGGCTTATCAGTGTATAGGTGACGCTGAATCGCGTGTTGAGAGGAATTATCCAGTAGAATTTGGTTAATGCTGCGTGTGGAACGTGCATATTTCGTTACCATCGTTTCGTGTCTGTTGTTTTTGTTGTGATTATCATGTGAGACGAAATACAAAATGAAAGTGACGGACGTATGATTCAGGATCCAAACACATCAAGAAAGAAAGCCAGACAAGGAACTGGAAGTGAACTGATCAATTGTGTGGGAGTGTGGCAACGGCGAACGGTACGGGGACGACGTAGAATGCTGTGGCTGAAGGAAATTAGCTCAACGCGTGAAGTGTCGACTATAAAGTAGTTTTAACCGGACTGTAGTGACCCTTCTTGCAGACTGGAAAGGGCTGGACCTTCTCCAGCGTCAATATTTTCCTTTCAAGGACGGCGTCACACTATTTTTGGTGAATCACCAAAATCTGGATCTCACCTGTGATGGCAGAGCGCGTTACACAGCAATGTCAGGTGACATCCCAGTGTGTGTCGGTCTGCCACCTCCTCTGACACAGAAGGGCGGCTCTTTGCCGATCGCAGCTGTCTGCAGACTTTCTTTTGACGATTGCAGTGAAGGACGTATAAACCTCGAGAAATTTATTCAGTTTCATGCAACTTGAAAACCAGGACAGCTAAGAAAGACCCCAATGACAAATCAGGGTTAGCTGTATGAGACTTGTCGTTGTTGTTGTCAACATGATAAAAAAATGGTTCTAAGCAGTATAGGACTTAACATCTGAGCTCATCATTCCCCTAGAACTTAGAACTACTCAAACCTAACTAACCTAAGGACATCACATACAGCCATGCCCGAGGCAGGATTCGAACCTCCGACCGTAGTAGCAGCGAGGTTCCGAGCTGAAGCGCCTAGAAGCGCTCGGCGACAGCGGCCGGCTCAACATGATGGTTTGATTTTTATTGTTCTGCTCACAGGCAGTCCATGGTGTTAAGGCAGTAGTGGCACAATGAAATATTTTGTTTTCTAATTATTTTTTTATTTTTAAACATTTCAGTTGGTACATATAGATACACACCATTTATCATCAGACAAAAAAATCGAGCGAAAGTACTGCAGCAAGAGTGTCCAACAACACAGTGGGATACAAAACTGTTACGCGTCAGCCTATGTATATACTGATATGTCTTGCTTTAGTACACTCAGTTCGAGAATAAAAACAAAATGCTTATTCGTTTGAGATTCTTGATAGCTACTCCATTATGGAAGCAGCACACATATACATACAGTTTTTATTAATGAAACACACGGTCAGAACTGCCGTTCGTGGAGACCAAATGAATAAATTATGTCTCTGAAACCAGTGAGCGCAACGTTGTGATAGTCTATGTCCACAAGGTACTACACTTTAGATTCATAACATTGTTGATGATCTCTACTTCGAGTTCCAGAAAACACATCGCTCTCATGCTGACCGTCTAAAATTCGGTCTTCTGGAAGAGTCTACCGCTTGTCAGCCAATTGTCTTCTCGCTACCGGTAGACACGTACCGCGGAACATTTGTTTTCTCTTCAGTTCCGATGTTAATACTGCTGACTTATGCCTTTTCTGCAGACTCTTTGGTGCCAGCCGCTTTAGTATCCATCTCCTCCTTTATGTCTTCCAGAGAACGGCCCTTAGTTTCTGGGATGAAGAACCAGGTGAAGATGAGTCCCAGGAGGCAGAAGACCGAGAAAAACCAAAACGGCACGAACGACCCGAGCGAGTCGCCGACCACCTGGAACAGCTTGGTGATGCTGAAGGTCAGCACGGAGTTGAGGACGCTGAATGTGGAGTTGCACAGTCCGCGCACCGACGATGGCACCAGCTCGTTGGTCAGCACCCACAGCAGTGCATTCGCTCCGACGTTAAAGGATATCTGTAAGAAAGATAGAAAGAACGTCAGTTCCAGTGGTACCACTTTACTTAACTGCTGCTGCCCAAAAAAAGTAGCAAACGATGAAAGATGCCCCATGGTGTCCTACACTTACTGATACCGATATTCCACTAAGTAACACAGATCATTATACCACGTTTCTGTGCTGCTCAGTTTACTATCATATAGATCATCTCTAAGTATCTATCAAAAAGTTTCTGTTTGTAGGCTGTACAGTCCAGAATGGGAACACCAGTCAGGAAAAATCGTCATGAGCATGGAGGAAAAAGATCACCATGAGCATTGAGGAACTCGTCCGACTAATGAACCAGGTCGAAGGTACCTGTTTTGAAAAACAACGTCTCCTGCTGCGTGAAGCAGTCTGTAATTCTCTGCTGAAAACTCTCGTCCGACTGGAACGTTGACACTTCAGGGTCTTTTTTAAGGGACCGAAGGCATGACAACCGCACGGGCAGGGATCAGGACTAAAGAGTGGGGGCTCGAATGTCTCCCACTTGAGTGTCCCATTTGAGGCTGGCTCCACAAATCGACTGGCGTCTTGTGTCGAATCACGAACTGAACGGAACTTGACGCACCATTCTACAATGATGCTTTTCGACGGACGTGGTACTCCATACACATTCTTCATTCTCCGATCTATGTCCACCGGTGTTTGTCTTCGAAAGCCGAGAAAAGAGTAACAGCATACTGGTCCTGTTTGGACACACTTGGTAATAACGTCGCCCCAGTTCATGTTTCCGCATTAACCACTTACACGACGGATAGACATGAATATTACGAGCGATAATTGGAATGTAAAGTGGGATCAGGCGCGAAATCGAAACCACTGTGAAAATCCGATGACGCTTTGCACAGATGTGTTGGGAAGCTTGTCTAGTATGCCTGTCGATAACGTCACGTCGCTCTTTTCAGTTTTGAGCGCACAGTGAGCACGTAATGATGCCTAGAAAATAGAGTCTCCCACCAACTATGAAGGCCTGCTGAGAAATTTCGTCTGATGTCATGCATACCGCATAACGTAACTGTCAGGCGTTTTCTTCTTTCTGACAGTTCTCTGCCGCGGTCTGCAGTGGTAATAAAGATGCTCCTGCAGCGTTTTCAATGGGAAGTGGGTTTGATCAGGCACAATACAACCCGTAATTGGCTCCCCCTGAGTTTCATCTCTGCTCACATGAACCGCTGGCTATGAAGACACAGTTTTGTTACAGACAACGAGCTGTAGACTAGCTTAGAGATTGGGGGAAAACACAAGAGGATGCCTTCTACAGTGAGGGTGTAGTGAAGTTGGTTCAATGCTACGGCAATTGTCTAAATCGGAGTGGCGATTATATAGAGAAATAGGTGGGAGGTGTAGCTAACTGTTGCAAATGAAAGATTTCTTTTTTTTATTTTTACAGATGTTTCCATTTCGTGACCTATCGAACTCACTTTCCGAACAGCCCTCGTGATCCCAAGCCTACATGTCGATGCTTATACACTACATTGCGTTTACGCTGCAGCAACGCCTTCAAAGGGAAACTTTTTGATCGCCCCTGATACCACTAACTCAATGAATCTTTCTTGAGAACAAATTGAGTTTACCGATAAGTGTGGAAGATGAAATTGTGCATTATTGTAAAATGCGACAAAATAACTATCTTCACGATATTGTACAACTGCAGTGTGTAATTTAATTCGTATCTGGAATGTCCAGAGGCGTACACTAAAGAAAACTTGGGAAACATGTTACTTTCTCCCATATACGTTTTGCGTTATGAGTACGACCAGAAAATCAAAAGGAGCAGAACTGACACGGATGTTTATTGATGACTGTTCTTCCCATACGACGTTCGCGAATGGAACAGGGAAGGGAGGAACAGATTATGGTATCAAAAGTATCCTCCATTATAACTGTAAAAGTGCTTGTGTAGATATACACTGTCCAAAAAAATAATCGCAACACCAAGAAGTTGTGGGATATATCCGAAAGTTCGTAGGCATATTTACACTTCTCAAAGTTGATGTTTGCTCAAATTTTGCGACAGTCGCATAACAGTGGCTCTAGTAGCGACACTATGAGGATGAAAAGCAGGTTTGCTTTAAATACACACAGTAAAGGCCTTGAGTGCTAGTTACCTTTGAGACTGGCCGTGGTGAGCTGATGTCAGTCAAGGCGACAAAGATGTCATTATCAGCACCTCAGTGAGTTTGAACGAAGTCGTGTAGTAGGGCTACGAGAAGCTAGATTTTTCTTCTGCGATACTACAGAAAGATTTGACACGACTGTAGTCACTACGGTGGTCACGAGAATGTATGGTCTCAAGAAGACCGGGCTCCGGACGGCCACGTGACACTACCAAGAGGGAAGACCACCGTGTTTGGCGTATGGCTCTGCCGCATCTTAGTGCATCTGCAGCAGCAATAAGAGTGGCAGTTTGCACTACAGCGACACAACAAACAACTAGAAACAGATTACTTCAAGGACAGCTCCGGACTAGAAACCCTGTAGCGTGCATTCCACTGATCTCTAACCACCGCCATATGCGACTTCAGTGGCGTCAGTTCCCAGTTCTGCCTCGGAGCCAGTGATAGCCGTGTATTGGTCACAAGGAGACTAGTTGAGGGCCTGCAACTGACCTGTCAACGTGCTAGATACATTGGATCTACACCTGGAGCGATTTCGAATGACAACAGGAGTACTCTTGTCCTTATCCTATGCACCTTGACTAATTTGTACGTCAGTCTGGTAATTCTTCGTGATGTCCTGCCGTTCATGAACAGCGCTCCAGGAGGTGTTTTCCAACAGGATAACGCTGGCCCATATGCCGTTTTTTAGCCCAACATGCTCTACAGAGGGTCCACATGTTGCCTTGGCCTGCTTGTTCACCAGACGTAGGGGACATCCTCGGACGACAACTCCAGTGTCATTCCTAAATGGTATTAACCATCCCTGTGTTGACCGACCAACTGCAACAGATATGGAACTCCATCCCGCAAACTGACCTCCGTCACCTGTACAGCACAATGCATGCACGTTTGCATTCAAAATTCCGGATGTTTACACTCGTTATTAACGTTCCAGTGTCCGCCCCCGGGAGCTGAGTGGTCTGCGCGACAGAACGTCAATCGTAAGGTCCCGGGTTAGATTCCTGGCTGGGTCTAAGATTTTCTCCGCTCAGGTACTGGGTGTTGTGTTGTCCTAATCATCATCATTTCATCCCCATCGACGCGCAAGTCGCCGAAGTGGCGTCAAATCGAAAGACTAGCACCCGGCGAACTGTCTACCCGACGGAAGGCCCTAGTCACACGACATTTACAGTTTGTAATGTACCAGTATTTCACATTTGCAATGACTTATCTCGCGCTTACATTAACCTATGATCTTGCAATGGTAATCACTTAAATATGGTATCTAGACTAACGTGTTCTAGAAATTTCATTACTCTAAATTATTTATTTTTTGGTGTGCAATTTGAGCCGGTGCGTTTCTTGCGCCAGTTTCCATCGATCGTCATTTTGATCTTTGATTGGACTTCGATGCTTATTTGTCTTCTGCTCATCTTTAGCGGCGCGGATTTGACGGCAACGTGTGCGCTCTGCTGGGGAGGTGTGTCGGGGGTCGGTGGTGAGCGAGAGTCACCTCGGACTGTGTACGTAGGCAGGACGGCAAGAGGACGAGTCGGACAACGAAGGAGCGGGGCCAGCGGCTACGGCGTGTTGAGTCGTGAGGGCAGATCCACCGCCCATGGTGATTTGGGTTTCTGGGGGTCGGGAGGACAAGTTCCTTCGAGTCTATTATACCCGGCCGATTGAACTGGAGTCGCCGAGTTCATTCGGTGGGTTGCGTGCGGCTTAATTGAATATGCCAGTGTACAATTCCTTTCGAATTGTTTTAGTTGTTTATCACTTACCTCGGTGTCGTGACTAACTATCTTCACGACAGTTGAGGAAGTGTGGCTACGCTCAACCAACCGACATGAAGCGTGATTAAAGACGTAGTTAGAAGTGCAACGAGTACTGAGTAAGTCCTGCTCTGGCGATTCAAGACACGCCGAGATACTTCCTCTATTCTACCTTGTAGTTCATTTGGTAGTTTGGCGTGTAAATGTACGCCGAGATAATTCTTGTCATCTTAACTTAAGGGAATGATTTTTAGTGAACTTATTAATCAAAGTTTAAGGGCTGTCACTGGCCAGGTAACTCACGAAGGCTAATTTGTTTCTATTCAGTTGTATTGATCACCTTTCATCTAGATAAGATTGTGTAGTTTATGTCTCAGAATACTGTCTGCCGTTGATGTGTGTTGTGTTACGGATAATTGGCAGCAGAGCACCACGGGGGCAGAGAGATATTTAAGGCCCTGTCCTCTCCTTTACAACTTGGGTTATGTTGTCACGGTTGCGTGATTCCATCCTTCCGGTGGAGAATTATAGCATCTGAAGTTCAATTGCAGTGCAAAGTTGAGTACATTTCTATGTAATTTCCTGTCTCGTGGATCTCTCGTATTGATTTGAATCCTTAGTCTGCTCGCGTCTATCGCTAATTTACACGCAATATTGAAGCAATGTCATTTTAGGGGTATTGTTATATGGTCATGTTCTAGTTGTAATCATTCTAAGAATATTGTTGATTAATCTGCTGATTAAGTAAATTTGATGATTGGTTAGGTCAAAATTAAAGCACCTCTTTAATTGTTTTAATCATCTGTATATAGTTTGATTAGGAAAGTTGGCTAGCCAAACCTTAAAAGATCTGTGTTCCTACCCTTAATCTGATCCTCAGCTGATTGGCAGTAATGAGAGTTCTGATGGGAATTGTATGGATATTTGCACTATTTTTTTTTGTCATCAGCCTACTGACTGGTTTGATGCGGCCGCCACGAATTCCTTTCCTGTGCTAACCTCTTCATCTCAGAGTAGCAGTTGCAATCTACGTCCTCAATTATTTGCTTGACGTATTCCAATCTCTGTCTTCCTCTACAGTTTTCGCCCTCTACAGCTCCCTCTAGTACCATGGAAGTCATTCCCTCATGTCTTAGCAGATGTCCTATCATCCTGTCCCTTCTCCTTATCAGTGTTTTCCACATATTCCTTTCCTCTCCGATTCTGCGTAGAACCTCCTCATTCCTTACCTTATCAGTCCACCTAATTTTCAACATTCGTCTATAGCACCACATTTCAAATGCTTCGATTCTCTTCTGTTCCGGTTTTCCCACAGTCCATGTTTCGCTACCATACAATGCTGTACTCCAGACGTACATCCTCAGAAATTTCTTCCTCAAATTAAGGCCGGTATTTGATATTAGTAGACTTCTCTTGGCCAGAAATGCCTTTTTTGCCATAGCGAGTCTGCTTTTGATGTCCTCCTTGCTCCGTCCGTCATTGGTTATTTTCCTGCCTAGGTAGCAGAATTCCTTAACTTCATTGACTTCGTGACCATCAATCCTGATGTTAAGTTCCTCGCTGTTCTCATTTCTACTACTTCTCATTACCTTCGTCTTTCTCCGATTTACTCTCAAACCATACTGTGTACTGTGTACTATTTAAGTAAAGCTTTACCTGAGTATATTTACATAGTGATATTCAAATTTCAAGTTTTATGGGTCTTGTTCCGGTTAAAGAAATCTATTCGTTATTTGCCCAAGTGATCTGGCCTTGTAAGGCAGTCTCCTGTATCATTGTGATTGTGATTTTATAATCCTTTTGATTGTAATAAATTACGTAGCAACTACAACGGATTACTATTGTGGTTTTCGCGTCACTACCATTACACATCTCACATTTTCCGTCAGTCAGATGTAACTACGTGCGGTGAAGTGTAGAACAGACTGTAGAGACTTGCTTACATAGTACAAGAGCAGCGTCGTGAGTGGCAGCCAGAAGAGGCTGTTTACCACCTCCTGGGAGCCGTACTCGGTCAGGTAAAAGTAGACGCCGATGACAGCCATGGCGATGGTGCATCCCGCGAACGAGAAGACCAGCATTGGCCGGCGGCCGGCGCGGTCCACCAGCAGCGTCGCCACGATCGAGAAGAACAGCTGCACGCTCAGCAGCACGATGGCCGACACGCTCGCGTCCAGCGTGCTGCCGCTAGTCAGGAAGATCTGCGTCGAGTACGCGCTAATGGCCGCACTACCGTTCAGGGCCAGCAGCACCGTGAACGTCAACGTCACCTGCCGGCGCAAACGTTCAGTCTTGCTTCATCTTGCAATGATAAAGATCAAGAACAGTTGTGTGTGAAAACACGTCATCCAATGGCTCTAGTTTTTTGACAAATACACTCCTGGAAATGGAAAAAAGAACACATTGACACCGGTGTGTCAGACCCACCATACTTGCTCCGGACACTGCGAGAGGGCTGTACAAGCAATGATCACACGCACGGCACAGCGGACACACCAGGCACCGCGGTGTTGGCCGTCGAATGGCGCTAGCTGCGCAGCATTTGTGCACCGCCGCCGTCAGTGTCAGCCAGTTTGCCGTGGCATACGGAGCTCCATCGCAGTCTTTAACACTGGTAGCATGCCGCGACAGCGTGGACGTGAACCGTATGTGCAGTTGACGGACTTTGAGCGAGGGCGTATAGTGGGCATGAGGGAGGCCGGGTGGACGTACCGCCGAATTGCTCAACACGTGGGGCGTGAGGTCTCCACAGTACATCGATGTTGTCGCCAGTGGTCGGCGGAAGGTGCACGTGCCCGTCGACCTGGGACCGGACCGCAGCGACGCACGGATGCACGCCAAGACCGTAGGATCCTACGCAGTGCCGTAGGGGACCGCACCGCCACTTCCCAGCAAATTAGGGACACTGTTGCTCCTGGGGTATCGGCGAGGACCATTCGCAACCGTCTCCATGAAGCTGGGCTACGGTCCCGCACACCGTTAGGCCGTCTTCCGCTCACGCCCCAACATCGTGCAGCCCGCCTCCAGTGGTGTCGCGACAGGCGTGAATGGAGGGACGAATGGAGACGTGTCGTCTTCAGCGATGAGAGTCGCTTCTGCCTTGGTGTCAATGATGGTCGTATGCGTGTTTGGCGTCGTGCAGGTGAGCGCCACAATCAGGACTGCATACGACCGAGGCACACAGGGCCAACACCCGGCATCATGGTGTGGGGAGCGATCTCCTACACTGGCCGTACACCACTGGTGATCGTCGAGGGGACACTGAATAGTGCACGGTACATCCAAACCGTCATCGAACCCATCGTTCTACCATTCCTAGAGCGGCAAGAGAACTTGCTGTTCCAACAGGACAATGCACGTCCGCATGTATCCCGTGCCACCCAACGTGCTCTAGAAGGTGTAAGTCAACTACCCTGGCCAGCAAGATCTCCGGATCTGTCCCCCATTGAACATGTTTGGGACTGGATGAAGCGTCGTCTCACGCGGTCTGCACGTCCAGCACGAACGCTGGTCCAACTGAGGCGCCAGGTGGAAATGGCATGGCAAGCCGTTCTACAGGACTACATCCAGCATCCCTACGATCGTCTCCATGGGAGAATAGCAGCCTGCATTGCTGCGAAAGGTGGATATACACTGTACTAGTGCCGACATTGTGCATGCTCTGTTGCCTGTGTCTATGTGCCTGTGGTTCTGTCAGTGTGATCATGTGATGTATCTGACCCCAGGAATGTGTCAATAAAGTTTCCCCTTCCTGGGACAATGAATTCACGGTGTTCTTATTTCAATTTCCAGGAGTGTAGAATCCTTTACTCTGCACTACACTGACTGGTCAAAGGCCATTAGGAAACACTGGATGTGATGCTACTAGCGAGTAACTATGGTGTGAGCTCTTAAAACTGCTATAAAACGTCAGGCACGGAATCTACGAGGTTGGAATCGTTATGTAGAAATTTGTCCACGTATCCTCCAGTATCACCCAAAATCGTTCCGGTGTAGTATGTGTTTAGATTCACTGAACAAGCATGAGTATCAACAGTATCCCATAAAAGCTTGACTGAGTTAAGGTGACAACTAGGGGAGATTAAGCCACGGCGGTGAATTCACTGGAGTGTTCGTCAATCCATGTGCATGCAACCAAAAATTAGTGACATCCTGCATTGTCCTATTCAAACATAGCATCTCCATCACGGTATCGTAAAGCCACAAAGGAATGCAAATGATCTGCTAGACTGTTCCCATGACGTGTGTCTGACATTGATTCTTGCAGCTTGACAGTCACTCCTAGTTGCGACCATATGGGCGCTGCCTCGCTGAAGACTCTGACTGGCTGCCTGGGAACAATCTTGATGACATGCATGATCCATAGATTCATGGAAAGTACGTTGCACTCTCATGTGCTGATTATCTCAACACAGCTGAGACCGAAATTCATTGGACCACACTACATTCAATGTATACAAGTGTAATGTACTGCGAATACATAGAAAGAAAGATCCTTTATCATTTAGCTACAATATAGCAGGTCAGCAACTGGAAGCAGTTAATTCCATAAATTATCTGGGAGTACGCAATAGGAGTGATTTCAAATGGAATGATCATATAAAGTTGATCGTCGGTAAATCAGATGCCAGACTGAGATTCATTGGAAGAATCCTAAGGAAATGCAGTCCGAAAACAAAGGAAGTAATTTAATATAATCCATTATGGAGTCGAGGTAGCAGTTGTCGTTATACTGGTTATCACTGTTAGCATTCAACCGCGATTCTTATACATATCTTTTAACAACGCGTTTCAAGAGACTATGCTCTGATAATCAGGTTGTAAAGTCTATGTCATGAAATTAAACGGACTAAAAAGACAAAATACCATCACAAACATTTGGGAAGTCCATAGAGTAAAACAGAATTAAAAGTATATTGGACTGTGGGTCCTCGTCTTACATTGAAGTTGTTGACAAGTCGATGGCCGTCCCATAGCTACCAAGTATGCTGTCGCACTGTGCCAGCTCGGGAGCTGTTGTGGACTGACGTCAGTGGCAAGGTACTCAGCCCGAAAGCTCATACAGTCAAAAATTTGTTTCTTTCTGCCTCTGAATAAATTGTAAATTGATTTGATATTTAGAGGGTGCTTTCTGGTTATAATTTTAAATCTGTTTCTTTTTAAAAAAAGGCTTTAGGCACAAGTGAATAAAATTACCATTTGTTAGAAAGGAATTCGCTTATGATTTCATCAGTTACTCCCTGGCAACTATTCTTACATAATGTGATTAAATGTGTTAATGTTCTTGATGAATCGCTAGTAAATAAAATAAATTCTTACGAATATTCTTTGAACATAAATCATGGTTCACAGATATGGGTGGATAAACAAATAACCAAAAAGTAATAATCACCTTCTAAGGTGGGACCGAAAATTGTGAAGGCGAGGCACTAGTCTTTGCGCCACCATTTCTGCTGAACTATTTATCCGGTAATAGGTACAGAGTGTAAGTAGAAAAGTTTGACCGTTCTTTTCTCAGAAACGGCGAGTTTGTACCTATAAGCCGAAACATGTGTTCACTTGTTTTGACCCGTCTTCCATTGAGCGAAGTTTGTGGGAAATCGGGTTATGACACTTGCCGTGTTCTCCCCGTGCATCAGGTTTTGATACGGATATGAAGAACCAATATTTATAGCAAAAAATGTTACAATTTACAACAGAAAGTCTGAAAGTAACGTTCATGAGCGTGCAGTACTCATTTTGAAACTGAACATACCTGACAGAAAGCTCTTTACGTTCTTTTTCCACAGAATGAGATGGGTATATCGCATTGAAACCCAAAACAGATGGCCCTCCCCGTGCAGAGAGATGAGTACCGCCAGACTCACCGCCACAGCACGGCGCGCCCCGGGGTCTCTGCGCAGGGCTCGGAAGGCGTCGGCGACGCTGATCTCGTTCTTGCTGCGGTCGTCGACGGCCTTCTGGATGGCGTCCAGCTCGGCGCTCACGTCCTTCTCCGAGTTCTTCCCGCGCAGCCTCATCACCGCCGTCTTGGCCGCCTCTGTCCGGTGCTTGGCAACAAGGAAGTAAGGGCTCTCCGGCATCCACCAGAATATCGCCACGAATACGACGGGCCACGGCATGATGAACTCGGTCACCGCGAAGTAAGGCAGGTAGGAACCCACGATCATCATCAGGAACGAGCCTGTCCCGCCCATCAGTGTGAAGAGCGTGATCAGCATTCCTCTGACGCGGTCCTCCGCTATCTCCACTAAGTACAACGGAATCACCTGTAGGTAAAATAGGTTTTCAGTTTGATTTTAGTTCATGAGCCTTAATAGCAATTTTGGCTGACAAACCCAGCATCGTTCGGATATTCATTTCGCCAATCTTCTTCTAGGAAAAAAAAAGTTACATTTCCATGTATGCGTGCAATTACTTTTGAAATCATGAAACAATCATAGAGAAAATATGTGTAATATACAAACGTATAAGCACAATAGGCAACAACGCTATTTTGTAAATGTCGGTATGGCAACGCTTCTTCTCAGCTGTATGCACGGCTATCGTTACCGCCTACAGCCGTTTGCGCTTCGCAGTTGAAGGCTGTCAAAAGTGCTGCCACGTGTCAGGGATGTACTTTAGCTGAGTCGACTGAGGGAATGTCTTAGTAGTAATTAACAAACGTATTTAAACTTCGTACGTGATGCCGCGTTTTTTCGTGATTTCCAGTGTTTAGGACATTATTTTTCTCGAACTGTGTAGCGCGCAATGCTATATTTGTGTAGGTACATTCAACGGTATATGTGGATACTGTCTGGAAAATGTGTTGGGAAAAGATTTAGTAGAAAAGAAATAATGAACTTAAGTGTGATGGATGATGCGGCAGTTTCTCACGCATCTCAGTGTCCATGTCGTCTCATCTCCTGAACTGTAAGTTGTACAGTGATAAATTTTTGTTGGTGCATTTAGGGGCATTATGTGATTACTTCCTGCAGGATTTATTGCGAATGCAGTTAGTAGCACAGAAGTGACACACATAAATGTCAGGCATGATGCGGTATATTTTCACGCATCTCATTGTTTATGACGTCATATCTCCTGATCTCTGATAGATAGGTCGTCGTTACCTGCACATCAATCGTTGCCTGACAATAAAGGATATGTGTTCCACGTTTTGTTGAAATCCGTCAAGTGGTTAAGGTGGAGATGTAAAACACACACACACACACACACACACACACACACACACGCATTTTTATAGTTTGTGTGGATTTTGTTTGGTTGATAAAAAATTTGCTTTCTCCGCTATTCAAGTACGTGTTGGAATAATTATGCCGTACCTGAAGAATGGAAGACAGCTAAAGTTATTTCTGTATGTAAAAAAAGGCAAAGGGAAAAACACTGAAAGAGGAATACGTTTACTAGATGCAGGGTATAAATTTACAGTAAAATTCCTAATCAAATATTGCAAACATTCGCTGAGACGTAATTCCAACAAGAAGAATCGGGCTTCAAAAAGGGACGTGCGTGTAATGATATGTTTATTATAAGACAGATCATCAAAAAACGTAGGAAATTGGACTCTGAAACGTATATAGCATTTATTGATTACGAGCAAACCTTTGATTAGGTAAAAAGACCCATTTTGTGGAAAGTATTAGACACAAAACGTTTTCCTAAACATCTCATGGACATTAAAAATCTATATGTAAATATAAAACAGATAAAAGTACAAGATCTAAAATGTCGGACGATATTTTAATAAACCAAGGTGTTCGGCAAGGCTTGTAGTTTATGACCCACTACATTTAATTTACTTAGTTATGAAGTAGAAATTTAAAATACACTTAGGAATTAAAATAGGACCTAGCATGTTATTAAATTATTATTTGCTGTTGACCACGTAATCATTTACACAAAGCAGTATATGTATTCAGCCAATACGCAACATATTACAACTTAACTATGTAAGTAGGCTGTTTAGGTTTTTTTATTAGTAACGCCACCTCTGTATGAAAATCACTGGCTGTGCTGTGTGCAGTCTGTGGCTGCTTTGCATTGTTGTAATACTCGCCATTGTAGTGTTAGGCAGCTGGCAGTAGTGGCGCTCGCTGTATTGCAGTAGCTTGAGCAGCGAAGATTTTTGTGAGGTAAGTGATTTGTGAAAGGTATAGTTTAATGTTAGTCAGGGCCATTCTTTTGTAGGGAATTTTGAAAGTCAGATTGCGTTGCGCTAACAAAATATTGTGTGTCAGTTTAAGCACAGTCGTATGTAAAATTGTTTAAAAAGGGGACGTTTCAACTATATATGTAAGTAAGACAGAGGAAATGGCTTTCAAAAGAAAGAATCCAGACTGACTGAAAATAATAATAAATTAGAAAATTTTAAAACCAGTAGATTATACCACTTGTTACGTAGGTTGTCATATTAGTTTTAACTATGACAAAGAGATAATTAATAAATTTAAAACTATCTGCGGAACTTTTGGCAGAGCGTTGAGAAACAGACAAGAAAGGAAACAGAAATGAGATTCTATGAATCCAGAATGAGATTTTCACTCTGCAGCGGAGTGTGCGGTGATATGAATCTTCCTGGCAGGTTAAAACAGTGTGGCGGACCGAGACTCGAACTCGGGACCTTTGCCTTTCGCGGACAAGTGCTCTACTAACTGAGCTACCCAGGCACGACTCACGCCGCGTCCTCACAGCTTCACTTCTGCCAGTACCTCGTCTCCTACCTTCCAAACTTTACAGAAGCTCTCCTGCGAATCTTGCAGAACTAGCACTCCTGAAACAAAGGATATTGCGGAGACATGGCTTAGCCATGGAAGGTAGGAGACGAGGTACTGGCAGAAGTAAAGCTGTGAGGACGGGGCGTAGTTGTGCTTGGGTAGCTCAGTTGGTAGAGCACTTGCCCGCGAAAGGCAAAGGTCCCGAGTTCGAGTCTCAGTCCGGCACACAGTTTTAATCTGCCAGGAAGTTTCAGACTCTATGAAGTTATGCCTGTAGCTATTCCTGTCCATGGTTCCGAATTATGGACAACAACAACAAAAACAGAAAAGTCACATATGCAGACAGTAGCGACGAAGTTCATGAGATATATAAGGGGCTGTAATAAAATGGATAAACTACGGAATGGCACAAACATGAGCTTTTAAAATATTAATTAATGACTACGTAGATGTGACTACAATGAAATGAAAGGATCATGTTGATAGAACGATAGAAAATAGAATATAGAAAAATAGTGATTTAGCGGCCGACTGGAAAGAGAGTACTAAGTAGACATCGTAAGAGGTGGACAGATGATAGAGACCGGAACAGGTGACGGTAACACCTAATCGTAGGAAGGAGATGGTGATGATAATTCCATTCAATGTGAAACAGCATCAGGCCTTGAGACGGAATTACACTCCTGGTGGAAACACTTTACTATCTGTATCTATGTGTAGTGGGTGTCTCAGGCGGAATGGTTAGTATTCAGGGATATGACAGGAAATATCACTGGAAGCTTAAAAGCATAGTAAACTTTGGCTTTTAAGTGCAGTGAGCACTTCTTCATCTTCGATACCGTGGAACAAAAATCTCGAGATTTTTGCTTACCATACTTTGGGAGGACGTAATAGGGGCCAAAACAAGAAAAATTTTCTAGCAAACATAGGCTCAAAATGCATCCCTTAAGAACCGTGAGAATTTGTTCGGTAGAAGATATGTATTTCATCGTAGCAAAGATGAAGACTTGCTGATAGCTCTCGAGGCCTGTAATAAAAAATCCGTGCTTATTGGACATTTTTTCTTGTTTTGTTCCGTGCTACCTTCTCACAAAACACAGAAAGCAAAGAGCTTGCAGTAGAAACGCGAAGAAACAATCACACCAAAGTCACGACTAGGCGGAACTCATGCACTGACTGACCAGACAGTCGCGCATTGCGGAGGCTGGTTGAAAAAAATCGCATGAAATCAGCGGAAGGAATCACTCTTGGGTTCTAAACTGCTACCGACAGTCATTTAGTGCATCTGTGTGTATACTGTTAAAAAAAGATGTACAGCAGTCGGGCAGCCTTTTGTAAGCCAAATATTTCTGTAGTAAATGCAAAGCGACGCTTTGGTCTAAAGAGTGTCGCCACCGGACAGATGAATGGAAACGACTTATATGGAGTGATAAATAACGATATATCCTGTGGCAGTGCGATGGAAGGGTTCAGGTTTTGACGAATACGTGGGGGTCGTTACCCACCATCATGTGCCAATAGGGTGCTGCGCGGGATTAGCCGAGCGGTCTATGGCGCTGCAGTCATGGACTGTGCGGCTGGTCCCGGCGGCGGTTCGAGTCCTCCCTCGGGCATGGCTATGTGTATTTGTTCTTAGGATAATTTAGATTAGGTAGTGTGTACGCTTAGGGACTGATGACCTTAGCAGTTAAGTCCCATAAGATTCCACACACATTTGAACATGTTTTTTTGTGCCAATAGTGAGTACGGACGAGGTGGTGTTACGGGGTGATTTTCGTGATAGGCTGTGGTCTTCTTATTGCACTTAACAAAACGCTGAATGTGGAAGGATACGAACACTTTTTCTGCTATTTTGTTCTTCGTCCAGTGAAGGAACAGTTGGGAGTGCACCCTGTCATAAGCCATCATGTCGGAGGCAACGTTTTGTGGACAATAACATTCCTGCAATGGACTGGGGGCCCAGAGTCCCGACATGAAACCAACAGAACACCTTTGGGTTGAGTTAGAATATCAGCTTCGCTCCAGTTTCCAGGATCCATCAATGCCTTTTCCACTTTCGACTTTTGAGGAAGAATAGGCTGCCATTCTTACACTGACAATCAGACAACTCATTGAAAGTGTCCCTAGCAGACCACAAGTCGCCACAAAGGTAGACACAGTCGATACTAATGGTCAGAATAGATGTCTGGAAGATTTTCATCAAACACTGTAAGGTACATTATGTTTAAAATGGGGGCACTTTCCACTCCCCTTGTGAAATAATGTTTCGGATGGAGACTAGGTGATGCACGCACCGGCATGATGAAGCCAATGGCGAGGTTGGCGATGATGACGGCGGTGAGCAGCTCCCAGAAGGAGGAGGCGAAGCGCAGCCAGAGTGCGGAGCCCAGGAAGGGCAGCGCGCAGCTGAGCACGATGGGCCGCCGGCCGACCACGTCGACCAGCCAGGCGGACACCAGCGAGGGCGGGACGGTGGTGATCATGCCCACCGACGCCATCCACGAGCCCTCGTCCGCCGAGATGACGATGTGCGACGTGTTCTGCTGCAGCCGCGGGATCATCGGCGAGCTGAAGCCGATGAACAGCCCGCTGGTCAGGAACGCCAGCGTAGCTGCACACGTGTAACACCCACCCTGTCATCTCGCGTCACAAATATTGTCTGGATGGTAAGTCTCACTCTACAGGGTGGCAAAAGTAAAACTGGCCGGGAAAATCTTTCATTCGCCTTAAAACAGTGGAAATCAGTATAATGACAGGGTTCCACGAAAGTAACAGTATAGTGTCTGAAGCACACATGTTCTAACATTCTGCGTGGTGTCTGTTTGTTCTAAGTCGTGTCTCCCTACCACTTTCGCGCAACGACGCTCTGAGCGTGTTTTTTAGGGAATTGACTAGTTTGAACCTGGGACCTCTTGCTGACAAGGAGACGCCAGACCACACATGACATGTAGAGTTCAGAAGAGTTCAGTGAGACTAGCGATGATATAATCAAGTACTTAATGATTTCAGCGTCAGCTCCACTGCACTCCCTGTAAAAGAATCTTAATACTGACTAAATTTAGTGGAAGGGGTTCGAGGCTTTCCTATTTTTAGTTATCTGGTAAAATAACGTCGAAAAAGCAGTTAAGTTTACCATTGGAAATTTTATTCTACTCACAAAACATTGTTTATAACTTGCACTATTGATAAAAGGAAATATTTTAATACAGGATGATAAAAACCAACTGCGTTCAACAAAAATGTGAACGAATATTCCCTGAATGGGTTTCCAAGTTCTACAATGGATCAACGGATGACCTATGCCATATCACATCTATAATCTAGATTTAAGTTAAGTTTCATAAAAGAGAAAACTACCAAAATGGTCTACAGTGACCCTCAATTATCTTTAATTACTTATCCAACTTGTCGTAAATTACAGTGGCTGATGTGGCTTCTCAATAATTATATAACAGAAAAATCATCGCGTTTCAGATTTTAACTTCACGTAGCAAATGTGAATACCATGAGCTTTAATTGACGATCGACACTAGTATTACGCAAAAAGGGGATGTAACAGATGAGACTTCTGCCGTTCTGAGTGAAGCCTTATGCGCTCAAAAATGCGGCATCGCGTGCGTTCATTACCTTGTCGGTGTTTAGGCAGCGTCAGGGGGCGGCGGGCAGCACAGCTCCACGCACCTCGCCGTCTCGGAAACAACTCTCTCCTAACTTCTCCTTACTACAATTTACCGAAGTTGGTTTAAAAAAAGCTATCTGGCTGTGTTTTCAACTGACAAATCAGGGTCTCAATGTTAACCTTAAGCTCCGCCTACAAAATTCTGTCTATCCAATGAGAAACGTTATACTTTTCGTGGCGGGGCAATGTTTTTAACGTTTGCAACGTAACAGAGACGCGAAAAAGTCTCACGCTAAAACCTGCAGCTGGTGTGGCCCTTTTAGTGTTATCGTAAGATCTATACTGTTCTTCTGGAGGGCTCTATCTTTTAACATGGGCTGGGGGGTGGTTTTGGCGGTCAGCTGGCGACGTGGGTGTCCGTCCCTTATCGTAGGGCCTCCTAGTCTACACGATTCTGCTCTAGGCTTCTGTTCTCGTTTCTTCCCTCGGAACTGCGTCTGTTTCACGGTGGGAAGGTATGACATGCATTTAGACGTTCTTGTGTTAGTCTGTGGTATTGCACTTGCTCACTCGTTGATCGTATTACTTTGGTTAATTTAATGTCAGGATTTATTTGGAACTATGTGACATACTGCCGGATTTGCTATCATGTCAGGGTTTTCATGGAAGGTGTTGGATTTGCCTGACACCTTACAATGTATCTAAATTACTATGGAGGTTTTTTTGTGGTTTTTAGGGCGCACAACTGCAGTGGTCATTAGTGCCCAGACTAAGTTATGAATGCACTGCGAGGCACAAGGTTAAAACAGCAACTAAAAAGGACAACACTATAAAAGGCACATTGACAGGCAACGGATTAAAAGAAAACAGCATAATCAAATGTCCTTAGACAGGTTTGTCAAGTGGATAAAACGAAGAACGCGAGCAGCTGCTCCTGGGTCCTCCGCTAAAATGTCATCCAGAGTACATGGCAGGCCAAGATCAATGTGCAGTGTATTAAAATTCGGACAGGACGTTAAAATGTGGCGTACCGTCAGCAATTGCCCACATGGGCAGAACGGCGCCGGCGCAGCCGTCAGCAGATGGCGATTTCTGAACCGGCAGTGTCCAATCCGTAACCGGGCCAAAACGGCCTCCTCCCGCCGAGAAGGGCGTGAAGAGGTCGTCCAAGCCGTGGGGAGAGGTTTCAAGGCCCGAAGCTTGTTTTCAGTAAGTGTAGACCAATCGGCACGCCACAGCGATAAAATGCGCTGACAAATGACCCTGCTAAAATCAGATGAAGGCACACAACAAAAAGCTGTCTGAGGCTGGAGGACCGCAGCCTTGGCCGCGGCATCTGCAGCTTCGTTCCCAGGGATACCGACATGGCCAGGAACCCACATAAAGGTAACTGGAGAACCGTCGTCCGCCAGCTGCTGAAGAGAGCGTTGAATCCGGTGCACGAACGGGTGAACCGGATACGGTTCACTGAGGCTCTGGATGGCGCTCAGGGAATCAGAGCAGATGACATAAGTAGAATGTCGGCGGCGGCGGATGTAAAGAACAACCTGATAGAGGGCAAATAGCTCAGCTGTGAAGACCGAACAATGGCCATGGAGCCGGTATTTGAAACTGTGTGCCCCGATAATAAAAGATCACCCGACACCGTCATTGGTCTTACAGCCATCTGTATAAATGATCGTATTAATGAACTTCGAACGAAGTTCGACAAACCGCGAGCGGTATACCGAAGCTGGGGTAACATCCTTTGGGAGCGAGCTGAGGTTAAACAATCATGAAGGAATTACAAAGTTTCTTTCACAATGCGAGTAACAAAATAAGGTGTTAGAATTTCCCGTATGAAATTTGGTATGAAGGCACTCACCGTTCTGTTAGACTGTTGCACTGTTAGTACTTTGTTCAACCTCCGTTCTACAAAATTATGTCAACAATCCTCCGCGGCACTTATTTTGGTAGTGTTAGTAGTTCTTGCAGTGAAATTGTCACCCATTCTTTTCTCGTATCTTTCTTTTCCGCTCATACATGCACTCAGATTGCCTTCCATTGCGATGAACACGCATTGTAAGTATTTCACAATATTTTTTCCAGAGTTCAAATTCGGGATACGTGTAAGTCTTAGCAAGACAGTCGTGTCAAATCATGTTTTGGTTCTAGGAGAACCATACGCAGATGGATTACCTTGTTCAAACATTAGAATTTCGTCCCCTAGGTCCTCAAAAATTCTTATTAATTATGTCTTCAGCATCTCAGTGTACATATTAGAGTTCATTCTAGCGTTCATCAAGGAAATTCGTGATTTACCTTTAGTGCGGAATGCTGCCCAGATCATAACGCTTACACCACCAAAATTTCTGCTGATTCTTACCCGCTACTCTATTCTCAGATCATGCCAATAATAATGAAATCCACCCTGACCGTCTTAATTAAACATTTTTCTCACCACTGACGATCACTTTAACCAATTCTGAAGTCCATGACGTACGGTTTTCAGGAAATTCTAACGTGACCTGCTTATGTTTCAGTGTACATACGAGTTTCTGCAGTCGTTTATTGAGTGCAGGATGCTTGTCATGTGACAAAATTTGTCATACACGTCTGGCAGGACTGGCAACTAAAAATCAGCTAGAATTGAGAAGAATTACAGTGTGTGTCCCTTGGTTTGCCCAAAATGAACCTTTTCTACGCCTCAGATAATTTTCTGATTTGCCCGTATTTTCGGTTCTGCCCACATGGTGCCCCTATGTAACGAAATTATTAGCTACTGTACTTGAACAGTTCATCTTTCTGGCAATTTGACGATTAGGGAGTCCCATTTCCCTGTAAGTACCGATTTTTTGATTTTCCATTACGTGACAACTGTTTTCCATATGGCATTGTCACAATCGTGGTTTATGTAAACAAAATTCAGTGTCACTGATGTTGTCTGTTTCTTATCTGCCTTAAAGAGATATACACACAAACTAACACGGCATAGATCTGACTGCTTTTGTACCAAGCTCCACTCTCTACCAACAGAATCGTTGATGTCTCGTAATATACTGTACGACTGACATAAAATGCGATACTGTTTGACTGCATTTGTCGGCATATTGGATTTTATGCTATTGCTTATACATTGTCACGACTATCTCAACAGACAGTGTTAATATTCCTGCATTAAACCGCGCTTCATACTGATTTCTACTCTTGCATAGGAAAGCTAACTTACATCGTCGCCATCCAGAGCAGATGGTGTAAGTTGAGTTGCCTTTCTTGAGGTGTCGAAATATTTTCTGGGCCATTTTATTTTGCCCATCCTGTACATGAGAACTGTCAGTTACTGAACCTAGCCTGTCGCAGTTGTTTGCAGTATAACAGTACTGCCTCCGTACCCACTATCGCTAGTGAAACTGCACTCAACTCGTAGGTACCTGGTTCGAATAATGAGCTGTGGAAGAAAGTTTCCCCTCCTGTATCTGGCCAACAAGGGGAATCGAGGTGGTGTCGTGCAGTTGCAGACCGTTCTCCTTGGTTCTGTTCGAGAGGAAGAGGGTATGTGCCAGCACCAGGTTTCTCACAATCCCTTCTCTCATCATCAAGCAACAGAAACATGACACTACATTATACAAACAACTTTAACAGGCACCAACGCTTAAAAATACCCTTTAGACACAACTCCCATACACTATGTGCAGGACGAAAACTCTTTCCGGTTAGGTGACCGAAACTACCCCTCGTCTTCTCCTAGCCAACAATGACATAAGGCGGTCTTTTCTTTCACAACTAAACTTGCTTCCACCGAACAATTTATATTAACTATAAGCGAATTGTTGCAAAATATGGCGCTCTAGCAGGCATTGTTGACTTTGACTTTTGATTGAGCCAAAGTTGCTACAATAGGGAATTATGCTGATTATGCACCTTTCAGTTTCTCCATTTCTTCTGCTATAAAATATATTTTCTTCTCACACAGTTAGCTAGAGTCAAAGCGTCAGTGTGTTGTGAAATTCCGTTCCATTTCCAGCCATACACTGCGAAGTTAGTATTGTGGCAGACAGAATCCGTTGCTGCCTCCCATTGTGATCATACTTCACCATCCACTCACAACTATCATGGCTACGTGCAGACAAGTGCACGTATCTATGCATATTCACAATTTTTTTTCCCGTATTACAAAAGGTTTTTATGGGAAGAATGCCAAAATTTCGCTTTCTTATCAAGGCATATGCCATAATATAACTTTTGCACTCTTTCTTTTGATTTTCGCTATCACTACAATAATAATAATAAGAAGAAGAATAATTATTATTTATGTCGTTATTAATGGCAGTATTAGTAGTACTTCTATTAATATCGTTAGTTCCTATTCAATATTATTGTAACAAATAAACTTCAATATAATTAAATTCGGTTCAGATCATCCTTTCTCTCATCATTTTACCATTATTACAGTTTAAGTTATTGTAATCACTAGATTATTAATGAAAATTCAATGCAAGAAATATATCATGCCTTAAAATATTCGCCCATTGTCAGAGACGGCGTGAAGTCCGTAATGTAACGGGGTTGAGTAAATATAAAAAATAAAATGAAATGTATTATAAATGTTTTCCTCCTTTTTTTTCATTTGATGCCCGGTCAAAATGACCATGTACCCGCGTCGTAGACCTTTTTGTTCCTTACAGTCAGCTAACAGCGAGCAGGGAGGAGTATGAGTGAGTGTAATTGCAGCTATGCAGTTTGATTTGTGACAAAGAAGAGCTAACTGAAAACCTTGATTGGAGCTGCAGAATTCGAACGATTTTATTTTATTGTTGGTATACTGTTGTATCTAAAATGAAGATGGCTAGGGATTTCAAAGAGGAAAATTATATACTGCATTTATGCTCATGGACCGTAAGAACAATTTCTGTACGCCTGAGATCTAATCATGGCTATTTTGAGAATCATCATCTTTGCAGTAAGGAATGTACGGTAGGTCGTTGTTGACAGCAAAAGAACAGCTAAGTCCGACGAGCACAGAGAAGACTACGAGCCGTTGTCCTATGGGAGAAATCACCCCACTTCCCAAGCGAAGCGATTTAGAAAAGTCACGGGTAGCCTAAATCAGTATTCACGGACGAGGATTTGAGCCCTGTTCTCCCAAAAATTTGTCCAAGATCGTGATTACCGCAACAACATACTAGGTTTGATAATGCGAGAGCGTATCACTTACTTTCCAATATGTGCAGTAAAAACGAAGAATTTTGCATGTGCGAAAGCTTACTTACGAAAACTGATTGATCTGTAAATAGCAAACCACTGAGAAACATAAAGTCAGAAAGTTCCGCTAAAGTTATGAACGAATTCATTTTACTGATGCCAAACCCAATATTGATCCAACTGACTCGCCGCTCGGGGTAGCTGTGCGGTCTCAGGGCGTCTTGTCACGGTTCGTGCGGCTCCCCCCGTTGGAGGTTCGAGTCCTCCCTCGGGCATGAGTGTGTATGTTGTCCTTAGCATAAGTTAGTTTAAGTTAGTTTAATTAGTGTGTAAGGCTAGGGACCGATGACCTCAGGAGTTTGGTCCTATAGTCCTTACCACCATTTTTTTTTTCTTCTTGGCTATCAGTATCTGATCGCTGCCCTATCACATGGGAGTCGTAGAAATGGTCTGGCTACCCTGAACACAAACTGTCGAAAAGAAATAATCCGAGGGAATCTGACAGGATTCCTGTTCCTTTAGGAAACCTGGCAGGTGTGTCGATTTCTCATATTCTGTTTAAAGATCCAAAACTGCGTATGCCACAATGGTAGAATCATACTACAGTAGTTTCAGGAACATGATAATGCGTCCTGTTTGAATCAGCGGCTCACAAATTTTCCGAGTAGCAACGTTATTCATCACGTTTTGAGTGTCACCGATTGCCCATTCATAGCTCGTAGATTACTTCGTGGAAGTGTACATCGGCTCCTTTCCATCACAGCTGTCCTCTTATGTGCGAAGAATCTGTATCTGTCGACAATCTCTGCTTGTCCAGTCCACCTATGAATTCAAATTTCCACCTCAAAACCGTCAGACACACAACTGTACCACACTCTCCAAGCCCAAAGCTACACTCTCTTTCTACTAAGAGCCATGCTTAGACGATTATGTATCGTTCATTTTTAGTCGAATTTATACAGAGTAGTCATTCTGTAAAAATTGTGCAACTTGGACTCAAAATTAATGATATATCATTTTTTTTAAGTACTAATACATTTGATGAGTATTCTCGTTTCGATTATATTGGCTTATTTATCATCCCGTAGAAATATAATGCTACGATTGAAATAATCAGTATCTATCTAGTGCAAACCATTTCAGAAACTTTCAATTAGAAATTACTTTTCGGTTTAATTACCTTTGTGGCAGCAGGAAGAAGTCATTGAATCTAGTATTACCTGAATCAAGAGACTCTCGCAACCGCTTTTGGAAACTAAAAGTACGAGTCCTATAGTACCACTGTGACATCGGATATCAGGGCAGCCAGGAAACCCTCAGAGTTACTCGATTTCCCTAGACCTCCGGCAAAGAATACAGCGGATACTCAGCTGACGAAGCATTGCCAATACTGTTTCGTATATTTCCCAGGTATGTCTTATGCCGTAACACCTAAAGCCAGAAAGGGGGAAATAATTGTGAAGCGTCCGAAGAGAATGCGAATGGATCAGGACATGACTAGGGTTTATACAGTGCTCAGTACTGCTCAAACTCTGCTCTCCCAGGACCGATGACCTCCACTAAAAGTAAATGAACCCTGAAGAGTAAGCCACAAAGAACTCTTTACGAACGCTAAAGTCAAATACAGAAGATAAAGAGGAACTTGACAGAGTGGAGAAGTGGAAGAATGAGCACTGTACAGCGTTAAGCCAAAAGGAAATAGTAGTTCAGAATCAATTAAGTGGACCTCATCTTATAAAGCGTGGAAGGCAGCTTATCACTATTGTTGCTTAAAATATTTGTTGAAGGAGGAATGGACAATATAAATGAAAGATAAGAACAGGTCTGGAAGTGCAAAGATAGCGATACTAAGGCTGGCGGATGATATTGTCATTTTAATTGAAAGTAAAGTAGACACAGAAGAACTGTTTATTATAACAGTATGGTAAGTATGCTAGTCTCAAATCTTTTAGAGTATTAGAACACGTCATTTTAAAACTCGAAAACGTCATGAATGTTTCGAATGTCTTTAGAGCGGTGCTTTTTAGGAAGCAAAACTGCTGGATTCTGAAGATTGCAAGCCTATATACAGCGACCTATTGCGGGTCTCACGTGAGAAACGACTTCGCTATTCTGGAACGTCATTGGATAATAGTACAAAGTTAGGATATATGTCGGGCGTAGTTGGAGGTATTGCGGAAAGACTGTACTAATATAACAGGTGGTTGGCAGCCAACAGCGAATCAGCAGCATGGACCCAGAGGCAGCTTCTTCATTTAGTAAAATTTCATTGGCAGACGGCAGTTCTATTGAGAGCTCTTGTTTATGTAGTTGAAAGAGGATCTTGAGGACATACTGGGCTCACCCTTTTTCTAGTTGCAGATGATGGATTCATCGAACCTTTCGAGCAAACAGCACTAAGTTTCCATGCCATTGTTCCCACACCGAGCGAGGTAGCACAGTGGATAGCAAATTGGACACGCATACGGAAGGACGATGCTTCAAATCCAGGGCTCGCCATCCTGATTTACTTTTTCCCGTGATTTCCCTTAACAGCTTAAGGCAAATGGCGGCATGGTTTCTTCGAAAGGGCACTCCATCCTTCCCTAATCAGAGCTTGTGATCCGTCTCTAATGACCTCGTTGTCGACGGGACGTTAAACACTAACCTCCTCCTCGTCCTTTGCTCCCACGTGGTTGACTAACGTTCTTAGGGAACATGTTGGTCACATGACTGCATGGCAGCTCCGACGAAAATTTTGACCCCGTTTTTGAGGCTGCCTAATATCCAAAAGAATTTTTTAAAAACAACTAAACATATTGCCAAGCACAGATAAGTGATGAAGGGAAAAAAGAGTCTTCGGTGTGGCCGAGCAACTAAGATCAGTAGCAACCGAGAAAGCTACCTGTTTGAGGGATACTCAATAAATGTAAAAGAATTCTTGTCACAGATTTTATTTTATTGAACGTAAAACTTCCTTACAGGATCATAAAACACGAGTGCAGCAGATAATACACTGCACTAAGAACTAACATAGGAGCACCACAGCCGGCCGTTGTGGCCGTGCGGTTCTAGGCGTGTCAGTCTGGAACCGCGTGACCGCTACGGTCGCAGGTTCGAATCCTGCCTCGGGCATGGATGTGTGTGATGTCCTTAGGTTAGTTAGGTTTAAGTAGTTCTAAGTTCTAGGGGACTGATGACCACAGATATTAAGTCCCATAGTACTCAGAGCCAGAGCACCACACGGGAAGCACACGGAATGAACAAGAACAGCGCCGACAAAGTCTCAGAGTTGCTTCTATAGACCAACACAAGGAAGTAACGTCTATTAAACATAGCTTCTAAAATGCGTGCCTAAAAATGTGTGAACTGTTGTTCAGTAAAAAGAGACGTGTTTCACGGTGCCCATAGCTCTTAATGTATGGAGTTTGGAGCATATTGTTTACTGCACAGTTTTTTCTTTTTTTTTGTCAATATCACATCTCAAAATATAAAAAGTAAAGATTCAGTAGAATAGATGTGCCTCTGAGTAGTAAAGATGAATAAATGGCCATAGCTCATAAGGTAGCATTTTAGAGCCCATGTTTGCTAGACTTTTTTTTCTTGTTTCGGCCCATACTACCATCTCTGACAGTTTGTCAGTGGAGTTCCGGTTCACCCTGTATACATTTATGCTTAATAAAAATCCCGCGTCCGGCCATCCTAATTTTGGTTTCCCGTGATTCCCCTAAATCGGTTCAGGCAAATGCCGGGATGGTTCCTTTGAAACGGCACGGCCGACTTTCTTCCTTAATCCGATGAGATCGATGACCTCTCTGTTTGGTCTCTTCCACCAAATCAACCAACCAATGATAACCCACTGATAATGACGAAGGAATTTATATAGCTAACGAGGACAGAAAAGTGTTTTTTATTCAAAGAAACTACAAATCCTTCTTCACATGTAAAGCAATAACCCCTATCAAATGTCTCACATGCGAAAAATGATCTCTTTTTGATGTAAAGCCACGTCAGGTTAATACAAATATACGCCTACGAGTTATACTAAAGAGACAGAGCCAAGATGTTATCTGTTATAGCCATGGTCGAATGGCTTTCTTATATTTACTAGGGGAACATCTTAAAATATTTCATTTTAGTTACAAGTGTCTGTTTCGGTGCGCAGACAGCATACTAATGAGATAGGAATATATATTTTTACGAATGCAGATTTTAAAGGTAGGCGAGTCGACCTTAAACTATAAGTATTGGAATCGATTCCCATTTCTGCATACAGTTTCTGATCTGTCTTGAATTCCTAATACTAGAGCAGTTTACTTGAGAGAGATATTCCAGTTTAACTGCAATAATCATGTTAAATTAATACTGCTAGTGTATACAGCCGACTTCGCTTAAAACTGTTACTGACATCAATTTTCACTTGAACAATGCGAGGCACAAATTATGTGACAGTAATATTATTATCGACGACCGTAATACACACAACAACAGCAACAGCCACAATAACGACAGTAAAAGATTAGATGACTTGAACCGAAATTGATAGGCGTTTAGGAGAACATTCTTGGTCTTTTGAGATCATCTTTGTACGTAGCGCGCGATAGTATGCTTGGCATTCTCTACCTGCAAACGCAGCCGGCCACTGTAGAGGAACGCGTGTTACTTGAATCCCAAACATGGTACTAGTCCATCGTAGCTACAGGCTTATTTTTATATGCAACTGTACCTCCACTTCACCAGCTATCAACGATAAGAGGAAATCAGAACGACTTTTTTATCGCGTTTCATCGATCACAACGTAATGCGATATCATATAATGTTTAGACACTGGGAAAGACCAACATTTTTCAGAAGAGACCTGTAACACCGAACGTTTTAGCTGCCCAGAGCAGCCTTTTCAATCATTTCTGGGTGAGAAAGTGTCTCGGAAACTGAGAAGCGGTTTTAGAAGTTTTCAGTTAGACGTAAAATTGTCTTTGTCACAAGAAACCTTAGAACAGATTAAGGCGACGTTCTAAGGGCATTCTAGCGTATTTTGAACTAGTAAAGTAACAGTTTTTGTCAATAAACCGCGTAAGAAGACAAACTTTGTCAGCTTTTAAAAACAGCTATACTTTTAAACATGTCGCCTTGCAAGATATAAGTTGAGTTAATGAATGAATCGCGGACATTACGAAGTGCGTATTAAAATAATTTGATTCTATCCTGCAAGTGACATGGCGATAAGTGACGCATTCTGGGGTCATATTTCTGTATTCCCAGCAGATTTTTACACCGCTCCTCACAAGCGACTACTGACCAAATTGCGTGTCTGTGTAGGATCGCCTCAGTTGTGCCACTGGATTAGTTATCTCTTATCAGATAGGTCAAGCTCCTAGATACCGACGGGAAGTCATCTAGCGAAAGCGAAGAGACATCTGTGGTTCCACACGGAAGTGTTACAGGTCCTCTGCTTTTATTAATCTACATAAACAATTTAGCAGACGATATGATCATCCCTCTCTGTTTGCAGATGATGTTCTCGTTTAACGCCTGTTAAAGTAACCAAAGGATCGAAACGAACTGAAAAATCATTTATACAAGATATCTGTCTGGCTAGTAAAGTGGCAGTTCACTTTAGAGGATAAAAAGTGAGAGGCCTCGACATGAACACAAAGAACTCTTTTTTAATTATGTATTTCAAGTTTCTGCTACCAGTCACTTTTTATTTTATGCTTAATCTAACATAATGCAACGCGTTTCGAACATGTTCTGTTCATCTTCAGATGTTTATACATACATACAAACATATAGAGAAATCTTACACAGAAGTAAAAATCAGCTTCAGCACCAACAACAACCTAAGTAGGAAGCTTATTCACAATATAAAACCACCAGATACAAGTCTTGATGCATCTGACATTTACAAAACTTATCTGCAGCCAATGTAATAAATATTATATCGGCCAAACAGGCAGAAATTTCAGAACCCGATTCAAAGAACATTTAGACTGCTACGGGCTTGATAAATGTAACAAATCAGCAGTAGCAACTCACATGAAAGACACAGGCCACCCTTTGAAAATCGAAGACAGCCTCGAAATTTTGCACAAAACAGGAAAAAGTAGAAGAATGGAGATCATGGAAGAAATGGAAATTTACACACATCGATACAAAACCTCGATAATCGATACAGACTCAAATGCTACAGTCCTCCATCTTGTGTTGTGCGTATGACATCGAAGCAATTTGTGCAGTGAATTACGTTGGCAATCAGTGACAAACAACAGCTCCGCCACTATACCAGTGATGCAAGTGAAGCAGCAAGATGACGAAATTGTAAGTGACCAACTGTCATATAAAAGCCTTTCACACTATTTTCGTAACACATAACTGATGCAATTCTATCTGCATCCTATACAGGCTGTGATATACACAGTCAACCACAAGGAAGAAAACGAGCAGAAGACATCACTGATTTCGATTTCTAGCCATACACTGCCCCCTCCTTCCCCCCAAATGCCACACTAGCAGTTACATTAAAAAACAATGGACAAAGAGTTCTAGATTAATCTAGTTTAAGACTGTTTATTTTTAAGTAATCTTTCTCTATATGTATGTATGTATGTATAAACGCCTGAAGGTGAACAGAACATGTTCGAAACGCGCTGCATTATGTTAGATTAAGCATAAAATAAAAAATGACTGGTAGCAGGAACTTGAAATAAATAATTATCCCACACAGTCACGGTGCACATAGCCATTATGGCTGAAAATAACAAAGAACTCTGTTCGACTACACGACAAATGACACAAATTTAAAGGTTGTCGATTCAACTAAATATACGGTGCTACGATTACCAACTTAAATTGAAACCATCACATAGAGAAGTTTGTAGGAAAGGTAAACAAAAGACAGCGTTTTATTAGCATAACACTTAGAGGCCGCAACAAGTCTACTAAGGACACTGCATATATTGCGCTTGTCCGGCCGTTTCTGTAGATTGCTGCGCGGTATGAGAACATTACCAGACAGGTTTGACGGAGGACGTAGAGAAAGTTCAGAGATGGGCAGTTCATTTTTATTATCGTTAAATCGGAAGTGAGCGTCACAGATATGGTACACGGTTTAGGGTGGCAATCATTAAGACCTACTTGACTAGATTTTCATGTTCTCTCGGTCACTAAACGCAAACTATTAATCCTAAAGAAAAAGGAACAGAACCTTTTTGCAGGAAATTTAACGCAGTTAAATTTTGTTCTGGGGTGGGTTTTGGATAGAAGCCGTAGATTTTGAGTTATTTAAGAAAAACATACAAAAGTGACCTTCAAACGCAACCCTACTCCCACACTCAGCCCCGACCAGTCAGCATTTCTAGTATGTTCTTCACGGTACTCCTTCCTACCACTGAACAAAAACTTGCGACTGCACGAATTATTTCCTAGCATTTGATCTTCTTTGGCCTAAATTGAGTGACCTTATTACGCCACCTGCATAGGAAAGCACTTACAAATAGTAAAACCGACGTTTGTGCAAATTTTACCAAACAATTTCGTGAATTTTAACAGCATAAAAACAGACATTTACGACGCTGTATTTGCCAGGCCTTCTGACTGCGAAACAACTGTTCTTGTAGGAGTTAAGTTTGGATCGAATTGTAAACGTCATTAGTTTTAGCGTAACGTTTACAAAAGTCGTTTTTCTTTCATATCCTGACGGGCACGTTTAAATTAACACTGTTAACGAAATAACCGACTGTGCCGGTGCCTTAACAGCGCAATTCGAAAGAAAGGCGAATATCGGGAATAGTTCGCGTAGTTGGAATCTTTCGTTTAGTGGTGGGAGGAAGTACCACGAACTACATACTAGAAATCATGACTGGTGAGGAGTCAGAGTGGGGGTAGACATGCGTTTCAAGGTAATTTTTGTACGTTTTCGTGAATAAATCGAAACCGCGGCCGCCAGTGAAAAGTATCCCAATGCAAAACGGAGCTATATTAAGTTTACTAAAAAGATATTGTTCATGTTTTCTATAAGAGTAATAGCGAGAGAATATGAAAACCTCGCGCGTGGTTTTTGAAGGCAAGACACAGAATTTAGGGTTGCTTAAAACGACAAAGGTAGCGACAGTGAAACCACTCTGTATATGATTGCTGAGTATTGTCATACTAGGGCGACATTTTTGTTACCATCAAGGTGCAACTCGACTCATATATATATATATATATATATATATATATATATATATATATATATATATATATATATATATATATATATATGTTTGTTGAAGTACGTCGTGGTTTTCGACGACACATTTGGGCCGATCAACGATTTCCTCCATCATTCGCTCAAGCCTGTTTTTCTCTACATGTTCAACGGAACCACATAGACAGTTTCATACGTGTGGCTGTGATTATTGAACCGGAAACTGATGTAACTCACACTTTGCTTTCATGTCCTAGGTTTCACTATGAGCGTTTGGACCTTTTGAAGACACTGCTGTGTGTGGGATACCACCTTCCTCACTCAACCTGTTCTCTTTTATGTTTTGCTTGTGATAAAATTTCCGAAATTATGTGAAGTTAGAAATGAAAACTGTCTAATTTACTTTTAACATTATTTGTCAACAATTTATTGGATAGCGTAGTCGCTAAATAACAAGTTGTATGTGCAGAGCTGTTGGCGCGGACAAGGTGGTATGTCCGTTTATAGTGTCTTGTGGACAGACAGTGCCTAGATGTGACCGTAACAAATAGTAATATTTGCTGTCATACAGATCTGCGTTTACAAATCAATATGCCTCCAAAACCTCTTTCATTTAGAATGGTAAGTTGTGATAGGGCATCCGGTATCACTGAGAAGAGAAAAATGAGATGCAAGACAATGATTCCAGATGGCAGCAGAAATGATTCGAAGTGGTAACGATGAAAGGCCTAATTATGTGATTATGATGGAGGATGAGGACTTCCTTGACCTTTCAGCAGAATGTGACGAGCTTGTGAACACAACTCCTTGAAAAATTAGCTCCCTCAACTGGATTAGACTGTCAAGAAACAATTTTCCTGAAAAAAAAGAAAACAAGAGTCATTGAATGACTTTGAACTGTGGACGGAGCACAGAATTTTTTAAAAAGGACTATCATTCATGTCAGTCACTAGTTTGCAGCGCTTGTAACGCCTTGAAAGATGACCGTTCATCCTCATTTTTTATGGTGCGTATGTAACCCGAAGCATGAGTGTATGCCTTCCATTCCAAGCTGTATCTGTAATAATGTTAGTGAAAACCAATTCGTAAATTTGTTTTTTTCGTTCCCCTGAAAATATTTCTGTTTTCCAATTACTACCTTTACCACATCAGTGTCTCATTTAGAGACTAAGCTATGCTTTCCAAAACATTTAAGGTGCATCTTAATTCTCCTTCCTCATTCCCTCACTAGAAGTCATTCCTTTCTTGTTTATAATAACATTCAATGGCGGATATAGAAACCGTTCACAATGAATACTTTGACAGAAGTCTATCAAATTTATGGCTCTGAGCACTATGCGACTTAACTTCTGAGGTCATCAGTCGCTTAGAACTTAGAAATATTTAACCTAACTAACCTAAGGACATCACACACATCCATGCCCGAGGCAGGATTCGAACCTGCGGCCGTAGCGGTCGCTCGGTTCCAGACCGTAGCGTCTAGAACCGCACGGCCACTTCAGCCGGCATCAAACTTATCCTCTGCTGCTTCCATTTCTGTGAAAATTTCACCCTTCTGCGAATTTACTTACTGAACAGTAAAAATGCCCACAGATCACGAAATGTGTGAGTACGTGATATCTGTTGGTTGTGTCTAACGGTAATGGATCTTCCCCAGTAGAGATCTCAAAGCAGCAAATCCTAAAGACATGCACGTGCAGCTTATAGCCGACTTTTGGTCTTTACGAAAGCTCGAATCATTGGCAAGAGGGATATGGTAGCGTCATACAGACAGACTGCAGAGGAGGTCGGCTGTAGTGCGGAAGTAGTGGTGACAGTTGTGGTAAGGGGAGCAGGCATGGGTCCTTTCTTAAGTATAACACCGTGAGTAGATTATAGAGCTGTTTGCTTGAATATGACGAATAGGTAGATTACAGCAGCTAGGATCCATGAAGAGGGTACCGGGAGAATGTCAAAACGAAACCACTGGAAAAAGATTACCGGCAGTTGCGTTGAGATCTCACTTTGTCCTGCATTGTGTATTGCTGACAGCAAATCACAGAAAACAGAATTTTAACGTATAAAGCCAGAACCAAATGGTACACCGAGTGGTATTCTGTGGTGCTGAACGATGAATTTCGCTTTTGGTTGTGGCTGCCAGATAGACGTCAATGTATTGTTAGATACTCTGGTGAAAGGGTCCGAGGAAGTAGCGCCTGTAGAGACCACAATTCACTAGCTCCTCCAATCAAGGTGTGGGCAGGTGAGAAATGCTGGAACCGGCAACAGCGCAGATATGGTATATGATGAAGGGAAGCTGAACGCTCGTCAATTTGTAGGAAGAATGGCAAAACCTGTGATCATGTTTATCATGTCCATTATAACAGCTGGCATATACTAGCAGGATTACGCAGAACCTCACTCTGCAGTTCATACTACAAACGCTTCAAGGACTGTACAGATCCTTGACCAGTCGCACAGCTCTCTCATTTGCCACTCGTAGAGATGTCTGGTATGCGATGGGAAAAGTGTGTACTTTCGTATCAGCCGTCAACTAGTAAATATCATTACCTTGAACAGTATTTTTGTTTAGACATGGCCAGAAATTCCTCGAGATGACTTTTGGAGACTGTTTCCTTCCTTGCCAGAACGAGTATAAGAGTACATATATGCAGACTGAAGCGACGGATAAACATTTGTTCCAAGGCCAGGATTCGAAGCTGTGTTTTGGATTGAGGACGCAAGTATGCTAGGATAGTAGGTGCAGCTGTGCAAAGCCGATTTGTCATGGTGGCGTAGTGATCAGCTCATTTGCCCAGTGAGAAGGAAACCCGGGTTCTAATCCCGAACTTTGTACAAGTGTTAATTCATCGCTTCAGTTTGCGTACAAACATAATTGATTTTTGAGATTTGAAAAGGTCTCTGGAACCACTTAGTTTCGTTTGATTAAAGAACCTATGCCTGTATTTCAGGCAGGACCCCTCATTTCGTTCGATGCTGATATGCTATTCAAATATAGTTGGAGAGTCTCCGCAACGCTGTTCGAATTTAAGGGGAGTACCAAGTGGGTTGAGGCGAGAATGAGAATTTTGACGTAGGAGGGAGGCGTGCCAGGGTAGTCTGTGCAGGTGTGCAAAGTCACTGTGCCATGGCGTAGTGATTAGGGCATCAGTCCAGTGAGGAGGATCTCGGGTACGAATCCGGGCCTTGGTTCAAATTTTCATTCATAGCTTCGGTTTGCTTATATACATCATAGATGTTTTAGACTTGAAAAGATACCATGAATCATGTAGTTTCATTTGAGTTTAAGAGCATTGGTGATTAACGCAAGCAGCCGCAATTGCCGTTAAAATGCTTTACTTCAACCCCATAATAGATTTCGAGCTACCATGACCATCTTTAGATGGCTAGAATGCTAACATTTCCATATACATTGATGTTTTGGTAAGAAGAATTTCCCCTGCTCCTGCAGTATCTTCCGGTGAACGGAAATTCTTTTCTTGTGTTCCTTATATTTTTCAAGGTAGATGTATAAGCTGTTGCATTGCAAACAGCTCACATATTGTAAATAAGTCACTGTGAACACTTCATGACATTCTTAATGCTAGTTAGAGCCCATAAGCGTTCATTACAGTCGATGATTTTGCAACAATGGTGTTACGCAGAAGCTTATGCATCTTTCTTGAAAACCGTACGAACCACAACGAAGCGTACCGCCGTCCACTGAAAGATATTGTAGAAGCAGTGGACATGCTGCTGCAAAAAACAATGTAACTGGAAATGTTAGCCTTCTTAGGATGGGCATGACAGTCAGAAACCGGTTTAACAGTAATTGTGGCTGGTTGCGTCATTCGCCAACAACCATAAACGATCGCCGTCATCACAGGATCAAACATCAATAAAATAACAATGAATACAACAATTTTCAAGTGTACGTACCGATCAATTTTCATACTGATACTGATGACAGACATGGTCCTGAATCGAGTGGAAGTTTAATCATTTAATATCTGTTATGTCACGAACATTTCAACGAATTCTGGTAAATATTGGACTGTTGATTCACACTGCAACCACTTTCCCTTTCCTGGAGCGTACTTCAAGTGGTTTATCTCAGTCCAGCGCGAGGGGTTGGGGTGCCTTCTCCCGGCTCCCCCCCCCCCCCCTCCCCCAGTCGGAGGTTCGAGTCCTACCTTGGGGATGGGTATGTCGTCCTTAGCGTAAGTTAGATTAAGTAGTGTGTAAGCCTAACAGTTTGGTCCCATGGAACTTACCACAAAAAAAGATCTCAGTCCGCCAGCATCTTTACCTCATGGTCTTTGTATTTTTCATGTATCACATTCAGCATAAATTGTGTCTGGATATAGCCAGTGTTCACTTTTATCTCCGATATATTTAGATGCACACTCAAGGTACCTTTGTTGCAGAGATAAGTACAACGTGTTAACACGGTGCTTTAATGAACATGTGATAAATGAACTATATGACTGGGAACATACAACTTATACCATGAAATTTCGGGCGAACTGCCAGATGTCAGTAACTTGCTACAACGATATTTCGGCGCAGGGTCTTCTGGATATCTTCAGGTGTATAGGCCTACTGTTGACAGTACAGTGAACGTGCGCAGCGGCAACAACATACACTGAGCATGCGCCGGCGGAGCCTTAAGTGGGTAATCATCTTTGAAAATTTTAAAAAGATATTTTTTGCTTCAAATGGTCTCTGACATGTCTACTTTATTGCAGTGTTTATCCCATGTTCTCCAGAAACTCCGTTATCGAGGTACAAGGCGATTTGTGAAGAAATGTCTCCGAAGACCGTTCACAGCGGGAAGAAAAAAGTCGAAATCACAAGGACAGCGTAATAGGCATTATGGAAATTATGAACGTGCTCGAACTTAGCATCGGACCCTCTTGTTACAACTTCTGCTCAACAGCAGACAAAAAGCGTATCGAGCGAGCAGAGCAGCGGATGACAGATGCTGCAAAGAGGCCCACAGGACCACCACGGTCGCGAAGAAGATGGAGGAGGTCCTTATTTCGATCTGAAGGGATTCTTGTATGGTTCAGGGATCGTTGACTAGAAATATGTTTAACTTAACGACAAAAAAATTAACCTAAAACTTGAAACGAATTTTTCCTCGAAACCATATTTTTCAAACTGGCGGGAAACATTGCTCCAGAACGCCACATACGATTTTAATAGAATTCTAAATTAAATTCTCTATCAGCATACATAGCCGTTTTGCGATAGCTTCAAAAGTCTACTTTCAGTGCACACTGTTGTCTCTATTTTGCTAGCGAAAGAAATGACATTTTTTTCAACACGTCACCATCTTGTTGGAACTTAATATTTTTCAATCATTCTTTGTATGTTGACAGAAAATATATTGACAATGTTAAAAAATTATTTTGTTACAGCTCCAATACCAGGACCTCGGAATCTCCCGCTGATGACCAATGTTGGGGCTGCATGGGATCCTTTTACCTTTCGCAGTGGTTACAGGGGGCGTCCGAAGTGGAAGTAAGAGTGATTTCTTAAAGACAAAAGTGTAAAGAAGGAAACTATATCATCAGACTTACTATTACATTTATTTTACTTACGCTTGAAGATGGCAAGCAGACTCAGCGCCGAAATATCGTGGCACCAAATTACTGACATCCGGTAGTTCTCTTTAAATTTCGTGGAACAGTCTATACACGGTGCGAGTTTTAAATTTCACAACATAGGCCTACAACCTACTAAGACAACTAAGATTACGATGGAATCTTCTAGCTGGAGAAGTAGGACAGGCTTTTGAACCGAAATTTGGGCCTCAGTTGCGTTCTTATTTTATGGAATGTAAATAAAGGTATCCGTTCAGAAAAGGTGAGCAGTGTATAAAATTTCGTTTGATTAATCGAATTTATGTTAAATAAACAGCAAAATTTTGTTGCTTGCGGCACAGGGATCGCAGAAACACAAAACATGAACCTTTAAAACAGTAACACACTCGCACACACACACACACACACACACACACACACACACACACACACACACACACACACACATATATATATATATATATATATATATATATATGTTCACAAATTATAATTTCAGAATGTGGGGCTGCCCAACGCGGCACTACACAAACCTGGCGCTAATAGCCTAGGCACATAGGGAACTCACAACACAGATCTGTAAGTCCACGGTATTGGTGATAAGTTCAGAAAACCGTCCCGAAACAAATGTGCTACAAAACGCCTGTTTCCTGCGCATGTACCCCGATATCAATACGGGATACGATCACTACGCACACGTACACAGGCCGCACAACGGTTGGCATACTCTGGATCAGGTGGTCGAGCAGCTGCTAGGGTATAGCCTCCCAGTCTTCCACCAGTGGCTGTCGGAGCTCCTGAAGTGTCGTAGGGGTTTGAAGACGTGCAGCGATACGTCGACCGAGAGCATCCCAGACGTGCTCGATGTTCTGGAGAACAGGCAGGCCACTCCATTCGCCTGATATCTTCTGTTTTAAGGTACTCCTCCACGATGACAGCTTGGTGCGTTGTCATCCATCAGGAGGAAGGTGGGACCCGCTGCACCCCTGAAAAGGCGAACATTCTGTTGTAAAATGACGTCCCGATACACCTGACCTGTTACAGTTCCTCTGTAAAAGACATTCAGGGGCGTATGTGCACCAATCATAATCCCACCCCACACCATCAAATCACTGCCTCTATACAGGTCCCTTTCGAGGACAGTAAGGGATTGGTATCTGGTTCCTGGTTCACGCCAGATGAAAACCTGGCGAGAATCACTGTTCAACTATACCTGGACTCGTCCGTGAACATAACCTGGGACTACTGTTCCAATGACCATGTACTGTGTACTTGACACAGGCTTTACGGGATCTCCTGTGGCCAGGGGTCAGTGGAATGCACCTTGCAGGTCTCCGGGCGAATAAATCCTGTCTGTTCAGTGGTCTGTAGACTGTGTGTCTGGAGAAACTGTTCCAGTAGCTGCGGTAAGGTCCCGAGCAAGGCTATTTGCAGTACTCTGTGGCCGTCTGCGGGCACTGTTGGTGAGATATCGGTCTTCTTCTGGTGTTGTACACTGTGGACGTCCCGTACTGTAGCTCCTGAACACGTTTCCTGTCCGCTGGAATTGTTGCCATAATCGCGAGATCACACATTGTGGCACACGGAGGGCTCATGCCACGACATGCTGTGTTTGACCAGCCTCCTGTCGCCGTAGTATTCTACTCCTCATAACGTCATCAATATGTGTTCTTTGAGCCACTTTCAACACGCAGCCACCATTAGCAAGTCTGAAAACGTCTACAAACTTACTTGCTGCACCGTAATCTGACATGCGTCAACACACCTCTGCGTATGTGGACTGCTGCCAGCGCCACCGTGCGACGACCGCAAGTCAAATGCACCGCATGGTCATACTCCGAGGTGATTCAAGCCGCAAACCGTCCACCAGAGCGTTGTTTCACCATGTATGAGCATTATTTTTTGTTTGTTTGAATCATCCGTCTTCTGGCTGGTTTGCGCGCCCCGTCACTAACTCATCTCCTGCACCAACTTTTTCATCTCAGAGAAGGAATTGCAAACTACGTCCTCAAGTATCTGCTGGATGTTTTGCAATCTCTGTCTTCCTCTACAGTTTTTACATTCTACAGCTGCCTATAGTACCATGGATGTTATTTCCTGATGTTTTAACAGATGTCCTATCATCCGCTCCCTTCTTTTTGTTAGTGTTTTCCATATATTACTTTCTCCGCCGAATCTGCGGAGAACCTCCTCATTTATTATCTTAACAATCCATCTAATTTTGAACATTTTTCTGCAGCAACGTATCTCAAATCCTTCGATTCTCTTCTCTTCTGGTTTTCCTATAGACTGCGTATCACCACCATACTCCGAACTTAAATTATCAGAAATTTCATTATGAAATGAAGGCCCGTGTTTGATACTAGTATACTTCTCTTATTGACACTGCTTGTCCAGTTTTTATGTTCGCTTTGCTTTTCCAATTATAGGCTATTTTGCTGTCTAGGTTGCAGAATTGCTTAACTTCATGTACTTCGTGAAGACCAATTCTGATGTTTAGTTTCTCGTTGACCTCATTTCTACTACTTCTCTTTACTTTCGCCTTTATTCGATTTACTCTCAATCTATATTCTGTGGTTCAAATGGATCTGAGCACTTTGGGACTTAACTTCTGAGGTCATCAGTCCCCTAGAACTTAGAACTACTTAAACCTAACTAACCTAAGGACATCAGACACATCCATGCCCAAGGCAGGACTCGAACCTGCGACCGTAGCGGTCGCGTGGTTCCAAACTGTAGCACCTAGAACCGCTCGGCCACCCCGACCGGCTATATTCTGTACTCATTAGACTGTTCATTCCACTCAACAGGTCTTGTAATTCTTCCACTTTCATTGAGGGTAGAAATGTCATCAGTGAATCTTATCATTAATATCCTTTGACCGTGAATTTTAATCTAACTATTTAATCTTACTTTTATTTCCATCATTGCTTCTTCGATGTATTAATTGAACAGTAAGGTCAAAAGGCTACAACCCTATATTACACCCTATTTAATCCAAGTACTTCGTTCTTCGTCTTCCACTCTTACTGTTCCATGGTTCTTGTATATGCTGCATATTACCCGTCTGTCCCTATAGCTTACCCTATTTTTCTCAAAATGTCGAACATCTTGCACCACTTTTCACCATCGAACGATTTTTCCAGATCGATAGATCCTAAGAACGTGTCCTGGTTTTTCTCCAGTCATTCTTCCATTATCAACGGTAATGTCGGAATTGTCTTTCTGGTAGCTTTACTTTCCTAAATGCAAACTGATCGTCATCTAACAGATCCTCGCCGGCCGGAGTGGCCGAGCGGTTCTAGGCGCTACAGTCTGGAACCGCGCGACTGCTACAGTCGCAGGTTCGAATCCTGCCTCTGGTATGGATGTGTGTGATGTCCTTAGGTTGATTAGGTTTAAGTAGTTCTAAGTTCTAGGGGACTCATAACCTCAGATGTTAAGTCCCACAGTGCTCAGAACCATTTGAACCATTTTTTAACAGATCCTCAACTTTCTTTTCCATTCATCTGTATGTTATTGTTGACAGCAACTTGGATGCATGAAATGTTACGCTGATTGTGCGATGACTCCCGCACTTATCGGCTCTTGCAGTCTTTAGAGTTGTGTGGATGATGTTTATTCCCGAAAATGTGGTATTTACCATACATTCTATACACCGCCGTGAATAATTTTTTTTCCACTTCCCCCAAAGAACTTACACATTCCGATGGAATATTACGTATCCACTGCCTTATTTGATCTTAAGTCGTTAAAAGATCTTTTAAATTCTGTTTCTAATATCGGATCCCCTCACTCCTTCCTGTTGACTCCATCACGTCATAAGACAAATCCTTTCCCTTACAGACGCCTTCAATATACTCTTTCCACCTACCCGCTCTCTCTTCTGCATTTAACGCCGTTTCATTGCGCTGTTGATGTTATCGCCATCGCTTTTAAGTTCACCGAAAGTAGTCTTTTATGTACACTGAATCAGTTCTTCCCGCAGTCAATTCTTTTCCATTTCTTCACATTTATCGTGAAGCCATTATACCTTAGCTTTTTTGCACTTTCTATTTATTTCGTATTTCTGAATTTACCTGCACATTTTTGTATTTCTTTTGTTGTGGCGTAACGAGCTCGCTACGCCACACTGAGAAGGAAGCCGAAAGGCACGCGTACACACACGCCGACTGGCGTCAAGTCTGGAACAGGATACGTTATGACTGCTATAAAGAAAATACGTAGCTTTGGAATATACTTAACTTTTAATGCTTCCTTTGGTACATCTCTCTTGACTATACAAATGAGACTAGTAAGATACATGCACTGTGACAATTGGCGCCTTGCTAAGTTGTAGCCATTAACTTAGCTGAAGGCTATTCTAACTGTCTCTCGGCAAATGAGAGCAAAAGCTTCGTCCGTGTAGTCGCTAGCAACGTCGTCCGTACAACTGGGGCGAGTTCTCGTACGTCTCTCGAGACCTGCCGTGTGGTGGCGCTCGGTCTGCGATCACACAGTGGCGACACGCGGGTCCAACATGTAATAATGGACCGCGGCCGATTTAAGCTACCACCTAGCAAGTGTGGTGTCTGGCAGTGACACCACATCTTTCTTTCGTGGATCAGCTGAATTATTTCTTCTGTTATCATGGTTTCTTCACCGTTATCTTCCTTGTACCTACGTTTCTTCTTTCCAACTTAAGTGTTTGCCCTTTTTAGAGATGTTCATTTATCTTCAAATGAAGTACCTAGTGAGCTATTTATTATCGCAGTATCTATAGCCTCAGAGAACTGCAAGTCATTCCTCCTGACTAATCTCATAAACTTCTGTCTACTCATCATTACTAAATTATGATCTGAGTCTATATCTGCTCCTGGATACGCCTTACAGTCCAATATCTGGTTTCGGATCTCTGTCTTACCATGAGGTAACTGGAATCCTCCCGTATTTCCGACCTTTGCCAATTATACCTACTGCTCTTGTGAATTTTAAACAGAGTATTCGTTATTAGAAACTGTTATTTACTGCAGAACTCAATTAGCCTTTCCTCTCTTGTTCCTAGTACCAAGCACATATTCTCCCGTAGCCCTTTGTTCTAATGCTCTCTTACAAACGGATTTGAATGCCACATGGCTAGTAGCTTTTCATTTCCTTTCATATTCTGTATTACCCGTTCAGTATCCTCATATACTTTCTCTGTCTCTTCGTCCTCTGCTTGCGGTGTCGGTATGTATACCTGAACTATTGCTGTCAGTGCTGACTTACTGTCGATATAATGAGAACAACCATATCACTGAACTGTTCACAGTAACTCATAGTCTGCCCTATTTTCACGTTCGTAATGAAGCATGATATACAATTTTAGGTGCTGTTGATATTGCCCCATGCTCCTTTGACTGGAAATCCTTGTCTTCTTTCTACACTTAAGTGCAAAAAATACTGATATAGGTATGCGTATTCCAGTAGAGGATATGTAAGCATGCAGAATACGACACTGCTGCCGGCAACGTCTATATAAGACAAGAAGTGTGTCGCACAATTTTTAGATTGGTTACAGCTGCTACAACGGCAGGTTATCAAGATTTAAGTGAGTTTGTATGTGGTGTTGTAATCGGCGCACGAGCGATGGGACACAGCATCTCCGAGGTAGCGATGTAGTGGGGATTTTCCCATACGACCGTTTCAGGAGTGGATCGTGGATATTAGGAATCTAGTAAAACATAACATCCGACACCGATGCGACCAGAAAAAGATCCTACAAGTTCGGGACCAACGACGACTGAAGAGAATCGCTCCCAATAAGGGAAGTACAGCCCTTCCCCAAATTGCTGCAGATTTCAATGCCGGTCCATCAACAAGTGTCAGCGTGCGAACCATTCAACGAAATATCATCGATATGGACTTTCGGTGTCGAAGGCCCACTCGTGTACTCTTGATAACTGCACGACACAAACCTTTACGTCTCACCTGGGCCCGTCAATACTGACATTCGACTGTTGATAATTGTAAAAATGTTGCCTGGTCGGACGAGTCTCGTTTCAAATTGTATCGTACGGATGAACGTGTAGGGGAATGGAGACAACCTCATGAACCCATGGACCCTGCACGTCAACACGGGACTGTGTAAGCTGTTGGAGGCTCTCTAATGGTGTAGGGCGTGTGCAGTTGGAGTGATACGGGACCCCTCATATCTAGATACGAGTCTGAAAAGTGACGCGTATGTAAGCGCCCTGTCTGATCACCTCCATCTATTCATGTCCATTGTGTACTGCGACGGACTTGGGCAATTCCAGCAGGACAATGCGACTCCCCACATGTCCAAAATTGCTACAGAGCGGCTCCAGGATCACTCTTCTGAGTTTAAGCACTTCCACTGTCACCAAACTCCCCAGCGATTAACATGACTGAGCATATCTCGGTTGCCTCGCAACGTGCTGTTGAGAAGAGATGTCCACCCCCTCGTACTCTTACGGATTTATGGACAGTCCTGCAGGATTCATGGTGTCAATTACCTCCAGCAGTACTTCATACATTATTCGAGTCCATGCGACGTCGTGTTCGGGCACTTCTGCGTGGTCGCAGGGGCCCTACACGTTGTTAGGCAAGTGTACCAGTTTCGTTGGCTCTTCAGTGTAAGACAACGATGTGCATTGAATGTACTGCCTTTGTATTTCAGTGAGTGAGAGTCAACTGATGAAATATGCTGCTGGAAAAAAATAGGACATCCTTTTGGTAGTTTACAGTTCACTCAAGGTTCATTGTTACAAGAGCGGATATGGAGAACATGAAATGATTTCATATATAGAGCACAAGAGCTGTCCAAGGAGCACGCATGCCCATAATAATCGCGAGACCAGTTAAAATCGCTGCTATATTTTGTAACACGAAGGTTACTCGATTGAAGCAGGCCTGAAGATGACATAATATATTGTCGAAAGTGGTAGCCTAATAATAAAACCTAAATAACGGTCATTGGTATCATATTATTGGAAATTGACCAGCCGTAGTCTCACACTCCAGACAGAGGATGGAGATACATTCAATAGCACTAGCGGTTCCGAAGCCCCTGGTGTCGATCAAAGCTGAAACACCCATATTAATACGTGGTGTAGCCTCCAAGGGCGGCAATAGAGGCACTGACTCTGGCATCCAATCCAACGTAAAGATGGCAAATACTGTCCTGGGATATTCTACGTCACATCTGCTCGACCTGTTAACGTAGTTCTGTAAGAGTTGTTGGTTGAAGAGTCGCACGAGTCACTTGTTGTTCCATAATATACCACCACGTTCTCGACTGGAGACAAGTCCGGAGGCTGAACTGGCCACGGAAGTTGATGCACGTCTTGCAGAGCACGTTGAGTTTCACGGGCAGTAAGTGGGCGAGCGTTATTCTGTTAGAAAAACGCAGCACAGCATTCTGCAGGTTCTGAGCGCTGGTTAGCGTCTCGTCGTGGAACACTGAAGGTGAAGGAGGGTTGGGGTGCGGCCAGTGTTTCTTGGACGAATGCACTCTACGAGACAGCGCTCGCCAGGTCTACGTCGTACGAGCAAACGACCATCACTTGCGTTCAGGCAGAATCTGTTTTCATCGCTGAAGACCACGGTACGTCATTCCATCTTCCAAGTGATCCTATGACGTCACCAATCGAGGCGGCACATCTGTGCTGTGCCGTGAGTGGAAGACAGGCTACAGGCGTGTGTACCCGTAGTGCCACTGCTAATAACCTGTTTACAACAGTCCGTGCTGACACTTCTGGTCCCACAAGCCCTCTTATCTCTACTATGGTAGCTGTACCATCCGCCACTGTGCCCTTACAATACGGCGACCATGGAGGGTATATCTGGTGCTTGGACGTCTAGAACCTTGGGTGTGAGAATCTCCACGCGACCACTGATGCCAGCACCGTTGTACAACTGACGCAGCACGTCCATCTAGTGTGGCAACTCTCCGAAAGAACCATTCTGCTACTCGGATGGCCACAATTTGACCCTTTCAAAATCGATCTGTTGGCTGTAGGAAACATGAGTGCGTCACCGTGGCATGGTTGCATGCTTCTTTCACACTTTTGAACCATTCTGAACCATCTGGCTACGAGCATTTCCTTTTAAGGGGCTCCGGAACGCCCTATATTTGCAATGTTAAAATAACGCTTATAAATTACATCTTTCCTCACAAAGTATTTGAGATAGGAAGTTGAACTTTTTACAGATTATTTATTGGAATATGGGATACAACTTAACACAGGGATTTTACAAAATTTTGGTTCAGTTATTAAAGATGATTTTTTTTCAATTGTAATGAAAATTCACAACATTATTTTGCAATTTTTTATTTATATATTCAAAAATATACAGTTTTTTGGAAAAAGGCTGTGTTAATTTATGCAGAAGGTACTGTGTAACATTTACTGAAAGTTTGAAACAAAAATGTTTGGAAGATCCTTAGAAAACATGTAATTAGTATGAGAAAATAAAAGTTTTGGGAATCGAGCGACAAAGATTGGATTAACTTTTTAGTGCATTCCAGGTCCATAGGATGGATTATCTTCATCCTCTGCAAACTCCTCCTCCAGCTTCCTCTTGTTCCTCCTCCTGTTTACTCTTGCTTGTATTTCTAGACTCTTTACAGCCCTGTCTGCAGCCCGAAGGCGTTCCTTGTCTAAAGCAAGCATCGCTCGTACCATGTTAGAACCTATCTTCATTCCCATATTTCTAAATACCTTTGGCTTTCCAACATTTCTCCTTTTCTTAAAAGCCTTCAGAGGATTTCTAATAACTTTACTTTTAGTCATTATTATACTTCAACAAAACAGAGACTCAAGAAACAGAATTAATTACGAATATTTTCGAGATAACGACAGAGTAAATAAACATGAAACAATCGACAATCACACCAGCGATATATATTGAACCATCAAAGGTTAGCCACAACACATACTTTATCTCACATCACTAAAATGTACCTGATGAACACGGACGTTAATAATAGCACCATTTGACAGCAGTTTAACAGCGCCACAGTGGGTCACGCCCATAGAGAACACATTTCAAAAAAAATTTAAAAATAGTTGTAGTCTTCAGAATTGAATAAATTATATATCTATTAAAAGGTAATAGTCTGCAGATTCAGAAAACGCAAAAAAGTAAAAATTGAACTTTTCATGATTTTGAGCCTTTCCGGAGCCCCTTAAAGGGCAGAAACAGGTGGCGGACTGGTAGCTATGCCACTATGCCATCTGTTGACGGCCGACTTTAAAATTATTGTCAGTGTATCTACTGTCGCCCAGATGCCATACGCCGTCATCGGATCAAAATCGATGTTGTCTTTTCTGGTGTACTAATTTTTCTGGTAGTGTAGGTGTGTTTGCAACATGTAAGTTTGCTTGTAGTGATATATATGTATGACAAATCAGGTTTACAATCTAGGGCATTTGTTTACTCCCTGCTATTTCAACGCACCTGAGTGACGCAGTGCTATCAATACTCAGTGAGGTGAACATTATGGCCACAATAACGTATTTAATGCAGGTATAAATAATGTTTCCAGCGAATTCTTAATCAGGTTTCACACAAACGGTATGATACAGAGAGAATTACATTTCTTTCGTAACATTGGTGGTTCGGAGAAAATGTTTACGTATGTGTTCCATTGAGAAAGTCTTAAAGACCCGCCACAAACTGATCTTAGAGACGGCCGTTTGAATGTCAGATTCTTGCAGGTATCTTTAGCAATGAAGCTTAACATCTTACTTTTAAGTCACTGATTTATATGCGGCGCATGAAAATGAAAAAAAAGTAAAACTTTAAGCTAGTTCTGTCGGTAGCTAGTGTTCACTTACTCATCTCGTATCATTGCTATTTCTCTCTACATAAAAAAGGCTTGCACTACTTTTTTAAAAAATAGCGTAAAACCTTAGATGCACGCTACTGGCATCACATTCTAATATTGTAATCATTATTATGAGTCATTACTTTGACGCAACATCTTTAGGTTTCGTGTTTACGTAAGTCAAAATAAACACATTTTGCCTTAGAATATTCAGGTATTAGCAGTGGATTAAGCGTGCGTAGGGGAGCGATAGTCTTATACAGCCAAGGAGTTACTACTTGCGTAATACTTTCATCTGCCTGCAGCGCTGGATGAGCTCGCTAGTAGTGTAGCACACAACTTTTAGAAAGCTATCATGAATATCAAACTTTAGTACCAAAATTTCGCCAGAACGGCTTGCAAGTATTATGTGCGCTAATGTTCTTGAAAATACTTGAGATGCACCTACTGTGGCGTACGGATTTAGGGCTTAAACACGAGTACCTCTGTATTTTGCAAGAGATTCAGACTAGATATAGGCGCTCATAACTCTTTTTTACTTGCTATAACTACATAAGGTATTGGTAGACATCATTTAACCAGTTAAGCGGAAGGATTTCAGAAAAGGACGATTTTGTATAGATAATGTTGCACACAGGCTCTATAGCTGAAACTTATTTTGATTTTCCAAAGGTTTTGTTTTATAACATAGCTAGAAAGAAATTACAACTTCTAATGAATGAAATACTCCTAAACAGAAGACCAGCTCAGTCACCACGCTGTATACAAATACGAACATAAGAATATAAAACTCGGCGCACATAAACCGCAGGCAGTAAAACCTGGCTAAGTCCGAAGAAGCGTTGTTTCCTCAATCATTATCGATACGAATGCAGCAACATGCGCTACCTAACACGTTCCGAAACGCCGTGGATAAAAACGGCATTGTTCCGTAGCTGATCTGTTAGCGATAGAAAGGTAGGATCAAGCGTTTTTCGTGGGCCTCGTGTTAGGATCGATTTGTATGCCAAACAAAAGGATCGTCTTCGTCTCACTAACCTTCAAAATACGAATGTTGCACTCTTCCGCCAGCACAAGCAAATTGAGCAAATTGGTTATTTACGCATCTGGTGTGCTCCACGGTGGGCCTTAAGAGACATATGGAGGCAGCATTAGCTCATGGACACTTCTTTAGAAAACGCGCCAAAAACCTTTTTTCATTTTTTCGTACCAAAACCGATCTAAGGATTTCAAGACAGCTACGAACAGCAAATGGCTGAAATTTGTAGGATATATCTGCAAGATCCAGATTTCGACATCTTGAAAATTCTGTTGATACGTTTATCTGTTATTAGACAGATAGGTTCAAAATTAACCCTCCTCTGCACGTAAAATACGCACGTAAAATTCGGAATGAGGCGTGCTAAAAACGGTTCAAATGGCTCTGAGCACTATGGGATTTTACATCTGAGGTCATCAGTCCCCTGTAACTTAGAACTACTTAAACCTAACTAACCTAAGGACATCACACACATCCATGCCCGAAGCAGAATTCGAACCTGCGACCGTAGCAGTCACGCGCCTCCGGACTGAAGTTCCTAGAACCGCTTGGTCACAGCGGCCGGCTGAGGCGTGCTCTGAATAATAACTAATTACTCAAATTAAAGGTATACCTACTAGGCATTTATCTAGAAGTTCTACTTTCCTGTTTTTAAAAATATTTATCCGTTATCGAGTAATACCCAAAAATCTTGGTTTCCGGGTGCCCAACTGAGTTGCAGATTCCAAGACGGCTACGCGCAGAAAGTGGATGTACTTTTTACGATATATTCCTAAGTTTCCGATCTCAAATAACAACTGTACACATAGAATACGCTGTGGGGCAAAAACGTAATTTATAAAGTAAGGCAGCACAGAGAAATATTACGTAGAGTGTCTTCCTTATATTCTGGGGACCCATGCCGTAGTACTGAAGCCGTGATCCAAAACTTTAATCTTAGTGAAATGCTGAATTTGAAATAATGAAAATCAATCTAATTTAATCCAAAAATAAACTAATTATGTACCCAGTGGAGACTATTTAACTGAAACCCAGTGCTGAAGTACTTTATGAAAGTTCCGTAACATGAAATGCAATGTCTGACTTGAAATATCTACGGTAGAAAATAGCTATTTAAGATAACTTACACTGTTCGCTGTAAATTAATTTGCTTACTTAGCACAACACCCAGAATTTCTAACTACTTGCTACATACTTACAAGAATGGAATGTGGGATTTTCCCTGATGTAAAAGTAACTTACTTCACGCTAAGCATATTGTCTTATGTCTACTGTACTGTCGTTTTCGGGAGCAAATTGAAATCAGTAATTGCAGCAGTTAAAGAAGAATGACCTACCCCAAATGTTTCTTAGCCCGTCACAAGCAATCCGTGACTGCGTGTGGAGTAAGGTGCAACGCACACACGACAAAATATTTTAAACTTTACTAAGAACGACGGAGGCTTTTACTTTAAGGAAAATCGTCCTTGAAAAATTAAACTCTGATTATTGCGAAAAAAGATTGGTACAACAGGAATAGGTTTTAACAATTACGAAATTCTCTCATTACGAAAATTACAGACATTTCAGCCAACTGCGTAATTTGTGGTATAGTGAAAACAAAGAAATCGAATTAACACAAATTACGAATGTTATTAGTTACCTAACGGACAAAGATGTCCTTAAATTGGTACTTGACAAGCAAACATTTCATTCTTGCGCGTGCATGTGTTTGCTTGAAATATTCCTCCAAAAATCTACTCCATCAATAAAACCAATAAAATAGCCTTATAAACAAGTTTTCATCTCCATAATAAAGTATTCCAAATAATTTCTCCCAGCTCCGCAAATATCAGACCTTCTCTAAACTCAAGCGTTCGCTGGAGTAGTGTATGGTATTCTTTTATATGGTATTTTTTCTTCTTACTTCTTTGGTCATTATATTCCCGGACCTTCATACACCGATTTTACACAAATGCAGAGATTGAAAGATAAATGACTTTAGTGTGTGTTTTAGGCGTTTGAGCTATACTACTTCCATTGTTAGAAGAGACTTCGGTATATGCAGCGACGCAGTCAGAAACAAAGCAAAGTATTTGCAGCCGAGGGACAACGAGACATTACCTAAACAAGTACTGCAGTATCAGTCACTCGGAAAGGCCAATGCAGGAAGACAAAGTAAAAGATGGAACGCAGTCTCCTTCATGGTTTATAGACGAAATATTACCTTTAACAGCCCAACTACTGCATTACACTGTAAAGTCTTCGTGGGACATGCTTAAATCATACAATTACTCGTTCGATAATTTGTCTACAGAAACAGAATATCATACTGCTTCCATCGAAACCTTACCAAGACAGATGCGATGATGCGTGTATGATTATTTTTATTGTAATTCTTCCTGTATGTCACGACTGCACCGAAGTCAGGAGTGGATATAGCTAAGACACTGGAGACAAATTTTTGTGAACCATTTCCTCGTGAATGGCGTAGTACAGGGTGGGACCAAAAAAAAAAAAAAAAAGTAGTGGCCGCGAGAACAGAGTTTCAGGATGCAAAGAAACAAAGCAGAGAAAAGGAAAAACAGTGCTAACCTGACTATAGCAGATGTTGAAAGTGACCACCATTCATCTCCTGGCACTTATGGGCACTGGTCAGCAGGCTGCTGAAGGCGAACCGAAGCTGGACTGCTGGAACTGCTGCAGTCTCATCCAGAATGTTCTGTTGCAGTTCTTGAAGACTATGAGGGTTGTTGCAAAACAGCTTAGACTTGAGAGCTCCCCACACAAAGTAATCGCACACCTACAGATCAGGTGACTGGGTTGCCAGCTAGGGCCGCGACCAGACTGACCTCTGCTAACAACTCAGTCAGGTGTGAAGATTCTGTAAATGTGCTCCAAGGTTCAGCCTTCGGTATGAGTAGTTGCTCCATCCTGTTGGAATTAACTGCAGGTCTTTTCCTCCTCTGTTAATGCTGCAATAAATTCACGTCCAATCGTATCCACTCGTCTGGGTCACTTTTATTTGCCCCACCCTACTTACCATGACAAGTAGGTGAGGGTCTCTTTAGGAAGTTGGCTTAGCTATCTTAAATTGCAACATCGTACTTGGAGTTTTTGTTATGTACTTCAGTTCACTTCTTCAAGCGAAGTATCGTATCCTTGTATGGGGTGCATGAGAAGAAAGTGGACATACATCGAGAGAAAATAACAGAGACAATTTTAATGGTATTTCTTGATACAGCATTCACCTGTATTCTAAATTTTTATTTTACGATCAGTTTTAATTCTGTAAAATTGTACATCCTGCATTGTTCGTGTCAAAAACGGGAAAACGAAAATACGGCAATAAGGCAATGCCATGGTATTAAGTAACTGCTTGCAAGAAGGTAGACATTGCTTACGCCTCATTCGACCAAACGTGGTTTCAGAAACTGTTGATAACGTTGAAAGCTGACAGGACAAAATATAAGGAAGGATCGTTTATAAAATACAGTCGAATATATGTCTGTAATCCTAAGAGTAAATTACGCATCGAAGTAATCCAGAGTAAGACTTGACAAATTCGCGGGCTGAAAAGATATATCATGTTGTTTGAGTGATTGCAAAATCGGCCGGCCGGAGTGGCCGTGCGGTTCTAGGCGCTACAGTGTGGAACCGGGCGACCGCTACGGTCGCAGGTTCGAATCCTGCCTCGGGCATGGATGTGTGTAATCTCCTTAGGTTAGTTAGGTTTAATTAGATCTAAGTTCTAGGCGACTGATGACCTCAGAAGTTAAGTCACATAGTGCTCAGAGCCATTTGAACCATTTTTGATTGCAAAATCGAGTCAAATTTGTAAGTATCAGCCATCTTATTAGTATGAGGTTGCACCCCCCGCCCTGACCTGGATAAATGCACTACTTCGTTTGAGAAAGGTGCTGTAAAGCCGTTGTATCAGTTCTTGAGGCACACTGGTGAACAAATGTTGTAACTGGCGCTAGATATATTAGCACTGGATACCGCACCAGGGTGGAGTTAACGTCCCAGCCGTAACACACATGGTCTATCGGAGACAGACCTGGGGTTCTTAATGAGCACAGGAGCAGCTCAACATTATGCAGAATGACTCGTACCAGGTGTGGATGAGCGTTATCCCGTCGAACATGGCACCTCGATACTGTCTCATGCATTAGGTTGGAGAACGTCCGTGACGTACTATTGTGACGTCATATTTTCCTCAGTCACTACCAGGCATGACTTGCAGTTTTTACTCGATGTTCCCACACCACGCTAGCAGTAACAGTTGTGTCCCATTCCAAAACATTTGAAGACTGGGATGTCTCGTCAGGTTGCCGTCATACCCGCCGACGATGGTCACGGGGGTAGTGAAGAACCGTGATTCATCACTTGAACACAATACGATGCCATTCATTAGCAACCCATGCCTCCTGGTCAAGTTAGGACTCCAAATGGAGCCGTTTATGATGTGACGGTAACGGCAGCTTAAGGATAGGATGGTAAATCGTGACTGGCTGCTGCTAGTCTCCCATTAATGGTGTTGGATCCATATAATGTTGCACGTCGTTCACAGAATGTTCTCGGATAACAGGTGCAGATACGAAGGAAGTATTGTGTGTTTGGTGCACACTAGTGCGATCCTCCTTTGTGCTGCTCAGGCGTGGTCGGTTTGGAGCCTTGACAACGAACACCGCCTACCATCGTCTTCCCATTGAGCCCATTAACAGGCCATTATTACATCCGAATGCCCGACAAATATAATTGAAAAATTCGACCTGCCGCCCAAATAGAGGTTCACAATTTTGCCCCTTTCAAACTGAGTCCGTGCTGATAACGTTGTCTCAAACGAGTACGCTGCATCTCAGCGTCCTTCACACTGGTCACTCAACATGTGGCGTTCCACGTCCCTTATACACCCTACCCGACCTGGTAACGATACTAAACACTAACAACACTAACGCTCATTCTACCTGTCACAGAGAATTACACACGTCAGTGGTGTTTATGTGTACGTAGTTTTGTTGACAAGCGACCATGTCCTCTGGGTGCTTAATTTTGTTTTTGTCATGCTGTGTTTCATGTAAACGCCAAAGTGTGTTATTGTACGCAGAAATGAGAAAGTGATCCACAGCAAGTAAGGTCTGGTAAGAAAGAACAGTTACGTACGCTTCCTCTTCGAAATGTTACAGTTAAGCAGCACGAAAGATGTCATAATTATTGGTGATCGAATACGAACCAAGACATCTGAAACTATTAAAAGTTGAAACTTAGTGGGAATGAAATATGTGCGCGTCAAAACTTCCGGCTAGTAATATGAAAGCAAGTACTTTTGAATTCCGATTGTGTGTCTCATCTAGAATTGCCTTTACTACCCTACTTTTAAACAAGAACGTGCGATATCAGTTAATGTAAACTGCATCTGACTATCTGTAAATGAGATTGAATCTAAGAAATTTTATTAGTAGCACTCAGAATATCTTCTTCATGAAACAGTCACACACAATGGGTAACAGCTGCGTAACAGAAATTTGCCTTGTTGTAAATACACCTGTACTGTATTTACAAGAAATTTTGTGAACGGATAATGTTCTTAATTTTCTCTAAAAGTTTCATCTAGGAACTACAGCAAATTCTTACCTTCCAGAGGATTACTCGGCTTTACTCTCTCTGCATGCGGCGCAAATGACATGAACTGTATGTATCTGAAATGAGTCAATGCACTGCAAATTGCTTATCTTATTTTTCTTCACAGGCCGCATTAACAAATTAAAATTTTGTTCTCTTTTCTGAGGATATTGTTCACTGTCCAGGTAATGATGCAAGGTTTGACAGTACACATTTTGCCAAATCTATCGTTTTTAATCTATTGGTGAGAATAAACTTCATGAAACATTTATAAATGAATAGGAAAGTATATTCAAACTCTAATGAATCCTTTTAATAACACAGAAAACACTAGCTCTAACATGAGCTTCAAACCCTCCTTAGCTTTGTCACACAGCATAAAAAATTATTGTTATACACAATACTTCAATTACGTAAAATTTAATCATTGCCTTTTTTATGAAATACCTTAAATGACAGTGGAGGGTGGAAGAAAATTAGAAATTCAAACACATGGCTGATAATTCACCGTGGATACCAACACGTAGATATTGCTACACACAATGAAATCTTTACTTTAGAATAATTACTCTGTCTGAACTTTCTGCAAGTAAAGCTTAATGTAAATTACCTTATTGCAAAAGAGGCATCTTTCTATGAAATCATGTCAAAATCATTTTCTGTCCAAAGTTACGTCAAGGAGGACCCCAGTTCTCTGTCCGTTACTTCCTCATCCAAGTTCCTTGCTCATCCTGAGACAACTCACTCTTTCTCTCCCTCTCTGACCTACAATTCCTTCCGACTCTTTCGCTCGCCCGAGTTCTACTTAATACTGCAACCTCTGCTAGAAGAATACGTATCACTCATGTGTTCATTCACGCATAGATGCCCATAGTAGCAAACATACAAAATAAACTGTCAAATATAGCTCACAAACTGACATTTCTCACGATATGTACATCTTTCATAACCATTTGTCCTAATATGTGCGTCTTTCAAATAGATAGGAGTCTTCATTTGAAACAGCGGCAAAGGAACTTATTATATGCTAACAGTGACCAGAATAATATTGGTGCCGGCCGAAGTGGCCGCGCGGTTCTGGCGCTGCAGTCTGGAACCGCGAGACCGCTACGGTCGCAGGTTCGAATCCTGCCTTGGGCATGGATGTGTGTGATGTCCTTAGGTTAGTTAGGTTTAACTAGTTCTAAGTTCTAGGGGACTAATGACCTCAGCAGTTGAGTCCCATAGTGCTCAGAGCCATTTGAACCATTTTTGAACCAATAATATTGGCAATACTAGTTCTTTGTTTAAAAAACAAACTTCCAGAACGGAATGAAATGATCGTTATCCGGGTTTTTGTGTCACACACAACATTAGTAATGTAGTCAGGACAGCACGCATTGTTAATTGCGCAATATTTAACTGGATTACAAACAACCCGAATAATTGTATTTAGGATACATTGTGCAATTCGCAACTGCAATACTAAAGTAACAATCATTTCCGTACAGACTGCGAGCATCTATCTAGGACTCAAAATGAAGGCAGTTATTGTACTGAAAAAAATTTGTTCTATGTTACCAGAAGGAATCAGGTAGAAAATTGAAAATCTATTCAGGGGAAGTCGTTCATAATCATCCATTTGTGATTACATGTACTTCATTGAGGTTATGTCGGAACAGGCGAACGGAGAAGCAAAAATCTCACTAAAACGTGTGCTTGAGAAGGCTGCAAGAACAGCTACCTATTCCAATCACACAATAAAAATAAAAAAAATAAAGGAGGATGGGATCACGTAGCTGCAAATATTTCCAGAAGGTTCACTACTTCAGGAAAGCATGAGAAGGAAATTTTATATTTAGGTAATTTCCTTATGACGCATGTTCTTTACTTTTCATTTTCAGTATCGTGGTAAGCAACGTAGTCCGCTACGCTCTCTTTGCTACCCCTTTTTTTTGTTTTTCGAGATTTTCTTCTGGCAGTGCATTGTCGATCTTGTTTCAGGTTTGTTAATCGTTCGTTTACATGACTTATTTTGTTTTCGGTACCCTGGTAAATAAGTACTGACTTCTAACGTGTATACTTGTCGAATAATTTGCTGTAGTTATGTGACCTGCTAATACGATCATCTGTATGCTCCCCAGCTATAGCTTACAGGTTATGCGAGGTATGCGTTTGTGCAAAGGCTTCAGCTGTCGAACTGCTCATTCCCTGCAGCGCTAGTCATTCACAACGGAGCCACCAATCACGCACAACTATGATTGCCCTCTCTCTTGCAGCACTGTCAGCGAAGGTACGGGTAAAATTACTTTGTGCTCCCTCTACCCTGCAGGTGCTCTACTAAGCGTAAATGAAATGTCTCGGAAAGTATTTTCTTGTCGTTGTTCATCTCTTCCACGACTTAATCTTATTGATACGGCCACTGTATTGTCTTCAGCTACTGAACTTTTGCATTACAAAATCGTAGCTTGCACTAAGTCTCCTTGAGGCCACATTGTGCATCCATCAAAGAAATTCCCATATAAACACGTTGCGAACGGATTTTTTATACTAAGCTACCACGTGCTTCTGGCCACGGGAATGTTTTTTACATGATCTGCCAAGTTCCCATCAACTCCTTTCTTTTGAGTTGTTCTTCCATTCTGATGTTGTAATTCTCTTAGGACGGACGTTCCTGTGTTGAAATATACTGCCTAAAGCTGAAGAGCTTAAGAGAGATTTGCAAGGTCATATGCCCGCTAACAGCAGTTTCCAGGAAGACTTCTTCCTGACAGCGGTATGGTTTCCTTTCACATGAACTATAGCTATGTAACTGAATTGTTTATGGCGCCTGTTCCTGGTGATTGGGGTAAAATCCCATGTAAATAGAATCACACAAATATTGAAATCACTCCTCCCTCACATTTTCGACCAAACACACATATTTATGTTTCTGGAGCACAGAATTGTTACAAGTGGTTAACAAAGTTGATGACTAAACAATTTTATTATTACGTTGGGTGGGTGCTCTTATCAGAGCTATTCTCTTTTCTTACGTTTCTCCTGATTGTTCACGGAACAGTTTAATTTATTTATATGCAGGGAAAACGGAAAGCCACTGATTTAACCAAGCGAAGTAATTGTTCGCCTTAAACCGTATTTTGTTTAAAAAAGCTAGCTATCTGCCATTATATAATTAGTAATAAATAGACACATTTTACAGCAATTGTTCTGCAGTAACCGTAAAGTATGAATCTCGCTGATTAAAGAGGAGTTTTAAATACTAAGTACATCTCAAATGGATAAAAGATCTTTCAATTTATCTCGTATTGTTAACGTTCACACCGTTATACAAGAGTAATACGAATCAATAGAAGATTACTACACAAATTGTAAAACAACAACAAAGTGTCTAACACAAGCAGTTCTCGCAGTATTAATGTTGTAATTTTGAGTACTGGAGTAATTTCTTATGTAACATGTTTTTTCAGTATTTTGGCGAATATTTCCTTATAAATGTAAATGTCGTATGACTAGGGCCTCCCGTCAGGTAGACCGTTCGCTGGGTGCAAGTCTTTCGATTTGACGCCACTTCGGCGACTTGCGCGTCGATGGGGATAAAATGATGATGATTAGGACAACGCAACACCCAGTCCCTGAGCGGCGAAAATTCCAATCCCGCTGGGAATCGAACCCGGGCCCTTAGGATTGACATTCTGTCGCGCCGTCCCCTCAGGTACCGGGGGTGGACATATTTTCTTATGAAAGAATATGATTATGTACGCTGATGAGCCAAAACATTATGACCACCTACTTGAAAGCGTGAGCACAATTCAGGAGCGATTCCGCGTGCTATGGATTCGACAAATACCTGATAGGTTCCCAGAGGTTTGCGCCACCAGATGCCTACGCACAGGTCACACACTTCCCGTAATTCACGAGCGGTTGATAAGTGGGCCCTGAGCTGGCGCCCTATAGCGTCCCAGTTGGGTTTCATCGGATTCAGATAAGCCGAATTGGACGGCCAACACATCAACTTGAGTTTATTAACATGCTCCTCAAATCACTGCAGCACGATTCTGGCCTTGTGACACAGACATTATCCTCCTGGAAGGTGCCATTGCTGTAGGGGAAGACATCAAGCGTAAGGGGTTACGGGTGGTACCTAATAACGTTCACGTAGTCCGCAGCTGTCACGGTGCCTTTGATTACTACTGCTGGTCACGTGGAATCTCAGATGAATGTCCCCTATAAAACTGATTCCACCGGCCTGCATTCGTGGCGCGCTGCATGTTTCGAGCAACCGTTCGCCTGGATGACGGCATATCTGGACACCACCACCGACCTGGTTTAACAATAAACGAAATTCGTCCGACCAGAAGACGCGATTCCATTGATCCGTGGTCCAGTATCGATGATACCGTGTCAACTGTAATCATACATGGCGATGTTTTTGGAATCCGGCCGATGTGGCCGAGCGGTTCTAGGCAGTACAGTCTGGAACCGCGCGACCGCTACGGTCGCAGGTTCGAATCTTGCCTCGGGCGTGGATGTGTGTGACGTCCTTAGGTTAGTTAAGTTTAAGTAGTTCTAAGTTGTAGGAGTCTGATGACCTCAGAAGTTAAGTCCCATAGTGCTCAGAACCCTTTGAACCATTTTTGATGTTGTTGGGTCAACATGGGAACACCACGTTCAACATTGAGCGCTGAACGATGTGCTCCGAAGCTCTTGTGCCTGCGCCAGCACTGTTCTCGCGCTTATCCTGCTTTAGAGAGCTGCCAAGCCTCCGATCCCTATGTTCTGTGATGAGGTAGGGACCTCCCACTTCTTGTCACCTACTCGTGGTATCAGCATTTTTCAACAACTTTCCGTAGATGGTTGCGACAGTAGTAAGCGAACAGCCGACCATCTTCGCCGTTTCCGAGATGCACAGTCCCAGGTACTGGGTCACAACAATCTGGGCTTTGTCAAAGTCACTTGTGTCGGCGGATTTCCTGATTTGCTCCACTTATCGTCGCTAGAACAATTCCGCATTCTTCTCTGCTCGGCTAATATGCCTCTCTTACCGCGTCACAAGCCCTCGGCGCCACCAGGCAGCATATATTCTAGAGTTTGGTGGTGGTCGTAACGTTTTGGCTCATCAGTATAATTTAAATGCAGCGTCTAATAAAGAGTTATGTAATAACATGTGGTAAACACGTTGGTCTAGTCAGGGCTATTGTGGGCACTCAAAGAGTAGGGAACATTGTCGCCGAGTACGGACGATCACAATGCAGTGAAGTCTATCGCGAGCTCTTGTGCAGTAGAGTCTGACAGAAGCGCTGAGGCGTAGTGATTGCTAATGGAGTCTAGTGCGGCACATTGTAAGGCACCACAATGGAATAAATGAATGTTAGGACCATGCCTAATTACGGTGTTAATTTGGTCCAGCCCAAAAAGTATTGAGAGCACTGTGGATCCAAAATTGTTTATTGCAAAGCTATCCTAATAAGAGCCAGTTGTCGTACATTGACGGCAAATATTGCTTTATGCAGTAAGACCAGACCAATTTTAACATTTGAAAGCGTATGAAGGCTAGCCAGTGTAGTAGTTTCATTTTATGAGTAATTACGGACTTAGTTCTGAAGCTGTGTTACAACCGCTTAAACTTGAACAGTTACCAAGTAGGGTCATATCCTGCCAGTACTAATTAAAACTGTCACTAGTGCTGATAAAACGACTCAAATTGCTGAGATAATTTCTGATAATTTGTTTAAAAAGTGAAAAGTCTCAAATATTCTTCACTTATAAACCTAGTATTAAAATATACTGATTGTGAAAAAGTTTTTTCAGTGAATTTTTAAAGATTACTGTAGATCACAATGTTTAATTTCGCTGTGTAATCAATAATTTCTGCTCTCATTTGCAGAATTCCTAACAAAATTTTGCAAAACTTAATTATTGTTATTTAGTTATTTATTGTTACATGGCAACGGCCTTGCCGCAGTGGATACAGCGGTTCCCCTGTGATCACTGAACTTAAGCGCTGTCGGGCGTGGTCGGCACTTGGATGGGTGACCATCAAGGCCACCATGCGCTGTTGCCATTTTTCGGGATGCACTCAGCCTCATGATGCCAATTGAAGAGCTACTCGACCGACTAGTAGCGGCTTCGGTCAAGAATACCACCATAACTACGGGGAGAGCGGTGTGCTGACCCCACGGCCCTCCTATCCGCATCCTCCCATGAGGATGACACGGCGGTCGGATGGTCCCGGTAGGCCACTAGTGGTCTGACGACGGAGTGTGTAAGTTACATGCTTATAAGGCAAATTTTGCTTAACAGAAAATATTTAGTTAAGAACAATTATAATAGTTGAACCATGAAGCGGCAAAGAAACTGGTATAGGCATGCGTGTTCAAATACAGAGATATTTCAACAGGCAGAATACTACGCTGCAGTCGGCAACGCCTACGTGAGACAATGTCTGGCGCAGTTGTTAGATCGGTTACTGCTACTACAATGGCGGGTTATCAAGATTTAAGTGCGCTGGAACGTGGTGTTATACTCCGCGCACGAGCGATTGGATACAGCATCTTCGGGGTAGTGGGGATTTTCCCGTACGAGCATTTCACGAGTGTACCGTGAATATCAGGGATCCAGTAAAACATCAACTCTCCGACATCGCTGCGGCCGGGAAGAGATCCTCCAACAGCGGGAACAACGACGACTGAAGAGAATCGTTCAACGTGACAGAAATACAACCCTTCCGCAAATTGCTGCTGATTTCAGTGATGGGGCATCAACAAGGGTCGGCGTGTGTACCATTCAACGAAACATCATCGGTATGGTCTTTCGGAACCGAAGGCCCACTCGTTTACCCTTGATGACCGCACTACACAAACCTTTCCGCCTCGCATGGGTCCATCAGCACAACGCCGACATCAGACTGGTCGGACGAGTCACGTTTCAAATTGTATCGTGCGGATGAACGTCTACGGGTATGGAGACACCCTCATGAACCCATGGACCCTGCATGTCAGCAAGGGACTGTGCAAGCTGGTGGAGGTTCTGTACTGCTGTGGGACGTGTGCAGTTGGAGTGATATGGGATACCTAATACGTCTAGATACAACTCTGACATGTGACACGTACGTAAGCACCCCGTCTGATCACCTCCATCGATTCATGTCGATTGTGTACTGCGACGGACTTGGGCAATTCTAGCAGGACAATGCGACATCCCACATATGCAGAATTGCTACAGAGTGGCTCCAGGAACACTCTTCTGAGTTTAAACACTTCCGCTGGCCACTAAACTCCCCAGACATGAACATTATTGAGCATATCTGGGATTCCTTTGCAACGTGCTGTTCAGAAGAGATCTCCATCCCCTCGTACTCTTACTGATTTATGGAGAGCCCTTCAGGATTCATGATGTCACTTCCCTTCAGACATTAGTCGAGTCAATGCCACGTCGTGTTGCGGTACTTCTTACAAGGGAACCTCCCCATCGCACCGCCCTCAAATTTAGTTATAAGTTGGCACAGTGGATAGGCCTTGAAAACCTGAACACAGATCAATCGAGAAAACAGGAAGAAATTGTGTGGAACTATGAAAAAAATAAGCAAAATATACAAACTGAATAGTCCATGTGGAAGATAAGCAACATCAAGGATCACATGAATTCAGGAGCGCTGTGGTCCCGTGGTTAGCGTGAGTAACTACGAAACGAGAGGTCCTTGGTTGAAGTCTTCCCTGGAGAGAAAAATTTATTTTCTTTATTTTCGCAAAGTTATGATCTGTCCGTTCATTCATTGACATCTCTGTTCACTATAATAAGTTTAGTGTCTGTGTTTTGCGACCGCACCGCAAAACCGTGCGATTAGTAGACGAAAGGACGTGCTTCTGCAATGGGAACCGAAAACATTTGATCGCAAGGGTATAGGTCAACCGATTCCTCCACAGGAAAATACGTCTGATGTATTCTATACGACACTGGTGACGGCATGTGCGTCACATGGCAGGAATATGTTGTCGATCCACCTAACTTGTACATTTGGCCAATGGGTAAAAAGATTCTTCTACCTTCCCGATTTAGGTTTTCTTGTGGATGTGATAATCCCATTGGAAAGGCACGTCCTTTCGTCTACTAATCGCACAGTTTTTCGGTGCCATCGCAAAACACAGACACTAAACTAATTACAGTGAACAGAGACGTCAATGAACGAACGGACAGATCATAACTCTGCGAAAATGAAGAAATTAAAATTTCTGCTCGAGGGAAAACTTGAACCAAGGACCTCTCGTTCTGCAGATGCTCACGTTAACCACGGGACCACCGCACTCTTGAGGATACATTGTCCTCGATGCTGACTATCTTGCACATGGACTACTCAGTTTGTACACTCCTGGAAATTGAAATAAGAACACCGTGAATTCATTGTCCCAGGAAGGGGAAACTTTATTGACACATTCCTGGGGTCAGATACATCACATGATCACACTGACAGAACCACAGGCACATAGACACAGGCAACAGAGCATGCACAATGTCGGCACTAGTACAGTGTATATCCACCTTTCGCAGCAATGCAGGCTGCTATTCTCCCATGGAGACGATCGTAGAGATGCTGGATGTAGTCCTGTGGTACGGCTTGCCATGCCATTTCCACCTGGCGCCTCAGTTGGACCAGCGTTCGTGCTGGACGTGCAGACCGCGTGAGACGACGCTTCATCCAGTCCCAAACATGCTCAATGGGGGACAGATCCGGAGATCTTGCTGGCCAGGGTAGTTGACTTACACCTTCTAGAGCACGTTGGGTGGCACGGGATACATGCGGACGTGCATTGTCCTGTTGGAACAGCAAGTTCCCTTGCCGGTCTAGGAATGGTAGAACGATGGGTTCTATGACGGTTTGGATGTACCGTGCACTATTCAGTGTCCCCTCGACGATCACCAGTGGTGTACGGCCAGTGTAGGAGATCGCTCCCCACACCATATTGCCGGGTGTTGGCCCTGTGTGCCTCGGTCGTATGCAGTCCTGATTGTGGCGCTCACCTGCACGGCGCCAAACACGCATACGACCATCATTGGCACCAAGGCAGAAGCGACTCTCATCGCTGAAGACGACACGTCTCCATTCGTCCCTCCATTCACGCCTGTCGCGGCACCACTGGAGGCGGGCTGCACGATGTTGGGGCGTGAGCGGAAGACGGCCTAACGGTGTGCGGGACCGTAGCCCAGCTTCATGGAGACGGTTGCGAATGGTCCTCGCCGATACCCCAGGAGCAACAGTGTCCCTAATTTGCTGGGAAGTGGCGGTGCGGTCCCCTACGGCACTGCGTAGGATCCTACGGTCTTGGCGTGCATCCGTGCGTCGCTGCGGTCCGGTCCCAGGTCGACGGGCACGTGCACCTTCCGCCGACCACTGGCGACAACATCGATGTACTGTGGAGACCTCACGCCCCACGTGTTGAGCAATTCGGCGGTACGTCCACCCGGCCTCCCGCATGCCCACTATACGCACTCGCTCAAAGTCCGTCAACTGCACATACGGTTCACGTCCACGCTGTCGCGGCATGCTACCAGTGTTAAAGACTGCGATGGAGCTCCGTATGCCACGGCAAACTGGCTGACACTGACGGCGGCGGTGCACAAATGCTGCGCAGCTAGCGCCATTCGACGGCCAACACCGCGGTTCCTGGTGTGTCCGCTGTGCCGTGCGTGTGATCATTGCTTGTACAGCCCTCTCGCAGTGTCCGGAGCAAGTATGGTGGGTCTGACACACCGGTGTCAATGTGTTTTTTTTTTCATTTCCAGGAGTGTATATTTTGCTTATTTTTTTCATAGTTCCACACAACTTCTTCCTGTTTTCTCGATTGATCTGTGTTCAGGTTTTCAAGGCCTGTCCACTGTGCCAACTTATAACTAAATCTGAGGGGGGTGCGATGGGGAGGTTCCCATGTTAGTGCTCATTGGCGCCCTACACGATTTCTTTGGCTCTTCAGTGTATGAACAGTAGGCACTATGGTGGGTTGCGCGAAGCTATTGATTACTCAAACTGAGTGCTAAACAATTAACAGTCAAGTGCATATGCTTAGCGCAATTTGTTTTACTGATTTCGCGAATGGATTTCTTTTTTGTTGCGAACTGTGTTTTTGAATCTGAGCTCGAGGCAGCGCAATTGTTCCCGTTCCCGCTTGATTGTCTTGCTTTAATTATTACGTAAATACTTTCCCAAATTCAGTGAGAACTATACAACATTATTTGCTCACACCGTGAGATTGTGCCCGTTTTCTGTAACAAGTGCAATTCAAACTAAAAAAAGTTAAATTCATTTTTTTGAAATTTCACTAAATACACGGTAATTTTTATCACTTGTCAAAATTCTTTCGATTGATATGGCGTGCCCGCAACTCGTGGTCGTGCGGTAGCGTTCTCGCTTCCCACGCCCGAGTTCCCGGGTTCGATTCCCGGCGGGGTCAGGGATTTTCTCTGCCTCGTGATGGCTGGGTGTTGTGTGCTGTCCTTAGGTTAGTTAGGTTTAAGTAGTTCTAAGTTCTAGGGGACTTATGACCACAGCAGTTGAGTCCCATAGTGCTCAGAGCCTATATGATATGGCGTGGAAGTAGTCATTAGGACATTAGGAACACGTTTCACCAAATATGGATTATCCAGGGACTGAATTTTGCAAATTTTAGTTATGAAATTAGTATTAGTTGTTTAATTTCTCAATCAGACAACAGAAAAAGCAAAAATGCAGGAATCGACAATCCAGGCGGAGCGGCAGTAGCAAAAGCGTGAACCGAGCTAGGAACTGTTTGACGTCGAGCTGTCTAGTGATAGTGTGATGGGTAGCTCAATAAACGTGGTAGATAGAATTATCATGACGATACAACAGGAGATCGACGATTCTTGCCAGGAAAATAAGGAGGAGATGCTCTCAGCGGACGTAGATTATACCAATGAGTTCGAAACGGAATCGGAAATAGAACCGGTACTGAATCAGGTGGGCTATGTGCGATTAGGCCTTTTGAATGAATTGAAACAAAAGACATTAACAATGAATAATAATTTGGTAATGAAATATTGGGTAGTAAAATAAGTACGTTGGATACCAACATCGTAAATAGCTGAAAACGGTGACCCAACAAATGGGCAATAAAATTGCTAATAAAATAAATAAATGAGCTAGACGGTAAATTTGACAGAAAAATGGAGGCCTTAAAGAAGTCGGTAAGCAATGAAATCAAAAGCAAAGGGGAGAACTTTAAGGTCCGGTGAGCAGTAAAATAACAGAAGATCTTGGTGCTATTCGTGGAGATTTAAAGCCGCATGCAGACCAGGAAATTAAAATAGCAGATGATGAGCAGGAAAAAATTCATAGCGAACTAGATCGGATCGTAAAAACTTGAAGGGACAGATCGTGACTGTTCAAAACGAGACAGAGACCGAATTTCAAGAAACCGTGTCCGCTGTTAACACTGATGTGCACGGTAAAACTAAGACGTTAGAAGTTAGGGTGAATCGCAAACTGGTGGAATTTAAAAATAAAGAAATGGAGAGCATGAGATGTGAAACTAATAAAATCAAAGAAAAAAAGGAAAAAAACTAGACAACGTGATAAATTACGCTGGTAAATTTACAATAGGAGGAGCTTACCTTGAACACGTAAATTTCGAAATTGAAAAGCTCGACCCAGAATAAGGAGTCCATCCTGATATTTTTATGTACACACGCAGGAAAATAAGCCCGTTAGCATTACCTGAATAAGATCGAATTAGAATTGCGAGACCAAAATTAATCGGGGACGCGAGTAGTCCATTCTGCGTACAGTTGCCTGACTTAGGAACATTTCTTAAGTGAGTTTGAGGAGCAATACTGGTCTGTAGGTAAACAGGACGAGGTATTGGATGAATTTATGCAAACTTCTCCTTACCGACCGCACAAGGAAACAAACATGAAATCCTACTGCGAGGAATGGTTTTGGCTCTGAGCACTATGGGACTCAACTGCTGAGGTCATTAGTCCCCTAGAACTTAGAACTAGTTAAACCTAACTAACCTAAGGACATCACAAACATCCATGCCCGAGGCAGGATTCGAACCTGCGACCGTAGCGGTCTTGCGGTTCCAGACTGCAGCGCCTTTAACCGCACGGCCACTTCGGCCGGCGAGGAATGGTTTTAAAAAGTCGAGTACGCAAAAGGCATTATGTCAGAAAAGAGCATGTTAATGGTTCTGCGTGGAAAAGAAACTTGGAGGTTTCTAGGCTACTTAATGAGAGAAAGTGACAAAACATCTTTTCTGAAAAAAGTAGACGACACGGATTCTTGGTAACGAGATAATGAAAACCTGTACGACAGCAACAATAATCACCAAAATAGGAACAACTTTAACCATAACTAGATCAAGAACCGTAACAATGATTACGAGGTGAGACGCACTCACGTAGAAAGAGGTAGGAGGGGAGGAAGAAGTGGCAGTCGCAGAAATGGAAATCAGAATGGGCGAACGTGCTAAACTCACCGTGCGGAAAACGGAGATCCGCAACAGAAATGGTACACAATGGTAAGAAGAACAGTCCGCTGGCCCATCGTCAAAAGCAATGTTACTGTAACAATAGTAATAAAGTGTTTTGTAACCAGCAAAATAAAGCATGTAAATACGATCAGGTTCAAGTAAGAAACACTGTGCATGAATATCAATGCAAGGGTAATGATTTTCGTGGGCAAAGTAAATCAAATATGGCAGTGAATGAAATTAGAGGTGTTGTCGAAGCTACATAGGGTTCAGCGTGTACAAGTAGTACGGCGGCGCCGATAATGGACCAGCGTCCGTTAGCGGAAAAGCGTGTTGTCGTTGTTAAGGAGGTCCAATCGATATGCAAGGAGAAGCAGTGGCTGATGCAGATAAGTAAAATGTATACTGAGGTAGAATAATGGAAGCGAAGTAGGAAAATAAGTTTCAATGGGAAGACAATTAAGAGTAATTGTAATTATGAAGTGTGTGAAGCGAAGGTGGCGAGTAGACGAAGTTAATAAGCCTACCAAGACTAATGTCGACGTTATTAATGAACATACACTGATCAGCCGAACATTAAGACCACCTACCTCGACCGATGACCTCGCTGCTTGGTCCCCTACCCTTATCAAGCAACCACCTACCTAACAGTTGATATGTCCAAGTTTGACACGGATAACAGAGGGAAGCAAAGAGGTCTTGGTAGGTCGCTGGAGGGTGTTGAGGCCTCATCTGCACACACACACACACACACACACACACACACACACACATACAGGGGGGCAATGAGCTCTCACGCCACGTTAATATCCCAAATGTGTTCGATGGGGTTCAGATCTGCCGAGTTGGGGGGCCAGCGCATCAATTAGTACTCGCCACTGTGTTCCTCGTAAAACAGGCCATCACGCTGCTGGCCTTGTGACATGGTGTATTATCTTGTTGAAAAATGCCACTACAGTAGGAAAACACAGTCTTCATGAAAAGGTGTATGCGGTCTGCGACCAGTGTACGATACTCCCTGCGCGTCATAATGCCTTGCACGAGCTCCACTGCACTCATGAATGCAAACTTCAATGTTCCCCAGAGCATAATGGAGCCACCGTCAGGTTGTCTCTGTTCAACAGTACAGGTGCCAAGGAGCTGTTCCCGTGGAAGACGACGGATTCGCGCCCTCCCATCGGCATGATGCAGAAGGTATCGGGCTTCATAGACCATGCAACACTCTGCCACCGTGTCCTTGTCCAGTGCCGATGGTCACGTGTCCATGTCAGCCGTAGTAGCCGATGTTATGGTACGGACATTGGCACATGCATGGGTCGTCGGCTGCGGAGGCCCATTGTTAGGAGTGCTCGGTGCACTCTGTGTCCAGGCAGACTTGTACTCTGCCCAGCATTAAAGTCAGGTGTTAGTTCCGCCCAGTTCACTGCCGCAGGTTCGAATCCTGCCTCGGGCATGGATGTGTGTGATGTCCTTAGGTTTAATTAGTTCTAAGTTCTAGACGACTGATGACCTCAGAAGTTAAGTCGCATAGTGCTCAGAGCCATTTGAGCATTTTTGAGCCTGCCCTGTTTTACCAGTCTGTCCAGCCTACGACATCCAAAATCTGAAATGAGGGAAGGGGGGGGGGGGGGCACCCAACCTCACAACGTCTGGACGTGATTTTACCATCGTTTCGTCACGTGTTGAAGACAATCATCACACCACTCCTTCTCTTGTTCAGAGGCCGCGCGGTTAGAGGCGCTAAGTCACGGATTGCGCGGCCCCCCGTCTACATCTACATCTACATCCATATTCCGCAAGCCACCTGACGGTGTGTGGCGGAGGGTACCTTGAGTACCTCTATCGGTTCTCCCTTCTGTTCCAGTCTCGTATTGTTCGTGGAAAGAAGGATTGTCGGTATGCTTCTGTGTGGCTCTAATCTCTCTGATTTTATCCTCATGGTCTCTTCGTGAGATATACGTAGGAGGGAGCAATATACTGCTTGACTCTTCGGTGAAGATATGTTCTCGAAACTTCAACAAAAGCCCGTACCGAGCTACTGAGCGTCTCTCCTGCAGAGTCTTCCACTGGAGTTTATCTATCATCTCCGTAACGCTTTCGCGGTTGCTAAATGATCCTGTAACGAAGCGTGCTGCTCTCCGTTGGATCTTCTCTATCTCTTCTATCAACCCTATCTGGTACGGATCCCACACTGCTGAGCAGTATTCAAGCAGTGGGCGAACAAGCGTTTTGTAAACTACTTACTTTGTTTTCTGATTGCATTTCCTTAGGATTCTTCCAATGAATCTCAGTCTGGCATCTGCTTTACCAACGATTAACTTTATATGATCGTTCCATTTTAAGTCACTCGTAATGCGTACTCCCAGATAATTTATGGAATTAACTGCTTCCAGTTGCTGACCTGCTATTTTGTAGCTAAATGATAAGGGACATATAATTCTATGCTCTATGTTCTGTAGGTTCGTGTCCTCCTTTGGGCATGGATGTGTGATTCTCTAGCAGAAGTAGGTTCTTACTCATTGGTCTGAAGATGACCGGAGTAGTGGTCGAAACTGGTCACCGTACTAAATAAATTTTGATCAAGACTGTTTTTAATAGTAAATGGATGTGTGTGTTGTTCTTACCATACTTCAGATTAAGTTAGTTTAAGTAGTGTGTAAGTCTAGGGACCGATGATCTCATCAGTTTGGTCCCTTAGGAATTCACATACAACAACAACACTCCTCGGACACCCGACAAAAATGGTTAAATGGTTCAAATGGCTCTGAGCACTATGGGACTTAACTTCTGAGGTCATCAGTCCCCTAGAACTTAGAACTACTTAAACCTAACTAACCTAAGGACACCACACACATTCATGCCCGAGGCAGGATTCGAACCTGCGACGGTAGCCGTCGCGCGGTTCCAAACTGTAGCGCCTAGAACCGCTCGGCCACTCCGGCCGTCTGGACACCCGACATGTCGTACAGTTTTCGAAATGCTCGTGCCAAGCCTCTGGGCCATCACAATCTGCCATCGGCCAAACTCAGTTAGATGACGCGCCTTCTCCATTCTATACACGTGTGATATTTTATGCACTGTGCGCCTGCCCGACAAGCAGTCATTCCTCATCAAGTAACGTTGCTATGGCGTGGGTGGGTTTTTATCGATAGTAGGTCATAAAGGTTCTGGCTGATCAGTGCAGTCAGGAGGAGGGGGCATGTGAAGTGCGAATGAATAAGAAATTTGCAGCTGCCATTCCGATTCAGTCGAAATCGACAACTTTAATCAGACAGCCGGAAAATGTAATACACGGCGAGAGTATGTAGCTTCTGACAACAGAATAAAATTAGTAACCGACACAGATGGTTTCAATGTGTTTGAGGTCAAGGTTAATATGATACATTCAGATGAATTTGATAATGGAAGTGAATCTTACGGTTACATAGATTTACCATGTCTTGTGTCAAAAGGAGGACAAGGACAGGGGAAGACTGCAAGAAGACCCAGGATAATTAGCTAAAAGAGACAGCATTTTGAGGAACGGTCTGTAAGTGGAGCAAGACTTGCTGTGTGAAGATAAAGGTAATGAATGAAAACGTTGTGAGCAAATTATGATACCTGTTGAGGTGCATGGAACAGAAAGTCAAGTGTTAATTAGTAGTAGTAGTCAAATTATTGTCATGTCTAAGTCATTTTATCAGCACCAAAGAAAGTGGCGTTGAGATTCTTGTTACGGGAATAAAAATTACAGGTGCTACTGGTGTCTGTAGCAAACAGATTAAGTAGCAAGTCTTGCTGCAATTTCATATTAAAGGTATTTTACGCTAGCATGATTTTTAGTGGTGTATCAGTTCAGTACAGAAATTATTGTGGGTATAGACTGAATGATGAAACATAAAGTAATTATTGATTGTGAGAGAAGTGTTCCACAGGAGACAGTTAATTAGAAATTAATTTTGACCATGTTAATCAGGTAATTGGAAATCACGATTGAAGACTGGGTTTAATAACATTAGCTACCAGTGAAGAGATGAGTGAAGGCTTATGAGGCTTATGAACTCAGAAAAGTGAACATGATATATCTCCCCTACGACGAATTTGCAAAGATAATGGAGAGTGTTTGCGGTATATCTCTCGAACAGAAGGACGGGTTTCATAGCATTTTTGCCATTAATATAGAGGTATTTTCAGACAAACCCAGCCGGGTACGTGACTCTGAATACAAAATTGAAACGATACCCCATGAGTTATTTTTTGGACCATTCTGTCAGGTATTACCTAGGAAAGAAGCAGTACAAAAAGAGATAAGCAATATGGAGGAACGGGGCATAATAAAAAGAGCTAATAGTCAGTATAATAACCTGCTCGTTTTGGTAAAAAAGAAAGATAATAGTTTTAGTATCACTATAAATGCACGCCATTTTAACAAGGTTGTAATGGGTGAGACAGATCGTCCTGAGTGTTCAGACAAGGTGTAGCAAAAAATCCACAACGTGCAGCATACGACGAGCTTTGACGTGATGGCCGGCTACTGGCGGATGCCGCTCAAACAAGAATCATGAAAGCTCAACACGTTCTTGTTTGCAGGAAAATGTTACCAGTTTAAAAGTCATTCATTTTGGATTGAACACGTCTGTGTCAGTGTTCATCTGAGCACTGCAAAGCGTAGTGGGGAAAGACCTTTGGACCTGAATTACAGTTTATGCGGATGATCTTTTAATAGTGACTTCTTCATGGGAACAACATTATGAACTATGAATGAGGTTTTCCAAACATTCAAATGGCTCTGAGCGCTATGGGACTTAACAGTTGTGGTCATCAGTCCCCTAGAACTTAGAACTACTTAAACCTAACTAAGGACATCACACACATCCATGCCCGAGGCAAGATTCGAACCTGCGACCGTAGTAGTCGCACGGTTCCGGACTGCGCGCCTAGAACCGCGAGACGATCGCGGCCGGCTTTCCAAACATTAAGACGCAGAGGAATGACATTGAAATTAAAAAAAAAAAGTAAATTTGTAAACGTCCCATGAACCATGGACCTTGCCGTTGATGGGGAGACTTGCATGCCTCAGCGATACAGATAGCCGTACTGTAGGTGCAACCACAATGGAGGGGTATCTGTTGAGAGGCAGACAAACATGTGTTTCCTGAAGAGGGGCAGCAGCCTTTTCAGTAGTTGCAGGTACAACAGTCTGTCTGATTGACTGATCTGGCCTTGTAACATTAACCAAAACGGCCTTCCTGTGCTGGTACTGCGAACAGCTGAAAGCAAGAAAGCAAAGGGAAACTACAGCCATAACTTTTCCCGAACGCATACAGCTTTATCGTATGGTTAAATGATGGTGGCATCCTCTTGGGTATAATATTTCGGAGGTAAGATAGTCCCTCATGCGGACGTCCTGGCGGGGACTACTCAGGAGGACGTAGTTATCAGGAGAAAGGAAAGTGGCGTTCTACGGATTGGAGCAGGGAATGTCAGATTCCTTAATCAGGCAGGTAGGTTAGAAAATTTAAAAAGGGAAATGAATAGGTTAAAGTTAGATGTAGTGGGAATTAGTGAAGTTCGGTGGCAGGAGGAACAAGACTTCTGGTCAGGTGAATATATGAACAGGTGAAACACACTGAGATTTCAAGAAGAATACAATAATTCCAATCCCAAAGAAAGCAAGTGTTGACAGGTGTGAAAATTACCGAACTATCAGTTTAATAAGTCATGGCTGCAAAATACTAACACGAATTCCTTACATACGAATGTAAAAACTTGTAGAAGCCGACCTCGGGGAAGATCAGTTTGGATTCCGTAGAATTTTTGGAACATGTGAGGCAATACTGACGCTACGACTTATTTTAGAAGATAGTTTAAGGAAAGGCGAATCTTTGTTTCTGTCAATTATAGAATTAGAGAAAGCCTTTGACAATGTTAACTGGAATACTCTCTTTCAAATTCCGAAGATAGCAGGGGTCGAATACAGGGAGCGAAAGGTTATTTACAATTTATGCAGAAACCAGATGTCAGTTACAAGAGTCGACGGGCACGTAAGTCAAGCAGTGGTTGAGAGGGGAGTGAGACAGGGTTGTAGCCTACCCCCGATGTTATTCAGTCTGTAGATTGAACAAGAAGTAAAGGAAACAAAAGAAAATTTTGGAGTAGGAATTAAAATCCATGGAGAAGAAATAAAAACTTTGAGGTTTGCCGATGACATTGTTACACTGTCAGAGACGGCAAAGGACTTCGACGAGCAGTTGAACGAAATGGACAGTGTCTTGAAAGGAGAATATAAGATGAACATCAGCAAAGCGAAAATAGGATAATGGAATGCAGTCGAATTAAATCAGGTAGTGCTGAGGGATTAGATTAGGAAATTAGACACTCAAAATAGTAGAGGAGCTTTGCTATTTGATAAGCAAAGAAAATGATGATGAGCGAAGTAGAGAGGATGTAAAATGTAGACTAGTAACGGAAACGAAAGCGTTTCTGAAGAAGAGAAATTTGTTAACATCGAGTATAGATTTAAGTGTCAGGAAGTTCTTTCTGAAAGCATTTGTATGGAGTGTAGCCATATATGGAAGTGAAACATGGATAGTAAATAGTTTCGAGAAGAAGAAAATAGCAGCTTTCGAAATATGGTGCTACAGAAAAATGCTGAAGATTAACTTGGTAGGTCACATAACTAATTAGGAGGTACTGAATAGAATTGGGGAGAAGAGGAATTGGTGGCGCAACTTGACTAGAAGAAGGGATCAGTTGGTAGGACACGTTCTGAGGCATCAAGGGATTACCAATGGAGGGAAGCGTGGAAGGTAAAAATCGTAGAGGGAGACCAAGAGATGAATACACTAAGCAGATTCAGAAGGATGTAGCTGCAATAGTTACTCGGAGATGAAGAAGCTTCCACAGGATAGAGTAGCGGGGAGACTGCATCAAACCAGTCACTGGACTGAAGACCACAACAACGACAACAACAACAACATCAAATTTGTGAAAAAGGAAACAGAGCTTTTATATTATTACAACTTCTGGAATAGCAAAAGACCTGTAGAAATTAGAATCGGTAAGGAACTACGTGCCACCAAGAACGAAAAAACAATTGCCATCGTTTCTTGGACTTGGTAACTTCTATTACGAATATGTGAAGGGACAAGCTTTGAGCTATCCAAATTTTAATAATTCGCCGAAGAGGAATAGTGAGTTTGTTTGGACAGAGAATTGTCAGCAAGCATTCATACAATTAAAAGAAGAACTTATGAGAGAAATAATTATACATTATCCAGATTTGGCAGGGCCATTTCATATGGGAACTGATTCATGTAACTATGGTATCACAACTTACATTATTCATGAATCAGAGGAAAATGAAAATAAAGAATGTTGATTCATAGCTTTTGCTCCTAGGGCTTTGAAGAAATACAAAAGAAATTATACCATATCGGAAAAAGAAGTTATAGTTATCGTATGGGGATTCAAAAAATTCAGAGGTTTCTGATGAGGGCACAGAGTTATAGCACATAAGGCTTTGGCTTGTTAAAAAGTTGTAGATTCTTGCACTATAGATTGAGGAGATGGACATTATATAGGGAACAATTCGATCATGAAATTTGTCATGTAAGTGGTGTAGACAATAGTGTTGCAGACACTTTGTCTGGTCTACCGTATGATCCTGGTGGGACAATTAATAAGGGAAATACAGAGGGAATGTGTAAAGTGAAATACATCAAGGATGTTGACGAAAAAAAATTGAATATATATATAATAGAATGCATCGTTATCGGAACGAACATGAGTGCGTGAAGTTGGTTAATACTGATTACAATGCCAAGAATGAGAAAAATGCGGAATTTTGGGGGTATTATAAGGTCTATGGTGGCGTATTGTACTCACTGAAGAATACTGACAAGAAACAGTGGCGAATAAAGTGGCCAGAGGAGTATGTACCTGAATTGATTGATTACACTAGCCTGCATTTTAAAACTTTTCGTCAGATGATTCGTAGAAAGTAGATGTAATTGACTCAACTTTTTATGCTGATTCTAGAAATAATTACCGATTTTGTGTATCACATCAGGTTTCTATATAAAATAAGAAGGAATTTTTTGTCGATTTCCACTTCTGAGCCCTCAAATATATTGTAACACCATTTTAGACAAGATGAGTTTTTAATCAAAAGGCATTTAAAAAACGAAATAAATTCAAAAAATACTCCTCAGAAACCCCCCCCCAACCCCCCAATTTGTTTCGTGACTACCTTGTATAAAAACAAGAAGTCAAAAGTGTTCCACAAATTTTTAAAATTTTTCTTCTTTGACTTCCTTGTATATGATGACGGTCCCTTTTTAACATCCAATAGCGCGGTGAAAACGTTCACTCTGCTCTTTTGTTAATCTCCTAAATTCTCGGAAAGTAGTCGCTATGTGAGTGCACAAACTGGACTTTAACACTCATTTAACAATCCATCTTGAAATTTTGTAACTTTTATCAACAGCGACCTTGTAATTTAGTTCTTTGTTATTCCATAGAAAGTTCTCAGTGACTAATCGGAAGGCGATCATACACCTTTTTCTCTTTTCTTCATTGACTTCTCAGAATCTTCGTCCTTCATCAGTTTCTTTATTTGAAGACTACAAAAGAAATCCAGCTTTCGGTTTGTCTCGTATGGTGAAGGGAAATTTCTTGGAAAGGTACTTGATGCAGGGTCCATCTTGTGGTAGAGTCTTTAGAGTACTTCATCAAGCCCAGATTTATCTGTAAAGGTTGTAATCTCCCCCTCCCTACTTAGTTTTCGCTACTATCGTAAAGTCATTTCAATAAATTCGAGAGGAGTAAGATTTACAATAAGCTTTTTACTCATCTTCTTTTCTCACGTAGTTGGCTCCAGTTCTTCATGTCTAGGGGTCTCATTCTTGAAACTGAAATTTTCACATTTTAGGTTCTCATGGTTCCAATTGACGTAAAAATTTTGAAGAATGCTTACGCAGGAATCTTTTTATTTGCTTCACATTTTACTATATCACACTGACTTTAGAATTTTCACATTAACAAAGCCGAAATCACATTGTTCTTCCAAAATACAAAACCACGTCCGAACACATCAGAGGCATGCTTACGACTACTTCCTCACTCTGCGGTAATAACGATATTCCAAACGGCTTACAAATTTTCTTGACAATTGAATTTCTATTAATTTATAGATCAATCCAGAAATAAACATAAGAGACACCATCATATTGTGTAATTAATAATAGAAACTTTAAGTGTGCCAAATATTTCGTAACTTCAAATGTTTCTAAAAAATAATTTTAACTGTACATATCGATTGTAACAACGAAAATAAAGTAATTCAATTTCATAGTTTTTAGCTTGAAATAACATATTGTGTATAAAATTACGTGAAATTTTTCAGATAAACAATTGCGGTAGTACTGACCTGCCCTAAATTCAAAAATTAGTTCTGCTATCGACTAGAACTGTTGAGGAAAAGTAGTGCTAGAGGAGGATGCCCCTTTACAAGGTGGAAGCAGGATATTTTTAGTTACAGGCACAAAATTTCTCCGCTCCTACTAAATTCCGACACTCCACCACCCTTGCCTTAACCGACTGTCCCATTCCAATAGAAAGGAAGGCATTTTTGTCCCAATAGTATTCCTGTCTCCCCCCCTCCCCCATCCCCATGAACCATGGCCCTTGCCGGTGGTGGGGAGTCTTGTGTGCCTCAGCGATGCAGATAGCCGTACCTTAGGTGCAACCACAATGGAAGGGTATCTGTTGAGAGGCCAGACAAACATGTGGTTCCTGAAGAGGGGCAGCAGCCTTTTCAGTAGTTGCAGGAGCAACAATCTGATTGACTGATCTGGCCTTGTAACACTAACCAAAACGGCCTTTCTTTGCTGGTACTGCGAACGGCTGAAAGCAAGGGGAAACTACAGCCGTAATTTTTCCCAAGGGCATGCAGCTTTACTGTATGGTTAAATGATGATGGCATCCTCTTAGGAATAATATAGGGTGATTCAAAAAGAATACCACAACTTTAAAAATGTGTATTTAATGAAAGAAACATAATATAACCTTCTGTTATACATCATTACAAAGAGTATTTAAAAAGGTTTTTTTTTCACTCAAAAACAAGTTCAGATATGTTCAATATGGCCCCCTCCAGACACTCGAGCAATATCAACCCGATACTCCAACTCGTTCCACACTCTCTGTAGCATATCAGGCGTAACAGTTTGGATAGGTGCTGTTATTTCTCGTTTCAAATCATCAATGGTGGCTGGGAGAGGTGGCCGAAATCGCAGGGGGTAAGATCAGGGCTTCTTGGAGGCCAGTGATGAAGTGCTCTGTCATGGGCTGCCTGGCGGCCGATCCATCGCCTCGGGTAGTTGACGTTCAGGTAGTTACGGACAGATAAGTGCCAATGTGGTGGCGCTCCATCCTGCTGAAATATGAATTGTTGTGCTTCTTGTTCGAGCTGAGGGAACAGCCAATTCTCTAACATCTCCAGATACTGTAGTCCAGTTACAGTAGCACCTTCGAAGAAAAAGGGACCAAAAACTTTATTGGCTGAAATGGCACAGAAAACGTTCACCTTAGGCGAGTCACGTTCATACTGAGTTGTTTCCCGCGGATTCTCAGTGCCCCATATACAGACATTGTGACGGTTGACTTTCCCGTTAGTGTGGAAAGTTGCTTCATCACTAAACACAATCTTTGAAACGAAAGATTCATCTGTTTCCATTTGAGCAAGGATAAAATCACAGAAATCGATTCTTTTAATCTTATCAGCTGAAGACAGTGCTTGAACCAATTTCAGACGATAAGGTTTCATAACTAACCTTTTTCGTAGGACTCTCCATACAGTTGATTGTGGAATTTGCAGCTCTCTGCTAGCTCTGCGAGTCGATTTTCCTGGGCTGCGATCAAATGCTTGCTGGATGCGTGCTACATTTTCATCACTCGTTCTCGGCCGTCCAGAACTTTTCCCTTTGCACAAACACCCATCCTCTGTAAACTGTTTATACCAACGTTTAATACACCACCTATCAGGAGGTTTAACACCATACTTCGTTCGAAATGCACGCTGAACAACTGTCGTCGATTCACTTCTGCCTTACTCAAAAACACAAAAAGCTTTCTGTTGAGCGGTCGCCATCTTAGCATCAACTGACGCTGACGGCTAGTCAACAGCGCCTCAAGCGAACAAATGTACAACTAAATGAAACTTTATAGCTCCCTTAATTCGCCGTTGCAGAGTTTTAAATTCCTAAAGTTGTGGTATTCTTTTTGAATCACCCTGTATTTTGGACGTAAGATAGTCCCCCATTCGGATCTCCGACAGGGACTACTCAGTAGGACGTAGTTATCAGGAGAAAGGAAACTGGCATTCTATGGATCAGAGCAGGGAATGTCAGATTCCTTAATCAGGCAGATATGTTAGAATACTTAAAAAGGGAAATGAATAGGTTAAAGTTAGATATAGTGGAAATTAGTGACATTCGGTGGCAGGATGAACAAGACTTCTGGTCAGGTGAATACAGGCTTATAAATACAAAATCAAATAGGGGTAATGCAGGAGTAGGTATAATAATGAATAAAGAAAATAGGAGTGCGGGTAAACTACACAAACAGCATAGTGAATGCATTATTGTGGCCAAGATAGACACAAAGCCCACGCCTATCACAGTAGTACAGGTTTATATGCCAACTAGCTCCGCAGATGAGATTGATAAAATGATTGATGAGATAAAAGAAATTATTCAGATAGTGAAGGGAGACGAAAATTTAAGTCTTGGGTTACTGGAATTCGGTAGTAGCAAAAGAAAGAAGTGGAAACGTAAGAAGTGAGTATGGACTGGGAGTAACAAATGAAAGAGGAAGCCGCCTGTTAGAATTTTGCACACAGCATAACTTAATCATAGCTAACACTTGGTTCAGGAATCATAAAGGAAGGTTGTATACATGGAAGAAGCCTGGAGATATTCGAAGGTTTCGGATGGATTATATAATGGTAAGACAAAGATTTAGGAACCAGGATTTAAATTGTAAGACATTTCGAGGGGCAGATGTGGATTCTGACCACAATCTATTGGTTATGAACTGTAAATTAAAACTCAAGAAACTGCTAAAAGGTGGGGATTTAAGGAGGTGACAGAGCCAGACGTTGTAGAGAGTTTCAGGATGAGCATTAGGGAGCGATTGACAGGAATGGGGGAGCGAAATATAGTAGAAGAAGAATGGATAGCTTTGAGGGATGAAATAATGAAGGCAGCAGAGGATCAAGTAGGTAAAAAGACGAGGGCTAGTAGAAATCCTTAGCTAACAGAAGATGTATTGAATTTAATTGATGAAAGGAGAAAATATAAAAATGCGGTAAATGAAGCAGGCAAAAAGGAATACAAACGTCTCAAAAATGAGATCGACAGGAAGTGCAAAATGGCTGAGAAGGATGGCTAGAGGACAAATGTAAGGATGTAGAGGCATATCTCACTAGGGGTAAGATAGATACTGCCTACAGGAAAATTAAAGAGACTTTTGGAGAAAAGAGAACCACCTGTATGAACATCAAGAGCTCAGATGGCAACCCAGTTCTAAGCAAAGAAGGGAAGGCAGAAAGGTGGAAGGAGTATATAGAGGGTTTATACAAGGGCGATGTACTTGAGGACAATATTATGGAAATGGAAGAGGATGTAGATGAAGATGAAATTGGAGATATGATACTACGTGAAGAGTTTATCAGAGCACTTAAGACCTAAGCCGAAAAAAGGCCCCGGGGGTAGACAAAATTCCATTAGATCTACTGATAGCCTTGGGAGAGCCAGCCCTGACAAAACTCTACCGTCTGGTGAGCAAGATGTATGAGACAGGCGAAATACCCTCAGACTACAAGAAGAATATAGTAATCCCAATCCCAAAGAAAGCAGGTGTTGACAGATGTGAAAATTACCGAACTATCAGTTTAGTAAGCCATGGCTGCAAAATACTAACACGAATTCTTTACAGACGAATGGAAAAACTGGTAGAAGCCGACATCGGGGAAGATCAGTTTGGATTGCGTAGAAATGTTGGAACACGTGAGGCAATACTGACCTTACGACTTATCTTAGAAGAAAGATTAAGGAAAGGCAAACCTACGTTTCTAGCTTTTGTAGACTTAGAGAAAGCTTTTTTCACTGTTGACTGGAATACTCTCTTTCAAATTCTGAAGGAAACAGTGGTGACATACAGGGAGCGAATGGCTATTTACAATTTGTACAGAAACCAGATGGCAGTTGTAAGAGTCGAGGGGCATGAAAGGGAAGCAGTGGTTGGGAAGGGAGTGAGACAGGGTTGTAGCCTATCTCCGATGTTATTCAATCTGTAGATTGAGCAACAAGTAAAGGAAACAAAAGAAAAATTCGGAGTAGGAATTACAATCCATGGAGAATAAATAAAAACTTTGAAGTTCGCCGATGACTTTGTAGTTCCACCAGAGTTAGCAAAGGACCTGGAAGAGCAGCTGAACGGTATGGACAGTGTCTTGATAGGAGAATATAAGATGAACATCAACAAAAGCAAAACGAGGATAATGGAATGTAGTCGAATTAAATCGGGTGATACTGAGGGTATTAGATTAGTAAATGAGACGCTTAAAGTAGTAAATGAGTTTTGCTATTTGGGGAGCAAAATAACTAATGATGGTCGAAGTAGGGAGGATATAAAATGTAGACTGGCAATGGCAAGGAAAGCGTTTCTGAAGAAGAGAAATTTGTTAACATCGAGTATTGATTTAAGTGTCAGGATGTGCTTTCTGAAAGCTTTTGACACCGTTCCTCAGAAGCGACTTCTAATCAAGCTGAGGGCCTATGGGGTATCGTCTCAGTTGTGCGACTGGATTCGTGATCTCCTGTCAGGAAGGTCGCAGTTCGTAGTAATAGACGGCAAATCATTGAGTAAAACTGAAGTGATATCAGGTGTTCCCCAGGGAAGGGTCCTGGGACCTCTGCTGTTTCTGATCTATATAAATGACCTGGATGACAATATGAGTAGTTCTCTTAGGTTGTTCGCAGATGATGCCGTAATTTACCGTCTAGTAAGGTCATCCGAAGACCAGTATGAGTTGCAAAGCGATTTAGAAAAGATTGCTGTATGGTGTGGCAGGGTCAGTTGACGCTAAATAACGAAGTGTGTGAGGTGATCCACATGAGTTCCAAAACAAATCCGTTGGAATCCGATGACTCGATAAATAGTACAATTCTCAAGGCTGTCAATTCAACTAAGTACTTGGGTGTAAAAATTACGAACAACTTCAGTTGGAAAGACCACATAGATAATATTGTGGGGAAGGCGAGCCAAAGGTTGCGTTTCATTGACAGGACACTTAGAAGATGCAACAAGTCCACTAAAGAGACAGCTTACACTACACTCGTTCGTCCTCTGTCAGAATACTGCTGCACGGTGTGGGATCCATACCAGGTGGGATTGACGGAGGACATCGAAAGGGTGCAAAAAAGGGCAGCTCGCTTTGTATTATCACGTAATAGGGGAGAGAGTATGGCAGATATGATACGCGAGTTGGGATGGAAGTCATTAAAGCAAAGACGTTTTTCGTCGCGGCGAGATCTATTTACGAAATTTCAGTCACCAACTTTCTCTTCCGCATGCGAAAATATTTTGTTGAGCCCAACCTACATAGGTAGGAATGATCATCAATATAAAATAAGAGAAATCACAGCTCGAACAGAAATGTTTAGGTGTTCGTTTTTCCCGTGTGGTGTTCGGGAGTGGAATGGTAGGGAGGTAGTATGGTTGTGGTTCGATGAACCCTCTGCCAAGCACTTAAATGTGAATTGCAGAGTAATTATGTAGATGTAGATATATTTGAATGGAGTGTGGCCATGCATGTAAATGAAACGTGGGCGATAAGTAGTTTGGACAAGAAGAGAATAGAAACTTTCGAAATGTGGTGCTACAGAAGAATGCTGAAGATTAGATGGGTAGATCACATAACTAATGGGGAGGTATTGAATAGAATTAGGAAGAAGAGGAATTTGTGGTGCACCTTGACAAGAAGAAAGGATCAGTTTGTAGGGAAGCAGCCTACTCACACCGTAATAAATTCACATCAGTCTTGCCATTGAGTGCCAGCCAGTCTGCTGTAACTAGCTCTGACGTCATAAGTGTTGCGCAATACTTTAAAAATCAAGTAAATAACCTGAAACGGTTCTAGCATGTCAGGAGTAATACTAAATCAATATGTGTTGAATGTCAGTTCAATAACTTTAACCATTTTTGAAATTTGACGCTTTTCTGTAAAAATCATTGGCGCAACAGAAAAGAGCTAGAGACTTAAAAATTTATATTTAGATTCCTTTTTCATAATAATTTAATACAAACAGTATTCTGGATCCCATAAATTAAGATTTTAGTTGAAATTCATGATTTTCTGGTTTTTGTCTTAAAAATTAAGGAAGCAAGATAGATTAAGTAGGCTAATAAATAAGGCTAGGATGTTTAAATTTAAGTAGCAGGGAGATCCGCTATAATCATAAAGATGTGAGAAATTTCAATTGAATAACTATAAAACTATAGCGATAGCGTATCTCCAAAAGGCAAGGTCAGAGCTCGTCTACTACATGTAGCGTAATTGAATTAATTCTCTCGCCCAAAATAATTGACTTCGCCACATCAGACTTTTATTATGATTACTTACCTGTGTGCTGATTGCGCATTTAAATCGAGAGCTTCATCTGCCATCAGCAAAAGAAGCTATGATTTATTCAGTAACTTAAAGTGGTGCTTTACTAGCCCAGCGGCTAGTTGGGAGAGCTGATTTGATCAGGCATTCCCTTAGCCGTCCGCACCGCGGCTTAATATATAAGAACGCTGCACGAGGAAGAAAGGCCCCAGTTCTCTCCAGACGCTGAATAGCACACCATCTGTGTCGGGAGTCGCGTCGCGTCGGTATCATTGCTATAAACAGCCTCGGATGCCGTATTAAGTTACTCGGGATACGCGTAACCATGAAATCATTTTCGAGTGAAGTGTTAATTCTGGGATGACTTTAATTATGTATTTTCAGTTTGCGTATGTCGTATTTTCACGTGCCACCGCGGGACAGACATTCTACCATTATTTAGCGTGGCGTTTGATGAACATTATCATCAAATTATGGTGAGCATTCACTTAAACATTTAATTTGGACAGTTATAGTTGCATCAGTGCATTAGACTCCGAACTGCTCTGTTAGTCAGATTGTGTGGATTCTTTTTTTTTCATCTGTGACTTTCAGAATAAAGCAAACGTTTTTTTTTTCACGATCGTTTTTGATTATAAATCCCAGACAATCTCCTAATTCCTCAGAGCTATAAGCTGTAGCTATAAGTGTATTTCTCAGATGAAGTGGGCACTAGGAATTCTAATTTTTCATCTGTGACTTTCAGAATATAGCAAACGTTTTTTTTTTTTTCACGATCGTTTTTGATTATAATCCCAGACAATCTCCTAATTCCTCAGAGCTATAAGCTGTAGCTATAAGTGTATTTCTCAGATGAAGTGGGCTCTAGGAATTCTAATTACAGGCTTCACGTTTTGCTAATCACTTTCTGGTTGCCAAAATTGTAGTTAGAGAGCCAGTGTTGAGAACGGCAAAACAACAGCATAAATAATAGGAACATTTTAAACAACAATTATTCCACCCGCCGCCCCACAGGTTGGTAGGACATGTTCTGAGGCATCAAGGAATCACCAATTTAGTATTGTAGGGCAGCATGGAGGGTAAATATCGTAGAGGGAGACTAAGAGATGAATACACTAAGCAGATTCAGAAAGATGTTGGTTGCAGTAGGTACTGGGAGATGAAGAAGCTTGCACAGGATAGAGTAGCATGGTGAGCTGCATAAAACCCGTCTCTGTACTGAAGACCACAACAACAACAACAATAACAGTATTCCTGTAACTTTGAAGTCATCGCAGATAAGCCAAGAGTGTTCCTCATACTGGATACTTGTTAAGAGTATCTTCATGTTCTCATACGTCACTTTCATTTGAACTGAATGGAACAAAAGAATGGACCCACACACGTTTCCATTATGCAGTAACACGGCTTTCAGGCTCCTCATTGACTACTCTAGAAAAGTCCCCACTTTGTAGGATCATGTTCAGTGCCATAGAAGTTCATTAAATCGCTTATGTTATTGCAGTAAATCTAGGTCGCGTTCTGTGAGAATAAATGAACTGATTCTTTCTCTCTGTGTCTGCACCTTGAGTAATGTATTTCTGGTTCCAGAAGATTCTTACTTTTAACCGGGAGCCAAGTAGTCCCACAGAATCCCTTGGCAAATTCAAACCTCTTACAAGAGCATTAAGTTCACTCAGGGAACAGTTATGGAGTAAACTCGCATTCAGGTTGGTTGACATCATCTTCTGCCACGTTCTCTACAACAGTTGGAGGAAGAGGAGGGATCAGATATTCTCCATGTGCAAACTGGCTTAATGGCTGAATCAATGCTTTGATACATAATTTGTGTCTTATTTTTCAATCTGCACTGCCCAACATTAAGTAAGCAGAAGTAACAGTCATTAAGGTACCTTTTAGGCTTTCTCCACACCATTAGAATCACAAATGGCATGCATGTTTTCTTTCCCTTTGTCCACAGTCTTAACCTTTCCACACAATAGTGGCAATGTCTATGGCGCCCATCCGTTGTCCTGACCACCAGTTTCCATTTTAAAATCAGCATGGTATGCCTTTTGCACAAAGTCTGCTTAGGTACTGCATAATTCCTAAAGATGGAAAAGAAAATATTTAGTTTCTTCACACACTTGCATGTTGACATTGTAGTAACTATTAACAGTAGGCGAAGTGTCTTGATAATACTGTCTTAAATATACGGAATAATCGCAAATAGCACTGGTGATCCAAGCCTGTGATAATTGGCAACACTTCCAGTGTCACACTATAACAACTAGCACAACAGGATAATGAAATCTCCTGGTTCAAGATTATTTACAAAGGACCATTCAAAGTTGAGAACGTTCCTCATCGTAACGCTTACTGTTTGATATATTGATGGCGGGTTAATTGTAAGAAATATTGTTCACCGTCTTCTACAAGCTCCTGAAAACTATTTTTGTGGTCAGCCAGAAAGCGATGAAAAACATGCTGACCATGGTTTCCAGTCTGCAAGTCCATATTCTTCTTTTGTTCACTTAAAGAAATTTTTCTAGTTTCTGCTTACTCCGCAGGATCAGGATCTATCATCATAAGCAAAAGTTTTGAGTGCTAACTGATTGAATTATACTTAAGAAAATTTCACACGCACAAAACAGTAATATTCCTGATAATAATAATAATAATAATAATAATAATGTCTCTATCATAAACAGCACTTTGAGCAGTTCAGAGGCCACGTCTATGGTCAGTTCCGTTCCCAACAAATGGTCTTTCGCCCTAATTTCTAATCTAATTTAATTGCTAGTCACAAAAGTGGAAAGTAACCTCACCACTTGCCATGCGGTTTAGTTAACATTACGGGCGGCACACAAACACTTAATTCCGCGAAATCTAAGCGATCCAGTACGGTGCACAGTCCTCGCGTGTTCGCTTCAAGTTTATGCCAAAAACAAGCGTTTAGTTGCAGCGTGGCTGTGACATCACCCGAGGCAACGCGTAAGCCGGCATTTAACTGACGCGGGACGTATGGTAGCTGGGTGTGAAGTGAAGTGTTCACTTTAGAAAAGTAAACGATTCAGGACGGTGTGCACTCCTGGCGATTTCACTTTCTATTATTACTAAAATCATGCGTTTGGTAGCGGCCAGGCTGTAACGTCACCCGAGGCAGGGCGTAAGCCGGTCTTTGACTGACGAGGATCGACTGATAGCTGGGTGCAAAGTGAGGTCAGGTCACTGCCTCTCAGGCCGTATTTATATAGGGGCGCACAGGAAGGCCGAAGAGAACGCCTGTCGTCATCCGCTCTGTGCCCCGGTAGCAACTTCTAAGTGCCTGTTTTCTCCGACACATTTTATTACATTGTCACGAATCAAGTTAGACTCTTCCTAATTCTTTTATGAATGGAGTTAAGTTAGCTTTAATCAAAGAAAAAGTTTTAGCTCGCCTTCATTTAAATTTTGCTGGCTAGAATTCTTAGGACGGAACCAACAGGAGGACGTGCCCTCTGAACTGCATCTTTAAGAGATCTTGATAGATTGTTGTTTACATCAGAGTCTTGAAACTTGTTATAGCTTTATTATTTAAAGGGGTTCAATCACGTACTTTAATCAGAACTTTCTAGCATTAATATAACTGATACTTAATCTACTACAAATAACACCAGACCAAGCTAAACATTCAGAAGTGCATCATGGCCACCAGTGCAGTAGTCTCGTTTTGTGTAATTACCAACTTGACGCTGTATTACAAGTGGTTAAATCCGAAAAATTACCAAATAGGGTCCTATCCTGTCATTATTAATTAAAACTGTCACTGAAACTTCCTGGCAGATTAAAAATGTGTGCCCGACCGACACTCGAACTCGGGAACTTTGCCTATTGCGGGCAAGTGCTCTAACCAACTGAGCTACCGAAGCACGACTCACGCCCGGTACTCACAGCTTTACTTCTGCCAGTACCTCGTCTCCTACCTTCCCGAGTTCGAGTTTCGGTCGGGCACACAGTTTCAATCTGCCAGGAAGTTTCATATCAGCGCACACTCCGCTGCAGAGTGAAAATCTCATTCTGGAAACATCCCCCAGGTTGTGGCTAAGCTATGTCTCCGCAATATACTTTCTTTCGGGAGTGCTAGTTCTGCAAGGTTCGCACGAGAGCTTCTGTAAAGTTTGGAAGGTAGGAGACGAGGTACTGGCAGAAGTAAAGCTGTGAGTACTGGGCGTGAGTCGTGCTTTGGTAGCTCAGTTAGTAGAGCACTTGCCTGCGTAGGCAAAGTTCCCGAGTTCGAGTCTCGGTCGGGCACACAGTTTTAATCTGCCAGGAAGTTTCATATCAGCGCACACTCCGCTGCAGAGTGAAAATCTCATTCTGGAAACATCCCCCAGGCTGTGGCTAAGCCATGTCTCCGCAATATCCTTTCTTTCGGGAGTGCTAGTTCTGCAAGGTTCGCAGGAGAGCTTCTGTAAAGTTTGGAAGGTAGGAGACGAGGTACTGGCAGAAGTAAAGCTGTGAGTACCGGGCGTGAGTCGTGCTTCGGTAGCTCAGTTGGTAGAGCAATTGCCCGCGAAAGGCAAAGTTCCCGAGTTCGAGTCTCGGTCGGGCACACAGTTTTAATCTGCCAGGAAGTTTCATATCAGCGCACACTCCGCTGCAGAGTGAAAATCGCATTCTGAAAACTATCACTGTTGATGACAAAAAGACTAAAATTTGTTAAGCACATTTAAATTTGATAATTAGTTTAAAAAGTGAAGGTTATCAAAACTTAAAAAGTACTTGAGACTGATAGTTAAAGATTATGGATTTTCTTAAGGCTATGGATTCAGTTTATAACCGGTATTAATATTCAGTACTTATGAAAAAGTAATTTCAGTCAGTTTCATCAGCCTTTACGTAAAGACTACCAGTTCAATATGCTCACATACTTTGTCTCTTCATTTCCGGTTTACGGCATACATACTTGAACTATTGTTGTCAGTGGTGGTTTGCTGACGATTTTGAGGGGAATGACCCTATCACTGAACTGTTCACAGCAATTCACTTTCTACTCTACCTTCCTGTTCATAACGAATCCTACTCCCATTAGACCAGTTTCTGCTGCTGTTGGTATTACCCCGCACTCATCTGACAAGAAAACCTTGTCTTCTTGCCATTTCACTTCACTGACCCCACCATATCTAGACTGAGCCTCAGCATTTCCCTTTTCACATTTTGTAGCTTCTCCACCATGGTCAAACTTCTGAAATAACTACCCCAACTCGTAGAACGTTGGTTATTCAATCTTTTGCTCGTGGTCACCTCCCCCTGGCAGTACCCTCCCGGAGAATTCGAATGGAGGATAGTCAGGAATCTTTCGCCAACGGAGAGATCATGATGACATTCTTTCAATTACAGACCACATGTCCTGTGGATACACATTATGTGTCCTTAATGCAGTGACTTCCACTGCCTTCTGTATCGTCATACATGGGTTTCGGTTTCCGCTGAATAGGTCAGGTGTCCACTATACGCAGGAGGCGGCTACACGGGTAGCAGGGGCTGTGTGGCATGGACTGGGCGGTTTTTTAGGTTACAGGGTCTCGGGAAAACACAAGATGGGCTTCAGTCACAAAGGGTGCAGGCTGAACACAGGAAGAATATAGATACAGGAACCATTGGTATAACAGTTGTAAATTGTCGTCGCTGTGTTGGGAAAGTACCAGAGCTCGAAGCCCTAATAGACAGCACTGATGCGCAAATCGTAATAGGCACTGAAAGCTGGCTAAAGCCGGATATAAGCTCAGCCGAAATTTTTCCGAAGAATCTAACGGTGTTCCGAAAAGATAAGCTAAACACGGTTGGCGGTGACGTGTTTGTTGATGTTAGAAGTAGCTTAACTTGTCACGAAATTGAAGTAGATCATTCCTGTGAGTTAGTATAGGCAGAGGTCATTGTTGGAAACCGGAATAAGATAATAATTGGAACCTTTTACCGACCTCCCAGTCCAGATGTTGTTGTATTCAGTCCTGAGACTGGTTTGATGCAGCTCTCCATGCTACTCTATCCTGTGCAAGCTTCTTCATCTCCCAGTACCTACTGCAACCTACATCCTTCTGAATCTGCTTAGTGTATTCATCTCTTTGTCTCCCTCTACGATTTTTACCCTCCACGCTGCCTTCCAATACTAAATTGGTGATTCCTTTGATGCCTCAGAATATGTCCTACCAACGGATCCCTTCTTCTAGTCAAGTTGTGCCACGAACTCCTCTTCTCCCCAATTCTATTCAATACCTCCTCATTAGTTATATGATCTACCCATCTAATCTTCAGCGTTCTTCTGTAGCACCACATTTAGAAAGCTTCTATTCTCTTCTTGTGCAAACTATTTATCGTCCATGTTTCACTTCCATACATGGCTACACTCTATAGAAATACTTTCAGAAATGACTTCCTGACACTTAAATCTATACTCGATGTTAACAAATTCCTCTTCTTCAGAAACGCTTTCCTTGCAATTGCCAGTCTAAATTTTATATCTTCTCTACTTCAACCATCATCAGTTATTTTGCTCCCCAAATAGCAAACCTCCTTTACTACTTTAAGTGTCTCATTTCCTAATCTAATTCCCTCAGCATCACCCGACTTAATTCGACTACATTCCATTACCCTCGTTTTGCTTTTGTTGATGTTCATCTTATACCCTCCTTTCATGACACTGTCCATTCCGTTCAACTGCTCTTCCAAGTCCTTTGGTGTCTCTGACACAATTACAATGTCATCGGTGAACCTCAAAGTTTTTATTTCTTCTCCATGGATTTTAATGCCTATTCCGAATTTTTCTTTTGTTTCCTTCACTGCTTGCTCAATATACAGATTGAATAACATCGGGGAGAGGATACAACCCTGTCTCACTCCCATCCCAACCACTGCTTCCCTTTCATGCCCCTCGACTCTTATAACTGCCCTCTGCTTTCTGTACAAATTGCAAATAGCCTTTCGCTCCCTGTATTTTACCCCTGCCACCTTCAGAATATGAAAGAGAGTATTCCAGTCAACATTGTCAAAAGCAGATGATACGCTTGCTGAAAGAACTTGAGTTTGATTTCAAACACGTACCCGACTCATACGATGATAGTTGGTGGTGACTTTAATTTACCTTCGATACGTTGGCGAAAATACATGTTTAATTCCGGAGGTACGCATAAAATATCATTCGAAATTGTGCTAAACGCATTCTCTGAAAATTATTTCGAGCAGTTAGTTCATGAGCCCACGCGAATAGTAAACGTTTGTGAAAACGCACTTGACCTCTTCGCAACAAATAATCCTGAGTTAGTAACCAGCATCAAAACTGATTTAGGGATTAGTGAACACAGGGTTGTCGTAGCGAGATTGAATATTGTAATCCCCAAATCCTCGAAAAATAAGCGAAAGATATACCTATTCAAAAAAGCAGACAAAAATTCACTTGACGCCTTCCTGAGAGACAATCTCCACACATTCCCAACTAATAATATAAGTGTAGACCAGATGTGGCTTAAATTCAAAGAAATAGGATCGGTAGCAATTGAGAGGTTTATACCAAATAAACTAACAAACGACGGAGCTGATCCTCCTCGGTACACAAAACGGGTTAGAAAACTGTTGCAGAAACAACGAAACAAACATGCAAAATTTAAACACGTAAAATCCCGAAGATTGGCGATCCTTTCCAGAAGCTCGAAACTTAGGGCGGAGTTCAATGCGAGACGCCTATAAAAGTTTCCACAACGAAACTTTGTCTCGAAACCTGGCAGAAAATCAAAAGAGATTCTGGTCGTATGTGAAGTATGCCAGCGGCAAGAGACAATCAATGCCTTCTCTGCCCGATAACAATGGAGATTCTATCGAAGATATTACTGCCAAAGCAGATTTACTAAACACAGCATTCCGATGCCTTCACAAAAGAAGACGAAGTATATATTCCAGAATTCGAATCGAGAATAGCTTCCAACATGAGTAACGTAAAAGTAAATATCCTCGGAGTAGTGAAGCAACTCAAATCACTTAATAAAAGCAAGTCTTCTGGTCCAGACTGTATACCAATTAGGTTCCTTTCCGAGTACGCTGACGCATTAGCTCCACACTTAAAATTCATATACAACCGTTCGCACGACGAAAGTTCCGTACCCAAAGACTGGAAAGTTGCACAGGTCACACCAATATTCAAGAAAGGTAGTAGGAGTAATCTACTAAATTACAGGCCCATATCGTTAACGTCGATGTGCAGCAGGATTTTAGAACATATATTGTGTTCCAACATTATGAATTACCTCGAAGGAAACAGTCTATTGACACATAGTCAACATGAGTTTAGAAAACATCGTTCATGTGAAACACAAAAAATTGTTCAAATTGCTCTCAGCACTATGGGACTTAACATCTGAGGTCATGAGTCCCTTAGAACTTAGAACTACTTAAACCTAACTAACCCAAGGACATCACACACATCCATGCCCGAGGCGGGATTCGAACCTGCGACAGTTGCGGTCGCGCGGCTCCAGACTGTAGCGCATAGAACCGCTCGGTCACCCCGGCCGGCCATGTCAAACACAACTAGCTTTTTATTCACATGAAGTGCTGAGTGCTATTGACAAGGGATTTCAGATCGATTCCGTATTCCTGGATTTCCGGAAGGCTTTTGACACTGTACCACACAAGCGGCTCGTAGTAAAATTTCGTGCTTATGGAATATCGTCTCAGTTACGTGACTGGATTTGTGATTTCCTGTCAGAGAGGTCGCAGTTCGTAGTAATTGACGGAAAGTCATCGAGTAAAACAGAAGTGATTTCAGGTGTTCCCCAAGGTAGTGTTATAGGCCCTTTGCTGTTCCTTATCTATATAAACGATTTGGGAGACAATCTGAGCAGCCATCTTCAGTTGTTTGCAGATGACGCAGTCGTTTATCGATTAGTAGAGTCAATAGAGATCAAAACCAATTGCAAAACGATTTAGAAAAGATATCTGAATGGTGCAGTTAACTCTAAATAACGAAAAGTGTGAGGTCACCCACATGAGTGCTGAAAGGAATTCTTTAAACTGCGGTTACACGATAAATCAGTCTAATCTAAAAGCCGTATATTCAACTATATACTTAGGCATTACAGTTACGAACAACTTAAACTGGAAAGAACACACAGAAAATGTTGTGAGGAAGGCTAACCAAAGGCTGCGTTTTATTGGCGGGACACTTAGAAAATGTAACAGACCTACTAAGGAGACTGCCTACATTACGCTTGTACGACCTCTTTCAGAATACTGCTGCGCGGTGTGGGATCCTTACCAGGTAGGACTGACGGAGTACATCGAAAAAGTTCAAAGGAAGGCACCACATTTTGTATTATCGCGAAATATGGGATAGAGTGTCACAGAAATGATTCAAGATTTGGTCTGGAAATCATTAAAAGAAAGGCGTTTTTCGTTGCGACGGGATCTTCTCACGAAATTACAATCACCAACTTTCTCCTCCGAATGCGAAAATATTTTGTTGACACAGACCTACATAGGGCGGAAAGATCACCACGATAAAATAAGGGGAATCAGAGCTCGTACGGAAAGATATAGGTGTTCATTCTTTCCGCGCCTTGTACGAGATTGGAATAATAGAGAGTTGTGAAGGTGGTTCGATGAACCCTCTGCCAGGCACTTAAATGTGATTTGCAGAGTATCCATGTAGGTATAGATGTAGATAGTGTTTATCGTTGTTGATTCCTCTCCTTTTTAGGGGCAGTTTCCCAGTCCTAGGGCAAGAAACCTCTGTTCGCTCTTCCGCCCTCTTTGCCAAGGGCGTTTGCAGAATGAGGTGTACAGGATGGCGGGTATGGGCAGGCGGTGGGCGTTGCGGAATAATAGGGTAATTTTTAGAGAAAGGCCATTTATTGGCTAAAGCATGATGAAAAGGGGCTACATAGGCCTAGGGAGGTGAGGGTGAGCCAGAGCTTACAATTTGGCGAACATTGTTCGCGAAGCTACCGAAAGTTGTTGTCTGCCATAACTAAGTCCACAGTGCCGCAGCACCGGGAGAAGCGGAAGATGTTCAGTGCTACAGGGCGTGCATCCGACTCGCGGGTGAGCAAGAATACAAGAGAGCGGGCCCGGCGACGGGCAGCCGGGTATATTCGACGCGCCACGCGGCTTCCTCCACCCTGATTGGTCAGGACCGAGCAAACCGTGCGGGCGGCATGGAACTTTCCAGAGCGTTGCCTGCTAAGCGACGCCTGGGGCGGCGTTACCTCGTCAGCACATGAGAGAGGCGCGTGATCAAGGTGCCCTTCCTCGGTGCTGACTTCCTGTTACTAGACCGTGGGACGAAAGAATTTACAGGCAGCTAACACTGCCGGCCGTGGCTTGGCCGTAATGGAAAAATGAAGTTACCGGTTTGAGGCTCATATAATAAAGTAAAATCCCTTATTGTCTGGCTCATCCTTTACATTCCTCCCCCTTCCGTGGGAGCGGAGAACGTACGTGAATTTGCTCAATGTAATTATTATTTGAATGTAAACAAATTTATCTTGCAAAAGAAAGTGAACATCACTTGATTAAGAAAGGCCCTCACGGAAGACGGCAGGGGTCTCAATCTATGGGAGGGTGTAGAGACTCTAAAGACCTCCTAAGGGTCGCAAGGGGACTTACACATGTCAACAATATTGTGTGTATACAAGAATCATCATAAAACATCAGAACATCATAAAAATCAGAACATCATAACATCATAAAACATCAAAACATCATAAAATCATCACAAAATTAGAACAAAACATAACAGTGTGAATTAGGTAAACATGCTAAGTGTTCTTGCTGCTAAGATGAGGTAAAAATGTCTTTTTTTTTGCTTTTGTTAAAATAAGTTGAAAATATAAACATATCACCACTGATGAGTCACGGCGAGGGCGAGTGGCACGAGGCGGCGTGGTGTGTTGTCTTCAGCGGGCAGCGCGCAGGCTGCCGGCGGGAAGGGGGCGTGGCCGTGGCCAGGTCCGTGCACTGCAACTCAGCGCAGGGGGGGTATGAGGGGAGGTCCACATGTTTCAAAACACAGTTGAAAAGGGAGTTATCACTAAGGGAACACTTCACTACACTACACTAGTTTTTCCACATTAATTGATATCTGTTTCACTCTTAAAACTAAGGGAGGGCACATGCCTGATAGGTTTTTGTTTTCTCTTTTTTTTTTGGGTTTAGTTTGTGGCTGTTTACCATTCATTTAAGTGTACCAACAGGCGAACGTAAGAAATTTGTCCTTTTTCATGATCTAGCAAGTCATCAATTGACGATAGGTGATCATTTGATTTATTAGATAAAGCTGGCAAGTTAGCTGACAGAGGAATCATGAAATGGCTTTCAGGTATAAAAAAACATAATTAAAGGGGCACGAATAGTAATTGAGTAAGCCATAGTGGCATGAAAGGTTATTAATGGTGTTCCAACAGGAACCGTTTGCTGAAGATCTGCGCGGAGCCTACGTCAGAGTAGCAGCTGACTGCAAGGCCGAATCTTCGCGCTACGTCAGAAAGGTGCGCGGCAGATAACTTCAAAAGGCAGCGCCGCGTCAGAGCTGCACGCGGCAGCTGAGAAGCGAAGCCGAGGCGGCTACGTGCGCACGCAGTGCGCACGTGCGCGGCGCAGGAAGCATGCGTCAGGTGTAAGAGCGAGAGAGAGCGATGAAGCTTACCGACGCTGTTCACTGCGCTGTCTGTATTTTACATTCTCTCCAAAGGGAAATAGATATGCGTAATCGATATGGTTTATTCACTGATGACAAACAAAATAGAAATGGGATTACGCGTGTCATCACGCTAGACGCGTTGTTACAGAGGGTTCTGTTTAAAATTACATTATGCATCAGTAAATTGGTTCATAACATGAAAATATAAAAGTGAGTTACACAAATATTATGAATTGCTGCATATGCTATATCAATACGTAAACAAAGAAAGTTAAGTGCCTCTTTGGGCTGACCCTAACGTGTAATGAAGTTCACATTATGAGAAGTTTCTCATGCACCAATGTATTTGCTGAACATATCAAGTGAAATTGACACAGAAAAGTGACACCAGTTTGGTGCAGGTGGGGTGCAGATTGTGTCGTTGGATGTCAAGGCTGTTGCTAACAAGAGGAGAAAAATAAAACTCGAAGGGTATCTAGAGATTTCCATAGTGAACACAGAAAGCGTAAGGAATTGGATTAGAAAAGACTAAGTTGAGCGTAATTTCTGAAGGACATTTCCTTTATGAAGGTACAGTGCAAGGCGCATCGTTTACACGACGTTATCGCCTACTTAACTGTGTATACGACAATTCTGCGATTCCAAAATAGCTGCTTCATACTTCTTCCTCAAACTCGACATCTCTTACATAAAAAAAACTTTACTGTGCGACAAAATTCACCGTCTTCATCCTCTCAACATCTTGCAACAAAACCTTACTTTGCGACCAAATTCGCCGTCTTCATCCTCTCAACATTTTGCGACTAAACTCGCCGTCTCTGTAACTCCGTAGTGCTGGCCTCCTCGGGCCCAGCTGGTTGCTTAAAACTCCGTCTATCCTTGCTTGTATCGCAGTGTCCTGGGACACGTCATACAGTTAAATGCTACTACTTCAATAATCGGTATTCCTTCGGAAAATACAATGGGGAAACAAAGAAGGCTCAAGGTTTTGAACAGAGATTTCCGCTTCCTGGCGTTTAGCTGCGGGCTAGACGCGGTTCGCGTCTGACGTTGCCTGATCAGCTGTCGTCAGAGAGCACGGAACACTGTTCTCGTGAACTCTTCTTCGACATGGAAGATCAAAGTCTGGGCTGAATAGTTTTGTGTCTGTTGAAATTTGACAGATGAAAGTGGGTAGAACGGACTATGCCGCGAAACGGAAAAGTGAAGGAACGACACAGACAGCTAAGGGACCGCGCGGGTGCCAGCCGCGTCACGTAAGGTACGTGCCCTTGCGGGTGTGGCATGACTCTTCAAGGGTTGTGTTGAGAGAGGAAAGATGAAAGTGGGTAGGATGGACTATGTCGCGAAACGGAAAAGTGAAGAAACGACACAGACAGCTAAGGGACCGCGCGGGTGCCAGCCGCGTCACGTAAGGTACGTGCCTTTGCGGGTGGTTCTCTTGTTCATCCAACAGACTAGGTATATGGCCAAAGCTTGCTCGTTCTGTGGGTGTGATTCACTCTGTTTACGTTATCTATCACGGGGGTAGGCATGTGGTATGTCCCTCCAGATAAACATTCAAATACAAATCAAAATAAAGCATGGTTACATCCTAAACTACTCTTCCAAAACAATTTATCACCTAAGACATCATTATTATTAATCAGATAATTGGCAGTACTCGGGAACTTACTCTAGCATACTTGAAATCCTACAAAATGATTATCCTCATCAATCTAGTAACACAGTGACACATGGAAACAGTAGGTTGATACAAATACTAAATTACTGGTGCTGGCCAAACTTTAGCAAAATTCTCTAAATAGGTTCAAAATGGCCCTGAGCACTATGGGACTCAACTGCTGAGGTCATTAGTCCCCTAGAACTTAGAACTAGTTAAACCTAACTAACCTAAGGACATCACAAACAACCATGCCCGAGGCAGGATTCGAACCTGCGACCGTAGCGGTCTTGCGGTTCCAGACTGCAGCGCCTTTAACCGCACGGCCACTTCGGCCGGCTCTCTAAATAGGTAGTAATAAAACAGTCAAAATGAACAACAATAAGATAATACATGGACTTAAGTAATTGGACACAAGTAATTAGACATAAGTAATTTGACATAAGTAATTGGCAACTCGTCATAGTGATACTACAAGACATGGCAAAACCGCAACAAAGCAAAAGTTTAAAATATTATTTCTTTTAAACAAAACTTCCTTATCCTCCAGTTACATTTCGTAGCAAAATGAGTGTAAGTATCCCTTGGTATTCCTTTAAGCTCTCGTTTGCATTTCCATACCAACTAATAGTCTTTGGTACTTCTACCCACAAGAAAACTGTCATTAAGTAATGGCAATGTTGTGTGTAATGCTATGGAATAATGTGATGTCACGTTAATACTTCCTTTAACAAGACTCTGATGAAAAGTGGTTTTGTGTCGCCTTCAATGAACAGACCAATAATTATTAAACATGTGATATGCTGTTTGCTGTGTTGATTTGCTTTTGCAAATATTTGTGATTATCAGTCACCCACTCAATCGTTCAAGGATATGATTGTTGTTCCTTTTGTTAATTCTCTCACTTACCTGCTTCCATATAATCAATATTGGCGGCTCGACGAAGCTGGTTGCATCTCGAAGACGTCGATATGACTTACCTGTCGGTGCTTTGGTTTATAATAAAATTAGAGTTCATTTGTCATATAAAAAGTGTGTAGGGAGCAAAGTAAGTTCCTGACTATTGAAAATATGCATAAAGTTATTCATAGGGTTCGTTATATCATGGTTAAGAATTTCTGTGTTGAGATTCAGTGCAGCTTGAGGTGCTAAGGTGCGACACGCGTCGCGCTCGTGAGATTGTAAGTTGCTGACAGCACAGCTGACAGTACGGCTGCGTCCGGTTTCACTAGCTCGGCGGCATAACTGGCGTCCACGCTGGGTCCGTCCTCTTGCTACGAATGAAGTTTATCTCTCGGTACTGTCACAAAATTTCCTTCCAGAGTTATCTTATGTTGTTCACGACAGTTATGCATGGAGGATGTTCTTTACTAAGGGACTCTAATAACTTCAATCGTTAGAGGTCACAAAACTATCGGGTTCCAATTATTTTATTTAAACACTCTGTTCTTCTAGAATTTAGGTAACTGGCAGGTGTTAGGTTTCTAGATAAACTGTATTTTGCGATGGCATTCCAAACCCAACTCCTTGGCTAACGCGTTTCCCACACAGCGGTCGTTTACAGGACAGATATAGCGACAAGTGCCGGCTTTCTTGACGCCATATAGATCCGTTTATTAACCGTGGTGGTGATCCAACATAGCCGGAGATCGATCTGAAATTCCAATGTTTTCTAATCCTGATAGTTTCCACAATGCGTACCAGGAAAATAGATCCCCATCTTAGATCAGGCTAGTAAAATCTGTAGGGCAATATTGAGCTGGTGAATTTATTTCTATAATTATCACTTTAGGTTTGCTGTTTAAACTGCAACGTACGAATGTACGAAGGTGTAGCGTGGCTGACGCACGTGGCGTGCAGGGTGATGGTATGGGCGGTGAGGAGGGGCGAGGGGAGAGGTGCAGATGCTGTATGCGCCAAAGACAGAGGCGGTGGGTGGGGAAGTGGGAACTGCAATGGCCGCTCTCTCGGCAGGCCGGTGAGAGGGGAGGGAAGGGGGCCGCGTCGCCAGCTGACAGGGAGGGGCGGGACTCGCCGCATGCGAACAGCTGTAGACAACAGCGGCGGTATTTACGCGACTCCTTCCGTGGCATTTAATATACAGAAATACGTGGTACCAAGAAAACTTACCTTGTCTGTTCACATCGCATCATGAAAACAATAAAACAGCACTTGAGGAAGACTCCTTTTCTTTAGAGTAACATATTGGTTGTTTAACTTGGACATACTTATTCTTGTTATTATCGTTGTGTGATCATTTAGCGACACATACATGTAATTGGGCGTATTTCAAAGGACAGGTAGACGGCAGCATGTAGTCACTGATCTACTGGCAGTTACGAAGGCGTGTTACTATCATGTTTTTACGGTAAAGCTTTAATAGCTGTTTTTGTTCACTATACACTAAATCAACAAGTGAAATGTGAATCCCTTTGAAATATACAAGATTAACTGATTCTTTCTCTAAGTGTTCTTTTGACAAGGACAACTTTTCCCTTAATTCCATGATCAAAGAATGATTGTGTTTTTAATTCTCGACTGCTACGATAACATTACTGGAGACATTAAAAAACAAGACAAAATGATTACATAGCTTCCATCACTTCCATTAGCATGTGACATCATAAATTCTATTACCAGTTACCAATGGTTGCCAATTCTTATGTCTACTTATAACTAACATGCACAATTTAATTAAATGTATAGTAACTACGGTGTTTTCCGTCAATTGATTCTCTTGCTTCATGCAGGACTTTTTCAACTGTTTACATACCATTTCAGACCTACTTACTGGAACGCAAATCATAGGGGTTTGACCTTAGAGCATATCTACGTTGCTGTCTAGGCGGTTGTATTACCTTCTTTCTTGCTTTTTTGGGTGGAACTACTGGCGCAATAGGCCCGGTTTCACTGTTAGATGGGGGTGGCTCGGGTCCTTTATACAGTTTCAATCTGTCAAAATGAACGATCACTGTCCGTTCCGCTAACTGAATTTCCGCATTTACTGGTGAAGTAAGCCGGATGATACGGTACGGTCCTTCGTAAGTAGGTGTAAACTTTTTGGTTCTTCCCTTTTTTACGACTGGATTGCTCAACATAACTAGGTCTCCTACTTTGTACTCTGGCATTTTTGCTTTTTGATTACTTCTCTTTAACTGTTGGGCGGTGGCTCGGGCATTGTTCCCTCTTACTTTTTTCCAAATGGCTTTTAGACGTCGAGCTAGACTTTTCACATCTTTGGATTTAATTCCAGGGGGCAGTTTGTCAATTTCAAAAGGCGAATTCATAGGGCGGCCATATACTGCTTCATAAGGTGAGTACCCTGTAGCTTCATGGACACGGCTGTTATATGCTGACGTAACGTATTGAACATACTTGTCCCAGTCAGAGTGATGTTTATTAACATAATAAGACAGCATGCGCATAACGGTGCGGTGGACTCGCTCCAGGCGACCGTTTGCTTTTGGGTGGAACGGCGTCGTTCGCCACTTTTTAATTCGCAATAACCGACAAACTTCGGTAAATACCGCAGACATGAAATTCGTATCCTGGTCTGTGAGTACAGCTTCAGGGCTTCCGTATGGTAACACCAAATTGGTGACAAAAGCACGCGCTACTGTTTCAGCGGACATATCTGGTATAGGAATGAGAATCAAGAACCTAGAGAAATGATCTATAAGGGACAGAATATACCGATTGTTTTGGGGGCTTACAGGGAAAGGACCGACAATATCTGCTGCTACTACTGCCCAGGGATAAGTGGCTTCTGGTACCTGCTGTAAAGGCACTTTCGTTCGAGGTGGTAATGACCTCTTAACACAAGGTACACAATTTTGTATATACTTTTGCACGTCTTTCCGTCTTCCTGCCCAGAAATAACGGGCGGCTATTCGGCAGTTTGTGGCGCGAAGGCCGTTATGACATGCCTGCAGGCTATCGTGACATTGTGCGATAATCTTGGAACGTAATTCTTTCGGGATTACTGCCTGTTTACCCAAGTGGGTCTTTCGATATAAAATTCCATCTTCAACTGAAAACTCAGGCAAAGCCACATATTTCTGACATTCGACGTCTCTTTGCTGTGCCTCCCTTAATTCTTCAATAGAAACGTCATTAGCTACGATCACTCTGACTTTTCGGCTTAATGCGTCGGCGTTCTGATGTAACTTGCCCGGTTTGTGTTTCACCTCATACTCAAATTCGCTCAATTTCAAGGCCCAACGAGTTAACCTACTACTAGGGTCTTTTAGGCTCAACATCCACTGTAACGCGGCGTGATCAGTGATGACAGTGAATTTTCTCCCATACAAATAACATCGGAAATAAGTTACACCAAACATGAGTGCTAGAAGTTCCTTCTCAGTTGTGCTATAATTTGACTCTGCTTTATTTAGCTGTCGAGACGCATAACCAATTGGTCGTTCTTCGCCATCTATCTCTTGTGACAGGATGGCTCCTACAGCATAATCTGAGGCGTCCACTGAAAACTCAGGCAAAGCCACATATTTCTGACATTCGACGTCTCTTTGCTGTGCCTCCCTTAATTCTTCAATAGAAACGTCATTAGCTACGATCACTCTGACTTTTCGGCTTAATGCGTCGGCGTTCTGATGTAACTTGCCCGGTTTGTGTTTCACCTCATACTCAAATTTGCTCAATTTCAAGGCCCAACGAGTTAACCTACTACTAGGGTCTTTTAGGCTCAACATCCACTGTAACGCGGCGTGATCAGTGATGACAGTGAATTTTCTCCCATACAAATAACATCGGAAATAAGTTACACCAAACATGAGTGCTAGAAGTTCCTTCTCAGTTGTGCTATAATTTGACTCTGCTTTATTTAGCTGTCGAGACGCATAACCAATTGGTCGTTCTTCGCCATCTATCTCTTGTGACAGGATGGCTCCTACAGCATAATCTGAGGCGTCCACTGACAGTATGAATGGTTTTTCAAAATCCGGGTACGCTAGTACAGGGGCTCTAGTTAAAACATGTTGAATTTGTTGCATAGCTTTATCACATTCTTTGGTCCAAATAAAACTAACTCCTTTTTTCAATAAATTAGTCAGGGGCTTAGCAAGGGTGGCATAATTATTCACAAAACGTCTGTAGTAGTTTGCAAGGCCTAAAAATGACTGTAGTTCCTTGACATTTGTCGGTGTTGGAAATTCCTTTACTGCGGTGGTCAAACGGGGGTCCGGTTTGACACCTTCTCCACTTATTATATGACCTAAATATTGTACTTGTGACTGGGCGAAAGCACACTTTTCTAATTTTACACTCAAATGAGCTCCTTTTAACCTTTGCAAAACATCCCTCAGTCTTTCTGCATGTTCTTTTATCGTTTTAGAAAAAAATAATAATGTCATCTAAATACACCAAGCATGTTGTAGGTTTCAACCCACGCAGCAGCAAGTCTGCAAATCTTTGAAAAGTGGCAGGGGCGTTTCTCAATCCAAATGGCATCCTTACAAATTCATACAATCCTGTAGGTACAACAAAAGCAGTTTTATGGCGGTCCTGGGGTGCAACAGGGATTTGATGGTACCCAGAACGCAAATCAAGGGTGGTAAAATACTTACAGTTGCCCAATCGGTCCAATGTTTCATCAATGCGCGGTAACGGATATGTGTCTGGTGTCGTTACCCTATTTACTGCCCGCATATCGACACATAGGCGATAGGCTTTCTCCCCATTTACTGATTTCTTTGGCACAACGACCACGGGAGACGCCCACGCACTCGAGGAGGGTTGTATGATTCCTGCAGCTAATTGCTGCTGAATCGTATCTTCAACTACAGACTGCAAATGATATGGTATACGGTAAGGTTTTTGTGCAATGGGCCGAGCTTCTCCGGTCGGAATTTCGTGCTGAACCAAATCCGTAGCCGGTAGAAACTGCCTCTCTTCAAAAATTCCTCTAATACTGGCTGCAACATTCTTTTCTCCTCACTGTTTAAATGACCTAACTTCTCTGCAAACTGACTCCTTATCGTCGACGCGACGTATCGCACTTCTCTAACTGAACATTTCTTTCCTCTCCTTCCTTTCTCATCTTTATCTCGCTGCTTCTCAGTTCCTCTTATTTCCTCAAAAATTTCCTGACCACTGGCAACAATAGTACCCTTCGGTATCACAACATCTTCTACACCAAAATTATCTATACTTACTGGTATCGCAAAACCCTTCTGTCTCCTCTCCGGTCGGCAGATACTTCTCTTTATATGTACTGACTTACGATCTAAAACATCATTCTGGGTGAGCGGGTCAACCAGAATGTCTGTCTTGGGCTGTTCTTGATTTTTGACATCTATCCAGAGAATCTTTCCACTTCCGCCTTTTATCCTCACAGGGTCAGTGGTTTTTATCGCCCACATCTGCGGTTTTATGGGAGACTGTGAACGGCGCCTTTCGCAGCTCCCTCGCGTCTGACGGGGGTGCGCACTGGCAAATCGGTGAATTGCTTCGCCGAACTGCACAGTTCGCGTTCGATAATCCACTATCCCCTGATAACGGTGCAGGAAGTCATTCCCTAGTATGATGTCAAATTCACCCTTCTTTAACCTTACTACCTCCATCCTCTGACTGTATTTACCCTCGTCGATTTGCAGACGCACTACACACGAACCTGCAGGGACAATTACTTCCTCTCCAAGGCCACTGATATGGTACCGGGGTGGCTGTAACACCCTTCGATCATTTTTCTCCACAAACAATACACTAACTTGAGCACCAGTATCAACTAAAATTCTAACTAATTTGTTCCCGAGTACGCCAAATAGACTAACGTGTTCCACCTCTTTACATTTTTCGGTCCTAACCGGGTGTATTACTTTTGTCGGGGGCGCGGGTGGGTGGCGGAACCTGCCCCCCAAGCGTTTCCCTGATTCGACCCCACGTTGCGGCGGTGGCCGCGCATCTGATTAGAAAATGGAGACTTTGTGGGGCAAACGTTATTAGCATGACCTACTGTCTGGCAAATAGTGCAATACGGCGCGCGACAGCGCATTGCCGTATGGTTGGGCTTCCCACAACGCTGACAAAATACTTCTTTTGCTGGGACCGGTACTGGGTTCGTTGGGCGCGGGGCGGCAGCGCAAAAACGCAACACCTCTTCGCGTAGCATTGCCAAACGAACAGCTTCAAACAGAGAAGTGGGGGAGGCTGCTTTGACCTCTCCTCCGATGCGGGGGTCAATACCGCGAACAAATGCATCAATTGCACGCGCTTCCGCTTCTGAGCGCAAAATTCTGTTTTCACTGGCATTTTCACCTAGCTTGTAGGTACGACAGGATACTGCTCGTATGCGATCTGCAAAGGCATCAAAATCCTCATTAGGCTTCTGCCTAAGGGTTGATAATTGATCTCTGTAATATGCGGTACCTCTGGTATCGGAATAACGCATAGTCAATCCGCGGGCCAATACTTCAAATTCGTGCGTGTCACGCAATTCGTCCACCGTTTCTATGAACATTCGGGCTTCCCCTGTCAACTTCAGTCTGGCTACATTGACCAATAGATCATCCGGCCAGGCACACGTGCGACCCACATCACGAATATTTTGTAAACATAGCCACATTTTCGTGGGACTTCCCAGAAAACGTGGGAATGAAATCAGCCGCAGGAAAATTACTTACAGTCGCCATGTTATCAGAAATTGTGGCGTTTGTATTAGAGACAGAATTAGTGTTAGTTGCCTCTGTTTGAGCATTTGTTACAGGGGTGGAGCTAGCCACAGGTATGGAAGTTCGCGCACTAGCTTCCAGCGTCTGTTTCAAGACGCGGTTTTGCTCAAGTAGCTCCAGATTTTGTGCGAATAACTGGCGCATTTGCGAATTTATGGCCTCGAGCGGGTCTTGCGAGGCGGGTGCCTCTACGGGGGTATCCCGTTCCGTCGCTCGTGTTCCCATCGGCATGTTTACAATTTTATGGGACGCTAGTGACCAGAAAAAAGTAATGATCGTTACAAAAAAAGGACGGCCACAAAGATTCTCAATCCAGCGGCGGAAGATCGAAGATATAGTTGCAAGCATCGCGGCGACTTACATGGCGATGGAGGCGGTGCGACGCAGTGGTGGCGGCGACGGCGTGGTGCAGTGGCTGCGGCAGCGACGGCGGCGGCGGCGTCCGGACCCTCGGGCGGCGGCAAATGTGTTGGCGGCGGACGGCGCTGGCTCGGCCGGTCGGCGATGGCGGCAGGCCCCTGGCGCGTCGGTGACAGCGGCGGGCGGTGGTGGATGGCGCGGCGGCGGCGTCGGCTGGCGCGGCGGCGGATGACGGCGGCCCGGCCGGTCGCGCAGCGCAGCGCAGGCCCCTCGAACTCAGGCAGCGGGCAGCGCGGCGGCGTCCGGCTCACGTGGCTGACTAGCGTGGGCTGCCTCGCTGCAGCGCGCGCCCTGTGCGTGTTTAGTGGAGCAGCCACGGCCCACGTGGAGCAAACGTGGCGGCCGGTTGGCGCATTCCATGCGCGAAGTGTACGGCGTTTTGCCGGGAAAAATTTACTGTAGCGACAAAGTCACTACGGGAACGCATCCCACTTCTGACACCAAATTGTACAGGATGGCGGGTATGGGCAGGCGGTGGGCGTTGCGGAATAATAGGGTAATTTTTAGAGAAAGGCCATTTATTGGCTAAAGCATGATGAAAAGGGGCTACATAGGCCTAGGGAGGTGAGGGTGAGCCAGAGCTTACAATTTGGCGAACATTGTTCGCGAAGCTACCGAAAGTTGTTGTCTGCCATAACTAAGTCCACAGTGCCGCAGCACCGAGAGAAGCGGAAGATGTTCAGTGCTACAGGGCGTGCATCCGACTCGCGGGTGAGCAAGAATACAAGAGAGCGGGCCCGGCGACGGGCAGCCGGGTATATTCGACGCGCCACGCGGCTTCCTCCACCCTGATTGGTCAGGACCGAGCAAACCGTGCGGGCGGCATGGAACTTTCCAGAGCGTTGCCTGCTAAGCGACGCCTGGGGCGGCGTTACCTCGTCAGCACATGAGAGAGGCGCGTGATCAAGGTGCCCTTCCTCGGTGCTGACTTCCTGTTACTAGACCGTGGGACGAAAGAATTTACAGGCAGCTAACACTGCCGGCCGTGGCTTGGCCGTAATGGAAAAATGAAGTTACCGGTTTGAGGCTCATATAATAAAGTAAAATCCCTTATTGTCTGGCTCATCCTTTACAGAGGGTAACTTCTTATGCTGGAAGTCTTTGGCCGCCATTGCTGACGATCTTTTTCAAAATTTGAACAGTCTCAAAGTTCGAACCTGGGACCGAGGACGTATTGATTACTAGTCAGATACGCTACCCCAGTCCACAGGTGGTATGAGTACAAATGTGTGTTCGCTGCTGGGCGTTAGGAAGAGTATGGTGGGGATGTGTCCACACAAGACTTCTGATGGCAGAATCACACCTGTTGATCAGCTGCAATACATTAGTTTTGGGCTCTCTGGGAGCGGCATGCTTCCGATTATAAACTACTGGCCATTAAAATTGCTACACCAAGAAGAATCGTAGATGATAAACGGGTATTCATTGGACAAATATATTACACTTGAACTGACATGTGATTACATTTTCACGCAATTTGGGTGCATAGATCCTGAGAAATCAGTACCCAGAACAACCACCTCTGGCAGTAATAAGGGCCTTGATACGTCTGGGCACATAGTGGCGTGTACAGGTACAGCTGCCCGTGCAGCTTCAACACGATACCACAGTTCATCAAAACTAGTGACTGGCGTATTGTGACGAGCCAGTTGCTCGCCCACCATTGACCAGACGTTTTCAATTGGTGAGAGATCTGGAGAATGTGCTGGCCAGGGTAGCAGCCGAACATTTTCTGTGTCCAGAAAGGCTCGTACAGGACTTGCAACATGCGGTCGTGCATTATCCTGCTGAAATGTAGGGTTTCGCAGTGGTCGAATGAGGGGTAGAGCCACGGGTCGTAACACATCTGAAATGTAACGTCCACTGTTCATAGTGCCGTCAATGCGAACAAGAGGTGACCGACACGTGTAACCAATGGCACCCCATACCATCACGCCAGGTGATACGCCATTATGGCGATGACGAATACATGCTTCCAATGTGCGTTCACCGCGATGTCGCCAAACACGGATGTTTCTATCATGATGCTGTAAACGGAACCTGGATTCATCCGAAAAAAATGACGTTTTGTCATTCGTGCACCCAGGTTCGTCGTTGAGTACATCATCGCAGGTGCTCCTGTATGTGATGCAGCGTCAAGGGTAACCGCAGCCATGGTCTCCGAGCTGATATTTCATGCTGCTGCAAACGTCGTCGAACTGTTCGTGCAGATGGTTGTTGTCTTGCAAACGTCCCCATATGTTGACTCAGGGATCGAGACGTGGCTGCACAATCCGTTACAGCCATGCGGATAAGATGCCTGTCATGTCGACTGCTAGTGAGACGAGGCCATTGGGATCCAGCACGGCGTTCCGTATTACCCTCCTGAACCCACCGATTCCATATCCTGCTAACAGTCATTGGATCTCGACCAAAGCGAGCAGCAATGTCGCGATACGATAAACCGTAATCGCGATAGGCTACAATCCGGCCTTTATCAAAGTCTGAAACGTGATGGTACTCATTTCTCCTCTTCACACGAGGCATCACAACAACATTTCACCAGGCAACGCCGGTCAACTGCTGTTTGTGTATGAGAAATAGGTTGGAAATTTTCCACATGTAAGCACGATATAGATGTCGCCACCGGCGCCAGCGTTGTGCGAATGCTCTGAAAAGCTAATTATTTACATATCACAGCATCTTCTTCCTGTCGGTTAAATTTCGCGTCTGTAGCACGTCATCTTCGTGGTGTAGCAATTTTAATGGCCAGTAGTGTAATACTCTCGGTGGCGACGATGGTGGCCGGCGGACGCTGACACGCACGTCTGCTGGTGCGACTGAAACTGTCCCGCCGTAACTGGATTCACCTGCTTCGGCGGCGGTAATACAGCCTACCTGCGTCCTGCTGTGGCGGCTGAAACCACGCACCATGGGCCTCTGCTGTAGTGGTGTTTGGGGGACATGTCAACAGGACAGGGCAGCATCTTGTCTCAGCGACCATCGTCGGCTGTGGCTGTCTGGCGTCAGTGGACCAGGGTTCCTGGCTCTGGCCCCGGTCACCGCTTTTGTGGAGGCAGCGTCTCAGGACGATGGCGACAGTGAGCTAACACAACGCAGCCTAAGCGATGACTCCCATGACAGGTAACGTCCGCAGCTCGTGGTCGTGCGGTAGCGTTCTCGCTTCCCACGCCCGGGTTCCCGGGTTCGATTCCCGGCGGGGTCAGGGATTTTCTCTGCCTCGTGATGACTGGGTGTTGTGTGATGTCCTTAGGTTAGTCAGGTTTAAGTAGTTCTAAGTTCTAGGGGACTGATGGCCATAGATGTTAAGTCCCATAGTGCTCAGAGCCATTTGAACCATTTTTGAACCCATGACAGGACGACAGACGGCTGCCTGTTGACGGCGTCCGACGATAGTTACCAGGGCGGCGTCACTCTGGCGCCCCTAGGGAATGACCTGCGTTACGACACTGGTTATTACAATGACTGTGATTCCAGGGACGACTCAGAAGTGACACAGGATCTGCCTCGCTCCAACGCCTCAAGGTGGAAGTTGATAACGAGGTGGCTGCCGGTCCTTATACCGGGTGATCAAAAAGTCAGTATTAATTTGAAAACTGAATAAATCACGAATAATGTAGATAGAGAGGTACAAATTGACACACATGCTTAGAATGACAGGGGTTTTTATTAGGACCAAAAACATACAAAAGTTAAAAAAAAATGTCCGACAGATTGCGCTTCATCTGATGGGAATAGCAATAATTAGCATAACAAAGTAAGACAAAGCAAAGATGTTGTTCTTTACAGGAACTGCTCAATATGTCCACCATCATTCCTCAACAATAGCTGTAGTCGAGGAATAATTTTGTGAACAGCACTGAAAGCATGTCTGGAGTTATGGTGAGGCATTGGCGTCGGATGTTGTCTTTCAGCATTCCTAGAGATGGCGGTCGATCACGATACACTTGCGACTTCAGGTAACCCCAAAGCCAATAATCACACGGACTGAAGTCTGGGGACCTGGGAAGCCAAGCATGACGAAAGTGGCGTCTCAGCACACGATCATCAGCAAACGACGCGCGCAAGAAATCTTTCACGCGTCTATCAATACTTTGATTTTTTTTGTTTCTTATAAGACCCCATGTCATTCCAAGTATGTGTGTCAATTTTTACCTCTCTATCTACATTATTCCGTGGTTTATTAAGTTTTCAAATTTATACTGACTTTTTGATCACCCGGTATACGGATTTCTGCCTCTGATATCTGCAGTTCTTCCCCAGTAGATCGCTGGAATATCGTAGAGTTAATCCGCTTGCGTAACTGTGCACATTACGCCTTCGATGTTGACATCCTGGTGTGCTGCGATCGGGCTGGTGACACAGCGTTTTCCATCGTGTTGCTTAACTCGGCGCTCCGCCGACCCACTTACTTCATGGTATGATACCACTGAACTGCGCAACAGAATGTAAACAGATTCAACTTCCGGCTCCCAGTATTCCTTCACATACTATATAACTGTTAAAGTCCTACCTTTAAGTAACTTAAGCACTCTAATCATTAGACCCTCTACAAAAGAAGCTGCTCATCACTATCGCGTTTCTCCCCCTTTAGCCTGGATGCATGCGTTGATTTGGTTGGGAAAAATGTCATGCCATTGTATTTTCTCCTGAGGCAAGTTGTTTCACATTTATTGTAATGGATTCTTGATATCCTGGCTACTGGCAATGGGACGGAGATGACGCCCAAGCTGCTCACATACATGATGTATAGAGATCAGATTTGGGAATTCTTCTGGTCACGGGAGCATCTCAACGTCACACTGAGAGTCCAGTGAATGAGCATTGTTCTGCTAAAAATGGCGTCACGATACTGTTGCATGAGAGGCACAACATGACCCCTGTGGCTTTGTTCATGTTGCAGTCGTGTGTTATATGTTCGACTATGCGGAGGAGTTGTGTTGTTGAGTGGTGATTCCTAAAGCCGAATACGACCGGTCTTAGGGTGTCATTGGCGCTGCAGTGCCTAGTGATGCGTTTTAATATTACCTTCTCAACAATGTTGCTGAGCGAGCACAGCAGACTCATGGATCGGTAATTTTGTGGGATGGAGTGTTCTTTCCGTGGCTTCCTGAACATCAGGACCTTGGCCGCCTTCCAAAAGTCAGGGAAGTGTTGGTGTTTTAGGATGGCATTCGTTATGTGTGCAAGGTGCTCTACGGCTCTATACGTGAACTCCTGGAGGATACGGTTTTGAATTCCATCAGGCCCAGGGGCTTTCCTGGCGTTGGTATGCTTGATAACCCACGCGTGGGCTGGGCTACAAGTCGTGTAACTTCCTGGTCCGTTTTAAGTGTGGATACTGGATCTGAAGGAGCCAGTTTCGGCATGAAAGACGCTGCTAGTATTATGGCCATAAACTCTACCTTCTACGTCGCGGAGTAAGCTGGGCTGTCTAATCCTTGTAGACTGGGAATGTGATGTTTCTCCCTGGCGAAGTGTCTGGCCAGCTTCCACACGCCAGGACGTGTGGTATCTAGCCCTGCGAGTTTCTGTCTCCATTGTTCGTTTCGAAATGTTTGTAGTTTGTCCCGTATTATGCCCTGGAGTGTGTTGACGTGCAGTTTATAGAACGGGCGCCAGGTACGCTGCCAGTATCTCCTGACGCGGTTCCTCATTGGGATAAGGCCTAGAGTTTCTTGGGGCGGGGCCGTCGAGTGTTGTTTTGGTGTTGTACGTGGAATGGCGTCAGTCATTGCGTCTTGGACGGCAGTAGTAAGAGCCTCCACAGCCTCATCAATTTGTTACTTGTTAATTTCGTGGGTGTCCGAAATACGACTGTCAAATGTTTCCTTGGACAGTGTCAGTTTCGCGCGCTTGTAGTTCAGTATCCAGTGTCCTGCAGTGTTTCTTCCGTGTGCGGTATTACAGGCATGTGGTCTGAGTCCAGATCGTTTTCAACCATAAGGTCGAGCGTGCATGTGATGCCCTTGATGAGGGCTATGTCTAGCACGTCTGGCCTGTGTCGGGCCTGTGTAGGCACGAAAGTGGGGACATCCAGCCCACACCATGACACCAGGAGTAACAACGCCATGCCTCTCCAAAACATTGTAACACTGACGTTTGTGTTGGTATATTAACGGCAGCCTACACATAGGATGGTAATTTCCCAGTCTGGCTGCTGCTAGCCTGTTCGTCATGGGATGATCTAGAAGGTTACACAGAGTCCAAATCTTGTCCTCGGATGACAGGGATTACGATGTGCGTGGTGCACAACATGGCAATCCTTCCTTGCGGTGTTCAGACGTGTTCGACTAGAACCTTGACATCAAGTATGTCTGTCCTTACATTTCCATGAAATTAAACAGTGATCCACTGCTCCAAAAATCCTCATATAGCACCACTGGACCAACTGGCCAAATGGTGATGCACAATGAGGCCCCTTTCAAACACTTAATATTAACGGTGTCTCCCCAGAGTACGCGGCATCTCAGCGTTCTTTACAGTGATCACTGAACATCTCATGTTGTCCACTTCCCTTATATAATTTACCAGACTTGGTAACAACACTGAACACTAACACAAATAATGTCGCAGAAAACTGCAACTCTAATCATTTAAGAACATGTCGATTGTGTGTACGTGTAGCAATTTAGGTTGAAATTCGACTGTATCTTCTAGGCCGACCATCTTCGCCATTTACGAAAGACTCTTTCCCTATGGAGCGCCTTATTAATCTGCCATTTGTCAAAATCACTTATGCTGGTGGATTTATCCATTTTCGGCCCACATTGTGTCTAGAACATTACATAACTGTCTCTGATCCGCTAACATAGTTCCGTTTTTCTTTACTATGTCACATGCCGACAACGCTATCTGGCGAGATTCAAATGGGCTATGGGTAGCGGTCTTAATGTTTTGGCATTTGAGTGTAATATACAATTTTTTTTTTCAAATTACCTCCCCAACAATCTCGACATAATCATTATGAAGATTCAGGGAATATGCAGATAGCGACCTGAATGGAATTTTAGTATCAGTCCTACTTCTATTTTACAAACGAGTGATTTTGGTTGCTCAGTTCATTATCAAATTGAGGATGCACTCAGGTGTACTGCGAACCATATGATATGTTGTAGAAAAGCTACAATGAACTGACGATTTCGAAACACGTGTTTTCTACGTTAAAAATAATTTCTTAACAAAGATAAGGATATTTAAGTAAGAAGTAGGAGATAGGAGCGATTGTTAGCGACGAGGCACGTTGGCGTGTTCATAAGTCATTCCTTACTGTGGGAACGCCTTGAATCACGCAACCCCCAACACACTTCACGGAAGCAGTACTGTCGTTTCGGTAAGTCCCAGGCGTCAACCGTTTGCTACGCAGTTCGATGGTTTTGGTGCAGTACGTAATTGACGTAGTAAATGGTGGGATTACCGGCAGTGTTGGTAGCACGAGTTGGGAAAGAAATATAAATGAGTATGTGAGTGAGAAACTGGGAGCCTACTACTTCTCTTTGTTTTGTGTTTGTTTGTTTGTTTCTTTGTTTTGAACATGATTAGAACTGCACATCGTTCAGTATTAGTCCACTGAACACTTTATATCCTTACGGAATTTAATTTGCATTTTATAAGTAAGAAAACTTAGTCGAACGCGTAACTTCTGCGCTTTTGTGTAACCAAAGCACAGATTACATGCACGAACATAGTATTCTATGTAATTATTGTAGTGAGCCGTATGGCTTGATCACCGATATTCCCACCGCCGGTATGGGTCACCTTTCTGGCAGTGCGCGCACTGGCGCCACCTTCCGGGCCGATCGGGAGCGAGAGGAAAAGCAGAGGAAGAGGGAGTGATTTTGCTTTGGGACGCCGAGCAGTAACGGCGTCTTGAGAACTATTGTGGACAGAACTATTGTCAGCCAGCAACCAGGGCACGTCGAGAAGGGGCTGTTTACCCCAAATATCGCCAGCGTGGAAAGAGACTTTACTGGGAAGTCGTTGGTGTTATTTTCCGCTTGCTTCATGTCTCCTGGCATCGGGAACTGCGGCGGCTGGCTGTGTCGATCATGCAAGAGGGTAAGGTACTTGCTTGTCCTGTAAATTGTGGTCGGAATCCACTACTGGGTTCTGTGCTGTTGACTGTATTTTCTTGGGCCGCTGTCGCTACTCCTACTGAGTCTGGCCTTCAACGTGTTGATTTTAGCCGGCCGGAGTGGCCGAGTGGTTCTAGGCGCTACAGTCTGGAACCACGCGACCGCTACGGTCGCAGGTTCGAATCCTGCCTCGGGCATGGATGTGTACGATGTCCTTAGGTTAGTTAGGTTTAAGTAGCTCTAAGTTCTAGGGGACTGATTACTTCAGAAGTTAAGTCCCATAGTGCTCAGAGCCTTTTCTTGTTGATTTTAATTGGTTTAATACATTGTGTTTTAAGGTGTATGTGGTGTGATCATTAACATTTACGAGGGCCTGGAATGCTGAGACATTCCGTTGTAGATCCCTACTGTCAAGGTTTAACCTCCATTGAAAACAGTTTGCTGGTCCCTGTTTAAGTACCGCCTGGTTATTATAATTGTATCACACCGCGGAGTTAAGATGGCCAGTCGCTATTGGAGTATCCCTGGATATATTTATCTCTGAATTGTAAAAACATTACTGTTATGTTTCTGTTTGAACTAATAGCGTGTCTGAGAGAAACGTGTATAATTTTTAAATCAGTAATTTCCTAAATTATTACCAGTTTAATGACCTGAAATGTATTCTATTGAAAATGGTACTAGAATTGCTTCACTGACAGTTCATCGATATTGTAATTAATTTCATGTATTAATTTTACTGATGTACTGTAATGAGTTATAGTGTTTCTAGGTATTGAAAGCAGATGTCAGTCTGTTGTAGACACCCACTAGTTCTGGGATTTTCTCGTGCCCATTCCTGACCGTTGCTACACCCGTCTGGGGGTTCATGTCGAGCCTGTATTGGAAACAGCTGAATGGGCGGGTGTCCGTTTTCTCAGCGTAGTTGTTGAATGTCACGGGCTTGTTTGCTCACACGAAATTTTATGTTATATGCTAAATTAACTGAATTATTTTGGTAATAACAATCACTGTCGTAATGAAAGAGTACATTAGTTATAAAATTTAACTCATTTCAGTAAATGTGTAATAGGCCTTAACTGCCTCGTTTTTATGAATGTTTAAAACTGAACTAATTTATTTTTACCTGAATGGTAAATTTTAAAGATGTGTGGTAGTTTTGAACATGTGATGGTTTTATTTGTCAAGTTCTCTTGTTTAAAGGTACCAAATACAATGTTAAGTCCAACTGTCGATGGTGATTGCCTGATGTGTTACTCTGGTCCAATCCTACCACCCTACAGCCTATTGTCCTGAGGTTGCGTCGTTGCGTAAAAGGTGTAATCACATGTTGTCTCACCACTTCAGCAGTTATTTTGTAATCAGTAGAACGTTCTCCATCACGATGAATGGATGATGAATGGCAAGAGTTTCCTGCTATTAGTAATTAGTTTGAGATGGTTTTGTTTAGCATATTCTTAATTGTAACTTTTCTAGGAAAATTGCGTTTTCTAGCCTTACATTAAAAATCTGTGTTTTTTAAATTTTTAATACAAAATCTCTGTTGCGTGTTACAAATCAACGATTTTCGAATAAAACTAGAATTAAACATCGCAGTTTCAATTTTGTAGGAGGATACCTAAGTAGCATAACAATATTGGGTAGATTACACGGTTATTTATATATCAGTTTCTAGACGGTTCACCAGTTCCGATATCTGGGAGAAACAAGTAAGAGATTGATCGTATGCGCAAACAAAGACAGCAAAATATGAGGCAACGCCTGATAGATATGCAACACAACGATCATACAGATAACGCGGTTACAGTCTTAGCTGACCATAGCTACTACGATGACTACCATAGTCTATGTTTACTCTGATAGCCTACGGTATTCTGACACCTCTGCTCCACAGTAATCGTACCGGACATAATAACGTTCACCCCTAGGAGACACCACCACTTGCTTTAATAACGAACTCAATTTGAGGGAGGAAGACAGTCTACAAATTTTTTCACATGTGCTACACCCAACAAAAGACAGTCACTTATAATTAGATCTCAAGAAGTTACAAACCTGTAGACGTTATGATTGCTATGTTTCGCCTCCTATTCCACAAAGCCCAAGACATTTTCTATGGGATTACGAACGCATGATTAAAATCGTTATCCACGTGCGATATTGTGCCTAAGTGTTCGCAAAACCAGGAATGTAGCGTGCAGCCCTACGAACACTGGTGTTGGCACCTTGGAATCAATAGACGCAATTCACGATACGAAAAACAACCAGAAGCAAATAATAAAACTGTTTCCGGCTTGGAATTATGGCTAAACGCCTCATTGGGCCATCGATTCACTTGTCGCCTCTTATTGTTTGAGAACTTACACCGTAGAAGAAGACTCAAGTCAGCAGATGCGACACAATAACAGGTTTCACGCAGTTTTTCAGGGTCCACGGTTCAGATTAAATCAACAATGAATACTTTGTTTCCGTTTCAAACTGATGAAGCTCTCGTGGTCTCAAAGCATGCGAAATATCGCGTGAATCCTAAATATTATTAACTACTGGCTTCTTTGCCTTCTTGAGTTTTTATTACATACCACCTGTGGTGTTGGAATCTGTGACAAAGCATCTACCACTCCGCTGAAGGGTTCTTTCTACTTCTATTGACGTCTCAGGAGGCGTCTTGTCGGGCCTAGGGAGGGAATTTTCTAACCTAAAAAACCCACATGTGCACTCCACACGCTACACTTGTAGCCGCTTGCTGCGTGTAGTGCACGCATGACCTATTCAGGCCTGAGCCTCTGGTTTGAGCCTTCCGCTCGGCTCCAAACCAGAGGACCGTGGTCGGTTCTGGGAACGACACTATAAATAGTTACCTCAGATTCTACCTCGCGAACGAGGCTTTCCGCCTTCACCAACTCCGCCAACCGCCTGTATGAACTGAAGATGACCTCTGAACCCAGACGGCAGGATTCATTGGTGCCGACATGAGCAACAATTTGCAGTCGGGTGCACCCAGTGCTCCCTATCGCCGCCGGCAGGGCCTCCTCGCAAGGCCTCCTCCACATCTCGGATGAGACCGCCCCCCCCCCCCCCCCCCGGCAGGCAGACAGAGTGAACACTGGCCTTCTTCCCCGACCTTTCCGCTATTTCCTTAAGGGGCTCCATCACCCGCCTAACATTGGAGCTTCCAATCACTAATAAACCCCTCCCCCCGTGTGCCTGTTCGGATCCTGCTGAAGGAGCGGCCACATGTCCACTCACAGGTAGAGTGGGCGACGCCACACGGTCAGCCTCCACATTGACGTTCCGCCTCGTGCTACGCAAACGCCGTTGAACCCGCCACTCCCCATGGGGGGAGGGTCGCTCAAGTAAGAAAAACACAGTTAATACATACCCGCGAAGATGTCTCGACAGCAGGGACCGTGGGTGAAGCATGTAACACCTGGGGTGTACCATGTGACACACCAGAGTCCCCACTGCCGCTACACTCCGAGGCAGCAGCCTGAAGACGGCTGACCGTGGCCATCAGCAAATTCAGCTGCTCGCAAACAGTGGCCAGCTCCTCCTGCGTCCGTACACAGCAGTCACACATCCTATCCACCCTAAGAAATCAACAGTTTACTGTAGAGAATTAAGTAATCAACTTTTAGCTAGATTGCAAATTCACTAGAGGCAGCTGATAGTTGACTAAACTGTGGTTACTAGACACTTCTTGTTGGCAACAATGAAAATAAGCACTAACTGTCTCTGGACTGTATTCAAAACAAATATGAAATCTATGGAACACTATTACTAGTACTCGAAAATTAAAGCTTCCTAAAAACAAAAACATACGGAAAAAAGAAGTGACAAGTAAGAAAAACACACTTAATACTTAAATTTACGTAGCTTGCTGCACAGGAGATGTGAAGCAGAAAGCAGTTACTACTACATCGGCGCTTATCGAAGCACTGCCTCCTGTGATATATGCATACCTCAACAACCCCTTGAGTATACACATACATAAGTGGGAGAGACTTATATTTTTTTACTTCTATTTTCTTAATTTTGTTTTTTCTAATTTATAGTTCCTTTTATTTTTGTCTTAATCGTGCTTATCTTCCTCTGTTGTTGAGGCAACACTTCTTGTTAGTCTTCTGCTTTGTTCTTCGGATCTGCTGAAGTTATTCTGATATTAAGAGCAACTTACTCTTAATCACTAAACGTTAAGATGTGTCATTCTAGACATTCAATGAAATTAACTGTAGTCCATAAATTACAGTCATTTACATTTGTTTGGAAATCGCGGTTTAAGTGTCTGCTTCCCTTCCTGTCTGGAAACGGGGACAACTCGAAACGACCTAATCTGCGAAACTTTCATCTCCATGTTCACAGACTGCTGCGTTCTTACATTCCACTCGATATAAACTTCAGAGATGTAGACCGTGGCCTGTTAATAGCTGCACCATAACTCTAACTGGGGCAATGACGAGCATACTGAGTCTGTTCTTAATGGTTGGGCATGTGCTATATATCCGCTTTGCAGTGCTTCTAGTGTCCCAATGAAACTGCATTCGTTTAAGGTCCAGACTCGTAAGTGTCTTATTAGAAATGAGTTCCTATGATCTCGAACATTCGATTATACTATTCACGCCCAAACCAATACTGCTGCTACCCTGTAGCGTACCATGACGCCTAACAGAAATATTCAGACAATCGCTGGTAAATGCAGATGTACTGCGGAAGGCACCGGTGAGCGTCAAGAGTACGCTCTATTATTTTCGTCACAGTATTGTTCTGCATTTCTCCAGTCGAAGGCGAACCTCCTAGACGCTGCCAGCGAAGTTCACAATAGTGTTGAAGACAGTTCCATAGTATGAACGCAAGACATACAGAAGTAATTTTTGGTAGATAGTGCATAATTTTGGGCACTTTCTAACAGATTTTACATCTTCTACAGAGTTCCTTTTCTCGTTTTTAAAAGTGCCTAGTTACCTGCAAAGAGTGCTGAGTTTATACAGATTCCGTTAAGCCTCAGGGGCGAATTTCTGTGGAGAGAAGGTCTTCCCTTCAGAAGTATGTTGGAGGTTTTATGGACGCACATAGCTATCTTGTTATCGGAGCACCACCGCTGCATTTGAACAAGTTGAAACTCCTTAATATATTTTTACTTACTGGGACTGAAATAACTGAGAAGATGAAACTTCTAAATTTAATTCAGAAACTGCTGAGTGAAATTGAACGTAATATTACTTTGCTATATTTTTATCATTTCAGCACTGACCTACAGAATTATTCCTGACAAATAAAGCTCAAACTCAATCTGACTGCTCAAATAATTAACACAAAAGAATGGCCCTGAATCAGAAGAAATACTAACAATAATCTATATATTTCATAAGATACTTACCTCAAAAAAATTCTTCATTTCACGAACTACAGCGATACAGCAAGCACCAGTACAGCCAGCTAAATAAAAGATTCTAACTACTGTAGGCTCTAGCTACTAATAGGCACGTGGCTAGCAAAGGAAAGATTTTGTTGCAGAGAAAACAATGTATTTAGCAAATTTACCTTAATGATGTGACATCCAGTTCAAAAAATTGTATAATCGTCCTTCTACTGGAGAAATGCAGAACAATATTGTGCTGTCAGAGATATTAATGCAAAGCGCAACATAGTGCTGCCAACATACAAACACATAAAAAGCCTACTTATATAGCCCCCCTGATCCTCTCGAAAAATTTTACAAAATAGTTTGGGCAGTGGCCAAGACTAATTTGTTAAAATTTTTTTCGTATTAAAAATATCAAATAGATCAGATGCACACAATTAGTATTATACGGTTGGTCAAAAGCAAAGATTGTCCTCACAGTCCCTGAGGACAGTACTAATCATTCATCAGAGGAGAAGTCTATGACAGTTTTATGCACAAAGTCTGAGCAATAAAAGAAAATGCACACACAAGTAGTGGACCACCATGCAGTCTTGAAGAAGTAGTGCTGTCCTCCCATCGGAAACACAGTGCTGATTCTTGATATAAACATTGGTAATGGGTTACAGCACAGCAAACCCACAGCAGAGTCAGTAGAAGTCTTGCAGAATATTGATAGAATTGGTAGGTCACCACAGAGCACACCCACAGTATTTCTTGTAGAGATTATGGTAATAATGGGCCACCAAAGGTGCAGACCCACTGTAGTACTTGTAGAGATGGCCAGCAGTCATCTGTTGCGACTGTGTCGGTGCACAACCACAATTAAAAAGTCTTTCAGATAATATAGCAAGTCCGTAAACCACCACTTGTGCACTCACTAACTTTTTGCAATATCATTAGAACAAGCAACGCTCTTACCCAGTCCCTAGCTGAATTATAACACATGTGCAAACACTAACACAGTAATATAACCTCTGAGATTTTATACATATAGTATGACCAACAGACAAAAGTATGCTGTAAAATGAATCCCTACTATTTCTGAGAACTGGTGTCTATACAATTTCAATTTTACAGCATACTAATTGAATCACAAATGTAAAGAAAAGTTCATTACGGTAAAGAACATGATAATACAGATAACATTTGTAATATACATGCTTTACAAAAAGAATAAAAATAAAGATATACATGAATATTACAGGAATTATGACATAAGTAAATAAATGAAAAACAGAAAACAGAACAGAATAAATAATGTATGAACATCTTTTAAAAGTAAGAGACATGTTGGATTTGAGGATAACGGTATTCCTCATCACAGTGAATGCAGCTTGGATTATAAGGAAAAAAAATTCTACCAAATTTATCTTTCCAGGCAAACACACGGAGACAGGAAGAATACAAATACATAAGGGTCCACATAAACACATAGTGGAATAACACAAAAGGGAAAGGACAGGGTCTGTTTTCAGTGTAATATTTGGTACTGCAGTACTTGTGGTACTTCATTTCCAACCAAAACTTCATTTTTTCTCAGAGATCGCCCTTAGTTCAACATTGTTCCCAAAAAAATGCCCTGTCTATCTGTATTTATACTTTCATATATTTCTTACTTCATCATTTGTTTCCAAGAAAATCCTACCAAACAAAATAATTGTTCCTCATTATACAATACTCTTTGGCCAAACCTTTTCCTTATAGTTTCTCAATGCATTTCTTCCCAAATCATCAGAACTCATTCTCTTATATAGCATACCCTTAAACTAACTTAAATCTACTGAGCTCAGATATATAAACTAGAGAACGAGGCAATGCAGCAGTACAAAACAATTAAAGAAACAACAATGATAAAAATGCAAATTGGCAAAACAAGCATCATTATATCTAAATTAGCAAAGAAAATGCAACATTACAATTAATATAAAGCAATATGTACCAAAGAAGAAAAATAAATCCGTGGTAAAACTGGCTTATCAGAATAATACAAAGTAAAATTATAATACAAAGTAAAATTTAGTAGGACAATGCCTGACAAATTGCAACAGCAAATGCAATAACATATATCTGCACATGACAAAGCAGAAGCAGAAAAAATATTACAGTAAAGACAGCAATGCATATAAGGAAAATGTCTATTCACATATTAATGTCTATGTCACATCTTAATACTAGAGTGGTGCACAACAACAACTTATTCTACCAAAAAATTACCAATTCCTTGAAAAGAAAATTATGTATGCAATTCATGTTACTAGTCCCTTCTCCTACTTATTCTTTCCTCTCCGAGTGCTCTTTTTTTAACAATGTGGATCATAAGATTATTATTTAATGGATCTGTAGACAGAAAGTGTTTACATTAGCATATGTATTAAATTTTATTTTATAAGACCAACGCTGCAGCCCAGCTAGAAACTAGGTATCAAATAAAATAAGCAAATATGTACAAAGAAAAGCATTGAAACACCATTGACCAGCAATATGGCATTTCATAAGTCAGTAAAAATTCTCTCAACTTTCATAGAAAAATACCTGTCATGATCAGGTGTGTAGATTTAAGAATATTTCTCATCACTTCATAAGCATTTCAGTAAGTAGCACAAGGCACGAGCTCCAAAGTGTAATCATATGTTTCCAAGTAATAGTGTGTTGTGTTTTTAGTGCGTTCTGAAAAGAAATAACAATAGTGAGGTCAATGCCTCTCTTTTCTGCAGTTATGCGAGCCCTTACGGGAGTGCGGCGAGCTTCAAAGTGACCAAAGCAGCACAAGTAAAGTTGAAAGTTTACACAACAATAGTTATATTTCAAGGCAGCCAGCACGCAATCCAGGGCAGCAATACATCAAGGTCACGTATACTCTTTACAAAATATTTACAACACCGGTTTGAGCTACAAGAACTGTTTCATACCACTAAAAAAAATTTCACAGGTTGAAAATTTACAGGAGAAGTTTTTAGAATCGAAATCTCATCAATAACAGTGTCCAAAAATTTCCGTCAGCATTGTGGTACGCACATTCACATATATACTCACTTTTAATAACTCCTCATGTGCGAGTCTTGGTTTCCAACATTTTTTTTCAGAGATCAGTGTCCGTAACCCCCACTTATTATTCATGTACATATGAAGAAATAGCGCAATCACATTCCTCATATAGCATCACCTTATTGATAATAAACGTACCTCATAATTATACACATCGTCATTATAATAACATCATCATAACAGATCAATCAAATCTCAAAGTCGTTGTAGCTTCCTTCAATAATCTCAAAACTTAAAATAAGTCCTCTGCTCGTTTCAATAGTGTCATCTACCACAAATGTACTTCAAACGTCATGATGCCATACAAAATAAATCTCTAAAAGCTCCCACAGTATCACAATAGTTCCGAAAATATATGAACAGTTACCAAAACGCAGAAAAGGTACAATTTCAATAAGTTTGAAGTAATACAACTGTAATTAACTAGACATGTGTCAGAGATGTAGTAAAAAAATCCATTTCTCTCTGCTAAATCACCAGATAGCTATGTAAATCTGTGTTAGAGAAATATGGTACCGATGTGTAAAACTGTATAAGCAAATACCAAACAGCTAGGGCTCCTTGCACTTGCAACACGCATGGTACACACAGTAGGTGTACCCCCATGAGGGATTATGTAATTATACCCTCAGATGTTACAGAGTAAAGCTGCGGAATGAAATGTATCGCCGAAAACCTTCTCAGTATCTTAGTAGTTCAAAATATTTTCTTAAAAATTTTCCAAGTACAAAAGCAAATCACTCAAATGTGTGTCATGTAGCACTAAACTATAGTTCTTGCTGTGAGATCATTTCTGTCATTGGCTAACGGTAAAAATGCACCAAGTGTCGTAGTTATCGTCGTTAATAAGCAAAGTTCTGCCAAAATCCCATAGTGAAGAGCTATGCGTATAAATTTCGTAGTCATTACGTTACACTTTTTGCCAACATATTTACGACAGCAATAAAAGTTTCATGCAAATAAAAAAGATAATTTCTGTCATTGCTTAAGCGTAAAAATGTACCAAATGCCGCAGTTATTGTCGTTCATAAGCAGAGTTCTCCAAAAATCAACGTACTTACCTTGCCATACACAAAAGTAAAGTGCTATGCGTATAAATGTCGTAGTTATTACGTTCATTGCCATGACCTTGAAATTACTATACTGTAATCGTTCAACTGTGAAAAAAACCAAACACCATCTCATCTGTGACCTCTCAGAAAGGACTTTAAATAAAAATGTCTTTTCAAGTAAACCCAAATTTTGCTTCATTATCAGTATATGTTCCAAGAATGTGGACTTTATAGTCGTGACGTAATCGTGCAACCAACCAGCAAAAACGTACATACTTCGTTTGTTCCCTTGGACTTGTAAAATTACTGTCTTAATGAATTCCATAGGTTCTTGACTAGATAGTTAACTTCAAAACATCGCTGAATGTTAACAGTTCCTAAATGTGACAAAGCGTAATAGTAACTTGAAGTGAAAAATTTTATGGCAAAGACTAAGTCTGAAAGCAAATTATTTCTCAATAAACGGTTTTACACCAGAAAAGTGGTATAACCTTTCTTTAATTTTTTTGATGACCAATTAACAGGAAAACAGTAAGAAAATTGACAAAGCCAAGCCTGTGGATGTATGTCATTACTAGAATTCTTGAATGTTTTAAGTTTAGGCGTAGTGATGAAGAGCTTATAGCGAAAGTCATCATAATGCTGCGTCGCAAATCGGCCATCCTTACGTCGTGTTGGCGGTTCCATCTCAACGTTCGGTGCACCCTGCCGACTCCTTTCAAGACCTCCGAAATACCATGTATTATTGCTTTGTAACCTTTCCTTATTTCTAGATACCTCTTCCAGTGTCGGAGCGCGAGTATCTTCTGAAATATGTAGCTCTTGTATCACGTGTGCGAACTGATTTTGTACTTCTCGCATTTCTCTTTTGTGTTGCGTGTTGAGTTGTTTCTGACTTTGTTTCGATTTCCTAATTTCTTCGTACTCTTCTGTGTCAGTAAAGGCTACCGGTCCTGTGTCATTCAGATCATCGTCTCCTTTCATAGATAAATTTGTTAACTAGTCCGAAAGTTCGGCTACTTTTCCGATAAAGAGCTAATTTCCTCCGTATGTTTTTCTGAATCAAATCTTAGAGTGTTCATTTGTGTCGAAATCGTTTCTACTGTGTCCTTTAAGTTTTCTTGATTTTTTACAAGTTGCGTGACCATATCAGTATGTGCAACAGAGCCACTTTTAGCCTGCAAGGTGTCATGGTTTTTGTATACAATGGTCCTTCGTTCAATTATGTCTAGATTTTGAGGTTATTGCAATATTTTTTTCTGATTTTGTTCCACTGTGTCGAACTTTTGAAGCTTCTGGTTTATTTGATCATCTTTTTGAATTAATAGCAATAACAATGCATGAGTGACTGAAAGATGCTCCATTGCGCTTTTCGGCAGGGCATTTGCACCGTCAGTACTCATATATCGAAAAACAGAAAGTGTGTCTCGAGTAAATTGAGAAAGGGGTAATGAAGCAAACCCTGAATCTACGGTATTTGCAAGATTTGGTTCTATTAATTCGCATTCCTGAGGCGACCTGTTACCGACCGATCGATCGACAATATTTCCCTGTTCAATAATTGTTTCTCTATCTACACCATTATTTATGACTGGTCTATTTCCCTATACACAATTACCAAATTATTGTTTTGAATATTTGTCACTTCATTACAAGGTGGTGCTAACAAGCTACGCTCGTCACTGTCATTTCTCAATTTGCTTTGCAGCCTAGTGTTACGTTTTTCACACGCCGTGATTATCACACTGCTTCACACGATAACACAGAAAAAATACAATTTGAAAAGTAAAATTAAGAAGACACACTAAAATAGCACTACAAATAACCATGAAACTTCTTTATTAAGTTTTTACTTAAATTGTAATAACTGAGGTGGTGAAACTTCTAGGTTATTTACTTAAATTCCTTAATGCAAGTGAACTTGTTTAAACTGCTCAGTGAAACTGCTTAATGCAACTGAAGCATCTAAAACTGCTGAGTGAAACTGAATGCAAGTGAACCTTCTTAAACTGCTGAGTGAAACTGAATGTACTGGCACTTTGCTTGTCTTTATCATTTCATATCTGACCTACAGAATTTTCCTCAGAAATAAAGCTCAGACTTATTCTATTCATTAATGTCCTACAATATTCTAGCGCAACGCAATCTGATTGTGAATAATTAACACAAAAGAATGGCCCTGAATTAAAAGAAATATTAACAATAACTCATACATTTCATAAGATACTTACCTCACAAAAAATCTTCATTACACGAACTACAGCAGTACAGCAAGCACCAATACAGCCAGCTAAATAAAAGATTCTAACTACTGCAGGCTCTAACTACTAATTAGGCATTTGATTAGCAAATGAAGATTTTATTGCAGAGCAAACAATGCATTTAGCAAATTTTACCTTAATAATGTGACATCCAGTTCAAAAATTATATAATCGTCCATGACATCCAGTTCCAAAAGTTATACGAAGGGCTTATTTCAATAGTGGTACAAGTCCATTACCTCCGCGTTTCTGTCTATAATGCTTCTGAAATTAATGAGCCAAATAAACAGAAAGGAAGGCTCATCTCTAGCAATAAGCCATATCCTTGAATATTTTTGGTATCTCAACTGCAGATTTTTCGGCGCTCCTTTAACTTTTGGACTCTGTATCTCAAAATGAACAAAAATGGACTTATACCACTATTGAAAGAAGCCCTTCATATAATCGTTACACTATTACATTTCCATGACGGACACACGTCCAGATCGTCTGCTTGCTCTAACACTTTAGACCTATAACCTCCATCAATGCTAACTATTAACTACCAACTTCCATCACTGCTGGCTGTTCACCTCCAACTTCCAGTCCGACCAGCCACAGAGTCTCTTACAGAGTGCACACAGTGCTGTCAGAGTTATTAACTCAGAGCGCTACATAGCGCTGCCAACATACAAACACATAAACTGGCTACTTACAAAGTGAATCATTCTTGTTTCCCTCAAGTTCCGCCTTGGTTTGAGAGGACAAAATTAAGGACATCATCTACGTGCGCAACACGACTATCGATAGTATCTGCCTCGTTAAACAAATATAGAATGGATTCAGTATTAACACCCAAGAAGAATGGACCATTTATGGACATCTGGGGACAGCCCTTTGTAGTATTTTTAAATTGCTATGTCCCGTAAGAAACTGGACGCTAATTCCATTACAACAATTGACAAGTCTCGTGTACAAATATTTGTGACCCATATATTATTGAATACGCCTGCGAAGTCAATCATGAGTGCTACGGTCTGAAGAATTCTGTTAACCACGTCATCTGTTGACTTCCTTTTTATGAACCACTGCTGACATTAACCAAGACCCAAGAGCCCGTTGTGTGCCTGAAAACGTCGCAAAATAAACGATTCTGGATGTATTTAATGGGTCTGTAGCTTTCCGGTGATGCCGCGTTTTATCCTTTTTCTTTTTATACGCTAATGTCCGAATTGTTTCCCAGTACGTCCATAATCCACACAACCTCAGGATAGACGTCATCTGGACCTGGCACCTCTGCAATTTTTAGCTTAAAAATTACGATAGTGACTTCTTCCAGAGCAATTATGTGACACCAACATTGGTTACCATGTTCGTTATCTAATCCGCTTCGAAGCTGTGTATGTGTTTCAGAATCTGTGTTCATGTTATTGTCAGGAAATACGGTGGTTACCATATATTTAGCTGTTTCCCTCTATCCAACCGTCATTGAGCCATCGTTTCTACGAATTATGGACATGACCATAGGTCTCTTAATCTTTTCAGTCAGAAACTTATACGGTCTTCCCCATGCGTCAAATTGCAATTACCTTCGAAGATCCGTAGTCTCGCAGTGCGCTCTGATTGTCCTGAAGTGCGAAGATTAACCCTTTCTCTTCATCGAACCTTCACCTCAACATGGGGAATTATGGGCTCCTGGTCTTTGCAAGAGTACAATTAGTAGCTTCACACCTCAGTCTACGTGGACCGGAAGTGATTGCACTGCATATATTACCATATAGGCACTTACGCCATCCGAATCTGTTTTCCTGATTCCTAAGACAATAATGTTTTCGTCTGCTTGTCTGCATTGTTGACACTTTCTACTTCGAAGACAATTGTACTATGGTCACTAGAAGTCAGGTACTGGAGCACTTGCCAGCTACCAAACTTAGCGGCTGTCATCCAGTTGCTAAAGTAACATCTGTATCAGTGGCAACACCTGTTTGTCCCACAAATGTACTCAAATAATCCTCTAGACCTAAAACAGTGAAGTCCATTTTCTATATGTATATGCTTAATACACCCCACTTGGTCTGTGTGACCTTCACTTCTACTCCAACCATATGTTTGTCTCATAACTGTGTGCTCTTGGTCACAGTAAATTTTCTTCTTGTAATGACAATCCCTCTTCATGGCTAGTAATTTTGAACACATCTGCAAGAAAACATAAGAGCCGATTGTTTCTACAGTATGTTTCTTGCCACCAGTTCATAGGCTAGTTTTTGCCCTTCGAACATATATTCATACATCATAAATCTATAATGTCTTAATATTTTTATATGTATTGAGTGTGAACAAAGCACTTTGGAGAGCAGAGGTTTGGGGATAATGCATACGCATCAGTATACTCTACACAATACCTGTATAATTGCTCGATGCTGAATGGGTCTTCTTGAGGGCACCTACGGAAGGAGGTCACACTATGGCTTAACCTCTGTTGGAAAATTATTCATTCTCTAAAGAATTCAGTCTGATGCCCTGGGTGTGGGACATGTGAACAGAATGAAACAGCACTGCAACAACTGGGGACTTATAACTGTCAAGTATGTATTCACTAAAGAGTAGTCACTTCCTTGTTTTGTCTTTATCTCAGCTGATCGTTTCTCTGTTGTTATTTCTAAAATTTGTTCGATACCATCCTCCTCCTGGGTTCTATAATGTAAGTATGTTTTAGAATTATTCCCCGCAGATAATAGTTAACTTTCCATTTAATAATTTCACTCACTCTGTTGAAGAAGTCTTCTAAGGAATGGTTATAACCAATCAACCCAAATCTCTTGCTATAAAGCAACATCGGCTTACTCCAGGTGCTGTCTAGATGTTCCAGTTTTCTAGTTAATTTCTCACAATATTATTCTTACTGTTGCCAGTCCTCCAATCACGCCTTGGGCTCTCTTAATAGCTTCTATTACATCGCTCTGTTTTTCTTGAACCAATACTCATGCTAGAATCTATGGCAAATTTCCCGAAGTGTCTTATCTACCTGGAGTATCTGCACAAAATCGCCTTTTAAGCAAGAATTATTCCTTCTTAGTTTATCTTTCTCTGCTCATTCTGATGTAAACTGACCCCTCAAACTATTTATAATAGAGACAAGGTGAACTTCCTCACTAGGATCAAAAACTATATTATTAAGGCTACTGGCATATCTTACACGGATGACCAAAGGCACTCAAAAAAAATTTTTCTTTTAACTGTCTTTTCTAAATTAATACCGTATTCTCAGTCTCAGAGGTGGTTTCTCTAATTTCCTCCACTTCAGTGTCATCTTTTCTACTATGTTCCTCGAATAATTGACGACAATAATTCTTTGTTTCAGCTTTGCCTTGTTTAGACTCAATGGCCTGGGACTGAGTATTTTTATGCTAGTATCCTACTTTATTATTTACGACATTTTCAAATTTTCTTTGTTTTGCAGATACCTCAAGTATGACATCATTCTATTTTGTTCCAATTTTTAACTAGCTTTTCTGTTATTTCACCTATTTCACATAGCATGACTTTTTGGTTCATTAAAAGCTCTTATTTTTTGTCATTCCTCCAGTTTCACTAACGATTCTTTAAAAGGTTGCATAGCTTTCCTCTGCCGTTCCTCCATTTTCTTTAGCAGCAGTTCATACTTTCTACTTCACTTTTTCCATTTCTTTCTTTTCTATATCTGGTTCTGATTTCATAATGAGACCTTTTTCTATATTTTCCGTGACATATTCGATTCAATTTACTTCGATCTGTTTGCTTCCCATGTTTGAAAAGTGTCTACATTCTTCACTTTTTCCATTTATTAATTTTCAGTATCTGATCCTGATTTAATAATAAACCCTTTTCCTATATTGTCCGCAACATATTCGATTCAATTTGTTTCATCCTGTCCGCTTCCCCTCGTTTGAAAAGTGAGTACATCCTATTCCTCTTTGATTATCATTTTGCAGCCTCAAAACGAACAAAACTAATCAGAACGAAATGTGCCCAACAATAAATTTCGGATTCAGAATCCAAAGACTGGAAGGTTTCGATAAGACAGCATTGTCAAGACACAGCACAACTTCACTGAAGAGATTTAAACTATCGCATTCTGACCGTGAATATATGTAAACACACAGACGGAAAAAAGAAATAGTACACCCTTTTAGAGGTTTTCAGTGCACTCAAGATTAATTACTGCAACAGCGCATATGGGAGCATGAAATGATTACAATTATAGATCATCAGCACAAGTGGTTCTGATTTACCAGTTACTGACCCATGCTGCAACACCCACAATAGTGCGTGTTGTAGCCTCCATGGGCGGCACTGTAGGAGGTGATTCTGGCATTCAGTCGATCATACAAGTAGCAAATACTTTCCTGGGATACGTAAGGCCACGCCTCTTCGCAGTGTTCACTTAGTTCTGTAAGAGTTGTTGGCTGACGGGTTGCACGAGTCACTTCTCGTTCCATCATATCCCACACGTGCTCGACTGGAGACAATTCCGGAGGTCATGCCGCCCAGGGAATTTGCTGCATGTCTTGCAGAGCACTTTGAGATTCATGGGAAGTGTGGGGACAGCAATACCCTGTTTGAACAACACATCACCGTTCTGTTGCAAAATAGTAAAAGAACGGGCCTAACAACATTCTGCATGGACCGAGCGCTGGCTAGCGTCCCCTCCAGAAACGCCAAAATGAATGAGAGTTGTAGTCGCACCCCAGACCATAATAGCTGGGGTTGGGCCAGCGTGCTTGGACAAATGCACTCTGTGAGGCAGCGCTCACCAGGTCTAAGTCGTATTCGCAAACGACCATTAATGGTGTGCAGGCTGGATCTGCTTTCATCGCCGAAGATCACGACGTGCCATTCCAAGCGATTCTCTGACGGCAGCAGCCGAGCTGTGCGCATCGATGCTATGGCATGAATGGAGACGAGCCAGAGGTGTGCATGTCCATTGCCCCACCGCTAATAACCAGTTCACAACAGTTGTACAGCTGACGCAACACGTCCATCTCGTGTAGCAGAACGGACCATCCCGCCACTCGGAAGGGCACAGTTTGACCCCCTTTTAAAACACGGCCATCTGTCTGTAGGAAGATGGAGAAGGTCTCCGTGACATGGTTGACTACTTGCTTCACACATTTGCACCACATTGAGCCATCTGTCTGTGAGCATTTACTATTAACGGGTCACTACGCTACGCTCTGCGTTGGCGGACGATGTTGAAACTACACTCCTGGAAATGGAAAAAAGAACACATTGACACCGGTGTGTCAGACCCACCATACTTGCTCCGGACACTGCGAGAGGGCTGTACAAGCATTGATCACACCCACGGCACAGCGGACACACCAGGAACCGCGGTGTTGGCCGTCGAATGGCGCTAGCTGCGCAGCATTTGTGCACCGCCACCGTCAGTGTCAGCCAGTTTGCCGTGGCATACGGAGCTCCATCGCAGTCTTTAACACTGGTAGCATGCCGCGACAGCGTGGACGTGAACCGTATGTGCAGTTGACGGACTTTGAGCGAGGGCGTATAGTGGGCATGCGGGAGGCCGGGTGGACGTACCGCCGAATTGCTCAACACGTGGGGCGTGAGGTCTCCACAGTACATCGATGTTGTCGCCAGTGGTCGGCGGAAGGTGCACGTGCCCGTCGACCTGGGACCGGACCGCAGCGACGCACGGATGCACGCCAAGACCGTAGGATCCTACGCAGTGCCGTAGGGGACCGCACCGCCACTTCCCAGCAAATTAGGGACACAGTTGCTCCTAGGGTATCGGCGAGGACCATTCGTAACCGTCTCCATGAAGCTGGGCTACGGTCCCGCACACCGTTAGGCCGTCTTCCGCTCACGCCCCAACATCGTGCAGCCCGCCTCCAGTGGTGTCGTGACAGGCGTGAATGGAGGGACGAATGGAGACGTGTCGTCTTCAGCGATGAGAGTCGCTTCTGCCTTGGTGCCAATGATGGTCGTATGCGTGTTTGGCGCCGTGCAGGTGAGTGCCACAATCAGGACTGCATACGACCGAGGCACACAGGGCCAACACCCGGCATCATGGTGTGGGGAGCGATCTCCTACACTGGCCGTACACCACTGGTGATCGTCGAGGGGACACTGAATAGTGCACGGTACATCCAAACCGTCATCGAACCCATCGTTCTACCATTCCTAGACCGGCAAGGGAACTTGCTGTTCCAACAGGACAATGCACGTCCGCATGTATCCCGTGCCACCCAACGTGCTCTAGAAGGTGTAAGTCAACTACCCTGGCCAGCAAGATCTCCGGATCTGTCCCCCATTGAGCATGTTTGGGACTGGATGAAGCGTCGTCTCACGCGGTCTGCACGTCCAGCACGAACGCTGGTCCAACTGAGGTGCCAGGTGGAAATGGCATGGCAAGCCGTTCCACAGGACTACATCCAGCATCTCTACGATCGTCTCCATGGGAGAATAGCAGCCTGCATTGCTGCGAAAGGTGGATATACACTGTACTAGTGCCGACATTGTGCATGCTCTGTTGCCTGTGTCTATGTGCCTGTGGTTCTGTCAGTGTGATCATGTGATGTATCTGACCCCAGGAATGTATCAATAAAGTTTCCCCTTCCTGGGACAATGAATTCACGGTGTTCTTATTTCAATTTCCAGGAGTGTATTATCACTACATCCACTGTCCCCTAGGTGGCATATGCCATCATCAGATCATAATCGACATCGTCTTTCCAGGTGTTTAAGTCAGAACGTTAACAAAACGACATTTACTCACGTCCTGGAAAAACGTTTTTGATGCTACAGTTGCTGTAAAAGTCAAGTTCTTAATTAGGAAACAAAATCAAAAACAAAAGGAGAACCTTTCTTCTATCCGGCCGTGAAAGGAGGAATGAACTGTACCACAAGTAGAGGTATGTTCGATTACGTAATTAGCCTTACTCCAACAGTCCTATTGTGTCCCCTCTCTTTTCCAATCCTGGTGTGCTGCCGCCCCTATACCTACACATCCCACCAACCCTTCAGGTGCACATCCTCTACATCCTCTCCCAAAAACGTTTCAACCGTCTCCCTCTCCCAGACCACGAACTCCTCCCCAACATGTACCTGTCCTACCAACTCTAATCCATCTTATCGTATCCAGACCTCCCCAGGGCTCCTTCCTCCTCCTCTCTCCCTACCACACTTCATCCCTTTCCCCTTTCCTGCCGCCCCCATTCTCTTTTCCTCTCCAATATACAGCTCCCAGTACCAGTTGCCCTGCCCCTGCTGCAGCCACGCCCATCTTTTCGCCACCTCCTCCCAGTCCTCCATCCTCATCAACACCACTCTATCTCCTTCCACACCCGCCCTTCTTTTGATCTGCAGTCCACCGTCCATGGAAGGTCCTTTTCTAGTTATAATGAAAATGCACAGTGCTCCATTTTTAATGGTCATTGTATCTTCCGAAGTGTTCAATATTTTCTTTCCTGTGTTTTTTCATGTCACCTTTTAAATTAAAAGCAGATGTGAAATGTATATTTAGCATTTAAGTTAGAGCTAAGTTTTACTGGATGAAGAATGGGCTATTTTTACCGCGGCTAGTCTACCCCTCTCCTGCATGGAACAATGGGGGATGAAACAACAGTAAAGGGAAAAAAAGTCAAATGCCAATTAAGACTCAATTTGTCTTCAACTTATTGATAGACAATATTTGGTGAGCATCAGATCTTCTGAATATGAATATTTTCTATATGAGAATGCTACCAGGTGGTTGGGGGTAAACTGTTGATTTACAAATCGTGGTCATGATAGTGACAGGACCTCTCGTCGCCAGTATTTGCACAGAAAGCTTGGCAGGAGAGGTCGAATAGTATTAGATAGTGAAGTAAAATTCCTTTCCACTCCCACTTCCTGAGTTTAATTCTGGACCTCTTCTCTGTCTCTTATGCAGAAAGGTCTTGGGACCCTGCTGAAGGTGACTCGTTTGCCAGAAAGAGTTATTAAGCCCAGCAGACGCCCTGGTGTTTTTCGAAAGGTAGATTATGACATAGCACCCCTTCACTTCCTTTCATATGTAACAACAATACACTGCACAAATAACACAGGCCAACGATGGAAAAACGTTTTTGCTGAAAATACCTTATTCTTTTTTTTATGGTGAGAAATCCAAATATGATATTTAAAAAACTGTATCACCCACAATTTCTTCACAATTTACAGTTAAATTTATTAAATTAAGTGATTTTTAAAGGATTTAACAGCTTTTATATGGTTAAAATAGTTTAAAAAGGACGTGTAATGAATGTAGATGACGTTGATAGCACTGCTGAAAAACATTTTCTGGGAAAAAAGGTCGATTCTATTTTTGTGTTAATAGTTGGTGTTTCGTTTACTGTCAACCTAACCTCACTTTCCCGTTTCCTGTACATGTGCTCAGTACAATATCTAATTGTGGTTGTAAAATTTCTGCTGTCAATTTTTGTTACATTTGTGGTGGATTTGTGATTAAAAGACACCAAAGAAACATTACAGACTTTGTGAGAAAGGTTTATCTATCATGCTTTGGATCTAAACCTGGTGATCAAGATAAATCTTGGGCGTCTCATAAGGTATGTTATGTGTGTGTTGAAGATATGAGAAAATGGTCCAAAAGGGAGAAAAAGCCTTTAGATTTGCTGTTCCTATGATATGGAGGGAGCCAAGAAATCATTCCAATGATTGCTACCTTTGAAGTGTTGATATAACTGGTCATAATTCGATAAATAAAAAAGTAATAAGCTACCCTAACCTTCCATTTGCCATCTGACCAATAGGGCATGGCGTAGATTTGCCGGTTGCTGAACCACCAGATGATTTACATTCTATTCCAACAGTAGTATTTTCTGATGTAGAATCTGATTTATATGAACCAGATGATGATGAATTCCATTGTAGTACAGACAGTCTAGAGCCCAAATTGTTTACTCATACCGAGCTTAAAGATTTGGCTAGGGATCTGTGCTTAACGAAAGAAAAACCTAAATTGCTTGGCTCTAGATTAAAAGAAAAGAACTTATTGGCAGTTGGAACCAGTACACACATGTATGGAAAGAGAGAGCAACAATTTTCCAAGTTTTTTCAACAAGAAGGTGATTTAGTGTACTGCTCAGACATTCCCGGTCTGATGAATGAGTTTGGTATTGAATACAAAAAGGAAGACTGGAGGCTGTTTATTGATTCAGCCAAAAGTAGTTTAAAGGCTGTTTTATTACACGATAGTAACATGTATCCACCTATACCTGTTGGTCATTCTGTACATATGAAGGAAAGCTATGAAAACCTACAAATAGTGTTAGATAAAATAGGCTATTCTGCTCATGGTTGGATGATATGTGACGATCTAAAAGTAACATGCATGCTCCTTGGTCAGAAAGAAGGCCTTACCAAATTTCCATGTTTCTTTAGTGACTGGGACTGTAGGGCTAGGGATCAACACTGGTGCAGAAAGAACAGGACTGCGAGGGAGTCTTTAAAACCTGTGAAAGAACATTCTAGCAAAAACCTTGTAGATCCAAAAAACGTACTCGTACCACTTCTACATATAAAGTTAGGCCTAATGAAACAGTTTGTAAAAACTTTGCCTAAAGATGGACCATGTTTTAAGTATCGCTCCCAAAAGTTTCCACACCTTTCAGAAACTTATCTAAAAGAAGGCGTCTTTGTCGGACCTGACATTAGGAAATTGATTTTTGATATTAACTTTGAATCCAAAATGATTTTAAATGAGAAAGAAGCATGGGTATCATTCAAGCAAGTCTTTACAAAGTTCTTAGGACATGAAAAAGACCCAGAATACGTTTCTATTTTAGCTACAATTTTAAAGAAGTTTAAAACTTTAGGATGTTTAATGAGCTTGAAAGTTCACTTTTTGAACAGTAACCTTGTTTACTTCCCGGACAATATGGGAGATGTTAGTGAGGAGCAAGGAGAGCGTTTTCACCAGGACATTAAAGTGATGGATAAAAATCACCAAGGGTGCTGGAACACCAACATGGTGGGGGACTACTGTTGGTCACTTCAACGAGAAGTTCAGCAAGCGACTCATCGTAGGAAAAGCTACGCAAGAAGCTTCAAAGAAAAAAGAGAAAGAAAATACAAACCAATTTCAGCTGACAAGTGAAACCTCTATTAACGCATATCATTGTTTTAAATTGCTTACTGTAAATACAAACCATGCTTATGTTGTAAAAATGCGTTTCATTAATTTCCCCATTTACCATATAGCACAGGATTTTTATACTATATAATAAAAAGCACATTGCTCGAAAACTGTGGATGATACAAAAAACTAAGGCTAGACTTGGGCTCAGATCATAAAAATCTATAAAGATCAGCTATCAAAGTAAAAAAGAAGTTTTCAAAAAATATTTTTCGTTGGCCTGTGTAATCATTGCAATCCATCACGGCAACGCCAGACGACCCCTCATCCGTCTGCAACGCCCGTTTTCATGAAAATAGAATGCCTTCGTATTTTCTGATGTTATGGTCTGCGTCAGTCACCATGAACCGCAGTTTTATATTTCCAACTACAACCACAGGCTGTAAAACAATCTTGAACCGATAGATACCAGAGGGTAACTAGTTCAGGCGTCGTTAACAGAGACTGCAGAACTATAGGTTATTGAGCCACTTCTAAACAACCACGACTGTTTTGATTTCAATAGTCGTACTCTACCACCATCTGTCACTAACTCGAATTCCAGTCAACGAGAGTCTTCGATATCTTCTACTCCGAAGTCCCTATTACGCTGTCTTCATGGAATACGCCATCTTTTGCGGTCACTGGTAATTCTAATTACCATTTCTTTTTTATTTTATTTTCACGTTTTACCTCACTGCATTTTGAGAACAATACACGTTTCTTTGCTGGATCATGTGTTTTGTTCTATAGTATAAAGTATAACTGTGCAAAATTTCTATTATTTTGTGCCACATATCTATTGTTACTATAAATATTAAGGAAAGAAGAGAAATCACTCGCAAAATCCGTCGTTTATTGGAGCAGATATAAACTTCGACTATTACATACTCATCATCAGTGCAGTTGCCAACATGTGACGTAAGTCTCAATGTGTCAGAATATGAACACCAATAAATGGCATGGGACTGCTTGTGACTGCCAGAGAACTGAGGCCTTTGTTTACATCAACACAAGCGGCATGAATATACATTGTCCTTTAGGGTCAGAAAAATGTCTGAAAATACCTTACTGACAGTGTGTAATTCACTAAAGCACTGTAATATTTATTATTAAAAAAAACTGATGCTTGGACTTGACAGAAATGAAGAACAAGAAGCACTTGTAAACAGCAGTATGCTATGTTGAGGAGCTACTAACATGGCGGCGACAGCTTCACCGCAATGTGCAGTGTAAGTCTGTAGTTCCACCTCTCATTATTACACCTCCATGATTGTCACGAACTTTTATAGAGAATAGCAGAGTTGAAAAGGTCGCAAAACAAGAACAGATAAAAGGATGCATCTAGTCAGTTAAGGTTTCAATTATATTTAAATGTACTTGTATGTAACCCCATAAGAAAAATTAATACCTTGGTTTAAAGTTATACGTTCCCCACTTTGTTTTTGGTGTTTAATGTCACATATCCCTTTGCATGATGACTTTATTGCGAGGCTATTTTTTAAAAGTAAATGCCATTTTAAAATAAAATAAAAATAAAAGACAAAAATAGTATTAAAACAACCACATTTTTTTATTAAAGCCTGAGTATTAAGCTAATTTTCAATTTAATTCCGACCTACATCAAGACAATTACCATATCGTATGAGCAGCTTATGAAATTAATTGTTGTGGCAATCTGCCACCTGACTTTTTAACCAGACCTGTACTGACTTTCTGACATCGTCACATTGTTCGAAATGCTGATCGTCGAGATGTCTTACAACTACATGAGCGAATGGAAGTTGTTAAATCTGGGTAGCAGGGAGTGATAATAAAAGATCTAATATTGACTGGCTGAACTGGCTGTGCTACACACACAGTGCACACATTCCACATGATTTATCAGCTGAAATCATTTGCTAGATCTTTGGTCTCTTTGGGATGTTGAATGCGTTCATTCCAAGGACTGTTGTTTCCATTCTGCTCTAAATCCTGTAGACACAGGATATTTCGAGGAAAGTCATTGCACTGGCTGAACAACTGTTTTGCGTAAGTCATTTAGCAGGCGCCGAAGTTTCAATACTGTAGGCGTTGTCTCACAATACGACAGAGAACACTACTTCATAATTGAGGAAAGGAATGAGATAATGATGAAATGGTCTAGCGTCCGTCTTCTCGAATTTGTTAATCGACTTTCTGCAGCAGGACATCTGTAATGACGGACGGTCGCCCTTTTCGTTTCTCCTGGTACAATTTGTGTCGCCATCTCTAAATGCTCCACAGCATTTTCTAGCCATTGCAGCGCCATAGTGCTTCTTCTATACACTTCGCTAATCTTATAATGAAGTTAGGTTGCTTTCACGTTTATTGTATTTAAGAAACGAGTTAAAGCGCGCGTACTTCACAATCGTCGGTACCCTTCTAAAAACGTATAAATAAACGTTCATTTCAGAGGATCTATCGTAATGGACTTTCTGTGTGTTGCGTGCGTGCGTGTGTGTGTGTGTGTGTGTGTGTGTGTGTGTGTGTGTGTGTGTGTGTGTGTGCGTGTGAAGTTGTTGTTTAAGGGTACTCATGGCGATGTTATTAGCATCCTTACGGTTATTGAAAGAAACGAAAGTGGATATAAATGGCTAAAATTGTTGTCATACAGTAAGGAGGAATCCTATAAAATGACACTCATTCACTTGCTCCCACTTCATTCGCGTTGACCCATCTAATCACTCTCTCACAAGCTTTAAGGTAATGGAGAAAGGGTGAAATATAAGTGGTATTAAAACAGAAGTAAAAGGACAGAGGAGCTAATAGAAAGGCCCAGTATAATGTGACCGGGTGACCACTTACAAAAAACCTAGGTGAGCCAGCCAGCCTGTTAACACATTAAGAACATATTCCTATTATAGCGTTTGTGGTTAGCCAACAGTTGAACATACTTTGCTTGTGCAGTACGGCGACCGCAAAGCTGCAACAACCATACCTTAAAAAATAAAATAAAATAAAACAAAACCCTCCTCCTAGTTTCCTCCCCATGTCTAACGTCATATCTAAAAATTTATGTGAGATATTCACTGTAGGTGTACGTTTATCGTGGACTCTGATTGGTGAGGAAACAGCTAGCCAGCCTGTTATCGCTAATGAGGCTGTGTTATATTCGAGCACTCAGCTCCGGTACCAGCAGTGCTGCGGGAGACGACAATCATGTGCGGACGGCGCGTTCCTCTGCAGCTGCCTGCTGCTTTCGCAGGTAGGAGGCATTCCTTCCTATCGTTGTGGGCAGGGAGCAGAAATTACTTGTGACAAAGGCCACGACACGTCACGGGCCATGTAATTTTATTACTGAAGTGATTTACGAAGAGTGTGTCATGAAATTACCCGGTCTCTGTGATACTGGGCATGAAACTTTGTTATAGGCTGTTCAAGTAGTTCACGGGTGAACTACGAGATGTCTTTGTTATACACTGTTTCTTTTGAGAGAATATATCAATATGGAGGATTTCTTGAGCACAAGTAATCATTACTGCATTGAATGAAATACCTGCGCTGTAAATAAGAAATAGAAAAGAAAAAATAATGTCTATTTTGATGTTCTGCTCTAGTTGTTATTTGTTCATTAACTTACATTCACAACCACTGTAGTATTTCACATAATATATGATAAGAATTATGAAAAATGTAGAAGAATAATAATAATGAAAATATTAGAATTTAACAACCGTGTGACTAATAGTCACGGCCTATATGTAAAAGCACAAATATACTTACACTTCTTCTTTGTTGCATTGTTACATCAGGAGCCTTACTGTAGCGTATATGAGAAACTAATATTTACAACTTGAGGATTAAATTAGTTCATTACAACATGACGGTTTTTCTTTGGATAAAATCTATCCGAAAGATCTATTTTATATTTACCAGTGTCTTAACTCCTATTATTAATCAGAACCTGTGTCTGTCTATGAGAGAAGTCCCCGATGAAAGGCAAAAGATTTTAAATATATCCATTTTTTCAAAACGTGAAAAAAGTGCATTTTCATTATGTTGTGTCAGCTGCTGTCACATTACGTCAGATGACTCAGCAAACGACTACAACGCTTGAACAAATCGCTGGTTTAAATAGTAGCTCGGTGTTAGGTGGATTGCAATATAAACGTAGTCACTTTTTCTGTTAAAGTGCAGCGTCTTGAATTTCTTCTTGTATCTTTCATTTGGTGAAAGGTGCTTCGATTGCAGTGTACTATGAACTTCTTCGGCTGCTGTATTTCCTACTCAGCTTCAGCATCCAAAACTTAAGAAAGTGATTACAGTGAGTCAGTGGGTGTTCTGCAACTTGTACTTCGGCCGCTAGAGAAGGCCTGTGCTGATTCTAAAGAAATGGGTTAAGACTATATATGCATCCTTCTCAAACAGCATCTGTCCATTAGTGTTAATTGTTTCTCTGTGACACAATAATTACATCATAAACTCACGTAAGTTAAGTCATATCTGTTCGTGAATCGTGTGAACTCAGTTCTGATGTTTAAAAATCCTCATTGTTCGTTCAGCATGCTGTTTACGTCAGTTCATTCATGACCGGTTAAATAGGCGAACTCATGTATACCCTACCTGTTTCTCACTCACGTGTATGCGTATCATTTACATCTACATAAAATGCTGAAGGAAGCACTTTCCATCATCCTTAAGACTTGAATAGTGGTCTTTTTTTATTAAATTGAGTCTCTTTCTCAGTACTCTTTTGACTGTACTATGCTACTGCATGATAGTCGACTTCGAACGCTCGACACGTTCTGAACGACTCACATATGACCCATGTTAAACTGTTATTTTTAGAGCTGATGAAGATTCATCATAGCATCGATGCTTACTAAAAACTAGGATAGTATTTATGCCGTAAAGAGCAGATAAGCAGTTTTTAGCAGCGTAATTAGAAAGAATTACATCATTTATCTCCAATAAGAGGGACGTAGAGGAATTATGGGCAAAACTTCAAATTGATTGTAAATCACGCTCTGGAGAAGACTGTGCGGAATAAGCGGAACGACGGAAAATTCTGAGGAAACAGAGATTATTGTGCTCTCGGATCAAAAAAGAACATGGAAATGTCGACAGACAACAGTAACTAGTAATTTTTGTGTCTGTAAAAAGATCGATGGGCGAAGCATACACCCTCTACCGCCATACCTTTAGCGAGCGATCTTATTGAGAACCCGGGAAAATTCTAGTCCTACGTAAAATTACCAAGCAGACCTAAGGCTTCCATCCAGTCATTCGTCGATCAATCTGGTGTGACAATAGAAGACAGCAAGAGGAAACATAAGTTACAAATTTCGCATTGAAAAAATCAATCACGCACGAGGATCGTACAGGCATACCACCGTTTGATTGTGCGTTAACTCCAGTTTGGACGACTTAGAAATAGGAAAACCAGTGCAGAAAAACAACTGAAATAATATACCTCGCCAGGTACGGATGGAAACCCGATTTGGTTTTTCAGAGAGTACTCTATGGCATTGACCCCTTAATTAACTTGCATTTACCCAGAATCCCTCCATGCCTAGTGCAAAGTCCGAATTGCCTGAAAAAAAAAAAAACCGGGTGACGCCTTTATATCAAAAGAGTAAAATAACAGATTCGCAAAATTGCAGACCCAAATACTTAACGTCCGTTTGCAGCCGAATTCTTGAACATACTTTAAGTTCTAGTGTAATAAATTTCCTTAAGACAGAAAAGATTCTCTTCACAAGTCAGCAGGATTTTAGATTTTATCGGTCATGCGAAATTCAGCTTCCCCTTTTCTCACACGATAACATGCGAACCATGGATGAAGGATGCCAGGAAGATTCTATATTGCTAGATTTCCGGATAGCGTATGACACGGTGACCCACTGCAAACTGTCAACGAAGGTCCGAGCATACCGAATAGGTTTCCAAATATGAGAGTGGCTCGAAGATTTTCCAAGTAATAGAATCCAGTACGTTCTCCACGACGGCTAGTGCTCATCAGAGATAAGGGTATAGTCAGGAGTGTCCCGGAAAACTGTGATAGGCCTGCCCTTGTTCTCCATGTACATAAACTAGCTTAGTGTCCGCTGCTCACTCGCGTAGACTGTGTGGCAAAAAGTGATTTGGTAGCTGTGCGGCGGCGCGGTGCATTGCTACTAGTATAAGGTTCCACTCACCTCGTGGTGAATCTGTCTCACAGGCACACCTCCTTGAGGTTACCCAAATGCAGTTCTCAGCCGGAAAAAAACTATAGAAAAATCAGCTGTACACCTCGTAACCACAAGTCGCACTAAAAATTGTTTTGTCGGTGCAAGGAACAGATAAATGTAAGTATTTATGTGAGTAAATTTACACTCTGTTACGGTAAGCTTGCATACACCAGTTACTATGAAGCCTTACTCTAAGTTGTACAAAGTCTGAAAAGTCCACACGCATACATCATTCATAAACGTAGCCAGTATATGGTAATTAATAATTATCCTTCATCGAAAGTTTACAAACGGATTGTTTCTTTTAGAATAGCTCGCTCAGACGTTGTTATAATCATTCTTACGTAACAAAATGTTCACGTTCGCGAGTAAGCAACATGTCATGCGGAATTTTGTTATTCAAAATGTATCATAAAAAGTTCTGAATTTTACATCGTGCGTTAAATCAAACATTTTGGTACCGAAATATCACAATATTAATAAGTTTCATCGGAGCATTTATCAATAGGTCTGATCACTATGAAATCCAAGCCCCAACTCTTCTCATCTCTCTACGCAAAAGAAGTTCCTAGTTCCTAAAATATCCACGAATATGTTAGCATCGAGTGGCAGAGAAACATGACAGCCAATCGGCCGGCAGCATCAAACCCGCTCAGTCCCGCACTTGTATACAGAACCAATCAAAATTTGTCACTGAATCAGTGCAGTAAATAAACATAAATAAATTTTTAAAAACTCACAAATTTAAAATTAACTTGCTTTTAACAGAACTAATCATAATCTCATTTCTCCGGTACCAGACACTGATGAAATAGTTTATAATGAGTTACCCTATAAGAATGACTAACAGACACGTCATTCTCGAGCATTCCTCACTAGACCAGTTACTTCAATGTATATATAAAAACGTTACATAAAACATTAGTTCACGTTCACCTCTTTATTCAATCTGATAACCAAGCACAATAAAATTAGTCACTAATAAACAATTAGAAAAGTAAACAAACAGAACTGCAAATAAAGACGACAGTATTTTGACTACAGCTCAAACTGTCACCGTCAGCGAGTGACCTCTACTAGATCGCATAGAAACTACATACTCTCAGGCATCTGCGCACGCCTGTTCACGGCTGTTAAGTCCGATCGCAAGAGCCACGATATAAGGCGCTACGCCTCAGATGGAGTCCAAAGTTTTTGTTAATCATGCCGTTGTCGTCCTTGTGGAGATATTTCCATAGGAACATTCATTCTCTAACAAATATTTATATCGAACCGAGAAGGAAATACCAATTTTCATTAATTTAACTTTAAATTTTTTAATGTAACGAAATATAATCTTAAATTTTTATCCCGTATTGTAGAGCCTAGTGGTTTAATTTTCAGAAACTCTGAAATACGTATTTTTTTTTTTAAATTTCTAAGTGAGAAGTGAAATACCAGTTGCCATAGATGTGGCCTTAAAAACTTTTTAATAGTTCTTTAACAATTATTTATTCTCAAAAAATCTTTCATCCACTATTGTACCTCCTTAATAGTTGAATTTTCAAAACTGGTGAAACAGGTGTTTTGTTTTCTGACTAAGAAACCAAATACCAGTTTTCGTATTTCTAGCTTCAAAATTCCATTAAGAGCGACATATTTTAAAAAAGCCTTTCCTCTATTTCATCCCCTTACGAACGGAATTTGAGAATTCCTTCTTGAACGATGCCTACAGCATCCACACCCTCTGTAAACTTCAAGTTTCTATCCTTAGCGGTTTGGCTGGGCGATGGTGAGCCACCCTCTTAGGGGATGAATTTTCAAAAATAATGATATGTCTATGTTTTATTTCTAATGACAGATACAAATTTTCATTTCATTTCAGCTTTAAAAATTCTTCTGTAATAAAATGTTTTCGTAAAGAATCTCACCCCCAATTACATTCCCTTAGAGGTTTAATTTCCAAAACCGCTGAAACACGTATTTCTTTATTTCTGTCAGAAAAACTAAATATCAAATTCTTCCAATCCATATGTGGCATACAGCAAACCAGTGCTTAACAGTATTGGTTAAAAACAGTCTTGGTTGCAATTTTAGTTTTCTATTTTTCAACTACGGGTTTCGCCTTATTTAGGCATCTTCAGGTTATCTTAATTTTGTATTTCTTAGAAGGATCCTTTAGTCAGTGTAGCCAAAGGGCATCGTCGAATATATCAGGCCAACATCGCCTTCGTTAAATTCAGTAAAAATTTTTCCAGATGGACACGAGTGACACCAAGACCTGCATAACGCGTTCCCGTTCACAGGAGCGAGTTACAGAATAAGATGGGGCCCTCTCAGAGGCTAAGTCCCGTTAGGCTTGGGATATTTCCGAAGGATGAATGAATGTTAAAGTATTTGTGCGGCCGCTTGCTGCCCAAATTCTAACACATTAACAAGGTTAAAAATGCACTATCTGCTCCTCAAACTTCACCTCAATATTGACACGCACAGGCCGAGGGACAAATATAGAAGGCCCACGAAGTGACTGCTCGTTCGTGCTTGTAAGCTTGCATAGAAAACGGACCGCAATTCAAAATATATGTAAATCCTAAGTACGGTAGACATGTTAAATTAAAGATCCTTCCTCCTGCTGTCCTTCAGACCATACATATTATTCTGTATTTAAAAGTTTTAGTTAATCAATTTGAAGATAAATTTTGCCCAAGTGTACTTACGAAAGATAACACAGAAAAATCTGTTGAAATATGTGAAACAGTAAAGTTAGCCTACGCAGTACTGGAGACTTTTTACGCTCTGTTCCGTGGTGCTAACAAATTGTGTATGTGAGTTACCGCTTTCAACTGACGAATTTCTTTGGTGTAGCTCCAATCAAACATGTGATTAAGTGAACTAGAAATCAAGTCATAATATACATACGTATATTGCATAGTGAAGTACGGATAGGTACAAGGAGTGCCATTCTGCGTTCATTTACTATGTAACTGTGCAAAATACGATCATTTGAACATTTACATTACTAAAAAGGTACAGGAAATGTAATAACTGAAAAGATAAAATACAGTACATGTATATACAAATATCTGCCTTTGAGGGATGTTAGCTAGTGCTGTAAAATATCATCAGCTGACTTATTTGTCAAGACTGCATGAAGCGTTAAAAATTATTAATTTTTAATTCTTTTTGTAAGATCAATCATTTGCTGTGATTACCGAACTTCACTAGTTTTCCTGATTTTCATAAATTTGTCTCAGTATATGCATCTGTGCTATCAATGTGCTTACGTGACTGTATTTTTGCTACACTGAAACTGACTTACTATCGAATTTAGAGAAATATTTCAGAGTAGCCATATTCTGTCATGGTCCGAAATGCTGCTTTCTTTGGAGCCACGTACACACGGAGATCACGCTTTCAGATGGCTAATCGCCTCCGCCAACTCCTGCTGCCCGGCGAAAACCACCGGGCTTAGTGCATAAATTCGTAGCGTTTATGCATAAGTTTAATAAACATTAGAGATACACATGACAACGGCTTTAGTCATCAATCCGTATACGAGTTTCTCCTTCACTACTTGCAACAGTCTGTCAACGCTAGGATAACTTTTCTATTCCCAGGCTATAGAATCACGTGATTCTCAGGCGAAGAAAACGTCGGGCCATGCGGAAAGGAAATACCTTGAAGGTTGTTCGATAGAGAGCGGAAAAGGTGAAAATCTAAGGGCCCAAGATCAGGTGAATAAGGTTGGTGTGGCATGACTTCCCAACTCAACTCCTGTACACTGTTTCCCGTCTGTCTAGCAGAAAGCGGATGGGCATTATTGTAGAGTTACGGCACTTCACGCAATCTGCCTGGTCGCTGTTCTTTGCCTGCGTCTGCAAGACCTCTCAGTTGTTGACAAACGAATGTCGACAGCGATGATTACACCTCGGGTGATCAATTTGTAGTATGCCACATCGTCTCTGTTTCAACAGATTGACAACATTAGGACCTTGTACGGGGAGTTGCTGCGTTGTTTGGGCTCAACCATTCCTTTCGTTTACTTAGCATAAAGACACCATTTCTTGTCATGAGTAAAGATTCAGGATAGAAATTTTCGGTGTTGTACACGAGCCAATTGGTGACGAGCAACCAGAGCTGCAAATATGGCCAGCAGCTGATTTTTGTGGTTTTGGCTTAGAGCGTGCGATACATCGTACACCCAATTTTTCAATATACCTCATTGCAACAAATGCCACACGATGGTGGAATGATCGCAGTTCATCACATTTGCCAGTGCTAGAGTACACTGCAGCAGATAAACGTGGGTTAATAGGTTTACACGATCTTCATCAAACCTCGAAGGTCTTTCTGATCGTGGAGGGTCATTGTCACAATGATCCTTCTTAAAAAGAAAAGGATTTTCTTGCTGTCCTCTGTGCAATGGCACTATCTCCATACACAGTGCAAATATTTATGGCTACCTCCGCTGCCGTAACCCCTCTACTGAACTCAAACAGAAGACTATGTCGGAAATGTTCCAATTTCTCCACTTGGCACTCCATTTTCTAACGTCCACAGCTCCAGTCACTATCTCCAAACGACAAAATGGCAATGTGTAAACTCAAATAGCAGCAGTGAGCTACAAGTAAAAGAAAATGACAATAGATAAATAAACCCATAGCAAGCGGGATACCAACATGGAAAATAGAAACGCTACAAACTTATGGACCAATCTAACTTGTAGCTGGGCCCACTTCTGCCGGCGATCATGTACCTCATTGTGGACGCCCAGCCATCACCCAAATGTTCAAAAGTGTGCGAATTCGTAAGGCATCAAACTGCTGAGGTCATCGCTTCCTAGACTTACATACTACTTAAACTAACTAATGCTAAGAATACATACACCCATGCCCGAGGGAGGACTGTAACCTCCGGCGGGAGGGGCCGCGCAATCGGTGACATGGCGCCTCAAATCACGCGGGCAATGCTCGAGGCCCATCACCCATCGTCCAGGCCCCCATGGCCTAACCAATACTTAAAATTCTGTGACTCAAAACTTCCACATGGCTGACAGCCGACCCGCGATTCGTTACAATAGGCAATCTAGGTAGATGTCTTACTCCAAGTGCAAAATAGTCACGGTTTCTGAATAATGACATCTTTTACCGCAGTTTATTGTAACTATTCACACAACGATCACTGGTTTCATACTTTACATAAGACCTTATGATTTTTAAAAAATAAATAATATACTTGCTCAGTTTTATCTGAAGTAAGTAATCTGAAATGCACACATGACAAATGAAACAGCGCATACGATCCCAAACGAAGTTGCACGTAATGAGTCGGATTCATACTCTGCACACACCGTCATTAACTCTCAACTGTAGATAGAATATGACGGCAGGACTTATAAAGACGTGGATGGATGCTAAATTTTCCTATACTTAGCTTTTTTGAATCTGTTGCTTTATTGTTGCTTTATCCGTCGCCCATTATGCGCCCAGAGAGTCAGCGCTACAAATATCCAGCTCGTCAGCCAAACTATTAGGTTGTTGCATTAGTTCGTAGCGTTCTTGTTTTGTATTTGGTTTTCTAAGGGCTTATTTACGGATTGTCGTTTTTCATTTTTAGTTCATTGTTGCTGTTTGAGTTCATACATTGTGCTTTGTCATTTGGAGAAGTGAGTGGAGCTGTGGACGCCAGAAAATGGAGTGCCGACGTATTACTCAGTTTGAGTCCAACAGAGTGGTGACAGAAGCTGAGGCAACTCGAAACATTTGTGCTGTGTACGGGGATAATGCCATTGGACAGTGCACGGCAAGAAAACGGATTTCTCGTTTTAACGAGGGTTTTTTGACATTAGTGATTCTTCACGTTCGTTCAGGAAGATCTTCGGGTTTTGATGAATATCGTCTAAACGCATGAGGTGGTGTGGTGTACTACGGATTGCGTACTGGATTTGTTACTATCACCACTGATATTTATTATCAACAACTGAGACGCCTTGCAGACGCAATCCAGGAACAACGACAAGGAAAACTGCGTGAAGTGCTGCTAGTCCATGATAAACGCCCGCCCCCTTTCTGCTAGACTGGTAAAAAGCACTACAGGATTTGTGTTGGGAAGTCATTCCGCATTCATGTCATTCACCTGATTTTTCGCACTCAGATTTTATACTTTTCCGCTTTCTGTCGAACAACCTCTCCTGGTGGAAATAGGGTACGAACATGGCTCGAGAGTTCTTTGCCTCGAACCCGTGTGATTTATACAGTCACGGAATAAAAAGGTTATCCCAGCGTTGGTAGACTGTTTGTAAATACTGGAGAACCATTTATTATTGACGACTAAAGTCTCTGTTATGGGTATCTGATGTAGTTAATGCATTTATGGAAATATGTTACTAACTTATGCAACAAGCTAGTACTTAAAATACACATAAGAACGAAAAGATGGATAACTGAGACAAGTCACATTTTAAAATTTGTAGAAAAGATGAATTTCATGGATGGCAGTTGCATAAAAATAAGCTATTGATTTTCTTAAGTTGTAATAAAAAAGTAAAAGGTGAAACAAAAATAATGTTTCAAAGGGGTTTTAATTTATTTAAATTTGGTTATTAATGCTTTGATTGTTAATGGGGTGCCACTGGTTACACGTGTCGGTCACCTCTTGTTCGCATTGACGGCACTTTGAACAGTGGACGTTACATTTCAGATGTGTTACGACCCGTGGCTCTACCCTTCATTCGATCCCTGCGAAACCCTACATTTCAGCAGCATAATGCACGACCGCTAGTTTCAGGTCCTGTTCGGACCTTTCTGGATGCAGAAAATGTTCGACTGCTGCCCTGGCCAGCACATTCTCCAGATTTCTCACCAACTGAAAACGTCTGGTCAATGGTGGCCGAGCAATTGGCTCGTCACAATACACTAGTCACTACTCATGATGAACTGTGGTATCGTGTTGAAGCTACATGGGCAGCTGTACCTGTACACGCCATCCAAGCTCTGTTTGACTCAATTCCCAGGCGTATCAAGGCCGTTATTACGGTCAGAGGTGGTTGTTCTGGGTACTGATTTCTCAGGATCTATGCACCCAAATTGCGTGAAAATGCAATCACATGTCAGTTCTAGTATAATATATTTGGCCAATGAATACCCGTTTATCATCTCCATTTCTTCTTGGTGTAGCAATTTTAATGGCCAGTAGTGTATATACTTTTAGATTCACCTGCGTTTTGAGGTGGTAAATATTCGTATGAGTTAATCACGAGTACAAAATTCTGCTGAAAAAGTGTAAAAAATATGCAGGATACCATCAGAGTCAACTTCTATATGTCCCCAGGAAGAAAAAATTTCCCAAAAGAACTAGGGTTCACAACCAAATTTAGATCATGCATATAAATGAAAATTTCCAGTCTCTTCGGTACCAGAGTCAGTTTCACGACTTTCATGAAATGATTCTTCAAGCACAGGCAAACAGCTTACCGCACCTGGTGCATCTGTACTTGATCGTTTCACTCACTGATACACTTGAAACTTTGTTGCCCAGACTATCGTCAGTTACATCAGTTACTGAAGTATCGTTTTGAACTTTAGAAATACTAGCTACGCCATCTGCATCAGAGTCTCCTCCAAATTCTACATCTTCTGCCTGCGGCTCGTCTGTAACCTCTTCCTAGCAGTTTATTACGCGAACTTCATCTGCCACAGTACTATGCCATCTCCATGGAGTCATTCTTATAGATTTAAAAGAAATACTCACGAATGTCAGTATGGTCTCTCTAACTATAAATAAATCATCTCAATACTAAGTATATAATATGCCTATTACTGCAAGTATTTGCATAAACTGTTTTCACCATGTTGTATATTTTCAGTAATCATATTACATGTGCATTGTCAGCGGAAATAATTTATATGATCTCTAGAGCTAAAATTTTCGAGCTAATTGTGAAAGAATGTCATCTGCCATGTTTATTCTTCATTAGAAGACGTGTACCCTCCAAACTTCAAAAGACACCTTCTGTCACAATAGGCATCTCTCCAACACTCTGTGGAGCTCACTGTCATCAGTTCCCCTGCCACAGAACATTTCGCCACATTGACATCCTGTGCTTTCCTAACAGTCACTGTCATTTCAACCTGTCCGACCCCGGTAGCTGAGTGGTGAGCGCGACAAAATGTCAATCGAAAGGGCTCAGGTTCGATTCCCGGCTGGGTCGGCGATTTTCTCCGCTCAATGACTGGGTGTTGTGTTGTCCTAATCATCATAATTTCATCCCAATCGTCTCTTAGTTTATACATTCCATTTCTGGTAATACTAAGGACGGCTACAGATGTGCTAAGCTCATCTATAACATTCTAAATGCCCATTATAATTACTACTGTTATTGTCGTTATTAGTGCCATTTATTATGATCGCTGTCATCATCAGTATTGCTATTATTATTACTATTATTATTGAGAGGGTTTCGAAATACATTTGGTATGTCAGGTAACCTTCCATTCAGAAGGCTGTTGCGCGCAGCGACTGTTATATTGACTTGTAAGTAATAGATTTCAGCTATCAGTCGTCCTTTTAAAATTTTATTGGCACATCTAGATTTCAGCTAGAAGCTAGCCATTCTCAATGCACTATCATTTATGTTCAAAGCATCTAATGCCTGTTGGTCGGGCTCCATCCACAGTTCATTGAATGCATATTTGGTATGTGTTGCTTCTGATCAGATGTAAGAGATGACTTCAAGGCCCTAATGTGTCATGCTAAATAAGTTATAAATAAATAAAAAACAAATAAATTTCACAGCTAATAATCGGTACAATTGGAAGTAGACCCCTAACTAGGTGCTGAATCCACAACAATCTATTTGTATCCACGTATCTCACACAAGATGACTAGCTGTAAATAGGCTTACAAACGATTCCCGTATTGATTTTAAACTTTATAAAGCTGTTGTGAATTGAACTTAGCGCCGTTTATATCAAAAGATTTCAGAAGTATAAACCCACAAGTGACAAATTCTAGCGAAACACAAAACCAGTTCTGAAACTGCGTGTGTCAAAGGCCGTCAGTAAACGTTAATACCATTTCTCACTTTTTCGCTGATGTCTCAAACCTACCGAATTAGAAATATAAAACTGATATTCACATTTATGAGAGGAACTATTGTGAATGTATTAATAACAATAAAATCGAAATTTTTTAGTAAATAAGATGATAAACATGCTGTTCATTAATATTTAGCTGAAAAATCCATGGTCTACAATGGAATAGATTTTAGACAGGCTGTAATATCTTAAGGAGAAGCGCGAGTTTTTTTCCCAACAAATAACAGTTCCACAGTATAGATACGGAACAGTTCTTTTCAAGGTACAGTACTGTTTCAGGTACGGACCCACTCGTAAAAATTACCTTTGTAATATGATGGGAAATAGCATGAAAAACGGATGAAACAGAGTGTCTCCGTCTCTGTCTCTCTGTCTCTATCTCCGAACAAACTTACACATGAGCGCGCGTACATACACGCACAAAATACACACATCACAAAACTTACACACAGCTTTTGTTGTATGACAGGAACATCATTGTCCCAGAAACAAGAGCTTAACATGTCCCCTGATTTACAAAACCGGGAATCTACCAATCTCTTTCACCTGTTCCAGGGATTTAGCTTAAGAAAATGAAGAGTACTAGAAAACTACCCACCCAGCCCGCTTCGGTAGTGAATGAAAGGAACATAAAGGGGTCTGGCAGCTCTGCCAAGCCCGTACTGATGTGCTGGAACTGGCAATCCTCTGAAAAGCAAGCACTGTTTGTCTGGTTTTTTTTTGCTGTTCCTCATGCTGCCTCGGCATTGTTAGCGTTTATCTCATCCATGTCAGCCACTTCAGACTCAAGTTATTATGCACGAGACAGAATATTATCGCATCGAAGTCTGTATTATCACAGGCGTACTCTATCGAGTACGATAAAAATCTCAAGTGTTTCTGTTGCATGAAATGAAAACAGCTGCACGTGATATGTGTCTGAACTGAAATATACGACAGAAAGCCGTAAAGTAGGAGACGCATTCATGTAAATAACAGTGCACTACGAGGTGCGTTCAATTTTTTTCTCGGCCAGTTTTGGTTCAGAATGTGAAATTTGTTGTGGTGCATCATGGAATATTCCCGCTTCAGACACTATAGTTTCGTGGAATTCAGATAGGTTGTGGCTCTATACGAAGCCTTCAAAGTGGCTTCTGTAATGGACGTGCGTTCCAAGCAGGGTGCTGTCATTGGGTTCCCTTTGGCGAAAATCCAGAGCATCCTGCGACGCTTGAAGTCTGTCTAGGGAAACCTAGAAGTGAACAAAAGCACGGTGAGCCGTTGGATGAGGCGTCTGTCACCCTCGCAACAAGGTCGTGCAAACGTGTCCGATCTCCCGAGTGCGGGCCGGCCGCATCCCTGCAGTGTTGCAACGTGCGCACACTCTCATTCGACAGGAAACTGAAGAAACGACTTCAGCGTCTTCTTCGCACAAACATTCAAATATTCAAAAGAACTTCTGCTCTCCTTCTCCATGGCAACGCAAGGCCTCACACAATTCTGTGCAGCCGAGAGGATATTTCAAAACTTCATTGGACTGTTCTTCCTCATGCACCCTACAGCCCAGATCTCGCATCTTCCGACTTCCATATGTTTGGCCCAATCATGCACTCCGGGGAAACATTAAGTGGCTAATGGGGAGTTTATTGGCGCAGCAAGACATTGGCTCTAGCGTCGACCAGTGGTACCACGTATGCTTACGACTCCTACCAATAATGTGATATACGCCGTCTCATTGGCTGGCCGTTGTGGCCGAGCGGTTCTAGGCGCTTCAATCTGGAACCGCGCCACCGCTACGGTCACAGGTTCGATTCCTACCTCGGGCATGGATGTGTGTGATGTCCTTAGGTTAGTTAGGTTTAAGTAGTTCTAAGTTCTAGGGGACTGATGACTTGAGATGTCAAGTCCTATAGTGCTCAGAGCCATTTGAACCATTGGAACCGTCTCACTGAACGGAGATTATGTTGAAAAATAGGGCTTTGTATCTAAAAGAGAGGGGAATACTATCGTTACTGTAATCCTGAATAAAACTAAACATAGCTTCAATAAAAAAATTGTTTCATTACTTATTGAACGCTACTAGTACAAGAAACATGAATACCATTTCACTTCATGACCCAAATGGCCCTAAAAGTAAATAGTTAAAGATAATACCACAAAACAGGGTAGCGACTAAGAGACCTCAAAGAAACGCTGTCCGGGCATCCTGAATTAGATTTGTAATGTCCTTTATTGGTTTTTATTACCTCACTTATTTTTACAACGATCACGAGCTACATTACATCTTCAAATGTTGGCTGTGGTGCAATTGAGAACTTACGGAAATGGAAATGAATTACGAGTTCTAGTATCTGCTTAACCTCTCGGAAACATTACTCAGAGCAGGAGTTTGGAGCTATTTTTAACTTCTTTCGTGAACAATATGTCTTAGATAAAAGTATGAAAGCCGAATGTGCCTACGCGTATCTGTTTGTGTGTACAACAGTAAATTTGATAACACGTTGGACATGCTGCTGTGTATCTCACCCTCAATACTGCAACGGAAACTTCCAGATAATGTGATCGAAGAGGAATCTGAGCTATATCAATTAATTTCTGGGAAAAAACACAGCTATTAAGAACAACCGGATAGTAGGATAAGAGCACGGTAGAGCACGTCTGATCGTAATAAACGCAGGTCAGAAATGCACCGTTGTGTAGCTGCAGCCATGAAATGAAAATTAATCAGCGAAGAGCACGTGGCGATGTGTGCAATACGCTAACCTGCCCCAGCTGATACCTACCACGCCAAAGACCTCAGTAACAATTAAATTAACAGATGATAGCGATTCCAACAGAACAATCAAAGGTAGACAAACTTTAAGTTCTAATCCATGGTCGGTTACGTTAGAGGCGAATTTTCTGTAATGTTTACTGTGTAAGGCTTGACTAATAAATCAGCTACCATAAAATTACTGTAGTAATGTTACATTGTTATGCTAATAAGATGTAATACAGAAACAACACTGCAATTAAACAGTCGACGTGTGGTATTGTGTAAGGACTCTTTACCGTTTCCTGCCTTCTCCAGCATCGCCATTGGGTATTTCCGTGTCTCCTTCAACTTAGTCGACCTTTGACTCTATCGCACCAACGCACTTCGTAATTTTTGCTTTTATTCTCGACTTCAGCTAGAGACATACCGAACGGTCGTTTTCAAGGTTTTCGTGTTTATGTATCAGTTATACAGCAGATATTGTTTCCTTGGGAATATATTGCAGTCAACACATTTTTTACACGGCACAGCTTCCCAAGCTATTCCATACGTACGCGGTTGCGAAATGAACAAGTGTGCCAGAAGTATTCGTTTTATTGGAAACATAACAGTGTCAATGTTGCACCGCCATAAATATCGCTCTTCAGCGGAATGTATTTTTAAGTGTTCATGTCCAGTAACTTGGCAACATTAAATTACATAATTATATTAGGTCTACAACTTTGTTTCCGCCGTTTTTTCTCGAAGTTCGGTGCTTTGTGATGGAAAACGTACAAAACATTTACAATTCACACTACTGGCCATTGCTGGCTACTACTTTCTCCCACTTTTAGGGGCAACATACGAATTCCGCGGTGGAAGAACTGGGCGTCTTTTGATGAGATCAAACGAATCCACCCAATTTTGCTCTTGCTCATATGACCGGCAGCGCTCGTCAGCCCGACCGTGTGCCATTGATAGAAAAAGGCGGTAGTCGAAGGGAGAAATGTCTGGAGAATACGCCGAGTGGGCAAGGACTTCCCACTTCAACGTTTCCAAGTAGGTGTTGACGGGTTTTACGCTATGGGCTCGAGAATTGTCATGCTGCAAAATCACGTTTCCATCTCTACACCTGCATTGTGACTTTTTTTTTAGTGCTCGGCTCAAATGCATCAATTTCTTTGGATGACGACCTCCTGTGATTGTTTCCATCGGTTTCAGGAGATTCTGTCTTTCGTCGCCATGCCGGTCTTCGACGTCAAAATACAGTTCTTGAAATGTTGAAACCATTTTCTGCACTTTCTTTTACTAACAGGTACTTCATCAGACGGCTCACGCAGCATTTTGTGAGCTTCAGCCGCAGTTTTCTTCATATTAAACCAGAAAATTCAAACTTCTCATGAATGACGAGAACTGGGCTCGTAAGGTGACATTTCCAGTTGAGAATAATTTTACGATACTATCTCAAATCGACTAATATTTTGATGGTGTTATGTTTATAAATGCCTAAGCTTGCTGCATAGCACTTGCAACCTACCACCTGTATTACCACTTGTCGCTACTGCCATCTACTGCAAAACGGCGGAAGCAAAGCTACAGTTCTAATAGGAGTAGCTTTTATGAACCGTTGATAGTGGTCAAGATAGCAACTGTAAGGTGCAATGTTACTAATAATGAAATATGAAAGAGACATGTTTTAGCTTCAGCTAATGTGCAGACAGCATGAATGAACGTTTATTCTAACTAGTGCAGTAGGCTAGCTTAGGAAGACATTGCGAAACACACCCAAACTCGTTCGCTTACTGTGCACACTTCTCCACATTCATCGCTGGTTGGCTGCACTCCATAACAGTTCACTTCAAACCTATGGTTATCTGGAAAATTTAGATTGATGGTCAATGAACATTCGTTGCACACTCGCTGTCGATTTACAGAGAGTATTACATTATTCAAGGATTCCAATGAATAGTATTCGAACGTACAATCATATATCTCTCAATGCCAAGTAAACATAAAAACATGTAAAAATACATTACAGGGTGTAATTTCAATTAAATTCTGCAATAACATGTTCCAGACTATTCGTAATAATACGACTATATCTTAAAGAGTGTTTGCTTGAGAGAATACAGATAAAAGTCGATCATTTGCGTGACGTGTGCAGTATACCTGTGCCTAACTCGCCTACATGTCACGATAGTTCGTCACTAGGGTGGATGTCTTACGCTGCAGTCTTAGAGCCACGCAATATGAAGGAAATTCGAAAGACACGAACATCATCTGCTTGCAGACACATTTACATTAAGGCTTGAAACGTTAGGAATATGGCGTCCGTGTTGATCGTTTTACAAATTGAATAAATTACAAGCTGAATACCATTAATGGTGCCGAACTTGGTAAATTAGATTTAACATTTTACGTAATAAAAGTATAGAATTGTACAACACATCAAATTAGTGCTTGTAAAGTATTTGAAAACCTGTTACTTTCAAAACTAGTGAGATTTAGGGAATATTTTAATGGAACAGTAATTGAGAGGCCTGAAAGAATACTAGATTGCATCAGCCGTTCACAATGGACTTGCGACGTTAAGCTGTAGATGCTGAATTTCATGTGAAATCAATTATTTTCTTCTAACTCTTCTCCTGCAGTGTACTTAATTTTGCTTAAGCAGTTGGTTATTAGACTAGATGAAATGCCACTCCATAAAAAAAGTTATTATATATTTACAAGTGAAGTCAAAAAGTAAGTGCGAATGGTGGTTGTGCAGTTGTGTTCAAAACTGCCATTCCCACGATTTTTCTCTTCTCCCAACATCAACAAGTCTCCTGAAAATATTTTTGTTTGGCTATTTGCGACGTGCTACTTCTACTGAATCCTGCAGAAAATTATAGCCTAATTCTTTTAGTTAAGGTCCAACTTAAATTACCACAAGTGACATTACATATGGAATTCTGCTGTTCTCAAACATCTATGTAATCCACTATTTATAGCAATACTTACTGAGATGCTATATTACTTACTTGCTTACGGCCACTATAGATTTGCCCTTGTTAATTGTCTCCTCATTAATAAATCACTAACCAATCATTTTTCTGTAGCGTATGCCACAGTGGTAGCTGATACTTTGGGCAACGTTAGTTATTACTATTTGCAAATTGCAACTAAAAGGGTTGCCTTTATTTGCAGTTTTTAATATAAATACCCTTATCCTAAAACTTTTGAGCAAATTAATTCCGGAATTAAGGCAAATTATAGTAAATTATAATCAAATTAGAAGGCTTTGTCTAATCACTGTCTCAATTACTATACTGACGTTCAGAAGGATACTAGGTAATCCAACCACTTATGTGCAATCGTATGATTACACATTTGTGCTTCAGAACGTAATCATCACAGGCAAGAGGCAACTAGTTCGTACATGTGCAGGTAGCCACCCGACACTTCCCGTCTGTGCTCTGATCCAGAAGTTAATTTTGTAGGCTTTACCTGTCGATCAGTACCCTATTTACTCTACACTTGGCGAAGTAATAAAGCTTTTCAGAATTATTTTCATTAGAATTATTGTGGTAACTTAAAGAGGGAAGATTTCAACGACGACATAAACATGTAAAAAAATTTATAATGTTTTAGCTATGCAAAGATAGCTGCTCAGAAGCGAGTCAAGTATGTTACAATAAGCAAACATGCACAAAACGAATTACTGACGTACATTAAGACAGAAACAAAACGAAATATAAAATATTATTCGCTACTGTATGTCGCAATGACCAGTAAATAACTGGAAGGTTTGATGACGAAGAAAAGGTGATAACGTCGGGGATTCAAAACAAAAGACATCAATTCAATGATAGCCACAGGGCGATACAATTTTCAGGTTTCCGCAGAGGACGAGAGTCTTATAGCTATAGCTGTGACCGACATGCCGAATACAGTGAAGTCTCAAACATACGGAAACACAGTACTGTGGTTCGCACAAAGCACTAGCAAGTATCGCGACTCTCTTAACGGTTTCTTCAAGAAACTTCTCGGCAGCGTTGGTCGTATACCGAGACGTCACTGTACGTCTGGTGAGCAGGACAACATACACCGTACATTACGTTGATGTTGCATTAAGGGGGGACGTTGATGAAACTGACCAAAAATGTCAACTTTCGATTTATTTTTTATTTGTTAGTACAACTCATGGACAATAAATTCCCAAACTTTCAATGTTGAAATTGCATCCGATGTGCCTGAAAATTAATTAAAAGTGAGACGCGGCCTCCATGCCACGCCCACGTTTTGAAGCAGCACTTCAATACCAGCTCAGTGAACAACGATTCTGCATGTTACTTTCAACCAAACGTGAGCGGGATACATCTAGAAGGCCGTGAAACGTACTCTTTGGTTTTATAGATCATCTCTGGCCGATCTTGCACTTCTCAAAAAGTGTGTTTATGGAAAAACCGAAAATAGTCTCTAAATTCACTCATATGGAAATGATGCCCTAAAAACACATTTGCATCTGCTACAGTTGTCAGAATTGCAATTTATGATGCAGTTATTGTATTATTGATGGGAACATAGGGAGGATGAACGTATTAGAAAGAATGGGCTTCAAGATAGGAAATTTTACTCAAGACATCCTGAGAAAAATAGATTTGAAAAGTCAGTTGAAGACCTGGTAAAGGAAAGAAGACAGAGAACAAGAGAGAAGCCTTGATGGGAAAGATGACCCCGAGTACAAATGTCGTGCCTTCTGAAGAAGTGACATAAGGAAAAAAGTTAGGTTGAACTTTAAATTGTGTTTCGTGGAAAGTTTGGTTTTTAAACTTTATATACCTTTTCGTCAGATTCTATGAATGCTAGAATTATGAAATTTTGTACACATATTTCTGTAAACCTAATAAACGTTGTCTAAAGATCAAATTTTGAAATTCTGATTGAAAGCTGAGATATGGGGCAAAGTGCTTGGAATTTTGCATGAATTTAAAATTGTACTTGTGGAATTATAATTAAAAATTATGAAAATTCTCCTATTTGACCTATTCCAAAAACCTCATGAGAGAAGATAACAACATATAAAGAGATGAAACAGAGAAATGTTTGTAGAAATCTCTTGAATACTTTCTGAGAAAAAGGAACATCATTATTTTTTGAATATAAAAGTTCAAATTTTATTAAAAAAAGTTGAATATATATAATCAAAGGATTTTATATGTAAATGTGTTACTTTCATGTAAAGTGTGGTACAAAATTTCATTTCCATATCTCCAAAACTGTGGATTGTGTGCATTTTTGAAATAGTGTGTGTTTTTCTTCAATATCCCCCCTTAACGGGCGTTAACAAATTATCTGTTAAGAGATATGCTAAAGCAGAACGGTTCCAGGTCAGTTCCAATAACGTCGTCATTAAGGGAACGGAAGAGCAAAGTTTATAGATATCTCACATATGAGTTCGAGGGTGACAACATGTGTCTGTCTGGGCTTGTACTAGATTTAATTACATCATAATCACGATTTCGGTTGTGTTCCATTTTCAAGGGGTGAAGAGCGATAACATATATACTTTACCTTTAAGATTATGTCATGCTTGTGTAAAACCATAATCACAAATTGTAGTTCAACTGTCTAAGAGGAAATGATATCTTGTTTTCTGTACAAAAGGAGAACGTAAACATCCTAGACGTGACACAAAAACTGAAGAATCTAGTAAAGGAGTAGGAAACAAAATGAGAAAGTTGAGAGGGTATGTGATTTTATTTCCGTGATTAGAAATTCGAGTCAATTTTCAAAATAACTTAACAGTGTGAGACACTTATCAGCATGACTTAGCACTCGACGTGGTCTCGATGTATGAAATGATTCGGTTGGGAAGGGCATAATAAAGCTACAGTATCCTCTCCAGAGGCAAGGTGGCGCACAGCTGTCGTGACTGACCCTTGATGTCATGGATACTGGTACTGAGATGGAGTTGACTTGTGAGCTGATATATTTTCTATCGGGAAGAGATCTGCGGATCTTGCCTCAACATCATGCAGTAAGTTCATAGAAACATGTGCCGTGTGTGGATAAGCAGTTTCCTGTGGCGAAAGGCACCACGATTCTGTCGCATGTGAGGTACTTAACACATGACAACGCAGTATGTCAGCGCCATACTATTGTGCAGTCGGGGTTCCATCCGTGACGTGAAGTCGTACCAACAGCTATGGAAACCTTGACGCCAGGAATAACATCGGTGAGACTCTGATAGTAATACACAATAGGGCCTAAACGCGATTCATCGCGAACACATTGCGACGCCATTCACGGCAGTATGTACTTTCTGGTAACGGCACCACTCCAAACACATCAATCTGTGTTGTGTTGTTAATGGTAACCTACACATTGGAGGGTAATTACTCAGTGAGACTGCTGTTAATATCGGACAAATGGGGCGGGATGATAATGAATGTTGCTGGAAGACCATTACTTGTTCTCGGAAGACAGGGGCAGACGTGTAGAGGCTACGATGGGCTTAGTGCACAATACAGCGATCCTGCTTTGTGGTTCTCAGACTTGATCGTCGGGAGCCTTGAGATTGTTCTCGCGTTCCCATACAGTCTGGCATCGGGCTACATACGAATGTCCCCATATCTGGATACTGCCCGATTCGACCAGCCTGCAAACTGGAGACGCACAATGAGGGCCCTTTCAAAGTCTGTCACCTGCCGATGACGTTGTCGCACATGAGTACGCAGCATCTTCGTCTCCTTCACAGTGGTCACTGAACACCTACCGCTGTTCATGTAGCCTATCATGCCTGGTGACAACACTAAACGTGAACAACATCAATTCACTCTGGTGTCTGTTCTACTTGTCCTGGAGAATTGCAGCTCTTATGATTTATCTACCCACTGGTGGTGTCCACGTGAATGATGTTACATTCACATCCAGTCATGGCCTCCTATGTGCTTCACTTTTTTGCCAGGTAGTGTAATTTTCACAGATGTCAGTGTAAATACGAGTACTGCGCCTTTTTACCAGTGCACGCAAACGACGTCTGTCATGTAGAAGTTGTATATTGTTTGGAGATTCAGTATCGTGTCCACAGAGTAACTGTTGCATTGTTTAGTTAAGAGTCCCATTCTCATCTGTGTGCTGACATTGAAACGTATCTACCTTCTCCGGCAGTTGATTGACAAGCGTAACTTAATGACTTAATGTCCTGCAGTTTTCAGGAAAGGCGGCTACTACTGAGAATTCTGTACCGACAGAATTAGAATGAGTGTACAACTGGAAGTTATGCCACCGAAATACATAGCGACAATAACGATCGATATTAGAGAAATGCATAATTGTGCTGACTGATTTTAAGTAGTTAATGACATTGTTAATAACCCTGAATTGAAATTCAGCAAAACTGAAGTAGTTTAATAAGATAATACGGTCACCAGCTCGTCTTTGAGAAAAAGTTATAGAATTGTTTATCTTAAGTGAAAATGTGAATTTACCTAATAGTTACTGAAATTTAAGTACTCTGTGACAACAAAGCACACGAGAGAGATCAGTTGAAAATGAAAAACGCTGGAAAATGCTTGAAAATTAATTTGTATTACACTTAAGTCCTTGCAACATTCTTTCTCGGCCAGTTTCAGTTTAAAAAGAAAAGTAGAATTTGTTGTGTGACAACGTGGAATACTCCCTCTTAACCCACTACAGTTTCATAAAGTTCCGATAGATGTCAACGCTGTGCGCATCCTTCAGAATGGTGTTTGTAACGGAAGTGCGTTCCAAGCAGAGAGCTGCCGTTTAGATTCTTTTGGCGGGAAACAAGAGCATGGCAGGTATTCACAGGCGCTTGCAGAGTGTCTACGGAAACCTGGCAATGAACAAAAGCACAGTGATTTGTGGACGAGGCATATGTCATCATCACAAAGTCATGAAAACCTGTCCGATCTCCCACGTGCCGGCCGGCCGCACGCAGCTGTGATTCCTGCAATGTTGGAACGTGCGGACACTCTCATTCGAAGTGACCCCTAGCTGCACAACTGGCCGTCTGTGTTGGGAGTGTCAACACACAAGTCCACCATTCGGGGTACTCAAGGTGTGCACCCGCTGGGTTCCTCGCTGCCTAACAGGAAACTGAAGAAACGACTTCAGTGTGTTCTTTGCACAAAAATGCAAACGAACTTCTGCTCTCCTTCTCCATGACAACGCAAGGCGTCACACAAGTCTATGCAGCCGAGAGATCTCAAAACTTCAATAGACTCTTCTTCCTCATCCACATTATAGTCCGGATCCTGCAAATCCAGACTTCCATCTGTTTGGCTTAATGAGGGATGCAATTCGTGGGAAGCATTATTTTGATGATTGGGAGGTTATTGATGTGGCTCCGACGTCGACCCGACGAGTAGAGCGGTCCATGCGGGCATACACGCCCTTCCAGGAATGTGGCGTAAGGACGTGGCATTGAACGGATATTGTGTTGATAAATAGCGTTTTGTAGCCAAAAGAGTGGGGAATAATATGGTGTATTGAATAAAACGAACCCACTTTCTGAAAAAAAATTGTTGCGTACTTATTGAGCGTATCTTGTAAAATCAAAAATCGTTTACTGCTTGTGACACATAACGTGACACTGTAATTCTCATTGCTTGCAAGTGATACTGATCATTTCTTTTCAGTGAACTAAATTCATAACCAGAAACACAATAAATGAACACTGAATTCAGTCACAATAAGCAGCAATGGTAAGAAGCAGCTCCACAAGTACAAAGGCTAAGAATCACACAATATACAGATAAATACATAAAATTATGTAACACTTAAAATAAATTATGAACTATTATTCTCATAGAGAAATCTATTTAATCAATAAGTCTCTTTCTCAAAAAAAGTAATGAATGTAGTTATATATGCAAATACTAATACTACCAGTTGAGCTGTAAAGTTTCACTTGCACTGAACTTAGAAAATTTAAAATTTGCTGCCTAGATGCTTCATAAATTTAAAAAAGCGAGTCTTCTCATTTCAGTGACACTCTATTACTTCAATGTTGGGAACAGCATTCTACTATTGGTAGTGAATATCTATGATAATTATTGATACTGACAAAATTTAAACTTAAAAAAGAACTATAATGTTGGGTTGCTGATCTTCACACTTTGGCGGCTCCTTTAGGTTTCGAAATTTCGGAAATGGTTCTGCTATATTTTGATATGGAGTTGCTATAGGAGTAGTATGATGATTTTATGACAACAGTTATGCAGCAGACTCTTCCTTACATTTACCAGCAGAATTAAGTAAAGTTGGTCACAAGTGTTCTTGTTTCATTTATAATCTTGAAACTCTTCCCAAAGAATTATGATACTGCGGCCCAAACTATCTCTCGTTTCCTTCACAATGCCTTGGCCAACATTTCATCGCCACAAAGTTCACACACTAACAAGGAAATGGTCCAGTCCGACATGTAGGAACTTCTCATGAAACTTTTCACTCAGTTATGATAAGTTTTGAATAATGTACATTTTATTAACTATGAAAGAGTTCCTTTGTTTATTCCCTGTAGACGTTACAAAAGAAGCGTGTACTGGATCACGAAATGATAAAAGAAAAATTAATGCATTTAGGCATTTCACGGTAATTACTGCTCTTATTTAGACAGAAGTTGAATAGTCCAAGAAATGGTCGTGGCCGTTGTTCATCATACTGTGCTACATACCAGACATACTTCATCCAATTCGTTGTACGTGATGATGAGATCTAATATTGCACAAATGACATAGTCGCTTATTTATATCGAGCCTTTTCGCTGGTTTATGTCGAGAACAGTATGCATTTCACTCTAATGCTGTAACTGATTATATCCTACCTATTCATGGATGGTATGGTCAGACTATATAAGTTTATTTACTGGGTGTTACTATGTTGTATAAACGTTTTCTGTGGGTTGCATATCACGATGTATGAAAAGTCCTCTAGTGGTTAAATTCTTCCGATCGCTGCACGCGTGCGTAACATCCTGGTGGCCGGGCCAACAGAGGGCGCTGATCATTGATCCGTCATTTCTTCAGCTATTTTGTCGTATAGACATTTTATCTTTCACAGATAATTTATAGGTTGCTACAGGCAGTGTATTACGAATATTTTATTTTTGGCTATAAATTCGCCATAAAAGTGTCAGACCTATTGCCTTTATATTTTCCTTTTAATAATATTGTATAGTTAACTGTATGTGTCTTTTGTTTGATTACAATTAGTTTCTATAATAGTTATCGAAATTAAAAAGTCTGCTACATATATTTTACCTAGTGTGATTTTATCAGATTGTGGTTCTTATGTAAATGAAGAATACATTTATGCCCACAGTAGCGACATCTATGAAGCATATAGGCAGACAGATTTCTGGTAGCTTCTGCACATCAGTAGGTTTTGTACCGTAACGCCAGTTGCAAAATGACTGCGTGGACGATGTGGCCTATTTTACACCATATTTTAGTTGTACCTGACGATTCTTTGCTGAGTGTATTTATATGTTTTGACGATACCATTACGGCTTTATTACTTAAGGGCATGGTTTAGAACAGGTACGGTCTACCTTATTTCATCAGTACATTTGCCAGTTTGTATGAGAGTATATAGTGATATGAAATGCTGTATTGTTTTGAGATATAGACTGCCCACTAGATGTATTGTTTTTATATTGTAGATCTGAAGATGGTCATTACTGACCAAAACCGGTCATCGTAGAAGGAATTTATATTGTGATCAAAGACTGAAATAAAAAAAAGACTTAAGTTTAATTGTCTTGTTACACTGATGATCCAGAAATAACAAAGAGCTATAGCAAATTATATTGTCTGACAGTTTGCTGGAAAATGTTTTACACTGTCGAATAATTCCCTTATTAAGAGACTCCCTTAAGAATAGAGGGGTCGTTATGTTTAGACCAAAAGTCCAACAAAAGCAATGAATTATTATATGCAACTGGTAACAAGACGTTTTAGATGTAGTATTGAAAAGTATGCTCCGCCATTTTTCCAAATTTTTCTACGTCGATTACAAGATTTTTGTAACTGAAGAGTCCTTTTTTAAATTTTTGGCTAAATTTGCTTTGTGATTGTTGAAGACAGACATAAAGCTGCGGAAACTGTAGACCACTGATACTTATCACTGGCGTAGTTGTATAAGAATGTGTCAGAGCATTCATCGACTACACAAGCCACTCTGCCTTTTCATCACTTTAAATGATAAAGCGCGTTTTGCACACAGTTCTTGTATGAAACATGAATTACTGGCTTTATACACAGCATTTTAGAGAACAGAAAGAAGATACGACGTTTACTTGAAGTAAACTTCATGATTTTGGAAGTTCCTTTTCCTAGTTTTCTGAGTCCAAGCATGTTGAGGAAGTCTGGAAATCAGTAATGTTCATTTCACCTACAGTTCATACGGCCTAGAATTGTAGATTTCATTCGGTAACAGTGCATTGACTCTCACGAGCAGTTCTAAGTCTTTCGAATACTTCGTGTAAATCTTTCTTCCATTTACACAATACCCGTTCAGTTTTACAAAACAAAATTTTCAGACAGCTTCTTAACTTTAAAAGTTTTCTCCCTCCTTCGCTTAACCAAAAAATTTTCTTTCTTTCTTTGTCACTGAAAGCTATTACTCTCCACTGTTTCTTCGAGCTGTATTTCTGCTCTTGACTTCAATTAGCACAACAATCATCGTTCGAGTCACAATTAATGGAATCGTCAGAATTACTTCCTGTTTCTTCTAATGCTTCCACAATTTCCAACAAAATGTTGACATCATTCGAATGACTATCTAAGTAATTAACTAATAAATAACTCATAAGTAGGTCTTCAAGGAGAAGTAGGTGACGGAATACCACTTCTTTTTATCTTATCTTTGTGAGGCTGAAAACATTAATTGCATACCACATTACTGTGTAACTCTGTAGCCTACACAAAGGGACATGCTGTTAGCAAGCACATATGCAGGACGTATAATGAAAATTAATTCAGTTTCATATCCATTGTTAACAAGTAGTGATCCTGCAAAGATAACTAATAATTATTATGGATATTAAATAAGTTCCAAATTCAAGTGAATAATAACTGAAAAATATGTCAGTGAAAATATCAATGGAAACTGAAATTCCCTTTGAACCATTCCTCTGGAAGCTTTGCACGTGCCTGTGGCATTACTAACGTCCGGTCTCTCTCACTAACAACCTCAGTGACATGCTACATTCCTTTGGTTAGAAATTTTTGCTATACCTAAAAAAAATCCTGACTTTGCCATGTCTACTAAGTTCTGTACAACATTCTTTTTAAATAAGTTGTAGTAAATTTACATTACAATACTCCAAATAATCAGTATTACCAATGAAACAACAGAAAAGGAATTAATGATCAAAAATTATTATCGAAAACGAAAAAACGAAAAAATGTGAAAATTTAAGGTACCATGTTGTAGTGTTGTAATATGAGTAAACAGAACTTCCATACTGTGCTGACAACACTACCAGTCACTTGCACAAACTGCTTGTGCATAACACGTTTCTTGTAGTGGCCATTTTCGCAGTAGCTGTATATAAATTGCAGTTGTTTCAAAGAAAATGCATTTTGTATGCTGCACATGGAAATTTTTATTTTTATTTATGCATCCAGACTTTTTTCGTCTTTTTTACAAATACATGATTTGTCCTTTTTACACATATGTTATGGTTTCACATCAAGGTTATAGATTTAAAAACAGTTCCTTATCGATTTTTTACGAAATGGGAAGGTACTTACAGGTAACTTCTAATTCACTGCATCCAAACAAACTGCTTTTTCTCATCTGGCAACCAGGTGGACATCTTACAGTTCACTTTCCATTCACTGTTTTCATTACACATCACTGTAACTGCCACCTTTTTAATACGAAGATTCATTTGTTTTTCTAAGTGTTACCAACTGTTTTGTGGATGTGTGTGTGTGTGTGTCTGTATTAGAGAGGGAGGGGGACTTTTTTTTCTTAAGAATAATAGTAATGATAATTATTATTATTATTATTATATTTTCCTGTATATACTTATGAGAGGAATAAGATGTGTAATCATTTGTTGGGATTTCTGTCTATTATATGATCAGTCAGTGTAAACAGTGAGTTGTTAGTCATATTTACTTGGTCATTTAGTAGTTGTTTCTTTTCAGCCTTTGTTTTGTATATATCACAATTTTCCTGTAATGTTAGGAGATGTCTTTCATTATTTATTCTAATTATTTTCATATCATGTTCTCTTGTAGTATGTTTGCGTTTATTTTCTCTCAAATGTTCTGCAAAAGTTGAGTGGCTCATTCCATATTTCCATGCTCTGATATGTTCTTTGTATGGGGTGTCAGATGTTCTGCTGGTTTGTCCTATATACCTTCCATCACATGTGTTGCACTGTAGTTGGTATATTCCTTCTTTTTGGTAGATAGCTATGTTTTTTGTTATTTTTGGAATGTGCCTTTGGATTGAATTGTCTGTTTTGAATGCCATGTTTATCCCTTGTCTTTTGAAAATGTTTGTTATTTTATGTGCGAGTTTGTGCTTGTATGTCATTGTGTACCATCTTGAATCTTGTTTCTCGTTTTCTGTATCCTTTGTGTGATTATTGTTCTGAGACTGTTTGTGCCTGTTTGTCTAGTGTTTTGTTCTACTGTTGTTTGTGGGTGTTTATGTACTGTGTTCACTGACTGTGTTTGTTTTCTTAATTCTTTGTTTAATTTGGTGACTAGTTCCCTATTGTACCCATTGTTTGTTGCTATTTGTGTGATGATGTCTAGTTCTTTCTGGTAATTTTCTGGACTGAGTGGTACTGTGTTGAGTCCACAAAGCATGTATCTGAGTGCTGATTGTTTCTATGAGTGTGGGTGATTAGGAGTCTGATGGAGGATTGTGTCAGTTGTAGGTTTATGGTAGATTTCAAAGCTATGCTGATTGTTTTGTTTTTTAATGGTTATATCTAAAAAGTTTATTTGGTTGTGCTGTTCTTTTTCCATTGTGAGTCTTATCTTTCTGTGTATTGTGTTTATATCTATATGCAACTGGTCAATTTTTGCCTGAGGTTCATCTATTAAACAAAGGATGTCATCACTGTATCTGACCCAATAAAGTATGTTGTAATTCCTTTTGATAACATTTTTGAAAATTAAGTTTTCTACATGGTTTATGAAAATGTTTGCTAGGGCACCTGACACTGCGGACCCCATTGGTAACCCATCTTCCTGTAAATAGTATTCATTATTGAAATGAAAGTAGTTCTGTTCAGTTATCAGTTCCAGCAACTTGTGTATTTCTTTGATGTGTTCATCTGGTAGCTGGCTGTTGTCCTTCAGGTTTTGTTCTATGTCATTTATTGTTTCTGCTATTGGGATGTTAGAGTACATGTTTTCCATGTCAAAAGAGAGTAGAGTAGCTGTATCTGGGATTTTTACATCTTTTAAAAGTTGTATTAATTGTGACATGTTCCTTATAGTTCTGTAATCTTCTATTTTATAAGTTTCTGTTAGTAATTTCAACATGTGTCCTGCAAGTTTATAAGAGGGAGCTTTAATGAAGTTTACAATGGGTCTTACTGGGACATTTGGCTTATAGATTTTTGGTTGGTATCGGAGGGTAGGTGCTGTAGGATTGTTCTGTATTAATTTACCTTTTTCTCTGTTATCCAGCATGTAGTCTATATTTTTTAACATATTCTTTACCTTGATCTGAAATCTGTTTGTTGGGTCTGATTTCAGTTTTTTAATATTATTTTGTGAAATCAACTCCTGTGTTTTGTCAACGCATTGCTGTTTGGGCATAAGAACTACTGCATTTCCTTTGTTTGCTTTAGTAATAATGATGTTTTCATTTTGGAGTTTCTTTCTGAGTTTTCTGAGTGTTTCAGATTCTGTGTTTTTACTGTTTTTGTCAGTCTGCTTTTTGTATCTGTAATAATTTTATGTATTTCTTTCTTTATAAATTATCTTCTTAGTCCATTGTTTATATTGCTGTTTTCACTTTTCTTCTTTCGCTTTACAATGGCTTCTGATTGTATTATGAGGTTTTCTATGTATTGTTCATCTAGTTTTGCATTAACGTTACATTTCACCCCTTTTTCTAAGATCTCTTTTTCTTCATTGTTTAATTGTGTGTCTGCGAGGTTTATCAACTATGGATAAAATTGGTGTGTGTGTTTTGGTTGTTTATTGTTTATGTTTCTTTTTTTGTGTTTGTTGTATCATGAGCTGCGTTATGTTTTTCTTGTGTTTTTCTTCAATTTCTTTCAAGACAGTGTCTGTGTAACTTTCAACTTTTTTGACCATATCAGAAAAAACAGCAGGTTTGTTAATGTTATTTGCAAGTTGTACATGTGTTTTATATAGTTTTTGAGATAAAGTTTTTTTTTCGAGTGTAGAGCTTTGATTTCGTATTTTAGCCAAACTTTCTGAGCTGTTTCTTTCACTTTTTTACCACTAAAAGAACTTTTTTTAATCTTTACATTGATGTAGTTAGGTACAAGGTTATTGGATTGGCAAATATTGTTATTTGTTATTTTGTAGACAAAAAGAAGAAATCTCTCTCCCTCTCTAATACACACACACACACACACACACACACACACACACACACACCACATACATTCACAAAACAGTTGGTAACACTTAGAAAATCAAATGAATCTCTATATTAAAAAGATGGCAGATACAGTGATGTGTAACGAAAACAGTGAATGGAAAGTGAACTGTAAGATGTCCACCTGGTTGCCAGATGAGAAAAAGCAGTTTGCTTAGATGCAGTGAATTAGAAGTTACCTGTAAGTACCTTTCCATTTCGTAAAAAAAAAAAAAAACGTTAAGGAACTGTTTTTAAAGCCATAATCCAGAGGTGAAAACATAACCTATGTGTAAAAAGGACAAATCATGTAATATTTCAGGACACCCACTGAAGGTGCCTCGTAAAAAAGGCGAAATGCGTCTGGGTGCATAAGTGCGTGACTGCGTGTGAGATCGCTCTCTAAGTTTTCATCTATTTTTAGCTTTCAGATATATATTTTAACGGTTTTTGTGATAATATTTACTATATAAGTGACTTATTAGTGGTTTCTTCATTCACCTCTGCCTTTCTTGTGTTGTGACCTGATATTTGTGAGTGTTTCGTATCGAGCAACTTAACCTCTTACCCGTGTTTACGTTCCGTGCTGACCAGTTGCAGCTGTAGCGGCGCATCGAAAGCTAAGTACTTATTAATTGTTTGTGTATAGTAGTTTATTTAGGAACTTTAGTAGTCTTCAACCGGTGTTCTTGGTGTTTTCCGGTGAAATAACTTCAGAAGAAATTTTTGCGAACTGCTTTCAGTTTCGTTACTGGGTCATTAGACGTTTGATTTTCTTTCTGTGTTATTCTCATTTGTTGTTGATTAATACTGTCAATAATAGTAGTTACTTCCCTTGTAGAGCAAGTTTGTGATTATTGTAGTCAGTTTTTAACATCTTCTTATTGTAGTAGCGGAACTTAGATAAAGTTGTTTTCTTGTTTCAATAACTGTAAAATTTTACCATGTGTGAGAAGTGTGGGCTTTGCCGTAGGTTCGTGAGTAGTGGATTGCGGTGTGAGACTTGTTCGAAGTATTTTCACTGGGGGGGGGGGGGGGGGAATGCAGTGGGGAAGCCAATGGGCATTCTGGTGAGATCCTCTCCTGGAACTGCAGGTTATGTAGCAAGAGTATCTTGATAGAGGAGCAGGAGCGTAAGATCTGTGCCCTTCAGGTGCAGTTGAAAAACGCACAGGAGGAGCTAGATAGGATGAGGAAGGAGAAGGGGATTGGGGAATGGGAGCTGGCTGTTGGCAAGAGATCTGCTAGGAGAAGAAGATTTTCAGATAGTTTTACTATTGGTGTTTACAATAGATATGACCAACTGTCAGAGTCTAGTGGAGAGGAATCTCTAGTAGCTGTAGATGTAGGAAGTATGCAGCAGATCTCAGCAGTTACGGTGGCTAGGACAGTTGCAAAGTCTAAGAGAAAGAAGAAGGTTCTGCTGTTAGGTAGTTCTCATGGAAGAGGTGTAGGCCAGCAGTTGCAGGAAGTGTTGGGGAGTGAGTACCAGGTCACCAGCATTGTGAAGCCTAATGCAGGACTGACTCAGGTGACTGTTAACATAGGGGGGTTATGTAAGGATTTTACTAAAGAGGATCAGGTAGTGATTGTGGGTGGGGCTGGTAATAGTATTGATAGGGATGGGGATTATGACATAGGTGGTGACCTGGAAAAGATAGCCACTCAGACTGGCAACACGAATGTGCATTTCGTGGAATTGTTTCAGCGTCACGATCGGCCTCATCTTAATACAGCCGTCAGGCGTAATAACATGAGACTTGGGGGTGCGCTGATGACAGAAGGCATGAGTCACATTTCAGTGGTGTCGGTGGAGTCTGTCAGCAGGACGGGTTTCACTAGACATGGCCTGCACCTCAACGGGTATGGAAAGGGGAGGTTGGCAAAGCTTGTAGGTGACAGCATAGGTGAGCGTGGTGGGATCACTCATGGGAAAATTCCGGTAGTTGTGGGTGTTAGAGCTGTACCTTTTTTAGAGAAGTCAGCTGATAGGTATTCCTGCTTAAGGGAAGTCTCTCTAACAAAGAAGCCACTTTCGAGAAAGCTTAGGTATCCGATTAATGAGGGAATTATTATATTTCATCAAAATATACAAGGTATTAGAGATAAAGTTAGTGAACTGCTTATAGAAATTATTGATATATCTGAACACTTCTTAAATAAGGAGATAATTCAGAGGCTTCCTTTACCAGGATACAGGTTGGCTGGTAGCTTTTCTATGAGCTCTTTGCGGTGTGGAGGAGTAGCCATGTATGTGAAAAATGGTATCCCATTTGAGCCAATTGATGTTTCAAAGTACAGCACTGAAAAGGTGTTTGAATGTTGTGCAGGTGTGGTTAAATTTAGTGGAGCTAAACTTCTTACTGTTGTTATTTATAGATCCCCAGACTTCGATTTCACAACATTTTTGCTAAAGGTAGAGGAGGTTCTTGGTTCACTTTATAGGAAATACAAAAAGTTAGTTATATGTGGTGACTTCAATATTAATTGTATGTGATTGTGCAAGGAAAAGGATGCTGGTAGACCTCCTTAATTCATATAATCTTATGCAAACCGTATTCTTTCCAACGAGAGTGCAAGGGAACAGTAGAACAACCATAGACAATATGTTTGTTCATTCCTCATTACTAGAAGGGCATTCTGTTAGCAAAAAGGTGAATGGCCTTTCAGATCATGATGCACAAATTTTAAGTCTAAAAGATTTTTGTGATGCAACACATGTTAAATATAGTTACCAACATTTTAGGAAAGCTGATCCAGTTGCTGTAGAGACTTTTGTAAACCTTATCAAGGAACAAGAGTGGCAAGATGTTTATAGAGCTGATACAGTAGACGATAAATATAATACTTTCCTCAAGACTTTTCTCGTGCTCTTTGAAAGTTGCTTTCCGTTAGAACGTTCAAAACAGGATACTAGCACAAACAGGCAGCCTGGGTGGCTGACTAAAGGGATAAGAATATCTTGTAGAACAAAGTGGCAATTATATCAAAACGTTAGAAACAATCACAATCTTAATGCAGCAACCCATTACAAACAATATTGTAAGGTGCTTAAAAAAGTTATTAGGAAGGCAAAAAGTATGTGGTATGCAGATAGAATAGCTAAGACTCAGGATAAAATTAAAACCATATGGGCAGTCGTAAAGGAAGTGGCTGGTCTGCACAGACAGGTCGAGGATATAGATTCAGTGCATAGTGGGAATGTCCGTGTTACTGATAAGTCGCATATATGTACAGTATTTAATAATCACTTTCTGAATATAGCAGGCGAACTAAATAGAAATCTAGTCCCTACAGGGAATCATATAGCGCTCATAGAAAAAAGTGTTCCGAAACTGTTACCTGAAATGCTCCTCCATGATACTGACAAGAGGGAGATTGAGTTAATAATTAAATCACTAAAGACCAAGAACTCTCATGGATATGACGGGGTATCTAGCAGAATACTGAAGTATTGTTCCATGTATGTTAGCCCAGTACTAAGCCATATCTGTAACTTTTCCTTTAGGAGTGGTCGGTTTCCTGACCGATTAAAGTACTCGGTAGTGAAGCCACTTTATAAAAAGGGAGACAGGGATAATGTTGACAATTATAGACCTATTTCTATGCCATCGGTGTTTGCTAAAGTTATCGAGAGGGTTGTATATACAAGGTTACTGGAGCATTTAAATTTACATAATTTACTGTCAAATGTACAGTTTGGTTTTAGAAATGGCTTAACAACTGAAAATGCTATAGTCTCTTTTCTCTGTGAGGTTTTGGACGGATTAAATAAAAGGTTCCGAACGTTAGCTGTTTTCTTTGATTTAAGGAAGGCTTTTGACTGTGTTGACCACAAAATATTACTGCAGAAGTTGGACCATTATGGAGTAAGCGGGGTAGCTTACAATTGGTTCGCCTCTTACTTTAAGAACACAAAGCAGAAGGTAATTCTCCGCAATATTGAGAGTGGTGGTGATGTTCAGTCCCAATGGGGCACTGTTAAATGGGGCATTCCCCAAGGGTCGGTGCTGGGGCCACTGCTGTTTCTTATTTATATAAATGATATGCCTTCTAGTATTACAGGTGATTCAAAAATATTTCTGTTTGCTGATGACACCAGCTTGGTAGCGAAGGATCTTGTGTGTAATATTGAAACATTATCAAATAATGTAGTTCGTGAAATAAGTTCGTGGCTTGTGGAAAATAATTTGATGCTAAATCACAGTAAGAATCAGTTTTTACAGTTTCTAACTCACAATTCAACAAGAACTGATATTTGAATCAGACAGAATGGGCATATTATAAGGGAGACGGAACAATTCAAGTTCCTAGGCGTTTGTATAGATAGTAAGCTGTTGTGGAAAGCCCATGTTCAGGATCTTGTTCAGAAACTAAATGCCGCTTTATATACCATTAGAACAGTATCTGAAATAAGTGACATTTCAACACGAAAAGTAGTCTACTTTGCATATTTTCATACGCTTATGTCAAATGGTATTATTTTTTTGGGTAATTCTTCTGATTCAAAAAGGGTATTTTTGGCTCAAAAACGGGATGTTCGAGCTATGTGTGGTGTAAGTTCGAAAACCTCTTGTCGACCCCTATTCAATAGTCTGGGAATTTTGACATTGCCCTCACAGTACATATTTTCTTTAATGTCGTTCGTTGTTAGCAATATTAGCTTATTCCCAAGAGTTAGCAGCTTTAACTCAGTTAATACTAGGCAGAAATCAAATCTGCATGTGGAATGCACTTCCTTGACTCTTGCGCAGAAAGGAGTGCAGTATTATGCTGCATCCATTTTCAATAAACTAACGACTTGTCGCCTGAATATGTTTCTTATATTTCATTTTATCTGTTTCTACAATCCACAAGTGAATATGTTTCTTATATTTCATTTTATCTGTTTCTACAATCGTGTTATAATTTCATTTATTGACTCGTTCCATGACCATGGAGACTTCTCCTTAATGTTGTCCCACGGAACAATAAATAAATAAAAAAATAAATAAAAAAATTTCGATGTGCAGCATGCAAAAGGCATTTTCTTTGAAACAACTGCAATTTGCTTGTGCATAGTCCTCAGGCCACTGTATAGTATTATTCATTGTCTGCCGCCATAGTTCTTTAAAGATCACAACTGTGAGATGTTGGAGAGATTCCCAAGATACGTAGTGAATGAACTTGACAAATTCATTAAACCATCCTCAGAATTATAAAAATTCAGTCTTTTGTTTCTGGATTAGAGCACAGTTATTGAATAAGTTCTCCATCAGTTACTGGGTATGAAACAATAAATGTGCATGAATTAGTTCCTATTATACGGCAGTAAACTACAAATAATATTTTAAAAATCATAACATAATAAAAGTACAATACTTCATATTGGCGTCCTGTCATGGTCGCCAATTTGATACTGCCCTTCCCTTTCCAATAAAAATTAAGTGTTTATTGAGTTTATCTATTGTATTCAAAAACTGTTGTCCTTTGCAAACTCTATATATGATTTACCAGTCTTAAGAACGTATTATTAAATTTGTTAAGGTAAACAAAATAAGGATTTGGAATATGCTGGAGCACCTATGCCGTTAGCACGCATGCTGGTGTGTTGAGACAGTGATTTGTTGCAATAGATGAAATAGTGTTTCCGACCTTGTGAGTCTCGTCCCAATCGGCTCAGTCTCCTTTCTGTTCCTTCCTGTGAATTCATGAAACTGCTGTAGGTTTAGTTGAAATGAGAACTGAGAAGTATTTGATCCAGCCTCACCCTGAATTTCCAGGTGAGCCTTGAATTTATTTTCTCCGTATTATTCAGTTATATTCACAACAGTGTAATGGCATCGTTTTATTCCACACATTTCCACATCCTAGAAGATCAAATGCAAGTTAACGAGAGTATTAAGATGATAAGAACTTCTTTATCACGACTCTGCAAATCAAAAACCTAGTAAGACACACAATGCATACAGGTCGCCTAATATGGTTAACATTGAATCTTCATTGACTTTGGCCATAGTTTGACACTTCATAAGTAAGTAGATAAGGAGAGTTGAATGTCAGTTTTTCAAACTCAAAGAAAATGTGATATTACACAGCAAAATACCTACGAAGGCTGAATTACAGAGACTATATAATGCTGATTGGCAATAGCGAGGGTAGTGTCTCTTAAATATGTTAACATTGAAGGAATATTGAAGAGTTGGGAAGTCTTGTCTGAAAGTATTTGTCTGAAGTGTGGCGCTCTAAGGAAGTAAATAGTCGACGAAAATCAGTACAATATAGACAAGGAGAGATGGAAGTGTGGTTCCATGGTTTATCCAAACAAACAATTGCACGTAGCCTTTGAGCGTATAAAATTTACTTTCACTCTTAAAAATAAAAAATACAATAGCATTCGGTTACAGCAGATAAAGTATAAAACATACAGGTGACGATAAGGATAAAAATACACTTCAAAGATGTCACATGTAAGGACCGCTAGTCTGACGACACACAAGCACAGAAATGTAGCATTGTTACGGAGATATGTTGCTGTAGATAAACAATGAATATTAGTTGAGTGGATCGGATAACAAATGAATAGATAGTGATCGGAATTGGGGAGGAAAGGAATCTGTGACACAACCTGACTAAAAGAGAGAATCGGTTGTAAGGATTCTATTACATAATTTGTTTTACTTCCATCTAAAATATTGATTTGAAATATGAAAATAAACATTGAATATCGAAATGCTGCTGAGTGATGGGAGATGAGCGACTAATCGGAATCAAAATGGTTTAATTTATAATTTTTGAAGAATTTTATTTCGTGTTCACTGCTAAGAACTCGTTTAATTTTTATACATTTTGTGTTCAATAGTTTTATGAGAGGCACCGATATCTGCAGAACTTTTTATTCGAGTCAGATGCTAAAATCTAGGACGGCAGTTACGATTTTTATATTGGTAACTTAAATTTTCCTGAATTTTTACGTTTTACGCCCCTTAGTGCGCTGTTTCACCGGAACAAAATGACAAAACGAACATACGCTTAGCTGGAACAGTTGCCCTCTATATTGGAGGCGAATTTTGAATGACATTTAAACAAATTTACGTCTCGCTTTTAAGGAAGAATCCCACTACACGGTTGTGAGGACACATTGCATGGAATCATCTGTGTGGAAATGAAGGGAAGTTTTCTGGGAGGGGCATAGGGAGGATGGGGATACAGAGGGAGGCTGATATTTGAGTAGTATAAACAGTTGTAAGTGGATGAAAGAGATGTAGAGAAGCTTCCTGGCAGATTCAAAATATGTGCCTGAGCAGGACTTGTACCTGCGATGTTTGCGCCTTTGGAAATGTGGTCTAAGGACTGAGCTATCGAAGCACGACCCACGATCTGCCCTCACAGTTCTACTCCCGCCAATACCTCATCGCATTGTGAGAGTCGAGCTTGAATATCTCAGTCAGCAGAGCAACTGTCCATGAAAGGCGAAAGTCCTAGTCTCGAGTTCAGAGTTAGCACACAGATTTGATCTGCTAGGAAGTTTGAAATCCGCTCACACTCTGCTCCAGAGTGAAAAACTCTTTCTTAAGATGCAGCGGCTTCGAGAACTGCATCTCACTGAGTATGTGCCGTTACTCTCTGAGAGTTATATCTGCTTGGGTGGTGGTCCACTATGGTCAGTGGTGGAACGGCTAGTTGGAGGCTGAGATGCCAATACTCCACGACCTAGGCCAGATAGCAGTGAGGCAGTAAGTGGAAGCCAGTTTCACGTCCTACATATCATCAATGACATAGCGCTCATGAACACACATTTATTATTCAGAACCAAAATAGTTGTGCCGATGTCCAAAGAAGCCAGTGGCAGAGGGATGTAAGCTGTATACAGTTGTCAGAGACGGAGCAGGTCATCACGTGACTTGGTGATGCCGTTCTGGTGTGGAAGAGATGACACCAACAGTAAGGGTCAGACCAGGTGTCATCCCACTGCGGCAGCCGCACTGCTTCGAGGTGCCCAAGTATCCTCGGACGAGGAGTGCGAGATCATCATGTGGACCCAGTGTATAAGGAGCAGCATACCACAGTGACGTCTACTAGGAGCGGGGCAGCCAGGAGTTTTCCTGCCCAAACAATGGCGGATGAGAGGCTGACCGCCAGAGATTTTCAGGGTTGAAGGTTGGCAGTAACTGAAGTAGGCCCGCAAATGACTGCTGTGTAAAGGGTGCTACGTCGACAGTATCCGACTTGGCATGAGCATCAGCACCTCAGCCAGCAGAGGCAGAGTCCATAGAGAGTGACTGGTTCAGCCATGTAGACTCCTAGAGTTGTAGACTCATGAACTCGTAGATTTCTGGACTTGTAGACAGACATAGGTCTTTGCTTGGGTTTGGTGTCCATCATAATGCGATACCTTTGACTATAAAGGAGTAGTATTTATATGGTCCTGTCCTGTGCTTGTTTCGCTACAGCATCAGTTTTTATCATTCATGCCACAACAAGTCTTTGACTCAGATGTGAAGTAACCAGGCGACAGACGTTGCAATGGTTCGAGTTCCTGTGACCTGCAATGTAGTAACTGCCTGGCGTCATACTACAGTTCGTGTTGTAGCAGCAACAGACCCCGATGCAATAACTTTTGGTCGCCTCTGACTATGTGGCTCCTTGCGTTATCCGAGGCCCATGTCTTAATTTTTACTCAGCTGTGCCCAATTATTTATCTGCCGCGCAACGCTGCAACACTGGCATTAAACTCAGAGAGATGACTTGAAGTCTGGGACGCGGTGTGCCCGTGCAGCGTCGCTGGCGTACCTGTCGGCGGGGCTGTTCATGGGCTGGAACGCGCCGATGCTGCCGCGGCTGCAGCAGAACTCGTCGCACATCGTGCTGACGGAGGACGAGGCGTCGTGGCTGGGCGCCGTCGGCTCGCTGGCGTTGGTGCCGACGGTGGTGGCGGCCGCGGTGCTCGTCAACACGGTGGGCCGCCGCTGGCTGCTGCTCGCGTCCGCCGTGCCCTTCCTGGCCGCCGCCATCTGGGAGCGCTTCGCCACCACCTTCGGAGAGCTCATGACCGCCGTCGTCGTGGCCAGTCTGGGCATAGGCCTCGTCATACCGGTGAGTGCCCTGCATAAAGGTTCTTCTATTGCCGTTTGGTGTGTATATCATGGGGCCACCAACTTGCTGCCGGAAAAGTCATAAAGTTTTAATTCACCTCGCAAAATATCAACTTGTGACCATCAAACTTCTTGATGATGTTCGACCGTGTCTACACATTCACCTTACAGTGCTGCACGTTCTTCCCAACCGTGGATGATTAAGAAGAAACCATAGTTGAAGAAGTCTACATGTATTTCTTGATACAATAATTTACCAACAGCCGTATGTATTGTAGAAATTTATTTTATGAACTTCTTATATACTACCAGTTTCGGCGTCACATTGATTCCATCTTCAGACCCCACGCATCATAGTCGTAAAATCGCTGTACACGGAAGGAGCCATATAACTGGATCCGTGAGTCAAGTCGCTATGCGTCAACTCTTCGTGGCCTGATGCATAGCGATTTAATTCACGGATCCAGTTATATGGCTCCTTTAGTGATAGCGATTTTACGAGTATGACATGTGGAGCCTGAAGATGGCATCAATGTAACGCCGAAACTGGTAGTATATAAGAAGTTCATAAAATACATTTCTACAATACATACGGCTGTTGGTAAATTATTGTATCAAGAAATACCCGCCGGCCGTTGTCCCACAGTCCATAATGGATCAACAAAGAAGTCTACATGTGGACTGCTGAGGAGAAGTCCTATCAAGGAAACAAAGAAAATTCACCGGGTACTGCAACGGCGCAGTTACTTGATCTCGTCCTACAGAAAGTGTTCACTCACCTGGTAGTGAATTTCTTCTTCTGCAGTCAGGTCCACACGTCGTCCCTGTTAAAACGAACGATGTTATCCTACTGGAAAAGCTATAGTAGAGCCAGTAGCATTATACGAATCTAACTGGTGCAACAAATGTTTTTCAGTATTAGGTTGATTGAGAGATTAATTGAAAGGTAGTTTGCGACTGAAAACGTTGATATATTTCACTTGTTTGATACAAAACAACGCCAAGTCCATGTTAACCATAGTTATATTTTCATTCACACGCTGTCACACTCATTTGCAGTAGGAAGTTCTCGGTAACTAATCAAACCCGTTGCCAAAAGGATTAATAAACGAACTGACTGTGATATAATGCTCGCTCAGTTATTATGCAATTTGACCACCACGAATGTTCAGATTGCGATCGCGCTTCGTATAACACGGCATGTAGATTTTCGTTATTCAAAGTCGCAGGTTACATATTAAAATCGGAATTCAACGTGTTCGTTTTTTCACATGTTTACGGCCACTTTGCGACACGTCGCTGTCAAGTTTTCACCATTATCCATTAAAGTTTTCGCATTTATTCAGGGCTTCTTATATCAACGTCCACACATGATCACGGCTAAGATCCAAATTCCACTTAGGCTTCACAAAGCAATTCTCTTAGCGCACAAAACACGCGCGAATGTTCTATCCTCTGCTTGGCTTATATACGTCGTAACCGATCCAATATTACTATCCAACCGCGAAATACCACTTCTTTTACATTCGACCAATCATAACTTAATATCTTTTATGAACAGTTTATCAAAAGAACAAGTTTATAAAATTCACAAATATCCAGATAGCTTCAGATACTAAAATTATTGTAAAATGTATCTTGTTTCACCAGTCCAATAAACTGGCTAGTTGCAATTTACAATAACCCTTGAGTATGATTCTCCCTCTGTGTACCCACTTCCCACGCTAGAATGTACTCCACTAACAGATATAACAATATTCATTTATTATCTTACTTTCCATTCGCACCATCATTCACACCAATAGACAAATTAACAATAATTAATAACAATTGTAACAATCAAATAACTATAGTTTTGTTTAATAAATTTCTTAGCTACTTGATAATTTCATAGTCCGCGGTTCTGTGTAAGAAACCAGTCACCGCTTAAATTTTGATTACTAACCAGCACTGGTGGCCGCAGAATTTCGGCATACGAAGTCACCCTCGTTCTATCAACGGTCTTGTCAAAGAAAGCGGACAGGCGGACAGGGGTTGAGGGCAATCTCTTGTCCTTGAGGTGGGAAACTGCTCCTAAAGGCAGAAGAATCAGAAATGATCAACGGCATGTGGATGCAGAAGGCGATGGAAACCACTGCATTAAATACACATAACGCTATGTGATAGCGTGTCATGATTTCTCCATTGGCAAAAGATTCCAGAATAGTCCCCCTTCGGATCTCCGGGAGGAGACTGCCAAGTGGGAGATGACCATGACAAAAAAACTGAATGACCAACGAAAGGATAACGTTCTGCGAGTGGAGACACGGAATGTCAAAAACTTGAACTTGGTAGGGAAGCTAGAAATTCTGAAAAGGAGAATGCAAAGGCTCAATCTGTATGTAGTAGGGGTCAGTGAAGTGATTTAGAAAGAAGGCAATTATTTTTAGTTAGATGAATATGGGTAATATCAACAGCAGCAGAAAATGGTATAACGAGAGCACGATTCGTTCTGAATAGGAAGGTAGGGCAGAAGTTGTGTTACTGTGAAGAGTTCAGTGCAAGTGAACCAACATCGACAATGGTAGTTCAGGTATACATGCCGACGTCGCAAGCTGAATATGAAAAGATAGAAAAAGTATATGAGGACACTAAAAGGCGAATACAGAACATAAAGGGAGATGAAAATCTAATAGTCATGGGAGACTGGAATACAGTTGTAGGGGAAGGACTAGAAGAAAAAGCCACAGATGAATATGGGCTTGGGACTAGAAACGAGAGAGGAGAAAGACTTACTGAGTTCTGCAATAAATTTCAGCTAGTAATGGCGAATACTCTGTTCAACAATAGCAAGAGGAGGAGGTATACTTGGAAAAGGCCGGGTGATACGGGAAGATTTCAGTTAGATTACATCATGGTCAGGGAGAGATTCCGAAATCTGATACTGGATTGTAAGGCGTACCCAGGAGCACATATTGACTCAGATCACAATTTAGTAATGATGAAGAGTAGACTGAAGTTTAAGAGATTAGTGAGTAAGAATCAATACACAAAGAAGTGGGATACGGAAGTACTAAGGAATGGCGAGACACGCTTGAAGTTCTCTAAGGCTGTAGATACAGCAATAAGGAATAGCTCAGTAAGCAATACAGTTAAACAGAAATGGACGTCCCTAAACAGAGCAATCACAGAAGTTGGACAGAGAAACATAGGTACAAAGAAGGTAACTGCGAAGAAACCGTGGGTAACAGAAGAAATACTTTAGTCTATCGATGAAAGACGGAAGTACAAAAATGTTCAGAGAAATTCAGGAATACTGAAATACAAGCCGCTGAAGAATGAAATAAATGGGAAGTGCAGGGAAGCTAAGACGAAAGGGCTCCGTGAAAAATGTGAAGAAATCGAAAAAGAAATGATTGTTGAAAGTACTGACTTAGTATATAGAAAAGTCAAAACAACCTTCGCTGAAATTAAATGCAAGTGTGGTAATATTAAGAGTGCAACGGAAATTCCATTTCTGAATGCAGAAAAGAGAGCGAATAGGTGGAAAGAGTACATTGAATGCCTCTGTCAGATGGAAGGTTTGTCTGATGTGATAGAAGAAGAAACAGGAGTCGATTTAGAAGAGATATCAGTGTTTGAAGTGGCAACAAAATGACTGTTCACGTTGATATGCAGGACGTATGACTCTGGCGGCATACCCTCTGACTTTCGGAAAAATATCATGCACTCAATTCCGAAGGTAGCAAGAGCTGACATGTGCGAGAATTATCGCACAATCAGCCTAACAGCTCATGCATCCAAGTTTCTTGCAAGAGTTGTATACAGAAGAATGCAAAGAGAAGTGAGGATCTGTTAGATGACGATCAGTTTGGCTTTAGGAAAGGTAAAGGCACGAGAGAGGCAATTCTGACGTTCCGGTTGATAATGGAAACAAGGCTAAGACACGTTCATAGGATTTGTCGTCCTGGAAAAAGATTTTGACAATGTAAAATTGTGTAAGATGTTCGAAATTCTGAGAAAGATAGGGTAAACTTTACGCAGTAATATACAATACGTACAAGAACCAAGAGGGAATAATAAGAGAGGGAGACCAAGAACGAAGTGTTCAGTTTAGAAGGGCGCAAGACAGGAGTACAGACCATACTGTTCAATCTGTACATCGAAGGAACAATGATGGAAATAAAAGAAAGGTTCTGGAGTGGAATTAACTTTCAAGGTGAAAGGATATCAATGATGAGATTCGCTCGTGACATTGATATCCTCAGAGAAAGTAAGGAAGAATATCGTGATCTGCTGAATGGAATGACAGTCTAATGAGTATAGAATATAGATTGAGAGTAAATCGATGAAAGACAAAAGTAATGAGAACTAGCAGCAATAGGAACAGTGAGAAACTTAACATTAGGATCTGCCAGCCTTCTTGTAGACTATAGTGACCTGTGCTTTTTTTGTTCGAAGAATCTACGATAAATTATAGTCAGAAGAGGGGCTAATTCAGCCGCAAATTCGGTGTATAATATGATAGGGATTCCATTGGGCTCTGGAGCTTTGTTCAGTTTTAACTAGCTCAGCTGGTTCTCAACACCACTGACACTAATATTTATTTGATTCTTCTTTTTAGCTGTAAAAGGATTAAATTGGGGCAGTTCTCGCGGGTTTTTCTTTGTAAAGGAACATTTGAAAACAGAGTTAAGCATTTCAGCTTTTGCTTTGCTTCTCTCGATTTCAGTTCCTATCTCATTCACTAGGGACTGGACGCTAACTTTAGTGCCACTAACAGCCTTTACATATCAACAGGTTTTCTTTTAGATTTAGCAAAATATCTTTTGATAATATTCTGCTTCGGTAGTCATTGAAGGCATCACGCATTACTCTTTTGACTGCCAAACGTGTTTCATTCAGCATCTCTCTGTCTATAGCCCTATACTTTGATTTACGCCAACTACGCTGTAATCTCTTTGTCTTTAGAAGTTTCTTTACACTGATTGTCCACCATGGAGGGCACCTCCCATTACTAACTGTTCTACTAGGTACATATCACATCATTGAATGCTAAACCATTCTTTTAAACTTGAGCCACAGTTCTTCTATGTGCTCCTGCCATCTATTGAAAGTTTCATGTTCCTTATTGATTTTTTATGTAGTTTACAGAACACATATATATTTATGCTTGTATTAGTCGTCCTTTGTATTTTGGTGATTGTTGTTGCCACAACCTCGTCATGGTCACTGATACTCGTTTCGATGTGAACATCCTCCACGAGGTCAGGTCTATTTGTTGCTATTAGATCCAATATATTTTCATCATGAGTGGGATTCCTAACTATTGCAACGTCCCCTTAGAAAAATTATAAATAACTGTGCTGGTAAGAAGGTTTAGAAGGGTTATTTGATTTTCAAACAGCTGAGTGAAACTGAACGTACTCAGACATTTCTGTCTTTACTTACTCTGATCATCACCAAACTGACACACAATATTTTTAGCGCAACGCAATCTGACTTTCAATAATCCCCACAAAAGAATGGCCCTGACTAACAATAACCTATACCTTTCATGAATCACTTACCTCACAAAAATCTTCGGTACTCGAACTGCTGCATTACAGTGAGCGCCAATACTGCCAGCTAAATAAAAGGTTCTAACTACTGAAGGCACTAACTGCTGATAGGCACAGTTAGCAAATAAATGATTTTGACAGAGAACAAACAATGTATTTACCTTAATAATGTTCAAAAGTCATCATATATATATGAATTCATGATCTCCATCTTTACAAATTTCTTTTTTCTGGCGGACACATGTCCAGGTTGTCCACTTATAGCAACCTCTCAAAACTCTGTCATCTCTCTCTCCACATCCACCACCGCTGGCGGTTCAGCTCCAACTGAGCAACGCTACATGCTGTTCCCATCCAACTGCCCAACACTACAATAGCGAATATTCCAAAAATGCCAACCAGCCACAGACTGCACACAGCACAGTCAGTGATTTTCATACAGAGCGCTACGTGGCGTTACCAATAAAAAACTTAAACAGCCTACTTACATAGCCACCATGGTCCCCACAAAAAATTTTACAAATTGTTTTTGGCAGTGCCCAATACTGATTTGAAAAAATTTTTCATAATTACAATAACAAAGATATCAAATGCACTCACTTATTGATACACTGTTGGTCAAAAGCAAAAATTGTTCTCATAAAGACAGTCCTGATCATTCATCACTGTAGTAATTGCATTTTTTTTTAAGTCCGAGCAGTAAAAGAAAATGCACAAGGAAGCAGTGGATTTCCATGCAGTCTTGAAGAAGTAGTGTTTTTTCCTTCCAATGGAAAGACAGTGCTGACTCTTGACATGCAGGCAGGTAATGGGCCACAACACAGCAAACCCACATCAGAGTCAGTCGAAGTTTTGAAGAATATGTTTAGGTAGGTCATCACAGAGCAGACCAACTGTAGGTCTAGTAGAGATTATGGTTTTGGTAGGCCACCAAAGGTGCAGACCCACTATAGTCCTTGTAGAGATAATGGTATTGGTAGGCCATCGAAGGTGCAGACACACTTTAGTCCTTGTAGAGATAGCTAGTAGCCATCCGCTGCCACTGTGCGGGAGCACAATCACAATTGAAGAGTTTGCGGATAATATAGCAAGTCAATAAACCACCACTTGTGCACTCACAAACGTTTTGGAATGTCCTTAGAACCAGCAGTGCTGTTAGCCAGTCCCTTGCTGAATTATCAACACACGTGCAAACGCTAACAATATAATGTGCATATACTATGACCAAAAAAATGTGTGCACTGAAATGAATCCCTACAAGTTACTTAATTTGATGAACTGGTGTCAATTACAATTTTATGACATGAGAGTACAATTACAAAGGTACAGAAAACATAATTAATAACATAATAATACAGATATAGTTTGCAGTAATACTGGCTTTACAAAAATAATAGCAATAAGTATATACATCAGTGTCACAGAAATTCTGACATAAATAAATTAAAAAATGAGAAGAGCTTTCGAACATTAACTTCACACATGAGCATTGAAACAACAAATTAAATAATGTTAAACATCTTTACAAAGTAAATAACATATTGTTAATGGAAATTATATTTGAGGATAACATTATTCTTCATCATAGTGAATGTAGCTTAGTATTAGAAAAATTCTACAACATAACACTTATCAGATAAACACATAAAGACAGGAAGAACACAAATACACAAGGGTACACAAACACATAGCGAAATAACATAAAAGGAAAGGACAGGGTTTGTTTTCAGTGTACTATTTGGTACTGCAGTCCAACCCAAAACTTCATTCCATACATCTTTCCTCTTATTTCAACATTTGCTCCCACAAAAAAATCCTATCCACGCATGCTTTATGTATTTATATGTTCACATATTTCTTACTTCTTTATTTACTTTTCATTATCTTACCTCGTCATTTGTTTCCAAGAAAAATTCACCTAAACCTGTTGTCCCTAAACCCAACTTTTTTGTTCATATCCTCTTTCAAAATAATTGTGCTTCATTGTACACTACTTTTTTGGCCAAACCTTTCTCTTATACCTTGTCAATGCATATCTTCCAATTCATCACAACTCATTCTCTTATATAGCCTATCCCCTCTTAAGCTAACTGAAATCTATTGAGCTCAGATGTATATACTAGAGAACGAAGCAATGCAGCATCACAAAACAATTAACACAAACAGCAATGACAAAAAAAATGGAAATTGGCAAAGCAAGTAGTATATCTAAATTAGCAAAGCAAATGCAACGTTACCACTAATATGAGCCAATTTGCAGGAACCAGAGAAATAAATCAGTAGTAAAGCTGGCTTAATGCAATGTAAAATTCGGTAGAACTATGCCTGGCAAATGCAATAACTCATACCTAAACATGATAAAGCTCAAGCAGAAAAAATATTACAGTAAAGATAGGAAATATCTAATACCTATGTCAGATCTTAACACTAGAGTAATGCATCACAATAACTTACACTGCCAAACTAGTTACCAAATCGTTGAAAAAATTTATGTATGCAATTCCTGTGAAGGGAAATATCTATTTGTGCTCCCTTTTTTTAAGAAAGTAGATCATAAAATTATTATTTAATGCATCCGTGGAAAGAGAACATTACTATTAGTTCACCTATTAAATTTTATCTAACCAATGCTGCAGCACAGCTATAATCTAGATATTAAACAAAATGAGTATATATATATATATATATATACTCCTGGAAATTGAAATAAGAACACCGTGAATTCATTGTCCCAGGAAGGGGAAACTTTATTGACACATTCCTGGGGTCAGATACATCACATGATCACACTGACAGAACCACAGGCACATAGACACAGGCAACAGAGCATGCACAATGTCGGCACTAGTACAGTGTATATCCACCTTTCGCAGCAATGCAGGCTGTTATTCTCCCATGGAGACGATCGTAGAGATGCTGGATGCAGTCCTGTGGAACGGCTTACCATGCCATTTCCACCTGGCGCCTCAGTTGGACCAGCGTTCGTGCTGGACGTGCAGACCGCGTGAGACGACGCTTCATCCAGTCCCAAACATGCTCAATGGGGGACAGATCCGGAGATCTTGCTGGCCAGGGTAGTTGACTTACACCTTCTAGAGCACGTTGGGTGGCACGGGATACATGCGGACGTGCATTGTCCTGTTGGAACAGCAAGTTCCCTTGCCGGTCTAGGAATGGTAGAACGATGGGTTCGATTACGGTTTGGATGTACCGTGCACTATTCAGTGTCCCCTCGACGATCACCAGTGGTGTACGGCCAGTGTAGGAGATCGCTCCCCACACCATGATGCTGGGTGTTGGCCCTGTGTGCCTCGGTCGTATGCAGTCCTGATTGTGGCGCTCACCTGCACGGCACCAAACACGCATACGAGCATCATTGGCACCAAGGCAGAAGCGACTCTCATTGCTGAAGACGACACGTCTCCATTCGTCCCTCCATTCACGCCTGTCGCGACACCACTGGAGGCGGGCTGCACGATGTTGGGGCGTGAGCGGAAGACGGCCTAACGGTGTGCGGGACCGTAGCCCAGCTTCATGGAGACGGTTGCGAATGGTCCTCGCCGATACCCCAGGAGCAACAGTGTCCCTAATTTGCTGGGAAGTGGCGGTGCGGTCCCCTACGGCACTGCGTAGGATCCTACGGTCTTGGCGTGCATCCGTGCGTCGCTGCGGTCCGGTCCCAGGTCGACGGGCACGTGCACCTTCCGCCGACCACTGGCGACAACATCGATGTACTGTGGAGACCTCACGCCCCACGTGTTGAGCAATTCGGCGGTACGTCCACCCGGCCTCCCGCATGCCCACTATACGCCCTCGCTCAAAGTCCGTCAACTGCACATACGGTTCACGTCCACGCTGTCGCGGCATGCTACCAGTGTTAAAGACTGCGATGGAGCTCCGTATGCCACGGCAAACTGGCTGACACTGACGGCGGCGGTGCACAAATGCTGCGCAGCTAGCGCCATTCGACGGCCAACACCGCGGTTCCTGGTGTGTCCGCTGTGCCGTGCGTGTGATCATTGCTTGTACAGCCCTCTCGCAGTGTCCGGAGCAAGTATGGTGGGTCTGACACACCGGTGTCAATGTGTTCTTTTTTTCATTTCCAGGAGTATATATATATATATATATATATATATATATATATATATATATATATATATATATATAAAGCAAGGCATTCAATGTCATTCACTAGTCGTATGGCATTTCAGTAAATTTCAACAATTATAAGCTCCAAAGAGTAGTTATACGTCTTGAAGTATGAGCGTGTCGTATTTGCGATGCTTTCTACAAAGAAATGTCAATACCGAGGTTAAGGCCCTCTTTTTTTCCTCTACACGTTTCCAGGCGACTGTCGCACAGCTGGGCGCCCACAGCGAATTACGTCGAGGTGACCTAACTTCCTTACCGAAATATTTACATCAGTTTCCGCTGCAGTGACAGTTTGATCCAAATAAAATTTCACAGGTCGAGAAATTACAGTAGAAATGTGAGAAGTGAAATCTCATGAATAGCAGCGTTGTGATACATTCACGCATGTACACACATTTCGTAACTCTTAAAGTACGATTCTTGATTTTCAACATTCTTTTTCACAAACCAGTATCCCTAACCTCTTCTCATTATTCATATACATGTAAACATATAATCACATTCCTCATATAGCATCATCTTATTGATAATCAACTTATCTCAACAGCGTAATACACATTGTCGTCACAATAATAACATCATTACACCTCAGCTAAATCTCAAAAACGTCGCAGCTAAAAAATATTCTCTGCTCATTTCAATACTGTCATCTACCTCAAACGTACTTAAAAAATCATGATCCCATACCAAATACATCATTCAAAGCTCTCATAGTATCACAATGGTTCCAAAAAAATATGAACAGTTCACAAAGTACAGACAAAATACAATTTCATAAGTGAGAATTAATTTAACTATGTAATTACGTAAATATGTGTCACTGATGTAGTTTTATCTCACTCATATAGCTGTGTAATTCTGTCTTAGAGAAATATGGTACCGATGTGTAAAGCTCTATAAGCAAATATCATATTAGCTAGGGCTCATAGCGCTTGCCACACACTTAGTACACAAAGTAGGCGTGTACCCACTGAGGATAAATGTAATTACACCCTCAGATGTTACAGATTACAGCAATGGAATGAAATGCATCACTGAAAACCTTCTATGTATCTTTGTAATTCAAATATCTTAAAAAAATAAATGTTTAAGTACAAAAATTAATCACTAAAATGCGTGTCCTGTAGCGCTAAACTGTGCGTCTTGCTGCAAGATAATTTCTGGCATCACTTGACGGTAAAAATGTGCCAAATGTCGTAGTTATAGTACTTCGTAAGCATAGTTCTGCAGAAGTCAATGTATTTACCTCGTGATAAATAAAAGTGAAATGCTTTGCGTATAGATATCGTAGTTCTTACGTACATTACCGTGACCAATAAAGTACTGTACTGTAACGAAAAATACCTAACGCATTGTAGCTATACCACAAAAGTTACTACTAAAACATGTTTTACTTTCCAGAATAATGCATAAAAACTGTGCAAATATAAAACAGATACAGCCCAAAAGCAACAATGTAAATTGTATCACTCATTAGTAGCTTAGTGATATAATCGTGTAGCTGTCAAATAAACCAAATACTAAGTCATCCGTAATCTCACAGAAAGTACTGTAAATCCAGAATGTATTTTGAAGTAAACCAAAATGTTGCATTAAAATCTCATTATATGTTCCAAATATATATGCTGTAAGGTCGTTACGTAATCATGCAACTAACAAGCAAGAATGTACTCACAATAATACTGTATCATCTGTTCACTATAAAATGAATTTGTTTACTGCCTAAATAAGTTCCCTAGATTCTTGCCTGGATAGTTGGCTTCAAAACATTGTTGCATGTTAACAGTTTCTAAGTGTGACAAAGCATACTAGTAACGTGAAGTGAAAAATTTTATGGCAAAGACTAAGTTAAAAAGCAGATTATCGTTCAGTAACCGGTTTTACATGTGAAATGTGGTGAAAACCTTTGCTCTCCCTAGTGCGCAATTATCATGTGGTATACGTACGATTCTGTAAGGTCCATTGTAAATCGGAAAGAATTTGTGACTCAAGTGTTTCTTCTTATGTGACAATGAATGAGCATTCATGAGAACTTTCTGACCAATATATAGTTTCTTTGCATTTGTGTTACTGTGTAGTTTTCTCCTTTTGTCTGAATCAGAATTTATATTTTTACTGGTCAAATCAATTATGTCTTTGAGTCGAAGTTTACATATATTTGGAAAAGGTACAAGCTCTCTGATTCTGTTTTGTGGTTTTTCATTCTTCAGTACAAGAATAGGTGGTAAGGCAGTGGAGTCATGAGGCATATCATTGAGCACAGTTTGAAAAAGGTGTAAATATCTGTCCCAATACTGATGCTTTCTGTGACAATAAAGTCTGCAAAGCTTATTGGTTTCTTTCATAATCCGTTCAGATGGGCTACAATTTGTCGAGTACAATGAAATAAAAACAGATTGGATTCTACGATTCCGAAGCATGCGTGACCAAACAGCAGATCTGAATTGCGGTCCGTTATCTGAAATGACTTTATTAACATGCCAAACTTCACGTAAGAAATTTATAACAAAGGTGTTGGATACAGATCATCCAGTGGCTTTACGTAACGGTGTAAAAGAAACAAATTTTGAAGTAAGTTCAACAGCGACTAAAACAGACGAAAATCCATTCGATGTTCTGACAAGGGGTCCCAAGAGATCAACAGCAGCAAATTCTTTTAATTTAGAAGGAATGATAGAAAATAACAGAGCACGATGTGAGATAGTAGATGGTTTAGCCTTTTGAGAAAGTTTGCAATAGACAAGACTCTTCGAATTCTCTTTTCCATATTGTTAAAATAACAAGTCATCCATAGAATATGATAACATTTTCGTGGACCAAAATGTGCGTAGCTGAAATGAATGTACCAAATGAGCTTATTAACGAAATCGTCAGGAATGCAAAGAACCCATAGCATGACATCAACAGTGCAGCATTTGAAGAGTATGTTGTTTCTGACCAGATTGCTTTTCTCAAACCCAGCCAGTGCACGCGACAGTGAGTTCGCAACAATGTTCTCCTTGCCTGGAATTCTTACAGAAACAATGCCCAACGTTTTAACCTCTCATGATTTAATTTTGAAGACCTAATAAATTGTAATGTACTATGATCACTGTATACTTTTACATGTTTATCAGAAAGAAAGAAACGGAATTTGTTAAATGCCCCAACGATAGCTAAAGCTTCTAATTCAGTAACAGAATAATTTATTTCAGATTTTGTTAGCACACGGTTAGCAAAAGCAGTGGTTTTCTGTACAGTAGTGTCATTTTCTATGGCTTATTGAAATAAATGGGCACCACTTTAGAAGAATCCGTGCTAAGGCAGAAATCTTGTGATAGATCTGGATGAGCTATTATTGGTGTGTTAAGTAGCGCTTCTTTCAAAGAAATGAACTCCAAAAGTGCCTGTTCGTCGCAGTTCCAAATAGAATTTTTGCAGTGAGAGAACAAAGTTTTGGTGTAACTAGAATTTGCATATTCAGAAAACGACAGTAAAAATTTACGAGACCTAGAAAACTGCACATTTGTTTTTTTGTGGATGGAACTGGAATGGCTCTGATTGCTTCTGACTTTTCAGGATCAGGCTGAATGCCTTCAGAAAAAATAATGTGTCCCAAAACTTCACCTTTGACATATCGAATTCACACTTTTCCAATTTAACTGTAATTCCAGATTGTGCAAAATTACATAACGTACTGTTGAGGATGCGATTATGTTGTTCCCATGAGGCTTCTGCTATAAGAATATCGTCCACATATATGGTGATGTGACGTTTTAAGTATTCAGGTAATATGGAATTTAGCCCACGAATGAGTGCTGCCGAAGAAACATTCAAATCAAAAGCAAGTTTCCGAAATTGATAACAAACGCCGAAACAAAGAAAAGCTGTATATTTTCTACATTCTGGATGAAGCTCAACCTGATAAAAGCTGGATCTGAGATCAATACAAGACAACACTTTTACAACATTAAAATTTTGAAGAAGTTCTTCCAATGTTTGCGGCCTGTCTGTTTCAGGAATGACGATAGTATTGATTTGTCTCGAAACTAAGGCAAGCCTGATAGATCCATTTTTCTTCTCAACAGCATGTAATGGATTTTTGATAGAGCTTACAGCAGGCTCAATAATGCCCCCCCCCCCCCTGTCAAGCATATTGTATTTCTGTTCTAACACGGTCCCTATAATGTGCTGGAATTACGTATGGTCTAACACAAAATTTAGTATGCTCACGAACACGAAATTGGCATTGAAATCCCTTGATTGTTCCTGTTTTGTGAGTAAAAACTGTGGAATGTGATTGTAAAATTTCAAAAAGGTCCTGCCTATCAGTGTCATTACAATTCTCAATTGTTTGAATTTTGTTGTGAATTTGCACCTTGCACCTTGTAATTTAATCTTACGTAAAGGAAGTGTGGGGCAATCGTTCGATTTGTTGCATTTGCTAAAAGCTATTTCACTAATTACTGAAATGGGACTGCCAGAGTCAAGTACTGCCATAAATTTTACATCATTTACTACAATATGAATTACAGGATATGCAATATTGTTGCGTTTTACGTCAGGTTTCTGGAGTAAGATGTCCCTAACGTCTTCTAATTTTACGTAATTAATAGCCATGGCAGCTGCGTCGTCAGCTTCATAAGTACGTTTTGTGGCTGCCAGCGGTGTGAGTCATTGCCTACTGTCTATTTGTTGTTGCGGGTCGTTGTTGGGATTTGGAGATCTAACCTCTACAATTTCAGCTTGCCGAGAGGGCCCTGTCCTGTTTCAATCCCTCCAGTTCTGATTAAATTCTGGTCTATTGTTAAGATTATATCGCCTGTCATGTCGGTAGTTTCTGTAATTTCTTTCTTGTCGGTCACGTGGTGGAGAATTCCTCCATAAGTCGTAACTGCGTGGTGGACCGTTGCGTCTGAAGTTGTTCTGTCTCCCTTGATAATAATTATTTTGGCTCCCATATTGTATGTTTCTCTGATTGTTTCTGTCATAGTCATTACTGCGGAGAGGGGGTCTTCCCCTGTAATTATTATTACTCTGCACACGGTTGTCATACGGGTGGTGTCTGTTTTGGTCACGTTTTGCATTGTAAGAATAGCCTTGTCATGTTCAGTTATTATTCCTGTCATCACGGAATTGCGATGGATGTGACCTGTAATTGTTATTCTCCTGGTTTCGCGCTCCGCGATTGTCAGTGTCAATTTCCCATTCTTGTAAATGTCCCTGAAAAGCTTCACTGTCGTCTTTGTAACGTCCTGCCAAAATAACATGTTGTAGATGTTCAGATAATTTGATTAAGCAAATGCGGATGAGTTCTGAGAGGCTGTATGGGTTTGACAGGTACTGATTCTTGTGCAACATGTCTTCAAAATATTTGACAGGACTGGAGAATTGAGATTGTTCAAAGCGTTTCATCATTATGATGCTATGTTTTACTCGGTCTTGATTAGCTTGAGACCAATACGCTGAGAGGAAGGCATGATAAAATTCTCCTTCACTGTGACAATCGCGAATGGCCGATCGCACTCTAACAGCTGGTACATTCTCTAAGCAGCCACACATAAATTCCAGTCTGTGCTCTAATGACGAGTTGGGAGGAAATATGAGAGAATTGATGAAGCCATGCTTGTGGATGAATGTCGTTGCCGGAATTCTTAAATGTTTTGAATTTAGGTGTGTGTAGTAATGAACAGTTTAAAGTCAAAGTCATCCTGTCGGCGAGTCGCATATCGATCATTGTTACATCGTGTCGGCGGTTCCACCTCAATATTCGGTGCATAATGCCATTTTCTTTCATAATTTCCGGAATGCCTTGTGTTATTATTTTGTGGCTTTTCCATAATTTTAAGCCCCTCTTCCCGTGTTGGAGAGCGAGTCTCCTCTGAAATATGTAATTCTTGTATTACCTGTGTCAACCGATCACGTACTTCCCGGATTTCTCTTTTGTACTGTCTATTGATCTGATTCTGATTTTGTTTAAAATTCTTAATTTGATCGTCCTCTTCTGTGTCTGTGAAGGCTACCGGTCTTGTGTTATTCAGATCATCATCTACCTTTGTAGGTAAGTTAGTGAACTGATCCGAAAATTCGGCTACTATCTCCAATAAAGAACTGATTTCCTCCGTGTGTTTTCTGAACCAGGTTTTAGAGCATCTACTGTGTCCTTTAAGTTTTTCTGAGCTTTTGCAAATTGCGTAACCGAATCTGTAGATGCAACTGAGTCAATTTTAGCTTGAAAGATGTCGTGATTTTCATGAACAATAGATTGCAGTTCTTTTATAGCAGCTTTGTGATTCTGTAATACATTTTTATGGCGCGAAAAGATAGTTTGAAAATGCTCACAAATTTGTGTTATTACGTATTTACAGACTTTTTGACATTTCGATTCAATTTTAAGTAACTCCGCAGTTAAATCTTCACGCGTTTGTTCAAGCGTTTGTTCCGTTGAGTCTAACTTTTGAAGCTGTTGCTGTGTTTGTCTCTGATTTTGTTTCATTTGTTGCACTAATTGCAATAATAATGTATTAGTGTCCGGAATCTGTTCCTCTACTCTTTTCGGTAGTGCATTTGCACCGGCAACATTCGCATTTTGAAAAGCAAAAAATGTGTGTTGACTTAATTGAGAAAAAGGTGAGGACGCAAAACCTGAATCTACGGTATTTGCAAGATGGTGTCCTATCTTTTCGACTTCCTGGGGCGAGCTGTTGCCGACCGATCGATCTACAATACTACCATGTTCACTAATTGTTTCACTGTCTATACCATTATTTGCCGTCTCGTCCACTTACCTAAGCACAAATTACTACTTTGAATGTCTGTTAATACATTACACGATGGTGCTGATAAGCTACGCTCGTCGTCACTATCATTTATCAATTTATTTTTAAGCCTAGTTTTACGTTTTTTACACTCCATAATTATCACATATTTCCCACGATAACAAGAAAAGCACAATTTGAAGAGCAAAGATAAGAAAACACATTAACATAGCACTGAAAATAATATCTAATTAATTGCAAGCACGGCTGCGGAATACTTGGTGCAAATCTACATGCATGTCAGAACTGTTTTACAGGACAACAATGAAAAACTACAACTAAAAAGGAAATTATTTCTACAATTACGCGCTAGCAATAAACAATAACTACACTAATAACTGAAACTACAAGAAAAAGTCAGAAGTTACAGTGAGGCATCCTTGGCTAAGGGTCGACCTTTTTAACGTCCCCTTAGAAAAATTATAAATGTGCTGGTAAACTTCTACGTTGTTTGATTTGCAAACAGCTGACATTTCTCTCTTTACTTATTCTGATCATCACTAAACTGACACACAATATTTTTAGTGCAACGCAATCTGACTTTTAATAATCCCCACAAAAGAATGGCCCTAACAATAACCTATACCTTTCATGAATCACTTACCTCACAAAAATCTTCGTTACTCGAACTACTGAAATACATCGAGCGCCAACACTGCCAGCTAAATAAAAGATTCTAACTACTGATTGGGATAGTTAGCAAATGAAAGATTTTGATGGAGAACAAACAATATATTTACCTTAATAATGTTCAAAAGTCATTATATATATATATCCTCCATCTTTACAAATGACCTCCGTCTTTACAAATTTCCTTTTTCTGGCGGACACACGTCCAGGTCGTCCGCTTATAGCAACCTCTCAAAACTCTGGCATCTCTCTCTCCACATCCACCACTGCTGGCGGCTCACCTCAAACTGAGCAATGCTACGCGCTGTTCCCATCCAAATGCCCAACACTACAATAGCGAATATTCCAACACTGCCAACCAGCCTCAGACTGCACACAGCACAGTCAGTGATTTTTATACAGAGCGCTACGTGGCGTTACCAACATAAAAACCTAAACAGCCTACATACACTATCTGATATAGTTTTCAGAGAAGGCATTTATCAATGGTTCACAGGCTGTTTTATCGCGCCCATCAGTAAAGAAACTGTAATTTTTCCAATTAATTGCTGGATGCTTAAAATCTCCACTGACGATAACAATATGACTGGGAAACTTACGTACATGTGAACTGAGGTTTTCTCTAAAGTTTCGTTTACATCAGGAGATGACTTTGGTAGGCGATGTTGCTGTTGTGGCCTTCAGTCCTCAGCTCTCCATGCTACTCTATCCTGTGCAAGCTTCTTCATCTCCCAGTACCTACTGCAACCTACATCCTTCTGAATCTGCTTAGTGTATTGATCTCTTGGTCTCCCTCTACGATTTTTACCCTCCACGCTACCCTCCAATGCTAAATTTGTGATCCCTTGATGCCTCAAAACATGTGCTACCAACCGATTCCTTCTTCTAGTCAAGTTGTGCCACAAACTTCTCTTCTCCCCAATCCTATTCAATACCTCCTCATTAGTTACGTGATCTACCCACCTTATCTTCAGCATTCTTCTGTAGCACCACATTTCGAAAGCTTCTATTCTCTTCTTGTCGAAACTATTTATCGTCCATGTTTCACTTCCATACATGGCTACACTCCATACAAATACTTTCAGAAACGACTTCCTGACACTTAAATCTATACTCGATGTTAACAAATTTCTCTTCTTGAGAAACGCTTTCCTTGCCATTGCCAGTCTACATTTTATATCCTCTCTACTTCGACCATCATCAGTTATTTTACTCCCTAAATAGCAAAACTCCTTTACTACTTTAAGTGTCTCATTTCCTAATATAATTCCTTCAGCATCACCCAACATCATTCGACTACAATCCATTATCCTCGTTTTGCTTTTGTTGATGTTCATCTTATATCCTCCATTCAAGACACTCTCCATTCCGTTCAACTTCGCTTCCAAGTCCTTTGCTGTCTCTGACAGAATTACAATGTCATCGGCGAACCTCAAAGTTTTTATTTCTTCTCCATGGATTTTAATACCTACTCCGAATTTTTCTTTTGTTTCCTTTACTGCTTGCTCAATATACAGATTGAATAACATCGGGGAGAGGCTACAACCCTGTCTCACTCCCTTCCCAACCACTGTTTCCCTTTCATGTCCCTCAACTCTTATAACTGCCATCTGGTTTCTGTACAAATTGTAAATAGCCTTTCGCTCCCTGTATTTTACCCCTGCCACCTTCAGAATTTGAAAGAGAGTATTCCAGTTAACGTTGTTAAAAGCTTTCTCTAAGTCTACAAATCTAGAAACGTAGGTTTGCCTTTTCTTAATCTTTCTTCTAAGATAAGTCGTAAGGTTAGTATTGCCTCATGTGTTCCAACATTTCTACGGAATCCAAACTGAACTTCCTCGAGGTCCGCTTCTACCAGTTTTTCCATTCGTCTGAAAAGAATTCGCGTTAGTATTTTGCAGCTGTGACTTATTAAACTGATAGTTCGGTAATTTTCACATCTGTCAACACCTGCTTTCTTTGGGATTAGAATTATTATATTCTTCTTGAAGTCTGTGGGTATTTCGCCTGTCTCATACATGTTGCTCACCAGATGGTAGAGTTTTGTCATGACTGGCTCTCCCAAGGCCATCAGTAGTTCTAATGGAATGTTGTCTACTCCCGGGGCCTTGTTTCGACTCAGGTCTTTCAGTGCTCTGTCAAACTCTTCACGCAGTATCTTATCTCCCATTTCATCTTCATCTACATCCTCTTCCATTTCCATAATATTGTCCTCAAGTACATCGCCCTTGTATAGACCCTCTATATACTCCTTCCACCTTTCTGCCTTCCCTTCTTTGCTTAGAACTGGGTTGCCATCTGAGCTCTTGATATTCATACAAGTGGTTCTCTTCTCTCCAAAGGTCTCTTTAATTTTCCTGTAGGCAGTATCTATCTTACCCCTAGTGAGACAAGCCTCTACATCCTTACATTTGTCCTCTAGCCATCCCTGCTTAGCCATTTTGCACTTCCTGTCGATCTCATTTTTGAGACGTTTGTATTCCTTTTTGCCTGCTTCATTTACTGCATTTTTATATTTTCTCCTTTCATCAATTAAATTCAATATTTCTTCTGTTACCCAAGGATTTCTATTAGCCGTCGTCTTTTTACCTACTTGATCCTCTGCTGCCTTCACTACTTCATCCCTCAGAGCTACCCATTCTTCTTCTACTGTATTTCTTTCCCCCATTCCTGTCAATTGTTCCCTTATGCTCTCCCTGAAACTTTCTACAACCTCTGGTTCTGTCAGTTTATCCAGGTCCCATCTTCTTAAATTCCCACCTTTTTGCAGTTTCTTCAGTTTCAATCTGCAGTTCATAACCAATAGATTGTGGTCAGAATCCACATCTGCCCCTGGAAATGTCTTACAATTTAAAACCTGGTTCCTAAATCTCTGTCTTACCATTATATAATCTATCTGATACCTTTTAGTATCTCCAGGATTCTTCCAGGTATACAACCTTCTTTTATGATTCTTGAACCAAGTGTTAGCTATGATTAAGTTATGCTCTGTGCAAAATTCTACAAGGCGGCTTCCTCTTTCATTTCTTCCCCCCAATCCTTATTCACCTACTATGTTTCCTTCTCTCCCTTTTCCTACTGACGAATTCCAGTCACCCATGACTATTAAATTTTCGTCTCCCTTCACTACCTGAATAATTTCTTTTATCTCGTCACACATTTCATCAATTTCTTCATCATCTGCAGAGCTAGTTGGCATATAAACTTGTACTACTGTAGTAGGCATGGGCTTTGTGTCTATCTTGGCCACAATAACGCGTTCACTATGATGTTTGTAGTAGCTAACCCGCACTCCTATTTTTTTATTCATTATTAAACCTACTCGTGCATTACCCCTATTTGATTTTGTATTTATAACCCTGTAATCACCTGACCAAAAGTCTTGTTCCTCCTGCCACCGAACTTCACTAATTCCCACTATATCTAACTTTAACCTATCCATTTCCCTTTTTAAATTTTCTAACCTACCTGCCCGATTAAGGGATCTGACATTCCACGCTCCGATCCGTAGAATGCCAGTTTTCGTTCTCCTGATAATGACGTCCTCTTGAGTAGTACCCGCCCAGAGATCCGAATGGGGGACTATTTTACCTCCGGAATATTTTACCCAAGAGGACGCCATCATCATTTAATCATACAGTAAAGCTGCATGGTAGGCGATAGAAGGATCAAATTATCATTTTACGCCCACCCCTCATACTGTGTCTTGCCCAAACAATCTCACATGCAGCTTCTGTTTTGTATGTTGGTGGAACTGAGTTTCTGTCTATTATGTTAAGAACACAACCTTCATTTCTCATTTGCATATCCTTTCGATATATACTCAAATTTTCTTACACCAACACTTCAATTTTGCAGTGTCTGCAAAGCGATTATGTCAGTAATCTGCCATTTTATTTAACTCAAGTAGAAATCTTGTTTGCAGATGTTTTAAGCATTGTTCTGATGCTGAGCAAATAACATCAACAGAAAAATAGCAAATGTTTTTGTGAAAGTTACTAAGTCTCAAAAATGAGATCGACAAGAAGACCAAAATGGCTAAGCAGGGATGGCTAGAGGACAAATGTAAGGATGTAGAGGCTTATCTCATTAGGGGCAAGATAGATACTGCCTACAGGAAAATTAAAGAGACCTTTGGGGAAAAGAGAGCCACTTGTATGAATATCAAGAGCTCAGATGGAAACCCAGTTCTTAACAAAGAAGGGAAAGCAGAAAGGTGGAAGGAGTATACAGAGGGTCTATACGAGGGCGATGTACTTGAGGACAATATTATGGAAATGGAAGAAGATGTAGATGAAGATGAAATGGGAGATACGACATTGCGTGAAGAGTTTGACAGAGCACTGAAAGACCTGAGTCGAAACAAGGCCCCGGGAGTAGACAACATTCCATTGGAACTACTGACGGCCTTGGGAGAGCCAGTCCTGACAAAACTCTATCATCTGGTGAGCAAGATGTATGAGACAGGTGAAATACCCTCAGACTTCAAGAAGAATATAATAATTCCAATCCCAAAGAAAGCAAGTGTTGACAGATATGAAAATTACCGAACTATCCGTTTAATGAGTCACAGCTGCAAAATACTAACGCGAATTCTTTACAGACGAATGGAAAGACTGGTAGAAGCCGACCTCGGGGAAGATCAGTTTGGATTCCGTAGAAGTGTTGGAACACGTGAGGCAATACTGACCCTACGACTTATCTTAGAAAATATATTAAGGAAAGGAAAACCTACGTTTCTAGCATTTGTAGACTTAGAGAAAGCTTTTGACAATGTTGACTGGAATACTCTCTTTCAAATTCTGAAGGTGGCAGGGGTAAAATACAGGGAGCGAAAGGCTCTTTACAATTTGTACAGAAACCAGATGGTAGTTATAAGAGTCGAGGGGCATGAAAGGGAAGCAGCGGTTGGGAAGGGAGTGAGACAGGTTTGTAGCCTGTCCCCGATGTTATTCAATCTGTATATTGACCAAACAGTAAAGGAAACAAAAGAAAAATTTGGAGTAGGTATTAAAATCCATGAAGAAGAAAAAAAACTTTGAGGTTCGCCGATGACATTGTAATTCTGTCAGAGACAGCAAAGGACTTGGAAGAGCAGTTGAACGGAATGGGAAGTGTCTTGAAAGGAGGATATGAGATAGACATCAACAAAAACAAAACGAGGATAATGGAATGTAGTCGAATTAAGTCGAGTGATGCTGAGGGAGTTAGATTAGGTAATCAGACACTTAAGGTAGTAAAGGAGTTTTGCTATTTGGGGAGCAAAATAACTGATGATGGTCGAAGTAGAGAGGATATAAAATGTAGACTGGCAATGGCAAGGAAAGCGTTTCTGAAGAAAAGAAATTTGTTAACATCGAGTGTAGATTTAAGTGTCAGGAAGTCGTTTCTGAAAGTATTTCTATGGAGTGTAGCCATGTATGGACGTGAAACATGGACGATAAATACACTCCTGGAAATGGAAAAAAGAACATATTGACACCGGTGTGTCAGACCCACCATACTTGCTCCGGACACTGCGAGAGGGCTGTACAAGCAATGATCACACGCACGGCACAGCGGACACACCAGGAACCGCGGTGTTGGCCGTCGAATGGAGCTAGCTGCGCAGCATTTGTGCACCGTCGCCGTCAGTGTCAGCCAGTTTGCCGTGGCATACGGAGCTCCATCACAGTCTTTAACACTGGTAGCATGCCGCGACAGCGTGGACGTGAACCGTATGTGCAGTTGACGGACTTTGAGCGAGGGCGTATAGTGGGCATGCGGGAGGCCGGGTGGACGTACCGCCGAATTGCTCAACACGTGGGGCGTGAGGTCTCCACAGTACATCGATGTTGTCGCCAGTGGTCGGCGGAAGGTGCACGTGCCCGTCGACCTGGGACCGGACCGCAGCGACGCACGGATGCACGCCAAGACCGTAGGATCCTACGCAGTGCCGTAGGGGACCGCACCGCCACTTCCCAGCAAATTAGGGACACTGTTGCTCCTGGGGTATCGGCGAGGACCATTCACAACCGTCTCCATGAAGCTGGGCTACGGTCCCGCACACCGTTAGGCCGTCTTCCGCTCACGCCCCAACATCGTGCAGCCCGCCTCCAGTGGTGTCGCGACAGGCGTGAATGGAGGGACGAATGGAGACGTGTCGTCTTCAGCGATGAGAGTCGCTTCTGCCTTGGTGCCAATGATGGTCGTATGCGTGTTTGGCGCCGTGCAGGTGAGCGCCACAATCAGGTCTGCATACGACCGAGGCACGCAGGGCCAACACCCAGCATCATGGTGTGGGGAGCGATCTCCTACACTGGCCGTACACCACTGGTGATCGTCGAGGGGACACTGAATAGTGCACGGTACATCCAAACCGTCATCGAACCCATCGTTCTACCATTCCTAGACCGGCAAGGGAACTTGCTGTTCCAACAGGACAATGCACGTCCGCATGTATCCCGTGCCACCCAACGTGCTCTAGAAGGTGTAAGTCAACTACCCTGGCCAGCAAGATCTCCGGATCTGTCCCCCATTGAGCATGTTTGGGACTGGATGAAGCGTCGTCTCACGCGGTCTGCACGTCCAGCACGAACGCTGGTCCAACTGAGGCGCCAGGTGGAAATGGCATGGCAAGCCGTTCCACAGGACTACATCCAGCATCTCTACGATCGTCTCCATGGGAGAATAGCAGCCTGCATTGCTGCGAAAGGTGGATATACCCTGTACTAGTGCCGACATTGTGCATGCTCTGTTGCCTGTGTCTATGTGCCTGTGGTTCTGTCAGTGTGATCATGTGATTTATCTGACCCCAGGAATGTGTCAATAAAGTTTCCCCTTCCTGGGACAATGAATTCACGGTGTTCTTATTTCAATTTCCAGGAGTGTAGTTTGGACAAGAGGAGAATAGAAGCTTTTGAAATGTGGTGCTACCGGAGAATGCTGAAGGTTGGTTGTTTTTGGGGAAGGAGACCAGACAGCGAGGTCATCGGTTTCATCGGATTCGGGAAGGAAGTCGGCCGTGCCCTTTGAAAGGAACCATCCCGGTATTTGCCTGGAACGATTTAGGGAAATCACGGAAAACCTAAATCAGGATGGCCGGACGCGGGATTGAACCGTCGTCCTTCCGAATGCGAGTCCAGTGTCTAACCACTGCGCTACCTCGCTCGGTAGAATGCTGAAGATTAGATGGGTAGATCACATAAGTAATGAGGAGGAATTGAATAGGATTGGGGAGAAGAGAAGTTTGTGGCACAACTTGACAAGAAGAAGGGGCCGGTTGGTAGGACATGTTCTGTGGCATCAAGGGATCAAAAATTTAGCATTGGAGGGCAGCGTGAAAGGTAAAAACCGTAAAGGGCGACCCAGAGATGAATACACTAAACAGATTCAGAAGGATGTAGGTTGCAGTAAGTACTGGGAGATGAGAAAGCTTGCACAGGATAGAGTAGCATGGAGAGCTGCATCAAACCTGTCTCAGGACTGAAGACCACAACAACAACAACAACTAAATGGCTTTGCACAAATGGGCTAGTTTTAAAATTTAAAATACGCAGTTCGTTCAGTTTTTACGTTCAAACGTATCCCACCTCCTACTGACCTAAATTGTGAGCAAGAATAAAAGGAGTAGAAAATTGTAAATTTTTAAGTGTGCATATTAAAAAGAGTAAAAAACTGGAAATTCTTAGGTGTACAATTTGACAAAAACTGAACTGGAAAACCCATATGGTGGACCTGTTAAAACGTTGTTCAGCTACTTTTTCCATAAGAATAACTTTCAACGTAGGGGGTATAGAAGTCACTAAGTTATCGTACCTTTCATATTTACAGACGCTGATGTCTTTTGCTTTAATATTCTGCGGTAACTCGTCGCTTAGTCAAGAAGTATTCATTGCACAAAAGGAAGTTATTAGAATGAAAATGAGGTGACAAAGTCATGGTGTTATGATATACACATAAACAGATAGCGGTAGCATCGCATGCACGAGCTACAAAAGAACAGTGCATACACAGGTGATTCATGTGAGAATGTTTCCGACGTTATTGCGGCAACACGACCCGAATTAACAGACATCGAATATGGAATGGTGATTGGAGCTAGACGCATAGGACATTCAAATTCGGAAATCGTTAGAGAATTCAATATTCCGAGATTCACAGCGTCAAGAGTGTGCCGAGAATACCAAATTTCAGGCATTGCCTCTCACGACAACGCGGTGGTCGACGGCCTTCACTTAACGACCGAGAGCAGTGGCGTTCGTGTGGAGTTGTCAGTGTTAACAGAAGAGCAACACTGCGTGAAGTAATGGCAGAAATCAATGTGAGACGTTAGTCGAACGTCTCCGTTAGGACACTGCGGCGAAATTTGGCGTTGATGGGGTACGGCAGCAGACGACCGACGCGATTGCCTTTACTAACAACACAACATCGCCTGTAGCGCCTATCCTAGGCTCGTAACCATATCGGTTAGACTCTAGATTACTGGAAAACCGTGACCTGGTCAGATGAGTCCCTATTTCAGTTGGTAAGAGCTGTTGTTAGTGTTCGAGTGTGGCGCAGATCCCACAAATCCATGGACCGATGTAGTCAACAAGTGACTGTGTAAGATGGTGGCTGGACCATAATGGTGTAGGCTGTGTTTACATGGGATAGACTGGGTCGTGTGATCCAACTGAATCTATCATTGACTCTAAATGGTTACGTTCGATTACTTGGAGACCATCTGCAGCCCGGCTCCCCCCGTCGGAGGTTCGAGTCCTCCCTCGGGCGTGGGTGTGTGTGTGTTGTCCACACTGTAAGTTAGATTAAGTAGTGTGTAAGCTTAGGGACCGATGACCTAAGCAGTTTGGTCCCATAAGATCTCACCGCAAATTTACAAATTTACATCTGCAGCCATTCATAGACTTCATGTTCGGAACCAACGATGAACTATTTATGCACAATAATGAACCTTGTCACCGTGTTGCAATATTGTTCGCGATTGGTTTGAAGAACATTCTGCGCAATGTGAGAGAATGACTTGGCCACCCAGATCGCCCAACATGAACCCCATCGACCATTTATGGGACATAATCGAGAGATCGATTCGTGCATAAAATCCTACACCGGCAACACTTCCACAGTTATGGAAGGCTATAGAGGCAGCTTGGATCAAATTCTCTGTAGGGCACATCCAACGACTTGTTGAGTCCATAGCACGTCAAGTTGCTGTGCTACGCCTGGCAGAAGCAGATGCGATACGATTTTAGGAGGGATCCAATGACTTGTAACCTCAATGTATAGGGGCCATTCATAAACTTACCTGTTGCAAGAATCTCTTTAAGCAACTGCCTCACAATATATTTATTCGCATATGAAATGTGTTATCAGCACTCCATGTAAGATTTGAGAGTATCAGCTGTTCACAACACTAGAAGAAAGAGTCATATGCATTACACTTTAATGAACTTAACTTTGGCACAGAAGTATTCAGGCACAAAACTCTTTGACAGTCTACCATGGAAATATAATTTCTATGTTTTCAAGTACAGTTTAAAGACTTTACTTCTAAACAACTTCTGCAATAGCATACACGAATTTCTGGTTCAAATGGTTCTAAAGGCTCTAAGCGCTATGGCATTTAACATCTTAGGTCATCAGTCCTCTAGACTTAGAACAACTTAAGCCTAACTAATCTAAGGACTTCACACACCATTGCCCGAGGAAGGATTGGAACCTGCAACCGTAGCAGCAGCGCGGTTCTGGACTGAAGCGCCTAGAACCGCTTGACTGCAGTGCCGGCACGAATTCTTGGCTAGAGATAATTAGTCATCTTTAGAGGAAAGAACCTGTAAATGGCTAGTATGCTGCCATATAATTATTCAACTTTTTTAAAGATTATATATAAGATTCTCCTGTTAATACGTTCCATATCAAAAAATTTGTTGTCTACTTCATGTAACTATACCTAACTACAGCAACTTTAACTATAACTACTTGGCAAGTGCTCCAATGATGACCTTAGCTTTGTTGGAGGTATTGCTGAGCACAAACAGAAAACTTAAATGGACGTCAGTCACTATTATATACAGGGTGAATCACCTAACATTACCGCTGGATATATTTCGCAAACCACATCAAATACTGACGAATCGATTCCACAGACCGAACGTGAGGAGAGGGGCTAGTGTAATTGTTTAATACAAACCATAAAAAAATGCACGGAAGTATGTTTTTTAACACAAACCTACGTTTTTTTAAATGGAACCCCGATAGTTTTGTTAGCACATCTGAACATATAAACAAATACGTAATCAGTGCCGTTTGTTGCATTGTAAAATGTTAATTACATCCGGAGATATTGTAACCTAAAGTTGACGCTTGAGTACCACTCCTCCGCTGTTCGATCGTGTGTATCGAAGAGCACCGAATTACGTAGGGATCCAAAGGGAACGGTGATGGACCTTAGGTGCAGAAGAGACTGGAACAGCACATTACGTTCGCATGCTAACACCTTTTTATTGGTCTTTTTCACTGACGTACATGTACATTACCATGAGGGGTGAGCTACACGTACACACGTGGTTTCCGTTTTCAATTACGGAGTGGAAAAGAGTGTGTCTCGACATGTCAGGCCAATAGATGTTCAATGTGGTGGCCATCATTTGCTGCACACAATTGCAATCTCTGGCGTAATTAATGTCGTACACGCCGCAGTACATCTGGTGTAAGGTCGCCGCAGGCTGCCACAATACGTTGTTTCATATCCTCTGGGGTTGTAGGCACATCACGGTACACATTCTCCTTTAACGTACCCCACAGAAAGAAGTCCAGAGGTGTAAGATCAGGATAACGGGCTGGCCAATTTATGCGTCCTCCACGTCCTGTGAAACGCCCGTCGAACATCCTGTCAAGGGTCAGCCTAGTGTTAATTGCGGAATGTGCAGGTGCACCATCATGCTGATACCACATACATCGACGCGTTTCCCCCAAGTCCTCAAGTAGCATAGAAATCAGAGAATCCACATCTCGTTCGCGTCTTTAATAATTAGTAAAGGAGCCGCAATACATATTATTGTCGTCTAAGTGGTATAGCTACCAGCAAGGATATACGGGCAAGAAAGTAGACAAGCTGAAACACCAAACTATCCTCACAACTATTGTAGCATCCGAAAGCACAGCTTGCATAATCTTCGTAGACTGCTTAAAGAGGTGGTAACGTGCTCGTGTAATTAAGTGTATTTACGTGCAGAGTTTTCTATCACTTTTAATAAACACATGACGTATGGCGATGCTTGTATGCTGTGTATTACGTAGAGAAACACTAGGAAATCATTTCCGACAACGTACCAAGGCGTGCTTTACAGTTAAGTGTCCAGTTGATGTGTGAATGTCGTTTGCAATATTTTTCTACAATTCTGAAACGCAATAATTTAAACTCTTTCTAGTAGTATAAGCAGACTCTGACCGAGCGTTCGTTCCACTCTATATCACAAGATCCTGAACGATGCTTTACTGCATTTTTCTCTTTATGCCATGTTATTTACGAAAGAGTGTTCTAAAAGGTACTTCGCTGTTCCCAAGGCACAGAGATTCTCAGTAGACAATGTCTTTACCTCGAATCTAATGGAGATACGCCGAGTACTAGTTGCTGTGATTTTTGGGTATGTTATGTGAAATACCTCCAGATATCGTGGAGTGTTCCTTATCTAATCTGTCACTAGCGCTAGGAGCAAACAGATACACTGAACTCCTGCACCTCAGACGCTTTATTCTACCTATTGCTGGTTTGGTCCAATCACTCAGGATACCTTGTCAGTGTGTAACAACAAAGGCAGAAACTACGTAACAACCATATTCATAAAACCGACAGCTGAGACACATCCAGCGTGACTGCTACACAGAAAGAAATTTCTGATGCAAATATTATCTTACTGAGGCTACATTGAAGGGTGCTGTAACACGCACAGGTGGCTAAACATCCTGTCTGGGTATTGCGAGATCACTTATAAGACTCCTGGAGTGCAGTATAATTTTCACATAAGAGAATGAAAGCTGATCAGTTGATAATTTTCTGTCAAGTACACTTGAAAGAATATGACCAACGAATTCAGTATGTTGTACACCCGGATCGTTGAAGCGTCCCAGCGCTCAGACTGAATCGGCAGAATACTTGTACCAACGCAGTGCAGTCTAAACATCCAACTGGTGTTTTCAGCACATGTTTCTTTGATATTCAAAATCTATGATGCTGCTGTAGTTATTTATTGTGTTACTACAAAATGTGTGCAAGGAAATCGAAATGACTTGGAGCTCTTTCACCAAGAACCAACAGTACAGAAAATTCTCTCAATATGTTGTTATTTTACACAGCTGTAAGGTTTTTTTACTAGCACTTATACATTTTACCTTTTACACAACAACACATTTCTAAGGTGCTGTTGCTTCACCAGATCATTACGAGTAGCTTAAAATGAAACTTGAAAATCCTAATAATGGAACTATCGCCCCCAAATATGCATAGGCAAACAAAATCTCAACAGTAAATAAATACAGTCGACAGACTTTTATTAATGGAACATACCACACAAGGAAATCTACCCAGTTAGCTGTACCAGCTAATTCCACCTTGATGGTAGTGTCTGAATGTCGTGGTGTGACGTCTACTAGGCACTGAAAGTGTACGGAGTCCGTCCTGATCCCTGATAATGTCTCAGGTGTACAGTACACGATTGAATCCACTTGATCCTGGATGCCACACAAGAACCCGCATATACATGGTGTGTTTATACAACCATTGTGACTCAATCAGGGAGCATGGTGGGGGTGCATTATGTGCGAGCTGCTCTAGGCGAAACAACAGATGCATATGATCAGCCAGTACTTCCTTGTATGTCCCGGTGGTGGGAGACAGGGGCCCTTTTTCATACCACGTTAACATTCTCCACACGAGTATACTTCCACCACCAATTATGGTGGTGTCGTCTTTTGATGCATGATGCATATGCCTCGTATGGCACTTAGTGTACTTCTGCCAGGCATACGCTCAAACTCCCAGATGAACAAGCATCCAGCGGTCGTAGGTCTGTGACATTCATTGAAGAAACTCTTGTCAGACTGTTGCTCCTGCACGATATAGCGAAGGGAAGGCTCTGCTTGATACAACTTCTCATCGGTTCTTGCTCTCTAGCAGTAAGTGGCAAATGATTTACTGTGGCCCCTGTAGTCGATGGTATAATCTGCTAAAGTTGCCATTTACCTCTGTCATCACTACTCAGGTATTCCTGGCACTTTGTCATGGCGGCGACGGTGGCGGTATTGCGCACAAAATTATTTGGCCCCCACTAGCGCAAAAGACGCGTGTGGCAGGTGACAGCTACAGATGAAGCTTATGCACAAATGCATAGTTCCCGTAACTCGTATCAAGCAGCTAGGGAGCCTGCAAACAATCGTTTTTACAGGTTGCGTGTGTACGACCAACGATCTGACAAATACGCAGGCGGAAAAAGTCAATAGTTTTATACTAGAATACCGAAGAAGAAATAAATTCATAAACAAAGTATAAGCCAAAATCCGACCACATGTACTCAAAAGGAAATCACATCCAACAAAAAGGGGTAGAAATGTAGCGTAGCAAACAAGGTTTTTTACTATAATAATGACAAAATAAAGAACAGAATCACGTGGAAATCATTCCCATAGTAATTCGTTAGGAATATTAAGTAAAAATGAAATTTTCTTCCCCTTGTTCCATGAATTTTCGAAGTGGTAAAGCCTTGGGTTGCACTTGAAACTAAGCTTTCCTCTTGTTCTGTATTCTCTATACTGTGTGATGGAGGAAGCAAACATTCGAAAGTACCGTTTTTAATGATACTTCTGCTTTCTTGTTTCGTTCCTCCTACAAAAGTTTAGTATCATTGCATATATTTACGGGTGACTAATTACGAATACCTTTTCCTGCACCTGCGGTGCTCAAAGATTGTGGCGTCGTGCTATGTATTGTATTAAAGAGATAACAACGAAAAAACAATTGAGGTGCGCATGTCGGCTAGCGAGTGTCAGCTGAAGTGGCCGCCCCTTCGGTACAGTGTGACGAACACCCCCAGTGCTCAGCACGAGCATGCGTTTCTGTCCAAGTGCCACGTTAATTTGTTCGAGTTGTAACTCCCCCGCCCCGCCCCTTTCAAGACACTGACGATTACCCATGACACAGTCGATCGTAGAGAGAGCTTTGTGCTTTGAGACTGCTTGTCCCACGTGTCCAGTACCCTCGTTCTGGGCCTTGTGAGTCTTGTCCATCTTGCTTTCGACGCGGCGCCAATAAACAATATAAGGTCTCACAGTACCCCATCTACCGTATTCCTGTGTTTATTGCATGATGAGAGCCCTATCTTCAACATAGCATCTGTTTATATTTCACATGATCGTATGTGTGTTTGAACATTAAGTAATTTTACTGTTCATGTCAGTTCCGTAACATGAAGATGTTAAATAAATCACAAGATAAAAAGCCACCACTGCACTACGACCATACGACCTTTATGAGACGGTTACCCAGAAAGTAATTCCGAAAACAATGCTACGAATGCAAAACATTACGTATGTATTATTTGAAGTCTCTTGAGTGAGCGCTCCAAGTTCCCATTACTTCCGACAGATAGCGTAGCTACAGGACAGTTTCAAAGTGGCGTCTGTAGGTGATGTATGTTACACGGGATCTCCTGCCTACATGTCAGACGCTCTATCCATCTGAGCCTCCGAGGGCACTGAGGATAGTGCGACTGCAGGTATTTATCGCCGGCACGCTCCCCGTGAGACCCACATTCTCAACTTATGGTCCACACACTACATTCGTAGTGCCCCTGCCATTATACCCATTACTCGCGGCAGACAATCCACCGAGTCCCGTAAGAGTTCAGGCAAATCGTGTGCATCTGCACTGAAGAAGGTCATCAGCCGGTTAGCCTTAAACGATATGAAGATGGCATCTCTTCTTTCGGACATGTCCGAGAGAACAGATGCCATCTTGATATAGTTTTGGGACTGTGTGTCGTAGACGGTGATCTAATATGCTCGTAAGTCTCGCGACCGCCACGTACACAAATACTTACTACGCAGCTCGCCAGCGACTCTGCCGACAGATCACCACTGTCTACGGCGCTAAATATAGCCCATGCTAATGCACCGTTGAGGCCACGGATTCACTTTTACTGATGGCGATGCCGCGGCAGCTCATTTAATCCTGCATGCAAGTGTTATAAATTTTTCAAATGTCTGCTTAGCATGTATCTGTGGTGGGACGTGAGTACCATCCGGGCATTCCACCTAGTGCAGGGGTTCTCAAACTGTGCGTCGTGGCTCTCAGGGATGATGCGCTCTTCACATGCGGATGTGAGAAAAGGAACAGCGTGTGCGCTGTTAATGATATATAAATGCCCTGCAAGTAAGTGGTGTTACTATCGAAGCGTAGTACATTGCACGTTGTCAGAAATGAAATATGACCACAGTGCGTCATTTGTTTGAGATTTCTAGTTACCGAAAGCGTGAATCTTAATAGAATGAAACGACATTTGAAGTTAAACCACGATAGATTAGTAAGCAAACTGCGAAAATACTATTGCCACAAGTAAACAGAGCAAAACAAAACTTTCACTAAACGAATACGTTTCCTATAAAGCCTCTTCTTTTAACGTAAAAACAGAAATTGCCTACCTTTGGGGAAAGAGCAATAAACCTCATACCATAGCGGAAGCCGTCATTTTACCAGCTGCCCTGGAGATGATGAGTCAACTGCCACACAACTGTCATGTATGCCTTTGTCAAACGCGGCATGGCTGACGACATCAATGATTAGTTGGGCAGTCATTTCGCTGTTCAGTTGGTTGAAGATACAGAAAACCACAGAGAAGTGCATCTAATCTCTTACGTGCTGTATACACAATACGTGCTGTATACACGTTGCAACAAACTTCATGAAGGTTTTCTTTCCTGCAGGAAAATAACTCTTGGAACAAACGCAACAGATATCTTTGAAACACTACAATCTTTTATGGAAGAAAACAACATCAACTGGGAAAACTGTGTAGACGTGTCTACATTTGGACGTCGGAGTATTACTATTATGATAGACTGGACGCTCTGGCCCGTAAAGTGGATGTTCATATCATCAGTACCCAGAGTTTTATCCACCGAGAGGTGCTGTTATCAAGAAGTACGAGCCCTGTCCTTTATGAGATTCTGTAACCAGTGGACGAAGTGGATTAGAGCCGGCCACTTGAGATCTTATCGACAAATATGCGTTGATATGGGGGCTAAGTTCATATCCCTGATTTGTTACGGAAATTTTCGCTGGCTTTCACGTGAGAATCTATTCAAAAAGGTGTACGATCGCAGTAATGAACTTAATTAACTCTTACCTACTTTAAGAGCAACATTTAAGTTACGAGAATTTCGTAGACAGTGGCATTTTTGGATCTGGTGCATATTTGTGACATCTTTGAAATATTCAATTCATTGAATGTATCCCTCCAATATAACGAGACAGACATTCTGTGGGGCAAAATTTTAGCCTTCAGAAAGAAACTACTATTGTCGGAGAAAAAGTTAGATGATAAACATAGAAATTACGTTTTCCCTGTTGACTTTTAGGTGACTGGAGACTCAAAGTCTATATTTGCGGATCATTTAACTAAATTCAATGATTATTCACCGAAGCTGTTTCCAGAAGATGTTAAAAAGTACAACTGGATCAAAGATCCTTTCAGTACAGAACTTCTACCAACACTTACCACTGAAGAACAAGAGCAGTTTGCTAGTATTTTTTCAGACTCCACATTTAAATCGATGTTCGTTGCCTGATGACAACCAGAGTATTGCAGCATGATGAAGCAGGAGTATCCCCAAGTGGTAACAACTCCCTATGAGGCGCTACTTTTGCACCATTCTGTTGATGTGAGATAGGCTTTTCAGCGTTGTCAATCATCACCATGCAATCGATCCTCACTGAATGTCGAGAAAAAGCTGGTGTCTATTTCTAATCTTGTACCATTTGATTAACTGATGAAGAAGCAAGCTCATCATTTTTATGATTTCTTTTCAGAAATGAGATGTAACAACATTGGAGGCTCATTAAAATGTGTTGTGTCAAGAGTTAATAAAGAAATATTCTACCACATTTTTCGAAACGTAATTTTATATAGCCCTCAATTCGAGTCAGCTGTCGTGTGTAAAAGGATCTACGGGTGCTTCTGTTTAGGTCAAGGGAGCCGTAGACCCAGAAATTCTGAAAACCACTCACCTAGTTGGATGTGAGAAAGCGCCTAAAAATCACATGTAGGCTGGCCGTCTGATCGGGTCTCGTCGTTAATCCGCGAGGCGGATTCATCTAATGCCGCGTGGAGTGGCCGAGCGGTTTGAGGCGCCATGTCACAGATTGCGGGGCCCCTCCCGCCGGAGGTTCGAGTCCTCCCCCGGGCATCGGTGTGTGTGTTGTTCTCAGCATAAGTTAGTTTAAGTAATGTGTAAGTTTAGGGACCGATGAACTCAACAGCTTGGTCCCTTAGGAATTTACACATATTTGAACATTTGGATTCATCTACATTTACGTCTACATACAGACTCCACAAGCTACCTTACGGTGCGTGGCGAAGAGCACCCCGTACCAGGACTAGTCATTTCCTCTCCTGTTCCACTCGCAAACAGAGTAAGAGAGAAACGACTATCTACAAGCCTCCGTACGAACCCTCATTTCATTCATCTTATCTTTGTGGTCCTTACGCGAAATGTACGTTGGTGGCGGTGCAACAAATCTGCAGTCGGCCTCAAATGTCGGATCCCTAAATAAAAGCCATAGTGTCTCGCCAACAACCGCGTCTTCCTTCCAGCGGATTCCTTTGAATTCACTAACCATCTCCGTAATACTTGAGTGGTGGTCTAACCTACAGATAACAATTCTAACAGCAGGCTTGTGAATCGCTACGATGTCTTTCTTTAATCCCACCTGGTGAGGATCCCAAACACTCAAACAATACTCAAGAACGGATCACTCTAGTGTTCTATACAAAGTCCCTTTTATAGATTTCTTTTATATATTTCTTTCCAAAAATTCTCCCAATAAAATGAAGTCGTGCATTCGCTTTCCCCACTACAAATCTAATGTGCTCATTCCATTCCATATCGGTTTGTAACATCACGCCTAGATATTTAATCAATATGACTGTATCAAGCTGCATCCTTCTAATGCTGTATTCGAACGTTACAGGATTGTTTACGCTCCTCATCCGTATTAACCTACATTTTTATACATTTAGAGCTTGCTGCCGTTCATAACAAGAACTAGAAAGTCTGTCTAAGTCATTTTGTATCCTTCCATAGTCATTCAACAACGACACCTGCCAAAACATCACATCGTCATCTGCAAACAGCCCGAAACTTTCTTCGAGGACAACATGCTGGGTTCTATCACTTAAAAAGTCTATGAGCCACTCACATATCTGGGAAGCTAATCCGTGTGCTCGGACCTTAGTCAACAATCTGCAGTGTAGCACAGTATCAAACGCTTTCCGGAAATCTAGGTTCTTTTCCATGCATGCTTGGATCATGCGTTTCCAGAGCGCGATCTACGATCAGCTTAAACTTTGTCATTAATTCCTCTATGCCCATCGTACTGGAACTAACTGATGTCCAATGCCTAAGCTGGATACTAACAACGGCTTATCTGCTTTTTCTAGCATAAATCCTTTTTGATGAATTTATTAATTTCAGTGAGCATCGTCACTATGATGACCTCGTGATCACTAATCTATATTTCTATACTGATACTGTCTATAAGGTTACGACTGTTTGTAGCTAAAAGGTCTAAAATATCTCCATTGCTTATGTACTGTCGATCACGTTGTTCAAGAAACTTCTGTAAAACGTGTTCAAAAGTACCTCACAAGGCCGTCTGTACCACCTGCAGTGGATCCATAGACGTTCCAGTCTATACTCGGCAGAGTATCTGGATCAGGCTCACCTCCCCGTGTTCCGAAAGCGGCGCGTTAACGCACTCGGCTGTCCGAAGGGGTATACAGTTTTATTGATCCTCACAACTCAACTACGCTACTTCCTCCATGTGATGCTACATGAACTAATCTCCTGAAGGGTCTTCAACAATTTACAACACATAGGATTGTGACATCAGTTACTTTCTTGAAGCGCGCATGGAATTTCAGACCCGAGAAACACTTTTTTTTCAAAAAATGGTTCAAATGGTTCTGAGCACTATGGGACTCAACTGCTGAGGTCATTAGTTTCCTACAACTTAGAACTAGTTAAACCTAACTAACCTAAGGACATCACAAACATCCATGCCCGAGGCAGGATTCGAACCTGCGACCGTAGCGGTCTTGCGGTTCCAGACTGCAGCGCCTTTAACCGCACGGCCACTTCGGCCGGCTACACTTTTTTTGTCAACATTTCTAGTATGACTCCACAGATTCCTATTAACTATGAAAATTGTTTAGGAAATCAATCTCTCTAACTTATTTTGTTCAATTTACTTGGCATGTACTACCTGTACACAACATCGTAACTTTCGTTAATCTGTTACCGTATTTAAACGCGCGGAATCCTTAATGAGTTATCATTGTTATCGTCTTGGTGCTCTGTCATTTTGTGGTACCCCTCCTCATTTTCTGGATTTTCAGCTACATTTCTGCGTCTTATTATTATTTGTTAGGTCTGTATATATTGCGCCAACTACGTCAGCAAATAAAAAAATGAGTCGGTTAGTTCTTCTGCCGATTGCATACTCTTTGAGAGCAGCCATATATATATATATATATATATATATATATATATATATATATATATATATATATATATATATATATATATGGCATACTCTTTAAGAGCAGCCATATATATATATGGCACTCATGAGAAAACAAGGAAATTTAAACGGATTATATTTAATGTTGTTAATCTGACAATCCTCGGATGCGAGTAGATAGATATTAATGACTTTGAGGTTATGTCTGTATGTACTGAATAATGTTTTGCAGTCAGTAGTGTAATTTTGTCCTGAAATGTTTCCTGTAACATTAACGCTATAGAGGCCAGATTCCGTTTTCTGAACGAAATGATAACAATTCATACGCAGATGCTTTCAATGGAATTATAAATATAATTACATAAATATTGTGAGAATTACCGAACAATCAGTTTAATAAGCCACAGCTGCAAAATACTAACACGAATTCTTTAGAGACGAATGGAAAAACTAGTAGAAGCCGACCTCGGGGAAGATCAGTTTGGATTCCGTAGAAATACTGGAACACGTGAGGCAATACTGACCTTACGACTTATCTTAGAAGAAAGATTAAGGAAAGGCAAACCTACGTTTCTAGCATTTGTAGATATAGAGAAAGCTTTTGACAATGTTGACTGGAATACTCTCTTTCAAATTCTAAAGGTGGCAGGGGTAAAATACAGGGAGCGAAAGGCTATTTACAATTTGTACAGAAACCAGATGGCAGTTATAAGAGTCGAGGGACATGAAAGGGAAGCAGTGGTTGGGAAGGGAGTAAGACAGGGTTGTAGCCTCTCCCCGATGTTATTCAATCTGTATATTGAGCAAGCAGTAAAGGAAACAAAAGAAAAATTCGGAATAGGTATTAAAATCCAGGGAGAAGAAATAAAAACCTTGAGGTTCGCCGATGACATTGTAATTCTGTCAGAGACAGCAAAGGACTTGGAAGAGCAGTTGAACGGAATGGATGGTGTCTTGAAGGGAGGATATAAGATGAACATCAACAAAAGCAAAACGAGGATAATGGAATGTAGTCGAATTAAGTCGGGTGATGTTGAGGGTATTAGATTAGGAAATGAGACACTTAAAGTAGTAAAGGAGTTTTGCTATTTGATAAGCAAAATAACTGATGATGGTAGAAGTAGAGAGGATATAAAATGTAGACTGGCAATGGCAAGGAAAGCGTTTCTGAAGAAGAGAAATTTGTTAACATCGAATATAGATTTAAGTGTCAGGAAGTCATTTCTGAAAGTATTTGTATGGAGTGTAGCCATGTATGGAAGTGAAACATGGACGGTAAATAGTTTGGACAAGAAGAGAATAGAAGCTTTCGAAATGTGGTGCTACAGAAGAATGCTGAAGGTTAGATGGGTAGATCACATAACTAATGAGGAGGTACTGAATAGGATTGGGGAGAAGAGCAGTTTGTGGCACAACTTGACCAGAAGAAGGGATCGGTTGGTAGGACATGTTCTGAGGCATCAAGGGATCACCAATTTAGTATTGGAGGGCACCGTGGAGGGTAAAAATCGTAGGGGGAGACCAAGAGATGAATACACTAAGCAGATTCAGAGGGATGAAGGTTGCAGTAGGTACTGGGAGATGAAGAAGCTTGCACAGGATAGAGTAGCATGGAGAGCTGCATCAAACCAGTCTCAGGACTGAAGACAACAACAACAACAACAAATATTGTGTTAATATCTTAATTCCTATCAAACGACACAGATAAGGAACTTTATCTATGGGCTCCTGAAGAGTACTTCGCTTTATGGGCGCTAAATGGCCAAGTTATCAGCTCCCTACTGGACTGTAACAAAGCAGTCGAGATAACAGGCTCCCAATGTAACAGTGTGTGAAACTGAGATTTGGCATCACGCAAATATATCACACACTTTTACTCATATTTTCTAAAAAATCACCTTCAATTCCGCAAATCGTTAAAATTTCAATGAGAAAAACAAATAGCTCTCTATATTGACAAACATGAAAACAAATCAAAACAAACAAGGAGACCGAGTAATTTCTTTCTAATGTGTATATTAGAATTTGTAACTTAATTTATCATTATTTTTATCATTTCTATAATGATTTAAAAAGAGTACAGGTACATACTTTTACATATACTTTCACCCCATAATTAAATTTTAATACTTTTAGATAAAATACTATGAAGTAATTTCTCATATCAATCCCATAGTCATTTTGTGATAAGCGACGCATTTAAAAAATATTTATAGCTGACGAAGTATTGTTGCTACTGACACTGTCGAGAAATATTAGTTATAACTTGCAGCTACATAAGTTTATATTTTTAAGGCACCTAGCTTTCTAGCGTAGGCTTGAGTATAAAAGGGTTGCAAGTCGATTGACTGTGGCAGTCGCACTTTTAAAGCTGTGACGGATGCGGGAATTACGTGTGGCTGTGTTTCCAATGTGCATCCGTTTAAGTTGGTAACTATGAGGCAGAACTCATAGCTGGTAGACGATGTTGGTTTGATCGCTAGGCCTTCGAGAGCATGTAAAAATGCTGTGAAAACAAATGAACGAAGTAAAAATAGAAGAAACAGTCAAACACAGAACAATTTTTGAATTCAAATAATAACCTCATTACAGATTCCATCTCATGTCATCATGCAGTTGGCACTCATGAGGGCTGGCCGCTGTAGGAGAGCGGTTCTAGGGCTTCAGTCTGGAACCGCGCGACCGCTACGATCGCATGTTCGAATCCTGCCTCGGGCATGGATGTGTGTGACGTCCTTAGGTTAGTTAGGTTTAAGTAGTTCTACGTTCTAGGGGACTGATGATCTCAGATGTTAACTCCCATAGTGCTTAGAGTCATTTGAACCATTCGAACACTGATGAGGTTTGGACTCCATGCATACGTGACATTAAAATCATTACTTCTGAAAACAGGGGCAAACGGTTTTACGGTCCACAGTAGCATACTACTATGGATTTGATCAACATTTTATCCAGAGTTAACATTTCTTCTGGCTGATTAGTATAAATTGTGAGAGTTCCATTTAGGATACAGGTTTGTGCAGCTCGTTCCGGCAAAAATAAAGATAAATTGGAGTTTAAAGTTTCATCAATTTGGAGAAAGTACTATCCCACTTGTTGATGAGACAAGAAATCAGCTACCGCCGTCTTCAAGAAACGTCTCTGCACTTACAGAAAGGGCCGGCCGAAGTGGCCGTGCGGTTAAAGGCGCTGCAGTCTGGAACCGCAAGACCGCTACGGTCGCAGGTTCGAATCCTGCCTCGGGCATGGATGTTTGTGATGTCCTTAGGTTAGTTAGGTTTAACTAGTTCTAAGTTCTAGGGGACTAATGACCTCAGCAGTTGAGTCCCATAGTGCTCAGAGCCATTTGAACCATTTTGAACTTACAGAAACAAACTTAAATCTGGGTACCTACACTCATGTTCAGAACATCTTTAGAGACAGGTCGTTCATATTTACAGGGCATGCACATTAGCATGATATGAAGGAATGATTAACATTTGACCCATGTCGACCGCGGGTTCAAGATCAACAACGATATCGCGGCACAGCACCACCTACAGATAAAATGTGCCTCCGACTGTCCTCGCTATAAACCGAAGGTAATGGATCAGTGTGACTTGAACAGAAGTGACCTCACATACTTATGCATGAACTGTATCGTCAAATGAGTGGAGCCTGAAAGAGGGTGCATTATTGTCATGAGAGAATGTGATGCTTGTATCGGGGACGAAGTCTTTCAGCTGTACAACGGGTGTGTGAAGAATGGTTCGTGGAAGGCCGTAGAGCACGACGAGTCGGGCCAGGTCGCACCACTCAGACCATTCCCCCAGAAGATACACATCTCATACGAATGGCATTGCAGGACAGGTCTGCGTCCTACTCGGCTCTGGCGCAACAGTGGAACAGTGTAACACATCGTGCGCCAATAGCAGTGAGAGTCAATCACCGTTTATTACGGCGTGGGTTACGTGCGCATCGTCCACTTCTCCGACAACCTTTGACGAATGTGAAGGAACTTGCTAGACGACAATGATATACGGAACGACGCCACCGGCGACAGAAAAGGCTTCAGGTAGTAATTTCGGACGAATCCAGGTTCCGTTTGCTTGAAAATTATGGCCGCATTTTGGTTCTCCATAGACAGGAGGAGCGGCATCACAACGACTTCATTCGGACGAGACATTCAGGACCAACTCAGGATCTTATGGTGTGGGATGCTATTGAGCACACCCGCAAATCACGGTTTGTGTGTGACCAGGGCACTGTAACCTGCCTGACCTATGTGAATAAAATCCTGCGTCTCGTAGCCATACACTTTCTGCACAACGTTCTAGACGCCATTTTTCAGCAAGGAAACTCGACCACATGTTGCTGCACGAACGCTTACCCTCTAGGTGTTACACGATCTGACATCCTGTCACACCAAGAAGGTGCGTTTTCGTGCAGCAACACGCCCTGGCCCGCTAGATCATCAGACTTGTCGCCAATCGAAAATGTGTGGAATACGGTGAAACGACGGGGGCAGCGCAGTGACCCAATGCCAATCATCGCAGATACACTTTGGAACCAGGCGAATACAGCATGGTTGGCTACACCAGAGGACGCCATTTGCGCCTTATACGCGTCGATACCATCACGGATGGAACACGTTATCAGGGCCCATGGTGGACCCTGTGCCTACTAGGTAACATAACACATACTGAACCGAAATGGCTGAAATGCTGATCATTTCTGCAGATCATACTCATGTACATGTTCTGTGAATATGAACGTACTATCTACAGTCGTTCAAGGTGTTCTGTTTTTTCTGAACGTGACTGTATTTGGGAATCTGAAACATACCCATTCCTCTTTCTACTTCTTAGCTTAAAACTGCTGTCACTGTATTTGTTTCTCGAAGGTCGATACAGATTCGTGGGAACTGAAACACTACAAAACCCATTTACTCATTGCTGTTCATTGTTCTGGCCTGAACTCATTCTCCATACTAAAATTGCGTGTTAATGCTCTTTGGCCGTGACTATGAGCTATTAATCTCAGCTGTAATCCCATTATCTCGAGGACGTGCTCAACATACTGCTTCGAATGATTTAGTGTTCGATCTTCGAGATAAGCGTCAAGGCTAAGGTCGTTGGCGGAATATGAGTGTTTGCCCTGATATTCTGCCATTATCTTTAATATCTTTTGCACTCAATAAACTGTGCAGATACACCTACATCTACAACACATCCTACGTCTATTCTCCGTAATCCACTTTAAGTGTGCGGCGGAGGGTACTTCAGGTACCGTTATCTTTTACCCACTTCCATATACGCTTGCAGAGCTCAAGAAAGTGACTGTTGGTAAACCTCTGTGTAAGCTCTGACGTCTTTGATAGCGACTTTGATACTCGATTAGTATCTACAAATATAGATAAAGTTATAAAAATGCATCCACGTAATCAGCAAAGTCAACCGCCACCTATGGTTAGAATCCAAATTGTGATTCAACTGCGAAATTTTTTGAAATTCCCTGGACACACACGGCAGTAAGTCTCAAATCGAAAGTGCAAACGATCACCGCACGGGATAGGACAGGTGGTGGTGCTGGTGTGGATGGAAGCTGAGTTCTTAATCCAGCGTCAGGCCGAGCCCAGAAATGGCCTCAGTACAAAATTACGATTTCTGTATACTTAATGATAGTTACAAAAGACGATGGAAACTTTGGTACTGGTTAATTCAAGATTGTACCAGATTAGCATGACTGCAGAATTTGACTAAATTAAGGGGCTTTTTTTTATTTCTTTGAAGGTCCAGTCGGTCATGAAATGGAAACCACAGCGAAAGTAAAAACTTATTTAGCTACACCTTACAGCTACTTATCTACATCGTCACCGCTCCAACTTATATAAATTTTTCGTTGCATGGTACCAATATTCCGACACCCTCGTCTTAGAGGGCAGTCACATTTTCTTCCCTGGTCTGCAGATCGTTGTCTGTGCCAAAATACTATCCTCATACGCAGGGGTTCATGTGAGCGAAGAGATGAAAATCACTGTACGAGAAGTCCAGTCAGTAGACCTATCGTGGATGATTAAACACTTACCATAAAAGATGCTGCAGGTTGTCTTCGTTGCAGCTGCAGTTCGCGGAAAGGCATTTTCACGAAGAAGGACAATACCTGATGACAACATTCCTCTTCGCTTGTTTTGAATTGTCATTCGTTGATGATTTTCTCGGATCACCTGATCCACACAAGGTCATCTATTGAGTCACTTTTCCTTCCTTGACCACCTGCGTCATGAACTTCGGTCTATCTTGTTTCAAAGTAACCGCATCTTTGCCTCACTGTTCTGTCACTCATGACAGTTATATTACGCGGACTGCGTGATACCAGGCAGAACTACTCAGCACGATTTTCACACTTGGAGGGAGATTCTATGGTTCTAGGCAAGTTACCGTACTTACTGTGCGGTGAGAACTGAAGAGTGGGATGTGACACTATCGACGGCTATACAAGAGACACTGTGCAACACATTTGTGCAAAGCCTCATTGGATTTTTATTGCGCGTTTTATTTCGCGACCAATCGGACCCTGCAAAAACAATCTCCCTCTTACAAATAACGTCCAAAATCTATTACTGGCGCACCCAGTGGCAAAGCATTCTTGTGGCAACTTAGCTCTCGTTTCTGCACGTGCTTTCAGCTTTGTTCTGAATTTTAAACGAATTTGAATTAAGGGCGATTACTAAAACAGTAACTGACTGAAAATAGCGTAATAAATTATGTGAAACATATGTTCCGCATACGGCGGAGATGTCCATCAGGCATAGCTATAGTCTTTCATTAATTAAATAGAATTTTGATCAAAATTAAATGAAATGCATTATCTCAGCTCAATGTGATGGTGTTATCAAAAGTCTCGCCAAGATCTTTAAATTGACATCTTAATAATTCCTGTACCAACTCTAATTAAATACCTTCTTCAAAGCTTTGTTCGTTAACACATTCTTCAACATAATCAAACTCACTAAATTTACACATTACTGAGACATTTTTGTCTCCAAATGTTCAGCTCATAGCCCTCTTTAAAATATTTTGCCATGATTTTCTGTAATTTGCATGATTGTCGCGATGCAACCAGATAAGCCACTGAAAGATATCCAGGAATCGGTAGAACAAATGTTTTTAAGCCATCTATTTTATGGATGATTTACATTTTCCTTCATATACTTCCAGTGAATTTCAGTCCGACATCCGCTTCTGGTACAATTAATTTATGTCATCATTCCGCTTTAGATCGTTCCGAAGATAACTCCTAGTAATTTTTACGGGTATTAGTGTTACCAGTTTCATGTGGCCAGTAGCATACTGGAACAGTAATGGATCTATTCGCTCAGCTACACGCCATACGTTACACTTACTTACGTTCGTTGTCATTGTCTGAGCCAGATGCAGCTGCCTGCCCTGTTTCAGAGGATGATTCTCAGCCTTCAAGATCCGGGAAATCGCAGAGGGTGGGCTTATTGGTAGTTGGGAGCTCCAATGTTAGGCGCGTATCCCTTAGGGATATGGCGGCTAAGGAGGGGAAGAAATCCAGTGTGCACTCCGTGTGCATTCCGGGTGGAGTCATTCCTGATGTGGAAAGGGTCCTTCTGGATGCCATGAAGAGCACAGGGTGCAGCTAGCTGCAGGTGGTGGCACGTGTCGGCACTAATGACGTGTGTCGCTTTGGATCTGAGGAAACTCTCTCTGGATTCCAGCGGCTATCTGATTTGGTGAAGGCTGCCGGTCTTGCTTACGAGATGAAGGCAGAGCTCACCATCTGCAGCATCGTTGACAGAACCGACTGCGGACCTTTGGTGCAGAGGCGGGTGGAGGGTCTGAATCAGAGGCTCAGGCGGTTTTGCGACCGTGTTTGCTGTAGATTCCTTGACTTGCGCCATAGGGTGGTGGGGTTTCGGCTTCCGCTGAATAGGTCAGGAGTTTACACTCAGCTGGCGGCTACACGGGTAGCGGAGGCTGTGTGGCGTGGACTGGCCGGTTTTTTAGGTTAGAAGGCCTCGGGAAAGTACGGGGTGGGCTGCAATCTCAAAGGGTGCATGGCAAATACAGGACGTGCTTGGATCAAGGAACAGTCGGAATTGGAGTTGTAAATTGTTGTATTTGTGCTGGGAAAATCCCTGAGCTTCAAGCGCTAATAGAAAGCACAGAAGCTGAAATCGTTATAGGTACAGAAAGTTGGCTAAAGCCTGAAATAAGTTCTGCAGAAATTTTTACGAAGTCTCAGACGATCTTCAGGTAAGATAGATTAGGCAGAATTGGTGGTGGAGTGTTTGTGTCTGTCAGTAGTGGTTTATCTTGTAGTGAAGTCGAAGCAGATACTCCGTGCGAATTGGTATGGGTGGAGGTTATACGTAACAGCCGAACTAAGTTAATAATTGGCTCCTTCTACCGATCCCCAGACCCTCCAATGATATAGTTGCTGAACGGTCCAGAGAAAATTTGAGTCTCGTAACAAATAAATACCCCACTCATGCGGTTATAGTTGGTGGGGACTTCAACCTTCCCTCGATATGTTGGCAAAAGTACTTGTTCAAAACCGGCGGTAGGCAGAAAACATCTTCCGAGATTGTCCTAAATGCTTTCTCCGAAAATTATTTCGAGCAGTTAGTCCACGAACCCACGCGAATTGTAAATGGTTGCGAAAACACACTTGACCTCTTAGCCACAAACAATCCAGAGGTAATAGAGAGCATCTTGACATACAGGGATTAGTGATCACAAGGTCGTTATAGCTAGGCTCAATACTGTTTCTTCCAAATCCACCAGAAACAAACGTAAAATAATTTTATTTAAAGAAGCGGATAAAGTGTCACTAGAAGCCTTTCTAAGAGACAATCTCCATTCCTTCCGAACTGCCTATGCAAATGTAGACGAGATGTGGCTCAAATTCAAAGAGATAGTAGCAATAGCAATTGAGAGATTCATACATTATAAATTGCTAAGAGATGGAACTCATCCCCCATGGTACACAAAACAGGTCCGAACGCTGTTGCAGAGGCAACAGAAAAAGCATGCGAAGTTCAGGAGAACGCTAAATCCCGAAGATTGGCTAAAAGTTACAGACGCGCGAAATTTGGCACGGACTTCAATGCGAGATGCCTTTAATAGTTTCCACAACGATACATTGTCTCGAAATTCGGTAGAAAATCCGAAGAAATTCTGGTCGTATGTAAAGTACGCAAGCGGCAAGACGCAGTCAATACCTTCGCTGTGCAGTGCCGATGGTACTGTTACCGGCGACTGTGCCGCTAAAGCGGAGTTATTGAACGCAGTTTTCCGAAATTCCTTCACCAGGGAAGACGAATGGAATATTCCAGAATTTGAAACACGAACAGCTGCTAGCATGAGTTTCTTAGAAGTAGATACCTTAGGGGTTGCGAAGCAACTCAAATCGCTCGATACGGGCAAGTCTTCAGGTCCAGATTGTATACCGATTAGGTTCCTTTCAGATTACGCTGATGCAATAGCTCCCTACTTAGCAATCATATACAACCGCTCACTCACCGTTGGATCTGTACCTACAGATTGGAAAATTGCGCAGGTCGCACCAGTGTTTAAGAAGCGTAGTGGGAGTAATCCATCGAACTACAGACCTATATCATTGACGTCGGTTTGCAGTAGGGTTTTGGAGCATCTATTGTATTCAAACATTATGAATCACCTCGAAGGGAACGATCTATTGATACGTAATCAGCATGGTTTCAGAAAACATCGTTCTTGTGCAACACAGCTAGCTCTTTATTTGCACGAAGTAATGGCTGCTATCCACAGGGGATCTCAAGTTCATTCCGTATTTCTAGATTTCCGGAAAGCTTTTGACACCGTTCCCCACAAGCGAATTCTAATCAAGCTGCGGGCCTATAGGGTATCGTCTCAGTTGTGCGACTGGATTCGTGATTCCCTATCAGGAAGGTCGCAGTTCGTAGTAATAGACGGTAAATCATCGAGTAAAACTGAAGTGATATCGGGTCTTCCCCAGGGAAGCGTCCTGGGACCTCTGCTGTTCCTGATCTATATAAATGACCTGGGTGACAATCTGAGCAGTTCTATTAGGTTGTTCGCAGATGATGCTGTAATATACCGTCTAGTAAGGTCATCCGAAGACCTGTATCAGTTGCAAAGCGATTTGGAAAAGATTGCTGTACGGTGTGGCTGGTGGTAGTTGACGCTAAACAACGAAAAGTGTGAGGTGATCCACATGAGTTCCAAAAGAAATCCGTTGGAATTCGATTACTCGATAAATAGTACAATTCTGAAGGCTGTCAATTCAACTAAGTACCTGGGTGTTAAAATTACCGTCAACTTCAGTTGGAAAGACCACATAGATAATATTGTGGGGAAGGCGAGCCAAAGGTTGCGTTTCATTGGTAGGACACTTAGAAGATGCAACAAGTACACTAAAGAGACAGCTTACACTACACTCGTTCGTCCTCTGTTAGAATATTGCTGGGCGGTGTGGGATCCTTACCCGGTGGGATTGACGGAGGACATCGAAAGGGTGCAAAAAAGGGCAGCTCGTTTTGTATTATCACGTAATAGGGGAGAGAGTGTGGCATATATGATACGCGAGTTTTCACGAAATTTCAGTCACCAATTTTCTCTTCCGAATGCGAAAATATTTTGTTGAGTCCAACCTACATAGGCAGGAATGATCATCAAAATAAAATTAGTGAAATCAGAGCTCGAACAGAAAGGTTTAGGTGTTCGTTTTTCCCGCGCGCTGTTCGGGAGTGGAATGGTAGAGAGATAGTATGATTGTGGTTCGATGAACCCTCTACCAAGCACTTAAATGTGAATTGCAGAGTAATCACGTAGATGTAGATGTAGATGTAGACAGTCCCTGCACCAGTTTTCGATACTCTGCAGGTCTTCGTGCATTCTAGAGCAGTGTTCTGGCTTTGTAACCTTCCTGTAGAGAACAGCATCTCTTCCTCTTTTTTGAATAGGCGTGGTACATTATTCCGCTCAGAAAGCTGAAATGGCAAGTGGAGTAAAACAGTTACGAAATGCCACAATATGTTTATTGCCTCTTCTTTTCTTACAGCGTCCAATGCCTGTTGCATATCTTCGGAATTCCATGATAGTTGTAGAGATTTTTTCTTAAATAATTGGATGGGATCTTAACGTACACGTGTAATAAGGGAGCACAGCTTTTCATCAAGTTGTTAATTCGCTATACGCAGCTGGACACCATTCCGCTAAATGTTGTCTGAATACAGAATTACATAACCTGGACAGTTCATAATACGTCTGCCACAATATATATATTTTTTGTAATATATGCAAATGAATCTGTGACGCGACTTACATCCGACGCAGAGAAAACAGAAAATATTTCACTGCAGAGAAGCGCCTGCAGCTATCGACACGAAACTCGCTGACAAAATCGAATAAGTCTCTTTGAATAATATTAATGTTCTCCGTTACGTAGAAACAATCTCCAAAAGAAGAAAAGGAAGTGGCTTCTTTACCTCCTTGGTCACTACACTCGGCTTACCCAATCTGTTTGAGGAACCATTGCTGATTTTAATAGAGGGGATTATTGCTTTCCAATAAAGTAACCGTGTGAGTTTAAAACGTTCCATAACTCTACAACAGACTGATGTCAGATACACAGAGTGTCATAGCTGACTTCAAGGGGTTGTAGAGGGTCTCTTGAGGAATAGCTCGATGACATGTCCCCTAGTCCAGAAATGTCATCCAACGACTTTAGAGAGCGTCGAAATTATATGTGCCGGCGCCTGCAGGAAGTCTACCCCTATGGTTGTAAATGTGGCGTTATAGGCTGACGGACCATAGGCGGACCGTCTCGAGATGTTCTTTGTTATTCAGTAATTGCGACTGACTGACACAACCGCCAGTGGAGAAGATGCAGTCAGCTGCTACGTAGAAGGTTCTTGTCCCCTAAGAATGCGATGTTCTGTTGCCTCGATCGATGATGGTTTTGCAATGGGTTTCCATTTTTCTCTTGGAACCCTCTAAAATCTCCAACGTTTATTTCAGTATAGAAGAGAAAAATAAAATGCTGATGGAAACCTATGCCCGAAACAGTCACCCACGAAGGCAACGGAACATCGCATTCATAGGCCACGAGGAGTTTCTACGCAGCAGCTAACTTCGCTCTGCTCCACTGGTAATTTTGGCAATCAGTCGCAATCACTGAATAACAAACAACATTGCAAGACGTTCCACCTACGATGCATAAGCGTACGAAATCATATTTTTTGCCAAAGGGGTGGCCTAGTAGCAGGTGCCGGCGCCTATGGCTTCGACGATATGTAGCGTCATTGGATGACGCTGCCGGACGAGTCTGCCTATGCTCCATTTGTTCCTCAAGATACTCTCTGCATCCCTCGAAGTTCGTCACAATATTTCTGGGACACCCTGTATAAGCATCTGTCCGACTGCACATCTTGAAAACAAGAGTGGTTGGTACCCTTCGTCGCTACAGTGACCAATGAAAAACTGCTGCTGGAAAGAAATTCACCTTTATAATCTCTGTATAATCTCACAGGTGTGTCATCAGATTCGTGATCATGTGTGATTTTAACCGACTTTATATTCAGTGATCACTTACCTGAGTATCTGTCACTTCAGTGTTGATGCGATGATTGAAGAGATGAACCGTCTTACGATCTTCACAAATGAAACAATTTTGAAATACCGAATTCAGTTTCTAGGCCTCCTCTCTCTCATTTTCCGCTTCGGTGCTGGTATAGTCACTAAGCGACAAGCAGACTTAGATTCACGTACTAAAGTGCAAAATACACTGGACTTTTGGTGAGATTACTTGACAAAAGTTTGTTTTCAGCTCTAGAGTAGTGTGATATTTCCACCACAGAGCTCGGACTTCTTTGCTGCTTAATTTTTTATATCATTGTAACACAGCTTGTAGTAAGGCGCCTTCAGAACAATGTGTCAATTCTTATTCAAGAACGCGAGCAAGGAAGTGGTCTAGACTCGTCACCTTATTGGTTCCCACATGATAGAGGCCCGTATGATCTTGTTCAGTTGCATGTGGTTGGTTCTAAGCTGGCAGTGGAGTGAGCTGTTTCCTTAATTATGTGGAACAAAGCTGACTACTGCTTTTACTAAGCGGGGAAAGACTATCTACGTCGTCGGCAAATCACCGGTAGTTAACCAATAGTTACTAACTAAGGCCTACAACATTAAACATAAACATCTCAGACTCAGATTACCAACTAACCCACAATTAAATAAGCACACATTATTATTGCACCACACAGACACGTCGCTTATGCGACCCTTCATTGATCCGGATCTACGGTTGAACCGGATTGCTTTTTAGTAAAACTACTGTACAGTATTGATTGCTCCGGATATTATAGACGAGAATCACCTTGAAAGCTGTCACTTACCAGAGTGACGTTGAGATGTATAGTACGTATTGCTTCTGTTTGTGGCGACTGTAAATTGACGTGAAACAGACAGAAGATGGCGATGGACTGGATTGGATGGATATAGCAGAACTATTGAAAAACGTTGCTGTTGAATTAGATTTTCAAGAATTTGCAAAGATTTCAGGTTGTAGGAGTAAATAAATGGGTGGAAAATGACAGATTTCTGAAGGCGAAATTATTTCCGTTTGTTTGCCTGTAGCAGAGAGTGACGATGGATCAGATGACCAAATTGGCGCTCGAACTGCAGGCAGGATGCTAAAAATGGTTTAAATGGCTCTGAGCACTATGGGACTTAACTTATGATGTCATCAGTCCCGTAGAACTTAGAACTACTTAAACCAAACTAACATAAGGACATCACACACATCCATGCCCGAGGCAGGATTCGAACCTGCGACAGTAGCGGTCGTGCGGTTCCAGACTGAAGCGCCTAGAACCGCTCGGCCACTCCGGCTGGCTTATGTTTCGTGCAATCTTCCTTCCTTCTACCGGCAGGCAGGATGCCATTTAGGGGTAGCAACGTAGCTAGGCAAAGTAATGTTTTATTTGGAACGCCGAGCGCAAGCAATTTCGGTCGAACTATTTCTGAGGAAAAGCTTACGTATTCGTGCTGCACATCAACGTCGCCGGCCGAAGTGGCCGAGCGGTTCTAAGCGCTACAGTTTGGAACCGCGCGGCCGCTACGGTCGCAGGTTCGAATCCTGCCTCGGACATGGATGTGTGTGATGTCCTTAGGTTAGTTAGGTTTAATTAGTTCTAAGATTAGGGGACTGATGACATCCGATGTTAAGTCCCATAGTGCTTAGAGTCATTTGAACGATTTTGTGTGTGTGTAATTGGTTGCTACGTACTTCGAGGCAGTGTTCATTCACAAAATGCTAAGCATAACAGTGCATGGCATTTTTGTTTGAAAGAAGTTTTCAAGATTGCTGTGCTCTCCTATTAAGAATCAATAAGAGATCACACCCAGAAACTAGCCGACGAGTTTTGCTATTTGGGCAGCAAAATAACAGACAACAACAGAATTAAGGGCAATAGGAAATATACGCCAACAACAGTAAGAAAAACGTTTCTTCAGAAGAATGATATGTTAAAGTGGAATATAAATTTGTCAAGAAGTCTCTACTTGAGACTTGTCTAGATTATAGCGCTCCATAGAAGTGAGACGTGGACAGTTAACAATACAGATAAAAAAGAATTGCAGCTTTTGAAATGTGGTATGGAGAAGATTTATCTTGTAACTAATGATGATTTATTGCTTTGAATTGGAGAGAAAGGAGCGTTATGCACCTACTAGACTAAAGGAGGGAACAGGTTGACGAGATTCATGCTGAGGCCTCAAAGAATATTTCATTTGTTAATGTTAAGTATGGGAGGTAAAAATTGTTGACGGAAACAAAGACTTAAACACGAGGGTAATCCCAAAAGTAAGGTCTCCAATGTTTTTTATAAGTACACAGACCTGTTTATTTCTACAATGGTTTACATCAGTTTACAGCTTGAACATTTTTTGATATAATCACCATTTCTGTCGATGTATTTTTGTAGAAGCTGTGGCACTTTTTGTATGCCCATGTTACTTTTGGGATTGCCCTCGTATAATAAGTGGGTTCAACTGAATGTAGGTCGGGTAGTTATACAGAGCAGTAAAGAGTTTTACGGTAAGGTTAGTAGCTCTTAGTCTGCAATTCATTTGTGCTATAATAATAATCCGCAAATCGTAAGGTTACACAAGCATTAGGAGTGCTCATTCTACCTCACAAAATACCGGGAACCAAACGAATTACGTAACAGTGAAATTCTACAATTCCTTTTTTCTATGATACGGAATTCTTGATTATTTCTTCTTATGCTGGTTGTTGCGATCTGATGTGTGTAAATAATTTTACCTACATGCATCCATCCATTCCTCCCTCCTTCCCAAAATTTTGAGCTAAGTACTATCCGTAGTCAAAATCTACGTCTACGTCTACATAAATACTCCACATTGTGACAAAAGAGATTTTATTTACTGTTCCATTCGAGTATTGAGCGAAGGAAAAATGACTGCTTGTATGCCTCTGTACGCACTATAATCTTTCTTACATACTTCTCACTATCCCTAAGTGGGATATACTATTGTAGCAACATAATGGTCTACTGTCTTCCTAGTACACAGTTTTTCTTAGCTTACCCAGCATGGTTTCGTGAAACGAACGTCGCATTTATTCCAAGAGTTCTCAATTAATTTCTCCTTAGCACCTCTGCCACTAGAACAATTTCGTATGGACTACGACAACCTGTTACTATCTTTGGAACGCGTCTTTGAGTTCGTTATGTGTCTGTTGTAATGACTACTTGGAAAGGATTAAAACGCTGCAACAATAATCAAAAATTCTTCACACAAACAGTATCCTTGCCAGGTGCAGTGCAGATCCCTTCCAACAAACGTAAGCTTTCACTTTCCATGATCCTGACACTGCGTGATAGTCATATTTAATATACCTTTTCGGTATTATCGCTGAGTTCTTATGGGGCAGATGTTCACCGCTGAACGTATCGGATAATGTTGTATTCTTTTTTTTTCTCGATGTTCTAAGGTGTAGAATGTCTTTTGCTAAAGTGTAGAATGCCAGATAGACGTAATGTACCTGTTCAGCTGCAGTCGCTCTCTGCAAGATATCGTGTATGAATAAAGTAAGCTGAGTTTCACACAAGTATTTAATCAGTGATGATCCTTTGAGAGAGACTTTTTTGCTCCAGCAACGCCATTATGGTTCAGTCGGATAGCTACGTAGTCTCACTTGATATTTCATTCAGAGACCAGTTGGAAAAGCCGGCCGCGGTGATGTCTTTAGGTTAGTTAGGTTTACGTAGTTCTAAGTCTAGGGGACTGATGACCTCCGATGTTAAGTCGCATAGTTCTTAGAGCCATGTGAACCATTTGAAACAGTTGGAAAACCTCAAAGTTCACTATTAAATCTTTGAAGGTAATGATTTCGGTATAACGCATTAAAGCTTCAGCGCTGAAATTAATCTTCATTGGCGATAGTTTATTCAAGTGTTTACTGATAGCTCACTGTGTCAAAACACTTCAGCATCAGGATGTACATTCTTTGCTTCAAGACAGAAAAATTACAAACCTTTTAGATTGCCCCCACATTGCTCCATATTTGCAGCGAAAGTGATAATGATACTTCATACGAGAGGCTTTCGTATTTGGTCGCCAGAGAACGTTCCAGGACCCAATGATGGTAGTTATCGGGTTCAGGCTTGTTACGATCTATCGAAAATCCAACATTTAAAGTGAAATGAACTTCCAGGTTCTGATAGTTATTTGAGAATGACTACAGAGGGAAAGAAGAAGTATGGGAATTTCTTTCTATTTGATACCAGCTCATGTATGCCAGGTTTACAAAGACACAGCGGCCTTGTTGTCGAACGGTGGCAGTGTGGCATAATATTGCTTTCAGGGCATGATTACGAAAAACTGGCTCTAGAAGAATGGATAAAAGTCAATATTACCCTGCAGTACAACCTCCAATCAGAAACTGTTCTTGGTTTCAGCTGAGCAGGAAGTTGATACTACGCTACTAAGAATACGCAGCACCAACCTTGGATCAATCCATTCCTATTACGCTGAATGTATGTCAATGGCTATCCATTCTGCAAATTTTAGGAGCAAAAAGAAGGCGTTACAAACCATTTCTGTTATGCTGCAGTGTTTTTCGAAGCATAGCGAATCTTATGAAGGCGTGTGCCCCAGTTATTAGTTACTGCCGTCTAGAATACTCGGTGGTAATCATGTGTATTTTACGGTCGGGGTAAATATACGATCCCACAATAAATTTGACTTCTTTTTCACTTCCCATTGTGGATCACACACCTTCACGACTACTCCCTTCAAGTGATGTCCATTTATGAGGAATGTAACACATGCGAAATAAATGATAATAATTTATTTGTATTAATATACAAAAGTAAATGAACAAGAATGCAAATAAATAATAGCTGTAACGGACAACAAACTTCGAATGTGAAAAACTGCATTGCTGATTATTGTTCAGTTCACTTAGTATATAGAATCCAAGTCTCCAAAAGTTTATCACGTCCATCCGCTTGTGTTGAACGTATATCGTAAATGTCCATACCCAAAAACAGTGCAGGTACCGATTACTGTTCTGCTTTAGTGCGCTGAAATGCCCAAGTTCAGATTCAGACGAACACTAGCACTTCAAGAAATTATAACAAACTCGCCCAGGAAAAGGGGAATTGAGCGAAGGGTTATGAATCTGAGTTTTGCTCTTTCACACACATATCAAAGTTCAGCAATAAGTTAAATACCCGCAACATTTAGAATAACTGCAGTCCCGTAGAAGTTCAAGCCTACAAAAAAATTAAAGACACGCGAACATACAACTTTCGATACTTTCAAAGTATCGCCGAAAAGCAGTGTCTCAAACTGCTATCAAAACTGAGAATCTGAATAGAAGGAAGTAAAGTAGGCAAGCCATACAGTTTTCGGTCAACTGTTCACATGAGGCACCGACGATCGTATTTCTTCCTGTCCTGTCCCACTGTCGATTTTAGCTTTCTGCAATACAAAATGACCGAGCAAACAGCCTACACATTGGTGTTACAAATTCTATATGTATGGATAAGTACTGTTATTTTAGCCGTCTTAAGAGGTTACAAATCATTGCGCTTCTATTAGTTCCCACTGAAATAACAAAAGTATGTATCTTATTAATGCACACGATACGCTTAAGTCAACACAAACTGCCAGGCTGCTCTTGCACCTGGTAGTAGGAATGTGGAAATGGAGCGCAGTCAAGGGGTTTCCAGCCTGCAGGCACCTAGGACTCTGGTCACAGTTTGCTTCTGTATAGATACCTTTCTAAGTGCTCATCAAAGAGTATTACCGAACTGGGGGCCTTTGAGGGATCCTTTGCTGTTTTATTCATTCATGTGTCAATGTTGCACCTTCCAGTTATCACGCCATAGGAGGACGCAAAACAAGAATGTGAAAAAGAACGAGCTCCCTTTGCTGCTTCGGATCGTGTGCAAATTTCGTCGAATGGTTTTGAACGGTCCCCACTGATCACACCCTGTACATCAGAGCAAACACTGCAGTCGCACTGCGATCACATGCAGTGGGATTGGTGGCCCGCGATGTCCTTTCTAATTCCTGATTATATCCTGATTCTCAAACAGGAACCAAAGCAAACAGGTACTGAAACATGTCTCGTACAAAAATGCAACATTTATGATAGAATATTATGTATGATGCAATGAAATTCCGCTGATAACTCACAGAAAATCTTAGCTGGTGATATTTTACCATTTAAAAATTTTATTATGTGCTAAATGAGGGTGTAAAATGATCTATCTTTGTGTCTGTTCTGCAAGAATCGTCCGGACGTATGATATTGACATTCACGCTGTGTAAACCACGAAAATGTGAAAATGACGTCCGGGATTAGTTACTGAAGTGACTGTGATCGATCGTTTATTTTACGATAGCTAGTAAACGGTTTGAAACTATCGTTAAGTTACAGGACCTGCATTCGGAAGGGGCAGTGCTCAAATTTTTGTCCGGTTGTCAGGACTGAAGTTTTCCGTTTTCATCCTAAATCTCTTATATCAAATTTCACAGTCTTTCCATTCAAAAGATCACGGACGTTTCTCATCTCAACTTTTGTCCAGTCCTGAATCGTGTAAACCTTTCTAATGAGAAAGTCGTCAGCGGGATCCCCAAGTCTAATCTCCGTCTTTTCCTCCGTCATTTTAAGACGGTTGTCACTACTCGCGGCAGGACGACTTATACATTTTCAGAGCAACGGTTTGTATTAAATACAATCTCTGGTATTAACGAGCTTTTCTCTGACACTAATTTATTCCGTAATTAGGCTTTGAGAGAGCAGTATAATCATGCTATTTCGCCCCTTTGTTATTTTGCAACATTCGCTTTAATGAATAATTTAATACTGGGTCTAAATACAGAAAATATAAATCAGCAATTATTTAAAATACGGAAGATACTTTCGATTATTAATATGTAAATGCAACTCAAAGCTTAATTAAGCAATTTCGGATTTTTAAAGCACTTGGATTTAATATGTATTTTTAATCAGTCGTTTCAGATGTTTGTGTTTTCCGTATATCTTTTGTATTAACTTCTTTTTCGCTACTAATTACTTTTATTTCGATCTTAATTGAACTTTTTAGTTTCCGCCAGCTTTTAAAAACATTACAGAAGATGTTTCGTTCTCAAATGAGAAAGAATTCGTAAGTAGACTTGTGTACATCTGCTTTTCCTGTAGATTCTCACTTTTTATGCTGTTTGCAAGAACTGTGCTGTGTTTTCTTTATTGTGTAATGTTACGTGACACCACATTGCCAGAAGTAAAAACTGCATACCATAGGATTTTGTATCATGTTCTGTTTGAATACTAAAAGTAGTCATTAAGACCCTACCTTTGTACCTAATATGTTTCTTTGCATTGGCCAACACTAATAACCTTTAAGATGGTATAATGCTTAACAACTTATAAAGCTTATGACTTTTTACACTGAGAATGGAGAAAATATAAAGCAAAGTATAAACACAGACACAGCTGAATTCATTCCCGCCATGAACGATGTACCCGGCCATACAGTAAGTGCAACCACAAAGAAGGGGCATCTGTGGAGAGGCCAGAGTAATTTGTGGTTCCTCAAGAGCGGCAGCAGCCTTTTCAGTAGTTGCAGGGGCAACAGCGTGGATGATTGACTGATAGGGCTTTCAAACATTAACCATAACACTGCCAACAGCTGAAAAATGTGGAATATACATGATTGCTGATCGCCTGCATCTCTACTATATACTTAAATGATGATGGCATGTACCACAGAACAGTGAAGTGCGTTTTCGGTAGAACAGGGCCTTCGATCAAGTTAGTACAGAGCCATAATCACAAAACCAAAAAAGCGTTATTGCAGGAGTAGATTTAATAGTGAATAAGAAAACAGGAACACGCTTAAGTTACAATGAATGTCATAGAGAATGCCAAGACAAATACGAAGCCAACATCTCCTTCAGCAGTACAGATTTATACGTAAAATAATTGGGCAGATGATAATGAAATTAAAAGGATGTATGATGACATAAGTAAAATTATTCAGGTAATTAAGTGAGACTGAAAGTCGATGGCAGAAAAAGGAAAAGGAGAACAAAGAGTGGGAGATCCTGGGAAAGAAATGAAATGGGAAGTAGCCTCGTAGAGCGTTGTACAGTGCACAATTTAATCATCGCCAACAGCTTACGAGTCATAGAGGAAATCTGTTGTGATGGAAAACACTTGGGGACACTGGAAGTAACAGATATATTACATAAAGGTAAGTAAAGAGTTCGAAGTGAGATTTTATACTACAAACCGTTTCCAGCGGCAGATGTACACTGAACTCAACATTTTGTTCATGAACTGTAGATTAAAACTGAAGGGACAGTAGAAAGGAACTAAATTATGGAGATGAGACATGGATGTATTGGAATAACAAGAAATTCTTGAGAATTTCTTAAGTAGTGTTATGCAGCGATTGACTGGAAGAGTGGTAAGGAATATAACAATAGACGAATACATAGCTTTGAGAGATGAAATAGAGAGGTAGCAGAGAATCAAGTAGCTAAACGACGAGGCCAGACAAATCTTCGGATAATCCAGGAATATTCCATTTAAACGAGGAAAGGAGAAAATAAAAAAAAATTAGTAAAGGAAAATCAGATTGACAGACAGTACAAAATATACAAAATAAATCTCTCTATAACGGTAGAAATTAGAAAATCACTGAAAGACTATAAAATCATGCATTGCCATGGTGGAAGAAAAATGCCACCTATTCGACAATTAAGGAGTCCCTTGGAGAAAAGAGAAGCAGCTTTATGAATCAAGAGCGCAGGTGGTATACCAGTACTAAGCAGAGAAGTAAAACTGAAAGGTAGAAGGAAGGAAGATTGCACGAAACATAAGCCAGCCGGAGTGGCCGAGCGGTTCTAGGCGCTACAGTCTGGACCCGCGCGACCGCTACTGTCGCAGGTTCGAATCCTGCCTCGGGCATGGATGTGTGTGATGTCCTTAGGTTAGTTAGGTTTAAGTAGTTCTAGGGGACTGATGACCTCAGAAGTTAAGTCCAAAAGTGCTCATAGCCATTTGAACCATTTTTGAACGGAACATAATGTCGAATCAAGAAAGGATGCGGAAGGAAATCAGCCGCGCCCTTGCAAAGGAACCATTTCGACGTTTGCCTTAAACGATTTAGGCAAATCGCGGAAAACTTGAATCAGGATGACCGAACGAGGAGTCGTCTCCCGAATGCGGCTCTGCTATGCTAATTACAACGTTACCTTGAAAGGGAAATCAAACGATAAAAAAATGAGATTAACAGGAACTGAAAAACGGCTAAACAGAAGTAACTAGTGGACAAGTTTACGTCTATAGAAACATGTATGTCCGAGGGAAAGATAGATATCGTCTACAGGAAGGAACTGCAAAACGACTAAACAGAAGTAGCTAGAGGTCAAATTTATAGAAACATGTATGACTGAGGGAAAGATAGATATCGCCTACAGGAAAATTAGAATTTTGGAGAAAGAATAAGCAGCTGCACGAATATCAAAAACTCAGGTGGAGCACACGTACTAGGCAGAGAAGGGAAAGCTGGAATGTAGAAGGAACACATAGAGGGGCTCTACATGGGAAATGAACTTGACGTCGATGTTATAAAAAGATGAGAAAGTAGATGAAGATGAGACACAAGATATAACACTGTGAAAAAACTTAGACAAAGCCCTGAAAGACGTTAGTCAAAAAGGCATATGGTTGCAGATCACATTGCCTCAGCATTATTACAATCCTTGCGGGAACCAGCCATGACAAAAATATTTCATCTGGTGTATAAGATTTATGAGTCTGAAGAAATAGCCTAAGACTTAAAGACTTTAATAGCTCTAATTCCCAAGAAGGCGATGGCTGACTTGAGTGATTATTAAGGAACCAACAGTTTAATGGTGTTGGTAGCGACATACGAACACGAATTATTTGTACAAAATCAGACTGCAGTTATAATAGCCGAAAAACTCGAAAGGGAGGCATTGGATGAGAGCGAAGTGAGCTAAACCTGTAGCCCTTTCCCGCAGTTATTAAATATGTACGTCGAGCTAGCAGTAAGACATAAAGACTTTGAGGTTTTCCGACTACATTTTAATTCCGTCGGACACGTCAAAGGATCTTGAACAGTAGCTGAACAGAACGTATAGTGTTTTGAAAGGAATTTGTAGCATAAACAACAGCAAATGTTAAATAACGGTTGTAAAGACTTGGGGCTATATTAATCTCATCAAAGAAATTTTTTACAGGAAAGTATGTGCGGCAGATAAGAGTGGCCACAATTCCAATGAACACTTTCGTTGTTGTGGGAAAATTTTCCTGTTCCTTTTACTTTTGAATTCTGTACCTTTCGGTTCAAAAATTTACTGGACTTATATTACGATTTATCTTGAACTGGAATCTTTCCAGTGTAATATTCAGTAACTATACTATCGTTTAGTGTTATTCAGTGACTGTCTGATACCGAATGAAGGAAGATAAAACGTAACGGGAATATCTCATACTTTCCTGTATTGATTCAGTTTTACAATTGCAATTTCAGTAGTCTTATATTTTTATTTTTTTGATATCTGTGTAACGAGAACCACCCTACGTTGATGCTTTTTCCCCTCTTTTGCTTCAAAATATACACTGACGGAAGAAAAATTGCAACATCAAGAAGGAGTTGTGCTACATAAACGACAGTCGGTAGGCGTGTTTCTACGTCTGAAAGTTGATGTCTATTCAAATTTCGCGCGAGTCGCAAAAGAGTGGCGCTGGTAGCGCCACTGTGAGGATGCAGAATAGGTTTGCTTTAAATACACGCTGTAACAGTCATGAGCGTTAGTTACCATTTAGTTTGGACATGGCGAGTTAATGTCAGTCAAGAATGCCTTTAAGGCCACAAAGACGCCATTATCAACACCTCATTGAATTTGAACCAAGTCGTGTGATAGGGCTATCACAACCTTGATGTTCTTTCTGCGATACTGCCGATGTGAGGCGTATGGCCATGGCGTATCGTACTGCATCTGCAGTAGCAACTTGAGCAGCAGTTGGTAGCACATGACACAACGAACTGTTACAAATTGGTTACATGACGCACAGCTTCGAGTCAGACAACCTGTAGCCTGCAATCTACTGACCCCAAACTACCTCCATTTGCGACATCAGTGGTGTCAAGCTAGAGCTCATTCAAGGGAAGGGTGGAGGTCTGTTATGTCTTCTGATGAAAGCAGTTTCCACCTCAGTGCCAGTGATGGCTGTTTGTTGGTTAGAAGGAGGCCAGTTGACGGCCTGCGGCACAATGGACCTACACGTGGAGTATGGTCTGGGGAGCGACTTCGTTTGTCAGCAGGACCACTAACGTGGTAATCACATGCACATTCACTCAGAATCTGTATGTAACTCTGGTGACTCGACATGTTGCGCTACCATTCTTGAACAGCATTCCAGGGGTGTTTTCCAACAGGATAACGCTCACTCTTATACCGCTGTTGTAACCCAACATGCTTTACAGACAGTCGACAAGTTGCCTTGGCCAGCTCGATCAGGCCCCTCTCCGGTGGAACACATGTAGGACACCATCGGACGACGACTCCAGTGTCATCCACAAACAGCATTAACCGTTTACGTGCTTGTGTTCGTAGTTCTGGCACTTACACCGATTATTAATCTACTAACATTTCACATTTTCAATGGGTTAGCTCGCGCATACATTACCCTTGATCTTGCAAAGTTAATCACTTAAGTATGTTACCTAGACAAATGTATGCCCAACATGTCATTGCTCTACAGCAATTATTCTTTGGTGTTGCGGTTTCTTTCTCATCAGTGTAAGTTAACCTCAATTAAATATGTGATGGGCTAAGCTGTCAGACAGCAAGGGGAGAGGGGAATGGTAACTTTCACACCAGGAAATGTGGAGGACATCTGTCTAGTGCATGAACCCACATGCGGACTTGACATGTACGGTATTTGATTGACCTGTCTGCGCATTTCATTTAGTCTTAATGATTTGTGGAACAGCGTGAACTAAGCATATGCTCGACTGACATTGTATCATCCCAACAGGTGTCCCCCGTGTACCTGGCCGACATCGCGGAGGACAGGATGCGAGGCCTGCTGGTCACCATGGGCTCTCTGATGAGCAGCGCCGGCAGCCTCCTGACCAACGCCGTCGCTCCCTACGTGTCGTTCTTCACCCTGTGCGAGGTCCTGATGATCTTCCCTGTCGTCTTCGTGGCAGCCTTCTGGTGGATGCCCGAGAGTCCGTACTTCTTGGTAGCCAAAGGGCGCACTCAGGAGGCTGAGAGAGCGTTGATGAGGCTGAGGGGCAAGGACTCTGAGAAGGACGTGAGCAGCGAGGTGGAGTCCATTCAGAAGGTGATCCAGGAGGAGTCGAAGAACCGCAGAAGCGCCGCCGACGGCCTACGGGAACTCAGAAGGAGCGCTGTTGCTCGCAAAGCTTTTGCGGTGAGTAATACAAAGTGAGTAGTACTGTGGTTCCCAACATGGGGGTTATTACCCTGTAAGGGGTAAAATGAAATTTTCTGAGGGGTAAAAACCAAACGATTCGATTCTGTTCCAGACACGAAACTAAATTTTTTTCAAAAGATCATTACTATTATCACAATTTTGTAAGACTCTGGTACTGATTATGTAAGTTATCAATAATTACTTTTTCTCAATTAGTAGCATTAACGCGGTGGAGGTTACAGGTTCCTCACATAATCCAACCACTACACATATATGTCGTGCTTTGTTCCGCACGTCGTTGATGATAAAAATGAGAGAGATACGTAACAAATGCTAACTATCTCAAGAAAATGTCTTCCCCAACTTGTAGATAGTACCTGTAGTAGTCCAGATATTGCTTCGTTACTCGCTTCGAAGCGAAAAGAATAATTAATTGACAGCACGACTTAGCAGTAACTGCGTAAGGGCTACTATAGTGGTGGACACAATTTTTTTTATTATTATTGTTACTATTTGATTGGTTAGACACAATTAACAGCCTGAAGTCATCTGATTTCTGCCAGTTCAGAAATAAGGAGTGCAGGAATGAAGTGATAAGTATGGTGCACACGTCTCAACTTGTTTGATTTTAAATGGTGTTGCAGTGTGCAGGTCAAGCAAGTGTTGCAACGAAGAGGAGTGTTGGAGGGGAAGAACGTTTTGTAACAAGTGTGTACCCACACTGTGGACAGCTAGCTTTCGCCATTTATTCTAACTCACACATACACACACACACACACACACACACACACACACACACACACACACACACACACACACACAAACTAGATATAACTCATTCTTCATCATCCTAAATATAAGTGTTACAAGAAAACTCTTTCATTGTACAGTTTATTTAATTGCTAAAGCAGGTGATAACGTGGGTAGGAGGGAGTACCAAATTTAGGGGGGGGGGGAGGGAAGGGCGGGAATACAAGAAAGGTTGGGAACCAGTGGCCTAGTACGTTAGTGGTTCCGATAAATGCACTAATTGCTCTTATCATGTGCTTCAAGCCGGAACGTTGCTGAGTTCACTGTCTGCTCCAGAAACATTACACCGTACTGCATGTGCAATTATGAGTTCATACGCCACTTTACATGCTAAGTTCCGATGGAATTTTCCTTCTTATATTTCTTGTAAGTGAGCGCATTTTCAGTCCGGAACCGTGCGACTGCTACGGTCGCAGGTTCGAATCCTGCCTCGGGCATGGCTGTGTGTGATGTCCTTAGGTTAGTTAGGTTTAAGTAGTTCTAAGTTCTAGGGGACTAATGACCACAGCAGTTGAGTCCCATAGTGCTCAGAGCCATTTGAACCATTTGAGCGCATTTTAGAGTATTACCTTAGGATCTGCATCGCTCCCTGTGTATGAATATGTTCACTGATTTAATTTATATTTTAAATTGGTGCACAGTGATTTGTTTAGCATGTCTGTAAATTGTCTTATAGGCTTCATGAGTTAAAGATATTGTATAGGCCGCAGGGGGAAGTTTCCGTATTGACTGAGAATAACGTTACACTGGTTTCAAAGAGTGCTGATCTAGGAATAATCCTAAATGTTGTCTAATGATGTAATTTGACGTAAACCAAGGAATACCCGTTGTGATCTGAACGTCTTGCTGCGGACAATCAAATTTATGTGAGTACACCAATGTTTTAGATTTCACTGGGATATAGCAATATCGAGACGAATACCATATTCCATTTTAATACTTTTCCTTAAGTGATCGTATTCCCCTGTCGGACAAGATGTAGTTGAAACAATTTACAGGAATTTCAATTATGCTCATCTTTAATCTGCCTGCTCCAAGTAAGTAAAAAGTCTATCTGCAGGTTATAAATGTTGCCCTGTTACACACCTCCTGTGAACATCAACTTTCTGGTTAGATCCTCTATTTTGTTGGAAGTGATCATGATTAGCTGACATTTCTCAAGAATGTGGAAAGTTAAATGAACAATATTCATTCTTCTATTGATTAAAACAACTGTTTCTGATTTCATCTATGTTTACATGCTATGTTGATGCCAGTGAATAGATCCAATTTCCCGACTGCGCAAAAACTAAACAGAGTACAATGATGTCCACGAAATTAAATGAAATCAGATTGTACCCAAATATATCAGGGTCAGAACTGTACGCGAAAACTCTTGGGTCCAGCATCATACAAAAAAATACGCAAAGTCTAAAGTGTGTGGTCCTCATACCATTCATGTTCACGAACGATCGGTAGGAACTCTCGCAGAAGACTGACCTTGTCGTCTGCAACATTTCTTTGTACATCACTTTCTGCTTTGAGCTCAAACGCACTAGTGTTTTCGTGCGTACCCAAAGGGGTCTTATAAAGACTTGAATGGCTTGAAGCACCGTACTAATCGTACAAGGACGTCCTCGAGTGAAACATATATACTGAGGCAACCACTCTGTGCCACAATCTTGCTGGCCATCCTAGATAATTACTCAGTTACATGAAATCCAAAACAAATACCCGAGGTAACACTGAAAGTACACCAAGAGAAGGGGCACAAATGTTCTCAGCTTAGTTTGACCCAACGGAGAGCGTCACGGAAATTTCGAAAACTCTGACCTGGTACACGCTTGAAAACAGACGTGAAGTCCTACGTAATAGCCGGCCGCGGTTGTCTAGCGGTTCTAGGTGCTCAGTCCAGAACCGTGCGACTGCTACGGTCGCAGGTTCGAATCCTGCCTCGGGCATGGATGTTTGTGATGTCTATAGGTTAGTTAGGTTTAAGTAGTTCTAAGTTCCAGGGGACTGATGACCACAGATGTTAAGTCCCATAGTGCTCAGAGCCATTTGAACCATTTGAACCTACGTAATAGCTAAATTAGAAATTTCCAAGAGTCAGTATTAAGAGAGCGATCTGGGACTGTACCTCAGCAGGAACCGCACAGAGAAAATTAGATTAATTACAGTGGGCACAGAGGAATGTAAGTAGTCACTCTCGTGCTCCATTCGCAGAGTCAACAAGCAGACTTTCAATACACTGAAGAGCCAAAACAGTATAACCATTGCTAATCGTGAGAATTAACATCGCGATGGCGTTCTGGGCACATGATACCCTAAGAAAAGTGTATAAACGGAGCGTAGACGAAAGGGGAATCATTCTGGCGTCTGTACGGATCGCAAGTGGGGAAATCTACTGACACAAGCGACTTAGGCAATTGCCAGATTGTTATGATTTGGCGCCTAGGAAGTATTATCTGGCAAAATACGAAGCTGGATGACTGTTCTCGTCTCACTCTCGTCGGCATCTATGAAAAGTTGTACAACGACGTTGAAACCATATTTAAACGACAGGATATTGGAGGTCCACAACTCATCACGTAACGTGATCGGAGACTTGTCCTCTGACTAAAGCACTATAGGTTGTGGCGTACTTCGACAGTGTTAGGGACCACCTGCATCCCTTCACGCCGCATGTCTTTCCTGACTGCGATGGCATCTTCCATCAGGATAACTGTCCTTGTCACGGGGCCAGAACCATGCTACAGTGGTTTCAGGAACACTATAGTAAACTCACGTTGATGGCTTGGTCACCAAATTCGGCTACTTTGAATCTTATAGCACACGTCTGGAACTCTATACGGTGCCAACTCCACGCCGTGATCTGTACATAGACATCTCGTCCTACGTAGTTCTATAAACCTACCAAAGACTTGTCCAATCCATTACACTCAGCATGGTTGCTGTATTGTAGGTGATCATAATGGTGTGCCTCGTTATCAGAATATGGATGTAGATATATGTGGCCTTAGAGCCAGGTATACTGACTGAGACAGAGTGAAGTGATGGGCTGATAAAGATGTTAGAGTCTCATTCACGAGGCATGGCGTCCATATTGTGCCAAGTCATAAGGGCTTCCTTGAAAAATAACGCCCTCGAAATCTATGGGATGCTAATCCTCGATCCTCCTTACATCGGTTTAGTCACTGGACGTCAATTTGGGAAAACGTCACGGCGCCGCAAGCAATTGTTTAGAGATGAAGCACTCAGCCTTGATCAATCCAGAGACTTTGCACAGATCCTCGTAACATGTTATCTATAAGAATCACTGTTGCTTTGGCAAGTTTCCTGAGGTAATGGAAAGGACCTCTCCCACTGCCGCAGGTGGTCGCCACGCTCACCACGCTGAACATCTTCTGCGGCAGCCCCGCCATGGGCGCGTACGCGACGCAGATCTTCCTGTGGAGCGGCAGCTCGCTGGACTCCGACGTGTCGACCATCGTGGTGAACTCGATCCAGACGATCGCCTCCCTAGGTTCGTCGCTGCTGGTGGACCGCACCGGTCGGCGACCACTGCTGATGTTGTCCTACGCAGGCAGCTCGATTTTTATGATTGCTGAGGGCATCTACTTCTACCTCATGGAGCATGGCAGCGATGAACTCGTGGAGAGCCTCTACTGGTTGCCTCTCACAGCTCTAATTTCATTCCACGTAAGTGTCCCCAGTCTAATACACTATATCTTCGCCTGCGAAACTTTGAACTTGACAGTTTGCATTACGTCAAGTTAAGTAGGCTATACTAGAATAGAGATGTTGCAACAGCAGCCTCTGTACACATAGGAGATAATACGGTTTTCTATGTGAAACTGGTATCTGTACAGATACCATTGGCGATGTTGCAGCTCTCTAAGAATGAAATTACAGTGAAATCGGACCTTTAGCTGCTTAAAGGCGTTGATAAATATCAAAGGAGGTCCCGGGTTCGAGTCCCTGTCTGGACATACATTTTTCAATTGTCCCCGTTGATAAAATGAGATTTTCACTCTGCAGTGGAGTGTGCGCTGATATGAAACTTCCTGGCAGGTTAAAACTGTGTGCCGGACCGAGATTCGAATTCGGGACCTTTGCCTTTCGTGGGCAAGTGCTCTCCCCGTTGATATTTATCAACTCCTATAAGCAGCTAAAGTTCTGATTTCATTGTAATTTCAAAATTCAATACAGCTTTCTGTTACATCTGGTAAATGTAAGCTATTGAGCAATAACAGTGACGTAAGAATTCGTTATTGTAGTTGATGCCACAACGACAGCAAATAAACAACAGCATAATAACATAAATATAAGCGTAACGAAAAACTTGATTTCGATAATGCAACAAAGATGTACGGAAAATACGCATTTGATGATGATCGATATCCTGAAACAATACGGTACATAATTTACAAAACACGTAGTAATCGAGATTTACCTTTTTGCTCTACGTCTTATAATGATAATGATGTAATGGATAACCGATATTCGTGCCTTTTCACTCACCAATTTACGGTGACAATGGCGCAATTCTGTCCAGCTCCCCATCGTCACTGTTCTCGGAAACGTTAAAACCGTCTTCATCGTCATTAATACGACAAATTGTTAGCTGTTCATGCTCACTAACGATACCTTCATTGTCTGTGTTGGAGGAATAAGGTTTTCGACGTGTTTGACCTATTTCCTCTGCAGTTGCAAGAGCTCCAAGTAACAGCCATTCCACCTCTGTTATTATAAAGGACTTGTTATTCTTCCTCGCGCATGCCTTCACATGACTCCATACTAACACAGTGGAATTGAAATGGCAGTGATATGGTGGCAACCTTATGCAGTCTGACGCTGCTCCTCGGCGATTTCGTCTACTACATAACTGGCGTTGTAGGCTTCCTTTTTAACAAGCGAATGTAACAGAAACTACGTCATATTGATGTCAGTAATAACATTTCTCACCTATAACCACTCTACCACAACGTCTTTGCGATCACGTGTGTTTGAGGCTCTGTTCAGACTCACTAAATCAAATGGTGAATTGTTTATTACAGTTGTTGTAGGTGCAGGGAACTATTTTGATATGTTCCTTAACCATTCGATAAAACGTGCGGGGTACATGTCTACATGGCAATACCTTCCTTTTTGGACCGAAAAACTAAAAGTACGTCATGAACAAAACCACTGGAAGAGACTGCATGGACCACAATTAATCTAACTTCTCTTCAAGTTGTGTGATGTCCGCTATTGGTTGGAGTGTCATCCATCCAGCACTTCCCCAGCGTTAACCTACGTTTCGCCCAGCATATTATCGAATGAATGTCTATTACCACTATGTTGTGTCAGAATATGCTTCGAAGCGTAACAATATGCTCCTTTTCTAACAGTATCTCGCGTCCGTATAGCGCTTTGTGTTGGAAACCCATACTTTTCAATACAATTTTCGTACGTTTACCCACTCCTGGGAAGTGCACTTCCTTCTAACGACACAATTAACATTGCTATTGTAGTATACTCGTTCCTGCTGTAGGAAGCATAATGTACTTCCGACTTGCATCGCTCTGGAGAGACAGGGTGACAGAGAGTTCAGCAACCTATACTACCTAAGTACTACGACAAACTAATTATAAACTCGAGTGTACACTAAAGACTTTTTACAGTATTATTTATTTTATAATTAGATGTAAATCAATTTTCAGCTTTTTAGGACCTCCTCAGACAAGTTAAAACTCCGTAGATAGTCCACACAACATCAGTTTTTCCAAAGATATATACCAAAAAATTAGTACACCTTGAAAGAGGAGGTCGATTATGATCCTATGATGGCATATGCCACCTGGGGGACTGTAGACGTACTTGTAATGGCTTCGACGTCACCCCCCCCCCCCCCCCCCCAACAGATAGCGTAGTTACATAGCTACCAGAGCGCCTTATACGTCTACCCTTTAATAGGCAATGTTCACAGCCACAAGGCTCAGTGTGTACAAACGTGTGAAGCAAGCATGCTACGGAGACGCACTCATGCTTCTTACAATCAACGGAGCGAATTTGAAAGGGGTCAAATTATGGCCGTCCGAATGGTAGGATGGTCCCTTCGGAGAAATGACGCAATTGACCCACAAGTTGGACTTTCTGCGTCAGCTGTGCAATTTTGTAGGTATGAGTGGTCACAAGAACACTCTCAGACTTGTAGGCGAGATTCCCGATGTCTACGCGGGAATTGTCGTATTGTAAGGGCAGCAGTGACATATCCTACAACTACCACAGCACAGCTGTGAGGGATTGTGAGACTAGACGTGTCAACGTGACTGTTGTGAACCGGTTACTAGCAGTGGGACTGCGAGAACTCACGCCTCGAGCCAGTGTTGCACTCACGCCACAGCATCGACGTGCAGGGCTCGACAGGCTCGACTGGTGCTGTCAGAGGACAACTCTGAAGATGGAATGCCACGCCGTGGTCTTCAGCGATGAAAACGTATTCTGCCTGCACGCTAGTGACGGCCGTTTGATCTGGTGAAGGCTCTCTTGTAGAGTGCATTCATCCGAGGCATACTGGCCCCACCTGAGGCCTTACCGTCTGGGGTGCGATAGGTTACAACTCTCGTTCACATTCGGTGTTTCTGATGGGGACGCTAACTAGCGCTCGGTACGTGCAGAATATTGTTAGACCCGTTCTTTTGCCGTTCTTGCGACAGGAAGGTGATGTACTGTTCCAACAGAATAATGCTCGCCCACACACTGCCTGTGAAATTCAACGTGCTTTGCAAAACATGCAGCCACTTCCCTGGCCAGCACGATTTCTAGACTTGTTTCCAGTCGAGCGGAAGTGGAATGTGATGGGATGACAAGTGACTCTTGCGACTCGTCAACCAACAACTCTTACAGAACTGTGTTCAAAATGGTTCAAATTGCTCTGAGCACTGTGGGACTTAACTGCTGTGGTCATCAGTCCCCTAGAACTTAGAACTACTTAAATCTAACTAACCTAAAGACATCACACACAACCATGCCCGAGGCAGGATTCGAACCTGCGACCGTAGCGGTCGCGCGGTTCCAGACAGTAGCGCCTAGAACCGCTCGGCCACTCCGGCCACCAGAACTGTGTGAACAGGTCGAGCGGGTGTAGCATAACGTATCCCATGACACTATTCACCATGTGTGCGTCCGAAACAATGCTAGAGTAAACTCCTCATTGCCACCTGTGGAGGCTACACCACATACTACTATTCGTGATTCAACATTAGTCGATGCCTCGTAGCTCGTGCTATTGATCTGTAAATGTAATCATTTCATGAACTCCATATGCACTGTTGCAACAATAAATCATCAATGAATTTTAAACCTCTAAAAGGGTGTGCTAATGTTTTCTCTGGTAGTCTACAAAGAAGCTATGAACAAAACATTACAATACTTTAAATTTAGTAAATAAAAATATAATAATATACCGGCCAAAACAGGACACAGATGTGTACTGTCACGGATGGCCAAACCCACTGGAGAATGCAATGAAATTTTCACTCTACAGCGGAGTGTGCGCTGACATGAAACTTCCTGCCAGATTAAAACTGTGTGCCGGACCGAGACTCGAAGTCTGGACCTTTACCTGTATTTCGAAGAAGAAAATGGGTACTCAGAGTGGCAGATTCAACGTGCTCTCCGCCCAACCACTACAGCACAGTCTGTGGAGATGGATGAAATCACGAGGGAGGAGGTAGGCACTGCGTTTATCCCATATACAGGCGCACTCTCGGGGAAAATCGCCCGCATTTTGAAGAAACACCGGGTCGGAACTGTGTTTTGTCCTCCGAATAAAACTCGTGCACTGGTGGTGAGTGCCAAAGATGACCTCGGTTTGAGGAAGGCCGGCGTTTACCAGATTCCGTGTCAATGTGGCAAGTCGTATATTGGTCAGACGATGCGTACCGTCGGGGATCGATGCCGTGAACACCAGAGGCACACTCGACTGATGTATCCGAGCAAGTCGGCGGTCGCTGAACATAGTTTGTCGGAAAATCACGCTATGGAGTATGAACGCACGAGGATTCTGGTACAGACGTCGAGATACTGGGACAGCGTTGTTAGAGAGGCCATCGAAATTCGCACCAATGACGACCTCATAAACCGTGACTGTGGCTATAATCTTAGCAAGGCTTGGGAACTAGCGATTGGGTTAATCAAGAGTAAATCGAGTAGACGTATAGTTTTGACGAGCACGGCGGACAGAGCCATCACTCCGACGTCATCTCAGATGCCGTCGCGATCTGTTCCACCGCGTGACCGTGGCGCGGGGCGCGGACAGCGGAGGGAGCGCGCCGCGGGCGGAGAGTATTTAAATCGGCCGCCGCCGCGACCGAACCCAGTTCCCTCTGAGCAGCCATAGCGTACGGATCTCCGTGCCGGCACGTTCACAGGAGCTCAGTCCGTCAGTTCACCTGATGATGGCGACATGTATGATCGCCGAAATATTGTGCCCGTTGGACACTGTAGAATGGCAGTACACCAGTAGATATGTTGATTAGCTTAGAGGATGTTTCTAGAATGATAGTTTCACTCTACAGCGGAGTGTGCGCTGATATTAAACTTCCTTGCAGATTAAAATGCGTGCTGGACCGAGCCTCGAACTCGGGACCTTTGCCTTTCGCGGGCATATGCTCTACGAACTGAGCTACCCAAGCACGACTCACGCCCCGTCCTCACAGCTTTAATTCCGCCAGTACCTCGTCTCCTACCTTCCAAACTTCACAGAAGCTCTCCTGCGATCCTTGCAGAACTAGCACTCCTGGAAGAAAGGAGATTGCGGAGAAATGGCTTAGCCACAGCTTAGGGGATGTTTCTAGAGTGAAATTTTCACTCTACAGCCGAGTGTGAAGGTGGGCAAGGCAAAGATCCCGAGTTCGAGTCTCGGTCCGGCACACAGTTTTAATCCGCCAGGAAGTTTCATATCAGCGCACACTCCGCTGTAGAGTGAAAATTTCATTCTAGAAACTTCCCCTAGGCTGGGGCTAAGACATGTCTCCGCAATATCCATTGTTCCAGGAGTGTTAGTTCTGCAATGATCGCAGGAGAGCTTCTGTGCTGTTTGGAAGGTAGCAGTCCGAAGTGGCCCAGCGGTTCTAGTCGCTACAGTCAGGAACCGCGCGACAGCTACGTTCGCAGGTTCGAATCCTGCCTCGGGCATGGATGTCTGTGCTGTCTTTAGGTTAGTTAGATTTAAGTAGTTCTAAGTTGTAGGGGACTGATTACCTCAGAAGTTAAGCCTCAATGTGCTCAGAGCCATTTGAACTATTTGGAAGGTATGAGGCGAATCTGCACCTCTCCCCCCTCCCCCTAACCTCTGTTTTTTCATCGCATTCACTAGCTATTTTCTTCGCATAACGTAGTTGTCTGTACTGGTATTTACTTTTGTCTTGTTTTGGCCTGTATATTCCAATCACTCAATATAATTTAAGATGTGGCTTATTTGTTAGTAGCTACTTTACGTATTTGATTGTGGTTGTGTTTTTCGTACACAAGTACAGTAGTTGAAGGTTGTATATGTTTGGAAAAACAATGTTTGTACAACTATTAATTTTCAATGCTTTTGCGTGAATTATTTTTTTAGTCTTAAGTTGTGTGAAGATGATTAGAAACGTTATTACCTGCACACCTATATTGCATTTGTTTATTTACTTATGTGAAAATTCACCAACTAACGAGCGTACAGTCACGTCAGAAATCTGCTGCACATCCTGAAATAACTGTACAGTCTTCTGCGACGTTGCTCATAGTGGTGACTCATTGTCCGCTGAAGTATATTCGCCATCTGGTCTTTCGCTCTCAGTGGGTGAGATTGGTTTTTTGAGTCATCAGTCTTCTGACTGATTTGACGCAGCCCGCGACGAATTTCTCCCCTATGCTAACGTTTCGGCAAGAAAGTACATATCGGCACCAAAGATCATGTGAATGGAAGATGGTGACTGTTCCAGCCACATATCGCATTAGAGGGAAGAGACGGCTAGACAACGTATTTCAGTCAATGGCTGGATGGAATTTTCCAGTTACACAGACACCTTTTCCTTCTGCCCATGAGGACACGTAGAAGGCATACATTTCCACTTTCTGTCCCCCATGAGCTATTCAGGGGCGATGTACCTCTGTGCCAGCATCTGCCAATGACCTCCTGCCTCCTGTCAGATGAGGAAGGGAACGAAATGTGCTCAGCACACTCGTCTCCAGGTAGCCAGCTTCCCAGATACTGGAGACGCTAGTTTTTCCTCAAGTATCTCCTCAATAAGCGTCATGCAACTGTCTTCCCGTTCCATTCCTTCTGCCATGTATTAGTCCCTGTCAGTAAAAGGAGTAAAACCTGGGTCCTATGCATTACACTCATTACAACTGCGTTCTTTTTGAGCCACTGTCTTCTGCCATTTCCGCCCTTTGTTTCTAAATCACTACGCATATCGTGAAGGGTACCAGTCCTGTCACACTTCCACAGGATACACAAAGACAGTGCTTTCTCCTATTACTAGGTACAGGATGACAATTATTGAACTATATGAGAAAAAACGTAAATTAGTTACAAACTACGGCTTGCGCACACTTTATTCAACATGTAAACCTCACTACAGATATTCGGATTTAGGTTATGACATGTTCGGTATGCGTACCTTCAAATGGTTCAAATGGCTCTGAGCACTATGGGACTTAACTTCTGTGGTCATCAGTCCCCTAGAACTACTTAAACCTAACTAACCTAGGGACATCACACACATCCATGCCCGAGGCAGGATTCGAACCTGCGACCGCAGCGGTCTCGCGGTTCCAGACTGCAGCGCCTAGAACCGCTCAGCCACTCTGGCCGGCTATGCGTACCTTCATTGGCGATTTTGTGGCCCAGACGAATAGTGAAATTCTGTATGACCCGCTGTAGTTTCGGAACACCCATGCTGTCGATGAGCTCCTGAATGGCTGTTTTCAGTTCAGCAGTGGTTTTGGCTTTATTGCTGTACCCCTTATCTTTAAATATAGCCCCACAAAAAGGGATCCCATGTGTTTAGATCAGAAGAATATGGCGGCCAGTCGAGACCTAGCCCAGTAGCCTCTGGGTGTCCCAGAGGCCCACGCCAGTGGCCTGTGGATACCCCAGAGCAAGAATGCTGCCCGCGGGGTACTCCTGCAAGACATCAAACACTCTCCTGCTTCTATGGTGTCGACCTCCGTCTTGTATGAACCACATCTTGTAGAAATCAGTTCACTTTGGGTAATGGGGATGAAATTATCGTCCAAAACCTTCACGTAACATTCAATAGTAACTGTGCCATCAAGGAATATCACACCGATTATTCCGTAACCGGAAATTGCACACCACACAGTCACCTGTTGAGGGTGAAGAGACTTCTCGATCGCGAAATGCGGTTCCTCAGCGCCCGAAATGTGCCAGTTTTGCTTATTGCGAAGCCATCCAAATGAAAGTGGGCTTCGTCGCTAAACCACGCATGCATGCGCATACTAATTCCAACCATGCCCCGCGGCCTACCGTGCAGTTGAACTTCGTAACGCAAACCGTTCAGAAGTTGTGACGATTTTATTTCATATACACTACTGTCCATTAAAATTGCTACACCAAGAAGAAATGCAGATGATAAACGGGTATTCATTGGACAAATATATTATACTAGAACTGACATATGATTACATTTTCACGCAATTTGGGTGCATAGATCCTGACGCCTGGGAATTTAGTCAAACATAGCTTGGATGGCGTGTACTGGTACAGCTGCCCATGTAGCTTCAACAAGATACCACAGTTCATCAAGAGTAGTGACTGGCGTATTGTGACGAGCCAATTGCTCGGCCACCATTGACTAGACGTTTTCAATTGGTGAGAAATCTGGAGAATGTGCTGGCCAGGGCAGCAGTCGAACATTTTCTGTATCCAGAAAGGTCTGTATATAACCTGCAACATGCGGTCGTGCATTATCCTGGTGAAATGTAGTGTTTCGCAGGGATCGAATGAAGGGTAGAGCCACGGGTCGTAACATATCTGAAATGTAACGTTCACTGTTCACAGTGCGGTCAATGGGAGCAAGAGGTGACCGAGACGTGTAACCAATGGCACCCCATACCATCACGCCGGGTGATAACGCCAGTATGGCGATGACGAATACACGCTTCCAGTGTGCGCTCACCGCGATGTCGCCAAACACGGATGCGACCATCATGATGCTGTGAACAGAACCTGGATTCATCCGAAAAAATGACGTTTTGCCATTCGTGCACCCAGGTTCGTCGTTGAGTACACCATCGCAGGCGCTCCTGTCTGTGATGCAGCGTCAAGGGTAACCGCAGCGATGGTCTCCTAGCTGATAGTCCATGCTGCTGCAAATATCGTCGAACTGTTCGTGCACATGGTTGTTGTCTTGCAAACGTCCCCATCTTTTGAGTCAGGGATCGAGACTTGGCTGCACCATCCGTTACAGCCATGCGGATAAGATGCCAGTCATCTCGACTGCTAGTGATACGAGGCAGTTGGGATCCAGCACGGCGTTCCGTATTACCTTCCTGAACTCGCCGATTCCATACTCTTCTAATTGTCATTGGATCTCGACCAATGCGAGCAGCAATGTCGCGATACGATAAACCGCAATCGCGATAGGCTACAATCCGACCTTTATCAAAGTCGGAAACGTGATGGTACGCATTTCTTCTCGTTACATGAGGCATCACAACAACGTTTCACCAGGCAACGCCGGTCAACTGCTGTTTGTGTATAATAAATCGGTTGGAAACTTTCCTCATGTCAGCACGTTGTAGGTGTCACCATCGTCACCAACCATGCGTACATGCTGTGAAAAGCTAATCGTTTGCATATGACAGCATCTTTTTCCTGTCGGTTAAATTTCGCGTTTGTAGCCCGTCATCTTCGTGCTGTAGCAATTTTAATGGCCAGTAGTGTAATTATTTGAGCAGTTTTATTCATTACTATCAGTATCGCCAGTAGTGAACTTCAAGAACTGCTACCCTGTATCTCCATTAAAAATCAGTCCCGTTTGCGTGGAAATTCCTATTCTTTCTAGAAAATGATATCAAGAAAAGAGTTGAGAAAATGAGTTAGCTATAGTTTTTTGTTTTCCCCACAACGGAGATACGTGGGGAAAACCTTGTCAAAATTAACATTCAAGTAGCATCAAAATTGTTGGTTCTATTATAGCTTGTTTCATACTTTGCGCTAGAAGTCCTTAACACGCGATTTGACGAAAAGTTCTGTTTGCGCAGAAGTCTTAAATCCCTCGTCGCCATTTCTACTTCTGGCGCTCGAGCTGCCTCTTTCGGTGCAGCAGCCTGACAACGCGTTGCATCTTTTCTAGCTCCTGTTTAACATCGGCGCCAACGCGCTAATATGGGTGGTGGCCAACGAGCTGGTGCCGGACGGGGTGCGCAGCCTGACCATCTCGTTCATCGCCGTGTGGAACGCGGTGCTCACCTCGGCGACCATCAAGCTCTTCCAGGTGGTGAGCTCCGCGCTGGGCACCTACGTGTGCTTCTGGTTCTTCGCGGGGTGCGCCGCCACGGCGCTCCTCTTCACGGCCTTCTTCATCCCGGAGACGAAGGGCCGATCGCTGGAGGAACTCAACACCGAGATGAGGGCTCAGGCTGCAGCGGACCGTGCCAGACACGACGCCAAAGACAGATCGTAGGAGAGCAAGTCTTTCCTCCGGAATCGCTGCACCAGCCCAGTGACCGTCAAGGGTTGCTGAAATGATAGAGGACGCAGCTATCGAATATAATAAACAGTTTCCATTCTTTGCTGAGAGTACTTTCTTTTGTGTTCTGTATCAGAACCTCAGTGAACTTTCAAAATGATACTTCTGCTTTACGATGGCTTCGCAGTATTTGCTGCTCTTTAAAGCGCGATTACACGAAGTGAACAATGTAATTGTACACCGTCTGTAGTCGAACATGAACTGTGATCTGGTAAACACTGTACTAGTATCAGCTTAATACTAATTAACTGTAGAAGAAAACGGAAACAACCATTACTGTAGAAGAACAATGAGTTGAGCTGAAAGAGTGGAAAACGTGATTTATAAGCAACCCAGCAGATTCCCAATACTCAATATCTACTTTAGGTTCATTCCATACGACAGGCGCATTTCCAACTGTCCAAGTCATTTAATAAGTAGTTTTGTGTTTATTACTTGTGTTTTGTACCTGAAAGACCTTGTGTATTTATACTGACGTAATAAATTTTTACTACTTGTGAATTTCAATCATAGTTTCAAATCCTTCCCACTTTAAATTAACAGATTGCCAGGCAACTAATTTGAAGAATCATCTTGTAATGTCTCTTGCAGCGGTCTCTCCCCGATATTTTCAGAAATTTTATAAATTATATAACTCAGTACACATCTCGAAATATCTCTTCTTATCTTACCGATTCCTAAACTTTAATATACGATGATTATCAATGCAAAGTAGTTTCAAGCCCTATTATTCCTTGGAGCGTCCATTTACACCATGGAATAGCTTCTCTGCTATCTGTTTTCTCTTGTGAAAAGAATGAAGGAGAGCTTGCCGATTAGCCGTGAAAGAACGAAGATGTATATGTATGTATTGTTGAGCTAGTCGCCATCTTGATGAGATTCTGTATGAGAAGGAATTTAATACATGAACTAAACTAACGTGTGTTCGCGTATTATTTAACTCATTATTATTGGCAGTGTCTGCTTACTACGCTGTGTTGCACGGGATCCGTGGGGAACGTCTGATTTACACTGGACGAACCTGCCGTTTTGTATGCTCAAGATATCCAGTTTATTACTTCAAATAAATAGGCTAACACGGTCTTACCAGCAGATCTCCGGTCTTCCCCGTGTGATCACCGAAAGTTAATAATTATTACAAATGTCTTTAGAGATCGACTGACAATTTTCGTCGCACAGAGACTTCGAAATTGCTTCACTGCCTTATGGAATTTAAGTTAAGCTCAATTTAATCAGGATAGAACAGTATTGCACTGTGTGAATGTGATAAGCCTGCTTTGTGAATGAAAATTCCCTTAATATACGCATGTTTTTTACTATCCTGATCAGTGAAGCTAAATGAGGCCGGTGTGAGAGAGGTTTTTAAAATTTAGATCCCACAAAAAATATTAAAATCTGTTCCAACTTTTTAAAAGATGTAAGTTGAAGTTGAGATAAACGACAGCAACTCTTCCATCATTTAGGCTAAGAGATACACGGTAAGTTAATTACGATACGCGCTTCAATTCTAGTAATTTACAGAGCTTGCCAGTCGCTAAATGGCATCTTTGTCTTTGGGAGAAGTTATACAAGGAGCTGAAATTCATAGAATACTTTCAGCGCAATGTAAGGACAATGTGTTTACCACCAGATTGAATTACTCAAAAGCGATAGAATAAGAGTGACTGGCGCAGGAAGAGAATGACATCCGCCACTGATGACAACGTTGAGCAAGTCTTATGATCTGATTCTGAATAATCGACTAGGGGTTGGTTGGTTGATCTGGAGGAAGGGATCCGTTCACACCGGATATGGGGAGGATGGGGAAGGAAGTCGGCCGTGCCCTTTGAAAGGAACCATCCCACAATTTTCCTGAAGCGTTTTAGGGAAATCACGGAAAACCTAAATTAGGATGGCTGGACGCGGGTTTGTGCCGTCGTCCTCCAGAATGCGAGTTCAGTGTGGTAATCACTGCACCACCTCGCTCAGTAGTATGAGTTGCTGACGAAGTGATAATCTCAACGCACTTAAGTCACGGTTCTTCATGTGAAATTGCCCAAAATAGGCTCAGCATCCGAAAATTTTCAGCAAGATGGTTCCCAAAACAATCCAACGTAGGATATAAGTTCAGCTGGATGAGAATCGGTAAGCATCTGTAGGATCAAATATTACAGAGGCTAAATATTATTTAAAGAAATCAACACTGCCTATGATACAAGAATCCAACTCTAGAGTTGCATCTGCGAAGTCCCACATCCTTCTCAAGGAGCACAAGTGCAACGCGCGTTATAAAACAAATCTTTCGTCATACAAGACGAACAAGTACATCGCTCGTCCTTTTCTCTTTACTCACACGAAGTGTGGAGTGCGATCGACAAACGATTTCAAATTTGTTTCCATATTTCTAGATTTCCAGAAGCCTCACAAGCGGTTTGTAATCAAATTGCGTGCTTATGGAATATGGTCTCAGTCTCCTGTCAGAGAGGTCACAGTCCGTAGTAATCGACGGAAAGTCTTCGATCAAAACGGAGGTCGTTTCTGGCGTTCCCCAGCGTAGTGTTAAAGGCCCTCTGTAGTTTCTTATCTATATAAACGATTTAGGAGACAATCTGTGCAGCCGTCTTAGATTGTTTGCTGATGATTCTATCGTTTATCGTCTAATAAAGTCATCAGATGTTCAAAACCAATTGCAAAATGCTTTAGAAAAGATATCTGTACGGTGCGAAAATCGGCAACTGACCCTAAATAATGAAATGTGTGACGTCATCCACATCGATGCTAAAAGGAATCCGTTCAACATCGGTTACGCAATAAATCAATCAAATCTAAAGGCCGTAAATTCAACAAAATACGTACGAATTACAATTCCGAACAATTTAAATTGGAAATAACATGTGTAAAATGTCGTGGGGAAGGCGAACCAATGTCTACGATTTATTGTAGAACACTTAGAAGATGCAAGGGATCTGCTCAAGACACTGCCTAAACTATGCTTATCCGTCCTCTTGAGGAGTACTGCTGCGTGGTCTGGGATCATTACCAGACAAGAGTAACGGAGCACATCGAAAAAGTTCGAAGAAGAGCTTCACATTTTGTATAACTGAGATATAGAGGAGATCACGGACAGGATACAAGACTTGGAGTGGACATCATTGGAAAAAAAAAAGTGTCCCTCGTTGCGGCGGCATCTTCTTAAGAAATGTTCCATGAAGAAACTTCGTGACAGATTAAAATTGTGTACTGGACCAAGACTCGTACTCGGGACCTTTGGCTTTTGCGTGCAAGTGCTTTGACATCTGAGCTACCCAAGCATGACTCAGGCCCCGTCCTCACAGCTTTAAGTCCACCAGTAGCTCGTCTCGTACCTTCCAAACTTCACAGAATCTCTCCTGCGATGCTGCAGAACAAGCACTCCAGTAAGAAAGGATATTGCGGAGACATGGCTTGCCACAACCTGGGGGATGTTTCCAGAACAAATCTTTAAGGAAGTTTAATATCAGTGCACACTCCGCTGCAGAGCGAAAATTTCATTCTGGTTCCATTAAGAAGTTGGCCACGACTGGACTAAGTGGACTACCCATGGCAACACTTTCCAACTGTTTGTAGACGTTTCCCTGGTGAAACATGCACGAAAGAGCTTTATGATGTCTTGCGGGAAAATGGAACCAATATACTTCAGCGAGTCACTGTCACTTTAGTAAACAAAGAAACAACATGCAAGCTGACCAGGATGTCGTTTGATGCAAGTTTTAGATTCTTCAGCTTATCAATGAAATGTCGTGGTTGCTTTAGGAATGTGTCAGTCTTCACCGCCTTCGGCTGGAGCAGAGAGGCCAAGTATTTTGCCAGTTTATACCTCGATCAGCCAGGACAACAAACTACCCTTTCTAGATTTACTGGTCCCATGGGATGGTGAAAACACGGGGCACAGCGTGTATCGAAAACCGACACACACAGACCGATACTTCCACAAACTGTCAAATCACCACTCAAGCCAGAAAAGAGGGATAACTAATACGCTCATAACGTGAGTAAGACGAATATGTGAGCCGCAGCACGTAAGACGCCAAAATGTAACACGTGGTAAGTGTTCTGAGGAGCAATTGGTACTCCACAAGCTATATTAGAAATATAAAAGAGTCAAACACGCGGCGAAGTGAGACAGCAGAAAAATAAATATAGGGTGCGGCCTTTTTGCCATACCCTCCCAGAGTGACGGCCAGAATCGGCCTCACACTGCACAAATACCGTGTAAAGACGATTTACAAATCGACAAAGAAGATCAAAGAGTGTCTCAGATCAGCATAGGGGAAAATGGACCCACTTGCAATATCGAGAATATACCACACACCTTGCACATGCGGAAAAGTTTAAGTTGGAATGACTGGACGATCGATCAACACCAGGATCACAGAACGCTAACGATATTGTAGTTTGGGGCAGGTGGAGAAATCGGCCGTGACAGAGAACGCGCTGCATGAGACCTACCACGTAGTAAAATTCGCAGCCACTGAAGTTATCGCTGTAGAGAAGAACTATCACACCCGCTTGTTCAGAGAAGAAATACACAAACACGAAAATAGCTTCAAGATAGATGAAAGCTTCAAGGTAAACGGATCCTGGCTTCCCGTGCTACAGCGAACGACCGTTACAGATAGCAAGAGGAGAACCGCACTGGAAATGACCACGGAGAAGCCCTTGGACGTTGGCGCTCTAGGTACATATAGTCTGCGGCCGCGAGCTCGGCTCCAGTTCACCACCAGCAGTGGAGGGCGAAACTTCGACAATGCGAGACACTCGTGCTGGAGAAACGTCAGAAAAATTATCGTTCGAATGTCGGCCGAAGAGCCCCAGTCAGAAGCCAACAGGCAGTTTGTCATTTACCTAAATCTTTACAGTTAGTACACATGACTTTCAGATAACATTAAATCAATATTGACAAATTCATAGGTTTACAAATATTAAATCGCGAAAGAGCTGAAAACATATGATGCGTTAACATAGGGCTACAAGACGAGCTAGCTCAATCATCGCTCGGTCCCTTCAAATCTGAAAGAGACACACAGTGAAATCAGTTAATCACAAACAGCACACCAGAACAAATTACGACGCCCTTAAAATTTCACCTAAAAATTTCAGTGTGTACATTTCTCCACAGTAATCTTGAACTAAAGAAATTTCTGTACCAATTTAAAGGAAAACAAACAATACAATTGGTGATTTTAACACTTGGTCCTTTAAACGAAAGCGCATGATTCAAAAAATTAATTTCTTCTAAATGCTTGAATGCAGAAATGGAACCTTCTCGAAACAATCAACATTGAAATATAAAATTCCGTTTGCCATTCATATTGGAAATAACTCGGCTTCAACTGTGAACATGAGCTGCTGATTTACATAAAACTCTGAGATAAAAATAACTATCACAGTAGAAAGTTAAGTGGTATTACACTCGTATGTGAGAGCCCGAACTGCATTTTGGTCAGTTAACATGGGATTTCGCAAACGCCAAGAGACCCTTCATACCTTTAGCTACACGTAACAGATATCCTCACCATTTTCTTTGTACGCATGTGTTTGGCTGTAAGTTAATCCTGAAATGCTGACAGCACTGCATCCACAATCAAGACACCAGGAATATGAAATGTGCCGACTCCGAAGACGCTGATCCACGACCATGAAGTCAGATGGAGGGAATGATTCTTCAACTGTCGTATACACACTGCCTTAGTATGCCCATCTTTGGCTTCAAGTAGATACTGGCACCATGGCATCCTCAGCCAAAACAGCAAAAATGAGAAACTTGTCAACGCTGAAGGCACAAGCAATATAAGCCGAGGGAAACAATAATTCTTCAACTGTCGTACACTCATCGTTGACACACCCAAAGATAATGAGACAAATGGGATCTCCGTCCTCAGTGAAGATCCGCAGTCACCAAACAGGGCACCAGAAAACGCCGAGACCAAGAAGGAGTGCCGGCCGAAGTGGCCGTGCGGTTAAAGGCGCTGCAGTCTGGAACCGCAAGACCGCTACGGTCGCAGGTTCGAATCCTGCCTCAGGCATGGATGTTTGTGATGTCCTTAGGTTAGTTAGGTTTAACTAGTTCTAAGTTCTAGGGGACTAATGACCTCAGCATAGTGCTCAGAGCCATTTGAACCAAGAAGGAGTGCGCATGTCGTCAAGTGAGCTCGGCGAGCGACTCCGTGGCCTCTCGCCAGTCGTGGACCAATTGGAAACCTCGAGCAGAGTAGTTTCGTAACCGGCAGGAATCGATTCTAACACGCACACGAATCAGTTCTATCAGAAAAAGCTGGCGTCTGACAAATCCTCAGAACAACTTTATGACCACTGTCCACCGTGACGGTGGATGCGGCTTAATGGCTCTGTTCGCACGTGATGCGGTAACAAAAGTATGTAAGCGGAGCAAACACGGACGGGGGATAACACAAACGAAATATGGGCTGCGAGCGGGGAAATCTATTGAGATAAACGACTTTGACAAATAGCAGATTATTACAACGCAGAGTCAATATCTCGTAAACGGCGAAGCTTGTCGAATGTTCATGTGCTACTGTCGGGAGCATCTACGGAAATAGGTAGAAGGAGAGTAAAAGTATCACTAGGGGTGAAATGGTTGGACGCCCACCACTCTTCATAAAACGTGTGGTTCGGAGGTTTGTCTGTTCTGTAAAGTAGGATAGATGGTGTTTGTGGCAGCTTTGCCGAAGGAGCACAATGCTGGTGCACGTAAAAGTATTTCGGAGCACACCGTTCACTGCAAATTGTTCATCATGCAGCTCCGCAGCAGACCAACCCTACGTTTCCACATGGTGACCCAACAACATCATCAGTTACAATTTCAGTGGGCACGTGATCATCGGGATTCGACCATCGATCAATGTAAACGTGTCGGCTCCTCGGGTGAATCACATTTTTGCTGCACTAGGTCGCTGATCGTCTTCAGAAACGCCGTCATTGAGGTGAATGGCGGCTCGAACGTGCAGCGCGCCACTAAAGCAGGCAGGTGGAAGCAGTACTATGCTATGCGAGATATTACCTTGCTCCTGAATGGAACCTGTGGTGGTAATCGAAGATATCCTGACAGCTGCGAACCACCTACATCCCTTCATGCATGACGTCTTCCTGACGGCGACGTCATCTTTTAGCAAAATCACGTTGATTGTCGCCGACCAAATTCGTTTGATGTAAATCCTATGGAAGCCATCTGGGTCGCTATTGGGGGTCATCACCGTGTACTCGAATCAGCGGGCCGTTATTTAGGCGAATTGCATGACCTGTGCGTAGGCATCTAATGCCGCATATATCCACAAACCTACCAAGAAGCTGTCGGGCCCCTGATGTGCAGAATCAGTTATGTGTTTCGTCCCAAAGATGGAAAAAGAAGCTATTAAGCAGATGGTCATAATGTTTTGGCTCATTAGTGTACGTCTGTATAACACAACCCAAAATTTCAAACTCTTCACAATATCTGTTGAGAGGTACTGGTGTATCCTGCTGACCCAGCCTTAATGTATTTCCATTTTCTATAGTCCGCGACAGCCTGCTGAGAAAGGCATCGTAAATGTAGCGGAGCATACATGGCTTGCTGCTTCACCGAAAAACTTTTCTTCTGAGGGCACTGGAAAACTTTTGCAGCGATGGATCATGAGCACTGAAAAAGAGGATGGTTATCTTCAAAAATGGTGTCCGACTAAACTTTGTTCTGTTGTTCTAATAAAATAACGAAACGTGCAGATACTTTTTGAGATATCCTCGTATTCAGAAGCTTCGTTATTAGAAAGTATGCATAAACAACTATCAAGAGTAAAAACTTAATTGTAAATACAAACCAACGAAATCGACGAAAATAATTGGACTGTTTGACGAACTTCGATGTGGAAATTATTTAGTGACGGTTCTGCACTGAGTCAGGGTAATTTCACGACAATCCTGGAGCCTATCAGATGTCACAGGCTCCTATAACACTGGGTATCGGATGCTTCCACTTGCTATCAGGAAGAACCTCACTTTATCTTAAGCAAATAGAGGCCGTATAACATTTTAGAAGATCGTGTGAAGACTGTCAGTATGTTGTGGAAGAGAAAATTATGTAGCATTAGCCGTAGGTCGGGGGAAAGACAAGGGACACACAATTTCGTAGTCAGTCCAAAGGATATATCAGTCCAAAGCAAATATTGGACGAAGGCGGATGCGAGCAGAATCGGTGGATCAGAGGCAGCTGTGATGTGCAAAAACAGCGAGTTCGATATACGTGACACCTATGGAGAGAGAGAAATATAGAGAAATATTGTTAATTTAATCGGTCAGAGGTAGTGGAAACACAGAAACACCGAGATCGGCGGAGAACAGTTGCCCAGTTTTGATATCTACATATAAGTGACGTCGGGTAAACTATGACGAGGTGTGGCACCTTTCTTACTTCCACTCCCACTTCTTGCTGTCTTCTTTATTTTTATGCTTGCATAACATTTCCAGGAAACTGAGATTCCAATATAATGGTCATAGAGAAATAATGGTGGGCAGAGAATGATCCAAGTGGACGATTTTCCATGCCATCATCCTTTCCGGTGGCGGTCATTCGCACAGTGTTAAAGGTAGTACGTTGCAGTAGAAGAATTGTGTGGCTATACCATCTCACGTTCAGATAAGCCTCCGGAAAGTGGAAGTCGCAGCAAGTGAAGGCAGGCAGAGGATCGTTTTGATTTGTTGCTAGAGTCGTTCAAATTAGCCTGTTCAAAACGAGTATAGATTAGTTGGCAACATTGTCTATGTGATACAACTGAGAATTAGAACAAATTTAAGACCATTAGTGTCATTCTCCCAACATTGAGCAACAGACTGCAGCGAAATTACGGGCTGCCCTCGCATCAACTAAGAAAAATCGTTTTCTCATAATGTTGTGTAGAGACGACTGTAAATCTCTAACATTGTATTCTTTGGTGCCCACTGACTAGTAAAGTAATTCATGCAACCCAGTACAGAGGCTCACAATGGTGATATTTTTATCTTAACGGATAGTGCGTTTCGTCTTCGAGGCTGCTCCTGGTACATAACTGTCACCATTACAGTTCCCACTGAGTGTCCGCCTCCCAAAGAAATTAAGATATGATACCCTTAGGCTGCACTTACGGAAACGGAACGGATGTATAAAATATGCATCTTGCCTCTTCTCGTCCGTCCACCCATCCTCACGGTGCAAAAGTTTGAGAATCGTAAATGATGTAATTACTGTGCATGCGAATACAGAGACTACAATCGGAAAAAAGAAGGAGTATCCAAACGTGGCCCGTAACTTGGTTGAATCACTGTACACAATGTCAATTTGACGGCCAGTTCTTAAAATGTGACATTTGACTTTAAAATTGGCTAGGAGTGGAAGATGTTCTGCAGTCTAGCATATCTATAAACGCGTTGGACCTTATCAGTTGTCGACACGAAATTTTGCTCCAGTTTCTAGCCGAGTGTTCACGTCTACAGTTCTCAGACACATCAGATGCCGCTCGGACGCCAAATGGCCGCCTAGTTCGTGGGTGGTTGTTACACATGCGCTGCATGCAGGCCCGAGCAATAGTCGTAAAAGCAAACGACTCCTGCTGCCGTGGGGAGCCGGTGTCACGCGGGCAGTGATGCCTCGCGCCCTGCCCCTGCCTCCACCACACCATTAGCACTGAGGCTGGATATGTGGCTTTCTACAACGTACCAGCAGCTAATACCATGGCCAAATACCGCGTTTTGAGGTGTGAACTGCGCTCCGACTCGTATATCACGAGATCGTAAACCGATGGCAGTCAGGAATTCAGGTCACATAAAATGTCAGTGAAGAGGACATGTCCCTCACGATGTACCTGATCCAATTTCTCTGACCATGCTCTTCTATAGCTTTAGCCTCCTTTGCTGTGGTGGCACTTCAGCTATTCTGTTAAAAATTCATCGGCGATAAAATTTCTACGAAGCAAAATTGCTCATTAGGCTGTAGCTAACAACTGTTGCCTCTATTTCCGTTTCAACAGAAACTTCTCTCTCTCATCAAGTATGGGAAATCACTGACGTGGGTTTTAGTGTACTAAGCGATCCAGTCTTTATCGCTTAAGATCAGCTACCAATGTCTATGGCAGGGCTTCCCAACCTTTTCAGCTGGCGGACCCCTTCTTCAGTCGAAAATCCATGGCCGACCCTTAGACAGTCAAAAGCACAGTAACTAAATTTCAGAGCGAAACCCATCGGAACTGAAAGCTTCTTAACGCAAGTGCCATGTTCCCAATGACTCCCCTCCCCCACCCTTTAAATTATCAATAGTCTTTGGTTTAGAGATGAATGAAAATAACTTGAAATTAACGATCCAATTTGAATTCCCACTGTATCCAGACACTTACTAGCGGATTTACTCCCTTTGTTCAGCACACTATAGCCTGATTAAAATTACTTGGTAATTGACATTTCACACGTTGGAGCTGCCTTCCTCCAAGAGCAATCAACGTCACGTCCAGACTGTTCGCTGTTGACAAGCTGCAGCTTGTGGTCTGTTCACTTCCACTGGTTAGCTACTGTTGTGTAAGGGGCATGCATATTTCGTGTGTGTGTGTGTGGCTTTTCGTGAAATCCGAAGAAAAATGTTCAAATGTATGTAAAGTCTATGGGACTTAACTGCTGAGGTCATTAGTCCCTAGTCTTACACACTATTAACCTAAGTTTAACTTCCGCTAATGACAAAACACACACACACACACACACACACACACACACACACACACACGCCCGAGGAAGGATTCGAACCTCCGGCGGGAGCGGCCGCGCAATTCACGACGACATGGCGCCTGAGACTGCGCGGCCATTCCGCGCGGCTGTGAAGAAAAGAGGCAGACCCATGATTCGGGATACAAACAAATCACGAAAGAAAAGAGGCCAAGTAATTGCCTGTAAAGGACTATTGTGACATCTGTCGTGCAATATGTAGGAATACATTCACCCATTTTACATGCGTTTCCAAAACCGGATTTCGTAAGCCGATGTCCCAGTTCTACTTTTGGTTGGTCAGGGTGAAAGGGTACAGTACCGCCCAACACTGAAAATAGGTACGAAATTCTTGTCAGAACAACACATTTTGTGTGTAAAAGTAACTCAATTTCAATTAATACAGCGAAGCCGGATACCAGTGTGGGAAAGAATGACAATTTATTTATTTAATTGATCACATGTGCACTACCTCAAAATAAATCCCTACATCCATTTTGGTGAGATCTGTGAACTGAATGAATGTATGGTCGTCTGCTAACCACAGATAGTGAATCGGAATATATGATCATCTTTGAGTCGATCCTTTGGCTACCTTTGGTGAGATCAAAGAGATGGAAGTTACCAGAGCTTTGGAGCGTCTGAAATGTGGCTGACCAATAAGGTAGCAAGGTGCTTCTCCCACTTCGACAGAGGTGCGAGAGAACCGGAATACGGCCATGTTTCGGCACTCTGGCGCTGAACCTTCTGCTGTAAAGACCTGTTTTTTGTTGTGCTCCGTAATGAAAGTGTGGAGGCATGGTATGGATGTGGAATATTTAAGAGTAGTTAGAACTAATCATTTCTCTTTCCTAGGAACTTTTGTGGGGAAAATTACAAAGTGAGGCAGGTAATTTTAAGGGAATTGTAGTAAACCAACGGTCACAATGAGACCACGTGTAGTTATAAGTTGAGATACTAGCGTGTGTACAATAAGCTGAAATATTTAAGAATTAATAGCGTGTGTGCAATAAGCTGAAATATTTAAGAAATAGCGTGTGTATCATAAGTTGAAGTATTTAAGAAATATCATTCCGTGTGACACTAAATTTAAACTCGGAGAGAGAATCAAGGTGAGTCGGCCGTTTTTCCAGCAACGCCACTTGGCTTGCATTGCACAGGAAGACGTGCGTTTATCTCCAGAGTTCACAGTAGGAAAGTAAAATTACAAAGTGGGGCAGTGTCGTGTGAAACTGGGATAGATATTGATTGAAGTGGGAAAGCGGAAAGTGATGAAGTTGTAACCGTTCGTTGTGTAATATTTCATATTGTTGTGATGTGTATGTCTTGTAATTTGGGTATGTGTGTTTTGCATGGGGGTAGCAAGGTAGTTTCGAAAGATTTGTGGGTTATGCTTGTTCCTTCTGTATCGCTCGATCTGGAGGAAAGTTTCGTGAGGATGAATGTGAGAGACGAAGTGTGAGGTATAATAAAAGATCCACCATCCGATCCAGGGAGTGCACTGTTGGGGCAAATAGATTACGAGACCATAGTATAGAGATTCACTAACGTAAAGCCATGCCCACTGGGCGGAATTTCTCTTGTGATTTTGTTCTAGGTTGTAGAATTTGTGTGTTTAGGAATAAATCAAATAGTGAATAGAAAGAGATTGGTGGCCTTTTTCATTAAATTGTATGTTATCATAATGTCCCGAATTTATATAAAAGCCGTTAAATCAAAGACAAAAAGTAAGTGTGGTATTGCCAATGCGTAGTGTGCAGTCAGAGTTCTATAAATCACTGATAGTCAGATGCGTGTTTCCGTTGCGTATTATTCATGCAGGAGGATAATTTGTAATTAAATAGTAAGATACGAGAATTCATGTTGCTCAATAAATTAAGGAAGAATCCACTCGCTTGGCAAACCACCCATCTTGCAGGCCTGACTGCTTGATGCCACAGTATGAGAAAGGCAAGTGGGTGCCTCTCATAATTTCGACCCTGCCAGGATTATTAATTGTTAGGATAATTGTTGCCAGGATTATTTATTGGTCAGGATATTTAATTTGTTGCCAGGATTATTTTATTGGTTAGGATATTTTGTTGTTAGGGTTTGCTGTTAAATTTTTTTATGGAATGTATTGTGATAGCGCTAAGAAGTAAAATTTTTTTTTCTGTTTCAATTTCTTTCTGGATTGGTGAGGATCTTTTATTTGTTTTATGTAATTAATTGCGGTATCGCACAAGGCTAGAAGATCGTTTTATAATTTTTTTTTGCGTAATGTCCGTAGTAACTAGGTCGCAGGCTAAAAGTATAGTCACCATGGAGAATAACGATTCTGGCGTGAACGTAGCAGTGCAGCGGGAAGTAGCTGTAGATGGGTTAATGAGCGGGGACGGCAGGCACTCAGAAGAGGCGGTATTGTTCAGTGGACCGCTGCAAGGGGATCCTTTGTGCGGCGGGCTTTGTCCACAAACACGGGCCTTCCCAGACGACGCGGGCGAGCCGAGACTAGGCCAGGTGTACGGTGAAAGTGCAGCTACCCTTAGCGAAGCTACGGTTTCGCAGGCGAACGAGGTGAGCGCATCGACGGTAGCAAATGACAGTGGGCTACTGCAGTTTTTACAGAGGATGGATGAAAGATTACAAGCGATGAATGGGAAGAATGAGGAGAGAGATAGGAAGAATGAGGAGAGAGATAGGGAGAATAAGGAAAGATTGGAAGCAATGAGTAGGGAGACTAAAGCGATAAATGAAAAATTGGAAGCAAATAACGAAAGATTAGAAGCAATCAATAGAGATAATAAGGAGAGAGATAGGGAAAATAAGGAAAGATTGGAGGTAATGGATAAGGGAAATAAAGAGGCAATGAGGAAGCTCCACACAGTTATCGATGAGCGTCTGTCCGCAGTTAATAATCGGTTAGATGAGGGGGAGAAGAATCTGGGTGCGGTAAAGCAAGTATGTGATGCTGTGAAAGAAAAAACCAATAATTTGGAGGTACGAGTAAGTGCAATAGAGAGCGATATTACCGAACGTGGGGACGTGTTGCCGGATGAGCGAATCAAAGAGATAGTAGAGGACTTACTTGCAGATAAACAAGGGGCATTAGACAGCGTAGAAGCTCAAGTCACACGGCAGGAAATGGCGCTAAATAAACACAGGGATGAAGTTGCGGTGGTAGTGGCCAGAATGAATACGATTAGCGCAGATGTAGAAAAGATCAGTATGAGAGGCGAAACAGGCTCTGACAGTACGCAGCGAGAGGTTTATGCCGACCAAGAGGAGATACAATCACTATTGCAGTTTAAAGAGGCACAATTAGAAACAAATAGGAAACATAGGGAAGAACTAGCACAGTGGCAATTAGCGTGCAGAAGCGAAGGTGAAACACCACCAGGTAGACTGCAGAGGGAGAGTGACATAAATTCAAAAAACGAAAATAGGCAGAAAGAGGAAGACGAACTCAGAGAGTTAGAAGAACGGTTGTGTCGGATAAAACAGGTGGCAAACCCAACTGGGTATAGCCCAAGGTCGGAAAACATAGATGCGGAAGAAGAATGTAGGAGGCACTTCGTGTCGGTACAAACGTACACTTGCTTTCCGGATCCTGATAATTACCAACATCCATGCCTGTGGCTGTCTCAATTCCAAGATTCATTACCTTCATCGAGGGGACTGCTCCGCAAAACGAAGTTTGTGTATAACTATTTGAGGGACGAGGCTAGAGCGAAAATGCAGGAAGACCTTAAAGACTGTAGTAGCTATTTAAATGAATTCAGGCCTAAAAGTAAGCAGGACCAGGTTACGCTAAGCATATTGATGATGCAAAATCGTAACGAAGGTGGCATAAGGGATTCAGTGTCGTGCTATCAGGAGATGTTCAGACGAAACAGGTACTTGGATGTGACATACGAACCAGCGGAGTTAATTAGGATCCATATAACGAAGTTGCCAGTGAAATTGCGCAGAGGTATAGTGATGGCAGGCAGAGGCTTAGACGATTCCGCGTCATTTCAACACTTGGGTAATGAGAGCGATATCGTGAACGGAGACAGGTCAGATAGTGTCGAGGGTAGAAACTATCTGAATGACAGGAGAGCATGGAATCCGGGTATTTCTTTCATGTCGTAATAGATTGAAGAATAGGAGAAACTAATCCAACATATCAGCCCTTAATATCTTGCTCTTAAAACACATGCAGCTGGCACTGAAAATTGTCTATGTAGCAGACAAACTCAACTAATATGTAGGAATGCAAATACCATACTTCTGATCAGAGAATAAAACGCCAGTAATGGAATCTATTAGGCTGGTATCTCAGTAAAATTTGCAAATTTTATTTCGAACAGTAAAGTAAAAGAATTGTTATGTAATAATGCCAATGAGTCCAGTCGAATTAGTGTGATTCGACTATTGTAGATACTAAACAAGTAATGTAGGAGGTAAACATTGTGATCGAAGTTTTTATATTAGATGCCATCTGATGTCATTGTCGTGGTGACAGTTATAATGAAGTGCTGTGTATGGTTGTTCGAAATCTGGTGTTAGTGAGAGAGGCCACTAGCACCTAAGTTTCTAACACTTGGGCTGCCCAATTCTCCCAGCTTGTATATTCTCTGCACACATTTAATTTTCGTGTAAGCACAGATTCCAAACTAGCAAATTTTTTATTGCGTATTGTGGACCATTCAGAGTGAGGCGGATTGTACATGAAAATGCTGTACTAATTGAGACGATCAAGGGAAAACAATCTCGGGGGCTTCATCACATTTCTAACATCAAATTATGGAAAAGTTAAGGATAGATCTAAGGTAGGCAATTTATGGTAGATAGTCAGTGTATTTATTTGTGATGTGTAACGTTGTGCAGGGTCAAATCGAACATAAGAATTTTCAGGCGGGATGTCAGGAAGTATGACGGAATAGACTGGTCAAATGAGTCATGAACAGGAGTCGACAGAGTGGTGTATGTACGTATTTTTTGTCGTATGAATAAGGATCAAGCAGAAACGACGTGAGGAAAGATGGTAGATAGAGAAGCGACGTGATAAATAGTAGTGGATAAAGGTGGTATATGAGAAGAAAAGCGACGTGAAGCAGGGTGATTATGAAACAGTGGTAAATAAAGGTGAGTAGAATTGAATAATGTGGAGATGTCTTAGATGTATGTTACAGAGAGGCCTGTGTATGCTGCAATAGAGATTGATGCCAATGATGAAGGAAGACCAGGAAATGATGGAGTAATGGACGGACGGAGAGCCGAAATACGAATGAAGAGATGAGGACAACTGCACAATGTGAAAGGACGTAAAGGGAGTATGAGACCCAGATGGTGAACGTTGTGGAATACTGACGTGAGATGTGATATAAGTGTAGATCTAATTCTTAGCATAAAATTTGCGATTGGGCAAAATCAATATTTTTTGTTGTTGTTGAAGCCTGGTACCAGTATAACTAATCAAAACGGTTCCAATAATGTGTACAGTTGTTTTGCAGGATGAATAATTTGTGTATTTTTTGTTCTTAGATGAAATGTCGCGATTCTAAGTTGATATTTAGCATAAAGTGAATGCAAAGGTAAGCCGATGGAGAGAGGTGCCAGAGTGAAAGGATGAATTCGGAGACTGGAAAGCTATCACCGAAGCAGCTTCATGTGTTATGTGGTTGAGTATAAGGGAGCAAAGGTATGGTATGTTGTAGTGAGTGTGGTGGTGTTAAGGATAGCTGACTTCTAGACCTATTCTGTTAGTGTATCAATGGATTGAATGAGAGGGAAAATGTGATGTCTGGTGAGTGAGAGTCGTAGAGTAGTGTGATCAATGCGCACACTCCTGTAAAGGGGATGCTACCGATCCATAACTAAAACATTATTGTGTTTTATTGTTTGTTGGGATGAACCTCGATGTCAGGTCAGGATCTGTCATACGTGTCCTAGAAACGTTGCTATATATAATGAAATGTAAAATATGTGAAGAGATACTGATTTCAGTCTGTCACAAGCACAAGGGTGCATTATATATTGTAGATTTAGAGTCACCAGTTCCTAAAATGTTTATTGTGTTAGGATGTTAAAGTAGTTTAATATTTAATAACCTGTGGTAGGTAATTGAGAGTTGTGTAGATTATTTTCTCATTTTTTTGTTAGAACACTTTCAAGGGGTTTCAGTTTCAGTCTGTCACAAGCACAAAGGTTAATTGTATATTGTAGCTTGAGAATCAACAGTTTCTAATATTTTCACTGTGATAGGATGTTAGAGTAGTTTACTATTTTGTATTGTAATTATGAGTTGTATAGATTGTTTCTTATTCATTTTGTTCTTTATTTTTTACACTTTCATGTTTTGTATGAGGGACGACAGGTACAATGAATAGCACGAGTGTGGGCTGTCTATAGAAAAGAGATAAATGTTGATGTTGTATGTGTAGAAAACTAGGGTGTATAATTTTAATGTAAGAATTTCCTTTTGTCTGTAATGTTGCGAGATGCACGGAAGATCTGGCTAATTGGGTGTCGTAACGCCCATACCGCTAACGGGCCGAGCTGACGTCGCCATGGCGACAGGCGACACAGCCGCGTCACTCCCCACTCCACTATCGGACGAGGTACACTCCACGCGCCCGCTACAGCAGGTCAACGGCCTGGGGCGACACGCACGTATCACTGGCCATTCATGAGTTCCGCCACCCTTACGACTGGGGAAGGTATCCCGCGGAGGCAACAGCGGGTGGTTTCTTCTGCTCAACGGCGCGCGCAGCGGCGCTACTGCTGAATGGACGAGGCGCGGCAGAGCCCGGCGAGCATATTTTTTACCTGCAGCTATTAACTTGTACTGGACTGTGGAGCAGTGAAACAAAATGACTGCGACTTTACATAATGTGGAAAGTGAAGGACTGGTGTTTCCACGTTGTGAGTGGTGGGAAAGATTTTGCCTTTAGCAGACAGGACGATTGTTTTGTTTTGTCTTGACCACTGAATGGTGGGATCCATAAACTTTTGACAGTGACTTGTTAAGTGTGCTTTGTGAATTGCATGTGGGACGCTTGGTATACTTAAAGAGGACAGTTGTCGTTTGGTGAACAATTATTGTATGAAGGCAAGAAACTAGAGTGGGACATTGACATTTGCGTCTGTAGTAGGAGACATTTCTTGAATTGGCGCGGGAATAAGTGCTGTTTGTTGAAACTTACGACTTTTAATTACACCATGAACTGAAAGGACAGAACCGTGGGTAATAGTAGTTGTAGGGCCATTTTTTGGACGAACAGATTCGTGTGGATGGTACTCTGAGAGTGACTATGACATTTGTGTTTAATGAGAGATACAGTTTACTGTTCAGTGCGTGTTCAAAATGCCGAATTGAGTGACTCAAAGACTTTCGTCCGGGTAACCATGGGAGAGCTTTGACACCGAGACAGTGGTTCTAGGAAAACTATCAGCAACTTTTTGACCCCAAGAAAATCACAGAATGAAATGTTTCCATGTGACTCGCAAGATAGGGAATAATGTATTTGCAATTGTGTAAATGTTTTTTTATATGTTTCATTCCTGAAGGGACAGCAAGCGTAATTGTATTTTATTAATATTTGTGTTTAGAATAGTTAGTGTTTGTTTTTTGTCTGTTCTGGGTTATCAAGTTCACGTAGCATGTTTATTAGAATATTTGGTACAATGATGCTCTAATTATAAGCCAGTGGCGTAATACTAACGTAGCGGTTCATGTAGCATTGATCAGTAAGATTGTCACAGGGGACAAGAGTTTGCATTGCACAACAAATATCGGAATTAACTGATGTATTTTGATGTCGTGCATAGTAATAATCTTGTTGGTGTTTCGACTGAAGCCACTTATTTTTTATTATCACAGTGGTGACATTTCACATTAAAGTGTAACGAAGGCTAGTCGAAATGCAAGTTCTTGTCGTCTATATGTGTGACAACAGAGAAATGAACAGTAGAGTAAGATAAGAGAGCTACTGGTGGATTCAAGCACTTATTGCTAAACTATTTACTGCGTGTATTGATCAAAGTTGATGAACTGACTAGCTCAGCAGCAGGTATTTGTACTGATGGACAAAGATAAGGCTAAACTCATTGTCGAGTAGTTGTGGCAATTGCTTAGGTGATGATAGTTAATGAGGTATGACATGATGTCTTAGACGAACTATATTACGTAACCAGTAGGTAACTTGTGGTATATTTAATTGTTTTTCTTCTCAGTTTTTATTTCGCTGTAGGTTTGAGGTATATTTTAGAGTAATGGTGTGGAGCCTGACATTCTACGTGTAACTAGTGTACGAAATTTTTTTCTTTTGTTGATTTTGTTTTGTATTTAGACTTTGCTGTGTAAGGGTTTTTACAGCGCAATTTATGAATGTCAGATTACTTGCTCTGTGTTTGGACGGTGAGCTATTTAAAATTTCATGAGTACAATTAGTATTTTTTTATTTGTTGTAGAATTATTGAAATTTGCATTACTCATAAAAATAACGAAGATCCCAGTAACTAAAGCAAATTTTTATCTCAATATTATTTTTTCATTTCTATGGTGTGATGTTTTATTTGTCATGTGGATTGTTATATATTTGTATGTGTACGTTACTCCGGATTGTGGAGAGTACAATAATGCAACAACTGCCAATAATTTGTTCGTCTATTTGAGGTCACCAGGGGCTAAGGTCTCCTCCTGGTTATTTTGATGAATTGCTACGTTTGTTTTAATACAGTTTTCTTAAAAAAATGTTCGGAACTACCCTCGCATTGCAAGGATAGTACCGTGCCATTTTTTTCTGCATGGGTAGCCGGTGGTGAAAGGGTACAGTACCGCCCAACATTGAAAATAGGTACGAAATTCTTGTCAGAACAACACATTTTGTGTGTAAAAGTAACTCAATTTCAATTAATACAGCGAAGCCGGATACCAGTGTGGGAAAGAATGACAATTTATTTATTTAATTGATCACATGTGCACTACCTCAAAACAAATCCCTACATCCAGTTTGGTGAGATCTGTGAACTGAATGAACGTATGGTCGTCTGCTAACCACAGATAGTGAATCGGAATATATGATCATCTTTGAGTCGATCCTTTGGCTACCTTTGGTGAGATCAAAGAGATGGAAGTTACCAGAGCTTTGGAGCGTCTGAAATGTGGCTGACCAATAAGGTAGCAAGGTGCTTCTCCCACTTCGACAGAGGTGCGAGAGAACCGGAATACGGCCATGTTTCGGCACTCTGGCGCTGAACCTTCTGCTGTAAAGACCTGTTTTTTGTTGTGCTCCGTAATGAAAGTGTGGAGGCATGGTATGGATGTGGAATATTTAAGAGTAGTTAGAACTAATCATTTCTCTTTCCTAGGAACTTTTGTGGGGAAAATTACAAAGTGAGGCAGGTAATTTTAAGGGAATTGTAGTAAACCAACGGTCACAATGAGACCACGTGTAGTTATAAGTTGAGATACTAGCGTGTGTACAATAAGCTGAAATATTTAAGAATTAATAGCGTGTGTGCAATAAGCTGAAATATTTAAGAAATAGCGTGTGTATCATAAGTTGAAGTATTTAAGAAATATCATTCCGTGTGACACTAAATTTAAACTCTGAGAGAGAATCAAGGTGAGTCGGCCGTTTTTCCAGCAACGCCACTTGGCTTGCATTGCACAGGAAGACGTGCGTTTATCTCCAGAGTTCACAGTAGGAAAGTAAAATTACAAAGTGGGGCAGTGTCGTGTGAAACTGGGATAGATATTGATTGAAGTGGGAAAGCGGAAAGTGATGAAGTTGTAACCGTTCGTTGTGTAATATTTCATATTGTTGTGATGTGTATGTCTTGTAATTTGGGTATGTGTGTTTTGCATGGGAGTAGCAAGGTAGTTTCGAAAGATTTGTGGGTTATGCTTGTTCCTTCTGTATCGCTCGATCTGGAGGAAAGTTTCGTGAGGATGAATGTGAGAGACGAAGTGTGAGGTATAATAAAAGATCCACCATCCGATCCAGGGAGTGCACTGTTGGGGCAAATAGATTACGAGACCATAGTATAGAGATTCACTAACGTAAAGCCATGCCCACTGGGCGGAATTTCTCTTGTGATTTTGTTCTAGGTTGTAGAATTTGTGTGTTTAGGAATAAATCAAATAGTGAATAGAAAGAGATTGGTGGCCTTTTTCATTAAATTGTATGTTATCATAATGTCCCGAATTTATATAAAAGCCGTTAAATCAAAGACAAAAAGTAAGTGTGGTATTGCCAATGCATAGTGTGCAGTCAGAGTTCTATAAATCACTGATAGTCAGATGCGTGTTTCCGTTGCGTATTATTCATGCAGGAGGATAATTTGTAATTAAATAGTAAGATACGAGAATTCATGTTGCTCAATAAATTAAGGAAGAATCCACTCGCTTGGCAAACCACCCATCTTGCAGGCCTGACTGCTTGATGCCACAGTATGAGAAAGGGAAGTGGGTGCCTCTCAAGGTAAACACTTCAAAATCGATTCTGGAAATCTACTTTTATAAAGCCGTTTTCTAGTTCCACAATCGATTTTCGTGCCCATGTAAACAGCTCGCAAAGTCTAGTAATTTTCACGTCTTTGCTTATCCACTGAACGGCAGCTGTCAGTCCATAGCCGGCAGCTAGCAGGCGGCATTGCAACAGTGTATTGTCAGTGGGTAGATGGAAACTGGCAGGCGGCGTTGCAACAGTGTATTGTCAGTTGGTAGATGGCAACTGGCAGGCGTCGTGGCAACAGTTTAGCCACAGCTGACAACTTCAGCTACTACTTGGACACTATATCGTGGCAGTCAGCCTCGACTGTAAACAAATTAGGAAAACAAACAAACAGACTCTCTTATTTCTATATAAGAAGACAAAGCATTTCACAAAACGCAAGACTTTTTTTTCTCAAGGGGAACAATTCTGGCAGAGGAGGTTTACCTTTTGCAAGGTGGCACGTGAAAAGTCCTCATTTGTTTACGCTCATAGCCTGGTACCACAATATAGTGTCAGAGTAATAGCAAGTAATTGTAATTGAAGTATAGGCAGGCCATATTTTTAACTGAGAGGACAGAATATATTATAAAGAAAACAAATTAGCTTTAGAGATCATTTTAATTTTCGTAACAAAAATATCAATGCCAACAGAATTCAATTAATAATTATTTTGTAAATAATAGAAGACAGAAACAAAATTCCTGCAGAGTTATAGTTCAGGTACGTTCACTGAGCAACTACGAAGAAAAATGCTTTCTTCTTTACTATAGATGAGTCTTTAGGGATAATAATGGAATCCTAATGTCATGGTTGAGGGTGCTTCTGCTGACAATTTTGAAAAGTTGACATCAGTTCTTGACAAATGGAGACGGATGTCTGGTTCCGCATTTAGACAGCTTCGGTACTTAGTTTTGTGCGCAGCATAGAGCGAGAATCCAGTTTCACACATGTATGTTGTGGCAAACGGAAGAAGTACACGTTTTGCCTTTTCAACAGGGGGGGGGGGGTAGTATTTCTTGTTACCTAAACGGATCCAAAAGTGTGAGTAACCGTCAATGTCAAAACTTGATTTCAAGGTAGGGTCTGTGGCAATTTCTATCAACAACTCATATTCATTTGATGATAGAATGTTCGGCGTTTTGGATACAGTGAATGGGTTGACCACCCAGTCGTATTTCTGCAGCTTCTTATCTTCAGCTGTTGGGAAATAATGCTCCAACAATGACATCAAGCTTCGGAGATGTTCCAGGATTTGATGAAACAAATTCTTCCCAAGCACCAATGTTTTGTTTTTCAAAAACTCCTTGAGAAGAGGGAAACACTCGACCTCCCCCTCCTCCACTCTCTCTGCTCAAAAATTGATTTTCGTCTTGAATGCTTGAACGTTGTCGATAGCAGTGACCTTTGTTTTGGTTTGCCCTTGGAGTGAAATATTCATCTCGTTCATTTTGGAGAAAATATCTGACAAATAGACAAGTATACACTGCCAATTTTCGTCATTAATAAGGTCCGCTAATTTTGTGTTATGCTCCAAAAGAAAAGCTAAGACATCCAATCTTAATTCGTACAACCGAGAGGGTGCATTCCCATGTGAGAGCCACCTCACTTCTGTGTGGAGAAGCAGGGAACGATGAAGGCTTCCCATATCTTCACACAGTATTGTGAAAAGTCTTGACTTCAACGGCCTTGATTCTATGTAGTTAATGATTTGAATGGATTCGTCTAAAACTTTCTTGAACGAAGGAGGCATTTGTTTCGTAGCTAAAGCGTATCTGCGGAGAGCACAATGACTACTGCTGCTATTCTTGGCGTTTTCTTTTAGTTTCGTTATTGCTCCAACTGTAGGACCCGTCATAGCTTTTGCACAATCTGTGCATACATCTAAGCAATTGGACCATGAAACTTCGTTAGTCCTTAAAAAATCATTCAATAGACGGAATATTTCAGCACCTGTTGTGTTGGCACAATAAGAGGTCCTCCTCAAAACATCCAGAATATTCATAACGGACAAAAGCCAATAAAATCGCTAATCCTGCATCATAAGTGGATTCATCTATCTGCAGAGAAAATGAATTGTGTTGGATGCGAGAAACAAGTGCGTCTTTCACATCATCTGACGTGTCAACGATGCGTCTCTTGACAGTATTGTTTGATAATAGCAGCGAAGATACAAGCTTTAGTGCCTTTTCGCCTAGCATGCAAAAAACAATATCATTAACACACGGCTTTATGAGATTTTCTGCAATGGTATGAGCTTTGCCTGTTTTTGCCACTCGATAACTAACCAAGAAAGAAGCTTTTAACGAATTTTCATTAATTGTTTTTGCATGAGTTTTCATGTAATGCTGAGAAGCAGCTAGTTCAGCACTCTTCCTTTTGAAAAATCGATGTCTTTAGCCTGGAAATCCGAGTGAGTACCTTCAAAATGACGGCGCAATTTAACTGGAACCATTGAACTGTTCGGAAGGATTCGCGCACAAATTACACACTGAGCTTTACCCTCCTTTGTCTCAATAAAGCCCATTTCTAAATAGCTTTCGTTGTGCTTACGCTTCTTGGTTATTCCACTTCCACAGGATATTGCAACCAATGGAGTACTTGCAGCTTTTCCACATAATAAATCCGGCTGTGGAGCTTCTTGTGATTGTTCTTCCTTTGGTCGTCCTCCCTTCTCATACAATTCAACTGGAAACTTCCCTTGTTGTGAAGGCGATGGAGAAACTGTACCTTTCTTCAATGATCCTGACTTAAACCACAGATCCATGTTAGAAGAAATAAACTGGTCAAAAATCGACTTATGAAATAGGTAGTGCACTGACAAAGCAAGTTTAACATTTAATGATGCCTGGGGCTGCATACGTGCCAGCGAGCGCTGTGATTGGTCGACAAAGCTCGCTCCGCACATGCGTAAAATGTTTCAGCGCTTCTAGCGCCGTGAGCCGGCGCACAAACTACCCCCATATTGTTGCGAAACAGACGATCAGAGAAGCCGCATTCTCCGGCACTAAACTGTGTATGTGTTGGCTCTGAGCACTATGGGACTCAACTGCTGTGGTTATCAGTCCCCTAAAACTTAGAACCACTTAAACCTAACTAACCTAAGGACATCACACACATCCATGCCCGAGGCAGGATTCGAACCTGCGACCGTAGCAGTCCCACGGTTCCGGACTATGCGCCTAGAACCGCGAGACCACCGCGGCCGGCTGTGTATGTGTTCTCACTTATGAACGGCAAAGGCTGCTTGAAATACGGCCTGAAGTAAAAGTACACATGTTTTCACACGAAAAAAAATAGTGATGAATTTATTCAATAATTTTACTCATTATTTTACACGATTTAGTGAAAGGTGGCCGCGGACCCCCTAGGAAGAACCGGCGGACCCATAAGGGGTCCGCGGACCACACGTTGGGAAGCCCTGGTTTATGGCAAACAATGGTACGTTTATGGCAGTGTTTCCTCTTCTTCGAAATGTATGAAAAGATAAAATTACTCTTAAAACAAGATTAATTAACACTATAAAAACAGCGTCAAATCAAAAAGTTGTGACTTGAACATAATGAAATTTATCAAAGTGCTTAACAAACCACCACAAGAAAATTAAAAGTACTCATTTCTAGACAAAGAGTTAATCGTCTACATTAGAATTACAAAAAAGCAACGTGTGAATGTGCCATTTAGCTGCAGGCGAACTCTCGACATAATACGACTATCATAAGTAATGATACCCACATAATTCGATATCTGATGCCCTTAAAAATAGTATCTACAAATGACATACCAGAGGATACCAACCATCTCGTCAATAACCGTACCGCATTCCAGGGACTCATATTAAACCTTATATTCACTGTCGTTTATTACATACAGTTAATACAAGCAACAAATTTGTGCGTATTCACTGCTACTGTTCTTTAAACATAGTCAACTTTCGTGTCAACTGATTTTTAGCAAGTTATTGTTTTTCCATTATTTTCCTCTTAGATATGAGAAACAAAATACTTCAGTTGAAAGTGAAGACCCTTTTTCGGCTTTTATTAATAGTCTTGAGAAGTGAAACCAAACAAATTTGATTGATGCTCTTTTAACTTTTTAGTTTCAGCTCTAAATGTGTCAACATACTCAACTTTCAAGTCAATTTCTTTGTTTTCTCAAGTTATTGTTTTCTCATTATTTTTCCCTGAGATATAGAAAACAATATTCTCTGCCAAAACTGGAGCCACTGAACCAGCCTTTATTAGTACTGTGAATAAGCTAATAAATAACTTCAGATACTCCGTTTTTCAGTTTTAGGACTGCAATAAAATATTTAGTTACACAAGTAATGTAACATACAGTCTAACCATCATCTTTGCCAGTGGAGAGAAGTGCACACTGCCGCGCGGGATTAGGCGAGCGCTCTAGGGCGCTGCAGTCATGGACTGTGCGGCGGAGTTTCGAGTCCTCACTCGGGCATGGGTGTGTGTGTGTTTCTCCATAGGGTAATTTAGGTTAAGTAGTGTGTACGCTTAGGGACTGCTGACCTTAACAGTTAAGTTCCATAAGATTTCACACACATAAAAACATTTTTTTAGAAGTGCACACTTGGAACTCTGTGTGAGACATTTCTGTCTGGACAACCAAATTGATAGCAATCTGACGTGACAACCGCGGTGTACAAACTAGCAAAAACGTCATTTCTGCATGCTTTGCCCTTAGAAGTCCTTTTGTGAATTTTCACCCAGTAGTTTGCTTCATGGGTAATGCGACTCAAGACAAAAAATATTTATTTTACTCAAGTGTAATGCGACTGAAGCAAAAAATATTAGTTTTACACAAATGTTTAGTAGTAATATTATGTAAAGATGCTAGGGGAAGCTATTGCATTAACCTCTGGAGGGACATTGAGATTCTTACATTCACCTGACGGTATGTTTACTTTTCAGTGTTTTGTGAAATAATAACAACGATTTTAGAAAATGGCTCTGAGCAGTATGCGACTTAATATCTGAGGTCATCAGTCCCCTAGAACTTATAACTACTTAAACCTAACTAACCTAAGGACGTCACACACATCCATGCCCGAGGCAGGATTCGAACCTGCGACCGTAGCGGATGCGCGGTTCCAGACTGTAGCGGCTAGAACCGCTCGGCCACACCGGCCGGCAACGATTTTAGAAAGAAGTATCAGATTCACAATGACACTAGAAGTAAAAGTACTTTCATACTGGACTATGTGCCCTTTCCTACAGTACATAAGTAAGTTCTACCTTCTGTTGTAAAGGTCTTCAACAGGTTGCCCCAAGACTAGAGGCCGAATATCATAACACCCCTCTCCTATAATTCATCACACTATTTGGATACCGATATGTAAATTATGATTAACAGTAATATATATATTCTGGAAGTCTTAACTTTTGGAATTGTAGACAGGTGATAGTGTTATCTGTATTTACACAAAACCTTTCAGTTAGGAACTGCAGCCGGGTAGTGTGAGGAGAAAAGCATTGGAATTTCTATAAGTAGTTATTTTTCTATTAATTTTTAATAATCTAGACGTAATTCTCCTTATCATCGACGCAGAGTACGTATTTGTAAACTACCACATTAATTCTCGGAGTTCTTGCTTAGAAGTTCAGAAAACTTCATGCGCTAGCATTAGTTAAGGTGGCTAATGGCACGAAATATGTCATAGAGAAGCGTCATGCCACAGCATTCGCATTATTAGACTTCAGCAAAAAATTTGATACCGTTAACTTTGATATACTGCTAAAAAAATGTGACATGTATAACTTTTAGATAGTGCTCTGAAGTGGTTTGTAAGCTGTTTGACTGTTTGAAAAACAGACAGCAACTTGTTGTTTGTAGGCGTCAAAAGTCGTCCAACAGGCATGTTCTCGGAGTAGCGCCGAAGGACGGAACCTGGATCCAATATTATTCTCTTTATGTCAATGAAACCTCGTTGTTGCTGTCCTCCTGTGAATATCATTTCTAGGGCGCAAACCTGCAGCTTTACTTCAGTGCTATCGTTACGATGAAGGATGATCTGGGACAAACTAAATGCGGAAAAGTCTGAAGTACTTTTAGCATCACATCTGAAATCAGTAGGTTCTAAATTCTACGAACAAGTCTCCTAATCTTCTCGACGGTATTCCAAAACTATATCAGAAAACAACGAGGAACGTGGTTGTAACGTTGGATGAGTATCTCACGTGGGCAGGTACTTATTGTCGCTACATGCAGGAAGACGTCATCTTGCCTCTCAGACTCCAAAAAGTTTCGGAACATATTTCAAGGGGATCTGAAATGTAAATAATGCAGTCACTCGTTCTACCGAACCTCCACAACGGCGATGTAATCGAACTTATGTTTGTTCAAATGGCTCTGAGCACTATGGGACTTAACATCTGAGGTCATCAGTCCCCTAGAACTTAGAACTACTTAAACCTAACTAACCTAAGGACATCACAAACATCCATGCCCGAGGCAGGATTCGAACCTGCGACCGTAGCGGTCGCGCGGTTCCAGACTGTAGCGCCTAGAACCTGTCGGCCACTTCGGCCGGCGTAATCGAACTCCCCTGTAAGCGAGATCACTAGACGGTAAGAAATAACCGCGAACGACTGTGTGCGTTACATCGGCAATGTCCTTCTACTTGACCATTTTAGTGCTTCATACGACCAGTTAGATTGGTTGCAGCCAGACTATCATACACTGAATCTACTTCATCGGCTCCTCAGTGTGTATGCATACTAAGATCAAACGTTAAATATGCACCACCTCGCCGAAAGGCAAGATATCACCACTCTAAAATTTTAAATGTGCACATATATAAAACATAAATATTCGCAAATTCCCTCTCTGTTGCTGCATTACGCCATTTGAACAAGCTACCCTGCGCTCTGCGCAAAATGTAGTGCCCCATTGCTATTGAGGAAAAGGTGTGTTAGCCTCGAAAACTGATGCACGTGGCCCGGTTTCCTCTCTCTCACGCAGTAGAGGGAATAGGCCCATCTTAGCCCAATAAGATTCTTCCCGTTTCTATTACTCATTGAGTCACACCACTTTCTTTTTCCCTATCTGCATTAATTGCGTATGATTACCTAGCTCTTTCTGTCTCTCTCTCCCTCTCTTCGAGCTCTTTTTCTATTGTTCAGCGTTCTTAGCATCATAGTTTAAATCCCTTTTCTTGTAAATTGTCTTTTATTGCTGTACTTCTATTAGACCAATGTAAACTGTATTTTGCTCTGCACAATAGTTATTTCTAAATGCTGTATTTTACTTCTATGTAACTTAAAATGTAGCAATGAATGTAATGTAAAAATTACTATCGTTTTTAAATATATTTGGTATTTATTTTGAAGACGTACAGCAGCTACGAAGGCTAGTCAGAAAGTAAGGAACGATAGGTCGCGAAATGGAAACCACAGTGAACATCAAAACTGTTTTATTTGCAACAGTTAGCTACAACTTCCAACTACTTACCTCCATAGTCACCGATCCGACTTAGACGTTTGTCGTAGCGTTGTACCAACTTTCCAATACCCTCGTTGTAGAAGGCAGCCGCCAATGATTTGCGCCAATTCTCTACGCTGGCCTACAGCTCGCTGTCTGTGCCAAAATGGCAGCGGTACATGTTAGCAGAGATACAACTCAGAGGGAGACAATTACGGGCTGTATTGTGGGTAATCAACCATTTCCAACAGAAAACGATGCAGGAGCATCTTAATTGCCCCTGCCGAAGGCGGCTGAGAATTGTCTTGAAGAAGAAAACGCACGACAGTTATGTAATGTAGGCTGCATAGCTTCAGGCGAAATTTTTCACCCGGACCTCGTACTTGGCGGGAGACACTATTGTTCTCGGTATCTTTAAGTGATTCCTGTGTGCTAAGAACTAAAAAGAACGACGTAACGCGATCGTCGGGCGTACTAGAGACATTGTCCTACACACCTGTGCAAAACTTCATCGGATTTTCACTGTGGTTTCCGTTTCGCGACCGATCGATCCTTAATTTCCGAATAACCCTCGCACATCAGCACCTAGTGCTCCAGTTTGAGACTGCTTTGTAGATTGCTCTTCTTATGTAAAAACCATGTGAGCACTGTACATCACAAATCTCACTCAATCCATGTAACGCAGCTGCCTAGAAATGCTGGTCATTATTCGTGGCTAAACATAACATTTTCGCTAAAATACGTACGATTTCATCATAAGTTTAAAAATAATTTTTTTTACTTGATATCTCGTCTGCTCCATAACATCTTTTGACCACTGCCGGTACATGTTCCAGAGCTATTCCCTCGCGAGGCACAAACCTTAGTACGTTTTGACTAACTCATTTTACCTATGATTTGTGAGCTATCTCAAAATTATCACAAGATAGAATATTAAATTAGGTAGTGTAGGAAACCACATGCACACACTGAAAAGTAAACATGCTTTCCTTTAAAACATATAGAATGTGAACATTAAATTAAGAACAATTCCTTTGTGGAACCCAAGTGCTCATAACAGCTTCAAATTAATCTCCGGCATTAAAAGATTAATATAACTTTGCCACAATAAGAGTCCAAAGCACGTCGCTTGATGGGAATCACTATTAGCCAAAATATCTCTTCCTAACGGCAAGGCGGAACCAAAATGCAGAAATCTGGTAACCTTCTGGGTATGGAGTGTACCACTCACAGTATAGACATGAACAGAATGCTCGTAAACTCCGTGAGACTCTTAAACAAGTTTAATTGCGGGCTTACGTCAATACCAAATCTGACGAAAGTTTGCGTAAGAAACTGTAAAGCACATTGTTTACTCGTTTGTGATATTGTTCCCTTGCTACGATGAACATCCAGAGGAAATACGGTGAAATTCGGCCAAATTACCAGATGCTACGAGCCGTACTGGTTGAGCCTGTTATTCTTTAACTAAAACAGCAGTCCATTCAACCGCTCACACACTTGTAATGTCGACGGGGAATTAGCAGGCCCGGCAAGCATAACACATTCCTCTTATTGCTCAGATTAAACTCCAAGCATAACTCGAACGCCAATTTAAATGCAGATGACACTGTGCACATGTACTATGAAGGCCGTCGCCAAACGTCCGCCCTAGGAAACACTGTGCAAATCCCGTGGCATCAAACGCACATGCGCACAGCTGCCCCGCTGTCCCACATGCGGCTCATTCGCTCTTGAATTTGTTTGAGGTGACAAGACTATGCACGATGGGCGTACAGCGCTTTGAAGACTCGTCACAGGACCTCGCCGCCTCCCAGCGGGAATTTGGTGTATACAATACCAAGAGACATTGCTCCGATATCCTTAAATACCCAAACTGGACCGGCTCAGTTAGCATTTGGGAGCGTGACAGTATTCAGTATCTTTTTTTTTCTTTTTGAATCGTCAGGTCTTTTGACTGGGTTGATGCGGGTCACCACGAATTCTTCTCTTGTGCTAACCTTTTCATCGTAGAGAAGCAATTGCACCCTACGTTATGAATTGTTTGCTGGATATATTCAAATCTCTGTCTCCCTCTACAGCTTTTACCCTCTACAGCACCCTCTAGTACCATGGAAGTTATCCCCTGATGCCTTAACATACATCCTATTATTCTGTACCTTCTTCTTATCAATATTTTCAATATGTCCCATTTCCCGCCGATTCTGCGGTGAAGCTCCTCATTCCTTATTTTATCCGTCCATCTAATCTCTTCCTTAGCACCGCATCTCATAGGCTTTGATTCTCTTATATTCTGGTTTCACCATAGTCCATGTCTCAGTATTACATAATGTTGTGCTCCAAACGCACTTTCTCAGAAATTTCTTCCTCAAGTTACGACTTATGTTAGTTCTAGCAAACAACTCTTGACCAGGAATGCCTTTTTCGCCACGCTAGTGAGCTTTTTATGTCCTCATGGCTCCTTCTGTTATACGTTATTTTGCTGCCTCGGTAGCAGAATTCCTTCACTTCATCTACTTCGTGATCACCAACAGTAATGTTAAGTATCTCAATTTTCTTATTTCTGCTACTTCTCATTACTTTGGTCTTTCTTCGATTTGCTGTCAGGCCATATTCTTCATTCATTAGACAATTTTATTCAGCACATCTCGCAGTTCTTCTTCACTTTCACTGAGTATAGCAATGTCATCAGCGAATCTTATCATTGATATCGTTTCACCCTGAAATTTCATCCCACTCTTGAACATTTCTTTTATGTCTCTAATTGCTTTTCGATGTGAAGATTCAACAGTAGGGGCGAAAGGCTACACTCTTTTTAATACGAGTGCTTCGTTCTTGATATTCCACTCTTATTATTGCCTCTTGATTTTTGTTCATATTGTATATTAGCTGCCTTTCCCTATAACTTACTCCTATTTTTCCCAGAATTTCGAACATCTTGCACCAGTCTACATTCACGAACGCTTTCTCCAGGTTGACACATCCTATGAACATGTCTCGATTTTTTAAAAATTGTTTCCATTATCAACCGCAATGTCAGAACTACCTTTCCTAAAGCCAAAATGGATCGTCATCTAAGATATCCGCAATTTTCTTTACCATTCTCGTGTACATTATTCTTCTCACCAACTTGGATGCATGTGTTGTTAGCTGATTGTGCCATAATTCTCGCACTTTTCGGCTTTGTTATCTTCGAAATTGAGTGGATGATGTTTTCAGAAAGTCTGATGGTAAATCGCCAGTCTCATACATTCTACATATCAATGTGAATAGTCGTTTTTTTTGTCATTTTCCCCCATGGTTTTAGAAATTCCGATAAAACGTCGTCTATCACTTCTGCCTTATTTGATCTCAAGTCTTCCAAAGCTCTTTTAAATTTTCATTCTAATACTGGATCCCTTATCTCTTCCCTGTCTACACCAGTTTCCTCTTCTGTCACGTCATAAGACAAGTCTTTCCTCTCCCCTCGTAGAGGTATTCAATGTACTCTTCCCACCTATCCGCCCTCTCCACTGCGTGTGATAGTGGAGTGACCACTGAGTGTTTTCGTTCTTGCTCCTAATTTCACCGGAGGCTGTTTCGACTTTGCTGCATCCATCCTTTCAACAGTCATTTCTTTTTCGATTTCTTCACATTTTTCATGCAGCCATTTTGCTTTAGCTTCCCATCACTTCCTATTTATTTCATTCCTAACTGACTTGTGTTTCTGTATTCCTGAATTTCCATGAACGTTTCTGTACTTCCTTCTTTCGTCGATCAGCTGAAGTATTTTATCTGTTATCCACGGTTTCTGAACAATTGCCTTCCACATACCTACGATTTCCTTTGCAACTTCTCTGGTTGCCCTCTCTGAAGATGCCCAACTGTATTGCCTACTAAGTTACTCACTATCGGAGTGTCTTTGAGAAATTCAAGGGTACCTCTTCATTCCTTAGTAGTTCCGTATCTCACTTCTTTGCGCACTGACTTCCTGACTAGTCTCTTAAACGTCAGCCTACTCTTCATGACTACTAAACTATGATCTGAGTCTATGCCTGCTCCTGCGTACGCATTACAATCCAATATCTGATTTTGGAATCTCTGCCTCACCATAATGTAATCTAACTGAAATCTTCCCATATCTCTCGGCCTTTTCCAAGTATGTCTCCTTCTCTTGTGATTCTTGAACATTCCCTATTACTAATTGATACTTATTGTAGAACTCAATAAGTCTTTCTCCTCTCTGGTTTTACTACCAAGCCCATATTCTCCCGTAACCCTTCCTTGTACTCCCTCCGCTACAACCGCATTCAAATCCCCCATGAGTAATTGATTCTCATCTCCCATTGCGTTCCGAATTATCCTTTCAATATCTTCATATACCTTCTCTATCTTTTCGTTCTCTGCTTGCGATGTCGACATGTACGCCAGAACTGTTGTTGGCGGTGTTGGTATGCTGTCATTTTGATGACAACAACCCTATCACTGAACAATTCGCAATAACTTTCTATTCAAAACGAATCATACTCCCGTTATACCATTTTCTGCTGCTGTTGGTATTACCCTACACTCGTCTAACCAGAAATCCTTGTCTTGTTTCCATTTCAGTTCACTGACCCCTATGTATGTAGACTTAACCTTACCATTTCCCTTTCCAGATTTTCTAACTTCCCTACCATGTTAAAACTTCTGACGTCCCTTACGCCGATCCCGACTGGTAGAACGTTATCTTTTCGTCGTTTATTGAATCTTTTTCTCATGGTCACCTGAACGTGCCAGTCCCACTCCTGAAGATCCGGGGGGGGGGGGGGGGGGGGGGCGTGTGGCAGGCGTCACAAAAATCGGTGTGCGGCGAGCCCCCTACGTCATGCAACAGCCTGCTAATGGTGCTACAATTTCGGGATATGTAATGGCCCCTATCATTGCCGTTGGATCTAATCGCACACGGTACACGAGGTACCGGTCCTGCCTCCTTGTGATACATGTCGGAGATCCATATCTCACATGTAATGCGTGCATGCCTTCCTGTACCTGAGTGGTAGTGTCCATACGACTGTTATAGCCAGCAGGCCGACAACAGGACAACTCATCATTCTGCAGCCGCACTATGCAGGCCCTGTTGAACTCGTGTAGCTGGGCAACTTGCTGGGCAACGTACTGTCGGACGTCTCGCTTGGCCCTAGTGCGCGTCCAGGTAATGCTCTAGTGACGCTACCAGCTGTCGTACTGACCGGCATGGCTGTTTAGGGCCCTCTTATATCAACCGATGAGAGCGACGTCAAGGACCCACCATCGCTCCCCGTGTGTGCGGCCGACTGTGCTAAATTAATCGCTGGAATAGCTAATGGCGTGCAACATAACCAACCAATTTGTAGTGGACTGCACGTGTGCTTCTGCGTACAGATATTTTCATGACGATCAGCGCATATTCCATGTACATTGGTATTGATTCTCTGTTACTAACAGCTGTGCTTACCAGGAATAACATTCATCAGACAGATTTCTCCACATTGATTATTCCATTCTCATATGACTTTCTAAGCTCTGTGTATGTGATATTAATATCAGCAACCGGGTTATTTTTATACATAGTTCAGTTACAAAACTATTATTGATTTTGAATTATGTGTTCATTATCTGAAAGTATACTTTTCATTTCCTTCCCATCTGTATTAATTTGATCTATTGTTCCATTCTGTTATTACAGTTTTGTCAAGAAGGATAATGTATATGTAACAGCTTTATTGAGAGTATGTATTTAAAATGTTTGTAGTTTCGTCAACAAGTTGAAATCATTCTCACAACTTCTCTTTCAGGAATTCTTAGATTACACGTCGTTTTCAGTAAAATAAATTTTAAAATGACTGACAATGAACGACAGTTTTGTACCGATTACAGGGGCTCCCTGTTGGGTAGTGTTATAGCATTTAAAGCTGCGACTGAGTAAAAACAGCATTTTTCTGTCCTCGATTGGAAGCTGAAATGCACCCAGCTCTCACAATCACATTATTGCGAACAGTTTTCAATGACTGAACTTTGGAGCAGTTATCTTATGTTTTGTGCTTCGACGTAACTTGGAGAGGAGTACATTCACTTAATGGTTTCAAATGCATATCTTCGTCAGCGTTCTCTCGAGGATAACTTCTCCTATTAACTTGTTGTTCATAATAGTATAGATTTTTATCAGGTGTTTGAATAAGAAGCAAGCTCTCCTTTTGGCTCTTTATTCAGTACAAGAAAACATTGTTCCTGGACTTTTGAGATAAACGAAACATTATGTTTTCTTCATAATAAGAACGAAATGAAACTTTCTTCTATATAATCCAAATAACCAACAACTGACCACAACTGATAATCAACCAAGTCTGAGTTACAAGAATATTAACACAATGCCCCTCTAACACTCCGTTACATACACGCCTACACCATCATGCTTCTGAAACCAAGGACACACGTGCACAAAGAAAGGATCCCAAGGAATTTCATTGGTATGAAAATACAAACTGTGACATAAGTTTATGCATAGCAGAAGATACATCAGAAGGTTATCTCAGTACGTGATTTTTGTAAATATATCCGGTTATTGCTTTCATTGAAATCCATTTCATATCTTTTCGGAGCTATGGCATTTACACCTTTTGACGTATAAAAAATACTTTCATAAACTTTAAATAAAAAACTAGCCTGCAAATACCTGAAAGTGAAGCTGAAATAATGGCCCCCCCCCCCCCACCACCACCACCGAATGAGGCGTTAGTTAACAAAAACACTATCGCAATCTTCGCTTTAAGAATCAGGCGTCGATAGGGTCGATACTGGTCACAGAGTAGCGGCCTAAGATCGATATAAGGTGTAACTACCATGTACCCGCCGTTCGCCTATAAGGTATTTGCAACCCCTCAGACATTGAAGCGTCACGGGTTTGCATATGTACAAGGCGTTGCCTCCACGGGCTGCGTCTTTCACAAGGGCAACGGCAGGATAAGCGCCACTAGAGGTTCTCCGTGCCAGGGCCCTTTTTCCTTCACCTTCTCACATGTGCGGAACTGGTTCGGCTACATAGGGTGACGCAAGCCATCCCGACCCATCAGTCAGAAAGTCGGAAGCCAACACTGAGGGACCTACGGCTTTCCAGCGATTCCCCGAGATGTGCCTGGTGTGCAACAACGCCGAACGTTCAACTTCCGTCGTTCGGTATTATCGGTGGCATAGTTCAAGTCTCATAGATTTTATTCACTGTGTGTTCCATGTGTATGCCTGCTAGCGTCTGAGCAGTTGTATAATTTCTTATTGAGAAGAGTTTCCCTTTGTTATTAAATCTCACTACTGTGGTCTTAATAAACCCTTGTTCTTGTTTACTTGCGTCTTTTTATTTCTCATCATGTATCTCCCCGTGGGAAACATAGCAGTAACCACACAATACATTGTTGGCCATTAAGGTGGTAGTATCATAAACTTGGCATACAACAACGGTTAAATTCCCATGAATCGCATGGATAATCAAGTGATTAGCGTTTCAGCACATTGGTGCAAAGCAGGTAGTAGTCAGTGTATTTTTTTCAATTTGTGTCTGTATGTATGTGTGTGTGTGTGTGTGTGTGTGTGTGTGTGTGTGTGTGTTCTTTTATTTATTGTGTCTTTTGGAAGGCTTTGGGCTCTCTTTGGCACTTCAGACCTTCACAACTCCAGTGTACAACGATAGGTAGTGGGACCCTAATTCCGTGCCACTCTCCTGGCGAATTTTTACGACATTTTCTACATGCCAAGAAGTTGGTCTCAAAGTATTTATTTTGTCGAATGATTTTCTCGTTTTGAGAACTTATCGAAAGCATCGTGGTTTGAAGTCGGTGTAGCTCATGACTCACTCGTAGTCTCACCGGCCTCCCTGCCCCCACTCCATGTTGAGCACCCATGTGTCATCACTGGCTGTAGAACGCCAAGGTTCAATCATAGCTCTTTCTAATGCTGGGATCTTTGCTTTTAAATAATGAATGCAGGATGTTTTTTATCATTTAGATAATCTTCTGCGTGATTTGTACTTTATAGAGAACTTTCTTATCTAATACACACGGTTTATTTCTGTACTGAGCAATGTCAGTCTCTCGTTCACGTTAGGCCTATGTTTTGTGAAGAGCACAGTTTTTCTTTTGTGAGCATTTAATTTTACTCTGTTGTGGTCTAGCCACTCTTCCGTGATGTATAGTGCGCTTTGTAGTCTTCTAATTGCAGTATCTAGTGTTCAGGAAGATTTCAAAGAAGCAGTATCACCTGCGAACTGAGCCAAAAGTGTATGCTGGGGAGTGGCGAAACGACGGAGCCTTGTGGAACTCATTGTTGCACCTGCTTGGCCTTCTACATTTTCAAGTCGATGGTAACGTAGAAGTTCCTCTTAGGTAGTGATCAAATACTTTGATGTAAGTGTACAGTAAATTTGTTGATGCATGGAGCTGTAATGCCGTATATAAGGAAATGTTACGTAATGGGTTTCTTGTTCAGAAATGATTGCTGCTTAAAAGCGAGAAGATCATGTTGTGTTTCGTGTAACATGCGGAAACGTCTACGATCTCGTGTCAAAAGCTGAGAGGCAGCAGGTTCGTGGCATGCTGTTGCTGCTATTTATAGCTCTGCCATATTGCTGCTAACGTTCGCTGGGATTCCACGTCTGTCATGCGAATATGGAACCGATTAGCACTGGTAAGCCTGACAGATAGGCGGGATCGCGACATCGGCACGCGTTGAACGCTCAAGAGGGAAGACATACTGTTTGGTCGGACGTGCAGCACCGTACAGCCACATCACTTACTTCAGCCTGGTGGTGCTCGTAGCGGCGACGCGGGACACGGGTCACGTCCGTCTGTGGAAGCTCCAAAAAGAACGAAAGTCGCCAGATTGCATTCGACGTCGACATACGGATCCCGAACACGGTGCGATGATACAGTGTGTAATTGCATATAGTATGATCACCTCTGGTTCGCATTGCCGGTAAGCTGGATAGCATGTAAAGGAAGGTAGCTGTGCTGTACCTTAGACTTATATCTGAAGTTATTGCATGGGGGCTTAATTAAAATGCAATAATTTTAGTAGCTGTGTGACCGGTTACGAGGTCTCGTAACCGGTTGGCCCTGAGTAGTATTAGCACGCAATCTGACTGCATAAAATAAAAATAAAGAATGACAAGAAATTTCCATTAACACAATTGATTAATTAAGTCCCCTGCAACTATAAAAGCTACGAAACAACAAGGCACAAGCGTAACTGTTCTGTGTGTGGTAATGTGACTTAACGTACATGTATCTGGCACTGTTCTTCCTCAATACGACAAGATATTTGTTGCTGTCTGCACCTGTTCAACATTACTGGGTGCCACAGATGGAACTGCTTCTACTGAAATGATGTCACTTGTTGCTGTCTGCACCTGTTCAACATTGCTGGGTGCTACTGTTGGAGCTGTTTAAAAACTGCTGATGAAATGTTATGGGACTGCTATTTGCACCTGTTGACCATTGCCGGGTGCCACTGTTGGAACTGTCAACTACTCTGAGGAGTGCTACTTGTTTATTGAACTATTTAAAAGATTTTATGTGAATATTTGTATAAACTGATTTTGTGTATTTACTGTTTATGAAATGTTATGAGACTCTTACGTGCACCTATTCGTCATTGCTGGTGCCATTGATTGAACTGTTTAACTACTCTGACAAATGGTGGCTACACTGACGTCACAGTGCCAGAGATTGCGCCAAAGATTATTATTCCGCCGCCTCCACTGTTGCAATAGTAGTTCAGAGGTTGCCGAGGGCAGTACTTGTTGAGAGGATGTCGAGAACAGTACTAGTTCAGAGGATGTGGAGTGCAGTTGTTGTTCTATTGGGCGAGAGAATAGACGCTGTTCCGCTAGTGTAATGTATAGATGGAAGATGTTGCAATGATCACTGTGTATTTTTCGTCAATATACAATGAGGTAAAAAAAAAAATATGTATTTCACATTTTCTTAATGACAATGCCTCTTGGTCACAGGTTCAGTCAACAAAGCATCTGGCTCGTGTTCATGTATTAGACTTGTAATTCTGGTTTCTATGTGCATTATAGTATTTCTGGTTTTTCAATTACTTCATTGTAAATGGTGTTTTAAATATCTTGTCGTATTGAGGGAGAACTGTGCCAGATACATGTACGTTGAGTCACACTACCACCCACAGAACAGTTACACTTGTGCTTTGTTGTTTCGTAGCTTTTATAGTTGCAGGGGACTTAATTAATCAATTGTGTTAACTACAAATTTCTACAACAATACTACTGTCTGCTATTTTTACTATCAAAAGAATTCCAAGGGACGATCCTGGCAGGGTCGCCACGTGCATGGGGCCTTAATTAAAATGCAATAATTTTAGTAGCTGTGTGACCAGTTATGAAGTCTCGTAACCAGTTGCCCTTGAGTAGTATTAGCACACAATCTGACTGCATAAAATAAAATTATAGAATGACAGGAAATATCTGTTAACACAATTGATTAATTAAGTCCCCTGCAACTATAAAAGCTACGAAAGTGTGTGGTAGTGTGACTCAACGTACATGTATCTGGCATGGTTCTTCCTCAATACGACAAGATATTTTAAACACGATTTACAATGAACTAATTGAAAAACCATAAATACTATAATTGCACATAGAAACCAGGATTACAAGTCTAACACATGAACACGAGCCATATGCTTTGTTGACTGAACCTGTGACTAAGAGGCATTGTCATTAAAGAATTCTGAAATAATTTTTTTTACCTCAATATATATTGACGAAAAATACACTGTGATCATCGCAACATCTTCCATCTATACATTACACCAACCGAACAGCATCTACTCTCTCGCCCAACAGAACAACAATGGCACTCGACATCCTCTGAACTACTACTGCCCTCGACATTGTCTCAACAAGTACTGCACCAGTGGAGGCGGCGGAATAATAATCTTTGGCGCAATCTCTGGCGCTGTGACTCAGTGTAGCCACCTTTCATTATTTTCAACAAGATAATGCAAGACCGTATCTTCCATGTACTATTCTCTCACGTAATGGGTGTTGGACTGTTGTCCTAGTCAGCACGCTCTCCAAATATCTCACTCACTGAAAATATCTGTTCTTGAGTTGCCAGTCCCATTACACTCCTAGAGAGGAGGCAGTTTGTCGTTCGTACCGGTATCTATTAGCCGAGATCTTTTCAACTTAATACCCATGCGGTATGTAGGCACTGCTGCTGCCAGATATTGCAACTCTGCCGACTACATTTCACACCCTGTATACCCCCCACATCCCCTATAAATTTAATCACGTATTCGTCTGACTGTAGTCTACAAAAGCAGTAAGTGAAATTTCGTTACTGACTATCTTCCTTGGTGTTGCAACTTTCATGGCCAGCAGCGTCTTATCTGACTGTATCTTCAAGAAAATAGAACATTTCGTCAACATTAAGCTGACGACTACAAGCCTAAATATCGAGGGAGCTGCAAGGAACAAGTAATACGTCTTATCGTCATTCTACTAAACGCATAAATGGGACATACTATGTATTCAAGCAACTCAAAGACCCGGAGAAGGGAAAACACTCGTCATTCAAGGAATTTGACTATCTGTGGAAGCACCAGAACCCAAACACGCCAGATACACATTCACTAGGCCAGACAATATCGTCTCCTCTCTCGACAAATCCACAAATGCTAACAGTCTGAAGTGGAACTCCACAGTCACATCCGTGTAAAAACCTTCAGGATAAAAATTTGCTTTCTCGACGCAAAAAAAAGTTCAGCAATCAAAATATAGAATTCTTACCGGAAGATTTCAGTTTCCCTAACATCAACTCGGGCTACAATGAAGCAAATGAAAGCGGACACCTGCTGGAAGAGTGGGCAGACACAAGTTATCTCTCTAGCCTTCATGAACCACAACTTCTCTGCTCTTTCACGAGTAAAATATGGAAATGTGTCAAGAACCCCGGTAACTGTATCACTACCTCTAGGATACAAGACTGCTGTATTAAAATGGTATATCACCCTATTGCTCTAAACCACCACAAATCACTTGGAACACAATTGCAAGCCCCCATCAAGGCCACTACGGTGCCGTTGTGCAGAAGGGAGCCCGAATAGATATCTTTTTTTAGAAGGAAATGGGCAATTGTTATGGATCTGATCTCTACATCTGAAAACTACCCGGTATTTGCAAAAATATTACGAAGAATTTCGAGACAACACATACCCCCTGTGCTTGTAGGCACCACTTCATCCCAGATCCCTCATATAAATCCAAGAAACTCCTTGCTACATCTGAGAAAATACATCAAAAGACCATTTTAGAGAAGCTATAACATGCAATGCTAAGCGAGCACAGTAGATGGAGTCAGACCTTGCAGAGGATGGACGTGACACGCAGCTGCAAAATAGCTTGTAACCCTATCCAAAAGCTCAACGGAGACCCAATAGGCTCCAGAGAGCCTACTGAGGTAATAGCGAACCAAGTGGCCTATCAGTTCCTCTTGAATGGGAAGACCAACACAAAATAACCAAAAAGTAAAAATCTACAGCGTCCTACAATCGGAAACCCATACGCTCTCACCGCCTTTCACACTTAAAGAACTCAGCCATGGCCTCGGTACCATGAAAGACGCTAAAGCGGCTGGGATGAATGATATGTGCTTGGAGAAGATCAAAACTGTTCGCCTGGGTGGCAAAATATCGTTCCTAGACTCTTTAACCATTGGCGCGAAAGGCCCCCATGATTTCGAGAAAGGCAAGGAAGGTAACGCAGCTGATGCTTGGGAATAAACTAGACCCGTGAAAGAACTGCAGAGATCTATTACTTCTTTGTCACCTGTACAAATTGTATGAGAGATTCATTTTGAAGTGCATGGGAGACTCTACCCAGCTGAAACTTATCCCCCAACAAGCTGATTTTAGACGTGGCAAATCATACATCAGCCAAATTTTGTACCTGATAGAATATGTAGAAAAAAGATTACGATAGTAAAAGGACTGAAGGGTGAGCATAGGTGACATCAGCTCTGCATACAATAAACTGTAGGTTGCTCTTTCAGAAACTTCATGACGAACTCTGATATTACCACTTTGTCAAGATCGTTGAATCCCATTTTCCAAATAGACAATTTTACGTCGTTCTCGATGAAAGAAAGAGCCAATGGGTGAACTGAAGAAACGGATTGGCCAAGTTAAGCGTTCTCGTCTCTTCCATTTTTAAGGGCAAGCCAACACCTAATCATACTAAGCTCTTCCTACATGCAGATGACTTGCTATACACGTCAAGGGAAGACTTGCGAGGACGTAGAGCAGAAGGAGGAGAAAGAACTCAAAGAATATTATGAAAATAACTCCATTAAACTGAATCCTACGATTTCAGCAAGCAAAGTGAAAGGCCAATGTTTCCTGGAATAATACCACATTGGAGCACACAGGTAAACAGACCCATCTGGCTGTGATGTTGGATGGATCTCTGACATACAGAGACTACTGCGAAAAGATCCGTCAGAAAGTGGCCTCCAATAATAATATTCTGTGAAAACTCGTAAACAGCAAATAGGGAGCAAAACATACTATCCTTAAACCATCACACAAGCACTATGCTCCTTTATAACTAAATATGCCTGTTCGGTATGAGCCAGATCAACCATGCTGGTGTAAGTCTTAATGAAACGTGTAAAATAACAACGGGGTGTATGAAACCCACACTCCTACCAGAGCTCTACAGAGCTGCTAGCTTTGCAAGTCCCAGCTCCTGAAGAACACCTCACAAGTTCACAGAGAGGTTCAGACAAACCATCAATGATCGGCACCCTCTCATTGACATTCAGTCTGAGCCTGGATGACTGATATCTCGCAAAAGATTCTTAAGCACGGCGACTGAAGAACCACCCCTGGCTATCCAACAGAACACGTTGTGCCTGGCGGCTCTACAACAAACTAGAAAACTTGGAGGACTACGAACTGCAGAAGAGCAGGGGTGGTCCTGGTAAAAGGAAACATGATCAGGTGGGGTCATGGTAACGTGGATGATGACAAGTGCAGTTGTGGTGCTGTGCAAGATATGAAACACTCTTAGCCTCTGCAAACTGTTCCTACAGAGGCAACCTCAACGATCTGTGACTGAACAAGAATAAAGCTCTGGACGTGACCTAATACTGGTCTGAAAGAATATGATTTAGTTTCCGGGCACGAAAAAGTAAGTACCATTATGTCGGAACTAAAGTGTGAATAAAAACCACAGGATTGTTCTGGAGAGAAAGAACGAGCACTAGGCTAACCCTGAGTGACTAATTAATGTGTTCAGAACAGTATAGAATGGAATAATCGAACATAGTACATTGGTGCTCGAAAACATTTCGCGGTTGTTGATAGTTCTCGACCGTAATGAAGGATAAATTACCCAATGGTGAAAATAGTTTCCGTTTTGGAATTAATTGCGGACGGGAAATAAATTCGTTTCCAATTAAATTGTCGTGATGCTCATTTTTGATGTGGTTCGGAGATTTATATTATTCTATTCTGTTTTCTAGCGGCTTCTCTTTATTAGCTACGTAAAATGCTTTAATAGCCTCCACTCGCGAGAGACCACGCATTTAGTGATACCACTTGTTCCGACTATTCCCTGTTTCCGGGAATGGATTGTTTCGTGTGACTTTCAAGAGTAACTCTCGACTCACTGATCGAGTTTTATGCACTGATTGTTGAATGAAGTGATGACTAATGTCTGCTGCATAACGAAACGTGCCACGCAGATTTTCGTTCCGGAACAGAAAGGCACTGGAAGTCTAATCGTTCACAATAAAGTGAAAATTTACGAAGTCTTACAATTCAACATCCGATTTCATACTGAACTAAATACTTGATGTGAAAATGTCTAATACATTTCAGAATTAAATACTGAGCTAGAAATATCGGCGACAGTATCGAAGGTAAATTTTGCTTTTGGTAAGTGAAATTAATAAAAATTCTTGGCGTCGTAAGGCAGCAGTGCTTCTGTCGCTCTGTAGTAGCTTCCTGCAAAACAGTTCTCCTCATTCAGGAGCACTCAAAAAGTACGTACGATTTCTTACGGCCGATCCATAACAGGCTATTGCTATAAATGTATTTTCTTCTGAGGATTGTCAAATAACATGCCTTCTGCCATATCTATAGCACTAACTTCGAAAAACTGACATAATTTTGCTGAAATTCTTCCGTCTTAGCCGAACCTTAGCTTTTTGTCAGAATATACCGGGTGATCAAAAAGTCAGTATAAATTTGAAAACTTAATAAACCACGGAATAATGTAGATAGAGAGGTAAAAATTGACACACATGCTTGGAATGCCATGGGGTTTTATTAGAACCGAAAAAAAGCAAAGTATTGCTAGATGCGTGAAAGATCTCTTGCGCACGTCGTTTGATGATGATCGTGTGCTCAGCAGCCACTTGCGTCATGCTTGGACTCCCAGGTCCCCAGACCTCAGTCCGTGCGATTATTGGCTTTGGGGTTACCTGAAGTCGCAAGTGTATCGTGATCGACCGACACCTCTAGGGATGCCGAAAGACAACATCCGACGCCCATGCCTCACCATAACTCCGGACATGCTTTACAGTGCTGTTCACAACATTATTCCTCGACTACAGCTATTGTTGAGGAATGATGGTGGACGTATTAAGCATTTCCTGTCAAGAAGATCATCTTTGCTTTGTCTTACTTTGTTATGCTAATTATTGCTATTCTGATCAGATGAAGCGCCATCTGTCGTACATTTTTTGAACTTTTGTATTTTTTTGGTTCTCATAAAACCCCATGTCATTCCAAGTTTGTGTGTCAATTTGTACCTCTCTATCTACATTATTCCATGATTTATTCAGTTTTCGAATTTATACTGACTTTTTGATCACCCAGTATGTTAGTAGTTCAGATTGTCATTTCAGTAATACTAATTTTACCGGACTGAGTTTAACAGACTAGCTCTTCAGTAGCGGAACCAGTTATAAGAAGAGATGAAAATTTTCTTCTAAATTCTGATACAGGTTGGAGACAATTTTGAACTTTTTGGATTCCAAATAGCGCGTTCTGTAACCTTTCCTCTCATCGTGGACTTTTGAAGACCACTTGCCACTAACAACTCAGCACGCACTCCATAGCTTTCTCTAGCTGTTCGGTAGTAGGCTTGCATAATGCTCCATAGTATTCTTTTCACGCGGTTGCAGTCCGCTTGGAAGTCAACTTTCCTACTTCGAAATTTTACAATCTTTCATATTCATAAAACTTTTCCCTCCTGTTGTTTCTTCTTCTTATGTATTGCTTCTTTGTAAGCATTTCACAGCCCTTTGATTCCATCTTGTTGTTGATTTCTTTTTCCAAAGCTTTTTGATGACTGTTCGCTCTATTGCTCTGTATCCTATGTAAATTATAATCCTGTTTCTTAACGTTTTTTTTGTTTTCCCCATGTTTTGATATTAATATCTCTTTTTACAGGCGTCTGCTATCTTTAGAAAACCCATTTAGTCTACTGTCTTTTTTACTGTGTTTTATAACTTAGTTTATCTAACTTAAAGTTTAGTAATACTCATACACACAGGCACTTTGGTTTCAGCACTGTGTTACAGTGCTTCATTTTCAGATTATTAGCTAAGCATTTATTCGCTGTACATATTCAGCTCCAGGGCTTCATCTTAAGGCTGTTATATAAAATACTATTGTTGTAAATGTTCCTCGTGATATTGTAAGCAGTTATCACCCCACATACACTCCCCTTGATAATAAACTTTTGAACTGTTTTCTTGAATTATTTCTTCCAGTTATCTGAAGTTTCTCTACGCACAGAGATTCACACTTGTCTTGAGAACCTTGTCTTTCGCCACCACAGAAGCAATTTTGACAGTCAGTTGCTCCTGAAGAAGACAATGGTGGAAATAATAGAAAGGGTTTTACCGTGAACTGACGCGGCAAGAAGTCCGAAATGTTTTATATACCAAACTTGCCTTGTTGTCTACTTACTCCATAATATTTATTTGTATCACTACATTTGCTAGCTTTTCAGGAATTGTGGAATCATTATCTTCAAATGTCGGGAATGTGTTTACTCTCAGGTTTAATTAGTGAAATTTTGTCTTCTGTTAATTTAATTCTACTCACATGTTACCTTGCAAACCGTAAGTGGCTCTGAGCACTTAACATCTGAGGTCATCAGTCCCCTAGAACTTAGAACTACTTAAACCTAACTAACCTAAGGACATCACACACATCCATGCCCGAGGCAGCATTCGAACCTGCGACCGTAATGGTCGTGCGGTTCCAGACTGAAGCGCCTAGAAACGCTCGGCCACATTGGCCGGGCGAAAACCGTAAACCAATAAATAAACTTCGCAGTTAGTTATGAACAAATTGCTGAAAAAATACAAGAATGATTCTTGGATTCCCAAATAAAAGTAAAATTGTCTTCCTCGAAGACAATGCGCCGGCCGCTGATGGTGCTACGCTAATGGTGATTTGAAGTGCATATTGTTTTAACATCCTGCTTATTCACCAAATGTTTCATAGAAAGACGTCCACTTATTCTCACATAGGAAAATGATCCAAAGCTGTTTTGAGTCGAATGAATATGTTATGGCAACTGTAGGTGGATGTTTAGCAAATCCTACTGTTCGTCAGGATAGAAATCAGGAGCGGAGGGCGTTGTAAAATGACAATTAATTGAGTGGAATGGACCCAGTTTATTCTTGTAATGATGGTACAGTGGTGCCTACGTAGGGCCGAGCAGCCCCAAGAGGGGTTGCCGTCTGCTCATCAGAGAGGCAGAGACTAGAGGAGCGACTACTCGGGGCCGAGGTCAGAAGCTAAGAGAGCGCGGAGCTGTTTCCAAGCCGCCCTCGCCGCTCCCGGCCGCGTCCCCACGTGATCACACGATTAGTCTCTGATTGGAGGATTGATTCCGCCAACGCGCCTTGCTAGTAGCGTACCCCCGTCAGCGCAACCAACCCGTGGGACTTGAGTCTGACCGAGGAGCACGTGGCAGGAATGTGCCGACCATGGTCTTCCGGCCAGCACCTTCCACCACAGTATGCCCAAGTATGCGTGGAAAAATTTACTTAATAAAATTTTGTCGGCAATGATCCCTCTTGGGGGGTCTCCTCCCTGCACATCCTTTCCCCTTCCGAAGAAGGCTCTCTGGATGAAAATGAATGAGCTTATTCTAATTGATTATTCCATTTAAAAATATATATATGATCATTATGAAGGGTCCCAGAAATAACATAGTGATCAATATGTGCAAAAGTTACAAAGTGGCCTGAAGGGCCTGAAGGAAGGCTCTTGAATAACAAACTTGTGAAGTTGGCGGGACGGCAGTTGGGTGGCGCCATGCTGTGAGTGTGTGTCGGCGGTATCAGTGGTGGTGTGTACCCAGGCGATGATGAGCGGCACCGGAGCACAGCACACTGAAACACTCCACCCTCGTGGGGGTGAGAGAATACTCCTAGGCCTGTCACAAGGGGGTTTTTCCCCGTAATATTACTTTGAGTTCTTAAATCTAGGATTACAATGGTAATTGCCCAAGTGGGTGAATGAGAACATTACAAAATGACAAAAATTTAAAGAGAAAACAAAATGACTTACATGAGGGTTAAAACTCGACAGTTAAATTGTGATTCCATAGACTTTACATAGAATTACAAATCCATTACAAAATTAGTTCATTGACCTGACACCTAGACTACAACTTAATTCTAAGGGGGGGGGGGGGGGGAGGTCATGCCTGATCGCATGCACCAAGGTTGGCAGGTAGTTTCAGGTGTGATATTCACCTTCAGGTTGTGGGGGTGGTACTACTTCTCGGAAGGAAGTGAAACATTTGCAAAATCCTCTTTTACAGAGTATCCAGGATACTATAATCAGAATCATTACAATGATTATTACCGAACCAGCGCTGGGTAATACAACGGTGGTTAATCGCTTGGTTTGGTGCCAATCAGCAATATGTGAGGCCACTCGGTCAAGAGCAACTTGGTTGTATTCCTGGGTAAGGAGATGATTGATCGATTGGAGTAGATCTGAATCATTGGTATTCGGTAAATTCTTCAGCTTCTCATGGTGATGGATTTTAAAAGAGAGTTCAGGAAGGTATAAGGTAAATGTGGAATGGTGACATGAAAGGTGGAGTGCAATTGAGCTGATATCCTCATAGAAGCAGCGTATACGTCACATCTTGAACTATTATATACTAGGCCACTATTATTCAGTGTTATCCGGTACGATACAGTCTCTGACATTGAACGGTGGCACACCAGGGTGGCGGTGACAGTCTGTGGAACAGCGAACAGAAAACTGTTGCCAACAGGCTGAATTATTGGTTGACGAAGTGAGACTAGAACACGAGGACATGGAGGTGTAGTAGTTTCACCTAAAAACAGTGACATCTCGCACTCAGTAGTGTTAGTGTGTAAAATTAGCGTGGAGCATAAGTAATGTGTTGTATGGAAGCAACTGGATAGTTCAGCGCGAGAGAGAGTGGCGTGAGTTTGTCGATCCCGACTAACTATTAAAAATTCTTGAGTCTGCCAAACAACATGGTGGCGAAGGGTAGCCCAAGAGACTGGAAAAGTGTATATTTGATAGCACTCGTATTCGCAATTTGCGCACGTGATTGGCAACCTCATTCGCATCCGAATACCGCCAGAATTACGGGTAAGTCGTATCTCCAACGCAGCATAGTAAAAGGGGAGGTTGCTTTCAGCTTCCAATGTTGATAACGGTCGACTGCGAGAGAAAGTATTAGTGACCCTAGAAGTAAAAATTTCCTGGCTTACTTGATGAGTAATTCAGAGATGACAGAGGGGGTACAACGTTGTAGCAATAATTACCTGGCAAGTAGCGACGATGGACCCGTTCAGTCACGCTTACTGATGAAGGCCACGAAGTAGAATCACGGCAGGCAACCAACAGTTTGGCAGCCGTAGGGGTAGCAAGGCGGCAAGACAATGGTGTAATTCGACACCGAGTATCCGCTGATCAATCAAGCGTCAGCAAAAAAGACGCTGAACGCGGAGGCAGTACTACGCAGCGCAGACTAAGCGTAACTCGCTGGAAAAATTTTTCTACCTGCTATGGGACGAAGGTCAAGTGTCATCAATTAATTTGAGATTTTGTACGAAGAAAGTTTTTTTTTTTTTTTAAATGAATAAAATGAGAAGGAATCCTGTGATCGCGGTGTGAACCTGCACAGCCTAGGCACCTCCCACGCATTGGCCACTACGCAGGGGCACCCACCCCGCTAAGGCTCGACACGGCGAGACAGGTGAAGTACTTCATAAAATTCAGAAATAATATTGAGTGGTTTTTCAGCTGTAGAAAACCCGAAAGAGGGTAGGACAACTCAAGTTAACTCAATAATCATAGGATCTCTACTTACAGAAGTGGTCAATAGAGAGATTAACTGTACTGAAGTCGGAAATGAAAGTTAGCGAGAGCGAGTCTGTTGCTCGTGAATACAGAGGCTGGGCGTGAAGCAGTGGAGGCGGCGCAGCGCAGCGTTATCAGCGATGAGCCGGCAGAGTGCTGGGCTCAGATAACAGCGTCGGAGTGCGCTAGTGGCTCTGCTCCGAGACTAAGACATTGGAAGTGCAACTTAAAAGTAACAGTTTATTGCAAAGCAATAATAAACGAATAGCTGATGTCACAAAGACGTTTGATTCCATTTTAACAGAGCAACTTAATTGTTCAACAGGCAAATTGATTACGTTGTTGATTAAGAGAAACTGCTACTGAACATAACGTACATACGTACGTACTTCCCTTTCCCCTTCCGAAGAGCGGAGGGCATAAACGATAAAAGCCTTGTTCATGTACTTAGTATATGACAATAGAGGTCTGGTACCATCAACAAGTTACACCAAGGTAGTGTGGATATGAACAGTGTGTGTGTGTGTTGTAAGTTGTTATTTGGCGTATGAAGTGTTGTGTAAATGTGTGACTAATGGTAGCTGATGGCGGATACGAATTGAAGGCCAATAGGTGCTATCAGAGATACTTCCAGTCGAGAAACAATGAAAGTTAAAAAGGAATACCGAATAGGGCACAAAAATAACGTATAACCATAAAGTGTACTAACATTAATCATAACTATAAATTGATAACAATAAAACATGACATTGAAGTAATAATAATTGACAAGAAATAAACTAAAGGAAATATTTCCCGAACATAAACTTCCGAATCGGATACGAAATCCGTCAGGGGAAGTTGTTTTTTTTTTTTAGTCGGTTGACGAAGTGCATAAGGGACTACGTCAGTAAAATCCGACAGTGTGTGTATATAACAACATTGTTCTTAAAAGTGCAGTTTGCACTGTCAGATGGTGAAAAGCAACTAATCCGTTCAGCAACGGAAAAGGCTGCCATCTGGGGAACGGTATCTGAATCTTTGGCAGAATCCGATGATTTTGCAATGGAATTGCCATGTAGAAGAAAATGGCGATGTATAAAATGTAATAAAAGGGCGTCTGGGGCTCAGTTCATTTGTGGTTGAGTGCCAAAGGTGTAGTGTGAGTGCAAATTGCCTCACGGTAATTGATGTATGAATTGTTTTGTGGTCAACCGAGGAGCCTAGGATTCGGTGACGTGTAAGTACAAGTTCGCGGTGCGTATGAGCTACCTGCGAGTGACTCGACTATTAAGTTCAGCAGTGCGTTAGTGCAATCTGCAGACTTGGATTGATGATTATATAATTTGCAGGGCAATGGAGCAACCTGCGGACAGTGCTAAGGCAACCTGTCTAATAATTGAGGGGTAGGCAGTGCATTGGAGCTATCTGCGATACCGTGGTTCAGCGGGCCTAAGGGCGTCCGTCTGACTTAATAAGAATTAGTGTAGGCACATGGGTTTCCTGCGATACATGTAATAAAAGTATCAGCAGCGTTATTAGCGACCTGCTGAACTAGGGAAATGTCGACTGCTCAAGCAATAAAAATAGCTCTGAAGCTAGAATAGCATACATGCATAAATAGCGTCACTTTTTGTGCGCGCAGTGCATAACACTACATAAAATGAAAATCATGAACTATAAATCACTAGCGCTAGCATAATGACATAATTAAACACAATGACATATATTGACAGGAAAATAAAAACACAATGATGTATAATAATAATGCTGTAAGTAGTCGGAACGCTCAACGTTAACATGTAACACTGGCCACCTGGGGCTGGCTGCTAGGCTGCGTGTGTGTTAGTTTTAAAACTGACGATAACAAATTGAACTGAGAGGACAACTAGGCACAGTTCCCGCAGCGCTTACATCACCGGCTAATTAGAGGCTAAGTACGTATCTCACAATGGATCATCGGCCGATATTTTGGGGCAAGACTGCAACAAGGGAGAGCAATATCTCGGTGTAAATGGGTGGTAAGATTAAAAGACCGGTACTGTCGGAAGAGGGTACCTAACATGTTGTAGGGGCCTCCTCATCGACAGAAGAAGGAAAATAGGATAGAACAATGACCACAGCGGTAGAGTACAATAAATGGGGAGGGCAAAAATAACTGCGTAGCAACCAAGGAACAATCGTCCACCGATATACGGCAGCCCGGACGATTGATCGTTTGTGCCTCGTCAGTAGCGTGAAAAACCCGTGGCATTGCATTGGTTTGCCCAATCTGGCCTTGTCCAAGGAAGATAACGTTAAATGTCCTCATAGTTCGATGTGTAAGAGGGTTAGGGCTGTAGTTTGTAGCTTATACAATGAATCAAAGCAGTAGTGAAACTTCACTTATAGGATTGGCAGACTAAGGTATGCAGAATAATGTAAATCGTTAAGAACTTCGTGTGATTTATCCAGCTAATGTGAAACAAAACAGTGAATCACATCTACTTAATGTTTATGTTAAGATTTATTGGGATGTTTGAATGAATTTTGTTTGCCGTGTCTTCCGGCTGCATGAAAAAAAACCAGCTTGGAGCTGTTGGCGAGCGCGCAGCGCACGCGTAAGTGCGGAGTAGGTACCGGCACGTCAGCGGTTATGTGAGACGGCGTGTAGCACCGAGAGACCGGCCGCTACTGCAGCGACAAATATCACGCGCTTAGCGTGTACCAGGAATAATGATGAATTAGAAATTGCTAATTATCTAGAAGAAGAGTTTTTTAAAAAGGCTGTTAGTTATATAAAATGATGGTAAATACATTGTAGTCTGTCATACACGGAGGATAGGGCAGTAATTTGCGGTTTGTTTTTGTAACTACTAGGACGCGCCGCGAGTTGAGACGCTGGAGGCGGCAGCGCACGTGGTGATAAGATACGTCATCGCGCGGAGCGCTGTTACTGGCTGAGAAAAAATGATGGCCGCTGGCCAGTTCTTGGAGAGGAGAAGGGACAGCGCTGAAGAGAGGAGGGGAGGCGACAGCTGATGTGTTGCCCCGCCAACAGCTGGTCCCGTAAACAAAGCGTACGAGGCGTATGCATTTCAAGCCCTGGCTTTATCTGTTCCGATTACTTAACGATTAGCTGCAGCAAATACAGAACTACGACATATAGTACAATACACTAGACGTCAACGTAACAAGTATTAAGAAAAGCTCGGAGTAAAAATACTCCACATATACTGGTTTGCCGAATAGATGGCAATAGAGGACACTGAAGAACATTATTCGGAGTTAGCAGCCGCGGTACTGCCAACATCAAGTGTAATGGTTGCATTTGAAGCAAGTCAGTTGCGTGACGTCTAATGCGTGGCATTGCTTGCAAAACATAAAACGTAATCATACATATAAAAATGAGCAAAAATACCTGACAGGACTGGAAGTTGACAATTGAGAATGGCTGGGAACTCTGTGGTGGTCAAGCACGTCTTGCTTCCAAGTCCCTGGAGAAAATGACTTAAACTAATCTGCAATAAAACATAACATAAAACTCTAACTAGGCGTGATTAATCACGCGACCTCAACCCATAAGGGTGTCGATTCCGCAAAGGGTATCTACAACCCTGTGGAGGTAATCTCCTCCGTTTTTTCTTTCGTCTTTGTTCTACTTGAGGTGGAGGTGACACAGGCGGATCGGGGGCTGCGACCTGTTGTGGTGACACAGCCCTACCGTGGTAAGGTTGCAGGCGGTCAAAGTGCACTATCACCGTACGATCGGTTAATTGCAGTTCTGCATTGACTGGTGAGGTCAACCGTACAATCCGATACGGGCCTTCAAAGCGGGGAGAGAACTTTTTAGTTCGTCCCTTTTTGATTGCCGGGTTTCGTAGTAACACTAAATCACCTGTTTGATAAGTCGGTAAAACAGCATTTTTGTTCTGCCTGTGCAACTGTTTATTAGTAGCTTTGATATTATTCCTCTTTATCTTATACCAGATCGCTTTTAGCCGGCGGGCTACACCTTTTACTTCCTTTATTTCTACACCTTGAGGTAGTTTGTCTATTTCGAACGGCGAATTCATCGGCCGTCCAAACACAGCTTCGTAAGGGGTATACCCCGTGGATTCATGTATTCGGGTGTTGTATGCAGAAGAAATATACGGTACATATCTGTCCCAATCAGCGTGCGTTTTTGGAACATAATAGCATAACATTTTACAAATTGTACGTTGTACGCGTTCAACGCGACCGTTGGCTTTAGGATGGAAGGGAGTTGTACGCCATTTTTTGATTCTTAACAATTTACAAACTTGTACAAATAAAGCAGACATGAAATTGGTTCCTTGATCCGTTAAAATGGCATCAGGACTTCCAAAAGGTAGTATCACACGATTTACAAACTCTCTCGCCACAGTTTCAGCTGTCATGTCGGGGAGGGGAACCAAAATTAGATAACGTGAAAAGTGATCAATAACAGACAAAATGTATTTGTTACCTTGTTGCGACTGTGGAAAAGGACCTTGGAAATCTAAAGCAAGAATTTCGAAGGGTGAAGATGCCTGAGGAAGTGTTTGCAGCGGCACTCGCGGATGCCTATTTTGTGCTCGTTGTGCACACGGCAGGCAAGATCTTACATACCTGTCCACGTCACATTGTCGGTATTGCCACCAATAATGTGTCGCAATTCGAGCGTTCGTAGCGCGTTTTCCGCTGTGACATGCTTGGATTGTATCATGGCATTGCCGTATTATACGTTGCTGCAAGCATTCCGGTATTACCAACCGATTTCCATGAGGAGTTCTTCGATACAAAAGGTCGTCTATTACTTCAAATTCTGGCAAGGTGGCGTATTTTTGACATTGAACGTCCACCTGCTGTGCTTCTTTTAACTCTTCAATTGATACCTCATCTGGTTGAATGACACGCACTTTTCTACTTAACGCATCAGCATTTTGATGCAACCGACCAGGCTTGTGCCGAACTTCAAAATCATATTCTGACAGTTTCATGGCCCAGCGCATAAGTTTGCTGCTAGGGTCTTTAAGATTCAATAACCACTGCAGAGCAGAGTGATCGGTAAGAACTGTAAACTTGCGACCATAAAGGTAACATCTAAAATAATTAATTCCAAAAAGAAGGGCAAGCAATTCCTTTTCTGTAGTACTGTAATTAGTTTCTGCTTTATTCAGTTGACGAGAGGCATACTCAACAGGTTTTTCCTCACCATCTTGCACTTGGCTTAGGACACATCCTACAGCAAAATCAGATGCGTCACAAGATAAAATAAAAGGTTCAGCGAAGTCTGGGTAAACAAGTAGAGGTGAACTAGTTAAAATAGTTTTCACTGTTTGAAAGGCGGTCGAACATTCATCCGTCCAAACAAAAGGAGTATCCTTTTTCAACAATTTAGTAAGTGGTTTGGTAATAGTAGCATAATCTTTAACAAAACGGCGGTAATAATTTGCAAGGCCAAGGAAGGATTGTAATTCCTTTAAATTTGTTGGAACAGGAAAAGTGTCTACTGCTTCAGTTAATCGTGGATCTGGCTTGACTCCGCTGGAACTGATGACATGACCTAAATACTGCACTTGTGATTGAGCAAAAGAACATTTTTCTAATTTTAAGCTTAAATTAGCATTTTGCAAGCGCAACAGCACACTGCGTAGATGTTCAGCATGTTCAGCAATGGATTTTGAAAATATAATTATATCATCAAGATACACAAGGCACATAGTAGGTTTCAACCCACGTAATAGCAGATCTGCAAATCGCTGAAAGGTTGCCGGCGCGTTGCGAAGCCCGAAAGGCATCCTTAAGAATTCATATAAGCCACCAGGAACTACAAAAGCTGTCTTAGCTCGATCTTGGGGAGCAATTGGAATTTGATGATACCCACTGCGCATGTCTAATGTTGTGAAGTACCGGCAATTGCCCAGACGATCGAGTGTTTCATCGATCCGGGGTAATGGATAATGATCTGGAGTAGTAACTTTGTTTACTGCTCGCATGTCTACACAGAGGCGATAGGATTTTTCTCCGTCTATAGATTTCTTTGGAACGACTACAATGGGGCTAGACCACGCACTAGAAGAGGGTTGTATTATTCCTGCTTCTAGTTGCTGTTGTATAGTTTCCTCTACCACTGACTGAAGATGGTAGGGAATTCGGTACCCTTTTTGAGCTATTGGCCTAGCATTTCCGGTTGGAATCTCATTTTGGATTAGATCTGTTGCTGGTAAATATTTCCTGTCTTCAAACAACCATGAATACTCATTCAATACTTCATTTATTAGCTTTTGTTCATGCAATGGGAGGTGACTAAGCTTAGCTTTAAACTTATCTGTCAGATGTGACGTGATTGTCAAAAAGTGTTGAGAGGCGGCAGCAGTCTTTTTCTTTTTCAGAGAAGGGGTTCTCATTGGCAACTCATCTTCTGTGATAACCTGTAAGCTGCCTAATACTGTACCACGCGGTATTAAAGCTTGCTTGTGACTAAAATTGTCTAAACACACGGGTACGCAATTTTCTTTCTGTACTTGCTGTGCTTTGCACAGGCTACGTTTTACGTGGACCTGCATCTGGTCAAGAGTTTCATTCTGGCAGAGTGGATCTACCAAGAAATGAACCTCTTCGGATTCACGTATCCCGACAGGCACCCAAAGGATCTTTCCTGTGCCTTCTGGTATCTCCACGGGATTATCGGCTTTTAGCATCGTTACGGGAGACTCCGAAACTTGGGAAACGGATCCTTTTTTCCCAGCTCCGCTCGCCCGCAACGTGCAGTCACGTCCAAAACGGTGCACGTTGTCGCCGAATTGGACGGTATTTAACCTATAGTCAATAACCCCCTGGAAATGACGCAGAAAGTCACTTCCCAGGATGATGTCGTAATCCGTGCGCCTGTTCCGTACAACCTCCATCGTAAAAGCGTATTCTGTGGAGTCCAACATGAACTCAACGCAACAGCTGCCATCAGGTTTCACTATGCCGGGACCAATACCACTGATATGGTACCGCGGCGGTTGCAATGTTCTTTTATCTCTCTTCGATAAAAATGCCAAGTTGATTTGTGCGCCTGTGTCAATTAGCACGCGTATTGGTTTGCGGCCTCTAACACCATCGACAACCACGCGTGTGATTCCCTTATAAGCTAGGGGAGTCACTATTTTTAACGGGGGCCGGGAGGGGTGGCACTTCCTGCCCCGCGGCCGTTTCCCGAATTCTGTGATTGGCTTGCATTTCGCCTGGAATTTGCAGGCGGTTGTGGCCTACTATTTGGACAATGCACGCTTTGGTGACCCATGTTCCTGCACTGATGATAATATGGCACGCGACATTGCTCTGCCACATGTCCTTGTCTATTACAGCGCCCACACTTAGTATCGTTCGAAAAGACACGTCGGGACTCGCTTTGCCGCGCGGAGACGGCCACAAATCGGCTCGCCTCCTCTCTCAAGAGTGCTAATCGCACGGCTTCGTGTAAGGTGCGGGGGGAAGCTACCTTGATTTCGCCCTCTATTTGAGGGTTTATGCCACGAATAAACACGTCTATCGCACGACATTCTGATTCTTCCAACAGAACCTCGTTACGAGCAGAACTGGCACTTAGTGCGTACGTGTGGCATGCGACGCTTCGAATCCTGTCCGCGAATGCTTCTAAATCTTCACCCGTTTTTTGCTTAAGGGTGGAAAGCAAGTCGCGATAGTAACTAGTATCACGTTTGTCTGTATACCTTTCAATCAACCCTGTTGCAAGGGACTGGAAGGCAGGGGCATTTTTCAAGCTCTCGACCGACTGCACGTAGTTCCGCGCTTCGCCGGTGAGTTTCATTTTCATCACGTTTAAGAGAAATTCATCTGGCCAACCGCAAAGCTTTCCGATGTCCTGGATATTCTGGACAAGCGTTTGAATATCCTCGTGCGGCTTTCCAGCGAACGCCGGAATAAACGCTACTGCTGGGAAGCTCTGCACCAAAGTAGAGGTGGCTACTACCACAGGTGATTCAACACTAGTGAGTGGTGGAATCACCTGCTTCGGCTGTTCTTCCACTAGCACTGGCTTAGCAACATTAGATTGCAGAGAAGCCATTTTAAGATCATCTAGCTGTTGCTTAAGCTCCGCGTTAGTTAGAATTAATTGATTTAACTGGGACTGCAGCACCAAGAGGGGATCGTCATCCTCTCCGGCTGCTCCTGCCTCCGATTGCTGCCTGGTGATCGGCATGTTACAATAGTATGGGCATCTACACCACCGTAGCGTCGCTAGCGACTTACATTATTTGGTGGCGCGCAGACGACGGACGGCGGCGGTGTCGACGAGCGGCGGCAGGCGCGTTGATCACGCGCGGGCGCAGCAGGCGGCGGGCGACAGCACGGACAGCTGCGACGGCGGGGCGGCGCGAGGGCCGCACCCCGGACCCTGGCGCAGGCGGTGACCCGTGGCAGCTACGGACAGCGGCGACGGCGGCGGCGGCGGCGGCGAGCGTGACTGCATCGCGGACCCTCCTCGGCTCGCGTCCGGCGGCGAACTGCGTCACGCTTGTGGCGCGCTAGTGCGCGGCCACGTACATTCTGCAACGCAGGCGACCGGCTGGCACGCGCATGGCGCGCTGCAGCCTCGCCACGTTCGGTCTAGTTTCCCTTAATTGCTCAGCCTCGGCCCCTTTGCAGTACTCATAACTGATGAGTTGATTTTACAACCGTAAGGTGGGTCGCATCCGCACTTCTGACACCATTTGTTCGTCAGGATAGAAATCAGGAGCGGAGGGCGTTGTAAAATGACAATTAATTGAGTGGAATGGACCCAGTTTATTCTTGTAATGATGGTACAGTGGTGCCTACGTAGGGCCGAGCAGCCCCAAGAGGGGTTGCCGTCTGCTCATCAGAGAGGCAGAGACTAGAGGAGCGACTACTCGGGGCCGAGGTCAGAAGCTAAGAGAGCGCGGAGCTGTTTCCAAGCCGCCCTCGCCGCTCCCGGCCGCGTCCCCACGTGATCACACGATTAGTCTCTGATTGGAGGATTGATTCCGCCAACGCGCCTTGCTAGTAGCGTACCCCCGTCAGCGCAACCAACCCGTGGGACTTGAGTCTGACCGTGGAGCACGTGGCAGGAATGTGCCGACCATGGTCTTCCGGCCAGCACCTTCCATCACAGTATGCCCAAGTATGCGTGGAAAAATTTACTTAATAAAATTTTGTCGGCAATGATCCCTCTTGGGGGGTCTCCTCCCTGCACACTACACAACTGCACTCAATAAACGCAATATCCTAATTGAATGGAGTTTAACAAAGCGACATAAAAGGAGTCGATGTCGGAAATTAAGTGTATACTTGGCCTCTCTGTCGATCCGAAGAATTTTTTCCTCGTCACTTGACTTGGGCGTAACTAAAATAAATGTCTCCTTTTCGTTTATGTATTTGTCTAGACTAGTACCGTGTTACATTGTCAATAACTGTGAGGCAATAAACAAAATAAGCGTAATTTCGATTTTCCTTTCCTGTGAGCTGATAGTCATACTGATCTAAATGTTCTACAGAAGGGGATGGGTTCACTGGCCGTCCGCTATCAAAAGAGTCCGAACTTTTCCAACGCTCGTTGCTTAATAATTCTGCCAGAGTCACAGTCAATAACGCGAGAGTGAATAATAAAGGGCCTGCAAAGGCATGGTCCTTGGTCTAGCGTCTTTTCATTGCGACCGTAACGGCACTGCTATGCAGGATATTAAAAATGAAAAATGCTTCTCAGAAGCGACGCTGCTCGAGCAGACAAATGAGAACACTTTCAATGCAGTGAAAACAAGGTGGTACTACGAGTATAAGGACTGCAGATCTGCAAAATATAGAAAAAAAATTATACGATGTGCAAGAGGTGTGTATAGGTGTTTGCAAACGATGTGATGAAAACGGCAGAAGTCTGTCGCTATGACAGACGGAGAGATGAAGAGGGTGAATAAATGTAGCACACCAACTTCGCGGCTGTTGATTCATGAGGATACCTTCTAGCAAAGACGGTTACATAAATCATTCTGATGCTTTATGAGAATCTTTCGATGAATATGCCAGCGAGTAGTTTCAAAGAGCCTCCTGCTTAGGAAATAATTTAAGTTCTTGGGATTTATTTTATATGTTCATGGATAATGTTAAATCTTGAACTGCAGCTGTATCCGAGATTTTAAAAATACTGGAAGTAGTTCGGTGTGAAACATTTCGAATATCTTCCCGTGGTCAGATTAATTCTTAAACTAAATTCAGCAATCGTGTTCCAGTACAGATTTTACGTTGGTCGGCTCTGAGAGACTTTAGAGCGACGAAACCTAACTGACAAGGTACAGTTGCACAGAACGCACTGATATGGTAAGTAGCAGTTTACGTGCAGTTTGCGTGCTCCTGTAGTGATGTTGACCTTTGTGCCATTACTGCGTCCTTTAAGGCCAGCCAGCCGCCCGCTGTGGCCTAGGCGCTTCAGTCTCGAACCGCGAGACCGCTATGGTCGCAGGTTCGAATCCTGCCTCGTGCATGGATGTGTGTGATGCCCTTAGATCGGTTAGGTTTAAGTAGTTCTACGTTCTAGGGGAATACTAGTTTCGAATTCAGCAGGACGAAGATCCAAACCCGCGATATCCAATACTGATTCAGGTTTTCCGTGATTTCCAGAAACTCTCAAGGTAAATGCCAGGATGATTCATTTGAAAAAGGGCACGGCCGATATCCTTGTGCATCCTTCCCTAATACGAGATTCCACTCAATCTCTAATGATCTAATTGTCGACGGGAGGTTACACACTAATCACCCCCTCTTCCTCCTTATCCTCCTCCTCCTCCTCCTCTTCCTGCTACCTCCAGTGCAGTGACCTGCACACTACGCTCCAACAGATGAAATTTTACTAATTAATCTTTCAATATAGCCATAGTTGGGGGATTTTAATATAGCTACAATTAAGGAGAAACTAATTCTAGTAAACGTTATCTATAGTGTGGAGGCCCAGTGTCCTAAAAACGTAACCAAATCGAAGAAAACTCGAAGATGGCTTCCTCAAACGTGAGTGTGCCGATGCCAGTGACACGAAGGCCATACACGAAACTTTACTGTCAGAATTATTGCTGCATAAATGCCACTACACAGGTAATCTATGTTCGCGACATGTAATTAGTGCCCTCTGATTCCCCAGTCTCACCGTAACTTGCCTGGGTAGTTTGTAAAGCCGGAAACAATTAATCAAATGTTTTCTATGTCAACAAATTCCACTAAATTACGAGTTGTGACGAAAAGAGCATCAGCGACAACAATTTCAGAGCACCTGAGTACTTAAGAGTTTGCCTGTATGCCACGCCCAACTTACCTTCATACTTGGGAGTGATATACTTACACGACATAAGCTTTGCTAATTAACTACTGACGTCTTAGTCTCAACAGTTTTCCACCATCACAAATGCGCTTCAAACACATTCCTAAAGTTCAGTCCGTTTGCTTTTTTATTTAGACAACGTGAGCAGCCCGTATGAGCATTAGAAAAGCTTGCTGTGCAATGCTGGCGGAGCGCCTCTCAGGACACATCCATTCTGTCCAACCTCCGAGCTCATCTCTTCTAAAAACGGCGTGTCGCCCCACATCTCCCGATTCTTGCTGACAGTGGCGTCATACAAACATTACCTCTGCATGTAATTATATCATTCTCTACGGTTCACTCAGATTCAGAAAAACTGTAAATGTCACTTCCATAAATACTGCGAAATCTGTATTATCCGTCACAACAGAAGGAAAAGTGGTCTATTTTTCCCTTGGGCGGGCTCACTGACGGAATCGTCCGCAGAAATCAAAGTGAAGGGGTGTCTGCCCCTGGACGCTACCTCTTAACCTTTGCTTTGGGCTCTTTTTCATTATATCTGCATCTGCGCCTCTAATTTCCAGACCCCAATAGCTTTGTCCACCGTACTGGCTGGCGATATCTGGGCAGTAATGGCTGCTCCTGCCTCCGAATGCGCTGTTGAGCCTATTCGCGCTCCAGACCGATAGGCTCGCTGAATGAAAACTCAAATACGTCCGCTATGTATACTTTAACCGTTACGCTGTTTTCACCATTCTTACTGTAGCAAAATATTGCATCAATTAACACGTTTACGAACTAATTGCTTGAATGTTAATTTCATGATATTATCAACTTGAAGGTGCGCAAGTGGTCACTAAATTTTATTTCAAAGGATCACAAAGCGTTTCGCGCCCAAAAAACTTTTCTTAGACTGTTTTTGTTTTTACAGAATTGTATCAACACGCATGAGTTTTCAAGCTTAATAACATCTATGGAGCGTAATGTATCAAAGTGACTGCTACAAAATAGTTCGTGGGTGTATTACGGGATGTCAGTGTCCAATGCGCACAATATTTGAGCAAGCGACAACGTTGCCCAACGTTGCCATTATCAGGTGCGCTGATGAACTAATCGACTGGGGGTCTGTGCCGCACTTCTGCACCTCGCTGTGGCGGCACCCAATTGGTCAGCTCCTCAGCACACCTGATGATGGCAATGCGGTCGCTTGTTGAAATATTACGTCTGTTGGACACTGACATCTGGCCGTTCACCCATAAACTACTTCATCATCTTGTACGCCAGCAAAAGCTGAAGAATCACAACGTGTCTGTTGTTGATAAAGATGCGTAACAAACATGGTGTGTGTAAGGAAGATAGTGTTTTTATATTTAAACTGTGTGAACAGGTTAACATACAGGGTGACAATTACTGAACTATATGAAATCACCATAATTTCTGAACGGTTTGAGTTAGGACGTTCAAACTGCAATGTTGGTGCCAGGCATGATGGCAATTGGTTTAGCGACGAAGCCGACTTCCATTTAAATGGGGGCCGGCCGCGGTGGTCTTGCGGTTCTAGGCGCGCAGTCCGGAACCGCGCGACTGCTACGGTCGCAGGTTCGAATCCTGCCTCGGGCATGGATGTGAGTGATGTCCTTAGGTTAGTTAGGTTTAAGTAGTTCTGAGTTCTAGGGGACTGATGACCACAGCTGTTAAGTCCCATAGTGCTCAGAGCCATTTGAACCAACCATTTAAATGGGTTCGTCAATAAGCGAAATTTGTACATTTGGGGGACTGAGAATCTTCATTTCGCTATCAGGAAGCCTCTCCACCCTTAACTGGTGACTGCGTGGTGTGCAGTGTCCAATCACGGGATAATCGGTGCGATATTCCATGACAGCACAGTGACTACCCAATGGTATTCAAGGTTTTCGATGATGATTTCATCCCCATTATCCAAACTGATCTTGATTTCGACAAGATATGATTCATGAAAGACGGAGCTCGACCCCATCGAATCCTTTGATGTGCTGGAGGAGCACTTTGGGGACCGCATTCTGGCTCTGGGGTAATGGAAATAAACGCATTGCGCCAGTGGCCGGGAGTTTCCAGGCGGGAAGTTCGGCCACCAAGTGCAAGTCTTACTGATTGCGACGCCACATTGGGCGACTTCCGCGTCGACAATGGGGGTGAAATGATGATGAGGAGAGCACAACACCCAGTTCCTGAGGGGAAAGAATCTCCCACCCCTGCCGGGAATCGAACCCGGACCCCCATGTATGGCACCCAACGCGCTGACCGTTCTACTATCGGGGCAGACGGCTCTGGGGTACCCATAGGCCACTGGCATGGGTCTCGATTGGTCGTATATTCTCCGGATCTTAACACATGCGACTCCGTTTTGTGGGGCTGTATTAAACACCAGGTGTGCAGCAATAACCCAAAAATGATTGCTGAGATCAAAACAGCCAATCAGGCGGTCACCGACAGCGTCGATGTTCCAACACTTAAGCGGGTCATGCAGAATTTCGCTATTCGTCTGCGCCACATCATCGCTAATGATGGCAGGGGTATCGAATATGTGATTACATAAATCCGAATATTTGTAGTGACATTTACACGTTGATTAAGTGTGTGCACGACATAGTTTGTAACTAATTTACGTTTTTTCCATATAGTTCAATAAATGTCACCCTTTACATATCACAGTTTACACGCTTTTCAGATATTTGCCATTTCGGAATACACTCATTGCACTAACATTGTGAAAAGCATTTCGCATAGTCTGTGGTTCTTAAAAAACTACAAACTACAGAAAATTTAGCACTTCTTAATTATACAGGCAATCAGTTGCACATATCTGTGAATATGCTAGAATTCGGGATGATCGGTGAACAAGCAGTATGATGCCAAAACAAACCCTTTACTAATATACTTTGCTTTAGTAAAATATATATTTTTCACTGTAGAATTGAGTGGGTGGCGGAATTGGAAGATTTATTGTATTTCACGGAAGAGCTGGAGACGGCGACATCCCAGTCTCTTACCTCTCACAGTGAGAATTCTCTGACTACTGCGTCTTCCGTTAGGTTTTACTGAATAGAAAAACAGCCTTTCTATAGAAGTCCAATCCAATACAAAATTAGAGACCAGTCGGGTGACTTATGAATGATGACCGACAACTTGGGTCTTTGGCTTCGTGGGGTCTGTGCCACACTCGATACCTACCATACGCTCTTACCAACTACAGTTGGGACTCATCTGACCAGCCTACGATTTCCAACGAGCCCAGGAGAGACGCTACAGACGATATCGTGCTATAAGCAAAGGCACTCGCATCGATTGTCTGCTGAAATAGCCCATTAACGCCAAATTTTGCCGCACTGTCCTCATGGATACATCGTCGTACGTCCCACATTGATTTCTGCGGTTATTTCACCCAGTGTTGCTTGTCTGTTAGTACTGACAACTGTACGCAAACACCGCTGCTCTTGGTTGTTAAATAAAGGCGGTTGGCCACAGCGTTGTCCGTGGTGGGGGCCTTAATGCATTATAATTTTATTTGTGGAGACTCTGAAAGGAACAAGTTTATAGCAGTCCACCCACGGATGTACACGACCTAATAGCTTGCGTGAATGCTGTTTCGACAGTGGCGTATGCATGTGTTTTGCGTATGGTCCAGCAACTTATGATCCAGCGCGTGGCAAAGTGTATGCAATTACAAGGTGTTCGTCTTGAACATCTTCGTATGTACGAACCTGTATGTACTTGCTCTGTGAAGATAAGCCTGGATGTCAAACGTAAGGAATAGAATCATTATGCGTAGCATAATGTGCAGTCTAGTGTAGCCTACCTTTTGTGTTTTCTGTGCGTCATTGAATACAGACGATGTTACTGTATCCACTACTATTTTCTAGTGGCTTTACTTGTATCTTCGACGAAACAAAATGAACATTTACGTCCTAAATAGTTCATGTTATGCCTTAGGGCTGAAATAAAGGCAATCGTGAGAGAAAGAAATACACAAAACACCCAATTATGAAGCTGTAAATTGGATCCAATTTCGATGCTTTAACTGAGAAAATAAAATGTTTGGCGCGAACGCAAATCTCCATATCTGTTCCTCACAACATTGCCTCGTCTCACTGAGCAAATGCGACGATGCAAATTTCACGCTACCTGTTCCTGGCTGTGCTGCATGCATTATAGCGTTGCCAAAGCCACGTTTTTTAAGCCGCATTTCCATTAAACCTATTGCCAGGACAAGGTTTTGTTTGATGCCGTTTTGTCTTGAACTGGGCTGGGGAATCGCGTGCCGATGGCTGAGTGCGGCAGATTTCTTCATCCTGTATAACGCACAACCAACTGCTCTGTTCTCTTGTCGGTCAAACTGAGGATGGCTCCTAACGGAGCTATCTTCAATGGTAGCTGGCTGCTCGAAATTTCCGCAGGATATACTGCTACGAGACTGTACAGTTCACTTTTATGGTGGTCACAAGAAAGTTGACATATATTCCACTATGATTTTTGAACAATGTGATAGAAATGCTACGCGACTTATCTCAGACACAAACAACTAAAGAGATAAATAAGAAAACGGTTTCAAAACTCTCATAAACTTGACGTCGAGAACACTGAAACCACAGAAAATGTATTTCATAATGGTGTATTAAGTCATTCAAATTCTATTTACTGTCTTGTTAGAAGCTTGGATTAAGTCGTCAAGTCTTGACACTATAGTTTGATTGAATAGTATTTGTGATACATTCAATAACTTGTTTGGTTAATTGGTCGTATCATTGGCATTTAATTGTCCTAGTACTGATAGATTACAATGAAAAAATAATTCTTCTCAGTAATAAATAGAGAATGGTAGCTGTACTGGCAGTGAGGGACGTTTCAGCGCCTTAGGTGAACCTCTCATAAACCCCTTAACACCACAGGATAGCTATCGGAATTTCGCAGTTGCGAGAGACGTACGTAAGCGACACTATTATAGTAGATCCAGAGGGCAATGTAATTTTGTTGATTCGATATTATCACTACAGACCCTACTGAACCAGTGGAAAGTGTTCCGTAATTCCCCACGACAGTTCCTTTTTATTTTCAGCCAGACTGCCCTATCTGATAAGTACAATAAGAGCTGGATTTGGGCGGCTAGTGGCAAGCGCCTGTCAACGACCCCAGTAAACACGGCAGCCAGCGAGTGCTGTCCGAACAGGCGGGCCATCGGCTGTGCGCGTCTGTTGTGTGCTGTGTAAACGCTCGCCACTGTTGATAACCGCGTAACGCCTCCTATAATGTTATCGCTGCGTGAAGTCGGAGTTGCGGTTGCTCCGTTTCCCTCGTTGCGGTCAGCACACACTGATGGGGACACACAAGCAGGGTAACATTTACCGGCAACTCGGCCGCCGCAATTGAATAAAAATTGAAAAAAAGAAAAGATAATACAGCTATGTTGTAGGAAGTGAAGCAAAGTTGCCGACTGTTTCAGATATTCACAATGCCTTGAGTTGTTTCTCACATTTTATAACATGCTGTTAACATTGGCTACACGTTTTGCTGTACATCGTAGAAGATTTGAATAATTATAACTAGATCGTATAAGAAACCCCATCACACAAAGACCTGTATTCAATTTAGGATACGTCATTGAACGAATAATTTTGGCTCCTTGCAACTGCATGAACCAATATACTGTAATTTATTCGGTTGACTATAAGATTTTTTCACCAACGTAAGAAAACTGCACTTACTATTTGTCAGCGTACAAGTGTGGCATAATACATTTTCAAACGGTTTCCGGTGTTGCAAATAAATTTTCATGTCTTATAAAGAAGTCATTCCGGCTTCGTTGTTCTATTCGTCTTCCTCGTTATCTGGAATTTGATTTAGGACCTGGCGGACGGTCTATGATTTGTTTGGAACCTTGGCCAATATCGTACAACGAACGTTCTGTGTTGTGGTTCATCATACCGACGGAATCGAAATCAATGAAGTCCTCCACCTCCCAACAATAGTGACTATAATGCATTCTACTGGTTATGATTCAAGAACTAAGTTTATTAGAGAGACCGAGAATTGCGAATAGCCAACCAAGACCTAAATCTTAATCTCGTTAAGTGCCGCCATTGGAAGAGCTAGCACCTGGCCATCACGAAAATGAGGATATCTGGGACTCCTTTAACAGAATGCAGAACGGAACATTCAAACAAAATCTTATGAAATGGGTATGACCAGGACCATGTAACCTGTACAACTGTAGTAAGTTCGAGATGGTTCAAATGGTTCAAATGGCTCTGAGCACTATGGGACTCAACTGCTGAGGTCATTAGTCCCCTAGAACTTAGAACTAGTTGAACCTAACTAACCTAAGGACATCACAAACATCCATGCCCGAGGCAGGATTCGAACCTGCGACCGTAGCGGTCTTGCGGTTCCAGACTGCAGCGCCTTTAACCGCACGGCCACTTCGGCCGGCCTAAGTTCGAGATATCACAACGCATGTACACTGATGAGACGAGACATTATGACCTGCTTAACAGCCTGTTCGTCACCGTTTTGGAACACATTACTACAACCACTCTGCACAGCATGGAGTCGAAATGTCCGTGGTAGGTTTGTGGGAATATGTGACACCAGATGTCTGTCCACAGGTTACGAAATTCCTTTAAATCACTCGCTTGAGGTTTGTGCGAGCGGTGCTGGTGCCCCATAACGTCCCAGATATGTTCCATCAGATTCCGATTAGGCGAAGTCTGATGGCCAAGACAGCAACGCGAGTCCACTATTATACATTATTTGCCCGCATCTCGTGGTCGTGCGGTAGCGTTCTCGCTTCCCACGCCCGGGTTCCCGGGTTCGATTCCCGGCGGGGTCAGGGATTTTCTCTGCCTCGTGATGGCTGGGTGTTGTGTGCTGTCCTTAGGTTAGTTAGGTTTAAGTAGTTCTAAGTTCTAGGTGACTGATGACCGTAGATGTTAAGTCCCATAGTGCTCAGAGCCATTTGAACCGTTTTTATACATTATTTCACCAAATAAAGCAAACTGCACTTGTTATTTGGCAGCGTACCAGTACGGCATTATATACTTTCAACTGTTTCTGTGTGCTGGGAATAAATTTTCGTATCTCATGAAGACGACGCTACTGGAGCACGTTTTTGGACTTGTGACAAAGAGAGCTATCCTGCTAGAAGTTGCCATCGAATCAGAGAAAAGATCGAGCATGATGGGTGACAAGTGGTCTGATTTAATTTACACAGAGTCTGCAGCTGTAAGGATGTCTTCATTACAACCACAGATCCATTGAGAGCCCACGTGAATGTCTTCCAAAGCATAATCTGATCATACCTGCCTGCATACATGGTACAGTGCACATTTCGATCGCTTGTTTGCTTGGATAACAATGTGTCCAAACACTATCATTCTCTCGGTGTAACCAGGAATGTGATTTATACGACCACGTAAAACGTTTCTTTAGATCACAGTCCATTCTCATCGTGCCAACTGCAATTTTAGCTACAGTACCAGAAGAGCAAAGTACTCTTTGGATAAAATATGACAAACTCTCTTCTCCTTCGACTCACACTCCCCATCCTGTGCCTCTTCCCTATCCCCTCCTCACTCCTCCATACTCCCCTCCCCTTCCCTACCCTACCCTACCCACGCCTCACCTCTTCCTCATTTCTAAGCCATCTACCCTCTGTCTGATTCCCTTTCTCTCCAAGCTCCCCTTCTCTTCCAGCACCTACCCACACTTCCCCTCTCATTCATTTCTAAGCCATCTGCCTCCCTCCTGCTCCCCTTCCCCTCCATGCTCCCCTCGCTTTCCCTCCCGTACTCACACCTCCCCTCTCCACCATTCTTAAGCCATCTTCCTTCCCTTTTCTCCCCTTCCCCTCCAACACAACGCCCCATTCTTGGAAGTGGTCCGATCAGAGAGCATCTAAACCGACACACACAATTAGCTCCCCAAAATAACAGCTCACTATTTTACTACACAATTTCATTTGTTAACTCCTTTATCTAATCACGTTTTTGGAAGCAGCCCAGACAGAGAGGTCGTAAGCCAAGAAACATGTTTAATTTTCACAATAACAGCTGAGTATTTGATGTCAGCGATATAAGCCTGAGTGCGATATAAGCTTTTTACCATCCTTGAAAACGGGAATGAATTATGGTTTCTTCCAGTCGGTAGGCATCATTCGTTACTGCAGTGACCTACCATTAAATGATGCTATTCGGGGGCAAGTTCTTCATCATAACCTCTGTAGAGTATCTCATATGATATCGATGCCTTTCCAATACTAAGCTTCTATTCATGTTTGAACCGTTTATGGCTGACGTTCCACATACATACAGGGCTACTCTCCAGACAAATACCTTCAGAGAAGACATGTTCAATATTCACAAACGACTCTTTTTCAGAAATGTTTTTCTTGATTTGCCTGTCTGCTTTTTATACTCTACCTTCCTCGACCTTCGTCATTTATTTGACTGTCCAAATAGCAATACTCATTTCCTAATTCAATTTTTTAGCTTCGAATGATATAATTTGGCCACATTCTACTATCCTTGTTTTACTTTTGATAATGTTCACTTTTTAATAACTTTTCAAGATACTAGCCAGATCCCTTGCTGTTTCTAACAGTTACAATGGCATCAACATAGCAATATTTTTTTCTTCCTAAACATTAATAAAAAACTCCGCCTAAACAAGCCATAAAGGCCCAATGGTACAGACCTGTCGCTGTGTCATCTGCATCCCACAGGCGTCACTGGACGCGCATATGGCGGGACATTTGTTCAGCACACCGCTCTCCTGGCCTTGTCAGTTTACGAGACCGGAGCCGTTCCTTCTCACTCAAATAGCTGCTCAGTTTCCCTCACAAGGGCTGAGTGCATCCCGCTTGCCAACAGCGCTCGGCAGATAGGACGATCACCCTTCAAAGTGCTGGCCCAGCCCGACAGCGCTTAACTTCGGTGATCTGAAGGGATTTGGTGTTAACACTACGGCAAGGCCGTCGGCCCTAAACATTAATACCATGTTATTTTGCTCTCTAAATAGCAAAACTCCTTTACTACTTTAAGTGTCTCATTTCCTAATCTAATCCCCTCAGCATCACCCGATTTAATTTGACTACATTCCATTATCCTCGTTTTGCTTTTGTTGATGTTCATCTTATATCCTCCTTTCAAGACACTGTCCATGCCGTTCAACTGCTCTTCCAAGTCCTTTGCTGTCTCTGACGGAATTACAATGTCATCGGCGAACCTCAAAGTTTTTACTTCTTCTCCATGAATTTTAAAACCTACTCCGAATTTTTCTTTTGTTTCCTTTACTCCTTGCTCAATATACAGATTGAATAACATCGGGGAGAGGCTACAACCCTGTCTCACTCCTTTCCCAACCACTGCTTCCCTTTCATGTCCCTCGACTCTTATAACTGCCATCTGGTTTCTGTACAAATTGTAAATAGCCTTTCGCTCCCTGTATTTTACCCCTGCCACCTTCAGAATTTGAAACAGAGTATTCCAGTTAACGTTGTCAAAAGCCTTCTCTAAGTCTACAAATGCTAGAAACGTTGGTTTGCCTTTCCTTAATCTTTCTTCTAAGATAAGTCGTAAGGTTAGTATTGCCTCACGTGTTCCAAAATTTCTACGGAATCCAAACTGATCTTCCCCGAGGTCCGCTTCTACCAGTTTTTCCATTCGACTGTAAAGAATTCGCGTTAGTATTTTGCAGCTGTGACTTATTAAACTGATAGTTCGGTAATTTTCACATCTGTCAACACCTGCTTTCTTTGGGATTGGAATTATTATAGTCTTCTTGAAGTCTGTGGGTATTTCGCCTGTCTCATACATCTTGGTCACCAGATGGTAGAGTTTTGTCAGGACTGGCTCTCCCAAGGCCATCAGTAGTTCTAATGGAACTTTGTCTACTCCCGGGGCCTTGTTTCGACTCAGGTCTTTCAGTGCTCTGTCAAACTCTTCACGCAGTATCTTATCTCCCATTTCATCTTCATCTACATCCTCTTCCATTTCCATAATATTGTCGCCCTTGTATAAACCCTCTATATACTCCTTCCACCTTTCTGCCTTCCCTTCTTTGTTTGGAACTGGGTTGCACATCTGAGCTCTTGATATTCATACAAGTGGTTCTCTTCTCTCCAAAGGTCTCTTTAATTTCCCTGTAGGCAGTATCTATCTTACCACTAGTGAGATAAGCCTGTACATCCTTACATTTGTCCTCCAGCCGTCCTTGCTTAGCCATTTTGCACTTCCTGTCGATCTCATTTTTGAGACGTTTGTATTCCTTTTTGCCTGCTTCATTTACTGCATTTTTATATTTTCTCCTTTCATCAATTAAGTTCAATATTTCTTCTGTTACCCAAGGATTTCTATTAGCCCTCGTCTTTTTACCTACTTGATCGTCTGCTGCCTTCACTACTTCATCCCTCAGAGCTACCCATTCTTCTTCTACTGTATTTCTTTCCCCCATTCCTGTCAATTGTTCCCTTATGCTCCTCCTGAAACTCTCTACAACCTCTGGTTCTTTCAGTTTATCCAGGTCCCATCTCCTTAAATTCCCACCTTTTTGCAGTTTCTTCAGTTTCAATCTGCAGTTCATAACCAATAGATTGTGGTCAGAATCCACATCTGCCCCTGGAAATGTCTTACAATTTAAAACCTGGTTCCTAAATCTCTGTCTTGCCATTACATAATCTATCTGATACCTTTTAGTATCTCCAGGATTCTTCCAGGTATACAACCTTCTTTTATGATTCTTGAACCAAGTGTTAGGTATGATTAAGTTATGCTCTGTGCAAAATTCTACAAGGCGGCTTCCTCTTTCATTTCTTCCCCCCAATCCATATTCACCTACTATGTTTCCTTCTCTCCCTTGTCCTACTGACGAATTCCAGTCACCCATGACTATTAAATTTTCGTCTCCCTTCACTACCTGAATAATTTCTTTTATCTCGTCATACATTTCATCAATTTCTTCATCATCTGCAGAGCTAGTTGGCATATAAACTTGTACTACTGTAGTAGGCATGGGCTTTGTGTCTGTCTTGGCCACAATAACGCGTTCACTATGCTGTTTGTAGTAGCTAACCCGCACTCCTATTTTTTTATTCATTATTAAACCTACTCCTGCATTACCCCTATTTGATTTTGTATTTATAACCCTGTAATCACCTGACCAAATGTCTTGTTCCTCCTGCCACCGAACTTCACTAATTCCCACTATATCTAACTTTAACCTATCCATTTCCCTTTTTAAATTTTCTAACCTACCTGCCCGATTAAGGGATCCGACATTCCACGCTCCGATCCGTAGAATGCCAGTTTTCTTTCTCCTGATAACGACGTCCTCTTGAGTAGTCCCCGCCCGGAGATCCGAATGGGGGACTATTATACCTCCGGAATATTTTACCCAAGAGGACGCGATCATCATTTAATCATAGAGTAAAGCTGCATGTCCTCGGGAAAAATTACGGCTGTAGTTCACCCTTGCTTTCAGCCGTTCGCAGTACCAGCACAGCAAGGCCGTTTTGGTTAATGTTACAAGGCCAGATCAGTCAATCATCCAGACTGTTGCCCCTGCAACTACTGAAAAGGCTGCTGCCCCTCTTCAGGAACCACATGTTTGTCTGGCCTCTCAACAGATACCCCTCCGTTGTGGCTGCACCTACGGTACGGCCATCTGTATCGCTGAGGCACGCAAGCCTCCCCACCAACGGCAAGGTCCAAGGTCCATGGTTCATAGGGGGGGGGGGGGGGGGGAGCGCTTAGTTAGCTACTCAGATCTAATCGTCGTCCATTATAATAATATTTAATTCGCATTATTTCAAGTTTAAACATGCACATACTTTATTATTTTTAATAAAATCGTTTTTGAGATTGTTGGCATTTAATTAACAGGGACAACTACCATTTGACAGGTGTTCAAGGTCCTAGTCTAGTGTAAATTACTTCACCATGTACTTTCTACTTGAAAGCGGCTTTTTGGTAATCAGGTATTGTAATAAATTTGAGTTTACAGGCATTAAAGGCTCTCTCATCTTTAATAACGTATTTCCTGATGTTTGCATTATAGTGGGATTAATTTGCATCTGCACTGATTTCCATACGCAGCAGTGCCATCTAGCGACCTTTTGTGAAACTACACAGTACTGTCAGACGACGTACCAAAAAGAGTTTAGAGGATCTACAGGAATGGGACATTATGTGGGCTGAATACAGATCAAGTTCGACACTTTTAAGCATGATAGCATAGTTATTATTTCAGTTTACGCTGTGGTCGAAGTAGAGACGATATAAAATGTAGACTGGCAATTGCAAGGAAATCGTTTCTGAAGAGGAGAAATTTGTTAACATCGAGTATAGATTTAAGTGTCAGGAAGTCGTTTCTGAATGTATTTGTATGGAGTGTAGCCATGTATGGAAGTGAAACATGGACGATAACCAGTTTGGACAAGAAGAGAATAGAAGCTTTCGAAATGTGGTGCTACAGAGGATTGCTGAAGATAAGGTGGGTAGATCACGTAACTAATGAGGAGATATTGAATAGGATTGGGGAGAAGAGAAGTTTGTGGCAGAACTTGACTAGAAGAAGGGATCGGTTGGTAGGACATGTTTTGAGGCATCAAGGGATCACAAATTTAGCATTGGAGGGCAGCGTGGAGGGTAAAAATCGTAGAGAGAGACCAAGAGATCAATACACTAAGCAGATTCAGAAGGATGTAGGTTGCAGTAGGTACTGGGAGATGAAGAAGCTTGCACAGGATAGAGTAGCATGGAGAGCTGCATCAAACCAGTCTCAGGACTGAAGACCACAACAACAACAACTAAGCGCTGTAAAATGTTAGATATCTAATTTTTTCCACCAACAGCGAGGTGCATTAAACTGAAATAATGATAAAAAAGTTTGCCTTACAGAGATCCGAACCTGGAATCCGCGAATAAACGTTAAATATAGATTTATTTCACCACTAGCGAGATGCGCGCATATGTGAACTAGACGCAATGTGACTGCACTGATTGGGTATTGAACGCTGCACGTATCGTTGTTGCTAGCCACAAAGAAAGAAAAGTTAACTATCGAATTATTCATCACCTGTGGCTATGAATGGCATGACTGAACCTGAAATGATGTTTATAATTTATATAAAAAACAGCTACCAGCCACTGTGGCTGGTAGCTGTTTTTTATATAAATTATAAACCTTAAGTACAACAGCCACGTTTCTCAACATGTCGTCTTTCGACAAAATAGCTGAAATGATGTGATGAAAAGTTCTGTGTCTGAATAGAAAACGAAGCCGAAAAGTGTCGTTATTGTTCGCGACGTACAGTGACGTTAAAGTCACAATTATTTTTCACTAGCGCTTTGCTGTGCGCATGCTATTGTGAAATGAAGTGATGTTTTTTTTTTATGTCAGACCAAGATTCCAATCCCTACACACGCAGCTTTTGTGGAGATCCTGAGCAGTTTAGAATCTTGCGGAAAAACAAAATGTATCGTGTTGAAATCCAGCTCTAATATTTTTAATATCTCAGATAAAAAAAGTATCATATGATACATAATTTTGTGATAGCCTTGAAATGTTAGTTGGCTCTTACACACGAATTCACGTATGTTACACAACCGTTTTTAGCAAAACTGACCCGTACCATAATCAATTTCCAATGAATTAATACGACAAACCAATGTAAATTAACCTCAAGCCAGAACCGAGAGTACAATGTACTATGATTAAAGTTCATTTCAGGGAATGACACATCCAATTACTATACTTCAATATTAAACTCTTCTTCTGGAGGTCTGTTTAAATGTTATCAGGGAGTCTTATTGACAATACGTTAGTCAGAGGCCACCCAAACTGGGGGAAATAGCAAGTCGCTGGCTATTAGGTGGGCTGCAGGTGTTTCCAAAGGCCAAACCCAGTTAGGGCGATGAAAAGTATAGCCAGAGAGTGGGAACAGGATACTACATGTGTGCCACACTCTGCCAAAGACATCTACTACGTTGAATCCTAAGCGACGGGAAGTCATTCTGTCGTGTTTTTAACATGAGCAGTCTGCTGATGCCGGAGGGACTCCATGAGACGATGAGAGACTGCAGTTTTGCGGCGCCCTATCATCAGCGGGAAGTCAGCATGCTGGAAACCTAGACCCGAAGGAATACAAACATAGAAATCTCTGAAGTGGAGTGAGGTGTTTAAGAACGCGGGATCGCAGCCATCAGGCTAGCGCCAAGTTAATTACCTTGTGGTTTGTTAAGAAATAGTAAGGGCTGCTACCATTGGATAATAGGGATAGAATGCAGGGTGGGTCAAGAAAAATTGTTGTATGCACATCCACAAGACCCGCACGTCAAGAACACAAAGTGGGACAGATAGTGGGAGCCAGGAGCTACTTCTTTCTGAATTCCAACACAAAAAACTCATGTGATTGGTTAAATATGTTTACATCTAAATGTACAAACACACTGCGCTAAGACACAGTACGGTGCGTGGTGGAATGTCCTCTGTACCGCTACTGATCATGTAATTTGCTGTTCACTCCCAGATAGAGCGAGGAAAAACCGACTGACTGTATGCCTCCGTATTAGCCCTAATTTCTCCTGGTAATAACGCGAAATACATGTTGGCGGCAGTACGATCGTTCTGCATTCAGCTTCAAATGCCGGTTCTCTAAATTTTCTCAACAGCGTTCCTCGAGAAGAGATTCGCCTTCCCTCAAGGGAACACCTGCGTGTTTTTCGAACCTATTGGTAACAGATATAGGAGTCCACCTCTGAACTGTTTCGATGTCTTGCTTTAACCCGACCTGGTGAGGATTCCAAACATTCGAGCAGTACTCAAGAATAGGTCGCACTAGCGTCCTATACGTGATCTTTACAGATGAACCACACATTCCTAGAATTTTTCCATTAAACAGAAGTCGACCTTTCGCTTACCCTACCTCAATCCTCACATTCTTGTTCCATTTCATGTCGCTTTGCAACGTTAAGCTCAGAGATTTAAACGATGTGACTGTCAAGTAGAATACTTGTGATGCTGTTTCCTAACATTATGGGTTTCTTTTTCCTACTCATCCGCATTAAATTACATTTTTTTTACATTTAGAGCGACGTTCCATTCCTCACGCAAAGCAGAAATTTTGTCTATGTCTTCTTGTATTGTTCTACAGCCAGTTATCTTCGGCATCTTCTGTTACACCACAGCATAATCAGCACACAACCAAGATAGATGACCACCATGTCCGCTGGATCATTTATGTAGATAGTAAATAATAGCAGTTCTATCACAGTTCCCTCGGGCACGCCTAACGATACCTAATTTCTGATGAACACTCGCCATTGAGGGCAACATATTGGGTTCCCATGACTTAAGCTGTCTTCGGTGCGCTCTTACCTACGTTAACAGTCTAAAGTGAGGTGTTTTGTGAAACGATTTTCTGAACTTTAGTAATATGGGGCCTGCCTGTTGTCCATCATCCGTAGTTTGCACATATCGTGTGAGGAAAGAGGACGCTGAGTTTCACACGAGCGATTCTTTCTAAAGCCTTGCTGATTTGTGGACATAAGCTTTTCAGTTTATCGGAAATTTATTATATTACAACTCAGAATATGTACTAGAACTCTGCAGCAAACCGATGTTAAGGGTACTGGTCTACGGGTCCGTTCTTTTGCCCTTCAATATAGACCTGTGCTGTGATGGTACCACGGAAAACAAAGGGTGCAAGCCCCCTCCATGAAAAACCATAACACCACCGTCTGCGAATTTTACTGTTGGCACTAAACACGCTGGCAGATTACGTTCACTGGGCAATCGCCATACCCACACCCTGTCATAGGGTCACTACATTGTGTACCGTGATCTGTCGCTCCGCACAACGTTTTTCCACTGTTCAATCGTCAAATGTTTACGCTCCTTACACCAAGAGATGCGTCGTTTCACATTTACCGGCGTGATGTGTGGCTTACGATCAGCCGCTCGACCATGAAATCCAAGTTTCCTCACCTCCCGCCTAAGTTTCATAGTACTTACACGGAATCCTGAAACCGTTTGGAATTCCTGTGTGATGGTCTGGATAGATGTCTGCCTACTACATGTTACGACCCTCTTCAACTGTTGGCGGTCTCTGTCAGTCAACATAAGAGGTCGGCCTGTACGCTTTTGTGCTGTACGTGTGTCTTCACCTTTCCACTCACTACCACAACGGAAACAGTGGACCTAGGGATGCTTAGGAGTGTGGAAATGTCGCTTACAGACGTATGACACAAGTGACACCGCATCACCTGACCACATTCGAAGTCCGTGAATTCCGCGGAGCCCCCCATTCTGCTGTTTCACCATGTCTAATGAGTACTGAGATCACTGATATGGAGTACCTGGCAGTAGGTGGCAGCACAATGCACCTAATATGAAAAACGTATTTTTTGGTGGTGTCAGGATACTTTTGATCACATTGTGTATATCTGTCTTCCTTACTCACTTCCGAAAGCATGTTATTATCATAAGTTACTTTTTTTGTTCACCAGCGACTGTATACAAACCAGCAAACCGACGTCATACAACTCATCAACCATTGCCAACTGACGTGTCTGCTGGTGGCGGTCGCAAATAAATAGCCCAGGTATAGGGATCAAAGAAAACTTTGTTGAACGCCATTTCCACTAAAATATTCTCCACAACGAAGTAAAACAAAGATTGAGTCTTCAATAAGTGAAAGAAAATGGGTGCTGCTCGTTTACTAACTATATCAGAATGGAGGCACTTATACTTCCAGAATTAAAAAGTAAACAATATGTCCCACGACACTCGAAAGAGTTACACACACTTCAGTGAACACATTGTTAGGACTATACGTGGTTTACTTTAAAAACAGCGAGTTTATATTCTGTACTGGACACTCTTTAGTGAGCTGTTTTGAAGTCCTGAGATGTCTGAAGCTTTGTGCACCGGCCTAAATAGCCACCTCATTGACGGATACTTTCGGACATATTTTCAGGAGATGAGGGGGCGTATAGATGAAGAGGGGCAGTTTATCAATGACCTCTACCATCACCGTGTACACCATCTGCTGGCGTGGTCTCAGTGCTGTTGACTCCCTCTATTGGTCTAGTTGCAGAGTTCCGGGATTGCGGAGGTCCTTGTCATGTGAACTAAAGGAGCTGAGCTCACTGTAGCCTGCATGACGAAGAAGTTGTGCGTAGCACCGTTGGTACCTGAGGTCTAGGGCGCCGTGGCATGAGCTCTAACATGGAAATCAAGCGTTTCCGGACACATGTCCACATAACATCTTTTCTTTATTTGTGTGTGAGGAATGTTTCCTGAAAGTTTGGCCGTACCTTTTTGTAACACCCTGTATAACCGCCGGTAGTTAGTACATCTACATCTAAATCTGCATACTTATTTCACAAACCACAGTGGATGGTAGACTGTACCTTGTACCATTACTAGTCACATCCTCTCCAGTTCCACTCTCAAATGGAGCGAGGGAAAACGACGTCTAAAAGCTTCCACACGAACACTGATTTCTCGTATCTTATCTTCACGGTCCCTACGTGAAATGTACTTGGCGGCAGTTGAATCGTTCCGCAGTCGACCTCAAATGCCTCTTCTCTAAATCTGCGCAGTAGTGCCTTGCAGGAGGATCACAGTTGTCTCTACAGGGAATTCACATTATTTGCAGTAACATCCGACCATGTCTCCTGAGTGTTTTATATTTATACCAGGCAGGGTATTACGGCACAAGCCAGTACAGAAAATTAGAGTCGGAGTTATGATGAAAACAAAGAATCGCAGGAATGGAATTTAATACAACGTTATAGTTGTTTCTCGAATCCTACCCCGAAATTGTCCTATTTCGGCGTCGGAAATCCTCTCTGGCATACCTCTCCTGACTCCCTCTTCACATATTGTCGTCGGGCGTGCTCTTCATCTTCTTCTTCTATTGGCAGGAACCCATTCCATCATCTAATAAGGTCATCTCTCCTCACGTAAACGGCATATACGCCTCTTACAATCTCCCATTTTGCTTCGACTGTATCCACTACAGTAGTGCCCATGTTCATTCTCCTATGCATGTCATCATTTTTAATTTTTTGCGGTAGATTTCGAAAATCGTCAGGGAATTCAATATTCGAGATTCACTGTGTCAATAGTGTGACGAGAATACCAAATTTCAGGCATTACCTCTCACCACGAGCAACGAAGTGGTCGACGGCCTTCACTCAACTACCGAGGGCAGCGGCGTTTGCATACAGTGCTCACTGGTAACAGACACGCAACAGTGCCTGAAATAGCCACAGAAATCCGTATGTGACGTATGACGAACGTATCCATGAGGAGACAGCAGCGAAATTTGCCGTTAATGGGCTATGGCAGCAGACGACCGATGCGAGAGCCTTTGCTAACAGCACGACATCGCCTAGAATGCCTCTCCTGGGCTCTTGTGCATACTAGTTGGACGCTAAATGACTGGTCACATGAGTTCCGATTTCAGTTCGTAAGAGCTGATGATGGGGTTCGAGTGTGGTGCAGACCGCACGAAACCATGGACCCAAGTTATCAACATGGCACTACATAATCTTGTTGTGGCTCCGTAATGGTGTGGGCTGCGTTTAGGTGGAACGGACTGGGGCCTCTGGTCCAACTGCACCTAACATTGACTGAAAATGGTAATGTTCAGCAACTTGTTCCCTAACAACGATGGAACTTCTATGGATGACAATGCGCCCTTTCAACGGGCCAAAATTGTTCGCGGCTTGTTTGAAGAACATTCTGGACAATTCTAGCGAATGATTTTGCCACACTAATCGCCTGGGAGGATTCCCATCGGTCATTTATTGGACATAATCTAGAGATCAATTCGTGCACCAAATCCTGCACCGACCGCACTTTTACAATTATGGACGGCTATATAGGCATCACGGCTCAGTATTTCTACAGGAGACTTCCAATGACTTGTTGAGTCCATGCCACGTCGAGCTGCTGCATTACACCGCATAAAATGAGGTTCGTTACAGTATTAGGAGGTAGGAGGTATCCCACGGCTTTTGTTATCACAGTGTGATTTCGCTTTTACTGCGTCGATCGGTTGTCAACCAAATGTAAAGAGAACAGCTTGTCATCATTTATAGACACAGCCATAGACGACAGGGACGTTTCCATAACCTTAAAGCAGAAATCAAGGATATTTTAAGTAACGTAGATGTTATAGCACAACATTGTCGTTACCCTTACCTCACTGGAATCTTTTCCAGATATTTTTGCAACTACTTTTATTTTACGAGTCGCGCCACTATATCAGTCTCTAAAATCTTATACATATAAACGACTCCCTCTGTATACTAACATCGCAGTTCGGAATTTACATAGGTTTTCTGAAGATCAGTGAAAGCAATATGGGTATCTAAATTCGTGGCTAGTCTTTTTTCTACAAACTGTTTTAGGCAAAGCATAGTCTATGCATGATCTTCCAGCACGGAAGCCGTTCTTTCCTTCTTCGTCCACTATCTGTGATTCGGTTCTCACCTTTATATCTTTTCCACATAACCTACGGATTGAATTTGTTATCCTCTGTAGTTTGAGCATTTACTCCTGTCTCCCTTTGTATGTATGTTGCATATGTATGATGTTGCCCATTCTTCTGATAACTGACCTCCCCCTTAGGATGCCATTGAAATATAGGTCATTAATTCTAGAAGTTTATTCGGTCCACCTTTGAACAATTCGATGAGAAATCCATTTGGAACCGAAGCTTGTCCATTCTTCATAGTCATAAGTACCTTTTTGACTTCTACAGCTATAATTATTTTGTCCTCTGCGTAAGACGCATCCGCGACACACAACTCATCGTCGATGTTTACAGAGAATTCTGGAAGGTTTTTGGTGAACAGATTCCCATAATACTTCATTATTCTTCGAATGGAATGAAGCTAATTCTAATCCTTTCTCTTCTTTTACACTGCAGATATTTCAGAGTGCGCCATGCTTCACTGCTTTCTCCACCTCCAATATACTGATCAATGTGTCTACATCTATCAATCCTCACTTCACTCTTTGCATTCCTGACAGCTTTCTTCACCTATGGTCTACATTTTACATATTTGTTCCTATTTTCTTCGTTCTTTGACATCAATCTATATAGTATGATCTCTTATTTTCCTGTAGCAATATCTCAATGATCTCAATCTACGATTCATTTCTCTTTTGAAGTCGTGAGTTGCCCTTTACCGCTATAGCTGTACACTTACTGAAGTCAGTTAGTTCACTGGCGATGAATGACTCACCAGTTCTGCTGGCATGAAGAGCGGCAGCACTCCCAGGACTGTATCAAACAAAAATTAGGATTCGTGATCGAAAGAACAATAAGATCCTTAAACAATTTTTCGAAGAGAATACGTTCGCAGACACACAATACTCTTACTGTAATCACTGATCGTGTACAGTCCATTTAATTCCGAACAGAATATAATCAATTTGTGTTCATTGCTTCACTGTATTTATCTCTTGTTTCGTACTAATGGATTTTCCTATGGATTGAATTTCTCATTCTCACACTCGGTGCTACTTTCCATCTACGAATAGAAGGGAAAAGCGTATTTTAATCACGGCGTTCTCTTACACTGCTCCATTTACGGGTTCCAGAAAAGCTGGAACTGGAAATTCTTTGCATTATGAGCTAATGAACCTAAAGACAATTTCCGTCTAAAAATGATGCAGAAATAAAAGAAGCGATCAACTTTTATGTAGCAGGTACGTTGAGACGCAGTATCTTTGTAATTGGTTCATTATATTTCTCTTGTTTCGCAGAGAAAAACAGGAAACTCGCAGCTTTTTTAATTGCCTTTGCCTGAGAAGTCAAATGTGCGATTGTGCAAATGGGACAGAAAACATCCGCGCTGTTTCTTTCCTTTTATTTACTTTCTCGGATCTGATTTATTGCGGCGTAGTGTCGTTGTTGTTAGAATTACAATATCAAATGCTGTGACTTTTCACGGCTCTCTTCTGTGCTACGTGAAGTGGATAATGCCAAGTAATAGTCGTCTTTATCGCATCGAAATTGCTTTACGTCGATAGTATGCGCTAATGGAATTCTCTTAGTTCTGGTTTTCTTTTTGACTGGCTTCACAGCGCTTCCAATAAATCAGTTTGACGGCAGTTTTACGTTATGCTCATCGACTGCGATAAAACAGCGAGTTTCGATTCTTCTTGGAATTCAAACTAGCTTAGGACACTAAAATTAACAACGAATTCGTGAGACTTTTTGTCTCATATATGCAGAAATAAAAACGAGATCCTGAATCTACAAAAACGTGCGAAATCTACAAGTAGTTTATGAGATAATACCTGAAAAAAGTAGATAGCGAGAAGCCTTTGAGAGCTAAAATAAACTTCAGTTTGGGAGAGCTCGTTTAATACTTCCGAAATTAACTGAAAATTAGTTATGTTTGTTATTTGTCCAGTCACCAGGTTCGACATCATACGGACAACAAGGTCAATAGCGACTGCCAACAAGGATCGTAAAACTAAAAATCCCGAAACCAACGAAAATTCTGCTGGAAATATGATGAAAATGAGATTAAAACGCAGGAAACACATCTCTCTCAGTCTCTCTCTCGTTCATATACACCACACACACACACACACACACACACACACACACACTCACACACACACAAATCACGCAATTATTATTTCTTTGACACGTTTCTTTCAGAAATATTTTAAATAGCTCCAATCCCGGGTTCCGTTAAAGGATTATCATACAGAGCCCTAAATGGTTCAAATGGCTCTGAGCATTATGGGACTTAACTTCTGAGGTCATCAGTCCCATAGAACTTAGAACTACTTAAACCTAATTAACCTAAGGACATCACACACATCCATGCCCGAGGCAGGATTCGAACCTGCGACCGTAGTGGTCGAGCGGTTCCAGACTGTAGCGCCTAGAACCGCTCGGCCACTCGGGCCGGCTTCTACAGAGCCTTACCTCTGCCATAAACCGTAAAGCAGTTTGTGGATTATGGACGTAAATACAGAGACAATGAATGCCTTTTTATTTTGCTAACATAAAAATGTCAATACTAATGAGTTAATAATTAACACAGAGCGTTATCTTTTTTAAAGTGTGAGACAATGGCCTGTTTAGGACTTTCTCCTCACATTTTATCCAATTTTAGTACTGAATTAGCATGGAGCCCTTTCCGATTCAGTTTTTAGTTGTCAACTTTTGATTGCTATTGTGCGCTGATTATATGAGTGGTTAGGGGTAGCTTGTAGTAACGTAGGTTACCCACTTCTCTAAACCTAACATTTCATTCTTGTAGTAGTTTTTCCCCATTAAATACCTCTCGTCTTGACCAGGGGAGCTCCTTTTCATTCGGCTGTAAACAGGAGGAGATTTCACACGCTTGGGAAAAGCTGCCAGTCTCTCAAAAGACGGCTCATACTCTGGTAGATTGCATGGAGAGACAGGCGAGCCTTTCAGAGATTAACCTCCTGGCTCAGCCTCAGTAGACAGCGGCGAGTGGAAGAACAGGAAACCATTGGTGGAAAGGGTGAGAACTCTGCTTGTCAGTAGCCTTTGAGTGGAGTCCTCAGCTGTCCACTTTCAGTTTTCTGCTGTGTGTGATCCCCAGACGTGTTTCTTCAAGTGAAAAAATTGCCACTCCTGCGCCTAAAAAATTCCAAACTTCAAACTTCCCTTTAGAGCCCTGTGTGAAGTCCAACAGAGTTACCAGAATTTCCGACTAAAAAGTCTGTAAGTCGGAACGTGGAGTCGCTCGCTTCATATTTCCTTAACACACATATCTCATTAGCGGATAAATTTTTAACTTTATGGCGGGAGCTACGAACAGACTTCCGAGTTCCTGACTGGAGGAGCACTTACTACTTTTCTGGGATTGGCCTTCCCGAGGTGCGAAGGAAGGCTATCAGAAACTGAGAGAGGCATTCGGAGTCATCTTCGGATCCGTATGGGTATTGTGATTCGAATTTCTACTTTGTGAGGCTAAACTGGTCTCTGCGCTCGTACGTGTTTTACTCACTTTTTGAATAATCATTACTTTACCAGATGAAACTCTCTCATTCAGTCATCATTAAAGTAAATTGATCAATTGAAATGCTCAAGTGCTCCAGCGCAAGCACCTGATGAGGCCTCTTCTGTTGATGGTGCGAATGGAGCGGTCTACTGCCTGTCGAATCTGTGGAAGAGTTCTGAAGCGAATGCCACGAAATGGTTCCTTCATCTTCGGAATCAAATCAAAGTCACAACGGCTTAAGTCCGAGGAGTATGGTGGATGGTACAGTACTTCCCAGTCCAGTCGACCGAACAGAGCAGCCACAACTTGCGCTGTATGCGGCGCCCGCGCATTGTAGGCCAAAATGATGGGTGGGTTGAGCAGAAAGTGTCACCGCTTCTTTCGCAAAGCTGGTCGCAGGTGATGCTCCAAAAACGAACAGTAATACTGTGCATTGACGGTCTACCGTGGAGGAACGTAGTGCGTTCGGGTAACACCATCGCAGTCGTGTACGAGAATCACCATAACTTTCAACATACTGGGGCTATGACGCACTTTCGACTTTCCCGGCGACCCATAAGGACGCCATTCGTCGGATTGGAGTTTCAGTTTTGACTGGTGCGATGTGGCCCTTGTCTCATCCATTGTTACGATACGGCGTCAGAAAGCCTCTCCTTCACGCTCATAGGGCTCAGAGTGCGTCTGAGCAGCGTCGTAACGTATCCATTTCTGAATATCTGTCAAGTCATGCGGAACCCATCGTGATGCAATTTTTATCTCGCCCAGGCGTTCCTTCATGATGCGAAGCACAGTCGTATCCGCTAATCCGGTTTTGTTGGTGAGCTCGCGAATCTTATGGCGTATGGCTCTAGTACATGTGTCCTGTGTGGAGGCAATCCCATTTTCTTGAACGTTTTCTACAACATCCAAGCTGTATGACTGCATGGCTGTCAATAAATAGAACTGTAACTAGTAAACTGTTTTGTATTTCTTGAGGTGTCGAAGCCAGATCATGAACAGCTCTTCATTAATGTACCCCGATACACTCAATTCTGTCATGGAACTAGGCGGTAACTTTGCCATGCAGAGTGCTGAAAGGAATGTTGCGGGCTTTCAAGAAAATTAATCGTGACCGTCAGACTCAGAGTTGAAATATTAAAAGTTTTCGCTGGTTTCGTTGTCTAGGGGCTGGGATACGTAATTGCCGCATTACAAGCCAAATATTACTGAGTCTACAGTATATAATATGAATATACACAGTAATCGAATGGTGGAAGGTCCCTATCACTCGGCACTTCCGAATTTTGTATGTAACATAGAAATTTATAAATGAAAGATTGCAATTAAATAAAATCTGCAGGTACTATTGTTAACGACTTTAAATGATGAGTCTATAACAGAAGTACCTTTAAGAATGCCATTTATTGCTGCAAAACATTTATTGGTGTCGACGGTCCAGCAATTAAATAAAATATAAGTTGAATAACAGGGAAACAATAAATTCCTACTTCACGTAATTAGTTATGAACAACAACATATCTCGCGAGATATTCTCTACTAAACGCGCGTCCGCAGCTCGTGGTCGTGCGGTAGCGTTCTCGCTTCCCACGCCCGGGTTCCCGGGTCCGATTCCCGGCGGGGTCAGGGATTTTCTCTGCCTCGTGATGACTGGGTGTTGTGTGATGTCCTTAGGTTAGTTAGGTTTAAGTAGTTCTAAGTTCTAGGGGACTGATGACCATAGATGTTAAGTCCCATAGTGCTCAGAGCCATTTGAACCATTCTACTAAACGCGTACTACATCTTCACTGCAGAAGCCACGGAAACTTCACAAGTGCACAAGTCGGCACTACGAAATATTTCCATCTCCCGCGACCACGCGCAAACTGCTCAACACTCTCCAAGTATTTCCTGCGACCATCTGTCGCGCCTTCCCGTGCAGCACTCCCGTGTCCTGTGCGACCCGATGCTCCTCCCCCACTTCCATACAGTCTCTCCATTGACTTTGGTAGTCGCCTACCGTAGTAACAAGCGCTGTGATTGGCTAGAGCACTCCCGCCATCTCTCCAACTCAACGCACACTCACAAACATATTGAAACACATAAGAAATAATGGATTTACATTTAAATATCTTTAAATTAAATAAATACTCCTATGGCTGGAACATAAACACGCTCTAACACACATTATTAAATGCAGAAACAAATCAAATAGACATATATCAAAGGAATAGAAACAAAAGTAGGCTGGTAGCCTAATGACTCTGTATTTTAAAAAATATTAGACCAATTTCTTCATGAATAGTATATATCGGATATAAACAAAGACATTGACGAATAAATATATTTATAAGCATGCTGCTCCGTTTTTTGTGTAACTGTGGAGTACTTATGGCCTAATACGATCAGTAGTAATCAGCCACTTTGACCTTCAATAACTCATGTGCTATTCAAGTTACATGCCTGTAATCCATATCAATTTAGGTTCACACTAATAGCTTTCTAAAGACAGGTGTATCGAGAAAATCGGATGAACTGTTTAGATCTTGGAAATTTGTTGCTGGATGTTACTTGTATAATTTACCGTCAGATAACAAACTTTAAACTAATAAAGATATTGAAAATCTGATTAGACCATCAGAATCGTCGTGCAAATAATGGTAATATACATGTTTCTTTTTAAGGTATCATGATTCTCTGGCTATTATTAATTTCTACATGAACTGGAAATGTCTGCCATTATGGTTTTACAAAATCCGCCATCTTTGGCAATGCTGGCATACATTTCTCCTTCATCGACACAAAGCCCATTCCTCAACACAGCGTCAACATGGAACTCCCAGCCACGCTGTCGGCCTGGACCACACGCTGGGGCTACCCCTCTTGCTGCGGCTACTGTTCGGCACCACACTGTTGCTGATGAGCCCCAGCTTACCGAGCGGCCCGTGCGGCCACGCCAACTCCAAACTTAGGTTATTTCAGGGCGCCACAAATCGCCCGTTACCTCACAATGTGATATAATTCTGATGCAGCTTGAAGGTCCAAATGTCCATCCGTTACACTGTTTATTGTCTAATGTAATGAAGTTGGACTCCATTTATTGTAGATTTTTCTTTGCTAGTCGTTTTTGGGGAATCTACTAGAAAAATATGCTTTAAAATTCGTTTATCTGTAAAGAACTTGTTTGTAGTAATTGTGTGTGATACTTTTGTATTAACCAGTCTTGAGGAGTAAACTAAAGAACTGCATTGATCGACATTGTACTTGGTTATCGAAGTTGTAAGTTTTTTCTATCGAAAATGTACTATTGGAGAGAGTGAAATCACGAGTAAATAGTACTTAACTGTGCCAAGAGGTAGCAGAAAATGTCACACAGTCTTTTTCTGTAGAACACGGGGGACCGGAAAACAAGTCTCTAGCATCACTAATATAGAGTTTACAAACACATGGAGTCAGTTTATTAGAGCACGTAAAACTAAGTAAATTCACCTACCTCTCAACAAGAAGAAATTTATATCTCTGTAGCACAAACTGGTATATTCAAGGAAAAGACAGAAGGAGCTGCAGAAACCTTGAGCACTGCAAAGCTGCACAAAGGCAAGTGCTAACAACACTACGAAATTGAAAAATGGCGCGAAATCTTACATTGATCGGAACTGTACCTATATCGAAATTGTGACACCTTATTCTAGCACATGGAGGACAGATATCTCGCCTGTCAGTGGCTGTCGCTTTTATTTTATTCCTTCCAGCCACGGCCCTATCTTTCGACCCTTTTGACTGATTTATATAAATGACATCTTATATGAAGCGCGCTAAGATGTATGATAACTAATGTGGTATACTACACAATTACTGGGTTACTGATTTTGCATTTTCGCAAATTGTAAATTAAATTACAAGAAATGTTGGATACGTCTTTCTACTACAGTGCAGTGAATGGCATCTCTGATGATTTAGTTCATCTGTACCATTTCTTTATCTCGGAACTATAGCTAGGCGTTTACGGAATAATTCTGTGCAGGTCTTAATTTCACGTGATAGATATGCGATAATGGTAACGAGGTTCGTTATTTTACACATCGCGGTGTGATTTTCTATGCTATCCTGCATATCTGAGAGGAAGTTCCTTCTCGCTTTTGGTGATCTGGAACATTAAGTTTAGGTGTTTTTTTAATTCTCTAATATGTGCCTGTATGGGCTTTCCTTTACACGTTGGCGTGGTAGGTAGACATTCGAATCTGTGCCAGCATATTTGCGCCGCTAATCCTCTCTGCGCCAACTCAGTGCAGTAGACACTGAACACTCCCGTTTCCGTTCACATACGCCCAGGGAACTTTTTCTAAGCCTTTCCTACATGGAAACCACGCAAAGCTCCTTCTAGCTGGAGTGGGCGCTCGCCGCTGAAGTGACACTGGGACAACTGCGTACAACTGCTTTCGCTGAAAACCCACTCTCGCAGGCTTTCCGACTGTGGTGTTTCCTACCACAAATACTTTATCCGTGGGTTTTCCGGCCTTCAAATGAAGTGGACCGGCTCTGTCGACCATTTTGTAATAAGAATATCCCTTCACATTTTATCCAGGCTTAACTATGCACATAGTTTGTGGGCAAGTTTAATTTTTTTTTATTTTTACTGTTTTTCTTTCTTCAACATTACCACAGAAAATGACTGAATTTCAAGCCTTATTTTATGAACTTGAATATCTCAATCAATTTTTCTGTAAGATTTTGAACTTCTTAAATCGTACAAGCCTTTATATATTCATAGAATGCCCTTTAACCTTCTATCAAATTCATGTCTCTTTTTCTTCTTTTCTGAAGAGGCCAATAAATCTTTTTTTAGTCCCAAATATAGCATCTACTGTGCCATCCTTCAGCTTATTTATCGGGAAGTATACAGTAGGATGTCTTATGATTTATCGAGGCGTTTAGTTTTCTCCGCCAACCTTCGACAGTATTCGTGGCCTTCTGGCACTGGTTAAAAGCATCCCACATTTCAGCTGGTGTACTAAAATGTTTCATACAATGACTGAATTTCATGACCTTTCATTCATTGGACATTTCCTCCATTACCAGTGTAGTATCATACAGAGATTACGTTGCCACACCAAAGTTTGAAACGCGAATATATATCACAGATATTAATGAGGGCTCTCTGCAATCCACTAAGACATTAATAAATTAACAAACGACGGAACTGATCCTCTTTGGTATACAAAACGGGTCAGAACATTGTTGCAGAAACAACTTCAAATGGTTCAAATGGCTCTGAACACTATGGGACTTAACATCTGAGATCATCAGTCCCCTAGAACTTAGAACTACTTAAACTTAACTAACCTAAGGACATCACATATATCCATGCCCGAGGCAGGATTCGAACCTGCTACCGTAGCGATCGCAAGGTTACAGACTGAAGCGCTTAGAACCGCTCGGCCACACCGGCCGGCGCGCAGAAACAACGAAAAAAGCATACCAAATTTAAACGAACGCAAAATCTCCTAGATTGACGATCTTTTGTAGAAGCTCTAAATTTAGAGCGGACTTCAATGGGAGATGCTTATAACAGTTCCCACAACGATACTTTGTCTCGATACCTGGCAGGAAATCCAAAGAGATATTGGTCATATGTAAAATATGCTAGCGGCAAGACACAATCAATGCCTTCTCTGCGCAATAGCAATGGAAATACTATCAATGAGAAAATGTAACAGATCTACTAGAGAGACTGCCTACACCAAGATTGTCTTTTCTCTTGTGGAGTATTGGTGCGCGGTTTGAGATCCTTACCAGATAGGATTAACGAAGTACATAGAGAAAGGTCAAAGAAGAGCAGCATATTTTGTATTATCGCGTAATAGGGGAGAGGGTGTCACTGACATGGTATAGGAGTTGTGGTGGACGTCTTCGTTGCGGCGGAATATTCTCATGAAATTTCAATCACCAAATTTCTCCTCCGAGTGCGAAAACATTTTGTTGACGCTGACCTACATAGGGAGGAACGATCATCATAATAAAGTAAAGGAATTCAGAGCTTTTTCGTCTTTTCCGCGCATTGTGCGAGATTGGAATAACGGAGAACTATTGTGAAGATGGTTGAATGAACCCTTTGCGAGGAACTAAAATGTGATTTGCAGAGTATCCATGTAGATGTTGATTCAGATGTAGATGAAGCCAAGCCGGCCGCTGTGGCCGAGCGGTTCTAGGCACTTCATTCCGGAACCGCGCAGCTGCTACGGTCGCAGGTTCGAATTCTGCCTCGGGCGTGGATGTGTGTGATGTCAGTAGGTTAGTTAAGTTTAAGTAGTTCTAAGTCTAGGGGACTGATGACCTCAGATGTTAAGTCCCATAGTGCTTGGAGCCATTTGAACCATTTCAGCCTGCTTGTTGTGGGCCCTGAGAATTCACAGTATTCATGTAGGTAAATACTTTCACAGGGAAAACATTCCGACAGTAGGTACAATACTGTCCACCACTTAGGTTTCACATTTAAGCAAACTTCTTCTTACATAAAAAAGTCTAGTTGTGATGTCGTCGTCTCACAGTGACAAACCAGGCACAAATAGGAGTCTCTTCATCTACATCTACATCCATCTACATCCATACTCCGCAAGCCACCTCACGGTGTGTTGCGGAGGGTACCCTGAGTACTTCTATCGGTTCTCCCTTCTATTCCAGTCTCGTATTGTTCATGGAAAGAAGGATTGTCGGTATGCTTCTGTGTGGGCTCTAATCTCTCTGATTTTATCCTCATGGTTTCTTCGCGAGATATACGTAGGAGGGAGCAATATACTACTTGACTCTTCGGTGAAGGTATCTTCTTGAAACTTTAACAAAAGCCCGTACCGAGCTACTGAGCGTCTCTCCTGCAGAGTCTTCCACTGGAGTTTATCTATCATCTCCGTAACGCTTTCGCGATTACTGAATGATCCTGTAACGAAGCGCGCTGCTCTCCGTTGGATCTTCTCCATCTCTTCTATCAACCCTATCTGGTACAGATCCCACACTGCTGAGCAGTATTCAAGCAGTGGACGAACAAGCGTACTATAACCTACTTCCTTTGTTTTCGGATTGCATTTCCTTAGGATTCTTCCAATGAATCTCAGCCTGGCATCTGCTTTACCGACGATCAACTTTATATGATCATTCCATTTTAAATCACTCCTAATGCGTACTCCCAGATAATTTATGGAATTAAGTGCTTCCAGTTGCTGACCTGCTATTTTGTAGCTAAATGATAAGGGATCTATCTTTCTATGTATTCGCAGCACATTACACTTGTCTACATTGAGATTCAATTGCCATTCCCTGCACCATGCGTCAATTCGCTGCAGATCCTCCTGCATTTCAGTACAATTTTCCATTGTTACAACCTCTCGATACACCACAGCATCATCTGAAAAAAGCCTCAGTGAACTTCCGATGTCATCCACAAGGTCATTTATGTATATTGTGAATAGCAACAGTCCTACGACACTCCCCTGCGACACACCTGAAATCACTCTTACTTCGGAAAACTTCTCTCCATTGAGAAAGACATGCTGCGTTCTCCTATCTAGGAACTCTTCAATCCAATCACACAATTGGTCTGATAGTCCATATGCTCTTACTTTGTCCATTAAACGACTGTGGGGAACTGTATCGAACGCCTTGCGGAAGTCAAGAAACACGGCATCTACCTGTGAACCCGTGTCTATGGCCCTCTGAGTCTCGTGGACGAATAGCGCGAGCTGGGTTTCACACGACCGTCTTTTTAGAAACCCATGCTGATGCCTACAGAGTAGATTTCTAGTCTCCAGAAAAGTCATTATACTCGAACATAATACGTGTTCCAAAATTCTACAACTGATCGACGTTAGAGATATAGGTCACTTTTCATGAGAAGGTAACGGAAACGGCACACTATATCACCAAAAATGTTGAAATAAACATTCTGGACCATCTTTTATAAGGATAGAAGCTGAGGCAATGAATTAAATTAGTGATAAAGATGGGACTTTGGAGTAGGATATAACCAAGCAGCTGCAAGCTGCAGTAGCCACGGTGCTGTGGTGATGTACTGGCTAGCACAGCTGCTTAGAAAACGAGAGAACAGGGTTCAGTACTGACTGTGGTATCAATTTTAATTCCTTGCATCAGCTTCTATTCTTATCGAAGGTAACGTTAAGACTCGTATGTCTTCAGGAAAATGTAATTTAATCAGGTCAATATATCACCTACACCTGAGTTACAGACAAGATTTCCCTGTTACGTTCAAACATGGGATGCTGGAGAGCCTCGGCAACACTGACGATTTAACGAGGGTAGATAGGCTGAAGGTGTGAACTGAAGTTTGTGCTATGGAGGACACCGCACTAGGGTAGTCTGTGCCGTTATGGCAACCACAGTGTTTCGGTGATGTTGTGGGTTGCACATCTACATAGCAAGCAGGAGATCTGGCTTTAAATCCGGCCGGTGGTGCAAATTTTAATTCATTGTTTCAACTTCTAACCTTTTCAAAGATAATGTTGAGACTAATATGTCTCGATAATTCCATCAGATCAATTCTAGACCATGCTCACGTTTACCAGAATGAGTGGGCCCCATCACTCTGACCAGAACTGCAGCTTCACACACTGCATCTCAAGCACCTCCTTCGAATATCTTTCCACTTCACGCCTAGAAATATTTGAAAAGCTGCAAAAGTGTGACTCGACGGACGACACTACATGGCTCCTGTCATCTGCTGTTCGGTTTTTGTGTTGTCTGGTCCATTTAAGATATACAGCTTAATGTGCTGTTTTGAGCACATGCTTTATGCGAGGCCTGTTAGGTATACAGTGACACCTACACGTTATAAAAAATCTCCTTGTGTAACACGTGATTTCATTTCGCAAGAATGTAACTGTTTCCATACCACTATTTTCACGCAATGTGGGGCTGTACCACATGTCAGTTGCCAGGTGAAAAATTTGCTTGGAGGAACCTTCGGTATGACTACGTCATCTATAGGGAATTTCAAGGTGTGCCCTGCCAGACCCCCGAATTCTGATTTTGGGGATATATGAAAGATCGTGTCTGTCAGGGATGTATCCGGACTCTTCCTAACCTGAAAGATAGCGTACGACGACAACCATCTGATTACACCGGATATGCTGCGAGCAGCTGTCGACCATGACGTGTTACAGATGCAGTATGTTGCTGAGTCGGGAGACCATATTCAACATATGTTGTAACTTGTAGGCATATCCTAACAAACGTGCCAGAACTACCATTATCATGTGTTTGATCGATACTCCCCCTTTTCTGCATCCACATCACGCTCTGACTGCTTAGAGCGCCATATCTTTGGATGGTGGCGAAAAGTGGAACTATTAAGTTTTCAAGTATTATCCACGAGTAATCTATTAATGAACATACCTACGAAGCTTCAGAATCCTGCGATGTATACTGCCCAAACTGAAGGACTCGGAACACCGTCAGTTTAATTTTAACTACTAAGCATATAAGAAGATGTAGCATTTCACAAAAATGAGAAAACTACGCCAAATCAGGAGTTTAGTCATGAATCCTCACAGCACGTTCACGGAAATGTAGCCATGAAATATCATACCCAGTGCTTGGACGGTGGAAATTAAGAGTGCTGCAGGACATGACTCCACTAGGAATTATTGGAGTAAGTAATGTGACTGTAACATGTTCACAGAACTCATGCAGAAAGATCTGGTTTGACAAAGTTTTCGTTTCAATTACGTGCTGCGAAATTTTGTTTATGTGATGAAGAATCCTATCTGGTTATGCTTACGAAATATGTAACCACGGTTGACATGAGTATAGTATCTGCATCTGTGTTCCACAAGCCACCGACGGTGTGTAGCATAATGTGCCACATACCAGTTTATTCATTTCCGTACCTGTTCCACTTGCAAAGAGGCGGGCGGAAAACGAATATCTACAAGATTCCGTATGGGCACTGAGTGGCCCTCAAGCAAAATGTACCGTGTTGTCCTAATTAAACTGACGGTGTTCCGAGTGCTACAGTGCAAGTTATATGCGTCGCAGGGAGCTGAAACATCACGGGTATGTTCATTAATCGGTGCTGCCACCAGGTCAAAGTATGGCGTCGTAATTCACCTGTAGCAGCACTCAATAGCCAACGCATTTCGTACGCAAAACGACAACTTTCTTAACTGTTTACACCAATAGTCACTTCACAAAAGAAATCAACACACGTCGCCATGCGCCAAACAGCGTACTGACCTTAAAACAGGAAATATTTCAAAATCTGGCTACTTACTGCGCCACATTTTACCTGGCGGGACAAAGTGGAACCATTATGTTTTATCTTATACTCGATGAGCGCACAAATTAATAAACATATCTAAGATGTTTCAATGTCCTGCGATGTATGCAGCCCGCACTGCAGCACCTGACAGGCCGTCGTTTTAATTTTAAACATACTCTACAGTGGCGGCAATAGAATCGCTCTGCATTTCGCTTCAAATGAGTTTTCTCTAAGTTTCCTTACGAATCCCTTGCGAAAAATACATCGTCTTCCATTCTGGGATTCCCATTTGAGTTCACAAACCATTTTCGTAATACTTGCATGGCGACAAAACCTACCGGTAACAAATCTAGCAGCATGACTCGCTTCGACGTCTTCCCGTAACCCGAGCTGGTGAGGACCCAAATACTTAAGAAGAACTCAGGAAAAGGTCGCAGTAGTGTTGCGTACGTCGTCTCCTTTATTGATGAGCTACACTTTCCCAAAGTTTTCGCAATATAACGAAGTCGACCATTCGGCTTTTCTACTACCAATCTGACGTGATCATTCCATTTCATATCGCTTTACAGCGTTATGCCTACGTATTTAATCGATGTGACTGTGTCAAGCAGCATATTACTAATGCTGTGTTCGAACGTTACAGAATTGTTTTTCCTTCTTATTTTCTTCATTTAAGGCAGACTGCCATTCATTGCACGAACTAGAAATCCTCATACAGTCACTCAATGACGACAACTTCCTGTAAAACACACCCTCTTCAGCAAACGGCCCTTAATTACTGCTCACCCTGTTTGTCAGACTACATACGTATATAGATACGAGTAATAATATTGGTCCTTTTATAACACCCACACGACGAAAAAAATGGCGAAGTGACAATAAGCAATGGAAAGGGATGTAACTGCAGATTGTTAAGCCTTTTTATCACCGAAACGGTGGTCTTCAAGGCACATGCTCGGTGCCTGATAAATACAGCGGAAAATTGGTATGCAGACTTCCGTTTCCACACGTCACAACAGCCGGCACTGAATTTCACCGTTTTGGTTACACGAGCATAAAACGGACGCTATGAAATGAAAGTCCCTAACACTAACCTGCATTTGCGCCCTGTAGCTTCAGTGATTATCTGGAGGTGTTTTAGCTCACCTGGCGTCTTCTACAGTTTGGATTATTCTTCTCAGCAGGTCGCGAGTTCGTTGCTGCTATATTGCATGGTGCAAGGACGAACAATGGTGCAAAATAAAATTTCAAATTACGACTCCGCCGAAATAAAGGACCAGACTTTGATTTAGGATGCCACAAATGTGTCTCCAAATTTATTCAAACTTTGCCGTGAACATCCTGCGGAAGCACAGAGCCGGCAAAACTAAATTCTGAAACTTGAAATATTTCCTGAACACGGTGAATATCAGTCTCATGACAACCAATATGCTTTAACATTTAGCTTATTTATCTTCTGGTAATATCACACGAATCATTTCAGTGTCACTCAATATACTATCACGTACAGCACACTTCTTTACACCTTCCCCCCACTTCTCTACATCTTTCAGTCCCGACCGCGACTCCTGCAGACGGTTATCCATCTTTTCGCGCCTGTCCCCTCCTGCTCGCTTCCGATTGGTCCATTTCAACATCTAATAGAAGTTCATCTTAAAGAAAAATCTAACTTTTGTCATAAAAATTATTAAAGTTGTTGAAATTATTAAATGATTGTTCCCAGTACAAGGAAGACCAACAGTATGGTTTGAAGTTAAAATTTAGTAGCAAAAGCAAACTGTGAGTGCTATGCTTCTTGGCGCCCCGTCCGAAATGTTAGTCCCCACTGCTCCAGCATAGGAAACCTCACAAGCCTTCCGATTTCCCACACTACGTGACCATCTGGCGTCGCGTGATCTGAGGTCAGCTACCGAATACCGACTACTTATGCAGGTTCGCGCTATGCACTGCAGCCTGTAATATAATATAGGAATAAAAGGGGGCGCAATGTGTCATAAACGCCACACTGTCCTACTTCGTTGGTGTGCTCTTGAAGACACCCTTGTTTCTAATGTCCACTGGATGTCGTGAAAAATTTACTGGGTTCTATTACTTAAGACGGCTTCAAGCCACTGACATATCTGGGAGTCTTATTGGTATACCTGGACCTTGGTCAGCACTTCTGAAATTCCAGGAATGTGAAATCCGCCTGTTGCACTACATTCTTATTTCGAAGGGTATCACGTAAGAGAAGGGAAAGTTGACGATGCTTTCTAAACCTATGCTTATTTTTGGACAGAAGAGGAACGAGTAAGCATTGAAGCACTTAATAATGAGGTAAAATTTAAAAATAATTTTGTTCTTAAAAATTGTTGTGAACATAATGTATCCCTCAGATTGAATCGGTCATTAAGCAGTTTATGCTGTCGTTTGATAATGGCACGTTAGCCGAAATCGTGATTCTTAATAAATACATTTAATAATATAGCAGGGGAAAAGTCATTTCTTAAATAGAGTAGGACTATGGATGCAAGTAAGGAGAAATAAACTATATTCCAAACTCTCACAGGAATATGGCGTCCAGAAAACTTTCATCTGTTTCGTAATGAGAGTTCTACGTAATTTTACAACAGCTAGCTTCAAGTTTTTATACTAAATTTGCCAATAAACCAAAAAACTAGCATGTGAATAATTGAAGGATGGGATTAAACGCTCCAGCGACACACAAATTACAGTCGTCCGTGATGTATGGAGCAGAGTTAATTAAGCGAACCCAATTGGCAGCTTACAGTGAACGCTAATCTAGATAACTAGGCAATACTGGCGTCGGTACGTGTGTAGTGTCGCGCTGCCGTGCACCCGGAAATTGAAAAATATAATTGAAACAACGGACGTTTTAATATCACGGTTAATAACCGTAATAACTGGCTGTAGAGCGGGTTATCGACGAACGATCTGCCGTTGTGTAGCTCGCTGTGTATTGCAGAGCTCCAGCCTGCCAGTACGAGGACAAAATTCCTAACCGTGATCGGCAGAGGAACTGCCGCTGTTTCTTGATCGTCACACCCGCTTTTGTAGCAAAGGTAGTTGATTCGCGTTAAAGCAAACGCGCACAAGGCAGCGTTGAGAGCAGACAGAATAAATATTAATAATGTGATGTTGAAGGAAGGGGAGCATTGTGGACAGTTAGAGCTCCCAATTAGTACGAAAAACTTCAGATACGTAGGGTGGTTTTGAAAACTCTAAGCGGGTGTTATGGAGCGACCGTGTGCGGAAATCAGCCCACTTCGTGATTCCCGTGTAGATATCCGAACCAAATTATTTACTCTCCGCCGCCAGCCTCCAAATTCACCATTTATTTCCTCAGTCATCCATAACAGTAGAAATATACCACCAAAGCATCTAAGTATTCTTGAGATTTAACATAATGACATAGCAGATACATAGTACTGAACACGGAAGCTAATGCTGCTGGCCACCTCCAACAGGAATTTGCAAGTAATGCAATGTGTGACATGCAAGACTGGACTAGATGTTCTGTGTTTAACTTCAGGAACCATGCTAAAATTTAAGGTAAAAAATAGTGAGTGAGACATATGTAAGCTTTACTAATTTTCCTTTGGTGAACTTTATAGGTACCTTACCTTACGCTCTACCACCTTGGCATTTGTTTTCCTTACCAGAGTAGGGTTTTGTTAAACCGTATTGTCTTGTGTTTGTTGAAATGAAATGAAATGAGAGAAACTTTCAATAATTAATGCAACACTTTTTTTCTCTGCCAGTTTCGGTTGAAAAATGCGGAATTTGTTGTTGGACATCGTGGAATGTTCCCGCTTCAGCCCCTATAGTTTCATGAACTTCCGATAGGTGGCAGTCTTTAACATGACATTTGTAACGGAGGTGCGTTACAAGCTGCGAGTTGACCATGAGTTTGTTTCGGCGGAAAACCAGAGCATCGCAGGTATCCATCGGCGCTTGCAGAACGTCTACGGAGACCTGGTACTGAACAAAAGCACGGTGAGCCGTTGGGTGAGGTACCTGTCATCATCGCAACAAGGTCGTGCAGTCCTGTCTGGTCTCCCGCTTGCCGGCCAGCCGCACACAGCTGTAACTGCAGCAGTGTTGGAACGTGCGGACACACTCAAAATGCAAATGAACCTCTCCTTCTCCACGACAACGCAAGGCCGCACACAAGTCTACCAGCCGAGGGTAGCTCACAAAACTTCATTCGACGCTTCTTGCTCATCCACTCAACAGCCCGGATCTCGCACCTTCTGACTTGTGCGCTGACAAGTAGAGTCCATGCGGACATACAGGCGCTTCTAGGAAGGTGGCGTAAGAGAATGAACAGAGATTGCATTGAAATATGTGATTTTGTAGACAAAAGAGAGGGGAATAATAAATCGTATTGGAATCCTGAATAAAACCAACCTATTTTCAGAAGAAATGTGTTGCAGGACTTAACGAAGACCTCTCGTATATTGATGCTAGCGGGGACTGACAGGGTATTCTACAGTAAACTGAAGACATTGCCATCATATATGTTGGCTGGTCCAAACGTTTCCAGTTCATTGTTAGTGATTTCCTAGTGCTGTGTGTTTCACGTCGATGGTACAACTTAGGTTGCAGTATATGCTCCACCAAACTGTTAAGAGTAAGATGTAAGGCACACAATATTTACTAATGACTGGTGCAACGGAATGTCGCTCATTTGAAATGCTCCAGCTGCATCAAAAGCCACGTCTTTCAAGCCACTAAAAGCCGTATGTCAGGAACGTCTTTCGCATCATCTATCAATATCTATCAATACGCTAATCGGTAATCAGTTGACACAAACTCTTCATAGTCGATGCTTTTATCTGCCAGCGCAGTCTTACCTTCTGTTATGCCGCGTATCTGCAAGCAGTATTTTAAATGCAGAGCCTTGTCTACCAGCCACGTCGCTAGGCGCCGAGATCGAGTCCTGTTGGCTCTAATGTACCCGGACAAAACACACTTCCTTCCTACGCTCAGAGCTGACAAAGTGCTGTATGCTGACAACTTAGTTCAGATTATTTTCGTTGTGAATAATTTTGGATAGGCATTTCTACATTGCAGCTTCAAAGAGCTTTGGTCAGAACGTTGTTCACTTGGACTGAATTAAATTACTTTTTACATGATTTGCAGGTGTAGCTGTGTATCCCTGTGGACAAGATCAGGTCGCTTTGTTCCGATAGTGGCTTTGAGTGTAAAGGATCAATACCGGTCTTTCATTAAGTCATCGATGGATAGAGATCGACTTTCACGTTACTGTTCCACTCATTAAACAGTATTACGGGGATTTGTGAACATGTGGTATTGCATATCCCCGTGGTAAGGAGGAAGAATTTTGTATCTACTATTCTTGAAGTATTGCGTTTACTTTGAATAATAATTGAAGTTAAATTAATATCTGGCACAAATTACTTCCCTCTTGATATTACTTTTTAATTGTACCACCTTTTATGGTGAACGCCGCATGTGCTCATTTAGTCTTTGTTCTCGGAAGCAACAGCTACGACCACAAGTAACTACACTGCCTTACACAGAATTATTGCTACTATTAACTGACTTCATCAGATGAAATACTTGCTAGTTTTCTGGAGAATTTTCAGCCCAGTTAAGGTAGGTCGTGACTTGCAGCTAATGAATACATTGAGACTTTGTATTTTAGTAATGTATGCTTCTTGTTGATTATGCCTACAAATGGCAGTAAGATTTGCATTGAACGCGTCTTTTTTACAACAAGAGATGCAGTTACATTTATAAGTTGTGTTCAGAACGTCGAAGAATCAGTTTCGTCTTACTTAACTCTTTGAAGTGCGGCAATCATTGTAGCTTACCACATACGTAGACTCTTTGTAAGGGCGGTAGTCACTGTGGCTACCTACATATGTTTCTCAGTTTACTGCTCAGGGGTGGTAGTTCTCTGAACTAACCAACTAATTGTTGACTAAAGTTTCTCTAGATGGCACGAGAATCCCAGTGCAGTCCTGTTGCCGTGTGTTTACGTCACGAGCTGCATTGTTGTTATTGTTCCCGGAAGCATCGTGCATTAATCTGTGGAGCTCTTCTTAATACGGTTATTTTTGTAGTAATTGTTTATATTTAGCCCGCATCTCGTGGTCGTGCGGTAGCGTTCTCGCTTCCCACGCCCGGGTTCCCGGGTTCGATTCCCGGCGGGGTCAGGGATTTTCTCTGCCTCGTGATGGCTGGGTGTTGTGTGCTGTCCTTAGCTTAGTTAGGTTTAAGTAGTTCTAAGTTCTAGGGGACTTATGACCACAACAGTTGAGTCCCATAGTGCTCAGAGCCATTTGAACCATTTTTTTTGTTTATATTTATGTGTCGACCTTCCCTAAATCTACATCTAATATTGCTCTTTATTCGAATAGAATTTTCTATACTTCACAAACGGATTTCTGTGTGTCTAACAGCGCAGCTCACCGTCCTTCTTCTCCATCTAGTATGTCTCGCCAAAGTGGAGTGACAGAGGAAGAATTTTACCGAGTATTATTTGATGAAATTCATTCTAGTGACAACAGTGTTCACAGTGTTGAAAGTGATGACAATGTCCTGACGTACACGTCCGTCGAGACGTGTAAAAGAGCCTTTCGGCTCCTAAAATACGAGGGGCGTTCAGAAAGTAAGCTCCGATCGGTCGCGAAATGGAAACGACTATGAAAATCCGGTAAAGCGTTGCACAGATGTGTTGGGTAGTGTCTCTAGTATAACCCCAGTTAGCATCACGTCGCTCTTCTCATTTCTGAGCTCGCAGTGAGTGCGTAAAGATGTCTAGAAAATAGTGTCTGCCGCCAAGTACGAGGGCCTGGTGAGAAATTTCGTCTGAAGCTATGCAGCTAACATTACATAACTGTCGTGCTGTTTCTTCTTCAAGACAATTCTCAGCCGCAATGAAGATGCACCTGCATCGTTTTCAAATGGAAATGTGAGATTACCCACAATACAGTCCGAAATTGTCTCCCCCTGCGTTTCATCTCTGGTCACATGAACCGCTGTCTTTGAAGACAACATTTTGACACAGACAACGAGGTGTAGGCCAGCGTGGAGAATTGGCGGAAAGCACTGGCGGCTGCCTTCTATGATGAGGCTATTGAAAAGTTGGTACAACGCTATGACAAAAGTCTAAGTCAGAACGGCGACTACGTAGAGAAGTAGCTGAAAGGTGTAGCTAATTGTTACAAGTAAAACATTTCTGATGTTCACTGTGGTTTCAATTTGGCAATCAATCGGAGCTTACTTTCTGAACAGGCCTCGTAGATTCAGTGGTTACTGCATCATCCCCTATATACACAAGTAATTTATCATCTCAGTCTTTGGTATACAAGCCATACGTAGACGAAAGTACTCCCCACAAAAGCAGTGAAACGTCAACGTATTCACTCATCATCTAGCAGATGAGCTTTTTGCAGTTAAAAAAAAACCATAATCTGAGCTGCGTGGATGTGTTCAGTGTGCAAAGTTCCTTTCTGCCTAAGAGCAGGAAAGAAATGTTTCAAGAGACACCAGGAAAATTAAAAGAATGTTACACCAAAGCTCAACCACCAACTATCGAACTTCTATAATGTAATGGAGTGTTGGTTAGCTGCGGTGAACACAAATATTTTGTTCTTAATAAGGTAAATTTTTGAAAACCAACTGTAGAAAGCGTATCACAATAATAAAACTAAAAGTATTGCAGGTAGATCAGATTTGAAATATGTAAATTATTGTTCATGGCCCTCTATGATAAACTCAACTTACAGCCCCACTTATATATTCCGCTGTGTTATGAAAACTCGTTTACTTCTTCATGTTTCATGAATAGTAGTCAGATCTCTTTGTTGTTCATTCCTGGATCAAATTTTATAGAAAAAGGCGAACGTTTTCAGGCATGTATAACAGATTATTTTATCAATTTCGGATTGAGAACTCTGAGCTGCTTTCTTAAATTACACTGTAGAAAACACCGCAACCAGCCATAAGTCTTTTAGAAATGATCTTGTTGTACCGTTACTGCTTTTGGGCTTGAGCCAATCGTCAGACGGTAGCGTTGAATTCTTCGCAAATTTTACGTTTGTGTCTTCATTAGAAGTTCTCCTTTGCATGTTATACTTTCTTATCATATTTAAAGGAAAGCTATTGATGAAGACACAAATGTAAAGCTTGCCAAAAAATCAACACTACCGTCTGACGATGGGCTCAGAGCCGAAACCAGTAGCGGTACAACAAAATAATTTCTGAAAAACATGTGGCTGGTCGCAGTATTTCCTACGGTGTAATTTATTCTAGAGTCATAAATGAAATGTATGTTGGATTAAACCACAACGAGGAGTAAGGACTTCAACTATTTGTGGCGTTGACACCCTCTTCTAATGTAAACTACTAGGCGAGTAACAAATGCTTCAGATGGCTCTGAACACTATAGGACTTAACATCAGAGGTCATCAGGTCCCTAAAACTTAGAACTACTTAAACCTAACTAACCTAAGGACATCACACACATCCATGCCCGATGCAGGATTCGAACCTGCGACCGTAGCGGGAGCGCGGTTCCAGACTGAAGCGCCTAGATCCGCTCGGCCACTAGGCGAGTGACAGGAAGTGTTCGAAACCGGTAGGGGCGTTAGATAAACAAAATGCAATTTCAGTGCAAAACTGTGTTTCAAAATTTCTTGGTATACAAAAATATAAGAAGACTTGATTGAAGTTGCTTTGATCGTGAACGAATAATTTAGGTTGATGAGTGGCTATTCGCCGATCGGGATTAGCCGAGCGGTCTGGGGCGCTGCAGTCATGAACTGTGCCGCTGGTCCCGGCGGAGGTTGGAGTACTCACTCGGGCATGGGAGTGCGTGTTTGTCCTTAGTATAAGTTAAGTAGTGTGTAAGCTTGGTGACTGATGACCTTAGCAGTTAAGTCCCATAAAATTTCACACACATTTGAACATTTGAGTGGCTATTTTGGATGCGTAAAACATTTGCATTTAACTTTACATGTTTACTAAAAGGGGAACGGGTTGTTTCTCTTGATTTCGCTGATAGCTGGGAATCTGCTGTTTATTTGATTATACTGCTTGTAATACTATAGTTTGCAGGTGGTGCCAGAAAAAGAAAAAAAGTCCCTCTGTCAGTGATTATAAAATTTGTTCCACTTATCGTACCAAGGAGATACGGGAGAAACAGTTGGGCTAGCATTTCTTCGGGCCTGTTGTCCTGATAGTGGGACAGCGGTTTGTGACGCTGTTATCTTGATACTATTTGATTAAGTTCTACACATATTATGACGTACAAGCCATCTTAAAAGGCTTTTTCCAGTCCCACAAAAAAGTATATATAAAGTTGTAAGGGGTCCGCAGGCCCTTACTATTAAAATTTGCGCTCACACAGGTCGACAGGGCAAATATCGAGTAGTGTGTGCAGGACGCGCGAGCTAGAGGGGATTCCCCGGAGTGCCGAGTGGACGGCTTGGGTAGATTCCCGCAAGGCGGGAATAACTGGGCGGAGAGCAGTGCGAAGTTAGAGTGTGGAGTGCCGAGGCCGGGTGTGGTAGGTTCCCGCGAGGCGGGCATAGCTGTGCAAAAAGCCAGCAGAAATTATTACAATCTACCGGCAAAGGGAGTGGCCAACGCCGTGGTTTTAACCCCTTTGCATCAGTTATACGGAAAAGTGAGAAAGTTTTATTATAAAGTGATTTCAGTGAGATTGAGTGCCGCTGTTATACTTCCGCGTCTACCGCGCCGGCATTACTTGGATTACAGTGATTGGATGTTGCGTGTGACGATTAACAATAACTAAAGAGACCTGTGATGAGATTAGCCGTCATTAACAGTGTATTGACGAAGGCAGTGGCTGTCTCCTTATTTTTGTGCTTTGCTAAGAATATAGGTTTTGTTCATGAAACTGTGTTTGCTGTCCTCATTACCACCAAACCATACTTATTACCATATTTGTGAGGATAGTACGGAATGTAACACCTCCTGAGCAGTCCAATCCGATTGCAAGCCCATTAGGTACACGGTCACATTAATTAATTATCTAATTTTGGGCTGCTACTTAGGTCCGCGAACGGGCGGATAACTAAAACCATAAAAGGACGTGTTACACCTTGGCTTACCGTGGACAGGACTCGGACTAATGCAATTTTCGGATGCAGTGTTAACACAGTTGGCTTACAGTGAAAAGAACAAGTGCAATTTCGGACGAGAAAACAAAATATTCAATGTGGAATCGGGACAGTACATGAACGTTAAAATCGCGATAAGGAACAGTGTAAATTTTGAACAATACGAAGTAATAATATCGCAAGATTGTGACTAAACTGTTTTGCGGGCTATATTAAACTGTGTTGTAAAGTGCAAATGCGAAAATCCGCGCGAAAAACTGTGAAAAGTGGACGCTAAAGAAAGACACGTGTGAACAGTAAAATAGCAAAACGAGCTAAGATTTCGTCACGAAAGTTGTTAGAAAGGTATTTTGTGGTAATATGTTGACCGAAATTGCCTTTTGAGCGGTGAAAATCGGACGAATTCGTGTGGACCCATAAACTGGTATGCTGACGATAACGTATTGTGGCGACGCAGTTAGGGAGTGACGTCACGCAAAGCCACATAGCAGTCGCGCCAAAGAGCTTCGACCCGCGAGGTGATTCCACACGACCTCCTACCACACAGCGACGCAACTTCGAGACAGCGAGCGCAGTCCCGGCATCTAGCGGCAGAGCTACAAACTACGTCCGCCTACAGCGCCACGGAGCGGCCGACGGGGAACTACGTCACCTTCACGCGAGCTCCAACAGCGGACCGACCACGCCCATCTGAAACGTCAAAACATCGCGACTCGCGGTAACGTCGGTTGGTGAGTGAAGACGACGAGTTAAAATAACAGTAAATTGCAGTGTGCAGTCTTCGTGATAAATAAACAGTTTTAACTGATATTCACGTTAGGGAAAATGCTAAATTGTACTAATTTCAGAAAAGTTGCGAAACATATTTTGAAGTTTAGCATGCTTATTGGGGCACACTGCATTGCATAAATGACAATTGTTTTTAGGAATTTGCATTTTTTTAAATTTTGTGAGAGTTGTGATGATCTTGTTTAAAATATTTTTGCATAAATTGTGTATGTGAAAAATGTTCTTGAAGTTAGGTTTTTGAGAGCTGTTATGTTTGATACTCAGGCATGTTGTGTCATTTTGGGAACTAAGTAAAAGGGTTACAGGTACTGTTTGAGTAGGCTCATGATAATTAGGAGTGTTTTGAATTATTGGAGGTTATTCTGTAATACTTGCCTGGGTATTAAATATAAATCGAAAATGTCTTCTGAAGATAGGCAGGTCTGTGAGGCAGTAATTGAAAGGAAAGGGGTAGGACAGAGAGACAGAGATGATTCAGGAATCAGTGAGTGTGGATTGTCATTAGGAAGCCCATCAGCACATTCAACTAGTTATCCTGAGACACCGGAACAAGCAATGAGAGCCAAGCCAGTTTCAGAGGACGCAGATTTACGGTCGACGTTGGCAGCCTTGCTACAAGATTTACAAAAATCATTAAGGGAAGATTTACAAGCATCGGAAGAAAGGTCAGAGAAGCGTTCGCAAGAAACTAACGCATCGATAGAAAAGAGTTCACAAGAAACAAAAGAATCACTAAAAGTTTTACAAGAAAATAACGCATCATTAAAAGAAGAGTTACAAGAAACTATAGCACAAGAGATCAAAACATCACAGAAGAAGATGGAATATAATCTGAAAAGGGAAATACAGGAGCTACAAGAACAATGGAAAAGGGATATCAACGAGAGAGAGAATAAGCTGCAGAAGAGCATAGACCAAGTCCAGGGAGACGTGGAGAAGGTGGAAGGAAAGTTAACACAAAAGATAGAAGACGATATTGAAGAAACGAAGGCCGAGCTGGGAGAAAGAATCAACGAAGTGGAAACGAGTTGCAATTATCGAATCGCCGAAGTGACGCAGAGGCAACAACAATGCCACGAGGCGGTTAGGGGGATAGAAGATAAGCAAAACCGACTAGCTGTAAATCTGCAAAATGCTACAACCCTACAACGAGAAGGAGAAAAGAGGGTTGAAATGGAGGTCAAGCAGTTACAACAGGGAGTGCAACAATTAGAAAGCAAGACAGAGGAAATTGATAGGCGAATTAGCAATGCCACCTTAGCCGTTGGGGAAAGTAAGGTCATTACATTGATGAGCAATGATAATCGGTGCATCCAAAGTAATACAGGGCAGAAGTTTAGACCGAAAGGAGGGTTGCACCCAAGGATATTTATGAAATGGCTAAAAGGAGTTCTTCCAGCACATCTTAAGGACTCAGATAAGATCCAATTTGCAATAGATAGAATGGAAGGTGAGGCTTTCACTTGGGGAGTCAGGAAGAAGGAAGGGACTACAAGTTATGACCAATTTGAGGAGGAATTCTTAAAGAAATACTGGTCTAAAAGCCATCAATGTGCAGCAATTGAAGACCTACTTCATCGCAAATCACTTAGTACATGGAGGGGAACGTTGAGAGAATTTGCTGAACATTTATGGGAACTGAACGAAACCCTGGAACAACCCCTGAGTGATGACGTAATGATATCGGCAATAAAAAGAAGGTTGAATCACAGAATGCAAGAAACTATATCCGGGAGCCTGATTGAAGATAGGGAGGCGCTGATGAAGATACTGGAACAATTAGAATCTGTTCGATCACAAGGGCATGATCAACATAATGGTCAAAATCGAGAGGGAGGTAATGACCCAAGGAATCATTTCAATAATTCGTCTAACTATAGAGGAAGAGGTGGCGGTTATGGATACAGGAACCGTGGTGGTGGACGACAATGGAGAAATGATTGGAGAGGAAATGAAGAACCAAGAGATCATGAGAGAAGATGGGATAGGCGAATGAATGACACGGTGCATATAGAAGAAGAGGAGAGACCGGAAAACTGAATGACACTCCAGATGAGGTCCGATCGGGAGTGAGAATTACGAGGACCAGAATAAACTTACTGAGACATGACGATGGTGGAGACCTCAGAGAAGATCTACTAGAGGAAAGAAGTGAGATTCCCAAAGAACCCAGATTACCCATGATAGGAATCAAGTTATGTGGGCTGAACATCGAAGCATTAGTTGATACAGGAAGTGAAGCATGTGCAATATCCAAAAGGTTATATGAACAGATACTAAAAGCGAAGGTTAACTTGCCTAGTTTCCCAGTGAGTGGAGTGAGGATCGTGAACGCAGTAGGTGCAAAGAGTAAACCTATTAAAGAACAAGTATTAATCACATTCGAGATAGAGGAAGAAGAATATGAAGCAACATTTTTGGTAGTTACCGGATTGAACACATCGATTATATTAGGGATAGATTGGTTAAATGAAGTTGACGCAGTAGTGAGTTTTGATGAAGGTACTATCAAAGTTAAAGGAAGAAAGGGCGAAGAAAGGAGGTTGAAATTTGCTGAGGGGAATGCGATCGAAGAAGAGGAAGAATTCAGAAGAATAAATTTGTGTCACGAAGAGGAACCCACCACGGGATACGGGGAAAAGGAACCAGGAGCAGAAGTGTTAATATACCTTGAGGGATTAGCACGAGAAGACGGACATAAAGAGGACAAGATCAGAAAAAAATTGAAGGAAATGACGCACCTAGATGAGGGGGTTAAGAAGAAATTAGCTGCAGTATTATACAAGCATCATAGAGTATTTTCTCAACGGCCAGGCATCATGCAAGGAGTGGAGTGTAAATTGAAGATAAAGAACCATAAACCATTCAATATAAAACAGTATCCCATTCCCCAGGCAAAACGAAAAGCAGTAGATGAAGAGATACAGAGGATGATGGACCTTGGGGTTATCGAAGGGCCAATAGTCAATACAACAACCCTCTATTTGTTGTTGATAAAAAGGATGGGAAGGTGAGGATAGTTTTGGATGCCTGGACGGTGAACAAAATCATCGAACCGGAGAGGGACAAACCAGAAACCATAGAAGAACTGATTCAAAAATTCCGAGGAGCAAAGGTGCTGAGTAGTATCGATTTGACTGCTGGGTACTGGCAGATACCATTAGCCACAGAGTCTCGACAGTATACAGCATTTACTTATGGGGGAAGGTGCTATCAATTTAGAGTGTTGCCATTTGGACTTAACGTATCAGTGTCTGAGTTTATAAGAGCGATGGATAAGGTGCTAGGTGAAGAGTTACTTAAAAAGGTCACTGTCTACGTGGATGATCTCTTGATAGCAAGCGAATCATGGGAAGAGCATTTGGATAGACTGGATGCAATCTTAGCAGCTTTTGAAACCGCAGGAGTAACTGTAAACCTGGATAAGTCGGAATTTGGCAAACCAAGGATAAAATTTCTGGGCCATATAATATCCGAGGAGGGTATCTATCCTGATCCTAGTAAATTGGAGGCTATTAGGAATTTTCCGGCTCCCCATAGTAAGAAACAGTTGCGAGCATTCTTTGGGGTGTGTGAGTTTTATAGGAAGTTTATCAAAGGACCCATGCTTAATGCACCGAATATGAGAGAATTAACCAAGGCAAGGATGCCGTGGCATTGGAATGCGGAATGCCAAACCGAATTTGAGAATATTAAAGAAGCACTATATAATGCAGATATCTTGTACCACCCAGATTTTTCTAAGGATTTTTATTTAGGAGCAGACAGCTCGGACTATGGACTAGGAATACATTTATACCAAGTAGAGATGAGCGGGAAAGGTGAGAGAATAAGAACTATAGCATTCGGTAGCAGAAGTCTAAATGCTTGGGAGAGAAAGTATTCAATTACTGAAAGGGAAGCACTGGCAATTGTGTGGGGATTTAAGCGTTTCCGGTATTATTTGCCGGGAGACATGTGAAGGTCGTGACTGACCACAAGGCCCTTACGTTTCTGACTACAAGCAAGTTAAGGCATAGCAGACTAACACGCTGGGCTCTAGCATTACAAGACTATGATTTCGAAATAATTTATGAACCAGGAGCAACACACATAATACCTGATGCTTTGTCAAGATTACCAGCTGACTCAAGAGGAATGTTATTGGACAGGCCGGAAGGAGAAGGAGTTAGAATCAACCTGATGAAGGGAGTACAGTATGAAGAGTTTGTAAGAAAGTTCCTAAGGAATGTGCGCAGGGAACAAAACGAAGACGAGAAATTGAAGACAATTAAAAACAAATACAGGTGTGCAGGAGAAGAAAGAATTCGCACATTCTATTATATTCACAATGGAATACTCTATAAAAGGAACAAGGAGAGTGAAGAGAACTGGAAACTCTGTATACCGGAGCATGTGGTAGAAAAATTAATTTGGTATACGCACTACAGTAATGCGCATTATGGACCGAAAAAGTGCTTGGAAAAGTTGAAATTGGATTGTGCATTCAACAACATGGGAAGGCGTATACGTAAATTACTGAGTACATGTGACACCTGTCAAAAATCTAAGACGACCACAGTACAGCACAAAGGATATATGCATCCAATTGTACCGACAGCGATTAAGGACATAGTTGCAGTGGATCTATTTGGGCCACTTCCTGCCTCACGAGGGAATTATACACAAATCTTAGTAGCGGAAGAACTGGTTTCCAAGTATATAAAATTTTACCCGTTGAAGAAAGCTACTAGTAGAGCCATCATTAACCAATTTGAAAAAGACTATTTTCAAAAGGTGTGTATTCCTAAGCGAATATTGAGTGATAATGGGTCACAATTCAGGTCAAAGGAATGGACAGAGATGCTAAGGGAGCACGGAATAGAACAAATTGCCATTTCTACATATAGGCCCGCTTCTAACCCAGCGGAACGAACCATGAAAGAGTTGAACCGTTTATGCCGCACCTACTGTCATAGGAAGCATGGTTCATGGAAGGAATATCTGGAAGAATTTGAGCGGGTTAGGAATCATCTCCCACATGATTCCACAGGGTTTGCACCATGTGAAGTATTGCTCAACCAGGAACCCGATAGTATTTTTCGTGAGTTGGTAGTCTACCCAACAGGGAGTTCATTGACCTGGGAGAGGAAATTGGAGCTGGTGGAATTAAGTATGAAGGAGAAGGCTAGGAAAAGACAGGAAAGACACGACAAACTAGTGAAACCAATAACTTACCGAGTGGGAGATCTGGTATTAGTAAAGGTGCATGCTAAGTCAAAGAAAATAAACTCTGAGATACATAAGTTTAACCACGTTTACAAAGGACCATACAGGATTATAAAAATTAGTCATCCTAACACTGTGGAATTGGAATATGCACGGACAAGGAGGGTGCATGGCAAAGAGCATGTGGAAAACATAAAAAGGTACTACTCGCACGAGAGTAGAAATAACCCAGGTGAGGAGGAGGAACTCGACTAGGGCGAATGAATGAACTGAGAGTGTCTAAACTCCTTGAAGTAATGGCGTAGAATATATTAGGACAATTAGCTATAGGATGGACAATTGAAAGGAAAGGGTTTGTTTACATTTGTGCTTTGTGTTATATTACAATTAGAGTTGCATATTTCATGTCAAAGACTCTCTCAGAATGCATATAAAACTTGTAATAACTATGTTGTAGTAATAATCCATATGTTCTGTATTTAGGTAATGAAATTTGAGTGTATATGCTGTGTATGTTTTCATTTTTGATATTGGACTACAGACGACTATTGCTGGTTGAACTGAAAAATTGTAATTTTGAATAATGCCATTTATGTGATGTACTAACCTTTTTTGTAGAAATTGTTATGGAGGCAGCCCACTACCGGAGTCCAGGATTATTTTGACAAATTGTAAATTCATTAATAATTTGTATTGCATGTTTTGATTCAAATGTAACTATGTTTTTAAATCCCTAGCCAATTCTTTTTCACCTGCGGTTCAAAAGAAGTTTTTGAGGGCGGGGATGTAAGGGGTCCGCAGGCCCTTACTATTAAAATTTGCGCTCACACAGGTCGACAGGGCAAATATCGAGTAGTGTGTGCAGGACGCGCGAGCTAGAGGGGATTCCCCGGAGTGCCGAGTGGACGGCTTGGGTAGATTCCCGCAAGGCGGGAATAACTGGGCGGAGAGCAGTGCGAAGTTAGAGTGTGGAGTGCCGAGGCCGGGTGTGGTAGGTTCCCGCGAGGCGGGCATAGCTGTGCAAAAAGCCAGCAGAAATTATTACAATCTACCGGCAAAGGGAGTGGCCAACGCCGTGGTTTTAACCCCTTTGCATCAGTTATACGGAAAAGTGAGAAAGTTTTATTATAAAGTGATTTCAGTGAGATTGAGTGCCGCTGTTATACTTCCGCGTCTACCGCGCCGGCATTACTTGGATTACAGTGATTGGATGTTGCGTGTGACGATTAACAATAACTAAAGAGACCTGTGATGAGATTAGCCGTCATTAACAGTGTATTGACGAAGGCAGTGGCTGTCTCCTTATTTTTGTGCTTTGCTAAGAATATAGGTTTTGTTCATGAAACTGTGTTTGCTGTCCTCATTACCACCAAACCATACTTATTACCATATTTGTGTGGATAGTACGGAATGTAACACCTCCTGAGCAGTCCAATCCGATTGCAAGCCCATTAGGTACACGGTCACATTAATTAATTATCTAATTTTGGGCTGCTACTTAGGTCCGCGAACGGGCGGATAACTAAAACCATAAAAGGACGTGTTACAAAGTCCAATTAAGAAAAACAGTCGGTGTCATAATTAGGCGGCCATAAAAGTTGAAAATTACTTGCACACGTCAAATAGTTCACAACACTGTCTGTTATAACTTAGCGAAAAGAGTAAAGTTATATATTTAAAGATCCTGAAAATATTTGGAGAGGACCGCCTTGGCTGTCTCATTATCTACATATGTGCATTCTGAAAAATGGGGAGATACACGTTCTCTCCTTTTTTTTGTAGTTCTGTTTTATCTTGGGAAGGATTTTTTTACGGTACTTCATGAAGCGTAAGACTAAACTGACCCTACTTTAATTCTGATACTTGATTTTTAAAAACAATTTGCTTATTTTCTGAGAGTATTTTTGGCACCTTAAGTTTTGGTACTTACGCTGATCAGTCAGAAGATTATGACCATCTACATAACAGTCGGTATGTCCACCTTTGGCGCGGACAACAGTGGCGACACGTAGTGGCATGGAAGCAATGAGACCTAGATTGGTCGTAGGAGGGAGTTGGCACTACATATGCACACACAAGTCACCTAATTCAGGTATATTTGGGGGGGGGGTGGGGGGGGGGGGAGCGATGGCGGCACGTTCAGTCACATCCCAGATATGGGTACAGATCTAGCGAACTGGTGGGCCAGCACATCAACTGGAACTCGCTACTATGTTCCTTTATCAAAATCCTGGCCTTAAGAAAAGGCTTAAGAATGCCACCGCCGTTGATAAACAGGATCGTCGTGAAGGGCTGTAGGTGGTCTACAACCAGTGTACGATACTCTTCGGCCATCATGGTGCCTTTCACGAGCTTCACTGGACCCATGGATGCCCACGTGAATGTTCCTCAGAGCCTAAAGGAGATACCGCCAGCTGTCCTCCGTCCCGCAGTATAGATGTTAAGGGGCTGTACCCCTGGAAGATGATGGATTCACGCCCTCCCACCGGCATGCTGAAGACAGTATCGGGATGCATCGAGACATGGTACGCTCTGTCACTGCACCAACGTCCAGCGCCCATCGTCATGTGCCCGTTTCTGTCGCAGTTGCTGATGTCGTGGTGTTAACATTGGCACATGCGTGGGTCGTCGGCTGTGGAGGCCCATCGTTAGGAGTGTTCGGTGCACTGTGTGTTCAGACGCACTCGCTCTCTACCCAGAATTGAAGTCTGATGTTAGTTCCACCACAGTTCACCGCCTGTCCTGTTTTACCAGTGTGCCCAGCCTACAATGTCCGACATCTATAATGAGGGGTGGCCCCCCAAACTCAACACGCCTGGACGTGGTTTCACCTTGGTTTCGCCACTTGTTGAAGACACCACCACATTCCTTGAACACCCGGCGAGTCGTGCAGTTTCCGAAAAGCTCGTGTCGAGCCTCCGGGCCATCACAATCTACCCTCGGTCAAACTCTGTTAGATCGAGCGCCATCCCCATTCTACACATACTGCGCATGTCTGACTACCAGCCATTTGTCATCAGATTACGCTGCTACCGCCTGGACGGGTTTATATTGATAGCAGGTGTATGATCATAACGTTCCGGCTGACCACTGTATTTCGATATCTCATTCACATACGCCTGCACCGACGTTGCACTGTAAATATAGTGTTAAAATAACAACATTTCACGTTGTCAGACTGCGAATACACACGCTAGGAGTGTGACGGAAGACAGTGACTAATCGCATGAACTCCTGAATCTCGTTTTTGCCAAGCATTTCACAGACATTTATTTGGCTGTCGCAAAATTCCGGCGAGATAAAAAATAGTGTCGTGAATAAAAATGCCCCACGACATAATATTTGTTATGGACAGTCGGCACGCCTTTTAACTATTAATTTATCACTATATTCATTGTTCTTTCAATCCATCACCTTTTTGGACGAGAGTGAGCTGGCACACATCTGCTCTTCAGACCAAATAATGTTTAAAAAGTATAAGCGCCATTAAAAAAATATTTTGGAAAGTAAATGAGAAGCACTATATTGCTTATGTTCTACAAGATTAATTTATTGCGTTAATCAGTTTTCGGCTGAAAAGGTCATCATAAGATTTCAATTTACTGATTATTGTCACCAAAAAAGTTAGAATACTTATAAACAACGTTGGAAAGGATTTTACACATCTAGATTGAGGCACAAACAGACAGTAAATGACATCTTCGACAATGTACCAAATACTTGGTTTGCTTACTTAATGTAAGCATTTATATAGGCAACGTTTTCGAGTATAATATCGATATCTTTCCTATTTGCTCCTTTTATATTTATCTATTATTCAACTTATTAAATTTCAAATTATCTTACAACCTCACCATGAAATACATCGTTTACTATGTGTCTGTGCCTCAACGTAGATGTGTAACACATCTGCCATTGTTGTTTCTGATGGTGGCCTTTTGAGCCGAAGACGGGTAAACTCAATAAATTAATTCTGCAGAAGATAGGCCCTATAGTGTTTTTCATTTACTACAATGTTGTTCTACAAAGATCCGATAAAAGAAACAGTTGACATCACTTTTCTAAATATTTAAACATGGTGGTTGTATAGTAGATATGTGAAATAAAACGTTATCGTCCTTTAAAATACAAAAATTTAATATAATATTTATAAGAAACGAAACAGTTCACTTCGAAGCACTAAGTTGTATGAGCAGACCAGTAGCCGATGGGGATTTTCAGTGATAGAGCACGTTTTTAAAACGAGACTGGATGAAAACGATGGGGAAGAGCGTTGCGAACCACGCTGTAACACGGAGGGTGAAGAGTTGGACGAAGGGGAGCTCTGACATGGAAAGGAAAACAAGTACTCTTTTAAAACTGGAAGGATGAGCAGATCTCTGGTCGGATTTTGTGGTCAGACAGAGGGAGGAGGTTAAAGTTTCCTTTGTACAAAATGTGGAAGGAGAATAGGTTGCCTGTTGATATTCAAGGGTGAAACAATAAAGTGATTGGCATCAAGTTTGCGCTGAGTTTAGGAAACAGCAACGTTTTTAACATGGGTGTTTGTCATTAAACTGCATTTCGCATTTAATGTGAAACAATTTAAACTGAATTCTGGCAAAATACCAATATCAGTGCTTGGATAGAAGACCGAAAGACTCTTAGAGAAATAAAGGTATAGTTTTACTCGAAAGGTAGAACGGCAGTACAGTGGACTGTGAGGTAGGTATGAGATTACGCCTGGAGATCTCGGACAGGGGGCGTTGCATGCAACGGTGCAGTTAGTTTTCAGGTCGGAAGCAACCCAGAAAGCAACGCAGCGGGCGCCTGGTAACGTATTACCACCCGTCCAGCAAGAGATGTGTCACCTGCAGCGCCGCAGTAAGTTTCAGTCTGTCTGCAGATGTACGACATTGTGAATTTGCTCGCCAAGGTAAAAGCTGGAGGAGATGACACAGCATTCGGTGCTGCTGGAATGAGAATGCCTTAACAGACAAAACACGGAACGTTTTTATGGCTGAAGAAAGATTCACAGCAAAGGAGATTAAGGGTGGCCCTGAGAACTATGGCTGAGCCACTACTGTTCATGATACTAGTTAGTGACCTAGCGGAAAGTATCTGGTGTGCTGTCGGACACGTAGCAGACGATTTGTTTGTACAACAAGGAAGTTTTATCTCATGGTCCAGTCACATTAATGTGACCACCACATATGTTCGACATCTGTGTGCAATAACCAATCACAGACGGCAGTGGAGGGTGTAAAAAGGTATCAAGGACATTCGGAAAACAGTGCAGTTGTTGCCGTATAGCGGACGGAAATGGAGCGATTTATCTGTCTTCCGAAACGGCATGATCATTGGTTCTCAGGCCAACGATGAAAGCATTTCCGAAACGGATAAGCTTGTAAACTGTAAACTGTTTGCATGTTGCATTGGTGAAAGTGCACTGTGCATGGCGAAAAGGTGCTATCCAAAACAGGCGCCGAGCCAACCGTAGTGCGCCACAGGCCATCGATGGCAGAGGTGAACGACGGCTGTGGAAACGCATGCGGGTGAATAGAGGTGCAGCTACTGAGCAACTGGCCGCCCAGATAAATAAAGGGGCTACCAACAATGTCTCCTCAACTGCCTTACAGCGAACCTTTCTTGCGTTTAGTCCTCGGAGGCTGGCGCCTGGGTTCATGCGCCCATGCTGACTGCTGTTAGTCAGCGACGGAAACTGCAAGTTTCATGCCAATAGTGTAACTTTTTTTTTTTAAATTCTTACGGGACTTAACTGCTAAGGTCATCAGTCCCTAAGCTTACACACTACTGAACCTAAATTATCCTAAGGACAAACATACACACCCATGCTCGAGGGAGGCTCGAACCTCCGCCGGGACCAGCCGCACAGTCCATGACTGCAGCGCCCAGGCCGCTCGGCTAATCCCGCGCATACTGCAACTGGACGCGCTGATGAGCGATAGGTGGCCTTTTCAGATGAACCACGTTTCCTGGTCCATCAGACAGAAAGCAAACACCCCGCAACAATCGTCGGAAGAATGTAGGTCAGAGAAGGGAACGTTACGTTTCGGGCAGTGTTCTCGTGGCATACCTTGGTGATCATGTCTCAGAAGCAGAATGGACCGATACCTGTCAGATTTCATTAAAAGATCATCTTAGTGAGAAGGATCGTTTTTAAGTTGTTCATGACACTAAATCTAAGAACGTCGTAATATTTGAGAATATGATTATTGAGTCAGAACTGGAATTAGTAATGCCTTACATTTATCTGGCAATAATAGTGCTCTGGAATGTTTAGCAGAATCATTACACTGCACGTTAAGCAACTGGAACGCATCGATTTATTGGCAGAGAAATTGGTCTATCAACGAGATTGCATTCAAAAGAATTTTGCGGGATAGCCTGGTCGAGAATGTGGGACGATTATCACTTTAGATTAATCAGAGATACGGGCTACAAAGCTTGGCAGGCCAAACGTTAACGACTTGTTTGCTTCACGGTGGCGTTTAATCGGTATGCTTAATATGTGAAACGACAAAAATTCGAAAAAAAAGAACCAGTGATTCTTGAGTTTCTCCGGGCATATTCGATAATCAAAATATTCACGGGTGTACTGCCGGTCTAGTGTCCAACGGGCACAATATTTCGGCGAGCATACATGTCGCCATCATCAGGTGAACTGACGGACTGAGCTCCTGTGAACGTGCCGGCACGGAGATCCGTACACTATGGCTGCTCAGCGGGAACTGGGTTCGGTCGCGGCGGCGGCCGATTTAAATACCCTCCGCCCGAGGCGCGCCCACTCCGCCGTCCGCGCCCCGCGCCACGGTCGCGCGGTGGAACAGATTGCGACGGAGTCTGAGATGACGTCGGTGTGGTGGCTCTGTCCGCCGTGGTCGTCACAACTATACATTTGCTCGATTTAATCTTGATTAACCCAATCGCTGGTTCCCAAGCCTTGCTAAGATTATAGCCACAGTCACGGTTTATGAGGTCGTCATTGGTGCGAATTTCGATGGCCTCTCTAACAACGCTGTCCCAGTATCTCGACGTCTGTACCAGAATCCTCGTGCGTTCATACTCCATAGTGTGATTTTCCGACAAACAATGTTCAGCGACCGCCGACTTGCTCGGATACATCAGTCGAGTATGCCTCTGGTGTTCACGGCATCGATCCTCGACGGTACGCATCGTCTGACCAATATATGACTTGCCACATTGACACGGAATCTGGTACACGCCGGCCTTCTTCAAACCGAGGTCATCTTTGGCACTCCCCACCAGTGCACGAGTTGTATTCGGAGGACAAAACACAGTTCCGACACGGTGTTTCTTCAAAATGCGGGCGATTTTCCCCGAGAGTGCGCCTGTATATGGGATAAACGCAATGCCTACATCCTCCCTCGTGATTTCATCCATCTCCACAGGTTGTGCTGTAGTGGTTGGGCGGAGAGCACGTTGAATCTGCCACTCTGAGTACCCATTTTTTCGAAATACAGTTCTCAGATGTTCCAATTCCTGGGGTAGACTCTCTGCGTCAGAGATAGTGCGCGCCCTATGTACTAGAGTTTTAAGCACCCCATTCCTCTGTGAAGGGTGGTGGCAGCTGTCTGCGTGCAAATACAGATCAGTGTGCGTTGTCTTCCGATACACCCCATGGCCTAGGGTGCCGTCAGGCCTTCTCTTGACCAAGACGTCAAGGAAAGGTAGTTTACCCTCCGTTTCAGTCTCCATAGTAAATTTGATGTTGGGGTGTATGGAGTTTAGATGTGTAAGGAAGTCAAGGAATTTATCCATACCATGTGGCCAGATGACGAACGTGTCAACCACGTAACGGAAAAAGCAAGTAGGTTTCCGGTCACTGTCCCACTCTCGTCAATTATACACATTTTACATCTACTTCCAGCAGCAGATTCGATCGCTTTTATCTTTCTGATTCTTTATGTGGGCAGCTGTTAGTGAAAGACGTAATACCCACTTGATTCACTGATCACTGTGTCACTGTGCCGTAGCTGTAACTTTGCCCCATGTGCCGCAACCGGTAAAACTGTATCGCCCCTCCTGGATGTTGAACGCATCCTTCTTAGAGTATCCTTTCCTCGAGATTATCGTTCAAGAGACTTGGGCTCGTCTTTTGCGTTCGCAGGACCGTTATCCTTCTCTTATGGAATGGTGATCAGGACAGGCTAAACCTTTTCTCCGGAAAGTGTTAATCCGTTACGTCGCTAAGATACGTGGGCTCTCCTTCGGACCCAGGAATTTTATTATTCCGTGTTGTGACAACTTAATAACGGGGCCAGTCACACTCCCTGACGGATTACGGATATGCGCCATGTAAAGGCGAAGCTTCTTCAGTTAAAGAGACAACAAATTGAGGGGACTAAAGGTGCGATCAAAATCCCGCTCCTTCTTACATGAACTGACCGTATTTTACCTTATCCGCTCGCGCCGAAAAAGAGCATGTATCACGTCCTTTCATCACACCGATGGTCTCGTATTGACAACTCAAAGTGACCTTTCCAGAGCGAACTATAATTACTTTACTGACATTTATGATGTCCTTGCTACTGATACGATTGTCCATGATGCATTTACTCCTCTCCTGGACTGCGTGCTTACTTCCGCATTAAATTATGAATTTCTAAGTGACTTTATTCGGGATTATATACATAGACTTATTGTTGATTCACCATGCCAAAAATCGTCGGGACTAAACGGTATTCCTATGGAATTTTATGTACATTTTTGGCCTCTTATAGGCGATACAATTACGTCACTGGTAAATGAGGTGATCCGGGGTCCTCGATTCCTGACCCCTTCAAGGTTGGTAAAATTCCGAAAACAACCGGTCGCCCAGACACTGCTGAATTCCGTCCAATCACACAACTTAATTTCGATTACAAAACTGTCTCCCGGGAGGTTAATAGCCGTTTGTCGGTACTGCTAGAGAAAATTCTGGCTGTTCACCAAAGCTGTGTGCCTGGGCGAACGATAGTGACTTCAGCAGCTGAATGCCGGGACGTTGTCTCTGTGGCTGCAGCGATTTCTATTTCTGGAGCCATGCTTTTTATTCGTTTTAATAACGCATTTGACCAGTTCAGTCACGGTTTCCTGATGCAGGAGCTCAAGGTAACAAGTCTCCATCGTAGTGGGTGTCGGGTATTATCCAATCTCTTTGCTGGTATTCATGCATCTGTCGTAGTGAACCGACAACTTACTCCCCAGATCACCGCCCGACGGGGATTACATCAGGGTAGCCCCCTTTCCAAGTCGCTTTTTGTCTTGTCCTTAGATCCTCTGCTTCGCCGTATTGCCGGTCAATTATGTGTCTGTAAGGTATTACAAGAAAACTTCCCGATACAAGGGTACGCGGATGATGATTGCTATTGATACGTCATATTTATGACATAACCTTGCTCAAGGACATATTGGATTCCTTTTATTCTCTGCATCTACCTTTGCCTTACACGTAAGGTGGCACCAAGTAATTGCGGCTATGGTGGTGCCATCTATTGGTAGATAGCGCCAGTGTGGTGTTCAAAAATGGTTCAAATGGCTCTGAGCACTATGGGACTCAACTGCTGAGGTCATTAGTCCCCTAGAACTTAGAACTAGTTAAACCTAACTAACCTAAGGACATCACACACATCCATGCCCGAGGCAGGATTCGAACCTGCGACCGTAGCGGTCACGCGGTTCCAGAGTGAAGCGCCTAGAACCGCACGGCCACACTGGCCGGCTTACTGGGTATTAGCGTGGGCACCGTCCACACCATAATGCATCGACAGTTGAACTTTCGAAAAATCCTTGTGCAGCGGATTCCTCACCAACTTACCGCCGATCAGTGCAGTACTCGAATAGCGCTGTCTTAGGGTCATCTGCAAAGTTATTATGAGGAGGAATACAGCTTTCCGTCGTGTATTGTCGCATGTGGGCCGGCCGGGATGGCCGAGCCGTTCTAGGCGCTACAGCCTGGAACCGCGCGACCCATGCCTCGGGCATGGATGTGTGTGATGTCCCTAGGTTAGTTAGGTTTAAGTAGTTCTAAGTTCTAGAGGACTGATGACCTCAGTAGTTGAGACCCATAGTGCTCAGAGCCATTTGAGCCGTTTTTTGTCGCAGGTGACGAAACAGTGTCACCATTTTGAACCGGAAAGCAAGCGTCAGAGGAAGCAGTGGAAACATGCGACTCACCACCTCCAAAGAAATCAAAGGCCGTGCACACCAGTTCTGGTAACGCCATGATGTTCTTCTTTTTTGACCACAAGGGCCCACTGCTTGTCGAGCTCCTGGAATAGGGAACCACCATCAGTGCCCAGCGTTATGGAGCCACTTTACAGAACTTTAGACGAGCCATCAAGTCGAAACGCCGAGGCATCTTATCCAATGGCGTTATCCTGCTGCAAGGTAATGCCCACCCACACACGACCAATGCGGTGAAGACGACGTTGCAGCAGTTTCGATGGGAAACGCTGTAACATCCACCGTACAATCCCGACCTTTCACCGTGTGACCATCATGCGTTTGGACCTCTAAAACGAGCTATTCGTGGACATCGATTCACAACGGACGACGAAATGTGCAACGGGGTCGAGGCCTGGATTCGACAGCAGCCTACTAGCTTCTTCAAGGATAGAATCGACAGGCTAGTGTCGCAATGGGATAAATGTGTCAACAGTACTGTGTGCGACTACGTTTTCGAGTTTATAAAATCGTTACTGTTACTTTACACTAGTGAATGGGTTTCATTTGAATGCTCCTTATATAATATTGCGGTTATAAATTGACAGATTATATGACAGAATCGTCACTATCCCACCCAGATCTCGCATTACTTTTGGCTGGGGATTGTTGTCTTACTGCAGTTTGGTTGGAGTATGATGGAAGGTTAATAAGGGTGGCATCAAATAAAACTGGGTTTTGCTGTGCTGGTCGATGCATTAATCTTATGGATTAAGACTGTACTGGTTGTTAAAATTTCACAAGAAAATCGAGTTCGTCTGTTTGGCTGAATTTATTGACCACTGGACTCTGGGACAGTAGAAACTTGTTATCTGGATATGCTTTCTGGGCAGTCGTCCTGTTCTAATGGGCCTGGAAGCATTTGGGGAGACTTCACTTTCGTCGACTTTTGATAGCCTCACTGTTTCCTGTTCTACCGCCAACATTTTTTTGTATTGCGAATGGAACATTCAAGATAAATTTATGATAAGTCTCAATAACTCATTTTCTTCATTGAAAACGTTACTGGAGAAAGGTAATTTTCTTGTTATACAGATAACGCTTCTTATCTTTCGCTGCGACTCCATTTCAGCCTTACTGCGATTTTAAGGTTCTCAGATAAATATCCTTTATGATTTTCCAACATTTCTGTATCTCGTCACCTAAAGTAAATTTTATATAGATTATAACTCACATAATTACAATTTTCATATAACTTTCAAGCGTATAGGATCAGGGAATTCATTCCATTCAAGTCACTGTGAGTCTCTGTTTGGCCGTTCCTCCCTTGCAAACATTATTGGTGACACGATTGTGGCTATATGGGGGACGGTCATAAAAGAGTTCAATAAACAACCATCAACTGAAGACAGGATTGAAATCAGTCAGAAGTATGAGATGAGATGAAAGCCAATTTCCCTCATTTTGTGGGAGCCAATGATGGGAAACAGGATTATCAAACCATCAGGATCGGCAAGCGAATTTTTCAACTTAAAACAGGCCTTATGGTTGTCCTGGTAGCTGCGGAAGATAGCAATTATTGTTTCAGATACGTTGATGTGGGAGGCTACGGGCGTGGAGGAGATTCAAATTTGTTCGCTGCAACTGATCTAGGAAAAAATCTGCGCACAGACATTAAATTTGCCACAGTCAAGACCTCTTTTGCACTGTCCTATCTGTACATCTCTTCCCTTTTTATTTGTGGCTGACGAGGCATTTACCCTACGTGAAAAACTCTTAGGAGCTTATCCAGCAAAAAGCAAGGCGCATAAAAAATAAAAAAGAATAAAAAAAGGATATCTGAGGATTGTCGGTGGTTACAACTTCGAGGACAGTCTGACATGTACATTGACAAGTATGTCTGTAGGCAGAACTACAGGAAACCAACCGGAAAAATGGACAGAGAACACTTTCCAGACAACAATTGTTCTAGTCGTAGATCAGTGCTTTGGCAAAACAGAGGCACAGATTAAATCTTAAAACGTTCCCATAATCGGAATTTTAAGAGGAACTTGCTTGTAAATATGTGTCAAGTAATACATAAGACTCTTTATATAGTTTTCATTCTCGCTAAATGTATTTGTTTCTTCTCGTTTCATTATCTGACGGAGTCCCCAATAAGTGGCAGGATAAGTGCTTGCCACGACTCCATCTTCATTCTTCTGTTTTTATAATCTGGCCATCTTATATCATATATCAACGGATATTTATGTTCTTCTAGAAGTAAGAGTTCAGTGTCTACCCCCCATGTTGTGCATCATTAAGAGCGTCCTGGTTGGGAGCGCGCGACGGAGTGAACGCAACGTCAAAAACTGTTCTTGAGGCCACTCAGGCAGTTGGAATTCCAACAGGAAAATATAGCGGGATGCATTTTGCGTACGGCCTTGGAAACGCTCCGCGCGTGTGCAGTAATTTTGCGTGAATTCCAGCAATTGTGTGGCCACCCTCATTTACACGTTGCAGTTGCGTTTCTGACGCGTTTCTTGCACCTCAGATCCCGTTGGAAATATTTTTTCCTTTAGGTGTACATTAAGTACCGTGTTTGAATAAGAGCAAATAGAACGCATCAGTGCTGCTGCGGTGACCATTGTTAGGATGTTGCTACGTAACGTATGGAACGAACTACGGCTACGACGTTTCTTATGTGACAAGAGACCCACTCACAGAAGATCTATAGAGAGCAAAATGCCATCTTGGTGAGTTTACGGCTCTATTCGCGCATCAATCATATTCGTACATGTAATACATTGAAAAATGTAGAGCTTTGAAAACGAATGAATCATTTATAGTAGTCCTGCATCATTTTTCTTCCTTTTTTATTTTATTTTGTGATGTTTTCCTTATACTGCCGCAGTTTGTACATTTGTATGATAACACTACAGAATTTCAATGTATGAGAAGACAGTCTTTGAAAGACAGTATATGCATTTGTTGAGAGTGACCTATCGATAGTGAACAGTTCGTTCGGTGTGGTTTGGTGGCGTTATGGTGTAGTTGCTCTTGTTTCTCGTGTTGAACGGCGCTACTAAAATGCAGATACTGAAACGTGAATTTGGTTTTTACGAACGGCAGGATGCCTGTGTTAACAGTAAATAAAGTGCGACATTCAGCTGATTGGCTGAAGACTATTTTGCGGGTGCTGCCCACAGCTGTCACATACTTGCAGTCGAAACAAAGCGTGAACAGCATTAATGCGACTAATGAAAGCAAATTGTTGATTTGAAAGAACCTGTAAGGGAAATAAGATCTTTGAAATACCACAAGAGTAGCGAAATACTGTTAGATGATTGTTATACATAATACCGTAGATACGCTATAGTACTCCGTATTTAACTCTCAAGCACGCGTGTATTATACGCTAGGTACTTTTCGAAGGCCGAAGCTTTCAATATTAAAGTTTCGGTGATACAGCCGTGAACAGTCAAGGAATAACCTTAAGCGGAGGATACAGAATCTGGACCCATCATCTTATAATTCAAGAATACCAAACCACTGTCGTCGCGGAACTTTGGAATCCAACCACGAGGTAACATGCAGTATTCGCTTAGGCTTTTTAGTTAGGAAAAGCAAGCTCTCGTTTGTTTAGAAATGAAGGATGTGTCTTTTGTAATTATTCATAAGTAGCACATCCGAACATTTTTGTAACTACCGAAATTCCTATTTCCTGCTGCTATGCCTTTGTTAATTAACGGTTGCTACTAAAAATGTGTTGATTTGTCACTGACTCACACAAGTCAGTGAGCACTAAAATAATTTTTTTTCCAAAATTTAAAATGTTCTTACTAATTTTGTGATTTAATATAATAATTTAACTAATCAGAAATCTTTTGTTTCTATTGTATGTTTGTCTACATTTTTAGTTTTAATTTTGATTCAAACAGATCAGAGCTTCTCTATAAATTTGTGCCACTCCTAATTTCTTTTTTTAAATTTTAGGCTGATCTGTTTTTGACTTTAAGACTTACGGTAAATGATGATGGAGATCTATTGAAGTTGAGGAAACTTTCATTTAACATTTTCAATACTTATTGTTTAATCTCAACCTCACATTTTTATCTTGTCAATTATAATTTAAGAAACTTGCATTTCTTACAATAATGTCTTGATTTATGTTAAACTCAACCATATACTTCCCATAACTGTACAAGTATAATCCTATTCACAAACATATTTATACCCCCAAAGTCCGCGGCTCGTGGTCTTGCGGTAGCGTTCTCGCTTCCCGTGCATGGGGTCCCAGGTTCGATTCCCGCCGGGATCAGGGATTTTCTCTGCCTCGAGATGACTGAGTGTTGTGGGGTCTTTCATCATCATTTCATCCTGATTCATTCGCAAGTCGCCGTAGTGGCGTTACGGAACTTGTGGAGCGGCGGCCGAACCACCCGCGAGGGGTCTCCCCGGTCACCAATGCCATACGTTCATCATTATTATACCCCCCCAAAAATCTTAAAGTTATGCATTTTAACTTAACAAAAACTTTAAATTATTGGTGACTTTTACAAACATACTAAATTTCTAATCCCACTAACTACTCCACAAAAATTAACACCATGGAATTGCTAAACCGATTGTTCTGTATATATTCTATATTTTAACAAACACATTACATATTAGAATGTTAGCTCCCCAAGAAAATATCAACATTTGGTTTTCTTAATTTAGACATGTTGAAAAATATGAAATACAAGGAAATATTATTGACACGTCAACATTAAAATTTAAAAGCATTGTTAATAAAGATTGTTTCTGACACGCAAGGTTCTTCAAAAATTAAATATTTTTAATGAACTATCAACTTCGTATGTTTGTAATTTTTTTCAGTTTGTTCGGATACTATCCTGTCACAGACAGTCCTTTCTCCTATATCTTCAACGTGGTTCATTGGAGTCATCACTCTCTTCTTCATGCACCTCGATTTGTCTTCGCTGAGCATGGAATGACTGTCGACCATGCACCTCGACATGTCTCCACTGAGCATGGAATGACTGTCGGCCATGCACCTTGATGTGTCTCCTCTGAGTATGGAATGACAGTCGGCAGAGAGAAATGTTGCTGAAGGTATGAGCGTGTAGTGAATGCTTGGTTTCCTTTGATCCATTCCGCATGTGCCCATTGCGAAATTGTGTTAGAGACCTATTCTTGCTAGCATAGAAACTTATTTTCGTCATTTAGCGAATCTTTATGCCGATTCATCATTGGCCAATTCGTCTCCAGGTCTCCATATGAGTAGTCATGTCACATCTATCAGTGTGACATCCGAAAGTGTTGCAATTTGCCATAAGGAATATTGGATATTTGGACTGCTAGAACAGTTAAAAATTGGATTCTTTGTTGGTAGGTAAACGCAATAGTAGTCATGCGTGGAAGGGGATTTGGAAACGTTTCTTGATCTCTTCTGGTCCAAGCTCTTCTTTCATTCACATTTTCTGCGTTTAATCTTCTGTTCTTGTTGCATCTAGCTGTCTTATCACTTGTGTCTTCATTCTTCTCTGGACCGGGAATTGGGATTGAAGACCTGTTTAACCTCATTGTTTAATCCGTTATTATGGTGTTTTCTTTCAAATTGTTGTGTATCCTTTATTGTAACGGTTTGTTCGTCAAAACAGATTGCACAGCCTTCCATCGTTTTCTTGCTTACTCCCATGAGTGTTCAGGGAATGTCTTGCAATTGTTGAATTCCGTATGTTATGATAACAGTTTCAGCCATTGTGAGCCTCGAGTTACAGAAATGCGCCTCTTCTTTTTCCAGTGGATTGAAGCACTCGCTCGTCGTGTAATATGCCCGCTTCCATTCCGGTTCGGTTGACATCCATCATCTCTCCTTATGCTGCTCTAAACAGTTTGCGATAGAAGTGCTAAGTACCGAACACTTTCGCAAAACCGTTGTTATAACGATTGCAAGTGGCTTTCACCTGAATAAAGCTCTCATGTTGGTACATGTTGATCGTATCCAAGATGCGTTGTAGATCTCCAAACTTTTCCACAGAGATGTCATCCTCTAGGACTGTTGCTTCCAAAAAGGCACCTTCTTTCATCATCTCGTAAGCTGACGTACCAGGCAATCACTCCCAGTGTCCTTTCCTCTGATACCTAACCACTCTATTCAATTCTGCTGTCGATATGGAGGCAATAATGCTGCATCATTCTTGACGATGTCTTGTATGATATAATACTGTCCAAACTTTTGTCTATATTACTTTTCTTATGTATTCACACATTCTCTAATTTACATGATATTCTTACCTATCTTATCATAATCCCTTACTCCCTTAAAGTACGTTACAAGCTTTACAAACAGTAAATTGCTAAGCAACCTTACAAAATTCTTTATTTAAACTGTACAAAAAATTTTCCTATTATCCTTTTCATTACATCTTTTATCCCCACTCTATGTAAACATTTTATTAGTATAAAGATCATGGTTTCCTCATCTCCATCACGATGGATAGTAAGAGCGAAATAGATGGTGATGAAGGTTAGTGTGTTTGTAAGTTCTTTTTGCTTCTTTTTTTCAAACTACAGGTACCTCATATTATCATGAAAACTTCTCACCTTGGCTCCGCCTCCAGCGTATTTTTCCCTGCAATCTCTTATTTTCGGCATTAGCTGTAACAGAACTTCAAAAAACAATATATCTCCTCACTTTTTTTCCCAAAAACTATCTCTACTGTTCTATTGCATTGTGCTAAAGCTTATTTTTCTGAGTTGTACTTATCCCTTTCTCCTTCTTCTAAACAGCAAACTTTTTAATTTCTTTCTTCCCCCATCATACTCTTCCGTATTGAAATCCTCTCTGCGGTAAACTTACATCCCTTGTCTACCTTCTTCCACGAAATAACATGTTTCTCGCCTAGCTTAATAATTCAATTCTGTCTTAATTCGTACCTCCAAACGACGTTTTATATTTATTTCCCTCGTGTCTCCATTTTAATATCAACTTATGGTAACATCCACAAATCATATATGCTTCTGATTTTCCCCCAAAATATCACCTCAACTATATGTTCACCGTCCTCGACGGAACAAACCTGAAATGAATATCTCCTTCTTAGCCAATTCTTTACTTCCTTCCTACTTCTTGGCTTCCTTTTGTCCACAGAAGTCAACTTCTTTCTACTTTACACTACATTTTTACAGAGAATCTACTACTATTTCGTCAAACTATCCCCATGCTAAGCAGGGATGGCTAGAGGACAAATGTAAGGATGTAGAGGGTTATCTCACTAGGGGTAAGATAGATACTGCCTACAGAAAAATTAAAGAGACCTTCGGAGATAAGAGAACAACTTGTATGAATATCAAGAGCTCAGATGGAAACCCAGTTCTAAGCAAAGAAGGGAAAGCAGAAAGGTGGAGGGAGTATATAGAGGGCCTATACAAGGGCAATGTACTTGAGGACAATATTATGGAAATGGAAGAGGATGTAGATGAAGATGAAATGGGAGATACGATACTGCGTGAAGAGTTTGACAGAGCACTAAGAGCCCTGAGTCGAAACAAGGCCCCGGGAGTAGACAACATTCCATTAGAACTACTGACGGCCTTGGGAGAGCCAGTCCTGACAAAACTCTATCATCTGGTGAGCAAGATGTATGAGACAGGCGAAATACCCTCAGACTTCAAGAAGAATACAATAATTCCGATCCAAAGAAAGCAGGTGTTGACAGATGTGAAAATTACCGAACAATCAGTTTCATTAGTCACGGATGCAAAATACTAACGCGAATTCTTTTCAGACGAATGGAAAAACTGGTAGAAGCGGACCTCGGGGAAGATCAGTTTGGATTCCGTAGAAATTTTGGAACACGTGAGGCAATACTAACCTTACGACTTATCTTAGAAGAAAGATTAAGAAAAGGCAAACCTACGTTTCTAGCATTTGTAGACTTAGAGAAAGCTTTTGACAATGTTGACTGGAATACTCTCTTTCAAATTCTGAAGGTGGCGTGGGTAAAATACAGGGAGCGAAAAGCTATTTACAATTTGTACAGAAACCAGAAGGCAGATATAAGAATCGAGGGGCATGAAAGGGAATCAGTGGTTGGGAAGGGAATGAGACAGGGCTGTAGCCTATCCCCGATGTTATTCAATCTGTATGTTGAGCAATCAGTAAAGGAAACAAAAGAAAATTTCGGAGTAGGTATTAAAATCCATGGAGAAGAAATAAAAACTTTGAGGTTCGCCGATGACATTGTAATTCTGTCAGAGACAGCAAAGGACTTGGAAGAGCAGTTGAACGGAATGGACAGTGTCATGAAAGGAGGGTATAAGATGAACATCAACGAAAGCAAAACGAGGATAATGGAATTTAGTCGAATTAAGTCGGGTGATGCTGAGGGAATTCGATTAGGAAATGAGACGGGTAAAGTAGTAAATCAGTTTTGCTATTTGGGGAGCAAAATAACTGATGATGGTCGAAGTAGAGAGGATATAAAATGTAGACTGGCAATGGCAAGGAGAGCGTTTCTGAAGAAGAGAAATTTGTTAACATCGAGTATTGATTTAAGTGTCAGGAAGTCGTTTCTGAAAGTATTTGTATGGAGCGTAGCCATGTATGGAAGTGAAACATGGACGATAACTAGTTTGGACAAGAAGAGAATAGAAGCTTTCGAAATGTGGTGCTACAGAAGAATGCTGAAGATTAGATGGGTAGATCATATAACTAGTGAGGAGGTATTGAATAGGATTGGGGAGAAGAGAAGTTTGTGGCACAACTAAACTAGAAAAGGGATAGGTTGGTATGACATGTTCTGAGGCATCAAGGGATCACCAGTTTAGTATTGGAGGGCAGCGTGGAGGGTAAAAATGGTAGAGGGAGACCAAGAGATGAATACGCTAAACAGATTCAGAAGGATGTAGGTTGCAATAGGTACTGGGAGATGAAGAAGCTTGCACAGGATAGAGTAGCATGGAGAGCTGCATCAAACCAGTCTCAGGACTGAAGACCACAACAACAACATCTACAACATCCCCATGCTGATCTCTGTCTTCCTCCTTGCATTCTATTCTTTCCCCAGAACACATATCGTTTGCAGATGAGTTACTTTAGTTCTTACATTACTGTTTTTCCTTAACAACTATCCCCTTGATCTTTTACTGAGATAAGTACAAATTAAAAAGTTTTATTTGTGTGTATTTTCTTAGTTTCCCTACTCTTTGACTTCTAGATTTTGCTCTTGTTGGACTCTGGATGTCGGGTACAACTAATTATTCTTGTGGAGCTAATTTTTTGTTGTTTTACCCTTTACACTATTTCATATGACTCATATGGTGCAAGCCCAATAATTTTCCTGTTTTTGGATTAATCAATTCGACTGCATTATCGTGGACCACTTATTTCCATAGGGCCTTTGTGTATCGAAAAGAACTTGGGGCTTTGATGTTTTTTCTTGCTGGAGAGATGGTGGGTTTTTATAAATATCTTTTCTCTTAGTGAAAATACTCGTGAGTTTGACGTTTTGTCTGCTCGGTTCTTTCTATTTAACGCCACAGTCTTCAAATTGCTCAGTGCTAATTTTACAAGATGTTGATGTTTTACTCTGAGTACTGGTGGGAATTTAGTTCTGCTTTGGGTTTCAATACTGGTGTTGCAAATGGTGCATTATCCTCTTATCATACCATTTCTCTCTCGGTTTTGCATAAATGAACTACATCTTTCACAATTTGGTCATCGTCAGTTTCTGTACAGCTGTCTGTATTAACTTGTAACAACTCTTGTTCCCCATCATCGCTCGATTCCCTGTCAATTGTCTCCCAGTATGTTGGTGTTTGCATCTGATCACCCCTTAAACCTACTTAGAATCTTGCTGATCAAAGCTAAGTTTATTACACGTTTAATAATTTTGCGACTGAATCATTTGTGAGTGGAGTTCGTATCTTTCATCATGTTATTTCTGTCTTCTATCAGGGTTAGGTGGCCTCAGATCGACTTTCTTTACGATTCATTTCGCGTGTGTATTCCTGCTCATGTCTGATTCTCCCAACCTGCCTGCCTTCTAGGCATCTCAGTTCCACCTGAATAACTTGGGTTCTGTGATGGAAGACCTCTAAACCTTCCTACTCCGTTTGCACGGTGATCATATCGCGAATTGAAGTTACCACCATAGTTTCTAGGACCAAAGCCATTATTGTAATTCCGCGGCTCACCGAAATCATAGTTATTGTTTGACCTCTGTGAGTTTCCAAAAACATAGCTATTATTATTCCGTGGCGATTACTATTCTTCCTAAAACGATTACCTTTTCCAACATCATTATTGCCATTGTAAGCATTATTAAAGGCCAATCGGTTGCTATTATTACCCCTAACATTGGTTTCTCTCACTACACATTGTTCTTTTCACTGAAGATGTATTCAAGTTCTCTTCTGATTCCTTTAAATGCCTGTATATCTCCTGCTCTGCCAACCAACGACTGGTGATAACGAAAGGGAAATTTCGTTGTGCACATTCGTATCAGGTTCCAATCACTGTATGGATTGTCTAAACACTGATTCTTTTTCGTCATTTCTTCAGAAGATTTAACTGGCTTCTTTTCTCCTGAATTTTCGAATGACTCCTTCTGTAACAACTCATATATTATCCTATTTTGGATTTCCGTGGACCACTATCGCCCCAAGATTGCCCAAGAATGCATACTTAAACTGACAGTTTGCAGCGTCTCTTTGCTTGGTTTCCGCTATTGCGCCTTCCATCTGACCACAAATGAAGTCACGTTTATGGCTAAGTGGCTATTGCTCTGGTGAACCGATCTGGAATTGATGTATAAACGTGCGGGGGTGTAAGCCGTTACTGCTTTCTCTGTAATGTTGGAATTTTCTGACTGTCAAAAAGTGATCATTGTCAAATTTTTCTATTGCATCATATGGCGCTTGTGTTTGCGCAAAATTTTCCGTTCCCTTCGACTGTGTCATGTTTTCGTTTATTCGTCGTATCACATTTGGATCCTGAGATAACATATTCGAGTCCCATTTAGCATCGCATCTACGCAGTGGGGCCTAATTATCAAAACCGTACTGTTCCTCGTCTATCGGACAGAAAGATATGTTTAAATTTCCCGTTACTGGATCAGTTTTTTGCCTCTGTATTTGATTCGCATTGACCTGCGGTGTATTACCTGTTTTACTGTAACTCACAAAGTGAGAATGTGGTGCATGTGTCGCCGTAACTTCCTTTGTTATCGCGTCATTCGCGTATGTTCGGGGGATCGGCTGCCAGACTATTGGAATGCGCGCAGTTACCGCTTCTCGCACTATTGTCTGCTGTGAACGCACATAACCTGCTTCGTTCACCTGGCACAACTGTTCTCCTCCCATTTGCTTCTGTTTCGGATCGGAAAATACTCACGCAACCTCTTGTGGATATACACGTGGAATCTTATGACTTTTTTTTGTGTTTCCGCAACTGCCACGGAAGATTGCATAACTGACTTGGTTACCTCTGGAATTTTTTCCATCGCTATGTCGGATGATACTATGATTCCGTCGCCTTACTATTGCTTTCTGTACTGTTGTCTATACACTGCTCCACTTCTGTACGAAGCTGTTCATACCGCTGCTGATTTTTCGTGACGATGTTTACAATGCGTGTATCGATTCTTTTTAACGCGGCTTGTGTGATAGTTTTCTGACATTGTCTTCTTCCACTATTTGTTGAGCCTTACCAGACGTCTTACGTGCTAACTTATCAAACCTGTGGTTGATATTAGACACTGCATCCTGCACCTGGTCAATGGCAGAACGCATTTTTTTCTGGTCACCCATTAGCGATTGAATTAGTTCGCGAGAGTCTCTTTCCGAATTTCAGTAAACAGTACATTAGCTTCTGTTCACAACTTTGCCTGATATTTGCGAACTTTTTCGAACCCCTGATTGGTTTCAAATTTGGGACCATTTAAAGTAGCATTTGTTTCTGTTTTTAAGTCTGCTAACCCAGCATTTGTTTCTGTTTTTAAATTCGCCGTTTCGGTTTTTAAGCCTGCTAACCTCGCATTAGTCGTTTTACTTGTTTGCTTGACAATAATAGTCAGTTGCTTCAACATTGCGAACACACTGACTCTTCCCCATCGTCACCTGCCACCATTTGGTGTAAATTTTGCCGTTCGCGTCTTTCACGTGACGTTTCACCTTCTTCTGCGCATAGTGCTGACGCACTTACACACATTCTTTCCGTAGGAAACTGTCCCGTTTGATTTAGAATTACAACATTTGATTCAATGTACCGTAGTTGCTCGTCGTCTGGTTCTAACCCACTAAATCCGTCTTCTGTTCGATTTTGTGTGGTCTCAGACTGCGATACCAATCGCGAAACCGACCCCATTCCCTCCGCATTGTCACTTTGTTTGGATTCGTGACTTGAACTAGATACTTTTCGTTGTACATCATTTTCCATTCTATCAAAATCTTCAGTGTGCCATGTATGCAATGTTCTCCATCCTTCCGTCATCTCCGATCGTCTAACTAACCTATGTATTTTTCGACCTGCGCGGGACTGAGCTCTTCTCAAGTTACATGACCTGAGACGTCTCCAAAATATCATAGAAAGTTTCTTAGACTATAAACACTTGATTAGCAACGCTGTTCACTGTTTATGGATGTTCAAACCAATTCAACAACACCGTGGATACCTTCGCGTGAACCAGCAAGGTTATGCACAAGCTACTTTTATACAAACACAAAACTTTGTCTTTACTCGTTGATGCTACTGTTTCTTGGCTGTGGATCACACATTTACAGTATTCTGACCACTATGTAGACATATACATTGAGTAACCTTACCACAATAAAATTTTTTTCAATACCAAATTTTGAATTCTCTTTCTAATTTGAATAATTGCCATCCTGGTAGACCAATTGCCATCATCGCAGGGTCACCATTATCTGACACTCCACTCCTTTTCTCTATCTTCAGACATCAGCAAAACACCCTTTGTGTGTTAGCGACTATAAAATAAATGACTGGGGTAAGGAGTGGACTCTTATTCTATGACAGAGCACAACAGTGTTTAGCTGTACACAAATTGTTTTTAATTCAAGGTTATTATAAAAAATACATGATTTTACATAGGTTGCAACATGACAGTGTTAGGACAGTTGTCAAGATAATGCATTAAGTCCTGTTTACTCGAAATAACACGACACTGAACACAACAATAGCAAATTTTAACCAGAACATTCTCTACAAAATTATTCTTATTACTATATCGTGAAGTTGGCCAGTATTATAACAAATCATATCGGTGCTATTCTGGATGACAATCAAGTCTACGGAGGATTGTAAGTTTTTGTGACAAGCTGAGCAAAAGATTACTCAAGGTTGCTCGACTTCACAGTGGAAGCAAGCTGATGAACCAACAAGTTTACGCCTCTGCAGGCGGTATTCACCGTAGCTGCAATGAGCTGTCAGCTGCATGGCTGCTATCGTCTTCTGAGTCCTATAAAAACTAATGAGAACCATTGCATAGTTTATCAGCAGAAACTCTCGTATGTTTCTCATTAGATGAGAAAACATGTATTCATCCAAATGTTGAAATATGGCGATATGCACATGCATGGATGGAGCAGTGTGCATATTACAATACCCTCTCAGTTCTCACAAGAAAAATTAACTATGTGACTGCTTCGTTTCTCTGCTGTTGGAGCTCAAAGACACTACAGGTAATATGTAGCTGAATATCAGCCAAAATGAATGTAATGTTCACTCAAAACTCCTCCCTTGTGTCGTATAGAGCGATATGAGCCCTATTCTGCCTGCAACTGACGCTGGTTCAGAGTAGATTTCACGAAATTTTCCGCTTTGTGTCTCTCATAGCAAAGCTATCTCCCACCTGGGTCCTTTTGCGCTCCAAACCATGGCTTCTTCTGGCCAATAGGAGCGTTTTATTTTCTGGAAACTATCTCTGCTAATCGCAAACTGTGTCGAAATCTCGGCACTTTCCTCCTTCCTAATTCATGTCAGCCAATCGGACATTTTGTGCCCGTTCCAGACACCCAAAAGTTACATGCATACGTCATGAGTGTACCACACAGTTCGCGTGATCGACTGCATCACCGGTTTGTTCGTTTCCATCTGGATATTCCCCTACGCAGTTTTCTCAAGATTCTTTCTGTACCACTCCGGTGGCCCATCACTTACCTTCTGAATGAGTCACCTGACCCATTTGTTGTCCTTCGCCACGGGTCGCTTTAAGAGCTTTCCATTGTACTCGGCCCGTGATGTCGCCCCTCGCATCTGCTCCCAAACAAAACGTTTCCTCCTACAGCTTGTTTCACCTCTTGCTCACTGACATGCAGGATTTATGTTCGGTGTGTTAATACCGCCGATTTACATTGCATACTGTACAATTTAATAGGTAAATCTGCTCATTTTCGCCGAAGTACGTCAGGTGACAAATTTACCTTCCTGTTATGACGTATAAAACCTCTCATGTAAGGTGGTAAATTGACATTCATTTTATCTGTCACCTTACTCGATGTGTCAATACACTACATCCGTAACGCAGCCTGATGGGCGAAATGCGTACTCAGTGAATTTACAATTCTATTCAAGCAGCAGTGATATTTGTACTTGAAATACTTTGGGAAATATACACTACTGGCCATTAAAACTGCTACACCAAGAAGAAATGCAGATGATAAATAGGTATTCATTGGACAAATGTAGTATACTACAACTGGCATGTGATTACATATTCACGCAATTTGGTTGCATAGATCCTGCGAAATCAGTACTCAGAACAACCACCTCTGGCCATAATAACGGCCTTGATACGCCTGGGCATTGAGTGAAACAGAGGTTGGATGGCGTGTACAGGTACAGCTGCCCATGCAGCTTCAACACGATACCACAGTTCATCAAGGGTAGTGCCTGGCGTATTGTGACGAGCCAGTTGCTCGGCCACCATTGACCAGACGTTTTCAATTGGTGAGAGACCTGGAGTATGTGCTGGTCAGGGCAGCAGTCGAACATTTTCTGCATCCAGAAAGGCCCGTACAGGACCTGCAACATGCGGTCGTGAATTATCCTCCTGAAATGTAGGGTTTCGCAGGGATCGAATGAAGGGTAGAACCACGGGTCGTAACACATCTGAAATGTAACGTCCACTGTTCAAAGTGCCGTCAATGCGAACAAGAGGTGACCGAGACGTGTAACCAATGGCACCCCATACCATCACACCGGGTGATACGCCAGTATGGCGATGACGAATACACGTTTCCAATGTGCGTTCACCGCGATGTCGCCAAAAACAGATGCGACCATCATGATACTGTGAACAGAACCTGGATTCATCCAAAAAATGACGTTTTACCATTCGTGCATCCAGGTTTGTCTTGAGTACACCATCGCAGGCGCTCCTGCATGAGATGCAGCGTCAAGGGCAACCGAAGCCATGGTCTCCAAGCCGATAGTCCATGCTGCTGCAAGCGTCTTCGAACTGTTCGTGCAGATGGTTGTTGTCTTGCAAACGTCCCCATCTGTTGACTCAGGGATCGAGACGTGGCTGCACGATCCGTTACAGCCATGCGGATAAGATGCCTGTCATCTCGACTGCTAGTGATACAAGGCCGTTGGGATCCAACACGGCCTTCTGTATTACCCTCCTGAACCCACTGATTCCATATTCTGCTAACAGTCATTGGATCTCGACCAACGCAAGCAGCAATGACGCGATACGATAAACCGCAATCGCAATGGGCTACAACCCGACCTTTATCAAAGTCGGAAACGTGATGGTACGCATTTCTCCTCCTTATACGAGGCATCACAACAACGTTTCACCAGGCAACGCCGGTCAACTGCTGTTCGTGTATGAGAAAACGGTTGGAAACTTTCCTCATGTCAGAACGTTGCAGGTGTCGCCACCGGCGCCAACCTTGTGTGAATGCTCTGAAAAGCTAATCGTTTGGATATGACAGCATCTTCTTGCTGTCGGTTAAATTTCTCGTCTGTAGCACGTCATCTTCTTGGTGTAGCAATTTTAATGGCCAGTAGTGTAGGACTTTGAAAATGAACGAATCATTTATAGCAGGCCTGTAGTCCCAAAACATCTTTACGTAACGTGAGTGAATCAATGTTCAAGAAATATACACTGAAGAGCCAGAGAAACTGGTGCAAGCAAGCATATTCAAATGCAGTGTTACGTAAATAGGCAGAATAGGGCACTGCAGTCAGCAACTCCTATAGAAGACAAGTGTCTGGCACAGTTTGTAGGTTAGTTACTGTTACTACAACGACAGGTTGTCAAGATTTAAGTGAGTTAGAATGTGGTTTTATAGTGGGTGCAAGAGCGATGGAACACCGGATCTCCGAGGTAGCAATGAAGTAAAGATTTCCCGGTGTGACCATTTCACGAGTGCACCATGAATATCAAGAATCTGGTAAAACACCAAATCTCTGACATCGCAGCAGCTGGAAAAAGAATGGGACCAATGACGACTGAAGAAAATATTTCAATGTGACAGAAGTGCAACCCTTCAGCAAATTGCTGCAGATTTCAGTGCTAGGCCATCAACAAGTGTCAGCGTGCAAACCATTCAACGAGCCGAAGGCCCACTCGTGTACCCTTGATGACTGTATGACACTAAGCTTTACACCTCAACTGTGCCTGTCAACACCAAACTTATACGGGTATGGTAACAACCTCATGAATCCATGGACCCTGTATGCCAGAGGGGGACTGTTCAAGCCGCTGGACGCTCTGTAATGGTGTAGGGCGTGTGCAGTTGGAATGATATGGGAGTGTGATATGTCTAGATACAACTCTGGCAGATGGCACATCCTGTCCGATCAACTGCATCGATTCAGGTCCATTGTGCATTCCGACGGACTTGGCAATTCCAGAAGGAAAATTCAACACCCCAGACGTCCAGAGCTGCTACAGAGTGGCGGTAGGAACTCTCTTCTGAGTTGAATCACTTCCACTGGCCACTAAATCAGACATGAACATTATTGTGCATATCTGGGATGCCTAGCAACGTGTTGTTCAGTAGAATCTCCACCCCTCGTACTCTTACGGATTTGTGGACAGCCCTGCAGGTTTCATGGTGTCAGTTCCCTCCAGCACTACTTCAGACATTAGTCGAGTCGATGCCACGTCGTGTTGTGGAACTTCTGTGTACTCGTGGGGGCTTTACACGATATTAGGTAGGTGTACAAGTTTCTTTGGCTCTTCGGTGTATTATTATGCGGATGTTCTTCGCAATAACAAATATTTATTATTTTAATTAGAAATAATCTGCCAAGACTTCTAATTCAGTTTAAAACGTATGTTGTTGTCACTAGTTCAAACCAAAGAAGAAAAGAGAAATACTAAGTTGTAATGAATATCGCTACCATTTGAAAAGAAACTCAGTTGCTTTTGTGTAGATAGATGTGTTTTTGTGCATGGGACATGCGACTACTATTTCTTACCAGAACCAAAAAGCTAGTTAAAGAAACGGATAGAGGTTGGTGACTGTGCAGCAAGCGGGCAATAGTCGGCCCATGGGACGTAGTCAGGACATTGCAAACCCTCCAGAATCATGTTTTGTGATTTTTAGTACAATGATTCAGTGAAACCTGAGGAAATAAGAAAATATACATGACGGCGGGTGGTATTGTAACATCTGAGAGATTTCAGGATGGCAGAGATGCTACATCACTGCAGGAAAAGCATGTAGAAGTCGCTTCATAAGAGAAAAGATTATACTTTCGGTAAAGTTTTCTAACGCTTGTGCCACCAAAGAATAAAAACTTTGAAAGTAAGTGAGTCATTTAATTATTGGGCAGTTGAATAAAACATAAGCACCAGAACGAAAAAGTCAACGAAAGCGGTTTTCATCAAACGTAGAAAGAAATTTATCAAGCAGACGCTCACCGAACAAGTGAAGCCGTGGAATAAGAGTTTAGAAATATTGAGTGGTCTGATATTGGGGACTTACGGTTTATTGAACAGAAAACATAAGCAGTGGAGTCTGTGGGAAATACTCCACATACTTAAGTAACACTTTGAATAGGCAGATGTTAAGAACTCTTTGACTCTTTATTCAGACAACTCAGGAAGAAACATAGGGAAGAAAGTACAGGAATCAGATTATGTGGTAGATATTGAACCTACCAAGAGTGAAGAGTGCACTGATTAGAAAGAAACAGAATCTGACTCCAAATCAGACTCAAACTGATGATGATAATTATATTATAAATAAGTGAATAAATAAATATTACGATCCTTCAGAATACATATAATTATATACAGACTGCCTGCACAAAATTTACTACACTGAATTGATAAGAAAATAATTTACTTGGTAACATACGCACGACTGTACTTTTGTCAAAGACGGTCGCTCTTAGTTATGTTGCAATGCTTATTTGAGTTGCCACATTACCACATGCATGGAAACAAAGCGTTCGTTAGCTTGGCGGAATCCCAACTACAGTTTCCCTCAGTGATACATAACAGATGTCGCTGGAATTTTCGTCATTTGCGCTGTCCTCGGGAGCCACCGCAGTCTCGGCGCTGGAATGCGACGCCCGAATAAGGCGCCACATGGATTTCAGGCCCTGTGCTCTGGCAACTTAGTGTTTTACCTCTGGTTCCCGTACAAGTTGTAGAAAAATTTTTGATGTCTGTTTTTTATCATTGCTACTTCCAAAATTTCAAAGAATATGTTTCATTTTTAGTATCAACGTCTCCCATAGCTCTGTATTTATCGTGTAGTCGTTCTGAATTGTCGTTCTACACTTTATGTCACAGCCATTCTTGAGATATTTACTTTTGTCTGCTTCATTTTCTGCATTTTTACATCTTCTCCTATCGACGAATCGCGTGTTACTCAATGATTTATACGTCGTCTGCTTCCTCCTCGGCTTCCTTCACTGTTTGTCAAAGCTACCCATTCGTCTTCTATTCTTTCATGTCTCCTGTTTCCGCCAATTATAACCTATTATTCCTTTTGTCAAAAAAAACTCTGGCTCAATACATCATACATTTATTTGAATCTCTGCAGAAACGATTTGAATTTTCCATTTCATTCAACTTAAACTAAAAATGGTACATTCTGAACTTTTACCTCAATCAAATATTTAAGGATCTTATTATACCGGGTGACACATATTTCATCTGTCAAATTCAAATGATACCAGAAATATGGTGAGTGCAAGTAATAAATTAACAGTTACGAAGTACAGGTATGTAACTCGTCATTTATAGTAGTATTTACGAGAGAGCGTTGTACCTTGCGTATAGTGTATCTGGTAACACATGGTATTTTATGGTCTGTGTTTCAATCTCGTGACCAGTTTTAGAATAGAATGAAGAAAATGTACCAGAGACTGCCACATGTCCTTTTCAACATTTTCTACTGTTTTTATTGGTGTGAAACATAAGCTTGTGTTTTGTGGAGCACTTGAAAACATTTCAAGTTCAACATATTTAAGTGTGTATAATATATTACAACTGTTTGGAATATAACGTTAGTTCTTCATTTACTGAATTTTCTGGAAAGTAAAATTCTCTAATTTTTTTTAAGTTACATAGCGTGTGCACGGTTAAGATCGCACACCATCTTGTAGCTTTAAAAGGAAGCGGGGCTTCTTCCGTTGTAAATGTTATACTTGCAAATGAACTGAGGTTCTTCATTGTCTTAACAATTTTGCCTGTCTTGAAAGGGAAAATTTCTGTTTGTTTCCAATAGCTTCCATTTCAAAATATATTTAGCCTGTAACTTTCTTTAAAAACACTTCTACTTAATTTAATATCACTTATTGATTAGTGGTGTGTAGTGAAGTGATAATGTAACACATAGCGCATTAAATACAATATTTATAAGACTTTTCTCGACTGTAACGCTTTTATATTTCCGTAGAATATTTGTTTCTAGATACATTCGACCACGTTGTACCTTGTAGCATTGTTTCACATTGGAGATACCTCAATTTTGCGGAATAAGTTTTGTTATTTCACAAAAAACTGCAGCACCAAAAACGGAATGCCATCGTTTTAAAATGGAATGAGAAAATATATTAAACTGCTATTACAGATCTTACTTCTATTACTCCGGCTAGAGGCAAAAGTCTCAAAAGTGTTAAAAGAGCCAACACTCTCCCGTAACGTAATTACATCTCGAAAATAACTCTCTCCAAATGTACCCCGTTTGCCTGGATGCACTGCTGAGGGCTCGTGAGAAAACTTCCATAACGAGCCTTAACATATCCTGCGGAATAGCACTTGTATCTTGGCGAATGCTAGCCTTAGATACTTGTCTGCAAATAATTAGCAAAGACCATTTTCTTCACAAAAGCCCTGACGAAGCAGCCTGGAGCTGTTAAATCTGGGGAACTGGACGGTCACGTCACATCGCCAATGTGGTATCTCACATGGTTTAGAAACGTTGGCGAGAGTATATCCACAGAATTACATGCTATGCGAGCCAGTGCACCATCGTGTTTCAACTAAATATTATTTAACGAACCCGCTTGCCCGCACTTCCAGAACGAGGAAAGTCTGCAATATTTTTCGGTATGCTACACGTCCGGCGTAATCGCAAAAAATCCAGTACTGAATATGAAATTTCTTTCAATCCAGGTGGATAACAACTTAAAATCCAGTTATTGATAAGCCAATAGGGGAGCTCGGTTGGGAATGTTTCGTCTTTATAATATTTCTCATTTTGCTGACAGGCAGTCAACAGTATTGTCTTATTATTTTCATTAAGATAAATATACTGTTGTAATCGTCAAGTAAATAATGCATCTTTAATGTCGAGAAACACAGAAAAAATATCTGACATTGAAATAATGAACAGTCAGTAATGCTTTGACAGGTTGACAGGTACTTATCTATTAAAATTCCATAACAACGATCTGATAACAAGTAATGCCCATTGTGTAGGTATGTTTTGTTGGAATTACGCCGGGGACCTGATTGTAATTATTTCTATACTATCATTGTCTTTTACACTGAGTAGCCAAAACATTGTGACCATCGGCTTAATAGCTTGTTTGTCCGTCTTTGGAAAGAAATAGATCAGTGAGTCTTCGTATTAGGGATCCGACAATGTGTTGGTAGGTTTGTGGAGGTATGTGGCATTAGATGTTTACGCACAGCTCATGTAATTCTCATAAATAACGGGTCACTGATTTGCGTACGCTGTGATTGCGCCCGACCCAATTGGGTTCCATAGCATTTGCATTAGGCGACTATGGTCCCCGAGACATCAACGTGAGTTCACTATAATGCTCCCCAAACCACTGTAGCATGGTTATGGCTCCGAGGCACGGACAATTATACTGTTTAAAGATGACATCTCCGTCGGGGAAAACATCAAGTTTGAAGGGATGCAGGTGGTTGGCAACTGTCAGCGTGTCTTATGTTACAACCACAGGTCCCAAGCAAGCGCAAGAGAATGTCTCCAATGGCGTAATACTGTTCCCATCAGCCTGCGTCCGTGGCGCGCTGCTCATTTCGAGCCGCCGTTCATTTCGATGACGGCGTTTGTATAGACGACCATCGATCTAGTGTAGCAAAAATGTGATTCATCCGAAGAGCCATTGATCGACAGGCGAATTCCGATGTTCTCGTGCTCACTGAAATTGTAATTGAAGATGCTGTTGGGTTAACATGTGACCACGTAGGTCTTGTGTGCTGTGGAACTTCATGTTCAAAAATGTACGATGAACGGTGTGTTTCGAAACACTTCGCTTTGCGTGCACCAGCATTGTGCTCTTTCGGCATAGGTGCTACAGATCATCATCTGTCCTATTTTATAGAGCAGACAAGACTCCGAACTCCACGTTTTGTGAAGAGTCGTGCACGCCCAACCATTTGGCGCCCAGTGGTAGTTTCACTGTCCTATATCTTTCCGTAGATACTAACGACAGTAGCACGTACACATTCGACCAACTTCTCCGTTTTAGAGATACTCGTTCACAGGCTTTGAGTAATAATAATCTGCCCTTGTCAAAGTCGCTTATTTCAGTGAATTTCCCAAATTTCTGTCCATATCTTCAGTAGGGTGATGCTGCTGCGCTTACATACCGGTACCACGTCGAGTGTCCGAAACGCCACCAGGCGGCATCCAGCCTCAGGTGACCAATGGTCATAATGCTTTTGCTGAAATTATTTCTCTGTACTTATGGTTTGTTACACTGATATGTAATCATTTTATAGTATTGTAGTTATCTGTAAGCAGGGAGATTGTGTTGGCATGATATACGTCCATCAATCAATTAATCATTATTTCGCTCTATGCTTTATTAATATGACTCTTTCCGACATACAATGAGGTGACAGAAATCATGGGATAGCGACAAGTGTAGATACAGATGGCGGTAGTATCGCGTACACAAGATGTAAAAGGGCGGTGCGTTGATAGAGCTGTGATTATGGCCACACGACAGGAATAAACAGACACAACACGGAATGGAAGTTGGAGCTAGACGCATGGAACATTGCATTTAGGAAATCGTTAGGAATTTCAATATTCCGAGATCCACATGTGAAGAGTGTGCCGAGTGTACCAAATTTCAGGCCTGACCTCTAAATCCGGACAGCCCAGTGGCCGATGGCCTTCTTTTAACGACCCAGAGAAGCAGCGTTTGCGAAGGGTTGTAAGTGCTAACAAACAAGTAACTCTGCGTGAAATAACCACAGAAATCAATGTGGGACGTATGACGAATGCGTTGCGAAATCTGGCGTTAATGAGTTGTGGCATCAGACAAATGACGCGAGTGCCTTTACTGACACAACGACATCGCCTGCAGCACCCCTCCTTCGTTCCTGACATTGCCGTCAATGATTTTCCTCAGCACGGTTGTGTCGTGGAGGCCTGGTAAACCGCGGCCTGGTCAAATGAGTCCTGATTTTAGTTGGTAAGAGCTGATGGTGGGGTTCAATTGTGGAGCAAACGTGGAGCAAACCCCAGAAAGCCATGGCCCTAAGGCGTCAACAAAGCTATGTGTAAGCTGGTAGTGACTCCATGGTGTGAGCTGTGTTTACATGGGACGGTCTTGGTCCTCTGGTTATGTTCGCTACTTGGAGGAGACTATTTGCGGCTGTTGATGGACTTCATGTTTTCAAACAACGATGAAATTTTATGCGAGATAATGCACCTCATCACCGGGCCACAGTTGTTCGCTGTTGGTTTTAAGAACAGTCTGAGAAATTCGAGTGAATGATTTGGCAACCTAGATCGTCCGACATGAATCCCATTGAACATTAATGGAACATAATCGGGAGGTCAGTTCGTGCTCAAAATCCTGCAACTGCAACACTTTCGCAATTATGGACGGCATGGGTCATTACGTCTGCAACAGAATTCCATCGACTTGTTGAGTCGATGCCACGACGAGTGCTGCACTACGCTGGGCATGGGCAAAAGGAGCTCCGATGAGATATTAGGAGCTTTCCGCGAATTTATGTCACTTCAGTGTTTATGTTTTGCAGAGCACTGAAAAAAACAAGGTTTTAAAGAATCAGTACCTAATATTTTAGAATTATTAGTACTCATTGAAACAAGAAAGAAAGTCCAATTAACGCGAGTCCAGGAATATATATTTATTGAAGTATGAACACTTGATAACAGGAAGGGTTCCCAACGGCGTTCATTCACGATAGTTTTTCGAAGCAGGTGGTCAATGTGATGACCCTCACTGCAGTGTTTCCTTCTGCTCTTCGGTGTAAGGAGACACACAATCTCTGAGGCTGACCGAGCTGTTGCACATGCTGGCGCAATAAAGATGCTGCAGCGTCTGCACATCCTTGATAGGAGTAATTTTAGTGTCGAACGTGACTGCCTGTTTCGGGTAGGCCTGCTCTCTATCGTAACAGCGTTTGGCGTAGCATACATCGCGAGGAGAGCGCGAGGAGAGCAGGGGGTGTCAACTTCAGTGGTAGGTCAAGAACCACTTTTCCACGCCTATTTCGGATGCCGACCAGACGCAGCGATGACATCATTCCCTCGAGAACCAACCGGTGTGGAGCACATTATATTCATCGGCGACAGCCAGTCACGCGGATTTGCTGCAGCAGTCTGCGTGGCGTCATAACCTACGCCCAGTGGTGTGCAGGGGAGTCTTCGGGGAGCACCGTTCAGTCTTCGTCCTTCAACGAGTTCAGTCTTCCGTGAACAGTAACAGTCAGTTATCTCCGACGCAGTTCTTCGGCAGAATTCGTTTGGAATTATCAATCACCATACTGGAGTTCGCCATTACCGTACACAGCCCTCAAGGTTTGGTATGGTCACAGCTCATAGCAAAGCGACGTGGCTATGGGTATAGACTCTGGGCGGATAGCTACTGATTGAGGTGACTATCAGTTATGGAACTCAGGTGTCAGTTGTACAGATTAAATGTGTAACCAGTTGGTTGTAATTTACAATAAATTACTGTTCTTCTACATGGGCTAATTTATTTTGTGTGGCGGTTTCAGAAATGATATATTGGTGCACTCGTTGGAACCAACCACATCTGCGGTACGATCGAACTGTGAAAGCTACGACAGCGTTGTAGAAAAACTCCTTGAGGGATCCTTGTAAACGGAAGTGTAGGTGATTATGGTCAGAGGAACGGGGAGGTAACTGTAATGGTCCGGAACTGTCACCGTAAGACGTTTCTCATGTTGCTGTGAAAATGTGCTGGTGTGCCGTCGTGTACGAACGACAGCTGCGTTCTCTGCAGGCGTGGCACGTCCTCCAGTTGGATACACGATACGTTAATGAGAAAATCACAGTAGTGAACCACATTTAATTTGTATGATAGCTGGTGTGACTCTATATGTCCTAGATACAGACAATGGATCTGCGGCACAACTTTCCAAAAGGATTGACAGTTGGACAATCTGCAGCGATCCTCTTCTTACTTTAGTGTCTGGACGCACAGAAGATGGTTATGGATACAACCATACGACGCAGCCGGTAGGATGACTCACAGTCTGCTGCACTGCTGCAGCTGATCGGTGCACAGTCTTTAAAGGAATTTAATTCTCAAAATGTAGCTCATGCTTTTCTATCTCATGCGAGTGGGCTAAGTGAGGCCTTTCATTGTTTACGTTGTGTGGTACTAGAGAAGCTCAGATGGCACTCGGCGACATGGATGTTTTTCAGAACAGAAGGCACACGCTCACAAGTTAAGAAAGTACTTCCTTATGTTAAAGCACTGCAGAAAATCTTGTTCGCCATATCATGCCGGAGCAGTAGCTTACACTGGTAATAAATGGTGGAAAAGAGAAAAAACAGAATTCTTCTGAACCATTCCTACGTACATAAGCACAACAGTGAAGTCGATTCTATAAAAGAATGCGGCCCATTGTTGGGAGTAGTTTACTGTAGAATGAGTTTCGCCTTCTTATTGAATAATAATGCACTCGACTGACAACTGTACAACACAGCTTGAACCACACAACGGACTTCAGAGTAGTGTGCTCCTAGAGTACTGAGATACAGTAAGAGATTAAAACGTTGAAACACCTTGTTAACTAAGAGGCAATCCAACCACTGTGCTGATATGAGAAACCAAACGTCTTTGATCTCATGAAAAGCGCGTCTCTGGACCTATGTTTACCGAATTTGCATTTTTTCCGTGAGTATTACCACCTCTCAAAATATTTTTTTCACTTTTCTAACACACTGTATAATACGTGAGGAGAGCTAAGCCGCCGGCCGCGGAGGCCGTGTGGTTCTAGGCGCTCCAGTCCGGAGCCGTGCTGCTGCTACGGTCGCAGGTTCGAATCCTGCCTCGGGCATGGATGTGTGTGATGTCCTTAGGTTAGTTAAGTTTAAGTAGTTCTAAGTTCTAGGGGACTGATGACCACATAGTGCTCAGAGCCATTTGAACCATTTTTTTGAGAGCTAAGCTCCGCAATTCCACCAGGACAGGGAGCTGTCGGCCGGTCGTGTCGTCAAGTTTGTCACCACGCTCTTAACTCATCATCAACGCTCCGTCTTCCATAGTTGGAAGATGGTGACCCTTCACACAATCATCTTTAACAGTCTTCTTTTTCCCGGTCTTCTGCATCTTGGAGTAGCTGCCCCATGTTTGGTGTGTCTTCTCCTTTCTCTGGTCCATCCATCGTCTCGGTAGTCTTCCCTGCAATCTTCTCCCTTCGATTTTATCTTGGCTAATCATCTTTTCCAAGTTTTCCTCTATCGTCGAATTATGTGAACAAAGAACTGCAGGGTGCGCTGGAAATAGATACTAGAAAAACTCTTCTCCGCCCTGAGTTCTTGAAGGATTAATTTGTTGGTTCGTTTGTCCATCCACGATATTCTCAACAACCTCCTTTTTGCTCACATCTCAGAGCATCAATTCTTTTGCGGTCCGCTTCAGTTATTATCCATGTTTCAGCGTCATAAAGGAAAATCGGAAACACTAGAGATTTCAGCACTCTCAATATCGAATGTCTTGTTACGGTCCAGTCTTTACAAATTACTGTCAGCTTCGATGCAGCATCTCTACCCAGAACAATGCTACGTGTTATTTCCTGTGTAGAGCCACCCACTTTCTGAACCACTCAGCCCAGGTAGACAAAGTGATCAAATTATTCATATACTGATAGCAAATCGGTGGCTGGTAGTGACTCCCTTCTTTCAATGATCACGATCTTGGTCTTGATTCTTGAGCGGAATAATAAATTGTTGGATGGAGGAGGTCTCCGTCAGTCTTCGATGGCTCATCCGAGAATGTCTGGTAGGTGTCTACTGGAAATATCATGGGGCGTAGTAAAGGATAACCGACTGCAAGCCCTAAAAGCCCTTTAGTATCCAGTTCTCTGGGAAAACTTTAAAATTCGTGATGAGAGCACTGTTAGTGCGTAGCAACGGATGGGAGAAAACGTTAGATCAGTTCTCGGTAAAGCTATTAACGCATAAAATCACGCTTAGTCCCGTGTTGACAACAGTGAAAACCGATGACTTCTATAACATACGTGGTGCCCCCCTGTCCAGATACTGATTTACAGCGAGGCAACGATATACGCTTGCACTACATTAATGGCTTATCAATGCGTAAATGAAACCATCGACGTTAATAACATGAGTATTGAAAAACATTCTATTTCGACAGTGCCATACAACATTACTGAATCGCTGTTACCTTGTAGATTGCCTTAACTTCGACAATAGCCGCGATTTATTGCTGGTTATTAGGGCAGAGAACTGTCCTGAGAGTGTAAGGAGGACACAAATCACATCTATTGGCATGAACAGCAGTATATCATCCCGATAACATTTCCACACCACATAACTGCCACATTATCAGATGCGGAATCGGAACGTGTACCACAATAGCTCTCCAAACGAGTAGACTCACTGAGACAGGTAATAATTTAAAGAGAAGTTAATCATAAAATAGGAGAAACAGATCTCGTACTGTATGCTAAGATGACATGAAACTTAAATTATAACATCCGCCACTTCATGTCCCCTTTAGGGCCTTTGAAAAGGAAAAGGAAAGGAGTACAACAACATTACAACCACTTCTGAATGATTAATTGAGTCTCTATTAATTTCGAAGTCATACACATTCTCTATTCTCTGAAACTGAAATCAAGTTTAACATCTAAATGCGAGTTATTTTGAGAGCTATTACAGTAGTTAAGCTTAACGGAATTGCAATATTCTGATATCCTCGTGTTATTTGAATTATAGTGTAATGAATCGCTTTGATGCTAGATAAGTGAACAAAGCTGTTACCGGATTAGACAACATATCATCGTTTTTTTAAGTCTCGAATCATAATTCATATCCGACCAGTGGTGCACGATGACAGAGAACGTTGCAGGGACTCCTGTACTTGTTCTCGGATGCTACGCGCATCTGTTAAGGAGCTCAATACAGCGATCCTTCATTGCATTGCTCAGACGTGGTTGACTGGAACTTATACGGCGAGTATGCATCCATTTACGTTCACATGCACTCCAACATCGGTGCACGGTCACATCGAAATGCTCGCACAAATAAATGTACTGGACGATTCGACAAGCCGACCGAAAGGAAACCCACTATCAGGTCCCCTTAAAATTGTAATATCGTGGTAACACTGTACCACACGAGTACGTGGCACATACGTGTCCTTCACAGTGATCACTTAACATATTGCCCTCTTCAGGTACCTTGTATGACCTACCAGGCCTGCTAGTAACACTAAACACGAACAACACTAACGCACTCTGGTTATCGTTCCATCTGTCATAGAGTATTCCAATTCTAGTAATTTATACAGTCGTCGTTGGCGCGTAAATATCCGATGTTAAACTGACAATCGACCATGTCTTTTGGTGCTTCACTTTTTTTTTGTTAGTCGGTGTGTCTTGCAATAAAGTGCTGCTGTGAGTGGACGTAAAATCTAGTACTTGTATAAATGCGTAGCGTCTGTTCTTTCGGACATATCCAAAAAAGGAGACACCACGTCCTCAAAAAAGTGAGTTTCTGGGTTGGGCAATGGATTCACCTTCTTTGGAGTGGATGCATATGCACGTCCGACCTCCTGCAGGAATGTCAGAATGGCAAGCTTGGAGGAAATGGACAGGGACTGCGTACAGGTGGCGCACGGTGGAAATGTGGGTCGACAGTGAGGTGGGCCGAGATATTCGGCGCAGGTGCGTTGACACTGTGTGCTGGACGGCACAGTGGTTAACGCACTTGCCTAGTAAGCAGGAGATCCCGGTTTGTATATCGGTCTGGCGCAATGTACCGATGCAGCAGACATTAATAATATCTTTCCTTTCCTTTGCCCGCCCCCCTCCCTCTACCTTCAATTAACATAAAATCTACTACTACTACTACTGAAGTTGTCCCGTGGTCTGGTAACACATGGCCTCTTATATGAAAATAGATCTAGTGTTTAAATCACTGCGTCAGAAGAAAACAAAAAAAAGTGGAAATAACTGTCGGTGTACTCTGATTATCACCAGTAACGAATGATTAGACACACTCTCTCGTATGAAGATCACTATTGGTTCTGGACAGAAAATTAAACAGAAAACTGATAACTAATTTCCTATCTTCCCCTAGATGCTAAGTGATTAATATTTACACAAAGCTGTAAAGACTTCGAATGTAATGAAAGATTGAAACAAACGCAGAAGCAGTGTGAACATACAGTCTCTGCAACATGATACTATAAACCTCTCCTTATATATTTTCATTTTATGATTACCAATGCTAAACAGGGGAAACAACAGTAAGAAACTGTTAGAGCCTCTTTGCAAGTATTTACTCATTCTAGACCACCAATAAGGTAAATACCGACTCTGTAGGGAGATAAGCCACATTGATGCAGTGTGTTGTAAATCCAAATAACAGATCATGGTGTATTACCAGCAAATCAATCTTGGTTTCAGGAACACTATGAAATTCTTCATTTTCACGTCGACGATAATTAGAAATTAAGAAGAAATGGGGAAGATGTATAGATATCGTGAACGTATACTTCGTCACTTAATGTCTATGTGAAAATACGTTCACCAGCTGCTTTCTTTCTTTCATAATACAACAGATTGTTCCATTCAGACATTCACGTGTCACTCTTTGCTAGGCATAGCTGTTCAAGATGGGCAAGGAGCTAATTGGCAATGCACTTTGTCCACTGATTCCTTCCCTGGATTGCGAATCTTGAGAGTCTACAAATATCTTATACGGATACAAATGGGAGAATACGTACGCTAGGCAGTACCATATCTGTCTAATCGGCTGTATTTTCTACAATTCACGCTTCAAATCCCTCAATTTTCGCACAGATCGTCTTTATATACAGGCCAATTGTCTTCATGAAACATGACATATTTCCCTTGCAATCATAGCATTTTTCCCACTATTTTTTTATGCAGTTGGCCAAGTAGATGTATGGCATTTTTTTTCATCTTTTATTATTTTAGGTGCAAGGTAATCCGTAACAGTCCCTACTGTATCCCACAAGTACTAGACATAGACGTTCCGACAGACGTAATCGACGTAACTTTCTGTTGGTTGATTGCCACAGGTTTCCATCCACTGCTCTGACAGCTGTTTCCCTTCTGTGGTGAAGCTGAGGAACAATGTGTCTTCTACAATGACAAATATGTTCACAATAACAGTTAGATAATTTTTTAAATAGTGCAGCATTGATGAAGAATTGGTTCGCTTACATCCTTTCTTCCGGAACTGAACAAACTTTGCATCTATTCGCACAAGAAATATATAATCCGTCAGGAGAAATATACTATTTTCTTTCATTCGACATTCGCATGGCGTCGTCTAGTTTATACAGTAATAATCGGTGATCATCTAATAACATATTACATTTCCATTCGTAAAACCCTGATTGTGGTGTCATTCATGTATATGCTATTCAGTAGAGTTACGGCCGACTAGGTCTCAACCTCCCATTTCTAGAATTCTGAAAACTAACCTATAATATCCTTACAAGTTTCCAATGTTTTTCGATAATTTGCGTTGGCGAAAGACCTTTGACAACAGAGATCTGTATGACGCCTCGATATTCCAGTTAATTCATTTGAATTAAATATAGGCAAACAACTGCTTTAAATATCTGACTACGCAATGCTATATCGCAAATACTTGACTCACAGAACTACAAAAATGTACCAACCTGCCAAAATTTTGTTGACATCAACGCTATGTTTTTGTCACAACGAGGAATTTCCTTTTGTGCTAGCATTGCTATATGTCTAGTGATATAGATGTGGACGGAATGCCTACTTTTACTCTTTATTTCATCCTTCCCTATTATTTACCTCACTATGTTTTACAGCTGCCGAGACTCACTGCTTGTGCTATTTTTGCACAATGGTATCGTATAATACATTGGAATCATATGGCCGCAAAAAAGATTGAGAAGCCTTCCAATTAGCTGCAGCATTTTTATCACGTTTAGTACCTGCCCTGTAGTGACATTGTTATGTTACTTTAGATGTAAAAATGTGCAATACGTACAAAGCGAGAGTGGTAGAAAGAAAAAATTGGCTTTTTAGCAATATGAACTTAAATGAAAAATTAAATCAAATTTTATTGAGATCATACTGAGAATATTTGCTTGCTGCATCATATTATTTTAATGCTTAAAACATTTTCACGTGTTATCTTGAAAAAATACTTCAAATCACAATGCAGTAGACTGTTTCGGTATGGTTTTCTGCAGATTTTATCAAAATGTCAAGCAAATTATTGGGTGAAAAATGCCTACTGCCTTGGATATATTGCGGTATTGTTAGGAGAACTATTTGTTCCTTCTGTCTCCTTCCTTCTGGGATAAACAAACGACCGGAAGCGATACGAAGAGGCTTAATGTGATAGCATTTGGCAATTGTTAAACATGTATATCTACAGGAGGTCGTCTGAGAAACCTTTACGCTTCTCGTGTTGCCTACAAACATCGTTCGCGATAATTTTGACAAACTTTAGAAACTTAAAAATAAGTGCTAGAAGCAAGCTGTTGGTTGCACAGCACAGGCTAAGCTTGCATACATGAACATAAACCATGTTTTATATAAGACTAAACTAACTTCGAAAATATTTTCGTATCGAAATACGGAAAAAGTACTGAGGGTATAACTTCCCACAGTAAACGATCGAACAAAAGAGCGTAAATGTTGATGGATTTTTAATCTCAACTGTTTGAATACACACTAGTTTTCTGAGGCAGAACATCCATGGCCACTTTAAGAGAGGCCTCTAGGTATTTTGGCAGCCCCTCCCACCTCCAGCAATCAGACCCTCATATCCAAAAAACTCTATAATATCAAATTGTACTATCAATCTGCCATGTCGTTACAAAAAAGGGAACGAAGAGACAATTGTAAGTTAACTAAATCTCCGAATTATGGGAAGTCCGCGTGCTATTTAACTAACTGACAACAAAGCAACAGAATTTGAATGTTGATTATTAGTCATATCTGTGGTTGACCATCAAGGAGCTTAAAGGTTGCCACTTCCGCATCTAAGACGTTCGGTCTGTCTAACACAAATTGGATATCTTCGAATTTTCATGTTGACTCTTCATTCTTTTCCAAATGTGAACAAATGTATTCTGATTTACCTAGATTTTAGAAGGATGAACTCATAAAGAAATAAAAAGGACTATACTACGTAAACAGCATAATGACAATAATTTGATATGTCACTAACACTATTTTGACGCTATGGAACTAGTCAATCTAGTACCCAATTTAATGTAAACATGTCTGCAATGTGCTCACGAATGAACAAATGTTATCAGATAATTATTTTATGGACGACCTAGCCTTACAAAAATTGAGAGATTTTGCTTCCATATTTAAAAGTCGCATGGCTCTATCGTTTTCACGAGTAAATAAAATCGCAAAAGATCACTGCCCATACTCTGCACATTTGACCCTTCCGATTAGAAGAAGACTATATGACCAAGAATGTATGACTTGACGGGGGATGAAATGTGTGAGAGAAAGTAGATAGAATACTGCCTCTTCTCGCAGTTACGTGATCAGCTCCGTTTCATTTTTATTGCTGTTGTAAATTATGACTTTCATTCCCTTAGGGTCTCTGATCAATTTATTTATTTTCAAGTGCCTTCCAGTAATTTTCAACATGTATCTATGCATTTCTCGCCGAACAAAATACATATTTAAATGGTTTTCGTGCTAAAAGACCGTGGCCCAATGCTATCAGTCAGAATTTGTGGTCACTTATCCAAATGTTGCACGAGACAATTGATGTAGCCGGTATCCAAGACAATTCGAAGAGGGTAAGTTGTTGTTGTTGTTGTTGTTGTTGTTGTGGTCTTCAGTCCTGAGACTGGTATGATGCAGCTCTCCATGCCACTCTATCCTGTGCAAGCTTCTTTATCTCCCAGTACCTGCTAAAGCCTACATCCTTCTGAATCTGCTTGGTGTATTTATCTCTTGGTCTCCCTCTACGATTTTTACCCTCCACACTGCCCTCCATTACTAAATTGGTGATTCCTTGATGCCTCAGACCATTTCCTACCAGCCGATCCCTTCTTCTAGTCAAGTTGTGCCACAAGCTGCTCTTCTCCCCAATCCTATTCAATACCTCCTCATTAGTTATGTGATCTACCCATCTAATCTTCAGCATTCTTCTGTAGCGCCACATTTCGAAAGCTTCTATTCTCTTCTTGTCTAAACTATTTATCGTCCATGTTTCACTTCCATACATGGCCACACTCCATACAAATACTTTCAGAAACGACTTCCTGACACTTAAATCAATACTCGATGTTAAGAAATTTCTCTTCTTCAGAAACGCTTTCCTTGCCATTGCCAGTCTACATTTTATATCCTCTCTACTTCGACCATCATCAGTTATTTTCCTCCCCAAATAGCAAAACTTTTTTACCACATTAAGTGTCTCATTTCCTAATCTAATTCCCTCAGCACCCGACTTAATTCGACTACATTCCATTATCCTCGTTTTGCTTTTATTGATGTTAATTTTATACCCTCCTTTCAAGGCACTGTCCATTCCGTTCAACTGCTCTTCCAAGTCCTTTGCTATCTCTGACAGAATTACAATGTCATCGGCGAACCTCAAAGTTTTTATTTCTTCTCCATGGATTTTAATACCTACTCTGTTCTTTTGTTTCCTTTACTGCTGGCTCAATATACAGATTGAATAGCATCGGGGAGAGGCTACAATCCTGTCTCACTCCCTTCCCAACCACTGCTTCCCTTTCATGTCCCTCGACTCTCATAACTGCCATCTGATTTCTGCACAAATTGTAAATAGCCTTTCGCTCCCTGTATTTTACCCCTGATACCTTCAGAATTTGATAGAGTGTATTAAATGGTTCAAATGGCTCTGAGCACTATGGGACTTAACTTCTGAGGTCATCAGTCTCCTAGAACTTAGAACTACTTAAACCTAACTAACCTAAGGACATCACACACATCCATGCTCGAGGCAGGATTCGACTGCGACCGTAGCGGTCGCGCGGTTCCAGACTATAGCGCCTAGAACCGCTCGGCCACACCGGCCGGGAAAGAGAGTATTCCAGTCAACATTGTCAAAAGCTTTCTCTAAGTCTAAAAATGCTAGAAACGTAGGTTTGCCTTTCCTTAATCTTTTTTCTAAGATAAGTCGTAGGGTCAGTATTTCCAACATTTCTACGGAATCCAAACTGATCTTCCCCGAGGTCGGCTTCTACTAGTTTTTCCATTCGTCTGTAAAGTAATGATAGAGAAACCCTGTAGTATAACAGGGGGACACCTCCTTCCCACCTCAAAGCCTGTGACAGGGTCTGGTTGCAGAACTTCCAGGCACTCACTAAAGCGGAAGATAAAATAATGGGGAAGTTGCTGCCCAGATTTACTGGGTCAACAGGAATCTTCTGGTTTGTGACTCAAGATACCATGCTGGTCAAACATCCGCAGAGTAAAAGAATATTCCATATTCAATTATTCTAGGTTAAACATTGTGTTAATATTAAGGCTAGGATAGGTAATTTGTATTAATTTCAGCTTGTAGATAAAAAGAAATGGTACTGTTTATCTACTATTAAAATTATAGTGCCTAGTTGAAATGGTGCAGTTATGGGCAAGTATGATCATCTATACGCAGATTAAATTTTGTATTTTTAAGAAAGGCCTGATAGCTCTCTAAATCTTCAGTACCTCTATAACTATCTTTAAATTGAATTTTTAGTTGGAGACAAAGGCACTGTGTTTGAGAAGTATTTGGTATTTGTGTCTGGGCAGTGAAATTCAATTTTATTTTCTTAAATGAACTTGAACTAAATTATTTTTATGCAAGGCACTCCGCCTAATAATTATTGTGTCGGCTTTGCGAAATTTGGAAATTTGTGGTGAGTCTTATGGGACCAAACTGCTGAGGTCATCGGTCCCTAAGCCTACACACTACTTAATCTATCTTAAACTAACTTACTCTAAGGGAGGACTCGAACCTCCGACGGTGGGAGCCACACGGACCGTGACAAGGTGCCCTACACCGCGCGGCTCGTTTTTGGGTTTCAGTAAAAGTCGTTAAGGACAACCCACGTAATAACCAGTCCTTCCGCTCTACTACACTCTGGTATGCGTTCTACAAAGTGTATCATAATTAATGACGAAAACGCATACAGTTGAAGGTACCCGACACTAGAAGCACAAAGAATCTAAGTAAACATAGATCCGCAAACGAACTGTTTGTGAGAAAACTGCGTCTTTGTGGTTACCAATAACCACTGATATGATTCTGTGTAAACATCATTCCACTCAGACAAAGGAACCAATACTGTATAACGTTAAGAAAATTTATTGAGATACTGTGGTACAAGTGAAGGTGTTCTGAATCAACACGACAACAGGGATATAACTGTATTCGTAGGTAAAGGAAGTGTTCAGTCATTCTTGTACCCGGATGAATGTCTGTACCCGTCGCTGGAAAGTGTTCCGTATCTTTTCAGATCCGCATGGATCATTTCGAAATTCTTGATAAGCACTGACAAATCTTTGCTCCAATTCTACAACCTCATTAATTGAATGTGGCCCAAAACAAAAATATCCATGGGTTTAGATCAAGTGATCTTGCAGCCCACGGTACAGGCCCACGTCGTCCAGTCCATCATTGGCCGTATCAGCGCCTTAGGTGTTGTCTCACCATAGCAGGAAACTACCACGATGTTCCATCATAACTGTATGACATACTGTGACGTTGCGCAAACGGAAATCCTCAAGCAATCGTGAAAGGTGATAACGCAACAACTGAAGGTAATTTCGTCCACTGAAATTGTTTGGTAACATTCACTGCCCAAAACGACGATCACCTAGTTCAGTGGATAACGTCTGATGTGGAGATTCATGTACAACACGTGGCGTGGAGCCTAAATGACTCAAAACGTGAAAACTGTGATAATTAAACACACCATCACATGTGAACCCTACTTCATAGGTAAATAAAATATTACTGTCAAACATAGGGTTGTCTACGGTTTGTTCTTTTATCCACTGGCTGAAAGTTTGTCTTGGACCTAATTCCGCTTCACTAAGACACGTAACTCATTGGAGGTAGTACGGGTACATTTCATTGCGCTGCATTATTCTCGAAACACTTCTGTAGCTCAGTCCAGGAATTTGTGTGGCAAGTCCCCTTGTCAAGAAACCAGAAGAGAATTCTGCTGTTTCCACTACCACATCTTCTCTGCCTCGTGATGGCTGGGTGTTGTGTGCTGTCCTTAGGTTAGTTAGGTTTAAGTAGTTCTAAGTTCTAGGGGACTGATGACCATAGCTGTTAAGTCCCATAGTGCTCAGAGCCATTTGAACCATTTGAACCACTACCACATCTTCAAGCACAGGTGTAATTCGTGCAGGCCCAGAAACACCTACAGTATGTTCAAAGATCCCAGTTCGTCGGAGGCGCTGATGCACCATAGTACACCCTACAGCTCACGGGGTGCCTTCGAGTAGGGTAAGCGTCTTGGTAGAAGCGTGTAGCCTTCCGTACTTTGCCGTTAGCCCTACCATACATGAGATGCATATCCGCATACTATTCATTGCTATAATATTACATGTTACCAGCAACACTCGTGCAACACAACTGACGTTCCACAAGCAACAGACATGAATGGCACTTTGACTGTTGACTGTATTGGCATATACATTCTGTTTGCTATCTCACGTCTCCAAAATGTAAACATAGAGCACACCACCGACCTGCACGTGGTTTTCACACAGAATCACTTCAGTAACCACAAAATCTAGATTATGTCACAAACGGTTCCTTTATGGACCTATTTTTACTGAAACGTTCTTGCTTCTAGTATCGTTTACATTCTTAGAAAAGTATTGTAAGTTTTTAGAAAAGAAAACTTCCTTTCTTTCTTTCTTGATTTTTGTTTTGTTCCACAATCATTTGCTTTTATGTGCCCGATCTAGGTTTCGGACTGGGTCATAAAGTGTATTATAATCTGAATACATTTCCCAAGAACTGAATTACATGTCTGCCGAGGTGCTCCTGCAGTCTGCAGATGTCCTTGCAGAGACGTAAAGATAGAATCATTAGTCTGCTCTATTGTAGCTGCGAACACGCCGCCAGCCTTGAGAAATCCGCCATAAGATTGAAGCTGCTGCTCAAGTGCGCCAGAAATTAATATTCTGTGTGTGGGAGTCGTGTGGTTACGTGTGTAATGAGTTTCACATGGATGATTGATTAGATAGTAATCATCGTTACTGATAGCAGTCTTGTTATATGCGCTACTACGCCACCTAATATCCTCATAAACCGGCTTCCAAGAACAGAGTTAGCAACACAGTTAAGTGACTATCTATAGGTTGACGGGAAAGGAGGCGTGGACAATGCAGTGAGACGATATTAATATTATTGCTTAACGTACTGCATCTACAATGTCAGTTTTAGGACCTAGAAATTGCCTCACAGTACTAAACTGAAATATATTGAGTTGGTGCATAGGTTCGTAGCGTTTTTCCGTAAGTTTAATCAGACAACAGATAAGACATAACAGAGAATTTGGTCATCAATAATATATTCTCTTTCACTGTTTACAACAGCCTGCTAACGCTGGGATAACTTTTGGGTTCCGCGACTGTAGAAACCACGTGGCTTTGATGTGAAGAACTTGCCGAACCATGTTCGGAGAGGATTTTCATCCGGAAAGAACGTTCCTTGAAGATTGTTTGATAGAAACCGAAAAAGATAACATCTGAGGGAGCAAGATCAGACGAATAAGATGGGCGCGGAAGGGCTTTCCTACGCAACTCCTGTAAACTATTTTCTGTGAGTCTAGCAGAATGCGGGTGGGCTTTGTCGTGGAGTAGCTTCACTTAACACAGTTTTCCTGGTCGTTGTTCATGAAATGCGTCTGCAAGACGTCTCAGTTGTCGACAGTAAAAGTCAGCTGCGGTGGTTACACCTCGCGGACGTAATTCGTAGTACACCGCACTGTCGCTATTCCACTATATGCATAATATTTTTTGTGGATGCGCGCATGTCTTTGTGTAGGGAATTACTGCTTTGTTTGCTTTTAACCATTCCTTTCTTTTCCTTATGTTAGCATAAAGACAAAATTTATCGTCACCAATAACAGTACAGAACGGGAATGGTCACTGTTGTTCTTGAGCCGATTGGTGACGAGCAAGCCAACTGATGATAAGCGGGCAGAGTTGCACATGTAGCCACCTGCTGATTTTTGTGATTTTGGCTTAGAGGATGCGGTACATACACCCGATTTTTGAACCTTCCCCCTTACCTGCAAATGTCGCTCGATGGTTCAATGATCCTATTTCAACACATTTGTCAGTTCTCGAGTATACAGACGTGGATCATTGTGGATCACTGTGTTTAAACGATCTTCATCAAACCCCGAACGTCTTCCTGAACGTGGAGAGTCACTAATGTCAAAATGATTCTCCTTAAAACGAGAAAACAATTTTCTTGCCGTGCTCTGTCAAATGGTATTATCCCCACACACGGTGCAAATGTTTCTGGCTGCTTCCGTTGCTTCACAACTCTACTGAAACAGAAGAAAACGTCGCAGATGTTCTGATTTCTCCATTTAACACTCCATTTTCTAGCGTCCACAGCACCACTCACTATCTATAAATAACGAAATGACAACATGTGAACTCAAATAGCAACAGTAAGCTATCGCTAAAGAAACCCACAGCTACCGGAATCCGGTATATCAACATGCAAAACAAAAATGCGAAGAAGCTATGCAGCAACCTAATATCAGGATGTAATACCTTTCCTTTTTTCTAGAAAGAGTTCTGCAGTGCCGTTAGAAGAATTAAGACGGTGAAATAGTCGAGAGGGTAAAGTGAAGTTGAACTAGAGGTCTGCTCTTAAGACTGTATTGATGTTGAACTCAGGTCCTCCTTCATGTATGGTTTCGAGCTTCAACAGAGGAAAGAATGACCGTTGCCCTCAAAACTATTGTACAGAAGAGTTCTCAATGACAAGTTCATGATCATAAGAGAAAACACCCTATAGACGAATAAAACCACACGGGGCAGAGCGTTGATTGACAAGTCAAAGACGTTATAGCCATGTTTGGCGAACGACACCCTTATCTGGCTTCAAGGGGCACTGGTCAACTGTTCAGTATACCGTGTGCGACAAGTATTATGTATGGTGCCCCTACACTGATGGCATTTTGAAAATTAACAATATATCTATAAATAAAGAATGCGCAGTAGCTCCCATTTGTTGGGACCGAGCTGTCTATCATTGTTTGTTGTAACGTCTGTCTTATTTGTGCAAAAAATCTCTATACATCAGCAACGGTCCAACGTGGTACCGTCAGGACCCAAATTCCTCACTTGAATAGCATTAAAGTCCAGCAACAGATCTCGCAACTGTAGTTAAATGATGACCTCATGTTGACGAAGCTCTAGAGCCAGTGTAGTTGCGAATTGTTATTGCTGTGGTCTTTAGTATAAAGACTAGTTCGATGTAGCTGTCAACACTACTATACCCTGCACAAGCTTCTTCATCTGCAGATAACTATTGCACTCTACATCACTTTTGAATCTGCTGCCTGTATGCATAACGCCTTCTCATTACTTACACAATCTAGCCAACTAATCTTCAGCATTGTTCTGCAGCGTGACACTTGAAAAGCTCCTGTTCTCCCATTGGCTGAACTTGCTTCTTGTCCACGTTTCACTTCCATACAATGTTACATTTCAGACAAATGACTTCAAGAAAATTTCTAAATCTTAAATTTATATTCAGTGTTAAATTTCACTTTTTTAGAAACGCTTTTCTTGCTATTTTATAACCCTATAATACGGACATAATCTGTTATTCTGTGGCACAAACGGCAGATCTCATTGATTTATTCTAATGTCTCACTTCCTAATCTAATTCCTTCAGCAGCACCTGATTTGATAAGTCTACGAGGTGCTACAACAAAGTAATGAGACTTATTTCCTTTGCAAGATGTAGTAACTCTGCAGGATTGCATAGGCACAATACCATTGACCTGGGTTTATAAGCTGCTTCTAGTCCAAGCGGCACATCGATGCAACTGCTCAGTCGTGAGTTGTGATGTAATAAGTTAACATATGTTTGTCCCTCTCATCACGGAAATCGAACCGCATAATATTGCGCAACGGTACGCCATTTCTTTTTGCGTTAAATTGGGTGAAAACGCGACAACAACTTACGGTAAGCTTCAGAAGGCGTTTGGAGAGGAGGTTATGACAAGATCCTAAGTTTTTCGTCGGCATAAAATGTATAGTGAAGGCAGAACGAATGTTGAAGATAAAGAACGCAGTGGACGACCATCAACCTCACACACGGATGTCTACTTGGACAGGGCGTGTGAACTCATACGATCTGGACGAAGATTATCCGTGAAAATGATTGCAGAAGAACTGAAGATCAATCGAGAAACTGTTCGTCTAATAATAACTGAAGATCTTGGTATGAGAAAGATTTGTGCAAAAATGGTCCCCAAAAATCTCACACCAGAACAGCGAGAAACACGGAAAAAAGTGGCAGCCGATCTGTTAGAGCAAAAGGAAATCAATCCAGAATTGTTGGGCCGTGTTATCACTGGTGTTGAAAGCTGGTTTGTTCAGTACGATCCACAGACAAAACGCCAAAGTTTGCAATGGTGCTCAAAGGGATTACCCAGCCCAAAAAAAGGTCGCATGTCAAAGTCAAACGTGAAATTCATGCTTGTGTGCTTCTTTGATTCCAAGGGAATTGTTCATAAAGAGTGGGTGCCTCCTGGACAAACATTTAACCAGTATCACTACAAAGAAATTTTAGAAAGACTTCGTGAAAGAGTTCTTCGTGTCAGTGCCAACATTGCTGATAATTGGATTCTGCATCACGATAATGCGTCATCCCATGTTGCTCTGTCAGTACAGTAACTTGTAACCTCAAAACAAATGTCAGTACTACCACAATACCACCTTATTCACCAGATATAGCTCCGTGCGACTTTTTTCTGTTTCCAAGAGTTAAAACGGCAGTCAAGGGACACCATTTTCAAACAAGACAAGATGTCCAGAAAGCTGTGACGAGGGTCCTGGATGACATTAGAGAAGATGAGTTCCAGAAATGTTACCATCAATTGCAGAAGCGCTGGAAGAAGTGTGTGCAATCACAAGGGAACTACTTTGAAGGAGACAACACTAAAACGGTAAGCAACAATTTTTTTTCACATCAGTTTCATTACTTTACAGTCGCACCTCATAAATCCGAATATCTCTGTTTTACTTTTGTTGAAGTTCATGTTATAACCACTTCCCAAGATCCTATCCATTCCATTGAACTGCTTTTTCGCGTCCTCCGCTGTCTGTGACAGAACTACTAAATTTATATTATTTCTGCCTGAGTTTCAATTATTTTTTCAAATTTCTCCATTGTCTGATTTACTGCTTGCTCAATGTACCGATTGAATAACACGGGGATGAATCTAATACTCTGTCTCACTCCTTTTTCAATCAATTCATCCGTTTCGTGTCTCTCATCTCTTATAACAGCTGTGTGGCAGTTTCAAATAACCATTCCCTCTCTGTAACTTAATATTTCTAGCTTCAGAATTCCAAAGAATGTGTTCCAGTCAATATTGTCAGAAGCCTTCTTTAAATCTACAACCTTTTGAAAACTTAGGTTTCCCTTTCTTTAACTTTACCTAATAGATCACAGCGGCAGTGCTGACACACATGTTCCAACATTTCTACTGAATCAAAACTACTCTTCACTGACGTTCACTTCTACTAGTTTTTCCATTTTCTGTAAATAATTCGTTTCAGTATTTTGTAAGCTTGAATTACTACGAAAAATATTCTGTAATAGTCACACCAGTTAGCACTTGCCTTCTTTTGAGTTAAAATATTACATTATTCGTGAAGTATAGAGGAATTTACCCTATCTCATATCTCTTGCACACGAGGTGGAGCAGTTTCATTCTGTCTGGATCTCTCAAGGATCTCAGTAATTTTGGGGGAATGCAGTCTACTCAGGGGTCTTATTTCGACTTTGGTCTTTCAGTGCTGTAATTCTTCTCTGAGCATAAAATATCCCATCTCATCATTACATACTTCCTCCTCTCTTTAAATAATATTGTCCTGAAGATAGTTTCCTGTAAATAGATCCACTATATACTCCTTCCACTTTTCGGATTCCTCTTCTTTGCTTACTAGTTAGTACTGGCTTATCATCTGAGATCTTGACATACATACAGCTGCTTTATTGTTCTCCAAAAGTCTCTTCAACTTACATATAGGCTTCATCTGTCTCCCTCTGTTAAGTGTAGCATATAAAATGCTTGAGTATCTCCTTTACAACAGATTAAATCCAATCATACTGGAATCTCTGCCTATCGACCAAGCCGGCTTCAGACCCAATCAAACCTGCGAGGATAACGTCCTCGCACTAACAACGTTCATTGAGTGGGGCTACGAACAACACTTGAAAAGTGGTGCGGTTTCCGTCAATTTTACAACAGCATATTATATTGTCTGGAGAGAGCGTCTAACACATAATTTCCTAAAAGCTACTAGATGTAAAACGATGACGTCTCTTTTAGAGAACATGTTGTCAAATAGAGTCTTGACAATCTCAATGGGTGGCTCTTTCAGCAAATCAAAACTCCTGAGTAATGGTCTCCCCTAAGGATCAGTGCTTGCGCCTCTGCTGTTCAATCTCCATGCAGCCGACCCACCAACTACCGCATCAAGAAAATTTATTTACGCAGATGACATCACTCTTGCATGCCAACATACTAATATGACAGCTCTTGAACAGACTCTCACCCAAGATCTGGAATTCATGGCTGAATATTTCAAGAAACGGCGACTAGTCCCAAGCGCACTTAAAACAGAGACCTCATGCTTCCACCTAAATAATAGGCTGGCTGGAATACCTCTACAGATATCTCTGAATGATACTGCACTTCCTTACAATTCCGATCCAAAATATCTGGGTGTAACATTGTATTGCACTCTCTCCTATAAAAAACACCTATCAAAGCTGGCCGCAAAACTGAAATCCCGAAACAACTTCCCCCACAAATTAGCAGGAACGACCTTTGGAGCAGGTAAAGAAGAATCTGTACCACCGCTCTAAGCTTGGTCTACTCAACAGCTGAATGCTGCGCATCGGTGTGGCTAAACAGCGGGAACGTGGGATAAGTAGACACGGTGCTAAATCAGACGTTGCGAATAATAGCTGGAGTTATTAAAACCACTCTACTCTACTGGCTACCACTCCTCAGTAACATCGAACCGCCTTATATACGACGATGCAATATATTCATAAGAGAGTTTAAAAAGATCTCCAGTAATACAGCCTTGCCAATCCACCAGGACCTTCTTGTATTTAGAAGAATCAAATCCAGAACTCCCCCTGTGAAGACTGCCCAGCAACTTCTGAGAGAAAACTACAATGGTGTTGAAATCTGGCGAACGGACTGGAGAAACAGAGCCAATCCAAAATGGCATAGTTTTTTTGAGACTCCCAACCATTCAGCGGGCTTTCACCTCCCAAGAAAAAACTGGGTAGTACTGAACAGAATAAGGACAGGTCATGGCCGATGCGGATCCTCGATGTACAGATGGAACTTGAGACCTGACCCTGGGTGCGACTGTGGTGCCAAAGAACAAACCACCCACCACATCGTGCCCACTGAGGGCGTTCACCGGCACTGATAACGACTTCCTGAGGGCAACATTACAAACTGTGGACTGGCTGCAGAATCTAAGTGTGGAATTTGAATGCTTAAAATACTGAAATCTGAATTTTATGGGATGTAGTAATGTAGTTATACATTTATTGTTATGTGCCTATGTTCAACATATATTATTTTATTATGTTCATATGTCACTAGGGGTAAGATAGATACTGCCTACAGCAAAATTAAAGAGACCTTCGGAGATAAGAGAACCACTTGCATGAACATCAAGAGCTCAGATGGAAACCCAGTTCTAAGCAAAGAAGGTAAAGCAGAAAGGTGGAAGGAGTATATAGAAGGCCTATACAAGGGCGATGTACTTGAGGACAATATTATGGAAATGGAAGAGGATGTAGATGAATATGAAATGGGAGATATGATACTGCGTGAAGAGTTGGACAGAGCACTGAAAGACGTGAGTCAAAACAAGGCTCCCGGAGTAGACAACATTCCACTAGAACTACTGACGGCCTTGGGAGAGCCAGTCCTGACCACCAGATGGTAGAGTTCTACCATCTGGTGAGCAAGATGAATGAAACATGCGAAATACCCTCAGACTGCAAGAAGAATATAATAATTCCAATCCCAAAGAAAGCAGGTGTTGACAGATGTGAGAATTACCGAACTATTAGTTTAATAAGTCACAGCTGCAAAATACTCACGCGAATTCTTTACAGAAGAATGGAAAAACTAGTAGAAGCCGACCTCGGGGAAGATCGGTTTGGATTCCGTAGAAATGTTGGAACACGTGAGGCAATACTGACCCTACGACTCATCTTAGAAGCTAGATTAAGGAAGAGCAAACCTACATTTCTAGCATTTGTACACTTAGAGAAAGCTTTTGACAATGTTGACTGCAATACTCTCTTTCAAATTCTGAATGTGGCAGGGGTAAAATACAGGGAGCGAAAGGCTATTTACAATTTGTACAGAAACCAGAAGGCAGTTATAAGAATCGAGGGGCATGAAAGGGAATCAGTGGTTGGGAAGGGAATAAGACAGGGCTGTAGCCTATCCCCGATGTTATTCAATCTGTATATTGAGCAAGCAGTAAAGGAAACAAAAAAGTTCGGAGTAGGTATTAAAATCTATGGAGAAGAAATAAAAACTTTGAGGTTCGCCGATGACATTGTAATTCTGTCAGAGACAGCAAAGGACTTGGAAGAGCAGCTGAACGGAATGGACAGTGCCTTGAAAGGAGGATATAAGATGAACATCAAAAAAAGCCAAACGAGGATAATGAAATGTAGTTGAATTAAATCGGGTGATGCTGATGAGATTAGGAAATGAGACGGTTAAAGTAGTAAATCAGTTTTGCTATTTGGGGAGCAAAATAACTGATGATGGTCGAAGTAGAGAGGATATAAAATGTAGACTGGCAATGGCTAGGAAAGCGTTTCTGAAGAAGAGAAATTTGTTAACATGGAGTATAGATTTAAGTGTCAGGAAGTCATTTCTGAAAGTATTTGTATTGAGTGTAGCCATGTATGGAAGTGAAACATGGACGATAAATAGTTTAGACAAGAAGAGAATAGAAGCTTTTGAAATGTAGTGCTACAGAAGAATGCTGAAGATTAGATGGGTATATCACATAACTAATGAGGAAGTATTGAATAGGATTGGGGAGAAGAGAAGTTTGTGGTACAACTTGACTAGAAGAAGGGATCGGTTGTTAGGACATTTTCTGAGGCATCAAGGGATCAGCAATTTAATATTGGAGGGCAGCGTGGAGGGGAAAAATCGTAGAGGGAGACCAAGAGATGAATACACTAAGCAGATACAGAAGGATGTAGGTTACGGTAGGTACTGGGAGATGAAGCTTTCTCAGGATAGAGTAGCATGGAGAGCTGCATCAAGCCAGTCTCAGGACTGAAGACCACGACAACAACAACAGGTTCATATCCTATATTTTAACAATGCATATCTCTTTTATGCTGTTTGCAATGTAGTGTGTGATGGCATAAGCTAAATAAAATAAGTAATGTCTTCCTCCATATTATACATGCTTCTACAGCCTTGCATTTGTCCTCCAGCAACTCATGCTTAGACATGTGTGCACCTTCTGCCAGTTTCATTATTTTGGTGTCCTTACTCGGCTTCATCTGCTTCATTTACTGCGTTTTTATGTTTTCTCCTTTCATCAAATAATATCAACAATCCTGTGTTACCCACTGATTTCTACTAGACTCTGTCTTTTTACGTTTGTGATCCTCTGATGCCTCGTTTCGTCTCTGAAACCCAGCAATTCGTCTTTTCTTTTATTACTTTCCACTGTTTCACTCCATTATTGACTGATGTTCCGGCCGAGCGGTTCTAGGCGCTTCAGTCCGAAACCGCGCTGCTTGTCCGGTCGCAGATTCGAATCCTGCCTCGGGCATGGCTGTGTTTGATGTCCTTAGGTTAGTTAGGTTTAAGTAGTTCTACGTCTAGGGGACTGATGACCTCAGATGTTAAGTCCCATAGTGCTTAGAGCCATTTGAAACTTATCAACTAATGCTCCCTGTGAATCTGTCAATAACCTCTGCTCCTTTTAATTTATCGAGATCCCATCTCTTTAATTTCCTACGTTTTTGCTGCATCTTAAGTATTAATCTGCAATTCATTATCCAATAAATTAGAGTCCACATCTTACCCTGGAAACCTTTGTCACTTTAAAATAAGGTGTCGAAATCTCCGTCTTATCATTATGTAATCTATTTGAAGTTTCCCCGCTCCTCTGTTTTCTTCTTTCACGATTTTTTAACCGAGTCTTAATGATGATAAAATTATGTTCTGGGCAAAATTCTATTAGGTAGAGTCCTCTTTCATTCCTTTCCACCAGTCCATTTTCTCCTACTATTATTCTTTCTTTTTCCTTTTCCTAATCTCTCATTAGAATTAAATTTTCTTTTTCCATAACGACCTGTACAATTTATGAGGGTATAAGATGAACAGCAACAAAAGACAAACGAGGTTAATGGAATGTAGTCGAATTAAGTCGGGTGATGCTGAGGGAATTAGATTAGGAAATGAGACACTTAAAGTAGTAAAGGAGTTTTGCTATTTAGGGAGTAAAATAACTGATGATGGTCGAAGTAGAGAGGATATAAAATGTAGACTGGCAATGGCAAGGAAATCGTTTCTGAAGAAGAGAAATTTGTTAACATAGAGTATAGAGTTAAGTGTCCGGAAGTCGTTTCTGAAAGTATTCGTATGTAGTGTAGCCATGTATGGAAGTGAAACGTGGACGATAAATAGTTTAGACAAGAAGAGAATAGAAGCTTTCGAAATGTAGTGCTACAGAAGAATGCTGAAGAGTAGATGGGTAGATCACATAAGTAATGTGGAGGTATTGAACAGAATTAGGGAGAAGAGGAGCTTGTGGCACAACTTGACTAGAAGAAGTGATCGGTTGGTAGGACATGTTGAGAGACATCGAGGCATCACCAATTTGGTATTGGGGGGCAGCGTGGCGGGTAGAAATCGAAGAGGGAGACCAAGAGATGAATACACTAAGCAGATTCCGAAGGATGTAGGCTGCAGTAGGTACTGGGAGACGAAGAAGCTTGTACAGGACAGAGTAGCATGGAGAGCTGCATCAAACCAGTCTCTGAACTGAAGACCACAACAACAACAACATATATTCTTTAAATTTTGACATCTGCGGAACTAGCTGACACATTAACTTCAGCTAGTGTGGTGGGTTTTGGCTTCGAATCTGTCTTGGCTATGATAATGTGTTCAGTATGTTATTAAAAGAAGCCTACCTATAGTCTTCCTTTCACGTTCGTTACTTGGCCTATTCCTGCATTACTCATATTTGATTGTGCATTTATAATCCTGTACTCACCTCACTAGATGACCTTTCTGGCACCGCACTTTATTAATTCCTACTGTATCTAACTTCAACCTGTTCCATTTCTAAATTCTGTAGCCTACCCATCCGATTAAGAGATCTAACATTCCACGATCTGCCCTATAAAACAACAGTTATATTTTTCCTGGTGATGGAATGCTCCTGATTTCGTCTCCACTTGCAGCTGTGAATGGGGAGCCACTTCATCTCTAGAGTGTTTAACCCTACAGTAAAGCTACGTAGTCTCAGGAAAAATTAAGGCTATAGTTTCCTCTTGGTATTGGCTTTACTAGCATGGGAAGGCCATATTCGCTTACATAGTGTGCCTTGAATTAGCTACAATTCTCACCCTGACTAGCAGTTGTGCCAGTACTGCTCACACATTCGTGACTCACCGGAGGGCGCTCGTATCTGCTAGTCGCAGAGCGCGGCGCCACGGCGGGACGAGTAACCGTGTTGTGTCAAATCGAGTTGGGATCTGGCGCACAGAACGAAAGTGGTAACTTCAACTGGGAGCCTGTGCCAGTCTGCTGTGGGCAGTGGCTGACAAGTCTTTGGTGCATTGCAGGGGGCCACGCACTGCGCGGTGGCCGGCCTTGTTTGAGTATTGGCGGGACTGGGCCAGGAAGTGCCGGTGTCAGCACTTTTCCGTGTAGATAGGGGCGGGAGGCCATCGTGGAGGCAGTCGTGGAGTGGAGAAGAGAGCTGAGATCGACGAGCGAAAATGTAAACTGATGTGTCGGCAGCGGGGCCAACACCTTGTAGAATGAAGTGGCTGAAAGTGCACGCTAAACTAACGCAGACGGGCGTGAAGTACTGGAACATGAGACTTATTAATGAATAAGAAGAACAGTACGTAGCTGGAATAATATACTTAACTTTATTCTCTTGTTAGAATACATCTCTTGAATAGTAGTAAGCTATAAGCACTGATACAAATGGCGCCTTGCTAGGTAGTAGCTATGGAATAAGCTGAAGGCTATTCTATCAGTCTCTCGGCAATTGAGAGGAAGACTTGGTAGGTCTGGTCGCAAGCTATGTCGTCCGTACAACTGGGGCGAGGTCATGTCCGTGTCTTGTGACCTGCCATGTGGTGGCGCTAGGATTGCGAGTACACCGTGGCGACACGCGGGTCCGACATGTACTACAGGACCGCGGCCGATTTAAGTTACCTCCTAGCAAGTGTGGTGTCTAGCGGTGACACCACATTCCTCCCCCGCAAATCGGCGAACGGTCGTGAGATAAGGCTTCCGCCCGCCGTGGGGAGGACCCCATGTTGACGTATGCGATGAGGTGGGGAGCCTAACAACAGGCGAGGCTGTGCCACCCGCACCCGGCCATTCGGTCCGAGGGGAGCTAGGAAACGCCTGCAAACCTAGTCCAGGGTGCACGTCAACATGAGGTGTATGCGCACGTAATGAGACAGAAGGGTCGACCTCCATGTGGTCGGAGCACCCGACGGGCGAAGACGACATCTGGTCCGGAGCGGGCAAGAGGTCCATGGCGGAGGACGGCTGGGCACGGGAAGCGAGCGGCGGCTCGTGACCCAGGGAGGCGCCAGGCGGCTGCAGCGAAGCTTCCGCTGCGGGCGGCGCCGGCGGCGGCTGCGGCGGCGGCGCGACGCCATGGGGCAAAATGGAAGGCAGCGTCGGTAACACCTGGGGATGAAACTTCGCCAGCAGTGTGTCACATTAATCAGCCCGCCGGGCCCGCTGCACGGGACGCTAAGCGGCCCTCGCGCCCGTCGCAGCCTCGCTCGCAAACACGTGCGCCGCGTAAGCAAGCAACTGCAGTGAAATCATGCCCGCGGTGTGCAACTAGACATTCGCGTGAAAATTGCCCGTCACGCCAAGCTATTTGCTTTTACTGTCAAAAGAAAGGACATGTACAAAGTGTTTGCCAGAAAAAGCTTAGATCAGACAATCGCAATAATTCCAGGCCTTTTGCTTCGCGCCGGAATCGAACCCAGGACAATCAGGCTCGTGGACCTTCGCCCATGGACATTAATGTAGTTCATTCCCACCCGTCCAGTGACACTTTAGCTAACTGTGACTGTGTTCGTCCCACCCAAAGTGTGTGTCGACGTCGCAGGAAATCCCATCCTCGTCGCCATGTGATGTGTCGGCAGCGGGGCCAACACCTTGTAGAATGAAGTGGCTGAAAGTGCACGCTAAACTAACGCAGACGGGCGTGAAGTACTGGAACATGAGACTTATTAATGAATAAGAAGAACAGTACGTAGCTGGAATAATATACTTAACTTTATTCTCTTGTTAGAATACATCTCTTGAATAGTAGTAAGCTATAAGCACTGATACAAATGGCGCCTTGCTAGGTAGTAGCTATGGAATAAGCTGAAGGCTATTCTATCAGTCTCTCGGCAATTGAGAGGAAGACTTGGTAGGTCTGGTCGCAAGCTATGTCGTCCGTACAACTGGGGCGAGGTCATGTCCGTGTCTTGTGACCTGCCATGTGGTGGCGCTAGGATTGCGAGTACACCGTGGCGACACGCGGGTCCGACATGTACTACAGGACCGCGGCCGATTTAAGTTACCTCCTAGCAAGTGTGGTGTCTAGCGGTGACACCACATAAACTGCCAGCTTGTCAGAGATCGAGAACTGCCAACGTAAGGCGGCAGATAGTGCTTGCCCTGTATAAACGAGGAAGTACTAGCTGAAATGTGGTTTCTGTTACAAGTCGGAGACAATGTGTAGTAGCGACGAGCATTACCTTGTGTAAACTGTTGAGTCTGTGCCGGCATACCTAGGTAACCAGTGGCTTATGTAGGTCAAACCCGGTGAGGCTGCTTTAGGTCTGGCGTTTGTTGAGCAAAACAGCACATGGCATCCCTTATGGCCACTCACCCAAGTGAGAATGCTCGACAGTGCTTAACTTTGGTGTTGTGAAGGGAACTGATGCTTTCACCGTAGCACGAACATTGACGTACAGAAGTATATAGATAGTCAAATCTGCTGTTGAACAATTGAATAGAACAGGAGAGATATAAAGCTGGTACGATGCACCATCCACCATGTAGCGTACAGTGGCTTACACACTATATACAGTGTATTTTTGTTTTAACTTTAGGAACCTAAATTTCTCGAAAACGACACATCGTTGGAAAATGATGTTTTAGTTGAGAAAAGTTAATAATAGCAAAACGGATACCTCTTTGCGCTACAACAGGCTACCTCCCAACCACCCATCGTGTATGGGCGACGTCAGCATTGTACTTTTAAAAGAGGAACCCCATCTCCCATTTTATTGCAGATTAGGGCTCTACTCCAAATATTAAGTATGGTTTAGTCAAACTATTGTTCTTCATTCGTGGTAGATGATACCGTAATCGAAAAATAACATAAGTACCAGTCTTTGGAATTAAGAACCGACATGCTGGATGCTACATTTCATTCACGATATAAATGAAAACCTTTCTGTTCTGTCTGATGATATTTACTGTATGTTCGAAAATTTGGTTCTGCAAATTTGATTGTACACTACAATATGATTAACCGTGATCCACGAACAACGGCACTGATGTAATAGTTTTCTCTCGCCACCGGGATGCTTGGTTTCGATGAGTCCACATGCCTCTCATCATTGGAGTGCTTGATTACGGTGAGTACTCCTGCCTCTCACCTTTGGGCTGGTTGTTTCCGGTGAGTATCCGTGGCAGGTACTCTCAGTATCACTTTGTGGACATTTTACCTTATTACAGTGGTAATGGTTTGTATTCCGCGGATAGGCGCAAAGCGGCGAGCGCAAGATTTGTGGTGGTTGGATGGAAACACACACCGAAATCAGTCACACTGATGATGGTGTTCGAGGGCTGCCACCGAAATCAAACATTCCAATGGTTTGGGGTCTCAGCACTATTAATCCTGTAGGGAACAGAAAACTACGTTACCATGCAAGTAGCGTATTTGCCAGAAATAGTCAATGTCTGCCTATACTGTTTGCACAGTACCATCATATTTGGAACACTCACATAATGTTTGAACATCAGTATCAACCGCTTACAGTGCAAGACTTTTCTTTTGTATCGTAAATGATATGTGGAATCAAATGCATCGGTTCTTGATTCCAAAAAGAGGCACACTTGATATTTGTGGATTACAGCTCTATCTACCACGAATGGAAAACAATGCTTTCATGGAAAACAATGGTTTAAGTCAACTGTACGTATTTTTTTGGTGTAGATCCGAATACGCAATGAAATGGGGAGCTTAAATTTGAAAATACAAAGTTGAGCCCTCAACACAGTAGCGGTAGTGAGGAGGTGGTCAGTTGTAGTACAGAGATGTCACCTTTACCCCTCTTCTATTCTTTTTGTTGTGTCCTTTTTTCCTTATCAGCGCAGGGTCGGCAGTGTTAAGAACGGATATGGCATGGTTAATTAAAGGCGTGGCCGGATGCCCTTCCTGTCACCACCCCGTCTACTACACATGAAATTACGAATGATGAGGATGATGATGGAATGATGAGGACAACACAAACACCCAGTCCCCGGGCAGAGAAAAAGCCCCAACCCGGCCGGAAATCTAATCTCGGATCCCGTGAGAGGTAGCAAAGCTACCCACTAGAGTACGAGCTGTGGAGAGATGTCACCTTTACTAATATTAACTTTTCACGTAGAACATTTTATTTCTACGATGCGTCATTTTAGAGTAATTTAGGTGTCTCAAGTTAAAACAAACACCCTTTATACACTCCTGGAAATTGAAATAAGAACACCGTGAATTCATTGTCCCAGGAAGGGGAAACTTTATTGACACATTCCTGGGGTCAGATACATCACATGATCACACTGACAGAACCACAGGCACATAGACACAGGCAACAGAGCATGCACAATGTCGGCACTAGTACAGTGTATATCCACCTTTCGCAGCAATGCAGGCTGCTATTCTCCCATGGAGACGATCGTAGAGATGCTGGATGTAGTCCTGTGGAACGGCTTGCCATGCCATTTCCACCTGGCGCCTCAGTTGGACCAGCGTTCGTGCTGGACGTGCAGACCGCGTGAGACAACGCTTCATCCAGTCCCAAACATGCTCAATGGGGGACAGATCCGGAGATCTTGCTGGCCAGGGTAGTTGACTTACACCTTCTAGAGCACGTTGGGTGGCACGGGATACATGCGGACGTGCATTGTCCTGTTGGAACAGCAAGTTCCCTTGCCTGTCTAGGAATGGTAGAACGATGGGTTCGATGACGGTTTGGATGTACCGTGCACTATTCAGTGTCCCCTCGACGATCACCAGTGGTGTACGGCCAGTGTAGGAGATCGCTCCCCACACCATGATGCCGGGTGTTGGCCCTGTGTGCCTCGGTCGTATGCAGTCCTGATTGTGGCGCTCACCTGCACGGCGCCAAACACGCATACGACCATCATTGGCACCAAGGCAGAAGCGACTCTCATCGCTGAAGACGACACGTCTCCATTCGTCCCTCCATTCACGCCTGTCGCGACACCACTGGAGGCGGGCTGCACGATGTTGGGGCGTGAGCGGAAGACGGCCTAACGGTGTGCGGGAACGTAGCCCAGCTTCATGAAGACGGTTGCGAATGGTCCTCGCCGATACCCCAGGAGCAACAGTGTCCCTAATTTGCTGGGAAGTGGCGGTGCGGTCCCCTACGGCACTGCGTAGGATCCTACGGTCTTGGCGTGCATCCGTGCGTCGCTGCGGTCCGGTCCCAGGTCGACGGGCACGTGCACCTTCCGCCGACCACTGGCGACAACATCGATGTACTGTGGAGACCTCACGCCCCACGTGTTGAGCAATTCGGCGGTACGTCCACCCGGCCTCCCGCATGCCCACTATACGCCCTCGCTCAAAGTCCGTCAACTGCACATACGGTTTACGTCCACGCTGTCGCGGCATGCTACCAGTGTTAAAGACTGCGATGGAGCTCCGTATGCCACGGCAAACTGGCTGACACTGACGGCGGCGGTGCACAAATGCTGCGCAGCTAGCGCCATTCGACGGCCAACACCGCGGTTCCTGGTGTGTCCGCTGTGCCGTGCGCGTGATCATTGCTTGTACAGCCCTCTCGCAGTGTCCGGAGCAAGTATGGTGGGTCTGACACACCGGTGTCAATGTGTTCTTTTTTCCATTTCCAGGAGTGTATGTAGATGTAGTTAGTGATGGATACAATCATGAAAACCTCCAGAATTTATCGGAAAATCTTTTATCAGACCTAAAATAATTCTTAGGGTCCGGTACCACAGCTAATTTTATTTACTTAGATCATCGATTTATCTTTTATGTAAAAGTTGCGAGCTGAACCTCTGCTTTCACACCCAGTTCGCGTACAACGGTTACATACAACCAGAAGTAAGTTCGGCAGTAATTTTTACAAGGTCTGGGCGGTGACCAGAAAGAATAGATTAAATTCAGTTGGTGGCGGCATCCTTTTTGCTGTTACAAGTATGTCTTTGAGGAAAATTGAAGAAGATAGTTCCTGTGAGATAGTAGACGTTATACCTGACTGTTGTGTTGGCTGAAGAGCCAACACCGTGTTACTAGAGGAGGCAGAAATGCACGCGTTTTAGCTCACGCAGGCTGGCGTGAGGAGGGAAGGACTATACTGACGTGAGGTATGGAACATGACAAGGAATTAGAATTCCGAAGGCGGACGAAATTAGTTTGATACTTAACTTTAATCCATTAAAGATGAACGTCGCTCTTGACGGTACATGATTCACAATATTACCTGTTCAGAATAGTAACTGAATATGGCGCCTTGCTAGGTCGTAGCAAATGACGTAGCTGATGGCTATGCTAAACTGTCGTCTCGGCAAATGAGAGCGTATGTAGACAGTGAACCATCGCTAGCAAAGTCGGCTGTCCAACTGGGGTGAGTGCTAGGGAGTCCCTCTATATTAGACCTGCCGCGTGACGGCGCTCGGTCTGCAGTCACTGATAGTGGCGACACGCGGGTCCGACGTATACTAACGGACCGCGGCCGATTTAAAGGCTACCACCTAGCAAGTGTGGTGTCTGGCGATGACACCACACTGACAACAAGAGTAAATTAATAATCCTGTGTTATCTACATCCCGACCCAGATGATACAGTTGCTGAACAGCTCAAGGAAAACTTGAGCCTAATTTCAGATAGGTACTCAACTCATACGTTTATATATAAATACTTGATAGTGACTTCAATATACCCTCGGTATTTTGCCTAAAATACATGTCTAAAGTCGGTAGTAGGCATAAAACGTTGTCCGAAATCGAACTAAATGCTTTCTCTTAAAATTATATTTCGGTAATTAGTGCCAGAGTTCACTCGAACTGCAGATGGTTGGGAAAACGTTCTCACCTCGTAACAGCAAATAGTCCCGAACAAATAGAGATCGTTATGACCGATACTGGGATAAGTTACCAAAAGTTCGTTGTAGCGATACTTGGTTCCGTAACCTACAAACTCACCAAAATGAAACGGAAAATATATTTATTTAAAAAAGCTAGTAAAAATTCACTTGAAGCCTTCCTAAGAGGCAGCCTCCACAGCTACCAAACATATTATGTAAGCGTAGACCACATGTGACTTAAATCCAGAGAAGTAGTATCGATAGGATCGAATCGATTTACACCAAATAAGGTAATAAGAGACGCAACCAACTCCACATGATACACAAAACTAATCAGGAGACTGTTGCAGAAGCAATGAAGAAAACATGCCACATTTAAACGAACGCAAAATTCAAATATTGTCGAAGTTTTGAAACAACTCAAAATTTAGAGTGATTTCCATGTGAGATGCTTTTAATAGTTTCCGCAACGAAATTATGTCTCAAAAACTAGCAGAAAGTCTATAAAGATTCTGGTTGTATGTGAAACACAAATGGCAAGACACAATCAACACCTTCACTGTGAGATAGCGGTGGTAATGTCACCGATGACAGTGCCACTACAGCGGAGTTACTAAATATGGTTTTCGTACATTTCTTCACCAAAGAAGAAGAAGTAAATGTTCCAGAATTCGAACCGAGAACAGCTGTCAAATGAGTAACCTAGAAGTGGATATCGTTTGTGCAACAAAGCAGCTGAAATCGCATAATAAAGGCGAGTCATCCAATCTAGACTGTATACCAATTAGATCCTTTTCAGAATGTGTTGATATAATAGCTCCGTACTTAACAATCATAAAAACCATACGCTCGATTTAAGGTTCGTACCCCACGACTGAAAAATTGCACAGGTCACACAAATACCCAAGAAACGAAGTAGAAGTAATTCTATGAATTGGAAACCCATATTACTGACGTCGATTTGCATTAGGATTTTGGAATATGCAAGGTGAACATTGTTAAAACCGACAAACTGCAGAGATGGTTCCTGACTGGAAATGGAGGAAAATCGCCCTATGATAATATGTTCAGAAATGCATCATTGCCACAGTACAAATGAAAGTTCCTCTGACAACGTGCCCTGTGTTCCCTGCGTGTTGCTGGCTGTCTGACTAAGGCATCGTACTGTAAGCAGCAGAATGATCCGCTGTTCATGTACGGAACAGGCCGAGATGGTGTTTGCGTACAGCCAAGCAGACGGAAAGTGTCGAGAAGCAGCACGGTCACACCAAAACAAGTACCGTCACGGAAACCAACCACATCACACAACATTTAAAGCCCTTTGTCGGCGTTTGTGTGATCATGGGTTCTTTCAGGCAGACGAAAGTGCAGGGAGGCGGCGGACTGTGCGACCACCAGATTTGGAGGACCGAGTTCTACAGGATATTGAGACAACTTTAGTACAAGCTGCAGTTAAGTGGCCCGCCAACATGGTGTAAGCCAAAGTACGATTGTGTGACTCCTGTATGACAACCGATACTATCCCTACCAACTACTACGATTGCAAGAATTATCTGAAGCCGATTTCCCTCTACGGGAAGTATTTTGTCAATGGTTTTTGCACCAGACTATCACACGTATTGGGTTTCCGTCATCAGTACGGCAATCCATGATGCGACGTGTGAACGCATGCCTTGCATCCCATGAAGACCACCTCAAGCATCATCTGTTGTGACGTGGTTGCGATGCAGCTCTGTACTGTGTTCCTGGACAATTTCTTTTCGTTGCGCACACACCATACATTTCCAGACACCTGTTCATAGAAACTTTTTTCCTCCATTTCCAGTTAGGGATCCGTCCCTACAGTTTGTTGGTTCACTCTGCATAGTGTGTTTCAACATTACAAATTACCTCGAGGGAAACGATCTGTTAAGACGTAGTCAGCAAGGATTCTGAAAATATTGTTCTTGCGGAACACAACGAGCTCTTTGTTCTTACGAATTAATGAGTGTTATCGGCAGGAGATCTCAAACTGATTCCGTATTTCGAGATTTCCAAAAGGCTTTTGACACCATTCCTCACAAGTGGCTTCTATCACATTGCCTGCCTATGGAGTACAGCCTCAGTTGTGCAACTCGATTCGTGATTTTAGTCAGGAGGCTCACAGTTCGCAGTAATCGACAATAAATCATCGAGAAAAATAGAAGTGACATCTGGCGTTCTGCAAGGAAGTATTATACGCCCCCTGTTGTTTCTATTCTGTATAGATAATTCAGGAGACAATCTGTGTGGTCATCTTAGACATTTTTTCTAGATGATGCTGTGATTTACTTTCTAGTAATGTCATAAAAAGGCCAAAACCAAAGGCAGAATGACTTAGACAATATATCAGTATGGTTTGAAAAGTGAAAATTATCCCTAAATAATGAAAAATGTGAGGATATACACATGAGTACTAAAGGAATACACAATAAATAACACAAATTTTATGGCTGTCAGATGAACTAAATACCTAGGAATTACTGTTACGAACGACGTAAATCGGAATGACCACATAGATAATGTTGTGCGGAAGGCAAACGAAATACTGCGCGTTACTGGAGGAACAGAAGGTACAACAGATCTACTAACGAGACTGCCTACACTACGCTTGTCCGTCCTCTGCTAAAGGTATTGCTGCGCGGTATTGGGTCCTTACCATATATGATTGACGGAGGACATCGAGGAAGAGTAAGGAAGGTCAGCTCGTTTTGTATTATCACAAAATAGGGGAGAGAGTTTCACGGATTTGATACGCTAATAGGGGTGCCAACCAGTAAAACAATGTGAATAGACTGTTTAACGAAATTTCAATTCCTAACTTTCTCCTATGCTAAAATATTTTGTTGAAACCCATCTACATAGAGAGATAATTCAAGAAGAGAAATTAGAGCTCGCACGGAAAGATCTAAGTATTCATTTCTGCTGCTCGCTGTTCGAGAGTGGAGTGGTAGAGAAAAATAGTGGAAGCGTTTCGATGAACCCTCTACCAGGCACTTAAGTGTCAGTTGCAGAATAGTGATGTACATGTAGAAAGTGTATGGCCGATTTTCAAAATTCGATAGCTGCGTTGGTGTCTAGGAGGCTGTCAAATGTCTGTCACACTGCATGATTTTTGTTCTGCTTTCTATGTAACTGACTAAATTGTCGATCAAGTATGATTGCCGAAAAGCAACGTGCTTAACGTAGAGTGGGTACTACGTAGCAAACAAATATGTTTGTTCCACACTTATTTAAGTGCTATGGGAGCAACGACTGGTTGATACACGAGATCAATGACGAAACAACCAAGTTACGAACACCACACTGCTCTTCAGAGTTAAAGTCCGAAAAATATATCGTGGAAAAGTTTTGTTAGCCATCGAACGCAAGCAGAAATCGACAAGCCTTCAAAAACTCTCTGCAGTTAACAGATAAAGTCCACGAAATCGGCTGCGAAAATGTTTCCACAACCAGTGCAAAAAAACTTAAAAGTTCATATGTTTGTCGCATGAAAGATTTCAAATACTCCTAATCTCGGTTGACTTGCTGTACAGCCTACTGATCCTGAGAAGGGTATCATTTGAGTTCTGGACGACCTGTACCTTGATCTCAAGGTCATTGTTTTCATATTACAGTTGAGGCAATTCTTATCGTTGTCTTCAAGGTCACCCATCCCTTCCTGTCAAATCCCTTCCTTCCACTCCTGTTCACTCCCATTAATCCTCTCTCCATCCTTCGCCTCCCACCTTTCCCCTCTCCTTCACCCACTTTGCGCCAACGTCATAATTCGTTGTTGCTCTCGGCCAATCGCCAGGGGGGCCGGAATGCTCTCAGGAAATTTGCTCTCAGCCAGTAGGAATAATTCGAGGCCTGTGCTGTGTAGGAAGAGGACCACAATTAATTTGGCCAACTTTGTTTCGTCGACACCATAAATTGGTAGATCAGACCACAAAATTGACAAATTGTCAGGATAGGCTGTAAAATTGGCAGGAAATGTGTAGGATAGGCAGTAAAATAGCAAAATTGCTAGTATAAGCCTTAGAAACGTCAAACTGGTAACGTAAACGAATTGCATTATGTCTGGGAAGGAGCTGTCGGTCTACAGCACCTGAGAGCGGTTTTTCACATATATGTGCCTCATAGTACATCATCATTGTTGTTTATCTTCAGAGTCATCAATGTCTTCGAACTATTTTGATGCTTGTGAACATATTTCAGATTACTTTTGGTTCGAGATACCTTAGTGTGGGAATTTCACCTGATATAGAGTTTAGTCATCACTTGACTAGAAAATGTGGAACAACATAGAAATGTTCTTCTCACCCAAGTAGAGTGGCAATGCTTATGTGAGCATATGTCAGATATTGCAAGCCAGCTGGACAGGGAGTATAGCCTATGTGAGGTGGATGTAAACATCATCTCACACAGTTGCATTAACACTGAGAGCAGCAGTAGCAACAGCAGAAGTCATGTGACTGCTTCCATAATAACAATGTTTTCTTGTGTAGTGCTAAAGCAATGGGATGTAACACAACTCACAATATATATCTGGCAAAAAAAATAAAAAAATAAAACGAATGTGTCTCACAAAAGAAGTGTATATGACTCCATGTGTTATACGATAGAAAGACTATGTCAGTTAACTGACAGAGTGAGAAGTGCATACGATGATTTAGTTGAAGACATAATTCATTATAAAATTCATGTTAGTGTCATGTTATGCAAAAATGTAGATTCATATGAACAAAATCGCATTCACAAGGAATTTCAAGTGTTGTTGTGGTCTTCAGTCCTGAGACTGGTTTGATGCAGCTCTCCATGCTACTCTATCCTGTGCAAGCTTCTTCATCTCCCAGTACCTACTGCAACCTACATCCTTCTGAATATGCTTAGTGTATGCATCTCTTGGTCTCCCCCTACGATTTTTACCCTCCACGCTGCCCTCCAATACTAAATTGGTGATCCCTTGATGCCTCAGAACATGTCCTACCAACCGATCCCTTCTTCTGGTCAAGTTGTGCCACAAACTCCTCTTCTCCCCAATCCTATTCAGTACCTCCTCATTAGTTACGTGATCTATCCATCTAATCTTCAGCATTCTTCTGTAGCACTACATTTCGAAAGCTTCTATTCTCTTCTTGTCCAAACTATTTATCGTTCATGTTTCACTTCCATACATGGCTACACTCCATACAAATACTTTCAGAAAAGACTTCCTGACAAATCTATACTCGATGTTAACAAATTTCTCTTCTTCAGAAACGCTTTCCTAGCCATTGCCAGTCTACATTTTATATCCTCTCTACTTCGACCATCATCAGTTATTTTGCTCCCCAAATAGCAAAACTCCTTTACTACTTTAAGTGCCTCATTTCCTAATCTAATACCCTCAACATCACCCGACTTAATTCGACTACATTCCATTATCCTCGTTTTGCTTTTGTTGATGTTCATCTTATATCCTCCCTTCAAGACACCATCCATTCTGTTCAACTGCTCTTCCAAGTCCTTCGCTGTCTCTGACAGAATTACAATGTCATCAGCGAACCTCAAAGTTTTTATTTCTTCTCCATAGATTTTAATACCTACTTCGAACTTTTTTGTTTCCTTTACTGCTTGCTCAATATACAGATTGAATAACATCGGGGAGAGGCTACAACCCTGTCTTACTCCCTTCCCATCCACTGCTTCCCTTTCATGTCCCACGACTCTTATAACTACCATCTGGTTTCTGTACAAATTGTAAATAGCCTTTCGCTCCCTGTATTTTACCCCTGCCACCTTTAGAATTTGAAAGAGAGTATTCCAGTCAACATTGTCAAAAGCTTTCTCTAAGTCTACAAATGCTAGAAACGTAGGTTTGCCTTTCCTTAATCTTTCTTCTAAGAAAAGTTGTAAAGTCAGTATTGCCTCACGTGTTCCAGTATTTCTACGGAATCCAAACTGATCTTCCCCGAGGTCGGCTTCTACTAGTTTTTCCATTCGTCTGTAAAGAATTCGTGTTAGTATTTTGCAGCTGTGGCTTATTAAACTGATTGTTCGGTAATTCTCACATCTGTCAACACCTGCTTTCTTTGGGATTTGAATTATTATATTCTTCTTGCAGTGTGAGGGTATTTCGCATGTTTCATTCATCTTGCTCACCATATGGTAGAACTCTACCATCTGGTGTCAGGACTGGCTCTCCCAAGGCCGTCAGTAGTTCCAGTGGAATGTTGTCTACTCCGGGGGCCTTGTTTTGACTCACGTCTTTCAGTGCTCTGTCCAACTCTTCACGCAGTATCATATCTCCCATTTCATATTCATCTACATCCTCTTCCATTTTCATAATATTGTCCTCAAGTACATCGCCCTTGTATAGACCCTCTATATACTCCTTCCACCTTTCTGCTTTCCCTTCTTTGCTTAGACCTGGGTTTCCATCTGAGCTCTTGATGTTCATACAAGTGGTTCTCTTATCTCCAAAGGTCTCTTTAATTTTCCTGTAGGCAGTATCTATCTTACCCCTAGTGAGATAAGCCTCTACATCCTTACATTTGTCCTCTAGCCATCCCTGCTTAACCATTTTGCACTTCCTGTCGATCTCATTTTTGAGACGTTTGTATTCCTTTTTGCCTGCTTCATTTACTGCATTTTTATACTTTGTCCTTTCATCAATTAAATTCAATATTTCTTCTGTTACCCAAGGATTTCTACTAGCCCTTGTCTTTCTACCTACTTGATCCTCTGCTGCCTTCACTACTTCATCCCTCAAAGCTACCCATTCTTCTTCTACTGTATTTCTTTCCCCCATTCCTGTCAATTGTTCCCTTATGCTCTCCCTGAAACTCTGTACAACCCCTGGTTCTTTCAGTTTATCCAGGTCCCATCTCCTTAAATTCCCACCTTTTTGCAGTTTCTTCAGTTTTAATCTACAGGTCATAACCAATAGATTGTGGTCAGAGTCCACATTTGCCCCTGGAAATGTCTTACAATTTAAAACCTGGTTCCTAAATCTCTGTCTTACCATTATATAATCTATCTGATACCTTTTAGTATCTCCAGGGTTCTTCCATGTGTACAACCTTCTATCATGATTCTTAAACCAAGTGTTAGCTATGATTAAGTTGTGCTCTGTGCAAAATCTACCAGGCAGCTTCCTCTTTCATTTCTTAGCCCCAATCCATATTCACCCACTACCTTTCCTTCTCTCCCTTTTCCTACACTCGAATTCCAGTCACCCATGACTATTAAATTTTCGTCTCCCTTCACTATCTGAATAATTTCTTTTATTTCATCATACATTTCTTCAATTTCTTCCTCATCTGCAGAGCTAGTTGGCATATAAACTTGTACTACTGTATTAGGTGTGGGCTTAGTGTCTATCTTGGCCACAATAATGCGTTCACTAAGCTGTTTGTAGTAGCTTACCCGCATTCCTATTTCCTATTCATTATTAAACCTACTCCTGCATTACCCCTATTTGACTTTGTGTTTATAACCCTGTAGTCACCTGACCAGAAGTCTTGTTCCTCCTGCCACTGAACTTCACTAATTCCCACTATATCTAACCTTAACCTATCCATTTCCCTTTTCAAATTTTCTAACCTACCTGCCTGATTATGGGACCTGACATTCCACGCTCCGATCCGTAGAACGCCAGTTTTCTTTCTCCTGATAACGACATCCTCTTGAGTAGTCCCCGCCCGGAGATCCGAATGGGGGACTATTTTACCTCCGGAATATTTTACCCAAGAGGACGCCATCATCATTTAATCATACAGTAAAGCTGCATGCCCTCGGGAAAAATTACGGCCGTAGTTTCCCCTTGCTTTCAGCCGTTCGCAGTACCAGCACAGCAAGGCCGTTTTGGTTATTGTTACAAGGCCAGATCAGTCAATCATCCAGACTGTTGCCATTGCAACTACTGAAAAGGCTGCTGCCCCTCTTCAGGAACCACACGTTTGTCTGGCCTCTCAACAGATACCCCTCCGTTGTGGTTGTACCTACGGTACGGCTATCTGTATCGCTGAGGCACACAAGCCTCCCCACCAACGGCAAGGTCCATGGTTCATGGGGGGGGGGGTGAATTTAAAGTGTATGAAAGACAATTATTCAATAAGCATCCTCATACTGGAAGCACATATGATGACAGATGAATGATTATTTATTAATATTTATTCTGCACAAAACTAATAAAATCAATGTTGTTTTATAAAGAGTAGGGTTAGGTAAGAATCATCTTGTTTAGGTTGGAAGCCCCTGCTGGTATTTAATCTGCTCCTGTGATTTAAAATTTTGTTCTTTTTCTTCAGTAATTTTAATGTGTGTTTAATTTACAATTCTATGTTTCCCACATTATTTCAGATACGAGATATAGCTCTGCACTATTGCAATGTTGTGTCAGAGAGAGGTCTGCAAAAGTTCTCTTTAAGAGAACTAACAGAAGCTTTATGAAACACTAGTACCTACGACCTGCAAAGAAAAAAAATTGCTCCAGTGCAATAAGCATTAGTGCTCTTTTGAATTTACATGCAATGATATATATATATATATATATATATATATATATATATATATATATATATATATATATATATATATATATATAAAAAAAGCGAGTTTTATAACCCCCTTCATTAACAAAGAGAGAGAGAAAGAAGTCTACATTACAGTCCATGTGTCATAGTACAATATCCTCCAATCACTTAATTTTGCCACTCATAACCGGTAGTGATATCATCATCACGTGAACAACTTATAAAACATAAATTGCAGTTTGTAATCTTCGATAAACAGTGGTATTCTTGGCGAGTGTTATGGAATCCTGGAAAATGACGGTAAATTTTATCATAATATATGAGATAAGACATTCTGACATTAGAGTATATGGTTAAATACAGTAAATTAATGACGTAGCATATTCTAAAAAAAATGATAGAAACAAATGCACGCTTATCTCACATTAAACAAATAAATGTCAAGTGTACATTATTCCTACACTGTCAGTATGTGACATTGCTATAAGACTGCCCCTAGTATATTCGTAAATAAACGATACAAAAAAAAAAAAAAATCCAGTCACAACACATGATTAAATTTAGACAAAAAAATTACGCCTACCAGCACAAGATGGTAATAGTATAGACAGTACTCCTTTCTGCCACCCCTTTAAGTGGTTTCCAGCGTAACTGCTGCAGCGCAGCTTCGCTACACCGTTGTGAGCTGACTTTTCAAAACTAAAAGTGGCTTGACTCGCTTTCCCTGTTCTACCTGCTGCTCAAAGACATGTATGGTAAAGGAATGATGTGTTCATTACAGTGGACTGACTGTCATCTCTTTTTGCATTACATACTGATAGGCAAATACTCTCATAACTGTCGATTTACGTTAGGTGTCATCTTCACCTTCTCATTGCGATCTGTAAAGGTCTGATGTAAGGTGCAAATCTGACCATTTATTCTGTAACCTTACAACTGTTTGATTATTTCAAAGGTGTTCTCACGAATACAAGAAAATTTTCGATAATACTCTGTGAGCACAATTAGGTTTATGCTTTCGTTTCTAATACACTGACGGAAAAAAATCGGAGCACGAAGAAAGAATTAATGTAGAGAACTGAAATTTCGGGAATGCATTTGTCTAGGCAACATATTTGAGTGATGACATTGCAAGATCATAGGTTAGTGTAAGAGCGAGATAAGGCAGTGCAAATGTGAAATTATGGTACATTAATAACGTGTGTAACTACCAGGAAGGTGAAAGAAAGCATGCAAACATGCATGCATTGTGTCATGCAGGTGTCGTATTTCAGTTCCATGTCTGCTGCGCTTGGTCAGCAAATAGAGGGGCGATTAATGCTGTTTGTAGGTGACAGTGGAGTTGTCGTACAGTGATGCCCCATATGTGTTCGTTTGGAGGCTGATCTGGTGACCGAGCAGGCTAAGGCTACATGTAGCCTCTCTGAGAGCTTGCTGCGTTACAACAGCGGTATGTGGCGAGCATTAGGCTGTTGGAAAACACCCCCTGGATTGCTGTTCATGTATGCAGTGTAACAGAACAAATCACCCGGTTGATGTACAGTTTTGCAGTTACAGTGCCTGGGATAATCACGAACTGCTCCAGCTTTCATATGAAATTGCACCCCGGACCGTAAGTCGAGGTGTAGATCCAATACGTCTAGCATGCACGCAAGTCTATTGCAGATCCTCAACCGGCCTCTTTCTAACCAACACATGGCAATTACTGGCACTTTGTCAAAACTAACTTTCATGTGAAAGCATAGCAGACCTCCATCCCAACCTCCAATTAGTCCTCGTTTGAGTCCACTGAAATCGCAAATGGTGGTGGTTTGGTGTCAGTGAAATGCACACTACATGGCGTGTGGCTCAAAGCTCTCCTAGAAGTAACAGCTCTGTAACAGGTGTTTATGTCACTGTGATGCCAACTGCTGCTCAAATTGCTGCTGCAGAAGCAGTACGATGCGACAATGTCATACGCCAGACTCTATTGTCTTCTCTCTTGGTAATGCCAGATGGCAGTCGGAAGCCGGTCTTCTTGCCGCCGTACATTCTCGTGACCACCCCTGGCAGCAGTTGCATAGAGTGGCTGATTTCTTGCCAAGTCTTTCTGCAATATCGCACGAGGAACATAAATCATCTTATAACCTTATTACATGACCTCGTTCAAATTCAGTGAGTAGCTGATAATGACACATTTGTCGCTGTTAACGTGTTGTTGATTAACTCCTACTCGCCATGTCCAATCCCAAAGGTAATGTTCACGACCGTTACAGCAAACCCAATCTGCATCCTTATAGTAACACTAGTCTTACTTGGAAGTAGAACGAGTTTCCAGGCAATGCCAGATTAGTCAGCTAATATATCAGTTTTTGTCGTTCAGACCGCTTATATGCTGCATATATAGACTACGTTCTGTCACTATGAGAAATTGAGCGTGTAAGCCTTTCTCTTCTCTGCTAAAACTTTGTTTTGCTATGTGTTCCGCGCTGCTTGTTAGTAATCATTTTATTATAAAACATCGAAATAAAGGATGTTAAAGTTAAAAGTCAACTAATTGTTTTAACCAAATATTACCAAAAATCCGAATGAAATGTATTTTAATCAATATTGTAATTGGACTCCATCAGCTTGATGCTGATGACAAAATCAAGATAAGTACTCGTATAGCATTTTCTCTTGGAATATTAAAAAAAAAAAAACTCTGTAATATTAGTGACGTTCACTAGAAATGCATGCATGAATTATTAGTACCCTCCAAAGAGGGTTGTTGCACAGTGTAATAGCCAATCCTTCCTCACTGCAGTGTAAGAGAACTACTTAAATAATCAGCTTGTTTAGAGTAAATAAATCTCAATGCTGCTTAAGTCCATTCTAGAAGTACTCTAACTTATCATCGCGGCTGCATGGAAAAAAATTTGATCCTGAACTTCATGTCATATTACGTTAGTGTGATAGGGAAATAAGGATGGATGAAGAACTGTTTTAGGGTTTATCATGCTGAGGACAATAAAGTTATTACAGACAAAAGAAGTACGGGATGACTGATTTCCTAGGGGCATTCAAACAATCCATTCGCCTTTGACCTTAATTCAGTTAGAGGACACTTACAATTGCATGATCAAATGGAGATATCAACCAAGGTACTCCAGAATACGACGTAAATATCTTACTGACTGCACCACATCACTTGGTGAAAGCGATGTGAAAAAAATCTTCTTGGCAAGTTACAATTGCGTGCCGGCCCAGAATTTCAACAAAAAATCTAGCCTATCAAGGAATATCCTCTTACCTACTGATCTATCCAGGTGCATTGGGTCATTGCCCTTGGCAGCTGGATCTATGAATTCGTACTCCGGTTTGGCATGGAGTTTTATCGTTAGGAAGTTCCGAAAGAGTGCACCCTCCATTGCAGAGTAAGAGATTCATCCCACAAGTAGATAATGAGTATAAAATGGCAACTATTAGGCAGCCTTGTAAACCAGTACTACGCAGTTTCATGAGGCAGTCGTGTTACTATCTTGTTCCGATACTTACCAGAATCGAATTCGAAATAGAGTCGCAACAACTGAGGCGAAAGGCACTGGAATGGAGAATAAAACTAGACTAATAGCTTCCTACGATAATCACTACCGGTATCACTTTAGTAAATCTCAATTTCATTCTAGCTTCCTACGATAATCTATTTATTATTAAGCTTACTTCTCTCTGCTGGCAGCATCGACCTCTTAAATCACTCCTCTTTCCCTTATTTCCACCCTAAGCTGTTTCAAATACGCTAATTACATTTCTCCTCTTACGACATAGGATACACAGTGACACACCGACGTCACTATTTTGGTCATATTCTCCTTGCACCGAATACCACTAATCCATTTTCTATTCTCCCGCAACCTCAGGAAATCTCTTGCAGTCGCCTTTCTTTCGGCACTCGCGGAGTCACAAACAGGGCGCGCAAAATCTCGGACACCCTGTGTTATGTCACTTGGCGGAAGCAGCGGCCAGTGCCCCTCGCGGCAGGTAGTGCCTAACAAAGGGGGAAACCAGTCTGCCACCCTACTCCAGGCTGCTCAGCGGAACGTGTCAGAGCTTTTAGCAGCTCACTGCAACATCCAGTCTTTACCTGCACATTACGAAGAACTTAGCCTCCTCTTCAACCAACTAAACTACCACGTAATCCTCTTATCCGAAACGTGGTTGAAACCACACATATCCTCTGCATCTATTCATCTCCCAGGGTACACATTTCTTAGGGCAGACAAATCAAAGAAAGCGAGGTGGCGGGGTCGGCGCGTATATACGAACAGACCTCAAAGCGAAAGTCTTATGTACGTCAAACCCTGCTGAAGAAAAAGAGGCTGAATTCATGTTCATTGAAATAAATATACAAAGTCTGAAGTTCTTGACTGGCGTCGTGTACAAGCCGCCAGAAATAAGCTCAATGAGTTCCTTCCAGTCGGAATTACATTCACTTCAGTGTCAATACGTACATGTCATCGTAATGGGTGACTTGAACATAGACCTGCTAAGAGACACTCCCTCCGCAATAAACTTAAGAATACTCTTTAGTTGCAATAGCATGAACATTCTTCCATTACAACCTACACACCATACGGCGCACACTCATACTCTTCTAGACGTAATCGCAACGAAACAGACTGACAAAGTAAGAGATGTTGGTCAAACATCGGCCCCTGGCCTCTCAGCACATGATGTAATATTCCTTGCCTACTCTGTGCAGCCCCCAAGGATCAAATCGCGTTACATAACTTGTAGGAACATGAAACGTATTGATCTTGGCGCTCTAACAGCCGATTGCTCAGAAATCTCATGACATCAAATAATCAGAGAACCTACAATCGACGGCAAACTTAATGAACTTGGTGATAAACTCACTGCCCTCTATGACAAACATGCACCTTTGCTCAAAATCCGTGTAAGAAAATCTCCTGCTCCATGGCTGACAGCTGAATTACGTCAAATGATGACTAATAGGGATGCTGCCCACAGGCGTTTCAAGGCAGATCCGAAACCCGAGCGTTTCGAAGTTTATAGAAAGCTACGGAACAGAGTGAAAAAATGAATTCGCAGTGCTAAAATCAGGCACGCTCACTCCCTTGTATGCAGCGATCTGACGCCCACGATTCTATGGAAGAATCTCCGTAGCTTGGGGGTCGGAAAGGCAAAATCGGAAACTACTTTTCATGTGTCAGCTAACGAATTAAATGAATTCTTCTCTGCACCTCTGATAATTACCGTCCACAAGAATCCCCAAACAGGATAACTAACAACGATACCTTCCATCTATAACATGTAACAACAAATACGGCAAGAAAAGCAATAATGAGAATCTCTTCTGATGCAATAGGCAACGACAGTATCGGTATAACCATGATTAAGAATGTTGCTGATATCTTAGTACCTGTCTTAACTGACATATTTAATCTTTCCCTCGTGAACGGAATATACCCCACTGCATGGAAAAGAAGCATAATTCGACCCATCCCTAAGATCGAAAACCCGCAACTGCCTAGTGATTACCGACCAATTAGCATACTGCCTGCTGTTTCCAAAGCACTTGAATATATTGTTCATGACCAAATCACTGAACACTTGCATGAATTCAGCCTATATGACAAATTTCAATCCGGTTTCCGTAATCATCACAGCACAAACACTGCTCTAATTAAAGTAACTGATGACCTGAAATATGCCATCGACAATCGAAAGGCAACAATATTGACGTTACTGGACTTCAGCAAAGCTTTTGACACTGTTAACTTTGACATATTGCTCAGAAAAATGCAACAGCTTAATTTGGTTTGAAAGCTACTTAAAAGACAGACAGCAGTGTGTTGTCTGCGTAAATGAAGAATCTTCCTGGAAACATGTTTCCTCGGGAGTGCCACAAGGATCAGTCTTAGGACCACTTTTGTTTTCTTTATATGTCAATGATATTTCGTCGGTTCTGTCCTCCTGTAAATATCATTTCTATGCAGACGACCTCCAGCTCTACCTAAGCGTCAGACCTGAAAATGTAAACACAGCAATCGCTCAGATGAATGATGATCTGTCTTCAGTAGTGACATGGGCGAAAAACCTGGGGCTTAAACTAAATGCAAAAAAGATGCAAGTAATCTTAATAGCCCATCAGAAATTAATAAGTTCAGATTTCCGCGAACGGTTACCTCCTATTCTGCTCGACGGTACTCCAATACCGTATCAGAAAACAGTTAAGAACTTGGGTGTAACTTTGGATGAGCATCTCAACTGGGCGGAGAATACAGTTGCAGTGTGCCGAAAGACGTCTGCTTGTCTCTATGCTCTCAAAAAGTTTCGTAACATATTTCCACAGGACTTGAAACGCCAGCTCGTGCAAGCACTCGTTCTACCGAACCTCCACTATTGTGATGTGATTCAACAAGGCATGAGTAGTGAAAACAAAAGACGGCTAGAACTAACCATGAATGCCTGTGTGCGTTACACCTGCAATATTCGCTGATATGATCACGTTAGTGCTTCATACGAGCTAGGGTGGCTGCGGCCGGACAAATTGCGTGACTACCACACTATGTCTACTTCACCGGCTCCTCGTCGCGCAAGCACCCCAGTACCTTGCTTCAGAGATTAAAAACCTGTCATGCCATCATAATCGAAACACGAGGTCACTCTTATTTGGTACCCTAACTGTGCCCACCCACAAAACAAAAACTTTTGCAAACTCCTTCTCAGTTGCCGCTGTCCGCCTCTGGAACCAACTGCCACTTACCTTGCGCAAAATTCAATCTCCTGCTGCTTATAAGAAGAAGTTGAAGCATTTCTTACTATCATCCTCATAACGTTCTCCACAAAATTAATGTACAAGGCCAATCCTCTTATCTGTCAAATAGCAAAGCTAGCGTCTCCTATCTTGCTCCTCAGATACCTTCTTCATCTATCTATTAGCCACGCAATCTTCTTTTCCTTTTATATTTCCTTAATTATGTTTCATCATGTCTCTCTATTCTTCTCCTCCCTTCACCATGAGTCTCCCTCATACTCCCTGCTGTCAGCACTCCTATATAAAATCTGTCTCTCCAATAATGTCTAATTATAACAGTACTTAGATCTACGAATATAAACTCTATATGTATGTATTTTTCGAGGTGTACCTTTCTAATTGTTTATTTCACATTTTGTACTAGATGTAGTTTAACATGCCTACTAAAACATATGAATGTAAAATAAGTAGAATGCCTGGTTAGATGTAAGAGAGGGCCTGATGACCCTAATCTTGCCAGGTTAAATAAATAAATAAATAAATAAATAAATAATATACTTAATAGCATATTCATCCACGTATCGAACCACATGCGAGAGCACACGAATTAAGTGGAAAAATTACTGTTTTATATAGAACTGAGATAGAAATGGTTTTCAAAATGTCATCAATTCACACGATCTGCATATTACTATATGTGAGAACTTCCTTACCCGCTAGAGTAGCTGGTAGCTGCAGGGGAACGCGACACCCCACCATTCTCAACGTCACACACGTTTGCTTTACCGTTCACTTCCTTTTAAGTGGAGCTGTATCGCTACTTCACTTAAAATAGACGATAAGACAAGAAACAGAGGAGTTTCCTTACATCATGCATCGCGTTATCACGCATTGTTCTTTATTTTGACTTTAGGAACGAAGGCCAGAAGAGTACGATGACCAGGACACCACTGGGTCAGCTTGAGAATTTCAGAGATAAGAAAGGAACACAGTAGCTCTGATACAATGTGATAGCGCTCGAATGGACAACTGTTATACGCTCAACAATATGTTTACGCTTCCATTTGCTATAGTGATTCCAATATGAAACAGTTATTAATGAAAGCAGACTTACTTGACAGCTCCAAACAAAAATAGTTTACTAATTTACGTAAATAATGCTGATTTAGATACAAATTTCTCACCTGCTTCTGCTGCAGTGTCAGTACTGTGTCCTCAGAGTCTTTGGCGGCTGCTTGTCTGAATGAAATCTTCTCATTTGTCAAGCGGCGCCATTTCGAATAAAATTCTCGAGCTTTCGATGGCTATCTCCACCGTCGGCGTCAGGAGCAAAACCACTAACTTTCGGGGCTGGCATGGTTTTCCGCTTATATAGGTACGACTGCAATCGCATGGGCCAGTTAGACAGGTCCTAAACAACGAGTCCGCGCAGGGTGAGTTGTGCAGTTCATAACGACTCCTTTCCACCATGGGGCAGAGTGACATTACGTCTCTGTATGTCCATCTTTTCGAAGATGGCTGCGGGTCTCGGTTGTTCCATACAGGATGTCATATTAAACACCTTTCAGTCCTCTAGTTTCCAAACCCATTTTATTTGGCTACCGGTTTCGTCGATTTATTACGTCATCTTCAGGCTCCGGGGCCGACGTGTAGGAGGATTCCTCCTCGGTTATTGTCAAAACAGGGGCCAGGAATACTGGGATCAGTAGATTCTGCTTTATATAACATCACTTCAACCATCTGTCTGCAGATGATGGTTGAAGTAATCGCTATAGCAAGCAGAAATCTACTAATACCAGTATTCCTGGCCCCTCTTTTGACCAGGTGAAATCCACACGTCGGCCAGGGGCCTGAATAACCGAAACTGGAAGCCAAATAAAATAAGTTTGGAAGCCAGACGACTGAAAGGTGTTTCATTTCACATCCAGAGTGACGTTAGGTGGTGCGAGAGGGCGGCGCCACGTTTGAAACTACGATCCCGCCTCCCTACATGCATCAGGCATCTGTCATTTCGACATCCAAAGCCTACCCCGCGTCTTTCTACGTGTATACCCCTAGCCTCTGTTAAAATTATTGCTGTGCTTTCTAATCTCAGCCACCTCATTTATAGTGGGTCCCAATAAGTTGACGTATGAGCCAAGACTGGTGTTTTCGTTTTCCAGGCAATGCTCAGCTATAGGCGACATGTCAAGTTCCCTTTGTATAACATTTTGTTTTGCTCGGTACAGGGCTCTGCAACTGTGCGAATATGTAGATGCTGCCGCAAGACGACATAACTCTTCGTGTGTTCGGTGTGTATGGTGTTACTTGCGATTGCAGCAGCATTTATACAGGGCAGACGTTTTGCACGGTTGCAGAGATTGTACAGAGCACAAGCAACTTATTAAACAAAGGGAGCTTGTCAAACCGGCCATACCTGAGCATTGCCTGGGAAACGGAGACAAAATACAGTTTGAAAACACGAGAGTCGAAACATATTGGGATTCAGTTATAAAGGAGGCATATTAGATTAGAATGAAGAACAACAGTTTTAATAAACACAGTGGATACACAGTTTAGTAGGACGTGGGGAGGGGAGGTTGCTTTGGATGTCAAAAGAAAGCAAAGACGGATGCTTGACGCTTGAAGGGAGGCGGGAGCGGCGGTTTAAAACGTCCGCCCACCCGCGCTACAAGACGTCACTCGGTATGAGTTGCTCAATTCATCCTCCGCGCACGCGTCGTTTCGACCGTATCTGATTGGTGCCAGAGGCTGCAGTCGTGCCTATATAAGCAGAATAACGTGTCCATTCCCGGTTCTCAGTGGTTTTACTCCTGACGACGATGGCCGAGACAGCCATCGTAAATTCAAAAATTTTACTCGAATTGACACCGCTTGAAAACCGAGGTTTAGAGTTAGTACTGTCATTGATGATCTGTATTATACGCCATGAAGAAGATTTCGTCGAGTTTGGACCATGTCTGCAGCAACAGTACTCCTAATTATTACATAAAAGATTCATAAATGATGCCACGCTACTGGGGGATAACTTAGCATAGTACATAATATGTGTCAAAATTTGTACACTGACGGGAAGGATGTAGAACTTTGTTTTGTATATTGTGATTGTGGACTGTTTTGCACAAGGGACGAAAGAAACAAAAATTTAAACTTGGCTTACTCTGCTCAGGGCAAAAAAGATGCCCAAAATTGGACGCTCTCTTCAACGAGTGGAGTAGCATCTTTACTACAGTGAGCTCTAAGTATATGAGTTACAACGGCGTGGTGCAAAATTCCATGTAGGGCATGAGTATTAAATGTGACATTCTGAAACCGTATTTCGTCTTCTCTCCATTTCTTGTTCAACGCCATGAGTGGTACAGTCTTCCAGCTACGAAATTCCATAAATTTCTTCAAGGCTATAGACAATGTAATTATGTGAAGTAATGTACAAACGTTTCAGCCACTACTGACAATGGCGTTCTTCATTAATAGAAAGTCAGATATTTGAAAGCAGAAGGTTAGAAAAGGAGTCGTTATCATTTCTCGATTGTAATATAAGATTTTTATAAAAATTAACTACAGTCCCAAATTATCATCTATCTAAAATTCATTAGCAAATACACAACAGAGTGACATCAGAATACGTGCATACATACGTATCCAGCGATCACAGGCCCTGCAGACCACGCGCGGCTTCCACAAACTGCCTCAATTCCTTTCTGTTTTGTGTTTTGTTCTTTCAGAAGTCTTCAGCTCCCAGAGATACCTGGTCGTTCGCGAAGTCGTCCATCTAGCACCCATGGGGCGTCCGGTGTCTGATGTCCCCTCAGGTTCCTAATTCACATTTCTTCCTTCTGGCATATGGGGTACATGGCCCGGCCAATGGATTCTCCTGCTCTTCAGCTTCTGGAGTATTGTTGGCTGTTGCATCAAGAGAGAGATTTCCTCGTTCTTCCTCCTCCTCCTCCTCCTCCTCCTCCTCCTCCATTTTGCTTTGTCTAAGATCGGTCCCATTTCTTCCTCATTACTGTTCTTTCAAATATAAATAGTTTTTCCTTTCATCGTTTAGCCGTTACCCAGGTCTCTGAAACGTGCGTTTTCTATGTGTACCACTATGCTATAGATTCTCATCTTAGCATTCGCTGATATTGATTTTGAGCTGAGTGTGTCTCAAAGGGATTACACTAATTTCATTCCCACTGTTATTCTTTTCTCTATGTTCATTCGCCGGCCGTTGTGGCCAAACGGTTCAAGGCGCTTCAGTCAGGCACCTCGCGACGCCTCGGGCATGGATGTGTGTGATGTCCTTAGGTTAGTTAGGTTTAAGTAGTTCTAAGTTCTACGGCACTGATGACCTCAGATGTTAAGTCCCATAATGCTCAGAGCCATTTGAACCATTTATTTGATGTCCATTCCTATGCTGTGGTCACTGGTCAACCAAGATCCCAAGTATTTGAAGTAGTGAACTTTCTTGAACCTCATGACATCTATTTATAGAAACAATCGCTGCTCTTGCCTCCTTCCTAATTGCACTTCTTTTTGTCTTCATTCAGCTGTAGCCCAACTTTCTGTGCGTAGTTGCCCATTTTCTGGCTCATTCATTAAACTCTTGGTTCGATTAGCTTAATAGTACTATATCATCTGCGTATGCGAGACGACTGAGCCTCTCATCCATCTGTAATCCTGCCCGCTTTTGTGGCCTACATTCCCTTACTACTTTCTCTAGGATAATGTTGAATAGAACACATGAGAGCATCCCCTTGGCAGAGAGCTGTCTCAACCTCGAAATTTTTTCATGTGACCCCTCGGAAATCACAATACAACAGTACATTCCATTGTTGATCTGTTAAACGCTGATAGCTTCAGATTGCAACAACTGGAGTCGTGGACACTATCATATCCAAGGATGGTCGTTTCAGGACGCTGTGTAGTTTATTGGTGCTTTTGAAACCAGAAATGCTCCATTAACAGCTACCATCTTTACTCATTGAGATTCTCAGACAATGAATGTCGGTGCTGACTCGAAGGCGTACTTTGGCCATCAGGCAGTCGTGACTACAACAGTAGAGCACAAGACAGCGAGCCTGGCTCGCAGTACACGATGCCCGCATCATGTCTGTGCACTGCCTCAAAGAAGAAGAGCTGGGAAGAAGAGTTTCTGAGGCTAGACTGACGTCAAGCCTGACAAACCGCAGGCTTTGCTTTAGAACAATTGGCCGCTTCCATGGATAGTGAGGTGAGTGACACGCTTGGGCGCTAATCTCGAACCCAAGACTCCTGGAGGCACCCAGAGGCCGGTTGGAGTCGTCTGGGAGGTGACCCCGGCAGGATGGTGCTGGTTCTCGCTCTGACAGTATCAGGTCTAGCAGTGGCCCATAGGACAGCAGCTACAGGAGTTAGTGGCTGGACGTAGTCCTCGCTGGTGGCCCACTTTGGGCCGTCGATTGGTGTGGACAATTTCTCGGTGTCGGTAGCAATCGAAGACAATATATAACTGGCTCTAGACGCCTACATCTTGTACCAGACTTGCCCATCATTGTTATGACCAGGCCACACCACAGGTCACATAGCGACTGAGAAAGTGCAACGTTAGGCCACGGCATGAGGTGATTCAGCTCATCACAGTGGCGGATTGATGTATTTCACCATGATGCCAAAACAGTAGTGTGGCTCCCTGGCAGGGAAATTGGACAGGCAGCTAGCTGATCCGCTCGGATAGTGATTTTGAAATCTGTCTGGAGGGGTCTTGACACAACACGTAGCTTAGCAGCCCCATTGTTGACCAAGGATGTACTTAGTCTAACACATCAAATGACCTGATTACAACATAATAGCGCTGGCTCGGCTTCACGAGGGTAGCGTTAAGTGTCTGACGTAGTATGTTACATCATTTTCATATAACTTGTTTTTTTTTTTTCGTCATCATCTTCTGACTGATTTGATGCGGCCCGCCAGGAATTTCTCTCCTGTGCCAACCGCTTCTTAGAGTAGCGCTTACAGCCTACGTTCTCAATTATTTACTCAATGCATTTCAATCTCTGTCTCCCTCTACAGCTTTTACTCTCTACAGCACCCTCTAGTAACATGGAAGTTATTTCCTGATATCTTAACAGGTACCGTATCATCCCATCCCTTCTTCTTGTTAGTGTTTTCCATGGATTCCTTTCCTTCTATTTACTCTCAATCCATATTCTGTACTGATTATATTGTTGATTTCGCTCAACAGATCCTCTTATTCTTGTTCACTTTCACTGAGAATAACAATGGTTCAAAATGGTTCAAATGGCTCTGAGCACTATGGGACTCCACATCTGAGGTCATCAGTCCCCTAGAACTTAGAACTACTTAAACCTAACTAACCTAAGGACATCACACACATCCATGCCCGAGGCAGGATTCGAACCTGCGACCGTAGCAGTCCCGCGGTTCCGGACTGCAGCGCCTAGAACCGCATGACCACCGCGGCCTGCTATAACAATGTCACCATCGAATTTTATCACTGATATCCTTTCACTTTGAAATTTAATCCCATTTTTAAACCTTTGTTTTATTTCTGTCATTGCTTCTTCAACATACAGATTCAACAGAAGGAGAGAAAGGTTACATCCTTATCTTTTTATTCCATGCACTTCCTTCTCGGTATTCCCGTCTTATTGTTTACACTTGGTTTTTGTACATATTGTATGTTACCCATCTTTCTCTATAATTTCACCTTATTTTTCTAAGAATTTCTAAAAAAAATGGTTCAAATGGCTCTGAGCACTATGGGACTTAACATCTATGGTCATCAGTCCCCTAGAACTTAGAACTACTTAAACCTAACTAACCTAAGGACAGCACACAACACCCAGCCATCACGAGGCAGAGAAAATCCCTGACCCCGCCGGGAATCGAACCCGGGAACCCGTAGAATTTCTAACATCTTGTACCATTATCTAAAGCTTTCTCCACGCCAAGAAATCCTATGAAGGTATCCTTATTTTTCTTCAGTCTTGCTTCCATTGTTAAATGAAACTTCAGAACAACCACTCTGCTGCCTTTTCCTTTTCTATGGCCAAACTGATCTTCATTTAACAGGTTGTCAATATTCTTTTACATTCTTATGTATATTATTCCTGTCATCAACTTGTATGAATTAAATGTTAAGCTGATTACGCCATAATCCTCGCGCTTGTCGGCTCTTGCAGTCTTCGGAACTGTGTGGATGACGTTTATGCGAAAGTCTGATGGTATACCGACAGTCCCATACACTCTGCAAACAAAATGAATGATAGTTTTAGTGTCACTTTTCCTAATGATTTTAGAAATTCTGATGGAACATTATGCATTCCTTGCGCCTTATTTTACCTTGAGTGTTCTAAAGCGCATTAAAATAATGATTTTAATACTGGATCTCCTGCTTCTTCCCTGTCGACTCCTGTTTCTTCTTCTATAACTTTATCAAGCAAGTCCTACCCACCATATAGGCTTTCAGTGTACTCCTTCGACCTATTCCCTCTTTTCTCCGTTTAATAGTGGAAAACCCACTACTTTCTTCAAGGTACTACTCTTGCTTTTAATTTTACCAAAGGCTGTTTTGACATTTTTGTATGTTGAGTCAATCATTTGGACAATCATTTGGACAATCATTTGGACAATCATTTCTGTTTCTATTTCTTCACATTTTTCATGCAATCATTTCGCCTTAGCTTCCCTGTGCTTCCAATTTATTTTTATTCCAAAATGATTTATATGTCTGTATTTACCAGGACATTGCTGTACTTCTTTCTTTCGTTTGTCAACTGCAGTACTTCTTCCGTTACCCATAGTCGGTAGAGCACTTGCCGATGAAAGGCAAAGGTCCTGAGTTCGAGTCTCGGTCTGGCACAAAGTTTTAATCTGCCAGGAAGTTACATATCAGCGCACACTCCGCTGCAAAGTGAAAATCTCGTTCTTGGAAGGTCCCAAAGGCTGTGGCTTAGTCATGTCTCGGCAATATCCTTTCTTCCAGGAGTGCTAGTTCTGCAAGGTTTGCAGAACAGCTACTGTGAAGTTTGGAAGGTAGGAAACAAGGTGCTGGTAGAACTGAAGCTGTGGGGACGGTTCGTGAGTCGTGCTTGGGTAGCTCAGATGGCAGAGCACTTGCCCGTGAAAGACAAAGGTCCCGAGTTAGAGTCTCGGTCCGACACACAGTTTTAATCTGCCAGGAAGTTTCATAAAAGCGCACACTCCGCTGCAGAGTGAAAATCTCATTCTGGAAGGTGACATTGTGCAAATGGCGTTCACAACTCAGTCACACTAACAATACAAAGAAGAGCAGTTTCTCTATGATAAAAATCAATAATTATCACTGTATGCAGTTTAGCGAATGAAACTGGCTCTCTCTTTTAAAGCACAACATCCACAACCACTGCATACCATCAACCAACAACTACAACTTGTCAAAAAAATAAGCATGAACTTCCGTATGTAATATGCCTGCTAACAGATACACTCAATGCAGCGTTTGTACTCAACACTGCACACTGTATTGAATCAGTGAGCTACCAGAATTCAACTGTCAACAGCTAAAATATGCAAGCAATGCTACTTTTGATAAGCGAAAGCCTCATCCTAAATCTCAATTAGAATCTCAGTCGCCTCACCTAGGAAAAAGACACCAACTACTTCACCAGGTTTTTATATCAACACACAATCAATTTTTTATTTATTTATTTTCTTCAATATGATAGCTATATGGTGAGGAGAAAGGGATTCATACTTTAACAAGACAGTGATAGAAAACTGAATGACTTTTCCCAATATTTAAATAGGTGGTATCTTTCATGTAGATCCATGGTAGTACCCGCACTAGCTTGTGCCTGTGCGTTGTTTAACGAGTTCAGGAGTGATGGGGACAGTTGGAGCCCTCATGAGACATTTGAAACTGTGTGTGGAGATATCTTGGGATAAATGGTTTAGGGCATGAGGTAGAATATTATTATGAAGCACCCACCAGACTATAGTACGGAGAACGCTACCTCCCAATAAGCCTTATCCTGCTTACCTACGATTTAGAAGTGTTTTAAATATTAAATAATTAGTTCTCACGATGCTAATTGATGCCATACTGTGACTGAGGTAATATTGCAACCTAAAAGCTGAGCGTTAAGTTCAGTTGTTTAAAAGGTTTTATATTCTGGTAAGCTGTTGTGAAAGGCATAAATAATATTTAGCTCTTGGTTAAGCATTTATATATATGAGTGTTGTTTATTATGTAAAGTCAGGTACGGCTTCAGTGACTGATGATTGTTATTTTTATAATAGTGATAACAGACTACATACAATTATAAAAACTTGTTTGAGATAATGCAACACTTGGAGCAGAGGCGAGACGTATGTGAAGGAGGGTAATGTTACATGGCAGTGCTATGGGTGTGCTGAGTGGCGACGTGAACCTGATGCTGGTGACACAGCAGGGGCCACCGTCACCAACCTTGAGGCAGGGGGAGAAATGCGAGCCTTCACAGTACAACGCTAGCCTGACACACCCAACCAGAGGTGAGGTCGTTGTTGCTGAACAGCTACTCCACGCCACACACATGCCAGCCAACCTATTTCAGCGAGTTCTAATGTACGTATGTCACCACCAACAGACAACCAGGTGCCGGTATGGGCCCATATCACAAGAATGTTTCAAGGTCAACCTCCCATTGTCAGTGGGAAGCCACTTTCTCCCTCCTGATTGTTGGGGAATGAACGCAACAGCTGTGTCGCAAAAACACACAGCAAGTTTAACTCTTGAGCTGGTAACAAACACAGGGAGTTTGCAATGGACACTTGTTCTGCTACCCGTGTCATGTAACGAACTTCTGCTGTGGTGATACTAAGGTCTTGATGGAGTCTGCACTCGGACAATTTACATTCATTGCCACCTATGAGACAAGAAGATCCAGTATGTGAGTTTTTTTAAATACTGTTACGATCGACACACACAGTCTTTAACCATCCACACTGGACATTACTTATGTCAATGAGACAACATGTGTTACTTGAGATGAATGATACATCTGGCATGAATCATGACGTGAGTGACCATTTACTGCAAACATAGGTTTCTCAAAACAACTAGATAACGGACATGCATACATTAATGAACAGTGTATGTAGCAGAGCTGATGATAAATCATGCACTGTTGTTGACATGTATGTGAAGATCATGACCATGCTGTTCTCAGTATTAGGAATAAGTGTCATTTACAAACAATTTAACTAGAGGAGATTTTATGCCAAATGTCTTGGCGTTAAAGCGATCTGCGGATAATAACTGAGTCTTAAGCTGATGTTTCCCAGAGGAGCTAGGCATGACAACCTATGAACCCAATTGTATCAATTTTATTTCTGTCCCATGATATCCATTGGCATATACTATTTGTGAAATCCATCCCACAGGTTTTGTAAGCTAGGGCAGCCTATTACAGCTGTGTATAGAAGTACTTCGTTTTTGCAATGGAAAGTCTTTCCTGCAATAGAGTGGAGTGGGATGGCTGTCACCTCGCGGTACCATGAGGAACGAAGGAGTCCTGCTCTTCCAAAGGAGACATCACGACCACTTGCTGAAAACTTTCGATGAAACTATTTTTTAGCAGACGGTAGGATCCATAAAATTCAAACATGGGGGCCTGTGCATTGACGGATGAGATTTCTGAAAAGGGTACATCAGACAATATTGTTGTTAACTACTTTCTCCTACAAGTTAGTTCTGCAGCAATGCTGCTAACTCGGGAATTTGTTGATTTATTTAGTATGTACCATCGGTCAGAATGTTGTAAAACCATCTCACTGGCACACTGAAAGATGTGCAAGTTCATAAAAGAGACTTGTTAGTCTGAAGAGCAAGCAAAATTCACTTTTTCTCGGGCTGTCAGAGGGAAAACACTTCTCTGTCGGTAGGCAGTGAGTAAAGACTTTTTACAGCTGGCAACACAAAAGGACTTCTTCCCCATTAGTATCAGATCATGGCATATGCAGTCTTTTGCTCAGACTTGCAGAGATTGGTTACACTATGCAAGGTTAGGCAAATGGGTGACGAAACATTGTAACTGTAGGCATTATGGTAGGGACATATAATGTTGCGAACATCTTAATTACAAGGTAAGTTTGATGGCTCAGTGATGACTCATCCTTTGACGTATTGTGATTGTTTAGTTACGCATTCTTTCGGTATAATCACAGAATCATTGGGTACGAATTAAGTGTATGTACTTTCACGGCGAATTGTTAGATGACCGCTTCATATGTTTTTATTACCTTCTGCTCTGTACCAAGACATTTGCTTCTCTCATGTTAAGCGAATACTCATGTGTTTGGCGTTTCTGAACTTCAGTTAGATCTTGTTATCAAATTGATATACATTTATTTAATCGAGATGTATTTTTTTTCAAGCTGCATTCTGATTATTAGGACCTGCCATCTTATTACTTTATGAAGGCTGTAGCGCTCCACACTGACATCTTAGCCAGTACCCATGGCCACAGCCGCGAAGAAAAACTGTCATGCAGCTGAGGCTATGGGCACTTGTTGGCCACATAGCATCACGTGGACATGGCACTGTATGGAGTTCTTTTATCTGCACTTTGGTGTTATCTTTTATTTACTTACAGCAATTACACTTATTTTTAAATAAAAATACTGAAGCAGGAAGTTACAAATTTATGGTATAATTTAAGAAGAAAATAAAAGACAGGAATATATATATATATATATATATATATATATATATATATATATATATATATATATATATATATATATATATATATATATATCCCTTTATCAAAGTCACCATGGGAAGGAAACTTTGTGTTTAACTTTTAAGTCCTGCTACTACAAATGGTGCTGACCATTTTAGTATTATCCACTGAATGTCCCTCTTCAGGAAAACTATTTGTTCAGCCCATGCGGCATTAACCTACGTCGATGTTTATTAGATCTCTGTGAGGTGATGTTTGTTAGGTTATCTAACAACAACAACAACAACTACTACTACTACTACTACTACTACTACTACTACTACTACTACGTTAGTTTGTAATGAAATTCTGCATCTGTTTGGAACAATATCCTGCCTCAACGTAACCTAATTAAGTCATGTACTGTTCCTATGTAGCTACAGGAGTAATAACACGCCACCATTAACCCATTATTAATCTTGTAAAAACATTTTTGTAGAATAAGACTAAACTTTTATGAGAAGTGGACCCATTAGTTTGGTATAATTGTGTAATATGCAAGTTCTGTTTTTGTTGTATATTTACACGTTAGATTTTGCTTGGTTAGTTTGCATTAAATTTTATTACATTCATATTATTACATTTATAATGATATATATAGGTTTAACGAGGCCTCTAAAACAATATCTATCCACGGACTATTATAATTATATGTGTGTGTATGTTATGTCAGCTTTGTCACTGTCACTCCTTTCATAGTTAGTAATAAAGCTACTCGAGCTATCTACGTCGGCCTGTCTTCTTCTGCGTATTGTGTACTGATGAGTCTGCTTGTATATGTCAGTTTCTGCTTTTGAGATGCTGTTGGCGATTGTGCTCAATTGTGTCCATGTATTTACGTTTCTCAGTGCACTGTATAATGGTGTATCCTTTGTGTGTTCCATGTTATTTCGTAAGAGCCTGTACCTAATGCATTTCAAAAGAAAGTGTACTGGTGAACAAAGTTCTCAACATGTGCAAAGATTGCTTTCTAAAAGCGACATGCACTGCAAGTGTGTGGAATGAGGGCCATGTCCAGTCACAAGACTGTAACCGCTCACTCTTTTTGCCAAGTGTCCACACGTCGATTTTTTAGTTGGGGCCTATATTCTATTTGCTGCCCAGTGATCTGCTACACTCACTCAGGTCTACCCATCTTCAGCCAGTACGTTGTAGCCGGAGGTCTGATGGTTATATCGATCGGGTGTATTCCAAGCACCACATACAGAGAATCAACTGATGTGGTTGCCGAACGCCCCACATAGCCACAGTAGTACACTCCTCTGCCTCCACACTTATACTGATCCTGTTCATGACAGGAGCGAATCTGTGTGCCCATGTACTGGCTGAAAAGCTCAATACCGACTCGAAAAGTGCACAGTGGTACATTGCTACGTGCGTGAGTTGTAGTCTGTATCATGTCAAATTTAATGTCGCTAGTTTGTGAAGTATACTCTGAGCTTTGTTTGTGATTAGCATGTGCTCGTTGAAGCTGTATACCCCAAGACATTTAGTTTCTACCTCGCGTTTTACGTTTGTGTTGTTTATTTTAACGGCCAGGTGTCTTTGTAGTGATCCCTTTACCTACATCGTTTTTTGTAATGTTATGGATAATTTGTTTTGGTTGACCATTGTTGTATTGTGTGTGGCATACCACTGGCCTTATTTTTCAACATTACTCTTGTGCTGGCTGATTTGACGACTAACAGGTGGCCAGCATATGCAACGATCCCGTCTGCAAGTTCATCTTCCTCGATTAAATTGAAGAGCGGTTCAGTTGTGACTTTCCAGAAGATAGGTCCACAGGCAGAGAATTGTGGATATTCTTTGGTATTCCTTTTTACAACCTTGTGGTTGCTTCTTACCACTCAGCCACTTTGTTCTCGCAGTAGCCTCGAAGACTATTGTACTGGAGTTCTGGTACCTGTAGTTCTCCAAATCGTGCAAACATTGCTGGCCACCAAAGATTATCAAAAGCGTCAGCAAATTCAATAAACATCGGAACTGCATACTTCTGTAATGTTTGTTCTACAGTTTCGAAAACCCAGTTAACTACGTCGTCAATAGACTTTCACGGTCTAAAGCCAACCTGCTGCTGACTAAGGCAATGAAGATCCCTGTAGCTTGGAGGCAGTTACACGGAAGCCTCTCTTGGATCTTAGCCAGTGTACTTACCAAGCAAATTTAGGGGTACGATTTTGGGTCTTATGGTCCCTATCTGCGGCTTTTTTTAATGATTACTGTGTTGCCTGTTGTCCAGACTAGAGGCACCTTACCCCGTCCTCAGGGCACCGTTTATTAGATCTTTTAAATATGGTGTTATCTGCGGTGAGACCTGGCGCAATGTTTCCGACTGGATATAGTCCAGTCCTGGTGTTCTCTTGTTTTCCAAGTCAGCAATTGCAAGCGCGACCTCCTCTCGTGCAGACAGGGAGGTGACAGTTTCTGTAGTGTAACCCCTATACATTGTCTCCTTTAGGTGTATGTGTGCTTGTGTATCTGTACGTGGATCGTCATTGGATAGGAATTTGTTGAGCAAGTATTGTGCTGTTTGAAACTTCCTGGCAGATTAAAACAGTGTGCCGGGCCGAGACTCGGACTTGGGACCTTTGCCTTTCGCGGGCAAGTGCTCTACTAACTGAGCTACCCAAGCACGACTCACGCCCCGTCCTCACAGCTTTAGTTCTGCCAGTGCTGTTTGCCTGCATCCCCAGGTCATAATTCCGTCATCCAGCCTTAGCTGAGCCTGCACAAGAGGGGACTTCATTTTCTTAGTTGTACGTTTGTGTGGTATACCCCATGTGTTCTTCTGTAGACTTGTTGTGACAGTGTTCCCAATGTTCTTGTCTAGTTGTGATTAGTGCGGTTTTAAATGTTTTTTCGTCCCTATTATCTTGTATTCGAACCTGTCTGTCCATAGCGGTAATTGCCTTCTGGTAGAGCCGTCTGTTGCGTGTTATATCCTGTCTTGCTCTAGATAGCTAGAAGCTCCAGAGAGCTTCTGTCTTAGGCTGGTTAGTGATCTTTGTTGAAATCCGTATGCCCTTAGGTCTACACTTTACGTTTCCCACCAATTTATATCTTACATAGTTTTGAATCCCCTCTCAATTTGCCCTGCTTAATGTATATTTGTTTGATGGTGTATGATGCATTACGGTAATTACGTCGTCGTCGTCGTCGTCGTCGTCGTAGTAGTAGTAGTAGTCAGTCGTCGTCAGTCGTCTCACAATGCCGCAAGATGGCACTGAAGTCGGCTGCAGTGAGTATCTTTCCGCTTCAGTACACTGCTATTTGTTGAATCGTGTGTATGAATTAATGGGAGTACTGGGCATACAATGACGACAGTACCCACGCGTCTGTACCCTTGTTAACCTCTGCTGTTACAACATGACTTGTGATGTTTGTCTGGCACTTCGTGTCCATTATCACTGTAGCAGCCATATCTCCTGTGTCTCCTGTTATCTTAATTGTTCGGGAGGCAAACATATTAATTTCCCATTTCTACGGTATGGTTCTTGAATGCACATGACATCAACGTTAAACACTTGGGCCAGCCTGGCGAGTTGCACTCTTACAATTCTACTATGCACAGCATTGAGCTTCAAGATCTTTATAGTTGCCCTCTATACACGTAGTAATTTACACCCGTCTGCTCTGGATCGACGTACACTCTCCCGAGAAGCCTGACAAGGTCTTTGTACGTTTTCTTAACGCTGAGGTCTTTTGAACGCCATCCGCAGGCCTGTCTGAGGAGATCAGCAAGCTCATTCACATCACTGGACAAGTTGTCTCTACGAAGGAGTATCATATCAGTCTGCTCGGCTGTAGTGAAACATGAAATAACCCTTCTCATATGTGAGTAGTATGACTAATTTTTGTGCTGTTTGAAGGATATCCATTTGCTGGAGCCTACTGGGCTTGAAGTTCAATTCAGACGCATTGTAGTTTGCTAGTTCTTGATTATGATTACGTACATGTTCATTCTGTATGTCTTTCACTTCATACTTTTTTTAACTTAGTTCTTGTTAATGATTACATACCTGTCCGTCCTTTAAGTTGTTTGCCGCGCGAGGTTAGCCGAGCGGTCTAGGGCGCTGCAGTCATGGCTTGTGCGGCTTATTCTGGCGGAAGTTCGAGTCCTCCATCGAACGTGTGTGTGTGTCCTTACGACAACTTAGGTTAAATAGTGTCTAAGCTTAGGGACTAATGACTTTGGCAGTTAAGTCCCATAAGATTTCACACATTTATGTTTACTTGTTTATTCACCTTTACCTGTGTATCTTTTTTACATTAATTATTATGAGGGTTAACTTTTCTCCCCACTTTGTTTTTATGGCTTTATATTTTGTTATAAACTTGTGTGGCTTGCTGATCTTGTCAGCACCTACAGTGACTATCTCCTGGTTTACGTTTTTATTATTAGCGATTAATGCGGTTGTCACTGCTTCATCACACGTCACATAGATGGGGATTATTCGCGTTGTTATTACATCATCACATGGCACATCTTTGGGTAAAGGTGGTCGTACGCCAGCTTCATCACATGCCACATGTTTCGGGATTAGTGTTTTCCCTCTTTCACAAGCCACATCATTCTGGATTATTGGTGGTATCCCTACAGACTCACTTGCTACCTCATTTTTACTTTCTTTACATTCTAAACTGTTGGTATCACTATTTCGTCGCATTATGAGTGGAGGCGTTGTCATGTCATATTGATGGCAGAAGAGGTTTCCCCTGGGTTGTATCTTCTTGAGATAAACTTACAGGTTTTATGTATTGTTTACATTTTGTTGGGCTATATCTACCTGCATGTTCGGGATTTATCTGAGATATAACTGATTGTTTTATGTTTCTTGCGTTTCGTAGATATTGTTGCGAGATGCACTTTGACACACTATATTTTGAAAGTGAACATCGTGTTTGTGTGTGATGTTTTGAGCTTCTCTTTCCGTTAGTTCATGTTTCAGTTCTTCTCACCTTAAGACTGGAAGTTGGACGTTAATATTTTTTTTTATTTGGCTCTTGATTCTGTTGTTGGCGCATACATACAGTCTGGGACACCATTATCGCGAGTGGCAGCGAGCGAACTGTTGTTGAGGATAGTCTGAGGATAGTCTGACGCAGTCTGGCGCGGAGAGAAGCCGTGCGTCAGAAAAGGTCGGAACCTGCCCTGACCCTGCTAGTGGTGCCAGGGTAGATTTTTGTATGAATCGATGATTTTTGGTAATTTGCGTTTTTGCCGCATGTAGTTGTTGCTTGCCTGCGCACTCGTGTTTTGTCAGATTTGTGTTATATACATTGAAAGTAATATTCGTATCTTTGTTCCCACCAGATATGTAATTGATTATAGACATCGTGGAATAATTAAAGTTTTTGCTAATCAAAGTGTCTAGGGCGGGGGAAGTCTGAGTAAAGTTCGTAAGTGAGAATCCCAGTTTTCAGAATATAGTAAATTAAAAGTTTTTATTGATTCCTTTTATTTTTTACACCGCTTAAGGCTTGTTGACTAAACCCCTCCTAATCAAGTTCTATAAAAAAGAAAAAGGGCAATAGTTGCATCAGTTGTCTGACCATGCATTGCGCTCTACGTGTATCGCCGTATTTCTTTTCAATTATCGTAGCATGTTGCTCGATGTAGAATAGTCTTACAGTTGCAGCCGCAAGACGAGGTAAGTTGTCTGTTGCTTGCAGGAGCATTACAGTAGAATTCGTAGGAGACGGTAGAGGATATTTTAAAATTCGCAGTCAGATAGAAGAGAATTGACTTTTCCTGATTTATAGGGAGAGTAATTTCTGTTTTCTGTTCTCTGTCAGAATCTGACAAGTCCGATAGTAGGTAGTTGAAGAAAACGTTTGGATATTGACATGTCGGAATAAGGGTTTTATAAAATAAGCTGGACGGCTACGTATCAGATTTCATAATAACAAAAATGAAGTTTCACAGACGTCTGTTGCAATAATAACAATTTATGACATTCAACTTTCTTCAGGCTAATTATAATTAGAATGTTTGATAAAAAGCTTTCAAAATAGATGCAGTCTGATACGTAGTCCATTTGTTTAAACAGCATAACTACTAAAATAAACTGGTTTGATTTGGAAAGCTGTTATTTCGTAGAGTGTTGATATCTTTATTAATTATATTGCTATGTTGTTGATACACGGCAACATGTTTCTTTTTTTTTCTTTTTTTTTTGTGGTTTTCGGGCGCACAACTTCAATGGTCATTAGCGCCCTGACTACTCTAAGAATGCACCGCGAGGCACAAGTTGACAACAACAACTAAAAGGGAAAACACAATAAAAGACAGACTGACAGGCATAGGATTAAAAAACATCATCAAATGTCCTTAGCGAGGTTTGTCAAATTGATAAAACAAAGAACACTAGCAGCTGCTCGTGGGTCATCCGCTAAAATGGCATCTAAAGTAGTAGGCAGGTTAAGATCGAGGCGCAGTGTTTTAAGATCGGGACAGGACATTAAAATGTGACGAACCGTCAGCAAGTGCCCACATGGGCAGAACGGCGCCGGCGCAGCCGTCAGCAGATGGCGATGGCTGAACCGGCAGTGTCCAATTCTTAACCTTGCTAAAACGACCTCCTCCCGCCGAGAAGGGCGTGAGGAGGACGTCCAAGCCACGGGAAGAGGTTTTAAGGCCCGAAGCTTGTTGTCGGTAAGTGCAGCCCAATCGGCATGCCACAGCGACACAACGCGCTGACAAATGACCCTGCTAAAATCGGACGAAGGGACACAACAAGAAGCTGTCCGAGGCTGGAGGACCGCAGCCTTGGCCGCGGCATCTGCAGCTTCGTTCCCAGGGATACCGACATGGCCAGGAACCCACATAAAGCTAACCGGCGTACCGACGTCCACCAGCTGCTGAAGAGAGCGTTGGATCCGGTGTACGAAAGGGTGAACCGGGTACGGATCACTGAGGCTCTGGATGGCGCTCAGGGAATCTGAGCAGATGACATAAGCAGAATGTCGGTGGCGGCAGATGTACAGAACAGCCTGGTAGAGGGCAAAGAGCTCAGCTGTGAAGACCGAACAATGGCCATGGAGCCGGTATTGGAAACTTTGTGCCCCGACAATAAAGGAACACCCGACCCCGTCATTGGTCTTAGAGCCATCTGTATAAATGAAAGTCATGTTGTTGAACTTCGAACGAAGTTCCAAAAAACGGGAGTGGTAGACCGAACCGGGGGTGACCTCTTTTGGGAGCGAGCTGAGGTCGAGGTGAACGCGGACCTGAGCCTGGAGCCAAGGTGGCGTGCGGCTCTCGCCCACTCGAAAGGTTGCAGGGAGTGAAAAATGAAGGTGTTGAAGGAGGCGACGAAAGCGAACTCCAGGGGGTAGCAAGGCAGAGACATACAACCCGTATTGAAGGTCAAGAGAGTCGTCAAAAAAGGAACGATAAGAAGGATGGTCGGGCATTGACAGTAGCCGACAGGCATATCGACAAAGCAGTATATCGCGCCGGTAGGTGAGTGGCAATTCGCCAGCGTCAGCATGAAGACTCTCTACGGGACTGGTATAAAATGCTCCGATCGCAAGTCGTAAACCCCGATGTTGTATGGAGTTGAGGCGGCGTAAGATGGATGGCCGTGCAGAGGAGTATACGAAGCTCCCATAATCCAGCTTGGAGCGGACGATCGACCGATATAGACGAAGTAGGACGGTTCGATCTGCTCCCCACGACATACCACTGAGAACACGGAGGACATTTAAAGAACGGGTACAACGGGCGGCCAAATATGACACATGTGGAGACCAGCTAAGTTTCCTGTCAAAGGTAAGGCCTAAAAATTTGATTGTCTCCACGAGTGGGAGAGCAACGGGACCGAGTCGTAAGGACGGTGGGAGAAACTCTTTGTAGCGCCAGAAGTTAATACAGACCGTCTTCTCGGCAGAAAAACGGAAGCCATTGGCGACACTCCAGGAGTAAAGACGGTCAAGAGAACGCTGAAGACAGCGCTCCAAGACACGTGGACACTGCGCGCTGCAATAGATGGTAAAATCGTCCACGAAAAGGGAGCGTGATACATCAGCTGGGAGGCAATCCATTATTGGATTGATCGCGATGGCGAAGAGAGCGACGCTCAAAACTGAGCCCTGTGGCACCCCATTCTCCTGGCGAAAGGTGTCGGACAGGACAGAACCCACACGTACCCGAAACTGTCGATCCATTAAAAAGGAACGAATAAAAAGAGGGAGGCGACCGCGAAAGCCCCACGTATGCATGGTGCGGAGAATGCCCGCCCTCCAACAGGTGTCGTAAGCCTTCTCCAAATCAAAGAACACAGCCGCGGTCGGGCGCTTCCGCAAGAAGTTATTCATGATGAAGGTCGACAAGGTAACCAGATGGTCGACAGCAGAGCGGCGCCTTCGAAATCCACATTGTACATTGGTAAGTAGGCGGCGAGACTCGAGCAGCCAAACCAATCGAGAGTTAACCATTCGCTCCATCACTTTACAGACACAGCTGGTAAGCGAGATAGGTCGATAACTGGAAGGAAAGTGCTTGTCCTTCCCCGGCTTAGGAATCGGGACAACAATAGACTCGCGCCAGCATGCGGGAACATGTCCCTCAATCCAGATGTGATTGTATGTACGAAGAAGAAAACCTTTACCCGCAGGAGAAAGGTTCTTCAGCATCTGAATATGAATAGAATCAGGCCCTGGAGCGGAGGACCGTGATCGGCCAAGTGCGGTTTCGAGTTCCCGCATGGTGAATGGGGCATTATAACTTTCACAATTCGAGGAGCGGAAGTCACGTGGCCTAGCCTCCTCGGCCTGTTTGCGGGGGAGGAAGGCAGGGTGGTAATGAGCGGAGCTCGAAACCTCGGCGAAAAAGCGGCCGAAGGCATTGGAGACAGCCGCAGGGGCCACAAGGACTTCATTCGCGACCTTCAAGCCAGAAATTGGGGAGTGGACCTTAGTGCCAGATAGCCGGCGCAGGCTACCCCAGACAACAGAAGAAGGAGTAGAACTGTTGAAGGTGCTGGTGAAAGCAGCCCAGCTGGCTTTCTTGCTTTCTTTAATAATACGACGACACTGAGCACGTAATCGTTTATAATTAATACAATTCGCCACTGTAGGGTGGCGTTTAAAGGTGCGTAAAGCACGTCGACGAGCACGTATAGCGTCCCTACATGCTGCGGTCCACCAGGGGACCGGTACGCGACGTGGAGAAGAAGTAGGGTGAGGGATGGAATATTCAGCAGCAGCGAGAATGACTTCCGTGAGGTGTGCGACCTGACGATCGCAGCATGTGAAGGTTTGATCCTGAAAGGTCGCCCTGGAAGAGAAGAGCCCCCAGTCTGCCTTGGAGATGGTCCAACGAGAGGAGCACGGAGAGGGAGTATGCTGCAGGAGATGGATAACACACGGGAAGTGGTCGCTCGAATATGTATCAGCAAGTGCATACCACTCAAACCGGCGTGCAAGTTGGGGAGTACATATAGAGAGGTCTAAATGGGAATAGGTATGAGATGTGTCCGAAAGAAAAGTAGGGGCGCCAGTATTGAGGCAGACAAGATTGAGCTGGTTGAAAAGGTCTGCTAACAAGGAGCCCCTCGGGCAGGATGCTGGAGAGCCCCAAAGAGGATGGTGGGCATTGAAGTCTCCAGTTAACAAAAATGGTGCAGGTAGCTGAGCAATAAGTTGCGTCATGTCTGCCCTGGTAACGGCAGATGACGATGGAGCGTAAACGGTACAAAAGGAAAACGTAAAAGTGGGGAGAGTAATGCGGATGGCAACTGCCTGCAGGCCGGTGTGCAACGTGATGGGATCGTAGTAAATATCATCCCGGACCAGCAACATAACCCCTCCATGAGCTGGGATACCTACCACAGGGGGTAGGTCAAAACGCACAGAGCTGTAGTGTGCCAAGGCAATTTGATCGCATGGGCGTAGCTTCGTTTCCTGGAGGGCTACGACGAGCGGACGATGCGAGCGGAGCAGCAACTTCAAGTCCTCTCGGTTGGAGCGAACGCTGCGAATATTCCAGTTAATAAGTGCCATCGTAAGAAAAGGAAGATGAGAGAAGGGGTCACCTCGAAGGCCGCTTAGGGCCTGGCTTCGAGCGAGCACTGCCGCCGCTAGCAGGAGGCGGACAGTCATCGTCCATGGGGTCTATAGGGTCATCGGCCATCTCAGGAGGATGGCCGGGAGGGGGAGCTTCCTCCGCCGGTGAACGGCCAGATGTTCGGCTACCAGCGGTGCGGCCAGGCGAAACGGATGACGGCCTGGGGCGGCAACCGCTGGGTGGCGCAGGAGAAGAAAGGCGCCGCGGCGGAGAAGGAGAACTGTGCTTCCTATGCGCCTTTTTAGAAGGACGTTTGGTGGAAGTACCGGTCGAAGGCTGGGAGGTCGAGGGACGGAGGAAGTCTGCACGGGATGGTTCCTTCTTGAAGGCCCGTGCATCTGACTTCGGGGTCTTCGACTGAGCAGAAGCTGAGGAAGTGGCTGGTGTCTGTGGGGTGATGGGAGGAAGAGGAGACGTCGACCGCGCGACCTTAGCACTGGCCGAACGGACGACCGTGGTGCTGAAGGTCAGATCGCATGTCTGGGTTGCTACCTCCCGGGTAGTCCGAGGAGAGGCGAGGACAGTGCTGTATTTCCCCGCTGGGAGCAGCGTGGGCTTCCTACTAGCCAATAGCTTGCGAGCAGCCGAGGTGGACACTTTCTCTTTGACTCGAATTTCCTGGATACAGCGTTCTTCCTTATAGACAGGACAGTCGCGGGAGGATGCGGCATGGTCACCCTGACAGTTCACACAACGAGGAGACGGAGGTGGACAGTCACCCTCATGGGCATCCCTGCCACAAGTGACACATTTAGCCGCATTGGAACAAGACTGTCGAGTGTGATTGAAACGCTGACACTGGTAGCAGCGCGTAGGTGTCGGGACATAGGGGCGAACAGAAATAACCTCGTAGCCCACCTTGATGCGCGATGGCAGCTTAACACTATCGAAGGTTAAGAAAAGTGTCCGGGTCGGTACAAGGTCATTGTTGACCTTTTTCATGACCCGATGGACAGCCGTCACGCCCTGCTCAGCGAGGAAAGATTGAAGCTCCTCGTCAGTCAATCCGTCGAGAGAGCTACTATAGACTACACCAAGAGACGAATTCAAAGTGCGGTGGGCCTCCACCCGGACAGGGAACGTGTACAAGAGTGTGGCCCGAAGCAGTTTTTGTGCCTGAAAGGCACTCTCAGTTTCTAGTAATAAGGTACCGTTACGCAACCTGGTACAAGATTTGACAGATCCGGCTATGGCATCTACGCCCTTCTGGATAACGAAAGGGTTGACAGAGGAAAAATCCTTTCCGTCCTCAGATCGAGAAACTACGAGGAACTGTGGGGCAGGCGGTAGTATTTTCGTCACTGTTGGCTGGTCACGTTTCCGTTTGTGGGTCGAAGTCGAAAGCGATGGAGTAGAATCCATTGCGGAGGAATCCCCCATGATTGCCAGCGTCTCCGATGGCGCGCTCCTTCCTTGTGGGGACCCTCTCAGAGGGCACTCCCGCCTTAGGTGAATGTTTACACCTCAGGTCACACCTCCCGAGAAACAGACGGAGGGACCAATCGGCATGGTCAGAAGGTATCAGCTCAGGCAATCACCCCTCCCCGGGCCTGGCCTTTACCAGGGGGTACGCGCGTGCCTTACATGTCTACCCAGGGCGGGGACTTACGCGTTACCCCGTCACCGGCTACGCGTGCGAACGCGTGGGTCGGCCTTCAGACACGCACAGGGAGGAAGGAAGAAGAGGAAAAAGAAGAGAGAGGGACAAAGAGGACAGACTGTCTCAAACGCCGAGGCGGAGACCAGAGAAGGCAAGGAGAAGAAGGCAATGAGAAAGCAAGGAGAAGGAGGCAAGGAGAAGGCAAGGAGAAGAAGGCAATGAGAAGGCAAGGAGAAAAAGGCAATGAGAAGGCAAGGAGAAAAAGGCAATGAGAAGGCAAGGAGAAAAAGGCAATGAGAAGGCAAGGAGGAGTCAAGGGAAAGAGTAAGGAAGACAGTGAAGTGGAGAAGAGCAAAGAAAGGAACCAACAAAAGGAAGGAAGAAACGAGAAGTGAAAAACCAAAAAGACCACGATTATAGGTCGTGAAACCGTCCGTCTCCGGACGCAGGCGCTAACTACCCCCGTGAGTGGGATGGACTCCTTTTAGTCGCCTCTTACGACAGGCAGGAATACCTCGGGCCTATTCTAATCCCCGGACCCGCAGGGGGGGGGGGGGGCAACATGTTTCATCAGGGCCCCTTTGATTAATATAATCCACTGTACTGTTTAATTAAAGTACATACGCCGGTGGAAGTGTAGGGTTCAAACGACCACTATCACATGTAGTCGGTAGGTGACCGTGAATTGACTGAATACTTCATCAGGAGAACGTCTGATCATTTGAAGTCTGTGCTGGCCTAAAAATCAATAAACAATTTGGCAGTGAGTTTTTGACTGTCTCTGGCAAGCTGCACTGACTTAGATACTTAAAACAATTCTGTGATGCGAACTACGATGACGAACTTTAACTTTCTTTCTCTTTGGATGGCTTCTTCGAGTAAGGACATTAAACAATGGTAATAGCTTTGTTGAAGTGTGGCACTTTGATCGTTTTCGATGGAATTTCATTCTGTGCTATCTAAAGCAAGCGGCAGCATACGATTTTTATTGCATCTATAAATTATAGAACTACGGCGACTTACCGTTAAATACTGATTCTCTACATTATGTATCCGGTTTTTCTTTTTTTCTACGAAATGAGTGTGTAACCAACTGCCTAAAAACTCTAAAATACTGAAATTATTAAATTATTAAATTTCTCTTATCTTATTTAGTACTTTTTTCTTGAAAGACATTTCATGTTATTCCAGATATGTTTGTATATCCAGTGGCACAAATACTGCCTCCTGCTATTGCTGACTAGTATATAGAGTGTTTCAGAATTTACGGTACACACTTCTCGAGGTTTTAGAGTGGACTTCGTAGATCAAATTTTACATGAGAACCCCTGGATGGCAACGTAATCCAACGACGCTACAGAGCAAGAAGTTATAGGGGCCGGCGCCTTCAAATGTGTGTGTATATACAGAGTAATCCCATGATGTTACAATGTTTCTAGGATGCTAGAGAAGGATAAATGTATCATTTTGAGGCAAGAGTGACTGCAACGGAAAGAAACGAGTCGAAAACCGTTCTGACACGTCTGACAGCGGAATACACTACTGGCCATTAAAATTGCTACACCAAGAAGAAATGCAGATGATGAACGGGTATTCATTGGACAAATATACTATACTAGAACTGACATGTGATTACATTTTCACGCTATCTGAGTGCATAGATCCTGAGAAATCAGTACCCAGAACAACCAACTCTGGCCTTAATAACGACGTTGATACGCCTGGGCATTGAGTCAAACAGAGCTTGGATGACGTGTATAGGTACAGCTGCCCATGCAGCTTCAACACGATACCACAGTTCATCAGGAGTAGTGACTGGCGTATTGTGACGAGCCAGTTGCTCGGCCACCATTCACCAGACGTTTTCAGTTGGTGAGAGATGTGGAGAATGTGCTGGCCAGGGCAGCAGTCGAACATTTTCTGTATCCAGAATGGCCCGTACAGGACCTGCAACATGCGGTCGTGAATTATCCTGCTGAAATGTAGAGTTCCGCAGGGATCGAATGAAGAGTAGAGCCACGGGTCGTAACACATCTGAAATGAAACGTCCACTGTTCAAAGTGCCGTCAATGCGAACAAGAGGTGACCGAGACGTGTAACCTATGGCACCCCATACCATCACTCCGGCTGATACGCCATTATGATGATGACGAATACACGCTTCCAATGTGCGTTCACCGCGATGTCGCCTAACACGGATGCGACCATGATGATGCTGTAAGCAGAACCTGGATTCATCCGGAAAAAATGACGTTTTGCCATTCGTGCACCCAGATTCGTCGTTGAGTTCACCATCGCAGGCGCTCCTGTCTGTGATGCAGCGTCAAGGGTAACCGCAGCCATGATCTCCGAGCTGACAGTCCCTGCTGCTGCAAACGACGTCGAACTGTTCGTGCAGATGGTTGTCGTCTTGCAAACGTCCCCATCTGTTGACTCAGGGATCGAGACGTGGCTGCACGATCCGTACAGCCATACGGATAAGATGCCTGTCATCTCGACTGCTAGTGATACGATGCCGTTGGGATCCAGCACGGCGTTCCGTATTACCCTCCTGAACCCACCGATTCCGTATTCTGCTTACAGTCATTGGATCTCGACGAATTCGAGCAGCAATGTCGCGATACGATAAACCGCAATCGTGATAGGCTACAATCCGACCTTTATCAAAGTCGGAAACGTGTTGGTACACATTTCTCCTCCTTAAACGAGACATCAGAACAACCTTTCACCAGGCAACGCCGGTCAGCTGATGTTTGTGTATGAGAAATCGGTTGGAAACTTCCCTAATGTTAGCACGTTGTGGGTGTCACCACCGGCGCCAACCTTGTGTGAATGCTTTGAAAAGCTAATCGTTTGAATATCATAGCACCTTCTTGCTGTCGGTTAAATTTCGAGTCTGTAGCACTTCATCTTCGTGGTGTAGCAATTTTAATGGCCAATAGTGTAATTTACAAGGATTAGTAACAGCGAACAGCAGAAGGCTTGTAGCACTTTGTTGGGGAACGCCAGATATTACTTCTGTTTTACTCGATGACTCTCCATCAATGAATAACAACTGATCTTTCCGACAATACATCACGAATCCAGTTCCACGATGAGAATGTATTCCATAAGCAAGCAGTTTGATTAGAAATCGCTTTTGAGGATCGGTGTCAAAAGCCTCCTGAATATATAAAAAATACGAAATCAATTTTACATCCCCGTCGAGAACACTCTTTACTTTGTGAGAAGAACGACTAGTTTTATTTCACAAGAACGACATTTTCTCAATCCGTGTCGGCTATTTGTTAATAAATCGTTTTGTTCTAGGTAATTCATAATGTTGTAACACAGTACACGTTGCAATAACCTATTGCAAATCGACTTTAAGAGAGATGGGTCTATAAAACAGCGGATAACTATTTCTTTTCTTGGGTATTGATGTGACTTGCGCAACTTTATAGTCTTTTGGTACGGATCTTCTTACAAGCGAGAGCTTGTGTATGATGGAACATGAACATGACTGGTATATAATCTTACCAGAGGCCTTTCTTCATTAAGCGATTAAACCTTCATTGCTGCGTCTATGTTTCTCATGTTGGCAGTTGCTATTGATGCGAAATCTAGCTTATTCTGTGTAGGAATTTCTTAAAAACCGTGTTTAGTAAGTCTGCTTTAGTGGCACTGTCATCAGTAACACCACCATTCTTATCGCGCAGCGACAGTAATCATTGCGTCTTGCCACTGATGTACTTTGTATAAGACCAGAATCAATTTGGGTTTTGTGCCAGATCTCTAGAGAGCGTTTCATTGCGTGAACTGTTAAATGTATCTTGCATTGACGTTCGCCCTGAATTTCGAGCTTCTGTAAAACTTGCGAATGTTCGGAATTCAGCGTTCTTTTAAATTTGGCACAGTTTTTCGTTGCTTCTGTAAAATTTTTCTGACCTGTTTTGTGTACTATAGATGATCAGTACCATCTCTTATTAATTTATTTGGTATACATCTCTCAAATGTTGTCGATGCATTCAAACCATATCTGGTCTACGCTTACAAAGTCGGATTGGAAGGAATGGCTATTTTCGCTTAGGAATGCGTCAAGTGACTTTTTTTCCTTTTATCAATTTATGTATTTCATGTTTGTTTTTGGTGGATTTGAACATTACGGTGTTCAGTCTTGCTGTAACAGCCTCATGCTCACTGATTCCTGTATGTCTCTTATTGATCCTATTTTCTCTGGATTATTTGTCGCTGAGAGGTCACGCATGTTTCGGCAATTATTTATGTTTCACGTTTCAGGTAGACTCCTGCACTAATAGTTCAAAATAATTTCCTGAGATAGCATTTAGTACTATTTCAGATGACATTTTAAGCGTACCACCGACTTTAAACATATATTTTCGCCAACATATCGAGGGCAGAATGGAGTCACCAGCGGCTGTCAACTTTGTGATTGGGATACCTACTTGAAATTAGACTCAAGTTCTCTTTGAATTGTTCAGCACCTGTACCATGCGAGTCGAGAGATCAATAAAAGAAACCAATCACAAATTTATTCCAGTTGTCAAGTATAACGTCTGCCCATACGAACTCACAGGAACGATCTACTTCAGTTCCACTACAAGGTAAACTACTTCTGACAGCAATAAACGCCCTACAGCCTATCGCTTCTGAATATATGTCGTTTGTAAAGAACTACTGTCGCAGACCGTGCTGGCGTGCTCTGGTCGTGACCGATCGCATGTTCCGCTACCAAACATAAATTTGAACACTCATCGCCATTGACAGAATAGACAAATGTACCGCAGTTCAAGGCATACAGCAGTGGAGAAAGCAAAAACATACAACACCAAAGGCAGTTTAATGCAACAACCATCAGACAGATGGAAAAGTACTGCGACGAGGTACAGTCGCTGCGGGATCAGCTCAGTGCATTGCCGCTGTAGCGCTCTACCAATCCATAACGTAGGCCCACATTTGAGGTGCATATCGGCCAAAAATCAAACGCGATGTGATACGGAGCTGCACAGATTTTCAGAGCAATACAGATAGAAAAGTAAAAGGGGTACAAATAAAAGCTATTTACTCAGTTACAAATCACTTGTGACTACAACATTCATATACTGAATTATACAAGGAAGTAACCCTGAACTACCTCCTAAATTTTTACACTGGAGAGCGCAGTCATCCTTTAGAATTATATATGCGTAATTCTGTGTTTATCTTCTTTGATTATGCTGCTTTTATCAGGTACGCATTACATGTTGCCATCCATGACATGTTGTAATCATTGCAGTATCACCTGTAATACCCATGGAGTCGAAACCAATCTGTCACTGAAAAAACGAAATCAAGTAATTAAACTTAAGACAGCTCCTGAGAGGGACACAGGTGTCTTTCTCCCCCCCACCCCCACAGGTCCAAGGACACAGGTGTGTGTGCGTGTGTGTGTGTGTGTGTGTGTGTGGGTGGGTGGGCCCACCGAGGAGAACACAGGGTGTCCCACCGAGGAGAACACAGGTTCCATCAAGAACCTGCATTGAGTTCTCTATCAGTGGCTTATGAACCCTCTTATTTCCTTTTCTGCACTACTGCTATTATAGTACATTTCAGAGACAACATCGACGAATGAAACTTTTTTGATTGACAGGGATATGCATTTCAAAACTGTGTGCTCTGTTGATTTCTGGAATCTGGAGCTAACAGCATTTAACAGGTCAACACCACAAACCGCTACTGTATTTTGATTCCATGTTGTTGTGCAATTTCTAACCAGTTTAAGAAGCGTATTGGAGCAGGGCCACAGTCGATGTTTCCTTCTTTCCTCGTCTAGAAGAGCTGCTGCTCCACCTCCAATGAAACCACTCTATGAAAACTAAGACATTAACGTCGTTCGCTTCTCACCATCTATATATATCAGGTGAAGTGACGTCCTCGGGTCCGTTAGTATGCGCAGGAACTATTGTAGGGATTCTGATCCGGTTCTCACTAATAGATCCATTGATTCACGCGGAAGATTTCTGTATGCAATTTATAAATATTTCTTACGTATTGTCTGAATTATGACGAATCAAAGTTAAATTGTGAAAATTGTGCCACTACCATCCACCGAACAGCCGTTGAGAGAGCAACAGTGACTTGCGTTGGCAGAAATCTTAACTGTTTGGTAAATGCTATGATAGACATGGGGTAGAGTGTTAAACTAGCAACTAAGAAGTCGAGGATTGCACGATACGTTGTAGCTCCCCTTCTCCGTGTTTGATAACTGGTTAGAGTCATGCAAGTTGCCTAAATGGCAACCAACTGATTGAAATCGTTGATGAACAACTGCATAGCGAAAAAACTTGCGAGTCCAAAAGCTGTTATGTTCAGTTACTTACGCATAGAGTAGAACGCATTATTGGATGCAGCTCTGGTTTGTTTGTACAAATAACGTTTTTCAGCAGCGCACCATACGACTCTAAGCTTCCTGCTTTCCTTGAGTCGAACATAGGTTCAGACGCAATCCTCTGCTTTTTTGGGGCGAAGTATATTATTTGTTTGGCCTTTCAACTATGAGAAAGATATGGTCACGGTCTTCTTGAATGGAGTTCGGAAATTTCTTGCAGATCAATGCACAAGGTTTCGAAGTACTTCTACAAGGGCATTAGCTCACGATAATAACTACGTAAACAATATCAAAAAGAAACATATGACTGCTAACGCTAGCTGTCAGATATATGTAATAAACTTGCTGTAGCTCTCAGACAACAAGTCACAGATTACTACAGGTTAGTCACCATATAATAGCGTACGCCAAACATACTCACTTCGCATTTAGAAATATTTGTTATGAACAAAATTGCTGTCAGTTTTGTAATCTACACGCAATGTTACTGCGCGCGCGCACTATTACAAAACGTAACCAAAATTGAACGATCTAAACTGGAGAACATAGTCTGTGGTGGTCTTTGTTAGTGGTGTACGCAGCAATAATGACTCCAATTTCTCAGTTTGGCACGTGACTACAACACTAGATAATTTTAAATAATGTTGTGATACCAGCAAATCTATTCACTTCGAATGAAGAAATATTCTTCCGTGCAAATTGACAATTTTGTAATCTGCACTGAATATTAATTCATTTGTGTGTGAAAATTACCAGCAAAATGAACGACCTTTATTGATGGTTTACGAAATAATAATGACGATTAATACAGTGACTGCAACTTATCGATATCAGTTTGGCACCAGATTACAGCACGATATGTAATTAGATGTAATTGTGATACCATCTAAGGCTACGTAAACATTTAACGATTTGTGCAACTGGTGGAACTACATTTATACACTCACAAAATCATTGTTAGCGAAGTTTAAATTACTAAATACAATAACTTTCTAGCCAAACTGACAGCGTATATCATTGTCTTGTATGAGTCAGTGACAACACATTTTTTGTAGCAAACGTTAATTAACAAATGCATAGCAGGAGCAAATAGAAATTTCGGTAATTACAAAAGTGTTCCGATATGCTACTTTTGATTAACTACAGAAGATACATCCATTTCTAGACATACGAGAGCTTGATTTTACCAACTAAAAAGCCTAAGCGATTGCTGCATGTTACCTCGTGGTTCGATTCCAATGTTGCGCGACGACAGTGGTTTGGTATTGTTGAATTAAAGATGATTGAGTCCAGATTCTGTATCCTCCATTTAAGGTGATTCCCTGACTGTTCACGGCTCACCGAAACTTTAATATTGTAAGTTTCCGCCTTCGAAACGTACATAGCGTGTAATACACATGCGCCTGAAAGTTAAATACGGAGCATTATTGCGTTTGTATGGTATTATGTGTAACAATCATCAAACTGTATTTCGCTACTTTTGTTGTATATCAAATATAATATTTTACTTACAGGCTCTTTAAGATCAGCAATTTGCTCTCACTAGTCTTCAGCCAATCTGCTGAATGTCGCACTTTATTTACCGTGAACACTGGCATCCTGCCGTTCGTAAAACCCAAATTCCCATTTCAATATCTGAATTTTAGCAGCGCCGTTCAACACGAAAATCAAGAGCAACTACACCATAACGGCACGAAACCACACCGAACGAACTGTTCACTATCGATAGCTCACTCTCGACAGATGCATATACTCTCTTTTCAAAGATTGTCTTCTCATAGATTGAAATTCTGTAGTGTATCATACAAATCTACAAACAGCGGCACTAAAAGGTAAACATCACAAAATAAAAAGAAAAATAATGCAGGACTACTATAAATGATTCATTCGTTTTCAAAGCTATACATTTTTGAAAGTATTACATGTACGAATATGATTGATACGTGAATAGAGCTGTAAACTCACGAAAATGGCATTTTGCTCTCTACATATCTTCTGTGAGTGGGTCTCTTGTCACATTAGAAACGTCGTAGCCGTATTTCGTTCCATACGTTACGTAGCAACATCCTAACAATGGTCACCGCAGCAGCACTGATGCATTCTATTTGCTCTTATTCAAACACGGTACTTTATGTACACCACCGGCCGTAGTGGCCGAGCGATTCTAGGCGCTTCAGTCTGGAAGCGCCCGACCGCTACGGTCGCAGGTTCGAATCCTGCCTCGGGCTCGTATGTATGTATGTATGTATGTCTTGTCCTTAGGTTAGTTAGGTTGAAGTAGTTCTAAGTTCAAGGGCCTGATGACCTCAGATGTTAAATCCCCTAGTGCTCAGAGCCATTTCAACAATTTTTTAATGTGCACCCAAAGGAAAAAAATAACATTTCCAGCGTGATCTGAGGTCCAAGAAACGCGTGAAAAACGCAACTGCAGCGTGTAAATTCGGGTGGCCACACAAGCGCTGGAATTCACGCAAAATTACTGCACAGGCACGGAGCGTTCCCAAGGCTGCAAGCAAAATGCATCCCGCTATATTTTCCTGTTGGAATTCCTGCTGCCTGCGTGACCTCAAGAGCAGTTTTTCACGTTGCGTTCACTCCGTCGCGTACTCCAAACCAGGACGCTGTTATGATGCACAACATGGAGGATAGACACTGAACTCTTATTTCTGGAAGAGAGTAAATATCCACTCATATATGATATAAGATGTCCAGAAGAATGACGATGGAGTCATGGCAAGCAATTACTCTGCCACTTATTGGTGACTCAGTCAGAAAATGGAAATACAAGAAACAAATACATTTAGCGAGGACGAAAACTATACAATGAGTCTTGTGTGTTACTTGACATATATTTAGAAGCAAGTTCCTCTTAAAATTCCGATTACAAGAACGTTTTGAGATTACTCTGGGCCCCTGTTTTGCCAAAGCACCGACAATCATTTTTTTTATGCGCCATGCTTTTTGTTGGATAAGTTCCTTAGAGATTTTCACATAGGGCAAATACCTCGTCAGCCAGAAATACAAAGGGAGAGATGTACAGATATGACAGTGCGAAAGAGGTTTCAATTGTGGCAAATTTAATGTCTTCGCATTGCTTCGCACTTCCCGATAAACAAAGTTGTATCGTCGCTAAATTTCAGCTTGGAGGCGAAAAGTTCATCCTCAAGTGCTTCCTACACCGTGAAGCAAAATTGAAGGCGACAGCCATAATATTCTGTTTTAATCGCTGCAAGAGCTGCCAGATGGAACGGTCTGACATGTGACCATCTTCCCAAAACTTTCAACACAATTTGTTGCGCTATTCCAACTTCGTGGCTTGTGTAGACCATGGATTGTTCGGACTGCCTACGAAACTCTCCCTCTTCCTGCCGAGAGTGTGAGGCACTGAACATCGTCATGACATTGTAGAGTATAAAGGAAATTCGTCGAAGGTCAGTGTTTTCAGTTCAGTGTTATAGATGAAATTGGATGGGCAGTTTATCTTGTGTGAGAAAACTGTGACACGTACCTCTTTCCGTGATATGCTGTAGTTATGAAGGGGAAAACCAACGTCCCTAAATTGTCGATACCATAGCAGATTGCTCTGTTTACGTGGTGGTTCTTCTCCATAATTCTTTCTGAATGCACGCTGTGCTGTTCTAAAAAAAAAAAAAAAAATCTGTCAAATTCCAACATACAAACTCCCTTTTCTTGTCGCCGATTATGACACTCCACTCCTTTTCTCTTTCGTCAGACATCAGCAAAACATCCTTTGAGTGTGTTAGCGTCTATAGAATACATGACTGGGGTCGGGAGTGGACCCGTATTCCATGACAGCACACTGGTGTTTACCTGTACACAAACTGTTTAATTCAAGATTATTATCAAAGAAATACACGATTTTACATAGGTTGCAACATGAAAACGCTAGGACGCTGTCAATGTAACACATTATGTCTTGTTTACTCGAAATAACACGACACTGAACACAACAACAGCAAATATTAATCAGGAGGTTCTCTACAAAATTATTCTTACTACTACATCGTGAAGTTGGCCAATATTAAGACAAATCATCCGATTCTGGTTCTAAGTTCGGTAATATTTACGATTACAAGTTTAAAGAGGATGGTTAGTTTTTGTGACAAACTGAGCAAAAGATTATTCAAGGTTGCCAGAGTTCACAGTGGATGCAAACTGGTGAACCAACAAGTTTACGCCTCTGCAAGCGGTATTTACCTTAGCTGCAATGAGCTGTTAGCTGCATGGCTGCTCTTGTCTTCTGAAAGTCCTATAAAAACTAATCAAAAGCTTTGCTAATTTTATCAGCAGAAACTCTCCTGTGTTTCTCGTTAGGCGAGAAAACATGCACTCATCCGTAGTCTTGAAATATGGCGATATGCACACGCATGGATGGAGCACTGTGCATATTACAATGCCCACTCAGATCTCACAAGAATAATTAACTATGTGGCTGCTTCGTTTCTTCGCTCTTGGAGCTGGACGGTGCTACAGATAATGTGTAGCTCAATGTCAGCCGAAGTGAAGGTAGTGTTCACTCAAAATTCCACCTTTGCGTCTTATAGAGCATGATGCTTCCTGTTCTGCACTTGACGCTGGTTCAGAGTAGAGTCCACGAAATTTTCGGTTTTGTGTCTCTCGTAGCAAAACTGTACCCCACCCGGGTCCTTTCATGCTCCATGTCACAGCTTCTTCTGACCAGTAGCAACGTTTCTCTTTTTTTTGGGAACACACTGCCATCGCAAAGGGCCTGCCATCAAACTGTCGAAATTTCGGCACTTTACTCCCTCCTAGTTCATGTCATCCAACCGGACTTTTGTGCCCATGCCAGACATCTAAAAGTTACATGCATACTTCATGAGCGCACCATGCGCAGTTCACATTATCGACTCATCATTGGTTTGTTTCCATCCGGAAATTCCCAAATGCAGTTTTCTAAAGATCCTTTCCGTACCACTCCGGTGGCCCACTACTTGCCCTCCTGGATGAGTAACCTGGCCCATTCGTTGTCATTCGCCGCAGGTCACTTTAGAAGATTTCCATTCTACTTGCTCCGTGACGTCGCCCATGGCATCTGCTCCCAAACAAAACATTTCCTCCAGCAGCTTTTTTCACATTTTGTTCACTGACATGCAGGATTTAGATTTTGTGTGTTAATATCGCCGATTGTCAGCCCTTTGCATTGCATACTGTTAATTTCAATAGACAAATCTGCTCATTTTCGCTGAAGTATGTCAGGTGACGTATTCACCTTCCTGTTACAATGTATAAAAACTCATGTAAGATGCGAAATTGAGATTCATTTAAACTGCCACCTAACATGTCCTCGTTCTTCCATGTTCAATTTTGCACTGGGTCAATCAATGGTTGAGAAATTTACTGAAGTCAGTGCAATTTCTTTTTAACTGCTGACTGTAGCAACTGACATTCATTGACCAACTTTCTATTTTAATGTATGACATAATTAAAAAGTCGTTCATTCTAATTTCCTTATCGTTATTTTACAGTGTAATTGAGTTCATGTATGATCCAAAGAAGAGCGGAGAGTTTTGTCACAGGGTTATTTGGTAAGCGTGATAGCGTTACCGACATGTTTAGCAAACTCAAGTGGCAGACTCTGCAAGAGAAGCGCTCTGCATCGCGCTATAGCTTGCTGTCCAGGTTTCGAGAGGGTACGTTTCTGGATGAGGTATCGAATATGTTTGCTTACCCCAACTTAAACACCTGCCGAAGAGATGACGAATCTAAAATTAGAGATATTCGAGCACGCATGCAGACTTTCCGGCAGTCGTTCTTCCCGCGAACAACACGCGACTGGAACAGGAAAGGGAGGTAATGACAGTGACATGTAAAGCGCCCTCTGCCACACACCGTTGGGTGGCTTGCGGAGTATAAATGTAGATGTACCGAATTGAGCCCCAAAATATTTTTTCCAAAATTTAATGCCTTCTTACTAATATTTTGATTTAATAGTTATTTAACTAATCTAAAGTCCTGTTTCTATTTTATATTTGTCTATGTTTAAATTTTAATTGTAATTCAAACAGATCAGAGTTTCTCTATACATTTGTACTATTGCTAATTTTTTTTAAAATTTGAGACTCGTGTGTTTTTGACTGTAAAACATACGTAAAATGGAGATCTATTGAGGAAACCTTCATTTAACTTTATCCTTCCCTTTTCAATACTTATTGTTTAGTCTCAACCCCTTACTTTTATCATGAAATTATGATTTAAGATATTTCCATTGCTTACAAAATTTCTTGATTTATGTTAAACTTAGCTATATTCCTCTCATAACTTTACAAGCATAATCCTATTCACAAACATATTCACACCCCCAAAATCTTAAACTTACGCATTTTAATTTTGCAAAAATTTTAAATTATTCGCAACTTTTACAAACATATTACATTTCTAATCCTACTAATTACTTTTCAAATGTTAAATTAAGATCATGGAATTACTAAACCCATTTTTCTATATATACTCTATTTTAACAAACACATTACATATTAGAATCTTAGCTTCCCAAGAAAACATTTGGTTTTCTTAACTTAGACATGTTGAAAAACATGAAATACAAGGAAAAATAATTGACATGTCAACAATAAATTTAAAAGCATTGTTAATAAAGATCTGTTTCTGCTACACAAGTTTCTTCAAACATTAAATATTTTTAAACAAACTTCGTGTGTTCATAATTTTTTCTATTTTTCAGTTTAATCAGATACTATCCTCTCACAGAGAATGCTTTCTCCTGTATCTTCATAATGGTTTACTGAAGTCGTCAGTCTCCATGTGCCTCGACTGGTTTCCGCTGAGCATGGAATGATTGTCTACCATGCACCTCCATGTGTCTCCACTGAGCATGGAATGACGGTCGGCCATGCACCTCCATGTGTCTCCTCTGAGTATGGAATAATGGTTAGCAGAGAGAAAGGTTGCTGAAGGTATGAGTGTGTCGTGAATGCTTGGTTGCCTTTGTTCCATTCTGCATGTGCACATGGCGAAATTATGTTAGAGATCTCTTCTTGGCAGCATAGAAACTCATCTTCGTCATTCCTTGAATCTCTATGCCGATTCATCGTTGGTCAGTTCGTGTCCAGGTCTCCATATGAGTAGTCATTTCGCATCTCAGTGTGACATCTGGAATTATTGCAATTTGTCACAAGGAATATCGGAAATTTGGACTGCTAGAACAGTTCAAAATTGGATTCTTTGTTGGTAGGTAAATGCAATAATGGTCTTGTGTGGAAAGGGATTTCGGAAATGTTTCTTGATCTCTTCTGGTCCAGGCTCTTCTTTCTTCCAAATCTCCTGCATTGAATCTTCTGTTCTTGTTGCATCTTGCTGTCTTTTCACTTGTGTCTTCATTCTTCTCTGTACCGGGAATTGGGACTGAAGACCTGTTTACCTCGTTATTGTTTAACCCATTCTTATGGTTCAAAAATGGCTCTGAGCACTATGGGACTCAACTGCTGAGGTCATTAGTCCCCTAGAACTTAGAACTAGTTAAACCTAACTAACCTAAGGACATCACAAACATCCATGCCCGAGGCAGGATTCGAACCTGCGACCGTAGCGGTCTTGCGGTTCCAGACTGCAGCGCCTTTAACCGCACGGCCACTTCGGCCGGCCATTCTTATGGTGTTTGCTTTCAAATTGTTGTGTATCTTTTATCGTATCAGGTGTTTCTCAAGATAGATTGGACTGCCTTTTATCATTTTCTTGCTTACTCCCATGTGTGTTCATTGAATGTTTCGCAGTTGTTGAGTTCAGTACGGTATGATTACAGTTTCAGCCATTCTGAACCTCGAGTTACAGAAATGCACCTCTTCTTTTTCCAGTGAATTTGAGCACCCACTCGTCCTTCATGTAATATGTCCGCCTCCATTCGTTGGACATCCATCACCTCTCTCTATGCTGCTCTAAACAGTTTGCGATAGAAGTGCTAAGTGCCTAACACTTTTGCAAAACCGTTGTTATAACGATTGCATGTGGCTTTCACCTGAGTGAAGCCCACATAATGGTACATGTTGATTGTATCCAGGATGCGTTGTGGATCTCAAATCTTTTCCACAGAGGTGTTATCCTCTTGGACTGTTGCTTCCACCAAGGCACCTTCTTTCGTCATCTCGTAAGCTGACGTACCAGGCACTCACACTCACTGTCACTTCCTCTCACGCCTAACCGCTCTACTCAGTTCTGCTGTCGATCTGGCTGCAGTAATGCTGCATCATGATTGACGATGTCATGTATAATTTAATACTGTCCAAACTTTTGTCTAGCCCCTTACTCCCTTAAAATACTTCACAAAATTCCTTATTTGAACTATAAAAAGTTTTTCCTATTACCCTTTTTATTACATCTTTTATCCCCATTGTATGTAAACATTTCATTAGTATAAAGATCATGGATTTCTCATTCATCACTATGGATAGTAAGAGTGAAATTGATGGTGATGAAGGTTAGTGTGTTAATAAGTTCTTTTTCCTTCTTTTTTCTAACTACAGGTACAGTACTACAGCGTCTTTTTTCTCTGCAATCTCTTCTTTTCGGCATTAGCTGTAACAACTTCAAAATATAATATATCTCCTTTTTCCAAAAATTTATTGTACTGTTCTATTGCATTGTCCTAGAGCTTATTTTTCTCAGTTTTACTTATTCTTTCATCCTTCTTCTACTAAACAGTGAACTTCTATATTCCTTTCTTCCCTCATCATACTTTTCCTTATTTAAATCCTCTCTGGGGGTAAACTTACATCCTTTGTCTACGTTCTTCCACGAAATAACATTTCTCGCTTAGCTTAATTATTCAATTCTCTCTCTCAATTCTTACCTGCAGATGACCTTTTATACTTATTTCCCTCAAATCTCCATTTTAATGTCAACTTGTGGTACTTTCCACAAATCGTATGTGCTTCTCATTTTCCCCTAAAATATTTTCTCAACTATGTGTTCACCATCCTCGAAGGAACAAACCTGAAATGAATATCTGCTTCTTACCAAATTCTTTACTTCCTTCCTACTTCATGACTTCCTTTTGTCCACAGAAGTCAACTTCTTTCTACTTTACGCTACCTCTTTAGAGAAAATCTATTTCGTCAAACTATCCCCATGCTTACCTCTGTCTTCCTCCTTGCTTTCTACTCTGTCCCCAGAACACATTTTGTTTGCAGAAGATTTACTTTAGTTCTTACATTACTGTTTTCCCTTCACAACTATCCTCTTGATCTAGCGAGTAAGTTATCCTATTTTCCTGAGATAAGTAGAAAAAAGTTTTATTTGTGTGCATTTTCTTAGTTTCCCTACTCTTTGACTTCTAGATTTTGCTCTTATTGGACTCGGGATGTCTGGTACAACTAACTTTTCCCTGTGGAGTTAATTTTTTTGTTGTTTTACCCTTTACACAATTTCAAATGACTCACATGGTGGAAGTCCAATGATTTTCCTGTTTTTGGATTTATCAATTCGACTGCTTTATCACGGACCACTTTACTTCCTTCCATAGGGCCTTTCTATTTCGGAAAGAACTTGTGGCTTTGATATTTTTCCTTGCTAGAGAAATGGTGGGTTTTTACAAGTTCCCTTTGTCCTAGTGAAAATACCTGTAAGTTTGCCGTTTTGTCTGCTCGGTTCTTTCTATTTAACGCTGTAGTCTTCAAATTGTACAGAGCTAATTTTACTGGATGTTTATGTTTTACTCTGGCTACTGGTGGGAATTTTGTTGTCTTGGGTATCAATACTGGTGTTGATAATGGTGCATTATCCTCTTGGCATACCATTTTTCTCTCGGTTTCGTATGAATGAATTACATCTTTCACAATTTGGTCATCATCAGTTTCTGTACAGCTGTCTATATTTACTTGTAACAACACTTGTTCCTCATCGGTTGATTCCCAGTCAATTGTCTCCCAGCAGATTGGTGTTTGCATCTGTTCACCCCTTAACCCTACTTAGAATCTTGCTGATCAGAGCTAAGTTTGTTTGCATGTTTAATTATAAAATCAACTTAATTTGGCGATTGAATCGCTCGTGACTGGTCTTCGTATCGTTCATTATGTCAATTCTGTCTTTTACCAGGGTAAGGCGGCCTCAATTCGACTTCCTGTACCGGTTCATTTTACGTATGTTGTCCTGCTGAAGTATGATTCTCCAAAATTTCCTGCGTTCTAGGCATCTCAGTTCCACCTGAATAACTTAGGTTTTGTGCTGAAAAACCTCTAAATCATCCTACGTCGTTTTCACGGTGATCATATCACGAACTGAAGTTACCACCATAGTTTCTGGGGCCAAAGACATAATTCCGCGGCTCACCAAAACCATAGTTGTTTGACCTCTGAGTTTACAAAACCATAGCCATTATTGTCCCATGTGCGATTACTGTTCTTCCAAAAACGATTACCTTTTGGAACCTTCTTATTGCCAATGTAAGCATTATAAAGGCCAAACGGTTGCTATTATTACCGCTACCATTGGTTTCTCTCACTGCAAGTAGTCTTTTTCACTGAAGATGAATTCAGGTTCTCCTAACATTCCTTTAAATGCCTGTATATTATCTCCTGCTCTGCCAACCAACGATTGCTGATAACGGAAGGGTAATTTCACTGTATGTATTGTCTAAACACTGATTCTTTTTCTTCGTTTCTTCTAACTGGCCTCTTTTCTCCCGAATTTTCAAATGACGCCTTCTGTAACAACTCATATTTTATTCTATTTTGGGTTTCGGTGGACCAGTATCACTCCAAGAACGCAGACTTAAATTGTTCATACGACTGACAGTTTGTAGCGACTCTTTGCTTGGTTTCCGCTATTGCGCCTTCCATCTGACCACAAATGAAGTCACGTTTATGGCTAAGTGGCCAATCCTCTGGTAAATCGATCTGGAATTTATGTATAAAAGTGCGTGGGCTTAAGCCGTTCCCGCCTTCTTTGTAATGCTGGTAGTTTCTGACTGTAAAAAAAGTGATTATTTTGGAATTTTTCTATTGCACGATATGGCGTTTGTGTTTTCGCAACATTTTCCGTTCCTTTCAACTGTGTCATGTTTTCGTTTATTTGTCCTACCACATTTGGATCCTAAGATGACATATTTGAGTCCCATATAGCGTCGCATCTACGCAGTGGTGTGTAGATATCTAAACCGTACCGTTCCTCGTGTATTGGACTGAAAGACATGTTTAAATTTCCCGTTACTGGATCAGTGTTTTGTCTTAGTATTTGATTAATATTGACCTGCGGTATATTACCTGTTGCACCAAATTCTCTATTAACGAGTTACAGTACATGTGTCGCCGTAATTTGCTTTGTTATCGTGTCATTCGCGTACGTTCGGAGGGTCGGCTGCCGCTCTGTTGGAATGCGCGCTGTTACCGCCTCTCGCACCATTATCTGCTACGAACGCAGATTACCTGCTTCGCTCACCTGTCTCAACTGTTCTCCCATTTGCTTCTGTTTCGGATCTGAAAATACTGAACCAACTTCTTGTGGATATATGAGTGGAATCGTATGACTTTTGTGTTTCCGCAAATGCCACTGAAGATTGCATAACTGACTTACCTCTGGAAGTTTTTCCACCACTATGTCTGACGATACTACCGATTCGTCGCATTACTTCTGCTTTCTGTACGGTTCTCGATACACTGCTACTGTACGAAGATGTTCATACTGCTGCTGATTTTTCGTGACAATGTTTACAATGCTTGTATCGAATCTTTTTAACCCGGCATGCGTGACACGTTTTCTGACATTGAGTTCATCCACGATTTGTTGCGAATTATCAGACGCCTTACGAGCTAACTTTTCAAATCTTTGGTAGATATTAAACACTGCATCCTGTACATGGTGAATGTCAGAATGTATCTTTTTTTGGTCAGCCATTAGCGTGTTGCTTGAACATTGCGAACACGATGTCTCTTCGCCATGGTCACCTGCCACCATTTGGTGCAAATTTTGCCGTTCGCATCTTTCACTTGACGGCTCACCTTATTTAGTGCATAGTGCTAACGCACTTACACACATGCTTTCCTTAGTGAAGTGTCCCACCTGATTCAGAATTGCAACATTTGATTCAACGTACCGTAGTTGCTCTTCCTGTGATTCTACTTCTGACCCACTGAATCCGTCTTTTGTTCGGTTTTGTGCGGTCTCAGACTGCGATACCAATCGCGAAACCGACACCATTGTCTCCGCATTGTCACTTTGTTCGGTTTCGCGACTTTCACTAGATACGTTTTGTTATACATCAATTTACATTCTATCGAGATCTTCAGTTTGCCCTGTATGCGATATTCTCTGTCCTTCCCCCATCTCCGATCGACTAACCTCAGTTTTTTTCGATTTGCGCGAGGCAGCCTTAGACAGCATGAAGATATATCACCTGAGACGTCTCCAAAATACCATAGAAAGTTTCTTAGAGTATGAACACTTCATTAGCAACGCCATTCACTGTAGATATTCAAACCAACTCAACAACGTCGTGGATAATTTCGCGCGCTAGCATGCTCATTCACGAGCTACTTTAACACAAACAGAACTTTATCTTTACTGCTTAATACAACTTTTTCTACTCTGTGGATCACACATTTACAGTATTATGACCACTATGTAGACATATACATTGAGTAACCTAGCCACAAAAAAAGATTTGTTTTTTCAATTCCAGATTTTGATTACCCTTTCTAATTTGACAAATTGCCATCCTGGCAGACCAGTTGCCATCCTGGCCTGTCGCCATTATTTGACACTCCACTTCTTTTCTCTATCGTCAGATATCAGCAAAACACCCTTTCAGTGTGTTAGCGTCTATAGAATAAATTGGTTGGTTGGTTGATTGGTTGGTTGATTGGTTTGTTTGGGGGATGAAAGGGACCAGACTGCTACGGTCATCGGTCCCTTTTTCCAAAGACAAAGAACACCCACAGAGAATAAAAACGAGGAACAGAATACATCACAGACGATACAGAACAAGAGAAACTGAGACAAAGACAAGACAAAACGAACTAAAACCACACAGAGTGTGACGGTGGTTGGCCGACCATAGAAATAAAAAAGGAAAAGCCAACCACTGAGAAACATTAAAAAATCAGTTTAAAATCATAGGTCAAAGGCCAGAATCAACACAAAACAATAAAATAACACAGAAACACTCAGATTAAATGATAAAATCCCCCTGCCCGAAGAAAACGTAAAACTAAGTCAGCCATAGTGGAGTCGTCTGTTAAAAGGGCAGGGAGCGTATCAGGCAGCGCAAATGTCTGCCTGACCACAGCTAAAAGGGGACAGGCCATCAAAATGTGGGCCACTGTCAAAGCAGCCCCACATCGACGTAGAGGAGGGTCCTCCCGGCGCAGTAAATAACTGTGTGTCAGCCGGGAGTGGCCAATGCGGAGCCGGCAAAGAACTACTGAGTCCCTGCGAGTGGCTCGCAGGGATGACCGCCACACAGCCGTCGTCTCCTTGACATCACGGAGTTTATTGCGCGTTGTCAGTTCGCGCCATTCATCGTCCCATAGCGCCAAGATTTTGCGGCGGAAGACTGCCCGCAAATCAGTCTCTGGGAGGCCAACGTCCAGAGATGGCTTACTGGTGGCCTCTTTCGCCAGGCGGTCAACATGTTCGTTACCCGGGATACCGATATGACCGGGGGTCCACACAAAGACCACAGAGCGGCCGCTAAGGGCAAGAGTATGCAGGGACTCTTGGATAGCCATCACCAGACGACAACGAGGGAAACACTGGTCGAGAGCTCGTAAACCGCTCAGGGAATCGCTACAGATAACGAAGGACTCACCTGAGCAGGAGCGGATATACTCTAGGGCACGAAAGATGGCGACCAGCTCAGCAGTGTAAACGCTGCAGCCATCCTGCAAGGAACGTTGTTCGGAATGGTCCCCTAGAGTGAACGCATACCCGACACGACCAGCAACCATCGAACCGTCAGTGTAAACAATGCCAGAGCCCTGATACGTGGCCAGGATGGAATAAAAGCGGCGGCGGAAGGCCTCTGGAGGGACTGAGTCCTTCGGGCCCTGTGCCAAGTCGAGCCGAAGGCAAAAGGCGAGGAACACACCATGGGGGTGTATGCAAAGTGGCCCGGAAAGGAGGTGGAACAGTGAAAACCTGAAGCCCAGAGAGAAGCTCTTTGATGCGGACTGCGATTGTACAACCAGACCGGGGCCGACGTTCTGGCAGATGGACGACCGATCGCGGGAACAGGAGACGATAGTTTGAATGCCTGGGCAAGCTTAGAACATGGGCAGCATAAGCTGTCAGCAAACGTTGGCGTCGTAACCGCAGTGGAGGTACACCTGCCTCCACTAGTACGCTGTCCACAGGGCTGGTGCGGAAAGCACCAGTGGCAAGGCGTATCCCGCTGTGGAGAACTGGGTCCAGCACCAGTAACGCAGATGGGGATGCTGAGCCATAAGCCAGGCTCCCATAATCCAGACGGGACTGGATTAACGCCTGGTAGAGCCGCAACAGGGTAGATCGGTCGGCGCCCCAGCGGGTGTGGCTCAAGCATCTCAGAGCTTTTAGATGCCGCCAACACGCCTGTTTAAGCTGCCGGATATGAGGCAGCCAAGTCAACCGGGCATCGAAAACCACCCCCAAAAACCTGTGGGTCTCCACCACAGCAAGAAGTTCGTTGTCAAGAGAAAGCCGCGGCTCAGGATGGACCGTTCGGCGCCGGCAGAAATGCCTAACGCGGGTCTTGGCAGCCGAAAACTGAAAACCGTGCGCTACAGCCCAAGACTGCGCCTTGCGGATAGCGCCCTGTAGCTGACGCTAAACAGCTGCGATGCCAGTAGAGCTGTAGTAAAGGCAGAATTCGTCAGCATACAGGGAAGCGGAGACAGAATTTCCCACGGCCGCAGCGAGGCCGTTAATGGCTATTAAAAACAGGCAGACACTTAAAACAGAACCCTGCGGCACGCCGTTCTCCTGGACGTGGGAGGAACTATAGGAGGCTGCGACTTGCACGCGGAAGGTACGATACGACAGGAAATTGCGGATAAAAATCGGCAGAGGGCCCCGAAGACCCCATCCATGAAGTGTAGAAAGGATGTGATGACGCCATGTCGTATCGTACGCCTTCCGCATGTCGAAAAAGACAGCGACCAGGTGCTGACGGCTGGCAAAGGCAGTACGGATGGCCGACTCTAGGCTCACCAGATTGTCGGCGGCGGAGCGGCCTTTACGGAACCCACACTGAGACGGAGCCAGAAAGCCCCGAGACTCCAGTACCCAATTCAAGCGCCGGCTCACCATCCGTTCGAGAAGCTTGCAAAGAACGTTGGTGAGGCTAATGGGGCGGTAGCTGTCCACCTCCAAAGGGCTCTTGCCCGGTTTCAAAACGGGGATGACAATGCCCTCCCGCCATGGCGACGGAAACTCACCCTCGACCCAGAGACGGTTGTAAAGGTCGAGGAGGCGCCGCTGGCAGTCCACTGAAAGGTGTTTCAGCATCTGACAGTGGATGCCATCTGGCCCAGGAGCGGTATCAGGGCAAGCGGCTAGGGCACAGCGAAATTCCCACTCACTGAATGGAGCATTGTAAGATTCTGGGTGGTTAGTGCGAAACGAAAGGCTCCGACGTTCCATCCGCTCTTTAATGGAGCGGAAGGCCTGCGGGTAATTTGCAGAAGCGGAACTCATAGCAAAATGCTCTGCCAAGCGGTTTGCAATGACGTCGGAGTCGGTGCAAACTGCGCCATTCAGTGAGAGCGCAGGGATGCTGACAGGGGTCCGATAGCCGTAGACGCGTCGAATCTTGGCCCAGACCTGCGATGGAGTGACATGGAGGCCAATGGTGGACACATACCGCTCCCAGCACTCCTTCTTGCCTTGGCGGATAAGGAGGCGGGCCCGCGCACGCAGCCGTTTGAAGGCGATAAGGTGGTCTATGGAGGGATGTCGCTTGTGACGCTGGAGCGCCCGCCGGCGATCTTTAATCGCTTCAGCGATCTCAGGCGACCACCATGGCACAGCCCTCCGCCGAGGGGACCCAGAAGTACGGGGAATGGCAGATTCGGCGGCAGTAACGATGCCGGTGGTGACCGATTGAACCACCGCAGCAATGTCATCAGTAGAGAGAGGTTCAATAGCGGCAGTGGAGGAGAACAAGTCCCAGTCAGCCTTATTCATAGCCCATCTGCTAGGGCGCCCAGAAGAGTGACGCTGTGGTAGTGACAGAAAGATCGGAAAGTGGTCACTACCACACAGGTCGTCATGCACACTCCATTGGACAGACGGCAAGAGGCTAGGGGTACAGATTGAAAGGTCAATGGTGGAGTATGTGCCATGCGCCACACTGAAGTGTATGAAGGCACCATCATTTAACAGCGAGAGATCGAGCTGCGACAATAAATGCTCAACGATGGCGCCTCGACCTGTTGCCACTGACCCACCCCACAGAGGGTTATGGGCGTTGAAGTTGCCCAATAGCAAGAAAGGTGGCGGCAATTGGGCGACCAGTGCAGCCAGGACATGCTGCGAGACATCACCATCCGGTGGAAGGTAAAGACTGCAGACGGTAACAGCCTGTGGCGTCCACACCCGTACAGCGACAGCCTCTAAAGGTGTCTGGAGAGGGACAGACTCGCTGTGCAGAGTGTGAAGGACATATATGCAGACGCCACCAGACACCCTTTCATAAGCTGCTTGGTTCTTATAATAACCCCGATAGCAACGGAGAGCGGGGGTTCGCATTGCTGGAAACCAAGTTTCCTGGAGAGCAATGCAGAAGAAAGGGTGAAGGCTGATAAGTTGGCGGAGCTCAGCTAGATGGTGGAAGAAACCGCTGCAGTTCCACTGGATGATGGAATTGGCCATGGCTGGGAAAGGCGTGACGGGACTGGGAAGGCAGATTACGCCGCCGGGTCACCTGCTGCCTCTGATTGAGCACCCGCGCTAGTGCTATTCATGGCGTCTGAGGGACCGGCGAGATCGAGGTCCTCAGCGGACGCCAGAATCTCCACCTCGTGCTCAGACGCAGAGCTGGAAGGTTGCGGTGGGGTGGTTGCCACCGCGAGTTCCTTGGGCTTAGAGCTCTTCTTCTTTGGTTTCTCACGCTGCTCCTTGGGTTTAACTGGCTGGGAGGGCTTCACCGATTCAGTCTCCGGGACTGAGGAGGATCGTGAAGCCCTTCGACCAGCTGATTGTGGGCACTTACGCCACTGTCGGTCGTCAGCCTTCCCGCTGGTGGAAACCTGGGAAGGGAGGGACCCAAGGGACCCCTTGCGAGCGTGAGAAGCCGAAGAAGTTGGACACTTCTCCGGCTTAGAAGCAGGGACGGACGTCCCTGATGGGGGGGATGGTGTTGCCCCTGAGGTAGGTGGCGCAGGAGCAACCCGGTGGGTAGAGCCCCCCACTGGCAAGGGGGGCAGGAGGAGTTGTACCACTCAGCGATCCGGCCGGAAGTCGCGAAACTGATGGGGAGAGCACAGGTGTTGTAGCAGCAGCGTAGGATGATGTCATTCTCACGGGATGTAATCGGTCGTATTTCCTTTTGGCCTCAGTATAAGTCAGCCGGTCCAGGGTCTTATATTCCATGATTTTGTGTTCTTTCTGGAAGATTCCGCAGTCTGGCGAGAAAGGTGAATGGTGCTCCCCGCAGTTGACACAGATGGGAGGCGGTGCACATGGAGTATTGGGATGAGACGGGCGTCCGCAATCTCGACATGTGAGGCTGGAAGTGCAGCGGGAAGACATATGGCCGAACTTCCAGCACTTGAAGCACCGCATCGGGGGAGAAATATAGGGCCTGACGTCACATCTGCAGACCATCACCTTGACCTTTTCCGGTAACGTATCACCCTCGAAGGCCAAGATGAAGGCACCGGTAGCTATCTGATTTTCCTTCGGACCCCGATGAACGCGCCGGACGAAATGTACACCTCTGCGCTCTAAGTTGGCGCGCAGCTCGTCATCAGACTGCAAAAGAAGGTCCTTATGGTAAATAACTCCCTGGACCATATTTAAACTTTTATGCGGTGTGATCGTAACAGCAACATCCCCAAACTTGTCACAAGCAAGTAACCGCCGTGACTGGGCAGAGGATGCCGTTTGTATCAGGACCGATCCAGAGCGCATTTTTGACAAACCCTCCACCTCACCAAACTTGCCCTCTAAATGCTCGACGAAGAACTGAGGCTTTGTGGAGAGAAAAGACTCCCCATCAGCTCTCGTACAAACTAAGAATCGGGGGCGAATAACTGCTACTACCATCCTGAGATTTATGTTCCTCCCACGGCGTGGCCAGAGAGGGGAACGTTTTCGGATTGTACTTTTCAGCATTAAATTGAGCCCGAGAACGCTTAGAGACTGCTGGCGGCTGGCCGCCAGCGAGAGATGATGTACCACGCTTCATTGCGGATCATCCGCCCTGATGCCACCTACTCCGACCAAGGGCCCTCCCCACGGGCGCCACCCAGCCGCAAAAATAGCCACCTGGCAGGACGGCCATTGCCGGGAGTCCCGATGCCCCAGGGAGATGGGCATCTACTCCTTGGCATACGTGGGAAGTTAACGGCGCAGGCATCAGCAGAGCGATCCCTGTGTTGTCAGGGGGCTACAACCAAGAGGGTACATGGCGGCCCCACCACAACGGACTGGCTACCGTGCAGGATCTTAGGTGCAAAAATGTCCAAGGTCGTCGTCGCAGTTAAAAGCAACACTGCAGAGTGCAGCGTGGTAATCGCACCCAGGGACGTATCCTCGCCCAAGAGATGGAAAACGGTCGGGACACTATTGCAACGACGAAAAAGCCGGCGAAAGGTCTCAATGCACGACGGATACAGTGCACCATGTAAGGCGCCCTTCCCCAATTGGCTCACTCTTCGGAATAATTTAGAAAGATGGAGGTCAAACCCGAGAGGGGACCATCATATAAGGCCGAAACACTTGAGACTCCTTTTAGTCGCCTCTTACGACAGGCAGGAATACCGCGGGCCTATTCTAACGCCCCGAACCCGCAGGGGGATATAGAATAAATGACTGGGGTACTGAGTGCACCCGTATTCTATGACAGAGCACAATGGTGTTTAGCCTCACACATTGTTTTTAATTCAAGATAATTATCAAAGAAATAAACGATTTTACATATGTTGCAACATGATAATGTTAGGACGGAACTCAAGATAACTCATTAAGTCCTGTTTACTCGGAATAACACGACACTGAACACAACAAAATAAGAAATTTTAACCAGAAGGTACTGTACAAAATTATTCTTATTACTACATCGTGAAGTTGGCCAATATTACGACAAATCATCTGTTTCCGGTTGTACGTTCGGTACTGTTTACGATTAAAATCAAGTCTACGGAGAATGGTTAGTTTTTGTGACAAACTGAGCAAAAGATTACTCAAGGTTGCCCGAGTTCAGAGTGGATGCAAGCTGGTGAAACAACTTTACGCCTCTGCAAGCAGTATTTACCTTAGCTGTGACAAGCTGTCAGCTGCATTGCAGCTATCTTCCTCTGAAAGTCCTATAAAAACTAATCATTTTGTCTGTTACCGAGCAAGAAAAATGTACTTTTAACAAGCTCTTAACATTCCAGAATGAGAATTTCACTCTGAAGCGGAGTGTGCACAGATATGAAACTTCCTAGCACATTAAAACTGCGAGCCGCACCGAGACTCGAACTCATGACCTTTGCTTTTCGCGGGTAAGTGCTCTACTATCTTTGTTTTGCTATTGCTCTACCAACTTTTATTTTAAATTTAATTGTTTTTTAGAAAGAGAACAAACACCTACAACATGAGCAAAGTCGCAGGTAATGAGAAAAATCATAACCTCTAGTGTATGAAAATAAAAGACGACCTTCTTCAAAAAATAAAACAATATTCCTTGAAAACGTAAATCATAAATAGATAGGCTACACTATCGCAACATTTTTTAACGTAGATGAGTATACAGTCTCACCATCAGCAGCAACCCAACTTTTTTTAAAAAAGTTACTTTTACGGGGGAGCACAGGAGAAAGAAAAATAGGTTGCAGATAGAGGGCTATGCGTGAAAAGGATAAATATGTGTAAGGGAAAAAAACTTAGAAGAGGAGAAAAAAGAAGTGAAAGACATTAGGAATACTTTCCGCGCCATGCTCCACTTTGGCGCGCCATCAGAACAACGTGCGTTCTATCATTGAGCATTAAAAGGGGAACGTGGAATCGTCCAATCTTGGCTGGCACGGTTCCCTGGGATTCCAGCTCTGAGGCGGGTTGGCGAAAATACTCTGTACCAAAATAGTTCGCGAAAGTGGCCCGATAGTGTCCATGTCGATGTGGGCGATGGGTGTGGTGATGTACTTGGAGGCGTGTCAAAAAGTCCGCCGGATCTACGATGTCGTCCCGGAATAGGTAGTTGACAGCCATGCCCCTGATCCACGTGATGGCGTGCCACTTAGACGATGGAAATCAGGTCGCATCGGGATATATCATCATGGTTGGAGAAACGTGATGTGGTGGTACTCTGTACGAGGGTCCAGACATCTGCTGCTGGCCCACACTCAAAACGATGTAAATCTGTATCTTCTACATCACGTCGCGGTGGTGTCAATGGTGTGACATGGTTGGTGGATCTTTTTCCAAAATGTGGGCCATGAAACCTGGTGGTGACGTTTCGACGGCGTTTCGGGATGGGGACTTACGGAGAAGGCAGTAGATATTGCTGGTGGTCGTCTTCCTGGTGCTGGGGAGCTCGGTGCATATGTAACTGAATTACAAAAGGAGACGGCCGATATGCGACATCGGAGGTGGGATGTGTGCCACAGACGTCCGTGGGCCTCTCAAAACAGGTGCGATTTTGGTGGTCAACATTCCCGTAAAAGCATTTTGGCTTTTCCACAACCGCTGCATAGTATTGGTGTAAAGTGCCGTAGTCCCGGCTCTCATTTACCAGATCGAGGGCACCATCCCGCTTCGGTAGGGTGAGAGCTTCATACTGGACTTTGAAGATGTGTCCAGAACATATAAAATACCCGAAAGCCGCTTGTAATCTGGCTGCCATTGTCGCAGTGATGGGCAGAATCTGCGCGATATTGGGTATCCGGGCTGCCACATGGGTATTGACGAAGGTGACTCTTTGGCACATATTCAGCGGGCATAGTATGTAATTTTGCATGTTGGCCCGGATGCGTTGCAGTAGCGCCCGAAAATTGATCGCCGAAGTGGGGCGAAAGTCTCGCGTGTCCACCAGTTGAAAGGGGACTACGCTGTCTGCAGGAAGGCCGCGGCCGATCTTCGTGGCGGATGATTTTGTGACGTTCATAGCGCTCCCTGCCCCTGCACTGTAACGGGTAATCCACTGCATCGCAGCTTGTACGTCGGCCGCTGGACGTACGACGAGGGCCAAGTCGTTCGCGTAGGCTCGGAAGCGGAACACATGATCCCAGAGTGGAATACCTGTCAAACGTCGCGGTATTCCGAAAATAAGTGGTTACATCGCAAACGGCATAAAGCACCGTCGACAATGGGCAACCCTGCCGTACTGAGCGTTCAATCGGTATAGGTTCTGTAAGTCTGCCGTTGATGACAATCCTGGACGTTGCTCTACGAAGGAGCGACATAATCACTTGCGTGAACGTGGGGGGAATCGCCATTCGGTCCATTACTGCATGATTGACGCGGTAAAAAGCTTGATTGAAGTCGATGGTGATTAAAGCGCCTCATAGTCGCGAGTGTGTTGGCACAGCGATCACATCTCGATATTCACTGAGGGCTGTCTGTATATTACGATCGCCGCCTAAGGATGTTTGTTCGTGGAAAACAATGTCTCTTAAGACATGTTTGAGACGCACTGCTAGAAGGCGTGTGAAAATACTGAGGTCGGAATTGAGTAACGTTACGAGTAAGCCTTCCATGAACATTGGTGGCGGGATCGCCGCGCCGGACAAAAGTTCCCAGTACATGTCTCTCCATCGTGTCAACATCAAATCTTGGAAGGTTCTGTAAAATTCGAGAGTTAAACCATCCGGCCCAAGAGACCGATTCAGTGATCCTTCGGGCACTGTGCCACGGACGTCGTCAGTGGTAACTTCCGCAGTCAGGAGGGTTGCAGCTGCGGCGTTGAGTGTACAAAATATCTCCTGGGCAACCTCAGCAATGGCCTCTGCACCGGCAGGTACTTGTTGATAGAAAAGTCTATAGTGCATTGTGAAGGCATCCGCAATGGCGGAGTGCGAAGTCAGCCGTCGTCCATGAGGTAGGTCTAAAGCTGTCAATGCATGTCAGCGTCGACGAACATTTTGAATATGACCCATAGAAGGTTCTTCACCGTTAATCCTAACTTGGCTGCGTGCTCGTACAATAGCTCCCTCTAGACGGCATCTGGTCAAGGTTAAAATCTTTGCCTTGATGCGTTGAGCTTCTTTTAGACGATCCGGGGATGGTGGATCATCCAAGAGCTCACGTAGAGCGCTGAAGCAGAAATCAGTTGTATGGTGGCTCCACCTGGCTGTGGCTCTGCCATACTGTGTCATGGTGCTCGTAACGCATGATGCGTTGAACACAAGTGTGCTACGTGTCGGTGACCTATTGTCGACATTCAGAGTCCCGCAATAGCGTGACGTTGAGTTTCCAAGGTCCTGCACTGCGCATGTAGATTGCCTACGTAGGTTCACGGTATAGATGTAGATGTCATGATCCGAAAAGGCAGACGGCCAACGTTCCACGTAGAGGAGGACCGAGTTTAGAGCGTCAGAGATGTATGTTTTATCAAGTCGGTTGGCGGAGTGGCTCGTGATGTGTATACGCCCCGGACGGTCGCCGTGTACCACTCTCGAAGTGTCGAGGAACCGAAGGCGGCAGACGAGGAAGCAAATTTCCGGACATGTGGTGGAATGACGGTACTGATCGTACTCTCGACGATCAACCCTGCAGACCACTGCAACTCATGGTTGGAAACGTGATAGTAATATTGTCTGACGATGTGCCTAGAAGTTGTGAGAAAACCCGGCTCTCTCAATTAACTGGATAATTACTTGCTAGTTTCTAATGCAGGTATTATTCTAATCTCATGATTGCGTGATATAAGGACCATCCTAGACTTCATAGATCCAGTTTGATGCCAATAAGAAATTTTTTCTATGGCAACTGATGTTTAAGTTCGAAAAATAAAACTGCAGCGTGTGAGGTTACCAGATAATTCGATGATTACTGTCATGATTGCTATTATTATCTCCATTATGCTGCTACTAAACATGTGACTGAAAAAGATGTATACTTTTTGATTATTTTTAGAACCATCTGCCCAAATATAGTAATTATGTAGTTCCTTCCATGATAAGGGAATAATTTTCGATTTAATATCTGAAATCTCCAGTTCTTCGTTGATCACTTTAAAATTAAATTAATTGATGAAACCTTCATTTGAGAGCAGAAATCGTGTGGCTTTTCTTTATTTGCACTTAGCAACGATGCTTGTATAATGCCACATCTTGAGGTAAAACACTATTCAAAATGCAGGGACGTTAAATGTCTAACATTAAATGTCAAGTGTATGCTTTATAGATGACTGTCAACTGAATCATATGGGAGTTACATTGCTGCTGATTAATATCTCCCTCAGTTGTGTGTCATGTTTAATAAACTACCGAAAAGACCGTATGCAATATAGTAATAAAAATTGAATAAAACTTGTAATCACGGTGCAAAAATCTGCCTTCTTAAGGCAAAATACCCCAAATCACTACGAATTAGCAAGAGAAAGTTAAAAAAAAATATTTAGAGTGACACGTAAGTCAATATTATTGACAGAAGCAGAAAGGGATTAACATGTGTGCAATTCTGCAAATGTTGTCTATACATCTACGGACTAGATAATATAGGTAGAGGTATATTGGCGGACAGGTTTTTATTTGATGTCTTTACTGATTGTTGATCTGCCTCCGAGATTCTATTTTATAGAGGACAAAAAAGTATTGTTGCGAGCAACATTTGAACCAACAGCAAGCGCACTCCGTAATTTCATATTCAAACACTTTACTCCTACGCTAGCAGCCATCTGCAATGAAGCTTGCCGTCGGGGCGTCTTGCCGTCGGGGCGTCTTGCCGTCGGGGCGTCTTGCCGTAATCTTCAGAGTATGTACATCAGCTCCACAGCTAGTATTGGTGACCTTTTGAATAATATTATTTCTTGTATGTATCTTAGCAGTAGTATCTACTAGGTGTGGTTTGAATGTAAGCGATCTATCCAATTTAATACCAAGATATTTTGGGTTTGGGTTATGCTTTAATCTTCTACCAGCAAAGGTAACGTCAAGGGATCGGGTTGCCTGTTGGTTGTTTAAATGAAACACTAACTTCTGACTTTATTGGGTTAGGAATTAATCTCAGATCTGAAATATTTACCCATTACTCCGAGGTCTTGGTTAAGGGAGTTTTCAAACTGTTCAAAACTTTCATGTTGCACAGCCAGGGCCATGGCATCTGTGTAACAGAACCTCCGCGCATTTGTTGTTGGTATGTCGCTTATGTACACATTGAAAAGTAATGGTGCCAATACAGAACCTTGTGGTAAGCCGTTGTTAGAAACAATGGTTCGACTCTTCCTTCCTTCTAGATGAACTTCGAGGGTTCCATTGCTGAGCATATCTCTTAGTAATTTGTAAAAGGTCTGGCAAGGAATAATCTCAAGTATCTTGCTAAGAAGACCATGCCTCCACACAGTATCGTATGCAGCGGTTAAATCTAAAAATGCAACATCAGTTTTAAGTTTCCCTTCATGTCCGTTCTCGATATGTGTTGTTAAAGCCAGTACTTGGTCGCAACAGTTAAGTCGTGGTCGAAAAACAGCCTGCTCGATGGGGATTCTTTCATTCAAAGTCGTCCCAATACGATTATACAAGAGTCTCTCCAAGAGTTTGAAGCAGGTGCTCAGGAGAGAGATTGGTCTAAAATGTTCAAGCTTGTCTGGTGTTTTCCCAGGTTTTAATATTGGCAATACTTTAGATCTTTTTAATATCTTAGGCACTCTGCCTTCAAGGATGTTATTATAGAAGTTCCGAGCCAGTTGATAACATTTTCCCCACTATACTTAACAAATTTTGGGTATAACTCCTAGTTTTGATGTTCGAGATAGCCGTTTTCAGTTCTTCCACTGTGAAAGGTGCTGCAGGATGTGATCTTTCAGTAGCATGTCTCGACTCTGTTTTAATTAGTTTCTTACTGTTTCTGGCGGTTTCTTTGCCAAGAGGTGCCCTGGACATACTGGCTATGCGGCCTGCAATTGCATTGGGAGTGGTTTTTGCTCTTTCACAGGGATTGTATGCACCAGATCCTAGTTTCCTGAGCCGGCCGAAGTGGCCGTGCGGTTAAAGGCGCTGCAGTCTGGAACCGCAAGACCGCTACGGTCGCAGGTTCGAATCCTGCCTCGGGCATGGATGTTTGTGATGTCCTTAGGTTAGTTAGGTTTAACTAGTTCTAAGTTCTAGGGGACTAATGACCTCAGCAGCTGAGTCCCATAGTGCTCAGAGCCATTTGAACCCTAGTTTCCTGAGTAGGGCCCACGCTTTTCGACTGGACTTTCTAAAGTCTATACCTACCACGGTTTATTTCCACTTTTCTCTTCGGGCGCTGTCAAGTGACTCGATAAATTCCTCTGCCACTTCCCTGTCTCCCGATTCTTTGAACTCGTTATAGAGGCGTTCAGTTGTTTCACTCCAGGCAGGTGTATATTCTTTCCTGAAACCGCATGGTATAGTTCCCTTAGCTGATGCGATAAGAGATTCACTAAATCGTTCATAGTTGTTAATGAATGGCTTTATCCACCGTAGAGTGGCATCGGCACGTTTTGCGTATGACTCCATCAACTTCTTCAAAATTCCATCTTGGTTTAGGAGCTGATTTTATAAGAGGGACTTGTATTCCAATGTGGACAATGACAGGTCTATGCTGGCTGTGTGGGAAGTTAGTTAATACTTTCCTGCTTGATGAGTAACCTTTACCCTTGTGGTCTCTACTAACAAAGCACAGATCTGCGTTGAAATCGCGTTGCCATCTAGCTGACCAGAACGTCTCTCTCTTTAACTTCATATATTAGTTGCAGGTCTTCAATATCTGCCCACTCAAGTAGGGCTTGACCATTATCGTTTTCACTATAGCCCCATAGACTGTGGTGGCTATTGAAATCACCCATTAAGAGGATAGGGTATTTTGTCTCTGGGAGTGCTTCTTTTGGCCATTGGATGTTAGGAGGCTTATATACATTGACTATTGTGTTACTTACTAGTGTTTCTATTAAAAACATGTTATCCGAAGAACTAATTTTTATTGGACCCCAGTTATCAATGTCACTACGCACGTATGTAGCAGATCCATAGTTTTCATGGTGCACAGCTCCAGCAACGGTGTATCCACTTATGAGACCACTTTTCATGAGATCTGCCTCGTGGTTTACATGTGTTTCTTGGACCAGTATGACATGTATATTGCTATCCTGTGCTAGTCTTGAGAGGATATCACATTTAGTCTTACTTATACCTTGTATGTTCATTTACAGTACTCTGACTGATGGGCCAAGGTCTCTTCTCATTGGGTTTTGAGAAGACCCTCTAACATTCTGCGTGGTGTGTTTGTTCTATATCGTGTCTCCCTACCACTTTCGCGCAACGACGCTCTTTCCATTAGCTCACTCGTTACTCGTATTACTTTGGTTAATTTAATGTCACGATTTATTCGGACCTATGTGACATACTACTGGATTTGCTTATCATGTCAGGGTTTTCATGGAAGGTGTTGGATTTTCCTCACTAAGATTTTATCATTTTCATTAGATTCTCCCTTAGAGGATGATATAGAAGGTATCAAATAAGTAATTTTGATTCCAGGAATCGTTTCAACATAAACTGCAACTGGTTTCGCTATTTACGTCGCTGTTTAGCTGACGAATCTACGATTCAGGCGACAAGGAGGCAAGCTTTACTGCAGATCGCTGCTAGCGTAGTGGTAAAGTGTTTGAACATGAAATTGCAAATTACGCTTGGTGTCGGTTCAAATACTTGTGGCGACAATACTTTTCCATCCTCTGTAAAAAAGAATCTCGACGGCAGATCGACAATCAGTAAAGACATAGATTGAAAACCTCTCTGCCATTATATTCCTACCTCTGTTCTCTAGTCCGAGAATGTATACACACAACATTTGCAGAATTGCACACATGTTAATCCCTTTTTTTTCTACTTCTGTCAGTAACATTTAACGTCCCTGCATTTTTAATAGTGTTTTACCTCCAGATTTGGCATTATACAAGCATCGTTGCTAAGTGCAAATAAAGAAAAGCCACACGATTTCTGCTCTCTTACGTTTAAAACTGAATGATTTTTTTAACTTTCTCTTGCTAATTCGTAATGATTTGGGGTATTTTGCCTAAAGAAGGCTGATTTTTTCTACCGTTTTGATGTTAAGTTGTAGTTAATTTTTATTTCTATATTGCATACTGCATATGGTCTCCGGTGGTTTATTAAACACGACACACAAAACTGAGGGAGACAATCAGCAATGTAGCTCCCATATGGTTCACACTATTGTGACGAAGTGATCTGTAAAGCATACTCTTGACATTTAAGGGCAGACATTTAACATCCTTGCATTTTGAATAGTGTTTTACCTACAGATTTCGAATTTTAAAAGCATATTTGCTGACCGCAAATAAAGAAAATCAACAAGATTTCTACTCTCAATGAAAGGTTTCAGCAATAAATTTAATTATAATGTAATTTACGAAGAATTGGAGAATTCCGACATATTTTTCGAACTTAAACATTAGTTGTCATTGAAAAAAATTCTTATTGGCATCAAATCTGAGCTATTAAGACTAGAATGGTCCTTATAGCATGCAGTCATGAGATTAGAATAATACACGCATCAGAAACTAGCAGGTAAATTAACCAGTTAATCGAGAGAGCCGGATTATTTCACAGCTTCAAGGCCCATCGTCGGACCCAACATTACAATCAGGACGTCTATTTATGGTTGGGAAACAGCGACAGTACGCGCCCGGTTCCATTCCTGGGCAAGAAAAACAAATTGTAACCTCTTCTCATATTGATACAGTTTGCTGCTGGTAGATAAATTCGATTTCTAACATCTGATTTTACTTAGTTAACAATCCGATATCGTGCTGGGTAGAAAATCCTGTCACAATATTTTAAATCATAGCATTCCAATTTTCAGCACAGGCATACTATTACTTGTGAGAGAGTGTATATTACACGTCTTAAGTGGTTGGTTAACAGGGCGATAATGGTTTTGGTGTAGTAGAAATAATTTAGTCATTTCGTTTCAGGTTCTGATGTGTTAACAAATACTGGTGTATTTTCAGCACAGGCATACTATTACTTGTGAGAGAGTGTATATTACACGTCTTAAGTGGTTGGTTAACAGGGCGATAATGGTTTTGGTGTAGTAGAAATAATTTAGTCATTTCGTTTCAGGTTCAGATGTGTTAACAAATACTGGTGAAAACCTTTATATTTCATATCTCTTTACAGCTAGTCATATTCAAACATGTGGGCAAATAATTCGTCATGAGTAATTGGTTCAAATGGCTCTGAGCACCATGGGACTTAACATCTATGGTCATCAGTCCCCTAGAACTTAGAACTACTTAAACCTAACTAACCTAAGGACAGCACACAACACCCAGCCATCACGAGGCAGAGAAAATCCCTGGCACCGCCGGGAATCGAACCCGGGAACCCAGGCGTGGGAAGCGAGAACGCTACCGCACGACCACGAGATGCGGAAGTCATCATGAATAATTAATAAGTGCCGTTACTGGCTATACTCCATTAATATTGCGGTTTCTATAGAGCGTTTACCGCTGCTTATCGCGTTTTCTTTAACTAGTTCCTTTAACGACCAGTTTATCCAAACACCAATAGTCACTGGGGCATTTAGCGGGTGCGGGAAAACCTTATACATAGGAAAAATACTTAGAACTGTCACAGACATTTATTAGTCCAGACATTGTCTCATAATATATATTTCATGCAAACAATTAGTTTAAGGATTGCTACATAATTTGTGCGCCATAGTCAGTTGTTTCAGACTGTAATGAGATGGTAACGCTTTTGGAAATCATTGTAACCTGTGCAAGCGTTAGGGAATAACTAATCTCTAATTACGCGTTTTTCTAGTTTTTGCAGCATCATGATGTGATGTTTCATTGCACCGATTGCCTTAGAGAGCAGTGTTGCCTCGTGGTATCCATTTTGTATAGTCTAACGCCTGTACCGCAAAGCGATTAGAGAACCCGCTAGACAGCTGCGTTATGTTGGTTGCATGAAAATCAGGCTAATCCCAATTCAGGTCGATCTCATACTTTCAACCACAACTTTTCCTGGGAATACCTTTGAATACCGTGAAGTTCCTGAAATGAGACAGCCTCATACACCCAGCCTGTAACTCTTAAAAAATCGGTAGGACAGAAATATATCCCAATACGGCGTCTAATTGGTGAGAAGCAGTCGTTTGCTCACAGAAAGTAAGTTAGTGCCAGGGAAGCTTAAGGGAAATGCAAATGCTTCCCATGAACGAGGTGTAATTGCCGCAGGGGGAATTTTCAAACCCGTGGAATCTATCAAGTTGGCGATGGACAGGAAAAAGCCCACGAGACGTGGAAAAATTCCTGAAATATAGTTTCGCGAGCTGTGCTTAAAAATTAGTCGATAGCTGCCCAGCGCGCCGGCCGCAGGGCGGGGAAGTCCCTGAACGGCTGCTGGCTTCTCCCTCAGGTGCGGCGCAAAGTTTTAATTGGCTGCGTGCGCGCTAGGCGGAGGCTGGCGACGCGCACGGAGCGCTCTGTGACGTCACAGCCACGAGGCGAGTGTCTCGCGTGGCAGTGTTCAACAATTCGAAGATAGAACTTTTAAAATTAAAAGAATGAGGAAGACTAACACCGTATCAGCAATCTAACAAGAACCTGATGCAACGCACAAGTATCCATTCTTATTTTCTGCTTGGTAGTTATTTACAAATTGATGTTTAAGGAGGAAAAGGCCTTTTTTCTGTGTTCTTTTTGATGCTTGTCGTTACCTCCCTCATCATCAATAAAACAATATGAAGATACACTCATGGTATTCTGTGGAAAATGACTACTGCTCATGTACTGTCTCTTATTGAACGAAATGGTAGTCATGAATGAGGCTGTTTTTTATTTATTAGTCGATAAAACAAAATGATTCGTTACATTAGCGATCAGAGAAATTCACTCATTTGGGTATCATTAAGCGGAAATACGCAAAACATTAAATGCTTAATGCTGGGTATAATACAATCTCTTGTAAGCATGTAACGTACTTTCTTCTGAGATGTTGCTTGCTTATGCACAAACGAGTGAAATAAGTTAATTGCCAATGAACTGAAATGAAGTATTATTCTAAAATAGAGAGAGACAGAAAAAAAAAAATACTGTCAGGTGCAAGTAGCACTCCCACACTGAGGGTTTCGCATTAACTAGTATGCGAATATTTGTTTCATACACAACTTTAAAACCCCGTACCTACATGCAGTAATTGATCGTGTATATCTGATTGCTGATAAATTCCGAAACGAGTCATATGAGCATTAAAATCATTCCTTGCTTTCATCATTGCGATCCAGTCAGATCGAATGTGGAACTACAGATTGTTTTTATTTCAAGATTGACTTCGGATAATAGATGACAAAAGAAGTTTTTTCGTGTGTGGTAATTACAGATTTACTCTTCTCGGATTTTTTCCTTTGGTTATACTGTGAAACCTTCCTTTTTACCAAATTTCATGATTCTAGGCCAACGAGAAGTACCCTATGGGTTTTGACGAGTTTGAGCGCATTGAAGTATGTGTCATAAATGACCATATTGTCTGATTTCATTCACTTAGAAACTTAAATTTTTTAGATCGTCACGGGACTATAGATCTCAAAATGTGACAAATTTCTTATTGATACGTCCGCCCATTCCTGAGAAAAAGGGCTCTTAATAGTGAGACGGACAGACACATGGACAACAAGGAGATCCAACAAGGGTTCGGTTTTTATCGATTAAGGCATGGAACCCTTAAAACAGCTTCACGCAGGAAAATAACTTCTGTCACGAAGTCTAAGTTTACTGACAAATTACACATTTTCCTGTGAATTTTTACTTTCTAAAATTGCAAATTAATCTCTGCAATGCTCTGTTAAGACATCCAATGATCAACTTCGTTTATTCCTGTAAAATCTTTGAAGCACATCTTTGGGGAACCACTGAAGCGTGCTTTTACCTTTTTGGGTGCTGCCTGTGACAAACGCGGTCGGTTGTCAATGATGACGAGGTCAGGGATATTTGAATTGGACACTGGGTCTTCATGGCATTTACGGACGGTGTTTGTCTTGTACTGAGCACTGTGTGTTGAGAGTTGGAGGTCTGCGATGTTAGAGATTCTGGATGGACTCTTTCCAATGCTTTTTACTAGAACTTCAATTTATGTTGTGTAGTGATTTTCTATGTGGGCTTTGCTCTCCATTTATACAGTTTGAGTAGTGTATTATTTATCCAAGTTAATTGTTTTGCTCTTTTCAGGCCATTCATTTGTTCTTGAATGTAACATAGCTACTTGTTGGCACATCACCGTCTTGTCGCCCGTGCTTCTAAATCCTTTTGTGATCGCCATACTACTGCCTCTTCAATTCTTAAGCAACACCCTCCTCCAAATTTAATATTTCGTAGTAACGCGTCGCAAATTTACGCACATTTTCATTAATTTTCCTTTATATTCCCTTTACTTTATGGTGTTATGTGTGTGAACATGCAATGATAAATTAGTACATACCTTACTAATGTTTTTGAGCTGAAATGTAATTTTCAATAGGGAGTACATTGACCGTGTGACAAAAACTTGTGAGTGAAGGAGAGACGGTTGCTGAGCGCAGTGGTTCACAGCAGGGCTCGGATGTGTTAACAAAAAACCTGTTACATCCCTGTAGTCCCCGGTCCTCGGTGTACCCTTGTCCGGTTGGTGACGCAAGGGATGCGTCAAGATTATGTCACGAAAATAAAAGTCCCTCCTTAAGACAAAAGGTAGAACATCTAAATCAGTCACCTGATCTCAGAGTTTCAGAAATTCAAAAAATAGCAAATCCCATTCAGTATCGATAAAATTGACATCGTAATAAACAGTAACGACACCAGTTTTCAAAATTTTCATCGGACGTCGTTATCTCCATAGCGAACCAAGAAAACCTAGGGTGCAGTGGAATTACTGCGAAACATTAATTTGTTTGTGAAAAGGAGAACAGATTTAATACTGGTGCAAACAGCAAAAGTTTGGAAGACATCAGAGACACTCTCATAAAATAGAAAACTCTGTAGTTTTGCAAGGAAAAGGCAGAAGAACATTCTGGACGACGATTGCTGCATGACGCATGCTATAATTTTCCAATACTTCAGGAAGATGGCTTTATTTTTAAAGATTGACGCAGAAGATGAAAGCGCAAGTGGTGAAAACCTCGGAGAAGAACCAAAAACTGCAAGTAAAAGAAGAGTTATTTTCGAGATCAATGCAGAAGATGCTGAGAAAAGAAGGCACACTTAACATTCCAGAACCAGTAGCAACCACACTGGAAGAGCATAATTACGCCATAATTTAGTCGAGCAGCAGAACTTAACTGTGTACCATTTCATTCACAGCTGTCATTTTTACAACTGTGGTATATATTTTTAGATAACATTCAGTTATGAGTTGCACAGATGTTTTTATTTCATTTACCAGCTTCCGCAAATTCATTTGTCATCTTCATAACCCTACAAAATTAAGGATATTATAAATCATCGGAACTTGGCCACTCATTTATGTAAAGTATAAGATTTATGTTTCGGAAACCTATTTAGTATTGGTTTAGAAAATACCAGTATTTCCTTCACAGAAACAAAATTCTATTACATTTATAAAACTGTACGTAATTTATGCGATTATTGTGAACAGAGATTCACAGGTTGGTTATTTACGTTATTTGAATGACATGTAAGTACATGTCAAGCTGTCCTGTCGGCAGCAGGGAACATATGTAAAAGCACACAGTGTAATTAGGGTGTATAACGAAGTTACATATAACTCAACGAAGACGGTACGAGTTCATCAAAGTCAAGTGTTTCAGAAAGTCTCAGACTCTTCCTCCTCAGTCCTCGCTAATATGGGAATTTTGCATATAGTTAAGTGAAGCAAAATAATGCATTTAAAAGAATATTCGTACCTGAATTCAAAAGATTTGTTGAATGATCAGCCTGCATTGAAAAGTAGACATTATTTTGATAGTATAGCTGCGCTAATACTATCTGAAAATTTGCACATTCCTTTTAGATAGTAGAAATATGTGCCATGATTTTGAAATGTATTGTATTCTGTTTAACTTCCTTATATAGTAGTAGTAGTAGTAGTAGTAGTTTTAGTAGTATGGTATTCTGCCTTACCACAGGTCTTGTAATGGGTTAAGCCTCTTCCACTTTTGTCTGTCCATAGCCAGTCTTTTCATTTCTGAATATTTGCCTCCTTTGATATTGTCCAGCATTTGGTATCTTTTTCCTCTTTCCCTTTTTCCCTCCACCATTCCTTCTATTCCTTCTTTCAATAAACATTCCCTCCTCAACAATGTCCAATCCAGTTTCGTTTTCTCTTTCTGATGACTTTCAGCATGTTTCTTTCTTCTCCAGCTCTTCTTAACACTTCTTTATTCCTTACTCGGTCTTCCCATTTCACTTTCTACGTTCTTCTCCACATCCACATCTCTAGTGCCTCCAATCTTCTTTCACCTTCCTTCCTCAATGTCCAGGTCTCTGCACCGCATAGTGCAACGCTCCAGATGTAACATGTGGCATGACTTTTCCTCAAATCTTTGTTTACTGATCCACATAGTAATTTGTTTCCTCTTGAATCCTTTTGCCATTGCATACTTTTACTAATTTCTGTTGAGCAATACATATTGTACATTATTACACTTCCCAAGTAAGACAAGTTACTCAATGCTCTACTTTCTCTCCCCATATTTTCATACGGCATTTTCTCCCCTTTCCTCCAATTACCATGCTTTTCGTTTTCTTCTTGTTGGTCTTCATTCCATATTCTTCGAATTTTGTGTTTAGATCATCTAACATTTATTCCATCTACCTTGCACTCTCTGCCATCACAATTATGTCGTCTGCAAATCTTACACACTCCACTCTCCAACCCTCTATATAAACTCCTCTCCATCCATAAAAATATCAATTTCCTCCAGACAATTATTCATTGTTCACTTCGATGCGAGGAAGAAATTCGAGAGTGAAGTTTCGTCTTTTAGGCTGTTCGTAAGGAAGAACCCCCACCCCCCAATGACCTATGGACCTTGCCGTTGGTGGGGAGGCTTACGTGCCTCAGCAATACAGATAGCCGTACCGTAGATGCAACCACCATGGAGGGGTATCTGTTGAGAGACCAGACTAACATGTGGTTACTCAAGAGGGGCAGCAGTCTTTTCAGTAGTTGCAAGGGCAACAGTCTGGATGATTGACTGATCTGGCCTTTTAACACTAACCAATGCGGCATGATCTGTCACTACCCGAAATCTTCTCCCATATAAATAACATTTAAAATATATGATTGCATACATTGCCCTAAGCATCTACCTCTCAGTTATTGAGTAATTCATCTCTGCTGCATTCAGCTGCCTAGATACGTAGGTTACAGGATGTTCTTTCCCATCGATTTCCTGACTAATAACACACACTAATGCTTGATTCGATGCATCACGTGCTAGCATAAACTCCTTTTCAAAATCTGTAAACACAAAAACCAGACTTGATGTTAACATTTCTTTCACTTTGTCAAACGCTTTCTGAACCTCTTCTATCCACTCAAATTTCACACTCTTCCATAACAATTGTGACAAAGGCTGTGCTAAATCTGCAAAACCCTTCAAGAAGTTTTGATAGAAATTGCAAATTTCGATGAATGACTGCACTTCCTTAACTGTTTTCGTTTCCCGAAAATCCCTTACAGCCTATACCAACATCGGATCTGTTTGCACTCCGTCATAACTGATAATATGACCAAAATATTTTACTCCTTCCAATGCAAAATGACACTTCTCGAGGGTCAACGTCAAACGAGCTGCTCTTAAGCTCATAAAGAATTCCCTTAACCGTTTTCTATGTTGCTCCATACTACTTGAAAGCACTATAATGTCATCCAAATAGACCAGACTCTGCTGTGCTTTCAAATCCCTCAAGACACTGTCTAGCAACCTCTGAAACGTTGCCGGAGTGTTTTTCAAACCGAATGGCATACTAATGTACTGGTAATGGCCTCCAGGTGTAGAGAAAGCAGTTTTTGGACTATTCTCTGGCGCCCCCTGTAAGTGATGATAACCACTTGTGAAATCCATCTTATAAAAGTACTGGCACTGTCCCAAGTGATCCAAAGTCTCCGATATGCTTGGAATCGGGTGAGCGACCGTTATTGTCTTACTATTGAGGAATCGACAGTCACAACAGAACCTGTATTTCTCAGGTCCATCCATAGATATTTTAGGCACAACGACAATGCCCGCTCTGCAGCAACTATTACTATGCTCTATAATACCGTCGGCAAGCTGCTGATCAATGAAATCCTCCACAATCGGCTGCAAATACCTTGGTATTTCGTATTATTTACGGTAAATATGTGCTTCATTCCCTGTTGGTATCCTATGTTGAACTAATGGAGTTGCTGGTAACGGCTCTTGGGGAGAAAACAAATCCTTAAATTCCCACTATAATTCTTCTATATGGTCTCTTTTTCCTCCTTTCAAATGCTTAATTTTATCACGTAATGCAGGTCTATCGGCAGTTAGTGGTTGATGGTTTCACCTACCTCTCGAACACCAGTCTTCGTCATCTGGCACATCCAAATTTGCTACTAAAACTCCTTTCCTCAAATTCGTGTCTACAGCACTAAAATTATCCACGTTCACGGGAAATACTCGCCCGTCGTTCGCCTCCTGTACGCGTACCACACTATGTTTCACAAAACAACCCAGTAAACGCAAAACTTGATTATCCTCCAATGGTTCAGTAACACATACCGCACACACTGGTAGATTTGACTCTACATTTACGCAAAGCGACTTCCCCGTGCCACTAGACACACACTTATCCGAATTAAGCCTTAATTCTAATGTACGCGGTTCAATTGGTTTGTTCATTACGTTGAACGCCGCTCGCGACAGCTCTGCATTGACAACAGTTTCCCTAGTGGAAATTACATTCCACCAAGTTCCATAGTTGGTTGTCCAAGGTCAATTTTGGCATGATGTTAATGCAAGAAATCTACTACAAGGGTCATGTCATAGCCCTAGCTTACCCATGGTACTACCTCCATGTGTGCATTAAATCTCTATTCGAAAGTCAACTGCCACCGACCCCAAAGGTGTGACCTCCTTATCCCCCACTCCACGCAACCTATAACGTGGTGGGTCTAACTTCGTTCGTCCCATTATATTCTTAGTAGCCACTAACACTTGCGCCCCTGTGTCCAACAAAATCTTAAACTTTTTAGTTCCTATGGATCCTACCACTGAACATTCCACATCAGCATACATATTCGTAGCATTGAAATTAAACGGGAGCTCCCTTAGGTGGGTCTTGCGCCCCCTGTGCCGTTTAATGCTTGTTCATCTCTTCTATCTCCACATATCCATTCTCCACGCTGCTGATTTCCACACCTTCCTTTATTCATCTGTGACTGGGTACACTGCCTCTCCACATGTCCTGTATGACGACACTTACAACATTTCACTACTGCTGTTAACACTGTTTGCCTCTCGCGTACCCCTGTTGCCACGTCTATTTCCTCACACTGAATTGCCAGCTGAATTCGCTTCACCCGTTAATATAATCTTGGCTACATGTAACAACTATTCATCAGACCAACCATTCATCACAGCTGAAATTTCCAAGTCGTCCCCAAACGAATGCACATCCTCAGATGCCTTGCCAGAAAACGTAATAATCAAACTCGTGGCAGCTGAATCAATCATCCTAGGCAACAACAACTGATCCGATGCGGTTTCCTGCTTACTTCTAGATGTTAATTCATTTCTCAACTGTGTATTGTCCACTATAAATTGTGCTACCTTTTCCATAAAAATCCGCACCGCTTCTGATTCCGACACATCTTGCGTCTCTGACTCTGCCATTGTGTTGCTTTCGTTCCCAGTAAATTCTGAAACACAACATTTAAGTACAAGAACTATCTGACTTCCTATAGCTCCATATCATCACACTCAGTATCTCATCTCACGTTTTAGGAGGAGATAAATAAAACATCGTACTCAAACCAATACAAAAGTAATTAAATGCCACGAAAACAATGTTACTCCCTGAGCATACTAACACTTACTCTGACAAGAAAATAATATGCTCAAGCAAAACATCTAAAAATGTGGCTTCTGGCAGGCCATACCCAAAACACAAACACGAAAGAAAACGTCAAATACTCAACAGGTAATTGATGAAAACTCACCACATCTTGTGACCGTAACGCAGGCAGCGGGCTCGAACGTCGTACTGTACAGACGACGTCCTCGATTCTGACACCAAATGTAGTGGATGGGTGCCAGGAGGTGCCTTATTAAAACTTGGCGAGAACTTTCCAAGTGATTTGGTGTTTCCAACCACAGTGCCCCGTTCACCTCAGTCCGCGTCACAGGGTCCTGCAATGCTGAGGCCACCACACCAGCGACCCAGTGCAACACGCTGCTGTGTGTTGGCCTTGTAGGACTGCAGCGTCAGGGCTGCACCGACAGCCAACACAGCGGTCTTCTTCCTCACTGAGTCAGTGCTGCTCTGCTGGGAGCCACAGAGCGGCCTGTTGCTTCCTTCCTCGCTGGTGTAGCTGAGATTGTGGCGCCCACAAGTGCCTGCCATCTGATGTCCAAATCTGCGGTCCTCGCCTCAGGATGCCTCTGGCGTGTGTTGGAAGCCAGGACGACTTCCCGCGATAGGGAGCTGTGGGAAGGCTCGTCGCTGGCTGGCTGGCTATGGACCCTGCGTCAGCCTCAGAGGGTCGAACTAGTGACCCACTGTGGACTGGCACACTGGCACCCTATCTGCTGCTGCGTGTAGCTGATGGTGTGACATGCTTTGCCATCCAGGAGAGCTGTCACACTTGAATGACTCTCGTTAGAAAACGGCTCCTATTTATACATGGCTGCATGCCTCTCTTTTGCTAACACACCGCTCTGAGTCACGTATGCACAACACCTGGGTTGTGCCAGTGAGCTCCATCTTCCTGTACATTGTGACATGCAAATCGCCGCGTTTACTCTTTTCAGCAGTTCGATGGCCCTGTGCTCTCCATTCTATTTCGCAAGTGCTGGTCAGCGTAACTTACTGTCAACCGACCCACATCTGGTTGTAACTTGAGCACTCAGAAATGTTGCATCGAATCTAACTTTCCTATGTTAAACTGTGGTGCCGCTACAGTATGTCCAGGTTTACACCTTGCTGGTAAAACACAATGAGACTGAGTCGTTGTGTAAAGGGTGCAGACTAGATAGTTTTTATCCGCAAGATTTTGTGTTGCTCCTTCAGTAAAGTTACTATTAATTACTGATGTGAGTAACCAGGCAGAATCTGTCGGGACTCCATCAGCCTTTACTGCATCACAAGAGTTTGACAGACGTGGACCCTAACACCATACATGAAATGAAAGAAAATGGATTTAATGATTGACGAATTTACAGGGGAAATTAGTACACTATTCATGGGACTGATAACAGGTATGGGCGGTCTCAGGACTAAAAAACAACATCTAACACATTGATCTGAAGGAGTGAAACACTCATTAAACAAGAACTTATGCACAGTTGATTACCAGGAATGTATATTTAATAATGTTAACGTATCAGTATTCTATTCGATTCCACTTGTCTAAAGTTTCCACTACAAAGCAACTTAAATTGACATTATCCAGAAACTATGCTAAACTTTTCTTACATGACGATAATGTCAGTTCAATAGTGTTCGGCCATTTTCGAGAAGGCAGGGCTAATTAGCATATGTGTATGCAACAAGAGATCATTTAAAACTCATTTAGCGGTAAAATACTGTTTGTGAAGCACACTGAAATTGGAACCTACGAGTCTCAGGCAGAAAAAAGGTGTGAACAGATCTCGTAAGCTACATGTGATGATAACATAACACAGAAATTTTAGCCTGTACGTTGTAGATATAGAATAGACATATTGGTGGCTGTAGCTGAAATTGCAGCCTATGTATCACAGACATTCTATCATATGTATTGGCTTTGGATGTAGAAGAGATGCAATTGATGTGTTATGAAAATCAAAAGTCTCTGAGCACTATGGGACTCAACTGCTGAGTTCATAAGTCCCCTAGAACTTAGAACTACTTAAACCTAACTAACCTAAGGACAACACACACATCCATGCCCGAGGCAGGATTCGAACCTGCGACCGTAGCGGTCGCGCGGTTCCAGACTGTAGCGCCAGAACCGCTCGGCCACCAGCGGCCGGCTGTTATGAAAATGTAAGGAAAAACTTATGTAATGTAATAACCTATGTGCCTTAGTGTTTTTGTGGTGATATACATCTATCTTGATTGTCTGAATCTGTATGGCAGACTGATTATTCCATCTTCTTCTTCATGGGTATTTTTATGCATGCCTAGATTACATCACCTTATAGCTTTCAGAAAGTGTTTGTGTGATAACTTCACTGTGTGCAGACAAGCGAAGTATATTTCTGTTTGTACCTGCACGTCGCACGTTTATGAAATTACTAGTACTACTGTACGAAAATCATGCCATGCCTCTCCCATCCTCACCGCAGAATGTTGTTAGATTGGTGATTTCATTTTGATTGCAGAAAAATACACATGTGTTTGGGAGATACAAATATTTGTAATAGAATTGGCTGAGAAGCTCTCTGATTGTCCTTTTTTCAAGAAATGAGTGTGGGTTAATATGCTCTTATTAGCGATTTTGGGTATTTAAATACTGATGTGTTACTGGGACAGCTCAAATCTATGTTTGCTTAGACGCCCACTGACTGATCGATTTCGAAAAAAAAGGGCTTTGCATATGATCGATCAGGGTAGGGGAGCGAGTGGGAAATATGTAAAATTAAATGTCTGGTGGAGAGGAGATCGTGCAGAAGATGCGAACATCAAGGTCAAATATTATCCAAAGTCGCTATTTCATGCCAACTCTTGTCATAATAGTAAGTCGACATTGTTCCAACTGAAAAACTGTGTCTGGATTTAAAAACTGAGATGATGGCTAGATTTTTATACTACTAATGTCGTATTTTCTCTGTTATATCTCGTTACAGTCCCATTTATGGTCGGGTGGTTATATTCACTTGGAAAAGTGAAAAGTAGTTCACTCTGTTATTAGTAATCTGTGAAGCCCTCTTACCACAACTCGTATGTACTGTTTCTGCTTTGAGCACTATTGCTATCGAATACTTGAGGCACTTTGACTCTCTTTTTTGAGATGACCACATTCCAGTGACTAGTGGCACTTAGAAAGTTGGTTGGTTTTCCATTTTGTCTTAGTAACATACAGTTACCTGCATGTAAGAGTAAGTAACACAGCCAGTTGCATATTTCAGCAAACTTCCGTCTGTACTATCGACTGTCGCAACGCACAAGTTATCGACGTTATCACGCTATGCTGTGTTCTTGAACAGAGGCTCTTCCAAGAATTAGATAATGCAACTTGGTCTCAGTTTCACTTGATAATCAGTAATTTATTTTCAAGTACTTCGGTCACTTTCTTGCTGACGGTTAACGGCAGTTTCCGCTTATTCATAAAATATGAATCGATTTAAAATATTGCTTGATACGCTGTGAAGCACGTACCAGATTGTCTTGTGTTACCAAATTTCGTTTTAATCCAGTAAATGCCGGCATTACTGGTATCTTCATGAAGAATATTCTAGGAAAGACACTGGCTGATAAAGAAACCGAATCAGTCATAAGACCTGGCCGGATGTCAATGTAACAACTACGCAACACTATCAGTGGGTAAACAAGCTATTGGAGCTGTAATTCTCTGTGACAAGTAAAACGGTCATTATCGTGTATATGTTATTCGTGTTTAGTGCTCTTACTAGGCCCGGTAGATTGTACAAAGGGTGTGAAAAACGTCAGATGTTGAGTGAAGGTCACGGTGATGCCGCATACTCGTGTGAGACATTTTTATCCACAACTGATAGAGCTTGAACGGGGCCTCATTAAGTTTCTCCAGTTGGCCAGCTGGTCGAATCGTTCGGTACGGTTATATTGTAAGCTCCCCGCTATATACTTCTGTATGAATTTTAGCCCAAATTTATGTCCCACTCTATAAAATATCCACGTGCTACCAAAACTTTGTATCCAGAAACTGTTATCCAACACAACTCGTATGCTAATCTTGGACTAAACAGAACCTAATTTGAATTGGACTATAATTGGTCTGAAAACAACTTTTTGTAAATTAAATGAACAGCCGAAGTGAAACAATATCACGCCCTAATCAAAATTTCCAGTTTCCTCGCCTATTGATAACGTTGTTGCAGATTTCTCGAAAGCACAACAGCAAACATCCAACAGGCAGCGGCTATGACATATTGTCCGCCCTGATAGCTGAGTGGTGGCCGACATGGTAGCTCAACATGTTCGGTCAGAGGGTTTAGCTACTCTGCGTAATTAAAGAAAAAAAAACTGTGTAAACGGATCAACGAACAACCTGACCGGGTGTCATCGGACGCCCGCCAGGCGTTATAACCAGGAATAACACAATAACCTCTTCAGTCTGGTTTATTAAATCACAAATAACTTTTTAACAATTATGTTAGCCAAGCGTCTACCCAGGCTCACACTCAGAAGTAATGCAGAATTAAAGTTTGGTTATACCAATGTCCGAATGTGGATGGTGGGGTGCACGTCCCGTAATTATTCCCAAGTCCAGTGAAGTTCAGTCTCTCCAAGTGAAGTCGCAAGATTTCCGCCGAGCAGCCAGGTAACCTCGAGTGGTGCGGCGAGTCATCCACAAGCAGGTGGAACACGGCGTACTGCACTTCCCGATGAGAACTGTCGTTTGCGGCGGCGGCCGGGTTTATATAAGGCTTGCTAGTTAATGAAGCCGTCGGCTGGGGTCGCTGTTTTCCAGGGAAAACCAATCGCAATGTTTCCTGGCGTAGCCAATTGCTGGGTGCTGACAAACGCGCGCGCGCGCGCGAAGGCGGCCAACGATGATAGCCGCGAGCCGCCCGGAGAAGTGCGGCCAGCGATGTATTTCTCGGCCACGCAAGGGAGCGTGCGTGTGAAGACGGCCAGCGATGGAAACAGCGGGCCGCCCACAGAAGTGCGGCCAGCGATGTATTTGGCGGCCGCGTATTGGAGCGCGTTGTTCGGTGTTTGTTAGAAGTGGTGTATACCACAAAAATGAGATAAAAAAAGTGGTCGGCGTGACGGATTGCCTACCTACAGGCCTGGGTTCGATTCCCGGCTGGGTCGGAGATTTTCCCAACTCAGAGACTGGTTGTTGTGTTGTCTTCATCATCATTTCATCCCCATCCAGCGCGCAGGTCGCCCAATGTGGCGTAGAATGTAATAAGACCTGCACCAAGGCGGCCGGACCTGCCCCGCAAGGGGCCTCCCGGCCAATGACGCCAAACGCTCATTTCATTTTTTTATGGCAGATTTCTATTTTTTTAAATAAAATTTGAAAACAACAGTCGAAGTGTTGCATGCCACACGGTGCACTTCTGTGAAAGTGCATGGGGAGAGTAACTATTCCTATAAAATGATACTCCAAAACAACCATTTTTGGAATTAAATATTATTCAGAGGGACAGTAAAATGTCGGTTGGCCTTCGCACATAATATTGGTCTCAACGATACTATACTTAAGAAAGTGAACAATAATTTGAAAAGGTTGTAATGTTAATAGAGAATTTCTATAAAACAAAATATCCCTAATCAATTGAAATCTTAACGCATGACTTAGGGAAGCGGGGTGGTCTTTCTCTCGGTTCTGAACAAGTTAACTAACTGACAATAATTATTCACACAGACTAGCTGCTCAGAGCTCCAGGCTTACCGCAAACTTCTTCTCATCAAAAATAATAACACTGTTCAAAATTTGTGTTCTCTTCGCCTTCCAGTATATAAATCATATTCGTCCTTACTATCCTTTACAATAAATCTTTCTTTATCTAACAGGTACAATCTTAGCTCAACACAGCGATGCTGAATACGTCCATCAGCTACCATATTTCAACGAAATATGCATGACTTCACAGAGGCAAAGGCTGCGCCACAACAAGACCAAAGATTGTTTAACAGTAACACAATTTGCTCTCTCTGTGACGTGGACGACGGTTCAATCCCGTCTCCGGCCATCCTGATTTAGGTTTTCCGTGATTTCCCTAAATCGCTTCAGGCAAATTCCGGGATGGTTCCTTTGAAAGGGCACGGCCGATTTCCTTCCCCATCCTTCCCTCACCCGAGCTTGCGCTCCGTCTCTAATGACCTCGTTGTCGACGGGACGTTAAACACTAATCTCCTCCTCCTCCTCCTCTGTGACGTGAACGACGATAACTTACAAAAATCAAAATGATTTGCCCACGTTACAAAATGTGCAGCGTCCGAATGTAAAAGTGCCCCGGTGGTCAATGCACGTGAACGTGACGGCACGATTTTAGTCGAAACAGTCTGACCAGCACAAAGGAGAATCGTCATTTTGTGCATCAAGCTCATGGTAACTCCTGTCATCACAGAACTAGTGATGGATCCCTGCGAAATTCTGGTTGTTACCGCGCTATTGGTTGGAGACTAGCAGCAGCCCGAGTGACTGTTGCCCGTTAAAACTGCACAAACGGCTGCGTTTTGAGTGGTGCCGTGACCGGGAAGCCCGTGCCTCTGATGAATAACATAGCTCTGAGTTCAGGTATAAGTCGTGGTTCTACACTACCGCAGAAGAGCACCGTCGGCGAACATGGAGGCGATCTGCTGACAGGCCTCGTTCTTCCAATATTTCGAAAAGGCACAGTAGCGCTAATCTGGGGCACATGGTTTGGGAGCCGTCGAGTAGGATCTCAGGTGACGGCTGGTTCTGATTGTGGGCACTCTGCCGGCACAATTTTACGTCATACGCTACCTCTCATGCGGCAATCTCCTGGTACCATTCTTCACACTCGTCACGTGCCTCTATGAACTAGCTGTGTGATGTTTAGGTACTCCCATGGTCAGAAAGACATCCAGATCTGTTCCCAACAGAACCTGTGTGAGACCAGTTTGGATATCAACCCTGTTAAAGTGCCAGTATCCAGAATATCAAGGATCAGTTACAACAATTGGGGCCAACTTTCTTCAGGAGAAGATATAACCTTCCCAATACCGATAAGTGGTCTTATTCTGTCAAGTCCATTATAAATTTGACTCGATTTTGGAATCACTGGACTAATAAGACATTCCGTCTCAAGCCGTGAAGTTGTATTTCGTTTCTTCCAGCCCTGCTGGGTTATTTGTCTTTTTGACAGGCACAGTAGACTGATTTGAGTTTCTTGTGGCATAGAGTAACTTGTACTTCTTTGGTTATTTGTGACTTTGTGTAAATACTCTACGTACCTATAGAATTTAAATCAATCTTTCTGATTTGTCGAGTGTCACGTTCTCTATATTTGCTTGGTTTCTGCCATAGAACGTGCTGGTGAGAGCAAAAATTACTGTGGACGCAGGTCCTCTATAGCTACCACAGTAGCCTAATGACACGTTTTTATTACAGCAGCAATATCTCGCCATCTACTCAGTTTTTCACAATTTTCTGTTGTCCTCCAAGATTATTTTTCATGAGTGATGAAAATTGTTTAACATACCCTTGAAACTAACATTGTGTTTAATTTTCACCATTTCGTAGTATACCTTACCAACTGTTATTTAAGAGCAATAATGTAATGTTCCTAACAACTACTAGCTGTCTCGGCTGGAATATCAATTCGTTCTTTTCTGCATCAGCCATGATGTGAAAATAGATTTTAAATTCACTTGTTTCACTTTCTCTCTAGTTTTACTGGATATCGCTTGCACTAGCAGCAAATGAAATCCTCTCCTCTGATCTATAATCTTAACGACTGAACGTCTCAATTTAGGCCATCATACTTTTTGCATTTCCGCTATTCTTGTTCAAGTGGGACCACCCTCCTTCCTCAATGCAAATGTCCTCTTAATCCTTGCTCACACTGCCCTCAGCAGCACTTTCTGTTACGTTATTAACATCAGATCTATTCTCTTGTTCATGCACTACACTAGGCCTTCGAGCTTGCCTTGGCCACAAGAAAATTCTGTCGAAGCACTAGGCGATCGGTTGCGTTGAGTATTGATATCGCGTCTCCCAACCACAGATAACCTGCTAGGTTACTTTGACCTAGAATGAGCAACAGTGGAATTCGTGTACTCGGATATTGTGACACTTTCAGAGTGGAGTACCTCTCTGTCACTTTTATTCTGCACACTCTTCTTACCTGAGAAATTAGCACCACCCTTACTTTTTGCTATATTTCCAACACCCTAAATTCCTGCAATATAGATTTTCAATTTATTTTTACCAGTTAATTACAAACACGCCCAGTATTTTCAACATTTGGCAGTTTGTACTGTTTCTCAGCTGTCAAGCCTTTTCTTACTCTTTTCATGATTGCTTGACAGGAAAGTTCTTTGGGCACAGTTACCGCCTCATGTACGTTTCTACTTCAACATCAGTTTCATTCTCCGGTAAAATTACACCGGTATTTTCCTTACACTTTTCACGAAACTTCTTCCATTGGTTATCAACAGCTCTTATCAGTTCGGTAACTTTTTCTGGTCCTATTCTAGTCCCGAACCCGAATTTATGCATTTCCAACAGCTCTTCAACATCCACTCTTGCTCTTACGTGCCAACGCTTCTTCTGCAATTATGTCCCAAGACCATAACTTGGAGAACCACGCGCCCGCTGAGTAGGCCCCCATTTTAGATTTACAAGCACAACTAGTGGTGCCAGAAGAAGGAAGAAAACTGCCACAGCACGAAATACTGCAGCTGGTAAAATGCTGTATTTGCCCAACAGTTCGTTCCCATATAAATTCACCACACGTTTATACAGATACCGTAATAAAAGTTTCAAGGCTGATTTAGCAACGCCCTGAAACAACAGACTTAACAGGGAACCGCAGAACATAAAGAATCGGAACAAATGAAACACATGGATATATGCAGTGCGAGGCAAAAAATAGGTTGATAATTTTCACGCTATTTGCCCGAATACAAACTGCTCCTTGTTTTCAGAATATTTTGACGTATAATGAAAATTCTTTTTGGATACCACAAGGCCTCAAGTACGTGAATCCTGAGGAGGGCTGCCACATTATGCAAGAGGCCGATGTGGGCTTAGATTTAACTGGTCGGTTTAATGCCTGATCCCGTCTGGACTACAGAGAATCAGAACAAATGAATGGAAAAAAACCTACGGGGTATTCAAATATGTCAGAGAAGCAAAACCATTAATGAACATGGGAAGTGACTAGTTTGATTATACATTAAATGGTTATGGGTATATCACAGGAAAACACTTAACACAAGAATGAAAGTTAGTAGCTCTGGGTACATCGGTCACGTTCGCACTCACCTATGGTGCAGAAACAATTGCATGGATCACTTTATCTGAAGCGGATGTTAATTAGACGTGCAAGAAATTAACGGCATGCTCTTCATACCATGTGAGAAAGCTTGCGGAAACGTGTGCACACGTTTCACTAACGTGACATCCAGTCACGAATCGAGCAAGGGGACTAATGGAATAATTGTGACGGAACTGAATAAATCACGCGTCTCCATTAAATCTATCCAGTATTACGAACGTCTACTCAAACTTACACCCTTTCAAGCGGAGCAGCGCTTACCAAATCCAGAGTGGAGGTCGGATCCTGAAGGCATTACCTGCACCTCTCGCACTCGGTTACCATTGTCCAGGCAGCTTCTGACCTGCCTGGAATGTCAACCCAGAGTCAGAACATCAGCGCCCGTCGCCTTCAGAGTCGATATACCAGCTTCCATTAGTCCTGATACCAGAGTTGAATTATCTGAGCCCCTAGGAGTGCGATATCAAAGTGATTCAGAAGCTTTGCGTTTCTACCCACCTGAGCGTTAAGTGAAAAGCCGCCGATCTAACACACTCCTCAGCCAGTCAAAACACGTAATCACCGGGAAGCCAGTGAGATGAGGAGCGATCGACTCTTCGAAAACCTCTCAGAAGAAAATTTCGAATATTCCTAACTGGAAGTTCCCACAAAAGAAGAGATAGAAAGGATCGGGGGGAGAGGGGGGGGGGCGTGGCTTCAGTCTGTTGCCACATGCCCCTATTAAGAAACTTTGTAATTCCATCGTCCAGTCGCTTCATCCACGAACGTGTCAGCCGACGCTTCAAGACGGTTCGTGGACGCCACCTCCTAGTCCTGAGAATTGGCTTTGGCAGGGTGAGGATCGCATTCCTCACTTCAAATCAATCAAGGCATAACTTGTGAGACAGCGCCGTTCCGTCGCGATGAATCCATACACAAACAATTCCAAGATTTATAACCGGCAAGTTTCCCAGCACGCAAGAGGAATACGTTTCTTGCATTGGTACGTGACACAGTGGCCGTTCTCTGCGAACCCCTCGGAGCGTAAGTAATATCTGTTCTTTGAAGCCTACATCCCAATAGACACAGTAAGTGTAAACTAAACGAGCCCCCCGTTGCGAAGCGACACAAAAGAAAGAGACTGCACTCGCGATTCGCCACCCGGTTATGGATCCCGTAGTGATGAGTTTTCTCACGCCATTCGGCACCCTCCCAGATGCCTGAATCAGGCTGACCATATAGATCTAGCTACCAGTCGAAAGCTCATTTACTATCACAATGATTAAAGAATGGCTCATGCTTTGCCTCTGTCGGGAGGTATAATTCAATTGCAATCGCAAGAAGGTATGCGGGACATACCAGCTACAAATCTTACACAGTTATTTCTGTTAGATATTGACTTCCATATCCATTCATATTTTAACCAGAGTTGTGGAAATTGGTACTACATGTAACAAGTAAGCCAGACAGCTGGCGGGGATGTTTCGAATTGCATACGTTAATCGGAATGATATATCAAGATACTTGAGATTACTGGTGATACAATGCTAATAGTTGTTGGTAGTATAATTAACCTCTGTGTTCTAGTGTTAACTTTATAGTCGTCACAACTCCATCGTTTTGTACGGTATGATCTCAGCTTGATGTTTTTGAAGCTAACATCATTGAAACTCATGGTATCAACAGGAAATCGTAAATGATAATTCGACCACATACGCAATCGTTGGTGAATCAGAATCTACACATTAGGCTAACTGCAGTTATCGGACTTGTAAATCAATAACTCACATGCTTCTTCAATTATAATTAGGCTAATTATGCTAAGTAGTACATGTAGCGGTGTCACGCTTTCGTATACCCAGCAGCTGGAACCAGTTTGTGGCAATTTTTGTAACATGCCTTACTGTGACCTATAGGCGCCATTTAGACTATTTGATTTAACAGTTCGCACAATATTCCCCTCAAAATCTACTAGTTTGGTTACTGATTCCGTCAGGCTCAGCCAAAGCCAACGCAGTTTATAGGCGACAACGAAAAGAAGTCTATGGAAAACCATTACCAGAAGAGTCTGTCAAAGATATGATCAGGTCTATTGCAAGGAACGTATGTGATACGAAACTACTACAAATATTAGGAAGTGTAAAGTAAGTTATCGTGTATGTTAGTTGCAATACGAACGCAAAAATGAAGAAGAAGAAAAACACCGTTCATGGGGGCCGTCAAAGACCCACAAAACCAACTCAGAAGCTGATTACTTGATAAAGGAATATGAAGAGGGACAGAAAATTCGGCATACCTCTCAAAGGAAAAAGGAGGAAGGAAAAGAGTATTTTTTAGTACCATCAAAGGCGATGTAATGAGATGTGGACCAAAAGTCTTCAGCACGGAGTGGGATACTTCTCTGATCTTTGCAAAGGAAGTATCCCGGCATTTATATTAAGCAAGTAAAGGAAAACAGAAAAAACCTTAACCAATGTAGCTGAGCTCGTATTAACACTCTAGACCAGTCACGGTTAACATTTGGTGACCCGTGTAAGTCTGTTAATGCTTAGGAGGTAACACACAGAAATTGATGACACGCCTTTATCGACAAACTACGGCAACAAATCATGCCTCAAAATAAGTGTTTTTGAGAGTACGTTTATCTTTAGATGTTGATATTTATTAACGCGTATCTTTACTTACGACGTTTTACAATGGCTGTCTCAAAAGCTTCCGTTCAAAATTCTGCAACGAAGGGGGAGGAGTTTACGGGCATTCAACACTGAGGTTATCGGTGAATTCAGTAACACTGATAGTAAAGAAACAATGTTCACACAAAACGTAAAGAAATAGGAACACCTGGAGATGGGTTGCCAGCCATCTTGTAATTTTATCATGTGTAACAATTGTGATGCTAAATGTAACTGGGTTTTCTCTTTTGATGCTAGTCAATTGTCAGGATGAGCATTCTAAAGCATTATGTCAGGGTGAAAATACTAAATTAATTAATTTTTCTCTCTTAACAACTTGTGGGCAGGGTGGGTTCTTCCTTGGCTCGGGTATACCATACAAGTAGCATTTAAAGTATTTGATGCCATAAATAACACTTAACAATTCTTTCTCCGTTGTGGAATAATTTCTTTCTGGCGTTGTTAGTTGCTCGAAGCGTAGGCTTTGGGGTGTTCCGCGCCATTAATATTCTGACTCAAAACAACTCCTACTGAATGACCACTTGCGTCACAGGATAAAATAAATTCTTTATTATATTCTGGGTAGGCTAATACTGGACTGTGTGTTAACTTATCTTTAAGGGTTTGAAATGCTGATTCACAATCTTCAGACCAATGAAATTTTGCACCCTTTTTCAATAATTGGGTTAAGGGTCGGGCAATCTCAGCAAAATTTTGAACATATTTTCGGTAATACGATGCGAGACCAATGAAACTTTGTACCTCCTTAACGCGTTGTGGTGTTGGGAAGTCCTTAACTGCCGAAATTAATCGGGGATCTGTTTTAATTCCTTTTTCACTAATGACATGCCCAAGGTATGTAACCTCTGTCAATGCAAAACTACACTTTTCCATATTTAATGTTAATTTAGCTTTTCTAAGTCTCTGAAAAACATTACGCAGACGCACAGCATGTTCATTAATGTCTTTGGAGAATACAATAATATCGTCTAGATATACACAACATTGCTGAGTTTTGAGTCCTCGCAATACTCCATCAAGTAGTCTTTGAAAAGTTGCTGGTGCATTTTTCAAACCGAAAGGCATTCTTTTAAATTGTCAGTGGCCTCCAGGGGTAGAAAATGCTGTTTTATGCCTATCTTCAGGTGCAACATCCAATTGATGATATCCGCTACGTAGCTCGATTGTTGAAAATTATTTACTGTTACCCAAACTGTCAATGATATCTGTAATGTTTGGAAGAGGATAAACATCTGAGATTGTTTGTTTGTTGAGGTGTCTGTAGTCACAACAAAATCTATATCGTTTCGTACCGTCGGGAGACTTCTTTGGAATAATTACGATATTTGAATTATAAGGCGAATCAGAATATTCTATAATTCCATCTTTTACATGCTGTTCTAAAAATTCATCCAGTACTGGCTGTAAGTGATGCGGAACTCTATAAGGCTTCCTATAAACTGGGGGGCTATTTCCTGTTGGGATCCTATGCTGTGTGATATCTGTTGATGGCAATGGACCTTCTGCATTAAATAAATCTTGGAACTCAACTAAAACGGCTTCTATCGTGTCTCTATCATTTCCTTTCAAATGCTCAATCTTCTGGCTTAATGCGGTTTTATAGGCGTCTGGTTTCTGACCATCAGTAATATCCGACCAAAGGAAATCTTCTTCTTCAAAAGTACTGACTGTAGCTACTAATATTCCCTTATGCAACTCTTTGTCCTCCACTCCGAAATTGTCAATATGTACCGGTACTTTTCTTTCTCCCTCAACGTCTTGAACCCGTACAACACTCCTACGTACAAAACAATGTGATACATCTAATTCCTCATTTTCCTCTAAAGGCTCTATTAGACACACTGTATCTGTAGGTACTTCGGGGACAACGGTCATCCGGAAACGTTTTCCTGAGCCAGATGGTATCTGATCCCGCGAATCAACCTTCAAGGACGTTGCACGCAGTGCAGTTGATTTCGCCTTCCGGTTGGGGAAATCTTGCGGCAGTGGGCCCTTTGCAGCGGTGTCACCTAGCTGAAACACTATTCCGCTAAGTTCTACAGTTTGCTGTCTGAGGTCGATTTTAGCGTGATGTTTATTCAGGAAATCCAACCCTAGGACCGCGTCGTACCCGTCAGTTACCTTTGTTACCACATCTACATCTTCTTGAAATTGTACACCGTGAATATAGAAAATCAGTGATGTACATCCTAATGACTTCACTGTACCTCCTCCTACTCCACTCAATCTATACCTTGGAGGGTCTTATTTCTTTTCTCCAATACATTCATTACTTACTATTGATACGTTTGCGCCTGTATCCACTAGTATCCTTGCCTCTTTATCCTGTATGGTAGCAGATAACCAGCATTCCGCCTTCACATTCGCCTTAATGGCATGAAATTTTATTGGGAACGCCTGGCGGCGGCTCCGACCTTCCCGTTTGAGTTTAACTGATTTCTATTTCCAAAAACTTTCTTAGCCCTGCATTCCTTGAACGTGTGACCTATTCTTTGACAATTAGTGCATTGAGGTTGTCTGCAGTTTTTTGCTATATGGCCCTGTCGATCGCACCTAAAACATCGTACTCCTGCTTAAAATACATTTCGCTTCTCCTCGTATCTGGTGTCAATGTCTATTTCTTCGAAAGCCGTCGCCACAGATACAGCTTCTGCTAACTTTTTAGGAAACTCTGCCCTGACACGACGGGACGTTCCAAGAGGTAACCCACGTAAAAATGTATCCAGAGCACTATTTTCTGCCTCTTGTAAAATAACTTTATTTGCTTCATCATTAGTTGTCAACTGATAGGTGTTAATATTAACTTTTCTAATCCTATCTACAAAGCTTTCTAACGACTCGTTTTGCCTCTGAGTGATAGTGTTTAATTTTTCCCTATAAAATCTACAGCTGTTCTGTTTTTGAAAACGTTTAAGTAATCCTTTCTTCAATTCCTCAAATGTTGGAGCATTCCGTAATTCTTCATGGTACAATACGTGTGCTTCAGCCTCTCCTAGCAATCTTAACTTTGTCATTTGTAAGAGCTGTTCATCTGACCATGATCCTAACTTTGCAGCTGCTACGAAATCATCAAAAAAGGCTGTTATGTCCTCGCCAGGTATATCTGAAAAAGGAGTTACTAAGGCTGCTGCTGAGGAATCTAGGGTGGGAGGGATTGAACTGGTTTGCCTAACCTCACTCAACTGTTTAAATAATGTATTATTATCACTTTTAAGCTGTGCTGTTTGATTAACTAAGCTCTGAATAGCTTCATCAGTAGAAACCGCTTGTGGTGCTGACTCTGACTTTGTACGATTTCGTGTCATCATTTTACAAACTGTTAGTTACACAATCTTACCACACTGAATGAAAAGGATGTTTAAATATTTTCGGCAAACTCTTAAAATTATGAGAGAAAATACACTTGTAAATAAAGAAAATATTACGACTGCTATGTACACCTCTATCCTTTCCCACATTGAACGATACTTACTGTGGACCTTTAGTGACTGTCATTCACACCTCATATTGAGCCAAGGGTTTTTTCTGTGACACCAAATGTAACAATTGTGATGCTAAATGTAACTGGGTTTTCTCTTTTGATGCTAGTCAATTGTCAGGATGAGCATTCTAAAGCATTATGTCAGGGTGAAAATACTAAATTAATTAATTTTTCTCACTTAACAACTTTTGGGCATGGTGGGTTCTTCCTTGGCTCGGGTATGAGGTCGAATGAAACATCATTTTTACGTAAGATAACTTTTATTGAAGATTTGTACAACTGTTTCTTACTCGATATTCTGGCTCGGATAGCGGTAGCTGTGTCGTTTGCGAAGTCTTCTGCTGCGGCAGCGGCGGCGGCGGCGGCGGCGGCGGCGGCGGCTGATTACGCGTGGCGTGTGTATCTCGTGTCGCCGTCTCGCCCACCTGACTGGAGACGCGCAGCGCGAGGTGGCCCGTTTAATTATTGCGAGCGAAGTCGTGCATCGGATGGTGATACCTTGGATGTGGCGTTCCAGTGTTTCTCTTCTCTAAGCAGCCGCGTGTGTTGTGCGTCGGCCAGCGGAGCGGCGCGGCGGGGGAAGACCAGTGTCCTGGACTCGAACAACGGACTCCCGCTTGCCAGTCTTCGGCTGTCAGATCTTCATCCCAGCTTACAGGTGACTGCTGATGTGAGGCCGTCTCCTTCCCGTCCTCACGAGTCACCCGGGTATGTAAAAATCAGACTTCAAATACCTTTTAACTTCTGTCTTCTGGCGCCGAGGCTGCTGCTTGCTATTCCATTACAGCGACGGACTTGGTGCGTCTGTGCATGATGTAGTTTCTTCTTGCATGACGGTCTTCAGCACCGAAACTGACAGAAAACTACTGCTACTTCTTCGTCTTCTTCGTCTCTCGTCTCCGTCTCCGTCTGTCTGGCGTATTTATTCACTTCAGTTTACTGGAGGTGAACGACTTCACGGTCATTGCCTCTTCTGTCACGTTGAGAAGCTCCTCGAAGAATCTTCTTAACGTCGGTCATTGGCTCTTGGAATGTAGGTGAGGGCCTTTGCTTACATGCGACAACTGAGAAACACGTGAGCCGGTCGGGCGATGCCCTGACGGCTGAATCGACAGCGCCCGCTTATGTGGAACTTGTTGACTTCACGGTCATTGTCTCTTCTGTTCTGCTGTTTTGCCCGCTGTTTGCCAGTATGTAACTCTCTAAACTAAACCAAGTTTTTCATTTATATTCTAATTTCTAGTTCACTTTGATTTCACTAATTTATTTACTTAAGTACCACTCAACACATGGAAAAGTAAACGCCTATAAAAACAATTGGTTGCAGTTGATTCGTTATAAATTGCCTTCAGTTTCAACACTTGCGGTGTTGTATTACGTCCATAATGGACGGAATTATTTATTAATGTATATACGATAAACAACAGAAAAACGAAACACAGCAGTGAGCCAGGCAATCCTAGGCGACAAACAGTGAAGAGTAACTTCGCGAACTTCGACCGCCGGCAGAATTGCAACCAGTCGCGTATCAGATCCGGACCGACGGTTGCTGGTTGCCCACCATCTCCCTGGATTTGAATAAGGCTAATCAGCTACTTCGGCTTTTGTACCGCCTCACTCGGGACAAGGACAGGTGAGCCACATCGATGTCTGACGCGTAAAGAATCAATGCACTCTACATAATTAAAACGCTTTCTCGGAACCCGGTGCCAGTTGCAGGTTGCCCATCTACCAGCTTCCAAGAGACACAAAAATTAGACTTTCAACATTTTGCACAATTATTGGCCGAAATTAAAATGATGTCATAATGTAGTCATTAGAGGCGTGCTCGTATCTTCAAAATTTGCCGCATTAAGACACGTATTACAGTTAGAAACTCTGTGTTTGTTTTGAGGCAGGGTAACGGACGGCGTGCAAAAACCCGGATTATATTCGTTCAGTATCTGAGAATGAGAGAATTTAGAGTATGTGAGAATGAGAGAATTCAGTGACTTCCAACAAAAAACAAACATAGTTTTCTTCCTTTAGGAAACATTTTCTCGCTGACATCCTCCACATCTGACATAAAGGTGAAAGGAAAAAGTTTATCGCTTACTCAAATTCACTACATATTTCATGTAATTAAACAGCAGAATCACTATGACGTTTTAATTTATTACATCCTTACCAAACGACTCTATTCGCAATATAGTTTGCCAACAATATCGTCGTCTATCGCTGAATGCACCTATAAAATTATTTCATTGTACGACACACAGTTCACGAGATATTAGATTAGATTAGATTAGATTAGATTAATACTAGTTCCATGGATCATGAATACGATATTTCGTAATGATGTGGAACGAGTCGAATTTTCCAATACATGACATAATTAGGTTAATTTAACAACATACTTAAGTTAATATAACAACTTTATTTTTTTGTGTTTTTTGTTTTTCTTTATTTTTTATTTTTATTTTTTTAATATTTTTTTTTCTTAATTTATATCTAAAAATTCCTCTATGGAGTAGAAGGAGTTGTCATTCAGAAATTCTTTTAATTTCTTCTTAAATACTTGTTGGTTATCTGTCAGACTTTTGATACTATTTGGTAAGTGACCAAAGACTTTAGTGCCAGTATAATTCACCCCTTTCTGTGCCAAAGTTAGATTTAATCTTGAATAGTGAAGATCATCCTTTCTCCTAGTATTGTAGTTATGCACACTGCTATTACTTTTGAATTGGGTTTGGTTGTTAATAACAAATTTCATAAGAGAGTATATATACTGAGAAGCTACTGTGAATATCCCTAGATCCTTAAATAAATGTCTGCAGGATGATCTTGGGTGGACTCCAGCTATTATTCTGATTACACGCTTTTGTGCAATAAATACTTTATTCCTCAGTGATGAATTACCCCAAAATATGATGCCATATGAAAGCAATGAGTGAAAATAGGCGTAGTAAGCTAATTTACTAAGATGTTTATCACCAAAATTTGCAATGACCCTTATTGCATAAGTAGCTGAACTCAAACGTTTCAGCAGATCATCAATGTGTTTCTTCCAATTTAATCTCTCATCAATGGACACACCTAAAAATTTGGAATATTCTACCTTAGCTATATGCTTCTGATTAAGGTCTATATTTATTAATGGCGTCATACCATTCACTGTACGGAACTGTATGTACTGTGTCTTATCAAAATTCAGTGAGAGTCCGTTTACAAGGAACCACTTAGTAATTTTCTGAAAGACAGTATTGACAATTTCATCAGTTAATTCTTGTTTGTCAGGTGTGATTACTATACTTGTATCATCAGCAAAGAGAACTAACTTTGCCTCTTCATGAATATAGAATGGCAAGTCATTAATATATAATAAGAACAACAAAGGACCCAAGACTGACCCTTGTGGAACCCCATTCTTGATAGTTCCCCAGTTTGAGGAATGTGCTGATCTTTGCATGTTACGAGAACTACTTATTTCAACTTTCTGCACTCTTCCAGTTAGGTACGAATTAAACCATTTGTGCACTGTCCCACTCATGCCACAATACTTGAGCTTGTCTAGCAGAATTTCATGATTTACACAATCAAAAGCCTTTGAGAGATCACAAAAAATCCCAATGGGTGGTGTTCGGTTATTCAGATCATTCAAAATTTTACTGGTGAAAGCATATATGGCATTTTCTGTTGAAAAACCTTTCTGAAAACCAAACTGACATTTTGTTAGTACTTCATTTTTACAGATATGTGAAGCTACTCTTGAATACATTACTTTCTCAAAAATTTTGGATAAAGCTGTTAGAAGGGAGATTGGACGGTAATTGTTGACATCAGATCTATCCCCCTTTTTATGCAAAGGTATAACAATAGCATATTTCAGTCTATCAGGGAAAATGCCCTGTTCCAGAGAGCTATTACACAGGTGGCTGAGAATCTTACTTATCTGTTGAGAACAAGCTTTTAGTATTTTGCTGGAAATGCCATCAATTCCATGTGAGTTTTTGCTTTTAAGCAAGTTTATTATTTTCCTAATTTCAAAGGGAGAAGTGGGTGAGATTTCAATTGTATCAAATTGCATAGGTATGGCCTCTTCCATTAACAGCCTAGCATCTTCTAATGAACACCTGGATCCTACTATATCCACAACATTTAGAAAATGATTATTAAAAATATTTTCAACTTCTGACTTTTTGTTCGTAAAGTTTTCATTCAATTTGATGGTAATACTGTCTTCCTCTGCTCTTGGTTGACCTGTTTCTCTTTTAATAATATTCCAAATTGTTTTAATTTTATTATCAGAGTTGCTGATTTCAGACATGATACACATACTCCTGGATTTTTTAATAACTTTTCTTAATATAACACAGTAGTTTTTATAATTTTTGATAGTTTCTGGGTCACTACTCTTTCTTGCTGTCAGATACATTTCCCTTTTGCGGTTACAAGATATTTTTATACCCTTAGTAAGCCATGGTTTCTTACAAGGTTTCTTACGAGTATATTTAACTATTTTCTTGGGGAAGCAGTTTTCAAATGCATTTACAAAAATGTCATGAAATAAATTATATTTTAAATTGGCATCAGGTTCACGGTACACCTCATCCCAGTCTAACTGCTGTAGGCTTTCCCTGAAATTTGCAATTGTTAAAGAGTTGACTGAACGTACCACTTTGGAGGACTGTTTAGTATTGCTGCATGGAGCTATGTCATATATTGTAACTAGCTGTGCACCATGATCAGAAAGACCATTCTCAACAGGCTGAGCATTTATCTGGTTAAACTTATCTTGGTCTATAAAGAAGTTATCTATCAGTGAGCTGCTATCCTTTACCACCCGAGTAGGAAAATCAATAACGGGTGTCAAATTGAAAGAACCGAGTAATACTTCAAGGTCATTTTTCCTATTACCCTCTTTCAGAGAATCTACATTGAAGTCCCCACAAATAATAATTTGCTTCCCCCTGTCTGACAGATAGCACAACAAGGAGTCCAAATTTTTCAGAAATAGACGAAAATTTCCTGATGGGGACCTATATACAGTTACAATTATAAATGTGCCTTTATTTAATTTAAGCTCACAGGCACATGCTTCTATATGTTTCTCTACACAAAACTTTTTTGTTTCTATACTTTTTGCACAATGATAACTTTTGACATATATGGCAACTCCTCCTTTCTCCATATTTTCTCTCATTACATGTGCAGAGAGCTTATATCCACTTACATTTACCTTATCCATATCAGTAACAATGTGATGCTCAGACAGGCATAGTATATCTATTTCATTCTCAGCTTCTAAATCTTCTAAACAAACCAGAAGCTCATCTACTTTATTCTTTAAACTCCCAATATTTTGATGAAATATACTTACATTATTTTTAATTATACCTTTATGAGAACCTTTCCTTATTCTAACATTTGCAGTACTCTCCTGTCTGAGTTTCTCATTGTGCTTAGGCCTAGTTCCTATACCAGTGGTCACACGGTGTTCAGAGAGGCAGATTATGTCAACTGGGTTGGGTGACTTTAATTCATCAATGCAATTACCTAGGACTGAGCTACAACTTGGTGGAAATAAAATTTCTGGTGATTGGTGAAAATTTATAATTGATAGCTGTGATTGGTGATCCAATGTGCTAGAATTGTGCTGTTTAATTTCTTTCCTAAACTGAAGATTTGTTTGAATCCTGACCTCTCGTAGAACTTGACATCTTTCTGTCTTACCTATCCTAAAAAAGGTGCTGCTCCAACACCTGTAACCACTGGTCATAAGCATTGAGATGCAGGAAAAACTTGCATTCACTTAAAACGGTGCGCAAGTTACTGAGACTATATACATCTAGTGTTTCATAATGAGAGCTCTTATCGAATTCCAACAAATTTTAAGCATAATTCCAAACCTATACTAACCTTCTGGCTTATATGATTAAAGTCAAATATTTAACACAGTAACTCATTTCTATAGTAATCAGATTTTAAAACTGTTTTATACATTTGAACTCGATTATTTAAAGAAAGGGACTTACTGGTATTAAATATTAAGGAAAGGGGAATATTTCTCGGCCAGAGGAAGAGATGCCACAGTATGAGCGGTGTTTAGTTCTGGGTATATTGGTGCAAACGCACAATATCTTATGTCATATGTTAACCCGATCTGCGGAATACAGGTGATTACATGCTTTTCTGCAGCAATTTTGTTGTGTGCGTTTCGTTCAAACGGACAAAACTAGAATTGCGTGCGAACATTGAATTGTTTCCTTCGGACGGATTATTGCAACAGAAAGGTCATCTAACTTCCAGCAATGTGTATTCGGATTCTAATCTATCATATTCAAGAGATAAAAACCGGGTCGCTGAATACCATCAAAGCCGTAGTTCTCTTGAAAGTGTTTCACGTGCACGTAACAATGATGTATTGGTTAAAGGTGTATGAAAGAAGTTGGCCCAAAGATGATTCGGAAGAAACATACGATTGTCAACAGGCAGATTTAACTATGAAAAAGTTCTATGCAAGATCTGGACCACGTTTATGGAGTGATGGCGAGAATGTAACGATACTGAAAGTATGAACGTTTTTATTTAAAAAACTTTCTGGTTTGGACGCCGATTAGGTTTTGCGGATGGGGTATGGCAAAACCTTATGACATTGTAATGTCGTTGCATTAATTTGAGGTGTAAGCGGTGCTGATGCTCAAGACCATAAAAGTGGGTTAAAAGCTATGAGCTGTCTGGGGAAGTTAACCTTGCATTACTGCGCAGCTGTTTCACTAGGTATCCAGTCTAGCTTACCAAATTCCCAACCAGACCTACATTAATTATAATCTTTTAATAGTCGTACGACCACCGGTGATATATATATAATAAAGAGAATTTAAATAAAAAGACATAAATGTTTATATTTGGAAATTTATTTTAACATTGATCATTGAAATTTCAGCATATTAAACTTGATTCATAACTAAACTGGTGCCTTATTTAGGATTGTGAAAATGTGAGTTTGTAATCTTACGGAACACATCAAATATGGAGCCAATATTGGGAGACTGCATACAACACTGCATTCATAATATAACACACAAAGTACGTTGAAACATATGCAAGAGGAAATTAACCACAACCAACCGATTCAATTTTCACCCAAAGAAGTTACGTTTGTAGCGCAATCCTGTCCGTCATGAAATTACCACACAATGGTATACTAAATTCATACTAACTCTCTGTGAAATCTTCCCGAAAAGAATAGCTGAGTGCTACTTTGATTCTTACACCACATGCTTCACGTGGTCAACTTGGTTTACACAAAGAGTGTAACTCAACAATAATTTTGATAGCTAGAATAAATTACATCGAAACGCAATTTACTAAAGAAACACCTCGAACTGGTTACTATCGTCTTATTATTAACCTGATGGGTCAAACACTTGTATAAGCACGTGGTACTGGTCTCACAGAGTACACCCCACGTGGGTTGAACATAAAGAAAAGTTGCTATATTGAAAAATATTGTCAAGACGAGATGTTATAATCTCACACACATTCGCATTTAAGATTGATGATCTTAGTTAGAGTTACTGATCAACACGTGGTTCCACTTTACTCACAAAGTAGTGACAAATATATTCTGAACTTCACACTCGAATTACACTGCGTTGCAATTTAAGATAAAATTAGATATTTGAGAGCTAAACCTGAAATAAAGGTGATTAAATTTTCAGTTAGGCTGAACTTAAGAAATCGATTGCCCTACGGACTTAGCAGACACGCGCTTAGCTGGAGATCTTACCACTTCAGACGCTAGCCGCGGACAGACTGCTGTGGTCCCTTCCTGAGGGTGGCTCACAAATACAAACGGAAGTGGCCAGAGGGGCAGCTTCTTATACCAACATGACAAGGGACGGACAGGACCATACTAAGAATAGAAACCTCTCTGCTTTTAGAAAGCGTAGCTACCTGTTCCGACGTTGGTCCTACTGTTCTCTAGCAGACAGGCTTGTCTGCTACCCTCAAGCATGCAACTAGAAATACATTTGCTCATTCATCCTCTCACACAGAAGGGAAGGGGGATGACAGTATCTTATCATATACAGTATATAAAAGAAAGCGGATGTAGGTTCCGTATGAGACTGTGTGACATGAATTACATATAAACTGTGTTTTAAAGTTTAGTAGTGTGACACATCGTTCTTGTTTATGTGTAAAAGTAACACGTTCCACTACTCAGTCTCCTCCCAGATAGTCAGAAATGCCACAGTAAATTTAGAAGAGGAATTTATGCCGTAAAGGACAACAGATTTAAGAAATTAACATGAAAGGAATCCAACAGAGACCTTTCATAACCCCAACGCTCCGGGGAAAGACTGTGCAGGGAATTTTCTGGCCATGCTAGGACATTCCCAAGCAGGCTTCTCACACCCTACTTAAACCAAAAATGTAAAGAAAAGGCAAAAGGTCACCCGCTACTTGCTAAAACACAATAATTTCTACAAATCTTTAAAATCTACCAATTTCAAACAGAAAAAGAACACAATCTGTGACACCTATTTAAAAGATCGTGTAGACCTAATTCGGTCAGCAAGTAAAAACAATGGTCCCTGTGTCATTAATATGAAAACAATTTCTGGTTGTTACCCTTATGGAGTTCACCAGTATTTGCTCATTGCAAGAGCCATCTTATTACAGGAAAATTTATGACTGTTTATTAACAAGTAAAATTTATGAAATTAGCAAAGGTGCCACAGCAATTAAAAAAAACATGAAAATAACATCAGTATTATAAAGCAGAACATTACAATGCACAATCCGCAAAAGCAAAAAAAAAAAAAAAGGATAAGAGAAAAATCATGTTTTACAAAGTGGTTACCGCAAAAAAATTCTATATCTTATAAAACTAATAATTTGTAGAATTAAAATAACTTTGTGGCACTAATTTAATCACTCTACCATAATTCAGTTAGTTAGCAAACAATGATCACTGTGTCATTATACTGAAACTACAATTAATTATGTAATTGTTACCCTTAAGGGGTTCCTCACTATAAATATGCCCCATGCAAAGGTTAATCGATCACAGTCCAGTGAGCATGAAAAGCTAGCTGACTGATAAACGAAGCAATGCCACAGGAATGAATTTACGAAACAAAATATCACAAATCTAATACAACACACAAAAACAAAAATTGAGAAATAAAACAGCTCTGAAAGTACAATAGTCAACGTCTAAAAAAACATCAATAAATAAAACACCTGCAAAATACGAGAGTCAAAGTCTAAAAAAACAATAAATAGAACACCTGCAAAATACAAGAGTCAATCTAACAAACACCAATAAATCGAACTCCTGAAAAACACATGAGTCAGAGTTTCTCTGACAGAAACACATGTATATGCATTGGACTAAGAACCGCATAATCACTGTTAACTGACACACTCAGTAGTTCCACTGTTCCGAGGCACAATATAATGGGAGGGGGGGGGGTTCGTCGCCACAGCTGTGAGTAGGGATTTTTGTCCATCTGTTGCATGCAATCCCGCTCTCTCTGCCCTCTCATGAAGTTTCTCTTGGTGGCCCGTGTCACGTACATCTCGATTTGGTTCCATGTTTGTGTTGTTAAATTCGTGCGGTATCCTCCTTTGACACGCCAGGTTGATATTCCTGGGCAAGGATGACACTTAATGGCTCTTCTTTGTGCCACCCTTAAATACCAGCGAACACCGAACTATGATTTACTGTCGCTTGACAGTGGGCATCCGCCAGGAAATGTTGATAGGCGTCGTTGAAGTCTGCCAATTTCTCTGGACAGTATGTGTCAAAAGGCTCCACGCCCCATGTGTTGTTACATTCTTGAGTTATCCTCCACTGGCCCGCCGGTTTGATATTCCTGGGCAAGGGTGACACTTAATGGCTCTTCTTTGTGTCACCCTTAGCGACCAGAGAACATCGAACCATGATTCACTGTCGCTTGACAGTGGGCATCCATCAGGAAATGTTGATAGACGACGTTAAAGTCTGCCAATTCCTCTGGACAGTACATGTCAAAAGGCTCCACGCCCCTTTATCCCCTGTATTCTGTCGTTTCACCGCGGCCGTCTCATCACGGTCGCGTGCGTGTGGTGCGTTGCCAGCAGATGGATTTCCGCGCTGTGCACCGCTCGGCCATCTCAGGTTATTGCCTCCACGAAGGGTCGCACTGGTGTGGCCGGCCATTAGCTCCGGGTACAAGGGAAAGTGTTTGCCCCGAAGCCCTTCTTTTGTTGGCGAGCGTGCTCCAGAAGTGGCCGGGCTGACAGTGTGTCCTGCTGGGAAACCCGCCTGTCAACACCTAGTCCTCCTCCTTGCTGCTCCCGCTGTCTCGTAAGAGTTTAGCCAGTTCTCTTTCACATTTTCAACTGCATTCACAGAAATTGTTCATCATAGTTATGTGATTACAAAATGTCATACATAATACCACTTAGTATTGTCTTTCACAATTTTTAAGAACAAAAGTGAGACTTAATTTTTTAAAAAATAATAAAGTTAGATGAATCGACAATATAAAAATAAAAGTTAAATGACTTGACAATATAAAAAATAAAAGTGAAATGACTTGACAGTATAAAAATAAAAATTAAATGAACTGACAATATAATATCTAAATCCACATCACTAATGTGGTTCACTTGCGTTTCGATAAATCAAATGCTACTTATTAATTCACTAACATGAATAGGACTATGCCTTGTGCAAGTATAGGTCAGGACAGCATAGGGTTCACATGTTATTTACACACACACATGCACACCTGTTGTCTATTCTACAAACTAACTACCCATAAACATGCATTACTCAAAATTTCTACTTCAATCCACTACTAGTGAATCCAACAAGCTACTTCAATGCTACTTCAACACAGTGTTTATACCACTACAACATTGTTCTAATTCGTCCTCTTCTTGACGCTCACGGCATATGTCTTGTCACATGATAAATATGGAGAAACTTTCCTTAAACATACATTGTAAAAAGAACAATGGTTATTGACACGCAAAAACATTTTTACCAGTCGACACACTTGATAAGAGACTCGCAATTATACATTTCTCATACTCATATATTCACACATAACACAGTAAGACAATTTCATCTAAAATGACGTTATCACAAGAATTAATCACACAGATGACTCTGAGAAGGGTAAAATATTTTCATTATACAGGTTATATTACATTTTCTTACCCATTTCGTTCCTTCTTTAAGTTACCTTTCGCTTCCAAATCAGTTATATCACCTATGGTGGTCATTCTGGAGTCATTTCTCATGAATGGCAAAATTGTGGTCACCTCTATTCTGTAAAACAGTTTCATCTTAACATATTGAACTTACAACAGACACAAAAGATCCGAATCCTCCTGTAGTTTAAATGACAAATGTTTTGCTTCATCCTTATTACATTAAACCAAGCTTTCCTTCGGTCCCATAATCAAAATTATTTAATCTTCCTCTACCTTCAAGAGGGAAATTTCCTCAGTACAAATCATATATGCTGCAGTGCATCCCGCACAAGCGAAAACAGTAAGCTGTAATGCTCACAGCATCAGCAAAACACGCTTTTCTAGGACAAGTATTAACGCAGAATAATTTTTCAGGCTCTGGCTCAACATCAGTTAAGACTACAAAAAGGATCCATATTTCCGTTCCATTCTCCATTTGCTGGAAAACTGCTCGTCATTTGACTGCCACAATACTATTTCAGGGCCACGTAAATTACACAAACCACAACTCTTCTTTCACCTTGAAGGGAATCAATCTACTTACGAAATCCAGAAGCAGCACTTTACGAAAGAACAAAAAAGACATATATCATCAAAATTAACATATTAGCGTATATTGGGAAGCCATTGGTTAAACAATCGTATTATCGCATCCTATTTTCAAGATTCCAAACTTACTCATTCCTTTCTCAGAGTTCTCCTATCTTAAAATATTCATACAGCACACATACTATAGTAAGAGATCCTCATTTATACTGACAGATATAGAATAGTAATGGATAGATAGTAGCACTGAAAGCAGAAAATCGGAAACAAGGCTACTAACAGCTGGGGACCTGGGTTTGCCATACCCATAATACCCACAGATCGGATATTCCCCTGAGTTTTACATTAATTCAACACAGATCTTGCTTCTCTCAGGAGCGACTCTTTTCAATTTACACAAAAAAAAACCATAGACAGCATTTGACTTGTTCACAAAGAAACCTTTTATCTTCACATTTGAACCAACCTAAATCCTAACTGCACAAAAAAAATAAAACAAAAAAAAAACCGCAAACATCCCTTCAATCAATCACACAGAAACATCTTTATCAATATTTTTACCAACATATTATTCAAAATGCATATGTCACAAATTTAAACTAATCAATTCTTTCTCCTCACTGTCCTCTCTGTATACCCTATGTACTCATTTGCCATGTCGCTCAATTGTTCCGATTGGGCGTCTTCTGTGCTGATCATTTGTCAATGGCGGTTTTGTTCATTTCCATTTGCTGGATTTTGTCTAGGGTTGGCCTGCCGAATTTCAACATCATGTGGTGCTCCGCCTACAGTCCTATTTCCACCGTGTTCATCGTAGTATCGATTCTGGTTGTCGTACCTATAGCGTTCACGATCCTGTCCAAGTCCTCGATCATTTCCGTTGTTCCAACTGTGTTCGCGACTGTTACCCCAGTTTCTATACAGCCGGTCCCGATTATTGTTCCGTTCGCGTCGTGACGACCAGTCACGCCATTGATTAGTACTACGGCCACGACTGCGATCGCGCTCCTGTGCCCCGTAATAACTTTGTGCCTGATTAGGCAGGCATTATCCTGTATTGTATTCCAACTCTTGGAGAAGTGTCTTAAACGTTTCCACATCCTCTTTGCATCGTCCCGCAAGAATGATGTGGCGCAAGTGCATCGGCAGTTTGGTGATGCATATCCTAATTAGTTCCGCAGGCCTGTATGGGTCGTATAGAAATTGATTTGCCTGCAGCATGTGGTCGAATAGGCGTGCTGCGCTGCCGAAACCAGACTGGTTCAAATTTGGCAGCATAATTATGCCATGCTTGACCCTATCTTGTGCCGCTTCCGACCAATAGGCGGACAGAAAGGCTTGTCGAAACTCCTGAGTGGAGTTGCAGTGACGTGCTGCCGCCCTCATGCGAATCGCCGGTTCGCCTTCCAAATAGCCACACATATATTCTATCTTATGTGAATTTGCCCAGTTGGGGGGAAGACAGAATTCAAATTGCTCGAGCCATGCTCGTGGATGTATTCCTTTTTGCGAATTTCCAAATATCTCAAACTTTCTCACCGTAAGGAAATGTTTGAATCAAATCCCCGCATTTCCTCCCGGCTAGGCCCTTAAATGTTTATATTTTTCTCATGTCTGCCCCTCAAAATACACTCTTCCCTGTCGTCAAAATCTCCCTCGTGGCCAGAGTCCCTCTCTGCACTGTTCGTACGGCTATTTTTAGTGCTATTGGCGAGTTCGGAATCACACCCAATGCGGCTTTCCAGATGCGCCACGCGTTCTTGTAATTCGCCTGTTACAGCTTTGTGCCGCCTGTTCACTTCGAACTGTCCCTTCTGAAATCTAAGAAGCGAACGCACTTCTTCGGTCTCTGCGACCGCTACCTGTGTAGTATTGTTATCGCTCTCCGTCAGCTTCATTGTGCCTACGATGTCCGCTAATGCCGCAATCTTATCATGTATTTGTCTGTTGTCCTCCGCCCCAGTCTGCTTCAATTGTTCTACTTGCTGTTCGAGTGCGTGAATCGCTTGACTGTTGTCCGCTACTGTGTTGCTAACGGACGCGGAACAATGCATTTCCGCCTCCTGGACACTCGAGAGTACCTGCTGGCGTTCCCTTTGGCATTCTTCTCTCAGCGCTTGGAAATTCCTAAGTAGCTGTTCCGCGCTCTCTTTCGATTCCGCATTGTGCCTCCGCTTGCCCTGTTCTAAGGCTTGCAGACGATCATCGATTTGTTCAAATGTACGGCCTAATTCTTTCATAATATCACTTTTTATTTCACTTGCCAGATTGTTAATTCTTTGTGAGATATCATCGGACACTCTCTGCACTTTATGTGTAAAAGTAACACGTTCCACTACTCATTCTCCTCCCAGATAGTCAGAAACGCCACGGTAAATTTAGAAGAGGAATTTATGCCGTAAATGACAACAGATTTAAGAAATTAACATGATAGGAATCCAACAGAGACCTTTCAACGTTAGAAACGAAATACCAGCTACAGTACTGCATTGAATATGGTTCGCCTGAAAGTAAATGTTATCTGATTGTAACTTCCCAGACACCTGTTAGTGGACAATAACATGTCGTGTGTGCATGGGTGAACCCTCTACCCTTATCACAGCTAGAACTGTGCTAGGGACGCATTCAGTGTGGTGTCTGAACGTCTGTGGAGAAACCCGAAACCCAAGAAATTAGTGATGTTGGGCACTGTGGTCGGCAGCGAAATTGACGTTCTAACTCATCCCAAAGGTGTTCCGTAGAATTCAGGTGGGGAGTCTGGGCACGCCACTCCCTTACATGAATGTTAGACTACTGTCCACAAAACATTGTCCCATAGATGCTGCCGTATCACAGGTTGTATTATCCTGCTGATACATTCATCGTCTCCGAGCTGTTGCTCTATTGTAAACAGTACACGGTGCTGTAAAATGTGTTTATATCCTTCTGTATTTAGCGTGTTTGTATGTATAATATGACACCCCAAACCCCCTCCCTCCCTCCCCCCTAAAAAAGAGAAAGACCCTTAATATTGCTCCAGGCATTGGAGAAATCTAAACCATTCCATCAGACTGAGACAGAGTCCTCCCTCGGACATGGGTGTGTGTGTTGTCCATAGCGTAAGTTAGTTTAAGTTAGATTATGTAGTGTGTAGGCTTAGGGACCGATGACCTCAGCAGTTTGATCCCATAAAACCTTACCACAAATTTCCACATTTTTTCAGACTGATACAGGTATAGCGTGATTCATCACTCGCTTCCAATCGTCCACTGTCCAGCGGTTTCGCACTTTACTCCACCTCAAGCGTCACTTAGCACTGACTGCAGAAATATGTGGCTTTTGAGGAGCTGATCGACCATTGCTCCCCATTCTTTGTAATTCCCTATGCACAGTCATTGTTTTAGCTGGATTGTTCTCTGAACTTTGGACTCGCGAGCGATTTCTTTCTCTGATTTCATGTGAATTTTACAACCACTTCTAGCAATGTTTCACGGTCCCCATACGTCCGTACATGAGGTCTTCCTGGTATACATTCAGTTGTGGCTGTTCCTTCGCGTTTCATTTCACTGCCACGTCACTAGCACTCAACTGAGCAGCTTTAGAATGATTGAAATGTTTCTTATGAATTTGTTACTCTAGTGAAGTCCTGTAATCAATCCACGCTCGAAGTCACAGACCTCTCCCGACTGATCCACTCTGCTGTTGCTGCTTTCTGCGGATGACACGACATTCCCCACCACCTTTCATACTGACGGATCTGCGTCTCGTGACATGTAGTAGTCAATTCCGCATTACAAAGTCGTGCCATTGTACGGTAGACCAGATAGCGTACGTCTCATGAACTTGGAAAATCGGTATTTTCTGAGGCACAATATGGATGCCTTGCCACAGATACAACAATAGTAGGTGAATATTAATTACGCAAGTCTCCTCAATAAATTAGAGGAAATTAAGTGAATAGATTCATGAGCTGTAGAAGGATAGATGTTCTCTATTTATACCAAAAAGGAAAACTAAAACTTTGTCTGTGTTCAATTCGCATCATGTTTCACCTGATGCAGCTTGATCACCGAGAAAGTTATTATACATTGGTGCCGCTTCGGAAAAACGCCACGACTTCTATGACAGATGCTTTGGCAATACAAGAACTGGTGAAATCACAAATAACTAGACTATACACGCTACAAACCGGATTTAACACCCTCTGATCTCCACCTAAACTTCAAAGAAATTTTCGTCTTCGAAATGTTTGGATTCGGATGGAGAGATTACGGCACCCGTAGACAGTTTTTTTGCAGAGGCCCTAAAATATTACGTTACTTTTGTAACCTAGTCACTGGAAAAGTAATGAACAAAAGTACCTTGATCTAAAAAGTTGTTTTATCACTATAATAAACCACCGTCATTCAATGTCAGACTGGGAAACTCTTACTCTACACTGCTAGAGAGTTGAAACCTCCAACACAGTTCAGAACTAGACGACAATCCATTATTAACTATCTACCTTGTCTAGTGTCTGGCAGATGATGCTTTGGCTACTACTGCTGTTTCCTCCTTTACCAGTTCAAGTCGCGAATGTTTCGTGGTAAGAATAATTATTCCCAGTATGTCTCCGTGTGAGCTCGAGTCTTTCTAAATTTTTCCTTCACACATTTTGCACGAGACATACAACGGCTCAAGCAATATGTTGGTGATTCAGGTGAAGAGGGACCTAAATAAACATATAATTTACCACATGTCTGTTGAAATCTCATCAAAATATTTAAAATAGGTTCACTAACTTCGTACGTGCAACAGTAACATGCAGAGAACAGTTATCAAAATTAAAAGAAGCTTTTTAATAGAACACAACTTTTAAAACGTAGAAAAAGTGTTAAATATCTCCTAGCCTCAGATTGTATCGAAAAATTGTATTGTAAATTGTACTGAAAAATTGCGCTTCTGAATACTTAATAGCTATGACAATAAAACAAAAATCATGGGGTTAATGCGCTAGATAACAGATAGTATTGAAAAATTGCGCTTCTGAATACTTAATAGCTATGACAATAAAACAAAAATCATGGGGTTAATGCGCTAGATAACAGAGTGTAAAAAGTACCTGTCACTGAGAGAACATTTCATATCATTTGCAGTACAATAAAACAATTACTGACTTAGGTGAACTATTCATGCATCAGTTATCTATTGCATGTGACTAACGGTTAAATTTTCTAAGTATTGTCATACCTACAAAAATTCCCAAGCACATATGTCAGCTATATCTATATGGAGTTAAGAATCTGTACAGGGCTGGGAGATATCCTTTCATAGTTTCTACATTTACTTAAATAATTATTTTTATTAATTTTACTCTTTTCAACTGTGGGTTCTTGGTGAAACGTTGTATATTGCCTTAACTAAACAAACACATCTTTTTAGCTTGTTTCAAAAATTTTATTATTACTGTACAGCTTACGTTTTGTATTATAAGCCCATTTTCTAGTACTTAACTGATTCCAGAGATCAGTTCCAAGCAAAGATATTTTTAAATATACTTCAGTTACAGATATTACACACAAGGTCATTAATTACAAGCTACAATAGCGAGCTTCAAAACCTACAGAAAAATAAGACACGGGTATCTTGCCATATGAAGTGCACCAAACTTAAAAAATAATTCAACCACAAATCAGTTACGAAAAAATGACACATTCACATGAATGAGTACAAACAATTTTTCTATTAGATTGAGCCAATATATGTAATTATGGGACAGTCAGAAAGCAATAAGCCAAAAAACCTTCGTAATTTTATGTAAAAACGTAGACTGTACCACATACAAAGTACTCAAATACACAAGTTCAACTGATTGAAGTGCAGGAAAGACTGATATGCCTGTACCACTACAGATGAGGTATCGCTACTGCAGACCCAATTCACACGAATTGTACAATTAGCGATTTATGGGTTAAGCAAATGCTCAAAACCATTTGAATAATAGTCAATAAAACGTTTTGCAAATGACCGCACCAAAACACTAGTACATTGTAATATAGAATTATGCAGAGGCTGAAGACTTTATTTATCAGAAGCAGCAAAACCTGTTATAAGAAGATAACACCGCATTACTTAAGGCAATTATTGAGTTAAAATCAGCTTCCAGTAAAAATTTCAATCAAAGATTTCTTTAGCACCCCCAGGTATAAATATGAAAGTAGTGGTGCAAAGCAAATACCGGTGAAATTTTAACATAAAATTGATATTTGTATAATTAAATTTATTAGTGTATCTCCTTGTCCCATCCCTTGGTAAACTGCCCCTTTACACTGGGAGATCTCCCTCCATCTCCTCACACATCACCATTACCCTCCCATCCCCAAATGAAGTTGTTGTTGTTGTTGTCTTCAGTCCTGAGACTGGTTTGATGCAGCTCTCCATGCTACTCTAACCTGTGTAAGCTTCTTCATCTCCCGGTACTTACTGCAACCTATATCCTTCTGAATCTACTTAGTGTATTCATCTCTTGGTCTCCCTCCACGATTTTTACCCTCCACACTGCCCTCCAATGCTAAATTTGCTAAATTTGTGATCCCTTGATGTCTCAGAACATGTCCTACCAACTGGTCCCTTCTTCTTGTCAAGTTGTGCCACAAACTCCTCTTCTCCCCAATTCTATTCAATACCTCCTCATTATTGATTGGCGACTCCATGTTGTCCTGTGCACCACGACCAGATAACAGGTATACTTGAAAAAAGGAGACAGCATCGGTCGTATATTTTTCACTATTGCAAAATCGATTTTCTGTCACTGAGTGACCATCTTCAGTGCTATATTGTATAACTTAAATTGGGATGCACTGTTGTCACTAAGCTTACGGCGATCACATAGAGTCTATGTGATCGCCGTAAGCTTAGTGACAACAGTGCATCCCAATTTAAGTTATACAATATAGCACTGAAGATGGTCACTCAGTGACAGAAAATCGATTTTGCAATAGTGAAAAATATACGACCAATGCTGTCTCTTTTTTTCAAGTATGCCTCCTCATTAGTTATGTGATCTACCCATCTAATCTTCAGCATTCTTCTGTAGCACCACATTTCTAGAGCTTCTATTCTCTTCTTGTCCAAACTATTTATCGTCCATGTTTCACTTCCATACATGGCTACACTCCATACAAATACTTTCAGAAACGATTTCCTGTCACTTAAATCTATACTCGAAGTTAACAAATTTCTCTTCTTCAGAAACACTTCCCTAGCCATTGCCAGTCTACATTTTATATCCTCTCTACTTCGACCATCATCAGTTATTTTGCTCCCCAAATAGCGAAATTCCCTTACTACTTTAAGTGTCTCATTTCCTAATCTAATTCTCTCAGCATCACCTGACTTAATTCGACTACATTCCATTATCCTCGTTTTGCTTTTGTTGATGTTCATCTTATATCCTCCTTTCAAGACACTGTCCATTCCATTCAACTGCTCTTCTAAGTCCTGTGCTGTCTCTGACACAATTACAATGTCATCGGCGAGCCTCAACGTTTCTATTTCTTCTCCATGGACTTTAATACCTACTCCGAATTTTTCGTTTGTTTCCTTTACTGCTTGCTCAATATACAGATTGAATAACATCGGGGACAGGCTACAACCCTGTCTTACTCCCTTCCCAACCACTGCTTCTCTTACATGCCCCTCGACTCTTATAACTGCCATCTGGATTCTGTACAAATTGTAAATAGCTTTTCCCTCCCTGTATTTTACCCTTGCCACCTTCAGAATTTGAAAGAGAGTATTCCAGTCAATATTGTCAAATGTTTTTTCTAAGTCCACAAATGCTAGAAACGTAGGTTTGCCTTTCCTTAATCTATTTTCTAAGATAAGTCGTAGGGTCAGTATTGCCTCACGTTTTCCAACATCTCTGCGGAATCCAAACTGATCTTCGCTGAGGTCGGCTTCCAGAAGTTTTTCCATTCGTCTGTAAAGAATTCACGTTAGTATTTTGCAGCTGTGACTTATTAAACTGATAGTTCGGTAATTTTCACATCTGTCAACACCTGCTTTCTTTGGGATTGGAATTATTATATTCCTCTTGAAGTCTGAGGGTATTTCGCCTGTCTCATACATCTTGCTCACCAGATGGTAGAGTTTTGTCAGGACTGGCTCTCCCAAGGCCGTCAGTAGTTCCAATGGAATGTTGTCTACTCCCGGGGCCTTGTTTCGACTCAGGTCTTTCAGTGTTCTGTCAAACTCTTCACGCAGTATCGTATGTCCCACTTCATCTTCATCTACATCCACTTCCATTTCCATAATATTGTCCTCAAGTACATCGCCCTTGTATAGACCCTCTATATACTCCTTCCACCTTTCTGCTATCCCTTCTTTGCCTAGAACTGGGTTTCCATCTGAGCTCTTGATATTCATACAAGTGGCTCTCTTTTCTCCAAAGGTCTCTTTAATTTTCCTGTAGGCAGTATCTCTCTTACCCCTACTGCGTTTTTTATATTTTCTCCTTTCATCAATTAAAATCAATATTTCTTCTGTTACCCAAGGATTTCTACTAGCCCTCGTCTTTTTACCTACTTGATCCTCTGCTGCCTTCACTATTTCATCCCCCGATCTACCCATTCTTCTTCTACTGTATTTCTTTCCCCCATTCCTGTCAATTGTTCCCTTATGCTTTCCCTGAAACTCTGAACAACCTCTGGTTTAGTCGGTTTATCCAGGTCCCATCTCCTTAAATTCCCACCTTTTTGCACTTTCTTCAGTTTTAATCTACAGCTCATAGCCAATAGATCGTGGTCAGAGTCCACATCTGCCCCTGGAAATGTCTTACAATTTCAAACCTGGTTCCTAAATCTCTCTCTTACCATTATATAATCTATCTGATACCTTCCAGTATCTCCAGGATTCTTCCATGTATACAATCTTCTTTCATGATTCTTGAACCATGTGTTAGCTATGATTAAGTTATTCTCTGTGCAAAATTTTACCAGACGGCTTCCTCTTTCATTTCTCTCCCCCAATCCATATTCACCTACTATGTTTCCTTCTCTCCCTTTTCCTACTCTCGAATTCCAGTCACCCATGATTATTAAATTTTCGTCTTCCTTCACTACCTGAATAATTTCTTTTATCTCATCATAAATTTCATCAATTTCTTCATCATCTGCAGTGCTAGTTGGCATATAAACTCGTACTACTGTAGTAGGCATGGGGTTCGTGTCTGTCTTGGTCACATGAAGAAAAATTCAAATTTTGTCAGGAAATTCAAGTTGTTGCGCTAAATTCAAATTTTTGCTTAAAACAGAAATGTCAGTTACATTACAGAGGACACCACAACAATAATAAAATTTTCTACATTTACAAAAAATTCAGTTTACAATTATGTTGGTGTGGAATGAACTCTTTGCTTCATCGTTTTTGGAAGATTCAAATATTACCCTCGTGGAGTATCGACAACTACATATAGTGATTATGTAATTACATTACACAGATCATCAATACTAACACCTTTTAAAAAATCGTTTAACATCTAGGTACACAGCTACAGATTCAACACACAGTGCTAAACAGAATCCTAAAATTGGAGCACCAACACAGTTTCGATCGTAAAAAACATCACGTAGACACTCCTACATTTGCAAACGGAGTCTAAAGATCTTGCATAATAATTGCACTTTCTGTGTGACACAGCAGAGCATGCAGCCCTCCCATCAACTCATTGCCACAGTCAGCTACCGAATGAGGCCACAGCACTCTGCAGGGTATGTGTGGACATCTAGTGCACCATGTGGCCATCTCTCGCCGTAATGGGCCAACTGAAACTGCCTGCCAGAGACATCTAGCAGCTGCCTTGTCATCTGAGGCCTGTGCACCAGTAGTCGCGACCTAGGAAGGCCTGTGTGGTAGTGTGTGTCCTATTGTACCACAGGCTAACCTACCAGCCTGATGAGTGATATAAAAAACCGTGAGAACTTGCATTGGCTACCTGCTGAGGCGAGTTCCCTATTGTTCATGCGAACCACCTCAAACACCTGCTGCGTGTCATGTAGTCACAAGGAAATGTGTGCTGGTGGCAACTTGCTCCATCCTTGGGCTCCAGAACTTATGGGAAACGCCAAAGTGCTTCCTGTCTGATGTGAACAGCTGCCTGCAAACCTGCCCATTCCACATGCACGTGAGCCTCCATAATTGAGTTTTACCCAGGACTGGCTTTGTCAGCAGCTAACAGTATTGATCGGCTGCTCCAATGCCCTCATCAGTGCTTTCTAAAATACTGACAAAGAGTGAAGGGATCTTAGCAACACCTGCACATTTAAAAGACACCAACGAACAGTGAAGGGATTCCTGGAACATCTGCCTGGGATTTCCAGCTTTTTTGGGACGATGGTGTTATCCTGCTGGAAAAAATTCCTAAAATTTTCTTGCTTGTTCAACTTGGTGTGTGGGACTGACTGGTCTAGTTCACAATATTAACACCATAGCATGAGAAATGTTATCTGGCAGCACCACATCTGGTCACATGATTGTGACATCAAGGATATAAGGCGAACATGATAGCTCACTGGTCTCATCTGCTGTCAGTCAAAGCAAGGACCATAAAGTGTCAACAGCTGCAGCCGAGATAATCCAGTTCTACACAGCAGAATAGGAAAAAGTGGAAGAGTAAGTACCCTCTGCTTAGTAATGTTATGTGTCTGTGTATAGTTGTTGCTAATATTATCACACGTAATGGTTCCTCTTCGTTCAGCAGTAGCAGCAATCTCCAACTTAGCGAGACCTATTGTGGGGATCTCCAATTTGCTGAGACTCGCAGAGGTGACTTTTGGTTTGTCAGGACCTGCAGCAACACAACAGCTCAGCTTGTTGGGACCTGCAGCAGCGGAAGAGGCCTCCATCACTTGGGATCTTATAGCAGAATGGGTCAGCATGTTGGTGTAGGACAAGGATCTGTTACTGTTCAAAAAATGGCTCTGACCACTTTGGGACCTAACATCTGAGGTCATCAGTCCCCTAGAACTTAGAACTACTTAAACCTAACTAACCTAAGGACATCACACACACCCATGCCCGAGGGAGAATTCGAACCTGCGACCGTAGCGGTAGCGCGGTTCCAGACCGTAGCGCCTAGAACCGCTCGGTCACTCCAGCCGGCTCTGTTACTGTCTATGTCACTTACCTGTTTGTTTGATGAAGACACACAATAGCACAGCATAGTTATACTTGTCCATGACTGGCAGATGTGCACCAGGGGTCTCAAACAGCATTTCACAGAACAGTACTGGATTCCAAAAAATGCACCATCCATTGGATCACGGAATATTCCAGTGATACTACGAGGAGAGAGTGTGGATGTAGTGGATGAGAAGATAACGATTGCTCCCAGTGCACTATTGCTATTCACTTCTATGTATAATGTAGCTGCATATAATTTAGATGATAGTGGATCAAAGTGTGTGAATATAGGTACAGAAGCGGGAAGTGATTGGCATGTAGTGATGGAGATTGAGAATGTAATAAAGAGTGTTAAAGTATTGTTTACACAGTCAGAATGGGATATGTCATGCAATGACTTACATCAATGCTAAAATAACTACCTATCTCTTTCTATGCTGGACATTTGCTGTGCTGGTCTGATGCTATCTATCACATCAAAGTACGATGAAGGAGCAGTCTGGATGAAGTATGGGTCCTATCCGTTTATTTGCAGCACTCTACTGTTAAGAACTTGTTTGGACTATCCCTTATATCACAGAGACTGAAAAGCTGCCTACCATGTATTCAAGCTGTATAAATTGACATTGTTGATTATCTTTGTGTGTATATTGTATATGTGTATAATTTAGAACAGTGCTTCACTTCATGCAGCAGCGTAGTGCCAAAGTCAGTTAGTATTGCTCCAGTAGGCATGGAGTCCACCCACACTAAATCTTCATTCAGTATTCCCAAGTTTTGTGATTCTCCTATTAGTCTGAGGGAAATATGAACAGAATTTAGTGTGTGCAAGAAATAGTTGTTTGGGAAGTACTGTGCTGCTGCGAAAATGAACCAGTGGATTTTGCTGATGTACTGCAGCCTGTCGACCGTTGCTGATGTGTGAATAAACAAATAACATATGATCATAAATTTTTCGTTCATTTACTTCATAACACTCTCATTACAATGCTGAGATGTGTAACCATTGTTGCTGAGTCGGTATGCTGCTAGTTACTGATTGTGCTATAGTGGCTACACATATTATCGAAAGTTTTTATTCTTTATATAAATGCACACCAATACCTGATATAGCTGCCATCATGGTAGGGTGGGTAATGCATCCTCATCACAAGGAGTAGTCCTGTGACAGAATAGAAGACCACAACAAGAGGAGTGGGATACTCCTTACTGATAATTCACGAGCGATAATTGTGAGTCCATTCGGCTGCCTGTCGGCAAAGGTATGTCGCATCTAAGACATCTGGATAAAGTCAACTCTGAGCGTGTATGTGTATTTTCAAAAATGTGGTTTCTGCCCAAATACCAACTTTTAAAGAAGAAATTTCATGGTGTCAGTAGTATGATATACACGGCATTCAGAGAAAGTAATGACATCGTTCCACGGGAAAAAGTAAAACCAAATACTGTGTTCATATGTGACAATGTTGCTGTGGAAAACCACTATCGAATTCGAAGACATTTCTGTTTTGGTCACCATTTAGGCGTTGAAATATTTTATTTGAGTCAGATTTCAGAATCGCAAAACAGTTAGTCAGGGGTAAGCCATATCTCACTATATCGATGGCTGGCACACATAACAGTTGTATTGTATTCATTCAGGTGTAGTGGGGTACGTATTTTCGTCATGAGTAAAGGGAAACATACAACGTTAACTCTCAAAGAAAAACTGAATGCTTTGAAGCTGATTAGACAATGGTGAGAATGTATCTAAACTGGCAACTGAACTGGGTGTTTGTAAAGCAACCATTTGTGACTGGAAGAAGTACCGAGTGAGGATTGAACAGTCCTGTGCAACGTCTTCTGGAAAAACTCTCAAAATTCGGCAGACTTTGAAACAGTCCCTGTAAGATAGAGTGGATGAAGCACTTTCCCTTTGGTTTACGCAGGAAAGAGAAAGGGGAACTCCTTTGAGTGGAACGCTGGTTCAGGAGAAGGCTGTTTACCTGAACAAGTTAATGAATGGTGATGAGTCTTTTAGTGTGAGTACAGGTTTGTTGGACAGATTCAAAAAACGCCCTGGAATCCGTCAGCTAACAGTTAATGGAGAGGAGCTTTCTTCTGACCGTGATACAACGAAGGAATACTTCGGTGAGTTTGAAAAAATGATAAGAGAGGGAAAGTATTCTCCCCAACAGATTTATAACGCTGACAAGACTGGCCTTAATTTTAGGACATTGACAACAAAAAGCCTGGCATCAAAAGCAGAAGACCATGCTCCTGGTTTAAAAATGTGCGAAGATCGTTTATATGCGTGCAGCAAAGCTGCTGGTAATCACAAGCTGCCATTAATGCTGATCGGCAAATCTGCTAGGTCCAGAGCTTTTAAAAACTGCAGTATGAAGACCCCGCCCGTATATTATCGCAACCAGAAACAAGCATGGATGGATGGTAAGGTGTTCAAAGAATGGTTTCACGGCCAGTTTGTTCCGTCTGTTCGACGGTTTTCTAAGGTAAATCATTTGTCTCCCCGTGAAATCCTTTTGATTGAAACGGTGCCATCACAACCCAGCACTGAGAAATTATGTGACTGAGAAATTTTGGCGAAGTTTTTACCGCCGAATGTCACACCACCTCTACAGCCGATGGAGCCTGGGCGTACTGCAAAGATCAAAACTGACTTACAGAAAACAGTGCTGATCCAAGATGATGGCATTCCTTTAGTGGACAAAATAAAAAAGACCATTGTGAAGGAGGTTGTTTATTGGGCCATTGAGGCATGGCAGAATACAGTAGTTCAGAAAATACTCTGAGAAAATCGTATAGAAAACTGTGGACATAACTTGAATTTCAGGACACCCTGGTTGAAAATGAAGAGGGAAATCCACTACAAATGATACAATCACTGCATGTGAAGAAACTAGTGAAGGAGACGTAGATGAGTTGATGGCAGCGGATGGGGCACGCGTGGAGAACCTTACTGACGCTGATTTAGTTGCTGCTGTAGCTCAATACCAGGGAAAAGTGGACTGATGTGATGGAAGTGACAATGAGACTGAAAGCGACAAAGGAGAACTGTAACCACACAGTGACGCAGCGGAAGCCATTGACCTCGCGCTACGTTATCTTGAGCAACAGTCCACTGCTACGCCTGCTGATTTGATGTTTATGAGACGATGGCACAACTGTAACAGACTGTCTTCATTACGCCGAAAAACAATGACTGAGTATTTGTCGTCTAAAAAGTTGGGATAAAATGTCTACTGTATTTTAGTAAGTTTGACAGCTTTTCTTTCATTGTTATGCATTGTTTAAACCTAATGTTCTCTTGCCAATTTTTCAATACATGTTTACTGTACTATGTAAATTAAAATAATGTGTATGTACAGCAGTTTACCGCACAGTTTTCCATACTTAGACTTATATTTTTCATGTTCAGATTAACCGAGCGTTCGGATTATCGGGATTTGGATTAGCAGGACTCTACTGTACATGTAGGAACTGATATATCATTCAATGAATTTGTAAAGATATGTGAAGATTGCTGGAATCACACAAAGTATGGGTTTCTCGTTATTGATGAAATAAGGAAATAGAATGATGGTCGATATAGACTAAGCTTATAAGAATTTCTATATATATACTACGAAAAGAAGTGAGTACATCAGAATACAACACACCATGAACAAATTGGCATGCATGTCCGGTACTTGACATGATGGGATGGGTGTACAGAGACTGAACATTGGCATGTACATGGACACAGAGATTTAGATTTTCCAATGAAAAGTTATACACAAGAAACTAGAGACGTATAATTGGGCTCTTCTGAGTGAGACCAACACATTAAAAGACACGGTTAATGGAACTGAAAAGAAAGTAAACGACTTCACTGTAAAGACTGATGTAATTGATAGGAAGGTGGACAAGATGTATACACACGTACCTGGCAGAGAACTCTCATTATTATTTAAAAAGATGTCGACTAATCATAAAGTCAATGAGGCACAGAAGAATGTTCGCGAAAAATTACAGCTTCAAAGATTAGGACATTTGGAGCAGGAGCAAACACTAAGAGAAACCTTCAGGTCAGTTTCTGAATAACACTCGGCAAAATTACGGACTGGTGACGATTTCATTGCCGATTTCACTGACCGTTACAAAGATGTCAGGATAGAGAGGAAATATGGAGCCGGCAGGGTAAAACCATATATGCTGCGCACACAGCCCATAAGTTTAACAGACAACACAACACAGATCGATGATGGGTAGTTTCAAAGACGACAAGGGCTGCTTAACCTTATTTTCCTAAGACCCTTAAAACCGTAAATTATTCAGCAAAAGAACTGAAACTGTGTGTTGAATTAGCATATTTGACAGATGTACATAAAAAAGCTGATGGGAGACTAAAAAACCAAAGTAGTGCAAAATACAAACCCATTATAAAAGACATATTAGATGCAGAACATAGCAGCAGTGAGCCTGTTGATATTAAACATGAAATAGTGAACAATAGATTCCCACAGTATATACGTAACGGCGATCCTAGTGAGTAATGGATCAGTTATGACTGCTCATGGCATCAGCTGCTGCTGGTAACACAGCTCATTCGAATGAGGTTGTTTCACTAATGTATAAGGTTAGAGAGAGAGGTATCATCAAATAAGCACGGAGACAGTAGTTTGAGAACTACGCAAACCACCACGCAAAACATACCTAAACCAGGGCGCGACCATATGTCGTGGCTCTGCCTTTAGTAGAACATCTTTGCCTGCTGTTAGTCAGGGCTCCGTTAGGCTACCGAATGCATTAAAATGGTGTTTAGTACTTCAATCTGTGTGGTGGTTACTTGGTTGCCACTCACCCATGTGGTGCAAGTTTGGCACAATTTGTGGTTCGAAATAGAACTTCCTGCTTGGTAGCTGCATTCGGAACTGTCTTTAGATTTTGGCCACGTTACAGGTTCCCTTAATTTGCTGTACTTACTCATCGAAAAATTATTTACTTGTCTTTCTTGTTGCTATAATTTGGACTGTCATGCAGTGGTATTTGGTCTGTAGTAGAGGTCTGGCCCAATTTCTGTAATAAATTCTGTATTTCTCTATTAATTAGGCTTCCATTTACGTTTCTCTTGGTGGGACTTGGGTGAAATCTGCCTGGCTGACTGAACAATCACAGCATCAGAAAGCGGAGACAAATCCACACTCAACCAAATGGCCAAACAGATGTAGGTGGTATTTTAACACATAATCTTTCCGATCTCACTATGCCTTGCCAAGACAGGGCTGTATAGTACACTGATGTTTTTTTCTCTTTGGTGTGTCTTAATCATTGCGATCCTCATGCAGCTTCCATTTTAATGTTCGTTTCCTAATTTATGGCTCTTGTGAATTTTTGTAGTGTTAACTGTATAATTTGCCAATTCATAATTACTAGATTTATTTACTTGGGTGTGTTCCAGTAAGTGTGGCTTGGCTAAGTGAACAGTTACTAATCTTACTCCTTGTATGTTCAAAATGACTCTGAGCACTATGGCACTTAACTTCTTAGGTCATCAGTCCCCTATAACTTAGAACTACTTAAACCTAACTAACCTATGGACATCACAAACATCCATGCCCGAGGCAGGATTCGAACCTGCGACCGTAGCGGTCTCGCGATTCCAGACTGTAGCGCCTAGAATCGCTCGGCCACCCAGGCCGGCTCCCTGTATGTACTGTAGTTTTTTGAACCTGCCAAACACTAGGCCGCTGATTGCGCTGGAAACATACTACAGCAGGCCAAATGTCAGAGAGGTTAACAGTAAACTGCATTTGGAAATTAATGCTAAAAAACTGTGAAAATAGCACATGGAGATTACGATACTGTCGATTTAAACAAAGTCTTAAAACAGTATGGAATAGAGTCTGAGCTACATGCAAATAACAGTGTACATAAATAAGGATGCTGAATGTAGCAAATGACTTTAATTAGAAAGGTTCACTAGGACGACTACTGAGTTTCTCTAATGGACACGTTTTGAAGAAGGATCGTAGTAAATTTTACAAGTTTGATCAAACTGTGGATATACTCCCCATCAGCACAGCCTCCGTTGAGTGTAATATAGCAACAAAATCCTATCTCAAGGATAGATTGATTGATAAAATTTACGGATTCTCCCCCTCAGTTGCATCAGGGAGTAAGATTGATGAGACTTCCACCAATGCTTTGTAATATCCAGTGACAGTTCAAACATTAGACGTTTGTAGCTACGTATTGTGGACCAGAAGACTCTACTTGTTGACTTTTATTTAGAGGAAATAATTGTACAACTACATCTAAGTCAAGATGGGCGTAAAATATGAAACCAGCCCATATAACTCACAGCCCAGCACTTCACAGCAAAACCGCAAGGTGATGACATGTAAGAGCTACAGGTCTCTTAAATCAATAGGCCTGGAACCCTGCAATGACGTCACTCAGTATAGCTGTCCTAGTAGAATATGATGGGCGAATTATATGCCAGGGATATTTCTCAAATTAACCTTATGCTCCAACCACAAGAACAATGAAACTAGAATTGTTATCCAGCACCAAGGCGCTTTAACTCTTGCGTGCAGGAAATTGATATATTTCATGGAGCACTTAAGAAAAATGATGTTATGTCTCCAGTGGATACGAGGTTCGAAACTTACACGTAACACTTCAACATTCCTGTTTCAGGACGTACAATATGAAATTAACAGGGTTAAGATTGACCATACAAAAATGTAGGCATAGCATCAACGCTTGAAACACATGTCTCTGCATCATCCTCGATATGAAAGGTTTAGAAAAGGCAGGATGGTTCATTGACGAGTCAGTGGGTGGAACAGTGGAAGAGTAAAGCGATTTACGGCATACATAACTCTAGAAAGCCTTATGGGGCACTTTGAGGAAATGAAACAAATAGTTATGAATGCTAAACAGAAGCTTACTGTGCTAAAGAGTGAGACATATAACAACTCATACATTCAAGGATTCCAGGAGGAAAACGAGATTGTCATCAGTAAAATAATTTGGAAAATGCCTCACATCATTGTAGCAGGCGAGGAGCGTTTGAAGCTTTTAAAAGTTCTGAATGCTGGTGCATATCTGCCATTAACTTTCTGTTCATGGGAAGTGTTTTGAATACCCAACTCTACTGACGACAACCAGTCAAATGTAGGCTGTCAAAAACTCTGATCCATGGAGACGTCTGGATTCATCATATTTATGTTTCAGACCAACATAAGGGGAAACATAGCAAATGATTCCACCACAATTGACAACTGCATATTTAAAGATATTGCATTGATAGCATTCACAGAAGATGCCAATGTAACTGGGACATTTTCAGTAAGCATTGCATCGATGAAGCCTTTCAAGCATGTGAAGTGTGCTAAAACATGGTGGAGTGGAATGTGTTTAACACATCCCTTCCTTGGAATTCACTGGGACAATCCAGGTATAACCTATAAAGGTAAGGTGGCTACACTTTAATTGTTCGACTGCAAAGATACCATCATCTACGTCAATATCAAGGAGAAGATCACATGGAATGGTTGAAATCAACAAGTATGCATCTATTTAAGACCTGGAATTCTATGAGTGCCCTACCCTTTATCAGTTCAAGAAGATGGCTGGATATGAACATAATAGTCTACTTCTGAAAAATGTGAAATTGCTTGTAAGTTGGACGAAAAATAAATGAATTTTTCAGACATTATACACTTTTAGTAATTTTACATTACTCCTACTTTGATACATTTATAGCTATACAGTACACAGCTTTGCCCAGATATTATATATGTGGTTTTCTTCAAGCAACAGGTGCACATCTGCCATTGATTTTCTGTTCATGGGAAATTTTTTGAATATCCATTTCTACCGACAACAACCAGATAAATGTGGGCTGTCAAAAACCTTGACCCATGGAGACATCCAGATTCATCATACTTACGTTTCAGACCGACAGAAGGTGTCATATGTTTCTTTTAGGCGATTTTCACCAGTCGACATACGTTTCAAAAATTTCATGACAGTGAGATGCATTACATGTTTTTTATTAGTGCTACCAGTTTCGGCCATGGGGCATCATCTAGTACGAAAATCGCTTTAAACATTTCGATTGTCATGAATATTGAAACATGAAATACTGAACATTTTAATCCACGTGAAACATGTAATAAAAGCTCATTCATCACATATACAGGAACAGCAATCGTCCTATCCATATGAGATGACAAAGAAAAAGTAACGTGGTTCATGCAGTTAAAAATATTCAGTGCTTTGTGTTTCATTATTCATGACAAATGAAATGTTTTAAGTAATTTCTGTACCAGACAATAGCTTTTGCTGAAACTGGTAGAGCTAATGAAATCCAGTTAATACAGTTCAGTATCATGAGGTTTTTGAAAGATGTTATTTTAGACATGTTTTCTGTATGTCCTATGGTGTGAACACAGTCACACACAACCTGCTTCCATAGTCCGATACATGTAGAACAATAAGCAAAATCATATGCTACTATTCCATATATTTAATTACTCTTCAGCTCCTTCATTTCGCTCATGTTCAAACCTAATGACATGTGTTTGTCTCATACACTCTTTGTATATATAAGGCAATGGGAATAGGTTTTCCATAAATACCAACAACAAAGACATATGACAACGAATTTATTTATTCAGTTCTCTTAGACACAGATGTATATAAATGATGTATAAATGATAGATACATTTCAGTTTCGGGTTCTTTAAAAAATTTCACATCTCTCTTAGAAATAGGTATATAAAACGATGGAGACAATTTGGATCTCAAAAAACTTTTGTCTAATGTTTTATCAATGCAGAGATATTTTATTGCAGTACCACAACAACATGAAAAAATCCACAGTCCACCCCACAGCAGCACTGGCTGCATCGTGTTGAGGTTTAAACTTCCAGTTTTGATGGACTGATTTGGAGAGGAACTATATAGCTGTACTAAAGACTAATCAGACTTCGATGACTAACAGCAGGTGAATCTTAAAAACTGTTCTATCTACAAGTGTACAATTTCGTCAGCACACGACACGTAAAGTATATATTTACAATTATACATGGTACACAATTCTTGTCAGCGCATATGAAGTAGACATACAGGTTGTTTCTGTAAGACTGTGAGAAAATTTAACAGGATATAGAGGAACATTTGAGGTATGGAACCTGGAGTTAGTGAAGCCAGCTTAAGGAGATAATAGGTATAAACTCATATTACCATGTACTTTTTAGTTACATTAGTTACAATTAACTGCAAATACCATCATGTACATATATACATTAATCCTTGTTCCATAGGTCATGAATATGACATTTTGTAATGATGTGATATGTGTCACTTTAACATAATATTTCCTTACACAAAATAATTATTGATTAATTAATTACTTTTTTAAAGTTCCTACCTCATTTCTAAGAATTCATCTACTTAGTAAAATGAGTTGTCATTCAGAAATCTTTTTAATTTGCTTTTAAATGTTGATGGCTCTCTGTCAGACTTTTAGTACCTTTGCCAAATGACCAAAGATTTTTGAGGCAGCATAATTCATACCTTTCTGTGCTAAAGAGAAATTTAAACCAGAATAGTGAATATCATCCCCTCTTCTATTGTTGTAGTTATGCAATCCTCGATGTTATTTTTGAACTGGGATGGGTTATTAATGACAAATTTCGTAAATGAATATATATATTGCGAAGGTACTGTCAATATCCAGAGTTCCTTAAATAAATGTCTGCAAGGTGATTGGGTGGGCTCCACCTGTTATTCTGATTAAACCCTTTTATGCAGTGATAATTTCTCTCTTAATGACGAATTGCCCTAAAATATGTCATATGAAAGCAGTGAATGAGAAAAGGCATTGTAGGCTATTTTAGTGACATGTTTATCACCAAAATTTGCAATAATCCTAATAGCATATGTAACTGAACGTAAAAATTTCAGCGAGTCATCGATGTGTTTCTTCCACTTCAATTTCTCATCAATGCACATACCCAGATATTTTGAGTATTCTGCCTTAGCCACATACTTCCTTCCATAGTGTATATTTATCAATGGTGTTATGCCATTTACTGTACAGAATTGTATAAACTGTGTTTTCTCAAAATTTAGTGAGAGTCAATTTGCAGACAACCACTTAATAATTTTCTGAAAGACACTATTTGCAATTTCCTCAGCTGATTCTTGCTTGTTCAGTGTGATTACTATACTTGCATCATCAGCAAAAAGAACTAGCTTTGCTTCCTCAGAATACAGACTGGAAAGTCATTAATATATACTAAGAACAATAAGGGACTCAAGACTGAACCCTGTGGGACACCATTTTTGATACCTCCATAGTTAGATGACTCTGATGGTTTATGCAGACTATCTGTACTGTTAATTCCAACCTTCTGCATTCTTCCAGCTAAGCATGAATTAAACCACTTGTGCACTGTCCCATCATACCAGAATGCCTAAGCTTATCTAGAAGAATTTCATGATTCACACAATCGAAAACCTTTAAGAGATTACTAAATATTCCAATGGGTGATGTTTGGTTATTCGATGCATTTAATATTTGATCAGTGAAGGCATATATAGCATTTTATGTTGAAAAGCCTTTCTGAAAACCTAATTTACGTTATGTTAGTACTTCATTTTTACAAATATGTGATGCTACTCTTGAATACATTACTTTTTCAAGAATTTTGGATAAAGGTGTGAGAAGTGAAAATTGGGTGGTAGTTGTTAGCATCAGATCTATCTCCTTTGTGATACAATGGTTTAACAATAGTGTATTTGAGTCTATCTGCAATGATGCCCTGTTTCAGTGAGCTACTACATATGAGGCTGAGAATCCTACTTATTTATTGGGAACAAGCTTTTAGTGCTCTGTTGCAAATGCCATCAATTCCATGTGAATTTTAACTTTTGAGTGACCTTATTAGTTTCTTAATTTCAGTAGGAGAGGTTTGTTGAATTTCAGTTTTATCAAATTGTGTAGGTACTGTCTCTTCCATATACCGCCTTGCATTTTCTAATGGATAGCTAGATTCCATTTTCTCTACAACACTTAAAAAATGATTATTAAAAATGTTTTCTACTTCTGCCTTCTTGTGAACAAACTTCTAATTGTGTCTGATAGAAATACACTCTTCATGTGCTCTTTCTTGCCCTGTCTCCTTTTCCCAATTGTTTTAATTTTATTATCAGATGTGCTAATCTCAGACATAATGCACGTACTTCTGGGCTCTTTAATAACTTTTCTTAATACAGTGCAGCAGTTTTCATAATGCTTCACTGTGTCAGCATCATTACTTCTCCTAGCTATAAGATACATTTCCCTTTACTGTTTAAAAGGTATTTTTATCCTTTTAGTAAGCAATGGCTTTTTACATGGTTTCTTACAATTATATGTCACTGTTTTCTTTGAGAAACTTTTTTCTAATATACTCACAAAGGTATCATGCAATAGGTAAAATTTTAAATCAGCATCATGTTCCCTGTACACCTCATCCAATTCTAACTGTTGCAATCTTTCAGTAAAATTTTGAATTGTTAAATCGTTAATTCAATGCAATATTTTGGAGAACTGTTTTGCATTACTATATGGATCTATGTCATATAATGTAACTAGCTGTGCATCATGATCTAATAGACCATTCTTAACAGGAAAAGTTGTTATTTGACTAAATTTATCTTGGTCTATGAAAACATTGTCTATCAGTGTGCTGCTTTCCTGTACCACCCCAGCAGGAAAATCAATAACTAATGTCAAATTAAAAGAACCAAGTAATATTTCAAGCTTTCTAGCAGACTTTCTCAGAAACATCTACATTGAAATCCTGACAAACAATAATTTGCTTTCCTCTGTCTGACAGATAGCAAAACAAAGAATGCCAGTTTTTCAAAAACAATTGAAAATTTCACAGTGGGGCTTATGGAGGGGTACAATTATAAAAGTGCCATTATTTAGGTTAATCTGACATGCACATGCTTCTATATGTTATCTACGCAAAAGTTTTAGTTTCCAAAATTTTTCGCAGTATGACTGATTTTAACAATATGGCAACTCCTCCTTTCTCCATAGTGTCTCCACTTACATGTGCTGAAAGCTTACATCCAACTACATTTACCATACCTGTGACTATATGATGTTCAGATAGGCATAGTACATCTATTCCACCCTTAGTTTCTAAATCTCATCTACTTTGCTTTTTAATACCCTGATATTCTGATGCAATATATAATCATTATTTTTCACTGTGCTTTTATGTGAAACTTGTGATATACTAACATTATTTTTCATTGTACTGTTATGAGAATCTTGTGATATTTTCACATCTCTAGCACCTGCCTGCCTGAACTTCTCATTAAGCTTAATTTCAATCAATGTAGGATGATTGGACACTGAACTGACACAATCTGACACAATGAACATCCATTTAGTACTGTATCTTACAAAACGTGCTAAAACTGAGTGCCATCAAGCATGACATCAGCAGACAAGTTTCTGATACACACTCACAAATATCCCTGGTGTGTTTCGAATCACATCACAGACAGCTACCATTCTGGCAACAAAGTCCATCTCCATATCTACTGGCGTCTCGTACACTTGTGACTTTAGATATCCCCATGGGAATTAATCAACGGGATTCAGGTTAGGTGACCTCACAGACCAAGAAATAGGACCTCCCATTCAAATTCAGTGACCAGGAAATACACCATTGATATGGGTGAGGACATCCAAACTGAAGTGAGACCGTGCACCATCATATTGCATCCACATCCTCTCGTGAATAGCCAAGGGTAAGCTCTCAAACAACTTGGGTATAAACCTATGCATGAATCTCAAGTACATGTGGCCATTCAGATGGCCAGGTAGAAGATGTGGTCCGATGAGATTGTCGCCTAAAATGTTGCTCCAGATATTGACAGCAAAACGTACTTGATGGTCTGACTCTACTACAGTGTGAGGGTTTCCCACATCCTACACATAGCTGTTCCTGCTGTTCTAAATACCATCACGACAAAATGTGGTCCCGCCAGCACCATCTGGAGAAAATCTGGTCGATCATTCCTTTGTAGGAGCTACCACTGACTGAATGCGACCCTTGACCGTCACATGCATACCATAGATTCGTTCTGGGTGATATGGTTGTAATTGTTCTTCGTGGAGCACTCGCCACACGCTAGTATGTGCAGCGCTCATTTCACGTGAAGAACGACGAGTACTCTTAGTGAGGTCCACTGCAACATGTTCCACCACCTCCTCTTCAAAATCGGGTGTGTGAGCGGTCTTCATGTGGCCAGGTCCCACGTTTCTTGTTTCCAATGAACCATCTCACACATTTATCGATCGAGAGAAATAAACACTCATTGCGAGAGGTGATGCTGTTAGGTAATCGTACCCTGTACAGCCTTTGAGCAGCGAGTTCATTGCAATGTACTTCCCAATATACAAGGTGCATGTCAGTTAGTTTTGCGAAACTGTAACGGTACTGCTCCATCGTATTGTACTGTATGTCTCCAAATAACACTCATTAATAAATGGGTCTGTCGTTGATTCATAGCACGTTCCGTCATGTGACAATGTAAATACGATGCAAGAGAGCCGCCTCATGCAGAAGTAAAGTGAACAAAAACTGCATCATGACTTTCTAGTAAGGTTCTTCCTCCTTGTTTCCTTACAGGAAATAAAGAATGTACATCTTAATAACCAGCACAGTACATGTAAACTCGTATGCATGTTTGTCGTAAATAAGCCGGAAAACAGTAAAGCTAGACAAATCGGTAGACATGTTTACATCCATATCTGGCTCTCCAACCCTGAGTTTCCTATCTCAAATGGTTCGGTGGGCTATTCTTTGTGTCCTTTTACTTTTACGTACCCTCTTACAGAAACACCCCATTTTACATGTGACAGAGTGAATACATAACGTGAAAGGAATATTTACAAATGTACTTAATACACATTATTGTCACCTACATACTGTGCATATGTTTTTACATGGTACACCTTTCTGTCAGCACACATGGTGCGCATATGCAGAGTGAACATTAATAAAACCAACGAACTGCAAGGACAGATTCCTGACTCCAAATGGAGGAAAAATGGTTCTATGGACACGTGTCCGGAAATATATCGTTGTTACAGTAGATGGCCTAGTGAATGACAGTTCCTCCGACCACATTCCATGTATTTCTTGTGTGTTGCTGGCTGTGTGATTGACGCAGCTCACTGTAAGTAGCAGAATGGACCGGTATTCACGTCAGGAACAAGCCAAGATGGAGTTTGTGTACGGCCAGGTAGACAGATACCCTCATAGACACCAACTAAGTCCTTTTTGGCGTTTGTGTGATGATGTTCGTTTTCGGTCAAATGAACGTGTGTGAAGGCAGCGGACTGTGTTTACAATACATGTGGAGTTGATGCTAGGGTTTGTCACAGTGTCTTGTAGAACCCAGTCCCCTCTTCAGTAATTACCCATGTATCATCATGATACAACAGACCAACTTCCAACAGCAGTATACTGATCACATCATGCCATTGTGACTGAATACTAGTTTTCTGCAACATATACTGCATCTGTGGAGGTGCACTGTCAACATTGCTGTACAGGCACTGCAAGTAGTCTTTAGTCATTACAGGCTTTGGTGTCGCATGATGCACACCCTTTGCCACCTCTGGGCTACATCCCCCAATGTACAAAATACGTATATCTGCAATCTCAGTCCGACAAACTCCACAATCGCCAACCCATTAGTCTCGTCCTACGTAAGGTGGATAACCTTGTTTGTGCAACAATACTGAAAGGATTGTCGGCTGCATATGAAGACATGTTGAATGCATTTGGATGACACCTCATTGCTTCATGTGGATGGATTTTCACAAACGTATAAAGAAATCAGTGCATGTGAAGAATGGAGCGGTTTAATATGCAGATCCCCCACATAGACGGGATTCATGACCTTCGCTATGTCCACAGCAACAAAGTTCTTATTCAAGGTGATGACCCATTTAAAATTTGGTCTTGCAATTCATTTCCTGCCACCATAACGCCCATCCCATTTCTTTCTAAAACGAATTTAGTCATGTGTCCCCATATTCTCCATTGTCTTCCCGAAAACTGAATTTTCCACTAATTTTTTTAAAAAAAACCTTCCCAAGTCATTCTTTACAGAAGTCCTCTTTTCAGAGAGCATGACTGCTTGAAGCAGATAGCGCAGATGACTGTAACTACTTCCATCCCTAAGCTGAGGCACAGCTGGAGAATACGATAGTGAAGAATATACACTCCTGGAAATTGAAATAAGAACACCGTGAATTCATTGTCCCAGGAAGGGGAAACTTTATTGACACATTCCTGGGGTCAGATACATCACATGATCACACTGACAGAACCACAGGCACATAGACACAGGCAACAGAGCATGCACAATGTCGGCACTAGTACAGTGTATATCCACCTTTCGCAGCAATGCAGGCTGCTATTCTCCCATGGAGACGATCGTAGAGATGCTGGATGTAGTCCTGTGGAACAGCTTGCCATGCCATTTCCACCTGGCGCCTCAGTTGGACCAGCGTTCGTGCCGGACGTGCAGACCGCGTGAGACGACGCTTCATCCAGTCCCAAACATGCTCAATGGGGGACAGATCCGGAGATCTTGCTGGCCAGGGTAGTTGACTTACACCTTCTAGAGCACGTTGGGTGGCACGGGATACATGCGGACGTGCATTGTCCTGTTGGAACAGCAAGTTCCCTTGCCGGTCTAGGAATGGTAGAACGATGGGTTCGATGACGGTTTGGATGTACCGTGCACTATTCAGTGTCCCCTCGACGATCACCAGTGGTGTACGGCCAGTGTAGGAGATCGCTCCCCACACCATGATGCCGGGTGTTGGCCCTGTGTGCCTCGGTCGTATGCAGTCCTGATTGTGGCGCTCACCTGCACGGCACCAAACACGCATACGACCATCATTGGCACCAAGGCAGAAGCGACTCTCATCGCTGAAGACGACACGTCTCCATTCGTCCCTCCATTCACGCCTGTCGCGACACCACTGGAGGCGGGCTGCACGATGTTGGGGCGTGAGCGGAAGACGGCCTAACGGTGTGCGGGACCGTAGCCCAGCTTCATGGAGACGGTTGCGAATGGTCCTCGCCGATACCCCAGGAGCAACAGTGTCCCTAATTTGCTGGGAAGTGGCGGTGCGGTCCCCTACGGCACTGGGTAGGATCCTACGGTCTTAGCGTGCATCCGTGCGTCGCTGCGGTCCGGTCCCAGGTCGACGGGCACGTGCACCTTCCGCCGACCACTGGCGACAACATCGATGTACTGTGGAGACCTCACGCCCCACGTGTTGAGCAATTCGGCGGTACGTCCACCCGGCCTCCCGCATGCCCACTATACGCCCTCGCTCAAAGAACTGCACATACGGTTCACGTACACGCTGTCGCGGCATGCTACCAGTGTTAAAGACTGCGATGGAGCTCCGTATGCCACGGCAAACTGGCTGACACTGACGGCGGCGGTGCACAAATGCTGCGCAGCTAGCGCCATTCGACGGCCAACACCGTGGTTCCTGGTGTGTCCGCTGTGCCGTGCGTGTGATCATTGCTTGTACAGCCCTCTCGCAGTGTCCGGAGCAAGTATGGTGGGTCTGACACACCGGTGTCAATGTGTTCTTTTTTCCATTTCCAGGAGTGTATCTCTGCTTATTCCCCAGCGTTGTGATCAGTTTGGGGATGAAGCTTGCTAATAGAACTATTGACCTGGACATAGCAGCAACTCACTCTGCGCATCATGCGAAGTAATAGTGTACGCGAGTTCTGCCTGTGACTTCGCAGTGTGTCACAGGACCAAGGAGGCACTCAGTCATCTCACACTACAAAGGGATAACGCTCCTGATGGTGGACATTCTTAATCTTTAAGAATTTTTTTCCTTGGTGTGTATTTCTACGCGTTCATGGTAAAACAAAGCACAAAATGCTTTGCTAATTACTCCCTTTTGGAAAAGATATTAAGGTACCTTCAACGAATATGCTGTTTATGCCCATGATTACTCAACTGGAATGGAAGGAGTCGGTACATGTTTTTCATCCAGACATATTGTTTATTATTATTGCTGCCTCATTGGAGAATAGTACCATGTTTACATGCAAAGCACGCTGACCTGCATAATCAGAGAAAGGAAGTTATCCTGCGACTTTGTTTATCAGGTTTATTCTGCTCATCTGACACGCAATTTTCTTTCGCTAGGCCCTAACCATGAACCGATATATGGGTATTCTGTACCACGATTTTAGGCATGACCTGAAATTATCGAGGAAATCGATACGGCGGCCGAAGTGGCCGAGCGGTTCTAGGCGCTTCAGTCTGGAACCGCGCGACCGCTATAGTCGCAGGTTCGAATCCTGCCTCGGGCATGGATGTGTGTGATGTCCTTAGGTTAGTTAGGTTTAAGTAGTTTTAAGTTCTAGGGGACTGATGACCTAAGATGTTAAGTCTCATAGTGCTCAGAGCCATTTGAACCATTTTTTAAATCGATACTGTCAAAGTTTTAACATCCACATACGTCATTACGCGCAACTAATCAAGATGTATGCTCTGGACTCTGTTAAATTTTTCTCTCATAAGCCAGAATCGGCCATTCAATACAAGACTCGTCGTTTTTATTTTGGACATTAGTACATGCTTTCTTATTAGCTAGAGCCTTAAGAAGCTCGATATAGCTCAACTTCCACTTAATGTATTGTAGACAAGTGAGTTTATGTCGAGGTGCATTATTGCTCTGAGTGTTTTACTTAACTCTCTGACTTCCATCTCAGAAACGTGGCCTTGTGACACTCACGGTGAATTTTTGAAACAACTCCGCGATACCAACCCATCCCCCCCCCCTTTCCCCCAAATACGAGGGTTGGAACTTTACTAGTGGCAACTACTTTTTTACAGCTTGTACAAAATAGATACTTGTTTCAAAGTTTTACTGACCTCAAAGTATTCACCAGCGTTGTGTACAACCCGTTGCTAGCAATGTGGAAGTCGTAGGATACCCTTAGCAGTGCCAGTTGTGTTGATGGTTCGAGCGGCGCGGTTTATTACCTGACGAATTTGTAGCGAATTTTGTGAAGTGTTTCCTTCAGTTTAGGAATCGAGTTGAACACACGAGGGCGTAAGTCAGGGGAGTGTATAGGTGTTATAGCACTTAGCAGCCCCATCAGTCAAACAAATCAGTAACAGCTTGCACTGTACGTGCTTGAGCATTGTCGTGCAAAATGAGGGTCAGGTCCTGCAGAAAGTGTCATCACTTCTGTCTCTAAGCAGGTCGTAGGTTGTGTTCCAAAAATGAACAGCAAGTGAGACAGTGACAGCAACGGCGGCAGCAGCTGCCTACAGAGCGACAAGCCTCGTCCTTGGATATGAAGCGTGTCCAACAGAATCATGCTCTGATGTCACCTCCGCCTGTCCCAGCACACAAGCCACTGAATACTGCAGAGAAGGTTGTGTTGAAGTAGTAGCCACAGACACTTTCGCCTCACCGACTGTAGAGAAAGAATAACGAAAAAAATAAGTACAACATTCTAGACATTGATTAAACTTATCTGTGGGAAAGATAGAACACTGATTGTATGCGTCCCTAAAAATATAAAGAACAAGCAGGATGAGCGTATAAATCACCAATATCTCTCTGCCCCACGACGAAAACAAATAACTGAGGTCGTCATGGATCACCTCCATCCTCTCCGGCATCTCTGACCTTAAATCCTCGGATTCATGGAGCTGCGGCTTCCACTACATGTCCTCCATTCACTGCAGCATCTCTGTGTTGGAGTCAGCATGGAGCCAGCGATCCAGCTCCCTTAATCAGATCCAACAACACATTCATTTAAAAACTTTATACTGCACAGACACACACTAATTACAGGATTAGGAAATTTTTAATATGAATATGTGCTTACATGACTGTTGTGATATCTGAACTGTTGTTAGAGGCTGCTATGAGTATTCTATTGGTTGAACAAAACCACCCCAAACTCACTGCCTTGCTGATGCTACCTTTCAGCCTACAGCTGCCGATCGAGATCGGCCAGCTTTTCAGGAATAAATGCTGAACAACAGTAAGAAGAATTGTTTTAGAGTCTTATCTTATGACAAAGCATTCAAGACTACTAAATTTCACTGTACGCTGCTACTAACACAAGGGAATTTTTTAACGAGAATATGTACTTCCATGACTGCTGCAATGGATGAATTGCTGTTAGAGGCTGCTTCAAGTATTCTGGGGTTTGTGCTGCACCATCCACAGATTCATTGGCTTGTTCCATTTCAGATTTCACTTGTCGATTGTTCTCAGCCAACGGTGGACGTATATATCCTCCAACAACAGCAACAATAAGAATTGTTGAATACTACTAACACAAACACACACACACACACACTTATTCAATACTAAAATGTTAGAACATACTGGTAAAAACTCATATTAGAAAATTTTTTCTGTACGTACATGGCAATTCCTCCAAGTACTCAGACTGCCTTGGACATTTGCCACTTATCTTGTCACGGCTTCCCCCCTCGAAGGTTCGAGACCTCCCTTGGGCATGGGTGTGTGTGTTGTCCTTAGTGTAAGTTAGTTTAAGTTAGGTTAAGTAGTGTGTAAGTTCAGGGACCAACGACCTCAGCAGTTTGGCCCCATGAGACCTTACCACAAATTTCAATTCATTTGCCATTGCCACTTGTACTGCTGGTGTTTGTTGTTTAGTGACATTTAAGAGCCCAGGTGTTCCGAGAAGAGCTGGACGCTGGACAAGCTGAGAAATGTTTTTGAACTGCCCACATTCTAAGGAATGGTATTCGGAATGAAGCTTAGGTCGTAAGACTCATACACATTTGAGGCAAGGTAGTCTGTGGAAAGGCATTTTTCTGTTGATGACAAGGGAAATGTGTCCCTCACCCATTCTGGTCGTTCTGGGAAATAGAACAAAAAGTTTGCAGCTGGTCAGGCAGGAAGCATCTTGTTCAATGTCGTCGTATTTCCCCAGTGACGTTTGAGCATCCAGATGTTCTGGGAAGAATAGGACTCTGGACAAGCTGAGGAATATCTCTGAACGACCCACAGAGAACCATTTTGTGTGAACACAGGAAGTGTTCCTACTATGACTGATTGCATGTTATGGCACTTAACGACTTGCAGGTGGTGTCTGTGCAAGGATAGGTTTCTACAATCCAGAGACCACCCACTTTGTTCTGGAAAATACGCTTCGTGGCCTTTGTGACAAGACAAGGAGCTCTTCCGTTGTAATGTTTTCAGGTGGTCAGAGTGCAGGTGTACCACAAGTTTGCCAGAGCTGCCAGTCAACAACGAAGCAAGATGCTGCTTGTTCAAGCCCCTTGGGCATTATGACCCACTGCAAACTGACAACAGAGCCACTGCTGGGATCAAAAGCTCCCGCCGCTGTGGTGAGGCTTCAATGTTGCCTGCGCAAACATGGACGACCTGCGAGCGTCTGGAACAAAGTAGACCTGGTGCCACTGGCTGCCTGCCTGCATGTACCCTCAGTAGCAAAATGGAAGCCGCAACAAGGCGGAGCCATGCAGTCTGTATGCTAGCCACCGTGTGCACTGATTCCGACAGTCGCCACTTGGCACTGTACGTGTCAGCTTCTGTGCTCCGCATGCAGATGGTTTTCAGCTGCAGCATTGAGCAGACGTGCTGCCGCCACAGATCCTGACAGTATGCCAGCTGACAACTCCATGTGCTGTCAGACACATTCAATGCTGGTGCATGTGTGAATACATTTAATGTCCCTCTCTTGGAAGGTGATGGCCTGATATCTTTTTGCAGTATATAGAGTCCATCTGTGGTATGTAGTGTGCATATTTATGATCTGTAGGTGAATTTTAGGAGTGCTGGCGTAATTTATTTCACGGTATTTGCAATATCTTTGCATTTTTGCATGATCTGTAAATGAAGTTTAGCAGTGTATAGGCGAGGTTTTCAGATGTGTTGGAGTACCGTTTCATGATTGTTGCAGTGTGCATTGGACCTTTATATGATATGTGACGTTTAACATTGTCTAAGTGAGATTTTTAGTTGTGTTGCCTACCGTTTCACAATCTTTGCAGTGTATATTGCATCTCCTGTAGCTGTTGCATGCAGATGTTTATGATTTCTTTAACTGATGTAGATTGATGAGGTGTAGCAACGTAATTACTCCTTCTGTTGTGGCGTAACAAGCTAGTCACGCCCCACTGAGAAGGAAGCCGAAAGGCACGCGTACACACACGCCGACTGGTGTCAAGTCTGGAACAGGATAAGTTATGACTGCTATAAAGAAAATATGTAGCTTTGGAATATACTTAACTTTTAATCACTCCTTGTGATACATCTCTCTTGACTATACAAATGAGACTCGTAAGATACATGCACTGATACAATTGGCGCCGTGCTAAGTCGTAGCCATTAACTTAGCTGAAGGCTATTCTAACTGTCTCTCGGCAAATGAGAGCAAAGGCTTCGTCAGTATAGTCGCTAGCAACGTCGTCGTACAACTGGGGCGAGTTCTCGTACGTCTCTCGAGACCTGCCGTGTGGTGGCGCTCGGTCTGCGATCACACAGTGGCGACACGCGGGTCCGACATGTACTAATGGACCGCGGCCGATTTAAGCTACCACCTAGCAAGTGTGGTGTCTGGCGGTGACACCACACCTTCCAACAGTGTAATACTTGCACCTTTCTGAACTTTTTCAAAAATGGCTCTGAGCACTATGGGACTTAACATCTATGGTCATCAGTCCCCTAGAACTTAGAACTACTTAAACCTAACTAACCTAATTACAGCACACAACACCCAGCCATCACGAGGCAGAGAAAATCCCTGACCCCGCCGGGAATCGAACCCGGGAACCCGGGTGTGGGATCTGAACTTTTTCAACCAATTTCTGGCGATGTTGTGAACTCAAGAGAATTGAAAAGTGATGAAATAAAGATATCCTTCCACATCAGCAACTCGCAATGACTGAGATTTTCCCACCAATTTCAAGGTGGGGAAGGCAGGAGAAAAGAGAGGAGAGGAGTTGAGGGAATGGGAAGAGGAGAGAAGGGGTGAGAGGAGGGGAGGGTGAAGGGGGAAACTCATGTCATCAGTTGATGTTATCAGTGTGATGTGGAAAGGTCTACTGATGCCACATTGAATAAATTTGGCAACAATGCAGACTGTCCTAGCTTTGGCCTTTGGCTTGGCCCCACGACATATTTAGTCGTATTATGGGGAGAGTGCTGTGTCTGGAGGATAGTGAAGACATCTAGTGACCAGTTTTAGAATGACATGAAGAAACATGCAATACAGACCGCCATAAACAATTTATGGCATTTTCTGGTGTTTTTGTTGTTGTGAGTTATGAGATTGTGTTTTGTGAAGCGAATTTAAATATTATGAGCTGTACTTATTTAAGTCCTGAATAATATTTCAAATCTATTTTGAGGATGTTGTTAATTCATCAGCTGGAGAGTTTTACGGCGAATAAAATTCTGTATGTTGTTAAAACCAGTTACATAACGTTTGGGTGGTTAAGCAATACTTGGGCAGCCATGCGCAATTTTCTGCCTAGAAACAGGCGGTATTTTTATCATAGAACAAAAAGCATTTGCAAATGATCTGAGTTCATTCAACATTTTAATTTTTTCCTTGTCTCGGAGCTAGAAATTTTTGTTAGTTTCAAACAGCTTCTATTTCTCAATATTTTTTACCTGTAACTGGTTTTAGACAACACTTCCCTTTATTTTGATTTCACTTACTAATAACTATAAAATGCAACACAGAGAAGATTTTCTCGCTTGCAGCACTTTTAAATCTGAATTTATCATTTGTTGTTAGATACATTACCATGTAGTACCTCGAAACAGTTTTCCACATTGTGAAGAAGCTTACCTTTTGGAGGGATATTTGTAGTTCAAGGAAAAGACTGCAGCGCATATAAATTGAAGGCCATCATTTCAAAATGTAATAAGAAACGTACACTACTGGCCACTAAAATTGCTACACCAAGAAGATGACGTGCTACAGACGCAAAATTTAACCGACAGGAAGAAAATGCTGTGATATGCAAATGATAAGCTTTTCAGGGCATTCACACAGGGTTGGCTCCGGTGGTGACAACTAAAACTTGCTGACATGAGGAAAGTTTCCAACCGATTTCTCATACACAGACAGCAGTTGACCGGCTTTGCCTGGTGAAACGTTGTTGTGATGCCTCGTGTGAGGAGGAGAAATGCGTAACATCACGTTTCCGACTTTGTTAAAGGTCGGATTGTAGCCTATCGCGATTGCGGTTTATCGTATAGCGACATTCCTGCTCGCGTTGGTCGAGATCCAATGACTGTTAGCAGAATATGGATTGGTGGGTTTAGGAGGGTAATACGGATCGCCGTGCTGGATCCCAATGGACTCCTATCACTAGCAGCCGAGATGACAGGCTACTTATCCACACGGCTGTAACGGATCGTGCAGCCACGTTTCGATCCCTGAGTCAACAGATGGGGACGTCTGCAAGACGACAACCATCTGCACGAAAAGTTCGATCACGTTTGCAGCAGCATGGACCATGGCTGCGGTTACCCTTGACGCTGCATCACAGACAGAAGCGCCTGCGATGGTGTACTCAAAAACAAACCTGGTTGCACGAATGGCAAAACGTCATTTTTTCGTATGAATCCAGGTTCTGTTTACAGCATTATGATGATCACATCCGTGTTTGGCGACATCGTGGTGAACGCACATTGGAAGCGTGTATTCGTCATCGCCATACTGGCGTATCACCCAGCGTGATGGTATGGGGTGCCATTGGTTACACGTCTCGGTCACTTCTTGTTCGCATTGATGGCACTTTGAACAGTGGACGTTTCATTTCAGATGTGTTACTACCCGTGGCTCTACCCTTCATTCGCTCCATGCGTAACCCTACATTTCAGCTCGGTAATGCACGACTAGCCGGCCGAAGTGGCCGTGCGGTTGAAGGCGCTGCAGTCTGGAACCGCAAGACCGCTACGGTCGCCGGTTCGAATCCTGCCTCGGGCATGGATGTTTGTGATGTCCTTAGGTTAGTTAGGTTTAACTAGTTCTAAGTTCTAGGGGACTAATGACCTCAGCAGTTGAGTCCCATAGTGCTCAGAGCCATTTGAACCATTTTTTGAATGCACGACTGCAGGTTGCAGGTCCTGTATGGGCCTTTCTGGATACAGAAAATGTTCGACTGCTGCCCTGGCGAGCACATTCTCCAGATCTCTCACCAACTGAAAACGTCTGGTGAATGGTGGCCGAGCGACTGGCTCGTCACAATACGCCAGTCACTACTCTTGATGAACCGTGGTATCGTGTTGAAGCTGCATGGGCAGCTGTACCTGTACACGCCATCCAAGCTCCGTTTGAATCAATGCCCAGGCGTACAAATGCCGTTATTACGGCCAGAGGTGGTTGTTCTGGGTACTAATTTATCAGGATCTATGCACCCAATTTGCGTGAAAATGTAATCTTATGTCATTTCTAGTATAATATATTTGTCCAATAAATACCCGTTTATCATCTGCATTTTTTCTTGGTGTAGCAATTTTAATGGCCAGTAGTGTATTTACCTTGTTATTCAGGGTTGGTTAGAGGAGGAAGACTTTTAAGTTTTCCAAGGTGCAACGCTCTCCCCTGTGTGTCTAATATGTACATCTTCCATTACAAACCTGTGACATGCATATTTTTTTTAATATTCTGAGATCGGGCGAGCGCATAACATGAAGAAAATACACTTTCTAAGATAGGGAATTACCAATCCGTTTCAGGTGTGATTACACGCCTAAAAGGCATGAGGCTAAGACATATAGACATACCCCCCCCCCTAACAACCTTGTCTTTTAACCCAAATCTGTAGTTAACATAGTCTTTTAGTGCATGGAGGAAATTACTGTACATTTACTAGTGACCAGGATGTTCCATTTCATTGAATGAGAGTATTAATTAAAAAAGGACTAATACTGAGTGGACGAAATGAAATTCTGCACAGTTAATTTTGCTAGCGGCCACCCTCTAGCCTCTAGGAAATATGTGTACTGATTTCTCCAGAAAAGACAGTCATTCATGGCATAAAAGTTATTGCGTAATTATACTGATTACCTGCAAAAATTTGCTTCTCAATGTCATTAGCATCTGTAACACAATCAAGAAAGTATTCAGTGACATGGAGAAAAGCGTTGCATCTTTAAAAATTTAATGAACAACGACAGTGAATGGACGTAGTGAAAGAAACGCATTTGAAGTCTAAACGATTATTAAGCTGCAATAATTCATAACACCAGTTTAGCCCACTTTAACTACCTGCAAAGATGGAATGACAGCAACGTCACAGCTTTACGTACACAACCACTCGTAATTGATTACCAGTTACCACACTGTCAAGAAATTCAGAGTGCAGTTTAACAAGGAATCTCACCGTTTCTAAAATTGTAGTCCATATGTACTGGGGCATGTGCAGGTGAGTCACAGGCACACATGCACTTTCTCGATCGCACCGAGGCACACCACAACCCTCATCTGTTCCTCTAGCGTGCCTTTCCCACTCACCAAATAGCAAGCCACTCTTCGCACGTTGCCCCTTCCTGCCGGCTGACTCCATGTGCTGACCCTCCACTGATGTTGTGATCCGCAGTGGCACATTCCTGCTCATGTAGTGGCCCTTTAAATTCCTCACTCGTGTGCAAGGCGCCCTCCCGTCACGGAACCCGGAACTCACTGCTGCGTAAAGACACTGTGAGTGCGAGTGTCGGTAAGCGGTATCAGCTACCGTATATCTAGGAATGCAAGACGAGGGTTTTACCCGAAATTACGTGCACAGAAGTGGGGGGTCCTCTTACATTTGCAGCCTATGATGTGAAGTTTATTCTTTTCTTTACCAAATAGATTCCCTAGCTTCCATGAAGCTGTAACTCTACTGTCTGCCACACCAACCGCCTTAGCCTTCAACATACGCATGAGATTTCAGCATTAACGTACGATACCAGGAAGTCTTTGTTACGACAGTTTTGTTATCAGTTGTTGTTGGACTCTGGAGTTCCCACTTCTAAACAGCGGAATAAAGTGTGCAGTGGATCATGCTGTGAAACAACGTCGTTCAACATCGAATTTTTCAACTGAATGCAGGTGTTGATACAACGCAAATTTCAAAATCGTGGTTCTTCGGCATGCAAAAGCAAAAAGCAGTTGTGCACCTTGGAGGAAGTATGGACTCACAGAAGCCTATGTCTGAATGTGGCGAAAGGACAAACCTAGTCTGAAAAGAGCGAAGTTGACTAGGAAAGCTTGCAGTGGACCAAAATGATGGACGTTTCGAAAATGTTGAAATGGAGGTAGTGGCAGTTGTGCGCATGCGTCGTAAAGAAGAAATGAGAGTGTCCATCCATGTCATACGAAATAAAGCATGCAAACTGGCACAGGAATACGGTGTTCAAATTAAAGTCAGTTCTGTGGACTATACAATGAAGTAGCGGCGCAATGAACTTGTGATGTGACGTCGGACATTCCTCGCTCGGCATCTTCCGGCAGCGTTTGTGGAGAACTTGGTCGAGTATCAGCGGCATGTTATTGTACTGAGAAAGGGCCATGTTTACCTCTTAGGGAAACCGAAAACTCTGACAAAACTGTCGTTTACTAACACGTGCCATCCAGCACAACATCTGAAGAGAAAAGCATCAAAAAGTATAGGTTTGCATTAAGGCTAATGAGAAATCGCTAACTACCGGTGTGCTTGCCGATGGGACAAGGAAGCGCCTATACGTCGTCGTTGATCGTAAGACCAAGCCAAGGAAAAGCTTCCGTCTGCTGTCACATTTCATTTGAACGCCAAAAGATGATTGATTAATGATCTCGGTGTAGATTGGCTGCGTATAATCTGGAGTAGGACGCACGGTGCTCTTCTAAATGACCATGGGATGTTGATTCAAGATCTTTTCAGGGAGAATTTCACACCAGTAGTGGAGGTAGAAAACCTGAAATTAAACACAGATTTTCCCAGGAGGCCTCTCTCCACAGCTAAAAGTGTTATATGTTGTGGTTAAAAAGACGTTTAAAGACCATCTGAAGTAAATGAACAGAAAGAGGTTAATTCAAGATTGCCAAACCCTGACCCATTCCGGGAAATTATTGTTGCCTCCAATATCTATGTTAAGTCATAATCCAGACTTCTTGGACAAGTATATCTTCTGGATCAATTGTGGACGGTTTTAAGATGTTTTGTGTAGTAAATTCTTTAGATGGGAGTGAAGGCGATCTACTATGGGAATAAATGCAAGATAACCATAGCAGTGGCAGTGACATTTCAGATTCTGTGGACCATTCCAGAGAGGACAAATGTATTATACTAGAACTGACATGTGATTACATTTTCACGCAGTTTGGGTGCATAGATCCTGAGAAAGCAGTACCCAGAACAACCTCTGGCCGTAATAACGGCCTTGATACGCCTGGGCATTGAGTCAGAGCTTGGATGGCGTACAGCCGCCCATGCAGCTTAAACACGATACCACAGTTCATCAAGAGTAGTGACTGGCGTATTGTGACGAGCCAGTAGCTCGGCCACCATTCACCAGACGTTTTCAATTGGTGAGAGATCTGGAGAATGTGCTCGCTAGGGCAGCAGTCGAACATTTTCTGTATCCAGAAAGGCCCGTACAGGACCTGCAACATGCGGTCGTGCATTATCCAGCTGAAATGTAGGGCTTCGCAGGGATCAAATGAAGGGTAGAGCCACGGGTGGTAACACATCTGAAATGTCACGTCCGCTATTCAAAGTGCCGTCAGTGCGAACAAGAGGTGACCGAGACGTGTAACCAGTGGCACCCCATACCATCACGCCGGGTGATACGCCACTATGGCGATGACGAATACACGCTTCCAATGTGCATTCACCGCGATGTCGCCAAACACGAATGCGACCATCATGATGCTATAAACAGAACCTGGATTCATCCGAAAAAATGACGTTTTGCCATTCGTGCTACCAGGTTCGTAGTTGAGTACACCATCGCAGGCTCTCCTGTCTGTGATGCAGCGTCAAGGGTAACCGCAGCCATGGTTTCCGAGCTGATAGTCCATGCTGCTGCAACCGTCGTCCAACTGTTCGTGCAGACGGTGGTTGTCTTGCAGACGTCTCCATCTGTTGACTCAGGGATCGAGACGTGGCTGCACGATCCGTTACAGCCATGCGGATAAGATGCCTGTCATCTCGACTGCTAGTGATACGAGGCCGTTGGCATCCAGCACGGCGTTCCGTATTACCCTCCTGATCCCACCGATTCCATATTCTGCTATCAGTCATTGGCTCTCGACCAACGCGAGCAGCAATGTCGCGATACGATAAATCGCAATCGCGATAGGCCACAATCCGACCTTTATCAAAGTCGGAAACGTGATGTTACGCATTCTCCTCCTTACACGAGGCATCACAACAACGTTTCACCAGGCAACGGCGGTCAGCTGCTGTTTGTGTATGAGAAATTGGTTGGAAACTTTCCTCATGTCAGTAAGTTGTAGGTGTCGCCACCGGCGCCAAACTTGTGTGAATGCTCTGGAAAGCTAATCATTTGCATATCAAAGCATCTTCTTCCTGTCGGTTAAATTTCGTGTTTGTAGCACGTCATCTTCGTGGTGTAGCAATTTTAATGGTCAGTCGGTTGACCGTTCGCCTGGTGCAAGTCTTTGGAGTTGACGCCACTTCGGCGACCTTCGTGTCGATGGGGCTGAGATGATGATGATTAGAACAACATAACACCCAGTCCCTGAGCGGAGAAAATCTCCGACCCAGCTTGGAATCGAACCCGGACCGTTAGGTACGACATTCCGTCGCGCTCACCACTCAGCTACCAGGGCCGGAATATATATGGAATGGAAATGAAGTCCCGTTTTTCTTGACAGGGTATAGGGAACGATGTGGGAGACCTGTAACGCCGTATTAATCAAGGTCCTAATGGAGGTGGTTTGCCGTTGCCTTCGCCAGAGCAAATACATATATAGAAAATTAAAATTGATAGCAGGTTTTTAGTTAGTTTCCTGGTTACTCAAGGTCTTATTCTTTTGTATTATTAATAATTATTATTTGTCTTCTTCATTAGTATCTCATATTACATGACGATTTTGACTATTGTCGTCCGAGTGTTCATGAAAATACCAATACAATTTGATAATAAAGAGAAAAGGAGATATTGTGTTTGACTAGTAATCAAAACGTCCTTGGTCCCGGTTTCGAACCTCACTCCCTACTTAAATATTTGAAGAAAAATCATCTGCAATGGTGGCCGAAGACTTCCGACACAAGAAGTCACCCTCATTCCCCCTACGGCATTGTCAAAGAGGGCGGAGCTGCGGACAAAAGTTCATGGCACTCTCTTGCCCTCGGGGTGGGAAACCCACGAAACATGTGGCCTATAACTGAAGAAGTGTCATGATGATCTCTAATACCGGACCAGTCCCACAACGACATTTCCGGGAGGCGACTACAAAGGGGGGGGTGACCATGAGAAAAAGCTTGAATGACCACCGAAAGGATAACGTTTTACGAGTTGGGGCGTGGAATAACACAAGTCTAAACGTAGTAGGGAAGCTAGAAAACCTGGATAGGGAAATGCTAAGGTTCAATCTAGATACAAAGAAATTGTGGGTGCCAGTAAAATGAAATGGAAAGAAAAAGGATTTCTGGTCAGACGAGTGTAAGGTAATATCTACAACAGTAGAAAATGGTACAACAGGAGTAGAATTCGCTATGAATAGGAGGTTCAAAGGCTCTGAGTTCTATGGGACTTAATATCTAAGGTCATCAGTCCCTTAGAACTTATAACTACTTAAACCTAATAATCTAAGGACATCACACACATCCATGCCCGCGGCAGGATTCGAACCTGCGACCGTAGCGGTCGCGCGGTTCCAGACTGAAGCGCCTAGATACGCTCGGCCACTCAGGCCGGCTATGAATAGGAGGGTAGAATATTGAGTGAGTTGCTGTTAACATTTCAGTGATAGGGTTGTTCTCATCAGAATCGACAGCAACCAATACCGCCAATGGTAGTTCAAATATAAATGTCGACGTCACAAGCAGAAGATGAAGAGACAGAAAGTATATGAGGACGTCGAACGGGTAATTCAGTACTTGACGGGAGATGAAAATCTAGTAGTCATGGGGAGATTAGATTGCTGTGTCAGGGAAAGGAGTGGATGAAAGCGTTACGGGATAGTATAGATTTGGTAGTACGAATGAGAGAGGAGAAAGACTAATTGAGTACTATAATTTCCGTTGGCAATAGTAAATACTCTCTTCAACAACGAGGGAGGAAGTTTTCTTGGAAAAGCTGGGAGATACAGGAAGATTTCAAACAGATTACATCATGTTCGTTCAGAGATCCCAAAATCAGCTATTCGATTGTAAGTCGTACCCACTGGTTGATATAGACTCATATATCACAATTTAGTAGTGATGAAGAGTAGGCTTAAGAGACTAGTCCAGAAAAATCAATGTGCAAAAAAGTGGAAGTACTAAGGAATGTAGATGTACCTCTGAAGTTTTCAGTGGCTATAGATTCCATGAAAATTAATAGCTGAGTAGTCAGTTCAGTTGAAGAGCAACGGACATCTCTAAAAAGAGCAATCACAGAAGTTGGGGAGAAAAATGCAGGTAAATGGTAGGCAACTGCGAAGCTAGTATGGGGAAGAGAAAAAATACTTCTGTTGATCGACAAAAGAAGGAAGTACGAAGGTGTTCTGTGAAATTTAGGGATACAGAAATAAAAGTCACTTAGGAATGAAGTAAATAGAAAGGGGAAGGAACCTAAAGCGAAATGGTTACATGAAAAATGTGAAGAAATCGAAAAAGAAATAATTGCCGGAAGGACTGACTCAGGTGAAATTAAAAGCAAGGACACTAACATTAAGAGGGCAGTGAATTGCAGTGTTAAATGCAGAAGACAGAGCAGGTAGGTGGAAACAGTACATTGAGGGCGTCTATCAGGGGCAGGACTTATCTGATGAGTGATAGAAGAAGAAGGGTCGATGGGGAAGAAAGATAGAAGTCTTCTGGATGTTTTGAAATCAAGTGAGGCAAAAGGATAGATGACAGTCCATCGGAATTTCTAAAGTCATTGGTGGGAGTGGCAACAAAACGATTATTCACATTGCTGTGTAGAATGTATGAGACTGACAATATACCATCAGATTTTCGGAAAAAACATCATCCAAATATCAAGTATCAAAGATTGCAAGAGGCGACAGGTACGAGAATTATTGCACATTCAGCTTAACAGCTCATGCAGCCTAGTTAGTGACAAAGTAGTGTAGAGAAAAATAGAAAAAAGAAAACTGACGATCTGTTCGATGACGTTCAGATTGACCTCCGGAAAGGTGAGGACACCAGAGAGGCCGTTTGTGCGTTGCGCTTGATACTGGAAGCAAGACCGAAGAAAAATCAAAACGTCTTCATAGTATTCTTCGACTGGCAAAAGAGTTCCTAAGCGTCAAATGGTGCAAGATGTTCGAAATTCTTTGAAAAATTGGGACAAACTATAGGAAAAGAAGGTAATATACAATACGTACGAGAAACAAGAGGGAACAATAAGAGAGGAAACCTAGCAGGAAGTGCACAGTTTAAAAAGAGCGTGAGACAGGGAAGCAGGCTTTCTCCTCTGATGTACAGTCTTTACGCCGCAGAACCAATGACGGGAATAAAAAAAAGTTTGAAGAATGGGATTGAAATTCAAAGTGAAAGGATATCAGTTTTAAGGTTCGCTGATGACATTGCTACCCTCAGTGAAAATGATGAAAAATTACAGGATCTTTTGAATGAAATGAACAGTCTAATGAGTACGTATTATGGACTGAGAGTAAATAGAAGAAAGACGAGAGTAATGAGAAGTAGGAGAAGTCAGAACAGCGAGAAACTTAACATCCTAATTGGTGATGACGAATTAGATGAAATTAAGGAATTCTGCTACCTAGGTAGCAAAATAATCTGTGATGGACGGAGCAAAGAGGAATTAAAAAGCAGACTAGCACTGTCAAAAAGATCATTTCTGGCAATGAGGAGTCTACTAGTATCAAACGTACATCTTAATTTGGGAGAACGTGCGTTTGAAGCACAGTGTTGTAAGGTAGTGAGACGTGGACTGTGGGAAAAACGAAACAGAAGAGAACAGGACCATCTGAAACGTGGTGCTACAGAAAAATGTAAAAAATTTGTTGGACTGATAAGGTACGTAATGAGGAATTCCTCGGTAGAATCGGCAAGTAAGCTTATACATGGAAAACACTCACAAGAAGAGGGAAAGGTAGGACATCTTTTAAGACATCAGGAAATAACTTCCAAGGCTCTAGAGGAAGTTGTTCTGGGTAGAAACTGTAGAGGAAGACAGAGATTGGGATACATCCAGCAAATAAATGAGGTCGTCCGTTGCAAGTGCTACTCCAAGATGAAAAGGCTGACTGTGGAGAGGAATTCGTGATGCATCTCATCAAATCAGTCAGAAGAATATTCACTCAAAAAAACTATGTTTGTGTTCGTGTGTAGAGGAGTACTGTGTGATACTTGTACGGAGACCCACTAATAACGCAAGGGGACGACAATCTAATTTAGCGCCGAAGCAGGTTAGATGTTGTAAGAAATGTTGTCCCGGATGTAGCAATTCTGTTGCTTTAAATATCCCTGATTATATAGCTCTAACGTTTTGTAATCATGTATGTCTCCGGATCATTGGAGTCCAATTAAAGTTAGAGGAAGGAACAAATTATGAAATGAAACTGGCAGTGACCGCCGTAGTGTCAACTGGTTATCGCCACCGGTAAGGTTTGAGCTAGATATTCAAGATTATCGATAATGCACTAATCTCTGTTTTAATAATTTCACTCGAAACAAAACTTTCTGGTCAAATATTTAGTCTTATTGTTTCAGTCATACTGTAATATATACTTTTCATAAATTACAAACTTTTTCTCTAATAATCCCACCTTATTCTCAGTTAATTTAAGTCAATTTAACGTTTTTGAACCTTACATCTATGTCGAGGGGCACAAAAGCGAAGCAGTGGTCGAGAAGGGAGTGAGACAGGGTTGTAGCCTATCTCCGATATTATTCAATCTGTATATTGAGCAAGCAGTAAAGGAAACAAAGGAAAAATTTGGAGTTAGAGTGAAAATCCATGGAAAAGAAATAAAAACTTTGACGTTTACCGACGACATTGTAATTCCGTCAGAGGCAGCAAAGGACCTGGAAGAGCAGTTAAAAAGAATGGGCACTGTCTTGATAGGAGGATATAAGATGAACATCAACAACGCAAAACGAAGATAATGGAATGTAGTCGAATTAAATAAGATGATGCTGATGGAATTTGATTAGGAAATGAGAGACTTAAAGTAGTAAATGAGTTTCGCTATTTGGGGAGCAAAATACCTGATAATGGTGGAAGTCGAGAGGATATAAAATGTAGACTGGCTAGAGGAAGCAAAACTTTTCTGAAGAAGAGAAATTTGTTAACAATGAGTATAGAATTATATGTCAGGAAGATTTTTCTGAAAGTACACTCCTGGAAATGGAAAAAAGAACACATTGACACCGGTGTGTCAGACCCACCATACTTGCTCCGGACACTGCGAGAGGGCTGTACAAGCAATGATCACACGTACGGCACAGCGGACACACCAGGAACCGCGGTGTTGGCCGTCGAATGGCGCTAGCTGCGCAGCATTTGTGCACCGCCGCCGTCAGTGTCAGCCAGTTTGCCGTGGCATACGGAGCTCCATCGCAGTCTTTAACACTGGTAGCATGCCGCGACAGTGTGGACGTGAACCGTATGTACAGTTGACGGACTTTGAGCGAGGGCGTATAGTGGGCATGCGGGAGGCCGGGTGGACGTACCGCCGAATTGCTCAACACGTGGGGCGTGAGGTCTCCACAGTACATCGATGTTGTCGCCAGTGGTCGGCGGAAGGTGCACGTGCCCGTCGACCTGGGACCGGACCGCAGCGACGCACGGATGCACGCCAAGACCGTAGGATCCTACGCAGTGCCGTAGGGGACCGCACCGCCACTTCCCAGCAAATTAGGGACACTGTTGCTCCTGGGGTATCGGCGAGGACAATTCGCAACCGTCTCCATGAAGTTTGGCTACGGTCCCGCACACCGTTAGGCCGTCTTCCGCTCACGCCCCAACATCGTGCAGCCCGCCTCCAGTGGTGTCGCGACAGGCGTGAATGGAGGGACGAATGGAGACGTGTCGTCTTCAGCGATGAGAGTCGCTTCTGCCTTGGTGCCAATGATGGTCGTATGCGTGTTTGGCGCCGTGCAGGTGAGCGCCACAATCAGGACTGCATACGACCGAGGCACACAGGGCCAACACCCGGCATCATGGTGTGGGGAGCGATCTCCTACACTGGCCGTACACCACTGGTGATCGTCGAGGGGACACTGAATAGTGCACGGTACATCCAAACCGTCATCGAACCCATCGTTCTACCATTCCTAGACCGGCAAGGGAACTTGCTGTTCCAACAGGACAATGCACGTCCGCATGTATCCCGTGCCACCCAACGTGCTCTAGAAGGTGTAAGTCAACTACCCTGGCCAGCAAGATCTCCGGATCTGTCCCCCATTGAGCATGTTTGGGACTGAATGAAGCGTCGTCTCACGCGGTCTGCACGTCCAGCACGAACGCTGGTCCAACTGAGGCGCCAGGTGGAAATGGCATGGCAAGCCGTTCCACAGGACTACATCCAGCATCTCTACGATCGTCTCCATGGGAGAATAGCAGCCTGCATTGCTGCGAAAGGTGGATATACACTGTACTAGTGCCGACATTGTGCATGCTCTGTTGCCTGTGTCTATGTGCCTGTGGTTCTGTCAGTGTGATCATGTGATGTATCTGACCCCAGGAATGTGTCAATAAAGTTTCCCCTTCCTGGGACAATGAATTCACGGTGTTCTTATTTCAATTTCCAGGAGTGTATTTGTATGGAGTGTAGCAACGTATGGAAGTGAAACATATACGATAAATAGTTTACACAAGAAGAGAATAGAAGCTTTCGAAATGTGGTTCTGCGGAAGAATGCTGAAGCTTAGATGGTTAGTCACGTAACTAATGAGGAGAACTGGGGAGAAGAGAAATTTGTGGCACAACTTGACTAGAAGAAGGGTCGGTTGGTAGGACACGTTCTGAGGCATCATGGGATCACCCATTTAGTATTGGAGGGAAGCGCGGAGGGTAAAAATCATAGAGGGAGACCAAGGCATAAATACACTAAACAGATTCACAAGGATGTAGGTTACAGTAGTTACTCGGAGATGAAGAAGCTTACACAGGATAGAGTAGCATGGAGAGCTGCATCAAACCAGCCTCTGGGCGGAACACCACAGCAGCAACAACAACAACATCTATGTTGTTTTTTTGAATAACTTTCAATTAAACTAACTTCGGTCACAACATTCAAGTGACTATTATTCCTCCATCAATCATAGTAAAACATACTTGCCCTTTTTCATGGAAGTAAAAGTAATGACACTCACAAACCCATCGTTAAGTTTTGAACAATACAGACGAACAATTGTTTTTCTCTGTGCTTAGTACATACGCGTGGCCTTGTAATAAAATGCAAAAAAACTGTGATCATTTAAACGACCATAAGTCGAGTTTGCAAAATAAGCGTCTGTAAATTACACGACAAGAACACTGAAAATACTTTTACAATCATACGTCATGAGCAATAACAAATGATTTTTCGTATTATCACGTCACAATTGACAAACGAGATTTTGTGTCGCTTCGGCTTCTTCTTGTGGTTGATGCCTTTCTACCGGCTGTCATTTGTATCCCGGTGGCTACGATGCTCAAGCAGCGTAACTTTTGAGGATCAGGTCACCCTAGATGTCCGTCGACATACGTAAAACAAATAATACAAGCACTCTGTTACACAGACTAAAAGAATAACAGTACTACAAACGTAAGCCAATAATATTAATAACATACTGTACGGTACGTCATGAAGGTTGACAGATCCTTGGTGTTTCGATTATTCCCTTAACGTGTAACCTCCTTTGCAGTAACTTTCAAAAAAGTACAAATGGAACACTCTAGTCCATAGCTATCGATTACAAGGTTAATAAATAGCCCACGTTTCGGAAGAAGGAGGCGAAATACCTACACTGTGACCAAGCCATAAGTCATGGAGCACAAAGATTTACTGCGTTACCCTTCTAAGCATTTATTGTAGGAAAAATTGTTTTCCTGAACAACTTGCCTCTCTAGCCGAGGTTGCTAACGCGTGCTGTCCATTGGCACACGACTCGGAGGCAGCGGGCTCGAAGCCTGATGGTGGAAAATATTTCACCGCCAGTATTTGGCCAGTAAGGAGGAGACGCTCTGACGTTAGATTCCTGATAATAAGACTTCACGCCAATGTCCTGCATTAAATTCTAAACCTCAGTATCTCATGAAGTGATGGTGATAAGTTCGCCGGATGGTGACGTTACGCCCTGCTATACTTTGGTCCTATGGGCCAGCACCGAGTTCATCTTCTCTCTCCTCTGATGTAAAACACAAAAATGACACCATACTAAAAGCACAGCTATTACAACCACCTTTGCTCAACGAATACACTCAGCACACGGCTTCCATAGCTCGCGCAAAAGAGGAAGAAAATGCTTTCCTTTTTCTTTTCTGTTTTTTTTTCTTTTTTTTTCGGGCAGTCTCTCACTGTGATGGTAATTAATGTGAAGTTACTGTTATGAATTCAGTCTGAAGAAATTTCTCAAAAATTTAGGAAATAATAAACTAGCAGATCATTTTGCGGCAGAGACATAAACTGAGTATGTACCAACGGCCTTAACTCGCGTCGACAAAAACACTTCACGATGTTGTGTCACACACAATTCGTCTCCAGTAGATTATTCAGTTTTTATCTAGTAACAGGAATACGTTTGCACTTGTCAAGGTTTGCCAGATAAGGGATATATTGGGTAATATCAGATGAAGTTCGACGGGTATACGAAAGCGTCTTCTGATGAAACATCTGATAATACTTTAATCAACTTGTTGCTTGCTTGCTGATCTTTGACTCTTTGTGAACTCTCTAGAAACAGCACTTTTATTTCTAAATTTCCTTGAAGTGTCATTAACAGCTGTTCTGTCAGATGCTCATAGCAGTTTCACAATTGAAGGGGGCATAAAAAATGTCTCTGGAGTAAATATACAACATAAATATGCACGTATTTTGCAGACAGTAGCATGTACAACGAAAGGTAAATTAAAAAAAAAATCTATGCAAGGTTATGAAAGGCGGAAGGAGAGAACAGTTGCTACAAAACCATTATGTACACGGTTTATCAAAACAGTAAAGGATACTTGATACATTTTACAAAAAGAAAATACCTAAATGTATAAGAAGATTTACGAGGAGTTTCGTTTGAGTATTGTGTACTATGCCAAAAATTGCTGTTGCTAGTGTCCTTTATCCCCCCCATGAACCATGGACCTTGCCGTTGGTGGGGAGGCTTGCGTGCCTCAGCGATACAGATAGCCGTACCGTAGGTACAACCACAACGGAGGGGTATCTGTTGAGAGGCCAGACAAACGTGTGGTTCCTGAAGAGGGGCAGCAGCCTTTTCAGTAGTTGCAAGGGCAACAGTCTGGATGATTAACTGATCTGGCCTTGTAACAATAACCAAAACGGCTTTGCTGTGCTGGTACTGCGAACGGCTGAAAGCAAGGGGAAACTACGGCCGTAATTTTTCCCGAGGGCATGCAGCTTTACTGTATGATTAAATGATGATGGCGTCCTCTTGGGTAAAATATTCCGGAGGTAAAATAGTCCCCCATTCGGATCTCCGGGCGGGGACTACTCAAGAGGATGTCGTTATCAGGAGAAAGAAAACTGGCGTTCTACGGATCGGAGCGTGGAATGTCAGGTCCCTTAATCGTGCAGGTAGGTTAGAAAATTTGAAAAGGGAAATGGATAGGTTAAAGTTAGATATAGTGGGAATCAGTGAAGTTCGGTGGCATGAGGAACAAGACTTCTGGTCAGGTGATTACAGGGTTATAAACACAAAGTCAAATAGGGGTAATGCAGGAGTAGGTTTCATAATGAATAGGAAAATAGGAACGCGGGTAAGCTACTACAAACAGCTTAGTGAACGCATTATTGTGGCCAAGATAGATACGAAGCCCACACCAACTACAGTAGTACAAGTTTATATGCCAACTAGCTCTGCAGATGACGAAGAAATTGAAGAAATGTATGATGAAATAAAAGAAATTATTCAGATAGTGAAGGGAGACGAAAATTTAATAGTCATGGGTGACTGGAATTCGAGTGTAGGAAAAGGGAGAGAAGGAAACGTAGTAGGTGAATATGGATTGGGGCTAAGAAATGAAAGAGGAAGCCGCCTGGTAGAATTTTGCACAGAGCACAACTTAATCATAGCTAACACTTGGTTTAAGAATCATGATAGAAGGTTGTATACATGGAAGAACCCTGGAGATACTAAAAGGTATCAGATAGATTATATAATGGTAAGACAGAGATTTAGGAACCAGGTTGTAAATTGTAAGACATTTCCAGGGGCAGATGTGGACTCTGACCACAATCTATTGGTTATGACCTGTAGATTAAAACTGAAGAAACTGCAAAAAGATGGGAATTTAAGGAGATGGGACCTGGACAAACTGAAAGAACCAGAGGTTGTAGAGAGTTTCAGGGAGAGCATAAGGGAACAATTGACAGGAATGGGGGAAAGACAGTAGAAGAAGAATGGGTAGCTTTGAGGGATGAAGTAGTGAAGGCAGCAGAGGATCAAGTAGGTAAAAAGACGAGGGCTAGTAGAAATCCTTGGGTAACAGAAGAAATATTGAATTTAATTGATGAAAGGAGAAAATATAAAAATGCAGTAAATGAAGCAGGCAAAAAGGAATACAAACGTCTCAAAAATGAGATCGACAGGAAGTGCAAAATGGCTAAGCAGGGATGGCTAGAGGACAAATGTAAGGATGTAGAGGCTTATCTCACTAGGGGTAAGATAGATACTGCCTACAGGAAAATTAAAGAGACCTTTGGAGATAAGAGGACCACTTGTATGAACATCAAGAGCTCAGATGGAAACCCAGTTCTAAGCAAAGAAGGGAAAGCAGAAAGGTGGAAGGAGTATATTGAGGGTCTATACAAGGGCGATGTACTTGAGGACAATATTATGGAAATGGAAGAGGATGTAGATGAAGATGAAATGGGAGATACGATACTGCGTGAAGAGTTTGACAGAGCACTGAAAGACCTGAGTCGAAACAAGGCCCCTGGAGTAGACATCATTCCATTGGAACTACTGACGGCCTTGGGAGAGCCTGTCCTGACGAAACTCTACCATCTGGTGAGCAAGATGTATGAAACAGGCGAAATACCCTCAGACTTCAAGAAGAATATAATAATTCCAATCCCAGAGAAAGCAGGTGTTGACAGATGTGAGAATTACCGAACAATCAGTTTAATAAGCCACAGCTGCAAAATACTAACGCGAATTCTTTACAGACGAATGGAAAAACTAGTAGAAGCCGACCTCGGGGAAGATCAGTTTGGGTTCCGTAGAAATACTGGAACACGTGAGGCAATACTGACCTTACGACTTACCTTAGAAGAAAGATTAAGGAAAGGCAAACCTACGTTTCTAGCATTTGTAGACTTAGAGAAAGCTTTTGACAATGTTGACTGGAATTCTAAAGGTGGCAGGGGTAAAATACAGGGAGCGAAAGGCTATTTACAATTTGTACAGAAACCAGATGGCAGTTATAAGAGTCGAGGGACATGAAACGGAAGCAGTGGTTGGGAAGGGAGTAAGACAGGGTTGTAGCCTCTCCCCGATGTTATTCAATCTGTATATTGAGCAAGCAGTAAAGGAAACAAAAGAAAAATTCGGAGTAGGTATTAAAATCCATGGAGAAGAAATAAAAACTTTGAGGTTCGCCGATGACATTGTAATTCTGTCAGAGACAGCAAAGGACTTGGAAGAGCAGTTGAACGGAATGGATGGTGTCTTGAAGGGAGAATATAAGATGAACATCAACAAAAGCAAAACGAGGATAATGGAATGTAGTCGAATTAAGTCGGGTGATGTTGAGGGTATTAGATTAGGAAATGAGACACTTAAAGTAGTAAAGGAGTTTTGCTATTTGGGGAGCAAAATAACTGATGATGGTCGAAGTACAGAGGATATAAAATGTAGACTGGAAATGGCAAGGAAATCGTTTCTGAAGAAGAGAAATTTGTTAACATCGAGTATAGATTTAAGTGTCAGGAAGTCTTTTCTGAAAGTATTAGTATGGAGTGTAGCCATGTATGGAAGTGAAATACGGACGATAAATAGTTTGGACAAGAAGAGAATAGAAGCTTTCGAAATGTGGTGCTACAGAAGAATGCTGAAGATTAGATGGGTAGATCACATAACTAATGAGGAGGTACTGAATAGGATTGGGGAGAAGAGGAGTTTGTGGCACAACTTGACCAGAAGAAGGGATCGGTTGGTAGGACATGTTCTGAGGCATCAAGGGATCACCAATTTAGTATTGGAGGGCAGCGTGGAGGGTAAAAATCGTAGGGGGAGACCAAGAGATGCATACACTAAGCAGATTCAGAAGGATGTAGGTTGCAGTAGGTACTGGGAGATGAAGAAGCTTGCACAGGATAGAGTAGGATGGAGAGCTACATCAAACCAGTCTCAGGACTGAAGACCACAACAACAACAGTGTTCTTTATATACGAATCAGAATACTAGAGGATATTTTTCCTACCACTGGAAGGACTCAAGTGCTGCAATGCCAATTATAAACACTGCTTCGCCCCAGCGTAGAATATTGTGTTCTATTACTGATTAGATGTCGACAACTACTTTACTGCTCCGAAAGGAGAGCAATCTCCAACGAGAAATAGTGATTTTAACTCTGTACGTAAGCACACTAATTACGAATCATGATCAAAACAAGACTGGACATAGTATTTCGCCAGCACCATATGTCAGTTTACTCTCGATTCTGCCGACAGCATACAGAGGAATAAAAGATCAGTGATTCTCTTCGGTAAGTTTTATGCTGTCAAAAATTGTGTGAGTTGATGTACCTCCGTACGGCAGCACGATACTATATAACACACAAATAAATTATTTTCGATAAGATATTTCCGCCATTTGATTGTATATAATGCATTTATTCCACTATCTAGATTTTGTCCTTGGGCCATTTCAAAAAATGTCCTAATTGCGTAAAACACAAGCCATCGTCGAAATATACGTATCAGGTTTGTGATCTAACTCATTCTAGATGAAAATATTTGCTTCTCACGGTTAGTTTACGGTCTAACTCTAACCAAATGATAATACGTGGTTCTCACGCTCGATGAAATATCCAGCCGTAATTCACAACTTTCCTTTTTCCTTAAAATTCTCAAAAAAATATGTGATGTTACACTGGTCCCCAACATTTTTGTTACAAAGAATGTGAAGGTACTGTTTATTACACCCTGTGACCTAAAGTCAGATATGAAATCTGTTTTCGCGCATCGGACTCAGTTTCCTTGAAAACGCTGCCTATGATTTATTATTCTTTCGTTTACCTTAAATATTCTGCGGATTTAACTGCTGAAAAATAACTGAAATGTAACAAGGACTTATCACAGACGATCCTCAAATGAAGATGGTTTAACAGCTTTGTCAGCGAGTCACGCCTGATGCATTGGCACCTCACCGTCGAGAGTTCCTTCAAGTGCTGGAAGTGACTGCTTGTTGTTCTAATTCGTGAAGGTATGTTATTTGTGTTTTGTGTTAATTCAGAGGAAGACTGACTCGTATTCGTGTACATAGCGCAAATTCTGTCAGTTCTGCCAGTGAAGAGTTAACTCTGAAATCGCAAAAACGAAAGCTCAGTCCTCTTGTAATGGAGTGCTGTGAACTAAGTATTGTGATTGGAGCAAGAACAGGACCCTCAACATATGCTGTTTGTCACGTACTATAACACTGACAGAGTGGTTAAAAGGATGGCGTCACATCTGCTTTGCTGTTCATATGATTTGGAGGGAACCGATGGACAACACAACTAATTTATTTTTATCTGACAAAAATATATGGAATCACCTCGAAACCAATGGATGTTGTGCAGTGCTCTAAGGTCCGTTTATCACAGGAAGAACTGCCGATACCGCTGCCTCCTGAGAATGTCACAGCGAACTGTAACGAAAACAGTGATGAACACAAAGATGGCAGCGAAGGTGGAATCCATGTCGACAGAAAATATCAAGGGCACTGTGAATCAAACAGCCATCGAGGTCATTTGTAGCACAGATTAAGATAACTGTAAATAACTATTTACCGTGACGAAGGACCGGTGACAATTTAGTAGGTACGTTTGTAATCTATTAGCGTTAACGAGAAATTGCTAACATACAATAGTTTACCATCGTTACAGCGAACGCAATAACGAATATAGTAGAAATGATGTATGGACTGAAACATCCTGTGTACAAACAACCACAAAAGGTAATAAGTGTTGGCTCTGTGTAAGTTTGTCGTTGGCTCAGTTTAATCGACCCGGTCGCTTCCCTTCAACCATCTGGAAAGGAGGGAGAGCCTAGGATTCCCTGAGATGCCTCTTAGATTACGCATCATCCCTGTTAAAGCACAGGCCTTTCTTTTAGTAGAAACTTCAGAGATATTATTGGATCTACAGTACTTACATCTATCGGGAACAGCATTAGTTTTTTAAGGCAGTCCGTATGACAGATGTGAATTTATTGCCGAATATGGAATCACTTCTTGAGTCTGTGTATTATAACGTTTTGTGGTAGAACAACTCCTCAGTGAGCACGCGTTACGAAAGCGCTGACTGCATCAAAACCAACCTGCTCCTTACACAAAAGAGCATAAAATATGTATTTCTTTCTAACTTCCTTGAACCTTCGGTTAGTACCGTAGTGCCACTCAGTAAACTTACAGAACATCAGGCGAGTCTTGCACCAAGGATGAAAAACGTCTTATATACAGATCGCTATTAGTCTTTGTCAATGAAAATGTAAAGTCAAAGGTGAGGGTAACCAAGAAGGATTTATAGCTGAAATATGGTACAAACGTCAGTGCTTTCCCTATATACTAGTTCCGAACAGTGGAGGGAAATCACAAAACATAATGATTAACATGCAAGTTACATGTCATAAGAGAAATAAATACTCGTATATGAGCGTTTCCAGAAAACAGGCATAGATACGTATATCGTAGATCATCACGGTTTACGAACGATCATAGTATTTTATGAAACCTATTTCACGCCAGAAGCATAAAGACTTAGTGAGCACCATTAGCGATGTGTCCTTCTTTCTACTGTTCATTGATGTTTATCAATATAAATTATGTGATAATCAGGAACTACAGAATAAACTTTTTAAACACAACGTCACTTGTTCACGCGTGAAACGTCTGTCGAGTAACAGTTTACAGATCAGCAATCTTTATTTAACCTGACTTAGCAGCTTATGCTGCATCTAATGAACAAAAAGTCATCAAGTATATAAATTATCAACAAACTTACAAGTATCATAACACGTTGTATACAGAGCACAAAACTCTATGTCTGTTAACTAGTCATTTAAATAGTCAAATTTATTAAGTCGTGTTACACTGAAACGACGTAGCTTAATTTGATGTTTGTGTAACACAAATATTATTCTTTGCCTTATACGTGTCACTTAACAGCTGCTAGGATGTTACCTGAGAGTCTGAGATACACATAGACTGCCAGAACTTTTAATAATGGAAAAGTTTGTAGCAGCTCTATCAAAGGCAGAACGATTAGGTAACAGGCATTCCTCAGTCCTACTTTGATTTGTAGATGTTTTTAACCACAGTATCAATTTTCTCCATTGTTTTAAAATTCACTTATCCCATTATCTTATGCAGAATCATGTGAGAAGGTTGTTAGGTTTGTTATTACGCTTCTTGACAGGGACGCTAAATGAAAGAATTGATTTACGTAAATATATCAAAGAATAAGGTGCGCCTCTGAGTATGTCCCATTCACTTTTTTGCACATTTGCCCTAGAAAAACATTACTATACTTGAATATGGCGTAACAAATGAATCACAACGGATACAGAAGCATGTCAGAGAAGGTAACGCAACGAAAATTGCGCAATGCTTTATTTTATTGCATATAATTTGTTCTGGTTATTATTTTCCTATAACGTCATACTAACAGTATATGTGCATCGATCTTTCGAGGGTATGTGCCTGTGACTCAATGAGTGGTGGTAAAATCACAGCAAAATTGTTTTATCATAGCTGGTGACAATTTGTTCAGGCCAAAACAGAGGACTGCCGCCGATAACACTTTGAAACACGTTTAGCAAACAAAGTTTTCATGGTGGAAATATACAGGGTGATTATAATTAAAGTTAAGCTTTCAAAACGCTTTAGAAATAACACCACTGACAGAATGATGTCAAATTGCATCGGAATATTATCGGAGAAGGGGGAAAACGTATGGCAGAGGCAAAATAAAAAGTTACAAAAGTAGCAATAGACGGCGCTATAAGAATCATAATTTAATTGTGGTCGACTACAGATGACAAATGAATCATACAACAATGCCTAGTGTGTAAGCCGGTCGTTGTGTCCGAGCGGTTGTAGGCGCTACAGTCCAGAACCGCGCGACTGCTGCGGTCGCAGGTTCGAATCCTGACTCGGGCATGGATGTGTGATGTCCTTAGGTTAGTTACGTTTAAGTCGTTCTAACGTCTAGGCGACTGATGACCTCAGATGTTAAGTCGCATAGTGCTCAGAGCCAATTGAACCATTTTTGAACCTAATGTGTATGTTTGACGTTAAACAAACTGTACTACTCAGTGTGCATGGATGTACAGGTGTGATACTCTTAGTTACGTAAGCCCATCCACCACGGCAAGGCCATATAACATCGGATGGGAAAATCGTTTTTTAATTGACCTGAGGCGAAAAATCGCATAAAAAGCATCACTTACATCGGTGTTTAATTGCCCTGAGGCCAAGAACCCCATCAAAGCATCAATAACATCGCTTTTTAACTGTCCTGAGGCCAAAAACCGCATAAAAAACATCAATACAAATCAAATCGGATTATTAATTTCCGTGTGACTGGCGCAAAACATGTTCAGTATGCTGGCCACCATTTTCTGCAACAAGTTGAATCGAGAAACAGCATGTTCCACAACTGATCGAAGTGTTTCCAGGGTCACGTTCAGAATGTTTTGCGCAATGCGTGCCTTCAATGCAGCCAAGTTTGCAGTCGGAACACTGAACACAACATCTTTCAGATAGACCCACAGTCAGAAGTCACACAGCCAGACTGTAGGGAAATGGCAGGTGATAATTGTAGCATTTTCGGAATGGCGCTTCAGCATCAGCTTAACTGGATTGACAATATGTGAAGGTGCGACATCTTTCGTAAAACTGATCCCATCCACACATCCACGCTGTTGTAGAGCTGGAATGACGTGGTTGCGCAAAAGACGCTCATAGCGCTTACCAGTAACGGTACAGGTAACAGGACCGGAAGCACCTCTCTCTTCGAAAAAATGATGCCGTAAACTCAGACGACACAATTATGTTTTCAGGATGAAGTGGTACTGGTTGATATCCGTGTGGATTCTCTGTTAGCCATGTCCGAGGATTCTGTGTATTGACATATCTTGTCAGATAGAAGTGGGCTTCGTCTGTTCACAAAATCTTCCACACCCAATCATTGTCCACCTCCAGGCGAGCAAGAAATTCTGAAGCAAAGGTCTCTATTGCTGGCAGATCAACAGGAAGCAATTCGTGCACATGGGTAATTTTGAATGGATAGTAAAGAAGGATGTTTCTTAGTATTTCACGCACCGTGCTCACGGCTATGTCCAATGTTGGGGCAATTCTCCGTGCACTACACGTTTGCACACCACCACTCGTCTTCTCCTGCCTTGCTGTGACCACTGCTTCCACTGACGTCGAATCAATTCGTTTCCTCCCTCTACCAGGTTGCACTCCTCTTTTCAAATTTCCGAAAAATTTTCTCCAGACCCATGGCAGTCTGCGGACCAACGCCTTTTTTCAAACCCTTCAGTGTCCGGAACTTTGCAGAGCGACGTGAGCACAGTCATCATTCTTGTAATACAGCTTTTCAAGCGGAGCGCGATCCTGCATTGAGACAGTCATGGCGTACGTCACAGACGCGAGAGGAGTAAAAGCCGTGTACTCGGCGTGTTTATACCAACTTTAATGGGTCGTGTGCCCACAGGTATTTTCATTTACGTATTCTGACACGTACTGTGTCATTTGTTGATTAATTTTCACACTATTTTTTTCTTCTGCCATACGTTTTCACCCTTATTCGATAATATTCCGTTGCAATTTGACGTTATTCTGACCAATGGTGTTATTTCTACAGCGTTTTGAAAGTTTAATTTTAATTATAATCACCATGTATTTACAAATGATTATTAATTAAACCGTCTCTTAACAAATATCACAGTGGAGCAATGTGGATACATTTATCATTGTTCCTGGACAAAGACTCATCTTTGAGTCATCAGAGTTCCAGGACACGGGGCAACAATCGCTTGAGTCATATTCAACTGTACACTGAAACAGTATGCAACGATTAATGCTATGATTTACTCCCATTATGTCAAGCAAAGAGTGAAAAAAGAAGGGAGTGAACGACGTTAAATCAAGGACGCACGGTTCCAAATAGTATGTTAAAATGCAAAAAGCCGTCAACGAATATTAATTCTCAGTACATGTAGATATTCGTTACGCCAAGATTTTCAGTCTATAAAGTGCATAGCAATTTATCTGAAAACTATGTGTTCACTAACACATGCGTATCTAACAGATTAAGTTCTTCACAACAAAGACAAATGTTCACTGAAGTTAACCACAATGAATGTAGCGCAACATTCTCCACGCGATGCACAGGTTGGTAAATGTCAAATCAGCAAAGAAGGAGACATCACTATGTCTAGTACGTCGAACTAAAGACACATGTGGTGGTAGCTCAAGCCTGAAGAGAGCATTCAGAATCAAATTACTCTCGTCGTACAATTTTAAATAAAAGACTCGAAATATTATATTGCGTCGTGAAACATTTCTCTAACAAGCTGAAATGGAATGGAGTAAGCACTTCTGCAAACTGCGCTATAACGTTCAAGTACCTGGATCCACAACCGAGCAAGACAATTCACGAAAGCATGTCCATTCACTCACCCGTTTGCCTTCAGCGTTTTGAACATGGCACTTGGCCGAGAAATGGTTCCACCATCGGACGTCTTGGAGAGGAAATACCCCTCTGACCAACAACACCCTGCATCTTGCTGAACGTCCTCTCAAGGTTTCTAGGGCAAATGACTACAGACTATGTTCACTAACTTTGACCTCTCGCAAAAATATTTGAAATCTAGTGGTGTGCGCGTGCACACACACACACACACACATAGTCATTCGTTCATAGTCATTTACAGGAAACACGGGCAATAAAAGAATTTATATAATCAAACTGAATAAACACATTGATTTATCTCTCCTTTGGAGGCAGATTAATAACTCGTCCAGAGTAAGGGCGACACATGATCAGAAATGTGTGGCTCATGAAATGGCTCTCATTGGCCAGTTTCACTTGTATAATAAACATTTAGTAAGAATAATTTATTATAAGAGAGAATATACCGGGTGATCAAAAAGTCAGTATAAATTTGAAAACTGAACAAATCACGGAATAATGTAGATAGAGAGGTACAATTTGACACACATGCTTGGAATGTCATGGGGTTTTATTAGAACCAAAAAAATTCAAACGTTCAATAAATGTCCGACAGATGGCGCTTCATCTCATTAGAATAGCAGTAATTAGCATAACAAAGTAAGACAAAGCAAAGATGATGGTCTTTACAGAAAATGCTCAATATGTCCACCATCATTCCTCAACAATACCTGTAGTCGAGGAATAATGTTGTGAACAGCACTGGAAAGCATGTCCGGAGTTATGGTGAGGCATTGGCGTCGGATGTTGTCTTTCAGCATCCCTAGAGATGTCGGTCGATCACGATACACTTGCGACTTCAGGTAACCCCAAAGCCAATAATCGCACGGGCTGAGGTCTGGGGACCTGGGAGGCCAAGCATGACGAAAGTGGTGGCTGAGCACACGATCATCACCAAACGACGCGCTCAAAGGCCTTTCACGCATCTAGCTATACTTCGTCTTTGTTTTGGTTCTAATAAAACCACATGTCATTCCATGCATGTGTGTCAATTTTTACCTCTCTATCTAGATTATTGCGTGGTTTATTAAGTTTTCAAATTTATACTGACTTTTTGATCACCCGGTACATAAATGGAAAGGAGGTTTCTGGTATGAAAAAGTTGAAAATAATATAGAAAGGCAAAATCAGGAATAACTTAACAAAAGAAAAACGTGATCTATAGTAGTCTGTTATATCCTTTGTTAACTGCCCGCTCGGGCGTTTTCGACGTTTGGGTCATTTTTAAACGCCAAAAATAAAAACATACTAACGTAGGAAACAGTGTAGCGTCAATACATAATTTGTAAATTGATACGTCGCTCGGTTGGCACTGTGCTCTTTTTCTTGTACTGTTATCTTTGCCATCGATTTCGTTTTGGCCGGCCGCGAGTCGGTTGTTCGCCGCGGCTTCGGCTGTTTAAGCCTGCAGCGTCGAGGCAGCAGGGGGCACTGTGTGGTCTGTCGGTTACGGTACAACACGGCCAGGAGACTGTCCCTTACTTGGTGCGCACGCTCTTTGCGCGTGGTATTACCGGAGTGCTGCGGCCGGAGACGGAGAAAGCGTTTGGGTTCCGGCACGAGGAGTGGAGTATTGCCCTTTCTCGCCACACAGTGCATGTTGAGAAGAAGAGCTAGCCGAATCGTTGACTGACATTAACAGTTCGCCTGGGCATATGGTGTGTGTTCCATTTAAACATGTGCAATTGTGTTCTTATATATGGCTGTTAACGTTTAGCTGATGTTGTCTTCAGTGACGAGTCTGATTATGTCAAAGTTGTGTAACACGTGACATGATAACGGCGCTTGGGCTTTCCATCTTAGTATCCTACCACTTGAAGACGGACCTGCAGCTATACGTAAGAAAACCCGGTGAACTCACTCATTATTGAGTGGTGGTATATCTAAAACAGTGGTAACCTTGGTGATTAAGTACCAAAATCTGCACCTTAATTAACGAGTAACAAAATACTATTCCATGAAAGTGTAGTTCTGTTGGGCTCTTGCACGATTAAGGTAATACTCAGCTGTTGCTATTACGTTTCAAGGAACAATCTTACACTACTGGCCATTAAAATTGCTACACCAAGAAGAAATGCAGATGATAAACGGGTATTCATTGGACAAATATATTATACTAGAACTGACATGTGATTACATTTTTACGCAATTTGGGTGCATAGATCCTTAAAAAAAGCAGTACGCAGAACAACCACCTCTGGCCGCAATAACGGCCTTGATACGCCTGGTCACTGAGTCAGAGCTTGAATGGCGTGTACAGGAACAGCTGCCCATGCAGCTTAAACACGATACCAGACTTCATCAAGACTGCCGTATTGTGACGAGCCAGTTGCTCGGCCATCATTCACCAGACGTTTTCAATTGGTGAGAGATCTGGAGAATGTGTTGGCTGGGGCAGCAGTCGAACATTTTCTGTATCCAGAAAGGCCCGTACAGGACCTGCAACATGCGGTCGTGCATTATGTTGCAGAAATGTAGGGTTTCGCAGAGATGGAATGAAGGGTAGACCCATGGGTAGTAACACATCTGAAATGTGACGTCCACTGTTCAAAGTGCCGTCAATGCGAACAAGAGGTGACCGAGACGTGTAACCAATGACACCCCATATTTTCACGCCGGGTGATACGCCAGTATGGCGATGACGAATACACGCTTCCAATGTGCGTTCACCGCGATATCACCAAACACGGATGCGACCATCATGATGCTGTAAATAGAACGTGGATTAATTCGAAAAAATGACGTTTTGCCATTCGTGCACCCAGGTTCGTCGTTGAGTACACCATCGCAGGCGCTCCTGTCTGTGATACAGCGTCAAGGGTAACCGCAGCCATGGTCTCTGAGCTGCTAGCCCACATTGCTGCAAACGTCGTCGAACTGTTCGTGCAGATGGTTGTTGTCTTCCAAACGTCTCCATCTGTTGACTGAGGGATCGAGACGTGGCTGCACGATCCGTTACAGCCACGTGGATAAGATGCCTGTCATCTCGACTGCTAGTGATACGAGGCCGTTGGGATCCAGCACGGCGTTCCGTATTACCCTCCTTAACCCACCGATTCCATATTCTGCTAACAGTCATTGGATCTCGACCAACGCGAGCAGCATTGTCGCGATACGATAAACCGCAATCGCGATAGGCTACAATCCGACCTTTATCCAAGTCGGAAACGTGATGGTACGCATTCCTCCTCCTTACACCAGGCATCATAACCACGTTTGACCAGGCAACGCCGGTCAACTGCCGTTTGTGTATGAGAAATCGGTTGTAAACTTTCCTCATGTCAGCAAGTTGTAGGTGCGCCAACCTTGTGTGAATGCTCTGAAAAGCTAATCATTTACATAGCAAAGCATCTTCTTCCTGTCGGTTAAATTTCGCGTCTGTAGTACGTCATCTTCGTGGTGTAGCAATTTTAATGGCCAGTAGTGTATTTACCTGTGTATTGCAGTGTTTAAACGAATTCTGAAGGGTTGAGTTTAAAGAAAAAAATTGACGAGCCTTCCTGTTTCAATGTTATTTTTTATTCTTTTATGTAATTTGAATGTGCAATCGCAAGTGTGCTGTTGTAGTTGATTTATGTTTCAGTTGGGAGGAGCACAGAGAATTCCCTCCGGTATGGTGGGACGTGGCACTGGGGCTTGACGACTTGGCCGTTGCCAGTGGAACTGTGTTTCGATAGACCGGACTCCATGTGCCTGGCCTTGTGTCTCGATCTCGTTCTTAAGTAAAGTATTACTGCTTACTTTGTTCCTGGTTCTGTCAGGTCGTTAAGCTTCGCAGCTCGTTCCCCCGCCGCCTTGGTGGATGCCCCTTTCTCTCGAAATATAAACTTGTAAGACTGGGCCACTCTGCAATTAGTGCCCGATCAGATTGCTGGAGGCGCCGCCTTATTAATTATGTATTCCCTTTTATCATATATGTACCTTGTATGCTGGCTGTGAAGTTTCATTCTTATAAAGGAGGGTTTCATATGCATATGTTCTCAGGGAATGTTTAGATGCTGAACGCTGTCTATTATTAATTGTTTGTTACTTAATTAACGCCTACCGGTACTGGTATCGACTGGATTATTGCTTAGTCAGAAGTCAGTGTACCCGGTGTCTTCATTGCCGAGCGTTCAAGTTTTAGAAGTTTTCTTATTGTTACGTGTGTGAATTATGTTATGCGTTAGTATGGTATGAATATATATTGCAAAAGGGAAGTCATTGTAGAGGACAGTCTTTCGGGCTCAGAGTTTGGCCAATTTTGATTGTATTAAGTATTTACATCAACAGACATTTTCTTCATGTTTTGTGCATTTGTTATGCAGATTCCAACAGGGATATAAGAAAAAATTTTAATGTGCTTGTTAAATTGATCGATTTTATTGTATTTATATTGTGAAAGGTAATAAACATTGTTTAACACACGCTTTGTATGTTTGGTAATTATGGCTCTGCTGCTTTCTGTCGTATAATTTGGCGCCAATAGCACGTCACATAGATATTTCAAGATGTAATAACAATCGCGTTATAAACATAGGCCGTTCCTCTAGTCACATGTTGATAATCCTCATATGACTTATCGTATTTGTCATGGTATATGAACCACTTTACTATTGAACATACGAAGCCACATTTCACATTGTCTGTATACACCATAATATGTGGACGAAAACTACGTCCTTGTATTACATGACCTCATGGCAATAAGCGCTAACTGTAACCACTCACTACAGAAACTGACAGTTACAATTAGCTGTTCATTAATGCTGACAAAGGCGTACTTCGCCGAGGACATCGCTGACAATCGTCTATGACATACCAGAGTGGATGGCAGTATTTGCTTGCATGCCAGAAAATGTCAAAGTATCATTCATTCTAAAGTAGGAAAGAGACAACTCATATTAAGTGATAGAAACGTCTGTAACCAATTACGTAAGACACTGTTCAACATTCGTAGTTAAAGGTGCACATATCTATGCATTGTACATCCCATTGGGAGAACAGAACGACTATTAACATGGTATATCAGACTCAAACCCCATAGTAAATTACTTCGTAGGTATAATAATATGTAGCCCGTGATTTGCATAGAGTAGCGCATAGGATACGGACAACAAAACGTTTTAATAATTTATACAAGAAGTGTCAAATACAAATCGTTCAGAGATACGATCATAACTGCACAGATGTAGCACAACATTTTCTTAAGTCCATCTCCAAATTGCTTTTAATGAGCAGCAGATTGTAGCTGTCGGTTTTATACTAAGTGATTACAGCTAACATTTATTGACATGTGGTAGTGTAATGTAAGTAATTAGGCTTTCGTCCACATATTGCGTTGTACCTGGAATGCGTGAAATTTGCGTTCATATCTGGTATAGTAATCTGATTTATATTCCACATCAAACAACATAAATCATACGATAGTTATCCATAGGTTAGTAGGGGAACGGCTTATGCTATTTTTGTAACACGATTGTTATTACATCTTGTAATATTTGCAAATAATATGCCTAAGCGAGAATATTTTTGTGTTGGTATGTTTTTATTGAAAGTGCTTGAAAATGTAATAAACATCGAAATGGGACTATAGCACAATTAATAAAGCATATACAGCCTATTGCGAATCGAGTTTCCCCTCACAAAGTATTTGCAGGCTATTGACCTATGGAAAAACAAAATTGTGATTTAACAAATAACTGTCAGATTTCTCTACAAATTGAAATCGTTTCCTCCGAATAAGATGGGAGTACTCACGACAGAAATAGGTATTTGATCCTTTATAACGAAAGAAATGAGTAGGTACTGAGATCTAGCCATTGTTTATTTGAAATAATATTAATATGTGCCCCCAGTAATAACGTAGACTCCTATATCAACAACTACCACCGCTGTCGTGTATTCATTGGTTGTCGAGGAATGAACTTCAGGTACATTTTTATGTCTAACTTGATGTTGGTAATATAAATTCAAACAAGAAACTTCTGTAATGTTTGTTCATTTATGTTCCATTTGAAAACGTAATGCGAGTGGGACGTGCTGAAAATGCTCCCAGCATCATTGTTGCCAACTTCACCCTATGCAAACACAATGTAGCGCTATCTTGAAAGATCCACATAATTCTAGCTGTCAAAGTGTCTTCTCGCTACACATGTAGATAGCGTGCCAAGACTGTCCCCTAAAAAGCTACTGCCGCTCAAGTTCAGCTGAGGAGGCTGCTGCCTTTATTGTAATGGCTTGAAACCTCATCACCATGGCATCAAACAAGCCCTACGTCAGAATAACGATGTGCTTAATGAAACAAATTATATTTAATGTGATTTTAAACTACACTGATGGCCAATTAGACGAATAATTCAGTACATCCAAATGACGTTGAGAGTCAATCACAAATTACCTGTTCTGTTCGCATATGAGTCACATTTACAGTACATTCAGTGAAGCGGCTTGAAAGCTGGTGGAAGGGGTATAAACATACAAAAACAAAACGGGGTAGAAAAATGCAGAAAAAAAATCACATTGTTATCGTCATGCATATCAAACGCGTTCATTGGATCACAAGATTATGAACCTCAAATTGTATTTTGTAGAGGCAAAGTATTGAAAGAGCTACCACTGTATCTTTAATTATGTTCTAATTAATAAATAGTAGTTAATTACTGTGATTCTGTAACCAGTTTCACCTAAAATACGTTATTTGTATTAATGTTAATTATTTAAAACGTCGTATTTTATTTGAAACTAGTAGTCAAAATCCAGTTAATTTGGTACCTTAGACTGAAATACTAAACTGCTGGAAGAGAATCTTCTAAAGAAATGTCAAAATTAAGATGAACTTTGTTCTCATTATAAGCTTTGCCGTATTTGTTTATAGCAGCTATCCCACACAAAACCTATTAACTCACTATGATTAAGAGGTGGATCTTTCCGATTTCCAATACTGTATGGTAAAGGTGGAAATTATTTCTAAAACAGAAATTAAATACGAAAGCTTTAACCACATGGAGAAAGCTGTTGAAGAATATGGGAGTAAAAGAAATTCATATGGAAAGGGACAGATAATTGCAAGCTATGCCAGTTCTATTACACGAGAACTCACTCTTATTTGGTGGAACTTTGATTTATAGTTTACAAAGCAGTTTTGAACTGAAAAAAATCGATTTAAAATACACTGAACAATCGCAATTGATCTTAGATTTATGAAAAGAGCGACTATTTCAACGGAATTGTATCACAATACATCATGTCGGACGGGAGTCTGTATTTTTAACTATGTGTTTGCTGAAATAAACCTCTGACGAGACTAGAATTACATAAGAGACAGACTACAATCTTAACTGCGTTGCGCGCTCCACCAAGTGTTATTCCGATATTTTGTTTACCGTGCCGTCGCACAGGAAATGTCGGCCATTGATCAGAACATGAACGATAAAGAGTAACCACTACACAGAACGACCGGCGGCTGATGCAACTGTACATTGACATTTAAAGTTTTGCGTAACAAGATTGTTTGCCGAGCTAAATCTGCCTAAGAGTTGTAGTTTTCCGACAAACCATATATCGGGAAAAACGTAGGAATTCGTCAGAGTCTCACGTTCGGCAGTGTGTGTTCCACTCACGGAAATGCAAAGAGTTTATTGTGGAATCAGCAAACACCAGACTTAGCTGTGAACAAATGGAGGAATGTTTTTTGGCAGATGACTTGAAATTCAGTTTAGAAAACGATTATTGTCGTACAATGAAGGAGGGAGAGCGGTAGACGGTAAAATCACACGATCATCGTGGAAAAGGACAAGTGTGGAGGTTCTTAGGTGGTGTGGTAGGAACGTGTCTCGTATAGTGGCGATATTTGTTTCACGTCTTCTTCCATGTTTAGAGAAAGACGTGATCTTTCAAAATTGCGGAAATTATTTACGAAGATATATGCATGAGACAACACCAACTGTAGTCTTCAGTAAGAATCACTGAAAATTATAAAATTTTGCAAACTTTATGGGTTTATATCTTGATGCAGATTTGAAATCGGATAAATATGTTACTCAGCTTCTAAAAAATCCGGGATTCAACACCTTTATTATGATAACAATTTCAAATTTGGCTAGCGAAGAATCAAGACGACAGTATTTTTTCATGGTTTTGCTGTTAATGTATTACCGCATAATTCTGACGTATACTTGACATATCAGCGGAAAAAAAAATTGATTGCCCAGTGATAATAACATGTAGAGCTATTCCAAAATTATCTTTTAGCCATCACTTCAAGAGATCAAATTTTGTAACTGAAGCTGAACAGCATAAAAATTCTGTAGCGAATTTCATCATAAATAATCCGTTGGAAAATGAGAAGAATGCTGTCGACCGCTGTACAAGAAAAATTAGCCTTATTACATGTTATTGAATATGTAAGTGGTCCAGGAAGAAATTAAATTAACAGTCACTACAAACTGTAGTCATTTGCCCAATAACATATTTGTTTTCTACATTTTTGGTTTCCTAAAGCTCATATAGAGGCTCCAGTGTTTGGGGCAACAATTTTTGCTGGAATTTTATGGATGGGAGGTGGTTATCGTATTTTTCGTAAAAACTGAATGGAAAGCAAATGTAAATGTAATCTGAAATGGTATTTTGTGGTACACTACCATTCAGCATTCGAGTACGAGGGCAGTTCAATAAGTAATGCAACACATTTTTTTTCTGAAACAGGGGTTGTTTTATTCAGCATTGAAATACACCAGGTTATTCCCCAATCTTTTAGCTACACAACACTATTTTTCAACGTGATCTCCATTCAATGCTACGGCCTTCCGCCACCTTGAAATGAGGGCCTGTATGCCTGCACGGTACCATTCCACTGGTCGATGTCGGAGCCAACGTCGCACTGCGTCAATAACTTCTTCATCATCCGCGTAGTGCGTCCCACGGATTGCGTCCTTAATTGGGCCAAACATATGGAAATCCGACGGTGCGAGATCGGGGCTGTAGGGTGCATGAGGAAGAACAGTCCACTGAAGTTTTGTGAGCTCCTCTCGGGTGCGAAGACTTGTGTGAGGTCTTACGTTGTCATGAAGAAGGAGAAGCTCGTTCTGATTTTTGTGCCTACGAACACGCTGAAGTCGTTTCTTCAATTTCTGAAAAGTAGCACAATACACTTCAGAGTTGATCGTTTGACCATGGGGAAGGACATCGAACAGAATAACCCCTTCAGCGTCCCAGAAGACTGTAACCATGACTTTACCGGCTGAGGGTATGGCTTTAAACTTTTTCTTGGTAGGGGAGTGGGTGTGGCGCCACTCCATTGATTGCCGTTTTGTTTCAGGTTCGAAGTGATGAACCCATGTTTCATCGCCTGTAACAATCTTTGACAAGAAATTGTCACCCTCAGCCACATGACGAGCAAGCAATTCCGCACAGATTGTTCTCCTTTGCTCTTTATGGTGTTCGGTTAAACAACGAGGGACCCAGTGGGAACAAACCTTTGAATATCCCAACTGGTGAACAATTGTGACAGCACTACCAACAGAGATGTCAAGTTGAGCACTGAGTTGTTTGATGGTGATCCGTCGATCATCTCGAACGAGTGTGTTCGCACGCTCCGCCATTGCAGGAGTCACAGCTCTGCACGGCCGGCCCGCACGCGGGAGATCAGACAGTCTTGCTTGACCTTGCGGCGATGATGACACACGCTTTGCCCAACGACTCACCGTGCTTTTGTCCACTGCCAGATCACCGTAGACATTCTGCAAGCGCCTATGAATATCTGAGATGCCCTGGTTTTCCGGCAAAAGAAACTCGATCACTGCCCATTGTTTGCAACGCACATCCGTTACAGACGCCATTTTAACAGCTCTGTACAGCGCTGCCACCTGTCGGAAGTCAATGAAACTATACGAGACGAAGCGGGAATGTTTGAAAATATTCCACAAGAAATTTCCGGTTTTTTCAAATAAAATTGGCCGAGAAAAAAAATGTGTTGCATTACTTATTGAACTGCCCTCGTATTTATCACCAGTAATATGCGTAGTATAACAGATAAGTATCTGCAACATTCATGACAACGATTAATCTGTACATAATCATTAAATTTAAACCATTCTGTAAATTTCGAACCAGCATCCATACACTCAACAATCAATGCATATGTAGCACATGACCTAAGTTGTTCCACATTATTTTGATGTAAATCATGAAAGTGACCAATGGAACATGACTAACTAACTAACAAGTAATATGAAATTTAACACTCGCAATATTTCCAGACACTCTCTTCACGACGTATCATGCAGGTCCGTAACGAACTGGACTTGTGAATGAATTTCTCGAAGGATATGCTATCCAACGGATGCAATGGCCACGAGAGTACATACAAGGCTCTTACTGAATGTTTCTACGAAGCAGTGAAACACTGAAACTCTCAAGTATAACTCTACAGTTGTAACTGGCTGACTGTAACGCCACTATTAGGTTTTACTTGGTAACTGAGTGACTTCCAATTTCCTGTACAGTATCGCATCTGTATTCTGGTCTAGAATCTCCTTTGCTACACTACGTATAAACGTGAACATAACTCTGCAAATTTCTTTTGATATGTTGTTGTTGTTGTGGTCTTCAGTCCTGAGACTGGTTTGATGCAGCTCTCCATGCTACTCTATCCTGTGCAACCTTCTTCATCTCCCAGTACCTACTGCAACCTACATCCTTCTGAATCTGCTTAGTGTATTCATGTCTTGGTCTCTCTCTACGAGTTTTACCGCCCACGCTGCCCTCCAATACTAAATTGGTGATCCCTTGATGCCTCAGAACACGTCCTACCAACCAATCCCTTCTTCTGGTCAAGTTGTGCCACAAACTTCTCTTCTCCCCAATCCTATTCAATACTTCCTCATTAGTTATGTGATCTACCCATATAATCTTCAGCATTCTTCTGTAGCACTACATTTCGAAAGCTTCTATTCTCTTCTTGTCCAAACTATTTATCGTCCATGTTTCACTTCCATACATAGCTACACTCCATACAAATACTTTCAGATGAGACTTCCTGACACTTAAATCTATACTCGATGTTAACAAATTTCTCTTCTTCAGAAACGCTTTCCTTGCCATTGCCAGTCTACATTTTATATCCTCTCTACTTCGACCATCATCAGTTATTTTGCTCCCCAAATAGCAAAACTCCTTTACTACTTTAAGTGTCTCATTTTCTAATCTAATTCCCTCAGCATCACCCGACTTAATTCGACTAGATTCCATTATCCTCGTTTTGCTTTTGTTGATGTTCATCTTATATCCTCCTTTCAAGACACTGTCCATTCCATTCAACTGCTCTTATAAGTCTTTTGCTGTCTCTGACAGAATTACGATGTCATCGGCGAACCTCAAAGTTTGTATTTCTTCTCCATGGATTATAATACCTACTCCGAATTTTTCTTTTGTTTCCTTTACTGCTTGCTCAATATACAGATTGAATAACATCGGGGAGAGGCTACAACCCTGTCTCACTCCCTTCCCAACCACTGCTTCCCTTTCACGCCCCTCGACTCTTATAACTGCCATCTGGTTTCTGTACAAATTGTAAATAGCCTTTCGCTCCCTGTATTTTACCCCTGCCACCTTTAGAATTTGAAAGAGAGTATTCCAGTCAACATTGTCAAAAGCTTTCTCTAAGTCAACAAATGTTAGAAACGTAGGTTTGCCTTTCCTTAATCTTTCTTCTAAGATAATTCGTAAGGTCAGTATTGCCTCAAGTGTTCCATTATTTCTACGGAATCCAAACTGATCTTCTCCGAGGTCGACTTTTACTAGTTTTTCCATTCGTCTGTATTTTGCAGCTGTGGCTTATTAAACTGATTGTTCGGTAATTTTCACATCTGTCAACACCTGCTTTCTTTGGGATTGGAATTATTATATTCTTTTTGAAGTCTGAGGGTATTTCGCCTGTTTCATACATCTTGCGCACCAGATGGTAGAATTTTGTCAAGACTGGCTCTCCCAAGGCTGTCAGTAGTTCCAATGGAATGTTGTCTACTCCGGCGGCCTTGTTTCGACTCAGGTCTTTCAGTGCTCTGTCAAACTCTTGATATGTGTAATATCAATTAAATTATCTTGCTTGTGACGATCTATAAATGAGACTGAACATAAAGAATTGTCATCGACAGTACTTACAATGGCTTTGTCATGAAAAAATCACACACAACAGATAACTATTACGTAACGAGATCTGTGCTCTGTTATAAGACGCACCCACTGAATTTTATGAAATTTCGTAAATGAATATCGTTCCTAATATTGTCTCAAAATGTTCATTTTGGCCCAACACACTGCACGAATGCGAAGTGCTAAGATGCAGGTACCTGAAATATATCACTACGCAGAAAACTGACTTATCTTATTTCGTTTTCTTCATCGGGCTGCATTAGCAAATTAACTGTTCACTCTCTACTGCAGGTAGCGCTTGCAGCTAAATGAACTCAATGAAAATTACGTTTTCTCGAAATCAGCCGTCTCTCTATAAAATCCTGTTAAATCGTCCTATATCCTCAAGTACCTCACTTCTTCGTGCGGTACGTCCGCCATCCAGCTCCTCACTTTGCCATGACACAATATTTTCTCTCCCTCTCTGGACGAAAAGTGCTTCCATGTCTTTCGCTCGCCCGAGCTCTACCTCTGCTAGACAAATAGTACGTGTCACTTATGTGTTTAGTCTTGTAAAGCTGCTGATAGTGGTAAATATTCGAAATAATCTGTAAAATATACCAAAAACCGACATCGGTCGTAATGTATATACACTACTGGCCATTAAAATTGCTACACCAAGAAGAAATGCAGATGATAAACTGGTATTCATTGGACAAATATATTATACTAGAACTGACATTTGATTACTTTTTCACGCAGTTTGGGTGCATAGATCCTGAGAAATCAGCACCCAGAACAACCACCTCTGGCCGTAATAACGGCCTTGATATGCCTGGGCATTGAGTCAAACAGAGCTTGGATGGCGTGTACAGGTACAGCTGCCCATGCAGCTACAACACAATACCACAGTTCATCAAGAGTAGTGAATGGAGTATTGTGACGAGCCAGTTGCTCGGCCACCATTCACCAGACGTTTTCAAATGTGCTGACCAGGACAGCTGTTGAACATTTCCTGTATCCAGAAATGCCCGTACAGGACCTGCAACATGCGGTCGTACATTATCCTGCTTAAATGTAGGGTTTCGCAGGGATCGAATGAAGGGTAAAGCCACGGGTAGTAACACATCTGAAATGTAACGTCCACTGTTCAAAGTGCCGTCAGTGCGAACAAGAGGTGGCCGAGATGTGTAACCAATGGCATCCCGTACCATTACGCCGGGTGATAGGTCAGTATGGCGATGACGAATACACGCTTCCAATGTGCGTTAACCACGATGTCGCCAAACACGGATGCGACCATCATGATGCTGTAAACAGAACCTGGATTCATCCAAAAAAATGACGTTTTGCCATTCGTGCACACAGGTTCGTCGTTGAGTACACCATCGCAGGCGTTCCTGTCTGTGATGCAGCGTCAAGGGTAACCGCATCCATGGTCTCCGAGCTGCTAGTCCATGCTGCTGCAAACGTCGTCGAACTGTTCGTGCAGATGGATGTTGTCTTGCAAACTTGCCCATCTGTTGACTGTGGGATCGAGACGTGGCTGCACGATCAGTTACAGCCATGCGGATAAGATGCCTGTCATCTCGACTGCTAGTGATACGAGGCCGTTGGGATCCAGCACGGCGCTCCGTATTACCCCCTTGAACCCACCGATTTCATATTCTGCTATCAGTCATTGGATCTCGACCAACGCGAGCAGCAATGTCGGGATTCGATGAACCGCAATCGCGATAGGGTACAATCCGACCTTTATCAAAGTCGGAAACGTGATGGTACGCATTTCTTCTCCTTACACGAGGCATCACAGCAACGTTTCACCTGGCAACGACGGTCAACTGCTGTTTGTGTATGACAAATCGGTTGGAAACGTTCCTCATGTCAGCACGTTGTAGGTGTCGCCACCGGCGCTAACCTTGTGTTAATCCTCTGAAAAGCTAATCATTTGCATATCACAGTATCTTCTTCCTGTCGGTTAAATTTCGCGCCTATAACACGTCATTTTCGTGGTGTAGCAATTTTAATATCCAGTAGTGTATTTTCGTGTAATATGTACCACTAAGAACGTTTCAAGTGACGCTAATGATTATTCCGTATCTCTGCTGTCCTCTATGTTGTAAATGGGATCGATTGCCAACAGAAATCCTTGAGCCACCTCATAGAGAACACACGGTCTTTCTAACATACTTGTATGAAACTAGGGGTAAGTATGTCCCTCAACAAATTTTTAGCGTTGCGGTAACTGCTTTTCAGAATTATTTTATTGAAATGTTTATTTAGTGTTTCAAAACTTTTATAATTACGTATTTGGAGAAGAACACTGATGAACCAAAGCGTTGTGACCACCTGCATAATTGCAGGTTTTTCCAACTACAGAACGAAGCACAGTAGCGGCTCCTCTCGGCATGAACTCAGCCAGCTTTTTACTAGCCTTTCGGAGGTATGTGGCACCAGATTTCCACGCACAGATGACGCGATTCCCGTAAACTGTGGGCCGGAGCCTTGTGAACACGGAGCTGACACCCGAGAGTGCAGATCATGCGGATCTGGTGGCCAAGACATCTAAGTGAGTCCACTATCAGGTTCATAAAACTACTGTATCATTATTTTGACCTTGTGACAGAGACTGTTATCCTGCTGGAAGACGCCATTGCTGTCGCAGATGACTTGAAGCTTGTATGGTCCCAGACGTTCGATAATGGTCTTGAGAAAGTGTAAACTTCTCTCATTCCTACCACAGGTCCAAAGGAATTTCAGGTAAATGAATCCATAACATAATGCAGCCCACACTGACCAGTATCCTTGGCACAGAACATTTTTCGAGGAGTCTTGACCTGGATGAAGGCGTATCCGTACAGATCCATAAAGCTGATGTAACAAGAAACGTGATGCAACAGGGCAGGCGACAGGTTTCCATTGACCTACTGTCCAATCTCCATGCTCCTGCCACCGCTACAATCGTTATTAACGTTGTCGTTGTATCTGGATGGGAACCAATAGGGGTTGTCTGCTGCGGAGCCCTATGTTCAACAATGTGTGCTGAACTGTGATCTTGGAAACACTTGTGCCAGCATGAACAGTACTTTGTCGTCACATCTGCACAGATCACTACCTACCGTACCTTACAAACGTGCAAGGGTGCGGCGCCCAAGTTCTGCTATGAGGCTTCCATATACAACACTTTTTCACCTAATCGTGTTTTAATCATAATTCAACAATTTTCCATGGATGCCCATGAAACTACTGACCAGCTTTGCTGTGATGATTGTTCCCAGGTGCTGGGCCATGAGACTCTGCCCGTTGTGAGAGTCGTGTACGTCAGCGGATTTCCCCGTGTCGTGCCGCGTTCGAGAGGGAGAAATTTTCTGAGGACGTGACAGAAGAAGAAGAAATGGAGTCCATATGGAAGATATGGGAATCCAGTTCTAGAATGAGAGTTTAACACAACAGACCTTTTGGAAGAAGGAAGGGTTACATAATTTTCCTTCAGAGTCTCTAAAATCATTTCGGGATGTGGCAAACAAGGGAGTATTCAGGTTGATGTATAGAATCAATGAGACTGAAATACCATCAGAATTTCAGAAAAGTATCATGGATTCAATCTCAAAGACAGCAAGAGCAGATAAGGGCAAGAATTACCGAACAGCCATCTTAACGTCTCGTACATTCAAGCTGCTGACAGAAATAATAAACAAGAATTACAAAAATGATACAGAAACTTTTAGATGACTACCAGTTTGGCTTTCGAAAACGTAAAGGCACTGGAGAGGCAGTTCTGATTTTCTACATCCACATCCGTACTCTGCAGTCCACCTTACGGTGCATGGTGGAGCGTAACCATTACCACTACTAATCATTTCCTTTCGTGTTTCACTCACAAACGGAACCAGGGAGAAACGACTGTCTACATGCCTCCGTATGAGATCTAATATGTCTTATCTTATCTTCGTGGTCCTTACGCTCAATGTATGTTGTAGGCAACAGAATCGTTCTATTACGTTGCTCTTGATAATGAAAGAAGACAAATCAAAATGAGTTCATTGGATTTGTCGACATAGAAAAAGCGTTCGATAATGTAAAATTATGTTTGAAATTTTAAGAAACTAGGAGTGAGCGAAAGTGAAAAACAACGGATATACAGGAAACAGAAGAAAGCGAAATGAACAATAGGATTGGAGGACCAAGAAATAAGTACTCGATTTAAAAAGAATGAGAGACAAGCATTCAGTCTATAGTCTGTTTAATCTGCACATTTAAGAAGGAATGACAGAAATGAAAATAACGTTCAAGAGTTGGATTACAATTCACGTTGAAAGGACATCAGCGATAAGATTCTCTGATAACACTGCTGTCCCCGGTGAATGTGAAAAAGAACTACGGTACTTTTTGAATGGAATGAACAGCCTAATGAGCACACAATATGAACTGAGAATTAACTGACGATAGACGAAAATAATGAGAGGTAGGAGAAATGACATTAGCGCTAAGCATACCAGTAGGAATTGATTACCACGAAGTAGACGGAGTTAGGTATTCTGATACCTTGTGTGCCAAATAACACACGACAAAGGAAGCACAAAAAATAGACTGTCACGAGCAGTGAGGGTATTCTGGCCAAAATAAGTCGGCTAGTACGAAATATAGACCTTAACATGAGAAACAAAGTTCTGAGAATGAACTTATGGAGCACAGCTTTGTATGGTAGTGAACACCGGACACCGGAAACAAGCCGATCTATGCTTTTCCGATGTGGTTGTTTAGAAGAATATTAAATACGAAGTGAACTGATGAGTAAGTCACCTGCAGAATCGGAGAAGAAAGGAACGCATGGAAAACTCTGACAGACGAGACAGAATGATATTACACTAACGTAGATTTTCAGTAGGGTTTTGGAACATATACTTTGTTCGAACATTATGAATTACCTCGAAGAAAACGATTTATTCACACATTGTCAGCACGGATTCAGAAAATATCGTTCATGTGAAACACAATTAGCTCTTTATACTCATGAAGTAATGACTGCTATCAACAAATGATGTCAAATTCATTCCATATTTTTAGACTTCCAGAAGGCTTTCGACACCACTTCTCACAAGCGTCTTCTAACCAAACTGCATGCCTTTTGAATATCGCCTCAGCTGTGCAACTGGATTCGTGATTTCCTGGCAGAAAGGTCACAGTTCGTAGTGATAGACGGAAAGTCATCGAGTAAAACTGAAATAAAATCCGGCGTTCCCCAAGGAAGTGTCGAAGGCTCTCTGTTATTCCTGATCTAAGTTAACGACATAGGAGACAATCTGAATAGCCCTCTGAGTTTGTTTGCACATGATGCTTTCATTTACCGTCTTGTATATTCATCAGACGACCAAAACGAATTGCGAAATGATTTAGATACGATATCTGTATGGTGCAAAAAGTGGCAATTGACCCTGAATAAAGAAAAGTGTGAAGTTATTCACATGAGTACTAAAACAAAAATCCGCCAAATTTCGGTTAAGCGACAAGTCACACAAGTCTCAACGCTGTAAATTCAACTAAATACTTAGGGATTACAATTACAAATAACCTAAATTGGGAAGATCACATGGATAACGTTGTGGGTGGAGCAAACCAAAGACTGCGATTCACTAGCAGAAAGAAGGCGCAACAGGTCTACTAAAGAGACTGCTTACACCAAGCTCCTCCGCCTTATGCTGTATGGGATCCGCATCAGGTGGGACTGACGGATGACATCGAAAAAAGTTGAAAGAAGGGCAGCTCGTTTTATATTATTGCAAAATAGAGGAGACAGTGCCACATATATGATACGTGAATTGGAATGGCAATCACTAAATCAAAGGCGTTTTTCGTTGCGACGGGATCTCCTCATGAAATTTCAATCACCAGTTTTCTCCTCCGACTGCGAAAACATTCTGTTATCACCTACCTACATAGGGAGAAATGATCATCACCACAAAATAAGAGAAATCAGGGCTCGCACAGAAAAATTTAAGCTCTTGTTTTTCCCCCGCGCCGTCCGAGAGTGGAACAGTAGAGAGACAGCTTGAAGGTGGTTCATTGAACCTTCTGCCAGACACTTCACAGTGAATAGCAGAGTAATCACGTAGATGTAGATGTAGAGAAACGTCAAGGAATAACCTCCACGAAAGTAGTGGGAGCTGTAGAGACTTGCTGGCTGCATCAGACTATTACTAAAACAAAGGGCCGTATTCACGTCCTAACATTTGTGTATTTCTGTGACTGAACATGAGCCTTAAAATCCTTGCAGAATAATAGCTCTCCTGAACTGAAGTGGTGTGTTGGTATTGGGCCTGACAGAACAAATTCAATATAAATCAACAGGAATGTTTGTTACACATTATAGTTACTGTTAGTAACCAGTCAGTGTTATCATAATCGAGAGATTTTCGTTTTTTGATGCTGTTAGATTAGATTAGATTAGATTAGATTAATACTAGTTCCATGGATCATGAATACGATATTTCGTAATGATGTGGAACGAGTCAAATTTTCCAATACATGACATAATTAAGTTAATTTAACAACATACTTAAGTTAATATAACAACTTTTTTATTTTTTTGTGTTTTTTTAAAATTTTTTTCTTAATTTATATCTAAAAATTCCTCTATGGAGTAGAAGGAGTTGTCATTCAGAAATTCTTTTAATTTCTTCTTAAATACTTGTTGGTTATCTGCCAGACGTTTGATACTATTTGGTAAGTGACCAAAGACTTTAGTGGCAGTATAATTCACCCCTTTCTGTGCCAAAGTTAGATTTAATCTTCAATAGTGAAGATCGTCCTTTCTCCTAGTATTGTAGTTATGCACACTGCTATTACTTTTGAATTGGGTTTGGTTGTTAATAACAAATTTCATAAAAGAGTATATATACTGAGAAGCTACTGTGAATATCCCTAGATTCTTAAATAAATGTCTGCAGGACGATCTTGGGTGGACTCCAGCTATTATTCTGATTACACGCTTTTGTGCAATAAATACTTTATTCCTCAGTGATGAATTACCCCAAAATATGATACCATGTGAAAGCAATGAGTGAAAATAGGCGTAGTAAGCTAATTTACTAAGATGTTTATCACCAAAATTTGCAATGACCCTTATTGCATAAGTAGCTGAATTCAAACGTTTTAGCAGATCATCAATGTGTTTCTTCCAATTTAATCTATCAATGGACACACCTAAAAATTGGAATATTCTACCTTAGCTATATGCTTCTGATTAAGGTCTATATTTATTAATGGCGTCATACCATTCACTGTACGGAACTGTATGTACTGTGTCTTATCAAAATTCAGTGAGAGTCCGTTTACAAGGAACCACTTAGTAATTTTCTGAAAGACAGTATTGACAATTTCATCAGTTAATTCTTGTTTGTCAGGTGTGATTACTATACTTGTATCATCAGCAAAGAGAACTAACTTTGCCTCTTCATGAATATAGAATGGCGGGTCATTAATATACACTCCTGGAAATTGAAATAAGAACACCGTGAATTCATTGTCCCAGGAAGGGGAAACTTTATTGACACATTCCTGGGGTCAGATACATCACATGATCACACTGACAGAACCACAGGCACATAGACACAGGCAACAGAGCATGCACAATGTCGGCACTAGTACAGTGTATATCCACCTTTCGCAGCAATGCAGGCTGCTATTCTCCCATGGAGACGATCGTAGAGATGCTGGATGTAGTCCTGTGGAACGGCTTGCCATGCCATTTCCACCTTGCGCCTCAGTTGGACCAGCGTTCGTGCTGGACGTGCAGACCGCGTGAGACGACGCTTCATCCAGTCCCAAACATGCTCAATGGGGGACAGATCCGGAGATCTTGCTGGCCAGGGTAGTTGACTTACACCTTCTAGAGCACGTTGGGTGGCACGGGATACATGCGGACGTTCATTGTCCTGTTGGAACAGCAAGTTCCCTTGCCGGTCTAGGAATGGTAGAACGATGGGTTCGATGACGGTTTGGATGTACCGTGCACTATTCAGTGTCCCCTCGACGATCACCAGTGGTGTACGGCCAGTGTAGGAGATCGCTCCCCACACCATGATGCCGGGTGTTGGCCCTGTGTGCCTCGGTCGTATGCAGTCCTGATTGTAGCGCTCACCTGCACGGCGCCAAACACGCAAACGACCATCATTGGCACCAAGGCAGAAGCGACTCTCATCGCTGAAGACGACACGTCTCCATTCGTCCCTCCATTCACGCCTGTCGCGACACCACTGGAGGCGGGCTGCACGATGTTGGGGCGTGAGCGGAAGACGGCCTAACGGTGTGCGGGACCGTAGCCCAGCTTCATGGAGACGGTTGCGAATGGTCCTCGCCGATACCCCAGGAGCAATAGTGTCCCTAATTTGCTGGGAAGTGGCGGTGCGGTCCCCTACGGCACTGCGTAGGATCCTACGGTCTTGGCGTGCATCCGTGCGTCGCTGCGGTCCGGTCCCAGGTCGACGGGCACGTGCACCTTCCGCCGACCACTGGCGACAACATCGATGTACTGTGGAGACCTCACGCCCCACGTGTTGAGCAATTCGGCGGTACGTCCACCCGGCCTCCCGCATGCCCACTATACGCCCTCGCTCAAAGTCCGTCAACTGCACATACGGTTCACGTCCACGCTGTCGCGGCATGCTACCAGTGTTAAAGACTGCGATGGAGCTCCGTATGCCACGGCAAACTGGCTGACACTGACGGCGGTGGTGCACAAATGCTGCGCAGCTAGCGCCATTCGACAGCCAACACCGCGGTTCCTGGTGTGTCCGCTGTGCCGTGCGTGTGATCATTGCTTGTACAGCCCTCTCGCAGTGTCCGGAGCTAGTATGGTGGGTCTGACACACCGGTGTCAATGTGTTCTTTTTTCCATTTCCAGGAGTGTATGTTAAGAACAACGAAGGACACAAGACTGACCCTTGTGGAACCCCATTCTTGATAGTTCCCCAGTTTGAGGAATGTGCTGATCTTTGCATATTATGAGAACTGCTTAATTCAACTTTCTGCACTCGTCCAGTTAGGTACGAATTGAACCATTTGTGCACTGTCCCACTCATGCCACAATATTTGAGCTTGTCTAGCAGAATTTCATGATTTACACAATCAAAAGCCTTTGAGAGATCACAAAAAATCCCAATGGGTGGTGTTCTGTTATTCAGATCATTCAAAATTCGATTGGTGAAGGCATATATGGCATTTTCTGTTGAAAAACCTTTCTGGAAACCAAACTGACATTTTGTTAGTACTTCATTTTTACAGATATGTGACGCTACTCTGGAATATATTACTTTCTCAAAAATTTTGGATAAAGCTGTTAGAAGGGAGATTGGACGGTAATTGTTGACATCAGATCTATCCCCCTTTTTATGCAAAGGTATGACAATAGCATATTTCAGTCTATCAGGGAAAATGCCCTGTTCCAGAGAGCTATTACACAGGTGGCTGAGAATCTTACTTATCTGTTGAGAACAAGCTTTTAGTATTTTGCTGGAAATGCCATCAATTCCATGTGAGTTTTTGCTTTTAAGCAAGTTTATTATTTTCCTAATTTCAGAGGGAGAAGTGGGTGAGATTTCAATTGTATCAAATTGCATAGGTATGGCCTCTAACAGCCTAGCATCTTCTAATGAACACCTGGATCCTACTATATCCATAACACTTAGAAAATGATTATTAAAAATATTTTCAACTTCTGACTTTTTTTTCATAAAGTTTTCATTCAATTTGATGGTAATACTGTCTTCCTGTGCCCTTGGTTGACCTGTTTCTACTTTAATAATATTCCAAATTGTTTTAATTTTATTATCAGAGTTGCTGATTTCAGACATGATACACATACTTCTGGATTTTTTAATAACTTTTCTTAATATAACACAGTAGTTTTTATAATGTTTGATAGTTTCTGGGTCACTACTCTTTCTTGCTGTCAGATACATTTGCCTTTTCCGGTTACAAGATATTTTTATACCCTTAGTAAGCCATGGTTTGTTACAAGGTTTCTTACGAGTATGTTTATGTATTTTCTTGGGGAAGCAGTTTTCAAATGCATTTACAAAAATGTCATGAAATAAATTATATTTTAAATTGGCATCAGGTTCACGGTACACCTCATCCCAGTCCAATTGCTGTAGGCTTTCCCTGAAATTTGCAATTGTTAAATCGTTGACTGAATGTACTACTTTGGATGACTGTTTAGTATTGCTGAATGGAGCTCTGTCATATATTGTAACTAGCTGTGCACCATGATCAGAAAGACCATTCTCAACAGGCTGAGCATTTATCTGGTTAAACTTATCTTGGTCTATAAAGAAGTTATCTATTAGTGAGCTGCTATCCTTTACCACCCGAGTAGAAAAATCAATAACGGGTGTCAAATTGAAAGAACCGAGTAATACTTCAAGGTCATTTTTCCTATTACCCTCTTTCAGAGAATCAACATTGAAGTCCCCACAAATAATAATTTGCTTCCCCCTGTCTGACAGATAGCACAACAAGGAGTCTAAATTTTTCAGAAATAGATGAAAATTTCCTGATGGGGACCTATATACAGTTAGAATTATAAATGTGCCTTTATTTAATTTAAGCTCACAGGCACATGCTTCCATATGTTTCTCTACAAAAAACTTTTTTGTTTCTATACTTTTTGCACAATGATAACTTTTGACATATATGGCAACTCCTCCTTTCTCCATATTTTCTCTCATTACATGTGCAGAGAGCTTACATCCACTTACATTCACCTTATCCATATCAGTAACAATGTGATGCTCAGACAGGCATAGTATATCTATTTCATCCTCAACTTCTAAATCTTCTAAACAAACCAGAAGCTCAACTATTTTATTCTTTAAACTCCCAATATTTTGATGAAATATACTTACATTATTTTTAATTATACTTTTATGAGAACCTTTCCTTTTTCTAACATTTGCAGTACTCTCCTGTCTGAGTTTCTCATTGTGCTTAGGCCTAGTTCCTATACCAGTGGTCACATGGTGTTCAGAGAGGCAGATTATGTCAACTGGGTTGGGTGACTTTAATTCATCAATGCAATTACCTAGGACTGAGATACAACTTGGTGGAGATAAAATTTCTGGTGTTTGGTGAAAATATATAATTGACAGCTGTGATTGGTGATCCAATGTGCTAGAATTGAGCTGTTTAATTTCTTTCCTAAACTGAAGAATTGTCCACGCATGATAATCAGACAAATCTGCAGTGTAACAATGTTTGCGTCATTGTTTTGAAGATTAATTCCTAACCAATAGTAATATCGACCAGACTAACGATCTGTATCAGTAACTGATTCATAATAACGACTATATAGTTCATTTAATTTAGCACCTAAAGGAAGAAGAGTCTTAGTCGTGTTCAGTATAACAAAATGTAAATTACTAGTAGTTGCGACTGCTACGGTGGCAGGTTCGAATCCTGCCTCGGGAATGGATGTGTGTGTTGTCCTTAGGTTAGTTAGGTTTAAGTAGTTCTAAGTTCTAGGGGACTGATGACCACAGCAGTTGAGTCCCATAGTGCTCAGAGCCATTTGAACCATTTTACTTGTAGTTTCTCAGTCAATACGGTGCAATGTATCAAATCATGGTAGCACAAAGCATGCCCGTGAGATGTTACAGAAAGGTGGCATAGAAGCTTTTAGAACAATCTGGTTGATTAATTCTTCCGTCTATAATCGCACTACTGTAGATTTCTCAATTTGTTTCTGATGTATGTTACACGGCGCATAAGAAGTAACACTTTTTCGAAACCCCGTTAGTGCCTCCCATTGCGAAGCATAAGCTTGAAATTTGGCTCCAAAATGCCTACAACCCTACTCTGTAATGCTGCAAAAGCGTGCTGCCCAGCGACATCACCCTCTGGCTCGTCAACGCTTCAATCAGCAAAGTGTCGACACACGCGAAAAAGAGGCTAGAATTAAGAAGTTCATATGAACTGTAAGATGGGTTAATGAGCGCACATTGGCACCAAATTTCACCAATGCCATTTTGGACATCTCACTCAATGTCTTACCCAAATCTCACGCCCTCTTTTGATGTCTCTGGGATGAAGGTCAGAATAGCGACACCCAGCATTGAAATCTCGTGGTTTTCTTACGTGTGGCCGAGGAAAACATTTCAGCCGCACTGCCATTCTGAATCGGCACGAAAAAATCTTCAGGAGGTGGAATAAAGGGTTTCAATGAAACCAGTCCTTTCCTTGGGGCGTCGGTTCTCACACGTTGCGCGGTCTAAGACGACAACTCGCAGTGCTATGAGCAACAGTACCACGTTCTTGACGACATTCGATACTGCTGACGCCCTCTGGGCGGATCGTCCCTGCTCTAAGGACATCGTGGCGTTGCAGGCTAATTGAACGTGATCTGACCAGTTTGGACTCTAGTGTGACCGCAGTTTCCGCTCTGGTATTCAGGATGAAACCACTAGAGACTGTTCAAACCCATCAACGAAACTTGAACGTGATCCGAAACGACAAAGGGTGTTCATGTTTCTTCAGCCCTCTTGTTACGCGTCCTCCTGTGACGTGACCACGGAAGGGTGCAACTTTAATATGTGCGTGAATAAAACGCCAAAGTCTAAGACCTTTGACACACCTTCGCTGAACACGTTGAAAATGTACCTGTCAGAGACTTGGATCCCCGTTCAACTGAGTTGGGCCTTGCGGATGCCCTAGTACCTGAAGACAGGCAACCACTTCGATACACCTTAGGCGGCAGGATTATTACCTTGGAAACATCCTTCCATTTAAACAGAGTTCAGTAGTAAGTTAACATCGCATTATGTCTAGTGAAAGGCGCCTAAAATGTGTGAATAGCGAACCATATATCGACATCTCTAAAATTCCTTTATTGACTACTAGTTTCAGCTCATTCACTCTTGTTGTCATGTACACACTAAAGTAGGTCATCATGCTCACATAACTAACAACGTTATTTGTACATATAGAGGGTGTTACGAAAACGTACGGCCAAACTTTCAAGAAACATTCCTCACACACAAATAAAGAAAAGATGTTATGTGTACATGTGTCCGGAAACGCTTAATTTCCATGTTCGAGCTCGTTTTAGTTTCGTCACTATGTACTGTACTTCTTCGATTCACCGCCAGTTGGCCCAATTGCCGGCCGCGGTGGCCGTGTGGTTCTAGCGCTGCAGTTCGGAACCGCGGGACTGCTACGGTCGCAGGTTCGAATCCTGCCTCGGGCATGGGTGTGTGTGATGTCCTTAGGTTAGTTAGGTTTAAGTAGTTCTAAGTTCTAGGGGACTTATGACCTAATATGTTGAGTCCCATAGTGCTCAGAGCCATTTGAACCTTTTTTTTTTTGGCCCAATTGAAGGAAGGTAATGTTGATTTCGGTGCTTGTGTTGACATGCGACGCATTGATCTACAGTACTAGCATCAAGCACATCAGTACGTAGCATCAAGAGGTTAGTGTTAATCACGAACGTAGTTTCGCAGTCAGTGCAATGTTTACAGATGCGGAGCTGGCAGATGCCCATTTGATGTATGGATTAGCACGGGGCAATAGCCGTGGCGCGATACGTTTGTATCGAGACAGATTTCCAGAACGAAGGTGTCCCGACAGGAAGACGTTCGAAGCAATTGATCGGCGTCTTAGGGAGCACGGAACATTCCAGCCTATTACTCGCGACTAGGGAAGACCTAGAACGACGAGGACACCTGCAATGGGCGAGGCAATTCTTCATGCAGTTGAAGATAACCCTAATGTCAGCGTCAGAGAAGTTGCTGCTGTACAAGGTAACGTTGACCACGTCACTGTATGGAGAGTGCTACTGGAGAACTAGTTGTTTCCGTACCATGTACAGCGTGTGCAGGCACTATCAGCAGCTGATTGGCATCCACGAGTACACTTCTACGAATGGTTCATCCAACAATGTGTCAATCCTCATTTCAGTGCTAATGTTTTCTTTACGGATGAGGCTTCATTCCAACGTGATCAAATTGTAAATTTTCACAGTCAACATGTGTGGGCTGACGAGAAATCCGCACGCAATTGTGCAATCACGTCATGGACACAGATTTTCTGTGAACGTTTGGGCAGGCATTGTTGGTGATGTCTTGATTGGGCCCCATGTTCTTCCACCTACGCTCAATGGAGCACGTTATCATGATTTCATACGGGATACTCTATCTGTGCTGCTAGAACATGTGCCTTTACAAGTACGACACAACATGTGGTTCATGCACGATGGAGCTCCTGCACATTTCAGTCGAAGTGTTCGTACGCTTCTCAACAACAGATTCGGTGACCGACGGATTGGTAGAGGCGGACCAATTCCATGGCCTCCACGCTCTCCGGACCTCAACCCTCTTCACTTTCGTTTATGGGGGCATTTGAAAGCTCTTGTCTACGCAACCCCGGTACCAAATGTAGAGACTCTTCGTGCTCGTATTATGGACGGCTGTGATACAATACGCCATTCTCCAGGGCTGCATCAGCGCATCAGGTATTCCATTCGACGGAGGGTGGATGCAAGTATCCTCGCTAACGGAGGACATTTTGAACATTTCCTGTAACAAAGTGTTTGTAGTCACGGTGGTACGTTCTGTTGCTGTGTGTTTCCATTCCATGATTAATGTGATTTGACGAGTAGTAGTAAAATGTGCTCCAGCATGGAAAGTAAGCGTTTCCGGACACATGTCCACATAACGTATTTTCTTTCTTTGTGTGTGAGGAACGTTTCCTGAAAGTTTGGCCGTACCTTTTTGTAACACCCTGTATATCCAGTGCTCATACTGCCACACTTTCACTGGAGGTGTGAATGGCTAACGTTGTAAGCTATGTAAACATGACGACCTACTGTAGTATGTTTTGTATGCCGCCTGGTAGGCGGCGCGTGGGTCTGCTCCTGTAAACTAGCTTTGCACTGAGGAGCACGTAGGTGCGAAGCCGGATGTATCAAAGGTCACAAAGGTACACAGGCAAGATCTGTAGCGGCTCGCCCACTATGAAATAGAAACAATGTTGCTTGGTCGTCTACTCGGAATCAAATCGGATGAATCTGGAGCGGCGCTCGTAGAGCTGCGCAGCGCCGGCTAGTGGGCGCTGTCGTCGGTGTCGGTGTCGTAGTGCCAATCTAGCAGAGCACACCTACGTTGTGGCATCGTAGCTAGGATACCACATTATCTGCATGACAACAACAGAAATTCAACTCAACAGATTATGGCGATGTGTAACACCTGATGTCTGATACACACGGAATTAAGTAACAGTTTTTATCGATCAGAAGTAATGAATGAAGGAGTTTTAGCGATGTTGACAGATCTACATCTACATCAACATCCACATGGTTACTCTGCAATTCACACTTAAGTGCCTGACAGAGGCTTTATCGAACCATTTTAATACTACTACTCCACCATTCCACTCTCGAATGGCGCGTGGGAAAAAGAACACCCAAATCTTTACGTTCGAGCTCTGATTTCTCTTGTTTTATTATTATGATCATTTATCTCTACGTAGGTGGGTGTCAACAAAATATTTTCACATTCGGAAGAGAAAATTGGCGATCGAAATTTCGTAAATACGAGTAGATCTCGCCGCAAAGGAAACTGCCTTTGTTTCAGTGACTGCCACCCCAACTCGCGTATCACCCCTATTACGCGATAACACGAAACGAGCTGCCCTTCTTTGCACTTTTTCGATGTCCTCCGTCAATCCTATCTGGTAAGGATCCCATACCGCTCAGCAATATTCCAGCAGAGGACAGACAAGTGTAATGTAGGCTGTCTCTTTAGTGGATTTGTCGCATCTAAGTGTTCTGCCAACAATGCGCAGCCTTTGTTTCACCTTCCCCACAATATGATCTACATGGTCTTTCCAATTTAAGTTGCTCGTAATTGTCTGTGTAATTCCTAGGTATCTATGCCATCACTCTGTTACTGGCAGTGATAGTGGCTGAACGCGAAATATATTGTGATATTAAATCTGCATTATTGCTAATACGTCGATTTTCAAGAGGATGATGTGATTGTTACGGCTTACGTTTCCGGATTCTCAATGAAGATAACGGCCAGCCTTTATGGTGTCACGGGAAGCTTGATTAAAAAAGGGAAAAACGTCATCTGCCGAGTACAAAAGTGGGTGACAGTCCAAACTGACTGTAGAGACAGTAGGGATCTGAAGTGGAATTTGTCTTTAGGCTCAAAATAAGAGCATACCAGGTAATATATAAGACGTACACAAGATGTAGCACAGTGGAAAACTAACTGGCGTGCAATACACCGGCGATGATTCATCGTACAGAAACTATTTGAAGAACATTGATTAGTGCCGTGCGCATAAAAACTGGACACAATAACACTGGGATAACAATTCAAACTGTTTTTTAGTGGGGCATGTTTAATTAATAAACAATAAACAGTCTGAGAATGCTATATGATTGATGGATCCTCGTTTATACTCTTCCTGACCTCTGGACGGGATTGATCTTAAAGAAGGTGCATAACTGTCTATGCACCACTAAGAAGCATGGCGGGGTGTCAGTGACGCTGTTTGTACAATGTCAAACTCATGAGCCATCTACAGGGCTGGGTTATGTCAGTAGTTTGGGTGACCATCTTCACCCAATGTTGCGAATTCTGCTCCCTGGTGGGCAGTATGTGTACTAAGATGATAATCGTTCCATTAACATTTCTGTAACCACCCGACACTGCTTAAACCATGCTTTTGATGACGTACAAAACCTCACGTTAACCATTGTAGTAAACTTTTAGAGGACAGACAAGCTGCGCATTCGATTTCCTCATCCGTGGGTGCGTCCTTAAGAAATGGTGTTTCCTCAGGAGAAGCGGGTTGTATTTTGTCCGTCCTATGTGAATACAAACTATAATTCTCTCTAAAGTGAGGCGAACCGCCTAAAAACAAAGATATTTTTCTCTTTTCTTCGTTTCATTTCGACCAAATTATGTACAATGCATCCCTCAATTAGGAAAAAAACCACAAAAACATCTCGATCAAAACTAAAATCAATTTTCACGGAGATTGCGTTATTTATTCTGATTAAGTGAGAGAATATGCTGTCTCAGTTATCATGAAACTTTATGTTTTACCAAAACAGTGAGGACCGATCCACCACATGCAAACAAATGGCTCTGGGAAGTTTCAGATAGGACATCAGATGGTGCCGTGGGATCAGATTTGTATGCTTCTGCTGGTATACACTTTCCAAACGACAACTCAGGGTCACTTGGTGTTTATTTGGAATATACTGGCCTGAAACAGCAAACAACTAAGTTTATGGAACGACGAACTCGATCTCATGATTTGAATCCCAGAGAGCGCTTTGTCACGTAGCTATCGGCTACCGAATGTGTGTATCCTGCATAACCACACCCTCTATTTAGTTTTCGGCTTACTGCCTACGCGGCAATTAGAGTTCAACACGTGGCTGCAGTTCAGTCCACATCCCGGCCAAATTATAGTCGGATGCTTCCGCCTGTAAACACCCGTTCACTAAGCTGCCACCAAAAGAAGCCTGGTGTCATACGAATAAAAATCGTAAAACTTTGATAGTAACTATGGTACTTTCTTTGCGATACTAACGTCTCGTGCTTGAAGAATAACTCTGTTTCTTCTTTCTTTTATTTGCAGTGAAAGTGCTGTCATCTTGGTGCAGGAGATGAATGAGTTAAAGACTGTACCTCGACAGGAATTAGCTGAAACTAAAACTTCAAAAACTGTTCAGCAATGCCTAGCGCCATTTATCATCCAGTGGTTTCTGTCTCTGTTTATCGTTCTCGTATATGTTTATTGCTTGATATCTCTACAGCAGCAGTAACAGAAACCTTACCAATGACGTTCTCGTTACCATATAACATTTAAAACTGAATATGCAGAACAAAAATTTCGTGAGGACGCACTCTGTAACTATGCTGTCACACATAGGCCACTGCAAATGTCACACTGCGTGTAGCCTCAGATTGAAGCATGTTTATGTGGCTTACAATCTAAGCCAGCACCAGTGCCCTTAAAGCGTATCTTTTGAAAGGTCTAGGTACGTGTGAATCTAATCCCATTTGTTGGTTGAAATGGTTTAGTTACACTTAACCTTCTAAATGTAACTAACGTCGTTTCTTCTTTTTAGTGACTTCCAGGCCTCACTATCGTACGTCAGTTTCGATATAAATATTGATTGTAGAATCAGTAGCCGTTCTACTGCCTGCCTTATTTTTTAAATATTGTGCTACGTATATACTAATACCTTCCAACGGTTTTTTTTCTGTATTTCTGCTGTGAAAATGAAAAATATTACGATTAAAACATACAAATGGCAGATTTGTTCAACAGTTTTATTCTGCTGTAATATGTTCAATCGAACTCGTTCCTGGTGTCATTGAATATCATTATTTTTGCTTTCATGTAGATATCTTGTGGTCTATTTCATTTCAATAATAGAGGATTTCTGCAGAAATCACTGGATACGAAACGTGTGTCACTGGATACGAAACTCGTAACAAGATATATAGGTGTTAGGAGAACTGATTGAAGAATAAAAGAAGATACCAGAAGTAATATCCATACAACCTCACTTGATTGTATAATAACGAATTGCAAATGGTTCAATTGGCTCTGAGCACTATGGGACTTAACACACGAGGTCATCAGTCCCCTAGAACTTAGAACTACTTAAATTAACCAACATAAGGACATCACACACATCCATGCCCGAGGCAAGATTCGAACCTGCGACCGTAGCGGTCAGGCGGTTCCTGACTGAAGCGCCTAGAAGCGCTCGGCCACACTGGCCGGCAACGAATTACAGAGATAAATGATTGGCATACGTAAAATAGATGACAAAAGACTGGTTACTTCATACTTAACGATCTATAGACCTCAGGGAAAATGTAAAGTTGGAAGATTGTAACGTTGCGCGTATGTAGACAAGCTGACCGGTCGCCTATGATTGGTGCGAGGTAAGGTGAATTTGCTGCACGGCCCAGGGCACAGAGCACGCTGTGGCCAGCCCAGCTAGTTTATTCGCTGTGGGGAAAGCTGAACAGCGCTGTCTACAGTGACACACCAACTACATCCAACGATATGTAATGATGTTTATTCGCTGCGGAAGTGAACTACGACAGTCAATCACATTCACTATTCGGGAGACATTTCAACAGGCATATCCGCATGTGGCTAGTATGTCAGGTGTTATGACGATCTTCCTGAAACACTTGCCAGTTATGCGAAAGTATTTCTAAGAAACGCTTCTTTTAAGATGTCATTATATTTACAGAACTTTTCAGACAGTCATGCAGGGAACATTTTTCATAATGTAGTGCATGCCTCATGAAACCAGAAATTAACTCCACCGTACAAACAAACTTACATTTTTCAGATTATGTGATATGAAAGCTACATCTTGTGGAATGAGATACTGACTAACCACCTCGCTCAACTTAATCCGTTTACTGGCAGTGTGGATGTTCATTATTTTGTCGAATGTCAATTCTTTGTATATCTTGAATAGCGAAGAACTGATGTCTTTTGTTCATCAAATAGTTTTCTACTTACTGGATACGATGCATATCATCATGACATTAATGAACTTCGGTGTCGTATCTCAAAGTCCTTCATGCGCTTCCTTTATCACTTGCATCGTTTCGATGTACGAAATTGCCCGTACATTCAATGAGTCCGACTGCAGTAATGCGTAATTTCAACACGTCCTTTCTGATAAAATCCATTTTTCTTGGTATTGCCAGTGACTTAACTGATCTTTATACTTATTCTCTTCTGCATTCCTAACATCATTTTCTGACGTATAATGTGCAAGGCCTTCTTAGTATCCACAAACATATAATGTTTCTGTTTTCTATTAAACCTTCTTTATACATACATTTACATATTTATTCTAAAGCTATATCAGAGTTTATGGTATCCTAAGAAAAGAAGCACAAGCTTAAGTTGGACAAGGGAGTGAGAACTTGGGTGAGGCTCTCTCTGTTGAATCATCCCAGCATTCATATGAAGTAAGGAAAACGCGGTTAAATCGATTGAACGTCGGATATCTATTGCTTTCGTACTATTATGGTTCAAATGGTTCAAATGGCTCTGAGCACTATGGGACTTAACATCTGTGGTCATCAGTCCCCTAGAACTTAGAACTACTTAAACCTAACTAACCTAAGGACATCACACACATCCATGCCCGAGGCAGGATTCGAACCTGCGACCGTAGCAGCCGTGCGGTTCCGGACTGAGCGCCTAGAACCGCTAGACCACCGCGGCCGGCGTACTATTATGGACCAGGTCTAATTTATTGATCTTTACAACAGCTCACTGGATATACAAACGCCGAAAGTACAGGATAATACGCAGCTTTTGCGAAAAGAGAACTGGAGGCTTGTTGGTCTGCATTACTCTGTCCCGTTCGTATTCTATCTTGTGTTGCCATTACGTTCAGTGTACTAGATATGATGCAAGTAGTAGACTCTAATTCCCTCAGAGTTAACGTTTCACTAAAACAACAGTGCTTTGTTCCGAGGATTCAGTTGTACTACCCTGGACTAATCATATTGTGCTAATTTAACCTGAACAGTTACAAAAATGTGTGCAGAAGCGGGTGACACAGGGACTATGAATGCTGTAAATTTTGCATATGGTCTAAGTTTCCCACTAAATCTTCAAGTACCGAATTCATCAATTCGTCCTTCTCAGGTCGCTTGAGAACTCCCTCGATATTCAATCGATATGAGCAAGTCCAATGGTTTAGAAATAACTTGGGGTTCAAATGATCCTTCACATTTGCTGCTACTCAGCTGTATTGACTTACATCCAGTCACGCTTAAGGCAAGTTCCTAATCTTTACATCAAGATGGCTGCATTACACAGGCAGGTCAAAATTTTCTTGAAATCACCTTGTGTATATACTTTCCTACATACAAAAGCATATAGAGGAAACAGTACCAGTATGCTGCTGACGTATTCCTATAGTTCATTTATACTTATTAGACTTTATTCGGAGCCTTAGAGAAAAGGTCTAAAACGCGTATGATGCGTGTTTGAGCGGTCTAAATCCACGAGCACACATGGTCGATAGTAGGAAATTATCAGGATTGGGACACATTAGATCGCTTCCCAATTTCTCAAACCAATTCCACATCTGTCCGATTATTGTAGTTCCTGCACTGTTCCCACTACCCTCATCCCACTCCAACTTTCATCCAGCCAACTGTCCTAAGACCACCCAAGCTCCCCCATTTCGATGTCACAAGACTGTCTACCGTTTCAAATGCGACCTGCAAATATGCATGTCACTTTCATTAATTTAGATATGGGTTAAGTAATTTAGAGAATCAGAGTCGTGGGGATTGCAGTCTGACTATATTAATTTAAAGCCTTGGATCACAGTGACTGGTAATACAGTGCCCTATGTTATTTTCCTTCTTTAAGATGATGAAAGACTCTCTGTTTTCTAAATGCTCCTGCAATGCACTGGAGCTGAGATGGGAAAAACAGAAAATGTTATGGGGAATGACACTTTGCTGGGCAACCGAAGAGGCAGGCATTGACTCCTTGGACGTATGGGCTGAAGCGTCGACCCAGGAGGCCGCTAAGCATTGTCTACTGTACAACTTTGGGTAGGTGAGTGGGCCACCAGGGGGTGGAGGGAGACATAAGCAGTTGTCGTGTGCTGTTTTCTCACGTTTTTGAGACCGCCTTGATAGATAGTATTTCCTAAGTTTGGAGGCCTGCTATGTGAGGCTAATTCCATGGGAGCGAAGAAATGAGATTGAGTGTTAGAGTATGTCGTCATGAGCACAGAGCTTGTACTTTTTATCAACAGGAGACACTTTTGCTACATTATTGATGCCTGAAGTTGATGCACTGTTTTGGTGGGACTCACTCTATATTAAAGGGGAATCTCGCTATTGGGTCGCAACATTTTGTGCGAGGGGCATTCAGTAAGTAATGAAGTAAATTATTTCTGAAAATAAGTTGGTTCGATTCAGGATTCCAGTACATCTCATTATTCCCCAATCTATTTGCTACAAAGTGCTGTTTTTCAACATAATCTCTGTTCAATGCAATGACCTTACACATCGACCAAACGCCACTTATGCCTGCATGGTACCAGTCGACTGGTCGACGTCAGACCCAACATCTTGCTGCATGAATAACCACCACATCTTCCACATACTGCTTCCCACGGAGTACATCCTTCACTGGAGTAAACAGCTGCAAGTCAGAAGGCGAGTAACCGAGTGGCACAGTCCTTTGAGTACCTCAACTGTGGACGAGTGTCTCAGCAATACCAACGTAGATCTCTAGCTGTGCTGTGAAGTATTTGATTGTAATCCATGGATCAAATGTAACAAGAATGTGCGTATGTTCTAAAACTGTAGGTGTCAGAGCTATGTCCGGAAATCAGGCACACAAGAGATTTGACACTTGTGCGCGACCTTGTAAAGAGGATGACAGACCCATCACCCAGCGAGTCACCATGCGGTGAATTAACGAGCATTTCGCTCATGACCGAAACAGCCAGCCTACAGGAAATGTGAAACGAGCCCTCTGGTCCAGGACCGTGTGCCACAAAGGGCACAGATTCACCATGAGATGGGGAAACACACATGCGTCTATTGTCTATTGAGACCTAAGTGCTGCAGTGTGCGGGTGAGACAGACGAGAACCTACGTCATAGGAAACCCAGTAGAAGGTGTTTTTGGCTAGGGAGACGTAGCAGTGTTAAATATGGTGGACCTATGATCGGTCATAAAGGAAAACTTTTATGGCAAATTTTTAATTCTGTAGTAATTCAGGGAATGAAGCCACTGTAATTTTAATCAGCCATCCGCCATAAATTTTCATGGTGATCCCAATAAAACTTGAATATTGATCATATCTATAATAGTTTAGGATATACTGTTCAAATGAAATTCACAAGTTTTGTAACAAAGTCCTGAATGCTAAAATCTGAACGCTTTAGTCGACCATAACGATCGACATTTCATATAGAAGCACATCATTAAAATGACAAATGTTGTAAATACCAACACTGTAACTTCATTCGTTTAAAGATTTAGTAAATTTAAATTATCAGTATTTTCTGTTTAGCATCAGATCATTATTTCCTCCACACAAAACACATCGCACGATCACAGCATGACACCTTATACAATCATTAGGTAATAGATTTTTTTTTGTAAAGTTTAGTGCATAATAGTTACTTTTGTTCTGTATTTATTTATCAGAAAGGACCTTGGTGTAAGGCTACTAGCCGTGGCATTCAAAGCCAAGAAGGAAATTGTATTGGTTTTATGTAAAAGAAGTTAACCTTTATTATGTAATTGATATTACTGTTACTTTATTTACAACGTGTAACTGGTCAAGCTTTGATTATTTAAATATTTTAAAATGTAAAATAACGTTGAATAAGCTGTAGCCAATCAGATGGACTGCTTCAGGGAACGAAACTGCACCAGTCAGTTGAGCAAAGATGCTCGGCACGCCGTAGACGCGGCCCGGGACGGGCGGAGGCAGTGCTGGTGGAGACGTGAAAGCGAACGGTCGGCCTTTAGGTAGCTAGGAAGTGAAACGCCTTAGAAAATTTCGCGTTGTGTGGTATCAGTGGACTTAGTTTCTGAGTAATGAGCAGCCGCGCGCCTGGTGTGAATTCTGACTTTTCGCATAGATAACGAGGTGGAGTATTGAACTTACAATTCGGTATGAGATTGTGAATGATCGAACTGTGTAAATGGATATGCGCTCGAGTGTAACAGTAACTCTAAATAAGACCACTTTCACTGTTGGTTTGCTTTCTGAATAAACATTGTTCTATCCAATTCGCAACTGTGTGATCTGCATCATTTATGGGTCGTTAATTGAGTTCCCGATATCAGTACTCGTATTACAGTTATTAAATGTGAAGTTAACTTTGTTATTCGCAAATTTGCCAACAGCCAGACGATTTAACCAAAGGGTCAAAATGGTTCAAATGGCTCTGAGCACTATGCGACTTAACTTCTGCGGTCATGAGTCGCCTAGAACTTAGAACTACTTAAACCTAACTAACCTAAGGACATCACACACATCCATGCCCGAGGCAGGATTCGAACCTGCGACCGTAGCGGCCGCGCGGTTCCAGACTGTAGCGCCTTTAACCGCTTGGCCACCACGGCCGGCAAAGGGTCACAAGTGTCTAATTTAAGCCGTGTACTGCGACACGTGCGGTTCAACCCCTAGACGAGTTTGAGCCAAGACATTTCGATGAGGAGGAACGGCATGTGAGCCCAAACATCGTTGTGACGTTATCTCGCAATGCTTTTGTTCATTGACAGGTCTACGTAGATTTTCTGCAAGCACTTATGAATATCTGCGATATTCTGGTTTTCTACTAAAGGAAACTCAGTGATAGCTGTCTGCTTGGAAATCACCTCCTATACAGATGCCAATTTGAAGGTTACGTATAGAGCTGCCACCTATCAAAACTTATGAAGCTGTAGGGGATGAATCGGGAATATTGCACTATATTCCAAAGGAAATTCTGCAGTTTTTCAGCCGAAATTTGCCAAGAAAAAAAAATTGTGGCGGCTTACTTATTGAACGCCTCTCGTAATTCTGCTATTGGTAACAAACCCTGTTTACCGGGAAAAAATAGTGCACGGCGTAACGGAGTGACAAATTTAGAAGACTCGCAGCTAGACCTTCATAGGTGGTGTTAAGAAGCATATAATTTATGGGTTTACCATGGAGTCAGTTGGAGGTTCACGGTGGATTCGATCTGTGGTAAACCGTTTTAATATGTTGATGGACTTTGAACGAAATGGAGAGGAGAACATCTTAAGAGACAAGTAGAGTACAGTGTTGGTGACATTGCGATGACCCGTAATCTCCTCCGGAGAACCAGCCACTACCAGCAAACGTTCATCTCGGCGCACGAAAATTTCATGGTTAGCATTAAAGACGTCACCGGTGCATAGGTTAATTTCGTTCATCACCTGTGAAATTTTATACGACTGCCTGTCTCAGGTTCAAAGACCACGTGTTGATTGCATGACTGATTTATTCATTCACCAAGATCTGAGTCACTGTGCTTTACGGTAGAGATTTGTGGCGTTAAGTTTGAGTCTCAGTTCGGTATTTGAGTAAACAGGGTGAAATGTTCTCGGGTAGTAGAGTAGCACTGTTCTCCATACCAATCTATAATCAGAAGTTTCATACAGTAATATTTCTCATCTGTTTCCTTGTCTCTTTCTCATAAATTCGGTGATCAGTGTTTTAATGAAATAAATTGGATTGTTTAAATAGAAGAGTCCTTTTGTCAGATATCCACCTGTCACATTCATTACTATTATTCAAATATCCCACTTTAGGATCGATACGTAGGACCTACTACCATGTTATCCATTTAAAATTGTGCATATGTAAATTCACAAGGTAGGTCCTAGAGATGTGTTAAGCCAACAATTAGTGTTTTGGACTGGGGAGTATTTAGCAAGCTTTGTAGCCAAAAGGTTCGTGGTTCGAGTCTTACCATGTTTAATTTTCTTAAATACAGAGGTGACCCTTGTAGTGCTGTCGAGGCCTGCGCCGTTGTTGCTGGTCCTGTACTCCCGTGTGTTTGATTGACGGTAGTGTGCCCCTCTCCAACAATCCCCCCTCCATATCGCTTCCATTTCCATGACTGACAGGCCCGACCGTCACACATTTACATTTCCGTAATTGCCTTGTGGCACCTAAAATGGAGCTTTAAACTTCGAAGCCGGTGGTGCAATAAATAAAATATTACTGTAAACTGGTACGGAATCCTTTTCTATGAATGTGTTTCATGGAACTCTGTACTCTGGATATAGCAGCAAATTAATGCGCGCATCATGCAAACTGTAGGGGTATGTCAAACATGTCTCCAAAACACATCCTGTGTTTGAATCAGCCGCCTCACTTGAGAAATCATCTAATGTGACACTACATGGTTTGATAGCTATTGAAACCCGAGAATAGGTAGATATTTTGGCGTGACATATGTGTATAAATAATATTTAGGCATTTGATATCTCTTGAATCAACGGATGTTTTATTAGATGATTCACTCATTCGCGTATTATTTGCCTTGGCCTGTCTAATGACTTATTGGCAAAGTTGTTCACGAATCCCGCGCTCAAGCAACAGCAACAGGTCGACATCTGTTAAAAGTTCGAGTTTGACAGCTATGTTTTTGCCATAGCGTCCCACGAAAGCAATGGCATAGATTATTAGAAGGCAGGATCCAACTTACATCTTTCCTTGATGTACCCCAGAATTGTTCGAAGACATTTGCAAGTAAATGCACAGTAGAGTTCATTTATAACGGCGTGCATGCTGCTCTGAATTAGAGGTGTTAAGCCCACACCAAACATGCACTGTCTGTTCGTATTCTGGATTCATTGTATCATCCTCAGTAAGTTTACTAGGTATAATATGGAGTAATATGGTTTCGCCGAGTTTCTCCACTGAATACAAACATTCGTATGTGGAGACCTATTTCGTCGTTATGAGCTGAAATTTAGCATAACTGAAGTGTGGAGCTCGAGTGAGATGCATGTAATCCTGATGCATGCATTCAGAAAGTTTCTCACTTGGTGCCTGCATGAGTCTTAATGAGTATAGGAAGCACAGCGTAACATTCTTTGTGATTCCCTTTGAAATTGAGATATATCTTTCAGTCTGTAACCGCCTCACGTTATTTAATAGCTCTCTATCGGGAAAACGAAAGGAGAGGATTGGCGATTCCACGCAGAGACGTAGGCGGCTGTTTGATTCTAGAGTGTGCCTGAAACCAAACTTCACAGTGCTTCTTAAGATCGTAGGGACCTACATTTAACTATATTCTTTAAATGATAAAAGTATATCTTTGGAAAAAAGTTTGAGATAAGTAAATGGCGCCTAATTCAGCTCATACATAAATTGACAGCTCTCACTCCGTCTACTAGAATACAAAATTTAACTTGAAAAGTATGTTGTGAAGGGTGAAACTGACACATGTATAACTTCTACCAAGATCCGGCAACTTCAACGGTCACTTCATTAATGTTGAAACACTCACGAGGCACTAGTCGTCGTATCACACGTAATACAGTATTTAGAAATATCCCTTCCAGATATCTTGACGAAACTTCTTCCATAATTATATCTTACGTTCTCTATACACTGAACTCCTCAAAAATTTAATCATGCAGATATTTCTCCAAATTAGCATAAGTAGACCCACACTGGGGCATCATAATCAACATCATTGCCACCCATCTCATTTGAATTGCATGTACCTTGTTTTCCAAAATAAGTGTGTTCTAATATAGGATTCCCTACCTGTTGGCGCAAACCGTTACTTACTGAAACCTTCCAGAAGGACATCGGTAAGTTATCCTTCGCAAGCAGGTGCTTGTAATCGATTAGTTAGTAAGATCATAGACAATGGTACACTTACAGGTACCTGCCAGCGGAAACATTAACCTGATCAGTACATAAACTGATTTCAGTCAGCGTCTCCACAATGCTATGAGCATCATTCCCACTCTGTTTATGAAAGAAAATGGATATTTATCAGGGTAGTTTAGAAAATAAAGTTGCATAAATTGTGCTGCACGGTTGAATTTAATTGTTAGATGGCATTGACCCCTGGAGTGATTAGCTATATTAGTAAACAGCTACTCATAAATAGACCAATCAATGCTTTGTCATACACTGCTCGATTTTCCCACATTTTTGTTACAGGAAAATTGGTGTTATAAGTCACATCAACTTCCTCTGCACGTTCTTCAAATTCAGACAGCAACAATCTCGCACCACAGTCCTGATATATATGACCTACAACAATTACGACGCGAGTCCTATTAACACACAGCCTGTTAATGTACTGCAAATGGAACGCATCATTCTGTATGGGTAGTCTGTGAGGCAGAGGGGACACCGTGATAACCCACCATAGGAGTCGGAAGAAATTCATAGTCAGTATACACTACAAGTGGTACTCGCTCCATGTAGAGAAAATCCTTAAATTTTAAGAATTTAGTCCCCTCCGTAGGGTTCTTTATAGAGCAATCCCAATGTTGATCTGTTAGTCTACTGATTATATAAAACGCGTCGACACATCCACAACAAATCTACATGAACTTTAAGTGCTTTTAATTGGGATGAAATAAGGTCTCATATATTCTAGATCCAGCTCTAGTGTTATTTGGTGTCACAAGGGTCGAACAACGAATCTGCTTTTTACGTGTGCTGGCCATCGAAATCGGAATAGCGGAGGGGACCTGAAACTTCATATTCAGTATTAATGTTAGTAGCATTTTATTAACCAAAGTCGTATGTGTGAATAAATAAAATAGGATTTTGCCTCTCAAACTTACCAACATCTTGGAGTTTCATGGGAAATTCCATTCCATCATGTTTATAATAAACATCATACGTGTTATATACATCAGTATTCTTGGGGGCGTATCTCGAAATTTCTCTCGCAAGGAAGAGGGGATCACCCAAAGCAAAAGCTGTTGTTATTTCATACATTAACGATACCCTTTTTGTTACCAGTATCTGCTGTAAAACAGATACACCATCAAAGCGAATGGAAACTTGATAAACAACAAGCCGGAAGTCGAAAAATTTTGAATAATCATTTTTTAAATGTTATAGAGAAAATAGGATCTAAATGTTCATTAGAAGAAGCAAGGCAGCTAATGGAAGAGGCCTTACCCACACCATTTGATACAACTGAAATTCCACCCACCTCTCCTTCTGAAATTAGGAAGATAATAAACTCTCATAAAAAGAAAAGCTCACATGGAATTGATGGTATTTCCAGCAGGATATTAAAAGCTTGTTACCAAGAAATAAGTGGCATTCTGAGCCACATATATAATAGCTCTATGAAGCAGGGTATTTTTCCAGATAGACTGAAGTATACCATTGTTAAACCACTGCATAAAAAAGGGGATACGTCTGATGTCAACAACTACCACCCAATCTCTCTTCTGACTGCCTTATCCAAAATTCTTGAAAAAGTATTGTACTGTAGAGTAGCTTCACACCTTTGTAAAAATAAAGTTTTAACAAAATGTCAGTTTGGTTTCCAGAAGGGTTTTTCAACGGAAAATGCTATATATATACCTTCAGTAATGAAATATTAAATTCTCTGAGTAACCGGAAGTCACCTGTTGGGATTTTTTGTGATCTATCAAAGGCTTTTCATTGTGTAAATCATGGAATACTTCTAGATAAGCTCAAGTACTGTGGTATGAATGGGACAGTGCTCAAATAGTTTAAATCATACCTAACTGGAAGAGTGCAGAAAGTTGAAATAAACAGTTCACATAATATGCAAAAAAACTGGTGATTTCTTAAACTGGGGAACAATCAAGAATAGGGTGCCGCAAGGCTCGGTCTTGGGTCCTCTGCTGTTCATAATATATATTAATGACTTGCCATTCTATATTCACGAAGATGCAAGGCTGGTACTTTTTGCCGATGATACAAGTATAGGTATCACACCCGACAGACAAGAATTAACTGGTGAAATTGTAAATGATGTTTTTCAGAAAATCATTAAGTGGTCCTCTGCTAATGGGCTCTCATTAAACTTTGACAAAACACAGTATATACAGTTCCACAGAGTAAATGGAATGACACCATTAATAAATATAGACTTCGATCAGAAATCGGTAGCTAAGTTAGAATATTCAAAATTTCTAGATGTATGCACTGATGAGGGGTGGAACTGGAAAAAACACACTGAGGATCTGCTGAAACGTTTGAGTTCAGCTACTTATGTTATTAGGGTCATTGCAAACTTTAGCGATATACATCTGAGTAAATTAGCTTACCATGCCTATTTTCATTCTCTGCTTTCGTATGGCATCATATTCTGGGGTAACTAATCATTGAGTAAAAGAGTGTTCATTGCACAAAAGCGTGTAATCAGAATAATTGCTGGAGCCCATCCAAGATCATCCTGCAGACACTTATTTAAAGAGTTAGAAATCTACACTGTAGCCTCACAATATATATATTCACTTATGAAATTTGTTATTAACAATCTGAACGAATTCAAAAGTAATAGCAGTGTACATGGCTACAACACTAGGAGAAAGGATGATCTTCACTACTCAAGGTTAAATCTAACTTTGGCTCAGAAGGGGGTAAATTATGCTGGCACAAAAGTCTTTGGTCACTTACCTAATAGAATCAAAAGTCTGACAGATAGCCATATAGCACTTAAAAGGAAATTTAAAGAATTTCTTAATGACAACTCCTTCTACTGATTAGATGAATTTTTGGATATAGTAAGTGAGTAATTTCCCAAACCCCACAAAAAAAGAAAATATTGTGTGTCATGTAATATTCTGTCTAATGTAATGTCTTGTATAGACACCTTTTATTAACCTGACACGTTCCACATCATTACGAAGTGTCGTATTCATGATCTATGGAACAAGTACTAAGCTAATCTAATCTAACTTAATCTCCCTTTTAATAGTTCATATATAGTGTAGGCAATTGCAGCCTTTCTCGGCATATTCCACTGATAAATTCCTCTCAGGTTATCAGTCGAGTGGTGGCGTCGTCGTCTTGTTGCAACGTTTCAATGAGTTTCGTACCCATCATCTTCTGGCGAAGGTGATGAGTACGAAACTCATTGAAACGTTACGACAAGACGACGCCACCACTCGGCTGATAAGCCGAGAAGAATTCATCAGACATACACAGTGAGCAAATTTTCAGGCACAAGACTCTACTAAGAGCTTTCCTAGAATCTCGTCTTTGGAATTCGGTGAATAGGGCCAAAAAGTGTTACGGACGTATTTCCCATACCATTCAGCGAACGAGATGCTGTGATATATCACGGCAATTTCTCTCCATATATGCATGGCAGATATCGGATTAACACAATGCAATTTAGGAACTGTGATCTGACAGCGTAATTGGTGGGATGTTACCCATTATTTATGGTTTTGGCCGCTTTCCATTGCCAAGTGCGTTGACACAGTTTTAGGGACATGGCTGGACGACAATACCCTATGGAACTGCCGATTCGGGAAAGTGATATCCTCTCCTGAAGTGCACCTTGAATCACTGAATATTGTAATTTTGGGGTCTAGCTTTCCTCACACACCTGACTGTTGTAATGGCTGATTGAATGGGCAGATGAGCTACCTTTGGCTGAAAGACTTAATACTAATACTAACACTAACTCTAACGCTAATACTAATAGTATCCCTCACCAATGTAACAGCTTGGTGTAGTTTGAAGTGTAGGCCACAATGAACACTCAGAATGTGCAGACTGCAATGATATAGTGGTCCACACTAGCCCCAACAACTGCACTGACTGTGGTAACATTGTCAAATCGAACAAACTGGACATTGAAACAGGAGACGTTAATCAATGGGAACAGCCAGAGGTAGGAGTGCATGAGTGTTGTGGTGGCAACAGTTGTAGAGTAGATACATGCTGTGGTGGCTCAAGGGTCACCTATGATGAGATGTTTTGACTTACAGACAACTGTGATGGTATAGGTTGTGGTGAAGGATCTAATACCTCTTTATCCAGAATTTCTAGAACAAGCAAACAACTTCATGTGAGTATTATATCAAACAGAAACAAAAGACTTAACAATTGCTGTAATACGTGGACTGTGAGATTGTGAGGCATCACATTAACTGAGAATGTCTGTGGTGCCATCAGCTGCAGAGGCGTTTAAATGGGTATGGGTTGATGTGGCGCAAATGTCGTCTGTCGTCCATGATAAGAATGCAGGCAGTGGAGACGATGTAGGATCTGGGACACACACACACAAATGCTTCAAATGGCTCTGAGCACTATGGGACTTGTCGTCTGGCGTCATCAGTCCCCTAGAACTTAGAACTAATAAACCTAACTAAGGACATAACACACATCCATGACCGAGGCAGGATTCGAACCTGCGACCGTAGCGGTCACGCGGTTCCAGACTGTAGCGCCTAGAACCGCTCAGCCACTACGGCGGGCACACACACACACACACACACACATATCATCAAAAGTGTAGACAGATAACAACAGTAACACCTGGACTGCTACTTATGCGTATACTCAATATGAGAAACTGAAATGCTTTGGAGTTGTCTGGAGTCACTGTTCCCAGAATACTCATGAAATCCTGTTGTGTATTTAGTGAGGATCCCTCCAATGATATAGAGTCATCTACAAAACAGTGCCTAATATATACTTTAAAGTGTGTAGAAACATTTACTAGTACTTATTGAATAACGTGTCAAGGTTGTAACTAGCATTGTGTTGCTGTTTCTGATCAAAAACTGTAGTCAGTTTCTTTTAATGGAATCTAGTATATTTTTCATCATCAATTATTTGAAGGGAATACAAAATAAAATGTATAATCATTGTGTAAAAAGTAAAACATTATGTATATATGCTTAGAATACATTATATATATATATATATATATATATATATATATATATATATATATATATATAGCTGAAATTAGGCAATTGTAACATAGCTTAAACTCCCTCATTTGATGCATCTATAAACAAAAGTAGAAAACAGAAAACAAAAGATTTCCTCAGACCCATTTGCACTATGTCACTTCATGTTGAGAAGATGTCTTTAGTGAATTGTCAAGCGTCTAACATACAGACCTAAGCAGCTAATGAAAGCGGAAATTACTTTCAGAAACAGTTTCAGTATCCATTTACGCCATAGGAGTTACCATTTAAGCAGTACATGTGAGGGAATTTTTCATGGATAAGTACCCTTTACCATCTAATCAGTTGCTACAGAATATGAAAGAAGACATAATTGGGGAATTTAAATATACCTAAATTAAAAATCTGTTATAGTATCATGAATGTTCTTTGTTCACAAGCTCTTTTGTTCCACTCCAAGGAAAACCATAGTCAATGCAGCCTCATCTTCATAGTTATTAAGTGACATGTGGAGTACACTTCTGTATAGAAGGGTTTTTTCACATACCACACACAAGCGTCGGTATCTGAATACTAGTTTGGGTGCAAAACTCTCTGACTCTAAATAATCGCAGTTATAGAATTCGAAGGAAAATCAGAATTGGCCGTATTTTGTTGTTTTATTGTCAGCATAATCTATTTACGGTCACTTAGTGACCATCCTCAGTGCTGTAATATACAATTCAAAAAAATTCTATCCACTATTTGGTCGTGTGCACACAACACGCCATGGAGTCGCTGTTATACTAATCTCTCTTTCCTTGTCCCTGTGTCCCACACTCCTCAGGGTCAGAATGTTTATAAGCTGATTTGGCAAGGTTAATTGAAGGATTGAAGGGGTGGAAGAATGCCCTTCCTGTCGCCACCCTGGTGGATGAGATGATGAAGACAACACAAAACGATGATGAGGACGAGAACAACACAACACCCAGTCCCTGAGCGGAGAAAAATCTGTCGTGCTGACCGCACAGCCATTGGGGTGGACAATAGCGGGTATACTAATACCTCGAACTATCTGTTAGTATGTTGCCTTTTATTATGAATATTAGATTCGGTTTCTAATCCAGTCTATAATACTTCACATAATCTCCAAGTGCATCAGCAGAACCTGTATACAGTTATTAATTTGTGGACAGAGCGACTCTGCAATGTGTAATGAAGACCCAAATAGTGAAGCTGGACAGCTCTCATAGTTGAAGTGTAAAATATCGTGGACCATGCTGCAGGCTTGTCCACAAATCGGACCTCCTACCTATGGAATCTGCGCCACCTGAAAACCAACTTTGTGATTAATAAAAGGAGTACACGATGTAATTGTGTTAGTCTCGCCAGCAATCTCGTGATAAGGACTTTGAATTTTTAGGTACTTTTTCTCCACAATTCAGAATCGACCACATTGCATATATGCACACAATCTGATTCAACATTCACAGAGTAACACACGTGCACACAGCGTCTAATATATTTTCAGTAGGTATACAATTGTCGGTCGACTACTGCCGCCCATTAGACATAATTACTACAGTTAAAAAATCTACACACATACACATGCTGAAGGGTTATTTCAAAGACGGAAAGGGGTACTATAACATGAGTGATAGCTTCTGTACACTGAGAAAAGATCGCTGCATGCTTCTATTTCTTGTAATTATAACTAGTCCTGTGCAGCTGCATATATCGCACAAGTGGATGACACCTCTTACCAAATTGACTTACTATACCACTTTTCTGTAATATAATTCATTGTCCTCCAAGTCATAGCACTGTATACGTATCATGTACACAACATCCATACACTCCATTTGATCATGCAGCTCGATCTGTTGCCCATAGTACCTGGCCAATTCAGTTATGTATTGAACATTTGGTACGTTTTTGCTTTCTTTGAATTAGTGACTACATGATAATGTTAAGACTGCAATGATGTGCGTAAAAAGTTACATGCCAAATCTTCATGCAGGTTGAATACATTACATGTAGAGCTCAGTGTTACACTAACTACCCACTGAGCTAAATTGTACAAGTTATCCGCGATGGTATTCATTTCCACAGCTAACAGTGCAAGTACATTCAGTTTTTATAGTAATGTTACTCAAAAGTTTTTGTTGTACACATCGAGCTAACACTGCAGAAATCTAATGCCTATGTCTGTCCCCTGACTAGCCACAATTTCCAATACTTACGCATATTTGCAAACGTTAATGACTGTGCATTACATCTGGAGACAACAAGATGCATGCCACCACCACATACTGTCGTTACCTCTTTGACAGCGGTGCAAAGATGGCTAAAGGCGATTTCCAGTACTTGAGCATGTTGTGGCATGTCCTTTTTCCATGGTCCAGTGAAGTTTCTGCGTGCTGTTAGTAAGTTCTAGCATGCCTCTACTAAGAAATATAATGCTCACATCCCTCTCCTAGCTAACTGCGATTTCCAGTATTTACCCATGTTCTGCATTACATTATTCACCATAGCACTGACATTTCGATACAGATCGCTGCTGCATCATGTCATGTCATGCAAATAATTAATCGTTGCATCTGCTAAGGAGTAAGGATATTTGTATGAACTGTGCTGATGTGGGTGATGTAAACCAGTTGTGTTTTATTAAAAACAGTAATTTATTTATTTGTCATCCAGTTTAAAAGGAACAGTACATTTTTTCGCATGCATTCATAAATGTATCACTTGGAGTGTTAAAAGTATGTAACGCAGGATATGTATTACCTTCTAGATTTTCTACTGCAACATGTTCATATATGGATCCAGCGCAAGTCACCTTTTCACAACCTTCCGAATAAATATGTGTATTTGTATGATCTAATATCTTAACATTTCTGTGTAATGAATATTAGATCCGTTCCTGAGCAAACCATGGGGTTTACAGGTCACCTGTAGTTCACTTCTTCATGTGCTGAAACATTTGACATATAACAATGCTGTTTGTGATGACACATTCATGTAGAAAATTGTAACAGTATCTCCTTCTTCCCCCCTCCCTCCTCTCAAATGTTATGAAAACCGATGTTTATCGCCACAAATTCCCCATTCTCATCATGAAATCCTTCAAATGATTTCAATTCCTTTTTGTACAACTCTTTGTATTAGTCCAGTGAGTGATGGATAATTAGTTACCTTATTTTGAAGTATTAACGAATATTCAGCTGTGCCTGCTGGGAAATTTTCTTTAGCCTAATATTCTATATATTCAGCAGGTCCTATTTTAACGATTTCATTTTGTTTTGCATAGTCAATTATGACAACTGGTGCTGTTTCTTGGATTGTCTCACTCTCAACATACCACATCCATCTTTATTACCTTCCTGGAATGAACTTCAAAAGTTCGAATACATGTCATCTACTAAACTGTAGAAGCTCTGGTCACAATTCTGTTGTAAACTGTTATACAGTTATGTTTCAGATTCGTCTGTTTATACTGATTTCCTTTCATGTATGGAAAGCTATTCCTTCTAAGAATTATAACGTCTTGGTGTTAAATAACTATTCTCTCATCATTGTTATTAAACATTACCAAAGTATAAGATATATGTGATAAATACTTACACTCAGTAATTCAGTCATCATATTCTACATGCAAAATCATGGAAGTAACTACATTATTGTTGTTGTTGTGCAGCTTCAAATGTATAGATTTAAAGAAGTGGTAGGTAGTCTGTGTTAGCATGTTAAGGTTTGTATTGTCATACCCCAACTCGTTTGGGACTTGTAATTAATCTGAGAAATATAGAAGACATTGGTCGAGCTATATGTATCAAAACAGATAAGTTTCTTATACAGTTCTATTTTTCACGGTCTATTTCATGAAAAATGAAGACTGAATTTGGTTTCACTATGTCCGGTACTGCTACAGTTGTGTTGTTAGTACATTCATTATAGATACTTCATCAGAAACTGTGTTTGCTTCTTTTTATAGTTGGTAGGCCTACTTGGGTTCGAAATATGTTTTTGAAAATACGTATACAAGTTTGAAGTCAAGTCCATCTGAATGGGTTAATAGTGTCATATAACATTAAGTTCCCGGCAATATGAAGGACCTACACCTTTGCACATATATTGTTGGGTAGAAAAGAGCGATTTCTAATCAACTTTTTTTAATAGTCATATGACGAATCGATTTTTTAAACTGCTTTGCAAAGATGTTGTTTCTTCCATAATAGCATGTTGCTGCATACAGGATTAAATTACTATGTTGGGGATTTTGTAGGGAAAAGGACTATCAAGTGTTTATGTATTTCTAAGCCCTTGTACATGTTGTTAGATAGATAAACCGTGTGAAATAAAATATTAGTACCATTACAGAGTCTAGCATGTTAGGTTCACGTACAATATGATGTGTTAATACACAATAGCTATCATAACCTCTAGTTGTATGTTATTCTACTGGTTGAAAGTCAGTAAAAACTTCGATTAAATTTCTGTACATATTGTACTTTCTACATACTTATGCCAGCTGGTTCTTTGGTTAACACCTCTTTGTACATCATAATTTGCGTATATCAAGTATTTAAGTAATTGTTGTTACAGATGTATTCTTTCATTATTTTTGAAGATTGAAGAAAGTACACCGATAATTTCACTACATGAGTTTGCATAAATTGTCTAAACATGGGTGATAATTTCATTGAATTTTCACACAGCTGGTTCAACTTGTACCTCATTTATGTCAGCTACCTTTTACAGTATAGATGGTTTTCAAGCACAACCACTGGACTGAAACTGTGACCTGAATACATTCCTGTAATTACACATTTCAAGTTAGTTTGATTCAAACTGCAGATGTTGGTGTGTAGCGGTATTCCTGCAACTATGGGAGCAGACATCTTTACCAGCAGAAGTTCCAAAACTCACTTTCCAAAAGAATAACAATAATGAGTTCCTGCTTATAGTGCAATTGAAATATTATTTGACTATATATATAACTGCAATACCTGCAAGATGTTGGCTATATACAGGATGAATTTGACACAGATCAATGGGTGTTGATGGCTCAGTATTATGGCTCCTGCAGAACAAGATTTTTCTTAGACGTTAATAAATATTTAACACATAGAATCCATTCCACAGTCATACAGGTGGTGACGGAGGGGATGGTGCGATTGGTGCTTTAGTTGTACACATGGTATGAGCTGTTGAGGGTATTGGGCGTTGCATTTAGGTGTTCCTGCAATTTCTCCATTTGCATTAGACATTTTTGAGAAATTTCACTTAAATTTCATTAAATTTAAGAAATACCTTGAATCTGTTGGCTACAAATCTGTGGACAATCTAGTGACATCAGAAGGCGGGGACCTGATTTGTCTTAGAAGAGCTGGCAGGATGTGGAAGTGGAGATGGGACTGGTGGTGGTGAGGGTAGTGTGAGTGGCGGGATGATAGGCTGGATGTAAAAGTAGGTCTAGGTAATCGGGGTTGACCCATTTCATCCTTATGCCCACATTTCCCTACTTTTATTGTCAGCAGCTGCCTGCAGCCAGAGGCATCTCATTTGCAGTAGCAGAAGAGTACACAGAGGAATTGTGTTTTTGAGCCATTGTTTCCATAAACTCTTTCACTTATGTTTGTAATAAATTTGAAGGTTTCATCTTAATTAACTTCCAGTTTACAGAGGGTAATGCCCTCTTACTGTTGGTTGTTAATATCAAATCTGGGAGAAAAAATTTCCAAGTAAATTTTGAGAAAAACTTTTTATGTGGCCAACTTCGGTTTCAACGAAAATGTTTAGAAAGTACTGCTTAATTTTGCTACATTAATATGCTGATGTTTTAAAGTTATACTCATATATTTATGTAATTTCTTTCGTGAACTTAGACAAAGTTATTGCAGTGAATTAATGTAAAATCAATTACAATTTATGTATCTTAATTTCATTTACCAGGCTGTTAAACATACGAACTAAAGGCCATTACTTAAATGGTCGAGGAACTACATATCTTACATGTTAATTGAAATTATGACTTTTATGTACAGTATGTATTACATTAGCTATAACATTGCTGTGGGAAATTTTTTAGTTAACAGAACCTGCACTGCTGTTCATCTGAAGCATTCTAAAGAGAATCGAAGCTCTCATCCCTGTGTATGCAGTGTTACTGATATTTACTCTGTACAGAGCGTTACCTACGATTTAAAGAAGATACCAGTTCAGTGTTTAGATTGCTTCAGCCCCGCTATTAGAACAAAACCGAAAATTATTTTGCAGTATCTGTTAGCGGATCGTCTCGTCTATTTGCAATGTTAGTTCCGTCAGCTCATGCAGCAAGTATCCCGTCTGTATGTTTCAGAGTCATTAAACTGTGTTTGAGTTACCACAGAGCTGATATCTAAATTTTTATTGCTTTGGAGTGGTTTGGATATGTTCTGCGATGACTGTGCATAAGTTAAACAGTGATATTCTGTTTTTACTGTGGTACAATCCATTCACTGCACAATTAAGCTGGCGACCATGTTGAACTTTAAAACTACTGTTTCTGAAAGTGCAGTAATTTTTACTACTTGTATACTGAAATTTTTTTGTTTTGTAATTTGGTCGCATACCATTTGTTGTTTTACGAATCCATTAGCGTTTCGAATGTGACGCTTAAATTCGGTGAATCCGATTGTCCATATACGGTGCTCTCGGTTAATGAGCACATTCATGTACAACATGACTAAGCCGAAATATTCTGTTAAATCGGTTAGTCACAACCACAACTACCCTTCCAGCTACCTATCGATAAAATTAGTGAGGTATATGCACAGTGCAGTGAAGCTGAGTGACGTGCCAAATAACAGAAGAATGTGAAAGGGCGCTCTTGAAGTCGTTACATTAAGAGATAACTGTGAAACATGCGCAGATACACGAAGATAAAAGCCACGCGATGGGCTCTTATCGTCCTTTTCGCACTGATTTCTGACACCGGCTGTCACACGAGTCCTGTGGTCGCCATGCTGCCGTCACCGGTACCACTCCAGCTGCCAGCAGCGATGGCAGGTAAGCATTAACAACCAAACACTTGTTTTTATTAGGCACTGAACACGTGGATATTGTCACAAGAACTCGCTTTTTTCGTAGCCTTGGGTTTAGTCTCATCCGGAGAACTCTTGAAGATACTCGTAGATTCAGCATATATCGAGCATCCTTTACTGGGAAGCCATTAAATACTATATAACGCACAATCTAAAAAAATGATGTTTTTTCCACAGTCAAGAAGGGGAGAGAGATCAAACAGCATCAAAAATATGAGAGGTTAATATCAATTTACTCAGAGTGGTTGCTTCGGTTTACCTGCAGAAAAACAATTAGTTTCCTCTCTGTTAAATTTTTATCTGTTGGTATTTCAGAGAAACTGATAATCACAAACGTAAATTCAGACTTAATGACTAAAAATTCCGCTTTATAAGAAAAATGGCAGTGACATAATCTTCGACATTTTGAAAATTTTGTCGTCTTTATGTCTGTCTGTCACTTGTTAACGTGCATTACCGAGTGTCTGTTGTGTAAGATGCCTACTCGGTGATTCGTATTTATCACGACCAATTTTCTCTCTAAAACCACCTTCGTTGATATAACCACGGCATTGGATGGGCATCTTACTTGCACATGAAGTCCAGAAATGGGACCGTGTGCCTACTGGTACATGCCTTATCAAAATCACCACACTTCCCATTAAGAGTCTTCGCGCTTAGTTAGTTCTAATAGATATGAAAAAGATTAGAAAGGAGACACTGACTTCACAGAACTGGAAGGTTTATTGTCTCTCGTAAAAACCACGTTACACACTCCTGACTTCTCCATGCACATGTACTGACGTTCACCCTTATTTCCGCTTGTTTTTACTATTGTGAGGTAACCATTACTTCTACCAATCTTTGCTAAACAACTCGCTTCTAATATTGATGAATTTTCAATCCCGTGCACGAACACAGCAACACTTAACGGATTTATCAAACTTCTCATGGTGAGTAGGCATGTATCGTCCAACCAAGTCTGACATCCAGCCACATCTCCCCATTAGTCACTGCTTTCCGCGCCGCCCACAACAATTGGCACCGACGCAGTTTTATTGATAATTGGGATTGCCCTCCTGGCAGTGCTGCTGTGCCAGGTAAGCTACAGATACCAATACTCAAAAAGTAACTATACCTGTAACCTTATATCCCCCAACTTAAATACTTTCAAAATTAATTTTGAAAAAAGAAAGAAGAACGATCTCCCTGTGGTGATGGAACGGAAGAAAACTTCTCCTACCCAAAATGTGAAGAATTCACTGCACTGATAACCTCAAGATAAATAGCTTTGAAAACACTAACAAGAAAACACCACTCATACTATCAGTCACACTTCCCAACTTTTGAAGAATATTTTAAAATTATACATGAAATGTATCTGCGGAACAACACAAAAGTTTCAAAAAAATGGAAAATGTAGTCCATTTGACATAAATCAAGTCAGTGTCCAATGTAAATATATGGTAATTCAACTAGGAACTAAGGTAAAATTACTCATATATGTGATTATTATTTACAAATACGAGCGAAAGGCTTACATGCACATCGTAACTAAACGCATTAAAAATGCATTTTAGAACTGTTAAATAATTCTGTCCCTTTATAGTTATTGCTGCTGTACTGTCACACTGTACAGTAATCAAAATGAGAAACATATATTCATAGAAAAATTTTAATTTGCCGAAAATTTTATTTAGCTTGGTATTGCACTTATGCTTATTTTATTTTATTTATTTTCAATAAATTCAAGATTATTAGTTTTTACTGTAGTCAGTTGCATTAAACAGCTAACCTAATAAATACTTACATACTTTTGTTGTTTCTCATGTTATCATCCTCTCTTTTTTCCTTTTTCCTTATTACCAGGTATTGGGGTTATTTTGACTAGTGGGAGTCTTGTACACACCTCCACACGATATCACCTACGCCGACGTTTCGCCGACCGCGTGCTTACGCAGAAGTCTAATAGTAGTGGCTAGGCAGCTACCATCTGCATGTCGCTCTGCTGTCAGGGGCATTGACCGCAGTCTCCCCTCCCCTCTCTGCCTAACACCATCCCCGATCTCTGCTGACGCTCGCCGAACCACGGCCGCTGGGTAGCCAGGGGCTATCTCTGCTCGCCATCGTGAAAGTTCTTACGCTGCTGCTGTCCCCTGGCGATAACTCTGCCACTAGCTGTCCTTGTGCCCTTCCGAGCAATCCCAAAGACTTACGAACTCGCCGCTGCTGTGCCGACGCCGTCTTGCTGTCTGCGACTATGGATATCTAGAGGTGACTCGCAGTACTGCAGCCTCTGACCTCTCCAAACACCTCTGAGTCCCACCGAATAGTCCGCTCCGCTGCCTCTCATAGCTCAGTTGTAATGCATCGCTGCCGTTATAGTATCTGCGATGCTCCTGCTCCATATAGTCACTAATTGGACTGCACTGCTGACTGTTGGTGACGATGAGTGTCTGCTAACAAATGAGAAGCGCCATGCCATGCGTCAACATACACTTATTTCCTAGCCGTCACAAACAGCGCGTTATACTGTAACATGTGTCCACAAATTGCTAGGCCACAATTTTAATTAATCTATCACAGTGCTATTAGATACATTTGATTATCCTAATGGCACTGGCTATTTGTGTCAAACCTAATCTACTTAGATTTTACACACTCAGTAATACATGCACAAATTACATCAATCATTCCTCACAATATCACAATTTCCTTATGTTTTTTGACTTTTATTCTTTTTTTTTTCTTACTACCTTACATCTTTAGTTGTCAGATATAGTTTCTTTGTCATAATATCGTTTCTTCACTTGTTCACCTCTATGGAAGGCCTCACTGTGATATTCTTCCAATTCCAATGTGCTAGAATGCGTTAAGATGACTATTTTATAAGGACCTTGTATACATGAGGAAATTTCCTTATTTCATGGCCATATTTCTTAGACTGAATGTTAGTTCGTATTAACACTAGATCCTGAACTCGATACATGATCGGATGCACCATTTTATCATAGTGTTTCATCTTTCCTTTAGCTTTCTTGAGGAGGGTCTGTTCTACTTTTTCCAATATTTCCTGCCATGTCACGTTTTCAGCTGACATGTTCTTCAGCATTTCTTTTATCAAACTATCTGGCGTCATCTCCATTAAATTTTCCACCGGAGCATACTCAGTAGAGTTGTGGGGTGAATGATGTTCAAAGATGATCGTCCGCTGCGTCCACTTGCTATTTTGGTTATGAGAGTAGGCCCTACATAGCCTACTAATTTCTTTCATAACTCTTTCTGTTGAGTTCGAGGGTGCTCTGTACCTGGATATAAATACAGGTTTTATATTGTGTTGTTTCAGAGCGTTTATCAATATTTTACTGGTAAATTGACTCCCACTGTCATTCACTGTCTTCTTTGGCACACACACAGTTTTAAATTAATCTTTCACCACCTTTTCAGGCTTGTTGCTTCCCGTTGCTTTCCTAAGGGGATATAACTTTACACAACGGGAAAATAACTTAATACTTACTAGCAAATAAGCTATCCCCCATACCGACTTCGGCAAACGGCGTAGCAAAGCCATGGCCATTGTTTCTCAAATTTCTTTGGATAATACTGCATGCATGTAACAATTACGCTGCATCATTGTTGTTTTTGATTTCAGGTAAATATCACACGTCCGTAAAGTCCTGCTCGCTCGTCTGGGCATACTGAAGAACCAACTGTGGTGTCACCGCCAGACACCACACTTGCTAGGTGGTAGCCTTTAAATCGTCCGCGGTCTGTTAGTATACGTCGGACCCGCGTGTCGCCACTGTCAGTGATTGCAGACCGAGCGCCGCCATACAGCAGGTCTAGAGAGACTTCCTAGCACTCGCCCCAGTTGTACAGACGACTTTGTTAGCGATGGTTCACTGACAAATTACGCTCTAATTTGCCGAGACGATAGTTAGCATAGCCTTCAGCTACGTCATTTGCTACGACCTAGCAAGGCGCCATTATCAATTGCTAATTATCTTGTGATGCATGTACCGTCAGACCGATGTTTACCAATAATGGATTAAAGTTAAGTATTCCAGAAGCTACGTACCTTTTTTGCTAGTATAATTACTTTACCTGTTCCAGACCTCACGCCAGCCTGCGTGAGCTTAAACGCGTGCCTTTCGGCTATCTCCTAGTGGCTTGGCTGTCTTGCCAAGTCACAACACCAACAATCTCTTTTTAACTTATCGACAATGAGAGCGAAATGTCCGCAACTTAGGTGTTAGTATTTAACATGTTCGTCAGTTCTTTCCTCTGGGATGCATGCTCTTCATTCATCCTTATCTTCCCTTGATCTGTGGTATAATACTGGGTCATATATCAAGAAGATTTTCATCATATGGTCTTCCCCAGCAGTATTACAATTTCCTTTAATTAATTTCGATTTTGGGCCTCCATTTTGTTCTCTTATAACATCCCGTAGCCATGATTTTATAAATTTTTCGTGTGACAATCCCTTTATTAAGCAGACAGTCTCTTCTGTGGTCACCTCAGGAACCTATTCGTCCAGTCCTACTGGCAATCTTGAAAGTGCATCCGTAACTACCTGTTCGCTTCTTATGATATATTGCACCTCAAAATTAAATTCTTGCTACGCTAACGACCATCTGATTAAACTTCCATGTTCCAATTCAGTTGTCAGAAAAATAATTGGGCCTTGTGGTCAATCACTACGGTTGCTTTTCGGCTGGCGAGATAGTATATAATCTTTTCATATCCGAATACTATTGCTAACGCCTCTTTTCCCGTTACAGATACATGGCTGTTTAACATCTTTATTACCTCCTTCTCATTTCCTTCTTCCTTGTGATTGGACTTGGACTTGATTCCCAAATCATAAGCCAATGTTTCACACGATAGACAGAACACATTGCACAGGTCTGGATGAGCCAATATCTGAGCATTACATAGCCCATGTTTGATTTTATGGAATTCTTCGGCATTCGCGTCTGACCACAACCAGACTTTATTGTTTTTCAGCAGCTCATGCAGTACTGCGCTGTCCAGTGTCTAGTTATCTTGAAACAGTCTATAAAAATCCACGCTGTCAGAGGAAACTCTTCAATTGGTTTCTATTCCTTGGTAAGAGAAATTCCTTATTTTCTTTCGTTTAGTCCGGTTTAGAATTTATCCCATTATGTTCAATCAGATGTCGTAAACATTGCATTTCTTTTCTTCTGAATTCTACTTTCTGAAAATGTAATCGAGTTCCTGCTGCTGCACACCTCTCAAATGCTCCCCTTAACGTTTGTAAATGTTTGTTCCAATCTCTGCTGGCAATTAGCAAATCGTTAACACACACAATTACTTTGATCAGTACTGCTTAACACAGTACCCTGTCCAATGTCCGTATAATACCCCGATACAAATACTTTGAACCAGAAAGGTAACTCTCGGTATTGCTAACAACATCCTTCATATAAAAAGGTTGTGAGCTGCCGTGATTCAAGATGCAGCAACACTTGACGATAGCCTGACGTCAGATCAAAGCTTGAAAAGATTTTTCTGCTTTAAACCTCCGAAGTACTTCCTCCATGTTTACGGCTCGGTCTCTTTCAGTTTCAAATACCTATTCGCTTGTCTCACATCTAAAAGCAAGAGATCTTTCCCGTTCTTTTTAACGACCATCACAAACGGCTGTTAAATTAACTCCTGGCTCATTCGATCAGGTACTTCGGACGGCAACATCCCTTGCAGGTCCTTATCGACAGCTTCTTCCCTTCTTTGACGTATTTTAAATGGAGGCACAAAATATGGTTTGTGCGGTTTCATTTTGATCCGATAAGGCGATTCTTTTAAGACCCCTGCTTTTTAACTGAATACCTGTTTATGTTTTCCTATCAACTTCAACAGTTTTTTTGCTTTTCTAGGTACCAACGTCGCAATACCATTAAATTTCAAACACACATCATCTAGCTTTAATTCGCGTTCTTCTGATTCCCACAGGTCGTTGAATCTTAAAACTAAATTGGTGTTTTTGCAATATCTGTTAATAATCCGTTGTAAACGTTGGCAACTGCTCACAGCTGACTCCCACAGTCAATCAGCGTTCTTAGTTTTCTCCCATAAACTTCTGTTTTCATAAACGGTTCCATTACAGCTTTATCATCGCCAATTATCTCTTCTTCCATCAAATCGTCTTGGTCATTTATGAATCAGTCTTTCGTTATTACGACAACTTTGTCAGTCTCAATCACATTGCAACGTTGCGGTCCCGCATCGTCCGTTTGAGGTCGGGCCGCACCTGAAACTACGGCCTGTTTTCCGTTTGATTACCTGTCAAAAGTTCTAATCCGCTCGCTCTCTCACATGTATCATATTCTTCCCATGTGCGTTACTCTTATTTTCCTCCCGTCTACGGTATCTCCAGTCCCCATAGCCTCTGTATGCGTAGCCACCTCGTCCTCTGCCGCGCTGCATCCAAACTTCATTTCTTCGTTCCGTTTCAACCTTCCTTCTGTCTGTCAACCGGTGGTGTCGAAATTCTCTCTAATTGTTTACCCTCGTCTTTCTTCTTTCTCCAGCTGGGCGTATATGGTCGTTTCTTTATCGAAGGAATCAATGGTGGTACCTACTAAGTGGGTATGAGTGTTTCTCGGTAATCTTTGCACAATCCGTCTTACAACTGCTCTTTCGTCGTATGGACTATTTAAGTACTAGTTCGTTACGTATTCTTATTCTAAAAATTCCGTACCTGTCCCGTCCGAACTCATGCTGCCTTTGCAAATGGATATTAGTATAACATCGTGTTTGCTTGGGATCAATATTCATCCACAAATACTTTCTCAATTTCTCGATATGACATTCGTTTCTTTTCTAGCATCGTACCCCATTTATAGGATTCATCTTCCATCTGACTGATCACATATGCCATTTCCGTATCGTCCAACTTGTAGGTAACAGGACGGGAGAATTTCTAATGAAAGCTATGGGTTGTTGTTCTCCCCATGGATAAAATTTACTGAATTTACAAATGATAATGTACTCAATCTGTGGGTCACTTTTACTAATCATAGTTGTTTGTCGAGCAGAAGCTCGTAATTCCTGCTTCAATTTACTTTTCGCTGTCAGATCGCCCCGATGCTCTGCAGTCTGTTGCAACCCTTGCACAGCATGGCTTACTGGTTCCACCTTTTTCTCAACTTCGTGAAACCTTTTGGGTGCGTTGTCGTTCTGTGGTATCATTTACGAGAACTGAAACCACTACCATACTATCCTTTAACGCAGTTTTCTTTATGCGAATTTTGCCGATTTCGGACTTTTGAAAATACACGTGCCGTTTTCCTCATTCATCGCCGACTGTTCCTGTTTCACCTTTTGTATTTGTTCGATTCTGTCCTTTTCACATTTCACTATTATGGTGTTAATTGTTTGTTCATACGTTCCCTGCTTTTTCCTCTAGTTTTTAAAAAATCTCCCTTCGTAGCCACTGTTGCCACTGACGACTGTAGTTATTTAAAATTTTCCTTCATGAAATGCATTATTTGTTTGCTAAAATCTTCCTGATCTGCTCTTCTTAATTGGTGTTTCTGTCACTGCATTAAAGCCTCCTCCTTTTTTAACTATCATTTCCTTCTCTACCGTGTTTCCCTTCAGTGGTGTGCCCTGACTTTTTGCGCTTTTTATCTGCCGTGCTTCCATGTTCCCCGTGTTGTCCACTTCCACTCTCCTTCTTCCGCTGTTTTCGTAGAATTTCCTAAGGGGCATTCCACTATTACCACGGACGCATTGTCTGAACTTGACTTTCAGTTAATGATTGATTTGAAGTACTTCACCCTTCATAAATGCCACTATCCTCATCTACTTTTCCCTTCGTATCTTTGTTCATGGGAGTGCAAGGTCCCAAATTTCCTCAATATTCCGCTCAAAAACGTTAAAAAAAGAAAGAAACACTTTCTTGTAACACTGAAAATAGTACCTTCTCACAAGCAGATTTCTTCACACAGTTTCCTACTTCAGAGCTACTGCCGACCGCCTTGCGCTGTGGTTAGTTTCTCTCCTAACTTTTCAGAGACTGTTAGTAACCTAGACATTTGCATTACTTACTCTTTATTCTCCGGTCACCGGCTGCTGCTTAATGTTGCTGTTCTTGTTCCCACTGTCAGTTGCGTGTAGCGCCGTATCATCTGGTTTTTGTATCCCAGTTCTTCGGCGTTTCTTCCACCTATCGCCATATTGGTTGAAGCGTTCTTTCCTCCGAAGATAACTACGGGTTCGAAAAGTCCTTTCAAGAGTCGAACTGTAAGGTGCATACTCGCTTATTCGTATCGATCACGGTCAAGTTTCTTTCTCTCTCTAAAATCACCTGTGTTGATATAACAACGATAGGATCAGTGTTTGTGTTGCAAATCTTAGAGTGGGCATCTTAGTTCTAAGTAACAGACACCAGAAGGCCAAAAATGGGGCCGTGTGCCTATCGGTACATGCCCTACGAAAATCAACACACTTGTCATAAAAAATCATCACACTCAGTTAATTACAATAGATATGAAAAGGATTTGAAAGGAGACACTGACTTCATAGAACCGAAAGGCTTACTGTCTCTCGTAAAAACCACGTTTCACGTTGCTAACGTTTCTACGCACATGTACTGACGTTCAGCCTTATTTCGGCTTGATTTTAGTATTGTGAGGTAACCATAGCTTCTACCGATCTTTGTTAACGACTCGCTTCTAGTGCTGATGAGTTCTCAATCCCAAGTAGAAACACTGTAACATTTAACGTATTTATCGATCTTCTCACGATACGCTGGTATGCATCGTGCAACCAAGTCTGACATCCAGCCACATCCCCTCACTACTCACTGCTTTCCGCGCCCCCCGTAACGACTGGCGCCGAACAGAGCTTTACGATCACTGTGGCTTCCCTTGGTGACGGTGCTGCTGCACTGGTCACTGGATGTAAGGTACAGATAACGATACCCAAAAAGCAACTGTATCTCTTACTGGGAGGTGAATAAATGAAGATTGTAGTAGAACATGAAATACATGGTTATGTTTTGTCCTTATTACTGTATCCTGTCAACCACCTGCGAAGAATTCCATTAGAATATTCAGGCCAAATGAAAAACTGTTACAGATTGTACAAAGCTCTTACACATATAAACACCACAAAACCACAAGGTACAGCATGGCATTCAAACGTGGGCTATGTGACATGCAGGTATATAATGAACTAGTAGCCAGTCCAGATGCACCAAAGTAGTATAACTACATTTGCTATTAAGGCGAGGTACTGGCAGTATTGAAGTTGTGAGGACGGGTCGTGAGTCGTACTTGGGTAGCTCAGTTGGTAGATCACTTGCCCGCGAAAGGCAAATGTCCCGAGCTCGAGTCTCGGTCCGGCACACAGTTTTAATCAGTCAGGAAGTTTCGTATCAGCGCACACTCCGCTACAGAGTGAAAATCTCATTCTGGGGACATTTGCTATTATTTTACTTGTTAAATATCGGTTCTATCTCTGTATTATATTGTTGATAGCTAACCATATTTATCTAAAATTTCAATTATTTTATCTAGATTTAAAATTTATTATTGTCTAATTTATTTGAGCTATACTGATTCAACTGGTCTATTTAGTTTATTATGAAACATTTTCTTTTAAGAGAAACCTGTAATTTACAATGTTCAAAAACCAGTTGCTTATAAAAAAAGGTATTGAGCTAATGATTGCTTGTTACCATTGGGTCAAATCCCATTTCTAACATCTAATTTCCCTCTTTCTAGCACACATTTTCCTTTCCTAAAAATCATTAGTAAACAGTCATAATTTTCTCCCATGATAACCTTCTATTATTTTCACCTTTAACCACATTTCATTCCATGAATTATTGTTGTGATTTTTATGACCTAAATTTTCTAATCTAGAAATTATCTTTGGTTATAGCAATAACATGTTAATTGAGAAATTAAGCAAATTAGAAAAATTCATAACCTACGAAATTTACATGATGTTTATATAAATCCCTGCAGGAGTATACATAGTATTAACAAAACACTCCATCTTATCTTTTCAATTTTTCACTTATCTGACTTAAACCAGGTTACTACTTGGTTCAGAGTGATTCCATTAACAGTAATTTTGACATTTTCCTCATTATAAACTACAATTTGCATACAGATTTCACTAATTGTTAGTACAGTTATCCATACGTAAAACCTCTAGATAATATTTCCTGGAGTGCACGATTAGCATTCATTCGCCCATCACCTCAGTGGCAAAGTACATGCTCAGCAAGCATGAAGGCAATAGCTCATTCTCAAAGTGTGTTGTTTATATTCATATGATCAACTTGGTTTTAGATAAAGTAGTAAAAACATGGGAAAACACATTAAAAAACAGAGGCACAAAGGGTATAAGGATGGGCCAAGGAAAGAACAAATTTGAAGTAAAATGTTTAGCCTTTGCGGATGATATGGCATTGATAACTGAAAACCGAACAGACCCAACAGTTATGCTTGATATGTTACACGAGATTGCTGAAAAGACTGGGCTAAAAATATCCTACGAAAAAACCGAGTATATAGAACACAAGCATAATACAGAAAAGTTTATGAAAACAAAGTATGGAAAAATTAAAAGAGTTGATAGATTCAAATATCTGGGGGAGTGGATCCAAGCAAATGGACTGGATAACACAACAAATAAAGAAAGAATAAAAAAGTTGGAATTTGCATATAAATTAACACAAAACTACTACAATAAGAAATCAATATCCATACAAGCAAAGATTAAACATTATAATTCAGTTATTAGGACACAGGCAACATATGGATCAGAGTGCCTAACACTGAATAAGAAAGGCGAATTAAGAGAACTAGAAAAAAGAGAGAGAAAAATATTAAGAAAAATTCTGGGTCCTGAGATAAACAAGGAAAACAGGTGGATTAAAAGGAGAAATAAAGACGTATTCAAAAACACAGAAAAGAACACAGATACAATGAGGAAGAGACAGCTAAAATTTTATGGACATTGAAAAAGAATGGAAGAAACGCGGATTACAAAGAAAATTTTTAATTACGTTAGTAAGCTGAAAAACACTGTAGGATGGATAGAAGCAGTAAAGAAAGACGCCAACAAAATAGGTGTTACAGAAGAAATAATACGTGACAGGAATAACCTTAGGCTACTTATAGAAAACGCAAACTATGAAGAAGATGCGCCAAAACCTCGACCCAAGAGAGTGTGGACAGATGAGCAGAGACGAGCAGTTGGCGAGAAAATGAAGAAGTACTGGGAAGAACGGAAGAAAAAGAAACACCATAAGTCTTAAGTTGTATGCGGTCCATAGCTGGCCAAATTCATAATAATAAAAAAAAGATCAACATTTGAATGTTAAAATCTATGTTTATCACCAACATGTAAGAACCTCTGTTTCAGAGTTAGTAGTCAGTATAAACATGTTTATGTACTTCTTTAGAGATACCATTGTATTATCCAAAGAGCTAGCAGAACTTAAGTGACCCACTCAGTAAATCATCAATAATTGTAACCGTAATTAAAACTGCAAATTCGGGAAACATGATGTGTAGAGACACAGGTGGTGTTACGGAACTTTTTAAGAAATCTGTTGGCCTTTTAGTGTGATTTATCTTATAGCAAAGGATGCTATGACCCCATGAAAAAGCGTAAATAAATACACAAAATTTAACAATGGAAGTGCCTTGCTTCTGGTTAGATAAAGAAAATAAAGAACAGGAACTGGGACACAGTAGTAGCATCACAATTATTAGTAATATTAATAGGAAGGAGGGGAAATTTAAGTAGCAGAAGGAAAAGAGATATTTGATTTACTCAATAAGTTTCATTAAATCAAATATCTCTTTTCTTTCTGGTACTTAAATAAATAGTGTAAATGTGACAAAGAAATATAAGAAAGGGAGGGAGTAAATAAAATGGAAAAGTATGCAATGTGTACTAACTGTAAAAGGGGAAAATAAGTTTGATAATCAAAAAGGTAGTTTCTCTAGAGACAAAATGAATGAAAATTTCTTACATTGGAAAGGTACATTATTGAGTAGTATAAAAATATGCTATCCTACAATTCTAGTCAATAGCATATGAATTCCATTTTATACTGGGTACAGAAACTTGATGCCCATGGAATGATAAAATTGATTTCAGTACAGAAAGATTTATTTATTTACTCTTTTATTTGTAATGAAAAGTTGAATGACATTAACTTTCTCAAAAAAAATAGTGTAAAACTGCATGGTGTATTGAATATACCTTGGGGTATTTAGCCACAAGAGCTAACACAAGTAATTCTGAAGTGGGTACGAGGCAAGCTGGAATAAAAGAGAAAATGAGATACATTGTAAGTATATCAAGTAATGAAATACAAGATTCAGCAAAAATTTTTGATGCAAAGGAGATCTGTATCTTATTAAAAACCAGGTTTAGTCAAAGATTTTGAATATTTGTTGGAATTATAAAGCTATGATCTTTTTTACCTTTTTTCATTGGACCATACGTTGTTCCTTTCCCTAAGAAAGATTCTGTGAGAAAAGACATAAAAAATGCTAGAATGGAAAATATTTGGAGAATCTAATAGCTGTTATGACAACTGATCTGCAGAAGTAGGTGAAAGGAAAATGTGTGTATGGAAGAGGGGGGAGGAGGGGGGCAATCTGAGTTCTGTTAGATGCCAGAAAATTAAATGAAGTGGTAAAAAAGAAACTGAGAGACCTACCAGTGTTGATGGAGTCTTACAAAAATCATGGTTCTAAATGTCTCACCTCTTGTGATGTGACGTGTGAGTACTGAAATATCGGTTTAGCTTACAGAAAATGTGCTGCTGATTTACATAAAGGGAAGGGTTAACAGTATTTCGACGTACCATTAGGATTAAAGGTGTTTTTTGTGAGATTATTAGGGCTGTTGACAAAATTTCAGGAGATGAAATACATAATAAACTAACAGAACATGTAGATGACATCGTATGACGCCACAAAACTTCAAATGGGATTCTAAGAGCAGCCCAGACAGATTTCTATGGTGGATGGGTACAATAACAGTCAGAGCTGCGACAGAAACGATATGTGTACATGGGTGGCGCATATGTAGTGTCCTCCACAAGTTACAACCGATCAAATCTGTACCCCCTCCCCCCACTCCCTGCTCCAGAACTAGCAAAAATGCATGGGTTTCAGCGACACAACACAAGCAGCTACCAATACAGCTAACAATGACGTGGCAGAACGTAGGCACAGAACGTTAAAGGCGTCCTTAATCTGTCATAGAGGCACTTCCCTTAGCCCTCTTAGGACTCCAAATGGTGTACGAAAATGACATTGGTGCTTTCGTGGACGAAATGATATATGGTATCCCTCTACGAATTCCAGAGGCTACTTAGAGCCTGAACCATTACCTAATATGGCATAACTTCTGCAGCTGGTGCATATGTTTAAACACCTCAGCACCGGTAGACACTGCCCGCCATCTTCTCACCATGGCAACCCTCAGCTAATTATATACAAAAACGAGCACAGCTGTTTGTTTTTGTTGCTGCTTATGGACTTAGTCAGATCGCCACAACAGCCGCCGTACATGAGCTCATTCTTAGTGTCGAGTAGAGGGGATCACGCCATGGAAATTCAGTAACAGGTGCATCCTTGAAAGTATCCACCGACAACGTCAAACTGGCTGGGATTTTAGCATCAATGGTGCTGGGTACCTCACCAGCACGTCACACCACAAACTGCCCAGAGTCATCGGATCGTACTTACAGACCCCACCGAACCCTGCCTCAGAACTTGTGGACGCGCAAGCGACAATCGACCAAAACAAGAGCCGGTCACAGAATCAAGTTTAATGAACCAAGACGTTCCGGGTGTTCCACACTGTAGCAAAGGTGTGCGGGTGGGGGGGGGGGGGTGTTTGAGGGGTGGGGGGCTGGGACGGGGCTCAGGGGTGAGGAGGGAACGCTATAGGGCACTGATAAAATTTATATACTTGTGTGTTGTGAGAATATAAACGTACATGTGAACTCCCTAACATGCTTAGATTTGTTAATCTTTGCTGCAATAATTTTAAGTCTAGTGCGACTCCTTCCAGTTTATTTATCGAAAGTTCTTATATTCTTTAACGAAAACTAAAAAGGTAATGCTACACATTTATGGGTGATGTACAGTTATTTACGTGGTTAAACTAAGAGGCTACAAACAGGTAATACAAGTCGTACATCAGAGTTCAATGCAATGCCTCATCTCGTTAATAGAAAAATAATAGATTATGTAGCGTTTTCAACAAACAGAATCTTTGCATACGTTGAGTCACTTGTTGTTGAAAAACAAGCGACAGAAATGAGATTGTGATACACCACAAAGGTCATTAACAAACTCGTTATCGCAAATATTGTCTGTCAGATGAAATCTAATCTACTATGTTGAGATTATGTACCACTCAGGCTTAAGGTTGTTGCTTGAAGGACTTCAGGCACTGAAAACAAGTCGCATCATTGGGAGCCTTCGAGCGTGGTGTGTCAGCCATCATCTACATCTACATACAGGGTGACAATTGTTGAACTATATGAAGAAAACGTAAATTAGTCACAAACTACCACGTGCACATACTTTATTCAACACGTAAATACGACATGTTCAATGTGCCTGCCATCATTGGCGTTGGTGTGGCGCAAACGAATAGCGAAATTCTGCATGACCAGCTGAAGTATCAAAAAATGACTGTTTTCAGCTAAGCAATGACTTTGGTGTTATTGCTGTACACCTTGTCCTTCACATAGATCCAAAAAAAGAAGTCGCATGTGTTCATATCCGGAGAATATGGCGGCCAATCGAACCAATGCCTCTGGCCTCTGAGTACCCCAGAGCCAGAATGCGGTCCCCAAAGTGCTCCTCTCGGACACCAAACACTCTCCTGCTTCGATGGAGCCGAGCTCTGTCTTGCATGAACCACATATTGTCGAAATCAGGGTCACTTTGGAAAAATGGGAATGAAATTATCTTCCAAAACCTTCACGTACCGTTCGGTAGACACCGTACCATCAAGGAATATCGCACCAAATCTTCCCTGACTGGACATTGCACACCACACAGTCACACGTTTATTTTAATTGCGTATTCTCAGTAATTCACTTCCTTGAATGCAAAATGACATATCTCCGTGCTGAAAGTCAGGCATGGAAAATGCAACCTTTTAAAAACTGCTATCAATCTCATATCTATTCTTCATTTCTTTTTTAAATACGATAATTTCATCGAGATATACCTTACAGTGTTCTGCTATCAATCTCATATCTATTCTTTACTTCTTTTTTAAATACGATAATTTCATCGAGATATACCTTACAGTGTTCGGCTTCAACCCCCTTAAAACTACATCCAGCAACTACTGAGAGTGGTTGAAGCGTGTTTGAAACCTAACAGCTTCTGCCAATACTGGTAAGGACACCTAGGTCCCGTTGATGCAGTTTTCGGTCGGTCCTCTGGCAGTAATAATCGATGAGACACGCTACATGGATCTATTGTGGAAAAATATCTACATGGTCCCAAGTTACCCAGGATTTCTGTGATTTTTGGTATCAGACAGACATCTACGATTTCCCACTGTTTAGTTAATGCTGGCTATAAGAGATTCTATATTTTCTCATATGATCCAAATATCTTTCTTGCCCTACATCTACATACATACTCCGCAGTCCACCATACGGTGCGTGGCGGAGGGTACCTCGTACCTCAACTAGCATCTTCTCTCCCTGTTCCACTCCCAAACAGAACGACGATAAAATGACTGCCTATTTGCCTCTGTACGAGCCCTAATCTCTATTATCTTATCTTTGTGGTCACATGATGACAGTTGCACGTTCTCAGTGATGCCGTCACTCTATCGCTGGTTCATGAATTTTTCCATTGCACGTTGTAGATGACAGCGCACCTTACATGGCTTATGGTAAACAGTGATTTACATCCTGTCAGAATTCTGTCTTATATCACTAGAGTCCCCAGAGATCGATCCCCTCGGCTCTGCTCTTTCACCACCTATTTCCAGTATGAAAACTACACTCCTGTACATAAAACATAATTCTTTACCTAGTTCATTGTCCTCCTCCAGTGGTTCCACCACATCTGATACATTTACAGATAATTCTCTTCCTATGCTAACCTAAAGTATTTTCCTGTTCCTTCCAGTAGTTTATTGTGAATTGCGTATTAATGAGTTTTTACACAGTATAATTGGTTTGTCCTTCACCACAGGCAAATATTGCAACAGGGTATCATTGGAAATGGTTTACTCTAGTTGGAAAAATGTTGTTCCGAGTTCAAGCATGTTTTGCCGATGATCAGTCTTAGTATAGCATTTACACAGAGCATCTAATTCTAGGATCAAGTGGTGTGGTAACCTTCACCTACATACGTCAAAACATCCCAACTGTCATGGAATTGCCTCGCTCAGACCTGAAAATTTAACATCACTGAACCTATTGATTATACATCGTTATCCTCCACTCCGCATACCGTACACTCTAGGGGGGGGGGGGGTTGAACCACATCTTTCACAAGAGGTTAAAACTTGCTACAGACATATGAGACCCTGTGTGCAATAAAATTCTCTTTTCACTACGGTCTGCTGTGCCAATGATGCAAAATTCCACCTTTGCATACGTTTTTGTAGCATAAAAACTTATGGAGGCGCCGTTTGGAGGATTTCTAGTTCCCACTGCCATTTAAAAATCGTTTGCACACTGGCCTTTCCTGTTACGTGCCTTACTTCTGCAGTGTTTCTCTCAGTGTCCTGCTCCCTCACTCTTCAATGTGATCCAGATGTCCTAGTCATTAGAAGACACACTCCTTCTATCGCTCACTTTCATTACTACTTCCATGCTGTGACCACCACGATAGTATCAAACTGGTCCTTTGCAAATTCTTCATGTATCCTGCATGATGCACCAGGAGGAACCCCCCTTAGGCATGTTGCTAACGCCCCATATTTCGATTTCTGATAACTGTATTCACTTTCTCATTATTCATTATTTGATATTCAATGACATTAATGTCCGCCTCCGGTAGCTGAGTGTTCAGCGCGACAGACTGTCAATCCTAAGGGCCCGGGTTCGATTCCCGGCTGGGTCGGAGATTTTCTCCGCTCGGGGACTGGGTGTTGTGTTGTCCTAATCATCATCATTTCATCCCCATCGACGCGCAAGTCGCCGAAGTGCCGTCAAATCGAAAGATTTGCCCTAGGCGAGCGGTCTACCCGACGGGAGGCCCTCGTCACACGACATTTCATTTCATTTCAATGACATTAATCTTCCACAGTCTGTCCAGAAAACACTCAATCTGCGCCCCCGCACTGAATTCTTCATTAAAGAATCTAGAGGTACTTTGCTTCTTATAAGAGGGTATAAGACAATTTCTGAGTTCTTCGAATGTCAGTGCATTCCTTAAATCTTCATAGTACCTAACATATGTATTTGCCTTCACTCTAAAGAGAAATTTTGCTTGATCTGTCCAGAAACCAGCTTTACAGCTGCCAACAGATCATCTACAAATGCTAGCACATCCACCGTTGGTTTACCCAAAAAGGGACTAAGCAGACTAGCGGCAGCTGAATCTAATGTAGGATCAGTTCCACTGCGTGAAGCCCCATCTTCTCTTACAGATTTAAACTTCTTCAAGAATTCTGTAGTACCTGCTTTCAACCTAGCTACTTGCTTTAACAACGACGACACGGCTTCTTGCGAGGTAACCCCAATGTTTTCGGCTCAGACGCTGTGTGACATCTATCAAGTAAACAAAAGTACAAGGAAGAAAACAAAATGGAAATAAAAAAATATGTAGCTCACTGTGACACCAAAATATTTCTTTGAGTCGTTACCTTTAATCATCAGCTATCTGGATTCACTATACTGCCTAGCGTAGTCGACGTGCCTGTGTCACATGTCTCTCATTACTGGGGCTGATTCTGTACAAAGCACGCTGTGGCCCAACGAGTTACCCAACATGCACCTCATTCAGAACAGGCCTCTTGTATTCCCATAAAATCGTCAGAAGTCTTAAGACTTATCTGGTCTTACAAGCTTCACCCACAAATCGCTACGATAATGCAGAAAATCTGTAATCACAGTTGTTAATACAACAAAGCAGAAGAGAGAGAAAAACAGACAACAGTCACTGCACTCACCATTCAGTGATGATGATCCTGCCCATTGTGGGTGTTGTCATCTTCCCTAATACAGTTGGTCTCTTCTCACTGTGGTTGGCAGAAACCATTTCTGTCACCAGCTGGGCAGGTTAATGGGCCAGGAGCATGATGGAAGGTCATAGCTACAGCTATTTCATATATTCAGATATTCCACACATAAATGTGGTGTTGCTAGGTGGTTTTCAGCAGTCCCACGCATGCCCCTCTTTTAGCTCATAAGCAGCCTCTTGTCACAATCAGCATATATCATTGCCTCATCCAACAGGCAGAAGCTGAGCTGATGTTACTTTTTCAGCATCCTTGTGGGGTAGTACCACATCTGCTCCCAGACAGATGGTATGCCACTGTGCTGGACTCCATAAAGCCTCTCGTGTTAGCTGTGAAATTGCGTGATTCAGTGTGGAGGCACTTGAGCGCACATAATTGAACCAAGGATCTCTTAGCAGGGCAACAGCAAAAGGAGCTTCCAGTGACAGAGTGTGCCCACACAAGGCAAGCGAGCACCAGTAGTGTATGCCAGCACAAGAAAAGCCAGCGACAATAGAGTATGCCTGCACAAAGCAAGCGACGGCTCTACACATAGTCAGGCCGATGTAGGTACACTAATACTCGCAGAAGTCAGCCAGCATATGATTCCCCAGTCGGAGAGCACCAGTTCAAAGCCAAGTGGCATTTGGTTCAGGCACAGACAGTAGTTCCATGGCTAGGGACGGCAGTATCTGGTAGGGGCAGCTAGATGACCCACGTGAAAACAGGGTGACAGGTATAAAGCATATCTCGAAGACGGTAGCAGGTAGTGACTGTATCTGCATGTCTAAAACGGGAAGTATTATTGTCTTCTTGGCTTGTCGATGTTTTGAAAGGACATCATTTTACATTTTGTAGGCTACAACACAGCCGCGGTTGGAGTCTCATTCGTGTGGTAATCGTGTCACCATCGGCAGTGTCTGGCTTCCATCTTTCCACTGCATCGGCAGTAGTATTGTCCATGCTGCAGCGTCGAGGCATGAATGAGTGGTAACTTCACCTACCATATGGCCTGGGCGTCGATTCCTGTGGTGTCAACGTAGTCCACATGTAGTTTCTTGTGACTGAACGCCTAGCTGGATCCCATCTATATGACTCTCTCATGCTTTTTACGCCACCCTACTTTGTCGTTAACTGCTAAGCCAGTTATGGATCTCCACTGCCATGTCGAGAGAAGCCATCGCTCAGCAATATGATCAAAGAAGTATACACTAATTGACTGCTCTTGGATCACAACCCTCATAATTTTGACAAGTGTGTTATGCCTTGACTGTAGTGTCTGCCACTGGACGTTGATGACCTTCTCCATGGCCAAGAAACGAACCAGTGACGAAATGCAAAGGCCGCCTTGCAATTTCTTCACCTCTTCTCTTAACCCCCCAAGAGTCCAATAAACTATGCTACTCCCTATTAGAGTACAAGTGCGTTTTCTCGTTGCGATAAACTTAAGGATGGGTGCTTCAGACTTCCCTTCCACTCTCTTGATTTCTGCTAAGAAACAACATGCATGATCTGCTGCACATACAACCTACTTGGACGTTTCACTGCAATTCCATCCATTAATAATTCCCTTTGTTATTAATCCACTGATGATTCTTCCTCTTGCAATGAGTTCTACGAGTTTCTCTCGCCTCATTTGGATACCCTTCGATATAGATATGGTCTACCTCATTAATTTTCAGCAATACTTCATTGGTAACCACATCCGTTCTGCTAATCTTCGATATCCTACATTACTGCCAGATGTCTAGGACAGCTTCCCTCCCCATGCACCCATATATTTCAACGATCCAGACAAATTGCTTTCAAGAGTCGTTTCCTATTTTACAGACTTATGCTCATGCTAGCGAGTAAATATTTTTCTTCAATGAAATATTCTTTTAGCTTGTGTATTCTGTTGCAAACTATGTTCAGCTCCCCACTGCATTAAGGAAGAAATAATTTCTTTCTCTGGTAAAAGGTAATTCATAAGTATCGCAGAGGATTAAGGAGAAGACAGCCTGAAAACAACGTAGACCTACAGAAAACGGCACATATCAGTAGACACAGCGCCTCTCAAAGTTTAGATTCTCACATACACGGGGATGTATTCGCACTAGGGAGCAGGTGTATCAGAACATGAAGACTGATCAGTTCGAGCCTACAGATACGCAAACTAGTGAACAGATTTCCAAACCGGGCTTCTGCAGCATATTACCAGGCAGTTTTTGTCATCGATTTGAATTAATTGTATGCACGTATTGATGTTTGCTGTAAGACCAACGGGACCCATACTGAGGACCTCTAATGTGAGTTAAAAACGTGGAGAGACGTCTTATCCAATGAATGTGTCCATTTTCTGTACGTCTTGCAATTTTTACGCCGTAGTCTTGTGCGACTCTGGAAGTATTTATCTATAACTCTGAGTAAAATGGCACGTCCCAACTTGTCGATCGTGACGAAGTTAGTTAGTTACTTAGTAAGTTAGTTGGTTATATGTTTCCTGTAGCATTTTGCGCGGTAGATAGTAGTGATGTAGAACTAGTCATTTTCCATTCACTTGACAATTTAATTTTGCGTATAATTCTATTCTGAACATTTCTAAGTTTTTATATATATTAAAAAAGAAAAAAAAAGGTATGTAGATGTGAATTAGTAATTCCTATCCACGGTCTTTTACACACTAGAATTCTATGGAAAAGAAGGAGATCTCCAGGAGAAACTTTCTCAGCTTGTTTTCATTCTTTCCATTGTTGTCTGTTAGACAGTTAAATCACTGAATTAGTGATCCAATATTTTTGTTGTTGCATTGTACACCCCTTTTTGTGCGAAGGAAAACTTTAACGTGGAGTAATGAATGTCATTTTTTCTTCTGGTATTTCATTTACGTATATCATTAATCCTTTTGAACTGCAGTGGATTATTTACAACAAACTTTGTGGAGGAATAAATATACTGTGAAGCAATAGTCAGAATGCTCAACTCCTTAAATAGATGTCTGCAAGATAATCGTGGGTGATCACAACATATTGTTCTTACAGTATGATTTTGCACAATGAAGACTTCCTTTGGTGAGGATGAGTTACCCCAGAGCATTATTCCATATCACATTACTGAATGAAAATGTGAGAAATAAGTCATCACACCGATTTGTCTCTCCCAAGGATTTTCAGTCATTCTAAGTGCAAATGTGACTGAATTGAGTTGTTTTAGGAGTTCCAAAATGTGATTTTTCCAGTTTAAGTACTCATCAATGTGGACATTTAAGAACTTGAAGTTTCCAGCGTATTTATTGTTTGCACACCATGTGTTACACTTATCACTCTTGTAGTACACCTACACTACGTGACCAAACGCGTCCGGACAGCCGGCCGGTGTGGCCGAGCGGTTCTAGGCGCTTCAGTCTGGAACCGCGCGACCGCTACGGTCGCAGGTTCGAATCCTGCATCGGGCATGGATGTGTGTGACATCCTTAGATTAGTTAGGTTTAAGTAGTTCTAAGTTCTAGGGGACTGATGACCTCAGCAGTTAAGTCCCATAGTGCTCAGAGCCATTTTTGAACCGTGTCAGGACACTTGGCTAAAAATGACTTACCAGTTCCTGGAGCCCTCCACTGGTGATGCTGGAATTCAATATGGTGTTGGCCCACCCTTATCTTTGATGACAGCTTCCACTCTCACTGGCATACGTTCAATCAGGTGCTGGAAGGTTTCTGGGGGTATTGTAGCCAATTCTTCACAGAGTGCTGCACTGAGGAGAGGTATCGATGTCGGTCGGTGATGCCTGGCACAAAGTCGGCGTTCCAAAATATCCCAAAGGTGTTCTATAGGATTATGGTCAGGACTCTGTGCATGCCAGTCCATTACAGGGATGTTATTGTCGTGTAAACACTCCGCCGCAGGCCGTGCATTATGAACAGGTGTTCTACTGTGTTGAAAGATGCAATCGCCATCCCCGAATTGCTCTTCAACAGTGGGAAACAAGAAGGTGTTTAAAACATCAACGTAGGCCTGTGATGTGATAGTGCCACGCAAAACAACAAGGGGTGCAAACTCCCTCCAGAAAAACACGACCACACCATAACACCACTGCCTCGGAATTCTGCTGCTGGCAGATGACGTTCACCGGGCATTCGCCATACCTACACCCTGCCATCGGATTGTCTCATTGTGTACTGTGATTCGTCACTCCACACAACGTTTTTCCAATGTTCAGTCGCCCAGTGCTTGCGCTCCTTACACCAATGTGTCCGGATACTTTTGGTCATTTAGTGCACATGTTTGTAACGGAATATGTTGCGTCTTTTATAAATGAGGGTGAGACCATTCACGGACAACGAGTCAATAATACCTCTAAGAATTATGTTTACTATTACTTATGTTTCTGTATGATTTGATTGATTACAATAGTTACGTCATCTGCTGAAGAAGCTAACTGTGCTTGTTGTATGTTATACGGAAGATAACTTACATATATGAGGGACAATAGTGCACCTAAGATTGAACCTTGGGCAACAGAATATGTAATTTCTCCCTTGTCAGAATTATGTCCCAGGAGTACACAAGTTGAATTGTTAGTGCTCAGGTTCGTTGATGGTATCATCTATGAAAATTTTGGTACCTATTGAATGGACAAACAATCTACGCACAACTTTCTGAACTCGTTTGGTTCGATATGGTATTATCCAGTGGTAGGCTGTATACTACTAAAAAACCATTTTATGACAGTGAAAGCATAGAGATGTGATTTGTGGACACCTTTGGTAGTGTCGCTGGCGTACCTCAGCGCCGGCATGGTTATCGGCTGGAGTTCGCCGATGGTCCCGGAGCTGCGGAAGAACACGTCGCACATCCCCATCACGGCAGACCAGGGCTCGTGGCTGGCGTCTGTGGGCCTGCTCGCCTCGGTGCCGCCTTCTCTGCTGAACGGCGTGCTTGTGGATGCTGTTGGCCGCCGATGGATGTTGCTGTTCTCTGCCGTACCCCTGCTGACCGTCGCTGTGTGGCAGCGGTTCGCCACCACCTTCTGGGAACTTCTCGCCTCCATCGTGGTGGGCAGCGTCAGCGCGAGCATCATCCTACCTGTGAGTGCCCAGCTGTCTGCTAACGTCTGCCGTGATGCCACATCCTCAACAGGTGGTGACGTCAATGTTTTATTCCGTATTTACGATTTATTTCCTCTGGTTCGGCCATCTGTGGACCACGTTCTTTCAGGCCAGTTTCTTTTCTTCCACTCTTAGCCCCCGTCCAACATTCTTTCACTCACATACTTTGCAGCCCTCTTCGCCTTTCTGGTGATGGTGGTTTTGCTCTGAGTCCAACTCTCTCCTGGACATCTAAACAAGCCTTAATACCAGATTTGGAAGGCATCCAGTTGTACATCTCTGGTTTCTGCATTTTCGTTCTTTCCATGTCTTTTGTACCTCTTGGATCCAATATCCTTAGGTTCTCTTCTGCTCAAGGAATTGCATTATCTCATATGTCAACCGCTCCTGCTTTATTCTAATAGTACAATGAGGTGACGAAAGTGATGGAATACCAATATGCACATATACAGACGGCGGTAGCATCGTGTACACAAGGTATAAAATGGCAGTGCACTGGCAAAGCAATCATTTGTACGCAGGTGGTTCACGTAAAAAGGTTTCCGACGATATTAAGGCTGCACGATGGAAATTAACTGACTGAATGTGGAACAGTGTAGTGTAACGACGTAAGTCTTGTATAAATGATTTTGTTTTGACATATGACCATGTGCAGACTTCGTCACCTACGTCAGTTACAACACACTTCAAAATTATTTAAATTCTTTTTAAAATTGTCCCCTAATGGTTCTTGAACGAAACTGTAATTAAAACATCATCATTTGAGTCGTATGCGCAGAATTACGTCACTCAGTCCAATTGGTTCGCGTAAACTTTTTCCAATTTAGATGTTGTTTGTTTCTTCTCAGAAATTATATTAATGCAAGTTATCTGATTTAATAAGTATTAGAACCACATTGAATAAACTTTCAGGACTCAAACTCGCGATGAACGTTGTCAAATCTTGTCAAATGTATTAATAATTCATTAACGTAATTCTTCATAAATAAATTCTCGGAACACGTATTTAAACTTTAGTAGCATCCACTAGTTTATTATCTTCCTACATATAGACGTGAACCTGAGCCTTGACAAGACAGGACTGAACATTTACAACATGATTAAACTTTCTATAACGTCATTGTTGTAGAAACATTACAAATTCTTATTTTTTCCAGTTTTTAGAAGCACGACGCAACAACTCGGTTTCAGGATCTTCTGTTGCTCTTTGGCTGTCGACCCGCGACGTATAGTGACCAGCAATTTTCTCTCTGGTCCCGGCAGTGGAGATGCTGTCTCCGTTCGTTGCGCCGCCCTCTCCGCACATGAAACATATAAATAAATACAAAACTTTAGATAATTCACAACAATAACAAATATTACAAAAATACATAAACAAAACCCTAAATTAAACTCATATTCACCTGCAAACTGGGCTGATACTGGTGGATGGGTGACGATTCAATTTCGCGTCCCACTACAACAGCTGGAGCTATACGCACGAGACTTTCTGTAGAAATCCACTGTTCCGAGATCCACACTGTCAAGATTGTTCCATGTAAGAAGAATACCACATTTCAGGCATTACCTCCCACCACAGACAATGCAATGACCGACGGGCTTCACTTAACGACCGAAAGCATCGGCGGTTGTGTAGAGTTGTCAGTGCTAACACTTAAGCGACATTAAGTGAAATAACCGCAGAAATCAATGTCCAACGTACGAAGAACGTGCCCGTTAGCACAGTGCGGCGAGATTTGGCGTTAATGAGCTACGGCTGAAAATGACCATCGTGGGAGCCTTTGCTAACAAAACAACGCCGCCAGCAGTGCCTCTTCTGGGCCCGTGACCATACCGGTATTAACCTTTTCTTTTTGGAGTCCTCAATCTTCTAACAGGTTTGATTCGGTCCGCCACGAATTCCTCTCCTTTGCCAACCTCTTCATCTCAGAGTAGTACTCGCAATCTACGGCTTCAATTATTTCCTGGATGAATTCCAATCTCTGTCTTCCTCTACAGTTTTTGCCCTCTTCAGCTCCCTATAGTACCATGGTAATCATTCCATCATGTCTTAACAGATGTCCTATCACAGTGTCCCTTCTTCTCAGAGTTTTCCACATACTCCTTTCCTCCCGATTCTGCGCAGAACCTCCTCATTCCTTACCTTATCGGTCCACTTAATTTTCAGCATTCGTCTGTTGCATCACATTTCAAATGCTTCAGTTCTGTTCTGTTTCGGTTTTACCACAGTCCATGTTTCATTTCCGTACAATGCTGTGCTCCAACCGTACATTCACAGAAACTTGTTCCTCAAATTAAGGCTTATGTTTGATAGTAGTAGACTTCTCTTGGCTAAGAATACCCTTTTGGCCAACGCTAGTCTGCTTCTGGTGTTCTCCTTGCTCCGTCCATCATGGTTATTTTGCTGCTTAGGTAGCAGAATTCCTTAACTTCATCTACTTCGTAACTCTCTGTTTTTCCGTCCCTAAAGACAAATTGATCGTAATCCAGCAGATCCTCTATCTTTTTTCCATTCTTCTGCATATTAGTCTTGTTGCATGAGCTGTTAAGCTGTGTGAAAATTCTCGCACTTGTGATCTCTTGTAGTCTTTGGAATTGTATGGACGATATCTTGTCGCAAGTCAGATGGTGTGTCACCAGGCTAATAAATTCTATACACCAATATCAATAGTTGTTTTGTTGCAACTTCCCCCAATGATTTCAGAAGTTCTGATGGAATGTTATCTATCCCTTCTGCTTTATTTGATCTTAAGTCCTCGAAAACTCTCTTAAAATCTGATTTTAGTACAGGATCTTATATCTCTTGTAAATCGACTCCTGGTTCTTCTTCTATCACGTCAGAAAAATCTTCCCCCTCACAGAACCCTTCAATGTACTCTTTCCATCTCTCCGCTTTCTTCTCTGTATTTAACATGGAACTGCCTTTACACTCTTAATGTTACCATCCTACCTTTTAATTTCACCGCAGCTTATTTTGACTTTCCTGTAAGCTGAGTCAGTCCTTCCGACAATTATTTCTTTTCGATTTCTTCACTTTTTCTTGCAGTCATTTCGTTTTAGCTTCCCTGCACTTCCTATTAATTCCATTCCTCAGCCACTTGTATTTCTGTATTCCTAAATTTCCCTGAACGTACTTCCTTCTTTCGTCGATCAACTGAAGTATTTCTTCTATTACCCATAGTTTCTTCGCTGTTACCTTCTTGTACCTATGTTTTTCTTACCAACTTCTCTGATTGCTCTATTTGGAGACGTCCATTCTTTTTCCACTGTACTGCCTACTGAGCTATTCTTTATTTTCCGTATCCCACTCCTTTGCGTGCTGATTCTTCCTGACTAGTCTCTTAGACTTCAGCCTACTCTTCATCACTATTTCATTGTACTCTAAGTCTATATCAGCTCCTGGGTACGCCTTACAATTCTGTATCTGATTTCGGAATGTCTGTCGCCGCGCAGTGTAGCCTCGTGGCCTTAGCCGCCTTACCACGGTTCACACGGCTCCCTCCGTCTGTGGTTCGAGTCCTCCCTCGGGCATGGGTGTGTATTGTGTTAGTTTCAGTTATATTAAGTAGTGTGTAAGATTAGGACCGATGACCTCAGCAGTTCGGTCCGATAGGAAATTATCACCAATTCTTTGTCTTGCCATGATGTAATCTAAATGAAATCTTCCCATATCACGCTGCCTTTTCCAAGTATACCTCCTCCTCTTGTGATTGTTGAACAGCGTATTCACTACTACTAGTTGAAATTTATTACAAAACTTAATTACTCTTTCTCCTCTCTCATACCTTGTCCCAAGACCATATTGTCCTGTAACCATTTCTTCTACTCGGCCCTCTACAACTTCATTCCTCTCCACCATGACTATTTCATTTTCATCTCCACTTCAATATCCTCATATACTTCCTCTGTCTCTTCATCTTCAGACTGCGACGTCGGCGCGTATACCTGAACTTTCGTTTTCGGTGTTGGTTTGCTGTCGATTCTGTTAAGAAGACCGAGTGGGGTGGCGCAGTTGTCAGTATACTGTACTCGCATTCGGGAGGACGAAGGTTCAAACCCTCGTCCAGCCGTCCTGATTTAGGATTTCGGTGATTTCCCCAAATCGTTTCAGGCAAATGCCGGGATGGTTCCTTTCAGAGGGCAAGACCGACTTCCTTCTCCATCCTTCCCTAATCCAGTGGGACCGATGACTTCGCTCTTTGGTTCTCTTCTCCCAAACCAACCAACCAACCAATATGATAAGAACAACACTATCACAAAACTGTTGACAGTAACACACTCTCTGTCCTACCTTCCTTTTCATAAAGAATCCTACTCCCTTCATACCATTTTCTGGTGCTGTTGATATTACCCTATACTTGTCTGGCCAGGAATCCTTGTCTTTTTCTATTTCACTTCGCTGACTACTACTATATCTAATTGAGCCTCTGCATTTCCCTTTTCAGATTTTCTAGTTTCCCTAGCACGTTCAGGCTTCTGAAATTTCCGGCCTCGACTAGTAGAACGTTATCTATTCGGTGGTTATTTAATCTTTTTCTCACGGTGACCTCACTTTTGTCAGTCCCCTCCTGGAGATCCGAGTGGGGGACTAATCCGGAATCTTTCAACAATGCAGACATCATCAAGAATGTAGAGATCATCATGACACTTTTTCAATTACCGGCCTCATGTCCTGTGGGTACAAGTTATGTGTCTTTAATGCACTGCTTTTCATTACCTTCTGCATCCTCATGCCGTTGGTTATTGCTGATTGTTCCGCGTTTTGGGACAGTTTCCCACTCCAAGGACAAGTGAGTGCCCTGAACCTCTGTCTGCTCCTCCGCCCTCTTTGAGAAGACGGTTGGCGGAATGAGGGTGATTTCTCATGATGGAAGTCTTCGGCCGCCAATGCTAATTATTAATCAAAATTTAAGCGATGGCTGGTTTCCAATCCGGGACGGAGGATATTTTGATTATTAATCAGACACGCTATGCTTAAACGACGGGTAGACCAGGACACTTCTAAGCCACCTAACTTTGTCGTTCCTCTAAGTATTCTTCCCCAGAGCAGGTTTTTCAACCTTAGTGAAAGTATATTGCTTAAGTTCAAGACATTCTGTGCCACCTGCCGTGATGCCCTCAAGAGGGAGATGTAAACAACGGATAAATAATTAAAAAGTAGCACGTTACTTTGCTTTCGACATCAACTTGTAAACTTCGGACATTTCCTTGACGGATTATCTTACAACAGCTACCGTACAGCCTGATTCTGGGACTGAATTCTCTATGGAGTATCTGTGTACATTTAGTTCACCTACCTTAGCTATGGACTGTGTGTAATGAGCTACATTAACGGTTCTGACGTGCATAATGCTGCTTTCTATCCGATCGTTCACGGTGTTCTGCTTACACAACATTTTGTGTAATTTCAAGCTTGTCAGTATGTAGGGACATGTAGCAGACACAGAAGAAAGAGCAATTGAATGTAAAAATATAAGAAACAGTGATGTACTTCTATTAAGTGCATTTCACATGAAGCAATCCTGGTCGTAAGTTTGTTTGTGGAACGCATGACTGTTAGGTATAGGTGGCAGTAGGATAGAGGTTAACTGCCTACGGATAACATGATAAATCGTCTCCGACAGTTCTGCTATCTCTTCATATTGTCGGACAGTATTCGCAGAAGTTGGCCGCGGACAGTCTGGTGCCAAGCAAGATTAGCCGGGTCTGAATTACATCTAAATCCCTGTTCACTGTATTGGTGACTAATCCTGCATAATCCAATATTTCCACAGTAGTCCTCCTTTCTATAGATTTTGTAGCCTGGGTGATCTGCCATTCCGTTCGAGCTTATTACCATCCACTAAGCTCTTCAACTGCACAAGTCACTTAGTTCCTGTAAGTCATCTGTGTTCACGGTCAAAAATACTTACGCAATGTTTCTTCCAGTGTCTCACTTCCCCATGCTTTAATCCCTTTGTTACCAGATTGTCCACAGCTATAGCATTTCGTATCAATAGAGAAAATATTTACTTTATTACTGACATTCGTTACCGAATTTTTTTTTTCCACTGCTATAGGCAAGCCAATACAGGTTTTGAAAATTCTGCACACACCTTTCTTGAGATGTGAGGAGGCATTTCCCTTAGCAATGCGTCTAATAATCTGTGTTCGGATTCCTGCAGAACGATTCTACTTGTTTAGTCATCATCCATCTGTTGATCATTGATCTTTCATCTCCACCTACAAAACTAGTCAAACTCATTCTACCGAGCGAGGTGGCGCAGTGGTTAGCACACTGGACTCGCATTCGGGAGGACGACGGTTCAATCCCGTCTCCGGCCATCCTGATTTAGGTTTTCCGTGATTTCCCTAAATCGCTTCAGGCAAATGCCGGGATGGTTCCTTTGAAAGGGCACGGCCGATTTCCTTCCCCATCCTTCGCTCACCCGAGCTTGCGCTCCGTCTCTAATGACCTCGTTGTCGACGGGACGTTAAACACTAATCTCCTCCTCCTCCTCCTCCTCCTCCTCAAACTCATTCTGCTTCGTGACACATTAAAATTATGTGCAGCAGAATCTACAGCTATTTTTCATCGTACAACGTCGTACCGGGTTGTTAACAGATTTTATCAAATGATTGAGTGTTTCCTGTCAAGCGCGACTTGGTCATCTGTAACAACTATTCATCCATCCATAATCCAAAGTTTTATGCAGACAGTAAGTTATCTGTAAATGCTAGTAAATTCTCTTCTGACTTATCTGAAACTTCACTTAATTATTGCCACCCATTACGCGTATCATATCTTTGACGGCCTCTCGACAATTTTGCGATAATATAAAACCCGCTGCTTTTCTTTGAACTTTTTCGATGTCCCCTGTCTATCCTATGTGGTAAGGATTCCATACCGCACAGACAAGCGTAGGGCAATCTGGGTAGTAGACATGTTGCATCCTCTAAGCTTTCTGCCAAAAAGGCGGCCTTTGGTCTGCCTTCCCCACAACATTATCTATGTGATCATTCCAATTTAAGTTATTTCTATTTGTAAATCCTCCGCCACACACTGTCAGGTGGCTTGCGGAGTATGGATGTAGATGTAGATGTATAGTTGAATTTACACTCTTTCGATGTGGGTGATTTTTCTTGTAATCGACATTTAGTGTAATCCTTTACGTCTCATGTGGATGCTTCATACTTTTCGTTATTTTGAGTCTATTGTCACTTTTTCACACTACCGATATCTTTTATAGGCCATTTTGCAATTCGTTTTGATCGTCTGATGACTTTACAAGATGGTAAATGACAGCATCATCTGCAAACAGTCTAAGAGGGCTGCTCAGATTGTCTCCTAAATCGTTTATGTAGATCACGAGCAGCAGATGACCTATAAAGCTTCCTCTGGGAACGCGAGATATTACTTCTGTTTTACTCGATGACCATCCATCAGTCATTTCTGACAGGAAGTCGGTTGTTAGGAACGCTGTCGAAATCGTTCTGGAAATCTAAAAATATGGAACCAATTTGACGCCCCGTGTCGACAACGCTCATTACTTCGTGAGAATAAAGAGATAGTTGTGGTTCACAAGAACGACATTTTCTGAATCCGTTTTAGCCATCTGTCAATCAATCGTTTTCTTCGAAGTAATTCGCAATGTGCGAGCACAGTACATGTTCCAAAATCCTACTGCAAATCGACGTCTGTAATATGGCGGTGTCATCGGAATATTTCTAGGTCCTTTGCTGAGTATTGGTGCGATCTGTGCATATTTCCAGACTTTAGGTAGGGATCTTTCATCGAGAGAGCGGCTGTATCTGATTTGTTACTAAAGAGCTAGTATATCAGCATGCGCTGAAATGAATCTACGTAGTATGCAACCTGGACTGGAGGAGAGGTTTAAGAGATTTACTAAAAGATTTAAGCTGCTTCATTACACCGAGGACAATATCTACTTCCATGTTATCCATGTTGGCAGTTCTTGGCTCAAACTCTGCAATCTTTACTTCATCATTTTTGGTGAAGGAATTTCGGAAAACCATCATTAGTAATTCGAATTTAGTGACGCTGACATTGGTAACATTACCATCGATATCACGGAATGAAGGTGTTGTGTCTTGCCGCTGATGTACTTCACATACAACCATAATCTTTTAGGATTTTTTGCCAGATGTCCTTACAGAATTCCTTTAAGGAAACTGTTGAAAGCACCTTGCATTGAAGTTCGCGCTAAAATTCGAGCTTCTATAAGACTTCTGCAGTCTTGAGGATTCTTTCTTTTCTTTTTTGCATACTTCTTCATTGCTTCTGCAACAGTGTTCAGGCCTATTTTTTTACCACTTCATTCCTTTACTATTTTATTTGGTATAAATCTACCCACATATAAGGAGAGTTTCTATTCAGAATTCCGATTGGAAACGCTAAGCCGGTCTTCTTTCGATTCTTAGTAACTATACGTTTTAATAAGTTCAAATATAGACTATCGAAAAAAGTTACAATTCCAAGGAACATTTAATGTACTGTAATGAAATTTCGGAAATACATTTACCTAGGTAACATATTTAAGTGATTAAAATTCAAAGATCTTACATTACTGTAAGCGCAGGAGAAGTCATTGCAGATGTGAACTGATGGTACGCTAAGAACCGGTGTAGCATTGCGTTGCACAGGTGCCGGATCCAAATGTGGGGTGATGTTCCGTGCCTATCGCACTTTGTAAATAAAGGAACAACTAATGCTGTTTGTGGACGACGCTGGAATCGTCGACTGATGATATCCAATATGTGCTCGATTAAAGACCGATTTGGTGATCGAGGAGGAGGAGGAGGAGGAGATTTAGTGTTTATCGTCTCGTCGACAACGAGGTCATTCGAGACGGAGCGCAAGCTCGGGTTAGGGAAGGATGGGGAAGGAAATCGGCCGTGCCCTTTCAAAGGGTCCATCCCGGCATTTGCCTGAAGCGATTTAGGGAAATCACGGAAAACCTAAATCAGGATGGCCGGAGACGGGATTGAACCGCCGTCCTCCCGAATTTGGTGATCGAGAAGGCCAAGGAAACATGCCAATACCTTGTAGGGCACTTTGGGTTACAACAGCGGTATTTGGGTGAGTGTTATCCTGTTTGAAAATACCCCCTGGAATGGCAGCGCAACAGGTTGGATCACCTGACTGACGTAAAATTTTGCAGTCAGGGTGAGTGGGATAATCACGAGAATTCTCCTGCTGCCGTACTAAATCGCACCCCAGACCATAACTCCAGTGTGTCTAGCACGCAGCAGCCGAGGCAGAACCATCTTCCATCAGAAAACACCCTGCCCTCCAGTGTGCTCTCACTTGACGCCACTGAAGTCTGAAATGGCGGTGTTTTGTGGTCGCTGGGATGTACGGGACAGGGCGTCTGTCTCGCAGCTGTCCTTGAAGTAACCGATTTGAAACAGTTCGTTGTGTCAGTGTGGAGCCAACTGCTGCTCATATTACTGCTGCAGATGCAGTACGAAGCTAAAGAACCATACGCCAAACACTATGGTCTTCCCTCTCGTTACGTGCCACGTAGCCTGCCGGAGCCCGGACTTCTTGTGACCGTACATTCTCTTGACAATCGCTGCCATCAATAACGTACAGTGGCTGATTTCCTGCCATGTCTTTCTGCAGTATCGCAGAAGGGACACCCGCCTCCTCGTAGCCCTATTACATGACATAGTTCAAAGACAGAGAGCTGTTATTAATGGCCTTAAAGGCATTCTTGATTAATGTCATCTCACTACGTCCAGTCTCAAGGATAATTACCGCTGGCGCTTGTATTTAAAGTAAACCTGATGTGCGTCCTCATAGTGGCGCTATTGTCACCTCTCTTAAATCTGAGCAGAAATCCTATTTCACATGTCGCAACATCTCCCGAGTTATCCCGCAAAACTCCTTCTTGGTGTTGCGATTCTTTTTTCGTCAGCATTTCTCCGAAACCCCATTAGCTTGTTTTCTGGAGCTGTTCGCCTTGAGAAAATGAAGTGACGTGTGGACTGTTTTCTGTTTGTCTGCAGTTGGCTCCCGTTTACTTGGTTGAAATAGCCGAGGACCGCATCAGAGGGCTCTTGGTGTCACTGGGTCCAATGATGGCGGGAGTCGGTGCCCTGCTGATCACCGCTATTGGGCCAAAAGTGTCTTTCTTCACGGTGACGGAAATCATGATGGTCTGGCCGGTCTTGTTTGTGGCCATCTTCTGGTGGATGCCGGAGAGTCCGTACTTCTTGTTGGCGAAGCATCGCAAGGACGAAGCGACCAAGGCGCTGATGAGGCTGCGCGGGAGGATTTCGGAGAAGGAGGTGAACGGTGAGCTGGAGGTAATCCAGAGGGGACTGGAGGAGCGCTCGCAAAAGGAGATCAGCACCGCAGACGCCTTCCGGGAGCTGCGGAGGAACGCCCGGTCGCGAAGGCTGTTCATGGTGAGTGCCTGATGAGGCGGTTGCTGGCTGGAAAATACTTTAGTGTGTTTGGGGTTCACTTCCGAGGAGACTCGTCTCTAATATACGTAGCGAATTTCTAGATTACATCTGTTGTGTACATAGTTCCGCGTAGTCAGCGCGTACACAACTTTCCCACTAGAGCGCGCCCCGCTAAGCATAACAGCGCAGGCGCAGCGCTCGTCCGTCTCCGCTCTACGAGATGGCGCTGCCATAAAGACGGACCAAATTCTGCTTCGGGCGATCCGCGTATTAACATGTCACGCAGCCAATCAGATTGCTGCTAACGTAGAACCTTTTCTCCTCGCGGATCACACTCGCGTAGTGATACCTGAACGCTCGAGGTATTATAACGAGTGTACAGACCCCCGATTAGTCAGTGTGCATTAGTCTACATTGGTCTATAGTCAAGTTTCAGTCTGCGCCTAATAAGAGTATCATATTCCTGTACGTAGCCATGAAGTGAAATGTATAGACACTTTGTCAAGTATCAGAGATGTGAGAATAACATTAACGTACCGAGACCAAAGGAACTTCAGATTGTCAATTGTAAACAGCATCCAGAACCAAGTTAAGTTATTTCTATGCTTTTTATTATTTTAATAAATGTGTGTGAAAATTAATCAAGTTCTGTTTAAAGTTGGTCACCGTCAATCTGCTACTCTAAGCGTGCAAGTGTCATTTCTATCGTCTGACCTAACGGCAGAAGATACAAGACGCCACGGTAAGCCCACGAGACATATTGCTGACACCCGCTTACTTCGTTAGAGCGACAAGTCAAATAATCTGATGGTGTGTGTACCGAAGGTCTTACAGTACGCACACCACAACATCAGTATTTACATCTAGACGATTGCTCTGCCACTCACACTCAGGTCTTTCGCAGAGTGTACACACAATGATTACCAGAACATTTCTCTACCATTCCACTCCCTAATGGCACTTGGGGCCAATGAACATCAATTCGTACCACACTGCTGACTTAACAAAATGCCAGACCATGAAGAAGAGCGTCTCACATACGTGAATAGCTCGAAGAGTTTTTAAGCAATCACAGTCGTCGCTATCATTAGGCAAGACTAGACGGCCACCTAAGGCGGCTAAATTTTACGGGCGGCGAAAGGAACGGAAAGTGTCAATACCTTTCGACAAAAAACAACATCCACGCCTCATCGGTATCCGAACGTGGATCCATCTCGTAAGAATGAAAAAGTGGATGCTCAAGAAGATGAGGTTTGTTCCTCATTCTGAAAATACTTCAATTAAAACAGAAACGAAATAACACCACGATTATCTAGACGAGTTAATTGGATGCTTCGCAGTGTCTCCCATCAGTATACTATAATTTCTATGTTATGGGAAAAATGCCACATTTGGTTGCGCTGGTACATTCAGTTGAGTGATAGTTTAAAATGTTCTGTAAATTCTTCCTATTTCAATTACTTTAGGAAACTTCAGAAACTGAAGATGAAATATAAGAAACGGATGGCATTTACTGTCACCAATAGGTCTTAAAGAAATAGAGGAGAAGGTCTGAGAACTGAGAACAGTTCCAAGAAAATGAGGACGTCTGGTCACCTTAGTTTATGTAATGTTTAGAAGTAGTATAATACGAGAGTTGCATTGGTCTACCGTTGGATGTTTCTGGTGGTGGAGTGAGGGGCGGAGGCGATATTTTTGGGGAGACCGATGATAATAAGAAAAGAGGGGCGTCATCTTTCAGTTCTGCCTAGGGCTTCAAAACACCTACCAACGACCCTGTAAGTAACAGCACGCATTACGTTGTGATGGACGGCAAGTGTTCTGCGGAGACAAGGTTTACAAAATTGTTAAGGCTCTCTTCTTTCTTGTTGAAGCTACTCCCGTGTCTTTGTATTTCTACAGCTTCTCTGAAAAAGCGGGTATGATAGTGCTTCTCTACCTCCAGAACTTCCGTGTCGTCAAATTTTATTAAGTGGTCGGTCTCACTCTGCGAACGCTCTGCCACGGCCAATTTCTCCACCTGCCCCAACGTGCAATGTCGCTTATGTTCTTTGATCCTGGTGTTGATGGATCGTCCAGTCATTCCGACATACACTTTTCCACATGTGCATGGTATGCGGTGTATTCCCGACACTGCAAGTGGGTCTCTTTTCTCCTGTGCCGATCTAAGACATACTTTGATTTCCTTGTTGGTTTAAATTAACCATGGAAGTAGAAAAGGACAAAAAACTACCATTTCTAGATGTGCTGAGCACAAGGGATGGTGAAAACCTTGGACGTAGTGTGTACCGAAAACCTACACACACGGACCTATACCTGCGCAAACTAACAAACCACCACACGCGCCAGAAAAGAGGCGTGATTAATACGCTCGTAACGGGAGCAGGACGAATATGTGAGCTGCAGCACCTCAGATGCGAAATGCAACACCTGGAAACTGTTTTGAGGAGCAATGGGTACTCCACAAATTATATTAGAAGTGTAACAGAGCCAAACACCTGGCGCAGTAAGAAGTCAGAAAAAGAAATGTGCGTACGGCCTTTCTGCCATATATTCCCAGAGTGACAGACAGAATCGGCCGTATCTTGCGCAAACATGTCATAAAAGCGATTTTCAAACCAAGAAGGAAGATCAAAGAATGTCTTTGATCGGCAGAGGAGAAAAGGGACCCACTTGCACTGTCGGGAATATACCGCATACCATGCACTTGCGGAAAAGTTTATGTCGGAATGATTGGACGATCAATCAACACCAGGATCAAAGAACACAAGCGACATTGCAGGTTAGGGCAAGTGGAGAAATCGGCCGTGGTAGAGCACGCGCTGAGTGAGACCGACCACGTAATAAAATTAGCCGACACGGAAATTCTGGCTTTAGAGAAGCACTACCACACCCGCTTGTTCAGAGAAGCTGTAGAAATACAAAAACACGGGAATAGCTTCAACAAGAAAGAAGAAAGTCTTAAGGTAAACGGATCCTGCCTTCCCTTACTGCAGCGAACGACCGTCGCAGGTTGCAAGAGGAGAACCGCACCGGAAACGACCGAGAAGAAGCCCTCGGACGTTGGCGCGCCAGGTACATATAGTCTGCGGCCGCGAGCTCGGCTCCAGTTCACCACCGGCAATGGAGGATTAAGCTTTGACAATGCCAGCCACTCGTGCTGGCGAAACTTCAGTAAAATCATCAGACGAACGTCGGCCGAAGAACCAGAGACAGAAGCCAATTGTCAGTTGGTCGTGACAAAGTTTGTCAGGAGGGCACCATGGAAGTGTGGTAAGACGCCCTTGTTTTCTCTATACATAAACGACGTGCAGCAGTCTGCGACTGTTTGCTAATGACGCTGTAGTTTACGGCACAACGTCGTCCACAAGTAACTGTTGGACGGAATAGGATGACTTGGCCAGGACTTCTGTGTAGAGTGATGAATTACAGCTTGCTTGAAGGGTGAAAAATGAAAACTGATGGAGGTGAGCAGAAGAAAATATCCTATAATGTTCGAATTCAGTATTAGTGGGTGCTGCTTGATACTGTGGCATAGACAATATAGAGCCTGGTCCATTGACAGTGACCAGGCCAAATATCTCACGAAATAAGCATCAAACGAAAAAACTACAAAGAACGAAACTCGTCTAACTTGAATGAGGAAACCAGATGGCGCTATGGTTGGCCCGCTAGATGGCACTGCCATAGGTCAAACGGATATCAACTGCGTTTCTTTTCCAAATAGGAATTCCCATTTCTTATTACATAATCGTGTAGTACCATCTGTTCGTCAAAAATTGTGAGCCACATGTTTGTGACTATTAAAGCGTCATCTATCACAAAGCGAAAAAAGTGGTCCAACTAAAACATTCATATTTCTTTACGTACTACACGAATACGTAATAAAAATGGGAGTTCCTATTTTAAAAAAACGCCGTTGATATCCGTTTGACCTATGGCAGCGCCATCTAGGGGGCCAACCATAGCGCCATCTGGTTTCCCCCTCCAAGCTAGACAAGTTTCGTTCCTTGTAGTTTTTTCGGTGGACGCTTATTTTGTGAGATATTTGGCCCGGTCACGATCAGTGGACCACCCTGTATATAGGTTGAACGCTACAAAGAGAAATGAAATGTTATGAGCACGCGAGGTCGGTTGCAGATTAGGCGAATGGTCAACTTCAGTCGATTTCGAGATTTCTAGGATGTCGTTCGTCTATATAGCAGATCGCTTCCAGAACACTGCTGTGACCCTTTATTGAGTACCGCTCGATTTTTTCGGATCTCCAGCAGGTTGGAATAAAGTAACACATCGAAACAATTGAGAGGCATGTTGCCAGATATTCAGAATACCGGTTTTTGCGCTGCGTAAAGGACACGAAGACAGGATTAGAGAAATCAAGATTCATACGGAAACGATATAAAAAATCGTTTTTCTCTCGCTCTCTTTGGGTGACGGAGGGCAAAATAAATGACTGGCGGTAATACGACTTACCGTCGGCCATGCACCATATCGTGACTTGTAGGGTATGTGTCTATGTGAAAGAAAAATCTTTCTTGTGCGCTTGTCATTTCTCCATATGTAGGTGGAAGACAACGAAATATTTGGCATTTGTCGTAGGAAGATGCTGAGTAAAATGTCGTCAAAGATCTCGCCGTATTGAACAATGCCATTGTTTTTATAATCACCGCACCACTCGTTTATTGTGTCCATAACACTCTCTCAAATATTTCGTAATATTATAAAACCAAGTGCCCTTCCTTCAATTTTCCAACGTACTCTGTCAATTCTGTCAGTAATAATCCCATTAGTCCAGAACAGACGGACAAACATAGTGTAGTCAGGCCTTCAGTACCTCTGTTGCAGCTTGGTGTGTTCTCCCAGTACAACACAGTAGAAAAACCTTCAAATTTATCTGATTTATCTTCTAACCAAAACACAATAATGTTACTCTGCATATATAAAGATCAGTCAGTGAGAGGTGAAAATGTAAACCCAAGTAAACTGAATCACTGACGTCAAATTCCGTCTAAGCCGATCACAACCTGACGACATTCTCAAACAGGAAAAATTTAAAACAATAATATTGTTGTCTAAAGCTGTTAAACTCTTTTTCCTTTTTTTCTGCACAATTACAGAGAACCAACACACGGTACTGTAAGCTAAGTGTCAGTTACTAGCAAAAATAATCTACGTCCCTCACTGAGAAACTGTGTTAGTGTGTAGCCTCCGTGTACAAAATTATATTCCCAAATCACTTTACGCGATAACATCGCAAGTTCTGCCGAACTGTTAGCAGAAAGTAATCAGAGTTCTGGCTATTTATAAATTATTCAGAAGTCCACAGTGAACTCATGGGAAATAATGCTACGTGTCGCGAGTGACGAACAAAAAAAGGTCTGTCTCCCAAAACGTATGCGGCTGGAATACGACTCAGACTAGCATAGATACTGCCTCAGTCAATCCAGTTTCCTACGATTAATTTAAAAATTTATTGCCGGACGTCACCTTTTCCTCGTGGGATGGAGGTAATGTAAGAGCACACATACTTTCGTGATAATGTTCCCTGGAAATGAGGAAGATAAAGAAGAGGACTACCCTGTCTGAACACGCCAGTTTTCAGGCAAGATAAGAATGTGCATGCGCAGGCATTCGCGCATGAGGTAAAAATATTCGGGGAACCCATTCTGCACAACTTACATGACGGTAGGGCATAAAAATAGGAAGACTTGCTTACAGGCTTTTAGTCGATGTTGCACAATCAGAGACGTCACCAGTGCAGGAAATACTATGCTTGCGAAATTGAATTGTGCTGCCGTAAATTACATATTAGGAGATTATAAGCTAATTTTAACGTTTCTAGTTATTATGAATGATATGTTTAATTTGATTTTTGTAACTAATAACAGTTTAATATAAAATACGGTGAATACAGTGTACAAGTGTATTTTTCTTATTGCTCCTACAGTCGCACATCTAGGCCTAATTTTACAAGAATGGCAATAGTTGCCGATGTCGTGGTGTTAGCATTGGCAAATGCGTGGGTCGTCGTCCGAGGAGGCCCATTGTTAAGACTGTTCGGTGCACTGTGCATTCAGACACACTTGCGCTCTGCCCGTCACTAAAGTCTGATGTTAGTTTGGTCACAGTTCGCCACCTGTCCTGTTTCACCACTCTGTCCAACCTACAGCGTACGACAGGGGTAATGAGGGGTGGTCGCCCAACCCCACGACGTCTGGACGTGGTTTTACCTTGGTTTCATCGAGTGTTGAAGACTCACCACCCGAAAAGTCTTGCAGTTTTTCCTAAATGTTCGTGACGAGCCTAAGATAGATCGTACGTCTTCCCCATTCTACACTTGGGCAGCACCCTCACTGGTACTAAATGTACCGTCCGTGTGTCTGACTAGCAGTCATTCATTGGCAGATAACGATTCTATCGCTTGGACGGTTTTACGTCGATAGCAGGTCGATGGTAATAATGTCATGACTGATAAGTATGTGTACGTATGGATCTGTTTCACTCATGGAAAACTCTCGTCGTGGGGTTTTCTTCTGGTGAAATCTTGTTATTAGTGTTTCTTTAATTCTCATCTAGAAATATTTTCCATGGTTGACAAGCCAATGTTAATGCATTATCTGACGGCAAGGCAGCAAGTTTACCAACTGCAGTCATATAATGATTTACAATTCTTTTAATGATTGGACGTGCTGCAGTAGACTTTGTTGCATATTGTTTGATATACTTTATTTGCTTTATTTCATTAATGACCATAACTGTTTTCTGCATTAGATGGAGTAAGTAATTTATCAATATGTTTCTTGGGTAGAACTTCCATTTGACACTGGTACATGTCAATAATATCTGTTTTTTCCTTTCAACTACATATACAAAGTAGACGATGTATACATTAACGGTAATTATTTCAATCCTGCCTCTTTCACAAAGTCAATGGTAGGACATGCTACAGTCTTATCATCATCTTGATTTTCACTGCTCTAACTGGCCAATTGTGTGAAGGTGTAGTCTCAGTGGATGCTTTCTTTGTCTTAAGAAACTTTACTTGTACGCTCTTGCAGTATTAGCCGTGCTCTACCTTTGTTTTCACTACATCAGCTACAATATTTTAGCCATCGATGTTAAGAAACCACTTGCGTGAAGAGAAGTCAGTCACTGCATCCTTCTCCCATTGGAAATCAAAACCACAACTGCATTCTACAACTAACCAACTTACTATTGCGAATGGGCATTTTATAACTTGACTTCATATTTCTACTTCCACCAGCGTTTCTATGTTGTCATTTCGTGACTTACCCCAGTAGCTCCAATAATCTTACAAATTTGTACAGGGAACATAGGTACTTTTGTGTCCTCATGGTTCAAATGGTTCAAATGGCTCTGAGCACTACGGGACTTAACTTCTGAGGACATCAGTCCCCTAGAACTTAGAACTACTTAAACCTAACTAACCTAAGGACATCACACACATCCATGCCCGAGGCAGGATTCCAACCTGCGACCTTAGCGGTCGCGCGGTTCCAGACTGCAGCGCCTAGAACCGCTCGGCCACTTCGGTCGGCTGTGACCTCACGAATCTTACAAAATACGTTGGATGAAATAACATTTACCGTAGCATCCATGTCTAAAACAATTGTAGTTGAGACTTTCTCTACGATAGCACCGATAGTAGCTTGGACAATCTCTTCCCTATTATCATAGTATTCGTAATTCTTTCATGTCTATCTCATCATTACAACGTGATAGATTTATGGGTTACTTACATTGTCTAGAGATACAATTTTGTTTTGTGAATTATTTTACTTGGACAGGTATAAAAGTCTACTCGAACAATGTATTTCCTTTTATGATAAAAAGAGACTTTCATACTGTGTAAGCTTAAAATATTGATAACTCTGGAAATATGGCTTTACATTATTTTTTTTTTAACTTGTTACCTTCTTTTGTCTCTTTGCTTGTTATCTGCTCTTCTCCTAGACTTTATTTGTACAGATGGTTATAATCACGTAAGGTATTTTAGATATTAGTAATTATCATCAAACACATTTATTGCAAATTAACCATTGAATTTCCTGACACTAATGGTAAATTGTAAATGAGCGGGTGGCATCGTTGGCCAGGGGGCCCAAACCGGGGAAGTTCAGCCGCCAATTGCAAGTCTTATTTCAGTCGATACCACATTGGGCGACTTGCGCGCCGGTGATGAGGATGAAGTGATAGTGAGGACAACACAACACCCAGTCACCGAGCGGAGAAACATCTCCATCCCGGCCGGAAATCGAACCCGGGCCCGCTTGCGTGGGAGACGAGTACGTTACCACCCAGCAAAGCAGGCGGATACGCTTATGGTATATGTGCATCTTTAACAGCCCATGCTTTTGAAGTGTCAGCGAGTTTCTTTCATTACCAGAACTAGCCAGCTTGGGTGACATCTGCTTATCTACCATTACGCCTGTCTCATTAAGACAACTAATAATTACAGGAATTATGTAGAAACAGATTGTTTCTGTAATCATAAAGTCCGATGCAACAGTGCAAATAACATTGGCACGCGTCAGATATTTAAAATTCATTGTCACAGATCGATTAACCAAGACAACTACTTCTAAAATACAATATTTCGTGCTTTTAATTTTAAAGCTTGATCTGGACCGTCAGTGTAATATTTCGTTACAACTGCATCCACACTACCTCATGGCCAACGTTTCAACGAACAATGCAGTTAAAGTTAATCGCTTGCATGCGATACTGTGGGATTGGTATGTTCCAGCTTAATAATAGTTACTACACGACTCTGGGTCCACAGACCGGTTCCCAAAGTATGGTTTTGTACTGGGGTTTCTTGCATGTTGTGATTATTGTGCGTGGTTTTCAGTTTCGGGATTCCACCGATTGTTGTTGTTGTTATAAAATGTATGCGGATTCCTAAGGGACCAAACTGCTGAGGTCATCGGTCCCTAGACTTACACACTACTTAAACTAACTTATGTTATGAACAACACACACCCATGCCCGAGGGAGGACTCGAACCTCCTGCGGGAGGGGACGCGGAAGGAGTGACATGGCGCCTCTAACCGCGCGCCAACTCCCCGCGGCGTTGTTGTTATAGTTGGACCACTACCCATTGCTATTACCATAGTAACCAGGATGATACCTGTTACCACTTCTTCTCTTTTTAATAAAATTTTTTGGACAGTGAGCAACCTGCTGCACATTACACACCGGTGGTGATCCCAGGTGTGTCATTCAATTTACGTCATTGTCTCTTGTTCCATTATGATTGTATGTTTGTACGAGTGGCAGAGAGGACTGTACTTTGTCATTATTGTGACTGTTATTCAGTTACGAATCTTAATGTTAAGGCCAAGTGAGTCTAATAGAGACAGGAAATGTTTGTGGTTGTTATCTGGCATATGGACTGATTTCTTCTATAGGTCCATGGAAATTTTGGTTTTGGTATTGGCAGAACGTCCATATATGATCTGGGTTCCTTCTAATAACGTCTTACTCGAGTACTTCTCAAAATACTTGCGTACGCTTCCTTACCTACTGTTCAAGGGTTCAGTATTAAATACCTCCTTATGGTGACTTTCTTGAACACAACCGCGCCAGTCTTTCGATAAGAACACACATCTGCATCTACATGGCTGCTCTGCAAATCAACTTAACTGCCTGGCATAGTGTTCATCGGACCACCTTCATACTAATTGTCTGTTATTCCAGCCTCAAACAGTGCTCGGAAAAAAGAACATTTATATATTTCCACGCGAACTGTAATGTCCCTTATTTTATTATGAAAATCGTTTCTCCTTGAGTAGATCGGCGTCAACAACATAAATTCGCATTCGGAGGAGAAAGTTGGTGATTTAAATTTCGTGAGAACATCCCGCCGCAATGAAAACCGCCTTTGCCTTAATGATTTCCACCCCAATTCTTGTAACATGTCTGTAACACCCTCTCTTCTGTTTCTTGATGATATAAAACGTGCTGCCCTTCTTTGAACTTTCTCGTTGTACTCCGTCAATCTCATCTGGTAAAGACCCCACAAAGCGCAGCAGTACTCAAAAACAGGACAGACAAGTATAATGTAGGCAGTCTCTTTAGTAGATCTGTGTCATCTCCTAATTGTTTTGCCAATAAAACGCACTCTTTGGCCGCCTTCTCCAAAACATTTTCTTTCCAACTGAAGTTGTTGAAAATGACAGAAGGCTGTGTTTAGTGACTCTGCCTTAGCATCAGTGTTATCGATAGTATCTCTATTGATCTCGTGCAGAGATTGCACCGACTGTGTCTTTCCGCTTGCATACTTAACGAAGGAATAGAATATCTTTCCATTTTCTATCAGGTTTTGAGACAAAATTTCATGATGGAAACTATTATAAGCACCTTTCACTGAAGCCCTTGCTAAATTTCGAGCTTCTGTGAAAGGTCGCCAATCTCGGGGATTTTGTGTTCGTTTAAATTTGGTATTCTGTTTTCGTTGTTTCTGCAACAGTGTTGTGACCTGTTTTGTGTATCATGGTGGATCAGCTCCGTTGTATATTAATTTATTTGGTATAAATCTTTCAATTGCTGTCGGTATTACTTCTTTGAATTAAACCATTTCTGGTCTGCGCTTACATTGTTAGTTTGGAGGGAGTGGTGATTGTCTGCCTTTTGAATATATATATATATATATATATATATATATATATATATATATATGTTGTTGTGGTTGTTGTGGTCTTCAGTCCTGAGACTGGTTTGATGCAGCTCTCCATGCTACTCTATCCTGTGCAAGCTTCTTCATCTCCCAGTACCTACTGCAACCTACATCCTTCTGAGTCTGCTTAGTGTATTGATCTCTTGGTCTCCCTCTACGATTTTTACCCTCCACGCTGCCCTCCAATGCTAAATTTGTGATCCCTTGATGCCTCAAAACATGTCCTACCAACCGATCCCTTCTTCTAGTCAAGTTGTGCCACAAACTTCTCTTCTCCCCAATCCTATTCAATACCTCCTCATTAGTTATGTGATCTACCCATCTAATCTTCAGCATTCTTCTGTAGCACCACATTTCAAAAGCATCTATTCTCTTCTTGTCCAAACTGGTTATCGTCCATGTTTCACTTCCATACATGCCTACACTCCATACAAATACTTTCAGAAACGACTTCCTGACACTTAAATCTATACTCGATGTTAACAAATTTCTCTTCTTCAGAAACGCTTTCCTTGCCATTACCAGTCTACATTTTATATCCTCTCTACTTCGACCATCATCAGTTATTTTGCTCCCTAAATAGCAAAACTCCTTTACTACTTTAAGTGTCTCATTTCGTAATCTAATCCCCTCAGCATCACCCGATTTAATTTGACTACATTCCATTATCCTCGTTTTGCTTTTGTTGATGTTCATCTTATATCCTCCTTTCAAGACACTGTCCATTCCGTTCAACTGCTCTTCCAAGTCCTTTGCTGTCTCTGACAGAATTACAATGTCATCGGCGAACCTCAAAGTTTTTACTTCTTCTCCATGAATTTTAATACCTACTCCGAATTTTTCTTTTGTTTCCTTTACTGCTTGCTCAATATACAGATTGAATAACATCGGGGAGAGGCTACAACCCTGTCTCACTCCTTTCCCAACCACTGCTTCCCTTTCATGCCCCTCGACTCTTATAACTGCCATCTGGTTTCTGTACAAATTGTAAATAGCCTTTCGCTCCCTGTATTTTACCCCTGCCACCTTCAGAATTTGAAAGAGAGTATTCCAGTTAACATTGTCAAAAGCTTTCTCTAAGTCTACAAATGCTAGAAACGTAGGTTTGCCTTTTCTTAATCTTTCTTCTAAGATAAGTCGTAAGGTTAGTATTGCCTCACGTGTTCCAACATTTCTATATATATATTTCTATATTTCTATATATATCGTTTATTTTTGGTGGAGTTGGGAATTACGGTATTCAGTGTAGCTACGACAATCCTGTGTTCACTATCCCTTTATCCGTTTTGGTGCCCGTAATTAGCTCAGGATTATATGCTGCTAAGTGGTAATGTGTGTTTTCATAACTGTTTACTATTCGAGTGGGTTTATAACTAATTGCTTGAAATAATTTTCAGGGAATGCGTTTAGCACAATTTCGGATGATGTTTAATCGTACCTCCGGATTTAAATACGTTCGCCAGCACATATACGTAAATCTAAGTCACCATCAACTATAATTGTATGAGTCAGATACGTCTTTGAAACCAGATTCAAATTTTGTTTGAAGCTTCTAGCGATTGTTTGTTCCGAGTTGGGAGGTCGGTAAAAGGATCCAATTATTATTTTATTCCGGTTTCCGAGAATGGTCTCTATCCATACTAACTTAGAGGAACGATCTACTTCAATTTCGCTACAAGCAACAGCAACAAACACACCACCGAACACCGTTAGTCCTTCGCGAACTTACCTCCGGCTTTAGCCAGCATCCAGTGCTTATAACGAATTCAACATCAGTGCTTACATTGTTTGAAGCTCTGATACTTTCTCATCACAGTTACGACAGTTTACAACCGTAATACCGATGACTTCTGTATCTACTCTCTTCCTATGTTCGGCTTTCGCCCTCTGAGACTGAAGTCCTTGTTGTGTGTCCTCAAGACCTAACTCAAAAATCCTCCCAATCCACGCCGCACAGCCCTCGCTACCTGTGTAGTCGCCACCTACATGCAATGGACTCCTGACCCTTGTAAAGGAACCCGAAACCCCACCACCAATGGCGCAAGTTGAGGAGTCTGCAGCTTACAACCCTAGAAACTTCTGAGCCTCTGATTCAGACTCTCCATTCGACTTTGTACCCGAGGTCCGCAACTGGTCCTGTCCATTTCGATGCAGAAGGTGAGCTTCTTGCTCATCTTTAAAACTAGTTATCTTATTATCTAGTTTACGAACAGATTTTTTTTATTTGTACTTGTTCGTCAGACAACTGCGTTATTGCGTGAGGAATGATGTGATCCGCAGTTTTCAATGTTGTGATTGCTGTGGCTGATGTACTTTTCTGTGCTGTCAACATTTGACACATAGGTTGACATAGCATTTTGTTGTTACATTAAATTCTGATGTAGTGGATCTTAAGTTCGTTAGCTTATTTGACATCTCATTAGTAATTCATCATGTCTGGACGATATTTAACATGAAAATTGAGTTAACAAGCAATTTGACAGTTCATTTTACGTTTGTTGAAAACATATCTTTCTTGTAAACTACGATACATTGTTGAATTTTAATCTATCATAGCACTAACTATTGGACTAGTTACTTCCCTTTCAGTACACGATTCAGTTCGTGAGGTGAAGTTTCAACATTCTCACTGGCCGCTTTAGCGAATTTGGTATCACCATCATTCGGGTAAATTTCATTTGGTATTTTAGTTGCCATTTTTTTGGCTCTTCCAATTTTTACCATAACATACAAGACGAAGGATATAACATGTGTAAAATCAAGGCTTTCAATTAAATATCAACACACCAATGCCAATATTGCTGAACAAGAACGTTGTTGAAAGATGACATTACTGGCTTAAAACGATAAAGTATGACTGTGTCATTACACGATCTTGCAGTATGAAGTCATCCATCTTGCACAGATTTGATTTTTGCTATTGTTAAAGCTAATTACCTCAAAATTGCTAATACTGCAGTACGATTTAAAATTTATCAGTAAAAGGTTACTTTGCCAACATTACTAATCCATGTGCAGGTAGTAGAGAATATACGATGTTTCTCTTGTATATGACCTAGTATCTTAGGTTATTTTTAAAATTTAGTTTTTTTCTAGTAAATATTTATTCAGTTATAGTTGTTCCATAATGTCAGTAACACTATGTGATCAAAAGTATCCGGACAACCCGAAGAACAGACGTTTTTCATGTTAGGTGCATTGCGCTGCCACCTATTGCCAGGTACTCCATATCAGCGACTTCAGTACTCATTATAAATTGTGAGAGAACAAAATGGGGCCCTCTAAGGAACTCACTGACTTCAAACGTGGTCAGGTGATTGGGTGTCACTTTTGTCATAGGTTTGTACGCGAGATTCCATCACTCCTAAACGTCCCTAGGTCCATTGTTTCCGATGTGATAGTGAAGTGGAAACGTAAAGGGACATGTACAGCCCAAAAGCGTACAGGCCGACCTCGTCTGTTGACTGACAGTGACCGCCGACAGCTGAATATGGTCGTAATGTATAATAGGCAGACATCTATCCAGACCATCACACAGGAATTCCAAACTGCATCAGGATCAACTGCAAGTACTATGACCGTTAGGCGGGAGAAAACTTGGATTTCATCGTCCTGCGGCGGCTCATAAGCCATCACGCCGGTAAATGCCAAACGACGCCACGCTTGGTGTATGGAGCATAAACATTAGACGATTGAACAGTGGAAAAACGTTGTGTGGAGTGACGAATCACGGTACACAATGTGTCGATCCGATGACAGGGTGTCGGTATGGCGAATGTCCGGTGAACATCATCTGCCAGCGTGTGTTCAAAATGGCTCTGAGCACTATGGGACTTAACTGCTGTGGTCACCAGTCCCCTAGAACTTAGAACTACTTAAACCTAACTAACCTAAGGACATCACACACATTCATACCCGAGGCAGGATTCGACTAAAGCGCCTAGAAGCGCTCGGCCACTTCGGCCGGCGTTTACGGTAGGATTTTGGAACATATATTATACAGGATTCGAACCTGTGACCGTAGCAGTCGCGCGGTTCCAGACTGTAGCGCCTAGAATCGCTCGGCCACCGCGTCCGGCCCAGAGTGTGTAGTGACAACAGTAAAATTCGGAGGCGTGATGCTATGGTGTGGTCGTGTTATTCATGGAGGGTACTTGCACCCCTTGATGTTCTAAGCATCTTCTTGATTGCCTCTGTTGAAAAGCAATTCGAAGATGGAGACTGCATCTTTCAACACAGTCAAGCACCTGTTCATAATTAGATCCCTGTAATGGACTGGCCTGCACAGAGTCCTCACCTGAATCCTATAGAATACCTTTGGGATGTTTTGGAACGTCGACATCGTGCCAGGCCTCACAGACCGACATCTCTACCTCTCCTCAGTGCAGCACTCCATGAAGAACAGGCTGCCATGCCCCAAGTAACATTCCAGCGCCTGATTGAACATATGCCTGCGAGAGTGTAAGCTGTCATCAAGGCTAAGGGTGGGCCAACACAATATTGAATTCCAGCATTACGGTAGGAGGGCGCAACAAACATGAAAGTCTATTTCAGCCAGGTGTCCGGATACTATTGGTCACATAGTATACATGGCCCCCCGTCCCCATGAACCATGGACCTTGCCGTTGGTGGGGAGGCTTGCGTGCTTTTAACGATACAGATAGCCATACCGTAGGTGCAACCACAACGGAGGGGTATCTGTTGACAGACCAGACAAACGTGTGGTTCCTGAAGAGGGGCAGCAGCCTGTTCAGTAGTCGCAGGGGCAACAGTCTGGATGATTGACTGACCTGGCCTTGTAACACTAACCTAAACGGCCTTGCTGTTGTGGTACTGCGAACGGCTGAAAGCAAGGGGAAACTACAGCCGTAATTTTTACCGAGGGCATGCAGCTTTACTTTATGATTAAATGATGATGGAATCCTCTTGGGTAAAATATTCCGGAGGTAAAATAGTCCCCCATTCGGATCTCCGGGTGGGGACTACTCAACAAGACGTCGTTATCAGGAGAAAAAATACTGGCGTTCAACGGATCGGAGAGTGGAATGTCAGATCCGTTAATCAGGCAGGTAGGTTAGAAAATTTGAAAAGGGAAATGGAAAGGTAAAGTTAGATAAAGTAGGAATTAGTGAAGTTCGGCGGCAGGAGGAAAAAGACTTTTGGTCAGGTGAATGCAGGAGTAGGTTTAATAATGAATAAAAAATAAAAGTACTGGTAAGCTACTACAAACCGCATAGTGAACGAATTATTGTGGCCAAGATAAACACGAAGCCCATGCCTACTACAGTAGTACAAGTTTATATGCCAACTAGCTCTGCAGATGATGAAGAAATTGATGAAATGTATGATGAGATAAAATAAATTATTCAGGTAGTGAAGGGAGACGAAAACTTAATAGTCATGGGTGACTGGACTTCGAGAGTAGGAAAAGGGAGAGAAGGAAACATAGTGGGTGAATATGGATTGGGGGAGAGAAATGAAAGAGGAAGCCGTCTGGTAGAATTTTGCACAGAGCATAACTTAATCATAGCTAACACTTGGTTCACGAATCGTAAAAGAAGGCTGTATACATGGAAGAATCCTGGAGATACTAGAAGGTATCAGATAGATTATATAATGGTAAGGGAGAGATTTACGAACCAGGTTTTAAACTGTATGACATTTCCAGGGGCAGATGTGGACTCTGACCACAATATATGGGTATGAACTGTAGATTAAAACTGAAGAAACTGCAAAAAGGTTGTAATTTAAGGAGATGGGACGAGGTTAAACTGACTAAACCAGAGGTTGTTCAGAGTTTCAGGGAGAGAATAAGGGAACATTTGACAGGAATGGGGAAAGAAATACAGTACACGAAGAATGGGTAGCTTTGAGGATTGAAATAGTGAAGGCAGCAGAGGATCAAGTAGGTAAAAAGACGAGGGCTAGCCGAAATCCTTGGGTAACAGAAGAGATACTGAATTTAATTGACTAAAGGAGAAAAATACATAAATGCAGTAAATGAAGTAGGCAAAAAAGAATACAAACGTCTCAAAAATGATATCAACAGGAAGTGCGAAATGGCTAAACAGGGATGGCTACAGGACAAAAGTAAGGATGTAGAGGCTTATCTCACGAGGGGTAAGATAGATACTGCCTACAGGAAAATTAAAGAGAACTTTGGAGAAAAGAGAACCACTTGCATGAATATCAAGAGCTCATATCGAAACCCAGTTCTAAGCAAAGAAGGAAAAGCAGAAAGGTGGAGGGAGTATAAAGAGGGTCTATACGGGGGCGATGTTCTTGAGGACAATATTATGGAAATGGAAGAGGATGTAGATGAAGATGAAGTGGGAGATACGGTACTGCGTGAAGAGTTTGACAGAGCACTGAAAGACCTGAGTCGAAACAAGGCCCCCGGAGCAGACAACATTCCATTAGAACTACTGACAGCCTTGGGAGAGCCAGTCCTGACAAAACTCTATCATCTGGTGAGCAAGATGTATGAGACATGCGAAAGTCCCTCAGACTTCAAGAAGAATATAATAATTCCAATCCCAAAGAAAGCAGGCGTTGACTGATGTGAAAATTACCGAACTATCAGTTTAATAAGTCACATCTGCAAAATACTAACGCGAACTCTTTACAGACGAATGGAAAAACTGGTAGAAGCTGACCTCGGAGAAGATCAGTTTGGATTCCGTAGAAATGTAGGAACACGTGAGGCAATACTGACCCTACGACTTATCTTAAGAGAATGATTTAGGAAAGGCAAACCGACGTTTCTAGCATTTGTAGACTTAGAGAAACCTTTTGACAATGTTGACTGGAATACTGTCTTTCAAATTCTGAAGGTGGCAGGGGTAAAATACAGGGAGCGAAATGCTATTTATAATTTGTACAGAAAGCAGATGGCAGTTATAAGAGTCGAGGGACATGAAAGGGAAGCAGTGGTTGGGAAGGGAGTGAGACAGGGTTGTAGCCTGTCCCCGATGTTATTCAATCTGTATATTGAGCAAGGAGTGATGGAAACAAAAGAAAAGTTCGGAGTAGGTATTAAAATCCATGGAGAAGAAATAAAAACTCTGAGGTTCGCTAATGACATTGTAATTCTGTCAGAGACAGCAAAAGTCTTGGAAGAGCAGTTGAATGGAATGGATAGTGTCTTGAAAGGAGAATATAGGTTGAACATCAACAAAAACAAAACGAGGATAATGGAATGTTGTCGAATTAAGTTGGGTGATGATGAGGGAATTAGATTTGGAAATGAGACACTTAAAGTAGTAAAGGAGTTTTGCTATTTGGGGAGCAAAATAACTTATGATGGTCGAAGTAGAGAGGATATAAAATGTAGACTAGCAATGGCAAGGAAAGCGTTTCTGAAGAAGAGAAATTTGTTAACATCGGGTATTGATTTAAGAGTCAGGAAGTCGTTTCTGAAAGTATTTGTATGAAGTATAGCCATTTATGGAAATGAAACATGGACGATAAATAGTTTAGACAAGAAGAGAATAGAAGCTTTCGAAATGTGGTGCTACAGGAGAATGCTGAAGATTAGATGGGTAGATCATATAACCAATGAGGAGGTGTTGAATAGAATTGGGGAGAAGAGGAGTTTGTGGCACAACTTGACAAGAAGAAGGGACCGGTTGGTAGGAGATGTTCTGAGGCATCAAGAGATCACAAATTTGGCATTGGAGGGCAGCGTGGAGGGTAAAAATCGTTGAGGGAGACCAAGAGATGAATAAACCAAGCAGATTCAGAGGGATGTAGGCTGCAGTAGGTACTGGGAAATGAAGAAGCTTGCACAGGATAGAGTAGCATGGAGAGCTGCATCAAACCAGTCTCAGGACTGAAGACCACAACAACAGTATACATTCCATTTGTTTCCTGTTTATCTTTCACCGTTACTCTTTTTTTACATTAATCAAATACAAGGGATGTTGCAAGAATGTACCACGATAAAGTTTACATACAGTGTACATAAAATTTTTGCTTGCTGTCGTAGGCTCGCCATTATAGTGCTTCCTTATACACGCGCATTTATGAAGTTTATGAATATTAAAAAATTAAAGTACAGTAATATGTTTTCAAAATGAAACTTCATCACACTGATGATAGTAAGAGGACAATATTGTTCTAAGAACGGATCGTAAACCTTGAAAATGTCGGTGAAATTATGCCGCTTCTGGTTTATTGAATAGTTCGAAGGTTAATTAGTGCCTATGTAATCATATGTGACTTTATCAAGAAAAATTTCGAAATTTGTGGTAAGGTCTTATGCGACCAAAGTGCTGAGGTCGTCGGTCCCTAAGCTTACGCACTACTTAATCTAACTTATACTAGCTGTAACAACTATAACGGCTTCTGATATCAAATGTAACAGTTGTGTTACTAAATGTGGCACTTCTGTCACTAAATGTAACTGGGTTTTCTCTTTTGATGCAAGTCAATTGTCAGGATGAGCATTCTAAAGCATTCTGTCAGGGTGAAAATATTAAATAAATTAACTTTTCTCTCTTAACAACATGTGGGCAGGGTGGGTTCTTCCTTGGCTCGGGTATGAGGTCGAATGAAACATCATTATTACATAAGAATAACTTTTATTGAAGATTTGTACAACTGTATCTTACGGAATATTCTGGTTCGGAGAGCGGCAGCTGTGTCGTTTGTGAAGTCTTCTGCTGCGGCAGCGGCGGCGGCGGCGTCTGATTACGCGTAGCGGTGTGTATCTCGTGTCGCTGTCTCGCCCAGCTGACGGGAGACGCGCAGCGCGAGGTGGCCGGTTTAATTATTGCGAGCGAAGTCGTGCGTCTGATGATACCTTGGGAGTGGTGTCCCAGTGTTTCTCTTCTCTATGCGGCCGCGTGTGTTGTGCGTCGACCAGCGGAGCGGCGCGGCGGGGGAAGGCCAGTGTCCCGGACTCGAACCACGGACTCCCGCTTGCCAGTCTTCGGCTGTCAGGTCTTCATCCCAGCTCACAGGTGACTGCTGATGTGAGGCCGTCTCCTTCCCGTCCTCACGAGTCACCCGGGTATGTAAAAACCAGACTTCAAATACCTTTTAACTTCTGTCTTCTGGCGCTACGGCGGCTGCTTGCTATTCCATTACAGCGGCGGACTTGGTTCGTCTGTGCATGATGCAGACTCTTCTTGCATGACGGTCTTCAGCACCGAAACTGACTGAAAACTACTGCTACTCTTCTTTTCTTCCTTCGTCTCTCGTCTTCGTCTTCGTCTCCGCCCCCGTCTCCGTCTTCGTCTGTCTCCGTCTTCGACTCCGTCTCCGGCTTCATCTGTCTGGCCCACTGCGTCTTGCGTATTTATTCACTTCAGTTTACTGGAGGTGAACGACTTCACGGTCATTGCCTCGTCTGTCACGTTGAAAAGCTTCTCGAAGAATCTTCTTAACGTCGGTCATTGGCTCTTGGAATGTAGGCGAGGGCCTTTGATCACACGTGACGGCTGAGAAACACGTGAGCCGCTCATTGCCTCTTCTGTCACGTTGAAAAGCTTCTCGAAGAATCTTCTTAACGTCGGTCATTGGCTCTTGGGATGTAGGCGAGGGCCTTTGCTCACATACGACAACTGAGAAACACGTGAGCCGGTCGGGCGATGCCCTGACGGCTGAATCGACAGCGCCCGCTTATGTGGAAGTTGCTGACTTCATGGTCATTGTTTATTCTGTTCTGCTGTTCGGCCCGCTGTTTGCGAGTATGTAACTCTCTAAACTAAACCAAGTTTTTCATTTATATTATAATTTCTAGTTCACTTTGATTTCACTAATTTATTTACTTAAGTACCACTCAACATAGCTTACGCAAAGGACAATAGACACATCCATGCCCGAGGAACGCCTCGAACCTCCGACGTATGGAGCCGCTGGGACCGTGACAAGGTGCCCTAGACCGCGCGGCTACCCCGTGCGGCTGACTTTATGAGGCACGAGGTCGTTGTTGGCAAGTAGAAAATTTTGCTAACGCAGGACCGTGATGACATGAAATTTCAGTGTAACAAATGACAAGCATGTTAATATCAAATTGCTTTGAGCACTATGGGACTTAACATCTGAGGTCATCAGTCCCCTAGACTTGGAACTACTTAAACGTAACTAACCTAAGGACATCACACACATCCATGCCCGAAGCAGTATTCGAACCTGCGACCGTAGCAGTCGCGCGGTTCCGGACTGAAGCGCCTAGAACCGCTCGGCCACCACGGCCGGCTGCATGTTAATAACAATGATAACCAAACTTCATAAAGAAGATCGTGCTGCGTGCTCGACTTGTTAGAATGGAAATATGTAAACGACAACCTGTTTATTTAGCTGGCTGAAAGATCGAAACACACTTTAATTGGAATTAATAGCTACATTATTACATGGAAACATAGTTAGGTTAATTGTTCTTATTATTATTAAAAATTACTTATAAAAAGAAACAGTACATTACAGCTTATGGTTTAGATACAAAAGGGAGCAAGAAAAAGAGTCACCTTATTTCGTTTCTTTTCAAAATATTAGATGAATGAAAATCTAAACTACGTGCTATTTAACTTTAAAGATATAAGTTTTACTTGAAGCACAATGATTCGATCACTGTCATTGAAAAATGTAGGGTTTGTTACTTGATGCAAGACCATTGTTAACTTTTATATAAATTAACTTACTGAGCTGAAAAAAATGAATAAAATGGACAGCTGGAAGGAGGATAATAACCTAATACTACACTATATCGGCTTCACTAGAGCTGGTCCAAGGTCCGGTTGAGAAAGAAGGACGAGCAGGTGTAACACCTCGTTAAAAAAGCTTGGTTCGCCTGGCCCATGTGATAGTACCTCGTGAGGGCCTCTTCAGAGTACGGTTTAGACCTCAATGGCGGTGAGGGCGGAGAATGTAGAATTCAGAGCGATGGATCTGGCACAAAAGGTAACCTATCTTTGTGGGACTAACACGGATGGAGCCCACTGTCTTGTGGGATGAGGAGGGATCCTCGAAGGCTAACAGAGCAAACCCTGATAGAAAATCGTGGATATACTCTAGGTATAAAGAGTCCCATTACACTAATGGCTTCCTAGGAAGGGGGATGAACTGGTAAGGGTTTAAAACCCTCAACGGTAGACTGGGCGAAGAGACAACCAAGCAGTCCCCTGCGGTTTGAAAGACGGACGAAGGGTGCAGCAGGTTCGGAAACTCCAGTCGTCGTAACTACTGTGCCACTGACCACAGGTCCCGAACCTGTCAAGAAACGTGTGTTCTTTGTTGTGCAGCAGCATTTCCACACCAGACGATACCACACACATGCGTCTTCTGAAGAACGTAGCACATCACCACTAGCACTGGGACGATCGGGGAGTTGTGAAGAGAGCAGGATCGTATCGTATGAGAGCTCCTGGTGACGAACCGGCACGTAGGTGACGAATGTATAATCGGCACTTTGCTTGAGGAGAGGCTGTAAAGCATCTCGTGTGGTACATTCGTGACTGAAGAGGCCTATTCAGGAACCTCTCTGCTCGCCCCGAAAGGGGAGACGGCTGTAAAAGGTGCCCTAGACATAGTCAGCCTAAATATTAAACCCTGCTGGGAACCCGCACTCAGAAGGTGTACATGTGGTCGACGGAATGATACGGTAAATCGACCAGAAAGGCGAAAAGTTATTGTTTCCCTTGAACTTAAAAGATTTAGGATCAATATTGCGGCACTGAGTGAAACTATAAGACCAGGCAAAGGACAAACCTCAAAACAAGGAAGTGGAGGATATGCAATTCATGAACTCCGTGTTTATGGTGTTGAATTTGCTATCACAAACGAACTTGTTCTTCACTTTGATAAACTCCCTTCTGCCATAAGCAAAGTATCACGAGCCTAGGCTTCAAACTCACCAATAACCAATGCTTTTCAGTTATTAGTACAAACGCCCCGATCCTCACTTGTGAAGACGACGAAAAGAAAGCGTTCTACTCCCAATCTGAAATGCATCTAACAAGAATACCACAAGCTGACGAAATAATTGTCTTGGGAGACTTCAACACACCAGTAGCAAGGACCCAACACAATGGCCCAAAATAATTGGAAAAGAGGGGGCAGGAAAGTGCAGCTCTAACGGAACTCTTCTGATCACGAAATGCTCAGAGCACGGCTCAGTTATCACTAACACTATCTTCAGGCATAAGTATAAATTTGATACCTCATGGAAACATCCACGGCCAAAATACTGGTACATGATGGTTTCTGTAATTTTGAGCGCCAGAGCCCAACGCGATGTCATTGTTACGAAATCCTTGACGAGTGCTGATGACTGCTGAATGGACCACTCACTGACACGGGCTGTGATGACACTACCCATTCACTTTCAGTGTAGAAAACTGAGACAACTTGTAGAATCTAAAATGAAAGCAGACCGTCTTAAGGATAGCAGCAATAAAGAAAAATTCCAAAAACTCTTGAATGAGAGGCTGTCGGATAAATATTCTGAAAGCACTGAAGAACACTGGAACACGCTGAGGGCCGTAAAAATGTCAACTGTTAAAGAATCAGTCGAATACTGCAAGACCAAACACCAAAAATTGGTTTGACGAAAATGACTGAAAAATGCAGGCACTACTAAACAAAAAGAGAAAGGCACACAACCTTGGCAGAGCAATTCTGAGACAATCACCAAGAAAAGAGAATATGAGGAAGCAGAAGCAAGGGCAGAGGAAGACTCATGCTTTGAAAAACAAATGAGTGATGATGAGATCTTAAGAAATGCAATATCTACCAGAAACTAACAACACTCAAGTTCTCTTCAGCATGACGAAAACTATATATGGCCCAATAACTCAAGGTCTAAATTCACTTAAATCTAGGGGTGGCTCTACCCTCCCGAAGGACAGCCCCTCCATTAACACATGACGGAAGAAGTTTTCCACAAACTCTTGAATAAAACCGATTTTCCACAATTCCGCAAGAAGCTACAAAACCTCATCTTGGCCAAGTCTCTTTTCTACAAGAAATGAAAAAGCTTTTAAATAACGGAGAAACAACAAATCCGCCTGGACAGAAGGAATCCTCGCTGAATCTATGATATATGGACATACCGTCCCTGAATGTATACTAATTCTCATTGTCAATCCATTCCTTCTGATTTCAGAGATGCATAGATAGCTACCATCTTCAAAAAAGGCGACAGAACTGACTGTGATAACTACTATGGAATACACCTTCTATCTGCTGCTGGAAAAATACTTGCTCGAATTACATCCAACTGTCTGTAAATGTAAAGGACAACATCCTCTTTTGACTCTTTGACTCAATCGAGAGAGATGCCTTGCGGAAGATCTTACTTGAAATAGGCTATTGTGAAGTACATTAACATTCTTAGACTACCACACGATAACATGAATGGCATGGATTTAGTCAACAATAGCCCTGGTGCGAATTTCGAAATCACAGCGGGTGGGAAGCCAGGTTGTGTGATAGCTCACACTTTCGTTTCAGTATTTATCAGAACTATACTTCATTTTGTCCATAGGAAGCTGCCAAAGTGCTCAGAAATAGAATAGAGGACTGGTAGCGGTTTATTCGTCTAACAAGGGAACCTCCCCATCGCACCCCCCTCAGATTTAGTTATAAGTTGGCACAGGGATAGGCCATGAAAAACTGAACACAGATCAATCGAGAAAACAGGAAGAAGTTGTATGGAACTATGAAAAAAATAAGCAAAATATACAAACTGAGTAGTCCGTGTCCAAGATAAGCCACATCAAGATACCTGTACACTGATGAGCACCGTAATCCCGTGGTTACCGCGAGCAGCTACGGAACGGAAGGTCCCTGGTTCAATCCTCCCTCGACTGAAAAGTTTTAATTCTTTATTTTCAGACAATTATCAAAGTTCATGCACTCAGACATGATCAACTTCGCTCTCCAAAATTCCAGGACATGTTCAGATTTGCTTGGACACATGCAGGATTTGACGGTCTACACACGGAAAAACTTGAAAACGTTAAAAACGTATGTTTTGACAGAGCACAGGGAAAACTGTGCGACTGTGAAACTTGCATTCATTTGTTGCCGTTTATGTGACAAACTCTTATGTTTTCATCACTTTTTTGGGAGTGATTATCACATCCACAAGAAAACCTAAATCGGGCAAGGTAGAAGAAACTTTTTACCCATTCGCCAAGTGTGCAAGTTAGGTGGGTCGACAACATATTCCTGTAATGTGAAGCACATGCCGTCACCAGTGTCGTATAGAATATTTCAGACGTGTTTTCCTGTGGAGGAATCGGTTGACCAATGAATTTGCGATCAAATGTTTTCGGTTCCTATTGGAGAGGCACGTCCTTTCGTCTACTAATCGCACGGTTTTGCGGTGCGGTCGCAAAGCACAGACACTAAACTTATTACAGTGAACAGAGACGTCAATGAATGAACGGTCAGATCGTAACTTTGCGAAAATAAAGTAAGTAAAATTTTTACTCGAGGGAGGACTCGAACCAAGGACCTCTCGTTCCGCAGTTACTCACTCTCACCACGGGACCACGGGACCACGGCGCTCCTCAGCTTACACAGGCCTTGATGTTGCATATCTTACACTTGGACTACTCAGTTTGTATAATTTGCTTATTTTTTCATAGTTCCACACAACTTCTTCCTGTTTTCTCGATTGATCTGTGTTCAGTTTTTCAAGGCCTATCCACTGTGTCAATTTATAACTAAATCTGAGGGGGGTGCGATGGGGAGGTTCCCTTGTAAGCAGGGTACTGGCCTAGAGTATAGTATCCACTAGAATCGTCATTGCATTCAATATGGAGATCATAATGTCGTTCTTGCAACTCAGAAGAAGACCTACAATCTATGCTAAATCATTTGATGACGCATTAATCTAAGCCTTAACATCCATAAGACGCAGATCCTACATGCAACTACACCCAACTCTACCGCCATACCCCCAGGAACCGAAGTCCGAGACAAAGTTCTGCAGAACATAGAACACTTCACATACCATGGCAGCCATCTTTCAGCAAATTCAGATATTAATGCTGAAATGCAATATCGCCTTAAATGTGCTAGTACAACTTTTGGTCATCTTCGCATAAGGGCAATGGACAACCATATCATCAGCTTTAAGGCCAAGCTGTATGTAAACCATGCTACTATTACACTATCTCTCATATAAGCTTGCGAAGCATGTATTACTTACAGGGACCACATACGATGTCTGTAAAAGTACCATCAGCGCTGCCTGAGAAGAATTCTAAAGGTGAGATGGCAAGATCGGCGCACTACGATTAGTGTTCTAGAAGAAGCAAACTCTAGTAACATTGAATCCACGATCATCAAGCACCACCTCCGTTGACGGGCCACGTTGTTCGGATGCCCGAATCATGCCTACCAAAACGAAATAATGTGTAGTCCCAGCTAACAGATGGCCAAGGAAAACTTGTAAGACCACAGAGACGATACAAGGATTTAGTAAAGGACAGCATGGAAAGACGTCAAATTGAAACTCATCATTGGGAAACTACTGCACTTAACCGTCCAGTATAGTGCTGCAGTGTTTGGTAAGCTATTCAGCGCTTCGGGCATCTGAAGCGGAAAACAGAAACTGACAAGCGCAATGGAAGGAAATAGCGACAACTCCTGAAGATAAGTAACGCTACGCAGCCAATCCCCACCAGATCAGACGTGTGTCAACGATGTGGAAAAATCTGCAACTCTGGGATTGGCCTCTACAGTCAGTGAAGACCCTATTGAAACTGAGTTTCGAAGAAGATAATCGTACTCCTCAGCGAGTAATAGCCATTCACACTTTATAATTTTGAGGAATATGGTACACGGTTTTTAAGCACAACGCACGCAGAGTAAAGAAAAGAAACCGTCGGCAGTCAGCACGCTAGCGTCATCACAGCGTCGTCACAGCGTCGCAGCCTCGCGAACAAATTCCTTCGACCGTATGCGCGCAGCAACCAAACACCACGCTACTGGAACTGTGAAGTGCACAGTTCCATAAAAATATTTTTGCATTTTGTACATAAAATTGGCGATGGCTGCTGCTTAATCATTACATACTGTACAAGTATAAAGAAAGAATTTAAATAAAAAGGACCCATTGTTAAATTTTATCGTTAACAGAGGGTGTTAGAGTTCCACAGTGTCTATAAGCAAGCCGCCACTGGTTGCCAGCCATAAGTGTAGTAATAGAATAGCTCGCCTATCACAATTTGGATTTAAAAAACGGCGATTCTATTGATTCAGCTATTTACACATTTACTGAGAACATGATAAATCTTTAAATGGTGAAATATCACCAACTGGGAACTTCCGTGGCTTATCGAAGGCTTTTAATTATGTGAGTTATCTTATTCTCTCAGAGAAGTTAAGTGATTATGGAATACATATTTCGTTAAATGCCATGTTTACTTCTTATTTAAGAAACAGAATGCAGAATGGTACCGCAGGCTGTTCGAGTATCGTGGTGAGGGACACCACCTCATCTGCATTGGGAAAAGTTACAATGGTGGTCTCACAGGGTTCTACCTTTGCCTTAAAAACAGTTCAAATGGTTCTAAGCATTATGGGACATAACATCAGAGGTCATCAGTCTCCTAGACATAGAACTACTTAAACCTAACTTAAGTACATCACACACATCCATGCCCGAGGCAGTATTCGAACCTGAGACCGTAGCAGCCGCGTGGTTCCGGACTGAAGCGCCTTGAACCGCTCGGTCAGAGCGGCCGACCGACCACTGGCCAACTACTCTTCATCTACATCTACATGATCACTCTGCAATTCACGAAGGGCAGACGGTTCATACTTCTCTACCATTCCACTGTCGAACAGCGTGCGAGAAGCCTAACACTTAAACCTTTCCGTCCGAGCTCTGATTTCTCTTATTTTATTATGACGATCATTTCTCCCTATGCAGTTGGGCGTCAAAATAATATTTTCACTTGCCGAGGAGAAAGTTAGTGATTGAAAATTCATGATAATGTCCTACCGCAGTGAAAAAAGCCTTTGTTTTTATGACTGCCACCCCAATTCGTGTATCACATCAGCGATAGTACAGAACGATCCACTCTTCTCTGAAATTTTGCGATGTCCTTCGTCAGTCCTGTCTAATGCGGATCCAACACCGCACAGTAATACTCCAGGGGGGGGGGGGACAAGCGTACTGCTAGCAGTCTCTTTAGTAAACCTGTTACGTTTGTTAAGCGTTCTGCCAATTAATCACCGTCTTTCGTTTGCTTTCCCCACAACGTTATCTATGCAATCGTTCCAAATTAATTTATTTGTAATTTTAACCCTTTAGTTCTTGAGTTTACAGTCTTTTGATTTGTGCGATTTATCGTGCAACTGTAGTGTTCGTGTGAATGACTTCACATGTTTCAAGATTTTGAGTCAAATGCTACTTTTTTTACCATATCTGGTCCAAATCTGTTTGTGATTCGTTTTGATCATCTGATTTCATTACATGACGGTAAATGACAGCATGATCTACACACAATCTGAGATTGTCTCCTAAATCGTTTATGTAGATCAGGAACAACAGTGGGCATATAACACTTCCTTGGCGATGACTTTCCGTCATTTATTACGAACTGTGACCTTTCCGACAGTAAATCACGAGTCCAGTCACGCAACTGAGACGGCATTTCACAGGCACATAATTTAATTAGAGGGCCCTTGTCATTAATAGTGTCAAAAGCCTTCTGGAAATCCAAAAATACGGCGTCAGTTTCACCTCCTCGGTCTATAGCATTCATTACTTCGTGCGAATAAAGAGTTGGTTGCGATTCACCAGCATGATATTTTCTGAATCCGTGTTGGGTATTTGTCAATAAATCGTTTTCTTCGATATGATTCTTAATGTTCGAGTATAATATATGTTCCAAAATCGTGCCGTAGAACGAGATTAATGATGTGGGTCTACAATTTAGTGGATCATTCCTATTTCCTTTCTTGGGTTTCTGTGCGATTTTCGGAGCTTCCCAGTCTCTGGGTACGGATCTTTCAACGAACGAGCAGTTTTACATGATCGCTAAGTATGGAGCTATTGTATCAGCACACTATGAAACCAACCTGAGAGGTATACAGTCTGAACCAGAAGCTTTACATTTCTCAAGTATTTTAAGCTGTTTTGCTTCAACAAGGGTATATACTTCTAAGTTACTCATCACTTCTTTTGTAAAGGAATTTCTGAAAACTCTGTTTAGGAACTTTGCTTTAGTGGCGTTCTCATCAATAACATCACCATTATCATGTATCAGTGAAGTTACTGATTGTGTCTTGCCACTGGTGTCCTTTACATATGACCACAATCTCTTGATGTGCTTTATGTTAATGATACGCCATTTTATTTGAATCAGATGGCAGGATTAGTCGTATTTGAGGATGATACACGCATATTGTGAATCTGAGCAAAGAAGATTCATCAGAAGTCACTGAATGGCTTTATACAAATGGCCTAGCTTTCAGCTTTGAGAAAACCCAGTTTATTTAGTTTCTTCTGTCGAAAACATACCATCTCCTATTGACCTAGTGTATGAACAGGAAGTAATAAGCAGAGTAGATAACTGTAAGTTATTAGATGTGCGTACTGATGTAAATTTAAATTGGAAATACCATATGGTAGACTTGCTAATATATTTTACTTTTGCCGTAAGTATAATTCAAAAGTTCGGTGATATGGATGTCAGAAAGTTAACATATTGTGCCTATGTCATTCATTGGGTAATATTCTGGGGTAACTCCTTGCTTAATCAAAAAGTATTCACTGCAGAAAAGACGGTAATTAGAAGTATGTGTAAGATTCACAAGGTCACATCTTGCATGTATCTCTTTCAGTAGCTGGGAAAACGAAGTACAAGCTCACAGCACATTTATTTGCTTATGAAATTTGTTATGAACAGAGCATCTGAGTTTGAGAGTAGCAATTATAACAGATCGTCTATCACTGGGAGGGAAAATTATCTACGTTATTCTTCAATGAATCTTTGGCACAAAAATGGATGAAATATCTAGCTTTGAAGCTTTTTGACAATGTACCCGTGGAAATACAATGTTTAGCAGATAGCAGAAGCGTTTTAAACTTAGATTAAAGAGGTTTCTCGTTAACAACAATTTATATACCATAGGCGAATTTTTGGATAGAAAGAGTTAGACATGAGAAAACTGTAAATGATCAGCATTTAGTCATAGAAGTAGTACTTTTACACATGTTTTAACTTTTATATAAGCGTTCTATGTTTGTTCTGTTGACACATTCCACAGCATTAAGTAAATTGTAAATCTGATCTTTGCAACAAGGAAGTGCCACACTAATTAACGGGCCATCATCATCGTCGTACCTTTCGCCACTGTCTTAGCTCCTGTGCAACAAAGAAATGTAAGTCTGACAAGTACATGTATGTAACTATTACTAATCTGACAACTCATGAAACTTGCTTATTTTATTTTTCCTAATATATATTTTGCTCATTAGTCAAGTTCGTTGTTCATTGTTGCAGATTCTGCAAGCAGCTGGTGTGAGAGCAGAGTCCTTAGTTGGAAAGTCGACACGTGTGACAACTGCCTGCAAATGAATGTACGCCTTCTTCTGCTTATGCAGTGTATCATTGACACATTTGTTACGTTTCATTTCTACGACTACAACTCAGACGTTTTATATCTTTCAGTGCTACAGAAACTGGGAACAGCAGCAGAGAACCTGTGGTCTAGTAGCCACCTCCCCCTGTTCTACCAACGTTAGATCTCCTAGTAGCACAACCAGAAGCAGCAGAGAATCTGCAGTTGTGGAAGAAGGAGAAGAAGGAGACTACCTTGCGTGGCTGAATTTTGTCAACCTACCTAATAATAGTGTTAAAATGGGTGCACTGGCATTAAAACACGTTAAATTAGATGATCCGCGAATTGGTTGCTGTCGAGTCTAAATTTATAAGTCGTATAGGTAATGGTGTGATAGATAACAGGCTCTGGTGCAAGGAGCCTAGACATTTCTTGGATGCTGATTTCACATTTTCGATAGCAAAATTCGTGTAAATAAGAAACTTCTTAATGTTTTTCTGGTCTGCAGGTTTCTGTTGTTTCCCCAAGCAGACAAAGAAAAACAGATGTGTCTCAATAGAATACTTGCAAGTATAATACTGACCAAAACCAGTAATGTTTGGTACTCAACTAATGTCACTGATAAGCAGTTACGGATACTGAAACATTTTAAAACAGATATTCTGCCTGGGCGTTGAAGGAAATGCTTCAATTACATATTAACGTTAATGAAAACCAGCAGTTTTACGCGGGAGTATAGATGAAACAGTCCAAAATGACAGCAGATAAAACAGCAGTAGATAACGTTAAGTCATACGATAACGCTAGTTTAACTGGTCTGTTCTAGTAGGTTTACATACTGAGGTGACAAATGTCATGGGGTAGCGATATGCACGTATGCAGATGGCGGCAGTACCGCGTACACGACGTATAAGAGGGCGGTGCATCGCGGAGCTGTCAACTGTACTGAGGTGATTCACGTGGAAAGCATTCCGATGTGATTATAGCGGCAGGACGGGAGTTAACAGACTTTGAAGGCGGAATGGTAGTTGGAGCTAGACGCATGGGACACGGCATTTCGGAAGTTGTTATTGAATTCTACGTTAAGAGCTTATGAGCAACAGCGTCAAGAGTGAGCCGAGAGAACCAAATTTCAGGCATTACCTTTCACCACGGAGAATTCAGTGACCGCGGGCCTTTACTTAACGACCGAGAGCAGCGGCGTTTACGTAGAGTTGTCAGTACCAACAGACAAGCAACATTCGCGTGAAATAACCTCTGAAATCAACATAGGACGTACGACGAACGTGTCCGTTAGGACAGTGCGGCGAAATCTGCCTTTGATATCTATTATAGCAGACGACTGGGAATCCGCGGCTTGATTACATACGTCCCGATTTCAGATGTTGTTGTTGTTGTGGTCTTCAGTCCTGAGACTGGTTTGATGCAGCTCTCCATGCTACTCTATCCTGTGCAAGCTTCCTCATCTCGCAGTACCTATTGCAGCCTACATCCTTCTGAATCTGCTTAGCGTATTCATCTCTTGGACTCCCTCTACGATTTTCACCCCCCACGCTGCCCTCCAATGCTAAATTGGTGATCCCTTGATGCCTCAGAACGTGTCCTACCAACCGATCCCCTCTTCTAGTCAAGTTGGGCCACAACCTCCTCTTCTCCCCAACTCTATTCAGTACCTCCTCATCAGCTATGTGATCTACCGATCTAATCTTCAGCATTCTTCTGTAGCACCACATTTCAAACGCTTCTATTCTCTTCTTGTCTAAACTAGTTATCGTCCATGTTTCACTTCCATACATGGCTACACTACATATAAATACTTTCAGAAACTAGTTCCTGACAAATCAATACTCGATGTTAACAAATTTCTCTAATTTCATTGCCAATGCCACTCTAAATTTTATATCCTCTCTACTTCGACCATCATAAGTTATTTTGCTCCACAAATAGCAAAACTCCTTTACTACTTTAAGTGTCTCATTTCCTAATCTAATTCCCTCAGCATCACACGACTTAATTCGACTACATTCCATTATCCTCGTTTTGCTTTTGTTGATGTTCATCTTATAGCCTCCTTTCAAGACACTGTCCATTCCGTTCAATTGCTCTTACAAGTCCTTCTCTGTCTCTGACAGAATTACAATATCATCGGCGAACCTCAAAGTTTTTATTTCTTCTCCATGGATTTTAATACCTACTCCGAACTTTTCTTTTGTTTCCATCACTCCTTGCTCAATATACAGATTGAATAACATGGGGGACAGGCTACAATCCTGTCTCACTCCCTTCCCAACTACTGCTTCCCTTTCATGTCCCTCGACTCTTATAACTGCCATCTGCTTTCTGTACAAATTGTAAATAGCCTTTCGCTCCCTGTATTTTACCCCTGCCACCTTCAGAATTTGAAAGAGAGTATTGCAGTCAACATTGTCAAAAGCTTTCTCTAAGTCTACAAATGCTAGAAACGTAGGTTTGCCTTTCCTTAATCTTTCTTCTAAGATAAGTCGTAGGGTCAGTATTGCCTCACGTGTTCCAACATTTCTACGGAATCCAAACTGATCTTCCCCGAAGTCGGCTTCTACCAGTTTTTCCATTCGTCTGTAAAGAATTCTCGTTAGTATTTTGCAGCTGTGACTTATTAAACTGATAGTTCGGTAATTTTCACATCTGTCAACACCTGCTTTCTTTGGCATTGGAATTATTATATTCTTCTTGAAGTCTGAGGGACTTTCGACTGTCTCATACATCTTGCTCAGTAGATGGTAGAGTTTTGTCCGGACTGGTTCTCCCAAGGCTGTCAGTAGTCCTAATGGAATGATGTCTACTCCCGGGGACTTGTTTCGGCTTAGGTCTTTCAGTGCTCTGTCAAACTCTTCACGCAGTATCATATCTCCCATTTCATCTTCATCTACATCCTCTTCCATTTCCATAATATTGTCCTCAAGAACATCGCCCCCGTATAGACCCTCTTTATACTCCTTCCACCTTTCTGCTTTCCCTTCTTTGCTTAGAACTGGGTTTCGATATGAGCTCTTGATATTCATGCAAGTGGTTCTCTTTTCTCCATAGTTCTCTTTAATTTTCCTGTAGGCAGTATCTATCTTACCCCTCGTGAGATAAGCCTCTACATCCTTACATTTGTCCTGTAGCCATCCCTGCTTAGCCATTTCGCACTTCCTGTTGATATCATTTTTGAGACGTTTGTATTCTTTTTTGCCTACTTCATTTACTGCATTTATGTATTTTCTCCTTTCGTCAATTAAACTCAGTATATCTTCTGTTACCCAAGGATTTCGGCTAGCCCTCGTCTTTTTACCTACTTGATCCTCTGCTGCCTTCACTATTTCAATCCTCAAAGCTACCCATTCTTCGTGTACTGTATTTCTTTCCCCATTCCTGTCAATTGTTCCTTTATTCTCTCCCTGAAACTCTGAACAACCTCTGGTTTAGTCAGTTTATCCAGGTCCCATCTCCTTAAATTATCACCTTTTTGCAGTTTCTTCAGTTTTAATCTACAGTTCATAACCAATAGATTGTGGTCAGAGTCCACATCTGCCCCTGGAAATGTCTTACAATTTAAAACCTGGTTCCTAAATCTCTGTCTTACCATTATATAATCTATCTGAAACCTTCTAGTATCTCCAGGGTTCTTCCATGTATACAACCTTCTGTCATGATTCTTGAACCAAGTGCTAGCTACGATTAAGTTATGCTCTGTGCAAAAATCTACCAGGCGGCTTCCTCTTTCATTTCTTAGCCCCAATCCATAGTCACCTACTATGTTTCCTTCTCTTCCTTTTCCTACTGACGAATTCCAGTCACCCAAGACTATTAAATTTTCGTCTCCCTTCACTCCCTGAATAATTTCTTTTATCTCATTTCATCAATTTCTTCATCATCTGCAGAGCTAGTTGGCATATAAACTTGTACTACTGTAGTAGGCGTGGGCTTTGAGTCTATCTTGGCCGCAATAATGCGTTCACTATGATGTTTGTAGTAGCTTACCCGCACTCCTATTTTCCTATTCATTATTAAACCTACTCCTGCATTACACCTATTTTGTTTTGTATTTATAACCCTGTATTCGCCTGACCAAAATTCTTGTTTCTCCTGCCACCGAACTTCACTAATTCCTACTATATCTAACTTTAACCTATTCATTTCCCTTTTTAAATTTTCTAACCTACCTGCCCGAATAAGGGATCTGACATTCCACGCTTCGATCCGTAGAACGCCAGTTTTCTTTCTCCTGATAACGACGTCCTCCAGAGTAGTCCCCGCTCGGAGATCCGAATGGGGGACTATTTTACCTCCAGAACATTTTACCCAAGAGGACGCCATCAACATTTAATCATACAGTAAAGCTGCATGCCCTCGGGAACAATTACGGCTGTAGTTTCCCCTTGCTTTCAGCCGTTCGCAGTACCAGCACAGTAAGGCTGTTTTGGTTAGTGTTACAGGGTCAGATTAGTCAATCATCCAGACTGTTGCCCCTGCAACTACTGAAAAGGCTGCTGCCCCTCTTCAGGAACCACACGTTTGTCTGTCCTCTCAACAGATACCCCTCCGTTGTGGTTGCATCTACGGTACGACTATCTGTGTCGTTGAGGCACGCAAGCCTCCCCACCAACGGCAAGGTCCATGGTTGATAACAAATGGTATTGTGGGGTTGTATCGCAGACCCCACGGGATCATGGACCCTAGTTGTCAATTAGGAGCTGTACAAGTTGGCGGCACCTTGGTAATGGAGTGGGCTGTGTTTCCATGGAATGAATTGGGCCCTCTGTTCCAAATGAACCGATCATTGTGTGTAAATGGTTATGTTCTACTACTTGGAGACCATTTTCAGTACTTCATGGACCTCAAGTTCCAAACAAAGATAGAATTTTTATGGATGACAGTGTACCATGTCACAGGGCTACAATTGTTCATTATTGGGTTGAATAATATTATGGACAATTCAAGCGAATGATTTGGCTATCCAGATCATCCGACATGAATCCCATCGAACACTTATGAGGCATAATGGACAGGTCAGTTTCTGCACACAATACTTCACGAGCAACACTTTCATAGTTATTATGGACGGCTAAACAGGCAGCATGGCTCAATATTTCCGCAGATAACTTCCAGTAATTTTTTGATGCCATAGCACTTAGAGTTGCTATACTACACCGGGCAAAAGGAGGTCCAACAATGTATTAATATGTATCCCATGACTTTCGTCATCTCAATATATCTTGTAAATTAGAATGCACACAGTGTGTCTAAATATATTGTAATTGCAGACAATTTTGTCCAGTGAAGACATAAAGTCTGAAAATGAGTCCTTGACCATGTTCAGCACTTCATTTATAAATATCCATCTTGATCACGTACATTATACAACTCAAGTTAGCAGTTTCGGCCTACTGCCATTATCTCATGTGGGAGTAAGCCAAAACCAGTTACGTGAATTCTACAATACATGTGATCAAGATTGACGTCTATAAATAATATGCAAAGAAATTAGAAGTTGTCTACATAACGTTTCCTGCTGAGCTCAATCATGTTCACCTTCCCGAAAAACAAAATGAAGACGTCCCTGTCAATTTCTACAGCATCCAGTATTCATATGATGAATCCATAGTCATAGGTGATAAGAGAGACGTCAAACAATTCTGTGTTGTTCCACTGCATATCACAAAACACCATCGTGAGAGAAATGTAACTCTATTAATGCAAAAGGTTGCTACACACACACACACACACACACACACACACACAGTAACATACACACACAAATATACATCCGTTACGAAAACGTGGAATTGTATTGGCAATTGCGAATGCGAACAACCATTGCCTGTACAAGGGAATAACGACAGTTAAAATTTGTGCCGGAGAGAAACTCGAACCCGGTTTTCTACATACGAGGGTGGCCGCCTTAATCGTATTGGCCAACAGTGCACGACTCACAGCCAAACCCAGACTACCATATGTTGACGTTTCTGAGCGACAGCCTGTACTAGTACAGTTTCTGTAATTCCGGTGCAGGGGAGGACATTTTAACTGAAAGTTGCTCGCCGAGCGGTTATAGGCGCTTTAGTCTGGAACCACGCGGCTGCTACGGTCGCAGGTTCGAATCCTGCCTCGGGCATGGATATGTGTGATGTCCTTAGGTTAGTTAGGTTTAAGTAGTTCTAAGTCTAGGGAACTGATGACCTCATATGTTACGTCCCATAGTGCTTAGAGCCCTTTGAACAATTTCTTTTTAAAGTTACTGCCTGGTACCAGCGGATAAACACGATATTACAACGTCTGTATTGTTAAAATAAAAGCAATGCAGTTTACCCTCGATTTTTATTGCTGCTACGTTCTGCAACAACAAATCTACACTGAGTTGATGAAGACTTGGGATACCTCCTAATATCGTGTCGGGACTTATACTGCTCGGTGGAGTGCATCAAATCGATGTGGCATGGACTCAACAAGTCGCTGAGCCATGCTGTCTCCAAGCCTGTCCATAATTGCCAAAGTGTCACTAGTATAGGATTTTGTGCACGAACTGACATTTTGATGATTATGTGCCGTAAATGGTCGATGATATTCATGTCGGGCGGTCTGGGTGGCCAGATCATTCGCTCGAAGTGTTAAAAATGTTCTTCAAACCAATCGCAAACAGCTATGGCCGAGAGATATGGGGCATTATCATCCATCAAAATTCCATTGTCGAATGGCTGCAGATGGTTTCCAAGTTGCCTAACATAGCCATTTTCAGTCAATGATCAGCTGAATGGGAATAGAGGACACAGTTCACTTCACGTAAACACAGCCAACTTCATTATGGAGCCAACACGACATTGCACAGTGCCTTGTTGATAACTTGGGTCCATGGCTTCGAGGGATCTGCGCCAACCTCGAACGCTGTCATCAGCTTTTACCAACCGCAATAGGGGCTCGTGTAAACAGGCCATGGTTTTCCAGTCAACTAGGATTCAAACGATACGATCATGAGCCTGGGGGAGGCCCTCGCGTCGTTCACCACACTGTCCTAACTGATACACTCGTCGTGCATCCCACATTGATTTCTGGAGCGTGTTTCAGTCGTTGCATGCACGCTGTTTTGGAATCGTGTCATTATTCAGTTCATGCAACTACCAGTTCATTTCACTGCAAATTCCTCCGCTTTTAGCATGTGCGATTCTCGAACGTGTTGTTGCAAAACAGAGGCCCCTCCTAGAAGATAAAAACATTCAATGCTCATTTCGAGAAGACTGATGAGAGCGAGTAATCAGTGAAGATACCCGGTGGCAGCAACCGAAAGTCCACGTGGCTTGCACAAGGTACCCACCGTCCCCACGTCACAGCCATGTCGCAGTCAGAGAATGACAAGTCCGCAAGACAATTGAGCTGATACCCACACAGGTGCTCAGGTCGCGATGTTCCAGAGCCCTCTCGCGGAATCAATACAATTCGCTATCAACAGAGAACCGGGTCACATACCTGGCAGCTCGTATCCTATACAGTTCTCAGTCAACATTGAGCTCACAGGTAAGAATTTCGCTTGCTCGACGGGTAATATGTTCAAATTTTGTTCAGTAAATACAGATTGTTCCTTCTTGAATTGATAAACATACTATTGACCCACTCACTGTTACAACACCCTTTACCTTTCATAGCTTAGTCTATAAAAAAGTCACCGAAGTGTTTGTTGATGACAATTCTAGCATTATACTGTTCACACTAATATTCAGTAACGCAGTACTTGGTCCATCATTCATTAAAATATTGGGATAGCAAAGAAAAAAAAACTAGTTTCATGGATTACAAATTCATGAACTTAAATTAACTTTTCCTAATTGACATTTGAATGCAATGTACCTCTGTTCAACATACGTGTGTTCTTGAACCTGTGTGATGCAATCCAAATAACATTCGTGCTCCTGAATTAAATAGGCACATAACTGATTAAATCTAATCGTGCTGCAGAGCCTGCAAGAGCCACAACACTGTTCACTGTACAGATGAAGGTACAGAAAGGAAATAAGGGTATTCAGTTACCACAACAAGACAGGATATGTATTGGTTATATGCGTGACTTCAACAGTAATCAGGCTTAGATATAGTGAACTGAGAATTATGGCTGTGGTAATTAAGCAGACATTGTGTAATCATATGAATTAATAATAAACACATATACCCAAGAAAATGAAATTTATACAGCGATGGTGTAGCTTATAAACAGATAATTTGTCAAGGAAAAGACATAAAAGTATAGTGTCTTATGTGCAACCTGTTCCCTATTCGAACTTCACACAAGGAACTGTGTAAAAATTTACATACTTAAAATCCTGTATGAATATAATTTAATGGCAGGAGCAACCAGCTCACAACATGCATAAAATGTGCACACATCCACTAATCCTAATACACATGGAAATCCGCAGTTCAAGTCACACACTTGTGGAGGTTGTAGAGGGGACTTAGTAGATCAAATTTTACATAGGAACCCTTGTTCGGAAACGTTAACCAACTATGCTACAGAGCGTCGAAGTTGTAGGCATCGGCTCCTGTAAATGCACATATATACAGGGTGATTCCGTTCATCCATCATCCCAGAAAGTTTGTAACATCATGACTGTGTCACCCTATATGTACATTCATTTACAGACTCTGGCGCATGTACTTTCAGTGCCGTGTAACGCCATTGCGTGATGTTTCCGGACATGGGTTCCTATGTAAAACCTGATCTACTAAGTCCTCTTACAACGTCTAGAAGTGTAACATGAATTGTGAAACCTCTGTATACAACTTTTTATTTTACACACAGCGTACTTTTCAAGTGTGGAACATCTTCACGTCCAGATTAGGACACACACCCTTAATTCCAAAATTTTCCAAGATAGCATTTTCCTGATATTCTAAGTAACAGCTGACCGCTTGACACAGGGAACTCTTAAGGAAGCACGACAATATGTTTTGTGAAGATAGACATCGAGCTTACATTCGTATCCACACATGACTTCAGTTCGTTCTTCGAATTCTACTTCAAATTCTTGCAAAATATCCGTCAACTTTCTTCCCTGAGTATCGTTGAGATAAAAAGATTCATTAGCTTTATGAATAATGGCTTGGCACATGGAAAGTGATTCCAGTGTGTTATACATGTTCATTATCTGCAAGATCGCCAGTGTACTATATTTCTATTGTTTGGCAAAAGCACATCACTGCAAATCATATTGGGGATGATGTCATCACGACCTACTTTCAAACGTAGTTGGCCAACACAGGAGTCGACCCTAATGTTCTTTTGACCTAACAGTTCCATTCCTACTAAACATTCCGTCGTCAAACTGTGGACTGCCACGAAAGGGTGCCCCCAATTCATTTTATGTATTTCAATTTTTAACAGTGTTTGTCATTACACTGGTTTGGATCTGGGTCGAATCACATTGAAGAACCTGGATCTGATTACTGGGTTTTGGTACATTAGTGTGCTTATCAATCCTTCTGAAGAAACCCACCAACTCAGCACTTAAATGAACCCTTGCCGAGGATTACAATTACAGGTAAGATAGCGGGCACTGCATGTACAGCAGGTTCTACTTTACGTTTGGAGTTCTGCGTACAACATTGTCTCTGAAGTACATTGCATCGTGGATATCTGTGCCATAGCCGTACTACGTGAAATCGACTGTATCAGAGCTGCATCTACCATCCTGTATGACTGTGCTGACAGTCGTAGGTCAGGACATATTTCGTTTTCAGGACGAGTTTCAGGTCCAGGATGCATTTTCACCATTGTCATACTCTGATCCGGATTATCTGATCTGTGGTGATTCCAGTGTCGGTAACTATTGCGACAACCTTTAAAACTGTGCAACGACCATTACGTCTACTTCTGCACCGACGATTCTCCAATCTAGCAGGATAGTTATCGTCTTTTCCACTATAATAGCTAAAATTATTATCATTTTGTGTGCATGCACTCACTGCACCACATGCATCCTCCTGAAATAGACCACTGTTACCAATGATAGGCAAAAAGCTATCAGTGTCATCTACTGGCGCATTGAGAAGTTTTTCTCTAACATACACGCGAAGTTTAGCCTTGGGATACTTAGGACATATCTGTCAAATATGACCTCGTCCCAGTATTTCGTTTTGTTAAAGTACTTTTCGAAATACTCCCCAAGACTACTACGTCTCAAGCTGTATGTCTCAGGGTTGAAGACTTCGTTTCTTAGCCTTTCTTGGTTGCCTTAGGACCATAACTGGGGCAGAATAGATTGTTACAGTTCGTTGTAAGTATGTCATTCTTCCACTTATTCTGTGATACATAATGCCACGTCTCCCTGCATAAGTCCACTGACGAAACGGGTGCGTTGTTGTTCATTCCAGGATATTGGTGGTATGCCATGAAAAGCTTTTATGGAACCAACAGGCTGAATTGACTTTTTTGTCAGGTAGGTATAAATAGCCTCCTTCATTAATGATTTTATCATTATGGCCTACATACTTGTCCATACATAGCAGACACAGTTTCTGTCTGTCAGCTGGGTCCAGCTTGTACGAGTAATATTGTTACGCAGCAGGCCATGGTTCAGCCTTTGCGCATCAACCGATGGTGAATCAAGTGATTGTAATTCGTCATTCTTGTTTAAGCGAAGTAATTTCTTGTACTACCAATCTGTGTCATGTCTTAATCTCTTTTTTTACGGACTGCTAGGCGTCTGATACTTCATGTTCTACACAGTCAGTGAAGTCATGTTATTTATTTTATGCCTGGATTCTATTGTTCAGCATCTCACCAGTACACCTATTGGTGTCTTCGTGGTAAGAGCTGAATTTGTCGTCTGTGTCCTTGAGGATTCTGTGAACTTTGTCTCGAGGTATCATTTTAGATAAATGCATTGTGAGCCGCTGTTTGCCGAGCAATAAACTGTTGCTATTCATCTAAGTGTTTAATTCTTTCAGACAGTTCTTTGTGGGAAGTTAGGTGCGCATTCACCATTTGCTCTAAAGGATTTTGGTTTCCACTTGATTGACAGCATTCTGTATGACCATGTTCTTAGTTTCGGTATGAAATTTTTGTACTCCCGTTGGAACTAGAGTTAGCTTCGGCAATTTTTCAAACAAACAAGCTGTTACAGCTACTGGATTATGAGTGGCTGTACTTTCAGAGGAAACTAGCAGGCTGCTCCTCCGATATTCTGTATCTTTCAGATTCATTACCGGACCATTATTTGGACTATTAACAATAGGCTGAGTTTCAGGGAGATGTAAAACCATGTTCGTAGCGTCTCATTCTGCTCGAGACTGAACGTTAACAGATATTTTTAAAATAATAATTCCTCAATCCTCACATAGAGGAATGTATCGTTGAATAATACACAAATTCTTGTAACTCTAGCTTAATGGGTATCAAGTCACGAAGCAATCTACAAAAAAGAGTGCGGAGCGTGTGGAAGGCAGTAAACAAGCAGGAAGTAATTATGGATTTAGTTACTTTAATAATCCGAAGAGTGGACTGTATGAGTGGAAAGGTGAGATTTTGATCGAAAATGATTTCTATTTACGTTACTGTAAAGAGTTCTGATACTGATGCAAGAGTTGTGTAACTGTGATTTTGTATAAAGAATGAAATAACATTTTTGTTATTGTTCCTCGGTGATGGAGACTGAATTTTTGTAAAAACTTTTTTTTTCTGCATCCGGCTTCTGATTTCCTTCTGGTATTCCTCGTCTCTGAACCAGTTTTGTATTAATGTACCACTCATTATACATAAAACAGTTTAGCATTTGCAAGGTCTATAACGCGGTGGCTATTGTGGTATCTCTATTTTTTGCCCTTTATTCATTTAGTGTGAACCTTATATGTACTGAAATATTTGGGTCGTGTGCCCGGAAACGGCACGGGCTTCGAGAATGAATGCAGAATGCAGTCGTTCCTATTTTTATTTGTAGGAGCATGTAACAAGATACAAAAGTGTGTAGCAAAGGACATTCAGTAACCACTATAGTGAAAAGACTTAGGTGCATTAGTTTAACTTTTCGTATTTAATAAAAGAAGTGCTCTCCAATAATGAAAACGTTGGTCTTTATACCAAAGCTGCTATCCATGGCCGACTATACAATACAGTAGTATATAAAAACCATTTAATATGCCAGAATGAGATTTTCACTCTGCAGCGGAGTGTGCGCTGATATAAAACTTCCTGGCAGATTAAAACTGCATGCCGGACCGAGACTCGAACTCGGGACCTTTGCATTTCGCAGGCAGGTGCTCTACCAACTTTTTTTTATGGGAAACGTAAATAAGTTGACTTTTTTTACATGATGGTGTAATAATAACAAACATAAACTGCTTCTAGCATTTTTTTAAATATTTAAGACGATGACCTTTATAAAATAAAATATTTCTGGAAAACGTAAATCAGTGGACTTTTTTTTACATAATAGTGAAAAAATATCCTGCTTTTGTCAGTACAAAACAATAACGGACCACGTTCCTCTTTTGGGCGCGTACCTCGCTAATCTCGTTATACACCGTGTTGGTGTCGGGTACGTCTTCACATGTGATGGTGGATCCTCTCCACTGCCCTGGTCCTTTCTTGTTCTGATACTTATAGGCAATATTTACATTCTCCTACCCGGGACACCCCAACTGGGTGGGGGATCAAGCAAGGCACTCCCTAAAAATTAGCGTAATATGTTCGATATCTCGGATGTCTCATAAGCTGTGAGTGATGTTCTTGTAGTAAGGCCCGAAAGTCGAGCACATTCTTACTGCCGTCTTGGAAAAGACAACGCACAGTCTAACCTCGAATCCAAGTCACTGCGTTTGTCTTTGTTCGGGGATAATATGTAATATCTGGGAGAAGTAGTATTCGTGGTTCAATTGTTTGCGACCCCACCCGAAGAGAGAAGGCGATAATTTTTTTTGTCAAACACCATACGTCCGCCGAAGGCCCACATATCACGCGATGCTCCTCTGTGTCTATAACATTGCACTGCGGACGCAGTGGCTTGTCCGCCATATGAATTGTATGCAACCTGGAACGAGTCACGTAATTTCCATTTACCACCTGATACCACAGTGCGCGCGTTCCCGTATGAAGGTGTGGGTGGTGCACTGTACGCTTACCACTGACCACGTAACTGTTGTTTGGCGGCGCTCTACGGCATTATTCGGCCGTCGTCGAGTCAAGATGTGATATATATCACGTGCCGTTGCCGTCCTGCTAGTCGGTAGTTCCATATGTACATAACTGTGTTCCACAAAAAAGGTTCGCATATGGGCAAGCGATGGTGAGATGTGAGACACCGCTACCGGAGCCGAACGAGAAGATGGAGCGAGTTCGTCTATCAAGGTGCCCGTCAGACTGGTCTGGTGTCGTGTCCACATCTTTATCATTGTGGTTACATAAATAGCCACTGCTCGGTCGCGTACGAGGATTAGTCCAAGACCTCCGTGACTACGACGAAGGGTGAGGGTTTCGTATCCGACCTTAAAAAGCAGACCTGTGCTCACAAAATATCCTAGTGCCGCCAGGATTCGGCGGGCCAACACCACCGGCATAGGAAGAACTTGTGCCAGGTGGGGGATGCGAGAAGCTAGATAAGTGTTGGCGAAGGTGATCCGTTGTATCATATCCAGTACCCTTACCCTGTGACTTCGGTCACTCGCGCGAATTGTTTGCAGAAGATGTCTGTAGCTCAGTGCCGCCGTGCGTCGAACGTCTGTAGTGAAGATAATTCCTAGGCATTTCATCTTGTTGATCGGCTGTAATGGTGCTACACTTCCTGTCGGGAGTCCTCTCCTGATGTTCATCGCTCCCGACTTTGCCATGTTCAGGAGACTTCCCGTAGCCATACAATACAAATTAATGCAATGCAGGGCCGCTCTTGCCTCGTCGCCTAACCGTGCTAAAAACACTAGGTCATCCGCGTATGTTCTGCATATAACTTGTTGGGCCTTATGGTCAGTCCTTCGAGTCGATTCCAGAGACCGAAGAGCAGCTGCTCGACAGCGATGGCACACAATATCGTCGACAGCGGGCACCCTTGTCTGACCGATCTTCAGACGTTGATGGGCCCCATCAAGCGTCCATTAATGAGCACTTTGGATGCGGCTCCGTGGAGTAGTCTCGTAACGACGGTGACAAAACTTTCCGGAAACTTCATTTGCGTCATTACTTCCGTGAGATAAGCATGGCTCAGCCTGTGAAAGGCGCGATCGAAGTCTATCGATACCAATGCACCCCGGAGACTACATGTTGATGCCAGTGCGATAACATCGCGGTAGTCGCTGAGTGCCGTTTGTATATTGCTATCTCCTCCTAGCTGGGTTTGATCGAATGATATCACTTGGCGTATTACGCGTTTAAAGCGTGCTGCAAGTATCCTGGTGTAGGTCTTGTAGTCGCAATTAAGAAGGGTCAGTGACCGGTAGGCCTGTTTCCCTGTAACGCCGGATGATTTGTGGATGGGGATGATCATTCCTTCCACGAAGGAGGGTGGAAGAGGCACGTTGGGAGACATCAATTCGCAGTACATGGCAGTCCATCGTGGAGTCATGAGATCTTTAAATGTACGATAAAACTCTAACGGAAACCCGTCGGGCCCCGGCGATTTGTGCGACGCTCCCTTATCAAGCGCTTCCATTACGTCGCCAGCTGTGACTTCACCTGTTAATTCCCGCTCGGCCGTCTCGTCAAGCCATGCGGAGAGCGTTCGTCAGGCCTCCTGAAAGGCTGCCTGATCGTGTTCCGCTTCTTCATAGAGATGACCGTAGTGTTCCACAAAAGCGTTGGCAATGCCTTTTTTCATTGTCATACGGCGACCATTTGGCAGTGCAACCGTCTGTATTAAGGTTCTGCGACTACGTTGCTTTTCTCTGATAACGTGATACATCGACGGTGATTCTCCACGGACTCGTTCAAAGGCCCTTGCACGGACTGCGACACCCTCCAGACGGCGGCGCGTTATGAAAATTATTTGGGCGTGTGCTCGTTTTATACCGGCACGACGCTCCTGGAAGGTGCTTGTACAGAAAATTCGCGGAGCATCGTGAAATAAAATTCCGTCGTGTGTCGCCTCCACATCATCGACTCTCTACCGTATGCAATTAACGCTCGGCGCAATGCAGGCTTAACGCATTCCAGCCACCACTGCAACGTCGTCTGATATGTCGGGAGGCGTCGTTCACACACGTGCCAAGTGTCTTCGATTAAGCGTCTGCACTCAGGTTCCCTGAGGTGTGCTGTATTCAAACACTGTGACTCCTCAACACTTGTTGACGACTCAGGGAGACCGTGCATATATATGCTATGTGATCTGAAAAGGCGACAGGCCACAATTCCGCATCGAGGATCGCAGGTTCGAGACGACGTGATACGTAAATGCGATCGAGACGACTTGCAGAGTGACTCGTGACGTAGTTGTATCCACGTCTGTCGCCATGTATCGTCTCCCACGTATCAATGAGATTCATGTCCTGTATGAGTTGCCGCAGCTTCGGGCATGAAGTATAACGTGGGTGTTGATCTTGAAACGTCCCCTTACAAAGATTAATGAATTACTGTGCTGACAAACCCCTTACGTTATTTGATTTTCAAACAGCTGAGCAAAACTGAACGCACTCAGACATTTCTCTCTTTACTTATTCTGATCGTCACTATACTGAAACACAATATTTTTAGCGCAACGCAGTCTGACTTTCAATAATCCCTACAAAATAATGGCCCTGACTAACAATAACCTGTACATTTCATGAATCACTTACCGCACAAAAATCTTCGTTACTCGAACTACTGTAATACAGCGAGCGCCACTACTGCCAGCTAAATAAAAGATTCCAACTACTGAAGGCACTAACTACTGATAGTCATAGCAAATGAAATATTTTTATAGAGAACAAACAATGTATTTACCTTAATAATGTTCCAAACTCATCCAGCAGTGGTGGATGTGGGGAAGAGAGATGGCGGAGTTTTGAGAGCGGACGATCTGGACGTGTGTCCATCAGAAAGAGTAAATTTGTAATATTGGATATCATGAACTAATATATATATATATATATATATATATATATATATATATATATATATATATATATATATATATATACACTCCTGGAAATGATAAAAAAGAACACATTGTCACCGGTGTGTCAGACCCACCATACTTGCTCCGGCCACTGCGAGAAGGCTGTACAAGCAATGATCACACGCACGGCACAGCGGACACACCAGGAACCGCGGTGTTGGCCGTCGAATGGCGCTAGCTGCGCAGCATTTGTGCACCGCCGCCGTCAGTGTCAGCCAGTTTGCCGTGGCATACGGAGCTCCATCGCAGTCTTTAACACTGGTAGCATGCCGCGACAGCGTGGACGTGAACCGTATGTGCAGCTGACGGACTTCGAGCGAGGGCGTATAGTGGGCATGCGGGAGGCCGGGTGGACGTACCGCCGAATTGCTGAACACGTGGGGCGTGAGGTCTCCACAGTACATCGATGTTGTCGCCAGTGGTCGGCGGAAGGTGCACGTGCCCGTCGACCTGGGACCGGACCGCAGCGACGCACGGATGCACGCCAAGACCGTAGGATCCTACGCAGTGCCGTAGGGGACCGCACCGCCACTTCCCAGCAAATTAGGGACACTGTTGCTCCTGGGGTATCGGCGAGGACAATTCGCAACCGTCTCCATGAAGCTGGGCTACGGTCCCGCACACCGTTAGGCCGTCTTCCGCTCACGCCCCAACATCGTGCAGCCCGCCTCCAGTGGTGTCGCGACAGGCGTGAATGGAGGGACGAATGGAGACGTGTCGTCTTCAGCGATGAGAGTCGCTTCTGCCTTGGTGCCAATGATGGTCGTATGCGTGTTTGGCGCCGTGCAGGTGAGCGCCACAATCAGGACTGCATACGACCGAGGCACACAGGGCCAACACCCGGCATCATGGTGTGGGGAGCGATCTCCTACACTGGCCGTACACCACTGGTGATCGTCGAGGGGACACACGTCCAGATCGTCCGCTCTCAAAACTCCGCCATCTCTCTTCCCCACATCCACCACTGCTGGCGGCTCACCTCCAACTGCGCAACGCTACGCGCTGTTAACAGCCAATTGCCCAACACTACAATAGCAAATTCCAACAATGCAAACCAGCCACAGACTGCACACAGCACAGTCAGTGATTTTCGTATACAGCGCTACATGGCGTTACCAACATAAAAACCTAAACAGCCTACTTACAATGTCTTGGTGCGAGCACGCAGCTGAAGTCGCCTCCAAATAAGACTTGTTCATACCGACCTAAGAATAGTGTTGCAATCTCCTCTGCCTAAAATCAGGATCGATCTTGCCGTCTGTCGGACCCCGACGGTGCGTAAATGTTAACGACCCGTACTCCCAGCGCTGTGAGCGCCAGTCCTCGCGCTGATGGCAGATACACCACGTCCATGGCTACTATGCCGTTACGTCGGTAGTAGGTGTAATGTATATATCGTGCCCATAGAGGTCGTGGAAGTTCTCAACACATGCTTCTTGCAGAAGAACGATGTCGACGTCTGACGCATGCAACATGTCTCGTAATAATTGCAATTTGACAGGCGTTCTGATCGTATTAATATTAATAGAGGCTGTTCGATATGCCTGCCGCTGTTCCTCAGTGCGTAAAGCGCACATGAACGCTTATGTTTATTTGTGTGCTGCTGCTCGGCGACATGCTGTCTGTGCGGCAGTCTGCATCTTCTGCGTGGTTAACATCCGGTGGACGCAGCACTCGCCACTGCGGGTGCGCCGTCGGTCTGTGGGTCAGTATCGGATTCGTCGGCCCAGTTCCTGTGCTGGAGGTCCAGCTCCCGTCGTGTTTCTCCGGCCTGGCTGACCGAAGGCGATGGCGTTGCTGCGGTGGGTGGAGGGACTCCTTCAGTCGGCTTTCCGTCCGGTGTGTCTGTATTCAACCCCTGTCTAGCATGATTCGCGTCGTACTGCTGTGTGGGAGGTAACACCTCCCGTTGCGCATCCGGATGCACTGTATCGACGTTACACCCAAGTACGTCTGACGTGGACTGCAGTAAGCAGGTATCCGACGGCGCTAGCCATCGTTTCTTGTGTTGCTTAGGGCGATCGTTGTTTGCGCGTGTGCGCCTCCGTATCCGAGTGCGGAAGTGACTACCGGTGCTCAGGGACGAAAGCAGCTGTCGGCACAACAGCAGGATCAATTTCCATTTCTCCTACCGATCCTTTCCGCTCGGTTAAGGGCGTCGTCGGTGCCGGAGCGGCAGAAGTGTGCGTCGTTTCGTCACTGGAGGCGGTCTCCGCTGCAGTCGGTTGACGTAAACTGTCAGGATTCTGCAGCTGGTCATTCTTCGGGATGGGATCCGTTCGAAACGCGTCCGCATACGTTAGTGTCAGCGGCGTCAACGTGGACGGAGGCACGGGTTCGCCATTTGGAACTTGCACTATCCTCCGCTGCATACATTCGGAACGGACGTGGCCCTCTTTCCCGCAGCCTGAGCATGTTTTGCGTTGTCCATCGTAGATGAGTATATCTCTACATCCGCTGATGAACAAGTACGAGGGTACATGTTGTGTCAGTTCTATTCTGATTTGACGCACCCCATTGAGAACGGGGTAAGTCGTGAAGTTGCACCATTTTTCCTCATTGTGGCTGAGCACTCTTCCATATGGGCGTAAGGCGTCAATGACCAAGTCAGACGGAACCTCGAAGGGAAGTTCGAAAATACGTATGTTTCGTAAGCCCAGCCCTGCGTGATCAATAGTTACTTCTCCAACATGTCCATGAAAGTGACGAAATTTGATTCCATGTTTATTATCTCGGATGATTCTGTCACATACTGCATCGTTAATCAATTAGACGTAAACGACACTACTCACTATAGAGAGGTGTATTCCGGTAAGTTCGTTGTAGTCAAGTTTAACTTCGTCTCCTAGGAACCTTTCGATTTCGTAGGCTTTCGGTCTCGCATATTCATTCGAAAAACTAATCTTGAGTGTCGACTTTCGGTATGCGAACCTTGCAGAACTAACACTTCTGAAAAAAAGGATATTGTGGAGACATGGCTTTGCCACAGCCTGGGGGATGTTTCCAAATGGCTCTGAGCACTATATGAGTTAACATCTGAGGTCATCAGTCCCATAGACTTAGAACTACTTAAACCTAACTAACCTAAGGACATCACACATATCCATGCCCGAGGCAGGATTCGAACCTGCGACCGTAGCAGTCGCGCGGTTCCGGACAGAAGGGCCTAGAACCGCTCGGTGACCACGGCCGGCGGGGATGTTTCCAGAATGAGATTTTCACTCTGCAGCGGAGTGTGCGCTGATATGAAACTTTCTGGCAGATTAAAACTGTGTGCCGGACCGAGACTGTCCGCAGCTCGTGGTCGTGCGATAGCGTTCTTGCTTCCCGCGCCCGGGTTCCTGGGTTCGATTCCCGGTGGGGTCAAGGATTTTCTCTGCCTCGTGATGACTGGGTGTTGTGTGATGTCCTTAGGTTCGTTAGGTTTAAGTAGTTCTGAGTTCTAGGGGACTGATGACCATAGATGTTAAGTCCCATAGTGCTCAGAGCCATTTGAACCATTTTGAACCGGACCGAGACTCGAACTCGGGACCTTTGCCTTTAGCGGGGAAATGCTCTACCACCTGAGCTACCCAAGCACGACTCACGCCCCGTCCTCACATCTTTACTTCTGCCAGTACCTCGTCTTCTACCTTCCAAACTTTACAGAAGCTATCCTGCGAACCTTGCAGAACTGTGAGGATGGTTTTGACTTCTGATAGCATGGTATTCAACTGACTGTGTATCAATGATCCTTCGTGGCGGAGCTACATTGATGCTCTCTTATTTGCGGTGTCAACATGATGAACTCAGGTTTCACCGCAACTCACAACGTTGTTATTATCCTCATGCTCAAGAAGCAAAAGAAACTGTTGACATATGTGCAGTATCATCTGTTTTATGTCAGGAGTGAGAATTCGAGGCATTCACAGTGCACATTGTTTTCTGTACCGCTGTTCCGCAATGATGGCCTGTACACGCTCTCGTCATGTACCATGCATTAAGAGCTGCGTCTGCGTTATCCGAAGATTTTCGCAGACGAGTTCATCAACCCGACGCCGGTGAGTCTCGTCGGTTGCCGTACGCGGTTGTCTACTTCAAGCTCTGTCGCTCATATTTAGGTTAGCACGACCTGTTTCTTATTACGAGCACGAACAACCCCACGTTGCACGTTACTGTTGTCAGTATAAACATTGCCTTACAGAGATTTCATTCGTCTACGGGTTTTCGTTGGAAAAAATTTGCTATAGTTAGAAACTCGACTAGAGCACGCCGTTTTTCACTCACCGACATACTTACAGTATGTTACACACTGCTATATTAGAGCTAACGTTCAGAGACCTTTAGGGGCAGAGCGTTGCAACTTGCTCCAGTGAAGCAGGGAATCCGCGCGAGTAATATGCATGACATATTACACCTCAACCGATATCGAGGACAGAATGAAAATGTCCTCTCCTTAGCTGAATTATGAACACTGCTATGCGGTAGGCCCAGGTTCGATTCTCAGCCGGGTCGGAGAATTTTTTCGTTTGGGGTCTGGATATTGTGTTGTCCTCATCATTTGATCATGATCGACACGTTAATTTCCCAGTGTAGCGTCAACTCAAAAGACTTGCAGCTCTTTGGCCGAACTTCCCCAGGTAGGAACTCTCAGCCATGAATGCCATACGACCATTTCATTCATTTAATAAATAACAAAATTCGGAGGCATTACATTTCAGCTAGCCCTCGGACACGAGGCAGCATGGGAAGCGCTGCAGCTATGTCGTCTAGATGACTTCTTTAGCCGTCCAGTCACCATGGATGAGAACGTGATGTATTACAGTGAGTCCTAAACAAAGGAGCAAAGCAATCCGTGGAAATGTGTGGATTCACCAGCGCCGTATAGGGTAAAGGCAGCCGGCCGCGGTGGTCTCGCGGTTCTAGGCGCGCAGTCCGGAACCGTGCGACTGCTACGGTCGCAGGTTCGAATCCTGCCTCGGGCATGGATGTGTGTGATGTCCTTAGGTTAGTTAGGTTTAAGTAGTTCTAAGTTCTAGGGGACTGATAACCACAGCAGTTGAGTCCCATAGTGCTCAGAGCCATTTTTGGTAAAGGCATAAACATCACCGGCCAGGAGGACGCTGAATGTATTTTGGGACTGACAGGCCGCCGTGCTCACATGGGCAGTCAGTGGAGCATACTACCGAAATAGCCTAACGAGGTTGCAGGAGGCTGTCAAGACGAAGCATCACGGAAAGATATTCGAGTGTTCGCGCCTTACAACGCCCCAGCTCGAGATCAAGGCACACATGTTGTTTCATTTATCAAATTTTGTCTTGCTCCCTGTGCTCTCAGCCGACACGCAGTTACTTCTTCCTCTTTCCTACGATGAAGAAGCAATTGCGTGGCAAGCATTTCCAGAGTGACAGTGTTGCGATTTTCTAGCTGTTTCCTTCAAAGGATACTACGTTATCCATCGTTCAGAAAAATGTGTGATATTGAAGGATGAACATCTAAAGAAGGAATAACCCTAATAGGCACAGCTCTGTCTCTTAGAGGTGACAGTTAAACACCTGCAAGTATACTTACCACACACATCGAAAACTAATCCGGTATGTGACTTCTGAATGTATCTTCATTTTTACGATTTTTCTGTGGCTAATGAAGTTCATTTTACTTATAGATATCAAGATATGTCCTTTAAAAGCTCTTTTTATGACTGTCAGCTTTATGGTAACAGATATCAATGGCCTTCGTGACGTTCTTGGTGCTGGGCGGCGTCGACGCCATCAATGCCAACACTCTGCAGATCCTGGTGGAGAGCGACAGCTCGCTGGACCCGCAGCTTTCGGCCAACGTCGTTTCGGCGTGCGCGGTGCTGTCCTGTGCGGTCTTCTCCCTCGTGGTGGACCGACTGGGCAGGAGGCCGCTGCTGCTCTTCTCCTTAGGCGGTTGCTGCATCGCCACTGCATCCCTTGGCGTCTACTTCTTCCTCATCGTCTACGCCAGCGAGGGCGCCACAGACGACATCTTCTGGCTCCCTCTTGCCAGTGTCATTGTCTTTTTTGTAAGTAACTAACGTTAGCCTTTCCTCATATCTGAGTGCTTTTGTATTTATTTAGTCATTAGTAGTGATGGAGCCCTGTGAAAGGGGGAACGGAAAATTTAACTAGCGTACCTACCTTGCATGAGAAGACCCAATAGGAGGTAAAATTCCTGCCTTGCAAGAGACAGACGTACACAGGTGTAGTCATCCTTGAAATATCCACGCCACAGCATTCTTCCATGGCACTAGAGGAACCAAAAATATTGTGTACAATTTCGTACCCAATGGTAAGGACAGACGTATTTCAGAGTGGTGTGGCAACTGTCGGCGAAAGGAAGCTGGACAGGACTAGAAATGATTAGCAAACAGTAAACGGATAATTTACTTAACTTGTATTCCCCCAAACGAACAAAGACTCATTACAAGTAATGCAGCTGGAAAGAGAGTCCAGCTTTTATAATAGCAACTAGGACGAGGACCGCTCTACGAATCATAAACGATGGTGTCATAGCCATGAAGTTCCAAGAGCAAGTAGGCCATGTGGCTCCCACCGGTCGTCCTACCATCGAGGCGGCAGGGGGTACTCGTAGTCCACAGCAGCTGGAGGCGTAGCTCAGTGGGCGCGCACCATTGTGTCCTCCAGATCCCTCGCGACCACTAGTGGCGTCAGACGGAAACTTGCAATTCCGTTGCCAATTCCGCGTCGCCCGTGGGTTGCTATTGATACGTGACACCACAAAAACAGAATGATTTAGTACGTCTACATTTTATCAATGGGCTACATAGTAGAAATTGGAGGAAGAAGAGTAGGGTGTTTGAGATTTGCTGATGACATGGTCCTAGCCACAGGGGAAAAAGAATTACAGGATTTGGTGGACATCATTGCAACTAACGGAAAAAAATATGGAATGAAAATTAACACAAATAAAACAAAAGTACTGGAACTAGGAGGAAATAAGGAAATAAAAATTATGCTGAATGGAGAAATACTCGAACAGGTGCAAAATTTTAAGTATCTTGGAAGCAGCATAGAAACCGACTGGAAGTGCACCACAGAAATTAAAACAAGGATAGCAATGGCAAAAGAGGCGTTTTATAAGAAAAGGAGAATTTTCTGCAGCGGTCTGGACAGAGAACTGAGAAAGAGACTCATAAAATGTCTTGTATGGAGTTCTTCTATATGGCGCTGAAACATGAGGAAAAAAGACAGAGAAAGGCTGGAGGCTTTTGAGATATAGACATGGCGGAAGATGGAAAGAATAAATTGGATGGACAGAGTAATATATGAAGATGTACTGAGAAGAGCGGGAGAGAAAAGACAGTTACTAGATGTAATAAAGAGAAGCAAAGGAAATTGGATTGGGCATATATTAAGAAAGAATTACGGACTGATGAAAACAGTTTTAGAAGGTTATGTAGAAGGGAAAAGGAAGCAAGGAAGGAAGAGATTCCAGATACTGGATGACAGATGGACGGTACAACATGCAGCAGCCTTAAGAGGGAAGCAATGGATCGCAGAAAATGGAGAGGCAAAGGACCTGCTAATATGGCAGATAACTGATGGTGATGACATAGTTTTCCCTTTGCTCCTCTAGCGGTGGGGTACGATACTGTGGCACGGAGGTTTCGCTAAGTACCAGGGCTGCAGGAATGTATCAGCAAACGAACGAGAATTTTTGGAAGTGGTGACTGATACGAGAGCTATCGGAAAGTAGGGAACACTCGACCATTAGATGGAAACCACAGTGGCAATCCGTTGAAGCTTTGTATAGAAGTTTTGCTCAGTGCCTCGTGATAGCGTCGCGTCGGTTTTCTTAGTTCTGAGCGCACAGTGAGCACGTATAGATGCACAGAAAACTGTCTCCCTCCAAGTGTATGTTTATGTCCAAAGATTTCGCCTGATTTCGTGCGACGCCACACAATGTAACTGTAAAGCAGTTCCTTATTCGTGACGGTTCTTGGCCGCATCCTGCAGGAGCAATGAGGAGGCTCCTGCAGCGTTTTCGACGGGGAGTGATCACCCACATTACAGACCGAACTTTGCTCCCTGTGACTTTCATCTCCGCTCAGAACACCCGCTAACTTTGAATACAACATTTTGGCACAGGCAACGACCTGCAGCTTAGAAAATTGTCAGAAAGCACAGGGGACTGGCTTCTATTACGAGGGTATTAGAAGGTTGTCACAGCGCTACGACTGATGTCTATGTTAAGTCGGAGCGGCGACTATGTACAGAAGTAGCTCGAAGATGTAGCTAATTGTTGCAACTATGTTTTGATTTTTCTCTGTGATCTCGATGTCGCGACTGATCGCTCCTTACTTTCGAAATAGCCCTCGTACTTTAGAACCAACCCTCGCTGATATGGGTTTCCTCGCTTGGTGCCTGTACTACACACGTATGGATCATTCGAATAGCCGCCACTGAATCAGAAATGACGGTGAGGTTAGAGAGCCTGTTTTCATTTATGAGGTTTCGTGTACTCGGAGACTGCACTTCTACGTTGCAGTGTTTATGAGCGGCCCATGCGATAAAGTAGTGCAGCGAAAGAGGAGTAACTGAGTGATCTCAGTCTCGCTGCTCCAGTATCAAACAACTACCTCGCTACGAATGGTACTTCACTGTTTTTCCAAAGATTGTAATTATTCGTATAATTCTGCAGCTAACGCGACGGAAATGTGGGCATAAAATCCATTACGTAAATGTCAAAGTTTCCATTCCGCTATTCCACATAATGTGGGCGCAGTTGACATTGTAACAATAGACTGCTTCACTACTGTTAACACTACTCTCTGTATTCACATAAGCAGATTCCAGATTTGTTTGTATTAACATTTACAGATCTTGTTTTCACACCAAGCATTGGCACTATCAAGATGTAGCATATCCTTACAAATTAGGGCAATTATTGCTTTCTTCCAGTCTGAAAAATATCCATTAATAGTGGATATTCACTTTTCTCGTAATATCTGATATTCAAAGATACTGATAACTTCGCACTTTCAGTGCCACTTAACCTTCTCAGACTAATTAGTGCTCGTTACAATACTGAGGACGGCTCATAGTAACAAATATTCAGAGTGTTATCGACACCCATAAAATACCTCAACACAGTAAATATTGTAGCTCACAAACGAAGTCGCTGATGTGCCACGTATTGTAAACCTTACAATCAGAAATCCACTGAAATCAGCAACTTTGGTAAAGGGCAGATTATTATGGCCTGGAGCGAGGGAACGAGCATCTCCGCATACGACGATCCTGGTCGGCTGCTCGCGTGCTATTGTTGTGAACATCCATGGAAAGTGACTGAAATCGTAATCTCTGTGTTGGGCGGGCACATCATGATCATGATCACAGAACTTAGAAGTCTGTCGCTCTTACGCTACGTAGAGCTTGACAGGTGGCGATCTGTGACAGATCTGACGGTGGAGCACAATATTTGTGCAGCACAAGAGTTTATAGCATATCGCTAAACGTACGTCGAACATTGGGCTTCTCAGGAGACGACTCCTACCTTTTCCCACGTTGATTGACCGACAACTACAGTTACGATAGCAGTCGGTACAGGATCAATCTAAACGTTTCGCCTGGTCGGATGAATTTTTGTTACCCTAGGTCGACGATCGTGTCCGCATACTCTGCCTTTCATATGGGTAGTTGCTCGAAACATTCACCGTGCCACAGATGCAGGACAGTGGGGCTGTATTACACTACAGAAACATTCACTTGTCTTCCGTCAGACCTTTGTCAGTCGTCGAAGGCACCACAATAAACGTGAACAACGCGAACGTCATTGCGGCCCACTTTCGTCCCTTCATGCTTGATGACTTCCCAGACGGCGACGGCAGCTTGCAGCAGGATAACTGGTCGTATCACAAAACCAGAATTGTCTTACAATGGCTTGAGGAACATTCTAGGAGGCAGATGTTGATGTCTTGGCAAGAAAATTCGGCTACAGTTAAACCTTACGGAACACATCTGGGAAGCTAAAGGACGCCAGCTCTGCACCTACCAGCCACCGGCTTGCTTGCCTGACCTTTGCTTAGACTTTTGGTGCAACACAACCACGCGAAAACTGACAAGGTATATCAAATCCATGACAAGCAGGACCACTACTTTACTGCGCTTCAAAGGCAGACGAACAAGTAGTTAAGCAGGTGGTCTGAGTGTTTGGGCTCATCAGTGTATACAGAGAGTCTCTAACTTTTTGGGTCCAAATGAAACAGGTGATATTGAGCCCACAAGCGATTACACTGAGACAAGGAACCAATGGTTGGAAACGCATATTTATTGTCTTATGGACATTCAAAGTTTACAGTGCATAACCGTTAAAGTGATGACTCCCAGTCTCAATACATGCATGGCAATGGAGCCTAAAGTTCCGCCGCACTTTCTCAAAAACCTCTGGTGACGCATGGAACTTATAAACCATTAATCAGTTTCTAGGGGTTTCATACACTAACGTCTTGACACAACCTCAAAAGAAAAAGTCCAAGGTGTGAGGTATGACGATCGCGCTGCTCTTTGGACAGGAGGTTCTATTCCAATCCAACAATGAAGGTACTTATTGTTCAACTGATCACAGATATTAACATCGAAGGATGGTGGTGCACTGTCGTTTTGAGCCCACATCCTTTTGCAGACAACAGAGGGTACAGCCCCTAAGAATAGGGACAGCACATCTCGCAGGAACACCAGGTAAAGTGGACTGTCAAACGAGGGACAGCAAGTAGCAAGTGTAGAAGTATGAAACGGGAATTTCCCTATGGATGGTGCTAGCCGTCAGCGTAGGGCCCGTGAGACCGCGTCTGCAGCACCATCTGCTTCCTGTAACAGCGGACGACGAATGTCAACACGCAGTAACCCAAGTTCCATACGTCGGTGTCTCTTTGAAACCCGTGAACATGTCGACTTTTGTGCTACGAACTACAATTTGAGGATGGCATTGATTTTCTGTTATCATTTGTCGAATACTGCTGCAGAATCCCATTGAATGCTTGTCGAAGCTTTCGGCGAACATGCTCTTGGGAAAACACAGTGTTTCGAGTGGTTTAAAAAATTCAAAAGTGGTGATTTTGACGTGAGAAACGACGAGCGCGGGAAACCATCGAAAAAGTTCGAAGACAACGAATTGCAGGCCTTATTCGATGAAGATGACACTCAGACTCAAGAGAAACTCGCGGAACAATTGAATGTGACGCAGAAAGCCGTTTCTCTTCGGTTTAAACCTATGGGAAAGGTGCAGAAAGTGGGAAAACTGGTTCCGCATGAACTGAATAAAAGATAGCAAGCAAAAGACCATTTGTGAAATGCTGCTCGCCAGATACAAAAAATGTCGTTTCTCCATCGAGTAGTGACAGGTGATGAAAGACGGATATATATTGAGAGTCCTAGGCGTTGTAAATCATGGGTTAACACAGGCAAGCCTTCGACATCCACTCCAACACAAAATCGCTTTGCAAAGAAGACAATGCTCTGTGTTTGGTGGGATGAGCTGCTAAAAGGTGGTGAAACCGTTAACACTGATCACTACCAACAGCAAACTATCGATTTAAATTGAGGATTACGTGAAAAACGATCAGAATATGGAGAAAGGCAACACAAAGTCATATTACTCCATGATAACGCCCCATTAGACACAGCAAAACGGGCCAGGGAAACGATCGAGGCGTGCAGTTGGGAAATACTAGGTCATACGGCTTATTCTCCAGACTTGGCTCCGCCCGATTATAATCTATTTGAATCACTGGGACACTCTCTCGCTGAACAACGCTTCAGTTCGTATGAAAATGTACGGAACTGGCTTGCTGACTGGTTCGCTTCAAAAGAAGAACTTTTTTTTTTTTCATAGCCTGCGGAGAGGTGGGAGAAATGCATAAATAGCAATGGAGATTATTTTGAATAAAATATTGTTTATCAGTTTCAAACAATAGACGTGGAATTATTGCAGCCAAATTCCGGATTCGTACTTCTACACCTGGTAAGGTACTATCAGGTGATCTTGGACGTGCTCATCCACACGCTGACAGAGACTCGTTACTGGTGGTCACTGATGTGGGTGGCGTGGTGATTGTCCTCTCCAGAAATGGCAGTTGCGACTGTCGGAAACTCATCACGGGAACAGTACAAACTGGACGAAGTTCAGCACTACAGCATGCTATTGATAATCTATTAACAGAAGTGAACGCGGGCCTCAAACTCGGTTGGTCTCAGTACCTGGACTTTTTTGTGATAGGAAGCCAATACGTGTTCCACTTGTACGAGTTAAGTTGTGTGCAGGAAGTCTGTTTGTTGGTCAGGGGTGTACGCAATTTATCAGCTGCTGCCTGTACCAGGGTACAACAGACACCCGTAATTCTTGCGAGAACAGCAGAACTACATGTGCCGTTGCAAAACATGCACTGAGACTGGCTGGCGTCGCTTTGAACAATTACTATGATCTACGTCGTCGTCATGCGATGTACGCTGTTTATGTCTATATCACAATAATTGCGCATTTTCGACCATTGGTTCCCTACTTCAACATTATCGGTTGTGCACCCACTATCACCGGTTCCATTTTTACCCAATAGGTTTGAGAGACCCTGTAACGCAGGAAACAAATGTTGGTTGACTTTTCTACGAATTCCGCGATGCCTGGTGCTTTTCATGAGCCTCGCAATGACGCTTTCGCGCTGAGTAAACGCAACTGTGACGAAATATGTTTCATGAAAATCCTATAACAATCCTGTCTCGTCCCAGGCCAAAGGGCAGTACTCAGGCATTCTAAGGTTTTTTCAAGCTCTTTCCGTCGGTAGACCACACGTCCTCAACATTTTTCCTGTGACTGTTCATCTGACAAACGTCTGTTGTGCGACTACTACAATGGGCAATAGAATTACAGGATCTCTTTTCGAAACCCTTTAATTTCCAACCATTGCGACGCTTAAGTTTAAAATATATCTCAAAGATTTATCATCCCTCCTATTTCTCGCGTCCTTCTGTTGCGTGTACACGGTCGAAAAGGGGGGTGGGGGTGGGGGTGGGAGGGACACGCGACATTGTCACGTTCATGAATGAAACAGAAAAGGGTCAATTGAAGATCCCACAGTTCGGCAAAACTCTTGGTGACACTCGTCCAACTTTATTGGGAATTTTAAAAATAAACGACTATGGAAACTGCGATGCGCCTACAGGAAGACGACTGGATTTGTACGGGTGCCAATCAGTTGCCTACTCCCAGGCAGCTTGGATTAACTTTACGCTTTGTTTATGAACACGATCAGTTTTAATATACTCACCGAAGGTTTTGCTGAACTGGGTGTCGTAGAGCTACCCTTAGCCGTTTAATTCACGCATGTGTCATAGTTGAAACACCCATGTGCCAAAGTCGAACGTCCCCTGCACTCACCGTGGTCATGCCAAATGAGGACGCGAAGTAGGAGAGATGGATATTCGTAAGTATTATTTCCTGCCACAAACCAAGTTCAAATTTCGTCGAAAGGCTTTGAACGGTCCCTAGTGGTTCGAACCTATACCCGACAGCAAACGCTGTGTTCGCGCTGCGCTCCAAAGGGGTCAGATCACGTATAGTGGTGATGCAGCACACAGTGTCTCTAGAGAAGCGCGGAAACGTCTGGGGATTTTAGCAGTGCCAAAGTTTGTCGAGAAAGGGGTGTTTCCATTGATGCCGTTTATGACACCCCGTGAGACCTTTTCATGCCTATTCTGAGTGGCGGTGTGTCTGGAATATTTTCCTCAGCCGCCAATAAGAGCAATGTGCTGGGCGTCCCAATTCTAAGCTCATGGGTCAAGAAAAATGGTCAAATGACGGTAAGACGGGATGTGACGATCTCTTTATCATGTGACACGTCCATGATGGCGTTGGGCAGAATTGTGGTGAAGTTTGCTGCAAATGTGACATCATTAATTCACCTTACACGTCACTTGAACTTCTGAGCTGTGGCCTTTTTTCGTTTCTGTTGACACCTTGCTATTTAAAGTGTCGACGTCGCAGGGTTCCACTCTTTTGCAGCATTAGAGAGAATAATTTTACGCACTTTTGATCCAAATTTCAAATTTATGCAAGGCAATGCGTGGTAATTACAGGGCTTAGAAAAACCCATCCTTTCTGTTGCACAGAGCATTATGGCTCAAACGGCTCTAAGCACTATGGAACTTAACATCTGAGGTCATCAGTCCCCTAGACATAGAACTACTTAAACCTAACTAACCTAAGTACATCATACACATCCATACCGGAGGCAGGATTCGAACCTGCGACCGTAGCAGTCGCGCCTAGAACAGCTCGACTACAGCGGCCGGCTAGGGCATTATGTGCTCTTTCTAATTTAAGTCTCTCCAAACGCATACTCTCACATCTTCAATGAGTGTGACTGTTTCGAGTGTTTTTTTGGCAATGGATAACAGGTTCTTTCCGTCTTTTTATGTACTACGCGCTTCGTTATTTTTATGTTGTGTGTCAACTGACAGTCCCTGCAATAAGTTTCGATCCTCTGTGGCCCTTTCGGCACGTCGCTAAAATCCTCTAGGTGTAGCAACTGCTCTCAGTACATCATCATATGTGAACAGCTACGCTAAACTTCCGACGTTATCCACTATGAGACTTCCTTGGCTAAAAAAAAGTCAGCATACATGACCCACTCACATTAATGTGACCACCTGTCACAAGCCTGAATAACCTCCTTTTGCGGTGCGGACGTGCAATAAGAGAGTCAGTGAGACTGGTAAGGTGCCGACAGCGATATGGAACCGTGCCAACATCTGTGATAGGTTCATCGACTGGACTTAAGTCCGTGGAGTTGCTTGGCAAGATACGGTTAACTTATCCTGGTGCTCTTCCAGGCATGCACGTACATTGTGAACTGTGTAATAGGTTTCATTGTCATGTTGGTAGACGCCATCAAGCTGAGGAAAAAACAAACTGCATGTAGGGGTGGATATGGTCGTCAAGGATACATGCATACTGATATTGAATTGCAGAATGACGAGATAACCCAATGTACGCCACAAAAACGTTCCCCAGACCATGACGGTCCCTCATCTACCCTTTGTTCGATTGTTGCAGTGCCTTATGCGCCAACGGCCATCTGTCTGATGAACATAAAACGTGATTCGTCTGAAAAGGCCACCTGTCACCGCTCAGTGTACGTCCAGCTGCACGTTTACTCGCCTGTACACAGCTCTGCAGCCGTCATTCATCCCTGGATCTATGGCCCGTGATGCACCTCAGTTGCTTCGGCGCCTGCTTTGGGTAGTGCCGTTTTGCAACGCACGGTGTATTTTGACCATGGCGGCATGCGAACAGTTTATAAACCTAGGCGTTTCGAAAATGCTTCCACCCTTGGCCCTAAAGCCAATGATCATGCCCTCTTAGACATTAGATAAATCGCCCTGTTTCCCCACTGTAAGTACTGCACAGTTTTCCATGTCCCTCCCACATGTTTTACATAACCTCCATCGGTTGTGCTGCCCCTCCCATCTGTGATTGATTATTGCAGGTTGATGTTGAACAAAGGCAGCGTTCATACTGATGTGACTGGACCGTGTATTTGTTTCACAAACAGTCGTGGAAGATACTTCCGTGTTCCTCGTATTTTGAGGGTCGTTCCGTTACAGAAAACAGCCATAGTGGTAATCGAACCACAGTTTCACCTCAATTGTAAGACAGTGGGTTTTTCCGTACAGATTTGGCTTAACAGCTCCCATTTCTTGTCATATGTTCTCTTGTGGGTTAAACATACTTTATTTGCACTCAGTCACATTCACGATATGACAGGAAAGAGAGATGACTGGGGAGACAACCGAGGGGAACATGGTAATCATGAGGGTTAAAATGTGTCAGATACAGTCCAATATAATAGCCAAGTAACATTATCAACAGTGTGATGTACAGATTCAAGAGCGTGCATTCAAATGACCCCAAACCACAGGCATTTACGACTTCAGAGGTGTCAGGCGAGAGTTCACTGCACGGCAGGGTGAAGGTCTGTTGTGTTATCTAATGAGAGCTGGTTCTGCCTCGTTGCCAGTGATGTCCGTGTGCATTAGTCATCCCTGTACTGACGGAGCAAGTACAACAAACTGACATCCGGCACTTTCAAAACACTTTGCATGCTCATTTCCATTCCTCCATTCAACATCCTGGGGGTCAAACCAGTTATTAATGTACCAGCATTTCACATTTGCGGTGACTTATCTCGCGCTTACACTGACCTGTGATGTTGCATTGTTACTCACTTAAACATGTTACCTAGACAAATGTATTCCCGCGGTTATTACCCATTGGTGCCAAATGTGTGTCTGACGCTTCCTGGCTACGCTATGTATCCTTTAGTATTCGCCGGACCTGGACGACAAGATTTCACTGGACTAGCAGTGTAAATTAAGCAGATGTATCCCTGCGTGCTACTAACCCCAGTAAATCAGTAAGTTGATCGAGTGATTCTCAAGAAGTATATCTTAAGAATCAGTCTTTAAGCGGGGAAAGATATTTCAGAGATGAGTCAGGAACTTTAATTAACTCAACCTACCCCCACTGACGCAGAGCGGATGAATGGGTTTTAGGAAACATACATTGCAGTCGTAGGTCACAGATTGCCTACAACCTGCCGCTTCTTAGGGCCGTAACAGATAAAAAGTGATGCCTCACGACTTTGGCAGGTATCGGTGAACACTTTGTGTCCCTATACGAGTACATATTTATGAGGTGATTTACAACTCCTGTTGCAGGCTTCCAGAGTTGTAGAGGAGACTTAGTAGGGGAAGTCTCGATCGGTAGAAGAGAGGACTTTCACGGTATCGAAAATGATCAAGTGCTCACAGCTCTTAAGATAAGCACTTTACGACAAACGTTTATTGGATTTTTTTCCTTTTTTATTCATGCTAACAGCTCTCAAAGTATGGAAAGCAGAGTCAATGCAGTAGAAGAGATTTGTTTCACACTACTGAAGATGAAGAAGTGCTCATAGCTGCTAAGTTATGCATTTTAGAGCCCGTGTTTGCTATTCTTCCTTGGCTTTCAATAATCGTTCCTGTCATATCCCTAAATACTGACCATTCATTCTGAGACACCCTGTATACAGGGTGTTTCACAATTCCTTTTATCGGCTTCTAGGAGGTGTAGAGGAGTTCGGTACACAAAGTTTTAATAAGGGTTCCATGTACTCAAATGTGCCATTCGAACATAAAATAAGTCTGATTATAGGAACATCTCCCAGTTCTCCAATATAGTAAGAACAGGGCGCAGACGTCAGTTCCTTTTGTTATTGTGACCTCACATGCACTTTTCATCCGATTATAACGACGCCAAGATCGACGTCTGGCCATCCATACTTGGGTTTTCCGCGGTTTCCCTAAATCACGCTGGGTAAATGCCGGGATGGTTTCTTTGAAACGGCTCAGTCAGTTTCCAATATGAGTAATTGAAACGTTCAGAATGTATGTTCCGTCTCTAGCTCCCCGACGTCGACGGAACCTCCAACTCTAGTCTTCCTTCCTTTTTTCTCAACTACGGCTTACAGAAACCGGTACGTTCGTAGCCAGGAAGGTAGATTGTGGTGTTCTTTAGACGAGCAGCATTATCGACTCTGAAGAGGATGTCCTTCGCCACCTAGAGAGAATCTCCCGACGAGTACTCGAAACATTGCCCACGGGGTGGGTTTCTGTATGTCAAAGACGTCGAAACTATTTTTCTTTACTGTGTGCGCACTGTGAATCAGGTGATTTGAAAGTAACTTGATCGTTTAATGTATTTTGCTTCCTTCCAAGTGGTACATTTTCAGACATGATTCTCTTATTAAAATTCTTATACAAAGCATCGTCTACATCTCCTAGAAGCCTGTGATAGGAATTGTGAGATGAATCAGGAACTTAAGTTAACTCAGCCTATCCCCGTTGACGCAGCGCAGATGAATGGGTTATAGGAAACACACATTGCAGACTGTACCAGAAGGAATGGTCAATATTAATGGGTATGGCAGCAAAGACCATTCGAAGCCAAAATGTCTGGTAAACAAGGGTTATAGAAATGCACACCTTAACAGCTGTGAGCATTTTTTTCGTCCTCAGTAGCGTGAGGCAAAGCTCTTCTACTGCAATCCCTTTGATTTCCATATTTTGGGATGTGGCAGTAAGAACTAAAACAGGAAAACATTTCCAGTAAATTTGGGTTCTACAGCGTACATCTTAAGAGATGTTAGAACATGGACACCTTCGCTACTGTAAAAGACAGCTCTTCTACTGAACAAGTGGCCATAGTTCTTAAGATATGCAGTTTAGAGACCATGTTCACTACACCTGTAGCTTGCAATGATCGTTGCTCTCATACCTGTGAATTCTCCTGGGACACTCTGTACATACAGGTCGGAAGCAAAATCTGACCCCACAGCGCATTTCCTTGCATATTGACAGCATAAAAATTTCTGTAACAGAACTTCATCCCATGCATATTTTCGATAAAAATTACGATCAAAATGTGGCACCAGTTTCGCAGCACTATAACTGCATGTCCGGTACGTATTTCCATTCAATACCTTGTACGTGTTCTGCCCAATCAGTGCAGTAGGTAGATTTAAGCTGTAGAATACTCGAGTACGAGTGTTCGAGTCGAAGTCTAGGTATAATTTTTTATTTTCTAATTTGGGACTGCCTGCTCAGGCATCTGGACTTCTGTGCAACAATGTACCCGTCTTATACAAAACAAATACAATTATTTAATACTAATACGGAAATGAGAACAAAATCGTTGCTATAATTTAATTTTTAAAGATTCGTTTTTGGTTTAAATGATCACTTTGTTCACTTCAACACACAACGCGCCTTCCCGTTTTTCGGATCGTTGTCAGAATAGCTTCTCTTCTCTTGAGTTACTCCCGTTTCCTCAAAGTAATAAGAAACCAATTGCAACCCTCTCCTGCTTAGTAGTAAACCTACCCAAGGGATTCATCTCAGTTTTGATGGGCTTTGAATAGATTGTAGTATAGAGCAAAGTAAGAGACATGTATCTTTTTATACGTGCCCATACCGCCGTTTAGGGGTTGAAACATCCATCTCAAGAAAATTGACCCCACTTTTGCTTTAAAGACAGTGATACTATTTCTGAGTCCTACCATGAAATTGCATTCGTCCAATCTTCTTTTTATTTTTTATTTTTTTGTTTTTTGGCCCTAACTACTCACACTTCCCTGTTATTGTACAGATTTACAATAATTTTACAACAATAATTTTTCAACAATAATGTACAAATAATTTCAAATATAACACAACTAATCCTAAAAAGGTTACAACTGGAAAACAAACAAAAATACACCAGCTGTAAAAGTAAAATAGATACCACACAAAATATTTTATATTTCCTAAAATTAAAGGAATATATGTGTATAGAACAACATATGAGAACAACATCTGCACATTACACTCTTAGAATATATTTACTCGAGAAAGACTTATGAAAAACCCAACATGACAATTGGTGCTGAAGCGGACACTTAAGAGGCGCGCTACAGTTATACAGAGGTATTTCTAGCTTACCTCTGAGAAATGCGTCTTTCGAATACTGCTTTGTCACATACGATTGAATTATGTACCGTCAAACGGCGGAAAACAGAATAGTTGGTGGAGCGGATTTCGAACAAAATGACAATGACAAATCTGTCTTCATCGTTTTAACGTACATTAAAAGCTATAGAACTTATATTTGAAGTTCTTCTTATATCTGTTACCGTTCCAACGATATTCATTCAGAAGTATTAAACTCGATTTTTTTTAAAAGGGCTTTTCACTTCCTTAATGGTCGTATGGGCATATACAAGAAAATATGTATCCCTTACTTTGCTCTACACTACAACATATTCCAAGCCTATCAGGATCGAAATGAAGTCTATCATTTGGTTAGGCTTACTTGTTAATATATTCCGGCTTCTCTTATTCTAGGTGGTTCGCCTGCAACTACGCAAATCAAACAGCCACACCATCTACGCGTACTGTTTTGCACTACTTCATCAACACCATGCGGACTCAGTTTCCAGTACAACTTCCTATTATTGGTTCTGTCGATTATCACTTTTATGCTTACGACTTTGGCAGATAATTAACTTTTACTGATAATTACTCTTTACGAATAGTTGGGACAAATCTAACTAATATGTGTTACGTTCAACGTTAAAAAACTATAGTCGTAAGATATGTATCGTTTACTAATCAGTGTATGCTACAGCGTTATTGGACATAACAGAACCAGACATAAAAAATACGCCTACGTCTGTAATCGAATTCTCGTACTCGACAATTCCACTACAAAAATATATTCGCTGCACTAACTGAACAGCACATTTATAGTATCCAATTTGGATGCTTGTCATACATGTGATTACAGGGCTGTCAGATTACATTACTTTGGGACCCATTTTCTGTCGAAAATACGTATGAGACAACATTTTGTTACGGACATTTTTTACAGTTAGTCTACAAGAATTCGCACAGTGACGTCAAACTGCGTGAATTTTAGTTCACCTTCAACACATTTACTAATTTGTTTGATGTCGCTTTAGGCAATATTAGCACTATGTCTTTTGTCAATTCACAGTTATCCTTTTTCGTTAAGCTGCATCAGCAGCATCAATCGAGAAATTCCACGAACGGCACACTGATAGAGAGCTTATGTCACTTGTTCATCGTATTGTTTCTAATATGGTGTTAATTGTAGAATTAGGCTTAAGTGTACGTTTCAGGGAACTAATATAATCGTATGTAAGAGATTGTGTACGCGAATAGAGAGAGAAAGTGAAAGAGAGAGAGTGAGAGAGTGTGGGGAGAGGACTAGGCGTCTTAGAGGTGCACCGATAATTCTGTACCGAACATCGTGCTTGGATGTTAGGTTTTGTTCGTGGAAACGTCTCTGTATAGTCCCTAATTTGTGTGAACGTTGACTAAAGTCACAAAACTTTCTTTACTGCGAATACGTCGGAAAAACCTGTGTGACGTGGATGCACAGATTAAACGGTCTACCCGTAATTAATGTGTAGCTCTAACTCGTAACTATTTTCCTAACGCTATTTGTGGGTGTGGAATAATTTGTCAGAGATATGAAAGACGTATAAATTTTGAAGCTTTATTTATATTTTTAAATTATACTAAAATTGTAAAATACGAGACTATAAATGGATGAATGTGTCATTAATATTTTGTTTATGATTAGTCAATTATCCTTTATTCGTCTAGTATTTTAACTCCTTTTGGTCTATGTATTTAATAGAAAATTTAGGAGGAAAATATATCACCTATTGAATCATCCAAGATTTCGCGGGAACTCTATGACAAGTAAAAGGAACACGCTGCTATCACTCATAATTTCATCCACTGATCGATGTATTTGTTCGAAAAATATATTAGTTTCTAAGACCATATTCATATGGCTACATGCATGTCTTATACAGCTTTTCATATTTCATTAAGTGATGGTGATCTTATTCTGAGAAAAAATTCATTCGAAATGTCTTTCCTTGTACCTTACTGACTCCCTTGATAGACTTGAACTATTTTACAATTCCGCAGCTTTCTTTGCACGAGAAATTGTGTACAATCTATACAATACATGTGTAGTGTCGTCTGAAGTTGTATTTCGGTCAAAAAATATTTACGATTAAGTAATCGTTCGTTCGACATACTGAATATGATTACATATCGGTGTTATTCCACGCATATTGTCATAACTATATTAAATATTTAATTGTCTTAATGAAAGGTTTGAAAACTTCGTGGCAAATAAAATACAGTACATTTATCTCAACGGGGACAAACTGTCCTACGTCGATGTAGGTGTGAGTGTACCAAAAGGGTATAAAATTCCAATTTTTGATGATCCATGTAACAGACAGGGCGAATAACATCGGAAGCCAGTACTATGCGGCCTCATAACGAAACACGATTACCCATGTATTACGTACAAGCCAGTGCAAATACTTAATTGAATGTGAGCTCCACAGCACAATAGAAGTAATACACATATAAGTACTGTTAAAGTTAACGTACCTGGCTCTCTTGTTATCAGAAAAGATTATAACTGACACAATAAAATACCTTCGAAAGGTCACAGGGGATCCCAGGTGGGTGATATACTATTATTTAAAGATTTTAATACGCATCCAGTAAATTTAAAAACAGCAGATTCAGTATAAAGGCGCTTTTAAAATCCATTACTACTCAGGCGCTTGAAAACTCTGAAATTCATTACATACTTAAAAATTTTAAGAAATGAAGCAAGAAGTGGCACTGAGTGGTAGTTACTGACATCTGTGCAGTCACCCTTTTTGCAGAGAGCCCTAACACTGGTATATTTCAATCTTTCTGGAAAAAAACCTGAGTTAATGATGCACCACGTAAGTGTCTATCAACACTGCATGTTGTAAGGCTACGAATGTATAGTGTCTTGATGAATAATTTTTCACCTGAAATTAATATCACGTTTTAAAATCATGTTGTTGTTGTGGTCTTCAGTCCTGAGACTGGTTTGATGCAGCTCTCCATGCTACTCTATCCTGTGCAAGCTTCTTCATCTCCCAGTACCTACTGCAACCTACATCCTTCTGAATCTGCTTAGTGTATGCATCTCTTGGTCTCCCCCTACGATTTTTACCCTCCACGCTGCCCTCCAATACTAAATTGGTGATCCCTTGATGCCTCAGAACATGTCCTACCAACCGATCCCTTTTTCTGGTCAAGTTGTGCCACAAACTCCTCTTCTCCCCAATCCTATTCAGTACCTCCTCATTAGTTATGTGATCTACCCATCTAATCTTCAGCATTCTTCTGTAGCACCACATTTCGAAAGCTTCTATTCTCTTCTTGTCCAAACTATTTATCGTCCATGTTTCACTTCCATACATGGCTACACTCCATACAAATACTTTCAGAAAAGACTTCCTGACACTTAAATCTATACTCGATGTTAACAAATTTCTCTTCTTCAGAAACGCTTTCCTTGCCATTGCCAGTCTACATTTTATATCCTCTCTACTTCGTCCATCATCAGTTATTTTGCTCCCCAAATAGCAAAACTCCTTTACTACTTTAAGTGTCTCATTTCCTAATCTAATACCTTCAACATCACCCGACTTAATTCGACTACATTCCATTATCCTCGTTTTGCTTTTGTTGATGTTCATCTTATACCCTCCTTTCAAGACACAGTCCATTCCGTTCAACTGCTCTTCCAAGTCCTTTGCTGTCTCTGACAGAATTACAATGTCATCGGCGAACCTCAAAGTTTTTATTTCTTCTCCATGGATTTTAATACCTACTCCGAATTTTTCTTTTGTTTCCTTTACTGCTTGCTCAATATACAGATTGAATAACATCGGGGAGAGGCTACAACCCTGTCTTACTCCCTTCCCAACCACTGCTTCCCTTTCATGCCCCTCGACTCTTATAACCGCCATCTGGTTTCTGTACAAATTGTAAATAGCCTTTCGCTCCCTGTATTTTACCCCTGCCACCTTTAGAATTTGAAAGAGAGTATTCCAGTCAACATTGTCAAAAGCTTTCTCTAAGTCTACAAATGCTAGAAACGTAGGTTTGCCTTTCCTTAATCTTTCTTCTAAGATAAGTCGTAAGGTCAGTATTGCCTCACGTGTTCCAGTATTTCTACGGAATCCAAACTGATCTTCCCCGAGGTCGGCTTCTACTAGTTTTTCCATTCGTCTGTAAAGAATTCGTGTTAGTATTTTGCAGCTGTGGCTTATTAAACTGATTGTCCGGTAATTCTCACATCTGTCAACACCTGCTTTCTTTGGAATTGGAATTATTATATTCTTCTTGAAGTCTGAGGGTATTTCGCCTGTTTCATACATCTTGCTTACCAGATGGTAGAGTTTCGTCATGGCTGGCTCTCCCAAAGCCGTCAGTAGTTCCAATGGAATGTTGTCTACTCCGGGGGCCTTGTTTCGACTCAGGTCTTTCAGTGCTCTGTCAAATTCTTCACGCTGTATCGTATCTCCCATTTCATCTTCATCTACATCCTCTTCCATTTCCATAATATTGTCCTCAAGTACATGGCCCTTGTATAGACCCTCTATATACTCCTTCCACCTTTCTGCTTTCCCTTCTTTGCTTAGAACTGGGTTTCCATCTGAGCTCTTGATGTTCATACAAGTGGTTCTCTTATCTCCAAAGGTCTCTTTAATTTTCCTGTAGGCAGTATCTATCTTACCCCTAGTGAGATAAGCCTCTACATCCTTACATTTGTCCTCTAGCCATCCCTGCTTAGCCATTTTGCACTTCCTGTCGATCTCATTTTTGAGACGTTTGTATTCCTTTTTGCCTGCTTCATTTACTGCATTTTTATATTTTCTCCTTTCATCAATTAAATTCAATATTTCTTCTGTTACCCAAGGATTTCTACTAGCCCTCGTCTTTTTACCTACTTGATCCTCTGCTGCCTTCACTACTTCATCCCTCAAAGCTACCCATTCTTCTTCTACTTTATTTCTTTCCCCCATTCCCGTCAATTGTTCCCTTATGCTCTCCCTGAAACTCTGTACAACCTCTGGTTCTTTCAGTTTATCCAGGTCCCATCTCCTTAAATTCCCACCTTTTTGCAGTTTCTTCAGTTTTAATCTACAGGTCATAACCAATAGATTGTGGTCAGAGTCCACATCTGCCCCTGGAAATGTCTTACAATTTAAAACCTGGTTCCTAAATCTCTGTCTTACCATTATATAATCTATCTGATACCTTTTAGTATCTCCAGGGTTCTTCCATGTATACAACCTTCTATCATGATTCTTAAACCAAGTATTAGCTATGATTAAGTTGTGCTCTGTGCAAAATTCTACCAGGCGGCTTCCTCTTTCATTTCTTAGCCCCAATCCATATTCACCTACTACGTTTCCTTCTCTCCCTTTCCCTACACTCGAATTCCAGTCACCCATGACTATTAAATTTTCGTCTCCCTTCACTATCTGAATAATTTCTTTTATTTCGTCATACATTTCTTCAATTTCTTCGTCATCTGCAGAGCTAGTTGGCATATAAACTTGTACTACTGTAGTAGGTGTGGGCTTCGTATCTATCTTGGCCACAATAATGCGTTCACTAAGCTGTTTGTAGTAGCTTACCCGCGTTCCTATTTTCCTATTCATTATTAAACCTACTCCTGCATTACCCCTATTTGACTTTGTGTTTATAACCCTGTAATCACCTGACCGGAAGTCTTGTTCCTCCTGCCACCGAACTTCACTAATTCCCACTATATCTAACTTTAACCTATCCATTTCCCTTTTCAAATTTTCTAACCTACCTGCCCGATTAAGGGACCTGACATTCTACGCTCCGATCCGTAGAACGCCAGTTTTCTTTCTCCTGATAACGACATCCTCCTGAGTAGTCCCCGCCCGGAGATCCGAATGGGGGACTATTTTACCTCCGGAATATTTTACCCAAGAGGATGCCATCATCATTTAATCATACAGTAAAGCTGCATGCCCTCGGGAAAAATTACGGCCGTAGTTTCCCCTTGCTTTCAGCCGTTCGCAGTACCAGCACAGCAAGGCCGTTTTGGTTATTGTTACAAGGCCAGATCAGTCAATCATCCAGACTGTTGCCCTTGCAACTACTGAAAAGGCTGCTGCCCCTCTTCAGGAACCACACGTTTGTCTGGCCTCTCAACAGATACCCCTCAGTTGTGGTTGTACCTACGGTACGGTTATCTGTATCGCTGAGGCACGCAAGCCTCCCCACCAACGGCAAGGTCCATGGTTCATGGGGGGGTTTAAAATCATAATGATCTTTATTTCAGATGAAGATGTGAGATAAGTTTTCAATTCACTAAATTTCCTCTGTGTTGCTTCTTCAGCATATTATTTTGCTTTCTTTTCAGAACTATTTGCACCAATTTACTCACCTATTCTTAAAAAGTAATTATTAAAAATATTTGCTACACATGGACGAACATTCTTTTAGATTGGTCTCTTTTTCTTTAACAGAAATAATGCTACCTCGAAAAGCTTCTTTTCCTGCCTCCCGTTTAAGAATATTCTGTATTGATTTTATTTTATTTTCTGATCTGTCCATCCTAGAGAATCCGTTTATACACCCTGCGTCGTTTATTATTTTTTTGCTGCGATCATAAAGTATAACTTTTTCCATTTTTATTTACCTTTAGGGACACTATTTATAACATATGAATGATTCGAACAGAATATCTGAAACTACATTTCTTAATTAGGTTCTTTGAGGAATAACACACTGCCTTAATTTCATTAAATTCCTTATGACGACTTCAGCGCAATTAGGACTATCTAGCAAAACGTGATTGTCTTTGTCTTATTTCATACGACTTTTTCCAAATAATATATTTTTGAGACCTTTCCTCTTTGGTTCATATATGTGTAGTAGAAGGGTCTATTCAGAATTATAAGTCGGTAAGTAATCTTTTTTCAAACTTTTTGTTTATTTTTATCTATTTACTTGTTTTCGTTGCGCAGTTAAATTTTCCTTTTTATTCCAATACACTACAGCCATGCTGGGACAGATCTTTACTGAAGCAAGGGCAAATTAACACTGTATGAACAACCCAAACTCCGATGTACGTACACCAGGTCCTGTCACAACAAAATAACGCTATAGAGTTACTACTCTCAAGGTGCAAAATATCAAGTGACACCAACAAAGCAACCAAAACTATTACTTCAGAGTGTGCGACACAACGAGCTATCCACAAATCAGTTGCCCCTGAGTATGGTTACCGAACCCCTAGATTTACTGTACGGAAGTATACGGATATCAGTCCTCTATCCCCAAACCAAAACCCACATCTTCAAGTTCCTTACATCTCATCAAATACTTCCCTACTAATAAATAATTGCAAATAATTGCAATCCCGGGAAATTACAAACCATATTCACATATCTCTTAGCATAACTGTGCCTGTTAAACAAAACCTAACTCTTCATCCACGAAAACAGCATTTTGAAGTCACACAGAAAACACACACACAGATATATATGGCCTTTTAATGTACCCTTCTCGACACTTCCTAACTTATGGTACAAATGGTACTGCCTCTCTGTTGCATGTAAAAGGTTGGGAACAATTAAATTGTTAACAAACATACGGTGTCCGGTGCCACTGTCCCTTTTACCAATTTCAATATTTTTGGTGGAGATTGTCGGCTGCACTCTCAGCGCCACCTTCGATAGTGGGCTGTAGCCTCTCTGGACTGCGAAGGTGATAGGTTTTCGCGCATTGTAGAGCGTCACGGACAAAAACGTACTGAATTCTGACGCTATGACACAAACAACAAACGTACGAAACAAACATTAAAAAATTTTACAGATATTCAAATGAACATTTGCTGGGTTTTAACTCGTATCCAGATGTCACTTTCAATAAGGAAAACCGATAAAAAGTTATGTGTGTCACACAGCACAAGTCTCGTGAAGATATTCATTAGCTGTTGAATACAGAAATGACAAAGTCAGAAAACTGAAGTAAAATGCAACCTACGTAAACTTTTTCGAAAACTGACAACTGATACTGAAACAAACAGAACATAGGCTGCATAATATTATATATTGACGACTTAATGGCATGTACGTTGTTACGTTTAAGGCGGTTGGGAGCCGTCAAGGGCGCTCCATGATACGAAATCAGAGACTCAATGCAGACAGCAGGCAAAATTGGCAGCACTTAGGTTACCAGAGCTAAATAATAACACCAGAGTACCTTAGATTGCAGACGCTCTAGGCAGCAATGTCCGTGTGAGAGAAATGTCATTTCAGAAAATTAACTGGTAATTCCGACCCCCGCCTAGACGTAATTATAAGGCGTCGGAGTAGATGACGGCCATGAAAATTTCTGTCTTAGCAGAAGCAGCAAGCTTGATTATTGTTCCTGAGAACTGCAACGTCAGTGAGTTTCCACAGGTTAGATTGCTACTACAGCAAAACCCCTCACAAAAGGACGGAGTGGCGAAGAGCAAAGGCATTGTTGGTTCTGGAATCCGAGCCGCCAGTGTGTCAACTACTGTGAAAGTCAGCACAGACACAAAGAAGGATGGAGAGAAGCTGCGATCGCCGGTAGTAGGAATCCTAAGGGATCTGTACATTAAACTTCCAGATTAATACAAAACTTTCATTCTATTAAGGAGAGAAACGTAACTTCTCATTATGAAGTGGCTTCCAGTACCACCTAAAAGCAATTACGATCACATGTACTCTCTATTATTACTCACAAAAGCATCGTCTTCCTATTACTCAATATCGATAGTCTAGAAGTCTGCAACCGAACTGGGGCCCACCAACGATTGGCAGCGGGCTAAGTCAGCGCCGACAGAGGACGCTGAACTCTGTCTTCCTGGATTGTGGCGCTGCTCGCTGTTTTCATTGGCGAGCAGGTCAACGCCTTCTTGATGCTGTGGCACCACGCTGGTGGGTGTGTAGTCGATGCTTTAGGGCTGCACAAGAGTGCTACTACTGCAGCCCACACTCACAAAAGTGCTGAGGTCGTAAAACTGTTGTTGCTGACGATATTAGGAGTGGCTGGCACGTTTAGCTTTCAGCTGAGCCCTGTTGGTACCTAACTTGCTCTACCGAGTAGGGGAAGGGAAGGAATCTAAATGTACGTGGCCAGAGGCGCCCTGGAGGTGCAGTGCACCACGCCAGATTGGCCGAAGCTTGCTAAGTGTTGGTGCATTTGTGCATCGACTACAGGAAGGAAGACATTACGCACCGCCACTATTCGTTAAAAACCCATGTTTTTGTATTCACAAGGAGTTCTCAGTCAGATCGTTGGGGCACCTACTGCATGTTGCTCGCGGTCAGCCTTTGTAAGATCCGACATGTCTATTTTCTAAATTGGAGTGATGCTCACATGTTTGTACTTAACATGCTGCTAGTGTTCACTATTTCTGTTAGCAGTCACTCCTGTGGATTCAGACACTGACTTCTGTTGACCTACAAGCTGCCTCCTTTGTTTTTTCTAATGTTTAGAATTACCCTTCAGTATAGTAGCTAGTCTGAGCGCCAATAAATGGTGTTAATCAGACCCTGAATTTCACGAGTCTCCAGCTGAAATCATCCTGTTGACTGCCACAATCCGCACCTCTCGTAGGTGCCCTGTGACACTGGGAATGTCTTTCTGCATTTGCTCATAAACGCTTGGAAATTGCAGACTTATCTAAGCCTCCTGTCTTCCGTCCATCTTGTTAGGACACGATATAGCTAAACATTTTCTCGTGTCAGATGTGGAGGATTTCCGTAACGATTTTTGTGATACATAGGGACTTCGCACGTACTCCGTCCAGCGGCATGACTGAACTCATGGCTTTGAGAATCACGTGATATGCAGCAGTTGCACTCCAGCGAGAACAGATGGAGCATGAAGAGCTGAAGAATGATGCTGAGGTCTGGAGATTGATGCCTGAAGAGGGGACGCGACTAGGGCATCCATGCCTATGAGACTTCATGACAACGCAGGGGTCACAGGAACAGCCGACCGATAATGAGACGTAGCTGCCGATGCCATCCATGGAGGACCTCCAGGGCAAGGACAAGGGGCGACAGCGTGACCCAGCAGCAGGCAATACATGGTTCTTTCGAGAGTTTCGTCGTCAGCAGTGGCCATGAGCAGACAACAGGCAGCGGGATGCAATGGCCTGGTACAGCTTAGCTGCTGCTTGGCTCAGCTCAACTCACCTCTTCTCAGCAGAGCACTTTGCTTTCAGCAGTCACGCTGTCTCATCTCGACTCTGCACAACACACCAGCACACAAAAGTAAGTTATGGCCTTGTATAGTTGCCAATGGCGGAGCCGTAGTGTGCAGCATTAGTATCAGTGGTACCCTTAAATTTATTCCCCAGGCTTTAGATGGTACTAAATCTGTATTAAATGGAATTCCTAATAATGTGGGCATAGCTTTTGAATTAGTACTTGCTGCTGATCGCCCAATATTCCTAAAATTCGAAAAACCTGTTTTCAGGGCCTTGCACGAAGTGCCCATGTGTGAATTACCTTCCACCTCGGAAGCAGTGAGAAATATTTTGTTGCAAAATTACTCTCGATGAAAGAGTCAGCTGTTATGTCCACCAAGGAGGTGATAAAATTCATGAGGGCAAGTCAGGGCATATTACCCTTAAGTGTTTCTCATGTGGACAAGTAAGGCACACATCTAAGGATTTCAAAAGTAATGTTAAGTGTAAAACCTCTGGTAAATCAGGACACTGAATTCGAAACTGCCGACTTGAGAAAATAATTCCCAAAGTAGAGCTGGATCAAGCATGTCGAGATTCAGAGTCTCCAGAGGCAGTCAGGTGTGAAAGTTGCAGTGTATAAGGATACAGAGGCAACGGCCTTGCCGCAGTGGATACACCGGTTCCCGTGAGATCACCGAAGTTAAGCGCTGTCGGGCGTGGTCGGCACTTGGATGGGTGACTATGCAGGCCGCCATGCGCTGTTGCCATTTTTCGGGGTTAGCTCAGCCTCGTGATGCCAATTGAGGAGCTACTCCACCGAATAGTAGCGACTTCGGTCAATAATACCATCTTACGACCGGGTGAGCCTTGTGCTGCTCCATGCCCCTCGTATCAGCATCCTCCACCGAGGATGATACGGCGGTCGGATGGTCCCGTTAGGCCACTCGTGGCCTGAAGATGGAGTACTTTTTTAGGATACAAAAGTCCTTATTAGAGAGCGAAATGAGTTGTGTGTTTCACATATCATAGGCCATGGCACAAGGCTAGGGAGTATACTAAGGCTGCAGGAAATTCTGTGAAAAATAAGAACCTGGAAACGAAAGGAAAGCATCAGATTTCAATCACCTGTTGCTGAATTGTTAAAGGTATTCAAAGTCAACTATGAAAGTAAAAGTGCGTTTATAGAATTGAACTGCCCATAGAGTACAAAAAATTTATTAAAATTGCTTCTAGATAAAGGAATAAAAATTAGCTAGCTCAGTACGAAGTATCTGCGAAGTCACGTCGGGTACAGAGATGAATAAAGTATAAAGATTAAACGTATCACAAATCCGGTCTTACATACAAATGTATCTCGGAACAGATCGGTAATTAAAGGTTAAACATATGTTTCATGCAGTATGAGGGGAACTGGATATTCCCTACGCTAGTTTAATTAGAAGAGCCTTCTTTAAAAGCCCGGTGTAGCAACTGATTATGAAAAGGACACCCTTTGGAGCGGGGATAGGCCTGATAAACTGTGAGCAGAGATAGAAGTGCAGTGCGCAAGTACTTAGGGACAGGGGCTTAGAAAGCCACAAACATATTTTCAAACTGCCTGGTGTGAATGCATGCAATGGAGTTAGAGGTTCACAGAGCTTGAGCTTTTAAGAGGGGCCAGTAAACAACAGTAGGCTAAAGAAATGAATAAGCAAACAAGCTACCGGTAGACAGACGTGTCACCGATGAGAAACGGACGCTACAGACTCTAAGGCAGGCCAGGTGGCTAAAATACAGTTGGGTCCTCGTGAGCAAAGAATTTTGAGAATGAAGTTGCAGGTACTAGCCTAAGAGAAGACATTGTCAAGAAACAAGAGCTGCAGTAAGGTGTGTATCTACTAGAGGTGCTACTGAGCTTACAAAGAGGCTCTTGTTTTATTAGCGTGTTAAATACATGCGCCCGTTTCTATGGAGATACCTCGCATTGGGGCGGAAAGAGTTCCGCCATTTAGCCCAAGTCAGAAGTAGACTGTGCGCATGGTAGACAAGGTCTCGAGTGAGAAAAAAACCGAGTATCAGTTTATTAAGGAAAACTTGGATCACTTAAATGCAGTAGAAAAACAGTTCATAATAATGGTGTGTTTTCCAGGGGATAAGTCGACATATACAGATACAATCTGGTATCAAATAAGATTCCCGAAGCCACGGACGAGTAATTTGCTCTCGTCCTTACAGAATACCAGAAGGGCAGAAAGAAGCGTTACAACAGGAGATAAATCAGATGCTGGAGGACGATATAATAGTACCTTCAACAAGCGTTTATAAATCCCTGTTACTCATGATTCCCAGATTGATGGGTGCATCTGGTAAAAGAAAATGGAGGGTTTTAACTGATTACAGAAGACTAAATGACATTACTATCAACACAGTCTTACGAATTCTACGTACAGATGAAATTTTAGACAGACTGGGTAAGGCAAAATATTTTTCATCATTCGATTTCAATAAGAGAAACTATTGGCTCAGTTCTTAGTCAAGCGCGAGTAGGTGAAGACCTCCCAGTTGCATATGCGCACTAAACTTTGAACAATGCAAAACGAAGTCATAGCACAATTTAGAGAGAGTTAATGGCATTAGTTTGGGCGGTCAAACATTTCAGACCATATGTTTTTGGTCCTAAGTTATCATTCGTCCAGATCATAAATCATGGCAGTGGGTCGGAAATATTAGCGATCCGTCCTCAAGATTAGTGAAATTCAGATTGAAATTGGCTAGTATGATTATGAAATTGTATTAAAAAAACGCAAGAACAACTGTGTAGCGGAAGCAATGTCAAGGATTTGGGAAATACAGACAGCTGATACCGAAACAGAGGCAAATGAACACGAGGAAATGACGGCAGTCGAGGAAGACGAACAGCAGGAGATAACTACCAAAGAATTTGCGGGAATTCTATGACACACCCACAACTGGTCATCAAGTGATCTAGGAATTTAAGATTGAATTAGCAAATGCCCAGCTTGGTCTGGGATGAAGGACATTGAGGACTACATAGAAAATACACTGGATGTGAATAAGATACGCGAAATAAGAAAAAATGCCGTTGGTTATAACACCAACACAAGAAAGAGTGTTTGATAGGTGTGATATTGATATCGTCGGTACACTGACTGCAACAGTCACAAATAATAGATATATACTACCATTCCAAGACGCTCTAACAAAGTTCATTGTAGTAGAACCGATAGAAAAGCGGAGCGCAGGTACAATAGCTTCTGTCCTGGTGGAAAGAATAATTCTGAGATTTGGGACACCCTAATGGCAGCAGTTTTCTGAGTGACACGCTAAAGAGAGTGTGCAGATTGTTAAGGATTGGTAGGGTACAGTCCTGTTACCCCAATCGAACGGAGCATTGGAAAGATCACACCGAACAACAACGGAACTCTTGAGACACTATATCAATAGGGACCAATCAAATTGGGACGAATGGTTTCCATTCGCAGTATTCGTGTACAACGCCACGCTTAGTACAGGAACGAATTAAACCCTACATGAGATACCATTCGATAGAGCATTTACGTAACACACCGGATATATTGCAGAGAGATCCAGCAGTTGTTACTTATAATTACGATGATTATATACTCGAATTAAAAAAGAAAATGAGACAGATACACCAATGTATCAGATTTTATAGTAAACAATTTAAGGAGAACAAAGGTAACTATTTTTGAATCCAGAATTATTTTAAAACAATTGATCAAGTCTTTTTGTACGTTAGAAGGGGCAGAAGCCTTAAGATCGACATGTAGTAGTGTGGCCCATACACTGTAGTAAGGACAAATGGCCTAAATGTGGTCATTCGTTTAAAGAGAAACAAATTTTTAATGGTACATGCTAAAGATTAAAGAAGTTCTACTGAAAGAGAATTATTTTCTTGACTTTTAGATGAGGAAACTGACAGGAGTGTTGCACGTGGTGAACTGTATTGCCGTAGTGAACTCACTTGGACAGTTTCAAGATTGCTCTCAGAGAACAGAGCGTATACCAGTTATTACGCATAACTGATGTTGAACCGTTTAAGTCCAGCCGTACCCAAAGTTATGTACTCAATGTGCCATTAGTAGAGAACGAACTATTTAATCCGTACGAAGTATTACCTCTGCCTTATGAAGTTGATGGGCGTCAAAGTTTATTTATGTAGATACAGTCTGAAAAAGATTATTTGTTATTTGATGAACCCAAGCGGCATTATGCAAAACTGAGTAACGCAGAACTGTTGTGTAAAGAGGCAGATGGCCTTCTCAAAATTTGTGAACTTCTATTTTAATGCCCACAAATTATCACGATAAACGTGGAGCAAGGACGTTCCAACCCGTAAGGGAAATTCTCAAAGATTGTGTCAACGAGTTTGCGAAACTAATTGAGGGTATTTGGACTCCACTGAGGCAGCACCAATGCTTATTCATTGGTCAAAAAGACGAAGGCTTGACAATTTTGCGTAATGACAAGAAGCCAACAGATGTACTGATCAAAGATACAGGGAACATAACATTTTATGATAAATGTAAAGGGCATGGAACACAGATGTTCAAACAGTCAGAACAAATAATACGGATTAATGTGACCAGTGAAGAAATAGTGCCAGTTTTAAACATGGAGACTGATTGCTCAATTATAAATAAAGGAAAGAGGAACTTTTCTGAATCACAGGTAGGCAAGCCGTTGGAACCTGTAATACAACATTTAGACAATCTTAAAGTAGAAGGTCATAAAATAAAAGAAATAGAAGAGGAAACGGATTTCCAAGAGCAGCATAGTTTCTCAGAAATAACTTGGTATCATTATTCGTCCTCATCTTACGCAGAAGTTGCAATGTTTACCATTGTGATTATACGTTGTTTCTGTAGATACTGTAGATCTTTTACAGACTGTTTTAAGTACATGTACAAGGCATGAACGATGATTATTGTGGCAGAGTGTGTGTGAGGACGACCTTAGTACACACATGTGAGGGATCTGAAGTGACACGCATTAGTAGTTGACGGCCTTTTCTGTCAAACAGAGGATTATACTCTGTGAACAGCGTGAAGAAACCTCCATTACTTTTGAACGCAATGAGGAAATAGCCGCGTTAACTATGCCATCACTATCCAGAAATCAGATATCATGCAAAGCGCTGCAAAACTCCTTAGTACGTAAGAAAATACTGTTGTGCGTCACATAAGAAAATGTAGACAAGAATTTTGTAGGATTGTGTGTTCTCTTTCAGATTTATTGTTGTAATAACGACATGTAATGTGCTGTATTGACATACTTATTGGTAAGTGAAGTGAAGCAAAATAAACAAATAAACATGGACTTATATATGCAACATAAATGGAGAGACTTTTTGTTGTGTATTTGCATGTGTAATATAAAAACCAGAAAATTTAGTAATCTAATGATTTAAATTCATGTTCTATGTATAGTATGTATTCATTAAAAATGAAGCACTGTTTTACTATGATGCTTCTATGCGTATGTATCTATGTATACATAAGCGCAGTATAAAATGAAACAGTGTTTTACGTTGCTTCTTACATGTGTCCAAAAGTGAAGCGAAATACGAACTTTACAAAGTGCAAAATTGAAAGAGAACTGAAATCATTAACTAAGAACGTCTATAATGTAGTTTTTAGAGTTTAGATTTTTTCACTAAAACAGATGCAAGATTACGAATTTGTCGCCAAATAATTGTCAACAAATTTTTCCAACGGGGGAAATTTCATATATTGAAAACTTAATGACTTGTACGATGTTGTGCTTAACGCGACAGGAAGCAATCAAGGGCACTCCAGGGTAGGAAACTAGAGACACAATGTAGAGAGCAGGCAAAAGTGGAGCGTTTAGGTTACCAGACGTAAATTGTAACACTAGAACCCTGTACATTTCAGACGCTCCAAGCATCTGTCCCAAGGTACCATGTGGACGCTGTTTTAATGCGTCACAGGAGGAGGAGGAGGAAATTAGTGTTTAACGTCCCGTCGACAACGAGGTCATTAGAGACGGAGCACAAGCTCGGGCTAGGGAAGGATGGGGAAGGAAATCGGCCGTGCCCTTTCAAAGGAACCATCCTGGCATTTGCCAGAAGTGATGTAGTGAAATCACGGAAAACCTAAATCAGGATGGCCGTACGTGGGATTGAACCGTCATCCTCCCGAATGCGAGTCCAGTGTGCTAACCACTGCGCCACCTCGCTCGGTTTTAAGGCGTCACAGTAGAAGATGGCCAGAAAAAGGCACATCTTAGCAGAGGCAGCAAGCTTGTTATTTGCTCCTGAGAACTAGAATGTCAATGGGTTGACGTAAGCTAGAGTTGTCCTGTCAGATTTTGTGGCAGACAGCACCGACACAAACGAGAAAGGAGAGAAGTTGCGATGGCCGGTGGTAGGAATCCAAAATGATCTGTAAATTAAACTTTTATTAATAGAAAACTTTATTTCAATTAGGGAAAGAAACATAACCTAACTTCACGTTGTGAAATTTCTTCCTATGTTTCCTGAGTCTCCTATACGCAGTTACTTATACTCTTTATCATTCGTAGCTCGCTGTCGGGAGTCCGTGGACGTTCTGCAAGGCCTATGATTATCTGCGATGCTGTGGTTTTCCGCCAAAAGAAACTCCGTAACAGCTCTTTGCCTGAATCCTGCAGGGCTGTCCATAAATCCGTAAGAGTACGAGAGAGTGGAGATCTCTTCTCAACAACACGTTGAAAAGCATCATAGATATGTTCAATAATGTTCATGTCTGGGGAATTTTGTGGCCAGCGGAAGTGTTCAAACTCAGAAGAGTGTTCTGGAGTTACTCTGTAGCAATTCTGGACATGTGGGGTGTCTCATTGTCCTACTGCAATTCCTCGGGATGCACAATGGACATGGATGGATGCAGGTGATCAGACAGTATGATTACGTCAGTGTCACCTGCCTAGAAGTATCAGGGGTCCCACATCACTCCAACTGCACACGCCCCACACCATTACAGAGCCTCCACCAGTATAACAGTCCCCTGCTGACATGCAGGGTCCATGGATTCATTGGATGGTCTCGATATCCGTAAACGTGCATCCGCGCGATACAATTTTAAACGAGACTCGTCCAACCAGACAACATGTTTCCAGTCATCAGTAGTCCAATGTCCGTGTTGACGGGTCCAGGCGAGGCGTAAAGCTGTGTTTCAATGGTTCGCACGCTGACACTTGTTGATGGCTCAGCACTGAAATCCGTAACAATTTCCGTAAGGCTTACACTTCTGTCAAATCGAACGATTCTCTGCAGTCAACATCGGTCCGGTTCTGCACGATCTTTTTCCGGTCGCAGCAATGTCGGAGATTTGTTGTTTTACCGGATTCCTGATATTCATTGTACACTCGTGAAATGGTCGTACAGGAAAATTCCCACTCCATCGCTACCTCGGAGATGCTGTGCCCTCTTGCTCGTGCGCCGACTATAACATCACGCCCAGTCTACTTAAAACTTGATAACCTGCCATTGTAGCAGCAGTAACCGATCTGACAACTGCGCCGGACACTTGTTGTCTTGTATAGGCGTTGCCGACCCCTGCGCCGTATTCTGACTGTTTACATATCTCTGTATTTGAATACGGTTGCATACACCAGTTTGTTTGGCGCTTCAGTGTACATAAAGGCTTTTCTAGAGATGAAACGTTATCGAAAGTTGACATAGGCTGTTTGCAGCATTGACGATGAGTTCACGTTTTTCCCAAAACCGTGAAGAGGCTACTCAGCCAGTATGTATGAGATCGTATATTTTTAAAAAATTACGCTAACAAATTTTAAAACAGTAGTAACGTCACAATTTAACGGCATTTAATCAGAAAACTATTCGCAAGAAATTTTGTGTGGTCCTGACACTCAAATCAACAGCATCGCGTGATTTGTGAGTACAGAATGGTACAGCCGGCTAGTTCGGTATGCAAAAATCAGATCACTAGCCCTAAGATGACGTAAGATGCACGGCGATCCCTGTTCCAGGTGTCCTTCGGCATGGGCTCGAGCTCCCTGCTGTGGGTGCTACCCAACGAGCTGGTGCCGCCGTCGCTTCGAGTGCTGACCACCACCTCCGTCTTCGTCTTGGCGTCACTGTTGGGCTTCAGCGACACCAAGCTGTTCCAGGTGGTCGCCGACGCCTACGGCGCTTTTATACCTTTCTGGTTTTTCACGATGGTTTCTTTCCTAGGGTTTTTCTTCGTGTGGTTCTTCATTCCTGAAACCAGGGGTCGCTCGTTGGCTGACATCTCATCAGAGATGAGCGTTGAAGCTTCTACACACCGTCACAAGTCCAGCCAAACAATTTGATCACTCAGGCAGATATAGACGATGTTTCAGCATCCTGAAAGATACAGCTAGCTGTATAATTCCGACACGGACGATACCGTTTCATCTACATTGTTAAATGGGGACTTGCATCTCTGAATCAATGTTGGACTAATGATGTATACTTCTCGTGGAGGAACCGGTGGAAGGAAGACAGACATTCCTTGAAATGGAGAACCTCTGTGTTTGTAGCCTCAGGAATGTGGTAAGAACCTACGACACAATAGCTCTAAAAGTAGTTCCTCTGACAACAGCAACAGCAGAATCCTGTATTCAGTATCCCCTGTGTAATGAAATCAGACTCTTTACGAAGGAACAACCTACTTGTATTTTTTACATCCTTATAAAATAAATGTTTATATTTTTACTGGTACTTATAGTCAGTTTCCTTGTGTACGTGAGAGGTGTTCTCTGGTATTTTTAATGCCTTGCTTGACCCTCACCGATTCTCTTTCTTTTTTACGCTGTAGGGACTAAATTATTAATGCGTGTAAAATTTGACGTATCTAAACGGAACTGACCATTAAAAAGACAGTATTTTTCTATTACCTTGACGACATAGTTATGATCTTTATCAATAATTTAAACTTACCTCTATACTCTCAAACCCACTGAAATGGGGCTAGTTTCCAGTATTACAAAACGTTGCAGTTGCTTCTCATAAAAACTGTGTGCTTTCCTCGCTCTCCTTATTGCTGATATAGTACATATAGATCGAACGGGAAGTATGCACATTTAGTAATAAAATTTGATGTATCTTATGTTCATATGAACTCATTCATACCAGTTGACAAACCCAGCAATGCCTGGGTATTCATTTTGCCAATTTTCTATCATGTAGGAATGTTTGTGGTGAAATATCGACAACGTTTCACCTCCATCTTTTCCACACAACATCTTTGAAGTTATGAACCAGTCGTACAAAGAAACATGCGCAATGTGCAAGTGTGTAAGTACAATATCTAAATTAAAAACACTTTGCCCTGGCGATTTCTGTATCTTGGGCGTACCAGCTTCGTGTGTCTACAATCTGATTTTGTATACATTCTAACGTGTGCGAGATTTCCCGATACGCTGCTGCGTTCGATATAGCATCGAGTTTGTTCGAACAGTCAAGTGATATTTGACTCGCACGACGCGAATTACCTACAATAATAAGCTCTGCATAAATTAGACACTTTCGTGAAACAGCATTAAATCCTGCCACTGCATAAACGCTGTAAGTAGGCTCTTTAGGTTTTCTTATTGGTAACGCCATGTAGCGCTCTGTATGAAAATCACTGGCTGTGCTGTGTGCAGTCTGTGGCTGGTTTGCATTGTTGTCTGCCATTGTAGTGTTGGGCAGCTGGATGTTAACAGCGCGTAGCGTTGCGCAGTTGGAGGTGAGCCGCCAGCAGTGGTGGATGTGGGGAGAGAGATGGCGAAGTTTTGAAATTTGTAAGACTGGATGTCATGAACTGCTATATACATTATGACTTTTGAACACTATTGAGGTAAATACATTGTTTGTTCTCTATCAAAATCTTTCATTTGCTAACTATGTATATCAGTAGTTAGTGCCTTCGGTAGTTTGAATCTTTTATTTAGCTGGCAATAGTGGCGCTCGCTGTATTGCTGTAGCTTGAGTAACGAAGATTTTTGTGAGGTAAGTGATTTGTGAAAGGTATAGGTTAATATTAGTCAGGGCCATTCTTTTGTAGGGATTTTTGAAAGTCAGATTGCGTTGCGCTAAAAATATTGTGTGTCAATTTAAGCACAGTCTTAATTAATTTTTCTAAGGGGACGTTTCATATGTCGACCCTTAACGGAGGATACCTCACTGGAATCTTCTGATTTTTTCTTGTAGTTTGTGTAATTAGTGTAGATTTTGTTTATTGCTAGCGTGTAATTGTAGAGAGTACCTCCTTTGCAGTTGCAGTCTTTCATTGTTGTGCAGTAAAACATGTGTGGCACGCATGTAAATTTGCACCAATTATTTCGCAGCTGCGCTTACAATTAACTACATATTATTTTCAATGCTATGTTAATGTGTTTTCTTATTTTGCTCTTCAAATTGTGCTTTTCTGTGTTATCGTGTAATATTGTGACAATAATGGCGTGTGAAAAACGTAATTCTAGGCTCCAAAGTAAACTGAGAAACGACAGTGAAGACGAAAGCAATGTGTTAGCGCCACCGAGTAATGAATTAACTAATGTTCAAAGTAGTAATTTGGTAATTGTACATAGGGAAATGGAGCGGGCTGCAAACATTGGTGTAGACAGTGAAACAATTAGTGAACAGGGAAGCATTATCAATCGATCGGTCGGCAACAGCTTGCCTCAGGAATCCGAAATGACAGGACACAATATTGCAAATACTATAATTCAGGTTTTGCGTCCTCACCGTTTTCTCAAATAAGTCAAGACACATTTTCTGCTTTGCAAACTGCGAATAATGCCGGTTCAAATGCATTGCCGAATAGCACTGAGGAACATGTTTCAGACACCAGTGCATTGTTATTGCAATTATGCAACAAGTGGGACAAAAGCTTCAAACGTTAGACACAATGGAACAAAATCTTCAAAAGTTAGACACAATGGAACAAATTCAGAGACAAACACAGCAAAAGCTTCAAAAGTTAGACACAATGGCACAGAATCAGAGACAAACACAGCAAAAGCTTCAAAAGTTAGACACCACACTTGAACAAACACGTGAAGATTTAACTACTGAGTTACATAACATTGAATCGAAATGTCAAAAAGTCTGTAATGACGTAAAAACACAAATTTGTGAGCATTTCAACCTATTTTTTCGCGGCATGAAAATGCATTAGAGAATCACGAAGCAGCCATAAAAGAACTGCAAACAACTGTTCATCAAAATCATGAGACCTTGCAAGCTAAAATTGACTCAGTTGCATCTACCGATTCGGTTACGCAACTTGCAAAACCTCAAGAAAACTTAAAGGACACAGTAGATACTCTGAAAATTGGTTCAGAAAGACACATGGAGGAAATTATTTCATTATCAGAGAAAGGAGTTGAACTTTCGGATCAGCTAAATAATTTATCTACGAAGGTAGATGATAATCTGAATGACACAAAACCGGTAGTCTTTAATGATACAGAAGAGTGCGAACAAGTTAGGAAATTCAAACAAAATCGGAATCAAATTAATACGCAACACCAAAGAGAAATCCGGGAAGTACAAGATCAGCTGACACAGGTAATACAAGAATTACGTATTTCAGAGGACACTCGCGCTCCAATTCGGGCAGAGGGACATAGAAATACGGAACAGCCACAAAATAATAACACAGGGCACTTCGGAAATTATGACAGAAATTGGCAAGGTACATCGAATTTTGAGATGGAATCGCCGAAACGACGTAATTATGACCGACATGTGACTCGCCGACATGATGATTTTGACTATAAGCTGTCCATTACTACACGTAAATTCAAAACATTTAAGAATTCTGGCAACGACATTCATCCACAAGCGTGGCTTCATCAATTCTCTCATTGTTTGCCTCCCAACCGGTCATTACAACACAGATTAGAATTTATGTGTGGCTACTTAGAGAATGAACCAGCTGTATGAATGCGATCGGTCATTCACGATTGTCACAGTGAAGGAGAATTTTATCATGCCTTCCTCTCAGCATATTGGTCTCAAGCTACACAAGACCGAGTAAAACATAGCATCATGATGGTGAAACACTTTGAACAATCTAAATTTTCCAGTCTTGTCAAATATTTTGAAGACATGTTGCACAAGAATCAGTATCTTTCAAACCCATACAGCCCCTCAGAACTCATCCGTATTTGCTTAATCAAATTGCCTGAACATTTACGACATATTATTTTAGCAGGACGTTGCAAAGACGAAATTGAAGCTTTTCAGGGACTGTTACAAGAACTGGAAATTGACTCTGCCAATCGCGGAACGCGAAAACAGGAACACAACAATTACAGATCACATCTGTCACAATTCCGCGATGACAGAAATAATACATGACAAGGCTATTCTTACAACATAAATCGTGACCAAAACAGACACTACCCGTATGACAACCGTTGGCAGAGTAGTAATAATTATAGGGAAAGATCACCTCTCCACGGTAGTAACTATCACAGAGACAATCAGAGAAACAGACAATTTGGGAACCAAAATAATTATCAAGGGAGACAGAATAACTTCAGACGCAACAGTTCAGAGCGCAGTTACGATTCAGGGAGACATTCTAGACCATGTGTCCAACAAGAAGGAAATTACGGAATCTCCCGTTATGACGACAGACGATATAATCGTAACAACAGACCAGAATTTATTAAGAACTGGCGGGTTTCAAACAGGGCAGGGCCCTCTCGACAAGGTGAATTCGTAGAAGTTAGACCTCCAAATCCCAGTAGCGACGCGCGGTAACAAAGAGACAGACAATGACTCGCACCGCAGGCAGACACATGCGCCAGCTGGCTCCGAGAAAAATAACGTAGACGCTAACCTTGAGAAAAATTTTAGCATTCCTTACCGACGTATACCACATGATAACTGCGTTGAAGTTGAAACTCTGTGTACTAGGAAGAGTAAAGGTTTACACCACATTTCACATGTAAATCCGTTTATTGAGAGATAATCTGCTTTTTAACTTAGTCTTTGCTATAAAATTTTTCACTTCACGTTACTAGTACTCTTTTTCAATCTTTGAAACTGTTAACATGCAACGATGTTTTAAAGTTAACTATCCAGTCAAGAACCAAGAGAACTTATTTAAACAGAAATTACGACTGCATTGTTATTGTGAACAGACGACACAGTGTTATTGTGTGTGTACATTCTTGCTTGTTAGTTGCACGATTACATAACGACTAGAAGGCTCACATACTTAGAACATGTACCGGTACTGCTGTTGAGAATTTAATGCAACATTTTGGTTTACTTGAAAATACATTCTGGATTTAAAGTACTTTCAGTGAGATACCAGATGACACAGTGGTTAGTTTATGTGACAGCTACACGATTTTATCACGACGCTACTAATGAGTGACAATTTACAATGTTGCTTTTGCGGTGTATTTGTTTTATTTCTGCTCAGTCTTTCTGAATTCCTCTGGAAAGTAAAACATGTTTTAGTAGTAACTTTTGTGGTATAGCTATAAGGAGACAGCCTTTTCCGTAGCACAACAATACGTTACAGCACAGTACTTTCTTCATCACGGCAATAAGCGTAATAACTAAGATATCTACACGCAAAGCATTTCACTTTTGTTTATCATGAGGTAAGTACATTGACTTCTGCAGAACGTAGTTTTCGGAGGACAATAACTACGACACTTCCACAGAATTATCTTACAACAAGATGTACAGTTTAGCGCTACAGTACACGTATTTGAGTGATTAATTTTGGACTTAAAGCATTTATTTTAAAAGATATTTGAAGTACAATGATACAAAGGTTTTCCGTGATACATTTCATTCCATTGCTGTAATCTGTAACACCTGAGGGTATAATTACATTAATCCTCAGGGGGTACACGCCTACATTGTGTACCATGTGTTTGGCAAGCACAAGGAGCCCTAGATAATATGGTATTTGCTTATACAACTTTACACATCGGTACCATATTTCTCTAACACATAAATTACACAGTTATCTGATTATTTAACAGAGGAACAAACATTTTTTTACTACATCAGTGACACATGTTTACGCAATTACGCAGATGGATAACTTCACACTTATGAAATTGTATTTCATCTGTACTTTGTGAACTTTTCGTATTTTTTTGGAACCATTGTGATATTATGAGAGCTCTGAATAATATATTTGGTATGGGATCATGATTTTTAAAGTACGTTGGAGGTAGATGACACTGTTGAAATGAGCAGATAATTTTTTTTAGGTTTTGAAATTATTGCAGAAAGCTACGACGATTTTGAGATTTGACTGTGTTATGATGTTATTTTTACAACGACGATGTGTATTATGCTGTTGAGGTATGTTTATGATTAATAAGCTGATGCTATATGAGGAATTTGATTATGCTATGTATTTATTATGATGAAATATTGAAGAAGTGTCGACGAATATGTATATGTGTAATAAGGTAAGGAATAATTAGTAGTGGTTAGGGACTCTGACTTGTGAAAAAGGATGTTGGACACCAAGAATCGTACTTTAAGAGTTATGAAATGTGTGTAAATGCGTGAATGTATCACAATGCCGGCGAAAATTGTTTGGACACTGTTATATTCATAAGATTTTGTTTCTACACATTAGCAACGCAAATTCTCGACCTGTGAAATTTTGTATATGAGACTGCCACTGTAGTGCAAACTGGTGTTGTAAATATTTAAGAAAGTTAAGTGACCTTCACGTAATGCATCGTGGGCACGACGCATTACGTGGGCAGCTGCGCGACAGTCGCCTGGAAAAAAGCCATTAGTGTGTGCCTTTCAGAGGCACAGGTGTAGAAAAAAGGAGGCCATTATCCTCGCTTTTGACATTCCTTTGTAGAAAGTATCGTAAATACGACACCCTCAAACTTCAAAACATGATTACACTGTAGAGTTCTTAATTTATGATATTTACTGAAATGAAATGATGAGAAATATTTCATGTCTATTGTCTTGCTAGTTGAAAGATTGTTTACTGCATTATGAAATGCCATATGGCTAGTGAATGACGTTTCACGCCTTGCTTTGCCTATTTTGTTTAATATCTAGTTCCTAGCTGCACTGCAGCATTGGTTAAAATAAAATTTTATAGATGTACTAATATAAATATTTTATGCCTACAGATCCAGTAAAAAGTAACTTTATGATGGATGTACTCCAAAAAAATGAGGGAGCACAAAAAGACATTTCCACTTCACAGGAACTGCATACATAATTTTTGTCAGTGACTTGGTAACTTGTCTGCTAGAGCAAGCTACAGTGATGCATCACTCTAGTGTTAAGATGTGACATAGGTATTAGACATGGCCATCTTTACTGTAATATTTTTTCTGCTTGAGCTCTTTCATGATTAGATATAAGTTATTGCATTTGCTGCTGCTGCTTGCCAGCCATAGTGCTATTAAATTTCACTTTGTATTACTCTGTTAATCTAGTTTTACTACTGATTTATTTTTCTTGTTGCTGCACATTGGCTCATATTAGTTGTAATGTTGCATTGCTTGGTCATTTAGATTTACTGCAGCTTGCTTTGACAATTTCCATTTTTTTTCATTGCTGTTTGTATTAATTGTTTTATGCTGCTGCATTGCCTCGTCCCTTAGTTTAGCATCTCAGCTCAGTAGATTTAAGTTAGGTTAAGAGGGGGTAGACTATATAAGAGGATGAGTTGCGATGAATTGGAAGAAATGCATTGAGAAGTTATACGAAAAAAGTACAGAAGGCAGGTATAGATAGGACTTTTTGGGAATAATGATGAACGAATGGAGATCTCCAAGAAAAAATAGGTTTTGTTTGCAAAATACTGCAGTACCAAATGTTACACTGAAAACAAACCCTGTCCATTCCCCCTGTGTTATTCTGCTATGTGTTTGTGTACTCTTGTATATTTGTGTTTTTCCTGTCTTTATGTGTTTAGCTAATAAGATTTATGTTGTAGAATTTTTCAAATACTATGTTATTTTCTTCATAAAGATGTTTAGACATTATTTATTCTCTTTCGTTTTAATGATCATGTGTGAAATTAATGTTTCAAGAACTATTCTCATTATTTTATTTATTTACTTATGTCATAATTCCTGTAACACTGATGTATATTTCTATTTCTGTTCTTTTGTAAAGCATGTATTACTACAAATGTTATCTGTATTGTTATGTTCTTTAATGATGTATTTTGTACCTTTGTAATTGTATTCTTATGTTACAACATTGTAATTGACACCAGCTCATCATATTATTAACTTGTAAGTTCCATTTCACTGCACACGTTTCTGTTGGTCATAGTATATGGACAATATGTGAGAAGTAGGGACTGTTAGTGTTTGCACGTGTGTTAATAATTCAGCAAAGGACTGGATATCAGCATTGCTGGTTCTAAGGACAATTCCAGAAACTTTGTGAGTGCACAAGTGGTGGTTTATGGACTTGCTATGTTCTCTGCAAGACTCTTCGAAGGTGATTCTGCACCTGCACAGTCGCAACAGATGGCTGGTAGCTATCGCTACAAGGACTACAGTGGGTCTACACCTTTGATGACTCACCAACACCATTATTTCTACAAGGACTGCAGTGGGTCTGCACCTCTGGTGGCCCACCAATACCGTAATCTCTAACAAGACTGCAGTGGTCTGTTCTGTGATGACCTACCTACCAATATTCCTCAAAACTTCGACTGACTCTGCGGTGGGTTTGCTCTGTTGTAGCCCATTACCTGTCAGCATGTCAAGAGTCAGCACTGTCTTTCCGTTGGAAGGGCAACACTACTTCTTCAAGACTGCATGGAAATCCACTACTTCTGTGTGCATTGTCTTTTACTGCTCAGACTTTGAGAAAAGAAACGGCAGTTTTACTGTGATGAATGATCAGGATTGTCTTTATGGACTGTGAGAAAATTTTAGCTTTTGACCAACATTGTATTAATAAGTGTGTCCATTTGATATCTTTGTTATTGTAATTATGAAAAATTTTTTTCCAATCTGTATTGGCCACTGCCCAAAACAATTTGTAAAATTTTTTGTGGTGAGCATGGGGGCTATGTAAGTAGGCTGTTTAGGTTTTCTTATTGGTAACGCCATGTAGCGCTCTGTATGAAAATCACTGGCTGTGCTGTGTGCAGTCTCTGGCTGGTTTGCATTGTTGTCTGCCATTGTAGTGTTGGGCAGCTGGATGTTAACAGCGTGTAGCGTTGCGCAGTTGGAGGTGAGCCGCCAGCAGTGGTGGATGTGGGGAGAGAGATGGCGAAGTTTTGAAATTTGTAAGACTGGATGTCATGAACTGCTATATACATTATGACTTTTGAACACTATTGACGTATATACAATGTTTGTTCTCTATCAAAATCTATCGTTTGCTAACTATGCATATCAGTAGTAACGAAGATTTTTGTGAGGTAAGTGATTTGTGAAAGGTATAGGTTAATATTAGTCAGGGCCATTCTTTTGTAGGGATTTTTGAAAGTCAGATTGCGTTGCGCTAAAAATATCGTGTGTCAGTTTAAGCACAGTCTTAATTAATTTTTCTAAGGGGACGTTTCAACGCCTGTTGCCTTTTAACAAATTTACGAGTTCTCATACAGCATTGGTATGTATGGATATGTAAACATTTAAGTAAAGGTAACAGAAAAAGACGAAAATGTCCTCTCTTTTACCAAGTAGGTTGCAAATGAGCAATTCCATCCCTGTTCCTATATCAGAATGACAGGTAAAAATCTTCACCATATTTTAATCAGTTTGAAAAAAGACAGCAGCGTTCAAATGAAACAATCGAAGCATTATTCAGGTGAAACAATCAAGACAGTTAATCATGATTTAAATGAAGAACAAACGTAATACAGTGTAATAAAGCGACTGTAATTTTTATCGCGAGATTAAATTACAGCGGAGTGTCCTGACTTGGAGATTGTACCACAAGGCCCCACTAGGTCGAAGGACGAGCGAGAGCTCGAGAATTGCATAAATCAAGATTGCTATTTTTTATTTATTTATTAGTTGCGGTTGTTACGCATGATCAGCATGATAGAAATATTTCAGTCCGTCTTTCAATAATTTCTACAGTTACATCCATAGTAAATTAAAAAGGTCAAGAAAGGTCGTTGTGATAGTACCCACAGAAGCCACTAGATCGCAGGCCGAACAAAAGATCGAAAAGAACTCTTGGTTCCTCTGCTGTGCAAGTCCCGCCAGGATATCCACCCCCTCCAGATCCTCAAGCGCCATGCACTCTGCCTCGCCTTCCGTATACGCCGCCTGTCCCCCATGCGGATCCTCTACGACAGGGGTATCCAAACTTTTTAGTCTGCGGGCCACATTGACTCCTTCACGAAGTCATAAGGGCCAATACCTACCTACCCTAGCACTCCATGATCACCGTAATGTAAGGCTAAAGGAAAGGTCAAATCGCAAAAATCTAATGTTTTGGGAATAGCTAGCACTGAAACGAACTACGATTTTTATTTAATTACATAATTTTGATTGGTGGACATACCTGACCGAAATTCTGGCGTATTTTATTCTGGCGAATTTCAGCGACAAAAAAGTATGTCACTGCACATTCTTCACGAAAGCGTCCTGCAAGTTAACGAAATCTCAAAGTTTAGTTATATAGTCTTGTAGTGAGTAGCTGAGCCAGAGCATATATTTGATAGTTCTATTGCGTGATTGTGTCTATGTTTTGAGTGTCTCACGAGTTTTTTAATGTTTTATGCGCTGTAGTAGTAGGTGAGACGACGAAATGGGAGACAATTCAAAGTTTGAATTCGAAGAGACAAGGAAAATCTGAAAATCGAAATGTGTACAGCACGACTTGAGTACTTATGCACTGTATTTTTTAGTGGAACTACAGTGTAATTCAAATACCTTAAAAATAAATTCATTGCATTTTGTTTAGGCAGACTACCCCCTAGTTTTATTAGCATTAAATAGCACAATTTTATTTTCAGGTTACAATCTTTTGTGAAGTTCTGTACAAATATGGAAAAGAAACGAAAGGTTGATAGTGAATGTAGAATTTTTAAAGAGCAGTGGGGATCTCAGTATTTCATGGTGGAGTCAAGCAACAAACCAATGTGTACTATTTGCAATGAAGCAATATCAGTCTTCAAAGAATACAATATAAAACGTCATTATGAGACTAACCACTCTCAGAATTACTCCAAGTTTACAGGATGCGAACGATTAGAAATATATGAGCCTCTGAAACGCCAGCTAAAAACCCAGCAGTCGCTGTTTAAGGAAATAAATGCTGAACAACATGCAGCAACTCGTGTTAGTTTTCGTGTGGCTCATTTAGTAACGGAACAGTGTAAGCCATTTACCGACGGTTAATTAATTAAGAACTGCATTATTGCAACAGCAGAAGAAATGTGTCCAGAAAAAGTTAATTTATTTACAAACATAAGTTTGTCGGCAAACACTGTGGCTCGAAGAATAGATGATATTGCACAAAATATATCAGCAAAACTGCGTGACAAAAATCAAGACTTAGACTGGTTGTCTTTGGCCGTGGATGAGTCAACACATGCATCAGATACTGCTCAACTACTACTTTTTATTCGAGGGATTGACAAAAATTATGAAGTGTATGAAGACCTCCTTGATGTTCACAGTATTCACGGAACGACCACTGGCGAAGATATTTTTAAAGGAGTTGAAAGGGCAGTTCAGAAAAACAATCTTCAGTGGAAGACATTAAAATGTATTACGACTGATGGTGGCAAAAACATGTGTGGGAAAAATAAAGGTTTTGTTGCTCTCCTTTCTAAGGCTGTAGAAAATGACGGTGGCTCAAAACCATTATTAGTGCATTGTATTATTCACAAACAGTCTTTGTGTGGAAAACATTTAGATATGTCAGAAGTTTTAAAGCCAGTTGTTTCAGTTGTTAATTATATCAGATCCCATGCACTCAGTCATCGCTATTTCAGCGAGTTTCTTGAAGACAGTGAGGAAAACGACTTGCCATATTATACTGCTGTGCGCTGGCTTAGCTGCGGTAAAGTTCTGACCCTTTTTTAAAATTCCGAACAGTAATAGAAATTTTCTTGAACGAAAGGAATCGACCTCTGGCTGAGTTACGAAACGGTGGGTGGTTATGGAAGCCAGCATTTTATACAGACATAACTAAGCATATGAATGACCTTAATTTAAAATTGCAAGGTGAAAACCAGCTTCTGCCTGATTCATACACGCATGTTAAGCCCTTTCGACAAAAAGAGTGCTTTGTTTCAATCTCAGTTGAACAAAGTATGCTTCACGCATTTTAATACATGCCAATCGTTCAGTCAGCAATCTGAGATTCCGTTACCTGTAACTTCCGCAACTGAAGCTTTGGGCGCTTTAAAAATTAATTTTGAATCACGTTTTTCAGATATCGATGCAAATTCAAACGATATCACGATATTTCAAAATCCCTTTGACGTCGATATAGAAGCGTTACCCGCTGAACTTCAGTCTGAAATTATTGATTTGCATTGTAGCGACTTTTTTTAAAGAAAAACTTTGAAAGTCAACATTATTGGAATTTTGTAAGTGTCTTCCATCCACACAGTTTCCAAATTTACATAAATTTGCCCACGGCTTTTTTTCCGCTTTTGGCGCTACTTATTTGTATGAAAAAACTTTCTCCAAAATGGAACATGCAAAAAGTATTTACAGATCAAAATTAAGTGATGAGCATTTGAAGTCGCTGATGATTGTCTCTACCAATAAACTTGATCCACAACCGGAGATAATTATGAAAGGAAAGTTAAAGCTACATAAAAGTCACTAATTATCACTAAGATGTTAAATTTCTTTACGTGAATACTCTAACACTGTGAGTTTTCAAGATAAAAATTAATTACAGTTATTTTTATACATCAGTTACAACTAAAATATGCAATATCATTATGTACACCAGGTCCTGTAGTTTCTATAAATTACCTTTAAATAAAAATATTTTATACGATTTAGTTGCTATGTGTATTTTACAACGTAATAAAAAGAAAGTGAAACCTCACTTAAGAAGCAACATCCATAATAATGGATTACTATGGCTAGTCGCTGAAGTGGCGTCAATTTGAAAGACTTGCACCACACTCGTGAGTCGAATAAAATGCAAAGAATTTTTTTACTTAAAATGTTTTCGCCAACCTAGTCGGTTAACCGTTTTTTTTTTCACTATCGCACGGAGAATGGTCTGTCTGTTTATTGTGGATAGCCACAAGTTGAACCATGACCTTCCGTTTCGTAAAGATAGAGCTCCGACAATGTTGAGGTGTATTGGTCGCGATAGGCCTCTAAACTCAACTGTTGTCAGTATAGGTACCACCTCAAATATTTGGCGGGCCGGATACCGGGGATGTCCGGCCAGCTAACGCGGGCCGGTTTGCCGGCCCTCGCGGGCCAGTTTCGGCCCGCGGGCCGTAGTTTCGAGACCACTGCTCTAAGACCTGATTCCTTTCCCGCATCTGCTCCTATTCCATGAACATATCTGCATACTCTACAATTCCCAGTGCCGTTATTCCCCTCATCACCTGGTTGATCCTCTCCTCTCAAACCAACGCGCTCTGCCGTGCCTTCACCGTTGCATCCCCCCTACCCTCCATCCCTACAGCCTTCATCTCCTTTCCCAAGGTAGCTCCTGTCGACTCCCCATCCTGGATGATGTCCTCTCTCCCTCCAGTTATCCCTCCTATCAACTATGATCCTCACCTCCTCCTCTGTCCTTTTCGTGGGCTCCCTCGCCCCATCATCCATCCTGTTTTTTCACCGCCTGTCATCTCTCTGCCTCCTTTCTCTCCTTTGAGTCCTTCTGCATTTCCCTCCCTGCCTTTCTCCATTCCCTCTCGCGTCTGCCCTGCCTCGCCTTATGAGCCATCTCCCTCTGGCGGTTTGCCCCCCTCCCCTCTTTTTTCCTCTCCTCCCCCTTTTTTTCCTCTCGTTTGTCCAGGTCCCCCCCCCACCCCCCACCCCCAATCTGCCCTTGGCTGTGGTGTGTCATCTTCGTGCCGACATTCTAGTGCTGTGTTACCAGTGAATGTTCAGTGTTGTGCGTCTTTTCCGAAGCGTTGCGAATGGAAATCATACTGTTGCTGGGTGTGATTTTTATTTCATTTCCAAACAGACTCCAGACAAACCAGCCTGTTGCCATGTTTTTAATTGTCTGTCTACTATTTTATCTGTCTGATTCCTGTGTATTTTATTAGCATCGCCAACCCTTTGTTTTATGTTTTAACTTTCCACAAGTTTCCGCTGTTTTACAGTTTAAGTCACCGTTTTATCTTCTTCTTCTGTTTTAAAAATTCTGTTGGCTGAAGAGCGGCGTACTAAGCTGCTGCCAGCCCGCCCTCTTCGGGAGGAATGGAAATTCAATAAAGGAGAAAAAAGGGGGGGGGGGTCGGGATTCCCCGAACTGTGACGTAAACTATTCGTATAGTTTGGTTCATGTTCTTACTCAAACCTACAAAAGTCTCTACTGCACTCTTCGTACCTGTATAGACGGCTATCATTTTTGTCTCTAGCGGCTTGCGTTTTGCAGTAGAAAGGTGTCAAAAGCGCTGCCAGGTGTCAGGGAAGTTGACTCGACTGTAGGAGTGTCTTAGTGCTGAAGACCAAACGTGTTAAATATTCACCCATCCTGTGGCATTTTTTGACGTATCTCAGTGTTATGACATCATATCTCTTGAACTATGTGTAATACAATGGTAACATTTTATAGTTACATGCAGTGGCATACTGTCTGTAAAATGTGTTGCGATTACAGCTGGTAGAAAAGATAAAATAAATTTAAACGTCATGTACAATGTTGCATTTCTTTACTCATCTCTATGTTAATGCCGTCATATCTCCTTAACTCTGATAGACAGAAATAGATACAGATATTGTTTGCTGACAATAACGTATGTGTGTACAAAGTGTGGCCGAAATTGATTCAGTGGTTTAAGAGGAGATGCACAATATCTGTGACAAGGCAAAACATTTTTTTGTCTCAAGAAGATATTGCAACAATGCATAATGATACTATTTAGAAAAATGCAATTGATTCAATATACAATATTTTAAAGAAGCAGAGACACATTACATCAAGATGGTTTTAATTATTTGCAATATTTAGAGTGTATGGGGTCTATATTTATACTATTTTTTTACAAGCTCACGCAATGCGTAGTCATGTACACAAGGTACATAATAATATATGCAATACACTTTCATACACCCACTCACCCACCCACCCACACACACACACACACACACACACACACACACACACACACACACACACACACACATCAACAAAACTATGACAAACGCTTCATCTGTCTATTCCACATACACACACCCACACACATACACACACAACCAACAAACAATGTCAGAATGGATGGTCCCGATACCATCCATCGACAAAACTATGACAAACGCTTCATCTGTCTATTCCACATACACACACCCACACACATACACACACAACCAACAAACAATGTCAGAAGGGATGGTCCCGATACCATCCATCGAGATAGAATGTTAGTCGTTGTGAAGCTACCGACTGAGTATCAGTGGCAGTGTAGTATGTATCTCATGGCCCCGCGACCAAAGGCTACTTGCTGGACTTCATAAAGCGATTCTTCATCAGCCCACAGACACTCTTTATAGTCTTCGATCGTGAGCACCAGTGAGGTGGCACAATGCACACCTTGGCGTGTCTCTGGGGACACCTGCATCTACAGGGCGTGCATGCATCTTCGATCTGAGCGCAACAAACTCCAGCGAGCCATTCATCTCGTCCTTCATCAGACCAATAACCTTCTTGTTCGAAGGTGTTATACCTCAAGGTTTATCTGCAGAAATTCCAGATGTGATGAGTTCCTTGGTATTGCACAGAATTACTTTATATGGGTCGCTACCTTTCACACAGTAGATGAAACTGTTGGTACCTATATAAAGAAACTTGACATCAGAGAAGTTTGGTGTCACAAACTTCTGATGGAATCGGTGTATGTGAAGTTTGGAGATGTCAAGGACACACATAGAGATATGGACAGGCTTCGTGAGCTCCGCTGGAAACTAAGCTATCCCCATAGAGACTAGTCCTTCACTAGAGATTATGTCCCGCTTAAAAGCTGACCTCATGACGTAATCTCTTACATCGTAACACCTATCGTAATGGTAAAATAAATGAGCATCGCTATGATTTCTAACATTTTGCATGGTTCTGCCGGAATCTGAATTATTCAGTAACTTACAGAAATTCTTCACCAGCTACAGCCCTCTGTTTCGTGTTTAAATCAATGTACTTTGTACCACTTCAACAAGGGACGCTGCTCGGAAGAGATGGCGTGGGTGATTCTAAGAAGTGGCAACGCGTACCTGAGACGTTTGTGGACATGTCTACAGTGCAAAATGTGTTTCTGCATATTCCACAGAGGTGTCATCAGCTTGGGGACGCAAGTATTTTGCATGACTAGGTGCTCTGAACACAATGGCAGGGCACTGTGATCGCCACGGGATGTACCAGGCGTGGCTCCAGGACATATCCCCTATCAGCATCAGCTGCCACATTGAGAATCCTAAACTTCAATCTGACGATTTCATCTTTGGTCAGCCATCGGAACCCGCAAAACGGTGGAGTGTGTTCAAAAAATGGTTCAAATATCTCTGAGCACTATGGGACTTAACATCTGAGGTCATCAGTCCCCTAGTTCTTAGAACTACTTAAACCTAACTAACCTAAGGACATGACACACATCCATGCCCGAGGCAGGATTCAACCTGCGACCGTAGCGCCTGGAACCACTCAACCACAGCGACCGGCGCGGAGTGTGTTGCATGGCCTATCTGTAGAGGTTGTCTACATCCAAGTGAAGTATGTAACTCAAATCGTTAGATGGCCGATACTCCGCTCTCACTCAGTCACAGGTTGTTCGCCTTGATATACCTGTGGACTCACTGGCAAAGCCCTGCAAATCCCGCGTTCGAAAAAAAGCAACGCATCGACTTCCGCCAGCGGTTGCTACAGTCTCTTTTTACATTGGGTCCCACCAAAGCCCCAGAACGTTGTAACAGAAATCAGGATCCTTCTTCCAAATCTCCCTCCATGTACATAAGAGAATTAGTGATTCCTCGCCAGCCGGCCGCGGTGGTCTCGCGGTTCTAGGCGCGCAATCAGGAACCGTGCGACTGCTACGGTCGCAGGTTCGAATCCTGCCTCGGGCATGGATGTGTGTGATGTCCTTAGGTTAGTTAGGTTTAAGTAGTTCTAAGTTCTAGGGGACTAATGACCACAGCAGTTGAGTCCCATAGTGCTCAGAGCCATTTGAACCATTTTGATTCCTCGCCACGGTGAGCTTTCCAGCAGGGGGGGGGGGGGGCGAACCGCCGCGACAGGGCCGTGTGGGCGCTGTCAGCGGCAGTGTGGTTTGCGGCATCAACTCAGACTCGGCTGGTAATGATGCACTGTTTGGTGCTCTGACAGAATGAATAAGCGTTTTTGGTCAGAAGCCGAAGTGCTACAGCACTGACGGCAGAAAAGCTAAACATGCGAAGTTCAGGTTAGAAATTTCTGCACGACTTGGGCATTCCAAATCTGTAATGCATTTATTAATTACAGTAGTCTTTCTTCAATAGGTATTTCAGCGTGACCAAGTACATTCTTTACCAATACGAATTTCTGACAAGGTCCGTATACACAAGAGTCAAACAGGCAATGCGTCTTTTCTGTTAGAGCGAACTGCCAAAATTAGTCTACCTTAAGAGTCCCTTGGGGGGTGCTAGCCGAAATTTACGCTCTTATAACACGTGTACCAAAATTACTCCGCAGTCCTACTGATTCATTTCACTCGTACTTGAATGATACGGAAATGTTGTATCAGGGAAATGACGTCGTGGTGAATGTAAAACCACATGATGTAATCACCAGAAAGAGAAACCGCAGTAGGTGTGTTGATATTTCAAGAAATATATCATCTTTCAGGCCATATGGAAAACTGTTACCTATTGCTCATAAATGTAGACAAGCGTAAGTGTAACAGAGAATCAATACGAGGGAATTCACGAAATGACATGCTGTTATGTAGTGGAGCACGTGGAGCACTACTTGATGTTGACAAAATGTGCATTCAGTGTAGAGAGAACGAAGATTAGAAACAATAGATATTAGATAAAATAAGGAAAAAACTTTTAGGAAGTTCAAACACATTTGTGGTATATAACTAATACCAATGTGAATTTGAAGGAAAGTCTGAACATCAACTAGATGGGAGCCAATTGGCAGTAGTAAGTCATAGTCTTTCCCCGACTTGCAGACAGTGTCATCACAATTGTACGAGGACCTACATTTCAGTGTGATATCTTCAGGGCTCTTCTACTAGTTTTGTCACCTACTCAAAAGATATTAAACTACAACAAAGGCTAGAAACTTTCAGGAAGCTACGTAGGGTTAAACCTGAAGAAAGTAAAAAATAATGGTGAATATCTTCCTATAGGTTTCTGCGGATTCAAATAACGCACTGATAAAGTAAAATCACTCTCAACGTCATCCAGGATTCGTATGCATAGAACTCCACAAGCAAATAGATTGTTCTGAATAATTGACATGAGCCCCTATCATATTATGTGTTAAGTTTAGTCTCTATCTCTCTCTCTCTCTGTGTGTGTGTGTGTGTTTTCCAACGTAACTTGGTACAGGACCAGATTCGTTCTCTTGGGGATTGGTGGGTATAATAACTGACAACATTTCAATATTACCAGAATTTTCCTCCGTAGCTAAGTGGTCAGTATGGCTAATTACCACGCTGGGGGGTATGTGTTCGATTACCGGTACTGTCATGGGTTCTTCTTTTGTGGGAGAAGTGGGCCAGAGTGCACTCATTCTCGCTATGCCAACTGAGCCGCTTCCGGAATGAGAAGAACTAGCGGCACCAGATCTGCTAACACGTCAACGACTGGGAGAAAGGTGTCTACCGCCCACGACCCTCCATGTCGCATCTCACTAACTACATTGGTTGAGGTTGACATGGCGATCGGACAGGCCCGATTGGCTCGTCTGTGGTAAGCAACAGGACTATTCTTCCACGTAATCAAAGGATTGTGTGGTTTGGAAGATTCCAAGGCAACGGGCTATTATTTAATATCTACTGTTCATCAACATGATAATTTCGATCCCAGATATATACAAGAAACTCTGTGCTGAAACATCTTACGAGCCTCACGAATTTCATTCAACTCGTCCTACGTTCAAAAATCCTCATTGCAGTGTAGTGTCGTTTCACTTAGACTAGTCAATTAATACTAACCATCAGTTTGTAGCAGTGTAACGGCTGAAGCTTGTATGATATTAAAGCTACAATTTTTTGTGTATGCCAGAGTAGCTACTGTGTCAGAAGTGGCTGGGGTTAAGACCCTGCCGCGTATTGTTCTCTCTGCCTCTCCTCGGTTGTTCTGAAATCATGTTAAAAAAGAATAGAGTCACAGAGACACTCTGTCTTTTAGGTGATTGTAGAAGGACGTGAAATTTGTTTAGTCACTGCAAACGCCAAATCGTCTAAACGCAATGCATGTACTGATGCATCTATTTATTGAAGAGAAAATGAACGATGTCATCAGCTGGTGAGACTATAAATACATGAGTACCAGTGTCCGCGTTAATTATTACTTTGTACGTTCCTGCGTTGATCCTTATGGACTACTGAAAAGAAGACAGCTGGGTAATTTGTTGTTTTATTTACACACATCCGGTTTCGTGGCCTAAAGCCGCATCATCGGTGGTAAAGAGTAATAAAAAATGTCCCAGCTTTGTGCATCGTTGAAATTAGTAAAGGTAATTTCTAAAATACACTCACAATAGTAAAAGGTCATAGGTGTAAAGAGTCAGCGACTATTTCTTACTATAACAGACTGTTAATAATATTTTAATTTATTTCAAGACAAGGAGTTATGTAACCCTCCTCTTCTGGGTTGTGTTTATACTTCATGAGCGTCAGCTATAAATTTGTAGCAACAAAGTGAAATGTGAGCTAGCGTTAAACAACTTTTCTATTCTTCCTTGAATTATAGGCAAAGACTGCACGTAATAATTTGCTTTTCACTCATATTAGGATTCATTAATTTCTCTCTTTATAAAAACAGACTAATTTCTACTCATGTGAAATTTACTGAGTGGGTTCGACTTTTGTGGCTACGCACAAAACATAGTTCCTGAGTAAAAGATCGCATTTCCTAAACAAATAAACACTGTGCAGGCTCAATGAAATAGGAGATACAAGCAACGACAATTAAATCTGGAAATAATTTAATATCAGTTTGCAAACGCCACACTAGCTTCAGCTAGTACAATTATAGTGGTCACATTGAACTTTATTGCCTCAGGATAATAAAGGATAGGAATTGACATAAAGATGGTTTGTTGAATCTTCACAATAATTCCAGTCAGAAGTTACACTTACGTTCTTCAGAACAATGTTGGCAATCAGACCAGATCAGATAATGCGATGACAATGGACCACTCATTGTAGTGTAATACATAGTAAAACATGAAACAAACCTTCAAACAAAATATGAAAAGACATGCAATATGCTTATTCTCAGATAAAGATGACACTACATAACTTAATACCATTGTAAGCTACGTTAATTTTTTTCGTATATACGTAAATAACCCGAAAAATTAGACTCTTTCTTAAGTTATTAAAGGATTCTAAAAGAGGGGCACCACAGCCCCCTTTCTTGCTAAAAGCACAAGTGCTGGCACCTTACTTTCAGCATTGAATACAATTAGCACCACTTCAGAAATGTCTATTTTATGGTTACGTAGAAAGCTCTGGGGTCAAAAGAGTCCTTTCACATTCAGTTATTCATTATCGTTAGTGTACTTAGTAAAGTCACTTTAGATCACAGTATTAGTATGTAATTTCACAGTTGATTAAGTTTTCATTTATAGTATAAGCATATAAGTATTTAGCATTGTCGTATATCATAGTTCACCTGACATGGATTGATCAGTCAACACTGGCTAGGCCGGTGATAGATCATGTAGTTACAGCACCATTATTTTAAGATTTTCCTGCATCTAAAATAAGCAAAAATATTTTTTACTGAGAGAACGATAAAGAATTTTTGTTTAAAAGGCGGATGAGTTACGAAACAGTCACTACTGACGTGATTAGTCGGCACACAAAAATCAAATTGCTGTGTGGAATGCTAAATAGTGGCACTTTCTTACCGGTGTGACGGCAAGGCAAACTGTATGTTGGAAAGAATGGAAGCAGCCCACACAAACGACTAAGACGGACTTACTGGAGAGCTGCATCTGCTCAAGAGTAAGAGCTCTCGGTCACTCCCATTACGAGCCAGAATCATAGTGAGTTTTATTACACACTAATGCTTAAACGTATAAATAATCAAAATTAACTAGAATGTTATGGTGCTTTAATTGTAACTGATTATTCAATGTGAACTGCACATTTCCATTTTATATCAAGAATTTCTACTTCCTAATATATATCCAAAACATGTATTCATTTTCTTTTTATGAAGTATTTTAAAATTTTCTGAAGGGGTTGTGATGATGTGTCCCGCTTCACGTACATGCGTTGTTGGTGCAGATCGGGGAGTCTCGAAATCTTTTGCGAAATGACGACCCATGCTCACTGTTGTTCATCGGCGACGAATGCTGGAATTCTCACCCTTGTAACGCAGAAGGACGTCCACTGATTGGCGAGTAGTGGTCTCTTCAGAAGAATCACGTTTTATGGCGAGTATGGCGTGGAACGCCTGAACGCAAACATCCAGCAACAGTCGTCGGAAGAGTCCAGGCCGCAGAGCATTCCCTGGGTGATGTCATTCTAGAAGACACAATGTCTCAACACAAGTAGGCAGCTATCCTTGGGGACCATGTCCACCCATTCGTGCATTTTTCTTTTCCTCGGCACGATGACATCTACCAGCAGCACAATGCAACGTGTCACACAGCTCGCAGCGTACATGCGTATTTCGAAGAGCATCAGGATGAATTTACTGTACCCCCCTGCTTACTAAACATCACGTCTTCAAACTCAATCCGAATTCGTTGGGATCATTTCGTTAGGACCGTTCGTGCCATGGATCCTCATCCGAGAAATCTATCGCATCTGGCCCCGGCACCGGAGTCGGTATGGCTCCAGATCCCTGTTGGAATATTCCAGAACCTCACTGACTGGGTTCCACATCCCTGCCGGTACATTCCGGAACCTCATTGGCTCTCTTCTTGCACGTCTCGCAGCGGTACGTACTGCAAAAGGTGTTTATTCAGGATTTTAATATGTGCTCCGTGTGACGAAGTTCTTTTCCAAAATGAACAAACACTACGCTGTAAAGGTGAATAAAAAACCTTCTAGAGTTGTTGCTGGAGAACGCAGTCAGCGACAGATACCTGTAAAACGAATCTGAAAATGGAGAAAAAGCTGTAGCCATTCGGAGACGGGCATGATAACCCGAAATCAATAATTGCAGTAAATTAAATCCTCACAGAACTATTTCTGGCTAGTTAATTTCCCCGTGAATAATACTTAACTGAATAACTGCACGGAGTTCAATAAGACCCTACATGCATAAAACAACATCAAAAACATTATAGAATTCTTTTAATATTGTGAAACTTCTGGATAGTGTGAAGCGATGTAAAAATATCCATGCCATTTATCGTAGTGTCAGCTGGTATAGGAGACATACAAAGTTTATAGATAGTTTTCTCCTATAACTTAAAGTTTTTCAATTGCTCATTGCACTAAATTCCATTCTCTATCAAGAACTTGCAAAAATCCTTTGTCGACAAGTCTAAAAGTGCAACAAATATAGCACTAAAATTGGCATTTAATAAATTAGTTACGGTATTTAATGTCCTATTATGTTTACAAGTAGAGCTGTATTAAAATTTCTTTGGTGCTGTAGTTATTCCCTAGATTACATCTATCACCTGAAATTATTTCTGGAAAGAAATGGTTCAAATGGCTCTGAGCACTATGGGACATAACTGCTGAGGTCATCAGTCCCCTAGAACCTAGAACTACTTAAACCTAACTAACCTAAGGACATCACACACATCCATGCCCAAGACAAGATTCGAACCTGCGATCGTAGCGGTCGCGCGGTTCCAGACTGTAGCGCCTAGAACCGCTCGGCCACACCGGCCGGCTTCTGGAAAAGAAGTCTTTTTTAGTTGCTACTGTCAACAAGTACCCCTTGCCCAGTGTCGAGAGCCATACTTTCGAATACAAAGTGATAATAACTTTCACTACCTCACCACCCTACGTGTAAATCAACAGACAGCTGTTTAATGGAGCTGATAATGTAGACGTTTACTCAAACTTCATAACTTGTTTGTGCGGAGTTTATTTAGCGAATGAAGGCCATTAACGAAATTTCTGTCATTAATAACGTTTGTTGAGTGAAACTGCATTAACCTCCCGTGCAGAAAGTTGTAATCTAATACTCGTGTGCTGCCACAATATAAATGTCTCACTGTTGAAAGCCCTTTACCGAGTTGTGACACTGTACAACGCTTGTTCTGCTGCAAAATTCTGTGGAGTATAGATAACGCACCAAGAACAAACGTGTGCTAAGAAAAGTGTGCAATTTACTATAGTAGGTGTTCGTAGCCACGTGTGAAAGAACGTCGTGTACTACTTGTGCCTGGAGAATTTCTAACGCTTTTCTTAAGATACGGAGAGGAATCTATACTACTGCATCAAATTTAAAGTTACGCCGGTACAAAAATGTATCATGTTTAATTAAAATCCTAATGAAGAATTTACAGTTTTTAATTAATAACATAATTCGTAACATGAAAAATCACTACTACAATAAAGAGACGACAACAAGTAATTCAATGAATGAACACTATATATTTCCAGTGATTAAACTGAAATCTCATTGTGTATAAACATAAACGGTAAACGGAAACTCTCGTACAGGCACGTACCGCTGTAGGCACGCTTTGACAGCCGTAAAATGATTAAAAAATAAACCGTAATTATTTTAACTGAAATATTTAAGTATTACTCATGAAATAGAAATACAGTATAATCCTAAGAGAGTAAAGGAGTTAGGATACCGTAATTGAGAATTCGTTTGTTTGTATTAATATATAAGCAATAAATACAACAGTTTCTCGCTCTCACGTTGCTTAGATCATTCTGTTAGCTCATTTTGGTTCCATCACCTTGTTTCCTCTTTGGGTGTTCATTTTGGTTCAATGTTAGCTCGTGTGAGGGAGATGTATCTTGAGCTGTAAAAATATGTGAGATCAGAAGGATCAACAAACTTTCTGAAAAAAAGCCTACCTATGTTATAAAGACGTAACATGCGAAAAATTTAACTAAGAAAGAGTTTCAGTTTAATTTAAAGTGCATTTCAAGACTATTTTTCGGAAAGACCAGTTTAATTAACCTTGAATGATTCATTCTGAAACTGTATTGAGAAAAGATAAGTGTTCAATCGCTTCTTATTTAATCTTATGTTCCCCAGGCTATTTTTTATAGACGGTCATATTAAAAGTTCGAAAGTCCATTGCTCAGTAATCAGCCAATATTAACTTTCAGCTTAACATCTGTAGTCGCTGTAAAAAGCAATCATAGAAATCATTTTTGCTACGAAAAAGTAGTTTTAAAATATAACCAAAGTACATTTCAGTTTGCTAGGTCGAACACTACAAAACCAGATAATGAAAGAAATTTTTTATCTGTGATTAATTTCTATTAAAGAAGCAAATAAACGATGGTTAGTTCACGATAAAAGTAAATTGTATTTAACCCAGATAGTTTTGTCTTCTCTCTCGTCCATGAGGTTCATCGATGTGTGCTTCAAAATAAAATCTACTACAAGAACTTAGCAAGCAAGAAGCCACGTAAGCACATCGAATTTTTATTACGATCGTCAATGAAAAATAGCCAGGCGAACACAGGATTAAATACACCAGCTACATAAAAATTAAGTAAAACATTTAAGAGAGAGGTGATAGTATGTAACTGTATTCATACAAACAGTTTAGTGGAAAAGCAATTTAAGAAATTATAATTTCGTGTTTGCAGTTATTCTCCTTTCTTCTAAGCGTGTCAAGTCTCGTTGATCTCGAAATTATCAATGCGAAAATATCTACTTCGACATGAGTTTAAAGGAGTCGACTGAAACTTTGCGAATAGCTTTGCAGTTTCGTGTAGATAAAGCAAGGACATCTCATACCAGGGCCGTAGACTCCAGAATGGCTCATTTCATCCAGATCAATTCATATTAGTCAGTTCATATTAATCAGAAGCATTTGTTACACTGCGGTTATAACCAGTACTACAGTAGGTACGGATACAGTTCATGCAAAAATAAAAGAGCTATACATATTTCCTTATTGAAAATTACGGAATATATTCAGATTCCAGAATTAAAAATTAAAGCAAATATGCAGATATCTGCACTTCAAATGGAATATTCAAAGGAAAGCATATCCCACTCTTTTGCACAAATAAATTGTGTTTTGAGTCAAAGACTCCGTTAATCATTTTGATCTTAAACAGAAATAGTGCATTAGACGTTAATCTGAGAGTCTATTTCCTAGGGTGATGGAGGCAGTCTCTTTCCCGGTATTCTGTTCGATGTGCTTGTAGTGCTGTTCGTCGTCAATAAGGGGAGAAAATGAAATACTGGGCAGTGCACAAAGAGTTGTGAAAATAATAATGTACTAAAATTATATAACGTCTAAATTATTTCCAAAATGTATGACACTTCTGTGTCGATAATGGTGACCTCTGAACATTTGTGCAAGTCAAAAAACGACACATGACACAATACACTACGGTGAGCGACTAAAATAAAATTTTGTCCTTGTGGCATAGATCGAAGTTTAAGCTGAACAATGGAATGTAGTCGAAACTTTAATGGTTCAGATGAATTTGCAGTTGCGAATATGGACAACCATCTACTGTATGTTGGAATGATGACTGTGGTGTGCATACTGTAAGACCTTCGGCACACACACCATCAGATTATTTGACTTGTCGCTGTAACAAAGTAGGCGAGTGTCAGCAATATGTCTCGTGGTCTTATCGTGGCGTGTTTATCTTCTGCCGTTAGGTCAGACGATAGAAATGCCACTTGCACGCTTAGAGTAGCAGATTGACGGTGACCAACTTTAAACAGAACTTGATTAATTTTCACACACATTTATTAAAATAATAAAAAGCGTAGAAATTACTTAACTTGATTCTGGATGCTGTTTACAGTCGACAGTCTGTAGTTCCTTTGGTCTTGGTACGTTAATCTTATTCTTACATATCTCTGATACTTGACAAAGTGTCTATTGATTTATCTTCATGGCTATGTACAGGAATATGGTAATCTTATTAGGCGCAGACTGAAACTTGACTACAGACTAATGCAGACTAATGAAGACTGACTAATCGGGGGTCTGTACGCTCGTTATAATACCTCGAGCATTCAGGTATCACTGCGCGAGTGTGATCCGCGAGGAGAAAAGGTTCTACGTTAGCAGCAATCTCATTGGCTGCGTTACATATTAATACGCGGATTGGCGGAAGCAGAATTTGGTCCATCTCCAAGACAGCGCCATCTCGTAGTGCGGAGACGGACGAGCGCTGCGTCTGCGCTGTTGTGCTTAGAGGGGTGCGCCCTAGTGGGAAAGTTGTGTACGCACTGACTACGCGGAACTATGTACACAACAATGACAATGAAAAGCTGTGCTGGACCGGGATTCATACCTGGATCTCACGCTTAAGTGTACGCCATACCCAAACTTACGTATGTCGTCAACCATGCGTCTACAACCTGCACTCGTACTTTTATTATGTGTATTCCCGTACAGGGCAGACATTTCAATCGAAAGTCACTTGCAGATGTTAAGCCTCTATTCAAGAAAGGGGATAAAGAGATACCATCAAACTACAGACCGATTTCACTTTTGCCAGCATTCTCAAAAATTTTAGAAAAAGATATGTACAGGCAGCTTCTCAACCATCTGACCACAAATAACATATTATCAAGAACACAATTTCGATTTCTGAAGGGTTCTGGTGTCGAGAAGGCTATTTACACCTACAGTGAAAATGTACTTAATTCATTAAATAACAAGTTACAAGCAGCAGGTATTTTCTGTGATTTATCAAAGGCTTTCTATTGTGTGAACCACAACATCCTTTTAAGTATATTAGAATTCTATGGTGTCACGGGCAGTGCTGCAAAATGGTTCAAGTCATACCTCGCTAACAGGAAACAAAAGGTGTCAGTGCAAGGGACGAGTGAATTAAGTCATCAGCCATCATCAGAATGGGAAGAAATTACATGTGGTGTCCCACAAGGATCCATCATAGGGCCATTGCTTTTTCTTGTGTAAATTAATGATCTCTCATCAGCTACACTACCAGAAGCAGAGTTCGTTTTGATTGCAGATGACAAAAGTATTGCAATAAATAGGATGTTGAGTGAAGTTCTAGAAAGATCTGCTAATGATATTTTCATGGAAATTAATAAATGGTTTAAAGCCAACTCATTGACATTAAACTTCGAAAAGACTCACTATATGCAATTCAGAACCTGTAAGAGGTTTGCACCCACATATGCATAAAGTATGAAGATGAGCAGATAGAAGAGGTTGACAGTCTCAAATTCCTGGGATTACAACTTTATCGATAATAAATTCAGTTGGGAGGAGCACACCACAGAACTGCAGAAACGCCTTAACAAATCTGTATTTGAAATTCGAGTGTTAGCAGACATAGGCGACATAAAAATGAAACAGCTTGCATACTTTGCCTCCTTTCATTCCATAATGTCATATGGTAAAATATTTTGGGGTAACTCTTCAAGTCAAACAAAAGTTTTGAGAGTCCAAAAGCGTGTAATACGTATTATTTGTGGAGTAAATTCACGGACGTGCTGTAGAAACCTCTTCAAAGAACTGGGTATACTAACTACTGCCTCTCAGTATATTTACTCCTTAATGAAATTTGTCGTAAATAATATATCTCTTTTTCCAACAAACAGCTCAGTTCATACATACAATACCAGGAACAAAAATGATCTGCACAAGGACTTAAAAGCACTTAATTTAGTTCAAAAAGGGGTCCACTACTCAGGAACACTCATCTTCAATAATTTGCCAGCAAACATTAAAAATTTAGTTACAAATAAAGATCAGTTTAAAAGGAGCCTGAAAGACTTACTAGTGGCCAACTCCTTCTACTCCATTGACGAATTTTTTAATAGAAACAAATGATGTAGTGTATATATTCATATATTAGTATTGTTATTTCAGCTTTAAAAAAAATGACATGTTCCACATCCACAAGGATCTCCTCAGCAAGGATATATGGAACGAAATCTAATCTAATCTAATCTAATCTAATCCTGCATGGTGCTAGCGAATAAATACGATACTGCAATGCCTGTATTGTTTAGAAGTATGATATAGTGACTGCCCCTTCATTGCATCGTAATTCGGAACTACAAGATGTAGTATTTAATGACGACGCTTCTTTCAGTAATGTGGATGAAATCTGTCGTTTTCACTCGTCAGGCTGATAAAAATGTCATTAAAGCTACCACAAAGGTATCTGTGAACTGTGAGTCACATATTCTCAGCCCAGAGGTACGAAACATATATTACTAGGAACTCAATCATGGTTAATGGGAACATTTTGGAGTTACGTTACAGGCTGACGACTGATGACCCAGGCTACTGATCACCAACACATTCGGACACTGTAGATGTTAACTGTCGCTGTTATGTATGCAAATCAGGTACTCGGACCCTCCCAACAATTCTTATTCCTTTATCGTACCCTGCGTTGCAAGAATTGTTTTAGCACTAACAGATTAGTGATACAGATTAAGCAAACTGAGTATATGGGGCGTGAACAGTAGAAAAGTAGCACCGATGTAACAGAGAATTAATCATATAGCTAATCCGGACAGTTTAAATACCTTGCAGTTGTAATGGGTATATATGTATAACCCAAGTGTGACATATGAAAATTTGTGCCTAACCCGTCCTCTGTCATCACGATAAGCGGAAATCTACGTTCGAACCCCGCTCTCGCACAGATCTTCATATGTCACCATTGGGTAACTCATATAAACCCATTGCAGCTGATGTGAAATTCGTGTTCAACGAATTACATGGAATAACATTTAATAATACTTTACGGCTCGGAAAACTTCGGTTCCCAACAACAAAAGATGTACAAGCGATGCACTAAAGGGAAATCACGTAATTATATCATATGAAACCACAGTGTTCCTCATGACAATAGCGGCGTTGTCTTCCACGAACTACAGACATCAGAAAAAAAAATTTCTAATCAGTTAATATAGCCTAATTTTAGTTCAGACAAGTAACAACTAACTTTAATGACATGTAATACCTGCATATAAACATTCATGTTTACAAACATGCAACAAAGGACGATCAGTCTTTAAGTCTTGTAGGTAAGGAGGTTGGTAGTGATGGAGTACAGGCTTGGATTTGGGGAGGCTACAGATTGAAAATGCCTGTGTCCATTTCAAAGAAATCGTTCCGGAACAGCTAAGGTGAACAAGCTAAATCTGTATGGCTGGACGGGGTTTTAACCCTCGCCCTCTTCAATGGGACTCTGCTGTTGTTAGAGTGCACCGCATCACTCCCTGTGAGAAAATGTGAGCGTCTCTTAGAAGGTGAATGAATGATCCACGTAGCCTTGCGTATACATCCTGTACAAGACATTGCTATACGATAAATATGGTTATGCAATAAAATGGATTGAAACGAATTTGGATTCCAACATCACAAAACAATCTCAGGAAATGGCTACGTTCCTTACATTTCATTAAATTAAAGAGTGGCCAAAACGAAATTGGTCCAAAATATGTATTCTAGATATCTTTGCAATGTAATCTAATCCGCAAAAAGAATATTAGAAAAGACTATTGAAGAGCTTAAAACTGTTCTCATGTGAGATATAAACCCAATTAATTCTAATAAAACTGCAACTGCATGTATTTGAGCTAGCAGAAAATAAAGATCATCGTGACTGAACATTATCAAAAGGACTGTACATTTATGCTTGCATATATGTTTTCGATGATTTAAAATATCTAGACCAGGCTGTGCTTCTTGAGGGCTATCGGTGGTTTCTGAATAAACTGGTATCGGGACATTTGGTTCCTCACCTTCTCATTTCTCCAGATGAGATCCGGTCCACTCTGTCTGGGTATGTGAACTTACAAAACACCCTCGATTATGCTTCGTAAAATCGTCATTAGTTCATTGAAAACCTATTTCACAAAACCGAGACTCGTATTTGGTGACAAATTTTCAGGACAGAGTTGATTTGTCCATCATGTATACGCCAAGATTCCACCGAGGACCAGAGTTCGACGACTTCATAATCTCGTGCTAAGTATTATAGATTCAGGGCGCCTCAAAGATTTTACATCAAACGCATAGGGAAGATAGATCTCCTCACTGGGTACAACTTTTGTTACAGACAAAATGTTCGTTAATGCATTCAGACGACGCCAGGGATCTTTTTATTGTTGGTAATGTCCCTGACGTGCTGCAGGCTGTAGGCACTATGCGCGTTTATATTCATTGTGTGTTGCTCATAATCCGGTCATCTGCTTCATGTGGCAGCCTGCGGTAGAGCACTGCTCCTACCCAAGAGATAGTGTCACAGCAACAAAAACTGCAGTTAACTGCTTCTGCTGAATTCAGTTCGTTTTCCCTATCCCACCACACAGCTGCGTTATTACTGCTGCGTAAGTCGAAACATTTATGTGTTGATGGTAATTCCAAAAAGTACGCCAGACCGCCCATGAGCACTTAACCCTCGTCAGAACAGACAGATGCGCATCTGATGTATGTTAAGTTACAATCCGTCTCATCTTAGCAATCACGAATATGATCTGCCGAGAAACAGTAAAACACGTAACAGTTTAAAACTCTCCACGGCGACATTTAACGCTTAACGCGTGTGGCAGTTCACTATGTTGCACACAATATAATAAATTTCAAATACGTTGGATCGTGCAACTCAGTTAGGTGTGAAACTGTTCGGTTCTCACTATGACAATCACAGTCCATTCGCATAAGAATTGTCATTGGCTTTGATAATAGTCAACGAAGCTCAAAGTATTCACAGTCATCCATTTTGTTTGATAATGTCCTTGTCGAGATTCAGTTTATGCTGTTACCGAAACATAAGAAGGTGGCCATAAATTTTCGTATGTTTCTGTCTAGCACGGTAAAATATACAAATGCGCTTCCGCGCCACGACACTGCACACAACTGACTGTCACACTCCGACTGCAGCTATCGATATCGCTCTCAAATCGCAGTTCATACTTCTGCATATTACATTTTGCTTTACATAGCGCATTTCACAAAAGAATGACAAAGATAAGACATACATTGAAACTTTTGTATAGGACAGTAATAAGAGATTCATATTCATTTAATAAAGCAAACACAACTACATTGCATATCACACAACAAAACAAAAGTATGTTAAAACATCAGAGAGATACGTTCAGAGTAAGCGAAGCAGAGGAAAAGGAAGAAGAAAAAGATTATCTATCCCAATCAGTAATATCTTCACAGCGTAAGCATCAGGAACACTTCCCTAACAGACCACAATCATCTCATGTATTTTTCCAGAGGCAACACCAGGACTGCGCGAGTAAGGGACCGTCCATCCATGACATGAGGTCGTCAACACTGGAGGTGTTCGCACGGTACAATTTGAACCGGAGGTACTGGACAGAGTCAAGACACACCCGTCTACAGATAAACGAGCGGTCGCGGGAGATACGGGGTTTTGTCATACCTCCATGTGGAGGGTAATCCATCGACCCCAGTTGCGTCTATTCCACCAGCAAAGCACAGGCATTAGCGTCGGCTGGCTTCGAGTCCCTTATGTGATTTTCACAGTGGTTTATGCAGCAATGCCAGAGTTCGCATCATGGGTGTTGTTCACAGACGAAGAGACGAGAGACGTCAGAAGAAAACACACGTGCTATCATGGCCATACATCACCTACAAAATTTACAGTAAACATGTTGGGTGGCATCGTCGGCTATTATATTATTGGACACGTTATTCTTCCAGCTCGTGGAGCAAATGACCTACCAAAGCTGCCGGAAGGAGTTCCACTGAACGTGACGGAAAATATTGTTCGAGCAGGATGGTGCACCAACAAATTTTAATTGTCGCGCGTGCCTGGATATCACTGACATGTTGCTGTGAACTATATTGGAAGAGGCGGGTCTGTGCCACAGCTATCACTGTTACCCGACCTCACGCCAGGTGATTCCTTCCCAGGAGGTCACATCAAGCGTTACTTGAATACTGTGCCCGTAGAACACAGTAAGATTCTAGTCCAATACAGGCAGCATGTAACGCTCTTCAAACCACTTGTGATGTCTTCGAAAGAGTCCACCACCCAATGCATCGGTGTTAAAACGCCTGTAACTAACGACAGGTAGCTAGTTTGATCATCTGCTATAATGTGATGAATTTGTAAATATAGAAATAGCTAGATGGACTATGTTTACTGTATAAGACGTAGCTGAATGTTTTTTAAAACAACGTCACACTTTCAACTTCATATGTGTCTAATTATTAAATATTCCGCAACAAAGAACCAGAAAATACAGGGTGACGCAAAACTATGTTATCATTTCAAAAGGCACTGATTCACGGAATAATGTTGGTAGAGAAATAAAACTTGACAAAACTTAAATGACATGGGGTTTTATTGAAAGCAAAGTTAACTGCAAAAACAGGCCAAAAGATTGCTGTGGACCGACGAAGCACATTTCACACAAAGAGAGTCTGTCAACACCCTCAACTGCAGAATTTGGGCTACCGAAAACCTAGATCTGTCGTGGAAACGCGCAGTCCGGAACCGTGCGACTGCTACGGTCGCAGGTTCGAATCCTGCCTCGGGCATGGCTGTGTGTGATGTCCTTAGGTTAGTTAGGTTTAAGTAGTTCTAAGTTCTAGGGGACTGATGACCACAGCAGTTGAGTCCCATAGTGCTCAGAGCCATTTGAACCATTTTTTTTGTCGTGGAAACCACATTGAATGACAAAAAAGTGATGATGTCGTATGGAATTACTACGTCAGTAGTGATAGGTCACTTTCTCTTCGAGCAAATGTGAGAGGCTGCTTTTCAAGCTGTCGTCGTGATGGATCCGAAGCACGCCGATATGTTACACACTCGCATCATCTCAGGCCTTGGAGGTATGACTAAAGTAGGATGACTCTCCACGCCATATTGTTACACGTGTGATAGAACTCTTGCGCACATACAATGACCGAAAAAACCCAACCAGAAGGAGTTGTTCAAGATAAACGAAAGTTGGCAGGCGTATATCTGTGTCTGAAAGATGACTTCTGTTCAAATTTCGCGCCACCCACTCACGAGCGGTGCTGCTAGCGCCTCTGTGATGATGTAAATCAGGTTTGCTTTAAATACGCCTCGTAACGGCCGTGAGTGCTACTTACCTTTGAGACTGAAAATAGTGAATTGGTGTTAGTCACGAATGTCTTTAATTGGACAAGGACACCAGTTTCAACACCTCGCAGAGTTTTGAATGAGGTCGTGTAATAGGGCTACGAGAAGCAGCGTGTTTCTTCTGCGATACAGCAGAAAGACGTGGCAGCAATGTAGCCGCCGTACGCAATTGATGGCAGCGGTGATCACAAGACTGTCGAAAGGAGACCGGGCTTCGGACGGCCATGTGGCACTACTGAAGGGGAAGACCACCGTGTTAGGCGTATGGCTCTAATGCATTGTGCTGCGTCTGAAACCGAAATTCGGTCAGCAGTTGGTACATTAGTGACACAAGGAGCTGTTACAATTCAGTTTCTTCAAGAACAGCTCCGAGCCAGACGCCCTGTAGCGTGCATTAAACTGATCCCAAACCACCGCAATTTGCGACTTCAGTGGTGTCAAGCGAGAGCTCATTTGAGGTCGGAGTGGAGGTCCTTTATGTTTCATGATGAAAGCCGCTTCAGCCTCGGTACCACTGATGGCCGATTGTTGGTTAGAAGTAGGCCAGGTGCGTATCTGCAACTAACCTGTCTGCAGCTTAAAAATATTGGTCTACGTGCGATTTTTTATTACAGCAGGAGCACTCTCGTGTTATCCCAAGCACCCTCAGGGCAAATTTGTGTGTCAGTCCGGTGACTCAACCTTTTGTGGTGCCATTGATGAACAGTATTTCACGGGGTGTCTTCCACAAACATAACACAAGCCCACACATCACTGTCTTAACCAAAAATGCTCTACAGGATGTCGACATGTTGTCTTGGCCTCTTCGATCAGTAGATCTGTCAAGTCGAGGACGTACGGGACTTCATCGGACGACAACTTCAGCATCATCAACAACCAGCATTAACCGACCCCATATGAGCAGTGAAGTGAAATAGGCATGAAACTCCATCCCACAAACTAGCATCCGGCATCTTTATGATACAGTGCATGCACATTTGCAAGCTTGCATTCAACATTCTGGCAGCTACACCGTTTATTAGTGTACCCAGTATTTACATTTCCAGTCGCTTTTCTCGTGCTTACTTTAACCTATGATCTTGCATAAATATGTTATCTAGACTAATGTACTCCCAAAATTTCATTACTCTGGATTAATTATTTCTTCGTGTTGGGATTCTACTTTCCGTGAGTGTTGTTTGGTAAAGACCACGTACTGTGCTATCACTCCCGGGAGGCTTGGCCTCGCAGGTCTCGAGACCCCGATACGTATGATTATTGGTTGTGCGGTTATCTGAAGTCGAAAGTCTGCCGCGATCGAACGAACTCATTAGGAATGCTAAAACACAACATCCGACGGCAATTTCTACCATATCTAGTGATGTGCAGAACAGTGCTGTTAAAAACATTGTCCCTCGACCAAGGTATTGTTGATGAATGACTACCGACATTTTCTGCTTTTGTTGTAAAGAGTATCGTCTTTCCCAAAGACCAGTTGACATACTGATTATTGCTTTGTATGATATGAAGTGCCATCTGTTGTTCATTTTGTACGCTGTTTTCGTTTTAATAGACCCAGTGTCATTTAAAGCGTGTGAGTAAATGTTTACCTCTCAACTTACATCATTACGTAAAATACCGAATTTTCAATTAACGGAGTTTTGGATCAATCTGTGCTCTTGCAGTGACTAAATTAATAATTTTTCACGAAATTGTTTTGTCCTGGAGCGTCGGCGGTTTCAATGATGCGCTTTTTTATGTTTTGCGTATGTTCTTGTGGTCTTCAGTCCTGAGACTGGTGTGATGCAGCTCTCCATGCTACTCTATCCTGTGCAAGCTTCCTCATCTCCCGGTACCTACTGCAACCTACATCCTTCTGAATCTGCTTAGTGTATTGATCTCTTGGTCTCCCTCTACGATTTTTACCCTCCACGCTGCCCTCCAATGCTAAATTTGTGATCCCTTGATGCCTCAAAACATGTCCTACCAACCGATCCCTTCTTCTAGTCAAGTTGTGCCACAAACTTCTCTTCTCCCTAATCCTATTCAATACCTCCTCATTAGTTACGTGATCTACCCACCTTATCTTCAGCATTCTTCTGTAGCACCGCGTTTCGAAAGCTTCTATTTTCTTCTTGTCCAAGCTGGTTATCGTCCATGTTTCACTTCCATACATGGCTACACTCCATACAAATACTTTCAGAAACGACTTCCTGACACTTAAATCTATACTCGATGTTAACAAATTTCTCTTCTTCAGAAACGATTTCCTTGCCATTGCCAGTCTACATTTTATATCCTCTCTACTTCGACCATTATCAGTTATTTTGCTCTCTAAATAGCAAAACTCCTTTACTACTTCAAGTGTCTCATTTCCTAATCTAATCCCCTCAGCATCACCCGATTTAATTTGACTACATTCCATTATCCTCGTTTTGCTTTTGTTGATGTTCATCTTATATCCTCCTTTCAAGACACTGTCCATTCCGTTCAACTGCTCTTCTAAGTCCTTTGCTGTCTCTGACACAATTACAATGTCATCGGCGAAACTCAAAGTTTTTACTTCTTCTCCATGAATTTTAATACCTACTCCGAATTTTTCTTTTGTTTCCTTTACTGCTTGCTCAATATGCAGATTGAATAACATCGGTGAGAGGCTACAACCCTGTCTCACTCCTTTCCCAACCACTGCTTCCCTTTCGTGCCCCTCGACTCTTATAACTGCCATCTGGTTTCTGTACAAATTGTCAATAGCCTTTCGCTCCCTGTATTTTACCCCTGCCACCTTCAGAATTTGAAAGAGAGTATTCCAGTTAACGTTGTCAAAAGCTTCCTCTAAGTCTACAAATGCTAGAAACGTAGGTTTGCCTTTTCTTAATCTTTCTTCTAAGATAAGTCGTAAGGTTAGTATTGCCTCACGTGTTCCAACATTTCTACGGAATCCAAACTGATCTTCCCCGAGGTCCGCTTCTACCAGTTTTTCCATTCGTCTGGAAAGAATTCGCGTTAGTATTTTGCAGCTGTGACTTATTAAACTGATAGTTCGGTAATTTTCACATCTGTCAACACCTGCTTTCTTTGGGATTGGAATTATTATATTCTTCTTGAAGTCTGTGGGTATTTCGCCTGTCTCATACATCTTGCTCACCAGATGGTAGAGTTTTGTCATGACTGGCTCTCCCAAGGCCATCAGTAGTTCTAATGGAATGTTGTCTACTCCCGGGGCCTTGTGTCGACTCAGGTCTTTCAGTGCTCTGTCAAACTCTTCACGCAGTATCTTATCTCCCATTTCATCTTCATCTACATCCTCTTCCATTTCCATAATATTGTCGTCAACTACATCGCCCTTGTATAAACCCTCTATATACTCCTTCCACCTTTCTGCCTTCCCTTCTTTGCTTAGAACTGGGTTGCCATCTGAGCTCTTGATATTCTTACAAGTGGTTCTCTTCTCTCTAAAGGCCTCTTTAATTTTCATGTAGGCAGTATCTATGTTTTGCGTATACAGTTGCAAAATACCAGTGTGAGCCCTAAGACGATCATCAATAGGATCTGCTGAGCGACAGATTATACCCGCAACTCAACTACTTAATAAAATTTACATAACGAATGTAATTAACGCAGTTAATGAAAAGGTAGACCCTAGCATGGAATTCCAGGTATCAGTATTCCCACAATGGAACTGTTAACTAACTTCATGAAAAATGATTTTCTAATTACAAAATCAAAAATCTGTGTCCAGGTGTATTTCAATATTTATTACAAAATCTTAGTACGCATAAGTTGATATAAGACACCACAAAATTTTTTAATGGAGCACACTATAGAAACATCAAAATCAGACATGAAATTATGTATTAATAAGTAGTACTACGGTTGACAAAGATAATTTAAAAGGGAAACGGGTGAGTCAATTGAACTGCCTGACGTATTAATAGCGTATAACAGCCACGACAGGACACTAGTGGTATGCCAGAAGGAGAAAATGACTTTACGTGAAACTCATCTTATCAGTCTATTCGTGAAAAGAAAACGCGAATTTACTGAAAGATTAACAAACATTTAAGTCCGTTCCACGCTAACCAGCCAATGTAGCTAGATATTCTAGCCATTATACTTATGTGGGGTGAGTAGACTGAGTGTTGGAAATAGACGACGCTGAAGGTCTTCCACCAAATCAACCTGCTCGCCTCCAGTGTGAAATCTGAGAGCAGCCTGCCTCTCTCAATCTATGTCTCACTCCAGTCCGCTCCGGAAGTGAACTCCATCAGTCTACTTCAAAGTCTGACGCCAAAATGCAGTCTGCTATCAACAATATGTCTGCCATTAGCGTGTTGTCGGTTACGAGAGTGAATAATGCACACGTCGTCTTTGCTTGTTCTGCTGAGAGTCTCCTCCGAAAAACGTCAACCACCACATAGCAAAACGTTTCTTTGGCACAGGCCTGTAGTAATTTGATTGTTACTTTGTTAATGTCTCCCATGAAACATCGCCATCCAATCGTCTGTTTTCCTGCTCGTACTGCCGTGAGAATTATGAGTAAATGGACCTATGTCATAGTCTCGTTTCTTTAACCACCAATTTGCAGATTTCTCTGAAAAAAATTTTTTTGAAAGCGATGAGTGATCGCCACTTCTTATCTGTCTTCTTCGGAAAACATAGGTTGCAGCATTCATGACCGTCTGACAGAAAAGTTGCCCCTCATCCCATCTGCCTTCGACGAACTTGCAGCCAACGCACAATGCCTTCTGAATAAAGCAGAATGGCGGAAGCGACACGCCGTTAAATGTTAATTACCGCTGAAGGCGAGCCATCACAGGCTATCTTTTTAGCTGGGTCAGCTTTCTGACCACTGCTTTACATATTACTTTGAAGAAGATTGCTGCGGCCTCCAAGACGGTGCCGGAAGAATAATGCCATTCCAGAATATCTGCATAGGGAGGCCAGGAAAGACTCTGGCTCAGTCGACGTCCCGCTCGTAAGTTGCCCCATGGATCCGCTGGGGACTCTCTCACTGCCCCTCACTTTCTGTTAGCGCTGCCTGTTCACAGCCTCGGCTTGTAAGCGAAAACATACTGACGGAAAAGAATCGCAAAACCAAGAAGTAGCTGTGTGACATAAATGAAAGGTGATAGCCGTGTTTCTACATCTGAAAGATGATGTCTATTCAGTTTTCGTTCCAGACACTCATTTTGATAATTTCACGAAGTCAATTGGCTGTAATTGCAACTAAAACCGTAAGAAAAAAAATCACATAAATCAAAATAACACATAGCTTTCTAATTACACATATAGCATGTAAACCGCTAAAAATTCAGAGCTCTGAATAAATATATTCTAAAAATTGATAACAGAAAAATATAGAACTCTTAACATTTAAAAACCATAGAAACGTCAATAATTAACCCCATCAGTAACATCTAATACGAATATCACACCCAGTGGTAATGCGTGGCAACAGTACAGATTATTGTAACGACACAATTACACTACTGGCCATTAAAATTGCTACACCAAGAAGAAATTCAAATGATAAAAGGGTATTCATTGGACAAATATATTATATTAGAACTGACATGTGATTACATTTTCACCCAATTTGGGTGCATAGATTCTGAGAAATCAGTGCCCAGAACAACCACCTCTGGCCGTGAAACGGCCTCGATACTCCTGGGCATTGACTCAAACAGAGCTTGGATGGCGCGTACAGGTACAGCTGTCTATTCAGCTTCAACACGATAGCACAGTTCACCAAGAGTAGTGACCGGCATATTGTGACGAGCCAGTTGCTCGGCCACCATTGACCAGACGTTTTCAGTTGGTGAGAGATTGGTGAGAGATCTCGAGAATGTGCTAGCCACGGCAGCAGTCGAACATTTTCTGTATCCAGAAAGGCCCGTAGAGGACCTACAACATGCGGTCGTGCATTATCCTGCTGAAATGTAGGGTTTCTCAGGTATAGAATTAATGGTAGAGCCACGGGGCGTAACACATATGACATGTAACGTCCACTGTTCAAAGTGCCGTCAATGTGAACAAGAGGGGACCGAGACGTGTAACCAATGGCATCCCATACCATCACACCAGGTGATACGCCAGTATGGCGATGACGAATAAACGCTTCCAATGTGCGTTCACCGCGATGTCGCCAATCACGGAAGAGACCATCATGATACTGTAAACAGAACCTGGATTCATCCGAAAAAATGCCGTTTTGCCATTCGTGCACCCGGGTTCGTCGTTGAGTACACCATCGCACGCGCTCCTGTCTAAGATGCAGCGTCAAGGGTAACCGCAGCCATGGTCTCCGAGCTGATAGTCCGTGCTGCTGCAACCGTCGTCTGACTGTTCGTACAGATGGTTGTTCTCTTGCAAACGTCCCCATCTGTTGACTCAGGGATCGAGAAGTGGCTGCATGGTCCGTTACAGCCATGCGGATGCCTATCATCTCGACTGCTAGTGATACGAGGCCGTGGGGATCCAGCACGGCGTTCCGTATTACCCTCCTGAACCCACCGATTCCATATTCTGCTAACAGTCATTGGATCTCAACCAACGCGAGCAGCAATGTCGCGATACGATAAACCAGAATCGCGATAGGCTACAATCCGACCATCATAAAGTCGGAAATGTGATGTTATGCATTTCTCCTCCTTGCACGAGGCATCACAACAACGTTTCACTAGGCAACGCCGGTCAACTACTGTTTGTGTATGAGATGGTTCAAATGGCTCTGAGCACTATCGGACTCAACATCTTAGGTCATAAGTCCCCTAGAACTTAGAACTACTTAAACCTAACTAACCTAAGGACATCACACACATCCATGCCCGAGGCAGGATTCGAACCTGCGACCGTAGCAGTCCCGCGGTTCCGGACTGCAGCGCCAGAACCGCTAGACCACCGCGGCCGGCTGTGTATGAGAAATCGGTTAGAAACTTTCCTCATGTCAGCACGTTGTAGGTGTCGTCACCCGCGCCAACCTTGTGATAATGCTCTGAAAAGCTAATTATTTGCATATCACAGCATCTTCATTCTGTCGGTTAAATTTCGCGTCTGTAGCACGTCATCTTCGTGGTGCAGCAATTTTAATTGGCAGTAGTGTACATCTGAAAGTTGATGTCCATTCATTTTTCGCACCAGACACTCATTTAGATACTTTCACGAAGTAAAGGTTGCAACTAAAACAGAAAAAAAGATCACATAAAACATAGATTCAAATTACACATAGAGCATGTAAACCTCTAAAAATTCAGAGTTCTGAATAAACGTATTGTAAAATCTGATAATAAAAAATATGGAACCCTTAACCTTTAAAAACCATAGAAACTTCAATAATTAACACCGATCAGCAACATCTAATACGTATATCACGCCCAGTGGCAATGACTTGCAACATCACAGTTTATCGTAACGACACAATTAGAATCTGGCGCCACTGCCTCTACATTGAAGAAGCCGATAAGTTCGGCGAGTTAAATAAACTTAGCAAAGGTTTTTCTTGTGCAAAGACATAAGTCACGCCACTGTAGACCGTTTAGGACATAACATGTACGGGCCGAGATCTTTTTGATGCCGCTCACCTATTGCGTCGCATCCAACAGGCTAGTGCGAACAGCGTGCCTCACGGTAGCGGCTTGTCATGCGGGATATACACTGTTGCGCGGCCAGCACCAAGTTCCCAAACGACTCTTCGGAGGACATACCAGACGCAACCAGGTACTGACAGAGCACGCGTAAGTTGGCTGGTGAGTCATGCCGCGCCCTCTAGCCAGATGCCGTAATATTCGATGCGGAGATATGAAACAGGGGAGACGTCCATCGTTAAAAGCTGACACGTGTCTCAAACTCCACCCCTTAAACAAAAACATCGGGAGAGGGAGTGGCACTGCCTTACAATGATTCTTTACAATGACCAGGTTTAACGTGGCTTACATGAACATGACTGATTTCATTGGAAAGCAAATTTCTAATCAAGAGGGTATATACACTCCTGGAAATGGAAAAAAGAACACATTGACACCGGTGTGTCAGACCCACCATACTTGCTCCGGACACTGCGAGAGGGCTGTACAAGCAATGATCACACGCACGGCACAGCGGACACACCAGGAACCGCGGTGTTGGCCGTCGAATGGCGCTAGCTGCGCAGCATTTGTGCACCGCCGCCGTCAGTGTCAGCCAGTTTGCCGTGGCATACGGAGCTCCATCGCAGTCTTTAACACTGGTAGCATGCCGCGACAGCGTGGACGTGAACCGTATGTGCAGTTGACGGACTTTGAGCGAGGGCGTATAGTGGGCATGCGGGAGACCGGGTGGACGTACCGCCGAATTGCTCAACACGTGGGGCGTGAGGTCTCCACAGTACATCGATGTTGTCGCCAGTGGTCGGCGGAAGGTGCACGTGCCCGTCGACCTGGGACCGGACCGCAGCGACGCACGGATGCACGCCAAGACCGTAGGATCCTACGCAGTGCCGTAGGGGACCGCACCGCCACTTCCCAGCAAATTAGGGACACTGTTGCTCCTGGGGTATCGGCGAGGACCATTCGCAACCGTCTCCATGAAGCTGGGCTACGGTCCCGCACACCGTTAGGCCGTCTTCCGCTCACGCCCCAACATCGTGCAGCCCGCCTCCAGTGGTGTCGCGACAGGCGTGAATGGAGGGACGAATGGAGACGTGTCGTCTTCAGCGATGAGAGTCGCTTCTGCCTTGGTGCCAATGATGGTCGTATGCGTGTTTGGCGCCGTGCAGGTGAGCGCCACAATCAGGACTGCATACGACCGAGGCACACAGGGCCAACACCCGCCATCATGGTGTGGGGAGCGATCTCCTACACTGGCCGTACACCACTGGTGATCGTCGGGGGGACACTGAATAGTGCACGGTACATCCAAACCGTCATCGAACCCATCGTTCTACCATTCCTAGACCGGCAAGGGAACTTGCTGTTCCAACAGGACAATGCACGTCCGCATGTATCCCGTGCCACCCAACGTGCTCTAGAAGGTGTAAGTCAACTACCCTGGCCAGCAAGATCTCCGGATCTGTAGCCCGTTGAGCATGTTTGGGACTGGATGAAGCGTCGTCTCACGCGGTCTGCACGTCCAGCACGAACGCTGGTCCAACTGAGGCGCCAGGTGGAAATGGCATGGCAAGCCGTTCCACAGGACTACATCCAGCATCTCTACGATCGTCTCCATGGGAGAATAGCAGCCTGCATTGCTGCGAAAGGTGGATATACACTGTACTAGTGCCGACATTGTGCATGCTCTGTTGCCTGTGTCTATGTGCCTGTGGTTCTGTCAGTGTGATCATGTGATGTATCTGACCCCAGGAATGTGTCAATAAAGTTTCCCCTTCCTGGGACAATGAATTCACGGTGTTCTTATTTCAATTTCCAGGAGTGTGTATATATATATATATATATATATATATATATATATATATATATATATATATATATATATATATATATAGTGACTATGTCTTTGTCGTTTTGTCGTTCAGACTAGCAGGATGCCTACCACAGTTTCAACTCCCAACTTCCTTCCAGTATGCGAGATCATTATTGATAACTGAAGAAAATTTCTCAAAGCAATCATTTTATTGGATGACCGATTTCGACGGAGCTAAGTTGTCATCATCGGATCTTACACTTTAGAAATTTTACAACATATTATCCATGGTTTTACTAGTCGCTTCACACACCATACCTACACCCCACGACTACGATGATCACTACACATGGGTATGTCAAATGTACTGTCATCAAGCAGTGATAGCAAGAGTGGTGAACCACCAGTACAACCAAAAAATGCAGTTATCCACCAGTGACACTGAACCTACATTTACATCAAAATCGTCATCTGGAGAACACCACAGATTCACACAATGTGAAAATAATGATCTGATTAGGGATTTACATCTTCCACATTGTTGACCTCAGTACTGCAGGAATGGAATCTCTTAGATGACACTCTACGTATGTTTGTGTTTCGGGAGCTTCAGAAAAGAAAACTGAGCGTAATTTCAGTACGGAAGGTGACATCACGTTCTGCAGTGACATTGACAGTTTGTTGGCATTACATACAAATCAGACGAGTGGGAACTCTTTATAGATAGCTCAAAAATAAGCCTGAAGGCCGTGGTATTACACAAAAGTAATGGAAAGCTATACACCCTGTTGCATATGCTCACGTAGCAAAAGAAAGTTATACCATGTTGAAATCCATTGTAAACTGTATTAATTACAATAAGCGTGACTGGCGGGTGTGTGGAGACTTCAAGTCCTTGTAATGCTTTTCGTTTTACAAGAGGCTTTCACTAAGTATTGCTGCTACCATTATGAGTGGGACAGTCTAGCAAGAGAAGCACTAAACACAAAGATAATGGCCTTCAGGTACGGTTCTGTAGCCTGGGTCAAAACATACTGCGGAAGAACCTGTAGTTAATCTGAACAAAATTGTTCTCCCATCACACCACATTAAGGTCGAACTCATGACAGCATTTTTGAAGGTTGTGCACAGGAATGAAGCAGCATTTCGATATCTGTGTAAGCAATTTCCGTGACTCAGCACAGGAAGGACCACATAGGGGCTATCTATTGGCCCACAGATGTACCAGTTGTTGAGGGACACACACTTTGAGTGTACTCTAACCCTTGATCAACTGTGTGCATGGCATTGTTTTCATTATGTGACAGCATTATTACATTTACGCTTTTAAGGCCACGCTGCAACATCACCTTGAAGATGCGCTTCCTCTACTCCCAACTTGATGTGTTCCCACAGGACTGTGGTGCATTCAGTGACGAGCGCGGCGAGCGCTTCCATCAGGACATTTCTCTCATGGATCAATGGTACACTGGACAGCGGGCAACTGTTGCTGTGGTGGCTGATTTCTGCTGGATGCTTCAGAAAGATGCTCCAGACGCCACGCACGAGAGGAAGGCAAAGAAACGACTCGAATAAACCAGATAAGTTCAGTTAATGTATATATACTATTGATCACAGTATTAGTTTCGGTTCTAGTAGAAAATCCACTGTGGACCAGTGTTAGGTACGGATTTTCTAAAAACACTGTCATGCCGATAAATAAAAGTAAATTTTTCTTGTATTTAGGTGTAGAATAATTCGTATTGCTGTGGTGCGCTCTTCATCAATTCTCGTGCAGGCGGCCTAAACTATGAGCAAATGTGACTCATGAAATTTTCCCGGCGTATCGAATATTCCAAAAGATTTCGGGATTGCAGCCGGATCTCATCGACTTCTTTCCACGATATTTCGGCTGCGAACCTTACAGCCATCTTCAGGCGAGTGTTTGACACTGGATATTGCTAGTGCAAGTCGCTCTATTTATACTTAAAAGTGCCGCAGGCGCGCATGCGCAAGTTACCGTAGCATGCGCGCCACCTGTCGATTCCAAGGCCCTCTACAATATTACTGCATCTATGGAGCGCCAACGAATGCATGAAAAAAGTAAAACATGCACACAGATGTGTCCTAAACAATAAAAGGAAAATTTCAATATTAAATTTAAAATTACTTGTCGCTCGACATGTCAGAAGCCATAAAAAGTTTTCTTTTGGTTGAAATTAAAGAAATCAACGGGTCCCAGGCCTTATTCAATAAAAAGCCGCCATCACGATTAATGAGATTTTCCGCTAAACGTATTTCGACGGATTCCTTCACAACTGAATCCCAGAAGGATCTCGATGGGGCCAAGATTTTCGTGGCCGAATAATCCATAGTATGTCCTGTGGATATACAATGTTCGGCTATAGCCGACTTACTGGGCTGTGAAAGGCGAGTGTGGTGCTCATGTTCAACGCAGCGGTCGTGTACTGTGCGTGTGGTTTGACCAATGTAGGCTTTCCCACACTCGCAAGGTATTTTATAAATTCCAGCCTTCCGTAATCCCAGATCATCCTTGGCTGAGCCCAGAAGAGCACGAGTCTTTGTAGGTGGCCGGAAGATTGCTTTCACACGATGTTTCTTTAAAATTCTGCCTATTTTCGATGAAATGTTCCCGACATATGGGAGAAGTGCTCTGGACTTAAACACCTCCTTATCCTCTTGATCTTGTGGGTGGTCACGATTTTTCCTCCTTAAAGCAGTACTGACCTGATGTGCAGAATATCCATTATGTTGAAATACCGATTTCAAGTGCTCTAATTCGTCTGCAAGGCTGTCTTTATCAGACACGACATGTGCCCTATGCACCAACGTTCGAAGAACACCCATAGTATGTGACGGGTGATGACAGCTTGACGCCTGTAGGTACAGATCCGTATGCGTGGGTTTTCGATAGACAGAATGCCCCAATGACCCATCCACCCTGCGTTTAACCATGACGTCCAGAAATGGTAGGCAACCATCCTTTTCAACTTCCATCGTAAACTGAATGTTTGTGTGGATGGAATTCAGATGTTGTAAAAACCGTGAAAGCTCTCCTTCACCGTGAGGCCACACTACAAAGGTATCGTCCACGTACCGCCAGAAGACTGTTGGTTTCAACATCGCCGAATCGAGAGCCCTCTCCTCAGAGTCTTCCATATAAAAGTTGGCTACCAGAGGGGACAGAGGACTGCCCATGGCAACACCGTCAAGTTGCTCAAAATATTCATTATTAAATAGAAAGTAAGTAGAGGACAGGGCATGGTGAAACAGCGCCGTTATATCGGCCGTAAACTTATTGCCGATAAGTGACAATGAATCCAAAAGAGGGACCCTCGTGAAGAGTGAAACGACATCGAAACTTACTAACAAGTCCGAATCCTTCAGCTGTAGTGTTCTCAGTCTATTGATAAAGTCCGCAGAGTTGCGAATATGGTGCGTACATTTGCCAACGAAAGGTCTCAGTAGCGAAGCCAAATGACTAGATAAATCATATGTTGGAGCACCGATATTGCTCACTATGGGGCGTAAGGGCACATTATCCTTATGGATCTTTGGAAGACCATATAACCTAGGTGGAATAGAACTGTGAGGTCTCAATCTTTTCACAACTTCTTGCGGCAGGGAAGAGGAGTTTAGCAACTCAGACGTTTTCCTTTCTACTTTCCGAGTAGGGTCTTTATCAGGCTTCCTGTACGTTGTCTCACTCAGCAAACTATATATCTTCTGATCATACATATCACGTGGCAACAGCACAGTAGCATTCCCCTTATCCGCCGGAAGGACCACCGTCTGAGGATCTTCCCGTAACTTGCGCAGCGCAGCCCTTTCCATTGAAGAAATGTTGCTCTTCTGAGGCCGAGTTCTCGTAAGAGCGCGACATGTTTCCCGCCTGATTTCTTCTGCTGCTTCACTGGATAGAGGCCTGACAGCTTCTTCAACAGCACTAATAAAATCTGTTAAAGGTAAGGTCCTAGGTGTCGGTGCGAAGTTCAGACCTTTACCAAGTACCGACAGTGTCACGTTGTCTAAATCCTTATCCGTGAAATTTACCACAGAGCGTCGAAAAACATCTTCTTGTCGTGACGTTGCTGACAGCCGGTCGAACTTCGATGATTGTCTTAAAGAATACTCCGTCGAAATACGTTTAGCGGAAAATCTCATTAATCGTGATGGCGGCTTTTTATTGAATAAGGCCTGGGACCCGTTGATTTCTTTAATTTCAACCAAAAGAAAACTTTTTATGGCTTCTGACATGTCGAGCGACAAGTAATTTTAAATTTAATATTGAAATTTTCCTTTTATTGTTTAGGACACATCTGTGTGCATGTTTTACTTTTTTCATGCATTCGTTGGCGCTCCATAGATGCAGTAATATTGTAGAGGGCCTTGGAATCGACAGGTGGCGCGCATGCTACGGTAACTTGCGCATGCCCGCCTGCGGCACTTTTAAGTATAAATAGAGCACTTGCACTAGCAATCTCTCCATAGCACGGATTCCTACACCTTTTTCCCCTCTGCCGGTGTGCCCCAAGGCTCCGTCCTCTCCCCCCTTCTGTACCTTTTGTACACGGCGGACATGCCGCCGCCGTCACCCCCCGTCCACTTTCTCCAGTTTGCCAATGACACTGCCTTCCTTGCCCTTGCCCCCACCCTACAGCGCTCCCAACACCTTCTCCAATCCCATCTTGACCGGTTCACCGCTTGGTGCAACCAATGGTTGCTCAAGGTCAATCCCTCCAAAACCCAGGCGATCATTGTAGGCAAAACCACCCCTTCCTTCCGCCTCCTTGATTTCTATCTCACCATCTATGGCCGTCCCATCGCTCTCACTCCCACCCTTAAGTACCTTGGCGTCACCCTCGACCGCCGCCTCTCCTGGACTCCCCACCTCCGGACAATCCAAGCCAAGGCACGCTCCCGACTCAGTCTCCTCAAGCTCCTCTCCGGCTGTACGTGGGGTCTGGACCCCTCCACCATCCTCCACACCTATAAATCCCTCATCCGCCCTATCCTTTGTTATGCCCATCCGGCTTGGATCTCCGCCCCCCCTACCTTTTATAAATCCCTCCATATCCTTGAACTTCATGCTCTCCGCCTCGTCTATCGCATCCGTCTCCCCTCCCCCACGCGGATCCTGTACGATCTCATCCCCTTCCCCCACCTCCTCCTTTTCCTCGAAAGGATACGGATCCTGTACACCTCCCGCAAACTCGATCCTCCTCACCCGCTCGTTTCCCCGATCCTCTCCCACCCCCACCCGCTGCCGTGCCTGTATTCGCACGTCCCACCCGGTCTCCATCTCTCCATCCTCCTTACCCTCTCACAAGGTGGCTTCCACCAGCTCCCCCTCCCTGATGATGCCCTCCTCCCCTCCATCTACCCCACCTACCAACTTTGATCCTCCCGCCCTCCTCCTGTGCTTGCTCCTCTGGGCACCCTCCCTCCCTTCTCTCCCTTTTCCCTCCCTCCTCCATTTCTCCCCCCTCCTCCCCCGGGCTTCCCATCCCCTGTCCCTCTCCTCCTGCCCCCATCTCCTCAGCCATTGGCATCCTTTTTCTCCCCTCTCCCCCACCTCACCCCTGTTCCCCTCTTGGCAGGTACCCAGACTCGCACACGCTAAGTGGACATTCGCGCGCTGGAGATCACCGCCATCAGTGTTTCGTGTGTGCCGTCATGTTTAGTGTTCAGTGTTCACCATCACACGCCGTCGTTCACCAGTGCCATCGTCTTCTTCAGTGTTTGTGCGTCGTGTCAACAGTTCGTAGTGTGGATTGTCATCGAGTGTGAACGGCTTCATGTTTTTTTATGTTCATGTGTCTACTGTTTTTTCCCGCCGTTTTTCCAAGTGATGTCTCTTCTCTGTTTATATCATTGTACTCTCTTCGGCTGAAGAGCGGCGTCTTGTGCTGCTGCCAGCCTACCTGTTCCACAGGTTTTAAAATTACAATAAAGAAAAAAAAACTAGCAATCTCCAGTGTCAAACACTCGCCTGAAGATGGCTGTAAGGTTGGCAGCCGAAATATCGTGGAAAGAAGTCGATGAGATCCGGCTGCAATCCCGAAATCTTATGGAATATGAGCAAATGCCTTACAAAGAAAATCCCATGAAGGAACAAATTAGCTTTGTATGGTTTAACAGTTAAACCAGTTTCCTGCAACTGGTTCAAAATTTCACATAAGTATGTTAAATATTTTTGAAGGTTTTAGTTTATATCTCTGCATCACAAAGCACACTTAAACTTAAGCTCACCCAAACCTGAGTACAATAAACGTCAAAGAACCGCAGTCCCTGTTAATAAACGAAATAGTCCAATTCAAATAAATTGCAATCGTTACAGAAAGGTGTGAGAGGTTTAAGTTTTTCCATTAAGGACATCCATTAAGGGCACCAGATTGCAGGCTTGGTTAAGTTCTGTTCTTGTTGAGGTCTTGAGTCTGACGACCGGTTTGATACAGCTCTCCATGCTACTCTATCATGTGCGAACCTCTTTATCTCCAAGTAGCTACTCAAACCTGCATCATTCTGAATTTTCTTACTGAATTCATCTCTCGGACTGCCTCTACCATTTTTACTCCCCGCACTTCCCTCCAATACTAAATTGGTGATCCCTTGATGTCTCAGAATGTGTCCTATAGACCGATCCCTTCTTTTGGCCAAGATGTGCTACAAACTTCTTGCCTCCTCATTACTTACATGCTTCACCCATATACTCTTCAACATCCTTCTGTAGCACCATATCTCAAAAGCTTGTATTCTCTTATTTTCAACTTGTCTAAACAGATTATCGTCCATTTTTCACTTCCATACATGACTACACTCGAGACAAATACTTTCAGAAAAGACTTCCAAACACTTAAATCTACATTCGATGTTAATAAATTTCTCTTCTTCTGAAATTCTTTTCTTGCCATTACTTGTCTACATTTTATATTCTACCTACTTCGGCCATCATCAGTTATTTTGCTGCCCAAATAGCAAAATTCGTCTAGTGTCGTAAATGTCTCGTTTCCCAATCAAATTCCCTCATCATAACCTGATTTAATCCGACTACATTCCATTATATTTGTTTTGCTTTTGCTGATCTTCTTATATCCTCCATTCAAGATACTGCGCATTCCGTTCAAATGGTCTTTCAATTCCTTTGCGGCCTCTGACAGAATTAGAATGTCATCGGCTAACCTCATTGTTTCTGTTTCGTCTCCCTGAACTTCAGTTTCAACTACTAATTATTCTTTCGTTTCCATTGTTGCTTGTTCAGCTTATAAATTGAATAACATTGGGGATAGGATACAACCCTGTCACTCTCACTTCTCAATCACTACTTCCCTTTCATGGGCATTGACTTTTATATTTGTCCTGTGGCTTTTGTACAAGTTGTAAGTAGCCTTTCGCTCTCTGAATTTTACCCTTGCTGCCTTCAGAATATTTGAAATGGAGTATCCCAGTCAACATTTTCAAAAGCCTTCTCCACGTCTACAAATGCCATAAACGTTGGGTATGACGTCCCACAACCCATCTTGCAAGATACGTTGTACAGTCAGTATTGCCTCGCGTGTTCCGACATTTCTCTGGAATCCGAACTGATATTCACTGAGGTCTACCAGTTTGTCCATTTCCTGTAAAGAATTCATGTTAAGTTTGTTGAATCATAAATTATTTAACTGATAGTTCGGTAATTTTCACAGTTGTCAGCAACTGCTTTCTTTGGAATTGGAATTGTTACATACTTCTTGAAGTCTGAGGGTTCTTCCCTTGTCTCATACATCTTCCACACCATATGGGGAAGTTTTGTCATGGCTGGCTCTTCCAAGGCGATCAGTAGTTCTAACGGAACAACGTCTACTCCCAGAGACTTGTTTCAAGTTATATATTGAAGAACTCCGTCCAATTCTTCTCGTAGTATCATATCTCCCATCTCATCTTCATCTACGTCAAACTCCCTTTCTATAATATTACCTTCAAGAACGTCTCCCTTGTATAGACCCTCCCTTTCTAAAATATTACCATCAAGAACGTCTCCCTTGTATAGACCCTCTATATACTCCTCCCAATTCTTTCCCTTCTTTTGCTTAGGACTGGTTTTATATGTGAGCTGTTGACAGTCATTCAGCTGCTTCTCTTTTCGCCAAAGGTCTCCTTAATTTTCCTGTAGGCGGTATCTACCTTTCCACTAGTGAAATATGACTCTGAATCCCTATTTGTACTTTAGCCGTTCCTGCCTAGCCATTATGCTCTTCCTGTCAATCTCATTTTTTAAACGTTGTACTCCCATTCATCCGTTTCACTTGCTGAATTTTTATATTTTCTCCTTTCACCAGTTAAATTCAGCACCTCTTGTGTTATCCAAGGATTTCTATTAGGCCTTGTCTTTCTACGACTTGATCCTCGGCTGCCTTCAATCTTTCATCTCTTAAAACACCCATTCGTCTTCTACTCCTGCATTACCCCCATTTGATTTTGTATTTACAACCCTGCTTTCACTTGACCAAAAGACCTCTTATCTTACTACCGAATTGCACTAATTCCCACTATATCTAACTTCAGCTGATCCATTTCCCTTTTTAAATCTTCTAACCTACCTGCCCAATCATAGCCTATAACATTCCACACTCTGATCTGTAAAATGTCAGTTATGTTTCTCCTGATGATATATAGCAACAGTCATGTGGTGAAATCAAATTAAGAATAAGTATTATCAAAAATAAATCTTCCGAAAAAGAATCTATTGACAGAAACAGAAATTCTCATTTTTCTAGACATTGAAGAAACCAAGTTCATTTGTAAATATCACGTGTTTCCTGATAAACAGACCTTCTGTCTCAGGGTACAAGATGGTACACAACTAACGAAATAGGGCTTAAACTTTAACAAGTTATGTAACTAGTTTTAAAAGTATAAAAAAATTTACTCACCATTAAACCCCGTACTTGAAGAATTAACAGACTCCTCAAAATAACTTTAATGTATTATACAGCATTCAAATACACTGAAGCACCAAAAGATACTGGTATAGGCATATATATTTAAATACAGAAGCATGTAAAAAAACACAGAATACGGCCTTGCGGTCTGCAACGCCTATGTAAGATAACAAGGGTCTGGCGCAGTTATCGGATGGGTTACTGCTGCTACAATGGCAGATTATCAAAATTTAGGTGAGTTTGAACGTGGTGTTGTAGTCAGTTCACGAGCGGTGGGATACAGCATTTCCGACGTAGCGATGAAGTGGGGATTTTCCCGTACGACACTTTTACGAATGTACTGTGAATATCACGAAACCGGTAAAATATTAAATCTCTGACATCGCCGCTTCCGGAAAATGATCCTGCAAGAAAGGGATCAACGACGACTGAAGAGAATCGTTCAACGTGACAGACGTGCAACCCTTCCGAATATTGCTGCAGATTTCAATGCTGGGCCATCAAAAAGTGTCAGCGTGCGAACCATTCAACGAAACATCATCGATATGAGCTTTTGGAGCCAAAGGCCCACTCGTACACGCTTGATGACTGCACGATACAAAAGCTTTACGCCTCGTTTGGGCTAGTCAACACCGACATTGGACTGTTCATGACTGGAAACATGTTGTCTGATCGGACGAGCCTCGTTTCAAATTATATCGAGCGGATTGATATGTATGGGTATGGCGACAACCTCATGGGTCCATGGACCCTGCATGTCAGCAGGGGACTGTTCAAGCTAGTGAAGGCACTGTAATGGTGCGGGGCGTGTGAAGTTGGAATGACATGGAACCTTTATAAGTCTAGACACGAGTCTGACAGGTGACACGTATGTATGCATCCAGTCTGGTCACCGTCATTCATTCATGTTCATTGTGCATTCTGACGGACTTGGGCAATTCCAGTAGGTCAATGCCACATCCCACACGTCGAGAATGGCTACAGGTGGGCTCCAGGAACACTATTCTGAGTTTAAACACTTTCACTGGCAGCCAAACTGCGCAGACATGAACATTATTGAGTATATCTGGGATGCCTTACAACGAGCTGTTCAGAGGCGATGTCCACCCCGTAATACTCTTACGGATTTATAGACAGCCCTGCAGGATTCATGGTGTTAATTCCCTCCTCCAGCACTATTTCAGACATTAGTTGAGTCTATGGCACGTCGTGCTGCCGCACTTCTGCGTGCTTGTAAGGGGGGGGGGGGGAGGGCTACACGATATTAGGCGGGTGTACCAGTTTCTTTGGCTCTTCAGCATGTAGAGAACACATAATAATTACATATACTGCACAAACCACAAAAGAATGACTTTGTGCCATCCATATTTTGCCAAATGTCTGAAGGCGATGAGATATTGTATTGTTCAATATGACGAAGTACGCTAGAGGCAATCGATCCAAGACCAAACAAGTGAAAAATGAGAAAACCACTGTGTATACGATGTTTCTTTCCTTTTTCTCTCCGACATGACTCGTATATTCAGCCATGAAATTTTCTGGTACGTAGAAGAGTTGAGACAAACCTCACCATAAGCGTGAATATGAATGATCAGGCTGACATTTTCGCATATACGATGAGGGGTGTGCTGATTTCAGCTGATCCGAAACAGTGTGAAGTTGTTGTATCCATGTAGCAGGAGAACCTGTCGCTACCACTTCCCCACCAGTTGTAACTGAATTCTAATTACTTCAAATGTCTGATCGTATGTGATTGTAATTAGGAGCGTACCCAGGAACAGCGGTAGGAGGAGAGAAAGGGAGAGGTACGGAGTAGACGGGAGGTTGTGGGTTGGGGAGGAACTAAGTCCCATTTCTGACTAAAAACTAAAATTGACTACTACTGAAGAATTTCTTATCAACAAACAAGCATATTAACATGAACGTACTAATAACAATGTGTTTATCTGAGAGAGTATAATTTGAATGCGATTTGTACATATTAATTTGACCTCCTGCAGATAATGTTCAGATATTCGAGAATGCACTGTCCAGTCACATTTATGTGACCATCGCCTATGTATGAAGTTAGCGTGCAATAACCGCTCGCAGATGGCAGGTGGTAGCACTAGCAGTGGAGCGTACATAAAGCGTGAAGGGGGGATGTGGGAAAGAGTGCATTCATTGTCTTAATGCAGAAACGGGGTGATTTATCTGACGTCCATGAGGGCATGATCATTGGCTTTCCGGTCTAAGTTGGAAGCATTTCCGAAACGGCTAAGTTTTTAAATTGTTTATATTCTGCTGTGGTTAAAATACACCGTACATGGTAAATAAAAATGTCGTGTGACTAGGGCCTCCCGTCGGGTAGATCGTTTGCTGTGTGCTAGTCTTTCGATTTGACGCCACTTCGGCGACTTGCGCAGCGATGGGGATGAAATGATGATGATAAGAACCACACAACACCCAGTCCCTCAGTGGAGAAAATCTACGACTCAGCCTGGAGTCGGACTCTGGCCCTTACGATTGATATTCTGTCGCGCTGACCACTCAGCTACCGGTGGCGGACACCGTACGTAGTAAAATAGCGCTATCCAAAACCGGCGCCGTGGCCTCTGTGGTGCACCACGGGCCATAGATGACAGGGGTGAACGAAGACTGCGGAGATTATGGGCGAATAAGTGTGCAACTGCTGAGCAAATGATCGCCCGAGTGGACCAAGGTGATACTAACAGTATTTCTTCAACGACCGATCAGCGAATGATGATGCCTATGGGCTTTCTCAGCAAGATATTAGTTGATGTGCCCATGTTGACTGCTGTTCATTGGCGACGAAGGCTGGTATTTGCACGCCAATACTGTAATTAGACTTCCACTGAGTGTCGACACGTAGGCTTTTCGGATGAATCACGTTGTCCGTTGGCGTGTGCGGCACTGCAACAATTGTCCCAAATGTCCAGGCCGGAGGAGGCATTCCCTCAATGATATCGTCATTCTCGAAGGCGCAGTGGATCAACCCAAGTATGCATCTATCCATGGTGACCATGTCCATCACCACAGGCAGTTTGGGTTTTCCTCGGCACGATGGCATCTACCAGTAGAACAAAGCAACGTGTCACACCTCTCGCAGTGTATTTGCGTGGTTCTTCGGGCACCAGGACCAGTTTACCCTTATCTCCTGGCCACAAATTTTTCAGGACTGAAGCTGAATTTGGAACTTTCGGGCCAACACGATTGGGATCTTCGGGCCACGATTCCTCAACCGAGATACCTAGTGCAGTTGACCATTGGAGTCGGCATGGCTCCACAGCCCCTGTGTACCTTCAAGACCTCATTGACTCTCTTCTGCTCTTTCGCGTTGCAAATGGTCGGAATTCACGATTTTGACAAGTGGTCACAATAATGTGACTGAACGGTTCATTTCTTGAATTTTTTAACGTTGACTGTGTAACGGTATAACATCCGTACATATAATGAATGCAATATTATCGCTGCGTCAACAATTCTTTTTAGCGACCTCGGAAAACAATGGAGCCACTCTCGCAACTTCGTAGTGAGCCATGGAGCAGTTTGAATTCACAGAAAATTCCGCGTGTGGACTGTTAATTTGTGACACACAATATTAGCTAAAAATGTGGGTTTGTGCTATGGAGAGTTTAGCTCTGTTCATAATGAGTGCTCTAGTTTCATTGACGATGAATTTTCATAATTTACGGGTAGACATCCTTCCAACAGTAAATATGTATTTTGGACTCAGCAAAGCTCACCAAACAAGGAAAGGAGGAAATGTACTGTAGTCATCGGCTGATGCATCTTACAAATGGCCACACGAGAAAATATTTCTCGAATTGAAGGTACAACGCTACTGGAAGCTTTCAGAACATGTCTGTCAGAACCATATGGAAAAAGAGCAGTTGTAGTTAGAAAAACTGAGGACAACGAAATGAATTCGAGATATCACGACAAATGGGGATGAGTACGTTTGCTACTAACCAGTCTCCACTGCCTGCTCTGACCTTCCTCAGTTTTAACTATGCCCTCTTTGTTGGGGGGGGGGGCGGCAACACGGCGGGAGGGGGGATGGGGGAAACGCGTTTTCTTTCAGTGGGGGAGTGAGAAGGGATGCTGCTCCTGCACTCTTATATACTGACGATGACATGATAAACAATCATCTATCAAGAATGTGGCAATTTTCGTTTTCTATGATCGCGTTCCACTCATGTCTCCCAGTCTTCATTGACCATAAGGCACGATACAAGAACTACAATCCGTCCGTACACAAATTATTGTAAATTTCGCGACGTATGATTCGGCGACTGTTGACGGTTTAAGGCAGTGTCACCGCTTGTAACGACGAACCGAGACAATATCATCGAAACGTAAAAATTAAGTTACTGCCGTTTTTCTGTTTTCACTGTTATTACATTTAGCTTCTGAGTCATGATGGATTAACCACAACCAAGACCACTTAGAAACTAATTTGCGCAGGACGACGTATACACTATATAATCGAAAGTATCCGGACACCACCAAAAATATACGTTTCTCGTATAAGGTGCTTTGTGCTGCAACCTATTTTCAAGTACAACATGTCGGCCAGTTTAGTAGTCAATAGATATCGTGAGAGAGCGGAATGGGACGCTCCGCGAACTCACGGACTTCGAACGTGAGCGTATGGCATTGGTGGCCGGGAGACCCCTAGCAGGGGGGTTCGGCCGCCGCTCCACAAGTTCTTTAACGCCACTACGGCGACTTGCGAGTGAATGAGGATGAAATGATGATGAAAGACACACAACACCCAGTCGTCTCAAGGCAGAGAAAATCCCTGACCCCGCCGGGAATCGAACCCGGGACCCCGTGCGCGGGAAGTGAGAACGCTACTTCAAGATGTGACTGGTTGTCACTTGCGTCATACGTCTGTACGCGAGATTTCCACACTCCTAAACATCCCTACGTCCACTGTTTCCGTTGTGATATAAAGTGGAAACGTGAAGGGACACGTACAGCAAAAAGCGTACAGGCCGATCTCGTCCGTTGACTGACGGAGACCGCCGACAGTTGAAGAGAGTCGTAATGTGTAATAAGGCAGACATCTACCCAGACCGTCACACAGAAATTACAAACTGCATGAGGATCCACTGCAAGTACTATGTCAGTTAGGCAGGAGGTGAGAGAACTTGGATTTCATGGTCGAGCGGCTGCCCATAAGCCACACATCACGGCGGTAAATGCCAAACGACGCCTCGCTTGGTGTTAAAGGAGCGTAAATATTGGACATTGAACAGTTGAAAAACCTTGTGTGGAGTGACGAATCACGATACACAATGTGGCGATCCGATGGCAGGGTGTCGGTAAGGCGAATGCCCGGTGAACGTCATCATCCAGCGTGTGTAGTGCCAACAGTAAAATTCGGAGGCGGTAGTGTTATGGTGTAGTCGTTTTTTTTCATGGAGGGGCTGCACCCCTTGTTGTTTTGCGTGGCACTATCACTGCACAGGCCTACATTGATGTTTTAAGCAGCTTTTTGCTTCCCACTGTTGAAGAGCAATTCGGGGATGGCGATTGCGTCTTTCAACACGATCGAGCACCTGTTCATAATGCACGTCATGTGGCGGAGTGGTTACATGACAATGGCATCCCTGTAATGGACTTGCCTGCACAGAGTCCTGACCTGAATACTATAGAACGCCTTTGGGATGGTTTGGAACTTAGACTTCGTGCCAGGCCTCACCGACCGACATCGATACCTCTCCTCATTACAGCACACCGTGAAAAATGGGTTGCCATTCCCCAAGAAACCTTCCAGCACATGACTGAACTTAAGCCTGCGAGAGTGGAAGCTGTCATCAAGGCATGAATTCCAGCATGACCTATGGAGGGCGCCACGAACTTGTAAGTCATTTTCAGCCGGATGTCCGGATACTTTTGATCACATGGTCTACACTATCGTATTTTAGCGTAAATGAGGACATGGTCACATGAAGACATGAGTGGAAAGCGTTAAGAAAAATTGCTGAGTTTCTGATAGGCGTTTGTTCAACATGTTCGGACCCGAAAACGGTATACTCCCGTGGCTAAAAAAGTTTATTGGAATGGTACATAAGCCTTTCCAGTGCCGAAGCGAATTATCAAAGACAAATAATGTACGCTTGGGTTATTATCAGTATCTGTGCTCTTGCCTTTCAAGGAGTATTTACAGGCATTAATCTTTGACGGGTACCTGGAGCGAACTTGTGCTTACCCATGTTAGTGATCAGTTAACTAACGTGTTGTTATTTCGTCACATGGGTTTGCGTCGAGTCTAGCTTACCTGACTGTTTCGCCCTGTAGCGCACAACGAATTAAGCTGCACAGGCGAGCCAAATCACTGCAATTAGGAAGTTACTAAACCAATCAACCAACCAATCAACCGAACTTGGCCCTTAGGCTTGCGTTGGCGGTGCGTTCCGAACCCAGACCGAGCGCCACCTAACTTCCGTCGCACTCCACTGGGAGGCCCTTACATACAGTAACCATCACCTTACGCACGAAGTGAATACTAGACGCTGCTGCACGTGACTCGTCATTAGATACTGAATTAATTAATATTCGCGCTACTTGTGACCCGTTTACTCACCTCCCATTACGACTACTCATTAACAATAACTTTTGAATACTGTTATTGATAATAATAGTAGCAATAAATTGCATAACGTTTGGCAATTTCGAAGAAATTTTTACAGATTAACTTCTATAAGTTGATGAGATGCAAGCATAATTTATTTAAAACGGCGTACGTAGCTGATTTAAATGTATCTGGTAGTTTACGCTGAAATAGCTCTAATGATAAGGATGATGATGATCATGATGATGATGATGACGACGACGACGGGAAGGTTATTTGGGCGCACGACAAAAATGTCATTTATACGGTCTCTAATGTATTCTTGGTATTCAGTGAGAGCGATATGAATCCTCTTTTTACTGTGTGAGTCATACAGTACATGTTTTTCACAGTCGATATGTTACGCCACAAAGATTCGGAGTGCAAGCAGTATGAGCTTTCGTTGTCAATGGTTTGTTTATGCGAATACAGTATTTAGGTGCATTATGAGACAGCGTCCGGTGGCAGACACGCTGCTGTTTGGGAAAATAACTAGCAGAAAACAGTATGTTACATTCTGGAAATAAGGTTTTGTAAAGACTGATTTTCGAAGTGTGAAGATATTCAGGTAATATTGCCACTGCTTTGCTCCCAAGCACGCACATTTTATGAGTTCGAGGAAGGAAAATTTTCGGTATGATTTTTCTTTATTGATTCGGATAGGTTAGTTTGATAGTGGAGACGAAAGTAAACCAAATCATCTGCTCACAATGCTTGGACTCAGAGTCATAGATTCACCATTCCTTTGCGATTTCATTAAGGAGTTACGTGGAGGAGCTATATTTTTATAAGAGGTGAACTTTACAAAAATCGTAGTAACCGTCAAAAGCCAGTTTCAGAACACATTTTTTTAATACTAATCTCTTCCACATCATTTAGGATAATCTGTTTTTCTTTTTAGTGGAACGCCACCGCATTGCACTTACAAGGAAACATTCTCAAGTGGCAATAAACTATCTTGATGAGAATTGCGGATATGTACAGGGTCAAAATAATGCAATACGTACTTTTTTTTGTTTGGCCTAATTTGATTTGTAAGGCGTAAAACCTACCCCGAAGTGTGCTTCTCACCTAGCACTCCCGCCTTTTCATAGTTTTAAAAAAAACTGATGGTGAATTTGGATCGAGAATTCGAAAAAATCTTTCTGAAGTCCCAAATGTCCTTGTGACAGCCACGAAATCTGGTAAACAAACGTCTGACCAAGTCAAAAGATAATGCAAGGATGTTTTATTCCTCAGAGAGAAAAATGTCGGGATCCCAAAGGACTTGACGGCACGTGTACAGTCGTGACATGTATATGGCTTCTGATGTTGGAAGAACTTCGTGAAAAGATTTTCAGATCTAGTTCTCTTGAACGATTGTTATGGCACTCGACACTTGAGAAGCACTGTAATCAAGCTGCAGTCGCTAGTATATAATTATTCAAAAAATGGTTCAAATGGCTCTGAGCACTATAGGACTTAACATCTGAGGTCATCTGTCTCCTAGAACTTAGAACTACTTAAACCTAACTAACCTAAGGACATCACACACATCCATGCCCGTTGCAGGATTCGAACCTGCGACCGGAGCGGTCGCGCGGTTCCAGACTGAAGCACCTAGAACCGCTCGGCCACACCGGCCGGCTTACAATCATTATTATTAAAAATAAAACTCCATCCGCTGTACTTAAGATTTCATATTTATTTGAATACTAGTTTCGACCATGCGTCAACGCCATCGTCAGACGCGTACACTTTTATGATATCAGTTGTGTGTGGCTGAATACTAGAAGTCCGCGGTGAGACCATTACGTGCACGTGGAGCACGTATTGGTCTCACCGCGGACCTCTAGTACTCAGCCACACGCAATTGCTCCGTGGAGCACGTATTGTTCTCACCGCGGACTTTTAGAAGTCAGCCACACACAATTGATATCATCAAAGTGTACGGGCCTAAAGATGGCGTTGACTCAACGTCGAAACTAGTAGCCAAATAAATATGAAATCTTAAGTACAGCTGGAGGATTTTCATTTTTAATGATAATTATATCAGCTGATGTCCCACAATCATCCAATTTAAATATGGATGTACGAAGAGTATATAATCAGTTCTCTTTGTCAAGGCTGACCAGTATGCCTGATAGAAATCGGGATATTTAGTGGGTCATCCGCAACAGTTTTAAATCCTGCTGAATATTTTTTTATATTATGTTCTCTGCCATGTATATCAAATGAAGAAATTTCGTTCACTTTATCCGCATGGTGTCACAAAACATTATGCTTTAACCATTTTGTATTACGACGTAACTGTCATCAAGGAGTGTGACTGAATGAAATTTAAAATGTTTATTTGACACCACAAACGGCCGTCAAGCCACGGTCACTAATACCATAAAATTTTTAAAATGGTACGTAACTGAGTCGTCATTTTCAAATGTAATTACAAGCCTGGAAAACTACATAAATAATTTCAACCACACTCCTTTCAAATATTACGAAAAATACATTAAAACCAGTAAACTGAAGCAATGGCAGCAGGAACGGGTCACAAGACGTCATGACATGTTTTGGTTCATCAGTCATTTCACACTTTAATACACTGTAGATGAAAACTGCATCGGAATGGAATGTATTATATATTGTTGCACTACGTCCTGCGGTGATGCAACGATCATTTTGGGAACAAAGGTTCACATGTGATCTTATAACGTGCAGCAAACCCAGAACCAGAATGCAGTACGCAATCGTAGTGTCTTCTGCTAATGAAATCTTACAAAGACGATGCACTCCCATTTGGGGCTAACACAGGACTAATCTTAGATTGAGCCTCTTAGCCTCTTCATCTAACATCTCATGTGCGGGTAGGTAGAGTGAACATATCGTCAAACAACACCGATTGTTTACAGGCTGGTTATGAGGAAGAGAAGCAAGGAGTGATAGGTGTTACTGATGGAAACAGCCAAACAGCTATCGGTGCCTTAGCTCCCTCTCTACTAAGGCCATCCATTTTGTCGAAAAAGTAGCCACATAGCTCAGGGCCGTCAGAGAATTTAAAATGCATCTCTTGACATTGGTCTACCCTGAGCCAAAACATCATCATCTACGTCCATACTACACCAGGCTCCTTACAGCGCTGGGCGGAGAGTACCACGTATCACTACTAGAAATTGCCTTTCATGATCCACTTGCAAATGTAGCTAGGGAAGAACGCCTGTCTGTAAGACTATGTGCGATCTCTAATGTGTCGCACCTGACCTTCGTGGTCCTTATACGATATGTGCGTTAGCGACAGCAGAGTCCTTGTGCATCTGGACTCGAATGCGGGTTCTCTAAACTTCCGCAATAGTGCCTAGCGTAAACAGTGTCGTCTTTCCTCCAAGGACTCCCGTTTTAGTTCACGAAGCATGCCCTTAACAAATGTAAACGTGGTCCGTAGTAGGCTGTAACGTGATTTTTATTTAATCGTGCGATTAGCTAATTTCGACTACTTGTCACTGTCAAGAACGTATAAAACAAACATGGAAAGGCACTACAGTGTCTGCATACTTCACCATGTATAACACCGTGTATAACACCGCACATTAAGGTAAAACGTTACTGCACAAACGTCTTACAATCACATGTGGTAATTAAGTCGTTCTGTTCTTTCACTTTTGTTGTATGCAGGAGTCTCCTGCGCTTTATTCTAGTCGTTTGGGACGTTACGCTGTATGAGAGATTCATGATAAATGCAGGCCAAGTAAAGGGCCAATGCCATCCAATTCTTCCCGTAAAACTGAATAGAGACTGGACCTGACGAATTCAACTTTTTCAGTTGCTTCTCTACACCACGGATGCCTGTTTATACACTCCTGGAAATTGAAATAAGAACACCGTGAATTCATTGTCCCAGGAAGAGGAAACTTTATTGACACATTCCTGGGGTCAGATACATCACATGATCACACTGACAGAACCACAGGCACATAGACACAGGCAACAGAGCATGCACAATGTCGGCACTAGTACAGTGTATATCCACCTTTCGCAGCAATGCAGGCTGCTATTCTCCCATGGAGACGATCGTAGAGATGCTGGATGTAGTCCTGTGGAACGGCTTGCCATGCCATTTCCACCTGGCGCCTCAGTTGGACCAGCGTTCGTGCTGGACGTGCAGACCGCGTGAGACGACGCTTCATCCAGTCCCAAACATGCTCAATGGGGGACAGATCCGGAGATCTTGCTGGCCAGGGTAGTTGACTTACACCTTCTAGAGCACGTTGGGTGGCACGGGATACATGCGGACGTGCATTGTCCTGTTGGAACAGCAAGTTCCCTTGCCGGTCTAGGAATGGTAGAACGATGGGTTCGATGACGGTTTGGATGTACCGTGCACTATTCAGTGTCCCCTCGACGATCACCAGTGGTGTACGGCCAGTGTAGGAGATCGTTCCCCACACCATGATGCCGGGTGTTGGCCCTGTGTGCCTCGGTCGTATGCAGTCCTGATTGCGGCGCTCACCTGCACGGCGCCAAACACGCATACGACCATCATTGGCACCAAGGCAGAAGCGTCTCTCATCGCTGAAGACGACACGTCTCCATTCGTCCCTCCATTCACGCCTGTCGCGACACCACTGGAGGCGGGCTGCACGATGTTGGGGCGTGAGCGGAAGACGGCCTAAGGGTGTGCGGGACCGTAGCCCAGCTTCATGGAGACGGTTGCGAATGGTCCTCGCCGATACCCCAGGAGCAACAGTGCCCCTAATTTGCTGGGAAGTGGCGGTGCGGTCCCCTACGGCACTGCGTAGGATCCTACGGTCTTGGCGTGCATCCGTGCGTCGCTGCGGTCCGGTCCCAGGTCGACGGGCACGTGCACCTTCCGCCGACCACTGGCGACAACATATATGTACTGTGGAGACCTCACGCCCCACGTGTTGAGCAATTCGGCGGTACGTCCACCCGGCCTCCCGCATGCCCACTATACGCCCTCGCTCAAAGTCCGTCAACTGCAGATACGGTTCACGTCCACGCTGTCGCGGCATGCTACCAGTGTTAAAGACTGCGATGGAGCTCCGTATGCCACGGCAAACTGGCTGACACTGACGGCGGCGGTGCACAAATGCTGCGCAGCTAGCGCCATTCGACGGCCAACACCGCGGTTCCTCGTGTGTCCGCTGTGCCGTGCGTGTGATCATTGCTTGTACAGCCCTCTCGCAGTGTCCGGAGCAAGTATGGTGGGTCTGACACACCGGTGTCAATGTGTTCTTTTTTCCATTTCCAGGAGTGTATGTCCGCCATACGGTAGCATGTGCGAGAGTCAAACGACGGCATGTTTGTACAATCCTCCTACATGGATAATTTCTTAAACGTGAAATTTCCTCTTGCAGTCTTTTATTGCCGCCTCAGACTGGATTATGAGTGAGTGGACGGAAAACTTGGACCCGCTTAGTGGTTTTATCTATGGCCAGAATTTTCTGGGGTTCACGACGAGGTTTGTAGTTAAGGTATGACGGTTGAAGCTGTACACTTCTCACATTGAACTTGTTACGGACGGTCGAAATCGTCTTATTTTCCACCAATAGACATCACCGCTCTCGGTTTTGAACCGAGAGAGCAACTTCTGATTTATAAACATTTTCTGAGTCTCAATATTAAAGCGCGTGCTTTCCACCCTTAATGCATTTACTTGGCATACACGTCTCCAGAGCGCTATTTAAATCAGTTTACACTTTCCTCATAATTCCTAAACATCAATCATGTTGGAACTAAATAATGTCTATTCATTGTCTAAGTGTGATGTTAACAACTGCTTATTTGCTCATACCGCCATATGTTATCTGTAAAGTTTCCTTATACCAAGTTCTGTTCACTTGCTTCACCTAACTTCCCTACCTCTCCCTCGTTTTACTCCTTAATTATGTTATGTATTCGACAATACAGTGAAAAGAATTTTCTTACATCCATTGTACAGACTTAAAATTCTGGTCAATGGGTTGTCTTCTGTACGAAGTATGCCCCTAATTCTCATGATGCAATTTCTATGTATCTCAATGAACAATATGTCGTACGTCTCTCCAGTAAATACTACACTGTAAAATTATTATATGCATCACCGTCATGACTTGTCTCCACTAGCAGATACACATGTCATTATGTCACCACATATTTTCTCTAGACAATGTGTTATTTTGGTACTTCATTGACATTGTTTTCACATTTTTATTACCAAACTATAATTTTTGTGTATTTGGATATTATGTGATATCTGTTGGATAAGTCGACTGTAGCCCAAGGTCTATGTACCTCGAAGTGTTTATATATTTGTAAGTATGCCTACAAGTATACATGTTGTTTGACAATCGTCTACTGAGTATTAGGAGTAACTTTTCAGTAGCGTCTCAAATATCCCAGTGATGGATTATTCGGTGTTTTATAGTTACATTACGTTTCTAAACGGAAAATTGAGTGATCTCCATTACTGTTTCATATACTTGTTTCTAGCAGTCCATAAAGCCAAATTCTGTCATGGGTTTGGTTGTGCAGTCACAGATTACATTTTAGTGATAGTAATATTATTGCTAGGTCAGGTTTTTAAAATAAACAAATATGGCTATCACGTATGATGTAGCCATTCATACGTAATTGTTACCTTATAATCATGGCTGATTAATGTAAATAGGGTTTAAATGAATGCTAGCTGACAGTTTGTATCTATTTCTAACAACTTTGTTTTTAATCAATTTTATGTTATGAACACTATATACATAGCGTTTATGTTGTGAGTGATGTTTGTTTTTACAAAACCCACGGCTTATTATGCAATAATTACACTACTGTTTAGCATCTACATGTAGGAGAAGTTGTAGCTTCTTGATGACGGACAGGTGTTCAAGTATATCCGTAATGGCAACGTCGTTCTTCACTTTCTGTTGACATGAGAAAATACCAAAGCAGTGCAGTTCGCAGAAGGTAATCAAGTCTATTGCAATCAGCAATTATGACACGATCGATTTTCCTTGTATCATATGATGAAAAGATTTAACGAAGACATTTGGCCAAATCTTCAGTCTGTACCCTGACAGTACTTACTTCTGTAGCCTTCTCATGAGTGTGTATACTGTCCGTTAAGTGATGTCACTACTGACTCCACCCTAAATGTCCTGTGTAGAACTTACTGTACTGGAATTTATTGCCGGCTGAAGTGGCCGTGCGGTTAAAGGCGCTGCAGTCTGGAACCGTAAGACCGCTAAGGTCGCAGGTTCGAATGCTGCCTCGGGCATGGATGTTTGTGATGTCCTTAGGTTAGTTAGGTTTAACTAGTTCCAAGTTCTAGGGGACTAATGACCTCAGCAGTTGAGTCGCATAGTGCTCAGAGCCATTTGAACCATTTTTTCGGCCGGCGGAAAAACATCGCCCATGTAATTCCGAAGATTGCAAGGGCTGATAAGTGCGAGAATTATCTCACAATCAGCTTAAAAACTTATGCATCAAAGTTGCTGAGAAAAATAATACACAGAAAAATGGAACAGAAAACTGAGGATGTATTAGATGACGATCAGTTTGGCTTTAGTCAAGGTAAAGGCACAATAGAGGCAAATCTGACGTTGTGGTTGATAATGGAAACAAAGCTGAAGAAAATCAAAGCACTTTCATATGCTCTGTTGACCTGGAAAAAGCGATCGACAATATAAAATGGTGCATGATATTCGAATTTCTGAGAAAAACAGGGATAGGCAATAAGGAAAAATGGGTAATATACAATACGTACAAGAATCAAGAGGAAGCAATAAGACTGGAAGCCTAAGAACGAAGTGATGGGATGAAAAAGGGTGTAAGACAGGGATTTAGTCTGTTCAATCTATACATCGAAGAAGAAATGACGTAACTAAATGAAAGGTACAAGGGTGGGTTTGAAATTCAAGGTGAAGTGATATCGATGATAAGAGTCGGCGATGAGATTGCTATCCTCAGCGTAAGTAAAGAAGAATTACAGGATGTGTTCAGTAGAATGAACGGTCTAATGGATAGAGAATACGCTTTGAGAGTAAATCGAAGAAAGACGAAACAAATGAAAGTAACATAAATTAGAAGTTCGAGAAACTTAATTCGAGACCATGAAGTAAACGAAGGTAAGAAATTCTGCTACCTAGGCAACAAAATAACTCATGATGGACGGAGGAAGGAGGACATAACAAGCAAATTGGCACTGGTAGGAATGACCTTCCTGGTCAAGAGAAGTCTACTGGCCGGCCGGAGTGGCTGAGCGGTGCTAGGCGCTTCAATGTGGAACCGTGCGACCGCTATGGTCGCAGGCTCGAATCCTGCCTCGGGCATAGATGTGTGTGATGTCGTTAGGTAAGTTAGGTTTAAGTAGTTCTAAGTTCTAGGGGACTGATGACCTTAGAAGTTAAGTCCCATAGTGCTCAGAGCCATTTGAACCATTTTTTGAAGTCTACTGCTATCAAGCATACGCCTTAATTTGTGGAATAAATTTTTGTAGATGTAAGTTTCGAGCACGGCGTTGTGTGATAGTGAAATATGGGCTGTCACAAACCCGAAACAGAAGAGAATCGAAGCATTTAAGATGTGCTACTTCAGAAGAATTTTGAATATTAGGTGGACTGATAACGTAAGAAATGAGGAGGTTCTCCACAAAAACAGCCAAGAAAGTAATATGTGGAAAACACCGAAAATAAGAACAGAATGGAAAGACATCTGTTAAGGTGTCAGGGAATAATCTGTGTGGTACTAGAGGGAGCTGTAGAGGGTAAATTCTGCAGGTGAAGACAGAGATTGGAATACATCCACCAAATAATTGAGGACGTCGGTTATAAGTGCTGCTCTGAGATGAAAAGATTGGCAGAGGAGAGGAGTTCTTCGTGGAACCCATTAAACCAGCCAGTAGTCTGATGGCTCAACAAAAAAAAGGTTATATCAAGTTCGGGATCAGCAATAAGGTCAGCATACATTGTGTACATCTTACGGCAATAAATACCCCATCACCATCGACGTAACGCCTGCCTTTCTGATATATGTACTCTGCTTTCCCAGTAGCCGCTTTCTGTGCCTAGTGCACACCTGACCTTTCAATGGTACGCCACAATTCAACCTATTGCGAAGGTTTAACTATCTGCGGCCAGGAACGTTGAAGAATCATCTGAGCCTATTGTGTAGCCGTATGATACTCCAAATAGCTGGCACCCTGCTTTCAGTGTTACCCGGAGTCAACAACCCAGCCTATCACCTGAAAGAACTCGTACGGACATAAGCTACCATTTTCAGGTGGTTACAGCACTGCATTCGATTTTCACTGGCAGTGGCTTAGCCACATTTCGGACCATTTCTCACTGCAAAAATGACGAGTGCACACAGATATTTCTTCCTGACCTACCTGTTATTTCACTGATGGTTACCATTACCTTCCTAAACCTGCAGATTTCAGCACTGATGCCACGAGGTCACTGCAGGTTAGAACAGTGGCTGGAAGCATGAAAACCATGGTCAATGCGCCTTCTAGGTGTCTCCAGACAGTGCCCAGTTCTCCTCGCGCCTGCGCACAGCAAAAAACAAGCATAGTACTCATACATGTTTTACTGTGAAAATAATTATGTGAAATCACAAAAATACAAAGGAGTAATTTAAGAAATACCGCACCACACCAAGGAATTAATTTACCAGACTGTGCGCATAGTTAAGTTCAGATGCACACAAAACATAAACAAAGTGATTTGTCGATACCGTACACCTTCTCAGTCAGCAACGAACCGTGACCGGTTATGCAGGTAAGAGTCTGCACACGCCAGACGAAAGAGGGCCACACTCCTCCCTACCACCAGGCGGCAACCTTAGTGCCACCAGAGGTCACAGGCCCTACGGATCTGTTCCTCCTCCGCGGGTGACTGAAAACAGTATTAGCAGTCTCCTGGTGCATGGGCAGTATTTAGGCAGGCTTTGTGCCTACAATCGGTGAACTGACTGGTTAGTGGGCCAGGTCGATTGCGAAAGCATTCCCACAATTAGGATTCCACTCTGGAGCCGCCGCTACTATGGTGCCACAGCCCACGCAGACCCTAGTCGCCAGGAGCTGCCAGCAACTGACCTACCCCATTCATCGTGTCTACACTGATATGTCATGGCCTCCGACCACGTGGCCAACAATTGCGATCCGTAATTTTTCTCTTGCTTTTCAATGCAAATACGCCGAACTTAAACTTTTGTGCATGCCTTGGGGACATAAAATTTTGGCCATCCTCTCAGGACCGTAACTTCGACTCATCGCTTCGGGACTTTTATTGTGGCATGCTCAGTACATAACATTGGAAGTTGCAAAACCCAGCCGGCCGGAGTGTCCGTGCGGTTCTAGGCGCTACAGTCTGGAACCGCGCGACCGTTACAGTCGCAGGTTCGAATCCTGCCTCGGGTATGGATGTGTGTGATGTCCTTAGGATAGTTAGGTTTAAGCAGTTCTAAGTTCTAGGGGACTGATGACCTCATAAGTTGTCCCATAGTGCTCAGAGCCGTTTGAACCAGTTTTTCAAAATCCAGTTTACTGGAATTGTTTCAGACTCTCTATCCATATTCAAGAACTGACTTACGTTCACTACCTCCCGTTGTAGACAGTTTCAGGTCAACAGCCTCCAATTATTATTAGCGCTTATTCAGTAATCAAGAAGTGACTGGTCTTCAGTTATTGTGTGTAAAATGAAGTCATGATGGAAACAGTTTCTGGCCTTGAGCCTTCAGTTATTACTAGTATTCCTTCAATATTCAAGAAGTGACTCGTTTTCAATTATTGTCTTTCAATAGAAAATTGTTTATGTGTGAGTTACGATAAACTTCATATTTATTCGACCTGGGTATTGTTTCCTGCGTCGTCTTTGGCAGACACATCAGTTGGCAATGTGGTGTTTCCTCCACAGAGTTAGTCCTCATGCGAGTGCTCCGACCCAAGTAGACAGTGTTTTGTCATGTGTTATTCCACTTTCAGGTGCAATTACTGTTTTTTAGCTTCCTTCATGGAAAACCAGTGAGTGGCTATGTCCAGGTGTTGTTGCTGCTCTAGCAGGCGCAGCGCACTCAAGCACTACTAATAAAGATACTAGTAGACGTCTCCACGTCACCTCCGCAGCTCTTCAGTTGTCTCTGGTAAACCCTGAAGCTGCCTCCTCCTTCAGCCCCGTTTTCACGACGTCGAACGACTTCTGCCGACGTCCACGCCACTCCTCAACAGACAATCATCGCCAAATAATGCCGCCGTCGGTTCTTATTTCTTACCCAATGCTTGTGTATTTGAGTACATTTGTCCTCACTTATTGTCCTTTACCTGACGTTTTCCAGCGCAATGTTCCCTCTCGTCTTGCCCCAGTCATGCTTAATGCAAGAAGACAATTTTTTCTCTTGTCCTGTGCATACTCCACGCAGACGATTTCTGAATGTCGTTTCTGTGCCTCATCCATAAAAACAATTCCTCCTCTCTCAGCGACTTATTTTCTCCAGGCAGAATACTTTTCAAATTCAAGTTCGCTGGCACTCAACTCTGCCCTCCCAGCACACTCTCCTGCCATCTGGCCACAAAGATATCACATCCCAAGTGCTACTGAATCTTCCTCTGTCACCCCAGCTTCATTATTTTCCCTCTCATGCACTTCTGCGCTCATTTGTGTCCTCTGGGTTTACAATGTCTACTTCTCCCGACCTCCGTGTGGTGCTCCTTTTTGTGCAATGCGGTTGGTGACCGAACCACATGCAAATGTGAGACCCAGAGTCCAGCCCGACTAGTAACAGGCCAACTACTAACACAGGTCCAAAAACGGGTAGTAGGTAAAGCAGGTTAACTATCCTGGTCTAGCTGAATGTTTCGCCCATAGATTCAAATCCCAGCTGTCCAAGATCCATCGCCATGACTTTTTTGATGAGGCCCATATGCTGTTTCCAGTTCCTTGCCTCCCCACTCCCCAAGAAGTCACACCAGCAGAGAACCCTTGACAGCTGACCGCATCAGTCGAAATTATCTATCATCCATGCCACTAGTGTCCACCCCTCTACTCGGCAGTTCAGGTGCCCACCGCGTATCTCTCCAAGACCCCCTGTAGGCCCCTGTCTTCACCAAATGCCTCCAGCCGTGGTTCGCTGTGGTCGTTTCCAAACCCTGGGCTGGGCCATGGACAAAGTTACCATTCAGACAGTAAAATGTGCCGCATGAATATTGTGCCCTCGCTGTGGCGGTTCTTCGTATCAGTCCGCTATTCTACCATCATCTTTTGATCAAGAGTTGGAGCCTTCCACAAACCCCAATCCGGAACACTGCCAGCCTGTATCAGCTCCAGTGTGCAACTGGCTCCCTGGAAGGGTCCTTAGCTGCTCCACACACCACACCAGCAGCAACATCAACGTATGTGGACCTCACTTCCCCGGATGATCCACTTGGGTCCTACTAAATAAAGAATAAATTAGAATTATATTAATACCGTCAGCTGCTCGCGGGCGTTGATATATATCAACGGGGACATGAAAATGTGTGCCCCGACCGCGACTCGAACCTGAGGTTTCCTGCTTACATGGCAGGCGCTCTATCCATCTGAGCCACCGCGGTCACAGAAAAGAGTGCGACTACAGGAACTATCTCGCTCACGCTTCCCGCAAGACCCACATTCTCTCCTTGTATGTCCACACACTACATTCGTGGTGTCCCACCTCAGCACACTCGTTAATCGTGGAAGACATTCTTACCAAGTCCCTTAAGAGTTCGGGGAATATGTGTGCATCCGCACAGAAGAAGAAGGTCATGGCCGGTATTGCCAGAACTATATACTGATATGGATATGATGTCTGTTCTTTCAGACATATTCGCCATCTATCACAAAGCGAAAAAAGTTAAGATCCTTAGACACCAGAAAGGCATCTGGCCCAGACGATACCCCGTAAGATTTTATGTTGACTATGCTACAAATATAGCACCATTCTTATCCGTCATCTATCAGAGATCATTGGAACGGCGGAAAGTTCCACGGGACTGGAAGAAGGCCCAGGTCATAGCAATCATTAAAAAGGGTTGAAAATCGGAGGCATATAATTACCGCCCAATTTCACTGACATCGGTTTGTTGTGGAATCATGGAACATATTTTGTGTTCAGACATAATGACCTTCTTAGACTCTGAGAAGCTCATCTGCAGACACCAGCACGGTTTTAGGAAACAGCGGTCATGCGAGACACAGCCGGCCCTCTTTGTGCATGATATACAACAGGCTCTAGATACCGGCTCCCAGGTTGATGCCATATTTCTCGACTTTCGAAAGGCGTTCGACTCAGTTCCGCACTGTCGCTTGCTACAAAAAGTGCGCGCTTACGGTCTATCCAATGACTTATGCGGTTGGATGGAAAGATTTCTAACAGACAGGGAGCAGTATGTCGTCCTGAACGGGGTAACTTTAACAGAAACAAGAGTAACTTCAGGTGTGCCCCAGGGCAGCGTAATAGGTCCTCTGCTTTTTACGATTTGCATAAACGATCTGGTTGATGGTATTGACAGCGGCCTTACATTGTCTGCCGATGATGCTGTAGTCTACAGGAAAGTAGTACCACACGAAAGTTGTGAACAAATCAATGAGGATTTGTAAAAAATAAATGCGTGGTGTAATGACTGGTAGTTATCTCTCCATATTAGTAACTGCAACCTACTGCGTATAACAAGGCGAAAATCCCCAATAATGTATGAGTACAAAATAAATGATCAGTCTTTGGAAGCGGTAACATCAGTCAAGTTCAAAAAATGGTTCAAATGGCTCTGAGCACTATGCGACTGAACTTCTGAGGTCATCAGTCGTCTAGAACTTAGAACGAATTAAACCTAACTAACCTAAGGACATGACACACATCCATGTCCGAGGCAGGATTCGAACCTTGGACCGTAGCGGCCGCTCAGCTCCAGACTGTAGCACCTAGAACCGCACGGCCACTCCGGCCGGCCAAGTATCTGGGTGTGACTATTCGAAATGATCTCAAATGGAATGATCAGATTACACAAGTGACGGGTAAGGCGAGCTCCAGATTGCGGTTTATTGGTAGAATCCTGAAGCGATGGAATCCTTCAGCATAGGAAATAGCTTACAATACGTTAGTTCGTACAGTCTTAGAGTATTGTTCGTCTGTATGGGACCCTTACCAGTTGGGTCTGATTCAAGAGATTGAGAAGGTCCAAAGAAGAGCGGCAAGATTTGTGACTGGTACATTTAGCCATCGCGAGAGCGTTGCAAATCTCATAGAAAGTTTGAAGTGGGACACACTTGCAGATAGACGACGCGCTAAACAGGAGCTGCTCACTAAATTCCGAAATCCAATCTTCGCCGAGAGCGTATATTATTACCACCAACTTTCAAATCGCGTAATGATCATCATTCAAAGATAAGGGGAATAAGAGCTCGTACTGAGACGTTCAGACAGTCGTTTTTCCCTCGCACGATCCGCGAATGGAACATAAGGGGGGGGGGGATATGACTTTGGCGCGAATTGTGCCCTCCACCAAACACCGCTTGGTGGCTAGCGGATTATATATGTAGATGTAGAAGTGGTCCAACTAAAACATTCATATTTCTTTACGTACTACACGAATATGTAATAAAAAATAGGGGTTCATATTTAAAAAAGGCAGTTAATATCCGTCTGACCTATGGCAGCACCATCTAGCGGGCCAACCATAGCGCCATCTGGTTTCCCCCTTCAAGCTAGACAAGTTTCGTTCTTTGCAGTTTTTTCGTTTGACGGTTATTTCGTGAGATATTTGACCTGGTCACGATCAATGGACCACACTGTATACGTACCTTCTTTCGCCAACTCACACATTCCCTTTTTGTTCTGTCAGCCTCTCAACATGATTTTTCATTACACTTGTTCTTCCAAGAACACTAACTGTTATGAAATATTCATAGTTATTTGCTTGCTGCGACCAGGAGAGAGAGGGTTTGAGGGTGGAGCATTATATCATTGGTTAATTGAACAAGCATTCATTGATACTTACGTGTATCTTCATCAATGCACTACGTACGTGTGGATATGTAATATATGTAAGTTGTTTGCCCGCATCTCGTGGTCGTGCGGTAGCGTTCTCGCTTCCCACGCCCGGGTTCCCGGGTTCGATTCCCGGCGGGGTCAGGGATTTTCTCTGCCTCGTGATGGCTGGGTGTTGTGTGCTGTCCTTAGGTTAGTTAGGTTTAAGTAGTTCTAAGTTCTTGGGGACTGATGACCATAGCTGTTAAGTCCCATAGCGCTCAGAGCCATTTGAACCATTTTGTAAGTTGTTTGCATCGACAGCGCCCTTGCGGCTTGTGAAGTACCGGGAGGTTATAATTAAATTTTCCCTATTTAACACGTTGTAACACAGAAATTAATTAGCAAACCAGTACCACATTTGGTATCATTCAGGTCGAGGACATGAGGAAGAGAAATAATCCAGAATCAGTTCTATTGAAACACATTTAATGTGCTACGGTACATCATACCATCACATATCGCTACTGCCGGCCGCTGTGGCCGAGCGGTTCTAAGCGCTTCAGTCCGGAACCGCGCCGCTGCTACGGTCGCAGGTTCGAATCCTGCCCCGGGCATGAATGTGTGTCATGTCCTTAGGTTGGTTAGGTTTAAGTAGTTCTAAGTTTAGGGGACTGATGACCTCATATGTTAAGTCCGATAGTGCTTAGAGCCATTTGAACCATTTTAACCATACCGCTACTATTACTGCTACAAAAGTTTCTCAATATGACACCCATTACTGTCCAGAATAGTCTGAAAGCGCAGGATTGCACTCTGAACACCAGAACGAAGCATGTCCGTCGGTATGCTGGCTGCCTCTCTTGATATGCAGCGCTTCAGACAAGCAGATGTGTGAATGTTCCCCTAGTAAATCTTGTCCTTCAGTTAGCCCCACAACCATAAATCATAGGGAGTGAGATCTGGTGATTGTGCCGTCCATGCCTTTGGAAACAATCGGATGATAATTCGTTCGTTTCGAAATTTGTTTCGGAGAAGCGGGTGAATTTCACGAGCGACGTATGATGGGGCCCCATCCTGCATGAAAACTGTTGAGTTCAATGTGTCTCTCTCCTGTGGGGTGGGTATGACATGCCGACGAAGCACATCGTACTAACCCTGGCCAGTCACACTGCTCGTTTTTGGTCCTTGAGCGCCAACCTGTTCAAAAAAGAATGGGCCAATGATGAACATGGCCGTGAATCTACATCATACCGTGACACGTTCATCATACAGAACTACTTCATGCACAGTGACTGGAGCTAAAGATCCCCACACTAGGCAGTTCTGTGTGATCATCACACCCGTCAGAGAAAAATGAGCTTCGCCTGTCCATAGGATGGTCGAGGGCCAGCCCCCGTCAAGGTCAGTCCTTGCGAGAAAGTGCAGAGCGATGTCAACACTTCTTTGTGGGTGCTGTGGTGCAAGGTGCTGTACGACATGAATCTTGTAAGGATACCATTTGTGAATAATTCGAAGTACCTTCCGCACTACGGGATGTTCAACTGTCCTGACGCAACACGCGCACTGGCTGACGGTCGGGAATTGGACGCAGCGTGGTCTGCCACTGCAACAGCGATTTCATCAACCACCTGTGGTGCAACCGGTCGTCGGCTTCTTCCCGGAGTGATGGCCAGTTCTCCTGTTGATTTGAACTTCTTGATCATGCTCCGCACGGCAGGTGAAGAAAGAGGACCCTTCCGTAATCATTTCAGCTGGCTATATTATCGAAGTGCAGCTGCTGCATTACTGTTGTTTCGATAGTGGATCCATTTTTCCTAGCTAACGTTGACACGTCAAAAAAATGCACAGCAACTGGTCAGGTGTGTGAGGTTATCAATCACGATGGCTGACCATGGCACCTGGTGGCTATAGTTGGAACTGAACGGTGGCGCTGTGACGCATAGACATGATGCACCCCACACTCTGGACATTAATGCTACCAAGTTTGGTACTCGCAAGGTAATTAGTTTCCATGTTATCACGTGCTAAATAGGAAAAGTTTAGTTATAACTACCCGGTACATCAGTGACATTTTCAATTTCTTCAAGTTATGGGTCTTAAAATACCTTCCGCAGTTTGCAGTCTTTTTCATGTAAGCAATGTATTTCCTCTAGGTTGCATTTCATTTAAATAATCGAACATTTTATCAGCATCCATATTCTTTCGATGAATGAAACTTGTCATTTCTGACATGTGATATGTACGACGCCTTCACATTGGGGGCAATGCAATACACCTTCAGTTAAGCCAGTTAACTATTTACTACTCATGATCTATTCCTGTAATAACAGTTATTTAGAATGTCATGTCCACGTTAAACAGAAACAGCAACCAGAGACTAGTAACTGCAAGTTGACAGAAAAGCCGTAAATTGTGATGGAAGCAAAGTTCCTTATTAGCTTCTCTGTCAGTGTACGGTGTGGCATGTTTTGTTTCATGTTCATAATTATTGTTATTTCGAAAATAAGTTAGTGGAAGACTTAGATGACAATATTTATCCACATTAAATGGAATATAATTGCCAATAAGCAAGGAGTTTTTGATGATGAATACTGAGACATTTGCTGTATCCTTATGGATTGCGCTGCACAAAATAATCGTGGCTCTTTTCGTCATTTGTTAATTCACTGAAGAAAGCATACAGTATATTGTTCACATACTTAACAAAAGTGATGATTTGGTGGAAAAAGATCAGTACGATAATTGATGTAGAACAAACTGCATACCACACTGCTGTTTCCACGTCATACAAAGGATGTGTAAGATTTCTGTTTGACTTTGTGCATGGTTCTCTAATCAGATATTACTTACAAACCAGTCAGACGTGCTAAATGGCTCAAAGATTTTTCGAGCTTTCTTCCAAGGCAGCTCTTAATTCTCCTAGTTCGGCTAAAACCAATATACCACCTGCAGTAGACCGTGGAACGGCCGGAGTGCATGCGGTAATCGGAGGCTGCCCCTCCTTTGTTTCTTTCCCTTCACAGCTCTCTGAATAATGGTAAGGTTTAAGTCTCTGCTGAATATTACAGTGCCTTAAATACTACACGTTGTGTGGCAGTTTAATTATAGGCGAGGAAGAGTAATTAATTTGTATTTAACTGGACAATGATTCTTGAGTATCGTGCTGAGAAGCACACACATTTTATTGAAGCCTTTCTGTTCTTGTCTGAGGTAACAGGAATGTATCTTGCACATCTTCAAACCATCGAAATGTCCTTTTCGCAGATTGTAGCACTCAGAAAAAATTCCTAGAGACAGAAATTTTCTTCCGCTTAGTCAAGTTATCTCACGAGCCTCAAGCAAGGTAAGTACAGCGCTCGTTCCATGCTAGGTACAAACAAAAATTACAAAACATTTGTGATGCAGAGTAAGACTTGTGATCCTCCCACAACAGGAAGATAAAAGCTTTGTGTTTCATTCTTATCACGGCAGTAAACAAAGCACTGCTTGCTGAGAGCACACAGGGTGGTCGGAGCAACAACGTATCGGATACGTGAGTATTCCGAGATGCTACGTCGCCGTCTACCTTTGCAGCTGCCCGCGGCGCTAGCAGGTAGGAACAGCAGAAGCGGCCTCTACCAACTGTAAACTGTGGCAAATGGTAGAAGGTGATGATTCATTGACAAAGTATTACTCCTTTATCTGCACACTAACAAAGAGGAACAGATAGTTCATTTAAACTGAACATATAATTTTGTTAATTCCATGTTTTCTACTTTGCCTCAGTTGTGTAATCTTACATAAAGATCACCACTGTCGACGGGTATATGCAATCATTGAGACTAACACGCAGAACCAACAGCTAATGTAGTAATAAAAATTACTTCGTAAGCTACGAGATGTGTACCGGTCAGACATAAGAATTTAATCTAATCGCTCTGAGCACTATGGGACTTAACTTCTGAGGTCATCAGTCCCCTAGAAGTTAGAACTACTTAATCCTAACTAACCTAAGGACATCACACACATCCATGCCCAAGGCAGGATTCGGATTAATCTGATGTTCTGCAAGACATGTTATTGGAAGATCCATGAAGACCTACAAGATGCATCACTGTAAAACTTTTTTTTAGGTCATCAATCTTCAGATGGATCTGATGCGAAACGAGACGAACTCATTTCCTGTGCCAACCTTCTCATGTCAGAGTATCACTCGTAGCCTACGTCATCGATTATTTGCTGTGTGTATCCCAATCCCTGTCTTCCTCTACAATTTTAACCCTCTACTGGATTCTCTAGTACCATGGAAATTATTCACTGATGTCTTAACAGATGTCCTATCATATAGTCCCTCCTTTTTGACAGTATTTTCCATATATTACTTTCTTCGTCGATTCTGCGGGGAACCTGTTCGTTTCTCACATTACCAGTCCACCTAACTTTCAACATTCTTCCGTAACACCCCATCTCAAATGCTTATATACTTTTCTGTTGCGGGTTTCCCACAGTTCATGTCTCACTGCCATATAATGTCGTGCTCCAGACGTACCGTCTCAGAAATTTATACCTCAAAATAAGAACAACATTTGATACTAGTAGGCTTCTCTTGACCAGGAGTGCTCTTTTTGACAGTGCTAGTCTGTTTTCATGTCCTCCTTGCTATGGCCGTGATGGTTTATATTGTTACCTAGGTAGCAAGCTTCCTTAACATAATCTACTTCGTGATCACCAGTTATGATATTTAGTTTCTTACTGTTCTCATTTCTGCTACCTTCTTTACTTTCGCCTTTCTTCGATTCTCTCTCAATTCAGATTCTGTACTCATTAGACTGTTCATTCAGTTCAGCAGGTCGTGTAATTCCTTTTCACTTTCGCTGACAATAGCAATGTCATCAATGAAGCTTACAATTGATACCCTTTCACCTTGAATTTTAATACCACTCTTCAACCTTTCTTTTATTTCCATCATTGCTTCTTGGGCGTATAGATTGGACAGCAGGGGTGAAAGTCTACATTCTTGTCTTACACCCTTCTTAATCCGTGCACTTCGTTCTTGGCCTTCCACTCTTATTGTTCCTTCTTGGTTCTTCTACACACTGTATATCACTCGTTTTTCATTATAGCTTGCCCCTATTTTCTCCTGGATTTCGAAAATCTTTCACAATTTTATATTGTTGAAAGCTTTTTCCATGTCGACAAATCCTATGAATATTGATTTTCATTCAATCACAACGCCAGAGTTACCTTTACTTAAGTCATACTGACCTTCATCTAATAGATTCTCAATTTTCTTTTCCATCTTGCCCATACAATCGATTTACATACGTCTGCTGGCGTTCCTTGGCGTTGTCACTGAAGGTGAAATCCTCCTTCAACCGTCAAACTTTCGACTCTTCTGCTGGGATCCTCTGTTTGCTTAACATTACCAAATGTCAGTGTAACGTTCCAATATGGAAGAACGTTTTTCCTCGCTTTTTCCGACGAAGTGAAGTCACTGGGTAAAATTCTTCGGCCTGCTACATCTTCATTGCAGAGATCGATACCGCATGTAGAAGGGGAATATTTGCAGCAATATTATTGTCGTGTCGTCGAGAAGGCTTCCTCATAGTTATTTGTACTCCTCGCGCACCGTTGATTGATACTTAACTTTCTCGATGACGGAAGATAGAAACCTATATGCGTTATCTCTCCCGAAATTACTTTCACTCTTAAGTGTCTCCAACGACCCAACATCCTTTTATAAGTGAAGTGGTAACTAATTTTCGTGAGTGTTCAGCCAACAGGAGACAACAGAACAGTCCTCAAGAAGATCTCAACAGCTGGACGAAATGTCGAATGTACTAATAGAAGGGAGAGTTCGAAGTGGAAAATAACGCCGCCTGATCAGCTAGAAAATTTTATCTTCACAGCTAAAACCTACCACCTGTATTTAGGCTGTATTCTGTACTGTCAGCAGACTTCATCCCAGCTTAAATTTACTGCTGCCGTCTCGTCAGAGTATAAAAGACACGCAGTTAAAGTTTAATGTGTTGAAATGCATACATCGCAAGCCCTAACAGACTCACCGGCCCTAACTGGTGGGTCTGGAGAATCTTCTACATGGAGTAAAGTGCTATTGGTCAAGATAGCAATGATCTAATTGGAGATACGTCACAGTCACGTCACCCCGTCTCTGTAACTGAAAGGAGGAACCCGGTGCCCGGACAGTTGATTTCACAGACTGCAGTCGATTACCTGGGACTCCCGGCACTCCTGTTAGGACCTTGTGATCAACACTGGACAAAGCGTTCACAGAGTCTCAACACGTTTTTCTGTAGTGTTTTCCTCAGGGGCTTCCATGAAGGCTACGACAGCTTCCTTATACTCCGGATTCACGAGGTGCCGTGGCGTAAGAATACTCCTCCTTTTTTCATTACTTAGTTGAAGAAGGAAGTTACGCGTCATTTTCTCTGCTAGGTACATCGGTGGAATGGTTCAGAGAACACTGAGGGAACAGAAGCAGATGAGAGAATGTTTTCCCTTATCGCACCTTCTCTGCTTCAAAGCCTTTAGGGTCTTACACATATCTGTACTGTGGACTGTGAATTCGTCTGGGAGGTGAATTCTAATGACACGTTCAGGAAAAACGACTGAGCAACCATTCAGTCATTACTCCTCCACCGCTTAGACCCGAGAGTGCGTTGTTTGCGTAAGATGTTGCTGAAACGACTTGAAAACAGGATTAGTAGTGTCCTTTTTCTTTTTTCTTATAAAAATCTAATCTAAAATAGCTCTATGAGCTTATGAAGCCAGTGAGGTAATTTCCTCGAACGTTGCCGTAAGACATTAATATTTGCTGCACCAGTTTTTAAAGATACCTGTTTCAACATTTCCAAAGGACCACAATTCTCATTGATGATTATTGAAACGCTGCGCCACGAGTGGACTAGCAACAGCACTGTTGCCAAGGTGATTGGGGTAGGGGATACCTCTTACACGCTTGTTATGCCATGAGGCTTCACAGAAGCTGGTTCAAGCTGTATCTCCCTAAAAGGTCGTGCGACCACCTACTAGGGTGAGTCAAATGAAAACCTTAAATTTCTAATAACAAATCGAAATTTCGCGCCCTTATCCTGTAAGTTGGTAAGTGTGCTACAAACAGCGTGCGAAATGGCTTGTAGGTGGCAGCATAGTGCAGACGCACACATACCGTCGCAGTATCAGTATAAAGATGGCCACCCCATTGCAATTTGCACCAGGGTTCTGTTACTCGACTTTTGTGTAGTGAAGGTGTGAACCCTATTGAAATTCATCGACGAATGATGGTACAGTATGGTGATGGATGTTTGTCACAGCAGCAAGTCTACGAATGGAGTAGGAAGTTCGCAAATGTTGTGACTTCAGTGGAAGATGCTCCTCGTCCAGGTCAGGCACAACGAGTTGTGACTCCACAGAACATTGCAGCAGTTGAGGCCATAGTGAAGGAAAACAGCCGAGTCACACTGAATGAAATTGCAGTATGCTTATAGATTAGTCATGGGTCAGCACACCACATTGTGCATGATGTGCTCCAGTTTCATAAAGTGTCTGCAAGACGGGTGCTACGGCAGCTGACTCCTGAAATGAGACAACGACGTGTTGATGCTTGTGAAGAACTTCTTCAGCACTTTGAACGGGAAGGTGATGGCTTCCTTGCAAGAATCGTTACCGGGGACGAAACCTAGGTTCACTTCCACCAACCGGAAACGAAGAGAGCGAGCAAGGAATGGCGCCATTCCTAATCACCAAAACCAAGGAAGTTTCGAACACAACCGTCAGCAGGGAAGGTTATGCTGACTCTTTTTTGGGACGAAAAAGGCGTCATTTTGGAGCATTACATGTCTAGAGGGACCACTGTTACCAGTGCATCATACACACATCTCCTAAAAAATCATCTGCTGCCTGCAATGAAATCAAAGAGACCTGGATTGCTGTCAGCAGGTGTCCTTTTGCAACATGACAATACAATGCCCCACACTGCCCGTACTACAGTTGCAACAATCACAGACCTGCATTTTGAGTGTCTTCCTCATCCACCATGTTCACCAGACCTTGCCCGAAGTGGATTCCATGTGTTTGGATCACTCAAAGACTCAATGGGAGGAAAGAAGTTCCGTTCTGATGAAGAGGTACGCCACGCGGTGCATGAGTGTTTGCGCGAACTACCAAAAGAAGTTTTTTCTAAAGGAATTTATGCACTTTGTAATCGCTGGAGGACTTGCATTGAGCGTAGGGGAGGTTATGTTGAAAAGTGATACAGCTTTGTACCACTTCTGCACAATAAATAATATTTTAAAACTATTTAAGGTTTTCCTAGGACTCACCTTCGTACATAGGAAATTTTCAGATAAACCGATCGAGTAGATCTCTACACTGAACAACGATAAGTGAACTAGTATAAGAAAAACTAGGTAAAATCTGAGCACACATGTTTTGCCCACATACATGCTTTTGGAGCCATCCTAATTTTGAGCCCAGAAAGCTAACTGCATCCTTAAAAATGGACACCATTTGCCTTATTTTAATGTCTGAATGTTTATTACACGTAACAGTTAAAAAGAGTACTCACAAATATTTCTGCAGAACTGTATTCCATCCATTTCTAATAACTAGACAGTTATTTGGAGGGTACAGCATGACCCGACAGTTGTAAAGTCGTCTACTACATAGTCTTTACTGACTCCATATGTACGATAACATTCGGTTAGGGAAGGTAAAACCAAAACTGAAAGACAGGTACATTCGTAAAAATGTTCGAGTATGTCACGCCACCAAGTTGTTTCACAGGTTTCCTTAAGATTGAAGAATTACCTACCTGGTGCCTGAGAAAGAAGCCTTTTATATAGCCGCATCCAGCAGTGTCAGATTGTCAATGATAGAGTGATATCTCCTGAATGTTCTCTTCAGTTCTAAGATCCAGATAAGGCATTGGTTGATGATGAGTTGCAACATCTTTATGGCGCAGCTGGTGAGTGGATCACCATGATAATTACTCGAGGTTCTACACTGCTTCCTCAGTATGAGGAAAGTAATTAAAATACCTTCTTTCCCCAATTTTCAGGTTTTTTTGTCTCATATACGAAATTAAACAGATCGCGAATGACTACTTTAGCTTTTACATTGGCTTCCGTAACATGCTATAATGAATGCTGTCGTGGTCGTGTGACTTAACAGATCTACACCTATATCCACAGCCGTACTCTGAAAATCACTGTGAAGTGCGTGACAGAGGTTATTATGAGGCTTAGTCCCGTTCCATTCACGTATGGAGCGCGGGAACTGTGATGGTTTAAAAGCCTCTTTGTGTGCCGTAATTAGTTTGATCTTGTCCGCGCGATCCCTAGGAGAGCTATACGTAGGGCGTTGTATTGTAGTCTCTATTTTAGGTACTGCTACTGCCTATTCCGTACAAAGAAATCCTCCATCTTCTCACAAATATTACGATCGATGTTTTTGGAACCTCTCCTATAATGATCGGTGGAAGTAGTCGTAAATTTTGATCCTGTGGGAGAGAAATACTCCGCCATTATTTGGAAATGTCTCTTTTATTTTTCTAGAATCTACTAACGTCCTCTGTAATAATAATAAAACATCTTGTACATTTGTTAACACACGTACATACAAGGATATGAGATCAGGAATTCCGGTCACTGTCTCTTCTTCATCTAGTTGGTAATACGGTATTTTGCCCTCGATATCCCAAAATTTCTTTAGAAATCAGGAAATCTGTTGTACATTGAGCGAGGTTTTGATGGTGAAAACTATGGAGGGAGACAGGGAGTGGAATACATCCAACAAATACCGTGAAAGTGCTTCTCTGAGATGAAGAAATTAGAAGCAACAATTCGTAGCAGGTGGCATCAGACCGATCAGGAGGTTGACGAATAAATAAATAATCCAGAAGGCTACACAGTTCCCTGCTGATAATGTGGAACTTCACCTCCGCAAAGCTACATACTTGTGCCGGATTATTGAGCAGCGTATCTCTGTTCCACGTAATCTAGACTTTGGTATGGATGCTTCAGCAGATTGATGGGTAGTGATGATACGTGATCCTCCCACTCTCAGACGCCATCTCTAAGCTAAATCGCAGCCAAGGCATTTTAAAATGCATAGCTTGCAGTGTTGATCATCCATCTTGGTGACATTCTTTCAAGAACTGCACTGTGTATCAGATGAGTTCGTATCGCTAAATAGCCACTGCCATGTAAAGCATTACCATCGGAGCAATTCTTACGAAGGAGGGAGAACTTGTACAATAGTCGATGCGGAAAACGAAGCAGTACTGAAGTGTGTAATCTGACCCATTTTTAGAAGATACAGATATTCTTCCAGCAAAAAGTTTTCAATAGCTCTATCTCAGGCGGAAGGTGATGAGAGTCTGATAGCACATGCGGTGTACTGCACCGAGAGGAGAAAAAGGCGGAGGAATTGCATGATAAGATTAGTGAGAGTCTTTTGCTCACTTGGTTCATGGGAAGGCAGAAGAGAAACATGTAATAACGTGTACACAGTAATAACAACGGCTTGTAGGTTGATACTGACAGAGAAAAAGGAGCAGTGGTGCGCATCATCTCCGATGATTATCAGATCTCCTTTAGCTGTCTTTTCACTGAGATCGTCTTTTCTGTGAATAGTACTACTCTTCAACCCAAGGAGTGTCGAACGACTTAAAATATCGTTTCTTTAAACACAAGTACAAAGTTAATTTCTATGCCAGTAGACTTTCCTCCACATTTACGGTTACACCTTCTACGTTCCCTTACAAATGTATGTGACTGTATTAAAATATTACAGTGTTCACTCGAAGATTTCTGTCACAGAGGAAGTTTTTGACAGAACGGAGCTATAGAAGTCGTTGTCCGGTTCCTTCAGACCAACCTGAACGGCCACAGTGTTTGTGCTTACTTGTTGAAGGGATTCGACACACAATATTAATGCAGCACATTCTGATGGCTTTGTAGTATTTCTATTTATTATCGATGATATCACCAGCTCCAGTGGGAATGATGATGATCTGGTCATTGTAAACGCTCTGTTTAACTCTTCTACAGAATGAGGCAACCACGACGGGCACGCAAAATACATAAGGTACGAGTAAATATATAGAGGGATGATTTCCTCTAAGCTATAGTGGAGAGTGTGTTGAAATTTTGACTAGTGTAAGTAATTCTTAAGGACTATAGCTGCCATATCATAGGAATGACATTGTTTATTTTTACGGAACTATATGTATTTTCCTGCGGCACTGTAATGGGCCTTCGAAGAGGACTGCAACAGCGTAGCAAGGATGGAACTCAGTCAAACAGTAACAAAACCAGTAAACTCCCGATTCTTTAAAGAATCGAATTCCCTTGTACAAAACAGCTGTAGACGTCTGAATACTTTATGAATTAGTTAATGTGTTAACTATATGGCGTCAATCATTTAACCTTTATGGTTGATGATGCAAAAGATCTGAAATTATGTGTAATGTAAATCTGGATAGCTTCCGCCATGAGCAATACAATGTTTTCTTCGTTGTACTCAGACATGTGTCGATTAAGCTTTTAATGAACTGCTACTCATAAAGAAAAATTGATTTATTAACTTGCTTGACCATTGACTTTGACACAGATAATACATGTACTGCATTTAAACTCTCTCTTGATTTTTTTGCCTAGATCCTTACATTCTAAAATTTTTACCTGTCTAAGATAAAAATCTGTGAAAAAAATTGACTGTAGATGATTATATTTCCTTCGCAGCTGCTGAAAGGAGAGTACGGGTTAGGTACAGGACCAGTTGGCAGTAGGAGATTTCCATTTCTCCGGTTCGTAGAGAACGCCAGGCAAAGTCGAAGAAAAGTGCTAGAACTCGCGATGAAGATTCCGTCCCTCTTGGCAGCTAAAGTACTACAGTCGCCGTAAGATTTCCTGGAAATACTTACAGAATAAGAAGGTTAAACTACTGTCGCAGTATGATATTTTCTGACTAACAAACTGGTCGCCTGTCTTGAACATACAAGCTGATGGCGAAACATTGCGCGTCGTTCGGACCGTGATAGTAGCAGATTCGCCCAGTATTGTTAATTCACGAAGAAACAAACTAATACTTTTTATGAAGATCCGGAGATTAAACATCGAAAAAAGTTCGTAGACGATATTTACCTTCTTCTTCTTAAGAGAATTTTTTTTTATTCTTGATAATTGCAATTACGTCTACATACAAAATTATCTGACCTAAAAAAAAAAGAAACAAAAACCACATCCAACCGGCATTCCTTGTTTCAACAACTGCAAAACTCATAGATGATCATTTTTCAGAGCAAAGAGCGTTGTCGTCTCAATTACGGTAGCGCACCATCACTGATACTCGCAGCCGGAATATTACAATATTACCTTATTTAGGGACATTACAAACTACTGCAGCATGAGACAATTGAACTTTTCTAGCTTCAGTAGGGTAATTTGGGCAGGGGTAAATCGTAAGAAAAAGTTTCGTGCGTTTCGTTGTTTCCTAATTGACTAACATTCAAGTTAACCAACGAGACCATTGCGCGCGTAGAATCAAACAGCCTATGAGATACTATTTACTTTTCTAGCTTCAGTAGGGTAATTTGGGCAGGGGTAAATCGTAAGAAAAAGTTTCGTGCGTTTCGTTGTTTCCTAATTGACTAACATTCAAGTTAACCAACGAGACCATTGCGCGCGTAGAATCAAACAGCCTATGAGATACTATTTCTATTAGTTGTTCTGTAGATGATAGCGCACCAAACTGCTCAGCCTATGTCTCGGGTTCGATGCTTACTAGTGTCTCATGTCCAACTTGTGGAACGCTCCTTGTTCGATTTTAGGAAACCAAACGATGTACCCGTTCGTTAATTCTGTCTCGGCATGCGCTTGAATCTACGCTCGTAACGGCCTGATTGGCTAACTTCAATGCCAGTTAACTCGGAAACGGCGCAACGTATTGAATTTTTTCTTAACAATTATTTCTCTGCAACTCCCTTACAATATTTTCAAACTGTTTCCGACTACTCTGTGTATATCTTGTTACCGATACCACTTGCTATGGTTTTTGTGGTTTTCTGTCATACCTGTCATTCTTCCACATTTTGCATGTTCAACCATACAGAACTTACTGTAGAAACTTATTTATATCGAAAATTCGTGACTGGGAACATTACGATGAATATTATTTTATTCCATGTGGAAGATTGTGTGCGTCTGTGTGTTCGTGTTTGTGTTTATGAATGCAGTGTGTTTACTTCTTCTTTTTCCCGTTATTTTCACAGAGAAAACACTTTTAATCTTGCACTGTGTCCCTGTTTACCAGATGCGAAGGTACACACCTTGTGACAAATGCATCTGGAAACCTACCAGGGGCTGGCCGAATCCAGGCACCCAGACATTACGTTCCTTATTTCGATAAATCCGCTACTAACCAGTTGGCACTAAATGTTTGTCTCATCAGTATTTTTTTTAACTCCTAAACACGGTATCTCCTTGCGAATTTTATGTCATGAATTCCTTTATAAGTAAATGTCTGATAGTGTCGACCCTACACCACGGTTGACTTTGGAGTTGACAGAGACCAGTAGAGACGGGAAATATTTTTCATCGTACATCTCAGCTCAACCACATGTCACAGAAGGTGAACACCAACTGCCTAGTGAGGTTCTAGATTCATGGCACTAAAACTTGAGACAAAGCATTGTGTTTGGGGCGTACGTTCCCGTTTTCAGCCGATCGATCCTAGCTGTTACATACAGGCGACGACGGATAATCAGCATAAACATCGCTACCTAGTTCATTTCATGTTTTTTACTTCTATCACGAAAAAGTCTTAGTGCTCTTCATGACTCCCACACCTATAACCATTTAATCCCTGCATGAAATGACACCATTAGACTACAGGAATAGTCCAAACTGGATATTCACCAAGTATCTCTGCTGTTATTTAATGTTACTCAGCCTGAGATTGTAAGCGCGTGCTATGTGTTTCAAAAGCAAGGATTACTCCCACAGGTAGTGATAAATAAGCTCTAATAGTAACATATCATGCCCGAGGGAACAAAGTTAATAGCGGTGTCCGATTCGAATGTACGTGGAAAATAGTCACAAATAAAACACATAAATTCAAAGACTGTGCCTCCATATCGAAATATCGAATGATACTATTGCAAGAATAAATATTTTCATGAAAGCAATAGATTACTTTCAATATGTGAGTTATATATCCGCATGTAGCGTGCAACTGTGCTGTGTGGCAAACTATCCTGTTGTATAGACCCGTATTCCGAATGTAAAATTAGTTAACCAGCTAAAGGCTAATTTAATAAACGGTTATTTCCTGTCAGACCGATTATCGTAATAGATCAGTTCCAGAATTCTACCTAGCATGGGTACAGCTTCTACTGATTATTGTTTATAATTCTCAATGCCTACACTGTAGTTGTGTGGTCATTTATTAAGGTGATAGTGAAAGGTATATTTAAGTTCAGTCGTAAAACAAGGCTGTTGTTCACTAGCGTGGCACATATGAATAAACTAAGTATGCTTATTGGTACTTAAACTCTAAACTTGTAGTTTCAGTGGTTTTTATATTGACCTTTAAGGACAACTAACACAGTTTACAGTCTCATGGTGATCATCCGACAAACAATTCTCCTTACAAACCAAGACGACCTTATCGAAAATGTAACGCAGAATCATCAGTAACAAAAATAATCGTAGGCCTCATGTGTAATTAAAATCGAAGAATTTAAAATAGCACAGGAAGAAAGAGGCTCAAAATGCTACAGTACCCAACGTCCAAGCAATTACGAAGTCGCAAACTCGTCGGCCTATTCACTGCGCGAAAACTAGCGTCGGAATGCTACCATGCGATCAGAGCCCTCAAAGTCAACCAAACTCACATGGAAAACTGTAGTTCAGCACTCGTTGTAAGTTTGATTACTCTTGCCAGGTATATTTTGAGTTGTGGCTCACCATCAAACAAAGCTGATCTCTAAAGTAGCTTTCCAACTTATCACTGAAACCAGACTAGTCGTATCGCTGCCAATTACTGTAATGTAATGGCGAAGTCCTTCCAACCAATGAAACCACATGGCGTACAAATCTTCAATTTCCAACCGACTCGCCAAGAACTTATACTGACGCAAAGAGTTTGAGAAAATGTTTGTGTCGATATCTATTGGAAATGATTAGTATAAAATCTCATAGATAGTAGTAAAGTAAAAATTTTAATTCACGAAAGGTAGAATACTCTCTGATGAAATGACATGGTCAACTATCACACACCTTTCAACGTTACGTCTCTGTTTATTTATTTGTCCATATACATCTCATTTCCAGTACATGTATCGCATACAAGATATTTGATAGAAAACCTGTTTAGCTGTAGGTTTTACAACCATTAAACATACATCTTTTAGGTTTTAACATGCAGTTAACAATTAGGAATATCATTAAATACCGTACATTTATAACTTATTTCTACAATTAAATGTATGAATTTTATTATTCTGCATAAGATACGATGAGACTAAATAACAGCAGTTTAGCAGTAGGTAGGCTGTCATAAACTTTTTAAAGTTTTGTAGTTCGGGAAGATATTTTATATGTCTTGGAAATATGTTGTATATTTTGGTCCTCCTTGATATACATCTTTTTATCATAATGCGGTGCTACAATGCCTAACAAGTAGTCACTGGCCTGGTACTATAGTCATGAACGCTTTTGTTGTTTGGAAAAAGGTTGCCTTTCTCAGTATACTTTTTTTGACATACATAACTACTTCCCGTATATAAATGCAGGAAATGGGCAAGACCTTTAGATCTTTAAGGAAAGGTTTGCATGATTTTCTGCTGCTTTCTTGTTTCGTTATTCTTATAATTGCCTTTTGTTTTCTGAAAAATGTTTTTGTGTGGTGTATATATCCCCAGAAAATGATACCATAGTTAAGTACTGAAAGTAGGCGAGCGAAGTATACAAACCTAACTTTTTCTGTACCAATATTTTCGCAAGAATTCTTAGTACATAGCTCATTTCTTCTAGCTTTGAATTTAGGAATGTGATATTAGCCTCCATGTAAGATATTCTGGGATATGAGTCCAAGTTTCAGTGACTGCACTAATGTTTTGATTATCTATACATATTATTGGTTGTGCAGAATTTTTATTTTGAGCTATGTCGAAGTTCATGAGAACTGCTTTTTGGTGATCAACTATTAGCCTGTTTCTAGTAAACCACTCCAACACTCCTTTCATAATATCTTTTAGGGGGTGCAGTAAGCTCTTCTTCTTTATTTCCTTCAAGCAACAGACTGGTTCATCTGCAAACAATACTGGTTCTGAATCCGTAATATGTAATGGGAAGTCGTCACTGCATACCAAAAAGAAAACAGAAAGCCACCGAGCAAGGTGGCGCAGTGATTAACATACTGGACTTGCGTTCGGCAGGAAGACGGTTCAAACCCGCGTCGAGCCATCGTTGTTTAAGTTTTTGCGTTATTTCCCTAAATCGCTTCAGGCAAATGCCGGAATGCTTCCTTCAAAGGACACGGCCGATTTATTTTCGCATCCTTCCCTCATCCCATGGGACCGATAAGCTCGTTGTCTGGTTTCCCCCCCCCCCTCCCCCTCCCGCCAAATCATCCAATCCAACAAAAATGGAAATATAGCTAGAATAGAGCCCTGTGGAACACCACGACACAAGCCACATGATTTTGAAAGAGTTCACTTCCATCGATACACTTTATTTCAGTTACCTGAGAGCTATATCCCTAATATGATTTAATCCACTCATTTGGGACTATACCGTTTAAACTTTTTAGGAGCATAGAATGACCAATTCCATCAAAAGGTTTTGTTAGGTCTAAGAATAATTCTGAGATTTTCCTGTGGTTGTCCACTGCATTTAAGACATGTTTTCACCGAAAGTGTGCCATTCCTGAAGAAGGTAACAACATTACCAGACTCTGTGTATGCCACACTTTTTTGAAAACTCCTTCCCTTTTTTTACAATCAGTAACATAGCGTCTTGTTGTGATCGTTTTTGAATGATTAATTGGAAACCATTCACATCAAACGAACAGCTGGAGAAACGCAAACAATTTTGTGAAACCCCCTGCTCACCTGTGAAACCCTAATGTGGCTGGAATGCACAAGGTTCCTCACAAGTGTGGCCTACTGCTGTCTACTTTGTCGCAAGCGCCATCCACCCCATGGAATGAATTGAGTCTGATGGCATCTTTCTCATGTAAATATGCGCATTCCTCCTAATCCGAGCAGATAAATAACTTTTCTACTTTACATATGAAGAATGTTCCTTTCTCGCATCTAACGGTGGTCTTTAAAGAATGCAGAGAGCTTCCACAACTGGAGCATTGGCGGCGTTGATCCGCCTCCAACTCGGGTACTTCTCTATACCCGACAACAGCCATTAATGAAGTGCTCCCCGCCTAGCACCACCCAGGAGGCTAGTGTAAATTCCGGAATTTAATGTACACAATGACCATTAAAGCCCGACTCTCGTGCCATATTATTCTCTCTCAATCATCATTGGCACATTTTATGTAGCCTTAAAAGATTTTGCAGTCGTTGAAACGTTATCCGCTTGGAGATTAAAGAAATCAAGAATTGCAGCTACTCTAAGACTCTTAGGTTGAGTAGATTGCGTCGGGGTGTGATCGCATTAACAATATTTGGGCCGACTAAATTACTACGTCTTTTGGTTGCATTAGCTCTATGGTTCTCCCGTCAAAGTTGAGAATTCAATCTCACTATCTTCCGGAAATTACTTATTTTGGCAGTCATTGCGTTGGATACTATCGCTCCCGATTCACTTAATACTCTAATTAACGGCCGCACTGCTCCATACATGAATGTTGGAGTACAGCTCCATTTCGTCTCATACAGGTGGACATTAAAGCGAACAGTCACATACTACAAAGTATATCCTGCAGCAGTAATAAATGTCACTCGCAGTGCAAGGAAAGTCAGTGATATCGTTCTACAAAGATACGTGGTATCAGTAACATAGTAATATCAATTACCTTGATAAAGATCTGTTTATGTGGCCGAGTATAACATTTAATAAGTGAGAATGACTGTACAGCTGTAATACCTTGAGCTGGTCTTAAGAACATAAACGCCCTCGTGCCATTCGACTGAAAATCTTGTTGAATACCATCTAACAAAAAATTAATCACAGCAGAGGATCAAGTTTCGACATATCTGGTGCTTTTTGGCATCATATATACTGTCACATTGAAACAATACTGTCGAATGTAATCTTTTCCTGAATTTTTGCTATTGGAGAAAACCGATAACTAATGAGTAAAAACAGTGTCGATAAAGAAGTGGCAAAGCAAGTTTTTTATACTGCAAAATAACCACAGCATCGGAGATTTAGGAACTACTCGTTCGCTTCCGAGTTGCTGAGTGGTCAATGAATGTTGCTGTCACACGGAATACTGCTGCTCGTTCCCCAACACGACACTACATTATTCATTGAGGGTGGTCTGGATCGGAAAGAAGGCAGGTGGAGTAAAGCGATCCAGCGACATGATGAGGTGATTAAAAATGGAGCTCGAGTTCAGTTAGATAAGCGTGGGGAACGAAATAGGTTGTGGGGCCATCGCAGGAACCATCACAGCACTCACTTCAAGCGATTCAAGAAGATTATTTATTTATTAGTTTTCCCATGTGTTGCTACACGTTCCTATCGGATCTGCTACTTGTTGATTCGTACACAATATACACAACGAACTTAAGGGGAGTTAGAAATGAATAAATTTGTTCACACTTTCGGAATTTTACCTCATTAAAAAGTTTGCAATTTTCCGAATAAAATTATATATATATATATATATATATATATATATATATATATATAATTATTAACTCAAATGGGAAGTAATTTATTTTATTTTTAAATATAACCTACACCGGTTGAAAATGTAAAAATTTTTGTGTGCATTACATCAAGATCTAAAAAGAAAGGTAATTTTTTGCAATTTTGTCATATGATGACATGTTGGAGACCGTGGCTGTTTTTGAAGACAAATTTGATGTTTTTAGGGCAGCAACCAGCCACAAATTTACTTTGAGTTCCTTTATTCAAAGGAAACCGTTACCGGTTTCGAATCGTTGCGATTCATCATCAGACGGATTTACACGCTTTCTTTCTACATTTGGTGTGTTTTTATAGATAAATTGTCCTAAAATATAAATAAAACATAATTACAAACACGCCACACACAGATGGTTACGTTGCAGATTTTCGTTGCATGTGACTTAACGTGAAACGTCGGCTTCGAGTGATTGTTTCTATAACGTTCATCCAATCGATGTAAATGCATTTCACCTGCATCTTAGTTGTTGCACACGTAATAGTTCTCACTGTACACTTTAGATTTGTCGCTGAGATCATTTCAACCACGCACCACATGTTTTGGTACATACAAAGAGCTTACAAACATATGGGTGTCACAGATGCTATGATATATCGTAACATTTGACGATGATGTCCTATGTTTGGAAAGGATCATATATTCTTTTACAAAACTGTAATGTCTTTTACATTAGTACACAGAGATTGAAATATTTTTTTTTAAATCTGTTATTGCTAATTTAATTATAAAGTTTTTTATATATATTTAGAGCTGTATAGGTAAAATAGTACATTATTTTATTACATTTGGCAGCATGAGAATTATAGTAACATATAAATTTTCTACTTGATCTGCAGATAGGTGTATTAATATTATTTGCTTTGGAGGCTGGAAAGTAGTTTTTGGAAATTTTTCAGGAAAGGGGTGTTAGCCAACTCCGTTTGTTCGTTAAGGATATAGTCTGGGGTGCTGTTTTTGTGTGTGTGTATTTCTAATTCTTCTAATATATTCATAGTGGCCCCTTTTTCTGTTAGATGTAAAATCTTTAAGTTGTCCTCAATGTTACCTACTGAATGGTTTTCTTCAGCAATATGGGCTGCAAATGCTGATTTGTTCAAGTTACCAAGTCTTAGAGCGTCAATATGTTCTTTATATCCAATTTCAAAACTTCTGCCTGTCTGTCCAATGTAGAATTTTGGGCATGTATCACATTTGAGTTCGTATATTCCTGATTTACGGTAGGGGCTCTTGGAGGTGTTTACATCATGGATCAATTTTTAGTGTAGAAGGCTGTGGATTGCTGTGTTATAAAGGTCATGTCCAGAAGAGGATGGGCACCAGATTGAGGAAGTTGAAACAAAGTTTGAGAGACAAGAAACTTTCTGATGGTAAAACCATAAGAAGCAGGCTGACAGACAAAATGATTGATGAACTGCAGCAGTATTATGGGATGGCCATTAGAAATAATACTGAGGAGTTTTCGAAAATGAAGCAGGCAGTATGGGCTACCTTCTTCCACAGACTGTCAGCTGATGAAAAACCAGTACACTTCCTTTGCCCTCCTGGACCTTTTTCGTGGCACAATTACCACAATGCCCAGTACTCAAACAGCTCATTTAGCCATAAACATTCCATCCCATCAGCAGTCATGGATATCATAAAACCTACTTACAGAGACCTGGCAAATCCTAAATTACTGAAGAAGTGTCTGCATGGTCAGATTCAAACTCCCAATGAGTCGTTCAATAATCTAATATGGACTCGCTTTTTGTTGGAATGAAGATACTTGAGTGGGGGTTCAGTGATGCTGTTATTGCTTTTAATGATGGCAAAATTGGTAGGGTAAAAGTGCTACAACATATAGGAATTAATCCTGGAGCAAACTGTATCAGAGAACTTGAAAGGATGGACAAGGTATGCAGCACAGTTGGCCGCTAAGGAGCGCTGAAAGAAGAAAAGAAGGAAAAACAAGAAGATCAAGAGGATGATATACAGTATGGTGCAGAGTGCATCTGAGTGACTAAAAATAAAATAAAAACTAAGCATTTATTAAGTGAGTAGTCTTTTGAAGCATTAGAAGCCGTTCCTGAAAATTTACATATTCTGTTGCATTTTTCCCTAATCCTCAGAAACCACTTGGAGTAGACAAATGGCTCTGGGCACTATGGGACTTAACTTCTAAGGTCATCAGTCCCCTAGAACTTAGAACTACTTAAACCTAACTAACCTAAGGACATCACACACATCCATGCCCGAGGCAGGATTCGAACCTGCGACCGCAGCGGTCGCGCGGTTCCGGACGGCAGCGCCTAGAAGCGCTCGGCCACCCCGGCCGGCACTTAAGAGTAGAGATTCAGATTTTCAGAGAGTAATAACATACATTTCCTGAGTCTACTGAACTAAAATAAGAACATTATGTTATATGTAATTAAAATTATTAAGGACAACATACAAAAAAGTGCACAAAATTTTAACTGTGTAAATAAAAATTGTTTTCCGGAAAGCAGTGGCTGAAATGCAACTATTGTTGTTCAGTAGACTCAGAGCACACATATTAATGTCCTGTAAAAGTTTCATGTCAATGGCTACAGTGGTTCCTGAAACAGAGGGAAGCCAAGTCACTAAATTTAACATTGGCGGGATAGGGCGTTCCAACTCCCGTTAAGGCAATAGCTGTTATCATGTAATTTATTTTCTATCACATTCATAAACTAAAGAACTAAATGCACAAGGAAATTTTGGGTATTTGTGAATAATCATTTACATATTATACTAAATTACAAGAAAAAAGATACTGATTAGTTTGATACTGGCACAAAGTGTGATGCTGGAGACGAAAGGCAAACAACTCTGAATGTATCTCCGCGCAACACCATGAAACGTGTCATTCTCGAGGTCGACATCACTACCTGTGCCTCCACTCAACATTCCTTAGCCTCTCGGAACAGCTGATGGAGTCGTGGTTCTGAAGATGCTAGGATCAGGAGCACTGTTACTAATGGCATCAGTGACAGTTTTGCTTACGTATTAATCTTCTGGACAATACACTGATGTAAACGGCAACTGAGTAAATAAAAAAAAACAATAATCGCATGAAGCAGTGTGAGTAAAATAAAAAAGCCCCGGAAAATATTTACAATATGACGACAGAGGTCTGACCCTTGTTAATGATCATCACAGAAGATTCCGGAAATGGCCCTCGTTGACGTCGATGCAACGGTGTGATCCATTTATCAAACTGTGAGTCACGGTTAGCCGCTCTGCCCGACAAACAGCAGCAACAGCATTTTGAACGTTCTGCTGTAGCATTTTGCAGAGACTGAAGATAATTTGAGTGCACCTTGCCAATTTTCCCAAAATCATAGAGAAAGAGAGATCAGGCAATCGATGTGGCCAGGAGGTTGCACTGACTCAGCCAAGGTGTCGAGGTGATATGTGCTGTTGTTCAGTGTTGGTGAAAATGTCGATATACTCGTTCATCTTGTGTGATTAGATCCACACATGGATTAAATAGTTTCTGAGCATTAACACTTTCAGGACAGAATCATGTTACGATGCAGACACCAGATATTGCATAGCAAACACCGATCCCGAGATTATGCAACGGTGGTTCAGAGCACGGATGGGTATTTTCTGCTGGACAGTGGTGCACGAACTGGGAGCTTGTGAGCTCAATCAATGGCATCACTGGTATTCGGCATGGAGAGCCATGGGATCAGCTCACCGCTCTCTTAACAGTTGTTGGTTTTTCATACTTAGGAGCCACTACTTCTCATTCAAGTTGTTACTCAGTTGGCATAATGATCGTAAGTGGACCCCGTTCTAGTCTTCCAACCAGGGAAATGTCCCTAGCAATACCGGGATGTCTTCATATTCCGTCAAACTTTCTTCCAGGCCACCCTTCACCCGAACAACGTTTGTCATGTTCGAAACCTTTTGGGATAGTATTGGTTTCTAGCCTCTCCAGACCCCGTTTCGCGCTGTTCTGTCAGTACGCTTTACACTGAAAACTTTTCTGGAGTTTTGCGAAAACACTTTCAGTCTTAAGCTCTAGTGCAAACAGCTCCATATTCGTTTTCTACGAATTTCGCTTCGCAAAAGATTCTACAATGAAGAAGTGCTGTTATATTTTGAGTCCCGTTTTGTGCTGTATCCGAGTCGTTATGAAACACTCCTGCTTCTCAGCCTCACGCAGACGTACTGACACAGCGCGGTACTTCGGACACAGCGTGCAGGTGATTCACGATAAGTGCATCGATATTGAGGTTTCCAACATTTTCTGTGATAAGTATTTCTTCTGTTCACAAGTGTCAGTTCTGTCTTAGGCTTATAAATATTTTTCATGTTAGTTTCATTTTGCTCTCCTTGTACGTTAGCGTATTTAATAAATGTTTCTACTGTTCAGGCTTATTTCACGTTATTCTACGTCGACCACCGTGTGCCTAGTGTGTTTTTTGGCTAATTATTTGTACCTACAAAAAATGGTTCAAATGGCTCTGAGCACTATCGGACTTAACATCTGAGGTCATCAGTCCCCTAGAACTTAGAACTACTTAAACCTAACTAACCTAAGGACACACACAAATCCATGCCCGAGGCACGATTCGAACCTGCGACCGTAGCGGTCGGGCGGTTCCAGACTGAAGCGCTTAGAATCGCTCGGCCACACCGGCCGGCTTCGTACCTACATGCATATCTAAATAAATATATACGTCAACGTAAATGCTCTGTACGCTGAAAACCGTCCACACCCGTCAATCTCTGAAATCTATTCTTGTTAATGATACTTTTACATATATATTTATCTGCTGAACCATGGAAAAAATCATATGTAAATTAAAGGTTGGGGGCGGGGGGCGGCAATGGGGATGTGTGGGGGAGGGGTCATAAACGAAAGGAAAAGGGATAACTGATGTCAGCTGCATCGGGACACTACGCGGAATCTGCGGAATCGAACGAAAATGTCTCTCGGACTAGGAATCGAACCACGGATCTCCTGCTTACTAGACAGGTTCGTTAGCCACCGCATCATCCGAAACACAGTGAGATCGTAAATGCACGGACTATCTCGGCACAGACATGGTGTCGCCAAAGGTGACCTTCGTGTGGTTTTCTAATACCGAACAAGAGTGCTATACGAAAAATGGAAGTGGTGCCAAGAGCTGAGCAGTCTCGTGCTCTGTCATCTACGCTATGAGAACAACTGTCGCTAATTGTATCTGGCGGTCACTTGACCTTTCGTGCGCAACGGCCTGAATGACTATCGTCAATGCCAATCTATTCGGAAACGGCGCATCGTGTCGAATTTCTTCTTAACAATTATTTCTCAGCACTACATACCCTGCAAAATCGTTACGAGCTTTTCACGCTGTTTCTGACAACCGTTTTCACTCGTATCGGGGTCTCGTTAGGTTGCATTCGAATATACGCTGCATCAACACCCCAAACGGAAAGTTTATGATCGTCCATTATAAATCTACATCTACACCTGCAGCCGGCCGAAGTGGCCGTGCGGTTAAAGGCGCTGCAGTCTGGAACCGCAAGACCGCTACGGTCGCAGGTTCGAATCCTGCCTCGGGCATGGATGTTTGTGATGTCCTTAGGTTAGTTAGGTTTACCTAGTTCTAAGTTCTAGGGGACTAATGACCTCAGCAGTTGAGTCCCATAGTGCTCAGAGCCATTTTTTTTCTACACCTGCACTCCGCAAGCCACATTATCATGTATGGTAGAGGGTATTTCCGGAATCTCTCTCATAAATTTTCTTCCTAGCCAGTTCAATTCGCAAGTCGTCCGTGGACAGAACGGCTGTCGGGATGCCTCCGTATGAAGTATAAACTCTCTGACTGTGTCGTCGTGGTCACTTTACAAGGAGTACGGGGAAGAAAGTAATATGTTTGCCATCTCTTACGGGAACGCACACTCTTGGAGCTACAACTGTAAACACCCCCATGATGTACAACGCCTCTATTGTAGCTTTCACCATTGAAGTTTGTTGTGCATCGACTCTTCTGTATCTGTTATATTAACACAACCTAGTAAGGACTCAAGACACACAGGAAATACTGAAGAATAGATCGAAAAAGCGTTTAGAAAGGCACTTGTTTCATCAATCAATTACATTTCCTTAAGATTCTTCCAGTCACGCTTAGCCTCGTATCTTCTTTTCAAACATATAATTTTAAGTTGTCATTCCACCATAGATCTCCTCGGATGATTACTTCCAGGTATTTTACATTGTTGCTATTTCCTCTGATTCATCGCCCACAGTATAATCTAACAGTGATAGATCTCTTCGCCTTTTTATGCGAAATGCGTCACGATCAGTCCTAAACCTATTCTCGACCTTCTGCAGGTGTTCCTTCGTTTTGCTGCCGTCTTCTCTCGTCACAAACTTCATACTGATAACAGTATCGTCCTTTTATATATCACGGAGCTTTCAACGTTATCCTATAGATAATTTGCAATTTCATGAACAGTGACGACGTTCTAAAGCTCCTTTGACGTTTTCTCGAAATTACTTGTACATCTGTCGACTGAATTTTCCACAGAATGATGTTATGAGCTGTAGCTGATTTGAAGTCGGGAATCCTATCTGATTTGAAGTTCCGAATTCAATCACAAATCTCGCCCGATACACGTTCAGTTTGTGTTTTGCGCACAAGACGACATCGCTCAGTACCTTCCATACGACAAGGAGTTCCGATATTAATTTAGGAGCCGCTGTCTGTGTGAAACTCAGTGTCACATGATCTTTGTTTGAGAAATATATTTTGAGTTCTGTAAATAAGATCTTCTTCCTCCTAATCGGCCAAACTGTGTGAGCATAAAGTGTGATCCATAATTCTAAAACAGACTGACGATATCTATATAGGCCTTATCTATGTCAATCTGTTTATCGACCCTTTTAGAAACGTTAATGGGCTCCGTTTTCTTGAATTACTTGGTATCTGTCGTGCTCCAGGGACATATAATAAACTGCTGCTAGAAGCGAAGTAAGCTCTTTATCTTACTTTGCGTACACTAATAGACATATCTCATCAAATCCAGAAGCGTTGCAGATGCTGAGTAATCTTAGTTGGTTATACATTCCGCGATCACCTAACTCAATGTCTGCCATTTCGGGGTTCTCGTGACGCTTGAATGGAGGAACCGTTTTACGACATTTTACTTTTATTTCAATCTTCTATATATTTCGATTACTGTGTATTCCCTGAGCAGCTGAGTTACTGGCTTGTAGTCTATGAGAAACTCAATAACTGGTGTTTTTCTGTTTACTGACTACATATAAGACCAGCTTTTTAAGATTTTTGGTCAAATCGCTTGGAAAACTTTTATTTTCTCCGTATGCTGGTTTTTACTTTGCTCACACTTTTTTTGTCAACCAGATTTTTACTTCGTTTGCATCTGTGACGAAGCTCTCTTTGCTTCCATAGCAAATGTCTATTTATCCGTGGTGAATCTTCCCCACCCTTCACAACCTTCGTAGGTTCATTATCCATGTCAGTGAAACATTAGACAGTATTCTTGAATTTTGTTTATTTCAAAAATGGTTCAAATGGCTCTAAGCACTATGGGACTTAACATCTGAGGTCATCAGTCCCCTAGAACTTAGGACTACTTAAACCTAACTAACCTAAGGACATCACACACATCCATGCCCGAGGCAGGATTCGAACCAGCTACCATAGTAGCAGCGTGGTTCCGGACTGAAGCGCCTAGAACCGCACGGCCACCGCGGCTGGCTTACTTATTTGTGTTTCATATTGTCGCCCCCTTAACTGTTTATTTTAGTTGACTGCTCTGATACTCTATAATTTACTGCCTGTCAGTTTTCCTAAGGAAGTATATTTTCCTGTCTTTGTTGACATTTCTTTTAAAACATGTAGTAACTAGCGATGTAACGGTCTTACGTCTCTGGTTCTCCCGTCTACGTTATGCCACTGGTGCGCTCGTCGGTATCCACTAAGCTGAGGAGAAGTTACATTGCTACATTCCAGAATACCAACTACAGACTGATCCGAGATGGCAACTATTAGTAATTTCCTCTGTCACATGATGATTATCTGCGAGGCATTGTTGTTCAACTGCTGCAGTAGCCACGGAGGCTGTTGTAGAGTCTATCATGTCCCGAAATCTCTCTGTTCACACGATTATCGCAGGGCATCATGAACTGGCGCCAGCACCTGTGATATCTATCAATACCGCTACAAACATTATCGGCGGAATTTTATCTACTTCATGCATCGCTTGGTCGCCAGTGTTATCATTTTATTTGCCTCGAGTGAAGTAAAACTGTGACAGATAAGCCCATAAAGCCGTCAGCGCAACTGAAGGTGGTTGATCAGATGTTCATGCGATTCAGTCAGCGTATAGATTAGCCAAATTGATTCACATACCTTAACATCCACGTGACATTAGCCTAGAGATTTTCTGGCAATCTGGAATCCTTACAAGTCTCAGAGCGTAGTTTAATACTTCGGTATGGCAGATGTCACAGTACAACAAACTGAATAGACAGGGTGTAGTGTAGGATTTGCGGTGGGGTAAAGGGATGGCCTGTGAGGCTTTGGCTTACTTTGACAAATAATATTAAATATCTGTAACTACAGTAAACAACAGCTGCTTAACGAACTGGCCTATTTATAGTTCCTGAAGCAATGGACATTAGAATAAAAACAAGAAATGAATTATAATTTCTTCAGAAAAATAATAAAATAATCTGAAATTAACATCACCCCAGTAACACTAAAATTGCGGGAAACAACAAGAATACGAACTTTTGGCAAATTTCTGTCTACTGACCTGAAGAAACAATAAGCACAAAATGAAAAGTAGCCATCAGTCTGAAGCCATTTAATACGAACAATAAAATTTACAACAAAACACTACTGCCGATGACTAGAATACTAGCGATGGAAAATCAGCAATTACGGTTCTCTGTACACATGTATATAAATCTCAGCTACATTCATAGCTTAGTGATTCCACACGGGATTTACAGAGCTCCTGTTTCGAGAAAACAAATGTACGGCCAGCGGACAGACAAACAAATTAAACGACAACACACAACATTGTCCACATGGTCGTTCTGTGTGGAACACGACTGGCAAAACCGTTACACTCAGTACACATGCTTGCACCCTTCATTGTGTACTGTACACAGCTCTGAATCAAATAACTCGACCAAATTCTAATGTCGGTCACCAACGCACACTGTTAAAGTTCTTCTTGTAATACAGAAGCCCCTCTCCATGTATCTTCTCGATTCGGCCTTTTAATGTCTGAGAAAGACCCCAATCTCCCCCCTTGGCCTGATGTGCCTACACTCTGCGGCCGTTCCCCTCGGCGACAATTGGTGAATTCAATGCCCAGTTCAGCACATTAACTGTACAGTGGAGTTTGTACCTTTCTCCTCGGTTGACCACCACCTGACTCTCGTTCCATCCCTGTAGCTCCCACTGCGGCCACCGCGACGCCTCCGGCCCGCTTTGCCGTTTCAGACGAGTCGGGCCAATGGCCCAATTCAGTCCCGGCGCCACCCCTCGACTTGTCAGTCAATTGCCCCACGGCTAGCGAGGGAGGCTTTCCTTGACGTCACGGCACCTCCTGCTTCTCTATCGCCGCCTTGAAGCGCAGCTCATTACCTCAGCCTCGGCCTCCGACACTCAGCAGTCATGCACTGGGGTGACAGCTGGCGACGCGCCGCAGGCTTCCCGATCGCTCCCTGCGGTCACAGCAATGGCTTCCGAGAGACGTTTCCTCACTGGCAGCGGAGCAGGTCGCTGACCTCCAATATTTCGCGGCGAGCCAGCTCACCTCGGCACATCGACAGCTGCAGCACAAACGCCGCCGAGGCTGCCCCCTGACCAGAGACATGCGTCACTGCGATGGCCTATGCCGCCGATTTTAAATTCAAGGCGCACAAGGAATTTCCTTTTCCCTTTTCTTAGCTTGGATTCTTACGCATACTGGTAGACAACTGAAATTGCAGAGAAATTCAGTTTTAATTACACCATAGCAAAAACTACGACCGAACAGGTCTGAGAAGACCCAACGGTACTGGTCTACCTCCGTGGCATCCTCAGCCTATAGGCGTCACTGGATGCTGGTATGCCATTGTCAGTCTTTCAGTCTTTGTGACCGGAGTCTCTACTTTTTAGTCAAGTAGTTCCTCAATTTGCCTCACAAGGACTGAGTGAGCCCCACTTGCCAAAAGCGCTCAGCAGACCGGACGGTCACCCCTCCAGTTGCTAGCCAAGCCCGACACCGCTTAACTTCTGATGGGAACCGGTGTTACCACTATGGCAAGCCCGTTGCCTCAATTGCACCACAATGTACGTAAAATATGAAATAAAACAGGACGTCTCCTTCAGAGAGGAATCCATACACCACAGGTTTTCAGTTGGTTTGGACATAAATAAGAACTGCGATTGCTCGAAGGGAATTGATTTGTAGGCACCAAAGGGATCAGTTTGTGTCAGGTCGTCGTTTGCGGCCAGACTCACAAAAGGAGCCATTACCCAAACAAAGACCAAGCGTGAAACGTACTACGTCATAAAGTGTTACCAATCTGTCTGGATTAACAGGCAGAGAGCAACAATGAAAAGAGCAGCTTTTCGTAGTCTGGCAGAATGACACGTAATGGAGATCTTCACAGGTCAGTGGATGGGATATCGATGACATGAGCCCTATGCATGTTTTGCTCCGCCAGTCACGTGGTTTCTCAAATGGCTCTGAGCACTATGCGGCTTAACTTCTGAGGTCATCAGTCGCCTTGAACTTAGAACTAATTAAACCGAACTAACCTAAGGACATCACACACATCCATGCCCGAGGCAGGATTCGAACCTGCGACCGTAGTGTATGTGGTTTTTCTTTCTCACGACTGGAAAGCACAAGCACCTGAGTCTAATACATGTTTCGCTGTTTGTTTCCATTCATTTAATCGTCATCTAGCCGCAGAATGGACAATACCATTGGGGTTCTCAGACACAAGAACTACTGGTGCACACAGATATTGTTTTGGTTGTGGTCTTCTGTCCAAAGATTGGTTTGATGCACTCTCCTTGCCAATATATCCAACTAAACCTGCTCACTATATTGAAGCCTTGGTCTCGCTCTTCAATTCCCCCTCCCCTCCTCTCCCCCCCGCCCCCCACCACTTTCTGCCATTACAATATTAACAATTCCTTGATGACTCACAGTGTGTCCTACAAACTGATCCCTTCCTTTAGGCAAGTTGCGCTACGTGTTTCTTCTTTTTCCAATCCGATTCAGCAACTCCTCACTTGTTATTCGATCCGTTGTTGTTGTTCTGCTGTTTTTATGCTCTTCAGTCAGAAGATTGGTTTGATGCAGCTCTCCACGCTACTCTCCCTTGTGCATGCCTCTTCCTTTCCGATCTATCCACCTAGTGTTCAGCTTCCTTCGATAGCACCACGTTTCGACAGTTTCTGTTCTCTTCGATCGTGCACTTTTAAATTCTGTAGAAGCTCGACCTACTTACACAGGCTGGAGAAAAATTGTGTCACGAAATTTTGAACCAGGATAGCCAATGCCAACGGCAACCAAAATTACTAGTGTTGTGTAGGTCGACACGCACAATTTTTGAACTACGAAAACTTCGCACCACGCTCCGATTCGCCGCGTTATTGCCCTGTTGCCGTTCGTCGGTTGACGGGCAGCGCTATGGTTGTCGGTTCACACATAAAGAAAGGGACGTCAACCGACGAACGGCAGCAGGGCAATCCCACGGCCAATCGGAGCTCGTGGCCCCAAGTTTCCGTAGTTTAAAAATGGTATATGTCGAGCTACAGAACATTAATAATTTTAATTGATCCTGGCGTCAGCTATCTGGGCTTAAAGTTTCGTGACACAATTTTTCTCCACAGTGTATATTCCTTCAGAAAATACATACTAACACTTAATTTATATGATAAGTTAGATAATTCCTTTTTCAGAATTTCTTTTCTTGTTGTTGCCGTTGTTACTTCAGCCATCATAAGTTACACTCCTGGAAATGGAAAAAAGAACACATTGACACCGGTGTGTCAGACCCGCCATACTTGCTCCGGACACTGCGAGAGGGCTGTACAAGCAATGACCACACGCACGGCACAGCGGACACACCAGGAACCGCGGTGTTGGCCGTCGAATGGCGCTAGCTGCGCAGCATTTGTGCACCGCCGCCGTCAGTGTCAGCCAGTTTGCCGTGGCATACGGAGCTCCATCGCAGTCTTTAACACTGGTAGCATGCCGCGACAGCGTGGACGTGAACCGTATGTGCAGTTGACGGACTTTGAGCGAGGGCGTATAGGGGCATGCGGGAGGCCGGGTGGACGTACCGCCGAATTGCTCAACACGTGGGGCGTGAGGTCTCCACAGTACATCGATGTTGTCGCCAGTGGTCGGCGGAAGGTGCACGTGCCCGTCGACCTGGGACCGGACCGCAGCGACGCACGGATGCACGCCAAGACCGTAGGATCCTACGCAGTGCCGTAGGGGACCGCACCGCCACTTCCCAGCAAATTAGGGACACTGTTGCTCCTGGGGTATCGGCGAGGACCATTCGCAACCGTCTCCATGAAGCTGGGCTACGGTCCCGCACACCCTTAGGCCGTCTTCCGCTCACGCCCCAACATCGTGCAGCCCGCCTCCAGTGGTGTCGCGACAGGCGTGAATGGAGGGACGAATGGAGACGTGTCGTCTTCAGCTATGAGAGTCGCTTCTGCCTTGGTGCCAATGATGGTCGTATGCGTGTTTGGCGCCGTGCCGGTGAGCGCCACAATCAGGAATGCATACGACCGAGGCACACAGGGCCGACACCCGGCATCATGGTGTGGGGAGCGATCTCCTACACTGGCCGTACACCACTGGTGATCGTCGAGGGGACACTGAATAGTGCACGGTACATCCAAACCGTCATCGAACCCATCGTTCTACCATTCCTAGACCGGCAAGGGAACTTGCTGTTCCAACAGGACAATGCACGTCCGCATGTATCCCGTGCCACCCAACGTGCTCTAGAAGGTGTAAGTCAACTACCCTGGCCAGCAAGATCTCCGGATCTGTCCCCCATTGAGCATGTTTGGGACTGGATGAAGCGTCGTCTCACGCGGTCTGCACGTCCAGCACGAACGCTGGTCCAACTGAGGCGCCAGGTGGAAATGGCATGGCAAGCCGTTCCACAGGACTACATCCAGCATCTCTACGATCGGCTCCATGGGAGAATAGCAGCCTGCATTGCTGCGAAAGGTGGATATACACTGTACTAGTGCCGACATTGTGCATGCTCTGTTGCCTGTGTCTATGTGCCTGTGGTTCTGTCAGTGTGATCATGTGATGTATCTGACCCCAGGAATGTGTTAATAAAGTTTCCCCTTCCTGGGACAATGAATTCACGGTGTTCTTATTTCAATTTCCAGGAGTGTATTTTGCTGCCCAAGTAGTGAAACTCATCTGTTGTTTACAGCGTCTCATTTCTTAAGCTCATTCCCTCAGCACTACATGATGTAATTCGACCCATGTCGTTACCGTTGTTTTGTTATTGTTGCTATGCATCTTATAATCTCTTTTTAGACACTGCCTATTTCGTTCAACTACTCTTTGAATTCTTTTGCCACAAAGTTTTTATTTCTTCTCCCCGAACTCTAATTTCATTTCCAACTTTCTTATTTGTTTCTTTCAAAGCTTGCTCAACGTACAGATTGAATAACATCGTATTTCACTTCATTCTCAATTATGTCTTCCCTGTCACATCCTTCGACACTTATATACAAGTTGTAAATAACATTTCAGTCCCTGCATTGTATCCCTGCAATCTTCAAAATATCAAAGAATGTAGTCCAGCCACACTGTCAAAAGCTTCCTTTAAATGTATAAATGCTATAAACATCTATTTGTCCTTCTTCAGATTATCTATCAAGGTTAGTCACTGGGTCAGTGTTGCCTGAAGCAGTTAGCATAATTTTAAAAATTTACTCAACCATGATCACAATCACACAACGTGTTTCGAGAGCACGCTGTCATCTTGAGGTAAAATACACAAAAAGTTTTTTTAAAAAAGGCTAATACTTTTACATTAAAACAGACGAATGAAACAGTCTCTGTTTTACTTCACATTTAGTCCTTTTCACATTATGCAGTAACCGTTGACCTAACACAGTTGTTTCCTTTCGTACATCAACTTGTGCTGTAGTCCTGGAGTCACGTGGCTTATCCGCGTGGCCAGCACGTGCCTGGGCTGTGTGAGTGAGTGCGCGAATACGCTTCAGGAACATCGGCGGAAGCTGCCAAAGACTGGCGACGCTAATGACAGCGCATGTATACTAGCCACGCGGCTGACAAAGCCGCATGATGGCTTGTCCACAGCCACGTGGATTTCACGCGCCCGTACTCACTTGCATATGGGTTGCAAATTTCCAGTGTGCACCTGTGCGATACGCTTCACGTAGCGCTAGACTTGGGCGAAATTTATGCGAATGATAAATAACGAATACAGATATAAATTATTACTTGTTATGCATAAATAACAAATATTATTCGAAACATTATTAACTTACACGAATAAAAACACTTATTCGTCATCTCTGAATAAAAAGTGTTAAGAATAATAGGTAAATTTCAAAACTAATTGAAAATATGGCTACAGTTCCTTGTCATTTATTCAACGAATCTACTTTTAGTTTCTTTTAAACTAGTTTTCAGTACATCACGTTTTTGAAGTGACTCATCAGAAACTTTATTTGATTTACGTCTTTGCCAGCCAGGGTGGCCGAGCGGTTCTAGGCGCTACAGTCTGAAACCGCGCGACCGCTATGATCGCAGGTTCGTATCCTGCCTCGGGCATGGATGTGTGTGATATCCTTAGGTTAGGTAGGTTTAAGTAGTTATAAGTTCTAGGGGACTGATGACCTCAGAAATTGAGTCCCATAGTGCTCAGAGCCATTTGAAACATTTTTTTGATTTACGGAGAATTACTATTGTGACATTAAAGAAAACACGATCCATACAAGCAGCGCACTACTGAATTCGTGTATATTATAGCTTCAATGGATGACTTTAAACTTCTTAAGTAAAAATTAAGCAATCATCCATTCTTCTGTAGTGTTTTGCAAATGATTTATAGTAATTCCACTTTCACTGCACTTTTTAAATCACATTCCAAACAAAATCCTCTTTTCACACCGTACTGTCATTCGAAAGTAATTAACATTGACATGTCTTTGGCTATTATATGTCTGACGTTCGTTGATGTCTCTCTCGATCAAGGACAGAAACAGAGGTGAAGTACTTGCTTTTAACTTGTGGGTAAGACTTTGCTGTAACAATTGCAGCTGGTATGTTACTATCATCTCCTGACGCTTTCACAAGTTGCAAATGTACTGCAATATTACATATTCTTCTATGTGCTCAAACCCGTGCCTCTTCTAAAATTTTCAGTGTCTAAGATATGCGTAATTGTAGAGACAGATGTTGAATCAGAAAACCATTCCATATTTAACGGCAAGTTTACCCCCAGTTTGGATGACATTTGATATCCAGGCACATTCTATAAACGTTTTAGGAGACGTTAGATTAAAATGCTGCTGATGTTGGTCATTAGAAACCACTGAGTTCTTGCTTGGTTCACTCATTTTGTAGCTCTACAACCACGAATAGTAAAATTACATCAAGGAAACCCGCACATTCAATAGTGTTACTAAACTAAGAAAGATAATGAAGATTGAGAGTTTGTGATGGCTGTGTTCCCGTCGCTGGCTGCATACGTGGAGCTATTGAGCCATGTTAGCACTAGTAGCGGGAGACATATTGGCAGGCGCAGAGACAACTGAAGTGGGCCGAGTTTCTAGTGTAAGGGCTGTAACGGACTAGACTGGCTGTCTGGGGCAGTCAACTGACAATCGCTTTAAAGGTTCCTTTATTGTTTGTTAATTTCCTCCCTCCAAAAGGACGCATAAAATTTTCAGATAGTACACCAAATGCCTCTTCTCCGACAATGACACACAGAATTGGTACTCTCTCGTTTGACGTGCGGCTTTGCTCTGATATTCGTAAATTTTTGCTAACGAGATTCGTGTACAAAAATGGTTTCCTTAAAAATAGATGAGTCACTATACTTTCTGTATGCTCCAACATCTGAACTTATAGTCCACAACACATAAATCAAGTAAAACGATATGAAAATATTTTTTATTATTATATTAAAGTACATTTGTTATGAGAAAAATGCATAGCATATTTCACGTCCATCACGCTCAGCTGATCCGCAATGACTAATCGTCAGCTTTCTGACTAAATTGGTTGTATCACATTGCGGACGCCTTGGGCGTTACATCCCAAACTGCTGAGGCCGTCCGCCTATAGGCATTTTTATGTTCCACTTGTTACACTGTACATCAAGTAAAGCTGTGCTCAACTTGAAGGTTGGTTTCGGCACTACAGTGCCGTAATAGCCCTGGTGGTGTGCCCTTGACTTCCTCCCAGTTCTGGACAGAGTTATGATGTCAGTTAGAGGGGGATCTACATTTCAACAGGACATTATTGTCATTGTTGTTGGCGAAAGAAGCTATAAGAACAATGAAAGTCGTAGTACCAACCAGGATCGAACCGTAAGCCTACGTTTTCTAATCTGGAACTTAAACCTCTGAGCCAGGAAGGCACATTTCTGGATAAACCATCAGAATGTTATTTATCAAACAGAAAGTGCACTGAGCCAAGCGAACAAATAATAATTCTGCACTAGAAGTAAACAAAGAAAATTCGATGGCTCTATATGTTACTCGTTATTTAATTTACGTATTATTTATTGGCGAATAATTTTTTTTTGAATGCTCGACTTATTCCAATAACTATCTAGATAGAAATCTATTCGAATAATACCGATCTCTTTTCGCGACTACACCTCATGTTTCCTCTCTCTTTCTCTTAATATAGTTAAATGTAACGAGTCCTGCTACTTCTTTCACTCGATTTTCTCACGAAAGCCTACGTTGTAGCTGGATTGAACTTTTTTTGTCAATTATAATCGAAGACGACAATTACAGTTGTCGCATTTCTCAACGTAAATCTTTTTATTTTGGTCTGTTCACAATACGTATAAATGTCGGCGCAATTTTAGTTCAAATGGTTCAAATAGCTCTGAGCACTATGGGACTCAACTGCTGTGGTTATCAGTCCCCTAGAACTTAGAACTACTTAAACCTAACTAACCTAAGGACATCACACACATCCATGCCCGAGGCAGGATTCGAACCTGCGACCGTAGCAGTCCCACGGTTCCGGACTGCGCGCCTAGAACCGCGAGACCACCGCGGCCGGCGATTTTAGTAACTGACTGAAACCAAGCATTAATTTTTCAGTTATTATTTCACGGAAATACACAGTTCCGCTTGTGAAACAATGACCCTCAATAACGTTCAGCATTCGGTTATCACTTCAATTTTCTTTACAACCTGCTAATACTAAAATCGGTCATTTTAGGAACAGCGTAACATCACATTTTATGCAAAATGAGTCATTTATGTACAGCGCTTCTTTAAGGGTAGCCGCATCATTCTGTATAGAACGAAGTAATTTTCATCTACCTGTTTATGTTTTTTTGTGTGCGGTAAGTTTGTGTTAGTTTTAGAAACAGCGTAGCTTCTGTAGTTCTGGTGTTTCTAATATTAAAGTGATTCTGTTGGCAGTGCTGTGTTATCTGTTTATTCTAGTAATTGTCATTGTCGAAGTACTCTACAGATTTGTCTTTCAGATAGCAGAACGTTCTTGGTCTTGGTTATCTTATTTGATTACACCGTGCAGGTTGGTAGCAGTTTTATCTTAAAATTGTACGATAGAGAAAAACTACACAAAACTAAACAGGTGTGTGAAGAATGAAGCTGAGTACAAGGGCGAGGTGATTAAAATAATAGCATGTGTTGAAGGAAGTGAATACATAGAATATGCAGCGTAAACAATTTCGCAAAGAAAAACAGTTGGGAAATACAGTTCCGAGAAAGCATGTTTTGATAATGTTGATATGTTTCGTCAGGCATCTTTGTTGCTACATTTAATAATTTCAAGAGCAAAGAAGAATAGTGAGCCGTGTATCGACTCGTGCTACACCTGGTGTTTAGATTGCATTCGTTTTCCTTTTCTTCCCCTGACATGTTTGTTTGATGTGTTGTCTGTCATTAAGTGGCTGCTTCGTTGTCCTTTCCCTCTGCTGTCGATATCTGCGTTTTTGCTTCCGGGAAACTGCTATGAAGGAAGGGAGATCTTTGACCGGTTGTAACCTCGGGTTGTGGCGCGGAAGTAGTGGCGTTGCGCGCAGAGAGTGTGGTGGACATGGGAGGGAGTGTGCCTCTCCAGCGCGAAGCAGGCGTGGTCGGTTGCACCGAGTCGCCACGTAATGTTATGTCGGTTGTGTGTAACGAGCGGGTCGAGTTGACGGAAGAGCTCCCCGCGTGTTGGTTGTATACAGAATCGCCCCACGGGTAGTTGCTGTTCATTTCGCCTTGGTGGAACGTTAACAAGCTTCTTTAAATCCTCTGTTTCAACACTGGAGTTTAAAAGGAGACAACTAACATGAAGAAACGGTCACTACCCTTCAACGTTGCAGAGAAGACGTGAACTCCGGTGACAGACCGTGTTGTCGCGTGACCGTGGCGTGTTGGGTACGCTGGCGACGCGTGCGCGGTCAGATGTGTGGATCCTTACCATCGGAGGTCGTGTACTGCCTGTTCGAGCATAATTACAAGTTAAGTTCGTGGAAGGTCTCATCATTAAGTAATAATTTTGTGTAACCAGTGTCTCTTCTGCCTTGTGACATCCGGCGACCGGGTTTCCTGTCCCTGGCACCGGTGTAATTGAAAACAGTGACCTTTCCTCCTCCTCTCGTTACTGTCCGATGGGAGGTGTAGTTTTGCAAGTTTAACTGTTTCGCTATTCTGCCGTGTGTTATGAGTAAATTCATGCTTGTTGTTGGTTGATCATGTGGTCGCTCATTCAGGACTGTGTGGTGTAATGTTTCCTTGCACGAGGTTAGCTCCAATTCTGTCAGCAAGTTAAGCCCTCTTATAACAACTTTTCGCTGGCTAAAAGTCGGTGCAGTGACCAGCCTGAGAGTAGCAATTGTGTTTACGGGCGTATTTAAATTGGTCAGTATCCTGTCTAGCCTGAGCATCCCTGAGTGGGTGATTTGTGGCCGCCTTACACGGGCCCGTCATATCTGTTATGTTCTAATGATATTCCAGGACACTTTTGTTTGAATTTTTTTAAATTCCTCCAAGTTTGTAAATTCCTTTTATTGCCATTAATCGTGTGTTTGCTGAGACTTGTTTAATTTTTTTAACGACTGTGTTGGTAGCTTCACTACCTCACCGTACTTTATTAACAAAGTTCTGTATTTACTTTAGAAGCCTGTTTACTAATGTTCTTAAAATTTTTTGTAAATTGTTGTATTGCTATAAATTACTTTGTTTGGCGTTAGCAGCGTGTTTTGAAAGGTAGTTTATTGCCGTACTGCTAGCATCTATGTTAAAAAACATTTTCTTAACTGTTATATTGCTATAAATTACTTGATTGCCGTTAGCCGCGTGTTTTAAAAGGTTGTTTATTGCCGTACTGCTAGCTTCTGTGTTTTTTTTTAATTTTTAAATTGTTGTATTGCTATAAATTCCTTGATTCCCGTTAGCGGCGTGTTTAAAAGGCTGTTTATTGCCGTACTGCTAGTTTCCGTAAGATACGAATAAAACATCTGTGAAAATCTCAACTCGACAGTAAACTACTAGAAATTTGGCCCCGTTTCCCAACTTGTGGGGTGGCTAGTACTAACCGTAACCACTGTGTGTGTCAAATAGGTTATATACAAGATCTCACCGTATGTTACAACGTTAAAAGACCATAGTCACAGTTTAGTACTTCATCATACTCAACGATGAAAGAAAGTCCGTGATCTCAAGGGTGACAGTAGACTCCGTCGTCTAAGAAAATTGTTGATCACTGGTAAGCCTCCATTTGCTTTAAGAGGAAAGAACCCCCCCCCCCCTCCCACCCCTTCACTAAATTCGAAACCGCTCGAAATGAAGATGCTCTTTCATCAACATATTCGGTCTTTTCCAAGAAAACAGACTCATTTTTCCTCTTAGGTTAAAAATTACCTTGATGCAAAGTTAAATGTGAAAATCGTGTTACAGATGTTTAAGAAAAAGCATCCTGTCGTAGACATTACAAAATCCAGCACTGAGGCTTTTGTCAAAGCGCGATGGAATTTATCTTCCAAAACGTGGATGTGAAAGTCAAAAGTAGCTGGGAAGCATATAGGTACTATGGTAGACGTTGAAGATCTAACTAAATTCAATTTGTGGCCTCCTCTACATAAGAAGACAGTAAATTCACTAGAGAACGAACATCTTCCAAGAGACAACCATACTGCATTATAAATATCAACATTAAGGCATTTCAAGTACCCATATTGACTGTCAGGGGCTGTAGTTGCATCACCGTTCATCAACACAGCAGTGGAACATAATTCATCCTGCGGGGTACTGGGAAGTAAAATGTGTGTTCAACGCAAACAAGAGCGGCTGTCAAACGCTGGAGCTAACACATGCTAACAAGAACATCTTGCAGTAAAATATCAGAAATTTTGCTTGGAAATTTTGCACAATCATTGATAATTTGATTTTATTGTTTTCAGTCTTGCGTTTGCATCATAAGATTGCATCATAAGATTATTTTTGTTGCGTAATTTAAAAGAAAGTTAGATGCCTCTAATTAATGTTAATGTTAACGTCAATATATTACTAAAGTCATACGTTTGTATAAGTTTGTAGTATAAATCAGTTTTTATATCTTTCATAGCTGTTGAAAGTAAAATTATTATAAAGCTGTGTACAATAGCACGTTGCAGTGGTAAGTTTTCACAAACATTCTAGTTAATTTTAGAAGAAACGTAGGCCCTATCACTTTTATCACTGTTGCGGCTGGATCTACTATGGGTTGGTGATAATATTATATGTTGTGACTACGAAGTCTTTCGCGATGGAGTCCTTGCATAAAAAGTTCTCGGTTTACTTGCCGCGTCAAATTTGGATAAAATCCCAAGCTTTCGATGACTACCTCCGTCATCTTCGTCAGGGGTAAAACTGACTGTCGTGGACCGGTGAGGCTTCCGCTTATATAAGCAGTGGACGGCTTCTCATTGGCTGGATGATGTCACGGTGAAACCGGCGCGTACTGAGGTGGCGGCCTCTATATCCATAGTTTCTATTGCGCGCTTTATCCAGCGTTGCTTGCAGCGCCATCCATCGCAACCGAGGGAGAACTGCGAGGAATGTAAGAAGTCTCCCTCTGCGCTCTTTCTTTATCAATTCCGCGCTTCTATGCATTGCTGAGTGCATAACCGGAGTCACTGTCGAAATTATTTTCATAGAGTCTAATTTCAACTGCTTCCCTGATGACAGAGTCCCAATAGTTTGAAGCGTGAGCAAGTAGTCTTGTTTCATCGAATAAAATCTTATGTTTATTTAACAAACTGTGCTCAGCCACCGCTGATTTTTCTAGGTACCTGTATTTCAGGTGACGCTGATGTTCCACACAGCGATCGGCAACAGTTGTTATAGACTGGCCCACATAATTTTTCCCACACTCACAAGGAATGCTGTAAATTCCCGGTACTCTCAGGCCAAGATTATCTTTCACGGGTCGCAGCATTTCCTTAATCTTCCTGGGTGGCCGGAAGACTGGTCTGATTCCCTGCTGGTTCAGGACTCTGCCGATCTTGCTGGTCCTTACACCGCAGAATGGTAGCCGCGCGATGTGTTGGTCCTCTTGATCTATTCGAACAGCGTCCTTCCTTGGTTTCTTCGTCAGTGTAGATCTGATATCACGATCGGAATATCTATTTTTTATGAATACCGTCGTTAGATGGTTAATCTCGGAGCAGAGATGATCCTTGTCCGAAATACTCCTTGCTCTGTGTACCAAGGTATTCAGCATGGCTCTCTTCTGAGCTGGGTGGTGAAAACTACGTGCGTTTAGATATAAATCTGTATGCGTCGGTTTTCTGTTCACAGAATGTCCGAGACGTCCATCTGATTTTCGCTCCACCAGCACATCTAAGAAGGGTAACTTTCCATCCTTCTCCACCTCTACTGTAAATCTTATGTTCTGATGTATACCATTCAAATGATCAACAAACTGCTGCAGTGACTCCTTGCCATGTGGCTTGATTAAAAATGTATCGTCAACATACCTGAAAAAGCAGGACGGACGTAAGGGAGCATTGTTCAACGCTCGTTCTTCGAAATCCTCCATGAGGAAGTTAGCTATGGCTGGTGACAGTGGCGAACCCATGGCTGTTCCGTCAGTCACATTATATGTTAATATAAATATGTTATGTTATATGTTAACATAAATATTATATGTTAATATAAATTATACTCTTTAAAATACAATAAGCAACTTTTGATATGCGTTGAACTTATTTATAAAAATAGTTTATTACATTTCCTGAAAATATGCACTTATGGAGTTACGCTCTTTCTAAAATGACTGCTTTACTTTGTGAATCTCAAGTATAAGCATGGCACACACCTTCTCCATACAGCTAAACAAAAATTCGAATTCAAAATGCATTTGAACGCTTGCCAGGAACATTAGTGCAGGTACGCTGTGTCGAAGCTGTATAGACTGATAAGAGAGAATATTATGACCGCCGACCTACTACCAACATAAACTCAATGGCAGCGTCATCTGCCGAAGAATGACTGCTGCTGAGACACAAGCATGAGGCATGAAGTATTAGTGAGCGTGTTGTCCGTGTGCAGAACGCGGAAGGCATGTGATCTATCTTACTGATGGCCCAGAGGCTCAGCACGAGCATTACGGAAACTGCATGATTTGTCAGGTGATCGAGGAGTGCTGTGTTGAGTGTCCTGAATACAAGGTGAACATGTGCCCAGGCGTCATTACATATGTCGAACGTCGTAGGCGGGGCAGACTGGTAAAAAGAGACAAGCGGTGAACTGTGGCAGCACTGACATCAGACTTCAACGCTGGGAAGACTACAGGTGTGTCTGAACACACAGTGCACCGAACGCTCATAACGATGGGCCACCGCAGCCTATAATACTCCACGACATGGGCATCTAGGACTGATATGGGCTCGCGAGCCGGCTGGTGTGGCCGTGCGGTTCTAGGCGCTTCAGTCTGGAACCGCGTGACCGCTACGGTCGCAGGTTCGAATCCTGCCTCGGGCAGGGATGTGTGTGATGTCCTTAGGTTGGTTAGATTTAAGTAGTTCTAAGTTCTAGGGGACTGATGACCACAGATGTTAAGTCCCATAGTGCTCAGAGCCATTTGAACCTTTTTTTTCTTTTTTTTTTTTTTTTTTTTTTTTTTTTGGGGCGCACGATCGGCACTGGACGCTGGCTCAGTTTCAGAGCGTTGAATGGTCTGACGAATCCCGATACCTTTTCATCACGCCAATTGGGGGGGGGGGGGGGGGCGAGCGCGAATCCGTCGTCTCCCTGGAACAGCTCCTTGACACCTGTACTGCGGAACAGAGAGATGTTGGTGGCGGCTTCATTATTCTCTGAGGAACATCCACGTGGGCATTCATGAGTCCAGATGAGGTCGTGCAAGGTACCATGACGGCTAACAAGGAGTATCAGACACTGGTTGCAGGCCACTTACACGCATTCATGGCTATCATAATTCCAGATGACAGCTTTTTTCAGCAAGATAATTCACCGTGTCACAAAATCAGGAGAGTGACTGAGTGGTTTGAGGAAAACATTTGGCAGTTTCAGATGATGTGCTGGCCCCTAGACTCACCAGATCTGAACCCAATCGCAGAAATCTGGGATTAATTGAACGTGGCGACAGAGGTCAACCCCCCTTCCCCCGACCCGGAATTTACGTGAATCAGATGACTTGTGTATGCAGATGTGATGCCAAGTCCCCCTCAGCGACCTACCACGGCGACGATGCGTCGCCACTGTTCTCCATGCCAAAGGCAGTCATACTAGCTATTAGGTAGGAAGTCACAGTGACCTGGCTGATCAGTGTAGATAGAGTCTACGTTTTCTTACCCACGTGGCGAGGGGGTGCAGCTGTTGCCCATCGCTCAGTGAGTGAGCACCGCGTGATACCGAGTGAGTGAACTGTCAGCTGTGTGCTTCCAAGTGCGCGTTCATAGCGTTTGATGTAGACGAACGCTGCTCACATGGTTTCGCCAATCGGATGCCGTGCTCTGTCTGCTACGATTGGCTGTTTGCAGACCTGATGGGCACAGCACAGTTCACAGATCGCGTAAAATGCACATGAATACAGGTGACATGTTTCTACACCACTACGACAATAATCGCAAACAACGTAGCGCACTGCTCACTCGTGTCACTGCTGAGCCAGAACACTGGTCAGCGTTTTCCAGTAGACTCGCAGCAGAATACGAGTCTCTCTAGACAGCCGTTCAAAGTACCTGTTTTGCTTACATTACATCAAACACGGTTTTGCTGGCTTTCATAATCTCTTGTGTTTGATTATTTGCACACGATTCATCTTAGAAATGCCACAACTACTTCTCCACAAATCCAGTTCCAAAACCGTTAGCCACTCTCCTTTATCTAGCTCCCATGTTCTTGCGCAGTCTGTAAGAGTACCATATGGTGTGTGTATAAAAGACTCGCTTTTTGTAGTAGTGTCATTCCAGCGAGGAGCGTGTACAAGCCAAAATGAGGCCCACAAAGGATCTGAGAAAGGCCACCAATGAGGCATGGCAGAAATCTGGAGAAGACAAAGAAAGGACGGTGGAGACTGGCTGTGCAAACGACACTGTGAACATAAAGATACAGACAATAAATAAATTAGTGAGATAAGCACAGAAGAATAAACGACGTATTATCACAGGTTGTTTACATAAGACTAAGCCCATTACTTACAGTCGACACTGTATAAAGACGAGAGAGAAGAGAACTCCAGATGAAGTACGCGCAAACGTAAAATATATAACGAATGGCGAAGTCCTTGCTCCAGGTAACTTAATTATCTGAGTTATAAAGACAGCATCAAAGGTACTACAAAAATTTCAGTAAGCTTACCGTGTAAAATACTTTCTCTGTGGGCTTCTTTGCATAAATGTTGTGACTAACCTGTACAGTACTTGTCCACCGTCTCTTATAATAACAATAGACACGGGAACGGTGCTTTAGAACATGAGACATCAGATGACCTGCCTCTGTCAGAAATACCGTCAGCTTTCGCGACGCTCCGAACAGCGACAGAGTGCTTAAGACTATGAATATGAAGTAACGTAAGGTGAATAACATTACTCTTCCTAACATTAGAAAAGAAACAATATAAAATAAAATGTAATTTAAGTCTTGTAACCATATTTTCTTTCTCGAATTACAGTTTAAAAGGTTATAAACACAAAAGTTTAGTAAAAAATGGAAAATATAGCCCCTGCTATGTAGAGTTCGTTTGTGGAACTGTTACAGTACTATAATTAGCCTTCATCGTTTATCCTGTTCTACCTTTCTGATTTATGATGGAAGTTCTTACAAAACGTATGTAATTTCATAAATTAATGTACGGAGATTCCATACAGGTACGACAAAATTTGATACAATAACCGGTTACTAAGATTTTTAGAGTACTTTAACGCAAATACAACGTCTATATTAGCTTCGAAGCACGAAATGTATGAATTTATTATTCGAAATAATACTGAATGAAAGTGGAAGTTAATACGTAAACTTCTTTCTTGTTTATTAATGATATTATGAAATTGTAGCTGTTGAATTATTAATAAATGTGAAAATATTTACATCCTTACTGTATATTACACTGTTGTGGAAACGTTTCTCTCTAGTCAGTGTGTTACATAATCTTTGTCCCTCAGTGCTATCGTCACTACACGACACACCTATTGTTCACCGTTACTGTAGGAATCCTTTAGCGCCATGTCTACGGGTTCCCTCTCAAGTCCGTCTGTCGCTCCGTGAACTGTACTCTTCCAATGCCTGGTAAACGACAACCTCCAGTGGCGCCTCCAGCCCGTTTTCCCATTCTACACTTCCGCCTCACCCACAACTCAGGAGGCTCATTACATCTTACTACGGGGATATGGGTGTTTCACTCAGCTTTCAATGGCGCCTGCGCAATAACTTTCGCAGCTAGACGGCAAGTAGGCTGATAACAGCGGGCACTAGTGAGGTCCCATGTCTAGATTAGATGTCGCACCTGGCAGCCGCAGACAAACAGAGCACGCAAGCCCTGCCAGCTGGACCGTCCATTAATCTCCCACTGCTGCATCCACGTCAGTGCATATGGCTTTTACCAGCAGGGAAGTTCCGGGTGTGTGAGGGGACCACTTTATTTTGTATCCCCCTAACGATACAATGGATTAATCTTGCACTCGACACTAAGAAAATTGCTTATTAATAAAGAAAATTGAACCTTGAATTTACTTTCAAAATCTTTTCTTAAACAATTTATTTACTAACGATTCATCAAGAAAAGTAACACATTTAATTACACTATGTGAGCGTGGAAGTAGTTGCCAGTGGGTAACTGATGAAAACAAATTTCTTTCAACAAATGGAAATTTTATTCCTAAGAACCCTTCCTTAAAAAAATAGATTTAAAAATTATAATCAGAAAGCACCCTCTAAATATCAAGTTACAATTAATTCAGATGCCGAATTTTTTTTTTTTTTACTGTATGATCTTTCGGGCTGAGAACATTGCCGCTCCCTGTTAACACGGCCGTAGTCACGACCGCTTACAACAACCTCTGAAAGACTATACTGGTGCAAATCCCCAACACACCAGATTACTTTAAACTAAAAATGTTAACAACTCACGCAAACACATAAACTGTGCACCCCTTAGGAGGGATGGAAATGGTACAAAACACTCACATTAAAAGAAATTACTTGCCACCGAAAGTGCAACTTGTTTTTAAAAAGAAAACTCTTAGGGTGGAAGGGTGGTACTTTATATACTAAAATGACCATTTAATAAAAACCCATGAAATACAGTCTTAGATAAAATGTACAAACATGCTCTACATTACACACATACCGCCTCTCAAGATGATAGGCAAGATAAAAACATATTTCAGGAATTCGGCCTTTACACCTTAAGCAATAAAGTCGTTAACACCAAATCCGACAAACATGAAAGAGGCAGCTATTAACGTATGGCAGACTGACAGACAGACAGACAGAGAGACAGACACTAACTGCCTAACAAATGCGGACGGGAGACAGACGAGCAAGCTGGGGACGAGAGTCTGACCAAGAAAGTAAATGAAACAACACATCACGAATCACTTAAGTTCTAATAAACTGCGATGTCTGGCGAAGACCTGGCGCAACACCCCCAAAACGCTCTCCCGAACCGTCCGCTGCCAGCCGCTTCAACGGACGCAGGAAGTCGCACCGATCTCCCGTCTCACGGCGTCGCAGATAGGACCGGCCAGACCGATGTCGTGGGTTGGCTCCTATTGCTCTCGCGTCGGCCGCGAAGCCACTACCCCTCGCTATACGGGGCGGCCCACTGGACTGACGTGGCGACCTCACATGCGTCGACGTTCAAGACGGACAAGTCATCTTGTGTCCCAGTGTGTGACCGACCAACCGATCGATCCAACCGCCAATGACGATTTCCGGAACAAACTAGAGCAGACTGGCGGCCTAACACATACTAGCATTCCTGACGACAGACAGACACTGACTGCCCCGCACTGACCTGACTGACCAACTGACTGGCGAGTTTTTTTTCCTTTATTGATTTTGAATTCCCCCCGAAGGGGGCGGGCTGGCAGCAACTTAGTACGCTGCTCTACAGGCTACAGACTTTTTTAAAAAACGGGAGAAGAAAAGAAACAAGAAAAACAGGCGATAAAACGGTGACTTAAAGTGTAAAATGGCGGAAAAATGCGGAAAGTTAAAACAGAAAGCAAAAGGGGTTGGCAATGTTAATAAAATACACAGGGATCAGACAAGTAACATAGTAGACACACAATTAAAAACCACAGCGACAGTCTGGTTTCTTTTCGCAAGAGATAAAAAATCACACCCAGCGACAGTATGATGGCCGTTTGCAACACTTCCCAAAAGACACACACACAACACTCACTGTAAAAACACTCACTATAAAACACTGCACGGAAATGGCGGCACAAAGATGACACTCCCGAGCCAAAGGCAGATGGGGGGGGGGATCTGGAGGAGGGGGAAAAACAAGGAGGGAGGAGAGGAAAAAACGAAAAGGGGGGAACCAAGGAGGGAGAGGACTCGTAAGGGGGGAGAGGGGCAGGGCAGACGTGAGAGGGAATGAGAAGAGGCAGAGGAGGGAAATGCAAAAGGACTCAGGGGTGAGAAGGGGGCAGAGAGAGGGGAGGTGGGGAAAAAAGAGGGTGGAAGGGGGGGAGAGGGAGCCCAGGAAAAGGACAGAGGAAAGGAGGGGGAGTGAGGATCAGAGTTGAGAGGAGGGATTGTGGTGTCACCACCAGACACCACACTTGCTAGGTGGTAGCCTTTAAATCGGCCGCGGTCCGTTAGTATACGTCGGACCCGCGTGTCGCCACTGTCAGTGATTGCAGACCGAGCGCCGCCACATGGCAGGTCTAGAGAGGCGTCCTAGCACTCGCCCCAGTTGTACAGCCGACTTTGCTAGCGATGGTTCACTGACAAATTACGCTCTCATTTGCCGAGACGATAGTTAGCAGAGCGTTCAGCTACGTCATTTGCTACGACCTAGCAAGGCGCCATTATCATTTGCTGTTTATCTTGTGATGCATGTACCGTCAGACCGATGTTCACCAATTATGGATTAAAGTTAAGTATTCAAGAAGCTATGTACTTTACTTGCTAGTCTCAATTACTTTACCTGTTCCAGACCTCACGCCAGTTTAAATGCGTGCCCTTCGGCCTCCCGTCCTAGTGGATTCGCTGTCTTTCCAGTCCACAAAAGTTGACGACAAGGATTTTGCGTTCGTCTTGCTGTTTCCCTAATTTACTTGTGTCATGGCTTCGCCACGATCTCCAGATGTACTGTCCGAATTTTATCGCTTGCAGAACCAGCAGACGCAGGCCTTATTGGATGCACTTGGACAGCTCGTCCAGGGTCAACGTGCAATGCAAAACGATGCAGCAGCTGCCGCTTCACCGCTCACGCAGCCACAGCACACCACCTTTTCGTCCTTTTGATGCGGCACTGGAAAGTTGGACGGAGTGGTCACGCCAATTTGGATTCCATCTCGCCGCCTACAGAATTCAAGGTAATGAGCGGCAGCCTTTATTATTATCGTGTGTCGGAGTGTCCACGTACCGTGTGATAGTCAAATTGTTTCCCTGACGCGACATAGCAACTCTGTCCTACGAAGAAATTTTGTCTCCATTAGATGCATATTTCAAAGAATCAGCCAATGTAGTTGCCAAACGGTATACATTCTTTCGTACAAAACGTATGGCCGGTCAGACTAATAGGGAGTGGGTTGCAACCTTGCAAGGCCTTACTAGGGATTGTGCTTTTGAGTGTGAATGTGGACTCCCTTATTCAGATACTATGGTACGTGATGCAGTTGCACAGAACGTTTCTGATGTTCGTATACGGGAACAGATTTTGAAACTAGTCAATCCCTCCCTTGAACAAGTGATGGACATATTGGATCAGCAAGACACACTTGACTTTGCTCAGGAAGCATTTGAAATTTCGCCGCTCGTGTGTCAGGTTAACCGGCCCGCCAGGCGAGCTGCACAGAACAGTAAACAGCCCTCGCGCCCGTCCGCGCAGCTGCCGCAAAGCTCTCCGCCACGTGTGCCGCGCAAGCAAGCAAATGCAGTGCTAAAATCATGCCCGCGGTGTGCTACTAGACATTCGCGTGAGAATTGCCCGTCATGCCAGGCTATTTGCTTTTTCTGTAACAAAAAAGGACATGTTCAAAGTGTTTGCCAGAAAAAGCTCAGATCGGACACTCACAACCATTCCAGGCCCTTTGCTTCGCGCCGGCATCGAACCAAGAATACTCGGGCTCGTGCACCTTTGCCCATGGAAATTCATGTAGTTCATTCCACTCCGCCCAGTGCCACTCTCTCTAACAGTGACTGTGTTCGTCCCACACATAGTGTGCGTCGAAATCGCCGGAAATCCCGTCAAGTCGCAAGTGCTTCTGTACCAGTGGCAGTTCATGTTGCACGAGACAGTCGCTCTTGTCGTCAGCAGGACAATAAACTTTTTGTAGACTTGGACATTAATGGCAACGTGATACCATTCCAGCTCGATACCAGAGCTGCAGTTTCATTGATCAATCACGTCACGTACAAACAGCTGGGCACAACTCCGTTGCGTGCTGCAAATGTTAAGCTAACTACATATTCAGGTCACGGGCTCCCTGTGTTAGGACAGTGCAGCCTTCTTGCAACATACAAAGGACAAACAAAACTTGTGTCATTTTACGTCCTTCGTTCTTCTTCTGCAGTGAACTTGTTTCATTTAGATTTGTTTCAGTTGTTTAACTTGTCTATAGTCAATCGGGTCCTATCAGTGAACCAGACTGTGCCTTCAGACAGTGTTTCTCGTCTATGTGAAGAGATTGCAGACGTTTTTGCACCTGGCCTTGATTGCGCTAAGAACTATAAAGCACATTTGGAACTGAAAGTAAACGCGCAACCGAATTTTTTCAGAGCGCGCAATGTCCCCCACGCATTGCTTGATGAGGTCGCACGAACATTAAACGATTTGGAATCACAAGGTGTACTTGAACGTGTGCAGGCTTCTCTCTGGGCATCACCCTTAGTAATTTTGCAAACACCTTCCGGAAAATTGAGACTTTGTGTGGACTTCAAGGCAACAGTGAATCCCCAACTAGTGACTGCAACTTTTCCTTTACAAACTGTGCCCGGGGAAATATTTTTCGAAGTTGGACCTAGCAGATGCGTACTTGCAAATACCGGTGGACGAAGAATCCCAGCGCGTTTTAGTGGTTAACACGCAACTTGGTTTGTACCGATTCAAACGATTGCCATTCGGGTGTGCATCCGCCCCTGCATTGTTTCAGCAATATCTGCAAACAGTTGGTGCGTCGGTCCCTACTGCAGCAAACTATCTGGACGATATTGTGATCTCCGGAAAGACGGAAGAAGAACATTTAGCCAATCTCAGAACATAATTTCAGGTCTTGCGACAAAATGGTCTTCGCCTGCGGAAGGACAGGTGTGTGTTTTTTGCTCGTGACTTACCCTATCTGAGAGATGTACTCAATGCCCAAGGAATACATCCCAGTCCAGAGCACCTCCGTGCCATACAAGACATGCTTCGCCACAGAATTTGAAGCAGCTACAGAGTGTGCTGGGAAAAATCAATTACTATCATAAATACACTCCTGGAAATTGAAATAAGAACACCGTAATTCATTGTCCCAGGAAGGGGAAACTTAATTGACACATTCCTGGGGTCAGATACATCACATGATCACACTAACAGAACCACAGGCACATAGACACAGGCAACAGAGCATGCACAATGTCGGCACTAGTACAGTGTATATCCACCTTTCGCAGCAATGCAGGCTGCTATTCTCCCATGGAGACGATCGTAGAGATGCTGGATGTAGCCCTGTGGAACGGCTTGCCATGCCATTTCCACCTGGCGCCTCAGTTGGACCAGCGTTCGTGCTGGACGTGCAGACCGCGTGAGACGACGCTTCATCCAGTCCCAAACATGCACAATGGGGGACAGATCCGGAGATCTTGCTGGCCAGGGTAGTTGACTTACACCTTCTAGAGCACGTTGGGTGGCACGGGATACATGCGGACGTGCATTGTCCTGTTGGAACAGCAAGTTCCCTTGCCGGTCTAGGAATGGTAGAACGATGGGTTCGATGACGGTTTGGATGTACCATGCACTATTCAGTGTCCCCTCGACGATCACCAGTGGTGTACAGCCAGTGTAGGAGATCGCTCCCCACACCATGAAGCCGGGTGCTGGCCCTGTGTGCCTCGGTCGTATGCAGTCCTGATTGTGGCGCTCACCTGCACGGCGCCAAACACGCATACGACCATCATTGGCACCAAGGCAGAAGCGACTCTCATCGCTGAAGACGACACGTCTCCATTCGTCCCTCCATTCACGCCTGTCGCGACACCACTGGAGGCGGGCTGCACGATGTTGGGGCGTAAGCGGAAGACGGCCTAACGGTGTGCTGGACCGTAGCCCAGCTTCATGGAGACGGTTGCGAATGGTCCTCGCCGATACCCCAGGAGCAACAGTGTCCCTAATTTGCTGGGAAGTGGCGGTGCGGTCCCCTACGGCACTGCGTAGGATCCTACGGTCTTGGCGTGCATCCGTGCGTCGCTGCGGTCTGGTCCCAGGTCGACGGGCATGTGCACCTTCCGCTGACCACTGGCGACAACATCGATGTACTGTGGAGACCTCACGCCCCACGTGTTGAGCAATTCGGCGGTACGTCCACCCGGCCTCCTGCATGCCCACTATACGCCCTCGCTCAAAGTCCGTCAACTGCACATACGGTTCACGTCCACGTTGTCGCGGCATGCTACCCATGTTAAAGACTGCGATGGAGCTCCGTATGCCACGGCAAACTGGCTGACACTGACGGCGGCGGTGCACAAATGCTGCGCAGCTAGCGCCATTCGACGGCCAACACCGCGGTTCCTGGTGTGTCCGCTGTGCTGTGCGTGTGATCATTGCTTGTACAGCCCTCTCGCAGTGTCCGGAGCAAGTATGGTGGGTCTGACACACCGGTGTCAATGTGTTCTTTTTTCCATTTCCAGGAGTGTATGTGCGCCACGCCTCTTCCATTTCAGCTCCGCTTCATCGCTTACGCCGTAAAGGTGTTCCGTTCGTCTGGACGGCGGAATGCGAACGCGCCTTTCGCCAGTTGAAATCGGCCTTGCTTTCCAATACTTGCCTTACGCCATTCGATCCCCAGAAACCCCTTTTGTTGATGGTGAATGCATCCGATTTCGGGATCGGTGCTGTGCTTGCGCACAAATATGGATCGCAGATCGCCCTATTGCCTTTGCATCCAAATTGCTCTCGTCTGCACAAAGAAATTATTCACAGATCGAGAAAGAAGCTTTGGCTCTCGTATTTGGTGTTACAAAGTTTCATGATTTCTTGTATGGTCGTCACTTTACCATCATCACAGACCACAAACCTTTGACATCGCTTTTTCATCCGACCAAGCCTGTACCTCCACGTACAGCGCAGAAATTCATTCGCTGGTCTATTTTCCTCTCACAGTACCGCTACGATATGTTGTATCGGTCCACTGCTAACCACGGAAACGCTGATGCGTTGTCCCGTTTGCCTGTTGCTGAGGATAGAGCATTCGATTCTTCCGAACTTGCTTGCATGTTCATTGATGCGGAAACCGATGACGTGGTTGAATCGTTTCCGATTGATTTTCGTCGTGTAGCTACAGCCACAGCTGCAGACCCTGTCCTTGCTCCCATTCTGCGTTTTGTTGCTACTCAATGGCCCTTGTCAAAGTCACGGAACGAGGATCCGTTGGTTCGCCGATTTTTTGCTCACAAGGAGAGACTTTTTGTTCGACGTGGTGTTTTGCTGTTGCGTTCTGATAATGATCAGTCCAGGGTCGTGGTCCCCCGTTCGTTACAGTCCTCTGTGTTACGGCTTCTCCACCAAGGACAGTGGGGTATAGTGAGAACGAAACAACTTGCTCGTCAGCACTGTACTTGGTTCGGAATCGATGCTGCGATTACGAATATGTGCTCTCCTTGCATGGTGTGTGCCGAACAACAATCAGCACCACCGCGGAAATTTTTTGCATGGCCGAAAGCCACTTCCCCCAGGCAACGCTTACACATCGATTTTGCTGGTCCATTCTGGAATGCTCGATGGTTAGTTGTTGTCGATTCATTCAGTACTTTTCCTTTTGTTGTCCGGATGTCTTCCACGACGTCTTCTGCCACCATCCAAGCATTGTCCGCTATCTTTTGCATTGAAGGTCTTCCACAGGCTATAGTTTCCGACAATGGCCCACAATTTCTTTCCGCAAAATTTTAGTCATTCTGCAAGGCCAATGGTATTCAACATCTGACATCCGTGCCGTTTTCGCCTCAGTCAAGCGGTGCCGCTGAACGATTGGTCCGGACTTTCAAGTCACAGATGTTGAAGCTGAAAGAGTCGCATTCTCGGGAGGACGCGTTATTGCTCTTATTGTCCTCGTATCGCTCTCAGCCGCTAGATGGTCGCTCGCCGGCTGAGTTGCTCCACGGTCGTCCTCATCGAACCTTGATGTCTTTGCTGCATCCGCCGCATCAGGTTCCTGTGCAGCGGCAGACACCTGCTTTTGCTCCAGGCGACATTGTATCCTATCGCAACTATCGAGCTTCACGGCGTTGGCTCGCAGGGCGCATTCTTCGCTGCCTCGGCCGCGCTATGTGTCTGGTTTTGGGGGCCTCTGGTGAGGTGCGCCGGCATCTCAATCAGCTGCGCCTCTGTCGTCGCCTGGGTTCTGCCGCTCCCCGTCTGCTTTCAGCGATGGTGCCGTCCGGTCAGCGCCCTGGGGACCCATCTACTGGCTCGCCTCAGCCCCAGGTGTTACCGACGCTGCCTTCCATTTTGCCCCATGGCGACGCGCCGCCGCCGCCGCCTGTTCTCCCGCCGGCGACGCCCGCAGTGGACGCGTCGCTGCAACCGCCGGGCGCCTCCCTGGGTCACGCGTCGCTGATCGCTTCCCGTGACCAGTTGTCCTCCGCCATGGAACTCTTGCCCGCTCCGGACCATATGTCGTCTTCGCCCGTCGGGTGCCCCGGCCCGATGGAGGTCGACCCTTCGGCCCCTCCCGTCTCTCTAAGGGCGCATACACCGCATGTTGGCGTGCACCCTGGACTAGGTTTTCAGGCGTTTCCTAGCTCCCCGCGGTCCGAATGGCAGGGTGCGGGTGGCACAGCCTCGCCTGTTGTTAGGCTCCCCACCTCGTCGCATACGTCAACATGGGGTCCTCCCCACGGCGGGCGGAAGCCTTATAACACAACCTTCCGCCGATTTGCGGGGGAGGAATGTGGTGTCACCGCCAGACACCACACTTGCTAGGTGGTAGCCTTTAAATCGGCCGCGGTCCGTTAGTATATGTCGGGCCCGCGTGTCGCCACTGTCAGTGATTACAGACCGAGCGCCGCCACACGGCAGGTCTAGAGAGACGTCCTAGCACTCGCCCAGTTGTACAGCCGACTTTGCTAGCGACGGTTCACTGACAAATTACGCTCTCATTTGCCGAGACGATTGTTAGCAGAGCGTTCAGCTACGTCATTTGCTACGACCTAGCAAGGCGCCATTATCATTTGCTATTTATCTTGTGATGCATGTACCGTCAGACCGATGTTCACCAATTATGGATTAAAGTTGAGTATTCAAGAAGCTACGTACTTTACTTGCTAGTCTCAATTACTTTACCTGTTCCAGACCTCACGCCAGCCTGCGTGAGTTTAAACGCGTGCCCTTCGGCCTCCCGTCCTTGTGGATTGGCTGTCTTGCCAGTCCACAAAAGGGATAAATTGAGGGAGAGAGGGCATCATCCGGGAAGGGTAGTTGATGGAAGCCACCTTGGGAAAGGAGATGAAGGGTGTAGAGGACTGGCGAGCTCATAGCGCCCCTTAAACGCACCTGAACAGGCAACATTCCCCTTTCCCACCAGAGGAAGACACCAAAGCTGCGATAGCCACAGCAGCGCCACCGCGAAAAACGGAGGGCTACTACTTTACACTACCCGCTGCGGCGCGCTCTTCAAATAGCAATTCACCACGGCAATTGTGTAATTTTAGACTAAAATATTGCACGATACCGCTTCTTTCATTACGAATTTTCGAGTCATCCGACCAAAGCGTAGGATTCGTACAACAAAGTTCGTTGTTACTTGCTGTAGAACCTTTGCCAAAACGGTACGTCAGACATCAGTAATAAGGCTGATAATGGTACTAGCCTGTCGTAGTAAAAGAAAAAAAATGGTTGACGCAAAGACTTGCCAGGGAAACATCGTTTTGAAATCTGGAACGAGGTAAGATATTGATGAAAGCTTGACATATCTTAAAATTAATCTCTCATAATGGAAAAAATATATTTAAAATTATTTCAGAATTGTTGAATTGTGTTTTGTTGGCCTTCTTCACGCATTTATGCCGTACTGTTATTCACTGACCAAAAAGAAAAAAACGAAAACGGATTGTGCTACATAAACGAAAGTTTGTCGGCGTCATTCTACATCTGAAACATGATGTATAGCCGGATTTCACGCCAGTCGCATAAGAGGGCTCTAGAAGCACCACTATGGGGATACAAATGAGGTTTTGAGGTTTGCTTTAAATACACACGGTAACGGATCGCGATTGTTAATGACCTTTGAGATTGGACTTGGTGAGTTCATTTTAGTCAGAAAGGCATTTAAGCCAACGACGACGCCATTGTTGTTGTTGTGGTCTTCAGTCCTGAGACTGATTTGATGCAGCTCTCTATGCTACTCTATCCTGTGCAAGCTTCTTCATCTCCCAGTACCTACTGCAACCTACATCATTCTGAATTTTTTATTGTATTCCTCTCTTGGTCTCCCTCTACGATTTTTACCCCCCACGCTGCCCTCCAATACTAAATTGGTGATCCCTTGTTGCCTCACAACGTGTCCTACCAACCGATCCCTTCTAGTCATGTTGTGCCACAAACTCCTCTTCTCCCCAATCATATTCAATAACTCCTCATTAGTTATGTGATATACCCATCAGCATTCTCCTGTAGCACCACATTTTGAAAGCTTCTATTCTCTTCTTGTCCAAACTATTATTCGTCCATGTTTCACTTCCATACATAGCTACACTCCAAACAAATACTTTCAGAAACGATTTCCTGACACTTAAATCTATACTCGATGTTAACAAATTTCTCTTCTTCAGAAACGCTTTCCTTGCCATTAACAGTCTACATTTTTATATCCTCTCTACTTCGACCATCATCAGTTATTGTGCTCCCCAAATAGCAAAACTCCTTTACTACTTTAAGTGTCTCACTTCCTAATCTAATTTCCTCAGCATCGCCCGACCTTATTTCGACTACATTCCATTATCTTCGTTTTGCTTTTGTTGATGTTCATCTTATATTCTCCTTTCAAGACACTATCCATTCCGTTCAACTGCGATTCCAAGTCCTTTGCCGTCTCTGACAGAATTACAATGTCATCGGCGAACCTCAAACTTTTTATTTCTTCTCCATGGATTTTAATACCTACTCCGAATTTTTCTTTTGTTTCCTTCACTGCTTGCTCAATATACAGATTGAATAACATCGGGGAGATGCTTCAACCCTGTCTCACTCCCTTCCCAACCACTGCTTCCTTTGATGTCCCTCGACTCTTATAACTGCCATCTGGTTTCTGTACAAATTGTAAATAGCCTTTCGCTCCCTGTATTTTACCCCTGCCACCTTCAGAATTTGAAAGAGAGTATTCCAGTTAACATTGTCAAAAGCTTTCTCTAAGTCTACAAATGCTAGAAACGTAGATTTGCCTTTTCTTAATCTATCTTCTAAGATAAGTCGTAAGGTTAGTATTGCCTCACGTGTTCCAACATTTCTACGGAATCCAAACTGATCTTCCCCGAGGTCGGCTTCTACCAGTTTTTCCATTCGTCTGTAAAGAATTCGCGTTAGTATTTTGCAGCTGTGACTTATTAAAACTGATAGTTCGGTAATTTTCACATCTGTCAACACCTGCTTTCTTCGGGATTGGAATTATTATATTCTTCTTGAAGTCTGAGGGTATTTCGCCTCTCATACATTTTGCTCACCAGATGGTAGAGTTTTGTCAGGACTGGCTTTCCCAAGGCTGTCAGTAGTTCTAATGGAATGTTATCTACTCCCGGGGCCTTGTTTCGACTCAGATCTTTCAGTGCTCTGTCAAACTCTTCACGCAGTATCGTATCTCCCATTTCATCTTCATCTATATCCTCTTCCATTTTCATAATATTTATCCTCAAGTACATCGCCCTTGTATAGGCCATCTACTCCTTCCACATTTCTGCTTTCCCTTCTTTGCTTAGAATTGGGTTTCCATCTGAGCTCTTGATATTCATACAAGTGGTTTTCTTTTCTCCAAAGGTCTCTTCAATTTTTCTCTAGGCAATATCTATCTTACCCCTAGTGAGATAAGCCTCCACATCCTTACATTTGTCCTCTAGCCATCCCTGCTTAGCCAATTTGCTCTTCCTGTCGATCTCATTTTTGAGACGTTTCTATTCCTTTATCAGCACCTAAATCAGTTTCAACAAGGTCGTGCAATAGCGCTACGAGAAGCTGGATGTTCCTTCTGCGGTATTGTAGACAGACTTGGTAGGAATGTAGCCACTGCACATTATTGCTGGCGGGGGTGGTTAGGAGAACGTACGGTGGCGAGAAGACCAGGCTCCTGACGGCCACGTGGCACTACCAAGAGTGAAGACCATCGTGCTAGGCCACCACAGTGACATAACGGAGTCTTACAAATCGGTTATTTCAAGCACAGCTCCGAGACAGACGCGAGCGTTCCACTGACCCGAAGCAATGCCCATTTACATCAGTAGTGTCAAGCGAGAGCTCTTTAGAGAGCAATGTGGAGGTTGTGTTTTCTGATGAAAGCTCGTTGCGCCTCGGTGCGAATGAAGGCCGTGTGTTGGCTTGAAGGAGGCCAATTGAGGACCTGCACCCATCCTATCTGCCTGCTAGGCACATTGGACATAAACCTTGACTTATGGCTTGGGGAGCGATTTAGTATGACCGCATAAGCACTATCGTGCTCATTTCATGGGAGCTGACAACAAATTTGTACGTCAATCTGGTGATTCGACTCGTTGTGCACCCATTCATGAACAGCTTCCCAGGAGTTTATTTCCAGCAGGATAACGCCCACCCTATACAGCTGTTGTAACGTAACATGCTCTACAGTGTGTCGTCATGTTTCCTTCGTCTGCAAGATCACCATATATCACAAACTGACATACGGCACGTGTACGGCCCAATGCATGCACGTTTGCATGATTGCATTCAACATTCTGTCGGTTACACCGGTTACTGATGTACCATCATTTCACAGTTGCTATGGCTTATCTCGTTCTTATATTAAACTGTGATCTTGCAATGTTAATCAGTTGACTATGTTACCTGCAGAAATGTATTTCCGAAGATTCATTACCTTATGTTATTTACTCTTCTGACTTTGGGATTTTCTTCCGTCGGTGTATTTGACCCGTAAACCTGTCGCTTGTTCTGCTATAACATCTGGAACTCGAGCTCGCCGAGATCAAATCCGTTACTCTTCCTGTACGGGGGGTCATCCGACGGTAAAAGCTTTCGAAGGATATAAAAATTGTACATAAAAATGTGGCATAAAACCTTTCTTGCAGAATAACAGCACTATGAATATATGCGACAGGAGGACATTCCATTTCTCAAACATATAGTCTCATAAATATTTATAGTTTTATTCTGATGAGCGCGCCAGTCAAAGGCTGTATGTAGAAGTTAATAAATAATCAGTGGTAATATGCATCGTAGTCTCCTGACAACTATGAAACGATACACGAAACACTGTATGGGAGATATGATGTAATTTGATTCATGTACAATGTGCAAAATGCCCACTTTACCCTTTCATAAGGTCTCATGACAGATGATGGTGCCACAGTTGCCTATGTCGTGGTACTCCTGCGACATGATCATCTCACTCACTCGACCATTTGTAATAGGATTAACTTATTTTTTTCCTGTGGTGCCCAATCGGATATTGTGTTTACCCCAGTGGAGTCTTCGAATTCGATTTAGTCATACGTCTGACTGTCTTCTTCTCAGACTGACGTTCTATATCTACATCTACATCCATACTCCGCAAGCCACCTGACGGTGTGTGGCGGAGGGTACCTTGAGTACCTCTATCGGTTCTCCCTTCTATTCCAGTCTCGTATTGTTCTTGGAAAGAAGGATTGTCGATATGCCTCTAAAAAATGGCTCTGAGCACTATGGGACTCAACATCTTAGGTCATAAGTCCCCTAGAACTTAGAACTACTTAAACCTAACTAACCTAAGGACATCACACACACCCATGCCCGAGGCAGGATTCGAACCTGCGACCGTAGCAGTCCCGCGGTTCCGGACTGCAGCGCCAGAACCGCTAGACCACCGCGGCCGGCCGATATGCCTCTGTGTGGGCTCTAATCTCTCTGATTTTATCCTCGTGGTCTCTTCGCGAGATATACGTAGGAGGGAGCAATATACTGCTTGACTCTTCGGTGAAGGTATGTTCTCGAAACTTCAACAAAAGCCCGTAGCGAGCTACTGAGCGTCTCTCCTGCAGAGTCTTTCACTGGAGTTTATCTATCATCTCCGTAACGCTTTCGCGATTACTAAATGATCCTGTAACGAAGCGCGCTGCTCTCCGTTGGATCTTCACTATCTCTTCTATCTACCCTATCTGGTACGGATCCCACACTGCTGAGCAGTATTCAAGCAGTGGGCGAACAAGCGTACTGTAGCCTACTTCCATTGTTTTCGGATTGCATTTCCTTAGGATTCTTCCAATGAATGTCTGGCATCTGCTTTAAGAACGGTCAACTTTATATGATCATTCCATTTTTAATCACTCGTAATGTGTACTCCCAGATAATTTATGGAATTAACTGCTTCCAGTTGCTGACCTGCTATATTGTAGCTAAATGATAAGGGATCTATCTTTCTATGTATTCGCAGCACATTACACTTGTCTACATTGAGATTCAATTGCCATTCCCTGCACCATGCGTCAATTCGCTGCAGATCCTCCTGCATTTCAGTACAATTTTCCAATGTTACAACCTCTCGATATGCCACAGCATCATCCGCAAAAAGCCTCAGTGAACTTCCGATGTCATCCACAAGGCAATTTATGTATATTGTGAATAGCAACGGTCCTACGACACTCCCCTGCGGCACACCTGAAATCACTCTTACTTCGGAAGACTTCTCTCCATTGAGAATGACATGCTGCGTTCTGTTATCTAGGAACTCTTCAATCCAGTCACACAATTGGCCTGATAGTGCATATGCTCTTACTTTGTTCATTAAACGACTGTGGGGAACTGTATCGAACGCCTTGCGGAAGTCAAGAAACACGGCATCTACCTGGGAACCCGTGTCTATGGCTCTCTGAGTCTCGTGGACGAATAGCGCGAGCTGGGTTTCACACGACCGTCTTTTTCGAAACCCATGCTGATTCCTACAGAGTAGATTTTTAGTCTCCAGAAAAGTCATTATACTCGAACATAATACGTGTTCCAAAATTCTACAACTGATCGACGTCAGAGATATAGGTCTGTAGTTCTGCACATCTGTTCGGCGTCCCTTCTTGAAAACGGGGATGACCTGTGCTCTTTTCCAATCCTTTGGAACGCTACGCTCTTCTAGAGACCTACGGTACACCGCTGCAAGAAGGGGGGCAGGTTCCTTCGCGTACTCTGTGTAAAATCGAACTGGTATCCCATCAGGTCCAGCGGCGTTTCCTCTTTTGAGCGATTTTACTTGTTTCTCTATCCCTCTGTTGTCTATTTCGATATCTACCATTTTGTCATCTGTGCGACAATCTAGAGAAGGAACTACAGTGCAGGCTTCCTCTGTGAAAAAAACTTTGGAAAAAGACATTTAGTATTTCGGCCTTTACTCTGTCATCCTCTGTTTCAGTTCCATTTTGGTTACGGAGTGTCTGGACATTTTGTTTTGATCCACCTACCGCTTTGACATAAGACCAAAATTTCTTAGGATTTTCTGCCAAGTCAGTACATAAAACTTTACTTTCGAATTCACTGAACGCCTCTCGCATAGCCCTCCTCACACTACATTTCGCTTCGCGTAATTTTTGTTTGTCTGCAAGGCCTTGGCTATGTTTATGTTTATTGTGAAGTTCTCTTTCCTTCCGTAGCAGTTTTCTAACTCGGTTGTTGTACCACGATGGCTCTTTTCCATCTCTTACGATCTTGCTTGGCACATACTCATCTAACGCATATTGTACGATGGTTTTGAACTTTGTCCACTGATCCTCAACATTATCTGTACTTGAGACAAAACTTTTGTGTTGATCCGTCATTTATTCTGTAATCTGCTTTTTGTCAATTTTTTAATATTTCTATTTATGGCAGAAATCATCGATGCAGTAACCGCTTTATGATCTCTGAATCCCTGTTCTGTGTTAACTGTTTCAAATAGTTCGGGTCTGTTTGTCACCAGACGTCCTAATATGTTATCGCCACGAGTTGGTTCTCTGTTTAACTGCTCAAGGTAGTTTTCAGATAAAGCACTTAAAAAAATTTCACTGGATTCTTTGTCCCTGCCACCCGTTATGAACGTTTGAGTCTCCCAGTCTATATCCGGAAAATTAAAATCTCCACCCAGAACTATAACATGGTGGAAAAATCTACTCGAAATATTTCCCAAGTTATCCTTCAGGTGCTCAGCCACAACAGCTGCTGAGCCAGGGGGCCTATAGAGACATCCAATTACCATGTCTGAGCCGGCTTTAACCGTGGCCTTCACCCAAATTATTTCACATTTCGGATCTCCGTCAATTTCCTTCGATACTATTGCACTTCTTATCGCTATAAACACGCCTCCCCCTTCACTGTCCAGACTGTCTCTGCGGTATGCATTCCAATCTGAGTTAAGGTTTTCATTACAGTTTACGTCTGGTTTCAGCCAACTTTCTGTCCCTGGTACTATATGGGCATTGTGACCGTTTATTAATGAGAGCAGTTCTGGGACCTTTCTATAGACGCTCCTTCAGTTTACTATTAGCACATTAATATTGTTATTCCCTGTTGCATTTTGCCTACTACTGCCTTGCCGCGTCTCAGGAGGCGTCTTGTTGGGCCTAGGGAGGGAATTCTCTAACCTAAGAAACCCACATGTGCACTCCACACGTACTCCACTACCATTGTAGCCGCTTCCTGCGTGTAGTGCACGCCAGACCTATTCAGGAAAACCCTACATTTCCCCCTATGGGACTTAAAGCCGCGCAGAGGCTCATTCGCGCTGCTGCTGCTGCACAGGCAACTGCATTGAACGCCGCCACGATGCCTTGCAGGAGAATTCGTCGCCGTTCTAAACAGACAGTGTATAAAACCATCGAGAACATCGAGTTCGCCACAACAGCTGGAGACAAGAAGAACCGTATACCAGTTAAGAGTGTTGCTGCTACTGCACTTGTCGTCGGACCTTGTGTTTTCTGTGGTTGCAGACTTAATTTTAGTATTGACATTAACGATACTTTCGATCATGGTAATGGTTGGCTCACTGTAGCCATTGTACGTGGAGGTACAGGAGTACCTAGTGTTCCTGGACTTGAAAGTTTTGTTGATAGAGACATTATTGCCTATCGTACCTACCATATGGCAGAACTTGCTAATAAGGACTTTGGTAAATCTGCTTATATGTCTCCCTCTGCATTGTCTTTGTATACTCGTAATAAGAGAAAAATATCTGTTAATGAGTCTGTATTTATTTGGGTTAAAGGTAAAGGGGTATGTGAGTATGTAAAGTTTGTTGGTGACTGTACTCTGTATTTTCATAAATAAATTCATCTGTATGCAAACTGCCACATAGGGGCCATAGGCAAACTAGCTCTTCAAAACCTGCAGACGATTGACTACAGGATGTTGCAGAACAAAATCGACAAACTTCGAGGGGTTGTAGAGAGTGTCATGAGGAACAAACTGACTATAGGAACCCCTGTCCAGAAAAGACGCCACAGAGCGTCGAAGTTACAGGAGCCAGCGCCTGCCACTAGTATACCCCTTCAGCAGCAAACGTGACCTTGTACGCTGACGGACCATAGGAGGAACGTAATGCAAAGTTGATTGTTTTCAATGATTGCGACTGACTGTCATAATCCGGTGGATAAGAAGGAGCTAACTGCTGCAGAGAAAGTTCTTGTGCCCTAAGAATGCGATACTCTGTTGACGCGGTCGATGACGGTTTTGGACATGGGTTTCCACCCTCAGTTTATTTTTATCCTGGAACCCTCTAAACTCTCCATCGTTTTTCGGTGTACAGGAGAAAAATAAACCGCAGGACGAAATCCTTGTCCAGAACTGTCATCCACTGAGGCAACAGAGCATCTGATTCTTGGAAGATGAGACCTGTCTACAGTCCTGGAAATGGAAAAAAGAACACATTGACACCGGTGTGTCAGACCCGCCATACTTGCTCCGGACACTGCGAGAGGGCTGTACAAGCAATGATCACACGCACGGCACAGCGGACACACCGGGAACCGTGGTGTTGGCCGTCGAATGGCGCTAGCTGCGCAGCATTTGTGCACCGCCGCCGTCAGTGTCAGCCAGTTTGCCGTGGCATACGGAGCTCCATCGCAGTCTTTAACACTGGTAGCATGCCGCGACAGCGTGGACGTGAACCGTATGTGCAGTTGACGGACTTTGAGCGAGGGCGTATAGTGGGCATGCGGGAGGCCGGGTGGACGTACCGCCGAATTGCTCAACACGTGGGGCGTGAGGTCTCCACAGTACATCGATGTTGTCGCCAGTGGTCGGCGGAAGGTGCACGTGCCCGTCGACCTGGGACCGGACCGCAGCGACGCACGGATGCACGCCAAGACCGTAGGATCCTACGCAGTGCCGTAGGGGACCGCACCGCCACTTCCCAGCAAATTAGGGACACTGTTGCTCCTGGGGTATCGGCGAAGACCATTCGCAACCGTCTCCATGAAGCTGGGCTACGGTCCCGCACACCGTTAGGCCGTCTTCCGCTCACGCCCCAACATCGTGCAGCCCGCCTCCAGTGGTGTCGCGACAGGCGTGAATGGAGGGACGAATGGAGACGTGTCGTCTTCAGCGATGAGAGTCGCTTCTGCCTTGGTGCCAATGATGGTCGTATGCGTGTTTGGCGCCGTGCAGGTGAGCGCCACAATCAGGACTGCATACGACCGAGGCACACAGGGCCAACACCCGGCATCATGGTGTGGGGAGCGATCTCCTACACTGGCCGTACACCACTGGTGATCGTCGAGGGGACATTGAATAGTGCACGGTACATCCAAACCGTCATCGAACCCATCGTTCTACCATTCCTAGACCGGCAAGGGAACTTGCTGTTCCAACAGGACAATGCACGTCCGCATGTATCCCGTGCCACCCAACGTGCTCTACAAGGTGTAAGTCAACTACCCTGGCCAGCAAGATCTCCGGATCTGTCCCCCATTGAGCATGTTTGGGACTGGATGAAGCGTCGTCTCACGCGGTCTGCACGTCCAGCACGAACGCTGGTCCAACTGAGGCGCCAGGTGGAAATGGCATGGCAAGCCGTTCCACAGGACTACATCCAGCATCTCTACGATCGTCTCCATGGGAGAATAGCAGCCTGCATTGCTGCGAAAGGTGGATATACACTGTACTAGTGCCGACATTGTGCATGCTCTGTTGCCTGTGTCTATGTGCCTGTGGTTCTGTCAGTGTGATCATGTGATGTATCTGACCCCAGGAATGTGTCAATAAAGTTTCCCCTTCCTGGGACAATGAATTCACGGTGTTCTTATTTCAATTTCCAGGAGTGTATATAGCAGCTATCTCCATCTTCTATAGTGGTGATCTCAGCAATTAGTCACAATCGCTGAATAACGAAACAACATTGCGAGACGTTCCTCTTGTGATCCTTCAGCGCACCACTTCACGTTTACTGCCCAAGGGATGGCCTAGATGAAGGCACTGGTATCTATAACTTTGAAGCTCTGTAGCGTCGTTGGATGATGCTTCTGGACGTGGGATCTCCTTCTCAATTTGTTCCTCATGACACCCCACTATCCTTTGAAATTCGTCAGTATCGTTCTGTAACATCATGTGTATAAACAGTTTAGGTACTGAGGGACTCACAGTGCTCGAGACCTACTCGAACATGCCCTTTTATCTGTATTCATTGGCACAATCTTGACTGCAGCCCGACATTTGCAATGGTGTGAGAGAGATTTAATTCTGCAAGATATTGATCTCTACTGGCCATGTGCATCACTATGCAGACAAACGGCCATCATTATCATTATCGCCAAATTTGTATACGCGTCTAATTGACCGATTTTTTATGTCGGTTTGTCAGCTGCACCCCACAATCTACATCTACATCTACTTTTATACTCCGCAAGCCACCCAACGGTGTATGGTGGAGGGCACTTTACGTGCCACTGTCATTGCCTCCCTTTCCTGTTCCAGACGCGTATGGTTCGCGGGAAGAACAACTGCCGGAAAGCCTCCGCGCGCGCTCGAATCTCTCTAATTTTACATTCGTGATCTCCTCGGGAGGTATAACTCATCCAAAATCAGACCATCTCGAAAACTGGACAGCAAGCTACACCGCGATGCAGAGCGCGTCTCTTGCAGAGTCTGCCATTTGTTTGCTAAACATCTGCGTAACGCTATCACGGTTACCAAATAACTCTGTGGCGAAACGCGCCGCTCTTCTTTGGATATCTCCTCTGTCAACCCGACCTGGTACGGATCCCACACTGATGAGCAATACTCAAGTATAGGTCGAACGAGTGTTTTGTAAGCCACCTCCTTTGCTGATGGACTACATTTTCTAAGGACTCTCCCAATGAATCTCAACCTGGCACCCGCCTTACCGACAGTTAATTTTATATGATCATCCACTTCAAATCGTTCCGCATGCACACTCACAGATATTTTACAGGAGTAACTGCTACCAGTGTTTGATCCGCTATCATATAATCATACAATAAAGGACCCTTCTTTCTATGTATTCGCAATACGTATGTTCCACACCATGTCCTCCTCCAAAACTGAGAGGTCGGAGTGGCAGAACGCAATGTAAGGAGCCCAGGTTCGAATCCCAGCCGGGTCGGACCCAAATCTATGAAGTAGCGTCAACTAAAAAGAGTTGCACCGGACGGCCGGTCTACCTGACGGGATGCCCTCACCACACTCACATTTCATTTGATTTGTCTATACAGCATCACTGGCTTGCTTGAACGCGGGGCTGCTGGTGGGCTGGAGCTCGCCCGTGCTGCCACATCTGATGAGCAATGCGTCGCACATCGCCGTCTCGGCGGATGAGAGCTCGTGGCTGGGGTCGGTGGGACTTCTTAGTATGGTGGCGCCCTCGCTGCTGGCCGCCGTCCTAGTGGACATCGTGGGCCGCCGAAGGCTGCTGCTGGCCGCCGCACCGCCCTTCCTGGTGAGCGCCGTCTGGCAGCGGTTCGCCTCCACCTACTGGGAGCTGCTCACCGCCCTCTGCATAGGCAGCATCGGCACCGGCATCAGCATCACTGTGAGTGCTGCCCAGCCATGCGTATGCATCTCATTTAGAATACATCTACATCTACATCCATACTCCGCAAGCCACCTGACGGTGTGTGGCGGAGGGTACCTTGAGTACCTCTACCGGTTCTCCCTTCTATTCCAGTCTCGTACTGTTCGTGGAAAGAAAGATTGTCGGTATGCCTCTGTGTGGGCTCTAATCTCTCTGATTTTATCCTCATGGTCTCTTCGCGTGATACACATAGTAGGGAGCAATATACTGCTTGAGTCCTCGGTGAAGGTATGTTCTCGAAACTTCAGCAAAAGCCCGTACCGAGCTACTTGCAGAGTCTTCCACTGTTTATCTATCATCTCCGTAACGCTTTCGCGATTCTCTAGCCGATAGCGGAGGTCGAGAAATTTGCACCCCCAGATCTCCGCAGAATCGTCTGAGCCTCTGGTTTATGCCTTCCACTCGGCTCCATACCAGAGGACCGCGGTCGGTTGTGGGAACGATACTACAAATAGTTAGCTCAGATTCCACCCCACGAGCGAGACTTTCCGCCTTCACCAACTCCGCCAACAGCCTGTACGAACTGGGGATGACGTCTGAACCCAGACGACAGGAGTCTTGATGCCGACATGAGCAACAATTTACAGTCGGGTGCACCCAGTGCTATCTATCGCCACCGGCAGGGCATCCACATCTCGGATGAGACCCCCCTGCAAGCAGACAGAGTGAGCACTGGCCTTCCTCTCCGACCTTTCCGCTATTTCTCTAAGGGGCTCCATCACCCGCCTAACATTGGAGCTCCCAATCACTAATAAACCCTTCCCCCTGTGTGCCTGCTCGGACCTTGCTGAAGGAGCGGCCATATGTCCACTTACAGGCAAGGCGGGCGATGCCACACGGCCAGCCTCCACATTGACCCTTCTCCTCTTGCGAAGCGAACGCCGCTGAACCCGCCACTCCCCTTGGGGCGAGTGTGGCCCAACCGCACCCGGTACCCTCTAAGATGTCTCGACAGCAGGGACCGTGGGTGAAGCACGTAACACCTGGGGTGTACCATGCGACACACCAAACTCCCCATTGCCACCACACTCCGAGGCAGCAGCCTGAAGACGGCATTGCAGAATACAGTACGTAGAGAGTTCAATAAGTAATACGACGCATTCTTATTCTAGGCTGGTTACGGCTGAAAAAAAGCAATATTTGTTGTGAGACATCATCGAACATTCTTGTTTCACCCCTTCACTATCATACGCTATACATAGCCACCAAAATGGAGTGTGTAAGTGTGCTTTCCAAGCAGTGAGCTGTCACTCAGTTTCGTTTGGCGGAAGATCAGAGCATTGCAGATATTCATAGGCACTTGCAGAATGTATACGGAGACCTAGTAGTAAACAAAGGTACAGTGAGTTGTTGTGCGAGGCGTCTTTCACCAACGAAAACCTCTGTGACTCTTCCAAAGTTGTAACGTGCGATCACTTGAAACCTTCCCGTCTCCTCTATATCTCTCTTTTTTTTACGCAATCTTCCCTTCTACAATAACATATGAAACCTTTCCTTACGATTTCTATCCCTTGCTTAATAATAACACATGAAATCTTCCTTTGAAATTTATCCTCTTTCTCAATCTTCGCATACAAATTTAATTGCTGCTGATTAAAAGTGATTTTCTGATTATTTCGACGAAACATAGAATGTGTCGTCTTCGTGGACCTCAGTCGTTATCTGCAATAACACAAAACTGTTCCTTGCCTTTCTTACTGTTACTGGATCGCCATCTGACTGCTACATCGAACTGCGACGTGAATATACTTACTCTGGTTTACTATACTCTATTAACTGCTGGTGGGCTGTCATAATAAGTGGCTGTATTTATTACCGAAGCTGACGTTATTCTTTAATAGCAAAGCCGACGTTATTCTTTAATTAATTTGACTGAAGTTACGTAATTCATAGTTACACTTTTTCTTGACAACAATAAAATTTTTGCAAAGTTTTACGTTAATGGTTTTTGGGATGGCTTATAATCACTAATGCAACATTGCTGGCAAAAATTAATTATATTCTGAAAACACTTCAAATATTTACTGTTGGTAATGAAGTGATTTTACAAACGTTCAAATGGGACTTACTTTTTACAATAATCTTACAACTACCATTGCGCAAACATACCTTTAGTAATCTTGAGCATCGCAAAGAAAATAATTCAATAATATTAGTTCGTCTTATGATAATAGTTAGCTGATGTCTCTGTACATCCGTTTATAATCTCTTGTAAATCATAGCTGGTGGCTGGCAGGCACACCGCTCCTCTCAACCTCTCGCTTCAAACCTGCTACCGACTCGCTTCACATCTCGCTTACTACTGACTTCCTACGAACGCTAAAGTGCGGTATCTCCTGCCAACAATGCTTTCTGGTGCAGACAATCCCTGCTACCATTACAAAATGTATCAATGCGCGGTCTTTCCCGCTCTTTTCTTAAAATGTATCGATATGCGGTGTCTCCCGCCCTTTTTAAAATTATATCAATTTGCGGTCTCTCTTGCCAACAATACTTTGGTGCAGACATTCCCTGCTACCACAATTATTTCCAACATGACAAATATTAATTATTCCTACTTAATCCTATTAATAAAATATAAACATCTTTCATAAATTGTGGGTTTACAATAGACAATAGAAATATACACGTCTTACACACTAATTCGAGGTGATCGACAGATCACAACCAAGCATCTCGCCGCTCAGCTGGACATCTGTTGGTAGTGGTGACACACCCGCCTACCAATCGGGGCACTCATAAATATGTGCTCGCTGGGTTCCTCGCCGACTAACAAAAGACCATAAAGAGCAAAGAGTAAACGCTTGCTTGTTGCAAGGCGTATTGTGACAATTTTTTGTCGAACGTAGTCACAGGCGCCGAAACAAAAGAGCAATCTAAGGAGTGGCGCCACATCACCTCTTCTCCGAAGCGAAGGTTCAAAGCTACACTCTCAGCCGTTGAAGTGATGGTGACGGTCTTCTGGGACTCTGTAGGGCTTATTCTGTTTGATGGTCTCCGTCAATGTGCAACGGTCAACTCTGAAGTGTACTGTGCTACCCTAAAGAAATTGAAGAAACAACTTCAGCGTGTACGTCGTCACAAAAATGTAAACGAATTTATTCTTCTCCATGACAATGCAAGGCCTCACACAAGTATGCGCACCCGAGAGGAGCTCACAAAACTTCGTTGGGCTGTTCTTCCTCGTCCACCTAAAGCCCGGATCTCGCAACTTCTGCCTTGCATCTCTTCGGCCCAATGAAGTATGCACTCCGCGGGAAGCAAGTGGAAAGTTTGAGGCCGGCCGAAGTGGCCGTGCGGTTAAAGGCGCTGCAGTCTGGAACCGCAAGACCGCTACGGTCGCAGGTTCGAATCCTGCCTCGGGCATGGATGTTTGTGATGTCCTTAGGTTAGTTAGGTTTAACTAGTTCTAAGTTCTAAGTTCAATGACCTCAGCAGTTGAGTCTCATAGTGCTCAGAGCCATTTGAACCATTTTTGGAAAGTTTGATGGGGAGGTTATTGATGCAGCATGGCGTTCACTCCGACGTCGACCCATAGACATGCGGGCTGCCGGTCCTTCCAGTAACATGGCATAATACCATCGCCATGAACAGAGATTATGTTGAAAAATAGAATTTTGTAGCCTGAAGAGTCGGGAATAATTTGAGATACAGGAGTCCCGAATAAAACCACTTTCCTTTAAGAAAAATATATTACACTAATTATTGAACGTCCCTCGTAGTTCAATTGAACTCTCCTATGTAAATCATGCCAGTCATATGTTGATAAAGTATTTTCCACAAGATATAGGGTCATTGTATAACCGTCAACGTTCACAATTAAAAACTAAACGTAATTCCGCTACCAGACCCAGAGCAAAAGCCTTCCTGACATGTCATATTGCCATCCTTTGCCAAGTAATGTTGCTTGAACACGGAGTGCGGTCAGTTCACGCATTCACCGCCGTTGTCACGTTTCCAGACTTTGGAGACGCTAGTTCTTACTCAAATAGCTCCTCAGTTGACCTCACGAGGCCGAGTGCACCTCGTTCTATATCGTATATCTCGTTAACACTAATTGAAATTGAACGAGGGCAGTCTGAATAGCTGACTGTGCAGCTGCTGACAATGTACTAGACAGTCAATGTCAGAATATCATATGTTTCGTGTACTTGACAAATCCCTTTTCACAAGCAATATAGGCACTATATAGGACTCACATGTCACATGCAAACTGATTTTAAACATTGTGGATAATCTGATGGACAACAGAAACATCTAAGTGTTACTGCAAATGTGTCAAGAAATTCAAAGTCCCCACATAACAAGTCATTCTGTTCACAACACACCATATAATACCATGTATTGATAAAAATATGGCATCCCATGTCAGTCAACAAAGAACATGTTTGCAGTACACTGGTGAGCTTCGTCTTATAATATTGCACAAGCTGTGTGGAACGAGTACCAATTGATGCTAAGAGAGCGTACACCGTCAGTTGAAAATCATTTCTGTAGTACACTAATAAACAAGTAGATAAATGTTAAAATGGTGCTTTTAATTATTCAGGTATTCTGCATAGTCTCCTACCACTTGATTGCAACGCACAGCATGTTCATACAACCATGTAAAACAAGATGAAAAGTCCTTCTTGGGCATGATGTTCAACTCATGCCTCACACTGTGTTGAGTGTCGATTATGTCGTCATGTGAATTTTTGCACTTCGTCGTATTGTGGTAGGTTCATCCGAGACGAGATTTTTCAGAAAGGAATGGTCCGTGTTTTACATTTCAATCAACATACGGCAGGCCTCCACGCGTCGTTGCTTTTGTTCGGGACTCAGTGTGTGCGGGACATACTTTGCATACACTTTTCTGTTCTTCTAAACATTCTGGAGAATGTCTAGAGTACCTGATTTAGAGAAATTACTGCATTGCAATTTTTTACACAAAAATGTTGACTCATTGCGGCTGCACGCCCTTTACTTAACACCAATTGCTCACAACAGACGGATTGTTAATTATGTTCTTCAAGGAATTATTAAATGGTACTATGAAAAGGGATTCTCCCTTAATGTTGAGAAAACACGCTATATTTAACTGTGTTAACGAATAGAGTCATACCAACAACTGATGTATCACATGAACAAGAGTCTATACATAGGGATCAAAGCTCCAAATTTTTGAGTGCTGTTATTGATGACAACTTGAACGCGAGGGAGCATACTACTGTGCTTTCCAATCAGTTTAATTAAGTTAATTTTCTTCTTCGTGTAACTGGTAGTCTTCGAAGTAAGGAAATCAACGTCCTGACGTATTATGCATATTTCTACTCGATAATGTCTTAGGTAATAACTGTCTTTGATACATACAACTTAGAAATAAAGTATTAATTACGCATAAATGGATCAGGGAAAATAATAAGTGGTGTACCCCCGTCGACATGTAGCTGTCTCTTCAAGGAAATGGGGATTTTAGCTGTCCCATCACAATAAGTATATTCAGCAACGAAATTCTGCATAACAATTTGAGCAAAATAGTGAAGTCCACACCTAAAACACTAGAGGAAAAATGACCTTTATTAACCATTATTGAAGCAGTTATCTCCCCTAGAAAAAAGAGAAATATGCACCAAGAAAATGTTTTGATCATTTGCACAATAATAGTAATGCCTGGCATGTAGCAAACCAAGTTTTAAATCTAATCTGAAATTCTTTCTCCTGCAGAATCCTTTTCGTTCTAAGCTCGAATTTCTATTTGAAAATTGATAGCCTGAAAGAACTGGTTTTTAAGTGTAGTTGGATAATCAGGAATAAAAATATAGTGTTCATTAATATCAACACTGTACATGTATGCAGATCCTACAAACTGACTCGTTCCACGTCACTTTGAAAATGATCTGTGGATCATGTGACTAACTAACTAGCTACCTAATTGACTGGTCGAATTCACATCAGTTGTTTGCAGTTGTTAATTCAAGCTGCTACTGCAGTTATTATGCCGAAGTAGCCCGTACGTCAGGAATAAAATCAGTCCCGGGGCTTTTCGGACGGAAGGTGTAAAGGTGTACTGAAGATATACAAATTTGGCCAGCTCTAAGTTTCACAGGTTTATTTGACTCATGGCATAGCGCACGGAGATGCTACTGAAACTGAACTGACCCACGCTTGGAGATAGATGGCACATATTCCGAGAAAGCCTACTTAAAAATATTCAAGAACGATCATTAAAAGAGATATTTAGGTATTCACTACAACCCTCTCCGTATTGTTCTTGCAGAGACCACACTGACAAGATTATACTAATGATAGCGCGCATAGAGTCGTTTAAGTACTCAATGTTTCTGCGCTCTATACACGAACGGAACAGAAAGAGACCCTAATACGTGGTACAGGATGAAGTACGCTTTACGATGCACTTTACAGTGGTTTTCAGACTGTAGATACAAAAGTATATGTCAGTAAACGAACCAGTCCCCGTGACAGCAGCAGTAAACTTCGTAGAACGTATTTCTCCGTTAACCTCGCATGTTGTTGCTTGCAATTCATGCTATTCGTGTGAAACAAACTGATTTCCTTGTTGGAAGAAGTTCTATGGTGGTAATGAGGGTCGTTTCTTTCCTTCAAGGTGATGATCCTGCATATTTTCACCCTCTGGCTGTCATCCACCCCGTAAAGTGCGCTGCATACTATACATAAAACCATCTCTAACATTAAGAATACCCATTGTCTTAAATATAATTGTCTCATTAAATCTTCTGTTATCTACAAGATCAGGGAATGTCATAGATGATAATAACTACGCAATACTCATTTACTTTGCATGATTAAACTTCCTCAAGACTAAAGGTCTTAAATGTTCTTTAGCCCTTTAAGTATGGCGACTCGATCGGAGGGTATCACAGAATGCTGTGAACTGTCAGTTACCAGTACAAAGATTACTGAAAAGACCGCTCAGACCACCGTCGTTCTCAAGTACGAAAGGGACCAACTAAAAATTTCTGTATACTAGCAGCTAGGTGTCAGACTTGTATAAGGAGTGTAATCCGCAAGGAAAACGAGACCACTTGCGCTTTCTCAAGCGCTAGCAGTGAAGTCAGAAACAGCGAAAGGCTTCCCCTTGTGTGCTCTTGCTGGAACTGAAACGACGGCTGCGGAAAAGTGCGTCATGACAGGGTCGACTCCGTGTGTCTACTGTCAGCTTTGTTTCCGTCTCCTAAAGTGTGGGTGCGGGTTTATGTATCCTTTGTTGAGTTTATGTTGCTCTCTACGCCGCATTTTACTACATTACCCTATGAAAAATCTTATACACTATCTGTTCAAAAGTATCCGTACACCACTATGTAATGTGGAACTGACAGCCGGATGTCACGAGAGGCGGACCCGCCAATACAAAAGGGGGCGGGGAGTATTACTTTGCCAGCAGAGAAAAAGTAACAGCGCAGTGGATCGGTCAGTAGAGGTCAGTGACTTTGAACATGAGCGAGTCATTAGCTGTCACCTGAGTAACAAATCAAGGACATTTTAATCCATCTACAGCTGCCGAAGTCGATTTTGAAGTGGAAACAGCTAAAAGAAGACCAGGCAGACCTTAGGTACTGACAGACAGGGAGCGTCAAGCATTGTGGAGGACGGTTGTAATAAATCACGTGGTCAGCTGCAGGAATCACTCTGTTAGTTCCAAAGTGCTACCACCAGTCCAGCTACCACAATGACTGTGCGTAGGATTAAAGAAAAAAGGGCTACAGTGGTCGATCAGCTGTTCATAAGCCAGAAATTTCCATAGTCAGTGCTAATCGGTACGTAAGAGCGACGCCACTGGGCAGTGGATGACTGAAAAAGAGGAACTTCGAGAGATGAATCACGCTATACCCCGTGGTAAGCGACTTGAAAGGTTTGAGAGAGGCGAAGACCTGGAGAACGTTAGCTGCCATCAATAGTGAAGTAAGTAGGATGTGGTGTTAAGGTTTAGGAGGTGTTTTTGGTCACTGGGATGTGGTTCCCTTATTGCGCTTAAGAAAACAGTAGATTCAGAAGGATTTGAACTCATTTTAACACATTGTGCACTGTTTGCTGTGAAAGAACAGTTCATGGGACGACGATTGTATCAGCATAACAATCATAAAGCAGCTTCCATTTGGCAGTTTTTTGTCGATAGTAATATCTCTAAAATGGACTGGCTTGCCCAGAGTCCGGATCTGAACCTAATGAGTTAAAACGTCTTCTTGGCTCTAGACCCCAGCGTTCCACATCTTTACCTGCTTTGGTTTCGGCGTTTGAGGAAGACTGGGCCACCATTTCTCCACAGACATTCAGGCTTTATATTGAAACTATCACCAGCACAGTTGAAGAGGCCATCAAGGCGAAGGCTGGACACACCCCATATTAATGTTCACTAATACACTACTGGCCATTAAAATTGCTACACCAAGAACAAATGCAGATGACAAATGGGTATTCATTGGAAAAATATATTATACTAGAACTGACATGTGATTATATTTTCACGCAGTTTGGGTGCATAGATCCTGAGAAATCAGTACCCAGAACACCCACCTCTGGCTGTAATAACGGCCTTGATACGCCTGGGCATTGAGTCAAACAGAGCTTGGATGGCGTGTACAGTTACAGCTGCCCATACAGCTTCAACACGATACCACAGTTCATCAAGAGTAGTGACTGGCGTATTGTGACGAGCCATTTGCTCGGCCACAATTGACCAGACGTTTTCAATTGTGAGAGATATGGTGAATGTGCTGGCCAGGGCAACAGTCGAACATTTTCTGTATCCAGAAAGGCCCGTACAGGACCTGCAACACGCGGTCGTGCATTATCCTACTGAAATGCAGGGTTTCGCAGGGAACCATTGAAGGGTAGAGCCACGGGTCGTAACACATTTGAAATGTAACGTCCACTGTTCAAAGTGCCATCAATGCGAACAAGAGGTGACCGAGACGTGTAACCAACGGCACCCCATACCATCACGCCGGGTGATACGCCAGTATGGAGATGACGAATACACGCTTCCAATGTGCGTTCACCCCGATGTCGTCAAACACGGATGCGACCATCATGATGCTGTAAACAGTACCTGGGTTCATCCGAGAAAATGACGTTTTGCCATTCGTGGTCCCAGGATGGTCGTTGAGTACACTATCGCAGGCGCTCCTGTCTGTGGTGCAGCGTCAATGGTAACCGCAGTCATGGTCACCGAGATGATAGTCCATACTGCTGCAAACGTCGTCGAACTGTTCGTACAGATGGTTGTTGTCTTGCATCTGTTGACTCAGGGATCGAGACATGGCTGCACGATCCGTTACAACCATGCCGATAAGATGCCTGCCAGCTCCACTGCCAGTGATACGAGGCCGTTTGGATCCAGCATGGCGTTCCGTATTACCCTCCTGAACCCACCGATTCCATATTCTGCTATCAGTCATTGGATCTTGACCAACGCGAGCAGCAATGTCGCGATAAACGATAAACCGCAATCGCTGTAGACTACAATCCGACCTTTATCAAAGTCGGAAACGTGATGGTACGCATTTCTCCTCCTTACACGAGGCATCACAACAACGTTTCACTAGGCAACGCCGGTCAACTGCTGTTTGTGTATGAGAAATCGGTTGGAAACTTTCCTCATGTCAGCACGTTGTAGGTGTCGCCACCGGCGCCAACCTTGTGTAAATGCTCTGAAAAGCTAGTCATTTGCATATCAGAGCATCTTCTTCCTGTCGGCTAAATTTCGCGTCTCTAGCACGTCATCTTCGTGTTGAAGAAATTTTAATGGCCAGTAGTGTAGGTGTCAGGATACTTTTGACCGGATGGTGCACAGCTGAAGCTATGCTTCGATTAGCAAGATGAAGAGCTGAAATAAAGGTAACAGTTAGCAATGTTACTGAAGACACAATAGCTGCGTCTTTTCCAGGATGTAAAGGCAGAGTAAGTATGGAGTACCTTTTCCTTCAGATTGTATCCAGTTGCTTGGGAGCTCCAGAGAAAGATTCAAGACGTCAAACTATTCTTTAGATCGCCAATTCGACCAATGAGGTGCTGGGCCTTAATTCTCATATAAGATAATGAAGACTGGTTTGTTAGTACTTGCATGCACCGTTTCCATTTTGGGCTCTAATGCGGTTTTCTTCACTAGAATACCAGCTAAAATTATGACAGTCCTCGTTTCAATGATCTGTATGGAACTTAGACGCAGTTACACATTGATTAAAATACAGTCAAATACATGTAGGTTAAGCAGGTCTGGTGATGTCTTTCGCTACAGGAGATAAAGAGTTCGATAGAAAATTATGCTTAAGACAATAGACTTAGTTCTATAAGCTATATGGATCCCTTCTTAGTTAAGGGTATTGTAATAAATGTATGCCCAGGAACACGTCTTCAGAAAATTTTGAAATCAGTCGCTTATCGTTTTGTTCACAGACAATGCCGGTGTACGCAGTTGAAATTGCGCAGGATCACACGAGAGGACGGCTGGTGGCATTCGGTCCACTCATGATGAGCGTTGGAGCTCTTCTGATGACGATCGTTTCACTCAACGTCTCCTTCTTCTCAGTGACTGAATTCATGATGGCGTGTAGTACTTTGTTTGTGGCGATTTTCTGGTGGATGCCAGAAAGTCCCTACTTCCTGGTGGCCAAGCACCGCAAAGAAGAGGCCCTGAAAGCACTGATGAAGTTGCGGGGAACGTATTCTGCGGACGATGCTCTGGACGAGGTACAGCAAATCCAGAGGGCTGTAGACGAGCGCACACAGCGCGAGATCAGCGCGGCGGACTCCCTGAGGGAGCTGCGGAAGGACGCCGGCGCTAGAAGGGCTTTTCTGGTGAGTAGCTGCCGTCCCACGTACGACTACGTAACTACACTATCCACAGTTTTAAATGTCACATCCAACTTTTTTACGTTTTACAACCAACATCCTCAATCTTCTTTTTTGTGCGACTTTTGAAAACTACATTTCTGCCTCATTATCATCATCATCAACCAATTCGATCACTTCGTGATCTGGCCTCTTTCAGTCGGCGTGCATAATCCCCTTGATCTTTCTTGGTAAAGTGGTCATCAATCTAGTAGTTTTAACCATGTACTGTATTTTCTTAAAGCGAAATGACCAGTCCACTGCCATTTGAAGGTATTCACTCTTTCGATTATGTCACTGACCTTCGTGGTCTCTCTGATATCAACTACTTTCTTTGTGTCTTTCTTTGTGTAACCTAACATTGATCTTTTCATTTGTCTTTGGGCTACTACTATTTTTCTCTGACTAATGAACTCATTTCATGTTAATGTCTCATAGCCATAAATTACTAGCGGCAGAATATGTTGCTCAAAAACAGTTTTCTTCAGCTCGGCCGACGCCTTGGGCTTTAACACAAAGCTTTGTCTTCCATAAGCTGGCCAGCCTAATTTAGTACGTCGAAATATTTCTGGTTTTAGGTCTCCTTTCATTTTGAGCATTTGACCTTGACAGACACATTCTGTGATCTTTCGAAATTGCGTACTTCAAACAGATATAATTTCCCTCCGGTGTCCGTTCATTGATCAAGATCTTGCTTTTGTCGTCATTTTTAGGCCAACTTCAGAGCAGACTGACGCAAGCTCACTAATCAGAAAATGAAGTTCTTCTACACTACCTGCAGATAATATCATGTCATCAGTGAAACTCGGGTTATCTAAAATATTTACCTGAATTAGAATTTCCTTTGCTTTCCAATCTAATTCAAGCATTGCTTTTTCCAGTACTTCTTGAAAGTAGTTTCAGAGATATAGTCACTTTTTTCGCCCTGTTTGATGGGGAATTCTTTAGTTTCATCAACTAAATTCACAAGCGCTGTGGAGGTTTCGCATATGCTACTAAGACTTTACTACAGGTGTAACCTGTTCAGCCCGCATCTCGTGGTCGTGCGGTAGCGTTCTCGCTTCCCACGCCCGGGTTCCCGGGTTCGATTCCCGGCGGGGTCAGGGATTTTCTCTGCCTCGTGATGGCTGGGTGTTGTGTGCTGTCCTTAGGTTAGTTAGGTTTAAGTAGTTCTAAGTTCTAGGGGTCTTATGACCACAGCAGTTGAGTCCCATAGTGCTCAGAGCCATTTTTTTTTGTAACCTGTTCTATTCCTTGCGCTGTTAGAGCCTCAAAAACAGCTGGGTGACTCATCGAATCAAATGCCTTTTCAGAATCTATGAAGACAAGGCAAAGAGGTACATAATAACTCATATGTTTTATGAATTTTTTCACATAGAGTGAGTACATGATCAGTTGTACTAAAGCTCAACTGCTAAATGCGTTTGGCCAGGTCAAGTGCAGTGCTCAATCTGCTAGCTAAAATTCTAGTAAAAGCTGTGTACAGTATGGTAATTTTCCACTGTGCAAACAATTTGAAAATATTTTAGCTAAATGCCTCATAAATTCTTCATCAAATATCTTTAAAATCTCGACTTTTCATCTTTTCGTTAGCCTGTTTGACTACTGAGGCGTATATTACTGGGGGTATGGAAGTTCAGACATGCAGTTCGTCTAGGATTAAGATATCATCATTGACTTTACTGTAAAGGTTACTGTACAGATACTCATGTTATTTCAATATTTCTTTCGTACCTATAATTCGGCCGTGGTTTGAGTCTAACGCTTTTCAGTCATGAGGTTCTTCTTGTCAATCTTTAAACTACATTGATTTTCAAGACTGGCTATTAGCTGTCTTCTTCATACTTATTGATGTCAGCTTTCATGCTCTTTCTCAGAGCTTGCACAGTTCTGTATATTATATCTTATCTTACTTTGTTTCTACTTTCATTTTTCTTCTCTTGTCCATCAAATAGTTTTATTGTCAGCTGCTTTAGTAGGTTTTGAGATTTACACAAGCCACCCACTTTTTCAGCTGTTGTGATTAGTATCTTTGTTATTGCTTCTGCTTCACATTCTTTTAATTTTCTCTAAATACTTTTTATTCGTCTTTCTGTACTTCGAGATTTTTTAAACTTGAATTTTTTCTCTCTCCTTCAATTAGTTTCAGTCTTTAATCTTCTGTATTCAATTCAAATCTTGCTCTTATTAACTGATGATTACTGTTTCTATTGAACCTGTTCAACACAAAAACATCTGTACTGTTTTCAACCCTGTTGCTAAGAATGAATATTTTATTTTTCACTTTAAAGGTAAGACCCCTCCAAGTCCAATTACGACTAGGATGCTTCTTGAAAATCGTATTCAGAATAGATGTTTTCATTAATTTTGCAAATTCAACCAGTCTCTCAAATCAATAATTTCTTTCATCTATTCCATTAATTGAATCACCTTCCTTATACGTTACAACATTGACATTTAAGTCATTAATCATAAATTTACAAAAGCAGTCTCTTCTTTTCTCACATGTTTTTATGAGGCACTTATAGAAGAATTTTATCTCCTCATCCGAATGACCAGAAATAGGTGCATATGTTTGTACTATTTGCCTTTTATGTCTTTCTAATATTTTCGGGACCAACCGTGCAAATTGCCTGGATTTCCCTCTAATATTTCCATCTTGTCTACTATGGTTTAGTGTACTAAAAACCCGACTCCACTTAGTTTACCGTTTGGTTTGCCTCTGTAATACATGAGATTTTCAGAATTAAGTCGAAGACAGTTTCCATCTTTATGACTACTTCAAATAAGCCAACAATGCTGCAGTTGACGTTTTTCTAATTCCTCTTCTGTTGCCGTCAGTTTTTTCTCTCCCACTAGTAAACCACAGTTACATGTGCATATTTGAAAGAACTGCTTCTTTCGTTTCGTAGACTTAGGATTTTGTGACACTAAAGCATTTCCTATCTGGAAATCCGAATGTGGCACTAATTTAACTCCGGAACATTTTACAGATCATGACCCAAAGATGAGGAGTATAATGGCCACGATTGCCTCTGGAAAGACTGGCTATCTGCTTTTATAGTTCGTCCCTAGCGTGGAGTACAGACAACTTAGTTTTGGCGCCCTCCGGAGTAGTCGCCGCTCATGTTGCTAGTTTTGGTCGATCCTGGGTGCCACCCATATCTGGGAGAATTTCTCCGATCCGCAATCTGGGGAGGCGTCCGGTGGTGGACTAGCTACCCCGCTCAAGGCGGCTCTACCTAATAGCATGTAAATCACTCCCCGACGTCCCACCATCTTTCCCATTCCTCTAGTTAATGTTTTCCACGAGCCTTTCCTCGCCGATTCATCGGTGAAATTTTTTCATTTCTGATCTCTTAATTTTCAGCCTCAACCTGAACACATCTCAAACCCTTCGATTCCCATCTTTTCCGGTTTTCCCACCCTTCACAAGTCACTTCTTCACAGTTCACGTAAGTTCTCAAATAATTCCCTCTCAAATTATTGCCTAGATCCGATACCAATCGGTGGCTTTTGTCAAGAAAGCCTCTTCTTGCCTGTGTTAGTCTGATTCTTATGATCTACTTGCTCCGTCTGCCACACGCATTATTTTGCTTGCAGATTAACAGAATTCTTAGCTTCTGCATGTTTAGAGGGCGCTGATTCCGTAGCTGTGTGTTCAATTAATGAAAATCCGCTCCAGTTAGTAGTAAAAACTCTATTAGGTAGACACGACCAGTTTCGGCCTTTATTATCAAGTGTATCTGAATGTTATGGTAGAGAAGCAAGTGCAAATGATTTGGTGTTGCTTCTCTGCATCATAAATTTCAGAGACACCTGATAATGATCTAATATAAAGACCTAAACCCGTCTCGTGGCCATAATAAAGTTCTTACTAGCAACTGGAGCGTCTTTTCATTAATAGGAGAATACTTCCACTTCGTCTTCTAAGGAGCCCGAATTTTAATGATAACCTTATGGCCAATTTCATTCCTGCTGCTCATATTTACTTTCATATTTCTTCGTTTTATACTTAATCCATACTCACTGTTTATTAGATTGTTCATTCCATTGAATGGGTCCTATAATTCATCCACTTTTGCATTGAGAATAACAATGTTATTAGCGAAAACTATCCATGATATACTTTCAGCGTTAAGGTGATCTCACTGTTGAAGCTTTCTTTCACTTCCTGCATTTCTTGTTTGATACACTACCTGAACAGTAGAAGAGAAACACTGCATCCCTGTCTTGTACCCTTTATTATCCGAACACTTCTCTCTCTTACCAAGCCCACTATGTTCTTTTACGTATTGTAGTTTCCCTCCTTTCCCTATTGCGTATGCCTGTCTTTCTGAGCATTAAAATATTTTTCACCACTTTATACTGTCAAGCATCTCTTCAAGGGAGACTTAACTTCTTTAATTTTTCTGCGATAATTGTGCGAGACGATAGAACACTGCCTATGTGGTGATTTACCTTTCATAAAACCAACTGATCATCATACAACAGATCCTCAATAATCTTTCTAATTCTTTCCTATATTATTCTACTCAGCCCGAGTTTACCTGCATTGTAGTGGTGGGTTCAGGGGAAAGGACTTCGACGAATGTGCGTTATGTTTTACTGTGTAGTCCTTCAAACAACAATAATTTTACTAGTTTGATAGCGTCCCAAGCTTTTAATTTCTAAATGACTATCGCATCCCAAGTATTCGGAAAACAGTTCATTCTACATCTATAGTATATTTCATTCATATTAGCATGCCGTGAGCAAATTCCACGGAACAAATAAAAAAGTAAACGTATAAGCTCTAAAGTGAATTTTGAGGGAGGTTGCCGCCCCGAAAGGAGTTGACTTCAAATGTGTTATTCAACGATAAATGACAAAACAGTGCGATAAGTAACGAAAGATGTCAGGCAAATCTTCAGAAGACATGCTACCACAGAACACAGCGTAACAGAGAGTGCACTGCTTCATGACTTAAGCGAGGATATTCAACTTGAAATGCCTTAGAAGTTTGTTACTGTGAACTTTACGCAAGTAGTAAACCCTAACCTCATGGTTAACTCATAATTCACTTATTCTTGGTGCAAAGCGAATACGTGATAGTTTGGAAACAGGCCGGCAGCCCTTATTATTGTCGTGGGTGTGTCGTGGTGTCCTCGTATTCCTGTTAACAGGTAATCACCTACTTTCTTTCCACCTACAATAGGTGCTTACTAAGACGTTGTGCAAACTTGTTTCATGTTCAATGTTACAAGATTCTACGCACTTTCAGCAACGGACCCGTATAACATCTCAAGGTGTACAGTCTCCATAACATCATTCTCAAACATTATCGGAGCTCATTTCCAAGTGGGATTTGATGTTCTTGATGGAAGGTATAGTTGACTGCTCCTAGACGAATTCCAGAGGAAGATTTTCTAGTCCTTTCAACAAAACGCTCTCTTATCAGAAATATTATATGTAATAATCACTAAAGATGTAGCAAAGTATATTTCAACTTTCAGCGGAAGACCTACGAAGCCGGTTTGAATTCTAATACAAATCATTAATAAAGGAAATAAATTTCCTTTATTAGTTCACGATCATTATGAAGTTTGTGGCACAACTTGACTAGAAGAAGGGATCGGTTGGTAGGACATGTTTTGAGGCATCAAGGGATCACAAATTTAGCATTGGAGGGCAGCGTGGAGGGTAAAAATCGTAGAGGGAGACCAAGATATGAATACACTAAGCAGATTCAGAAGGATGTAGGTTGCAGTAGGTACTGGGAGATGAAGAAGCTTGCACAGGATAGAGTAGCATGGAGAGCTGCATCAAACCAGTCTCAGGACTGAAGACCACAACAACAACACATACATGTTCCAAAACCCTGCTGTATATCGAGGTCAATGATATGGGCCTGTAATTTAGTGGATTACTCCTACTACCTTTCCTGAATATTGGTGTGACCTTTGCAACTCTCCACTCTTTGGGTACGGATCTTTTGTCGAGCGAACGGTTGTATATGGTTGCTAAGTATGGAGCTATTGGATCAGAATACTCTTGAAAGAAGCCTAATAGGTATACATTCCGGACCAAATGGTTCAAATGGCTCTGAGCACTATGGGACTCAACTGCTGTGGTCATCAGTCCCCTAGAACTTAGAACTACTTAAACCTAACTAACCTAAGGACATCACACACATCCATGCCCGAGGCAGGATTCGAACCTGCGACCGTAGCAGTCGCACGGTTCCGGACTGCGCGCCTAGAACCGCGAGACCACCGCGGCCGGCTATTTCCGGACCAGAAGACTTGGTTTCATTAACTGGTTTAAGTTTCTCATGAAACTCATGAATCATTAGTTGACAGGGCAAAGAAATGATTATACCTCCTAGCCATACACATGGGTTTCTCTTACAAAATAAGACAATTATTCCATACTTACTTTCCAACACTCGCAGATACGTCTCGGCTGAAAGGTTCTGAAACGTTTAAGTTTTGCATTTAACAGAGAGATGATACAAAGCATTATACAAGTACGGAATATGTAAGAAGCGCTGGCTTTTTACAACTCACTCGGATATAATAGAGAACTCGCATATTAACATTATGAAAGATTTACCAAGAGAATACGAAATTACACTAGGAGGGGAAACATTAAGAGGTAAAAACATTAATAGGTAACAGCGTATATTACTCACAAAAGCATTATTTCACTTGAAAAAAAATTATATTTGCTATTCACATACATTGGTTTCTGTTTCACAAAGAAAGTCAATTACTCTGTACTTATTGCTCAATACTGGAAAACAGGACTCGACAGACAGGTACTAACACGTTTAACCAACTTGCTTCTAGCTGAGCGAGGCTATGTAAATCTTGTTCAAGTACGGATTATGTAAGACTGCATGCAGTAGCATTTGCGGCCCAGTCTGACATAAAGATAGACTCAGAAATTAACAGTTACAAAATCCATCAAGAGCATGCCAAAGTCCACTGGCAATCGAATCATTAAGAGATAACAGTATACGTTACTCCTAATACAGTAAATCAGATGGCAAAAGAATGATTATACCCACTATTCATACACTAGGTTTCTGTTCCACATCTAAAATCCATTATACTGTAGTTACTTCTCAGCACACGGAACTAGGATTCGACAACAAACTACCAATACTGTTCACTGGCTTACTTGTAGCTGAGAGAGTCTACATAAGCATTATAAAAGTACGGGATGTGTGCGATTGGACTGATCTCCTCGTCTGTATGAAGCTCAAACCCATTCGCTAAAAACCTTGTTCCAGTTTACATTAGTTGTAAATAAAGTGCTTGAATTTACCATATAAATAAAAAATACTAGATATAGAATGAAGTTAAAGCAGAGATTTGTTACAGCAATAAGTTCCCTATGCGGAAGCGCATCGTGCGAGCCCGAGAAACAAAGGAGCGTGCGGTTCTGTCTACATCTGAATTCGCCAAACACCGAAGATTCATCGTGAGTGTTAAAGTAAAATCCAGTCGTTTCAGTCTTTTTCCGGCCATGAAGTGATTGGCCACTGCTTTGAGGAACTCGGCAAGACATTATTGTCGCGCTGCCATTTGTCACACCACTGACATAGTAGTCGCACAGGGTGTACAATCGGTCAACAAATGTTCTTGCCTTCGGAACTCGTCGTGATTAATAGGGTTGTATTTGAACACGCCTCGAACTGTTCGAACAGTTTACGTCATCGATCGGCCCTGTGATCTATTGGTACTATTGTAACGACTTCACTGAACGTTTTTAATCTATGATGGATTTTAATAATGAAAATAATTGTGAAACTCGAATATCCTCTATCATGCAGGTCATTCACAACAACTAAAACTGATAAATTAATTAAAGATAACAATTATCATTCTGTCCAATTCTCGAGATTTCGTTCGTCCCGCGACGGTACTATCTCCAAGGCGAATCTTACCGCTGCAATTCATTGTCGCGATAAAAAATACGAGGGTGGTTTGAAAAGTTCTCGGAATCACCACAGAGGTCAGTGCTAGCGCAACGAGTCACTCACGTGATGCTCATTGTATTGTTGCCTGTAAGCACCTGCCACGTCAGTGCTCTTGGAAGAGATCTTTGGCGGTGACGTGTCTCTGTTGTTATTGCAGCGCAGTGTTTTGCGAAGATGAAAAAAATCGAGATTCGAGCAGTGATTAAGTACTTCGTAAAGAAAGGCATGAAAGAAAAGAACATTCATGCCGATCTCCAGAATACTCTGGGGGCCTCTGCTCCTTCATATTCAACTGTTTTCAAGTGGACAGATGAATTTAAATTTGGTCGGGAGAGCTTAGAAGATGATGCGCTCAGTTCTGATCTGTTCATTTATTCATAATTAAATTCTTAATTACATGACATGTTTGTTTCGTTTGAAGGGTTCCCTGTTTTCTAACTTATTAACATATGTAACGTTAATGTACGTTATTCTACCACGTGAACGGATGCTGAATTGCTCATTTGCAATGTACTTCATGAATCTTTACTGTCTCTCATAAACAAGTAAAATATGGTACTGGATTGAGTCAAGTATTACTTTTTGATTACAATATTTTCGTCTTAGTTTGCTACCTTTACTTAATAACCAGAAAAATGTTTATATATCCCTACATTCCGGCACTATATGAGAACACATATTGTAAATGCGTTGAAACAAAATAGGAGTTTGGGCAGTGGTACGATTTTATGCTGTTTCCACCAGTGTTTCACGAAATAGATTTGAAAGAGATCCATAGTTTATTGTTGCGGCTAGTTCGCAGTTTCTTGCGTATCCCTTGCACAAGCACTGCGCGAGTCATATCACCCGATTTTTGAAGAAGGGTCGAGACTTTTATGGGAAATCTCGTGCCTGTTGAAATGCGAGTATTGTTTGCCCAGCCATAGCGTATAAAAACTTAAATTACGCGGTTTAGTTAGAAGAAACAGCAGCCACATTTAAAATGTTTTGGCTCATCAGCGTACTCACATTTCGTTTACATCAAATTTCCTCACCAGTGTAAATTATTGTTTTGTTTGTTGCATTGTTGGGAAAGAGCCTGATACTGATTATCTTGTACAATTTCATGACTGTATCTATTTCTTCTACGAGCAATGTCAAAGACCTTCCTCGAAGTCTAATGCACGTGCTGACAGACTGCAAATTGCATTTCATCGCAGGCCTAAGAACTTAATTCGTTGTGCCTTTTGCGATTGCAGTAAATAAGATGATGTGTTATATAAGCTAATAGGTGTTTTGCATACTGAGTGCAAATGGTGCAAGGAATGCAGGGATTTGTGTTGTAGTCCCTAATGACATCCGTAGATGCCAACGACGACTACATGACAAAGTGTCTGTTTTCAGTGAACCAACGTTGTACATTTTTGGACATGTGAATTGCCACAACATTAGGAATTGGGGTATTCCGAAAACCCACACAAAGCAATGCGAACCCACCTGTGCCATCCCAGAGATTAATTTTTTGTGTGGCCTAAGGCACGACTGAGTGGTAGGTCCATTTTACTTCGTGGAGAAGACCACAACAATGAATGCTTACCTCGATGTTCTCAAACTGCTACCACAGCTCAAAGAGCTGCAGCCGTTCATCACATTCCAGCATGCAACATGATGGGGCTCCCCTATGATGGACTTGTAACATGCTGAATGACATGTAATGAATCAAACGGTACCTGCAGACACCGCTCTGTTCTGAGCACTGACCTCAGCAGCCGACGACACATGCTGAGACAGGACCCTCAGCAGCATGGTGCTTCCCTCTTCCGATCTACTTCCTTGAGGCAATAATCAAGTCCCCGGACACTGGCCACCCTTCGAGAACGTTCTGTTTGACTGGAGGACGTGGCAGTGGTACATCTACCGCATAATCAGCCTCCTGACACCAGTATTCACAGTCAGCGTTGCCACCTGGGCTATGTTTTGACTCTCACCCTGCGTCGGACGCTGCGTGAAGACAACAAAATATCTACGACGCCACTGCCGTCTCTGGGCCTCGTAGCTTCGCCTCCAGTCTTTCTACTTAGGATCTTGGCAGTACTGCGTTCTTTCTTGAGATGTGGATGGGTTGTTATAGTCCCATCGCATAGCCCACGCACTCTTCTTTTGTCACTAAACTCTCTTTTGTGGGGTTACTTCAAGGAACGCGTGCACACAACACCAATCAATGATATTGTCACCGTGCACGAATCAGTGAGACAATCGGAACTGTTGTTGATGCAATGCTGATCCTTAATGGTCAGAACTCGCACATCGCCTTGTGTTCTACGAGGAACGAATGGTGCACATATTAAAATTCTGGCATAGCAGAAAATTTTTTGAGAATCGTTAAAGTTTTACAAGAAACCAATGTGCTGTATCTCAAATAGTCCTGATACCTCTAGATACTACTCTCTAAGGTGACACTACGAAAGCATCCTGTCTTATCACCTGCATCCATTTATGTCCATTGCGCTTTCCGACGGACTTAGGCAATTTCAGCAAGATTATGCAACACCCCACCCGTCCAGAATTGCTACAGAGTGGCTCCAGAAATACTCTTCAGAGTTTAAACACTTCCTCTGGTCACCAAACTCCCCAGTCACGAACATTATTCAGCATATTTGGGATGCCTTGCAACGTGCTGTTCAGAAGATATCTCCACCCCCTCTTATTTTACTGGTTTATGGACAGCCCTGCAGAATTCATAGTGTTATTTCCCTCCAGCATTGTTTCAGACATTAGTTGAGTCCATGCCACGTCGTGTTGCGGCACTTCTACGTGCTCGCGGAGTCCTATACAATATTACTAAGGTGTACCAGCTTCTTTGACTCTTCAGTATATGTCGTTCTAGGAACGTACGCTCTCGGAACTTTATTAATCAACCACATCACGATGCAGAACGCCTCCCATGCGGTGTCTTCCGTTGGAGTTGGCTGATCATCTCCTTGACGCTTTTATACTAAGTAAAAGAATCTGTAGCGAAACATCCTGTTCGTATTTAGATCTCCTCTATTTCTTCTGTCATTTTTATCTGGTATGGATCCCATACCGACGAGGAATTTTGAAGTATTGGTCGAGGGAGTGTTTTCTGAGCTACTTTCTTTGTAGGTGGACTGGATTCCCTGTGATTTTTCCAATGAATGTCAGTCTGACATCTGCGTTATTCTAATTTTAAGGGGTCGTTATATTTCAGATCGCTCCGTATCATACTACTAGGTATTTTATAGAAGCAACTACTGATAGTGATTGTTCTGCAATTGTTTAATCATACAATACGGAGTCTTGCAGTGTATGTACTCGCGATGTGTGGCAGTTCTTTGTGTTGAGAGCCAGTTCCCACTCCCTGCACCAAGCGTCCATCGTCTGCAGGACATCCTGCATTTTGCTAAAGTTTTCTACTGTCGAGACTTATCTGTATACTACAGCATCATCCGCGAAAGTCCTCATGGAACTTTCGACCTTATCCACTAGCTCATTAACATACATTGCGAAAAGTAATGGTCCTATAACAATCACCTGGCGCACGCCCAAAGTTACTGTTAAGTCTGAACTCTTCTCTCCCTTCAGAATAACGTGCTATATTCTGTTTGCTGGAAATTCTTCAATCACACAGTTGGTCTGATATTCCATACCCTCGTATTTAGTTCATTAGACGGCAGTGCGGAACTGAATCGAATTCTTTCCGGAAATCACTGACCAAGGAATCTCGCTGGGCGCCTGTATCTACTGTTTTTTGGGTCTCTTATACGAAGAAACTAGGCTCGCTTTCACATGATCGCTATTTTCGGAACCATTTTCGACTTCCAATCGTGTGTTTATACTTCTAATACCACTTAATTTGTAAGAGTTAAAGAAATAATAATTAATGGGGTGCTGTATTGTGCAAGTATAGAAAGATTTTGACTGTCGTACTTCTAGTGTGAGCTAAGAACATTCCGCGTAGTCGTCTTCTGAGACACCACTAGTGCTTATGAATGTGTATAAGATATTCCATTAATAAAAAGGAGTCGATAACAAAGAAAAATATATCTTTGATATAAAATCACATGAAGTGATAACTGCAATAATGTAACATTGCTGTCAGATTAGAAATTATTTGATGACATCTCATCGGAGCTGACAGTTACTGTAGTAACAAGGAAAAGGTCAGAAACAATAACACGAGAATAGCAGCGTGAATATTTAACAAGAAACATATGAAGGTCACGAATGTGCAGTCGCTATGTTATGACGTAATCAGAAAATCTTATTTCACAAGTAACAGTGGGTAAGTGTAATCCCTCTGCAGTAGTAAATATAGCTGCAGTAAGCGTTTGATTACTGCCGAAGTGATAATTAGAGTTCCAAGTAACTCATACTTCAAACATCGACATAGCTAGTCTATTTTATGGATAACGATTCAAAGTATTGGATTTTATCACGCGGGGATACTCAGAAATTTTTGTGGCTGCCAGCACCTGTTAGTATATGATGGCGCACATTGAATCAGGAGAGAGTTATACATTGTGTCAGATCTACTGAAACAATGGCAGTAATAACAAAGGCAGCAAGTGACAAAAGAGGAAAATATGCTGTGATACGTGTAACACAGAATGCATATAATTCGTACGTTGAGAAGGAAGCAGGTAAGTGTAAGGGAAACTGCAAAAGAAAAATTCTACCAACGGAGTATTCGCACGCAAGAGTTAGAGTTTTATCTAACATTATAAATTCTTCGAAAATACACAGCCCATTTTCATCGCATTTTCATAGACGAAGCAACATGACGTTACGAAAGGAGAAATAGGGGATGTGACTTTCGTTTTAGTAGGAGCAGAGGTGTCAAGAGAAAAGATGAGCAGTCGGAAGCGAGTCGGCACGGTGCCAGAATAGTCACTTGAGTTGTGCTCCGAGCAGTGCGATTTATCAGCTAGTAAAAGATAGAGGGCTTTATGTCAATAAAGTAGAAACGTGATATGTTTTCTTCAGATGTTAAGTTTTAATTGTAAGAAGATATGTCTTTGGAAAAGCGAAGCTAAAACAAAGTATCAGATGGATGTTACTAATGGACATTTATATGTGCCTGTGTTGCAAGATCAGGGCACACCAAGTTCCATGGTACGTTGCAAGGTATTGCAGTAGAAAAAAGAATTAATATTTCGTGCAATAAAAGTCAATGTGTAGAGGCTTAATGGAACTAGTATTCAGTTTACGTTGTACTCTATGCGGCATCTCACCACCTTCTGGCTAAGTAACAGCTAGACTTGAATAAGCATGGATCAGATTTTGATGCTCAGTACATGGTGATTGTTATTTCAAATTATCGTTCAAAAGCTGACTAACCCACGTTACGTCACCAAGTATATGTTCTTCTCCCACATCCTCCGATCTCAGCATCACTATAACTGCAATAAATGTATACAGTATAAGAAATTTCATTAGAGCGTCGTATTAAAATTTTGTGATTACTATACAAGTAAATTTTCGTTCAAAGAACAGTGTTGTAAAGTAAGTGATATGAGGGACTTGATTAGCATAAAAATAAGTCATTTGTTTTCTCTTGCTCTTTGAGAATAAGTCATTGGTTTAAAAACCCTATGATACAAATTCGAAAATCGTGTTTAAATTCCGTAAGAGATGTAAATAAAATATATTTGTCATTATTCTGTCCACTGTACACTTAACAGTAGTGTTAGTGGCGTTCCTTCCAGCGTTGTTTTGTTCCGTATCTGACAACTGCGTTGTGTAAATCCCATCAGTGTATTACCGAAAAATTAATAAGTATGTGTTAATAAAGGAAGTAAACTTCAGTATGAAATCTTGTAGGATTTCTGTATAGTTTATTAATCATTATTTAGAAAAATAGACTCAGTGCTTCACTGTACTTTTGATAATGAACATGTAAAAAGGTCAGATAATTCCAGATAATTCCATTAATCATGTAATATTCAAGAAAGGAAAGATAAAAGTAAATAAATGTCTTAATACGACTAACGACGGTTTTCAAGAATGCCACATATTAAGTAAACGATATGTTGTTGCCACAAATTAAATAAATGATTCACGTCTCATGGTAAATTCACAAAAAATTCGCATTCTCATGTGGCTTTATGACATGACACTTTGCCAATTACTATTCAAAGACTAGAAATGTAAGATCTATTGCTGTCTATTACATTCTTGAATATTACTGAAGTCTGACTTTCCTTAAATTAAAGTCTTATACATACTTAAATATCGTAGAAGAAATACGACAGTCATAACTCTGTTCAAGACAATCAGTTTCAGGCTCTTTCCCAACAATGTAACAAACAAAACAATAACTTACGTGGGTAAGGAAATTTGATGTAAATGATAAGTGGGTACGCTGCAGAGCCAAAACATTTTAAATGTGGCTGCTACTTCGTCTCACTGAACCGCGTGATTTAAGTTGTTATACGCTATGGCTGGGCAAACGATACTCGCTTTCGAACAGGCACGAGATATCCAATAAGAGAATCGACTTTTATCCAAAAATCGGGTTGTCACATAACTCCAGCGGTGCTTTTGCAAGGGATATGCTAGAAACTGTGAACTAGCCACAAAAATAAATTATGGATCTCTTTCAAAATTATTTCGTGAAACACTGATGCAAAAAGCATAAAATCATACCACTGCCCAAATTCCTATTGTGTTTGAACGCATTTACAATTCGTGTTCTCATATAATGCCGGTATGTACGGATATATAAAAATTTATGCTGATTATTAAGAAAAGGTAGCTATCAAAGACGAAATTATTGTCCTCAAAAAGTAATACTTGACTCAATCCAGTACCACATTTTACTTGTTTATGAGAGACAGTATTGATATACAAGAAAATACAGCCTACAATTGCAGGTTAACTTTATCGTTAACCTAGGTTTCAACGTTAGTAATAACGTTGTTTTAGGACATAGCTTGTTTTATGCAAACATTGAAATAATATTTTATGTTCTGAAGAAGACGTTATTACTAATGTTGAAACCTAGGTAAACGATAAAGTTAACCTGCAACTGTCGGCTGTATATTCTTACATAAACAATATCAGTTGCTGTCGCTGCATAAAAATGTTAAAAATTATAGACAGTAATTATTTATGAAGTACACTGCAAATGAGCAATTCAGTATCTGTTCATATAGTAGAATAACATATATAAACGTTACATATGTAAATAAGTTTGAAAACAGGACAACCTTCAAACGAAAGAAACAAGCCATGTACGAGGTGCATTCAAGTTCTAAGGCCTTCGATTTTTTTTTATAATTAACTACTCACCCGAAATCGATGAAACTGGCGTTACTTCTCGACGTAATCGCCCTGCAGACGTACACATTTTTCACAACGCTGACGCCATGATTCCATGGCAGCGGCGAAGGCTTCTTTAGGAGACTGTTTTGACCACTGGAAAATCGCTGAGGCAATAGCAGCATGGCTGGTGAATGTGCGGCCACGGAGAGTGTCTTTCATTGTTGGAAAAAGCCAAAAGTCACTAGGAGCCAGGTCAGGTGAGTAGGGAGCAAGAGGAATCACTTCAAAGTTGTTATCACGAAGAAACTGTTGCGTAACATTAGCTCGATGTGCGGGTGCGTTGTCTTGGTGAAACAGCACACGCGCAGCCCTTCCCGGACGTTTTTGTTGCAGTGCAGGAAGGAATTTGTTCTTCAAAACATTTTCGTAGGATGCACCTGTTACCATAGTGCCCTTTGGAACGCAATGGGTAAGGATTACGCCCTCGCTGTCCCAGAACATGGACACCATCATTTTTTCAGCACTGACGGTTACCCGAAATTTTTTTGGTGGCGGTGAATCTGTATGCTTCCATTGAGCTGACTGGCGCTTTGTTTCTGGATTGAAAAATGGCATCCACGTCTCATCCATTGTCACAACCGACGAAAAGAAAGTCCCATTCATGCTGTCGTTGTGCGTCAAAATTGCTTGGCAACATGCCACACGGGCAGCCATGTGGTCGTCCATCAGCATTCGTAGCACCCACTTTTCGCATTTTCAGGTCGTCATGCAGGATTGTGTGCACAGAACCCACAGAAATGCCAACTCTGGAGGCGATCTGTCCAACAGTCATTCGGCGATGCCCCAAAACAATTCTCTCCACTTTCTCGATCATGTCGTCAGACCGGCTTGTGCCAGCCCGAGGTTGTTTCGGTTTGTTGTCACACGATGTTCTGCCTTCATTAAACTGTCACACCCACTAACGCACTTTCGACACATCCATAACTCCATCACCATATGTCTCCTTCAACTGTCGATGAATTACAATTGGTTTCACACCACGCAAATTCAGAAAACGAATGATTGCACGCTGTTCAAGTAAGGAAAACGTCGCCATTTTAAGTATTTAAAACAGTTATCATTCTCGCCGCTGGCGGTAAAATTCCATCTGCCGTACGGTGCTGCCATCTCTGGGATGTATTGACAATGAACGCAGCCTCATTTTAAAACAATGCGCATGTTTCTATCTCTTTCCAGTCCGGAGAAAAAAAATCGGAGGTCTTAGAACTTGAATGCACCTCGTAATTAAGAATTAAATGATGAATAAATGAACAGATCAGAACTGCGCGCATCATCTTCTGAGCTCTCCCGACCAAATTTAAATTCGTATGTCCACTTTACAACGAATATGAAGGAGCAGAGGCCCACAGCGTATTCTGGAAATCTGCATGAATGTCCGTTGCTTTCATGCCTTTCTTTACGAAGTACTTAATAACTGCTCGAATCTCGATTTTTTTCATCTTTGCAAATTACTACGCTGGAACGACAACAGAGCCACGTCACCGCCACAGTTCTCTTCCAAGAGCACTGACGTGGCACGTGCTTACAGGCAGCAATACAATGAATATTACGTGAGCGACTCGTTCCGCTAGCACCGACCTCTGTGGATTCTGAGAACTTTAGAAACTACCATCGTATTTTTAAGCGCGACAGTGAATTCCAGCGCAAAGATTCGTCTTGGAGATAGTACCGTCGCGGGACGAACGAAATCTTAAGAATTGGACAGAATCATAATTGTAATCTTTAATTTATTTATCAGTTTTCGCTGTTGCGAATGATATCCACCGTATAGGATATTCGAGTTACACAATTATCTTTATTATTAAAATCCGTAGTAGATTAAAAACGGTAACAGAAATCGTTTCCATAGCGCCAACAATGGTCTTTACATCAAAGGCCGATCAAAATATCGAACAGAACCCAAGGTTTCCTTAACCATGACGTAAACTGTTCGAACAGTTCGAGTCGTGTTCAAGCATAACCCTATAATACACAGTGAGCTGCAAAGACACTGACATTTGGTGATCGATAGTACGCCTCGTGCAACTACTATTTCTGTGGTGTGACAAACGGCAGGGCAACAATAATGTCTTAAGGAGTTTCTCAAAGCAGTGGCCAATCACTTCTTGGCCGGAAAAACATTGAAACGTCTGGATTTTGCTTTATCACTCACGATGAATCATCGGTGTTTGGCGGACGCAGATCTAGACTGAGCCACACAATCCTTCACTTCTCGGGATCGCACGATGCTCTTCCACATAGGGAACTTATTTCTGTTATAAATCACTGCTTTAACTTGATTCTATATCCAGTGATTTTATTTACATTGTAAATTCAAGCTCTTTATTTACAACTAACGTGAACCGGAACTAGGTATTTAGCGAATGGGTTTGAGCTTCATAACCATATGGACAAGGAGATCAGTCCAATCGCACACATTCCGTACTTTTATAATGCTTATGTACACTCTCTCAGCTAGAAGTAAGCAAGTGAACAGTATTATTAATTTATTGTCGAATCCTATATCCGAGGGCTGAGAGGTAACTGCAGTATAATGGTCTTTAATTATGGAACAGAAACCTAGTGTATGAATAGTGGGTATAATCATTCTTTTGCCCTCTGACCTACTGTATTGTGAGTACCGTATACTGTTATCTTTTAATGATTCCATTGCCAGTGGACTTTGGCTTGCTCTTGATGGATTTTATATACTGTTAATTTTTGAGTCCCTCTGTATGTCAGACTGGACCGAAAAATGCTGCTACATGCAGTCTTACACAATCCGTATGTGAACAAGGCTTGGCTCATCCAGAAGCAAGTCCGTTAAACGTGTTAGTAGCTGTCTGTCGAGACCTGTTTTCAAGTATTGAGCAGTAAGTACAGGGTAATTAACTTTCTCTCTGAAACAGAATCCCATACATGTGAATAGGAAATATGATCATTTTTTTCAATTGAAATAATGTTTTGTGAGTAATATACGCTGTTACCTACTACTGTTTTTACCTCTTAATGTTTCAAAAATGGCTCTAGGCACAATGGGACTTAACATCTGTCATCAGTCCCCTAGAACTTAGAACTACTTAAACCTAACTAACCTAAGGACATCACACACATCCATGCCCGATGCTGGATTCAAACCTGCGACCGTAGCTGTCCCGCGGTTCCCGACTGCAGCGCCTAGAACCGCACGGCCACCACGGCCGGCTCTTATTGTTTCCGCTCCTAGTGTAATTTCGTATTCTCTTGGTAATCTTGCGTAGTGTTAATACGCAAGTTCACTATAATATCCGAGTGAGTTGTAAAACGCTAACGCATCTTACATATTCCGTACTTGAATAATGCTTTGTACCATCTCTGTGGTAAATACAAGTAAGTTAAACGTTTCAGAACCTTTCTATGGAGACCCATCTGCGAGTGTTAGGAAGAAAGTACGGAATAATTGTCTTATTTTGTAAGAGAAACCCCCGTGTATGAGTAGGAGGTATTGTTATTTCTTTGCCCTGTCAACTAATCATTGATGAGTTTCATGAGTAAATTAAATCAGTTAATAAAAGCAAGTCATCTGGTCCATAATGTATACCTATTAGGCTTCTTTCAAGAGTATGCTGATGCAATAGCTCCTTACTTAACAATCATATAACCGTTCGCTCGACGAAAGATCCGTACCCAAAGAGTCGAAAGTTTCACAGATCACACCAATATTCCGGAAACCTAGTAGGAGTAATCTACTAAATTAGAGGCACATATCATTAACAAAGATATACATCAGGATTCTGTAACATGTATTGTGTTCGAACATTGTGAATTTCCTCGAAGAAAACAGTCTATTGACACACAGTCAGCATGGATATAGAAATTATCGCTCTTATGAAACAGAAATAGCTCTTTATTCGAATAAAGTAATGAGTGCTATTGACAAGGAATTTCAGATTTATTCCTTATTTCTGGATTTCCAGGAGGCTTTTGACATTGTACCACACAAGCGACTTGTAGTGAAATTGCCTGTTTATGGAGCATCGTCTCACTGATGTGACTAAATTCGTGATTTCCTGTCAGATAGGTCACAGTTCGTAGTAACTCTCCGAACGTCATCGAGTAAAACAAAAGTGATTTCTAACGTTCCCAAGGTAGTGTTATAGGCACTTAGCTGTTCCTTATCTATATAAACGATTTGGTAAACAATCTGAACAGCGGTCTTAGGTTGTTTGCAGATGACGTTATCGTTTACCGACTAATAAAGTCATCAGAAGATCAAAACAAATTTAAAAAGTGTTTAGAGAAGATATCTGAATGGTGCGAAAATTGGCAGTTGAGCCTAAAAAACGAAAAGTGTGAGGTCATCCATATGTGCTAAAAGGAATGCGTTAAACTTCGGTTACACGATAAATCAGTCAAATCTAAAGGCCGTAAATTCAATTAAATACCTAGGAATTACAATTACAAGCAACTTAAATTGGAAGGAACACATAGAAAACTTTATGGGGAAGGTTAACCAAAGACTGTGTTTTATTGGCAATACACTTAGAAATTGAAAGATATATACAGCACTTGCTCGTCCCCCTTTCGAATACCGCTGTGCGGTGTGGGACCCATACCAGATAGGATTGATGAAGTACATAGAAAAAGCTCAAAGAAGGGGAGCACGTTTTGTATTATTGCGAAATAGGGGACAGAGTGTCACTGAAATGATGCATAATTTTGGGTGGACATAGTTAAAACAAAAGCGTTTTTCGTTGCGACGGAATCTTCTCACGAAATTCCAATCACGAACTCTCTCCTCCGAATGCAAAAGTATTTAGTTGAAACCGACCTACATAGGGAGAAACTATAACCATGATAAAATAAGGGAAACCAGAGCTCGTACGGAAAGACATAGGTGTTCGTTCTTTCCGCATGCTATACGAGATTGCAATAATGGAGAATTGTGAAGATGGTTCGATGATTCCTCTGCCAGGCGCTTAAATGTGATTTTCAGAGTATCCATGTAGATGTAGATCTAGATGTATATGTTTCCATTGCTGTTGGATCCTCTTGAAGGATTTCGTATACTGTCAATTTGCAAGTCCAGTTGTCAAATGCTACCGACTACATATAGCGAAAACGAAACAGATCTCCTAGTCGTGAATAATTGTTTGGGGAATGAGCAGAGATTTTATATGAGCGGCATCCACGTATCTCTGATCACTGATGGATGGTACCAGAACAGACCTAAATTTTAGCAAAGCTGCAACAGGGAGAATCCAGTCTCCTTTCCCTCACAACAGGCGTTATTAGCACATTGCAAAAGGAAGAAGACATCTCGCTAGTATCGTGCTACCTATACCTAACCGTGTTAATGGCCTTAATTCGGCTAGGAAGTGGTCCACAAGTTTCTTCAGGTATGTCGTATTCGGATGAGGCTACTGAGTGACGATTAGATGCTGTAGAGATACCAAATCTTGGGCCTGTTGATTGCTACGTTTCACCCACTGTTCTAAAGAGTTGTAGATTTTTTGTGGGTTTGAGGTATGCGGACCCATCGAGGTCCCATAAGATACCCGCAAGTTATCAAGGAAAGTGCGTATGGAATTTTTATACAATTTTCTCCTGAATAACAAAGGGTAGTGTACCGATTTGGAAATGACTGAATAATATATAATATAGTTTATTTAGGTTCATAGATGGCATGAATATACAGTTGTTTGAAGTGATACCCTGACGCATTCACACGCTGCAGTAGCAGCAGGTGTAAATGACTCATTGATAGGACTCCGGGCTGTATAGCAACAAATGTTATCGCGCATTAATTCGTCACGTTACACACCCCCTAAGAACCTAAAATTTCTCCCAAGCATATTTTATGGTTCTTATTGCGGATAAATATTTTTAGCAAAGTTTTCATTAACTACACCGACACTTTTGAATACGTGTTGTTCTAATGAAATCTATGTTTAACTGAAGTCTCTCTCAAATAAGCAAAATATTTAAAATTACGTTACAGCACTACATCAAGTATCAATGGCTAAGACTGAATAGCATACAATCAAATTAATTTACAAAAAAAAGTACAATCTTTCTTCAAAATCACATTTTTCTCACAAAACTATTCTGGAACTTTTTTCTTTTTTCAAAATTGAATTAACAAAATATTTACACCAGAGTTTCATTTCTTCTTAAAATTACAAACTTTTTTCTCCAAACAATAAGTTCTTAATCTTCCATAATGAATTTAAGCATAAACAATTAATTAACACTCCACTTTATCTGTGTCCTAAAGATTGACTGCAAATATATATTCGATACTGTGGAGGGTGTCCTTTCCAATAGCAGAATATAATCACTTCGATATGGGGGTCGTCCTTTTACCTAACATTTCTGTGACAACGCGTTGGTGTTCTGATAACTGTCTCCGATGAATAAAATAGGTGCGGCTCACTTCTATTTAACACTTACATATGGGTTACCTCATGGGCTCGTCATTGAGATACAGAGTCTAGCTCTGTCTCAAATCGGGTTCTGTCTCAATCTCGCATCAGGTTCTGTCATATTTTCGTACCTGCAATATACAGTACATCTAAGAGTCCATTCTTAATCTCTATATCCTAACCTAACACACATAATTACTTAAGTCAGCAATTGCTGCTCTCAATTGAAAAGCAAAGAACTCCATGAAAAAAAAAATTTTTTTAACTTTACTGTTCTTTTTAAATTCACGTCTGATTTACACAAAGCTTTTTTTTCCAGATTCATAGTTGATCAAAACTCAACTTCTTATTAATCATCTCAGTAAAAAGTTAATTAGCTGTCACTCGAAACATCAACATTGCCCAGAATCGGCACCACTACTTAATTCTTTTTTCAAAATATGTTTTAATCACTAAGCAAGTTACTGTTTACAAAATCTGCTGCTTCCCAAAAAACACTCTTTCTTAACTCTCTTTCAGAAAACAAAATTTACTGCTTGAGTTCACACAGATAAGCTATTTTACACAAAGAACAAAATACAACATCATAAAATATCCTACAAATTTATGTCCGCCACCATCTGCGGATCTGAAAAACATCATTACAAATTACTTACAGAAATACAAAATCATTAAGCACTGTAAATAATTCAGTCCACCTCCTGCAGCTCCTTCGATATGCATCGATATGCATCTTACAAAAAGAGGAAAAAAGTGTTATAAAATCACTGAAATATTACTCATATCTTACGTAATACTATTTACAAATGACATCTATTCTACAGAAAAGTTCTCAAAAAATCTCTGAAAAATATTCTTGCCATATATGTGGCTTTAGCAAAGTCCTCACATTTATCCTGTATACAAAATTTACCATATTGTGGTGACACACTAAAAATCCTTTATGCCAGCTTCTGTAGCTCCAGCAACACACCTTAGACACAACTTTTATGAAGTATATAATTTATTGGCAAATACTGCCAAGAGTCCTTATGGAAAATACTGAAACTAACTCCAGCCAACTTCTGTGGCTCTTCACCTCTCGTACACAATATTGAAAATATACCTCACTAAAATTATCAAACACACTTAAGTCCACCTCTGTGGTTTTCAAAAGACATCGATTACAGAACTTCCTTTCACTCGTTTTGCAGGCAATCCTCTCTTGCCTCTGCACACATTACTATTACAACAACATCTCTACCAGTTACATAAAACTTTGGGAAAATTAGACATCTTAAGCTCACCTCCGTGACTTTCAAAACACATCACATATTAGACATTACTTTCTTGAATAGGCCCTCTCTTGCCTTAAACACGTTTCTTACACTGCAACGTGTTTACAGGTTACAAAAACTTTTGTATTACTCTTCATATTACAGTATCATCACATTAAAGCATACTTCTTCATTCCTCTCTCTTTCTCATTGATCCTTTTTGTTTCTACTGGGACTAGTTCTCGGTATAGTTTGTACTACTATTCCTGACACTATTTACAATGAATGATAGGGAAGAAGGAAAGACGATAATTGATTTGAAAACTAGTTGGACTTGCCCTCACATCATGTCTCCTTTTCATCTCCAGATCCTTTTTTCTGATATCTGCTCGAGCCAATTTTTTCTTATGTTCCATTGCCAATTCAGTAAGTTTACGGAACTCTATCAGGTCAAATAAGAGGTTTATTTGGTCTAATTCCACACATTAATTCTCCTGGAGCAAAACCAGTGGCTTCATGTTTTAGATGGTTAATCACGTCTTCGAAATATTCTAAGTAATTGGCCGCAGCAGAATGCTTCTTGCGACAGTATGTTCTACAGAGACGGTTTAGTTCTTTCATGATCCTTTCAGACATAGTCCCCTGTGGAAAATAGGCTGAAATTTTTATATGATCTATGTTTCGTTTTGCTTAAGCATTCTTCAAATTGCTTAGAAATAAATTGTGACCCATTATCAAATAATATTACTTTCGGCACCCCAATGTTTACAAAATTGTCTTTCTCTAGTGTGTTCACAATTACTTTAGCACTGGCATTTTTAATAGGATAAAATTTAATTTTATACTCGATATCACAACTTAATGACGATTTTCTTTCACTACCCATTTCCTTCTTATTAACATTCATCTGATTCATATTCTTTAAAATATTTACTAATATATCTGAAACGCTATCTCTTGGTTCACAAGCAGCTGATACTGGTTCTTGCTTTACGTCTTTACCAGTAACAGGTATATTTTCGATTTCGTCTCCCATCATGTATTATCGCTATCAGTCTCACAATTAACATACAGAGAATCTGGCAAGCCATTACTAACATTTGCTTCTGACACCTCAAAACAGAAATTACCAATCATGGAATCTTTTTCATCTTTTACATTCCCCGAATCGACCTCCAGTTTCTCCTCTACAATTTCCTGATTGTTTTCTGCCATTTCAGACTGTTTTTCAGCACATACACACAAAAGTCTAAGTAGAACACTACTTATCTTTTGCCTCGTCTGGAGGACTGCAGGGCGAGATGATACCGCAGGTCCGTTTTCCAGGCCATGCTTCCAGCGATCCAGTTTACAGGCCAGCACTCACTACGCGGCTGCCAATTGCTCCGTCCACCGGTTTGTTGCTGTAGTGTGGCACCTGTTGATCTTCAGCTGTCGGCACATAGTATGCTACTGCTAACCGTCGGTGTTCTCACTGCCTTTTACACTTAACTAGTAAGTTTGCACTCGAGTTCTTTGCTGCTGCGCTCCAACTACCATTCATTAGCAAACTTGTCCATTATCCCACAATATTTCCTTTATCACTCATGGGTAAATACTTTTCAAATCCATTTAAACATTGCTGCTTTTTTTCAAAGTTCCTACAGTTGTGAACTTCATTACTGTCTTTCCCGGAAAAGCGATGCACCACGTGCAAGAGGGTGGGGTTTGAGTTCTCAGTGTGCAGGCAGCGAATTAGAATTCACCTACCTAAGAACGGCGTCTGCACGATGTCCCTCCACTCAGCAACGTAGATACCTACAAGATGATGTAAAGGCAACGTTGATAAAAAACCACCATCTAATATCTCGAATTACTGAGGCCGCGCAACTCTAGTAATGAAACGAAGTTTTGTACAAAAACTGTAATTAAAAAATTTATCAGGCAGTAAGAAAATAGACTGGCTTCTGGAAAATAATGTCAGAAATTACCACAGAAAAAGCTTTATTTTGTCCATATAGCCAAAGAAACGGTACTATTCAGTCCAAACAAACTATGCACTATATTCTCCACGTTCACAATTCGTACACTCATTTCACACGCACAGCAGTCACAAAATTGTCAAAACCTGACCCTAATTAAACAACGTTCTCACAGTTATTAATTTCACCACTAACATTAGTTATTACATTCGGTCTCAATTGTGATTGGATAACCACACTCGCTGCCAATCAGAATGCTCGCTCATGATCATACTCATGCGAAAACTGGCCTGCACCAATCCTTACATACAGACGCATCTACGTCATTCTGATACACAAATATTAAAGTAATGTTTCATAAACGAAAATGAAAAGACAATAAATCTGGAAACATACTTTAGATTCAGATTTTACTCCAGCTGAGTTTCTGGGTGCTCTGTTACAACACCTAGACATACGTCAGCAACGAAGGTTATCACGCATTAACTCGAGACGTTACACCTTTATCTTTATCTAATCATCAGATAATCGTATTTCGATGGGTCTTTGAGCGCACAATCGCAGTAACGAGAAGCTGGAGCAATGATTTGTGTATCCTTAAATGACATGTTATGCACTTCATTGCGACTACGTTCGGGACAGCAGATTTTTCTGGTTGGAACAAACGTATATGACGGTGATGTTCCACATATCGGTCATGATCAGTGCGAATAGTCTGTCCATTATAGGCATTTCCACAGTAACAGGGGATTTTATAAACTCCAGGCTTTATCAATCCCAAATCATCCTTAACAGATCCAGACAGGGCTCTAGTATTGGCCAAAGGCAAAAGAACGCTTTTAATATAGCATTTCCTGAGAATTCTAAAAGTTTATGAAGAATTACTTTCAGCAAATGGTAGAAGAGTAACTCATTTACTAGTATGCGGCGCTGGTTCTCTTGATGGTCCAAACAGAAAAGCACGATTAATTTGATGATCGGTATATCCGTTGAGCTTGAAGACACTCTTAAGATGATCCAGTTCCTGTGTCAAATTTTCAGAATCAGAAATGGCATATTCTCTCTTGACCAGTGTATGTAGAACTCCCATGCAGTGATATGGTGGGATGAAGATAGTGGTCAATACGTGTGGGTTTGCAGTATACGCCATGTCGCAAGGTACCATTTGCTTGTTTGTGTATTAGAGCATCCAAAAAAGGTAATTTGCCATTATTTTCAATTTCCATCGAAAATTTGATGCGTGTACGAACACAGTTAAAATGATCTAAAAACCGATTAAGAGCTTTCGTTCCATATGGCCAAACAATGAAGATGTCATCCACGTATCCGCAACGGGTAATAAAACTACTGAGATTTGTCACCATGTGTTGACATCGATATATTTTTTATTTAATGACGTATTTTTTGAACAAACCGACGGTGGCTATGGGGAGTCCTCTTTCCCCTATTGTCAATATTTTTATGTAAGATTTTGAAGATATCGCACTCAGGACTTCTTCGCATCAACCTATATGTTTTTGGAGATACGTGGATATTTTCATTGTTTGGCCATATTGAACGGAAACTCTTAATAGGTTTTTAGATCATTTTATCTGTGTTCATACACGCATCAAATTTTCGATGATGGCAAATTACCTTTTTTGGATGTTCCAGTACACAAAATAGAAAATGATACTTTGCGACATGGCGTATACTATAAACCGACACAAACAGACCGCTATCTTCATTCTACCACATCACGGCATGGGAGTTCTACGTACATTGGTCAAGAAAGCGTATGCCGGTTCTGATTCCGAAAATTTGACACAGGAACTGGATCATCTTATGGCTGTCTTCAAGCTCAACGGATATACCGATCATCCAATTAGTCGTGCTTTCCTGTTCCGACCGTCAAGAGAACTAGCGCCATATACTTGTAAATCAGTTGCTTTTCTACCATTTGCTGGAAGTATTTCTTTATAATTTCTAGAATTCTCAGGAAATACTATATTAAGAGCGTTCTTTTGCCTTTGGCCAAGACTAGAGCCCTGTCTGGATCTGTTAAAGATTATTTGGGATTCAGAAAGCCTGTTGTTGTGGAAAGTCCTATATTGGACAGACTATTCACACTGATCATGACCTATGTGTAAAACATCACCGTCATATACGTACGTTACAGCCTGAAGAATCTGACATCTCGAACAATGTCTCAATGAAGGACATAACATGTCGTTTAAAAAGATGCAGATCATTGCTCCAGCTTCTCGTTACTGTGATTGTGTGCTCAAGGACCCATAAAAACACGATTATCTGATGACATTATTAGATAGAGATAAAGGTGTATCGTCGCGAGTTAATGCGTGATAACCTTCGTTGCTATACAGCCTGCAGTCCTCTCAATGATTCATGTACACCTGCTGCTAATGCAAGGTGTAAATGCGCCAGCGTGTCACATTGAACAACTGTATACTCATGCCACCTATGAACCTAAATAAACTGTATTAAAAATTATTCAATCATTTTCAAAATCGGTACAATACCTTATGTTATTCAGAAGAACATTATGTAATAATTGAAACCTTATACTTATCATAGTCAAAACCGACACTTAGGGAACTAAATGCAGTTAGGATATATAATAGTTTATTTTTCGGTATAATGGGAAAACAAACAGAACTCTGAGTGTGCAGAATTAATTAACTGAGATTGTCATATTCAAAATTTAATTATTTTTCGTTTTCGTAATATAAAAATTAGACAAAATTGTTATCTGTGTCTAATATTGTTGAGGGAATAAATGTGAGTGAATGAGTGTGTGTACGTGGGACATTCGTCAGATTTAAATACAGCATTATATACCGCCTTAAGTAACCTGCAAGACTTACAGAAGCCTGTTGTGGGAAAACGATCCGAGGGAAATTACCCACTTTGCTGATGACGTATGTCTAGGTGTGATCGCTATTGTAACAGAACAGCCAGAAAGTCAACTGGAGTAAAATCTATATCTAAAGTATATTTCCAGATTTATTGCCTTTTTGTTGTCGTTTATTAAACATTACTTTAGTATTTGTATATCAGAATGGCGTAGATGCGTCTGTATGTAAGGATTGGTGCAGGCCAGTTTTCGCATGAGTATGACCATGAGCGAGCAATCTGATTGGCAGCGAGTATGGTTAACCAATCACAACTGAGACGGTTCCCACTCGTTACCTAATAGTTATACAGGGAGTGAGGCCAGAAGAAGGGATTGTCTCACCAGCGTTGAATGCGGACGGTCATGTTAATAGTGCAAGTCAAAATAATGTGTAAAATGAAGGAATACTGAGATCTTTGCATTTTATACGTGCTGTGACTAACGCTGATGTAGTTACAGACAATATTGTGAAGTATGTACGTTTTAGTATTGTATTGTGGGAATGATACCTGCGTGTAAAAATTTGGGCTTCATAGTATCCGTGCGGCAATGTTGCAGTATTCAACCACTGAGCATTTCTTTGCGAGCAGTTCCATTTTTGTGAAATCCACAAGGACCGAATGTAATAACTCATGTTAGTAGTGAAATTAATGACTGTAAGATCGTTGATTCGGGTCGGGTTTGGACAGATTTCTGGCTGCTGTCTGTGTGAAATGAGTGTGCGAATTGTGAACGTGACGAAAACAGCCCATAGTTTAAATGTGGAGTGAATAGTACCGTTTCTTTGGCTATATGGATAAAATAAACCTTTTTGTGTGGAAATTTCGGACATTGTTTTCCTGAAGCCAATCCATTTTCTTACCGCCCGATAAATTTTTTAATTACATTTTTTATACAGAACTTTATTTCATTCCTTGAGTTGGGGGCCTCAGTTATTGCAGATATGAGATGGTGTTTTTTTTTATCAAAGTTGCTTTTACATCATCTTTTAAGTATCTACTTGCCGAGTGGAGGGACATCGAGCAGACGCCGTTCTGAGGTAGATGAATTTTAATTTGCTACCTGCACACGGAGAACTGAAACCACGCCCCGCCGCAAAGCTTACCCTTTAAGCAAGATATGGAACTCTATTTTATCTGATATAAAACAACAACGCTCTGGGTTTCGACCCGCTGCTTCTTAATTTACGATTTATCACTTGCGCCTGTTTCTAGCGCCAGCGGCGCTGTAATTCTTCGCTTCGCAGGGGGCAGCTCTTCCGTTTCTCGCGTATTCGCAGTGGCCTGGACGAGGGGAATAGAGGAGCCGCCGTTTCTGATGTTAATTCACTTCCGGGGTGATAGTGTACTCTGCGATCGCACCTGAAGATAAGGGCTAGATGGATCGCCGAAATATCGTGTAGTGAGGACGATCATATCCGGCAGCATACCCGTGAAGAGGATAAACATATAAGACGCCGGGAAATGAGCCTCGTTTCATACGTGTTTAGCTCCCTTTGAATACTCTAGTTTTCTAGCTATCGTCAGTTGGCATCCTCAGGAAATGCACTCGATATTGCAGTGAATCTATCTCCTAGACGTTCCAGTATATTCTATGGACTAGCTGGAGATGTAATCGAGGTCATGTCCTTTCGTGGTGAACATCAGGTTCCTCGCCGCCAGCTCCCTACTGAAGGAGAAACTGCCTGACTTCCGACACATCGCAGAGCGCTGCCAGCACTGAACACAACGTTTAAGCCAGCAGTGGGGCTTCTTGGGGGTCCACGTTTCTATTCAACTGCCGGCCGAAGTGGCCGTGCGGTTAAAGGCGCTGCAGTCTGGAACCGCAAGACCGCTACGGTCGCAGGTTCGAATCCTGCCTCGGGCATGGATGTTTGTGATGTCCTTAGGTTAGTTAGGTTTAACTAGTTCTAAGTTCTAGGGGACTAATGACCTCAGCTGTTGAGTCCCATAGTGCTCAGAGCCATTTGAACCATTTTTTCTATTCAACAACCAGTCGCTTCCTGGTACTGAAATCTACCAAGCCAGCAGAGAAGCCATCAACCCACCACACGACTACCGACACAAGGTACATTGTCATCAAGCGGCATCCTAGAATTTGGAGCGGGACCGAGGACACTCCAATAACCGGCGCAAGATCAAACGCAAGCGCTAAGTGCGGTCGCCGCATGACAGCCGGTATCCCGCAGTGGCGCCGACGTCTCTCTCACCACCAGCTGGGCGAGCAGAAGCTGTGCTGACTGAACAGACAATACAGTGCGTTTAAAATAAGTTGCGACTTTCGACAGTTCAGTACGGAGCAAGTGGAGGGAAGCGTAGTTGCCAACGTGTGCTGCGCACGTCAATAGGTGACCTCAATACAGAGCCAGTCCAATTCGGTGTGGAATCTGAGAGGATCGCGTGACTGGGTGAACAGCAAGCCGGCAGATCTGCGATAATGCTGAAACGATTTTAAAGAAACTATTCGGTGGTAGACACTCATTCTCGCTCATTCTACCGTTAAATTCGTCAGCTTCTTAATGAACTGCCTATCATTCCCTCGATGGTCATAGTCATTGCGATGTTTCGATAATACGTAAACTAATGCTAGAAGCCGGCCGCGGTGGCCATGCGGTTCTAGGCGCTTCAGTCCGGAACCGCGCGACTGCTACGGTTGCAGGTTCGAATCCTGCCTTGGGCATGGATGTGTGTGATGTCCTTAGGTTAGTTAGGTTTAAGTAGTTCTAAGGTCTAGGGGACTGATGACCTCAGATGTTAAGTCCCATAGTGCTCAGAGCCATTTGAACCATTTTTTAATGCTAGAAATTCTTTGTCTGCAGTAAAAAACAGGTGTCGCTACGAATTTTTGTTTGGTGCATGTTAGGTTCAATGTTGTGTAGGTAATACATTGAATTATTCTTTAAACTTCTGTCTATTTCCAATCTCTACAAAATGGAATGTATGTAATGCGCTCCGTCATGAACTCGTCCGTCAGTGAAAAAGCGAGAATGAAGTATTCATAAATTCTTCGTATCTTATAAATATTTTGAGATACCGAAACAAGATTTTGGCAAATGAAATGAAATGATCGTATGGTATTTATTGGCCGGCATATCCACTTCGGAGTTCGGCCGCCGTATTGCAAGTCTTTTTAGTTGGCGCTACTCTGGCGACATGCGTGTCAGTGATGATGAAGGACACACAACACCCAGTCCACTGCCGGGAATCGAACCCGGGCCGCCTTGAATGGTAGGCGGTAACGCCACCGCTGCGCTATGGAGACGGACTTTGACGAATGATGGCGCGCAAATGATAGCGCGCAAGACGAGAGCATATGATTAATATGCGAAACCTCCATATCTACCGCGATATTCAAGAGACTGCAGATATTTTAAATCAAATAAAGTAATTACAGAGGGCCATCGATAGTTGGTGAAATGACAACTGCTATGTTTTTGTAACAATATAAGTGATGAGTAATTGTAGTTGTAAATTGTCGTAGCTGTGTTGGGTAAGAACCAGAGCTCCAAGCCCTAATAGAAAGCACTGAAGCTCAAATAGTTGTAGGTACAGAGAGCTGGCTAAAGCCTGAAATAATTTCAGCCGAAATTTTTTCAAACGATCTAATGGTGTTCAGAAAGGATAGATTAAATACAGTAGGTGGGGGAGTATTTATTTCTGTCAGAGGTAGTTTCCTTGTAGCGAAATTGAAGTAGATAGTCCGTGTGAAATAGTATGGGTAGAGGTTATACCTGACAATCGGACTAAACTATTAATTGGATCGTTTTACCAACCCTCCGACTCACAAGATGTAGTTGCAGAACAGTTCAAAGAAAACTCAAGTCTCATTTCAAATACGTACCCCACTCACACAACTACAGTCGGTGGTGACTTCAATCTACCCTCGATATGCTGGAAAAATTATACGTTTAAAGCTGGCGGCAGGCATAAAACGTTATCCGAAATTGTACTGAATGCTTTCGCAGAAAATTATTTTGAACAATTAGTTCATGAGCCCACTCGAAGTGTAAATGGTTGCGAAAGCATACTTGGCCTTCTAGCAACAAATAATCCTAGAGAAATAATGAGTATTGGGATGAATACAGGGGGGATTAGCGACCACAAGGCAGTTGCTGCTAGGCTAAATACCGTAACACCCACAACCATCAAAAAGAAACGCAAAGTATATCTATTTAAAAAAAGCTGATAAAATGCTCTTAACGCCTTTTTAAGAGACAGTCTTCACTCCTTCCGATATGATCATGGAAGTGCAGAAGAGTCGTGGAGTGTTTTCAAAGAGATAGTATCGATAGCAATTGAGAGATACATACCACATAAATTAATAAGTTATGGCACTGATCCCCCATGGTACACAAAACGGGCCAGATCGTTGTTGCAGAAGCAACGAAAAAAGCATGCCAAATTTAAAAGAACGCAAAATCCCCAAGATAGGCAAAGTTTTACAGAAGTTCGAAATATGGCGCGTACTTCAATCCGAGATGCTTTTAATAATTTCGACAACGACATGCTGTCTCAAAATCGGCAGAAAACCCAAAGAGATTCTGGTCATACGTAAAGCACAACAGTGGCAAGACGCAATCAATACCTTCACTGCGTGATAACAACGGTGAAGTCACTGATGACAGTGCCACTAAAGCAGAGTTATTAAACACGGTTTTCCGAAATTCCTTCACCAAAAAAACGAAGTAAATATTCCTGAATTCCAATCAAGAACAACTGCCAAGATGAGAAACATAGAAGTAGATATCCTCGGTGTAACAAAGCAGCTTAAATCACTTAATAAAGGCAAGGCCTCCGGTCCAGATTCTATACCAGTCAGGTTCCTCTCAGACTACGCTGATAAACTGGCTCCGTATTTAGCAATTATATACAACCACTCGCTCACAGGAAGATCGACACCTAAGGACTGGAAAATTGCTCTAGTCACACCAATACCCAGAAAGGGAAGTAGGAGTAATCGGCTGAATTACAGGCCTATATCATTTACGTCGATTTCCAGTAGGGGTTAGAAACATATAGTGTATTCGAACGTTATGAAGTACCTCGAAGGAAACGATTTATTGACACATAGTCAGCACGGTTTCAGAAAATATCGTTCTTGTGAAACACAATTAGCTCTCTATACTCATGAAGTAATAAGTGCTATCGACAGGGGATGTCAAATTGATTCCATATTTTTAGATTTCCAGAAGGCTTTCGACACCGTTCTTCACAAGCGAATTCTAACCAAACTGCGTGCCTACGGAGTAACGCCTCAGCTGTGCGACTGGATTCGTGATTTCCTGCCAGGAAGGTTACAGTTCGTAGTAATAGATGGAAACTCATCGAGTAAAACAGAAGTAATATCCGGCGTCCCCCAAGGAAGTGTTATAGGCCCTCTATTGTTCCTGATCTATATTAACGACATAGGAGACAATATGAGTAGCCGTCTTAGATTGTTTGCAGACGATGCTGTCATTTACCGTCTTGTTAAGTCATCAGATGATCAAAAGGACTTGCAAAATCAATTACATAAAATATCTGTATGGTGCGATAAGTGGCATTTGACCATGAATAAGTAAAAGTGTGAAGTTATTCACGTGAGTACTAAAGGAAATCAGCTAAATTTCAATTACGGGATAAGTCGAACAAATCTGAAGGCTGTAAATTCAACTAAATACTTATTGATTGCAATTACAAATAACCTAAATTGGAACGATCACATAGATAATATTGTGCGTAGAGCAAACGTAAAACTGCGATTCATTGGCAGAGCACTTAGAAGGTGCAACAAGTCTATTAAAGAGACAGCTTGCACCATGCTTGTCCGCTCTATTCTGGAGAATTGCTGTGTGGTGTGGGATCCGCATCAGGTGGGACTGACGGATGACATCGAAATGTACAAAGAAGGGCAGCTCGTTTTGTATTATCGCGAAATAGGGGAGATAGTGTCACACACATGATACGTGAATTGGAGTGGCAACCATTAAAACAAAGACGCTTTTCGTTGCGACGGGATCTTCTCATGAAATTTCAATCACCAGTTTTCTCCTCCGTTTGCGAAAACATTCTGTTGGCACCCACCTACGTAGGGAGAAATGATCATCACGATAAAATAAGAAAAAACAAGACTCGCACAGAGAAATTTAAGTGCTCGTTTTTCCCGCTTGCCGTTCGAGAGTGGAACGGTAGAGAGACAGCTTGAAGGTGGTTCATTGAACCTCTGCCAGGCACTTTATTGTGAATAGCAGAGTAATCATGTAGATGAAGATAGATGAAGATGTACACGTTTATTTTTATACGGAGAACTGGCTTTTTCGTAAACTATTGACCTGACTTGCACTCGGTTGTTAATAATACAATATTTCAGGATTATGTCGTAATTTGAACTGCACTACAATATTAATGAGATGAATATTTCTAAGCTCTGCAGCGTTTTGATAAAAGAAGCAGATTTTAACATAGCAACAAGAGAAGTCACGTATTCCTCAGACCTCGTCATAGTCCTTCATGAATGGCTCGTCACTACTTCCCTAGTATGGTTGACAACTGAAGACCAGTCGTGTAGTGTAACATTGGCAGTGGCTTGTTTTGTCAGCATTTCAGCCTCAGTGAGCATAAAAGACTTGTTGCTTTTCGCCACATTACTTTTTACCTAGACCCATATATTCTCAGTCGGATTTAAATGGGCATGATGCGGAGGAAGCCAGATTTAACTATGCCCTTTACTGCTAGCCAGTTCATCGACCTCTTAGCGTGGGGTTTTCACTTGTACAACAGTACAAGTTCCATTAACTTCACCTTATACACGTTAGGCTAAACTTTATCTCATGGAACATTCTTATGTAATATCAGCTTTCCTTCACTGCACTGTTGAAGCTTTATGCATTACAACAGCGTGGTACGGCGGTTTGTCCGTTACTATTGCTGAATTCTTAGGAATGTTTTGCAGCAGAACGTTGTCTTCTTAGCCGGTGAACGTGTTCTTGGACGACACTATTGCAAACCTCGTAGTCAGATATACTGCACTGTTGTTATTAATGCAATGCCAACACAAAACATTTGTTCACAATACTTGATGACTAGGGAACATTTCAGTGCGAGAAAATACGACTTTACTACGACAGCTGACTAACGTTGATGCATCTCATGTGTATCAACACGTGGTACTGTTTACTCATGGTGTGGCAGCACGGGTGATTTACCAACCGAACCGCTGGTAGCGTGGTAGGGAAAGCCGGCTCGCCATTGGTGTTACCTGGGCAACGGCGTCTCGTCCCCCTCCAGTCAGCCAAATGTCAAAAGTCGCAACCAATTTTAAACGCACTATAACTAAAAGCCAACACGCAGCTGACTGAAACATCAGCCGAGGACGGTGCGGAAGAGCAGTGAGTTGTAAATAGTGAAAAAATGATTGATCTTTAATGTTTTAGAGGCGTGGAAAATGTTTTACAAGCTCAGAGCAGCCATCATGACCTCACACAGGGGTCTCTCCGCCGGCCGCCCTGCGGTTCCGTGGTTCCTAGGCATCCAACTATTATGATTCGTACATTACCAGCTAAAGTTAATTTCAAGCCAACACGCACCCCTGATTCATGTACATTTATAGAACTGCATCATTTACTCATTGTGTTACATATATTAAACGACCAGCGACAGGAAACTGAAATATTGTTATCTGAAAAAAAAACCATGCAGCACAAATGAAGCTTAAGTAGGGTTATTATAATTAAAAATGTATTAACATTTACTGATACTCGTTATTATTATTTCTGAACATGCAGTACATCAGACAGTATATTTAAACTTCCGGTTCACTTGAAGTGACTAAGTGAGTCACTTCCTACATTTTGATAGGGCAAGTTCCTCACTCATCAGAAATGCCTTGAGGAGTAGAATCAGAGAAAGTAGATCGATTGGGTCCCAGATCGACCTGTTCTTCCAACAATGAGTCAGACTCGTTCAGTTCGTGGATTTCGATGTATATAAAATCTACTTCTTCACTTTCGTTGGTTTGGTTGTTTGGGGGAAGAGACCAAGCAGCGAGGTCATCAGTCTCGTCGGATTCTGGAACGACGAGGAAGGAAGTCGGCCGTGCCCTTTAAAGGAACCATCCCGGCATTTGTCTGGAGTGATTTAGGGAAATCACGGAAAACCTAAATCAGGATGGCCGGACGCGTGATTGAACCGTCGTCCTAGCGAATGCCAGTCCAGTGTGCTAAGCACTGCGCCACCTCGCTCGGTCTTCTTCACTTTATTCATATAAAAATTCTTTCACATTGTCACAGTTGACTCCTCTGCAATTTTTGAAATTGAAAATCATTTCAAAACTACTTTTCAGCAGTAGCACTCTCCACCACAAATCAACTTACGTGAGCACGTGGTTACTGTGAACCTAGCTCAGTTTCTCAGGAGGTTTCTGTTTCCCACCCAACTTCGGATTTGCTGCAAACTCCGTAACGAAAGGAGTTGCACAGTTTCTTTCGTGAGTGGCAGCCTTTCAAGATTCAATTTGCTTTTTGTGACAGACTTAACGAATAGCCTGAAGCGGAAGTCATCTAACAAATGGGAACTGCTGAAAACTCCACTATATAACGTGATAGTAAATTGTTCTCCAGGTATTATTATTTATTCACGAGAAGCATCTGGTTTCTTGAATGGGGCAAGTTTTGATTTTAGGTGTTCATGTTTCTTAATAATGTTCCAAAACTTAATTTTTTCCTTGACAGAAAAAAGCGGATGCTGTATCACATACAGTTCAAAATGGTTCAAATGGCTCTGAGTACTATGGGACTTAACATCTGTGGTCATCAGTCCCACACCGGCCGGCTCATATACAGTAACGGAGTGAGCGGACAGAATATGTTCACTGTCGAGCTAGCCGGCTGCAGCACAAAACCACTTGTCCTCCCTTCTTCCGCTTCCTCTCTTCACAAAAAATAAGTATTCTATGCCTTGTCCTAAACCCGTCATGAGCACAAGGAGGTCAACAGCTGACCTGGCTGTGTTAGTAGGTGCTGAATGAATGTCAGTGATGTTATTTGTGCTAATCATTCGCCAAAGTGAGACGTTCAATTCCAGTGTATAGCATAACGTATATTATACTTCAGTTATACAAACAGAAAATGAAATAAAAGTGCTCAGTAACTTGATTTTTATCGCATTGTGCACAAAACTTGGAAAGCCGTTATTTTTTATGAATTTTAGCGCCCTTGGTATTTGGCGCAGAAAAATGTTGTACTTATCAAATTTGTAGAGAATGAGGTGTTCTCATAGAAAAGAAATAGATGCCAAACTGCCAGGAGGACAAGAAACGGATTATTTGAATAAACTGAAAAAGGTCTCAAATTTTTTTACGGTTTTTAGAACTACGGAATGTTTAGCCAACGTAAATTTTGTTATCAAAACTTATTTTCCCAACTTTTCCTACCAAGAGAAGGAGTCATAAAATTAAAAACTACTACCCCACCTTTTGTAAAATAATGGGTTTTCTTCCGACATTTTGACTGTGTTATAAACATTTGGGACAGGGCTCCACAATTCTCTTTCTCTAATAGTTTCCAAGTTATGTATTAAAATTCTAGCAGACTTTATGGATACCCTATACAATGTCTGATCCAAGCTATCCAGGCACACCTACATAATGTGGATTTGATCATTAGATATCACTAGAGGCGGACCTACCAGTGTACTAGAAGGTGGGGAGTATTGTGCTGTAACAGCAGAATGGGTCGGTCAGGAAAGCTCAGTGACTGCGAATGTAGAGTAGTCATTGGATTTCACTTGTCCAACAAATCCATCTGAGACATTTCAGTGCTACTGAAGCTGACCAAGTGAATTGCCGGTGATGTGGCTGGGAATTGGAAACACGAAGGAACAACCACAGATAAACAAAGACCAGGAAGACATCATCTACTGACGACCAGGGACTGTCGAGAACTGCGGAGGATGGTGGTACAAAAATCGCCTGAAATCTACATCTACCACTCGTGAGTACCGAAGTGTTACCAGCAGTCTAACTAGCGCAGTGACCGTACGTACGGCGTAAAAATGAATGGGGTACAGCAGTCGAATAGCTTCTCATAAAGCCACACATTTCCGTGGTCAGTGCTAAGTGGCGCTTCAGATGATGTAAGGAACGATTCCACTGGACAGTGAATGACTGGAAACGAATGATTTGGAGTGATGAATCACGTTGTACCTTGTGGCAATCCGATGGAAGTGTTTGGTCTTGGCGAATACCTGAAGAATTTTACTTGGCATCATCTGTAGCGCCAAAAGTGAAGCACACGCATTGTGATACTATGTTATGGGTGTTGATTTTCGTAGTTAGGCTGTACTCTGTTATTTCGCATAAGAAAACGCTGAACGAGGAAGGATATCAATACATTGTACAGCATGATGTATTACGTACTATACGGGAGGAGTTTGGAGCTGGTGATTGTATCAGCGTGGTAAAGCACTCTGTCATAAGGCAGCATCTGTCAGGGAATGGTTTGTGGTCAGTAACCGTCCTGAAATGATCTCCCAAGAGTCTCGATCTGAACCTTAAGAACAACTTTGGGACGGGGTAGAACATCGAGTTCACTGCAGACCTCAGATTTCAGTATCACTGTCTCCTCTGGTTTCGGCTGTTGAAGAAGAATGGGTCGTCATTCCTATAAAGACATTCAGACACCTCACTGAACATGATTCCAGAAGAGCTCAAGCTCTCATAATAATGTCCAAATATATGTGTCACTTATAGTTTAAGATTAGCGTCACTAAACAGTAATCAAAACGTCCTCAGTCCCAGGTTCGAAACCAGCACCGTTTTAATTTTGAATAAAATTAATCAGAAATGGCGGATGAAGAATCCCGGCATAAGAAGTCAACCTCATCCAGCTAAAAATTTGTCAAAGAGGGCGGAGGTGTGGACAGAGAGTCAGGGCTCTCTCGCACCTGGGAGAAGGAAACTACCCCCAAAGGCGGAAGAATCAGCAATGATCAACGGCATGAGAACAATGAAGGCAGTGAATACCACTGACTAAAAACCGATAATGTGTATCCACACGACATATGGCCTTTAATTGCAAAAATGTCATGATATGATCTCGTCACTGACAAAAGATTCCGGACTAGTCCATCATTCGGATCTCTGAGAAGGGATGCCAAGTGGGAAGTGACCATTAGAAAAAGATCCAATGACCAGCGAAAGGATAACGTTCTAAGAGTTGGGGTCTGAAATGTCTGAAGTTTGAACATGGTAGGGAAGCTAGAACATCTGAAAAGGCAAATGACAATACTCAATCTAGATAAAGTGGGGGCGGGGGATCAGTGAAGTGAAGTGGAAAGAAGAAAGAAGACAAGGATTTCTTGTCAAACAAGTATATCAACAGCTGCATAAAACAGTATGACGGGAGTACGATTCGTTATGAGTAGGGAGGTACGGCAGAGAGTGAGTTACTGTAAACGGTACAGTGATGGATTGCTCTCACCAGAATCGACAGGAAACGGACAGCGACAATAATAGTTCAGGTACACATATCGATGTCACAAGCCGAAGATGAAGAGATAAAAAAAATGCAAATTTGGAAATTTGTGGTAAGGTGTTATGGGACGAAACTGCTGAGGTCGTCGGTCCCTAAGCTTAAACACTACTTAATTTTACTTTAACTTAAAGGACAACACACACACCCATGCCCGAGGGAGGACTTGAACCTCTGACGGCGGAAGCCACGCGAACGGCGACAAGACACCCTAAGACCACGCGGCTACCCCGCGCGGGTAGGTAAAGAAAACATATGGGAATATTGAACGGGTAATTCAGTACACAAAGGGACAATATAATCTAATAGCCATTGGGGATTGGAATGACGTTGTAGGAGAAGAAGTAGAAAAAAGGGTTACGGGAGAATGTGGGCTTGGTACTATAATTGAGAGAGAAAAAAACACTATTGAGTTTTGAAATAAATTTCAGCTATAATAACGAATCACAGTACGAGAAGGTATACTTTGCAAAATCCGAGATATACGGGAAGATTCCAATTACATTACATCATGGTCAGCAGAGATTCCGAAATCAATACTCGATTGTAAGGCGTACCCGGGAGCAGACAGACGCAGATCACAATTTAGTAGTGATAGTAGTGATGAAGAGTAGGCTGAAGTTTAAGAGACTAGTCAGGAAGAATCCTTATGCAAAGATGTGGGATACGGAAGCGCTAAGGAATGAAGAGACACGTTTGAAGTTCTCTGAGGCTGTATATACTGCGATAAGAAATAGCGCAAAAGGCTCTTCATTTGAAGAGGAATGGACATCTCTAAAAATGGCGGGAAGGGCACTCACAGAAGTTAGAGAGAGAAACATAGGTAACTGCGAAGAAATCATGAGTAATAGGAGAAAAAATTCAGTTTCCATGAAAGAAGAAAGGGCAAAAACGTCCAGGGAAATTTAGGAATACAAAAATACAAGTCGAACAGAAAATAAATAAATAGAAGTGCGGGGAAGCTTAGGCGATATGGCTGAATGAAAACTATGAAGAAATCGAAAAAGAAATGATTGCCAAAGGACTGACTCAGCGTATGAAAAAGCCAAAACATCTTCTGGTAAATTTAGAAACGAGGGTGGTAACATTAAAAGTGCAGTTGAAACTCCGGTTTTATATGCAGAGGAGAAATTGGATAGGTGGAAAGAGTATATAGAAGGTCTGGGACCCAGTATTAGAATCGGAATATGAAAAAGCTTTGGAAGACTTAAAATCATTTCATTTACCAGGGATAGATATCATTCCATCATAATTTCTAAAATCGTCGGGGAAGTGGCAACAGAAAGACAAATCACGTTGGTATGTTGAACGTATAACTCGGGCGATATAACATCTGACTTTCGGAAAAACACCATCCACACAATTCCGAAGATAGCGAGAGCCAAAATGTGCGAGACGTATCGCACAATGAGCTTAACAGCTCATGCATGCAAGTTACTGACGAGAATAGTATAAAGAAGAATGGAAAAGAAAATTGAGGAACTGTTCGATGATGATCAGTTTTGCTCTAGGAAGGGTAAAGGCACCAGAGAGGTAGTTGTGATGTTGCTGTTCACATTGGAAGCAACACCGAAGACAAATCGAAACGTATTCACAGGATTATTTGACCTGGAAAAAGGGTTCCACAGTTACAAATGCTGCAAGATATTCGAAATTCTTAGAAAAATAAGCATAAACTATTGGAAAAGACAGGTAATATACAATATGTACTCGTACAAGAACCAAGAGGGAACAATAAGCGTGGAATACCAAGAAGGAAGTGGAGGGATTAAAAAGAGTATAAGATAGGGATGCAGTCTTTCTCCCCTTCTGTTCAGCCTGTACGTTGAAGAAGCAGTGACAGAAATGAAAGAAAGGTTTAATGATGGGATTAAATTTCAAAGTGAAGGGATATCAGTGATAAGATTCGCAGATGAGATTGCTGTCCCTATTGTAAACGAAGAAGAATTACATGATCTGCTGAATGGAGTGAACAGTATAATGAGTACAGAATATGGATTGAGAGTAAACCAAGGAAAGTCGAAGATAATGAGAAGCAGCAGAAATAAAAACTGCGAGAAATTGACATCAAGGTTGTTGATCACGAAGTAGATGTAGTTAAGGAATGCTGTTACTTCGTTAGCAAAATAACCCAGTACGAACGGAACGATGAGGACATAAAAAGCGGACTAGTACTAGCATGAAGGAAATTCATAAGCAAGAGAAGTCTATTGATATGAAACATCGGTCGTAATACGAGGGCTATTCGGGAAGTAAGGTCCCATGGGGTGCGAAACGGAAACCACAGTGAAAATCCGATGAAGCTTTGCTCAGATGTGTTGGGCGTAAGCTCCACTATTGCCGTCGATCACGCCACGTCGCTCTTGCCAGTTATGAGCGCACACTACATCCACATCTACATTTATACTCCGCAAGCCACCCAACGGTGTGTGGCAGAGGGCACTTTCCGTGCCACTGTCATTACCTCCATTTCCTTTTCCACTCGCGTATGGTTCCCGGGAAGAACGACTGCCGGAAAGCCTCCGTGGACGCTCGAATCTCTCTAGTTTTACATTAATGATCTCCTCGCAGGTTAGAATCCTACCTGGGGCATGGATGTGTGTGATGTCCTTAGGTTAGTTAGGTTTAAGTAGTTCTAAGTTCTAGGGAACTGATGACCTCTGAAGTTGAGTCCCATAGTGCTCAGAGCCATTTGAACCATCTCCTCGGGAGGTATAAGTAGGGGGAAGCAATATATTCGATACCTCATACAGAAACGCACCCTCTCGAAACCTGGACAGCAAGCTACACCGCGATGCAGAGCGCCTCTCTTACAGAGTCTGCCACTTGAGTTTGCTAAACATCTCCGTAACGCTTACCAAATAACCCTGTGACGAAACGCGCCGCTCTTCTTTGGATCTTCTCCATCTCCTCTGTCAACCCGACCTGGTACGGATCCCACACTGATGAGAAAAGTATAGGTCGAACGAGTGTATTGTAAGCCAACTCCTTTGTTGATGGACTACATTTTCTAAGGACTCTCCCAATGAATCTCAACCTGGCACCCGCCTTACCAACAATTAATTTTATATGATCATTCCACTTCAAATCGTTCCGTACGCATACTCCCAGATATTTTACAGAAGTAACTGCTACCAGTGTTTGTTCCGCTATCATATAATCATACAATAAAGGATCCTTCTTACTATGTATTCGCAATACATTACATTTGTCTATGTTAAGGGTCAGTTGCCACTCCCTGCACCAAGTGCCTATCCGCTGCAGATCTTCCTGCATTTCGCTGCCCCTAAGGATTCTTAGGACAACAGTGTCTGGTGTGAGACTTAGCTTGACGTCATGCAGCCCACGTAACATAACTGTCAGACGTTTCCTTCTGCACGACAATTCTCGGAAGAACTCTGAAGGGGCAATGAAGTTGCTCCTGCAGCGTTTTCGATGGGAGGTGTTTGAATAGAGCCGGTAATTGACTCTCCCTGAGTGTCATCTCTGCTCACATGTACCTCTGACTATGAAGACAATGTTTTGGCACAGGCAACGATCTGTAGATCAGCTTAGAGAATTGGCGGAAAGCACAGACGGCTTCCTTACATGACAAACGTATCGGGAAGTTGGTACAACACTACGACAGATGTCTAAATCGGAGCGGCGACTATGTAGAAATGTAGCCGAAAGCTGTAGAAAATAAAACATATTCTGATTTTTACAGTGGTTTCCATTTTGCGACTGATCAGACCTTAGTTTTCGAATAGCCTCATATGACAAAGAAATTTATGAGAATGTACATTTGGAGCACACCATTGTGTGGTACAGATACATGGACTGTGGGGAAACCGGAAAAGAAGAGAACCGAAGCATTTGAGATGTGTTGCTACAGAGGAATGTTGAGAATTAGGTGTACTAATAAAATAAGGAACGAGGAGGTTCTCCGCAGAATAGACGAGGAAAGAGATATGTGGAGAACACTGAAAAAAGGAAGGGACGAGGTGAGACGACATTTGATAAGATATCAGGGAATAGCTTCCGTGGCTCTAGAAGGAGCGGTAGAGAGTAAAAACTGTAGAGCAAGGCAGAAATTGGGATACATGCAGCAAATAATTGAAGACGTAGGTTGCTTGTACTACTCTGAGGCTAAGAGGTTGGCACAGGAGAGGAATATTCCAGAATTCGAATAGAGAACAGCTGCCAACGTGAGTAACGTAGAAGTAAATATCCTCAGAGTAGTGAAACAACTCAAATCAATTAATAAAAGCAAGTCTTCTGGTCCAGACTGTATACGAATTAGGTTCCTTTCGGAGGATGCTGATGCATTAGCTCCATACTTAACAATCATATACAACCGTTTCCTCGATGAAAGATTCGTACCCAAAGACTGGAAAGTTGCACAGGTCACACCAATATTCAAGAAAGGTAGTAGGAGCAATCCACTAAATTGCAGGCCCATATCGTTAACGTCGATATGCAGCAGGATTTTAGAACATATATTGTGTTCGAACATTATGAATTACCTCGAAGGAAACGGTATTGACACACAGTCAACATGGGTTTAGAAAACATCGTTCCTGTGAAACACCACTAGCTGAGTGCTATTGACAAGGGATTTCAGATCGATTCCGTATTCCTGGATTTCCGGAAGGCTTTTGATACTGTACCACACAAGCGGCTCGTAGTAAAATATGGTTCAAATGGCTCTGAGCACTATGGGACTCAACATCTTAGGTCATAAGTCCCCTAGAACTTAGAACTACTTAAACCTAACCTAAGGACATCACACACACCCATGCCCGAGGCAGGATTCGAACCTGCGACCGTAGCAGTCCCGCGGTTCCGGACTGCAGCGCCAGAACCGCTAGACCACCGCGGCCGGCCGTAGTAAAATAGCGTGCTTATGGAATATCGTCTCAGTTATGTGACTGGATTTGCGATTTCCTGTCAGAGAGGCCACAGTTCGTAGTAATTGACGGAGAGACATCGAGTAAAACACAAGTGATTTCAAGCGTTTCCCAAGGTAGTGTTATAGGCTCTTTGCTGTTCCTTATATATATAAACGATTTGGCAAACCATCTGAGCATCCGTCTTAGGTTGTTTGCAGATAGCGCTGACATCATAAGATCATAATAAACTGGAAAACGATTTAGAAAAAATATCTGAATGGTGCGAAAAGTGGCAGTTGACACTAAACAACGAAACATGTGGGGTGATCCACATGAGTACTAAAAGGAACTCGTTAAACTTAGGTTACACGATAAATGAGTCTAATGTAAAAGCCGTAAATTCAACTAAATACCTAGGTATTACAATTACGAACAACTTAAAATGGAAAGAACGCATAGAAAATGTTGTGGGGAAGGCTAACCAAAGGCTGTGTTTTATTGGCGAGACATTTAGAAAATGTAACAGACCTACTAAGGAGACTACCTACACTACGCATGTCCGTCCTCTTTTAGAATACTGCCGCGCGCTGTGGGATCCTTACCAGGTAGCACTGACGGAGTACATCGAAAAAGTTCAAAGAAAGGCAGCACGTTTTGTATTATCGCGAAATATGGGAGAGAGTGTCACAGAAATGATACAGGATTTGGGATAGACATAATTAAAAGAAAGGCGTTTTTCGTTGCGACGGAATCCTATCACCAAATTTCTCCTCCGAATGAGAAAGTATTGCCGGCCGAAGTGGCCGTGCGGTTAAAGGCGCTGCAGTCTGGAACCGCAAGACCGCTACGGTCGCAGGTTCGAATCCTGCCTCGGGCATGGATGTTTGTGATGTCCTTAGGTTAGTTAGGTTTAACTAGTTCTAAGTTCTAGGGGACTAATGACCTCAGCAGTTGAGTCCCATAGTGCTCAGAGCCATTTGAACCATTTTTTTGCGAAAGTATTTTGTTGACACCGACCTACATAGGGCGTAACGATCACCACGGCAAAATAAGGGAAATCAGAGCTCGTACGGAAAGATATAGGTGTTCATTCTTTCCGCGCGCTATACGAGATTGGAGTAATAGAGAATTGTGAAGGTGGTTCCATGAACCCTCTGCCAGCCCCTTGAATGTGATTTGCAGAGTATCCATGTAGATGTAGATGTACAGGGTGATCAAAAAGTCAATAAAAATTGGAAAACTTAATAAACCACGGAATAATGTAGATAGAGAGGTAAAAATTGACACACATGCTAGGAATGACATGGCGTTTTATTAGACCAACAAAAAAAGTTCACAAAATGTCCGACGGATGGCGCTGGACAGCAATACGTCTGTAACTGCTACCGTGACGGGTGAGAGGTACGCCGATATGTTACAGAATCGCATCATCCCCAGCCTGGCTGATAAACACCTGCTGGAACGTACGATATTTATGCAGGATGGCGCTCCACCCCATATTGCTAGACGCGTGAAAGATATCTTGCGCGCGTCGTTTGGTGATGATCGTGTGCTCAGCCGCCGCTTTCGTCATGCTTGGCCTCTCAAGTCCCCAGATCTCAGTCCGTGCGATTATTGACTTGGGGTGACATGAAGTCGCAAGTGTATCGTGATCGACCGACATCTCTAGGGATGCTGAAAGACAACATGCGACCCCAATGAGTCACCATAACTCCGGACATGCTTTACAGTGCTGTTCAAAACATTATTCCTCGACTACAGCTATTGTTGAGGAATTATGGTGGACATATTGAGCATTTCCTCTAAAGAACATCATCTTGGCTTTGTCTTACTTTGTTATGCTGATTATTGCTATTCTGATCAGATGAAGCGCCATCTGCCGGACATTTTTGAACTTTTGTATTTTTTTGGTTCTAATAAAACCTCATGTCATTCCAAGCATGTGTGTCAATTTGTACCTCTCTATCTACATTATTCCGTGATTTATTCAGTTTTCAAATTTATACTGATTTTTGGATCACCCAGTAGATATAGATGTAGAATTCGTAACGGGCAGCACGAAACCAGTCAGGACCATGATGACTTAAAAAAATAAAAGAAAATGTGGCCTGGTACTTGTGATCAGATGTTGTGTAATTTTGGGGAATGATATTGTGTTTTCCTGCTAAGAACACGGGTGGACAACCACGAAATGCACTGCTGCAGGTGTCTCTGGCTGTCTCTGCGCTGGTGGCACTGTGCGGCTGCGACCCACTGCTGTCGTCCTCGACCAGCTTCCTGGAGGACAGCGGCAGCCCGCTGGACCCCGGTCAGTCCGCGGCGGCGACGAGCGCCGTGCGGGCGGCGTCGGCCTGCGCCTGCCTGCTGCTGGTGGAGCGGCTGGGCCGGCGGCCGCTGCTGCTGCTCTCCTTCGGCGGCTGTGCCCTCTCCTCTGCGGCAATCGGCATCTACTTCTACCTCAAAACATACGGCAACCCGCAAGCCGTGGCCAGCAACTACTGGCTGCCTCTGACGAGCCTTCTTCTCTTTTGCGTGAGATAACTGCTTGTGAAATCGTTGTTGTTGTTGTGGTCTTCAGTACTGAGACTGGTTCGATGCAGCCCTCCATGCTACTCTATCCTGTGCAAACTGCTTCATCTCCTAGTACTTACTGCAGACTACATCCTTCTAAATCTGCTTAGTGTATTCATCTCTTGGCCTCTTTATACGATTTTTACCCTCCACGCTGCCCTCCGATGCTAAATTTGTGATCCCTTGATGCCTCAGAACATGTCCTACCAACCGGTCCTTTCTTCTTGTCAAGTTGTGCCACAAACTCCCCTTCTCCCCAGTTCTATTCAATACCTCCTCATTAGTTATGTGATCTACCCATCTAATCTTCAGCATTCTTCTGTAGCACCACATTTCGAAAGCTTCTATTCTCTTCTTGTCCAAACTATTTATCGTCCGTATTTCACTTCCATACATGGCTACACTCCAAACAAATACTTTCAGAAACGACTTCCTGACACTTAAATCTATACCCGATGTTAACAAATTTCTCTTCCTCGGAAACGCTTTCCCTGCCATTGCCAGTCTACATTTTATATCCTCTCTACTTCGACCATCATCAGTTATTGTGCTCCCCAAATAGCAAAACTCCTTTACTACTTCAGGTGTCTCATTTTGTAATCTAATTCCCTCAGCATCACCCGACTTAATTCGACTACATTCCATTATCCTCGTTTTGCTTTTGTTGACGTTCATCTTATATCCTCCTTTCAAGACACTGTCCATTCTGTTTAACTGCTCTTCCAAGTCCTTTGCTGTCTAAGACAGAATTACAATGTCATCGGCGAACATCAAAGTTTTTATTTCTTCTCCATGGGTTTTAATACCAACTCCGAACTTTTCTTTTGTTTCCTTTACTGCTTGCTCAATATACAGATTGAATAGCAACGGGGAGAGGCTATAACCCTGTCTCACTCCCTTCTCAACCACTGCTTCCCTTTCATGTCCCTCGACTCTTATAACTGGCATCTGCTTTTTGTACAATTTGTAAATATCCTTTCGCTCCCTGTATTTTACCCCTGCCACCTCCACAATTTGAAAGAGAGTATTCCAGTCAACAATGTCAAAAGCTTTCTCTAAGTCTACAAATGCTAGAAATGTAGGTTTGCCTATCTTCTAAGATACGTCGTAACGTCAGTATTGCCTTACGTGTTCCAACATTTCTACGGAATCCAAACTGATCTTCCCCGAGGTCGGCTTCTACCAGTTTTTCCATTCGTCTGTAAAGAATTCACGTTAATAATTTGCAGCTGTGACTTATTAAACTGATAATTCGGTAATTTTCACATCTGTCAACAGCTCATTTCTTTGGGATTGGAAATATTATATTCTTCTTGAAGTCTGAGGGTATTTCACCGGATTCATGCATCTTGCTCACCAGATGGTACAGTTTTGTCATGACTGGCTCTCCCAAGGCCGTCAGTAGTTCTAATGGAATATTGTCTACTTCCAGGGCCTTGTTTCGACTCGGGTCTTTCAGTGCTCTGTCACTATCGCATCTCCCATTTCATCTTCATATAAATCCTCTTACATTTCCATAATATTATACTGAAGTACATCGCCCGTCTATAGACCCTCTATATACTCCTTCCACCTTTCTGCTTTCCCTTCTTTGCTTAGAACTGGGCTTCCATCTGAGCTCTTGATATTCATACAAGTGGTTCTCTTTTCTTCAAAGGTCTCTTTAATTTTCCTGTGTGCAGTATCTATCTTACCCATAGTGATGTAATCCTCTACATTCTACATCTTTACATCTGTCCTCTAGCCATCCCTGCTTAGTCATTTTACATTTCCTGTCGATCTCTTTTTTGAGACGTTTGTATTCCCTTTTGCATGGTTCATTTACTGCATTTTTATATTTTCTCCTTTCATCAATTAAATTCAATATTTCTTCTGTTACCCAATGACCTCATGTGAAATCAGCCTCTAGAAATCTGTGTACATACGTATATCACCACACATATTCGCGCATATCCGAGGTAATACATTGTGGTTCATAAAATAAAGGGAGTCATATGCACTGGGTAGTAGACTTCGAGGACGGGCAGCAAGATAAGGAGGGTATTCGGCATGAAATGCAACCTAGGTCGGTCTTCTTCAAGTTGTGACTGCGTCAGTATCTTTGATTTTGTAAATCGCATCTCAAAGATCTTGTTATGACACACGATGGGACAAAAGATCGAACAAACTAGGCCAAAGGTATTCTATTACCCATCAACTGATCCAAAACTGGTTCAAATGGCTCTGAGCACTATGGGACTTAACATACGGTTTCAGACTGAAGCGCCTAGAACCGCTCGGCCACTCCAGCCGACTCAACTGATCCAAATAGTCCCTTTTCTATTGTTCTCGTACATATCAACATGACATAACGTACTTAACCATTTCACTGCCAATATTTTTTGGAGGGAAAGACAGTTACATGTGGTTATTTTACACTACGGTACACTGAGATAACGATACGCAAATATACACTACTGGCCATTAAAATTGCTACACCAAGAAGAAATGCAGATGATAAACGGGTATTCATTGGACAAATATATTATACTATGACTGACATGTGATTACATTTTCACGCAATTTGGGTGCACAGATCCTGAGAAATCAGTACCCAGAACAACCAACTCTGGCCATAATAACGGCCTTGATACGCCTGGGCATTGAGTCAAACAGAGCTTGGATGGCGTGTACAGGTACAGCTGCCCATGCAGCTTCGACACGGTACCACAGTTCATGAAGAGTAGTGACTGGCGTATTGTGACGAGCCAGTTGCTCGGCCACCATTTTTCAGTTGGTGAGAGATCTGGAGAATGTGCTTACCAGGGCAGCAGTCGAAAATTTTCTGTATCCAGAAAGGCCCGTACAGGACCTGCAACATGGGGTCGTGCATTATCCTGCTCAAATGTAGGGTTTCGCGGGGATCCAATGAGGGGTAGGGCCACGGATCGTAAACCATCTGAAACGTAACTTCCACTGTTCAAAGCGCCTTCAATGCGAACAAGAGGTGACCGAGACGTGTAACCAATGGCACCCCATACCATCACGCCGGGTGATACGCCAGTATGGCGATGATGGGGACTCATTCTAATGTGCGTTCACCGCGATGTCGCCAAACACGGATGCGACCAGCATGATGCTATAAACAGAACCTGGATTCATCCGGAAAAATAACGTTTTGCCATTCGTGCACCCAGGTTCGTCGTTGAGTACACCATCGCAGGCGCTCCTGTCTGTGATGTAGCGTCAAGGGTAACCGCAGCCATCGTCTCCGAGCTGTAAGCCTATGCTGCTGCAAACGTCGTCGAACTGTTCGTGCAGATGGTTGTTGTCTTGCAAACGTCCCCATCTGTTGACTCAGGGATCGAGACGTGGCTGTATGATCCTTTACAGCCATGCGGATAAGATGCCTGTCGTCTCGACTGCTAGTGATACGAGCCGTTGGGATCCCGCACGGCGTTCCGTATTATCTCCTGAACCCACCTATTCCATATTCTGCTAACAGTCATTGGATCTCGACCAACGCGTGCAGCAACGTCACGATACGATAAACCGTAATCGCGATAGGCTACAATCCGACTTTTATCAAAGACGGAAACGTGATGGCACCCATTTCTCTTCCTTACACGAGGCATCACAACAACGTTTCACCTGGCAACGCCGGTCAACTGCTGTTTGTGCATGAGAAATCGGTTGGAAACTTTCCTCATATCAACACGTTGTAGGTGTCGCCACCGGCGCCAACCTTGTCTGAATGCTCTGAAAAGCTAATCATTTGCATATCACAGCATCTTCTTCCTGTCGGTTAAATTTCGCGTCTGTAGCTCGTCATCTTCGTGGTGTAACAATTTTAATGGTCAGTAGTGTACAAATGGTGGTAGTTTCGCGTACGAAATGTAACAAACCCCAGCGCATTGGCGGAGCTGTCACTTGTCATGCGGTGATTCAAGTGAAACGATTTGCGACGTGATTATAACCACAAATCGGGAATCAACAGAATTTCAACGCTGTATGGTAGTAGGAGCTAGGCGAATGGGACATTTTATTTCGAAAATCATTGGGGAATCCGACACTCGGAAATCCGCAGTGTCAAGAGTGTGCCGAGAATATCGAACTTCAGGCGTTACTTCTCACTACGGACAACACAGTGACCGACGGCCTTCAGTTAACGACCGAGAGCATCGACTTTTGCGTAGAGTTGTCACTGCTAATAGACAAACAACCCTGCGTGAAATAATCGCAGAAATCGATGTGGGACGTACGACAAACATATCCTTTAGGACAGAGCGGCGAAATTTGGCGTTACTGGGCTATGCCAGCGGACGATCGATCCCAGTTTCTTTGCTAACAGGACTACATCGCCTGCATCGCTTCTTGATTTCTAGAAAACTGGGGCCTTGTAAGATGAATCCCTCTTTCAGTTGGTATGAGCTGATGGTAGGGTTCGAGTTTGACGCAGACTCCACTAAGTGATGGACCCAAATTGTCACCAAGGCGCTGTGCAAGCCGCGCGGGGTAGCCGCCTTGCCACGGTTAGCGCTGGCTCCTCCCGTCGGAGGTTTGAGTCCTCCCTTGAGCATGGGCGTGTGTTGTCCTTAGCATAAGTTAGTTTAAGTTAGATTAAGTAGTGTGTAAGCCTAGCTACCGATGACCTCAGCAGTTTGGTCCCTTTGAACTAAGCACAAACTTTCATGACAATATATTTTCGGAGTGAAATATATAAATTTTTGGTTAGTTTAACTATTTTCGTAGTCTGAGGTAACAACATGAAGAAAATATTTCCTGTCATGTCGTTTTTGTAACACGGGAAGCCAAGGGTCATACATCGTTACTCGTAGGTACCTTCAAGATTTCAAAGGGAAACTGCGTCAAAACTACAAAATATGCAGAAAAATTACGTGTATCAGAAGACAGAGTAGTTCTCCAAGTTTGTAAGTCACATTACATGTGCTCAATGTGGGCACCGCTCGGACTGGGGCAGACATGAGTATGTGCATGCAGTCATTGACACCATTTGTCTGGGAAGCCATGACAGCAGCTCACTTCACAAATCTGATGAGTCTGTTACCTATCTTCAAACGCGAATTAATACGATGCGACAGTACAGGTCAGAATGTTAACAGTGAACCTTGAAGAATGCTGCAAAGAATTAGCAGCCTATCTGTTACTAGTGGAAAATTGGTACATAACAATAACATGGACTGATTTTCTGATACACTATCTTCGGACGCTTACATCGCAATGGCAGTGAAAGGATGAAGGAGTGCAGGGAACGACCATCAACCAGCCACACCTATGAAAACGTGGCTCATGTGGCTGATTTGTTGATTCTGACAGTCGAAGAGTCTTAGGCACTGAACCTTCAAAATCCTCTGTGCATACCATCATTAAAAGAGATCTCAACATGGAAAAAGTGAGCGCGAAGCTGGTCCCCTAAGTGTTGACAGACGGTCAAAGAAGAAGGCAAAGACGAACAAATCAAAAACGATGACAATGTTTCATGTCTTTTCCAGACTTGGTTCCGGAAGAGTCCTTTTTGTTTCCGGAGTTTCAGACTGCTTTCCTTGACACTATCGACGGCAATGAGGTGGTCAAGGCTACCGTGACGACCGCTCTTTACGCGAGGTTTCGAAGATTTCTAAATATTTGCAACTGTATCTCGATTATCTTCTTTGGTTTATTTTATCAACGTGCCCTGCATTCGTTTTGCGGAAGATAGTTTTCTACAAAGCAGTTATGTCTGTTGTATTCACAATACTATTTTTTAGTGTCGATATTATAATTTTACTTATTCTTGCACTACAAGCGATCTACACTAATGACATAGCTATTCGTGACGTAATGCCGCTATATTGCCTATAACGCGCCGCGTCTTGGGGATGGTTGTTGTATCTGTAAGGGTAAAAGGGAGATCCCTATAGTTACGCACACATCCTGCTTCTGTCGTACCAGCAACTTCTTACGTCTCAGTATTTCTCTTTAGATTACCTTAACACAGTTCACTTAGGTGACTACCGAAAGCAGCCGCAAATTACAAGAAGCCTGTTCTATGTCATTCCATCCATCAGAATGTTCGATTTGTGCTATTTATGTATCATGATCGACATACATGATATTCTATATAAAATCAGTGAAGCTACCGACATTTCTCTTAAACTGCTTTCACAAATATAGAATGAAAATCTTATTATATTGAGAAGTGTAGCACGTTAACATAACGGTATATTTGAAAAAGGCTATAGCTTGCGAGTTACAACAGCTTATAACGCAACTTAATTTGACTTCCCGGGTTCTCGCTTCCCGCGCCCGGGTTCCCGGGTTCGATTCCCGGCGGGGTCAGGTATTTTCTCTGCCTCGTGATGACTGGGTGTTGTGTGATGTCCTTACGTTAGTTAGGCTTAAGTAGTTCTAAGTTCTAGGGGACTGATGACCATAGATGTTAAGTCCCATAGTGCTCAGAGCCATTTGAACCATTTGACTTCCCGGTGCTGTGAAAATATTCTGGAAAAAAATTTCAGAATTTTTTTTCAGTAATTACAACAGGATGTTGTAACTTAAGCAGTAAATCAGGACTATAACACATGCAACTACAATGTTACAATAGTATGCCTCAGCGTTTTAAGCTATCGTAGCATTAAATACGAGTTCCGACTTCAGTAGACATAAATTTGTGCCAGGCATCAAGACTCCTTTGTACGGAATCAGTTAATGTAATTTACAATGTTTTAAAATCAGTTGCTATTGATAAAACACTTGAGGATGCAGAGGCGGAAAAGAGACATGCGGATGCAATAACGAAGAGGACAGCATTTCTCTTCTCCGCGATGTTCTCTGCTCGTCTGATATTTGACAGATCAGTGTTAGGTATACTAGGCCCATTGCTTGAGAGGAAAACTGTGAGAGTCTTGAAAGGGAGATTTATTTCTTTAACTCAGTAACAACGGTTGAGCAAATGGTACCACAATCAGTTCAGACTTCTTAGGACGTCATCATAAGATATGCCAGAAAAAAAAAAAGAAAAGAAAAAGGTGTTCAGTAACATACAGGGCTCCTTGAAGTAAGAAAAAGAAAGTTACCACAGAGGTACCGGTTGTTGTTGTTGTTGTTGTTGTTGTGGTCTTGAGTTCTGAGAATGGGTTGATGCAGCTTTCCATGCTACTCTATCCTGTGCAAGCTTCTTCATCTCCCAGTACCTAATGCAATACACATCCTTCTGAACCTGCCTGATGTATTCATCTCTTGGTCTCCCTCTACGATTTTTACCCTCCACACTGCCCTCCTATACTAAATTGGTGATCCCTTGATGCTTCAGAACATGTCCTACCAACCGATCCCTCCTTCTAGTCAAGTTGTGCCATGAACTACTCTTCTCCCCAATTCTATTCAACACCTCCTCATTAGTTATGTGATCAACCCATCTAATCTTCAGCATTCTTCTGTAGCACCACATTTCGAAAGCTTCTATTCTCTTCTTGTCCAAACTATTTATAGTCCATGTTTCATTTCCATACATAGCTACACTCCATACAAATACTTTCAGAAACGACTTCCTGACACTTAAATCTATACTCGATGTAACAAATTTCTCTTCTTGAGAAACGCTTTCCTTGCCATTGCCAGTCTACATTTTATATCTTCTCTACTTCGACCATCCTCAGTTATTTTGCTCCCCAAATAGCAAAACTCCTTTACTACTTTAAGTGTCTCATTTCCTAATCTAATCCCCTCAGCATCACCCGATTTAATTCGACTACATCCATTATCCTCGTTTTGCTTTTGTTGATGTTCATCTTATATCCTCCTTTCAAGACACTGTCCATTCTGTTCAACTGCTCTTCCAAGTCCTTTGCTGTCTAAGACAGAATTACAATATCATCGGCGAACATCAAAGTTTTTATTTCTTCTCCATGGGTTTTAATACCAACTCCGAACTTTTCTTTTGTTTCCTTTACTGCTTGCTCAATATACAGATTGAATAGCAACGGGGAGAGGCTATAACCCTGTCTCACTCCCTTCTCAACCACTGCTTCCCTTTCATGTCCCTCGACTCTTATAACTGGCATCTGCTTTTTGTACAATTTGTAAATATCCTTTCGCTCCCTGTATTTTACGCCTGCCACCTCCACAATTTGAAAGAGAGTATTCCAGTCAACATTGTCAAAAGCTTTCTCTAAATCTACAAATGCTACAAACGTAGGTTTGCCTTTCCTTAGTCTTTCTTCTAAGATACGTCGTAACGTCAGTATTGCCTTACATGTCCCAACATTTCTACGGAATCCAAACTGATCTTCCCTGAGGCCGGCTTCTACCAGTTTTTCCATTCGCCTGTAAAGAATTCACGTTAATATTTTGCAGCTGTGACTTATTAAACTGATAATTCGGTAATTTTCACATCTGTCAACAGCTCATTTCTTTGGGATTGGAAATATTATATTCTTCTTGAAATCTGAGGGTATTTCGCCGGATTCATGCATCTTGCTCACCAGATGGTAGAGTTTTGTCATGACTGGCTCTCCCAAGGCCGTCAGTAGTTCTAATGGAATATTGTCTACTCCCAGGGCCCTGTTTCGACTCAGGTCTTTCAGTGCTCTGTCAGTATCGTATCTCCCATTTCATCTTCATATACATCCGCTTCCATTTCCATAATATTGTCCTCAAGTACATCGCCCTTGAATAGACCCTCTATATACTCCTTCCACCTTTCTGCTTTCCCTTCTTTGCTTAGAACTGAGTTTCCATCAGAGGTCTTGATATTCATAGAAGTCGTTCTCTTTTCTCCAAATGTGTCTTTAATTTTCCTGTAAGCAGTATTTACCTGACCACTAGTGAGATAAGCCTCTACATCCTTACATTTGTCCTCTAGCCATCTCTGCTTAGCCATTTTGCACTTCCTGTCCATCTCATTTTTCAGACGTTTGTATTGGTTTTTGCCTGCTTCCTTCACTGCATTTTTATATTTTCTCCTTTCATAAGTTAAATTAATAAATTCTGTTACCCAAGGATTTCTACTAGCCCTCTTCGTTTTACCTACTTGATCCTCCGCTGCCTTGACTACTTCATTCCTCACAGCTACCCATTCTTCTTATACTGTATTTCTTTCCCCCATTCCTATCAATTGTTCCCTTAAGCTCTCCCTGAAACTCTGTACAACCTCTGGTTTAGTTAGTTTGTCCAGGTCCCATCTCCTTAAATTCCCACCTTTTTGTAGTTTCTTCCGTTTTAATCTACAGTTCATAACCAATACGGTGGTCAGAGTCCACATCTGCTCCTGGAAATTTTTTACAATTGAAAACCTGGATCCTAAATCTCCGTCTTACCATTATATAATATATCTGAAATCTGTCATTATCTCCAGGCTTCTTCCATGTGCACAACCTTCTTTTATGAATCTTGAATCAAGTTTTAGCTATGATTAAGTTGTGCTCTGTGCAAAATTCCACCTGGCGGCTTCCTCTTTCATTTCTTACCCCCAATCCATATTTACCTACTACGTTTCCTTCTCTCCCTCTTCCTACTACAGAATTCCAGTCACCCATTACTATTAAATTTTCGCCCCCCTTCACTATCTGAATAATTTCTTTTATTTCATCATACATTTCTTCAATTTCTTCTTCATCTGCAGAGCTAGTTGGCATATAAACTTGTACTACTGTAGTAGGCGTGGGCTTCGTGTCTATCTTGGCCACTATAATACGTTCACTATGCTGTTTGTAGTAGCTTACCCGCACTCCTATTATTTTATTCGTTATTAAACCTACTCCTGCATTACCCCTATCTGATTTTGTATTTACAACCCTGTATTCGCCTGACCAGAAGTCTTGTTCCTCCTGCCACCGAACTTCACTAATTCAACTATATCTAACTTTAACCTATCCATTTCCCTTTTTAAATTTTCTAACCTACCTGCTCGATTAAGGGATCTGCCATTCCACGCTCCGATCCGTAGAACGCCAGTTTTCTTTCTCCTGATAACGACGTCCTCTTGAGTAGTCCCCGCCCGGAGATCCGAATGGGGGACTAATTTCCGTCCGGAATATTTTACCCAAGAGGACGCCATCATCATTTAACCATACAGTAAAGCTGCATGCACTCGGGAAAAATTACGCCTGTAGTTTCCCCTTGCTTTCAGCCGTTCGCAGTACCAGCACAACGAGGCCGTTTTGGTTAGTGTTACAAGGCCATATCAGTCAATCATCCAGACTGTTGCCCCTGCAATTACTGAAAAGTCTGCTGTCCCTCTTCAAGAACCATAGGTTTGTCTGGCCCCTCAACAGATACCCCTCCGTTGTGGTTGCACCTACGGTACGGCTATCTGTGTCGTTGAGGGATGCAAGCCTCCCCACCACTATCGGCAAGGTCCATGGTTCAGGTTCAGGGGGGGGGGGGGGGAGGTACCGGTAATAACACAAAACCTAACATAAGCGATGCAGATTCTTAAGTATAAGAAAATTACTGAACAGAAATCCCAAAAGAATAAAAAAGCCCAAGAAAAACAACTCATCTCTTAGATAAGCAAAACCTTCGTGAAAAACATCACAAGGAACTTATATAAGACTTCATAAAAAAAATCAAATAGAGTCTACTGACAAGACAAAAATAAAAATATTGCCCTGAGCAATTGGACTGGTTGAAGAATATTGGCGGAATATTTCAGAAGCCGCCTCAATAGTGATGAACTCACAGAAAATTGGAATTTAGCTCCTCTGCAACAACAAACCCTAACTCTGAACCTCCCACTACTGACAAACACAAAAACTGTAAGACCTCGGGAGAAATCATCCTAGAACTTGAACTTGAAATGTCAACTAAAATGCCATAGTTTCTCTCCAAAATATTTTTGAAGACCTCTGGGTAAATTAAAGAGTATAGATGAATGGGAATTGGTACTCAAGCACCCACTCCACAATAAAGGCTCCAAACAGAGATCAAGAACTACAGAGGGCTCTCACGGGCACATGCAACATACAAGATATTTTCTAAAGTTTGACTTAACTGATCAGAGCCACAAACGTGCTATAAATTTCAATAATACCGGACGGGATTAAGGAAAGGAAGATCAGCCCGGAACAAAAATCCCAAACTTCATAACACCATGGCGTACCAGAAATTAAGAACAAAATCATATGTTGTCACTTCCATTGGCTTTCGAAAAATACAAGGCCAAATAGGGTGGAAATGCCTCACTAACAGTTTGAAAGAACTAAATCTAGACAAGATAACCACAAACATAATCATATAAGCTGTTTTCAACACATACACAAGTTACCTTTATGGAAGTACTCTTTGACTGTTTTGAGGTAAAAAAAAATAGTGTTCGGCAAGGAGATGGACTCTCCCCTCTGCTATTAAACTGTGCCCAAGAGAAAGTACTCACATAGGGCAACATGAAGCTCAATAGTGTAATCCGACTAGGAACAAAAAACAAAGCCACCAGAATCAGTTGCCTAGCGTTTGTAAACGATACGGCCCTAGTAGCCGAGACTTGGAAGAAGTCAAAGAACGGACTCTCGAACTACAAAAACAAGGAAAAAAATTTGGCTCGAAATCTCCTTCCAAAAGACCAAAGTCATAACAAAGATAAAAACCCGCCGAAATGTCTTAAAGTAGGAGAACAAGGAATACAAATTGTATTGAAATCAAATATCTTGAAGAATGGATTTGCTGGAATGCCCTCGAGCAATATGCAGATTTCATGTGGCATTCCAAGTCACCATAAACATGTCCCGCTCATGGACAGCAAAAATAAGACACTATAACACGGTAATCATAACGGAAGCCTTATACGGAGCCAAAACACTGTTCATCACAAACGATGGCCCAGTTGAAAGTCTTGAAATAAAAGAAAGGGAGATATTAAGAAAAATCCTAGGTCCAAATTCCATAAGAACTAACTAATCGACATCAGAAGCGAATCTTTTTACCAAACAAACGAAAAACCACAATGAGAAAAATAATAACCGATTTTTATGGACACGTCCTGGGAAATGACCCAAATAGGGAAACTGGGAAGGCAAGAAAGAGGTGTTCCAATTCAAAATCAAAATAAAACGAAAGATCAAAATCAATAAAAAGAAAGGAAAGCAAGATCAGAAAGAATTTAACAACAGTGGGCTAATATATATAAAAGAACATTAAAAATTGATCGATGTTACGTACCCCAAGGTCGTGTTAAACGAAAGAACGAGAAGGCAGTCCAAGGGAAGTAAATAATGAAATGAAAATAACTCCCTTATGCAACTAGACGAACTTGAATATGTTTCATAGTAATTCACCAAAAGTACGACTGAACTATTTTTAATTATTTTTTCAGTTTTCTGACTGGTTTGATGGTGTCCACCACGAATTCCTCTTCTATGCAAGCCACTTCATTTCAAAGTAGCACTTGCAACCTACATCCTCATTTATTTGCTGGATGGGAGCCTAATCTCTGCAGGCACATAATCCGACCTACATCTCCATTATTAAACACTAGACGGGTATCACACGCAGCTATCTTCACATTAGAGGATACACACTGTTTCTGGACAACGCATCCGTAGAAGGCGATTGTAGCTCTCATTCGTATATTGTAATCCCGCATGTACACATTTTTTCAACAGTTGAGGACTGGCTAGGTATCTGAAAGTTGGGCTTATAAAATTTAAAATAGCAAGTGGCAGGCCATTCTTATAAATCTATGGCTTTCTAATGACTTCTGCCAAAAAAGATATTTATACGATGGTGTGCCGCAGTGGAAGTGCTGAGGATACTCATCTGCAGAACTTCTGTGAAAGTGTATTTCCCACACTGCTTGCACAATATGTACATTCTTCCTGATGGCTTTTTAATGTGTGAAATTCTTTCTGTGCCAATAAATAAGCATCTCTCAGTGGCTTTCGACGTTCTAACTTTTTGCTCTTCATATCTTTCTTTAATTTTCTAAATGCATACGCAGTTGGTTTCAATAGTGTGTCCAAAACATTAACACAAGAAACGGCTAGCTTAAAGAAAGTGTGGATCACAGCGCCAAAATGCGGAGCATGGCAGACGCAGACGGCCGTAGAAGATTTCTTAAAACAAATTTCTATGCAAACTTAGGTTATGCAACTTTGAGTTGTCTTTGTAGAGGCATCAATCCAATAAATTAATAAATAAAAAAAATCAATTTTTTTCGCTACTTTGCCCTACATTGGCTCCTAATGCGATGACCAGTATTTGTCTGGGAAGCTTAAGCCCTCATTGTTTATCGTGACCGTCGTCAAGGTTCGTTCCGATAAGGACCAAATGTGGTAACTGTTCATTTCTGCATTCCTGTGGTGGCAGGTTTAGCCAGCGGGAGCCCCCGTGTGTACCTGCTAAATTAAAAAGAGCCGTATTACTTTGCTGCAGGTGTCCTTCGACATGGGAGGCTACCCGCTGGTGTGGGTGCTGCCAAACGACCTGATGCCGGCGTCAGCGCGGGCCCTGTGCAACTCGTGCGTCTTCGTCGTGAGCTCAGCGCTGGCCTTCACCCTCACTAAGCTGGCTCAAGTCGTCTCAGATGCTGGAGCGCCTTTCGCGCCCTTCTGGGTCTTCACTGCTTGCGCCTTGGCTGGGTTCTCCTTCACATGGTATTTTATTCCCGAAACCAAAGGTCGCTCGCTGATGGATATCTCCTCCGAGATGAACATCAAAGCGCTTGGACGCCCGCCTAACAAACGTTATCACTGTCTCTAGGAACTGCTGAGGCAAATTTAGCTTTTCTTGTACCGAGAGATAGAGAATGACTGCTTCAGAGAAATTAATCCAAGTCAGTGAAGGGAATGACACTACTTTACCTGAAACGGAACCGTCCAACTTTCGGCTACTTTAATAACTTATCCCTGCTAAGATGTTATGGACCCAGGTCACTGCGGAAAATTACGTATGACTGCACCATAGCTGCTCATTTAAAAAAAAAATGATACACACTTGTATACTGATTTCTTCTTTGCATTGAAAGTGATGACGGCGGGTAATTTGCAGCAGGTATTTTTCTAATGTCTTGAATAGCAGTCAGTTGTCCACGGTGGGCTGGATACGGTTCCCACTGCATCATGAGAGAAAACGGTCTGGTTTCAGTAGTAACTGTAACTTTACTCTTATACATCTATGCACATTTTATTCGAGGCAACTTTAGTAACCGGTAAAATAGTAGAGCACATAAAGTATGTCTGCCTGAACCACTGCTGCTAATGCAGTAACAGATGGTGGAATTCATTTAAACTATTATGTGGAAAATGCTAGTGAGTAAAATATTGGTTTCTGGTTGACCTCGATGTACTACATGACACATCGTCCATTTGAATTGTTGTTTGCGTCCCCTAGATTAATTTACTGTAGGCGTCATGTATCAGTTAAAAAGTTCCAATAGATTTCTCGCACGTTCTGAGTAACGAAAAAGAGTAGCGTTTAACCTTTTTCTCTTAACAACTTCATTGCCGTCTAACTTACCGAATACGTTGAAACCTTCCCGTCTCCTCTATACCTCTTTTGTAATTATGCAATAACCGTCGCCTCCATATCTCTTTTGTTAATGATATCATTCCCTTTTACAATAACCTATGTAACCTTCCCTTAGGATTTCTATCTCTTGCTTAATAATAACAAATGAAATCTTCCCTTTGAAATTTATTCTCTTTCTCTTTCTTCGCATACAAATTTAATTGTTGCTTAGTAAAAGTGATTTTCTGATTATTTCGACGAAACATAGAATGTGTCGTCGTCGTCGTGGCCCTCATTCGTTATCTGCAATAACCCAAAACTGTTCCTTACCTTTTTTACTGTTACTGGATCGCCATCTGACTGCTACATCGAACTGCGACATGAATATACTTACACTGTTTTACTATACTGTATTAGCTGCTGGTGGGCTTTCATAATAAGTGGCTGTATTTATTACCAAAGTAGACGTTATTCTTCAATAGCAAAGCTGACGTTATTCTTTAATTTATTTGACTGAAGTTACGTAATTCATAGTTAAACTTTTTCTTGACAACAATAAAATTTTGCAAAGTTTTACGTTGATGGTTTTTGGGATGGATTATAATTAGACATGCAATATTGCTGGCAGAAGTTAATTATATTCTGAATGAAATGATTTTACAAACGTTCAAATGGGACTTACTTTTTACAATAATCTTACAACTAGCAATGCGCAAACATACCTTCAGTAGTCTTGAGTTTCTCAAAATAATTAATTCAGTAATATTAGTTCCTCTTATGATAATAGTTAGCTGATGTCTCTGTACATCCGTTTATAATCTCTTGTAAATCATAGCTGGTGGCTGGCAGGCACACCGCTCCTCTCAACCTCTCGCTTCAGACCTGCTACCGACTCGCTTCACATCTCGCTTACTACTGACATCCTACGAACGCTAAAGTGCGGTCTCTCCTGCTAACAATGCTTTCTGGTGCAGACAATCCCTGCTACCATTACAAAATGTATCAATGCGCGGTCTTTCCCGCTCTTTTCTTAAAATGTATCCGTACGCGGTTTCTCCCGTCCTTTTTAAAATTATATCAACAATACTTTGGTGGAGACATTCCCTGCTACCACAATCATTTCCAACATGACAAATATTAATTATTCCTACTTAATCCTATTAATAAAATATAAACATCTTTCATAAATTATGGTTTGACAATAGACAATAGAAATACACACGTCTTACAACGTTGTTTGAGATTCCTTCCTGGGTCCAATGAAATCGATGTGTAACTACCTCAGGAAGTTAGATTGAGCTGAATGTCAGAAGTTTACAGCAAAGGATTTACTGATGCTCTAAGCAGTTTCAAACTGCAAGAGTGGAAGACTTAACGGTGTCGTTTCGTTTTGTGTAATTCATACAAATCTACATATTTGATTATTTCAAGTTTTCTTCGTCAATTATAATGTAAGGTAAATGGTTTACCCGTTTTCGAATGACAAAATAGCGTCATAATCGAAAGTTTCATATTTTTCTCTCTATGTAGTTATTCTCTGTTCAACACTAAATAGAACACAAATATCAATGACGACCAGGTGTCGTCTAGTATGAAATCATGTGATACACTTCAAGCTGCATATTTTTTTCAATTACCAAAGTTACAAGGTATATGATACATATAAGATATGTATATTTGCCACTACCTTTGTTTTGCAAAAAACTATAACCACATTTCAGAATATCATATGTTTATTAAAATTTCATTTCATTTTACAGTTCATAAGTGCTGCATTTTCTTATTTATCTCAAACTTCTACTGCAAAATGTTGGGAATCAGGTCCCTCCATAGCTTAAGTTCGTAGCAATGTAACACTGAAAGCACAGAGCACAAATTAGAAAATAAAATATTTTACGAAATCAGTGTGAGACAAATCTTCGTGAGCAACATTTTTAAATCCCCTCCATGAAATTATTCGATACTGAAAATTTTCTAACGAATCCAACGAGTTTCATTCGTAATATTGGAATACAGATGAATAAAGCACAACATTGGCTATTTTCGGTTATTTTTACATGTCAACCCCTTTCCTGCCCAATTATACTAGAGACAAAATTTTACCAGTACTGCTACCAACGAGACTCCTGACGAAAACAGTCTATTATGCTCTAATATCGTTCATTTTTTGTTTATACATCAGTGGAATTTTCGAGAAAAGAACTTTACGGTGCAACTTGACTGAAAGAAGGGGTAGGGTGATAGGACACTGTCTGAGGCACAAATGAATTATTAATTGATATTGACTGGAAATGTGAGAAGTAAAAATTACAGAGTAATAACAAGGCTTCAATACAGATAGCGGCAGTTTAGATGGATACAGAACGTAGCAGCTATGAACAAATGGAAACATTTGCACACAATAAACTAATAAAACCTGTAGCCTGTTTTCTAAGTTAGACTGCAGGCTAAAGCTCTCATCCACATTAACGTCTTCATATATTTCGGTCCTATGTTGTTCACACCCATATTGGTGATGCACGTTTCTCGACGTGCTGCATTTTCTTATTTATCTCAAACTTCTACTGCAAAATGTTGGGAATCAGGTCCCTCCATAGCTTAAGTTCGTAGCAATGTAACACTAAAAGCACAGAGCACAAATTAGAAAATAAAATATTTGTTGTAGGTCGTTATTTTTGTCTTTTCTTCTCTCACGGAATCCAGCAAAGTACTTCTAGGTCCATCTAGCACCTATTAGCGAGGCCACCTAAATTTCATTTCCATTAAGATCATAATTAAAACAAGAAAGAGACTGGAATGAAAGAAGTAGTTCTCCCGTCTCTAGTACTAATTCTTAATGTAATCACATTTTTCGCATAGAAGCACTCTGTTTTTGTGTGACTTTCATCACTAAAGTCTTTGCAACACTTCCACAAATTAATACTGTTTACATGCCAGATCCCCTTCGTAGTCCTGAAGTGCTCTTTACACAAAAAAACCATAAATATATCCCACGATTTCACTCCCAGTTTGTACAATTCTGCTGTCGTTGTGTAATTTCGTAGACTTCCACAGCTAGTGCGGCCAGTGTCATCATGAATAAAATCATTTAGGATTCTTGGTCGTGTTAATACGAAACTGCAAAGGACATAAGATGCCGACGATTCGATCATCTTTGGAGTGTTTAGTTGTTTTAGTGTTTCATAATGATGCGATTGATTACCCAAAAGGATTTTATTCTGTTGTTGACGTGTCTATAAAACATTATTTTAGTGTTGTTGGTGTTGACGTTCAGAGCTACCTTTATGAAACTTAACAAAGTAGTTATTTCAGTAGATATGTCTACTGTCAAATGTTAGAGGCTCTTTAAATATAAAACGCTTAAATCATGTCTAAATAATTAAGAGATAGTAACTGCAAAATATGCCACTACTCGAGAAAAATCAGTACCGTCTTTAAACTCTATCCACTACGGGATTTTACTGGCAGATTAAGTGACTATAAGGAAAGTGTAACGGATTTCTACGATCTCTGCTACAACTAAGTTTCTCTGGTAGGTTTATGAGGGAATGTACTGAAATCTTACCGTTTGTTGCAATAGAGAATAGCAAAATTTGTTACCTTTAATTTTGTCTGAGAAAAGATTCGTATAACTATAGTTTATATAGGACTAGTGATCATCTATAACAAAAGATTTATCAGATATTTATTAAAGACTGACTGACATTCAACAAGAAATAACTGTCGTGAAAGAATTTAATAACGTGCCTGGTCAATGAGTTATCGCTGCTGGCAAGCTGAGTGGCTGGTAATATAACACCGCAACCTGCGGGGTATATATACACGGTGCTTCAGTAATAACGTGCAAAATGTAACAGGAAGTAGAGAACGCTCCATTGAACAATGTGAGGTAGGGAACCTGGGGCCGGAGAAGCCATCTTAACGAGACATGGAAATAAAACAGTCTACCATTACTGTTCCCCAGCTTATTTACAACTAACACGCGTACAAGTTTACACATACTGTGCTATTTATTTACATGTACATTCTTTATTTACTGCAAGGAAACTAGGAGGACGAGGAAAACCCTCACGGTCTAGTAGAGTCACAACATCAAGTACGTTTTTCTGCGAATATCTGGGCGGCAGCGTAGGCGACAGTCTCACTGGATCATACCTTCTAGCTGACCCTTTCTGCCACCAGACACGTGCGCTTAAGACCCGTTAAACTGCATAAGAAAAATACTCTCCATACTGCTGACCGACAAGTGCAAATGTTAACCAGGGTGCAGTCTAGAAGGCTAATATTAAATGACTAATCGAATGCGTGTGTTAAGTTCACCAAATTTCACAAGGTTTTATTCATAATTAAACACAGTTCACTGGTCGTATTTTCCAACCAGTTACGTGTGGTTTTAACTATTGCTCGAGTCCCCAATATCCATATTGAACACGCTATAAATTTTAATGAAAATTGCTGAATACTGAAGAACATCGATTAATATTAAGCAAATCGATCAGTTCGCTAAACCACGGTCTAATGAGGATGATCTGAAGTTCACTCGAGACTAGCGCGAATTCCTAAGTGTCTGATACCACAAAAATACGAAGTCCGACTGGTTTAAACACAGTTAAAGTGCAGTGGCACTGTTTCACAACCGCACCTAAATGCGGTGAAAACAATTAGAGTCCAACCTTACCATATCAGAAACTAAGCCCCGTTGGTATCCGAAAATACAGTTAGGAACGCTCAAAAATAAATAGAGTCCCGCAGTAGCGCTTCTGCGGTGAAGTGTGACGGCACTCGAATGGAAAGAAAGAGTCCCACAGCTGCGATTTTGCCACAAAGTACCGTTTGCCTACAAAAACAATCACGAAGAAAATAACACAATGCGTGAAAAAACACTAGTCGCTACTGTGTTCCACACCGAAAATATCGCAATTCCGGATTCTTCGCGAAAAATTCTATCTTCCGTTTGCGCGCATAATTCGGCTAAGTTCAACACTTCTGGGACCGCAAAACTATCACCAAAGTGTCGCGTCGAACAACGTAGATCTGGCGTCGGCAAAGACGAGCTGAAGTTTGACGTGGGGCTTTATGTCAGTTGTTCTTAAATACCCTCGATCCGAAATTCCCCAAGCCGCGTCACGTAACGGCTTCCTATTGATCACCATTATTTGTATAACTTTTTACACAAAAGAGAAATCTTAATTCTATTTGCACCATTATATGCGCGCTCAAATACTCGTAAAAAACGTACCTCACACAGATTTATAGCTGCAATAGTGTGCCCAGAATTAATGTTTTTGTCTTTTGCGATTATCTTTGTAGAGTGCGAAAATAGTTTTTGTCCATGTGTGCCACTAAATAACATTACAGTTCTTATTAGGCACCACTTTCTATACGGATTTGAAGTGCTCTTTCTGATGTGCTGATTATAATTTATGTATATGCATAAGTTAAACAAATGTGGGAAAAATCATGCAAAAATTATTAATGAACAAACACAACATATCATAAAAGCTGCAAATATCACAAACTAAGCATGTTGAAATGTGTGTGAGAACACCCGCTGTTATACACTGCCTTGCTGGTCATGTATGCTTCTGGTATTACTTCTTTAATTAATTATTAGGAACAAATTAATAAAATTGGTGTTTTATCAGTGAAATATTAATGCTGAAAATTATACAAGTATGTCAGTCGTTGTGCTTCAGCGACATGTCGTGTCCAGAGAGGGAGTAAAAAGAACACATTGTAATTACAAGAGCTTACCTCGATCGATGAAATCGATGGGTGAATTTTCGCGTAGGTAGCTTGCAGAACTTCACCCTGTAAAGACTGTACAAGCTGAAGAGGGTGTTGAGGGACACAGAACTTAGTGTATAGCACAAGGAAACTCAGGTCTAATCAAACTCAGACAAATAAATTTCATTGGAAGTTCACTTCTGGCACTACTGGCTTTAGTTTCTTTATTCAGTGCACAATGTTACGATCCCCCCCATGAACCATGGACCTTGCCGTTGGTGGGGAGGCTTGCGTGCCTCAGCGATACAGATGGCCGTACCGTAGGTGCAACCACAACGGAGGGGTATCTGTTGAGAGGCCAGACAAACATGTGGTTCCTGAAGAGGGGCAGCAGCCTTTTCAGTAGTTGCAGGGGCAACAGTCTGGATGATTGACTGATCTGGCCCTGTAACACTAACCAAAACGGCCTTGCTGTGCTGGTACTGCGAACGGCTGAAAGCAAGGGGAAACTACAGCCGTAATTTTTCCCGAGGACATGCAGCTCTACTGTATGATTAAATGATGATGGCGTCGTCTTGGGTAAAATATTCCGGAGGTAAAATAGTCCCCCATTCGGATCTCCGGGCGGGGACTACTCAAGAGGACGTCGTTATCAGGAGAAAGAAAACTGGCGTTCTACGGATCGGAGCGTGGAATGTCAGATCACTTAATCGGGCAGGTAGGTTAGAAAACTTGAAAAGGGAAATGGATAGGTTAAAGTTAGATATAGTGGGAATTAGTGAAGTTCGGTGGCAGGAGGAACAAGACTTTTGGTCAGGTGATTACAGGGTTATAAATACAAAATCAAATAGGGGTAATGCAGGAGTAGGTTTAATAATGAATAAAAAAATAGGAGTGCGGGTTAGCTACTACAAACAGCATAGTGAACGCATTATTGTGGCCAAGATAGACACAAAGCACATGCCTACTACAGTAGTACAAGTTTATATGCCAACTAGCTCTGCAGATGATGAAGAAATAGATGAAATGTATGACGAGATAAAAGAAATTATTAAGGTAGTGAAGGGAGACGAAAATTTAATAGTCATGGGTGACTGGAATTCGTCAGTAGGAAAAGGGAGAGAAGGAAACATAGTAGGTGAATATGGATTGGGGGGAAGGAATGAAAGAGGAAGCCGCCTTGTAGAATTTTGCACAGAGCATAACTTAATCATAGCTAACACTTGGTTCAAGAATCATGAAAGGAGGCTGTATACATGGAAGAAGCCAGGAGATACTGACAGGTTTCAGATAGATTATATAATGGTAAGACAGAGATTTAGGAACCAGGTTTTAAATTGTAAGACATTTCCTGGGGCAGATGTGGATTCTGACCACAATCTATTGGTTATGAACTGCAGATTGAAACTGAAGAAACTGCAAAAAGGTGGGAATTTAAGGAGATGGGACCTGGATAAACTGAAAGAACCAGAGGTTGTAGAGAGTTTCAGGGAGAGCATAAGGGAACAATTGACAGGAATGGGGGAAAGAAATACAGTAGAAGAAGAATGGGTAGCTCTGAGGGATGAAGTGGTGAAGGCAGCAGACGATCAAGTAGGTAAAAAGACGAGGGCTAATAGAAATCCTCGGGTAACAGAAGAAATATTGAATTTAATTGATGAAAGGAGAAAATATAAAAATGCAGTAAATGAAGCAGGCAAAAAGGAATACAAACGTCTCAAAAATGAAATCGTCAGGAAGTGCAAAATGGCTAAGCAGGGATGGCTAGAGGACAAATGTAAGGATGTAGAGGCTTGTCTCACTAGGGGTAAGATAGATACTGCCTACAGGAAAATTAAAGAGACCTTTGGAGAGAAGAGAACCACTTGTATGAATATCAAGAGCTCAGATGGAAACCCAGTTCTAAGCAAAGAAGGGAAGGCAGAAAGGTGGAAGGAGTATATAGAGGGTTTATACAAGGGAGATGTACTTGAGGACAATATTATGGAAATGGAAGAGGATGTAGATGAAGACGAAATGGGAGATAAGATACTGCGTGAAGAGTTTGACAGAGCACTGAAAGACCTGAGTCGAAACAAGGCCCCGGGAGTAGACAACATTCCACTAGAACTACTGATGGCCTCGGGAGAGCCAGTCATGACAAAACTCTACCATCTGGTGAGCACGATGTATGAGACAGGCGAAATACCCTCAGACTTCAAGAAGAATATAATAATTCCAATCCCAAAGAAAACAGGTGTTGACAGATGTGAAAATTACCGAACTGTCAGTTTAATAAGTCATAGCTGGAAAATACTAACGCGAATTCTTTACAGACGAATGGAAAAACTGGTAGAAGCGGACCTCGGGGAAGATCAGTTTGGATTCCGTAGAAATGTTGGAACACGTGAGGCAATACTAACCTTACGACTTATCTTAGAAGAAAGATTAAGAAAAGGCAAACCTACGTTTCTAGCATTTGTAGACTTAGAGAAAGCTTTTGACAATGTTGACTGGAATACTGTCTTTCAAATTCTGAAGGTGGCAGGGGTAAAATACAGGGAGCGAAAGGCTATTTACAATTTGTACAGAAACCAGATGGCAGTTGTAAGAGTCGAGGGGCATGAAATGGAAGCAGTGGTTGGGAAAGGAGTGAGACAGGGTTGTAGCCTCTCCCCGATGTTATTCAATCTGTATATTGAGCAAGCAGTAAAGGAAACAAAAGAAAAATTCGGAGTAGGTATTAAAATTCATGGAGAAGAAGTAAAAACTTTGAGGTTCGCCGATGACATTGTAATTCTGTCAGAGACAGCAAAGGACTTGGAAGAGCAGTTGAACGGAATGGACAGTGTCTTGAAAGGAGGATATAAGATGAACATCAGCAAAAGCAAAACGAGGATAATGGAATGTAGTCAAATTAAGTCGGGTGATGCTGAGGGAATTAGATTAGGAAATGAGACACTTAAAGTAGTAAAGGAGTTTTGCTATTTAGGGAGTAAAATAACCGATGATGGTCGAAGTAGAGAGGATATAAAATGTAGACTGGCAATGGCAAGGAAAGCGTTTCTCAAGAAGAGAAATTTGTTAACATCGAGTATAGATTTAGGTGTCAGGAAGTCGTTTCTGAAAGTATTTGTATGGAGTGTAGCCATGTATGGAAGTGAAACATGGACGATAACTAGTTTGGACAAGAAGAGAATAGAAGCTTTCGAAATGTGGTGCTACAGAAGAATGCTGAAGATAAGGTGGGTAGATCACGTAACTAATGAGGAGGTATTGAATAGGATTGGGGAGAAGAGAAGTTTGTGGCACAACTTGACTAGAAGAAGGGATCGGTTGGTAGGACATGTTTTGAGGCATCAAGGGATCACAAATTTAGCATTGGAGGGCAGCGTGGAGGGTAAAAATCGTAGAGGGAGACCAAGAGATCAATACACTAAGCAGATTCAGAAGGATGTAGGTTGCAGTAGGTACTGGGAGATGAAGAAGCTTGCACAGGATAGAGTAGCATGGAGAGCTGCATCAAACCAGTCTCAGGACTGAAGACCACAACAACAACATGTTACGATATACGGCTTCACGTAGCTCTGTCAGCTGACTTCCATCTCGCGGTTCTGAGACTATCTTAAAAGTATTATCTCGATCCAGACGTGACACTAACACTATTCTAAGGCCTCAGCGCGGCGATGCCCGCCACATGGGTAGCGTCCCAAACGACGACCAACTGTGCTCTCTTTTGGGTTGGAGCGGGTCTCCTTATCGCAACGCTCGTCGAGTTTCTAGAACATTCCCTCTGAAGCACATCGCCAACGAGAGTGTGCATTACCATATATGGGAAACTCACGAGGTATTCGTGTCACTGTCACGAGCTGCTATGCGGGACCTCTGTCACGCGCTGGCTGACCAGACGCTGTTTCCATGTGTACTTAGCCTGTGTACCGACCGTCGCCAGTCTGTCGCTGTTTGAATACGCGATTGCGGCAACACCTCCGTCGTCTTCACAAGGCCACTAGCTTACAGCTTTGAATTTAATGCCGCATTCGATCCCTTAATAGTGGATTTCGTGACAGAGACCTTTAAAATGAGAACTCACTCTGCTCTGTACCTGCGCGGGTTCACAAGTTATAAATTTCCAGTAACTTGCACGTGTTGCAGATTTGTCAATTTAATATATTTTGGTGTAAAATTCGTATAAATCGTACCAGCATCGTGGCTGATTTGTCTGAACTGCTCTTTCATTTCCCGTATCGTACTTTGTCAAACTAATGTCTGTGTGCAATCAACACAAACGTGGATAAAGCATTGTCTTAAAACCTTGAGCTGGAATGTAACCGCCTGTCGCTTGTAACTGACAGGTCCGCGTGGAGCATTCTGCCACTGACCATTCGCCCCCCGCCATCTTAGCCCCCGCTCTCGCCTGCTGCCTGCTTCAGCCGGCCTTTAAGCGCGACCCGCTATCAAACTTCTCTCTCCAAATGATAAAAAATTACTGTTGTGTCACGTATTCAATTTAGCAATGAAAGTCCAGACACCTCATATTGTAAAGGAGACTGCTACCGTTATTTGACCTGCATAACGCATTCTCGTCGTGTAGGAGCAGCACTTCACAATTTTCATTGCCAGATAAGAAATGAAATAAAACTACCCACAATAAACTTACGACGATAGTGTGTTTTAACAAAACTGAGTATCTGTACACAAGCGTGCCTCTATCGGCACGATAAGTAAATTACTAATCACTTAGATTTCGATTGGTATGCTGTGTCATACTCAAGAGGTATGCAAATGTGGCATTTCATAAATAAAGTTATCTATTCCTAAAAACCCAAAATTTTCTCGTCAGCAGCGGAAAGAGACGTTACCTGTAGTGCAGCATTGTAAGTTTTTCACCATTGCGCTATGAGCCGAAAATATTTTCTTGTGATTTCCTTGTCGTTGTTTGATCTGACTGCTTGTAGCTCTTTCACAGAAGGGAGAAAAACGTTACAGGCAGCGCCACTGTATCCACGAACCATAACAGACGCTTTTTCAGAGGTCAACACGTTACCACAGACCTAGGGAAGAGGCATGCGTCCTGGCTTTCTGTTTCGAGGTTAATAGTAGTTAGAACTCGTAAACCGCCATTTAAAGTACGAAATTAGTTGTGATTTCCACATGCAACGACTTTCCTTGGCTGAAAACAGTAAATTTACAATCTTTTGTTACACCTCGAGCCACAATAACTCAGATTATTCAATGGAAATGACAGAAAAAATCAAATGAACTTTGAGGCTTAATTCCGTGCAGAGCAGGAAGTAACTCTTCGATCACAAAGTTTCCAAACATACCTTGCCTTGTTGCCAAATCTCAGTGACAGTACCAGCATGAAGGAAACGAACTGATGTGTTCCTACAGCGGGCTGGGAAGTGACCATAGCTGTCGTCTCAAAGATGCGGCTGCCACGGCCTGGAATACGTAATGCGCCTTATTCGAATTTTTTGTAACTAGCTATAGGGACTGGAGCGTAGTTACTAATAACACTCGGAACTGACTGCAAACTAAGCATCATAAATCAGTAACTCTCATAGTTGTTTTTATACTTATTTCGTAAGTGTACTCAAAACTAAAAACTCGTTCACGGACGTATTCGTACCGGGCCGATAGTCGAGCACAACAAACAAATAAAAATGGAAAAAGAATATAGATGTGTGTGTGTGTGTGTGTGTGTGTGTGTGTGTGTGTGTGTGTGAGAGAGAGAGAGAGAGAGAGAGAAGAGAGAGGGAGATAAATATAAAAAAGAATGAGAGAGAGAGAAAAAGATTGTTGTAAAGAAATTGAATAATGGTATGTAAAAATATCTTTCATTTAAATGACATGCTAGTGGTTCTAGGCGCTGCAGTCCGGAACCGCGCGACTGCTACGGTCGCAGGTTCGAATCCTGCCTCGAGCATGGATGTGTGTGATGTCCTTAGGTTAGTTAGGTTTAAGTAGTTCTAAGTTCTAGGGGACTGATGACCACAGTCCCATAGTGCTCAGAGCCATTTGAACAATTTAAATGACATGTTCCACATCATTACGAAATGTCATATTCATGATCTACGGAACAAGTATTAATCTAATGAAATCTAATATAATCTAGTCTAATCATATTGCTGACTAGCCATGAAGAGTTATCAGTGGTGGTGGTGGTTAGTGTTTAACGTCCCGTCGACAACGAGGTCATTAGAGACGGAGCGCAAGCTCGGGTTAGGGAAGGATTGGGAAGGAAATCGGCCGTGCCCTTTCAAAGGACCATCCCGGCATTTGCCTGAAACGATTTAGGGAAATCACGGAAAACCTAAATCAGGATGGCCGGAGACGGGATTGAACCGTCGTCCTCCCGAATGCGAGTCCAGTGTGCTAACCACTGCGCCACCTCACTCGGTAAAGAGTTATCAATTACCGAAATTTTTGCCAATATCAGTAACCGAATCTAAACTTGAAAATAAAAGACGACAAATTTTGTAATAAACTGGGACTCCTATCAATACCCTTTCGTCCCTGTTTACTACCCACCAAAGATGTTTGATATACCTCCATTCAAAAGTAACAAAGTGTGCATCGATTTAAAGATGATGCGCATGATGTGACGTTCTGCGATGGAGATACGAACCCAACACATAATCTTATTGTTAACTAAGTAAAATAAAATTTTACGTATCGGTTTTTCAATTTCTTTACAACAATATTTTACTGTCTCATTATTTCTTATATTTCCCACACAAACACACACAAACACACACTTTTTTTTCTTTATCGATTTTCAATTCCCCCTGAAGGGGGCGGGCTGGCAGCAGCTTACTACGCTGCTCTACAGCCTACAGACTTTTGTTTAAAAAAGGAAGAAGAAAGAAACAAGGAAAAACAGGAAACAGGCGATAAAATGGTGGTTTAAAGTGTAAAATGGCGTAAAAATGCAGAAAGTTAAAACAGAAAGCAAAAGGGGTTGGCAATGATGATAAAATACACAGGAATCAGACAAGGAAAATAGTAGACACACAATTAAAAAACATGGCGACAGTCTGGTTTCTGTTCGCAAGTGATAAAAAAAAGCACACCCAGCGTCAGTATGATGGCTGTTCGCTACACTTCCAAAAAGACACAACACGGAGCATGCACTGGAAAAACACACTGTAAAACACTGCACGAAAAAGGTGGCACAAAGATGGCACTCCCGATCCAAGGCAGATGGGGGGGGGGGGACCTGGAGTAGGGGGAAAAACAAGGAGGGAGGAGAGGAAAAAACGAAAAGGAGGGGGGGAACCAAGGAGGGAGAGGACTAATAAAGGGGGAGAAGGGCAGACGCGAGACGGAATGAGAGGTGGCAGAGGAGGGAAATGTAAAAGGACTCAGGGGAGAGAAGGGGGCAAAGAGAGGGGAGGTGTGGAAGAAAGAGGATAGAAGGGGGGGAGAGGGAGCCCGGGAAAAGGACAGAGGAAAGGAGGGGGAGTGAGGATCAGAGTTGATAGGAGGGATAAATGGAGGGAGAGAGGGCATCATCTGGGAGTGGGAGTTGATGGAAGCCACCTTGGGAAAGGAGATGTAGGGTGTAGAGATTGAGGGTAGGGGGGACACAACGGTGAAGACGTGGCAGGGGGCGGGGATCGGAGAGGAGAGGAGCAACCAGGGGGTGAGGGGGTTCAAGACGGCGGGAGGTGTAGAGGATGCGGATATGTTCGAGGAATAGTAGCAGACGGGGGAAAGGAATGAGATCGTAGAGGATCTGGGTGGGGGACGGGGTTTCTTAGTTTTGTGTACACTTATGAAAGAAATATAAAAATAACGTTGAGAGCTACTGATTTATGATGCTTAGTTCGCTGTCAGTTCTAAATATTATTAGTGACTACACTCCAGTCCCTAAACCTAGTCAGAAATGCGAATCAGAGGCAGTACGTATTCCAGGCCGTGGAAGCAGTGTCTTTGAGACGCCAGCTATGGTCACTTCCCAGACCACTGTAGGAACACATCGGTTCGTCTTCTTCTTGCTGGTACTCTAACTGAGATTTGGCAACAAGGCAAGGTGTGTTTGTGAACACTGTGATCGACGAGTTACTTCCTGGTTGTGCACAGAATGAAGCCTCAAAGTTCAATTGATTTTTCCTGTCATTTACATTGAATAATCTGTGTTATTCTCGCTTGAGGTGTAACAAAAGAGTGTAAATATATGGTTTTAAGCCCAGCAAAGTCGTGGCACGTGGAAATCGCAACTAATCTACCCACTACTGGCCTCGTAAGAGGAAGCCAGGACACATACCTCTTCGCTAGCCCTTGTGGTAACGTGCTGAGCTGTGAAAAAGCGTCTATTATGGTTCGCGGGTATAGTAGCTCAGCGTTTTCGGTCAAAGTGGCGGTAGCCCTCTGTAATAAAAAGAAAGTGAGTAAAGGAATCAACGATCAACTTGAATGGATGTCATGTGACGTCTGCCCAGAAGAAATGCAACGAACAACACCAAACAAAAAAAAAAAAAAACCATTGCCGGTCGGTAGCTCAGTGTGCTCGGTGAGAGGGTCAGCTATCCTCTGTAATAAAAAACTGAGTGAACGGATCAACAAAGAACCTGAATTGGTGTCATCGGCTGTCCACCACGAACTAACTCAAGGAACAAATTAGAACAAACTGAGATCTAAAAAAAGGTATCGCTGACTGTAATGTTTTTATCCGTTCTGTCAAAGAGCTACAAGCAGTCAGATCAAACATCGATAAGGAAATCATAAGAAAATACTATTGGCTCATAGTGCAATGGTGAAAAACGTACAATGATGCACAACAGGTAACGCCTCTTTCCGCTGCTGGAAAGCAAATTTTGGTTTCTAGGAATACATAACTTTATTTATGAAATGCCACATTTGAGTATGACACACCATACCAATTAAACACATACCCAATCGAAATCTAAGTGAGTAATATTTTACTAATTCGTGCCGATAGAGACACGCTTGTGTACAGATATACTGGCCGTGATGGCCGAGCGTTTCTAGGCGCTACAGTCTGGAACCGCGCGACCGCTACGGTCGCAGGTTCGAATCCTGCCTCGGGCATGGATGTGTGATGTCCTTAGGTTAGTTAGGTTTAAGTAGTTCTACGTTCTATGGGACTGATGACCTCAGAAGCTAAGTCCCATAGTGCTCAGAGCCATTTGAACCATTTTGTACATAGTTTTATTAAAACACACTTTCGTCATAAGGTTATTGTGAGTAGTTTTATAACATTTCTTATAATACAGTGCACAATTTTCGTAAGGTTGCCTTTTAGTGTTGTTAAAAAAAAAAATTAATCATCAACGATATATGCGAATTCTCTGATGTTATCTATAACAGTGTGACAATGCACATGCAGTTTATTGATTACATGCATGTAGAAAACTTGTTTGGAGTTAAAGCTTTCAAGCAAGGTTTGAAGAAGAATAAAATGCCATTACTACACGACAGCTAATGAAGAAAATACTTTTGTGCCGTATTTTGGCACGATGTGCTCTCCCCATACGTAATAAAAGAGTTTCGAGATGCATCTGCTGCCTGGCCGTCTATTAAATCTGAAAAGAACAAAATGTCGCAGAAGTTAACCCTTTTTCCACATGCGACTATTTGGGATTGAGAAGTGAAGGGAATTATTTTCAAAGTTCCATTAGATTGATAACTTCAGCAGACAGCAGAATTGCATTTAAAAAAATGTGGGTGTGAATTTACTCGAAATCCCGACGTCTTATCTACAATGCGCGACGCTTACCCTTACGCATCTAGCTGACACATAACTATTGCATCTCCAGAAATCAACAATAATTTATCCAGAACTTCCACATTCACAGTGCTGTGATATAATGCATATGGCCGGGTCCAGACTTTTGAGAGACAGACAGTTACAGCTTTTCTTCTGCACTGCACGACGTTTTCAACAAACAGAGAGCGCAATAAAGTAGCTCAAGTGGAAAGGAACACTTCCTATTTCAATTCCTACATCCAGTACTGTTAGCACTTCTGTGTAGGTGGCTATTACGTGATTTTATTTTGACATATAGAGTCGTATGTATGCACTGGGTAGCCGAGGCAGCTAGTTCATGGCGAATTGGTAAATCAAGTAAATGAATGTACTGAACATACTGCAAACCACTACAGGGAGCCTAGGTGTCAGAATTCTCATCCAGTGTAGCACAACGGCGTTATGATAGAAAAATGAGTCTCAGAGAAAGGGATCTGGTGGTCTGTTGGATTGATGGTAGGTAAATATACCTATGGTGTGGGTTCGATTCCAACTTCTGCCAATGAGTTTTGATAGGGAGTGACAGATTCTATTCTCTTCTGGCTACGCCAAGTGAAGAAGGTGTAATGGTATTGTGGTCTGAAATTCACATTAAACATGATATTCCATCTCTACCAAGTAGACATTAGGTTGAACCACAATGAAGTCAGGAGTGGCGACATACAGAAACTCTATCAATAGTAACCTTTCTTATACTAGTTATTTATTTCTAGTAACGAAACAAACCCTATGTAGGGTCACAGGACACTTACTCCGTCGTTTATTTGAACTTCTGTATGTCGATAAAATTGGTTCTGAACTGGGTATGCAACTCAGACCGCCCTTAACGCGGAATTTGATCCCTTCGTGAGAATACAGCTCGACTACAAACAATTTTCAAATGAATGTGAAATCTTATGGGACTTAACTGCTAAGGTCATCAGTCCCTAAGCATACACACTACTTAAGCAGTGAGACACAGAACTATCTGCGAGATCACAGTAAGTTCAAGGCTGTTATTCTGAGCTGCTGGTGGAGAAAAAAAGTCGGTAGCTGCTGTCTCTTTGTGTGTAGTCAACAACGATAGGTGTGGAGTTCGATTCCCAATCAGCACTGACCTCTTCGTCACATTATTTCTAGTTCAATTTTGCTCACATGTTGCTGCAGCTGTAACAAACCCTTATTTTACCTTCCTTTTCTCTGGAATATAACAGCGATAGGTGCGAGTTTGGAGTCCTGGAAAGGAAAAAATTAATGTTCCGTCTCGTCATTTCAGTTAAAACATCTAGCTACTGCCGAGAAAATCCGATATGTCTCAGTTGATTGTGCTTCGATAACAATTCGATTAGGTTTTTGGGTTCGAATCCTTGTCCAACACGAAGCTTTACATCACGGTATTTCAAGTAAGTTACTTGTGAAGAAGCAATATTTAGCATCTCTCGTAGTTCGTTAACAGGGACAATAGATGCTGGGTAGGAATTCGCATCCGTTCAAAATGTAATTCAAAGTTGATATTTGCTAACTGATACTGTCTAAAATCGAGCCATGTCACTCTCTGTATGCCTAGTCAGGAATGACTGTTAGTTTCCGTCAGCCACAGAATCTTTGCTTAGTCTGCATGACCTGGGTTTGAACCCATATGCAGAACGAGACGGTCCGTCGTGTCATTCGAATTTCATACATATTCTCAACAAGTGGCTCGTCAATAACTTAAATTTTTAATGTCATTTTATGTTAAATAATAATGTTACTTTGAAGAGGAAATCATGAATACGAAGAACTTATTACGCGCATTACCTATCTGACGTAATAATGAGAGTGGTAACATTCCTGGTATGCCATTTATTGTAATAAATGTGAGCTTACAAGCCTTAAGGACAGTCTTATCTGTGATAAGGTGTCCCCTGATATTTGTAGTAGTGTGGTATTACTTTACGTCTTGAGTTATTGCGATACAGAGCAGTGTTTTCTAGTGGTGACTTGTTGGAGCCATTTTCAATAGTCAAACGACTGTACCGATGAGCGATTAGAGGACATGCTAGACAGCTGTGTTATGCGGGTTGAATGCGAATCAGGCGAAATACAATTCAGGTCGTTCGGATACTTTTGAGCATGACTGTACATACAATGCACTTCAACAAAGTAAATAATAGAATAGTGTCATCATATGGCATTAGTGGCAAACGCTTGGTCTCTAGAACGCGTCGAAAGATGGATAGTCCTGAGCACTAGCCTCCCTTTAATTTTTATTGCTGTTATGACATTTCGTCAAAGTGGTTCACAATATTTGCTTACTGTGTACTTGAGCATTTAGTTGGACAGGATAATTACAGGTGACTGGTCTTCTTTTTCTGACTAAGATTGTGTGATCCGTTTGTGCTACGGCTGTATAATGAAACACATGCTGCTCGGAGTGTTACCAGATGATCACCTTAATGGGCCGGAATTTTGGCAAGGATAAAGAGGAGAACAGCAGGTAGAATGGCAGGTGCCGTGTGGAAGCTGGTGGGCAGTATCACGCACAGGTCGAGGCATGCACAAAAGCTGAGACGACGGGGAGTCGCCAAGTGACCAAGGGTGTCCCGCTGATAACGCACGATGGCGTATTGTTCCTAATGCTAGCCGGAGTGCTTTTTAAAACTTTCAGGCCCTCTCGCACAACACGCTGGCGCCCTTGAAATTGTTCCCTGTTGAGAGATAAACTTTTTCGTAACCTGCAGGCATTTGGATGGCGGAAAACGTTTTTGAGAGAACCATATCCGCTGGAACTGCAAAGTTTTTGTCCTCAGAGCCAGTGATAGTTCCACCCTGCTGGATGCCTGACAGTTTGTCGCGATCGAAGCCGGTGTATTTTTTGAGATATTTTTGGATTCCACCCCAGGTGATTTCCCGTGAGTGCTGAAAATAAATATCATGACTGCAAATCGGAGGGTTGCGTCATGAAACTTACCGACTTTTGGGAGCAAGGCATCCATTTGGGGAAGGACTTTTACTCGGCTTTTGGAGGGACACTGTACGGATTTTTGATTATGCAACTGACGAAGAGAAAATCCTGCACTGTGGAATCAGTAATTTCAGTTTTTTGAAGTATTTCACGATTAGTGCATGTGTGGGCGCTAAGCTAATGGAGTTCATTCGGGTACGGCGTGCTGTACGCCTCACAGGGTTCTCTGGGGGGGGGGGGGGGGGGGGGGGGTGGATATCTAGGTGGATATCTAGGTGGAATCCAACGTCAGAGTCTGAGGGCACCATGGCCTCGGACTTACAAAATTTTGCAGCGCCGAGCACGGGGTCCACTACGATGACGCCTGTCTGTGGTGAGCATATTTGTAGCTTCAATACGAACGGGATTTTCGGAGATGCTTAACGCACTTAGTGGCGTGTTCTTTCGACTTGTTGCAGCAGTTGTTCACTAGATGCGTATAGCTTAACCTTATAGTATTGTGGTTCACAATCACTGTCATGAACGTTAGATTTCGTTTATGTTCACACTCACAGTGAGAGGCGTCACATAGAGAATTCCAATCCTTCATGCCAGCATTGCCAGCCAATCATTACTATTTGTATGTGTGCTTCTTAGGTATTTTATTTGATCAGAGTTTATTTTGTTCCGTTATACTGGAACATCATGATCCGTGTATATTGCAGTGTATCCGTTGTTTCAATAAATAATCTTTTTCATTTCAATAGAGAAGGTTCCTTACTCATTTAATAATTCTGCGTCTGTTTCTATTTATTGGTTTATCACTAATCCTGGAGATACTAAAAGGTATGAAATAGATTATATAATGGTAAGACAGAGATTTAGTAACCATGTTTTAATTTGTAAGACATTTCCAGGGGCAGATGTGGACTCTGACCACAATCCATTAGTTATGAACTGTAGATGAAAACTGAAGAAACTGCAAAAAGGTGGGAATTTAAGGAGATGGGACCTGGATAAACTGAAAGAACCAGATTTTGTACAGAGTTTCAGGGAGAGCAAAAGGGAACAATTGACAGGAATGGGGGAAAGAAATACAGTAGAAAAAGAATGGGTAACTTTGAGGGATGAAATAGTGAAGGCAGCAGAGGATCAAATAAGTACAAAGACGAGGGCTAGTAGAAACCCTTGGGTAACAGTAGAAATATTGAATTTAATTGATGAAAGGAGAAAATATAAAAATGCAGTAAATGAAGCAGGCAAAAAGGAATACAAACGTCTCAAAAATGAGATCAACAGGAAGTGCAAAATGGCTAAGCAAGGATGGCTAGAGAACAAATGTAAGGATGTAGAGGCTTATATCACTAGGGGTAAGACTGATACTGCCTACAGGAAAATTAAAGAGACCTTTGGAGAAAGGAGAACCACTTGCATGAATATCAGGAGCTCGAATGGATACCCAGCTCTAAGCAAAGAAGGGAAAGCAGAAAGGTGGGAGGAGTATATAGAGGGCCTATACAAGGGCGATGTACTTGAGGCCAATATTATGGAAATGGAAGAGGATGTAGATGAAGATGAAATGGGAGATATGATATTGCGTGAAGAGTTTGACAAAGCACTGAAAGACCTGAGCCGAAACAAGGCCCCCGGAGCAGACAACATTCCATTAGAACTACTGACAACCTTGGGAGAGCCAGTACTGACAAAACTGTACCATCTGGTGAGCAAGATGTATGAGACAGACAAAATACCCTCAGACTTCAAGAAGAATATAATAATCCCAATCCCAAAGAAAGCAAGTGTGGACACATGTGAAAATTACCAAACTATCAGTTTAATAAGTCACAGCTGCAAAATACTAACGCGAATTCTTTACAGACGAATGGAAAAACTGATAGAAGCGGACCTCGGGGAAGATCAGTTTGGATTCCGTAGAAATGTTGGAACACGTGAGGCAATACTGACCCTACGACTTATCTTAGAAGAAAGATTAAGGAAAGGCAAACCTACGTTTCTAGCATTTGTAGACTTAGAGAAAGCTTTTGTCAATGTTGATTGGAATACTCTCTTTCAAATTCTGAAGGTGGCAGGGGTAAAACACAGGGAGCGAAAGGCTATTTACAATTTGTACAGAAACCAGATGGCAGTTATAAGAGTCGAGGGGTATGAAAGGGAAGCAGTGGTTGGGAAGGGAGTGAGACAGGGTTGTAGCCTATCCCCGATGTTATTCAATCTGTATATTGAGCAAGCAATAAAGGAAACAAAAGAAAAGTTCGGAGTAGGTATTAAAATCCATGGAGAAAAAATAAAAACGTTGAGGTTCGCCGATGACATTGTCATTCTCTCAGAGACAGCAAAGGACTTGGAAGAGCAGTTGAATGGAATGGACAGTGTGTTGAAAGGAGGGTATAAGATGAACATCAACAAAAGCAAAACGAGGATAATGGAATGTAGTGGAATTAAGTCTGGTGATGCTGAGGGAATTAGATTAGGAAATGAGACACTTAAAGTAGTAAAGGAGTTTTGCTATTTGGGGAGCAAAATAACTGATGATGGTCGAAGTAGAGAGGATATAAAATGTAGATTGGCTATGGCAAGGAAAGCGTTTCTTAAGAAGAGAAATTTGTTAACATCGAGTATTCATTTAAGTGTGAGTAAGTCGTTTCTCAAAGTATTTGTACGGAGTGCAGCCATGTATGGAAGTGAAACGTGGACGATAAATAGCTTAGACAAGAAGAGAAGAGAAGCTTTCGAAATGTCGTGCTACAGAAAAATTCTGAAGATTAGATGGGTTGATCACATAACTAATGAGGAGGTATTGAATAGAACTGGGGAGAAGAGGAGCTTGTGGCACAACTTGACTAGAAGAAGGGATCGGTTGGGAGGACATGTTCTGAGACATCGAGGGATCACCAATTTAGTATTGGAGGGCAGCGTGGAGGGTAAAAATCGTAGAGGGAGACCAAGAGATGAATGCACTAAGCAGATTCAGAAGGATGTAGGTTGCAGTAGGTACTGGGAGATGAAGAAGCTTGCACAGGAGAGAGCAGGATGGAGAGCTGCATCAAACCAGTCTCAGGACTAAGACCACAACAACAAAAATGGTTCAAATGGCTTTGAGCACTATGGGACTTAACATCTGTGGTCATCAGTCCCCTAGAACTTAAAACTACTTAAACCTAACTAACCTAAGGACATCACACACATCCATGCCCGAGGCAGGATTCGAACCTGCGACCGTAGCAGTCGCGCGGTTCCGGACTGAGCGCCTAAAACCGCGAGACCACCGCGGCTGGCACCACAACAACAACAACACTAGCAGTCAACTCGGGGTTTACCGTTAGGGCCACATAATATATTGCCTATTCAGATAGTCCGTTGCACATAGATTTCCGTAGCGTATCTAAAGTATGGTTCTGTGTGAAGGGTCATTCCGGTGCACAAATTCATGACAGGTACTTCCCACATTACCATACCACGGGGGCCTCTTGTAGTGTAATCCCCCGTAAGAAGCTGACTCTGACGCTGAAAAGACGGACCTATCCTTGACTCTCGGTGGTGCAGTTTAGATAAAATTTGTCATTCCTGCGGTTCCTGTAAAAGAGAGAAAGATATATTACCACTCTTGTTGATTGGTCCTAGCTGGTGTAATCTGAAAAAGAGAAAGACACACTCTGGTGAGGGATTAGTAAAACTTAATCCCTCAGCAGGTGAGGCCAACGCGTGGTTAGCCTGTGATGAGGTTGTTGACCCAGTCCACGGATGAGCCGGTTGCGGGAGCGTCCCGTCTTCGCGTAGAACTTCCTGGCGATGACGCGAAACCTGTCTCGGAGAGGCAGGATCCCGGTGTCCTCGTGGAGTTGGCGCGTCGGGAAGCGCCTTGGAAGATGCATAGTAGTCTTCAGGACGCGGTTCTGTATCCGCTGCAGAGTCACAATGTGAGCATCTGGGGCTTTCCCCCAGACCACGACCGCATACTCTAACAGTGGGCGAACCAACGTTAGGTAAAGCGTGATGCCGTGTTGCGGTGGCAATGATGACTGCGGGTTTAGCAACGGATACAGGGCGCGAAGGCGTCCTATTCCCGTAACAAGATCCTTGACAGAAACTAAGAGCCCATACGAAGTGTAAAATGGCAGGACATCACTGACAGGACGAAATTCCTCATTTAACCTTCACAGTTGTTCAGTGCACCCTCCACCAGGAGCCCGACAACCACGCAGAAGGTATCCAAAGTCATCCCATGCTTTAGCTAGCGTGTCTAGAGTAGTTGCATACACTGTGGTTGCTAAGCGACGGCACAGTTTATGCAGAGAGTGTTTCATATACCCACATACATACGAAGAGTGTTTCAAAAAACCTTACAAAAGTCACATATCGTGAAATGAAGGAACTTTTTAGGTAACTTGTGCAATGCGAGATCCATACGTTCATTACCACCAATGCATCCTTCAGCCAGGCCATTGTGAAGAAATGCTTTTCCATGCAGGTACCAGTGAAATAGCTCTTCGTCCTGTTGAAAAATGGAATATTCGGCGTGATCTCGATGTTGTGGAATAAGTTAGATGAACGACTTTACGAGAGATCCCAATTGGGAATTACATGAACAGTAGCTTAAAACTGGTAACTTTTAATTTTAACTTGTAAGTTAAAATTCACCTCAAGTTTCTGCCATCATTAATCTAATATTTTGAAATCGGGTGGTTCTTTTTGGAACACTCTGATTTATTATTTAATATTTGAAAATAATGCCTTAACTTTTTCTCTTCGCACTGCACAGAATCGTAAGACTTTCGCGTCACAGACTTGACATCAAGCAGCGATTATGCTTTAAAAGAACTCGATGACGCCGCGACAAAAGAGTTACTGCCTAATCACCTTCTATTGCTGTACATTCCGTGAACTCTGATGCCGAGATGGTGCTTTGTGTCTCTGTCCGTCCTTCTGTACTCCTTGCAAGGATGTAACATGAAAGGACTCGAAATTCGCATAGTCTTTCGCTTCCACAGAAAAGATCTCTGCTGTGATTGGGAACAATACTATTATCCTATGGGTTGGTGGTTAGCGGTGCGACGTATTAGATCGTACCGAATTACCTTCTCTGGGCTACGAAATTGTTGTTTGTATTGCCGAGGCATTTAGTTTAATCGTTACATTATCTTGGGCTATAGTTGGTAGTGTGTGATGAGAAAACGTTTTGAAGAAAAACTCTGTGCTTGATTTCTAGCTGTACTGCTCGTAAGTCAGTTTCATTATGCTATAAAACACACTGCAAACATAGCATAGACTTAACTGAACCACAAAGCTGAAAGTAGTTTCCTTCGAAAATATACAAAATGTTCATCGTATCAGGGATGTCAATAATTACATAAATTTTTTCGCTGAATAGATCGTTCTCTTGTCGAATCATTTATTACTGTTTAACTTCATCAGATAGGAAAATTGTAGGCTGCGATCGAGTGACTTTATGCAGTGGTGAGGCATTTTACACAATACTGATGCAAGGTAGGATACAAAATCTCTGATGACACACGTTTGGAATTTATAAAAACTAGTTACATAAGGTCATGGTCGATTGTGAAATTGCAGATAGATGCGGGTAGACTTGTGCTGGTTTGGCAGGAGGCACACAGCGACTCGTTACACGTGCGAGTATAGCTCACGGGGAGATAGCTTGGGGAGCTGTCTATTTGAACAGCAGGCGACACCTCGGCCTCCAGTACAGGCGAAATATACGGCCCATAAAGTAAGCCGGCTCTAAGATGGGCAGCAGGTAGTCTGAAGGTTTACTGCGAGTCGTTTCCTCCAGGAGAATGCTGTTGCAGTTCCACATGCTCTGTGAGGATGCCACCGCGGGGAAAACTCAGAGGCCGCAAATTATTTCACAGCTGCCTCATAAGTAAATTCCATGCTAATATATAAACAGATTAGGCAATGGCAACACATGTAAGCGAGAAACGGTTTGAGGAAGCACTTCTAAACACTCACTGTGTAGTGACGATGGTACTTTCGACACGCATGGTAGAAGATACCTTCTAAACGTCTTAAGTGATCTTAAACAACAAAATGTCAACAGACACCTATTTCAAAACTGCTTTAGAATTTCCGTTAACGTAGTGACATTTGAGGTATGAGATGGTTCTTTGATATCGAGGCTAAAAAGACTTTTTTAGTAACACAAACTGCAAACTAATAAGGGTAGAGGTAGTATTAGGTCTAGGGGTAGCCACTTTGATTACAAATGAAACACCCACCGTCCCAGGTACTAACCCCGTCACCGCTTAAATTTTGAATAAAAATCATCGGCAATAGCTGCCGAAGACTTCTGGCAAACAAGCCATCTCATTCAGCCAACGGCCCTCTCAAGGAGGAAGAAGAAGCGGATGGAGGTTCAGGACCGTCTCTTACCTCTGGGGTGGGAAACTGCCACTAAAAGGCGCAAGGATCAACAATGGTCAACGTCATGAGGATGCAGAAGGTAATAGAAACAGTTGCATTAAAGACACATAATTTGTATCCAGAGGACATTTGGCCTGCAATTGAAAAAAGTATCGTGATGATCTCTCCATTGGCAAAAGATTCCGGACTAGTCTTCCATTTCTCCGGGAGGGGACTGTCAGGGAGAGGCGGTCATGACAAAAAGATTCAGGTAACCTAGAAAAGATCGTGTTCTACGAGTTGAGGCGTAGAACGTCAGAAATTTTAATGTGGTAGGGAAGCCAGAAAATCTGAAAAAGGTAATACTAAGGTTCAATCTACGTATGATAGTTGTCAATGAAGTGAAATGGAAAGAAGACAAGGATTTCTGGTCCGGTGAGTATAAAGTTGTATCAGCAGCAGCATAAAATGGTATAATGGGATTAGGATTGTTTATGAACAGGAAGACAGGGCAGAGAGTGAGCGATTTTGAATATTTCAGTGAAAGGGTTTGCTCTCATCGGAATCAATAGCAAAACCAAAACCGACAACGATATCTCAGGTACACATACGGAAATCGCAAGCCGAAGATGATCAGAAAGAGGAATTATACGAGGATATTGAATGACTAGTTCGGTACGTACAGGGAGATGAAAATGTAATAGTCATGGGGTAATAGTCATGTGGTTATGGGAAAGGAGTAGAGGAAAGCGTTACAGGAGAATATGGGCTTGGTACTAAGAATGTGTGAGGAGAAAGGCAGAGTTCTGTAAGAAATTTCGGATAGTAACAGGGAAAATGTTGCACAAGAATCACAAGAGGCATATTTGGAAAAGGCCGGGAGATAAAGAATGATTTCATTTAGATTACATCATGGTCATGCAGAAATTCCGAAATCTGATATTAGATTGTAAGATTTACCCAGGAGCAGATATTCTGTCAGATCACAGTTTAGTAGTGATTAAGAATAGGCTGAAGTTCAAGTGAGAATCAACGCGCAAGGAAGTGGGATACGGATTTACTGAGAAACGAAGAGACACGCTTGAAGCTGTCTAAGGCTACAGCTACCGTGATAATTAGTATCTGAGTAGGAAGTTCAGTTCAAGAGGAACGGACATCTCTAAAAAGGGAAATCACAGAATTTGGGATGAAAAGCATGTGAAGCAACCATAGATAACAGTTGATCGGTGAAATAAGGAAGTACAAAAGTATTCCCGGAAATTCAGGAAGACAGAAATACAAGTCACTTAGGTACTAAATAAATAGGAAGCCTAGGGAAGCTCAGGAGAAATAGCTGAATCGAAAACTAAATGATTGTCGGAATGACTGACTCAGCTTACAGACAAGTCGAAACAGTCATCTGTGAAATTAAATGCAACGGTGTTAACATGAAGAGTGCAATGAGCATTCCACTGTTAAATGCAAATGAGAGGGCGGACAGGTGGAAAGGGTACAATGAGGGCCTGTATGAGGGGGAATACTTGCCTGACGAAGAGCTAGAAGAAGAGACAAGAGTCGATGCAGAAAAGATAGCGGATCCAGAATTAAAGCTTTGGAAGGCTTAAAATCAAATAAGGTAGCAGAGATAGATGACATTCCATCAAAACTTCTAACATTATTAGGGGAAATGGCAAGAAAATGACTATAGGCGTTGATGTGGAGAATGTATGAGTCGCGATATACCATCTGACATTCGGAGTAATACCATATATGCAATTCAGTAGACTGCAAGAGCCGACAAGTGCGAGAATTAGCGCACAATCAACTTAAAATCTTACGCACCCAAGGTACTGTCCAGAATAATGTACAGAAGTTCGGAAAAGAAAACTGAAGATCTGTTAAACGACAATCTTTTTGCCTTTATGAAAGGGAAAGGCAGCAGAGAGGCTGCTCTGATGTTACGTTTGACAATGGAAGCCGGACTTAAAAAATCAAAATACTTTTATAGGATTTGTCAACCTGGGAAGAGCGTTCGAAAATGTAAAATGTAGCAAGATGTTCGAAATTGTAAGATAAAACAGTAGGTAAGCTATAGGGAAAGACGTGTAATATACAATATGTACAAGAGCCAAGAGGGATTAATATGAATGGATGACCAAGAACGAAGTGCTCGGATTGAAAAGGGTGCAAGACAGGGACATATTCTTTCAACTACTACTGTTGAATCTATACATATGGAAAACACTGACAAGAAGAAGGGACAGGTTGGTAGGTCGTCTGTTAAAGCATCAGGGAGTAGCATTCATGGAACTAGAGGGAGTTGCAGAGAGTAAACAGTGTAGACGAAGACAGAGATTGGAATACATCCAGCAAATAACTGACGACGTAGGTTGAAGTGCTACTCTCAGATGGCACACTACAAGAATTCGTGGCGGGCTGCATCAAACCAGTCGGTAGACTGAGGACTCAAAAAACCATTCCTGCAAGGCTTTCATTCTCGCGAAAAAAATGGTTCAGATGGCTCTGAGCACTATGGGACTTAACATCTATGGTCATCAGTCCCCTAGAACTTAGAACTACTTAAACCTAACTAACCTAAGGACATCACACAACACCCAGCCATCACGAGGCAGAGAAAATCCCTGACCCCGCCGGGAATCGAACCCGGGAACCCGGGTGTGGGAAGCGAGAACGCTACCGCACGACCACGAGATGCGGGCTTCATTCTTGCGAAGCGTGTCTTCAAACCACTCGCAGTACTCCATCCTTCGATAAGGGTCGTATTCGCTCATAACGTGCAACGACCTTGGAATCTACACTTTCCACTTCGCAGCCGTCAGAATTCGCCGTACGCGTGCTCGGCTTACCCGGCTTTCACGTGCACCCTGCTTCAATTATCTCTGAGGTGACCTAGTAAAATGTTTCAACACAGCAGCGCTGGCAGCTGGACTTTTTAATGTTTTTGGTTGACTCAACCATTCATTATCCACATCCTGAACAGTACCGTCGATTTCAAATATTTGCCGAATACGATAAATTGTCATGTTAATGGCTGAGTTCGGTACACATTGAGCCATTGCCGTTGCACCTCCAACTGTTTTCGTACTTCCAGTACCTCTACAGTAAGGGTTCGCGCTGCTCAAACGACAATCTTAGTTCATTCATTGCCGCATTATAATCTGCTGGAAAACGAACATCAAGATGTGTTGGCAAGACAGTGGATCATGCTACCGCTCAAAACGGCAACGATATATAATTTTGTTCCAAATACGAGGGCTATTCCGAAAGTAAGGTCCGATAGGTCGCGAAATGGAAACCACGGTAAAAATCAAAAATGTTTTATTTGCAACAGTTAGATACACCTTGCAGCTACTTATCTCCATAGTCGCCGACCCGACTTAGACGTGTATCGTAGCGTTGTACCAACTTTCCCATACCCTCGCTATAGAAGGCAGCCGCCAGTGCTCTCCGCCAATTCTCTACGCTGGCCTACGGCTCGTTGTCTTGTGCCGAAATGTTGTCTTCATAACCAGCGGTTCATGTGACCAGAGCTGAAACTCAGAGGGAGACAATTACGGGCTGTATTGTGGGTACTCTCACATTTCCATTTGAAAACGATGCAAGAGCATCTTCATTGCCCCTGCAGAATGCGGCTGAGAATTGTCTTGAAGACGAAACAGCACGACAGTTATGTAATGTTAGCTGCATAGCTTCAGGGGAAATTTCTCACCAGGCCCCCGTACTTGGCGGCAGACAATATTTTCTAGACATCTTTACGCACTCACTGCGAGCTCAGAAATGAGAAGAGCGACGTGATGCTAACTGGGGTTATACTAGAGACACTACCCAACACATCTGTGCAAAGCTTTATCGGATTTTCATAGTCGTTTCCATTTCGTGACCGATCGGACCTTACTTTCGGAATAGCCCTCGTATATTAACAATGAAAGAGTGTCTACATTTTTCTGCACCCCTCTCTAAACATAGTGTAGTCACATTAATGAGACCACCACCTACATCTACATCTACATTTATACTCCGCAAGCCACCCAACGGTGTGTGGCAGAGGGCACTTTACGTGCCACTGTCACTCCCTTTCCTGTTCCAGTCGCGTATGGTTCGCGGGAAGAACGACTGTCTGAAAGCCTCCTTGCGCGCTCTAATCTCTCCAATTTTACATTTGTGATCTCCTCGGGAGGTATAAGTAGGGGGAAGCAATACGTTCGACGCCAACGTGCAATTACCACACAAAGACCGCAGCTGGTAGCAGCAGCAGCAGTCGGGTGTGTATAAAGCGTTTCTTGAGGACGCGGATAACAGTACATTCATTGTCTTAATGTGGAAACAGAACGATTCATCAGACGTCCAGAAGGGTGTGATGATTAGTTTTCAGACCAGGGTGGAAATGTTACCGAAACGGCTACGTTCGTAGGCTCTTCGCGTGCTGCTGTGCTTAAAGTATGCGGTGCAAGGCAAAATGGCTCCATCCAACACTGACTCCCAAACTTTGGTGCTCCACGGGCAATACATGACGGGCGAAGGATGACTGCGCCGATATGTACGGAGAAACAGACGTATAACTGTTGTGCTACAGACCGTCCATATTAATCAAGAGTTTACCGACAGTGTCTCCTCAGCGACCGCTCAACGAACGTTGCAGCGTATGGGCCTTTGCAGCAGGCGTGTGGTTTATGCATCCTTGCTGACTGCTGTTCATCCGCGACTAAAGCAGGAATTTGTATGCCTCTGAGCACTATGCGACTTATCTTCTAAGGTCATCAGTCGCCTAGAACTTAGAACTAATCAAACCTAACAAACCTAAGGACATCAGATACATCCATGCCCGAGGCAGGATTCGAACCTGCGACCGTAGCGGTCGCTCGGCTCCAGAATGTAGCGCCTAGAACCGCACGGCCACTCCGGCCGGCCAGGAATTTGTACGACAGCGCTGAATCTTGATGAGAGGCTTTTTCATATGAACGACGCTTTATTTTCCATAGGACAAATGGCCGTTGGCGTCTACGGCTCGAATGTCTAAAAACTGCAACAATCATCGGAAGGTCCAGACCGGAGGAGGGAACGTTGCGACCTGGAGAATGTTTCAGTGGCATTTCCTGGGTGATGTCGTCGTTCTGGAAGAGATAGAGGATCAGCACAAGTGTGCACCTATCTTTGGAGACCATGTACCTCCTACATGCACAATGGCATCTACGAGCAGGACAGTGCAATGTGTCACAAAGCTCGCAGTGTATATGCGTGGTTCGGAGAGCAACAGGATGAGTTTACCGTACTCCTATGACCACCATACGCCTCAGATTTCAACCCTGTTCAGAATCTTTTCGACCACCTCGATCGGGCGGTACGAGCCACATGAATTCTCAACCGAGAAATCTAGCGGAGCTGCCTACGGCACTGGAGTGAGCGTGGCTACACATTCGCTTCAGCACCTACCAGAACCTCACTGTCTCTTCCTGCATGTCTCGCAACGGTCTGCGCTACAAAAAGTGGTTATACAGGCTTTTGACAGATGTCCATATGAATATGAGTGGACAGTGGATGTACACACATCAAAAAATGTTTTGCATCACCTCGATTCCGAGAGTACCCGAACTTATACAGAAAATTGCAGTAGATATCAACATAAACATCATTCCCGCCCTTCCTATTGCTCATGAAAACCACACATTGCATGTTGTACCATCAACAGCGAGACGTTCAGAGGTGGTGGTCCAGACTGCTGTACACGCCGGTAACTCTAATACCCAGTAGCACGTCCTCTTACATTGATTAATGCCTGTGTTCATCCTGGCATACTATCCACAAGTTCACCAAGGCTCTATTGGTCCAGATTGTCCCAATCCTCAACGGCGATTCGGCGTAGATCCGCCAGAATGGTTGGTGGGTCACGTCGTCCATAATATATCCCAGGAATGTTCGGTAGTGTTCATGTCTGGAGAACATGCTGGCGACTCTAGTCAAACGATGTCGTTGTCCTGAAGGAAGTGATTCACAAGATGTGCACGATGGGGGCGCGAATTGTCGTCCACGAAGATGTATGCCTCGCCAATATGCTGCCGGTATGATTGTACTGTCGGTCGGAGGATGGCACTCACGTATCGTACAGCCATTAAGGCGCCTTCCATGACCACCAGCGGCGCACGTCTTCCCCTCATAATGCCACCCAAAAATGGCAGGGAACCTCTACCTTGCTGCACTCGCTGGACAGTGTGTCTAAGGCGTTCACCTGACCGGATTGCCTCCAAACACGACTCCGACGACTGTCTGTTTGAAGGCATATGCGACACTCATCGGTTAAGAGAACGTGATGCCAGTCCTGCGCGGTCCATTTGGCATGTTGTTGGGCCCATCTGTACCGCGCTGCATAGTGTCGTGGTTGCAAAGATGGACCTTGCCATGGACGTCGGGAGTGAAGTTGCGCATCATGCAGCCTACTGCGCACAGTTTGAGTCGTAACACGACGTCCTGTGGCTGCACGAAAAGGATTATTCGACATGTTGGCGTTGCTGTCAGGTTTTCTCCGAGCCATAATCCGTAGGTAGCGGTCATCCACTGCAGTAGTAGCCCTTGGGCCACCTGAGCGAGGCATGTCATCGACCTTGTCTCTCTGTATCTCCTCCATGTCCGAACAACATCGCTTTCATCTACATCTACATACATACTCTGCAATCCAACATACGGTGCGTGGCGGAGGGTACCTCGTACCACAACTAGCATCTTCTCTCCCTGTTCCACTCCCAAACAGAACGAGGGAAAAGTGAATGCCTATATGCTTTTGCACGAGCCCTAATCTCTCTTATCTTATCTTTGTGATCTTTCCGCGAAATGTAAGTTGGCGGCAGTAAAACTGTACTGCAGTCAGCCTCAAATGCTGGTTCTCTAAATTTCCTCAGTAGCGATTCACGAAAAGAACGCCTCCTTTCCTCTACAGACTCCCACCCGAGTTCCTGAAGCATTCCCGTAACACTCGCGTGATGATCAAACCTACCAATAACAAATGTAGCAGCCCGCCTTCGAATTGCTTCTATGTTCTCCTTGAATACGACCTGATAGGGATCCGAAACGCTCGAGCAGTACTGAAGAATAGGTCTTATTAGTGTTTTATAAGCGGTCTCCTTTACAGATGAACCACATCTTCCCAAAATTCTACCAATGAACCGAAGACGACTATCCGCCTTCCCCACAACTGCCATTACATGTTTGTCCCTCTTCATATGGCTTCATATCGCTCGCTTTGGTTCACTCCAAGACGCCTGGTCACTTCCCTTGTTGATAGCCCTTCCTGCACGAAGTAACAATGCGGACGCGATCGAACCACGGTATTGACTGTCTGGGCATGGTTGAACGACGGACAACACGAGCCGTGTACCTCCTTCCTTGTCGAATGACTGGGTGATTGGCTGTTAGACCCCTTCCGTCTAATAGGCGCTGCTCATGCACGGTTGTTTAGATCTTTGGGGGGGGGGGGGGGGGGTTTAGTGACATCTCTGAACAGTTAGAGGAACTGTGTCTGTGATACAATATTCACAGTCAACGTCCATCTTCAGGAGTTCAGTGATGCAAATTTTTTTTATGTGTGTAAATACGAGTACCATATTTTCAATGTGGGCAGTGTCGCACAGAAGAGCTGAAACTCGCTTACTGATGCAATTCCCAGGGATAGCCCAGATTAGGATATACATCCAATTCCCATTTAGCAGCTGCGAAGCATTGCCGGGTTCGCTGGTTAATTTATAAATCTTTGAGTTGTATTGTTCATATACACAGCCGACGTAACTTCTATAGCTTTTGCAATAAAATTGTTACTAAAATAAAAACTTGATTTCGTAACACGACAATATTTTCGTCGACTCTCCGCCGCTAACAGTTCACAAGCGTAGACGTTAATTCACAAAGTTGAATGGCAAATATTAGCGAACAGTAGTGTGTAATAAAAAGTAAGCTAGTTACAAAACATTTGTACATTTCCTCTTGTCGTCTTTCCAGTCTACGTTATATTAACTTCGTGGCTATCAGACTATCGGTCTCAAATATCGGAGCTTTGTATAGTGAACACACTTCATCACGAAATAAATCTGACTGTGTCCAAAACGAAGATGTGTCTTTTATACTTTTAAAATATTGAAGTCATCCAGTCTCGATTAATAGTTATGCTTCTTTCTCATTCACATTGAAGTAACCATAGCCACATTACATTTCCACTTATATTGTAATACCAATATGTTATTAGACGAGAATTATTGATTCACAAACACTACACCGTTTCAGCCACAATTCTCATAATCAATCCCGTGCACCTTTCAGCGAAACAACTGAATTAATCAACGATGCGGCATAACGCTTTTGACTCCTAATTATCTTTCTACCAAATTTTTCTTACTGTTTATCCACGACGACGTAGCGCGCGACCGCTCCGTGTGGGAGGTCAACACCGACTCTCCTACACACAACAATACGTCGCGTGACCACTAGCGTAGGGATACTGTTGTCATCATAGAGCAAGACAAAGCTCCCTCAGGGGAAAGGCGCGCTCGGCTCCGAATTCCACAAGCCGGTGATGAGTGAGGAGCACAATATCGATACGTTACATCAAAAACAGCAGTGCTTCTTACACACTCACGTAGAAATGCACAACATGGCATACAGATAATAGAAGTAGAAGTGAACCAGTAATTCCCAGAGCCTTAAAGAATCTTACTGCTACATACAAAACAGCTTCAAACGACTGATTATTTGACAACTTAGTTACGTATTGTGTTGTATACTTCACATAAAAAGTGTAAAATCTTTGCTGTTGAAGACGCAACCCCTTATTGTGTTGGCTACTCTGGTTTCAGATTATTCACCAATAGGTTAATGAAAAACGGAAAACCAAAACCGGTAACCCAAAAAAGTGATATAAGATAGCTGGTACATTCAGTGGTATATTTGGATACACTCAGTAGAATGTGTTGCCACTAGAATTAATAGTAAAGAAGTAATAACGTAAAACTTTGTCCATGATGCGGAATTTTGCTGCATAGACAGGGAAAATTTGGTAGGCGATAAACTGTTTTCCTTTTATTGTCTTGTAGACGGTGTCACCCAGAAAAAAGCTTCGAAAATGTTTTAAATTAAGTGTAGAGTTTGCTGGAAGTTGCTGCGCACTCTCATTCTCAAATACTGGATGAATTATAGTACCTACAGACATATACACAGTTTCGAACTTTAGTATCTGAATTATTGTGCTATGCCTTTAACATAGAATTATGCCTGTTAATGAGAAGATTACGATAGCATTTAAATCTGTAAATTCCGAAATAATTACATGAAATACTCAAAAAAATTTCTTGGCCCTGGAACACTCACTCTCAAAATGAGATACAGAGACCATTTTAGCTCTTTAGTAATATAGATCAGGAAAACTGCTGGTTTTTATCAGAACATAATTAAGAAGGAAATTATACGCAACATTAAGTAGCTTCAAAAAAACTGAGCTATATATGTATAAAATTTATAATTCATCTATCACAGAAAATATTTAGATTGGAATAGCTCCTAACACTGCCGATAACGATGTAATAAGTATTGTCACAGGGAGTATACAAGAAAGAATTAAAAATTATGATCAAGAGAAAGAAAGCGCTACATAACTTTTCAAACGGTACAGGAAATTACATTATTACAAGAACATATTATTGAATAAGCCACCTAGCTAACATAGAAGACGACGCACTCAGTTACAAGCAAAAGATGTGTGTACAGAATAGCCAATTTATTCAGAAATCTCTTAATAGTTGTTTCTCTACAAAGCTATGTGGACTAACCACCAACATTTTCATTCAGACTCAATTATTTTCACATTATCACTAGAAAGAAAAATACAAGACATCACTTATAAAAAAAAGCTGACACTAAAAACAAATCAAGTAACCAACCCTTTCCTCCTCAATCTAATCTCTTGAGAGTTAACTTTGTGAAGCGATAATATAAAAATTAGGTTTACTATCTTTTTTCAATATTCTACTTTCTATAATTCCATTTACTTTTTTTTATCAGTTGATGGAAGGCTCTCAGTGTAATTAACAGAGGATAACTATTCTGCAAAACTAGCCTGTACCCCTTCAATATTTTCTCTTTGTAACTGACTACTGGAAGATATAATGAATATAAGGCACCCTTGGATTTTTTGTGTTTCCTGGTTTCTCTGTTTGTCCCCTTTTGAACAAAAATTCAGAGGTTATTTTCATTGTAGAACACCTTCTAATAATAAATATTTATCCATCCAGGCAATCATTTATGGGTGTATGCTCAAAATTTGATGACAACACATTATCATTGGTAAATCACTCCTACATACAAGTTCATTAGCAATTTAAGAGATACCACATACACCGCATCCTTGTCAAAAACTAAATTATTGTTTCAAACATCATATTCAATGTTATGGCTTATATCTGGGCAGTAGCCATAGATGTTTGTGAATACCTATAACTCAGCGCAATAAAAACATAGGATCCGATAGGGAGAGAGAAGCCTATATGGGAAAATTTTGTGACTTTTATGCTCTGTATTTATTTTATGGCTCTGTGATATTAATTTGTCTCCGATTGACGCATTAATTCGAAATATTAAGGAAAACCTTAACGTCAGACTTTTTCCCATATCAAAAATTTGTGGGATTGTTATGAGCTAAGATTCTGTACTTCCCAAATCGCTCTTCAACTAGATCAGTTTGGTGTACGACGATCTCTATCATTTGGTTTTGATTTGCACCCACTATTACGTTTACACGATGATGTTCTGTGTAGGTTGTCATGACTGTTGAAACGTTGCTCTTGAAAAATTCAATAAGTTGGGTGTCTGATGCTTCAGCTAATCGGGCCACCAGACTCTGTCCTCTTTAAAACTCTTTAGGTCTCTCATTGCACGTCGACCCCGGCCACTGAATGGAAATACGAAGGTGTATTACCCTAAACAACCTGCACTGATGCCTGTTCCGTACTGAACACGCACAGTTAAATGCCACATTGCATTTTTTGAAGTAAATTAATATCATATAGGGAGAAAATTGTAAACATTGTTTGAAAAATATACTCCATGGTAAAATCATATTTCCATTCTACATGGTCTATATTAGTCTATTAAACGATCATATTCAATCAGCCTGCAACTTTACCTAGCAATAAAACTTGGTCATCAAAGTGCCTATGACATTTACGCTGAATGTTGATTTGAAATGACACTGAACAGAGAAAAAATACATCATATAAAATATGGATAGCCTTGTGTCAATAGTATTTAAGGAAAGATTCTATTTGCAAACGCTGTCAAAGAAATATCTCCGTTAATACTCGCCTGCATCCTCCTTGTTGCAATTTTCAGCTGTAGTTTCATCAGCATATCCCACTTAACGCACCTATTGCGAAATTTTGTAACTTGAAACTACCTCACCACTAACAATAGTTCAGCGACTAATAGACGACCTTGTATGATTCGTCGCCGTCACCCACTTCAACTTGTGTGATTTTATTTCCTTCTCCACACTCGTCACAGGTGTTGTTATCGCATCAATGTAGGACCCAAAAAAGATTAGCAACGTTGTCTGATAGGGTAAATGAACCACCCTTCAAATTAAAAGTTGACAAGAGCATTCCGATTATCTGTTAACGGTCAGATGGTAGTGACGTTTATGGCAGTTGCAGGTAATGTCTCATTCTGACATCAGTAATAAGGATTTCGAATAGATCCTGTACGATAAGGTGAACACAGCTTTGGTCTCTATCCGTCGACCTATGGAAAAAAAGAATTAACAGTTGTCTAACATAGGAAGTTAAAAGCAGCTCCTGCAAAACTTCCTCTCTCTTTTTCTTGTATCCCCCACTCCCCCACACCCTACTCTTTGTCTCTCTCTTACCCTTGTTAATTAATCTTCTTTTCGGACACCATTCTCAACTTTTCATTCTACATCATGAACACTGCAACGGTGGATGGACATAAAGATGTTCAAATAAAATAATCTTTTTAAAACAGGTCTGTATTTGCAGACGCTGTCAAAAACACTCTGATAGGCCACTTATTCTTTTATTTATCCCTTATGTGACGTAACCTCTAGTTAACTACAAAGATATCATTAGACGGAAATGTCCGTACATACAATATTAAGCGAGTTTTCAACACTCTTTATTTCCTTTGACTGCATCACCTAATGAACCGGAAATCTGCTTAATCGTTTTACAGAAAATAAATGTTTCTATGATTTATAAATGTAAACAGCTTCAAAGTTAATATGTAGTCCGGTGATGGGTTCGATGGCTTGAATACTTGAATTCTAACCTCATCATGTGGAACTTAGCGAACTACATGTTCTACAGTCTATACTTCCGAGATGGGCACTGATCTCACAGGCATAGCGTTTTAATATAGTAATTCCTTACTGTCAACTCTATTCTACATCTACATAATTACTCTGCAATTCACATTTAAGTGTTTGGCAGAGGGTTCATCGAACCACAATCATACTATCTCTCTACAATTCCACTCCCGAACAGCGCGCGGGAAAAACGAACACCTAAACCTTTCTGTTCGAGCTCTGATTTTTCTTATTTTATTTTGATGATCATTCCTACCTATGTAGGCTAAGCTCAACAAAATATTTTCGCATTCCGAAGAAAAAGTTGGTGACTGAAATTTCGTAAATAGATCTCGCCGCGACGAAAAACGTCTTTGCTTTAATTACTTCCACCCCAACTCGCGTATCATATCTGCCACACTGTCTCCCCTATTACGTGATAATACAAAACGAGCTGCCCTTTTTTGCACCCTTTCGATGTCCTCCGTCAATCCCACCTGGTAAGGATCCCACACCGCGCAGCAATATTCCAACAGAGGACGAACGAGTGTAGTGTAAGCTGTCTCTTTAGTGGACTTGTTGCATCTTCTAAGTGTCCTGCCAATGAAACGCAACCTTTGGCTCATCTTCCCCACAATATTATCTATGTGGTCTTTCCTACTGAAATTGTTCGTAATTTTAACACCCAGGTACTTAGTTGAATTGACAGCCTTGAGAATTGTACTATTTATCGAGTAATCGAATTCCAACGGATTTCTTTTGGAACTCATGATGATCACCTCACACTTTTCGTTATTTAGCGTCAACTGCCACCTGCCACACCATACAGCAATGTTTTCTAAATCGCTTTGCAACTGATGCTGGTCTTCGGATGACCTTACTAGGCGGTAAATTACAGCATCATCTCCGAACATCCGAAGAGAACTGCTCAGATTGTCACCCAGGTCATTTATATAGATCAGGAACAGCAGAGGCCCCAGGACGCTTCCCTGGGGAACACCTGATATCACTTCAGTTTTACTCGATGATTTGCCGTCTATTACTACGAACTGCAACCTTCCTGACAGGAAATCACGAATCCAGTCGCACAACTGAGACGATACCCCATAGGCCCGCAGCTTGATTAGAATTCGCTTGTGAGGAACGGTGTCAAAAGCTTTCCGGAAATCCAGAAATACGGAATCAACCTGAGATCCCCTGTCGATAGCGGCCATTACTTCGTGCGAATAAAGAGCTAGCTGAGTTGCACAAGAACGATGTTTTCTGAAACCATGCTGATTACGTATCAATAGATCGTTCCCTTCGAGGTGATTCATAATGTCTGAATACAGTATATGCTCCAAAACCCTACTGCAAACCGACGTCAATGATATAGGTCTGTAGTTCGATGGATTACTCCTACTACCATTCTTAAAGACTGGTGCGACCTGCGCAATTTTCCAATCTGTAGGTACAGATCTATCGGTGAGAGAGCGGTTGTATATGATTGCTAAGTAGGGAGCTATTGTATCAGCGTAATCTGAAAGGAACCTAATCGGTATACAATCTGGTACTGAAGACTTGCCTGTATCAAGCGATTTGAGTTGATTCGCAACCCCTAAGGTATCTACTTCTAAGAAACTCATGCTAGCAGCTGTTCGTGTTTCAAATTCTGGAATATTCCATTCGTCTTCCCTGGTGAAGGAATTTCGGAAAACTGCGTTCAATAACTGCACTTTAGCGGCACAGTCGTCGGTAACAGTACCATCAGCACTGCGCAGCGAAGGTATTGACTGCGTCTTGCCGCTTGTGTACTTTACTTACGACCAGAATTTCTTCGGATTTTCTACCAACACGGTTTGCAGACAGCATCCAAACCTACAGCTGAACATACCTGCAAAATTATGTCAATGTACGCCACACAGTCTAGGAGCTATGACGTTTATGGCTATGGCCCAGCGCCCGAGTGAGACTCGGGAAATTGGAAATTTGTGACAAGCTTCTATGGGACCAAACCGCTGGGGTCATCGGTCCCTAGACTTACAACTATTTAATCTAACCAAGACTAACTTACGCTACGGACAACACACACACAACATCCATGTCCGAGGTACGACTCGAACCTCCGACGGGGGGAGCCGCGCTGAGACTCGGGCACGTCTCGAAAGTGTTAACCTAGCTCTAGGAAAGAATGTTCCAGACATAAAATGTGGAATCCTACTGTACATGTCTAAGTATTTGATAAGCGTACACAGTGTAATGTCAATGGCGTTTACAGCAACTGTAGGCGGTACACATAAGGTGGGGCGGCGAGCTGCCCCTGTCCACGGCGATCAAAATACGGCCCAGTGCCCAGTAGCACGGTCCAGGTTAAACGCCGCTGGTGATAGTCCTAGGAACGCTGCCTAAAGACTACATACCGAACAATTGTTTGATGACAATGATAGTGTGGTGGTGGTGCGGGACCTTCAACAGGTTCTTTAACTTAAGCAAAAAAGTATCAAATTTTTCGATGAGGGGACAAACGCCTGAGTCAAAAGAATGCAGGGATTGTTATTTATTTATTATTATGAATGCCATTTATTTCTCAGCTCATTTTCAACTCCCCATACCGATATGAAGTATGCTGCCTAACTCACGACAGGAGAACAAGAAGAAACGGTAACTCGCTATGCTTAGCCAGTACGTCTAGGTGTCCATTAACAATGAAAAGAGTCCTGGTGTACGGTTGCAAACGAGATACACAGTTTTGATCAAACAGTTCATATATTCTTGTGGAAAATTCACCAGTTCCTACTTGGAAAAACCAAATATGAAATCTATGAAGACTTTAACATCCCATCAGTTAAAGATCCAAAAGTAGTTAAACTTCATACAATATTTGCTCTCCTTGGAACACCAATTCTCATAAATGTCCGAAATGCATTACGTTTCCTCTTTATCCTTTTTTCGTTTTTTCTTCTCTCTCCGGTAGGGGAAGAATGGCAATTTTAAGGCATGCACTGTTCTTTTCTCCAAAAAAACAAAATGTTCAAATGGCTCTGAGCACTATGGGACTTCACCTCTATGGTCATCAGTCCCCTAGAACTTAGAACTACTTAAACCTAACTAACCCAAGGACATCACACACATCCATGCCCGAGGCAGGATTCGAACCTGCGACCGTAGCGGTCACGCGGTTCCAGACTGAAGCACCTAGAACAGCACGGCCACACCGGCCGGCTTCTCCCAAAAGGATTATATTTATTTATATACAGGGTTTTCCCCAATTCACGTTTCACAGTTCTAGGAGTTGTAGAGGGTACTTAGTGGATCAAATTTCACAAAGGACCATGTGTCCGGCAATGCCACCCAGCGATGTTACAGAGCGTCAAGTATTTATATATAGGGTGAATCCGTATTGATGTTGCAAACAATCTAGGATGATGTAGAAGGATGACGGTATCAATTTGGGGTAAGGGTCCGTATGCCAGGAACAAACCAGTCGTATGTTGTAAGCGAAAACGGTTCTGCTTCCTCTGACAGTGGAACACTTGTAATGGTATTGTTGTACTTAAGATTCTAGGATAGGAAACATTCAGAGGTGGTAGTATGGACAGAAACGAGGAAAAAATATCTGGTAAACATGGGCTCTATGATGAATACATGAGAAGCTTTGAGGACTCTTTCAACTTCGCCAGTGTAAAAGACATCTCCTCTATCGAACAAGTGTTAATAACTCTTAAGGTACGCATTTTAGCGCTCATGTTTACTAGGCATTTTTGTCTTCTTTGGGACTGTACCACCACCTCGAAAAGTTCCTATCCTAAAATCTTGGCAACAACAGTGCTTGTAAATGTACCCCACTGTCAGAGGTGTCAGAACGGTTTTCGACTCTTTTCTTTCCGTTACAGTCACTCTTACCTCAAAATGATACATTTATCCTTCTCCAGCATCTTAGAAACTTTGTAACACCATCGTGGGATCACCCTGTATATACACACATTTAAAGGCGCCGGCCCCTATAACTTATCGCTGTGTAGCGTAGTTGGATGACGTTGCCGTCCATTGGTTCCCACGTAAAACTTGATCCATGAAGTCCGCTCTACAACCTCGAGAAGTGTGTAACGTAAATGCTGAAACACCCTCTATATACCAGTCTGCAATGGTAGGAGGCAATATGTGTACCACTAGGTATACAAACATACTTGGAATAACATGAAATGTCTTTAAAGAAAAAAGTACTAAATAAAATAAGAGAACTTTACTAATTACAGTATTTTAGCGTTTTTAGGCAGTTGGTTACACATACATTTCGTAGAAAAAAGAAAACCGGGTACATAATGCAGAGAACCAGTATTTAAAGGTGAGACGACGTAGTTCCAGAATCAGTCGATCCAATAAAAATCGTATGCTGCCGCTTGCTTTCGATAGCACGGAATGAAATTCCATCGAAAACGATCAAAGTGCCACACTTGAGAAAAGCTATCAAAATTGTTTAATGTCCTGACTCGAAGCAGCCATCCAAAGAGAAAGAAAGTTAATGTTTGTCTTCATAGTTCGCATCACAGAGTTACTTTAAGTGTCTAACTCAGTGCAAATTGCCAGAGACACAGACAAAAACCCACTGCAAAATTGTTTGTTGATTTTTTGACCAGTACATACTTCGAATGATCACACGTTCACCTGATGAAGCATTCAGTCGATTCACGGTCACCTACCGACTACATGTGATAGTGATCGTTTGTACCTTCACTTCCACCGGTGCACGTACTTTAATTAAAACAGTGTACATTGTAATATAGTAATTAGACAAAGCGGCCCTGATGAAACATGATATCGTGTATCAACAACATAGCAATATAATTAATAAAGATATCAACACCCAACGAAATAAAACATCATTCCAAATCAAACCAGTTTATTTTAGTAGATCTGCTGTTTAAACAAATGGACTACGTTTAGACTGCATTAATTTTGAAAGCTTTTTTATCAAACATTGTAATTATAACTAGCCTGGAGAAAGTTATATGTAAAAATTGTTATTGTTGCACCAGACATCTGGAAATGCGTAGAACACTATCCAGATATTGTAATTGTTATCTTTTATTTTTCTATAAAAATTGCTAGGCTATCTGTGAAGCTTTATTATCGCTATCATAAAATCGGATACGTAGCCGTACGGCTTGTATTATGAAAACCCTTATTCCGACATGTCAGTATCCAAACATTTTCTGGAACTTCCTACTATTTAACATGTCAGATTGTGATAGAGAACAAGAAACAGAAATTAATTACTCTTCCCACGAATCAGGCAAAATCAGGTCCCTTGTATCTGACTGCGAATTTTAAAATATTCTTGACCGTCTCCTAAGAATTAGACAGTAATTCTCCTGCAAGCAACAGACAACTTACCTAATCATGCTGCTGCAGCTGTACGATTATTCTACATCGATTAACGTGCTAAGATAATTAAAAATAAATACGACGATCCACGTAGAGAGCAATGAATGGTCACACTACTGATGCAACTATTACCTTTTTTTCATTTTTATAGAAATTGAATGATTAGGAGGGTTTTAGTCAAGAAGCCTTAAGCGGTGTAAAAAAAAGCATTCAATAAAAACTTTGGAATTGCTATAATCTGAAAATTGGGATTTACAAACTTACGAACTTCATTTGTTTTCCTTTGGCACTATGATTAGCAAAGACTTTAATTACTCCACGATGTCTATAATCAGTAACTACGTATCTGGTGAGAACAAACGTACGAATATTACTTTCAGTGTATATGACACAAATCTGACAAAATCTCTCGAGTGCGCAGGCAAGCAACAACTACGTGCGGTAAAAAGGCAAATTAGCAAAAATCCTCGATTAATACAAAAATCTTCCCTGGCGTCACTATCAGGGTAAGGGGAGGCTGCGACCTTTTCTGAGGCGCGCATTCTCTCAACGCCAGGCTGCGTCTGACCATCCTCAACAACAGTTCACTCGCTGCCACTAGCGATAATAATGTCCCAGTCTCGGAGTCTATGTATACACCAACAGCAGAATGAAGAGCCATCTTTGTAAAAGGATCTTAACAGAGAGGAACTCGAGACACGAGTCACGCTTTGTCAATGGAAATCAGTTTTTAAATAGAACATGAATTGATGATATTAAGGAATGTCAGACAATCTCGAACAGTTTCTGAACTAACATAGCGATCTGTAATGGTATTGACGTTCAGAGTCGGTTACTTCGAAAAAGATGGTTACTAACAGTGATACGTGAAGCTCTTCAATGGGCTTCGGAACACAGCTGCTGAACGATAGTTTACTTGAGGAGTGAGATGTGGTCCGACGAGTCCCGGTTTCTTGTCATTTCAAATGAAGTAATATTTCGAGTGCACTGATGACCAATTGTGACGATTAACCAAGAGTGTGAGGGGGATGATCTTCATGCCAAGGCTAGTTCTCCAAGGTTTTGCGGGCATTTCTTGTATTATGATGTAGGCCCACTCATTCTGGTTGCAGCTAACTTGAATCTGGGTTTTTATTTCAACATTCTCGTTGACTAAGTGCTTCCTTTTCTTCTACATCTTCATAGTGAGTATACTGTGGGCGCCTGAGATGACCACATCAGTCACTGTTCACATGTCTACACTCATATTTTCCTGCACCTAGCCACAAGGGCCAACTATATCACCTTACGCTATTCCCCTAGCAAATGTCTGAGGCCATTTGGAACAGCGAGTGAATCAAAGCGATCAAAATTACTGAAATTTAGTAGCTCTGCGAGTTATAACTTTCCATGTGTGGCTTTATCAGGACTTAACGTATCTGATGAAACATATGGAATCTCTTTCGCACAGAACTGAGGCCATTACGAAGGTTATACGAGGTGTTACACGGTATAGATAGATCTCCTGATGATGTCACATGTTTTGGAAGGTCTACATATCATGTCAAGTGCGAGTACTATGAGTCAATAAAACACTTACTTTTGAAACATTACATGCTATGAAACTATAATGGTGCACCACGTTCTTCTCCCACTCAGTGAGCTTGTAGCGGCTGCATGCGTAAGGGGATGTTGATGATGATTATTGGTTTGTGGGGCTCTCAACTGCGCGGTCATCAGCGCCCGTAAATAGTCGCAATTTTGACACAGTTAAATTTTTTCACAGACCAATCTAGCCACTGTCACGAAAGGTGATGAAATGATGAGGACAACACAAACACCAAGTCCATGGGCAGAGAAAGCCCCCAACCTAGCTGGGAATCGAACCCAGGGCTCTGTGATCCAGAGCCAGCAACGCTAACCACTAAACCACGGGCTGAGGACGCATACGTAAGTGGACCTCATACAGCCAGATGTTGCATTTAGCAGCGAGGGCGCAGAGACACGTCCACACCGAGACCTGATTGGGCTTGCAGCACCGCAGTTACCGGTTGCAATCACGGAGCCAGTCGGCACATAGCCTGAAAGGCAGCGCTGGGCCCAAAGAGTGGCAGTGGCTGACAAGTCTATGGTGTGTCGCTAGGGGCGTCGAGTTGGTGCACTGGCTAAGGTCGTTTCAATCTGGTGGGATGGCCCAGGATACACCAGGTCTGAGTGAGTCGGATCTACAGAGCTGATACCGACACATTCGTCTGAGCCGATGGCAGAGCCTGTTGCGGGAAGCAACTCACAAGTCATCGGATGGCAGCTTATATGGTGCACTTGGCAGGCTTGTTTTGCTTTGGTGTGGCTGGCCCAAGGAGCTGCCACAGGATGGTGTTCAGTGCAGTAGCCCTCTAGAATTCGTTCACAGACACCAAAGAGAACAGACATCGGGGAAGCAGAGCCTGTGGAGCAGGAATGAACTGCAATGGTCACCTTAAGGCCTCTTGGACCCTGAGGAAGCAGACTGTCTGGAGCCAAGAACAGCATGGGAGCAGCAGAATTGGACTGAAATGGCCAGTGCGTTACATGGCCAGTTGTAACATAGACATCGTGGAGGTGCGGTAACAGACGGTGCTTCCGATGCAATAAATACAAATGGTGGGCATTGACAATCGTCAGAGCTGGTGGTGCTGTGTACCAGGATCAGCGAAGTTGTTTTTTGTTGGTTTGTGAATTGTTTGTTGCTGTGAAGAAACAAGTTGGAGCTTGTAAGAGATCTGTGATCCCACGAACATCGATGCTAGTATCCGACACCCAGGTCGATAGCAGACAGGAATCGATTGTCGAGCGCTGCAGGAAGCAGTGAGACTAGTGTCGAGGGCAGAGTAGCACTGGGGAGTGTCGAGTGAGAAGAACTGTTGGAGAGACGGGCAAGAATGGTGGTCGAGTGAGTTGTAAACGGTAAAATTCACCGGAGTATGACGAGTGAGCACGTTCCCCTGATCGTCGTGCGGTTGACCCTCACTAATACCGATTTGCGAGTGATATGAAACAGAAAGTAACAAGTGCCGAATTACGTGTTTCGCGTCAACCGCGTCGGCCAGCAACAACTATGGATTGCAGTGAGGATTGTTGTGAATGTTAACCATCAGCATTGCGTGTGACGAATCACCGAAAATCAGCCTTTAATAAAAAGATATAATCATAATAAGACATATAAGGCGAAGGTAGCAACTGCCTCAGAATTTGTGTGTTAGTAGTATATATATATATATATATATATATATATATATATATATATATATATATATATATATAATTTTGTACATCGCTACCTTTGTGGTCCTTAATAATAGACAAACTTTCAATCATTCCACTATTCAGTCTCAAAACAGACGCACTCGGTTGAAATACCCCCCGAAACCACAGCAGAATAACCGATAGTCTTTCATCCATAAAGCACACGGTCATATAATCATAATAATTGTTTGGCGGCTTCGGTAAATTACACAAAATCCAATAAAGAAATTAAACGGGGGTGTTTCAAGCTGCGGGTGATTTGATTGTGCCAGAAGTGCATTTAAGTGTATTTCCGTGCTGTGGCCATGCTGTTACACAAGTGTACCATTATTGTTTTGAACTGAAAACACGGAGAAGCTATTTGTGATAAGTCACTGAACCCTTTACTTGTTTACGTGTTTTTCTGGGAGATGCTACAGCAGATTGCTTACCTGTGTAAACAATGTTATCCTGTCTGTTGTTCTGGACGCGGGAAATTGTCGGTGTTAGTAGACGGTTGATCCTTCTAGTGAACCATTTTCCTTGTTGCTGTTTTAATTTGTTGTCCTCTTGTCAAGTGACCAGTTAGCGAATGTCATATTGTTTTATCTACATAATTTATGCTTATATTTTAGAATAAAGACTGTTTGTTCCCTTGTGCGCTTGCCTGCTCAGTGTAGTATATTAACTAACACGTATTTTCTTCTGTTATAAGCCGGATTGGGTTAGTGTTGCACTATCGAACACACTTATGCCAAGCATCTAAAACCAACTGTTATTTATAACTATTAAGGCATGGAAACAGCATAGGAGCACTTACTGTAGTGTTGACAGTCTTATTTTAGGCACTAATTTCACGACCCTGTGTATGTATGTAAAAATTAACACTACAGTACTTGATATAAACATTAAATTTTTTTATTGCATACATATTTCTCGAGCATATTAGACTTGGGAAGAATATTCTACACCTTTTTAAAAAATCACAGAGATGGAAAACAATTACTTTAAGGCTTACACCAAGTCTGGCAGAAACAGCAAACGCTTAACGATTTTACCAGCCCAGGTATTTGCTGCTGACAATAAGTAACTAATGATACAAAGATCGAACTTTTGTCTTATTTATCAGGGCAGGAAACTGAGACGTTAAACAGCACTTGATTTTATTAGGCATTTTTCAGGGTTTGTAGAACAGTATTTCAAGGTTGGTTCAAATGGCTCTGAGCACTATGGGACTCAACTGCTGAGGTCATAAGTCCCCTAGAACTTAGAACTACTTAAACCTAACTAACCTAAGGACAACACACACATCCATGCCCAAGGCAGGATTCGAACCTGCGACCGTAGCGGTCGCGCGGTTCCAGACTGCAGCGCCAGAACCACTCGGCCACCAGCGGCCGGCAGTATTTCAAGGAAAACTCATGTTTGACAACTACTATTACTAACACATCAATAACACGCTACAAGCAAATGTTTCTGAAGGCAGTAATAGAAACATAGTTTGCAACATTTTTCGGTACTTTACGCAATTCAGACACTTTGTCTGATTTTTTGATAAATATTTCGGATAATTTTCAGGACAGCCCAGATAAAGCTCTTAAATTTTAATCCCAGGCTTTCATTTGAGAAGAGGGAAGTTAGGTGACGCAGTTGTTTAATATATGATTCAAGTCGATCAGAATCTTTTGAAAACAGCTGAGATGAGGTACACTGTAATTGGCTCTTTCATTTTAATGATGACTTAAACACTACGCTATGATTAGTGGAGAGGAGAGAGAGGTGTGTAATGGATTCTTTGATAAGTAATTCATATTTGTGAGCATAGCCCAGATGGGGCTATTGTAATTGCCTATTTCATTTCAACACTAGGCTCTGATTGAAGGAAAGAAGAGGGAGGTGGAACACTATGTAGTGTACCCTGTGCACTCTATTTTGCGTATACAGAAGGGTTCAGAAAAACATAGACACTCATTGATATTGTCAATGGAACAAAATGGCATACCATTACAATCTTTGCACGACGGGACGTTTATTTTATGTGTTCAAAGTGACCCCCATTAGCAGCCAAAAATGTCGACACCGCAGAACTGTTGACCTACCTACGACTGTCTACGTGTTACCAGTGTGAGAGCCGTACAGGACGCCTCGATGGTTTCTCGTAGACCGTTCAGTGTGGGTGGCTACTGTTGATAAACTTCATTTTTCTTTGTCCCCCATTGGTAGAACTCAGGACGTCGAACGTCTGGGGATCGTGGTGGGTACTCAGCAGCTCCTCTTCGGCCTATTCATCGCCCAGGTAGATTTTCATCCAAGTAGGCTCTGACATCTCTGTGTTAGCGAGAGGGAGCACCATCTCGTTGTAGGTAAAACCTTGCATTTGCAAACACCTCTCGGATGGCAGGTAAAATCGTTGTTTGACACCACATTGCACTCGAATCAGCGCGTGTTTTTATGTACCTAATGGAGGGCCATCTGTTGATCGTTCACAGATTAAAACAGTGCTCATTATTGTCGTTGAAGCCAGTATCCACACACCCCAGCAGCCGGAGGGGTGTCTTTCTCTACCTTGTCTCCAAGATCGCAACCGATTTACCCACTCAGTTCTCAATCAAGCTTTCGTTTGCAGTCGCAACAAACAAAACTCAATGCCACAAGAGCGGGGAAGAGCTGGTGTACAGAGAGGAGGGAGGGAGGAAATTGACATAGAGAAGGCGAAAGAGAGACAGAGCGATGGAGTGCGAGAGGGGGATGAGATGATGGATACAGAGGGATAAAGAAGGAGGAGATGCGCAGACAGAAGAGGAAAAGGTGATGGACAGGGAGAGGGGAGGAGAATTTGATTAGCGCCTTTATCCAGTTACCATATGTATTTAGCAATTACAAGACTTGCCAGGTTCGCTAGTAAATCACTTCATTGTTTAGTTTTTGTCATTTTCAGGTGTTTTATTTATTTAATTTTTTCACAGTACTATCACTACAGTTCAGAATATACAACACTTTTCGCTTTTCGGGCGCTATGTGGAAAGATCATGAACTGGTTTTCTGAAACAAGGCCAGTGTTAATGGAATAGATGGGGCGGTTTTTTTTTTGGGGGGGGGGGCGAGGAGAGGATTAGCGGGACAAAAGTACCTAGGTGCAGGTGTCTAATTAAATGGAAATCAAACTTACGCTTTAAAATCTGCACCTATGATTTAGAACTAAATATTTTAGCGCTGGAGACTCTCAGTAGGTTTCTCGATGTACTCGTATCGGCAACCTGCGTGAACCAGGATCATGCTCCATATTTCAAGCGTTCCTTGTCGCTGTACCTATGGCCGCGTTAAATTCTCAGACTTAACGTGTAGTTTGCAGAGATACACATGTGGGGTTTTATGCACATCATTGACCAAAGGTCGTTAAGGTCACTACGACTTTGACTCGTTGTTGCTACCCACAATTAAATTCTCTGTCTACATCTGTATCTATATTCCGCAACCCATCTTACCATGATGTTGGTGGAGTGTGCTTCGCTTACCAGTACCATTTCCTACCATTTCCTGCTCCGATCGCGAAAGCTATGCAAGGGAAATGTCAATGTGTACGCCTCCCTATTAGCTCGAAATTACCTGGACCTAATTTTTTTTTTTTTGCCATACTAACTCAGCGTCATGTATACGCGAGGAAGTAATGTGCTATTTCCTCTTCTTGAAATGTATAATTTCAAACAGTAGACGTTTCCGACGAAACAGTCTCTATAATGTGGCTCTGCCATCCTATGTTTGTGGTCAGCAATTGCCGTCCACTGCGTTTGTATCACATCGTTTTGCAGGTGACTGGGTCTGGCGCTGGTTTTACCCGAACTGAAGTTCTCACGGTAAACCCCGACACAAACTTGCTTGGAAAACACACAGCCTGCATACTTCGGAGATGTAATGTACCATGTACCGGGCACCCGCGATATGGACTCGATGAAATCGGCTGATATCACGTGTCTTGAATGGGCTACGTTTGACAGTCAAGCTGATGACTAGTGCAAGGTCTGACAACGTCCAAGTAATTTAACATAGCACTTTTCTAACAAACGCCTCTGAACTCTCTTCTTTCTCACTCCCTCTGTCTCTTTCTCTCTCTCACTCTGTCCCTTTCTCTGTCTGTCTTTCAGTTCCTCCCTTCCCTGACTTTCAATCTATCGCGAATAAAAACAATCCTGATAGGGGTTAGTTTTATAACCATAAAAAGTGTTTCAGTAGCCTCTCCTTCTGTCTTTCTTGGCGCTTAAATCTACTGGCCATGCTAAATATTATTTTACCGTTAGTGTTCCCCTACCGATTAGCTCAATACTTCTTCAGTCCCTCTGAGTGAGTTTATCTGTGACCAGATGGTGTTTCTCAATCCTCAGTGAATAAGCTTTTATTATTATTATATTTACATTTAATTTAGGAAACGTGACTTCTTGGATGCCATTATTTACTAAAAACTTGAAGATATGAGTGCTCCTCTAAGAAAGTAAGAACTGCTTTTTTTTTCGCGAGTTAAGCTCACTCAAGAACGTACTTTACAGAACTGACTCCTAAGAAATATTCTAGGACTAACAAGCTGACAGAAACTAAGATGTTCCATAGGAATAATTTTACGTCAGCAAAAAGAACTGGGGCACTCACGGAAATAAAAAGTTTTCGATGCGTAATCCATTATGAAAAGCGAGCTATTTTTTTGTAGATCCTCATAGAGCAATAGTGAATAATGATTACGACAGGGAATTCATATCCCGTAATGATTTAAATATTGCTTTCTTACTGCAGTTCACTCTCATGCTCGCTGAACAATACCAACATCCCTATCCAATGGGGAAGTGCATCATATCTAATGACTACGTCGTCGACTGTATATCAGCTTTAAAATTAATTATTTTCTTGTTTGCAAAATTTGTTATCCATCTACACTATGCCCAAACGTCTAATGAAATTTAGTTAACGGTTATCAATGACTTTGTGTTGTATTTACAGCCACAGGGTATAGGCAAAATAACGTGAACACCTGTACTTACTTGGTAATGGTTTATTAATAAGGGGTTGGCCGGCCGAAGTGGCCGAGCGGTTCTAAACACTACAGTCTGGAACCGCGCGACCGCTACGGTCACAGGTTCGGATCCTGCCTCGGGCATGGATGTGTGTGATGTCCTTAGGTTGGTTAGGTTTAAGTTGTTCTAAGTTCTAGGGGACTGATGACCTCAGAAGTTAAGTCCCTTAGTGCTCAGAGCCATAATAATGGGTTGGACCGCCGTTTTCCCGTAATACAATTGCGATTCTTCTTGGAATACTGGCATATAATCTGCTCTGGAGTCTTCGGTCCAATTCCGTCCACAAGGGTTCGATAATGTTCAAGTCCGGGAACTGTGCTGGTCAGGGAAGACGCTGCAGTTCAGTTGCATGTTCCTCATACCACGACTGTTCTGTCCTGGCTGCGTGAATGGGTGCATTATCGTCCTGAAATATGGCATCATTGTGGGGGAACAACGTTTGAATCATGGGGTGCACCTGATCACCTAAAGTTTTACGTAATCGTTGGCTGTAACACAGCCTTTGAGAGTAATAATGGAACCGGCAGAATACCATGTTATGGCTGCACGCACCAGCACACTTCTACCTCCATGCTTAACCGTTGGAATCAAGGAATCAGGAGTGTAGACTTCTTTTGGCGCTTCCCAGACGTAAACCCGGCCCGACATGGGAAATAACGAAAACATTGACTCGTCGGGCCATTTAACGTGTTTCCACTTATCAGCCGTCCAGGAATTATGCTGTTGGCTGCATGTTTTGCATTTCTTTGCGTTGGCTGTCGTCACTAATGGCTTCGGTATAGCAGCTCGTTGATGAATATTCGCTTTATGGAGTGCTCGGCGGACGGTGTCGATAGGTTCAGGGTCTCGAAGATGATTTTTGATCTCTGCAGTCACTTTAGCCGCCATAGCTTTGTATTGTTTTCACATACTTCACGCTAGCGTACAACGTAGTTTTGATTTGCGCCCACTATGTCTTTCCATGTTTTGTGTAGGTTGTCATGACTGTTGAGATATTGATCTTGAAACATTCAATAAGTTGGGTGTCTGATGCTTCAGCTAATCGGGTCCCCACACTCTGCCCTCTTTGGAACTCTGTTAGGTCTATCATTGCACGTCGACCTCGGCCTCTGAATGCAATTATGAAGTGTGCACTACTGTTAAACAACCTGCACTGATGCCTATTCCGTACTGAACACGCACAGTTCAGCGCCACATTGCATTTTTCGAAGTAAATTAATATCATATCGGGAGAAAATTTGAAATATTGTTTGAAAAATACATTCCCTAGTAAAATCATATTTCCATTTTACATGGTCTATTTTGGTGTATTTACCGATCAAAAAGTGGTTCAAACGGCTCTGAGCACTATGCGACTTAACTTCTGAGGTCATCAGTCACCTAGAACTTAGAACTAATTAAACCTAACTAACCTAAGGACATCACACACATCCATACCCAAGGCAGGATTCGAACCTGCGACCGTAGCGGTCGCTCGGCTCCAGACGGTAGCGCCTAGAACAGCACGGCCACTTCGGCCGGCCATTTAACGATCGTATTCAATCAGCCTGCAACTTGCCTACCAATAAAACTTGGTCATCAGAGTGGCGAAGACATTTGCGCTGCACGTTGATTTGAAATGACATTGAACAGAGAAAAAATACGTCATATAAAATATGGGCATCCTTGTTTCAATAGTTTTTAAGGAAAGAATACATTCGCAACCACTGTCAAAGACTCTCTGAGAGTCGCAGCACTTATTTGCCACACCTGTATGCACGTAGAAAAAGTCTGCGTTAATACTCGCCTGCGTCCTCCTTGTTACAAATTTCAGCGGTAGTTTCATCAGCACATCCCGCTTAACGCGCCTATTGCGAAATTCCTTACCTTGAAACTAGCTCACGACTAACAACAGATCAGCGAGCAATGGCCGACCTCGTATGATTCGTCGTCGTCACCCACTTCAACTTCTGTGAGGTTATTTGCTTCTCCACAGTGGTCGCAGTTGTTGTTATCGCATCAATCTAGATCACAAAAAAGATTAACACCGTTGCCTGATAGGTTAAATGACCCACCCCTCGAATTAAAAGATGATAAGAGCATTTCGATTGTCTGTTATCGGTCAAATGGTAATGACATTTATGGCAGTTGCAGGTAATGTCTCATTCTTACATCTGTAATAAGGATTTCGACTGCAGCAGAATAGATCCCGTACGATAAGATGAACACAGCTTTCATCACTATCCGTCAACTTAAGGAAAAAATGAAAGCTGTCCTATATAGGAAGTTAAAAGGGGCTCGTACAAAACCTCCGCTCTCTTTTTCTTGTATCCCCCACTCCCCTACTCCCTACTCTCTTTGTATCTCTCTTATCCTTGTTAATTAATCTTCTTTACGGACATCCTTCTGAACTTTTCATTCTACATCATGAACACTGCAACGCTGAATGGAGATAAAGATGGTCAAATAAAAATAATCGTTTTAATACAGGTCTGTATTTGCAGACGCTGTCAAAAACACTCTGATAGACCACTTATTCTTTTATGTAACGTAACCTCTAGTTAACTACAGAGATATCATTAGATGGAAATGTCCGTACACATAACATCTATCGAGTTTTCAACACTCCTTCTTTCCTTTGACTTCATCAGCTAATGAACCGGAAAACTGCGTAATCGTTTTACAGAAAGTAAATGTTTCTATGATTTGTAAATGTAAACAGGTTCAAGGTCAATACGTAGTCCAGTGATGGGTTCAGTGACTTGAATACTTTGATTCTAGCCTCATCATATGGAACTTAGTGCTACAGTCTATACTTCCGAGACGGACACCGATCTCACAGGCATAGCGTTTTAATATACTACTTCTTTACTGTCAACTATTCGTAACACGTTTTGCAGGCAATATAGAAACCTATAACTGAATATACCTGGAAAATTATATCACTGTACGCCACACAGTTTAGGAGCTATGACGTTTATGGCTATGGGCCAGCGCCCGAGTGTGACACAGGAAATTGGAAATTTGTGATAAGCTTCTATGGGATCAAACCCCTGAGGTCATCGGTCCATAGACTTACAACTACTTAATCTAACCGAAACAACTTACGCTACGGACAACACACACACAACATCCATGCCCGAGGTACGACTCGAACCTCCGACGGCAGGGGGGAGTGTTAACCTAGTTCTAGGAAAGACTGTTCCAGACATAAAATATGGAATCCTATTGTACCTTTAAGTATTTGCTAAGCGTTCACAGTGTAATATCGATGGCGTGTACAACGACTGTAGGCGGTACAAATAAGGTGGTGTGGCGAACTGCCCCTGGCCTTGGCGATTAAAATACGGCCCAGTGCCCAATTGCACGGTCCAGGTTAACCGCCACTGGTGATAGTCCTAGGAACTCTGCCTGAAGGCAATATACTGAACAACTGCCTGATCACAATGATAGTGTGGCGGTGGTGCGGGGCCTTCGACAGGTTCTTTAACTTAAACGAAAAAGTGTCGAAATTTTCGCTGAGGAGGCCGAACGCCTGAGTCAAAAGAATGCAGGGGTTGTTATGTACGATTGCAACGAGAAACACAATTTTGATCAAACAGTTCATACACTCATTTAGAAAATTCACCAGTTCCCACTTGGAAAAACCAAATCTGAAATATATAAAAACTTAAAATGCCATCAGCTAAAGATCCAAAAGTAGTTTAACTTCATACATTATTTGCTCTCCTTGAAACATCAACTCTCATAAAATTCCGAAATGCCTTAAGTCTCCTATTTTTAGTTTTTTCGTTTTTTCTTCTCTTCCCGGCAGGGGAATGGCTATTTTAAGGCATGTATTGTCCTTCTCTCCCAAAAGGATTATATTTATTTATATACAGGGTTTTTCCCAATTCAAACTTCACAGTTGTAGAGGTTGTCGAGGGGATTCAGTGGATCAAATTTCAGATAGGACTACGTGTCCTGCAATGCCTCCCAACTATGTTACAGTGCGTCAAGTATCTTTATACAGGGTGAATCCGTGTTGATGTTGCAAACATTCTAGGATGATGTTGAAGGATGGATGTATCAATTTGAAGTAAGGGTCCGTATGCCAGGAACAAAGCAAGCGAAGAAGTCGAACACTTGTAACGTCATTTTTGTAGCTAAGATTCTAGGGTATCTCCAAAACCAAGGAAAAAATATCTGGTAAACATGGGCTCTAGGATGGATACGTGAGAAGCTTTGAGCAATCTTTCCAGGCGCTTCAGTGTGGAGCCGAGCGACCGCTACGGTCGCAGGTTCGAATCCTGCCTCGGGCATGGATGTGTGTGATGTCCTTAGGTTAGTTAGGTTTAATTAGTTCTAAGTTCTAGGCGACTGATGACCTCAGAAGTTAAGTCGGATAGTGCTCAGACCCATTTGAACCATTTGAGCAATCTTTCATCTTCGCCAGTGTGAAAGACATCTCCCGTGTCGAACAAGTGCTAATAGCGCTTATGGTACGCATTTTAGCGCCCATGTTTACTAGGCATTTTGTCTTGTTTTGGACAGTACTGCCACCTCGGAAAGTTTCTATCCTAAAATCTTGGCAACAACAGTGTTTGTAAATGTATTCCACAGTCAGAGGAGTCAGAACGGTTTTCGATTCGTTTCTTTCCTTTACAGTCATACCTCTAAATGATACATTTATCCTTCTCCAGCATCCTAGAAAGTTTGTAACATCATCACGGGATCACCCTGTATATACACACATTTAAAGGTGCCGGCCCCTATAACTTGACGCTTAATAGCGTCGTTGGATGACGTTGCCGTCCATTGGTTCCCACGTAAAACTTGATTCATGAAGTCCACTCTACAACCTAGAGAAGTGTGTAACATAAATTCTGAAACACCTTGTATACACCAGTCTGCAACGGTAGGAGGAAGTATTTGTGCCACTAGGTATACAAACATAATTGGAATAACATGAAATGTCTTTAATGAAAAAATTACTAAATAAAATAAGAGGCATTTAATAATTACAGTAATTTCGCGTTTTTAGGCAGTCGATTACACACACATTTCGTAGAAAAAAGAAAAAACGGATACATAATGAAGAGAACCAGTATTTAAAGGTGAGACGACGTAGTTTCACAATTGGTAGATCCAATAAAAATCGTATGTTGCCCCTTGCTTTCGATAGCACGGAATGAAATTCCATCGGAAACGATCAAAGTGCCGCACTTGAACAAAGCTATCAAAATTGTTTAATGTCCTTACTCGAAGCAGCCATCCAAAGAGAAAGAAAGTTAATGTTTGTCTTCATAGTTCGCATCACAGAGTTACTTTAAGTGTCTAACTCAGTGCAACTTGCCAGGGACACAGTCAAAAACTGACTGCTAAATTGTTTGTTGTTTTTTAAGCCAGCACAGACTTCCAATGATCAGACGTTCTCCTGATGAAGCATTCAGTCGATTCACGGTCACCTACCGACTACATGTGATAGTGGTCGTTTGTACCTTACACTTTCAGCGGCGCACGTACTTTAATTAAAACTGTGTACTATGGATTACATTAATTATACAAAGGGGCTCTGATGAAACATGATCTCGTGTATCAACAACATAGCAATATAGTTAATAAAGATATCAACAGACTACCAAATAAAACAGCATTACAAATCAAACCAGTTTATTTTAGTAGCTCTGCTGTTTAAACAAATGAACTACGTTTCAGACTGCATCAATTTTGAAAGCTTTTTAATCAAAAATTGTAAATATAATCAGCCTGTAGAACGTTGTATGTAAAAATTGTTATTATTGTAACAGACGTCTGGGGTTACATAGAACTCTATCAAGAATTTATTATTGTTATCTATACTTTTTCTATAAAAATTGCTAGGCTACCTGGTGAAACATTATTATCGTTGTCATATAATCTGATACGTAGCCGTACAGCTTGTATTACGAAAACCCTTATTCCAGCATGGCAATATCTAAACATTTCCTGGAACTTCCTACTTTCGAAAATGTCAAATTTTGATAGAGAACAGAACACAGAAATTAATTCCTCTTCCTATAAATCAGGAGAAAAGAGTTCCCTAGTATCCGACTGCGAATTTTAAAATATTCTCGACCGTCTCCTAAGAATTGTACTGTAATGCTCCTGCAAGCAACAGACAACATACCTCGTTTTGCCGCTGCAACTGTACGACTATTCTACATCCAGTAACGTGCATAGATAATTGAAAACAGATACGGTGATCCACGTCGAGTGCAATGCAGAGTCACACTACTGAGGCAACGATTGCCCTTTTTCTTTTTTATAGAAATTAAATGATTAGAAGGGGTTTAGTCAACAAGCCTTAAGCGGTGTAAAAAAATAAAAGGAATCAATAAAACTAATAATTTACTATATTCTGAAAACTGGGATTCACACACTTACGAACTTTACTAGATTTTCTTTTCCTTGGACACTTTGATTAGTAAAAACTTTAATTGTTCCACGATGTCTATAATCAATAAATACGTATCTGGTGGGGACAAAGATACGAATATTACTTTCAGTGTATATGACACAAATCTGACAAAATACCTCGAGTGCGCAGGCAAGCAACAACTACTTGCGGCAAAAAGGCAAATTACCAAAAATCCTCGATTAATACAAAAATCTCACCTGGCGCCACTATCAGGGTCAGGGCAAGCTGCGACCTTTTCTGACGCGCGGCTTCTCTCCACGGTAGGCTGCGTCCGACTATCCTCAACAACAGTTCGCTCTCTGCCACTCACGATAATAATGGCCCAGACTCGGAGCCTATGTATGCACCACCAGCAGGGTCAAGAGCCAAATTTCCCAAAGAAATGGATATTATCGTCCAACTTCCAATCTTAAGGTTAGAAGAATTGACACATGAACTAATTGAGAGAGAGGCTCAAAACATTACACGCAAACACGCAGTTCACTCACAAAATACAGTGTCAAAATGAACCTTGCAACAATATCTACGAAACGCAAAAAACATAAAACATACAATTATATCTCAGACAAATCCTGATCATGCAGATAGATATGGCACAACAAAATGTAAACAATACATACAACTTCTTAATTTTATCTCAAGATGATACTACAACCCAGGGGAAATCTTTTCTGCCATCAATGATAGGTCAAGGCCTCCACTCATAGCAATGCTACGAAAGAGAGTGATACCAACAGTTTAGCGTGTAAAGAAAGTAAAAATGAGGTAGCAAGTGAATGTGTAGGGATACCAGCATTAATCCAAAATGACATGGCTTGTGAAGAAGGAGGGAAACCTCCACTAACCCCCAAAGACGTGGCATTTGATGAAGCAGTCGTACGAATACTCATACCCAAAGATGTGCCATGTGATGAAGTAAGAACAACCCCAATAATACCCATCGATATGACGTATGATAAAGTAGTGACAACCGCATCAACCGCTAATGATGAAAACATAAACCAGGAGGAAGTCACTATTATCAACCATATAGCTGTAAATATTGAAATAGATTGGCGTGTGTATCTGACATACATCATCATACATACAATCATCAAACAAATACACAGTAAGCAAGGCAGATTGAGAGGGGTTCAAAACTATGTAAGAGATAAAGTGGTAGAAAACGTAAAGTGTAGGCCTAAGGGCACACAGATTTCAACAAATATTACAATCTTCCCAACGAAAATACAATACCGGCTTTCACTAACCAGCGTAATACAGATGCTCCCTGGAGTTCCGAGCTATCTAGACTAAGACAGGAAACAACGCGCAAGAGACGGCTCTACCAGACGGCAATTACAGCTAGGGACAGACAGATTCGAGTACAAGAAAGTGGGGACGAAAAAACTACATTCAAAACCGCGCTAATCACAACTAGACAAGAACACTGGGAACACTACGTCACAATACGTCTACAAAGGAACACGTGGGGAATACCACACAAACGTATAACTAAGAAAATGAAGTCCCCTCTTGTGCTGGCTCCACTAAGGCTGGATGACGGAATTATGACCCGGGGATGCAGACAAACAGCACAATATCGGCTCAACAAATTTCTGTCTGATGATAATCCACGAACAGATACACAAGCACACATACACTTAAGCGAGACAATGTATAGGGGTTACACTACAGAAACCGTCACCTTCCTGTCTGTGCGAGAGGAGGTCGCGTTTGCAATTGCTAACTTGGAAAACAAGAAAACAGGACTGGACTGTATTCAGTCGGAAACATTGCGCCAGGTCTCACCACAGATAACCACATATTTAACAGATCTAATAAAATGTGCCCTGAGGCTGGGGTAAGGTGCCTCTAGTCTGGATAACAGCCAACACAGTAATTATAAAAAAAAAGCCGCCGGTAGGAACCATCAAACCTAAAATCGTACCCATCAATTTGCTTGGTAAGTATACTGGCTAAGGTCCAAGAGAGGCTTCCGTGTAACTGCCTCCAAGCTACAGGGAACTTCATTGCCTTAGTCAGCAGCAGGTTGGGTTTAGGCCGTCAAAATCTATTGACGACATAGTTAATTGGGTTGTCCAAATTGTAGAACAAACATTACGGAACTATGCAGTTCCGATTCTTATTGAATTTGCTGAATCTTTTGATAATCTTTGGTGGCCAGAAATGTTTGCTTGATTTGAAGAACTACAGGCACGAGGGTTTCTGTCCAATAGTCTTCGAGACTATTGCAGGAACAGTGTGGCTGAGTGACAAGGAGGCAACCGCAAGTTTTTAAAAAGGATCACCAAAGAAGGCTCTGTCTGTGGACCCATCTTCTGGAATATCACAACTGAACCGGTCATCAATTTAAGCGAGGAAGATGAATGTTCAGACGGGATCGTTGCATAAGTAGACGACCTGTCAGCCAGCACAAAAGTAATGTTGAAAAATAAAGCCAGTGGGATGCTACACGCAATACAACAATGGTCAACCAAACAAATTATCGATAGTATTTCAAAAAGATAGTGTACGTAAAAGGATCACTACAAAGACACCTGGCCGTTAAAATAAACAACACAAACGTAAAACGTGAGGTAGTAAATAAATATCTTGGGGTACACACTGACGAACTGCACAGCTTCAACGAGCACATACGACTAATCACAAACAAAGCTCAGAGTATACTTCATAAACTAGCGGCATTAAATTTGACATGATAGAGACTACAACTCACACACATAGCAATGTACCACTGTGCACTTTTCGAGTCGGTATTGAGCTTTGCAGCCAGTACATGGGCACACAGACTCGCTCTCGTCATGAACAGGATCACAGTAAGGGCGGGGATAGAGGCGTGAGCTACTATGGGTGTCTGTGGCGTTCATCAACCACATCAGTCGATTCGCTGTATGTGGTGCTTGGAATACATCCGATCGCCGTAACCATCACACATCGGACTCCAACGTACAAGCTGAAGGTGGGTGACCTGAGTGAGTGTAGCAGATCACTGGGCAGCAAATAGAATATAGGCTCCAAATAAAAAATCTACGTGTGGACTATTGACAAAAAAAGTGAGCGGTTACGGTCTTGTGACTGGACGTGGCCCTCATTCAACACACATGCAACGCATGCGGCTTTCAGAAAGCAAACTTGTGTATTGCACAATTATACCAAACTAATGGGTCCACTTCTCATAAAAGTCTAGTATTATTCTACAAAACTGTCTTTACAAGATTAATAATAGGTTAGTGGTTGCTTGTTATTACTACAACAGCTACGTAGGAATAGTACATAACTTAATTAGGTTCCGTTGAGGCAGGATATTGTTCCAAAGCCGTGCAGAATTTTTTTACGAGCTAACCTGGTAGTAGTAGTAGTTGTTATGTAACCTAAAAAACATCAACTCACACAGCGTTCTCACAAACAACATCGACATAGAGTAGTTCCGCATGGGAAGAACAAATTGAGTTTCCCTGAAGAGGGATATTCTGTGGATAATGATAAAATGGTTAGCACCACTTGCAGATGCTGGACTTGAAGTTCAACACCAAGTCTCCTTCCCATGGTGGGGTTGGTGAGGGGACATAATTACTTTTTCCCTGTCTTCTTTCATTTTGTTCTTGAATTATACCATACATTTGTAATTTCCTACATCCGTATTTTTATTTAAAAGCCAGCCGGAGTGGCCGAGTGGTTCTAGGCGCTACAGTCCGGAACTGCGCGACCGCTACGATCACAGGTTCGAATCCTGCCTCGGACATGGATGTGTGTGATGTCCTTACGTTAGTTAGGTTTAAGTAGTTCTAAGTTCTAGGGGACTGATTACCTTAGAAGTTAAGTCCCATGCTGCTCGGAGCCATGTGAACCATTTTAATTAAAAAATAAGTGTAATTGCTGTAAGTAAATAAAAGATAACACCAAAGTGCAGACAAAAGAACTCCATACAGTACCACGTAACGTCGTACTATGTGGGCAATAGTGCCCATGGTCTCAGCTGTATAACACAGTTTTGCTGCACGGCTGTGGCCATGGGTACTGGCTAAGCTGTCAGTGTGGAGCAACACAGCCTGCATAAAGTAATAAGATGGCAGGTCCTAATAATCAGAACGCAGTTGGAAAAAAAATGCAGCTCATTTTAATATATGTATATCAATTTGATAACAAGATCTAACTGAAGTTCAGAAACTCCGAAAACACATTGAGGAATCGTTTAACACGAGAGAATCAGATGTCTTGGCACAGAGCAGAAGGTAATGAAAACATATGAAGCGGTTATCTAATAAATCTCTGTGAAAGTACATACACTTAGTTCCTACCCAATGATTCTGTGGTTATATCGCAAGAATGCTTAATTGAACAAGCACAATACGTCAAAGGATGAATCATCACTGAGCCATCAAACTACCTTGTAATTAAGATGTTCACAACATTTACATGTCCCTATCATCGTGCCCACAAACAGTTTCTAAGTTTCGTCACCCATTTGTCTAAGCTTGCATGATCTAACCAATCTCACCAAGTCTTTGAGCAAAAGACTGCATATTCCATGATCTGCTGCTAATGGGGATGAAGTCCTTTTGTGCTGCCAGCTCGAAAAAAAGTCTTCACTCACTGCCTACCGACAGAGAAGTGTTTTCCCTGTGACTCCCCAAGAAAAAGTGAGTTTTGCTTGTTCTTCAGACTACAATAAGTCTCACTTCTGAACTTGCACATCTTTCTATGTGTCAGAGAGATAGCTTTGCAACATACTGACCAATGGTACATACTAAATAAATCAACAAATTCCCTAGTTAGCAGCAGTGCTGCAGAACTAACTTTATATATATATATATATAATATATATATATATATATATATATATATATATATATATATATATATACTTTTACCTGACTTCTTTTATTTTCTTCTTAAATTATACCATAAACTTGTACTTTCCTACTTCCAAATTGCCGTATTTTTATTTAAAAAATAAGTGTAATTGCAGTAAGGAAATAAAAGATAACACCAAAGTGCAGACAAAAGAACTCCATACAGCTCCACGTCCACGTGGTCCTACAGGGACAACAGTGCCCATGGTCTCACCTGCATAACACAGTATTGCTGTCGCCATGGGTACTAGCTAAGATGTCTGTGTAGAGCACTACAGCCTGCGTAAAGTAATAAGATGGCAGGTCCTAGTAATCAGAATGCAGCTTGAAAAAAAAATACATGTATATCAATTTGATAACAAGAACTAACTGAAGTTCAGAGACGCCGAAAACTCAATGAGTAATCGTTTAACATGAGAGATTCTAATCTCTCGGCACAGAACAGAAGGTAATGAAAACATATGAAGCGGTCATCTACTAAACCGCAGTGAAAGTACATACACTCAGTTCCTACCCAGTGATTCTGTGATTATACCGAAAGGATGGTTAATTAAACAAGCGCAATACGTAAAAGGATGAATCATGACGGAGCCTTCGAAACTTACCTTGTAATTAAGATGTTCGCAACATTTACATGTCCGTATTATAGTTCCCACAAACAGTTTCTAAGTTTCGTCACTCATTTGCCTAAGCTTGCGAGGTCCAAGCAATTTCTGCAAGTCTTTGAGCAAAAGACTGCATATGCCATGATCTGCTGCCGATGGGGAAGAAGCCCTTCTGGGTTGCCAGCTGGAAAAAAATCTTTACTCGCTGTCTACCGACAGAGAATTGTTTTCCCTCTGACTGCCCAAGAAAAAGTGAATTTTGATTGATCTTCATACTAACAATAAGTCTCTCTTGTGAACCTGAACGTCTTTCTATGTGCCAGTGAGATGGCTTCACAGCATTCTGGTGAATGGTAAATACTAAATAAATCAACAAATTACCGCAGAAATAACTTATAGGAGGTAGTAGTTCATAACAATATTGTATGATGTCACCTCCACGCAGAAAACTCGTCAGTCAATGCACAGGCCTCCATGTTTGAATTTTCTGGAAACTAGCGTTCGGATCCTACCGTCTGCTAAAAAATGAAAAGTTTCATCGAAGGTTTTCAGCAAGTGGTCTTGATGTCTCCTGTGGAAGAGCAGGACTCCTTCGTTTCTCATGGTACCGCAAGGTGACGGCAATTCCTCTACACTCTATTACGGGAAAGACTTTCCACTGCAAAAACGAAGTTCTTCTATTAACAGCTGTAATAGGTTGCCCTAGCTTATTAAATCTGCGAGTTGGCTAGAGCTCATTCTTTGTCCCCCGTGCTATCCGATACTATTAAGAAGGCAGCTGGGCATCACAAAACGTGAAGAGTAGTTAGTGGACTGCTATATGGCCAGCAGTAGGACGGGTGCAAGGCCCAGACTCTGCCACAGCTTGCCCACCTTAACCATCAGCCACATAGGGTATCCAGGCTCCTAAGTGGAAAGGGTGTTTGTCCCTGTGGACTGTACCAGATTCCAGCTTTGCTGTTCATAGGCAGAACTCCAGTGTGAGATTCACAATCTCCATTTACATTAAGAATAATGTGAAACTTCTGCCAAAATATCTGTATATAGAGAGAAGTAAGGTGTTAATTGGTGTACTAAGCTATACAATCACAGAGATTCCTTGCTATAAACTATAGTATTTGTCAACAGATGTCTTACGAACTCAAATCAAATCAACTTAAATAAAATATGATAGTGAAATATTATAAGTGTCAGTCCAACAATAGACTGCTAGGCTTGCAGAAAAATCTGCACACAAATTGTTTCACTGGGAGTGATTACAGTATGACAGCACCATGCAAATTTCTTCTTGTGCTCTCTCGACTTCGACTGAAGAGCGTTGGTATTTTTGACAAGGGAAAGGTTCTTTGCTATGGAACTAATTTCACTTTCATTAGAATCTCAAGCACTTTGTCCTAAAGCCATCACATCGATTCATACCAAGTGCTGGTATGGGTATCAAGTCACCATTTCAGGGCAGAAACATAATAAAGAGGAACACCAGCCTGCAATTTCCATATTTATTTTCATCATATAAATACATTACAACATTCAAATTTTAAAGGCAGTACTCATTTATTCCTCAGGTTTTACAAATTCCGTGTATTGTTAACTATCACTCATTTTCACTTTTATATCACAGATGGTCTCATCATATAATTACATTCATTTCAATTGGTTTAATAATTCATAGCAGCTGCACTCAATCATTAGTAAGTCAATTGAGTATGTTTGACCAGATTCACATGTATCCTTATAATACAAGACTAGATATGTGCTAACAAGAATACAAACACAGAAATTCAAAATAAAAATGAAAAATATTATCTGAGCCTCAATTGCTCTTAAAAATCGCGTTACATATCCTATATGAATCATAAATAGTACTGAGTAGACTTATCTCAAAATACCGATAAAAATAAAACTCTACAAAATTAAGTTCATTAGATCATGAGTAAGAATCTTAATTTTAAGGTCCTTGGCCCAGTGCTTGGTGTGTACAAAAATTAGTGGTATGCCTTTGTAAATTCACAAGAAAAGATGACATCATTACATTTGAGCATAAAATTTAAGGACTGAAAACATTTGAAACTGATTGTAAACCCTTCATACAGCAATGACTTTTGTATAAACACACTAATATAATAACTAAATTGTACAAATATTTTACAGTATTTAGTTTGATCTGAACCACTGATGGTATTACTAAAAATACACTGATTATCTAGCATTTTTGTCATTGTTTTTAGCAGATAAGGGACTTAAATTATTATTAGAAGTATCATCAAATTTCACACTAGTTAAACACAAAAAGTAAAATAACCAAATACAATATAAACGCCTACACAAAGCCATCAAACTGTCACTGATGGCATAATTCGAGACACTTCACCTTGTTCATTCAAGAGCATTATGCAATTTTCTCGGTTCAATGGGGGCAGAATGAATTTCACAAATAGTATATGCCAATGGATATCATGGGACAGAAATGCAATTCATACAATGGAGTTCAAAGATTATCATGCCTAGCTCTTTCGGGAACCAGCAGCTTAAGACTCAGTTATTATCCGCAGATCGCAGTAACTCCAAGACATCTGACATAAAATCTCCTCTGATTAAATTGTTCATAAATGACACTTATTCCTAATACTAACTGAGAACAGCATGATCATGATCTTCACAGACATGTCAACAACAGTGCATGATTTACCATCAGCTCTGCTACATACATTGTTCATTAATTTATGCATGTCCAATATCTAGTTGTTTTGAGAAACCTATGTCTGCAACAAATGGCCACTCATGTCATGGTTCATGCCAGATGTATCATTCATCTCAAGTAACACATGTCCTCTTATTCACATAAGTAATGTCCAGTGAAGATGGTTACAAAAGACTCTGTGTATGCCGATCTTAACAGTATCCAAAAACTCATGTGCTGGATCTTATTGTCTCATAGGTGGCAATGAATATAAACTGTCCCAGAGCAGACTCCATGAAGATCTTAGTATCACCATAGCAGAAGTTCTTTAGGTGACATGGGCAACAAAACAAGTGTCCCATTGCAAACGCCCTGTGTTCTTTACCAGCTCAAGAGTTAAACTTGCTGTGTATTTTTGCAACACAGCTGTTGAGTTCATTACTCAACAATCAGGCAGGGAGATTGGTAGCTTCCCACTGACAATGGGAGGTTGACACTGAAACTTTCTTGTGAGATGGGCTCATACTGGCACCTGGCAGTCTGTCGATATTGACATAGGTACGTTAGAACATGGGCGATAAATAGTTTAGACAAGAAGAGAATAGAAGCTTTCGAAATGTGGTGCTACAGGAGAATGCTGAAGATTAGATGGGTAGATCACATAGCTAATGAGGAGGTATTGAATAGAATTGGGGAGAAGAGGAGTTTGTGGCACAACTTGACAAGAAGAAGGGACCGGTTGGTAGGACATGTTCTGAGGCATCAAGGGATCACAAATTTGGCATTGGAGGGCAGCGTGGAGGGTAAAAATCGTAGAGGGAGACCAAGAGATGAATACACTAAGCAGATTCAGAAGGATGTAGGTTGCAGTAAGTACTGGGAGATGAAGAAGCTTGTACAGGATAGAGTAGCATGGAGAGCTGCATCAAACCAGTCTCAGGACTTAAGACAACAACAACAACAACAACAACAACATTAGAACTCGCTGAAATTGGTTGGCTGACATGTGTGTGGCGTGGAGTAGCCGTTCAGCAACAACTACCTCGCCTCAGGCTGTGTGCGTCAGGCTATCGTTGTACTGCGAAGGCTCGCATTTCGCCCCCTGCTTCATGGTTGGTAATGGTGGCTCCTCCTGTGTCACCAGCACCAGGTTCATGTCGCCACTCAGCACACCCATAGAATTGCCTTACATAATAAACTACAACACTCATTTATAGAAATGCTTACCCAATAGCTACATTTTATTTATGCTTTTCATAACAGCTGGCCAGAATATAAAACCCTTTAAGCAACTGTACTTTACACTGAACTTTTATATTGCAATATTACCTCAATCACAGTAAGGCATCAATTAGCATCGTGAGAACTAATTAATTAATATTTAAAACACTACTAAATCGTAGATAAGCAGGGTAAGGCTGATTGGGAGGTAGGGTTCTCCATGCTACAGTCTGGTGGGTGCTTTATAATAGTATTCTACCTCATGCCCCAAACCATTTATCCCAAGAAATCTCCACATACAGTTTCAAATGTCTCCTTATTACTTCATGAGGGCTCCAACTGTCGCCATCAGTCATAAACGCATCAAACAACGCACAGGAACAAGCTAGTGCCAGTCGTAGCATGCATCCACATGAAAGATACCACCTCTTTCAATGTTGGGAAAAGTCATTCAGTTTTCTACCATTACCTAGCTAAAGTATAAATCCCTTTCTCCTCACCATATAGCTGTCAAAGTGAAGAAAATAAATAAATAAAAAATTGCTTGTATGTGGACATAAGAACCTGGTGGAGCAGTTGGTGTCTTTTTCCAGGTGAGGCGACTGAGGTTCTAATTGAGATTTGAGAAGAGGCTTCTGCTTATCAACAGTAGCACTGCCTGCACGTTTTAGCAGTTCACAGTTGAATTCTGGTGGCTCACTGATTCAATACAGTGTGCAGTGCTGAGTACAAACCCTGTATTGAGTATATATTTCAGCAGGCAAATTACACACAGAACTTCATGCTTATTTTGTGACAAGTTGTAGTTGTTGGTTGATGGTATGCAGTGGTTGTGGGTGTTGTGCTCTGAATGAGAAAGCCAGTTTGATTCTGCTAAAGTGCATACAGTGTTAATTATTGATTTATATCATAGAGAAACTGCTCTTCTTTTTATTATAGTGTTAGTGTGACTGAGTAGTGAACGTCATTTGTACAATGTCACCTTGTTATTTACTCTGTATGGGTGATCAATTGCTGTACATGAATCTATTGAGATAGATGTGTAGGTAAATTTTGTAGAGTGCTGGTGGTAGCTTGTAACAGTACCTAGTTGAGGACAGCTGTAATATTCAGTTACGCATTTTGTAGATAATCTCATTTAAAATCTGATGGTTAATTTCAGATATTGCATTTATATTCTTCTTCTTATTTGAGGCTGAGGGACACATTTTAAAATAGTTATTGTCCTTTCGTGATTCTATACATCAGAGGAAAGATTTAATTTTATTCTGTCTACTGTATGGAAGGCATTTTATTTGTATTATCTTGTTCAAGCCCTGCTTCCAAAAGCTGTAAGTGCCCATAGCTTAGCTTCCGTTTCACTGTTACTGTATTATTGTTCTGATATCAAGAATAGCTTTATGTTTTATAAAATAACTGCTAAACTGAGCCCACCCCCGCATAACTCCCAGCCATAACCCCACTCCAGCCAAACCCTATGCTGCATATTCTACTTGGTATATTATTACTCTACTATACACCAATAATCTGCGAGTGAGATTAAATAAGAAATACTATCAAAAACGAGTAACCAGATAAGTATATTTTGTAGTAGAAGATACTGGAAACTATCAGACATCCCTATTATCAAAATAGGTGAAATTAGTAAGAATTTAAAGAACATCAGCTTATTTGCAAATGTCACATCTTCCATGTTATAAACACTTTTCTTTCATTTACAGGTACGAGATGGCGCACGACTGACGAAGTATAGTTTAACTGTTCACACGTTTTATAAGCAATTTTTAAAATATGTCGTATTTTACTCAATGTTAAGTTCTGTAGCTGAAGAACTAACAATATCTTCCGCATCCATGCACGCCAGAGCACACTTGTTTCCCCATGACAAGTTCAGAAATGGGCTAATAAAAGCGATATATAATTTCCCAGAATGTTTGTCAATAGACTCAGATGCCATTATCTGCTGTGTAGTATCTCATAGCGCCTTACTGATCGAACAAGTTTTGCATTCTACATCATATTCTAACATCTGCATCCAAGCATTTCCAGATGAACACTTTTCCGATCTACACACGTGTTTACAGACTCCAGTTGTCCAGTTGGGCAACGGTTGGGGACTGATGGTAATAGGTAAATAACATGAGAACTAATCCCACAAAACCATTATCATAAACAGTGGATACCTCTATCTACAAAACATACTACATCATTCTTGAGAGTTTATAGCCTCGCCACATCCCATTAGCCAGCTCATCAATTATAGAACGCAAGAAATCATCCTCGTTCTGATGCTTAGCAGTGTCCTCAACAAACATTGACGGAAATTCTCATAATATAGACTGAACCACCTGAGACTAATTTTCTTGTCCTCCTAATATCTCGATTCCTAGAACATTCTGCTCATCTTTCCGTGAACACATCATCGATTGCCCTTAGATGCTTAACTTCAAATTGAAATGCTGACATATGGGTCGCCCATCTGTGTATTCCTCCTATGCGTAAAAGCCTCGCTAAAACCCAGCTCAAAGCCTGGCATGGTGTCAACTTGAATGGACTGTGTTTCAGGTAGAACCCTTTCTTCTCTAACACAAATAGTACAGCCTGTGCTTCCATCTCATGACCAGGGTATTTTTTCTAGCAGCACCAGATGCCTACATTCCCAGTATTCTGGTGCCAACATTGCTGCTACCCTGAACAGGGACAGCAGTCTGAACAACAAATGGTTTCTCATAATCAGGAATGCACCGTAGCACCTTCCTTCAACCCTTCAAAACTTTTCTTAATGATGTAGCCAGCTGAGTAAAGTTTGGAACAAATTTTCTCAAGAGATTCACGATACCAACAAATTTGATGACCTCTTGTGAATTCGTAGGCAGCGAACAGTCTCAAATTGCCAGCGTTCGATCAGGATCTACTCACATTTCCCATGGTAAGTCAGACGGTGGTGAATAGTACGATGTATTCCGACCCCTGATCCAACAGGACTTGATGGTAGGCCTGAATAAGATCAGAGATCGTAAATATCGGTGTGCCAGCGAACCAGCCAAACTTGGCGTGAATATCTGATAGCAGATCGGAGTAGAGGATCACCTTCTTAATCATCTTTCTATAATCTAATTGCACCCCATCTGTGCCACCTTCCTTCATTTGGACAACAGCTACTGGGAATCTGCAATGCCTGCAAAATGAGAATGTCCTTTTCCTCCAGAACTAAAATATAAAAGGGTTCTCTCGTGAAATGGGGATTAACCCTACCGTTTTACTGGGTGAGACCCCAAAATTAGATCGGTACAGAGTCCCTTAGCAACCCTCAACTTAATTCTTCCTCTAAGTCATAAATTCTTAATTTCACGTTCATTCATATCAGCATATATAACGAACTAGAATTAGCAGCAACGTTTGATATGGCTTCCCCACTCAGTTCTGCCCATCCACACATCTCTTGGTATGTTCGGAACCACTTCTCAATTAACATGGTTATCGAGCTACTAACATCAATAAGGGCACTTATCGACCTCGCAGCACACAAACTCTGTCACATTTAGTTGGTGCACAAATGTAGTCCTGATACCTTGGGGCAGTGACTAAGCTCCGACCCCCTAAGTCGCGCCGTTGTGGAACTATTATTTACTTATCCTAGTATCTTCCATTCTGTGCCGACAATCGCACCTAAAGTGCCCCGTGCCCCACAAAGGAAACAATCAGTTGCTTCACCTCATGAACTCTGGAACTGTTCGGTCTATACCCATCAGCTTTCTCACCTCCTCCCCGTTATTTTTATCTACATCTACATCTGTTGATTTCTCTCCAATTCACAATTAAGTTCCTGGCAGAGGGTTCATCGAATCATCTTCAAGGTCTAACACTACCGTTCCACCCTCGAAATGCGCACTGGAAAAACGAACATTTAAATTATTCCATGCGAGCTCTGATTCCTCTTATTTTGTAGTGATGATCATTAGTCCTGATGTATATTTCCACCAACAAAATATTTTCACTCGATACGGAGGAAGATGGTGATTTAAATTTCACGAAAAGATCCTGTCGCAACGAAAACCGCATTTCTTTCAATGATTGCCATCCCAATTAGGGTATCATATCCGTGGAACTCTCTTCCCTACTTTGCAATAATACACTGCCGGGAAAAAATTAGTACACCCTTTTAGAGGTTTCCAATTCAATCGAGATTTATTGTTGCAATTGTGCATATGGCGTACATGAAATGATTACGCATACTGATGAACAGCACAAGCGGTTCAGAGGTACCAGGGAACGACCCACGCTAAAACACCAATATGCTCTTCAGGCGGCAATGCCGACGCTAGCTCTGGTATCCAGTTGATCATACAGATAGCAAATCCTGTCCTGGGACGCAATATGCAATGCTTGTTCGATATGTTCACATAGTTCTGTAAGAGTTGTTGGCTGACGAATTATACAAGTCACTTTTCGTCCCCTCATATCCCACACTTGTTTTAAAGGCCGTAAATTCAACTAAATACGTAGGAATTACAATTACGAATAACTAAAATAGGACAGAACACACAGAAAATGTTGTGGGTAAGGCGAATCCAGGACTGCATTTTATTGGCAGAGCACTTTGAAGGTGTAACAGATCTATTAAAGAAACTGCTTAGACTACGCTTATTCGTCTTCTTGTGGAGTACTGCTATCCAGTATGGGATCCTTACCAGGTAGGGTTATCGGAGAACATCGAGAAAGTTCAAAGAAGGGCAGCACGTGTTTTATTATCGAGAAGTAGAGGAGAGAGCGCTACGGACATGATACAGGAATTGGGGCTGACATCATTAAAACAAAGGCGTTTCTAGTTGTCTCTGGACCTTCTTAGGTTATTTTTGTCATCAACTTTATCCTCCTAACGCGAAATTTTTTCGTTTACGCCAACGTACGTAGAGAGTAACCATATCATAATAAAATAAGGGAAGTAAGAGCTCGAACGGGAAAAAATTGGTGCTTGCTTTTCCTCTGCGCTGTTCGAGACTGCAACAACAAAGAATTATTGTGAACGTGGTTCGATGAACCCTCTGACAGGCACTTAAGTGTGATTTTCAGAGCAGGCATGTAGGTTTAAGTAGAAGTAGATGTAGAATGGAGACAAGTCCGGAGATCGTGCTGGTCAGGAAGCACGAGTGCGTCTCCGTGGCCTTGTTGACTGCTTGCTTTACGTACTTGTATTCGCACCACACTGAGCCTTCTGGCTGTGAGCGTTCTCTATAAAAGGGTAGACAGATGGCGCCCTGGTAGCTATGACACTATACGGAATTGGCGGACGATGCTGAAACCATTACCAGCACATTTACTGTCTCCCACAGGTGGCATACATAGTCATCAAATCAAAATCGACATCATCTTTCCAGGAGTACAAAATTTTTCCGGCAGTGTACAGAACGAGATGCCCTTCTTCATCAAATCAAAATCGACATCATCTTTCCAGGAGTACAAAATTTTTCCGGCAGTTTACAGAACGAGATGCCCTTCTTTGAACTTTTTCCATGTCCTTCGTTAATCCTATCTGATGTGGATCCAACATTGTCCATCAATAATCCAGAAGAAGGTGGACTAGGTTAGTGTAAGGTTCTTTAGTAGACTTGCTGCGTTTTCTTAGTGTTCTGCCAGTAAGTCGCAGTCTTCGGTTTGCTTTCTCCAAAACATTACCAATATGATCGTTCCAATTTCTGTTATTCGTAATTGTATTCCCTAAGTATCTGGTTGGTTGACTTTACAGTGATTAAATGTGTGTGGTTTATCACGCAACCGAAATTACCTCTTTTCGAACCATCAGATAGCTTGTCCAAATCGTTTTGTAGTTGATTTTGATCATCTGATGACTGCACAAGATAGTAAATAACAATATCATCTGCAACCAATTTAAAACTGCTGTGGAGACTGTCTCCTAAATCATTTTCAAAGCTCAGTAACAGTGAACAGCAGAAGGCTTGTAGCACTTCGTTGGGGAACTCGAGGTATTACTTCTGTTGTACTCGATGACTTTCCAGCAATGAATAACAACTGTGGTCTTTCCGACAATACATCACGAATCCAGTTTCACGATTAAGAAGGTATTCCAGAAGCAAGCAATTTGATTAGAATTCACTTGTGAGGATTGGTGTCAAAAGCCTTCTGAGTATGTAAAAATATTAAATCAATTTGACATCCCCGTAAAGAACACTCGTTACCTTGTGAGAAGAATGAGATAGTTGTATTCCTTTGGCTATTTGTTAATAAATCGCTTTGTTCAAGGTAGTTCATGATGTTCGAACACTGTACACGTTGCAATATCCTACTACAAATCGGCTTTAAGAGATATGGGTCTATAAAACAGCGTCTTACTATTTCCTTTCTTGGGTATTGATGTGACTTGCGCAATTTTCCAGTCCTTTTGTACGGATATTCTTACACGCGAGAGCTTGTATATGATTGTTATGAATGGATTTGTTGTGTCACCTTACTCTCAAACGAACATGACTGGTACACAATTTTATCAGAGGCCTTGCTTCATTAAGCGATTTAACCAGCATTGCTGCCTCTAAGTTACACATGTTGGCAGTTGCTATAGATGCGAAGTCTAGCTTATTCTCTGTAGGAATTTCTGAAAATCTTGTTTAGTAGGTCTGCTTTAGTGGCAGTGTCACCAGTGACACCAGCATTATTATCGCGGAGCGACAGTAATGATTGCGTCTTGCCATTGATATACTCTATATACGACCAGAATCTATGTGGGTTTTGTGCCAGATCTCGAGAGAGCGTTTAATTGTGTAAACTGTTAAAAGTATCTTGCATTGACGTTCACGCTAAATTTCGAACTTCTGTAAAACTTCACTAATGTTGATAATTTAGCGTTCTTTTTAAAAATGGCATACTTTTTTCGTTGCTTCTGTAACAGTTTTCTGAACTGTTTTGTGTACCACAGATGATCAGCACCATTAATTTATTTGGTATATATCTCTCAAATGTCATCGATGGATTCAAACCCTAACTGGTCTACGCTTACAAAGTCAGATTGGAAGGATTGGCGACTGTCGCTTAGGAAGACATCAATCGAATTTCTGTTTTTCTCTTTCTTTTCTTTTCTTTTTTTCTTTTCTTTTCCTTTCTAAATAGATGTATTTCGTGTTTGTTTTTGGTGGATTTGAATATTACGGTATCCAGTTTTGCTATAACAGCCTCATGCTCATTGATTCCTTTATGTCGCTTATTGCTCCTATTTGCTATGGATTATTTGTTGCTGAGAGGTCACGTATGTTGCCGCAACTATTTATGTTTTACGTTTCAGGTAGACTCCTCAATTAACAGTTCAAAATAATTTCCTGAGAAAGCATTTAGTACTACTTCGGACGACGTTTTATGCCTACCACCGACTTTAAACATATATTTTCGCCGAAATATCGAGGGTAGAGTGAAGTCACCAGCGGCTATAATTGTATGATTGGGATACGTATTTGAAATGTGACTCAAGTTCTCTTTGAACTATTCGGCAACTGTATCATCTGAGTCGAGGGATCAGCAAAACGAACCAATCATAAATTTATTCCAGTTGTCAAGTACAACGTCTGCCCATACGATCTGACAGGAACGATCTACTTCAGTTCCACTACAAGGTAAACTACTTCTGACAGCAATAAACGCCCCACAGCCTATCGCTTCTAAATATATGTCGTTTGTAAAGAACTACTGTCGCAGACCGTGCTGGGGTGCTCTGGTCGTGACCGATCGCATGTTCCGCTACCAAACATAAATTTGAACACTCATTGCCAGTGACAGGATAGACGAATGTACCGCAGTTCACGCCGTACAGCAGTGGAAAAGCAAAAATATACAACACCAAAGGCAGTTTAATGCAACAACCATCAGACAGATGGAAAAGTACTGCGATGCGGTGTCGTCACTGCGCGATCAGCTCAGTGCATTGCCGCTGTAGCGCTCTACCAATCCATCCCGTAGGCCCACATTTGAGGTGCATATCGGCCAACACATCTTCAGTAAACATAACAATACTGCTGGCTATCGCTGTTAACGTGCAACTAACATTGCTGGAAAAACAAACTCGGAGTAATACGGAGCTGCACACATTTTCAGAGCAGTACAGACATAAAAGTAAAGGGGGTACAAAAATATCAAATGAAATGTATTTACTCCGTTACAAGTCACCAGTGACTACAACATTCACATACTAAATTATACATGAAAGTATCCCTGAACAGCCTCCTAAATTTTGATGCTGGAGATCGCGGTCATTCTTTAGAATTAAACATGTGTCATTCTATGTTTCTGTCTCTTATGATTATGCTGCCTTTCTTATCAGGGACGCATTACATGTTGTCGTTCATGACATGCTGTAAGCATTGCAATACCACCTGTAATACCCATGGAGTCGAAACCAATCTATTGCTAAAAAAACGAAATCAAGTAATTAAACTAAACATATTCTGAGAGGAGTCTAGGTTCTATCAAGAACCTAGGTTCTTCAAGAACCTGCATTGACTTCTCTATCAGTGTCAAATTAACCCTCTTATTTCCTTTAGTACACTAGTGCTATGTTTGTAAATTTCAGAGACAACATCAACGACTAATGAAACTCATAACTCTCTTTTTGATTGGAAGAGCAAATACATTTCAAAACTGTGTGTTCTGTTGATTTCGGGAATCTGGAGCTACCAGTATTTAATAGGTCACCAACATAAACCGCTACTGTATTTTGATTCCATGTTGTTGAGCAATTTCTAACCAGTTGAAGAAGCGTATTGGAACAGGGCCACTGTCCAGAAGAGCTGCTGCTCCACCTCCAATGAAACCACTATCTATGAAAAGTAAGACATTAACGTCGTTCGCTCTGTATCATCTATATATATCAGATGAAGTGACGTCCTCGGGTCCGTTAGTATGTGCAAGCTAATTGCAGGAACTATTGTAGGGATTTTGATCCGGTTCTCGCTAATAGATCCATTGATTCACGAGGAAGATTTCTGTGTGTAATTTATAGATATTTCTTACGTATTGTCTGATTTACGACGAATTAAAGTTGTGAAAATGGTGCCACTACCACCCACCGAACAGCCAACACCACTCGAGACAGCAACAGTGTCTTGAGTTGGTAGAAATCGTAACTCTTTGGTAAATGGTAATATGATAGAGTGTTTAACTAGCAACGAAGAAGTAGGGGGTTGAATCCTCGATGGATTTTTTTTTACTCAGCCTTTTAGCCTAACATTCACCTCTCAATGATGTGGTGACTCGCCAGAAACGAAACGTTACGTGGATTGCACGATACGTTGTAGCTCCACTTTTCCCGGTTTGATAACTGGTTATGGACGTGCAAGCTGCCTAAATGACAACCGACTGATTGAAATCGTTTCTGAACAACTGCATAGCGAAAAAACTTGCGAGTCCAAATGCTGTGATGTTCTGTTACTTATGCATAGAGTAAAACGCAGTACTGGATGCAGCTCTGATTTGTTTGTACAAATGACATTTTTCAGCACCAAATGACTCAAAGCTTCCTGCTTTCCTTGAGTCAAACGTAGGTTCGGACGCAATTCTCAGCTTTTTGGGTCGAAATGTATTATTTATTTGGCCTTTCAACGATGAGAAAAATATGGTCACGATATTCTTGAATGTAGTACGGAGGTTTCTTGCTGATAAATACACAGGGTTTCGAAATACTTCTACAGATGGTGGAACATTTTTCGAAACAAGACAACAATTTCAGACCATCTAGATTGCCAGTCGTAATTCGCAGTCTTCATTCACTGCAAATTTTTCGAACAATGGGCACTGGGTTACTCACCTTTGAAGTATCACAGTAAATATGACCAATAACTCAAAGATTACCATCTCAGCATCAGGCTATGACGTGACACTATTTGAAAGAATCAAATATTACTAACCAGTATTTTCAGCTCAGTAGTTTGAGTCCAAATGCCCAGAGAAAAAAAATGAGAATCCAAAATATGTGGTGTTGTATTCTATATGCTTCAAGTAAAACGTTTTCCGAAAACAACTTTGCTTCGTTTACATACGGTACGTTCCTCCAGCAGCGCAGAATCCACCTCTTCACTGCATTTACAGCTACACTCTGCAAACCACCGTGAGGTGTGTGGCAGAGGGGAATGCCCATGTCCCAATTATTAGGGTTTCTTCCTGTTCCATTCACGTACGGGCCGTGGGAAGAATGATTGTTTGAATGCCTCTGTGCATGCAGTAATTATTCTAATCTTATCCTCAAGATCCCTGTGTGAGGGGGTTGTAGTATATTCCTAGAATAATCACCTAAAGTCGGTTCTTGTAACTTTGTTAACAGACTTTCGCGGAATAGTTTGCATCTATCTTCAACGTCTTTCAGTTCAGTTTCTTCAGCATCTCTGTGACAATTCCCCTGGATTGAACAAACCCGAGACCATTCGTGCTGCCCTTCTCTGTACACGTTCAGTATCCCATATTATTCCTATATGGTTAGGGTCCCAAACACTTGAGCAATATCCTAGAATCGGTAGCATGAGTGATTTGTAAGCAATCTCCTTTGTAGATTTATAGCATTTCCCCAGTATTCCACCAATAAACCGAAGTCTACCACCTGCTTTACACATGACTGAACCTATGTGATCATTCCGTTTTACAGCCCTACAGAGTGTTACATCGAGGTATTTTTAGTAGTCAACCGATTCCAACAGTGACTCATTGATATTATAATCACAGCACACTGCGTTTTTTCGTTTTGTGAAGTGCAAAATCTTACATTGCTGAACATCTATGGCAAGTTGCCAATCTTAGCACCACTTTGAAATTTTATCAATATCTGACTGAATACTTATGTAGTATCTTTTAGATAGTATTTCATTATAGATAACTGCATCAGCTACAGAAATCTTGACTTCAGTATTAATATCTTCTGCAAGGTCATTAACACACAACATGAACAGCAAGGGTCCCAACACACTTCCTTGGGGTACACCCGACGTTACTTCTACTGACGACGACTCTCCATCCAAGGTAACGTGCTGCGACCTCCCTACCTAAAAGTCCTCAATATAGTCACAAATTTCACTCGACATCCCATACATTTCACAATAAGCATAGGTGTGCTATTGAGTCAAATGGATTTCGGAAATCAAGCAATACATCTGACTGCTTTGATCCAAAGGCATCAGTATTTCATGTGAAAAAACTGCGAGTAGGGTTTCATAAGATCGATGTTTTCGAAATTCATGCTGGTTGGCATTGAGGTCATTTTGTTCAAGATACCTCTAGGTAGTTTTCAGAGAAGACATTTAATAACGTTTCACAGGATGTCTTATCACTCCAACCACTCAGAAAACTGTAATTTTCCCAATTACTTGTTGGACGAGTAAAGTCTCCACCGACCACTTACGTTTGACTGAGTCCACGTGAACTGAGGTTTCTTCTAAGGTTTTCACTTACATCAGGAGATGAGTCTGGTGATCGATAGAAGGATCCAATTATCATTTTCTGCCCAGCCCTGATACGAAGTCTTGCCCAAACAATCTCACATTCAGCTTCAATTTTTATCTCGGTGGGTTTCATTTTGTTGGTTACTGCGACAAATACACTACTTTCATTTCCCATTAGCCTATCCTTTCGATATACACTTAAATTTTCCCCAAAAATCTCACTGGTATCAAATTCAGGTTTTAAGCAGTTTTCTGTAGCTAGTATTATGTGAGCTTCACTGCTCTTCGTGAAGATTTCAAACTCTGGCACTTTGTTGCGGATGCTTCGGTAGTTGCCGTTATCGGATTGGATGGAGAGTCGCCTAATCTAAAAAGCCGTTATGAGCATCCAACACACAGTCAGCAACCTGAGTAGTAGCTTCTAGTTCACACCTGACCCATTTAGGAGGACAATACAGTTTTCAACCCTACGGTGCAATCCAGGAAGTCACAGCCTAACTTGTCACAGAACCTTCAAAGTCTCTGGTTCAAACCTTCTACCTGACTCAGAAGGAAAGCTCCACGATCAGTTCAGAGGACAATGCTACAAATTGTGAGCTTCGATGGAACTCCATACGAAAGCCAGGTCTTCTCAACTTTCTCTGCCACGCGCTGGTATGACGAAAGAATTATCTTGGAGCCCAGACGACAGGCAAGATTTGTTCCACCGTGTTCCAAAATCTGCAGTCGGTTCCACTCTGTTCCCTCAATGGCTGTTGGAATAGCCTTTTCAACATGCTGAATGAGGCATACACATTGAATGCGCCTGGTGCCCTTTCCTGTACCTTGCCGCCACTTTCCTAAGTGGAATCATAATTCGCCGTACGTTTGAACTGCCGATAGGCCTCCTCCCCTTCTGTGTTTACCTCCTCCTGACATCTGACAAAACAAATTTCCCCAAACGAAGTGAACTGGGTCCCAATGGAAGACAGCACCTCAGAGTTGTTTGTTATCGTGCAACACCCTGAGACCTCCCTGGTTCCCATCCATTTTGTACAGTACGCCTAGATCTATCATTGACATGTCACCCGTAGTCAGTTGGATGATTAATGACAGATCCTGTACTTTCTGCAGGGGAGACAGGATCAACGGCAGAGGGAATTACTTGAGGCACCACTGGTACAGGTACGACAGATAGACGACTCTCGGGAGCTCTTCCAACACACCGTTTCAAAGCAGCTGCGAATCGTTTAACAGTAGTCAGGGCGATTTGCAGCTGCTTACGTACGTCAACCAACTCATCCCGTGTTCGAAAACAGCACTCACAGTGGGGCTGCAGTTTGGCAGTTGCAATGTATTATAGGGCAGTGAAAAAATAACTTTAAATGAAGCCTGCTGATTATCTTTGAATCTCTTGAGGTAAAAAGTTCCTAATTCGCTATAAGAATTGAAGCAAATGCACAAAAAAGGATTTATATTAAGGCAACACAAAGACGTGTAGTAAAAACTTTGTGGTTAGTTATAGTTCCAAACAAAATCTGAAGCAGAGATTATTTACGATAAATGCAGATAATATATAGGTCTACTCCTCTTCAGAGGAAAACTAGATGTACAACAATATGGTTGTTAGAAAACCTGCTACTGTAACTAAATCACAAACACCGATTTGCTACAAATTGGTCGTAGATTATGCAAAGGACAATGGCAACTTCAAAAAATTTTAAGAAACGCACATTTATTCGCGTTGATATACAATGAAGTTTAGGGGTGGTGTATTCTTTGGCAGAACTGTGAACCAAAAACGCTGATTTGCTGCCAAATAAACTACGTATCCAAAACACTCGTACCGGTAACTTAAGCATATATAATTTTGTAAGTGTGCGAAAATTTCTCAGAATAACCTATTTCTGGCGCAATTGTACAATGAAATTAGAGATCGATTGTTTCAATCGCGGATAGACCTACTATACTCAAAAATTATAAAAGAGCCTACAATCAACGATAACAGTCCGAGTTTACCGCGGCACTTACATATGTTAGAAATTTCACAATATACAATAATACAAAAGGGTAATGATACAATCAGTGAAGTATTATGCAGAAACGACGCGAAGAGTAAAATATGCGAATCTAGAACTTTAAATAGGTACACGATCTTGTACATGTTGTCTCGCACAAAGGAGAATTCCTAAGTTGGCTTTTATATATATGTCCCATTTATCGTGACCACCCTAGATAACTGTTTGACCAGATGCAAATTACAAAATGTTTCAAGCAAATGTTCTTTCAGGGGGACATCAATCAGCATGACTGCCTTTGTTGTAGCTTTGTTTTTTACGAAGATGTCAACAGCGGTATGACTTTTTTAAATCGCACCCTGTATTTTTTATTCGGTAAATCATGTCCTCTCCTAAACACCTATTGAAAAATGTCACACAGTGTACCATTCCTTGAACCACAACGTTATTAATTACATAACGCAACAATGACTTTGAGCCCAGGATCAAAAACTCGTCCACTTGCTGGAGTTCTCAGAAAGCAAATGAAAAACCAAGTAAAAACATAACACAAAATTGACTTTGTCCCTGTACCACTGCCCAGGAGTAGAACATTCAAAGGTGCTCAAAGTGGTGACCCTGGACACCGATACACTGGTGCTCTCGTTGACTGAAAGAATTATTTACTACTTACAGTGTTGCCTGCTGAAGAGACTTACAAGCGAGCACAATAAGTTTCTGTATGTCCCCTGGAGTTACTGTAATATCACACTAGACAACTTCTTTAATGCATCCCCAAAGAAAAAAGTCCAGAGGATTTAAATCAGGAGACCTAGCAGGCCAAGTAACTGTTCCTCCTTGACCAATGTATCTGGCAGAATACCTTCGGTTCAGAACACGACGTGCACGCAAGGCATTATCTGCTGGACATCCATAGTGTTGATACCACACAAGCATTCTGGTCCTTAGCGGCACTTCATCCAGAAAAGGGGAAAGAATTCGTCTGAGGAAGTTGGCATACGCTGTGCAGTTTGGACTACCATTGATGAAATAAGGGCCAATAATTGTAGTACCAAGCATCCCACACCAGACGTTAACTCTCCATTGACGCTGATGTTCCACCTGTATAAGCCATCGTGAAATGTCGTTGGACCAATAATGCATGTTCATTGTATTAACCTGTCCTTTGTTTGAGAAGGAACACTCATCGGTAAATAGAACATTGGAGAAGAAATTCGGGTTAGCGAGGATTTGCTGCTGCGCCCACTGACAGAACTGTACACGATTCTGGAAATCATTCCCAAGCAATTCTTGACGTAGGTGTGCATGGAAATGATGGAACCGGTGACATGTAAGAATACGATGTACAAAGGTTTTAGGAATGCCATTCTCACATTCAAGCTGTCGTGTGCTCACATGTGGATTCATAGCAACGGAAGCGAGATCAGTAACTTCGGCAACTTCGTCTTTGCGAGTGCTACGACGATTGCGTTGTCGTGGATTGAAACTCCCCGTTTCCCGAAGAGTCGCAAAAGGACGAGGAAACATCCGTCGGGAAGGAGGGTTCTTATCGGGATATCGCTCTCTGTACAGTTCCGCTGCCTGCGTAGCATTTCGCCTACTTTCAACAACAACAATAAAAGAAACGTTATGTCGATGCAGTTTGTGGGAAGTACAGCCTTTACTGTATGCCTACTCTACACAACATTACTTATAAGGACTACACTACTGTACTAAATGTACCTGTACAGAAGAAAACAGTAACTACAATTAGTGTTGTGCTAACTTACATTCCCTATAGATGAGTAGCATTTCTACCTCTTCTTCGTGGGTTTACATTCTACTCACTCAACTGCCGATGGTTGACAGAATGACGGGTGTGCATTCTACTTATGTTTACATTTGTCCTCTGTCAACGTCACCACGTGGATGTGTACCTGCACTAAGCGCCAGGAGCGTAAACGTCAATGTTGTGTTATGTAATTAATAACGTTGTGTTTCAGTGAATGGTACACTGTGACTCATTTCTGAATAGGTCTTTAGGAAAGGAAATGAATTACGGAATAAAAAATACAGGGTGCCATTTAAAAAAGTCATACTGCTGTTCATATCTTTGTAAGAAACAAAGCTACAACGAAGGCAATCATGCTGATTGATGTCCCCCTGACGGCTGAAGAACATTTGCTTGAAACATTTTGTAATGTGCATCTGGACAAACAGTTATTTAGTGTGGTCAAGATAAATGGGACACCCTGTGTAAGTAAACGTGCGTATTGCAGAGTTTTTCACTTAACTGATTCTGTGCATAGCTCTACACTGCTGTGCCGTGAAAATCACTGCGGCGTGAGTTTACCTCGACCAAAATCGCTAAAATGTGCAGCACATACAGATCATGTCTTCTGCCCGTTACAACTAACAATGCAGGTGAATAGACATTCAGTTTTCTGGTTTCCTTGAATCAAACCTATATGTGGACACGATTCTTTGCGTTTCAAGACGGAGAGGTCTGCCGTAAAGAGCCTAAGACAAAGAACTGTGGTACAGTTCTCAACAATGGATCACAGTGCGTTCTAAGGTTCACAAAGAGGAGTGCTGTAACACGAGCTACACATGCAGATCATTCGTGTTTCTTCTTTTTTTTATTTCATTTGTGCCACGTCCACCCACAATCTACGTATCTTATTTACAGTGATTGTAAACATATTTCTTACATAGCCATTTGCTACCGTCATTGCCATCAGATGCCATTAAAATGCCAATTCAATATGGAACACATAAAATGTATGCTTCCAGACAACTTTCCTGGTTTGTGTTACTTACTTCTCGCACCCATGGTCCCCAGTCTGTCTCTCGGTAGCCTTATGTTTTGCTGCGCTATTTATGCGGACGATCTCGTCCTCATTCTTCGTAGCGGTGATGAGGTCAGGGAGTCATTGGCATGGTTTACCACCTACGGCGAAGCTTGTGGTTGCTGCCCGTTCACAAATCGAACGCTATGGCTCTAGGTGTGAAGCTTCCTGAGGACAGAGCTGTTCCACTGCATGTAGCTGCTACTTCCTATCTGGTGCCTAGATTGCGTGTGTGATCTGCTGCGCACAATTCAAGTGCCGGCGCCTGCGGTCTCAATTACGAGCTGGGCTTCTGGATCATCGTTTACGAGCCCTCGATCTTCTGCAACGGACACAATATGTAAATGTGTATCTGGCGTCACACATTCCCTATGTGGCACAGACACTCCTCATTCCGTCATCCATGACTCGCCACATGCTAGTCGCCCGTTTGCCACGGTTTGCTGTTCAAGATGAGATACGATACTCTCACCCTCCCGCAGTGCATGGGCGATTTATGGCTGTATCATGTCCCTGACAGAGTGACAGCCCTTTTCATCGGCGTTCAGATGGCACTTTGGCGCCGTTGTCGTATGTACCTTACCAGCCTGTTGCTTGAGGCCCTTGCTCCTCGCTCTCTCTCAGTCCCTATCCAGCTTTCGGATATCCCATCTCTCTTCATTTGCTTTCACCATATTTCCGTCAACCTGAGGTATGTCAGTAACGCGATATTGCCAATGCGGATCTATGGCTTTCTTCAGTAGAGCAGGTCATCGAATGTGGTTGAAGGGAAGCATCCACACGTCGACTGGAGTGGCGTCTGGTGATCCACTAATGTCCAGTCTGCATGGTACCTTATGGGCAATGGGAAGCATGTATGCCGGCCATGCCTTCACAGGATTCATCTTGCAGACATACCGTTGTGTGTCGCCTGTGATATTTTAGACACGGATGAGCATCGCCTGGCATGCGGATCAGCTATAGGTGTATGATTCTTGGTACTACAGATACTGGCCTTAATTGTCCTTACGACTCCTCATCAGATATCTCCTCACTTGCCCCTCTTTCTGAACTCAGCACATTTCCCACAAACGAAGGCGAAATCCGTGAAGTGGATTTGTGGACACGCAGTTCACTACTTATTTGCTCAAGGCGAGAAAAATGGTCTTGATTTTTGGCACTTTCTTAACAACTTTGTGCAGTTTCTCGTGATCCCACATACAGACAATTTTTTCTCTAATTTTCTTTGTCGTGTCTTTCTTAACCCACCCCGGAGTTGCCATGTTACTGCAACGACAATTTGATCCACTCCTTTGCCACTCTTAACACCGGTTATTCTCTAGACGTTGGAATGTTCTTCTCCGGAAAACTATGCGTCTAAAATCCTATCAAGTGTGAAGAATTGCCGCTCTCTCCTCCTCGGGAATCTTTTCCTCCTCCGCTCGGTGGTATATAGAAAATACAGAAAATATATGACAACATTGAACGGTAATTAAGTATATAAATCTCATAGTCCTGGATATTGGAATACGTTGTAGGGGAAGGAATACAAGATGGACTTTGTAGTAGGAATGAGATAAAGGCTAAATGAGTTCTGAAAGAAATTTCAGGTCATAATAGCGAATACTCACAGTGGTCCTAGGTTATGTTCACGGACGAGTCCAGGTATAGTCTGAACAGTGATTATACCCGGGTTTTCATCTGGCGTGAACCAGGAACCACACACCAAACTCTTAATGTCCTTGAAAGGGACCTGTAAGGAGGTCATGGTTTGATGGTGTGGGGTGGGATTATGATTGGTGCACGTACACCCCTGCATGTCTCTGACAGAGGAACTGTAACAGGTCAGGTGTATCAGGACGTCATTTTGCACTTGTATGTCCGCCTTTTCAGGGTTGCAGTGGGTCCTACCTTCCTCCCGATGGATGATAACGCACGACCTCACCGAGCTGCCATCGTGGAGGAGTACCCAGAAACAGAATATATTAGGCGAATGGAGTGGCCTGCCTGTTCTCCAGACCTGAGCCCCATCGAACACGTCTGGGATGCTCTCGGTCGACGTATCGCTGCACGTCTTCAAACCCCTACGACACTTAATGAGATCCGATAGGCACTGGTGCAAGAATGGGAGGCTATACACCAGCAGCTCCTCGAGCAACTGGTCCAGAGTATGCCAACCCGTGGTGCGGCCTGTGTACTTGTGCATGGTGATCACATCCCATATTGATGTCGGGTTAAATGCGCCAGAAGCAGTGGCGTTTTGTAGCACATGTGTTTTGGGACGGTTTTCTCAACTAATCACCAACACCGTGGCCTTACAAATCTGTGTCGTGTGTTTTTACTATGTGCCTGTGGTATTGGCGACAGTTTTGTGTAGTGCCACGTTGTGTGGCACCATATTCTGCAATTATCCTTAATTTACGAGCATGAGTATAGATGAAGCTAAGGAATTCTGCTACCTGGGCATGATGGACGAAACAAGGAGGATATAAAAAGCAATCTATCACAAAATGACGGGCATTCCTGGCCAAGAAAAGTCTGCTAGCGTGAAACATAGGCCTTAATTTGAGGAAAAAATTTCGGAGATGTACATTTGGAGCACGGGATTCTGTGGTAGTGAAGTATGGACTAAGGATAAACCGGAGCAGAAGAGAATCGAAGTATTTGAGAAATGGTCTAACAAAGAATGTGGGAAATTAGGTGGACTGATATGGTGAGGAAAAATGTGGTACTCAGCTGAATCTTCGAGGAAAGGAATATGTCGGAAACACTGACAAGAAGAAGGGATGGGATGATAGGATACCTGTTAAGATATCGGGGAATAACTTCCACGTTACTAGAGGGAGCTGTAGAGGGTGAAAACTGTAGAGGAAAACAGATATTGAAATGCATCGAGCTAGTAATTGAGAACGTAGGCTGTAAGCGCTACTCTGAGATGAAGCGGTTGGCATAGACGAGATATTCCTGACGGGGCCGCATCAAATCAGTCAGAATACTGATGACGGAAAGAAACAAGTTATATGAAAACGACGTAACATAGTACGCCAGACAATGCTACCCTCGTGAAGCCGGGCCAGGACGCTGTTATGTTGTAATCAGGTCATTTGATGTGTTAGACTAAGTTCATCCTTGGTCAACAGTGAGGCTGCTAAGCTACGTGTTGCGTCAACACCCCTCCAGACAGATTTCAAAACTCTGTCCGGGCGTACCAGCTAACTGCCTGTGCAATTTCCCCGCCAGGACCACACTACTGTTGAGGCATCATGGCGCAATACCTCATTCTGCCACTGTGGTGAACCGAATTACCTCATGCAGTGGCCTAACGTTGCACTTTCTAAGTCGCTACGTGATCTGATGAGCGGCCTAGTCATAACAAAAATGGGAAAAGTTCTCGGCGCCCAGAGCCAGTTATATATTGTCTTCGACTACTACCGACACTGAGACATAGTCCACACCAACCGACGGCCCGAAGTGGGCTACCAGCCACGTCTACGTCTAGCCCCTAACTTCCGTAGCTGCTGGTCTATGGGCCACTGCTAGACCTGATACTGTCAGAGCGAGAACCAGCACCATCCTGCCGGAATCACCTCCCAGATGACTCCAGCCGGTCTCTGGGTGCCTCCAGAGGGGTTCGAGATTAGCGCCCGGGGGTGCCACTCGCCTCACCATCCACCGAAGCAGCCAACTGTTCTACAGCAAAGCCTGCGGTTTGTCAGACTTGATGTCAGTCTAGCCTCAGAAAGTCTTCTTGCCAGCTCTTCTTCTTTGATGCAGTGCACAGACATCATGTGGTCATCGCCTACTGCGAGCCAGGCAGGCTGTCTTGTGCTTTACTGATGTACTCAAGACTGCCTGGGGGCCTAAGTACGCCTTCGAATCGGCACCGGCATCCATTGTCTGAGAATCTCAATGAGAAAAGATGACAGCTGTTAATGGAGCATTTCTGGTTTCACAGGCACCGACAAACTACACAGCATCCTGAAACGACCATCCTTGGATATGACAGCTTCCACGACTCCGATTTTTTGCAATTTGGAGCTATCAGCGTTTAACAGATCAACAATGAAATATGCCAAGTGGATGCTCTCACGTGTTCTGTTCAACATTATCCTAGAGAAAGCAATAAGGGAATGTAGGCAGTAAGAGCGGGCAGGAGTACAGATGGATGATAATTTCAGTCATCTCGCATACGCAGATCATATAGTACTATTAAGCGAATCGGACCACGAGTTGAATGAATGAGCCAGAAAATGGACAACTGCACACGGAAAGTGGGACTAAAGCAGAATCAAGACAAAAAGGAGTTCATGCAATTAGGAAGGAGGCAAGAGCGGCGATTGTTTCTATAAATAGATGGCATGAGGTTCAAGAAAGTTCACTACTTCAAATACTTGGGATCTTAGTCACCAGTGACCACAGTATAGGAATGGACATCAAATAAATGGTTCAAATGGCTCTGAGCACTAAGGAACTTAACATCTGAGGTCATCAGTCCCCTAGAACTTAGAACTACCTAAACCTAACTAACCTAAGTACGTCACACACATCCATGCCATAGGCAGGATTCGAACCTTTAACCGTGGCAGTCGCGCGGTGCCAGTTTGAAGCGCCTAGAACCACTCGGCCACAACGGGAGGCGTATGGGCATCGAGAAAAGAATATCAGTGGGAATGAAATTAATGTAATCCCTCTGAGAGCCACTCAGCTCATGATCAATATCAGCGAACGCTAAGATGAGAACCTATAGCATAGTGGTACACACAGAAAACGTGTGGCACAGAGACCTGGGTAAAGGCTAAACGAGAAAAGGAAAAACTATTAATATTAGAAAGAACAATAATGAGGAAGATATGGGGCCGATCTTAGACAAAGTAGAATGAAGGAGGACGAGGAAGAACGAGGAAATCTCTCTCTTGATGCAACAGCCAACAATACTGCAGAAGCTGAAAAGCAGAAGAATGCATTGGTCGCGGCATGTAGCCAGTATGCCAGAAGGAAGACGTGTGAGGAAGGCACCTGAGGGGAAACCAGACACCGGACGCCCCATGGGACCACCAAGGCGGCGCTAGATGGACGACCTGGCGAAGGACGAGGTAACTCTGGCAGCTGAAGACTTCTGAAAGAACCGAGCACAGAACAGAAAGGAATGGAGGCAGTTTGTGGAAGCCGTGGTCTGCAGGGCCGGTGATCGCCAGATACGTATGTATGTACGTATTCTGATGTCACTCTGTTGTGTATTTGCTTATGAATTTTAGCTAGATGATAGTTTGTGACCCTAGTTAATTTTTATAAAAATCTTAAATTACAATCGAGAAATGAGAATGACACCCTTTCCACACTTATGCTGTCAAATAATCTGACATTCTTTTAATGAAGAACGCCACTGTCAGTAGTGGCTGAAATGTTGGTACACTACATAATTGCATTGTCTATAGCTTTGAAGAATTTTATTGAATTTCGTAGCTGGAAGAGTCTGCCACACATGAAGTTGAACAAGAAATTGAGAGATGATGAAATACTGTTTCTGAATGTCACATTTAGCACACATACCCTTTACGGAATTTTGTACCACGCCGTTGTATCTCATGTACTTAGAGCTCGCTGTAGTAAAGTTCCTACTGCATTTGTTGAAGAGAGCGTCCAATGTTGGGCATCTTTTTTGTTGTGAGCAGAGTAAGCAAAGTATAAATTTTTGTTCGTTGGATCACTTGTGCAAAACAGTTCACAAAAGACAATATACGTAGCGAAGTTCTACATTCTTCACTCTGTGTACGAATTTTGACACATACGACGTACTATGGTAAGCTATCCCCAGTAATGTTGCATCAATTATGAACCTTCTTTGTAATAATTATGAGTACTGTTGTTGCAGAAAGTGTCCAAACTCGACGAAATCTTCTTTATGGCGTATAATACAGATCGTCAATGACAGTAATAACACTAAATCTCGGTTTTCAAGCCGCGACAATTCGAGTAAAATTTTTGAACTTTCGATGACTGTCTCGGCCATCGTCGTCAAGCGTAAAACCACTGACAACCGGGAATGGAGGCGGTATTTGTGAAGGCATTGCTAATTACGCATATAAAATTTTTTTCGTGATATTTTTTAGATATCTATTCTTTTTCTTTTGTCCATATGGGCATTTCTAATTGCTATTATGTAACATTCTACTGTGGTTTTTAAATTTAAAGATGTAATTGTGATTATTTCGTGTGCCAATGGATAAATATGTTTTTTGCTTTGTACCTGTGGTAAAGTTGGTAACGTTATCTTTTGGAATATTATTAGTTGTGAAAAATGCAGTCAATAACATTTATAAAGATTTGTGTAATTTACGATAACGATATAACATCTATAGACAGGGGACGGCGATTGTGTTATCGATAGTCGAAAGGTTGTTGTGTAGTAGAGGGGATGGTGGATGGTGTGTCTGGGAAGCGTGCGCGGAAAAATAGTACGGTGTTTTGTGAAAAGCATACGTAATTGTATGGACAGTGATACCGAACTATCAGATTGTTCATTCTCTTTACCACTGCGGTATGTAATGCCATTCGCCATCGAACTTCAAGAGCAAATAAACCGGAATGTGAAAGTGCCGCTAACAATACTTTGTTGTGGCCGACACGAATAGTGCTTTTATGCGAATGAATTTTGCTGGTATTGGTTTTGGGTGGTGGAACTGTTGTCTATCACATTCTATCAAACCGTGAAAGTGAAGACTTTAATTAACTGTGAAATATAAATGACTTTCAGTGACGTTGTCGAAGTCTGAAATGCGAGAACAGAGTGGACTTTGTTTACTGTGTGCTTCACACACAAGAACAATTCTATGAACTGTGTATTTGTGGATAAGGCTATATGACTGTGACGAACTGTGTAATTATGGACGATAGCGTCACGTACTGTACATAAAGTGTAAAAACGCGCGATGTCTACGTAATGTACTTTGAAAGAGAGGGCATGTCAACAACGGTCGTATATGGCGTCTTGTGGTTTGTTAATCACCACGGGGTTAATGATACAGCTGTGTCGGAACTTTATTTGCGTTTAGCCGGAGAAGATTAACCAGCGGAACTGCCTGTATCCTGCTCTCATCATCGTAGCCCGCCAACATCAGGCTGCCCAACGCAACGCTTCGTATGCAACAAAAAGTTAAGAGAAAATTCTGCCGAACGCTATCACCTGACATAGAAACCTTCTTTCTCTATTAAAAGTATAAGAATTACAGACTCTATTCAAATAAATTCTTTGTTTAGTTTATGTTTGCTTTCTGCTAACGAAAATAAAATTGCAATCAGTGAATTAAAATTTGCCTGGTAGTCATTGTTGAAACACCAGTAAATATAAACTTCTTCCTCTCATTAGAACTAATTCTCCTTGCATGTCGAAATTATTGTTATTTTATGTAGTTCTATGTATTGTTATGAGACTAGATATATGACAGTGATTAATAAGAGTATTTGTCGCCAAATATGGCTTCGCGCGAAAATTTCGGTGACCACCATAATTGCTTGCGTTCTGACCAATAACGTAAAAGCTGCTATTCCCGTATTGGTGCATTTCCTGGCGTGAGCGTGAATTATAAATGTCAGCTGTCAAATCACGTAGGGACTGTTTACCCAATAATAAAAGTTTTTGATATTGTATTGCTACGAGTTGTAGATGTATGGTGAACCCCCCCCCCTCCCCCCAATGTTCATGCAATTATTTACAGTATTATGTGTGATTAACGAAATTTTGTCACTTTTTCTAATTCCTTTCATATATTGTCTTAGATGTCTTTGAAGTTTCAGAGAATATATACATCATTTTGTCGGTTCAGGTTAATTTCAGAGCAGTGAATATTAGTGTGGTGTCACCGCTAGACACCACACTTGCTAGGTGGTAGCTTAAATCGGCCGCGGTCCATTAGTACATGTCGGACCCGCGTGTCGCCACTGGCAGTGATCGCAGACCGAGCGCCACCACACGGCAGGTCTCGAGAGACGTACTAGCACTCGCCCCAGTTGTACGACGACATTGCTAGCGACTACACTGATCGAAGCCTTTCTCTCATTTGCCGAGAGACAGAATAGCCTTCAGCTAAGTTAATGGCTACGACCTAGCAAGGCACCATTTGTACCATTGCATGTATCTCAAGATAGTCTCACTTGTATCATCAAGAATGCTGCATACCAAAGGACGATATAAAAGTTAAGTGTTCTAGTAGCTACGTTCTTTTCTTTATCACATTCATTACGAATCCTGTTCCAGACTTCGCGCCAGTCGGCGTGTGTGTACGTGTGCCCTCTCGGCTACCCGTCACTGTGGACTGGATGCCTTGTCAGTCCACTACAATTAGAGTTTTCAGTTCATATCAAAGTGGGATCATGACCAATTGAGAAGTATAACAAAGAGTGTATATGACTTCACAGTTCAGATTTTGATAATTATTTTTCCTGTAGGTTGAAATCATCACATATTCAGATTATATAGGCACGATTGCAGCCTCCATTCGAGCGCTATCACACTGTATCAGAGCTACTGTGTTTCTTTCTTATCACTAAAATTCTCACGCTGAGCCAGATGTGTCCTAGTCATCTTACTCTTCTGGCCCTCCTTCTTCCATTCAAAATGAAGAACAATGAGTGATAACGCGATGCATGACGTAAGGAAACCCACTTGTATCTTGCCTTATCGTCGACTTTAAGTGAAGTAGCGATACAGCTAAACTTAAAAGGTTGTGAAAGGTAAGCCATTATACTGTGCGACGTTCAGAATGCTGCGGTGTCGCGTTCCCCTGCAATTACCAGCTGCCCTAGCAGGTAAGGAAGCTCTCACATGTAGTCATATGCAGGGCGTTCGAACTGATGACCATTTCTATCACAATTCTATACAATACAGTCACTTTTCCACTTAATTTGTGTGCTTGCTCATGTGGTTCGATCCGTGGATGAATATGCTATTAAGCATATTAGTCTACTTTTATTCTCCTCGCCAGTGCCTTCCGCCTCAGTTGTTGGGACTCTATTTCGACTTCCATTCTGGTAAATACCAGAACAGGATTGTAACACGACTGCTTCCAGAAAGTGCGTAATACTGGTTTAAAAGGCTGCCTATTAGTTGCCGTTTTCTACTCTTCATCAATTTTTGGGATGAATTTCTCACTCTGCAATGGAGGATGCACTTTTTCGGAACTTCATAACTGATTAAAACTCTGTGCCAGACCGGGGTACGAATTCATAGCTAATGGTGCCAAAACAATGATTCAGCGTGCCTGGATAGATCCGTAGGTAAGAGGGTAACCCTTGATAGGCTAGATTTTGGGTTGGAATCCTGGCCCGGCCCGCAATTGTAATTTGGCAAGAAGATTTTTCAAAAAATGGTGAAATGTGTGTGAATTCCTAAGGGACCAAACTGCTGAGGTCATAGGTCCCTTGACTTACACACTTCTTTAACTTATTCAGACTTATGCTAAGAACAACACACACACCCATGCCCGAGGGAGGACTCGAACCTCTGGCGGGAAGGGCCGCGCAATCCATGACATGGCGCTTCAAACCACACGGCCACTCCGCGCGCGGCAATAAGAGTAAGATATTGACGTTGTATTCTGACATATCTCCACTTGATTATGCAAACGTAGGTTTCCTCTAACTGAAATGATTTGAAAGGCGAATGGGTTGTTTGAATGACCCTGGAAATCAATCATCCCTCACTTCTATGTCTCGAATAACTTTATCGTCCTCAGAATGAGAAACTCTAATACAGTACTTCATCCATCCTTATTCACCTTCACACTAACGTTTTCAATGATGTAATATGGCATGAAATTCAGGAGCAAATTTTGTTTTCCACGCATTCCCGCCGATAAGTTACAGTACTGCTAGAACGGACTTAAGTTGCATTACGACTTATTTACTCTGATTAGTTAAGTAGTTCTCCTACACTGCAATGAGGAAGGACTGGCTATTAAACTGTGTGACAACCCTCTCGGATGGGGTACTAATACGTCACGCATGAATTTCTAGTGAACGTCACTATATTACTTTGCTTTTTTTTTAATATTCCAAGAGAAAATGCTATACGAGTATTTACCTTGTCATCAGCATCAAGAGGATGGCGTCCAATCAAAATCTTGATTAAAATACATTTCATTCGGATTTTTGGTTATATATGGTTGAAACAATTGGTTGGCTTTTAACTTTAACATCCTTTATTTCGATGTTTTATCATAACAAGATTACTAAGAAGCAGCGCGGACTACACAGCAAAACACAGTTTTAGCAAGGAAGAGAAAGATTTACACGCTCAATTTGTCATAGTGACAGAACACAGTCTATGCGCACAGCATGTAAGTGGCCCGAACGACACAAACTGATATATTAGCTGACAAATCTTGCATTGCCTGGGAACTCATTCTAATTCCACATAAGACTGGTGCCACTATACGGGTACAAATCAGGTTTCATGTAACGGTCATGAGAATTACTTATCTTCAGGAAAGGACATGGTGAGTAGGTGTTAATCAAGAAAAGCTACTCACTGAGTTTCAACGAGGTCTGGCAATACCAAGAGAGGAGACCATAGAGTCTGGCATATGGCGCATCATACTGCATCTGCAGCATCAATCTGAGCAGCAGGTGGCACCACAGTGACACTACGACCTGTTACATATCTGTTACTTCAAGGAGAGCTTGTAGCCACACGGCATGTAGTGTGCATTTCACTGACACCAAACCCCCACCATTTGCCTTTTACAACTACAGCCTGCCCAGTGGACAAACTGAGGGCAGGAGGCAACTCAAGGAGCTCGATAACGCTTTATCATGTTTTGCAGAGAGTATTTTAATACAAACACCTTACAGTTTTAGAAGAAACACAGTTTGCCAAAAACAATGGGCTAGCCATATGAGCAGTTTTCTAATTTCAGAGAACCTCTGATGTGAGGCTAATTGCTGTAAACGAAACTGCGCCATTACTAATTTTGTCAGTGATCTCACAGAGATGGAACTGAAATGGCAGAGATTCCAAGACGTAGAAGGACATTGTGCAGTGTGATTGGCATTTTATATCGACGCACTGTGTTGGTGGGATTTTGTGCGATTGAAGGAACACCGCAGTTGGGTAGCCACGTATGCATTTTCTGCTATTGCTGTCATGTACTGTTTGATGCGAAGAAATAGCCAGTCATAATATTGTGTAAAAATATTTAAAAAATTTATTGCTGGACGTGAAAGACGGTGCATAGGAGTCCATGGCCGGACACGCTATTGAGAGTATGTTTAGATTTGGTCAGTGATGTGGAGCTGTTTTTCTCTTGAGCATATCAGCCACAAATGTTGGAAATGGACAAAAGCATTCATCTTAGCAGACGAGTGTGGTCCAGTGTTGTTGTAACGATGGTGCACCCCTTGGCCTCTACAGCCGCCATTCAGATGGTGGTGGCCTTCTTCAAGGTTGTCGGTGAATAATTATGGTGAACATAATTAGCAGCCCCAGTGCGTTAGGGCATTATCTTCCTCCGTCCTTCGGGAATCAGTAAGATCAACCTTTTTCAGTTTCCGCATTGCTGTGGTGAATTAATTAATTTTTTTTAGTTGCCATATGGTCAACAGTCACTGTTTTCCCTTCGGAACTAACAACATCTGACACTAAAAATTAAACGTATCCTTTACTTATGGTTTGCATACTAAATGTGTAAAGCATTTCACATCCTATTCATGATCTCTGTAAATAGTTATGTTTTTACCCAACACCTATCATTCATATTAAAATAATTTATCCGTCCAAACTTGTACATTAGGGACTGTGTCTAGGACCTTTAATAATCTGCATCATCTATTAAGCGACGCGCACAGTTTGTAACTTAGATCTTAAAAGCGTGACTGGCTCTTAGTTTTCTGCGTCACGGTGACATTGCACATGCAGGAAGTTTCACAATTTTCCTTATAAATGGGATATGCTCGCTCTTCTCCGCCATCTCAGAAAGTTTCTACTATTCTCGTGGTAATGCTGTATGCGGAAATTCTATACATGTATACAGCTTTTCCATGAGAATGCTAGAAATTTTTGGGGATGGCGGAGAGGTGCCATCCTTTCACAGTATCACAGTGATATACATAATTCATGTACGTGATCAATTCTGCTGAAAGAGGTTTCATGAATGAAATTGTATACTAAGAAAAATATGGATCTTTCATACAGTGTTACATCACTCATGATACTGGACTCGAAATCATCAAGATTTAAAGCGTGAATTTTCTCTGACTGGTATCTCTGAATTTTTCTTATATCTTATCAATATGCACATCCATTTCTCGTGAAGCAACTCGAGAGCTCATTAAAGACTTCTTGTCCGCCGGATGGTCGTCTGTATAGTTTGTTGACGTCAGTCGCTGTGCTCTGGTAGACCTTGTGTTTTTTGGTCAAGTATTTTAGAACAGTAAAAACAAGACTTACTAGAAGCTACAGAATGAACTTTTGCCCGAATTTTTCTAGCTAGACGAAGAGTGGGAAATGTCAAATGGCGTTTCAAATTACCCAATATGCGGTGCAGTTTTATTTAAAATGTTTAACTGAAGTCAAGCGCTGTCGGGCTGGGCTAGCACTATGATCTTTTACCATCTGCTCTGGCGACCGCTGTTGGCAATCGCGGTTGACTCAGCCCTTGTGAAGCAAACTGAGCAGCTACTTGATTGACAAATAGCGGCTCCGGTCACGGAAACTGACTTACTGCGCTGACAACATGTCCCTCCATATCCGCATATAGTGACGATGCCTATGAACTAAGGATGACACGGCGGCCAGTCAATACCTTTGGGAGTTCATGAACTGTTGGGGTGGAGTTTAGTTCAAAAAAGCTTCACTAGTGATTTGAGGAAAAACTGAAATATTTTAAGATTACCTGCTAATTGTTACATAAATGAAGTGTCAAAAGTTCATCTCTTCACGGCCTAGGTGTTTTGCACATAAAAAGTTACACTTGACTGATATTTAATGGTGAATAAAAACCCTGAGATGCCGACAGATGTGGCCAACGGGTTGTAGGTACTTCAGTCCGTAACCGCGCTGCTGCTACGATCGCTGGTTCGAATCCTGCCTCGGGCATGGATATGTGTGATGTCCTCAGGTTAGTTATGTTTAAGTAGCTCTAAGTCTAGGGGACTGATGACCTCAGCCGCGCGGTATTAGCCGAGTGGTCTTGGGGCGCTGCAGTCATCGACTGTGCGGCTGGCCCCGTGGAGGTTCTAGTCCTCCCTCGGACATGGGTGTGTGTGTTTGTCTTTAGGATAATTTGGGTTAAGTAGTGTGTAAGCTTAGGGACTGATGACCTTAGCAGTTAAGTCCCATAAGATTTCACACACATTTGAAGATCTGATGACCTCAGATGTTAAGTCCCACAGTGCTTAGAGACATTTTTGAATAAATGAGAAAGGCGGTCATATCTCTCGTAAAATGATTTCTATTAAAGTAAGGACTGAAATAGGTTTGAGAAACATTTGACGCACCTTTCAATTGTGCTCGGAATCACGTGCAGCGAAAGAGGCGCCGATTGACAATTTAAAGCTCAGTGTGTAACTTAGAATCTAAAAATTTTAAAGGATATTAGAGGATATTCATTTCCTCGATTACGAGGGCCGTGTTGCCATGTATGATCTGAAGCATCATTCAATGGCGCGTCAGATGTTTTTCTAAACTATATTGTTCCAATTTTTAGGCGTACCATTTCACAAAACATTTGACCGGTCCTTTTCAAATTTTCTTTTTAGCTTAACTGTTGAAAACTTCATTCGAGCACGTTGTGTATCTGTTTTCTACATGAGCATTTGCCTTTATACACTCTGTCGGTTTCCCTACAGTTCACGTTTTATTTATCATGCAAGAAAAGTGCTTCATTGACATAGGCTATAAGTGTTGGGTTGGCAGAAGAGCCAACACCGTGTTACGAATGGAGGCCGAAATGCACGCGTTTTAGCACAAGCATGCTGGCTTGAGGAGGGAAGAACTATACTGACGTGAGGTCTGGAACATGACAAGGAATTAGAATTCAGAAAGCGGACGGAATTAGTTTGATACTTAACTTTAATCCATTAATGATGAACGTCGCTCTTGACGGTACATGATTCACAATATTGTCTGTTCAGAATTCATTCCAATTACTGAATATGGCGCCTTGCTAGGTCGTAGCAAATGACGTAGGTGAAGGCTATGCTAAACTGTCGTCTCTGCAAATGAGAGTGTTTGTAGACAGTGAACCATCGCTAGCAAAATCGGCTCTACAACTGGGCGAGTGCTAGTGTGTCTTTTTAGACTAGACCTGCTGTGTGACGGTGCTCGGTCTGCAATCACTGATAGTGGCGACACGCGGGTCCGACGGATACTAACGGACCGCGGCCGATTTAAAGGCTACCACCTAGCAAGTATAGTGTCTGGCGCTGACACCACATTCCTCCCCCGCAAATCGGCGGACGGTTGTGGTATAAGGCCTCCGCCCGCCGTGGGGAGGACCGCATGTTGACGTATGCGACGAGTTGGGAAGCCTAACAACAGGCGAGGCTGTGCCACCTGCACCCTGCCATTCGGACCGCGGGGAGCTAGGGAACGCCTGAAAACCTACTACAGGGTGCACGCCAACATGAGGTGTATGCGCCCGTAGAGAGACAGGAGGGGCCGAAGGGTCGACCTCCATCGGGCCGGGGCATCCGACGGGCGAAGACGACTTATGGTCCGGAGCGGGCAAGAGTTCCATGTCGGAGGACAACTGGTCACGGGAAGCGATCGGCGGCGCGTGAACCATGGAGGCACCCAACGGCTGCAGCGACGCGTCCACTGCGGGCGTCGCAGGCGGAAGAACAGGCGGCGGCGGCGGCGCGTCACCATGGGGCAAAATGGAAGGCAGCGTCGGTAACACCTGGGGCTGAGGCGAGCCAGTAGATGGGTCCCCAGGGCGCTGACCGGACGGCACCGTCGCTGAAAGCAGACGGGCAGCGGCAGATCCCGGGCGACGACAGAGGCGCAGCTGATTGAGATGCCGGTGCACCTCACCAGAGGCCCCCAAAACCGGATACATAGCGCGTCCGAGGCAGCGAAGAATGCGCCCTTCGAGCCAACGCCGTGAACCTCGATTGTGGCGGTAGTAGACAACATCGCCTGGGGCAAAGGCAGGTGTCTGCCGCTGCACAGGAACCTGATTCGGTGGATGTAGCAAAGACACCAAGGTTCGATGATGGTAACCGTGGAGCAACTCAGCCGGCGAGCGACCATCTCGGGGCTGAGAGCGATACGAGGACAAAAAGAGTAATAACGCGTCCTCCCGAGAATGCGACTCTTTCAACTTCAACATCTGTGACTTGAAAGTCCTGACCAATCGTTCAGCAGCACCGTTTGACTGTGGCGAAAACGGCGCGGACGTCAGATGTTGAATACCATTGGCCTTGCAGAATGACTGAAATTCTGAGGACGTGAATTGTGGGCCATTGTCGGAAACAATAGTCTGTGGAAGACCTTCAATGCAAAAGATAGCAGATAACGCTTGGATGGTGGCAGATGATGTCGTGGAAGACATTAGGACAACAAAAGGAAAATTACTGAATGAATCTATAACAACCAACCATCGAGCATTCCAGAATGGACCACCAAATCGATGTGTAAGTGTTGCCAAGGGAAAGTGGCTTTTGGCCATGCAAAGAATTTCCGCGGTGGTGCTGATTGTTGTTCGGCACACACCATGCAAGAAGAGCACATATTCGTAATCGCGGCATCGATTCCGAACCAAGTACAGTGCTGACGAGCAAGTTGTTTCGTTCTCACTATACCCCAATGTCCTTGGCGGAGAAGGTTTACGACAGAGGACTGTAACGAACGTGGGACCACAACTCTGGACTGATCATTATCAGAACGCAACAGCAAAACACCACGTCGAACAAAAAGTCTCTCCTAGTGAGCAAAAAATCAGCGAACCAACGGGTCCCCGATCCGTGACTTTGACAAGCGCCATTGCGTAGCAACAAAACGCAGAACGGTAGCAAGGACAGGGTCGGCAGTTGTGGCTGTATCAATCGGAAACGATTCGACCACGTCATCGGTTTCCGAATCAATGAGCGTGCAAGCAACTTCGGAGGAATCGAATGCCCTATCCTCAGCAACAGGCAAACGGGGCAACGCATCGGCGTTTCCGTGCTTAGCAGTGGACCGATACAAGATATCGTAGCGGTACTGCGAGAGGAAAATAGACCAGCGAATGAATTTCTGCGCTGTACGTGGAGGTACAGGCTTGTTCGGATGAAAAAGCGATGTCAGAGGTTTGTGGTCTGTGATTATGGTAAAGTGATGACCATACAAGAAGTCATGAAACTTTGTAACACCAAATACGAGAGCCAATGCTTCTTTCTCGATCTGTCAATAGTGTCTTTGCGCAGACGAGAGCAATTTGGACGCAAAGGTAATAAGGTGATCGTGCGAGCCATCTTTGTGCGCAAGCACAGCACCGATCCCGAAATCCAATGCATCCACCATCAACAAAAGAGGCTTCTGGGGATCGAATGGCTTAAGGCAAGTATTGGAAAGCAACGCCGATTTCAACCGGCGAAAGGCGTGTTCACATTCCGTCGTCCAGACGAATGGAACACCTTTACGGCGTAAGCGATGAAGCGGAGCTGAAATGGAAGAGGCATGCGGCACATATCTGTGATAATAATTGACTTTTCCCAGCACACTCTGTAACTGCTTCAAATTCTGCGGTGAAGGCAATGCTTGTATGGCATGGAGGTGCGTGGGACTGGGATGTATGCCTTGGGCATTGAGTACATGTCCCAGGTATGGCAAGTCACGAGCAAAACACACATTTGTCCTTCCGTGAGCGAAGACCATTTTGTCGCAAGACCTGAAATAATGTTCTGAGATTGGCTAAATGTTCTTCTTCCGTCTTTCCGGAGATCACAATATCGTCCAGATAGTTTGCTGCAGCAGGGATCGACGCACAAACAGTTTGTAGATGTTGCTGAAACAATGCAGGGGCGGATGCTCACCCGAGTGGCAGTCGTTTGAATCGATACAAACCAAGATGCGTGTTAACCACCAAAACGCACTGGGATTCTTCGTCCACCAGTATTTGCAAGTACGCAACTGCTAGGTCCAACTTCGAAAAATATTTGCCCGGGCACAGTTTGTCAAAAAGATCTTCCAGGCGGGGTAAAGGAAAAGTTGCAATCACTAGTTGTGGATTCACTGTTGCCTTGAAGTCCACACAAAGTCTCAATTTTCCCAAAAGTTTTGGCAAAATTACTACGGGTGATGCCCAGAGAGAAGCCTGCACACGTTCAATTGCACCTTGTGATTCCAAATCGTGACATGTTTTTGCGACCTCATCACGCAATGCGTGGAGAACATTGCGCGCTCTGAAAAATTTCGGTTGCGCGTTTACTTTCAGTTCCAAATGTGCTTTATAGTTCTTAGCGCAACCGAGGCTCGGTGCAAAAATGTCTGCAAATTCTGCACATAGACGAGAAAAACTGACTGAAGGTACAGTCTGGTTCACTGATAGGACCTGATTTACGATAGACAAGTTAAACAACTGAAATAAATCGAAACCAAACAAGTTCACTGCAGAAGAAGAACGAAGGACGTAAAATGACACAAGTTTTGTTTGTCCTTTGTATGTTGCAAGAAGGCTGCACTGTCTTAACACAGGGAGCTCTTGACCCGAATAGATAGTTAACATTTGCGGCAAGTCTACAAAAAGTTTATTGTCCTGCTGACGACAAGAGCGACTGTCTCATGCAACGTGAACTGACACTGGTATAAAATCACTTGTGACTTGACGGGAGTTCCGGCGATGTCGACCACACTATTTGTGGGATGAACACAGTCACTGTTAGAGAGAGTGGCACTGGGCGGAGTGGAATGAACGACATGAATTTCTATGGGCAAAGTTTCGCGAGCCTGAGTATCCTTGGTTCGATTCCTATTCCGGCGCGAAGCAAAGGGCCTGGAATGGTTAGGAGTTTCCGATCCGAGCTTTTTCTGGCAAACACTCTGAACATGTCCTTTATTATTACAGTAAAAGCAAATGGATTGGCGTGACGGGCAATTCTCACGCGAATGTTTAGTAACTCACCGCGGGCATGATTTGAGCACTGCATTTACTTGCCAGCGCGGCACATGTGGCTGAGAGCCTGGCGGTAGCGGCGCGCCCGGGCGCGAGGGCTGTTTACTGCTCCGTGCAGCTCGCCCGGCGGGCCGGTTAACCTGACACACGGCTGGCGAAGTTTCCAATTATTCCTGAGCAAAGTCAAGTGTGTCCTGCCGATCCAATATGTCCATCACGTGTTGAAGGGAAGGATTGACTAGTTTCAAAATCTGTTCCCTTATACGAACATCAGAAACGTTCTGTGCAATTGCATCACGTACCATAGTATCTGAATAAGGGAGTCCACATTGACACTCAAAAGCACAATCCCTAGTAAGGCCTTGCAATGTTGCAACCCACTCCCAATTAGTCTGACCTGCCATACGCTTTGTACGAAAGAAGGTATACTGTTTCGCAACTACATTGACTGATTGTTTGAAATATGCATCTAATGCAGACAAAATTTCTTCGTAGGACAGAGTTGCTACGTCGCGTCCGGGAAATAATTTGACTATCACACGGTAGGTCTGCACATCGACGGACGACAAAAGAAAAGGCTGCCACTCGTTACCTTGAATTCTGTAGGCGGCGATATGGAATCCAAATTGGTGTGACCACTCCGTCCAGCTTTCCAGTGCAGCATCAAAAGGTCTGTAAGCGATAACATTCGGACAGTATATCTGAGGTGAAGCCATTACAGAATTAAATCAGGGCAGTATGGTAAAGAGCACTGTGTTTACTCGTCGCCAATGTTGGGTTGGCAGAAGAGCCGACACCATGTTACGAATGGAGGCCGAAATGCACGCCTTTCAGCTCACGCAGGCTGGTGTGAGGTCTGGAACATGACAAGGAATTAGAATTCAGAAAGTGGACGGAATTAGTTTGATACTTAACTTTAATCCATTAATGATGAACGTCGCTGTTGACGGTTCATGATTCATAATATTATCTGTTCAGGATACATAGTAACTGAATATGGCGCCTTGCTAGGTCGTAGCAAATGACGTAGGTGAAGGCTATGCTAAACTGTCGTCTCTGCAAATGAGAGTGTTTGTAGGCAGTGAACCATCGCTAGCAAAGTCGGCTGTACAATTGGGCGAGTGCTAGTGAGTCTTTCTAGACTAGATCTGGCGTGTGGCGGCGCTCGGTCTGCAATCACTGATAGTGGCGACACGCGGGTCCGACGTATACTAACGGACCGCGGCCGATTTAAAGGCTACCACCTAGCAAGTGTGGTGTCTGGCGGTGACACCACAATAAGTTCCCTTCATCACTACTTATTCTTAGGGTACTGTAATCGATAACAGTCGACCATCTCGAGACGGGTAAATTTATGAGGATAGGAAGTGATTTCTGTGAAGTACGGTCAAGTGTGTGTGTGTGTGTGTGCAGCGTCGCTGGTGTACCTGGTGGCCGGCGTGTCCGTCGGCTGGAGCTCGCCGCTGGTGCCGCGGCTGCAGCAGAACACATCGCACATCGTCATCACGGCGGAGGAGGGCTCGTGGCTGGCGTCGACCGGCGCGCTGGTGGCGGCGCCGCCGTCGCTGCTGGCCGGCGTGCTGGTGGACGTGGTGGGCCGCAGAAGGATGCTGCTCGCCTGCGCCCTGCCCTTCCTCGTCACCGCCGTCTGGCAGCGCTTCGCCTCCTCCTTCTGGGAGCTGCTCGCCAGCAACATCCTCTCCGGCGTTGCGGTCGGCTTCATCGTCCCCGTGAGTACAAAACACACACTCATCCTACCAATGTCATCCGTTTGATTTCATTAGTGACGTCGTCATAATGGTGGACATAAACCCCTCGTCGAAATCCAACATCGTTAATGTGGTGCGAGTACTGTAAGACCTTCGGTACAAAAACCATAAGATTATTTGACTTGTCGCTCTAACGAAGTAGGCGAGTGTCAGCAATATACGAGGGCTGTCCAGACAGTAAGTTACGATTGATCGCGAAATGAAAATCACAGTGAAAATCAGAAATGTTTCATTTGTAACAGTTAGCTACACCTTTCAGCTACTTCTCTACGTAGTCGCCGTTCTGACTCAGACATTCGTCGTAGCTTTGTACCAACTTTCCAATACCGTCATCATAGAAGGCAGCCGCCAGTGCTTTCCGCCAATTCTCTACGCTGGCCTAAAGCTCGTTGTCTGTGCCAAAATGTTGTCTTCATAGCCAGCGGTTCGTTTGAGCCGAGATGAAACTCAGTGGGAGACAATTATGGGCTGTATTGTGGGTAACCAAACATTTCCAATTGAAACGATGCAGGAACATCTTCATTGCCCCTGCAGAATGAGGCTGAGAATTGTCTTGAAGAAGAAACCGCACGACAGTTATGTAATGTTGGTTGCATAGCTTCAGGGGAAAATTCTCACCAGGCCCTCGTACTTGGTGGGAGACACTCTTTTCTATAACATCTTTACGCGGTCACTAAGAGCTCAGGAATGAAAAGAGTGACATAATTCTACCTAGAGTCATACTAGAGACACTGCCCAACACATCTTTGCAAAGCTTTATCGGATTTTCATAGTCGTTTCCATTTTGCGACCGATCGTAACTTACTTTCTGGACAGCCCTCGTATCTCGTGGTCTTATCGTGGCGTGTTTATCTTCTGCCGTTAGGTCAGACGATAGAAATGCCACTTGCACGCTTAGAGTAGCAGATTGACGGTGACCAGCTTCAAACAGAACTTGATTAATTTTCACACACATTTATTAAAATAATGACCAGCATAAACATTACTTAACTTAGTTCTGGATGCTATTTACAATTGACAATCTGAAGTTCCCATGGTCTTGGTACGTTAATCTTATTCTCACATATCTCTGATACTTGAAAAAGTGTCTATACATTTATCTTCATGGCTATGTACAGGAATATGGTAATCTTATTAGGCGCAGACTGAAACTTGACTGCAGACTAATGCAAACTGACTAATCGGAGGACAGTACACTCGTTATAATACCTCGCGCGTTCAGGTATCACTGTGCGAGTGTGATCCGCGAGGAGAAAAGGTTCTACGTTAGCAGCAATCTCATTGGCTGCGTTACATATTAATACGCGGATCGGCAGAAGCAGCATTTGGTCCGTCTCTAAGGCAGCGCAATCTCGTAGTGCGGAGACGGACGAGCGCTACGCCTGCGCTGTTGTGCTTAGTGGGAGGCGCTCTAGTGGGAAAGTTGTGTACGCGCAGACTACGCGGAACTATGTACACAACAGTTAACAAATATGTTTGAGAATGTCGCGCGCAAGTTCACTGTTTAGCGGGGGAGGACTTAGTGCTTTGACGCGTCCGACCATCCTGATTTAGGTTTTCCGTGATTTCCCCAAATCGCTCCAGGCAAATGCTGGGATGGTTCCTTTGAAAGAGCACGGCCGTCTTCCTTCCCCGTCCTTCCCTAATCCGATGAGACCGCTGACCTCGCTGTTTGGTATCTTCCCCAAAAACAACCCAACCCAACTTTGTACTTGATTCCTCTTTGAGCTAGGAACATGGGGAAAAAAGTTTGCCGTTTAGCCTGGACCAACGACTGTTTGTATACCCATTCGAACATCTCTCTTATTGTAGGGGTGTTACAATATAGTAAGCAAGGTCGGAAGAGGAACAGGAGCCGGCACCAAGGCAGATTATGAGAATCGATTAATTCCTTTTGCAGAAGATCTTAATTGTTCTGAAATTAATGCTCAACTAATGGCATCATTTGTACGCAGACCGTTCGAATTTTACGTGCAAATACACGGAAAAAACACGTTTTTCTATGAGCTTTACAAAGCACACCACTTCTGCACATCTAACTTGTAAGAATCGGTTCAAACTTTGCACTGAGACAAAAGAAACTCGTAACAAAATTTTTGTATCCAATTACCTTTACTCATTACCGAGATACGATGGTTTAAAGGTGAGATAAATCTAGCACGTCAAAATAATTCTTATAGACCTGAGTGCGTGCTGTGGCCCCCAAAGTGGTTTAAATTGGTTCAAATAAATATAAAATGCATGCTAATTATGAAAAAGAAAACTGTTTCATTCGGATTTTGCACACAGAAAACATATCTTTCTGCGAGTTTCTTTAGTGCGCCACTTCTAAATTTCAGACTTGTGTGTATCGGTTCAAATTTTTTAAGAATGAAGGTAAATACGTGTAGTTATCGATCTTCCTGTTGTTTTGTGATACTCTTATCCGTTGCTACGATATAAGCAACATGGTTCGAAAGACAATAAATAACCTATATCGGATCAGTCGTCCCCCGAGTCAACAGAAATCTACCTTGGTTACCGAGCTATGGCTGTCGTATGTCAAAGTTATGATACAGTGAAAGGTGGGAAGCAGAATGAAAAATGCTCGTGTCATAGCACAAAAAACGCGAATAGGTGCTAGGCCGAGCTATGGATTAAAAAGAAAGGAACTAACATTACGGGTTACCTGGCAGCTTCAAGGATATTTGTACAGGGTATACATAAAGTCCGCGAACACATTCAATTATTTATTGCACAAGAACCTAACATTGTACACATATCATAAATGTCATTTTGAAGAGGAACCCATAGAGCTGTTTTCTTGTATACCGGCACTGGTGCACGTACCTCCTGTAGCCCGGTGATGTAGCAGAGCTCCGGGAGAGAAAACGGGAAGCGACTGTCACAGTCGACGATGCCATTCAAAATATGGCTCCAAGCACTATGGGACTTAACATCTAAGGCCATCAATCCCTTAGCACTTAGAACTACTTAAACTTTCCCCTTCAAATTCAGAAAAGGGAGCACAGCACGATTCTCAGCTTCACCAACGTGCTGCGCTATTTTGTCTTGGTTGCTCTAGTGGTGTGACATGCTACTGTAAACCAGGTTTTCTGTGTGAACCAGAAGCAAAAACATGTACCTCAAAAAAGGTACATTACATGAATTTATTTTTTATAGATTATAGCTAAAACCTTATGCTTACTTATCGTAGGAACACTAGCAATGTCGCTGCTCTGCAAGAAAGCTTTAATTTTCCGCGGACGGTGAAATACGGCGTAGATGCACTTATTTATAGATTTCCAGAAGGCTCTCGACATCGTTCATCACAAGCGCTTCTAACCAGACTGCGTGCCTATGGAGTAACGCCTCAGTTGTGCGACTGGATTCGTGATTTCCTGTCAGAAAGGTCACAGTTCGTAGTAATAGGCGGAAAGTTATCGAGTAAAATAGAAGTAATATCCGGTGTTCCCCAAGGAAGTGATACAGGCCCTCTGTTGTTCCCTATATGCATTAACGACATAGGAGACAATCTGAGTAGCCGTCTTAGATTGTTTGTAGATGATGCTGTCATTTACCGACTTGTTAAGTCCTCAGATGACGAAAACGAATTGCAAAATGATTTAGATAAGATATCTGTATGGTGCGAAAAGTGGCAATTGACGCTGAATAAAGAAAAGTATGAAGTTATTCACATGAGTATTAAAGGAAATTCGCTAAATTTTGATTACGCGTTAAGTCACACAAATCTGAAGGCTGTAAATTCAACTAAATACTTGGGGATTACAGATGGAACGATCACATGGATAATGTTGTGGGTAGAGCAAACCTAAGACTGCGATTCACTAGCAGAACACTTAGAAGGTGCTACAGGTCTACTAAAGAGACTGCTTACATCACGCTGGTCCACCCTATTCTGGAGTATTGCTGTGCGGTGTGGGATCCGAATCAGGTGGGCTGACGGATGACATCGAAAAAGTTCAAAGAAGGACAGCTTATTTTGTATTATCGCGAAATAGGGAAGATAGTGCCACAGACATGATACGTGGAGTGGCAATCACTAATGTATAGCCGTGTTTCGTTGCGACGGGATCTTCTCATGAGATTTCAATCACCAGTTTTCTCCTCCAATTGCGAAAAAATTCTGTTGGCACCCACCTACATAGGGAGAAATGATCATCACGATAAAATAAGAGAAATCTGGGCTCGCACAGGAAAATTTAAGTGCTCTTTTTTTCCCACGCCGTTCGAGAATGGAACGGTAGAGAGACAGCTTGGAGGTGGTTCATTGAACCCTCTGCTAGGAACTTCATTATGAATAGCAGAGTAATCACGTAGATGTAGATGTAGATTACTACAGTTTTGTGTCCGGTTGTCAGCACAGTCACAAATGTTTCGTGAAAGTGTGTCACTGTTAGCACTTTGACTCTAAAGAATCTGCTATTACAGTGAGAGAGTAAGTGTTTAATGTAAGCTGACAACGGAGGAAGATGCCACAAAGGGAATACCTATATTGTTTACAGTAAGCTGAGATGCACGTTGAGAGAGGTGACCGTAAAATTGATTTGTTTTCGAGAAAAACAAAAATGTAACGCAATGACGAGAAGAAAATAATTAAACAAATTTGGCACATTTTGTATTATTTTACCAATACACTCTAACATAAACTGTAGATAATACAACTGGAGTGGCATTCATGTTTGCACTGTACAAACTGCGAGGTTTTTTAACTTAATTCCTTCTCTCATTATTAATGAAATTCTCCAACAGCCGTGCAACTAAGAAGTTATTTTATTTTATTTTGACGACAACCAGTTTCGGCAACCACAATGCCATCTTCAGGGCCCATACGCATCTCAAAAAATAAACAATAATGCCATACAGTGCCATATATCCCTGGGTTTCGTGAATTCAGTCCGTTTCACAAGTTCTTCACTCGAAGACTTTGAGTTGCTATCAAGTCTTCGAGTGAAGCACTTGTGAAACGGTTTGAACCAACAGATATATGACACTTAATTTCATTAATATTGTCAATTACTTAACCAGCTGATGTTCCCGGTCCATGACGGATTAACAGAGATTTCGAGTTGCTTTCGAGTGGATGTTAGATATTACATGTCGTACAAAAAAATGGATATTTCAAATAATACATAGCAGACTACGGTTTTGTTTATTTGTCCTTTACATATATTGTTTAATACTCCACTGTAAACCAAACTGAGGTTAATTCTAGACGGAAAGTTCTAATAATGTGTCATGTTTTCCTTATAGATGCAAGACCTGGTATGAATCAGCGAGAACATTGTGACTGGGAAAGATAGGTCCTCTTATGTTTGAATGAAACATCATGTCATTTGCATGCATTAAGGTTGTGCAACTGGTACAACCTAACTGGTGATGGTTAGAAGCAAAATTACTGCAGATGATTTAAGAATCTAGTTACGATTTTCACAGACGTCTTATTCCATGCGAAAGTGAAAGACACAATCGAAGATAGCCCAGAGCTTGCTATAGATTCAGTCAACTGCTTACTTCACTTGGTCCATCGAGAAAGGCCAGACATCTGATATAAAGGACGTTGGTCAAACCAGTGGCATTTCACGCATACAAGAGCCATTAGTACCTGTGAAAGAGAACTGTAATATTGTTTGTGAATGGATATTCTTGAAGCGATAGAAGGCCCAGCACAATGCACGGGCACTGGAAAGTGATGTATATGGTACAACTGCGGACTGGATTATACACGCAGCAGCTCAATCACTGGAGTTATGGGATACGTCTCGAGTGAACACGTCACGCTGTTCGAACTGTTTCCTAACAGTAGTTGTAAACCTGCTAGAGTCTATACACAGCTGACACAGGGGTGGCTCACAAGAAAAATGAGGGCAGCTCTACCAGGTTTGTTACAAACATGCAAACATGACGATTTGCTGCAGGGAGTGGAAGACAATCCTGCGAAGATGTAGATGGGTGAAGTTTTTTAGAGCGTATTGCAGTATTATGTATTTATTTATTTATTGCTTGCTGGCCTGACCTGACTAAAGGGTTAAGGTCCTTTCTTAAATCGACCAACAAGAACATATACAAGAAATATTGCCTTATAATCAAATTAATAACAATGATAACATAATAGATGAATTAAGAATGATTTTAATTAGTTATTAAATAACGAACTCAATACTAATAATTTGCATTATTGGTAAACAGAAATAAATTGCCATAGTAATCATAAATGTAACAATAATAATAGTAATAAAATAATGAAGGTATTAAGAATGACATTGATTAGTTTAGCACGTTTGAAGCCTTCTTTGGTATTAGAACAATGGAAGGGATAATGAAAGAGGAAAGGACTGAAGTGGAAGTAACAATGCCTGACATGACAGATGAGAATTTCAGTAGGGAACTCTGTAGACAAGTAGGGATCAAAGTGGTGAGGGATGGATGTTTGACGAGAGTGGGTGCAAGAAGAAATAGCTATTGTGATATTAGGTGGTCCATTAGTTCTGTTTTGAAATTTGAATGAATTTTAATTTCTCTAATATTTTGAAGAAGGTTGTTCCAAATTCGGGTTCTTGACACATAAAATAATTTAGTGAACATGGCAGTGTTGTGTAGTGGTTCCTAGTGGATTTTGCTTTGTTGAGAGGGAGTATTATTATGGTGAGAAGATCAAACAGGAAAAAATTGCTGTTATGTACCTTACATTGTATACATGTTCATTAGCTAGCTATGAACCTTCAACAGCTCGTCGTCAGACTTCTTATTTGTTTATGCAGCCTGGCAATATTAGGTTTACCAGCCGTCTCTTGCACCAGACCAGCAATTCTGCATATGTACATGAGGTTCATTAGATAAGCATCAATTGCATTTAGTATACAACATTATAAAACATTTTTAATTGCTACAGAACAGAAAGAGAGACAAAATGAGGAGAGTTTACATGATTTGCGAGCACAGCAATAGAGAAAATTTACAGAGATTTAGTTTAAACTATGACGGGTAGCAGCAGTTATCATGACAGAAAAAAAGCACTTCTTCAGGCAACAAGTGGCCCATCGGGACCATCCAACCGCCGTGTCATCCTCAGATGAGGATGCGGATAGGAGGGGCGTATGGTCAGCACACCACTCTCCCGCTCGTTACGATGGTTTTCTGTGACCAGAGCCGCTACTATTCGGTCGAATAGCTCATCAGTTGGCATCACGAGGCTGAGTGCACCCCGGAAAACGGCAACAGCTCATGGCGGCCGGGATGGTCGCCCATCCAATTGGCGGCCACACCCGACAGCGCTTAACTTCGATGATCTGACGGAAACCGGTGTATCCACTGCGGCAAGGCCGTTGCCAGCATGAGAGAAAGGCCGGAAAGGAAAGAGAGGGAGACTGAGGAACTTTATAAAACACATTACGACGATAGGAGAAAAGAAAGTGACGTGGCTGACAGCGACATAAAAATCGCAAGCAACGTAATTGAGAGACTATGGGAGCTCTTGGTTTACTGTTTGACAGAGGGAAAACTGACTACACGCGTTAATTTTTGGGGGAAACGTTACAGCTGGAATTGTTTCGTCTTAGTAAAAGAGACAGAGAGTTCAAGTGTGCGCGGGGTACAGAGTATCTGGCCCCAAAGATGGACTGCAGCACTAGAGAAAGAGTTTGCGAATGCTTTTATTTTATGCGTGGGCACCCGCATGTGGCGATAGTATTTTCTACCCAGTTGAGGCGCTCATCGAAACTTATATCCAAGTTTTTTACTGCTCTCTGCACAGTATTCTAATACAGTCGAGAAGACGGCAACTGTTTGTGGAACTCATAACTTATTGATTTACGATGGGGTATTAACATTACTCGGAACTCTTCAGCATTCAGTTACGGTCAAAGATTCTGTGGCCATCTTACTACTGAAGAAAGATTATCGTTCACGTTGGAACGTCCCTTAGAAAAATATGAATGATGGTGCTGGAAAACTTCTACGTCATTTGATTTTCAAAAAGCTCAGAAACTGAACATACTGAGACATTTCTCTCTTTACTTATTCTGATCATCACCAAACTGACATACAACATTTTTAGCGTAATCCAATATGACTTTCAATAAGTCCTACAAAAGAATTGCCCCGACTAACAATAACCTATACCTTACATGAATCACTTACCTCATAAAAATCTTCGTTATTCTAACTACTACAATACAGCGAGCGCCAATACTGCCAACTAAATAAAAGATTCTAATATAAGATATATATAATATGATATAATATAATATAATATAAATATAAGATTTTAACTACTGAAGGCACTAACTACTAATATGCATAGTTAGCATATACACAGGGTGTTACAAAAAGGTACGGCCAAACTTTCAGGAAACATTCCTCAAACACAAATAAAGAGAAGATGTTATGTGGAAATGTGTCCGGAAACGCTTAATTTCCATGTTAGAGCTCACTTTAGTTTCGTCACTATGTACCGCACTTCCTCGATTCACCGCCATGATTTCATATGGGATACTCTACCTGCGCTGCTAGAACATGTGCCTTTTACAAGTACGACACAACATGTGGTTCATGCACCATGGAGCTCCTGCACATTTCAGTCGAAGTGTTCGTACGCTTCTCAACAACAGATTCGGTGATCGATGGATTGGTAGAGGCGGACCAATTCCATGCCCTCCACGATCTCCTGACCTCAACCCTCTTGACTTTCATTTATGGTGGCATTTGAAAGCTCTTGTCTACGCAACCCCGGTACCAAATGTAGAGACTCTTTATGCTCGTATTGTGGACGGCTGTGATACAATACGCCATTCTCCAGGGCTGCATCAGCGCATCAGGGATTCCATGCGACGGAGGGTGGATGCATGTATCCTCGCTAACGGAGGACATTTTGAACATTTCCAGTAACAAAGTGTTTGAAGTCACGCTGGTACGTTCTGTTGCTGTGTGTTTCCATTCCATGATTAATGTGATTTGAAGAGAAGTAATAAAATGAGCTCTAACATGGAAATTAAGCATTTCCGGACACATGTCCACATAACATATTTTCTTTCTTTGTGTGTGAGGAATGCTTCCTGAAAGTTTGGCCGTACCTTTTTGTAGCACTCATTACATCCATTGACATCCATCTTTACAAATTTCCTTTTTCTGGCGGATACACGTCCAGATCGTCCGCTTATAGTAATTTTTCAAAACTCTGGCATCTCTCTCTTCACATACACTACTGCTGGCAGCTCACGTCCAACTGCGCAACGCTAAACGCTGTTCACATCCAACTGACCAACACTACACAAGCGAATATTCGAACAATGTGTCTAACCAGCCACAGACTGCACACAGCGCACTCAGCGATTTTCATACAGAGCACTACGTGGCGTTACCGACATAAAAACCTGAACAACCTACTTACACAGCACCCATGCTCCCAACAAAAAATTTTACAAATTGTTTTGAGCAGTGGACAATACTGATTTGCTGATTTTTTTTGTATTGACACTAATAAATACATCAAATGCACACAATTATTGATACACTGTTGGTCAAAAGCAAAAATTTCCTCACATTCCATAAAGACGGTCCTGATCATTCATCACAGTAGCACAAAGTATGTGAGTAAAAGAAAATGCCACGGAAGTTTTAGATTTCCATGCAGTCTTGAAGAAGTAGTGTTGTCCTTCCAGTGGAAAGAGAGTGCTGACTTTTGATATGCAGACACGTAAGAGGCCAAAACAGAGCAAACCCACAGCAGAGTCAGTCGAAGTTTTGAAGAATGTTGGTGTGTAGGTCATCACAAAGCAGACCCACAGTATTTCTGGTAGAGATAATGACACTGGTGGGCCACCAAAGGTGCAGACCCACTGTAGTCTTTGTAGAGATGGCTAGCAGCCATCCGTTGCATCTGTGTGGGTGCACAATCATCATCGAAGAGTCTAGCTGATAATATAGCAAGTCCATGAACCACCATTTGCGCACTCACAAACTTTTTAGAATGTCCTTAAAACCAGCAGTGCTGTTAATCAGTCCTTGTTGAATTATAAAAACATGTGTCAGCACTAAGAGTCCATTTTATTATTTTTAATTTTTTTTTAAATTTTTCACACATTGTGCATATACTATGACCAACAGAAACATGTGCAGTGAAATGAAACTTAATTTGAAGAACTGGTGTCTATACAACTACAAATTTACCACATGAGAATACAGTTACAAAGGTACAAAATAAATCATTAATGAACATAATAATACATATAACATTTGTAGTAATACAGGCTTTACAAAGGAATAGAAATAAGCATATACAACAATGTTACAGGAATATGACATAAGTAAATAAATAAATAAATAAATGAGAATAGCTTTTGAAACATTAACTTCACACATGAGCAATAAAACAGAAGAGAATAAATAATGTCTGAACATCTTTTAAAAGTAAATAACATATTATTAATGCATATTATATTTGAGGATAACAGTATTCCTCATCATAGTGAATGTATTAGAAAATTCCACAATATAACTCTTATCAGATAAACGCATATGGACAGGAAGAACTGAAATACACAATGGTACACAAACACATAGCAGAATAACACAAACGGAAAGGACAGGGTTTATTTTCAGTGTAACATTTGGTACTACAGTCCAACCAAAAACTTCATTCCAGAGATCTTTCATCTTATCTCAACATTTGTTCCCACAAAAAAAAAAAAAAAAAAAAATCCTCTCCAAGCATGCTTTCTGCATTTATATGTTCACATATTTCTTACCTCATTATTTAATTACCATTATCTTACCTCATCATATCTTTCGAAGAAAATACTACCTAAACCTGTTGTCCGTAAACCCTACTTTTTTGTTATACCCTCTTTCAAAATAATTATTCTTCATTGTACAGTACTTTTTTGGCCAACCTATCTATCTCAATGCATGCTTTCCCTATTTTACATTGTTAGTTTCTTATATAGTATCCTCCCTCTTAAGCTAACTTAAGTCTACTGAGCTCAGATACATATACTAGAGAATGAAGTAATGCAGCAGCGCAAAACAATTAACACAAACAGCAATGACAAAAAATGCAAATTGGTAAAGGAAGCAGCAATATATCTAATTTAGTAAATCAAATGCAACATTACAACTAATATAAGCAATGTGTAGCAACAAGAAAAATAAATCAGTAGTGAAATTGGCTTAATACAACATAAAATTCAGTAGCACAATGCCTGACAAACAGCAGCAGCAAAAGCAATAACTTATACGTAAACATGACAAAGCTCAAGCAGAAATAATGTTGCAGTAAAGACATGAAATGTATAATACTTATGTCACATCTTAACACTAGAGTGGTGCATCCACAATAACTTACTCTACCAAACAAGTTACCATGTTGAAAAATTTATGTATACAATTCCTGTTAAGGGGAAATGTCTATTTGTGCTCCCTTTTTTAATAAAGTAGATCATAAAATTATTATTTAATGCATCTGTAGACAGAAAACATTTATATTAGTACAGCTATTAAATTTTATTTTAACCAATGCTGCAGTACAGCTAGAAACTAGATATTAAACAAAATGAGCAAATATATACATACAGCAAGGCATGAAATGTCAATCACTAGCCACATGGTATTTCATAAGGCAGCAAAAAATCTCTCAACCAGGAAGACAGCAGTCACAATCAGGTGTGTAGACATAAGATATTTCTGATCATTTCATTAGGCATTTCAGTAAATATCAGAAATTATGAGCTCCAGACTGTAATCATATGTCTTCAAGTATGAGCATGTCACATTTGCGACGCTTTCTACAAAGAAATGTCAATAGCGTGGTTAATGGCATCTTTTTTCTGCACCTATGCCTCTGAAAGGCCCACGCCAATGGCTTTTTTTCCAGGTGACTGTCGTGCAGCTGGGCGCCCACAATGCATTACATCAAGGTCACCTACCTTCCTTACCGAAATTTTTATGACAGCATTTACCGCTACAGTGACAGTCTCATATAAAAAGTTCCACAGGTTGAAAATTTACATTAGAAGTGTGTAGAAACGAAATCTCATGAATAGCAGTGTCTAAAATTTCTGTCAGCATGATGGTAGTCACATTCATGCATGCACACATGATTCGTCAATCTTAAAGTACAATTCTTAGTTTCCAACATTCTTTTTCACAAACCAGAGTCCCTAACCACTACTCATTATTCCTTACCTTATTACACATATACATATTTCTCGACACTTCTTTAATATTTCGTCATAATAAATACATAGCATAATCGAATTCCTCATATAACATTATCTTATTGATCATAAACATACCTCAACAGCACAAAACAAATGTCGCCATAATAATATCATAACACCTCAGTGAAATATAAAAAACGTCGTAGTTTTCTTGAATAATCTCAAAACCTTTTTAAAAAAATGATCTCTGCTTGTTTCAATAAAGTCATCTACCTCAAACATATTTCAAAAATCATGATCCCTTACCAAATACATAATTCGAAGCTCTCATAGTATCACAAAGGTTCCAGAACAATATGAACAGTTCACAAAGTACAGACACAAAACAATTTCATTATTGTGAAGTTATCTAACTGTGTAATTGCGTAAACATGTGTCACTGATGTAGTAAAAAAAATGTTTGTTTCTCCGTTAAATGAGCAGATAGCTGTGTAATTCTGTCTTAGAGAAATATGGTACCGATGGGTAGAGATGTATAAGGAAATACCATATTAGCTAGGGCTCCTAGCGCTTGCCACACGCTTAGTACACGAAGTAAATGTGTACTCCTCAGAATTAATGTAATTATACCCTCGGTTGTTACATATTACAGCAATGGAATGTAATGTATCACTGAAAACCTTCTTTCTATCTTTGTAATTAAAAAATCTTTGAAAAAAAATGTTTTAAGTACAAAATTTAATCACTCAGATGGGTGTCCTGTAGCGCTAAACTGCGCATCTTGCTGTAAGATAATTTCTGTCATTACTTAACGGTAAACATCTGCCAAGTGTCGTAGTCGTAGTCGTCGTCGTCCATAAACAGAGTTCTACAAAAGTCAATGTACTTACCTTGTCACAAAGAAAAGTGAAAATCTATGTGTATAGATATCGTAGTTATTATATACATTACCATGACGAAGAAAGTACTGTACTGTGACGAATTCTTGTGTTATGAAAAAGGCTTTCTCATTGTAGCTATACCACAAAAGTTACTACTGAAACATGTTTCACTTTCCAGAATAACAGAAAAAAACTGTGCAGATATAAAACAGATATAGAACAAAAGCAATAATATAAATTGTGTCACTCATTAATACTGTCAAACAAACCAAATACTAAGTCATCTGTAATCTCACAGAAAGTACTTTAAACAAACAATGTATTTTCAACTAAACGAAATTGTTGCATTAAAGTTTCGTTAGCAGTATATGTTCTAAGTATGTAAGCCTTATAGTCGTTACGTAATTGAGCAACTAAGAAGCAAGAATGTGCACACAATAACACTGTGTCGTCTGTTCACTATAACAATGCATTTGTAATTACTGTCTAAATAAGTTCCCTAGGTTCTTGACTGGATAGTTAACTTCAACACATTGTTGCATGTTAACAGTTTCTAAGTGTGACAAATTTTATGGCAAAGACTAAGTTAAAAAGCAGATTATCTCTCAATAAACGGTGTTACATGTGGAATGTGGTGTAAACCGTAACTATTCCTAGTACGCAGACTTTCAACTTCAATGCAATTATCACGTGACACACGTCAGTAAAGAACACTGCAATTTTTCTCGAGGTTAGCTTCTATGTTATTTTTCTCAGGGATGGCGGCATATGTGGCTGCCTGCGGTGCCTATTTCCTCTTTGTTGTCGCGAGTCGTTACTGGGGTCTGGATACTATAAATTCACCTTGCCGCCGGCGCCCTGCCTTGTTTGAATCCCACCACTTGTCAGTAGTTTCTGTAGTTTCTTTCTTGTTGGTTGGTTGGTGGATAATTCCTCCCTGAATCGTAACTGCGTGGTGGACTGTTGCATCTAAAGTTATTCTGTCTCCCTTCATAATAATAGTTCCGGTTCCTATATCGTCTGTTTCTATGATTATCTCTGTCATAGTTATTAGTGTGGAGATGTAATATTTCCCTGTAATTATTATTACTTTCCCAACAGTTGTCATACGCGTGGTGTCTGTTTTGGTCACGATTTGTGTTGTAAGAATAGACTTGTCATGCCCAGTTATTATTTCTGTCATCACGGAATTATGATGGATGTGACCTGAAACTGTTGTGTTCCTGTTTCCGCGTCCCACGATTGTCAGTGTCTATTTCCAATTCTTGTAACAGTCCCTGAAAAGCCTCAATGTCATCTTTGCAACGTCCTGCCAAAATAATATGTCTTAAATGTTCAGGCAATTTGATTAAGCAAATACGGATGAGATCTGAGGGGCTGTATGGGTTTGACAGGTACTAATTCTTGTACAACACGTGTTCAAAATATTGGACTAGACTGGAACATTCAGATTGTTCGAATTGTTTCATCATTATGATGCTATGTTTTACGCGATCTTGAGTAGCTTGAAACCAATATGCTGAGAGGAAGGCATGATAAAATTCTCTTTCACTGTGACAATTGTGAATGTTCGATCGCATTCTTACAGCTGGTTCATTCTCTAAGTAGCCACACATAAGTTCTAACCTGTGCTCTAATGACTACTTGGGTGGAAAACAATGAGGGAATTGATGAAGCCATTCTTATGGATGAATGTCTTTGCCCTAATTCTTAAATGTTTTGAAGTTACATGTAGTAATGAACAGCTTATAGTCAAAGTCATAATGAAGGCGAGTCGCATATCGGTCATTATTATGCCGTGTCCATCCCAGAATTCGGTGCACCTTGCCAATTTCTTTCATAATTTCCGAAATACCCTGCGTTATTATTCTCTGGCTTTTCCGTATTTCTAAGTCCCTCTTCCCATACTGGAGCATGAGTGTCCTCTGAAATATGTAATTCTTATATTACTTGTGCAAACTGATCTTGTACTTCCTGGATTTCTCTTTTGTGTTGCATATTAATTTGATTCTGATTTTGTTTGAATTTTCTAATTTGTTCTTACTCTTCTGTGTCAGTAAAAACTACTGGTCGTGTGTCATTCAGATTATCATCTACCTCTGTAGATAAATTACTTAGCTGATCCGAAAGTTCGACTACTTTCTCTGAAAATGAACTGATTTCCTCCACGTTTCTTTCTGAACCAAGTTTCAGAGAATCTACTGTGTCCTTTAAGTTTTCCTGAGTTTTTGCAAGTTGCGTAACCAAATCGGTAGATGCAACTGAGTCAGTTTTAGCCCACAAGATGCGATTTTCATGAACAATGCTTTGCAGTTCTTTTATGGCTGTTTCGTCATTCTGTAGTGCATTTTCATGCCGCAAAAAAATACGTTGAAAATACTCATAAATTTGTGTTTTTATGTCATTACAGACTTTCTGACATTTCGTTCCAATGTTATGTAACTCAGTAGTTAAATCTTCACATGTTTGTTGAGGTGTTTCTTTAATTTGTTTCTGATTTTATTTCATTCGTTGCATTATTTGCAATAACAATGTATTAGTGCCTGGAACATTTTCCTTTGTGCCTATTGGCGGTGCATTTTCACCAGCAACATTCGCATTCACAAAAGCAGAGAGTGCGTCTTGACTGAATTGAGAAAGGGGTAAGGACACAAAACCTGAATCTATGGTATTTGCAAGATTTTGTTCTGTTGTAGCACATTCCAGAAGCGAGCTGTTGCTGACTGATCGATCGACAATACTTCCCTGATCACTAGTTGTTTCATTGTCTACACAATTATTTGCCACCTGGTCCATTTCCCTATGCACAATTACCAAATTACTACTTTGAATGTCTGTTGATTCATTACACGGTGATGCTGATAAGCTACACTTGTCATCACAATTATTTCACACTTTACTTTGGAGACTCGTGTCACTTTTTCAAATGCCATATTTTTCGAAATAATTCACACGATAACACAGAAAAGCACAATTTGAAGAGCAAAAATGAGAAAGCACATTAACATAGCACTGAAAATAATATCTAATTAATTGCAGGTGCAGTTGCAAACTATTTGGTCCAGGTCTATGTTGCACGCCACAACTGTTTAACTGTACAACAATGACAAACTACAACTACAAAGGAGATTCTCTCTACGGTTATGCACTAGCAATAAAGAATAACTACACTAATTACACAAACTACAAGAAAAAATCAGAAGTTCCGGTGACGCATCCTGGCAGGGTCGCCATATGAAACATCCCCTTAGAAAAATTATGAATGACAGTGCTGAAAAGCTTCTACGTTATGTGATTTTCAAACAGCTCAGTAAAACTGAACATACTCAGACATTTCTCTCTTTACTTATTCTGATCATCACTAAAATGACACACAATATTTTTAGCACAACGCAATTTGACTTTCAATAATCCCTACAAAAGAATGTTCCTGACTAACAATAACCTATACCTTTCATGAATCACTTACCTCACAAAAATCTTCGTTACTCGAACTACTGCAACTAAATAAAAGATTCTAATTACTGAAGGCACTAACTACTGATAGGCATAGTTAGCAAATGAAATATTTTGATAGAGAACAAACAATGTGTTTACTTGTATCTTAATAATGTTCCAAATTCTTCACATATACAGGGTGTTACAAAAGGGTACGACCAAACTTTCAGGAAACATTCCTCACACACAAATAAAGAAAAGTTGTTATGTGGACATGTGGCCGGAAACGCTTAATTTCCATGTTAGAGCTCATTTTAGTTTCGTCAGTATGTACTGTACTTCCTCGATTCATCGCCAGTTGGCCCAATTGATGGAAGGTAACGTTGACTTCGGTGCTTGTGTTGACATGCGACTCATTGCTCTACAGTACTAGCATCACGCACATCAGTACGTAGCATCAACAGGTTAGTAGTGGTTTTGCAGTCAGTGCAATGTTTACAAATGCGGAGTTGGCAGATGCCCATTTGATGTATGGACTATCACGGGGCTATAGCCGTGGCGCGGTATGTTTGTATCGAGACAGATTTCCAGAACGAAGGTGTCCCGACAGGAAGACGTTCGAAGCAATTCATCGGCGTCTTAGGGAGCACGGAACATTCCAGCCTACGACTCGCGACTGGGGAAGACCTAGAGCGACGAGGACACCTGCAATGGACGAGGCAATACTTCGTGCAGTTGACGATAACCCTAATGTCAGCGTCAGAGAAGTTTCTGCTGTACAACGTAACGTTGACCACGTCACTGAATGGAGAGTGCTACGGGAGAACCAGTTGTTTCCGTACCATGTACAGCGTGTGCAGGCACTATCAGCAGCTGATTGGCCTCCTCGGGTACACTTCTGCGAATGGTTCATACAACAATGTGTCAAGCCTCATTTCAGTGGAAATGTTCTCTTTACGGATGAGAATTCATTCCAACGTGATCAAATTGTAAATTTTCACAATCAACATGTGTGGGCTGACGAGAATCCGCACGCAATTGTACAATGACGTCATCAACACAGATTTCTGTGATCGTTTGGGCAAGCATTGTTGGTGATGTCTTGATTGGGCCCCATGTTCTTCTACCTACGCTCAATGGAGCACGTCATCATGATTTCATACGGGATACTCTATCTGTGCTGCTAGAACATGTGCCTTTACAAGTACGACACAACATGTGGTTCAGGCACGATGGAGCTCCTGCACATTTCAGACGAAGTGTTCGTACGCTTCTCAACAACAGATTCGGTGACCGATGGATTATTAGACGCGAACCAATTCCATGGGCCTCCACGCTCTCCTGCCCTCAACCCTCTTGACTTTCATTTATGGGGGCATTCGAAAACTCTTGTCTACGCAACCCCGGTACCAAATGTAGAGACTCTTCGTGTTCGTATTGTGGACGGCTGTGATACAATACGCCATTCTCCAGGGCTGCATCAGCGCATCAGGGATTCCATGCGGTGGAGGGTGGATGCATGTATCCTCGCTAACGGAGGACATTTTGAAAAATCCCTGTAACAAAGTGTTTGAAGTCACGCTGGTACGTTCTGTTGCTGTGTGTTTCCATTCCATGACTAATGTGATTTGAAGAGAAGTAATAAAATGAGCTCTAACATGGAAAGTAAGCGTTTCGGGACACAAGTCCAAATATATTTTCTTTCTTTTTGTGTGAGGAATGTTTCCTGAAAGAGTGGCCGTACCTTTTGTAACGCCCTGTATATCTGTCAATGCATGACAATCATCTTTATGAATTTCCTTTTTCTGGCGGACACACGTCTTGATTGTCCACTTATAGTAAAATCCCAAAACTCTGGAATCTCTCTCTCCACGTGCACCACTGCTGGTTGCTCACCTACAACTGCACAAAGCTACGCGCTGTTCACATCCAACTACCCAACACTACACAAGCGAATATTCCAAAAATGAGTCCAACCAGCCAGAGACTGCACACAGCGCACTCAGCGATTTTCATATAGAGCACTACGTGGCATTATCAACATACAAACCTAAACAGCCTACCTAAAACATGGATCACTGCAGTACTTATGGCTTAGGATCTAGCACTTAGGTAAAGACGCTTACATAGGAGGTTACAGCGCAAACAATGTGCGAATAGCTCAAAAATTTTCAGTGCCAGTATAAAAAGTACATTCTGAGAAAATCTGTTTCTAAAATATACAGAAAATAACTATGTTTCCTTAATGCTGCTTGGAAACCCAACCGTTCCCGAGAAAACGACATTCACAGGGTGCGACGTAATTTAGATGCTTTCGAGCGGACGGTAATGTCAAACGGAGGTATAGTACAGTGGCCAGCGTCGCTCCTAAGTTTTGCGCCACGTCTTCGAAACCCGATTATTGTTTTTATTTCATGTTTTAAATTCATCTACCCAAGGTTACTACACGAATGTTTCTTACCAAATCAGGGGACACAGTGGATTAACTGTATAATAGCCGCGAGGGATTAGCCGAGCCGTCTTAGGCGCTGCAGTCATGGACTGTGCGGCTGGTCCCGGCGGGGGTTCGAGTCCTCCCTCGGGCATGGGTGTGTGTGTTTGACCTTAGGACAATTTAGGTTAAGTGGTGTGTAAGCTTAGAGACTGATGACCTTAGCAGTTAAGTCCCATAAGATTTCACGCACATTTGAGCTTTTAACTTTATAATAACAACTGAGATTCACAATAAATATCATGCATTTATTTATGTAGTATATGTACGTATGGTATTATCAGGGTTTACAAACTTTTTAAATTCTCATGTCCTTATATTTAATTCTTGTTATGTCCGCGAACCTAACCGAATCACGCGCGCCCTGCCGTAGCTGAGCCCGGCCGCACACGCGCGGTGATCGGCCTTAGCTTCACGTCGCAGCCACCGGAGGTTCATGACGTTATCTCCGGCTGAAGACGTCGCGCCATTCAATAGTTCTAGCTTGCAGTTCCCTCTATGGCCAGAAGATATAACGGGACCACAGACCTGACGCCACGGCCACTCGCTCTTGCTCGCTAGCTTTGTGAATATCGAAGTCTTATTGTATAGATCTTATATGAAAACCTTGGGCTTAGAACTTAGTTATGATTTGGATTGCACTGTGGATTTGTGAATTGTACTGTGAACTTAATTATGTAGCTACTTGCTATGAGAGCAATAGACGGTACCTGCTTCAATGTCGAGAATAAAGATAAGTTATCTTTCTTATCCCTGGCGTCTTATTTTGAGACTAATCTTTTCTCGGCCATCAGATCTTGCGTCACACCCCGATCACTTCCTGCTACCAATTCCAACTTACGTTTGCCACTCCAGGCAAACATAAAAATTCTTAAATCTTTTCTTATATTTTTTTCTCGTGTTTATGCAGGAAGGTTTGGTGCATTCCCGTGGATGATACTGATGGTAGAAACATTCGAAACATACAAACTCCGGACACCACAAGTATCGTGTGAAGGCAGTTTTGCCAAGGTGACATTTCTTTGTATGAATCCCACTCGGGGAAAAAACGCCATTAACAGTGCTGAAGATTTCACTCGTAGCCAGTAATTTCACGGCTAACCACGCTTAGCAGATCACTTCATCGAAAACTGGCGCTTGCAATTTATTTTGGATCAAGATAAGTTATAGGAATTTCACTGAAAATTAATTCAAATTTTTTCTGATTTTTTAAAATTCATTCATCAGACATAGCCAGTAGACGAATAAGTGTCCAAGGAACAGAAAGGCAACTGAAATCACCCAAAAGAGGAAAGTCCACTGGACCTGACGGGATACCAGTTCGATTATACACAGAGTACGCGAAAGAACTTGCCCCCCCCCGCCCCCCCCCCTTCTAACAGTCGTGTACCGCAAGTCTCTAGAGGAACGGAAGGTTCCAAATGATTGGAAAAGAGCACAGGTAGTCCCAGTTTTCAAGAAGGTTCGTCGAGCAGATGCGCAAAACTCTAGGCCTATATCTCTGACATCGATTTGTTGTAGAATTTTAGAACATGTTTTTTGCTCGCGTATCATGTCATTTCTGGAAACCCATAATCTACTCGGTAGGAATCAACATGTATTCCGGAAACAGCGATCGTGTGAGACCCAACTCGCTTTATTTGTTCATGAGACCCAGAAAATATTAGATACAGGCTCCCAGGTAAATGCCATTTTTCTTGACTTCCGGAAGGCGTTCGATAAAGTTCCGCACTGTCCCCTGATAAACAAAGTAAGAGCCTACGGAATATCAGACAAGCTGTGTGGTTGGATTGAAGAGTTTTTGGTAAACAAAACACAGCATGTTGTTCTCAATGGAGAGACGTCTACAGACGTTAAAATAACCTCTGGCATGCCACAGGGGAGTGTTATGGGACCATTGCTTTTCACAATATATATAAATGACGTAGCAGATAGTGTCGGAAGTTCCATGCGGCTTTTCGCGGATGATGCTGTAGTATACAGAGAAGTTGCAGCATTAGAAAATTGCAGCGAAATGCAGGAAGATCTGCAGCGGATAGGCACTTGGTGCAGGGAGTGGCAACTGACTCTTAACATAGACAAATGTAATGTATTGCGAGTACATAGAAAGAAGGAACATTTATGTATGATTATATGATAATGGAACAAACACTGCTAACTGTTACTTCTGTAAAATATATGGGAGTATCCGCACGGAACGATTTGAAGTGGAATGATCATATAAAATTAATTGTTGGTAAGGCGGGTGCCAGGTTGGGATTCATTGGGAGAGTGCTTAGAAAATGTAGTCCATCAACAAAGAAGGTGGCTTACAAAACACTCGTTCGACCTATACTTGAGTATAGCCCATCAGTGTGGGATCCGTACCAGGTCGGGTTGACAGAGGAGATAGCGAAGATCCAAAGAAGAGCGGCGCATTTTCGTCACAGGGTTATTTGGCAAGCGTGATAGCGTTATGGGGATGTATAGCGAACTCAAGTGGCAGACTCTGAAACAGAGGCGCTCTGCATCGCAGTATAGCAAGCTGTCCACGTTCCGAGAGGGTGCGTTTCTGGATGAGGTATCGAAAATATTGCTTCCCCCTACTTATACCTCCCGAGGAGATCACGACTGTAAAATTACAGAGACTCGAGCGCGCACGGAGGCTTTCCGGCAGTCGTTCTTCCCGCGAACCATACGCGACTGGAACAGGAAAGGGAGGCAATGACAGTGGCACGTAAAGTTCCCTCCGCCACACACCGTTGGGAGACTTGCGGAGTATAAATGTAGGTGTAGATGTAGAAGCACAGGGTTTTTTCAGAATACATTAGAAAACATTTGTGTATTATTCTTCTACGAACATGGTTAGATAAATGAAGACAAAAAATAAAAATATTATTCAGCCTTGGAACACGGGTTGCAAAAGTAAGGAGCCGCAACGCTAACCATGTGGCACCAGCTCCTGTGAGACTATCACCCGGTAAAAGGCATATAAAGTAGTGTGAAGTGGCAACGCCAGCCGCCGCGCCAGGCCTTCGGGTCAACCAGCTGCTTGCTAAAAGGCATATAAAGTACTTCGAATACTCTGACCGTCGTTTTCTCAGAAACAGTTGAGTATCTACGGATAAGCGGTAACACGTGTTTGAATGTTTTGCCTCGTCTTCCATTGAAAGAAGTTTCTGGTAATTCGGGTTACGGCATTTGTCGTGTTCCCCTCCTTAGTAGGAAGCGGATAAATGGAAGTGTGAGAAGATATAGTCGGTATTCAGGTAAACACAGTTCTGGCTGTTCGCTATAGAGCAGGCTCATTATGCGCAGACCGCTGCAATAGGTGTAGCCCACGTGACAAGACGACGGCGGTTCTTTCGACGATGTCTAGGGTCACACAAAGGATGAGCCTTCGGTAGTGTGCAAACAACCGTGAGCCTCTAATCGCTAGCTGGCATGGATAGCAAATACCTTCCACCTTTGTTGTTGTTGTCTTCAGTCCTGAGACTGGTTTGATGCAGCTCTTCATGCTACTCTATGCTGTGCAAGCTTCTTCATCTCCCAGTACTTACTGCTACCTACATCCTTCAGAATCTGCTTAGTGTATACATCTCTTGGTTTCCCTCTACGATTTTTACCCTCCACACTGCCCTCCAATGCTAAATTTGTGATCCCCTGATGCCTCAGATCATGTCCTACCAACCGATCCCTTCTTCTAGTCAAGGTGTGCCACAAACTCCTCTTCTTCCCAGTTCTGTTCAATACCTCCTCATTAGTTATGTGATCTACCCATCTAATCTTCAGCATTCTTCTGTAGCACCACATTTCGAAAGCTTCTATTCTCTTCTTGTCCAAACTATTTATCGTCCATGTTTCACTTCCATACATGGCTACACTCCATACAAATACTTTCAGAAATGACTTCCTGACACTTAAATCTATACTCGATGTTAACAAATTTCTCTTCTTCAGAAACGCTTTCCTTGCCATTGCCAATCTACATTTTATATCCTCTCTACTTCGACCATCATCAGTTATTTTGCTCCCCAAATAGCAAAACTTCTTTACTACTTTAAGTGTCTCATTTCCTAATCTAATTCCCTCAGCATCACCCGACTTAATTCCACTACATTCCATTATCCTCGTTTTGCTTTTGTTGATGTTCATCTTATACCCTCCTTTCAAGACACTGTCCATTCCGTTCAACTGCTCTTCCAAGTCCTTTGCTGTCTCTGACAGAATTACAATGTCATCGGCGAGCCTCAACGTTTTTATTTCTTCTCCATGGATTTTAATACCTACTCCGAACATTTCTTTTATTTCCTTTATTGCATGCTCAATATACAGATTGAGTAACATCGGGGATAGGCTACAACCCTGTCTCACTCCCTCCCCAACCACTGCTTCCCTTTCATACCCCTCGACTCTTATAACTGCCATCTGCTTTCTGTACAAATTGTAAATAGCCTTTCGATCTCTGTATTTTACCCCTGCCACCTTCAGAATTTGAAAGAGAGTATTCCAATCAACATTGACAAAAGCCTTCTCTAAGTCTACAAATGCTAGAAACGTAGGTTTGCCTTTCCTTAATCTATTTTCTAAGATAAGTCGTAGGGTCCGTATTGCCTCACATGTTCCAATATTTCTACGGAATCCAAACTGATCTTCGCCGAGGTCGGCTTCTACCAGTTTTTCCATTCGTCTGTAGAGAATTCGCGTTAGTATTTTGCAGTTGTGACTTATTAAACTGATAGTTCCGTAATTTTCACATCTGTCAACACCGGCTTTCTTTGGGATTGGAATTATTATATTTTTCTTGAAGTCTGAGGGTATTTCGCCTGTCTCATACACCTTGCTCACCAGTTGGTAGAGTTTTGCCAGGACTGGCTCTCCCAAGGCCGTCAGTAGTTCTAATGGAATGTTGTCTACTCCCGGGGCCTTGTTTCGACTCAGGTCTTTCAGTGCTCTGTCAAACTCTTCACGCAGTATCATATCTCCCATTTCATCATCATCTACATCCTCTTCCATTTCCATAATATTGTTCTCAAGTACATCGCCCTTGTATAGACCCTCTATATACTCCATCCACCCTACTGCTTTCCCTTCCTTGCTTAGAACTGGGTTTGCATCAACGCTCTTGATATTCATACAAGTGACTCTCTTTTCTCCAAAGGTCTCTTTAGTTTTCCTGTTGGCAGTATCTATATTACCCCTAGTGAGATAAGCCTCTACATCCTTACATTTGTCCTCTAGCCATCTCTGCTTAGCCATTTTGCACTTCCGGTCGATCTCATTTTTGAGACGTTTGTATTCCTTTTTGCCTGCTTTATTTACTGCATTTTTATATTTTCTCCTTTCATCTATTAAATTCAATATTTTTTCTGTTACCCAAGGATTTCTACTAGCCCTCGTCTTTTTACCTAGTTGATCCTCTGCTGCCTTCACTACTTCATCCCTCAGAGCTACCCATTCCTCTTCTACTGTATTTATTTCCCCCATTCCTGTTAATTTTTCCCTTATGCTCTTCCTGAAACTCTCTACAACCTCTGGTTTTTTCAGTTTATCCAGGTCCCATCTCCTTAAATTCCCACCTTTTTGCAGTTTTTTCAGTTCCAATCTGCGGTTCATAACCAATAGATTGTGGTCAGAATCCACATCTGCCACTGGAAATGTCTTACAATTTAAAACCTGGTTCCTAAATCTCTGTCTTACCATTATATAATCTATCTGATACCTTTTAGTATCTCCAGGATTCTTCCAGGTATACAACCTTCTTTTATGATTCTTGAACCAAGTGTTAGCTATGATTAAGTTATTCTCTGTGCAAAATTCTACAAGGCGGCTTCCTCTTTCATTTCTTCCCCCCAATCCATATTCACCTACTATGTTTCCTTCTCTCCCTTTTCCTACTGACGAATTCCAGTCACCCATGACTATTAAATTTTCGTCTCCCTTCACTACCTGAATAATTTCTTTTATCTCGTCATACATTTCATCAATTTCTTCATCATCTGCAGAGCTATTTGACATATAAACTTGTACTACTGTAGTAGGCATGGGTTTTGTGTCTATCTTGGCCACAATAATGCGTTCACTATGCTGTTGGTAGTAGCTTACCCGCATTCCTATTTTTTTATTCATTATTAAACCTACTCCTGCATTACCCCTATTTGATTTTATATTTATAACCCTGTAATCACCTGACCAAAAGTCTTGTTCCTCCTGCTACCGAACTTCACTAATTCCCACTATATCTAACTTCAACCTATCCATTTCCTTTTCTAAATTTTCTAACCTACCTGCCGGCCGTGATGGCTGAGAGCGGTTATGGCGCTACAGTCTGGAACCGAGCGACCGCTACGGTCGCAGGTTCGAATCCTGCCTCGGGCATGGATGTGTGTGTTGTCCTTAGGTTAGTTAGGTTTAAGTAGTTCTAAGTTCTAGGGGACTTATGACCTCAGCAGTTGAGTCCCATAGTGCTCAGAGCCATTTGAGCCATCTAACCTACCTGCCCGATTAAGGGATCTGACATTCCACGCTCCGATCCGTAGAACGCCAGTTTTATTTCTCCTGATAATGACGTCCTCTTGAGTAGTCCCCGCCCTGAGATCGGAATGGTGGACTATTTTACCTCCGGAATATTTTACCCAAGAGGACGCCATCATCATGTAACCATACAGTAAAGCTGCATGCCCTCGGGAGAAATTACGGCTGTAGCTTCCCCTTGCTTTCAGCCGTTCGCAGTACCAGCACAGCAAGGCCGTTTTGGTTAGTGTTGCAAGGCCAGATCAGTCAATCATCCAGACTGTTGGCCCTGCAACTACTGAAAAGGCTGCTGCCCCTCTTCAGGCCACCTTTAGCAGATCTATTAATCGCTGGGATCGAATCTAGACCGCCGGCGAGGAGAAAAAGCTCCCGAGGCCCAGGTCAGAAGCTTATTCCGAAAACACTTCACCTAACGCCTCTAACTTCCACGCGAAATATTAATGATTGTATGTATACGCATAAGAAGAGGAATTTTTTTAAATGCATGGAAACATGAGAAAATGATATGTAATGTGTTTAGCCTGCTCTCAAACGCCTTACAAAGCTACGTATAATTATTTCTGAAAATTTCTGTAGTGCCCAGTAAGCTATAGACATTCTATAATGTTGGCCATTAAAAATGTAAGAATAAGAACGATAGCAGTTGACGAAATTTTACTTATTGTCTATACGCAGTACAGAAGAAACAAGACATTATTTAGTTATAGGTTATATGGAGTTATGCACTATGCCAAATTTAGTACACAGAAATGCCAGCCCTGACAGTAACAGCGGTTTTAATGCGGATGGACGTCAAGTCCTTGGATTAAACATACAGGTATGTCATTCTATGGTGGTTGGTCTCATTGTCATGTCTGATGGCAAGTAATGGGTTGCCACCCCTCGCTAACCCATGGCGGGATGTTTTCAGTGGCATATATATTATGAGAACATGTTCGCCAAAGTGACAGTCGAACACGCTCTGTTCGAGGTAAGTCAAGACGACCTTCTGTTGTTCTCCCGAATGTTAGACTCAACAAAGGGTTCACTCTCCAGCCACGTCAGAAACGAAACGCCTAGTATACAAATTACGATGTACCGAAATCACGTGATGGTGTGAAATAAGTAAATGTGCCTTAATATAGCCAAGGCAGAAAATGAAATCCACTCTTAACACATTCGTGGCTGCGGCACTCGATATGAAAAAGAAAAAGAAAAAAATAACTTTACCGTTGAGCTCGTGTTGTCTAGCCAACGGCACCCCATACTGTAGCTCTAGGTGCTGCACCAGTATGACAATGATGAGTGGAATATGGGAATGTTCAGTCTCCATGGAGCCCGCAAACATCGATATATCTGTCGCGATACCATACGCATTACTGAGACTCATCCGGAATCATGTCTTGGTACCACTGCTATATCTCGTGTTGTAAAACCCACCATGGTCTGCTGCTGTGTTGAGGGAAGCCGCAACATTGATCGCCATAATGACAAGGGTGTCGTCAGTCTGTCCGTGTGGATGCTTCTTGCTGCAAACAAATCCAGTTCCTGGTTCAAGGTGCGTGACGTGGCTCTACGATCCTGCACGGTCGAGCGATCACTGTATCTGTCCTATCATGCACGAGTCGCGCGGGGCTAATAAAATCCTGCTTGACATTGAGTATGGTCCAACTGAACTCATCGATGCCTTATTAGCATGACAGCTGTGAATTCCAGATCAACACCAGCAACGCAATCGCCGTACGATAAACGGCAGTCTCGACAGACCAGGAACCTGTCGTCACTTTCTGACACTTGCAGAAAGGCATTCCGCAATACGCGATTTTTTCACAAACAGACAACATTGCAATGCGATCTAAGGGTTGGGTTGGGTTGTTTGGGGGAAGAGACCAAACAGCAAGGTCGTCGGTCTCATCGGATTAGGGAAGAACGGCGAAGGAAATCGGCCGTGCCCTTTCAAAGGAACCATCCCGGCATTTGCCTGGAGCGATTTAGGTAAATCACGGAAAACCTAAATTAGGTTGGCCGAATGTGGAATTGAACCGTCGTCCTGCCGCACGCGAGTCCAGTGTGCTAACCACTGCGCCACCTCTCTCGTGCGAACTAAGAATCGGATACCTATTGTGTAATCTTTCCTCACAAAGTAGAATAGCATTAGTCCCATTTTGTAGTGTTGTGCTTAAATACTAATCATTCGTGTATCCAAACATGTAGTATACATGTTTTAAATTAGTTTCACGCAACGTTCATTGTGTTACAATTTTCATCAGCAGCAGTATACTTCATTAAAACTGAATTTTCACATCGTGGAGGCTGTCACTATTCACTATAATTACAGTCACTGATACTGACGCTTAGAAGTATTATCACACTTCAAAATAATGTATTTAGCATAGCCGGGTAAAAGGTAGGATGCCTTCCCTGGTAATGCAATAATGGAAGAGTGATGAGCAACAACCTGTCCCGAGGCATTGAACCATTTGCTTACAGTGCAGCAAAACGACCTCAAATGGACATAGATCTGTGATTGTGATGACCACACACTATGAAGTAAAAAGACTTATTGAGGCTCCAATAACACTCATTCAAGAAGCAGACAAAGTGGAAGGAGCTAACCAGTGTCTCTGAAGAGTGCAGTTTGACAACTTTAGAGCTACGTTTATTCAGGAATTGACTAAAATAGCAGCAGAACAAGTGAAGTCATCAACAGTTAGTCGTTGTCTGCTGCGACGACTTGCTGCTTTTTTCGTTATTGGGATGCTGCTGTTGGAGGGATACTGACCAGCTCACTCTCATAAATACTTTCCCAAACCAGAAACTCATTCTCAGATGTTCTCAAACGATCTCACTTGTCAAAGCGGAGCTAGGAGGAGGAGACTCTGACAGCCTACTGACATCTGGCAGTCTGTAAGCTTCTTGTGCTGACTCTGATGCGGCGTACTTACGAGAAGAACACCTCTGTGCCGCAATCTGATTGCCGAGAAATTTTGATCAGTGGAAGTGGAGTCGAAATAAGCGAACACATCTTGGTTTATCTGTAGGTACTCGACCATTCATGAGAAAGCGACGGTCAATGTTTTCAAGGGACTTTATGTGCCTTTTGCCGAATGGTACAGTACTGGCCATTAAAATTGCTATACTAAGAAGAAATGCAGATGATAAACAGGTATTCATTGGACAATTATACTAGAACTGACATGTGATTACATTTTCACGCAGTTTGTGTGCATAGATCCTGAGAAATCAGTACCCAGTACAACTACCTTTGGCCGTAATAACGGCCTTGATACGCATGAGCATTGAGTCAAACAGAGCTTGGATTGCGTGTACAGGTACAGCTACCCATGCAGCTACAACACGACACCACAGTACATCCAGAGTAGTGACTGGCGTATTGTGACGAGCCAGTTGCTCGTTCACCATTGACCAGACGATTTCAGTTGGTGAGAGATCTGGAGAATGTGCTGGCCAGGACAGCAGTAGAACATTTTCTGTATCTAGAAAGGCCCGTACGGGGCCTGCAACATACGGTCGTGCATTATCCTGCTGAAATGTAGGGTTTCGCAGGGATCGAATGAAGGGTAGAGCCATGGGTCGTAACACATCTGAAACGTAACGTCAACTGTTCAAAGTGCCATCAATGCGAACAAGAGGTGACCGAGACGTGTAACCAATGGCATCCCATACCATCACGCCGGGTGATACGCCAGTATGGCGATGACGTATACACGCTTCCAATATGCGTTCACCGCGATGTTGCCAAACACGGATTTGACCATCGTGATGCTGTAAACAGAGCCTGGATTCATCCGAAAAAATGACATTTTGCCATTCGTGCACCCAGGTTCATCGTTCAGTACACCATTGCAGGCGCTCCTGTCTGCGATGCAGCGTCAAGGGTAACTGCAGCCATGGTCTCCGAGCTGATAGTCCATGCTGCTGCAAACGTCATCGAACTGTTCGTGGAGATGATTGTTGTCTTGCAAACATCCCCATATGTTGACTCAGGGATGGAGAGGTGGCTGCACGATCCGTTACAGCCATGCGGATAAGATGCCTGTCATGTCGACTGCTAGTGATACGAGGCCGTTGGGATCTATCACGGCGTTCCGTATTACCCTCCTGAACCAACCGAATCTATATTCTGCTAACAGTCATTGGATCTAGACCAACGTGAGCAGCATTATCTCGATATGATAAACCACAATCGCGACAGGCTACAATCCGACCTTTATCAAAGTCGGAAACGTGATGGTACGCAGTTCTCCTCCTTACACAAGGCATCACAACAACGTTTCACCAGGCAACGCCGGTCAACCACTGTTTGTGTATGAGAAATCGGTTGGAAACTTTCCTCATGTCAGCACGTTGTAGGTGTCGCCACTGGCGCCAACCTTGTATGAAAGCTCTGAAAACCTAATCATTTGCATTCCACAGCATCTTCTTCCTGTCCGTTAAACTTCGCGTCTTTAGCATGTCATATTCGTGGTGTAGCAATTTCAAAAAAAATGGCTCAAATGGCTCTGAGGACTATGAGACTTAACAGCTATGGTCATCAGTCCCCTAGAACTTAGAACCACTTAAACCTAACTAACCTAAGGACATCACACAACACCCAGTCATCACGAGGCAGAGAAAATCCCTGACCCCGCCGTGAATCGAACCCGGGCGTGGGAAGCGAGAACGCTACCGCACGACCACGAGCTGCGGACATAGCAATTTCAGTGGCCAGTAGTATAGATTGAGACCAAGTGGTGGCTAGTGTTGCAGTTTTTTGTTTTTACACCCCGTGTTCGAAAACCAAGTTTTTTTTTCTTTTCTTAACATATATCTACCTATATCCATGGAAGGTTACTATACGAATGTTTCTTATGAACCTAGAGAGTAGAAGGACGTTATATTTATTTGTAATGTTTATAACTGGATTTCAAAATAAATGACGTATATTTGTTATATAACATGTGTGTTTATGGTACTTTCAGGGGTTACAATGTTCTTAAATTCTCATATTGTTATATTTCATTTTAATATGAATTGTCTTATTAATTATAGTGTTTTATTTTTATGTAATTATTGAGGAAGGTCTAGACCATTTCCTTGGATGATACCGATCATAGAAACATTCGAAACATACAAATTCCGAATAAAACGAGCTTTGCACGTAGGCAGGTTTCCCACTGAGACATTTCTTTGTATTAATCTCACTCGAGGAGGAAACGTCGTTAACATTGCTGAATATTTCACGCGTTGTCAATAATTTCGCGGCAAACCACGAATAGCGGATCACTTTTCCAATAACTGGCGCTTGCAGTTCATTGTGAATCAAAATACACTACAGGAATGTCACCATAAGCAATGTAAAATAATTTTCTCATTCATTATTTTTATTTTTTAATTCATTCACCTGACGTACAATTAGCAGATGAATAAGGACAACGTTATTTCAATATACAATGGAAAACATTCGTGTAGTAATGGCCTATGACATGGGTAGATAAATGAAAAAAAAGTAAAATAAATAAACGAGTGTTTCACACGTGGCATAAAATTATCACGGGGCAGCGCTAGCCTTGTGTCACCACGTCGCTTGGCACATTTACTCGCTAAAAGGCGACTACATTTTCTCAGAAACGATCGACTATCTACGAATAAGGCGAGATATATTCGCCTATTTTGACCCCTATTACACTGAGAGAAATTTCTGATTTCTGGGTAATCGGTTTCTGGCACTTGCAGTGTTCCCCCCCCCCCCTCCCTCGCCCTCCCCCGTAGTGCCTTTTGTCGAGGGGGCCTCCTGCTGGCCGGCCTACAGTAGGAGCCTGAAGACGTGCAGCCGCTCTTCTGCCACCACTCTGGGCGACCTGCCTCCCTACACCCAGCCTCTGCTCCTCTGGGCAGACACCGGTGCTGGCGGCTAGAGCGACCTAGTGCGTCCCAGCGAGCAATGTGGCGATATACGTGGTCGCCGCTAAGCAGTGCAGCAGACGTGCCGTTGGGGGAACGCCCTGCCGCCTCAGCGGTCGTGCGCCGCCCCTGACGTCAACCGCCGCTGCAACACTGGCCACGCGCTAACGACAGCACACCCCGGTCGGCACGTCCTCCGCATGGCCTGCAAGCGCGGTTGTCTGTAGCGACGCCCCAACTACTGCTGTTACACTCCCAATAATAAATTTTTATGTTGACGGTATCGTCATAGCCTCTGAGGGCTGAGATACACGTCAGAGTTTATCGCTCCCAGACAGTTTCGTACTCTCACAAAATACTCGTGGAATTGTTTACACTAGGAGAGAATTTTCGCTGATAGATAGTGTCTGACAGATATTTATCAGTAATTTCTGTAAGTGTCTGAGTGTCTTGCGAGAGCATTTGTCGAAAGCGTTTGCACACGGCTGGGGAAAAGTGTCTGTGAGAGCTGAGAGATCACGTCCCACGAGATTTTTCTGTCATAGTTCTGTGCGTGATGGAAGAAGTGAATTTTCTGCGAGCTTCGAAACGGAGATCTGAAGATTTGAAATGCACAAGGCAATAGTTGGGGGGGGGGGGGAGATGGAGAAATCGAAGAACAAGGAGATAAATTGCGTCAGATGACCTCAGCCCTCCGTGTTCTTGGCTTGGGGCGTGTAGGTGGAACAGTCGTACGCGCCAAATCCGAGGACGGGTGTTTCCGTTGGTTGCTGCAAATTCGGGGTAGATCTTTCTAGAAAAATTGTCCTTTAAAACTGATGAGCAAGGGATCCATAGGGCTTGCTTTTCGACTCGAGCCGATTGCGCGGTTGTGTTGTGCCCGGAAGCTTGGCCGGAACGTAACACGTGCACCCTCTCGTGTGAATGTAGAGGAGGAACGGTAGACAGTGGAAATCGGGACGAGCTATAGTCTGGACATGTTGCACACCCGGTGGGCCGGTGGGGTCACCCCGTGCAGCTGTACCACGAGACAATGACTATCAGACGGAATGAACTGCTTACTGGCGTACTGCCAGATAGGTCGCCATCGGGGATTGTTTGCATTCACAATGCCTTGTACCTGAATCTTTCAGAATTGCTGAAATTTTTGCCACTAAACCAAATTCTTTCCACCACCCTGTTTTAGGTTGACCAGTATGCTCGTTCTCTTGCTTCAGTAACTGTAGCTCATATCCGTTTTTCTCTCGCTCAATTCTTGTCCTGTTTACCCGAGTGTTCTAAAGCGCTGCCGTCATGGACTGTGCGGCTGGTCCCGGCGGAGGTTCGAGTCCTCCCGCGGGCATGGGTGTGTGTGTTTGTCCTTAGGATAATTTACGTTAAGTAGTGTGTAAGCTTAGGGACTGATGACCATAGCAGTTAAGTCCCATAAGATTTCACACATATTTGAACTTTTTTTTTTCCTGTCCTGTGGAAATCGGTTAATGAAATAATAAGTTTATCAGCCCCGCGAGTCTCTGGGTTATCAGTAACAGCTACTTTCTCTTTCGTTCTTTGTCCTCAGCAACGCTTATCTCTGCTGCAGCATGTTGGATCACGCTCAGATTTATAAAATCCATTCCTTTGTTGCCATAGAGGCAAGCCCGATACGGATCATTTAGTCTGTTACATTATTGTCAAGTCTTCATTTCGTAAGGGACAGCAGTATTTATGAACATTGCTTGTTAAACAGTTCAAATTTCGTTCACCCAAAAGTAATTTTTAATAAAGCCCATGATTTGAATTCAATCTCTTACTTCGAGCCTACCCAGAACATTTTTCGATGCATCAGGCAATAGATCTAGAAATATATGAAGTACGGCTAAACATAATGTTTGTATCCACAAGGCCATTCTGTGCTGGTTGTTTCTGTTGCGTTGTGTTCAAAAATTGTGTTACCCGTTTTCAGGGCAGAAATTTCTCCTACTTCATTTAACCACAATGTGGTCGTGCACTTATGGCGTACGACACCATCATCAGATGATGTGTTAAAAGAATAATAGGAATCAATAATGAAGGGATGATGGGGTCACATTTCAGCCTATTTTCAGCGAGGAATACAGATTAAAGTCACTAGTTTGTCAGATCACTCCATGTTACCGAACACTAAAACCATAGTCAGCACCTGTGATTAATTATAAAGCAAAACGTTGTCTATTTTTTCAGATATTCTTTATGTGATTGTGATTTGATTCTCAGTGCACGGAATGCCCCATATGATCACCACATCGCTATTCCGGTTGATGGCTCTCGGTCTTCGACCATAAGCGAGTCCATCAACATGAGGTAGCAAATATGAGGTAGCCAAGGAGACGGAAACGTGGGTTCAGCTATGCCAAGACTTGGCAGCTACAACAGAAAAACAGAATTAATTAGCAATAGTACAAAATAAGAAAGTATTTCTTACTTACCTTTGTTGCAGTCCATGATCTGTTGGTTGACAATTATAGAAGACGCGACTAGACTAAGCGTCTGTACAATGAGATAATTTACAAGTCACAAGTCTTGCAGTGACCAGTTAATCTCTTGTAATCTTGAATGTTGAATCCAGTGAATTTGAAGACTAAGTTGGTTGTCGACACGACAGAACGTAGAATTTTTTATAACTGCCAACTTAGTACTGTTGACTTTACTGTAGTGCTATTACGGAAACTTACAACTGGGCTACAAGGACTTGGTGGCATCAATGACTGAGCTGCATACGATGACTAACATCGGCGCTGGCTACGAACTGTAGACTGGCACAACTGCACTATACTACTGCTACACAAGAAGTGGTCTAGCGGCGCCTCTCGGCGAGCGCAAGTACTGCGACTGCCTGTGTACTCTTTGGCTAGCACAGCCGTTCTTCTGTTCCGTTTGTATAGAGAATCGCATCCGGAAGATCGATCTCTCAGGCGGCAGTGTGCTCGCGTGACTAACGAACGACATCACATCGGTCGTTGTCGTCAACAGCGAGAATAGTTCGAATCAAACATTCGAAACACTAATTGTTTAAAGAAAAAGTAAGAACTACTAATATTAATTTTTATTTCTCTCTGTATTTTCAGTATTAAATAAATGATATTCATCTGTTTAAGAGACACAATTTAAGAATGTATGTAAAGCTAAAATTGAAAACGTTTTACGGTTTTCCCACAGGTGTTTCCTCTCTATGTGGTGGAGATAGCACAGGACCACATCAGAGGGTTACTGGTCTCGCTTGGTCCGCTGATGGCCGGTGTAGGCGCCTTCCTGATGATGATTGTGGCTTCCTATGCACCATTCGACGGCGTGACGCAGTTCATGATGGCCGGCCCCATCGTGTTTGTGGCGTCGTTCTGGTGGATGCCGGAGAGTCCGTACTTCTTGGTTGCCAAACACCGCTCGCAGGAGGCAGCGCAGGCCCTGATGCGGTTGCATGGGAAAAGCTCGAATAAAGAGGTAATAGGCGAGTTGGAGGCCATCCAGAGGGCCTTAGAAGAGCGCACCAAGAACGAGATCAGCGCCGCGGACGCCTTTCTGGAACTGCGGAGGAACGGCGGCGCGCGGAGGGCCTTCTTGGTAAGTTAACATAGCCGCTTTATGTCAACAACTATCATCTTTAGAGGCGTTAGCTCTCGGGTTGCACGAGTGTCTTCTCCTACTTCTCAGGCAGTCGTAATCATTTTATATGTCCATGCAATATTGGTGGTCACGGCCGGTGTTTACTTCAGTTAAAACCTCCGGTCTGAGAGGAGGTGGTCCATACATTAGACTACGAGTATTCTCTGACTTTTCATATCCGACTGCGGGAACCATGGAAGTAAAACGGCAATTTTATCACGGACTCGATGGGTCCCGCATTCATAGAGCTGCACACAGGTCACCATTATTCGTCGCTTGATGGCGATTGCTAGATTATCCCAGGTTGGCACTTTCGTTCTCGAATAAAAATAATCGACTGTCATCCTGTAATAAAAATAATAGATTCTCATTCTGTTGACGCTAAATTGAAGTCCACACTTTATCTAACTTAACACCTTTCTCTTCCTGATCACAACTACGCCGAGGGGAGAGATATGCATATACAGGGTGTTACAAAAAAGGTACGGCCAAACTTTCAGGAAACACTCCTCACACACAAAGAAAGATAATATGTTATGTGAACATGGGTCCGGAAACGCTTACTTCCCATGTTATATCTTATTTTATTACTTCTCTTCAAATCACATTAATCATGGAATGAAAACACACAGCAACAGAAAGTACCCGCGTGACTTCAAACACTTTGTTACTGGAAATGTTCAAAATGTCCTCCGTTAGCGAGGATACATGCATCCACCCTCCGTCGCATGGAATCCCGGATGCGCTGATGCAGCCCTGGAGAATGACGTATTGTATCACAGCCGTCCACAATACGAGCACGAAGAGTCTCTACATTTGGTACCGGGGTTGCGTAGACAAGATCTTTCAAATGCCCCCATAAATGAAAGTCAAGAGGGTTGAGGTCAGGAGAGCGTTGAGGCCCATGGAATTGGTCCGCCTCTACCAATCCATCGGTCACCGAATCTGTTGTTGAGAAGCGTACGAACACTTCGTCTGAAACGTGCAGGAGCTCCATCGTGCATGAACCACATGTTGTGTCGTACTTGTAAAGGCACATGATCTAGCAGCACAGGTAGAGTATCCCGTATGAAATCATGATAACGTGCTCCATTGAGCGTAGGTGGAAGAACATGGGGCCCAATCAAGACATCACCAACAATGCCTACCCAACCGTTCACAGAAAATCTGTGTTGATGACGTGATTGCACAATTTCGTGCGGATTCTCGTCAGCCTACACATGTTGATTGTGAAAATTTACAATTTGATCACGTTGGAATGAAACCTCATCCGTAAAGAGAACATTTGCACTTAAATGGGGATTGACACATTGTTGGATGAACCATTCGCAGAAGTGTACCCGTGGAGGCAAATCAGCTGCTGATAGTGCCTGCACACGCTGTACATGGTACGGAAACAACTGGTTCTCCCGTAGCACTCTCCATACAGTGACGTGCTCAACGTTACCCTGTACAGCAGCAACTTCTCTGACGCTGACATTAGGGTTATCGTCAACTGCACGAAGAATTGCCTCGTCCATTGCAGGTGTCCTCGTCGTTCTAGGACTTCCCCAGTCGCGAGTAATAGGCTGGAATGTTCCGTGCTCCCTAAGACGCCGATGAATTGCTTCGAACGTCTTCCTGTCGGGACACCTTCGTTCTGGAAATCTGTCTCGATACAAACGTACCGCGCGACGGCTATTGCCCCGTGCTAATCCATACATCAAATGGGCATCTGCCAACTCCGCATTTGTAAACATTGCACTGACTGCAAAACCACTACTAACCTGTTGAGGATATGTACTGATGTGCTTGATGCTAGTACTGTAGAGCAATGAGTCTCATGTCAACACAAGCACCGAAGTCAACATTCCCTTCCTTTAATTGGGCCAACTGGCGGTGAATCGAGGAAGTACAGTACACACTGACGAATCTAGAATGAGCTCTGACATGGAAATTAAGCGTTCCCGGACGCATGTCCACGTAACATCTTTTCTTTATTTGTGTGTGAGGAATGTTTCCTGAAAGTTTGGCCGTACCTTTTTGTAACACCCTTTATACAGATGGTGACAGTATCGCGTACACTAGATATAAACGTACACTGCTGTGACGTAACTGTCATTGGTACTCAGGCATTCAGTGAAAAGGTTTCCGACGTGATTATGGCCACATAATAGGAATTAACAGACTTTGAACGTGGAATTGTAGTTGGGGTTAGACACATGGGACACTCCATTTCGGAAATCCTTATGGAATTCAGAATTCCGAGAATCACAGTGTCAAGAGTGTGCTGAGATTACAAGATTTCAGGCATTACCTCTCACCACTGACAAGGTGGTTGCCGACGGCCTTGACTTAAAGATCGAGAGGAGCGGTGTTTATGTAGAGATGTTAGTACTAACAGAAGAACAACACTGTGTGAAACAACCGCAGAAACTCATGACGGACGTACGGCGGACGTATCCGTTAGGAGAGTGTGGCGCAAATTGACGTTAATGCGCAATGGCAGCAGACGACCGACACGAGTGGCTTTACTGACAGAACGGCACCGCCCGCAGCGCCTCTTCTTCGTTTGTGACCATGTCGTTTCGATCATAGATGACTGGGAAACTATGGCCTGCTCAAATTTGAGCTCGTACGACATGAGGTAGAATTCTAGTGTGGCGCATACCCTACGAAGCCAAGGACCCAAAGTGTCAACAAGGATCTGTGCAAGCTGGCGATGGCTCCATAATAATTTGGGCTGAGTTTACACTTATCCGCAACTGTACGGAAGTTTATACACCTCTGCTGTTGGTGGTGGATGCCGTACATTTTTGCCGTTATTCCATATTAGTAATCTCTTTTAAGTTTCCGGTAATGGGATTTTACGTAAATGGCTTCTCTCCTTAATTTCCCCTTTTCTCGTCTTTCGTCATCATTACGTTAGTAACCATTAACATTAGGTGTGTGAACATAACTGTCATGAATTTTCTGATACTGGTCATTGGTCTCAGCATCTTTCGATAAACTTACTGTTATATTTGATTTCATAGCCACGATCTAAAATGTTTCTGAAAGACGTTCTTTTATTGTGGGTTCATACAGTCCACATTTTAATGTATCTAGTGAGATGTTGACTATTAACTGACGTAAGTGCCATCCCTGTGTTTCTAAGCCTAAACTTTCAGTATGGAGTCTGGTACTGAAAAGAACTTGCGTCAGAGTGTAGTCAGCAGCTTAAACCGGTCTTTGTATTGAATATAACCGCGTAGGTTTCTGCGGCCGGAGACAATGAACATAAATATTTTCTGGGTATAGTGTCGCTTCATATCGTGAAACAAATGTCGGTCAGCTAAACAGACCTTATGGCTATTTTTTCGGCAGCATTTTTGTTGGTATACTAGCGTACTTTATCGTCTGGGTTCCATTGCATTTCATCACGGCTCCTCTACTGAGCACGGCATCACGTCACAATTCTAAAATCTTTCACATTACTGACCTCCTCTGGTGGAAGATGGGAGGATATTTTGTTGTCTGTTATCGCTCACAATAGTGCCATGTCCCACCTGATGAAAACAGAAATGCAAACACAACTCGCCTATCGCTGTTGATTACGGCACGTACTGTAAGGGGCAACAGCCAACTTCAGATCCCAATCAGAGGAAACCAATCAAAGACTGGGCAGCAAAGTACACCAGCAGACCCAAAGGGAGGACACTGCAATTGCGGCTGAAACGTCAGTTTTATTCACTGAAAGTTGCTTCACAATATGACGAGGAACCACAAACAGGAAACTTAACTTATATATATATATATATATATATATATATATATATATATATATATATATATATATATATATATATATATATATATACTCCTGGAAATTGAAATAAGAACACCGTGAATTCATTGTCCCAGGAAGGGGAAACTTTATTGACACATTCCTGGGGTCAGATACATGATCACACTGACAGAACCACAGGCACATAGACACAGGCAACAGAGCATGCACAATGTCGGCACTAGTACAGTGTATATCCACCTTTCGCAGCAATGCAGGCTGCTATTCTCCCATGGAGACGATCGTAGAGATGCTGGATGTAGTCCTGTGGAACGGCTTGCCATGCCATTTCCACCTGGCGCCTCAGTTGGACCAGCGTTCGTGCTGGACGAGCAGACCGCGTGAGACGACGCTTCATCCAGTCCCAAACATGCTCAATGGGGGACAGATCCGGAGATCTTGCTGCCCAGGGTAGTTGACTTACACCTTCTAGAGCACGTTGGGTGGCACGGGATACATGCGGACGTGCATTGTCCTGTTGGAACAGCAAGTTCCCTTGCCGGTCTAGGAATGGTAGAACGATGGGTTCGATGACGGTTTGGATGTACCGTGCACTATTCAGTGTCCCCTCGACGATCACCAGTGGTGTACGGCCAGTGTAGGAGATCGCTCCCCACACCATGATGCCGGGTGTTGGCCCTGTGTGCCTCGGTCGTATGCAGTCCTGATTGTGGCGCTCACCTGCACGGCGCCAAACACGCATACGACCATCATTGGCACCAAGGCAGAAGCGACTCTCATCGCTGAAGACGACACGTCTCCATTCGTCCCTCCATTCACGCCTGTCGCGACACCACTGGAGGCGGGCTGCACGATGTTGGGGCGTGAGCGGAAGACGGCCTAACGGTGTGCGGGACCGTAGCCCAGCTTCATGGAGACGGTTGCGAATGGTCCTCGCCGATGCCCCAGGAGCAACAGTGTCCCTAATTTGCTGTGAAGTGGCGGTGCGGTCCCCCACGGCACTGCGTAGGATCCTACGGTCTTGGCGTGCATCCGTGCGTCGCTGCGGTCCGGTCCCAGGTCGACGGGCACGTGCACCTTCCGCTCACCACTGGCGACAACATCGATGTACTGTGGAGACCTCACGCCCCACGTGTTGAGCAATTCGGCGGTACGTCCACCCGGCCTCCCGCATGCCCACTATACGCCCTCGCTCAAAGTCCGTCAACTGCACATACGGTTCACGACCACGCTGTCGCGGCATGCTACCAGTGTTAAAGACTGCGATGGAGCTCCGTATGCCACGGCAAACTGGCTGACACTGACGGCGGTGATGCACAAATGCTGCGCAGCTAGCGCCGTTCGACGGCCAACACCGCGGTTCCTGGTGTGTCCGCTGTGCCGTGCGTGTGATCATTGCTTGTACAGCCCTCTCGCAGTGTCCGGAGCAAGTATGGTGGGTCTGACACACCGGTGTCAATGTGTTCTTTTTTCCATTTCCAGGAGTATATATATATATATATATATATATATATATATATATATATATATATATATTTCATCTGTTCTTTAGGACATATCTGAAATAACAGACACAAATTTGATCCTGCAGCCACTATGAAACAACGCACAAAGGAACTGAAGACATTATCTGCCTATGGACATTGATGTATATCAATGGAAAAAGTTGAAAATTTGTCCTAGACACGAATTCGAACCAAGGTCTCATGCTTACTAGATAGATGCGCTGTTGACTACGCCATCTAGAGGCAGTGGTCATCACAACTGCATGGACTACCCTACCACATCTCCCGTTAGATCCAAATTCTCAACTGATACAACGCACTACTAACATAGTGCCCCTGCTCATTAGCCTCTTTACTCGCGATTTCTCGCCGATCCATGTGTGAGTTCGAGCTTGGTGTACACCTGCCCTGAAGGAACCATTGGCTGTCTTAACCTTAATTATATATATGTTGCGTCTCTTCTTTCAGATTTTTCTACTTGTCCCGTTGCTATAAATCGACGCCTACTGAGCAGAGGCACTGCGTCAGTAGTGTGTGATATAAGCTGAAAATATCGGTCTGACCGGAGGTGGGCTAAGGTGGTCCTTGGGGTTATGGTGACCACTGTATCCGGATGGTATGCTCTTCAGCTCATCTGCCTAGTAATCAGAAGATCTGGGTTCGAATCTAAGTCCGTCAACATTTTTCAATTTGCCTCATTCACATAAATCAATGCTGATGTCTTTAATTCCTTTGTGGCTTGATTCATATTGGATGTAGGATGAAACTGGTATATGTTCTTTTGGACATGTCCAAAAGAGCAGACATCACATGTACATAGTTAAGGTGAAGACGGCCAATGATACCTTCAGTCCAGATGCACGTCAAGCTCTTACAGGAACTGGCGAAATGCCACACGTAATGAGACTAACGAGCAGGGGTGTTACATCAGTAGAAAGTGGTATCAGATGAGAATTTGCGTCTGACAGGAGGCGTGCCAGAGTAGTCCGTTCGGTTGTGGTGACCACTGCGTCCGTATGTCGTAGTGGTCAGTCCATCTGCCTAACAAGCGGGAGTTGCATGTCCGAATCCCATTCGGGCACAAATTTAGAACTTGTCTCATTGATATAGATCAGTGCCAAAAGACACCTAACGTCTTTAATGCCTTTGTGTCTTGAAAACTTCTATGTTCCTGCTGAATATTGATCAGCTAAATTTATCCTCCTGTCAGTAAAGCGAGACTGTTCTTTCCTTATGACAGCTGTCGATTACTTATGTGATCGTACTGGTGTTCGGAGGCAGCGTCACCATAGGCGTGTACTCGACGCAGATCTTCCAGACCACCGGCAGCTCACTAGACGCCAGCGTGTCGGCCATCATCCTCTCCGCAGTCCAGGTCGCCTTCGGCATCCTCGGAGTCCTCCTCGTGGATCGAGTGGGCAGGAGACCCCTCGTACTCTTCTCGTTCGGAGGCTGCGCTGTAGCTGTGGCAGCACTGGGAACGTACTTCTACTTGATGGATTTCGGCAATAAAGGAACCGTCGACAGCCTCTTCTGGTTACCATTGACAGCGCTCATTCTATACTACGTAAGCAAACATTTATCTTCTCATCTACTCATCTCGAATACTCTCGTATATATTTGTTTCCATGAATCAAGTATGCATTATGTAATAATATATCGAAATTATATATTATGTAGCCTGTCGAGTCTAACTGCCACATGTCCTAAAGGAAAGTTTAATTCGATATTAAGAATTTGAATAAAATTTGACATGCACAGTATTACGATGTATTTAAAAAACAGTGGAGAATAATTCTGACTAATGCAGTACGCAATTTGTTTATTTTTCTTCTATTCATACGAACATACACTATCTGATGAGAAGCGTCCGGTCGCGCCTGTGGAATCCGGAATTGGCCACTAGATGTCAGGAGCGGCACACCCACTAACATAAAGGGTGCCAGTATAAAAAGAGGCAGAGAGTGTTGTGTTGGTTGTAAAGAAGCAGTAGACAGCAGACGGGGGAGGTCAGAAGGGTTCAGTAACATAGAAACTTGACTACTCATTGGATGTTTCTTGAATAAATAAATCTATCAGAGACAAGTCCACTCTTCCAGTGCTGACACAGTCGATTATTGGTGATGTGATTATTAAATCGAAACGCGAAGGGACAAGTCTCGGCCCTGTCAAGAGCTGTGGAGGATGGATATTAAAAAATCTCCAGGAATCAGCGGAGGGAATCACTCGTGAGTTTTGGGATATGAAAAGAATGGAGTACAACGGTCGAGCGGCTCCCCACGACCAACTCATTTGTGTAGTCAGTGCTAAGCGGAATTTAAAGTGGTATAAAATGCGACGCCAATGGACAGTGAAGGAATGGAAACGAGCGATTTGGTGTTCTAAATCAAGAAATCCCCTGTGGCAGTCCGAAGGGTTTGGGATTGACAAATGCCTGGAGAAGGCTACCTGCCATCACGTGTAGTGGCAATAGTGATGCATGGAGGAGGTGATGTTACGCCGTTTTCCTTTTCTAGTGACTGTGAAAAAACTAAATGGAGAAGGATATTTATACATTATACAACATTGTGTTCAGCGTGCAGTAGAGGAACAGTTAGGAGACGATGATTGTATCAGAGTAACACTGCATCCCCTGCTATAAAACAGCATCTGTGAGGCAATGGTTTGTGGGCAGTAAATTCTTGAAATGGACTCACCTGTCGAGGGTCCAGACGTTAAGCCAATGAACACCTTTGGGATGGGTCGACCTCACTCTAGAGCTCAGTGCCCTACATCACTAACTTCTCTGGTTTTGTCTCTTCTTGAATAATGCACTGCCAGTCATTCACAGATATCCAGATACCTCGTGGAACACACCACATATTAATGTCCCCTAATCACTGTTCTTTAAAAAATTCAGAGTTGCCTCTATTCTTTACAAATATAGACAATTAAAACCAAATTCAGATCAAAAAATAAGAATATGGCGCGAGGAATTTTTTGTTAGCTCTTAGGTCAAAGATATTATATATATATATATATATATATATATATATATATATATATATATATATATATATATATATATATATGTATGAAATGTCTCCCTTTGTGGCCTTATCTGCGTAATTATTCGCTTGAGCGCTCCTGTTTTTAGTGATTCGTAATCTTCTTCTGCGGCCCCTCTCGTAACATTCCAACAGCCGTATGTGAGTACACATGAGTTCCACTTGCCCTGACACCTTATTTATATTGCTGAAAGGTTTTCACGAAAGGGCTCTCCGTGCTCGTCACGCACAGCGCCCCAAACGGCTGCAAAGAAGTCGAAATGTGAGACCAAAAAATGGATCCTGAATGACATGTTGCGACCTGGCCCTTGGTGGGTCTATTTCCTTAATAATTTATTAGTATATACATCCTAATTTTCAGCTGTTTGATTTCCCAAAAACCTGTAGACATGTTCGAAGGCCTCGGAAACTACTTTCTCTTTCCTTTCATTGAAGCTACAAAATGTTTCCGCCTTAAACAGTTCTCGAATCTGCAATACAACGAAGAGTGTGTCTATGATCTTAGCATCGCTAAAAAGATTCAAAGCTTTCTCTAAATTCTTCAAAATTCCTAGCTTCATGTGTGGATGGAAATAAAAGTGTACTGCATACTCTTTTTTTTCCAGCCTCTATCATTTTCGTTTCAGGCCAGGTACTTCGTACATGGTGTAATTTCCTATCGCTACTGTCTCACTCGCAAAGCAAGCAGCAATATTTGGTGTATCCTAACTGTATTCCGACAATGATAGCAAAAACCTCTAGTTCGCCACATATCTGCCATTGATGTACTTTATAATTTACTTTCCCAGGAACAATTTTAAATTTTCGCAGCTCGTGTTTATACGGGGGTCATTCCAAGAGAAATTCACACTATTTTTGTAAAAATACAGTTTTCATTCTGCATGTGTGAAAGTTTTGCAGTGTGTAGATACATCCTTACCGCTTGTTTTCAAACTTAGTTCAACCTGTTCCCGTGAGTGGCGCCGTCACAGCATGTTTTGGCTGCTACACTTGACGTTCGTCAGAAGCAACGTGCTGTCATAGAATTCCTGTGCTGTGAAAACGAGACAGTGGGAAACATCCACAAGAGGTTGCAAAAGGTATATGGAGATGCTGCTGTCGATCGCAGTACAGTTAGTCAGTGGGCAAGCAGGTTACGTGATGAAAGCTGGCGCAGCAATATTGAGGATTGTCCTCGCAGCGGCAGGCCTCACACTGCACACGCCCCAGACAATGTGCAGAGAGTTAACGAATTAGTGACTGCTGACAGCGCATCACAGCGAACGAATTGCCACTCTACCTTGGGATAGGGGAAGGAAGTGGTTGCAGAATACTGAAAGTGTTGGCTTTAAAAAAGGTTTGTGCCAGGTGGGTTCCAGGATGTTGACAGTGGCTCACAAAGAAACAAGAAAAACGATATGCAGCGAACTTTTGGAACAGTACGAGAATGGTGGAGATGAATTTCTTGGAAGAATTGTGACAGGTGATGAAACATGGCTCCATCATTTTTCACCAGAGACGAAGAGGCAATCAATGGAGTGGTATCATGCAAATACACCCAAGAAAAAAATAATTCATAACCACACCTTCTGCTGGAAAAGTTATGGCTACGGTGTTTTACGATTCCGAAGGACTCTTGCTTGTGGACATCATGCCAAGTGGAACCACCATGAATTCTGATGCATATGTGACGACATTGAAGAAAATTCAAGCTCGACTGCGTCGTGTTTGACTACATCGGCAAAAGTAGGATGTTTTGCTGTTGCACGACAATGCACGGCCACATGTCAATCCAAAAACCATGGAAGCGATCACAAAACTCGGATGGACAACAATGAAACACCCGCCTTACAGTCCTCACCTGGCTCCATGTGACTATCATCTCTTTGGGAAACTGAAAGGCTCTCTTCGTGGAACAAGGCTTGAAGATGATGACTCCCTTGTGGACGCTGCCAAACAGTGGTTCCAACAGGTTGGTTCAGAATTTTACCATGCGGGTATAAAGGCGCTGGTTCCAAGATAGCGTAGGGCAGTTGAGAGGGATGGAAATTATGTGGAGAAATGAAAATATTGTTCCTAAAGGATCTATCTATACATTGTAAAATTCTCAAATATGTAGAATAAAAGATGGATTTTTAAAAAAAATAGTGTGCATTTCTTTTTGAGTGACCCTCGTATGTAGACAGTGACTTTACATGAACAAACGGGAAAGTGTTTCTTTTGTGAGGCAAAACAGATTTCAAGCTAAATTGAGAGGAGTCAGTGAAAAGTCTCCAGTCTTCGGGATTATGCTTCATTCACAAAGATGCCCTCAGATTATGTACATCACTGTATGCAATAAGAATGTTTTCCACTTCAAAGAATGGTGTTGAGTCTCTTTATCGACGTCTATATACAGAAATTTTCACATTTTTCCGAGGAGATTCCACTGCTGAAGTCTGGAGCCAAAAAGTTCGGCCTTGCTATTTGACAACTCCCGCGGATTTAAATCTTTAAGTTCTTCTCGAGATATTATATGTGGCCCGCTGGGAGAGATCGTTTCTTGTGTATAATCAGGATCTTGCTTGAAAGAGAGGCGGCTGTTTGCATTCATCCTCCATGTCTTCATCAGACACTGGGACACATGTTTCAGAGGAATAGGAACAGGTAGGCTTTCTGCATACGGTACTATTATTGTAGCTGATGGCAGAGTTGGATGAGTGATGGTCTGCTTTCTCTTTCTCGGCATTCCATGTTTAAGAGGAGGCTCCGTACAGAAATAACGATCAGGGACATGATATGAAGTTTCTCGTCAGATCTTCTGCGAATTGCGTTGAATTTACTGTTATATTTAACCAACAACGTAGATTTACTGTATATGAATTTCAGAAAGCATTAGGTGCCCGTGGTTTATTTTACAGTCGAAGTAATGATAATATGCTGTCTTTATTTTGGGTTTAAGTCACGTTTCTAGGAAACGAAAGTCACTTTACTGGACGTATAGAAAAAACTGTTCACAGTGTTAAAACATTTACGTGACTTCTTAATGTCGAATTAACCTGAAATGTAAATGAAATAAAGTTCTCAAGAGAATTTTAACTATGAATACGTCTTTCACATCCATAAAGATAATAAAGGTTTGTGTTTGAGTTTTTTATTTACCTGTGAAAATTTAACTTGAAACACATAATTACTGAGAAAGGACAGCATATAGCTTCTCAAAGCACAAAAATAACATCTATGTTAACATAATGGCTTCTCTGGGTAAAACTGCAAAATTTCCCTCTGTGTTAAAAATCAATTCCCGGTTTTTCAAGGCTTGAGAGATCGTTTATTTCACATCTAAATGAATCAGAATTGATTATTTTTAACTAGGATAGATTCTGAGCACAGATGAGATAGGTGCCCGGATGCTTTTGATCAGATAGGTGACATTTGTTTCCACAAACCAAGCACAAATTAAATAATAAAATCTCGAAATTTTTACTATGTAACGTGACGAAACTTTATCAATCAAGGAGCACGTTAAATGCCATAAATCAAACTGACACATATCCAGACTGAAACTTCAATGCGATAATCAAATTTAGAACAGATCTCATATGCACAATATTGACCAGTATTTCAGAAAAGCGAAGAGGTTATGCAGATTACAATGTGTTTATTTTTATGTTATGTATATATGGTTTCGTACTTCATGTGCTATCGTCTGAAGTTTGGATACAAAACCTCTAAGATTTGATTTCCAGTCAGTCTTAAGATCTTAATCTGTCCCCAGTCACTTCTTTCACTTCTCGCAATGATTTGTCAGTGTGGTAAATGCTGAGGCGTGCCATGGTTCGGTGGTCACATAAGAATGTAGATGCCCCAATAACTGAGTAGGCAGGTCGCTTCAAAGTTCAGTGGAAGGAATGACATCCTACCTTCCTTAGCACCATGGCTGGTGTTCAAACCAACCTTCGGGTTAATAAAGGATATACCTTTTTATGTGCTGCCGTAGTGCAATTTTGTTTATTAGAGGGTGTCTCATAAAGTACGCAACTTTTGAGTACATGATAACATTGAAATTTATTGATGAAGTAAGTAATTTACAAGTTATTGCAGTGTATGCTACCTGTGATGATGTATGGTCTCGTAACAATTCCATTGCTGCAGTCCAAGTGAAACAGCTTGCGTCATCTTCTTGAGACCAAGTCCGCAGCTCGTGGTCGTGTGGAAGCGTTCCCGCTTCCTGCGCCCGGATTCCCGGGTTCGATTCCCGGCGGGGTCAGGGATTTTCTCTGCCTCGTGATGACTGGGTGTTGTGTGATGTCCTTAGGTTAGTTAGGTTTAAGTAGTTCTAAGTTCTAGGGAACTGATGACCTCCGATGTTAAGTCCCATAGTGCTCAGAGCCATTTGAACCATTTGAACCTTGAGACCAAACCTCTTCGGCGCTCATGCGATCCAGTTAAAAGCATCACAACTCTCTTAATATACTGGAGTAGCGTTTGCCGTCCATTGTTAATGCTTTTCCGCTACCATCTTCAAAAGACGTAGGTCCCACTTACGCCTTCAGCCCAAATACCACATCACACAGTCATTCGTTGTGGTTGCAACGGCTCGAGGGTTTTCTGTTCACCAAATTCCGTAATTTTCTTGTTCAAGTAGCTGTTCAACAGAAAGTGCACTACATCAGTGATTATTATTTGACCGAGCGAGGTGGCGCAGTGGTTAGACACTGGACTCGCATTCGGGAGGGCGACGGTTCAATCCCATCTCTAGCCATCCTGATTTAGGTCTTCCGTGATTTCCCTAAATCACTCCAGGCAAATGCCGGGATGGTTCCTCTGAAAGGCCGACTTCCTTCCCTAATCCGATGAGACCGATGACCACACTGTCTGGTCTCCTTCCCCAAAACAACAACCAACTATTATTTTTTTTTTTTATGAAATCGCCCGATCTTTCTTTCTCAAGCGCCCAATGAGGAAATTCTCGGCACTTTTCATGATCGATAAGATTTAGCTCTAGTGAAATTGGATTTTATAGACCTAAAGGTTCAAATCGTCTTTCAGAATTCATTTCATTCTAACATTTGAAAAGCTGCGTTCTTGTAGGACACGTTCCATTATGCCTCACATAATGCTAGTAGTTACTTTGTGCACTGATTTTACACGCATTAAACATTATACAACTCGTTATTATTACTGGTGCTGTAATCTTGTTTCAGGTTTTGTTACATGCCATGAAACACTTATTTTGTATACTGCCACCATTTTTATTCGTTGCTCAAGATGTTGTTATTTTATCACCAAAACACTTTGTTTCAACCTTCGAATATTGCGGTTTTGAATCGTTTATTCATCGGTCACGGGCGATTATTTCTGTAACACTACTTCAACTACTTTCTCTTGCGGAATGCTCAAGTTTTCAGGACATTCTGGAAAGTGTGAACGGGTGACTCATAACACGATTACTACTAGTTGTCTCACGTCCACACCTGAAACATTTTGGTTACAACTGTTACAATACTAGAATAGACTCTTCAAACTCATGGTCTCTGTTTCTGAGGCGTTCACTACCCCATACTGTTAGAAAACCGGCACCTTTACTCATCAATGATTGATACTCATTCATTTTCTGAAGATGAAATGTAAGATAGAATGCAAAATTATGTTCCGAAAATCTTAGACAGTATTTATGTATTGTTGGCTCTCTTGAATTCTGTAAGCGAGTAATGACTTACATTTCTCTGGCCAATTGTGTTCAGGATGGCAGAGAAGATTTCCTGCCTTCGTGTCATGGCATGAAGAACGACTGTTCTGCCTCTGGGGTTCATTATTTCCAATGATTTTCCTTTGACTTTATCTGTATCTGCGGAGTAACTTTCTACGTTTCCTGTTAAAGGAACAACTCCTACTCCTCAATACCAAATGTTTTTTTGCTGATCTTGGTTTCTTTATGGTAATAGCTTTTCCCTACACAGGCGTTGGACTAAAATACGAAACACTGCCAGAAATGCGTGCTTCATCTACATCTATATGGATACTCTGCAAATCACATTTATCAGCCTGGGAGAGGGTTCAACGAACCACCTTCACAGTAATTCCCTATTATTCCAATCTCGTACAACGCGCGGAGAAAACGGACACCTATATCTTCCCCTGCGACTCTGAGTTTATTATGATCGTTTCTCCCTATGTAAGTCGGCGTCAACAATATATTTTCGCATTCCGAGGAGAAAGTTGGTGATTGAGATTTCGTGAGAAGATTCTGCCGCAACGAGAAACGCCTTTGTTTTAATGATGTCCACCCCAAATCCTGTATCATTTCAGTGACACTCTCTCCCCTATTTTGAAATAATACAAAACATGCTCCTCTTCTCTGAACTTTCTCAGTGTTCTCCGTCAATCCTATCTGGTAAGGATCCCATGCCGCGCAGCAGTATTCTAAAAGAGGACGGACAAGTATAGTCTAGGCAGTCACTTTAGTAGATCTGTTACATTCTCTAAGTGTCCTGCAAATAAAACGCAGTCTTTCGTTGGCCTTCCGCACAAGAGTTTCTGTGTGTTCCTTCCAAATGAAGTTGTTAGTCATTGTAATTCCCAGATATTTAATTGAGTTTACGGCCTTTAGATCTAACTGATTTATCGTGTAACCGACGTTCAACGGATTCCTTTGTAGCACTCATGTGGATGATCTTACACTTTTCGTTATTTAGGGTCAACTGCCAATTTTCGCGCCGAACAGATGTCTTTTCTAAATCGTTTTACAATTCGATTTGATCTTCTGATGACTTTAATAGACGATAAACGACAGCATCATCTGGAAACAACCTAAGACGGCGGCTCAGATTGTCTCCTAAAACGTTTATATAGATAAGGAACAGCAACGGGCCTATAGCACTACCGTGGGAAACGACAGAAGTCACATCTGCATTGCTCGATGGCTTTCCACCAGTTACTACGAACTGTGGCTTCTCTGACAGGAATTCACGACTCCAGTCACACACCTGAGACGATATTACGTAAGCACGCAATTTCAGTTCCAGCCGCTTGTGTGGTATACTGCCAAAAGCCTTCTGGAAATCTATTACAAGAACGATGTTTTCTGAATCCGTGTTGACTTTGCGTCAATAGACCGTTTGCTTCGAAATAATTCATAACGTTCGAACACAATATATGTCCAGACTATTGCTGCATATCGACGTCGGTAATATGGACCTATAATTTAGTGGACCTTTACTGCAACCGTTCTCGAATATTGGCGTGACTTTCCAGTCTTTCCGCACGAATCTTTCGCCGAGCGAACGGTTGTGTATGGTTGTTAAGTATGGAGCTATTGTATCAGCATGGCCTGAAAGGATCTTAACTGGTATGCAATCGGACCGGAAGACTTGCTTTTGTTAAGCGATTTAAATTGCTTCACTACTCCACGGATATCTACTTCTATGTCACTCATGTCAGCAGCTGTTCTTCATTAGAATTCAGGAGTGCTTACTTCGTCTTCTTTGATGAAGAAATTTCGGAAGGCTGTGTTTAGTGTGTGTTCCGGAAACATCGATCACGTGAGACCCAACTCGCTTTATTTGTTCATGAGGCCCAGAAAATAATAGGTACAGGCTCCTAGGTAGATGCTATTTTCCTTGACTTCCGGAAGGCGTTCGATAAAGTTCCGCACTGTCGCCTGATAAACAAAGTAAGAGCCTACGGAATATCAGACAAGCTGTGTGGCTGGGTTGAAGAGTTTCTGGTAAACATAACACAGCATGTTGTTCTCAATGGAGAGACGTCTACAGACGTTAAGGTAGCCTCTGGCGTGCCACAGGGGAGTGTTGTGGGACCATTGCTTTTCACAATATATATAAATGATCTAGTAGATACTGTCGGAAGTTCCATGCGGCTTTTTGAGGATGATGCTGTAGTATACAGAGAAGTTGCAGCATTAGAAAATTGCAGCGAAATGCAGGAAGATCTGCAGTGGATAGGCACTTGGTGCAGGGAGTGGCAACTGACCCTTAACATATAGACAAACGTAATGTATTGCGAATACATAGAAATAAGGATCCTTTATTGTATGATTACATGATAGCAGAACAAACAATGGTAGCAGTTACTTCCGTAAAATATCTGGGAGTATGCGTACGGAACGATTTGAAGTTGAATAATCATATAAAGGCGGGTGCCAGGTTGAGATTCATTGGGAGAGTCCTTAGAAAATGTAGACCATCAACAAAGGAGGTGGCTTCCAAAACACTCGTCCGACCTGTACTTGAGTATTGCTCATCAGTGTGGGATCCGCACCAGGTAGGGTTGACAGAGGAGATAGAGAAGATCCAAAGAAGAGCGGTGCGTTTCGTCACAGGGTTATTTGGTAAGCGTAATAGCGTTACGGAGATATTTAGCAAACTCAAGTGGCAGACTCTGCAAGACAGGCGCTCTGCATCGCGGTGTAGCTTGCTGTCCAGGTTTCTAGGGGATGCGTTTCTGTTTGAGGTATTGAATATATTGCTTCCCCCTACTTATACCTCCAGAGGAGATCGCGAATATAAAATTAGAGTGATTCGAGCGCGCACGGAGGCTTTCCGGCAGTCGTTCTTCCCGCGAACCATACGCGACTGTAACAGGAAAGGGAGGAAATGACAGTGACACGTAAAGTTCCCTCCGCCACACACCGTTGGGTGGCTTGCGGAGTATTAATGAGATGTAGATGTAGATGTAGTAGTTCTGCTCTAACAGCGTTGCCGTCTAGAGTATTTCCATTGCTACTGCGCAGACAAGGTTCAAATGGTTCAAATGGCTCTGAGCACTATGGGACTTAACATCGGAGGTCATGAGTCCCCTAGAACTTAGAGCTACTTAAACCTAACTAACCTAAGGACATCACACACATCCATGCCCAAGGCAGGATTCGAAACTCCGACTGTAGCGGGCGCGCGGTTCCAGACTGTAGCGCCTAGAACCGCTCGGCCACTCCGGCCGGCTACTGTCTTCATCCCTTTTTATCCCTCTATAATTTCTATCACGACGTTTCCCTCCATTTCGCTCCTCAAGATGTGCCCTATCAACAGATCCCTTCTTTCAATCAACCTGTGCATTACATTTCTTCCTTCGACAATTCCATTCAATACCTCGTAATTAGTTATTCGATGTACCCATATAATCTTAATCATTATTCTGTAGCATCACATTTCGGTTCTTGTCTGCTCTATTTACCGTCTACGTTTAACTTCCGTACAAGGTTACAACCTTATCTTCAGAAGAGACGTCGTAGGTTTCAAATAGTATTGGATATTGAAAAATTCTACTCTTTGAACAATATTTTTCTTACTATAGCCGAACATCTTTTCATATCCTCTCAATTACGGGCATCGTCAGTTATTTCACTGTCCAAACAGTAAAACTCATCTGTTACTTTTAGAGCCCCTTTCCCTAATCCAATTCCTTTAGCTGCTTCTCATTTAAATCGTTTACATTCCATTGCCCTTTTCTTCACCTTCGTTAACATTCATCTTATAACCTCTTTCCAACACACTATCCATTCCATTCAAGCACGCCTCCAAGTCCTCTGCTGTTTCTAACAGAATTGCAATGTCATCTGCAAACCTAAGACTTTTTAATTCTTTTCTCTGAACTTTAATTCATTCCTCAAATTCATTCTTTGTTTCTTTTATTGCTCTCTCAACGTACAGATTGAATATCATCGATGATTGGTTGTAAAACTGTCTCGCTCCTTTCTCAACCACTCCTTCCCTTTAATGTCTCTCGACTCTTGTAACTTTTTAAGTTGTATGTACATAAACTTACGCTCCATGTGTTTCGTTCTTTTCAAAGAGTGTTTTCTAGACAACGTAATCAAACGTTTTCTCTAAATCTACAAAAGCTATAAAATAGGTTTCCCTTTCTTCCGTGTATCTTCCAAGAAACGTTTTAGGGCCTGGAGTGTCTCGCATATGCCTTCCTTTCTTCGAAATCCAAACTAATCTTCCCCGAGGTAGGTTTCTATCTGTTTTCCTATTGTTCTATAAATAACTTGTGCCAGTATTTTGCAAGCATGGCTTTATTAACTGATAGCTCTGTTATATTCAAACCAGTCGAACGTACCTTCTTTTGATTTTGGATTATTGTATTTTTCTTGAAAACGGAGGATGCCTTACCTGCGTCTTCTAGAGAGTATGGACAGATATGTGGAAATACCGCTGGATATTCATGTTTAAACATAAATTCAAATGCCTCCCAAGCCTGTAGTTTTTGCTGTTGTATTTGACCAGTAACTGCATTTGCACGATGTTCTAAATACGTTGCAAGTATCAGCCATGGTTAAAACAGTTTTCTGTCTAGTTGTGTGTACATTATGTCGGAGCTCAGTGCATTCGAAGGTGATCAAACTGTTGGTGCTCGTATGGTTGGTGCATACGTAATCAAGGTAACCGAAGCGTTTGGTATTTCAAGAGGCACTACACCGAAGATTTACACCCTAAACAAGGAAAGCGGGAAAATCTCTTCTACTAAGTCAGAACGCGGAAGAAAGTGTGTGTTGAGTGATGGTCACGAACGTACATTGGAAATGATTGTGTCGAAATATAAGAGGATAACAGCTGCAAAAGTCACTGCAAAACTTAATGTCGCCTTAGTGAACTTCGTCAGCACCAAAACAACATGACGTTAGCCCCATAATTGTAGGAAAAGATGGAATTCCAAAACGACTCATAAATGAATCAAACGTTCGTAATAGGATACCGTGGTGCCGAAACTATAAAACCTTGACTGTCGAGCAATGGAAGAATGCCATTTGATGTGATCAATCTGATGTCACATTGTTTCTAACTTCTGGCTAAGTTTATATTCCGAGAGTGAACCATGATGGAGGTTGGATGATGATTTGGGTAGCCATATCATGGTATTCAATGAGCCTGCAAAGTCACGTTACTGCCAAGGACCATGTGATCATTTTGACTGTTCACGTCCGTACTATGGTACAATATTTGTTCTCCAATGCTGAAGCTGTGTTCCAAGACGACAGCCCTTCAAATGGTTCTGAGCACTATGGGACTTAACTGCTGAGGTCATCAGTCCCCTAGAACTTACTACTTAAACGTAACTAACCTAAGGACTTCGCACATATTCATGCCCGAGGGAGGATTCGAACCTGCGACCGCAGGATTTGCGCGGTACCAAACTGAGGCGCCTAGAACCTCTCGGCCACCAAGGCCGGCGACAGCCATTTCCCCTCCCCCCCCCCCCCCATCCTTTTCATTCAGATCAAAGCGTCCAGTACTGGTTTTGTGAGTACGAGGACGAATCATGGCATCTCTCGTGGCCATCTCAGTCATTAGATCTCAGTATTATTGAGATTTTGTGATATACTTTGGGGACAAGGGTGCGTGATCGTTCTCCACCTCCAGCATCGTCATGTGAAGTTGCAATTATTTTTCAGGAAAAATGGTATAAGATTCTCTTGAAAACCTTATAAGACCTGCATTTATCCATTCAGAAACGAATGGAACTTGTTTTGAATGCCGACAGTTTTCCTACACCATATTAGCTTGGTGATGTTTTTCTGTTTTTGGCGTTCCCATATTCTTATTCCCCCCTATCTTGTACATCAGGTGGAATACTTTTGTCATAGCCGATTCTCCCAAGTAACTCAATATTTCTAGGAGAATAATATCTTCTCCAGAGTCCTTGTTTCGACTTAGGTCCATCAGAGCTCTGTCGAATGCTTCTTGCCGTGTAATATCTCCCAATTCATTTTTCATTAACTTGTTATTTTCTTTCTATCACCTGGTTGTAGTTAATTCCTCAGGTTCTTTTAAATTTAACTGCTTTCCTAATTTGTAATTCATTATTAGACCCCCTCCTGCGTTATCCTTTTTTGATTTTGTATCCATAATCCTATCTTCATATAACCAAACCTTATGGTGCTCATGGTTCACTTCACTAACTCCCACATAAATAACTTCACCTTACCAATTTCCCTTCCAAAATTATCTTGCCAACCTACTCAATTAAGGGACTAAACATTCTACGTTCGCCGGCCGTTGTGGTCGAGCGGTTCTATGCCCTTCAGTCTGCAACCGCGCGACCTATACAGTCGCAGGTTCGAATCCTGCCTCGGGCATGGATGTGTGTGATGTCCTTAAGTTAGTTAGGTTTAAGTAGCTCTAAGTCTAGGAGACTGATGATCTCAGATGTGAAGCCCCATTGTGTTCAGAGCCTTTTGAACCATTCTACATTCACACCCATAGCGTACAATTTTTGTTTTTCTTGAGGACAACCTTCTAAACAGTCATCACCCAGAGATCCAATTTTAGCTCAAAAATATTTTACCCAGGGGGATGCTTCCTTCATTAATCAACCATACAATATAGCTGCATGCCCTCGGAAAACATAGCGACTGTAATTTTCCTTTGCTTTCAGCCTTTCACAGTTTCATCACAGCAAGGCTATGTTCGTGATTTTACAAGCCATATCAGTCATCCAGACTCTTGTCCCTACAACTACTGAAAAGACTGCTGGCCCTTTTCAGGAACCAAATGTTAGTCTGGTCTCTCAACAAACACTCATTGTGTTTGCACCTACGATAAGACTGTCTGTATCATTGAGGCATGCAAGCCACCCTACCTCGACAAACTCCATGGTTCATGGGATAAATTTCCGTGATCTACGGTTCCAGATTCTTGCTTGCCTATTTAACTCTATAACTTACGAGTATATGATCACTTACAATTCAGTTTTTAAAAAAAATGTAACCGATTTCATTTTAATAGCATTTGGACTTTGCCAAACGCTTGTAACTTTTCTTTAAATTTTTAATTTTTTTAACGATGTGTCATGGATGAACACTTCTTTCTCGTCAGAAAATATAACTGCGCTATTACTTCTGTCATTTTTTGCATCGTATCTGAAAGAAGCATGCATAAAAGTATCTACTGATGCATGTCATAGGTAAGGTGCTCCGAAACAGAAGAACAAAAGTAAGAATGGTACAGTTGATAGATATATTCTTATGCTATGGGTACGTTCTTTGGGTATGTTTGGAGTCACTCGCAGCTTTTGTTACTGCTTGATGTTGCACTAGGGAGCTTAATCACCTAATTATCAATGACATAAAGTGATTTTGTCAAACAACTAACAGCCTCATGTAGAAAAAGGATTTGGTTTCAAGACATTTCATCCGCTGTGTACTCTAGCATAAAAATATTTTGCAGTTCCTACATTTCGTTATAATGAAGATAAACCTCTTACAACTTCTGTTGGAGCTGGGAAATTGAAGCAATTCTGAATTTGTTCTTGTGACAATGTGCATGAGGTAAAAATATTAGGGCCTTATCTAAGCAGGGATGGCTAGAGGACAAATGTAAGGATGTAGAGGCTTATCTCACTAGGGGTAAGATAGATACTGCCTACAGGAAAATTAAAGAGACCTTTGGAGATAAGAGAACCACTTGTATGAACATCAAGAGCTCAGATGTAAACCCAGTTCTAAGCAAAGAAGGGAAAGCACAAAGGTGGAAGGAGTATATAGAGGGTCTATACAAGGGCGATGTACTTGAGGACAATATTATGGAAATGGAGGAGGATGTAGATGAAGATGAAATGGGAGATACGATACTGCGTGAAGAGTTTGACAGAGCACTGAAAGACCTGAGTCGAAACAAGGCCCCCGGAGTAGACAACATTCCATTGGAACTACTGATGGCCTTGGGAGAGCCAGTCATGACAAAACTCTACCATCTGGTGAGCAAGATGTATGAGACAGGCGAAATACCCACAGACTTCAAGAAAAATATAATAATTCCAATCCCAAAGAAAGCAGGTGTTGACAGATGTGAGAATTACCGAACAATCAGTTTAATAAGCCACAGCTGCAAAATACTAACACGATTCTTTACAGACGAATGGAAAAACTAGTAGAAGCCGACCTCGGGGAAGATCAGTTTGGATTCCGTAGAAATACTGGAACACGTGAGGCAATACTGACCTTACGACTTATCTTAGAAGAAAGATTAAGGAAAGGCAAACCTACGTTTCTAGCATTTGTAGACTTAGAGAACGCTTTTGACAATGTTGAGTGGAATACTCTCTTTCAAATTCTAAAGGTGGCAGGGGTAAAATACAGGGAGCGAAAGGCTATTTACAATTTGTACAGAAACCACATGGCAGTTATAAGAGTCGAGGGACATGAAAGGGAAGCAGTGGTTGGGAAGGGAGTAAGACAGGGTTGTAGTCTCTCCCCGATGTTATTCAATCTGTATATTGAGCAAGCAGTAAAGGAAACAAAAGAAAAATTCGGAGTAGGTATTAAAATCCATGGAGAAGAAATAAAAACTTTGAGGTTCGCCGATGACATTGTAATTCTGTCAGAGACAGCAAAGGACTTGGAAGAGCAGTTGAACGGAATGGATGGTGTCTTGAAGGGAGGATATAAGATGAACATCAACAAAAGCAAAACGAGGATAATGGAATGTAGTCGAATTAAGTCGGGTGATGTTGAGGGTATTAGATTAGGAAATGAGACACTTAAAGTAGTAAAGGAGTTTTGCTATTTGGGGAGCAAAATAACTGATGATGGTCGAAGTAGAGAGGATATAAAATGTAGACTGGCAATGGCAAGGAAATCGTTTCTGAAGAAGAGAAATTTGTTAACATCGAGTGTAGATTTAAGTGTCAGGAAGTCTTTTCTGAAAGTATTTGTATGGAGTGCAGCCATGTATGGAAGTGAAACATGGGCGATAAATAGTTTGGACAAGAAGAGAATAGAAGCTTTCGAAATGTGGTGCTACAGAAGAATGCTGAAGATTAGATGGGAAGATCACATAACTAATGAGGAGGTACTGAATAGGATTGGGGAGAAGAGGAGCTTGTGGCACAACTTGACCAGAAGAAGGGATCGGTTGGTAGGACATGTTCTGAGGCATCAAGGGATCATCAATTTAGTATTGGAGGGCAGCGTGGAGGGTAAAAATCGTAGGGGGAGACCAAGAGATGCATACACTAAGCAGATTCAGAAGGATGTAGGTTGCAGTAGGTACTGGGTGATGAAGAAGCTTGCACAGGATAGAGTAGCATGGAGAGCTGCATCAAACCAGTCTCAGGACTGAAGACCACAACAACAACAACATCTATTGATATGTATCTATTTGCGCATACCATTGATTAAAATCTATATTTTACTCGAAATTTTATTGAGTTATACAGTGCAATGAGAATAAAATAACTGTGGATGAGGATGTAGTTAGTTACATGTTCCGGAAATCTAATTCACTATGAAGGTAACGATGTTTAACGTGAAAACATAACAAAATAGGACACTCTCTAAAAGTGAAAAATAAGTATATAATAAGCTGTCGGTCGTTTAAAGGTTTTCTTTTGGTATAAATGGCACATTATTTCTGTTCAAAAATTCGTCTACAGTATAGAAAGAGTTGTTAAAGCGAAACGTCTTTAAACTACATCTGGAAATATATCTGCTATTTGTCTCAAAATTTTAAAAATAAAATAGATGAGCTGTTAGTGTGTTTAGATGATCTCAAAAATAAGAATGAGATTGATGTACTGTGTCTATCTGAACACCATGTAACTGTGGGAATGGAAAGCGTCAGTATGAATGGGTATAATTTAGCGTCTTACACTTGCAAATCTAGCATGGATAAAGGAGGATTTGGCGCTTAAGCAAAACAAGTTGAGGGACGGCGGGTAAAAGTTAATCATTTGTTTGTTCACCGTTTTTCTCACACGAGCCTGGCAACTAATTTTGTGGTCAGCCAGAAAGCGAAGTCTGCATGGCCACATTCTGGTCCAGCCCACTGAAAGAAAAGTTTGTATTGTCCTATTTCTTTGCGGGATCGGGACTATGATATTTAATAAAAGTATAGAATTCCAATCAAAATTGTAGTGCGTAAAGTTTCTCACATACGACACTTGGAAATTCACTATTTTCAACTGAAAGCGTGTCTTTCTATTCTGACAGCACATTTAGCAGTTCAGTGGCGACCTGTACGGTACATTTCTACCAGATTGTCTTTCGTCCGGACTAAAATTACTCAATGAAAGTTTGCAATAAATGTTCAAAATTAAAGCTCACCATAAAAGTGAAAATAAAGTCACCACTTGCATCGCGGAATTGGTAATTCACTCGGACAGCATACTAACAGTTACTCTGGCGAATTCTAACCGATCCAGGCCGGTGTACAGTCCTCTCGAGTTCACTATCCGTTTTTACCACAAAATACGCGATTTGTCACAGCTCGGCTCTGACGTCATCCGAGGCAGAACTCGATCCGACGTTTGGCAGACGTTGATCTTGCAGTAGCTGAATGCGAAGTGAATCATACTACTCCCTCTCGGGCTGCATTTATATAGGTGCCGGGGCGGACGGCCGAGGGAACAACTGCATACTGAAGCAGCCTCCAAACGACCGCCTTCTCGGGCACGTAAACTTTAATAATATGGTTACAAATTACTTAAGAAACCTCGCAATTTGTATTTGTATTCACCGAAAACGTTTCAGCTTGGTAGAATGAAAACTTTGCCTTCTAGAATTTTTATAGTGAAACTACTGGTAGATCGTTACCTCTGAACCATATCTTTCAAAAAATTGTTCAAATGGCTCTGAGCACTATGGGACTCAACATCTTAGGTCATAAGTCCCCTAGAACTTAGAACTACTTAAACCTAACTAACCTAACGACATCACACACACCCATGCCCGAGGCAGGATTCGAACCTGCGACCGTAGCAGAACCATATCTTTACTAGATCTTATCTCAGCTGTTATTAATACTAAAACTCCCAAATTTGGTATAGCTCTATCTCATGGTATGTTTTATCATCCACTTTATCCAACATTCTCTATCATTGAAATCACAGTTACTTAATCTACAACAATTGGTTACATTTTAGTTACAAAATTTGTTTCTACTTAATAACTTAAAAAGTATAAGAGGTACCTTAACGTGGTCTCTCAGTTATTATTTTAGGGGTTAACTGAAGCATAAAACAAATATTCATATTTCGAAGTTCATTGTTTAGTGCTTTTCATTTTTCCTAAAAACGGTGAATCCGGTGGTAATTTTTGTTTTATGGTTTTGGAGATCTGCACCACTTATTTATGAGCTCTACCTGCACATTCTGACCAAATTCTGGCTTCCTAACATCATTATTTAGGGCCACTTATTTTTATCTTAAAATGGCATTTTTACGTAAACTCTTAAGTCTAGAACATAAAGACTCTGTACTTGGAACATTATAACACTAAACTGTAATTTAACAGGGTTTTAAACATAAATTTTGATTTTTAATCTCATACTTAATTGTGGTGCAATAATTGTGTGTTACGCACAGACGCGCTAAGGTGACGTAGCGCTACTAGCTGTGAACTGGGGTAAATCCCGGCACTCTTCCTCACCGCTGTATCTCACACATGATACAGCGCTTGGCTTGCTTCAAAGGGTGTAAATACAAAACTGTAGAAGTAAGGAAATTTCCTGTGGATAAACACTTTGAAGTTTGTGAATGTGAACTACAGTTAGCTAATGTAGTGTTGATATTAGCAACAGTATCTGGGTCCCCATTGGGAGATAGGGAGCTTCCTTAAAAAAGCTTGATTCCCTATTATGCAGTCCGTCAAACGAAAAGAAGAAGTTAATAATCTGTGGTGATTTCAATGTAAACTTTCTAAGTAGTTCTGATAGGAAAAGTGAACTAGAAGTGTTATTAATGATATATAAATTAGAATCAGTGATCAATATCCCATCACGTATCGCTCAAGACAGTAGCACTCTAATAGATAATTTATTTGTGCAGCAAGAGGATGTAAAACTAACATATACTTTCCCTGTGATAAATGGATTATCAGACTATGACGCACAACTGATTAACTTGGAAAACTTAGCAGGGTGTACAGTTGGGCCAAAAACCATTAAGTAAAAGTGTAAGGCTTGTCAACCCAGTATCTGCATAGCACTTCAGAGAAAGCTTAAGAAATGTTAAATGGGGAGATGTATATAATGAGCCAAATTCCAATGATAAATGCAACGTATTTCTTGATAAAAAATTACTAAATTACTAAAACGTAAATTACTAAATGTAATGCCAAATAGTATTCAAAGAAACCTTGGACCACTACAGGTATTAAAGTGTCTTCAGAAAGGAAAAGAAAATTGTATGATGCAGCAAGAATTAGTAAAGACCCAGAAGTAATTTTACACTATAAAAATTACTATAACATACTGAGAAAAGTTGTCAGAAAAACAAAAATATGTATATTAGAGATGAAATTAACAACTTGGGTAACAAAATCATATTAGTATAGAAGGTTGTAAGAAGACAGACAGGAAAAGTAACTACTTGGGTAGGCAGTTAAAGAGAATGAGACCATCTTCACCAAGAGCACACAAGTAGCTAATATATTTAACAACCATTTCTTAAGTGTAGGTGAAAAAATTAGTGAGAAAATTTCAAAAGAAAAAGCTAAGCAGTACATGGAAGAGTCATTTTTTAGAAATCCTAGTCAGATTATTTGTCATCTAACAATCTCTTATGAAATAAGGAAAATCATTAAATCTTTGAGAAATAAATGTTCTGTTGGAGTAGATGACATCCCGAACAAGATTTTAAACCAATTTGGAGCAGTTAAAGCTGATGTTCTGAGTCACATCTGCAATGCAGCACTAACTAAAGATATTTGCCCTAACAGGTTAAAATATGCTATTGTCAAGCCTCTCACCAAAAAGGGGACACCAAAGACGTCAATAATTACCAGTCAGTATCCTTGTTTACAACATTTTCAAAAATTGTCGAGAAAGTAACGCACTCAAGAGTGGTTGGCCATCTCAGCAGTAATGGGATACTTAATAAATCATAGTTTGAATTTCAAAAATGCTGTTCCACTGAAACAGCAACATACAACTTCACTGCCTACGTAGTAGAGTCTTCAAATAGTAAAATGTCACCAACAGGAATTTTCTGTAACTTATCTGAAGTGTTTGACTGTGTGAACCATGAAATTATGTTATAGACATTACAATTCTATGGTATAATGGAACAAAATATGAGTGGTTTAAGTCTTACTGACAGAACAGGAATCAAAAAGCTTCTTTATATGAGTGATTTAAGGAAGTTTCTCACTTCATCTAACTGGGACGAAATTAAGTTAGGTGTTCTACAGGGTTCGATCATGGGTACCCTTAAGTTCTCAGTTTATGTGAATGACCACTCTTCTTATCTGAAAGAAGAAGCTACACTGACACTGTATGCTGATGATACAAGTTACTAATCCAGTAAAAGAAATCCCAATGGAAAATGATAGGAATAATGTCTTTGGAAAAGTTATTTATGGGTTTTCTGCGAATCAGCTTGCCCTGAACTTTTAAAAAACACAGTACATCCAATTTTCTACTGCAAAGAGTACAGTTCCGCCAATAAATATAACACATCAACAGAAGCCAGTAGCCACAGTAGAGCATCCTAAGTTTTTGGGTGTACATATAAATGAGAATCTTAATTGGAAATTTTATATTTTGAATCTCCTAAAGCTTCTAGGTTCAGCAACTTTTGCTATCAGAGTAATTGCTAATTTTGGGGATGTAGAGCTTAGCAAGCTAACATATTTTGTATACCTTTACTCCCTTATGTCATATGGTATAACATTTGGGGGTAACTCAACACTTAGGGAAAAAGTATTCACTGCTCAAAGAAAGTGGTTATAATAATGTGTGGGGCTCATAATCGCACCTCTTGAAGGCATCTCTTTAAAAGGTTAAGAATTCTTACAACAGTAGATTTATTTAGTGATTAAATTTGTTCTCAACAACATGGACCAGCTTAAAACAACAGTGACATTCATGATTACAATACCAGAAGAAAGAAAGACTTACACTATCCTCTACTTAACCTATCTTTGGCAAAGAAACGGGTAAAATATGCTGCTCTAAAACTTTTCGATAAATTATTAGATGAAATAAAATGTCTGATAGACAGCCATAACAGTTTTCAAAATAAATTCAAATAATATCTCCTTGACAAATCCTTCTATAACATAGACGAATTCTTGAATAGGAATAAATAAATCTGTTGGTATAATATATGCATTTTGTGCCATTTAAGGATATGGGGTAGGTAATAAAAAATATTCACGTGTGGATTTCTTATGCACTTGACATGTTCCACATCATAATGGTTACCATGTGATTAATCTGTGGAACATAAAACTAACTAACTACCCATGGGAATTAAGTGTCTAGGAGTCTTGGAGATGCACATTTCACCCCTTTATGTGCCAAAGCTAGATGCATAAAGGGTAATGCAGATCAGTTTTCCTTCTCGTGTTGTGCCTGGGGTATCTCCGTTAGTAACAAATGAAGTTGAATATATGGTAACAAATTTTATAAGTGAGTTCATCTACAGTGAGGCAGTGGTTAATATTCCCAAGTAATTGTAATTACTTGCTTTTGTGTAACGAACACTTTTCGTCAAAGTGAGGTGTTTCCTCAAATATTCACCCTATAAGGCATTGCATGAATGTATGCAAAATATATTAACTTACTACATCTATATTCCCAACACTGGAAATTATTCTTAATGAAAAAGTAGCCAAACCTGAATTTTTGCTGCTCTACTATATATTTTCCCCAAATTAAGTTATCTACTATATATTTTCCCCAAATTAAGTTATCTTCAATTTGTACACCTAATAACCAGGAGATTTTTACTTTGCGTATTATTTGTTGTGTATGTACTGGTCAATAGGAAGTGTAATGGCTCTGACGCTGCAGAATTGGATGATCTGTATTTTTTCAAAGTTAAAGTTACTCTGTTTGTGCAAACCCAAAATTTTCTCTGTTGTTGTCTCATTGCTCGGCGTCACAACTATGCTTGTATGACCTGAAAACGCAACAGATAATGACGTCTGATTTCAACAAAATGACAGATCATGAATGCAAAGTCAGAACAGTAGTACGCCAATCATCTATCGCATGGACTTCCCACTGAATTTCATCCTCACACTGATGAAGTGACGTCTCTTCTTTATATTTCTCGAGCAGACGAGGGTAGCTTTTGTATTCTATTACTTCACCAAGAAATGAACCAGGCATGTTCTGAACTACATATTCCATAAAGTCTGAATTTATCTAATCGAAATTATGATTGATGTTATGAAATGCCTTCCCAAGTGATGATATTTTATCATTTAAACATTTCATTATATGCTAAGTAAATGTACAATTATGTACCTCAGTAGCGTGTCCATTTAGAAATTTAATATGAAGTCGGCTATTTATCACATTACTGCACCTTTAACTTGTGTGACAACCCTGCAGAACATTACCTACTCAACTATTTTAGAAAATGATGTAAGCAGTAACACTGGGCGGTAGTTACTGACATTTGTAGTATCACCTCTCTTTTATAAAGACCAACGGCATAATTTAATCTGTCCTGAAAAATATTCTGAATTAATGGTGCGCTCACAAAGTGACTATGAACATTATGTATTATTCGAGACGATATTCACCTCACACAAAGTTTTAGTGTTTAAGGCTATGTCCATCTTCTTTATTCCTGAAAACCTACTCAGAATTTACTAAATAAGTATTGATGGATTCCGTAGAAATGAAAACAAAGCACCGTCAAAAATCTTATCGTCAGTGTAAGGTGAACATTCACACGGTATATGTATTGGACGCAATACAGGAACGATCATAAGAATGGTCCTTCATGACTTTCCCAGAAGCCAACGTCGACCCATTCTTACCTCCTAGGGCCCACATATTCTTCCACTGCCGTCGCTCCTGTATCCCGCTGAAACATCCAAAAATCGGATTGAGATAAATTCTAAAAAGCGTAGAGAGGGCAGTAAAGAGCACATTACTCATTGTAACAAAGAGATTAACCAGCTATATAACAAATTTTAGTAAAGTAGAGAACAAGAAACAACTACGAATTAGATGAGTTCTTTGAATGAACAAAGTTCTTTGAATGAACAAAGGAGGGAAAAATAGCACAAAGAAACCAGGGATCTCGAATTCACACATTCCAATAAAGAAGCTTGGATACTGATTCGGAACCGGGAAGAAGCGACTGCCCAGAACGCGAGGAACTCAAAAGTCTCATGCAACACAATCACTAGTCACCGAGTGAGAGTTTCCATGGTTCAAGCAAATAAAACAAATGTTTGGCAAACAAAGAAAGAACTTGCTGGGGTTAAGAAATCTCTTCAATCTAACCCAGAATTCCCTACTCCATTTACGATAACTGTACAGGATACAGCCCATACCCTTACGAAATTTAGATAAGCAGCAGGTTCATATGGTTTTTGTTGCACAGCAGTCTCACAAAGTGAAAGTGACTAGTTTTCCTTTATGTCAAAATTCTTCACACAGGAACAGTGCCAGCAACATTTAAGAGAGCTACAGTTATTGCTATCGAAAATCCAGGCAAAGAAGTAAGAGCTGCGGAACACATCCACCTAGTATCGATATTTATTTGCGAATAGGAACTCTTGAAAGGAATGAACTTAGACCGAACAAAAGAGCAAATTAACTCTGTCGTGTCACTTGAACATGCTGGGCTTCGAGCTGGTAGAAACTATTGTGGGTAAGTACCCTCCTTGACCACTCACATGGAATTTGGCTACCAGCTGGGGAGGTTCTCGTTGATCTAGTGGGAGTTTATGATACGGTGTGACACGTGGGCCTAATATCGAAATATCTCGGAATAGAGCCTTGTAAGTCAGTGGGTAACCTCTTAAGCAACACTTTGAGCAGTCGGCAGTTTAAAGTACCCCAAGGTGCGAAGAAGAGCGGATGAGTACTCGGCGCTGTCCACCTTCAACGTTGTGTTATAGCTCTGGTGTTTCCCAGTCTCTACAAGGCAGACCTCCCGGACATTCCAGTTTGCAGATGGCCTTGCAATTTCATATCAGAATGAAAATCTTTCTGAACACTTAATAAGCAGCCTCGTTAGTCTTCCTGAATATTTTAAGATATGTCGACTAGACGTATTGTTTTTAAAAGACAAGCATGTCTAACGGACCACAGTTATGCCCTCTCGGCATTGTCAAATATAACGACAATCCAAAATACTTTGATGTCGCATTATGAAATAAACAGGGGCCTGCAGGAACTATACTACTGGTCATTAAAATTACTACACCATGAAGGTGACGTGCTACAGACGCGAAATTTAACCGACAGGAAGAAGATGCTGTGATATTCAAATGATTAGCTTTTCAGGGCATTCACATGAAGCTGGCGCCGGGGGCGACACCTACAACGTGTTGACATGAGGAAAGTTTCCAACCGATTTCTCATACACAAAAAGCAGTTGACCGGCGTTGCCTGGTGAAACGTTGTTGTGATGCCTCGAGGAGAAATGAGTACCATCACGTTTCCGACTTTGATAAAGGTCGGAGTGTAGCCTATCGCGATTGCGGTTTATCGTATCGTGACATTGCTGCTCGCGTTGGTCGAGATCCAATGACTGTTAGCAGAATATGGAATCTCTAATGAATTCGACGTCGACGGCACGTTAAACCCGTATCATCTTTCTTTGTCACATGCTTGTATATATTAGTGTCTGTATTGCGCTGAAAATATATGTACTACAGTGCAAACGTCAAGGATATGTGGTGTATATTTTGTTGCAAAACAAACTGTGGTATATGAAGAGCGTGGTTTACAAGACTCCCGTGGACACTCACGTGGACCTGATTGCTAAGGTCTTCGCAGCCGTCGAAGTAAAACTCCTGAGCTTCTTGAGCGTGTATGACAATGAATGGTGCATCAGTATACACACTTTCATGCTCATGGTGGTCGACGTTTAAACAATACCTACAAGGGAAGAGATCTGCCTCTTGCTATGAACTGTACTGTGCACTGACAGAATGTGTTGAACGCAGTGTGATAAATATGTTTCTCCCGTAGGGTTTTTGCATTACTCTGTACACTGAGGTGACAAATAGCAAGGGACAGTGATATGCACATACACCAACAGTGGTAGTATCGCGTAACGGGGTATAAAAGGGCAATGAATTGATGGAGCTGTCATTTGTAGGTGATTCAGGTGAAAAGGTCTCCGACGTGATTACGACCGCACGACGGAAATTGACACACTTTAAACTGGAAGTGATAGAGGACATTTCATTTCGGAAATCGTTATGGAATTGAATATTCCGAGATCCACAGTGTTAAAAGTAAGCCGTGAATGCTAAACTTCATGCATTACCTCTCACTACCGACAACGCAACGCAGTGGCCGTCGGATTTCACTCAAATACGTAGAACATCAGCGTTTACGTAGAGTTGTCAGTGCTAGGAGAGAAGTAACACTGCGTAAAATAACCACAGAAATCAATGTGGGACGTGCGAAGAACATATCCGTTAGGACAGTGTGGCGAAACGTGCCGTTAATGGGCTATTGCCTTTGATAACAGCACGACATCGCCTGCAGCACCTCTCCTGGGCTCGCGACCATATCACTTGGACCCTAGAACGATTGAAAAATCGTGGCCTAATCAGTTCAGCACCTATTTCAGTTGGTAATAGCTGATGGCAGCTTTCAAGTATGAAACAGATCCCACGAAGCAGTGGATCCATATTGTCAATAAGGCACTGTGGAAGCTGGTGCTGGATCCGTAATGGTATGGGCTGTGTTTACATGACATGGCCATGGTCCTCGGTTTCTACTGGACCGATCACTGACTGAAAATGGTTGTGTCTGTCTACTTGAAGACCATCTGCAGCCAATCAAGGACTTCATGTACCCAAACGATGATGGAAGTTTTGTAGATGACACTGTGCCATGTCATCGGACCTCAATTGTTCGTGATTTGTTTGAAGAATACTGTGGACAATCCTAGGGAATGATTGGGCCACCCACCGAACGTTTCTGGGACACAACTGAGAACTCAGTTCGTGCACGAAATCCTACACCCGCAACACTTCCACAATTATGGACAGCAGTAGAGACAGCATGGTTCAATATCTATTCAGGGATTTCAGACGACTTGTTGACTCCATGCCACGTCAAGTTCCTGTACTACACCGGGTAAAAGACGGTCCGAACAATATTAGGCGATACACCTTGACATTCGTCACGTCAGTGTGTTCTGTGTAGAACGTTTCGGCGTTTGCTTTGTACATGGTTTCACATTGTTATGACGGTATTTACACAGAAAACCAGGTAATTGTGGTGACAAACAGATAAAATCAGACATATGCAGTTACTCTGTAACACGTTACCGGCGACCACGGGTCACTAGCACTAAGATAATCAGAAACTTTCCCTGCACAGGCTCTGGAATTTTATCGGTCGAGTTGAGTTTGATCATGCATTAAAAAATAAACTGAGATGCGTATAAAAAACAAACGGCTTCCTTGTTGCAGATTTCCTACGACATGGGAGGCAGCACATTACTGTGGGTGTTGAGCAACGAGCTGACCCCCGCGTCCGTCCGAGGATTCTCCAACTCCTGCGTCGGCACCCTGTTGTCGGTGCTGTCGTTCGGCATCACCAAGCTGTTCCAAGGGGTCGAAGACTCCTTCGGAACCTACGTCCCCATCTGGTTTTTCTCCATATCTTCGTTTGTCGGGGTCATCTTTGCGTGGTTCTTCATCCCAGAGACTAAGGGCCGTTCTCTGGAGGACATCACTGCCGAGATGAGCGCTAAAGCGGAAGGGCTCCATCGTGAGTCCTTAACGCGGAAGACGAGCCTCGACGATGTTAGTGCTCTGCAGTAATTTTTACGAGATGTACATGTAAGACACCGAACCTGAGACAAGAATCTTGAATGACCTATCCAAACAGAATCAGTTCTGTTTAGAAGGAACGCCTAAGAATGTGTTCCCAAACTCAACTCTAGCTTTTTTTGAGATTTCTTTAAGATCTGAAAAGGGAATCTCCCCATCGCACCCCCCTCAGATTTAGTTACAATTTGGCACAGTGGATAGGCCTTGAAAAACTGAACACAGATCAATCGAGAAAACAGGAAGAAGTTGTATGAAACTATGAAAAAATAAGCAAAATATACTAACTGAGTAGTCCATGGGCAGCATAGGCAACATCAAGGATGATATGAGCACAGGCGCGCCGTGGTCCCGTGGTTACCGTGAACAGCTGCGGAGCGAGAGGTCCTTGGTTCAAGTCTTCCCTCGAGCGAAAAGTTTACTTACTTTATTTTCGCAATGTTATGATCTTTCCGGTCGTTCATTGACGTCTCTGTTCACTATAATAAGTTCAGTGTCTGTGTGTTGCGACCGCACCGCAAAACCGTGCGATTAGTAGACGAAAGGACGTGCCTCTCTAATGGGAACCGAAAACATTTGATCGCAAGGTCATAGGTCAACCGATTCCACCACAGGAAAACACATCTGATATATTCTACACGACACTGGTGACGGCATGTGCGTCACGACAGGAATATGTTGTCGACCCACCTAACTTGCACACTTGGCGAATGGGTAAAAAGATTCCTCTACCTTGCCCGATTTAGGTTTTCTTGTGGATGTGATAATCACTTCCAAAAAAGTGATGAAAACATAAGAGTGTGTCACATAAACTGCAACAAATGAATGCAACAGTTTCACAGTCGCACAGTTTTCTCTGTGCTCTGTCAAAACATATGTTTTTAACGTTTTCAAATTTTTCCGTGTGTTGATCGTCAAATCCTGCATATGTCCAAGCAAATCTGAAAATTTCCTGGAATTTTGGAGAGCGAAGTTGATTATGTGTGAGTGCCTGAAGTCTGATAATTGTCTGAAAATAAAAAATTTTCACTCGAGGGAAGACTTGAACCACGGACCTCTTGTTACGCAGCTGCTCACGCTAACCACGGGACCATGGCGCTCCTGAGCGCACATCGTCCTTGATGTTGCCTATGTTGCCCATGGACTGCTCCGTTTGTATATTTTGCTTATTTTTTCATAGTTCCACACAACTTCTTCCTGTTTTCTCGATTGATCTGTGTTCAGTTTTTCAAGGCCTATCCACTGTGCCAACTTATAACTGAATCTGAGGGGGGTGCGATGGGGAGGTTCCCTTGTGAGTAAAGTGGCGGATTATCGTGCTGAAGGGCTAAGTGCCAGGTTTGCATTAAGAGGGTTTTCTACTTCGTTAGATGGAATGTGAAGATGGTTTTTACATGCTGAAAGGTCACTCACTAATGATGGCCGATGGTACGAAGACCAGAAGATGGCACGAGAGATTACTCCTATGGCTTGTTCATGCCAAATGAGGTATGTGTAGAATGTGTCAAACGAGTTCGCTGTTCTGGACATGGGGATTATACCCTTCCGCTAGCTCCTCCCGTTTTGTAGCCTGATTCTTGCGTGTCTTTATCGGCGGTTCAATGGACAGCGAAAACAATATGAATAATTCAGCAAAGGGAAGTAACAGAATATCTGGAAGCGCTAAAGGAAAGCGTGAGCCAAGGTGAGGAATCATTTTCTTCCTGATGATGTTATGAACACCATAGAAACACGTCGCAAAAAGGAACCTGTTAAAGTTGTTCAGGTGAAAGACATTTTATGGATTTTCAGCCAGCAGCTGGTATGATCATTATTACAAATGACACTAACAGAAGATCTGCCTCGTGGATTAAAGCCGCCAACGTTTGTGTTATTCAGAAAAAAAAAGACATTTGGTGCAACTGAGAGATGGGACATGAGTACTGAAAAGAGGCCAGCGATGTGAAGATTCCAATACGATCACATGCAATGAGGTCACTGGTGCAAAAGGATAGTATTCATAGAAGAAAAGAGATCTCAAAAGTGTGATGGAATACCTGCCTAAGGTGTACAAAAACTTTTAAAGTGACCTGTGCCAAGACAAAACAGTAAAATGATTACTAGAGGTAGAAACGCCGCAAAACTTGTGTGATGGACTTATTAGCCCCTTTAGCATTTCAGCGCAAAATATATTCAAAAGTCAGTGTTTATTTGTTATTTTGGATTGTTCCAAGTGATAAATAGCTTCCCCAAAGTCAATGATATAAGTGTTAGTGTGAAGTTACTCCATATTTATATTCTGCTTGTTAGAATAAAGTTTATTCTGAATAACCTAGAAAGTACGTTTTGTTAATTAGCTCCTTTTGCAAGACAACTCTTGAAATAATGTCTGTAGCAGTAAAATCTCTCTTTCTGTTATTTACTACTCTATTTTGCATTTGAAAGTTAAGGTTCTGGAGTTACTACCTCTGCAGAGAAACACAGAAAATGGACAGTTAAAGGCAATTAATACTTTATTACAAATTAAAATTTTATTTGAAAGGTATCAATTCCTGGCGATGGATGTCAGTTGGACTGGGGCTTGGCTGGGGACTGGGCAAGCGTGGGCGTTTAACCAACTGTAATTCAATGTTATTATCAATATGAGCCATATAAATAGCAGAGCGCATGCATAAGGCAAAACAAACTTGGGGTTCACGTTCATTTTTACAAAAGGCTTAACACCTGACACTATGACAGAAAATTCCAAGAAATGAGTTCCCACCCACATTATTAACGTGGGCACCACAGAATACGCAATCAGACACTCTTGATAAAATATACTTATATCTTCGAATACAAATACTACGACTCAGTGAGATTAACTTACAAAAGGCACAATCAGTATAACATAGAACAACACACACTAGTCAATAAGGCAGCACAAGGACATCCCACTACCACCAACGTCTTCAGCAGACGTTACCAGACAACACGGACAGACAATACGCACGTAATACGCAACCTACAATGACACAATGATGAAACGCGCCTTGCTGCTTTACAATATGCAGGTAGTATATGGCCTCACAATGTTCCATCAGGACGGAGCACTGGAAAGACAGAGGGCGAGGAACTGGGAGTGGACTCCGTCGGTAAAACACCATTTGCTCTCCCCTTCTCCCCCCGCAAAAATATATAAAGCAATCCAAAATAAAAATAAAAATCTTTGATTTGACCCGATGGCAGAACTTATCTTAACAGAAAACAACAGAGTCTACACAAGTTTATTGGCGTAGGCTTAACACAAATACATAAGAATTAACCACGTGCTCCACAGGCACTGAAATAAATTATACGAGGGCTGTTCAGAAAGTAAGCCGTGCGGGATTAGCCGAGCGGTCACAGGCGCTGCAGTCATGGACTGTCCGGCTGATCTCGGCGGAGGTATGAGTCCTCCCTCGGGCATGCGTGTGTGTGTTTGTCCTTAGGATAATTTAGATTAAGTAGTGTGTAAGCTTATGGACTGATTACCTTAGCAGTTAAATCCCATAAGATTCCACACACACATATCAGAAAGTAAGCTCCGGTCGGTCGCGAAATGGAAACCACTCTGAAAATCCGATGAAGCTTTGCAAATGTGTGTTGGGTAGTGTCTCTAGAACGCGTATGCCCGTAGATCGTGGCATGTCGCTATTTTCAATTCTTAGCGCACAGTGAACACTTGAAGATGCCTAGAAAATAATGTCTCCCGCCAAGTATGAGGACCTGGAGAGAATTTCGCCTGATGTCGTGTAGTCCGTAAAACCAAACTTACATGCATTTCATTCTTCATGACAACTCTCACCCGCACTTTCAGGGGGCTACGACGATTGAAAGGTGGCTACACTGAGTCACAGCGCCAGAGATGGCGCCAAAGAGATGCTTCTGCAGCGTTTTTAGTGAGTTTATCACCCACGAAACAGCCCTTAATTGGCTGGTCCTGACGTTCATCCCTGCTCACATGAACCGCTGGCTATGAAGACTTAATTTCGGCACAGAAAATCAACTGTAGACGAGCGTAGATAAATGGCGGAAAACACAAGCGGCTGCCTTCTCTGACAAAGTATTGGAAAGTCGGTACAACGCAAAGACAAATGTATAAGTCGGAGATGCAGCTATGTAGAGAAGTAGCTGTAACGTATACCTAAGCATTGCAAATAAACATTTTTTTTATTTTCACAGTGGTTTCCAATCCCCAATCAAGCGGAACTATTCTCCGAATAGCCCTCATAAAATCGCGCGTTAATGCACACTGGTTCCTGTAAGCAGCTGGTCTCTGTCAACACTGACGGCGATGATCTCCGGCGCGCGAATGTTCACTGAGCGTGTACGAGTCCGGGGACCTGCCAAGAGAGGAGGTGGAGGAGGAGGAAGGGGAAGGGGAATGGGAGAGGGGAGAGCAGAGATGCCATGGGCAAAGGAGAGAGGGGGAGGGAGGAAGGGGGAGGGGAAGCCCGGGGGAGAGGGGAGGAGGGAGGGGGGAAAGGAAAGAGAAGAGAAGGGAAGGGGGTGGAGGGAGGATGCCTAAAGGAAAGGACACAGGAGGTGGGGGGGGGAGGATCAAACTTGATACGAGGGGTAGATGCAGGGGAGGAGGACATCATCAGGGAGGGGGAGCTGGCGGAAGCCACCTTGGGAGAGGGTAAGGAGGGTTGAGAGATGGAGACAGGGTGGGACGTGGGAATACAGGCGCGGCAGCGGGCGGGGGTGGGAGAGGATCGGGGAGAAGAGCGGGTGAGGAGGGTCGAGTTTACGGGAGGTGTACAGGATCCGCATCCTTTCAAGGAAAAGGAGGAGGTGGGGGAAGGGGATGAGATCATACAGGATCCGCGTGGGGATGGGAGACGGATGCGATAGGGGAGGCGGAGAGCATGGCGTTCAAGGATTTGGAGGGATTTATAAAAGGGATGGGGGGCGGGGATCCAAGCCGGATGGGCATAACAAAGGATAGGGTGGATGAGGGATTTATAGGTGCGGAGGATGGTGGAGGGGTCCAGACCCCACGTACGGCTGGAGAGGAGCTTGAGGAGACTGAGTCGGTAGCGTGCCTTGGCTTGGATTGTCCGGAGGTGGGGAGTCCAGGAGAGGCGACGGTCGAGAGTGACGCCAAGGTACTTAAGGGTGGGAGTGAGGGTGATAGGACGGCCATAGATGGGATGTAGATATCAAGGAGGCTGAAGGAAGGGGTGGTTTTGCCTACAGTGATAGCCTGGGTTTTGGTGTGATGTCCTTAGGTTAGTTAGGTTTAAGTAGTTCTAAGTTCTAGGGGACTGATGACCTCCGATGTTAAGTCCCATAGTGCTCAGAGCCATTTGAACCAATTAATGCCGATACCAAAACACAATTAGAGTAACACACAACCTAATGTGCACATTTATCGTGCATATCGATACCCTATGTGATCAAAAGTGTCCGGACACCTCCAAAAGCATACGTTTTCATATTAGGTGCATTGTGCTGCCACCTACTGCCGGGTACTCCATATCAGCGACCTCAGTAGTCATTAGACATCGTGAGAGAGCAGACTGGGGCGCTCCCCCGAATTCATGGACTTCGAACGTGGTCAGGTGATTGGTTGTCACTTGCGCCTTACGTCTGTGTATGAGATTTCCACACTCCTAGACATCCCTAGATCCACTGTTTCCGAAGTGATAGTGAAGTGGAAACGTGAAGGGACACGTACAGCACGAAAGTGTGCAGGTCGACCTCGTCTGTTGACTGACAGAGACCACCGACAGTAGAAGAGGGTCGTAAAGTGTAATAGGCAGACTATCTATCCAGGCCACCACATAGGAATTCCAAACTGCGTCCGGATCCACTGCAAACACTATTACAGTTAGGCGCGAGTTGAGAAAACTTGGATTTCATGATCGAGCGGTTGCTTCTAAGCAACACATCACGCCGGTAAATGTCAAACGAGTGGCGAATGAACGGTGAACTTCATCTGTCAGCGTGTGTAGTGGCAAAAGTAAAATTCGGAGGCGGTGGTGATACGGTGTGGTCGTATTTTCCATTGAGGGGGTTCCAGCCCAGGCCTACATTGGTATTTTAAACACTTTCTTACGTCCCACTCTTGAAGAGCAATTCGTGGATGGTGATTGCATCTTTCAACACGATGGAACACTTGTTAATAATGCACGGTCTGTGGCAGAGTGGTTACACGACAATAACATCACTGCACAGAGTCCTTACCTGAATCCTACAGAAAAACCTTTGGGATGTTTTGGAACGCTGAATTCGTTCACGGCCTTACTGACCGATATCGTTACCTCTCCTCTGTGAAGCACTCCTTGAAGAGTGGGCTGCCATTCCCCAAGAAACCTTGCAGTACCTGGTTGAACGTATGCCTGCGAGAGTGGAAGCTGTCATCAAGGCTAAGTGTGGGCCTACACCATACTGACTTCCAGCATTTGTGATGAAGGGCGCCACGAACTTGTAAGTCATTTTCAGTCACGTGTTCGGTTGCTTTTGATCATGTAGTGTATATACATACTACTTCGAGCCAATGGCGGTAATCTAATTTTTTCTTTCCTTCTGGCAAAGGAGCTATAACCATCGTAATGGAAAATTTAACGTGACCTAGACATCGCCGCTACGACACTGAAGCAGCAAACGAAGCGTGGCAATTTATACAGAAGTTAGCTAAGGTCAACCTTGTAACGACCATGCATAGAAACACAAGTCACTCGACTGTAGTATAGGAACGACAGAGGCATTTTATTTTGAAATGTTTCTTCCAGATTAAATATCCTCGAGTTTCTATTTGCCTATAACTACCTCAACTCTTCAGACTATAGTATGTTCAGGCTCTGGTCTCTTCAGGTGCAGTATACCTAGTACAACTCATCCTAGATGCAAACACGGCCTCGGGCATGGATGTGTGTGATGTCCTTAGGATAGTTAAGTTTAAGTAGTTCTACGTTCTAGGGGACTGATGACCTTAGATATTAAGTCCCATAGTACTCAGAGCCATTTGAACCATTTTTTTGCAAACACGGAATCTTGACTAAAGGCAGATGAGATAGTCAGGTTTCATAGTGCTGACACATAAATGAGTAACGCACACTGAGACAGACTGTGCTAGTAGCTGGGCCATACAGTTGCTACCAGTGTCGATACGGTAGCAGGCATTCAGGGGTGGGGACAACAACACCACCGAGTTTCTTCCAGTGTTTGTTGGGACACGAACTCGTTGCGATTGGCAGTATAAATGCCTGTTCGATGCGATGTCGCACAAAGAGTGGAATCTCCGCACACTGTTGAGTGGACTGTGCTTCTGGCGTGGTGGATGTAAATACTCTCGCAGCTCAACGGTTATGTTCAGCGGTTTCCGATTAACCAAGTGCCAGATGCACGCAGCCCAAGCCCCCCCCCCCCCCCCTTTCCAACCATCCAGAGGTCCGCACACCGCCTTTGTTCATGGTCACCAAGAGCGCTTCGTCATCAACGTCTCGACTGGTTTGGTAGGCGACAATCTGATTGGTCCGTATTTGCACCCCCAACCACGGAACGTAAATAGATGCTTAATTTTCTTAAAGAAAATACTGCCAGAGTTGTTGGAACATGTCCCCATCAACGTGCGACATCGCATGTGGTACCTACATGATACTGCATACGTGCACTTCACTCACCGATGCGAAATCATTTGGATGAGACCATTAATGAGAAGTGCATAAGGCACGGTGGTCAGTGGTATTGCCTGCACGTTCCCCCGACTTGATGACCCTTGATTTTTAGTCTGGGACATCTGAAAACTGTTGTTTACGAAACAGCTATCGAGACGGATGAAGAGCTGGTGATGCGAATTATGGCAGTCTCTAATGGTTCCCCTCTTTCCCCGAGTTATTTAAAAGTGTGCAACATTCGCTCAGGTGTCGTTGCACAGTGTCTACTAAAGAAGCAAGCGCGTAATTTCGAGCAGTATTTGTAACTGTTTGCTAATAAAGATTATGATACTTCAACCGCACCTCTTTTTATAACATGATGTCACAAAAAAATTTAAAACGTTGCCCTGCAGACCAGCTACCATGTCGAGTCGAATGGCACATTGTATACCTCTCTTCCTGGCAACTTGCGACGCTGTTAAATGACGCCTAGCTTCGAACTTTCAGAGATGCGGACTTGCATTGCCATGTGAAAGCTGCTTTTTATGACCCATTCCGTCAGTCCTTTCATTTTTTACATTTATTTTAGAAACTTAGAAACACCTTGCTTCACCGTGTTTCATCAATTAAAAACCTTCGCAGTACACTAATGCTACCACAGACTCAAAAGTCAGCAGAACAGAATGGCACAAGTCACTGTTAAGCAGAGACTTTCTTCCGCAAACGCTTCATATCTCCCATCTGCCATATCCTTTTGACTTACAAACACCATTTGTTGCTCAAACCATTCCTCGTGTTCACAATAGCCCACACCCTGTGTTGCTGGTCCGTAACCCACCGCCTGCTGCCACCACACTATTCGTCCCGAGGCGACAGCATTGAGATTACCACATGAATTGTTAGCTTTCGCCAGCAGACTGCCACTGCGACTTACTCCTCCATCTACACTGACCTGCGTTCACTGAGGCAGCCTCATTGCCCAGCTGTGCCGAAGCAAAAGCTGGCACAGCAAGAATTATGTTACGTGGTAGTTTATTCCCAAACTGTCGAGTTTCATCACTTGATCGCAATAGTCTGTCGAGTCAAGATCTCAACTTTCCGTCATGTCTATTCACGAACACTGTGTGACTGCAAGCAATATTCACCACTGCCAAAATTGTATTTCTAATTACTTCCATATTCGTTTCCTCCAGGAACGGTGAGGGAGTCTTGTAATTAGGACATCCTGGAGAGTGGGGGACTGGGAAAGCCATTGGTCACAAATGCATAAAGATCGATGTTACTCAGAGAGGTGGGAAATCGACATGGTTGGCCTGGGAATAGCGGCATAAAGTTTTATGGGCCACTTAATAAAGGAACCTGAAGCAGTATTCAGACGGGCATGTGTGAAATTGACGTATGATTGCCGATTGGCATTTAGCAGAAAGTGTTTTGAAATTCTGCAGCTGTTGCACTGGTTTTCCTTCTGACTAACAGGTTAAACGCTGCAGGAAATATCAGTACTTCCTGGAGAATACATCTGCATGTGCTTGCAGCCGTGTATGCTAGAGTGCTTGTCCTGCAGGCCAGCGCTATAGTATTTTGGGCTGTCAGTAAAAGGACGATTGTTACAGGAACTAACGTGTATATATTTGCTGCCATAAATTAAGTGCCTGAAATTCCTACTCGCCTTACATCCTAACAAAGCTTCCAAAACGGATACTTTTGTCTAATTTTTTTTTACCATGAGAAAATTCTTATAGACAAATATGATAATCTGACTGGTTCGAAGAACGTGCACGTGAAAACGTTGTTAACGAGTGACTTCACATAACTGTCTATCTAAGAACCGGATTGCATTTGTTGTGCGTCTGGTGAAACTGTCACTGTATCCTCGCTCACTTTCTCATTCCAGATGATGCGTCATTGTCATGTTATTCGTCGATAATTTCTCTTTCTGGTATTTATGCGCTATCAACAGATATCCCACTGCCTAGGATTTTATTTTTACACTGATTCCCTACTATCCTTAAAAATGACGATCGCAGAACAAAGTTAATGGAAAGTCTCTTCCACGCATCCGTAGTTCACTTCGTTCATAGTGGAAATGCATCTCTCTGCGCTGTTCGCAGAAACAGGGAGCTCTTACACTACATTTTTCATCCGTATCATTTTTTGTGCGGCCTGAAAAGTTATCTAAAGAGTACAGCTTTTATTTCTGTGTTCAGTATATATGCAGTTTACAAGCAACGGTGGTAACGTTAGGAATGCAATCGGAATTCCACTGTTAAATGCGGAGGAGACGGGAAAATTTGTCTGATTATGTGACAGGAGAGACAGGAGTCGATATAGAAGAGACAGGGTATCCATAATTAGTCAGAATTCAAAAATGTTTTGAAAGACTTAAGATCTAATAAAGCAGTAGCGATAGATAGCATTCCATTTGAATTTCTAAAATCATTGGGGAAATGACAACTAAGCGACTACTCACGGAAGCATATAGAATGTATGAGAATGGCGATATACCATTTGACGTTTGGACAAACATCAACTGAACATTTCCGAAGACAGTAAGAGCAGACAAGTGCGAGAATTATCGCATAATCAGCTTAACAGCTCATACATCCTCATTTGTGACAGGAATAATGTACAGAGGACTGGTAAACAAAATGGAAGATCTGTTAAACAACGACCATTTTGGCTTTAGGAAAGATATAGGCACCAGAGACGCAGTTCTGATTTGCGGTTGATAACTGAAGCAAGACTAAAGAAAAATCAAGACACGTTCATATGATTTCTAGACCTGGAAATAGCGTTAGACAATGTAAAGGGGTGCAAGATACTCGAAATTCTGAGAAAAATAGGGATATGCTACAGGGAAAGACAATGAGAGAAACATTAGAATGGAAGACGAAGAACGAAGTTCTCGGGTTAAATAGAGTGTGAGACAGGGATTTAAGCTTTCGCCACTACCGTTCAGTCTATACATCGAAAAAGCAGTAACGAAAATAAAAGAAAGATTCAAGAGTGGAATTAAAATTCAAGGTGGAAGAACATCAATTATGTGATTCGATGATGACATTGCTATTCTCAGTGAAATTAGAGATGAATTACAGGAGGCGCTAAATGGAATGAATAGTCTAATGAGCACAGAATATGGATTGAGAGTAAATGTAAGAAATACGAAAATTATGAGAAGTAGCAGAAATAAGAACAGCAGAAACGTAACATCAGAATTTATGATCACGAAGCAGATGATGTTGAGCAGTTGTGATACGTAGGCAGCAAAATACCCTTGTCGGACGGAGAAAGGATGATATAAAAAGCATTCCTGGACAAGACACATCTACTAATATCAAACAGACACCTCAATTTTAAGAATAAATTTCTAAGAATGTACGTTTGGGACACAGTATTGTGTGGTAGTTAAACATTGACTGTGGGAAAACTGGAACACATTCGATGCTACAGACGAATGTTGAAAATTATGTTAGGAATGAGAAGGTTTCCCACAGAATTGTCGAGAAAACAGATATAAGGAAAACACTCAGAAGAATAAGGGACAGGATGATAGGACATGCGTTAAGACACCACGGAATAACTTCGATGATAATATAACTGTGGACGTAGGTTGCAAGTGCTACTCTAAGTTGAAGAGGTCGGCACAGGTGAGGAACTTGTGGCGTGGCGTGGCGTGGCGTGGCGTGGCGTGTCGCGTCAAACCAGTCAGAAGGATGATGGCTAAAAAAAAAAAAAAATAAGAAAAAGAAAAGCATCCACTCTTACAGTTCAACCCTTATATTGCTACTGAATCATAAATATATGTTCTTTGAATCGCATTAAAACACTTTAGAAGTGAAAATAACACCTGAATGGTTTTTAAAAGGTGCACATGATCAGGGAAGGAATAAAGACGGCAAGGGATGGGGAAGAATATTAATTAACTCCCTGACAACGTGGAGGTGGTTACAGATGGAACAGAGACTGTAAAATAATGCAGCAGGGAACTGGACCTCTTAGAAGACACTATCCTACCATTTGCCTGAGAGCTATTTTTGGAAATCGCAATAAACTAAAATCGTTATATGCGGTATGAAATTTAGCCCTAATTTTTCCAAATACGTGATGAGCAGTTTAGTCATTACGCTACCATACTCGCTAGTGACAGTTTCAGATGGAGCGTTTACGGATGTGATCAACAGACAACTAAAGAATACCTCACAAGTTACACGTCACGCAACACAAGAACAGTTCATAAATTCGAATCAATTGTTACAGTTATAATCCATATACACAATACATTATGCTGCAAACGTATCAATTAATATTATAATGATGAAATTATACACATTGAAACACACAGAAAAAGCTACTGCAAGTACTGGATCTTCATGTAATACCTGACAGTAGCGGGGGAAGACCAACAAATAATAGTTAAATGGGATACCGAGCACTACATACTATTCCATGGAGAGTGGGGTATGTTAATGGACGCATGTTACACATATTACTTGGGAAAATTAGCTCCTAAAACGTCTTCCCAAGTTTCTACATTTACCTTTACGATAAATATTTATTCGTTGATGATTCCTCCCCAGTAGCATAGACTGACATGTCTTGAAATAAATTTATGATCAATGGTGTCAAACGAAATTATTCCTCATTACAGTGGTAAAAAAGAAAATAAATACATTCATATGTTTCCATGTGTTATTATGACATCATTTACAAGTTATACGATAACTTGCACTGATGAGCCAAAACATAACGACAGCTGCCTGCTACGAGATTGGTGGGCAGTGGTAAGGAAAGTGACTGAACGGAGCAGAAACGAATAGGAAATCGTTCTAGAGGAAATGTCAGTTACTTTCACAAACCATAGATTCTTATGGCTTGACGCCTGGGAACGAGCATTCGAAAGAGCTGAAACTGGGCGGATGTTTACGTGTTTCTATCGCGACCATCTTTGGAAAGCGGTTGAAGGACGGCGGATCCACCAATAAACGACAAGGAGTTGGAGCTCCACGGCTCTTCACAGGACGAGGAGGCCGAAGGCTTGCCCGCCCTGTACAGCGGAATAGACATCGATCTGTGGCAGTTATGGAGTACGATGCTGGAGCAGCAGTAGTGTTTAGGAGCGCACCGTCCAGCGCACATTTTTGAACGTTTGGCTCTGTAGCAGGCGACCTATAAGTTTTACTATGTTGACCCGATAACATCGTCAGTTAAGATTAGAGAGTACACTGGATCATCAAGGTCAGACTGTGGATCGTTGGAAACTTGTCGCCTGCTCGGATGAACATGTTTCTGATTAAACCATGTCGATGACCGCGTCGCCCAGCAGAACTGTTTCTCAAAACTCGCACCGCGTCGTGGACATCTGCCAGTGGGAGCTGTATTAGGCTCTTGGGGACATTCAGCTGGAGTTCCATGTGGCCTATGGTAGTAATCGAAAGCAGTTTGGCAGCTGTAGACTATGTGATCGTTATTGCCCACCACCTTCATTCCTTCACGTTTGATGTCTTCCCAGCGGCGACGGCATCTTCCATCACAACAGGTTACCAATGTAGGATTATGTCAGCAATATATCCCACGACATAATATCCGATAAAACAGGAGAGCCTGTGAGCAAAATTAAATTAAAATTAACTCCAAAGCGGGAAATACTTTATGACAGAGAGGCGTATTCGGAAAGTAAGGTCCGATTAGGTGCGAAATGGAAACCACTGTGAAAATCTGATGGAACTGTGCACGAATGTGTTAGGCAGTGTCTTTACTGTGCCGGTCGATCACTTCACGTCGCTCTTATCAGTTCAGAGCGCAAAGTGATCACGTAGGAATGCCTAACAGTATAGTGTCTCCCGCCAAGTATGTGGATCTGGTGAGAGATTTCGCCTAAAGCTATGCAGAACACATACCACAAATGACATGTGTTTCTTTCTTCAAAACAATTTTCTGCCGCATTCTGCAGGGGCAATGAAGACCCTCCTGCAACATTTTCGATGGGAAGTGTTTGATCACCCACAATACAGCCCGTAATTGGCTCCATCCGTGGTTCGTCTCTGCTCACATGAACCGCTGGCTTCGAAAACAACATTTTGGCATAAACAACAGAAGGCAGACCAGTGTAGAGAATTGGCGGAAAGCGCAGGCGGCAGCTTTCTGTGACAAAGCCACGACAAATGTCTAAGACGGAGCGGCGACTATTTAATGAGGTAGCTGGAAGGTGTGGCTAACTGTTCCGAATTTTAAAAAAATTATTTTCTCTGTGGTTTTCATTTCGCAACCGGTCTCACATTACTTGCCGAACAGCCCTCGTATTTCACGGTAAAAAGAAGTCCTTGCATTATTCAGATATCTATAGGATCAGGTGTGCCAAGCCGGCCGATGTGGCCGAGAGGTTCTAGGCACTTCAGCCTGGAAGCGCGCGACCGCTACGGTCGCAGGTTCGAATCCTGCATCGGACATGGATGTGTGAGATGTCCTTAGGTTAGTTAGGTTTAAGTATTTCTAAGTTCTAGGGGACTAATGAGCTCAGATGTTAAGCGCCATAGTGCTCAGAGCCATTTGAACGTGTGTCGACCCTCAGAAACGGTACATGGGCAAAGATATCTAATGTTTGGTTGGTTCAAATGGCTCTGAGCACTATGGGACTTAACATCTGAGGTCATCAGACCCCTAGAACTTAGAACTACTTAAACCTAACTAACCTAAGGACATCACACACATCCATGCCCGAGGCAGGATTCGAACCTGCGACCGTAGCGGTCGCGCGGTTCCAGACTGAAGCGCCTAGAACCGCTCCGCCACACCGGCCTGCCATCTAATGCTTAAACCATGACTTAAAGAACACACTTCTACACAAGATATATACACACTTGGTACTGTCGGTACACATATCTCAGCACACTACTATACTATCTCGCACACTGAGCCAACAAGTCTCGGTACCCATATGCGCTGATAGGAACATGAGATAAATTCTGCTATAAAAGACAAGAATGAAACAAAATTTTTAGTGGTGGAAACATGTTTACCTTTGTGATGGCGTTCTTTGCTATATCTAGAGTGGCTTATAGCGGTTCGTTATGTGGCTTGACGTTGGCTTGGTGTTGAGCTGCGCGGCCAGCTGGCTCCAGCAAGCTCAAACATACACATACCTCAGTACCCTTATTACTTAATAATACATATGCATTCGTTTACATATTTTAATTATGTTTACTTTTAATCTTTCTTTCGCTTATGCAATTACTTTGAAATTTTCACGTATCGCGAAGATGGCTTTTGATTAAGAGGGGCACTAAGTAAATAATACAATACATTTTTTACAATCGGCCAGTTTCGGTCGAAGAAGTGCGGAACTTGTTGTGGGACATCGTGGAATATTCCCGCTTCAGTCACAACAGTTTCATAAAGTTCCGATGGGTGGCGGCACAATACAGAGCCCTCGACATGGTGTCTGTAACAGAGGTGTATTCCAAGCAGAGATCTGTCACTGAGTTTCTTTTGTCGGAAAACCAGAGCATCACAAATATTCATAGGCGCTTGTAGAATATCTACGGAGACGTGGCAGTGAATAAAACCACACTCAGTCGTTGGGCGAGGCGTCTTTCGTCATCACAACAAAATCGTTTAAACCTGTTTGATCTCCCGCGTGCCGGCCGACTGCACGTAGCTGTGACTCTTGCAATGGTGCGATGTGCGGGCACTCTCACTCGAGGTGATTGACGGATCACAATCAAACGCCTCTCTCTCAATTGGACGTCCCTGCTGGTTGTGCTGACAAACTCGTCCAGCAGTTAGGGGTACTCAAAGGTGTGTGCCAGCTGGGTCCATCGCCACCTGACAGAAGACCATAAAGAGGAACGAGAACCATCTGAGCGGAATTGCTTGCGCCTTACAAGGCTGAGCGTGATATTTATTGGTCTAACATCGTCACAGGCGATAAAACATGGCTTCATAACTTCGAACATGAAACATGACGGGAATCCATGAAGTTACGTCTTACAAACTCTCCTCCGAAGAAAACGTATAAAACCGCACCGTCATCCGATAAAGTCATGGTGAGGGTATGGTGGGTCTCTGAAGTATTACACAACTGGCCATAAAATCTCTACACCAAGAAGAAATCCAGATGATAAACGGGTATTCATTGGACAAACATATTATGCTAGAACTGACATGTGATTACATTTTCACGCAATTTGGGTGCATAGATCCTGAGAAATCAGTACCCAGAACAAGCACCTCTGGCCCTAATAACGGCCTTCATACGCCTGGGCATTGAGTCAAACAGTGTTTGGATGGCGTGTACAGGTACAGCTGCCCATGCAGCTTCAACACGGCACCACAGTTCATCAAGAGTAGTGACAGGCGTATTGTGACGAGCCAGTTGCTCGGTCACCGTTGACCAGACGTTTTCAGTTGGTGAGAGATCTGGAGAATGTGCTGGCCAGGGCAGCAGTCGAACGTTTTCTGTTTCCAGAAAGGCCCGCACAGGACCTGCAACATGCGGTCGTGCATTATCCTGCTCAAATATAGGGTTTCGCAGGAATCGAATGAAGGGTAGAGCCACGGGTCGTAACACATCTGAAATGTAGTGTCCTCTGTTCAATGTGCCGTCAATGCGAACAAGAGATGACCGAGACGCGTAACCAGTGGCACCCCATACCATCACGTCGGGTGATACGCCAGTATGGCGATGAGGAATACACTCTCCCAATGCGCATTCACTTCGATGTCGCCAAACACGGATGCGACCAGCATGATGCTGTAAACAGAACCTTGATTCATCCGAAAAAATGTTTTGCCATTCGTGCACCCAGGTTCGTCGTTTTGTACACCATCGCAGACGCTCCTGTCTCTGATGCAGTGTCAAGGGTAACCGCAGCCATGGTCTCCGAGCGGATAGTCCATGTTGCTGCAAACGTCGTCGAACTGTTCGTGCAGATGGTTGTTGTCTTGCAAGCGTCCCCATCTGTTGACTCAGGGATCGAGACGTGGCTGCACGATCCGTTACAGCCATGCGGATAAGATGCCTGTCATCTCGACTCCTCGTGATACGGGGCCGTTGGGATCCAGCACGGCGTTCCGTATTACCCTCCTGAACCCACCGATTCCATATACTGCTCACAGTCATTGGATCTCGACCTACGTCGCGATGCAATTAACCGCAATCGCAATAGGCTACTTTCCGACCACCTTTATCAAAGTCGGAAACATGATGGTACGCATTTCCCCTCCTTGCAAGAGACATCACAACAACGTTTCACCAGGCAACGCCGGTCAACTGCTGTTTGTGTATGAGAAATCGGTTGGAAACTTTCCTCATGTCAGCACGTTGTAGGTGTCGCCACCGGCGCCAACCTTGTGTGAATGCTCTGAAAAGCTAATTTCTTGCATATCATAGCATCTTCTTCGTGTCGGTTTAATTTCGCGTCTGTAGCACTCCATCTTCGTGGTGTAGCAATTTTAATGGCCAGTGGTGCATTATGTTTGATGTCTTCCCTCAACGATGAACTCGTATGTGTACTGTGCTAACATCAGGAAATCCAAGAAACAACCTCAGCTAATTCGTCGCCACAAAAATGCAAACGAACTTCTTCTCCAGGACTACACATCGCCTCGCGCAAGCCTGCACACCAGAGAGGAGCTTACGAAACTTCATTGGACTGTATTTCCTTAGCCGTCTCGGACATCCCGACTTCTGTCTCTTTAGCCCAATGAAGGATGTACTCCGCAGTAAGTAGTAGGTTGATGATAGGGAGGTTATGATGCAGCAAGTTATCGGCTCCGACGTCGACCAGTAGAGTGGTACCATGCGTTCACACAAGCCCTCCAAGAAAGGTGGTGCGAGGCCTTCGCTTTGACCGGAGAATATGTTGAAGAATAGGCCTTTGTAGCCAAAAGACTGGGGAATAATATGACGTATTGGAATCCTGAATACAGACAACCTCCTTTCAGAGAAAAAGTGCTGCATTACTCATTAAAAGCCCCTCGTTTCTGAGAGAGCTAAATTACGTATATATTATAACGTGGATAGCCACAAAACCTCCCTTCTAGTTTCATCTGTTCAGTGTCAGTAGCTTCCTGTGAATTCTCACTCTGTTGAAAAGTTGCTCATTACAGTAACATCTACGAATCATTTCATTAAATCCTATTTTATACTGCCAATGTTTGTGCATTTGTAATGACAAAATACTTTCAGTTTTATTCTATAGACCCCTTCTTCTTCTTCTTTAGCCAGTTGTGAGGATCTGAAGATAATCTGTATCACGGGTGGAAACCGGTAAGCAAAGTAATACTTACGAGCTTGTGTTGGAAATTAACGCACAATTTTTTTTCCTGGTATTGCAGCTGGACTGTTGAAATTTTACAACAATATAGTTTGAAGTTTGCGCTGCAGAGGATTTTTTTTCATGTGCAGCTCTAGCTAAATACGAAACAAATATTGCACGCATGTTACTGTCGTCAGCTTGCAAAGACCAGCGAAATTTACTTCTGTATTTTTGGTCCAATGTCAATAAACCAAGTGAAACTCACAGGGATGACTGTATAGACCCTAGCAATGTTTCCAGTTGGTGTGCATTCTTCCAAGAGAGCCATATGAACCTTAGTGATTCACCACGCTCCGGGCGGCAGGCAACAACTGCAACCTCTATGAATGTAGGCACCACTGGTGGACTTTGCTAAATACAGGACCACTGTAAGTGCTGCAGACTACATTAAAATATTGGTTAAGTTGCGTCGTGTCCTTTGTGACAAATGCCACAACATTAATGAGGACGGAGTCAACTTCATAACTATGTTCGCCCAAATGTTGCTGCTCCGTGAGAAATTTGTGTGGGAGGTGCTGCACCATTCACCATCCATTTCGGACCTTGCACCGTCGGACTTTCATCTGTTTGGTCCCATGACCAAATTCCTGTCTGGACAACCCATTGCGACAGATGAGGAACTGAAATCAGCTGTCCCCAGTTGGATATAATCTAACTAAACGTACTTTTACGAACAGGGAATATTGAAACTAGATTGGTTCCACGATGTAAAAAAATGTGATGAGAACGTCGGTGAAAATGTGCAATGTGCTGTGATTACTTTGTACAGTTTCGTCAAGCTTTCAGTCACAGCCGAGTGCAAAAAATATTTGTCACTCTATCAGCGGTGGATCATGAGGGTCATACTACCATTGTCATTTATTTACAGCCTCAATTAAAACTCTCCGATAACAACTTCTATGCATTGTTCTGCTAGAGATATTCTCATGTGTTGCCTCGGCGTTGGAATCAGTTAGGTCATCTCACTAGCCAACACGCGCTCGCACTTATCCTCTGCCGAACGTCTCATTGGTTAACTGTGTTCCTACCTTACAATAACACATGTCTTGAGATCTGCAAGAGGAATTTCTCGAGCCTCGAGAGAAAAGATTTTAACGGCTCTGTGAGTTCTACGAACTCTGTTTTTATTAAGGAAGAAAAGCAGTTTATCTGCTTATGCTAGCATATTTTAAGTACCCATCTGTGAAATTTGAGATGTCCTACATCACAATATTTATTTTTCAGTCGTGAACAATATTTGTCTTCTCTTTTCACAAGTCCAGACTTGGTTTGGCATCCTACATTTCATTTTCATCTACGAACAGAGGACTCAAGTTATAGAGGATTCTGTGGCACAGCAGCTGAAAAGCAACTCTTGCAACGTATGACAGCAGAAGGAGAGCTATTCGAGATGAGAGTAGCTCAGTGCCACATTTATGCGCAGTTACGATATAGAATAGTCAGGAAAAAAAGTATGTAGAATTTTTTTTTAATGTTTAAGAAGTCAATATGCAAGAGAATTGAATACAGAAATACTACTTTCAGACTTGGGTAACGATTGTAACAAAAGGATAAGCATGTAAAATTTTTTTATGCATGAACTCAGTAAGCCTTTGGTAAGAAAAGACACACAAATAACTGGCGGGGGCATAACGATCACGATCCCATAAGCTATTACATAGAAAAATCAGACTAGCGAAAAAACCTGGGTGATACAGAACGATGAGAACTTCAGAAAACAGCACTGCAACTGCGCACAAATATTTTAGAAGAACTAAGGCAGATAAAGGGAACAGAATACGGTTTCGAAATCAAAAGACGTGAACCCATTAAGATACGACCAATTGCAGTTCTTTTAACGAGAAAGGTAGGAACATGGAAAGACCTAACACCCAGCAGGACTGAAATATTATTGAATGACTCAAAGTAAATGCAATAAATCACGTTGTAAAGTTACAACGCAGATCAAGTCGTATACAGACACACTGTTATTATTATTACGCTATTTAAATAACGTTTTATAACGTTCAAGTATTATATGTAAAAAAGATATAATGGATTTTTAAAACAAAGTTACTAAAAGAATCGCTGAAACTGCAAAACTTAAAAGACAACTGACGGAAGGATGTAGTGATTCGTGATTTTATTAGCTTCTCTAAATGAAATTTCTGTACTTTCACAGCAAGGAACGGAGGCTAATAGAACTGCAAAGTCCAGCGAACGCTAAGCGCATTACCTCTTCAACATTGGAACAAAGTTTCTTTTCTTCCGTGAATAATGTGTCCTATTACATTCTCAGAAAGCAGGCTTAGCAAGAAATAGCTTTTACTTTTCTTCTACTTAGGTTGAGTCGCTAAGAAACTGACGAAACTCCTATTTATATGGAATTTTGAAAGTAGTTCGTCACAGACGCTAAATAAATGAGTTCTAAAATACACACAAGAGTAGCATCGTACTGTTCACAATTTAAATGGCAACAGTGCAGCTGGGGGTGTTGAGCAAAATTACTGAAACGTCCTGCATATACGCTGGATGAGTTATTGGTATTGGTGGGGCATGGAGAAGGTAACAAAGTTTCTTTTATATTCTTGTAGAAACGCTGCAGCCAATGACGATGATTACGATACATGTTGGCCCCAAGGCGTGAGTATTTCAGTATCGTTTTCTCCTCCTCCCGGCTTCCTCATCTCTTTCACTCAGCTATCACTCAAACATTTACAGTTTTTTCTGAAATTTCCGAGTTTCGCCTTGGTTGACTGAATTACTTCGAGAACATTACGTAGCTGGAGAATTTGCTAATATGACAGGCAGCAGAACAGTATTAATAAACAGTAATGAAAAATGAAAGGAAGTGGATATTAAAAGGATAGCGTATTCTCTCCAACTATAACCTTCAGTCTGTATCGATTCGCTACGAAATGTATACTTGAGAATACAAGCGTTACAAAAAAAGAAAGGAACGATGACTGCAATTAACAGATGAGGAGTAACAACCAAATAACAGAAAGCAAAAGTTTTTCAATAGCTCTGAGATTAGACAATAGGGGAACCCGGGGCTGGACGGGATGCTTGAAAAACATTTTTTGTAAAATAAAGTAGCACAATTACATTTTTGCACTGCATATTTCCCATTGCACCCCGTTCCTGGGGTAGAATGAGATAAGGCAAATTTTTCTACAGTTATTGCATGAACGTTGAAATCACTAAGAATTTCATCTTAAAAATAAGTCACAAAGTTATTTACTGAATAATTTAGACTAAGGAAATGGAATCTAAAAAGATGTTAACAATATGAAAATATTTTAATGCCATTTTAAAATAATGCTCAAATAAAACTCTGTATCACGTTACTGTTACTGTCATTTTATTGAATCGCATCGCTCGTTTACTAGATGTAATTTCAATGTTACGAGTAGACGTCATAGGATGGCCATTAATAAATCTTATAACCCAATCCTGCCCACCTAGACAAATTTCTTTGGAAAATTTTTGCGGTAATCTGTTTCTTTCAGCTAGAGGATAGGCTAGCGAGATGACAGTGAGATATTTCATCGTTTCATTACAGATTCTGCTCTCCACTGACTTCAGTTACGCTACGCTCGTCTTTTGTTCGTGAGAGAACAGATTTTCAAATTTTTAATCTTATTTGTCAACTCTGAAGTTGGTATAATTCTTAGCTTTTTTTGGAAATTTGTCGTAAGGTCTTATGAGACCAAACTGCTGAGGTCATCGGTCCCTAATCTTACGCACTACTTAATCTAACTTACATTAACTTACGCAAAGGACAATAAACACACACAAGCTCGAGGGACGACTCGAACCTCCGACGGGGGAGAGCCGCTCGGAGTGTGGCAAGGCGCCTCAGACACGAGGCTACCACGGGCGGACCCTTAGCTTTACGAACGTATCCATCCAACTTTGATTTGGGTTCGTTAAAATCAATGAACGCTTTAAAGTCTCATTTCAGGAGATAAAACTTTAGACGGAAAAATTCGGGAATTATGTCGCAAAATCGTTGCACTGTATGATAAACATGCTCCTCAACGCACTGTCAAGGTAAAGAGAGCTCCCGCTCCGTGGCTCACCACTGCATTACGCCAGTTAATGAATAAACGTGATGCTGCACATAGGGCCTTCAAGCGTAACCCAACTCCCGAGGCGTACGAAGCTTATAGGAAACTCCGAAATAGAACCAAGCAGAGCGTGAGGAATGCCAAAATCAGACATGCCCGCTCTGTCGTATGCGGCATATCAAAACCTGCTGCACTGTGGAAAAAGCTGCGCAGTTTCGGTATAGGGAAGCGAAGATCTGACGCTGTTTATCAAGCGTCTGCAGAAGAATTAAACGATTTCTTCTCAACAGCTGTAAACTGCCACGCAGCGACAAATTACCAGCCCCAAGATATCAATCTCTCGAGAGACAAGTTTTTCCTAAAACATGTCACTACCGGCACAGTACACAAGGCAATTACGAGAATCTCTTCCGAGGCAGTAGGAAATGATGGAGTGAGCATTGGCATGATCAAGAACGTCGTAGACACTATTACTCCAGTTATCACAGACATCTTCAACCTGTCTCTTGTCAGTAGTACATATCCTACTGAGTGGAAGCAATGTTTAGTTCAACCTATACCCAAGACTGACAACCCTAAGTCGCCAGGTGACTACAGGCCGATCAGCATACTACCTGCAATATCTAAAGCCCTAGAATACATCGTCCATGAACAGCTGACGGATTACCTCAAAACTCATAACATCCATGACAAATATCAGTCAGGCTTTCGAAAGCACCATAGTACAGCAACTGCACTAATCAAAGTAACTGATGACATTAAACATGCTATGGACAGACGTGAAGCTACCATCCTAACACTGCTTGACTTTAGCAAGGCATTTGATACAGTTGACTTTGATATATTACTAATTAAAATGAAGCAGCTGAATTTCTCAAACAGCGCAATACACTGGTTCGACAGCTACCTCAAAAACAGAAGTCAACAAGTCATTTGTGGGTCGGAAAAGTCATCATGGAAAAACGTGCGCTCTGGAGTTCCCCAAGGCTCCGTCCTTGGTCCATTACTCTTCTCACTGTACATTAATGATATTTCTTCAGTGATTCACTCCTGCAACTACCATCTATATGCCGACGACATCCAACTGTACATAAGTGCAAGCCCCAAGAACATTGCTGACGCAGTAGCGAGTATGAACGCGGATCTTTGCTCTGTTTCTCGATGGGCACAGAACCTAGGTCTGAAACTAAACCCCAAGAAATCCCAGGTCATACTTATATCTCATCCAAAGTTAATCAGTCGGCACTTTCACGAAACAGTCCCTCAAATACACCTCAATGGTACCCAACTACCATACCAAAAAACAGTAAAAGACCTTGGAATAATCTTGGATGAACACCTAAACTGGGAAGAACAAACAGTTACAGCTTGCCGGAAATCGCTCTCCTCCCTACATGCAATTCAGAAATTTAGAAAAATATTTCCAACCCATGTTAAACAAAAATTAGTCCAAACACTAGTCTTGCCTAATCTTTACTACTGTGATGTAGTTCAACACGGCACAAATAGTGAAAATTCGAGACGCCTCGAGCTAGTGATGAACGCTTGCGTTAGATACGTATGCAATATACGGTTGTATGATCATATCAGTCCTTCATACTCCCAGCTAGGTTGGATACGCCCACATAAGGCACGCGATCTCCACACGATGTGCTTACTTCATCGATTTCTTAGCCACTGGTGCCCCCAATACTTATCTTCTCACATTAAACACCTATCATCATTCCACAACCGCAATACCAGATCGGATACGTCTAGCATCTTGGCTGTACCTTTACATAACACAAAATCTTTCTCCATGTCATTCTCCATCTCAGCCATACGACTATGGAACGCGCTCCCCTGTGATCTGCGTCTTATCCGGAACCACTCAACATTCAAGAGTGAACTCAAGACTTACATACTAGGGACGGTATAGCCACCATTGTTGGGCCCCTCTCATCTCTTTCTTTCTCCTCTCCATCATAGCTTCGAATTTTACCATTCTATTTCTCTTCCTCTAACCTATCTACCTCTTCTATATCTCTTTCACCCCATTCTATCGTCTTATGTCTCTGCTTGATGAGAATAACTCACAAGCTGCAAGAATATAACGAGAAAATTCCCAACTAGCAATAGGACTGACATTCATAAAAGAAAAATATGTTTACTTTCATATACATAGTCATTATTATTATTATTATTACTATTATTATTATTCTTGATTGTTATAATTAATTTTTGATTGTTATAATTATCATTGTACTACGTTTATAATCTCTATTTTTTTTCTTAACATTAATACTGTATAACATGTAATATGTCCTTAATGTTCTGTAGAAACTGAAATTTGTTGAATCTGAGTATGCCTGGTTAGGTGTAAGAGAGGGCCTGAAGGCCCTAATCTTGCCAGGTAAAATAAATGCATAAATAAATAAATAAAATAAATAAATAAAACGGCTGAAACCGTCATTTCCATTTAATTCAGATCCAGCTGCTGTCTGTCAGCCTTTCTGAGGTAAGATCACATCATCTGGAAAAGCCACGAATAAAAGTAAATATGTAATACGAAATCTACCTGTATCGCAAAACAAGGGGTAGAGTGGGAGACTCTTCCCTTCTGTCCCGTCCCCTCCTGTCGCAAGAGCACATTTCAGGTTGTTAACTTTTATCGAGCATCATAAATGACGGATTGGAACGTATTATGTAACCAATGTACAGAGAATGTGATGCTTGTTAAGACTGTGATTGTCATTAAAAGGCATACAGTTACGAGTTAACAACTTATCTTGCGTTTAAATTCACCAACAGCTATAAAAACACTAATGAAAATATGGATACCTGTTCACGTAGAAATCGCATTATAAAGCAAGTCAACCAAGTCAAAATGGCTGTTGCACCTTTCATTTTATTTATTTTTTATTTTTTTTATTTATTTATTGTTCCGTGGGACCACATTTAGGAGAAGTCTCCATGGTCATGGAACGAGTCAATACATGAAATTATAACACGATTGTAGAAACAGATGAAATGTAATATAAGAAACATATTCAGGCGACAAGTCGTTAGTTTAAATAAAGAAAATCAAGAATGTAACACTGGAATTTGCTTAATTTTTTAGCTCTTCCAGGAGCTCCTCGACAGAATAGAAGGAGTGAGGAAACTCCTCAGTTTAGACTTAAAAGTGTTTGGGCTACTGCTAAGGTTTTTGAGTTCTTGTGGTAGCTTATTGAAAATGGATGCAGCAGAATACTGCACTCCTTTCTGCACAAGAGTCAAGGAAGTGCATTCCACATGCAGATTTGATTTCTGCCTAGTATTTACTGAGTGAAAGCTGCTAACTCTTGGGAATAAGCTAATATTGCTAACAACAAACGACATTAAAGAAAATACATACTGTGAGGGCAATGTCTAAATTCCCAGACTATTGAATAGGGGTCGACAAGAGGTTTTCGAACTTACACCATACATAGCTCGAACAGCCCGTTTTTGAGCCAAAAATACCCTTTTTGAATCAGAAGAATTACCCCAAAAAATAATACCATATGACATAAGCGTATGAAAATATGCGAAGTATACTACTTTTCGTGTTGAAATGTCACTTATTTCGGATACTGTTCTAATGGTAAATAAAGCGGCATTTAGTTTCTGAACAAGATCCTGAACATGGGCTTTCCACAACAGCTTACTATCTATCCATACGTCTAGGAACTTGAACTGTTCCGTCTCGCTTATAACATGCCCATTCTGTCTGATTAAAATGTCAGTTCTTGTTGAATTGAGAGTTAGAAACAGTAAAAACTGAGTCTTACTGTGATTTAGCATCAAATTATTTTCCACAAGCCACGAACTTATATCATGAACTACATTATTTGATAATGTTTCAATATTACACACAAGATCCTTCACTACCAAGGTGGTGTCATCAGCAAACAGAAATATTTTTGAATCACCTGTAATACTAGAAGGCATATCATTTATATAAATAAGAAACAGCAGTGGCCCCAGCACCGACCCTTGGGGAACGCCCCATTTAACAGTGCCCCATTGGGACTGAACATCATTACCACTCTCAATATTGCGGAGGATTACCTTCTGCTTTCTGTTCTTAAAGTAGGAGGCGAACCAATTGTAAGCTACACCCCTTACTCCATAATGTTCCAACTTCTGCAGTAATATTTTGTGGTCAACACAGTCAAAAGCCTTCGTTAAATCAAAGAAAACACCTAACGTTCGCAACCTTTTATTTAATCCGTCCAAAACCTCACAGAGAAAAGAGACTATAGCATTTTCAGTTGTTAAGCCATTTCTAAAACCAGACTGTACATTTGACAGCAAATTATGTGAATTTAAATGCTGCAGTAACCTTGTATATACAACCCTCTCGATAACTTTAGCAAACACCGATGGCATAGAAATAGGTCCATAATTGTCAACATTATCCCTGTCTCCCTTTTTATAATGTGGCTTCACTACCGAGTACTTTAATCGGTCAGGAAACCGTCCACTCCTAAAGGAAAAGTTACAGATATGGCTAAGTACTGAGCTAACATACGTGGAACAATACTTCAGTATTCTGCTAGATATCCCGTCATATCCATGATAGTTATTGGTCTTTAGTGATTTAATTATTAACTCAATCTCCCTCTTGTCAGTATCATGGAGGAGCATTTCAGGTAACAGTCTCGGAACACTTTTTTCTAAGAGCGCTATATGATTCCCTGTTGGGACTAGGTTTCTATTTAGTTCACCTGCTATATTCAGAAAGTGATTATTAAGTACTGTACATATATGCGAGTTATCAGTAACACGGACATCCCCACTACGCACTGATTCTATATTCTCGATCTGTCTCTGCAGACCAACCACTTCCTTTACGACTGACCATATGGTTTTAATTTTATCCTGAGACTTAGCTATTCTATCTGCATACCACATACTTTTTGCCTTCCTAATAACTTTTTTAAGCACCTTACAACACTGTTTGTAATGGGCTGCTGCATTTAGATTGTGACTATTTCTAACGTTTTGATATAATTGCCACTTTGTTCTACAAGATATTCTTATCCCTTTAGTCAGCCACCCAGGCTGCCTGTTTGTGCTAGTACCCTGTTTTGAACGTTCTAACGGAAAGCAACTTTCAAAGAGCACGAGAAAAGTCTTGAGGAAAGCATTATATTTATCGTCTACTGTATTAGCACTATAAACATCTTGCCACTCTTGTTCCTTGATAAGGTTTACAAAAGTCTGTACAGCAACTGGATCAGCTTTCCTAAAAAGTTGGTAACTATATTTAACATGTGTTGCAGCACAAAAATCTTTTAGAGTTAAAACTTGTGCATCACGATCTGAAAGGCCATTCACCTTTTTGCTAACAGAATGCCCTTCTAATAATGACTAATGAACAAAAATATTGTCTATGGTTGTTCTACTGTTCCCTTGCACTCTCGTTGGAAAGAATACGGTTTGCATAAGATTATATGAATTAAGGAGGTCTACCAGCATCCTTTTCCTTGCACAATCACTTATACAATTAATATTGAAGTCACCACATATAACTAACTTTTTGTATTTCCTATAAAGTGAACCAAGAACCTCCTCTAGCTTTAGCAAAAATGTTGTGAAATCGGAGTCTGGGGATCTATAAATAACAACAGTAAGAAGTTTAGCTCCACTAAATTTAACCACACCTGCACAACATTCAAACACCTTTTCAGTGCAGTACTTTGAAACATCAATTGACTCAAATGGGATACCGTTTTTCACATACGTGGCTACTCCCCCACACCGCAAAGAGCTCCTAGAAAAGCTGCCAGCCAACCTGTATCCTGGTAAAGGAAGCCTCTGAATTATCTCCTTATTTAAGAAGTGTTCAGATATACCAATAATTTCAGACTCAACATCTATAAGCAGTTCACTAACTTTATCTCTAATACCTTGTATATTTTGATGAAATATACTAATTCCCTCATTAATCGGATACCCAAGCTTTGTAGAAAGTGGTTTCTTTGTTAGAGAGACTTCCCTTAAGCAGGAATACCTATCAGCTGACTTCAATCTAAAAAAGGTACAGCTCTAACACCCACAACTACCGGAATTTTCCCATGAGTGATCCCACCACCCCCACCTATGCTGTCACCTATAAGTTTTGCCAACCTCCCCTTCCCATACCTGTTGAGGTGCAGGCCATGTCTAGTGAAACCCGTCCTGCTGATAGACTCCACCGACACCACTGAAATGTGACTCATGCCTTCTGTCATCAGCGCACCCCCAAGTCTCATGTTATTACGCCTGACGGCTGTATTAAGATGAGGCCGATCGTGACGCTGAAACAGTTCCACGAAATGCACATTCGTGTTGCCAGTCTGAGTGGCTATCTTTTCCAGGTCACCATCTATGTCATACTCCCCATCCCTATCAATACTATTACCAGCCCCACCCACAATCACTACCTGATCCTCTTTAGTAAAATCCCTACATAACCCCCCTATGTTAAAAGTCACCTGAGCCAATCCTGCATTAGGCTTCACAATGCTGGTGACCTGGTACTTACTCCCCAAAACTTTCTGCAACTGCTGGCCTACACCTCTACCATGAGAACTACCTTTCTCTTAGACTTTGCAACTGTCCTAGCCACCGTAACTGCTGAGGTCTGCTGCATACTTCCTACATCTACAGCTACTAGAGATTCCTCTCCACTAGACTCTGACAGTTGGTCATATCTATTACAAACACCAATAGCAAAACTATCTGAAAATCTCCTTCTCCTAGCAGATCTCTTGCCAACAGCCAGCTCCCATTCCCCAACCCCCTTCTCCCTCCTCATCCGATCTAGCTCCTCCTGTGCGTTTTTCAACTGCACCTGAAGGGCACAGATCTTACGCTCCTGCTCCTCTATCAACTTACTCTTGCTACATAACCTGCAGTTCCAGGAGAGGATCTCACCAGAATGCCCACTGGCTTCCCCACTGCATTCCCCCCAGTGAAAATACTTCGAACAAGTCTCACACCGCAATCCACTGCTCACGAACCTACGGCAAAGCTACACTTCTCACTCATGGTAAAATTTTACAATTATTGAAACAAGAAAACAACTTTATCTAAGTTCCGCTACTACAATAAGAAGATGTTAAAAACTGACTAAAATAATCACAAACTTGCTCTACAAGGGAAGTAACTACTATTATTGACAGTATTAATCAACAACAAATGAGAATATAACAAAATACTAACACAGAAAGAAAATCAAACGTCTAATGACAGTAACGAAACTGAAAGTAGTTCGCAAAAATTTCTTCTGAAGTTATTTCGCCGGAAAACACCAAGAACACCGGTTGAAGACTACTAAAGTTCCTAAATAAACTACTATACACAAACAATTAATTAGTACTTAGCTTTCGATGCGCCGCTACAGCTGCAACTGGTCAGCGCGGAATGTAAACACGTTCACCGTTGCGAGCGCAAATACAGTGGTCCACCAGAGACGGTGTCGCCAAACACCTTCTTTGTTTGGCTTCCTAAAACTGAAAAAAGAGAGCGATACAAAAATTGGACTAGGGACGGTAGTAAGAGTCGAACCCGAGCCAAAGGCTTAGCAGTCTCGTGCGCCGTCATCTATGAGAACAACTGATACTAATCGTATCTGGCGGGTCATTTGAATTTGCGCGCGCGACGGCCTGATTGGCTAAATTCAATGCTAATCAACTCGGAAATGGCACAATGTATCGAATTTTTTCTTATTCTCAGCACAACCTATCCTGCAATACCCTTGCAAGCTTGTCAGCCTGTTTCTGACAACCCTGTGTATCCGCTCCCGGATACATAGTCCAGCTGGATCTTCCAATGCCTCGGATGTTTCCCAAGTATACCTCCTCCTCTTGCGATTGTTGAACAAGGTATTCGCTATTACTAGCTGAAATTATTGCAGAATTCGCTGCTTCACTTCTCATTCCTATTGCCAAGCCCATATTCTCCCTTAACTATGTCTTCTATACTTTCTTCTAGTACCTCATACCAACATCCCGTGATTATCAGATTATCATCTCCCTACGACGCGCACAGAGGCATATAGACAGTAACTTTTCCTCGCTGCATAAGCGAATCGACTGGAATATAAAATTGAGCGAGTAGAACTCGAACACTGAGGATTGCTCGCAAATTTAATTATGTTTATAGACAGTTAATCCATTCCGGGAATCGAGGATTTCAACTGTTTGTGCCTGTTATCGACATTGATACGGGCAAGATATCGCTCCAGGGATTGCAAGACTTTCGAGAATGTTTTAATTTCAAGTCAGAAGTCGAACAACAAATGACAAAAGAAAAATTTTTTTTAGTTTTATATAATTGGCAAATTAAAAATTTTGTAATTTTTTGTTTTACTTGCTCTATCAAACCATGCTACTTGCCATATTTCATGATTCTCTAGACCAACGGGAAGTATCCTATAGATTTTAATGAATGAGTTTGCGAGTTTATCATTCCGCTAAGGAACTACGGAGTTTAGTATGTGACATAAATTTCAACTTGATACATCTGCCCATCCTTGAGATAAAGGGTTTTGAACAATGGGACAGACAGCCGGACTACAAACATATCCTATAAAGTTTCCATTTTTACCGACTGAGGCACGGAACCCTAAAACGTACACTTCGCCGAGCATATGGCCATGGATTTCTGAGTATACCAGAAGTAGTTACAAAGTTTTAATTCCCACCTCATAAATAAAGTCTAGGGGTACTGTCTTTGATTAGTAATCAAAACGTCCTTCGCCCCTGGTTCGAACCACGCCATCACTTAAATTCTGAATAAAAATCATCAGTAGTGGCGGCCTGAGGCTTCCGGCGTAAGAAGTCCTCTTCATTCAGCCAACGGCTTTGTCAAAGAGGGCGGAGAAGCGGACAGACGTTCAGGGCACTCTCTTGCCCTTCAAGTGGGAAACTGCACCCAAAGGCAGGAGAATCAGCAATGATCAACGGAATGAGGAAGCATAAGGCAATGGAAACCGCTCCATTAAAGACACATAATGCCTACCCACAAGACATGTGGTCTGTAATTGAAAAAATGTCACGATGATTGGCAAAAGATTCCAGAGTAGCCCCATTCGGATCGCCGGGAGGGGACTGCCAAAGGAGAGATGACCCTGAGAAAAAAACTGAATAATCGTTTTGAAAAAATGACGTTCTGTGAATCGGGGCGTGGAATGTCAAAACCTAGGACGTGGCAGGGAAGCTAGAAAATCTGAAAACGGAACTGCTAAGCCTCAATCTAGGAGATGTGGTGTCAGCAAAGTGAAATGGAAAGAATACAAGGATATCTGTCAGGTGAGTACAGGATAACACCAACAGCAGCAGAAAATTGAATAACGGGAAAAGGATTCGTTTTGAATAGGAAGGTAGGGTAGACAGTGAGTTACTGAAAAGTTCATTGATTTTCATCAGAATCGACAGCAAACCAATGCCGATAGCGACAGTTTAGGTATACATGCCGACATCGCAGACGGAAGATGAAGAGATAGAAAAAGTATATGAGGATATTGAATAGGTAATTCAGTACATAAAGGGAGATGACAATCACGGAGGACTGGAAGGAATGGAAGGGTTACAGGAGAATATTGGTTTTGTACTTGTATGGGAGAGCAGAAAGACTGAGTTCTGCAATAAATTTCAGCAATTAACAGCGAATACTCTTTTCAAGAATCACAGCGGTAGAAGGTATACTTGAAAAAGACCAGGACCTACGGGAAGATTTCAGTTAGATTACATCATGGTCAGACAGAGATTCCGAAATCAGATACTATTTGTAAGGTGTACCCAGGAGCAGATATAGACTCAGACCACAATTTAGCAGTGATGAAGAGTAAGCTAAAGATACTAGTTAGGAACAACCAATGGGCAAAGAAGTGGGATACCGAAGTACTAAAGAATGAAAAGGTACGCTTGAAGTTCTCAAAGGCTATAGATACTGGACTAAGTAATAGCTCAGTAGGCAGTTCAGTTCAGGACAAATGTACATCTCCAAAAAGGGCAGTCACAGAAATTGGAAAGAGAAACATAGATACAAGGAAAGTAACTGGGAAGAAACCATGGATGACAAAAGAAATACTTTAGTTGATCGTTGAAAGAAAGAAGTATAAAAAAAGGTTCAGGAAAATTCGAGAGTACAGAAGTACAAGTCACTTAGGAATGAAATAAATAGGAAGAGCAGGAAAGCTAAGGTAAAAGGCGAAGAAATCAAAAATAAATGTAGGCGGATAACTGACTCAGCATGTAGAAGGGTCAAAACAGACTTCGATAAAATTAAAAGCAAACGTTTTAACATTAAGAGTAAATGAAAATGCCACTGTTAAATGCAGAGGAGAGGTCGGATCGGTAGAAAGAGTACATTGAAGGTCTCTGTGAGGAGGAGTGTTTGCCTGATAAAGCGATGCAAGAAGAAATATGAGCCGATTGGGAACAGCTAGGGGACCCAGTATTAGAACCAGAATTTAAAAGAGCTCTGAAGGAATCCGGTAAAACATCAGATCTCCGACATCGCTGCTGTCGCAAAAAGATCCTGCAAGAATGGGACAAACGACGACTGAAGAGAATCGTTCAGCGTGACAGAAGTGCAACCCTTCCGCAAATTGCTGCAGATTTCAGTGCTGGGTTAAGTTGCTCGATACGAAACACTCACAAATATCAGGCCACAACACAAGAAATGCAGAGGTGAATGAAGAAACCACTAATAAGTCACTTATATAGTAAATATTATCACAAAAACAGTTAAAATATATATCTGAAACCTAAAAATAGATGAAAACTAAGAGAGCGATCTCACACGCAGTCACGCGCTTATGACGTCATTCACAGACATAGTTACAAGCACTACCCTAGGGTTTTAGTATTCTCCAGTCTAGAAAACAACACAGTCCCGTTGTGCCCTGCTATCCCATTCTGCCCCGAATTCCCCTATTAATAATGTATTTCTACTGAGTCAGACTGGAGGAACTATCGTAAGATGAGTTTTATCTTAAAGATGAACTGCTCTGACATATTAACTGCATTCATGTTCACATTGACATTTTAGATTGCAGGAAACACGATGAGTAAACATGTAAATTTCGTGGATTCTGTTTCGTAATTCTGAAAGACAAATTATGAAAGGATAAATCACTCCGTCTTCAGGCCACGAGTGGCCTACCGGGATCATCCGTCCGCCGTGTCATCCTCAGTGGAGGATGCGGATACGTTGGGGGGGGGGGGGGGGGCGTGTGGTCAGCACACCGCTCTCCCGGTCGTAAGATGGTATTCTTGACCGAAGCCGCTACCGTTCGGTGGAGTAGCTCCTGAATTGGCATCACCAGCCTGAGTGCACACCGAAAAATGGCAACAGCGCATGGCGGCCGGGATGGTCACCCATCCAAGTGCCGACCACGCCCGACATCGCTTAACTTCGGTGATCTCACGGGAACCGGTGTATTCACTGCGTCAAGGCCGTTGCCTATGAGAGGATACAGTTTGAAGAAAATATCCCGTACTGAATCACGCTTGATGACGCGAATACAAAAATTTTAACTGATTATATGAACGATGCTAAGAAAATTAAGGAAGACCACGGTTTAACAATGACGTCGCAAGAGACGAAGAGCAGCCTCGTTTTTGGGATAAGTGGAGCAGGAAATTGGACGTGTCCCTGTTTAAAGAACCTCCCCGGCATTTGTTGAGTGAGCCGGCCGCGGTGGCCGTGCGGTTCTGGCGCTGCAGTCCGGAACCGCGGGACTGCTACGGTCGCAGGTTCGAATCCTGCCTCGGGCATGGGTGTGTGTGATGTCCTTAGGTTAGTTAGGTTTAAGTAGTTCTAAGTTCTAGGGGACTTATGACCTAAGATGTTGAGTCCCATAGTGCTCAGAGCCATTTGAACCATTTGTTGAGTGATTTAGGGAAATAGAAATCTGGAAGTCTGGACGGGAATTTCAACCGCCGTCCCCCAGGCTGCGACACCAGTCTCTCTTGGTTCTATCAGGGATATTATACAGAGTGTTAGGTGCATACGTGCAGATACTTTTATTGGTGACTGAGGACACTCTGCTGAACAACATTACGGTATCTTTACTACATTTTCAGATTAATAATTCTGACTATTAGGAGTAGAGTATTTTTAGTTTGGTTAGTACCTCTGGGTACATGTGGCAAGAGCAAACCTTTAATGCTTATTTCATCCAGGGAAAAGTTCAGGCGTTGATGTGTGGTTGCATGGATGCAAACCGGTTAGTCTGTGCTGCAGGCGTAGTCCATTTACTATGGTGCAATGAAAACTCTGCAGTAAACATCAGGTAACATATCATGCGGCGTTTTTGTGTGACTTGTTAACCACAGAGAAGCACACTGAATTGCATACATAGTAAGATACAAATGATCTCAATATCTGCACTCCGTATTTTTTACACCAAATAAAGTACGGTGATTAACAAGGTGAGCAGAACAAAATAGCCTCTGAAAATGTTTGTGAGACTGACTCTTGGTACTGAACAGAAGAACTGGTCATCACAGAAAATGCAGGAAACCGTGATTTCGATGCACTAATTGGTTTTTGTCACATGTCTTGGCACGCGCATTTACCACACGCTCTGGCCCAAGTAGCTCGCTGTGTCGGTAGGTCTGAGTATGTGGGAATAGCAGATGGGCTTAAAGACTAGTTGAACTCAACACGAAATGGTGCTCACAGAAGAACAGCATGCATTTGTTGTCGAGTGTTATGTGAAGCACGGTTCATTGGAAACATTGTGGAAGAGTTTGTGCTACAGTTTCAAAACTGGAAGTGGTTTGGCAAAATCTCCAGCAAAATGTATGATGTAGAACGTAGCGGGAAATTGGCATGAAGCGGCCTGTGTGGCGAACAGAAACAGTAACTCTCCGAAAAGTGTTCAAACACCAGAAAACACTGTTCGTATGAAGTAAAGGCAGGAACAAAGTCTGACTGAATTTCGGCGCCGTTTATCTGTGCATGGGAGAATTAAGAGATCGTCATGTCAAATCTTTATCTAAAAGGACTTGGATCCTTACCAAATTAATATGGTGAATGAGTTAAATAGTCCAGCAGATCTTTGACATGCTGAGTTCCGTCGGTGGTTCCTGATTGAAGCAGGAAAGCAGGATTAGGACATTTAGATCCTCAGTTCTTCCTTTCTTTTGATGAGGCCTGCTTCAGCCAGTCGGGGTATATGAATTTATGGAACATGCTCATTTACGCACAAAAATCCGTATTAGTACTTTGAAGAACCGTTCATAACCTCAGGATTGGTGTTTGGTGTGGAGTTTCTGGTATCCGCATTGACTCAAATGGCTCAAATGGCTCAAATGGCTCTGAGCACTATGGGACTCAACTGCTGTGGTCATTAGTCCCCTAGAACTTAGAACTACTTAAACCTAACTAACCTAAGGACATCACACACTTCCATGCCCGAGGCAGGATTCGAACCTGCGACCGTAGCAGTCGCACGGTTCCGGACTGCGCGCCTAGAACCGCGAGACCACCGCGGCCGGCATCCGCATTGACACACGATTCTTTCACCAAACTGTTAATTGTGACTGGTGTGTCAAACTCTGTAATCCACAGACGATTAGTGTATGGATATTTTCAGCAACACGGAGCAACAGCATAGACTACCTTGACCATAATCATCAGATGCAATGCAATCTTCTGATTACCTCGATCGCCTTATCGCTTTTGCTGTGATTTTTGCCTATGGGGCAGATTGAAGGCTCAGGTATACTCAAATAATGCACAAGCATTAGAAAAGCTACAGCAGAACAATGGAGTCGTCTTTGGTGCTACATCTCCGGCAGTGCTGGTATGTACGTCACACAGTTTAACAAATCGAGGGCAGCTCTGCAGCGACGTCAAAGGCGGGAATTTTCAGCATCGTTTACAATTTTTATTAACAAGCGGCAATCTCGTGTCAGTCTTATTGAAAATATTTTTCGGGACAGTTTTATTTTATGTAGCCTGTAAATCAATAAATGTAAAACACGGCATAAGGCTAGTGATGAACACGCATGTTAGTCTGATTATTCTATTTATCATACTGTTCGAATGTGTCTTTCAATCGAAGTAAGCAACCCAAAAGATGTTCAGAGACTCGTACCATAAGCTGACAGCCGGATATTGTAATCAGCTTATGCCTACGACCTCCTTCCAGTATCTAACCTTCGTACTGGTTGCAACTTATGTCTCACAGAAAACATCTACACCAACGTAAGTACTCCGGAATTCACCTTATGGCACGTGGCGGAGAGTATACCCCGTACCAGTACCAGTCATTTCCTTTCCTGTTCTCTCGCAAACAGAACGAGAAAAAAAGACTGTTTATATGAATCCATTGTTGTTGTTATAGTCTTCAGTCCTGAGACTGGTTTGATGCAGCTCTCCATGCTACTCTATCCTTTGCAAGCTTCTTCATCTCCCAGTACATACTGTAACCTACATCCTTCTGAATCTGCTTAGTGTATTCATCTCTTGGTCTCCCTCTACGATTTTTACCCTCCAAGCTGCCCTCCAATGCTAAATTTGTGATCCCTTGATGCCTCAAAACATGTCCTACCAACCGATCAATTCTTCTAGTCAAGTTGTGCCACAAACTTCTCTTCTCCCCAATTCTATTCAATACCTCCTTATTAGTTACGTGATCTACCCACCTTATCTTCAGCATTCTTCTGTAGCACCACATTTCGAAAGCTTCTATTCTCTTCTTGTCCACACTAGTTATCGTCCATGTTTCACTTCCATACATGGCTACACTCCATACAAATACTTTCAGAAATGACTTCCTGACACTTAAATCTATACTCGATGTTAACAAATTTCTGTTCTTCAGAAACGATTTCCTTGCCATTGCCAGTCTACATTTTATATCCTCTCTACTTCGACCATCATCAGTTATTTAACTCCCTAAATAGCAAAACTCCTTTACTACTTTAAGTGTCTCATTTCCTAATCTAATTCCCTCAGCATCACCCGATTTAATTTGACTACATTCCATTATCCTCGTTTTGCTTTTGTTGATGTTCATCTTATATCCTCCTTTCAAGACACTGTCCATTCCGTTCAACCGCTCTTCCAAGTCTTTTGCAGTCTCTGACAGAATTACAATGTCACCGGCGAACCTCAAAGTTTTTACTTCTTCTCCATGAATTTTAATGCCTAATCCGAATTTTTCTTTTGTTTCCTTTACTGCTTGCTCAATATACAGATTGAATAACATCGGGGAGAGGGTACAACCCTGTCTCACTCCTTTCCCAACCACTGCTTCCATTTCATGCCCCTCGACTCTTACAACTGCCATCTGGTTTCTGTACAAATTGTAAATAGCCTTTCGCTCCCTGTATTTTACCCCTACCACCTTCAGAATTTGAAAGAGAGTATTCCAGTTAACATTGTCAAAAGCTTTCTCTAAGTCTACAAATGCTAGAAACGTAGGTTTGCCTTTTCTTAACCTTTCTTCTAAGATAAGTCGTAATGTTAGTATTGCCTCACGTGTTCCAACATTTCTACGGAATCCAAACTGATCTTCCCCGAGGTCGGCTTCTACCAGTTTTTCCATTCGTCTGTAAAGAATTCGCGATAGTATTTTGCAGCTGTGACCTATTAAACTGATAGTTCGGTTATTTTCACATCTGTCAACACTTGCTTTCTTTGGGATTGGAATTATTATATTCTGCTTGAAGTCTGAGGGTATTTCGGCTGTCTCATACATCTTGCTCACCAGATGGTAGAGTTTTGTCATGACTGGCTCTCCCAAGGCCATCAGTAGTTCTAATGGAATGTTGTCTACCCCTGGGGCCTTGTTTCGACTCAGGTCTTTCAGTGCTCTGTCAAACTCTTCACGCAGTATCTTATCTCCCATTTCGTCTTCATCTACATCCTCTTCCAATTCCATAATATTGTCCTCAAGTACATCGCCCTTGTATAAACCCTCTACATACTCCTTCCACCTTTCTGCCTTCCCTTCTTTGCTTAGAACTGGGTTTCCATCTGAGCTCTTGATATTCATACAGGTGGTTCTCTTCTCTCCAAAGGTCTCTTTAATTTTCCTGTACGCAGTATCTATCTTACCCCTAGTGAGACAAGCCTCTACATCCTTACATTTGTCCTCTAGCCATCCCTGCTTAGCCATTTTCCACTTCCTGTCGATCTCATTTTTGAGACGTTTGTATTCCTTTTTGCCTGCTTCATTTACTGCATTTTTATATTTTCTCCTTTCATCAATTAAATTCAATATTTCTTCTGTTACCCAAGGATTTCTATTAGCCCTCGTCTTTTTACCTACTTGATCCTCTGCTGCCTTCACTACTTCATCCCTCAGAGCTACCCATTCTTCTTCTACTGTATTTCTTTCCCCCATTCCTGTCAATTGTTCCCTTATGCTCTCCCTGAAACTCTCTACAACCTCTCGTTCTTTCAGTTTATCCAGGTCCCATATCCTTCAATTCCCACCTTTTTGCAGTTTCTTCAGTTTCAATCTGCAGATCATAACCAATAGATTGTGGTCCGAATCCATATCTGCCCCTGGAAATGTCTTACAATTAAAAACCTGGTTCCTAAATCTCTGTCTTACCATTATATAATCTATCTGATACCTTTTAGTATCTCCAGGATTCTTCCAGGTATACAACCTTCTTTTATGATTCTTGAACCAAGTGTTAGCTATGATTAGGTTATGCTCTGTGCAAAATTCTACAAGGCGGCTACCTCTTTCATTTCTTCCGCCCAATCCATATTCACCTACTATGTTTCCTTCTCTCCCTTTTCCTACTGACGAATTCCAGTCACCAATGACTATTAAATTTTCGTCTCCCTTCACTACCTGAATAATTTCTTTTATCTCGTCATACATTTCATCAATTTCTTCATCATCTGCAGAGGTAGTTGGCATATAAACTTGTACTACTGTAGTAGGCATGGGCTTTGTGTCTATCTTGGCCACAATAATGCGTTCACTATGCTGTTTGTAGTAGCTAACCCGCACTCCTATTTTTTTATTCATTATTAAACCTACTCCTGCATTACCCCTATTTGATTTTATATTTATAACCCTGTAATCACCTGACCAAAAGTCTTGTTCCTCCTGCCACCGAACTTCACTAATTCCCACTATATCTAACTTTAACCTATCCATTTCCCTTTTAAAATTTTCTAACCTACCTGCCCGATTAAGGGATCTGACATTCCACGCTCCGATCCGTAGAACGCCAGTTTTCTTTCTCCTGATAACGACGTCTCTTGAGTAGTCCCCGCCCGGAGTTCCGAATGGGGGACTATTTTACCTCCGGAATATTTTACCCAAGAGGACGCCATCATCATTTATTCATACAATAAAGCTGCATGTCCTCGGGAAAAATTACGGCTGTAGTTTCCCCTTGCTTTCAGCCGTTCGCAGTACCAGCACAGTAAGGCCGTTTTTATTAATGTTACAAGGCCAGATCAGTCAATCATCCAGACTGTTGCCCCTGCAACTACTGAAAAGGCTGCTGCCCCTCTTCAGTAACCACATGTTTGTCTGGCCTCTCAACAGATACCCCTCCGTTGTGGTTGCACCTACGGCACAGCCATCTGTATCGCTGAGGCACGCAAGCCTCCCCACCAACGACAAGGTCCATGGTTCATGGGGGGATGAATCCATACGAGCCCTAATTTCTCGTATTTTATCTTCGTGGTTCTTATGCGCTATGTATGTTGGAGGCAACAGTATCTTTCTGCAGTCAGCTAAAAATACCTGTTCTATAAATTTTCTCAATAGCGTTTCTCGAAAAGAACGTCTCCTAACCTAACCTAACCTCCAGAGATTCCCATCTGAGTTCCCGAAGCATCTCCGTAGCACCTGCATGTTGTTGGAACCTACCAGTGACAAATCTCGCAGCCAGCCTCTGAGCTGCTTCGACATCTTTTTTTAATCCGACCTGGTACGGATCCCAAACACTCGAGCAGTATTCAGTGATAGGCTGCACTAGCGTTCTATATGCGGTCTCTTTTATAAATGACTCACACTTCCCTAAAATTCTCTCAATATTGCCAAGTCGACCACTCGTCTTTCCTACTACAGTCCTTGCATGCTCGTTCCATTTCATATCACTTTTCAACGTCATGTCCAGATATTTAAACGACGTGACTATGTCAAGCAGGACACTACTAATGATCAATCCGAACATTACAGGTTTGTTTTTCCTACTCACCCGCATTAATGATCGATATCCGAGCAACACTCAAGAGAAAGAGCAGTCAGCACTGTTACAGTTACGTTTATGTTTCAGCTTTGCTTTTGTTTGTCGTTTGGTGTCTTTCTTTGAATACAACGTACGCAGTTACGTGAAACAGACATTCTCGCGACAAGTCCTTACGTGTTCGCTTCACAAGTATAGCAGGCAGAAAAAGAGAGGGAAATAGAAAGAGAGAAAAATTAAATGCCTGATGGGAAAAGTGTTGTTTTTGTCATGTTCGAAGATGTAGCTAAGTCAGGGTGAAAATAAAGGACATTGGGGTCGCTTACCCCAGTCTACTGTTTCGTAAAACGTTACCCCCGCATTGTTGGAGCTATAATGTTTCCACACAATGAAAATGTAACTGTAATCTTCTTGAACACCCAATTTGTTCTAGTAGTTAAATCTCATAAGTAATGCACAATGAAATCTTCCTGACTGCAGTGGTCGCGACAGGCTTGCTATAAGTTACGCTGGTTGTAATCCTCAAGGAACATCACATTTCACAAGTGGAAATCTAGTCTTCCGATGAATTCCATTATTTATCTCGACGGATCGTCATCAGTCATCTGATTGATTCGACTCGACTGACCACGAGTTTCGCCCCTGAGTCAGCTCCATCTCAGAGCAGCCTTTACTTCCAACATCGTCGACCATTTTGCACATATTTTGCAATTTCCGTTTTTCCATACGGTTTTTGCCTCGAAATACAGTGGAAGGTTTCCCTCAAGCCCCTTCTTCAGTCAAAGACATAACCAAGGAGGGATTCGGAACGCCCCCTCCCCCGCCCTTCCTATATCACCTAAATGAAATTACATACAACATAGTTGCCGTGTAGTGAAATTGCAAAATATTTAGATATTCAGTCATACGACGAAAAAGAACTACGCATTATCGATAGTCAGCAAGGTTGCTGTGTAGTGAAATTGAAGGATGTTCTGATAAGAAAGTGTTACGCACTGTTGATAGCCAACAAGTCTATCGATAGGTTTAAACTGTCGCCCGTCCCTATTAGTTAGCAAAAACAAATTGCTGTATATTTTCTGCCTTATTTGTGCCCAGTCTATCATTTCAGTTCTTACTTGTAGTTGCATTTAATGTAAGTGCTCTCTCTCTCTCTCTCTCTTTCTTTCTCTCTGTCTTTGTGTACTGCAGTGATGTGTCCGCAGTGAATAAGTTTTTAACAAGAAAGAAGTACAGATTATTTTAGTAATATAGACATATGAAGGGAAGAGAATGATATATTCCCAAGCCACAAGATGTAAAGTTGTCAGAAGGGAGTCTTCATTTAAAAGTTGGGATATTCATAAACCACATATCCATTTTTATGGGTGCCCAATACAAATAGTTCATTTCTCAAAATGTGTGTGAAATCTTATGGGACTTAACTGCTAAGGTCATCAGTCCCTAAGCTTACACACTACTTAACATAAATCACCCTAAGGACAAACACACACACCCATACCCGAGGGAGGACTCTAACCTCCGCCGGGACCAGCCACATAGTAGTTCATTTCTCCACTATCTTAATATACATGTGTGCATAGTTATTTTGTGAAAAAAGTTATACATTATTCAAAAAATAGTTTATCGCTGGATGAGATAACACTGGGCTTTGGACTGTCTCATATTAAAAGAAGAGAAGGTATACAAAATCATAAACATCAACATATAGCGTAGCTTATAATGATAGTGACTACAATATTTCAAAAAAATATAATCAATATGAATCAGCTCAACGTCGTTTTCTTCCTTTTTTCACTCAGACTGTTGAAGTATCCCTTCGAACATCCGGCGTATATGGAGTTAATGACAAAACATCTTTCAGTTTTTCTCGCAAACTGGAATAGGTTTTAAGTATTTCCTTGCTATCTGGAATGGATTAAACTCCTGATCTGCCCGTTCTTTTCCAGTGATATTCGCCGTTCTGAATTCTTCGAGATCAGTGTAATGCTACCTCCCTTCCAAACGTGTCGGCATTCCTTCCCAAAACGATAAGCTGTCGCTTCCGAAAATCGGATCTGAAATCCGTCATCGCGTTTGTCCTTCTTTGGAATATTTATGTGCAAAGGTGTCAGATCTATAAGCGTCATTGCTTCATTTTTACAAATCAAAATGGCTTAGTTTTGCAGGAATTTTTATTTACTGTAAGCCAATCATCAGTGGTAGACACTATGGGGTTTCTGTTCTTAACAAGCTTCTCAATTCAATCGAAATCTTGATCACAGGGGAATCGTCTGTGCCCAAATGATGGAATCAAATTTCCAACGGTCTTAAATTTTCCTGATTGCACTGGCGATCTATCGTTGCCCAGCTTTTACCTTGGCCTCTGCGATTATGAATAATGATGTGAAGAATGGTTCTTTGAGAAGGTTATCAGTCCCCTAGACTTAGAACTACTTAAACCTAACTAACCTAAGGATATCACACACATCCATATACGATGCAGGATTCGAACCTGCGACCGCAGCAGCAGCGCGGTTCCAGACTGAAGCGCATAGAACCGCTCGGCCACAGCAGCCGGCCATATGTTCCATTTCACACCTGCAATCATGAGTACTTAAATTATACCTTCATAATTTCCTCTTATAGAATGTAGGTCCTGACGTCGGTCGCGATGTTTGGAAGGTTTGTTGTAGATCAGAGGCTATTGAAAAGGTGTTCCTCGGCATTTTCTCTAGTTAATTTGGAAAGTTGTGTAATGATATTTGGTCCTGTAGATGCTTTGGTGCGATGTAGGTCCCTTTCAAACTTTAATCTTCTAATCGTATCTTCAAAGTTGGTCAATTGTGTGTTTTCAATTTGAATTTGAAATTCATCGGATGATGATACGCGTTCGAAAGAAGCAGTTTAAAACCAATATTAAAATCGTGGTTTAAAACGTATCGAAGTTTCGAAACTTTTACTTGTGGTGCATTATATTCTTCACAATATTTTAAATAATAATCTTGACGTACGAAGCGATCGACATATCCTGGTCGAAGTACACCTAATTAGAGTTCTGTGAGTGGCTGTGATGTTTGACATACTTAGGTACATTATTTAGGAAGCTTTAAGATGTCTGAACTGATTCTGGTGAAATTTTGCTTCATGGGTTCCCCTTTCTTCCCTGTGAACTAAAAATAATAGTTCACTTTAAAGTTAAATTCCGAGTTTAAGGATACATAGCGAATTTTCGGCTCAATAACAAACTTAAAAAACAACAAAATAAACCGAATACAACACAATTATGGATTTTTCGGGAAGTAATATTAAATTAATCTTGTGGTACATCTTCTGTCTTTTGGAGAAGTGCAGTGACCATCACGCAAGCATTTCTGTAAGCTCTAAAGGAATCACTGATTGTTCTGGTACCCATGCACACTTAAAAATTCCTCTCTGCTTACCAAAGTATTACAGCCGTTAACCTTAACCTGGAACAGAAAAGTAACCATTCTCGGCGAAGCTGTGCTTTTCCTTTTCTTGAATGAAGTGAAAATATTTGATATAATGAGATATCATTTCTTGCCATTGTTGCAGAGGGTGGTGTGTGGAAACTAACAATAGTAGACTCAAGATAACCAATTTTAATTCGTACTTACAGGAGTAATAAACAGAAACAGTGGTTCTTCGGTCAAAATAAAGATATGGCAGAAATAAATGTAAAAAGGCATTACAATGTTTCATTTAGAAATTTCAACTAATGTAGAGGTGCTCCATGTCATGGAAAAGAAGAGTAACAAGAGAAAGAAATGAATAGAGCACATATGACAACAGAATAAACCACAGAGAAAGAATATAAAATCTCGTAAAGTGAGAAAGTAAGTTCAAGGAATAAAAGTAAATGCAAAAAATCTTGAAAACACGAAAAAAAGTATCTCTTTTAACAACTTGAAGCACTGCACTTCGTAAGCAGGAAGACAAATGGGACAGCATCAAATATTAGAAAAGTCCGCTATGCAGAAGGGACGCAAAAAATACTGTTCTTAAAAGATTTTGCAACCGTAATATTATCTGATATTCTATCCTATTTCCAGTATGAATATCAGAATTGCTGAGTTTTCTTGCTAGCTGAAGATGTGCGTCAGTGCTTTACTAATACACAAAAAGCGAAACAGTCCTCCAGAAAAATTCGCCGGAGCCTTCACGCCGGCGCATATAGCCTGCGACGTCACCACGCCCGTCGTCCATGGCCTACTCCACAAGCAACCAATTAAAACTTTCTGCTGTACCTGTGGGACTCGCCCAGAGCCGCTGAGGTCGCCTAGTGGACCTCTATCGGCTAATTCTTAAGCGCAGTTCACCAAATTATATCTCCTGAACATTTCCAGGTCGACTGCCTATTTCCACATATCCTCAAGTTCGAAATTTGGCCAGGAAGTGCTAGTTCTTACGAAGAATTTACATTTCCCTTAGGCGTTGCTGAAGACCGCTATATTCTTGATCTCAGGTTAACGTGCACTTTTCTCTAGTTAAAACGCTGGTACCGGATTTCCACTCCCACATCTTAAGTCGAACAAGTCGCGTTGAGGTGTGCCTGTGTAGAGGGGTGGTTGAGGTGTTTGACTGCATTCGTGACGGGTGGTCGTCCACTTCTTGTTACGACTTGTCGTTCGGGGAGTGTTCGTCCATACTAGTATAGGGAGGAAAGCAGGACTGTCACCTGCACATGAGTACGCTGGGGATGAGTGAATGGCATTTGATTTATTGTTTATGTATTATTCTTTTGTGTTTTAACGATTTAAGTGTCAATTAGGGTTGTTACACTACCGTCTGCTACTGCTATACCATAACCTTAAAGTAGGTGGCAGGTCGTGAATTATAACTATTTAGTTAAAACAATTATGGTATAAAGCAACAAAGTAGAGTTAACCTCTGAGAGGAATTTTGTTGTGTTGACCGAGTTGTACCTAACGGAGGTGGCTTATCGGAAATGAAAGTCAGAATTCCGTAAATATTTGAACAGTAACAAACAAAATTTTTGCCTATCTGCACTGTTTAACAGATAAAGAAAACGGTCGTCAGCCTAATTAGGCAAGAGAATGATTAACATTCTTGTTCAAGAAAATAGTTTTTAGTAACTTTAACGGACAAACACAACCTATACTTTGTCACACGCGAGTGCAATGAACTCTTACACATACATATGTTTACGGTAAGATTGAAGCTGACAGCTAGAACAGCACAAACTATTGGCAAAAATATAACAGATACCGAAACACACTATTACTTTCAAGGCTTGTTCAAACTGAATGGTCCTTATAACATTACTATTAACATTCACTGCAGGATCATAAATTCGACATAGGTTAAGTCTCTCTCAGTTAAATACTTTACTATTTAAAATGAGAGTTAATTGGAATCCACTAACAGGTTGCTTCTCACTATCTTTTGAATAAAGAAATTATGGTTCTCATAAATAGTGGTCTTCCCGTTACTTGTTACCTAGCATTAGCACAACAGACAAACTGTGGATCCTGTTATACTATTGAAATGCACTTCCAATACACAAGACAGACAAACACTTAGCAATCATGAACATATAATTTTCTACTATTGCAGTTTTCCACTTTTACTACAGTGAAACACGATGTTGACAAATTTGCAAGAAACTGACTCACCTTTTAAAATTTACTACAGGTAGCACTATGATCATTACCTAAGCAAAACTTTGTAAGCCTCAATTTTAAGAACATTAATTTATAAAAGAAACAGCAAATTGTCTTTATTACCACAGTCTTCTACTTTCAAGTAAATGATTAAATAGGTGACTTCGAAACTTCACAAAACTTCATTTACTGCCTCCCACAATTTCACTAAATCCACAGTAAATCTGAATATTCCCTTCTCATCAAAGATCAAAGAACATTATGTAATTAACTGTCAAACTTTGAGGCTTTCATTTTTTCCACAAAATAGGTCACTCGGTTATCATAGTTCCAATGGAGAGGAACCTGAGAGGTGTTGTGATAGGGAAAAAATCAAGGTAGGTACATAAATTCAGTTATAAGTTACCTTACATTTGTGCACACTAAATCGCCCAATAAGCTGATTCTTCACTGTACATTATTATAGTACTCCTTTACAGTCATTGCGCAATGTGGTGGCAACTGCATGTTGGTAGGCGGATTTGCAGACAGAATTGCTGGACTCTGGCCCTTCTTGGTGGCGATGGTGAAAACCAATTCCAGAATCGTTCCAGCTATTTATCCATCCATCCGAGGCATTGGAAAGTAGCAGAAAAAGCCTCTCTCGGAACCAGCACAATATGCAACTTTTACATGGCAGTGCACAGTTTGGTAGCTCGTCCCCGACTGACTCTCAATTCCACCTTTTCTACTTAGGCCAACCACAATTTGCGCGCGCTACACAGTTCTGTTCCCAAGGGGAACCACACTACCTCTTATACACAGAATAACTAAGAACCCTAAGCGAGGATCAGCAGTTTACATAACAGTGACCAAATACATTAAATAAAACAGAACATTGGCACATATTGACATTTCTACCAAAAATTATTAACACAAAATTACAATTATGTACACTAAGTTTTGTTCCCTCCAAATGGGATAAAGAATTTAAATGACACATACACTACTTTACAGAGAATCAAACCATGACTCAAAGTTTTTACAAAGAAAGGAGTAAACAATTTTGTGTTATCAACACAATCAAACACATTTACAGAAGCTGAATGAGGTAACATTAAATAAAACAAAAGCAAAATAAATCAGTAGAGTATTAGAGATAAGGTGTTACATATGCCTCATGTTTCGTTTAAGTTTCCCGTAAGGGAAACTTCAAGGGAACATCCATAACACCTAAGTGGTGTTGGCTACAAGAGAAAATTATACCATCCATCCTCTGTTCGTACAAAAATAAAAAAAAGAAATATTAAAGCCATACAGTATATACACTAATAAATTTCATACATTTCTTCCAAAAACTTCCTCAAAATAAAGCATTTACAGTATTTTTCATCCACAGACTGCTTTAAGGAAACTAATTTTCATCATTACACAATACATTTTTAAGCATGTTCATTTCATACACACACAGTTCAATTAACAAACAGTACATAAACTAATCTACATATTAGTAGAATAAGTATAGCCTTCAAATAAAAATACTAATAACAATAATAAACACATAGACATACAGCACATTTTGCAAGGTTCAGCAATTAATAAATTTAAAAAAAATCCAGTATGATTCCACATATGTACAAATTTTTTTAGACAAATAGGTGTGAGAACCTCTTCCAACTGATTATTTAAATACAAAAGCATCTTTTCAAGGTTTTTTTTTCAAAATTATTAACTTTATAGCTGCTCTTCCTTAATAGCAGTCCAAAATGTTTGTTACACATAACACACTAACATATTCAAAACTGATCTTCAATCATCACTGCTGTTTTAAAACAAGGCAGTCCAAAACTTTTAAGTTATTCCAAAGAAAACCTAGTATCAAAAACATCTACATCCATTTGAATAAGAATGCATTCATATTTTATAATATCTTTTCACTGACTTCAATAAGAATAGTCCGTTCATAACACATTGACCTATAAACCTAACTTACTTCACTGCTTGCCTCAGCACTAGCAGTCTATGTTACACATTCTGCCCATTTGTGGTTTGGCAGTCTTTGTATGTAAAAATTTAGGCATAAAACACAATTTAGATTAAGAACACTAAAAAATACACATTTTTAAATTGACACACTGCCCCATCCTCTAGGTCAGGCAGTTCATGATCACTCATCAACTCCTGGCCCCCACAACGGCAAGTCCTTTGGCTACTACTCACATAGCATATTTGGTAGTCCTCAACTTCAGGACCACAGCATTTTTATTCTTTTGTCTTGTTTTGCTGCCCAACAACATATTTTTGAGCAGTTTATTGTCATCATCTTTAAGTTTTTCATCATTATGTCACATTTTTCTTACCAATTGCATTAATGGTATAAAACATGAAACCTGTTAACTTTGAAACAGTAATTAGACACTGGTAATATTAAATTTTTCTTAACACCATGACAAAATCAGGTAATATACACATCATTAATCAAGTAAATTTTAAAGATATTTTTTGTGTAATGACAATGTTCAGGAGTTATTTGAGAGTCCCAGATTTGTGGTTTTTCTCCCCACCTTCTTACTCATCAGTATTTCTTTTATAGTCAATATTCAATTTACAGACTTTTAGGTCATCACACATGTGAAGATCAGGACAATAACTTTAAATCCTATTGCAAGTGATTTCTGCCAACCTTTTGTTTCGCTAGAAACACACATAACTCTCACATATATTTCACATACATTAGTCACGTTCATCTCCTCAGTTTTAAACACACATACATTTTTTCAACACCATATTTGCCCATTTTTTTCAAAAACATTTACATTTAGTCATATTATGGCATTCATTTACCTTTTTTTAGTAACCTATTCTTTTCTCATCTATACTTTTCCATTTACTTTTCTATTACATTTTCTTTTTACAATATCCACAATACTTATATTCATATTGATCATTTTCTAGTGTGCCCAATTTAATTATTGATTTACTTGTCCTCAAACAATACACAGTATCTTACCTTATTTCCACACTTTTGCTCGTCAGACACTTGACACTCCAAAGAGTGCATGTCCCCTGAGGCTTAACAACCCTCATCTGAGGACAAGTATCTTTAAGTAAACCACATGCTGCAAACATAAGCCCTTTCTGATTTTTAAGTATATAAGAAATAAATTATTATCTTGTGGAGTTCTTTGCACTTTCGTTAAGTTACTATAAGCATCATTAGTCATAATATTTTCAGGTTTGTCACACTATACCCCTATCCGCATAATTAGACTGGCAACAGTAAGTATTCAGTTGAAAATGAACAGTTCCTAAGCAAAGTCAAACAGTACACCACAGTAAATAAACAACCTGCCCCAGGTCTCAGGATCAACAAAACAGTAATTCACTTTCATGTAACACTCAGATACAATAATAATAGTCATGCATTATATTAACAGTATATACAAATACAGCATCCTGCCCCCAGTCTCTTTATTAACAAGGCAGTCTTTTATGGTTCATAAACCAATTACTTACGTGTGGTGGCTTTTTAGGCCTACTATTTTCTACACCTTTCACTAAGCTATTCAGATCTTGCCAACGTTTGGTTTCAACAGGTGGCTTTTCAGGTTTTGGAATTTCAAAGTCTTTAGCAAGATACAACATCTCCTGTCCTGCTATTATTTTATCGGGTGGTTCTCTTTGTTCCTGTAATTCACACTCATTTAAAACATTTGTTAAGGCTTGCCCCAGCATAGTATCATCTGGAGGTTCCTGCAAATTATGCCCCTGTGTTACATTACTGAATAATTCATTCGGTTTTGGCCCAATTCTACTTTCTATATCTTGCTTTAGAAAAATGTCACTAATTTTCTCATACCGTCTTTCAGTAAAAGTATATTCACTTTCGTTTACACCTGAGAATTCATCTTCACTGCAGTCATCACTACTCTCTTCTTCACCACCAGATTCACTTAAGTACTCGACTTTTGAACAATAGGGAAGTTAGTATATTCATTCTTATCTGTATTCAAATACCCTTCATCATCTGCACTATCACTGATTTCATTTTCGTCATCAGATTCTAGCAGGAAAGCAACTTTTAGACAGTGGAGCAGATTGTCACTAGATTTTTCAGCCACTTCGTTTTTCGATTCACTTTCTACACAATGCACACTACTCTCTTCCTCACCATCAGATTCACTTAAGTACTCCACTTTTGAACAATAGGGAAGTTAGTATATTCATTCTTATATGTATTCAAATACCCTTCATCATCTGCACTATCACTGATTTCATTTTCGTCATCAGATTCTAGCAGGAAAGCAACTTTTAGACAGTGGGGCAGATTGTCACTAGATTTTTCAGCCACTTCGTTTTCCGATTCACTTTCTACACAATGCACACCGTTTGGACACTCAGGTACTTCTGTTGTATCACTTTGAACGATTTCAGTCTTAACTACATACTTAATATAATCGTCATATACTTCAATAACCTTCATTTCACTGTTTCTTCTACTATCAGTTTCAGATAATCCTGCGAAATCCTACCAGACCTTCTTGCATGAGAACCAAAAAAATAGTTCAAATGGCTCTGAGCACTATGGGACTTAACTTCTCAGGTCATCAGTCCCCTAGAACTTAGAACTACTTAAGCCTAACTAACCTAAGGACACCACACACATCCATGCCCGAGGCAGGATTCGAACCTGCAACCGTAGCGGTCGCGCGGTCCCAAACTGTAGCGCCTAGAACCACTCGGCCATCCCGGCCGGCCTGAGAACCACAAAACACCTTTTCCTCAACAATAATTTCACCTGTACTGTTTGTAATGTCATGTTTATCAACGTGGCCATTTAACATAACTTTCACCTACACTCCTGGAAATGGAAAAAAGAACACATTGACACCGGTGTGTCAGACCCACCATACTTGCTCCGGACACTGCGAGAGGGCTGTACAAGCAATGATCACACGCACGGCACAGCGAACACACCAGGAACCGCGGTGTTGGCCGTCGAATGGCGCTAGCTGCGCAGCATTTGTGCACCGCCGCCGTCAGTGTCAGCCAGTTTGCCGTGGCATACGGAGCTCCATCGCAGTCTTTAACACTGGTGGCATGCCGCGACAGCGTGGACGTGAACCGTATGTGCAGTTGACGGACTTTGAGCGAGGGCGTATAGTGGGCATGCGGGAGGCCGGGTGGACGTACCGCCGAATTGCTCAACACGTGTGGCGTGAGGTCTCCACAGTACATCGATGTTGTCGCCAGTGGTCGGCGGAAGGTGCACGTGCCCGTCGACCTGGGACCGGACCGCAGCGACGCACGGATGCACGCCAAGACCGTAGGATCCTACGCAGTGCCGTAGGGGACCGCACCGCTACTTCCCAGCAAATTAGGGACACTGTTGCTCCTGGGGTATCGGCGAGGACCATTCGCAACCGTCTCCATGAAGCTGGGCTACGGTCCCGCACACCGTTAGGCCGTCTTCCGCTCACGCCCCAACATCGTGCAGCCCGCCTCCAGTGGTGTCGCGACAGGCGTGAATGGAGGGACGAATGGAGACGTGTCGTCTTCAGCGATCAGAGTCGCTTCTGCCTTGGTGCCAATGATGGTCGTATGCGTGTTTGGCGCCGTGCAGGTGAGCGCCACAATCAGGACTGCATACGACCGAGGCACACAGGGCCAACACCCGGCATCATGGTGTGGGGAGCGATCTCCTACACTGGCCGTACACCACTGGTGATCGTCGAGGGGACACTGAATATTGCACGGTACATCCAAACCGTCATCGACCCCATCGTTCTACCATTCCTAGACCGGCATGGGAACTTGCTGTTCCAACAGTACAATGCACGTCAGCATGTATCCCGTGCCACCCAACGTGCTCTAGAAGGTGTAAGTCAACTACCCTGGCCAGCAAGATCTCCGGATCTGTCCCCCATTGAGCATGTTTGGGACTGGATGAAGCGTCGTCTCACGCGGTCTGCACGTCCAGCACGAACGCTGGTCCAACTGAGGCGCCAGGTGGAAATGGCATGGCAAGCCGTTCCACAGGACTACATCCAGCATCTCTACGATCGTCTCCATGGGAGAATAGCAGCCTGCATTGCTGCGAAAGGTGGATATACACTGTACTAGTGCCGACATTGTGCATGCTCTGTTGCCTGTGTGTATGTGCCTGTGGTTCTGTCAGTGTGATCATGTGATGTATCTGACCCCAGGAATGTGTCAATAAAGTTTCCCCTTCCTGGGACAATGAATTCACGGTGTTCTTATTTCAATTTCCAGGAGTGTATTATTAATTGTGCAGACGTCTTTTGCGTGGCATATTTCATCATAACCTTCCCCACATCTACGTCTTTTATCTCATATACATCAGTAACAGTACAAATATTCTCCATTTCACTCGCCTTTTCTGGCTCCCTTTCATTCTTTAATGATGCATTTTCGCACGATTCCGATATTGAGTTATCCTTATCATATGACATATTAACTTTATTTCCAGTTTTACATTCGTATATTGCTGAAACCGGCCCAAGGAAGTGTCCGATCCCGCCTCTTCTGTTTCTCTTTACGGCAGCTATCTCGTTCTGATCTCGGCCATTTGTGTATGTTGCCAAGTGCAATGTTCGTTGCTCCGGCAAACGCTGGCCCGAGCACAAACGGTCACGTGACTTCGCACTGGGTTTGCCACAACGTATCACTCCGCGGACGTATTCCCCAGGTGCGACCTTAAACTTCCTGCCACGTATTTTGCATCCTTCCTTATCGAATCTATTAATTGGTATCTTTTCTTTGGGCCCAAAACCAGTTTCCGCGTGAATCCGGCCCGTAACACACGCGGGTTTCAGTATTCCATTTCGTCCCTAGTTTGGAAATTCCGCGCCATGTATCCCCTTCCGCTAGTCGTATAATTTTCTCTTCCTCTCGCGCGACCTCTCTGAATCGTGTTTACACGAAATCTATCATTTTCAGGTCGTTCAGTTTGGTCATTACTTTCTCGCGAATAATTGTTGTTATTATGGGGACGAGACTCGCGATTTATTCGCCATTGATCTTCATCCTCTACCCTTTCCAAGAACGCAGAAAAACTTCTATTGGTACTCCCAACATATCGTTCAGAATCCTCAGGCAATTTCTGCCAAAGAACCCAAACGATCTCAACTTCAGTCCTCCTAGCCTTCAGATGTATCAACTTTCTGTACCATGATTCCCAAAACTCTTTCATGGTTTGCCTACCTCTGATATCATACAGTCTGGCCATTAGAAACTTTTCTAGCCATGGTTGCAATACCAGACCAACAGGCAACACAAGCTTTAGTCAATAACTGGTTATTGATGTTTGGGGTGCCTGATACAATAATGACGGATCAGGGAACGAACTTCATGTCCAAATTACACAGTTGTGTCGGTTATTGAGAATTAGAAAATTACGGACCAGTCAATTTCATCCGCAGGCGAATGGGAGAACGGAGCGTGTACATAAGACAATTTCAAAAATGCTAAGTTATTATGTGAATGGAAACCATGATAACTGGGACGTTTATCTTCCGTACGTGGTATCGAGCTATAACACCAAAATACGTTCGGGGATCGGAACGTCACCGTTTGAGATGGTATATCGAAGAAAGGTGCCATCGGCGTTTGACGTTCTATGTCCAAAATCGGGAGCTAAAGGGGACACAGTGAGGAAATTTGCATGGACAATACGGGAAATCTGGAAGAGGGCACAGAAGGTCAATATGAAAGCTTTGGAAAGGCAGGAAGAACAGAATAAGCGGTTGGGACCTTTACCACAGTACAGGGTAGGTCAATGGGTACTGATCACGAATTCATATACACCAAAGGGAGAGACGAAAAAATTCTTGGCGAAGTACCACGGACCATACCAGGTCGTGGAGATGACTTCGCCTGTAAATGTTAAAGTGCAACTGCCAACAAAAGCATCCATTATCCACGTGAGTAGAGTGAAGCCGTTTAGAGGAATGGTGGACAAATTATCTCAATTACAAGGAAGTGACCCTTATTGCAGAGGCTAGGCAAAGCAAACGGAAGAAGAAGGTCGCGGCGGAGGGACAACAGCGGACGCATACCGTTCCGTATGCGTTATGCTCACTGAGGGAGTAAATTATTATATGTGTAATATTGTATGTCGTGTTTACATTTTGTGTTTTTGTATCAATGGATAATTTTTAATTTTGTGTCTTGGTGGGTCAGATAATGGTATCGTTTATCTTGTTTGTTGCTTTAGTTTCGTCATTGTATGGGGGAGACTATTTTTTTAGTACATAGTTAACTAAAAGGAATTTTTGAGAATGTCGTACGATGCTGTAGTGACTTGTAGTGGGAAGGGGTTCTGGACAGAATCTGACGTATTTAAAGTCCACGTTAAATACAGAATTCTTGGTAACTTGCATTCCTTTATTAATGGACAGAAAGGATCTATCACGGTTAATAAACTATTGGAACACGTTCGAACGTTACAACAGCATCGTACCTACAGAATAATGACAGTGAGCATTTCGGCCTTAGGGTGTGCCGTTTTTCTATATGTCTTGAGTATAGCGTTGTCGAGAGTGTGGAAACGTGCACCAGTAGAGGAGGTTTCTACACATCAGTTGCCTACGGCAAGGGTAACCAGTGTAGACAGTGTACAGTTCTTTAGTTTTAGTCTGTAGCATGTAAGATTTGTGAACAAGGTATGTTCACGCAGCCACAAGCCACGGCTGTTATATTTGGATGCAGGAAAAATCTTGTTGAAAGGAGAGATGTGTGCTGCGCTAGTATTAGTCTTAGTCGTAGCAAAGGGGAGATTTGTTAAAATTCAGTAAAGGCGCGATTGGGCGGTGAAGATTATTGCCAATGGCAGTGTGTGGTAATAGTCGGCAACCAGTAGGCCAGGCAGAGTAAACATGGCACGGAGCTGCAGCGGCGTCTTGCACGTACGAGTTGTTTGGAGTGGTGAAATAGCAAGGCAGGGAACTGCAGCATTGCTTCAAGTTATTGCGATGTATGGGGCGAGGCAGTAGGCCAGAGCCAGGAGGGAGATGTGTAAATGACTGACGTATGCGAATTTACACCTGCCATAGTTTCTGTCTCTCTCTGACACTACGTCAGAAGTGAGGGGAAAAGCCGTATAAATAGTCAGGCACTTTTAGTGTGAGTGACCTTGGCCTCATCCTCGACCGTCACCTCACCTGAACCCCTCACCTCCTGGCCATCCAGCAGGAAGCTCATTCCCGCCTCCGCCTCCTGAAACTCCTGTCTGACTGGACATGGGGATTGCATCTTTCCACCATCCTCCACACCTACAAATCACTCATCTGTCCTATTATCTGTTATGCCAGCGTTGCCTGGATCTCCTCACCCACCCGCTTTTACAAAACCCTCCAAATCCTCGAACGCCATGTGCTCCACCTTGCCTTCTGTATCCGCCTTCCTTCCCCCACACAGCTCCTGTATGAACTCATCCGCTTGCCCCAACTCCTCCTTTACCTCCATCTCCACATCCTCTACAATCTCCACAGGCTTGATCGCCCCCCACCCCCTGCTTTCCTCCATCCTCTCCACCCCCAGCCCGTTTCCGCACCTCTATCGCTGTATCCCTCCCTCTCTTCACCTCCACACCCTACATCTCCTTCATCAGGGCAATTTCCAGCGCCTCCCTCTCCCGGTGACATATACCCTTCCTTCCAACTATAACCTGGCCTTGTACCCTCCCCCCTCCCAAGGGCCTCCTTTTTCCTCAGCCCTCCTTCTCCCAGAGTGGATTTTCCTCCTTCCCTCCTAGAGTCCCTGCACCCCCTCCTCAGCTGATTTCCTCTCTCATCCCTTCCCTTCCCAGCCCTCCTCCGGCGCGCCCCCCACCTCATCCCCCTTTGTCTCCCCTCCTCCTCACCTCCTTCCCCTACTTCCAATTTCCATTGCCCCCCTCCCATGCAGATCCTCCCAGGTTTTTATTCGGTATCAGTGTGCTACATTAGTGTTGTGTTTCGATGCCATTCAACAGCTTCATCTAGTGATGTGGGTTTTAATTGTGTGCTCGACCTGTTTATCGTACATGACAGTTCCTTGATACGCCGCCCATCATGTGGCTGTTTTACTTGTTCTACGGACTTTTATGCTCCGGCCATACTTTGCCTGGTGCCTTTTAACGCAGTTGGTAGTTTTTTTTTGTGTAACATACTTTTTTAGATTTTTATCTCCGATGTATAGTCACCGCTTTGTATTTCTCATTTGCTTCAGTTCCGCTTCTTTTGCTTCTATAATATTTTTAAATGTCTTCCTGACTATTTATGCCTCTTGGCTGAAGAGCAGCACTTATGCTGCTGCCAGCCTGCCCCTGATGGGGAATGGAAATAATACAGGAAAAAAAGCTCTAGGGGTGTGCCAGGTCAGTCGAGAGTCGGGTCGGACCTGTGCTGGTCTACCCTTATAGGGGCCAGTCTGGCAGCGATGTTGTAAATATTCTGTATAACCTGTATATTGTCTCTATATACTTGTTTGGGCTGTATTCCACCTCCAGGGACACAACACCAGGGCGGGACAGAATGGAAACCAGGTACTAGGAGCGCATGGTCTGCCTGAAGGAGGGCAGTGACAGCGGTCTGCAGCGGATCCAGGACGAGCCACATTCCTTTCCCACGTGGTGCACCGGGGTAAAGACGAGGTTTACGCTGCAATGGGCGTGGCAGCACTGCAGCGGCACCAGAGACGGTGGCAGGTGTTACCATCCAGCAAGCACCTTAGCGGCAAGTTGCGGCACAGCATCCAGGACGGCGCGGGTTCGAGTCCGGTCCTGTCCTGGAAGCATCTGTGACCTGAGGGCCACGGGTGACCATTACAACCACCTTCGTCCCACGGTCAGACAGAGCAGGCCAATCGGGGCAGGGAACGGCGGGGACCAGGTGCTGTAGCAGTCTCCGGAATTGCAGGCAGCTATGCGATGCAAGATGCCACGCCTCGGCGAGCGGCGACCGGGCAGAAGGCGGCCGCCTTCCAGCTGAGCGGCTTGATGACAGAGCAGCGGTGTCGGCAAACCAAGAGTTGCTCAGCCGGCTGGACTCACGGGACAACGCAGCGGGCGGCAAGCCGACACCACTCTGCACCCGTCGTAATACTGTAAATTATGTGAATGAAGGAATACTTCCGAATACAGCTGTATCACTCTGCACTGCCCCTTGACGCTACTGAACTTGCTCGGCCACCTGACGAAATACGATGCGGTGGGTCCCGGCTTCAGCTCGGCCATCTGGAGTCCTGGGTTCGACCATCGACTCTCCACAACAGGACTATCAACAGTGGTTGTAAAAGGATCTTAACAGAGAGGAACCGGAGACACGAAACACGCTTTGTCAATGAAAATCAGTTTTTAAATACACTCCTGGAAATGGAAAAAAGAACACATTGACACCGGTGTGTCAGACCCACCATACTTGCTCCGGACACTGCGAGAGGGCTGTACAAGCAATGATCACACGCACGGCACAGCGGACACACCAGTAACCGCGGTGTTGGCCGTCGAATGGCGCTAGCTGCGCAGCATTTGTGCACCGCCGCCGTCAGTGTCAGCCAGTTTGCCGTGGCATACGGAACTCCATCGCAGTCTTTAACACTGGTAGCATGCCGCGACAGCGTGGACGTGAACCGTATGTGCAGTTGACGGACTTTGAGCGAGGGCGTATAGTGGGCATGCGGGAGGCCGGGTGGACGTACCGCCGAATTGCTCAACACTTGGGGCGTGAGGTCTCCACAGTACATCGATGTTGTCGCCAGTGGTCGGCGGAAGGTGCACGTGCCCGTCGACCTGGGACCGGACCGCAGCGACGCACGGATGCACGCCAAGACCGTAGGATCCTACGCAGTGCCGTAGGGGACCGCACCGCCACTTCCCAGCAAATTAGGGACACTGTTGCTCCTGGGGTATCGGCGAGGACCATTCGCAACCGTCTCCATGAAGCTGGGCTACGGTCCCGCACACCGTTAGGCCGTCTTCCGCTCACGCCCCAACATCGTGCAGCCCGCCTCCAGTGGTGTCGCGACAGGCGTGAATGGAGGGACGAATGGAGACGTGTCGTCTTCAGCGATCAGAGTCGCTTCTGCCTTGGTGCCAATGATGGTCGTATGCGTGTTTGGCGCCGTGCAGGTGAGCGCCACAATCAGGACTGCATACAACCGAGGCACACAGGGCCAACACCCGGCATCATGGTGTGGGGAGCGATCTCCTACACTGGCCGTACACCACTGGTGATCGTCGAGGGGACACTGAATAGTGCACGGTACATCCAAACCGTCATCGAACCCATCGTTCTACCATTCCTAGACCGGCAAGGGAACTTGCTGTTCCAACAGGACAATGCACGTCCGCATGTATCCCGTGCCACCCAACGTGCTCTAGAAGGTGTAAGTCAACTACCCTGGCCAGCAAGATCTCCGGATCTGTCCCCCATTGAGCATGTTTGGGACTGGATGAAGCGTCGTCTCACGCGGTCTGCACGTCCAGCACGAACGCTGGTCCAACTGAGGCGCCAGGTGGAAATGGCATGGCAAGCCGTTCCACAGGACTACATCCAGCATCTCTACGATCGTCTCCATGGGAGAATAGCAGCCTGCATTGCTGCGAAAGGTGGATATACACTGTACTAGTGCCGACATTGTGCATGCTCCGTTGCCTGTGTCTATGTGCCTGTGGTTCTGTCAGTGCGATCATGTGATGTATCTGATCCCAGGAATGTGTCAATAAAGTTTCCCCTTCCTGGGACAATGAATTCACGGTGTTCTTATTTCAATTTCCAGGAGTGTAGAACATGAACTGATGATATTAATGAATGCCAGACAATCTCGAACAGTTTCTGAACTAACATTGCGATCTGCAGTGGTATTGACGTTCAGAGTCGGTTACTTCGAAAAAGAGCGTTACTAACAGTGATAGGTGAAGCTCTTCAATGGGCTTTGGAACACAGCTGCTGAACGATAGTTTACTTGAGGAGTGAGATGTGGTCCGACGAGTCCCGGTTTCTTATCATTTCAAATGAAGTAATATTTCGAGTGCACTGATGACCAATTGTGACGATTAACCAAGAGTGTGAGGGGGATGATCTTCAGGCCAAGGCTAGTTCTCCAAGGTTTTGCGGGCATTTCTTGTATTAAGATGTAGGCCCAATCATTCTGGTTTCAGCTAACTTGAATCTGGGTTTTTATTTCAACATTCTCGTTGACTATGTACTTCCTTTTCTTCTACATCTTCATAGTGAGTATATTGTGGGCGCCTGAGATGACCACATCAGTCACTGTTCACATGTCTACACTCATGTTTTCCTGCACCTAGCCACAAGGGCCAACTATATCACCTTATGCTATTCCCCTAGCAAATGTCTGAGGCCATTTGGAACAGCGAGTGAATCAAAGGGATCAAAATTACTGAAATTTAGTAGCTCTACGAGTTATAACTATCCATGTGTGGCTTTATCAGGACTTAACGTATCTGATAAAACATATGGAATCTCTTTCGCACAGAACTGAGGCCATTACGAAGGTTATACGAGGTGTTACACGGTATAGATAGATCTCCTGATGATGTCAAATGTTTTGGAAGGTCTACATATCATGTCAAGTGCGAGTACTATGAGTCAATGAAAACACTTGCTTTTGAAACATGACATGCTATGAAACTATAATTGTGCACCACGTTCTTCTCCCACTCAGTGAGCTTGTAGCGACTGCATGCGTAAGTGGATGTTGATGATGATGATTGGTTTGTGGGGCTCTCAACTGCGCAGTCATCAGCGCCCGTAAAAAGTCGCAATTTTGACACAGTTAAATTTTTTCACAGCCCAATCTAGCCACTGTCACGAATGGTGATGAAATGATGAGGACAACACAAACACCCAGTCCCTGGGCATAGAAAGTCCCCAACCCAGCCGGGAATCGAACCCAGGGCTCTGTGATCCAGAGCCAGCAACGCTAACCACTAAACCACGCGCTGAGGACGCATACGTAAGTGGACCTCATATAGCCAGATGTTGCATTTAGCGGCGAGGGCGCAGAGACACGTCCACACCGAGACCTGATTGGGCTTGCAGCACCGCAGTTACCGGTTGCAATCACGGAGCCAGTCGGCACATAGCCTGAAAGGCAGCGCAGGGCCCAAAGAGTGGCAGTGGCTGACAAGTCTATGGTGTGTCGCTAGGGGCGTCGAGTTGGTGCACTGGCTAAGGTCGTTTCAATCTGGCGGGATGGCCCAGGATACACCAGGTCTGAGTGAGTCGGATCTACAGAGCTGATAAGGACACATTCGTCTGAGCCGATGGCAGAGGCTCTTGCGGGAAGCAACTCACAAGTCATCGGATGGCAGCTTATATGGTGCACATGGCAGGCTTGTTTTGCTTTGGTGTGGCTGGCCCAAGGAGCTGCCACAGGATGGTGTTCAGTGCAGTAGCCCTCTAGAATACGTTCACAGACACCAAAGAGAACAGACATCGGGGAAGCAGAGCCTGTGGAGCAAGAATGAACCGCAACGGTCACCTTAAGGCCTCTTGGACCCTGATGAAGCAGACTGTCTGGAGCCCAGAACAGCATGGGAGCAGCAGAATTGGACTGAAATGGCCAGTGCGTTACATGGCCAGTTGTAACATAGACATCGTGGAGGTGCGGTAACATACGGTGCTTCCGATGCAATAAATACAAATGGTGGGCATTGACAATCGTCAGAGCTGGTGGTGCTGTGTACCAGGATCAGCGAAGTTGTTTTTTGTTGGTTTTTGAATTGTTTGTTGCTGTGAAGAAACAAGTTGGAGCTTGTAAGGGATCTGTGATGCCACGAACATCGATGCTAGTATCCGACGCCCAGGTCGATAGCAGACAGGAATCGATTGTCGAGCGCTGCAGGAAGCAGTGAGACTAGTGTCGAGGGCAGAGTAGCACTGGGGAGTGTCGAGTGAGAAGCACTGTTGGAGAGACGGGCAAGAATGGTGGTCGAGTGAGTTGTAAACGGTAAAATTCACCGGAGTATGACGAGTGAGCACGTCCCCCTGATCGTCGTGCGGTTGACCCTCACTAATAACGATTTGCGAGTGATATGAAACAGAAAGTAACAAGTGCCGAATTACGTGTTTCGCGTCAACCGCGTCGGCCAGCAACAACTATGGATTGCAGTGAGGATTGTTGTGAATGTTAACCATCAGCATTGCGTGTGACGAAACACTGAAAATCAGCCATCAATAAAAAGATATAATCATAACTAGACATGTACGGCGAAGGTAGCAACTGCCTCAGAATTTGTGTGTTAGTAGAAAATATATATATATATATATATATATATATATATATATATATATATATATATATATATATATCAGTTTGTACATCGCTACCTTTGTGGTCCTTAATAATAGACAAACTTTCAATCATTCCACTATTCAGTCTCAAAACAGACGCACTCGGTTGAAATACCCCCGAAACCACAGCAGAAAAACCGATAGCCTTTCATCCATAAAGCACACGGTCATATAATCATAATAATTGTTTGGCGGCTGTGATAAATTACACAAAATCCAATAAAGAAATTAAACGGGGGTGTTTCAAGCTGCGGGTGATTTGATTGTGCCAGAAGTGCATTTAAGTGTATTTCCGTGCTGTGGCCATGCTGTTACACAAGTGTACCATTATTGTTTTGAACTGAAAACACGGAGAAGCTATTTGTGATAAGTCACTGAACCCTTTGCTTGTTTACGTGTTCTGCTGGGAGATGCTACAGCAGATTGCTTACTTGTGTAAACAGTGTTATCCTGTCTGTTGTTCTGGACGCGGGAAATTGTCGGTGTTAGTAGACGGTTGATCCTTCTAGTGAACCATTTTCCTTGTTGCTGTTTTAATTTGTTGTCCTCTTGTCAAGTGACCAGTTGGCGGATGTCATATTGTTTTATCTACATAATTTATGCTTATATATTAGAATAAAGAGTGTTTGTTCCCTTGTGCGCTTTCCTGCTGAGTGTAGTATATTAACTAACACGTATTTTCTTCTGTTATAAGCCGGGTTGGGTTAGTGTTGCCCTATCGAACACACTTATGCCAAGCATCTAAAACCAACTGTTATCTATAACTATTAAGGCATGGAAACAGCATAGGAGCACTTACTGTAGTGTTGACAGTCTTATTTTAGGCACTAATTTCACGACCCTGTGTATGTATGTAAAAATTAACACTACAGTGCTTGATATAAACATTAAAATTTTTTGTGTTGCATACATATTTCTCGAGCATATTAGACTTGGAAAGAATATTCTACACCTTTTTGAAAAATCACATAGATGGAAAACAATTACTTTAAGGCTTACATCAAGTGTGGCAGAAACAGCCAACGCTTAACGCTTTTACCAGCCCAGATATTTGCTGCTGACAATAAGTAACTAATGATACAAGGATCGAACTCTTGACTTATTTACAGGAAACTGAGACGTTAAACAGAACTTGATTTTATTAGGCATTTTTCAGGGTTTGTAGAACAGTATTTCAAGGAAAACTCATGTTTGACAACTACTATTACTAACACATCAATAACACGCTGCAAGCAAATCTTTCTGAAGGCAGTAATAGAAACATAGTTTGCAACATTTTTCGGTACTTTACGCATTTCAGACACTTTGTCTGATTTTTTGATAAATATTTCGGATAATTTTCAGGACAGCCCAGATAAAGCTCTTAAATTTTAATCCCAGGCTTTGATTTGAGAAGAGGGAAGTTAGGTGACGCAGTTGTTTAATATATGATTAAAGTCGATCAGAAACTTTTGAAAACAGCTGAGATGAGGTACACTGTAATTGGCTCTTTCATTTTAATGATGACTTAAACACTACGCTATGATTAGTGGAGAGGAGAGGGAGGTGTGTAATGGATTCTTTGATAAATAATTCATATCTGTGAGCATAGCCCAGATGGGGCTATTGTAATTGCCTATTTCATTTCAACACTAGGCTCTGATTGAAGGAAAGAAGAGGGAGGTGGAACACTATGTAGTGTACCGTATGCACTCTATTTTGCGTATACAGAGGGTTCAAAAATGGTTCAAATGGCTCTGAGCACTATGGGACTCAACTGCTGAGGTCATTAGTCCCCTAGAACTTAGAACTAGTTAAACCTAACTAACCTAAGGACATCACAAACATCCATGCCCGAGGCAGGATTCGAACCTGCGACCGTAGCGGTCTTGCGGTTCCAGACTGCAGCGCCTTTAACCGCACGGCCACACTGGCCGGCTCAATGAAACAAAATGGCATACCATTACAATCTTTGCACGACGGGACGTTTATTTTATGTGTTCAAAGTGACCCCCATTAGCAGCCAAAAATGTCGACATCGCTGAACTGTTGACCTACCTACGACTGTCTACGTGTTACCAGTGTGAGAGCCGTACAGGACGCCTCGATGGTTTCTCGTAGACCGGTCTGTGTGGGTGGCTACTGTTGATAAACTTCGTCTTTCTTTGTCCCCCATTGGTGGAACTCAGGACGTCGAACGTCTGGGGATCGTGGTGGGTACTCATCAGCTCCTCTTCGGCCTATTCATCGCCCAGGTAGATTTTCATCCAAGTAGGCTCTGACATCTCTGTGGTAGCGAGAGGGAGCGCCATCTCGTTGTAGGTAAAACCTTGCATTTGCAAACACCTCTCGGATGGCAGGTAAAATCGTTGTTTGACACCACATTGCACTCGAATAAGCGCGTGTTTTTATGTACCTAATGGAGGGCCATCTGTTGATCGTTCACAGATTAAAACAGTGCTCAGTATTGTCGTTGAAGCCAGTATCCACACACCCCAGCTGCCGGAGGGGTGTCTTTCTCTACCTTGTCTCCAAGATCGCAACCGATTTACCCACTCAGTACCCAATCAAGCTTTCGTTTGCAGTCGCAACAAACAAAACTCAATGTCAGAAGAGCGGGGAAGAGCTGGTGTACAGAGAGGAGGGAGGGAGGAAATTGACATAGAGAGGGCGAAAGAGAGACAGAGCGATGGAGTGCGAGAGGGGGATGAGGTGATGGATAGAGAGGGATGAAGAAGGAGGAGATGCGCAGACAGAAAGAGGAAAAGGTGATGGACAGGGAGAGGGGAGGAGAATTTGATTAGCACCTTTATCCAGTTACCATATGTATTTAGCAATTACAAGACTTGCCAGGTTCGCTAGTAAATCACTTCATTGTTTAGTTTTTGTCATTTTCAGGTGTTTTATTTATTTATTTTTTTCACAGTACTATCACTACAGTTCAGAATATACAACACTTTTCGCTTTTCGGGTGCTATGTGGAAAGATCATGAACTGGTTTTCTGAAACATGGCCAGCGTTAAGGGAATAGATGGGGTGGTTGGGGGGGGGGGGGGGGGCGAGTAGAGGATTAGCGGGACAAAAGTACCTAGGTGCAGGTGTCTAATTAAATGGAAATCAAACGTACGCTTTAAAATCTGCACCTATGATTTAGAACTAAATATTTTAGCGCTGGAGGCTCTCAGTAGGTTTCTCGATGTACTCGTATCCGGCAACCTGCGTGAACCAGGATCATGCTCCATATTTCTAGCGTTCCTTGTCGCTGTACCTATGGCCGTGTTAAATTCTCAGACTTAACGTGTAGTTTGCAGAGATACACATGTGGGGTTTTATGTACATCATTGACCAAAGGTCGTTAAGGTTACTACGACTTTGACTCGTTGTTGCTACCCACAATTAAATTCTCTGTCTACATCTGTATCTATATTCCGCAACCCATCTTACCATGATGTTGGTGGAGTGTGCTTCGCTTACCAGTACCATTTCCTACCTTTCCTGCTCCGATCGCGAAAGCTATGTAAGGGAAATGTCAATCTGTACGCCTCCCTATTAGCTCGAAATTACCTGGACCTTTTTTTTTTTTTTTTTTTTTTTTGCCATACTAACTCTGCGTCATGTATACGCGAGGAAGTAATGTGCTATTTCCTCTTCATGAAATGTATAATTTCAAACAGTAGACGTTTCCGACGAAACAGTCTCTATAATGTGGCTCTGCCATCCTCTGTTTGTAGTCAGCAATTGCCGTCCACTGCGTTTGTATCACATCGTTTTGCAGGTGACTGGGTCTGGCGCTGGTTTTACCCGAACTGAAGTTCTCACGGTAAACCCCGACACAAACTTGCCTGGAAAACACACAGCCTGCATACTTCGGAGATGTAATGTACCATGTACCGGGCACCCGCGATATGGACTCGATGAAATCGGCTGATATCACGTGTCTTGAATGGGCTACGTTTGACAGTCACGCTGATGACCACTGTAAGGTCTGACAACGTCCAAGTAATTTAACATAACACTGTTGTAACAAACGCCTCTGAACTCCCTTCTTTCTCTCTCCCTCTGTCTCTTTCTCTCTCTCACTCTGTCCGTTTATCTGTCTGTCTTTCAGTTCCTCCCTTCCCCGACTTTCAATTTATCGCGAATAAAAACAATCCTGATAGGGGTTAGTTTTATAACCATAAAAAGTGTTTCAGTAGCATCTCCTTCTGTCTTTCTTGGCGCTTAAATCTACTGGCCATACTAAATAATATTATTTTACTGTTATTGTTCCCCTACCGATTACCTCAATACTTCTTCAGTCCCTCTGAGTGAGTTTATCTGTGCTCAAGTAACGAGATGGTGCTTCCCAATCCTCAGTGAATAAACTTTTAATATTATTTATTATTATTATTATATTTACATTCAATCTAGGAAACGTGATTTCTTGGATGTCTTTATTTACTATAAACTTGAAGATATGAGTGCTCCTCTAAGAAAGAGAGAACTTTTTTTTTTTTTCAAGTTAAGCTCATTTCAGAACATAAGTTAACAGGGAGGGTTCGTCTCCTAAGAAATATTCTAGGACTAACAAGCTGACAGAATATCTGAAACGAAGATGTTCGTCAAAAATAGTTTTAAGTCAGCAAAAAGAACTGGGGCACGCACGGAAATAAAGAGTTTTCGATGCGTAATCCATTATGAAAAGCGAGCTATTTTTTTGTAGATCCACATAGAGCGATAGTGAATAATGATTACGACAGGGAATTCATATCCCGTAACGATTTAAATATTGCTTTCTTACTGCAGTTCACTCTCATGCTCGCTGAACAATACCAACATCACTGTCCAACGGGGAGAGTGCATCGTATCTAATGACTACGTCGTCTACTGTGTCTCAGATTTAAAATTAATTATTTTCTTGTTTGCAAAATTCGTTGTCCATCTACACTATGCCCAAACATCCTATTGTATTTACAGCTACTGGGTATGGTAAAATAACGTGAACACCTGTACTTACTTTGGAATGGTTTATTAATAAGGGATTGGACCGCAGTTTTCCCATAATACAGCCGCGATCCTTCTTTGAATATTGGCATATAATCTGCTCCGGAAGCTTCGCTTCAATACCGTCCACAAGGGTTCGATAATGTTCAAGTCCGGGAACTGTGCTGGTCAGGGAAGACGCTGCAGTTCAGTTTCATGCTCCTCATACCACGACTGTTCTGTCCTGGCTGCGTGAATGGGTGCATTATCGTCCTGAAATATGGCATCATTGTGGGGGAACAACGTTTGAATCATGGGGTGCACCTGATCACCTAAAGTTTTTACGTAATCGTTGGCTGTAACACAGCCTTTGAGAGTAATGATGGAATCGGCAGAATACCATGATATGGCTGCACGCACCAGCACACTTCCACCTCCATGCTTAACCGTTGGAATCAAGGAATCAGGACTGTAGACTTCTTTTTGCGCTTTCCAGACGTAAACCCGGCCCGACATTGGAAATAACGAAAACGTTGACTCGTCGGACCATTTAACGTGTTTCCACTTATCAGCCGGCAAGGAATTATGCTGTTGGCTGCATGTTTTGCATTTCTTTGCGTTGGCTGTCGTCACTAACGGCTTCGTTATAGCAGCTCGTTGATGAATATTCGCTTTATGGAGTGCTCGGCGGACGGTGTCGATAGGTTCAGGGTCTCGAAAATGATTTTTGATCTCTGCAGTCACTTTAGCCGCCATAGCTATGTATTGTTTTCACATACTTCACGCTAGCGTACAACGTAGTTTTGATTTGCGCCCACTATGTCTTTCCATGTTTTGTGTAGGTTGTCATGACTGTTGAGATGTTGCTCTTGAAACATTCAATAAGTTGGGTGTCTGATGCTTCAGCTAATCGGGTCCCCACACTCTGCCCTCTTTGGAACTCTGTTAGGTCTATCATTGCACGTCGACCTCGGCCTCTGAATGCAATTATGAAGTGTGCACTACTGTTAAACAACCTGCACTGATGCCTATTCCGTACTGAACACGCACAGTTCAGCGCCACATTGCATTTTTTGAAGTGAATTAATATCATATCGGGAGAAAATTTGAAATATTGTTTGAAAAATACATTCCCTAGTAAAATCATATTTCCATTTTACATGGTCTATTATGGTGTATTTGTTGTTGTTGTTGTTGTGGTCTTCAGTCCTGAGACTGGTTTGATGCAGCTCTCCATGCTACTCTATCCTGTGCAAGCTTCTTCATCTCCCAGTACCTACTGCAACCTACATCCTTCTGAATCTGCTTAGTGTATGCATCTCTTGGTCTCCCCCTACGATTTTTACCCTCCACGCTGCCCTCCATTACTAAATTGGTGATCCCTTGATGCCTCAGAACATGTCCTACCAACCGATCCCTTCTTCTGGTCAAGTTGTGCCACAAACTCCTCTTCTCCCCAATCCTGTTCAGTACCTCCTCATTAGTTATGTGATCTACCCATCTAATCTTCAGCATTCTTCTGTAGCACCACATTTCGAAAGCTTCTATTCTCTTCTTGTCCAAACTATTTATCGTCCATGTTTCACTTCCATACATGGCTACACTCCATACAAATACTTTCAGAAACGACTTCCTGACACTTAAATCTATACTCGATGTTAACAAATTTCTCTTCTTCAGAAACGCTTTCCTTGCCATTGCCAGTCTACATTTTATATCCTCTCTACTTCGACCATCATCAGTTATTTTGCTCCCCAAATAGCAAAACTCCTTTACTACTTTAAGTGTCTCATTTCCTAATCTAATACCCTCAACATCACCCGACTTAATTCGACTACATTCCATTATCCTCGTTTTGCTTTTGTTGATGTTCATCTTATATCCTCCCTTCAAGACACCATCCATTCCATTCAACTGCTCTTCCAAGTCCTTTGCTGTCTCTGACAGAATTACAATGTCATCGGCGAACCTCAAAGTTTTTATTTCTTCTCCATGGATTTTAATACCTACTCCGAATTTTTCTTTTGTTTCCTTTACTGCTTGCTCAATATACAGATTGAATAACATCGGGGAGAGGCTACAACCCTGTCTTACTCCCTTCCCAACCACTGCTACCCTTTCATGTCCCTCGACTCTTATAACTGCCATCTGGTTTCTGTACAAATTGTAAATAGCCTTTCGCTCCCTGTATTTTACCCCCGCCACCTTTAGAATTTGAAAGAGAGTATTCCAGTCAACATTGTCAAAAGCTTTCTCTAAGTCTACAAATGCTAGAAACGTAGGTTTGCCTTTCCTTAATCTTTCTTCTAAGATAAGTCGTAAGGTCAGTATTGCCTCACGTGTCCCAGTATTTCTACGGAATCCAAACTGATCTTCCCCGAGGTCGGCTTCTACTAGTTTTTCCATGGTGTATTTAACGATCGAAAATGGTTCAAATGGCTCTGAGCACTATGCGACTTAACTTCTGAGGTCGTCAGTCGCCTAGAACTTAGAACTAATTAAACCTAACTAACCTAAGGACATCACACACATCTATACCCAAGGCAGGATTCGAACCTGCGACCGTAGCGGTCGCTCGGCTCCAGACGGTAGCGCCTAGAACCGCACGGCCACTCCGGCTGGCCATTTAACGATCGTATTCAATCAGCCTGCAACTTGCCTACCAATAAAACTTGGTCATCAGAGTGGCGAAGACATTTACGCTGCACGTTGATTTGAAATGACATTGAACAGAGAAAAAATACATCATATAAAATATGGGCATCCTTGTTTCAATAGTTTTTAAGGAAATATTACATTCGCAACCACTGTCAAAGACTCTCTGAGAGTCGCAGTACTTATTTGCCACACCTGTATGCACGTAGAAAAAGTCTGCGTTAATACTCGCCTGCGTCCTCCTTGTTACAAATTTCAGCGGTAGTTTCATCAGCACATCCCGCTTAACGCGCCTATTGCGAAATTCCTTACCTTGAAACTACCTCGCGACTAACAACAGCTCAGCGAGCAATGGCCGACCTCGTATGATCCGTCGTCGTCACCCACTTCAACTTCTGTGAGGTTATTTGCTTCTCCACAGTGGTCGTAGTTGTTGTTATCGCATCAATCTAGATCACAAAAAAGATTAACACCGTTGCCTGATAGGTTAAATGACCCACCCCTCAAATTAAAAGTTGATAAGAGCATTTCGATTGTCTGTTATCGGTCAGATGGTAATGACATTTATGGTAGTTGCAGGTAATGTCTCATTCTTACATCTGTAATAAGGATTTCGACTGCAGCAGAATAGATCCCGTACGATAAGGTGAACATAGCTTTGGTCACTATCCGTCAACTTAAGGAAAAACTGAAAGCTGTCCTATATAGGAAGTTAAAAGCGGCTCGTACAAAACCTCCGCTCTCTTTTTCTTGTATCCCCCACTCCCCTACTCCCTACTCTCTTTGTCTCTCTCTTATCCTTGTTAATTAATCTTCTTTACGGACATCCTTCTGAACTTTTCATTCTACATCACGAACACTGCAACGCTGAATGGAGATAAAGATGGTCAAATAAAAATAATCGTTTTAATACAGGTCTGTATTTGCAGACGCTGTCAAAAACACTCTGATAGACCACTTATTCTTTTATGTAACGTAACCTCTAGTTAACTACAGAGATATTATTAGATGGAAATGTCCGTACACATAACATCTAGCGAGTTTTCAACACTCCTTCTTTCCTTTGACTTCATCAGCTAATGAACCGGAAAACTGCGTAATCGGTTTACAGAAAATAAATATTTCTATGATTTGTAAATGTAAACAGGTTCAAGGTCAATACGTAGTCCAGTGATGAGTTCAGTGACTTGAATACTTTGATTCTAGCCTCATCATATGGAACTTAGCGAACTACATGGGCTACAGTCTATACTTCCGAGACGGACACCGATCTCACAGGCATAGCGTTTTAATATACTACTTCTTTACTGTCAACTATTCGTAACACATTTTGCAGGCAATATACAAACCTATAACTGTATATACCTGCAAAATTATATCACTGTACGCCACACAGTTTAGGAGCTATGACGATTATGGCTATGGGCCAGCGCCCGAGTGTGACACAGGAAAATGGAAATTTGTGATAAGCTTCTATGGAATCAAACCCCTGAGGTCACCGGTCCATAGACATACAACTACTTAATCTAACCGAGACAACTTACGCTACGGACAACACACACACAACATCCATGCCCGAGGTACGACTCGAACCTCCGACGGCAGGGAGGAGTGTTAACCTAGTTCTAGGAAAGACTGTTCCAGACATAAAATATGGAATCCTATTGCACCTTTAAGTATTTGCTAAGCGTTCACAGTGTAATGTCGATGGCGTGTACAACGACTGTAGGCGGTACAAATAAGGTGGTGTGGCGAACAGCCCCTGGCCTTGGCGATTAAAATACGGCCCAGTGCCCAGTTGCACGGTCCAGGTTAACACCCACTGGTGATAGTCCTAGGAACTCTGCCTGAAGGCTATATACTGAACAACTGCCTGATCACAATGATAGTGTGGCGGTGGTGCGGGACCTTCGACAGGTTCTTTAACTTAAACGAAAAAGTATCGAATTTTTCGCTGAGGAGGACGAACGCCTGAGTCAAAAGAATGCAGGGGTTGTTATTTATTTATTATTATAAATGTCATGTATTTCTCAGTTCATATTCAACTCCCCATACGGGTATTAAGTATACTGCCTAACTGACGACAGGACAACAATAAGAAATGGTAAACCACTATGCCTAGCCAGAACGTCTGTGTCCCCATTAACAATGAAAAGTGTCCTTATGTACGATTGCAACGAGAAACACAGTTTTGATCAAACAGTTCATATACTCTTTTAGAAAATTCACCAGTTCCCACTTGGAAAAACCAAATCTGATATATATAAAAATTTAAAATCCCATCAGCTAAAGATCCAAAAGTAGTTTAACTTCATACATTATTTGCTCTCCTTGAAAATTCCGAAATGCATTAAGTCTCCTATTTTTACTTTTTTGTTTTTTCTTCTCTTCCCGGAAGGGGAATGGCTATTTTAAGGCATGTATTGTCCTTCTCTCCCAAAAGGATTATATTTATTTATATACAGGGTTTTTCCCAATTCAAACTTCACAGTCGTAGAGGTTGTCGAGGGGATTCAGTGGATCAAATTTCAGATAGGACCACGTGTCCGGCAATGCCTCCCAACTATGTTACAGAGCGTCAAGTATCTTTATACAGGGTGAATCCGTGATGATGTTGCAAACATTCTAGGATGATGTTGAAGGATGAATGTATCAGTTTGAACTAAGGGTCCGTATGCCATGAACAAAGCAGTCGAAAGTTATAAGCGAAAACCGTTCTACTTCCCCTGAAGTGGAACACTTGTAACGGCATTTTTGTAGCTAAGATTCTAGGGTATCTCCAAAACCAAGGAAAAAATATCTGGTAAACATGGGCTCTAGGATGGATACATGAGAAGCTTTGAGCAATCTTTCTAGGCGCTTCAGTCTGGAGCCGAGCGACCGCTACGGTCGCAGGTTCAAATCCTGCCTCGGGCATGGATGTGTGTGATGTCCTTAGGTTAGTTAGGTTTAATTAGTTCTAAGTTCTAGGCGACTGATGACCTCAGAAGTTAAGTCGGATAGTGCTCAGACCCATTTGAACCATTTGAGCAATCTTTCATCTTCGCAAGTGTGAAAGACATCTCCTGTGTCGAACAAGTGCTAGTAGCTCTTATGGTACGCATTTTAGCGCCCATGTTTACTAGGCATTTTGTCTTGTTTTTGACAGTACTGCCACCTCGGAAAGTTTCTATCCTAAAATCTTGGCAACAACAGTGTTTGTAAACGTATTCCACAGTCAGAGGAGTCAGAACAGTTTTCGACTCGTTTCTTTCCGTTACAGTCACTCTTACCTCAAAATGATACATTTATCCTTCTCCAGCATCTTAGAAACTTTGTAACATCATCATGGGATCACCCTGTATATACACACATTTAAAGGCGCCGGCCCCTATAACTTATCGCTGTGTAGCGTAGGTGGATGACGTTGCCGTCCATTGGTTCCCGCGTAAAACTTGATCCATGATGTCCGCTCTACAACCTCGAGAAGTGTGGAACAGAAATTCTGAAACACCCTGTATACACCAGTCTGCAACGGTAGGAGGAATTATTTGTGCCACTAGGTATACAAACATAATTGGAATAACATTAAATGTCTTTAATGAAAAAAGTACTGGATAAAATAAGAAGCATTTAATAATTACAGTAATTTAGCGTTTTTAGGCAGTTGATTACACACACATTTCGTAGAAAAAAGAAAAAACGGATACATAATGTAGAGAACCAGTATTTAAAGGTGAGACGACGTAGTTCCACAATTGGTAGATCCAATAAAAATCGTATGTTGCCCCTTGCTTTCGAAAGCACGGAATGAAATTCCATCGGAAACGATCAAAGTGCCGCACTTGAACAAAGCTATCAGAATTGCTTAATGTCCTTACTCGAAGCAGCCATCCAAAGAGAGAGAAAGTTAAAGTTCGTCATAATAGTTCGAATCACAGAATTATCTCAAGTGTCTAACTCAGTGCAACTTGCCAGAGACACAGTCAAAAACTGACTGCAAAATTGTTTGTTGTTTTTTAGGCCAAACAGACTTCAAATGATCAGACGTTCTCCTGATGAAGCATTCAGTCGATTCACGGTCACCTACCGACTACATGTGATAGTGGTCGTTTGTACCTTACACTTCCACCTGCGCACGTACTTTAATTAAAACTGTGTACTATGGATTACATTAATTATACAAAGGGGTTATGATGAAACATGATCTCGTGTATCAACAACATAGCAATATAGTTAATAAAGATATCAACAGACTACGAAATGAAACAGCATTACAAATCAATCCAGTTTATTTTAGTAGCTCTGCTGTTTAAACAAATGAACTACGTCTCAGGCTGCATCAATTTTGAAAGCTTTTTTATCAAAAATTGTAAATATAATCAGCCTGTAGAATGTTGTATGTAAAAATTGTTATTATTGTAACAGACGTCTGGGAATACATAGAACTCTATCAAGAATTTATTATTGTTATCTATGCTTTTTCTATAATAATTGCTAGGCTACCTGGTGAAACTTTATTATCGTTATCATATAATCTGATACGTAGCCGTACAGCTTGTATTATGAAAACCCTTATTCCAGCATGGCAATATCTAACCATTTTCTGGAACTTCCTACTATCGAAAATGTCAAATTTTGATAGAGAACAAAACACAGAAATTAATTCCTCTTCCTACAAATCAGGAAAAATGAGTTCCCTAGTATCCGACTGCGAATTTTAAAATATTCTCGACCGTCTCCTAAGAATTGTACTGTAATGCTCCTGCAAGCAACAGACAACATACCTCGTTTTGCCGCTGCAACTGTACGACTATTCTACATCCAGTAACGTGCATAGATAATTGAAAACAGATACGGTGATCCACGTGGAGTGCAATGCAGAGTCAGACTACTGATGCAACGATTGCCCTTTTTCTTTTTATAGAAATTAAATGATTAGAAGGGGTTTATTCAACAAGTCTTAAGCGGTGTAAAAAAATAAAAGGAACCAATAAAAACTAATAATTTACTATATTCTGAAAACTGGGATTCACACACTTACGAACTTTACTCAGATTTTCTTTTCTTTGGACTCTTTGATTAGTAAAAACTTTAATTGTTCCACGATGTCTATAATCAATAAATACGTATCTGGTGGGAACAATGATACGAATATTACTTTCAGTGTATATCACACAAATCTGACAAAATACCTCGAGTGCGCAGGCAAGCAACAACTACTTGCGGCAAAAAGGCAAATTACCAAAAATTCTCGATTAATACAAAAATCTCACCTGGCGCCACTAGCGGCTTCTCTCCACGGTAGGCTGCGTCCGACTATCCTCAACAACAGTTCGCTCTCTGCCACTCACGATAATAATGGCCCAGACTCGGAGCCTATGTATACACCACCAGCAGGGTCAAGAGCCAAATTTCCAAAAGAAATGGATATTATCGTCCAACTTCCAATCTTAAGGTTAGAAGAATTGAAACTTGAACTAATTGAGAGAGAGTCTCAAAACATTACACGTAAACACGCAGTTCACTCACTAAATACAGAGTGCAAAATGCATCTCGCAACAATATCTACGAAACGCAAAAAACATAAAACAGTTAATTATATCTCAGGCAAATTCCGAATTTGCAGATACATATGGCACAACAAAATGTAAACAATACGTAAAACCGGTTTAGTTTATTTCAAGATGATACTACAACCAAGGGGAAACCTCCTCTGCCATCAATGATAGGCCAACGCCACCATTCACAGCAATGCGACGAAAGAGAGTGAAAGAAGACGAAAGTAAAAATGAAGTAGCAAGTAAGTGTGTAGGGATACCAAAAAATGTTCAAATGTGTGTGAAATCTTATGGGACTTAACTGCTAAGGTCATCAGTCCCTAAGCTTACACCCTACTTAACCTAAATTATCCGAAGGACAAACGCACACACCCATGCCCGAGGGAGGACTCGGACCTCTGCCGGGACCAGCCGCACTAGGGATACCACCATTAATCCAAAATGATGTTGCTTGTGAAGAAGGAGGGAATAGATGTGGCATGTGATGAACTAGGCGTACGACAACCAATACCCAAAGATGTGCCGTGTAATGAAGTAAGAACAACCTCAATAATTTCCATCAATATGACGTGTGATGAACTAGTGACAACCGCATCAACCGCTAATAATGAAAACATAAACCATGAGAAAGTCTCTGTAGGTAGTGACAAGTTCAGCAAGCCACACAAGTTTATGACAAAATATAAGGCCATAAAAACGAAGTGGGGGAGAAAAGTTAATTCTCATAATAATGCATGTAAGAAAGATAGACAGGTAAAGATGCATAGACAAGGAGTAAACAACACAGTGGACGGACAAGTATGTAATCATTAATAGGAACTAACTAATTACATTAAGTTTGAACTGAAAGATCTACAGAATGAACATGTACGTAATCATAATCAAGGACCAGCAAACTACAATACGTCTCAATTGAACTTATAGCTGAGTAGGTTCCATCAAAGGGATATCCTTCGAACAGTACAAAAATCAGTCATACTACTCACATATGAGAAGGGTTATTGCATTTGTTTCACTACAGCCGAGCAGGTGGATAGGATACTCCTTCGCACAGAAAACTTAGCCAGTGGTGTGGATGACCTTGCTGATCTCCTGAGACAGACCTGCGGATGGCATTCAAAATACATCAACGTTACGAAAACGTACAAAGACCTTGTCAGGCTTCACGGGAGAATGTACGTCGATCCAGAGCAGACGGGTGTGAAGTACTACGTGTGTACAAGGCAGCTACGAAGATCTTGAAGCTCAATGCTGTGAGGAGTAGAACTGTAAGAGTCGAACTCCCCAGACTGGCTCGAGTATTTCACGTTGATGTCATGTGCATTCAAGAACCATACAGTAGAAATGGGAAATTTATATGTTTGTCTCCCCGAACAATTTAGATAATAGGAGACAGAGGGGATATGGCTGCTACAGTGATAATGGACACCAAGTACCAGACTAATAAAATCACAACAGTCATGTTGTAACAGTAGAGGTTACCAAGGGTACAGACGCATGAGTACTGGCGTCATTGTATGCCCTGTACTCCCATTCATTCAGCCATACAGAGACATTATTCAACAGATAGCAGTTTACTGAAGAGGAAAGAAAATATTCGTTGTAGCAGACATCAGTGCCAGATCCATCTTGTGGCATTGTGATCGGACTGATGACCGATGTCAGATCGTGAACGATATCTTAAGAGCCAACTATTTGTAAATTATTGTATATTATCAACGAAGACTGACAAGCACCTACATACAGGGTGTTTCAAAAATGACCGGTATATTTGAAACGGCAATATAAACTAATCGAGCAGCGATAGAAATACACCGTTTGTTGCAATATGTTTGGGACAACAGTAAATTTTCAGGCAGACAAACTTTCAAAATTACAGTAGTTACAATTGTCAACAACAGATGGCGCTGCGGTCTGGGAAACTCTATAGTACGATATTTTCCACATATCCACCATGCGTAGCAATAATATGGCGTAGTCTCTGAATGAAATTACCCGAAACCTTTGACAACGTGTCTGGCGGAATGGCTTCACATGCATATGAGATGTACTGCTTCAGCTGTTCAATTGTTTCTGGATTCTGGCGGTACACCTGGTCTTTCAAGTGTCCCCACAGAAAGAAGTCACAGGGGTTCATGTCTGGCGAATAGGGAGGCCAATCCACGCCGCCTCCTGTATGTTCCGGATAGCCCAAAGCAATCACACGATCATCGAAATATTCATTCAGGAAATTAAAGACGTCGGCCGTGCGATGTGGCCGGGCACCATCTTGCATAAACCACGAGGTGTTCGCAGTGTCGTCTAAGGCAGTTTGTACCGCCACAAATTCACGAAGAATGTCCAGATAGCGTGATGCAGTAATCGTTTCGGATCTGAAAAATGGGCCAATGATTCCTTTGGAAGAAATGGCGGCCCAGACCAGTACTTTTTGAGGATGCAGGGACGATGGGACTGCAACATGGGGCTTTTTGGTTCCCCATATGCGCCAGTTCTGTTTATTGACGAAGCTGTCCAGGTAAAAATAAGCTTCGTCAGTAAACCAAATGCTGCCCACATGCATATCGCCGTCATCAATCCTGTGCACTATATCGTTAGCGAATGTCTCTCGTGCAGCAATGGTAGTGGCGCTGAGGGGTTGCCGCGTTTGAATTTTGTATGGATAGAGGTGTAAACTCTGGCGCATGAGACGATACGTGGACGTTGGCGTCATTTGGACCGCAGCTGCAACACGGCGAACGGAAACCCGAGGCCGCTGTTGGATCACCTGCTGCACTAGCTGCGCGTTGCCCTCTGTGGCTGCCGTATGCGGTCGCCCTACCTTTCCAGCACGTTCATCTGTCACGTTCCCAGTCCGTTGAAATTTTTCAAACAGATCCTTTATTGTATCGCTTTTCGGTCCTTTGGTTACATTAAACCTCCGTTGAAAACTTCGTCTTGTTGCAACAACACTGTGTTCTAGGCGGTGGAATTCCAACACCAGAAAAATTCTCTGTTCTAAGGAATAAACCATGTTGTCCACAGCACACTTGCACGTTGTGAACAGCACACACTTACAGCAGAAAGACGACGTACAGAATGGCGCACCCACAGACTGCGTTGTCGTCTATATCTTTCACATCACTTGCAGCGCCATCTGTTGTTGAAAATTGTAACTACTGTAATTTCGAAAGTTTGTCCGCCTGAAAATGTACTGTTGTCCCAAGCATATTGCAACAAACGGTGTATTTCTATCGCTGCTCGTTTAGTTCTTATTGCCGTTTCAAATATACCGGTCATTTTTGAAACACCCTGTACATAGGACATGCTGGTGGCAGTAGCAATATATACATCACTATTGTCAACCATATAGCTGTAAATATTGAAATAGAGCGGCGTGTGTATCTGAGAGCAACGACAAGTGACCGTAATGCAGTCGTCATAGCACACTGCAGCACATCTTACACCATCATCAAACAAATGTACATTAAGTAGGGCAAATTGTAAGGGGATTCAAAACTATGTAAGAGATAAATGGGTGGAAAATTTAAAGTGTAGGCCTAAGGGCATACAGATTTCAACAAATATTACAAACTGCCCAATGAAAATACAATACCGACTTTCACTAACCAGCGTAAGACAGATGCTCCCTGGAGCTCCGAGATATCAAGACTAAGGATATAACACGCAAGAGACGGCTCTACCAGAAGTAAATTACCGCTAGGGACAGACAGATTCGAATACAAGAAAATAGGGACGAAAAAACTACATTAAAAAACCGCACTAATCACAACTAGATAAGAACATTGGGAAGACTACGTCTACAAAAGAACGCAAGGGGAATACCACACAAACGTATAACTAAGAAAATGAAGTCCCCTCTTTCCTGGCCCCGCTAAGGCTGGATGACGGCATTATGACCCGGGAATGCATACAAACAGCACAATTTCTGCTCAACAAATTCCTCTCCGATGATAATCCACGAACAGATACACAAGCACACATACACTTAAGCGAGACAGTGTATAGGGGTTACGCAACAGAAACTGTCAGCTTCCTGTCTGACCGAGAGGAGGTCGCGTTTGCAATTGCTGACTTGGAAAACAAGAAAACAGGACTGGACTATATTCAGTCGGAAACATTGCGCCTGGTCTCACCACAGATAACCACATATTTAACAGATCTAATAAAATGTGCCCTGAGGCTGGGGTAAGGTGCCTCTAGTCTGGACAACAGCCAACACAGTAATTATCAAGAAAAAGCCGTAGATAGGGGCCATCAGACCTAAAATCGTACCCATCAATTTACTTGGTAAGTATACTGGCTAAGATCCAAGAGAGGCTTCCGTATAACTGCCTCCAAGCTACAGGAAACTTCATTGCCTTAGTCAGCATCACTTTGGCTTTAGACTGTGAAAATCTATTGACGACGTAGTTAATTGCGTTTTCCAAATTGTAGAACAAACATTACGGAAGTATCCAGTTCGGATTATTATTGAATTTGCTGAAGCCTTTGATAATGTTTGGAGGCCAGAAATGTTTGCACGATTTGGAGAACTACAGGTACCAGGATTCCTGAACAATGGTCTTCGACACTACTGCAGGAACAGAGGGGCTGAGTGGCAAGACGGCCACCGCACGGTTTTAAAAAGGATTACCAAGGAAGGCTCTGTCTGTGGACCCATCTTCTGGAAAATCACAACTGAACCGGTCATCAATTTAAGCGAGGAAGATGAACGTTCAGACGGGATCGTTGCATAAGTAGCCGACCTGTTAGCCAGCACAAAAGTAATGTTGAAAAATAAGGCCAGTGGGATGCTACACGCAATACAACAATGGTCAACCAAACAAATTATCGATAGTATTTCAAAAAGACAGTGTACGTAAAAGGATCACTACAAAGACACCTGGCCGTTAAAATAACAACACAAACGTAAAACGTGAGGTAGTAAATAAATATCTTGGGGTACACACTGACGAACTGCACAGCTTCGACGAGCACATACGACTAATCACAAACAAAGCTCAGAGTATACTTCACAAACTAGCGACATTAAATTTGACATGATAGAGACTACAACTCACACACATAGCAATGTACCACTGTGCACTTTTTGAGTCGGTATTGGGCTTTGCAGCCGGTACATGGGCATGCAGACTCGCTCTCGTCATGAACAGAATCACTGTAAGGGCGGGGGCAGAGGCGTGTGCTACTTTGGCTCTCTGTGGCGTTCGGCCACCACATAAGTCGATTCGCTGTATGTGGTGCTTGGAATATATCCGATCGATATAATACTAAATAATAAGGTTGGACAGTAAACGCTCTGCTCTGCCATTGGCTGGCCTAGTGACGTCAGCGTGGAAGCAAGCGCTCACAAGCAGACGACACGGCATGCGCGTTTACGTCAAGTTTTTGGCGGAAGATTTTGTTTATACCAGAATTGAGATGTCTACACTGCTTTTCTGCTGCTAAACTATCACAGTTAAAACTGATGAGTTATATTCTTTCTCAGCTTATGCCTCACACATCGGTAAAATATCGGATCACAACCACACTGACACACACTTGAAATTCGAAACCTCGGCTCAAATAAATGAGAAACTATTCATTTCATCGCATTGAAATGAATTTACTTAAGAGCTCGAAGTTGCACACACTTGTTTGTAAGAACAGCATTCCTTCTTTCTAAAGCCGCTATAGTATTCATGAATGTAACTTTATCCGTGTCTGGAAAAAAACTGTCATCTGTACATGTTCTCTTATTATGATGTTTCTTATTTGGTGACAGCTTTTCCAGAGTTTCCAGAGATCTCTTATGTAGTTCTCGTTTCTTATACCGTTTGGTTCTGTCTTCTGTTGCGGGTGACACATTGACAGTCGCGTTACTGCACGGCAAATTGCACGAAGGAACTGCATCTGGCTTGAGCATTCTTTTTCGGGGCAAATTAAGCAATTCAGACTGTAAATCCCTTAAGTAATCTGTTTCTGCGAAATGGCGAGAACATATTCGTGCATGCGCAACATTTACATTGTCTTTCCTACAACATTTTGACAACCATAGTTTTTGTAATGTTTCATTACGCGGGAAACTGTATCACATTACGTCAGTTCCCTTTGTGCTCCGGTTGTTGGAAAAACAGCCCGTAAAAGCAGAGCCTGGCATTGTAAAAATTAATTTTCTCACTCACTTGTAGATTCTCCAATAAGAATTTCACAGGACGAGCCATAAACTATAGAGCTGGCGAACACAATGTTGATCCCGCTGTCCACTATCGCTAACTATTTCAGTTCCGAATCAAATATCAATTACAGCAAAAACCGTTAACACTCCGGAATTCCGAATGTTTCCGCTGTTGACTGAGTACCTCAGAAGAAAAAACTCAATCAAAATACTCCTTCAAACACAAAACAACACAAGAAAAACAATCACATACAATTCGAACTGTGTACTGTTTGGCACAGCTGCTTCCACCGTGACGTCATGCGCACAACTGAGGAAACACGTTGCTTTCTGCGCATAGCTTTCTGCGCCCCCCTGGATATAACCATGAGACATCGGTTTGCAACGTACAGGCTGAAGATGGGTAGACCTGAGAGAGTGTAGCAGATCACTGGGCAGCAAATAGAATATAGGCTCCAAATAAAAAATCGACGTGTGGACACTTGGCAAAAAAGAGTGAGCGGTTACGGTTTTGTGACTGGACATGGCCCTCATTCCACACACGTGCAGTGCATGTCGCTTTCACAAAGCGATCTTTGCACATGCTGCGAAGTTGGTTCCCCAGTACACTTTCTTTTGAAATGCATTAGATACAGGCTATTACGTAATAACATAAACACATAACGGAAACAACATTATGAGATACACTGAGGAACGCATATACATGGACACAGTTGAGCACAATCGCCAACAACACCTCAAAAGCAGAAGCTGACATATACAAGCAGACTCATCAGTACACAATACGCAGAAGAAGAAGACAGGCCGACATAGATAGCTCGAGTAGCTTCATTACTATGAAAGTGACAGTGACAACATTGACGTAACATAGACACACATATAATAGTCTGTGCGTAGATATTGTTCTAGAACCCTCGTTAAACCTATATACATCTTCATTATAAACGTAATAATACGAATGTAACATAAATGTAATATAAACTAACCAAGCAAAATCAAATGTTTAAATATACGACAAAAACAGATCTTGCATATTACATAATTATAGCAAAGTAATGGGTCCACTTCTCATAAAAGTCTACTTTTATTCTACAAAACCATTTTACAATATTAATAATAGGTCAGTGGTGGCTTTTTATTTCCCCTACAGCTACGTAGCAATAGTACATAATTAGGTTTCGTTGAGGCAGGATATTGTTCCAAAGCCATGCAGAATTTTTTACGAACTAACCTGGTAGTAGTAGTAGTAGTAGTAGTAGTAGTAGTAGTAGTTGTATAACCTAACAACCATCAACTCACATAGCGCTCTTAAAAACAACATCGACACAGATTAGTTCCACAAGGGTGGAACAAATCGAGTTTTCCTGCAGGGTGATATTCATGTGGATAATACTAAAATGGTTAGCACCACTTGTCGATGCTGGACTTGAAGTTCAATACAAAGTCTCCTTCCCAAGGTGGTGTTGGTGATGGGATATATATAATTTTTCCTGACTTCTTTTATTTTCTTCTTAAATTATACCATAAACTTGTACTTTCCTACTTCCACATTGCCGTATTTTTATTTAAAAAGTAAGTGTAATTGCAGTAAGGAAATAAAAGATAACACCAAAGTGCAGACAAAAGAACTCCATACAGCTCCACGTCCACGTGGTCCTGCAGGGACAACAGTGCCCATGGTCTCAGCTGCATAACACAGTTTTGCTGTCGCCATGGGTACTAGCTAAGATGTCTGTGTAGAGCACTACAGCCTGCGTAAAGTAATAAGATGGCAGGTCCTAGTAATCAGAATGCAGCTGGAAAAAAATACATGTATATCAATTTGATAACAAGAAGTAACTGAAGTTCAGAGACGCCGAAAACACAATGAGCAATCGTTTAACATGAGAGATTCTAATCTCTTGGCACAGAACAGAAGGTAATGAAAACATATGAAGCGGTCATCTAATAAATCGCAGTGAAAGTACATACACTCAGTTCCTACCCAGTGATTCTGTGATTATACCGAAAGGATGGTTAGTTAAACAAGCGCAATACATAAAAGGATGAATCATGACGGAGCCTTCGAAACTTACCTTGTAATTAAGATGTTCGCAACATTTACATGTCCGTATTATAGTTCCCACAAACAGTTTCTAAGTTTCGTCACCCATTTGCCTAAGGTTGCATAGTCCAAGCAATTTCTGCAAGTCTTTGAGCAAAAGACTGCATATGCCATGATCTGCTGCCGATGGGGAAGAAGCCCTTCTGGGTTGCCAGCTGGAAAAAAATCTTTACTCGCTGTCTACCGACGGAGAAGTGTTTTCCCTCTGATTGCCCAAGAAAAAGTGAATTTTGCTTGATCTTCATACTGACAATAAGTCTCACTTGTGAACCTGAACGTCTTTCTATGTGCCAGTGAGATGGCTTCACAGCATTCTGATGAATGGTAAATACTAAATAAATCAACAAATTACCGCAGAAATAACTTATAAAAGGTAGTAGTTCATAACAATATTGTATGATGTCCCCTCCACGCAGAAAACTCGTCAGTCAATGCACAGGCCTCCATTTTTGAATTTTCTGGAAACTAGCGTTCGGATCCTTCCGTCTACTAAAGAATAAAAAGTTCCATTGAAAGTTTTCAGCAAGTTCTCGGGATGTCCCCTGTGGAAGAGCAGGACTCCTTCGTTTCTCATGGTACTGCAAGGTGTCATCCATCACACTCCTTTCTATTGCGGGAAAGACTTTCCACTGCAAAAACCAAGTTCTTCGATTAACAGCTGTAATAGCCTGCCTTAGTTCACTAAATCTACGAGTTAGTTAGAGCTCATTGTTTGTCCTCCATGCTATCTGATACTATAACGAAAGCAGCTGGGCAGTACAAAACGTGAAGAGTAGTTAGTGGACAGCTATATGGCCAGCAATAGGACGGGTGCAAGGCCCAGAATCTGTCACAGCTTGCCCCTCAGCAATATACCGTCACCGGTCTCCTAAGTGAAAAGGGTGCTTTTCCCTGTGGACTTTACAGGATTCTGGCTTTGCTGTCCACAGGCACAGTTCCATTCTCCATTTACACAAAGAATAATATGAATCTTCTGCCAAAATATCTGTATACAGAGAGGAGTAAGGTGTTAATAGGTGTACTAATCCATGCAATCATTGAGATTCCTTGCTATAAACGTGAGTATTCGTCAACAGACATTTGTAAGTAGGCTGTTTAGGTTTTTTTATTGGTAACGCCACCTGTGTATGAAAATCACTGGCTGTGCTGTGTGCAGTCTGTGGCTGCTTTGCATTGTTGTAATACTCGCCATTGTAGTGTTAGGCAGCTGGCTGTGAACAGCGCGTAGCGTTGCGCAGTTGGAGGTGAGCCGCCAGCAGTGGTGGATGTGGGGAGAGAGATGGCGGAGTTTTGAAATTTGTCATGAACTGCTATATTTATATATGATGATATCAAGGTAAATACATTGTTTGTTCTCTATTAATATCTTTCATTTGCTAACTATCCCTATCAGTAGTTAGTGCCTTCCATAGTTTGAATCTTTTATTTAGCTGGCAGTAGTGGCGCTTGCTGTATTGCAGTAGTGGGAGAAACGAAGATTATTGTGAGGTAAGTGATTTAGTGATTTGTGAAAGGTATAGTTTAATGTTAGTCAGGGCCATTCTTTTGTAGGGATTTTGTGAAAGTCAGATTGCGTTGCGCTAAAAAATATTGTGTGTCAGTTTAAGCACAGTTATGTATAATTGTTCAAAGGGGACGTTTCACATTGTACAACCTCAAACCAAATCAACTTAAATAAAATATGTTAGTGAAATATTATCAGTGTCAGTCCAAAAGTAGACTGTTAGGCTTGCAGAAAAATTTGCACACAATTATGTTATAAAATTGTACTTGTCACCAGTTCATCATATTATTAACTTGTAAGTTACATTTCACTGCACACGTTTCTGTTGGTCATAGTATACGGACAATATGTGAGAAGAAGGGACTGTTAGTGTTTGCACGTGTGTTAATAATTCAGCAAGGGACTGGATAACAGCATTGCTGGTTCTAAGGACAATTCCAAAAACTTTGTGAGTGCACAAGTGGTGGTTATGGACTTGCTATATTATCCGCAAGACTCTTCAATGGTGATTGTGCACCTACACAGTCACAACAGATGGCTGCTGGCCATCTCTACAAGGACTGCAGTGGGTCTGCACCTCTGGTGGCCCACCAGTACCATCATCTCTACAAGGACTAGAGTGGGTCTGCATCTTTGATGGCCCACCAATACCACAATCTCTACCAGGACTACAGTGGGTCTACTCTGTGATGACCTACCTACCAATGTTCTTCAAAACGTCGACTGACTCTGCTGTGGGTTTACTCTGTTGTGGCCCATTACCTGTCTGCATGTCGAGTCAGCACTGTCTTTCCGTTGGAAGGACAACACTACTTCTTCAAGACTGCATGGAAATCCACTATGTCTGTGTGCATTGTCTTTTACTGCTCAGACTTTGAGGAAAACACGGCAATTTTAATGTGATGAATGATCAGGACTGTCTTTATGGACTGTGAGAAAATGTTAGCTTTTGACCAACATTGTATCAATAAGTGTGTGCATTTGATTTCTTTGTTATTGTAATTACGATTATGAAAAATTTTAACAAATATGTATTGGCCAGTGCCCAAAAAAAATTTGTAAAATTTTTTGTGGGTAGCATGGGGGCTATGTAAGTAGGCTGTTTAGGTTTTTTTATTGGTAACGCCACCTCTGTATGAAAATCACTGGCTGTGCTGTGTGCAGTCTGTGGCTGCTTTGCATTGTTGTAATACTCGCCATTATAGTGTTAGGCAGCTGGCTGTGAACAGCGGGTAGCGTTGCGCAGTTGGAGGTGAGCCGCCAGCAGTGGTGGATGTGGGGAGAGAGATGGCGGAGTTTTGAAATTTGTCATGAACTGCTATATTTATATATGATGATATCAAGGTAAATACATTGTTTGTTCTCTATTAATATCTTTCATTTGCTAACTATCCCTATCAGTAGTTAGTGCCTTCCATAGTTTGAATCTTTTATTTAGCTGGCAGTAGTGGCGCTTGCTGTATTGCAGTAGTGGGAGAAACGAAGATTATTGTGAGGTAAGTGATTTAGTGATTTGTGAAAGGTATAGTTTAATGTTAGTCAGGGCCATTCTTTTGTAGGGATTTTGTGAAAGTCAGATTGCGTTGCGCTAAAAAATATTGTGTGTCAGTTTAAGCACAGTCCTGTAAAATTGTTCAAAGGGGACGTTTCATAACTGTTATCCTCAAATGTAATTGGTTTTAATAATATGTTATTTAACTTGTAAATATGCTTAGACATTATTTATTCTGTTTTGTTTTAATGCTCATGTGTGAAGTTGATGTTTCAAAATTTATTCTGATCTTTATGTATTTACTTATGTCATAATTCCTGTAACACTGATGTATATGTTTATTTCTATTCTATTGTAAAACCTGTACTACAGATGTTATCTGTATTGTTATGTTCTTTAATGATGTATTTTGTACCTTTGTAATTGTATTCTTATGTTATAAAATTGTAATTGACACCAGTTCTTCAAATTAAGTATCATTTCACTGCACACGTTTCTGTTGGTCGTAGTATATGGACAATATGTGAGAAGTAGGGACTGTTAGTGTTAGCACGTGTGTTAATAATTCAGCAAGGGACTGGATGACGGCATTGTTGGTTCTAAGGACAATTCCAAAAACTCTGTGAGTGCACTAGTGGTGGTTATGGACTTGCTATATTATCCGCAAGACTCTTCGATGGTGATTGTGCACCTGCACAGTCGCAACAGATGGCTGCTGGCCATCTCTACAAGGACTGCAGTGGGTCTGCACCTCTTGGGGCCCACCAGTACCATTATCTCTACAAGGACTACAGTGGGTCTACATCTTTGATGATCCATCAATACCATTATTTCTACAAGGACTGCAGTGGGTCTGCACCTCTGGTGGCCCACCAATACCGTAATCTCTACCAGGACTGCAGTGGGTCTGCTCTGTGATGACCTACCTACCAATCTTCTTCAAAACTTCGACTGACTCCGCTGTGGGTTTGCTCTGTTGTGGCCCATTACCTGTCAGCATGTCACGAGTCAGCACTGTCTTTCCATTGGAAGGACAACGCTACTTCTTCAAGACTGCATGGAAATCCACTACTTCCGTGTGCATTTTCTTTTACTGCTCAGACTTTGAGAAAAACACTGCAATGTGATGAATGATCAGGACTGTCTTTATGGACTGTGAGAAAATTTTAGCTTTTGACCAACATTGTATCAATAAGTGTGTGCATTTGATTTCTTTGTTATTGTAATTACGATTATGAAAAATTTTAACAAATATGTATTGGCCATTCCCCAAAAAAATTTGTAAAATTTTTTGTGGGTAGCATGGGGGCTATGTAAGTAGGCTGTTTAGGTTTTTTTATTGGTAACGCCACCTCTGTATGAAAATCACTGGCTGTGCTGTGTGCAGTCTGTGTGGCGGCTTTGCATTGTTGTAATACTCGCCATTGTAGTGTTAGGCAGCTGGCTGTGAACAGCGCGTAGCGTTGCGCAGTTGGAGGTGAGCCGCCAGCAGTGGTGGATGTGGGGAGAGAGATGGCGGAGTTTTGAAATTTGTCATGAACTGCTATATTTATATATGATGATATCAAGGTAAATACATTGTTTGTTCTGTATTAATATCTTTCATTTGCTAACTATCCCTATCAGTAGTTAGTGCCTTCCATAGTTTGAATCTTTTATTTTGCCGGCCGCGGTGGTCTCGCGGTTCTAGGCGCGCAGTCCGGAACCGTGCGACTGCTACGGTCGCAGGTTCGAATCCTGCCTCGGGCATGGATGTGTGTGATGTCCTTAGGTTAGTTAGGTTTAAGTAGTTCTAAGTTCTAGGGGACTGATAACCACAGCAGTTGAGTCCCATAGTGCTCAGAGCCATTTGAACCATTTTGAATCTTTTGTTTAGCTGGCAGTAGTGGCGCTTGCTGTATTGCAGTAGTGGGAGAAACGAAGATTATTGTGAGGTAAGTGATTTAGTGATTTGTGAAAGGTATAGTTTAATGTTAGTCAGGGCCATTCTTTTGTAGGGATTTTGTGAAAGTCAGATTGCGTTGCGCTAAAAAATATTGTGTGTCAGTTTAAGCACAGTCCTGTAAAATTGTTCAAAGGGGACGTTTCACATTGTACAACCTCAAACCAAATCAACTTAAATAAAATATGTGAGTGAAATATTATCAGTGTCAGTCCAAAAGTAGACTGTTAGGCTTGCAGAAAAATTTGCACACAATTTGTTTCACTGGGAGTAATTACAGTGTGATAGCACCATGCAAATTTTTTCTTCTGCTTTGGACCACCACTGAAGAGGGTTGGTGCTTTTGACAGGGGAAAGGTTCTTTGCTATGGAACTAATTTCAGTTGTATTAGAATCTCAAGCACTTAGTCCTAAAGCCATCAATCCATTCATACCAAGTGCTGGTATAGATATCAAATCACCGTTTCAGGGCAAAAACATAATAAAGAGGAACACCAGCATAATGCAGTTTTTCGTTTTGTGAAGGGCAAAATCTTACATTCTGAACATCTAAAGCAAGTTGCCAGTCTTTGCACCACATTGAAATCTTATGAATATCTCAGTGAATATGTATGCAGCTTTTTTCAGGTAGTATTTCATTATAGATAATTGCAACATCTGCAAAAATCCTGATTCTAGTATTAATATTGTCTGGATGCTCATTAATACACAACATGAAAAGCAAGGGTTCCAACATACTTCCGTGGCACACACACGAAGTTACTTCTACTGACGACAACTCTCCATCCAAGATAACATGCTCCGTCCTCCGTACAAAAAGTTCTCAGTCCAGTTACAAATTTCACTTGATACCCCATACATTTGACAATAATCATAAATGTGGTATTGAGTCAAATGATTTTCGAAAGTCAACAAATACCTGACAGCCTTGATCTAAAGGTGTCAGCGTATCAGGAGGAGGAGCAGGAGCAGGAGATTAGTGTTTAACGTCCCGTCGACAGCGAGGTCATTAGAGGCAGATCGCAAGCTCGGATTAGGGAAGGATGGGGAAGGAAACCGTCCATGCCCTGTCAAAGGAACCATCCCGGCATTATCCTGAAACTATTTAGGAAAATCACAGAAAACCTAAATCATGATGGCCGGAGACGGGTTTGAAGCGTTGTCCTCCCGAATGCGAGCCCAGTCTGCTAACCACTGCCCCACCTCGCTCAGTTTGTGTCTTGTGAGAAAAATCCGAGCAGGGTTTCATATGACCGGTGTTTTCTAAAGCCATGCTGGTGGCATTGAGGAGGTAATTTTCTTCAAGATACGTCGAGGCAGTTTTCAGAGAAGGCATTTAATAAAGTTTCACAAGATGTCTTATCACTCCCACCACTAAAAAAACTGTCATTTTCCCAGTTACCTGTTGGACGATTAAAGTCTCCTCGACAACTACAGTTTGATTTGAGAATTTACATCTAAATCAACTGAGGTTTTCTCTAAGGTTTTCGCTTACATCAGTAGGTGAGTCTGGTGAGCGATAGAATGTCCCAATTACCATTCTATGCCCACCGCTAATACTGAGTCTTGCCCAAACGATCTCACATACAGCTTCAATTTCTGTCTCGGCAGATTTGAGTTTCTTGTCTACTGAGACAAATACATTACCTCTATTTCCCATTTGCTTACCCTGCTTTCGATGAGCGCTTCGAATTCTGGTACTTTGCTGCGAATATCTTGACATTTTATCATTAAAATATTAATACTCTAACCTATGGGAGACATTTCTTTCGATCTCAAACTGATACTTCTGAGTTTCCTACAGCTATCGTTATATAGATAGGATGGAGAATCGCCTAATCTAAAAATCCCTAGTGAGCAGCCTACATGCAGTGAGCTACCTGAGAAGCAGTGGTGCGAAGGGCACACCTGATCCATTTAGGAGAACCCTACAGTTGTCAGCCCTATGGCGCAAGTCCCGTAAGTCGCAGCCTAATTTTTCACAGAACCTGCAAAGTCTCTGGTTCAGTCATTCCAATCGACTCAGAACCAAAGCGCCACGATCAGTTCTGAGGAGAATGCAACAAATTGTGAGCTTCGTTGAAAGTCCATACGAAAGCCAGGTCGTCTTAACCTTCTCTGACACGCGCTGGAAGGGCGAAAGAATTATCTTGGAGCCCAGACGACAGCCAAGATTTGTTCCGACGTGTTCGAAAATCAACAGTCGGTTCCACTCTGTTCTCTCAATGGCTCTTGGAATAGCCTTTTCAACAGTTTAACACTAGTCAGGGCGATTTTCAACTGCTTACGAATGTCTACCAACTCATCTCGTGTTCGAGAACAGCATTCACAGTGGGACAACAAAAAATAGTTCAAATGGCTTTGAGCACAATGGAACTTAGAATTACTTAAACCTAACTAACCTAAGGACATCACACACATCCATGCCCAAGGCAAGATTCGAACCTGCGACAGTAGCGGTCGCGCGGTTCCAGACTGAAGCGCCTAGAACCTCTCGACCACTCCAGCTGGCGTGGGACTGCATTTTGGCTGGTACAATGTATTACAAGGCAGTGAACAAATCACTTTAATTGAAGCCCGCTGATTATCTTCTAATCTCTTGAGTTAAAATGTTGCTAATTCCCTGTAAGATTTGAAGCAAACGCAGAAAAAGAGATTTTTATTAGGGCAACTCAAAGACCTGTGGTAAAAACTACTAGTTTTCTAAAACTTTTGTAGTTAATTATAGTGCCTAGAAAACTCTAAAACGGAGTTAATTAACGACAAATGCAGATAACATATAGGTCTTCTCCTCTTTGAAGGAAAACTAGATGTAACACAATATGGTTGTTAGAAAATCTGCTATTGTAATTAAATCACAAACACCGTTTTCTACAAATTGCTTGTAGATTATGCAAAGGACAATGGCAGCTTTCAAAAATTCTCAAAAACGCGAATTTATTTGCGTTGTATATTTTGGCCGAACTGTGAACCACAAACGCTGATTTGCTGCGAAATAAATTACGCATGCAAAACACTCGTACCGGTAGCTTAAGAAAGCATAGTTTTGTAAGCATCCGACAATTTTTCGGAATAACCTATTACTGGCGTAATTGCACAGTGAAAGTAGAGAACGATTGTTTCGAACGTGGATAGGCTTAATTTTTGCCAAAACTTTAAAAGAGTGAAATTAAGTTTAAACCTAGTCTCAACGATAACAGAACGAGTTTACTACGGCACTCGCGAATTTTGAAATTTCACAATATATTACTATATGGCTCTGAGCACTATGGGACTTAACATCTGAGGTCATCAGTCCCCTAGAACTTAGAACTACTTAAACCTAACTAACCTAAGGACAGCACACACATCCATGCCCGAGGCAGGATTCGAACCTGCGACCATAGCGGTCGCGCGGTTCCAGACTGAAGCGCCTAGAACCGCTCGGCCACTCCGGCCGGCTATTACTATACAAACGGGTATTGATACAATTAGTGAAAGATCACGCAGAAACGATGCGAACAGTAAAATATGCGAATTTAGAGCTATAAATCGGCACACGATCTTGTACACGTTGTCTCGCACAATGGAAAATTCTTAAGTCGGCTTTTACATGTAAGTAAACGTGCGTATTGCACGGTTTTTCACTTAGTTGATTCTGTGCATAGTTCTACACTGGCGTGCCGATGAAAAACATTGCAGCGTCAGTTTACCTCAACCAAAATCGCAAAAATGTGCAGCACGAACAAATCGTGCCTTCTGTTCGTTGCAACTAACAATGCAGGTGATTAGACTTCCAGTTTTCTGCTTTCCTTGAATCAAACCTACATGTGGACACGTTTCTTTGCGTCCCATGACGGAGAAGCCTGCCGTAAGGAGTCCAGGCCGAAGAACTGTGGTATAATTGCGAACAATGCATCAGTGTGCGTTCTAAGGTTTACAAGGAGTGCAGTAACACGAGACATGCAGATCATCTTGTTTCTCCTTTTTTTGTTTCATTTGAGCCACGTCCACCAATGATTTATGTACAGTATTTACGATGGTTGTAAACATATTACTTACATAGCCATTTCCTCCCGTCATTGGCATCAGATGTCACTAAAATGCCAACTCAGTATGGAATACATAAAATTTATGCCTCCAGACAATTCTCCTGGTATGTGCTACTTACTTCGCACACCCATGGTTCAAGTTCTGTCTCTCGGTGGCCTCACGTTTTGCTGCACTATTTATGCGGACGATCTAGTCTTCATTCTTACTAGCGGTGCTGAGGTCAGGGAGTCATTGACATGGATTACCACCTATGGCGAAGCTTGTTGTAGCTGCCTTAACGTCCACAAATCGAGCGCTATGGCTGTAGGTGTGAGACTTCCTGAGTACAGAGCTGTTCCATTGCATGTAGCTGCTACTTCCTATCCGGTACCTACGATTCAACTGCGCTTATCCTCAGTGAAAGTGAAGAAGAATTAGAGGACCGGTTGAGTGAAATCAGCAGTATAATGGTACAGAATATGGATTCAGAGTAAACAGAAAAAGACGAAAGTAATGAGTAGATGAGAATAGCGAGAAACTTAACATCAAAATTAGTGACAATGAAGTAGATGAAGTTAAGGAATTCTGCTATTTGGGTATGATGGGCAGAGCAAGGAGGATATAAACAGCAATATATTACAAAAAGATGAGCCTTCCTGGCCAAGAGAAGCCTGCTAGCCTCAAACATAGGCCTAAATTTGCGGATGAAATTTCTGAGATGTGGTAGTGAAATATGTATGGATTGTGGAAAAACCAAAGCGGAAGAGAATCGAAGTATTTGAGAAGTGGTATAACCAAGAATGTGGGAAATTGAGTGGACTGATAAGGTAAGGAACGATATGGTTATCAGCAGAATCTGTGAGGTAAGGAATATATGGGGAAACACTGACAAGAAGAAGGGACGGGATGATAGGATAACTGTTAAGACATTGGGGAATGAGTTCCACGTTACCAGAGGGAGCTGCCGAGGGTATAAGCTGTAGAGGAAGACAGAGACAGAAATGTATCGAGAAAATAGTTGAGGACGTAGGTTGTAAGCGTTACTCTTAGATGAAACGGTTGGCACAGGATATGAATTACTGGCGGACCGCATCAAACCAGTCAGAAGACTGATGTCGGAAAAAAAAAACAAGTTATTGGAAAAGGATGTTAATACTACGCCAGATCCTTAATGCTACAGTCGTGAAGCCGGGTGACGACGTTATTATGTTCTAATCAGGTCATTTGATTTGTTAGACGAAGGATAAAAAAATACTTGGTCAACAATTGAGGCTGCTAAGCTACGTATTGTGTCAGCATCCAAGAGACAGATATCACAACCCCTGTTCAGGCGGGCTAGCTAGCTGCCTGTGTAATTGCCCCGCCAGGGCCAGACTACTGTTGAGGAAACACGTCATTATGCCACAGTGGTGAGCTGAATTTCCTCATGCCTAACGTTGCACTTCCTCAGTCGCTACGTGAGACGCGGCCTGGTCATAACAAAGATGGCCAAATCTGTTATACGTTCTTGGCATCCACAGCCGGTTGTATGTTGTCTTCGACGGCTACCGACACCGAGACGTAGTCGACACCAACCGACGGCCTGAAGTGGGCCACCAACCTCGTCTATGTCCAGCCACTGACTTCCGTAGCTGCTGATCCATGGGCCACTGCTAGACCTGATACTTTCGGAGTAAGAAACAGCACCATCCCGCCGGGGTCGCCTCCTAGATGACTCTAACCGTCCTCTGGGTGCCTCCAGGGGTCAAGGTTCGAGATCACCGCCCCCGCGCGCCACTGGCCTCGCCATCCACGGAAGCGGCCAGCTGTTGTACAGCGAGGCCTGCGGTTTGCCTGACTTAACGTCAGTCTAGCTTCAGAAAGTCTTCTTTCCCGCTCTTCTTCTTCTTTGACGCAGTGCACAGCCACCATGCGGTCTTCGCCTTCTGCGAGCCAGGCTCTCTGTTTTGTGCTTACTGATATAGTGACGACTGCATGGGGGGTCAAAGTACGCCTTCGAGTCGACACCAGTAGCCATTGTCGGAGAATCTCAATGAGTAAAGTTGGTAGTAGTTAATGGAGTATTTCTGATTTCACAAGCACCGAGAAACTCAACAGTATCCTGAAACGACCATCCTTGGCAGTATTAACTGTGATCTCTGTCATAGAAATATACCTGAAAATTTACATTGCCAAGTCAAAACTTTTATTTCAGTAGCTAGCCACATCCCGTTTACCGGAAAATTCTATGTATGTTGCGACCTGCAATAGACAGTAGTGGTCTAGTATTTTCTACGTCAGCTTTTAGCTAGACAAATGAACATTGCTGGACACTGCCAGGGCGGTAAGAAAGTAACGTGCCGTGGCGCTTCTTGTTGCCTACATCCCCTTATTACTTTCTCTAGGATAATGCTGAACAGAACACAAGATAAAGCATCCCCTAGGCAGAGAGCTGTCTCAACCTCGAAAGTACTTTATGTGACCTCTCAGAAATCACAAACACTGATAGCTCCAGATTTCAACAATCTGAGTCGTGGACTGTGCTTCTGAAGTGATAGGATGTGTCAAAAATAGTGTTATTCTGAAGCACTTTTTGCAATGCGAAATAAATGTTCAATTCTTGAATATCCTAAAGAAATAAGACAGTTTGCCCTTACACTCAATTCTTACTCCCCAAAAGCTTATAATTATTTCAGGAAGTTTGTTAAATTACCCCATCCTCGAACACTCCGCAGGTAGGCAACTACAGTAAATGGCAGTCCTGGATTTACAGAAGAAAGCTTAAAAAAAATTAGCAGATGAGGTTCAACGTAGTTCAGGACCTATTTTAGCTGCACTTATGTGCGATGAGGTGGCTCTTAAAAAAGACTTAGTATGGGATGGTAATAAGGTCTGGGGTTATGTTGACTTAGGGCAAGGATGTGAGGAAAGTGATGATAGCCAAATAGCAAAAGAGGCACTAGTGTTTATGGTCACTGGGTTTAATAGGAGTTGGAAAATTCCTGTTGGCTATTGTTTCCTTAATGGTTTAACAGCAATTGTGAAACTTAATTTACTGCAGCAGTACCTCCGTAAATTGGAGGAAACTGATGGAAAACAGGTTTCACTGCAATAAAATGTATCAAAAATAGTTTTTATACTGCTCCAAAGGGTGTATTCAAATTGTTAACAGTGGCAGAAAGGGTTCTCAGGGACTATCAAACCGTAATATTGAAAAAGAATTTCCTTCTGTAATTGTGTGTGGAATTGTTCAGAATGTTGGGTGACAGGCCGAATTTATTTACTCGATTTTGACCATCTAATGGTGCCAGCTGAATTTGGAGAAGAGTCACATTACTCTTTTCTAGTCAGGATGCTGTTAAAATAGTATTTTAATTGTAGGTTACACCATTTGTGCAAAAACCAGGCCAATGGAAGAAAGAGGGAAACATATTCGGCAAATATATGCAAACTTATATTGTTTAAAGGACAATGAAAGGTCCTGTGCTGTCAATTGATCGTTTTTGGACCTACTGAACTATTTAAAATTGTTTTTGACCTAATCTATATGGGCAAGCAGCGAAATGAACTGCAACATTTCGAAATTAACTTTTCAATTAATCGATGTCAGAAGTGTGTTTCATTTCTTTTAGCCTTCATCACTATATGTTTTACAGTAGAGAAATCAGATTGTCAGTGCAGATTGGCTTTTTTTACGCCATGCGTAGTAAACAATAACAACATTCAGTATTAGCAGAAGACGTGTAGGCTGCACCTTGACGTTACAAGACATGGCGGCTCAGTTTTCAAGTTGCTTCAAAGATGGCGGTGCCATAGGCAGTCTATGTTGTTTATATAGGTCGTTGCTCAGGTCCATGTCAGCTGGTGACATCTGTCGATGACTCATGCCTATAACGATATCATCCTAACAAGTGACAGGAGCGATGCGAAGGCGCTACGCCTCAAAGAGCAGACAGGAGTACAGATGGATGATAATTTCAGTCGTCTCCCATACGCAGATGATATAATACTATTAAGCGAATCGAACACGAGTTGAATGAATGAGCCAGAAAATGGACAACTGCGCATATAAAATTGGGCTAAAGGCATATAAAGACAAAAAAGAGCTCCTCCAATTAAGGAAGGAGGCAAGAGCAGCGAGCATTTCTATAAATAGATAGCATGAGGTTCAAGAAAGTTCACTACTTCAAATACTTGGGACCTTGGTTTACCAGTGACCACAGTATAGGAATGGACATCAAGAAGAGACTGTCAGTGGGAATGAAACTAGTGTAATCACTCAGTGAGACACACAGCTTAGCGAACACTAAGATGAGAATCTATAGCATAGCGGTACACACAGGAAACGTGCGGTTCAGAGACCTGGATCATGGCAAAACGAGAAAAGGAAAAACTATTAATATTTGAAAGAATAGTAATGAGGAAGATATGGTACCGGTCTTAGATGAAGCAAAATATGGGGGTGGAGGAAGAACGAGGATATCTCTCTCTTCATGTAAAGTCGACAATACTATAGAAACTGAAGAGGAGATGAATCCAGTGGGTGGGCCATGTACCCGTATACCAGAAGGAAGACATGTGAAGAAGGCACCTGAGGGGAAACCAGACATCGGACGCCCCATGGGTGCTAGATGGACGACTTGGTGAAGGACCAGGTAGCTCTGTGACTGAAGACTTCTTAAAGAACCGAGCACAAAACAGAAAGGAATGGAGGCAGTTTGTGGAAGCCGTGGTCTTCAGGGCCTGTGACCGCTGGATACGTATTTATGTATGTATTCTGATGTCACTCTGTTCTGTATTTGCTAATGAATTTTAGACAGATGATAGTTTATGACTGTATTTAATTTTTATAAAATCTTAAATTACAATCGAGAGATGAGAACGACTCCCTTTCTACACTTCTGTTGTCAAATAAACTGAGATTCTTTTAATGAAGAACACACTGTCAATAGTGGCTGAAATGTTGGTACAATACTTTACATAATTGCATTGTCTTTAGCCTTGAAGAACTTTATGGAATTTCGTAGCTGGAAGAGTCTACCACTCACGACGTTGAACAAGAAATGGAGAGATGACGAAATACTGTTGCTGAATATCACATTTAGCACACATCTCCTACATGGAATTTTGTAGCACGCCGTTGTATCTCATGTACTTGGAGTAGTAAAGATGCTACTCCATTCGTTGAAGAGAGCGTCCAATTTTGGGCATCCTTTTTGCTCTGAGCACAGTATGCAAAATTTAAATTTCTTTTTCGTTGGATCACTTGTGCAAAACAGTTCACAAAAGACAATATACGACGTAAATTTCTACATTCTTTCACTCTATGTACGAATTTTGACACTTATGACGTATTATTGTAAGTTATCCCCAGTAACGTAGCATCAATTATGAATCTTCTTTGTAATAATTATGAGTACTGTTGTTGCAGACATGGTCCAAATTCGACGAAATCTTCTTTATGTCATATAATACAGATCATCAATGACAGTACTTAAGTTAAATCTCGGTTTTCAAGCCGAGTCAATTCGAACATAAGTTTTGAACTTTCGGTAGCAGTCTCGGCCATCATCGTCAGGCGTAAAACCACTGACAGCCGGGAATGGACACGGATTCCGCTTATATAGGCACGACTGCAGCCTCTGGCACCAATCAGACAGGGCCGAAACGACGCGTGCGCGGAGGATGAATTGGGTAGTTTATACCGAGTGACGACTTGTGGCGCGGGAGGGCTCACGTTTGAAACCGCCGCTCCCGCCTCCCTTCAAGCGTCAAGTATCCGTCTTTGCTTTCTTTCGACATCTAAAGCAACCTCCCCCCCCCTCCCCCTCCCCCCAACCCCCGCATCCTACTAAGTGTGTAATCCTGGTGTCTATTAAAACTGTTGCTCTTCATTCTAATCTAATACGCCCCCGCCATAACAGAATCCCAATATGTTGACGCATGAGTCACGACTCTCGTGTTTTCAAACTGCATTTTGTCTCCGTTTTCTATGCAATGCTCGGGTCTGGCCAGTTTTTCAAGCCACCTTTGTTTAATATGCTGCCTGTGCAATCTCTGCAACCGTGCGAATCGTCCGACCTGTATAAATGCTGCTGCATTCGCAAGTAACACCATACACACCGAACACACGAAGAATTATGTCGTCTTGCGGCAGCATCTACATATTCGCACAGTTGCAGAGCCCTGTACCAAGCAAAACAAAATGTTATACAAAGGGAACTTGACATGTCGCCTATAGCTGAGCATTGCCTGGAAAACGAAAACACCAGACTCTTGGCTCATACGTCAACTTATTGGGACCCGTTAAGAATGAGGCGGCTGACATTAGAAAAGACAGAGATAATTTTAACAGAGGCTAGGGGTATACACGTAGAAAGACGCGGGGGTAGGCTCTCGATGTCGAAAATGCAGATGCCTCACGCTTGTAGGGAGGCGGGATCATAGTTTCAAACGTGGCGCAACCCTCTCGCACCACCTAACGTCACTCTGGATGTCAAATGAAACACCATTCAGTCGTCTGGCTTCCAAACTTATTTTATTTGGCTACCAGTTTCGGTGATTCAAGCCCCTGACCGACGCGTAGGAAGATTCCACCTTGGTTCTGGTCAAAACAGGGGCCAGGAATACTGGTATTGGCAGATTTCTGCTTGCTATAGCGATTACCTCAACCATCACCTGCAGACTGAAGATCGTTGAAGTGATATTACAGAAAGCAGAAATCTACTAATACCAGTATTCCTGGCCCCTGTTTTGACCATAACCGAAGAGGAATCCTCCTACACGTCGGCCAGGGCCTGAAGATGACGTAATAAATCGTCGAAACCTGTAGCCAAATAAAATGAGTTTGGAAAGTAGATGGCTGAAAGGTGTTTCATTTGACATCCTGTATCGAACAACCGAGGCCCGCAGCCATCTTTGAAAAGATGGACATACAGAGACTTAATGTCGCTGTCCCATGGTGGGCCGGAGTTTTTATGAACTGCATAACTCACCCTCGTCGGAATGCGTTGTTTCGGACCTGTCTAATTGGCCCCAGAGGCTGCAGTTGTACCTATATAAGCGGAAAACCGTGCCAGGTCAGAAAGTTAGTGGTTTTGCTCCTGACGTCGACGGTGGAGATAGCCATCGAAAGCTCGAGAATTTTATTCGAAATGGCGCCACTTGAAAAGTGAGAAGATTACATTCAGACAAGCCGCACAGTAGTGACATAGCAGGAAAGCACGTGAGAAATTTTTATAATCTGACTCAGCATTATTTACGTAAATCAGTAAACTATTTTTGTTTGGAGCTGTCAAGTAAGGCTGTTTTCATTCACAACTGTTTAACATTGGCATCACTATAGGAAATGGAAGCGTAAACATATTGTTGAGCGTAGAACAGTTGTCTATTCGAGCGCTATCGCATTGTGTCAGAGCTACTGTGTTCCTTTCTTATCTCTGAAATTCTCACGCTGACCCAGATGTGTCCTGGTCATCGTACTCTTCTGGCCTTCGTTCTTCCATTCAAAACAAAGAACAATGAGTGATAACGCGATGCATGATGTAAGGAAACTCCCCTCTTTCCTATCTTATCGTCGACTTTAAGTGAGTAGCGATACAGCTACACTTAAAAGGAAGTGAAATGTAAGCCATTATACGAGTGCGACGTTCAGAATGCTGGGGTGTCGCGTTCCCCTGCAGTTACCAGCTGCCCTAGCAGGTAAGGAAGCTCTCACATGTAGTCATATGCAGAGCCTTCGAACTGATGACATTTCGAAAACCATTTCTATGACAGTTATATATAATACAGTCACTTTTCAACTTAATTTGTGTGCTCTCTCATGTAGTTCGATCCGTGGATGAATATGCTATTAAGCATATTAGTCTAGTTTTATTCTTCTTTCCAGTGCCTTCCGCCTCAGTTGTTCCGACAGTTATTTCGACTACCATTCTGGTAAATATCGGAACGGGACTGTAACCCGACTGCTTCCAGAAACTGCGTAACACTGGTTTACAAGGCTGCCTAATAGTTGCCATTTTCTACTCTTTATCTGTTTATGGGATGAATCTCTCACTCTGCAGCGGAAGGAGCACTTTCTCGGAACTTCCTAACTGATTGAAACTCTGTGCCAAACCGGGGTACGAATTCATAGCTCCAGCTGTCAAGGGCAATGATCCAACGTCCCTGGATAGATCAGTAGGTGTTGCTACACACTAGTGAAATATATCCGCTGCAGAGGGCAGCACAATGTACAGACTTAACAGAACACCAACAGATGGCGTAGGAGTTCATTCCCCGAAATCCTCCCCACCTTGGACCAGCTGGACCGCTCGACAGATCTTAATACCATCTGGCTGGCAGAGGATGATGCACCGTATTTTACTGTCTCTGGCATGCCGCACTTCTTCTACCACAGCCCTCTTCCACAAGTGCCGTGGTTTGATGTCTTCTTGGAGCAGAACAACCTCTCCAATTCTCGGTTTCCTCTGCGAAGGGTATCCCTTCACCTCATGATATTTTCTTAGCAGCAGGAGGTATTCTGTCTTCCACCTGCGCCAGATGTCGTCATTGACCTTTTGTCTGAGTCGGAACTCCTTGGCAAGGTCTTTTCTAGTTGCTGGCTCTGGCCCACATGGAATTGTTACTAATTTCCCACCATTTAGAAAGTGGGCTGGCGTCAGTGCAGTGTCACTCTCTCCTTGAGTGATGGGTCGTGAGTTTATTGTGGCTTCTATGCTGATCAAGGTGGTATTCAAGCTCTCTTCATCCACCTGGGAGCGACCAAGAGCTTTCCTCAGGCAGCGCTTGACTGAGCCTATCATGCGTTCCCACCAGCCTCCCCACCAAGCCGCACGTGGTGGTATGAATTTCCAAGTGATTTCATGGTGGGCACAGTAGAGCTGTACGTCAGTATGCTGCATGGTTTTGAAAAGCTCTGCCAGTTCTGAGTTGGCTGCATGGAATGTTGTAGCATTGTCTGAGTAGACAGTGACTGGTAGGCTCCTACGTCCTGCAAAGCGTTGCATGGCCATCAAAAACCTGTCAGTGGACATGTCAGTGGCAAGTTCAATATGAATGGCCCGTGTTGTTGCACATGTGAATAGGATCATGTAGGACTTTTTTGTTTGATGTCCATATTTGACATATAATGGTCCGGCAAAATCGATGCCTGTTACCGCAAATGGTCTTGAAGGCTGAACTCCGTCTAGAGGTAATGGGGTCTCCATCTCTTCATACCGGCGACTGTGTATTATCTTGCATGGTAGGAAAGAGTGAAAAACTCTCCAAACAGCTTGTCGTCCTCGCAGCATCCAAAATTCTTATCGCAGGTCCCCTAACACAATCCGCACACCGAGATGATGCAGTCTTACATGTGTGTGTCTGATGAGAAGCTCAGTGAAATGGTGACGTCCATCCAATATAACTGGATGCTTCTCTGAGTGTGACAGTGCAGCACATTGCAGCCTACCACCAAGACGAAGGATGCCATCCGATATAAAGGGATTGTATCGAGCAATCTTTGATTCCTTGGGCAATTGTTCTCCCTTACGCAATGCAGACAGTTCACTAGTGAATAGTTCCTCTTGAACTCTTCTGATCCAGTAGGTGCGGGCGTTTTGTAATTCCAAAGCACTAAAACTGCCGGAAATTCTATTTTTGTTTCTTATTGTGCTGATAAATCGAAATACAAAGGCAGTTATATGCAGTACTCGCCAATATGAACTAAACCTTGCAATGTCCAGTAGTGGTTCAGTGACGCTGATCAGAGTGACATTTGCTCTCGTTTTGGCTTCTGGCATTGATGGAGGTGGGGATAAGATTTCCAGTGGCCAGAACTCCTTGTCTTCTGAAAGCCATGGTGGACCACCCCACCAGATATCAAGAGTGGCTAGCAGATTTGCTTCTAGTCCCCGCGTGAGATGATCTGCTGGATTTTGGCTTCCCGGACAATGCCTCCATTGGCTGGGTGTGGTGTATGTCAATATCTCTGTCACGCGATTACAGATAAATGTTTTCCATTTGTTTGGATCACTCCGTACCCATTCCAAAGTGACTGTCGAGTCGCTCCACAAGGTAGCTCTGTTGGCATCAAACCCTGTTTCCTGGCAAAGGTAATGAAGGAGTCGTGATCCGACCAATGCAGCAAGTAACTCCAACCTGGGTAGAGTTACCTTCTTGATAGGAGCCAGTCTGTTCTTGCTACAGACAAGGTGCACAGTGTATCCAGTTTCAGTAGATGTCCTTATATACAAAACAGCGCCGTAAGCTCTTTCAGATGCATCACAGAATACATGCACCTCCGCAGAGCCACCTGTGCCCAGCGTCCCTATCCATCTAGGAATATGTAGTGATGACAAGTGATGAAGCTTTGAGACCCATGAGTGCCAACGACATGCAAGATCTGTGGGCAAAACTTCCTCCCATGTAAGACCCCTCAGCCATGTGTCTTGGAAAATTACCTTTGAAACGAGCCCAACAGGAGTGAACACACCCAGGGGGTCATAAAACTGAGCAGCTGCTCGAAGAACATTTCTCTTGGCAGCCAGTTTGTCCATTAGATTTTCAGCTATCTTCTCGTAGTCACTGCAGATAGAGTCATCTTCTGTGTTCCAATTAATTCCTAACACTTGGGTTGTGGTCTTTGTTTGAAGGCTTTTGACATCCCATATTGCCTTCACATCATTCGAATTAGTCGCCCATTTGGACAATGGAAGACTTATCTGCTGGAAAAGTTCTGTCAGTTCATGGTAAACAGTTGCAGCGGTGTCGCTGTCTCTAACACTCGCTACGAAATCGTCCATGAATACTGACTTGTTTACAAGTCTTGAAGATTGTGGATATTTTTCACTATTTAGTGCTGCTAGCTCCCTTATGGCAGCTGACAACAGGAATGGGCTTGGTGCAAGTCCAAATGGCAAACTTTTGAAGCGATATGTAATCACGTCACTTGTGGTCATGTAGGCACCACTTCCAGCTTGCTCAACACGATACCAAAGGAACATCGTGAGGTCTCTGTCTTCTTCTTTCAACGTTAACTGCAGGAAAGCTTGGTCCACATCACACACTAATCCCACTGGAAGTGTGCGGAATCGTACTAAAGATTGCTAGAATATCCTGAAGTAAGTTTGGTCCCTTTTCGAGGGCATCATTCAGCCAGAGTCTCTATGTGAGGATGCATTGAAGACTATTCTGTACTTCACACTTCCATTGATGCATTTCTTCACAATGTGGTGTGGCAAGTAGAATGTGTTTCCAGCAGTACAGTCCTCAGGTGCTACCTCTACCTGGTTCTTCTCAATATATTTCGACATGGTCTCGTGGTAAATGACCTTCAGCTCTTCATTCCCTCGCAGCTTGTTTTGTAAGGAGCGAAGACGCGCTTCAGCAGTTGTGCGGTTGCAGGAGAGAGGCATATCCTTCTTTCGAGACAGAGATACAACTCTGCGGCCATATTCCACACAGTATGATTCTCGGAATTCCTGATAAATAGGGTGGTCCATGGGTTTTATTGCTCGCTCTTGATGTCCTGTTATCCCGATTGTCTCCAGGTCCCAAAATCGGCGCACTGACTCATCAGATATATTACTGCAGCTGCCCTGAATAAAGTTGACAGTTGCTCTGTTGACGGTGGTGCTAGATCTGTTTCCACTGAGAACATATCCAAAGATTGTTGGGAGAAGAACCAATGATGGTGATACCTTGATTGGTTGTTCCAAAGTCACGATTCTCCAGTAATAATCAGCTCCAATCAGGATCTCAATAGGTAGATCTTCAGTGTCTCCTTTAGGATCTGCGAGTGGTGTACCACCCCTCAAGGCCATATCTCCTACATCTTGTTGGTTGCTGTGAAAAATTATTTGTGCTTTCAGAGGCTGTTACTGATATGTGGGAATTAGTGGAGCACCCCATCATATTAAACTGCACCTTCTTCCGTGAGAGTGATGAACTGTAACTGGATTCGAAAGGGTTGTCTCCAGAGTAGTGCTTCCAATGACAGTTGGAGAGATTCGATCAGTGAATGGTGAATGAAACTCGATTCACTCCCTGTGTCCAGGATGGCACGTGTCTGTTTGCTCTTACCAGTTGGTCCTGTGATACGCACACGAGCCGTCTGCAGGTATGTGAAGTTAGAAGTCATAGTTTCAATTTTATTTACTGTTGTGGTATGGCTACTACAGATAGAAATGTGATGCTCCCCCTTACATTTCGCACAGGACGCCTTTCCCCGTTTGAAACACTGACTTCTGTTGTGGCCACGTCTCAGGCACAGAAAGCAACGGCTCATTGTCTTGAGGGCGTCGATTTTTGCCTGCAAGCTTGCAATCTTTTGTCAGTCTTGGCCCCAGTGCCCTCTTTCGCCGCAATACACACAGAAGGGCTCTGAATTCTGTTGTTTCTTCTTGTCCCTCTTCGTTTTAACCTTTACATGGAAGGCAGATGCTGTTGGTACGTAATTTTCGTGTGGTACAGTATCTCCACGAATTTTGCGTGTGTTGATAGCTCCTTCCACCTCTTCATTTAAGAACTCCATAAGGTTGGTGAGGTTCCCTTCTTCAATCTTTTGCCTTCGGGCATGAACAAGCCAATTTTCGCAAATTTCTTCAGGAAAGGCTCGAAGAAGATTGGGTACAAGCACTCTCCCATAAGAGTCCACATTTTCTCCTAGTGCTCGTAGTGCTTGGATGCGCTTATGGCACTGAATGTAGGTGGAATTGAGAGACTCTGGACTGCCTGAAGTCGAAGTGTTAAGATTCTCCAAGAAATCCAGGTGACTTTGGATAATTCTGTTCCTATCCCCATATTTGGATTTCAAAATTTGCTTAGTCTGCTCATATGTATCAGCTGTAGCAGCAATGCCATCGACCAAGTCCTTAGGTTCCCCATCAAGGTAACCACGGAGGAATACATGCTTGTTCATTGTTGACACCATCGGATTCTCTTCGATGGAAGCTGTGAATTGCTCCCAAAATCGAGGCCAAGCTTCTACATCCCCTGAGAATGCGTGCAGTTTGATAGTAGGCAATTTTATGTCCATACAGGCGTGTTGTTGAGCCGCTGACGTCGCATTCCTGTCCCCTGAGCGCGCTCCTCCTAGAAGGCCTTTCGCCTTTCGGAGGGCGCTTTTGCATTTATCAATATATTCCTCACAAGCTTCCATGTCAGCTTCGTATTCGGAGTCATCCAGCAAGTCCTGTATTGTGTCGTTGAGTCGGGTCAACTCTTCTAATGTTCCCTGTAGGCGTTCCTGGAAGTGTTCTACTTCTCCTGCAGCTGTAGAACCATCGAAGGCGCTTATTTGGCTGACGAAACGCGTCGCATTCGATCGCAAGGTCGTCCGCTTCCGGTGTAGCCTCCCCAAGTTCATAGCTACTGCTTCTGCCATGGTGAGTTGGTGGTTTTGCTTTCTGCCGCGAGAGTGCGTTCAAGGTCAAGACACCCCGTCAGTTGGATTCTATCGCTAAGGGATGGCGCTGTCCTGGAGTGTGAACCCTTAGCAGCCCCTAGTGATGTTTGTAGTTCTCAAGAGATGGCGCGGCCGTGCAGTTTCCAACTTCCGCGACTTTTAGTAGTGGTCGCTGTTGCTAACAGATGGCGCTGCAGTCTACCAATACTTTAGCAAGTCCCATTTGTGCTTTGCAAATAATACACCAACTGCCCTCTATTGCTCTGCCACCAACAAACATGCACCAAGTAACATCACATACAAATCAATCGCCCTGCAGTGTCCTTTGCTACAGTTTCAGAGCAATGCCGCAATTTATCTGTGTGAGCTGAACGTGGCGTGACGTGACCGGATTTTGAGATTGAAGTCGCTCAAAACCTTCTCCGCTGGCGTCGAGTCCTCTTTAATGTGTAGTAGCACTCTATCTCTTCATGTTCTCCCGGGTTTCGGCACCAAAATGTTGCTACACACTAGTGAAATCAAGGACACAGTAAAACTTCTGCTCACACACACCTTTATTCTCACACGTCCATTTTACAGTTACAGTTGAAATATATCCGCTGCAGAGGGCAGCACAATGTACAGACTTAACAGAACACCAACAGATGGCGTAGGAGTCTTCATTCCCTGAAAGTAGGTAAGAGGATATCCCTTGATAGGCTAGATTTTGGGTTGGAATCCTGGCCGGCACGAAATTGTAATTTGCCAAGAATATTTTTTTCACATCGGTTACACCGAGTGATGTGGTGCAGTCACTAAGATATTTACGTCGTGTTCTGGAGTACCTTGGTTGATATCTCCATCTGATGGTAGAAATGTAGGTTTCCTCTAACTGAAGTAAGGTCAAAGATGAATAGGTTGTTTGAATGCCCCTGGGCAATCAGTCATCCTGCACTTCTTTGTCTCTAATAACTTTATCGTCCTCAGGATGATAAACCCTAATACAGTTCTTCATCAGGCCTTATTTCTCTCTCACACTAACGTAATATGACATGAAGTTCAGGAGCACATTTTTTTCCATGCAGCCGCGATGTTAAGTTATGACTTAAGCAGCATTGAGATTTATTTACTCTAAATAAGCTGATTATTTAAGTAGATCTCTCACACTACAATGAGGAAGGATTGGCTATTACACTGTGCGACAACCCTCTTGGGGAGGGTACTAATAATTCATGCATGCATTTCTAGTGAACGTCACTAATATTACATTGCTTTTTTTTTATTTTCCAAGAGAAAATGCTATACGAGTAGTGAAACGTCCCCTTAGAACAATTATACCTGACTGTCCTTAAACTGACACACAATATTTTTAGCGCAACGCAATCTGACTTTCAATAATCCCTACAAAAGAATGGCCCTGACTAACATTAACCTATACCTTTCAAAAATCACTTACCTCACAAAAATCTTCGTTACTCGAACTACTGCAATACAGCGAGCGCCACTAGTGCCAGCTAAATAAAAGATTCAAACTACAGAAGGCACTAACTACTGATAGGCATAGTTAGCAAATGAAAGATTTTAATAGAGAACAAACAATGTATTTACCTTAATAGTCATAATATATATAGCAGTTCATGACATCCACTCTTACAAATTTCAAAACTCCGCCATCTCTCTCCCCACATCCACTACTGCTGGCGGCTCACCTCCAACTGCGCAACGCTACGAGCTGTTGACAGCCAACTGTCCAACGCTACAATGGCAGACAACAATGCAAACTAGCCACAGACTGTACACAGCACAGCCACTGATTCTCATACAGAGTGCTACGTAAAGTTGCCAATAAGAAAACATAAACAGCCTACGTACATAGCCCCCATGCTCCCAACAAAAAATTTTACAAATTGTTTTGGACAGTGGCCAATACAGATTTGAAAAAATTTTTCATAATTACAACAACAAAGAATTGAAATGCACACACTTATTGATACAATGTTGGTCAAAAGCTAAAATTTTCTTGCAGTCCATAAAGACAGTCCTGATCATTCATCACAGTAAAACTGCCGTTTCTTTTCTCAAAGTCTGAGCAGTAGAAGACAATGCACACGAAGTAGTGGATTTCCATGCAGTTTTGAAGAAGTAGTGTTGTCCTTCCAACGGAAAGACAGTGCTGACTCTTGACATGCTGACAGGTAATGGGCCACAACAGAGCAAACCCACAGCAGAGTCATTCGACGTTTTGAAGAATATTGGTAGGTAGGTCACCACAGAGCAGACCCACTGTAGTCCTGGTAGAGATTATGGTATTGATGGGCCACCAGAGGTGCAGACCCACTGCAGTCCTTGTAAAAATAATGGTATTGGTGGGCCATCAAAGATGCAGACCCACTGTAGTCCATGTAGAGGCAGCCAGCAGCCATCTGTTGCGACTGTGCAGGTGCACAATCACCATCGAAGAGTCTTGCGAAGAATATAGCAAGTCCATAAACCACCACTTGTGCACTCACAAAGTTTTTTTCAAACTGTCCTTAGAACCAGCAATGCTGTTAACCAGTCCCTTGCTGAATTATTAACACACGTGCAAACACTGTCAGTCCCTACTTCTCACATATTGTCCATACTCTGTGACCAACAGTAACGTGTGCAGTGAAATGTAACTTACAAGTTACTTAATTTGATGAACTGGTGTCAATTACAATTTTATAACATAAGAATACAATAACAAAGGTACAAAATACATCATTAAAGAACATAACAATACAGATGACATTTGTAGTAAAATGGGCTTTACAAAAGAATAGAAATAACATATACATCAGTGTCACAGGAATTATGACATAAGTACATACATGAAAGATCAGAATAACTTTTGAAACATCAGCTTCACACATGAGCAACAAAACAGAACCGATAAATAATGTCTAAACATCTTTACAAAGTAAATAACATAGTATTAGAAAAATTCTACAACGCAATTCTCATAAGATAAACACATAAAGACAGGAAGAACACAAATACCCAAGGGTACACAAACACATAGTGGGGTAACACGAGGAAAGGACAGGGTTTGTTTTCAGTGTGACATTTGGTACTGCAGTCCTACCCAAAACTTCATTCCATAGATCTTTCGTCTTATTTCAACATTTGTTTCCACCAAAAAAAAAAAATACTATCCAAGCAAGCTTTCTGTATTCTGTCCACATCCTCTTTCAAAATACTTGTTTGGCCAAACCATTTTCTTATAGCTTCTCAATGCATTTCTTCCAATTCATCACAACTCGTTCTCTCATGTAGCCCACCCCATCTTCAGCTAACTTAAATCTACTGAGCTCAGATGCTAAACTAAGGAACGAGGCAATGCAGCAGCACAAAACAATTAACACAAACAGTTATGATAAAAAATACAAATGGCAAAGCAAACAGCATAAATTAGCAAAGCAAATGCAATATTACAACTAATATAAGGCAATGCACAGCAAACAAGAAAAATAAATTCGTAGTAAAACTGGCTTAACAGAGTAATGTAAAGTGAAATTTAGTAGCACTATGCCTGGTAAACAGCAGCAGCAAATGCAATAACATATATCTAAACATGACAAAGCTCAAGCAGAAAAAATAATACACTAAAATGGCCATGTTTAATAACTGTGTCACATCTTACTGTCTATGTAATTAAAGTGGTGCACCACAACAACGTATTGTATGAAATAAATTACCAAATACTTGAAAAGAAAATTATGTATGCAGTTCCTTTGAAGGGAAATGTCTTTGTGCTCCCTCATTTTTTTTGGGAAGTGTATTACAAAATTAGTATTTACTGGATCTGTAAACAAAAAATATTTATATTAGTACATCTATAAAATTCTATTTTAACCAATGCTGCAGCGCAGCTAGAAACCAGATATTAAACAAAATGAGCAAATCTCTCAACTAGGAAGACAATAGATGTAAAATGTTTCTCATCATTTCATTAGGCATTTTAGTAAATATCATAAATTAAGAGTTCCACAGTGTAATCATGTTTTCAAGTTTGAGCGTGTCGTATTTGCGATGCTTTCGACAAAGAAATGTCAATAGCGAGGATAATGGCTTCCCTTTTTTTTTCTACCTGTGCCTCTGAAAAGGCACACACTAATGGCTTTTTCTCCAGGCGTCTGACACAGCTGGCCGCTCAAGACGCATTACGTCAAGGTCTCTTCGCTTTCTTACCGAAATATTTACGACACCAGTTTGCACTACAGTGACAGTCTCATATACAAAATTTCACGGGTCGAGAATTTGCGTTGCAAATGTGTAGAAACAAAATCTTATGAATATAACAGTGTCCAAGAAATTTTTGCCGGCATTGTGATACATTCACGCATTTACACACATTTCATAACGCTTAAAGTACGATTCTTGGTTTCCATCATCCTTTTTCACAAGTCAGAGTCCCTAACCACTACTCATTATTCCTTACCTTATTACACATATACATATTCGTCGCCACTTCTTCAATATTTCATCTTAAATACGTAGCATAATCAAATTCATCATAAAACATCAGCCTATTGATCATAAACATACCTCAACAGCATAATACACATCGTCATCGTAATAATAACATCATAACACCTCAGTCAAATCTCAAAAACGTCGTAGCTTTCTGCAATAATGTCAAAACCTAAAAAAAATTCTCTGCTCATTTAAATAGTGTCATCTACCTCAAACGTACTTTCAAAATCATCATCCCATACTAAATACACCATTCAAAGCCCTCATAGTATCACAATGGTTCTGAAAAAACACGAAGAGTTCACAAAGTACAGACAAAATACAATTTCATAAGTGTGAAGTTATCCAACTGTGTAATTACGTAAACATGTGTCACTGATGTAGTAAAAGAAATGTTTATCTCTGAGTTAAATGATCAGATACCTGTGTAATTCTGTCTTAGAGAAATATGGTACCGATGTGTAAAGTTGTATAAGCAAATACCATATTAGCTAGGGCTCCTTGTGCTTGCCACACACATGGTACACAAAGTAAGCGTGTACCCCCCAGAGGATAAATGTAATTATACCCTCAGGTGTTACAGATTACAGCAATGGAATGAAATGTATCACGGAAAACTTCCTTTGTAATTCAAAAATCTTGAAAAATAAATGTTTTAAGTATAAAATTAATCACTCAAATACGTGTGCTGTAGCGCTAAACTGTGCATCTTGTTGCAACATAATCTCTGTGGAAGTGTCGTAGTTATCGTCTTGCGAAAGCTAAGTTCTGCAGAAGCCAATGTACTTACCTCATGATAAACAAAAGTGAAACGTTGGCGTATAGATATCGTAGTTATTATGCTTATTGGTGTGATGAAGAAAGTACTGTACAGTAACATATTGTTGTACCACGAAAAAGGCTGTCTCATTGTTGCTATACCACAAAAGTTACTACTAAAACATGTTTTACTTTCCAGAATAATGCAGAAAAACTGTGCAGATATAAAACAGAAACACCACAATATCAACATTGTAAATTGTCACTCATTAGTAGCGTCGTGATAAAACCGTGTAGTTGTCACATAAACTAACCACTGTGTCGTCTGGTATCTCACAGAAAGTACTTTAAATCCAGAATGTGTTTTCAAGTAAACCAAAATGTTGCATTAAAATCTCATTAGCAGTACCAATATATGTTCGAAGTATGTAAGCCTTATAGTCGTTGTGTAATCGTGCAACTAACAAGCAAGAATGTACACACACAATAGCACTGTGATGTCTGTTCACTATAACAATGCATTCGTAATTTCTGTTTCAATAAGTTCTCTTGGTTCTTGACTGGATATTTAACTTCAAACATTGTTGCATGTTAACACATTCTAAGTCTGACAATGCATACTAGAAATGTGAAGTGAAAAGTTTTATGGCAAAGACAAAGTTAAAAAGCAGATTATCTTTCAATAAACGGTTTTACATGTGAAATGTTGTGCAAACATTTACTCTTCCTAGTATGCAGAGTTTCAACCTGAACGCAATTATCATGCGATATACGTCGATAAAGAATACTGGAATTTTTCTCAAGGTTAGCGTCTATGTTATATTTCTCTGAGCCAGCCGGCGCACGCGGCTGCCTGCGGTGCGAGTCATTGTCTGCTATCTCTTTGTTGGCGTGCGTCGTTATTGGGATTAGGAGACTTAACTTCTACAAATTCACCTTGTCGAGAGTGCCCTGCTCTGTTTGAATCCCGCCAGTTCTGATGGAATTCAGGTCTGTCGTTTTGTCGGTAGTTTACATAGTTTCTTGTTTGTCGGTCATGTGGTGGAGAAGTTCTCCCGGAATCGTAACTGCGCGCTAAACTGTTGCGTCTGAAGTTATTCTGTCTCCCTTGATAATATTTATTTTGGTTCCCATATTGTCTGTTTCTATGGTAATCTCTGTCACATTCATTACGATGGAAATGCGATCTTTCTCAGTAACTATTATTACTCTGCCAGTGGTTGTCATATGGGTGGTGTCTGTTTTGGTCACGATTTGCGTTGTAAGAATAGACTTGTCGTGTCCAGTTATTGTTTCTGTCGTCACGGAATTGTGACGGATGTGACCTGTAGTGATTGTTTTCCTGTTTTCGCATCCCGCAACTGTCTGTGCCAATTTCTAATTCTTGTAAGAGTCCCTGAAAAGCTTCAATGTCGTCTTTGCAACGTCCTGCCAAAATAATATTTCTTAAATGTTCAGGCAATTTCATTAAGCAAATGCGGATGAGTTCTGAGGGTCTGTATGGGTTTGACAGGTACTGATTCTTGTGCAACATGTCTTTAAAATATTTCACAAGACTGGAAAATTCAGATTGTTCGAAATGTTTCATCATTATGATGCTATGTTTTACTCGGTCTTGTTTAGCTTGAGACCAATATGCTGAGAGGAAGGCATGACAAATTTCTCCTTCACTGTGACAATCGTGAATGACCGATCGCATTCTTACAGCTGGTTCATTCTCTAAGTAGCCACACATAAATTCTAATCTGTGTTCTAACGACCAGTTGGGAGGAAAACAATGAGAGAATTGATGGAGCCATGCTTGTGGATGAATGTCGTTGCCAGAATTCTTAAATGTTTTGAATTTACGTGTAGTAATGAACAGATCATAGTCAAAATCATCATGTCGGCGAGTCGCATGTCGGTCATTGTTACGTCGTTTCGGCGGTTCCATCTCAAAATTCTGTGTGCCTTGCCAATTTCTTTCATAATTTCCGAAGTGTCCTGTGTTATTATTTTGTGGTTGTTCCGTATTTCTAAGTCCCTCTTCCCGTGTTGGAGCGCGAGTGTCCTCTGAAATATGTAATTTTTGTATTATTTGTGCCAACTGATCTTGTACTTCCCGGATTCCTCTTTTGTATTGCGTATTAATTTGATTCTGATTTTGTTTGAATTTCTTAATTTGTTCATACTCTTCTGTGTCAGTGATGGCTACAGGTCATGTGTCACTCAGATCATCATCTACCTTTGTAGATAAGTTAGTGAACTGATCCGAAAGTTCGGCTACTTTCTCCGATAGTGTACTTATTTCCTCAGTGTGTTTTTCTGAACGAAGTTTCAGAGTATCTACTGTGTCCTTTAAGTTTTCCTTAGTTTTTGCAAGTTGCGTAACCGAATCGGTAGATGCAACTGAGTCAATTTTAGCTTGCAAGGTGTCGTGATTTTCATGAACAATGGTTTGCAGTTCTTTTATGGCTGCTTCGTGATTCTGTACTGCATTTTCATGGCGCGAAAAAATAGGTTGAAAATGCTCACAAATTTGTGTTTTTACTTCATTACAGACTTTTTGACATTTCGATTCAATGTTATGTAACTCAGTAGTTAAATCTTCACGTATCTGTTCAAGTGTGGTGTCTAACTTTTGAAGCTTTTGCTGTGTTTGTCTCTGATTTTGTTCCATTGTGTCTAACTGTTGCTGTGTTTGTCTCTGGTGTTGTTCCATTGTGTCTAACTATTGAAGATTTTGTTCCATTGTGTCTAACTTTTGAAGATTTTGTTCCATTGTGTCTAACTTTTGAAGCTTTACCTGTATTTGTCTCTGATTTTGTTCCATTTGTTGCATTAACTGTAATAACAATGCATTAGTGTCTGGAATCTGTTCCTCTACGCTTTTCGGCAGTGCATTTGCACCGGCAACATTCACATTTTGACAAGCAGAAAATGTGTCTCGACTTATTTGAGAAAACGGTGAGGACGCAAAACCTGAATCTACAGTATTTGCAAAATTGTGTCCTGTCATTTCGGGTTCCTGAGGCGAGCTGTTGCCGACCGATCGATCGATAATCCTTCCCTGTTCACTAATTGTTTCACTGCCTACGCCATTGTTTGCCACCCGCTCCATTTCCCTATGCACAATTACCAAATTACTATGTTGAACATTAGTTAATTCATTACTTGGTGGCGCTAACACACTGCTTTCGTCTTCACTGTCATTTCTCAGTTTACTTTGGAGCCTAGTATTACGTTTTTCACACACCATAATTGTCACAATGTTTCACACGATAACACAGAAAAGCACAATTTGAAGAGCAAAATAAGATAACACATTAACATAGCAATGGAAATAATGTCTACTTAATTGCAACCGCAGCTGCGAAATACTTGGTGCAAATCTACATGCATGTTACAACTGTTTTACTGTACAACAATGAAAAACTACAATTACAAAGGAAATTCTCTCTATGATTACGCGCTAGCAATAAGCAAAGGCTACGCTAATTACACAAACTACAAGAAAAAAATCAGAAGATTCCAGTGAGGTATCGTCGGCTAAGGGTCGACATATGAAACGTCCCCTTAGAACAATTATACATGACTGTCCTTAAACTGACACACAATATTTTTAGCGCAACGCAATCTGACTTTCAATAATCCCTACAAAAGAATGGCCCTGACTAACATTAACCTACGCCTTTCACAAATCACTTACCTCACAAAAATCATCGTTACTCGAACTACTGCAATACAGCGAGCGCCACTACTGCCAGCTAAATAAAAGATTCAAACTACAGAAGGCACTAACTACTGATAGGCATAGTTAGCAAATGAAAGATTTTAATAGAGAACAAACAATGTATTTACTTTAATAGTCATAATATATATAGCAGTTCATGACATCCACTCTTACAAATTTCAAAACTCTGCCATCTCTCTCCCCACATCCACCACTGCTGGCGGCTCACCTCCAACTGCGCAACGCTACGCGCTGTTAACAGCTAACTGTCCAACGCTACAATGGCAGACAACAATGCAAACCAGCCACAGACTGTACACAGCACAGCCATTGATTCTCATACAGAGCGCTACGTAAAGTTGCCAATAAGAAAACATAAACAGCCTACTTACAGTAGTTATCTTGATTTTGTCATCAGCATCAAGCGGATGGCGTGCAATTACTATCTTGATTAAAATACATTTCATTCTGACTTTTGGTAATATATGGTTAAAACAATTAGTTGACTTGTAAGTTTAACATCGTTTATTTCGTTGTTTCATCATAACAAGATTACTAACAAGCAGCGCGGACCACACACCAAAACAAAGTTCTAGCACACAAGAGAAAGGTTTACACGCTCAGTTTCTCATAGTGACAGAACACAGTCTATATACACAGCACATAAGCGGTCTGACCGACAAAAACTGATATATTAGCTGACAAATCTAGCATTCCCTGGGAACTCATTGTACTTCCAAATAAGACTAGCGCCCAATAAGGATACAGATCAGGTTTGCTGTAACGGTCGTGAGCATTACTTACCTTTGGGACTGGACATGGCGAGTAGGAGTTAATCAAGAACACCTTAACGGCGACAAAGGTGTCATTATCAGCTGCTCACTGAATCTGAACGAGGTCGTGTAATAAGGCTATAAGAAGATGGATGTTCCTCCTGCGATATTGCAGAAAGACTTGGCAAGAAATCAGCAACTCCATGTACTCCTGGCAGGGGTGGTCACGAGAATGTACAGTGGCAAGAAGACTGGCTCCCGACGGCCATCTGGCATTACCAAGAGAGAAAACCAAGAGTCTGGCGTACAGTACTGGCGCATCGTAATGCATCCGCAGCAGCAATTTGAGCAGCAGTTGGCACCAAAGTGACACAACGACCTGTTACAAATATGTTACTTCAAGGAGAGCTTAGAGCCACACGCCATGTAGTGTGCACTTCACTGAACCCCCCCCCCCACCACCACCACCACCAATCCCCCACCATCTGCGACTTCAGTGGTATCAAACGAAGGCTCATTGGAGGTCGGGATGGAGATCTGCTATGTTTTCTCATGAAAGCTAGCTGTGCCCCGGTACCAGTGATGGTCATGGGTTGGTTAGAAAGAGGCCAGTTGAGGATCTGCAATCAACCTGTATGCATGTTAGACACACTGGATCTACACCTGGACATATGGTCCAGGGTACAATTTCGTATGAAAGCAGGAGCACTTCGTGACTATCCCAAGCACTCTGACTGCAAAACTGTACGTCAGCCGGGTGATTTGTTCTGTTACACTGCCATACACCAACAGCAATCCAGGGGGTGTTTTCCAACAGCCTAACGCTCGCCACATACCGCTGTTGTAACCCAGCAAGCTCTACAGAGTGGCTACATGTAGCCATAGCCTGCTCGATCACCAGATCAGTCTTCAAACGAACACAAATGGGGCATCACTGGACTACAACTCCACTGTCACCTACAAACAGCATTAATCGTCCCTGTATTAGCCGATCAAGTGCAGCAGACATGGAACTGAAATACGACACCTGTACGACACAATGCATGCATGTTTGCATGCTTTCTTTCAACTTCCTGGCAGCTACATACGTTATTAATGTACCAGAATTTCACACTTGCAATGCCTTATCTCGCTCTTGCACGAACCTATGATCTTGCAATGTTATCACTCAAATATGTTGCCTAGACAAATGTATTCCAGAAATTTCAATTCTCTACATTAATTATTTCTTCGTGCTGAGATTATTTTCCGTGAGTGTATTACAAACGAAAGCAAACCGAATATTATCGAAAATTTCCTTGTATTCGTGACAACACCTTTGAAATAATGAAACAGTCGTACAAATATCCCCGGCAGTTATCGTACACTGGCGAAGCTACTTCGCGTGTCTAAAAAGCGATTTTGTGGACGTTTCCATGGCGACGCCTCTTCACAACTCAACAGACGGACTAACTCAACAGACGGACTTTGTTCTACCCTACAGTCGTTTGCGCTTCGCAGGTGAAAGCTGTCCAAGGTACTCCCAAGTACCAGGAATTTTCTTAAGCTGATTCGACTGTAGCAGTTTTTTAGTGGTAAAGAACGTACCAAAATATCATGCCTGTTGCAGCATTTTCTCACACGCTTCAGTGTTTATCGTGTCACATCTCCTGAACTACACTATGTTATCGAAAATATCCGGACACCCCTAAAAACAAAAGTTTTGCATATTATGTGCATTGTACTGTCACCTACTGCCAGATACTCCATATCGGCGACCTCAGTAGTCATTAGACATTGTGAGAGAGTAGAACAGGGCGCTCCGCGGAACTCACGGTCTTCGAACGTGGTCAGGTGATTGGGTGTCACTTGTGTCATACGTCTGTACGCGAGATTTCCACACCCCTAAACATCCCTAGGTCCACTGTTTCCGATTTGATTGTGAATTGGAAACTTGCAGGGACACGTACAGCAAAAAACCTTACAGGCCGACCTCGTCTGTTGACTAACAAGACCGCCGACAGTTGAAGAGGGTCGTAATGTGTAACAGCCAGACGTCTATCCAGACCATCACACAGGAATTCCAAAAAGCACCAGGATTCACTGCAAGTACTATGACAGTTAGGCGGGAAGTGAGAAAACTTGGATGTTATGGTGGAGCGGCTGCTCATAAGCCACACATCACGCCGGCAAATGCCAAACGACGCCTCACTTGGTGTACGGAGTGTAAACGTAGGACGATTGAACAGTGTATAAACGTTGTGTGTAGTGGCGAATCATGGTACACGATGTGGCGATCTGATGGCAGGGTGTGGGTATGGCGAATGCCCGGTGAACGTCATCAGCCAGCGTGTGTAGTCCCAACAGCAAAATTCAGAGGCGGTGGTGTTATGGTGTGGTCGTGTTTTTCATGGAGGAGGCTTGCACCTGTTGTTGTTTCGCGTGGCACTATCACAGCACAGACCTACATAGATGTTTTAAGCACCTTCTTGCTTTTCAACAGTGGGATGGCGATTGCATCTTTCAACACGATCGAACACAAGTTCATAATGCAAGGCCTGCTGCGGAGTGGTTACACGACAATAGCATCCCTGTAATTGATTGGCCTGCACAGATTCCTGACAGCTATGAGATGTTCTGGAACGCCATCTTCGTGCCAGGCCTCAGCGACCGACATCGATACCTCTCAGTGTAGCACTCCGTGAAGAATGGGCTGCCATTCCCCAGGAAACCTTCCAGTAGCTATGCCTGCAAGAGTGGAAGCTGGCATCAAGGCTGATGGTGGCCCATTCCAGCATTACCGATGGAGGGCGCACGAGCTTCATATCTTCAATTTCAGCCAGGTGTCTGGATACTTGTGATCACATAGTGTATGTGTAATATCATGACATAACTTTTGTAGCCGGCCGAAGTGGCCGCGAGGTTCTGGCGCTGCAGTCTGGAACCGCGAGACCGCTACGGTCGCAGGTTCGAATCCTGCCTCGGGCATGGATGTGTGTGATGTCCTTAGGTTAGTTAGGTTTAACTAGTTCTAAGTTCTAGGGGACTAATGACCTCAGCAGTTGAGTCCCATAGTGCACAGAGCCATTTGAACCATTTTTTAACTTTTGTAAGTGCATTTAGCGGCATGTATGGGTACTGTTTTCAAAATTCGTTGCGAATATTGTAGGACAGAGGTAATAAGTTTAAACGTCATGTGAGCTGCGACAGATTTGCACCCATCGCATTTTTTATAACTTGGTTGTTAATTTACAGCGATTTTTGCCTGACAGTAAGGGATATACTTACGAAGTTTGGCTAAAATCGGCCTAGTGGTTTAAGAGGACATGTGGAACATGCACACACAATTACATACATCCATTTTTACAATATGCGTCGATACATGTACACTGATATTCCAAAGAAACTGGTACAGACAAGCATAGTCAAATAGAGAGATACGTAAACACGTAGAACACGGCAATGCGGTCGGCAACGCCTAAATAAGACAACCAGTGTCTGGCGCACTTGTTGGGTCTGTTACTCCTGCTGCAATAGCGGTTTATCAAGATTTTAGTGAGTTTGAATATGGTTTTATAGTCGGCGCGCGAGCGATGGGACACAGCATCTCCAAGGTAGCGATGAAGTGGGGATTTTCCCGTACGATCATTTCACGAGTGTACCGTGAATTTCAGGAATCCCCTAAAACATCAAATCTCCGACAGCTCTGTGGCCGGAAAAAGATCGTGCAACAACGGGACAAACGACCAATGAAGAGAACAGTTGAACGTGACAGTAGTGCAACTCTTCCGCAAATTGCTGCAGATTTCAGTGCTTGGCCATCAACAAGTGTCGGAGTGCAAACCATTCTATTAAACATCATCGATATGGTCTTTCGGAGCCGAAGACCCACTCGTGTACCCTTGATGACTGCACGACATAAAGCTTTACGCCCCATCTGGGACCGTCAACACCGACATTGGACTGTTGAAGAATGGAAACATGTGGCCTGGTCGGACGAGTGTCGTTTCAAATTGTATCGAGTGGATGGAGGTATACGGGTATAGAGACAACCTCATGAATCCATTCCATGGACGCTTCATGTCAGTGGGGGACAGTTCAAGCTGGTAGAGGCTCTGTAATGGTGTAGGGCGTGTGTAATTGGGGTGATATGGGACCCCTGATACGTCTAGATATGACAGGTAACACGTACGTAAGCATCCTGTTTGATCACATGCATCCGTTCATATCCATTGTGCATTCCGGCGGACTTGGGTAATTCCAGCAGGACAATGTGACAACCCACATGCCCAGAATTGCTACAGAGCGGGTTCAGGAACACTCTTCTGAGTTTAAACACTTCCGCTGGCCACTGAACTCCCCAGACGTTAACATTATTGTTGTACCTGGGATGCCTTGCAACGCGCTGTTCAGTGTACCCCCTCATACTCTTACGGATTTATGGACAGCCCTGGTCGACTCATAATGTCAGTTCCCTCCAGCACTACTTCAGACATTAGACGAGCCCATGCCATGTTGTGTTGTGGCAATTCTGCGTGCTCCCAGGGCCCCTACACGATATGAGGCAGTTATACAAGTTTCTTTGTCTCTTCACTGTATAACAGTACCGCTTCCTATAGCTTCTAGGAAATTCAGTGTTTCAAACTGGAGACTGGCATAATATTTGTTTTTATACTGTAAACAATTTTATTCAAAACTTAACTCTTTTCGCTCATGTAAAAGTAAAAGGAATAAATGGAAGTTGTTTTATAAAGTTGCAAAATAGAAATTTTGGTATTCTAAAATATTCCACATGTACAGGGTAGTTAATATTAAGTTTTTACTAAATATTGGGTATCTGTGATGTATCTGAATGGATTTACAGCGTGCCGGGTTTATAATCGGATACCAACTTGTGCTAACCAGTTTCGAAATAGAAACAACCAAAGTTTCAAAATTCAGTTTTCTTATGTAATTGATGACAAGTTTCGGGTTATCTGAACCCTGGTTCAAGTCATCCTGTGGGACGGAAAGTTAAAATTACAATTAATCCAATAAATTGTTGCAGCACGGAGTGCATATTACAGTATACAGAGCATATCCTCCCAGGGCATACGTAACAGACAGAGAAAACAGTTTTTTCCGTAATAATGTGCAATTCATGTTAAGATTGTACATATACGTATATCACAAGATAAGTTTTCCTGTGAACACTGGCAGGGGAAACATACAACTAATAGTCTACCACCTACACTGCCACAGGGAAACCTGAGGAACGGGTCACCTTATAAGGATGCAGGGAATTCTTTTGTTACAATTACCAATCATCAAAGGTAAAACACAATAACAGTGAAAGTCAACTACAACGCTTAAGCTTTCTCTAGTTTCCAGAAACAGCAAGACATTTAAAAGGTCTGTAATATTTTTCCGAAAACACCAGGCCATTTAAAAGCAATGAACAGTAAACAACATAGGCGTATACAAACAAAATTTGTTTGCTACCGGGACACAACATCGTGTAACACGCCCGGCAGTACGAATGGGTGGGGTACTTTAAACTGACTTCTCGTTTCGTGACTGCGCGCCCTGTCCACACCACGTACCTGATAATCCCGCGACGGTCGTATTTTCCTACTCCACATTGCTGCTGGCTTGCCTGAAATTATCTATCGAAATATGCAAGCGGGTTTAGGGGAGCCACTCAACGTCAAGTACAACAGTGTCCTACGTCTGGTATGAACATGTATATTCTGAGACGATAAGGAATCACAGATTGCACTGTTTACATTCTAAGTCCTTAATGGTTATCCCAATTAACAATCTTGATGATTATCTGTCCACAATATCATTCAAGAGGAGCGTACGCGTAACCGACACGACGCGGGAGATTGTTGCGGAAGCCGAATGATCGAACGAAAGTTCTTACGCTCGTCACACATACAGATATCTAGTAATAGTCGTCCTCGACTTTAGTAATGATATAACACTGTTAGTAAAGTTCATTTTTCAGTTCTCAGTTCTCACTTGTACGAGCGTGCGCGTAACCGTCGCGGCGCGGCTGATTGTTGATAATGCGGAAACGCGATCATCGAACGCACGTCCTCACGCTCGCTACAAGACACTGGCACTTGACTGCACTCTTTTATGGTGACTAATTTTTACTGATTCACATCAGTTCATTCTGGGAGACCGAACACGGCGTGGATGATTGATGCTGTGCGACACGCAACGAGAGGATACACAAATACATTATCGGTGGCATCGCTCATTTTAATTACATCTTGACGCACTTTCCTCTGAATTACTTCCATATTTAATCACTTTACTGTAACAGCACTTGTAGAAACACTACAACCTGAATACTAAAAACAGCCCTCCCACGTGCAGAGCTACACACTACACAACATAACAGTACAGTGTCCCGCGCTTGACTCCCAGACGCGGCTGCCCGCAAAGATACTCCACAACTAAATCAACGATATGACAGTGCACTTACAATCGTTCCTTGCGATCCATAAAATAACGTGGAGGGAAACCTAATAGTATGACACTGAGAGAACATCATTATATTTCGAGTTCCTTCAAGACACTTAAGTAGAAGCAAACCGAAGACATTATCTAACTATAAAAACATTTTAAATGATATTTCTTATACAAAACAGAAATCAAAACAGTAGCCTGTCTCTTCCACTGCACCAAATGATAGGACCTATAATGGGTTCAACAGATACATACCGATTTTTCAGTTCACGGTATTAGGTTCCTTACCTCAGAGTTTCACGGGTCTCAATGAACGATGTTCGTGTGGTTGTGACATACGACTTTCGTTTGCACACGCCATACGTGGCACAGCTGTTGTTTACTGTTCATTGCTTTTAATGTCCTGCTGATCTTTGGAGAAAATGTAAGCAAATTTTAAATGTACTGCAGTTTTCGGAAAATCTGAAAGAGCTGAAGTGTGATAAACCTATACTATCACTATATTAACTGTTTCATCCTTGATGACGGGAAATTGTAACAAAGAAATTTCTTGCATCCTGATAGTGTGCCCCCACCACAGGTTTTCTTGTGGCAGCGTAAGAGGTAGATTATCAGCTGTATGTTTGTCCTGCCATTGTTTATGGAAAAACATGACTTCGATACACGTGTATCTACAGTCTTAACACGGTTTGCACGATGTTACGGAAAGTACTGTTTTGTCTGTCTAGTATGCATACTCCGGTACGATATTGTCTGTAACTTGTAATATACACTCAATTTATGTAACTGTTTATTGGATAAATTATAATTTTAACTTTGCGTCCTGCAGGATGATTTGAAAATGAGTTCATATAACCTGAAAATCGTCACCAATTAAATAAATAAAAATGAATAGGGTAACTTTGGCTGTTTCTATATATAAAAGACGTTATGCACAGTTTCACAGCATAATTACAATTTTCTGTTGTGTAAACAATAAATTTTTTTGCTGTATTACGTAAATTATGATTGGAGAAATATTTGATCCACGTGGCATTTTTTATAGCTCATTTAAAGTGAAATCTACTGGACAACTAATTTTTATGACCAGAAACCTTTATCTTTAAGGACGTTCAATAAGTTTCGAAATAATTTGGAACAGCATAGAAATTTTGTAAATACATTAGTATAACATATTAGTCCAATGGACTTGAATCCTGTACATTCTAACTACAAATACAACGGTCATTGCCGAAAAATGAGATAAGATCGAAGTCCTTATTGAATTAGGCTGGTATCGCAAACTACAGTCGACATAGAATTCTTATAATCTGGGTTGGTTGTAACTGCCCCCTAATAATACACAATCGATCACAAGGAGAAGAGAAAAGGGAATGAAACCTCAAGATTTGAGAGGGTATTGTTGTTGTTTCGGTGATTATAAAATCGAATCAGAATCATAAAGAACTTGGCAATATGATCTCGCTTACCACTACAAGTTTGCAGTCCCTATGACCTGGAAAGAGGCACGATTCGGATGGGAAGGATGTCGTTAATAGTTGTAGGCTGTTCCGAGGCAAACAGGCCTACAACTGTTGTTACTGGCCCTTATTATCCTGGATACTTGCACTGTAACGGAGCTGTCTTCCAAGCTGGTTCAATATATATCTGGGAGAGATCTGAGGATCTCGCTAGCAACACAAATACCTCAATGTCAGGGGGAGAGTTCTGAGAGACACGTGCCTACTGTTGACAAATGGCACCACGATGCTATCGCGTGATAGGTAAAGCGCAAGTTGTGCTGTCAGAGTCCCCTCAGTCACCACCAGCCGTCTCCTCAAGTCATAAGCAACATCTACATTTGTGGGGCATTCGGATGTGACAACGGCCCGATGTTGGACTGCACGGGAACGTAAGAAAAGGATGCCCTTCGTCCAAGTTCAGGTCCACTCCGTGTGAACACCACAAGGGACGATCGCCTTATTGTGCACTAAGCGCAACTTACGTGTAACTCCAGGAGTAACACACCTGTGGCTCTAAGAAAGAGTGGAAGAATGTGACTCCTCCCAGGTCGCCGCCATACTCACCAAGGATGGTATCCGAACTAGTGCGTAATTGCGATTCATTTCTGAATACCAAGCGACGCCATTCATCAGCAGTTCATGCTAATCGGTCATGGCGCCACTTCAAATGCGATCACTTTTGTTGTAATGGTAGCCTATGCATAGGACGGTCATTCCCCAACACCGCAGCTGGTAGTGTCCGAACAATGGTCCTGGTGATACAGCATGTTGCAGGGAGTCTATTACTTGTTTCCGGATTCGAGGCAAAGATGTGAAGACGTCACAGTGTGCTTGGTGCGCAAAATGGCGAACCTTCCTTGCGATCGTCTACCACAGCCTGGAGGCCGGCACTTCTTTGTATGTCGTGAGAAATCTTTCAGTAAGATTCTGCAACAATAGTTATTCGAGACCGGGTGCATTTCTCATTTGAGAGCTAAAAGTGATTCATTTAGCATGTAACTATATATAACGTATTCGATGTTTTACACTTATTATGCAGAGGCTGTTTCTTTAGATATATCTCTTTCGTCATTTATGTCAAGAACGGTCATGTACTGCTCTTCTGGATACATGTCTATGATTAGCGTACACAAATATGAGACTCAGATGTCTCAAGGAAAACTTAAGTAAAAGGGCACACATCTATTCGTGTATGGCCAACTGAACATTTAAACTTGACCCACATTTCTTCTACACGTCCGCGTCCAAATTCCTCAAGGTGTATTAAACATATAAATCTCTCTACTTCTATAGCTGCCCTGAGTTACAAGGTAATTGTTGTTACAGCTATCACAACATCTGTGATGCGTTTCAACGTCTTCGTTCTCAAAGGTGTTAGGTCTATTGTTGCTATTAAATCGGTTGTATACACTATATATGTGGGCTTTCGAACTATCTGTTGTAGATAGTTTTGAGACAAGCATCCGATATTGTTGTCGCGTTCCCCACTTACAGGACTGTAATTTTGCCAATAGATTATTTAATGATTATAGGCCCCTCTGACGACGACAGTAAAATTGGTTAGGTTAGGTTAGGTTAGGTTAGGTTAGGTTAGGAAGTATGCACCAAGGAACTAAGGTTCTCCCTAGAGTTTACGATTATTTCTGAGGATGAACCCAGTGTTCGATAGAAAGATCAGTTACAATAATATATCAACCCTTAAAACTAAGGCTTTGCCCAAACAGTCACGCATAAAGCTTCAGTTTTGATTTCGGTGAATGTGAGTTCTTTGTGTACTGCGATAAATACACAACAGCCATTTCCCGTTAGTCTATCCATTCGATATACACTTAAATTTTATTCGAAAATCTCTTATCCATTTTGGTTTTAACCAGCTTCAGTACCTAGTATTAAATGAAGTCCACAGCTTTGTTCTGTTGTTTCAAACTATGGGACACACTTGTGAATATATGGTTACTTCATCATTAAAATTTCATTATTTTCAACTATGGGGGGCCTTTCTTTTTGATCTTACATTATACCTCGTGGTTATAATTAAACTTTCCCTATTTAACACGTTTTAACATAGAAACTAATTACTATACGAGTACCAGACTCGGTAGCATTAATGTCGAGAGTATGGGGTGCATGTTTTCCATGCGTCACAGCGTCACCGTCCATTTACAACTACGGCCTCCAGGTGCTATGATCGGTCACCGTGATTCATAGTCTCACACACCTGACCAGTTGCAGTGCACATGTTGAAATGTAAACAGGAGCTTGGACAAAAGGGGCAGGGCATTATTGGTGAAGCTCTGTAATCAAAACAACAGTAGTGCTGCACCTGCACTTCGAGAATATCGCCGGATGAAAGGATTACGGAAGGGCCCTCTTTCTCCACCAACTGTGCGGAGCATGATCAAGAAGTTCCAATTAACTGGAGAACTGGCCGTCGCTGCTGGAAGAGGCCGACGACCGATCGCACCGCAGGTGGATGATGAAATTACTGTGGCTATGGCAGATAACGTTGCGCACATTTCCCGATCGTCAGGCAGTGCGCTGGCTGTGTCACAACAATTGAACGTCCCATGGTCCACTGTACAGAAGATGCTTCGAACTAATCTCAAATAGTATCCGTACAAGATCCATATCGTACAGCAGCTTGCACCACAGGATGCACAACGACTTGTTGACTTCACTCTCCACGTTCTCGCAAGAGCTGAAATTAACGAGGCCTGGCCCTGCATCATCCTATGGACAGACGAAACTCATTATTCTTTGACGGGTGGGGTGAACACACGCAACTGCCGAGTGTAGGGATCTTCACCTCCAGTGACTGTGCTTGAAGTTTCTCTGTATGGTGAAAGTGTCACCGAATGGTGTGGCTTCACGGCTACGTTCGTCATTGGCCCTTATTTTATGAACAGGTTGGCCCTCAAGGACCAAACACGTGCATTGTGACTGGCCAGCGTTACTGCGTTGTGCTTCGTCAGGAGAGACAGGCATTGAACTCAACAGCTTCACGTCAAATGGGTCCCCACCGCAAGTCGTTCGTGAAGTTCACCTGCTTCTCTGAAACAAATTTGGAAACGATCGAACTATCAGCCGATCGTTTCCAAATGATTGGCCGGCATGATCACCTAACCTCACTCCTTGTGATTACTGCTTGTGGGGGTACCTGAAGGACAGGATTTACCACAGGAACAGTCACACATATGCTGAACTGAAGCCCATCATATCAAGAGAGGTAGCCAGCATACCTACAGACAAGCTTCGTTCTAGTGTGCAGAATGATATGCTGTGCTTTCAGACTCTTCTGGACATTGATGGGCGCCATACTGAGCCCATTTTGTAGCAGTAATCGTACCGGTATGTAATGGCGTGAAGTACCGTAGCACTACATTAAAAGTTTTTCAGTTGAATTGATTCTGCATTATTTCTCTTCCCCATGTCCTTGACATTATTGATACCAAGCTTGGTACTCGTATGGTAATTAGTTTCCTGGTTACAATGGGTTGAATAGGGAAAGTTTAATTATAATCACCCTATCTATCATTACAAGGACAGGATGGAGACTCGACTGATCTATGAAATACCTTGTGTGCACCACACAAACATACAGTCAAGTATCTGGGTAGGAGCCTCATATATATAGCTAATAAAGAAGAAGGGGAAAAAAATTTAACTGCATGCTACCCAATCTCTGGAACAACAGTTCTGTCACAGTATTATAAAAATCTCCTTTTAATGTCATTCAGCCTTTATTACGTTTGTAGATCAGATGATGCAAGCTTGTCGAAACCGGTCATCGAGAAATATGTAATATTTAGCGATCTTGAACTTGTGAAGAAATTTCTTTCCAATAAACTAAGAGATGGCTCTCATCAGACAAGAAAGTGTGATCTACATAAAACTATATACAAACTGGAAATTGACTCACGTGTCTAAACAGATATCGAGCCTTATTTTTCGTCTCGAGTTTTATGATATGTAATGGCAACGAATGTAATGGTAAATTAGGGATATAATTTCTTGTATTTCTAACGATTGCTTCATGATACTGCAATTTCTTCCAGCATAGCTTTAACAGAGACAAATAATAGGTGCTTACTGCAAATACACTGAAGAGCCAAAGAAACCGGTACACCTACCTAATATCGCGTAGGGCCCCTTCGAGCAAGCAGAAATGCCGCAACACGAGGTGGCATGGACTCGAATAATGTCCGAATGTCCGAAGTAGTGCTGGAAGGAATTTACACCATGAATCCTGAAGGGCTGTCCATTAACCCGTAGGAGTACGCGTGGGTGGAGATACCTTCTCAACACCACGTTGCAACGCATCCGAGGTATGCCCAATAATATTCATGTCTGGGGAGTTCAGTGGGCAGGGGAAGCGTTTAAACTCAGTAGAGTGTATCTGGAGCCACTCTGTAGCAATTCAGGACGTGTGGGGTCTCGCAATGTCCAGTAGTAATTGCCCAAGTTCGTCTCAATGCACAATTGAAGTGAATGGATGCAGGTGATCAGATAGGATGCTTACGTACGTGCCCCTGTCAGAGTCGTATCTAGACCTATTAAGAGTCCCACATCACTGCAACTACACACGCCCCATACCACTACAGAGCCTCTACCAGCTTGAACATGCAGCGTCCATGGATTCATGAGGTTGTCTCCATATCCGTACACGTCCATCCGCTAGGTACTATTTGAAACATGACTCTTCCGACCCGGTAACATGTTTCCAGTCATCAATAGTTCAATGTCAGTGTTTACAGGCCCAGGCAAGGCGTAAAACTTTGTGTCACGCAGTCATCGGTACATAAGTGGGCCTTCGTCTCCGAAAGCCCATATCGATGATGCTTCATTGAATAGTTGGCGCGCTGACACTTGTTGATGGCCCAGCACTGAAATCTACAGCAATTTGCAGAAGGCTTCCACCTCCGTCACGTTGAACAAGTCTCTTTAGGCGTCGTTGGTCCCATTGTTGCAGGATCTTTATCCGGTCGCAGTGATGTCTGAGATTTGATGTTTTACAGGATTCCTGATATTCAGAGTACATTCGTGAATGGTCGTACGGGAAAAACCCCACTTCATCGCCACCTCGGAGGTGGTGTGTCCATCACTCGTATGCCGTCTATAACAGCACGTTGAAGCTCACTTAAATGCTGATAAGCTGCCATTGAAACAGCAGTAACAGATCTAACAAGTGCGCCAGACACTTATTTTCTTATATAGGCGTTGCCGACCGCAGAGGCGAATTCTGCCTATTTACGAGGGCTATTCAGAAAGTAAGGCCCGATAGATTGCGAAATGGAAACCACAGTGAAAATCCGATGAAGCTTTGCGTAGATGTGTTGGACAGTGTCTCTAATACGACCAACGACCGCGTCACGTCACTCTTTTCAATTCTGAGCGTACAGTGATAATGTAACAGAATTTCTTCTCTTGTCACATGAACCGCTGGATATGCAGACGACGTTTTGGCATAGACAATAAGCTGCAGATGAACGTAGATAGTTGGTAGGAAGCACAGGCGGATGCCTTCTGTGAGGAGGTTGGGAAGTTGATACAATGCTACGAAAAATCTCGAGTCAGAGCGACGACTGTGTAGAGAATGAGTTGGAAGGTGTAGCTAACTGTTGTACACAAAACGTTTTTTATTTTCGCTATGATTTCCGTTTCGCGAATGATCTGACTTTAGTTTCCTAACAACCCTCGTACATATTTCTGTTTTTGAATATGCATCCCTATACCAGTTTCTTTGGCGCTTCAGTGTACATACGCAACTACGGCTCCAATTTTGAACTACAATATTAACACATCGCACTGTCACTGCAGAGCTCCGTCTTTACAGCTACGTTATGGCTCCAATATATCTCTGCACGCTGAATTTTCAAAGACTACAGATTGTTTACATATTAACAAAATTCTAGGTACATAATCGTTATTTTATGGTAATTTGGTGTTTATCTGCTTTCCAAGAATTGAACGGTACTTGTTTAGCTCCGTGGATGTATCAGTACGAAAGTTCTCCATCGTGAGCCGGAGATAGATAGACAGATCACAGATGGCACTTATTTCCTGCGTCGTTATAACATTTAAACTGGTATCAATGAGATCACGACAGAAACCATACAATTATGTACGTTCGTAAAGTGACACATACAGCGCGAAAATGCAATATCGCATCCCAAAAACGATTTGTATGTGTTTCCAAATAACAAATATATTAAAGTGGTATTGGGACACAGTGTAAACATGAAGCGTTTGTATTTTAAAGTAGTTGCTTCGAAGTGTGTAACATCACCAAACATACACAGTAAATGATTTTTCAACGTATGTATATAGGACTATAGTAGGTTAGTGATTCCGAAGTAAATGCATCTACCACAGTCTGCTCTAAAGAACAGTATTCAAAGTTGTTGTTCAGATAATGCGTTGTTCTGTTCCACAAATAGATGAAACTGGAACTTCGACATACTTGTGACGTAACGTCAAATAAATTATGAGATGCTCTTATCTTCTGAGATTTAGAAACAGCATAAATTTGAGCAGCTTTAAATGGCTACCTGCTTTTCGAATTTTCATAAATTATTTGCCATATTTACTTTTAAACTATTTTTCTTTACGGTTGCCATCATCATTGTACCATTTCATACAACAGCCTGTTTACTGGAGAAAGTTGAGCTGAAACGTATACATAACCGAACACAGCGGTATTTACAGAGTAAACACCAGAAGCTGGCATTCATTTTAGAGAGAAAACCTGGAAAATCTTATACATACAATTACAGAAAATAGTGTACTGCTTTTCGGTCGATCAGTTCGAAAGAAATCGGTCCAGTTTATACGAGTATGAATGCGGTGTATCGAATTCGCAAAAGTTTGGCAGTCTTTCTGAAAGTAAGCGATCCAATAAAACTAATATGCACCAGCCATAAATATTTCAAAACATTTGCTGTAATAATTGGACTGGAGGTGTAAGCATTAAGTCTGAACATACTACTGCATTAACCTTATTTTATGGCTATTCTGCTAGCAGACGGCTCTGGTAAGTGTTAAATATACAGTGCCTCATGTTGGGAGCCTGCTTATGTAATAATAAATTTCTTAGCTCCAATATGGGAAGCTGTTTTGTGCAGCGCTAATTTCTTTAAGCACAGTGTGGGAAGATAATTGTTTGGTGGTGATTTTTTACATTACTTGGAAATTAATTTACCTTAACTAAATCTTTTACTTATAGAGCAGGAGATAACATAACATCTGCCGTCATAAGATAGCAGAAAGTTAACATGCATTAACAGCAGGCATATAATGACAGTACGCTAGAATTACTGTTTTACATTCTAAAAAATTTTATTTTCAGCCATGCCTAAACAGACTGATGTTACTTAGTAAAACTTTCTGAAGTACACACATCAAAAAAAGTTTTGCATCCCCTCGGTTCCCAATGTTCCGGAACCTGTACAAAAAATTCGGTAGAGATCAACATAAACATCATTTCCGCCCTTTTTATTGCTCATGGAAACCACACATTGCTTGTTGTACCACCATACAGCGAGACCTTCAGAGGTGGTGGTGGTCCAGATTGCTCTACACACCGGTACCTCTATTACCCAGTAGCACGTCCTCTTGCATTGATGCATGCCTGTATTCGTCGTGGAATACTATCCACAGGTTCATCGAAGCACTATTGGTCCAGATTGTCCCACTCCTCAACGGCGATTCAGGGCAGATCCTTCAGAGTGGTTTGTGGACCATGTCGTCCGTAAACAGCCCTTTTCAATCTATCCCAGGCATACACCATAGGATTTACGTGTGGAGAACATGAGAACGTGGTAGCCACTTTAGTCGAGTGATGTCGTTATCCTGAAAGAAGTCATTCACAAGATGTGCACGATGGAGGCGCCAATTGTCGGCCATAAAGACGAATGCCTCGCCAATATGCTGCCCATATGCTGCATTATCGGTCGGAGGATGGCATTCACGTATCGTACAGCCATTACGGCGCTTTCAATGACCACCAGCGGCGTACGTAGGCCCACATAGTGCCACCCCAAAACAGCAGGGAACCTCCACCTTGCTGCACTCGCTGGATGGTGTGTCTAAGGCGTTCAGCCTGACCGGGTTGTCTCCAAACACGTCTCCTACAATTGTCTGGTTGAAGGCATATGCGACACTCATCGGTGAAGAGGGCGTGATGGCAATCCTGATCGGTCCATTCGCCATGTTGTTGGGTCCATCTGTACCGCGTTGCATGGTGTCGAGGTTGCAAAGATGGACCTAGCCGTGGACGTCGGGAGTGAAGTTGCGCATCATGCAGCCTACTGTGCACAGTTTGAGTCGTAACACGACGTTCTGTGGCTACACGAAAAGCATTATTCAACATGGTGGCCTTGCTGTCAGTGTTCCTACGAGCCATAATCCGTAGGTAGCGGTCATCCACTGCAGTAGCAGCCCTTGGGCAGCCTAAGGGAGGCATGTAATCGACAGTTCCTGTCTCTCTCTATCTCCTCCATGTCCGAACAACATCGCTTCGTTTCGCTCTGAGACGCCTGGACGCTTCCCTTGTTGAGAGCCCCTCCTGGCACAAAGTAATAATGCGGACGCGACTGAATCGCGGGTATTGACCGTCTAGGCATGGTTGAACTACAGACAATACGAGCCGTGTACCTACTTCCTGGTGGAATGACTGGAACTGATCGGCTGTTGGACACCCCCCGTCTAATAGGCGCTGCTCACGCATGGTTGTTTACATCTTTGAATGGTTTTAATCACATCTCTGAACAGTCAGAGGGACTGTGTCTGTGATACAAAAACCACAGTCAACGTCTATTTTCGGGAGTTCTGGGAAATGGGGTGATGCAAAACTTCTTTTGATGTGTGTAATTTGCGTATTTCCATCACACAGTCAAACAAAAGAGTGTAATAATACACACACTATGTCATTAATCACCTCAGGGTCACTTTCCTGTAGCCTATTGCTTTGAGACAAACGGAAGACTGACAGGTGGACTTTCACTGAAGTGCCTTGGAGGGCTGTTGTTTCCACCACACTTTTCAAAGCACAAGCTGCAGCTGCTCTATGATTAGTTAAGCTTTTTAACCTTCTTCCACAACGTATTTATGTTTATGCATTTTGTCAATTTACCTAATTGTCCTTACTTTTGCTTCTTACCAAAATGATCTACTTATTACCTGCTATGTTATCCTTCTTTCTTTCTCAGAATTTCCAGTTGCATTTCTTATGGCCAAATTTCCCTTTCCTGCTTTCAACATGAAGACAGTAGTGGCTTATCGTCAGTAGTCTTATGACACCTTATTATCGAAAAACAAGTGAGATACGGTTCATGCAATTTCAAGTAGCTCTTGAAATAACTGCCTAACAGCAGACATATCTTCGTGATAAGCTGATGATAATCTCGACAAAGTTCGACTACCAACACAGCAGATGTAAGACCGATTAAATTTCTCTGTGATTTTCTGTAAATGATGATCTGATAGTAGGTTCCTTTCGAACCTAAACATCGAATACATTACAAAGTAACACTTTCAGAACTAGCTGAATCAGTTGAAAGAACTTCCACACGTATTCCTTGAGCGGACACAACTTGAGGTCATTTATTCGTTTCTGAAATCCCTTTTTTTGGCAGTCGACCTCCTGGGTTTTCCATGGGATAATGTACTGGACGGACATTTAAAGGGAGAAGGACCACTACGCACTACATTATTCTTGAGATATAAAAAATATGCAGAGTTGACAGATACATTTTATGAACATTCCTTTAAAGCAAAATTCGAAGTAAAATCTGCTTGTTGTATTTTCTATATGTGGCTCTTTTACATGATAATCATTGGATCACTGGTTACGGAATCAAAACTAGTAGACCATCGGAAGATGTACTGTCCCACGACACATTCCTTTAGCACAGTGATGCAAATTAAACATTTTTATAAGGATAGCTAGCCATTGTGTTCGGTTACTAAAGGAGTTAAAAGCACCTGCAATAACATTTCCGAGAACTATGTGACAGTACCATATGCTTAGGGTGCGAATTTTAGAGTAAAGCAGGATCACAGAAATGTGCCCGGAAACAAATAAAAACCTTACTACCTAACTTTATTTCATTCGACATAATAGTCAAAATATTATTACAAAACCTCGAACATAGTTTGTAAGAGCGAACAGTGTGTGAGCCACAGGAGAATAAAATCTAATACAAGCAGGTATATCGCAGTTATATGTCACTCGGTAATGGTGTTCAATGAAGAGCTTCTGCAGGGTACGTCGGAAAAGAGGGCGTTACGTAAAAGCCACGTAAATCCGTAAGGAATAATTATATTGATGAGAATAAGAATCCTAAATCACCATAGAAACGTAGGACACGTTGAGAAACATTTGTGCAGAAGAGCAGGAGAGGATGGTGACTTAGATATTGTTATCTTATTGAAGAGCCTGTTACCACATCCGATATGAGGCAGTTTGTTCAAAAATGGCTCTGAGCACTATGGGACTCAACTGCTGTGGTCATTAGTCCCCTAGAACTTAGAACTACTTAAACCTAACTAATCTAAGGACAGCACACAACACCCAGCCATCACGAGGCAGAGAAAATACCTGACCCCGCCGGGAATCGAACCCGGGAACCCGGGCGTGGAAAGCGAGAACGCTACCGCACGACCACGAGATGCGGGCGGAGGCAGTTTGTCTTGTGCTGGAAGGTCGCGCGATACTTTGGTTCTGAAGAGAAGCAATTATTAACCAACTTTGATTCCATAAGAACTGTTGGAAACAGCGAATCTAGACTATCAGAAGGAAGGATAGAAACACAGCAATCAGTTGCAGTCACACTGGCTTTTATTGTTCTTGCATATCCAGGTTTCAGCTATAAATAGCTAACTCAGTACACTTGGGTAAGTTATGATCCAACAGACTCACAGCAGTATATGTCACCATATGACTTCTACCTATACACCAGTAAAGTCATATGGTGACATGTACTGCTGTGTGTTGGATCATAACTTACCAAGTGCACTTAATATTTATATCTGAAATGTGGCTACGCCATAATAATAAGAAACCTGTGGGACAGCTTCTGACTTCTGTATTCCTACCCTTTCTTATAGAAGCAACGACTATCATTCAGAGGCATAGCCAGTAGACACGTGGCCCACTTGAAATGGATGCAGTCGTGTACACAAAAGTTGCTACTCACGGTTGCTGCTTTCGTCCAGGGCTGATTAAGGACGCCATGCGACGTCTGATGCAGCCGATAGATACTGACTGGTAATGGCATGCTTAACAGCACTCCAGCAAACGTCCATCTGTCAACGTTCAGTATAACTGAAAGTAATAAGTTACAAGCAGGAAAACGGCCCTGAGGCAATTACTGAAACAACACGACTGTTGCCGTCTCCTTGTTTAGCTTTTAATGTCTTGTGGGAAGATGCAATCTGCTTGAGAACGACTTACTAAGTACCTTCAGTTAGTTTAGTTGTGGTCCAATATAAACTAATTCTGTGTGAATGAAATAAATTCTAGTAATCTTTAATTACACTCCTTAAGTTGTTACACGTACTCCCTTTTCTCTCTTGTTGGCCGAAAATGTTGTGCTGAACTGTATTGCTATATACAATATATGTAGCTTATGTAAATTAGCTGTCCAAACTGAATAATGTCATAAATCACCAGCAAACCAATATCGTCCCAAACTGCTATTGAAAAGAGTAGCTATAAATAAGTTAACCTCCCAACGTGGAGCTAACAGAATGCTCACAGTAAACAATGCCTCCCAAAGTGGGTCGCCATATATTGGTATCTAATTCGCACCTGAGTCACCTTCTTGTATAATACCGACAAAATGTGTTTCACGTAACAGTAAGTTCCAACTAAATTCTTCTGCACCTAGTTCAAATACATCAGCAAAACTGTTAAAATAATTATGGTTTGTGATTTCATGAGTTTTCTTGTTACTTGAAAGAAGGTCAGCAATCTTACTTGGATAGAACCCAAATACAGTACTTAATTCCTGTAATCGCCTCTGTAAGTAATTGCCAGCTTTTCTTCTTCGAACATGAATATCAGCTTATCGAGGTTAATCTGTAAAAGTCACAGCGTTTAGTTATGCATTTGCTTCAGCATGGAGTGTTTCATAAACTATGTCGTTTCTAGTGAGTGAGAGTTTGATCATAGTTTTGAAACATGGCACGTGATTCAGCCACCTTTTCAATTATTTTGAAAAGATTCGGCAACAGAGAAGTAACCGACTTTGTGACATTTTACGAGTTCCTAATCAGGAGGGAACTGTATAGTTACATCTGTATTCTTTGTCAGTTTAGTTTCTTGAATTACTGTGTGTTAGTTTAACATTTGATAGACACAGTCATCGAGTTTGTGTCAGAAAGCAAAGCGATTTCGTGACATTACAATACAAGTTCGTAGTCAGGAACAAATTATTTAGTCTCACCTAAGTACTATGGTAGTTTAGTTTTAGAATTTCTGCATGCATGAACTATAGACCTTGCCGTTGGTAAGGAGGCTTGCGTGCCTCAGCGATACAGGTAGCCGTACCGTAGGTGCAACCACAACGGAGGGGTATCTGTGAGAGGCCAGAGAAACGTATGGTTCCTGAAGAGGGGCAGCGACCTTTTCAGTAGTTGCAGGGGCAACAGTCTGGATGATTGACTGATATGGCCTTGTAACACTAACCAAAACGGCCTTGCTCTACTGGTACTGCAAACGGCTGAAAGCAAGGGGAAACTACGGCCGTAATTTTTCCCAAGGGCTTGCAGCTTTACTGTATGTATAAATGATTATGGCGTTCTCTTGGGTAAAATATTCCGGACGTAAAATAGTCCCCCATTCGGATCTCCGGGCGGGAACTACTCAGGTTTAATAATGAAAAAAACAATAGGAATGCGGGTAAACTACTACAAACGACACCGCGAACGCATTGTTGTGGCCACAATAGACACGAAGCCCACGTCTACGACAGTAGTACAAGTCTATATGCCAACTAGCTCTGCATATGACGAAGAAATTGAAGAAATATCTGATGAGATAAAAGAAATTATTCAGATAGTGAAAGGAGACGAAAATTTAATAGTCATAGGTGACTGGAATTCGATAGTGGGAAAAGGAAGAGAAGGAAACGTAGTAGGTGAATATTGCTTGGGGGTAAGAAATGAAAGAGGAAGCCCTCTGGTGGAATTTTGCACAGACCACAACTTAATCATAGCTAACACTTGGTTCAAGAATAATGAAAGAAGGTTGTATACATGGAAGAAGTCTGGAGATACTGACAGGTTTCAGATAAATTATATAATGGTAAGGCAGAGATTTAGGAACCAGGTTTTAAATTGTAAGACATTTCCAGGGGCAGATGTGGACTCTGACCACAATCTATTGTTTATGAACTGTAGATTTAAACTGAAGAAACTGCAAAAAGTTGGGAATTAAAGGAGATGGAACCCGGACTGACTAGACCCGAGGTTATACAGAGTTTCAGGGAGAGTATAAGGGAACAATTGACAAGAATGGGGGCAAGAAATACAGTAGAAGAAGAATGGGTAGCTTTGAGGAATGAAGTAGTGTAGGCAGCAGAGGGCGAAGTAGGTAAAAAGACGAGGGCTAGTAGAAATCCTTGGGTGACAGAAGAAATACTGAACTTAATTGACGAAAGGAGAAAACATAGAAATGCAGTAAATGAAGCAGGCAAAAAGGAATACAAACGTCTCAAAAATGAGATCGACAGGATGTGCAAAATGGCTAAGCAGGCATGGCTAGAGGGCAAATGTAAGGGTATAGAGGCTTATCTCATTAGGGTTAAGATAGATACTGCCTACAGGGAAATTAATGAGACCTTTGGAGAAAAGAGAACCACTTGTATGAATATCAAGAGCTTTGATGGAAACCCAGTTCTAAGCAAAGAAGGGAAAGCAGAAAGGTGGAACGAGTATATAGAGGGTCTATACAAGGGCAATGTACTTGAGGGCAATGTTGTAGAAATGGGAGAAGATATAGATGAAGATGAAATGGGAGATATGATATTGCGTGAAGTGTTTGATAGAGCACTGAAAGACCTAAGTCGAAACAAGGCCCCAGGAGTAGACAACATTCCATTAGAACCACTGACAGCCTTGGGAGAGCCAGTCCTGACAAAACTTTACCATCTGGTGAGCAAAATATATGAGACAGGCGAAATACCCTCAGACTTCAAGAAGAATATAATAATTCCAATCCCAAAGAAATCAGGCGTTGACAGATGTGAAAATTACCGAACTATCAGTTTAATAAATCACACCTGCAAAATACTAACGCGAATTCTTTACAGGCAAATGGAAAAACTAGTAGAAGCCGACCTCAGGGAAGATCAGTTTGGATTCCATAGAAATATGGGAACACATGACGTAATACTGACCCTACGACTTATTTTAGAAGCTAGATTAAGAAAAGGCAAACCGACGTTTCTAGCATTTGTAGACTTAGAGAAAGCTTTTGACAATGTTGACTGGAATACTGTCTTTCAAATTCTGAAGGTGGCAGGGGTAAAATACAGGGAGCGAAAGGCTATTTACAATTTGTACAGAAACCAGATGGCAGTTATGAGAGTCGAGCGAGGGAGCGGTGGTCGGGAAGGGAGTGAGACAGGGTTGTAGCCTATCCCTGATGTTATTCAATCTGTATATTGAGCAAGCAGTAAAGGAAACAAAAGAAAAAACCGGAGTAGGTATTAAAGTCCATGGAGAAGAGATAAAAACTTTAAGGTTCGTCAATGACATTGTAATTCTGTCAGAGACAGCAAAGGACTTGGAAGAGCAGTTGAACGGAATGGACAGTGTCTTGAAAGGAGGATATAAGATGAACATCAACAAAAGCAAAACGAGGATAATGGAATCCAGTCGAATTAAGTCGGGTGATGCTGAGGGAATTAGATTAGGAAATGAGACACTTAGAGTAGTAAAGGAGTTTTGCCATTTGGGGAGCAAAATAACCGATGATGGTCGAAGTAGAGAGGATATAAAATGTGGACTGGCAATGGCAAGGAAAGCGTTTCTGAAGAAGAGAAATGTACTAACATCGAGTATAGATTTAACTGTCAGGAAGTCGTTTCTGAAAGTATTTGTATGGGGTGTAGCCATGTATGGAAGTGAAACATGGACGATAAATAGTTTAGACCAGAAGAGAATAGAAGCTTTCGAAATGTGGTGCTACAGAAGAATGCTGAAGATTAGATGAGTAGATCACATAAGTAATGAGGAGGTACTGAATAGGATTCGGAAGAAGTGGAGTTTGTGGCACAACTTGACTAGAAGAAGGGATCAGTTGGTAGGACATGTTCTGAGGCATCAAGGGATCACCAATTTTGTATTGGAGGGCAGCGAGGAGGGTAAAAGTCGTAGAGGGGGACCAAGAGATGAATGCACTACGCAGATTCAGAAGGATGTAGGCTGCAGTACGTACTGGGAGATCAAGAACCTTGCACAGGATAGAGTAGCATGGAGAGCTGAAACAAAGCAGTCTCAGGACTGAAGGCCACAACAACAAGAACAATCTAATTTATTAGACACAGTTCAAACGTTTTTATCAGTGTCTACTGGAGAGCTCTGTAGCGTATGTCGATAGGCCAATTATTGCCTGTGTAGTACAGTTTTCCACGGTCTTTAGTACGGATAGGGATTGTGATTGCTCTGTACGGATGCGAGCCGAGTTGGTGAAACTTTACCCTCAGCTCCAGGCTGTCATGGCTTCTGTTACACAGCTTGAAGCTGCAGTGGATGCCCATCACTGTTGTGGTTTGGCCGTGGGGATCCGACGGACGTCCTGCACATCTGCATTGCTGCCCAATACAGTTACTGATCGCACTGAGGTTGACCCCTAATGCATGTTCAAGTGGGAAGTCGCCGCAGGGCATGGTAGGCGACTAAAGACTCCCTGGGAGCCGAACATAAGGCTTACCCTGTTAGTCTGACAAACAGGTTCCAGTGGATACCTGTGGTTGACGCTGTCCCTAACCCAGATGTAGTAGCTTGTTCTGTTTCAGAGGAAACCTCTCAGCCTGCAAGATCTGGGCAGTCACAGTGTTTGGTATTATTGGTAGTTGGAAGCTCCAATGTTAGGCACGTCATGGAGCTCCTTAGGGACACAGCTGCCAAGGAGGGGAAAAAAGTCAATGTGCACTCTATCCACACACCGGGTGGAATCATTCCAGACGTTGGATGGGTCATTCCAAATGCCATGAAGAGCGCAGGGTATAGCCATCTTCAGGTGGTGGCTCACGTCGGTACCAATGATGTGTGTCTCTTCGGATCAGAAGAGATTCTCTCTGGTTTTGGGCGGCTAACAGAAGTGGTAAAGGCTGCCAGCCTTGCTTGCGAGATGAAAGCAGAGCTGACCATGTGCAGCACAGTCAACAGAACCGATTGTGGGTCTCTGGTAAAGAGCCGAGTGGAAAGTCTGAATCAGAGGCTCACACTGTTCTACGACCATGTAGACTGCAGATTCCTCGACTTGCACCAAGGGTGGTTGAGTTTCGGGTTCGGCTAAGAAGGTCAGGCCACCACACGCAGGAAACAGCTACACAGATAGCAGCGGCTGTGTGGTGTGGACTGGGCGGGTTTTTAGGTTAGAGGGTCCTGGGGAGACACCAAAAGGGCTTCACTCTTAAAAACTGTAGGTGGAGCTCGGGAAGAACGTGGATCCAGGTACCTTCGGTATAACATTTGCAAATTGTCCTAGTTCTATAGGGAAGGTACCATGGCTCCTAGCGCTAATAGAAAGCATTGATGCTGAAATAGTTACAGATACTGAAAGCTGGCTAAAGTCAGAGATAAAGTCATCCAAATTTTTTGCGGTAAACCTAATGGTCTTCAGAAAGGATAGGCTAAGCACAGTTGGCGGTGGTGTGTTTATTGCTGTTAGAAGTAGTTTATCTAGTAGCGAAATTGAAATCGGCAGTTCCTGTGAGTTAGTATGGGTAGAGGTCATTCTTAGCAACCGGAATACAGTAGTAATTGGATCCTTTTACCCACCTTCCAACTCAGATGATGCAACTGTTTGTAAGGGTGCAATACCCTTACGTAGTATCGATTATGCACTATGCAGAGATCATACATGGTTTAAGCAAAGACTGCAGTGCAGTCAACAATGTGCGAGTGGGTAAGAAGTAGTCGAGTGCTGGAGTCCGTGGGCGGATGTCGGGTGTGAGAGGCTAGAGAGAGATGTTGCTCAGTAGCGAGGCCGGAGATGAATTGCAGAATGGCACACAGTGTTTGATGTTCATAAATGTTTATAAATTGAGTGACATAATTAATAAATTCCAGCTTTTAAGAAAGGAGATGTTATCATTTAGTAGTTTTCACAATAACGGAAATGGACAACGATGAGTCTCATGACAAGGAGGAAAGATATATATAATGCAAAAATAATTAAAATATAACTTCACCTACAGCGTATGCGAATAATATAGTTTGGTGCGAAACTGGGGGGAGGTTACATGCTGAAACGTTCAAAGGAAACTTGAGTCGAATTTCAAACACCTACCTGATTCATACAATTAAAGTTCGTGGTGAGTTCAATCTGCACTCGATATGTCGGTAAGAACACGTTTAAATACAGAGGTACATATAAAACATCGTCCGAAATTGTGCTAAACACATTCTCTGAAAATTATTTCGATCAGTCAGCTCATGAGCCCACACGGTTTGTGGAAACACACTTGACCTCCTAGCAACAAGTAATCCTGAGCTAATAACGAGTATCTAAACGGACACAGGGATAAGTGAATACAGGGTTGTCGTAGTGAGACTGAATATCTTAACTCCCAAATCCTCCTAAAATAAACGAAAACTATACCTGCGCAAAAAGGCAGATAAAAATTCACTTGTATTCTTCCTGAGAGACAATCTCCACTGCTTCCAAATTAACGAAGTGCCGGTAAGGGTAGACCAGATGTGGGTTGAATTCAGAGGAATAGTATCAACAGCAACTGAGATATTTATACGAAATAAATTAACAAACGACGGAGCTGATCACCCTTGGTACACAAAACAGGTCAGAACACCATTACAGGAACAATGAAAAACGCATGCCAAATTCAAACGAACTCCAAATTTCCAAGATCGGCGATCTTTTACAGAGTCTCGAAATTTAGTGTGGACTTCAATCCAAGATGATTGTAATACTTTCCAGAACGAAACCTTGTCTTGAAGCCTGACAGAGAATCGAAAGAGGTTCTGGTCGTATGTAAAGTAAGAATGCTAGCGGCAAGACACAATCAATGCCTTCTCCGCGCGATAGGAATTGAAATATTATCGACGAGGGTGCTGCTAAGGCAGTGATACTAAACACAGCGTATCGAAATTCCTTCACTAAAGAAGACGAAGTAAATTTTCCAGAATTCGAATCAAGAACAGCTACCAACATGAGTAACTTAGATTTAGGAATTACACTTACGAACAACTTCAATTGGAAAGAACATAAAGAGAATGTTGCTGGGAAGGCGAGCCTAAGACTGCTTTCTATTGGCAGAACACTTAGAAGATACAATAGCTTCACTTAGAAGATACCATAGCTTCACTAAAGAGACTGACTACAGTGCGCTTGTCCGTCCTCTTTTGGAGTGCTGCTGTGCGGTGTTGGATTATTACCAGATAGGATTAATGGAGTATATCAAGAAAGTTCAGAAAGAGCAGCACGTATTGCATTATCGAGAAATCCGTGTCACTGACAGGATGCAGGATTTGCAAAGGACATCATTAAGACAAAGGCATTTTTGTGATGGCGGAATCTTCTCACGAAATTTCAGTCACCAACTTTCTCATCCAAATTCGAAAAATACTGTTGGCGCCGATGTACATAGGAAGAAACGACCTTCACAATAAAATATGGTCGACCAGAGATCGCACGGAAAGATACATTATTTGTCTTTCCTATGCGCTGTTAGAGACTGGAATAATAGAGTATTACTGTGACAGTGGTTCGATGAACCCTGTGCCAAGAAATCAAGTGTGATTGTCGGCAGCTCGTTGTCTCGCAGCCGCGTTCTCGCTTCCCGAGCACGGGGTCCTGGGTTCGATTCCTGGCGTGGTCAGGGATTTTCACCTGCCTCGAGATGACTGGGTGCCTGTGTTGTCTTCATAATTTCGTCATCATGCATGAAAAGTGGCGAGATTGGGGTGAGCAAAGGTTGGGAATTTGTACGGGCGCTGATAACTGCACAGTTGAGCGCCCAAAATCTAAACATCATCATTATCATTATCAAGTGTGATTTGCGGAGTAGCCATGTACATGTAGATGTCATTGGAGGGTGATAACAGAATGGAATCAAATAGTAATGTTCTTATTAACGTATGTCAGTTCACAATGACTGTTCATACAGAGCTCTTTCTAGCTTCGTTTCTTTCCAGTTAACATGGGTCCGGACTCTCATGTTCTCTGTGTGATTTCCGTGTGCATAGGAAATGACAGAGCGCCGGGTTTCGTACAGGTAGGGAACTGATTGTAATGGTAAAAGTTGCATTTTGTGCCAGTCCAGGCTAGAATCTAAGGTGTCTTTTTTGATGGGAGCTGGGGCTCCAGGGCTAGCCTTTTACAACCACAGCCTGCCCAGTGGCCAAACTGAGGGCAGGAGGCGACTCAAGCAGCTCGAGAGTAACGCTTTCTCGTATTTTGCAGAGAGTATTTTTAATACAAACACCTTACAGTTTTAGAAGAACACAGTTTGCCAAAAACAATGGCCTAGGCTTATGAGCAGTTTTCTAATTTCAGAGGACTTCTCATGTGAGGCTAACTGCTGGACACGAAAATGCGCCATTACTGAATTTGTCATTGATGTCACAGAGATGGAACTGAAATGGCAGAGTTATCAGGACATAGAAGTACACTGTGCAGTGTGATTTTCATTTTATATCGATGCACTGTGTTGGAGGGATTTTGTGCGCTTGAAGGAACACCGCAGTTGCGTAGCCACGTATGCATTTTCTGCTATTGCCGGCATGTACTGTTTGGTGCGAAGAAATGGCCAGTCATAATATTGTGTAAAAATATTAAAAAATTTTGTGGGTACACGTGGAAGACGGTGCATAGGAGTCCAAGACCGGACACGCTAGTGAGAGTATCTTTAGATTTGTTCAGTAATGTGGAGCTCCCTGCCTCTTGAACATATCAGCCACGAATGTTGGATGTGGACAATAGCATGCTTCTTAGCAGACGAGTTGGGTCCATAGTTGTTGTGACTATGGTGGGCTCAAATGGCTCTTAGCACTATGGGACTCACCGTGCAGTTCTAGGCGCTTCAGTCTGGTACCGCGTGGCTGCTACGGTCGCAGGTTCGAACCCTGCCTCGGGCATGGATGTGTGTGATGTACTTAGGTTAGTTAGGTTTAAGTAGTTCTAAGTTTTAGGGGGCTGATGACCATAGATGTTAAGTCCCATAGTGCTCAGAGCCTTTTGAACCATTTTTGAACTATGGGACTTAACATCTGAGGTCATCAGTCCCCTAGAACTTAGAACTACTTAAACCTAACTAACCTAAGGACATCACATACATCCATGCCTGAGGTAGTATTCGAACCTGCGACCGTAGCGGTCGCTCAGTTCCAGACTGTAGCGCCTAGAACCACTCGGCCACACCGACTGGCTGACTATGGTGGGACCCCTTGGCCTCTACCGCCGCCATTCACACGGTGGTGGCATTTTTCAAGGTTGTCGGTGAATAATTATGGTGAACATAATTAGCAGCACCAGTGCGTTAGGGCATTCTCTTCCTCCGTTCTTTGGAAACCAGTCTTAGGTTTTCTACATGAGCACTTGCCTTTATACACTCTGTCAGCTTCCCTACAGTAATCGTCAAAGTCGACCATCTCAAGACGGATAAATTTATGAGCATAGAAAGTGACATCTGTTGAGTATGGTAGTGTCTGTGTATGTACAGCGTCGCTGGTGTACCTGGTGGCCGGCGTGTCCATCGGCTGGAGCTCGCCGCTGGTGCCGCGGCTGCGGCAGAACACGTCGCACATCGTCATCACGGCGGAGGAGGGCTCGTGGCTGGCATCGACCGGCGGGTTGGTGGCGGCGCCGCCGTCGCTGCTGGCCGGCGTGCTGGTGGACGTGGTGGGCCGCCGCACCATGCTGCTCGCCTGCGCCCTGCCCTTCCTCGTCACCGCCGTCTGGCAGCGCTTCGCCTCCTCCTTCTGGGAGCTGCTCGCCAGCAACATCCTCTCCGGCGTTGCGGTCGGCTTCATCTTCCCCGTGAGTACAAAACACACACTCATCCTACCGATGTCATCCGTTTGATTTCATTAGTGACGTCGTCACAATGGTGGACATAAACCCCTCGTCGAAATCCAACATCGTTAACAAATATGTCTGAGAATGCCGCGCGCAGGTTTACTGTTTATGGGGGGAGGTCTTAGTGCTTGGTTCCTCCTTGAGCTAGGGACACGAGCTAAAAAGTTTTCTGTTTAGCCTGGACCGAAGACTATCTGTATACCCATTCGAACTTCTCTCTTATTGTAGGGGTGTTATAATGTAGTAAGCAAGGTCTGAAGACGAACAGGAGCTGGCACCAAGGTAGATTGTCAGAATCGATTAATTCCTTTTGCAGAAGCTCATAATTGGCTGAAATTACTGCTCAACTAATGGCATCATTTGTATGTGCACTGTTTGGATTTTATGTCAAAATACATGATAAAACACCTTTTTTCTATGAGCTTTTCAAAGAACGCCACTTCTGCACATCTAACTTGTATGAATCGGTTAAAACTTTGCACTAAGATGAAAAAACTCAAAACAATCTTTTTTTCCAATCATCGTTACGCAGTGCCGAGTTACGATGGTTTGAAGTTCAGATAAATTTAGCACGTCAAAATAATTCTTACAGAACTGAATGCGCGCTGTGGCTCCCATAGTTGTTTATAGTGGTTCAAATAAGTATAAAATGCATCTTTGTGATGAAAAAGAAAACTCTGTTTCATTCAGATTTTGATTACAGAAAACATACCTTTCTGTGAGTTTCTCTAGCGTACCACTCCTAAATTTCGGAGTTGTGCGTATCGGTTCAAAGTTTGTAGGAATGAAGGCAAGTACGTGTAGTTATCGATCTTCCTGTTATTTTGGGATACTCTTATCCGTTGCCACGATATAACCGACATGGTTCGAAAGACAGTAAATAACGTATATCGCATAAGTCGTCCCCAGATAAACAAAAATCTACATCGGTTACCGGGCTATGGCTGTCTAATGTCAAAGTTATGGTACAGTAAACGGTGGGAAGCAAAATGAAGAATGCTCCTGTCATAGCACAAAAAATGCGAATAGGTGCTGGGCCGAGCTACGGATCAAGGAGAAAGGACCTAACATTTCGGGTTACCTGACAGCTTCAAGAATATTTGTGCAGGGTGTACACAAATTCCGGGAAGACTTGCAATTATTGATTGCACAAGAACCAAACATTGTACACATATCATACATATGTCATTTTGAAGAGAAACCCATAAAGCTTTTTTTCGTATGTACCGCCACAAGGTAGTTTGGTAATTTGCTGATAGTCAGTGCTTGTCACAAACTAGGTCAGCGCTAGTGAAGGGGACAGCTGTTTCATGAAATGGCCTTCCCGATCATCAGATCTCACCCCGCATTTTTTTTTTTTTTTTTTTGTGGGGACACATTAAAGATCTAGTCTAATAGTGTATGAACCGCGTCTACCATGAGATGTAGCAGAGATCCGGAACAAAATACGGGAAGCAACTGCAACCGTCAACGATGCCATGCTGGGACGGGTATGGCAAGAATTCGATTACCGTATTGACGTCTGACGAGTCACTCATACTTCGCATATGGAATGTTTGTAAAAAAAAAAAATAAAAAAAATGAAAAAACTTTCAGAGTTTCTCTTCAAAATGCAATATGTATGACATCTGTACAATGATTAGTTCTTGTGCAATAAATAATTGAAAGTGTTCCCAGTCTCTATGTACATTCTGTATTAGAGCGTCTTGATATATTCGCGCATTTGTACGACTTAAGCCTACTTCTCCAGTGCAGTGAGCTCTGTTTGCTGCAAAAAATTTACATATAAACAAAGAGGCAATTATTGAAACATAGGGAATAAAATCGTCATAACTTCTGAAGGGTTTGCGTTAGCACATTCAAACTGCATTTTTGATCGGGGCATGATGGGACTTAATATGCGCATTGTTGTTTGGCTTAGCGATAAAGTCCACTTGCATTTGTGTGGGTTCGTGAATAAGCAAAATTAGCAGATTTGGGCGACTGAGAATCCGCATTTCGCGATCGAGGAGTCTCTTCACCCTCAGCGGGTGACTGCTGTGCAATGCCCAGCCACGGAATACTCGGTACGATATACGTTGATCGCACGGTCATTAGCAAACGGTACTTGAAGGTTTTGGAAAATGATTTCATCCACATTACACAAAGTGACTCTGATTTTGACAATATGTAGTTCATGCGAGACGGAGCTCGACCCCATCGAGGCAGGAGAGTGTTTAATGTCCTGGAGGAGCACTTTGGAGACCGCATTCTGGCTCTCTGATACCCACAGGTCACTGGCATGGGCCTCGATGGGCTATGTTAAAGACAAGGTGTACAGCAATAACTTCAAAACCACTGCTGAGCTGAAAACAGCCATTCAGGAGGTCTTCAACAGCATCAGTGTTCGGACACTTTAGTGGGTCCTGCAGACTTTCGCTATTCGTCTGTGCCATATCATCGGCAATAATGGCAAGCTTATCGAACATGTCGTAACCCAAATACGAGTATCTGTAGTGCCGTCTGCATGTTTGTAACTAATTTACGTTCTTTTCATATACTTAAATAATTGTAATCCAGAAGATTCGCCAAACACAGTAAACAACGTACGAGCAATGTATCATATAGCTGAAGAGCATACATATAATAACTAAAAAAAAATTCTGAGACAAAACATCTGGAGGGTGGATGTTTTCCTGGTTGGATGACCACATGTATCACGTTATTTTACATGACACACTACTTAACCTAAATTATCCCGAGGACAAACACATACACCCATGCCCGAGGGAGGACTCGAACCTCCGCCGGGACCAGCCGCCCAGTCCATGACTGCAGCGCCTTAGACCGCTCGGCTAAACGATAAATGACATGACATGGGTAGTAATACTAACAAGCAAAAAAGCGCGATATGTCAAGATCTTTTGATTTAAATGTCTTTGAAGCTGCCAGATAAACCGAAAAGCTATTTCCTTTCTTTTACATCCATAGCTCTGCATTGGACCTATTTTCCTCTTCTGTGCAATGATAAGAGCATTTTTTATTCCGGTGCGTAAAATATGATCAATAATAATCAGAAAAACGAAATGGAGTCACACGGATTTAATTATCACCTCGAAAGGAATGTAGCTGTAAGCGGCAAACTTGGTGATGCAGTTAGTCACTCTCTACGTACTCACTCCTTCACTGCGACACATTTTTCCTAGCGATGGGAGACTGGAGGATCTTTTGTTGCAGAAATACGCATTTGGGCTAGTTAGCAAACGTCGCCATTCTGGAAATGCGTACCACTTAATGGTTTCTTCAACCGAGGAGAGAGGAAGAAGTCACCGGGTGCCATATCGGAACAATACAAAACGAGCTGCTAGTCCAGACTCTGGAAGCTCGAGGGACGTCGAACGGCCGCCGGGTCATCTCCTGACATGGCAGCTGCACGCAGATGCGGTATGGAGGTGATCTCTAGACCGTTTCCCCACCTTTCCAGACTTTGGAGCCGCTACATCTCAATCAAGTAGCTTCAGAGATGTCGGACCACATCTGAAGTTTCTGCGCTGCCTCACGACTCTGCCGTATGACTGCGCGTTGTTGCTAAACATTACTACCCACTCAGCATGAACAGTTGCGGGGCTGTTCCCCTTCAAATGCAGAAAACGGAACACAGCACGTTTCTCAGCTCACCAATGTGCCGCGCTATTTTGTCTTGGTTGCTCTAGTGGTGTGACATGCTACTGCAGCACCAGAAGCAAAAACATGTTCCTAAAAAGGGTACATTACATGAATTTATTTTTTATAGATTATAGCTAAAACCTTATGCTTACTTATCGTAGGAACACTAGCAATGTCGCTGCTCTGCAAGAAAGCTTTAATTTTCCGCGGACGGTGAAATACGGCGTAAATGCACTTATTTATAGATTTCCAGAAGGCTCTCGACATCGTTCATTACAAGCGCTTCTAACCAAACTGTGTGCCTATGAAGTAACGCCTCAGTTGTGCGACTGGATTCGTGATTTCCTCTCAGAAAGGTCACAGATCGTAGTAATAGGCGGAAAGTCATCGAGTAAAATAGAAGTAATGTCCGGTGTTCCCTAAGATAGTGTTGTAGGCCCTCTGTTGTTCCCGATGTACATAACGACATAGGAGACAATCTGAATAGCCGTCTTAGATTATTTGTAGATGATGCTGTCATTTACCGACTTTAAAGTCATCAGATGACCGAAACGAATTGCAAAATGATTTAGATAAGATATCTGTATGGTGCTAAAAGTGGCAATTGACGCTGAATAAAGAAAAGTATGAAGTTATTCACATGAGTATTAAAGGAAATTCGCTAAATTTTGATTACGCGTTAAGTCACACAAATCTGAAGGCTGTAAATTCAACTAAATACTTAGGGATTACAATTACAAGTAACTACATTGGAAAGACCACATAGATAATGTTGTGGGTAGAGCAAACCAAAGACTGTGATATATTGGCAGAACACTTAGAAGGTGCAACAGGTCTACTAAAGCGACTGCTTACACCACGCTTGTCCGCTCGATTCTGGAGTATTGCTGTGCGGTGTGGGATCCGAATCAGAAGGGCTGACGGATGACATCGAAAAAGTTCAAAGAAGGACAGCTTGTTTTGTATTATCGCGAAATAGGGAAGATAGTGCCACAGACATGATACGTGGAGTGGCAATCACTAATGTAAAGCCGTGTTTCGTTGCGACGGGATCTTCGCATGAGATTTCAATCACCAGTTTTCTCCTCCAATTGCGAAAAAATTCTGTTGGCACCCAGCTACATAGGGAGAAATGATCATCACTATAAAATAAGAGAAATCTGGGCTCGCACAGGAAAATTTAAGTGCTCTTTTTCCCACGCCGTTCGAGAATGGAATGGTAGAGAGACAGCTTGAAGGTGGTTCATTGAACCCTCTGCTAGGAACTTTATTGCGAATAGCAGAGTAATCACTAATATGTAGATGTAGATTACTACAGTTCTGTGTCCGGTTGTTAGCACAGTCACTAATGCTTCGGGAAAGTGTGTCACTGATAGCACATGTACTCTAAAGAATCTGCTATTACAGTGAGAGAGTAAGTGTTTAACGTAAGCTGATAATGGAGGAAGATGCTATAGAGGAAATACATATATTGTTTACATTAAGCTGAGATGCTCGTTGAGAGAGGTGATCGTAAAATTTATAAGTTTTCGATAAAAACAGAAATGTATCTTCAGGGCCCATATGCATCTCTAGAAATAAACGGTAATGCCATACAATACCATATATCCCTGGTTTTTGTGAATTCAAAAAGTTTCACAAGTCCTTCGCTCGAAGACTTGGAGTTGCTATGAGGTCTTCGAGTGAAGCACTTGTGAAACGGTTTGAACCCACGGATATATGGCACTTAATTTCATTAATATTGCCAATTACTTAACTAGCTGATGTCCCTAGTCCATATAGATAAACAGAGATTTAATTCTTTCTGGATGTTTTCGAGTGGATGTTACATTTTACATGCCGTAAAAACAAATGGATATTTCAAATAATACATAGGAGACTACGGATTTGTTTATTTGTCCTTTATAGACATTGTTGGACACTCCAATGTAAACCAAACTAAGACTAACTCTTGACGGACTGTGTCATGTTTTTCTTATAGAAGCAAGCCCTGGTATAAGTGAGCGAGAACATTGTGACCGAGTAAGATCGGTCTTCTTATGTGTAAATGAAACATCATGACATTTGCATACATTAAGGTTGTGCAACTGGTACAACCTAACTGTTGATGGTTAGATGCAAACTTACTGCAGACGAATTAAGAATCTACTTACGATTTTCACAGATGTCTTATTCCATGTGAAAGTGAAAGAAACAATCGAAGATAGCCCAGAGCTTGCTACAGATTCAGTCAACTGCTTACTTCACTTAGACCATCGAGAAAGGCCAGACATCTGATGCAAAGAACGTCGATCAAACCAGTGGCATTTCATGCATACGGGACCCTGGAGTACCTGTGGAAGAGAACTCTAATATTGTTTGTGAATAGAAATTCTTAAAGCGACTGAAGGTCCAGCACAAGGCACGGGCATAGGAAAGTGACGTATATGGTATAACTGCGGATTGGATGATACATGCAGCATCTCAATCGCTGGAGTTATGTGAAAAATCTCGAGTGAACACGTCATGTTGTTCGAACTGTTTCCTAATAGTGGTTGTAAAACTGCGAGAGGCTATTCACAACGGACACTGGAGGGGTGGGGGGGAGGGGGGGGGAAGGTCACAAGAAAAATGAGGGCAGTTCTACGACGTTCTGTTATAATCATGCAAACATGACGATTTGCTGCAGAGAGTGGAAGACAATCCTATGACGATGTTGATAGGCGAAGTCTTTTAGAGTGTACTGCAGTATTATTTATTTATTTATTGCTTGTCTAGCCTGACCTGATTAAAGCGTTAAGATCCTTTCTTAAATCGACCAGATACAACATATACAAGGAATATTACATTATAATCAAATTAATAATTAATGGCATTAATACAAAAATAATAACTGGTGATAATAATAGTAGCACTAATAACAATGAAAACATAATAGATGAATTAAGCATGACATGAATTAGTTATTAAATAATGAACTAAATACTAATAAGCTTCATTATTATTAAAAACAAATAATTTGCCATAGTAACAATAAATTTAACAATAATAATAGTAATAAAGTAATGATGATAAGAATGACATATATTAGTTTAGCACGTTTGAAGCTTTGTTTGGTATTAGAAAAGTGGAAGGGGTAATGAAAGAGGAAAAGGACTGAAGTGAAAGTAACAATGCCTGAGAAGAAAGACGAGAATTTCAGCAGGGAACTCTGTAGACAAGTGGCGAGCAAAGTGGTGAGGGACGGATGTTTGTCGAGAGTGGGCTGCAAGAAGAAATAGCTACTGTGATATTGGGTGGCCCATTAGCTCTGTTTTGAAGTTTGACAGGATTTTAATTTCTCTAATATTTTGAAGAAGGTTGTTCCAAATTCGGGTTCCTGAGTCATAAAATAATTTAGCAAACATGGCAGTGTTGTGTAGTGGTACGTAGTGGATTTTGCTTTGTTGAGAAGGAGTATTATTACGGTGAAAAGATGAAACAGAAAAAAATCGCTGTTCTGTATCTTACATTTTATACATGTTCATTAGCCAGCTATGAACCTTCAACAACTCGTCGCCAGATTTTTATTTATTTATGCAGCCTGGCAATATTAGGTTCACCAGGAGTCTCTTGCACCAGACCAGGTACTCTGCATATTTTACATCAGGTTCATTAGATAAGCATGAATTAAATTTAGTTTACAAGATTATAAAACATTTAGTAATTTCTATAGAGCAGAAAGACGGACAAAGTAAGGAGAGTTTACATGGTTTACGAGCACAGCAATAGAGAAAATTTACGGAGAGGTAGTTTAAACTATGATGGCTAGCAGTAGTTAGCATGAGAGAAAAGCTAGAGAAAAAAGAGAGGGAGAGAGAGGAACGTCATAGAACCCATTACGAAGATAGGGGAAAAGAAAGTGACATGGCTGACAAGGAAATAAAAATAGCAAGCAACGTAATTGCGAGACGATGGGAGCGTTTGGTTTACTGTTTGACAGAGGGGAAACTGACCACACACGTTAATTTTTGGGGAAAACCTTAACAACGTTATGGCTGGAATTGTTTCGTCTTATTAGAAGAGACAGTATGCGCTGGATACAGGGTAGCTTGCCCCAAATATGGACTACAGCCCTAGAGAAAGAGTTTGCGAATGTTTTTTTTTTTTTTTTTATGCGTGGGCACACGCTTCTGGCGATAGTATTTTCTACCCAGTTGAGGCGCTCATTGAAACTTATATCCATGTTCTTTACCACTCTCTGCACAGTATTCTAATACAGTCGAGAAGACGGGAGGCCACTGTTTGCGGAACTCATAAATTATAGACTTACGATGGGGTAGTGACATTACTCAGAACTCTTCAGAATTCATATAAGGTCAAAGATTCTGTGGCCATTTTACTACCGAAGAAAGATTGTCGTTCACGTTGAAACGTCCCCTTAGAAAAATTATGAATGACAGTGCTGGAAAACTTCTACGTTATTTGATTTTCAAACAGCTGAGCAAAACTGAACGTACTCAGACATTTCTCTTTTTACTTATTCTGATCATCTCCAAACTGACACACAATATTTTTAGCGGAACCAAATATGACTTTCAATAATTCCTACAAAAGAGTGGCACTGACTAACAATAACCTATACCTTTCACGAATCACTTACTCGAACTACTGCAAAACAGCGAGCGCCAATAGCGCCAGCAAAATGTAAGATTCTAACTACTGAAGGCGCTAACCACTGATAGCCATAGATAGCAAATGAAAGATTTTGATAGAGAACCAACAATGTACTTACCTTAATAATGTTCAAAAGTAATCATGACATCCATCTTTACAAATTTCCTTTTTCTGGCGGACACATGTCCAGATCGTCCGCTTATAGTAACTTCTCAAAACTCTGGCGTCTCTCTCTTCACATCCACCACTGCTGCCGGCTCACCTCCAACTGCACAAAGCTACGCGCTGTTCACATCCAACTGCTCAACACTACACAAGCGAATATTCCAACAATGAGTCCAACCAGCCACAGACTGCACACAGCGCACTCAGCGATTTTCATACAGAGCACTACGTGGTGTTACCAACATAAAAAGCTGAACAGCCTACTTACATAACCCCCTTGCTCCCCACAAAAAATTTTACAAATTGTTTTGGGGAGTGGACATTACTGATTTGCTAAATTTTTTTTTATATCAACGCCAATAAATACATCAAATGGACACAATTATTGATACACTGTTGGTCAAAAGCAAAAATTGCCCCCACATTCCATAAAGACAGTCCTGATCATTCATCACAGTAGTACGATGTATGAGCAGTAAAAGAAAATACCACAGAAGTAGTGGATTTCCATGTAATCTTGAAGAAGTAGTGTTGTCTTTCCAATGGAAAGAGAGTGCTGACTTTTGATATGCAGACACGTAAGGGGCCACAACAGAGCAAACCCACAGAACAGTCAGTCGAAGTTTTGTAAATATTGGTAGGTAGGTCATCACAGAGCAGACCCACAGTATTTCTTGTGGAGATAGTGATACTGGTGGGCTAAAAAAGGTGCAAACCCACTGTAGTCCTTGTGGAGATAATGTTATTGGTGGGCCAGCAAAGGTGCACACCCACTGTAGTCCTTGTAGAGATGGCCAGCAGCCATCCGCTGCGCCTGTGCGTGTGCACAATCATCATCAAAGAGTCTTGCTGATAATATAGCAAGTCCATGAACCACCATTTGTGCACTCACAAACTTTTTGGAATGTCCTAAGAACCAGCAGTGCTGTTAATCAGTCCCTTTCTGAATTATCAACAAATGTACGAGCACTAACCGTCCATTTATTTTATTTTTTATTTTTTTAACTACTCGCACATTGTGTATATATCAACAGAAACATGTGCAGTGAAATAAAACTTAATTTGAAGAACTGATGTCTATACAACTACAAATTTACGACGTGAGAATACAACTACAAAGATACAAAATACATCATTAAAGAACATAATAATACAAGTAACATTTGTAGTAATACTGGCTTTACAAAAGTATAGAAATAAGCATATACATCAGTGTTACAGGAATTATAACGTAAATAAATATATAACATTAACTTAACACACGAGTATTAAAACAGGACAGAATAAATAATGTCTGAACATCTTTGCAAAGTAAATAACATATTATTAATGAAAATTATATTTGAGGATAACAGTATTCCTCATCATAGTGAATGTAGCTTAGTATTAAAAAATTCTACAACATATTATCAGATAAACACATAAAGACAGGAAGAACACAAATACACAAGGGTACCCAAACACATAGCAGAATAATACAAAAGGACAGGACAGGGTTTGTTTTCAGTGTAACATTTGGTACCGCAGTACAACCAAAAACTTCATTCCACAGATCTTTCATCTTATTTCAACATTTGTTCCCATAAAAAAAAATCCTGTCCAAGCATGCTTTCTGCATTTATATGTTCACATATTTCTTACCTCATTATTTATTTTCCATTATCTTACCTCATCATTTCTTTCGAAGAAAATACTACCTAAACCTGTTGTCCATAAACCCTAATTTTTTGTTCATATCCTCTTTCAAAATAATTATCCTTCATTGTACAGTACTTTTTTGGCCAACCTATTTTCTTATAACTTCTCAATGCATGCTTTCCCTATTCTACATTGTTAGTTTCTTATATAGTATCCTCCCTCTTAAGCTAACTTAAGTCTACTGAGCTCAGATACATATACTAGAGAATGAAGTAATGCAGAAGCGCAAAACAATTAACAGAAACAGCAATGACAAAAAATGCAAATTGGTAAAGGAAGCAGCAATATATCTAATTTAGCAAATCAAATGCAACATTACAACTAATATAAGCAATGTGTAACAACAAGAAAAATAAATCAATAGTGAAACTGGCTTAATACAACATAAAATTCAGTAGCACAATGCCTGACAAACAGCAGCAGCAAAAGCAATAACTTATACCTAAACATGACAAAGCTCAAGCAGAAAAATGTTACAGTAAAGATAGGAAATGTCTAATACATATGTCACATCTTAACACTAGAGTGATGCATCACAATAACTTACTCTACCAAACAAGCTACCATGTTGAAAAATTTATGTATGCAATTCCTGTTAAGGGGAAATGTCTATTTGTGCTCCCTTTTTTAAGGAAGTAGATTATAAAATTATTATTAAATGCATCTGTAGACAGAAAACATTTCTACTAGTGCATCTATTAAATTTTATTTTAACCAATGCTGCAATGCAGGTAGAAAGTCGATATTAAACCAAATGAGCAAATATATATGTACAGCATGGCATGAAACTTCATTCACTAGCCATATGGAATTTCATAAGGCAGCAAAAAAATCTCTCAACCAGAAAGACAGCAGTCACAATCAGGTGTGTAAACATAAAATATTTCATAAGGCATTTCTGTAAATATCAGAAATTACAGCTCCAAACTGTAATCATACGTCATCAAGTACGAGCCTGTCATATTGGCGATGCTTTCTATAAAGAAATGTCAATAGCGAGGTTAATGGCCTCTTTTTTCTGCATCTGAAAGGCCCACACCAATAGCTTTTTTTCCAGGCGACTGTTGCGCAGCTGGGTGCCCTCAACACATTACATAAAGGTCACCTCCCTTCTTTACCGCAATATTTATGATGGCAGTTTCCGCTACAGTGACAGTCTCATACAAAAAATTTCACAGGCTGAAAATTTACGTTAGAAGTGTGTAGAAACGAAATCTCATGAATTCCAGTGACTAAAATTTCTGTCAGCATAGTGGTACTCACATTCATGCATGCACTTACGTTTCGTAAATCATAAGGTACAATTCTTGGTTTCCAACATCCTTTTTCACAAAGCAGAGTCCCTAACCACTACTCATTATTCCTTACCTTATTACACATATACATATTTGTCGACACTTCTTCATTATTTCGTCATAATAAATACATAACGTAATCAAATTCTCATATAGCATTATCTTATTGATCAAAACATACCTCAACAGCCTAATACTCATTGTCGTCGTAATAATATCATAACACCTCAGTCAAATCTCAAAAACATCGTAGCTTTCTTCAATAATCTCAAAACCTTTGAAAAATGCTCTCTGCTCGTTTCAATAAAGTCATCTAGCTCAAACATACTTCAAAAATGATGATCCCTTACCAAATACATCATTCAAAGCTCTCATAGTATCACAATGGTTCCAAAACAATATGAACAGTTCACAAAGTACAGACACAATACAATTTCATAATTGTGAAGTTATCTAACTGTGTAATTGTGTAAACATGTGTCATTGACTTAGTTAAAAAAATGTTTGTTTCTCTGTTAAATGATCAGATAGCTGTGTAATTCATTCTTAGAGAAATACCGACGTGTAAAGTTGTATAAGCAAATACCATATTAGCTAGGGCACCTAGCGCTTGCCACACGCTTAGTACACCAAGTAAATGTGTACTCCCTGAGGATTAATGTAATTATACCCTCAGTTGTTACATATTACAGCAAGGGAATGAAATGTATCCCCGAAAACCTTCTTTGTATCTTTGTAATTCAAAAATCTTTGAGAAAAATGTTTTAAGTACAAAATTTAATCACTGAAATGCGTGTCCTGTAGCGCTAAACTGCGCGTCTTGCTGTAAGATAATTTCTGTCATTACTTAACGGTAAAAACGTGCCAACTATCGTAGTTGTCGCCGTCCACAAACAAAGTTCTGCAAATGTCAATGTACTTACCTTGTCACAAACAAAAGTGAAAAGCTATGTGTATAGATATCGTAGTTATTACATACATTACCTTGACCAAAAAAGTACTGTACTGTGACTAATTCTTGTGTTTCGAAAAAGGCTGTCTCATTGTAGCTATACCGCAAAAGTTACTACTAAAACACGTTTTACTTCCCAGAATAATACAGAAAAACTGTGCAGATATAAAACAGATACAGCGCAAAAGCAATAATATTAATCGTCTCACTCATTAATAGTCTCAAACTAACCAGATACTAAGTCATCTGTAATGTCACAGAAAGTACTGTAAACAAAGAATGCCTTTTCAACAAAAATGTTGCATTAAAGTTTTGTTAGCAGTATATGTTCTAAGTATGTAAGCTGTCGTTACGTAATCGTGTAACTAACAAGCAAGAATGTACACACAGTAACACTGTGTCGTCTGTTCACTATAACAATGCATTCATAATTACTGTCTAACTAAATTCCCTAGGATCTTGACTGGATAGTTAATAGTTCACGTCGCAGCCACCGGAGGTTCATGGGCGTTATCTCCGGCTGAAGACGTGTATAGAACTTATATAACAACCTTGGGCTTAGAACATAGTTAAGATTTCGATTGCACTGTGGATTTGTGTATTGTATTGTGAACTTAATTACGTAGCTACTTGCTATGAGAGCAATAGACGGTACCTGCTTCAGTGTGGAGAATAAAGATAAGTATCTTTCTGTTCGCTGGCGCCTTACTTTGAGACTAATCTTTTCTCAGCCATCAGATCTTGCGTTACACCCCGGTCACGTCCTGGTGCCAATTCCAACTTATATTTGCAACTCCAGTCATACACAAAAATTCTTATATATTTTCTTATATTTTTCTCATGTTTATTCTTCAGGAAGATTTGGTGCGTTCCTGTGGATGATACTGATCGTAGAAACATTCGAAACATACAAACTCCGGACACCACAAAGCATTGCGTGAAGGCAGGTTTGCCACGGTGACATTTCTTTGTATGAATCTCACTCGGGAGAGAAACGCCATTAACACTGCTGAAGATTTCACTCGTAGCCAGTAATTTCGCGGTAAACCACGCATAACAGATCACTTCATCGAAAACTGGCGATTGCAGTTTATTTTGGATCAAGTTAAATTATAGGTATTCAGGTAAACACAGTTCTGGCTGTACGCTGCAGAGCAGGCTCATTTTGTGCAGACCGCTGCCACAGGTGTCGCCCACGTGGCGTGACGACAGCGGTACTTTCGACGATGTCTAGGGTCTCACAAAGGTCGTGCCTTCAGTAGTGTGCAGATAACCGTGAGCCTCAAATCGCTAGCTGGCATGGATAACAAATACATCCCACCTTAAACCAAACTGTTAATCGCTCAGATCGAATCTAGACCGCCGACGAGGAGAAAAAGCTCCCAAAGACCAGCTCAGGAGCTTATTCCGAAACCCCTTCATCCAACGCTTCTAACTCCCACGCGAAATATTAATCATTGTATGCATATGCATAGGAAAAGGTACGATTTTTAAATGCATGAAAACATGAGAAAATGATATGTAATGTGTTTAGTCTGCTTTAAAACGCCTTACAATGCTACGTATAATTATTTCTAAACATTTCTGTAGTGCCCAGTAAGCTATATAAATTATATAATGTTGGCCATTAAAAATGTAAGACTAAGAACGATAGCAGTTGACGAAATTTTACTTATTGTCTGTACACAGTACAGAAGAAAGAAGACATGATTTAGTTCTAAGTGATATGGAGATATGCACTATGCCAAATTTAGTACACAGAAATGCCAGCCCTGACAGTAACAGCGGTTTTAATGCTGATGAACATCAAGTCCTTGGATGAAACATACAGGTATGTCATTCTATGTTAGTTGGACTCATTGTCAAGTCTGATGGCAAGTAATGGGTTGCCACCCCTCGCCAACCCATGACGGGATGTTTTCCGTGGCTGAGAGATTATGAGAACGTGTTCACCAAAGTGACAGTCGAACACCCTGTGTTCGAGGTAAGTCAAGACGACCTTCCGTTGTCCTCCCGAATGTTAGGCTCAACACAGGGTACACTCACCAGCCACGTCAGAAACGAAACGCCTAGTAGACAAATTACGGTGTGCCGAAATCACGTGATGGTGTGAAATAAGTAAATGTGATCTTAATATAATCAAGGCGGAAAATGAAACCCTCTCTTAATACATTCGTCGCTGCGGCACTTGATATGAAAAAAAAAGAAAACTTTACCGATGAGCTCGTGTTGTGTACTATAGCTCTAGGTGCTGCAACAGTATGACGCTGATGAGTGGAATGTGGGAATGTTCATTCTCCAAGGAGCCCGTGACCCTCGATATACAGGGTGATCAAAAAGTCTGTATAAAATAGAAAACTGAATAACTCACAGAATAATGTAGATAGAGAGGTACAAATTGACACACATGCTTGGAATGACATGGGGTTTTATTAGAACCAAAAAAATACAACACTTCAAAAAATGTGCGACAGATGGCGCTTCATCTGATCAGAATAGCAATAATTAGCATAACAAAGTAAGACAAAGCACAGATGATGTTCTTTACATGAAATGCTCAATATGTCCACCATCATTCCTCAACAATAGCTGCAGTCGAGGAATAATGTTGTGAACAGCACTGTAAAGCATGTCCAGAGTAATGGTGAGGTATTTGCGTCGAGTGTTGTCTTTCAGCATCCCTAGATATGTCGGTCGATCACAATACACTTGCGACTTCACGTAACCCCAAAGCCAATAAAGGTCTGGGGACCTGGGAGGCCAAGCATGACGAAAGTGGCGGCTGAGCACATGATCATCACCAAATGACGCGCGCAAGAGATCTTTCACGCGTCTAGCAATATGGAGTGGAGCGCCATCCTGCATAAACATCGTACGTTCCAGCAGGTGTTTATCAGCCAGGTTGGGGATGATGGGATTCTGTAACATATCGGCGAACCTCTCACCCGTCACATTAGCAGTTACAAAACCAGAATCACGCATTTCCTCGAAGAAAAAAGGCCCGACAACGGTAGATATGCTAAATCCAACCCATACCGTGACTTTCTCGTCGTACAATGGACTTTCCACGACAGTTCTAGGATTTTCGGTAGCCGACGTTCTGTAGTTGTCGGCGTTCACAGACCCTCGGAGCGTGAAATCAGCTTCGTCGGTCCACAAAACTTCTTCCGAAGTCTTTTGAAGCGCCCACATCGCAAATGTCCTCCGCTTCACTAAATCGCCAGGTAAAAGTTCATGATGCCGATGGATTTTGTACGGATAGCATCGGAGGGTGCGCCTCAGTGCCAACCAAACAGTAGTGTATGGAATGCTGGTGCGACGTGCGACTGAACGAGGGGTTGACTTCCCCGTGCATAGACGAACCCGCGATAGTCTCCATTTCTTCCTGAACTGTCTCAGCAGCATTACGCCTTGTGCTCGGTCGGCCACTACGGCGTCTATCGTCTAAACAACCCGTGGCTTCGAACTTCGAAATCATTCTCGCCACAGCTGCATTTGTCAACGGTCTTTTCTCCGTTCGAATCCCCTTCCTACAGCGATAGGATCGTAACGCCGATCTATCACATTCCCCATTCTGATAATACAGCTTCACTAAAAGCGCCTTTTCAGGTAACGTCAACATGCTGCGACTGCTGGCGCATCTGATTCTCTCTCTCATTACAGCTCCTTTTATACACGATTGTCATGCGCAGTCACTGACGTTCTGCTGTCCAGCGCCATCTGTCGGACATTTTGTGAACTTTGTATTTTTTTGGTTCTAATAAAACCCCATGTCATTCCAAGGACGAGTGTCAATTTTTACCTCTCTATCCACATTATTCCGTGGTTTATTAAGTTTTCAAATTTATACTGACTCTTTGATCAGCCCGTATCTTTCCCGATGCCATACGCAGTACTGAGACTCATCCGGAAACATGACGTAGTACCAATGCTATGTCTCGTGGTGTTAAAAGCACCATTGTCTGCTGCTGTGTTGAGGGAAGCCGCAACATTGGTCGCCATAATGACAAGGGGGTCTCCAGTCTGTCTGTGTGTATGTTTCTTGCTGCAGACAAACCCAGTTCCTGATTCAAGGTACGCGACGTGGCTCTACGATCCTGCAGGCTCGAGCGAACAATGTATCTGTCCTCTCATGCACGAGTCGCGCAGGGCTAATAAAATCCTGCTTGACATTGAGTATGGCCCAACTGAACTCATCGATTCCTTATTAGCATGACAGCTGTGAACTCCAGATCAACACCAACAACGCCATCACAGTACCATAAACGGCAGTCTCGATAGATCAGAATCCTGTCGTCACTTTCCGACACTTGCAAGTAGGCATTTCGCATAACACGATTTTTTCACAAACAGGTAACATGAAAGTGCGATCTAAGAACCGGATACCTGTTGTGTAATCTTTCCTTACAAAGTAGAATAGCATTCGTCCCATTGTGTTCTGTTGCGCTTAAATGCTAATCATTCGTGTATCCAAACATATAGTATACATCTGTTTAACATTAGCTACACGCAACCTTCATTGTGTTGGAACTTTCATCACCAACAGTGAACATGATTAAAACTGAATTTTCACATCGTGGAGGCTGTCACTAATCATTATGATTACAATCGCTGATACTGACGCTTAGAAATATTATCACACAGCAAAACAATGTATTTGGCATAGCAGGGTAAAAGTTAGGATACCTTCCCTGGTAATGCAAGAATGGAAGAGTGATGAGCGACCACCTGTCCCGAGGCATTGAACCAATTGCTTACAGTGCAGCAAAACGACCTCAAATGGACAGAGATCTGTCATTGTGATGACCACACACTTTGAAGTAAGAAGACTTATTCAGACTCCAAGAACACATTCAAGAAGCAGACAAAGTGGAAGGAGCTAACCAGTGCCTCTGAAGAGTGCAGTTGGACAACTTTAGAGCTACGTTTATTCAGGAATTGACTAAAACAGCAGCAGAACGAGTGAAGTCATCAACAGTCAGACGTTGTCTGACTGTGACGACTTGCTGCCTTTTCCGTGGTTGGGGTGCTGCTGTGGAGGGATACTGACCAGCTCACTCTCATAAATATTTCCCCAAACCAGAAACTCATTCTCAGATGTTCTCAAAGAGCTCAGCCCACCAACGTCCAGCAAGGAGGAGGAGACTGTGACAGCCTACTGACATCTGGCAGTCTGCAAGCTTCTTGTGCTGACTCTGTTGCGGCGTACTTACGAGAACACCTCTGTTCCGCAACCTGATTGGCCAGAAATTTTGCTCAGTGGAAGTCGAGTCGAAATAAGGGAACACATCTTGGTTTATCTGCAGGTACTCGACCACTTCTGAGAAAGCGTCGGTCAGTGTTTTCAAGGGACTTTATGTCTTTTACCGCATGGTAGTTAGAGACGAAATGGTGGCTAGTGTTGCAGTTTTTCATTTTTACGCCTGGTGTTCGGAAACACATTTTTTTCTTTTCTTATCATACGATTGTTTCTTATGAACATAGAGAATGCAAGGACGTTATACTTTATTGTAATGTTTATAAATGGATTTCAAAATAAATGTCGTACATTTGTATTATAACATGTGTGTGTATGTTACTTTCAGGGGTTACAATGTTCTTAAATTCTCATATTCTTATATTTCGTTTTAATATGAATTGTCTTATTAATTCTTAGGTTTTATTGAAAATGGTTCAAATGGCTCTGAGCACTATGGGACTTAACATCTGAGGTCATCAGTCCCCTAGAACTTAGAACTACTTAAACCTAACTAATCTAAGAACAACACACATATACATGCCCGAGGCAGGATTCGAACCTGGTACCGTAGCGGTCACGCGGTTTCAGACTGAAGGGCCTAGCTTTTATTCTTATGTTTATTATTCAGGAAGTGCATTTCCTTGGATGATACCGATCATATAAAGGTTCGAAACATACAAATTCCGGATACAACGAGCATTGCACGAAGGCAGGTTTCCCACGGCGACATTTATTTTTATGAATCTCACTCGGGGAGGAAACTTCGTTACCATTGTCGAATAGTTGGCAATAATTTCGCGGCAAACCACGCATAGTGGATCACTTTTCCAATAACTGGCACTTGCAATTGATTGCAAATCAAAATACACTACAGGAATTTCACCGTAAGCAATGTCAAATAATTTTCTCATTTATTTATTTATTTTTCAATTCATTCACCTGACGTACAATTAGCAGATGAATAAGGACAACATTATTTTAATATACACTCCTGGAAATTGAAATAAGAACACCGTGAATTCATTGTCCCAGGAAGGGGAAACTTTATTGACACATTCCTGGGGTCAGATACATCACATGATCACACTGACAGAACCACAGGCACATAGACACAGGCAACAGAGCATGCACAATGTCGGCACTAGTACAGTGTATATTCACCTTTCGCAGCAATGCAGGCTGCTATTCTCCCATGGAGACGATCGTAGAGATGCTGGATGTAGTCCTGTGGAACGGCTTGCCATGCCATTTCCACCTGGCGCCTCAGTTGGACCAGCGTTCGTGCTGGACGTGCAGACCGCGTGAGACGACGCTTCATCCAGTCCCAAACATACTCAATGGGGGACAGATCCGGAGATCTTGCTGGCCAGGGTAGTTGACTTACACCTTCTAGAGCACGTTGGGTGGCACGGGATACATGCGGACGTGCATTGTCCTGTTGGAACAGCAAGGTCCCTTGCCGGTCTAGGAATGGTAGAACGATGGGTTCGATGACGGTTTGGATGTACCGTGCACTATTCAGTGTCCCCTCGACGATCACCAGTGGTGTACGGCCAGTGTAGGAGATCGCTCCCCACACCATGATGTCGGTTGTTGGCCCTGTGTGCCTCGGTCGTATGCAGTCCTGATTGTGGCGCTCACCTGCACGGCGCCAAACACGCATACGACCATCATTGGCACCAAGGCAGAAGCGACTCTCATCGCTGAAGACGACACGTCTCCATTCACGCCTGTCGCGACACCACTGGAGGCGGGCTGCACGATGTTGGGGCGTGAGCGGAAGACGGCCTAACGGTGTGCGGGACCGTAGCCCAGCTTCATGGAGACGGTTGCGAATGGTCCTCGCCGATACCCCAGGAGCAACAGTGTCCCTAATTTGCTGGGAAGTGGCGGTGCGGTCCCCTACGGCACTGCGTAGGATCCTACGGTCTTGGCGTGCATCCGTGCGTCGCTGCGGTCCGGTCCCAGGTCGACGGGCACGTGCACCTTCCGCCGACCACTGGCGACAACATCGATGTACTGTGGAGACCTCACGCCCCACGTGTTGAGCAATTCGGCGGTACGTCCACCCGGCCTCCCGCATGCCCAATATACGCCCTCGCTCAAAGTCCGTCAACTGCACATACGGTTCACGTCCACGCTGTCGCGGCATGCTACCAGTGTTAAAGACTGCGATGGAGCTCCGTATGCCACGGCAAACTGGCTGACACTGACGGCGGCGGTGCACAAATGCTGCGCAGCTAGCGCCATTCGACGGCCAACACCGCGGTTCCTGGTGTGTCCGCTGTGCCGTGCGTGTGATCATTGCTTGTACAGCCCTCTCGCAGTGTCCGGAGCAAGTATGGTGGGTCTGACACACCGGTGTCAATGTGTTCTTTTTCCCATTTCCAGGAGTGTACAATGGAAAACATTCGTGTAGTAATGGTCTATGGACATGGGTAGATAAATGAAAAAGATGTAAAATAAATAAACGAGTTTTAACCATGGGGCATAAAATTATCACGCCTCAGCGCTAGCCATTGTGCCACCACGTCGCTTGGCACATGTACTCGCTAAAAGGCGTGTACGTTTTCTCAGAAACGGTTGAGTATCTAAGAATAAGGCGAGACATATATTCACTTATTTTGTCAACTACTCCAATAAGCGTAATTTCTGGGTAATCGGCTAATGGCGCTTGCAGTGTCCCCCTCATAGTGCCTTTTGTCGAGCGGGCCTGCTGCTGGCCTACAGTAGTAGCCTGAAGACGTGCAGCCGCTCTTGTGCCACCACACTGGGCGACCTGCTTCCCTACAGTCAGCTTCTGCTCCTCTGGGCAGACACCGGTGCTGGCGGCTAGAGCGACCTAGCGCTTCCCAGTGCGCACCGTGAAGCTATGCGATGTCGCCGCTAAGCAGTGCAGCAGACGTGCCGTTGGGGAACGCCCTGCCGCCTCAGCGGTCATGCCCCGCCTCTGATGTCAACCACCGCCGCAACGCTGGCCACACGCTAACGACAGCACACCCCGATGAGCGCTTGCTGCGCATGACCTGCAAGCGCGGTTGTCTGTAGCGACGCCCCAACTACTGCTGTTACACTCCCAATAATAAATTTTTATGTTGACGGTATCGTCATAGCCTCTGAGGGCTGAGATACACGTCAGAGTTTCTCGCTCCCAAACAGTTTCATACTCCCACAAAATACTCGCAGACTTGTTTACACTAGGAGATAATTTTGGCTTCCGCCTGGGATTAGCCGAGCGGTCTCAGGCGCTGCAGTCACGGAGGAGGTTCGAATCCTCCCTCGGGCACGGGTGTTTGTGTTTGTCCTTAGGATAATTTAAGTTTAGTAGTGTGTAAGCTTAGGGACTGATGACCTTAGCAGTTAAGTCCCATGGGATTTCACACACACAATATTTGCTGATAGATAGTGTCTGAGAGATATTTATCAGTAATTTCTGTAAGTGTTTTGCGAGAGCAGTTGTCGAAAGCGTTTGCACACGGCTGGGGGAAAGTGTTTGTGAGAGCTAAGAGATCACGTCCCGCGAGGTTTTTCTGTCGTATTTCTGTGCGTGAAGGTAGATGTGGTGATGGAAGACCGTCGTGCTGACGGGGCACTTTCAATAACTTCTGTGGTAAAGAAAAATAGAAACTACTGTGTTCGTGTTGGATAAGACAGCGGGTAGATAGCGGGATGATATTGGATCGTGAAACAAATCCATTGTAGAACTCGTAATAGAAAATCCGAGACAATATCAAAATTTTACGAGTATGACAGCGATAGAGATGGATGAAATACTCTTTATAATTACACGCAAAACTGCCAGTCTACATAGTACTATGCATAATTCAGTTAGTGTTACAGACAAACTGCTTGTGTCAATAAACTTTCTAGCGTCAACTACGTTTATTCTCTATAACATTCAGTAAAGTAATAACGGCGATGCAGTAACATTACATCAATTTCATCTCGATACCCACAGACGTTCAAAAGCCAATTACGCCGTCTATCTGATAAATGAAGCATTTACGGACGTACATTTATTTTAACGTTTTTACTTGTATTGACTTACGGAACAGCTCGTAAATTCCTGAAGGTCTGTTCTTCAACACCTAATGTAATAACTTAATCAACAAATAACACGTCACATAAAATTATAGATACATTTATAATACTTGAAGTTAAATGGCAGTTTTCCGCGTTTCAATACGATTATTTTGAAGTATAACTTCACTTGTTTCTCTGTGTTAAATAATGTGTGCTATAAAAATACTTCGTCTGATGCCTTGAATTGTGAATATTTTGGTGAATTTTTCTGTCCAGGTGTTGAAATCTGCCACCATTTCAGCCAAATAAACTTTGTTTCATCTTTCAGTTCCCGTAGTCCTGTAACTGTGCACTCCATAACGCTGGCCTTTCCCCCTACAAACTAATGAAATGCAAAACTTCATGTTCAGTCCACTTCTGGCAGCTTTCTTCACTGCCTTTTAGGCCGATATATCGCTGACATTCACTCATTTCATATCCATCGTTTACTAACCATTTTTTCCTTCTTTTAGTCCATACTACCACCTGTCAAAATGCGGAAAGCAAATAGCTTGAAGTAGAAGAGATTTGTTTCAAAGTATATAATATGAAGGAGTGGTCCTAGTTCTTTACGCGTCCATTTTCGATCGCAATCTTTGTATAGTTTTTTGCTTCGAATGACAGTCCCTGTAATATCACTGAAAAGTGAGTATTCGTCCTGGGACACTCTGTATATGACAGTGTATCAGTGATACAAGCCATAGCGTCCGAGGCAAATTTTTGTTCTTGTCGTTGTAGTTTTATTTATTTTTTTGTGCTTGGGCACATTTAGTTACAGAGCTTTGAATACGAGTAAGTACATACAAATACTGATACCGCTGCAATATATGTTCTAAAACGCATCCGCACCATATGACAACAACAAATATTTTCTCAAGCAGCGACTGCAACACTACACAAAAAGAGTCTGGTATATTATGGTACAGTGATAATTAAAATTCAAAATGTTCAAAAAACTACGAAATGAAGAGTTACTGTAATGATCGTGAAATGACAGAAGTACAAACAAATTTCTTACTAGAATAATTACTGGAAGAAAGACGTAATTATGATGCCTGCTGAGCCATAGAGACCAGTTAATTACGTTCTGGGAGTAGCATTACTGAGCAAAAATTCAAAAATCAGATTATGAAAGCAGATTCTGGAGGCTGTAGGGAGTAGCAAGATTAGCACGAACGGAATGAGTAGTGTCTTGAAGAGAAGTTTTAAGATGAGATGTGACAGAGGCCAAAACAGGGTAATGGAGTGCACTCGTTGTAGATAACTCTGCGGACATTAGTAGCTGAGTATAACTATTTGGACTGCAAAAGGTGATGGAGGCAAAGAGAAGACGATATAACGTTCAGGCTGGCATTAGCCAAAAAGTTTTTCTTGAAAAGGTAACTATTTTAACGTCTAACACAGTTTTGAAGGTTACGAAATCTTTTCTGAAAGTATTAGTTCAGAACGTAATCTTTAAAAGAAACCGATGGAGAAAAAAAAAATAGAAATAGATCTTTCAAAAATGTGGTACTACAGAAGAATACTTACAGCTAGAAAGGTTCACTGGATATCAAATGAAAAAGTACTGAATCGAATCGGGGGAAAATACATTAATAGCGCGAATTGACAAAAAGTAGAGACAGGCTGGTAGGACATGTCTTGAAGGATCAAGCAATAGTTAATTCTGTAATGAAGGGAACTGTGGAGAGTTGTAGATGGTGTAGACAGGATTATAGGAAAGAGGGCCAAGTGGGTGTCGTGGGCACCAGAGAGAGATGAAAAGGTTTGTACGGGATTGACTAGAGAACACAAATGCATGAATCCTGTCGTCTACGTGAAAAACACAACAGCAAAACAGCAAATCAAAGCCCCAGTCTGGTGGAGACCGCTGAGTCGCACTCTTCCAATCATGTCATGTGAATGCGGTTTGGAGGGACGTATGAAACGACCAGAGCACAAGGAATCAAGTTCAGTTTTGGTCATTTTGGAAGAGAAGTATTACACAAAAGCAGCGGAACTATGGGCAGCAGTGAACTCGTACAACGAGGAATGGTGTGAATTCCAGCTGAAAGCCTTCATGCTGACGCCCCCTGCTGCAAGTTGCAATGGCACAACCAACACAGAGATGAAGACAGAGAAAAAATATTTCTTTCCTTCTGAAAAATCAGTGATTACAGACGGAACAATGAGTACCTCCGGGGTCATGTTCAGTCAGGTCTGACTATAAGACCTCGGAAAGAGATGGTTGTACAAATTCTAAAGGCATTAGCTTCATTTGTTTCTTAAGGATTGGAGTGGCATTCGTGAGGGTGCGTAACCTCTGCACTTACTGACACGAACTTACATTCAGACTCCGTAACCGGTCAAAACAGGAGCAGTAAAATATAATTGTCTCTTCTGAAGTTATGTCAACATCCGAGCGTGAAATCTCAACCATTGGTCACAAGTTTTTCGTACCAGCACATTCTTAATAACCTAATGATACTGAGTTTGGTTCATTCGCGGAAGCCGGTGGGAAAATTTCGCAAATTTAGACACCAAATGGTTGAAAGGATATCACTAGACAAGCGAAGAAATGTCCCCTAGACTTAATACCAAATTCCCAGACTTATTACCGTCCAGGAACTTGGAGAATTTGGTGAGAACAGATGGTTATGGCTTCAGCTGGATAACTGTGAGATCGTTATGTTATGAAACGAAATCTGTTTTTCTCCCGATATTTAAGCAGACTCTGAACCCTGAGGTGCATTTTGACGGACTGAGCCCGGATATCCCATGACATACTTTTGTAACGTTCAGCATGCCCTTCTTTATGCCAAACGCGGAACAGTAACAAAAGCGAAGAAAAAGTAGATGGGAAATTTACTACTATACAGGGTGTTACAAAAAAGGTACGGCCAAACTTTCAGGAAACATTCCTCACACACAAAGAAAGAAAATATGTTATGTGGACATGTGTCCGGAAACGCTTACTTTCCATGTTAGAGCTCATTTTATTACTTCTCTTCAAATCACAATAATCATGGAATGGAAACACACAGCAACAGAACGTACCAGCGTGGCTTCAAACACTTTGTTACAGGAAATGTTCAAAATGTCCTCCGTTAGCGAGGATACATGCATCCACCCTCCGTCGCATGGAATCTCTGATGCGCCGATGCAGCCCTGGAAAATGGTGTATTGTATCACAGCCGTCCACAATATGAGCACGAAGAGTTTCTACATTTGGTACCGGTGTTGCGTAGACAAGAGCTTTCAAATGCCCCTATAAATGAAAGTCAAGAGGGTTGAGGTCAGGAGAGCGTGAAGGCCATGGAATTGGTCCGCCTCTACCAATCCATCGGTCACTGAATCTGTTGTTGAGAAGCGTACGAACACTTTGACTGAAATGTGCAGGAGCTCCATCGCGTATGAACCACATGTTGTGTCGTACTTGTAAAGGCACATGTTCTAGCAACACAGGTAGAGTATCCCGTATGAATTCATGATAACGTGCTCCATTGAGCGTAGGTGGAAGAACATACTGACGAAACTAAAATGAGCTCTAACATGGAAATTAAGCGTTCCGGACACATGTCCCCATAACATCTTTTCTTTATTTGTGTGTGAGGAATGTTTCCTGAAAGTTTGGCCGTACTTTTTTGTAACACCCTGTAGATTCCAAGTATGCGTCACCTCTAACTTTATAAGGACTTAACATTATGAAACTGTGACAGAGCTTCATCAGCTTAGCAAGAGGAAACAGAAATGGGTGCATACGTTTTTCTTACAGTCTTAACTGCAAGACTTCATTTTTGGAAATATTTGTCATAAGGAGTCACAGAAAATAAAATTACAATTATACGGAATGTATCAAAAGAATCATCCGATTTCGCACGTTTGTATTTCTGAAACGAATAAAAATATACAATGAATTTTGTTTTTTGATGAACGGGAAACTCAAAAAGCTTTTTCTCATACCATTACATAGGTCTTCAACATGCGCCCCTTGAGATGCACGGCATATGCCAACACGGTACTCTAATTGTTCCCACACTGCAGCGAGCATGTCTTGATTTACACCTTCCACAGCTGGTGTTATGCGATGTTTCAGTTCATTCATTGTTGTCGGTAACGGAGGTACATAAATAGTCTTTTCTGAATCCCCACAAGAAATAACTACATACGGTCAGGTCCTGTGACCTTGGAGGCCAGTAACGTAAGGCTGAATCATTTGGATTCTGATGATTCTTTTTGATACACCCTGTATATTCAAGAAGTGTTTTCTTTGCTATCTGGGTAATAATACCTGAAAACTAGAATAAAGAGGAAGATACAAGTGTTTTACATTCAGTGTATAGAAGAATAAAGTCCAAAATGTTGCTTTGGATTGAAGGTTGCAAAATTTTCCCTTATTCAGTATGAGAACACATAATATAAAGTATCTTCTATTATCCAAATGTCGGGATGGTTCCTTTGAAAGGGCATGGCCGACTTCCTTCCACATCCTTCGCGAATCCGACGAGACTGATGACCTCGCTGTTAGCTCTGTTCTCCAAACCAACCCAAACTATCATTCAAATATTTCGAAACTGTGTAAGCTGTTTTCTGATGAAAGACGTACGTTTATTTGAGTACATCCTTCGTTATACTTTAACCCATCAATTAGGTGCGGTCTTTTATCGTTTTTATATCCCATCTTTACCACATTCTACTTGGACTAGTGCCTATAGGAAGTTAACTGTGCACTATGTGTTTTATTTAATCTTAACTTTCCCTTTATGATCAGCAGCCTCTATTTCATGTATACTCCCTGCCTTGCATGAAATTCCTTTTGTTGCTTATTCTTATTTTATTTTTACTTATTTATTATTTTTTGAAAGAATAAACCGCCGTATGACTATGTTTCTGTGTATTTCGTGTATAAAATCTAGATTCAGGCTTTCACGCTATTATCGAGTACAATGATTTTAGACCATTCACATCATTTGCTGTGTACTACGCAGAATGACAAAACACGGTTCAACACATTTATTCAACATTATACAAATAATACAAAATTAACTTCTTACAGGAATACAGCAAATTATTGTGTCAAAGATCATTGTATTCGATAATGGTGTGAAAGCTGAAACCTAGACTGTACACAAGAAATATGCAGTCAAATGGTGGGGCGGTGTATTCTTTCAAAAAATGCTTTATGATTGGGGCTCAGCGCCATCGAAATCATTTCTGTTAATTTGACTGTAGGCTAAGGTGAAATTTCTGCTTTCTGTGAGCTTAGAAACGGAGGTCTGAATCTTAGAATTGCACTGGGCAATAGCAAAGGAGGTGGGGCGGGTTGGGGAGGGGGGGGGGGGGATGGGGAAATCGAAGAACAAGGAGAGAAATTGCGGCAGAAGACCCGAGCCCTCTCTGTTCTTGGCTTCCGTGACTTGGGGCGTGTAGGTGGAACAGTGTTACGCGCCAAATCCGAGGGCGGGTGTTTCCATTTGTTGCTGCAAGTTCGCAGTAGATCTTTATAGAAAAATTTTCCGTTAAACTGACGAGCTAGGGATCCATAGGACGCACCTTTTGACACAAGCCGATTGCGCGGTTGTGTTGTGCCCGGAAGCTAGGCCCGTGATTGGCCGGAGCGTAAGACGTGCACCCCCTCCTGAATGTAGAGGAGGAACGGTAGACAGTTGAAGTCAGGACGAGCTATAGTCTGCACGTGTTGGAGATCCTGTGGGCCGGTGGGGGCACCCCGTGCAGCAGTACCACGAGACAATGAGTCAGACGGAATGCAATTGCTCACGGGCGTACTGCTAGTTAGGTCGCCATTGGAGACTGTTTGAATTCTCAATTCCTTGTACCAAAATCTTTCAGAATTGCTGAAATTTTTGCCACGAAACTAAATTCTTTCCACCACTATGTTTTAGGTTGACCAGTATGCTGGTTCTCTTGCTTCAGTAACTGTAGCTCATATCCGTTTTTCTCTCGCTCAGTTCTTGTCCTTTGGAAATCGGTTAACGAAATATTAAGTTTATCAGCCCCGCGAGTCTCTGGGAATGACTAACAGCTACATTCTCTTTTGTTCTTTTCCCTCAGCAACGCTTATCTCTGCTGCAACATGTTGGATCACGAACAGATTTATAAATTTCTTTCCCTTGTTACCGTAGAGGTAAGCCCTATACGGATCATTTTGTCTGTTACATTATTGCCAAGTCTTCATTTCGTAAGGGACAGCAGCATTTATGAACATTGCTTGTTACTCAGTACAAACTTCGTTCAGCCAAAAGAAATTTTTAATAAATCCAATGATTTGAATTCAGTGTTTTACTTCGAGACTACCCAGGTCATTTTCCGATGCATCAGGCAATATATCTACCCGTTTTCAGAGCAGAAATTTCTACTACTTCATTTAACCACAATGTGGTCGTTGCACTTATGGCATACGACACCATCATCAGAGGATGTGTTAAAAGGATAATAGGAATCAATTATGAAGGGATTATTGTCACATTTTTGCCTATTTTCAGCCAGGAATACAGATTAAGGTCACTAGTTTGTCAGATCACTCCATGTTACCGAACACTAAAATCATAGTCGGCACCTGTGATTAATTATAAAGCAAAACGTTGTCTATTTCTCTCCAAAATTTCTGTATGTAATTACAATCAAAGTAACACCCTGAGGTGCTTACTGGTGTTGACATACGTCAACGGGGACAGATGGAAATATGTGCCCCGACCGGGACTCGAACCCGTGCTCTCCTGCTTACATGGCAGATGCTCTATCCATCTTTTTTTTTCTGCTTTTATTTTTATTTTATTTTATTTTTATACAAATGGATAAAAGGAAGGCCATTCTTCTTCGGCTACATAAACAGAATAATAGGAAGTCGTCCCGTTACGACAAAGGATGCTCCATACTATAGCCCGCTGCGAATTTTTCGATGACTGTCTTCTCGTTGCTGTGTTGTTTCCGTTGTTTGTTCAATCTCATAAAAAAAGGAACTGCGAAGAGGTGCTATGGTTATCTTCTCATGTCATCGATAATCCAGCTGCGAGAGGGATTATGGAATGCGCTCCAAAGAAATTTAGAAAAATATTGCCTATATTTAGGGTTCTTGACGATCGCACAATGTCGTTCGTTGAGGTAATACCAAAAATCGGGTACTGTCTTGTCGCCATTACCGAAGAGGTAGTGAACAGCGTGGCCGCTGATCCACGTCACAGAGTTCGTTTTTGCTCTTGGGAAATAAATCTGATCGGGGAAAAGAAGTGATCGGGTAGTTATCCTGTCGGGAGTCGTGCGTGTGAGAAAAGCCAGTATCTGACGCACCAAATACCAAACGTCCTTTGCCGACCCGCATTCGAAACGATGTTCATCCGTGTCAGTCACTTGGCATGTGGCACACAAGGGTGAATCAGCTAGGTGGATGTGATGTAGGCGGGACTGGCACAACTGTTTCCCATTAACAGTTACGTACCATGCAGATTGCACGTCAGTATCAAGGGTGATGGCATTCACTGCCTGCCACACAGCGCGCCACTTTGTGTTGGGGTGTTTGCTTTCAATCACATTCGGCGTCCTGTTCATTTGCATGGCAGCATATACCGCCCTCGTCATCATCAAGCGTGTGGGTAGTAGTGCGGTGCGGATGTAGCTTAATTCAAGGAAGAACTGGCTAATGTAGAAGAAAGGTGCTGGGATGTCCGATATCATCACAGGGGGTGCGAGTGAGATTGGTCGTAAGGCTTCCAGTAAGAGACTGGTGAGGCACGTCGGACTTCGTCGCCACAGTTGCAGGTGACAGCTGACGAACAGGGCCTTCGCTCTGTTCTGAACATGACAAAGGCCTAAACCCCCTCTGCTCCTCGGGAGGGTTAGGGACTCGTAACGAATCTGAAATAACATGCCCGTATTAATAAAGGATCCCAAAACCGCCAACATGCGGTGAGCCAGGGTAGGTGGTACGGGGAGTATCTGTGCAAAATGGGGGATACGTGACGCCAAATAGACGTTAGCATATCGTGTCCGTTGCAGGAGGTCTAGATGTCGCAGACGGTGGTCACTTATTCCTGCTCTCATCTGATTCAATAAACGCCTGTAGTTAAGGGCTGTTGAACGCTTCATGTGAGATGTGAAATCAATGCCAAGACAGCGGATTGTGTCACTGATACTTAGCGGTGCGACACTCTCGTCGGGTAGGCCTCTGCCTATAGACAGGGCGTGTGATTTGTGGAGATTGAGATGGCTCCCCGATGCCGCGCCGTAGGTCGCCACCCACGCCAGTGCTGCACGAACTTCGTCATTATTGCGAAGAAGGAGTACCAGATCATCCGCATAGGCAGTGCAGAAAAAAGTGTGTCCACCAAGCGATATTCCAGTCAGGCGTTGTCGGAGGCCGCAGAGGAGTGGTTCCAAGACGAGGGCGTACAATATCGCCGAAAGAGGGCAGCCTTGTCGCACCGATCGCTGGATCTGTATCGGCGGCGTAAGACGGCCATTATATAACACCTTGGACGTCACGCCGCGTAGGAGACGCATCAGTACATTAACTATGACGTCCGGATATCCCATGTGTCGCAGTACCTCCATCAAAAATGTGTGGTCGACTCTGTCAAAGGCCTGGCTAAAGTCGAGTGAGGCCAAAACTCCTGGCAGTTGGCGAGCTGTGGCTAGCGCGATCATATCTCTATATCGGCACAATGCAGAGCGAATATTATGGTCACCACCTAACGATGCCTGGTCCTGCGACACAACACATCGTACTGATCGCTTTAGGCGTGCCGCCAGAAGCCGGGTGAAAATCTTCAAGTCACTGTTGAGTAAGGTCAAGGGCCGATAGTCACTGATCCTGGATCCGCTTCGTGGTTTGTGTATAGGCACAATCAGTCCTTCTAGGAAGGCCCCAGGTATCTGCGTCGTGGGAGACATAAGATCGCGGCAAATATCAGTCCATGCTGGTGCCAGCAATTGTTGAGACGTCCGGTAAAATTCCAGAGGAAGGCCATCAGGTCCCGGGGACTTATGAGCAGCCCCAGCCTGTATTGCTTCAATGATTTCCTCTTCCGTTACATCTGCAGTCAAATCCGTCGCCGCTGTCGGAGAGATGGAGCCATAAGTGAGTTGAGAGACTTCGGCGATCACCTCTGGGGGATGTCGATGTTCCGAGTACAGCCTAGTGTAGTGAGCATGAAGGGCGTTTCCTATGTTGCGCTGGGTATCAAGGCGTCGTCCGTCTTCCGTCGTGAGAGCTTGGATCAGTGTCCTGCGTCGGCGCCGTCGTTCTGCAATGACGTGGTACATAGACGGTTCCTCCTGGGCCACTCTGTCTTGAGTGCGCGCTCTGACGATCGCACCCTCAAGGTGGCAACGTGTTAATCTGATGATCTGTGCCTTGGCACGGTTCACCGTCACCTGCCGTGCAGGTGAGTACGGCAATGTTGTACATTCCCTTAAGATGCTGTAGTAAAAGTCCATGGTATGTCTCTTCCATGCTGCAACATCTCGGCCGTAGCCTATCAAGATCTTCCGGAGGGCTGGTTTGGCGCAGAGTAACCACCACGACAGTGTAGACCGGTAGGTACCACGCCGGCGGCTACAAGAGTCCCACGTGTTCTCTATAAGGCGGCGGCATTCCTGGGAAGCGAGGTGGGCGACGTTCAACTTCCAAAGACCACGGCTGTGCCACATCTTCTGGCGGCCGAGGGTAATAGCGCAGATGTAGGCCTCGTGTTCAGAAAAAGCTGTGGGCCAAACTTCGGCAGCTCTTGTCCCCACAGCTATGGAGCGCGAGATGTAAATCCGGTCGATGCGGCTGGAGGAATGGCTGGTGTAGTGAGTAAATCCGGGCCGATCGCCACAAACATGTTCCCACGAGTCCACCAATTGAAGATTATTTATAATTGTCGTAAGTTCTGCGCAGGGAGAATGATGTGGTAACTGATCCTTGGGTGCTTGGCTACAGTTAAAGTCCCCTCCCATTATCAAGGCGTCCTGACGGCCCATAAAGAGGGGCGTGATTGTATGAGCGAAAAAGGTGGATCGTTCGCGACGCCGACCAGATCCTGACGGTGCATAGATGTTAATAAGTTTGACTCCTTGGATAGTAAGAGCCATGCCTCTGGCGTCAGGGAGATATTCGACGTCTTCTGCGGATATACCTTCGCGGAGGAGGATCGCCACACCACTGCCATTGGCAGACGCATGTGAGACCCAAGTCGTGTAGCCATAGGGTCCCTTGAAGTCTGTGACATACACCTCTTGAAGTAGCGCAATGTCGATGTCTGCTGCGTTGAGCAGGTCCTGTAGCATCTTTAGTTTATGTCGGGCACGTATGTTGTTGATGTTAATCGTCGCTAGACGGTACGTTTGGTCAGCCAGGTCGGCAACTGGGTTGTGTAGGAGGCCAGGTGTGGGCGGCAGGGGCGGCCCCACAGAGGCTGACGATACAGCCGTAGTCACTGTTGTTGGTCGGTGCTGGGTACAGCCGCGGGAGCATCTCTGCCTTCGGCATCCTCCTGGTGCTGTGGCTCATCCTCGACATCATCCGCCCAAGGATCAGATGCAGCAATTGGGAACTGTTGATGAGTGCTGTCAGTAGAGCGCTCTCGCGCATGTTCAGTAGCAGAAGTGATGTTGTCAGACTGAGGCTCAGAAATTGTATCAGCCGTAGCATCGTGACGGGAAAGGTGAGTTGTGGTGGTAGAGTCCTGATTGTCGTCCGACGCCGGATGTTCGTCCGGGTCACACATCCGAAGCAGGCAATCATCGGATGGCGTATGGCGCCGTTTCTTGCGTTTTCGAGGGGACCGTTGTTTCCGGACATGTTGTTCTGAGTCAGAATGCGAGCGACAATCATCTGATGCGGTCTCCATTGGTAGGAAGGCAGAGGTCGGGACAATTTCCGTTTCTACTTCCATCTTCTCTTTAGGCTCGTCGTGGTGGCACAATTGATCACCGTCTTGAGGCAAGTCTGCCGATGACGTCGTAGAGGTGGATATGCTGTCCCCCACACTGTCATCGACCACTGACTGCAATAAGGTGTTTCGATCCTGGGCAGGAACAGCTGTTGCGGTTGCAGCCGCTGCATACGTGATGGGGAGTGAAATAGGCGTCGCCGGGGATGGAACTTCACCAACCGGTGTCTGAGTCAGTCGGCGTTGAATGCAGGCCGATCTGACATGTCCTGCCTGGCCACAGCCGGCGCAAGTACGCGGTTGTCCGTCGTACATGACAATGGATCTGCAGCCGCCAATTACTAAATAGGATGGCACATGCTTCGCCAGTGCAATCTTAATTTGTCGCACTCCATTTAAGACGGGGTACGTTTCAAACGTTTGCCATTTTTCAGCCAAGTGGCTTAGCACGTTGCCGTACGGTTTGAAAGCTGTCATCACAACATCTGGTGGGACTTCGAATGGCAGCTCGAAGACCCTCAGAGTGCGAAGGCCTAATCCAGCGTGGTCGATCGTGACAGTTCCTATGTGACCATCAGAATGCTTGAATTTAAGTCCATGAGCGTGTCGACACACAACATCAGTGCACGCCTTTTCATTGATCATTTTTATGTAGACGACACTTTGTGTTATAGAAAAGTGGATCCCAATGATGTCTTGAGGTGCAATATGAAGTTCTTCCCGGATGAAACGTTCAATGTCAAGTGCTCGAGGTCTTGCATAGTCCGCTTGAAATGTGATCTTAATGGTGGACTTGCGATACGAGTGCGCCATGGCACTACCGAGACACGGACGCGTGACACTCGCCGCAGCGGAAGGTAAACAGTAAACACTCGCGCGCGCGGTGCGCTAGCAGGGGGACACAGGCACGACGACCTTGCCCCACCGCTGCTAACAGCGGACTGAATCCATCTGAGCCACCGAGGACACAGAGAATAGTGCGACTCTAGGGATTTATCTCTGGCACGCCTCCCGCGAAACCCACATTTTCAACGTATCGTCCCACACTAAATTCGTAATGCTCCCCGCCCATTATACTCATTACTCGCGAATGTAGTGTGGGACAATACGTTGATAATGTGGGTTTCGCGGGAGGCGTGCCAGAGATAAATCCCTGCAGCCGCGTTATCCTCTGTGTCCTCGGTGGCTCGGATGGTTGCCGGCACGGTAGCTCAGCGTGTTCTGTCAGAGAGATAGCTGCCCTCTGTAATAGAAAAACCGATATAACCGATTAACAACGAACTTAAACTGATGTCTTACGACGTCCGCCACGAGCAGATGCAACGAACAGAAGTGGACAAAATGAGATTTAAAAAAAATATGCCATGTAAGCAGGAGATCCCGGTCGAGGCACACATTTTTATCTGTCCCCGTTGACGTATGTCAACGCCTGTAAGCAGCTCAGGGTGTTCCTTTGATTGTAATTTCATTCTAACGAGTTGCATGGTCACCGATGTTATATGTTTTTTTTACATGTCCGAAAGAACAGATACCATCTTAGTATATATATTTTCTGTATGTGATTGTGATTTGATTCTCTGTGCATTTAATGCCCCATATGATCACCACATCGCTATTCCGGTCGTTGTCGACAACAGCGAGAAGAGTTCGAATCAAACACTGGAAATACTAATTATTTAAAGAAAAAGTGAGAAATAGTAATATTAATTTCTATTTTACTCTGCAATTTAAATATTAAATAAATGATATACATCTGTTTTCTGTTTAAGAGACAAAATATAAGAATGTATGTAAATCTAAAATTGAAAATGTTTTACGGTTTTCCCACAGGTGTTTCCTATGTATGTGGTGGAGATAGCACAGGACCACATCAGAGGGTTACTAGTCTCACTTGGTCTGCTGATGGCCAGTGTAGGCTCCTTCCTGATGATGATTGTGGCGTCGTACGCACCATTTGACGGTGTGACGGAGTTCATGATGGCCGGCCCCATCGTGTTTGTGGCGTCGTTCTGGTGGATGCCGGAGAGTCCGTACTTCTTGGTTGCCAAACACCGCTCGCAGGAGGCAGCGCAAGCCCTGATGCGGTTGCGTGGGAAAAGCTCGAATAATGATGTAATAGGCGAGTTGGAGGCCATCCAGAGGGCCTTGGAAGAGCGCACCAAGAACGAGATCAGCGCCGCGGACGCCTTTCTGGAACTGCGGAGGAACGCCGGAGCGCGTAGGGCCTTCTTGGTAAGTTAACGTACCCGCTTTATGTCAAGAACTATCTTTAGAGACGTTAGCTCTCGGGTTGCACGAGTGTCTTCTCCTACTTCTCAGGCAGTCGTAATCATTTTATTTGTCCATGCAATATTGGTGTTCACGGCCGGTGTTTACTTCAGTTAAAACTTCCGGTCTGAGAGGAGGTGGTCCATACATAAGACTACGAGTATTCTCTGACGTTTCATATCCGACTGCGGGAACCATGGAAGTAAAACGGCAATTTCATCATGGACTCGATGGGTCCCGCATTCATAGAGCTGCATAGAGGGCACCATTACTCGTCGCGTGATGGCGATTGCTAGATTATCTCTGGCTGGCAATTCGTTCTCGAATAAAAATAAGCGTTTGCCATTCTTTAATAAAAATAATATATTCTCATTCTGTTGACGCAAAGGAGAAACCTACACTTCATCGAACTTAACACCTTTCTCTTTCCGATTACAACTACGCTAAGGTGAGCGGTATGCATATATACATAATTTACACGAGATATAAACGGATATTGCAGTGACGGACTGTCATTTGTTCTCAGGCATTCAGTGAAAAGGTTTCCGACGTGATTATGGTCACACAACAGGAATTAACAGACTTTGAACGTGGAATTGTAGTTGGAGATAGATATATGGGACATTCCATTTTGGAAATCCTTATGGAATTCAGTATTCCGAGAACCACAGTGTCAAGGATGTGCTGAGAATATCAGATTTCAGGCATTACCTCTCACCACTGACAAGGTGGTTGCCGACGGCCTTGACTTAAAGATCGAGAGGACTGGTGTTTATGTAGAGTTGTCAGTGCTAACAGACGAGTAGCACTGTGTGAAACAACCGCAGAAACAGATGACGGACGCATGGCGAACGTATCCGTTAGGAGAGTGTGGCGCAGTTTGACGTTAATGCGCAATGGCAGCAGACGACCGACGCTAGTGCCTAGGACGGCACCGCATGCAGCGCCACTTCGTTTGTGACCATGCCGTTTGGACCCCAGATGACTGGAAAACCATCGCCTGGTCAAATTTTAATTCGTAAGAGGCGAGGCAGAATTCGAGCGTGGCACAGACCCTACCAAGCCATGGACAAGTGTAAACACAGCCTTCTAATGGTTCAAATGGCTCTGAGCACTATGGGACTTACCATCGGAGGACATCAGTCCCCTAGACCGAGAACTACTTAAACCTAACGAACCTAAGGACATCACACACAGCCATGCCCGAGGCAGGATTCGAACCTGCGACCGTAGCGACAGCGGGGTTCCGCACTGAAGCGCCTGGAACCGCTCGGCCACAGTGGCCGACTTGTTCGCAACTGCCCGGAAGTTTATACAGCTCTGCAGTGGGTAGTGGGTGCCGTACAATTTTTGCCGTTATTCATCATTCTTTTACCGTCTTGGTGGTTGTAAAGATCGTTTAAACGCAATATTTGGCTAACACTTTGACGATGCGGTCCGAATTTTTGTTAATAATCGTTAGGAAAACTTTACGAGTTGGCGACAGCTGTTCGTCATTAATCCCGATTTTCTCTGTTCTACATCTGAGTGCTGGATCCATCTAATTGGAATATCCATTTTACTTGAAAGCCTACTGTAAGCCATTCATTTCATCTTGTAAATAAATCGACTCTTAAATTTTATCGGCTCTGTTCACCAATATGTTAATGAAACCTTTTTTTTTTTCCTTGTCTTGGGTAACAGTTGGAAGCCTTCTGGTGGCATTAATTAGCTGCGTTTTTACCTCCGGAAACTTCTTCTGTAGTCTGAGACGTATCGTAGTTTATATATAAACCACGTCTCTCAGCCTTCAAGCATTAAATGAAGACCGAACATTGGTTAAAACGAAGGTCATCTTCCTGTAATTGTACTAAGCTGCGTGTTACAGTAAAGTCGCATTGGTAACTGCGATGCTCCGGTGTGTAGGATTTGCCTCACTAATTGAAGATAATTTATTTCTCATACACATTGGCATCCCTTCTCATAAACTATGTGCTTTTACGCAACGTGTAACACTTTAGTTTGAAGGACCCCGACGATCAGATGTATACTGTGACACGAGTTTATGTGAATTGCAGGAGGGGGAGGGTAGGCTTCCTGAAGTGAATGGAATATTTTCCAATCTATTCCCACAGAATTCGGTAACTATGGAATAATGCAATGTCTCGCTACAGGTCGCCTTTGGGTGGGAAGTAAAGATACTATAGTAAATTTTATAAATGCCATAACAGCGTATGTGACAGTTCAATAGTCTGCTTTTGGAAAAGGTCGAGTGGGAGCTATAACACATGTAATATATTGGTTCAGCTTAGTAAAACTCTTTAATATAGAATACTCAACTTGCATGCAGCCTATGTCCACATGAATGACATTATATATTTAGTGCTGTCGGAGAATACAGTGTTAACTTTTTATTACATATTCCCGACACATTCTCGGAGGGACAACAACCACTATAGTACAGGAAAAGTATATGTTTTAGTATGTATCCACAATTTGGTACTCAGTACCGTCCTCAGGCGCTCATCTGGCACGCGGCCGTAAAGCTCCGTTTCCAAGAAGTTTAGTTTTTCTTCTATATATTGTAAGGTGAGTGGTCGCCTTAGGCACTTCTTTTTTCACTTAAAATCGTTACTGTTGCCTCAAGGAAGTAGAAGGGTCACCTTCAGGCTGCCGGAGGTAGGCTGGGCAGGGTCGAAATCTGAGACCTGATCATCATGCCTCCCCCTTCCCGTCCCTGAACGGCCCCATCCGTATTTTTTTTTCCTTAAACTCCAAGGGTACAATTTTAATACAAATTGTTTCTGTTTTAAAGAAAACATTGTAAACTATTAAAATAACGTAAAATCACATCAACAAGCAATAAAATTTAAGTCACGTCCAAGAAAAAATAACAAAAATGAAATCTGTTATTTTTACAGCACTTCGTCAGCGACCAAACGGTCAAAGTAAACCAAAATAATGATGTAGACGATTCCTGCACGCAATCCGACGCCCACTTATCATTTGCGGACAGTGTTCGTTCATACCAAGTCCATAACCAATTCACCTCGTGACAATGTCCACTACGGTGGTTGTCCATTGCCCCATATTCCCCAACTGTGAGGGGGTTTACGGTGACAAAATGCGCACAGTTTGCGAAGAGTAGCTGGTAACGATAAGTGCGCTCATGTGTGCTATGACTGTCTTGGAGACATTGCCAATAGTCGATAACCACCTCCTCATTACCCCAGAATATGTAATAAACTCTCGTCCCTTTAAATCATGCCAGAGCTTGAATCTTCGCTGGTCGGGAAGTAAGTATCCTCCAAACATAAAAAAAGCCGATAGTCAATCGTGTAGGGTGGGGTGCGAAGGTAGCAGGCGGGGATCTTCTGTACAAGTATCCATGTGTCAAACCTTGATCCACAAGATCCAAGTGGCACTGCAGGCAGAACGAAGAACCCGTTAGTCCGATAGCGTACAACCTGTACCTGGTCTTGTTTTTCCAGTTGACAACATGGTACCACATTTTTCACACCCACGTCGAAATGGCTTCTACTTTCAATCACGTTATGAGGGATGGATATCAGCAGCGATTTATAAATGTCTCTTTCGTTCGGAGCTCTAGTGGTATGGAGATAAGGTTGCGCATAACTATATCTGAGAAGTAACGCAGAGGTGTGGGAAAGAGAGGGAATAATGTGCACAGCCGTAACAGATGGCAGGATTGATACTTGAATCAGTTCCTCTAACAGATGGCCCATAAGTTAACAGTGTTGATGGGTCTATAGTTCTGCCATTCCACACAAATACAAGGCTATAGCACACACTCATACATTTATAAGTCCAATCCACCCTCGCACAAAGAGTGGATGAAAATACCGTAGCGGACTTTAAACGGCAATCCAGCAGTAAGGTAATCCTACCGCCACTTGAAGATTAAGGAGCTCAGGTTGCTGTAGTAGGTCCATGCATCGAAGTAGGTTTTGGCAAACTTCTGTGCGTATCACCTGCAGTAGTCGTCTAAAGTTTGTGGTAGCCGCGCAACACACATATTGTGTAAATATAATAACCAAATATCTCATCGTATTTACCACTGCATGGGTGCCACGCCGCTCTCCTGGAGGCTCCTTCCAATATGCATCCCTGCCGCCTTGGCTACATTCATATGGCTTCTCGCCGCCAATCCTCACCGCCTGATCCATCAAGCATGGAGTGCATCTCATCACTTGATCGGGTCAGCAGTGGGAGATCATAGGCATACTTGATGCAGTTATAGGTGTCGCCCCTCAAAGTTATTCCAGAGATTTTGTTTTTAAGCCCTCCTATGAGTGGTTCCAGTGCGATCATGTAAAACATCGTGGGGAGTGAATATCATTGTCGAACCGAACGGTGGATTGGCACTGGACCCACCTACCTCCATTTACCTGAAAACCTGACGATGCTCTGCGTAAGAGGCGCAAAAGTGAGTCGAGGAAGTCAAGTGGGAAGCCCAAGCATGCGACAACTGATGTAAGAAAGTTGTGGTGCACTCTGTTCAAAGAGTAGTAGAAATCAGTTGAGATCACAAGAGGATGTGGCGAGAGTTATCAGTTCCATACGTTCGCTGGTGGTCGTCTGCATATGCGCCGCCAGGCGCCGGTCTGAGATCTTATACACCGAATTTAACTCTGTACTTGGGCAGTAGTCGTCGATCATCCGGCCACTCGCGTATCGGTAGCGCGTTCAGTAGTCCATAGACGAAGGCAGGTGGCACGCAAAACCCGGTGGACATCAGCTCACGGTACATGGTGATCCTACGTGACATCATTATGATGCAGAAAGTCCGTTAGAATTCGAGCAGCAGTCTGTGTGGCCCTAGCGACATGGTAAGCGCACCCCTGTCCCTCACAACCTGAACGTCGTCTTGTGTAATGTCCGCTAAAGGTAACGATGCTGCTGTGTCGTCGAGGGTGTGTGAAACGTGCTGCGAAGTGTAGTTATCATTCAACTCTTCTAAATTCTTCACGCGATAAAATTGTCGGTAATGATCTGCAAAAGCTCCCACAATGGCCGGCTGGTCATTAAGACTCGCCCAAGTAAGGTCCGTGATGAGCTGTCATCGGCGGCCACGGCTGTCGCGCACGATCTTTTGGACATGTACGAAAAAACAGACGCCACATGTAAATAGTTAAGGTGCAGACGGCCAATGATGCCTTCAGTGCAGATGCACACCAAGCTCGAGCTCATACAGGAATTGGTGAGATACAACATGTAATGCGAATAATGAGCAGGGGTGTTACATCAGTAGTATGTAGTATCATATGAGAATTTGCGTCTGACAGGAGGCGTGCCAGAGTAGTCCGTTCGGTTGTGGGGACCACTGTGTCCGGATGTCATAGTGGTCAGACCATCTACCTAACAAGCGGGAGTTCCAGGTCCGAATCCCAGTCAGACACAAATTTTCAACTTGGCCCATTGATATAAATCAATGCCCACTGGCAGCTAATGTCTTTAATTCATTTGTGTCTTGAAAACTTCTATGTTCGTGCTGAATATCTATCAGCTAAATTAATCCTCCTGTCAATAAAGCGAGACTGTTCTTTCCTTATGACAGCTGTCGATTACTTACGTGATCGTACTGGTGTTCGGAGGCAGCGCCACCATAGGCGTGTACTCGACGCAGATATTCCAGACCACCGGCAGCTCACTAGACGCCAGCGTGTCGGCCATCATCCTCTGCGCCGTCCAGGTTGCCTTCAGCATCCTCGGAGTCCTCCTCGTGGATCGAGTGGGCAGGAGACCCCTCGTACTCTTCTCGTTCGGAGGCTGCGCTGTAACTGTGGCAGCACTGGGAACGTACTTCTACTTGATGGCTTTCGGCAATAAAGGAACCGTCGACAGCCTCTTCTGGTTACCATTGACAGCGCTCATTCTATACTACGTAAGTAAACATTAATCTTCTCGTCTACTCATCTCGAATACTCTCGTATATATTTGTTTTCATAAATCAAGTATGAATTATATAATAATATGTCGAAATTATATATTATGTAGCCTGTCGAGTCTAACTGCTCAATGTCCTGAAGGAGACTTAATTTCATATTCAAATTTTGAATACATTTGACATGCACAGTATTACGAAGTATTTAAAAAAACAGTGGAGAGGAATTCTAACTAATGCAAGACGCAGTGTGTCTATATATTTATTTTTTTATTAATACGAACGTGCACTATCTGATGAAAGGTATCTGGCCACTCCTGTGGCGTCTGGAATTGATCACTAGATGTCAGGAGAGATACACTCGCCAGTAGAAAAAGAGGCAGAGAGAGTGTTGTGTTGGCTGTAGAAAAGCAGTAGACATCAGACTGGGGTGGTCACAGTTCAGTAACATCGATCGTTGACTACGCATTGGATGTTACCTGAATGAAAAAATCTATCAGAGACTAGTCCAGTGTTGACCCAGTCGATTATTGGTGATGTGATTGTTAAATGGAAATGCGAAGGGACAAGTCACGGCGCTGTCGACTATTGTGGAGGATGGTTCCAAAAAAATCTCCAGGGATCAGCGGAAGAAATCACTCGTGAGTGTTGGGACTTAAAAAGAACGGAGTACAACGTTCGAGTGGATCCCCACGACCAACTCATTTGGGTAGTCAGTTCTAAGCGGTATTTAAAGTGGTATAAAATGTGACGCCAATGGACAGTGAACGACTGGAAACGAGCGATCTAGTGTTCTGAAACAGGAAATTCCCTGTGGCAGTCCGACAGAAAGGTTTGGGATTGGCAAATGCCTGGAGAAGACTATCTACCATAATGTGTAGTGGCAGTAGTGAAGTGTGGAGGAGGTGATGTTACGCCGTTGGCGTTTATCTACTGATTGTGAAATAACTAAACGGAGAAAGATATGAATACATTATACAACACTGTGTTCAGCGTACAGAAGAGTAACAGTTAGGACACGATGATTGTATCAGAATAACAATGCACCCCCTGCTATAAAGCAGCATCTGTGAGGCAACGGTTTGTGGGCAGCAAAATTCCTAAAATGGACTCACTTGCCGACAGTCCAGACGTTAACCCAATGAACATATTTGGGATGGGTCGACTTCACTCTAGATCACAGTGCCATACATCACTACCTTCTCTGGTGTCGTTTCTTGAGCAATAATGCACTGTCACTCATACACACAGTTTCAGATACCTCAGGGAACACACCACGTATTAATGCCCACTAATCACTGTTCTCCAAAAAATTTAGAGTTGCCTCTATTCTTTACAAATATAGACAATTAAAACCAAATTGAGGTCAAAAAATAAGGATATGGCGCCAGGAATATTTTGTTAGCTCTTGGGTGGTCAAAGACATTTATTTATATACACTCCTGGAAATTGAAATAAGAACACCGTGAATTCATTGTCCCAGGAAGGAGAAACTTTATTGACACATTCCTGGGGTCAGATACATCACATGATCACACTGACAGAACCACAGGCACATAGACACAGGCAACAGAGCATGCACAATGCCGGCACTAGTACAGTGTATATCCACCTTTCGCAGCAATGCAGGCTGCTATTCTCCCATGGAGACGATCGTAGAGATGCTGGATGTAGTCCTGTGGAACGGCTTGCCATGCCATTTCCACCTGGCGCCTCAGTTGGACCAGCGTTCGTGCTGGACGTGCAGACCGCGTGAGACGACGCTTCATCCAGTCCCAAACATGCTCAATGGGGGACAGATCCGGAGATCTTGCTGGCCAGGGTAGTTGACTTACACCTTCTAGAGCACGTTGGGTGGCACGGGATACATGCGGACGTGCATTGTCCTGTTGGAACAGCAAGTTCCCTTGCCGGTCTAGGAATGGTAGAACGATGGGTTCGATGACGGTTTGGATGTACCATGCACTATTCAGTGTCCCCTCGACGATCACCAGTGGTGTACGGCCAGTGTAGGAGATCGCTCCCCACACCATGATGCCGGGTGTTGGCCCTGTGTGCCTCGGTCGTATGCAGTCCTGATTGTGGCGCTCACCTGCACGGTGCCAAACACGCATACGACCATCATTGGCACCAAGGCAGAAGCGACTCTCATCGCTGAAGACGACACGTCTCCATTCGTCCCTCCATTCACGCCTGTCGCGACACCACTGGAGGCGGGCTGTACGATGTTGGGGCGTGAGCGGAAGACGGCCTAACGGTGTGCGGGACCGTAGCCCAGCTTCACGGAGACGGTTGCGAATGGTCCTCGCCGATACCCCAGGAGCAACAGTGTCCCTAATTTGCTGGGAAGTGGCGGTGCGGTCCCCTACGGCACTGCGTAGGATCCTACGGTCTTGGCGTGCATCCGTGCGTCGCTGCGGTCCGGTCCCAGGTCGACGGGCACGTGCACCTTCCGCCGACCACTGGCGACAACATCGATGTACTGTGGAGACCTCAAGCCCCACGTGTTGAGCAATTCGGCGGTACGTCCACCCGGCCTCCCGCATGCCCACTATACGCCCTCGCTCAAAGTCCGTCAACTGCACATACGGTTCACGTCCACGCTGTCGCGGCATGCTACCAGTGTTAAAGACTGCGATGGAGCTCCGTATGCCACGGCAAACTGGCTGACACTGACGGCGGCGGTGCACAAATGCTGCGCAGCTAGCGCCATTCGACGGCCAACACCGCGGTTCCTGGTGTGTCCGCTGTGCCGTGCGTGTGATCATTGCTTGTACAGCCCTCTCGCAGTGTCCGGAGCAAGTATGGTGGGTCTGACACACCGGTGTCAATGTGTTCTTTTTTCCATTTCCAGGAGTGTATAAATATGTATGAAATGTCTCCCGTTGGGGCCTTACCTACGTAATTACTCGTTTGAGAGCTTCTGTTTTTGTGATTTTCGTTCGAAATCTGCTACTGCAGCTCCTCTCTCTAATATTCCAACAGCTGTCTGTAACTACAGATGAGTTTCACTTGCCCTGATACCTTATTTCCATTGATAAAATGACTTGATGGAAGGGCTCTCCGTTCTCTTTACTCACGACGTTCCAAACGGCTGGAAAGAAGTCGAAATGTGATTAGATAAGATAAGATTAGATTTGCTTTCGTTCCAATTGATCCGTAGTGAGGAGGTCCTCCTGGATTTAGAACATGTCAGAAAAACAACAATACATGGCAAATATTTACAACTCAAACAAATAAGCTAATGTACCATCCAACAGGTCCCAAGTGGAATGATCGTAATTTTTTAATGAACACTATATGAAAGAATCATTTTAGAAATAGTAATGCACTGAATTTAAAATAAAGTTTATTTATTTATAAGGTAATAAACGTGTAATACAACTGCTACCATACTTATTTACAATGACCACATTACTGCACTGAAATGGTACAGAAGTTAGATTGTACTTCGACACACACACACACACACACACACACACACACATACACACACACACTCACGCACTTATTTACAATGAACACATTACTGCAATGAAATTGTGCAAAAGTTATACATACACACAAATCAGTTGGTTCCACTGAGAAATTCATGAATGGAGTAGAAGGCGTTGGCCACCAATAAATCCTTTAGGCTTCTCTCAAACTGAATTTCATTGGTTGCTAAGCTTTTTATGGCTGCTGGCAAGTAATTGAAAATGTGTGTTCCTGTATAATGCACACCTTTTTGTACAATACTAAGTGATTTTAAATCCTTGTGAAGATTATTCGTATTTCTAGTAGTCATTCCATGAATTGAGCTGATCGTTTGAAAAAGTGATATATTTTAATGACAAATTTCATTAAAGAATAAATATATTGGGAGGCAAGTAGTTAGTATCCATAGTTCCCTAAACAGGCTTCTGCAGGATGTTCTTGAGTTCACACCACATATAATTCTTTCTGCACGTTTTGTGCCCAGAACTTTATGAATTACCCCAAAAATAATCCCATATGACATTATGGAATGAAAGCAAGCATAATATGCCATCTTTTACATTTTTGTATCCCTATGCCTGACACAATACGCATCGCAAATAGAGATTTGTTAAGACGCTTCAGAACTTCTGTGGTGTGCTTTTCCCAGTTGATTTTATTATAAAGCCGTAATACCAAGAAATTAACACTGTCCACTTCTATCTGCTTGTCATCATATGTTAGGTATATACTCATGAGCCGCCCATTACAAGTTCTGAACTGCATGTAGTGTGTTTTTTCAAAGTTTAGTGACAAAGAATTGGCTAGGAACCAGTGATTACTGTCCACAAATATTTTATTATCTGTTCTTTCTAAGACTACTCTTGATTTGCTATTTATTGCAATGTTTGTATCATCGGCAAACAAAACGACTTTGGCATCTGGTAATGTTACTGATGAAAGGTCATTGACATACACAAGAAAAAGTATGAGCCCTAAAATGGAACCTTGTGGGACCTCACATGTGATTAGTTCCCAGTTGGATGATGCCTGATAGCTTGATACATGTCTCTTTCCTAATAACACCCTTTGTTTCCTGCCAGAGATATATGATTTGAACCATTTTGCAGCATTTCCTGTTACACTATAATATTGTAATTTACTTAAAAGGATATTGTGATTTACACAGTCAAATACCCTTGACAGGTCACAAAATATACCAGTTGCCTGCAATTATTTATCTAATGAATTAAGCACATTTTCACTGTAAGTGTAGATAGCCTTCTCAATATCAGAACCTTTTAGAAATCCGAACTGTGACTTTGACAGTATGTTATTTGAGATAAGACGTTTATAAAGCCGATTGTACATTACTTTTTCTAAAATTTTTGAGAATGCTAGCGAAAGTGAAATTGGACGGAAATTTGATGCTATTTCATTATCTCCCTTCTTAAACAGTGGCTCAACTTCCGCACATTTTAACCTTTCAGGAGATATTCCACTGATAAACTACTGGTTACACAGATACCTTAATATGTCACTTAACTCAGAATCACATTCTTTAATTTGCTTTGTTGATATTTCATTGTACACACTAGATGTTTTTGATTTTAATGATTTTATGATGAACATTATTTCTGCTGGGGTAGTGAGGGTCAAATTCATGTTATTAAAGTTACTCGAAATGTCTGGTATGAGGTATTTCATAGCAGCATCTACAGAACTTGACACCTCCATCTTTTCAGTAAAAGTTATGAAATGTTTGTTATAAAGTTCTGCAACACTATACACATCTGTCACCAATGTATCATTTACTCTTAATGCTATTTGTCCCTCTTCATGTCTGGTTCTACTGGTCTCCACCTTCACTAAATCCCATATTGTCTTTATTTTGTTATCTGATATGACTATCTTTTCCTTGTCATATATTTGCTTTGATGTCCGTATTATGGTCCTTAATATTTTGCAGTATTTCTTGTAATGTGCTATAGCATCTACATCGGAACTGGTTTGGATTGACAGATACAGTTTTCTTATTGTTTTAGAAGATACCCCTATTCCTTGAATAATCCATGGCGTTTTTGTAGACTTTGCTCTAACCTTGGTAAGTTTTGGGGAAAACGGTGTTCAAATAAAGTAAGCACTTTATAACCAAAAGTGTTACATTTTTCATTTATGCCATGAGCACTGTAAACGTCAATCCAGCTAATACTCTGATGAGTGTCCTAAAATAATCAATTTTTGACTTATTGATTATCGTCTTGAGCTCAGATTTAACAGATTTTATATCCTATTCAGTGTTAACATTTAACAGAAGGAACTGCATGCCATGATCTGAGAGGCCATTGACTATTGGTTTTGTAATATAATTTTGTTCATTGGACTTTTCTATAAAGATACTATCAATGGCTGTTTGTGAGCAATTAGCTACCCTAGTGGTGAACTTTAAAGTGGGAATTAAGTTGAATGATAATGTTACTAATTCAAATAAGTTCTTATTGGGAGAGTCTTTAAGGAACTCTACATTGAAATCACCAGCAACCACTATTTTTTTGTTTTTGGTTGTTAAATGGGCCAGTACAGCTTCGAGGTGATTTACGAACATATTAAAGTTACCTGCAGGTACTTGATATACACTTAATATTATGAAGGATTTTTTGTAAAATTCTACTTCTGTTGCACATGCTTCCGTATGCTGTTCTAGGCAAAATTTATGATTGTCTATGTTCTTAAATTTATGACAGTTCCTGATGAATGTGGCAACTCCTCCATTCTCCATTTCTGATCTACAAAAGTGAGATGCTAACCTAAACCCTGTAACACTTAAAAGTTCTATATCAGTGCTCACATGATGTTCAGAGAGGCAGATTGTGTCAGCTGGGTGTGAGACTAATTCATCTATGCAGATTATTAATTCATTAATTTTATTTCACAGTCCTCGAATATTTTGATGCAATAAAGACAGCTGACATTTCATGTCGTCTAAGCTAAAATTGGGTAGAGTTAAAATATCTGCTGACTGTTGAAAATTCATAACTAATAGCTGTTTATGCTGATGTAATTAGCTAGAATAATTTTTTTGGTTTCTTTGTCAAACTTAAGGTTTGTCTCAGTCCTAACCTCTCTTAAAATTTGGTTTGTTTCTGTCCTCACTAGAACCCATGTCCTTAATAATTCATTGATATCTACACCCTAATTTTCAGCTATTCGATTTCCCAAGAAACTGTAGATATGTTTGAAGACCTCAGAAGTTGCTTTCACTTTCCTTTCAATGACGCTATTAAATGTTTCCGCCTTAAATAATTCTCGAATGTGCAATATAAGGAAGGGTCTGTCTATGATCTTAACATGACAGAAAGGTGGGAATTTTCTTTTTAAATACTTGAAATCTTCTCCTTCATTCAAAGCTATCTCTAAATTCTTCCAAAGTCCTAGAATTATTTGTGTGAATATGGAAATAAAAGTGTACTGCATATTCTGTTTTCTAGCCTTCACCATTTTCGTTTCAGGCCAGGTACTTCGTACATGGTGTAATTTCCTATCGCTACTGTCCCACTCGCAAATCAAACAGCAATATTTGGTGTATCCTAACTGCATTCCGACTATGATAGCAATATCCTTTAGATCGACACATATCTGCCATTGATGTAATTTACTTTCCCAGGACGAATTTTAAATTTTCACATCTCGTCATTATACGTACAGCGTGACTTTACATGAACAAACGCGAGTTTGTTTCCGTCGTGAGGCAAAACAGATTTCAAGCTAAATTTAGATGAGTCAGTGAGAAGTCTAAAGTCGTCGGGACTATGTTCCATTCTCAAAGATGCCATCAGACTATGTACATCACTTTATGCAATAAGATTGTTTTCCATTTCAAAGAATGGTGCTTAGTCTCTTTATCGACGTCTATATACAGAAACTTTCACATTTTTCCGAGGAGATTCCACTGTGGAAGCCTGGAGCCAAGAAGTTCGGCCTTGCTTTTAGGCAACTCCCGCGGATTTTAATCGTTAAGTTCTTATTGTTATATTTCATGTGGCCCGCTGGGAGAGATCGTTTCTTGTGTATAATCTGGAACTTGCTAGAAAGACCGAGCGGCTGTTTGCATTCACCGTCCATGTCTTCATCAGACTCTAGGACACATGTTTTTGAGGAATTGAAACAGCCAGCCTTTCTCCATACGGTACTAGTATTGTATCTGATGGCAGAGTTGAATAAGCGATGGTCTGCTTTTTCTCTCAAGAATCCATGTTTAACAGGAGCCGCCATACAAAAATAAAGATGGCTTTGGCTTTACTGTTTTATTTAACCAACAATGTAAATTTACAGTACATGAATTACAGAAAATATTAGGTGCCCGAGGATTATTTTACAGTCGAAGTAGTGTTAATATTCTGTCTTTATTTTGAATTTAATTCACGCTTCTAGGAAACGAAAGTCACTTCACTGCATATATGGAAAAAGCTGTTCCCAGTGTTAAAACACTTAGGTGACTTCTAAATGTCAAATTAACCTGAAACGTAAACGAAATATAGTTGCTTAAGATAATTTTAATTATGAATACGTCTTTCACATCCATGAATAATAAAGGTTTGCGCTTAAATTTCTTGTTTACCTGTGACAATTTAACTTGAGACACAGAATTCCTGAGGAAGGACAGCAGATAGGTCCTCCAAGTATAAAAAAGGACATATGTGAAAACATTGTGGCTTCTCTCAGTAAAATTATGGCATATTCGATGTTGACATCCCTTATTTGTAACAATAAAAAAATTACCAACATTGCAAAATCTCCCTGTCTTAAAAATCAATTCCCAGTTTTTCAAGGGACGAGGGCTCGTTTATTTCACATCCTAATGAATGAGATTTGATTATTTTTAACTAGGACAGATTTTCAGCATAGATGAGATAGGTGTCTGGATGCTTTTGATCAGATAGGTGACACTTGTTTGTGCAAATCAAGCACGCATTAAATAACGAAATCTCGAAATGTTTTACTATGTAATGTGACGAAACTTTATCAACCAAAGAACAAGTGCCATAAATCAAACTGACACAGATCCACATGGGAACTTCAATTCAAAAATTAAATTTAGAACAGATCTCATGTGCACAATATTGACAAGTATTTCAGAAAAGTGAAGAGATTATGCAAATTACAGTGTGTTTATTTTTATGTTATGTATATATGGTTTCGTAGTTCATGTGCTATCGTTTGCAGTTCGAATCCAAAACATCTAAGATTTAATTCCCAGTCAGTCTTACGATCTTAATCTGCCCCCAGTCACTTCTTTCACTTCTCGCAATCATTTGTCACTGTGCTGAATTCTGAGACGTGCCATGGTTCGGTGGCCACGTTGGAATGTAGGTACCCCAATAACTGACAGAGCAGGTCAATTCAAACTTCAGTGGAAGGAATGACATCCTACCTTCCTCAGCACCATGGTTGGTGTTCAAACCAACCTTCGCGTTAATAAAGGATATACCTTTCCATTTGCTGCCTTAATGCAATTTTGTTTATTAAAGGGTGTCCCATAAAGTACGCAACTTTTGCGTACATGATAACACTGAAATTTATTGATGATGTAAGTAATTTACAAGTTATTGCAGTGTATGCTACCTGTGACGATGTGTGCTCTCGTAACAAGTCCATTGCTGCAGTCCAAATGAAACAGCTTGCGTCATCTTCTTGCGACCAAACCCCTTCGGCGTTCATGCGATCCAGTTAAAAGCACCAAAACTCTTAATATATTGCAGTAGCGTTTGCCGTCCATTGTTAATGCCTTTCCATTGCCATCTTCAAAAGACGTCCAAATTACGCCCTCAGCCCAAGTACCATATCACACAGTCACTCGTTGTGGATGCAACGGCTCGAGGGTTTTCTGTTCCCCAAATTCCGTAATTTTCTTGTTCAAGAAGCTATTCAACAGAAAGTGGGCCACATCAGTGATTATTATTTTCTTGATGAAATCGTCCGATCTTTGCTTCCCAAGGACCCAATGAGGAAATGCTCGGCACTTTTCATGATCATTTAGATTTAGCCCTTGTGAAATTGTATTTTATAGACATAATGGTTCAAATCGCCTTTCAGAATTCATTGCATTCTAGCATTTGAAAAGGTGCATTTTTTATGTGACACATTTCATTATGTCTCACATAACGCTAGTAGTTATTTTGCGCAGTGATTTTACACGCATTAATCATGACACAACTTGTCATTATTTCTGGTGCTATAATCTTTATTCAGGTTGCGTTACATACCATGAAACACTTATTTTGTATACTGTCTCCATTTTTAATCGTTGCTCAAGATGTTGTTCATTTTATCACGAAAACACTTTTTTCACCTTCGAACAGTGGGGCCTTGAAATGCTTATTCATCTGTCACGGGCGATTATTTCTGTAACACTACTTCAACCACTCTCTCTTGCGGAATCCTCAAGTTTTCAGGACATTCTGGACAGTGAGAACGGGTGACTCATAACACGAGTATTACTACTTGTGTCACGTCCCCACCTGAAACATTTTGGTTGTAACCGATACAACCCTAGAATAGATTCCACAAATTCATGGTCTCTGTTTCTAAGGGGCAACACAGTTTGTTCACTACCCCATACTGTTAGAAAACCGGCACCTTTACTCATCAATGATTGATATTCATTTTCTGAAGATGAAACGTAAGGTAGAATGCAAATTATTTTTCGAAAATCTTAGGCAGTATTTATATATTGTTGACGCTCTTGCATTCTGCAACCGAGTAATGAATTATCTTTGTCTGGCCATTTATGTTCTGGATGGCAGAGAACGTTTTCTGCCTTCGTTTTATGGCGTGAAGAACAGTCTCCTCTGGGGTTTATTATTCCCCTACTTCATCTGTATCCGTGGATTAACTTACTACGTTTTCTGTTAAGGGAACATCTCCTACTCCTCAATACCAAAATGTTTCTAAACAATGTAAACCTTTTCTACTGATCTTTGTTTCTTTATGGTAATAGCTTTTCCACATGCTGGCATTGGACTAAAATACGAAACACTGCGAGAAATGCGTGCTTCATCTACAGCTACGTCTTCATGGATTACGAATCACGTTTATGTGCAGAGGATTCAATGAACCACCTTCACAGTAATTCTCTATTATTCCAATCTCGTACAGCGCGCGGAAAAAACGAACACATATATCATTCCGTGCGACACTGATTTCCCCTTACTTTATTGTGATCGTTTCTCTCTATATAGGTCGGCGTCAACAAAATATTTTCGCAGTCGGAAGAGAAAGTTGGTGATTGAGATTTCGTGAGAAGATTCTGCCGCAACGAGAATCGCCATTGTTTTAATGATGCCCACCCCAAACTCTGTATCATTTCAGTAACACTCTCACCCCTATTTCGCGATAAAACAAAACGTGCTCCCCTTATCTGAACATTCTCGATGTTCTCCGTCATTCCTCTCTGGTAAGGATCCCACACCCCGCAGCAGTATTCTAAACGAGGACTGACAAGTGTAGTCTAGGCAGTGTCTTTAGTAGCTCTGTTACATTTTCTAACTGTCCTGCCAATAAAACGCAGTCTTTGGTTAGCCTTCCCCACAACTGTTCCTATGTGTTCCGCCGGCCACGGTGGCCGAGCGGTTCTAGGCACTACAGTCTGGAACCGGGCGACCGCTACGGTCGCAGGTTCGAATCCTGCCTCGGGCGTGGATGTGTATGGTGTCCTTAGGTTAGTTAGGTTTAAGTAGTTCTAAGTTCTAGGGGACTGATAACCTCAGAAGTTAAGTCCCATAGTGCTCAGAGCCATTTGTACCATTTCTATGTGTTCCTTCCAATTGAAGTTGTTCGTAATTGTAATTCACAGATATTTAATTGAGTTTATGGCCTTTAGATTTGACGGATTTATCATGTAACCGAAGTTCAACGGACTCCTTTGTAGCACTCATGTGGATGATCTGCCAATATTCGCACCGTACAGATGTCTTTTGTAAATCGTTTTACAATTTGATTTGATCTTCTGATGACTTTACTAGATAAACGACAGCATCATCTGGAAACAACCTAAGACGGCTGCTCAGATTGTCTCCTAAATCGTTTATATAGATAAGGAACAACAAAGGGCATATAACACTACACTACCACGGGGAACAACACAAATCACATCTGCTTTACTCGATGGCTTTCCACCAGTTACTACGAACTATGACCTCTCTGATAGGAAATCACGAATCCAATCACAGAACTGAGACGATATTTAGTATGCACGCAATTTCAGTACAAGCCGCGTGTGTGGTACAGTGTCAAAAGCCTTCTGGAAATCTAGAAATTCGGAAACAATATGAAATCCCTTGTCAGTGGCACTCAACACTTGATGTGAGTAAAGAGCTAGTTATGTTTCACAAAAACGATGTTTTCTAAATCCGTGTTGACTGTGTGTCAATAGACCGTTCGCTTCGAAATAACGTTCGAACACAGTATGTATTCCAAAATCTTGTTGCATATCGACGTTAATGAAATGGACCTATAATTTAGCGGATCACTCCTACAACCTTTCTTGAATATTTGCGTAACTTTCCAGTCATTGGGTACGGACCTTTCGTCGAGCGAACGGTTGTAAAGTATTGAGTTATTATACCATCATGGCCTGAAAGGATCCTAACTGGTATGCAGTCGGACCGTGAAGACTTGCTTTTGTTAAGCGATTTAAATTGCTTCACTACTCCGAGGATGTCTACTTCTACGTCAATCATGTTAGCAGCTGTTGTTGATTCGGATTCACGAGTATGTACTTCGTCTTCCTTGGTGAAGAAATTTCAGAAGGCTATGTATAGTAACTCTGCTTTGGTATCGCTGTCGTGTAGAGTATTTCGATTGCTACTGCGCAGACAAGGCATTTATTGTGTCTTGACGCTAGCTTATCTCACATACGACCAGAATCTTCTTGGATTTTGGTTTCGAGACAAAGTTTCGTTGTTCTTCAACATAAATGCAGATGCCTTCCTAGTCTATAGGTTTTTATGTTCCATTTCACCAGGAACTGCGTTTGTGCAGTGTCCGCAGTACGCTGCAAGTGTCATCCTTATGTATACTAAGATGGTACCTGTTCTTTCGGACATGTCCGAAAGAACAGATACCATCTTAGTATATATATAGTTAAGGCTCACCGGCCACTTGACCATCTCCTTCTTCTGTGCGGATGCACAAAAAGTGCCCGAACTCTTACGGGAATCGGCAACGCGCCGCGAGTAATGAGTATAATGGACGGGGGCACTACGAATGTAGTGCGGGACAATACGTTGGGAATGAGGGTGTCGCGGGAGGCGTGCCAGAGATAAATTTCTGCAGTCGCACTATCCTCTGTGTCCTCGGTGGCTCAGATGGATAGAGCGTCTGCCATGTAAGCAGGAGATCCCGGCTTCGAGTCCCGGTCGGGGCACACATTTTCATCTGTCCCCGTTGACGTATATCAACGCCTGTAAGCAGCTAAGGGTTGTCATTTAATTGTAATAGTGTCATGCTTGGTCAGAACGCATTTCTGTGTACTGACTGCATTATATTGGAGTCAAGTTAATTCGAACGTGGACAAAGTGTTCGTGCACGTACGATCAGTGATTCCGTAACCAGGGTAGCCGAAGTGTTAGGCGTTTCAAAAGATATCGTACCGAAGATTATCCGCTGAGACTCAACCCAGACTAGAGTTTGTGTTGACTGATTGTGACGGGCGGTCAATGAAGAGTATTGTGGCGAGAGTTAAAACGACAGCAGCAGCATGAATTAATGTAGATCTGAATGTTGCACTCGCGAAACCAGTCAGCCTCAAAACAACACGAAAGCAGCTCTGTAAGTAGGGACTTGAAGGGCGGGCAGAAATTCCACATTGACTCATAAGTGATAAAAAGGTCCATAAGAGGAAAACGTGGTGCCAAAGTCATAAGAATTTAACTGCCGAGCAGTAGACGAATGCCATTTTATCTATTGAATCTTATTTCACACTGTTTCCAACTTCTGCCTAAGTTAACGTTCCAAGAGTGAACCATGGTGGAGGTTCGGTGATGATTTGGATAGCCATATCGTGGTGTCCCATGAGCTTTACGGGTAGACTGCAAAGTCGCGTTACTGCCAAGGACCATGTGACCATTTTGGCTCTTCACGTCCGTACCATGGTACAATGTTTGTTCTCCAAAGGTGAATCTGTGTTCCAAGACTACAGCCCTCCACCCCCCCCCCTTTTCATTCAGCTCGAATCGTCCAGGAGTGCCTTTGTGAGTACGAGGACGAACTATCGCGATTCTCGTGGCCACCTCAGTCTTTAGATCTCAATATTATTGAGATTTAGTGGTTTACTTTGGAGACGAGGGTGCGTGATCGTTCTCCACCACCATCATCGTCATCTGAATTTGCCACTATTTTGCGGGAAAAATGGTATACGATTCTCTTGAAAACCTTATAAGACCTGGATTTATCCATTCAGAAACGAAAGGAAGTTGTTTTGAATGCCGACGGTTTTCCTGCACCATATTAGCTTGGTGATGATTTCTGTTTTTGGTGGTCCCATATTTTTATCCACCCCGTATCTTGTACATCAGATGGAATACTTTTGTCATGGCTTGTTCTCCCAAGTATCTCAATATTTCTAGAAGAATAACGTCTTTTCCAGGGCACTTGTTTCGACTTAGGTCCATTAGAGTTCTGTCGAATGGTTCTTGCAGTATAATATCTCCCATCTTATTATTTATTCACTTGTTATTTTATTTCTATATCTTGGCTATAATTAGTTTCTTATGCATAGCCCTTCGACACATTCCTTCCACGTTTTAGTTTCCCTTCTTTGATTAGTGCTGGTTTGTTATCGGAGATATTTTCACATTTCTTCTCTTTTCTACAATGGTTTCTTTAATTTTACTACAGGCGCCATCTATCTTGCCCCTAGTTATACATACTTACACGTTTTTGCATTTCTTGACTAACTGCCCCTGCTTTGCAGTTTTGCATATCAGTTCTACCCCATATTTTAGACGTTTATATTGCCTTTATCTCCTTTATTTGTTGCAACTATATATATTTTTTCGGCAAGTAGATCAATACCTCCTATGTTATACAAGGATTTCCTCTGCGCTTTTCTTTTTGCCTATTTGATCCTCTGCTGCCTGCACCGTTTCATCTTGCAATGGCACCTGTTCGTCTTCTTTTGTATTCTTTTCCCATCTTTCAGTCAATCGTTGGCTAATGCTCCTCCTGAATGCAGCAAATTCCTCAGATTCTTTCAAACTTACCTGCGTTATTAGACCCCCCTCCATTACATTTCTTTGACTTTGTATTCGTAATGCTATTTTCATATAACCAGAACTCGTGGTGTTCCTGCTTCACTTCACTACCTCCCACTATAAATGACTTATCAATTTCCCTTTCAAAATTAATTTGCCAATCTACTCAGTTAAGGTACCTAACATTCTACGTTCACGCCCATAGAATACCATTTTTGTTTTACCTGAGAACATCCTTCTGAACAGTCGCCATCCACAGATCCAATTTTACCTCCGAAATATTTATCCAGGGATATGTTTTCTTCATTAATTAACCATACAATATAGCTGCGTGCCCTTGGGAAACATAACCACTGTAATATCCCCTTGCTTTCAGCCTTTCACAGCATCATCAAAGCAAGAGCATGTTGGTGATGTTGCAAGCCATATCAATCATCCAATCCCAATATTACAAGCCATATCAATCATCCAATCCCTACAACTACTGAAAAGACTGCTGGCCCTTTTCAGGAACCACATGTTTGTCAGGTCTCTCAACAAACACACCTTGTGGTTGCACCTACGTTTATTCTCTTTAACATTCAGTAAAGTAATAATGTGAAGCAGTAACATTACATCAATTTCATCTCGATACCCACAGACGTTCAAAAGCCAATTAGGGCGTCTTTATGATAAATGAAGCATTTACGGACGTACATTTAATTTGGGCTAACTCTTCAAATCAAACAAAAGTTTTCTGAGTCCAAAAGCGTGTATTACGTATTATTTGTGGAGTAAATTCACGGACGTCCCGTAAATAAACCTCTTCAAAGAACTGGGTATACTAACTACTGCCTCTCATTGTATTTACTCCTTAATTAAATTTGTCCTAAATAATGTATCTCTTTTTCCAACAAACAGCTCAGTTCATACATACAATACCAGGAACAAAAAAGATCTGCACAAGGACTTAAAAACACTTACTTTAGTTCAAAAAGGGGTCCACTACTCAGGAACACTCATTTTCAATAATTTGTCAGCAAACATAAAAAATTTAGTTACAAATAATGATCAGTTTAAGAGGAGCCTGAAAGACTTACTGGTGGCCAACTCCCGCTACGCCATTGACGAATTTTTTAATAGAAACAAATGATGTATTGCATATATTCATACAATTAGTATTGTTAGTTCAGATTTAAAAAAATAACATGTGTCGCATGCATGAGGATCTCCGCAGCACGGATCTATGGAACGAAAAACTAATCTGATCTGATAAGACTACCTGTATCATTGAGGCACGCAAGCCACCCTATCTCGGCAAACTCCATGGTTCATGGGATTAATTTCCATGTTCTTCGGTTCCAGATTCCTGCTTGTCTATTTTACTCTATATCTCACGAGTATACGATCACTTACAATTCATTTATTTTACAAACATTACAGACGTCAGTTTAGTAGCAGTTGGTCTTTGCCAAACTTTTGTAAAGTTTCTTTAATTTTTTTTATTTTTTTTAATGATGTGTCATGGATGAACACTAATTTCTAGACAGAAAATTTAACTAAGCTATTTCTTCTGTCATTTTTTGTATGATACCTGAAAGAAGCATGCACAAAAGTATGTATTGATGCATGTCATAGGTAAGGTGCTCCGAAACAAAAGAACAAAAGCAAGAATGGTACAGTTGATAGACATATTCTTTTACTATGAGTACGTTTTTTGTGTATGTTTGGAGTCACTCGCAGATTTTGTTATTGTGTTCACCATCAGGTTGCTTGATGTTGCGCAAGGGAGTTTAATCAGCTAATTATCAATGAAATAAAGTGTTTTTGTCAAACAACTAACAGCCTCATGTATATTTAATCCGCTGTATACTCTAGCACAAAAAACTTTTTGCAGTTCCTAAATTCCATTATAATCAACGAATACCTCTTCCAATTTCTGTTGCAGCAGGGAAATTGAAGCAATTTGAATTTTTTTTTTTTTTGGGGGGGGGGGACAATACGCATGAGATATATTACGGCCTTATCTATGGATGTGTATTTATTTACACATACTGTTGATTAAAATCGATCATTTGCTCGAAATTTTATTGGGTTCTACAGTGCAATGACAATAAATAACTGTGGATGAGGATGCAGTTAGTTACATGTTCCGGAAATCTAATTCACTGTGAAGATAACGATGTTTAACTTGAAAACAGAACAAAATAGGACACGTATTAAAAGTGAAAAATATGTATATAGTCATATGTCGATCGTTTAAAACTTTCTTCAGGTATAAATGGCTAATTATTTCTAGTCAAGAATTTGTTACAGTATAGTAAGTGGTGCTAAAGCAAAACTTCTTCAGACTGCATCTGAAAAAATCACTGCTATTTCTCTCAAAATCTTAAAAATAAAGTCGATGAGCTGTTAGTGTGTTTAGATTATCTCAAAAATAAGACTGAGATTGATGTACTATGTCTGTCTGAACACCATGTAACTGTGGAAATATAAATTGCCAGTATAAGAGTCGTACATTTGCAAATCTAGCATGGATAAAGGAGGAGTTGCCATTTAAACAAATACGGGTATAAGTACAAAACTGTAGGAGTAAGCAAATTTTCTGTCGATAAACACATCAAGTTTGTGATTGTGAACTACAGCTAGATAATGTGGTGTTGATATTAGCAACAGTGTACAGGTCCCCATTGGGAGATTTGGAGCTTTCACAAAAAAGTTTGATTCCATACGATGCTGTCTGTCACACGAGCAGAAGTAGTTATTAATCTGTGGCTATTTCAATGTAAACTTTCTAAGCTGTTCTGATAGGAAAAGTGAACTAGAAGTGTTATTAATGATATATAACTAAGAATTCATGATCAATTTCCCAACATGTATAGCTCAATACAGTAGCACTCTAACTGAAAATGTATTTGTGCAGCATTACGATGTAAAACTAACATATGCCTTCTCTGGGATACATGGATTATCAGACCATGATGCACAACTGATTAACTTACAAATATTAGCAGGGTGTACAGTTTGGGGCAGAAACCATTAAGTAAAAATGTAAGGCCGGTCAACCTGGTATCTGTATGGCAGTTCAGAGAAAGTTTAAGAAATGTAAAATGGGAAGATGTATATAATGAGCCAAATGTCAATGATAAATGCAACATATTTCTTGATAAAAAATTACTGAATTACTAAAATGTAAACTACGAAATATAACACCAAACAGTTTTCAAGAAAACCTTGTATCACTACATGCATTAATGTGTCTTCAGAAAGGAAAAGAAAATTGCATGAGGCAGCAAGTATTAGTAAAGACTCAGAAGTAATTTTACACTATAAAAATTATTGTAAAATACTGAGAAAAGTTGTCAGAAAATCGAAAATACACTCCTGGAAATGGAAAAAAGAACACATTGACACCGGTGTGTCAGACCCACCATACTTGCTCCGGACACTGCAAGAGGGCTGTACAAGCAATGATCACACGCTCGGCACAGCGGACACACCAGGAACCGCGGTGTTGGCCGTCGAATGGCGCTAGCTGCGCAGCATTTGTGCACCGCCGCCGTCAGTGTCAGCCAGTTTGCCGTGGCATACGGAGCTCCATCGCAGTCTTTAACACTGGTAGCATGCCGCGACAGCGTGGACGTGAACCGTATGTGCAGTTGACGGACTTTGAGCGAGGGCGTATAGTGGGCATGCGGGAGGCCGGGTGGACGTACCGCCGAATTACTCAACACGTGGGGCGTGAGGTCTCCACAGTACATCGATGTTGTCGCCAGTGGTCGGCGGAAGGTGCACGTGCCCGTCGACCTGGGACCGGACCGCAGCGACGCACGGATGCACGCCAAGACCGTAGGATCCTACGCAGTGCCGTAGGGGACCGCACCGCCACTTCCCAGCAAATTAGGGACACTGTTGCTCCTGGGGTATCGGCGAGGACCATTCGCAACCGTCTCCATGAAGCTGGGCTACGGTCCCGCACACCGTTAGGCCGTCTTCCGCTCACGCCCCAACATCGTGCAGCCCGCCTCCAGTGGTGTCGCGACAGGCGTGAATGGAGGTACGAATGGAGACGTGTCGTCTTCAGCGATGAGAGTCGCTTCTGCCTTGGTGCCAATGATGGTCGCATGCGTGTTTGGCGCCGTGCAGGTGAGCGCCACAATCAGGACTGCATACGACCGAGGCACACAGGGCCAACACCCGGCATCATGGTGTGGGGAGCGATCTCCTACACTGGCCGTACACCACTGGTGATCGTTGAGGGGACACTGAATAGTGCACGGTACATCCAAACCGTTATCGAACCCATCGTTCTACCATTCCTAGACCGGCAAGGGAACTTGCTGTTCCAACAGGACAATGCACGTCCGCATGTATCCCGTGCCACCCAACGTGCTCTAGAAGGTGTAAGTCAACTACCCTGGCCAGCACGATCTCCGGATCTGTCCCCCATTGAGCATGTTTGGGACTGGATGAAGCGTCGTCTCACGCGGTCTGCACGTCCAGCACGAACGCTGGTCCAACTGAGGCGCCAGGTGGAAATGGTATGGCAAGCCGTTCCACAGGACTACATCCAGCATCTCAACGATCGTCTCCATGGGAGAATAGCAGCCTGCATTGCTGCGAAAGGTGGATATACACTGTACTAGTGCCGACATTGTGCATGCTCTGTTGCCTGTGTCTATGTGCCTGTGGTTCTGTCAGTGCGATCATGTGATGTATCTGACCCCAGGAATGTGTCAATAAAGTTTCCCCTTCCTGGGACAATGAATTCACGGTGTTCTTATTTCAATTTCCAGGAGTGTATATGAATATTATAGATTAAATTTACAACTTGGGCAAGAAAATCATATCAGTATGGAACATTGTTAGAAGAGAGACAGGAAAAGTAACCACTTGGATAGATAGTACTACCATTAAAGAGAATGAGAACATCTTAACCAAGAGTACACAAGTAGCTAATGTATTTAACAACCATTTCTTAGGTGTATGTGAAAAAATTAGTGAAGAAACTTCAAAAGAAAAAGACAAGCAATACATGGAAGAGTCAGTTTTGAGAAATCCTAATCAGATTAATTCTCATCTAACAACTTCTTGTGAAATAAGGAAAATCATTAAACCATTGAAAAATAAATGGTCTGTTGGAATAGATGACATCTCTAACAAGAGATTAAACCAATGTAGAGCAGTTACAGCTGATGATCTGAGTCACATCTGCAATGCAGCACTAAATCAAGCTATTTTCCCAAACAGATTAAAATATGCCATTGTCAAGTCTCTGTACAAAAAAAGGGGACACCAAAGATGTCAACAATTACTGGTCAGTATCCTTGCTCACGGCATTTTAAAAAATTGGCGAGGAAGTAATGAACTCAAGAGTGGTTGGCCATCTCAGCAGAAATGCGATACTCAGTAAATCACAGTTTGGATTTCAAAAATGCTGTTCCACCGAGACAGCAACATACAGTTTCACTGACCACATAACAGAGTCTTTAAATAGTAACATGTCACTAATAGGAATTTCCTGTAACTTTCCCAAAGTGTTGGATTGTGTCAACCACAACATTATGTAATAGATATTGAAAATTCTGTGGTATAAATGGAACAAAATATGAGTGGCTTAAGTCATACCTACATAACAGGAATCAAAAAGCTTCTTTATATGGTTTAAGTGATTTAAGGAAGTTTCCCACTTCATCCAACTGGGATGAAATTACTTCACGTGTTCTCACAGGATTCGATCATAGATACCCTTCTGTTCTGGATACATGTGAATGACCTCCCTTCTTATCTGAAACAAGAAGCTACACTGACACTGTTTGCTGATGATAGAAGATTTATTATTAATCCAATAGAAAATAATAGAAATAATGTCTTTGTAAAAGATATTGATTTGTTTTGTGTGAGTGAACTTGCCCCGAACTTTTAAAAAACACACTACATCCAAATTTCTAGTGCAAGGAGTACAGTTCCCTCAATAAGTATAACATGCCAGGGTAGAGCATACTAAGCTATTGGGTGTACATACAGATGAGAATCTTAATAGGAATATTCATATTTGGGATCTCCTAAAGGTTCAGTAACTTCTGCAATCAGAATAATTGCTGATTTTGAGGATGCAGAAGTTAGCAAGCTAACATAGTTTGCATACTTTCACTCTCTGATGTCATATGGTATAATATTTTGGGGCAACTCAACTCTTAGGAAAAAAAAAAGTATTCATTTCTGAAAAGAAAGAGGTTAGAATAATGTGTGGGGCTCATAATCACACATCTTGTAGTCATCTCTTTAATGTTAGGAATTCTTACAAAAACCTCACAGTACATTTATTCGGTGATCATGTTCTCAACGACATGGACCAGTTTAAAACAAGTGACATTCATGATTATCACACCAAATGAAAGAAAGACTTACACTAATCTCTACTTAACCTATCTTTGGCAAAGAAATGGGTGAACTATGCTGCTCTAAAACTGTTCGATAAATTACCAGATGAAATAAAATTTCAGACACACAGCACTAACAATTTCAAAACTAAATACAAACCTTACCTCGTTGACAAATCCTTGTATACCATAGATGAATTCCTAAATAGGAATAAATAAATCTGTAGGTATAGTATATGAATTTTGTGCCATTTAAGGAAATGTCATATGCAATAAAAATATTCATGTGTACATTTCTTATGCCCTTGACATGTTCCACATCATATTGGTTACCGTGAGACTGATCGTTGGAACATATAACTAACTTCCCATGGAAATTAAATGTCTAAGAGTCTTGTAGTTGCACAGTTCACCCCTTTATGTGCCTTAGCTAGATGCATAAAGGGTAATGCAGTCCAGTTTTCCTTATCTTGTTGTACCTGTGGATATCTACATTACTCTCAAATAAAGTTGAATATTTCTTAATAAATTTCATAAGTGAATTCATCTACTGTGAAGCTGTGGCTAATATTCCCAACTATTTTAAATTACTTTCTTTTGTGTAACGAACACTTTCCGCCAAAGTGAGGAGTTTCCTCAAATATATACCCCATAAGACATCAGTGCGTGAATTTGTGCGAAATATATTAACGACATCTACTTTCCCACTGCTGGCAATTATTCTTGAGAAAAAAGAAGCCAAACCTAAACTTTTGCTGCCCTTTGCACATGTTTTCGCAATGTTATGATGTTATTTGCACAGAAAATCAGGTAATTGGGGTGACAAACAGATAAAATCAGACCATGCAGTTACTCTGCAACACGTTACCGGCGATCACGGGTCACTAGCACAAACAAAACACAGAAACTTTCCTTGAACATGCTCGGGAGTTTTATCGGTCGAGTTCAGGTTCATCATGCATTAAAAAATAAACTCAGGTGCATAGAAAGTACAAACTGCTTCCTTGTTGCAGATTTCCTACGACATGGGAGGCAGCGCATTACTGTGGGTGTTGAGCAACGAGCTGACTCCCGCGTCCGTCCGAGGATTCTCCAACGCCTGCGTCGGCATCCTGTTGTCGGTGCTGGCGTTCGGCATCACCAAGCTGTTCCAACTGATCGAAGACTCCTTCGGAACCTACGTCCCCTTCTGGTTCTTCTCCATATCTTGCTTTGTCGGGGTCATCTTTGCGTGGTTCTTCATCCCAGAGACTAAGGGCCGTTCTCTGGAGGACATCACTGCCGAGATGAGCGCTAAGGCGGAAGGGCTCCCTCGTGAGTCCTTAACGCGAAAGACGAGCCTCGAGGATGTTAGTGCTGTGCAGTAATTTTTATGAGATGTATATGTATGATACCGAACCTGAGACAAGAATCTTGAATGACCTACGCAAACAGAATCAGTTCTGTTTAGCAGGAACATCTAAGAATATGTATCCAAACACAACCCTAGCTTGATTTTGAGATTTCTTTAAGCTCTGAGTACATTAAAACATACGGGTTATCGTGCTAAACGACTAAGAGGCAATTTTGCACGAAGTGTGTTTTCTAGTTCGTTAGGTGGAATGTGAAGATGGTTTTTACATGCTAAAATGTCACTCTCCAATTATGGCCGATGCTTCAAAGACCAACAGATGGACGAGAGAGTACTACTATGACTTGTTCATGTCAAAGTGATAAGTGTAGAATGTGTCAAACGACTTTGCTGTTCTGTACATAGGGATTATACACCTCCGCTAGCTCCTGCCGTTTTGAAGCCTGACTCTTGCGTGTCTTTATCGGCGGTTCAATGGATAGTGAAAGCTATATGAATAACCCAGCAAAGGGAAGTAACAGAAAATCTGGTAACGCTAAAGGAGAGCGTGAGCGGAGGTGAGGAAGCATTTTCTTCCTGATGATGTAATGAACACCATAGCAAAACGTCCAATAAGCAACCTTTTAAAGTTTTTCAGATGAAAGACAGTTATTTTATGGATTTTCAGCAAGCAACTGGCACGATCATGATTAAAAGTAACACTAATATAAGTTCTGCCTCGTGGATTAAAGCTGCCAACTCTTGTGTTGTGCAGAAAAAAGACATTAGGTGCCACTGATAGATGGGAAATGAGTACTGAAAAAAAGGCCAGCGATGTGGAGATTCCTAAACGACTACATTCAGTGAGGTCACTGATGCAAAACGATAGTATTCATAGAAGAAAAGAGATCTCAAAAGTGTGATGGAATACCGGCCTTAGGCGTACAAAAACTTTTAATGTTACCTGTGCCGAGACAACACAGTAAAATGATTACTTGAGCTAGAAACACTGCAAAACTTGTTTGATGGTCTTATTAGCCCCTTTAGCATTTCAGCTGAAATTTATTCAAAATTCAATGTTTATTTGTTATTTTGGATTGTGCCAAGTGATAACTTGCTTTCCTAAAGTCTATGATACAAGTGTTAGTGTGAAGTTACTGCATATTTATTTTCTGCTTGTTAGAATAAAGTTTATTCTGAATAACCTAGAATGTACGTTTTGATAATTAGCCCCTTTAGTATGACAACCATTGAAATAATGTCTGTAGCAGTAAAATCTCTCTTTTTGTTATTTACTACTCTATTTTGCATTTGAAAGTTAAGGTTCGGGAGTTACTACCTCTGCAGAGAAACATAGAAAAAGGACAGTTAAAGGCAATTAATACTCTATTTCAACTTAAAATTTCATTTGAAAGGTATCAATTCCTTGCGATGGATTTTAGTTGGACTGGGGCTTGGCTGAGGAGTGCGCAAGAATGGGCTTTTAACCAACTGTAATTTAATTTTATTAGCAATATGAGTAATATAAATAGCAGAGCGCATGAATAAGATAAAGCAAACTGGGGGTTCAAGTTCAGTTTTTCAAAAGGCTTAACACCTAACACAATAACATAAAATTCCAAGAAATGAGTTACCACCCACATTATTAACGTGGGCACCACAGAATATGAAGTCAGACGCTCATGATAAAATACACATATATCATCGAATAAAAATACTTCTCCTCAATGAGATTAACTTAAAAAAGGCACAATCGGTATAACACCTGTTAAACGACTATAAGTTTAGCTTTAGGAAAGACATAGGCGACAGAGACGCAGTTCTGATATGCAGTTGATAACTGAAGCAAGGCTGAAGAAAAATCAATACACGTTCATATAATTTGTAGACCTGGAAATAGCGTTCGACAATGTGAAGTGTTGCAAGTTATTCGAAATTCTGAGAAAAATAGGGATAAGCTACAGGGAAAGACAGAGCGAGAAACATTAGAGTGGAAGATGAAAAACGAGGTGCTCGGATTAAAAAGGGTGTGAAACAGGGATTTAAGCTTCCGTGCCCACTGTTCAGTCTATACATCGAAGAAGCAGTGACGGAAATAAAAGAGAGTTTCAAGAGTGGAATTAAAATCCAAGGTGGAAGGATATCAATGATAAGATTCGCTGGTGACATTGCTAATCTCAGTGAAATTAGAGATGAATTACAGGAGGCGCTAAATGGAATGAATAGTCTAATGAGCACAGAATATGGATTGAGAGTAAATGTAAGAACTACGAAAATTATGAGAAGTAGCAGAAATAAGAACAGCAGAAACGTAACATCAGAATTTATGATCACGAAGCAGATGATGTTGAGTAGTTGTGATACGTAGGCAGCAAATACCCTTGTCGGACGGAGAAAGGATGATATAAAAAGCATTCCTGGACAAGACACATCTACTAATATCAAACAGACACCTCAATTATAAGAAGAAATTTCTAAGAATGTACGTTTGGGACACAGTATTGTGTGGTAGTTAAACACTGACTGTGGGAAAACGGGAACAGATGCGATGCTACAGACGAAATTAGGTAAGGAATGAGAAGGTTCTCCACAGAATCGGCGAGGAAAGAAATATAAGGAAAACACTCAGAATAAGAAGGGACAGGATGATAGGACATGTGTTAATACATCACGGAATAACTTCGATGATAATATAACTGAGGACGTAGGTTGCAAGTGCTATTCTGAGGTGAAGAGGTTGGCATAGGTGAGGAATTTGTGGCGTGGCGGGTCGCGTCAAACCAGTCAGAAGACTGATGGCTCAATAAAAATAATAATAAAAAGAAAAGCAGCCACTCTTACAATTCAACCCTTATATTGCCATTGAATCATAAATATATATTCAATGAATCACGTTAAAACGCTTAAGAAGTAATTAAGAACCGCACACTGTGTAACAACTTGTAAACAACTTCCTGAACGTAAGTATATGGGTGCTATGTAAATAGTTGTTTGTTGTTCATGGTACGCGGGGCGTGTGACAGTGCATGCTGTAAGGCAGAGCTGACATTTATACACTGTGTTTGTAATTAGGTACTACGGAGAAATAGATTTGTTTCTCATAATGAGTATAAAACAGTTGGTTACTCCACCGTTTTTTAAAAATTTATTGTGTTCCTTATTTGATGTCATTGAACCAATGATTAACTTCTGTTACATTAAGATGTTGTTCTGTTACTTTGTTTACGTTCATGAGATATTACCTACGTTCTTGTATAACATGTTATTGAGATATAAGTATGGGTAGATTTGTGGGTGACTGATGGCTTAGTTGAACTTCATGTTGTTTTATTGTAAGTGAGAAGTGATAAGCCTTCAGATAGAAAACTACTCTTTCAACAACACTCCCAACTACAAATATCTTGGTGTAAATATTAATGACTCCTGCAATAAAAGTAATTCGAATATCAAACAAGTCTACGGAAAGAAACAGAGTTTACTTTTCCTTCCAGAAACTTCTGTCCTTCAAACTCTTGACCAGAAAACCAAGCTGAAGTCTACAACACAAAACCAGATCCGTACCACTATACGGAGACGAAGCATGGAGGATGACCAAAAAAGAATTGCATAAACTCTCAGTCTTCGAAAATAAAATTTACAGAAAAATCTCGGGGTCAAAATTTGGCCGAGCAACACAGAGATGGATTTGAAGACACAACTATTAACTAGTTAAGCCAGCCGGCCAGTTCTTCGTAGGGAACAGCGCCAAAGCGTGACGTTTGCAATGAGCAGGCCTGCTATCAGGATTTACCATGCCAGATCAGTACCAAAGATATATGAAATGAAGACAGAAGGCTCAAGTCTACCAGGAAGACCAACAAGCAAACGGGAAGACGAGGTGATGTCCGGCAGCAGAATGCTGGGTATAACTGAAAGGAAGGAAAGGGCACAAGAGAGGAAGAAGTGGAGGCAGGTAGTGAGAGCGGGTTCGACACTTCCCACACTTCGGATTAAAAAGGGTGTGAAACAGGGATTTAAGCTTTCGCGCCCACTGTTCAGTCTATACATCGAAGAAGCAGGCGAGTTAATGATTGTAAGTGTATTAATGTTCTGTTATGGGAAGTTTGGTGTTTAATGAAATAATTTTTAAAATATGCTGCACGTATCCGCACAACCCATGGTCCGAACCCCACTTCACCAAAATCCGAAGCTACAGCGGAATTAAACGTATACGCAAAGGTGTAAATTATTTGTCTTTACTTCGTAGTGTGGAATTTAATGAATTTTTCACGGTGTGCCACTTGCTCAGGGTTGAGTTAAGACTTCTGTACTACGTACGCGTCAGGCATCGTAGTCGTTATTAGTAGTGGAGATTTACTTTCCTTTTCACGTGCATTTTGTGACCATATCCCTGTCATCCCCGATCACTACTCAGTATTGGTAGGTAATATATTTAATATAACATTTTCTTATTTATTTTGCTTATTTTCATATTTGATCCGTATCTAACTTGCTTTATCAATTAATCGTTCGGATTGAATGTTTAAAATGTAACCATGGCTTATCCATTAGAATCTCGTCCCATCCTTCATGTATTCACGAAAGTATAGGATTGAATTCCTTAAACTGATTGTGGTAGTCTAAATTTTTTGTGGAATTAATTGAGTAAAGTCATCCTCAGTTCTTTTTCTTCTTAGAACCGTTAGACTCAAATCGTAGGTGTGTCTGTAAATCAAATGGTCAATTAAAGAAGGTTAATGAAAGAGAACTATTTTTTCTCTAACGAATTTGCAAAGCAGATGCATTTTACATCGTGACTCGAGCCAAATTCACGGAAATTATTATGAACACGGATCTCTTACGTGACGACACAACCTTGGATAGATTAGTAGTAAGAGTCATCTAATAACTTACGCCACACTGTCTGTAACATTTCTTAGCTGAGTGACAGGCGACAAGATATTCAAAGAAAGGACCAATTAGGCATTACAATTACGCGAATTAAGTGCTTGAAAAATTATGAAGTTCTGTCCACGTTAGATGTTGGGTAACAATTACATTTACTCTTCACAGTAGGTAAACGGGAAAACTTTTACGCTGCAGACTGAACGAAGAACAAAAGTACAGAAGCTAATAGATCATTTTACGACTAGTATCCGTGGGTCAGTGAAAGGCGAGCTGAAGTATGGAAAAAGTAAGTGAAAATATTTCATATAATAAGAAAACGATGAGTTATCAGTTCTTGCCATAGTTGGAGGGGAAGGTATGTGGAAACGAACATTAGTAGACTCAAGAAAACTAATTTTAATTCATACTTACAGGAGCAATAAACTAAAACAGTGGTTGTTTGGTCAAAAGAAAAATATGGCGGAAATAAATGTAAAAAGGCAATAGAACACAATGTTTCATTTCAAAATTTCATCTACTGTAAAGGTGTTCCATGTCATGGAAAAGAAGAGTAACATGACCAGAAATCGATACAGCAGAGATGACAACAGAATAAATCGCAGAGAAAGAATGTAAAAGCTCGTAAAGCGAGGAAATAAATTCAAGGAATAGACGAAAATGAAAAATCTTGAAAATACGGAAAAAATATCTCTTTTAACAACTTGAAGCAGGACACTTTGTAAGCAGGAAGACAAATGGTACAGCACAGAGAAAGAATGTAAAAGCTCGTAAAGCGAGGAAATAAGTTCAAGGAATAGACGAAAATGAAAAACCTTGAAAATACGGAAAAAGAGTATCTCTTTTAACAACTTGAAGCAGGGCACTTTGCAAACAGGAAGACAAATGGTACAGCACCAAATACTAGAAAAGGATGGAGATGCAGCGTGAGCATAGTCTAAACCAAAGGCTGTAACACACAAAGGGGCCACTTACATTCTCTCCTTCATTATAAATACAGCACGTTAGGCTGTTCTGCAATCAAGGCAACCTGCCAACCTTTTCAAGAAATTCTTCTTTTCTGTTATAATAAATCTGTACGTATTTTTAATAAGCAGTTCTTGTAGAAGCATATTTAACAAGCTTCTTAGAAAATTTAAGGAATTTAGTTTACTTATGGTTCAGTGAAACTAAATTTCAAATAATAAAATAAAATAATGACGACGGTGGAACAATCAGGACAGTAACATACTCCTTTTTAAGAAATGAAACCCAACATTTTGCAAAGAAATCTCTGACACCTCTCATATGACGGTAATGTTTACTTCCCATAGCAATTATTTCCACAAAATGTAATATTTCCAGAGAAAGTGTTGCCATAGTTAGGTCATAGTGGCTAGGATAAACATGATTCCTCTTATTAAAGAGCTGCAGAAGAATGTTTGAATCATTGTGAAACATCTCAGTAAGTTCTTGACCGACTTGCTTCAGATTTTTACACGATACTGTGACAAACATTCTGACGGACATTGGCTCTATATTTTTCAAACGGCAATGTACAGGCTTCCTATAAGAAAGAAAATGCTGTGAAACGCTATACTGTAGAAGTGTGCCCTTTTTTTTCTCGTCCCGCAATCCGTTTTAACTATTCGAGAAAGTGTTTGTCCCATATATACTCTTTTACTACTCCGAAAACTGAATTGTCCGAAACTTTGGAGTCCTGCCCGTTTGCAGATTAGAACTATGAAAAATACTGCCATTGACGTTACTGTTAGAGAGGGGGAAGAAAGAGGTGGATAGAGGGGTGGGGAAAGAGAAACAGAGAGAGATAGGAGGGAGGTGAAGATAGACCGTGAGAGGGGCAGGAACTGATGCATTGAGATAGAGTGAGGAGAAGGAGGAGGAGACCAACAAAGAGAGAGAGGAGTAGGAGATGAAAAGAGAGAGGGAAGAGAGCGAGATTAGGATAGAGGGGTGGGGAAAGAGAAACAGAGAGAGACAGGAGGGAGGTGAAGATAGACAGTGAGAGGGGCAGGAACTGATGCATTGAGAGAGAGTGAGGAGAAGTAGGAGGAGACCAACAAAGAGAGAGAGGAGTAGGAGATGAAAAGAGAGAGGGAAGAGAGCGAGATTAGGATATATATCCAATTCCTACATATATTTAGCAAACGCGATGTAATGCCGCGTTAGCTAGTAAGCATACACTTTTACGCCAACAGATCTGAGGCAGTTGGAAAAATGTTGATGGAATTGCCACGGTGCATTTACGTAGAACCTGGTCCGCATAGAGTGTGGAGTCAGCCCACCCGTCTTATAGGGTGTCTGAGGATGCTGCTATCTCGGATAGCTATGCAACAATTCAAGCAAATCACATTAATAGTTTATATTAAAATAAAGGAAATTGACAGTACCTAACTTTGAATTTACAGCGAGTTGTCGCAAGCAATGGGCGACATGCAAACAGTCGGTGTCCTTCACTATGTACAATGTCCATGTAAGCATTCACACTCGCTCCTAAGTCACTGCTATAGTTAATATCGCTGCTCTTCTAGGCCTCTTTACTAGTGTCCGTCTCCTACTGTGTCTTTACTCTCCACGAAGCTGGCAGGAGCGGCGCTAATATTCTCTCGGTATAGAGGCCGCTCGCGTCGTGATGCGATTCCTAGGCAGCAGTCTATAGACTGACGTCGTCTCACAGCCTTCTCTGCTCTTGCGTTCATCACCTTCGCGCCGGCGTTTGTCGTTACGACGGAACATACAGACTGATAGGATCTGAGGTAGCCGCTGGCCATGACGCATGCACACGTCAAGGTGCACCACTGTTAATACCTGGCGCGAGCTGGAGTGACCGCTGCAGTACCATCAGATACCTGACTCGTCTAGCAGTGATGCGATCTACAGCTCACACGGTGAACCAGAGCACTCGCTTTGTGCGTACAGTATGTTGGCGCAGTGACATTGGCGTACTCGGCATTTACTGGTTTACACGGCACCCCATTCGATCAGTAGACAAATATCATACTGCTGTCTGGATACTTCAGATCAAATATAATTGCACAACAGAACTAAGAGATCACATTTCCAAAGCGCCCTAATTGGTCCCACTGCGAAGCATAAGTTATAAACCTGGCTCAAAGGTGCGTACAAACTTCCTCTCTAAATGTGCAAAAACGTGACACCATGCTATGTCAGCCTCAGGGCTCGACGACGCTTCGAACAGCAAAGTGTCTGTACACGCGAAGAAAAGGCTACGGCTCAGAATTTCATGTGATGTGTAAGGTGGGTTAATGAAGTTATAAAGCCGGTATTACACGACGATCCGCCGCGGACGGTACTGGTCTATCGCGACAGCCATCTAGCGGTAGAACTAGTGAAACTACGAAAATTAGCAGACACATTATCTGCACGCAGGAATAGAGAGCAGTTCTAAACTGCAGTCAATTCGCGCATGCGCTGTAGGTAGCGATAATTCGCGCATGCGCACCACAGTGCTTTCTGCTTGTTGTTTGGTTATTGTTAGGCGTCTAGTGGCTAATTTCAGGCGTTCGTGTTGGGGATTTTTCGCGTTGGGGATCTTCTGCGTGTTTTTTTCAGTAAACAGGTTTCACAAATGCAGAAAAGAAACTTTTTTTTTTTTTTTTTTTTTTTTTTTTTTGCAGGTGACTATTATATACTAGCTGTTTGTGAAAGGATGTTTTCTATTGATAGCTTCGTATTCTAGAAATGAAATGGAGCAGAGAGGAATTAAGCGTTGAAATCAGGCATACAGCGAGGAAATGTGTATGTATGACCCACTGTATCATAATAAGGTAGTCGGAAATTGTTTCTTTCTGAGGAATACGCATTTAACGTTATACGGTGATTTTCGATTTGTACCGTAATGCCTTGGTTTACGAAAGTTCAGGTTTGATTTAATTGCACCTCTTGCTTGATTTCAACATGCCAGAAAAGAGAAACTCGCAGTGAAAGGGAGAAAGTCCTTGCAGTATGCCCCAGTGCGACAGACGAGGACTGCAAAATTCTGAGTGTAGTCCAAACTTGGAAAAATGACACAACGTCACCTAAGTATTGGTCATTTAATGTGTTGCAAATTGCAGTGCATACATCCACAACAACTTTTGGAATGGTGGGCTGTGCTATTCTGTGGCTAAAAGCCAGACTCCTAAAAGATTCCCCATTCGCCAGGAAACAATGTTACAACCAGCCAGCAACATAACAGGGAGTTCACCTGTATTTTATTAGTGATCTAGGCTAGTATGATCACAAAACATAACCGTATAATTCTTACTCTCTAGAAGGTGAGATAGCCTCCCTCATGACTGTGTCACACTTTCTGATTCCATCGTCCATCATAGACAGCAGCTTCTCGAAACAGGCCATGTCCATCCTAACGAAGTTCCGAAATTCTTGCTGATCTTCAGGCCTCAGTTCTTTCATTAACAGTGAATGTATTTCCTGCCGTCCACCCTTCTTGTCAGCCAGGGTCGAACCCAACAACGTTTGACTTCTCGTTTTCATCGCCGTTCTGCCCTAATCCGAAGATTTACTATCACTGCCAGGGCAATAGCTCCAAAAGCAAGTGGATCCTCCATGTGCAATATGCTGTATAAATGTAAATTTCGATATAGATACACCTGTGTAATGAAGTGTCGTAATATAAAACTGTTGCGTCTGTAATTCAGAACAGTACTAACCTACATTAGAGAAAAACTATTACTTAATACATAATGGCAGAAAACAATTTCTTTATAAATAGGAACCTTGAGTTCACAAATAATTTGAACGTATGATGCTTCAGTATATCATACAGTCGCCCTTGAGCTGCGCGCGGTAGAACGAACGACTTTACAAGACATCAGGACATAAGACATCTATTTTCTTTTCGCGCGTACAGTCTGCTGCTGCGCATGCGCGCTAGATGTACCCCCCTGGATGGTGTCTTAGGTCGGATGTGAACCAGTCTGTAGTTACAGGTATGCACGTTAGGGGCGTTCGTGCATAGGTGTACGGTTTAGGCACATCGTGTAATACGGGCTTAACACTTCACCACAATTTGCCCAGCGTCACAGCCCCTATTACCACATTTCACCCCTTATTTTGACTACTCTGCGATGGGGAGTAGAACCGTGACGCCCAGCGTTGAAACCATTCGGTTTTCTTACGAGTGGCCGAGGATAACATTCCAGACACGCCGCCGCTCAGAATCGACACGGAAAGGCCTCAGGGGTTGGCATAAACGGCGTCAATGAAACCTCCCTTTTCCCTCGGGTGTTGATTCCCACAAATTTCGCGGTCAGTAACACTGTTCGCAGTGTGATAAGCTACAGGAAGATGTTCTTTAACCACCTCTGACCACCACTCACCACGCTGCTGATAACCTCGAACGTTGCAACCCTTCTGTAAGGACACTTTGGGGCAACATCTCATTAAAGGTAATCTGACCCATTTGGAGGGCAGCGTGACCGCAGTTATAGCTCTTGTGCACAAGTTGAAACAACTATCGACCGTTCAAACCCATTCGACGTAATTTGAACATGTTTTGTGACAGGGAACTGTACTTACGCATTTTCATCCCTCCTTTTTCGCACCCTCTTAGGACGTGATGCCGAGCGACCTTCTAGGACCTCCTGGTTGACAGGGCCCTGAGTACCACTCAAACCTTATAGGTGAACACGTTACAGATGTATCTGTCTGAAACTTCGACACACATTGAGACCCGTAGCTGCTTAGCGATACCACTCGTTTGCCTGTCTTCAGGCGCCATGGAGGCCGCAAGGCAGAATGTGTGTTGAAACTTCAGACAAATAGATGCTTGACTGGAATCCAGGATGTTACCCAACTGGGAGGGGGGGGGGGGGGTGGTCTTCGACAGACACTTTGCCGTTATACTCATGCGTATCTTAACTTCACACTTCCCCGTGACCACGCAGTGGAATGACATATAAAAATGTCACATTTTCCTGTACTTTTTGCAGTAAGTTGATACTGTGCAATGATCTAACTGTTAATTTTCAGGATTCTCTTTCGACGGATTATGAAATATGTGAAAATAGTAACCATCATGTCAACTAAGTTAGTAAATTATAATACAAAACGTAGTGTCCCTAACACGAATCCTAGGGAAGACGTATGTGCATGGCAATATCTGTTCATACACTATAAAGTTCTGCAGTTATGATTACCATTTACATCTCAGTGTAATCACAAATATACCATATGCACCTCTCATTTCTTTGTGTGCTGTAGGTGTTGAAATCCTATTGCAGCTATACTGAGTGCATCTTTGAAGTAATTAAGTGCTGGAAACGGCAGTTGTACACACACATATATATAACAATATAGCGAAGAGAGCTGCAGCCGCGCATTCGCAAACAAATGTTTGTGTTATCAATCGGCATACTGCTTGCTGCCAAGACTGAAACATGGCAAGGGTTCAGTGATAATTTAGGCGTCCCAAATATAACGCTAGTCTGTTGAAGAAGTGTAACCTCATTCAGTTTGCCCCTGTGTACAGTACTGTTTTGTTTATATGTTCCTCTGCAGTAGCTGTCCTATACTACAAAAAAGCTGCTACTACGCTGTTCATTTATTTCTGAACACCAGTTACTGCACACACTATCAACTGACATCAGGTTTATGAAAATGATGTTTGAATTCCATTTAGTACAATGTATGTGTGTAACCAGCTCTCACATAGTACACCGTTAAAGTACCACCATCACACCCAGGCATACGCTTTGACTAGTCAAGCTATATAAAAAATTCATTACTGTTTTCTTTTAGCTCATGAGAATTAAATTTGTTGGTTCACTGATAAGAGGGGACAGATTACTTCAATAGTCAATTTCCATCTTCCATCTTCCCGACCTGCCAGAGTTTCTGTCAGGGTCATTCTTATTACCTGAAATGACCTAATTTGAATACATTAGAAACCGGCATTTTGCTAGGTCAACGGTCCCATATAGCCCAGGAGATGGGTGACTCACCTTCGTGCCCTAAGGAGGACTACTTGCTGGTAAAACAGCTAAGTAATCACTCAGACTTACTTCACTTCTCACTGCATTGGCCTTTTCAGCATTAGAACACTGTTAGTAGAAACGTTATCAACCTTTACGACATTGCAGGAAACGCAGCTAATAGACGCAGACTCCGGCAGCAAAAATGCGACGTTTTGCGTCTTTTTGTGTGCTCTCCACTGTTTTAGAGTCTTAGAACTTTTGTGTACGTTACGAGAATTGCAGGATGCACTACATTTAAGAGGAGGCAGTTGGGCCGTTCAAAATGTCCTCTTATGATCTGGGACCCTCTGTCTATTACAATACTATATGCAAGGTGCGAGTGCTTCCTGACTTGTATGCAGATTTTATTTTGTATTTGCATAAAATGCTAGCGCAATAGAGCGTAGACACATGAAGATGAAATGAACACATTATGATATCAGTTGCCTTACTAAATACATGTCATTTGTGGCGGAGGTGATGTATTAGTCACACTAGTGTATTCCGAGTAATAAGCTAATACCACGGTACAAACACCTTCAGCACGAAGAAAGTACCAGGTGATTATAAAAAGTGCAGCTATTGACAGGGTCCACTGTTGGCTGTAATTATCGTATGGCCATTAAACTTAATAGATGGTGCCGCCTTAATGCGGAACCGATTTACGCTGAAAAGAAATTTATTCCAATTTTGACCACCAGTTGCTAATCTGGTGCCACACAGCGTGTCCTCGACGTCTCCGGCGCTGACATTGGACAAGTTATGTCAGCACCAGGTAATGAAATCAAATTATGCATTCTCACTTGTATGACCATTTCTACCTACGTCGCACTCCTAAGGCATTACATATGGAAAAATTTCTCTACACCTTCCTTGCATTCACAGCGCCAGATCTGCACAGGCTGGCCAAAATTTGAACTACATTTTTCCACCATTGATTTATTCCGCATTAAAGCATTAGAATATCTACCAAGTTTCGCTGCCTTACGATAATTGCAACCCACATTGGATCTCTGTCAGTAGCTGTACTTTTATTTCATCCACCCAGTATTACAGGGAATTATTGTAGCAGTCTATTGCACATCTAAAGGGAAAGTACTTTTATGTAAAAGTGTTACTTGTACTTTCTCTGGTAACCATTTTATCTGAGAACCAACGTTTCTTCTATAAGGAGCCCTTGGAAAGAGAAGTGTGTTAATAGGACAAGGGGGAGGGGGCCATTACAGAGAAAAAGTCTAACCTCGAACTGGTCACAAAACGAGTGCAAAGCTGACTTTTACTTTTCAGAAGTACGATACCGGCAGGCATTAACCATAAACGATTTACAGCAATCTCGGGGTGCCTACAACACAATTTTCGGTGGACGAACTAATCCGCAGTGTTAAGAATTACGTCATCTACGTTGAGCGTAGTTCCAGCACTGAGCTTTGTGTAATTACTGTGGATAAATATGTAAACACTTTTCTGTATCGGTGTTACGTCGGCACCACATCGTTCCAATATGGATTGATAGGTTTTAACACGTCACTACCACGTGTATGGTAGGTGATAACATACAGTTCCCAGTCATCAGTGTTATTTTCCAGCAGCTTTTCCTGTGTTTGTTAATCGATAACGCCAGATACGAGATGTGTTGCCCGTTTCCAGTAAAGCCTCAGTGGGATATCTATCTAATCGCTGCCCGTGAACAAACAGAATGAAACACCGTGTTCCCTGAGAGGAAACTGCCCAGGTTAATCACTGAACGTGGTGGCGCAGTGGTTAGCACACTGGACTCGCGTTCTGGAGGACGACGATTCAAATCCAGGTCCGGCCATCCTGATTTAGGTTTTCCATGATTTCCCTAAATAGCTTCGCGCAAGCGCTGGGATGGTTTCTCTGAAAGGGCACGGCCGGTTTCCTTTCCCTTCCTTCCCTAATCCGATGGGGCCGATAACCTTGCTGTTTGGTCCCCTCCCCCAAATCAACCAACCAACCAGCAAAGCAACTCAGAGGATTCGCTGAATGTCAGTCTTATAATAAGATCTATGGGGATAACAAAAGTATGATCGTTACAATTGTACGTAGACGTTCCACATGCGCCATGTTGTGTGCGTTTCATGGATAATGCACAACCAACTTCACGTTTAATGGACCAACTCCAACTTTTAAAAAGCAGATATACAGGTTACAGTTCCCGTCTGGTACACAATGCTAGCTTGTTCAGCGTGTACTTCGATAAAGAGAAAAAAAGTTCCTTGTTGGTTCACTGCAACTTAGCCTCAATCAGACGTACTACCATAAAGATCGAAAGGCAATTGTGCAAAATATAGACGCACGTTAGTAATAAAATTTCAAGCCCATTGCATCAGGTAATATTGAGGAAAACATAAATAGGAGTGATTCACCTTTTCTCTTAAAGAAGCATACATGCGAATTATTGGTGCTTTGTCTGTCTTAGGAAACTTGATAACTTAAGGATCTGGCATTTGCCAAGTTAATGAAGTCCTGAGAAAGAAGAACTTCGCCAAAAAGTGTAGTAAAATTGTGAATTAATTGATGAATTGATACAATATTGTGTTCTCGGTGGTTAGTTGCTTTTAGTCTTTTTTCGGTTAGTTACTATTGCATCGCTAGTGTATGCATATAGTCACGTAATCTGAACTCTCAATTTTATCATTGTTTGTGTTCTAAAGGAAGAATATTGCTTTCATTCCGTAAACCTCGCATTGAGAAAACCGACGCACATCCACACGGAATTTCCTAATGAAAGTGTGTCAATGCATGTGGAAAGGAGAGGAACATTACATCTCCTTTTCTGAAGACTGATTAACGGATAGTAGTCATTTTTTAACAAAATGTTTCGTAGGTAGGACTAATTACTCTACACACTTAAAAAATAGGTCCATCTCACGTGGGAGAAACTGCACATAATAAATAACAATAAAATAAAAATGATCTTTGCTATAAGCATTATGACCTGAATACAGGATGTCAAATTGTTGGACATCCTCGAATTAATCTATGAGGGCTGTAAAAGGATAAACAAAATACGAGTACTTTTGTAATGGACATGTTTGTTGTTACAAAAATGTGTAGTCCATATAGTACAGCCAGTCAGTGGGCTAGTGCTAACGCAGCTGTTCTACCTTATGTTTGTACACTGAAGAGCCAAAAATACTGCTACGCCGGCCGGGGTCGCCGAGCGGTTGTAGGCGCTTCAGTCAGGAACCGCGCGACCGCTACGGTCACAGGTTCGAATCCTGCCTCGGGCATGGATGTGTGTGATGTCCGTAGGTTAGTTATGTTTCAGTAGTTCTAAGTTCTAGGGGACTGATGAACTCAGATGTTAAGTCCCATAGTGCTCAGAGCCATTTGAACCATTTTGAAACTGCTACACCTGCCAAATATCGTGCAGGGCCCCCTGAGCACGCGGAAGTGCCGTAAGACGACGTTGCATGGACTCGCCCAATGCCTGAAGCAGTGCTCTAGGGAATTGACACCATGAATTCTGCAGGGCTGCCCATAAATCAGGAAGGGTACGAAGGGGTGGAGATCTCTTCTGAACAGCACGTTGCAAGGCATTCCAGATATGCTCAATAATGTTCATGTCTGGAGAGTTTGGTGGCCAGCAGAAGCTTTTAAACTCGGAATAGTGTTCCTGTAGCCACTCTGTAGTAATTTTGGATGTGTGGAGTGTCGCATTGTCCTGCTGGGATTGCCCAAGTCCTTCGCAATGCACAATGAACATGAATGAATGCAGCTGATCAGACAGGATTCTTAAGTACGCGTCACCTGTCAGAGTCATATCTTGACGTATCAGGGGTCCCATATCACTCCAACTGCACATGACCCACACCATTACAGAGCCTTCACCAGCTTGAACAGTCCCCTGCTGACATGCAGGGTCCATGGATTCATGAGGTTGTCTCCATACCCGTACATATCCATCCGTTCGAAACAATATGAAAGGAGACTCTCCCGACCAGGTAACATGTTTCCAGTCATCAATCGTCCAACGTTGGTGTTGACGGGCCCAGACAAGGCGTAAAACAACGTGTCTACAGTAATCAAGGGTACGCGAGTGGTCCTTCGGCTCCGAAAGCCCATATCGATGATGTTTCGTTGAATGGTTCGCACAATGGCACTTTTTGATGGCCCAGCATTGAAATCTGCAGCAATTTGTGGAAGGGTTGCACTTCTGTCACGTTGAATGATTTTTTTTCAGTCGTCGTTGATCCCGTTTTTGCAGCCGCAGCGATGTAGGATATTTGACGTTCTACCGGATTCCTGATTTTCACGGTACACTCTTGAAATTGTCGTAGGGAAAAATTCCCACTTCATCGCTACCTCGTGCGCCGACTATAACACCACGTTCAGGCTCACTTAAATCCTGACAGCCTGCAATTGTAGCAGCAGTAACCGATTTAGAAACTGCGCTAGACATTTGTTGTGTTATACAGGCGTTTCCGAGCGTAAAACCGTATTCTGCCTGTTTGCATATCTCTGTATTGGAATATGCAGGTCTATACCAGTTTCTTTGGCGCATCAGTGTATAAACCTATGTTTATAATCAGCTACCTTAATCAGTGAGGTACATTGACCACAAACCTTTGTAAGTGCTTAACCAACATCAAATGACAAGAAGAAATGGTGGTAACGAGGCTAGTTTTTGCGCCGTTGTACCGTGGTTAGCTGCATGCAGTAAGTTAGAACAATGACATTGGCATTAACTGGTACACACGCGGCATCCCATTCGACCAGCAGACAATATCATATTATTGTCAGGATACCTTTGATCATATCTAGTCTCTGCGGTTTGCATACCGCTAAATTGTAAGCACATTTTCTGATAATTTTTTTTTCTAATTACATTCCTCCACAGCTTGAAGAACATCTCTGTAGCGCCAAGAGACTCGAGACTTGCGTTTCCTTATTTGGTTTCCCTTTTCCCGCATTTAAACCAACCAACCAACCTTATCTGGTTGGTGGGAGGCGTTTCAATTTGGGCTGGTAGATGGTTGGAGGGAGAGTACACTGTCTCCAGGCAAGACTTGGTTGGGACGTGCACGTTTTGTAGTTCCAACGGAGTAGGTATCGAGAAAACCGTCTGGTTAACACCGATACTGGTGTTTTATTTCTATATAACCGACATTTTTCGGTATTTGTTTGGTCTCATATATAACAGATGTTTTGCTATTTTTACAAATAATCGAGTAAAAAACTGAAATAGCATTTAGCAATAGCAGCAGTGCTAAAATATTTTAAAGTGAGCCTTTCTTAAAGGAGGAGTAATTTTTAACCATAAACTTTAAGTTGGTAAGAAATATTGTGTTATTATAGAAATTGGGAAAATAGATTATTGCTGTTTTAATAACAATGTCAACAGAAACGAGCAGTACATGGGATAAGACCTAGTATAGCATTGTTGAGCCCTATTTTGTGGCTTAAGGTACCCGTGTACCTCTAGTGTGCAAGTCTAGCCTCCAGCTGATCTATACAGTAGCTTCTGTCGTCGCTGAAAATCCGTTCATTACAGAATGGAACCAATCCTAGTCTGGAAATATTTCTACCAAGAGTCGCAGCAATGAAGTACAATGCTTGATATTCTTTAAAATATTAAAGGTTTGCCATTTCTATGAAACAATAAAGAGGAACGAAATTATGGTAACAGTAATAAATTAAAAAATTAGCTACAATTCATTTATACTACACAATAAAAATGGAAAGTTGCTGATCTGTTGCCTGTGTCTACATAATATGCCTTTATGTGCTTGTAGCCCTTGAAAACGGGCAAATTAACACGAAAAACACAGTTCTTCAAACTTATAGTTTTCAACCTTTAACACTGACTCTTCGTAAATCCCAAACAGTGGTATGATTACAACATGATTTTTAAACAGAGTTTTAAACAATTAGAATCAGTAGAATACTGGTTATTTTTTGTAATGTTCACCCAGTTCTAACTTTTCGGGAAAAGCGTCGAACATTGGACACACTAAGTTTTATTTTGTTTGACCATTTGATATTTTTATTCTATGTATCTTGACACTGCAGGAGTCAACATTTTTCAATCTTTATTTGATTTCTACATTTGTTACGGAAAGTACCAATAAGAAATCAAAAATTAGTTATTTCATAAATTGGATATTTGGAGCAGTTTTAGCAGTCAGCATAAGCTGGCATGGAGGAAACCCGAGGAAAATTGTGGTACGCGTTACACCATTATTGCAAAAGTCAATTGTTTCACTGTCTATCCTGCCAATCTGCCGATTTTCGAGCCCATTCTACCAATTTCCTATCATTTTTTCGGCCTATCCCGCCATTACAGGATTTGGTGTCATACAATTCGTCAAATTAATTATGGTCAACATTACTAGGGTTTCATAATTGTTACATTAGTAGGTATCGATAAAGTTAGTGAAGTTCGGTGGCAGGAGGAACAAGACCTTTGGTCTGGTGAATACAGGTTTATAAATACAAAATCAAGTAGGGGTAATGCAGGAGTAGGTTTAATAATGAATAAAAAAATAGGAGTGCAGGTAAGCTACTACAAACAGCATAGTGAATTATTGAGGTCAAGACAGACACGAAGCCCATGTCAACTACAGCACTACAAGTTTATATACCAACTAGCTCTGCAGATGATGAAGAAATTGAAGAACTGTATGATGAGATAAAAGAAATTATTCAGGTAGTGAAGGGAGACGAAAATTTAATAGTCATGGGTGACTGAAATTCGAGAGTAGGAAAAGGGAGAGAAGGAAACATAGTAGGTGAATATGGAGTGGGGATAAGAAATGAAAGAGGAAGCCGTCTGGTAGAACTTTGCACAGAGCATAACTTAATCATAGCTAACACTTGGCTCAAGAATCATATACATGGAAGGATCCTGCAGATACTATAAGGTATCAGATAGACTTTATAATGGTAAGACAGAGATTTAATTGTAAGACATTTCCAGGGGCTGATGTTGACTCTGACAACAATCTATTGGTTATGAACTGTAGATTAAAACTGAAGAAACTGCAAAAAGCTGGGAATTTAAGGAGATGGGACCTGGATAAACTGACTAAACCAGAAGTTTTACAGAGTTTCAGGGAGAGCATAATGGAAAAATTGACAGGAATTGTGGAAAGAAATAAAGTAGAAGAAGAATGGGTAGCTCTGAGGGATGAAGTAGTAAAGGCAGCAGAGGATCAAGTAGGTAAAAAGACGAGGGCTAGTAAAAATCCTTGGGTAACAGAAGAAATACTGAAAATAATTGATGAAAAGAGAAAATATAAAAATGCAGTAAATGAAGCAGGCAAAAGGAAATACAAACGTCTCAAAAATGAAATCGACAGGAAGTGCAAAATGGCTAAGCAGGGATTGCTAGGGGACAAATGTAAGGATGTAGAGGCTTATCTCACAAGGGGTAAGATAGATACTGCCTACAGGAAAATTAAAGAGACCTTTGGAGAAAAGAGAGCCACTTCTATGAATATCAAGAGCTCAGATGGAAACCAAGTTCCAAGCAAAGAAGGGAAAACAGAAAGGTGGAAGGAGTATATATAGGGTCTATATAAGGGCAATGTACTTGAGGACAAAATTATGGAAATGGAAGAGGATGTAGATGAAGATTTCCTGAGAGTATTCGGGCCTCCCTGGTGATTGGCCGAGAGCAGAAACGAATGATGACGTTGGCGCAAAGTGGGGGAAGGACAGGGAAAAGTGGGAGGCGAGGGATGGAGAGAGGATTAATGGGAGTGAATAGGAGCGGAAGGAAGGAACTGGACGAGACGGGAGGGGTGACCTTGAAGATAACATTTTCGCAGTCGATTGCGTGGACTTCATCTGTTAACTGCAGAGCGTTATTGAAAATGGCGACTAGCTCAACAATACATACGTATACATCTTCGTTCTTTCACGGCTAATCGGCCAGATTTCAATCATTCTTTTCATAAGAGAAAACAGAGATAGCAGAGAAGCTATTCCATGGAGTAAATGCACGCTCCAAGGAATAATAGGGCTTGAAACTATTTTGCATTGATAATCATCGTATGTTAAAGTTTAGGAATCGGTAAGATAAGAAGAGGTATTTCGAGATATGTACTGAGTTATATAATTTATAGAAATTTCTGAAAATATCGCGGAGAGACCGCTGCAAGAGACATTACAACTTGTCGATTTCCGCTTCAGTTCCGTGGCTTACAAAAATTTTCAACAATACATTTTATGACTTTTAACTCTGAAGAGCAGTGTGGTGTTCGTAGCTTGGTTGTTTCGTTATTGAGCTCGTGCATCAAACTGTCGTTGCTCCAATAGCACTTAAATAAGTGTGGAACAAACATATTTGTTTGCTACGTAGTACCCATGGAGTGTTACCATGTATGGAAGTGAAACACGGACGATAAATAGTTTGGACAAGAAGAGAATAGAAGCTTTCGAAATGTGGTGCTACAGAAGAATGCTGAAGATTAGATGGGTAGATCACATAACTAATAAGGAGGTACTGAATAGAATTGGGGGAAGAGGAGTTTGTGGCACAACTTGACCAGAAGAAGGGATCGGTTGGTAGGACATGTTAAAAAATGGTTCAAATGACTCTGAGCACTACGGGACTCAACTGCTGTGGTCATCAGTCCCCTAGAACTTAGAACTACTTAAACCTAACGAAGCTAAGAACATCACACACACCCATGCCGGAGGCAGGATTCGAACCTGCGGTCGTAGCAGCAGCGCGGCTCCGGACTGGAGCGCCTAGAACCGCACAGCCACCACGGCCGGCGGTAGCACATGTTCTGAGGCATCAAGGGATCACCAATTTAGCACTGGAGGGCAGCGTGGAGGGTAAAGATCGTAGAGGGAGACCAAGAAATGCATACACTATGGAGATTCAGAAGGATGTAGGCTGCAGTACGTACTGGAAGATGAAGCAGCTTGCACTGGATAGAGTAGCATGGATAGCTGTATGAAACCAGTCTCAGGACTGAAGACCACAACAACAACAACGTAGTACCTACTCTACGTTAAGCACGTTGGCTTTTTGTCAGTCATACCTGATCGACAATTCAGTCAGTTACACAGAAGTTAGCAGAACAAAAATCAGGCAGTGCGACAGGCATGTGACAGTCTCCTAGACACCGACGCAGCTATCGGATTTTAAAAATCGGTCACACACTTTCTACATCCACATCACTACTTCGAAACTGACACTGAAGTGACACGCAGCCTCTCGAACAGCGATCGGTAGAAACAAATACTTAAATCTTTCCGCCCGAGCCCTAATTTCTCTTCTTTTATTACAATGATCATTTATCCCCTATGCAGATAGGTGTCAACAAAATATTTTTGTATTCGGAGGAGAAAGTTAAAGACTGAAATTTCGTTAAAAGGTCTCGTCACATCGAAAAACGCCATTGTTTTAATGATTGCCACCCCTACTCGCGTATCAATTCCGTGAAACTCTCTCCCCTATTTTGCGATAATACAAAACGAGCTGACCTTTCTTACACTTTTTCGATGTCCTCCGGCAATCATATATGGTAAGGACCCAATACCGCATAGCAATACCCTTAGCACAGGACGGACAAGGGTAGCGTAAGCAGTCTCTTTAGCAGATCTGTTGTACCTTCTGTTCTGCCAGTAAAACGTAGTATTTCGTTTGTCTTCCTCACAACATTATCTATGTAGTCATTCCGATTTACGTCGTTCGTAATAGTAATTCCTAGGTATTTAGTTCATGTGACAGGCATAAAATTAGTGTTATTTATCGTGCATTCCTTTAGTACTCACGTGTATATCTTCATATTTTTCATTATTTTGGGCCAATTTTCACTTTTTACACCATACCGATATCTTGTCTAAATCATTCTGCCTTTTGTTTTGATCTTCTTATGACATTACTTCACGGTAAATCACATCATCATCTACAAAAAATGTCTAAGATGGCTATATAGATTGTCTCCTGAATTATTTATGTAGATTAGAAACAACAGAGGGTGTATAATACTTCCTTGCAGAACGCCAGATATCAATTCTATTTTTCTCGATGATTTATTGTCGAGTACTGCGAACTGTGAGCCCCCTCACTAAAATCACGAATCCAGTTGCACAACTGAGGCTGTACTCCACAGGCAGGCAATGTGATAGAAGCCACTTGTGAGGAATGGTGTCAAAAGCCTTTTGGAAATCTCGAAATATGGAATCAGTTTGAGATCTGCTGCCGATAGCACTCATTGATTCGTGAGAACAAAGAACTAGTTGTGTTTCGCAAGAACAATATTTTCAGAATCCTTGCTGACTGCGTCTTAACAGATCGTTTCCCTCGAGGTAATTCGTAATGTTGAAACACACTGTACAGAGTGAACCTTACTAAAACCAACAAACTGCAGGGACGGATTCCTGACTGGAAATGGACGAAAAATGTTTCTATGAACAGGTGTCCGGAAATGTAGGGTGTGTGCGCAATGAAAAGAAATTGTCCAGGAACACAGTACAGAGCTGCATCGCAACCACGTCACAACGGATGATGTTCGAGGTGGTCTCCATGGGACGCAAACCATGCGTTCGCACGTCGCATCATCGATTGCCGCACTGATGACGGAAGCCCCATACGTGTGATGGTCTGGTGCAAAAACCATCGACAAAATACTTTCCGTAAAGGGAAATCGGCTTCTGGTAATTCTTGCAGTCGTAGTAGTGGTTAGCAGAGTGTCGGTTGTCATACAGGAGTCCCACAATCGTACTTTGGCTTACACCATGTTGGCGGTCCACTTATCTGGAGCTTGTACTAAAGTTCGTCTCAATATCCTGCAGAACTCCGCCCTCCAAATCTGGTGTACCCACAGTCCACCGCCTCCCTGCACGTTCGTCTGTCTGAAAGGACCCATGATCACACAAACGTCAAAAAAGGGTCTTAAATGTTGTGTGATGTGTTTGGTTTCCGTAACGGTGCTTGTTTCGGTGTAACCGTGCTGCCTCTCGACACTTTCCGTCTGCTTGGCTGTACGCAAACACCATCTCGGCCTGTTCCGTACATGAATAGCGGATCATTCTGCTGCTTACAGTACGATGCCTTAGTCGCACAGCCAGCAACACGCAGGGAACACAGGGCACGTTGTCAGAGGAACTTTCATTTGTCAGCGCCATCTAGCGTGGCAATAATGCATTTCCGGACACATGATCATAAAGTGTTTTTCCTCCCTTTCCAGTTAGGACCCGTCTCTGCAGTTTGTCGATTTTAACAATGTTCACCCTGCATATGCCAAACTCCTACTGCAAATCGACGTCAGTAACATGGGTTTCCAATTCATTGAATTACTTCTACCTCGTTTCTTGGATAATCGTGTGACCTGTTCAATTTTTCAGTCTTGAGGTAAGGACCTTTCGTCTAGCGTGCGGTTTTTATGATTATTAAGTACGGAGCTATTATATCAGCACATTCTGAAATGGATCTAATTGGTATACAGTCTAGATTGGATGACGGGCCTTCATTATGCGATTTCAGCTACTTTGCTGCACCAATGATATCTACTTCTAAGTTACTCATTTGACAGCTGTTCTCGGTTCGAATTCAGGAATATTTACTTCGTCTTCTTTGGTGAAGAAATGTAGGAAAACCGTATTTAGTAACTGCGCTGTAGTGCCACTGTCATCAGTGACATTAACATCGCTATCACACAGTGAAGGTGCTGATTGTGTCTTGCCACTTATGTTTCACATACAACCAGAATCTTTATGGATTTTCTGCTAGATTTTGAGACATAATAACGTTGTGGAAACTATTAAAAGCATCTCGCATGGAAATTCACTCAAAATTTTGAATTGTTTTTAAACTTCGACAATCTTTGAATTTAGCGTTTGTTTGAGTGTCGCCCTTTTTTATTCATTGCTTCAGCAACTGTCTCCTGATCAGTTTTGTGTATCATGTGGAGTTGCTTGGTCTCTTATTTCCTTATTTGGTGTAAATCTCTTCGTTCCTATCGATACTATTTCTTTGGATTTAAGTCACATTTGGTCTACGCTTACATAACTGTTCGGTAGTTGTGGAGGCTGCCTCCTAGGAAGGCTTCAAGTGAATTTTTACCAGCTTTTTTAAATAAATATATTTTCCGTTTACCTTTGGTGGGTTTGTAGGTTACGGTACCAAGTATCACTACAACGACCTTGTGGTCACTAATCCTTGTATCCGTCATAAAGATCTCTATTTGTTAGGAATCATTTGCTGCTAAGAAGTGGGAATGTTTTCGCAACCATTTTCAGTTCGAATGAGCTCTGCCACTAATTACTGAAAAATAATTTCAGGAGAAAGCATTTAGCACGATTTCGGACAATGTTTTATGCCTACAACCGACTTTATACAGGTATTTTAGTCAAAATACCGAGGGTATATTGAAGTCACTATGAAGTATTTATATAAACGTATGAGTTGAGTACCTATCTGAAATTAGGCTCAAGTTTTCCTTGAGATGTTCAGCAGCTGTATCATCCGAGTCGGGATGTAGATAACAGACGGGATTATTAATTTACTCTTGTTGTCACGTATATCGTCAACTATCTCACTTGAACTATCTCCTTCAATTTTCCTACAAGATACACTTGTAACAGCAAAAAAGATGCCACCACCAACTGTTTTTTATCTATTCTTTCTGATAACCTCCAAGGCCTTGTAAAAATTACTGCCCAACTTCCTTCTGGTTGTATGTAACCGTTGGACGCGAACTGAGTGTGAAAACAGATGTTCAACTAGCAACTTTTTCACGAAAGATAAATCGATGATCCAAGCAAATAAAATGAGGTGTGATACCGGTCCCTAAGAAATATTTTAGGTCTGATAAAAGATTTTCCGATAAATTCCGGAGGTTTTGATTATTGTATCCATCACTATCTACATCTACACAGAGAGGGTGTTTGTTTTAACCTGAGACAGCTAAATTACTCTAAAATGACGCATCGTAGAAATAAGCCGTTCTAGCTGAATTAGTAAAGGTGACATCTCTCCACAGCTCGTAATCTAGTGGGTAGCTTTGCTACCTCTCACGGGATCCGAGATTCGATTTCCGGCCGGGTTGGGGCTTTTTCTCTGCCCGGGGACTGGGTGTTTGTGTTGTCCTCATCATTCCATCATCATCATCTTCATCATTCGTACTTTCATTTATAGTTCAAATGGTTCAAATGGCTCTGAGCACTATGCGACTTAACTTCTGAGGTCATCAGTCGCCTAGAACTTAGAACTAATTAAACCTAACTAACCTAAGGACATCACACACATCCATGCCCGAGGCAGGATTCGAACCTGCGACCGTAGCGGTCACGCGGTTCCAGACTGAAGCGCCTTTAACCGCACGGCCACACCGGCCGGCCATTTATAGTAGACGGGGTGGTGACAGGAAGGACATCCGGCCACGCCTTAAATTAACAATGCCATATCCGTTCTTAATCATGCCGACCCAGCGCCGAGGAGGGGAAAAAGGACACAAGAGCCGGCTAGAGTGGCCGAGCGGTTCTAGGCGCTACAGTCTGCAACCGCGTGCCCACTACGGTCGCAGGTTCGAATCCCGCCTTGGGCACGGATGTGTGTGGTGTCCTTAGGTTAGTTAGGTTTAAGCAGTTCTAAGTTCTAGGAGACTGATGACCTCAGAACTTAAGTCCCATAATGCTCAGAGCCATTCGAACCAAGGACACAAGAAAAAGAAGAGAAGAAGAGTAAAGGTGACATCTCCGTACTACAACTGACCACCTCCCCACAACTGCTATTGAGTTGGGGGCTCAGCTTTGTATTTTCAAATGTAACCCCCCCCCCCCCCAATTTCATTGCGTACTCGGATTCCACCCCGCCACCATCCTCCCAAAAAAAAAAGAAAAAAAATACGTACAGTTAACTCAAACCATTGTTTTCCATTCGTGGTAGATAGCGCTGTAATCCACAAATATCATGTGTGCCTCTTTTTGGAATTAAGAACCGATGCATTTGATTCCACATTTCATTTAAGATGTATATGTAAAGTCTTGCACTCTAAGTGGTTGATACTGATGTTCAAACTTTATCTGAGTGTTCCAAATATGATTGTACTGTGCGAACAATATGGCTAGACATTGACATTTCTGGCAAATAAGCTATTGTGTGGTAGTAGTTTTCTGTTCCCTACAGGACTGATGGCGCTGAGCCCACAAACCACTGGAATGTTTGATTTCGGTGGCAGCCCTCGAAACCACCATCGGTGTGACTGGTTTCGGTGTGTCTTTCCAATCAACCCCCCCATGAACCATGGACCTTGCCGTCGGTGGGGAGGCTTGCGTGCCTCGGCGATACAGATGGCCGTACCGTAGGTGCAACCACAACGGAGGGGTATCTATTGAGAGGCCAGACAATCATGTGGTTCCTGAAGAGGGGCAGCAACCTTTTCAGTAGCTGCAGGGGCAACAGTCTGGATGATTGACTGATCTGGCTTTGTAACATTAACCAAAACGGCCTTGCTGTGCTGGTACTGCGAACGGCTGAAAGCAAGGGGAAACTACAGCCGTAATTTTTCCCGAGGACATGCAGCTTTACTGTATGATTAAATGATGATGGTGTCCTCTTGGGTAAAATATTCCGGAGGTAAAATAGTCCCCCATTCGGATCTCCTGGCGGGGACTACTCAAGGGGACGTCATTATCAGGAGAAAGAAAACTGGCGTTCTACGGATCGGAGCGTGGAATGTCAGATCCCTTAATCGGTCAGGTAGGTTAGAAAATTTAAAAAGGGAAATGGATAGGTTAAAGTTAGATATAGTGGGAATTAGTGAAGTTCGGTGGCAGGAAAAACAAGACTTTTGGTCAGGTGAATACAGGGTTACAAATACAAAATCAAATAGGGGTAATGCAGGAGTAGGTTTCATAATGAATAAAAAAAATAGGAGTGCGGGTTAGCTACTGCAAGCAGCATAGTGAACGCATTATTGAGGCCAAGATAGACACAAAGCCCATGCCTAGTACAGTAGTACAAGTTTATATGCCAACTAGCTCTGCAGATGATGAAGAAATTGATGAAATATATGACGAGATAAAAGAAATTATTCAGGTAGTGAAGGGAGACGAAAATTTAATTATCATGGGTGACTGGAATTCGTCAGTAGGAAAAGGGAGAGAAGGAAACATAGTAGGTGAATATGGATTGGGGGGAAGAAATGGAAGAGGAAGCCGCCTTGTAGAATTTTGCACAGAGCATAACTTAATCATAGCTAACACTTGGTTCAAGAATCATAAAAGAAGGTTGTATACCTGGAAGAATCCTGGAGATACTAAAAGGTATCAGATAGATCATATAATGGTAAGACAGAGATTTAGGAACAAGGTTTTAAATTGTAAGACATTTCTAGGGGCAGATGTGGATTCTGACCACAATCTATTGGTTATGAACTGCAGATTGAAACTGAAGAAACTGCAAAAAGGTGGGAATTTAAAGAGATGGGACCTGGATAAACTGACTAAACCAAAAGTGTTACAGAGTTTCAGGGACAGCATAAGGGAACAATTGACAGGAATGGGGGAAAGAAATACAGTAGAAGAAGAATGGGTAGCTCTGAGGGATGAAGTAGTGAAGGCAACAGAGGATCAAGTAGGTAAAAAGACGAGGGCTAATAGAAATCCTTGGGTAACAGAAGAAATATTGAATTTAATTGATGAAAGGAGAAAATATAAAAACGCAGTAAATGAAGCAGGCAAAAGGGAATACAAACGTCTCAAAAATGAGATCGACAGAAAGTGCAAAATGGCTAAGCAGGGATGGATAGAGGACAAATGTAAGGATATAGAGGCTTGTCTCACTAGGGGTAAGATAGATACTGCCTACAGGAAAATTAAAGAGACCTTTGGAGAGAAGAGAACCACTTGTATGAATATCAAGAGCTCAGATGGCAACCCAGTTCTAAGCAAAGAAGGGAAGGCAGAAAGGTGGAAGGAGTATATAGAAGGTTTATACAAGGGCGATGTACTTGAGGATAATATTATGGAAATGGAAGAGGATGTAGACGAAGACGAAATGGGAGATAAGATACTGCGTGAAGAGTTTGACAGAGCACTGAAAGACCTGAGTCGAAACAAGGCCCCGGGAGTAGACAACATTCCATTAGAACTACTGATGGCCTTGGGAGAGCCAGTCATGACAAAACTCTACCATCTGGTGAGCAAGATGTATGAGACAGGCGAAATACCCTCAGACTTCAAGAAAAATATAATAATTCCAATCCCAAAGAAAGCAGGTGTTGACAGATGTGAAAATTACCGAAATATCAGTTTAATAAGTCACAGCTGCAAAATACTAACGCGAATTCTTTATAGACGAACGGAAAAACTGGTAGAAGCGGACCTCGGGGAAGATCAGTTTGGATTCCGTAGAAATGTTGGAACACGTGAGGCAATACTAACCTTACGACTTATCTTAGAAGAAAGGTTAAGAAAAGGCAAACCTATGTTTCTAGCATTTGTAGACTTAGAGAAAGTTTTTGACAATTTTAACTGGAATACTCTCTTTCACATTCTGAAGGTGGCAGGGGTAAAATACAGGGAGCGAAAGACAATATCATGTTGTTGTTGTGGTCTTAAGCCCTGAGACTGGTTTGATGCAGCTCTCCATGCTACTCTATCCTGTGCAAGCTTCTTCATCTCCCAGTACCTACTGCAGCCTACATCCTTCTGAATCTCCTTAGTGTATTCATGTCTTGGTCTCCCTATACGATTTTTACCCTCCACGATACCCTCCAGTGCTAAATTGGTGATCCCTTTATGCCTCAGAACATGTCCTACCAACCGATCCCTTCTTGTGGTCAAGTTGTGCCACAAACTCCTCTTCCCCCCAATTCTATTCAGTACCTCCTTATTAGTTATTGTCTAAACTATCTATCGTCCATGTTTTACTTCCATACATGGCTACACTCCACACAAATACTTTAAGAAACGACTTCCTGATACTTAAATCTATACTTGATGTTAACAATATTCTCTTCTTCAGGAACGCTTTCCTTGCCATTGCTAGTCTACATTTTATATCCTCTCTACTTCGAACATCATCAGTTATTTTTCTCCCCAAATAGCAAAACTACTTTACTACTTTAAGTGTCTCATTTCCTAATCTAATTCCCTCAGCATCACCCAACTTAATTCGGCTACATTCAATTATCCTTGTTTTGCTTTTGTTGATGTTCATCTTCTACCCTCCTTTCAAGACACTATCCATTCCGTTCAACTGCTCTTCCAAGTCGTTTGCTGTCCCTGACAGAATTACAGTGTCGTCGGCGAACCTGAAAGTTTTTATTTCTTCTTCATGTATTTTAATACCTACTCCGAATTTTTCTTTTTTTTCCTTTACTGCTTGCTCAATATACTGGTTGATTAGCATCGGGGAGCGGCTACAGCCCTGTCTCACTCCCTTCCCAACCACTGCTTCCCTTTCATGCCCCTCGACTCTTATAACTGCCATCTGGTTTCTGTAAAAATTGTAAATAGCCTTTCGCTCCCTGTGTTTTACCCCTGACACCTTTAGAATTTGAAAGAGAGTATTCCAGTCAACATTGCCAAAAGCTTTCTCTAAGTCTACAAATGCTAGAGACGTAGGTTTGCCTTTCCTTAATCTTGCTTCTAAGATAAGTCGTAAGGTCAGTATTGCCTCACGTGTTCCAATATTTCTACGGAATCCAAACTGATCTTCCCCAAGGTCGGCTTCTACCACTTTTTCCATTCGTCTGTAAAGAATTCGCGTTAGTATTTTGCAGCTGTGACTTATTAAACTGATAGTTTGGTAATTTTCACATCTGTCAACACCTGCTTTCTTTGGGATTGGAATTATTATATTCTTCTTGAAGTCTGAGGGTATTTCGCCAGTCTCATACATCTTGCTCACTGGATGGTAGAGTTTTGTCAGGACTGGCTCTCTCAAAGTCGTCAGCAGTTGTAATGGAATGTTGTCTACTCCCGGGGCCTTGTTTCGACTCAGGTCTTTTAGTGCTCTGTCAAACTCTTCACTCCGTATCGTATATCCCATTTCATCTTCATCTACATCGTCTTCCATTCCCATAATATTGTCTTCAAGAACATCGCCCTTGTATAGACCCTCTATATACTCCTTCCAACTTTCTGCTTTCCTTTCTTTGTTTAGAACTGGGTTTCCATCTGAGCTCTTGATATTCGAACAAGTGGTTCTCTTTTCTCAAAAGGTCTCTTTAATTTTCCTGTAGGCAGTGTCTATCTTAGCCCTAGTATGCCTCTAATAGCTTACATTTTTCCTCTAGCCATGCCGGTTTAGCCATTTTGCACTTCCTGTCGATCTTATTTTTGAGACGTTTGTATTCCTCCAGAATGAGATTTTCACTCTGCAACGGAGTGTGCGCTGATATGAAACTTCCTGGCAGATTAAAACTGTGTGCCCGACCGAGACTCGAACTCGGGACCTTTGCCTTTCGCGGGCAAGTGCTCTACCAACTGAGCTACCGAAGCTCGACTCACGGCCGGTACTCACAGCTTTACTTCTGCGAGTATCTCGTCTCCTACCTTCCAAACTTGACAGAAGCTCTCCTGCGAACCTTGCAGAACTAGCACTCCTGAAAGAAAGGATATAGCGGAGACATGGCTTAGCCACAGCCTGGGTGATGTTTCCAGAATGAGATTTTCACACAGTTTTAATCTGCCAGGAAGTTTCATATCAGCGCACACTCCGCTGCAGAGTGAAAATCTCATTCTGGAAACATCCCCCAGGCTGTGGCTAAGCCATGTCTCCGCTATATCCTTTCTTTCAGGAGTGCTAGTTCTGCAAGTTTCGCAGGAGAGCTTCTGTAAAGTTTGGAATGTAGGAGTCGAGATACTGGCAGAAGTGAAGCTGTGAGTACCGGCCGTCAGTCGTGTTTCGGTAGCTCAGTTGGTAGAGCACTTACCCGCGAAAGGCAAAGGTCCCGAGTTCGAGTCTCGGTCGGGCACACAGTTTTAATCTGCCAGGAAGTTTGTATTCCTTTTAGACTGCTTCATTTACTGAATTTTTATATTTTCTCCTTTCATCAAGTAAATTCAATGTTTCTTCTGTTACCCTAGAATTTCTACTAGCCCTCGTCTTTTTACCTACTTGATCCTCTGCTGCCTTCACTACCTCATGCCTCAGAGCTACCCATTCTTCTTCTGCTGTATTTCTTTCCCCCATTCCTGTCAATTGTTCCCTTATGCTTTCCCTGAAACTCTGTACAGCCTCTGGTTTAGTCAGTTTATCCAGGTCCCATCTCCTTAAATTCCCACCTTTTTGCAGTTTCTTCAGTTTTAGACACTATCACATGCTGTTGTAAAATTGACGAAAACCGCACCAGTTTTAAAGTGTTGTTCGTAGCCCGTCTCAATGAACTTTGTTAATCCGAGGATCTAAATCTCGCAGTTTCGATTGGGTATGAAGCGGGCTTGGTCGATAGGCAGAGATTCCAGTATGATTGGATTTAATCTGTTGTAAAGCAGACGCTCAAGCATTTTATATGCTACACTTAACAGAAGAAGACAGATGAAGCCCATATGTAAGCTAAGGAGACTTTTGGAGAATAGTAAAGCATATATATGTTTGTCAAGCTCTCAGATGATAAACCAGTACTAACTAGTAAGCAAAGAAGGGAAAGCCGAAAAGTTGGAGGAGTATATAGAGGATCTATTTACAGGGAACAACCTTCAGGACAATATTACACTCCTGGAAATTGAAATAAGAACACCGTGAATTCATTGTCCCAGGAAGGGGAAACTTTATTGACACATTCCTGGGGTCAGATACATCACATGATCACACTGACAGAACCACAGGCACATAGACACAGGCAACAGAGCATGCACAATGTCGGCACTAGTACAGTGTATATCCACCTTTCGCAGCAATGCAGGCTGCTATTCTCCCATGGAGACGATCGTAGAGATGCTGGATGTAGTCCTGTGGAACGGCTTGCCATGCCATTTCCACCTGGCGCCTCAGTTGGACCAGCGTTCGTGCTGGACGTGCAGACCGCGTGAGACGACGCTTCATCCAGTCCCAAACATGCTCAATGGGGGACAGATCCGGAGATCTTGCTGGCCAGGGTAGTTGACTTACACCTTCTAGAGCACGTTGGGTGGCACGGGATACATGCGGACGTGCATTGTCCTGTTGGAACAGCAAGTTCCCTTGCCGGTCTAGGAATGGTAGAACGATGGGTTCGATGACGGTTTGGATGTACCGTGCACTATTCAGTGTCACCTCGACGATCACCAGTGGTGTACGGCCAGTGTAGGAGATCGCTCCCCACACCATGATGCCGGGTGTTGGCCCTGTGTGCCTCGGTCGTATGCAGTCCTGATTGTGGCGCTCACCTGCACGGCGCCAAACACGCATACGACCATCATTGGCACCAAGGCAGAAGCGACTCTCATCGCTGAAGACAACACGTCTCCATTCGTCCCTCCATTCACGCCTGTCGCAACACCACTGGAGGCGGGCTGCACGATGTTGGGGCGTGAGCGGAAGACGGCCTAACGGTGTGCGGGACCGTAGCCCAGCTTCATGGAGACGGTTGCGAATGGTCCTCGCCGATACCCCAGGAGCAACAGTGTCCCTAATTTGCTGGGAAGTGGCGGTGCGGTCCCCTACGGCACTGCGTAGGATCCTACGGTCTTGGCGTGCATCCGTGCGTCGCTGCGGTCCGGTCCCAGGTCGACGGGCACGTGTACCTTCCGCCGACCACTGGCGACAACATCGATGTACTGTGGAGACCTCATACCCCACGTATTGAGCAATTCGGCGGTACGTCCACCCGGCCTCCCACATGCCCACTATACGCCCTCGCTCAAAGTCCGTCAACTGCACATACGGTTCACGTCCACGCTGTCGCGGCATGCAACCAGTGTTAAAGACTGCGATGGAGCTCCGTATGCCACGGCAAACTGGCTGACACTGACGGCAGCTAGCGCCATTCGACGGCCAACACCGCGGTTCCTGGTGTGTCCGCTGTGCCGTGCGTGTGATCATTGCTTCTACAGCCCTCTCGCAGTGTCCGGAGCAAGTATGGTGGGTCTGACACACCGGTGTCAATGTGTTTTTTTTCCATTTCCAGGAGTGTATTTAAAGGGAAGAGGAAGTATGTAAAGATGAGAGAAGAATTAGAGCACTGAAAGACCAAAGTCTAATTAAGGCCCCTGAGTAGACGACATTCCCCCAAAATTACTGAGATCCTTGGGAGATCCAGACATAATGAAACTACTCCACCTCGTGTGCAAGAAAGATGAGATAGGGTAAATTCCTCTGCACTTCACGAATAATGTAATAATTGTAAGTCCAAACAATGCAAGTGCTTACTAGTGTTACTATTACAGAATGTTTTTCTTAATAATTCAAGCTTGCAAAATACTGAAACGAGCTATTTACAGAAAATGGAAAAACTGGTGGAAGTCAACGTCGTGGAAGAGTAGTTCTGATTCAACAGAAATGAAGGAACATGTGAGGCAGCACTGCCGCTATGATTTATTAGGTAAAGTTAAAGAAAGGGAAATATACAATGTCAAAAGGTTGTAGATTTAAAGAAAGCTTTTGACAATATTGACTGGAACACATTCTTTGGAATTCTGAAGGTAGAAAGACTAAAATACAGAGAGGGAATGGTTATTTGAAACAGCCACATGGCTGTTATAAGAGACGAGTGACATGAAACGGATGAATTGATTGAAGAAGGAGTGAGACAGAGTATTAGATTCATCCCCATGTCATTCAATCGGTACATTGAGCAAGCAGTAAATGAGACAATGGAGAAATTAGAAAAAATAATTGAAGTTGAGGCTGAAATGACATAAATTTTGTATTTCTGTCAGAGACAGCGGAGAATGTGAAAAAGCAGTTGAATGGAATGAATAGGGTCTTGGAAAGTGGTTATAACATAAACTTCAACAAAAGTAAAACAAAGATACTTGGATTTACGAGATGCGACAATAAATTTATGAGACTGATGTGAGAAAAAATGTTTCTAACCGTTTTAGTGTTATCTCGTTCAGAGTAGTTCCCTTCTGATTGCACACACTTTTTCCAGCGCTTCTTCCACTGATGGTAACATTTATGGAACTCATCTTTTGTAATATCATCCAAGACCCTCGTCATATCTTCTTGGACATCTTGTGTTGTTTGAAAATGGTGTCCCTTGACCGCCGTTTTGATTCTTGGAAACAGAAAAAGTCCCACGGGGCGTTATCTGGTGAATAAGGTGGCTGTGGTAGTAATGAATTTGTTTTGAGGTTAAAAATTGCTGTACTGACAGAGCAGTATTGTATGGCGCATTATCGTGATGCAGAATCCAATTATCAGTAATGTTGGCACAGACACGAAGAACTCTTTTACGAAGTCCTTCTAAAATTTCTTTGTAGCAATACTGGTTAACTGTTTGTCCAGGAGGCACCCACTCTTTATGAACGATTCGATTAGACTCAAAGAAGCACACAAGCATGAATTTCATTTTTGACTTTGACATGCGAGCTTTTTTTCGTCTGGATGATCCCTTTGAGCACCATTGCTAACTTTTGCGTTTTTTCTCTGGATTGCACTATAAAAAGCCAACTTTCGTCACCAGTGATAACACGGCTCAACAATTCTGAATTGATTTCCGTATGCTCTGCCACATTTTTCCGTGTTTCTCGCTGTTGTGGTGCGAGATTTTTGGTGACCATTTTTGCACAAATCTTTCTTATACCAAGATCTTCAGTTATTATTAGACGAACAGTTTCTCGATTGATCTTCAGTTCTTCTGCAATCATTTTCACGGATAATCTTCGTCCAGATCGTATGAGTTGACACGCCCTGGCCAAGTAGACATCCGTGTGTGAGGTTGATGGTCGTCCACTGCGTTCTTTATCTTCAACATTCGTTCTGCCTTCACTATACATTTTATGCCGACGAAAAACTTGGGATCTTGTCATAACCTCCTCTCCAAACGCCTTCTGAAGCTTACCGTAAGTTGTTGTCGCGTTTTCACCCAATTTAACGCAAAAAGAAATGGCGTACCGTTGCGCAATATTATGCGGTTCGATTTCCGTGATGAGAGGGACAAACATATGTTAACTTATTACATCACAACTCACGACTGAGCAGTTGCATCGATGTGCCGCTTGGACTAGAAGCAGCTTATAAACCCAGGTCAATGGTATTGTGCCTATGCAAGCCTGCAGGGTTGCTACATCTTGCAAAGGAAATAAGTCTCATTACTTTGTTGTAGCACCTCGTAGTCTTATCAAATTAGGTGCTGATGAAGGAATTAGATTAGGAAGTGAGACATTAGAATAAATCGATGAGTTCTGCCTTTTGTGCCACAGAATAACAGATTATGTCCGTATTATAGGGTTATAAAATAGCAAGAAAAGCGTTTCTAAAAAAGCGAAATTTGTTAACACTGAATATAAATTTAAGATTTATAAATTTTCTTGAAGTCATTTGTCTGAAATGTAGCATTGTATGGAAGTGAAACGTGGACGAGAAGCAAGTTCAGCCAATGGGATACCAGGAGCTTTTCAAGTGTCAGGCTGCAGAACAATGCTGAAGCTTAGTTGGTTGGATCGTGTAATTAATGAGAAGGCGTTATGCATACAGGCAGCCGATTAAAAAGTGATGTAGAGTGGAATAGTTAATTGCAGATGAAGAAGCTTGTGCAGGGTATAGTAGTGTGGACAGCTGCATCGAACCAGTCTTTATACTAAAGACCACAGCAATAACAATTCGCAACTACACTGGCGCTAGAGCTCCTTCAACATGAGGTCGTCATTTAACTACAGTTGCGAGATCTGTCGCTGGACTTTAATGCTATTTAAGTGAGGAATTTGGTCCTGAAGGTGCCACGTTGGACAGTTGCTGATGTGTATAGATTGTTTGCACAGATATGACAGACGTTACAACGAACAACGATAGCTCGGTCCCAAAAATGGGAGCTACTGCGCCTTCTTTAATGCTAGATATATTGTTAATATTCTAAATGCCATCAGTGTAGGGCACCATACATAGTACTTGTCGCACACGGTATACTGAACGGTTGACCAGTGCCCCTTGAAGCCGTATAAGGATGTCGTACGCTAAAAATGGCTATAACGTCTTTGACTCGTCGATCAACACTCTGCCTCATGTGGTTTTACGCGTCTGAGATTAGTTTTATCTTATTAACAAGAAATTGTAATTTCAGAGAGCTTCTGTACAATAGTTTTGAGGGCTACGGTAATTCTTTCCTCTGTTGAAGCTCGAAACCATACACGAAGAAGGACCTGAGTTCAAAATCAATACAGTCTTAAGAGCAGACCTCTAGTTCAACTTCACTTTACTCTCTCGACTATTTCACATTCTCAATTCATCTAATGGAACTGCAGAACTGTTCCTAGAAAAAAGGAAAGGTATTAAATCCTGATATTAGGTTGCTGCGTAGGTTCTTCCCGTTTTTGTTTTGCATGTTGGTATACCGGATTCCGGTAGTTGTTGGTTTATTTACTGATAGCTCACTGTTGCTATTTGAGTTCACATGTTGTCATATCGTTATTTGTACATAGTGAGTGGAGCTGTGGACCCTAGGAAATGGAGTGTCAAATGGAGAAATCAGAACATCGGCGACGTTTTCTTTTGTTTCAGTAGAGTTGTGAAGCAACGGAAGCAGCCAGAAACATTTGCGCCGTGTATGGGGATAATACCATTAGACAGAGCACGGCAAGAAAATTGTTTTCTCGTTTTAAGGAGAATAATTTTGACATTAGTGACTCTCCACGTTCAAGAAGACATTCGGGGTTTGATGAAGATCGTTTATACACAGTGATCGATAATGACCCGCGTCTGTATATTCGAGAACTGACAAATGTGTTGAAATAGGATCATTCAACAATCGTGCGAGATTTGCAGGTAATGGGGAAGGTTAAAAAATCGGGTGTATGTACCGCATCCTCTAAGCCAAAATCACAAAAATCAGCAGGTGGCTACATGTGCAACTCTGCTTGCTTATCATCAATTGGCTTGCTCGTTATCAATCGGCTCAAGAACAACGTTGACCATTCCCGTTCTGTATTCTTACTGCTGACGAGAAATGGTGTCTTTATGCTAACATAAAGAAAGGAAATGAATGGTTGAAAGAAAACAAAGCAGTTATTCCCTACACAAAGACCTGTGCGCATCCACAAAAATAATGTTATGCATATAGTGGAATAGCGACAGTGTGGTGTACTACGAATTACGTCCGCGAGGTGTAACCACCGCTGCTGACTTTTGCTGTCGACAACTGAGACGTCTTGCAGACGCATTTCATGAACAACGACCAGGAAGACTGCGTTACGTGACGCTACTCCACGACAACGCCCACCCGCATTCTGCTAGACTCACAGAAAATAGTTTACAGGAGTTATGTAGGGAAGCCCTTCCGCGCCCATCTTATTCGTCTGATCTTGCTCCCTCAGATGTTACCTTTCCGCTCGCTGTCGATTAATCTTCAAGGAACTTCCTTTCCGGATTAAAATCCTCTCCGAACGTGGTTCGACAAGTTCTTCACCTCAAAGCCACGTGATTTCTGCAGCCGCGGAATCCGACAGTTATCCCAGCGTTAGCAGACTGTTGTAAATAGTGAGGGAGAACATATTATTGATGCCCAAAGTCTCTGTTATGTGTTATCTGTTGTTTTATTAAACTTACGGTAAAACGCCTATGCACCAACTCAATAAATTTCAGTTCAGTATTGTGAGACAATTTCTAGGTCTAAATCCGACATTGTAGATGCAGAACGTTAAGCAATAATTAATATCGTTCCACCGCATTGTCCAAGCGTCCTTTTCTTTCCCTGACTCATTAGTTTTCTTGGAAGCCGGTTTATGAAGATATTAAGTGGCGCAGTAGCGCATATAACAAGACTGATATCAGTAACGATGATTACTATCTAATCAAGCATCCATACCATACTCATTACTCACGTAAACTCACGACTCCCACACACAGAATATTACTTTCTGGCGCACATGAGCAGCAGCTTCAATCTTATGGCGGATTCCTCAAGGCTGGCGGTGTGTTTGCAGCTAAGATGGAGCGGACTAATGATTCTATCTTTACGTCCGTGCAAGGACTTTTTTTTTTTTTTGTTTTGGTTTTAGGGCGCAAAACTGCTATGGTCATTAGCGCCCAGCCTGTGACTTAGGAAACAGTAAAAAAACCGAAACTGAAAATCAGCAGCAATGGGAACAAAGTCATAAAATTGGAGAAACTAAAAGCAGAAGGAAGGCTTAAAAATCCACTACAGAAAGGGGGTGGTTGTCCCCAAAAAAAGCTTCAAATGACTGACGTCATTTCACTAGCACGAATAAACTGGAGAACGCGGTCGGCTGAGCGCGTGTCATCTGCTAAAATCGACGATAGATCAGGCGATAGCTGTAGACGGGCGCGTAACGGATTAAAATAGGGGCATTCAATTAAAAGGTGTCTTACCGTCCACAGTTGAGAGCAGTGGGGACAGAGTGGGGGAGGATCGCCGCTTAAAAGATGTCGATGGCTAAAAAGACAGTGCCCTATCCGGAGTCGAGTTAAAATTACCTCCTCCCGACGACGCGTTCGGGAGGAAGAAGTCCAAGCGCAAGGAAGAGCTTTCACTTCCCGCAATTTATTATTGGGAAGTGTTGACCAATGCGCATGCCATAAATGGGCAACTTTGCGACATAAACCGCTCCGTATATCGGTGAAGGGAAGCGACTGAATAGCTGGCCGAGGAAGAGAGACTGCAGCCTTGGCCGCTATATCGGCCGCCTCATTCCCACAGATACCAGCGTGTCCCGGGAGCCAGAGGAACGCCACCGAGACGCCCCCCAGATGGAGCAAGCGCAGACAGTCCTGAATCCGGTGGACCAGAGGGTGCACAGGGTAAAGAGCTTGGAGACTGAGGAGAGAGCTGAGAGAATCCGAGCAGATAACGTACTGTATCCGCCGATGGCGGCGGATGTAGTGGACAGCCTGGAGAACAGCGTAAAGCTCCGCAGTATACACCGAACACTGGTCGGGAAGCCGAAATTCATTTGGGGTGTCGCCAACAATATAGGCACTCCCTACACCTAACGATGTTTTCGAGCCGTCGGTGTAAGTAAATGTGGCGTCCGTCATTTGTGCACATAGAGCAGCAAATGCCCGACGATAAACAAGTGTAGGGGTACCATCCTTGGGAAATCGACAAAGGTCACGGAGCAGGCAGATCCGGGGACGGAGCCAAGGCGGTGCTGTACCCCAAGTTGTCAAGAAGGTTTTAGGAAAGCGGAAGGAAAGAGAATGGAGCAGTTGACGGAAGCGGACTCCCGGGGGTAGTAGGGAGGAGGAGCGGCCAGCATACCCTACATCAAATGAGGCGTCGAAAAAAAGGGCATGGGCTGGATTAGCAGGCATGGAAGACAGATGGCTAGCATAACGACTTAGAAGGACCGCTCGCCGATTGGACAACGGAGGTTCAGCAGTCTCAGCATAAAGGCCTTCCACAGGGCTAGTGTAAAAAGCTCCAGACACTAAACGTAATCCACGGTGGTGGATAGAGTCGAGACGCCGAAGAATAGACGGCCGAGCAGAGGAGTAGACTATGCTTCCATAATCCAATTTCGAGCGCACTAAGGCGCGATAGAGGCGGAGAAGGACCACTCGGTCCGCTCCCCAGGAGGTACCATTCAGGACACGGAGGGTGTTAAGCGATCGCAGACAGCGAGCCGAAAGATAGGAAACGTGGGAGGACCAGCACAGTTTTCTGTCAAACATAAGACCCAAGAATTTAGCGACGTTTGAAATCGGAAGGTTGACAGGACCTAGATGTAAGGAGGGCGGAAGAAACTCCTTACGTCGCCAAAAATTAACACAAACGGTCTTACTGGGAGAGAAACGGAAGCCTGTTTCGATGCTCCAAGAGTGGAGGCGATCGAGACATCCTTGAAGACGTCGTTCAAGAAGGCTGGTCCGTTGAGAGCTGTAGTAGATCGCAAAATCATCCACAAAGAGGTAGCCCGAGACATCGGGAAGGAGACAATCCATAATTGGATTTATAGCGATGGCAAACAGTACAACACTCAGCACGGAGCCCTGGGGTACCCCGTTTTCTTGGGAGAAAGTGCGGGAGAGAGTAGTGTTCACCCGCACCCTAAATGTGCGCTCTGCCGTAAATTCGCGAAGAAAAAGGGGCAGCCGGCCTCGAAAGCCCCAAGAGAACAGTGTGCGGAGGATGCCTGTCCTCCAACAGGTATCGTATGCTCTCTCCAGATCAAAAAATATTGCTACCGTTTGGCGTTTCCGGAGAAAATTGTTCATGATATAAGTGGAGAGAGCAACAAGATGGTCAACTGCAGAACGATGCTTTCGGAATCCGCATTGGGCAGGTGTTAAAAGACTGCGGGATTCCAGCCACCACGCTAAACGGTAATTCACCATACGCTCCAAAACCTTACAGACACTACTCGTGAGAGAAATGGGGCGATAGCTAGAGGGGAGATGTTTGTCCTTTCCAGGTTTCGGAACAGGAACGACGATAGCTTCCCGCCATCGTCTGGGAAAAGTACTGTCGGTCCAAATTCGATTATAAAGGCGAAGGAGGTAACGCAGACTATGGGTTGATAAATGCAGCAACAGTTGGACGTGGATACCATCTGGTCCTGGGGCGGAGGAGCGAGAAGAAGAGAGTGCATGTTGGAGTTCCCGCAAGGAGAAAACAGTATTGTAGCTTTCGCGATTTTGAGAGGAGAAAGCAAGAGGTCGCACTTCCGCTGCACGTTTCTTCGGGAGAAACGCTGGCGGGTAATTTGAAGAGCTCGAAATCTCGGCAAAGTGCTGACCCAACGAGTTAGAAATTGCGACGGGGTCCACTAATGTGTCATGCGCGACAGTGAGCCCAGAGACCGGGGAGAAACTAGGCGCGCCTGAGAACCGTCGAAGCCGACTCCAAACTTCCGAGGAGGGAGTGAAGGTGTTAAATGAGCTAATAAAGAATTTCCAGCTTGCCTTCTTGCTATCGCGGATGACACGACGGCATCGCGCTCGTAGCTGCTTATAGCGGATACAGTTGGCCAAAGTAGGATGGTGGCGGAAAACGCGGAGAGCACGTCGCCGCTCACGTAGTGCATCACGGCATGCCTCGTTCCACCAAGGAACTGGGGGGCGCCGGGGCAATTCGGAGGTGCGTGGTATTGAATGTTCCGCAGCTGTAAGAATAACGTCGGTAATATGTGTGACCTCATCGTCGACGCTGGGAAAGTGACGGTCATCGAATGTCGCTAGAGACGAAAAAAGTGTCCAATCGGCTTGAGCAAACTTCCAGCGTCGCGGGCGCATATATGGCCGTTGAGGCTGCAGTCTAAGGACACATGGAAAGTGGTCACTCGAGTGTGTATCATCAAGGGCGAACCATTCGAAGCGCCGAGCTAGCGGAACAGTACCGACCGCAAGGTCCAAATGAGATAAATTTGCCGTGGAGGCAGACAAAAACGTAGGGACCCCAGTGTTGAGGCAAATTAGATCTGCTTGGTGGAAGACGTCTAGCAATAGTGAGCCACGTGGACAAGGATGTGGAGATCCCCAAAGCGGGTGGTGGGCATTGAAGTCCCCAACCAGCAAATATGGGGGTGGAAGCTGACCAAGAAGATGAAGGAGATCAGCTCGTGCCATTGGTGTGGACGATGGAATGTATACAGTACAAAGAGAGAACGTGTATCCGGAAAGGGAAAGACGGACGGCGACAGCTTGGAAGGAAGTGTTTAAATGGATTGGGTGATAATGGACAGTTTCATGGAGAAGAATCATGAGTCCTCCATGTGCTGGAGTGCCTTCAACAGAGGGGAGATCATATCGGACAGACTGAAAATGAGGGAGAACAAAGCGGTCATGGGGACGCAGCTTTGTTTCCTGAAGACAGAAGATGACCGGCGAGTAGGATTGTAAGAGGATCGACAATTCATCCCGATTGGCTCGAATACCGCGGATATTCCAGTGGATAATGGACATAGGGTGAACAGAAAATGGAGGAATGTGACCAAGGTCGCTGTCAACTCAACGACTGCTCTGAGCTTGCGACCGACAGCATGGAATGGCATTCAGCCGAAGGCAGAAGATCCTGATCCATAGGTTGGTCAGGAGCAGCTCCTGCCACCAGCTACCGGCCGGTTGATCGGCCGCCAGCAGTGCGCCTCGGCGACACAGAAGACGGCCGAGGGCGACTTCCGCCAGGTGGTACTGTAGATGGGACACGCCTTGGCGGAGAAGGAGAGGAACTGGGTTTCTTTGTAGCCTTCTTAGAAGTATGATGTTTAGAGGAAGGAGGAACCGATGGTTGGGAAGTTGCTGTACGTAAAAACTCCTCACGAGTATGCTCTTTTTTCGAAGTCTTGGTGTCTGACTTTTGGGCTCGAGATTTAGCAGAACTCGACGAAGGGTGAGCCAGAGAGTGGGCAGGCGAAAGTGGTGAGGTTGAACGGGCGATCTTTGCGCTGGCCGATCTGACGACCGTGGCATTAAAGGTGAGGTCGCAAGTCTGCGTGGCCGCCTCCTTTGTTGGCCGATGAGAAGCAAGGACAGCGCTGTATTTTCCTTTCTGAGGCACGGTGGGCTGTCGACTGGCGAATAATTTTCGAGCAGCAAAGGTCGACACCTTTTCCTTTACTCTAATTTCCTGGATGAGCTTTTCGTCCTTAAAAACGGGACAATCTCGAGAGGAAGCGGCGTGGTCACCCATACAGTTGATGCAGCGAGGGGATGGAGGTGGACAAGCACCCTCATGGGCATCCCTGCCACACGTAACACATTTGGCCGGATTGGAACAGGACTGGCTGGTGTGATTGAACCGCTGGCACCGATAGCAACGCGTAGGGTTCGGGACGTAAGGGCGAACGGAAATTATCTCATAGCCGGCTTTCATTTTCGATGGTAGTTGAACTTTGTCAAATGTCAGGAAGACAGTGCGGGTTGGAATGATGTTCGTGTCAACCCTTTTCATAACCCTATGAACAGCCGTTACGCCCTGGTCAGACAGGTAGTGCTGAATTTCTTCGTCAGACAGTCCATCGAGGGAGCGTGTATAAACGACTCCACGCGAGGAATTTAAGGTACGGTGCGGTTCCACCCGGACAGGGAAGGTGTGTAGTAGTGACGTACGCAGCAATTTTTGTGCCTGGAGGGCACTGACTGTTTCTAACAACAGGGTGCCATTCCGTAATCTGGAACAAGACTTTACAGGACCTGCAATTGCGTCGACACCTTTCTGAATAATGAAAGGGTTGACCGTGGAGAAGTCGTGACCTTCGTCAGACCGAGAAACAACAAGGAACTGTGGCAACGATGGAAGAACTGACTGTGGTTGAGACTCAGTGAACTTACGTTTGTGAGCAGACATAGTGGAAGGTGAGGAAACCATTGCGGAAGAATCCCCCATGATTACCGGCGTCTCCGATGGCGCGCTCCTCCCTTGTGGGGGCCCTCTCTGAGGGCACTCCCGCCTTAGGTGATTGTTCACACCTCAGGTCACACCTCCCGACCTCCCGACAAACGGACGGAGGGACCAATCGGCACTTTCGGAAGGTATCAGCTCGGGTAATCACCCCTCTCTGGGCCTGGCCGTTACCAGGGGGTACGTACGTGTCCGACCTGTCTACCTGGGGCGGGGAATTACGCGTTACCCCGTCACCGGCTACGCATGGAAGTGCGTGGGTTGGCCTTCAGACACGCACAGGGAGGAAGAAAGAGAAAGGGAAAGGAAAGAAGAGAGGTCTCAAACGCCGCAGCGGAGAAGGTAGAGAGAAGAGGTAAGGAAAAGAGAAGGACAAAGGAAGGATGAAGACTTACAAGCAAGGAAGGAAGGCGAAGAATGTAGTACATGTACAAGCGTCCGTCTCCGGACGTAGGCACAAACCATAACCCCAGAGAAAGGGAAAGAAAGAGCCAGAGGTGAAGGGGGGGGGGGGTGGCGAAGATGGGGGATGGGGAAGGATGCGGAAAGGGAAGGTATGCAGCCCGGAAAGGAAGGAAGGCCACATCAGCTCGGGGTCCCGTGCTCGCTACGCACGTATCCACAAAAGAGTTGTGGGTCCCCTGGGGGGCCGTGCAAGGACGTCTGAATACTGCAGGAAGGCGGTGTGTTCGCAGCTAAGATAGAGCAGACTAATGATTCTATCTTTACGTCTCTGCAAGGACGTCTGCAGACTGCAGGAGCACCTCGGCAGACATGTAATTCAGTTCTTGGGAAATTTATTCAGATTATACTGCACTTCATGACCCAGTCCGAAACCTAGATCGTGTACATAAAAGCAAATGACTGTAAAAGAAACCAAAAATCAAGAAAGAAAGGGAATCTTCTTTTTTAATAATTACAATATTTTTCTAAGAATGTAAATAATACTAGGAGCACGAAAGTCTCACTAAACGTAGGTCCATAAAGGAACCGTTTGTAAGATAATCGTGATTTTGTGGTTACCGAAGTGATTCTCTGTAAAAACCACATGCAGGCCGGTGGTGTGGCTTTGTTTACATTTTTAAGACGTGGAATACTAAACAGAATGTATATGCAAATACAGTAAACAGTCAAAATGCCATTCATGTCTGTTGTTTGTGGAGCGTCTGTTGTGTTGCACGAGTGTTGCTGGTAACATGAAACATTATAGCAATGAATAGTACGCGGATATGCATCTCATGTACGGTAGGGCTAACGGCAAAGCACGGAAGGCTGCATGCTTCTACCAAGACACTTACCCTACTCTAAGGCACCCAGAGAGCTGTAGGGTGTACGATGGTGCATCAGCGCCTCCGACGAACTGGATCTTTGAACATACTGTAGGTGTTTTTGGGCCTGCACGAATTACACCTGTGCTTGAGGATGTAGTTCTGGAAATAGACGAATTCTCTTCTGGTTTCTAGACAAGGGGACGTTCCACACAAATTCCAGGACTGAGCGACAGAAGTGTTTCGAGAATAATGCTGCGCAATGATATGTACCCGTACTAACGCCAATGAGTTCTGTGTCTTGCTGAAGCGGACTTTGATCCAAGACAAAATTTCAGCCAGTGAATGCAAGAACAAGCCATAGGCAACCCTATGTTTGACAGTAGTATTTTATTTACATAGGAAGCAGGGTTCACTTGTGATGGTGTGATTAATTATCACAGTTTTCACGTTTTGAGTCATTTAGGCTCCAAGCCACGTGTTGTACATGAATCTCCACATCAGACGTTATTCACTGAACTAGGTGATCGTCGTTTTGGGCAGTGAATGTTACCAAACAATTTCAGTGGACGAAATTACCTTCAGTTGTTGCGTTATCACCTTTCACGATTGCTTGAGGATTTCCGTTTGCGCAACGTCACAGTATGTCATACAGATATGATGGAACATCGTGGTAGTTTCCTGCTATGGTGAGACAACACCTAAGGCGCTGATACGGCCAATGATGGACTGGACGACGAGCGCCTGTTCAAAAATGGCTCTGAGCACTATGGGACTCAACATCTTAGGTCATAAGTCCCCTAGAACTTAGAACTACTTAAACCTAACTAACCTAAGGACATCACACACACCCATGCCCGAGGCAGGATTCGAACCTGCGACCGCAGCAGTCCCGCGGTTCCGGACTGCAGCGCCAGAACCGCTAGACCACCGCGGCCGGCGAGCGCCTGTACCGTGGGCTGCAAGATCACTTGATCCAAACCCACGGATATTTGTGTTTTGGGCCACATTCAATTAATGAGGTTGTAGAACTGGAGCAAAGATTTGTCAGTGCTTATCAAGAATTTCGAAATGATCCGTGTGGATCTGAAAAGATGCGCAACACTTTCCAGCGACGGGTACAGACATTCATCCGGGTACAAGAATGACTGTTTGAACACTTCCTTTACCTACGAATACAGTTATATCACTGTTGTCGTGTTGATTCAGAACACCTTCACTTGTACCACAGTATCTCAATAACTTTTCTTAGCGTTATACAGTATTGGTTCCTTTGTCTGAGTGGAATGGTGTTTACACAGAATGAAGTCCGTGGCTGCTGGTAACCACAAAGACGCAGTTTTCTCACAAACAGTTCGTTTGCGGATCTATGTTTACGTAGAGTCTTTGTGCTTCTAGTGTCGGGTACTTTCAACTGTATGCGTTTTCGTCATTAATTATGATACACTTGTAGAGCGCATACCAGAGTGTTAAAGGGCGGAAGGACTCGTTATTACGTGGGTTATCTTTAACGACTTTTACTGAAACTCAAATACGAGCCGCGCAGGGTAGCCGCGCGGTTTAGGGCGCCTTGTAACGGTCGGTGCGGCTCCCACCGTCGGAGGTTCGAGTCCTCCATCGGGCATTGGTGTGTGTGTGTTGCCCTTAGCGTAAGTTAGTTTAAGTTAGATTAAGTCGTGTGTAAGCTTAGGGACCGATGACCTCAGCAGTTTGGTCCCATAAGACCTTAACACAAATTTCCAAATTTCCTAAAAATGACTGAATAATTATTAAGTGGAGTGCCTTGCATAAAAACAATTTAGTTTAAGTTTATTTAGGAAAATAAAACTGAATTTCACTGCCCAGATACAAATACCACATACTTCTCAGGCGCAGTGCTTTTGTGTCCAACTAAAAAGTAATTATAAAGATAGTTTACAGATGTACTGAAGAGAGCTGTGAGGCCTTTCTTAAGAATACATAATTTAATATACGTGTAGATGATCATACTTGTCCATAACTGCACCAGTTCAACTAGGCACACTAATTTTAAGAGTAGATTATCAACACCATTTCTTTTTTATACGGGCTCAAATTAATACAAATTACTGATACTAGTCTTTTAATATTAACACAATGTTTAACTTAGGATAATTTAACTTGGAATATTCTTTTACTCTGCGGATGTTTGACCAGCAAGGTGACTGGAGTCACAAACCAGAAGATTTCTGCTGACTCAGTAAATCTGGGCAGCAACTTCCCCATTATTTTATCTTCCGCTTTAGTGACTGCCTGTAAGTTCTGAAACCAGACCCTGTCTAATGGTTTGAGGTTAGTAGCAGGTGTCCCTCAGTTTTACTACAGGACTTCTCTATCATGACTACGTTTCGGGTTAGTTCTTACCCTCTTAAACTGTCTTGGATCGCGGCTGCATCAATTGTCTCATGTAACATTTGGTTAAGTGACCACACTTCTGGCTACAAATTCTGATTGATAGCGTTGGGCCACGGTCTTTTAGCAGGAAAACCACTTAAAATGTATTTTGTTCGGTGAGAAATGCATAGATACACGTTAAAAATTACTGGAAGGGACATGAAAATAAATAAAATGATCAGAGACCCTAAAGGAATGAAAGTCATAATTTAGACAGCAACAGAAATGAAAGAGAGGTGATTAAGCTAACTGTGCGAAGAGGCAGTATTCAATCTCCTGGCACTCACTCATTTCATCCCCATTCAAGACATACACTCCTGACCATATAGTCTTGCTCTAATCATAAAGGTCAAATGTGCAGAGTATGGACAGTGATCATCTGCGATTTTATTTAGTCGGAAAACGATAGAGCCATGCGACTTTTATTTCGTAACTAAGTCATAATGTGGAAACTATTGTAGTGTAATAAGGTAACGAGAGTTTTTTGCAGTACTTTTCTGTAAGGCTAGGTCGTCCATTAAATAGTTAGCTAATAACATTTGTTCATTCCCATGTACAGTACAGACATTTTTACGTTAAATTGGGCACTAGACTGACTAGTTCAACAGCTCCAAAATCGTGACAGTGACATATCAAATTATTATTATTATTCTGTTTACGTAGTATAGCCTTTTTAATTTCTTTTTGAGTTCATCCTTCGTAAATGTAGGTAAATCAGAATACATTTGTTGACATTTGGAAAAGAATGAAGAATTAACATGAAAATTCAAAGACATCCAATTTTCGTTGGACAAACCGAAAGTCTTAGATGGGGAAGTGGCAACCGTTAAGCTCGTTGATGGTCACCACAGTATGACTAATAATCAACTTACAATTTCCGTTAGTTCTTTGTCATTTAGTTAAACTGCACACGGACCTCCCATAATTTGGAGATTTAGTAAATTTACAATCGTCCCTTCGTTTCCTTTTTTTAATGATATGGCAGATTAATAGTACAATTTAATATTATAGAGTTTTGGATACAGAGTATGTAAGTAGGTCTGACTGCTGGAGATAGGAGGAGCTGCCAAAATACCTAGAGGCCATTCTGAACAGAGCCAGCATCTTTATATCTCTTAAAGTGGCCAAGGATATTCTGCCTTAGAAAACTAGTGTGTATTCGGACAATTGAGAATAAAAATCCATCAGCATCTACGCTCTTTTGTTCGATCGTTTACTGTGGGAAGTTATACCCTCAGTACTTTTTCCGTATTTCGATACGAAAATATTTTCGAAGTTAGTTTAGTCTTACATAAAACATGACTTATGTTCATGTATGCAAGCTTAGCCTGTGCTGTGCAACCAACAGCTTGCTTCTAGCACTTATTTTTAAGTTTCTAAAGTTTGTCAAAATTATCGCCAACGATGATTGTAGGCAACAGGAGAAGCGTAAAGGTTTCTCAGACGACCTCCTGTAGATATACATGTTTAACAATTGCCAAATGCTATCACATTAAGCCTCTTCGTATCGCTTCCGGTCGTTTGTTTATCCCAGAAGAAAGGAGACAGAAGGAACAAATAGTTCTCCTAACAATACCGCAATGTATCCAAGGCAGTAGGCATTTTTCACCCAATAATTTGCTTGACATTTTGATAAAATCTGCAGAAAACCATACCGAAACAGTCAAATGCATTATATTTTGAAGTATTATTTCAAGATAACACGTAAAAATGTTTTAAGCATTAAAATAATATGGTGCAGCAAGCAAATATTCGCAGTATGATCTCAATAAAATTTAATTAAATTTTTCATATAAGTTCATATTGCTAATATGCTAATTTCTTTCTTACTATCACTCACGCTTTGTACGTACTGCACATATTTACATGTAAAGTAACAGAGCAATGTCGCTACAGGGCAGATACTAAACGCGATAAAAATGCTCCAGCTAATTGGAAAGCCTCTCAATCTTTTTTGCGGCCATATGATTCCAATGTATTATACGATATCATTGCGCAAAAATTGCACAAGTCTCAGCGGCTGTTAAATATAGTGAGGTAAATAATGGGGAGGATGGAAAAATGAGTAAAAATAGACGTTCCGTCCACATCTGTATCACTAGACTCATAGCAATGAAAGCGCAAGAGGATATTCCTCGCTGTGACGAAAAGATAGCGTTGATGTCAAAAAAAAATTTGCTAGGTTGGTACATTTTTTGTAGTTCTGTGAGTCAAGTATTTGCGATATAGCATTGCGCAGTTAGATATTTAAAGCTGTTGTTTGTCTATGTTTAATTCAAATGAATTAACTAGAATATCTAGGCATCATACATACCCTTGTTCTCAATGGTCTTTCACCAACGCGAAACTATCCAAAAACATTGGAAACTTGTAAGGATTTTATAGGTTAGTTTTCAGAATTCTGGAAATTGGCGGTTGAGACCTAGTCGGCCGTAACTGTATTGAATAACATGCAAATGGCTGACTCCGTAACCAGGCTTTTACAAATGGAAACATAATATGTTATTAGATGATCATCGACTATTGCTGTATAAAGAAGACGACGCCATGAGAATGTCGAATGAAAGGAAATAGTATATTTCTCCTGACGGATTATATATTTCTTGTGCGATAAGTGCAAAATTTGTTCAGTTTTGAAAGAAAGGATATGAGCGAACCAATTCCTCAGCAGTGCTGCACCATTTAAAAAAATTATCTAACTGTTATTGTGAACATATTTGTCACTGAAGAAGACACATCGTTCCGCAGCTTCACCACAGAAGGGAAACAGCTGTCAGAGCAATGGATGGAAACCTGTGGCAATCAACCGATAGAACGTTACGTCGATTACGTCTGTCGGAACGTCTATGTCTAGTATTTGTGGGCTACAGTAGGGTCTGTTGAGGATTACTTTGCACGTAAAATAATAAAAGGTGAAAATATGCCATACAACTTGGCCAACTGGATAAAAACCAGTTTGAAAAATGCCATGATTGCAAGGGAAATATCTCATGTTTCGTTAGGACAATTGGCATGTCTATAAAGACGATCTGTAGTGGGAAAATTGAGGGATTTGAAGTGTGAATTGTAGAAAATACAGCCGATTAGGCAGATATGATACTGCCTAGTGTATTTATTCTCCCATTTGTAGCTGTAGAAGATATTTGTAGAAGCCTAAGATTCGCAATCAACGGAAGGAATCCATTCATTGGAAAATCAGTGAACAAAGTGCATTGCCAATTAGCTCCTTACCCATCTTGGCCAGCTATGTCTAGGAAGGAGTGGGACGTGAATGTCTGAATGGAACAATCAGTTGTATTATAAAAGAAAGCAAGCAGCCCGTCAACGTATTTTCACGGAGACGTGAAATGACGAAGTATACGTTGACGATCTCTAAACGTCTTCCCCATTTCATCCTAATTTCTAATTATCGTCGACGTGAAAATGCAGAAATTCATATTGTTCCTGAAACCAAGCTTGATTTGCTCATTACAGTTTCACTGGTAATGCATCATGTTCTGTTATTTGGATTTATGATACACTGCACCAATAAGGCTTATCTCCCTACAGAGTCGGTATTTACCTTATTGGTGGTCTAGAATGAGCAAATACTTGCAAAGAGGCTCTTACAGTTTCTTACTGTTGTTTCCCCTGTTTAGCGTTGATAATCATAATATGAAAATATACTAGGAAAGGTTCATAGTACCATGTTGCAGAGACTGTATGTTCACACTGCTTCTGCGTTTGTTTCAATCTTTCATTACATTCATTGGTGACAACGTCTCGAAGTCTTTACAGCTTTGTGTAAATATTAATCACTTAGCATCTAGGGGAAGATAGGAAATTAGTTAACAGTTTTCTGTTTAATTTTCTGTCCAGAACCAATAGTGATCTTCATACGAGAGAGTGTGTCTAATCATTCGTTACTGGTGATAATCAGAGTACACCGACAGTTATTTCCACTTTTTTTTTTGTTTTCTTCTGACGCAGTGATTTAACCACTAGATCTATTTTCATATAAGAGGCCATGTGTTACCAGACCACGGGACAACTTCAGTAGTAGTAGATTTTATGTTAATTGAAGGTAGAGGTAGGGGGGCGGAGAAAGGAAAGGGAAGATATTATTAATGTCTGCTGCATCGGTACATTGCGCCAGATCTCCTGCTTACTAGGGAAGTGCGTTAACCACTGTGCCGTCCAGCACACAGTGTTAGCGCACCTGCGCGGAATATCTCGGCCCACTTCACTGTCGGCCCACGTTCGCACCGAGTGCCACCTGTCCGCAGTCCCTGTCCATTTCCTCCAAGCTTGCTATTCTGACATTCCTGCAGGCGGTGGGACGTGCACGAGCATCCGCTCCAAAGAAGGTGAATCCATTGCCCAACCAGCCAACTCACTTTTATGAGGACGTGGTGCCTGCTTTTTCGGATATGTCCGAAAGAACAGACGCCATGCATTCATACAAGTACTAGATTTTGCGTCCACTCACAGCAGCACTTTGTTGCCAGACACACCGACTAACAAAAAAAAGTGAAGTACCAAAAGACTTGGTCGTTTGTCAATTTAACATCATATATGTACGCGCCAACGACGAATGTGTAAATTACTAGAATTGGAATACTCTACGACAGATGGAACGATCACCAGAGTGCGTTAGTATTGTTCGTGTTTAGTGTTACTAGCAGGCCTAGTAGGTCATACAAGGTACATGAAGAGGGCCATATGTTAAGTGTTCACTGTGAAGGACACGTATGTGCCACGTACTATTGTGGTCCAGTGTCACCACCATATTACAATTTTAAGGGGACCTGATAGTGGGTCTCCATTCGGTCGGCTTGTCGAATCGTCCAGAATATTTGAGGTCATTTCGATGTGACCGTGAACCGATGTTGGAGTGCATGTGAACGTAAATGCAAGCATACGTGCCCTCTGAGTTCCAGTCAACCAAGTCTGAGCACTGCAATGAAGGATCGCCGTACTGAGCGCCTTAACAGGTGCGCGTAGCACCCGAGAATACGTACACGAGTCCCTGCAACGTTCTCTGTCATCGTGCTCCACTGGTCGGATACTAGCAGCAGCCGGACTAGGGAATTACCGTCCCATGCGTTGGCTGCCGTGACCACCACCTCATAACCGGCTGCGGCTGGAGTGGTCCGTGACGGGGAAGGATGGACTGCTGATGATTACCGTCGCACTGTTTTCAGAGATGAGTCATGGTTCTGCACTACGATCGACGTCGACTGTAGTGGCGAGCTGGGAAGATGTCCCATTCTTCCTGTGTTTTGGAGAACCACAGCGCAGTAGCCCTGGCGTCATAGTGTGGGGACCCACGGGATATCATTCTGAATGCGATTGGTAGTGACTGAAGGAAATTTGACGGCACAACGGTACGTCGCGGACATCCTGCGTCCTCTGGTGTTACCTATCATGTGACAGTATTGTGGTAACATTTTCCAACAGGACAATGCTCGTCTTCACATGGGATGTGTCTCTATGACAACCTTCTTGATTCTGAGAAACTTCTGTGGCCAGCAAGATCTCAAATCTGTTCCCGATAGAATATATGTGGAACCAACTAGGAAGTTAACTGCGAAACTTGCCATTGGTTCAAATGGCCCTGAGCAGTATGGGACTTAACATCTGAGGTCGTCAGTCCCCTAGAGCTTACAACTACTTAAACCTAACTAACCTAAGGACATCACACAAATCCATGCCCGAAGCAGGATTCGAACCTGCGACCGTAGCAGTCTCGCGGTTCCGGACTGAAGCGCCTAGAACCGCTAGGCCACCGCTGCCGGCCCTTGCCATTGTCCACGATATCTTGTATCAGATACAACTGTTGTGAGTCAGCTTGCCTCACGAGAGGATACATCGGCCTTACTACATACTTCCCAACCGAATCAGAATACGCATCCAGTCAAAAGTTGTGCAATGTCATACTGATAAGTGGGCTCATACTATCAAATTTTTTGTAAATTTTACTACGTTTTGTAATCACAGAAACTACATCACACGCTCTCTCAGACAGTGATGTTTCGCTTCTTTTCCTCCTCCTGTTCTGGGTGTTTCGCTTTTATTCTCTTGTCGTGTAGACCAAATGACGTAACAGAAATGCGAGTCTTCTCGGAAGTGTAGCGGTTGGAAATGCACCTCGGAAACCAGTTTGTGGCATACAGCCGTCAACAGTACAGTCACCAATAATACAAGTTGAGTCCATGAGAGAAAACCAAGCATAGTAGCTACATTCTTCGTCGTTGAGTCCACCCGTCAGATAGTGGTGTAGCACGCTGAAGCTGTTGTACCATGACGGCTTTGATGCTGCCGCCCCTCCCCGCTGCATCCGCTCTCATCACAGGTAACAGCCTACTGGCCACTCCTGTGTGACAGAGCGTGGCCTTTGATGATGTCGTTTCATTCTCTATGTAACACCCCATCGCTCGCCTGTATCGATAGCATTGCCATGTAATAAACCAGTCGTTTAATGAGTCGAAACGTGGTCTGCATCAGTATTCTTTCGAATTGAGTAGCAGATCAGCTTCAGATATAGTGCTGCAAGGTGCACTGTTTCAGACTGCTTATACAACAGTAACTCTGAATATGATTTGCAGCTCAGATCAAAACCGGCCATCTTTAATAAAAAATATTGATCCATTTTGTGTTCTTATTCATTACACCAACGGATATCATGGATTCATGAGACCTGACATCAGTTATGGAAGTAGAGGTAGCTGTAGAAGGCAAAAACTGTCTGCGAAGATAGAGACTGGAATATATACATCAAATAATTAAGGACGTTTGGCGCTTCTCTGCGCTGAAGAGATTCCTACATCCATATTTACCCTAATCTACATGGCTCAGAATTGGCACTACACAGAAATGTTGATAGAACGGTGACCTCTACTCATTCGATAGTACTGTAATTCGTAGCATACATAATTCAATAACTTTCTGTAAAAATGGTTTAAGTAAATTTCTAATACAATCCTCAAAGCCATTTATGGCCTTCATCACTTTGTTCTGTCTTGCTACCCATACATCTTGTGACTCCTTTTCTTGTCAATCAAGCTTGAATTAATTAAATGTTATGGAGTTCCGAGTGATAAATTCAGTAATAATTTTAGTATTTAGTTCGTCTCAAGTGTATCACCGCAATAAGGGACTTAAATAAATACGACCTAGAAAATGTAAGTCAGCAGCACAAAAATCGTAACTTGGGCCCTATATTTACCATAAAAAAATCACATCTGTAGGTCCTCCAGCGAGCTCAATAGAATAGTACTGAACTCCTTGGGAACCGCTCATGAAACAACTGACTCAAAATTATAAATTATAAAGTAAGCCATAGTTTCACGTTTACGAAGCAATTTGAAAACTCCACACTATGTAAAGCAGACGAATATAATTAATTACACTCTGTAAATGAACCATTTGATCACTGAACTAAAAACGTTCTTAAACAGTTTTATAGACAATGTGGCTAGTAGAAATAGCTACCTACGAGTCTTTGAAAAAAAACGACGATAACAGAAATAGCCTTTGCCAAATTATAAATCGGTCAGTCCAGCATGAATAAAATACAACGACTGCCTATTTCAGTGTCCATTTTTGCCTTTCTTTTTGTAAGCAACCGACAACCGTGGATTCTGTGCCTCTTACATCAGTTTACAGCATTGACATCAGTCTCTAGTTCCCAGTACTCGATGCTGGGCGATGCCTCCGTCGTTATTATCAGTGAACATTATTTTTTTTCAAAATAATTAATAAAATTATTTATTCAAATTTTCCGCACATCCCTTATCACTTGCCAACAGTTTGATAACCATTAGCCTAGCTTTAGATCTGAAATTAATTATTCAGAGATTAATAAAAAAGCGCATTTAACGTCAACGCGTTCTTACTGTTCGGCAAAATACTATTTATTTAATCACGAACCGACTTTTGTCTTCTTAGACCATCGCCAAGTGACGACTGAATATCGCAGTCACAGATAAAATGACGTGCAAGATACATAGATATTACAGAAACAGGTGATCATTGAAGTATAACAAGGGGAAGATCGTGCTACAGACTTACGCTACAAGTTGTTCTGAACCCGGCGCCGCCGTGTTAGATGCCCTAAAATGCTGTTGTTTACGATTGCTTCTTGTTCTTGACTTCTGCTGTGTACTCCATACAACGTTCTTCATCATGATCAAAGACAAGACTTTCCTGTTATTATTCATAAATGACAGAAATATGTTTTCGGCAATTGACGAAGCACTGAAGCGCCGTTTGATATATTTTACCCTTTTGTTGAGGTAATGTCGTTTTATAGAGCTATATGATAAATCTGTATTGTTTTCATTTTTACTACAACATCCCTCGGTTTGACGTTATAAATCAACAATCTTCAAATGAAGTCTGAATTAAACATTGACAGTTTCCATTTTAATTTAACAACCATCTGTTATTAAGTGACAGACAGGAAGATATCTATGTAGGATAAACATGTCCCGTAGGTTACCCGGCCTTTTCTACACTCTAAGTCAGTTTCTAGACGATTCGCCGCTTGCAGTTGATACAGAAGTCTAGCAACATAAAAAAGCGATCGTTGTGAGGTCAAGCACGATAGGAATGCAATACCAAACCCAGCGTAAGGTAACGCAGGTATGCGCTTAATTGAGCAAAGCTACTAAGAAAACTGTCGTAGCCTCTACACTTACTTTGTGGTAATCTACACAAGCCCAAACTCGTTTCACAACTCTAGGCGGAACATTACGAGCAAAAAGGATAGAAACGAAGCGACAGTTCCGTCACAGACCTAATTGTATTTTAGATTACTTTTAAATTCAGCCAATACATGTTGGCGATCCTAGAGACATAAATCTATACCCTCAGTCGATGCATTTCGAAGCACTGTACCCCTGATATAAAACCGAAGAGATTTCTAGGAACAACGGTGTAGTCAGTGTGGACAACAGCATTACGTTGTATGACGAATTACTTTTTCGTATGAGTGCTGTATCTAAATTCGCATCGAGCGAGTTGGCGCTGTGGTTAGCACACTGGACTCGCATTCGAGAGGATGACGATTCAATCCCCCGTCCGGCCATCCTTATTTAGGTTTTCCGTGATGTCCCTAAATCACATCTGGCAAATTCCGGGATGATTTCTTTGACAGGGCACGGCCGACTTCCTTCTCCATCCTTCCCTAATCCGATGAGACCGATGACCTCACTGTTTGGTCTCTTCCCCCAAATCAACCCAACCCAACCCAACCCTATAAATTCAGACTCTGATAGTGGCCTGGTGCGCTTATGGCTCTATAAACTTGAACATCATCTCCAATAATGAGGAGATGGAGGAATGGAGGAGGAGGAGGTGGAGGCAGGGCGAACTATCAGAATAATTAGCGAACACGGTTGCTTTACGTTGCAGGTAATCTCGGCAGCGTTAGTTTCACCAGGAAAGATATACGTCTTCTTTTATGAGCATTGTTTTCCAAGCAGATAATACTGATCATCAGGTTCCAACGAGCGTCTCAGATTTGTGTCACAGATGCAGCTTCCTTCCTGTCATTACTACCGCTCTGATGTGCTGACAATTATTATGTCTAAAAATTTGGTTCCCCGTTCGACAGTGGTCAGTACGATTGTAATATGAACTCGGGTGGTAGGTATCAGATACACAGTCATGGAAACATTCAGTGTTGTATTGATAAAACAGAACATTTTGTAGAACGGGCGAATATCTTTTTTTGTTGTTATTTCTACGCGATCACGAATGTAGTAAATGAAACATGACATAGTAGAGGTGCGGCCGAGTGGCAAACTAAGGACTTCAATCCCTGCATTGATTCCGTTCCACTTCATTTTTGTAACTACGTTGCAGCCCGGACATTCGACCTGATGCCGGTTATTCCAAGCATATAACCTGATACACACAATGTGATTAAATATTAATAAAAATTTTAGCTGTATAAACATTGCTATGTAAAGCTTGTTTTTAACTGCTTTCCATTAATTGAGCAGTGCTCGTTTGGATTTGCGGATGAATCAATAAAGGGCGAAGCTCGTTTTCGTGATGCGTCTAAAAATACATTATAGAGAAAAGTTAAGCCTGCTGGCCACGTATGAAAACAGCTAAGCCTATACTCAAATACGATGACCACTAGATGCTATATCCTTGCACAAACAAAGAGTTATGAATATGTAACACCACAAAATACAGTGCTTCGTCTTTGTATCTTCTCGCATCTGCTGGACCAGCTCTCGATAACTAACTTGCTGTCCAATAAATGCTACGAATTTCAACTCTATGAAATCAAAGAACTCAGCCTGTGAATTTTAAACTTGAGGATGTCCAATAAATTACATTATAGTACATTTGGAAGACATACCTGTACGCTACATTAAAAAACCTATACCTATACTCGAGGAAGGACTCCAGTGCACGATCTCCGTTTCACGAGTCAGCGGCGCTACTTTGAAACTATGGAAGTCGATTCTTTGTTTTTAAATTACAAATATTTCTGACACGCTGGGAAAGAAACTTTCGCTCAGTGGAGGATATATAATGCTTCGACTGTAAGTGGCAAGTTAAAAACTATGTGCTAACAGAGATTCGAATTCATACTATGGCTTAAGGCGATCTATTGCTAAATACTTTTTGTCGGAGGTGCTAGTCTTTCTTCACAAGGGAAGTGATTCAAAAAGGTTTTGAAGAGAAAGTCCAGTAGGAGGAGGGGAGGGGGGACGTAAATCCAAGCTCTTAACCTTTTTTCCAGATTTTTTTATACGTCTTAATTGTTTGCAATGCTGAAAGTAGTAGAGATAAATTTTAGGGAGCATGAACTTAGTCACAGGATTTACAGAAATCATACAGTACTTACATGCTTGGGAAGTAAATCAAGAATGTGTTTGGGAATGGAATTAAATTTCGAAGAAAATAAACAATAACTTTGAGATTTGTCGATGACATCGTAATATTCTCCGACAACAACATGGAAGAGAAATCAAACGAAATGGACCGCGTATTCAAAAGACGCTACAAGGAGTAAATCGAATAAAAGTAAAAGAAGGCTAATGGAATGTAGTCGAATAAAAAGACACGATAATGAGGAAATTAGAAAAGGAAACGTGAGACTAAAAGTAAGCGATGGGGTTTGCTATTTGGGCAGCAAAATAACTGAAGGTGGAAGATGTAGAAAGAACATAAAATACAGTAACAGCAACAAACGTTGAAATGTTAGGTAGTCTGGATCTGGAAATGGTGACACCCTGGGTGTGTCAAAGAAACATTTTATACCTCTATTTTTTGCGAGTATTTTAAATTTTTAGAGTACCTTAAATCTCATAAACGTTTAAGAGCTTGCTTAGACGTACTGAAAAGACTATTCACAATTATTTAGACTAATATTTAGGAATAACCACCATTCGAAACCTTTTAACCCATGCAATCTTTTAACCTCCGGAATCAGTAACAAAATTAATAGTTTAAATGGTAATTCACAAAAGAGCAGTAAACAGATGCACTGTTTAACGATTTTGAAACAGAATTAACGGGAGCTCAAAATGAATGCGTTAGACAAGATAGGTTTGAACTCAGGCCATTCATCACACAGTTACTTGGTTCAGTTCAAACTCTTAAGTATACACAGAAAACACATTAACATCGTACTACAAAAATCAATTACATATTGCACTCAGGTCTTCGACCTTGGCATTATAAACTAAAAAAAACTGAGCCCATTACCCCACAAGAGCCCTAAGCTAAATAGAAAACTGAAGAAATAAATATAATTAAACAATTTCAACACATGAGCATTCAGAGTAAAATGCATATACAATTTTACAGAATCAGTGCATGGGCGTTTTAAATACAAAAGATTTTATAAAAGCTTGAACATCTGAATATTCAAAGTAAGATACATGTATGATTTTAAAGAATCAATCTTTGTGCTTAGGCAGGTAAAGGGTGACAATTATGGAACTGTATGAAAAAACGACGTAAATTAGTTACAGACTACGGCGTGCACACACTTCATTCAACATGTGAACGTCGCTACAGACATTAAGATTTAGCTGATGACAAGTTCGATATGCCTGCCATCATTAGTGATGATGTAGCGCAGGTGAAAAGCGAAATTCTGCATAACCCGTTGAAGTGTCGGAAGATCGATGCTGTCGATGACCTTCTGAATGGCTATTTTCAGATCAGCAATGGTTTTTGGGGTTTTACTGTACACCTTGCCTTTAACACAGAACCACAAAAAGGAGTCGCATGTGTTCAGATCCTGAGAATACGGCGGCAAATTGAGGCCCATGCCAGTCGTCTCTGGGTACGCCAGAGCCAGAATGCGGTCCCCAGAGTGCTCCTCCAGGACATCACACACTTTCCTGTTTCGGTAGGGTCGAGCTCCGTCTTGCGTGAACCAAATCTTGCCGAAATCAGGGTCTCTTTGGATAATGGGGATGAAATCAACTTCCGAAACCTTCACGTACTATTCGGTAGTCACCGTGCCATCAAGAAATATCGTACCGATTATTCCACGACTGGACATTGCACACCATAGTCACCCGTTGTGGGTGAAGAGACTTCTCGATCGCGAAATGTAGATGCGTTACCCCCCAAACACACGAATTGTGCTTTTTGACGAACCCATCTAAATGAAAGTCGGATTCGCCGCTAAACGAAACCTTACTAATTCCCATCATGCTACGGGGCCAACCGTGCGCTTTGACCGACCTAACGCAAACCGTTCAGGAGTTATGACGATTTTATTTCATATAGTTCAATAATTGTCATCCTGTACTAATGAAACTAGAACTGGCCAAAATGCTCTTTACACCTGTCTTAACAATAACTGGGGCATGTTCTGATTACCAGAGATGTTGATCCATATTAGAAAAACAGGTCGAAACGAGCAGCAACCAGAGAAAACTGCATAAAGCTGTAGGCGAGCATGCAAAACAAATTTCAGTCTCCAAGGCTCCGAAAATGAAAAGGATTTTCACAAATCGCATCCAACACTTGATCACACGCAAAACAAGATCCTCACTGCTTATTTCAAAGCAGGACACTGGTGAATAAGGAAAGCTAGCATCCAGCAAAAAACGCCAGAGAAATGGGAAGAGTCAGTTTGATTGGCTATTTCATCACAACTTAGATTGCAAACAAACAAAAAGTTCAGTGTTATTTATTTTTAGTGCACTGAAGACATAATAAATTTTATATCTGGTACAAACTATCGCGATACGGACAAACGCAGACAGTTTGGTAGATATTTATCGCTTGGGTTGCCACGTAATTGTGAATCAATTAGTTTCATAATCGAAAAAAACCTTTCACGTATATATGTTGACCTGAACATCGTATCACGTACGCAGTCTTACTATGGAGACGTGGAAATTCTTTCCAAGAAAACAATCTTGAACTCCCGGACAGGTTAATCGAAAATTATTCTTGTCTTAAATGAGAACTGCATTGCAGATCGATTAGTTCCATCTATACATGTATAGCGGCGCTTTCAACTAGAATGGCAGAAATTCTCTAAACAGCTAAAAAACAGATGTAAGATTGGCAGTGCACTCGAAACGTTTAGAAAACTATTTATGGAAGTCTACAAACGCCACAATGAATTCTTCAAACTTCAGTTTTTCTTTAACGTCAGTGAACTCGGACAAATAAACGGTTCTTTTGTCAGAAGTTGCGTGTTCCACAATGCAGTTTTCTTACTACATGCGTCAACGCCCACTCAGAAATAAAATGTTTCTCACCTTGCAACGTCTTAGTGTTGGTAGCGCGCAGTCAAGTCCACCTAAAATGAGAGGTTTGCAATCCATTTCTAATTTCCGTTCCAGCTTTCCTTTTTCTTTCCGAAAGTCAACAACAGCGGATCTTCAAACTTTCCAGCCATACCGCCTGACGTAACCAACGCCCTTTGCTGTATTATATAACATCTTCGGCAGTTCTGTTACAGTACACTCTCGCTCTGGCTAAAAAAAAATCCTGATAAAGTACGCTGCTTCGACAGACGAACAATACTCAAGATTGGGTTAAATGAATGTTTTGTTATAGACAAAAATCTGGGGTGCATTTTACTTGCTCAGGATTCGGCCTTCATCGCTTCTCGATTTATGTGGTAATTTAAGCGTAAGTCGCTCTGGCCAAATATTGGCCTCCCCGTTTCCACAGCGTCGCCTTCGGGTCGGCTCAGACAACTAAACAACTCTGGCAAGTCGTGCAAATAAACGTTCCATCATCTTCATTAAATACTTGAGACAAATAAAGTAGTGCAAATACAGGGTGTTTTCGTAAGGGCGTACTGACATGAAAGCCAGCTTAAGGAGATATCGGAGTACATTTGTCTATCGCTTTGTCTACCATTTCTCTTTTCCAGCTTATTTATAACTACCGTGGTACAAGTTTACACGTACTGTGCTGCTTATTTACATGTACGTTTTTTATTTCCTACAAGGAAACAAAGAATACGATCCTGATAACCAGGAAGTCATGGTCTCCTTAAGGTGGCTCTGTCGTGTCGTATTTACAGTGTCCCACGACAGAACGTGTTATGAATCAACGACAGAGCCATTCATTGTTCAGTGCTATTCAGAGACGTACAGTACAATACGATGGAACAGTACCATTACAGTATTTCCCGGTGGTTGGATTGGAAGGGGAGTTCTCATTCCAGGGCCTGCGAGGTTACCTGACGTTAATCCACCTGGGAATATCTAAGGTCAGTTGTGTATGAGACCACAGTGGATACGGAGATGGAATTAGTTGCCAGAATTGTAACTGACTGTGATGTGATTCGTAACACACCAGGGATATTTGTCAGCGAGCGTCAGAATCTTGTTCGCCGATGTCATGCCTGCATTGAGTTTGATGGCTGTCAATTGCAGCACATTTTGTATAATATAGTACAAACGGTATGTTCATTTTGTCAATGATGGTATTTGCAATTAAGTAATGTAAATAAAAAAGTACACAGTAATGTGATTTTATTCCTATTATCTCCGTAAGCTGCCTTCTTCGACCTCAGGTTCCCTACCTCTAATTGTTCAGTGGAACATCTTCTATGTCCTGTTAGATTTTTGCGCGCTCTTACGGAAACACGAGAATTTTAAATGACAGAGAGTGAAATGGACGATAAATAGACCAGGCAAGAAGAGAATTATCAGAAAAAAAATCTCAGGTGGAAGGCATTTACGCCAATCTTCATTACCTAGTCAGAACATGTAAACTGACATCTAACATTCCTACTCCGAAGCAAGAAACAGACCCTAACTAGATTTATCGCAGATCTGAGCACACATCTTTTCTTGACAAATACAGCCAAAATTTCGCCACTTTAATGGCGTCTAGTTTCCCCAGCACACACGTCATACCGATATCCGTATACACTGATTACAAAAAAATGAAGCACCCAGAAGACATGGTCAGATGTGAATGTACCTTTGTACACATGGCGTCGTCCGAAGAACGAGATACCAAGGCAAAGTTGGTACCTCGCGAAGAAGTAACAAATAAGCACGGTCGCTGGCATACGCCACGACGAATGAGAGTCGTCGGTATAGATACTCTCTCAACAGTTCCGTACGCCCTTAAATCAGGGTAACAACTTCTTAGTCACCCTTTTAGAGACTTCACTAACAGTCTGATACTCCCCAATAAAGAGCTTCTCACCAGTTTCGTAAGTATTTGGCCAATGCCCCACATTATACCTCATAGCTTCGCTCTGTAAGTAGGCTGTTTAGGATTTTACGTTGGTAACGCCACGTAGCGCTCCTTTTGAAAATCACTGACTGTGCTGTGTGCAGTTTGTGGCTGGTGGGCATTGTTGGGATATTCGCTATTGTAGTGTTGGGCAGTTGGATTTGAACAGCGCGTAGCGTTGGGCAGTTGGATTTGAACAGCGCGTAGCGTTGGGCAGTTGGAGGTGAGCTGCCAGCAGTGGTGGATGTGGGGAGAGAGATGTCAGAGTTTTGAGCGGACGATCTGGACGTGTGTCCGTCAGAAAAAGGAAATTTGTTTAATTGCATGTCACAAAATTCTTTTGATCTCTATTAAGGTAAATACATTGCTTGTTCTCCATCAAAATCTTTCATTTGCTAACTATTCCTATCAGTAGTTAGTGCCTTCAATAGTTAGAATCATTTATTTGGCTAGCAGTATTGGCGCTCGCTGTATTGCAGTAGTTCGAGGAACGAAGATTTTTGTAAGGTAAGAGAGTCACAAAAGGTATGGGTTATTGTTAGTCAGGGCCATTCTTTTGCAGGGATTTTTAAAAGTCAGATTGCGTTGCGCTAAAAATATTGTGTGTCAGTTTAGTGATGGTCAGAATAAGTAAAGAGAGAAATGTCTGAGTACGTTCAGTTTTGCTCAGCTGTTTCAAAATCAAATAAAGTAGAAGTTTACCAGCACTGTCATTCTCAATTTTTCGAGGGGGACGTTTCAGCTCGTACAGACCTGTTTAATATTCCCTTTAACCACACTCCAATGTGTTATCACCAGTTGGGCATTTCTCTCTCAAGTAAGAGGTCATCAATAGACCATAAATTATCCAGCAGAGTTACTACATGCTAAACCTATAGCATGCTAGTGGTTGTAGAATAACATCTTTCATGACACACAGTGTTAAATGCCATTATTAACCTAGGGAGTTATCGACGCAATCGACTATGATCATTAGTGTGACACGCTATCAGGGCTGACCTAAGACTTCAATTAAAGCGCTTTGTTTAAGGTGGTTTAGGGTGAAAAGATGTTGTTGCTATATGGCAAGCTCCCATACCAAAGCAAGTTTCTTTGAAAGTATGCGCAATAAATGTGGTAGCATTGTCAACCACTGAAGACTGCAGGGGCCTAAAGGTAAAACAAAAATCTCCTGCAAATTTGGGATTATTATTGGAGCAGTCGTTAACTTGATTGGTAATAAACATATTAAACTAGTAACTGCATCAATGCAAACGAAAACATTCCGGTTTTTTATTTTCGGCCTACGTTAAAGACCCCCAAAATCCAAATATATAATCTGAAGGGCCATCTTTTACGAATGTCCTTACACATGCTGGACCACATAAACTCTTGCAGGATTTCTCACACTTCACATTCACGCCTATACCCAATCTGACTTGTAACATACTACTTTCTTTCACGAAACACAGAGTTTTATTGTTTCACCCTTCTGAAGTGTCTCTGTGGTTACATGAATGCATTCGTCCTGACCCTGAAATTCTCTAATCACGCGAAATATATGAAAAATCTGAGTCAAAATTAAAGTCATCATCGGACTGAAACCACAATCTTCCAAAAGCGGATTATCTCCTTGTTTGTTATTACTTCAATCAAACACAAAACTCGGACGATCTGCGACCATGCTCTCTGATCCCCTTACTTTATGTACCTCGAATTTAAACGTTAGAATTCTTATTGACCACCTGGAAATAAGATCAACTTTCTGTGCTTTGACTAACACCAAGATGATCACCTGGCTGTCGGTCTCTAGGGTGAACTTTCGATGTTCCACATAATACCTAAACTTCTTCATGCCTCACAAACCTGTCAAGGCTTCCATTTCACAAATCGAGAGCGCTTTTCCTGGTTCATTTAATCATTAATTAGTCATAGACAATCGGCTTGTTAACCCCTTCTTGCTCCAGCAAGAAAACCACTCGTGTCCCTAGAACCGACTCATCCATCTGTAGAGTTCTGCGTTGAAGTCCATTAGGGCTAACATTGGAGCCGACTTCAATGATGCTTCAATTCAAAAAAATGAGACTTCTTGGAAAGGCCCGCGGAGCAATTGACACAGTTATCTAAGGAACTCGTTAAACAAATATGCCTTCTCCGCAAAACTATTAATGAATTTGCTAAAAACTTGCAATGCCCACAAACTGGTTTACTTGTTTGAAGTGCTGCGGTGTTGGAGATTGATTAATGGTTTCTGTTCTCTCTGGGTCAATCTAAATACCTTCACCTGAAACTATATGTCCTAGAAACTTGGTGGAGGAGCAAGCAAAAACTACCTTCTGTGGATTAATCGCCAGGTCTGTCTTTCTTAAGAACTTAAAATGTTCAAATGTGTGTGAAACTTTATGGGACTTAACTGCTAAGGTCATCAGTCCCTAAGCTTACACACCACTTAACCTAAATTATCCCAAGGACAAACACACACACCCAGGCCCAAGGGAGGACTCGAACATCCGCCGGGACCAACCGCACAGTCCATGACTGCAGCCGGCCAGAGTGGCCAAACAGTACTAGGCGCTACAGTCTGGAACCGCGCGACCGCTACGGTCACAGGTTCGAATCCTGCCTCGGGCATGGATATGTGTGATGTCCTTAGGTTAGTTAGGTTTAAGTAGTTCTGAGTTCTAGGGGACTGATGACCTTAGAAGTTGAGTCCCATAGTGCTCAGAGCCATTTTTTGAACCATCCTGCAGATGTCGTTTCTGTTCCTGAATCGAACTGCTATACGCCATCAGATCATTAAGATATTGGTAAACATACCTACATTTTATGTTATAAAATACTACATCCCCTAGCTGTGAAAGGACAGTGGCACCTGTAGCTTATCCGAAGAGAACACAGTCAAATTCAAATACGATCCAGTTAATAACAAATGGTACCAACGCCTGACTGTGATCTAATGTGGTAAAAACTCAGTCTTCCTTGGAGCATCCGAAGCACAAATGCAAATCTGACAGCAGCCCTGATCTCAGTAGTATTTCATGTTTGATTCACAGTAGTCCACTACCTGGCTGCCCTCGCCATTATATTTAGGAACCAATGATATTACAGTAGCATAAGGAAATTTAGATGGTCGAATCGCTCCTTAATCTACCATCTTTTCTACATACTTCCTTAATATCTTAATCCTCAGGGATACAAATTATAGGAAACTGGAAGCTGATGACTTAATTCAGTAGAATATTCTAACGACTTGGTAACTCGAAATTCATCTGTCAACACATCTGGGAATTCAACATATACGTTTTTCAGGAATTCATCAACAGGAATAACTGTCCATCTAATGAGTCTTCCTTCCCAACAATGTCTGTTTGAATACTGAGTGTGCCGTATGTCACCAGGACCATACCGCATTGCTTATGCTAGCAGTACTGTAATAGCACTTGTGACTTAAATTTAAAATAAAGTTGTTGTCCCATTAATGGCTAAATTCTCCATAACCTTAATTACAGCCTTCCAAGTAAACTCACCAACCGTTTAATAATCAAACTCGATTTATTTGGAATCAAATATTTTGACCCGCACCCTCTACCAGGCTATCGCACTTGCAGATCCCATGATACTCCAGAAGCCGTTCTTAATACACTGCCGAAATTATACTCCCTAGGTCAAACATTGTGCACAGTGGCTCATTATTCAATTTCGACAAATTCGGCAAATGTTTAACCTTAACTGCCCTTGCTATAATTGTCATAAATCTTGTTCTCAGCACTTCTCCCTTCACATCTCCTTCTTCCATGTCACGACTCACCGTAATTACAAAAAACTGCTTTAGATGAGAGCCTTCCCATATATCACTGTGAAAATAATGTCTTCTTGGAACCCGTTTCCGTTAAATTCTTGCTCCTTCTGTCTCCCATCCAAGTCTTTACTTTACCAAATTCCACATATGGCATGGTTATTCCTGTCCGAAACCACAAATTATGCAACCTAGATTTCGCAGACTACCTCGCATAATTCATAATACATCATTTAATACATTGATTTATTTCTAGACATATTCCGTGACGCTTTGCAGTTGTTTAGTTTAAACACATACAGGGTGCTCCGAAAGTATTCGTTCACATTAATACACGAAGTACAACTACCTGCCTACATCTACATCTGCTTCTACATGGATATTCTGCAAATCACATTTAAATACCTGGCAGAGGTACTTCATAGTTCTCTATTGTTATAGTCTCGTGTAGCTTGTAGAAAGAACGAACGCCTATATCTTTCCGTACGAGCTCTCATTTCCCTTATTTTATTATTATGATCGTTTCTCCCTATGTAGGTCGGCGTCAACAAAACACTTTCGCAACTGGAGGAGAAAGTCGGTGATTGGAATTTCGTGAGAAGTTCCGCCGAAGCAATAAACGCATTTGTTTTAATGATGTCCACCCAAAATCCTGTATTATTTCAGTGACACTCTCTCCCCTATTTCGCGATAACACAAAACGTGCTGCCCTTCTTTGAACTTTTTCGATGTACTCTGTCAATCCTATCTGGTAATGATCCCACAACGCGCAGCAGTATTCTGAAAGAGGACGGACAAGCGTAGTGTAGGCAGTCTCCTTAGGAGATCTGTTACATTTTCTAAGTATCCTGCCAATAAAACGCAGCCTTTGGTGAGGCTTCCCGACATTTTCTATGTGTTCCTTCCAATTTAAGTTTTTCGTAACGGTAGGTCCCAGTTATTTAGCTGAATTTACGGCCTTAAGCTCTGACTGATTTATCGTGTAACCGAAGTTTACCGGACTCCTTTAAGGACTCGTGTGGATGACCTCATACGTTTCGTTATTAAGGGTCAAATGCCAATTTTCGCAGAGGATGACATTATTAGTCGATAATCGACAACGTCATCTGCAAACAACCTAAGAGGGCTGCCCAGATTGTCTCCCAAATCGTTTATGTAGATAAGGAACGGCAAAGGGCCTATAACACTACCTTGGGGAACGCAAGAAATAACTTGTGTTAGTCGATGACTTTCCGTCAATTACTACGAACTGTTACCTCTTTGACAGGAAATCACCAATCCAGTCACATAACTGAGACGGTATTCCATAAGCACGCAATTTCACTAAAGCCGCTTGTGTGGTACAGTGTCAAAAGCCTTCAGGAAATCCATAAATATGGAATGAAACTGAAATCCATTGTCAATAGCACTCAACACTTCATGCACGTAAACAGTTATTTGTTTCTCACAAAAACGATGTTTTCTAAATCCATGGTGACCGTGTGTCAATGACCGTTTTCTTCGAGGTGATTCATAATGTTAGAACACAATATATGTTCCAAGATCCTGCTGCATATCGACGATAATGATATGGGCCTGTAATTTAGTGGAATACTCCTACTACTTTTCTTGAATATTGATGTGACCTGTGCGGATCTTTCGTCGAGCGAATGGCTGTATATGATTGTGAAGTATGGAGCTAATGCATTAGCATACTCTGAAACGAACCTAACTGGTGTAGAGTCTGGACCAGAAGAGTTGCTTTATTAAGTGATTTAAGTTGCCTCACTATTCCGAGGATATTTACTTCAACGTTATTCATGTTGGCAACTGTTCTTGATTCGAATTCTGGAATATTTACTTCGTCTTCTTTTGTGAAGGCATTTGTAAAGGCTGTGTTTAATAACTCTTCTTTGGCAGCACTGTCTTCGATAATACCTCCGTTGCTATCTTTCAGAGAAGGCATTAATTGTGTCTTGCCGCTAGCATCTTTACATACGTCCAGAATCTCTTTGGATTTTCTGCGAGGTCTAGTGACAAATTTTAATTGTGGCAACTATTATAAGCATTTCGCATTGACGTCCGCTCTAAATTTCGAGCTTCTGTAAAAGATCGCTAATATTGGGGATTTTGCGTCTGTTTAAAATTGGCATGTTTGTTTCGTTGTTTCTGCAACAGTGTTCTGATCCGTTTTGTGTACCAAGGGGGATCAGCTCTGTCGTTTGTTAATTTATTTGGTGTAAATCTCTCAATTGCCGCCGATACTGTTTCTTTGAATTCATGCCACAACTGTTCTACACTTATATTGTTAATCTGGAAGGTGTGGAGATTGTCTCCTAGGTAGGCGTCAAGTGAATTTTTATCTGTTTTTTTGAACAGTTATATTTTTCGTTTATTTTCGGAGGATTTGGGTGTTACAATATTAAACCTCGCTACAAAAACCTGTGTTCTCTAATCCCAGTGCAGCCGCCTCCTGTGTAGCGGACTCCTGACCTATTCAGCGGAACCCAAAACCCAAACACCCTTTGGTGTAAGTCAAGGAATCTGCAGCCCACACGGTCGCAGAATCGTCTGAGCCTCTGATTCAGACCCTCAACTCCGCTCTGTATAAGATGTCCGATATCAGTCCTGTCGACTACGCTGCAAATGGTCATCTCTGCTTCCATCTTGAAAGCAAGACTGGCAGTCTTTACCACTTCTGTTAGCTGATCAAAACTAAAGAGAATCTCTTCTGATCCAAAGTGACACACATCATTGGTACCGACGTGAGCCATCACCTGGAGTCGGCTGAACCCTGTGCTTCTCATGACATCCAGGAGGACTCGTTCCACGTCTGAAATGACTCCACCTGGTATTCAGACTGAGTGCACATTGGCTTTCTTACTCTTCTTGGCAGAAATGTCCCTAAGGGGCCCCGTAACGTGCCTCAAGTTGCAGAGACCAACTATCGATAATCCTGCCCTCTGTGATTGTTCGGATCTTGCAGGCTGAGAGATTTCCTCTGAAACAGGACAGGCAACAGCATCTGGCTCAGCGACAGTGTCACCCACAGAGAGCACCAGGAATCTCTCAGACTAACTGGGGAGGCTTTAAAGCGGCCCCCTGGGAAGTCTTTCACCCCAGGGTGACCTCCCACTCGAATTCAAGTGAGGGGTCAACCTCAGAGTGAGCAGTAACTTCGCTGGTCACCAGTGAGGACCGATCGGAGGACTCGGACTTGCTGGACGTCCGTTGGATCCCCATGGCCAGCCCACAACAATGGTGCCCATCCACTGCAGCCTCAATCTGAGTTACCCTAGCCATCTCTGCCTGGAGCTGAGAGCGAAGTGTCATCAACTCGTCTCGCATCCGCACACAACTATCACAGTCTCTATCCATACCAAAGACTGTGAAAAACTAAAGCACCAAGATAAATAGACCCTCAGCACGTGCTGTGGAACTCTACTGCAGACACTGACGAAACCGCACGAACTGTGTCTAATAAATTATATTAATACACAGAGGTTCAAAAACCTAACTACCGAAGCACTCAGGTGAAACTAAATAATTCATCCCTGATGAGGAACTTGTAATATATCACAAAATCGGTTTACTTTCCGACGCATACGAAAACGCGAGAACTGTTCCTGTAGGATATTAAATTAACAAGTAGAAATTCGAGAAACTACACTATTAAAGCTCACAGATGATATTATACACTCCTGGAAATTGAAATAAGAACACCGTGAATTCATTGTCCCAGGAAGGGGAAACTTTATTGACACATTCCTGGGGTCAGATACATCACATGATCACACTGACAGAACCACAGGCACATAGACACAGGCAACAGAGCATGCACAATGTCGGCACTAGTACAGTGTATATCCACCATTCGCAGCAATGCAGGCTGCTATTCTCCCATGGAGACGATCGTAGAGATGCTGGATGTAGTCCTGTGGAACGGCTTGCCATGTCATTTCCACCTGGCGCCTCAGTTGGACCAGCGTTCGTGCTGGACGTGCAGACCGCGTGAGACGACGCTTCATCCAGTCCCAAACATGCTCAATGGGGGACAGATCCGGAGATCTTGCTGGCCATGGTAGTTGACTTACACCTTCTAGAGCACGTTGGGTGGCACGGGATACATGCGGACGTGCATTGTCCTGTTGGAACAGCAAGTTCCCTTGCCGGTCTAGGAATGGTAGAACGATGGGTTCGATGACGGTTTGGATGTACCGTGCACTATTCAGTGTCCCCTCGACGATCACCAGTGGTGTACGGCCAGTGTAGGAGATCGCTCCCCACACCATGATGCCGGGTGTTGGCCCTGTGTGCCTCGGTCGTATGCAGTCCTGATTGTGGCGCTCACCTGCACGGCGCCAAACACGCATACGACCATCATTGGCACCAAGGCAGAAGCGACTCTCATCGCTGAAGACGACACGTCTCCATTCGTCCCTCCATTCACGCCTGTCGCGACACCACTGGAGGCGGGCTGCACGATGTTGGGGCGTGAGCGGAAGACGGCCTAACGGTGTGCGGGACCGTAGCCCAGCTTCATGGAGACGGTTGCGAATGGTCCTCGCCGATACCCCAGGAGCAACAGTGTCCCTAATTTGCTGGGAAGTGGCGGTGCGGTCCCCTACGGCACTGCGTAGGATCCTACGGTCTTGGCGTGCATCCGTGCGTCGCTGCGGTCCAGTCCCAGGTCGACGGGCACGTGCACCATCCGCCGACCACTGGCGACAACATCGATGTACTGTGGAGACCTCACGCCCCACGTGTTGAGCAATTCGGCGGTACGTCCACCCGGCCTCCCGCATGCCCACTATACGCCCTCGCTCAAAGTCCGTCAACTGCACATACGGTTCACGTCCACGCTGTCGCGGCATGCTACCACTGTTAAAGACTGCGATGGAGCTCCGTATGCCACGGCAAACTGGCTGACACTGACGGCGGCGGTGCACAAATGCTGCGCAGCTAGCGCCATTCGACGGCCAACACAGCGGTTCCTGGTGTGTCCGCTGTGCCGTGCGTGTGATCATTGCTTGTACAGCCCTCTCGCAGTGTCCGGAGCAAGTATGGTGGGTCTGACACACCGGTGTCAATGTGTTCTTTTTTCCATTTCGAGGAGTGTATAATTAGCTTCTGATTAGGAACTCATAAAAGTCACAAAATCGGTTACTTCCCTCTTGCTGCATATGCGTCTGTCTCATCCAGCTGCTGCTGCCAGCTACATGTACAAGATACTCCGAAGGCCATCGACGGTGCGTGGCGGAGGGTAGCCTGCACCACTAGTAGTCATTTTCTTTCCTGTTCAACTCGCAAATAGAGTGAGCGAAAAATGATTGTCTGTATGCCTCTGTATGAGCCCTAATTTCTAATATCTTATTCTTAGGATCTTTGTACGCAATGTATGTTGGCGAAAGTAGAATCGTTAGGCAGTCAGATTCAAATACCGGTTTTCTAAATTTTCTCAGTAGAGTTTCTCGAAAAGAAAGTCATCTTTCCGCCATCAATGCCCATTTGAGGTCCCGCAGCATTTCCATAACACCTACGTATTGTTCAAATGTACCGGTAACAAAACTAGCAGCCCGCCTCTGAATTGTTTCGATGTCTTCCTTCAATCCGACCTGGTACGGATTCCAAACACTCGAGCAGTACTCAAGAATAGATCATACCAGCCAGCGTCCTATATGTGGTCTCCTTTACACATGAGCAATTCTTTTTTAAAATTCTCTTAGTACACCGAAGTCGACCTGTAGCTTTCCCTACCACAGTTCTCACATGTTCTTTCCATTTCATATCGGTTTGCAACGCCATGCCCAGATATTTAAACGACTTGACCTTGTCAAGCAGGACACTAGTAATACTGTATCCGAACGTCACGGGTTTGTTCTTCCTACTAACCAGCTTTCCACATTTAGATATATCTGTCATTCATCGTACCAACAAGCTATTTTGTCTAAATCGTCTTGTATCTGCCTATCGACACACAGCTTTGAAACCTTACTGTACGTCACATCATCACCAGCAAACAATCAATCATAGATTGCTGCCAACCTATCTGGCAAATCATTTATTTATAAAGAGAACAACAACGGTCCTATCACAGTTCTCTGGGCACTCCTGATGATACCCTTGTTTCTGATGAACACTCGTCGTCGAGGACAACATTCTGGGGTCTATTACGTAAGAAATCTTCGAGCCACTCGCATATCTGTGAACTCATTCCATTTGCTTGTACCTTTCTTAACATCCTGCAGTGGCGCACCGCGTCAAACACCTTCCCGAAATCTAGAAATATGGCATCCGCCTGTTGCTCTTCATCCATTGTTCGCAGTATATCATGCGAGAAAAGGGCAAGTTGAGTTTCGCAAGAGCGATGCTTTCTTAAACTATGCTGATTCGAGGACATAAGCTTCTCAGACTCAAGAAAGTTTATTATATTCGAACTGAGAATGTGCTCCTGGATTCTGCAGCAAACAGAAGTTAGGGATACTGGTCTGCAGTTTTATGGCTCCGTTTTTTACCCGTCTTATGTACTGGGGTCACCTGCCTTTTTTCCGGTCGCTTGGCACTTCAGGCTGGGCAACAGATTCACGATACGTGCAGGCTACGTAAGAGGCCAATGCTGAAATGCTGAACTGGGAAGCCATACTGACATGGTGATTTAATTGCTTTCAAAACTTTCAGTTGTTTCTATACGCCAGGGATGCTTATTAATATGTCGTCCACCCGGGAGTCTGTCCGATGGTCAAATGATTGTATATTTGTACAGTTCTCCTGTGAGAACGATTTCTTGAAAGTTAAATTCATAACTTCCGCTTTCGTTTTGACATCTTCAGACTGGTCAACAAGGAACTGAATGGAAGCCTTAGATCCGCATAGTGATCTTACATAGGCCAAGATTTTTCTCGGGTTCTGCCAGATCTTTTGCAAATGTGTGACGGTGGTAGTTGTTGAATGCTTCGCACACAGATATTTTCTCAGACGCACGAATTTCTAATATCCTGAGCTTGGCGTCATTTGTGCGTTCTCTTTTGAATCGAGAGCAGATGATATCAAAACAAATATATTTGGATTAGGAACATATGATTTCTGAAGTCAACTTGTAATGTTATGGGAACGTTTTGTTAGCGGTTCTGATGTAAACTGTTGTCTCGATGTCTCTGAGCCGGCCGCGGTGGTCTCGCGGTTCTAGGCGCGCAGTCCGGAACCGTGCGACTGCTACGGTCGCAGGTTCGAATCCTGCCTCGGGCATGGCTGTGTGTGATGTCCTTAGGTTAGTTAGGTTTAGGTAGTTCTAAGTTCTAGGGGACTGATGACCACAGCAGTTGAGTCCCATAGTGCTCCGAGCCATTTGAACCATTTGATGTCTCTGACTGGGAATGTGTACAGACAATCAAAACTGCTCTGTTTACGGCTGATTGGCTCTGAGGTCTGCCTCGAAGCATGCCAATTTACCCGCAAGCATCACTGCATAGTGACAACAACGGTGATTTCCTTGTAAACACGTGTGATGAAATGGCTGACAATCATATGGTACACGAGTACCATATGAACTGAGCTGCAGTGAGGAAGTATCGACTGTGTTTTCCCAACCTACGAGTCTAACAAAACCAAATATTCTGTCGTCTGCATCGACTGCTACAAAAAACAGGCACTTTCCGCGCAAGTACCCATGATATAGGTTGGAACCGAAAAATGCGAATGCCCGAAATGGAAGACGAGATTCTGCGTTATGTTGAAGACACTCTATCTACAAAGACACGACGTGGTGCATACATCCTTGGCGTCGAACATAGCCGTGTGTGGAATGTGTACAAGAAAAACAGCTTCATCCTTTCCATCTTCAGTGAGAGCCAGAACTAGCACTTTCCCTAGTGAATGCAGTTCACACAATGGTTTCTGCAACAAACGGCCCTCCAATCTTTATTTCCGGTCGAGGTCGTGTACACTGAAGAAGCCTTGTTTACTCGTGAAAGCTTTTTCGATATCCACAGATCGCATATTTGGGCACATGTGAATTCAAGAGGTACTCGACCTCTTGAATATCAGCTGCGATTCGGTGTTACTGCGTGGACCGGCGTTCTCGGTGATAGGCTAACTGGACCATACAAGTACATTCTTCCACTCAACGGATGGAGGTATCGCATCTACGTGGATCATCTGTTTGCATAATTTATGGAGGATGTACCTTCGAATATTAGGCAAAGGATTTACTTCCACCCACTTCAGCACTGCTGTGAGGAATCATCTGAGACCCACCTTCTGGAATAGATGTCTTTGTTGAGGTGACCTGATGGCCTGACCACCCAGGTCACCAGGCCTCATATGTCTGCATTTCTTCCTCTTGGGGCCTATGAAGCTACTGGTGTGCGAAACCACTGTGTGAAATGCAAGAAGACCTCGTCGCTAGAGTTGTCGTCGGTGCTGGCACCAATGCGGACATGCCAGGTATCTTCCAATGGTCACGACTGTCAATGGTCCGACGATGTACTGCGTGCATACAGAACAACTCTCACGCATTAAAGCAGTTGCTGTGCATGCCACTGCTGCAATTAGAAGGCTAAACTATCTTTTGAGTAAATTGTCCGTAGCATCAGAAATAGCTGTCAGGGACCATATGTTCCATTACTAAATACATTTGCTTTGATATTCTGTATCTCCTGTATTAATCTGAAGGAATAGTTTCGGAACACCCAGTATATTTTCCTCCGGTGGTCATTCAACAATCGTGACCAAGGGGTTATCATAGTTTATTTTTAAACTAACTTTATGCGAACTAAAACAAGTTCGCTGACTACTATTTGAAACTCTTCCATATTATTTGCAAACAGAACTATATCATGAGCAAGCCTCACATTATTTTGTCATCTCTCTCTCTGACTCTCACTCTCTTCCACCCCCCCCCCCATCCTCTCTCTCTCTTTCTCCCTACGTGCGCGTGCGCGTGTGCGCGTGCGCGTGCGCGTGCGCGCGTGCGCGTGTGTGCGTGTGCGCGTGCGCGCGTGTGTGCGTGTGCGCGTGCGCGCGTGTGCGCGTGTGCGCGTGTGTTGCGTGCGTGCGCGTGTGTTGCGTGCGTGCGCGTGTGTTGCGTGCGTGCGCGTGTGTTGCGTGCGTGCGCGTGTGTTGCGTGCGTGCGCGTGTGTTGCGTGCGTGCGCGTGTGTTGCGTGCGTGCGCGTGTGTTGCGTGCGTGCGCGTGTGTTGCGTGCGTGCGCGTGTGTTGCGTGCGTGCGCGTGTCTTGCGTGCGCGTGTGTTGCGTGCGCGTGCGTGTTGCGTGTGTGTGTTGCGTGTGTGCGTGTGTGCGAGCGGGAGGGTGTGTTTTGCACTACTTTATTTGTCCCACGGTATATCTTCGTGGTATGTAATAACGACGAAGCAACCTGTATATAAATGCCTGACCAGAGTTGTTCAGCCGTTTGAGGCGATTCGACGACGATGCAGTGAATATGGGGAAGCCAAGATTTGTCCAAAGCGATTGATGGTTAACTTACCATATAAATCAAGCTGCAATGAAGACAGATGTCAAACTGAAATTTATAGGACGAATCCTAAACAAGTATAATGCACTAAAGATTTTGGTCACTACGAAAACTCTCATTTGACCCATTCTTGAGTACTGTTGGTCAATCAAAGCACTGTACTTAACCACGGAAGTTTTTACCTAGAGTGAAAGTGTAACAGAACTCATCGACACTCTCCAAGGGGGGGAGCGCTGCAAGAAAGCCGCGCCGCGCAACGGGGAGTGCCTTACCGTCGAATTTACGGGAACCCCCAACTAAAACCAACTTCGGCTACATCCCATCCAATGTGGTAAGGTAGTAGAACAATGGCGACACAGAGCAGTAGACACAGTATCGCTTCTGGTAACTAAACAGTAAATGTGGGTTGAATGTCAATCTGTTACGCTCTTTGGACTGTACCACACATCGTGCGGTGGTCTGGGACGATGCAAAGTTGCCTGAGCTTCCGCATAACGTATCATATAATCGGTTTTCTCTCACGTTATCTTCAACAATACGCACTCAGTGCATTTGTCTGCACAAGACAGTCACACCAAAGCACAATTCTCTTCGCAAAGGAACATTGTCTGACACGAACTGACAAAGGGAAAAGCTTTGATTTCGCAAAATCCTGCAAGACCAAATCCCGTACTAAATCGCATCTCGTACGATAGATTGCGTCAAATGGTTTAAAGAAGTCTTAATTCATGAACTGAAAATTTTCTCAATAAGGCGTGTTCCGTTCTAAACTCCGGCCTTGGATACTTCATAACAAATTAAATATCGAACTCTTAAAAATAGCGTTTATTTCTGCCTACAGAAAAGCAGTCACTAAACTGGCATGAAATAAAAAAAATGAAAAAGAAGGTAAGAGTATATTAAATAACGCTTCGAGTTATTACATAATCAGAACTTTTAGCATTTACTAACCTTTTTTTCTTTGAACTATACTCAGTGATCGTGCCCCGAAGACCACGAGATGTCGACTGACCGCCGTTTCATTCTGTGACTTGTATTGTCATGCAGATGCGCCATGGACAGACAAGGGATCAGCACATAGGTCTCTCAGCAGTTGTCGAATTCTCAGACACTGAAGCTCCGACGTTTGGTCGACTAGCTCCCCAAATGGCATCGCGCGGCTGAATATGTCCCCTTACATTCCTTCCAGTACGGTCGTGCGGTAGCGTTCTCGCTTCCCACGCCCGGGTTCCCGGGTTCGATTCCCGGCGGGGTCAGGGATTTTCTCTGCCTCGTGATGGCTGGGTGTTGTGTGCTGTCCTTAGGTTAGTTAGGTTTAAGTAGTTCTAAGTTCTAGGGGACTTATGACCACAACAGTTGAGTCCCATAGTGCTCAGAGCCATTGGAACCTTCCAGTACGAAAAAATCTCTGGCTGAACGTACTGGGAATCTAATCCGGTTTCTCCGCATGAGAATCATGCGCGCCGACCACTCGACTAAAGAGAGGGACCATCTTTAAGACAATTTAAACACAAATCTCTATCCAAAACATTATTTCCACTTAAAGAAGAAAGGTGTTATATTGACTTTTTGATTCTGAACAAATCCGTTTCTAAATTCGCTCGTACCAGTGTCATGCAGAATGGCCATGAATGCCGTTTTCTTGTCAGAAACACATCTTGGAAGAAAGACAACTGACGTGAAAGTAAGTTTCTTCTTCTAAATACACGGTGAGTGATAATTAACGGAATAAACTAATGCAGTTGAAAGTACACTATGCTAGAAGCAAAAAAGTCTCATTAAACTCTGGCCCGCAAACGAATCGTTTACAAGATTATTTTGACTTCGTGGGTACCAGCTACTACTGACGTATACATCGCAGACCGGTCCGTGGTGTGGTTTTTGGTTACGTTTTTGAGTTTTGAAGTTCCAAACAGAATGGATACGATAGGTTGCAACATTACAATACAGAGAATTATTAAGATATGCGTTTCATTTGTGGTACCGGCAATGCAATGCAGGCAGCATGCTTGCATCAAGAAGCGCACCCTACCCGAAGGCACCCGAGAATCGAACGTTTACAACGGCACGTCAACGCCTCTGCGGAACTGGGAGCTTTACATAGGCTGCTGGAAAGGTAGGCCTGCATGAATTACGACTGTGCTTAAAGGCGTGCTGCTTGAAACAGTCTATCACTCTCCATGAAACTCGACAAGGAGACGGGCCTCACAAATTCCTGGTAAGAGCCACAGTAGATTTAGGAGAATAGAGCATCGCAATGCAATATACCCCTACCGCCTCCCCGTTTCAGAGGCCTATAGTTGTGGACTTTGCTCCTAAACTTAAGTTGTGTGTGGATTCAACTACAAGCTGTAGGCAAACCTACGTCTGACAATAACATTTTGTTGGCATATGAAGTAGGGTTCACTGGTGATGGTGCGTTTATCACAGTTCTCACGCTGAATATGTGGTTAGAGGTTAGAGGTGTTCGTCTTATTGGGCCGTGCATGTTACTATCCAAACTCAATGTATGGAATTCTCTTCGGTTTATGAGCCATCACCTTACAGAACTGCTTGAGGATGTTCATTTAGACGAAACCGAGAGACAAATGATATGCCAAGAGGATAATGCACCATTGGCAACACCAGTCAGTATTGATACCCAAGTAGAACTAAATTCCCGCCAGTGCCTAGAGTAAAACATCAACATCTAGTAAAATTAGTACTGAAAAATTTGAACACTGCGGCGTTAAATAGAAAGAACCGAGCAGACAAAACGGCAAACCCACGAGAATTTTCACTAGGACAAAAGGTACTTGAAAAAAACCACCATATCTCTAGCAAGAAAAAACATCAAAGCCACAAGTTCTTTTAAGGCCCTATGGAAGTAAGTAAAGTGGTCCATGATAATGCAGTCGAACTGATTAATCCGAAAACAGGAAAATCATTGGGTTTGGACCATGTGGGCCATTTGAAATTTTGTAAAGGGTAAACTAACAAAAAATTAACTCCACAAGAAAAATTAGTTGTACCAGACATCCAGAGCCCAATAAGAGCAAAATCTGGAAGTCAAAGAGTAGGGAAACTGAGAAAATGCACACAAATAAAACTTTTTAATTTGTACTTATCTCAGTAAAATAAATGGGATAACTTTCTCACTAGATCAAGAGATAGTTGTGAATGAAGAACAGTAACGTAAGAACTAAACTAACTATTCTGCAAACGAAATGTGTTCTGGCGAAAGAGTAGAAAGCAAGTAGGAAGACCAAGATCAGCGTGGGGATAGTTTGACGAAATAGTAGTAGATTCTCTCTAAAAAGATACTTTAAAGTAGAAATAAGTGGCCTTCTGTGGACAAAAGGAAGCCAAGAAGTAGGAAGGAAGTAAAGAGTTGGGTAAGAAGGAGATATTGATTTCAGGTTTGTTCCGTCGAGGACGGTGAACATATAGTTGAGAAGATATTTTGGGGGAAACTGGAAGGTACAACAAGATGATATTAAAATGGAGATATGAGGGAAATAAATATAAAACGTCGTTTGGAGGTAAGAATTAAGAGAGACTTGAATTATTAAGCTATGCGGCAAACATGTTATTTCGTGGAAGAAGGTAGACAGAGGGATGTAAGTGTACCCCATAGAGAATTTCCATAAGGAAGAGTATCATGGGGGAAGAAAGGAATATAAAAGTGCACTGTTTACAAGAAGGAGAAACGGATAGTTACAACTGAGAAAAATGAGCTCTAGGGCAATTCAACAGAACAGTAGAGAAATTTTTGGAAAAAAAGGAGGAGATATATTGTATTTTGAAGTTCTGTTACAGCTAATGAGGAAGAGAAGAGATTACAGAGAAAAAGACGCTGGAGTCGGAGTCAGGGTGCAAAGTTTTCATGATAATATGAGGTACCTGTAGTTAGAAAATAAAGAAGGAAAAAGAACTTACTAACACACTAACCTTCATCACCATCAATTTCACTCTTACTATCCATCGTGATGAAGATAAAGAAACCACGATCATTATACTAATAAAATGTTTACATAGAATGGGGAAAAAGATGCAATAAAAAGGATGATAGGAAAAATTTATGTGTAGTTTAAATAAATAATTTTGTAAAGTTGCTTAACACTTAAGTGTTTGTAAAGCTTGTAATGCATTTTAAGGTATAAGTGGTTATGATAAGATAGGTAGGAATATCTTGTAAATCAGAGAATGTGTAAGGGTTATAAAAAATTAATATAGACAGAAGTTTTGACAGTATTATATTATACATGGCATCGTCAAGCATGATGCAGCATTATTGCGACCAGATAGACAGCAGAACTCAGTAGAGCAAGTTAGGCGTGAGAGGAAGGGACACTGAGTGTGAGTGCCTGGTACGTCAACTTACGAAATGACGAAAGAAGGTCCCTTGGAGGAAGCAACAGTCCAAGAGGATAACATCTCTGTGGAAAAGTTTGGAGACCTAAAACGCATCCTGGATACGATCAACATGTACCATGAAGAGGGATTTATTCCAGTGAAAGCCACATACAATCGTTATAACAACGGTTTTGCGAAAGTGTTAGCCACTTAGCACTTCCATCGCGAACTATTTGGAGCAGCATAAGGAGAGATGATGGATGTTCATCGAACCGGAATGGAGGTGGACATATTACATGAAGGACGAGCAGGTGCTTCAGTTCACTGGAAAAACAAGAGGCGTAAACTTCTTGGTTCACCAGCTTGGGCCCACTGTGAAGCCATGCAACCTTGAGTAATCGTTTGCTCAGCTTGTCAGAAAAACTAACCATCCTCCATAGATTTGATTGCCATCCTAAATAGTACCGAACTTACAAGGGAACCTCCCCATCGCACCCTCCTCAGATTTAGATATAAGTTGGCACACTGGATAGCCCTTGAAAAACTGAAAACAGATCAACCGAGGAAACAGGAAGAAGTTGTGTGGAACTATGAAAAAATAAGCAAAATATACAAACTGAGTAGTCGATGCGTAAGATAGGCAACATCAAGGCCAACGTGAGGTCAGGAGCGCCGTGGTCCCGTGGTCAGCGTGACCAGCTGCGGAACGAGAGGTCCTTGGTTCAAACCTTCCCTCTAGTGAAAAGTTTAATTTGTTTATTTTGGCAAAGTTATGATCTGTCCGTTCGTTCATTGACGTCTCTGTTCACTGTAATAAGTTTAGTGTCTGTGTTTTCCGACCGCACCGGTAAACCGTGCGATTAGTAGACGAAAGAACGTGCCTCTCCAATGGGAACCGAAAACATTTGATCGCAAGGTCATAGGTCAACCGATTCCTCCACAGGAAATCGCGTCTGATATATTCTATACGACACTGGTGACGGCATGTGCATCACATGACAGGAATATGTTGTCGACCCACCTAACTTGTACACTTGGCGAATGGGTAAAAAGATTCTTCTACCTTGCCTGATTTAGGTTTTCTTGTGGATATGATAATCACTCCCAAAAAAGTGATGAAAACATAACAGTTTGTTACATAAACTGCAACAAATGAATGCAACAGTTTCACATTCGCACAGTTTTCCCTGTGCTCTGTCAAAACATATGCATCTAACGTTCTCAAATTTTTCCGTGTGTACACCGTCAAAGGAAATCTGAACATGTCCTGGAATTTTGGAGAGCGAAGTTGATTGTGTGTGAGTGCCTGAACTTTGATAATTGTCTGAAAATAAAAAATTAAACTTTTCACTCGAGGGAAGACTTGAACCAATGAGCTTTCGTTTCGCAGCTGCTCACGCTAACCACGTGACCACGCCGCTCGTGAGTTCACATTAGCCTTGATGTTGTCTATCTAGCGCATCAGTTTGTATGTTTTGCTTATTTTTTCGTAGTTCCACACAACTTCTTCCTGTTTTCTCGATTGATCTGTGTTCAGTTTTTCAAGACCTATCCACTGTGCCAACTTATAACAAAATCTGAGGGTGGTGCGATGGGGAGGTTCCCTTGTTAGAACCGGCATCGGATGATTGTCGTAATATTGACCAACTTCACGATGTAGTAAAGGAATAATCTTGTGGAGAACTTTCTGGTTAAAGTTTGCTATTGTTGTGTTCAGTGTCGTGTTATTTCAAGTAAACAGGACTTAATGCGTTAGCTTGACAACTGTCTAAGCATTGTCATGTTGCAATCTATGTAAAATCTTCTTTGATAATAATCTTTAATCAAAAACAATTTGTGTACAGCTAAACGCCGTTATGCTCTGCCATACAATAAGAGTACACTTCGTACCCTTAAAGAGTGTTTTGCTGATGTCTAAAGATAGAGAAAAGGAAGGGAGTGTCAGAATAGACGACAAGAAAAGGGAGTTGGAATTTGACAGAAGTTTATTTGTTAGAACAGTACAGGGTGCTTTCAGAAAGAGTTATGGAGAAGAACCGCCACATAAACAGAGCAATGTGCGTTGGTATCGACCATTTAGGGACGTTGTTTTTTTTCTGTAGACAGGAAAATAACGATCGAACAAGCGTGCCAGCTGAAACTGTGGCCAGGAAGAGGGAATGTTTCGTAGGCAGTCCAAAAAATCAATGGTCCACGCAAGCCACGAAGTTGGAATAGCGCAGCAAATTGTGTGGAAGGTTTTGGGAAGCTGGTTACATTTCAGACCGCACCGTCTGGCAGCTCTTGCAGCAATGGAAATGGAAATGACGTGTGGTTAGGGCCTCCCGTCGGGTCGACCATTCGCCTGGTGCAAGTCTTTCGAGTTGACGCCAGATCGGCGACTTGCGTGTCGATGAGGATAAATGAGGATGATAAGGACAACACAACACCCAGCCCCTGAGGGAAGTAAATCTCCGACCCAGCCGGGAATCGAAACCGGGCCGTTAGGTATGACATTCCGTCGTATTGACCGCCCAGCTACCAGGGGCGGAATTGCAGCAATTAAATCGGAAGATTATGGCCGGGTCTTCAATTTTGCTTCACGATGTAGGAAGCATTTGAGGACGAACTTTTCACCTCCAAGGCGTAATTCAGCGACGATACAACTTTCAGTTTATCAGGAAGTGTTGCTCGCCGCTCTGTGAGAGTGTTAGACACTGAAAATCCTTACCAAATTATGGCTTATGTACGAGGCTTGTCGAAGGTTAATGTTTTCTGTGCATTGTCATAGACGAAGCTATACGATGATAGCTACTGTGATTGGCACTTTGACATGTTGCTATTATGGTTGTTTCCTCAAGTGACTGCTGACTCCGAGAATTTCATGTTCCAAGAAGACGGGACACCCCTCATCTGAGCATCAATGTTCGTCGCTATCTAAACGACGAATATCCACATTGCTGTTTGGGCATAGTGATGAACATGATGGGGCTCTGTTCCCTTGTTCCCTTCCTCAGTCGCCTGACTTAAACGCCTTACAATTTTTTCCTTTGGGTATACATTAAGGACCGCATTTACGTACACCCCATCGGCAACAACACTGAACGCGCAAAAAGAACACATCAATGCTGATATGATGACCACTGATAGAATGTTGGTACATAAGGCACGGAACGAAATTGGCTACGGCTTGGAGTCCAGTAGTATGACAAGAGCAGCAATCACAGAAAATTTGCAGAAAGCAAAATGCAACCTTGATGAGTTCGCGGTTCTATTCACCCGTCAATTCATGATTCTTTGGAATATATAGATCTTTAGAAACGAAAGAATAATTTACAGCTGTCCTTTATTTATTCTTATTGAAATACTTTTTAAATATAAGGTTTGTAATAGACAGACCGGACGAGGCCCCCGACGACAATGAGTAAGACTGCAGTTCGGATGCAGTGAGGTCAACAAAGGACATTCTACGAGACGTTTGTCGGTCAGGTCACAGGATGCTGTGTCTCGTTAAGTGTCTGGAATCAGCCTGTGAAAGATATTACATCTGGACATCCTACTCTTACTGAAGAACAGCATGGGACAAGCGTTCGACGATTCCGCTTGTAAGGCAGCTACACTTATACAAATAGTCGCACAATAACAAAAACCTTTCCAACAGGTTTGCTGCAGATTTACAGGTATTGCAGTTGGTGCAGCTTGCTAAAGTCAAGGAAACCAGTACAATAAGAGCTTTCTTGGCCAGTTTATTTTCCATCACCTTGCCCTTCTCTGCACAGCTATCGCTCCTCCTAACCTACTGCTACTTATATTTACTGATGGCTACAAACTTTATTTTATGTAGTGTAATTTTTATAGAGGTGGCAACACTCCTTTTTTGTAGGATGGTGAATTAGAGGGGGAACGAACAACAAAGCTCGCGTTTCGTTATCGCCTCAAAAATCAACAGCTGAGTTAGTGTGGGAGCTGCAAGGTGCTTACGCGCGTTGTTATGAGTGGTGTTATTACATTGAAATCGTGTTCAAAACGTCAGGAGAGCAGTGTGTGAATAGCCCAGATACATTTTGTTATGCACGGTGATCAGAAACAGTCTGAGAAACTTATAAGGTAGGTAATGGGGTTTTGCTGGGAAATAACTGTTAAGAAAAAAAATAGATTCCTTGCACTGTTTTCGAATCATTTAGCATTTAAGTTAGTCAACAAAATCGTTGCACCTGCAAATGCTAGCAGGATGCCACAGGCGGTTTCAGATAACGTGTCCTTTGTTTGGTTTTCTCAAACTGAACAAAACGTAGCTTTTGCTCAGCTAGCATAAGTTTATCACTTCCGAAAAAGGGACGTTTCAGCTGGCAATGAGCACTTCAATAAATGGTAATTGAAGGAGCCACCGATGTTTGTGCATTAACATTTTTTATCGTATGCAAGTGCTTGAATTTGCGTGCACAACGACCTGATTGGCTAACGTCAATGCTAAATAACGGCCGCGCGGGTTTGCCGCGTGCAGTCTAGGTCATCTTGCCGCGATTCGCGCAGCTCTCCCCCCCCCCCCCCCCCCCACCAACCACTCCCCCACCACCACCACCCCTCTCCAGTAGCGTAAGTTAGTTTAAGTTAGATTAAATAGTGTGTAAGTCTAGGGACCGATGACCTCACAGGTTTGGTCTCATAGGAACACACCACCACTCGGAAATAGCGCAACGTATCTTAACAACTATTTCTCAGCACGGCCTCCACTGCAACAGCCTTACAAACTTTTCTGTCTGTTTCTGATCATTTTGTTTATTTTTGCATGAAGATCGGAGACCAGAACAAGTCATTTACTCCACACATTGCGTGTCGTAGGAGTGAATGTAAAATGAAGTGTTTGTAATTTGTTCCCATGGTACGCTGTAAACAGAAGAATCACGTCCATCATTATTACTTCTGTGTACCGAAAGCAGCGGGATACAACAAAAGTAATACGAACAAAATCCTGTATCGGAATTTATCTTCAGTGGTTAGACCTGTGCCTCATGTTCCAGGGCTGCCTATTCCCTCTCCACCATCAGTGGACACATTTGAATTCTCTGAACCGGAGGTAAGTCATGAAAGGAGTGAATCTGGCTGCTTCGAGTGGGGACCGATCGTAAGCCACAGCCTCTTACTCGAACAGATCTTCACAATTTGGTGAAAGACTTGGGACTCTCAAAAGACACAGCACAATTTCTCGGATCACGTCTCAATGAAAATAATTTACTTGGACACGATACATCAATTTCAGTGTATAGAAATCGTGATAAAGACTTTAGAGATTTTTTTTGTTGAAGATAGTTTAATGCTGTTCTTCAAGGACATCGCCGGACTAGTAATGAAAGTGGAAGCACGAAATTATGAGAGTAAGTAATGAAGTTTACTTACTGACTCTTCAAAGCTAAGTTTCAAAGCGGTATTACTACATGCAGGAACTGAAACAATTCCAGTTGCATCTTCAGTACACTTCAAAGAGACATTCAATACCATGATAGTACTCTTTCAAAATGAGAAGTTTGATAACATTAGTGACTTGCGTTTTGTAACTTTAAAGAGACAGCCATTCTTCTCGGCCAACACACACAGTATACCAAGATGCCTTGCTATGTGTGTGAATGGGGCAGTAGAGCATATTATGAGCATCCTAGTAGGAGAGAGTTACCTAATAGGATAAAATCTAATAGCGGGATCGAAGAACATTGTGTATGTACATTTGGTTCATCCACATCACATTTTATTTCCTTCACTGCACATCACATTAAGAGTGATGAAGCAGTATGTATAAGCATTGGACACAGCAGATCTGATTTCAGTACCTGTGTAGCCATTTCCAAAATATATTGGCTGCAAAGTTGGAAGAAGAGAAATTTTAGGACCAGAGATACGACCACTGATGTGTGATGACCGCTTTGAATATACAGTAACGGAGAAAGAACATCAAAAAATGTTCAGATGTGTGTGAAATCTTATGGGACTTAACTGCTCAGGTCATCAGTCCCTAAGCATACACACTACTTAACCTAAATTATCCTAAGGACAAACACACACACCCATGCCCGAGGGTGGACTCGAACCTCCGCCAGGACCAGCCGCACAGTTCATGACTACAGCGCCTTAGGCCGCTTGGCTAATCCAGCGCGGCGAAAAAGAACTTCAAGCTTGGAGAAGTTTAAAAAATATTGTTCATCCTTTGTCCGGCCAGAATAAGCAGCCTGATAAGGAAATAGTGGCAGATATGCTACAATCGTTTAAACAGTTGTTCCCCTAAAGCAACGGTTTCTAATTTCCCATCTACACAATTTTCAGGACAATTTGGCTGACACATCAGAGGAACATTGTGAACAGTTCCATCGGGAACTTAAAAGTCTGGAAAATTGTTATCAGGTCGTTGGACATAAAACATGATATATGTCTACTGCTGGTGTGCCACACGTGAAGGAGAAATAGCACAAAAAATTAAGGACATAAGGCGTTTATTAGGGAGTAAACTTAAACGGAATTAATTCTTCCACCTGGAAATAACCCAAATCACAATATTCGCTTCTTAAGTTGCTTTTTACCATTTTATTGTTCCATTACGCCTCCACCCCCCTGTAATTGATTTCCAGTTTCATTGGGTACACATGTCGATGATGATGATGATGATCATGGTCATCATGATGATAGTTAAAAACGTGACGTGCTGTAGAGAAACAGGATTCAAATTCGTGCTCGATGCAACCTATTTAGTCATAAATAGCCAAAATTATTCGATCTGTGTCACGTAATTATTATTCGATAACATGAAATTTAGTAATTATTGACAATATGATTTCATGGAAACACAAGTGCATTAGCTTACGAGAATACATTATGTAAACAACAAGAAAGAGAACCATATGACCGCTAACGCTAGCTGTCAGGTTTGTGTAAAGAACTTGCTGCAGCTCTCAGACAACAAGTCAAAGATTACTGCAGGTTCGGGCAAGCACCATATACAGAGGGCGCCAAACATACTCACTTCGCATGCAGAAATATTTATTCTTCACAAAATTGCAAACTGACAGTTTTGTAATCTACACGGAATGTTACTTCATGCGCTCGCGAGCGTGCGTGCGCGTGTGTATGTGTGTGTGTGCGCGCGCGCGAGTGCGTGTGCACTATTACAAAAATTATAACCAAAATTGAACGACCTAAACTGGAGAACATATTGGGTTTGTGATGGTCTTTGTTGGTGGAGTACGCAGTAATAATGACTAAGTATAGTCACGTGACTACAACACTAAATATTTTTAAATAATGTTGTGATACCACCAAATAAATTCACTTCGAATGAAGACATATTCATTCCGCGCAAAACTGCAAACTGTCAATTTTGTAATCTGCACTGAATATTAATTCATTTGTGCGTGTGTGTATGTGTGTGTGTGAAAATTACCAGCTAAATGAACGACCTTTGTCGATGGTGTACGCAATAATAACGACGATTAATACAGTGGCTGCAACTTATCGATATCAGTTTGGCACCAGATTACAGCGGATAGGAGGAGGATATTGGTGTTTATCGTCGCGTCGACAACTAGGTCATTAGAGACGGAGCACAAGCTCGGATGAGGGAAGGATGGGGAAGGAAGTCGGCCGTGTCCTTTCAAAGGAACCATCCCGGCATTTGCCTGGAGTGATCTAGGGAAATCACGGAAAACCTAAATCAGGATGGCCGGACGCGGGATTGAACCGTCGTCCTCCCGAATGCGAGTCCAGTGTGCTAACCACTACGCCACCTCGCTCGGTTTCCAGATTACAGCACGAGATATTTAATTAGATAAAGTTCTGGTACCATCTACGGCTACGTAAACATTTAACGATTTGTGCTACTGGTGGAACTACTTTTATACACTCACAAAATCACTTTAACGAAGTTTAAATTACTAAATACAATAACTTTCTAGCCAAACAGACAGCGTATATTATTGTCTTGTATGAGTCAGCGACAAATCAACACATTTTTAGTAGCAACCGTTAATTAATAGAGGGATAGCAGGTGCAAATAAGGAATTCGGTAATTACAAAACCAACAATGTTTGGATATGCTACTTTTGATTAATTACAGAAGACACATCCTTCATTTCTAAACATACGAGAGCTTGCTTTTCCTAACTAAAAAGCCTAAGCGATTGCTGCGTGTTACCTCGAGGTTGGATTTCAATGTTCCGCGACGGCAGTGGTTTGGTATTCTTGAATTATAAGATGGTGAGTCCAGATTCTGTATCCTCAACTTAAGGCAATTCCCTGACTGTTCACGGCTGTATCTCCGAAACTTTAATATTGTAAGCTTCCGCCTTCGAGACGTACATAGTGTAAATAATGCACATATGCCTGCAAATAAAATACGGAATATTATCGCGTTTCTATGGTATTATGTTTAACAATCATCGAACCGAATTCCGTTACTTATATTGAATATCAAAGATCATATTTTACTTACAGGTTCTTCCAAATGAATAATTTGCTCTTAGGATTAATGCTGCTCACGCTTTGTTTCGACTGCAAGTATGTGGCTGCTGTCAGCAGTTCCCGAAAAATAATCTTCAGCAAATCAGCTGAATGTCGCAGTTAATTTACCGTTATACTGGCCTTCTGCCGTTCGTAAAAACCAAATTCACATGTCAATATCTGCATTTTAGTAGCGCCGTGCAACACGAAAAACAAGAGCAACTACACGATAGCGCCACGAAACGAAACCGAACGAACTGTTCACTATCGATAGCTCACTCTCGACAAATGCATATACTCTCTTTTCAAAGATTGTCTTCTCATACATTGAAATTATGTAGTGTTATCATACAAATGTACAAACAGCGGCACTATAAGGAAAACATCAGAAAATAAAATAAAAGAGGAAGAAAAATAATGCAGGGCTATTATAAATGATTCATTCGTTTTCAAAGCTCTACATTTTTCAAATACTTTCCGTAGCAACATCTTATCAATGGTCACGCAGCAGCACTGATACAATCTATTTGCTCTTATACAAACAGGAAAAAATAACATTTCCAGCGGGATCTGAGGTGCAAGAAACGCGTCAGAAATGCATCTGCAGTGTGTAAATGATGGTGGCCACACAAGTGCTGGAATTCACGCAATTACTGCACAGGCGTGGAATGTTTCCAGGGCCGTACGCAAAATGCATCCCGCTATATTTTCCTGTTGGAATTCCAGCTGCCTGCATGGTCTCAAGAGCAGTTTTTCAAGTTGCGTTCACTCCGTCGCGCACTCCCAACCAGGACTCTGTTATGATGCACAACATGGAGGGTAGACACATCACTTAATCTTGGAAGAGCGTAAATATCCATTGATATATGATATAAGATGTCCAGATTATAAAAACAGAAGAATGAAGATGGAGTCGTGGCCAGCAATTACCTTGCCACTTATTTGCGACTCCGTCCGAAAATAGAACGTGAAGAAACAAATACATTTAGCGAGTACGAAAACTATATAGGGAGTCTAATGTGTTACTTGACACATATTTACAAGCAAATTCCTCTTAATATTCCGGTTATGAGAACGTTTTGGAATTTACTGTGGGCCCCTATTTTGCCAAAGCACTGATCTACGAATAGAACAACTGTTGTCTGGAAAGTGGTCTCTCTCCATTTTTTCGTTTGGTTTCCTGTAGTTCTGCATACAGACATGAGACATGCTTCTTAATGGACATGTCAGTGTGTCCTCGAAGCTGTAGCCACCGACAATCCTCAGATAGTCTTTTTCTTTTTTTTTTGATGTGCCATACTTTATGGTGGATAAATTCCTAAGAGTTTTTCACATAGGGCAAATGCCTCGTCAGCCACTAATACAAAGGGAAGAGATGTACGGATAGAACAGTGCGAAATAGGTTTCGATTGTGGCAAATTTCATGTATATGCGCGGATTTTTTTTCCTTGATCAGTTGCTGCAAACAAATTTGAATTTCATTCACGCCCGTAGCCTCCCACATCAACGTATCTGAAAGAGTAATTGCTATCTGCAACAGCTACCAGGACAACCGAAAAGGCCTTTTTTAAGTTGAAAAATTCGCTTGCCGACCCTGGGGGTTTTGTAATCCTGTTTCCCATCAGTGGCTCCCACAAAATGAAGGAAATTGGCCTTCTGACTGATTTCCATCATGTCTTCAGTTGTTGGTTACTTCTTGAACTTTTTTACGACTGTCCCCCATATAGCCACAATCGTGTCACGAATAATTTTTGTAAGCGAGGAACGGCCAAACAGAGACCTACAGTGACTTGAATGAAATGAATTCCTTGATCTTATATACTCTTAAATTATTTGAAAATTGTAACCGGGTGAGTTATAATCTATATAAATTTTACTTTAGGCGACGAGATACAGAAATGTTGGAAAAGCATAAAGGATAGTTATATGAGAACCTTAAGACCGCAGGAAGGCAGAAACTGAGATGCAGCGAAAGGAAAGCAGCGTTATCTGTGTAACAAGAAAATTTTCTTCCTCCAGTAACGTTTTCAATTAAGAAAATGAGTTATTGAGACTTATCATAAATTTATCTTGAATGTTCCATTCGCAATACAAAACAAAAAAAATCTTGGCGGTAAAAGAGAAAACAGTGAGGCTTTCAAAAGTTGACGAGAGTGAGGTATCCCCAAATGCTTACAGTCCCATTAGAACAGGAAATTCTCAGTGTAAATAAAATCATGTAGGACGACTACCCTGAAAGCAGATCCTGATGACATGTTTCTACTGTCCCAGATTCCAGTGATCAATAAATTCAGCCAAACAGACAAACTCGATATTCTTGTGAAATGTTGACAACCAGTACAGTCTTAATCCATAAGATTAATACATCCACCAGCACAATAAAACCTAGTTTTATTTGATGCCACCCTTATTTACGTTCCATCATGCTCCAACCAAACTGCAGTAATACAACAATCCCCAGCTAAAAGTAATGTGGGAACTGAGTGGGATGGTGACGATTCTGTCACATCATCTGTCATTTTATAGCCGAAAAATGGCTCTGAGCACTATGGGACTCAACTGCTGTGGTTATCAGACCCCTAGAACTTAGAACTACTTAAACCTAACTAACCTAAGGACATCACACACATCCATGCCCGAGGCAGGATTCGAACCTGCGACCGTAGCAGTCGCGCGGTTCCAGACTGCGCGCCTAGAACCGCGAGACCACCGCGGCCGGCTTATAGCCGCAATATGGTATGAGTAACGGTAACGATTTTACTAACTCGAAAATGTAGTTGTACGCCGTACACATACTCAAGAATAGACGCCAAACTTTTGGCACATTTATTCCATTGCGACACTAGCCGGACGATTCCATCCCTGAAGAAGCTAGTAGGCAACTGTCGAATCCAGGCTTGGACTCAGTCGTACACTTCGTCGTTCGTTGCGAATCGATGTCCACGAATAGTTCGTTTCAGAGGTCCAAACGCATGAAATTCACACGGTGAAAGGTCGGGAATGTACGGTGGATGTTGCAGCGTTTCCCACCGAAACTGCTGCAACGTCGTCTTCAGCGCATTGGCCGTGTGTTGGCGAGCAGTACCTTGCAGAATGATAACGCCATTGGACAACATGCCTCGGCGTTTCGACTTGATGGCTCGTCTAAGGCTGTGTAAAGTGGTTTGTTAACGCTGGTCATTGATGATGGGTCCAAACGCATGAAATTCACACGATGAAAGGTCGGGACTGTACTGTGGATGTTGCAGCGTTTCCCACCGAAACTGCTGCAACGTCGTCTTCAACGCATTGGCCGTGTGTTGCCCAGCATTACCTTGCAGAAGGATAACGCCATTGGACAACATGCCTCGGCGTTTCGACTTGATGGCTCGTCTAAGGCTCTGTAAAGTGGTTTGTTAACGCTGAGCATTGATGATGGTTCCCCGTTCCAGGAACTCGACAAGCCTTCCCAGAACTGGTGTTCAAGACCTTAGATTTCTTTGGAGGTGGTGAAGTCGCATGTTTCCACTGCTTGCTCTGACGCTTGCTTTCCGGTTCAAAATGGTGACACCATGTTTCGTCACCTGCGACAATACACTAAGGAAAACCGTATTCCTCCTCATGATAACGTTGCGGATGACTCTAAGACAGCGCCATTCGAGTATTGCACTGTTCGGCAGTCAGTTGGTGAGTAACCCACTGCGCTCATATTTTCGAAAGTTGAAGTGTTGATGAATGATGGTGTGGGCGGTGGCCACGATAATACCCAGTAACCGATGGATCTAGTTCTCGGTGATTCTACAGTTGTCCCAGACTAAAGCATTCACTTCCGCAACCATTTCCGGTGTGATGACACGATGAGCCTGTCCAGGACGAGTATCGTCTTCCAGTGACTCGTGCCCATCAATGAATCGTTTGCGCCATTCCACTAGACTTAGACTGTACCCACAGTACACAGCCTTCATCCCTCGATACATTTCACGGCCTCCATCTCCCTCTGCGGCCAAAAATCGAGTCACGACGAAAGAATAATAAACACAGCACGAAAACAAAATTGTTGTCAGTGGTGGTCCGTCCAGTATTGTTCTCGCGATGTCGCTTCTCCGGTACCCCCAGTTGCCACTACACGCAGGTTTTCCACACTTGCTGGAATTCCTGCCACGTTTTTGTAGCTCAAATCCCGCTGGAAAAAGCGCATGTGGGGCCTTAACACTACGAGGACCGCTATACGTAGCGCTGGGGCCAACTTGACCCGACGCTTGTTTATTGCTCATATTGCTTAGAAGGTCAGTTTGTTTTTGTTTGTATGGTCGGATTGTCACAGATATTGGAATGTAACACACATGTATTGTTTTCACAGATTTTTATTAATAAAATAAAGACATTGGAATTCACTGCTGTTTACTGCTGCTCTCGTAGCACCTCAGTCGTCATCTCTCCTCTCTTGTGCCACTTACTGCTTTCTCACAACCTGAACAAATGGTAGCAGTATTGTTTCCTTTGCATGAGATACAAATTTTACACTTCTCTCTCTTTTTTCCCCCTTTGTGGTCCGTCGCCAATGTCTGTATGATCCTGATCCGGCTATTTATTTCTCGCTGATTTATATTGCACTCGAAGCTCTTCGCAGTAATCAAAAATATCTGTTTTCCTGCTATGTTGCTTACCAGTCACTTCCTCATCCAACGCAAAGGAGTTTATGGCAGCCAAATCAAGAATGTTGTAAAACACATGCAATGGTGAACGTTTCGTACCGGCTTTTGTGGAGTGTATCCTTGGCATTTGACCCACAATGTCGACCCCAAATTCTGTTTCATTATAAAATTCTTCTTCTGACTGTCGCACAGAGATACATCAGAGTGAAGTGAACTCAATAACAAAACATTCTTATTGTTTTCCCTTGATAAACTGCTAGGGTTTTTTCACTGCCATTTTTATACATAATAGTCGAGTGGAGTGGTTGTTTTCCGGTCTTTACAGTTGGAGGCACTCTCCTTCGATTACGGTTCAAAGTACCTACTAAAGTTATGGATGCTGTCCGCAGGCGGTTTGCAAGGCTTAGCGAAGTAAAGTAACTGTCAGTAGTGACATTCAAAATTATGCCTATGGTTCCATAAGCCTAAGAACAAAATTTCTACCTACGCCTTGGTCAGCTGGTCGAAAAGGATCAACACCTGTTTAGGGGAATCCATTCGATATGCATTTAGTAGAAACACATACCCGTAATCAGAATTTTATACGAGACTTGTCTTGCTTGTTTGCAGTATATTGTGTGAATGGGCACTTTGTTTTAGACAGCAAAACTTGTTAATCAGTTGTTAGATGAGGTTCTGCTTTATAGAACGACGCACTGTTTCCTACGAAAGCTTTCCAAATATCTGAGAAAAGAGCAAATTTGTCAGTTTTGAGGCGTAAGGTGTGGTGGAATTGGTGTCACACTTCATATACCAATACTTCATTATTTCGATAGCTCTGTTTCGCCTAATAATTTGCCTGAAAACGGAGGACCACGTACTGTTGACTATAGCCTTTTGAGAGGAAGATTCTTTAACCTATACACTGCTCTAGCACACATAATGGCGACAAAAACATCCAATTCTGCGAAGTCTACTGTCCAAAAATCGTCTTGTGTTCGACGACGAGCGTCAGCTTCAGTGCAGTGCTTGATGCGGCGCATGATGAAAGCATTGTCCGCCTCCGCAGCGTAGCGGTAGCGTTACCGCCTACCATACAGGGGGCCCGGGTTCGATTCACGACAGGGTACTGGGTTCAAAAATGGCTCTGAGCACTGTGGGACTTAACATCTGTGGTCATCAGTCCCCTACAACTTAGAACTACTTAAACCTAACTAACCTAAGGACGTCACACACATCCATGCCCGAGGCAGGATTCGAACCTGCGACCGTAGCAGTCTCGCGGTTCCGGAATGAGGCCGGCGGGTACTGGGTATTGTGTGTCTTTCATCATCATTGACTCGCAAGTCGCCGACGTGGTGTCACCTACAAAGGACTTGCAATACGGCGGATAAACTCCCCCGAATGGGGCCTTCCGGCCAACAATGCCACACGATCATTCCATTTCCATTGAAGCATTGAAAACTAGCCGCCAAGCACTAAGAAGTTTCCCACTTGAAATTTTTCTTTTAGCATATGATGTTGGTCCAGAGCTGTCCTGCAAAATTTTATGACTTTGCAGCCGACCTGAAAACATATGAAAAAATGACTATTTTTATAATGTCTAATTTACTGGTATTATATATGAGTGTGTCTGTTCTTGTAGTGTGTGATATACTCTTTCGTTACACAATACCATACGAAGTTGTTATTACTACTATTTATTATAGAAACTTCTTATTGTCTTAGTCTTTATTGTAATTTTACAAAATAAAACTCTGTAAGAAGAGCTGAAGTATTACTGACCTGCGTTAGAAACCACTGGTACAATTTTCCACACGGACCATCTTTTGCTCTTTCTTTTTCCTCCTGTAGGGTTTTGTTGCCCAGTACCAATTTTTGATTGACTTCCAAGGAAAGCAACTCTCGTTCTAGTTATTGATATTATAGAGTTAGAACTTGGAAGATCAGAAGGCATGCTGGATGTATAAGCTTCATTTTCCCTAAATTTGGCGAAAGACTATCCTGGGCCGTCTCTGTATCATCACTTCCGTTGCACCAAACATTTTCTTCATCTGGAGGTACTGTAACTACTACTATTTCTTCATTGTCCTGATTGCTATCAGATTCTTCACTTGAGCTTCCATTTTTCTCAGCTCTTCTCGTATTGCAGCATCTGTTAGGCGCTTTCTGTAATCGTAGCTCATGATTGCAGGGACAACTGTCAGATAACAGACAATAACTGAAATACTTGCTTCATCTAACCAACAATCAGCGCTCGACTGAATGACATTGTTATCTCATATTTGAACAACAAAGGAACAACCGCTGATATGATTTCAAACGCAGTATTGCAAAGAAGTAGCATAAGAACACAGAGATATGTTGTAAGGGCCAAATTGGCCACGTCTTCCTCCTAGGTGGTAAGCTTTATATTTCACAACCTAATAAGAATAGGACACTCCAAAAAACTGTGGCTAATATTTCACATAACTGATGAAAAGCCATATTAGATCAAGTGACCTTGGAGGCCAATGGAACAGAGCCACATGATATTGACCACTGCGCCCAATCGGGATACACGGAAGTTCGTCGCTTATGTAGCGACGATAATCATTGCTCATATGAGGGGCTACCCCACCTTTTGGTACATGAAATTCTAGGATCGGCCGTCATTTGTGTAAATAAGCACAACTACAGCTTATCATGGAAAGAGGTACTTGTCACAGCCTTCTCACACAATAAAAACTCCCATCCAACTTCATCTCTGACGCTGAACAGTAAACATTAACCTTCGACGAATTTCCTTCATGCTCTACAATTTCTTGAGGACGTTCAGCGCCCTACGCTCTAGCAACCTTTTCAGATAAAAAAATATTACCGATATAGGTTCCTCACTGCTTGATCGTTAGATGATGATGATGATTATGTCCCATACTCCGTGGAGCGTAGGGGACGATGCGTCAGACCCGCATCGCCGTACTAGGCAAGGTCCAAGCGGAGGTGGTTTGCCATTGCCTTCCTCCGACAGAAATGGGGATGCATGATGATGATGAGGACGACACAATAACACCCAGTCATCTCGAGGCAGCAAAAATCCCTGACTCCGCCGGGAATCGAACCCACGAGGTGCGGACTTTATCGTTAGAAGTTGCTGTAGAATAATTCGAAGAAGAAACTGACCTGAGGCATCGCATGCATGTCATGGCCATGAAAAACATTGCGCAATGCTATGGCTCAGATAGTCGTACTATGGCACTTCAGTGTTAGATTTCAGACGTCGTACACATCGTTATAGTTCGAAACTAGTAGCAGGACTGCCGCAAGAGAGGGACAACCGGTCCCGGCAGCAGCCGAAAGATATGCATGTTGCAAAAAATTCAGTTTTCAGAATATAACAACAGCCTCTACCTAATAACAGACATGGTGAAAAAATTCCCTTTACTAATGACAGCAACCTTAGTGACTGACAAAAGACCTGAAGTCACCAAAAGGTAAATGAAGCTTTCAAGGATATATACTGTGTACAATTGGGTAGTATATAACAACTTTACATTGACATAAAGAAACCAAATAACAATAATTTCAGGTTAAAGAGGTGGAACAAGTGTTTTTTCAGAACAAATGATAAATCTATGGATTATGAAACAAAACCAATCGCTTTAGGGATGTTTATTGTTTGTCACTTTATTTGTAATGTACACACAGGGTGAAAAGGAGAATATCATCAGCATTTACCTGTAATGTCGTATGGCTACTATAATCGAGGTGTGGTTATTCACATAACATGGGAAGAATTTTATTAAAATGAGTAGCTTTATTACACCAAGCGAATTCATCTACGGTAGGAATCGCTGTGAACATTAGAAAGAAACTTCGTTAAGTATGTTACAAGCAACTCTAAACACAATCATGCAACAAAATCCATTTGGACTTACATTCACCAATGAAAAACAATATATTTCAAATGAGTGATTAAAACTGATCTGTAAATTTACCAAGGAAAAAAATGGTTCAAATGATTCTGAGCACTATGGGACTTAACTTCTAAGGTCATCAGTCCCCTAGAACTTACAACTACTTAAACCTAACTAACCTAAGGGCATCACACACATCCATGCCCAAGGCAGGATTCGAACGTGCGACTGTAGCGGTAGCGCGGTTCCAGACTAGCGTCTAGAACCGCTCGGCCACCCCGGCCGGCTTTACCAAGGAGGTACATGAAATAACTAAAATACATTTATTTAAAAAGGGAGTTAAATCGCACCTCTTAAATATTGCATACTATATATTCCAACATTCCTAAGAGTAGTCGGAGACTGCTAGTGCATAATACTAACGTCTTATCATTTTCGTGAGTTAGTGAGGAAATTATAACTTAGTTTTTCAGACAGACAGAGGGAAAGACTTGAGGATGTAATAGAGACTTGGCAGCATGGTCTTGGCACTAAAGTAATCTATATGTGTGCTGGGTTGTGGGTCATGAAAAGTAGTAAATGACAAAGTGAAAGGTGGATAATTATTTTTTCATGTTACTGGCTAACTCGTATCAATATACGGACGTATGAATACTGTACATTAGTCATAAATGAATGAATTAGTGCATATGTAATACACTAGCCTTGCTTTCGGGAAGTTGGATTTTCATGGTCTGTCCAGCCATCCTGATATAGATTTCGCGGGGTTTCCCTAAATATCTTCAGGAAAATACCAAGCTAGTTCTTTTAACAAGGTCACGACCGATCACCGCCCTGTTATCTACTGATTAAACACGTTTGTATATTCGTATGTGTACGTCTATTAAGCAAACAAATTCTGCATCACTGTAAAATAATGTTTGGACAAATAAATTACTGATACACACGCTGGAACATTGAATGGAATTCCGTGCTGCTCAACAATGAGTTTCCCTTTTTTCTATGGTTGTCACGTCGATGCCAGCCAGTCTGTAGAGAACCTGGTGAAGGGCCATAAAATCAGTTATTCTCGATAGCCACGCCTCTCAAATCCACAGAATCATATTGTGGAGAACTGTTGGACGTGACAGCGGGCCTGATGTGAACAGAGGCTGAATGCTCGCCATTGTGTTGTCATATCTTTAACGAGCAAGGTGCTAATCGGTACATTCCAGCAGGATAACACAATGCCCCACACTTCAGCTTACGCCAAAAACGCCTTGAGGAATTAATCATATATGCTTTGAGGAATTTACGGATCAATGACTAACCTGTCTAGTTCGCCAACTTGCCAACCAAACACCATGTCTGCGATGTGGTGGGGAATCACAGACATTCGTGCCGTGTGTTTGAAGCATGGCAGGAAATTTCTCAAGATGACACTCAAAAGCTGTTTGCTTACGTGTCATCTTCATGAGTTGACACAGCGTGTGTTTGAAGCATGGCAGGAAATTTCTCAAGATGACACTCAAAAGCTGTTTGCTTACGTGTCATAACGAACACAAGATTGTATGTGAGCCGGTGGGAGCCACACATTTTATTGATGTTAATGATGTTTATAAGCTCCAAATGGAATGAAAATTAAATCATTTCATAACTTTCATGTGGTTAAAATTTTCGCAAACTTTAATAAATACCGAAAAGATGCTTCATGGCACAAAATGTTTGTTTATGTTAGCGTATATTGAGTCAAAGGTCCAGAAATAGAAATCGCTGCGGCCACCGAAACAACTTCCCGGCATTCAACTGCAGAAGTCAGAATCGTTCGCTCAGATTCACAGCTTTGGTGAACAGCCAAAATTTTTTCTATGAGTACCGACAAGCGGCTATTGACTGCCCGGGCGACAGTTTCATAATCGAAATTAAGTAGTGTGATTGGACGGAATTTAGCAATATGTGGGCGACCGGTTCTCTTCGGAATTAGAACAATTTTACCAACATTGAAGGGGTCAGGAATCGAACCCCCAGGATCAGATTTACTAGTATGTACATAACTAAAATGTACATAAAGTCCCTTAAGAATACTGTCTGGTTCCGGCGATTTTTGGGTTGGTGAATCAACAATAAGACAAGACTATGTATATCCTCCCGAGTAAAGTCACTTAGAAATTCATAATATAATGCGGAAGTAAGCACGCAATCCAGGAAAGGAGTAAATGCATCATGGACAATCGTATCTGTGCAGGGACATCATAAAGGTCGGTACAGTAATTATAGTTCGCTCTGGAAATGTCACGTTGGGATGTCAGTACGAGACCATCGATGTGATGAAGGGACGTGATACATGCTCTGTTTCGGCGCGTCCGCGACCGGATAAGGTGATATACGGAGGTCAGTTCATTATGTAACAAGGAGCGTGATTTTGATCGCACCCTGAGTCCTTCAATTTGTTGTCTCTTTAACTGAAGAAGGTTCGTTTTAACAAGGCGCACATCCCCCTTAAGGGAGCGGATCTGGCTCCGTCATTAAGTTGTCACAAGATGGAGATCCCACGTATCTTTGCGACGTAACGCATTAACACTTTCCGGAGAAAAGGTTTAGCGTGTCCTGATCACCATTCCATAAGAGAAGGATAACAATCCTGCGAATGCAAACTACGAGCCCAAGTCTCTTGAACGATAATCTCGAGGAAAGGATCCTTTAAGAAGGATGTGTTCAACATCCAGGAGGGGCGATACAGTTTTACCGGTTGCGGCACATGTGGTAAAGTTACAGCTACGGCACAGTGACACAGTGATCAGTGAATCATGTGAGTATTACGTCCATCACTAACAGCTGTCCACATAAAGAATCGGAAAGAAAAAGCGATCGAATCTGCTGCTGGAAGTAGATGTAAAATGCGTATACCTGACGAGAGTGGGACAGTGACAGATCCACGGATCGTGTATTTTCGAAGAGCGCAGTAAATCATTTAGTTCCTTACTGAAATTAAGCTTACGGGTCTGATCCACAGGAAGCAAAACACTATTAAAATCTCTCCCTATAGAAGTTTCTGCGGAGTTTTAAGAAGTGAATAAACTATATCCTCTTCATAAAAGCGCGCACAATCAGTGTAACGGCCAGCATAAGGAAGAATTATAGTAAGATCACAAGAAGTGCAGCCTATTCCTCGGCCGTTATCAATAACTTCGAAATCGGTCAGTGGTATTCCCTCTCTGTAAAACAATGCAGTAGCAGCAGATAGTTCAGACACTACATTCAAAGAAATAGAAAAGCCGGAAATTAAAAAATGGTCAAATAACAATTCTTGCAAAAACATCAAGTCTGCACTTGAATAAACTTTCGCAGCGTGACAAGTCTAAGTTCGGAACTAGTTCTGTACACATTCAAGTTGAGAAAGCTATAGGTTTGCACCGATATATTACCAGAACCCTGCAGTTGAGTACATGCAAATTACATTTAAAGTTGTGTGTCGTAGTTATCGCAGTCCATGGCAGAGTCCAAATGTAAGGAGGAATATCCTTCTCTTCCATCCTCCTTTTGTCTTTTGCACGACGCTGTGCGCTCAGGTTGGAAACCCTCATTTTTGCGGTCGAGCGGGAAGGCGATTGCCGCAGAGGGCAACGTGGAGGGTGGGGAAATGGGGGAGGGGTTCTGTGGAAATTCATTATCAGGTACAGATGGACAGCGTGACTCCCGGAAATCAACGGAAAAGAAATCGGACGGTATATCTTTTACCGTCACTTCATGTTTCATTGGCACACATGGGCGAACTGGTTCTAATTAGCAGCGGCCTGTGGTATGCTTTCGCATCCGAGGGCGCAGAAGGGTGGGAAGACGTTACAGAGTCTGGGATGTCTATCAAATCCGTCGAAATACTCGTAGTACAGAGCTCCGGAACAGATTTGTGCTCATGTGATTCCGGTCTCGGTCTTGGGAGTCAAATCGGAAGAGGTGCTGTACACTTTCGACTCTTGAACAATACCCGACAAGTTATCATCCGGTCTGAACTTGGGGAAAGGAAAGTCCTCCTCAGATGGAATCTGCTCAGTAGCGCGGAAAATGGAAGAGTAATCGTCTGACTCTTCACCATCTTGCGTGTGTCTACTCTTGTTTTGAAGTGGAGGTGGTGGCGGCGCAGAAGCTATAGTGGCAAAGCTCCTGCGAGAGGTTAACAGTGGAAATGCGCTAGGACTATCAAGCAATGGCTCGTGTTGCCCTTCAGAAACATGATTAGACAAAATGACTGCAACTTGAGAAACCAGGACCGCTATAGTTAGCCTTTTATGTTGTTCATAAGTGGTTTCTAAGACCGTAACACGACGCGGGCAATTTGTGCGGAGAAGTCCACTCTCATTACATCAACAGGCCCCTTCTTGTCCTGTGTATTACATGTACCCAATATCCACACACCTGAAATGAGAGGGGATATTCCGTTTGACCACCATGTTCACGCATCGAACACCACCATAGACTTGTTAACGAAGTTGAGCGGACCTGTGTTCCCACTGTATATCCGTATATTCCATATGTCCCCAAAGTGAAGCAGGGCCGTCTTGAGGAAACTGTTATCAACTTCGGACGGAAGGTTAAATTACCTAACATTCACATAATCCACTTTCGTGTTCGCCAGAATAACCAAACTACGAGGCGCATTCGGAAAGTAAGGTCCTATTATGTGCGAAATGGGAACCACGGTAAAAATCGGATGAAACTTTGCGCAGTTGCGTTGGACAGCGTTTTTAGTGTGCGTGTCAATCGCTTCACGTCGCTCTATTCAATTCAGAGCGCAAAGTGATCACACAGAAATGCTTAAAACAACAGTGTCTCCCGCCAAGTACGTATGTCGATCTAGTGAGAGATTTTGCCTGAAGCTATGCAGCCCACATAACATAAATGTCTTACCTTTATTTCTTCAAAACAATTCTCAGCCTATTCTGCAGGGGCAATGAAGACGCCCCTGAAAAGTGTTTGATCATCCACAATACAGCCCTTAATTGGCTCCTTCCGTTGTTCATCTTTGCTCACACTACTGGCTACGCAGGCAACATTTTGGCACAAACAACGAAAGGCAGACCAGTGTAGAGAATTGGTGGAAAACACAGACGGCTGCTTTCTGTGACAAGGGTACTAGTAAGTTTGTACAACGCCACGATTTATGTCTAAGTTGGAACGGTGACTATTTAAAGAGGTAGCCGGCATGTGTGGCTAACTGTTGCGAATAAACAATTTTTGATTCTCGCTGTGGTTTTCATTTTACGACCGATCAGACCTTACTTTCCGAACAGCCCTGGTATTAGAGCCATTGCGGTGAGTAGCGGACAGGGATTTGTTTTCCGTGCCGCAAAAGCAGGCTGTCAACCTGAAGCGGGTCTACAAACCTTAAAACACATACCATTCAGAATCGAAGTAAACCACGTGAACCCGTTCTGAAGTGACCTTGGTCGTATCTGCATTCCAATCATGAATTTCTGACGAGCTTGGCTGTACGTGCCACGTGGATTTGTCCAAACTAAAACTGAAGGTACCTATGTGTCGAGTGATCCTGAGATCCATGGACGATGTCATGACGCAAGACAACGCCGCGTGAGACCGACCGCTTAGCCGTTCGGTCCCACGCACTGCTTTCCCGGCGGGAAGGCATGCCGGTCCCCGGCACGGATCCGCCCATCGGATTAGTGTCGAGTTCCGGTGTGCCGGGCAGTCTGTGGATGGTTTTTAAGGTGGTTTTCCATTTGCCTTGGCGAATGCGGGCTGGTTCCCCTTATTCCGCCTCAGTTACACTATGTCGGCGACTGCTGCTCAAACACTTTCTCCAAATACGCGTATACCGAAATCCGAAATTACTTTACCACGCAAACATTGAACAGTGAGGTTACACTTGTCTGGTGTGAGACGTTCCAGGAGGGAGGCGTCTAATGGGGGCCGAACCGTACAATAACCCTGGGTTCGGTGTGGAGCGTCTGTGGGGTGAGTTGATACCTGTAGCTTGTTGTGGGGTTGTGAACCACTGCGTTTTAGGGCGGGGACGAACCCTCTCCGTCGTTTCTAGGTCCCAAACAATGAATCTCTCGCTGCGCTATGATAATGGCGAGAACAGGCAGAACTTACTCGCCTGGCATGCGAAGGGGGAATGCGCCACCCGGACACAACAGTAATGGCAACTCCACGCACTGTCTCAGCAACCTCATGACTCGCACTCCCACCGAGCGTCACCTATCCGCTGACCCTGTCCATGTTCTCCATGCTCGACACTCTGAGATTCCTCCAGGACGTCGGACGTGCTTGTACATCCGCACTGAGGAAGGTGGAGCCATTGCCCATGTGGGCGAATCTATTACATGAATGTCTAAAAGAATAATAATTGATTTGCCTGGATGGGCAGTGGATCCACGTTCTTCAGAGCGGATGCAAAAGTACGTCTGACCTCCTGCCGGAATCTCAGACTATCGAGCATGGGGGACATGGACAGAGACCGTAAATAGGTGGCGCTCTGTGGGTTGGCCGTGAGGCGTGCCCAGAAGGTCCCCGCAGTTGCGATAACCACTGTGTCCCGGTGATGCAGTGGTTAAGCTACTCATTCGTAAGCAGGCGAGCACGAGCTCGAAGCTCTGTCTGGAACACATTTTCACTCATCGCCGCTAATGTCGCACAAAGTCCGATGCAGTTAATATGAATAATCCCTTCCCTTTGATTTCCTTTCTCCCCCTCCTCCTTCAGTTTAAATCAAAAATTTCACGGCTGCAGATTCCGCGTGGTGTCTGTTCTTTCGGAACTTTCCGAAACAGCGGACACCACGCATTCATATAAGTGTTAATTTACTAATTTTGGTAATTCCGCTATTTTTGTATCATGGTGCAGGCGTACACCCAAAACTGTTTTAATTAAATTGACACCGATGTCGGTATCGCACGTCATCGTAAGAAGTCCTTATTTAAAGGCTATAAATTCACCGTCCACCATGAACAAAAGAAACGTTCTTGCTATTGCTTCGTAAATAGCGAAGTCAGGCGAGTAATTTACATCTGTAAAGGTTAGCTACTACAGAAATTCGCGTAGACTTGATCAGTTCATACGCTACATACACATATGTGTTGTACAAATAACTAAAATGTGCGTAGCAAAGCATAGTTCTCATTACAGCCACTGGCACAGTATACTCTCTGTTTCATCAAAACTGGGAGAATAATTGGTTACATGCCTCTGTACCGCATTTTAATATTATCATTTTTTATTTTATGAAGGATTCTGCAGTAACTGTTTCTAGCCCTTTCAAGACGGATTGTTTAAATTTTATATAGAAACTTCTTCTTTTGACCACATAGTGCTTTGTTATACTTGATAATATTACGAATACATTTTTGTCAATTCTCAAGTCACTTCCTGCAATTAGGCCCTGGGACACTGGTGTCGTAGTAGTCTTATTGAGTGGGACACAGGTGTCCCACTAGGCTTACTGAGTGGGACAAACGTTGTCCCACCAGTACCCAACAGCAATAGCGGTTACTAAAATATATACAGAAAACAAGATATATACAATCAGTTTCTTATTACACTAGTTAGCAACAATTTGTGGAACACATTCACTATCAAAGAATTACACATGTCTGATTTATTATAACTACATATGGTATGTTGCAAAACACTTTTTGCATAATGGATGCTGCTACATTTTGCAGATAGTTTTTGTTCTTGTTTGCTTGTTGTTGCTGGAACACAAAACACACCTTCTTCTTGTAGGTCCTTCTTCAGGGAGGTGTAGTCCTACATTTTGCATAACTCTTGCACTCTTAGAAGGGCGCCCAGTTGAGGATTTCCGCTGTACCTTGGTAGTCTTTTGTCCCTTGGCAATCATCTGCTCTGCTAGGTTTACCAGAAAATGTTTTAGTGGCACTGTCTTGTGTTGAATTTCCTTGTGTAAAAACCAGACATTTACAACACTAGTTACCAACAGTTTGTAGAACACTTTCTTCCACCATTTATCAGATTTTCTGTCTAAATCATACAGTGCACTCATCTGATCAGCCAAGTCCACGCCACCCATATAGTCGTTATAAGTTTTCGGTGCCACTGGACATTCTACAACCAATTTAGATCCATCTTTGGCTTTTCTGTTCACAGTACATACATAATTAGAATGACAGTTACTGATCAACATTACTTCTTTGGTGTCCTGCCATTTACACCACAACATACCAGACGAATTGCAAAGGAACTCATATACCCCCCAAGCAAGTTTCTTTGTTGACTTTGGCACATTTTTCCTGGTAGCAATACATGTACCAACAGCTGCAAACGGCAAGGTATCCATCGAACGAATTGATGTAAAAAATCTATCAAACGACAACGTTAGATTAGTGTCTCTAATTGTTTTTGAGAGATGCAGAACTACACGTTCACCCAAGTTCCATCCAGATTATTTGCATCCCTTCCACAATATATGTTGAAGTCATATTTGTAGCCTGTTACAGAATCACCCCCCATCCACATCTTTATCCCACGCTTCACTTGCTTCATAGGAAGGTATTGTTTAAAGTCTGACGTTCCTTTGAACTTTACCATAGACTCGTCAATGCTTTGTGCTGTACTTTCCGACCTATCTTTCTGAAAAGTGTTTTTCAGACAAGCGACTATTGACTCTAGGTAGTAAAGCTTACCAGCTGTGTCTGGTTTCTCAGGGAAAGTGAAGTACAGTTTAGAAAGTAGCACTTCGCACCTATCTCTGGAAATTGCTGTATTTATAGTAACATTTCCCATTGAAGTATTGTGTGACCAATAGTCCAAAAATGAGGGCACTCTATTGTAACACTTTACAAGCAAAACACCAAGAACCAACCTAATTTCTCCAGGATCTGTGCTCTGAACTGTGGTTTTTTTTATCATTTTTAGTCTCTGATTCGTACACTGAGAGATAAATGTAAAAACACTGGGAGGAAATATTTTCTCAAAGACGTCTAGTTCTGAAGCACTCCTATCCAATTTTGCTAATACAACTGGAATTACGGTGTTTGGCATAGTCTTTTGAGGTCTGAACATGGCATCTACCTCTGACCACAACACTACCTTGTTAGTTGAACCTCCGACGTACGAAACCTCATTGTTGTCTTGGTCACTGTCATCAGAATCACTCGTGTTAGAAGGACTGCTATCATGTGATTTAGAACAGCAAGAGAAGTCAGCATCATCAACACAGCCATCATCGTCTTCATCAAGCCACTGCAAGGTACGTTTATCTGTATCGGAAGCCATCCTTGATTCAGTCCTGCGTCAATGTTTCTGAAATAATAAAGAATATAAAAACTATTAGAGTGTGTTTCCTTTATACTGAGAACTGGTGGCACAGTGATGTCCCAAGAAAAAGAACTACTGGGACATATACATCACAAGTCGCAAAAACACTATTCCTGTTTTTTTTTTCATACGATAAACTGTCACTGTTGTTGTGTACATAGTTCCGCGTAGTCAGCGCGTACACAACTTTCCCCGCTAAGCACAACAAACAGCGCAGGCGCAGCGCTCGTCTGTCTCCGCACTACGAGATGCCGCTGCCATAGAGAGGACCAAATTCTGCTTCCGCCGATCCGCGTATTAATACACTCCTGGAAATGGAAAAAAAGAACACATTGACACCGGTGTGTCAGACCCACCATACTTGCTCCGGACACTGCGAGAGGGCTGTACAAGCAATGATCACACGCACGGCACAGCGGACACACCAGGAACCGCGGTGTTGGCCGTCGAATGGCGCTAGCTGCGCAGCATTTGTGCACCGCCGCCGTCAGTGTCAGTTAGTTTTCCGTGGCGTACGGAGCTCCATCGCAGTCTTTAACACTGGTAGCATGCCGCGACAGCGTGGACGTGAACCGTATGTGCAGTTGACGGACTTTGAGCGAGGGCGTATAGTGGGCATGCGGGAGGCCGGGTGGACGTACCGCCGAATTGCTCAACACGTGGGGCGTGAGGTCTCCACAGTACATCGATGTTGTCGCCAGTGGTCGGCGGAAGGTGCACGTGCCCGTCGACCTGGGACCGGACCGCAGCGACGCACGGATGCACGCCAAGACCGTAGGATCCTACGCAGTGCCGTAGGGGACCGCACCGCCACTTCCCAGCAAATTAGGGACACTGTTGCTCCTGGGGTATCGGCGAGGACCATTCGCAACCGTCTCCATGAAGCTGGGCTACAGTCCCGCACACCGTTAGGCCGTCTTCCGCTCACGCCCCAACATCGTGCAGCCCGCCTCCAGTAGTGTCGCGACAGGCGTGAATGGAGGGCGTGTCGTCTTCAGCGATGAGAGTCGCTTCTGCCTTGGTGCCAATGATGGTCGTATGCGTGTTTGGCGCCGTGCAGGTGAGCGCCACAATCAGGACTGCATACGACCGAGGCACACAGGGCCAACACCCGGCATCATGGTGTGGGGAGCGATCTCCTACACTGGCCGTACACCACTGGTGATCGTCGAGGGGACACTGAATAGTGCACGGTACATCCAAACCGTCATCGAACCCATCGTTCTACCATTCCTAGACCGGCAAGGGAACTTGCTGTTCCAACAGGACAATGCACGTCCGCATGTATCCCGTGCCACCCAACGTGCTCTAGAAGGTGTAAGTCAACTACCCTGGCCAGCAAGATCTCCGGATCTGTCCCCCATTGAGCATGTTTGGGACTGGATGAAGCGTCGTCTCACGCGGTCTGCACGTCCAGCACGAACGCTGGTCAAACTGAGGCGCCAGGTGGAAATGGCATGGCAAGCCGTTCCACAGGACTACATCCAGCATCTCTACGATCGTCTCCATGGGAGAATAGCAGCCTGCATTGCTGCGAAAGGTGGATATACACTGTACTAGTGCCGACATTGTGCATGCTCTGTTGCCTGTGTCTATGTGCCTGTGGTTCTGTCAGTGTGATCATGTGATGTATCTGACCCCAGGAATGTGTCAATAAAGTTTCCCCTTCCTGGGACAATGAATTCACGGTGTTCTTATTTCAATTTCCAGGAGTGTATATGACACTCACGTTTTCTTACCTCTATTTCAATGATTTTCTTCAATAAACGATGCAAATATCACTACGAACATTTGATTTATTGACAACTATGCCGCCATGATAGTTTCACAAGTGCTTCCAACACTCCAGACACAAGGAGCGAAGTTTAAAAGCCTGTAATGTGCAAATTCATTATTAAATTGGGACGCCTTTATCACAGAAGTCTACTTGGAACTTCTTGTGGGACATATATGTCCCATTAGGTTCGAAAGGGCTAGTTAACTCGACGATGTTCGTAAATTCTGTCCTGGGTATATATTACTCGAAGTTTGCACGTTAATTTTCAGGGAACAGATTCCTTTCTTCGAATTTTTGTCGTTTCACATATTAAGCATACCGATTAAACTCCACCGTGAAGCAAACAAGTCGTAAACTTCTGGTCTGCCAAACTTTGTAGCCTGTATCTCTGACTAATCTAGAGTGATAATGGCCCCACATTCTTTAACAGGATGTCCCGTAAAATTCTTTTGAAAGCAGTCTCATTGATATACCAATTTCTCTACCAATTAATCGAAGGGTTCCGTTTGCTTAAAGTGCAGTGTAATGATTCTGCTAAATATTCCAGCGCACTGTTATTACCAGATAATTGTAAGGCATTGCTAATTCCAGTTGTGACTCAATAATCTTATTCTAAAATGTTACGACGTTCTTAGATTTCGTGTCATGAACAACTTTAGAACCATCTCACTAAGATGATCTTTTGATGAAATCTGACAGGTATTGGTCCATTACCACCAAGGTGTACCACGAAAACATTCCCCGAAACATAACGTTCCCTCCTCCGACCTACATTCTTCCGACGATTGTTGCGGGGTGTTTGCTTTCTGTCTGATGGGCCATGTAACGTGGTTCATCTGAAAGGGCCACCTATCGCCCATCAGTGCGCCTCCAGTTGCGGTATTGGCATGAAACTTGCAGTTTCCGTCGCCGATGACAAGCAGTCAGCATGGGCGCATGAACCAGGAGCCAGCCGCGGAGGACTATACGCAAGAAAGGTTCGCTGCACGGCAGTTGAGGAGACATTGTTGGTAGCCCCTTTGTTTATCTGGGCGGCCAGTTGCTCAGTAGCTGCACCTCTATTCACCCGCATGCGTTTCCACAGCCGTCGTTCACCTCTGCCATCGATGGCCTGTGGCGCACTACGGTTGGCTCGGCGCCTGTTTTGGATAGCACCTTTTCGCCATGCACAGTGCACTTTCACCAATGCAACATGCAAACAGTTTACAAGCTTATCCGTTTCGGAAATGCTTTCATCGTTGGCCTGAGAGCCATGGTCATGCCGTTTCGGAAGTCAGATAAATCGCTCCATTTCCGTCCGCTATACGACAACAACTGCACTGTTTTCCGAATGTCCTTGACACCTTTTTACACCCTCCACTGCCGTCTGTGATTGGTTATTGCACACAGATGTCGAACATAGGTGGTGGTTACATTAATGTGACTGGACCATGTGATAAAACTTCCTCGTTGAACAAACAAATCGTCTGCTACGTGTCGGACAGCACACCAGATACTTTCCGCTAGGTCACTAACTAGTATTATGAACAGTAGTGGCTCAGCCATAGTTCTCAGGGCCACCCTTAATCACCTTTGCTGTGAATCTTTCTTCAGCCATAAAAACGTTCTGTTTTGTCTGTCAAGGCATTCTCATTCCAGCAGCACCGAATGCTGTGTTATCTCCTCCAGCTTTTACCTTGGCGAGCAAATTCACAATGTCGTACATCTGCAGACAGACTGAAACTTACTGCGGCGCTGCAGGTGACACATCTCTTGCTGGACGGGTGGTAATACGTTACCAGGCGCCCGCTGCGTTGCTTTCTGGGTTGCTTCCGACCTGAAAACTAACTGCACCGTTGCATGCAACGCCCCCTGTCCGAGATCTCCAGGCGTAATCTCATACCTACCTCACAGTCCACTGTACTGCCGTTCTGCCTTTCAAATAAGACTATACCTTTATTGCTCTAAGAGTCTTTGGGACTTCTAACCTAGTACTGGTATTGATATTTTGCCAGAATTCAATTTAATTTGTTTCACATTAGATGCGAAATGCAGTTTAATGACAAACACCCACGTTAAAAACGTTCTTGTTTCCTGCAAGCCGCGTAAGCTTGATGCCAATCACTTCATTGTTTCATCCATGAATAGCAACAGCCAACCTACGCTCCTTCCTCATTTTGTACAAAGGAAATATTAACCTCCTCCCTCTGTCTGACCACAAAATACGACCAGCGATTTGCTAATCCTTCCAGTTTTAACAGCATACTTGTGTTCCTTTTCATATCAGGGCTCCCCTTCCTCCAACTCTTCACCCTCCATGTTACAGCGAGGTTCGCAACGCTCTTCCCCATCGTTTTCATCCAATTTCGTTTTAAAAACGTGTTTCATCACTAAAAATCCCCATCGGATACTGGTCTGCTCTTACAACTTGGTGCTTCGAAGTGGACTGTTTCGTTTCTTATAAATATTATAATCATATTTTTGTATTTTAAAAGACGATAATGTTTTATTTCAGATCTGTATTGTACAACTATCATTTTTAAATATTTAGAAAAGTGATGCCAACTGATTCTTTGTCAGATCTTTGTAGGACAACATTATAATAAATGAAAAGCACTATAGGGCTTACGTTATACAGAATTAGTTTATTGAGTTTACCGGTTTTCGGTTCACAAGGCCACCATCAGATTTTAAGTGACTATCGGCACCAGAGAAACAACAATGGCATAGGTGATACACATCAACACTGAGACACAAACACACAGTAAACAACGCCTTTCACGGTGAGGTGGTAAGATAATTTGAAAGGTAAGAAGTTGAATGATAGATAAATATAAAAGGAGCAAACAGGAAAGATATCGATATTATACTCGTAAACGTTGCCTATATAAAAGCTTACATTACGTAAACAAGTATTTGGTACATTGTCAAAGATGTCCTTTACTGTGTGTTTGTGCCTCAATCTAGATGTGTAACATTTTTTCCAAAGTTATTTACAAATATTGTAACTTTTTTGGTGACAACAGTCAGTAAATTGAAATTTTATGATGACCTTTGAAGCCGAAACTGAATAACGCGATAAATTAATCTTGTAGAACATAAGCAATATAGTGTTTCTCATTTACTTTGCAAAATATTTTTTTTTTAAATTTCGATTGTACTTTTTACACATTATTTGGTCTGAAGAACAGATGTGTGCCAGCTCACTCTCCTCCAAAAAGGTGATGGATTGAAAGAACAATGAATACAGTGATAAATTAACAATTAAAAGGCGTGACGACTGTCCCTAACAAATATTATGTCCTGGGGCCTTTTTATTCACGACACGATTTTTTTATCTCACCCGAATTTTTCGTCAGCCAAACAAATGTCTGTGAAATGCTAGGCAAAAAACGAGATTCCGGAGTTTATGCGATTAATCACTGTCTTCCGTCACACTCCTAGCGTGTGTATTAGCAGTCTGACGACGTGATACGTTGTTATTTTAACACTGTGTTTACAGTGCAACGTCGGTGCAGGCGTATGTGAATCAAATATCGAAATAACTGGTCAGCCAGAACGTTATTACCATACACCTGCTATCGATATAAACCCGTCCAGGCGGTAGCAGCGTCATCTGATGACAAATGACTGGTAGGCAGACATAGGCAGTATGTGTAAAAAGGGAAGGCGCTCGATCTAACCGAGTTTGACCGAGGACAGATTGTGATGGCCCGGAGGCTCGACACGAGGATTTGGGAAACTGCACGACTCGCCGGGTGTTCAAGAAATGGTGTGGTGGTGTCTTCAACACGTGGCGAAACCAAGGTGAAATCACGTCCAGACCTCTTGAGGTTGGGCGGCCACCCCTGATTACAGATGTCGGACATCGTAGGTTGGGCACACTGGTAAAACAGGATAGGCGGTGAACTGTGTTGGACAAACATCAGACTTCAATTCTCGATAGAGAGCGAGTGCGTCTGAACACACAGTGCACCCAACACTCCTAAACATGGGCCTCCGCAGCCGACGACCCATGCATGTGCCAATGTTAACACCTCGACATCAGCAACTGCGAGTGAAATGGGCAGGTGACCATGGACACTGAACGTTGGTGCAGTGACGGAGCGTTCCATGTCTCGATGTATCCCGATACCATCTTCAACATGCCGATGGTAGGGCGTCAATCAATCATCTTCCAGGGGAACAGCCCCTTGACTTCTATACTGCGCGACGAAGAACAGCAGGCGGCATCTCCATTAGACTCTGAGGAACGTCCACGTGGGCATCCATGAGTCCAGTGGGACTCGTGCAAGGCACCATGATCGCCAAGGAGTATCGTAAACTGATGGTAGACCACGTACACCCCTTTACGACGATCATGTTCAGCGACGGCAGTGATATTCTTCAGCAAGACAATGCGCCTTTTTATAAGGCCACGATTTTGATAAAGGAACACAGTAGCGAGTTCCAGTTGATGTGCTGGCTCCCGGATTCGCCAGATCTGTACCCAACAGAACATATCTGGGGTGTGGTTGAATGTGGCGTCTGAGCTCACCGCTCCCTCCCCCCCTTTTCCCTCCCTAATTTACCTGAATTAAGTGACGTGAGTGTGCATATATAGTGCCAACTCGCTACAACGACCTATCATGGCCACATTGCTCACATGCCACGACGGGTCACCACTGTTATCAGTGCCAAAGGTGGATATCTGTTAGGTAGATGGTCATAATCTTCTGACTGATCAGTGTAAGTACCAAAACTTATGGTGCCAAAAATACTCCCGGAAAATAAGCAATTTTTTTAAAATCAAGTATCAGAATTAAAATAAGGTCAGTTCTGTCTTACGCTTCATGAAGTACCTTAAAAAAATCCTTCCCAAAATAAAACAGAACTACAAAAAAAAGGAGATGTCAGTTCAGAGATCGTGCCCTGCAGTATCTCCCCATATTTCAGAATACACATATGTAGGTAATGACACAGCCAGGGCGGTTCTCTCCATATATTTCCAGTGTGTGTAAATAAATAACTTTACATTTTTCGCTAAGTCATTGCGGACAGTGTTGTGAACTTTTTGACGTACGCAAGTAATTTTTAACGTTTATGGCCACCTAATTATGACACCGAATGTTTTTTTTAGTTGTATTTTATATATCCTTCTTTGTGGGTCTGGAAAAAATCTTTTAAGATGGCTTGAACGTCATAACATGTGTAGAACTTAATCAAATAGTATCAAGATAACAGCGTCTTAAACCGCTGTCCCGGTATCAGGAGAACAGGCCCAAAGAAATGTTAGCCTAGCTGTTTCTCCTGTACCTCCTTGGTACGTAAAGTGCAATAAATTTTATAATCACTGACAGAACGATTTTTTCCTTTTCAGGCAGCACATGCAAACTATAGTATTGCAAGCAGTATAATCAAATAAGAATTGGGTGTCCCATTCAGCATTTTGGTTGAAGAGCACCACAAATAGTTAAAAGTCCTTACTCCTTGTGATTTAACTCAACAGTACATTTCATTTACGACTCTAGTATAAATTACACCGTAGGAAGTACTGCGACCAGCCACAAGTTTTTCAGAAATTATTTTGTTGTACCGTTACTAGTTTCGGCGCTGAGTCCATCGTCAGACGGTAGTGTTGATTTTTTGTCAAGCTTTACGTTTGTGTCTTCATCAATAGTTTTCCTTTAAATATTATAATAAAGTATTACATGCAAAAGAGAACTTCTAATGAAGGCACAAACGTAAAATTTGCCAAGAATTCAACGCTACCTGTAAGTAGGCTGTTTAGGTTTTTATGTTGGTAACGCCACGTAGCGCTCTGTATGAAAATCACTGACTGTGCTGTGTGCAGTCTGTGGCTGGTTTGCATTGTTGGAATATTTGCTATTGAAGTGTTGGGCAGTTGGATGTGAACAGCACGTAGCGTTGCGTAGATGGAGGTGAGCCGCCAGCAGTGGTGGATGTGGGGAGAGAGACGGCAGAATTTTGAGAGCGGACGATCTGGATGTGTGTCCGTCAGAAAAACGAAATTTGTAAGACTTGAACTGATTATATATATATATATATATATATATATATATATATATATATATATATATATATATATATATACTTTGAACACTAATAGGGTAAATACATTCTTTGTTCTCCATCAAAATCTTTCATTTACTAACTATGCCTATCAGTAGTTAGTGCCTTCAGTTGTTAGAATCTTTCATTTAGCTGTCTGTATCGGCGCTTGCTGTATTGCAGTAGTTCGAGTAAAGAAGATTTTTGTGTGGTAAGTGATTCATTGTTCGTCAGGGCCATTCTTTTTTAGGGATGATTGAAAGTCAGACTGCGTTGCGCTAAAAACATTGTGTGTCAGTTTAGTGTTGATCAGAATAAGAGAGAAATGTCTGAGTACGTTCAGTTTTGCTCAGCTGTATGAAAATCAAATAACGTAAGAGGTTTACCAGCACAGAATCCATAAATTTTTCTAAGGGGATGTTTCATATGTCGACCCTTAGCCGAGGATACCTCACTGGAATCTTCTGATTTTTTCTTGTAGTTTGTGTAATTAGTGCAGCTATTGTTTATTGCTAGTGCGTAATTGTAGAGAGAATTTCCTTTGTAGTTGAATTTTTTCATTGTTGTACAGTAAAACAGTTGTGGCATGCATGTTGATTTGCACGAAGTATTTAGCAGCTGCGCTTGCAATTAACTAGATATTAATTTCAGTGCTATGTTAATGTGTTTTCTTGTTTTTGCTCTTCAAATTGTGCTTTTCTTGTTATCGTGTGAAATGCGTGATAATTATGGCTTGTGAAAAACGTAACACTAGGCTCCAAAGTAAATTGAGAAATGATAGTGACGACGAGCGTAGCTTATCAGCAGCACCGTGTAATGAATTAACAGACATTCAAAGTAGTAATTTGGTTATTGTACATAGGGAAATAGAGCAGGCGGCAAATAATGGTGTAGACAGTGAAACAATTAGTGAACAGGGAAGCATTATCAATCTATCGGTCGGCAACAGCTCGCCTCAGGATTGCGAAATGACAGGATATAACTTTGCAAATACTGTAGATTCAGGTTTTGCGTCCTCACCTTTTTCTCAATTAAGTCAACACACATCTTCTGCTTTTCAAACTGCGAACGTTACCGGTGCAAATGCTCTGCCGAAAAGCATAGGGGAACAGATTCCAGGCACTAATACATTATTATTGCAATTAATGCAACAAATCAAACAAAATCAGAGACAAACACAGTAATAGCTTCAAAAGTTAGACACAATGGAACAACACCAGAGACAAACACAGCAACAGCTTCAAAAGTTAGACTCCACGCTTGAACAAACACGTGAAGGTTTAACTGCTGAGTTACTTGAAATCAAATCGAAATGTCAAAAACTCTGCAATGACATAAAAACACAAATTGGTGAGCATTTCCAACCTATTTTTTCGCGTTATGAAAATGCATTACAGAATCACGAAGCAGTCATAAAATAACTGCAAACTATTTCTCACGAATTCACGACACCTTCCACGCTAAAATTGACTCAGTTACATCTACCGATTCGGTTACGCAACTTTCAAAAACTCAGGACAACTTAAAGGACACAGTAGATACGCTTTCAACAGAAATGGACACTCTGAAACTTGGTTCAGAAAAACTCACTGAGGAAATCAGTTCATTATCGGAGAAAGTAGCCAAACTTTCGGATCAGTTGAGTAACTTATCTATAAAGGTAGATCATGATCTGAATGGCACAAGACCCGTAGCCTTCACTGACACAGAAGAGTATGAACAAATTAAGATATATAAAGAAAATCAAAATCAAATTAATACGCAACACAAAAGAGAAATCCGGGAAGTACAAGATCAGTTAGCACAAGTACTATAAGAATTACATATTTCAGAGGACACTCGCGTTCCATCACGGGAAGAGGGATTTAGAAGTACGGAAAAACCACAAAATAATAACACAAGGCACTTCGGAAATTATGAAAGAAATTAGCAAGGTGCACCGAATTTTGAGATGGAACCGCCGACACGACGTAACAATCACCGATATGCTACTCGCCGACACGATGACTTTGACTATAAGCTGTTTATTATTACACGTAAATTCAAAACATTTAAGATTTCTGGCAACGATAGTCATCCACAAGCGTGACTTCATCAATTCTCTCATTGTTTTCCTCCCAACTGGTCATTAGAGCACAGATTGGAATTCACGTGTGGCTATTTGGAAAATGAACCTACTGTAAGAATGCTTTCGATTATTCGCGATTGTCACAATGAAGGAGAATTTTATCATGCCTTCCTCTCAGTATATTGTCTCAAGCTACTCAAGACCGAGTAAAACATAGCATCATAACGATGAAACACTTTGAACAATCCGAATTTTCCAGTCTTGTCAAATATTTTGAAGACATGTTGCATAAGAATCAATACCTGTCAAACCCATACAGGAAGTTCTAAAGACGACATTGAAGCTTTTCAGGGACTCTTACAAGAATTACAAATTGACACAGACAGTCGTGGGATGCGAAAAAGGAAAACAATAATTACAGGTCACATCCGCGACAATTCCGCGACGACAGAAACAATAACTGGACACGACAAAGGTATTCTTACAACGCGAATTGTGACCAAAACAGACACCACCCATGTGACAACCTTAGGCAGAGTGATAGTAATTACAGGGAAAGACCACCTCTCTGCGGTAATGACTATGCCAGAGACAATCAGAGAAACAGACAATATGGTAACCAAAATATTTATTATAAATGGAGACAGAATAACTTCAGACGCAACGGTCCACCGTGCAGTTACGATTCCGGGAGAAATTCTCCACCACATGACCGACAAAAAAGAAAGTATGGAAACTACCGACATAACGACAGATCTGAATTGCATCAGAACTGGCAAGATTCAAACAGGGCAGGGCCTTCTGGGCAAGGCGAATTTATAGAAGTTAGGTCTCCTAATCCCAATAACGACACGCGCCAACAAAGAGACAGTAGGCAATGACTCACATCGCTGGCAGCCACAAAACGTACTTATGAAGCTGACGACGTAGCTGCCGTGGCTAGTAATTACGTAATAGTGGAAGATATTAGGGACATCTTACTCCAGGAACACGACGTAAAACATAACAACATTGCATATTCTGTAATTCACATTACAGTAAATGACGTAAAATTTACGGCAGTAATTGACTCTGGCAGTCCCATTTCAGTAATTAGTAAAACAGCCTTTAGCAAATGCAACAAATCCAACGATTCCCTACACTTCGTTTGCGTAAGATTAAATTACAAGGTGCAGTCGTTGGAAAAAGTGTAGATGTACGCCAACAAACCAACTTAGAATTCTTTAGTCAAAGCCACAGTTTCTCTATGAACATTCTTATTGTTCCATTAGTATCGACGGAAATTATATTGGGAGTAGACTTTTTGAATGAATACAAAGCAATCTTAAACTTTCACGATGCGGAAATAAGTTTAGAGAAAGAAGGTAAGTCAATGGCTTTGAAATATGAAGATTGGCTCTCAAACCATGACGAGGAAATTTAATCGGCTTTACCTCCTGTTAGACAACAGTTCGGAATTTTTGATGGAACTTAACACTAACAATCACTCTGTAAGTATTCACAGTGATGATATCGACAGCGTATTTGATACTAATTAGTTAATTCAGAATAAAATTCGAAAAATTGAGAATTGTAATGACACTGATAGGCGGGACCTTTTTGAGATTTTACTAGCACATTCCACAGTGTTTGCTCACAAAACAGTAACAATCAAGGGATTTCAATACCAATTTCGTGTTTGTGAGCATATTAAATTTTGTGTTAGACCATACGTAATTCTGGCACATTATAGGGACTGTGGTAGAACAGAAATACAATCTATGCTTGACGAGGGCATTATTGAGCCTGCAGTAAGCTCATACAACAATTCATTACATGTTGTTGAGAAGAAAAATGGATCGATCAGGCTTGTCCTGGATTCGAGACAAATCAATACTATCATCATCCCTGAAACAGACAGGCCGCAAACGTTGGAAGAACTTCTTCAAAATTTTAATGGTGTAAAAGTGTTGTCTTCTATTGATCTCAGCTCCATCTTTGATCACATGGAACTTCATCCAGAATGTCGAAAATACACAGCATTTTTTTGTTTCGGCCTTTGTTATCAATTTCGGAAACTTCCTTTTTGTTTGAACATTTCTTCGGCAGCATTCATTCGTGGGATAAATTCCATATTACCTGAGTTCTTAAAACGTCACATCACCTTATATGTGGACGATATTCTAATATAAGAAACCTCATGGGAACAACATAACCGCATCCTCAACAGTGTGTTACGTATTTTTGCAGAATCTGGAATTACAGCTAACTTGGAAAAGTCTGAATTCGGTAGGACAAAGGTGAAGTTTTTGGGACACATTATTTCTTCTGAAGGTATTCAGCTGGATCCTGAAACGTTAGAAGCAATCAGAGCCATTCCAGTTCCATCCATTCTAGGTCTCGTAAATTTTTACCGTCGTTTCCTGAATATGCAAATTCTAGGTACACCAGAACTTAGTTCTCTCACTGGAAAAAATACTATTGGGAACTGGGACGAACAGCCACAGTTGGAATTCAATTCTTTGTAAGAAGCGCTACTTAACGCGCCAATACTAGCTCATCCAGATCTGGCACAAGATTTCTGCCTTAGCACGGACTCTTCTAAAGTCGGTCTTGGTGCCCATTTATTTCAAGAAGTCATAGAAAATGACACTACCGTTCAGAAAACCATTGATTTTGCTAGCTGAGTGCTAACAAAATCTGAAAAAAAAAATTATTCCGTTACAGAATTAGAAGCTTTGGCTGTCGTTTGGGCATTTAACAAATTCCGCTTCTTTCTTTCTGGTAAGCACGTAAAAGTATACAGTGATCATCGCACATTACAATTTCTTATGTCTTCAAAATTAAATCATGACGGGTTAAAACGTTGGGCATTGTTTCTGCAAGAACTCCACTTCACAACAGTCTACATTCCCGGCAAGGAGAACATTGTTGCGGACACACTGTCACGCGCACCGGCAGGGCTTGAGAAAAGTAACACAGAAGGCAACCTCGAGAAAAATTTCAGTATTCTTTACATTCAGAGAGTCGCCTTTGAAAACTTCATCACCACATCTTTAAAGGACATTGCTCATGAACAGTAAATGGCATGAAGAGACACACACACAGATTCGGCATTATTATCTAGTTAGAAACAACATACTCTCCAAATGCTGCACTGTTGATGACAAGCTATTGGTACTTTGCATTCCTGACGATTTTGTTAATAAGCTCATCTGGTACATTCATTTCAGCTACGCACATTTTGGTCCAAGAAAATGTTATCATATTCTTCAGACGACTTGTTATTTTAACAATATGGAAAAGAGAATTCGAAGAGTCTTGCCTACTTGTAAACTTCGTCTAAAAGCTGATCCATCTACCATCTCACATCGTGCTCCGTTGTTTCCTATCATTCCTTCTAAATGAAAGAATTTGCTGCTGTTGATCTCTTGGGACTCCTTGTCAGAACATCGAATGGACACATTTGATGTTACACCGAGCCAGAATTCTGCCGATTTTGTTGGATACTTTGCCGGTGTAAGGCAGTTATGCCATTTTCTTCTCGTCTTCTTCGTTCTCTCTCTGCTGGGCTTGTGCATTCTGCCTAAAAGCACGTCGAATTTGACTCTCGTTATATCCGTTCTTCTAGAAAACGTCCTTAAGGTGGTTAAGGTCTCCTTGTAAGCTTTCCTCCACCATAAGAGGTGGTACAATTGGAAAGTAATATCAAGAGGGAAGTAATTTCTGTGAGATATTAAATTAACATTAATTATTATTCAAAATAAACGAAATATTCAAAGAATAGTAGGTACAAAAGTCTTCCTCCCGACCACGGGGATATACAATTCCACATGTTCACAGAGAGCGTAAAACCATTCCCGTACCCCCTCAAATCCCCGTTATTTAGTGAGTGGAATAGTAACTTGAAAGTCGATCTGTATCCATCGATGACTGAATGAAAGGCCGATATTGATCCTTTACACTAAGACAAAGCCACTACCGGAAAAAAGCGACCTGATCTTGTGCACAGGGATACACAGTTTTACCTGCAAATCATGTAAAAAGGTAATTTAATGCAGTGGAAGTGAACAAAGTTCTGACCAAAACTCCTTGAAGCTGGAATATAGAAATACCTATTCAAAATTATTCACAGCGAAAATAATCTGAACTAAGTTGTCAGCATACAGCACTTTGTCATCTCTGAGCGCAGGAAGGAAATGTGTTTTGTCCTGGTACATTAGAGCCAACAGGTCTCGATCTTGGCACCTAGGGACGTGTTTGGTAGACAAGGCTCTGCATTTAAAGTATTACTTGCAGATACGCGGCATAACAAAAGGTAAGGCTGCGCTGGCAGACAAAACCATCGACTATGTAGACTTTGCGCCAAGTGATTAGCGATTAGCGTATTGATAGATTTTGATAGACGATACGAAAGACATTCCTTACATATAGCTTTCAGTGGCTTGAAAGACATGGCTTCCGATGCAGCTGGAGCATTTCAAACGAGTGACATTCCGTAGCACCAGTCATTAATAAATATTATGTGCCCTACATCTTACTCTTAACAACTTAGTGGAGCATATACTGCAACCGAAGTTTTGCCATCCACGTGAAACATACATTACTTGGAAATCACTAAAAATGAACTGGAAACGTTTGGACCAGAAAACATATATGATGCCAATGTCTTCAGTTTACTGTAGAATACCCTGTCAGTCCCCGCCAGCATCAATATACGAGAGGACATCGTTAAGTCATGCAACACATTTTTCCTGAAAATAGATTGGTTTTATTCAGGATTCCAATACACTTTATTATTCCCCACTCTTTTATCTATTAAATCATATATTGCAACGCAATCTCTGTTCATTCTCTTACGCCACCTTCCTAGAAGCGCCTGTATGCCCGCATGGACTCTACTGGTCGGCGCAGAAGTCAGAAGGTGCGAGATCCAGGCTGTAGAGTGGATGAAGTTTTGTGAGCTCCTCTCGGCTGCTAGACTTGTGTGCGGCGTTGCACTGTCGTGGAGAAGAAGATGTTCGTTTGCATTTTGAGAGTGTCTGGACGTTCCAACATTGCTGCAGCCACAGCTGTGTACAGCCGGCCGGCACGCGGGACATGGGACAGGATTGCACGACTTTGTTGCGATGATGACAGACACCTCGCCCAACGACTCACCATGCTTTTGTTCTCTACCAGGTCTCCGCAGACATTCTTCAAGCGCCGATGGATATCTGTGATGCTCTGGTTTTCCGAGGAAAGAAACTCATGGTCAACTCACAGCTTGTAACGCACTACCGTTACAGACGTCATGTTAAAGACTGCGACCTATCGGAAGTTCATGAAAGTATAGGGGCTGATGCGGGAACATTCCACGATGTCCAACCACAAATTCCGAAATTTTCAACCGAAACTGGCAGGGGAAAAAAATGAGTTGCATTAATTATTGAAAGCTTCTCGCATTTCATTTCATTTCAACAAACACAGGACAATACGGTATAGCAAAACCATATTCTGGTAAGGGAACAAACTCTAAGATGGTAGACCGTAAGATAAGGTACGTAGAAAGTTCACTAAAGGGAAACTAGTAAAGCTTACATATGTCTCCCTTAATATTTTACCTTAAATTTTAGCGTGGCTCCTGAAGTTAAACACAGAACGTCTAGTCCAGTCTTGCATGTCACACATTGCATTACTTGCAAATTCCTGTTGGAGATGGCTAAGCAGCATTAGCTTCCGTGTTGAGTACTACGTTTCTGCTATGTCGTTAAGTTAAATCTCAAGAATACTTACGTACTTTGGTGGTATATTTCTACTGTTATGGATGACTGAGGAAATAAATGGTGAACTTCGAGGCTGGCGGCGGAGAGTAAATAATTTGGTTCGGATATCTACACGGGAATCAGAAAGTGGGCTGATTTCCGCACACGGTCGCTCCATAACACCTGCTTAGAGTTTTCAAAACCACCCTACGTATCTGACGTTTTTCGTACTAATTGGGAGCTCTAACTGTCCACAATGCTCCCCTTGCTTCAACATCACATTATTAATATTTATTCTGTCTGCTTTCAACGCTGCCTTGTGCGCGTTTGCTTTAACGCGAATCAACTACCTTTGCTCCAAAAGCGGGTGTGACGATCATAAAACAGCGGCAGTTCCACTGCCGATCACGGTTAGGCATTTTGTCCTCGTACTGGCAGCCTGCAGCTCCGCAATACACAGCGAGCTACACAACGGCAGATCGGTCGTCGATAACCCGCACTACAGACAGTTATTACGGTTATTAACCGTGATATTAAAAAGGCCGTTGTTTCAATTACATTTTTCAATTTCCGGGTGAACGGCAGCGTGACAGTACACACGTACCGACGCCAGTATTGCCTAGTTATTTAGATTAGCGTTCACTGTAAGCTGCCAATTGGGCTCGTTTAATTAACTCTGCTACGTACATCACGGACGACTGTAATTTGTGTGTCGCTGGAGCTTTTAATCCCATCCTTCAATTATTCACATGCTAGTTTTTTGGTTTCTTCGCGCAAATTTAGTACTAAAACTTGAAGCCCACAACCCTAGATGATGTAAATTTATGTAGAACTCTCATTACGAAACAGATGAAAGTTTTCTGGACACTATATTCCCGTGAGAGTTTGGAATAAACTGTTGAAAGCCTTCATTCTACAGTTTGGAATAGAGTTTATTTCTGCTTACTTGCATCCATAGTCCTACACTATTTTATAAATGACTTTTCCCCTGCAATATTATTAAATGTGTTTATTAAGAATCACGATTTCGGCTATTGTGTCCTTATCAAGCGCAAGCATAAACTGCTAAATTACCGTTTCAATCTCAGGGATACATTATGTTCACAACAATTTCTAAGAACAAAATAATTTTATATTTTACCTCATTATGAAATGCTTCAGTGCATACTTATTCCTCTTCTGTCCGCAAATAAGCACAAATTTAGAGAGCATCGACAACTTTCCCTTCTCTAACACGATATCCTACAAAGTATGAATGAAGTGGAACAGGCGGGTTCCACATTCCTGGAATTTCAGAAGACTTTTGCAATAGTACCCCATTGCAGACTGCTGACCAGGGTCCAGGTATACAAAGAAGATTCCCGGGTATGTGAGTGGCTTGAAGCCGTCTTAAGTAATAGAACCCAGTACGTTGTTCACGACGGCAAGTGTTCATTAGAAACAGGGGTTTCTTCAAGAGCACACCAACAAAGTAGGATAGTGTGGCATTAATGCCACATTGGGACCCTTTTTATTCCTATATTATATTATAGGCTGCAGTGTATAGAGCGAAGCTGCATAAGTAGTCGGTACCCGGTAGCTGACCTCACATCACGCGACGTCAGATGGTTACGTATTGTGGGAACACGGAAAGTTTGAGAGGTTCCCTGTGCTGGAGCAGTGGGGAGTAACCTTTCGGACGGGGCGCCAAGAACCATAGCGCCCACAGTTTGCTTTTGCTAATAAATTTTAACTTCCAACCATACCGTTGCTCTTGCTTGTACTAAGAACAATCATTTAATAATTTCAAAAACTTTAATAATTTTTATGACAAATGTTAAATGTTTTCATTAAGGTGAGCAGGAGGAGACAGGCGAGAAAAGATGGATAACCGTCGCGGTTGGGACTGAAAAATGTAAAGTAGTGTCGGGGGAAGGTGTAAAGAATTGTGTTGTAAGTGATAGTATATTGAGTGACAATGAAATGATTCGTGTGATATCACCAGAAGATAAATAAGCTAAATGTTAAAGCATATTGGTTGCCATGAGACTGTTATTCACCGTGTTTAGGAAATATTTCAAGTTCCAAAATTTAGTTTTGCCGGCTCTGTGCATCTGCAGGATGTTCACGGCAAAGTTTGAATAAAATTGGAGAGACATTTGTGCCATCTTAAATAAGTGTCCGTTCCTTTACTTCGGCCGAGTCGTAATTTGAAATTTTATTTTGCACCACTGTTTGTCCTTGCACCATTCAATATAGCAGCAACGAAGTCGCGACCTGCTGAGAAGAAGAATCCAAAGGGGTCATCAATACCAACAAACGTCACCCACGAGATACTGTAGAAGACGTCAGGTGAGCTAAAACACTTCCAGATAACCATTGAAGGTACAGGGCGCAAATGCAGGATAGTGTTAGGGACTTTAATTTTTAGCGTCCGTTTTATGTTGGTGTAACCAAATCGGTGGAATTCAGTGCCGTTTGGTGTAAAGTGTGGAAGCAGAAGTTTGCATTCCAATCTTCGGCAGTATCCAGCGGGCACCGAGCATGTGCCTTGAAGACCACCGTTTCGGTGATAAAAAGGCTTAACAATCTGTAGTGCACATCCCCTTCCATTGCTTATTTTCACTTCGCTGTTTTATTCGCCGTATGGGTGTTATAATAGGACCACTCTTATTATTCGTATAGTCTTAGGATGTAATCTGACGGACAGGGTGAGCAGTAATTTACGGCGGTTTTCTGAAGAGGTTGTGTTTTACGGGGAGGTGTCGTCATTGAGTAGCTATAGGAGGACACAAGGTGATTTAGACAGAGTTTCTAGTTGGCGCAATAAATGGCAGCCTGCCTTAAATGTAGAAAATAAGAAGGAAAAACAATTCTGTAACGTTCGAACACAGCATTAGTAGTGTGCTACTTGACACAATCACATCGATTAAATATGTAGGCATAACCCAGTAAAGCGATATGAAATAGAATGATCACGTCAGATTGGTAGTAGAGAAGCCAAATGGTCGACTCCCTTATATTGGGAGAATTATGGGAAAGTGTAGCTCCTAAATAAAGGAAACGACGTTCACAACGCTAGTGCGACCTTTTCTTGAATACTGCTCAAGTATTTGGGTCCCCACCATATCGGGTTAAAGGAAGACGTCTAAGCGAGTCATGCTGCTAGATTTGTTACCGGTAGGTTCTGCCGCCATGCAAGTATTACGAAAATGATTTGTCAACTCAAATGGGAATCCCAGAAGGGAAGTCGACGTATTTTTCGAAGGGGCTATTGAGGAAACGTAGAGAAAACTCATTTGAAGCGAACTGCAGAACGATTCTATAGCCGCCACTGTAGCGTTTACAATTAAAATGATGGCGTGTCAGGTGATGCAGTGCGGGCTGTATACGTCGCAGGACAGTGAAACATCCTAGGTATGTTTATTAATTTGTGAGCTCATCGAGTATAATATAAAACATAATAGTTCCACTTTCTCCCACCAAGTAAAATGAGGCACCTTAAGCAGCCAGATTATGAAATGTTTCCTGTTTTGAGGTCAGTACGCTGTTTGGCGCTTGGCGACGTGTGTTGATTTCTTTTGTGAAGTGACGGTTAAGAAGGTTGAAGTTTTGCGTACGAAAAGCGTTGCCTATTGAGTGCTGTTACAGGTGAGTTATGATGCCATATCTTGACCTGGTAGCAGAAAGTGGAAGTATTATGGAAGTATTATTTTTCGGCTTATTCCGAGAGCGCACTGGTTAATGAACATATCTGTGATGTTTCAGCTCCCTGTGACGCATACATGTCGCACTGCAGCACTCCGAACACCGTCAGATTAATTGTAACAACCCGGTACATTTTGCTTGAGGGCCACAAAGATAAGATAACTCAGTGCTCTTACGGAATCTTGTAGATATTCGTATTTCTCCCGCCCCGTTTCCGAGTGGAACAGATAAGGAAATGAACAGAAGTGGTATGTGGCACATTATGCTACGCACCGTCGGTGGCTTGCGGAACATAGATGCAGATACTATCCTCGTGTCAACCGTGCTTACGTATTTAATGTGCATAACCAGATAGGATTCTTCATCAGATAAATAAAATTACGCAGCACGTAAATGAAACGAAAACTTTGTCAAACCAGATCATTCTGCATAAATTCTGTGAACATGTTATAGTCACATTACTTACTCCAATAATTCCTAGTGGATTCATGTCCTGTATCACTCTTAATTTCCACCGTGCAAGCACCGCGTATGACATTTAATGACTACATTTCCGTGAACGTGCTGTGAGGATTCATGAGTAAACTCCTGATTTGGCGTAGTTTTCTCATTTTAGTGAAATGCTACATCTTCTTATATGCTTAGTAGCTAAAATTAAACTGACGGTGTTCCGAGTCCTTCAGTTTGGGCAGTATACATCGCAGGATTCTGAAGCTTCGTCGGTATGTTCATTAATAGATTACTCGTGGATAATACTTGAAAACTTAATAGTTCCACTTTTCGCCACCATCCAAAGATATGGCGCTCCAAGCAGTCAGAGCGTGATGTGGGTGCAGAAAAGGGGGAGTATCGATCAAACACATGATAATGGTAGTTCTGGCACGTTTATTAGGATATGCCTACAAGTTACAACATATGTTGGATATGGTCTCCCGACTCAGCAACATACTGCATCTGTAACACGACACGGTCGACAGTTGCTGGCAGCACATCCGGTGTAATCAGATGGTTGTCGTCGTACGCTATCTTTCAGGTTAGTGAGAGTCCGGATGCATCCCTGACAGACACGATCTTTCATATATCCGCAAAATCAGAATTCGGGGGTCTGGCAGGGCACACATCTTTTAATTGCCTATAGATGACGTAGTCGTTACCGAAGGTTCCTACAACCAAACTTTTCACCTGGAAACTGGCATGTGGTATCGCCCCATCTTGCGTGAAAATAGTGGTATGGACACAGTTACATTCTTGCGAAATGACATCACGTGTTACACAAAGAGATTTCTTATAACGTGTTGATGTCACTGTATACCTAACAGGAGCGAAGGGTGTAGTCTCCTTGAAGAAAAGCAGACTGAGAATGAAGGAGCTTGTGAAATCACACCACACATTTACCGAAGCTGAGTGCAGTGGATATTCCATTACATGTTCCGAAGTGAACCCTATATGCGACAATTCTATGTATTGACGACACCAGAGTAAAATTTGGCTCGTACATCCAAAGAATATTCCCCATTTCAATGCGTGCCAAAAAATAAAGTGCAAACCCACGGCATTGCTGTCAGTCTTGGGGTTTCATTTGGTGCACTTTCTGAATCCTGAAGCAATACCACTATAAAATGCTGCGCAAAACCTATTGAGCTGTTACCAGCAGAGAGACAATTCCTGTGACACAGCTGGAGTACTTGCTGCAGAATTTGTGGCATGTGCTGCGTGGTCGGCTGTAGCTGCAGCAGCTTCATCAACAAATGCCACAGGAATGAGCTGCCTCTCTTTCCCTGTTGCACCACCAAATTCATTTCTTACTTCAAATTTCTTAATCACTTTCTTTAGCTCTTTTACAGTCCTATTCCGGTAGCTGAATGGTCAGCGTAACTGACTGTCAATCCTCTCGGCCCAGGTTCGATTCCCGGCTGGGTCGGGAAATTTTCTCCGCCCAGGGACTGGGTGTTGTGTTGTTCTCATCATCATCCTATCATCCTCATCAACTGGAGGTCGGCGAAGTGGCATCAAATTGAAAGACCGGCACCTGGCGAACGGTCTGCCCGACGGGGACCCTAGCCATACAATTAAACAAAATAGCCCTTTTACTGACCTGAGGCCTTTTCGCAGGTGTTTCTCTCGGCGATATTCCTGCAATGCAGCCATCGTTATGATAAAACAAGTTTACCAGCAGCACATTGTCTTTCTTCTCAACAGCCATTGCGTTTCGTACGGAAAACTTCAGCCTTCTTACCGCTGTATACCCATAGTCACTTCAAAAAAGAAATCAATACTCGCTGCCAAGCAAAAAACAGCATACAGACGTCAAAACAGGAAACATTTCACATTCCGACTACCTAATCACCATATTTTCATCTGGCGTGAGAAGGTGGAACCATTATTGTTCTAATACTCCGCGAGTGCAACAAAGTGATAAACATGCCTGCATCTACAAAGTTTCAGCGTCTTCCACAGTACACATCCTGCACTGTAGAACTCGGAACACCGTCAGTTTAATTATAAATACCTGGTAGATGTCAAAAAATCATTTCTTGAGTGTATGAAAGACCATTATGCACTAAAGCATTATGAGTACATGCTTAACAGCGTGTTGGTTCACCTTTGGATCACGATACAGCAGCTGTTCTGCGTGCATGGATTCGGTAAGTCCTTCATAGAGCTCCAGAGGTATGTAACATCCAATGTCACTGCTAAGGTTACGCAATTACGTTCTGTTAAGGACCAGTGATTTAGGACGCAGGACTGGCGCCTCATAGCTTCCCAGACGATTTCCTTGGAGTTCAAATCAAGCGATGGTGGTGCCAAAGACCATGCGTTCACTATCTCTCCCCTCAAACCATTGTAGCATGATTCTGGCATTGTGATACGGAGAGTTATCCTGTTGGAAGCTGCCATTGGATAAGACACTGAACATAAGGGAGTCCAGGTGACGCACATTAAGATTAACGTAGTCCACAGTTGTTATGGTTCGTTCAATTACAATACAGGTCCTATGGAAGTGCAAAAGAATGCGCCCGTAGGACAAGACTGCGCCAATGCATTCATGCGCTAGTACATGTGTTAGGGAGACATTCGTTTGGATAACGACGGATCTGGAGGCGACCATCGAATTGGTATAAAAAAAAAAAAAAGATTCATCATACTAGGTGACAGGTTTCCATTGATCCAACACCCAATATCAATAATACCGTGCCCACTGAAAATGTAACCGAGCGAGGTGGCGCAGTGGTTAGACACTGGACTCGCATTCGGGAGGACGACGGTTCAATCCCGCGTCCGGCCATCCTGATTTAGGTTTCCCGTGATTTCCCTAAATCGCTCCAGGCAAATGTCGGGATGGTTCCTTTCAAAGGGCACGGCCGACTTCATTCCCCGTCCTTCCCTAATCCGATGAGACCGATGACCTCGGTGCCTGGTCTCCTTCCCCGAAACAACCAACTGAAAATGTAATTTATTCATCAGCTGTGCAGCCACATCTTAAATGACACGGACTGAACAGTGACCCCCGATACATTTCTACCTGCACCAGAACTGTACTCCACTGACAGCTCTGCCACAGAGCTCTACGTGAAAAGCCGAAAAGCTTCGCCGTTTACTCGGCGCCTGGCTATAACGTTCTGTCTTTTGTCAAAGTCGCTTACGTCAGTGTTTTTCCCTATTTGCAATCCGTATCGTTGCTATAATTATTCCCCATTCGTCTGCTGTCAACTCAAGTTCCCGCAACGCCACCAGGTGGCATTGGGCAATGTTTATAATGTTTTCGTTTATCAGTGTAAATAATCGTAGTTCATACAGTGATAATTTCTTTTTAAATGGAAAAATTACCGATTCACGCACTTTAGAGCCAGGTAGGCACAGTCCTTTAAAAGACACTCTTTTATTAACTTTTAGGAACAGAAAGCACTCTTTTAGTTTAATTGGTATATTAGCTGTTTATATGAATTCAGCTGACACTTAATTGTAAGTCGTACCACTAGATCCTTCTAGCTCCTGTATTTCTCCCTTACCATCTGCGCCCATCCTGTCCGCCTCTCCCCCACCCTCACCTACCTTGGCCTCACCATTGACCGTCACCTCACCTGGATCCCACATCTCTGCTCCATCCAATCCCAAGAACACAACCGCCTCCAACTCCTCAAACTCCTCTTTGGCTTGACATGAGGGTTGAACTCCTCTACCATCCTCCACACCTACATATCCTTAATCCATCCCATCCTCTGTTATGCTAGTCTCGCCTGGATATCTGCACCCCCCCCCCCTCAAAATTCTATAAGTCCCTCCAGATCTTCGAGCGTCATGAACTCCGCCTCACCTTCCATATACACCTCCTGCCCCCCACGCGGATCCTCTGCAACCTGATTCCTTTCCCTCATCTGCTCCTATTTCTCGAACATATCGGCATATTCTACACCTCCCACCGCCTTGATCACCCTCATCCCCTGGTTGCTCCTCTCCTCTCCAACCCCTGCGCTCTGCCACGCTTTCCCTGTTGTGTCCCCCCTACCCTCCATCTCTACACCCTTCATCTCCCTTCCCAATTTGGCTTCCGTCAACTCCCCCTCCCAGATGATGCTCTGTCTCCCTCCATTTATCCCTCCTATCAACTCTGATCCTCATCTGCCTCTCCTTTCCTCTGTCCTTTCCCCAGACCCTCTCTTCCCCCCATTCCATCCTGTTTTTCCCCACCTCCCCCTTCTCTGCCTCCCTTCTCCCCCCCCCCTCAGTCCTTTTGCATTCCACTCCTCTGCCTTTCCCCACTCCCTGTTGCGTCTGCCCAGCCTTCACTCTTATGAGTCCTCGTCCTCCGTCGTTTCCTTCCCCCCCCCCTTCGTTTTTCCTCTCCTTCCCCCTTTTCTTTCCCATCATCTATCCAGGTTGCCCCCGTCTGCCCTCTGCTGTGGTGTGTCATATTTGTGCCAACTTTTTAACGCAGTGTTCAAGTGAGTGATCAGTGTTGTCCGTCTTTCCACAGTGTTGCGAACAGAAACCAGAGTGTTGCTGTGTTTTTTAATTGTCTGTCTATTATTTTACCTGCCTGCTTCCTGTGTATTTTATTAGCATCACCAACCCTTTGTTTTATGTTTTAAGTTCCACAATTTTCCGCCATTTTACCATTTAAGTCACCGATTGTATCTCCTGCTTTTCTTATTTAATATCTTCATTTTTTTAAAACAAATTCTGTAGGCTGGAGAGCGGCGTACTGAGCTGCTGCCAGCCCACCCCTCTTCGGGGGGAATCGAAATTCAATAAAGAAAAAAAACCACTTAATAGAAAAGAGGAACAACCGTAGTCACGATTATTAATAAATACATTGAATAACACTCCATGTGGAAAACGTTGACGCTTCTAAGGTATGGAAGTTATAAATTAAATCTATCAGCAATTATACAGTCGTTTTTCATGGATGCAAGGTGGATGTGGGAATCTTTGACTTTAGAAAAAATAAATTCTTTCCTCAATCAAAGAACTACTTTAGGAAAGCAGTTCGTTTGAGATATTATCGAATTTTCCCTCAGAATAGTGCTCCATTTCAATATTTAAAATTCCTTTTGGCAAATTACGCGTATAGCCAAATGCAATAGTTTGTCTAAGAGTCTCAGTTACCAAATGTACGAGGTAATTATAATCGTTGTACACTGAAATTTTATAGACAAAATCCATAAACATGCGTGAGACACAGTTTGCAGTGTTTGCATTGGCCTCACGAAGTTCTGAAACTGTATCGCCAGAGCACGGTGCCCATTTTATTGCAGAATCTTTGAAAGGCAAACGCAGATCGCTGTAATCTACGGAGGGTCACCTAGCACACGGGGGTAATTTCTAATATGCTGTAGAGAAGTGTATCGAAACCATCCTTCCTACACAATAATGACTTAGTGGACTGATTGTTCGGCAGATAATGCTGTTAGTTAACTGTAGTTGTTCCATTAAAAATAAAGGAACTTCCATCAAGTACAGCCACGGGCAGCATTAGTTAGTGAACAGCAATGTGAAATAGAGTGCATTTCAACACAACTGTCGCTCATTACATCAGAGAAAAACTGCATTGATGTAAAAAGTCGATCGGTTACTTAGTTTCGGTATTTATTAAAAGATATGCATCGATTGGTTAACGAGATACGCTCTGGAATTTAATTCTTGTCAGTTGTATGAAATCCATAAGAGTTTAGACTGACGGGGACACCAAACTCTTACAATTGTGATCTCTCGATGCTTTCATAGTACATTCCAAGAATGACTTTGAGAGGAGAATGTCCCCATTTTATTCACTCTAAATTCGTATATACATCTCTATTTCTCTACCCTCATTACGGCAGGACATTCAGTACCATCACACCATTGCAGACTGTCAGTTCCGCCGAAAGAATTGTGGCATTGTCGCCTGCTCCCCTACTAATATAAAGCTGTGGTGGAAGCTACGAAAATTACTTTTAACACAGTTTATTTGCATTTATCCAAGTTGTAGCTTGAAGAAATATTTTAACTTTCTTTAGTACTCTTGTTGCGAATCGCTGTTGTCGTATGAAATTCGTAACTTATGTAAGTAGGCTGTTTAGGTTTTTTTATTGGTAACGCCACCTCAGTATGAAAATCACCGGCTGTGCCGTGTGCAGTCTGTGGCTGTTTTGCATTGTTGTAATACTCAACCATTGTAGTGTTAGGCAGCTGGCTGTGAACAGCGCGTAGCGCTGGGCAGTTGGAGGTGAGCCGCCAGCAGTGGTGGATGTGGGGAGAGAGATGGTGGAGTTTTGTAATTTGTCATGATATCAAGGTAAATACATTGTTTGTTATCTATTAATATCTTTCATTTGCTAACTATCCCTATCAGTAGTTAGTGCCTTCCATAGTTTGAATCTTTTATTTAGCTGGCAGTAGTGGCGCTTGCTGTATTGCAGTAGTGGGAGTAACCAAGATTTTTGTGAGGTAAGTGATTTCTGAAAAGTACAGGTTAATGTTAGTCAGGGCCATTCTCTTGTAGAGATTATTTAAAGTCAGATTGCGTTGCGCTAAAAAAATATTGTGCGTCAGGTTAAGCACAGTTGTGTAAAAATTGTTAAAAGGGGAAGTTTCACTTATTATGTGACTTCTGGGTGGCAATAAGTTTCAGGGATGTGGTATCAACCCTCGATACCACACTTGTTAGGGGTTGCAGTTATCGACCGCGGTCCGTACTGGTATCGCTGGACCAGCGAGTCGCGACTAGCGCCGCTCCGCGCCTTGTAACAAGTCTCTAGCGAGCGCTCGTCTCCTCTTGCTGGGGACGTCAAGTAGGAAAGTAGTATAGCCTTCAGCTGATAGGAAGCAAGGCGCTTAGTTAATGTATGTCCTATGTGATGCTTCTATAGCTCTCTGTCTGTAATTGTATTCCTCCTGACTATGAAGACTCCTGTACCACCAGTTAAGTGCAAATATGTTATTTTTTACCAATGATTTCTAACTATTTTAGTCGTTATAGACCTAGACCATGCAGGCAGCTTCTTATCGACTTAACTGAAAAACTGGCAATATATCCAAAGAAGAGATTTGTATGTTTCTATTTAACATTGGTCACCAGTCATTCACATTGGCGGTGATTCGTTCGGCGTCATTATAACAAGGGACAAAGAAGTGTCTGAAATATTTAAGCGAGAAAATTATTGTGTGTGGCCCCACTAGTAACTTCACAAGCAGCTAACAGTGTGAACGGTAGCGCAGTCTGCACATTTTGCAGGATTCGTTAGAGACCATCGACATTAACGTGTACAAAATAGTTACTATTTATTGTAAAATTTAAAACAGAGTGAGTGTGATAACCTCATCAGACGAAGTATCAATCACTTCCTTAAAAGAACATACAGAATGCCGTAGACCAGTGGTCGTCAGACTTTTTTGCTTAATATCCAGGGATATCTCGGGCCACCTAGGATTGAGGAGGTGGGGGGGGGGGGGACGAGAAGGGGGAGGAGGGCAAAGTCGGCACTCAAAGAAAAATTCTGTTTTCATAAACCATTGTTATTGATAGAAGTTTACCACTTCTACAGTTTGAATCTGCTTATTACAAACGATCACACCAAATATTTTTAAGAGAAAAAGAAAGTATTATACTGGAACATAATGTATTTTTCCGAAAGCTTAAATAGTGCCCAATTTTTCGTACCTAGCCGGGTAAGTGACCAGTGACATCGCAGCAGTATCCCGTGTTTGTTTTTCGAATTTCCGAACATATTTTCTAAGCGGCTGGACGCCCTAGTATGTGAAATAATGCCAAGTGGCTACAGCAGACCGTTTTTAGTAGGACGTAGGCCCAGAACAACGGAACGGAAACGGTTTTATATAATTAAGTTAATTAACTCCAAATTTTCACGAAGGGATGGAATTGCGGATGGTTACTTTGTATATAAAAGGGTTTAGAAGTCAGTTTTTTCTTTTGTATTACGTGTCCTTTTTGAAAGTGATTGTTATTGGGGTGCAGGCCAAAATACGCTGTTTAAACATTGGCATTATAAAACGTTATTAGTCTCCACTCTAGTGAGGTAACAACAATACTATAAACGGCTTACCTTAAATCAGATTACTGGAAAACAGAACCGTTTTTACTAAAAAATAACGGAGCAAAATTCCTCTGTCAATGTGACTGACAACAATGTGGATGGATTTTAGAACTAGTTCAACCAGTTTTCGTCACGCAGCAGCGCTGTTCAGGGCAAAATTTATGTAATGGCCACTTTCCCCGTTCTGACCAGTTTACCACACCTTAATATTAATACGTAACCTACATGAAATAGCATGTTACATTTATTAATAACAGTATTTCAAAATGAGACACGATCACAAATATTTAGTGAATGTTTTGAATGTGTCATTTTGCTTTTACTCACTCCACTGTATTATAAGAGGCGATCAAAAAGTTTCGCTTTAAGGGCGTAGCTGCGGCGCATATGTGCGACACATCTCCGATCAGGGAATGTAAGAACCAGCCTAAAGGTAAGGACATAGTGTGACCATCAAACGTAAATTATTTGATCGCCTCTTGCACAACAGCTTTAATTTGATTTCATTGTTGTTGCTTCGAACATGCACTACATTTGGAAATGACAGCCTCTATAACGAGCCTTCACTAACCCGTCTTACTTCCCTTTGACGTTTATATCACAGCAGCTGATCAGTACCAGTTGCGCACGATCGTGAGTTGTCAGCATTCAAAGACAAACAATAAAATATTCCAACCCTCGCTTCTATCAAACCTACAGTGTCCACGATACATATCACTCTACACCTGACGTTGCAACAAATTTAACTTACTGCCGAGTTCACCGACGTAAAGTAAAATTTAGCACATCATAACATGTTACTGTCTGTAAGTATTTTGTTTGTTATGAAGAAAGAAAAATGCACTTTTAACAAGCTCTTAACATTCCAGAATGAGATTTTCACTCTGCAGCGGAGTTTGCACAGATATGAAACTTCCCGGCAGATTAAAACTGTGTGTCGGACCGAGACTCGAACTCGTGAGCCGGCCGGGGTGGCCAAGCGCTTCTAAGCGCTACAGTCTGGAACCGCGCGTCCGCTACGGTCGCAGGTTCGAATCCTGCATGGGCATGGATGTGTGTGATGTCCTTAGGTTAGTTAGGTTTAAGTAGTTATAAGTTCTAGTGGACTGATGACCTCAGAAGTTAAGTCCCGTAGTGCTCAGAGCACTTTTTTTTTTCGATCTCGTGACCTTTGCTTTTCGCGGGCAAGTGCTCTACCATCTGAGCTACCCAAGCACGACTCAGTGCTGTTCTCACAGGTGGCGGAAGTAAGGCTGTGAGTAGGGGGCGTGAGTCATGCTTGGGTAGCTCAGATGGTAGAGCACTTGCCCGCGAAAGGCAAAGGTGCCGATTTCGAATTTCGGACCGGTACACAGTTTTAATCTTCCAGGAAGTTTCAGCTCTAACATTAGTTGACACTTTCGGATTTTTGCATTAGTTGCTAGAAGCGTATTGTAGAATACAGCTCATAATCGTGGTCCGCATAAACACATGATTCGAGCAGGCCGCAGTTTGACGACCGCTACTATAGACGTTATACAATAAATGCCAGGCCATTATGTTACCTCCCACGTCTGACGGAAGTCATAGCAGTGATGAAGCATGTAGAGGTCAGTCAGTTGTACGGAGTGAATTTATCTTGTTCGGACGTGCCCGTGACTAAACCTAGTATAAATTTGCCTGATTTGTCGGCGTATGAACGCATTCTCCCTAGCGCTATTGTGTCTAAAAGAAATGGTGTACCACTCGCACGGCATTAGAACAGAGACCGTAAAAGATCCTAACCGACAGAGATCAGAGACGAGTGTCATGATTTGTCAGTGAGAAACGGTATTAACGCTATCTCTGAATGAAGGTCCATCTCAGCGTGTGAAAACTGCGAAGGAAGAGCATGCAGAGGACATTTAGAGTCCGGTACCTCGCAGAAAGCATGTGCTCAAAATAGCACATATAGCTGTACGTCTTCATTGGTGCCGCGCGTGATTAGCCGAGCGGTCTTAGGCGCTGCAGTCCTGGACTGGGGGGCTGGTCCCGGTGGAGGTTCGAGTACACCTTCGGGCATGGGTGTGTGTGTGTTTGTCCTTAGGATAACTTAGGTTAAATAGTGTGTAAGCTTAGGGACTGATGACCTTAGCAGTTAAGTCCCATAAGATTTCACAGACATTTTTAACATCTTAATTGGGCAGTGCTGGCCTAGGCGCTGCCGTGTGCGGAGCTCGCCGCGAGTGGGGCACGTCGTCGGCCGTGTGTCGCTGTAGCTTGTGTGTAAAGCACAGCCATCCAGCTGTGGAAGCTTAGATTACGAAGTCTACGTTGAAATTTTCGTTCCCGTCCGAAAGTTTATGAAATCGACGACCGGTTACTCGAAAAGATAGGTTTACAAGATGATGGCGTTCACCGGTTGTCATATGATTCCCTTGGTAATGCAGTGTATGTTAAAGTACGAGACGTTGAAACATGTGCGCGGATTATGACAAAAATAGGCGGTTTCGCGAACTTTCTACATTCCAGTGGTGAATCTAGTTAAATTGCGATCAGCGACACTGGTTTAGGGTTGTAATCTGTGCGCATATTCAACCTCCCATTTGAACTGAAGTTCGGTCTCATCAGACAAGCGTTAACGCCTTATGGAACGGTTTTGCAGGTTACTGGTGAGAAATGGACGGGCAATAAACATTTCAATGTTGACAATGGTGTCCGAAATGTTAGAATTGATCTTCATAAGCACATCCTGTCCTATATTATGGTTCAAGGCTTCAGAGCCTTAGTTCTTCATGACGGCAAGCCAAGGACCTGCATAGTATGAGGATCCATGGATCATCTTAAGGCAATCAGTCCCCGTGTCAAATTTTTACGGAGGGAAAACCAGGAACTCACCTCCGCGGCTGATGTGTGACATCAACAAAAACTGTCAGCCCCATTACAGGAAACCCGAAATGGGCAGGGCCCTGGCATATCACATTAGGGAGTAAGTGAAGGAAATCAGGATTCAAATGCACGTAGCGTACTGACAACTGAACAGAGTTTAACGGTTACCCTGTCAAACTGTTCGAATCAGGCCTCTCCAGGAGAGACTATTTCCCAGACCTTATACGGTAGCAAGACGCATGAAAGAGAAATAACTATGTCTGTTATACATCCATAGGTACCACTAAGTCGCAACCCCGATGATGTTCCACTGTCATCAGTAGGTAGTGACAAACTAATTGACGAGGACTCAAATCAAAACCACCCAACAGTCAGCGACCGGTATGATCACCCAGTGTTAAGTAAGGACAATTCAAAAAAGTCGTCTAAACAAAAGAAACGGCCCCCAAGAATACAAAGTCAGGAAGAGACCCAGGAATTATAAAGGAAACGAACAAGCACAAGAGAAATCCTTAAGAAATCTCAGACAGGGGAAACGGCGGTGGCTGATGCAATGGGGATAATGGCTCCGATTCTAAATGAGGACGTTCTGATGGAGTTAGACAGTCACATGGAAACAACCGTGAAAGCATCTTCCGGGTCTCATCCGTTTCAAAGCACGCTTTGGTCGGAAGATACGGAGCAGTAGTAAACAGTTATATGCAAACTTACAAGCTGGCTACAGTTAATGTCTCTCGGATAAGTTCGACGCTAAAGTTACAATGTTTGAAAGATTATCTTCATGCCGCTGACACAGATGCTGCCATGTTACAAGAGGTTGTAACACCTAGAGTAGTGGACATAACAGGTTATGAAGCCGTCATCAAAATCGGAAACGAAGGAGGAACGGCGGTTTTATTCAAAGAGGGTATTGCATGTCGAGTTCAAGCAATTTTAGAGACTGGTCGGCGTTTGACTGTTCAGCTCCATGACCTCGTTTTAATTAAGGTATGTGCGCCATCTGGGACTAATGAAAGACGACACAGAAGTAACTTTTATCGGAATGCGGTGGTTGTACTGTTAAAGAACGCTGGGGCCGCCGTCATGATTGCCAGAGATTTTAACTGTGTGTAGCGCCGTGAATATCAGATGCCCAATTGTAATACTTGTTTCTAGCTACAAACATTGGTGACTGAATTAGAACTTCAAGACACTTGGATTTACTTGAATCCCCACCATACCGGTTATACTTACGTCAGTAGCACGTCAGCAACCAGATTAGATAGAATCTATGTTACTAAAGAATTCATAAGCAGTATTGATGATTGTGAGATATTGCCTATAAACTTCTCCGGCCATTGTGCATACCATGTTTCATTTAGGTATATCCGACAAAAAGCCTTCGTGGCCGTGGGGTATGGCACCCTAACGTCTCACTATTGCAGGATGTAGAACTTAAGCAACAGATTGAACAGACATGGCAAAAATGCTTACGCTCCCAAACGAGGTATCGGGAGCGGATAATTTGGTGGACCGAATACGCAAAACCCTTACTTCGTAAATGCATTATACAGTATGCAAAATCCCAAGGATATTGGCGCAAACAAGCTGCGGAATACTACTTCTCTTGTTTGCGAGATCTTTATCAATAACCAGATGGCCTTTCGGCTAACATCATCAAACTGAAACGCTTTAAGTCGAAAATAACGGCCCTAGCCCGGCAGCGTGTGGACGGGGTGTGCAGACGTGCTCGAGACAAGTACGATCTTATGCAGGACGATCGTCGTTATACCATGTGATAAGGGAGACACGTAGAGGGGAAAAGAAAATAATATCCGCTCTGGCGGAGGTTGACGGAGTAGAGTATACTACTCAGACCGCCACAAACAATATGTAGGGAATTGTTATAGGAATCTCTACGCTGGAACGGAAGTAGATAGACTGAACGGTGAAGAACTTTTAGCAAACGTTACGACAGGAATACGTGAGGAGGATAATGCCCGTCTAATCGAACATATAATTCAGGACGAAATAAAATCCATAATTAACGATCCTCCGAGGAACAAGTCATCTGCTCCCGATGAGCTACCTGTCGAATTTTATGTACACATGTGGGATGTAATAGGTAATAAGCTCACAGATATGTACAATACGTTATTAACAAACCTCCTATATTTACGGAGGGAACGATTCTACTCATTCCTAAAAAACGAGACACCAACTGGCTTTACGATTTAAGACCACACACCTTACTCAACGCTGACTTTAAAATTCTCACTCGTCTCCTGAATAGAAGGATGAAGTCACTCCTGCAAAATGTCATAGGTCCTTACCAAACGAGTGCTATAAGGGGAAGATCAATGCAGGACACCTTACGTGAATTGGATAAGTGACAATAGTCTTTCCTTATTGTTTTCAGATTTTGGTAAAGCCTATGATAGGATCAATCATGGCTTATTATTCAGCACCATGAAGAAAATGGGTTTCAATGACCACTTTATAACTGTCATACGTAAATGTATTGGGGTGTTTCTTCAAGGATTGAAATCAATAGACAACTGACTGAAACATTTCCAGTGAAACAAGCGGTACGTCAAAGATGTCCATTGTCTATGACATTATATGGGATCGCGGTGCAAACATTGTTTTCGACAATGAACCAGAAATTGAGAGGACTACAGATCTTCAAGATTAAGACAGTTTATCACGGTTATGCTGACGATATAAACGTTATTGTAAATTCGAATAGTGAGGCTGATGAAGTGCGACGCTTGGTTCACCAGTACCAACGATCCTCTGGCGCAAAACGTAATCATCAAAAATCGAAAATAATGCATCTCGGTTCTTACAGTAGTTAAGTAGGTACGCACTGGTTAGATGTAACTGAAGAGTGACTCCGGCTCGGATGGTGGTTAAGGGCGAATCCCAAGCTCATGGCTGCGTACAATTGGGAGCGGAAACTTAATGTCATCAGAGCCTTGTTGAAGAACCATGACATGCGATCGTTAGACCGACTGCAGAAAGTTCAGTTTATAATTACATATACACTTAACAAAATATATCATGTCGCAGGTCACCACACATAAAATACTAGCTGCAGCGTGTTGGTATGTGTGGAAACAAAATATTTTCAAAGTATTCTTCCACACGACGAATTTGCAGAGGCTAAACGGAAGACTTGGAATTAAAGACGTTAAATCTAGATGTGACGCACTGTTTCTAACACGTGCTTTTAAACTACTACATGCCACTAAGAAAGGCATCACGAAACTTCTGTTCCTGTCATTAGATCCTGGCCACAGGAACGCTCCTGTTAATGTAGCCCATATAGATGCTAGCCTAAATTACGTCCGAAATTACTATGTCGATTGGAGCTATATAAGACTTCCACCATCACGATCCTACACTAGAACCGTCTATGATTGTAATACCAGACATGGTCTTCACAACCCAATTCAGGCAAAAATCCAATAAAAACTGGATGAACGTCTGGAAAAATTTCAACAATAAAATTCTACCAACTAGAGTCAATGCTGTACGGTACGACTTTGTAAACGAAACCTTACCCACAGCTGAACGATTATGGAAAACCAAATTGAGACCATCTACACACTGCGACAAATGTCAGCTTGTAGAAACTGTAGCGCATATATTCTTACGCGAAAGTAGAATCAGAATTTGTAACTGGACTAGGAAGAAATTGGCACTTAGCAACATATCCGCAAAAAGTTATAACTAAAGCTTTACATCCCGACTGGAAATGGTACCCTTCCGCAAAGAATAACAGTTATTAGTGGCGTCTGGGACAGTTCGTGTTTTACGTGTTAACAAATAAAACTTCGAATTTAAAAGAGTACATGTTTTATATTGCAGAATAACATTTTAAGTAGAAGAAGAATAACAAAAAAAATTTATCTATTGCTTTATGTGGGACAGTTTTCTTGGTTACAAACAGAATACTACTCTTTCTCTTTTTTTTATTCCTGGAATCTTCTTTAATGTTGGTTCTAAAATGAGAACTGTTGTCATTTGGCAAAACCCCTCCGGCTCCGAAATTTCTTTCATTTGTTCAAAAAATGGCTCTGAGCACTATGGGACTTAACATCTATGGTCATCAGTCCCCTAGAACTTAGAACTACTTAAACCTAACTAACCTAAGGACATCACACAACACCCAGTCACCACGAGGCAGAGAAAATCCCTGACCCCGCCGGGAATCGAACCCGGGCGCGGGAAGCGAGAACGCGACCGCACGACCGCACGACCACGAGCTGCGAATCTTCCATTTATTGTAAAATATATGGGTTCCTTACAGACTTCATTTGCATCCAGTCCATAATAACTTAAATCGTGAATATGTTTGTGAATGAATGTTTGTTATGTAATTTTCTGTCACTTTTTTTTTCTGTTATGAGTTATGTTCTACAACGAACACACTTCATTGGAAGCGGGATTCGGTAATTTATTTTACCTTAATTACTACTTCAGCTTTGTTCTACCATTTGAGGCATACATGGGGACAAACATGGAATACATGGGAATAATGGAGCAACTAAGTGACAGGTATCGGGGAGGCATTGTGGCCAGGCCTCGGAATGTTTGTCCCTTGTCCTCTTTTCCGCCACCTGCTTGGCACTCACACGAAAAAAAAGAAAAAAAGGCTCAGTCAGGTAGAGTGTAAAAAATAGTGTAATTGAAAAGAAAGAAAAAGAATAAAAATGGCTTAGTCGGATAGAGCGTCTGCCATGTAAGCAAGAGATCCCGGGTTCGGGTTATTAAAAAAAATTGGACAAAACAACACAAAAACCGAGCAGCAGATAACGGGAACTGTGTAGTGTCGTCCACCGAGTCACGCTTTTGCTTCTTTTCAAATATTGCTTGGTGTCGGGTGCAAAGACATCCGAAGGAGTTGCTTGTTATGAACCGTGTGACGCTGCAGTTCTGGTCAGAGTGATGGGGCCCACTCATTCCGGTTAACGTGAACATGGACCAGAATTGATCTGATGGATTATCTGGAGACATATTAGTCCAAACACTATCTTCGATAAGGTCAGAAGCTGAAACAATGAATTAAAATTTACACCACCGGCTGGATTTGATGCCAGATCTCCTGATTACTAGAGATATCTGCAAACCACGACATCACCGTAGCAGTGTGATTGCCATAGCATCACACACTACCTAAGTTCGGTGTGCTCCATAACACAAACTTCAGTTCACACCTTCAGCCTATCTGCCCTCCTTAAATCGTCAGTATTGCCGTAGCTCTCCAACACTGGAGTAGCACCCCAGCTTTGTACGTAACAGGTAAATCCTGTCTGTAACTCAGATGTAGGTGATATATTGACCTGATTGAATTACATTTTCCTGGAGACAAACGAGTCTCAACGTTACCTTCGATAAGAATAGAAACTGATGCAAGAAATTAAAATTTGCACCCTGTTCTCTCGTTTCCTAGGCAGCTGTGCTAACCAGTACGTAACCATAGCACTGAGGCTACTACTCGAAGGCCCCGGCTGTAGCACTAATTAATTTCATTGCTTCAACTTTTATCCTTATAGAAGATGGTCCAGAATGTTTATTTCAACATTGTTGGTGACATAGTGTGCCATTTCCTTTACATTCTCATGATGAGGAGACTCCCATTTGTGCCTGGTTTGTCACTGTGAAACGACGACATCACAACTGGACCTTTTTTATGTAAGAGTAAGTTTCCTTAAGTGTGAAACCTAAGTGGTGGACTATATTTTAGCGTTCTGTCGGAAAGGTTTCCCTGTGGAAGTATTTACCTATGTGAATACATGCGTTTGGCTTCATCTACATCTGAATCAACATCTACGTGGGTGCTCTGCAATTCACACTTAAGTTCCTGGCAAAGGGTTCATCTAACCATCTTGACAATAATTCTCTATTATTCCAATCTCGTACAGCGCGCGGAACAAACCAGATGGTTCAAATGGCTCTGAGCACTATGGGACTCAACTGCTGAGGTCATAAGTCCCCTAGAACTTAGAACTACTTAAACCTAACTAACCTAAGGACAACACACACACATCCATGCCCGAGGCAGGATTCGAACCCGCGACCGTAGCGGTCGCGCGGTACCAGACTGTAGCGCCAGAACCGCTCGGCCACCAGCGGCCGGCGGAACAAACCAACAGGTCCTGATTTGCTTTGGTTTATTATGCTGATGTTTTCTCCCTATGTAGGTCGGCGTCAAGAAAATGTTTTCGCATTCGGAGGAGAAATTTTGTGATCGAAATTTCATGAGAAGATTCCGCTGCAACGAAGAACATATTTGATTTAATGACGTCCACCTCAAATCTTATACCATGTCATTGACACTCTCTCCCCTATTTTGCGATAATACGAAATATGCTGCTCTTCTTTGAACTTTCTCGATGTACTTCGTTAATCCTATCTGGTAAGGATCTCAAACCGCACAGCAATACTCCAAAAGAGGGAAGACAATCTTGGTGTAGGCAGTCTCTTTAGTAGATCTGTTACTTTTCTAATTGATAGTATTTCCATTGCTATCGAGTTGAGAAGGCATTGTGTCTTGCCGTTGACATACTTTACATACGACCAGAATCTCTTTGGATTTCCTGCCAGTTTTCGGGACAAAGTTTCGTCATGCAGACTATTATAAGCATCTCGCATTGAAATACGCGCTTAATTTCGAGCTTCTGCAAAAGATCGGCCATCTGGGGGATTTTGCGTTCATTTAAATTTGGCATGCTTATTTCGTTGTTTCTGCAACAGTGTTCTGAACCGTTTTGTGTACCAAGGGGGATCAGTTCCGTCGTTTGTTAATTTATTTGGTGTAAATCTCTCAATTTCTTTGAATTCAAGCCACATCTGGTCTACACATACATCGTTAATTTGGAAGGAGAGGAGATTGTCTCTCAGGCGGGCGTCAAGGAATTTTTTAATGCTGAATGTGTCATCTGAGTTGGGAGGTCGGTAAAGAGACCCAATTATCACTTTATTCAGGTCGCCAAGAGTAGCCTCTACCCATACTAACTCACAGGAACTATCTACTTCAATTTCGCGACAAGATAAACTTCTTCTAACAGATACAAACACGCAATCGCCAACTGTGTTTAGCCTATCCTTTCTGAACATCATCAGGTGCCACGCAAAAAATTTCGCCTCAACTTATCTCCGGATTTAGCCAGCTTTCAGTGCCTATAACGATTTGACCATCATTGTTTTCTATTAGCGCTTGGAGCTCTGGTACTTTCCCAGCACAACTTCGGGCTTACTGTGAATTTCCGCCCATGTGGGTATTCCGACCGTGGTGTTCAAACGCCTTTCGAGATGCCAGAGGTACCCTGTGATTTCTGACAAAGCAGTTTTGGGTCGTAGATTTGAAAGGGGTCCGTTACTTACGTACCCTTCTCAAAATTTTGTTTTACTTAGTACTGTTTTATTCAATGTTTATGTCAGGTACCTTTCTGTCTTTAATATGCCATGCTTGAGCGAGTATTTTCTGCTGGACATTTCAGTGTATTTTATTTTCCACTTAGTTATTGGGATCGGAAACCTCATTCCTTTCCATATGCCAAAGCCGAGTGAAATGATGCGGATCGTGACAATCATTCTGTGAACGTTTTATAGAACATATATTCCAATTTTGATATGTATTATTAATTTCAGGCACCTTTAGTGCACCCTCAGTAGGTGCCGCTTGAAAATGAACCAGCTGGTTCGAAAATAGTCACGTAACATAAGTACTGCAACTGTTGACAGATTCGTTAATAAACGCTTCATGGGATATTAAAATAGTTGCTGGTTCCCTGTCTACCTGAAAAAAGAGAATGATTCACTTTACTTGTTTTTGCTTTTGCATCGAAGTTAAATCACTACATCTGGTGCACCAGCTCTCCCTCTGCGATCCTCATATGTAGCTAGATGACCGAAGTGTTAATTCCGTTTGTTCTATATTCAAGGATGAGCGAATCTTATGAGTTTTCCTACCATAATATAGGACGCCATGTCGTCAATGATCATTACAACTTTCACTGTATCCATCTCAGGTGGAGATAAATCAGTCATGCGACGCTACCAAACACCAATAGTCAGTGTATCGAAGGAATAAGCTACGGATCCCTAGAATTATTTGTAGTTTGGGATGACGGGTCTTTCCCTCTTGCTAAGTTTTGTCTCTCTCAATTCCTCATTAGAGTGCATCTCTGTAGATCCATTCTAAAGTAGATTGTCATCCCAACCGTACGAGGAGTATTTTCGCTCTGAATTTCCGGGCTAAATTAACGGAATTCTCCGCCCTTGCTTTGTTTGCACATAAAGGACTAATGTTTTGAATATGTTTAATGTTTTGAATATGTCCAATCTAGTATGAAGCTTTGTAATGAAACCAGAATTCTAAATGCAGGTTAACTGTTATTTAAGACTACCTCCGTTCTCCTTCAGGAAGTAGTGGTATGATATCAGGAATACATCAAAGAAAATACATTCAGAATGAAAGTAACTAGCTTTGTCACTGTATGATCGTGACGGATGTTAAGAGTGTTCGTCTTGCGGAATTTTTTTATTATTAGTCCTTTTTATCGTCAGTTAAAAAGTGTAGGGTTTTGATATCTTATCTTAAGAATTTACGATCCCATACGGTTCTAGCACCTGCAGTGCACGATTTATCTGCCCACATGGCTAGATGCAGCAAGCGAACCTTAGCCCTGTGTAATGAATTAAAATAGATTTGCGTCTGTTACCGAGAACACAAAACTCCCATTTGACTAATTGATCACATTATATGGCAGAAACAAGCTCACTTTATCTGTGGTAACTCAGGACAAAATTAAGACATTCTCCCTTTCGGAAAGTGAGTTTGCTTGGGCTTCCAGAAGGAAATACAAAACAGTACCGAAAGTCCGAACATTTTTTACGTGTGCAACAATAAGAATGCAGTGGGAATGTATTCACATCTGTTGGTCGAATGTAATGAAAACAAACACTCCAAACCGACATTTCACGTAAGTCACATGCAACGAAAATCTGTAACGCAACCATATGTGTGTGGCATGTCTATAATTATGTATTATTTATATTTTAGGACAATTAATCTGTAAGAAAACACACCACATGTCATAAAGAAAGCGTGTCAATCGTCTGAGGATGAATCACAACGATTCGAGACTGGTAACGGTATCCTTTGGACACAGGAACTGAAAGTAAATTTGTGGCTGGTTGCTGTCCCAACACCATCAACATTTGTCAATTAACACACTGTTCTCTTGCAGCACTAAATGCAATTTTTGCGTAAGTAGATTTCATCGGAAACTGTCACTGTTACTGTCGTACATAATGATGCTGACTGTTGCAGATGAGGGTTCGAACTGGGTAGATATGTTACTAGGTCGACACTACATTGATCTCAGCCTGAGGGTGCTGCTATGCTGAGAGGGGATGCGTGATCTTCAGGAGCACCACCAAAATGTCGTTGTGGAGTGCAGAGAGCGCTAATTACTGTCTGTGGTATCGATTCGGGTTGCCGACTTTGGTGTGGCAACGTGATCTCTCTACGATACCACACTAGTAATGAAGAATGTGTCTAGTGAAGGAAAGGTCATGAAATTCACTCAGTGTATGGAACATTATAGTACACCAGCTGAAACGTGGGATGCTTTTATTAAGTGCCAGAAGGCCACGAATACTGTCGAAGGTTGGCGGAGGAAACTAAACTCCTCAGTAAATCATAGACAATCGACTGTATACTTTCCGATAAATAAGCTGAAGGATGGCACAGTAGATGCTGTATTTAGGACTAAAAAAAAGATTTATTGGCCTCTTCAGAAGAGAAGAAAAGGAGAAATGAATTTCAAAAGAGGTTAAAGGACATTCTACGAATATATAAAGGCTTGAACGATTTAAGAAGTTCAAAACCTTACAAAAAATTAGTGAGAAATTTAAGTTCATAAAATAAGGCTAGAAATTCAGTCAATTTCTGTGATAATGTTGTAGACAGGGAAAAGGTAAAAATAAAAAAAAAATTAAAATTAAAACTTGACTACAAACTATGTGCATAGCCAGACCTATGCGTGGATAAAATGTTAAGGGATATTCTTATCACAAAAGCGTCGACAGAGCCGGTCCGCTGTTGTTGATTCATTTGAAGGCCGGAAAACCCACAGATCAAGTATTTGTGGTCGGAAACACCAAGGTCGGGCTGCGTGCGAGAGTGAATTTTCAGCGAAGGCAATTGTACGCAGTGTAAGTAGGCTGTTAAAGGTTTTTATGTTGGTAACGTCACCTAGCGCTCTCTATGAAAATCACTGGCTGTGCTGTGTGCAGTCTGTGGCTGGTGGGCATTGTAGAAATAGTCGCTATTGTAGTGTTGGGCAGTTGGCTGCTAACAGCGCGTAGCGTTCCGCAGTTGGAGGTGAGCCGCCAGCAGTGGTGGATGAGGGGAGAGAAATAGCGTAGTTTTGAGAGCGGATGATCTGGACGTGTGTCCTTCAGAGACAGTAAATTTGTAAGACGGGATGCCATGAACTGCTATATATATTATGACTTTTGAACACTATTAACGTAAACACATTGTTTGTTCTCTACCAAAATCTTTCATTTGCTAACTATGCCTATCAGTAGTTAGTGCCTTCAGTAGTTTACTCCGGCAGTAGTGTTGCTCGCTGTATTGCAGTAGTTCGAGTAACGAAGATTTTTCTGAGGTAAGTGATTTTTGAAACGTATAGGTTAATGTTAGTCAGGGCCATTCTTAGACTGCGTTGCGCTAAAAATATTGTATATCAGTTTAGTGTTGATCAGTATAGGTAAAGAGCGAAATGTCTGAGTACGTTCAGTTCTGCTCAGCTGTTTGAAAATCAAATCATGTAAGAGGTTTATCAGCATAGTAATTCAATAATTTTTCTAAGGGGACGTTTCAGCAGCTGTCCCAGTGCCACTTCAGCGGCGAGCACCAACTCCAGCTAGAAGGAGCTTTGTGTGGTTTCCATATAGGAAAGGCTTGGGAAAAGTTCCCTGCGCGTATGTGAACGGAAACGGGAGTGTTCAGAGTCTGCCAGCCTGTGTGGCCGAGCGGTTCTAGGCGCTTCAATCTGGAACCGCGCGATCGCAACGGTCGCAGGTTCGAATCCTGCCTCGGGCATGGATGTGTGTGATGTCTTTAGGTTAGTTAGGTTTAAGTAGTTCTAAATTCTAGGGGACTGATGACCTCAGATGTTAAATCCCGTAGTGCTCAGAGACATTTGAACCATTTTTTGTTCAGAGTCTACTGCACTGATTTGGTGCAGAGGATTAGCGGCGCAAACATACTGGCGCAGCTTCGTATGTCCACCCACCTTGGGCGATGACAACGTGCACAGAGAAAACGCATACAGGCACATATTAGAGATTTACAAATACACCCAAACTTAAGGTTCCAGATCACCAAAAGCGAGAAGGAATTTCCTCTCAGATCTACAGAATAACAGAGAAAATCACACTGCGACGTGCAAAATTACGAACCTTGTTACCTGGAAGGGATAAAATAAAAGCGACAGCCACTGACAGGCGTGACAGGTGACCTCCATGTGCTAGGATAAGGTGCTACAGTTTCGATTTAGGTACAATTCAACATAAGATTTCGCGCCATTTTTCAATTTCGTAGCGTTGTTAGCACTTGCCTTTGTGCGGCTTTGCAGTGTGCAAGGTTTCTGCAGCTCCTCTTGTCTTTTCCTTGAATATACCAGTTTGTGCCGCAGACATATAATTTTTTTTTTTTTTTTTTTTTTGTGGACATGTAGGTGAAGTTACTTAGTTTTATGCGCTCTTATAAACTGACTAGTTTCGATGTGTTTATAAACTCTATATTAGTGATGCTGAAGACTTGTTTTCCGTTCCTGCGAATTCTGAGGCATCTATAGAAAAAGACAGTGTGACATTCTCTGCTACCTCTTGGCACAGTTCTGTACTATTACTCGTGATTTCACTCTCTCCAATAGTGCATTTTCGACCAGATAAAGTTACAATGTGGATAATTAAGTACAATTTCGATCAATGCAATTCTTTAGTTTACTCATCAAGACTGGTTACTACAGAAGTATAACACACAAGTACTACAGATATGTTCTTTACATCTAAACAAATTTTCTCTCGTGAGTTTTTAAAGTAAATGCTTCTTTTTCTCTCGTAGATGCCCCGAAAACGACTAGCAAAGAAATATCTACAATAAATGGAGTCCATCTTCATTACACGAGAGAATAAACAGTGTAACGGATGGAAATTTGAGCCTTCAAACTGCATCAGAATCATACGACATTCCTTTCAGCACTCTACATGGTAAAGTTCCTCCTGATTGCATTACGGAGATGAGTGTATCGGGGTACATTAATGAAGAACTGTTCATGATTTGACTTCGACACTTCAAGAAATACAAAACAGTGGGTAGTTACAGTTCTTCTTATTGACAGTCACGCAGCCGTACAAGTTTGGATGTTGTAGAACATTGTCGAGAAAATGGGATTGCCTCCACACAGGACACATGTACTGTAGCCATTAGAGAGAACTTTATTCAAGTCTCTAAAGGCTCAATATCACATAAATGTAACTGAGTGGATTTAGTAGAGATTCGGGTGTCAGTGAAAAGACCTATGCGCGAAGCAGAAACTGCTACACCCGTCATACCTTTGAACAATATCTGGCCGACAACCCGAGAAAATTCTGGTCCTATGTCAAATTACTGAACGGGTCTAAGGATTGCATCCACTCACTCGCTGATCTGTCTGGTGGTGCAGCTAAAGACAGTAAAACGAAAGCCGAAGTTTTAAATTCCGAGTTTAAGAAATCGTTCACACAGGAGAATCGTACAAACATACCGTCGTTTGACCACCGAACAGACTCCCTTACGGGCCAATAGTAATAAGCATCCCTGACGTAGAGAAACAACTGAGAGAGTGGATAATAAAAAGTCTCCAAATCCGGATGGAATTGCAATCCGGTTTTAGAAAGAGTGCTCTGCGGCACTGGCCCATTACTTACCTTGCATATATCGCGAATCTCCCATCCAGAGAAAAGTCCCGAGTGATTGGAAAAAAAGTGCAGGTGTCTCTCGTGTAAAAGCAGGGCAAAAGAACGGTCCCGTAGAACAGTACCCTTAACATGGGTGTACTACGGAATTCCAGTACATATTTAGTGTTGTAATACAATAAACTTCCGGTAAACTGAAAAACTTATGTCCACAAATCAGGAAGATTTTAGAAAGCATCGTTCGTGTGAAACTCAGCTTTCTCCTTCCTCACATGATATGTGGAAATATGGATGGTTGGCAACAGGCAGGCCCTATATTACTAAAATTTCGAAAAGCTGTAGATTGTTAACGTCAGTAAGAGCTCACGGAATTAGCTCCCAAATATGAGTGACTCGAAGACTGCTTATGCAATGGGAACCCAATATGTTTCCCTCAACGGCGAGTGTTCATCAGAGACTAGAGTATCGTAAGGCGTGCCCCAGGGAACTGTGCTGGAACCGCTATTATTTACTATGTACATAAATGATCTGGCGGACACGGTGGTCATCAGTCTGTGGCTGTGTGCTGATTATGCTGTGGTGTAAGGGAGGATGCCGAAGATGAATGAGTGTAGAACAATACAAGAGGACTTAGACAAAATTTCTGCTTGGCGTAAGTTAATCCGGATGAGTAGGAAAAAGAAACCATAATGTTAGGAAACAGCATCACATCGTTTCAATCTCTAAGCTTAACGTTGTAAAGCGATATGAAATGGAACAAGAATGTGAGGATTGAGGTAGGGTAAGTGAATGGTCGACTTCGGTTTATTGGAAGAGTTTTAGGAAAGTGTGGTTCATTTGCAAAGGAGATCACGTTTAGGACGCTAGTCTGACCTATTCTTGAGTACTGGAATCCTCATGAGGTCGCGTTAAGGCAAGACATGGAAGCAGTTCAGAGGTGGACTCCTATATCTGTTACCAATAGGTTCGCAAAACACGCAAGTGTAATGGCGATGCTTCGGGAACTCAAACTGGAATCCCTTGAGGGAAGGCGAAGCTCTTCTCGTTGAAAAGTGTTGGGAAAATTTAGAGAACCGGCATCTGAAGCTGACTGCAGAACGATCATACTGCCACCGACATATGAAAGGCTTATTTCAATAGTGGTACAAGTCCATTACCTCCACTTCCCTGTCTGTAATGCTTCTGAAATGAATGATCCAAACAAACAGAAAGAAAGGTTCATCTCTAGCAAGAAGCCATATGCTTCAATATTTCTGGTATCTCTACTGCAGATTTTTCAGCGCTCATTCAACTTTAGGGCTCTTATCTCAAGATGAACAAAAATGGTCTTGTACCACTAATGAAATAAGCCCTTCATATATTTCGCGTAACTACCAAGGGAAACTAGGGCTCATACGAAAGCATACAATCAGTCGGTTTTCCCTCGCTCTGAGTGAACTGCAAATTACATAGTTAATAGCTGTACAGAGGGCATTCCGCCACTCACCGTATTGTGTCTTGTGCAGTGTGTTTCTACATGTAGGTGTAAACATAGTTAACCAATAACATGACTTTTTTGCGTTGGAATTCCGAAAGAAGTACCTCCTGGCTACCACTATCCCATTTTGTGTTTTGACATGGTCTTGTGGATGTACATACAGCGATTTCTTTTGTCCCACTCTTCATTCTATCCCTATTATCCAATGGTAACAGCAGTCTCAAAAGTAAAGCTTTGCCAATCACCACAAAGATGAAGATATACAACACTGTCATCTGCCCCATAGTAGTGTACGGTTCAGAAAGCTGGACGCTTACAAAGAATAAAAGAGAAAAACTGAATGTTTTCGAAAGAAAAGTAATGATAAAAATCTGGAGCCTGTGTTGGAGAATGGTGTATGGAGAATTCGAAAGAACAATGTAATTTATCAGTTAATGAAGCAACACACTATCATCCAAAAATTAAAAAGTAGGAGACTGCAATGGGCTGGACGTGTGGCTAGAATGGAAAACAACAGAATCAACAAGAAAGCATTTGAAGGAACTCTCCAGGCAACAAGACCATTGGGCCGACCTCGTCCAAGGTGGAAAGATGACACAGATAGAGAAGGACATCGCAGCATTAGGAATTTTCGCAGGGTGGAGAGAGGCTGCGAGAAATAGAAGGCGGTGGAAGCAGATCGCTGATGCAGCGCCCCTGGTCTACAGGGCCTGTGATCGCTGAGAAGAGAGAGACAGCAGCCCTTACTATTTCTTAACAAAACACAAGGTAATTAACTTGGCGCTATTCTGATGGCTGCGAGTCCCGCGTTCTTAAACACAAAAGCGCCGGATGGCCTACCACCTCACTCCAGAAATTTCTTTCCTTCGGGTCTAGGTTTCCAGCATGCTGACTTCCTGCTGATGATAGGGCGCCACAAAACTGAAGTGTGTCCCTTCGGTATGAGCATACTGCTCATGTTAAAAACGCGACACAATGGCCTTCCGTCGTTTAGGATTCAACGAGGTAGATGTCTTTGGTAGAGTGTGCCACGCATGTAGCATACTGTTCCAACTCTGTACCTGTGCATTTCATCACCCTATTTGGATTTGTCCTTTGAAAACTCCTGCAGCCCACCTAATCGCCGGCCATAGGTTATTTCCCCCAGTTTGGATCGTCTCTGACTAACGTGTGGTAAATAAGTATCCCATATAACATTTAAACAGACCTCCAGAAGAAGAATTTAATATTGAAGTACAGTAATTGGGTGTGTCATTCACAGAGATTAACTTTAGTCATAGTTCTATTCTCGGTTCGAGCTTGAGGTTAATTTACATTGATCGGTCGTATTAATTCATTGTAATTTCATAATGATACCGGACAGTTTTGCTAAAAACGGTTGTGAAACACACGTTAATTCGTGTGTAGGAGCCAACTAACATTTCGAGGCTACCACAAAATTATGTATCATATTACGCTTTCTTTTACTTGAGATGTTAAAAATATAAGAGCTGGGTTTCAAGACGATACATTTTGTTTTTTTCCGCAAGATTCTAAACTACTCAGGGTCTCCACAAAAGCCACGTGTCTAGGGACTCGAATCTTGGTCTGACATAAAAACAAATCACGTTATTCCTCAATAGCATGCGCATAGCAAAGCGCTAGTGAAAAATAATTTTAATTTTAACGTCTATTTCTACGTCGCCAACAATAACGTCACGTGTAGGCTTCGTTTTCTGTTCAGACACAGAACTTTTCATCACATCATTTCAGGTTAAGACATGCCATTCCTAGATACAGGTGATGAAGAATTCGATAGTTAACTTTTCTTCCTGTATAGCTAGCAACAACGATATGTGTAGTATTCAGTTACCAGTCAGTGCAGAACGTTTCGTCCCATTGCGTCTAGTTCACACATGCGTACATCTCGCTAGTAGTGAAATAAATCGATATTTAACGTTTATTCAATAACGAAAACTTTTTTATCGTCGTTTCAGTTTCATGCAGTGGTGGAAAAAATTAGATATCTAACATTTTATAGCACTTAGTTAGCTACTCAGTTCGAATCGTCGTCCATTACAAAAATTTAATTCACATTATTTCAAGTTTAAACATGCACACACTTTATTACTTATAATAAAATCGTTTTTAAGATTTTTGACATTTAATTAACAGAGACAACTACCACTTGACAGGTGCCCAAGATCCTACTCTATTGCACATTACTTCGCCATGTACTTTGTACTTGAAAGTGGCTTTTTGGAAAACAGTTATTGCAATAAATTTGAGTTTACAAGCATTAAAGGCTCTCTCATCTTTAATAACGTATTTCCTGATATTTGCAGTATAGTGGGATTAATTTGCATCTGCACTGATTCCCATACGCAGCAGTGCCATCTAGCGACCTTTCGTGGAACTAGACAGTATTGTCAGACGACGTACCAAAAAGAGTTTAGAGGATCTACAGGAAAGGCACATTATGTGAGCTGCATGCAGATCAAGTTGGACACCTTTGAGAATGATAGCATAGTTATTATTTCAGTTCAGGCTGTGTTTCTGAGGCGATTATCTTATTTTGGGGCTCCCGATCATACGATCATTGTGATTAAATAGACTGGGGTGCGAGGAAGTCACAGATGTGGAGATCAATACTCGAACCAAAAGACAAATCACCACCAAGAAAAAGAAAAATAGTCTTGTTGAACTGTCACACGCTAATGACAATGTTGTGATGGCCACCTCAGAAATCTATAAAAGCTTTGGCCGAGAGCTTTTCACCACAAACACCATCGACTTATTTGTATTGTCCAAGCAAAACCTACCTCAATCAAAATCAATGGCGAGTTCCTATACAACGTGAAATACTTTCATTACTTCAACAGCGACCTATCGACATTTGGAAACGTTGATGGTGAAACACAGCATAACCTCTACTGGGCGAGTACCTTTAAAATTCCGGCAGTAGCGCAGATAAAATACAGGGAGCGAAAGGTTATTGTGTGTGAGACAGGGTTTTAGCCTATTCCCGTAATTATTCTACCTCTACATTGAGAAAGCTGTGTAGAAAAACCAGGATAAATTTGAAAATGGTATTAATGTTTAGGGCCAACGGCCTTGCCGCAGTGTTAACACCGGTTCCCGTCAGATCACCGAAGTTAAGCGCTGTCGGGCTGGGCCAGCACTTTGATAGGTGACCATCCTATCTGCCGAGCGCTGTTGGCAAGCGGGATGCACTCAGCCCTTGTGAGGGAAACTGAGCAGCTATTTGAGTGAGAAGGAACGGCTCCGGTCTCGTAAACTGACAAGGCCAGGAGAGCGGTGTGCTGAACAAATGTCCCGCCATATGCGCGTCCAGTGACGACTGTGGGATGCAGATGACACAGCGACAGGTCTGTACCATTGGGCCTTTATGGCTTGTTCAGGCGGAGTTTAGTTTTTTATTAATGTTTAGGAAGAAAAAAATATTGCTATGTTGATGCCATTGTAATTGTGTTAGAGACAGCAAGGGATCTGGCTAGTATGTTGAAAAGTTATTAAAAGGTGAACATTATCAAAAGTAAAACAAGGATAATAGAATGTGCCAAATTATATCATTTGAAGCTAATAAAACTAAATTATGAAATGAGTATTGGTATTTCGACCGTCAAATAAATGACGAAGTTTGAGGAAGGTAGGGTATAAAAAATAGACAGGCAAAAGCAAGAAAAACATTACTGAGAAAGAGACATTTGTCATTATCTAACATAAGTATAAATAATACGATGTCTTCTCTGAAGCCTTGTACGGATGTGAAACGTCAGCCGTAGACGGTTCAAACATGAATAGAAGCTTAGTATTGGAAAGGCTTCGATATCGTATGAGATACTCTACATAGGTTATGATAAAGAACATGCCCCCTTATAGCATCAATTAATGGTAGGTCACTGCAGTAATGAAGGGTGCCTTCCGACTGGAAGAAACTGTAAATCATTCCCGTTTCCAAGAACGGTAAAAGGCTTATATCGCACTTAGGCTTATATCGCTGACATCAAATACTGAGCTGTTATTGTGAAAATTAAATATGTTTCTTAGCTTACGACCTCTCTGTCTATGCTGCTTCCAAAAACGTGAATAGATAAAGGAGTTCAGAAAAGAAATTGGGTAGTAAAATAGGGAGCTGTTATTTTGGGGAGCTAATTGTGTGTGTTGGTTTAGATGCTGTCTGATCGGACCATTTCCAAGAGAGGGGCGTTGTGTTGGAGGAGAAGGGGAGAAAATGGAAGGGAGATGGCTTAGGGATGAGGGAGAGGTGAGGTTTGGGTAGGGTAGAAAAGGGGAGGGGAGTATGGTTCAAATGGCTCTGAGCACTATGGGAACTTAGAAATAATTAAACCTAACTAACCTAAGGACATCACACACATCCATGCCCGAGGCAGGATTCGAACCTGCGACCGTAGCGGTATCGCGGTTCCAGACTGCAGCGCCTAGAACCGCACGGCCAGGGGGAGTATGGAGGAGTGAGGACAGGGAAGGGGCGCAGGACGGGAAGTGTGACTCGAAAGGGAAGAGAGTTGGTCATATTTTATCCAAAGAGAACTTTGCTCTCCTGGTTTTGTAACTGAAATTGCAGTTGGCACGATATCCTCGAGAATTGATTGTGATCATTTGAAGCATTTTACCTGGTCGTATAAATCACACCGAGACAATGATAGTGTTGGGATACACTGTTATCCAAGCAAACGGGCGGTCGAAACGTGCACTGTACCATGGATGCAGACAGGTGCGGTCAGATTGTGCTTTGGAAGGCATCTGTGGTAGTAATGAAGCTGCAGACTCTGTGTAAATTAAATCAGACAACTTGTCTCCTGTCATGCTTGATGTTTTCCCTGATTCGATGGCGACTTCTAGCAGGACAGCTCTCTTTGTCACAAGTCCAGAAAAGTGCTTCAGTAGCGTCGTCTTCATGAGACACGAAAACTTATTCTCAGCACACAGAAACAGTTGTCGTACTGGTACGCTGCCAAATAACAAGTGCAGTTTGCTTTATTTGGTGCAATAATGTATAATAGTGGACTCGCGACTTAGCCATCAGAATTCGCATAATCGGAATCTGATGGAACGTATCTGGGACGTTATTGGGAGCAGCACCGCTCACACAAACCTCAAACGCGTGACTTAGGGGAATTTCGTAACATAATCCCACAAACCTACCACGGACATTTCGACTCCATGCTATGCAGAGTGGTTGTTGTAATGCGTTCCAAAAGGGTGACGGGTATGCTGTTAAGCAGGCCGTAATGTCTCGTCTCATCAGTGTACATGCGTTGTGATATCTCGAACTTACTACAGTTGTACAGGTTACATGGTCCTGGTCATACCCATTTGATAAGATTTAGTTTGGATCTTCCGTTCTGCATTCTGTTTAAGGAGTCCCAGATATCCTCATTTCCGTGATGTCCAGGTGATAGCTCTTCCAATGGCGGCACTTAACGAAATTAAGATTTAGGTCTTGGTTGGTTATTCGCAATTCTCGGTCTCTCTAAGAAACTTAGTTCTTGAATCATAACCAGTCGAATGCATTTTAGTCACTGTTGTTGAGAGGTGGAGGACTTCACTGATTTAAATTCCGTCGGTATGATGATCCACACCACAGATAGTTCGTTGTACGATAACGGCCAAGGTTCCAAACAAATCCTAGACCGTCCGCCAGGTCCTAAATCAAATTCTAGATAACGAGGAAGACGAATAGAACAACGAAGCCGGAATGACTTCTTTATAAGACATGAAAATTTATTTCCAACATCGGAAACCGTTTTGAAAATGTGTTATGCCATACTGGAACGCTGACAAATAGTAAGTGGAGTTTTCTTACATTGGTGGAAAAATCTTAGAGTCAACCGAATAAATTATGACAGTATATTGGTTCTTGCAGTTGCTAGGAGCCAAAGTTATTCGTGCAATTACATATCCTAAATTGAATACAGGTCTTTGTGTGATGGGGGTTCTTATACGATCTAGTTATAATTAATCAAATCTTCTACGATGTACAACAAAACGTGTAGCCAATGTTAACAGCATGTTATAAAATGTGAGAAACAAGTCAAGGCATTGTAAGTATCTGAAACAGTCGGCAACTTTGCTTCACTGCCTACAACATAACTGTATTATCTCTCTCTCTCTTTTCTTTTTCTTTTTTTTCTGGATCAAATCGCGGTAAACACTCCATCAATGATCCACTTAGTAAAGGAAAATATGTTCAATTGCGGCGGCTGAGTTGACAGTAAATGTTACCCTGCTTGTGTGTCCCCATCAGTGTGTGCTGACCGCAACGAGGGACACTGACTAACCGCTACTCGGACTTCACGCAGCGATAACATTATAGGAGGCGTTACGCGGTTATCAACAGTGGCGAGCGTTTACACAGCACACAACAGACGCGCGCAGCCGATAGCATGCCTGTTTGGACAGCAGTCCATGGCTGCCGTGTTTACTGGGGTCGTTGACGGGCGAGTGCCACTAGCCGTCCAAATCCAGCTCTTATTGTACTTATCTGATAGGGCAGTCTGGCTGAAAATAAAAAGAAACCTCCGTGGGGAATTACGAAACACGTTCCAGTGGCGCAGTAGGGTGTGGAGTGATAATATCTCAACAAAATTACACTGCCCTCTGGATCTACTATAATACTGTCGCCCACGTACGTCTCTCGCAACTGCGAAAGTCCGATAGCTATCCTGTGGTGTTATGGGGTTTATGAGTGTTGTGACTTAGCAAGACAGCCAAGTCACAACGAGAGGAAGCCGAAAGGCACGCGTTAAGCTCACGCAGATTGGCGTGAGGTCTGGAACAGTTAACGGGAAATGAGAACTTAGAAAATGGACGCAGTTGCTGTAATACTTAACTTTAATCTACATTTGTAGAACATCGCTCTTGATGATACATGCTTCACAATATTAATTATCAAAGCTATGGCGCCTTGCTAGGTCGTAGCCAATGACTTAGCTGAAGGCTATGCTCTCTATCGTCTCGGCAAATGAGAGCGTATTTGTCAGTGTGGCTTCGCTAGCAAAGTCTGCTGTACAACTGGGGCAAGTGCCGGGACGTCTCTCTAGACCTGCCGTGTGGTGGCGCTCGGTCTGCAATTACTGACAGTGGCGACACGCGGGTCCGACGTATACTAATGGACCGCGGCCGATTTAAAAGCTGCCACCTAGCAAGTGCGGTGTCTGGCGGTGACACCACAATGAGAAGTTCACCTAAGGCGCTGAAACGTCCCTCACTGCCAATACAGCTACCATTCTCTATTTATTACTGAGAAGAATTATTTTTTCATTGTAATCTATCAGTGCTAGGACAATTAAATGGCTGAGCAGTTCTAGGTGCTACAGTCTGGAACCGCGCGACCGCTACGGTCGCAGGTTCGAATCCTGCCTCGGGCATGGGTGTGTGTGATATCCTTAGGTTAGTTAGGTTTAAGTAGTTCTAAGTTCTAGGGGACTGATGACCTCAGAAGCTAAGTCCTATAGTGCTCAAAGCCATTTGAACCATTTTGAACAATTAAATGTCAATGATACGACCAATTTACCACACAAGTTATTAAATGTTACACAAATATTATTGAATCAAACTGTAGAGTCCAGACTTGACGACTTATTCCAAGCTTCTAACAAGACAGAAAATTGAATTTGAATGACTTAATACACCATTATGAATTACATTTTCTGTGGTTTCAGTGTTCTCAACGTCAAGTTTATGAGAGTTTTGAAAACGGTTTTTGTTTTATCTCTTTATATGTTTGTATCTGAGATAAGTCGAGTGCAATTTCTGTCACATTTTTTTAAAGCCGTATTGTAATATATGTCAACTTTGTTGCGTCCACCATACAAGTGACCTGTACAGTCTCGTAGCAATATATTCCGCGGAAAATTCGAGCAGCCACCTACCATTGAAGATAGCTCCGTTAGGAGCCATCGTCTGTATGAGTGACAAGAGAATAGAGCAGTTGGTTGTGCATTATACAGCATGAAGAAATCTGCAGCACTTAGCCATCGGCACGCGATTCCCCATCCCAGTTCAAAACAAAACGGCGTCAAACAAAACCATGTCCTGGCAATAGGTTTAATGGAAAAGCGGCTTAATATACTTGGCTCTGGCAATGTTATAATGCATGCAACACAGCTAGGAACAGGTAGCGTGAAATTTGCATCGTCGCATTAGCTCAGTGAGACGAGCCAATGCTGTGAGCAACAGATATGCAGATTTGCGTTCGCCCCAAACATTTTATTTTCTCAGTTAAAGCATCGAATGGTATCCTATTTACAGCTTCACAATTAGGTGTTTTATGTATTTCTTTCTCTCACGATCGTCTCTATTTCAGCCCTAAGGGATAACATGAACTATTTAGGACGTAAACGTTCATTTTGTTTCATCAAAGATACAAGTAAAGCCACTAGAAATAGTAGTGGATACAGTAACGTCATCTGTATTCAATGACGCACAGAAAACACAATAGGTAGGCTACACTAGATTGCACATTATGCTACGCACAATGATTCTATTCTGTACGTTTGACTTTCAGGATTATCTTCACAGAGCAAGTACATACAGGTTCGAACGATGTTCAGTTTAGAGAAGATGTTCAAGACGAACACCTTGCAATTGCATACACTTCGCCACGCGCTGGTCATAAGTTGCTGGACCATACGCAAAACAGGTGCATCCACCATTGTCGAAACAGCATGCACGCAAGCTATTACGTCGTGTACATCCGTGGGTGGGCTACTATAAACTTGTTCCTTTCAGAGTCCCCACAAATAAAATTATAATGGATTAAGGCCCCGACAAAGGACAACGTTGTGGCCAACAGCTTTTATTTAACAACAAAGAGCAGCGGAGTTTGCGTACAGTGGTCAGTACTAACAGACAAGCAACACTGGGTGAAATAACCGCAGAAATCAATGTGGGACGTACGACGGATGTATCCATGAGAATAGTGCTGCGAAATTTGGCGTTAGTAGGCTATGGTAGCAGACAACCGATACGAGTGCCTTTGCTTATAGCACGATATCGTCCGCAGCGTCTCTCCTCGGCTCGTTGGAAAATCGTAGGGTGGTCAGAGCGTATGGTAGGGATCGAGTGTGGCACAGACCCTATTAAGCCAAAAACAAGTCACTGTGCAATCTGGTGGTGGCACCATAATAGTATGGGCTGTGTTTGCACGGAATGAACTGGGTACTCTGGTACAACTGAACAGATCAGTGATTGGAAATGGCTATGTTCGTCAGTCGGAATGGCCGAGCGGTTCTAGGCGTTACAGTCTGGGGCCGCGCGGCCTCTACGGTCGTAGGTTCGAATCCTCCCTAGGGCATGGATGTGTGTGATGTCCTTAGGTTAGTTAGGTTTAATAGGTCTAAGTCCTAGGGGGCTGATGACCTCAGAAGTTAAGTCCCATAGTGCTCAGAACCATTTTTTTGGCTATGTTCGTCGGGTTCGAGACCATTTGCACCCTTTCATGGACTTCATGTATCCAAACAGCGATAGAATTTTTATACATAAGAATGCGCCATGTCACCTGGCCATAGTTGTTCACGATTGGTCTGAAGAACATTTTGGTCAATACGAGCGAATGATTTGCCACCCAGATCGCCCGACATGAATCCCGTCGAACATTTGTGGGACATAATCAAGAGGTCATTTCGTGCGCAAAATCCTGCAGCGGCAACACTTTCGCCATTATGAACGGTTATAGGGGCAGCATGGCTCAGTATTTCTACAGGGGACTTCCAACGACTTGTTGACTCCATGCCACGTCGAGTTGCTGCACTACGCCGTGTGATAGGAGAACCGACACGATATTATGGGATATCCATGACTATAGTCAGCTCAGTGTAGCCCCCGCCTGTTAGTTTGTTTGCGTTATCAAGGGTCGGAATGAAGGAGCTGACTTTAAGCGTAGGGTGGCGTGGTTCCGGGGTCCGCTCAGCAGGTCAATGGTACAGCTGGTCTAAACTTTCTCAGTGAGTGCGTGCAGTTTTAAGATTTTTTTTTTATCTGCGCATTTTAACTTGTTCCAGTCGAAGCTGTAGCTTTTGCTTGATATTGTAATCGGTTATGCTTCGTCATCAGCGATGTTTCTTGCACGCTTTAGCCAAGCAGTGTTTAGCTTGTACTTATTGTTATTCTTATTTGTGGGGTTGAAATTTTGATCAGTAATGTGAAAGATTATTTTAAATATATTTCTGGACGCGGGCAATGCAATAAGATACATGTGATACTCTGTAAAGCCACCAGCTTTGGTGAATTGCTTATTGCGTGTTTGGTAAAATTTACAGAATTTATATGTTTTCGAAGTACCAGCGACAGTGCTCCCATTACTGTGGCCACGGTAGTGATGCTTTGCCGGATCCAAGACATCCAACTGTTCTTCCACGATCATTAGAACTCAAATGATGCCTTGCAGATACGTTGCCGTAAGCATGGGATATCGCATTAATTGGTTCCAAATCAGTCTTCGTCATACACCGTACTGCATGAACTGTCTAATGCATACAGAGCGTTCGTGCACTGGCTTCACTGCAGTTAACTCGTCCCGCCTTCTACATTTCCTTTCACCATCATCGGTCGAGCGTCCCGTAGCAATTATCGGTTGTTTCGTAGCAAGTGTAAGTTATTCCTTATCGATTTTTGGGCAGTGTACTGATGAAAGCAGATAACAGTTTGCTTATCACCTTCCTAAGAGATAGTCCGTTATTTTAAAATTAACTGTTAAGAGCCGACGACGTTCTGTTTACTTTCTAGAGTTCCTAGATGACAGAACGCAGCATGTCATTCTCAATGGAGAGAAGTCTTCCGAAGTAAGAGTGATTTCAGGTGTGCCGCAGGGGAGTGTCGTGGGGCCGTTGCTATTCACAATATACATAAATGACCTTGTGGATGACATCGGAAGTTCACTGAGGCTTTTTGCGGATGATGCTGTGGTATATCGAGAGGTTGTAACAATGGAAAATTGTACTGAAATGCAGGAGGATCTGCAGCGAATTGACGCATGGTGCAGAGAATGGCAATTGAATCTCAATGTAGACAAGTGTAATGCGCTGCGAATACATAGAAAGAAAGATCCCTTATCATTTAGCTACAATATAGCAGGTCAGCAACTGGAAGCAGTTAATTCCATAAATTATCTGGGAGTACGCATTAGGAGTGATTTAAAATGGAATGATCATATAATGTTGATCGTCGGTAAAGCAGATGCCAGACTGAGATTCATTGGAAGAATCCTAAGGAAATGCAATCCGAAAACAAAGGAAGTAGGTTACAGTACGCTTGTTCGCCCACTGCTTGAATACTGCTCAGCAGTGTGGGATCCGTACCAGATAGAGTTGATAGAAGAGATAGAGAAGATCCAACGGAGAGCAGCGCGCTTCGTTATAGGATCATTTAGTAATCGCGAAAGCGTTACGGAGATGATAGATAAACTCCTGTGGAAGACTCTGTAGGAGAGACGCTGAGTAGCTCGGTACGGGCTTTTGTTGAAGTTTCGAGAAAATACCTTCACCGAGGAGGCAAGCAGTATATTGCTCCCTCCTACGTATATCTCGCGAAGAGACCATTAGGATAAAATCAGAGAGATTAGAGCCCACACAGAGGCATACCGACAGTCCTTCTTTCCACGAACAATACGAATCTGGAATAGAAGGGAGAACCGATAGAGGTACTCAAGGTACTCTCCGCCACACACCGTCAGGTGGCTTGCGGAGTATGGATTTAGATGCAGATGTAGATGTAGAGAAGCAGTTGAGAGTCTCACAGCAAGTAAATCAATAAGAAACAGAACGCATCTCCCATGATAAACATTACTGCCTAGGAAACTGTTGCAGAATCAACTAAAAAAGCGAGCCAATTTTTTTAAAAGAAGAGAACCGCATGATTGGCGATGTTCTGTAGAACATCGAAATTTTGCAACGATTTCGACCGGAGTTTGTTCTAAAGGCTTACACAAAGGAACTCTAAATCTGGAAAAACATTTGTAGGGTTTCTGATTGTATATAGAGTACCTCAGCGGCAAGAGACTATTAATACTATCCCTGGACGATAACAATGCTAATGTTACCGATGACAGCATCACGAAAGCGAAGATACTAACCACAGTTTCCAGAAATAGCTTCATCAAAGACAATGCAGCAAATATTCCAGAACTAAAATCATGGACAACTGCCAATATTAGCATCTTGGAAGCAGAGACATTCGATGTAGGCACGCTACTTACTTCACTCAACAAAGGCAAGTGTTCCAGTGCAGACTCTAAGGGCTAATAATTAAATTCATTGCAGTTCATGTTGATGGAACAGCTCCATTTTCGGCAGTCATATACAACCGTTTGCCCTACGAAAGATCCGTACCTAAAGATTGGAGAGATGCATATGCAACAACAATACTCAAGAATGGAAATAGAAGTAATCCCTTAAAGTATTGACCCATTCCACAGACATCGATTTGTAGTAGGAGCTTGGAATGAGTACTGTGTTACAACATCAAAAAATACTTCGAAGAAAGCAGTATATTGTCACGGATATTGATAACATCGTTCTTGTGAAACGCAAGAGAATCTTTGCTCTCACAAAGTAATGAGTGCTATAGACTAGGGCTCAAGCTTATTCCATATTTCTAGATTTCCAAAAAGTTTTTGATACCGTGCGTCCCAAGAGACTTCTAATCAAACAGGATGATTAAAGAGTATCGCCTCAGATACGCGAGTAAATATGTCAGCTCTTAACAAAAGGACACAATCCTGAGTAATTAATGGGAAGTCATCTAATGAGAAACAAGTAATATCTGAGGTTTTTCATAAGTTCCATGACCTCTGCTGTTCTTAATACGTGTAATCGATTCAGGGGACAAAATCTTAGCAACCTTCTTAGATTGTTTGCATACGATGATGTTGTTTTCCGTCTAGTAGAATCATCAGATAATCAAAATCAGTTTTAAAATGATTTAGGAAAGATATCTAAACGGCGCTAGAAGTGGTAATTGACGCTAAACAATAAAAAGTGTGGTTCCCTGACACGAGAAAAAAATATCGGTAAAATTTTTACTACACAGAGAAATTACACAAATCTAAAAGTTGTCAATTCGACTAGGGAGTGCAGTTATGAACAACTTAAATTAGGACTATCAACTAGAAAGTGCTGTGGGGGAAGGCGAACCAAACACTGCGTTTTGTTGAAAGGAGTCTTAGAAGATGCAACACATCTACTACGACTGTCCGTCCTGTTCTGGAGTATTGTTACGTGGTATGGGAACCTTTCAGATAGGACTTACATAAAAAAGTTCAGAGAATGGCTTTTCATTTTGTATTATAGGAAATCTGCGGAGAGCGTAACACACGAGTTGAGGTGGCAGTCATTAAAACAATATCGTTTTATCGTTGTGGTGCGATCTTTTCACAAAATTTCGATTGTCAACTCTGTTGTATCAATGTGAAAGTATTTTGTGGACTACCATCTACGTAGAGAGAATGAACATTTTACTAAAATAAATATTAGGATGCAAGGTAAGACTTTGTGGACCACTTTCCCGACGTGCTTTTGTGAGCCGAGAATAGTCTGGAACGGTTCTGTGAATCCTCTGCCAAGAAACTAGTCATGTACATGTAGATGAAGTGTAGAAGCAATAGATTTCAGTGTGGAAAGGAACGATGGTCTTTATATGTATAATGAATTATACACTGATGTTCAGAAAAACACAGACTATAGATTGGACATTCATATTCATAGGACATGTACATTAGTATGTTCTGCAGAAATGATTAGCATTTTAGTCAAGTCTGTTCAGTATGTGTCCTGTTGCATAGTACGTACAGGCTTCCCCATGGGCCCTGAGAACTTGTTCCATACGCAGTAGCATCGACGTGTATAAGGTGGAATGGAGTCCTGTCGTATAGCCATCCATGCTACATCCAGCTTGTTCCAAGCTTCATCTGTGGTGGCTGGCAGTGTATCACAGCTATCTACTTGTCGTTACAGTATTGTAAGGTGGCAGATTGAATGAATGTCAATTTAGCACCTTACATGAGATCGTATATCTTGTAACAAGTAGATGAATATGTCGCCTGACATACTTCAGCGATAATGAGCAGATTTGCCTATCAATATGTACTGTACGTAATGTAAAGAGATGACACTCAATTCGATAATATTAACACACTGAATTGAAATCCTGCATGTCATTGAGAAAAAGGAGATAAAAAAGCTGCCTCAGGAAAGTTTGGGGGCATGCGCGAGTTGTGCCATCACAGTCAGAGTACAAAGGAACACTTCTAAAAGGGGTTGGTGACCCGTGGCGAGAGGGACAACGAACGCGCCGGGCGATATATTGAAAGAGCAAGTTGCGACGCGGTGCAGCTAGCGACAGAGAATTTCCTTAGAAAACTGCGTTGGGGAATTTCCTGATGGATTCAAACAGACCAGCGACGTAATTTATCACGTGAAATGCATAAAGCATCAGAATGACTTATGTAACCCTCTTTGCTGGAAGGTATCCTTATGAATTAACAGCCACGAAGTTGGTGTGCTACATTTATTCACCATCTCTCCATCTCTCCGTCTGTCATAGGCACAGACTTCTGCCGTTTTCATCATATCGTTTGCGAGCACCTATACACACCTCTAGCACACCGTATAATTTTTTTTCTATATTTTACAGATCTGCAGCCTTTATACTCGTAGTACGACCTTGTTTTCACTGCATTGAAAGTCTCATTTGTCTGCTCGAGCAGCGTCGCTTCTGAGAAGCATTTTTCATTTTTAATATCGTGCATAGCAGTGTCGTTACGGTCGCAATGAAAAGACGCTAGACCAAGGACCATGCCTCTGCAGGCCCTTTATTATTCACTCTCGCGTTATTGACTGTGACTCTGGCAGAATTATTAAGCAACGAGCGTTGGAAAAGTTCGGACTCTTTGGATAGCGGACGGCCAGTGAACCCATCCCCTTCGGTAGAACATTTAGATCAGTAAGATTATGAGGTTACAGGGAACGAAAATCGAAATTATGGTTATTTTGTTTATTGCCGCATACTTACTGAGAATGTAACACAGTACTGGTCAAGACAAATACACAAACAAAGAGGAGACATTTAGTTTAGTTATGCCCAAGTCAGGTGACGTGGGGAAAATTCTTCCTATCGACAGAGAGAGGCCTAGTATTCACTTATTTTTCGACATCGACTCCTTTTATGTCGCTTTGTTAAACTCCATTCAATTAGGATATTGCGTTTATTGAGTGCAGTTCTGGAGGATTTGCTAAACATACACCTACAGTTGCCATAACACATTCATTCGACTCAAAACAGCTTTGGATCAGTCTTATCTGCTATGTGAGAATACGTCGACATCTTATTGTGAAACATTTGCTGAATAAGCAGAATGTTCAAACAATATGCACCTCAAATCACCACTAGCATAGCACCTTCAGGGGCCGGCGCATTGTCTTCGAGGAAGACGATTTTATTTTTATTTGGGAATCCAAGAATCACTCATGTATTTTTTCAGCCTTTTGTTCATAACTAACTGCGAAGATTATTTATTGGTTTACGGTTTTCAAGGTAACATGTGAGTAGAATCAAATTAACAGAAAACAAAATTTTACTAATTAAACCTCATAGTAAACATATACCCGGCATTTGAAGATAATATTTCTACACCTCCTGAAAAGCTGGCAAATGTGGTGACGCAAATAAATATTATGGAGTAAGTGGGCAACATGACAAATTTGATATATAAAACATTCTCACGTCAGTACAGGGTATAACCCTTTCCACGATTTCTACCATTGGCTTCTTCAGGATCAACTGACTGTAAAAACTGCTGCTGTGGCGGCGAAAGGCTTAGTTCGCAAGACAAGTGTCAATTTCTGTGCGTGGATAAACTTCAGATAACTGGAAGAAATAATTCAAGTAAACAGTTTCCGATGTTTATAATCAAGGAGAGTGTATGTGGGGTAAAAACTGCTTACAATATCACGAGGAATGTTTACAACAACAGTATTTTATATAACAGTCTTAAAATGAAGCTGAATGTGTACAGCTAATAATCAGAAAACGAAGCACTGAAACACAGTGCTGAAACCAAAGTGCCTGTATGTAAGAGATGAGTAGTACTAAATTTTCAATTAGATAAACTATATTATAAAACACAGTAAAAAAGGCAGTAGACTAAATGGATTTTCTAAAGATAACAGACGCCTGTAAAAAGAGATATTACTTTCAAGCATGGGGAAAACAAAAAAACCGGTAAGAAACAGGATTCTGACGTTAATTTATCGTTTATATGGAATACAGACCAATAGAGCGGACAGTCATCTAAAAGCTTTGGAAAAAGAAGTCAGCAACAAGATGGAATCAAGGGGCTGTGAACTGCTTACAAAGAAACATAAGAAGAAAATATGAAGAAGAAACAACAGCAAGGAAAAGTTTTATATTTTGAATATGAAAGACTGTAAAATTTCGAAACAGGAAAGTTGACTTCTTAGCGGACTGCAACCACGTGAAAAGAACACTGTAATTATGGAAGCATACTACCGAAAAGGTAGAGAAAGGTAAGAAAGGTAGGAAAGTTGACTTCTTAGCGGACTGCAACCACGTGAAAAGAACACTGTAATTATGGAAGCATACTACCGAAAAGGTAGAGAAAGCTACGGAGTGCGTGCTGAGTTCTTAGTTGCAACCGATGAGAGGAAAGGTTACGGAATACGCTATTTGGAATAAAAAAGTTTAATGACTTCTCCAAACTAAATCAGAATTTAAAAGAAAATTTTCATTTCTTCTTATAACTGGTTCCGCTACTGAAGAGCTAGTCTGTTAAACTCAGTCCGATACGATTAGTATTCCTGAAAGGACAATCTGAACTACTAACATATATTTTGACAAAATGCTGAGGTTCGGCTAAGAAGGAAGAATTACAGCAAAATCATGTCAGTTTTTCGAAGTTCGTGCTACAGATATGGCAGAAGGCATATTATTTAACAATCCTCAGAAGGATATACATTTATAGCAACAACCTGTTATGGATCGGCCGTAAGAAATCGTACGTACTTTTTGAGTGCTCCTGAGACTTCGTCAATTTTCACTTTATTGTGAACGATTAGACTTCCAATGCCTTTCAGTTCCGGAAAGAAAATCTGCGCGACACGTTTCGTTATGCAGCAGACATTAGTCATAACTTCATTCAACAATCAGTTCATACAACTCGAACAGTGAGTCGAGAGTTACTCTTGGAAGTCACATCGAACAATCCATTCCCGGAAACAGGGCGTGGTCGGAACAAGTGGCATCACTAAATGCGTGGTCTCTCGCGAGTGGAGGCTATTAAAGCGTTTCAGGTAGCTAATAAAGAGAAGCCGCTAGAAAACAAAATAGAATAATATAAATCTCCGAACCTTATCAAAATTTATTGGAAACGAATTTATTTCCTGCCCGCAGTTAATTCCAAAGTGGAAACGATGTTTACCATTGGGTAATTTATCCTTCATTACGGTCGAGAACTACCAACAACCGCGAAATATTTTCGAGCGCTAATGTACTATGTTCAATTATTCCATTCCATACTGTTCTGAATAGATTAATTAGTCACTGAGGGTCAGCCAAGTGCTTGTTTTTCTCTCCAGGACAATCCTGTGCTTTTTATTCACACTTTAGTTCCGACATAATGGTACTTACCTACTTTTTCGTGCCGGGAAACTAAATCAAATTCTTTCAGCCCAGTATTACGCCACGTCCCGAGCTTCATTCTTGTTCAGTCACAGATCGTTGAGGTTGCCTCTGTAGGGACAGTTTGGAGAGGCTAAGAGTGTTTCATATCTTGCACAGCACCACAACTGCACTTGTCATCATCCACGTTACAATGACTCCACCTCATCATGTTTTCTTTCACCAGGACCACCGCTGCTCTTCTGCAGTTCGTTGTCCTCCAAGTTTTCTAGTTTTTTGTGGAGCCGCCAGGCACTACGTGGTCTGGTGGACAGCCAGGTGGTGGTTCTTCAGTCGCCGTGGTTAAGAATCTTTTACGAGATATCAGTTGTCCAGGGTCACACTCAGTGTGAATGAGAGGGTGTCGATCGTCGATGGTTTGTCTGAGACTCAGTGAATTTGTGAGATGTTCTTCAGGAGCTGGGACTTGCAAAGCTAGCAGCTCTGTAGAGCTCTGGTAAGAGTGTGGGTTTCATACAATCTGTTGTTACTTTACACGTTTCATTAAGGCTTATACCGGCTTTCTTTGCGTTGTTGATCTGGTCCATACCGAACAGGTCTGTTTAGCCATAGAGGAGCATAGTGTTTGTGTGATGGTTTCAGGATAGTATGTTTTGTTCCCTATTTGCTGTTTATGAGTTTTCACAGAATATTATTTCTGGAGGCTACCTTCTGACGGACCTTTTCGCAGTGGTGTCTGCATGTCAGAGATCCATCCAACATCACAGCCAGATGGGTTTGTTTATCTTTGTGTTCCAATGTGGTATTATTCCAGGAAACATTGGATTTCACTCTGCTTACTGAAATCGAAGGATTCAGTTTAATTGAGTTATTTTGGTATTATTCGTTGAGCTCTTTCTTCTCCTGCTCTACGTCCTCGCAAGTCTTCCCTTGACGTGTGATAGCAAGTAATCTGCATGTAGGAAGTGCTTAGTATGATTAGGTGTTGGCTGGCCGTTAGTATCTAGGTTGAAAATGGAAGAGATCAGAACGCTTAACTGGGCCAGTCCGTTTCTTCGGTTTATCCATCGGCTCTTTCTTTCATCCAGAACGACGTAAAATTGTTTATTTTGAAAGAGGGACTCAACGACGTTGACGAAGTGGTAATATCGGAATCCGTCATGAAGTTTATCAAAGAGCGACCTACGGTTTATTGTATCGTATGCAGAGCTGATGTCACCAATGCTCGCCATTCAATCCTCTTACTACCGGAGCCTTTTTTCTACATTATCTATCAGGTACAGAATTTGGCTGGTCTATGATTTGCCACGTCTAAAATCACATTGTTGATGGATAAGTTTCAGGTGGGTAGAATCTCCCATGCACTTAAAAATGAATCTCTCATACAATCTGTACAGGTAACAAAGAAGTGATAGAGCTCGGTAGCTCTTTCACGGGTCTAGTTTCTTCCCAAGCATCAGCTGCGCTTCTTTTCTTGCCTTTCTAGAAATCTTGGGGGTTTTTCTCGCCAATGGTTAAAGAGTTTAGGACCATATTTTGCCACCCAGGCGAACATTTTTGATCTCCTCCAAACACATATCATTCATCCCAGCCGCTTTAGCGTCTTTCATGGTACCGAGGCCATGGCTGAGTTCTTTCAATGTGAAAGACGGTGAGAGAGTATGTTTTTCCGATTGTAATACCCTGTAGATTTTTACTTTTTGGTTATTTTCTGTTGGTCTTCCCATTCAAGAGGAATTGATAGGTCACTTGGTTCGCTATTACCTCAGCAGGCTTTCTGGAGCCTATTGGGTCACTGTTGAGCTTTTGGATGAGGTTACAGGCTATTTTCCAGCTGTGTGTCATATCCATCCTCGGAAAGGTCTGACTCCATCTACTGTGCCTTGCTTCACTTAGCATTGCTATTAGTGCCACGCCGCATGTTATAGCTTCTTTAAAAGGTTCTTTCTGATGTAGATTCTCAGATGTAGGAAGGAATTTCTTAGATTTATATGAGGGATCTGGGATGAAGTGGTGGCTACAGGCTCATGGGGTATGTGTTGTCTCGAAATCCTTCGAAATATTTTTTGTAAATACCGGGTAGTTTTCAGATGTAGGGATCAGGTCCACAGTGATTTGTCAAGTTCCTTCTAAAAAGTCATCCATTCGGCCTCCCTTCTGCGCAACGGCGCCGTAGTGGTCTTAACTTGGGCCTGCAACTGTATTCCAGGTGATTTGTGGTTGTTTAGAGCAATAGGCTGTTGTACCATTTTAATACAGCAGTCTTGTATTCTAGAGGCAGTGACACAGTTATTGGGGTTCTAGACACATTTTCATATTTGACTCGTGAAAGAGCAGAGACGTTATGGTTCATGAAGGCTAGAGAGATGACTTGTGTCGGACCATTCCTCCAGCAGGTGTCCGTTTTCATTTGCTTCGTTGTAGCCCGAGTTGATGTTAGGTAAACTGAAATCTCCTAGTAAAAAATTTGTATTTTAATTGCTGAAACTTTTTAGCGTCGAGAAAGCGAATTTTTATTCTGAAGGTTTTGTACACGGATGTGACTGTGAAGTTTCCACTTCAGACTGTTAGGATTTGTGGTTTTGTCGATAGAGGTGACGATATTGCCTGGTGCAGTGAATGTGTATCTGGCATATTTGGGTTCTGGTGCTTCCACAGATAGTCGAATTCCTTGAATGACGTGTTTCCCCTTCTCCGGCTCTTTGAGTTGCTTGAATACATAGTATGTGCCATTTATGCGTTTAGCAGAATGTCAATAAAATGTATTGCTTGTTCCTTGCAGCTCCCTCGATGTTTAGGTTTATAGTCGTCAGCTTAATGTAGACGAAATGGTCTATTTTCTTGAAGATACAGAGTAAGATCAGACGCTGGTGGCCATGAAAGTTGCAACACAAAGGAAGATAGTCAGTAACGAAATTTCACTTACTGCTTTTGTAGACTACACTCAGACGAATACGTGATTAAATTTATAGGGGATGTGGGGGTATACAGGGCGTGAAATGTAGTCGACAGAGCTGCCATCTCTGGCAGCAGCAGTGCCTCCAATCCGCATGGGTATTGAGTTGATAAAAGCTCGGATAATAGATATCGGTACGAACACCGCAATGCCTCCTCTCTAGGCTAGAATACATCAGTGCAATGGGACTAGCAACACAAGAACAGATATTTTCAGTGAGAGAGAAATCTGGAGAAAGTGTTCACCAGGACAACAGTCGAACATCCCCTGCGTGAGAGAACAGTACATGGAAGATACGGTCTTGCATTATCCTGTTGAAAAATTAGGTCAGATATAACTCTAAGGTACAGCACAGCCACCTTCCTTTACTTGCTATCCAGCTTACCGTCAATGCGAACCAGAGGTAATCATTAGTATATATCTACAATAACACACTGTATCATAGCACCATGTTCGGGGTCCATATGTCGACGTCGAATGCAATCTCGCTACTTTCGTTCTCTTTGGAGCTTCCACCGACGGAAACGACCATTGTTATCTGTCCAGCGAAACAAGGATCATCTGAACAGACAACGTGTTGCCACTCCCGTGTCCCGCGTCGTCGCTAGGCGCACCACTGTTGACGCACCGCCCTCTGCTGCAGTTTTTTGGGAAACAGGCACGATGTTGCTGACAGTAGTTGCTCCGTTCGTCGTCGCATTGTCTGTATTTACATATGACTTGCTGCAAACAAGTCTGTTTCCAGGCTGAAGGAAGTGATGTGACTGTACGGTGCTGCACGGTCAACCAAACAGTTCGTCTTTCCTCTTGGGCGCTCGTCGCGTGGCGATGTTGCGATCCCCCTTAGCTGTCAGGATTTCCAGTACTAATCGATTCCATATTTGAATGACAGACGTGGACTCCAAACGAACGCGAGCAGCTATATGGCAGGGATATAAACAGCAGCAACAGTATGTTACGAACCTGCTGCTGTCGGTTTCTGATACGAGCTCGTAAGCGTTTCCGCGTATTAAACGAACACTACATGATCTTCTCGCTTTTAAGTAGGAATCATTTCTGAACAAGAAACCCATTATGTAACATTTCCTTATATACGGCATTACAGCTCCACGTATCAACAAATTTACTATACTGTTATATCAAAGTATTTGATCACCACCTAATAGGAGCTTCTACGTTACCATCTACTGGAAAAAGTCGAAGACCAAGCAGGTGCAACAAGGAGTTCCACAAGGCTCCGTCGTTTCACCACTCCTCATCAGCACATGTTAACGACCTACTTGTTCTCCAGCATACACTTTTGGCTCAGACCGCAGGTGGTACTGTTTTTTTTTTATCTTCCTGAAGACTAGCTACTGCAATTAGAAGCTTAAAGAGCCCACTAGACATCACTGAAGAGTGGCTAAGCCACAACAAAGTAAAAGTAAACGCTCACAAAAGAAAAACTGTGCTCTTCACAAGACATATGCCCAACGTGAACGAGAGACAGACACTGCTCAGTACAGAAATAAACTGTGTATATTAGATAAGAAAGTTCCATCACACATAAGAGAATTTAAACGATAAAAACATGCTGTATACGTTATTTAAAAGCAAAGATCCCAGCATTAGAAACAGCTATGATTATACCTTACCACTCTACAGCCAGTAATGAGACATGGGTGCTCAACATGGAGTGGGGGCAGGGGGGGTCTGTGAGACTACGAGTGAGACAGAACAAATTACAGAAAAAACGAGAAAATTATTCGACAAAATAAATACCCTGAGACCAACTTCTTGGCATGTAGAAAATGTCGTAAAAATTTGACAGAAGAGTGGCACCGAATTAGGGTCCCACTACCTATCGTTGTAAACTGGCGTTGTAAAGGTCTGAAGCGACAGAGCCCAAAACCCTCCACAATAAATAAAATCCTTGAATCCTTGAAGGTCCAGCCCCCAAAGGGGTAGCACTTTGATTCCTACATTACACACACACACACACACACACACACACACACACACACACATATATATATATCCTCTAACTGCTAAATACTTTGTACAGCTGTGCTGAAACGCTAATCACTTGATTATCCATGCGATTCATGTGAATTTAATTGTTGTTGTATGCTGTCTTTATGATATTACCATCTTAATGACCAGCAATGTAATATGTGGTTACTGCTATGTCTCCCACTGGGAGATACTTGATCAGAAATAAAAAGACACAGGTACACAAAAACAAGGGTTTATTACGGCCACAGAAGAGAGATTTAATAACAAAGGAAAACTCTTCTCAATAAGGAATTATAAAACTGCTCAGATACTAACAGACATACACCTGGAACACACAGTGAATAAACGTTGTGGGACGTGAACTGTGCCACTGATAATCCTGAACGACAGAGGTTGAACGTTCGGCGTTGTTGGATGCCAGGTACGTCTCGGGATATCACCGGAAAGCTGTAGGTTCCGCAGTGTTGGCTTGCAACTGGGTTCTGACTGATGGGCCGGGTTGGCTTGCGTCACACTATGTAGCCGAACCAGTTCCGCACATGTGAGACGGCGAAGGAAATAGGTCCCTGGCACGGAGGACCTCTGGTGGCGCTTGTCCTGCCGTTGTCCTTGTTGTGATGGACGCAGTCCGTGGAGGCAACGCCTTGTACATATGCAAGCCCGTGACGCTTCAGTTTCTGAGGGGTTGCCGATTCCTTGGCGGAGAACGGCGTGTACATGGCAGTTACACCTTATAACGTTAATTACGATGCTCTGTTTTTTGTGAACTAACGCCTCATTCGGTGGTGGTGGTGGGGGGGGGGCATTATTTCAGATTGATTTTCAGGCATTTGCAGCCACGTTTTTTATTTAATGCTTATGTGAGTATTTTTTATACGTCAAAAGGTGTAAATACCATAGCTCCGAAAAGAATTGTCATCCAGTTACTTTACATCTGATTTGGAATGGGTTTGAATAAAAGCAATAATCGAATATACTTACACAAATCACGTACTGAGATAACCTTCTGTTGTATCTCCTGATGTGCATAAACTTATGTCATAGTTTGTATTTCATACCAATGAAACTCCTTGGGATCCTTTCTTTGTACACTTGTGTCCTTGGTTTCCGAAGCATGGTGGTGTAGGCGTGTGTGTAACAGAGTGTGAGAGGAGAACTGTGTTAATATTCTTGTAACTCAGACATGGTTGATTATCAGCTGTGGTCAGTTGTTGGTTATTTGGATTATATAGAAGAAAGTTTCATTTCGTTCTTATTATGAAGAAAATAGAATGTATCGTTTATGTCAAAAGTCCAGGAACAATTTTTTCTTGTACTCAATTCTTTCTTGAAATGGAGCTTGTGCCTCGTCTCTAACGGTTTCCTCGTCAGCGGAGCATTAACAGTAGCTTTCCTCTTTTTACATCATATGATGTATTTCGGCCCCTAGGGCTCCACTGTCAGGGCTAACTAGGTTATTACATGACTCTCCTGTAACAAAACGTAAACAAAACGATGATATGTACAGAACTGTAAATTCTACACTCCCACCTCAATAGGAAAATTAACTGATATAATAGTCAAATTACACCTGATGATGGAAGTACACGAGGCGAAATGCATCGTATAATGTAATGAAAAAACGAATATTTGTGAGTGAAGGTACTTCCAATTCTACTTCTCGTGTACGGAAGAATAAGCCGTGATCAACGGCATGAGGATGCAGAAGGGAGTCGAAAATACTGCATGAAGAACACATAACGTGTATTAACAAGACATGTGACCTGTAATTCAAAAGTGTTATAATGATTTCTCAAATGGCAACAGGTTCCGGATTAGTCCCCCATTCTTATCTACGGGAGGGAGCTGCCCAGAGATAGGTCATCATCATCATCATCATCATTTAAGACTGGTTGTGCCTTTCAGCGTTCAGTCTGGAGCATAGCCCCCCTTATAAAATTCCTCCATGATCCCCTATTCTGTGCTAACATTGGTGCCTCTTCTGATGTTAAACCTATTACTTCAAAATCATTCTTAACCGAATCCAGGTACCTTCTTCTTAGTCTGCCCCGACTCCTCGTACCCTCTACTGCTGAACCCATGAGTCTCTTGGGTAACTTTGCTTCTCCCATGCGTGTAACATGACCCCACCATCTAAGCCTGTTCGCCTGACTGCCACATCTATAGAGTTCATTCCCAGTTTTCCTTTGATTTCCTCATGTGGACACCCTCCTGCCATTGTTCCCATCTACTAGTACCTGCAATCATCCTAGCTACTTTCATATCCGTAACCTCAACCTTGTTGATAAGGTAACCTGAATCCACCCAGCTTTCGCTCCCATACAACAAAGTTGGTCGAAAGATTGAACGGTGCACAGATAACTTAGTCTTGATACTGACTTCCTTCTTGCAGAAGAGAGTAGATCGTAGCTGAGCGCTCACTGCATTAGCTTTGCTACACCTCGCTTCCAGTTCTTTCACTATGTTGCCATCCTGTGAGAATATGCATCCCAAGTACTTGAAACCATCCACCTGTTCTAGCTTTGTTCCTCCTATTTGGCACTCAATCTGTTTATATTTCTTTCCCACTGACATTACTTTCGTTTTGGAGATGCTAATCTTCATACCATAGTCCTTACATTTCTGATCGAGCTCTGAAATATTACTTTGCAAACTTTCAATCGAATCAGCCATCACAACTAAGTCATCTGCATATGCAAGACTGCTTATTTTGTGTTCACATATCTTAATCTCACCCAGCCAGTCTATTGTTTTCAACATATGATCCATAAATAATACGAACAACGGTGGAGACAGGTTGCAGCCTTGTCTTACCCCTGAAACTACTCTGAATCATGAACTCAATTTACTGTCAACTCTAACTGCTGCCTAACTATCCATGTAAAGACCTTTAATTGCTTGGAAAAGTTTGCCTCCTATTCCATAATCTCGTAGAACGGACAATAACTTACTCCTAGGAACCCGGTCATATGCCTTTTCTAGATCTATAAAGCATAGATACAATTCCCTGTTCCACTCATAACACTTCTCCATTATTTGCCGTAAGCTGAAGATCTGGTCCTGACAACCTCTAAGAGGCCTAAACACACACTGATTTTCATCCAATTGGTCCTCAACTAATACTCGCACTTTCCTTTCAACAATACCTGAGAAGATTTTACCCACAACGCTGATTAAAGAGATACCTCTGTAGTTGTTACAATCTTTTCTGTTTCCATGTTTAAAGATTGGTGTGATTACTGCTTTTGTCCAGTCTGATGGAACCTGTCCCGACTCCCAGGCCAATTCAATTATCCTGTGTAGCCATTTAAGACCTGAAATTCCACTGTATTTGATGAGTTCCGACTTAATTTCATCCACCTCAGCTGCTTTATTGCACTGCAATCTACTGACCATTTTCTCCACTTCCTCAAATGTGATCCTATTTCCATCATCATTCCTATGCCATTCTACCTCGAAATCTGAAACATTACTGATCGTATTTTCACCTACATTGAGCAACTCTTCAAAATATTCCCTCCATCTGCCCAAGGCATCCACAGGATTCACCAGCAGTTTTCCTGACGTGTCCAAAATACTTGTCGTTTCCTTCTTACCTCCCTTTCGAAGACTGCTAATTACACTCCAGAATGGTTTTCCAGCAGCTTGACCCATAGTCTCCAACCTTTTTCCAAAGTCTTCCCAAGATTTCTTCTTGGATGCTGCAATTATCTGTTTGGCTTTGTTTCTTTCTTCAACATAACTTTCCCTGTCTACCTGAGTTCTAGTATGTAGCCATTTTTGATACGCCTTCTTTTTCCTTTTACAGGCTACCTTGACTGTGTCATTCCACCAAGCTGTTTGCTTCATCCTACTTTTACACACTACTGTTCCAAGATATTCTTTAGCCACTTCTAGTACTGCGTCCCTGTACCTTGTCCATTCCTTTTCCAATGACTGTAATTGACTACATTCAACTAACTGGTACCTTTCTGAGATCGCTGTTATGTACTTGTGCCTGATTTCCTTATCCTGAAGTTTCTCCACTCTTATCCTCCTACATATGGACCTGACCTCCTGCACTTTCGGCCTCACAATCCCAATTTCACTGCAGATTAAATAATTATCAGTGTCATCAAAGAATCCCCTTAATACACGTGTGTCCCTCACAGCCTTCCTGAATTCCTGATCTGTTATTATATAGTCAATGACAGATCTGGTTCCCCTTCCTTCCCAAGTATACCGGTGAATGTTCTTATGTTTAAGAAAGGAGTTTGTGATTACTAAGCCCATACTGGCACAGAAATCCTAGAGTTGTTTCCCGTTCCTGTTGGCCTCCATACCCTCTCCAAATTTATCCATAACCTTTTCATACCCTTCTGTTCGATTTCCAATCCTGGCGTTAAAATCACCCATGAGCAGAACACTGTCCTTGTCCTTTACTCTAACAACTACATCACTGAGTGCCTCATAAAAACTATCCATCTTCTCTTGATCTGTCCCGTCACAATGCGAATATACTGACACAATCCTAATTTTCTTGCTAGACACTGTCAAATCTATCCACATCAGTCGTTCGTTTACATACCTTATTGCAACTACGCTGGGTTCCATTTCTTTCCTGATGTAAAGCCCTACACCCCATTATGCTATTCCTGCTTTGCCTCCTGACAGGTAGACCTTGTATTCTCCCACTTCCTCTCCTTTCTCACCCCTTACCCGAATGTCACTAACAGCTAAAACGTCCAACCCCATCTTACTTGCAGCCTCTGCCAGCTCTACCTTCTTCCCAGAGTAGCCCCCATTGATATTAATAGCTCACCATCTCATTACCATTTGTTTGCCAAGTCTTATCTTAGGAGTCCCTGGTTTGTCAGTTAGAGGTGGGACTCCGTCACCTCTAAAGGTCCGAGGCATTTTGCTCTGATTGTTGCCAGCATCATATTTAAAGTACCAGGGAAGCAAGTTGCTAGCCTTACTTGCCCCGAGTCCCATTGGGTTTTACCCCTAACGGCTGAGGGACTAACCGGAGATTTGGTGGTGACCATCAGAAAAAGAATGAATAACTAATGAAAAGCAAACGTTGTAAGAGTCGGGGCGCGGAACGTCAGAAGTTTGAACGTGGCAGGGAAGCTAGAAAATCTGAAAAGGGAAATGACAAGGCTCAATCTAGTTATAGTGGTAGTCAGTGAAGTGAAATGGAAAGAAGACAAAGATTGCTGGTAAGACAAGTATAGGATACTATCAACAGCAGCAGAAAATACTATAATGGGAGTAAGATACCTTACGAATAGGAAGGTAGGACAGAGAGTGTGTTATTGTGAACAGTTCAGTGACAGGGTTGTTCTTATCAGAATCGACAGCACACCAATACCGACAACAACAGTTCAAGTATACATGCCGACGTCGCAAGCACAGAATGAAAAGATAGAGGGAGTATATGAGGATAGTGAATGGGTAATTCAGTACGTAAAGGGAGATGAAAATCTAATGGTCATAGGGGATTTGAATGCTGTTATAGGGGAAGGAGTAGAAGAAATACAGGAGAATATGGGCTTGCTATTACAAACCTGAGAGGAGAAAGACTAATTAAGTTCTGCAATAAATATCAGTTAGTAACAACAAATACTCTGTTCAAGAATCACTAATTGTGTTTTGCAATAAATATCAGTTAATAATAGCGATACTCTGTTCAAGAATCATGAAATGAGGAGGTATACTTTGAAAAGTCCGGAAGGGAAATATTTCAGTTAGATGACATCATGGTCAGACAGAGATTCCGAAATCAGATATTGGACTGTAAGACATGGGCAGGAACAGATATAGACTCAGATCAGAGTTTAGCATACAGAAGTACTACAGAATGAAGAGATACGCTTGGAGTTCTCTGAAGCTAAAGACGCTGCGATAGTGAGTAGGTTAACATGTAGTACAGTTGAAGAGGAATGGGCATCTTCAAGGGGAGGTTTACTATCTTTGGCTCGAAAAAAGCATGTTTTTGAGATTTTTTTTCTCGGGATGTGTTATAGATATCAATGTCAAATTTGGTCAAAATGTTTATTGATATCTCCTCTACAAACTGGAATTTTTTCGACCGGAAATGTCAAAGAGCAAAGGCGGATGTGCCGTCGGAACGAAAGAAAATTTCGATGTAGGCCACCACGCGTGGTATGTCACAGGTCAGCTGGTAGTCGGAAATCAAAATTGAGTTGTCGTTGGTGAAGTATATAAGATTCTTTAGGAGTTGTACCTCCCTTAAGGTGTTTGGAACGTAGGAAACAAAATGGCTGCCATTTGGAAGAAATAAGTTTTTTTTTTTTCATCGATTTTTCGACTTCGTCGGCCAAGTCAAAAATTTATAGTTGATGGATCGGAATAAAAGTGGTACAACTCCTAGACAATTTAGTTAGTTTCGTTGGAAACAAAGAATCATGCCAATCGGTTCAGTAGATTTGAAGTTACCATACCGCGCGATTAAAAAAAAAAAAGTCAATTCCAGAAAAACGCGTTTGAAGTTTTCACTACATACAAGTACAACATTATGCTACCTACGTTCAATCTGCTATTCCGGGTCCATAAACTAGTCCTTCCTCTTCCTCATAGAAGGCGTTCTGCTCGATCTGGGCCATCCTGCGCTGCTCCAGAGCCGCTCGCACGGCCGGTGACAAGCGGTTTTCGGCTTCTTGAATCCGGTGGTCGTCCGAATGCTTCGCGAACTGCGTCGAATAGAGTCCCAGGGTTACGTCCATCGTTGTCATGGTCTTCAGAATTGTTGAATACCCTTCGTTGAAGCTGCTCATTGCCAGGAAAGTCGCAATCTCCACAGTCTTCGCACCAGAATGCAAATGCTTGGCGGCTATCTTCCAAACACACGTGTTCAAACTTTCATTTGAATTTTGTGTGTTTTCTCCCAAGCACCGGTACAGTAACTCGTCCTCTGTAAGAAAATAACTGGTGCGTGAAAAAGGCCGATTTCAGGCAGGTGTATTTTTTGTTCAACCGCGAATAACAAATATTTCCGTTCCGTATTCGGAAAAACTGTTTCAGAGGTGGATTCTAAACACTTTTATGGATCCAAAAAGGCAATTAAAAAAATCGATTTTTTGAACAAAAAGATAGTAAACCTCCCCTTAAAGCTGGCAATCACAAAGTTGCAAAGAAAACTGTAGGTACATAGAAGGCAACTGCGAAGAAACTGAGGATAACTGATGAAATACTTTACCTGGTCGACAGAAGAAATGTTCAGGGAAATTCAGGAACGTAGAAACACAAATCAATTAGAAACGAAATAAATAGGAAGTGCAGGAAGGTGAGACGTAATTGGTGCATCAGAAATGGAATGATTATCGGAGGGACGGATTCAGCATATACATTATGTGATCAAAACTATCCGGACACCCCCAAAAACATACGTTTGTCGTATTAGGAGCATTGTGCAGCCACCTACTGCCAGGTACTCCATATCAGCGAACTCAGTAGTCACTAGACATCGTGGGAGAGCAGAATGAGGCTCTTTGCGGGGCTCACGGACTTCGAACGTGGTCAGGTGATTGGGTGTAACTTGTGTCATACGTCTGTACGCGAGATTTACACACTCCTCAACATCTCGAGGTCCACTGTTTCCGATGTGATAGTGAACTGGAATCGTGAAGGGACACGTACAGCACAAAATCGTACAGGCCGACCTCGCCTATTGACTGACAGAGACCGCCGACAGCTGAAGAGAGTCATAATGTCTAATAGGCAGACATCTATCCAGGCTGTGCCGATTTTCGGCACGATTGTGTTCCCGCCCCGAGTGTTAAGGTCGATATTGGCCTCGCCAGAGATACTGGGGCGCCGAGTTGGCGGCGAGTGGCCCTCTGGTGACGAGGAGAGGAGGGTTAGAGAGCACGGAGCGAGAAGGACAGAACGGCAGAGTGTTGGTGTCTGGATGTTCCGAATTCTGCATTCATAATTGTGGCACTCTGTGGTAATGAACTGATGGTGAAACCGAGATGTTTGGGAATTCAGTGCTGGAGTGGAATGATAAGCCGTGGGCCCTGCAACAGTATGGATGCAATTTGCGACGAGCTGTGGCCGATGTCGTTTGTGGGTGTTTTTCCACGGCAGATAAACAGGACTGCGTGGGTCCTACCTGAACTCGCTGTACTGTAGCATGTTCGCCCACAGTAAGGATGTCATGATATTGGAGAAGAAAGCAGTGCAACATGGTACATGTATTAACCTTCAGTGACTTCTGCGGTGTTAGTTTACTTAACTGTGTGGAGATTAAACAGTCACATTTTCACGGAATTTACAATTGTGTAAAAGTGTGGCCAATGCCGGACGGGCGTGGACATTAAGTTATTACATTTCTTATTTCTGAACATAATTTTCTGTTATCAGGCTTACTCATTAGACAGATTTAACAAATATGTTGGTTGTGAGATTTCGATATGTTTTTATGTCTGCGTGTTAAGTGAAAGTGAATATTGAAGTTTGCAAGGTACAGTCATGCTCAAAAGTATCCGAACGACCTGAATTACGTATCGCCTGATTCGCATGCAACCCGCATAACGTATCTGTCTAGCAGGTCCTCAAATCGCTCCTCGGTACAGTCGTTTGACTATTGAAAATGGTTCCAACAAGTCACCACTAGAAAACACTGCTCTGTATCGCAATAACTCAAGATGTAAAGTAATACCACGACACTACAAATATCAGGAAACACCTTATCACAGATAAGACTGTCCTTAAGGCTTGTAAGCTCTCATTTATTACAATAAATAACATACCTGAAGTGTTACCACTCACATTATTACGTCAGACAATGCACGGAATAAGTTCATCGTGTTCATAATATCCTCTTCAAAGTAACATACCGTACTTATTATTTAACACAAAACGACGCTAAAAATATAAGTCATTCACGAACAGCCAGTAGAGAATATGTATGATCTTCAAATGACACGACGAACCGTCTCGTTCTGCATATTGATTCAAACCCAGCTCATGAAGACTGAGCAAAGGTTTCGTGACTGACGGAAACTAGCGATCATTCCTGGCTAGGCATACAGAGAGTGATATACATATATTTTATACAGTATCAGTTAGCAAATGTCAACTTTAAATTACATGAGGTAAACATTTTTCACGGACGCAAATTCCTACCCAGCATATATTCTCCATGTTAACGAGCTACGAGAGATGTTAAATATTGCTTCTTCACTAGTAACAAACAAAGGACGGAGTTCCTGAAACAGTTCACCAATCACCTCGCCGAAATTCCCGTGATAATCCAGGGCAGTTCCAGGAATCACAAAGAATAGTTCTTGAAGTGTTGCACAATGGATAATTGCATCCATATCATTACACGTTAACTAAACATCTTCGGTCAGAAGACTGTATTCGACGAGAACAGTTCTCTGAATGACTTTTGCACTTGAGCAGCCTGTTAACGAAATACGAGACATGTTAAATATTGCTTCTACGCAAGCAACTTACTTGAAATTCCGTGAGGTAAAGCTTTGTGTTGGACAGGGATTCGAACCCATAACCTAATCGGGTTGTTATAGAAGCACAATCAACTGTGATATATCGGATTTTCTCGGCAGTAGCTAGATGTTTTAACTGAAATGACGAGACGAAACATTATTTTTTTTAATAATAAATGAAAAGCACCAGTTTGCTTTTGTTCTACAATATTATTTTTATTGCTAACCGGTTTTCGGCTTACAAGGCCATCTTCAGACATTTACTGAGTATTATCACCAAAGAAGTTAAATGTTAGCAGTCAACATTGGAAGAGAAGTAACACATCTAGAGTGAAGTAGAAACATACAGTGAGTAACATCTTTGCAATGAAATAGTAAAAGCTGAACAGTACATAAATAACAATGGAGTTGACAGGAAAACCTTTAGCACAAAATAGGAATAGCATGCCTACATAACATAGCATGCCTACATAACAGTTTCTATTAATAAACAAAACTAATGAAATAAGATAAAATTAGTACTAGACAAGGCTGCATCAAGAGGTATGAAACGTGGAGAGTGATACACAAACAATTAAAAAAGAAGAGACAGTTGTCAATGTAAATACAGAGTACACGAGGAAACTTAAACAATATCAATAAGATAAACAGAAATTAGTAAATGCAGGAAAATTGAGGTGTTTGAGGGAACCTACACTTTAACATTAACACTATAATCAAAGCAGTGGCTGTATACCAGTTTACATTAAATAAATGAGCACAGTAAAATATGAACAGTATTTGATGAGACAACTACAAGGGGAGTTAAACATGGACAGTAATACAAGTTAAAAGCAAACCTTTAACTATTGAAACTACAGCATATGTGGAATACAAAGAAAACTGCAAAAAATAAAACAACTTAATGACTACAGGAAAAATGAAGATATGTAGGAAGAGAGAGTGTGGGAAGTAATGAACAACAAAGATGATTATATGAAGTTTAGGAGAGGGGAAGTGTTGAGTCCTAAATGACCAGACACAACTCAACACTTCCCCTCTCCTAAACTTCATATAATCATCTTTGTTGTTCATTACTTCCCACACTCTCTCTTCCTACATATCTTCATTTTTCCTGTAGTCATTAAGTTGTTTTATTTTTTGCAGTTTTCTTTGTATTCCACATATGCTGTAGTTTCAATAGTTAAGGGTTTGCTTTTAACTTGTATTACTGTCCATGTTTAACTCCCCTTGTAGTTGTCTCATCAAATACTGTTCATATTTTACTGTGCTCATTTATTTAATGTAAACTGGTATACAGCCACTGCTTTGATTATAGTGTTAATGTTAAAGTGTAGGTTCCCTCAAACACCTCAATTTTCCTGCATTTACTAATTTCTGTTTATCTTATTGATATTGTTTGAGTTTCCTCGTGTACTCTGTATTTACATTGACAACTGCCTCTTCTTTTTTAATTGTTTGTGTATCACTCTCCACGTTTCATACCTCTTGATGCAGCCTTGTCTAGTACTAATTTTATCTTATTTCATTAGTTTTGTTTATTAATAGAAACTGTTATGTAGGCATGCTATGTTATGTAGGCATGCTATTCCAATTTTGTGCTAAAGGTTTTCCTGTCAACTCCATTGTTATTTATGTACTGTTCAGCTTTTACTATTTCATTGCAAAGATGTTACTCACTGTACGTTTCTACTTCACTCTAGATGTGTTACTTCTCTTCCAATGTTGACTGCTAACATTTAACTTCTTTGGTGATAATACTCAGTAAATGTCTGAAGATGGCCTTGTAAGCCGAAAACCGGTTAGCAATAAAAATAATATTGTAGAACAAAAGCAAACTGGTGCTTTTCATTTATTATTATAGTGTTGTTCTACCAAGAACCGACGGAAGATTCTGTTAATATTATTTTTTTTTTTTTCTTCTCAGGACTCCAACCCGGTACCTATCGCTGTCATATTCTACAGAAAACGAACGTTAATCATGGGTTTGTTACAGCAGCAGTGACATGTGAGCATGTTTGAACTAGAAATAATATGACGAAGAGTTCAGTGCTGACTGGGAATCGAACCCCACACATATCGTTGTTGACTACACACAAAGAGACGTCAGCTACCGAAATTTTCTCCACCAGCAGCTCGTAATAACATCCTTGAACTTACAGTGATCTCGCAAATAGTTCTGTGTCTCACTGAGAGCCAAATGGTTCAAATGGCTCTGAGCACTATGGGACTTAACTTCTGAGGTCATCAGCCCCCTTGAACTTAGAACTACTTTCAAACCTAACTAACGTAAGGATATCACACACATCCATGTCCGAGGCAGGATTCGAACCTGCGACCATAGCGGTCGCGCGGTTCCAGACTGTAGCGCCTAGAATCGCTCGGCCACTCAGGCACTGAGAGCCAAAAACGTCAGATATCGTTAGTGTTGACAACTCATGAAAATACATAAAAAATCAAAATTATTATCCACCAGCAGATAGGTGTTCTACTGCTAGAGCTTTATAATACGTACTGAAAACTTTAGTGCCGGGCCCGGATTCTACCTATTCACGCGCAATATGTGGAGATGTTGAGGAATCACCAGTTTTGAACAAACAACGAATTGTAGTCGAGCTTTATTGTCATCAAGGGATCAAATTCCGCGTTAAGGGCGGTCTCAGTAGCATTCCCACTACAGAACAAATTTTATTGACGTACAGAAGCTCAAATAAAAGATGGAATAAGTGTCCTATGACCCTACATTGCATCTTTTTCGCCACTTTAAATAAATAACTAGTATAAGAAAGGTTACTGGTGATAGAGTTTCTACATGTCGCCACTCCTGACTTTATTGTGGTTCAACATAATGTCTACTTGGTAGAGATGGAATATCATGTTTAATGTGAATTTCAGACCACAGTGCTATCATACCTTCTTCACTTGGCGTACCCAGAGGACAATAGAATCTGTCTCTCCCTATCAAAAACCATCGGCAGAAGTTGCAATCGAACACAGACCATAAGTACATGAACCTATCATCAGTCCTACAGACCACTAAATCCTCTTCTCTGAGACTCATTTTCCTATCGTAACGCCGTTGCGCCACACTGGATGAGAATTCTGACACACAGGATCCCTGTAGTTGTTTGCAGCATGTTCGGACCATTCATTTACTTGGTTGACCGAATCGTCATGAACTAGTTGCCACAGCTACACAGTGCATACATTCGACTCTATTTTGTGATCACCGGAATAAATTCACGTAACTGCTACCTATACAGTACTGGCAGCAGTGTAGAATGCAGAAATTTAAATAGGAAGTGTTCCTTTCCACTTGAGCTACTCTATTGCCCTATCTGTTTGTTGAAAACGTCGTGCAGTGCAAAAGAAAAGCTGTAACTATCTGCCTCTCAGAAGACTAGATCCGGCCATATGCATTATCTCACAGCACTGTGAAATGCGGAAGATCTGCAGGAATTGTTGTTTACTTCCGGAGCTACTGTAGCTTCTTGTCAGCTTGTAGTGTAACGGTACGTGTCGCTCACCGTAGATGAGATGTTGCGAGTTCGAGTATAGTCACAGAAAAGTTTTTAAAACGCAATTCTGCTGTCTGCTGAAGTTATCAATCGAATAGAACTTCGAAATTAATTGGATTCTCTTCTCAAGCAAAAATAGTCGCATGGGGAAAAGGGCTAACTTCTGCAACATTTTCTTCTTTTCAGGTTTAATAGACGTCCAGGCAGCAGATGCATCTCGAAACTTTTGTATTATGTATGGGTAGAGCGCATCGTGCGAAACTACGCCAGAAAAGTATTTTCTACATTAGATGTCGTGTGGTAGTGGCATTTTATTCTTCTTCAAACCTTGTTTCACAGCTTTATTTCATAACAAGTTTTCTGCATGCATGTAATCAATAAACTTCGTGTACATGGTCAGACTGTTACAGATAACATCAGAGAATTCGCTTATATCGTTGATGATTAATTTCTCTGCCGAACGCGGTGGTCTAGCGGTTCTAGGCGCTCAGTCCGGAACCGCGCGACTGCTACGGTCGCAGGTTCGAATCCTGCCTCGGGCATGGATGTGTGTGATGTCCTTAGGTTAGTTAGGTTTAAGTAGTTCTAAGTTCTAGGGGACTGATGACTACAGATGTTAAGTCCCATAGTGCTCAGAGCCATTTGAACCATTTTGATTAACTTCTCTCTCATGTCTGCTATTATTTTAACAACACTAAAAGAAACCTTACGAAAATTGTGCACTTTATTATAAGAAATGAAATAAAAGTACCCACGATAACCTTACGATGAAAGTCGGTTTTAATAAAACTGAGTATCTGTACACAAACGTGCCTCTATCGGCACGAATTAGTAAATTACTACTCACTTAGATTTCGATTGGGTCTGTGTTTAATTGGTATGCTGTGTCATTCTCACGAGGTATGCAAAAGTGACATTTCATATATAAAGTTATGTATTCCTAAAAACCCAAAATTTGCTTGTCAGCAGCGGAAAGAGGCGTTACCTGTTGTGCAGCATTGTAAGTTTTTCACCATTGCACAATGAGCCGAAAGTATTTTCTTGCTATTTCCTTTTAGATGTTTGATTTGACCGCTTGTTTCTCTTTCACAGAACAGATAAAAACATTACAGGCAGCAAGACTGGAACTGGGAACCATAACAGACGCTTTTTCACAGGGCACCCCTTTACCACAGAGCTAACGACGAGCTATGTGTATTAGCTTCCTGTTAAGAGGCCAATAGTGGCTAAAACTCGTAAACCGCTATTTAAAGGTTGATATTAGTTGCGATTTCCACGTGCAATGTCTTTACTGGGCTGAAAACCGTAAATTTACAACCTTCTGTTACACCTCAGCCGATAATAACTCAGATTATTCAATGGATATGACAGGAAAAATCAAGTGAACTTTGAGGCTTAATTCTGTGCACACCAGGGAGAAACTCGTCGATCACAGAGTTGCCAAACATACCTAGCCTTGTTTGCCAAATCTCAGTTACAGTACCAGCAGGAAGAAGACGAACCCCTCTGTTCCTACAACAGGCTGGGAAGTGGCCGTAGGTGGCATCACAAAGACGCGTCTGCTACAGCCTGGAATACGTAATGAGTCTGATTCCAATTTCTGTAGGTTTAGGGACTGGAGTGTAGTTGCTAATAATACACAGAACTGACTGCAAACTAAGCATCATGTATCAGTAACTCTCATAGTTGTCTTTATATTTCTTTCGTAAGTGTACTCAAAACAAGGAAACTCATTCTCAGACGTATTGGAGCCTCGCCGATAGTCGAGAACAACAAACAAATAAAAAAAAAACAGAATGTGTGTGTGAGTGTGTGTGTGTGAGAGATAGAGATAGATAGAGAGAGAGAGAGAGAGAGAGATAATAATACAAAAGAAAGAAAGAGTGTGTAAAAAATTGTAGAATCATGGTATGTAAATAAATATTTCATTAAAATGACACGTTCCACATCATTACGAAATGGCGTATTCATGATCTATGGAACAAGTATTAATCTAATCTAATCTAATCCATACCATATTGCTGACTAGCCATGAAGATTCATAAATTACCGAAATTTTCGCCAATATCAGTAACCAAGTCTAAACTAGAAAATACAAGACTACAGTTTTTGTAATAAACTGGGGCTCCTGTCAAGACCCTTTCGTCCCGTTAACTAACCACGAAAGATGTCTGATATACCTCCATTCAGAAGTAACAAAGTGTGTATGCATTTAAAGATGGAGCGCATGATGTGAAGTTCTGCGATGGAGATACGAACCCAACAGTAATCGGATTGTTAAGTACGTAAAATTAAATGTTAAATATCTGTTTTTCTTACCAGCTGCTAGGTGTTTGAATCTAAATCAAGGATACAAATTATTGTGCCTGAGCGACAATTGAACCGCACACCTACCGTCCTTCTTTATCATCCACCAATATAGCTTACGTATCAATTGCTTACTCACCAACAGTAAGATGTGTGCATGTTTGACCAGAAATAACGACACCCATTGCGATTGGTGGCAACACATGAACAGACATTAAAAACAGTCGTTAATTTTCACAAGCAGGCAGGTGTGTATGTGATAGGGCTTTAAATGAAATTATGAATATTTTTGTACTGGATCAGGATTCGGACCCACATATTTAGTTTTAGAGGAGACCTAGAGAAGATTGCAGTCTTGGGAAAAGGAACGAAATGATTGAACTATACTGTTCCGAGAGATTCAGATCCTCGAAAGAGGAGATACGAATTCGAATCACAGTCCAGCACCAGAAAAAGTCGTAACTGCATAACTTGTAGGCAATGCCATATCAAAGTATTTCTGTGAAAAAGAGTTATTGTATATCTAGTCAATAAATTAGATAAAACTGTGAAAATCATCAGAATTATCAGTTATAGATACCTCTCTCCTGATATCTGTATTAAAAAGTGCCTGTCATATTTGTGGATAGTTCATTGTCATATAAAAAGGCATAGCTGTTATGTTGGTTAGGGAGGCACACTCATTTTTGTAGTGCAAGTACACTACTGATAGAGCTACAGTGGCAGTGCATCTTTACTTGAAATAAAATACAAATAAATTTTACAAGTTAGTTATTTTCTCTGTCAATTTCAGACAATAATATGGGAAAGATAAACACGTATAAGTATGCAAGCATTTCGTTTCCCACATCAGGTAGCAATGACGCACCATGTATGTGAAAATTTTGGCGAATACATCCGCAAAAGTGCTCTCATTAATAAGCTTTGAAATATCATACTAAATACTGGAAAACATACGTTAAACATAGACCTACCAGACAACACGATAATTCACTGTCCATTAATTGCTGAACTGGCACAGACCAAGTTTCTGAATGTCGCCATCTGGAAATTGCTGTACTCTAATGTATCCTCATCACTGATAATTGTAACAGTTTTGGGAAGTCACCGCCACACACTGAGTGTTAACCCATTAACACACAGGTGCTGACAGAGAAGCTACCCTTAAGAAATACTCACATAGCTGCCACCAGTCATATGATGAAAGCATAACACTCTTACGGATAAATTGAGGATATTCAAACACTATTAGAATATTGAACTCATGACAAGACGACATGCATACAACTGCCCCTGCGGCGGGTGCGTGGCGGCAAACGGTACCGCCAATTCAGTTTTCCTTCCTTACGTTAGCACGCGAAGCACACAATAACGGTCCTAGATATGCTTCGATGACGTTGTCAGGCCACAATTTTCACTATTTATGTAACATAAGAGCCTTCATAATAGCCGTGACTGATCTGTGACGTGGGCAATTACAACGAGGCGGCACTGCGTACCGCACGCGCCCTGTGATGTACGTAAATGTAGCATAGCTTCTGCTCAACGTTTTAAAGATCAGAAGCTATGTTTCACAAAAACACTTCGAGTGAACGATTATTTAGCTATTGTCTTGAAGGTTCGCACGAAAAAAAAAGGATTGACGTCAGTCGAAACTGAGTGCCTTCTCCTGGAATCATCTGACGAAGACGATTATGGTGATTTCTTTGACAGCGATGATGAAGCAGAAATAATCGAGGCTCTAGATTATTCCAGTGAATCTGAACAATCATCCGATATTGGGATTGAAGTGAATGAACTACCAAGTGATGAGTACCATTTTTATATTGGTAAGGAACAGGAAATTTTATCGATAAATAATTCGTTAGCGGTACCTGGTGAAAAAAAAAGTAAGAATATAATCAAGGTGTGACCTGGTCCGAAACCTAATGCTACAGGAACTAAAACTGAAATTGAAATTTTTCACAATTTTTGGATCTTTAGTTAATTGATTGTGTTGTTGTGACACCATTAGATATATAAATAACAAGAGATCATCTTTGAGTTATGTAAGTGACAGAGACTGCAGAAATATATCTGCTTCTGTAATAACGGCTCTCTTAGGAGCACTGTTTCTCATTGCTGTACAAAAAGGAGTGTTACGTCTTCTGCACCACTTGTTAGCAGCAGACACAGTAGCTGCGCCAAATACTGAGACGGCATAGAGTTTTAGAATTATTTATTGAACTTTCTTTACAATTTCTCACTCGTCGTCGCTGTCCAGCCCTCCGGATCCCTCCGCCTGGCTGCTGCTGTCTGGATTCTCCGACAATGCGCGCAACGCGCGCCACTGATCGCACTCGGGAGCCTGAGGCCACCAGTGCTCCGCTGAAGCCAGGATGACCTGTGGTTGAGATGAACTCGTCGCCACTCGGCGCCCCAGTACGGCACGTCCACAGAGCCGCATCGTTGTGAGTTCAGCTGCCGATGCCTGCTGCACCGGCGGCTGGGAAGCCGTCAGTCGCCATGTCCACCAGGCCCCGTCATGGACGGACCATGCGCCGTGGGGTCGGGTTGCCATGAAGTCCGGGCGTCTTACCCCGGCGGCGCCTGTGACCAAGACCACGCTGCGGCCGGTCTTGCTGGAAGTTCTCGCTGTAGTTAGTCAGCCATGGTGCCGACTGAACTGGCGGCGAACAGATGACTCCTGCGAGCTGGAACAGTCTTCTGGAATCATCATCTACGAAGACTGAATATTCGGACCCGGACCACGTACGTCCTCAGATCCGAACTGCTTCCTAATGGCTTCTGTCTGTTGCTGCCTGCGCTCCACTATTTATATCTGGCAGGAGGACGTTTTTTACCCTCGGTGGTAGCTTTTTGTTATTACCCCCACAGTATATTGCAGCGTAACTTAGCGTGCTGGCCTCACTTCCCCTTACTCAGCACTCTCCAGGCTTCACTCGGCGCTCGGTGTGTGTGCGTCCTTGCGTCAGTTTGTTGGTAGACTGCTGCTGTCTGCAAGGCTATCTGTGCCTGTCTACTTCGCAACGCCTCGGTCGGTGGCGTGCTTCTGTTCTGCCATTCTCCACTGCGTGTAGCAACGCTTACTACATGTGGCCACAACAGGAGGATGCACAAACATACTAGGACTGTGGGCATCAAATTGCACAGAAATGGTTATTCTCAGGGCAGCATTTAGCATAAAGCGCTTTTATTCTTGCTTCGGTGACTGAGGTTTGATGGCACTTCAATGAGAAAAGAGCGACTTGCAATTGGCAAAGTTGCCATCCGCGAACTACACCCTGCATTTTCGAACAACTGCATAAATAACTACAGCCAGTGGAGTTTACAACCATAGGCGATATGCTTGTTCTTTTTCGTGGACGTTGTGGTTTCGTGCAGTACACGCCCAATACACCTGCCATGTATGGTTTGAAGTTGTATGCCGTGTGTGATAGCAACACATTTTACGCTTGTAACTTTGAAGTAAACTGAGGCAGACAGAATTCTGGACCATATCTTGCGTCTAACCAGCCTGTGGATATTGTGAATAGATTAGTTGAACCAACCAAGGGCAGTTATACAAATGTAATTACGGACAACTACTGTAGCAGTTATCCCTTACGACAGTATCTTCTAGAAAATGGGCTAACCTTCACAGGGACACTGAAAAAGAACAAGAAAGTAATTTCTCCGGAATTTTTGCCAAACAGGTCACGAGAATTTGTGTCTTTTCGGATTTCAAGATGACTTCACCTTGTTTGGTGCCTAATGAAAAGTAACAAGGATATGCTATTCCTGCCACAAGTGCATGAAACTGGGGAAATAGACACTTCTACAGGAAAGTCTGTTGTAAATCTGGACTGCAATGCAACCAAAGTTAGCGTAGATACTGAGATACTGACGATTACATTCGTACATCCTACTCCACTCAGAGGACAACAAGAAGATGGCCCTTGGCTTTGTGTTTCCGCTATCTGGATATTTATGGAATAAATTACCAACTGCTGTTCTTGGCAAATAATCCAGATAAAAGTTCAGAAGAAGAACATACTTCTGGCTTTGGCTCTAATGGAAGAAAGGGCTCAACTCTGTACTTTACCAAGGGACATCCAAGGATTTCTGTCACCCTATCGATCAATCTCCGTAAATATTGAAGAGGTCGTTACAAGGTGTTGATGATCCCATCTTTGTGGAGGTAAAAAAATAACGAGTTGTTGATAATTCTTCCGGGTTATATGGCCGTGGTCCATGGAATTCTTCTATTCCTAGCGTTTCGTCCAATACTACGTTGGACATCCTCAGAGGTATGGCTGGTCCTGTTGAGTCCTGCCGACTGACGAGTCAGGCGTCGGAGAGCGGCCTAAATACCGAGGAAAGTGGGCGTGGTCTAGCTTGCACATAGTAGCAGAGAGAAAACTAGTCAAAGATAAAATGTAACTATCGATAATAGTCCCTCATAGATAAAAATCACTTACCGATTCTGTAACGCCACTGTCCATATCTCGCTTAATTTCAAGGCCTCTTCCTTTCTATTAAAATTATCTGCATGTTTATGAATTTCAATCGACTCCCTATACAGTCGTGGATAGTAGTTCGTGGTAGCACTTAAAACTGTAGTTTCATAAAACTTAACTACATGGTCACCTGACTGAAGTGCATGTTCCGCAACGGCCGATTTATCTATTTTTCCCAGTGGGCAGAGACTTTTATGCTCCTTTACCCTCGTATTCACACTTCTTTTCGTAGTATCAATATAGACCTTGCCACAAGTACACGGAATTTTGTACACACCGCTAGATGATAATGGTGGCCTTCTATCTTTAAGAGAACGAAGTACTTTTCCTATTTTTCTGGTAGGTTTGAATACCAGTTTCACTTTATGCTTCAGCAAAATTTTGCCGGTTCGATCTGTAATCTTACTAATGAAAGTAAAGACACCGTGTTCTTCCATTGTTGTGTACCATCCTTGTCCTTTGGCCTGCTGTTATTAGGTCTTAAAACTCTATTAATTTCTTTGTTTGAGTACCCATTCTTTTCGAAGGCCTGTTTCAGATGATTCAGTTCCGTATCCAGATGTTCTGGCGTACAAATCCGTTTTGCCCTGTCCACTAAACTTTTGATTACACCTCTTTTTTGTTGTGGGTGATGATTGGAGTTCTTATGTACCTATCAGTATGTGTGCTCTTCCGAAACACTTTATGTTTTAGACTGCCATCGGTCTGTCTCATGGCTAACACATCGAGACACGAAATAGCCTGGTCTTTTTCCACTTCAATGGTAAACTGAATTTTAGGGTTTATGCTATTAAGATAATCAAAAAATTCCTCTATGGCTCTTTTACCGTGTGTCCAAACCACGAATGTGTCGTCTACATAACGATACCAACAACATGGTTTCTTATTTGCTTTATTCAACGCTAATTGTTCAGATTTCTCCATGTAAAAATTGGCAATCGCAGGGCTCAACGGGTTACCCACGGCAACACCATCCACTTCCTCATAAAACTCCTCATCCCACTGAAACTGGCTAGATGTGAGACAATGTCCAAATAGAGCGGTCAAATCTTCAGGGAAAACTTACGTTATGTAAACCATAACTTCATTGACCGGAATCATATTAAACAGAGATACAATATCAAAAGTGACCAAAATGCCTTCAGGAGCCAAGGTTAGACCTTCAATTTTCTCAATAAAATGACGTGAATCCCTCACATAAGAATCAGTCTTACCAATGTATGGTTGTAGAACAGTAGCTAGATACCTAGATATTCGATAAGTAGGGGAATCAATCGCACACATACTGATAGATACTTACATAAAAACTCCAATCATCACCCACAACAAAAACGAAACGTTAGGAATAGAAGAATTCCATGAAGCTCGGCCATATAACCCGGAAGAATTATCGACAACAGTGCCATCCGCTCGTGAAAGCCTTCATTGTATGACTACTGTGACTTGCAACAGCTGCAAAAGATTCGTTAGCAGACTTCACAGCCACAACATTGTGTCTTGTAATGACTGCAGAGGAACTAAGTGTGTCATTATTGATACGTGTTCAAGACATTTTTTTCTTAATTGTGTGTCTAGTTCTTTATTATGATTATGCAGTATTCCCGTTTCTCTTCACTATACATTTTTGCAAGGCTTCCTTTAATAAAGACCTATAATAGCACTGAAATATGTAGTTATAGCGATGTTACTTGTAGTTCAAAACCCATTGCGAAAAATTTACCAGAAAACTGAAAATAATGTTCCTCAAATGGTATTTGATGTTAGGCGGCAGTGAGTGCGCACGCTCCCGCTGACGCAATTAACTTCAGTGCGCCTGCCGCAGGGCTATACGTTTGCTTCCAATCACATTTAGATTATACTTAACCGAGAATAGAAACACCATGCTTTATGCCAGCGTAACTGCATGGATGGTGGTGCAGATGTAGGTGATAGGAATAACTGACAATCCTAGAAGAACAGTTCTGAATATCGTCCTGTGATATGTCACTGGTGGACCACTCCGGCTGTTGCTGAGTTGGAGGCTCAAAGTTAGATGAAACGAATCAATTATTCACGTAAATGTAATTTCTATTGAATTATTCAGGAGAGCTGAACTGACTGACAGCTAACGTAGTTCAGTGATTTGTATTGACTTCAAAGTATGTCAACATGACGTGAGTCACTTGGCATTCAAGACAAATGTAGAACATAAGTTGTGAAATTCAGTAATGGTACACAGCTATATCTAAATCCACGACAACCACCGAAATGTAGAACGACCTAAATTGTGATAAAGAATGATAGTTATGAAATAATAAAATTTTCTAACATCTTGCGCCTAACGAACGGCTCGTCTCCGCAGATCAATACAAACTTACAACGCGGAATTAATGAAAGATAACCGAACGATACAGGTACCCCACACGTAAATTCATTGCTATACCTTGCCTATTAGCAACCATCTCGAATAAAAAACTGTTCACTGTTGCTGCCATCACGAAGCTAAGTCTACCTCACAAGCGCCTCAAGGAAAGAAAAGTTTTTCGAATGTATTCCGAAGTACGGTCCATCTAAACGATAGTTATGTGGTTGTCTTAAGTACGCGGCAGGGGCAACCAGCTTTCACTGCACAGTATCAAAGGGACACAAATCAACGAACCTACACTGCATATCGATAGTGGTTACAAAACGTCTTTGCGAAATATTAGCGAGTTATTGTTAAGAAAACCGCTCAGGAAATGAAAGCGCCGTTCAACAAGCAGATTTAAATATTTCCTATTGAAATTTCAGTAGGATTCGTTCTTGGAAGAGCTGGGCAACATATTACTTCCTGCAACATAAGTCTCGCGATATGACCACAAATCAGAGGTATTAGAATTATGAAGGGGCTTTATGACAGTAATACTGCCCACTCGCCTTCCCCGAATGGAAGAGGGAAAGAGGTAACAATATCAGAAGCACCATCCTCCACTCACCACAAGATGGCATAACAAATCAAGATTTACAGCTACTTCCTGTGTCAACCTATGGTTGCTATTTCACATTCTTTTCGGTAATGTTTATTCTGATATTCGGCTATTAAGCTTGAGATTCGTGTTGCTCATATAACACTGTTCTACAAAAAAAACCTTTTTTTCTATTTCTGATAAAATATATTGTGATCCTAGTTGTATTTTGAGTGCTGAATTGAAAACTGTTTTTGGTTTTTTTCTGTCAGGGATAGTTTATGAGTAATCGCAATTTTATTTCTCTTTTCAGTTTCTGATATAGTGCAGCAAACGTGAGGTGAAATTCGTCAAACAAATGCACATCTTTATGATGTTATAAGTTCATCACATTAATGGAGGGTGGGATCTAACATATAACACAGTAACCTTTGTGTATACACTTTGAAGCATTTATTTGACATGAGAAATTACAGAAAATTGACAAACAATGAGCCACTGCCTTGTAATGCACATCACTTTTTTCTCTTGTATTGTGAATCTTTCTTCTCTCGAATGATATTCCAGCAATAATCTGCTAACATAGAAGGTACCCACTTCCCTTCATAGCGCCTTTCTATGGTAGAAATGTCTTTATGGAATCTTTCCCCATGTTCATCCGATACGTCACTACAACTCTCTCTGAAGTAGTCCAGATGAGAATCCATCACATGTACCTTCAAAGACATATTGCACCCCAAATCCTGATATTCTTTGATCATATCCTTCACCATTGCTTTGGAGTTAGTAGCTCTTCTTCTTCCGAGGAAGTTTTCCGACACCATCTTGAAACATTCCCATGCGGTTTTTTCTTTATCAGTTAAACATGCTTAAAAATTTGCATCTTTCTGCAGCTCCCTGATTTGTGGGCCCACAAATACACCTTCCTTTATTTTTGCAGCTGAAATACAGGGGAATTTGGTAGCTAGATATCCAAACCCACATCCTGTTGGATCCATGGCCTTCACGAATTGTCTCATCAGGCCAAGTTTGATGTGAAGCGGTGGAAGTAGTATATATTCAGGGGCTACCAGACTTTCACGTTGTACATTGTTTTCGCCAACTTTCCATCTTCGCCTAGGTCATTTCTTTTTCACGTAGTGAGAATTTCGGTCTCGACTATCCCACTCGCAAAGAAAACAGGCATAATTTGTGTAGCCTTGTTGCATTCCCAGTACCATAGCAATTACCTTGAAATCTGCACATATTTTCCATTTGTGTTCATTGTATTTTAATGAATTTAGCATCCTTTGTATGAATTCGTAATTCTCTTTTGTCAAACTAGCGTAAGCTACTGGAACAGAGGGTATTTTATTTCCGTTATGGAGCAAAACAGCCTTCAGACTTGTTTTCGATGCATCTATGAAAAGTCTCCACTCCTGTGAAATATAAGTGAAGTTCAGCACTTTCATCAGGCCAGAAACGTCATTGCAAAATGTCAGTGCTTCGTCAGTTGAAAAATAAGAAATAAAGGCATGTTCTCTGTGCCTGAACACTGATTTTAGTACTTTGGTGCAGTAGATTATACTCTTGTAATCTTGAACCAAGCAGCTGCGCCTCTTGTTTACTTAGTCATAGATCACGTACTAAATCATTTAAATCTGCCTGTGTTAACAAATGTGGCGATGACTCACTTGTGTAGTGATATAAAGAATCATCATCTGTGATTTCTTCAGTACTACTTATTTCACTGTCACTCGGAATTTGACCTCAAGCTCTTAGAAATGTGGTGCCCATTCTTTATCTTGGTCTCCTACCTCTGCTCCAAAGTAATGTTTGTATGCTTTCTTTATGACTGAAGAAATTTTCTTCCTATTTCTGGCAAAAGTTAACTTCCCACACATGTAGCAAAAGTTGTCCGGCTTATATCGACATCCACGACGACGTGGCGTTTCTGCACATTTAAAAATACCACTTTGGTAATACACCTGTATTAAATTAATAGTAGGGAACTAGAGGAACGCTGATGTGTAAAAACAAGCAGTCGTTTTAACTTCAGCACCAGGCTCAATCAGTTTACACATAGGAACTAAAAAATTCAACCGTGCTCGGAAATATGACAGACAGTTACTTGTCAGCCAAAAAAAACCCACTCGTTAAGACTGACACAAGTTGCGGCTAACACCACTGTTGTAAAAAATGGTTCAAATGGCTCTGAGCACTATGGGACTCAACTGCTGTGGTTATCAGTCCCCTAGAACTTAGAACTACTTAAACCTAACTAACCTAAGGACATCACACATATCCATGCCCGAGGCAGGATTCGAACCTGCGACCGTAGCAGTCGCACGGTTCCGGACTGCGCGCGTAGAACCGCGAGACCACCGCGGCCGGCACCAATGTTGTAAACTCGGTGCACCTGCCCCTAGGAGGCTTGAAGCTTTACTGCCGAGGCAGCGACCGGCTGTCGCCGTTCGAGTTAATGAGATGTTTCAGGTGGTCTTAATGACATAGGTGTGGCGGGGGATAACCTAATGATGTCTGATTCTTCCCACCTGCTGTTGCACAAGAAATTATCATGTTCTATCACTACTGGATGCGGCAACATACCCGTATCTCTCTATAACGTCTCTGTGTTTGCCATGAATTGTGAATATATATATATATATATATATATATATATATATATATATATATATATATATATATATATATATAGATTACATAAAAAGTATCCCTGACAACGATATTTTGTTTACATATTTGAATTTCCCACGGTAAAATGGTCTAGAAGCACATACTTTAATATCAGAAATAGAACCCATGTCGAACAGCGTAATCAGTGCATCAGTACAGTAGTGCATTTACGAAATTCCGTACCTTTACAAAATTGTCCATGACGTAATCACATTTTTGCATGTTTCTAAGTGATCGTGTTGTGCTATGACAACTAGTTATCTTGCAGATTTTACTTTCAAATAATCTGGATTCAAAATAAGGTATGTGCCTATGTAAACAGGATCCGACTTTTATTTGCGCATCATTCGTAACTAAGGTCACTTGGACACGATTGTTTTCCATATGTAACCTACTTAATGATAAACAAAACTTTATTCTTCATGTAGTAGGAATAACCATTATATTAAAAAGGAACAGTGCACTTCTTCAGAAATATCTTGATGCAAAAGCTAAATACAGACAAACTTCGTGGAGCGGCACTTTATGAAACTGTTGAATTTATTTTTCCAACTATATAAAACAATTTCTGATATTATTTTATTTCTCAGATTTTTATGAACACATAATAATATTGTAACTTTTGTTGGGTCCTTAACATATTACACGCCCTAGTATGAATTTTTGTAAATGAAATGAGCAGACTAGCTGCAATGAGATTAATACTCTTTACGATTGCTGTTTCGGCTTTCATGCCATTCTCAAGTAACCAGCGAACACAACATGAATAGTGTTTGTGTGGGCCTACAGCATAGTACGTACATGTCATAGTATGACACTTTGAAAATGAGAGGTCCAGACTAGCTGCAATAAGAATAACACGCTTTACGGCAGGTGTTCTGGCATTATTGCCATTCACAAGTAACCTCCCAACACAATGAAGGTAAGACTAATTACATCTGTGGTTTATGTCCACGTGAGTAACTGTATTTTGTAATTTTACATTGTCACTTATTTCCAGTTTGTTGTGACGTCCATATTGCATCTATAGCAAACTGCCACTGTCTAGTTTCCAGTGATTAGGTGACATATAGTCATTATAAACGCATGGAATAAGTTTCGACACATATTTGACAGTTCGCTTAGCATAAAATACTCTTTGACATTTATTTGACAGTTCGTTTACTAAGATGCTGTATGTGTACAGAGTATAATTAGTGAAGCAATCGATAGTGTTATATTTCATTGACTGGATTTTGCTGTGAATCATATCTTTGATTTGAGTATGTTTTGTCGTCATTTTCACAATTACTTTTCGTATACCGGTATGTTAATCTCAAAATCGAATTTATTATGGAAATAGAAACAGATAGTTTAATAAACTACCCTAACCAAACAATTATCAAATCAGTGATCACCATGCATTTGATATTTACAGAAAACCTATCCCTGCAGATAACATTATAAATGCTATTTCTTTTCATCATAAATCACAAATACGCACACTTCCAGTCAGTGATTAAGAGATTAATAGGTTTGTCACTGGAAAAGCAGCAATACAAAAAGAACTGGAAATACTCCGTTACATAGCCATATACGAACAGTATTACATATAACGACATATGAATATATTTAACTAGAGAAACCTCAATTAAACAGAGACCAATAATCCTACCTGCAATTTACCTAGGACTAATATCAAACAACATAAAAGCACGACCAACCGGATTTCGGTGCCAATAACAATCTCTTAACAAAACTGCAAGACCAAAATCTTAGAAAATACCAATTTTGGAATGCACTAAAATAACTTGTGACAATTGGAGGATTGTTTACATCGGCCAAACAGGACCAAATTTTAGTATCAAATCTACAGAATACACCAGAAATAGCGACAGTAAACAAGATAGCTTACATCTAAAAATCAGCACCACACGAACGAGGAAATTGAAATTCTTTTGCAAATGCCGCACAGAATACTGAAAGGACTTACTATGAACATACTTGAAGAAATGGTGCTATACTGGGTGATTGTAATTAAAGTTAAACTTTCAAAACGATAACACTACTTGTCAGAATGTCAAATTCCGACGGAATATTATCGAACAAGGGGAAAAACGCATTACAGAAACAAAAAATAGTGCGAAAATTGACCAGTAGGTGGTGCTGTATGTGTCTGAATACGTAACTGAAAATACCTGTAGGCGCACGACCCTTAAAGTTGGTACAAACACGCCGGGCACACGGCTTTTCCTCCTCTCGCGATTGCGACGTTCGCCATGACAGTCTCAATGCAGGATCGCGCTCTGCTTGAAAAGCTGTATTACAAGAGTGATGACTATGCTCACGTTGCTCTGCAGAAGTTCCGAACACTGAAGGGTTTGAAAAAAGGCGATGGTCCTACGACTGCTACAGGTCTGGAGAAAATGGTACGGAAATTCGAAAAGACTAGTGCAACCTGCTAGAGGGAGGAAACGAAACGATTCGACGTCAGTGGAAGCAGTGGCCACAGCAACGCACGAGGAGGCGAGTGGTGGTGCACATACGTTTAGTGCACGGAGAATGCCCGAACACTGGACATACCCTTGAGCATGGTGCTTAAAATCCTATGAAACATCATTATTTCCTTTAAAATCAAAATTACCCATGTGCACGAGTTTCTTCCTGTTGACCTGCAAGCAAGAGAGACCTTTGCTTTAGAATTTTTTGCTTGCATGGAATTGGACAATGACTGGCCGTGGTAGATTTAGTGGACCGATGAAGATCATTTCCACCTGGCAGGACATGTCAATACACAGAATTGTCGAACATGGGCAAAGGAAAATCCACACTCAAATCAACCAGTACCACTTCATCCTGAAAATGTATGGTTCGGGTTTAAGACATCATTAGGGTCATATTTTTTTGTAAGAGACAGGTGCTTGTGGTCCTGTTACCTGTGCCGTCACTGGTATGTGCTATGAGCGTCCTTTTCGCAACCGCGTCATTCCAGCTCTCCAACAGCGTGGATGTGGGGATGGGATAATTTTTATGAAAGATAGCGCACCTCCGCACATTGCAAATCCAGTTAAGTAGCTGCTGAAGCACCATTTCGGAAATGTTAGGATTATCAGTCGCCATTTCCCTACAGCCTGGCCGTCCTGATCGCCTGATCATAATCCGTGTGACTTCTGGCTGTGGGGCTATCTGAAAGATGTTGTGTTCAGTGTTCCGATTGCAAACTTAGCTGCATTGAAGACTAGCATTGCGCAACACATCCTGAACCTGACCCCGTAACACTTCGATTGATTGTGAAGCATGCTGTTTCTCGATTTCAACTTGTTGCAGGAAACGGTGGACAGTATACTGAACATGTTTGATCCAGTCACACGGAAATTAATAATACTGTTTGATTTTGATTGATGCTTTTTGTGCGGTTTTTGGTCTGAGGACAATTAAAAACCTACGTGATTGATACTTTTGTGCGGTTTTGGGCCTCAGGACAATTAAAAACCTATTTTCCCATCCGATGTGATATGACCTAGCGGTGGTGGATGGGCTTACGTAACTAACAGTATCACACCTGTATACCCATGCACACTGAGTAGTACAGTATGTTTAACGTCAAACTTACACCTTAGGCGTTATTATATGATTCATTTGTCATTTGTAATAGACCACTATTTAAATATGATGGTTACAGCGCCATCTATTGCTACATTTTGTAGCTGTTTATTTTTCATCTGCTATACGTTTTCCCCCTCTCCGGTAATATTCCGTTGCAGTTTGACGTCATTGTGACTAGTGGGGTTATTTATACAGCGGTTTGAAAGTTTAACATTAATTATAATCACCCTGTATATACATACGAAAGACTATCCATATGTAATTCCAAACGAACACACAGACTTTAAAAATAAATATTATCTCGGAAACTTCTTTTGACTTACTGGAACACGAAAAGGGATAGTTCAACAACATGTTCTCAGACCAAATATATAATTCGCAGCAAAATCAAGTCAGTTAAATATAACACCATCATTGCAAAACTAATTATGCTTTGCAAACATAGAACATCTTGGTAAAAGAATTGTAAAATAAATGTAAAATCACGCTTCATAGTAAGCGAACTATCAAATATGCGTCGAAAAGTATTCCGTCCATTTGTAGTTACTATACTTCACGGAATCCCTACAAACTAGACAGTGACAGTTTAATATAGATTGGATATTAACTTTAAATCAAACCAGACTTAAACACCAATGTAAAATTACAGTGTGTAATTATTTCCTTGGACAATCACCACAATGTAAATAGAGTCACTTACGTTGTATCCGCACGTTACTTGAGAATGAAGATTAAATTTATTGCTGCTAGTCTGGACCATTCATTTTCAAAATGCTATACAAAATAATGCAATTTTAAACAAAATTTTCTATTGCACAGGAACCGGAAGTTATTGTAATCTCAAATTTCAACAAACAGCTTCTATAACATTCTGGAAAAATGTAATTTGATATATAAAACGGAATCAGTTTGTCTCAGTTAGTTCGCTATGAGACTGCATTGTGTTGGCGGACTATATATAGGCCACTATAGGCAAAAATGATAGCCATCTATATAGGTACGAAGAGTGCAGCAGAGACGTTTGTAGGCTTGAGTTGGAACATGAATAGTTTACATCACAGTTCGGGGAATCGCAACCCCCCTTTTTTTTCCTTTATTGAATTTCGATGTGGCCTGGCAGCAGCTTAGTACGCTACTTTTCAGCCTACAGAATTTTTAAAACAGAAGAAGAAGGTAAGAAACAATAAAAGCAGGCGATAAAACGGTGACTTAAACTGTAAAACGGCAGAAAATTGTGGAAGTTAAACATAAAACAAAGCATTGGCGATGCTAATAAAATTCACAGGAAGCACAAAAATAAAATAGTAGACAAACAATTAGAACACACAGCGACAGGCTGATTTCTGTTCGCAAGAGATATAAAAATCACACCCAGTGGCAGTATGATTTCCGTTCGCAATACTTCGGAAAAGACGCACAGAACTGAACACTCACTAAAAACACAGCACTAAAAAGTCAACACGAAGATGACACACCACAGCCAAGGGCAGATTGGGGGAGGGAGGGGTACCTGGATTGATGAGGGAAAAAAAAAGAGGGGAGGAGAGGAAAAACGAAGGGGCGGGGGAAGTGACGGATGGAGAGGAATCATAAGGGGGGGGGGGAGAGCAGGGCAGATGCGAGAGGGAATGGGGAAAGGCAGGGAGGGAAATGCAAAAGGACTCAGGGGAGAGAAGGGAGGCAGAGAGAGGATAGGCGGGGAAAAAAACAGGATGGAAGGAGGGGGGGAGAGGGTGCCCATGGAAAGGACAGAGGAAGGGAGGGGGAGGTGAGGATCAGAGTTTATAGGAGGGATATATGGAGGGAGAGAGGGCATCATCCCGAAGGGGGAGTCTACGGAAGACACCTTGGGAAAGGAAATGGTGTAGAGATGGAGCATAGGCGGGACACAATAGTGAAGGAGTGGCAGAGGGTGGCGGTTGGATAGAGTGGAGCAACGAGGGGATGATGGGGATCAAGGCAGCGGGAGGTGTAGAGTATGTGGATATGTTCAAGGAATAGGAGCAGGTGGGGGAAAGGGATCAGGTCATAGAGGATCCGCATGGGGGACAGGACTCGTATATGGAAGGCGAGGTGGAGTGAATGGCGCTCGAGGATCTGGAGGGACTGAATTTTTTTTTTTGGGGGGGGGGGAGGGCAGATATCCAGGTGGGACTGCCATAACGGAGGATGGGACATTATGGATTTGGGAATCCCGAGTTCTTTCCAATCTTTTGATTGGCCTGCGATCTAGTTGCTTCTGTGGGTACTATCCCAACAACCTTTCTTGGTGTTTTTAATTTATTATGGATGTAACAGTAAAAATTATTGAAACACAGACTGAAATATTTCTATCACGCTGATCACGTGTAACAACCACAACTAATAAATAAATAAAAATTTGCAATCTTGATATATGCAATTCTCGAGCTTTTGCTCGTTCTATGACCTAGCGGGGTCTGTTGGTACCAACTCCAAAAACGGGCATTCCCTGTAATTTAATCTTCTGATAAAAATTACAGTCGCTTTATTACAGTGTATTGCGTTTGTTCTTCGTTTAATTTATGATTTACTGTCTTAATTGTATCACCTGAATAATGCTTTGATTGTTTCATCTGAATGCTGCTGTCTTGTTTTCAAACTGATTAAAATATGGTGAAGATTTTACCTGTTATTCTAATATGGGAACAGGGATGGAATTGCTCATTTACAACCTACTTGATAAATGGGAGGACATTTCCGTCTTTTTCTCTTTACTTAAAAGTTTACATATCCATACATACCAGTGCTGTATGAGACCTTTTAAATTTGTTCAAAGACAACAGGAGTTTGTGCAGTGGTAGGATTTAATGCTGTTTCACGAAAGTGTCAAATTTATGCTGAGCTTATTATTGTAGGTAATTCGCGTCGTGCAAGTCAAATATCACTTGACTGTTACAACAAACTCGATTCTATATCGAACGCAGCAGCGTACTGGAAATATCGCACACGATCCACCTATATGTACTATATCACGATTAAGGAGAGCGAGAAAAGCACACAGCATTTATGCAAAGAAACTGCAATCTTTGGTAATACTGGAAACTAGTCCCAATTTCATTGGCTTTCAGAGTATAGAAGTAGGTTTAAATGAATGATAAAAGATCATAACCATGTCGTCAAAATAATAGAGAAATACCGTCTTTTTAATAGAGACTTCCGTTCAGATAGGTCAAATTATTCACACAATAATAATTTAGTCCCTACAGTGTAAAAAAGAAAGAGAATCGGTGAGCGTAAGATAACACATTAAAAATACCAGACACGGCCTCTAACCTACACAAGGAAACTGACTATAAGTACCAGTAAAAAAATATAAACATTTATTTTAAAAGGATGTAAAAAATACGAGTAAGTTATTCCTTCGTAAAAGGTCTGATTTCATTACACTGGGTTCCTGAAAATAGGATTCTGCTGCTGTTGTTGTCGGAGGAAACACTTTTAGAGATATTATGTCGTAGACCTCTAAAGCACGCAAGGAAACTGACTATTTTATTACACTGGGCTACTGAATACAGGATTCTGCTGTTGCGGTTGTCAGAGGAACAACTTTTAAGGTATTATGTCATATGCTTCTAAATTACACAAGGATACTGACTATAAGTACCAGTAAGAAAATATAAACATTCATTTTACAACGATGTAAAAAATACAAGTAAGTTTTTCCTTCGTAAAGAGTCTGATTTCAATACACTGGGGCTACTGAATGCAGGTTTTTGCCGTTGCTGTTTTCAGAGGAACTACTTTTATAGGTATTATGTCGTAGAAATTATTCAGGTAGTGAAGGGAGACGAAAATTTAATAGTCATGGGTGACTGGAATTCGTCAGTAGGAAAAGGGAGAGAAGGAAACATAGTAGGTGAATATGGATTGAGGGGAAGAAATGAAAGAGGAAGCCGCCTTGTAGAATTTTGCACAGAGCATAACTTAATCATAGCTAACACTTGGTTCAAGAATCATAAAAGAAGGTTGTATACCTGGAAGAATCCTGGAGATACTATGAAAGGTGGCTACACTGAGCCACAGCGCCAGAGATCGCTAGAGAGCATTGTTCCGCCGCCTCCACTGGCACAGTGAGTGTTGAGATGTGGTAGTAGTCAGTGCTTGTCGAGGACTCGTAGTAGTCAGTTCGTGTTCAGATGTGCTAGTAGAGAGTGCTTGCTGAGATGTGATACTGAAAAGTTCTTGTTGAGATGTGATAGTAGCGAGTCGGTGTGGAGAGATTGTAATGTCTAGAGTGCTTTTCATCAATATAAATTAAGGTAACAAACTACTTTTCTTTTCTTTCTCATTGTTTCAGTGTCCTGAATAATGCGTCATTACAGGTTCAGTCAACAAAGCATCTGGCTTGTGTTCTTGTATTAGAGTGTAATTCTGGTTTTCTTGAGTAATTATGGTATTTCTATTTTCTTTAATTAATTCAGTATAAATGATATTTAAAATTTCTTGTGTTGTTGAAGAACAACCGTGCCAGATGCGTACGTTGAGTCATACTTCCACACACAGAACAGTTACACTTGTGCTTTGGTTTCGTAGGTTTTATAGTTGCTGGGGACTTAATTAATTAATTGTGTTAATGAAAATTTCCATTTCATTCTTTGTTGTTGTTCTATGCAGTCAGATAGCGTAATAATACTAGTCAGGGCCAACCGTTTACGAGATTTCGTAACCGAACATACAGCTACTAAAGCAAAAAATTAAAATTATTTCCATTCTATTATAATTAAGCCCCCATGCACGTGGCGACCGCTGCTTCGGATCGTCCCTTGGAATTCTTCTGATTGTAAAAATAGTAGACAGTAGCATTGTTGTAGTAATTTGTAGTTTAGTAATTATAGTCTATTTTGCATGTGTAGATTTGGTAATTGTCATTCTTATAATGGTATTTTTTCTCTGAATTTGATTTGTTGTCTTGTATACGCGTTTGACGATTTAGTGCAATTATTTCAATTGTTCGTTAATCGTGTTTGAAGGAAACATTTCGTGTAAATGGTATTGTTGGAGATAAAGTGTCATTGTGTGCAATTTTCATATAGTAACGAGTTTTGTATATTCTGTAAATGATTACGCGGTCGATGAAAAAGGCAAAAATGATGGACAGTGAGAATGACGAAATTGTTGACATGGCGAACTCGCCAACACAGGACAACAGTATGATGAATAATGGAGTTGAAAACAATGTAATAAGTCGGGAAAATAGTCCGGAACCACTTCAAAATTTTTCTCAATCAGAAAATTCACAGAATACGAGATTAACGACAGAAGATATGCAGCGGCTAATGGGTGCAATATTAAATTTGGGATCTCGGTTAGACTCACAAATGGGAACAATGGAAGCACGGTTTGACTCACTGGGATCACAGATGGGAACTTTGGGATCTGTATTAAAAACTGATATGGGAACACTGGAAACACGGTTAGATTCACGAATAGGGACATGTTTCAAAAACATGAAAGATGATTTAAAGAAAGAAATTAGAGAAGAAGTACAACCGATTTTGAATTCTCACAATAATAGATTAATTGCAGTAGAGATTAGACAAAGGGAACAAGATAGAGAACAGGAAGAAAGAGATCGCGTGATAGTACAAAAATTTTCAGAGTTAAATTTACAACGTGCACACGATAAGGAAGAAATATTTGAGAGAATCGAGGAATCCGTACCAAATGACAGATTAAATAACCTAACACAACAATATGAACAGTTAACTACCAAATGTGTCAACACTGAAACCCGAGTCGCGACACTTACGGAAGACGTAGGTAAACAGAAAGAAAAAATAGGTGACTTATCGGAAAGAGTTGAGGAGATTTCAGATAAACTGACAAGTCTTAGTTTAAATGGGGATAGAGATTCAGATGATACAGCTCCATTACCATTTGCAGAAACCGAAGAGTACCAGAACATAAATAAGCATGTTGAAAATCAGGGAAAATTTAATGAACGCGTCAAAACGGGATCTGAGGATTTACAAAAGCAAGACAAACATATTGAAAGCGAAAATGTAGGAAAAGACAGCAAAAGAAATTTAGAATTACAGGTAGCAGAGGGGTTTGAAGAAAGTAATTTGTTTCATTTACGGGATGCAACAAGAGAGCGCCAGACGCGGGAACTTGACAATAATCGACATTGGGACTGGGACAGACGCGGTAGGTCTTTGTCGCCGCGAGGCGGAAGCTTTGACTGTAAACACTTCTTGACTGTTCGGAAATTTAAGATCTTCCGCAATTCTAGGAATGACATACGTCCATGTTCATGGTTGGATCGATTTACGTACGCACTTCCGCCAGATGTGCCACAAAGTCACAAACTGAAATTAATGTGCAGCTATTAAAGTCCTCAGGGGTTCACTACACTAGGTGAATATGTGCCGTAGCGATCACAGGGCCCCGAGCTGTAGTGGTGTTATTTCCCTTTTATTTTTCTGCACCGCTGCCTACTCTTTCACTATTCTTTGCATCTATAAAAACAACTCTTCTACTATCCATCTATCTAGACAGTAGATAAAGATTAACCGGATATGACGATTTTACCCAAAAGTGACTTTGGAAATTACCGTTTGGACTTACTATATTTTCTGCAGCATTCATTCGTAATTTAAACGAAATTTTACCTGTTTATCTTCGTGACAATATTACTTCATATGTTAACGATATTCTTATTGCTAAACGTTCCTGGAATGTGCATAACAAAATTTTTGGATTCATTATTACGTATTTTTGCAAGAGTTGGCATCACAGAGAACTTGGAAAAATCAGAATTTGGTCGTTCTCAGGTGAAATTTCTCGGTCACATTATTTCTACAGAAGGTATTCTCCCTGATCCAGAGAAACTAGACGCTATTCGTAATTATGCTGTTCCTACCACAAAACGTGATGTTCGTAGTTTCCTTGGTGTCTGTAATTTTCTTAGACGCTTTGTTAGATTGGACAATTTGGCCACACCTCGTTTATGTGAACTATCTGGAAAGAAATCTAACTGGTGTTGGGATGAGGAAGCTCAGTCAGAATTTGAACAACTTCGTGATGCTTTAGTTGCTGCTCCACTTCTTTCACACCCGGATTTATCAAAAGATTTTTGTTTGGCAACGGATTCATCATACAAAGGCCTAGGGGCACATTTATTTCAAGAGATAGAAGAAAACGGCGTTGTAGTACAGAAGACAATTGCATTTGGAAGTCGTGTTCTCTCTAAATCAGAGAAGAATTATTCGATTACGGAACTTGAAGCTTTGGCTGTTGTTTGGGCTTTCACAAAATTTCGCACATTTTTGTTCGGTAGACATACTAAGGTTTACACTGATCATCGAGCTTTGGAATTTCTTATGTCGACAAAATTAACTCATGGCAGATTGTCACGATGGGCGTTGTACCTACAGGAATTTCATTTTAGTATTGTTTACATACAGGGATCTTCAAATATTGTTGCTGATGCTTTATCACGTGCACCTATGGGTTTGAAACAAAGTGCTGAAGAGGACTGCAAAGAAAACCATTATTGTTTGATGTACATTCAAGGTGTTGCGTTTGAGAACTTTATCTCATCTTCGCTCCAGGACATCGGTAAGGAGCAAAATAAGGATCCAATCTGGAAGGACATTAAGGAGAAGTGGAGGAGAAAGGAAAGCGTAGCGATTAGACAGCATTATTTAGTTCGCAATGACATTCTTTTTAAACGGAAATCGGTCGACAACTCTGTTTGGTTAGTTTGTATTCCTGATGAGTGGGTCAATAAATTGATTTGGTACACACATTTCAGTTATGCGCACTTTGGTCCCAGAAAATGCTTTCATAAATTACGAGGAAATTGCTACTTCAGTAATATGGAAAAACGTATTCGATCTGTTCTTGCCAAATGCAAATTATGTCAAAAGGCTAAGCCGCCAACTGTTTCTCACAGAGCACCGTTGTTTCCTATCATTCCAGCGAAATTAAAGGAGATGGCTGCAGTCGATTTGTTCGGTCCAGTGGTTCGTTCTACTAATGGTTTTGCGTACATTTTCGTAGCAGTGGAACTGACATCAAAATATGTGTGTTTTACACCGTTACGCAAAGCAACAGCTCGTTCAGTATCTAATGCTTTCATCAAACATTTTCTTAAAGAAGTGGGTCACGTTGATAAGGTTATATCAGATAATGGATCACAGTTTCGCTCTAAAATTTGGCTTCGTACTCTACGGCGTCGTAAAATTAAACCAATCTTCATTTCACTTTTTCACCCTCAATCTAATGCTTCAGAGAGATGGATGAAGGAAATCAATAAATTGTGCCGTCTTTATTGTCATCAGAATCACAGAACTTGGGATCAGTATCTTCATATTTTTCAAAACATTCTGAATGAACTTCCTAATGACTCAACTTCTTTACCGCCTCTATTGATATTAAAAAATAAAGTACCAACAAATCGCATTTCTGAAATCGTTCCTTTTCCGCCTTCACGGAAACTGCGGCATTCTGAAGTTGTCAACCTGGCTCTACAAAATATTGCATCGGCGGCTGCTAGAAGAGAGAAATCAGCTAAGCGTCCTGGTCGTTTAAAAATCTTGTCAGTTGGCCAGAAGGTGTTAATTAAGTCCCACCGTTTATCTCATAAAGGAAAAGGCTTATGTCGCAAATTTTTTCTGCTTTATAACGGTCCGTATAGAGTTCGCAAAATTATTCATGATAACACTGTTGAAGTAGAAACTCTTAAATCTCGGCGCTCTAAGGGAATACATCACATATCTAATGTTAAAATTTTTGTGGAATGACATACTTCTGAGAAACCAACAGTTGTACGTAAACACACGGAGAATGCAAGGATACCGCGCCGTGTTCCGGCGGCGGCACATACTCAAAGCAACAGTCAGTCTGCGCGCCGCACAAGGCAGTCGTTGACCGCAAACAATCACTTCCTACGTCACGCGCCTACAGCTGATCGAGCGCTCAGTGCGAATGCACTGACAGACGTAAATAAATACACAGTTTAATTTCTCCGAATAAATTCTGTATAAAGCTATAAGGACTTCATAAATTATGTTATTAACGTTCAGTATTTTTCAGGATACGGTTGTATAAAGTATTTAAGACCTTCAGGTAAATTCTATGCGTGTCCGACGTTAAGACGACTTGCTTTGGAGAAAATTTTCAGGAAGAAGGTCATTTCGAAGAAGAAAGTAATAAACAAAAAAAGGTAACGGTTAATTGAGCTTATTTTTCAGGTAACAGAATTCCACTTAGGTACGTACTTTAAACGTAATTTGCTGCTTGCGATTACGTGATTCATACTTTGTGCTAATTTCATGTTCTATGAATTTACTAGTGAAGCGACGTGCTTACGCATGTTAACTGATTTTGACAATGATTGACTAATGAACAGGGTTGTTATTTGTATATATTATGCATCGCTTGGCTGCTATGCTTTTTCACTGATGTCATATTTTTTTATTATGTGCCTGCTGTGCTTATTAATTTAAATTATAATTGTCACCTGATTAATTGTGCTGATGTGGTTAGATATGTAAGTTATACTTTGTGATTTATCTGCTTGCGCCTTCATGGGTACTTATTAAGATTACATATGAACATTTATTTGCTTATGTCGATGTGATGCTAATGACCTGTTTATTGTGTAAGGCATGTTTGCTGCTGTGCGTATGGATTGCATATTTACACATTTCTGTTTTGTTGTCATAACTACTCTTCAATTTAGTATATAGAAATGCTGATATACTGTGTACGAACATAGAGTTTAGGTTACACTGTGGTATTAATTATAGATTGTTCGCTTGGCAGAGCCTCGTTGTAAGAATTGTGCTGCATCCACTTGTTGACATTCTGTTCTCTACTGCTATATTTACTCGCTATTGCATGTTTTGCTTACGCTCAGTGCCTTATATTTTTAAGATAAGAAAATGAACTGCTATAATCCGACGAACGACATTAGTAAAAGAAAGTCATAGAAGTCACATGAGCTGAGGTTTTATGGAAGCTGTATAAATTTATGCTAATAGGAAGGAAGCTAACGACATGACAGACCAAAACTAGGTTTAGACCATTGACAGTATTACACTGCATTTTCGTGAGCAATTGAAATAGGAAGTGACAATTGACACAAAAAATACTCCACATGTTTGCTTCTGCTATGATTCTTGAAGTGGTGTACACACTGTGAAATGTTATGATCATTCACACTCCGTAATCGTACTTAATTACTGAGAGTTATTCGAACTAAGGTCTGTTAGAGGTCATGTATGCATTTCTTTTATTTAATGATGGACAAGGAACCAAAATGTATCTTATAATTTATAATGAGTAGAAAATTTGGGTCAGATGGATTACACAGAGGTTGTGTGTGGACACTGTGTCTTCGGATTGTATGGGATGATAAATTGAAGTTGCACTAGGATTTTGTCTGTACTTGTTCGAGGAGACTGACTAGAGGAAAGAGTTGTTATGGAAGTGAAATGATATTGGTGCTGAGGTTTATATGTATCGACGTATTATTGAGGTATTGAGATTAGGTGAAGTAGATGATTATTGGAGTTTTCGTGGACAAAAGGTAAGATAAATGATATTGATGATCGACGTATTGAAAAGGTATTAGTGAAGTATTGAGATTAAGTTGATGATTATTGGAGTTTTGGTGGATAAGAGGTAAAGTAAATGAGGAGCATATTTTTTTTTGTTGGTCCATATGGAACAAGGAGGATAAAGATGGCAGACTAGAACACTCAAGTAGAAGGAAGATTGTCTACACACACACTTTGTCAAATCACTAAGCAGTATACACTTTTTTTTGAAGAGAGGAAGTATTTGCATATCTTGGCTCACTGACAGTTGTTCAGCAACAGTACAATTTGATCTGGCTTGGCAAACATTGGTCTTCACATGATGACTATGACGTTGACTTAACTATTATTGACTGTTATACATTGCTGCCACTACTACTTGATACACATAATGAACATAAAATTTCGACAGAATTGCATTTACACAGTTAACACTATTCAATTACACAGTAGCACTAATGTGGATGAAAGATGAGTGAGTGTGTTTTGTGTGTTTTCCTTTTATAATCCCAGAGAAGTGATCCCAACCTATCTCCTAAATATTATTTCACTTGTTTGTTGTGGCTTGCACTGACACCCATAAATATTATAGGTTAACTGTTATTGTGTACTGTAATAGTTAATGTGACAATTACCTGATATCATTTGTGTGTTTATTATGATTTGTATGTTTAGTGTAAGAGCATTGATAATAATTTGTTAAAGAAATTGTATGTGCATTCAAACTATTATTCATGACTGAACTGTCTCAGTAGTTATGGTGAATAGTATGGACTGTTACTTGCACTTTTTCTACATGATTGGTGCTACAAGGATATGTTTAATTTCTGCTGATGAACTGTGTGATCAGTGATTGTAAAAAAATTATGGACTGTTACTTGTACCTTCTCTACATGATTGGTGCCACTAGGACATGTTTAATTTCTGCTTATAAACTCTGATGAACAGTGTGATCAGTGATACTAGATTTTATGTAACTGCTTCTGCTGAGAAATGTGACTTGTTGCTGTGTGTACCTGCTCAACATTGCTGGGTACCACTGATGGACTGCTTCTACTGAAATGATGTTGCTTCTTGCTGTCTGCACCTGATCAACATTGCTGGTGCCACTGATGGATTGTTTCTACTGAAAAGATGTCACCTGTTGCTGTGTGCACCTGATCAACATTGCTGGTGCCACTAATGGACTGCTTCTACTGAAATGGTGTTACTTGTTGATGTCTGCAGCTGCTCAACATTGCTGGGTGCCACTGATGGATTGCTTCCACTGAAATGAAGTCACCTGTTGCTGTGTGCACCTGATCAACATTGCTGGTGCCACTAATGGACTGCTTCTACTGAAATGGTGTTACTTGTTGGTGTCTGCACCTACTCAACATTGCTGGGTGCCACTGATGGATTGCTTCTACTGAAATGAAGTCACCTGTTGCTGTGTGCACCTGATCAACATTTCTGGTGCCACTAATGGACTGCTTCTACTGAAATGGTGTTACTTGTTGGTGTCTGCACCTGCTCAACATTGCGGGTGCCACTGATGGACTGCTTCTATTGAAAAAATGTTACTTATTGGTATTTGCACCTGTTGACCATTGCTGGGTGCTACTGCTGGAACTGTCAACTGCTTATTCTTGGGCTATGGAAAGCGTTTATGTGAATATTTGTATAAACTGATTTTTTTGTGTATTACTGTTTGTGGAAAGTTATGAGACTCTTACCTGCACATATTCGTCATTGCTGACGCTATTGATTGAACTGTTTAACCACATAATACTTGTGTAAACTTATGTAAAGTCACATGTATGAAAGAATTTGTATTGCTTACTGTATTCTATATAATAGGTTATTGAAAGGTCAGTGCAAAGCCAAAATTTTATCTAGTTATATGATATTTACGTATTAATATTATCTTTTATTTTTGTCTGTATTTTTTTTGACGAATTTGGTGGTATTTTCACCACCAATGCTGGCAAAAATACCATCAAATTCTAGCCGTGGAGGAAGGGCATATGAAAGGTGGCTACACTGAGCCACAGCGCCAGAGATCGCTAGAGAGCATTGTTCCGCCGCCTCCACTGGCACAGTGAGTGTTGAGATGTGGTAGTAGTCAGTGCTTGTCGAGGACTCGTAGTAGTCAGTTCGTGTTCAGATGTGCTAGTAGAGAGTGCTTGCTGAGATGTGATACTGAAAAGTTCTTGTTGAGATGTGATAGTAGCGAGTCGGTGTGGAGAGATTGTAATGTCTAGAGTGCTTTTCATCAATATAAATTAAGGTAACAAACTACTTTTCTTTTCTTTCTCATTGTTTCAGTGTCCTGAATAATGCGTCATTACAGGTTCAGTCAACAAAGCATCTGGCTTGTGTTCTTGTATTAGAGTGTAATTCTGGTTTTCTTGAGTAATTATGGTATTTCTATTTTCTTTAATTAATTCAGTATAAATGATATTTAAAATTTCTTGTGTTGTTGAAGAACAACCGTGCCAGATGCGTACGTTGAGTCATACTTCCACACACAGAACAGTTACACTTGTGCTTTGGTTTCGTAGGTTTGACGAATTTGGTGGTATTTTCACCACCAATGCTGGCAAAAATACCATCAAATTCTAGCCGTGGAGGAAGGGCATATGAAAGGTGGCTACACTGAGCCACAGCGCCAGAGATCGCTAGAGAGCATTGTTCCGCCGCCTCCACTGACAGTCATTATTGAGATGTGCTAGAAGGCAGTGCTTGTCCAGGACTCGTAGTAGTCAGTTCGTGTTCAGATGTGCTAGTAGGGAGTGCTTGCTGAGATGTGATACTGAAAAAGTCTTGTTGAGATGTGGTAATAGCGAGGCGGTGTGGAGCTATATTGTAATTATGAGAGTGATTTTGGTCAATATATGAAGGTAACGAAACTTGATTTATTTTTCATTATTTCCATGTTTTAAATAATGTGTCATTACAGGTTCAGTCAACAAAGCATCTGGCTTGTGTTCTTGGATTAGAGTGTAATGGTGGTTCTCTTGAGTAATTATGGTATTTGTATTTTCTTTAATTAATTCAGTATAATGTTATTTAAAAATTGTTGTGTTGTTGAAGAAGAACCGTGCCAGATGCGTACGTTGAGTCACACTCCCACACACAGAACAGTTACTCTTGTGCTTGTTGTTGCGTTGGTTTTATAGTTGCTGGGGACTTAATTAATTAACTGTGTTAATGAAAATTTCCATTTCATTCTTTGTTGTTGTTCTATGCAGTCAGATAGCGTAATAATACTAGTCAGGGCCAACCGTTACGAGACTTCGTAACCGAACAGACAGCTACTAAAACGAAAAATTAAAATTATTTGCATTCACATTTAATTAAGCCCCCTGGCAGGGTCGCCACGTGCATGGGGGCTTAATTATAATAGAATGGAAATAATTTTAATTTTTTGCTTTAGTAGCTGTATGTTCGGTTACGAAGTCTCGTAAACGGTTGGCCCTGACTAGTATTATTACGCTATCTGACTGCATAGAACAACAACAAAGAATGAAATGGAAATTTTCATTAACACAATTAATTAATTAAGTCCCCAGCAACTATAAAACCTACGAAACCAAAGCACGAGTGTAACTGTTCTGTGTGTGGAAGTATGACTCAACGTACGCATCTGGCACGGTTGTTCTTCAACAACACAAGAAATTTTAAATATCATTTATACTGAATTAATTAAAGAAAATAGAAATACCATAATTACTCAAGAAAACCAGAATTACACTCTAATACAAGAACACAAGCCAGATGCTTTGTTGACTGAACCTGTAATGACGCATTATTCAGGACACTGAAACAATGAGAAAGAAAAGAAAAGTAGTTTGTTACCTTAATTTATATTGATGAAAAGCACTCTAGACATTACAATCTCTCCACACCGACTCGCTACTATCACATCTCAACAAGAACTTTTCAGTATCACATCTCAGCAAGCACTCTCTACTAGCACATCTGAACACGAACTGACTACTACGAGTCCTCGACAAGCACTGACTACTACCACATCTCAACACTCACTGTGCCAGTGGAGGCGGCGGAACAATGCTCTCTAGCGATCTCTGGCGCTGTGGCTCAGTGTAGCCACCTTTCAACTAAAAGGTATCAGATAGATTATATAATGGTAAGACAGAGATTTAGGAACCAGGTTTTAAATTGTAAGACATTTCCAGGGGCAGATGTGGATTCTGACCACAATCTATTGGTTATGAACTGCAGATTGAAACTGAAGAAACTGCAAAAAGGTGGGAATTTAAGGAGATGGGACCTGGATAAACTGAAAGAACCAGAGGTTGTAGAGAGATTCAGGGAGAGCATAAGGGAACAATTGACAGGAATGGGGAAAAAATACAGTAGAAGAAGAATGGGTAGCTCTGAGGGATGAAGTAGTAAGGGCAGCAGAGGATAAAGTAGGTAAAAAGACGAGGGCTAATAGAAATCCTTGGGTAACAGAAGAAATATTGAATTTAATTGATGAAAGGACAAAATATAAAAATGCAGTAAATGAAGCAGGCAAAAAGGAATACAAACGTCTCAAAAATGAGATCGACAGGAAGTGCAAAATGGCTAAGCAGGCATGGCTAGAGGACAAATGTAAGGATGTAGAGGCTTGTCTCACTAGGAGTAAGATAGATACTCCCTACAGGAAAATTAAAGAGGCCTTTGGAGAGAAGAGAACCACTTGTATGAATATCAAGAGCTCAGATGGCAACCCAGTTCTAAGCAAAGAAGGGAAAGCAGAAAGGTGGAAGGAGTATGTAGAGGGTTTATACAAGGGCGATGTACTTGAGGACAATATTATGGAAATGGAAGAGGATGTAAATGAAGATGAAATGGGAGATAAGATACTGCGTGAGGAGTTTGACAGAGCACTGAAAGACCTGAGTCGAAACAAGGCCCCGGGAGTAGACAACATTCCATTAGAACTACTGATGGCCTTGGGAGAGCCAGTCATGACAAAACTCCACCATCTGGTGAGCAAGATGTATGTGACAGGCGAAATACCCACAGACTTCAAGAAGAATATAATAATTCCAATCCCTAAGAAAGCAGGTGTTGACAGAAGCGAAAATTACCGAACTATCAGTTTAATAAGTCACAGCTGCAAAATAGTAACGCGAATTCTTTACAGGCGAATGGAAAAACTGGTAGAAGCGGACCTCGGGGAAGATCAGTTTGGATTCCGTAGAAATGTTGGAACACGTGAGGCAATACTAACCTTATGACTTATCTTAGAAGAAAGATTAAGAAAAGGCAAACCTACGTTTCTAGCATTTGTAGACTTAGAGAAAGCTTTTGACAACATTAACTGGAATACTCTCTTCCAAATTCTGAAGGTGGCAGGTGTAAAATACAGGGAGCGAAAGGCTATTTACAATTTGTACAGAAACCAGATGGCAGTTATAAGAGTCGAGGGGCATGAAAGGGAAGCAGTGGTTGGGAAAGGAGTGAGACAGGGTTGTAGCCTCTCCCCGATGTTATTCAATCTGTATATTGAGCAAGCAGTAAACGAAACAAAAGAAAAATTCGGAGTAGGTATTAAAATGCATGGAGAAGAAGTAAAAACTTTGAGGTTCGCCGATGACATTGTAATTCTGTCAGAGACAGCAAAAGACTTGGAAGAGCAGTTGAACGGAATGGACAGTGTCTTGAAAGGAGGATATAAGATGAACATCAACAAAAGCAAAACGAGGATAATGGAATGTAGTCAAATTAAATCGGGTGATGCTGAGGGGATTAGATTAGGAAATGAGACACTTAAAGTAGTAAAGGAGTTTTGCTATTTAGGGAGCAAAATAACTGATGATGGTCGAAGTAGAGAGGATATAAAATGTAGACTGGCAATGGCAAGGAAAGCGTTTCTGAAGAAGAGAAATTTGTTAACATCGAGTATAGATTTCAGTGTCAGGAAGTCGTTTCTGAAAGTATTTGTATGGAGTGTAGCCATGTATGGATGTGAAACATGGACGATAACCAGTTTGGACAAGAAGAGAATAGAATCTTTCGAAATGTGGTGCTACAGAAGAATGCTGAAGATAAGGTGGGTAGATCACGTAACTAATGAGGAGGTATTGAATAGGAGTGGGGAGAAGAGAAGTTTGTGGCACAACTTGACTAGAAGAAGGGATCGGTTGGTAGGACATGTTTTGAGGCATCAAGGGATCACAAATTTAGCATTGGAGGGCAGCGTGGAGGGTAAAAGTCGTAGAGGGAGACCAAGAGATCAATACACTAAGCAGATTGAGAAGGATGTAGGTAGCAGTAGGTTCTGGGAGATGAAGAAGCTTGCACAGGATAGAGTAGCATGGAGAGCTGCATCAAACCAGTCTCAGGACTGAAGACCACTACATATACATGTCGTAGGCCTCTAACGTACACAAGGAAATTGACTATAAGTACCAGTAAAACAATATAAACATTTATTTTACAACGATGTAAAAATACAGTTAAGTTTTTCCTATTTAAAGAATCTTATTTTATTACACTGGGCTACCGAATACAGGATTCTGCTGTTGTTGTTTTCAGAGGAACCACTTTTAAGGTATTATGTCGTAGGCCTTTAAAGTACCCAAGAAAACTGACTATAAGTACCAGTAAAAAATATAAACATTTATTTTACAACGATGTAAAAAATGCAAGTAAATTGTTCCTTCGTGAAGAGTCTGATTTCATTACACTGGGGATACTGAATACAGGATTATGCTGTTGCTCTTTTCGGAGGAACCACTTTTAGAGGCACTATGTCGTACTCCTCTAAAGTACACAAGGAAACTGACTGTAAGTACCAGTAAAAAAACATAAATATTTATTGTACAACGATGTTGAAAATACAAGTAAGTTGTTCCTATCTAAAGTGTCTTATTTTATTACACTGGGCTACTGAATACATGATTCTGCTGTTGCTCTTTTCCGAGGAACCACTTTTAGAGATAGTATGTCGTAGGCCTCCAAAGTACACAAGGAAACTGACTATAAGTACCAGTAAAAAAACATAAACATTTATTATACAACGATGTAAAAAATAAAAGTAAGTTGTTCCTATTTAAAGAGTCTCATTTTATTACACTGGGCTACTGAATACTGGATTCTGCTGTTGCTCTTTTCGAAGCAACCACTTTTAGAGGTATTATGTCGTAGGCCTCTAAAGTACACAAGTAAACTGGCTATAAGTACCAGTAAAAAAACATAAACGTTTATTATACAACGATGTAAAATATAAAAGTAAGTTGTTTCCGTGTAAAGAGTCTTATTTTATTACACTGGGGTACTGAATACTGGATTCTGATGTTCCTCTTTTCGGAGGAACCACTTTTAGAGGTATTATGTCGTAGGCCTCTAAAGTACATAAGGAAACTGACTACAAGTACCAGTAAAAAAACATAAACATTTGTTTTACAACGATGTAAAAAGTAGAATAAGTTTTTCCCACGTAAAGAGTCTGATTTCATTATTCTGGGGCTACTGTACACAGGATTCTGCTGTTGATGTTGTCGGAGGGACCACTTTCTGACTTATTGTGTCGTAGGTTTTTAGCACATTCCAGAGGTTACAAACACAGAGGTTCTCCATTTCAAGCGATGTCTGTCTTCCTTCCACCGGTTCCTCCACAGGAAGTGTACATCATTAGTCAAACATTAACGATTGAGAGATGCAAGTCCACATTTAACAATGTAGATGAAACGGTATGGCCCCTGTCGGCATTATACAGCTTGCTGTATCTCTCAGGGTGATAAAATACCGTCTATATTCGCCTGAGTGATCAAGTTGGTTGACTGGACTCGTCATGGTGTGGAGAAGATTCAAAGTTCTTCTCAGATGATATGTCGGCAAACGAGCGTCCTTTGGTTTCAGGAATGAAGAACCACACGAAGATAATCCCTAGGAAAGAGCACGTCGCGAAAAACCAGAAAGGTATAAAAGCACCGTAGGCGTCGGTGACCACCTGGAACAGCTTGGTGTCGCTGAAGCCCAACACCGCCACCAAGATGTAAACGGAGGAGGAGGCCAGCACTCGAAGCGAAGGCGGCACCAGCTCGTTGGGCATCACCCATAGCAGAGAGTTCAAGCCCATGCCGTAGGACACCTGAAACAGGAATCACCGTGCATGTTTCGTCAACTTAGTACTACCGAACAGTTCAGTGATCTGATTTTCGCATGCGGAACTAGCCGACTATGCCATTCTGCACTCACAAAGCAAGCTATGTTGTTGATTTCAGGTGTGGAGCGCACAAAATTTCTTACGAATAGTTTTCTGAATAAATGCCTTTAAATGGTGAATTTACTACTGTTTTAAAATTTGTTAGCGTCATTTTTTAAAAGTATACGAGCTCATACATCCTGGCTGAGTAGCATTTTTACGGTTTTGGAAAAAGGTGAATTCATCGTCAATGCTGCAAACAGCCTAGGTCAACATTCGATAACGTTTCATCTCCAGAAAAGCCTTTTTGTACACTAAAGCGCCAAAGAAACTGGTGTATGCAACCGTATTCAAATACAGAGATATGTAAACAGTCATAATACGGCGCTGTTGACGGCAACGCCTATATAAGACAATTGTCCGGCGCAGTTGTTAGATCGGTTGCTGCTGTTACAATGGCAAGTTATCACGTTTTAAGTGAGTCTGGACGTGATGTTATAGTCGGCGCACGAGCTTCTCCGAGGTGGTAGTAAAGTGGGGATTTTCCTGTACGACCATTTCACGAGTGTACCGTGAATATCAGGAATCCGGTAAAAGAACAAATCTCCGACATAGCTGCGACCGGAAGAAGATCGTGCAAGAATGGTACCGATGTCGACTGAAGAGAATCGTTCAACTTGACAGAAGTGCAAGCCTTCCGGAAATTGCTACGGATTTAAATGCTGAGCCATCAACAAGTGTCAGCGTGCGAACCATTGAATGACACATCATCGATATGGTCTTTCGGAGCCGAAAGCCGACTCGTGTACACTTGATGACTGCACGACACAGAGCTTTACGCCTCGCTTGGGCCCGTCAACTCGGACACTGGACTACTGATGACTGGAAACATGTTGCCTGATTGGGCGAGTCTCGTTTGAAATTGTATAACGCGGATCCACGTTTACGGATATGGAGACCACCCAATGAATCTATGGACCCTGCATGTCAGCATGGGACTGTTATGCTGGTGGAGGCTCTGTAATGGTGGGACGTGTGTAGTTGGAGTGATGTTGGACCCCTGATACTTCTAGATAGGTGACACAGACGTAAGCATCCTATCTGATCACCTGCATTCATCCATGTCCATTGAGCATTCCGACGGACATGAGCAATTGAAGTAGAACAATGAGACACCCCACACGTCCAGAATTGCTACAGAGTGGCTCCAGGAACACACTTCTGAGTTTAACACTTCCACTGGCCACAAAACTCACCAGAAATGAACATTATTTGGCATATCTATGATGCCTTGCAACGTGCTGTTGAGAAGAGATCTCCACTCCCCCGTACTCTTCCGCGTTCGTTCTCTCCAGAACTATTTTAGACATTGGTTGAGTTCATGCTACGTCGTGTTGCGGCACTTCTGCGTACTCACTGGTGGGGGGGGGGAGGAGGGGGAGCTACACGATATTAGGCAGGTGTATCAGTTTCTTAGGGTCGTCAGTGTAAAATAGACCAGCAGTAAACTGTTCTCAGAAATTGACGTAGACAGATAAATTATATAGACTAAAGGAGCACCTGAAGATGGGCTTCCAAGGCTCCAAATCCGTCATTTACTGAAATAAAAACTGCGATTTGTAACTGAAGGCATTTTTTTTTTTTTTTTAGTGATGCCTCGGCAAACGTTTAAATAGGCCGTTGTGTTACGACTATGGTCAAATGGTCAAACAGAAGTACTCGTACATGGATTCTGTAGAGCATCGTCGTGCATTTTCTTGTCTGTGGTTGGCTAATTTGGTGGATTACAAAGACAAAAGAAAGGAAATTGTCTTTTGTTTCTTATAAATAAGTGCATCCTGGAAACAACAATGGAAGCCTGTACAAAATTACAACCCATTGTTCGCACCTCAGAGGAATAAAGAAGGGGAGTGATTGTGGGCGCTTGATATGATGAAGACTTCCCGGTTCCTTTACGAACCAATTTGATACATAAGTATGCTGCGTCGATGAAGGAGAATAAAACAACATTAATATCGTATTTGTCACTGAAACAGTTGTTTCTTCTGTTGTGTGATTACTGCAAAGTAATATATTTGGCGTCCAAAGCCTCCAAAGAGTGCGCAAAATTCTACTTCAATTAAGAATCTCACCCTGTACCGAACCTCTCTTCTGTAGAGATGTGAGGGTGAAGCCAAACGATTATATTTTAATAAGAACCCTCGTTGGCCACCACACTCCCCTCCATATATGTAAAGGGAAATGTGTTTTCCTTTTAGTCCTTGTATTCCTGTGATGTCCTTAGATTAGTTAGGTTTAAGTAGTTCTAAGTTCTAGGGGACTGATAACCGTAGATGTTAAGTCCCATAGTGCTCAGAGCCATTTGACCCATTTTTGAACCTTGTATTCCATATACCTCAACGGTGATGAGATATTCAGAGATACATAGTTGCATATTTTTGGACTACTAAGCGTCAACGTTCAGTATGAAATAAGTATTTCAAATTTTGTTGGATGTTGTTGACTTTTACTGACATCATACTTTTCAAAACGATAGTGATGTGTTTGCATATTTTTGGACTACTAAGCGTCAACGTTCAGTATGAAATAAGTATTTCAAATTTTGTTGGATGTTGTTGACTTTTACTGACATCATACTTTTCAAAACGATAGTGATGTGTAATTAGGGTCCTAAACCTGGAAGTATTGAATATGACATGTATTGGGAAAGTCCTATGCTCAGTGTTAAATTTAACTGGAAAATTTAAAACTTTTGTGTAATCTGGTAGAAGACTTTATTAAAACAATAAAAGCTGCCTATATTGCAATATTTTCAAATAATGGACACAATGAACCCCATGTTCCCGCCGCTCCGCTGGTATAGGAGAGTTAACGGAATTTTCGAAGGTTTCCAGCAGTGCTTCAAAAACTTCTGAGACGTTGTTAGATTTCGATGCAGTGCTGAAATGGAATATCATACGACAGTGATGTTCCCCAGTAGCAAGAATTCGAAATATCAATTGCCTCTGGTAGCGCGATTGTGTAGTTTCTATTTTCCTTCGCTATATGTGGTCCAACGTGATGAAGTATTACTCTAAAACCGTGAGTACAGTTAAAGAGAATACTACTTGCCGTCATATCTCTTCCGCTACACTCGCACGTGCATTACGTAGAAGGTAGTAACCATCCCAGTAATTTTGCTGCTTTCTATAATTTTTCGTTATTCCAAAAATGTAGCGGCTGCGGCGACAGTTACTATTAAGAAACTGGACATATTGTCCACTGGAATAGCGTGCACGGTTCTCTCTAGGTGTGTATGTACTCAAGAGACAAACACAGGCAGACGGCGACTAGGAGCGAGGCGGACAAGTATAAACGCTCCTCAAAACCGTCATTTGACCGCCAAATAAAATCAAAGACATGGTGCGTCCTTTGAATTATGGTCATGACCTCAGAGTTCAAGGTGTTTACAGTATTCGACGGTAACTTTACGGTATGTATGTGGGACTGTCTGTGCGAACAGTTTCTCATCCCATTACCACAACTCAAGTACAGAAATCTAGAAAAAAAATCTCTTGCTGCTGAACACAACTTAACGAATAAATATAGGACCTTGTGTCAGTAGGTACAGAGTCTAACCAGTGCTTGAAATTACTGGTATCCAAACATTAAGAAACTGCGAAACTTAGAATGTGTGTTAACAAATTTAACTGGAATACGCACATCACAGGTATCAATGTCCTAAAACCAGCAGATGAAACCGAATGACTGCATGAGATTAATGTCGCGTATAATACAAGGGTGTTCAGTAAGTAACGCAACACAATTTTTCTCGGCCATTTTCGGTTACCAAAATGGGGAATTTGTTGTGCGACATAATAAAATATTCCTGCTTCAAACCATGCAGTTTCATGAAGTTCCGATAGGTGCCCGCGCTACACATAGCCTTGAAAATGGCGTTTGCAACGACGGTGCGTTCCAGGCAAAGAGCTGTTACAGATTTTCTTTTGGCGGAAAACCACAGCATCGCAGATAATCATAGGCCTTGCAGAATGTCCACGTACTCTCGACAGTGAACAAAAGCATGACGAGTCGTTGGGTGGGGCGTCTGTCATCATCGCAACAAGGTCCGACAAACTTGTTCCATCTCCCAGGTGCCGGCCGGCCACACACGCCTGCCACTGCTACAACGCTGGACATGCGGACACTCAGATAAGAGGTGATCGACGGATCGCAACCAAACACCTTGCTGCTTAACTGGATGCGTCTTTGGTAGTGCTGACACACCCAAAGACTGTGCCAACCTGGTTCTCCGCCGCCTAACAGGAGGCCATAAACAGAACCAAGGATGTATTCTGTGGAAACCAGTACGTGGATATGGGGAGGTTATTGACTCAGTTAGACGTTGACTCCGTCGTCAACCGGTAGTGTGGAAACAGGGTTTTGTAGCCAAATGAGCGGAGAATAATATGACATATTGGAATCTTCGATAAAACCAACTTCCACTCAGAAAAAACATTTCTTTTTAAACGCCTCTCGTACATACTGATGGGAACAAAAGCTCTGCGAGTGGTGAATCATCTCCTAGGCTTCTAGGAGGTATAGAGGGGTTCGGTACACAAAGTTTTAATAAGGATTCCATGTCCGCAAATGTGCCGTTTGAACATAAAATAAGGTTGATTATTGGAACACTTTGAAATCTCCCAATTCTCACTTATACTGGTAAAAGGGCGCAGACGTCAGTTCCTTTTGTAATTATGACCTCACGTACAATTTTCGCCCGATTACAACGACGCCACTTTGGACTCGCACTCGGAGAGAACGTCCGGCCATCCACACTTAGGCTTTCCTCGATGTCCCTAAATCGTGCTAGGTGAATGCCGGAGTGGTTTCTTTGAAACGGCTCAGTCGATTTCCAACACGAGCGACTGAAACGTTTAGAACGTATGATCCGTCTGTAACGCGCCGACGTCGTCTGGATTTTAAACTCTAGTCTTCCATCCTTTTTTCTCAACTACGGCTTACAGAAACTGGTGCGTTCGTAGCTAGGAGGGTAGACTGTGGTGCTCCTTGGACGAGCAGCACTATCGACTTTGAAGAGGATATCCTTCGTCACCTAGAGAGAATCTGCCGACGAGTACTCGAAACATTGCCCACGCCGTGCGTTTCTGTGTGCCAAAGATATCAAAACTCTTTTTCTCTATTGTATGCACACTATGAAGCAGGTGATTTGAAAGTAACTTGATCGTTAAACTTATTTTACTTGCAAGCGGTACATTTTCCGACATGGATCTCTTATTGAAACTCTTATACAAAGCAACGTCTGTATTTCCTAGAAGCCTGTGATAGGAAATGTGAAGCACCCTGTATACAGGGTGTTTCACAATTCCTGTATACATACTGTCCCAGGAAGAATGGTCAGTATTAATGGATATTGCAGCAAAGATCATTCGAATCAAAAAAGTCTAGTAAACAAGTGTTATTAAATGCATACCTTAACAAGTATCAGCATTTTTTTCGTGTTCAGTAGTGTGAAGCCAAGCTCTTCTATTGCAGTCACTTTGATTTCTATAATTTGGTAGGTGGCAGTATGAATTAAAACAGGAAAAAATATCCAATAAATGTGGGTTCTACACCGTACATCTGTTAGGACATGGACACCTTCGCTACTGTGAAAGACAGCTCTTCTACTGAAAAAGTGACCATAGCTGTTAAGATATGCAGTTTAGAGACCATGTTCACTACACATGTAGCTTCTAATGATCGTTGCTCTCATACCCGTGAATCCTCCTGGGACACACTGTGTATACAGATCGAAAACAAATTCAGGCAATCTGATCCCACATCGCAATTCCTTGCATATGAACAACAAAAAAATTTCTGTACCAGAATCTCGTCCCATGCACGTTTTCGATAAAAATTGTGATCAAGAAGAGGCACTTTCGCAGCACTATAACTGCATGTCCGGTACGTATTTTCATTCAATACCTTGTACTTATTCTGCCCAACCAGTGCAGTGGGTAGAGTTAAGCGCTAGAATACTCGAGTACGAGCGTTCGAGTCAATGTCTAGGTACAATTTTCTATTTTCTAATTTTAGATTGCGTTCTAAGGCATCTCGACTGCTGTGCAACAATGTATCCGTCTTCAAACAAAACAAATGCAATGATTTAATACTAACACGGAAATGACAGCATGATCGTTCCTATTATTTCATTTTCGAAAATTCGTTTTTGGTTTAAACGATTACTCAATTCACTTCCACACACAACACGCCTTCCCGTTTTCCGGTCCGTTGTAAGAATAGCTTCGGTTTTCTTGAGTCACTCTGCGAGATGCGTGTGTACCACAGGAGTATGATATAAATTTCCTATTTTTGATGATCTTTGTAACAGACAGGGTGAATAACATCCGTAACCAGTACTATGCGGCCTCATAACGAAACACGATTACCCATGTATTACGTACTACCCTGTGCAAACACTTAATTGAATGTGGGTTCCACAGCACAACTGAAATAATATACATTTAAGCACTGTTAAAGTTAGCGTACCTGGCTGTCTTGTTATCAGAAAATATTATAACTGACACAATAAAATATCTCCGACAGGTGACAGGCGATGCCGTCTGGGTGATATTTTATCATTTAAAGGTTTTAATATGCATCAAGTAAATTTATAAACAGTTGATTCAGTATAAAGGCCCTTTTAAAATCCATACTGTGATTTGCTGTTTCCCTTAACTACTGGTACAGGCAGCAGCTTTTAAATTGCGAACAACCCCGACCAACAAACAGACTTACTGCACACAACTCAGCTCATACTAGTGGAACACGTATTGCATTTCTATTACAAAAAATGTCCAAGTTCTAGGATCGACAGAGTTTGAGCCCCACGTTCTCTTCTGTTACCAATCGCATGCTGTAGTTCTGAGCTTTGAACAGTTTGTATTGTTCTCGGATGAGGCGTCATTCACCCGTGATGAATTTCCAACAACCGCAACTGCTATTTCTGAAGTGAGGACAATCACCACGCCACCCTCATCGGTGACCACCAGTAGCGAGTCTGTGTCAGCGTATGGATGATCACGTCCAAGATCACCTGATAGTACCTTAGAAGAATGAATTCGGAATTTGGCTGCAATAATTACACGTCTTACGTTTTATTCAAAATAATCTCCATTGCTATTAATAGATTTCTCCCACCTCTGCGGACGGCTATGAATCCCGCGCCAGAAACACAGTTCTTCTGAAGCGAACCAATCAGCGTTTCGTACATTTTCACACGAATTGAAGCGTTGTTCAGTGAGAGCGTTCTCCGGTGATTCAATTAGATGATACTCTGGCGGAGCCAAGTCTGGAGAATAAGCTGCATGTTCTAGTATTTCCCAACTGAACTCAATCTTTCCCCTGACGCGTTTTTCTGTGTGTGGTGGGGCGTTGTCATGGAGCAATACGACTTGTGTTTTGCCTTTTTCCATATTACTATCTTTTTCACGTAATCCTTAATTTAAATCGATCATTTGGTGTTGGTAGCGATCAGTGTTAACGACTTCACCAGGTCTTAGGAGCTCATAATATGTGACACCCTTCTCATTCTACCAAACACAGAGCATTGTCTTCTTTGCAAAGTGATTTGGTCTTGCAGTGGACGTCAATGCCTTGCCTGGATTCACCCATGATTTACGACGCTTATGATTCTCAAAATACACTCCTGGAAATTGAAATAAGAACACCGTGAATTCATTGTCCCAGGAAGGGGAAACTTTATTGACACATTCCTGGGGTCAGATACATCACATGATCACACTGACAGAACCACAGGCACATAGACACAGGCAACAGAGCATGCACAATGTCGGCACTAGTACAGCGTATATCCACCTTTCGCAGCAATGCAGGCTGCTATTCTCCCATGGAGACGATCGTAGAGATGCTGGATGTAGTCCTGTGGAACGGCTTGCCATGCCATTTCCACCTGGCGCCTCAGTTGGACCAGCGTTCGTGCTGGACGTGCAGACCGCGTGAGACGACGCTTCATCCAGTCCCAAACATGCTCAATGGGGGACAGATCCGGAGACCTTGCTGGCTAGGGTAGTTGACTTACACCTTCTAGAGCACGTTGGGTGGCACGGGATACATGCGGACGTGCATTGTCCTGTTGGAACAGCAAGTTCCCTTGCCGGTCTAGGAATGGTAGAACGATGGGTTCGATGACGGTTTGGATGTACCGTGCACTATTCAGTGTCGCCTCGACGATCACCAGTGGTGTACGGCCAGTGTAGGAGATCGCTCCCCACACCATGATGCCGGGTGTTGGCCCTGTGTGCCTCGGTCGTATGCAGTCCTGATTGTGGCGCTCACCTGCACGGCGCCAAACACGCATACGACCATCATTGGCACCAAGGCAGAAGCGACTCTCGTCGCTGAAGACGACACGTCTCCATTCGTCCCTCCATTCACGCCTGTCGCGACACCACTGGAGGCGGGCTGCACGATGTTGGGGCGTGAGCGGAAGACGGCCTAACGGTGTGCGGGACCGTAGCCCAGCTTCATGGAGACGGTTGCGAATGGTCCTCGCCGATACCCCAGGAGCAACAGTGTCCCTAATTTGCTGGGAAGTGGCGGTGCGGTCCCCTACGGCACTGCATAGGATCCTACGGTCTTGGCGTGCATCCGTGCGTCGCTGCGGTCCGGTCCCAGGTCGAGGGGCACGTGCACCTTCCGCCGACCACTGGCGACAACATCGATGTACTGTGGAGACCTCACGCCCCACGTGTTGAGCAATTCGGAGGTACGTCCACCTGGCCTCCCGCATGCCCACTATACGCCCTCGCTCAAAGTCCGTCAACTGCACATACGGTTCACGTCCACGCTGTCGCGGCATGCTACCAGTGTTAAAGACTGCGATGGAGCTCCGTATGCCACGGCAAACTGGCTGACACTGACGGCGGCGGTGCACAAATGCTGCGCAGCTAGCGCCATTCGACGGCCAACACCGCGGTTCCTGGTGTGTCCGCTGTGCCGTGCGTGTGATCATTGCTTGTACAGCCCTCTCGCAGTGTCCGGAGCAAGTATGGTGGGTCTGACACACCGGTGTCAATGTGTTCTTTTTTCCATTTCCAGGAGTGTATATCCATCTTTCATCGCCTGTCACTACTCGATGGAGAAACCACTTTTTTTGTATCTGGCGAGCAGCATTTCACAAGTGGTCTTTCGATTTCGATTTGTTTGCTGTCTTTTATTCAGTTATTGTGGAACCCATTTTCCCCCACCTTCTGCACCTTCCCCATAGCTTTCAACCGAAGAGAAACGGATTTCTGCGTCACATTCAATTGTTCCGCGAGTTCCTCTTGAGTCTGAGTATCATCTTCCTCGAATAAGGCCTGTAATTCTTTGTCTTCGAACTTTTTCGATGGTTTCCCGCGCTCGTCGTTTCTCGCATCAAAATCACCACTTTTGAATTTTTCGACAAACTCGAAACACTGTGTTTTCCCAAGAGCATGTTAACCGAAAGCTTCGACAAGCATTCAGTGGGATTCTGCAGCTGTATTCTTCAAATGACAGTAGAAATCCAACGCTGTCCGCAAATCGTAGTTATTAGGCACAAAACTCGGCATGTTTACGGGTTTCAAAGAGACACCGATGTATGGAACTTGGGTTACTGTGTGTTGACATTCGTCGTCAGCCGTTACACGAAGCAGATGGCGCTGCAGACGCGGCCTCACGGGCCATACGCTGACGGCTAGCACCATCTATAGGGAAATTCCGGTTTCATACTTCTACACCTGGTATTTGCTGTCCCTCGTTTCACTAGTCCACTTTACCTGGTGTTCCTGCGAATGTGCTGTCCCTCTTCTTGGGGAGTGTACCCTTTGTGGTCTACAGAAGGATGTGGGTTCAACGCGACAGTGCACCACCCTAATTCGATGTTAATATCTGTGGGCAGCTGAACAAGAAATGCCTTCATTGTAGGATTGGAATAGGACCTCCTGTCCCAAGGTCAGCGCCATCGTCGTATCTGACACCTTGGACTTTTTCCTCTGAGGTTATGTCAAGACGGTAGTGTATGGAACCCCCCAGGAACGGATTAATATCTGTTTGCTTGGTACCAGGCTGCCTGTCTCCGGGGACGATACACACCAAGGGTTTTTGAGAAAGTGCTGCGGGATTTTAGGCTCCGTTGCCATGAATGCATTGAGACTGGGAATTGCCGCTTTAACAGTTACTATGAGCTACATTGATGTAACGCGTTGTAAACTTTGTATGTCCATGACACATAAATATGCGTTTCCAACCATTGGTTCCCTGTCTCACTATAATCGGTTGTGGGCTCACTATCACCTGTCTGATTTAGACCCAAAAAGTTTGAGTCTCACTGTATATACTAATGAGCTCGAACATTCTGACCACCTGTTTAACTACTTGTTGGTGTGCCTTTGAAGTGCAGTAAAGTAGTGATTCTGCTTGGCATGCATTTGATAAGCCTTGTCAGGTTTCGCGTGGGGATGTTGCACCAGAAGGCTAGGCACAGGTCAAGCAAGCCGGTGGCTGGTAGGTGCAGAGCTGGCGTCCTATGGCTTCCCAGATGTATTCCGTAAGGTTTAACTCTAGCCGAATCAACATCCGTCTCCTATCATGCTCCTCGAGCCATTGTAAGACAATTTTAGTTTTTTGATACGACCAGTTATCCTGCTGCAAACTGCCGTCGCCGCCTGGGAAGTCATCAAGCATGAAGGGACGCAAGTGGGCCGCAATGCTGTTCACGTTTATTCTGGTGCGTTCGATAACTGCCATAGGTCCCACGGAAGACAAGTGAATATTTATGTAGTGTAATACAGCCCCACTGGTCTGCATCTGTGGCACGGTGAATGTTTCGAGCAACTACCAATATGTAAGGCAGCGTATGCGGACACTATCATCGACCTAGAGCAACAAAAATTCATCCGACCAGGCGAAACGTTTAGATTGATCCCGTACCCACTGCTATTGTAACTGTCGTTGTCGTTGAATCAACATGGGTGGATGTAGCAGTCGTCTCCTGCGATGCCCAATGTTCGACGAACATTTACCGATATTCTATGTAAAATTGTGCCTGCAGAAGTATTGTGCTCCACCCACAGATCTTGGCACAGATCACCACCTGTCAAGCTCTATGTAGCGGAATAGCGTCAGACTTCTAAGTTCTGTGATCATGACCATGATGTGCACGTGAAACACCTTCTACATTACGATTTCAGTAACTTTCCATGGATGTTCACAACATTAGCACGCGAGCAGCCGACCAGGTTCGTTGTATGCGAGATGCTCGTTCCCTCACACCAGGCCATTATAATCTGCCCTAAACCAAAGTTAGTGATTTCGGTGGATTTCCCAACTTTCCTCCTTTATCGGCCTTAGAATGTTTCCCCACTCGTCCCTGCTCCGCTTATATACTTTCCTCACCCCGTCAATTGCCTGCAACGCCACCAGGTAGTATTCTGCGTCCGTGGACAATGGTGGCGTTACTTTGGCGCAACAGTCCATATCTAGTAAGATACCATGGACATTTTAGTGCACACAGAATCTAACCAACGGTCGTTTTTTCCGCGTACTTTTCGCGACTGGATCCGGAAATGGGGTACATGAAGTATCCTTCGCCACACACCATGTGAGGCTTGCTATATACAGACGTTGTAATGATACCTTGTAATTCAATGTGCCATGCAGTATTCAGGCTGCCTCGAAGACACACGGAAAGACAAATTTATCATTTATTTTGGTATTAGTTAATGTTGCATAGCAGTAATAACTTTAATTGGAAGGTAGTGCCTATAACGTTTTGCACATGTTTCTTTCGGTACATGAGTGACGCGACATCCGAGTGGGAGCGATAGCAACTTTCCACAGTACAAAAAGAGTATACTTCGCCGAATAAGATTTTTCTATTGTCGGCGGCTGTGCATCGGGAGAACACACTGAATATATTCATTTGTTATGTTTATGGTTATAAAAATGTAGAAGTAAAAGAAAATGTTGTATGTAATGGGAGACGATGTATCTGTATTCAGCTTTGGGCCATGATAATATTTACTTCAAGTTTCACAATACGTAGCACATCTTGTAATCAGCGACTTCGTTTATGAACTACAATATTTACGGTGTTGAGGTGTTTTATGGGTGTCGATAGCAGTCTGAAGATTTGTTACCTTTGAACAATCCTGAGTATTGTAACGAGCACTGGTTAATCGGAGAAAGTAAAGTGTCGTTGAAAGTGCTACGTTATCAGTATCTTTCAATAACAGATATCACGATAAAAGTCAACACCGACTGTTAATGGATATTTTTCAGACTGGAAGAAGGCAATAATTGCCCTAATTTGGAAGGTTATACTACCTCCTGATAGTACCAATGCTTGATTTGAAAACAAGCTGTGTAAATGTTAATACAAAAAAATCTGGAATCTGCTTATGTAAATGCGGAGAGTGGTGCTAACAGTAGTGAAGCAGTCAATGGTTACAATGTCATTGTGCCCATATTACGTGGAATCGCGGAATGGGGAGTTTGACATTTACGTAATGGATTTTACGCCCACATTTCCGTCGCGTTAGCTGCTGAATTATGCGACTAATTACAATCTTTGGATAAACAGTGAAGTACCATCCGTAGTGACGTAGTCGTTTGACACTGGAGCAGCGACACTGAGACCACTCAGTTACTCCTCTTTCGCTGCGCTACTTTATTGCGTGGGCCGCGCATAAGCATTGCAATGTAGAAGTGCAGTCTCCGAGTACACGAAACCTCATACATGAAAACAGGCTCTCTAACCTCACCGTCATTTCCGCTTCAATGACGGCTGTTCGAATGATCCATACTTTTGTAGTACAGGTATCAAGCGAAGAAACCCATACCTGCGAGGGTTGGTTCGACAGTACGAGGGCTATTTGGAAAGTAAGGAACGATCAGTCGCGACATCGAGATCACAGAGAAAAATCAAAACATAGTTGCAATAATTAGCTACATCTTCGAGCTTCTTCTGTACATAGTCGCCGCTCCGGCTTAACTTACATCTGTCGTAGCATGGTGACAACTTTCTAATACCCTCGTAATAGAAGCTAGTCCCCTGTGCTTTCCGACAACTTTCTAAGCTGCACTGCAGGTCGTTGTCTGTCCCAAAATGTTGTATTCATAGTCAGCGGGTCTTCTGAGTGGAGATGAAAATCACAGGGAGCAAAGTCCGGTCTGTATGGTGGGTGATCACTCTCCATCGAAAACGCTGCAGGAGCCTTCTCATTGCTCCTGCAGGATGCGGCCAAGAACCGTCACGAATAAGGAACTGCCTGACATTTACATTATGTGGCGTCGCACGAAATCAGGCGAAATCTCTGGACATAAACCTACACTTGGCGGGAGACAGTTTTCTGTGCATTTATACGTGCTCACTGTGCGCTCAGAACTAAGAAGACTGACGCGACACTATCAAGTGGCATACTAGAGGCATTGACCAAAACTTCTGTGCAAAGCTTCAACGGATTACCACTGTGGTTTTACATCTAATGGTCGATTGTTCCCTACTTTCCGATAGCTCTCGTATCAGTCACCACTTCTAAAAAATAAACTTGACGAAATTAATTTCTCGTTCGTTTGCTGGTACATTCCTGCAGCCCTGGTACTTACTGAAACCTCCGTGCCACAGTATTGTATCCCACCGCTAGACGAACAAAGGGAAAACTATGTAGCTCACTGATAAATTGTAGATGTACTAAAACATTCTGTTTTTGTGGTGTCATGTATCAATTGCAACCTACGGGCGCCGCGGAATTGGCAACTGAAATGCCACTTTCCGTCTGACGCCAACAGTGGTCGCGAGGGGTCTAGAGGACCCAATGGTGCGCGCCCACTGAGCTACGCCTCAAGTTGCTGTGGACTACGAGTACCCCCTGCCACCACGATGTAGGACGACCGGTGGCAGACACATGACCCACTTGTTCTTGGAGCTTCATGGTTACGACTCTATGATTAGTAGAGCGGTCCTCGTCCTAGTTGCTGTTGTATCAGCTGGACTCTCTTTCCAGCTGCATTATATGTAATGAGTCTTTGTTCGTTTGGAAGAATACAAGTTAAGTAAATTATCCGTTTACTGTCTGATAATCATTTCTACTCCTACTCCTGTCCAGCTTCCCTACGCCGACAGTTGCCACACCACTCTGAAGTCCGTCTGTCCTTACCATTGTGAACGAAATTGTACACAACAGTATTGGTGCCTCTAGCGCCATGGAAGTGGAAGAATACTGTGGCGTGGATATTTCAAGGAGGACTACACCTGTGTACGTCTTTCTCGTGCAAGGCAGGAATTTTACTTCCTATTGGGTCTTCTCATGCAAGGTAGGCACGCTAGTTAAATTTTCCGTTCCCCCTGACACACTTCGTTGTTAGTGTAGGGCTCCATCACTACTAATGACGAACTGAAAACGAAAGCACTCAGATATGAGGAAAGGCTAACGTTAGTTACTTACAAAAAAGACAATGAGACCGGTAAGAGGCAACCAGAAGACAGCGTCTGTGGTGCCCTCGTTGGCATAGATGCTGAGGAAGAAGTAGACGCCGAGGGATGTAGTGGCGACGCAGCAGCCACATAAGGAGAACAGCAGCAGTGGCTTCCTACCCAGTCGGTCCACCACAAGGGAGAAGACAGTACAGGACAGCACCGTGCTGCTGGAGACGCCGATGGCCGAAAGCTCCGGGTCCAGCGAGCTGTTACTCTCCACCAGGATATGCAGTGTGTTGGCATTGATGGCGTCGACGCCGCTCAGCACCACACACATCGTGAAGACCATTGATAGCTGTTACCATAAAGCTGATTGTTATAAAAAGAACTTTTAAGGGACATATCTTGACATCTATAAGTAAAATGAACTTCATTAGCCTCAGAAAAATCGTAAAAATGAAGATAAATTCAGAAGTCACATAACGGATTAGTTTTCGATGTGTGTGGTAAGTATACTTGCAGGTATTTAACTGTCACCTCTAAGAGACAGAGCTGCGTCTATTACGGTTATTCCTTCTTTAGATATTCATCCTTCAATTGTTGTTGTTGTTGTTGTTGTGGTCTTCAGTCCCGAGACTGGTTTGATGCAGCTCTCCATGCTACTCTATCCTGTGCAAGCTTCTTCATCTCCCAGTACCTACTGCTACCTACATCCTTCTGAATCTGCTTAGTGTATTGTTCTCTTCGTCTCCCTCTACGATTTTTACCCTCCACGCTGCCCTCCATTGCTAAATTTGTGATCCCTTGATGCCTCAAAACATGTCCTACCAACCGATCCCTTCTTCTAGTCAAGTTGTGCCACAAACTTCTCTTCTCCCCAATCCTATTCAATACCTCCTCATTAGTTACGTGATCTACCCACCTTATCTTCAGCATTCTTCTGTAGCACCACATTTCAAAAGCTTCTATTCTCTTCTTGTCCAAACTGGTTATCGTCCATGTTTCACATCCATACATGGCTACACTCCATACAAATACTTTCAGAAACGACTTCCTGACACTTAAATCTATACTCGATGTTAACAAATTTCTCTTCTTCAGAAACGATTTCCTTGCCATTGCCAGTCTACATTTGATATCCTCTCTACTTCGACCATCATCAGTTATTTTACTCCCTAAATAGCAAAACTCCTTTACTACTTTAAGTGTCTCATTTCCTAATCTAATCCCCTCAGCATCACCCGATTTAATTTGACTACATTCCATTATCCTCGTTTTGCTTTTGTTGATGTTCATCTTATATCCTCCTTTCAAGACACTGTCCATTCCGTTCAACAGCTCTTCCAAGTCCTTTGCTGTCTCTGACAGAATTACAATGTCATCGGCGAACCTCAAAGTTTTTACTTCTTCTCCATGAATTTTAATACCTACTCCGAATTTTTCTTTTGTTTCCTTTACTGCTTGCTCAATATACAGATTGAATAACATCGGGGAGAGGCTACAACCCTGTCTCACTCCTTTTCCAACCACTGCTTCCCTTTCATGCCTCTCGACTCTTATAACTGCCATCTGGTTTCTGTACAAATTGTAAATAGCCTTTCACTCCATGTATTTTACCCCTGCCACGTTTAGAATGTGAAAGAGAGTATTCCAGTCGACATTGTCAAAAGCTTTCTCTAAGTCTACAAATGTTAGAAACGTAGGTTTGCCTTTTCTTAATCTTTCATCTAAGATAAGTCGTAAGGTTAGTATTGCCTCACGTGTTCCAACATTTCTACGGAATCCAAACTGATCTTCCCCGAGGTCCGCTTCTACCAGTTTTTCCATTCGTCTGTAAAGAATTCGCGTTAGTATTTTGCATCTGTGACTTATTAAACTGATAGTTCGGTAATTTTCACATCTGTCAACACCTGCTTTCTTTGGGATTGGAATTATTATATTCTTCTTGAGGTCCGAGGGTATTTCACCTGTCTCATACATCTTGCTCACCAGATGGTACAGTTTTGTCAGGACTGGCTCTTCCAAGGCCGTCAGTAGTTCTAATGGAATGTTGTCTACTCCCGGGGCCTTGTTTCAACTCAGGTCTTTCAGTGCTCTGTCAAACTCTTCACGCAGTATCGTATCTCCCATTTAATCTTCATCTACATCCTCTTCCATTTCCATAATATTGTCCTCAAGTACATCGCCCTTGTATAAACCGTCTATATACTCCTTCCACCTTTCTGTCTTCCCTTCTTTGCTTAGAACTGGATTGCCATCTGAGCTCTTGATATTCATACAAGTGGTTCTCTTCTCTCCAAAGCTCTCTTTAATTTTCCTGTAGGCAGTATCTATCTTACCCCTAGTGAGACAAGCCTCTACATCCTTACATTTGTCCTCTAGCCATCCCTGCTTAGCCATTTTGCACCTCCTGTCGATCTCATTTTTGAGACGTTTGTATTTCCTTTTGCCTGCTTCATTTACTGCATTTTTATATTTTTCTCCTTTCATCAATTAAATTGAATATTTCTTCTGTTACCCAAGGATTTCTATTAGCCCTCGCCTTTTTACGTACTTGATCGTCTGCTGCCTTCACTACTTCATCCCTCAGAGCTACCCATTCTTCTTCTACTGTATTTCTTTCCCCCATTCCTGTCAATTGTTCCCTAATGCTCTCCCTGAAACTCTCTACAACCTCTGGTTCTTTCCTTCAATATCACACATTTTTCTCAACGTGAGGGTAACCTTAACTCTCGTAGTCTGTTTTGATGGAAACATCTAGAAAATCGGAACACTGCCACTCTGGAAATGCTTGCCACGCAGTTGCTTCTTCATCGCAAGAAAGAGGAAGAAATAACTGCGTGTCGGGTGAGAATACAGGAAGCGAGACAAAATTTGATAAATGAAACAACATGTGTGCCTTGATCTTGAGCTGGGGCGTTGTAAGGCGCGTACACTCGAATAGATTTCCGTGATGCTTCGTCTTAACGGCCTCCTGCAACCTCATTAGGTTATTTCGGTAGTATGCTCCACTGACTGACTGCCCATGTGAGCACGGCGGCCTGTCAGTCCCAAAATACATTCAGCATCCCCCCGGCAGGAGATGTTTACGTCTTTACCCTCTACGGCGCTGGTGAATCCACACTTTTACACGGATTCCTTTGCTCCTTTGTTTATTACTCACTGTAATACATTTAGTTCTCATCCATGGTGACTGGACGGCTAAAGAAGTCATCTAGACGACACAGCTGCAGCACTTCCCATGCTGCCTCGTGTCCGAGGGCTTGCTGAAATGTAATGCCTCCGAATGTTCTTATTTAGTGAATGAATGAAATGGTCGTACGGCATTCATGGCTGAGAGTCCCTAGCTGAGGAAGTTCGGCCAAAGAGCTGCAAGTCTTTTGAGTTGATGCTACACTGGGCAATTTGCGTGCCGATGGTGATCAAATGATGTGGACAACACAATACCCAGACCCAAAGTGGAAAAAACCGATCCGGCTGGGAATCGAACCTGGGCCTACTGCTTGGCAGTCAGATGTGATGACAATTCAGTTAAGGAGACGACCTCTTCATTCTGTTCTCGATACAGGTTGAGGTGTAATATGTCATGCATATTACTCGGTCATATTCCCTGCTTCACTGGATCGAGTTGCAACGCTCTGCCCCCTAAAGGCCTCTGAACTGTAGCTCTAATATGGCAGTGTGTAACATACTGTAAGTATGTCGGTGAGTGGAAAACGGCGTGCTCTAGTCGAGTTTCTAACTATAGCAAATATGCTCCAATTGAAACCCGTAGCCGGCCGCGGTGGTCTAGCGGTTCTGGCGCTGCAGTCCGGAACCGCGGGACTGCTACGGTCGCAGGTTCGAATCCTGCCTCGGGCATGGGTGTGTGTGATGTCCTTAGGTTAGTTAGGTTTAAGTAGTTCTAAGTTCTAGGGGACTTATGACCTAAGATGTTGAGTCCCATAGTGCTCAGAGCCATTTTTTGAAACCCGTAGAAGAATGAAATCGGCACGAGCATTTCGGAAACAGCACGATTTGTCGGGTGGTCGAGGAGCACTGTGGTGAGTCTTCAACACTCGACCAAACCAAGGTGAAACGACGTCCAGACGTCGTGGGGATAGGCGACCACCCCTCATTACCCAAGTCGGACGTTGTAGGTTGGGAAGACTGGTAAAACAGGACAGGCGGCGAACTGTGGCGAAATTAACATCAGACTTTAATGACGGGCAGAGCGCAAGTGTGTCTGAATGCACAGTGCACCGAACAGTCCTCACGATGAGCCTCCTCGGCCGACGACCCATGCATGTGCCAATGCTAACACCACGACATCGGCAACTATTGCTATTCTTGTAAAATTAGGCCTAGATATGCGACTGTAGGAGCAACAAGAGAAATACGCTTTTACACTGTACTCACCTTATTTTATATTACACTATTATTCGTTACAAAAATCAAATTAAGCATATCATTCATAACAACTAGAAACGTTAAAATTAGCTTAGAACCTCCAGTTTATGTAATTTACGGCAACAGAATTCAATTTTGCAAGCATAGTGTTTCCTCCACTGGTAACGTCTCTGACTGCGTAACATCGACTAAAAGCCTCTAAGTAAGTCTTCCGTCTTTTATACCATAACCTCATATAAGTTGTGCAGAATGGGTTCCCCGAATTCTTTCACCTCATGCGTGAATGCCTGCGCATGCACATTCTTATCTTGTCTGAGAACTGGCGTTTTCAGACAGGGTAGTCCTCTTCCTTCTCTTCCTCATTTCCAGGGAACATGACCACGAGAGTGTGTGTGCTCTCACATTACCTCAGTCCCACGAGAAAAAGGTGACGTTGGGCATTAAATTTTAAAATTAATGGTAGGAAACAGGATTGATTGAGGCAACATCTGTGCTAGCCTGGGCGGTATTCCAGCCGCATACACTTTGGGAGACAGACTTTTTTTTTTTGCTCGTCACTCGCGACACGTAGCATTATTTCCCATGAGTTCACTGTGGACTTCTGAATAATTTACAAATAGCCAGGACTCTGATTATTTTCTGCAAGCAGTTCGGCAGAACTTGCGATTTTATCACGTAAAGTGGTCTGGAAATCTAATTTTGTACGCTGAGGCTACACACTAACACAGTTTGTCAGTGAGGGACGTAGAATATTTCTGCTAGTAGCTGACAAATGGTACAAATGGCTCTGAGCACTATGGGACTTAACATCTGAGGTTATCAGTCCCCTAGAACTTAGAAATAATTAAACCTAACTAACCTAAGGACTTCACACACATCCATGCCCGAGGCAGGATTCGAACCTGCGACCGTAGCGGTTGCGCGGTTCCTAACTGTAGCGCCCAGAACCGCTCGGCCACCCCGGCCGGCACACACACACACACACACACACACACACACACACACACACACACACACACAAAAAGTGGACCACATACTGAGTAATACTGGGAGACGACGCCAAGTTGCAACAGAAGTACTGAAGGGACTGCCCATACTGTTTGTCCGTCTATCCTGGACTAATGGGATTATTACCAGACAGAATTGACAGAGTACGTCGAAAAAGTTGAAAGAAGGGCACTTCGTTTTATAATATTACGAAATATTTGAGAGAGTGTTATGGACACAATAAACGAATGGGGTGGTCATTATAAAAACAATGGCATTGGTCGTTATGGCGAGATGTTTGACGACATTTTACTCAGCATCTTCCTATGCCAAATGCCAAATATTTCGTTGTTTCCCACCTGCATATGGAGAAATGACTATTGTGATAAAATAGGAGAAATAAGAGAGCGCAAGAAATATTTTGCTTTCACATACACACAAACCCTATAAGACATGATATGGTGCATGGCCGACGGAACGCTGTATTACCGGCAGTCAATGTTTTTGCCCTTCCTCTCCAAATAGAGCGAGAGAAAAACGACTTTTTATATGCTTCCGTATGAATCTTGATTTCTCTAATCCTGTCTTCGTGTCCCTTACGCGGGATATATTTTGATGGCAGTAGGGTTTTTCTACACTGCGTCGCAAAAACCGGTGTTCTGAATTTCCTCAATAATCTAGCAACATGCCTCTTAATTGTTTCGATGTGTTTCTTTAATCCAACCTGCTGGAGATCCGAAACAATCGAGCAGTACTCAAGAAAGGGTCAAACCAGTGTTCTGTACACGATCTCCTATAATGACAAGCGACATTTTTCTAAAATTCTACAAATCGACTGAAGTTGACCATTCGCCTCGTCTGCAACCGACCTCATTTCTCTATGCAGCGTTCAACCTATATATACTCGTATTATCGATGTCACAGTATCAAGCAGCGGGCACTAATACTGTATTCGAACGTTCTAGGATATTTTCGTCTGCTCACCTCCATTGGTTTCCATTTTTCACCCTTCAAGAAAGCTGTCATTCATCACTCTACATAGAAGTTCTGGCCAAGTCATCCTATTCTGTCCAACAGTCATTTGTGGAGGACGTTGTGTAGTAAACTACAGCGTCTTCAGCAAACAGTCGCAGACAGCTGCACATCTTTTGTGTGTACAGAAAAGAAGAGCAGTCTTATCAAACTTTCCCGGGGGGCGCAGCCCCGAATCCTCCTACGGTCAGAAAACTGGTACCAAATCTTCCCACGCCTGCAAGGGTCTGAAAAACAATTGGGCCGAATCCTCCCGTTTGAAGCAAGTAGCAGTTCTAAACGTTACGAATACTCCAAGCAGGCAAAGGAAAGCATATGAAGTTACAGTAGAAGATGTAAAAAATTTTCGCATGAATTTTATGTTTAAAAGTTTTATCTTTTATCTTATTTAGATATTTATTTTTAGAAACTGGATTCATATATTGCCTTGATTTCTTCATAATTAGTTTATTAAAATAGCAAATCATAATTTCGCAACACATATTCCATATCAGTGTCCATTTTATGAATTGTGGTTGCATTTGCAGCTTTCATTATGCTCTCTTCAAAGTCAGAAGTCTGTTGAAAAAGTCAGTTGATGGCGAAAAATTCAAACCTATGCCACTACATTTATCAACAACACTTTGAAATACACACTGATACAACAAAGTTTTCTTGTCGTTCAATAAAGAGAAGACCAATGGAATGTAATGGCCATTAACTACCCCAAGTATTGTAAATAGCAGACAAAAAACTTTGGACAGCACTTGAACATACCATTTACATATATAGATTCACACTGCGTTAATGTTTTGATGTTTGCAGAGTCACAAAATATGATCACTTTTCTCTCGGTGTAATTTACTAATAAATACTTTGTCCCGTCTGTGAATTCCACAACCAGCATGTTGATAACATCATGAACATCTGCAGCATTCGTGGGTAGTTTTGGCAGAAATTTGCGCCTAGCTTTGTAAATAGATTTACGAAAATTGTTGACATCTCTCTTAGTTACATCTTGCGTATCTTCTCCTTTTAACTTCTGGTAAATTATTTTTGACGGTCTCTCACAAATATCTTCTATGGCTTTTCTCTTTAGGTCAGAAATGATTTCTTGCCTCTGAATTTTGTTACGCGGCATTTCTTCATGATTGTGCTCTTCTTGACACTTGCCATTAATGTTGCACGTCCATGGCGCTAGAACACCTTTCAGCAGTTTTTTGCAAACCGAAGGTGTTACCTTTCAATACTAACATTTTCCTTCCCTTCCTACTTACTGAAACTGTGAGCTCGTCTGACGACATGTTCACTCTACAACGATCTGCCGCGAACTGCGAAATGGCCGCAGGCAGCTGTGGTCATTAGCGCAGACAATATGTCGCTTTGTGGCAGCTGGGGAGGATTCGGCGCTGTTACCTGGTGACCTCCCTGGTTTCGGGAGTATTCGGGGCTGCGCGCTCCTGGGGCCCTCCTGAAAAACTTTGTCACGACAAACTGACTACTGGTTTCTGTGTCTGGTTCTTCGGCCGACGTTCGTCCGATGATTTTACGGACGTTTCGCCAGCACGAGTGGCTGGCATTGAGAAAGCTTGACCCTGCATTGCCGGTGCTGAACTGGAGCCGAGATCGCGGCCGCAGACTATATGTACCTGGCGCGTCAACTTCGAGGGCTTTTCCGGGGTCATTTCCGGTGCGGGTCCCCTCTTGCCACCAGCGACGGTCGTTCGCTGCAGTACAGGAAGCCAGGATCCGTTTACCTTAAAGCTTTCTTCTTTGTTGTTGAAGCTGTTATCGTGTTTGTATATTTCTTATCTGAACAAGCGTGTGTCATAGTGCTTCTCTACAGCCAGAATTTCCGTGTCGGCGAATTTTATTACGTGGTCGGTCTCACTCAGCGCGTGCTCTGCCACGGCCGATTTCTCCATCTGCCCCAACCTGCAATGTCGCTTATGTTCTATAATCCTGGTGTTGATTGATCGTCCAGTTCGGGCAGGTGGAGAAATTGGCCGTTGCAGAGGAATCGCTGAGTGAGACCGACCACGTAACAAAATTCGCCAATACGGAAGTTCTGATTGTAGAGAAGCACTATCACACCCGCTTGTGCAGAGAAGCTGTAGAAATACAAAAACACGGGAATATCTCCAACAGGGAATAAGAAAGTCTTAACAATTTTGTAAACTTTGTCTCCGCAGAACACTTCCCGTCCATCACAACGTAATGCGTGCTGTTACTTACAGGGTCGTTGGTAGGTGTTCTGCTGCCCTAGGCAGAAATAAAAAATGATGCCCCTCTTTTTTTATTACCATCGGTCTCCCCAATAATATCGCCTACCCCCTCCCTCACTCCACCACCAAAAACATCCAACGGTGGAGAAATGCACCTCTCGTGTGATACTACTTCTAAACATTATTAAACTAAGGTGACCAGGCGTCCCCATTTTCTGGGAACGGTTCTCAGTTTTGAGGCTTTCTCCTCAATTTCTTTAAGACCTATTGATGACAACAAATGTCATCCGTTTCTTATATTTCATCCTCAGATTGTGAAGTTCCCTAATGTAATTGAAATAGGAAGAATGTGCAGAACATTTTAAATTATCACTCAACTGAATGTACCAGCGCAACCAAATGTGCCATTTTTCCCATAACTTAGAAATTATAGTATACTGATGGGAGACAAATCGAAGCATCCAAATAACTCATCTGGATAATCGTGGTGTTATTTCGTTTCTGTTTTAATTGAAGCACTTTTAGAATGAGGAACAAACCTCATCTTCTTGAGCATTCACTTTTATGCGATTAAATAAATAAATTATGTCTTGTCTGCATTTTCTATTGGGACATTTACAACTTTTATTAGCCGCCCCGGTGGCACACTGATCGAAGCGACTCGACTCTGATCATTCTTACGAGATGGATCCACGTTATGATACCGATGAGATGTGGATGTTGTTTTTTTTCGAAAGGTATTGACACTTTCCCTTCCTTTCTCCGCCCGCAAAATTTTGCCACCCTAGGTGGTCGTCTGGTCTTGCCTAATCGTAGCGACAACCGTGATTACTTAAAAACTTTTCGAGCTATTCACGTATGTGAGACGCTCTTCTTTATGCTCTGGCTTTTTGTTAACAGTCACCAGTGTGGTACGAATTGGTGTTCATTGGGCCCAAGTGCCATTGGAGAGCGGAACGGTAGAGAAATGTTCTGGTAGTCATTCTGTGTACACTCTGCGAAAGACCTGAGTGTAAATGGCAGAGCAATCGTCTAGATGAGATTTTCACTCTGCAGTGGAGTGTGCGCTGATATGAAACTTCCTGGCAGATTAAAACAGTGTGCCGGACCGAGACTCGAACTCGGGACCTTTGCCTTTCGCGGGCAAGTGCTCTACCAACTGAGCTTCCCAAATACGACTCACGCCCCGTACTCACAACTTTACTTCTGCCAGTACCTCGTCTCCTACCTTCCAAACTTTACAGAAGCTCTTCTGCGAATCTAGCAGAACTAGCACTCCTGAAAGAAAGGATATTGCGGAGATGGCTTAGCCACAGCCTGAGGGATGTTTCCAGAATACGATTTTCAGTCTGCAGCGGAGTGTGCGCTGATATGATACTTCTCGGCAGATTAAAACTGTGTGCCGGGCTGAGACTCGAACTCGGGACCTTTGCCTTTCGCGGGCAAGTGCTCTACAAGGGTCCCGAGTTCGAGTCTCGGCCCGGCACACAATTTTAATCTGCCAGGAAGTTTCAATCGTCTAGATGTTAACACTGATGTAATCTAGAAATTCGCTGCGTATATTAGAGACGAGTCTCCTCGGAAGTGAACCCAAACACACTAAAGTATTTTCCAGCCAGCAGCCGCCTTATCAGACACTCACCATGAAGAGCCTCCGCGACCCGGCGTTCCTCCGCAGCTCCCGGAAGGCGTCTGCGGCGCTGACCTCCTTTTGCGTGTTCTCCTCCAGTCCCCTCTGGATGACCTCCAGCTCGGCCTGCACCTCGTCCTCCGAACTCTTCCCGCGCAGCCTCATCAGCGCCTTGGTCGCTTCGTCCTTGCGATGCTTCGCCAACAAATAGTACGGACTCTCCGGCATCCACCAGAAGACGGCCGCAAACAAGACCGGCCAGACCATCATGATTTCGGTCACCGTGAAGAAAGACAGTTTTGGCCCAACAGCGGTCATCAGCAGGGAACCGAGTCCCGCCATCGTTGTAGCCATTGACACCAAGAATCCTCTGATGTGGTCCTCGGCTATTTCAACCAAGTAAACGGGTCCCAGCTGCGGACAAACACAAAATAGTCCACAAGTCACTTCATTTTCTCAAGGTACACAGCTCCAGAATCATTCATCATAGAAAACAAACTAATGTGATTTCGGAGAAATGCTGACGAAAAGAGAATCGCTACAGCAAGGAGGCGTTTTGCGACATAAACGAAAGTCGGTAGATGTTGCTACATCTGAAACATGATTTCCGCTCAGATTTAAGAGAGGTGACAATAGCGCCACTATGTGGACACAAATCAGGTTTGCTTTACACGTTCGTCAGCGGTAGTTATCTTTGATACTGGACGTAGTGAGATAACATTAATCAAGAATACCTCTAAGGCCATTATCAACAGCTCTCTAACTTTGAACTATATCATGCAATAGGGCTACGAGGAGGCGGGTGTCCCTTCTGCGATACTGCAGAAAGACATGGCTGGAAAGCAGCCACTGCACATTATTGATGGCAGCGATTCTCAAGAGAATGTACGGTCGTAAGAAGTCCGGGCTCTGTCAGGCTACGTGGCACCTAACGAGAGGAAAGGCCATAGTGTTCAGCCTATGGTTCTTTACCTTCGTACTGCATCTACAGCAGTAATATGGGCAGCAGTTGGCACCACACTGACACAACGAACTGTTTCAAATCGGTTACTTCAAGGACAGCTCCGAGACAGACGCCCTGTAGCGTACATCCCACCGACCACAAAACATCGCCATTTGAGACTTCAGTGGCGTCAAGTGAGAGCACACTGGAGGGCAGGGTGTTTTCTGATGGAAGATGGTTCTGCATCGGCTGCTGCGTGCTAGACACACTGGAGTTATGGTCTGGGGTGCGATTTAGTACGGCACTCACCCCGACTGCAAAATTGTACGTCAGTCAGGTGATACAACCTGTTGTGCTGCCATTCCAAGGGGTATTTTCCAACAGGATAACACTCACCCAAATACCGCTGTTGTAACCCAAAGTGCTCTACAGGGTATTGGCGTGTTCCCTTGACCTTCTCGATCACCAAATCGGTCTCTAATCGAGCACATATTGGATATCATCAGTCGACAATTCCAGCGTCGTCCACAAACAGCATTAATATTTCCTTTATTCACCAAGTGCGATAGGCATGGAACATCACCCCACATCTGGCATGCGGCACCTGTACAACGCAAAGGTACACCGGTTATTACTGTATAATCAGTTCACATCTGCAATAACTTCTGCTTTTTCCGTAATGTATGATCTTGGAATTTTAATCACTTAAATATGTTACCTAGATAAATGTATTTCCGAAATTTCATTACTGTACATTTAATGTTTCTTGGAGTCGTAACTATTTTCGACAGTCTATATTGGAACTTATTAAAACTTATCGTTGCTAAGGATCGAAAGAAGACTGGCTTAGTGTTTCCACGCAGAATTATTAATAGAAACTCTTTTCATATGTGGGTAGATTTATACCAAATAAAATAGTAAAGGAATGAAGTGGTACATAAAATATTCCTGAACACTGTTGCAGAAGCAATGAAGAAGTATGCAAAAAAGAAAAGGAAAAATCCCCAAGATTGCGGAAGTATTACAGAAACTCGAATTTTTGCACGAACTTCAATGCTAGGTGTTTTTAACAGTTTCCACAAAGGAACTCTGTACGGACATCTGGCAAAAAATACAAAAAGATTATGGATGTATGTGAAGTACATCAGCGGCAAGACACAACAACTTCATTCCGTGATAGCGATGCTAATGTTACCGATGTCAGCGTCACTGAAGTCGAGTTACTAATTATGGCTTTCCGAAATTCCTTCACCAAAAATGTTGAAGTAAAGATTTCATAGTTTGAGTCAAGAACTGCCAGCATGGATAACTTAGAACTAGATATCCTCGGTGTAATAAAACAGCTTACATCTCTTAGTAAATCTCTTAAACCTCTCCTCCAGTCCAAACTGCATACCACGCATGCTGATATACTAGCTCTTAAGTAACAAATCAGATCAACCGCTTTCTCGATGAAAGATCCCTACCTAAAGTCTGGAAAGATACGCCGATCGCACCAATATTCAACAAAGGACTTAGGAATATTCGAAGGACACCGCGGTATTACAGACGTCGTTTTGCAGTAGGGTTTTGGAACATATACTGAACTCACACATTTCGAATTACCTCGAAGAAAACAATTTATTTACAGATGGCTAAAACGGATTCAGAAAATGTCGTTCTAGCTCTTTATTCTCGCGAAGTAATGAGTGCTGTCGACAAGGGGCGTCAAATTAGTTCCATAATTTTAGATTTCCAGAACAAATTTGACAGCCTTCCTCACAAACTATTTCTAATCAAATTGGGTGACTGGATTCGTGATTTCCTGTAAGAAATGTGACAGTTCGTAATGACTGATGGAAAGTCATCGAATAAAACAGAAGTAATATTAGGTGTTCCCCAACGAACTTTTATAGGCCATCTGCTCCTCGTGATCTACATAAACGGTTTAGGAGACAATCTGAGCAACACTCTTAGACTGTTTGCAGATGATTCTGTCATTTACCATCTTCTCAAGTCATCAGACGATCAAAACGAACTGCAAAATGGTCTATAAAAGATATCGGTATTGTGAAAAATGTGACAATAGGCTCAAAATAATGAAAAGTGTGAAGCATCCACATCAGACTTACAGGGATACACTAAATTTCGATTACAAGATAAATCATCCACATCTAAAGAGTGTAAATTCAACTAAATACGTAGGAATTACAATTACAAATAACTTAAATTGGAACGATCCCATAGATAATGTCGTGGGGAAGGCAGACCAAAGGCCGCCTTTTCGGCAGAACGCTTAGAGGATGCAACATGTCTACTACCCAGATTGCCAACACTACGCTTGTCTGTGGGGTATGGGATCCTTACCAGATAGGATTGACAGAGGACATCGAAAAAGTTCAAAGAAGAGCAATGGGTTTTATACTATCGCAAAATTGCGGGGAGGCCGTCAAGGATATGATACGGGCAATGGATGGCAATAATTAAAACAATGGCACCTTTTGTAGCAACGAAGATTCAGATAAGTCAGCAGAGAATGTACTAGCATTTACAGATAACTTATTGTCTGCATAAAACTTTGGATTATGGATAGATGAATAGTTGTTACAGATGAACAAGTCGCGCTTGACAGGAAACGCTCAATCATTTATATAAAATCCATTAACAACCCGGTACGACGTTGTAGGATAAAAATAGCTGTAGATTCTGCTGCACAGAATTAAATACAGTGTCACGAAGAAGAATGAGTTTGACTGCAGTTTTGTAGGTGGAGATGAAAGATCAATGATCAACTGATGGATGATGACTAAACAAGTAGAATCGTTCTGCAGGAAGCCGAACACAGATTATTAGACGCATTTCTAAGGGAAATGCCTCCTCACATCTCTAGAAAGATGTGTGCAGAATTTTAAAAACCTGTATTGGCTTGCCTATAGCAGTGGAAAAAATAAATTCGGTAACGAATGTCCGTAACAGAGGAAATATTTTCGGTATTTATATTAAGTGCTATCGTTGTAGAGATTCTGGTAACAAACGAAGGAAGTAATTACATGGAGAAGTGAGACACTGGAAGAAACATTGCAGAAGTATTTTTGAACGTGAACACAGATGACTTACAGGAATTAAGTGACTTGTGCAGTTGAAGAGCTTAGTGTAGGGTAAAAAGTTCGAACGGAATGGCAGATCACCCAGGCTAAAAAATCTAGAGAAAGGAGGATTGAACAACACCAAGATGGTACGAGGGCTACGGTGGAAATATTGGATTATGCAAGATTAGTCACCAATACAGTGAACAGGGAGTATAATACAGACCCGGCTAATCTAGCTGGACACCAGATTGTCTGCGGCCAACTTCTGCGAATACTGGCCCACATTATGAAGGGGTATCAGAACTGCCGGAGACGATTTATCATGTTACGCGTAGGCAGTTAACCTCTATCCTACTGCCACCTATAGCTAACAGTCATGCGTGCCACAAACACACTTACGACCAGGATTTCTTCGTATGACATGCATTTAATGGTTCAAATGGCTCTGAGCACAATGGGACTTAACTTCTGAGGTCATCAGTCCCCTATTACTACTTAAACCTAACTAACCTAAGGACATCACACACATCCATGCCCGAGGCAGGATTCGAACCTGCGACCGTAGCAGTCACTCGGTTCCGGACTGAAGCGCCTAGAACCGCTCGGCCACCGCGGCCGGCTGACATGCATTTAGTAGAAGTACTTCTCTGTTACTTATATTTTTACATTCAGTTGCTGTTGTTGTGTCTGCAACATCTCCCTACTTACTAACAAGCTTGAAATTACACAAAATGTTGTATAAGCAGAACACCGTGAACTATCGTATCGACAGCAGCATTACACACGTTCGAACCGTTAATGTAGCGTACGAAACACAGTCCACAGTTAAGCTAGGTGAACTGAATGTACACAGATACTCTATAGAGAGTTCAGTCACAGAGTCAGGCAGTATGATAGTTATTGTAAGATAATCCGCCAAGGAAATGGCCCAAGTTTACAAGTTGGTGTGGATGCCGAACGCAAAGTAAAGTGCTACTTTTTAATTATTTATCTGCCGTTTACATCTCCCTCTTGAGGGCATCACGGCAGGTGGCACAGAATGTCTTGAACTGAAGCAATATACTTTCACTAAGGTTGAAAAACCTGCTCTGAGGAAGGATACTCAGAGGAACGACAAAGTTAGGTGGCCTAGAAGTGTCCTGGTCTACCCGTCGTTTAGGCATAGCGTGTCTGATTAATAATCAAAATATCCTCTGTCCCGGGTTGGAAACCAGCTGCCGCACAAATTTTGATTAATAATCAGCATTGGCGGCCGAAGACTTCCGGCATAAGAAATCACCTTCATTTTGCCAACCAACTTGTCAAAGAGGGCGGATGAGCAGACAGAGATTCAGGGCACTCACTTGTCCTTGGACTGGGAAACTGTCCCTAAACGCGGAACAATCGGTAATGACCAACGACAGGAGGATGCAGAAGGGAATGAAGACCAAAGCATTAAAGACACATAACGTGTATCCATAGGGCATGAGGCCGGTAATTGAAGAAGTGTCATGATGATCTCTACATTGACGAAAGATTCCGGAGTAATTCCCACTCGGATCTCCAGCACGGGACTGACAAAAGTGAGGTCACCATGACAAAAAGATAGAATAACCAACAAAAAGAGGCTCAATGTAGATATAGTAGGGGTCAGTGAAGTGAAACGGAAAACACAAGGATTTTTCACCAGACAAGTAGAGGGTAATATCAACAGCAGCAGAAAACGGAATAAAGGGAGCAGGATTCGTTATAAATAGGAAGGTAGGACAGAGAGTGTTTTACTGTCAACTGTTCAGTGATAGTGTTGTTCTCATCAGATCGGTAGGTTGGTCGATTTGGGAAAAGGGAACTAAAGAGGGAGTCATCGATCCCATTGGATTAGGGAAGGATCGAGAAGGAAGTTGGCAGTGCCCTTTCAGAGAAACCATCCCAGTTTTGCCTGACTTGATTTGAGCAAATCATGGAAAATCTAAAGGAGGACGGTTGGACCGTCGTCCTCCCGAATGTGAGTACAGTGTGCTAACAACTGCGCCACCTCGCTCGGTGTTCTTATCAGAATCGACAGCAAACCAAAACCGACAACGGAAGTTGAGGTATACATGCCGACGTCGCAAACTGAAGATGAAGAGATAAAGAAAGTGTATGAGAATATTGAAAGGATAATATAGTATGTAAATGGAGATGAAAATCTAATAGTCACGGGAGATAGGAATGAATTTGTAGAGGAACGAATAGAAGAAATGGTTACAGGACAATATGGTCTTGGGACAAGGTGTGAGAGAGGAGAAAGACTGAGTTCTGTAATAAATTTCAGCTAGTAATAGTGAATACGCTGCTCAACTATCACAATAGGAGGAACTATACTTGGAAAAGGCCACGTGATACGGGAAGATTTCCGTTAGATTTCGTCATGGTCAGACAAAGATTGGAAACTGGCAATTGGTGGTAATTTCCAATGGAAACAAACTGCTGAGGTCATTGATCCCTAGCCCTACACACTACTTAATCTAACTGAAACTAACTTACGCTAAGGACAACACACACACCCATGCCCGAGGGTGGACTCGAACCGCAGACGGAGAGAGCGACGCGAATCGTGGCAAGGCACCTAAGACCTCGCCGCTACCCCGCGTTGCGACAGAGATTCCAAAATCAGATACTGAATTGTAAGGCGTACCCAGGAGCAGATATAGACTTAGAGTACAATGAAATAGTGATGAAGTGTAGGCTGAAGTCTAAGAGACTAATCAGGAAGAATCAGCACGCAAAGAAGTGGATTACGGAAAATAAGGAATAGCTCACTAGGCAGTGCAGTTGAATAAGAATGGACGTCTCTAAATAGAGCAATCACAGAAGTTGGAAAAGAAAACATAGGTACAATATGGTAACCGCGAAGTTACCATGGGTAATAGAAGAAATACTACAGTTGATCTACGAAAGAAGGAAGTACAAAAATGTTCAGGGAAATTCACGACTACAGAAATACAAGTCGCTGACGAATGGAATAAATAGGAGGTGCAGGGAAGCTAGAACGAAATGCCTGCAAGCAAAATGTGAAGAAATTTAAAAAGAAATGATTGTCGGAAGGACTGACTCAGCTTACAGGAAAGTCAAAATAAGCTTCGGTGAAATTAAAAGGTTGGATGGTAACATTAAAGTGCAACGGCAGTTCCGTGTTTAATGCATAGGAGAAAGCGGACAGATGGAAACAGTACATTGAAGGGCTATCTGAGGGGGGAAGATTTGTCTGAGGTTATAGAAGAAGAACCAGGAGTCGATTTAGAAGAGATAGAAGATCCAGTACTAAAATCAGAATTTAAGAGAGTTTTTGAGGACTTAAGGTCAAATATAGCAGAAGGGATAGATAACATTCCATCAGAACTTCTGAAATCATTGGGGGCAGTTGCAACAAAACAACTATTGATATTGGTGTATAGAATGTATTAGCCTGGGGACACACCATCTGACTTGCGACAAGATATCGTCCATACAATTCCAAAGACTACAAGAGATCACAAGTGCGAGAATTTTCACACAGCTTAACAGCTCATGCAAGACTAATATGCAGAAGAATGGAAAAAAAGGTAGAGGATCTGCTAGATTACGATCTATTTGTCTTTATGGAAGGAAAAACAGAGAGTTACGAAGTAGATGAAGGTAAGGAATTCTCCTACCTAAGCAGCAAAATAACCATGACGGACGGAGCAAGGAGAACACCAGAAGCAGACTAGCGTTGGCCAAAAGGGTATTCTCAGCCAAGAGAAGTCTACTACTATCAAACATAGGCCTTAATTTGAGGAACAAGTTTCTGCGAATGTACGGTTGGAGCACAGCATTGTATGGAAGTGAAACATGGACTGAGGTAAAACCGAAACAGAACAGAAATGGCTCAAATGGCTCTGAGCACTATTGGACTCAACTGCTGTGGTCATAAGTCCCCTAGAACTTAGAACTACTTAAACCTAACTAACCTAAGGACAGCACACAACACCCAGCCATCACGAGGCAGAGAAAATCCCTGACCCCGCCGGGAATCGAACCCGGGAACCCGGGACAGAACAGAACTGAAGCATTTGAAATGTGATGCTACAGACGAATGCTCAAAATTAAGTGGACCGATAAGGTAAGGAATGAGGAGGTTCTGCGCAGAATCGGAGAGGAAAGGAGTATGTGGAAAACTCTGAGAAGAAGGGACACTATGATAGGACATCTCTGTTGAGACATGATGGAATGGTTACCATGGTACTATAGGGAGCTGAAGAGGGCAAAAACTGTAGAGGAAGACAGAGATTGGAATTCATCCAGGAAATAATTGAAGCCGTAGATTGCGAGTGCTACTCTGAGATGAAGAGATTGGCAAAAGAGAGGAATTCGTGGCGGACCGAATCAAACCTGTTAGAAGATTGAGGACTCCAAAACGAAAAGGTTAAAACCGGTATGGTCACGGACCCAGAAGAGGCACTGCTGGCGGCGTTGTTTTGTTAGCAAAGGCTCCCACGACTGTGATCTTCAGCCATAGCCCATTAACGCCAAATTTCGCCGCACTGTCCTAACTGGCACGTTTGTCGGACATTAATTTCGGCTGTTATTTCACTTAATGTTGCTTATGTGTTACCACTGACAACTCTACAGAAAAGTCGATGCTTTCGATCGTTAAGTGAAGGCCGTCGGCCATTGCATTGTCCTTGGTGAGAGGTATTGCCTGAAATGTGGTATTCTTGGTACATGGCACACTCCCGACACTGTGGATCTCGGAGTAATGGATTTCTGCAGAAAGTCTCATGCGTCTAGCTCCAGCCGTTCCGCATTCAAAGTCAGTTAATTTCCATCGTGCAGCCTTAATGTCGTCGGAAACCTTTTTACGTGAACCACCTGAGTACAAATAATTGCTTTGCCAGTGCACTGCCATTTTATACCTTGTGTACACGATGCTACCACCGTCTGTACACGTGAATATTGGTATCCCATTACTTTTGTCACCTCATTATACTATTAGAATAGAACAGGAGAGGTTGACATATGAGATAATACAATTCCTTGAGTAGAAGAGAACCTGAGGACATTGGATCTAAGAGGTACAAAAGACATGGAAAGAACGAAAATGCAGGATGACTTCCAAATCTGGTATTAAGGCTTATTTAGATGCCCAGGAGAGAATTGGACCCAGAGCAAAACCACCATCGCCAGAAAAGCGAAGAGGGCTGCAAAGTATGTGAGTGAAAGGATGTTGGACAGGGGCAAAGAGCGGAAGAAAAGAAACTGGCCTGAAAAACGTGGTCCACAGATGGCCGAACCAGAGGAAACAAATCGTAAATACGGAATGAAACATTGATGTCGCCACCCCTGGGATGAGCACTCACAGGTAGGATGATGCTCGTGCTGACGCTGCCCACCACGATGGTGGCGAGCAGTTCCCCGAAGGTGGTGGCGAACCGCTGCCACACAGCGAAGGTCAGCAGGGGTAAGGCAGCGAACAGCAACGCCCATCGGCGGCCAACAGTCTCCACGAACACGCCGAGCAGCAGAGTGGGCGGCACCGAGGCGAGCAGGCCCACGGACGCCAGCCACGAGCCCTGGTCCTCCGTGATGGGGATGTGCGACGTGTTCTTCTGCAGCTCCGGGATTATCGGCGAACTCCAGCCGAAAAACATGCCGGCGTTGAGGTACGCCAGCGACACTACCAAAAGCATTCACAAATGACATCTCCATGTTCTCACTGTCATAAAATTGTATTTTAATAGTACACAGCCAACCACTGGATAATACCATATCTAACCAAATGAGTTCAGGAAGTTGTATGTAGATTTTTTGTCCATTCAGTAGGTGCCATAATTTTCACAGATGATACCATTGTCATCAACGAACCTGAGCACTAACAATTCAACCAGTGTACTCCTGGGACATAATTCTGACTAGGGAGGAATTACGTATGCGGTTCCCCAAGGTTCAATCTTAGGTCCTCTATTGTTCCTCATGTATGTAAAGGATCTTCCGTATAATAAACAACAAACACAATTAGTTCCTTCAGCAGATGACGTGACTATTGTAGTCAATCAAATCATACAGAAACAGAAGGAATAGTAAACATAGTTCAAAGGTTCAAATAACTCTGAGCACTATGGGACTTAACATCTGAGGTCATCAGTCCCCTAGAACTTAGAACTACTACTTAAACCTAACTAACCTAAGGTCATCACATACATCCGTGCCCGAGGCAGGATTCGAACCTGTGACCATAGCGGTCGTGCGGTTCCAGACTGAAGCGCCTACAACCGTTCGTCCACCACGGCCGGTAAACATAGTCCTTAGAAGTATTATTGACTTGTTGTCTGTGAATGGGCTCAACCTCAGTTATAAAAGACGCAAGATATTCAGTTCCACACATCTGCACTATGTGATGAAAAGTATTCGGACACCTTCGACCACTGAACAGTGGAAACACGTTGTGTGAAGTGAAAAATCACGGTAAATAACGTGACGATCACATGACAGCGTATAGGTATGGCGAATGCTCGGTGAACGTCACCCGCCAGCGCGTGTAGTTCAAAATGGTTCAAATGGCTCTGAACACAATGGGACTTAACTTCTGGGGTCATCAGTCCCCTAGAATTTAGAACTACTTAAACCTAACTAACCTAAGGACATCACACACAGCCATGCCCAAGGCAGGATTCGAACCTGCGACCGTAGCGCTAACGCGGTTCCAGACTGTAGCGCGTAGAACCGCACGGCCACCGGCCGGCTATAAATTACATGTTGGGGCCGTAATACAGAAAAAAGCTGTCTCAAGATTTTATGTGCAATGTGTGTGTTTGTGTTTGTGTGTGTGTGTGTGTGTGTGTGTGTGTGTGTGTGTGTGTGTGTATACGTGTAAGTGTGCGTGTGTGTATGTGTGTGTGTGTGTGAGAGAGAGAGAGAGAGCTCCAGTGTATTGTTCTCTTTAACTGTAATGCAATCTTTGCATACCGTCAGGCGCAAAATTCTCTATAATGAACACGGATCCGGTAGGCCAGTATCAACTATAGTCTCACTGCTAAAGGCATTAATAAACGCCCTTTACTTATTTTTCTCTGATAAATGAAATATTTTGTTGCCTTGAGAAACTGCGGCAGGAAGGAGATGCCTTATCCGATGCAATACACGGTAAACAGGAAATCTGCTGTCGACAATGTTACACATACCTTTCATGATGTAGGGAAAAGAAGTGCGACTTGCTTGTGCAAGGCAACATCTCACCAAAACGCTATTCCCCTCCACTCTCCCTAAGTAACTACCACCCAATCGTCTCCACTCTTGACGTTTACGCAAAGTGGGAGTGTACCGTGAAGGGTAACGACTACCAAAAAAGAAGACACACTAAGCATGCACAGCAGGAAGGAAAACTTCAATACAGGACACAGGTCAGTACTATTTTCAGAAGAAGTATTTAAGAGTTAATAAAATAACAAAAAAGTCTCGGTTGCGACATTATTTAATGTCAAAGACCCGTTTCATCCTTTTACGGCATAATCAGATTGTGTAAAAGTATATTGATACGTGACCCACCAGTCATCAGTCAGTATCCAGCTACTTTTACACAATCTGATGATGTTCCAAAACGATGAAACAGTAAAATTCCGAGGCAGTGGTGTTATGGTGTGGTCGTGTTTTCCATGGAGGGATCTTGGCCCCCTTGTTGTTTTGCGTGGCACTATCACAGCACAGGCCTACACTGATGTTTTAAGCACCTTCTTGCTTCCCACTGTTTAAGAGCAATTCGAGGATGGTGATTGCATCTTTCAACACGATCGAGCACCTGTTTAAAGCGCACAGTCTGTGGCGGAGTGTTACATGACAATAACATCCCTGTAATGGACTGGCCTGCACAGAGTCCTGAGTTGAATCCTATAGAACACCTTTGGGATATTTTGGAACATTGACTTCGTGCCAGGCCTCACCGACCGACATCGATACCTCTCCTCAGTACAGCACCCCGTGAACAATGGGCTGTCATTCCCCTAGAAACCTTCCAGCACCTGATTGAACGTATGCCTGCGAGAGTTGAAGCTGTCATCAAGGCTATGAGTGGGCCAACACCATATTGAATTGCAGCATCACCAGTGGAGGGTGCCAGGAACTTGTAAGTCATTTTCAGTCAGGTGTCCGAATACTTTTAATCACATAGTGTAAGTGTACTATACCAGTGATAAGTGTAACGCATGGTGTGAAAATAATAAATACGCTGGGAACTTCAAATTCTTAAGTGTCCACATTGATGAGAACTTAAACTGAAAAAATCACATTTTGGAACTCCTAAAACAACTCAATTCAGTCACATTTGCACTAAGAATGATTGCAAATTCTTGGGAGAGACAAATCGGTATGATGACCTATTTCCCATATTTTCATTGAGTAACGTCATATGGAATAATGCTCTGGGGTAACTCATCTTCACTAAGGAAAGTCTTCATTGTGCAAAACCATACTGTAAGAGTAATATGTGGTGCTCACCCACGATCATCTTTCAGACGTCTATTTAAAGAGATGAGCATTCTGACTACTGCTTCACAGTATATTTATTCCTCCACGAAGTTTGTTCTAAATAATCCACTGCAGTTTAAAAGGAATAATGATATAAGTAAATGAAATACCAGAAGAAAAAATGACATTCATTACTCCACTTAATATTTTGTTTTGCACAAAAAGGGGTGCACAATGCAACAACAAAAATATTGGATCACTAACTCAGTGATTTAACTGTGTAACAGAAAACAAAGTAAAGCCTGAAAACAAGCTGAGGAAGTTTCTCCTGGACATCTCCTTCTGTTTCATAGAATTCTAATGTGTAAAAGACCGTGGATAGGAATTACTAATTCACATCTACATACCTTTTTTTTCTTTTTTAATATATATAAAAAACTTAGAAATGTTCAGAATAGAATCCTACGTAAAATTAAATTGTGAAGTGAATGTAAAATGACTAGTTCTACATCACTACTATCTATAGTGCAAAATGATACACGGAACATGTAACCAACTAAATTACTAAGTAACTAATTAACTTTGTCACGACCGATAAGTTGGGAGGTGCCACTTTACTCAGAGTTATCGGTAAGTATTTTCAGAGTTGCACAAGACTATGGCGTGAAAATTGACGTACAGAAAATGGACACATTCAGTGCATAGTACATCTCTCCACATTTTTAATTCACATTAGAAGTCCTCAGTATGGGTACCGTTAGTGATACGGCAAACATCAACACTTGTATGCAATTAATTGAAATCGATGACAAGAACTGCCTGGTAATGTGCCGCAGCAGCCCGGTTTGGAAATCTGTTCACTAGTTGGCCTATCTGTAGGCTTGAAATGATTAGTCTTCATGTTCTGATACACCTGCCCCCTAGAGCGAATACACCCCCGCACATATCGAGAATCTAAACTTGGAGAGATGCTCTGTCCATTGATATGTGCCGTTTTCTATAGGCCTTGTTGTTTTCAGATAGTATTCTCCTGAACCCTCTGCGATACTTATGAGTTACCTTCTACCAGAGACAGAAATTATTTCTTCCCTAATGCAGTGGGGAGCTGAACACAGTTTGTAAGCAGAATACACGAGCTAAAATTATATTCAATTGAAGAAAAAATTTACTCGCCAGCATGAACAAGTCTGTAAAATAGGAAACGACTCTTGACAGCAATTTGTCTGGATCGTGGACATATTTGGGTGCATGGTTCGGAAAACAGTACAACAAAAGGGGGTAGGGAAACTAGCCTAGACATCTGGCAGTAATGTAGGCTATCGAAGATCAGCAGAAGAGATGTGGCTATCAATGAAGTGTTGCTGAAAATTGATGAGGTGAACCATACATCAAAGGGCATCCAAATGAGACGAGAGAAACTCGTAGAACTTATTGCAAGAGGCAAAATCATCAGTGGATTAATAACATAGGGAATTATTAAGAGATGGAATTTCAGGGAAACGTCCAAGTAGGTTGCATGTGCAACAAATCATGCATGTTGTGTCATAGCAGAAATCGGGAGAGTAGAAGGGCATGCTGAGGCACCCACCCCTAAGTTTATCGCAAATAGAAAGCGCACTTGTACTCTAATTGGGAGTAGCATAGTTCATTGGACTCTTGGGGGATTAAGAAAAGAGGTGAAGAAATTCCAAGGCGGCCTGTGCATTTCGTCACTGGTTCGTTTCTTGGCCGTGGAGAAGATCATCAACGTCCAGTCGCAGACACTACAGTCAAGGCATAACACACTTGTCAAAACTATGAGGGTTGTGATCCAAGAGCAGTCAATTAGTGTATACTTCTTAGATCATATTGCTGAGCGATGGCATCTCTCGACATGGCAGTGGAGATCCATAACTGACTTAGCAGTTAACGACAAAGTAGGGTGGCGTAAAAAGCATGAGAGAGTCATATAGATGGGAGCCAGCTAGGCGTTCAGTCACAAGAAACCACATGTGGACTGCGTTGACACCACAGGAATCGACGCCCAGGCCGTATGGTAGGTGAAGTTACCACTCATTCGTGCCTCGATGCTGCAGCATGGACTACTGCCGATGCAGTGGAAAGATGGAAACCAGCCACTGCCAATGGTGACAGAATTACCACACGAGTGATACTCTAACCGCGGCTGTGTTGTAGCCTACATGATGGAAGATGATGTCCTCTCAAAACGCTGTCAGGCCAAGCCGACAGCAATACCTCCCGTTTTAGGCATGCAGATACAGTCACTACAGTCTTCGAGATATGCTTTATACCTGTCACCCAGTTTTCACTTGGGTCATCTAGTTGCCCCTACCAAATACTGCAGTCCCTAGTCACGGAACTACTGACTGTGCCTAAACCAGATGCAAGATTGGAATTTCAACTGGTGCTCTCCGACTGGGGAATCATCTGCTGGCTGACTTCTGCGAATATTAGCGTACCTACATCGGCCTGACTATGTGTAGAGCCGTCGCTTGCTTTGTGCAGGCATACTCTATTGTTGCTGGCTTTTCTTGTGCTGGCATACACTACTGCTGCTCGCTTGCCTTGCGTGGGCACACTCTGTCACTGGAAGCTCCGTATGCTGTTGCTCTGCTAAGAGGTCCACGGTTCAACTATGTGTGCTCAAGTGTCTCCAATCTGAATACGCAGTTTCACAGCTAACAAAAGAGGCTTTATGGAGTCCATCACAGTGGCATGCCATCTGAGTGTCTGGGAGCAGATGTGGTACTACACTAGAAGGGTGCTGAAAAGGTAACATTGGCTCAGCTTCTGCCTCCTGGATGAGGCAATGGCATATGCTGAGTGTGACAAAAGGCTGCTTGTGGGCTAAGACAGGCGCATGTGTGGGGCTGCTGACAACCACCTAGGAACACCACGACAGAGTTATGTGTGGAATATGTGAATATATGAAATAGCTGTACCTATGACTTTCCATCATCCTCCTGGCTCCATTAACCTGTCGAACTGGTGACAGAAATGGTTTCTGCCAACCACAGTGAGAAGGGACCAACTGTATTAGGGAGGATGACAACACCCACAATGGGCAGGATCGTCATCGCTGAATGGTGAGTGGAGTGATTGTTGTCTGTTTCTCTCTCTCTACTGCTTTGTTTTATTAACAATTGTGATCATGGCGATTTGTGGGTGAAGTTTGTGGGGTCAGATAATTGTTAAGACTTCTGTCGATTTTATGGGAATACCAGAGGCCAGTGCCAAATGAGGTGCATGTCGGGTAACTCGTTGGGCCACAGCGTGCTTTCTATAGAATCAGCCCCAATAATCTGAGATACGTGTCACGGATATGTCCAATACGCTAGGCAGTACAGTGAATCCAGATAGCTGATGATTAAAGGTAACGATTCAAAGCAATTTTTTGGTGTCACACTGAGCTACATATATATATATATATATTTTAAATTTTGTTTTCTTCCTTATATTTTTGTTTACTTGATATATGTCACGCAGCATTTGAGCCGTAAACATTAGGGCTTATCTCGCAAGAGGCCGTGCCGTCCTTGTTAGAGTAAGTAGCTATGCTGAAAGCAGATAATACAGAATTTTTTAAATTTGGAAGAGAAGATGGGGCTTCGCCCAGTTGGACTGTTCCCACATTAGATCCAGCTGCCGCTAGTCTGGTTAGTCCCTTTTTGGGTAAAGCAACGGGGCATGTGCTAGAGTTTGTAGATAAATTGAAAGCAGATAATACAGAATTCTTTAAGCAGTTTAAATCTGTAAGAAAAGATGGGGCTTGTGCTAGCGTTTGTAGATGATCTGTTGGCAGCTGTAAAGCTGGTTTCTGGACATATGAGCTGTTGTTACAGATGAGAAACTTGTTCTTTGGAGTTAAGGCAAAGACATATAATAGGTACCGTGAGGATTTAAGGAATGCACTGACATACGAGGAACTCAGAAATTGCCTCATACCATCTTATAAGAAGCAAAGTACCTCCAGAGTCTTTCGTGAACAATTCAGTGCGGTGGCGAAGATTGAGTATTTCCTGCATAGACTATGGAAGTTTAATGTCATTGTATATCAGATAATGAATAATGAGAAAGTGAATACAGTTATCAGAAATCGGAACATGGAGCGTGAGCAATATGCCTAAGGGGGGGGGGGGGGAGAGTATTCGTGCGATATTCCTTGGTGGCACGGTGACTACCGGACGGTACGTGAAGGTTTTGGAAGATGATTTCATCCCCACTCTTCCAAAGTGACGGTGATTTCAACAATATGTGGTTCATGCAAGAGAGAGCTCGCCTCCATCGATACGGGAGTGTGTTTGGTGTCCGGGAGGAGCACTTTGGGGACTGAATTCTGTCTCTGGGGTACCCAGAGGCCACAGGCATGGACTCGATTGGCCGCCATATTCTCCGGATCTGAACACAAGCGACTCCTTTTTGTGGATCTATGTTAAAGACAAGGTGTACAGCAATAACACCAAAATCATTGCTTAGCTGAAAACAGCCATTTAGGAAGTCATTGACAGCATCGATTTTTTGACGCTTCAGTGGGTCATGTAGAATTTCGCAATTCGTTTGCGCCACACCATCGCCAATGATGGCAGGCATATCGAACAGGCCGTAACCTAAATCCGAATACCTGTAGCGACTTTTACGTGTTGAATAAACAGTGTGCATGCCATAGTTTGTAACTAACTTACGTTTATTCGATATAGTTCAACAATTGTCACCCTGTATGTAGATGTAGATGGTGGCTGACACACCTCGCACGAAGGCTCCCAGTGATGTGATTTGTTTTCAATGCCTGAAGTTCATCAGATAACAACTTTCAGCCTGAGTGGTACATGATCTCTTCAGAGTAGATTAGATTTCGTCTAACAGATAATATTTACGATAGATAGTTTGATAAGAAACTGGAAGGAGTCACACTCGACTTAAAATTATTGCTGAAAATACTAACAAATCTAAGCATGTTAGGGAGTTCACATGTACGTCTATATTCTCACAACACACAAGTATAAAAATTTTATCACTGCCACATAGTGTTCGCTCCTCACCCCTCCCCTCCCCCCAGCCCTACGCCCCCCCCCCAACCCCCCCCCCCCTCACCTTTCCTACAGTGTGGAATACCCGGTACGTCTTGGTAGTTAAACTTGATTCTGAGACCGGCTCTTGTTTTGGTACATTGTCGCTTGCGTGTCCACAAGTTGTGAGGCAGGGTCCGTTGGTGTCTGTAAGTACAATCCGGTGACTCTGGGCAGCTTGTGGTGTGACGTGCTGGCGAGGGGTCCGCCACCATTGATGCTAAAATCCCCGCCGGTTTGACGTTTTCGGTGGATACTTTCAATGATGTGCCAGTTATTGAATTTCCATGGCGTGATCCCCTCTACTTGACACTGAGAATGAGCTGTCAATGGCCGCGAAGGAGTATCCATGTCCATCTGAAGGAGGAAGAGGGCGAACCAAGTTGATATGAAGGTTGGTAAATGTAACTGGTGCAGCCTCGAAGTTATTTAGCCTACTTTCCTGCACTGGCACAGGACGTCAATGGGTACTATTTGTTTGGGCTGACACGGCTACACAATACAAGAAGTAAACTGCAAATATCTGCCGAAGCACTAGTGAAAATATGCAGTAGGTCTCTTAGGACAAACACCTGGCATACAGTTACAAATAATTTTTGAAATTATTAGTTTCTTTTTTAATTAAACCTTTCTGCAAAATCATTTATTAGCTGTTTAACAGAGATTGCCAATTTTTTTATTCCTGAAGAGTTTTGTATTTCTTTGTGGCTCAGTTTTTTCATTAATCACAGCATATTAATTTGACACCACTTCCTTCATTATGTCTGTGACACTCTCCCAAGGGTCGAATAACCCTGCGACCATCTGTGCAGCCCTTATCTGTATATGTTCATTATCCCTAGAGTCTTATTTGATACATTTGAGATTCATTTAATTTTCTGGCATCTAACAGACCTCAGATCCCCACCCCATACACACATATTCCTTTTACCTACTACTACAGATCAGTTGTCATAACAGCTATTATATTCAATTATTTCCCATTCTAGCATTTTTTTTTCTATTTCCTTCAACACAGAATCTTTCTTAGGGAAAGGGACAACATATGGTCTAATGGAAAAAGGTTCATGACTCTGTAATTCCAACATATATTCAAAATCTTTGACTAAACCTGGTTTTTAATCAAACACAGATCTACTTTGCATCAAAAATTTTTACTGAATCTTGCCTTTTATTACTTGATATACCTTCAATGTATATCATTTTCTCTTTTACTCCAGCTTGCATTGTACCCTCTTCAGAATTATTTATGTCAGCTTTTTTCGTTAAATATCCCAAAGGCATATTCAATACACTATCTTGATCTACATTCAATTTTTTTCAGAAAGTTGACGTCATTGAACTTTTATTACAAAAAAAGAGTAAATAAATAAATCTTTCTGTACTGAAATCAGTTTTATCATTCCATGGGCATCAAACTCTTGTACCCAGTACTAAATTGAAATCATAGCGTATTGACTAGAATTGTAGGATATCATATTTTTATATTATTCAGTACTGTACCTTTCCAATGTAACAAATTTTTATTAATTTCGTCTCTAGAAGAACTACCTTTTTATTTTCCCCTGTTACAGTTAGTGGCACATTATGTACTTTTCCATTTCATTTAATTCCTCCCTTTTTTCTGTTTATTTGTCTCATTTACGCTATCAATTTACATCACTTATCCTTTTTTTTACTCAATAAATTTCATGAAGTCAAATATCTCTTTTACTTCTGCCACTAAATTTCCCCTCCTTCCCATTAATACCAGTAATAATTGTGACGCTACTACTGTCACCCACTTCCTGTTTAATTAGCTGTTATTTATTTTCTTTATATAACCAGAAGCAAGGCACTTCCATTGTTAAATTTTGTCTAGTTATTTACACTTTTTCATGGGGTCATAGCATCCTAAACGCTAGCTAACACCTCTGTTTCGTCAGTTTGTTCGTAATTTTGCATAAATCAGGTTGACTTTCATCACAGAAATATTTTTCTTTGCTATCACATTGGTTAGGTTGTTCTTCCTTTTTACATTCCCTTACTGCTTCTATTACACATAATTCTGGATTAATGTGGTTTACTGATGGCTCTTTTGTAGATTTTGCCTATTTGCAAACCCCAATTGGAGCAACCTTTAGTCTCCCTCGTAATTACTATAATTACTACTCCCCATACTGCTCTTATTTGTATTTGTATTATTAGAGATTCGTCTACTAGTGCCATTTACTACCCAACTTGTTCTGAGTCCCCCACTATTTCTTCCAGACCATTTCGTACTCACTGTACTCACTTGCAAGTCTCTCCTTAGTGAATACCTCACCTCATTAGTCCTCACACCTCCTGTTCATTTGACTCTTTCTACCTTCCAGAAATAATCTACAAAATCATTAACATTATTACTGGGGGCTACAAAAGACCATTCCCTTATTCCGTGAGGAAACATATGCTCTAATCCCATTGTTACTGATTCACAATCTGACTCCGCCCAACTTAGTTAATCCAGCAAAGACAGGACCCCTTGATAGTCTCTCCTCTGGAATCGTCTCTTAAGACCACAAATTTCACTTAGAATCTTTTACTGTTCATCTCAGGGCCAGTTTTTCTCCAAAAATAATTTACCAAATTCTTCCCAACAATTACAGGAATCTGTAGCTTCTGTTGCCATCCGTAATTATGTTGTTGTTGTTGTTGTTGTGGTCCTCAAGACTGGTTTGATGCAGCTCTCCATGCTACCCTATCCTGTGCAAGCTTCTTCATCTCCCAGTACCTACTGCAGCCTACATCCTTCTGAATCTGCTTAGTGTATTCATCTCTTGGTCCCCTCTACGATTTTTACCCTCCACGCTGCCCTGCAACACTAAATTGGTGATCCCTCGATGTCTCAGAACATGTCCTACCAACCGATCCCTTCTTTTTGTCAAGTTATGCCACATACTCCTCTTCTCCCCAATTCTATCCAATACTTCATCATTTGTTATGTGATCTACCCATCTAATCTTCAGCATTCTTCTGCAGCACCACATTTCGAAAGCTTCTATTCTCTTCTTGTCCAAACTATTATGTCCGTAATTATACGCTTTCAAAAAAGTCATGTACAAACATTTATCTTTCTCAGTCCCATTACACAGACTGGTTATTAAATTCGATAATAAAATCAAGAGGATGAATGTTACTATTATGTCAGAATTGTTGCACTTTTTGTCATTAAATAATGCAGCTTCATTACACACAGTGTATACTTTAGGGTTTACACTTTCAGCTCTACTAACCATGTCTTAAAATTCAGTAAATTAAGCATTCATTTTAGACTTCATACTTTTTCACAATTTCATTTAGCTTACTGACTCTATCTTCACTAATTAACAAATGTCTTCCTCCCACTTCTTTTCTCCTGTTTCAGTTCCGCTGGTTGACTCTAAACACGTTCTTTTCAATATTACATTGCATGTTTATTGTTATTTTCCATACATATTTTCATTTAACCTTCAATTTTTACGTGACTAGGATCAGCATCTGCTTCCACCCACTTACTACAATATTTTCCCAACATTACCAAGCGAGGTGGCGCAATGTTTAACACACTAGACTGGCATTAGGGAGGATGATGGTCCAAGTCTGTGTCTGGCCATCTTGATTTAAGTTTATTGTGATTTCCCTAAATCGCTTTAGGCAAATGTGAGGATGGTTCCTTTGATAGGGCATGGCTTTCCTTCCCCAACTTTCCATAATCCGATGGGTCTCATGATCTCATTGTCTGGTCACCTCCCCAAAGTCAACCAGCAAACCAACTTTCCATCCATATTTGAATTTAAATTACTAACATCACTTTAAATTTCTTTTTAATGCCGTTGTTAGTGTGGCAGGCTAAAGTTTCAAATCCAATTTTGAATCTGTTCTGCTGAGATCAGTTCTAATGACACCACTATTTTTTACAGTCTCTGATAAGTTTCTTTCATTTCAAACCTCAGATTACCAATGTCACTTTTAAACTCCTTCTTCATGTCACTACGTTTTTTCTCTAATATCCGATTATTTTCTTTAATATTTAAGGTCATTTGCATGAACGGTGGGCCAATTTTTATGCGCAATCCATTTACATCAGTATCACCTAATTCCTCCTTTACGTAACAGCCACTGTTTGATTCCTCTTCATTTTGAATTTCGTCTATTACCTCCACACCTTCCCTTTGCCCGACTGCAACACTATTCAGTAGGTTTTTACACTGGAATTTCATGAATAACCTTGCTAACATGTACTGCATCGTAAAAGGTAGATACTTCTGATGTTACTACAATGCTATCACAAATCCCACTTTTAACTATGAAGTCTATTCGTTCCTGCTCTTCTTTATGTCTTAATCCCTGATCTCTATTCTCATCCATATTGCCTTCAACATTTTTATCACTCATTCTGAGAAGTCTTCAGCTAACACATTTTAATATAAACATCTCATATTTCTTAAGTGTCAGCTGCTGCTATAATGTACTCTGTTTTCCACTGTCAGCTTCTGTTCTTCATATTCTGTAGGTAATATGCAGTGTTTATGCCTGTACCACTGCCTCACTTATCGATATGGGGTTGATATGTGCAGCGTCGTATGGGTAGAAGTCGCTTCCAATATAACTATGATCTTCCTTACTTTTCAGTGGTTGATGTTCAACATGGCCCATCCTGGTTAACCATGCTTCAAAAGCACAGTTTCATTTCCAAATATCGACAGTTTCATTTGGCTTGCAATACAAATTTCATGAGCCTTCAAAATGTTGTGGTCCATTTTGTCATGCTGCTGTCATACACTGTTTATTGCCACAGTTTTCAAATCACTGCCCCATATGCATTTCTTCAATTCTTGTTATCAGTGCCAGAAGTGAGACTGATCCTCATCTGGGAAGGCACCGTATGTTAGTTTACTAACCAGTCTGTACTGCTGCAGTTGCCTAGTAATTTTGAAATCTCCTGAAACTTGTTGTATTTGTAACCCAATAGGTGAACGATTGGTTTACCAGCACTGATATTATAACCTGGAATATTTTCATCTCTGCATCTGCAGCTCTTGTGCTTCCTTTCCGCATCTGCAGTTGAATTATAGAATATAGGTTCCGCATATTTGCAAATTCACTGCTTTTCTTTTTAGCCAGACTTGTTTCAGCATCTCTGTGCCATCATAAGTGGGTTTTTGTTTATCGAAAACTGTAAAATGTGAGAATGTTTTAGGTTATAACTGTTTTAAAAAAGTGAGGCTGATGAAAGTTTTTGTTCGTTTTGTTTCTTACCATGATTTTACAATATATGGTTTTGCAGGACCAACTGTATGGTGTCCTGCACTGATACCATTTTATCTGCAAATCAAACGATGTAAATTTAAATGTCATATACGAGTTAACACATCCCTTGATTTTAAAAAACGTGTTTTTAGAGTATCAAAATCTTTTGCATAAGCAAACAGAATCACACACAGGAGCCAAACCCAATAAAACAGATAGCAGAGGAAAATGGTTAGAAGCCCCACATGATACAGAAATTAAACCAACAAATTTGTAAACAGAACCGGAACGAAAGCACAACACACACACAACACCTTACACAACACAGATCAACCCAAATACAAACAATGACCAAATACAAGACACAACAGTACAACACACACACACACACACACACAAATAAATTGAACATACTCACCTACAATAACAAAAGTTGTCCGCAGAATAGGCAAGATATTGAAGAAACAGGGACTTCAAATAGGATACAGGACAGACAACACAACAGACATAACTCAGAACATGGGAGACACCCACAGATAAATTCAACAGATTCGGAATATATGAACTCACATGCAACACTTGTCAATCAGTACACATAGAAGAAACATGCAGGAACTTTACAACAAGATACTCAGAGCACCTCAGAGCCCTCAAAAGTAACAGCACCTAAAGCACATTTACTGGTTATCTAATAGCCCACAACCACCACCCACATACAGTAGCAACAGATTTGAAAATACTGACTTCCAGTAACAGTCTATACCACAAACTGACAATAAAAGAGAACTTCCACATACAGAAGGCAACAACAGAAAGCAAAGAATTTCTAAATGAAAACACTACACATTGTAAACGCACATTATTTAACACATTAAAGGAACTTTACAGAAAAGGTAACACAAACGGCTAAAGGAGCTTACACACACACACACACACACGCGCGCGCACACACACACACACACACACACACACACACACACACACCTGTGGGCAAGTTCGGCACCAAACTCTCTCGGGAACAAATGAATACCGACGGGGTTAAGAAACACAACGACATGGTGCTCACCGCGTTTTCAGAAGTAAAAAAGGCGGTTATAAAGAAAGAAATTACACGAAGCACATTAATATGTGTGTGCAGTGTCCTTAAAACATAAAAGAAGAAGGATTAGTCATAACAAAGCGCGAGTAGTAGCAAATATGTACACAAAACATTTTAACACACAAAATCACATTTTTTTTTTTTTTAAATCAAGGGATGTGTTAACTCGCTAATGAAATTTACATTTACATCCTTTGATTTGCAGATGACACGCTATCAGTGCAGAACAACATACAGTGACTCCTGCAAAAGCATAGAATGTAAAATCACTTTAAGAAACAAAAGGAACAAAAACTTTCTATAGCCTCACTTTTTAAAATCTCTTATAACCTAAAACATTCTCACTTTTTACAGTTTTCAATAATGAAAAATCCGCTAGTGATGGGTGCTGAAACATGTTTAGTTAAAAAGAGAAAGCAGTGTGTTAGCAAAACAGCAAAATTCATATCCCATAATTGGAATCTTTTTCCATTTGTTTACTCCAAAGCGGTTTTTGATGACCAGCTTGTTGTATTAACCTTGTTCATAGTTCACACAACTGTAACTAGTAAGTAAATGTCAGGAACCTTAACAGTGGCCAACGTATTTCTTAAAAAGTTCCATAACATCACATATGTCTCTAACATTATCTTTCCAGAAATTGCTGTTTGAATTACGCTTACAATTATTGATGATTTACTGAGTGGCTCACTTAAGTTCTGGTAACACTTTTGATATTACAGTGGTACGTCTAATACCATACTGTACATTGTGGTTTTGTGGTGTTTATACGTGCAAAAGCTTTGGACATTCTTTAACAGTTTTTTTCATTTGGCCTGAATATTCTAATATAATGCCAATGGAATTCTTTTCATGTAGTTGACTGGATCCAGTAATAAGGACAAAACATAACCACGTATTTCATGTTATACTACAATCTTCATTTATTCACCTCCCAGTAAGAGATACAGTTGCTTTTTGGGTATCGTTATCTGTACCTTACATCCAGTGGCCTAGCGCAGCAGCACGGTCGCCATGTGAAGCCACAGCGATCGTTAAGCTCTGTTTGGCGCCAGTCGTTACGGGGGGCGCAGAAAGCAGTGAGTAGTGAGGGGATGTGGGTGGATGTCAGACTTGGTTGGACGATACATACCAGCGTACCGTGAGAAGATCGATAAATCCGTTAAATGTTGCAGTGTTTCTGCACGGGACTGAGAACTCATCAATAGTATAAGCGAGTCGTTAGCAAAGACCGGTAGAACCAGTGGTTACCGCACAATAGTAAAAACAAGCCGAAATAAGGCTGAAGGTCGGTACATGTGCTAGAAACGTTAGCAACGTGAATCGTGGCTTTTACGAGAGACAGTAAACCTTTCAGTTCTATGAAGTCAGTGTCTCCTTTCGAATCCTTCCCGTATCTATTAGAACTAAGTCAGTGTGAAAAACTTTTATGGCAGGTGTGTTGACTTTCATAGGGCATGTACCGATAGGCACACGGTCCCATTTTCGGTATTCTGGTGGATATTACTTAGCATTAAGAGGCCTACTCTAGTCTTTGCAACACAAACACTGGTGCTATCGTTGTTATATCAACACATGTGATTTTAGTGAGAAACTTGACCGTGATCGATACGAATAAGCGAGTAGCCACCTTACGGTTTGACTCATGAAAGGACTTTTCGAACTAGTAGCTATCTTCGGAGGAAAGTACGTTCAACAAATATAGCGATAGGCGGAAGAAATGCCGAAGAACTGGGATACAAAAACCAAATGCCACGGCGCTACACGCAGCCGACAGTGGGAACAGGAAGAGCAACAGTAAGCAGCAGCCGGTGGCCGGAGAATAGAAAGTAAGTAATGCAAATGTCTAGGCCACTAACAGTCTCTCGAAAGTTAGGAGAGCAACTAACCGCAGTGCAAAGCGGTCGGCAGTAGCTCTGAAGTAGGAAACTGTGTGAAGAAAACTGCTTGTGAGAAGATGCTATTTTCAGTGTTACAAGAAAGTGATTCTTTTTTTTTAACGTTTTTGAGGTGAATATTGAGAAAATTTGGAACGTGCACTCCCATACACAAAGCTCGAATGTGAAAAGTAGACGCGGATAGTGGAATTTATGAAGGGTGAAGTATTTCAAATCAACCATTAACTGAAACTGAAGTTCAAACGAACAATGCGTCCGTGGTACTAGTGGCATGTCCCTTAGGAAATTCTACGAAGATAGTGGGAGGAAAGAGAGTGGAAGAGGACAGCACGGGAAACATGGGAGCGCGGCAGATAAAAAGAGCAAAAAGTCAGAAAACATCATTGAAGGGAAACACGGTAGAGAAGGAAATTATAGTTAGAAAAGAAGGAGGTTTTAATGCAGTGCCAGAGACACCAGTTGAGAAGAGCAGATGAGGAAGATTTTAGCAAACAAATAATGCATTTCATGAAGGAAAATTTTAAAGAACTACAGTCGTCAGTGGCAACGGTGGCATCGGAGGGAGATTTTTTAAAAACTAGAGGAAAAAGCAGGAAACATATTAACAAACAATTAACACCGTAATAGTGAAATGTGAAAAGGACACAAACGAACAAATACGAAAGGTGAAACAGGAACAGTCGGCGATGAATGAGTAACACGGCAGGTGAATTTTCAAAAGTCCAATATCGGCAAAATTCGCATAAATAAAACTGTGATAACGGATAGTATGGTAGTTGTTTCAGTCCTCGTAAATGGTACCGGATGGTATGGTAGCGGTTTCAGTTCTCGTAAATGATACCGCAGAATGACAACGCACCCAAAACATTTCACGAAGTTGAGAGAACGGTGGAACCAGTAAGCCCAGCTGTGCAAGGGTTGCAACAAACTGTGGACCAGTGGGTCGATCTGACAGCGAAAAGTAAATTGAAGCAGGAATTAGGAGCTTTTGCTCAACAAAGAACTATGATTAGTAAAAGTGACCCACAGGTTGAGTACATTATCAGTTGTAAATTCAGTATATTTTATCCATGGGGAGAACAACACCCCATAACTTTCATTAGAAATTGTCCCGTCCTGTTACCGACAAGTTGGACGATACGGAAATCACGTATGCGATCAGTCAGATGGAGGACGGAGCCTATAAATGTGGTACGAGGCTAGAAAAGAAACGAATGTCACATCGAGAATTTGAGAAAATAGTTATGGATGAATATTGGTCGCCAAGCAAACACGATGTTATACTAATATCCATTTGCAACTGCAGCATGAGATCGGACGGGACATGTGCCGAATTTTTAGAATAAGAATATGTAACGAACTCGTACTTAAATAGTCCGTACGACGAAAGAGCAGTTGTAAGACGGATTGTGCAAAGACTACCGAGAAACTCTCGTAGCCACTTAGTAGGTACCCCCATTGATTCCTTCGATAAAACAACGTCGGTATACGCCCAGCTGGAGAGAGAAGAAAGACGAGGGTAAGCATTTAGAGAGAATTTCGACAACGCCGGGTGACAGACAGAAGGAAGGTGCGAAACGGAACAACGAAATGATTGGATGCAGCGCTACACAGGACAAGGCGGCTACGCATACAGAGGCTATGGGGACGGAAGATACCGTAGACGGGAGGAAAATAAGAGTAACGCACATGGGGATAATGTGATACATGTGAGAGAGCGAGCGGATTAGAACTTTTGACAGGTAATCAAACGGAAAACAGGCTGTAGTTTCAGGTGCAGCCCGACCTTCAACGGACGAAGCGGGACCGCAGCGTTGCAATGTGATTGAGACTGACAAAATTGTCGTAATAACAAAAGACCGATTAATAAAGGGCCAAGAAGATTTGATGGAAGACGAGATAATTGGCGATGATAAAGCAGTAATAGAACTGATTATGAAAACCGAAGTTTATGGAAGAAAAATAGGAACGCTGATTGACTGTGGGAGTCAGCTGTGCGCAGTTGCCAACAACGTTTACAACGCATTATTAACAGAGAATGCAGAAACACCAAGTTAGTTTTAAGATTCAAGGATCTGTGGGAATCAGAAGAACATGAACTAAATCCGGATGAAGTGTGTTCGAAATTTAATGGCATTGCGACGTTGGGACCCAGAAAAGCAGAAAAATTGTTGAAGATGATAGGAAAGCATAAACAGGTATTCAGTTAAAGAACAGGGGTCTTAAAAGACCGCCTTATCGGATCAAAATGAAACCGCACAAACCATATTTTGTGCCTCCATTTAAAGTACTTCAAACAAGGGAAGAAGACGTCGATAAGGACCTCCAAGGGATGTTTCTGTCCGGAGTACCTGATCGAATGAGCCAGGAGTCAATTTAACAGCCTTCTCATGATGGTCGTTAAAAGGAACGGGAAAGTTCACTTGGTTTTAGATGTGAAACAAGCGAACAGGTATTTGAAACTGAAAGAGACCTGTCCGTAAATATGGAAGAGGTACTTTGGAGGTTTAAAGGGAAAAAATCTTAACAAGCTTTGATCTGACCTCAGGTTATCGTCAAGTGTTGCTGAAGGCTCAATCAAGGCAGTTCACAACCTTTTTATATGAAGGATTTGGTTAGTAATACCGAGAGTTTCCTTTCGGGTTCAAAATATCTGTTTCGGGGTTTTATACGGACATTGGACAGGGTACTGTGTTAAGCAGTACTGAAGAAAGTAATTGTGTATGTTAACTATTTGCTAATTGCCAGCAGAGACTGGAATAAACATTTACAAACGTTAAGGGGAGTATTTGGCATGTGTGCAGCAGCAGGAACTCGACTACATTTTCAGAAAGCAGAATTCAGAAGAAAAGAAATACAATGTTTACGACATGTGATTGAACATAATGGGATAAGGTCTAAACTGGACAAAACGAAAGAAAATAAGGAATTTCCCTTACCAAGGAATAGCAACCAATTGAAGAGTTTCCTCTGACAGTGTGGATTTTATAGACTGTTTCTAGGTAACTAGATATTGGACAGTGCAGTACTGCACTAGCTGCTGAAAAATAATAAAGTCTCGTTGTGTTCCGACGTGTGTTCCGAAGAATTCCATAAAATGAAACATGGGCTATGGAATGCTCAAATATTGGCTCATCCAGACCTTTGCAATGTATTCTGTCTATCATATGAAACATTGGCTGATGACGTGGGAATCAAGTCGTGTCAGAAGGAAGGAAGAAATGAAGAGGAGGTAATAAAGACCATTGGTTTCTGCAATGGGATGTTAAACAGCCACGTACTCTGTAACGGAAAAAGAGGCGTTAGTTAGCCATAGTATTCGTATATGAAACATTTATATACCATCTGGCCAGCCGAAAAGCAACCGTAGTGATGGACCACAAAGCCCAATCATTTTTCTGAAAAGTTAATTGAGACATGGAGGATTAGCCAGATGGACATTAGCGTAGCAAGAATTAAATTTTGTGGTGCAATATATCAGAGGAAGCGAAAAGGTAGTTCCGGATACACTTTCAAGATTGCCACTAGAATTGGACGAATAGGTACCTGAGGTGGGCTCAGAAGAGTGTCTGTGCTTAATAAATGGAGTGTCACGCGAAAAAGTTATAAAATCATGGCTACGGGATGTTATAAGACAGCAAAATGGAGACCCCAAATCGAAGTTAATTAAAGGAAAATGCAATATCGCTGGGGAAGACCATATGAAGAAAATCTTCTTGATATAGGATTCAGTATTATACCACACATCAAGGGAAGATAAGGAAGATTGAAGAGTATGCATCCCGGAGGAAAGAACTGACGAACTTGTTAAATACACACACCTAAGCTGCGGACATTTCGCTCTCATTGTCGATAAGTTAAAAATAGATTGTTGGTTCTTCAATATGTCCAGACGAGTGAGCAGGACTTTACGGACGTGTGATATTTAACTGAAAACAAAAACAGCAATGGTGCAGCGCAATGGTTACATGTATGCAGATTTATCTAAAGAAATCTGAGAAACCATGGCCATGATTTGCTAGGCCCTTTGCCGAAGTCGGTATGGGGGATAAGTTATTTGTTAGTAACAATTAATTTCCCGCTGTGTAAAGTTATATCCGCCTAGGAAAGCAACGGGACGCAACAAGCCTGAAGAGGTGGTGAAAGATTAGTTTAAAAATGTTTGTGTGCTAAAGAAGACAGTGAATGACAGTGAGAGTCAATTTACCAGTAAAATATAGATAAACGCTCTGAAACAACACAATATAAAACCTGTATTTATATCCAGGTACAGAGAATCCTCGAACTCAACAGAAAGAGTTTTGAAAGAAATTAGTAGGCTATGTAGAGCCTACTGTCGTAACCATAATAGCAAGCAGACGCAGTGGACGAGTATCTTTGAAGATTAATGCACCCCACCTCTACTGAACATGCTCCGCCAGATAGTTTGATAAGAGAAGTACTGAAGAACACGTCACGTGAAAACGTAACATGGGACGAAATATTGGAAAAAGTAGAACAGACCCTCTTCAACAAAGCTGAAGGAAAGATGAAACAGTATGATAAAATGGTGCATCTGATCATGTATCGAGTACGGGATCTAGTGTTAATATGAACTAACAGTCTAAGAAAGATGGTCATGAAATACCGAAATTTCCTCATGTATACAAGGGTCCTTATAAAGTGGTCACCTTAACAAATTCTAGCACATTGGAATTGGAAGAATATCACAGTGAGGCCTTCCATAGAAGTGAACAAGTGAAGAAACGATATTATGACAACGACACTATATCTGACAACTAAAGATGTGAGGTAGTAAGGAAAAAAAAAAAAAAAAAAAAAAAAGAAATCGAAAAACACAAGGAAATTGTGATACTTTGAGGAATGATTGAGGTAATTTGTACATGTATTACTGAGTGTGTAAAATCTAAGTAGATTAAGTTTGACACGAATAGCCAGTGCCATTAGGATAATAAAATGTATCTAATAGCACTGTGATAGATTAGTTAAAATTGTGGCCTAGCATTTGAAGGACACATATTACAGCATGACACGCTGTTTAGCTTGTGACGGCTAGGAAATAAGTGTATGTTGACGCATGGCGTAGCGCTTCTCATTTGTTAGTAGACACTCACCGTCATCAACAGTCAGCAGTCCAGTACAATTAGTACCTACTTGGAGCAGGAGCATCGCAAATACTATGACGGCAGCGATGCGTTGCAACTGAATTATGAGAGGCAGCGGAGCGGACTATTCGGTGGGACTCAGAGGCGCTTGGAGAGGTCAGAGGCTGTAGTACTCCGAGTCACATCTAGATACCCATAGTCGCAGACAGCAAAGGCGGCGTCGGCGCAGCAGCGGCGAGTTCGAAAGTCTTTGGTGTTGCTTCGAAGGGCACAAGTACAGCTAGTGCCAGAGTTGTCTCCAGGGGGCAGCAGGAGCGTAAGAACCTTGACGGTGGCTAGCAGAGAGAGCCCCTGGCTACCCAACGGCCGTGGTTCGGCGAGCGTCACTAGAGATCGGAGATGGTGATAGGCAGAGAGGGGAGGGGACACTGCGGTCAATGCCCCTGGCAGCAGAGCGACATGCAGATGGTAGCTTCGTAGCCACTACCATTAGACTTAGACGTAAGCATGAGGTCGGCGCAACGTCGGCGTATGTGATATCGTGTGGAGGTGTATACGAGACCCCTACTAGTCAATAAAACCCCTATGCCTGGCAAAAAAAAAAAAAAAAGTATGGTGACATGGGAAACCACAAATGTATATATGTATTTATCAGGTTCGGTGTTTAATGCGACTGACTACAATAAAAACTAATGATATTGAATTTATTGAAAATAAATAGATAAAATAAAATAAAAATAAATGCCATACCAAGCTAAATCAGATTTTCGCCAAATTTAAATTTTTGTGTGGCTATATGTTTCTCATTTAAATAATATGCAGCAATAACTATAAAGGGGCAGAATTATTTTAAAGTTCTGAAAATTTATTTTTAATTCATTTAGTTCCTATGTGTACGTAAGCCTTTCGCTCGTATTTGTAAATAATAATCACATATATGAGTAATTTTACCTTATTTGCTAGTTGAGTTACCATATACATATATCGGACGTCTAACACTGATTTGATTTATGTCAAAAGGACTATATTTTCAATTTTTTTGAAACTTTTGTGTTGTTCCACAGATTCATTTCATGTATAATTGTAAAATGATCTTCAAAAGGTAGGAGGTGTGGCTCATAGTATGAGTGGTGTTTTCTTGTTAGTGTTTTCAACGCTATTTATCCTGAAGTTACAAGTGCAGTGAATTCTTCCAATTTTGGGGAGGAGAAGTTTTCTTCCATTCCGTCACCACAGGGAGATTATTCTTCTTTCTTTTTTCAAAATTAATTTTGAAAATATTTAATTTGGAGGATGTAAGGTTACAGATATCGTTACTTTTTGAGTATTGGTATCTGTAGCTTACACCTAGCAGCCTGGCGCAGCAGCACTGCCAGCAAGGCAGTCCAAATGATCGATAAAAGTGCGTCGGTGCCAATCGCTGTGGGCGGCGCGGAAAGCAGTGAGTAATGGAGAGATGTGCCTGGATGTTAGAGTTGGTTGGACGATACATACCCACTAACCATGAAAAGTTCGATAAGTCCGTAAAATGTTGCTGTGTTCGTGCACGGGATTGAGGATTCATCAATATTAGAAGCGAGTTGTCAGCAAAGATTGCTAGAAGTAATGGTTACCTCACAATAGTAAAAACAAGCCGAAATAAGGGTGACTGTCAGTACATGTGCATGGAAACGTCAGGAGTGTGTAACGTGGTTTGTACGAGAGACAATAAACCTTTCATTTGAGTTCTGTGAAGCCAGTGTCTCCTTTATAACCTTTCTCATGTCTATTGGGGCTAACTAAGAGCGAAGATTTTTAATGGGAAGATTAGTTTAATACTTGTTCCATAGATCACACATATATTTCGTAGCCGGCCGGAGTGGCCGAGAGGTTCTAGGCGCTACAGTCTGGTACCGCGCGACCGCTACGGTATCAGGTTCGAATCCTGCCTCGGGCATGGATGTGTGTGATGTCCTTAGGTTAGTTAGGTTTAAGTAGTTCTAAGTTCTAGGGGAATGATGACCTCAGATGTTAAGTCCCATAGTGCTCAGAGCCATTTCAACCATTTTTTAAATTTTTGGGTCACATGAACGGAAAGCGGACCACCTGGGGCTAGGTACAACAGAACCAAGAGCAGATGGTTTGACAGTGAGTGGTTTGAGAATTGGTTTATCCAGTTACCAGAGCTTACATATCCATGTTGAAATGTTCCGGTTGTGTAAAGAGTACAACATAAAATTCATTGCAGTGCCACCTAATGCAGCCCACCTTCTGCAACGCTTGATGTGTACCTTCGACCTTTGAAAGTACAGCGTCGGAAGATCCTTGAGTACTTCAAACAGATGGCAGTGGGTTGCAGATGCAGCTCTGTGCCCAAAACCAAACTCCTCACCTTTCTCAAGAAGCTGTGGGAATCCGAGATCTCAAGAGGAGAGAACTTGACAGTAGCAGAAAATTGGCATCTATACCTTGAATGACGCAATTGTGCTGGAAAGATTTCCGTCATTCTCGATGTCCCGCAAAACAAACCTCAATGCAGTCATCGGTGACACATTCATGGATCTACTCGTGCAGAAGAGAAATGAGGCAGCTCAGAAGTATCAAACGGTGAGGCGTAAAGGGGGACTGTATACGCTAGACGAAATTCTGCCAGATGCCTTTTTCATTTTTTGTGATTTGCATTTTTCATAATTTTGTATCTGTTCACAGTTACTCATTGATTCTTCAAGTTCTGTAATGTGTTTAATCTATTATTTCTTCAGAATTTTTATGTTAGTATTACTTTTATATCATTGTGGTGGAACCAATACTGGCCCAAATAAAACGTGGTATTCTAACATTTGGACAGTTCTTTACCTTTATTGGTTTTAGCCTGAAAAACGAGTTGTCTCAATTTTACCCCAACTCGTGGGGTATAATTTGGACGAAATCTGAGGGGGATCACTTGGCAGGGAATGTTTACATAACAAGGTCAATTCTACCAAACTAACCTAAAATTAGCCTTTAATACGCTAAAACTCTTCATAAGTCCAGGAAAATACTAAAACCTGTGGTGTCACCGCTAGACACCACACTTGCTAGGTGGTAACTTAAATCGGCCGCGGTCCTTAGTACATGTCGGACCCGCGTGTCACCACTGTGTGATCGCAAACCTAGCGCCACCACATGGCAGGTCACAAGACACGGACTAGACCTCGTCCCAGTTGTACGGACGACATTGCTTGCGACTAGACATACGAAGCCTTCCTCTCATTTGCCGAGAGACAGATCGAATAGCCTTCAGCTTAGTCCATATCTACGACCTAGCAAGGCGCCATTAGACTTACAGTGATTGTAATTAAAGTCTCCTTTGTGCAATGTACCACAACACCAAATATTAAAGTTAAGTATATTATTCCAGCTACGTACTTTTCTTCATAGCATTAATTGCGTATCCTGTTCCAGTACTTCGCTCCCGTCTGCGTTAGTTTAGCGTGCATTAAGCCACTTCGATCTACAAGGTGTTGGCCCAGCTGCCGACACATCAAAACCTCTCCGAAAGTAGCCCAAGTTTCCGATACACGTTCTTCCAGGCAATTATTTCGTAAGTAAAACGCTAGTTTCTCAACATGAGTTACTGCACACACTACACGTACTACACACTCTGTGCATAATATACAAGCTCACATCGGGACCAAGATGCTGATGTTCGGTGGTTGGTTGATGGTGAATGTCGGAAGCCATCTATAACTGTGTTTGTTATTGTATCCGCTCAACTGGCAGGAGATTCGTTTAATATACATCGCTTATGAAATAAATTGGGGTCATAATTAAACCCCAGACTGTTCCTAAAACCTGTTACAGAAAAAATGACACCAAGGATTGGATTCCTTATCAGTCTCTAGTTATTATTATATCACACATTTCTGTTGAAACTGTTGGGCCAATGTCTGGCAGCCGAACGGATTGACAATTGTTCCCGCCAGTGACAACCCAACCGTAAAAACGTTAGCAGTTGTACGAAACGCTACCTTCCTAAGAAAGTCATTGGTAAAGGAGAAACTCTTCCTTCCGAACTACACATATATGTTAACGATGAAGTGGTGCAATGGAGAAACAATCACAGGTTCCAAGCTGTCAGTTATGCCTTTCCCACTAACACAGATTTCTCAACATTGTCACGTCCCTCTCCAAAATATGACTATATTAGTTGTGACCTATTTTGCTGCGCCTTTCTACATTATACCTATGTAATCACTTCTGGCTCCTAATAAAGATCTCCTGGAACTGCTTTGTTGATCGCAGGTAGTTCAGAATTACCGGCACCGTTACTTCAAGAGTTCTCCTAATGAGATGGAGACCATCGCTGCGAATACAGGGACTTGTTGTGACAATATACACGCGCACGGTACCTATTAAAAACAAGTGTTTGGTTGTTAATGCTTACCTGCCATCGCTGCTGGCAGCTGGAGTGGTACCCGTGACGGCAGCATGGCGACCACAGAACTCATGTGACAGCAGGAGTCAGAAATCAGTGCGAATAGGACGATAGGAGCCCATCGCGCGGCTTTTATCTTCGAGCATCTGCGCGTGTTTCACAATTATCTCTTAATCTAACGACATCAAGAGCGCCTTTTCACATCCTCGTGCTATATGCTACGTCACTCTGTTTCGCTGCACTGTGCATATCCCTGACTAATTTTATAGATAGGTAGACGTAAGGAGAGTTGTGGTTGTGGTTAACCGATTTAACAGAATATTTCGGCATAGTCGTGATGTACATGAATGGGCTCATTAACCGAGAGCACAGTATATGGACAACCGGATTCACAAATTTAACCGTCACACTCGAAACGCTAATGGAATCGTAAACAACTAATCGGATGCGACCAAATTACAAAACAAACAAATTTCACTATACAACTAGTAAAAATTACCGCACTAACAGAAACAGTAGTTTTGAAGTTCTACATGGTCGCCAGCAACTCTTTGAAGGGCAGGCAAAACTGTAACTAACCACATACGTAGACGGTTTCAATGGGCAGTGGCCACTGTGGCTAACCACATCATATTTTCTCCCTTCACCACTCAGGGGCCAGTAGTCTCTCTGCCAACCAGCTAATTGTTGCCTAAAATGCCGCTAGATGGCAGTGCAGGTCTTCTGCGCGAATTGTTGCCTCGTATTCTTAACTTCTTCATTGTTAGCACTGTTCTTGGAAGCGGCGTGCAGTATTCTTTGTAGCTCTTCTTTATACGACTATTTATGGTAAGTAATTGCTTATATTTATGTGTTCACCACATATAAGTCTACCCGTACTGTAACTTAAAATTGAAATATAATTTTCCATGTTTTATTGACAAATTTCTGTGTGGTTAGTGCTGCTAACTACCGCCCTTCTGCTCCACCCAGTATATTTTCTTCATCTCCGTCGAATATGTCTAGCCGAAAAGGAATAACTGAGGACGAATGTTACCGAACTTTATTTGAAGAAATACCTTCTAGTGACAGCAGTGTTGACAGTGATGGCACTGATGGAAATGACCCCACATTCACGACAAGCTGTTCAAGTTCTTGTCTTGTGTGCATTCGTGTGGTTCTAAATTTCACCACTGGTCTTATGGAAAGAATCATACTATTTTCATGGACAATTTTTTTACATCATATGATCTGTTCAAGGACCTAAAATCCAATGGTGTGTACGCTTGTGGAACAATAAATCCCAGAAGGAAAAACATCCTGAAACTCAAGGCGAAAAAGGAGCTGGAAAGAGAGGAATTGATTACAAAATAAGCAATGATGGCATAGTAATCTATAGATGGAAAGATAACACGGCAGTCAACTTGATTTAAACGTCATTCACCATCATATGTGTCCACAGTAACTCGAAAAATGAAAGATGGAACAATAACCTATATCACTTGTCCAACTGTATTGAAAGACTGCAATTCCAGTACGAACTATGTGGATAATTTTGATCAACTAAAGTCAGACTATGCTATTGACAGAAAAAGCAAGAAATGGCGGATGAGATTGTTTTTTCACTTTTTAGACTGCAGTGTGACAAACGCGTTCATTATGCACAAAGAAATCGAAATGGAGCAGTTCTCCAATAAAGACTTCCCTCGAGAGGTATACAAAATCTCGTTGGCTCCAAAAATAGTTTCAGTAGCAGCTAATTTTGCTTCTGTATCCCAAAGTAGTATAGCAACCCAGATCAAATCACACAAACCATTCGTGGACAAAAGTATTCGCCATGAAAGCAGTAAACATGAGCCAATTCACTCATTATCTAGAAGATGCACAGTTTGCAGTTCAAAGAAAAATCCATTGCGAACAGTGTGGATGATTTCAGTGTGTAAAGTACCTCTGTGTCTGAGAGCAGGCAAGAACTGTTTCAAGTGATACCACGAAAATTAAAAAGTAGTTATTTCAAAGTTCAGCCACCAAATATCGAATTTGTACACTGTAATGGGGTGGTGGTTACCTGTAGTGACCACATTTAATGTTAATATTTTGTTGTTGTTTAAGTGAATTTTTACAAACTCAATGTACAAAACATGTCAAGACAATAAAACAAATGTGTTACAAGTAAAAGAAATTTAAAATTTACAAACAAATTTTCTTGCCCCACTAGGGTAAATTTTAGTGGTGTTTACCTGCCCCTCAAAGAGTTAATTGTGCAATGATTGATTGTACCAAAGTATAAACAGAATATTACAGTTTAACTTATTCACAGTAATCGCAGAACGCGTCCAAACCCCTCCAAAGCAGTAAAAATTTGGATTTCAGTTCTGTGGCCACTGAAACACAGTTTAATGACTCTGAAACATACAGACGGCATACTTGCTACATGAGCTGATGGAACTAACTTTGCAAATAGACGAGACGATCCGCTAATAGATACTACAGATCATGTAATGCAAAATAAGTTTCAATTTTGTTCTAATAGCAGAGCTGAAGCAATCTAAACACTGAACTGGTATCTTCTCTAAATTTTAAGTAACGCTCCATGCAGTGTAAATATCAGTAACACTGCATACACAGGGATGATAATTTCAATTCTCTTTACAATGCTTCAGATGAACAGCAGTGTAGGTTTATTGCACTAAAAAACTTCCCACAGCAATATTATAGCTAATGTAGTACATGTTGTGTATAAAAGTCATAATTTCAATTAACATGTAAGATATGTAGTTCCTCCACCTTAAAGTAATGGCTTTTAGTTCGTATGAATCTTAACAGACTGGTAAATGAAATTATGATCCATAAATTGTCATTGATTTTATACAAATCTACAGCAGTAACTTTATCTATGTTCACGAAAGTAATTACATGATTATATTTGTATAACTTTAAGATATCAGCACATTAATGTAGCAAAATTAAGTAGTAGTGTCTAAACCTTTTCGTTGAAACTGAAACTGGCATCATAAAAAGTTTTCTTCAAAAATTACTTGGAAGTTTGTTCTCCCAGATTTGATATTAACGCCCAACAGAAAGAGGTCATTACCCTCTGTAAAATTAAAGTTGATGCAAGATGAAACCTTCAAATATATTACAAATATCACTGAAAGGGTTTACAGAAACAATGACTCAAAAAACACAATTCCTCTGTGTACTCTTCTGCTACTGAAAATGAGATGCCTCTGGCTGCAGGCAGCTGCTGACAATAGCAGTAGGGAAATGTGGGCACAAGGATGAAGTAGGTCAACCCTAATTACCCATACATATTTTCACATCTGGCCAATCATCCTGCCACCCACACTACCCTCACCACCTCCAACCTCATCCCCAATTCCACATCCCGCCAGCTCTCCTAAGACAAACCAGGTCCCCAGCTTCTGATGTCACTAGATTGTCCACTAATTTGTAGCCAACAAATTCAAGGTATTTCTTAAATGTCATCTAATTTAAGCGAAATTTCTCAAAAATGTCAAATGCAAATGGAAAAATTGTAGGAACACATAAATGCAGCCCCCACTACACTCAACATCTCACACCATGTGTACAACTGCCGAATCAGTCCCACCAACCCCTCCCTCACCACCTGTATGACTGTGAAAGGTATTCTATGTGTTAAATATTTATTAACCCCTAAGAGAAATATTGTTCTATAGGAGAGATGGTACTGAGCCATCAACATGCAATGATCTGTGTCAAATCCATCCTATATACAGCCACCATCTTGTAGGTATTGCATTTGTATATACAATCAGCTAATATTTTAATTGAACTATAAATAGGAACTCACAGTTGTTATTCTTCTAGCAAGTGCATTCTGGAACTTCTACTGGCAAAGACGTCTGCTCCTCTAGTTGCAAGAGTACTGCTATACACGATCACCTACAGCTTGAATCAAACTAAGGTGAAACGTGTCATCTTGGATATTCGGGAATCCAGCCGGATGTTCGCATCGTTCTCGCACGATATTTCAACAGCGTGCCTCGCTGTCTTCTTCAGGTGCTACCTGAGACTGGTCCTTGGGTCGATCGAGTCCAGTATTTATGCCTGGGAGGAGTGGGCGTTCCCTAATCGGTCCGCGCCGGGTCGAGTGTTCCATCTGTGGTCCGCGCCCGCCAGACTCGGCTTCAATGGACCCCTCCAGTCGCAGATGTTCCGACTGCCGTCGGCGCCCGTTCTGGCCGTCCTCAACGGATGTGGTTATCATCTGAGGTGTGTCGGACCTGGTCTGAGATGTAGGGTACTCTATCTCCTGACTGTTACTATGATTTCCACTTCTGTTTCGTGCTGGGCGCTCCCTAATCGGTCCACGCCGCGTCGTGTGTTCCGTCTGAGGTCCGCGCCCGCCAGACGCGGCTACATTGTCCCTCTCTGGTCGCTGGTGTTCCCTCCGCCGTCCGCGCCCGGCCTGGCCGTCTTCTGAAGTCGAGTTCATGATCTGGGGTGTGTCAGATCTGGTCTCCAATGTCAGACACCTTGTCTCACGGCTGTTCTCTCGGTCTCCACTTCTATTTCTTGTAGAATCCCGGAGTGTCCTGCGTTGAGTTTTCACAAGCTCAAGTGCTGGATTCCAGGCAGTGCTGATTTGGTATCCCGAGTCACGGTTGATTAGATTGTCTGTGACCTTAATGTCAATGGCTTCTTTAATGACACTGTCCCAAAATCTTGAGATCTGTGTCACAATCTTGGTGTCATTGTAATCCATTGAATGACCAAGTTCCAGACAATGCTCTGCTATGGCTGATTTAGTTGCCTGCCTGAGTCTGGTATGTCTCTGGTGTTCTTTACACCTGATGTTCACAGTTCTGGTGGTCTGGCCAATGTATGACATCCCACAAGTACGTCGAGGTGAGTACATGCCTGAATAGATCAAGGAGAGCCCCATCGAACTTCTCTCCAATAAGCTCAAGTGACTCCTTCAGTGGTACCCGTGTGAAGAGAGACACCACATCGAAACTAACCATGATGTCTGTGTCTGTGATGTGTTGCTGGCCCAGTCGTTGCAGGAAATCCTCTGAGTTCCGGATGTGATGTGCACATTTACCCACATGTGGTGTCAACATCATCTTCAGGTATTTCGCAGTAGGGTAAGTTGCTGCGCCAATATTGCTGACAATAGGTCGCAGTGGAACCCCATCCTTATGAACCTTGGGGAGTCCATAAAGTCTAGGTGGTGCTGGCGCTTTGGGACGCAGCTTCTTGATGACTTGTTCAGGCAGGCCCGTCTCCTTCAACAGAGCCCTGGTCTTTTTGTCCACTTTCTCTGTAGGGTCGCTTGCTATTGGCCTGTATGCAGGATCCTCCAGAAGTTGTTGCACCTTTCTGTCATATTCTGTTTTCTTTAGGATGACTGTGGAGTTCCCCTTGTCTGTGGGCAACACCACAATGCTGTCATCCTCCCGGAGACGCCTCAGGGCCACCCTTTCATCACCTGAAATGTTGGATTTGGGTGGTTTGGTCTTGGTGAGCGCCCTGCAGGTCTCTCTTCGGATCTCTTCGGCCACACTAGAAGGTAGCGTGTTGGCCACTTGCTCAACTGCACTGATGAAAGCTGTGACAGGCACATTTCTAGGGGTCACTGCGAAATTGAGGCCCTTGCTAAGTACTTTTTAGCGACCCGAGAGGGAAAATGTAGCCGCGTCTGACGGGCGCGGACCTCAGACGGAACACACGACGCGGCGTGGACCGATTAGGGAGCGCCCAGCACGAAACAGAAGTGGAAATCATAGTAACAGTCAGGAGATAGAGTACCCTACATCTCAGACCAGGTCCGACACACCTCAGATGATAACCACATCCGTTGAGGACGGCCAGAACGGGCGCCGACGGCAGTCGGAACATCTGCGACTGGAGGGGTCCATTGAAGCCGAGTCTGGCGTGCGCGGACCACAGATGGAACACTCGACCGGGCGCGGACCGATTAGGGAACGCCCAGCTCCTCCCAGGCATAAATACTGGACTCGATCGACCCAAGGACCAGTCTCAGGTAGCACCTGAAGAAGACAGCGAGGCACGCTGTTGAAATATCGTGCGAGAACGACGCGAACATCCGGCTGGATTCCCGAATATCCAAGATGACAACAGATCGCCGGGAAAGCATGGAGAAGTACATCAGAAGGCTCTACGGGGAGGAGATGTACCGTAACATCAAGAAGCTGGACAAGCTTCGACAAAGGAAAGGGAGGATGCTGTGTTCTCTCAGTTTCCTGCTGAGATGCCGAAAGGGGGAGGTAGTTCCAGTTTTCGCCAGGATCAAGCATCATGTTAACTCGAGAGCGCAAAGAGGATAAAACACCGAGCTAGTCTCGCTCTGTTTAGAGAGAGAGTGCGCGACCTGCGCCACCGGCTGGATGTTTTGTCCAGGGAGTTGCTGTATCTTCACCTAACTATAGCAGCTTCCTTGACCACTCAAGACTGGGACCAGGTTGACGGTGCCTCCTGGTCTCTAGCGGAATGCACCAGCAAGAAGTCAATGGCACGCCAACTAGCCAAGTTTGAGCGCCTCAACAACAAGGCGCAACAGACTGGGGACACACGCACAGTGGTCAATCTAAGTGACAAGCAGCTCAATGAGACCACCTTAAAAGTACTTAGCAAGGGCCTCAATCTCGCAGTGACCCCTAGAAATGTGCCTGTCACAGCTTTCATCAGTGCAGTTGAGCAAGTGGCCAACACGCTACCTTCTAGTGTGGCCGAAGAGATCCGAAGAGAGACCTGCAGGGCGCTCACCAAGACCAAACCACCCAAATCCAACATTTCAGGTGATGAAAGGGTGGCCCTGAGGCGTCTCCGGGAGGATGACAGCATTGAGGTGTTGCCCACAGACAAGGGGAACTCCACAGTCATCCTAAAGAAAACAGAATATGACAGAAAGGTGCAACAACTTCTGGAGGATCCTACATACAGGCCAATAGCAAGCGACCCTACAGAGAAAGTGGACAAAAAGACCAGGGCTCTGTTGAAGGAGACGGGCCTGCCTGAACAAATCATCAAGAAGCTGCGTCCCAAAGCGCCAACACCACCTAGACTTTATGGACTCCCCAAGGTTCATAAGGATGGGGTTCCACTGCGACCTATTGTCAGCATTATTGGCGCAGCAACTTACCCTACTGCGAAATACCTGAAGATGATGTTGACACCACATGTGGGTAAATGTGCACATCACATCCGGAACTCAGAGGATTTCCTGCAACGACTGGACCAGCAACACATCACAGACACAGACATCATGGTTAGTTTCGATGTGGTGTCTCTCTTCACACGGGTACCACTGAAGGAGTCACTTGAGCTTATTGGAGAGAAGTTCGATGGGGCTCTCCTTGATCTATTCAGGCATGTACTCACCTCGACGTACTTCCTATATGGGGGTCAATTTTACGAACAAACGGAAGGGGTGGCTATGGGCAGCCATCACCAGTGGTAGCCAACCTATTTATGGAAAGGTTTGAAAAGGAGGCACTCTCTTCAGCCACATATCAGCCCAAGTGCTTTTTTCGGTATGTGGATGATACCTTTGTCATCTGGCCCCATGGTAGAGAGAAGTTAGATGAGTTCCTGCTACATCTGAACTCTTGCCATCCGAACATTCAGTTCACAGTGGAAATGGAGAAGGATGGACTACTTCCTTTCTTGGATGTTCTGGTGAAGAGAAAGGCAGATGGCACATTTGGACACAGTGTGTACCGTAAACCTACACACACTGACTTATACCTACAAGCCAGCAGTTGCCACCATCCGGCACAGAAGAATGGAGTGCTCAAAACACTGGTCCACAGAGCACAAACTCTGTCAGATACTGATAGTCTGGCCACAGAAATAGAACACTTACAATCAGTGTTCAGCAAGAATGGGTACTCCTCTAGAGATATCCAGAAGGCACTTCAACCTGCTAACCGTCCAAAGGATCAAGAAGAAGAACCAGAAGAGGCAAAGAAGATGGCATACCTGCCATATGCCGGACCTATCTCTGCCAAGATCAGCAGGCTTCTCCAGAAATATGACATCAAGAGCATATTTTGCCCACCCACCAAAATTGGGGCTATGCTGGGGAATGTAAAAGATGACCTGGGGCTACGCAAGCCAGGTATTTATAACATACCATGCCAGTGTGGGATGTCATACATTGGCCAGACCACCAGAACTGTGAACATCAGGTGTAAAGAACACCAGAGACATACCAGACTCAGGCAGGCAACTAAATCAGCCATAGCAGAGCATTGTCTGGAACTTGGTCATTCAATGGATTACAATGACACCAAGATTGTGACACAGATCTCAAGATTTTGGGACAGTGTCATTAAAGAAGCCATTGAGATTAAGGTCACAGACAATCTAATCAACCGTGACTCGGGATACCAAATCAGCACTGCCTGGAATCCAGCACTTGAGCTTGTGAAAACTCAACGCAGGACACTCCGGGATTCTACAAGAAATAGAAGTGGAGACCGAGAGAACAGCCGTGAGACAAGGTGTCTGACATTGGAGACCAGATCTGACACACCCCAGATCATGTACTCGACTTCAGAAGAAGGCCAGGCCGGGCGCGGACGGCGGAGAGAACACCAGCGACCAGAGAGGGACAATGTAGCCGCGTCTGACGGGCGTGGACCTCAGACGGAACACACGACGCGGCGTGGACCGATTAGGGAGCGCCCAGCACGAAACAGAAGTGGAAATGACAAACTGCCTATTGGCTTCTGTCTCGGGTTCTTCGGCCGACGTTCATCTAATGATTTTTCTGAAGAAAAATCATTAGATGAACGTCGGCCGAAGAACCTGAGATAGAAGCCAATAGGCAGTTTGTCAACAAGTGGCCACGAAAGCCTTAACAATTTTGTAGAAGTGGAAATCATAGTAACAGTCAGGAGATAGAGTACCCTACATCTCAGACCAGGTCCGACACACCTCAGATGATAACCACATCCGTTGAGGACGGCCAGAACGGGCGCCGACGGCAGTCGGAACATCTGCGACTGGAGGGGTCCATTGAAGCCGAGTCTGGTGGGCGCGGACCACTGATGGAACACTCGACCCGGCGCGGACCGATTGGGGAACGCCCAGCTCCTCCCAGGCATAAATACTGGACTCGATCGACCCAAGGACCAGTCTCAGGTAGCACCTGAAGAAGACAGCGAGGCACGCTGTTGAAATATCGTACGAGAACGACGCGAACATCCGGCTGGATTCCCGAATATCCAAGATGACAACAGATCGCCGGGAAAGCATGAAGATTAACAAGGTGAAACGTGTTTATTATAGGAATGTATTCAGACCACAGTTTAAATCCAGTGGTTGTGCTTGTAAACCAACAATACTGTAAAAGATAGCAAACATGAATGAGGTAAAAGTTGAGCCAGCTGTGTGAAAATTCAATGAAGTTTTCAGCCATGTTTATACAAAATATGCAAACTCTTGTAGTGAAATTATCAGTGTACTTTATTCAATATGTGAAAGTAATGAAAGAATACATTTGTAACAACAAAAACTTAAATACTTAATATATGCAAATTAGATGGACAAAGAGGTGTTGACCAAAGAACCAGCTGGCATAAGTGTGTGGAAAGTACAATATGTACGAAAATTTAATGGAAGTTGTGAGTGAGGTCGCTCATATGAATTTCAACCAGTAGGAGAATATACAACTAGACGTTATGATAGCTATTGTGTATTAACACATCATATTCTACATGAACCTAACATACTGGGCACTGTAATGGTATTAAGATTTTGATGAAAACAGTTTATCTATCTGAATACATGTACATGGGCTTAGATTAACATAAACACTTTCTAGTCCGTTTCCCTACAAAATCCCCTACATAGTAATTTAATCCTGTATGCAGCAACATGCCCTTATGGAAGAAACAACATCTTTGCAAAGCAGTTAAAGTGATCGATTGGTCATGTGACACTATTAAAAAAAGTTGAATGGAAATCGGTCTTTTCTACTCAACAATATGTGTTCAAAGATGTAGGTCCTTCAGTTAATGGTAAAAATTATGTTATCATGAGACTATTAATCTGTTCAGATGGACTCCACTTCAAACATGTTTACATATTTTCAAAAACACAATTCGAACGCAAGTAGGCCTATCAACTATAAAAAGCAGCAAACACAGGTGTTGATGTAACTATAATGAATGTACTAACAACACATCTGTAGCACTAACAGACGTAAAGCCGTCGGCACACGGACCGTGCTGTCGAACGTTAACGTTGAGCGTGCCAAGTTCAACGTGCTGCTGAACGGTCAGGAACGATGCGACTTGTGCACACGGTCGTGGGCCCCAACGTCGTATACGCGATCGCAACGCACTCGAGCGGCAGTTGAGGGATGTTTCTAGCTCGTAAATCACACTGTTTACTCAATCCCCACGTTAGCTCAATTAAAACGCACATTTCCTCCATCGTCCACGAAAAGGAAAGTACTATGTCCAATCAATGACACAGGCTTATAAAACTGCCATCACAAACAGTGCGGTACAAATTTGGAATACTTCTCCGCATAAATAATAAATAATGTTTATTATTTCATCATTCCCACATTTTAGTAAAACCCCAAAGTCAGTCTTACTTGATCACTGTTCCTACCCAGTTGCAGAATCTTTGCAACATGTGAATTACGAAGCGTAAAAGAAAAAGGAGCAAAATATCTTAATACAAGTAGCGCAAGCTGTCTAGAAGATTAAGTCAATCGAACAGTCACCCCTAAAAAAAAGGTGAACTTATATTTACATAACATCAAATATTATAGTGTATACGTATATTAAACTAATAATAAAGTATCAGAACCTAATAAAAACGCGAATGTTAGGAAAAAAAATCTGGAAAAATTTGGAAGTGTCTAGACGCTAACCCATTATAAGTCAGTGATCCTACTCATTACGCTTTTTTTTCCCCAGCTATCTTAGCCACTTTTTTTTAACAAAAATGATAAAAAGGGAAAAATGATTTTGGAAGGTTTGTTTTTCTCCTTTTTTTTATTTTTATTTTATTTTTATACAAATGGATAAAAGGAAGGCCGTTCCTCTTCGGCTACATAAACAGAATAATACGAAGTCGTTCCGTTACGACAAAGGATGCTCCATACTATAGCCCGCTGCGAATTTTTCGATGACTGTCTTCTCGTTGCTGTGTTGTTTCCGTTGTTTGTTCAATCTCATAAAAAAAAGGAACTGGGAAGAGGTGCTATGGTTATCTTCTCATGTCATCGATAATCCAGCTGCGAGGCGGATTATGGAATGCGCTCCAAAGAAAATTAGAAAAATATTGCCTATATTTAGGGTTCTTGACGATCGCACAATGTCGTTCGTTGAGGTAATACCAAAAATCGGGTACTGTCTTTTCGCCATTACCGAAGAGGTAGTGAACAGCGTGGCCGCTGATCCACGTTACAGAGTTCGTTTTTGCTCTTGGGAAATGAATCTTATCGGGGAAAAGAAGTGATCGGTTAGTTATCCTGTCGGGAGTCGTGCGTGTGAGGAAAGCCAATATCTGACGCACCAAATACCAAACGTCCTTTGCCGACCCGCATTCGAAACGATGTTCATCCGTGTCAATCACTTGGCATGTAGCACACAAGGGTGAATCAGCTAGGTGGATGTGATGTAGGCGGGACTGGCACAACAGTTTCCCATTAACAGTTACGTACCATGCAGATTGCACGTTAGTATCAAGGGTGGTGGCATTCACTGCCTGCCACACAGCGCGCCGCTTTGTGTTGGGGAGTTTGCTTTCAATCACATTCGGCGACCTGTTCATTTGCATGGCAGCATATACCGCCCTCGTCATCATCAAGCGTGTGGGTAGTATTGCGGTGCGGATGTAGCTTAATTCAAGGAAGAACTGGCTAATGTAGAAGAAAGGTGCTGTGATGTCCGATATCATCACAGGGGGTGCGAGTGAGATTGGTCGTAAGGCTTCCAGTAAGAGACTTGTGAGGCACGTCGGACTTCGTCGCCACAGTTGCAGGTGACAGCTGACGAACAGGGCCTTCGCTCTGTTCTGAACATGACAAAGGCCTAAACCCCCTCTGCTCCTCGGGAGGGTTAGGGACTCGTAACGAATCTTAAATAACATGCCCGTATTAACAAAGGATCCCAAAACCGCCAACATGCGGTGAGCCAGGGTAGGTGGTACGGGGAGTATCTGTGCAAAATGGGGGATGCGTGACGCCAAATAGACGTTAGCATATCGTGTCCGTTGCAGGTGGTCTAGATGTCGCAGACGGTGGTCACTTATTCCTGCTCTCATCTGATTCAATAAACGCCTGTAGTTAAGGGCTGTTGAACGCTTCATGTCAGATGTGAAATCAATGCCAAGACAGCGGATTGTGTCACTGATTCTTAGCGGTGCGACACTCTCGTCGGGTAGGCCTCTGCCTATAGACAGGGCGTGTGATTTGTGGAGGTTGAGATGGCTCCCCGATGCCGCACCGTAGGTCGCCACCCACGCCAGTGCTGCACGAACTTCGTCATTGTTGCGAAGAAGGAGTACCAGATCATCCGCATAGGCAGTGCAGCAAAAAGTGTGTCCACCAAGGGATATTCCAGTCAGGCGTTGTCGGAGGCCGCAGAGGAGTGGTTCCAAGACGAGGGCGTACAATATCGCCGAAAGAGGGCAGCCTTGTCGCACCGATCGCTGGATCTGTATCGGCGGCGTGAGACGGCCATTATATAACACCTTGGACGTCACGCCGCGTAGGAGACGCATCAGTACATTAACTATGACGTCCGGATACCCCATGTATCGCAGTACCTCCATCAAAAATGTGTGGTCGACTCTGTCAAAGGCCTGGCTAAAGTCGAGTGAGGCCAAAACTCCTGGCAGTTGGCGAGCTTTGGCTAGCGCGATCATATCTCTATATCGGCACAATGCAGTGCGAATATTATGGTCACCACCTAACGATGCCTGGTCCTGCGACACAACACATCGTACTGATCGCTTTAGGCGTGCCGCCAGAAGCCGGGTGAAAGTCTTCAAGTCACTGTTGAGTAAGGTCAAGGGCCGATAGTCACTGATCCTGGATCCGCCTCGTGGTTTGTGTATAGGCACAATCAGTCCTTCTAGGAAGGCCCCAGGTATCTGCGTCGTGGGAGACATAAGATCGCGGCAAATATCAGTCCATGCTGGTGCCAGCAATTGTTGATACGTCCGGTAAAATTCCAGAGGAAGGCCATCAGGTCCCGGGGACTTATGAGCAGCCCCACACTGTATTGCTTCAATGATTTCCTCTTCCGTTACATCTGCAGTCAAATCCGCCGCCGCTGTCGGAGAGATCGACCCATAAGTGAGTTGAGAGACTTCGGCGATCACCTCTGGGGGATGTCGATGTTCCGAGTACAGCCTAGTGTAGTGAGCATGAAGGGCGTTTCCTATGTCGCGCTGGGTATCAAGGCGTCGTCCGTCTTCCGTCGTGATAACTTGGATCAGTGTCCTGCGTCGGCGCCGTCGTTCTGCAATGACGTGGTACATGGACGGTTCCTCCTGGGCCACTCTGTCTTGAGTGCGCGCTCTGACGATCGCGCCCTCAAGGTGGCAACGTGTTAATCTGATGATCTGTGCCTTGGCACGGTTCACTGTCACCTGCCGTGCAGGTGAGTACGGCAGTGTTGTACATTCCCTTAAGATGCTGTAGTAAAAGTCCATGGTATGTCTCTTCCATGCTGCAACATCTCGGCCGTAGCCTATCAAGGTCTTCCGGAGGGCTGGTTTGGCGCAGAGTAACCACCACGACAGTGTAGACCGGTAGGTACCACGCCGGCGGCTACAAGAGTCCCACGTGTTCTCTATAAGGCGGCGGCATTCCTGAGAAGCGAGGTGGGCGACGTTCAACTTCCAAGGACCACGGCTGTGCCATACCTTCTGGCGGCCGAGGGTAATAGCGCAGATGTAGGCCTCGTGGTCAGAAAAAGCCGTGGGCCAAACTTCGGCAGCTCTTGTCCCCACAGCTATGGAGCGCGAGATGTAAATCCGGTCGATGCGGCTGGAGGAATGGCTGGTGTAGTGAGTAAAACCGGGACGATCGCCACAAACATGTTCCCACGAGTCCACCAAATTAAGATTATTTATAATTGTCGTAAGTTCTGCGCAGGGAGAATGATGCGGTAACTGATCCTTAGGTGCTTGGCTACAGTTAAAGTCCCCTCCCATTATCAAGGCGTCCTGACGGCCCATAAAGAGGGGCGTGATTGTATGAGCGAAAAGGGTGGATCGTTCGCGACGCCGACCAGATCCTGACGGTGCATAGATGTTAATAAGTTTGACACGTCTTCTGCGGATATACCTTCGCGGAGGAGTATCGCCACACCACTGCCATTGGCAGACGCATGTGAGATCCAAGTCTTGTAGCCATAGGGTCCCTTGAAGTCTGTGACATACACCTCTTGAAGGAGCGCAATGTCTATATCTGCTGCGTTGAGCAGGTCCTGTAGCATCTTTAGTTTATGTCGGGCACGTATGTTGTTGATGTTAATCGTCGCTAGACGGTACGTTTGGTCAGACAGGTCGGCAACTGGGTTGTGTAGGAGGCCAGGTGTGGGCGGCAGGGCGGCCCCACAGAGGCTGACGATACAGCCGTAGTCACTGTTGTTGGTCGGTGCTGGCTACAGCCGCGGGAGCATCTCTGCCTTCGGCATCCTCCTGGAGCTGTGGCTCATCCTCGACATCATCCGCCCAAGAATCAGATGCAGCAATTGGTAACTGTTGACGAGTGCTGTCAGTAGAGCGCTCGCGCGCATGTTCAGTAGCAGAAGTGATGTTGTCAGACTGAGGCTCAGAAATTGTATCCGCCGTAGCATCGTGACGGGAAGGGTGAGTTGTGGTGGTAGAGTCCTGATTGTCGTCCGACGCCGGATGTTCGTCCGGGTCACACATCCGAAGCAGGCAATCATCGGATGGCGTATGGCGCCGTTTCTTGCGTTTTAGAGGGGACCGTTGTTTCCGGACATGTTGTTCTGTGTCAGAGTGTGGGCGACAATCATCTGATGCGGTCTCCATTGGTAGGAAGGCAGAGGTCGGGACAATTTCCGTTTCTACTTCCATCTTCTCTTTAGGCTCGTCTTGGTGGCACAATTGATCACCGTCTTGAGGCAAGTCTGCCGATGACGTCGTAGAGGGGGATATGCTGTCCGCCACACTGTCATCGACCACTGACTGCAATATGGTGTTACGATCCTGGGCAGGAACAGCTGTTGCGGTTGCAGCCGCTGCATACGTGATGGGGAGTGAAGTAGGCGTCGCCGGGGATGGAACTTCACCAACCGGTGTCTGAGTCAGTCGGCGTTGAATGCAGGCCGATCGGACATGTCCTTCCTTGCCACAGCCGGCGCAAGTACGCGGTTGTCCGTCGTACATGACAATGGCTCTGCAGCCGCCAATTACTAAATAGGATGGCACATGCTTCGTTAGTTCAATCTTAATTTGTCGCACTCCATTTAAGACGGGGTACGTTTCAAACGTTTGCCATTTTTCAGCCAAGTGGCTTAGCACGTTGCCGTACGGTTTGTAAGCTGTCATCACAACATCTGGCGGGACTTCGAATGGCAGCTCGAAGACCCTCAGAGTGCGAAGGCCTAATCCAGCGTGGTCGATCGTGACAGTTCCTATGTGACGATCAGAATGCTTGAATTTAAGTCCATGAGCGTGTCGACACACAACATCAGTGCACACCTTTTCATTGATCATTTTTATGTAGACGACACTTTGTGTTATAGAAAAGTGGATCCCAATGATGTCTTGAGGTGCAATATGAAGCTCTTCCCGGATGAAACGTTCAATGTCAAGTGCTCGAGGTCTTGCATAGTCCGCTTGAAATGTGATCTTAATGGTGGACTTGCGATACGAGTGCGCCATGGCACTACCGAGACACGGACGCGTGACACTCGCCGCAGCGGAAGGTAAACAGTAAACACTCGCGCGCGCGGTGCGCTAGCAGGGGGACACAGGCACGACGATCTTGCCCCACCGCTGCTAACAGCGGACTGGCGCTAAACCAACTACAAATATTTGGTTTGGTAGTATCTTACTGCATGCTGAAACCTTAATCGTAGATAATTACTAATTAAAATTTAATTTCAACAAATTGTACCAAGAACAATGCTTTTTGGGTGGATCTTCAAATAGCCTACTCTCATAATACGCAAGTTACAATAATTCTTTTGCCACGAATATGATGTTTCTCATTATTTTATTGGAACGGATCACACAGTTAACAACGGGTTTTCCAGTGATTCTCAAGTTCCTGGTGCTCAGAAGCGGCATATATACATATAGGCTTGAAATGAATGCCAATATGGCGCCTCACAACTCTGTACTCAAGAGACACGGCATGAGTGTGACGTAGGTAGCGATAAGCCATCTCATTGGTCAACGCTCAGACGCACGCTCAGAATATCTGACGTGCCAGATATTGCTCTGCCCGTTCGGAAAGACTACCGAACGTGCTATTCTACGCTATGACGTCAGAAACTCGGTACGCTCAACGCTCAACGTTCGGATACACGGTCCGTGTGCCGACGGCTTAACATCATAGATTAAGGGTCGACCTGCGACGGCAATCGCTCAACTTGCGTACGGGCGGCTATACGCCGCCGCGAGCGCTAAGAGTGAATTGCGATCGCAGGCGCGCGTGTTGCGTACGGGCCGCGAGCGGTCCCACGAGCGCAACCGTATATAAGTGCCGACGGAGTTCGGCCAGCTCTCATTTTGTTGGCATCTCATTTTTGCCTATTCTCTTATTTGCTTAGTTGCTTAGGTCTTATTCGTTTATGGCTCATGTTATTGTGCTCTCTTTCATCCATTCTGATTGTTTTGATTTACTCCCAATTGAGAATTGCTCATTTTGGCATTTCACTTTTGCATGTTTCTCATTTTGCTAATAATATGCTCCTTAGCTTTTTACAGTTGAATTGATTAACATAGTCTTATGTACTGTTTGTTCATTTCAGCCTGTTCATATTTTGATGTTCTTTAAATACTGTAATAATTATCGGAAGCATTTCTTCCCTTAACCTTGTGTAAAGTATTCTCGATGTAACATTTGTTCTGTGACACAGGTGTAAGGTTTTGAATACAAATTATATACGAAACTGTGCCTTAAAAGGAAATTATTTTTTTAGTTTGTCCTACATCAGACGACAATTTTGTGATATGAGGGAGAAATCTGAGCGGCGAACCCATGGAAATAGACTCAAGTGATCCCCTTTAAAAACCAAAATTTGGTTGACACTGAAAGACGTGACACTGCAGGCAAAGAAAATTTATGTATATAAAATTATACGTCACACAGACAAAGTGAAGGGGAGATGGAAGGCAATTTTTATCTCTATACTGCCAATGCTATTTCAGCCTTTGAATAGGTACACCTTTCAAAAGAACTATAAGTGATAACACAATGAGATTTTTACTTCATATACATAACATATATAACTCAACTCACAATTAAAATGAACATAATACCTCTTATGGTTTTGAAGGAAAAAAATTATTCTTTCACTAGTAAAATTTAACTTTTTTGTACATTAATTGTTATAAAACAGTTTCTCATTATTTGGTGGTTCTCAATTTACTTGTAATAACTTATTACCATCTGCAGTACAAATTGACCAAATTTCATGTTTCTAACCCCATTAGTTTATCAAATAATGGTACCAGAAAGTAAAATGAAATGTAGTTCTGAGAAAAATCCATTTAAAGTTTAATATTGCAATTCCAGTGTAGTTATTGATGAGAATTACTTACACTAATATTTTCCTGCACCATAGTGAGCATCGCGGCGCACGAGGTGGAGGGTAAATGTGGAGGCTGGCCGTGTGGCATAGCCCGCTCTGCCTGTGAGTGGACATGTGGCCACTCCTTCAGCAAGATCCGAGCAGGCACACGGGGGGAGGGGTTTATTAGTTATTGCGAGCTCCAACGATAGGCGGGTGATGGAGCCCCTTAGGGAAATAGCGGAAAGGTCGGGGAAGAAGGCCAGTGTTCACTCTGTCTGCTTGCCGGGGGGTCTTATCCGAGATGTGGAGGAGACCCTGCCGGCGGCGATAGGGAGCACTGGGTGCACCCGACTGTAAATTGTTGCTCATGTCGGCACCAATGATTCCTGCCGTCTGGGTTCAGAGGTCATCCTCAGTTCGTACAGGCGGTTGGCGGAATTTGTGAAGGCGGAAAGCCTCGCTCGCGGGGTGGAATCAGAGCTAACTATTTGTAGTATCGTTCCCAGAACCGATCGCGGTCCTCTGGTTAGGAGCCGAGTCGAAGGCTTAAACCAGAAGCTCAGACGATTCTGCAGAGATTTGGGGTGCAAATTTCTCGACCTCTGCTATCGGGTGGAGAAATGTAGGGTTCCCCTGAATAGGTCAGGCGTGCACTACACGCCGGAAGCGGCTACAAGGGTAGCGGAGTACGTGTGGAGTGCACATGGGGGTTTTTTAGGTTAGAGAATTCCCTCCCTAGGCCCGACAAGACGCCTCCTGAGACGCGGCAAGGTAGGAGTAGGCTAAATGCAACAATATTAATGTGCTAATAGTAAACTGCAGGAGCGTCTATAGAAAGGTCCCAGAACTGCTCTCATTAATAAACGGTCACAACGCCCATATAGTACTAGGCACAGAAAGTTGGCTGAAACCAGACGTAAACAGTGATGAAATCCTAAACTCAGATTGGAATGTATACCGCAGAGACAGGCTGGACAGTGAAGGGGGAGGCGTGTTTATAGCGATAAGAAGTGCAATAGTATCGAAGGAAATTGACGGAGATCCGAAATGTGAAATAATTTGGGTGAAGCTCACTGTTAAAGCAGGCTCAGACATGGTAATTGGACGTCACTATAGGCCCCCTGGCTCAGCAGCTGTGGTGGCTGAACACCTGAAGGATAATTTGGAAAATATTTCGAGTAGATTTCCCCACCATGTTATAGTTCTGGGTGGAGATTTTAATTTGCCGGATATAGACTGGGAGACTCAAACGTTCATAACGGGTGGCAGGGACAAAGAATCCAGTGAAATTTTTTTAAGTGCTTTATCTGAAACCTACCTTGAGCAGTTAAACGGAGAACCGACTCGTGGCGATAACATATTAGACCTTCTGGTGACAAACAACCCCGAACTATTTGAAACAGTTAACGCAGAACAGGGAATCAGCGATCGCAAAGGGGTTACTGCATCGATGATTTCAGCCGTAAATAGAAATATTAAAAAAGGTAGGAAGATTTTTCTGTTTAGCAAAAGTGACAAAAATAAGATTACAGAGTACCTGACGGCTCAACACAAAAGTTTTGTCTCAAGTACAAATAGTGTTGAGGATCAGTGGGCAAAGTTCAAAACCATCGTACAATATGCGTTAGATGAGTATGTGCCAAGCAAGATCGTGAGAGATGGAAAAGAGCCACCGTGGTACAACAGCCGAGTTAGAAAACTGCTGCGGAAGCAAAGGGAACTTCACAGCAAACATAAACATAGCCAAAGCCTTGTAGACAAACAAAAATTCCGCGAAGCGAAATAAAGTGTGAGTAGGGCTATGCGAGAGGCGTTCAATGAATTCCAAAGTAAAGTTTTATGTACCGACATGGCAGAAAATCCTACGAAATTTTGGTCTTATGTCAAAGCGGTAGGTGGATCAAAAGAAAATGTCCAGACACTCTGTGACCAAAATGGTACTGAAACAGAGGATGACAGACTAAAGGACGAAATACTAAATGTGTTTTTCCAAAGCTGTTTCACAGAGGAAGACTGCACTGTAGTTCCTCCTATAGATTGTCGCACAGATGACAAAATGGTAGATATAGAAATAGACGACAGAGGGATAGAGAAACAATTAAAATCGCTCAAAAGAGGAAAGGTCGCTGGACCTGATGGGATACCAGTTCGATTTTACACAGAGTATGCGAAGAAAGTTGCCCCCCTTCTTGCAGCGGTGTACCGTAGGTCTCTAGAAGAGCGTAGCGTTCCAAAGGATTGGAAAAGGGCACAGGTCATCCCCGTTTTCAAGAAGGGACGTCGAACAGATGTGCAGAACTATAGACCTATATCTCTAACGTCGATCAGTTGTAGAATTTTAGAACACGTATTATGTTCGAGTATAATGACTTTTCTGGAGACTAGAAATCTACTCTGTAGGAATCAGCATGGGTTTCGAAAACGACGGTCTTGTGAAACCCAGCTCGCGCTATTCGTCCACGAGACTCAGAGGGCCATAGACACGGGTTCACAGGTAGATGCCGTGTTACTTGACTTCCGCAAGGCGTTCGATACAGTTCCCCACAGTCGTTTGATGAACAAAGTAAGAGCATGTGGACTATCAGACCAATTGTGTGATTGGATTGAGGAGTTACTAGATAACAAAACGCTGCATGTCATTCTCAATGGAGAGAAGTTCTCCGAAGTAAGAGTGATTTCAGGTGTGCCGCAGGGGAGTGTCATAGGACCGTTGCTATTCACAATATACATAAATGACCTTGTGGATGACATCGGAAGTTCACTGAGGCTTTTTGCGGTTGATGCTGTGGTGTATCGAGAGGTTGTAACAATGGAAAATTGTACTGAAGTGCAGGAGGATCTGCAGCGAATTGACGCATGGTGTAGGGAATGACAATTCAATCTCAATGTAGAAAAGTGTAACGTGCAGCGAATACATAGAAAGATAGATCCCTTATCATTTAGCTACAAAATAGCAGATCAGCAACTGGAAGCAGTTAATTCCATAAATTATCTGGGGGTACGCATGAGGAGTGATTTAAAATGGAATAATCATATAAAGTTGATCGTCGGTAAAGCAGATGCCAGACTGAGATTCATTGGAAGAATCCTAAGGAAATGCAATCCGAAAACAAAGGAAGTAGGTTACAGTACGCTTGTTCGCCCACTGCTTGAATACTGCTCAGCAGTGTGGGATCCGTACCAGATAGGGTTGGTAGAAGAGATAGAGAGAACGGAGAGCAGCGCGCTTCGTTACAGGATCATTTAGTAATCGCGAAAGCGTTACAGAGATGATAGATAAACTCCAGTGGAAGACTCTGCAGGAGAGACGCTCAGTAGCTCGGTACGGGCTTTTGTTAAAGTTTAGAGAACATACCTTCACCGAAGAGTCAAGCATTATATTGCTCCCTCCTACGTATATCTTGCGAAGAGACCATGAGGATAAAATCAGAGAGATTAGAGCCCACACAGAAGCATACCGACAATCCTTCTTTCCACGAACAATACGAGACTGGAATAGAAGGGAGAACCGATAGAGGTACTCAGGGTACCCTCCGATGTAGATTTAGATGTAGATATTGGCCTTCTTTTCTTCTCTTGGTCCCTCTTCTTTTCTGTGTGGCTTCTTTTGTACATTTTAAATTAGCAATATCAGCTTTGCCGATTCTCTCTTTATCTATTTGTACCAAAAATTTTGCAGTATTTCCACTAGATTTTATGCCCTATATTTACAAAGCATCCAATTTTCTAATTGCACCATCATTGAAGCATAAAATAGCAAAATAAATACCAAATTTGAGGGTTGTAAGCTGAACATATACAGTTTTCAGTAACCAGTTCCAAATGACAGATTTCACACATTCATTTAAATTTTGGGTTTTTCCATGAAGACATTTCTTCAACAAGGTATCTTTACAAAGGTTTCATTCATTACTGATGCAGGTAAAGAATTTTTTGTAGTCATATCTGGCACTTCTCCTGTACTTGCACCAAGTGTCAGGATCATTCGGGCAAAGACTGTGCGTCAGGAAAACCACACCTCACGAAGCAATTGTCGTATTTATGTAAAACAAAAACTGTTTCACATAGAAGTGACCAGGTATTTCAAATATGCTAAAATCTAAAAATCCGTCTCCCTTGAAACTGAATTCAGTTTTCATTTTTGATGACATACACTGTGAAAAACAAGATTGTATAAGAAATTTATCTGTTTTGGTACACATAGCTCGACCAATGTATTCTATATTTCTCAGATTAATTACAACTTCTTTAAGAGTTGGTGTATGACAATACAAACATTAGCATGCTAACGGAGACTACCTACAACTTCCTTAAATCTATACATTTGAAGCTACACAACAACAACAACAATAATAATAATAATAATCATGAAGTTACTTTACATGATTTGCATGTAGAATATGATGACTGAATTATTCAGTGTAAGTATTTCTCACATATATCTTATACTTTGATAAGTTTAATAACAATGATCAGGGAATAGTTATTTGACACCAAGACGCTATAACACTTCCAAGTAATAGCTTTCCATACCTGAAAGGGAAATTAGTATAAACAGACGAATGTGAAACATAACTGTATAACAGTTTACAACAGAACTCTGACCAGAGCTTTTACAATTTAGTAGATGACATGTATTCGAAATTCTAAAGTTCATCCTAGGAAGGTAATAAAGATTGGTGTGGTTTGCCAACTGTGAGATGATCCAAGAAACAGCGCCAGTTGTCATAATTGACTATGCAAAACGAAATGAAATTGTTAAAACAGAACCTGTTGAATATATGGAATATCAGGCTAAAGAAAATTTCCCAGCAGGCACAGTTGCATATTCGTTAATACTTCAAAATAAGGTAACTAATTATCCATCAATCACTGGGCTAATACCAATAGTTGTATAAAAAGGAATTGCAATCAGTTGAAGTTTTTCATGATGAGAATGGGGAATTTATGGCGATAAACATTGGTTTCATAACATTTGTGGTGGGGTATGGGGGAAGAAGGAAGTACTGGTACAATTTTCTACATGAACCTGTCATCACAAAGAGCATTTTTAGGTGTCAAATGCTTCAAGACACAAAGAAGTGAACTATGGTTGACCTGTAAACTCCATGGTTTGCTCTGGAACGAATCTAATATGCACTACACGGCTATGGTAAGATATTCGACCATACAAACACATATTTATTTGGAAGGATTTGAAAAAGTGACTTGTGTTGGAGCCATATATGAGCATGCTGCAGTAGAAAATCTAGAAGATAATAAATATCCTGCATTACGTACTTTGAACGCTCCATGTGACACACTTATGAATGCATATGAAAAATGTACTGTTACTTTTAAACTTGATGACAAATAAATAAATTAGTGATTTTTAATGAAACACAGCTGGTTTACATCACACACATCAGCACAGTTCATACAAATATCTTTACTCCTTAGCAAATGTAACAATTAATTATGTGCATGACATGACATGATGCAGCGGTGACCTGTATCGAGCTGTCAGTGGTATGGTGAATAATGTAACGTACAACTTGATGGGTAAATACTGGAAATTGCAGTTAGTTAGGAGATGGATGTGAGCATTATATTTCTTTAGTAGTGGCATGCTGGAGCTTTCTAACAGCATGCAGAAACCTCACTGCACCATGGTTAAGGACATGCCACAACATGCTCAAGTATTGGAAATCACCTTTAGCCATCTTTGCACCGCTGTCAAAGAGGATACGACAGTACATGGTGGCAGCATACATCTGGTTATCTCCAGATGTAACACACAGTCATTAACGTTTACAAATATGCATAATTATTGGAAATTGTGGTTAGTTGGGAGACAGACATAGGCATTAGATTTCTGCAGTAGTGGCTCGATGCATACAACAAACACTTTTGAGTAATACTGCTATAAATACTGATTGTGCATGCTTTGTCAGTAGTAGAAATGAATACCATCATGAATACCTTGTACAGTTTAGCTCAGTAGGTAGTTAGTGTAACACTGGGCTTGGCATGTAATGCATTGAACCTGCATGAAGATTTGGCATGTAAATTTTTGAGTGGGTCCTTGCAGTCTTTACATTATCATGTAGTCACTACTTTAAGGAAAGCGAAAACGTACCAAACATTCAAAATTGACCAGGTATTATGGGCAATAGATCGCCCTGCATGAACAAATGGAGTGTATGCATGTTGTGTACATGATATTCATACAGTGCTATGACTTAGAGGACAATGCGCTATACTACATAAAAGAGGTATATTAAGTCAATTTGGTATGAGATGTCATACACTTGTACTATATAAGCAATTGCACAGGACTAGTTGCAATTACAGGAAACAGAAGTACGCAATGATCTTTTCTCAGTGTACAGAAGCTATCACTCATGTTATAGTACCCCTTTCCTTATCGGAAATCGCCATTCAGCATGTGTATGTGTGAACATTTTTAACTGTGGTAATTATGTGTATTGGCCGGCAGTAATTGACTGACAATTGTATACCTACAGAAAATATTTTAGACGCTCCGAACACGTGTGTTACTCCATGAATGTTGAATCAGATTGTATACATATATGCAATGTGGCCGATTCTGAATTGTGGAGAGAAAGAGCCTACAAATTCAAAGTCTTTATCACGAGATTGCTGCTGAGATTCGAACACAATTACATTCTGTACTCCTTTTATTAATCACAAAGTCAGTTTTCACGAGGCACGGATTCCATAGGAGGTCCGATTCGCGGACAAGTCTGCAGCATGGTCCATTCTATTTCACACTTCAACTATGAGAGCTGTCCAGCCCCACTATTTGGGTCTGCATTACACATTGTAGAATCGCTCTGTCCATAAATTAATCTCTGTATACAGGTTCTACTGATGCACCTGGAGATTATGTGGAGTGTTATAGACTGGATTAGAAAATGAATCTAATACTCATAATAAAAGGCAACATACTAACAGATAGATTGGGGTATTAGTATAACAGCGATTGTTTACAGTCAGAGTATTTTGCACTCAAGCTAGTATTCAGATACAGGCACGGGTGCGGAGTAAGTGAAAAACCTTTCTATACAATAATGTACTCCACGTATCACATAGTGACTGTGAAAATGAGGCTGCAATGAGAATGGATTTCCTTGGAGTGTAACAAAACAGCTTGTGAACAAAGAACATTTATGATACGGATTTTTAATTTAGATGTATTTAAGTAGCATCGTATACACTCCCCAGTTATGTCTTCATGCATTTCGCACCAATTTTCAAATGCTGCAACTTCTCTGTATACTACAGCATCATCTGCGAAAAGCGACATGGTACTTCCGACACTATCTACTACGTCATTCACATATATTATGAAAAGCAATGGTCCCATAACACTCCCCTGTGGCACGCCAGAGGTTACTTTAACGTCTGTAGACGTCTGACAAGATGCTGTGTTCTGTTTGCTAAAAACTCTTCAATCCAGCCACACAGCTAGTCTGATATTCCGTAGGCACTTACTTTGTTTATCAGGCGACAGTGCGGAACTGTATCGAACACCTTCCTGAAGTCAAGGAAAATGGCATCTACCTGGGAGCCTGTATCTAATATTTTCTGGGTCTCATGAACAAATAAAGCGAGTTGGGTCTCACACGATCGCTGTTTCCGGAATCCATGTTGATTCCTACAGAGTAGATTCTGGGTTTCCAGAAATGACATGATACGCGAGCAAAAAACCTGTTCTAAAATTCTACAACAGAGCGATGTCAGAGATGTAGGCCTGTAGTTTTGCGCATCTGCTCGACGACCTTTCTTGAAAACTGGAACAACCTGTGCTCTTTTCCAATCATTTGGAACCTTTGGTTCCTCTAGAGACTTGCGATACACGGCTGTTAGAAGGGGGGCAAAATCTTTCGCGTACTCTGTGTAGAATCGAATTGGTATCCCGTCAGGTCCAGTGGACTTTCCTCTGTTGAGTGATTTCAGTTTCTTTTCTATTCCTTGGACACTTATTACGATGTCACCAATTTTTTCGTTCGTGCGACGATTTACAGAAGGAACTACAGTGCAGTCTTCCTCTGTGAAACAGCTTTAGAAAATGGTGTTTAGTATTTCAACTTTAAGCGTGTCATCCTCTGTTTCAATGCCATTATCATCCCAGAGTGTCTGGATATGCTGTTTCGAACCACTTACTAATTTAACGTAATATCAGAACTTCCTAGGATTTTCTGTCAAGTCGGTACATAGAATTTTACTTTCGATTTCACTGAACGCTTCACGTATAGCCCTCCTTACGCTAACTTTGACATCGTTTAGCTTCTGTTTGTCTGAGAAGTTTTGGCTGCGCTTAAATTTGCAGTGAAGCTCTCTTTGCTTTCGCAGTAGTTTCCTAACTTTGTTGTTGAACCACGGCGGGTTTTTCCCATCCATCAATGTTTTACTCGGCCGTACCTGTCTAAAACGCGTTTTTCATCTACATCTACATTTATACTCCGCAAGCCACCCAGTAGTGTGTGGCGGAGGGCACTTTACGTGCCACTGTTTATTACCTCCCTTTCCTGTTCCAGTCGCGTATGGTTTGCGGTAAGAACGACTGCCGGAAAGCCTCCGTGCGCGCTCGAATCTCTCTAATTTTACATTCGTGATCTCTACATCTACATCTACATCTGTATACATACTCCGCAGTCCACCATACGGTGCGTGGCGAAAACAGAACGAGGGAAAAATGATTGCCTGTATGCCCCTGTACGAGTCCTAATCTCTCTTATCCTATCTTTGTGGTGTTTCCGCGAAATATAAGTAAAATTGTACTGCAGTCAGCCTCAAATGCTGGATCTCTAAATTTCGTCAGTAGTGATTCACGAAAAGAGCGTCTCCTTTTCTCTAGAGACTCCCACCCGAGTTCCTGAAGCATTTCCGTAACACTCGCGTGATGATCAAACCTACCAGTAACAAATCTAGCAGCCAACCTCTGAATTTCTTCTATGTCCTCCCTCAGTCCGACCTGATAGGGATCCCAAACGCTCTAGCAGTACTCCTTGGGAAGTATAAGTAGGGGGAAGCAATAAATTCGATACCTCATCCAGAAACGCACCCTCTCGTAACATGGAGAGCAAGCTACACATCGACGCAGAGCGCCTCTCTTGCAGAGTCTGCCATTTGAGTTTGCTAAACATCTCCGTAACGGAATCACGCTTACCAAATAACCCTGTGACGAAACGCGCCGCTCTTCTTTGGATCTTCTCATCTCCTCCGTCAACCAGATCTGGTACGGATCCCACACTTATGAGCAATACTCAAGTATAGATCGAACGAGTGTTTTGTATGCCACCTCCTTTGTTGATGGACTACATTTTCTAAGCACTCTCAAAATGAATCTCAATCTGGCATCCGCCTAACAAACAATTAATTTTTTATGATCATTCCACTTGAAATCGTTCCGCACGCATACTCCCAGATATTTTACAGAAGTGACGGCTACCAGTGTTATTTCCGATCGCCTTGAACTTTCTCCATAAACACTCAACATTGTCAGTGTCGGAACAGAAATTTTCGTTTTGATCTGTTAGTTAATCCAAAATCTGCCACTTATTACTCTTGCTAAACAGATAAACCTTCCTCCCTTTTTCAATATTCCTATTTACTTCCATATTCAGGGATGCTGCAACGACCTTATGATCACTGATTCCCTGTTCTGCGCTTACAGAGTCGAAAAGTTCGGGTCTATTTGTTATGAGTAGATCCAAGATGTTATCTCCACGAGTCGTTTCTCTGTTTAATTGCTCGAGGTAATTTTCGGATAGTGCTCTCAGTATAATGTCACTCGATGCTCTGTCCATACAACCCGTGCTAAACTTCTAAGTGTCCCAGTCTATGTCTGGGAAATTGACATCTCCGCCTAAGATTATAACATGCGAAGGAAATTTATGTGAAATGTATTCCAGATTTTCTCTCAGTTGTTCTGCCACTAATGCTGCTGAGTCGGGGGGTCGGTAAAAGTAGCCAATTATTAACCTAGCTCAGTTGTTGAGTAAACCACCACCCATAATAATTCACAGGAACTATCCACTTCTATTTCACTACAGGATAAACTACTACTAGCAGAGACAAACATGCCACCACCGGTTGCATGAAATCTATCCTTTCTAAACATCGACTTCGCCTTTGTAAAAATTTCGGCAGAATTTATCTCTGGCTTCAGCCAGCTTTCCCTACCTATAACGATTTCAGCTTCGGTGCTTTCTATCAGCGCTTGAAGTTCCGGTACTTTACCAACGCAGCTTCGACAGTTGACAATTACAATACCGATTGCTGCTTGGTCCCCGCATGTTCTGACTTTTCCCCGCACCCGTTGAGGCTGTTGCCCTTTCTGTATTTGCCCGAGGCCATCTAACTTAAAAAACCGCCCAGTCCACGTCACACAACCCCTGCTACCCGTGTAGCCGCCTGCTGTGTGTAGTGGACTCCTGACCTATCCAGCGGAACCAGGAACCCCTCCACCCTATGGCGCAAGTCGAGGAATCTGCAGCCCACCCGGTCACAGAACCGTCTCAGCCTCTGATTCAGACCCTCCACTCGGCTCTGTACCGAAGACACGCTGTCAGTCCTGTCGACGATGCTGAGATGGTGACCTCTGCTTTCATCCCGCTACCGAGACTGGCAGTCTTCACCAAATCAGATAGCCGCCGGAAGCCAGAGAGGATTTCCTCCGGATCCATAGCGACAAACATCATTGGTGCCGACATGAGCAACCACCTGCAGATGGGTGCTCCCTGTACCCTTCATGGCATCCTGAAGAACCCTTTCCACATCTGGAATGACTCCCCCGGTACGCACACGGAGTGCACACTGGTTTTCTTCCCCTCCGTTCAGCCATGTCCGTAAGGGGCCCCATTACGCGCCTGACGTTGGAGCAGCCAACTAGCAGTAAGCCCACCCTCTGCGACCACCCGGATCTTGCAGATTGAGGGGCAACCTCTGGAACAGGACAAGCAGCCATGTCCGGCCGCATGCGTAAGTATCCCTTACCATCCAATCAGTTGCTACAGAACTGCTCATCAGTGTGGGATCCGTACCAGGTAGGGTTGACAGAGGAGATAGAGATGATCCTAAGAAGAGCGGCGCGTTTCGTCACAGGGTTACTTGGTGGTCCCGTACTGTAGCGCCTGGGAAGTTTCCTGTCTGATGGAATCGTCGCTATAATCTTGAGATCCATCACACTTTGTGGCACATGGAGGGCCTGTGGTACGACCTGCTGTGTTTGACCAGCCTCCAGTCACCCTAGTATTCAAACCCTTATACCGTCATCAATATGTGTTCTTTTAGCCGTTTTAACACCACAAGAAGACCGATATCTCACCATCAGTGCCCGCACACCGCGACGGAGTACTGCAGGCAGCCTTGCTCGGGACCTTACTGCAGCCACTGGGACAGTTGTCTCCAGACACACATTCCTCAGACGACAGAACAGACATGGTTTATTCGCCCAGAGACCAGCAAGGTGCATTCCACTGACCCCTGGTCACAGGAGAGCCGTAAAGCCTGGTGTCAAGAACACAGTACATGGTCATTGGAACAGTGATCCCAAATTATCTTTGTGCCAATTCTTAAGTAGCTATCATCTTTGTAGAAGCGCATGCATCTACACTCTTTTCAAACCGCCTGTGAGAATTCGTTTATTTTAGTTTCAAAAACTGTTTTAAAACTATGGGAAACTTGTCTGGCTGAAGGTGGGGGTAGTTGTGCGTTGCTGTATGGAAGACGCGATGGTATACATGATCCCATTTCATTCTGTTTCTCCCACAAGAGAATGTCTTTAACAACAGCCTGAATGACACCCTTGTGAAAATTGTGATGTAACGCATCATGTGTTTTTTGCTGTAATTGCCCCCTCCAAATCGTGAGTGCCATCACATACTGCGGCCATCTGTCCAGGCGCCCATTTCCTAAGATTCGTTTGACCAATGGCGGGATTTCTAAGCCCTTACTGACTGTTGTAGCGGTATCTACATAGCACAAATTAGCGAATACACGACAAAGTACACTTCAAACAGTGATAAAAATGATTTGATTCTGATGACCGTTGAAGAGGCTAGTCATCCACAGGATACATGAAGGTGTCCAGACAGCACCAATTTTTAATTCATTAACAGTTCATGGAAATAGTTGTAGTAAAAATCCCGTTCGAACAGTATCAGGATGAAGTACGTAGAGAGATGTAGAGCCCGAGGTTATCATAGTATGGGGGCATTGTACTCAGGGCGAGGTTGCTGCCTCACCCTACGTTCCTAGTTACGGTAGAAACGCGACTTACTGGTTGTTTTCGCATATTTATAGCTGGTGAAATTGGGTAACCATATCGTTATTGGCGCTGTTGGTATCGGAGCGGGTATCAATATCCCTTCTCCCTGGAACCTAGACATTTGAGAAGAATCGATGGCACTATGGCGAGAAATGGTAAAATGGTGTTTCAGTCGTTGAGCACCGCACCCTCCTCGTTCAATGGTGCTGAAGGTTCTAGAACGTTTCCTTCACTGTCTAGCAGAAGACTCTCACTGGCCAGAAGTAGCCAGAGGACCCTAAAGCGGACTCTCTGTAGATAGAGTTGACCATTCCATAATGCAGCTCGAATGACTGTGCTGGAGAGACGGAGACACCGTCTAAACCTCCAGCCGTGGATGTACGATGTGCTTAGACATCGCTATGGACACAAATGGCGGTCTGACACTGGAAAGAATGTGTAGGTGGCGTGATGAGGTAGTCTTCAGCAGGTGTAGTTGCTTCCGAGTCTGGCGTTCATGTGGGATTTCTGTTGAATTTTGGTCGCTACGAGGTCTGTAAGAACCGAAAACTGTGGTACGAATTTGGCCAAGAAAAGTAGTGCCAGACCTTAAAACGTTCCCCGAACTACGTTTAAAGATGCCCTCTGTACAACTTCTCTCCCACTTTGGTGAATAATCAAATGATATTTGTCTTAGGTGATTAGCAAGGCAAGAAAGAGAAATTATCTTACTGTAGGGAGCAGCGGTAAAATCGGCACGACCAGTAACTATTGGTCCGTTACTAACGAAGTGATGCGTAACCGTGAAAGAAATATCAATATTTCAACGCTATTATTTGCGTTGTGACGAAGTTCTTCTTTTAAAAGTTTCAGACCTCGTGAAATGAAATTCGAATAAACGCAGGTTCTGTTCTGATCGTGCAATATGCGTTTAAGGCAGCAGCAATGGGTGACGATCAGTAGCATCATCGTATCAGTAACAACCAACTTCATTAGGAACTCCCCTATATAACGCAGTGAAAACGTTTAAAACACTGGTAGGTCGGGAAATATTAGTAATGTCAAACAGAAGTAATACAAATTTAAATCGTATGTAATTAATCTTAGTTGTGGAGCAGCGTCACCTTCTACTTTCAGTGCAGACGGTAAAGGCGCCAAGAAGCAAATACGAGAAGAATGGAGCTTGACATATCAGTTGTTTAGAAACAATAACATGACGATAATATTACCCACAGATTATAGTTTCTACATCATATCATATCTTGGGAGGCTGTGAATTCCTTGCCATAATGTTCTATTACATCTGCTACACCGCTAAACGCAAGGAGAAGATGTTCCGTGAGAAGAAGGGCCATCCCTTGATATTAGCAATATACAGGAAGAGACTCTCAAGTATTTCAAACTTTTATCGGTCATGTAAGTTCGAGAGAAAACCTGGAAAATAGCCGTGAAAGTAGCATCGATGGTTGCAGCGCACGTCATGCATGCAAATGGACAACGAGAGTAAGAGGTAGTGATTGTAAGCGTCTTGTGATTCAAGACTGTACCCGCAAAGACCAGATGGATGCGGTGCCAAGGTTCTCTGGATGTGCTCCCAGAAAAGAAACTCTGACGGGGTGGCCAGGTTGGAGGTTCGGACTGTACGGTGGCAAACTGATTGTTCGTGATCTGAGTCACGGACTGGTCAGTATACATGATGTATGCCAACCCTTTCACGAGACTAACTCTCCAGTGACAGTGGTCCAAAAGAAATAAGATATGGTACCCCATCGTAGCAAAGCTTTTAGTTATTGACGGTCAGCGCCGGTGTCCGGCCCCGGTAGCAGAGTGGTCAGCGTGACGGAATGTCAATCCTAAGGTCCCGGGTTCGATTCCCGGCTGGGTCGGAGATTTTCTCCACTCAGGGACTGGGTGTTGCGTTGTCCTAATCATCATCATTTCATCCCCATCGACGAGCAGGTCGCCGAAGTGGCGTCAACTTGAAAGACCTGCACCAGGCGAACGGTCTGCCCGACGGGAGGCCCTAGCCACACGACATTTCATTTCATCAGCACCCGTACAAATTCCCAACGTTTGCTCAGTCCAATCTCACCACTTTCATGAATGATGATGAAATGATGAGAACAACAAAAACACCCAGTCATCTCGAAGCAGGTGAAAATCCCTTACACCGCCGGGATCCCAACCCGGGACCCCGTGCTCGGGAAGCGAGAACGCGACCGCGAGACCAAGAGCTGCAGACAAGAGGAAAGGAAAACGTAACACCTGAGCAGAGGAGCCTATCTTTGGGGGTGTGGGAAGGGCGGGGGGGGGGGGGGGGTGCTATAATTCAAGTTATCTTTTCCAGGAGTGTGAGAAAACATGCTAGCTTCTATTTCACGAGTTCTTTCGCCATTTCATTCCTGACAGTAACAGAAGTGGGCGGGCAACGAGAGAGTTCGTGGGCTTGGCCTGTCCCTGTTATCACTAAACAGAGTACAAAACATATTATACACACAAAGGACATGAGAGAGTGACGTCAATAATCTTAGTTTGACGTATAGTTCGTTTGCAGAGGGCATAGTCAACGTAGCCTATCAGTTACTAAACCATTTTTAGGATTTGGTTGTGCTGTGAAGGCATTCGTACTTTTATTATTTTGTGGTAAGGAGTGATTTGGAATTGTAAAATAAATAAAATCATGAACGGTTCAGGGTTGGCTTCATTAAAAAGAACTGTTTTTTAGCAAAATCTGTAGCTGAATATATGTATCAAAGCTTTATGTTGTATGTGTTTATAACAAAGACATGGCTGTTAAGTTTGTTAAATCATGTTAGCGGAATAAAACGTTCTTTGATGCGACGGTCTTTCTAGAGCTGTTTTACATTTTTTAATTTTGAAATGCAATTAGGTAAGTGCTCGCGTCGGACCAAAATGGAGGAAATTTTCTTCTTCCTATTCTGAAATTGAAATGCCTTTTTTTTGTCTATGTGTATGGAGTAGTATAATCGCATAATTATTAGTATTATTGTTTCATGTTAAACTGCCATTACTGTCCGTCTGATCCACGCGATTGTTGGCTGGCATTCTGCCTTCATCATGCGTGACCCGACGCGAGTGATTGCTTTCTACCGCAGGTCTACAGAAGGTCGAATAAGGTTCTTTTTATTAGTTGTACGTAAGTAAATGGAATTACTTACGAATATTTTTTTTGTGTAACAGTTTTTCTTCTCTTAGTGGCATGGATAGTTTCTTTTTCCTTGATCCAAAACGCCTGAAAATCTTTGCTGAATCACCTTGCGAAGTTGATGATAAATCTGCTAGATGTTTCTCTGAACCTTGACATGGGAGACTGAGATACTTCCCTATTCTGCGGAAACTATTGAAACCAGAGCAGACTCACAAACTTTGTGGCCTGAGTTTTGTGAATTCGCGTTTTTATGTTTTTTTTTTTTTTTTAATATTAGTGGAATACTCTATTAGAAGAAATCAGCGAAGCACAAAAGTATACAGACAGTTTTGGAGTCTGCTTCGGAATGACTACTACTGAGATGAGAAGTTTAAAGCTGTTTTCGAAAGACAAAAGAAATTCTCTTATTGATGAAGCACTTCTATTTGCGAAGCACACATTTGACGAAACGGCCATTCCTGTGGAAAAGGTGGAACCGCCTAGAAGAACAAAATGATGCCTGGAGAGAAGGCTTCTGGCGAGACGTTGAGTCCGCATCAGGAAATGTTAAGGTCGTAGCTACAGCGCATCGACAGGTTTCTGCGAGAAATTGATACACGCTGCAATACCACGGAGGGTCTTTCAGATTGTTTTGCTGTTTTAGAACACAGCAGTTAGATTAAAATCTCAGAAACGGAACTTCCCACTGTTGTAGAAAATTTAATTAAATTTATGATAAGATTTACGAAGATAGGATCCTTGCAGAAATTCCACTCTTAAGAACATTTCTGTAAACTGACAAAGTTGCGAAAGAAGAGACTCTCAACTGGACATCTGTGAGATTCTTCCAGTTCTTGGTTCAACCTCATTCTGGCATTATGATTTTTCTTGATTTTGTGTGCTTCAGTACTTTCATGTTAGTTGAGTTTTTCAGAACCCAAACTGATTAAGAATTGTCTTAGGTTCACTATGAGTCAAAAATGACTCTCTAGGTTGGCAGTTTTGTCAATCAAAAATACTGTAGCTACAGGTATCGATTTTAATGACACAGTTCCAAAATCTGCAACATTAAATGTTAGGAGGAAGTGATTAAAAGCTACATATTAAAGCTACCTATCGTTATTAAGATCTTTGTGCTGTGCTACTATTAAAAATTTGCTCTGGTAATGTTCCACTCATAAAAACCATTTCAAATATAATTAACATTGTACCTCGCTTACTTAAGCACTCTTATCGGAAATTAGCTCTCCTTTCTTCCCGCTACCTCATCACCACAAGAAATTGTCTCAAACTTTTGTCAGATAGGTGGGAAGTGGGGTAGGAGGGGGTGACAACTTCACACTTGGCACCCGATGCCAAACTGCCTGCTACGCTACTGTTTAGCAGTGAACGGATCGTCGGCGGTTTCAGAGTAACTAATCAGACGTACTGGGAATCAGTCAATAGTACAATAGATATCGTGGTCCAGGAGGAAACAGACTCCCTTTTGCGGGCCAAAGGCGAGCTTAGCATCAGCAGTAAGTCGAGAGAGAGGGAGCATCGACATAAGTGTGCTGAGCAGTGAATTAGAAACAGGTTTGAAATTGGTATAAGAAAGAATATGGCAGACGTTGTACCGTTATGCCGGGATGAGCATTGTGAGAACCAACCAACGTCACCAGATGTTTATGGACAGTTACGAGAGGAATCAACACTCTTCATAATTGGTGGTTAGTGCCTCTTTCTCAGTCTGTGGGTATTTGTGTTGCATTTGCTACAGGCAGGTTGCTGGGCTCAAATGGCTCTTAGCACTATGGGACTTAACATCTGAGGTTATCAGTCCCCTAGACTCAGGTCTACTTAAACCGCACTAACCTAAGGGCATCACGCACCTCCAATCCCGAGCAGGATTCGAACCTGCGACCGCAGCAGGAGCGCGGTACCAGACTGAAGCGCCTAGAACCGCTCGGCCACAGCGGCTGGATGCAGGTTCTTGGAATTTCTCAGAAAAAATCCATGGTATGGATTTCAGTTTCTGTTTCCACGTTGCTCAAACTTGTTCACCATTAGACCACTCACATTTGACACCCATACATCGAAACGCATGTAGTGGAACCGGAAGTGTGTAATGGTCGGTATGCAACGGGAATACTAATCTATTTCCCCAGTAATATCTCACGTCTGATTAAAGTCGATGGAGTAATATTTTCCTATGTCGTGGACGTGAATTCGGGTGGGGAATATGCCTTATTTTCTTAATATGAAACCCAAATATTCGACGTATGGTTAAAGAATTAGACAATTGCGTAAACTGCATTTTATTCCTGGCTCAGACAATGTAGCGAAAAATAGGTCTAGATCTGTCAATTGTTAATGGAAGTTACAGGATAATGAGCCCTATGAAATCATATTTTACAATGTAAATTACGTAAAACTTGCACCGCAAAAATGGTGCTATTCAAGTGTGATTTTTACAGAGTGGATTGGTAGTCAGGGTTTCGTAGTGTTAGCCAGTCAACAGATTGTAATAATACTGTGAAAGTGTATTTTTCATACAAACATACATTTTTCAAACAGACAGGTGCCTATTGATATTAATAAACTAGAAGAAGAATAAATTAGAATGTTACTGGTGTTTCTTGCAGGATTCTTTTGCGAGCCGTGTACGAGATACAGTATTTCGAAAACTTCTCTCATCTACGTTTGTACAATACCTGTAGTAGTACACGCTAAAGAACAACACAAGTGCATACAGTAGTTATGTGGATTCTGATCAGTAAAGAAACAACTGAACATCACAGGTTGTGTTCAAAATGACCACTGGCAGCAGCAGTACACGCTTCCAGTCTGGTATGGATTGCTGTACACGTGCTGACACGTCCGAGTAGGTTGAGGTAATACGTCATTATATATCGTTGGATGTAGTTGGTATGTCACTATAGACAGCGCTTTTCAGCTTTCCCCACAGATAAAATCCGTGAGCCTGGCCGGCCAAGCTACAGGTTTTCTGGGTCCAATCGAACGATTTGGAAACAATACGTGGAGACGTGCCGTAGTACTTCGTACACTATGGGCTGGGGAGCAATCGTATTGGTACCGCAGATTCCCCATACTCTGCAGTGGAACGTCTTATTGTGTTCGTGGGAAATGGTCCATTAGGAGGCTACGATGTCTGTACGCGATGTCGATGAACAATGGGCTTATGAGCTGATGGTTCACCATTCCACACCACACGATTATACTGCATGGACGTTGAAGTTCCACCTGACGAAGACAACGGGGATTATCAACACACCAATAGTACATGTGTCGGCGGTTTACCTGGCCATGAGTGGTAAATGTGACTTCATCACTAAGCAAGATACATGATACGTTTAGAGTTATCCTATCTTAATGTCCATATACAGAAGTTAATACGGTTCTCATAATCGTTTCCATGCTGCATTTGATGGAGAGAGATGTGATATTAATGGAACCTTCGCCAACGGAACATGCGTAGGACACTTACTTGACTCATGCCACTTTCTCGTGCGATTGCGCGGGAGCTAACGTGTGAATCAACTGCAACAGCTGCAAGAACGTGAATGTTCCCCTCGTCTGTCGTCACTTATTTCCTTCTGTTACGTTGTCTACGTGTTACTCTAGCACTTTCACGTAACTGGTTGAAGTGGTTGATAAATAATTGCCCAGATGGTTGACGTCAACTAAGATATCTTTCCGTACATCCCATACAAGAACGAACTGCATTCTTCCTACACACTCCACACACCATGAGCATTTAGGATTCCTCTGCATTGCAAAATCCCATCGTCCACTACTGTTTGGACTACGAAACACTAAGTGACTACAAGCAGCAGTGCACTGAAGGAGCAGGCAAGTAAACAAAAAAATCGTACCTAGCTACTATGCAGGTTGAATGGCAAAAAAAGTGTCAGTGTGGAAACTGTTAAATATACGATACCTCGTACACGATTCACACTAAAACCCTGCGACGAACACACACTGACATTCTACTTTACCCTACTTTTGGTTCATGTTAATAGTCATTGTTCCATTCAAAAGTGTGTAATATTCATCAAAAAACACACTTTCTAATTGTTATTACCATCTCTTGATTGGCTACCAATACGAACCCCTGTCTACCAATCCGTTCTGTGAAAACCACTCATCAATAGCACTTCCTGTTGTGAATTGGCAGGAGCCAATTCACTAGGTTTGGAGGAAGCCGAAAGGCACGCGTTTAAGCTCACGCAGGCTGGCGTGAGGTCTGGAAAATGACAAGGAATTATAGTAGCCAAAAATAGTACATAGCTGCTGGAATACTTAACTTTAATCCATAATTGGTGAACATCGCTCTTGTCGGTACATGTTTTACAATCTCAATATTAACTGGTAATGGCGCCTTGGTAGGTCGTAGCAAATGACGTAGCTGAAGGCTATGCTAACTATCGTCTCGGCAAATGAGAGCGTAATTTGTCAGTGTACCATTCCTAGCAACGTCGGCTGTACAACTGGGGCGAGTGCTAGGACGTCTCTCTAGACCTGCCGTGAGGCGGCGCTCGGTCTGCAATCACTGACAGTGGCGACACGCGGGTCCGACGTATACTAACGGACCGCGGCCGATTTAAAGGCTACCACTTAGCAAGTGTGGTGTCTGGCGGTGACACCACACTTCCTATTTCCGCAGTATCTGTGGTGCAAGTTCTAGATAATCACCCTGTGTGTTGGTATCTATAGAAACTGGATGAATGAGTTGCTCTAAGTTGTGTGAAACCAAACTGCCGTATATACTGGGCGATTGTAATTAAACCGACGATGGTCCGTGTGCTGCAGTGTGGGCCGTATATATTGCGAGAGGCAAGAACATACTTATGTTCATTAAATATTGCGCTTGCGGAGTATGCTGAAAAAAAATATTGTTCCACTTTCTGTCACCAGGTTAACATATGGCGCTGTAAGCAGTCAGAACGCGCAGTGGGTGCATGGAAACGGAAGAAACGACCAAAAACATGATAACAGTGGTTCTGCACGTTTATTGGTATATGGTCACAAGTTACAACATGTGTGTGTCTCAATTCAGCTACATGCTGGAATCGTAACAAAGCAGTTGCTCGCAGAATATCCGGTATCTCCGTATGGTGTCCTTCAGATCAGGTAAAGGGCGGATTCATAGAATTTCGGACAGAGAATTTGTAAAGCCAAAGAGCTCGAAATTGCCTAGAGATGATGCAGTCGTTACCTACATTTTCTGGAAGAAAATCTTTCAGCTGCAAACGACGTGTGGTGTCTTCCGTCTTGCGTGAAAATAGTAGTGTGGATACAGTTGCGTTCTTGCAAACTGGAATCACATATTGCACAAGGAAGTCCTTATAACGAGCAGATGTCATTTGTACACCTAACAGGTTTCATTTTCTCAAAGAAAAACTGAACGAGAATGAAGGAGATTCAGAAATCGCACAACACAGTCACATAAGCCGACTACAGAGCATGTTCTTCCACAACATGTAGGGGAATAGAACCCCATTCACAGGACCGCTCAGAATAAAATGTATCGCGTCGTTCCAAAGAGCATTCCCCAGCCACATGTCATTGATTTCCATGCGCTCCAAGACCCGAGTAGCCAAGTCACTGCATTGTAGCCTACCTTGAGATTTTTTTCATGCCCATTCTGAATCTTATAGTGATACCAGTGTAAAACGTTCTGCAAAATCTTTTAATCAGTTTACCAGGGCAGAGACAGGTACCTTGACACAGCTCGAGTACTGGCTGTAGAATTTGAGGCATGTGCTGCAAGGTCGGGTATAGCTACAGCAACTTCAACAACTAACATGGGAATGGGCCGCCTCCTTCTCCCTGCTACTACACCTAATTCGGCTGATTCTTCATATTCCTTAATCACTTTCTTTAGCCTGTTTACGGACATGGGCCGTCTTTGTCGGAAATAGTTCCACACTGTAACGCTACTACTTTTGCCTTTCTGATAAAACAACTTTATGAGCAGTGCATGGTCTCTCTTCTCACAAGGGAACCTCCCCATCGCACCCCCCTCAGATTTAGTTATAAGTTGGCACACTGGATAGGCCTTGAAAAACTGAACACAGATCAATCGAGAAAACAGGAAGAAGTGTGGAACTATGAAAAAAATAAGCAAAATATACAAACTGACATATGGAAGATAGGCAACATCAAGGAGAATGTAAGCTCAGCAGCGCCGTGGTCCCGTGGTTAGCGTGAGCAGCTACGGAACGAGAAGTCCTTGGTTCAAGTCTTCACTCGAGTGAAAAGTTTAATTTTTTATATAATCAACTTAGCTCTCCAAAATTCCAGGACATGTACAGATTTTCTTGGACATATGAAGGACTTGACGGTGTACACACGGAAAAAACTGAAAACGTTAAAAACATGACAGAGCACAGGGAAAACTGTGCGACTGTGAAACTGTTGCATTCATTTATGTGACAAACTCTTATGTTTTCACCACTTTTTTGGGAGTGATTATCAAATCCACAAGAAAACATAAATCGGGAAAGGTAGAAGAATCTTTTTACCCATTCGCCAAGTGTACAAGTTAGGTGGATCGACAACATATTCCTGTCATGTGACGCACATGCCGTCACTAGTGTCGTATAGAATATATCAGACGTGTTTTCCTGTGGAAGAATCGGTTGACCTATGACCTTGCGATCAAATGTTTTCGGATCCCATTGGAGAGGCACGTCCTTTCGTCTACTAATCGCACAGTTTTGCGGTGCGGTCGCAAAACACAGACACTAAACTTACTACAGTGAACGGAGACGTCCATGAATGAACGGACAGATCATAACTTTGCGAAAATAAAGAAAATAAATTTTCACTCGAGGGAAGACTTGAACCAAGGACCCCTCGTTCCACAGCTGCTCACGCTAACCACGCGACCGCGGCGCTGCTGCGATCGTATTATCCTTAATGTTGCTTATCTTCCGCATTGACTACTCAGTTTGTATATTCTGCTTATTTTTTTCATAGTTCCACACGACTTCTTCCTGTTTTCTCGATTGATCTGTGTTCAGTTTTTCAAGGCCTATCCACTGTCCCAACTTATAACTAAATCTGAGGGGGGTGCGATGGGGAGGTTCCCTTGTCAGTAGCTACTACGTCTCGTATGCAAATCTTCAACCTTCTTAAAACTCTACACCAGCAGTCACTTCACAAAAGAAATCAAGTCGACAAGCGACGAACAGCACAATGACGTCAAAACGGAAAACATTCCACATTTTGAATCCTTAAAACGCCATATTATCAACTGGTGACAGAAACTGGAATTATTATTTTTTCAGGATACTTCGCGAGCGCGCTGATTAATGAACATTCTACGATGTTTCAGCGTCCTGCGATACACATAGCCCACATTGCGGCACTTGGAACCCGTCCGTTTAATCATAAGAACTCGGTACAACTGACATATTCAGGAATTGGTTGAACAAACTGGTCTAACGAGTAAGTAGCATTACGACCATAAGTCATCACATGTATAATTGGCTTGTACCATATGATCGCAAGTATATGGATACTTGTTAGCAGATAGTATTACGCCGTTATGACAGCTTAAACTCTGCTGGGTCACTTTCAATGAGGTGTACAAATATCTACGTAAGAATGGCAGCCCATTCTTCCTCGTCAGCCGAAATCAGAGAAGGTTGTGGTGAAACACAGGAGCGAAGTCGGCGTCCTGGCTCATCCCACTGAGTTCAGGTCGGGACTCTGGGCCGGCCAGTCCGCTTCGGAAAGGTTTTTTTTCTTTCTGACTGATTTGACGCGGCCCGCCATGAATTCGTCTCCTGTGCCAACCTCTTCAGCTGAGAGTATCACTTGCAGCCTACATTCCCTATTAATTGCTGGATGTATGCCAGTCTCTGTTTCCCCCTACAGGTTTTACTCTCTACAGTTCCTCGTACCATAGAAATTATACCTTGATCGTTTAATCGATGTCCTATCATCCTCACCATTTTTCTTGTCAGTGTTTTCCATACGTTCCTTTCTTTGCACATTCTCCTGAGACCCTCCTCATTCGTTACCATATCAGCCCACTTAGTGTTCAATATCCTTTTGTAGTACCAAATTTCAAATGCTCCGATTCTCTTCTTTTCCGGTTTTCCCACAGTCCATGTTTCACTGCCATAAAATGCTATGCTCAAAACGTACATTCTCGTAAATTCATTCCTCAAATTAAGACTTGAGTTTGATATTAATAGAATTCTCTTGGCCCGGACTGCTCTTTTTGTTAGTGCCAGTCTGCTTTTTATGTCCTCCTTACTCAGCAGTCATGTGTAATTTTGCTGCCTAGGTAGCAGAATTGCTTAACATCATCGACTTCAGGATCACCAATCCCGATGTTAAGTTTCTTGCAATCCTCATTACTTTTGTCTTTCTTCGATTTACTCTCAGTCAATATTCTGTTCTCATTAAACTGTTTATTCTATTCATCAGATACTGTAATTCTTCTTCACTTTCACCCATGGAGGAAATTTTTTTGTCATCAGCGAATCTTGTCATTGAACATCTTTTCACCTTAAATTTTAGTTCTGGTCTTGAACCTTTCTTTTATTTCCGTCACTGCTTCTATGATGCATAGATTAAACAGCAGGACGAAAGGCTGCAGCCATTTCTTACACCAATTTTAATCTAAGCGTTTCATTTTTAGTCTTCCACGCTTATTATTCTCTTTTGGCTCTTGTACACATTGGATTTCCCTATAGCTTACTCCTATTTTTCTCAGAATTTCGAACACCTTGCACCATTTGACACTGTCGGACGCTTTTTCCAGGTCGACGAATACAAATCAAATCCTATGGCCGGGTCTTGATTCTTCTTGAGTCTTGCTTCCCTTTTTTTTTTTTTTAGTCATCAGTTTTCAGACTGGTTAGACGCGGCAAAGAGATCGTCATCTAACAAAGCCACAGTTTTATTTTCCATTCTTCTATACAATATCTTTGTCAGCAACGTGGACGAATGTGCTGTTAAAATGACTGTGCAACAATCCTCGCACTTGTTGGTTATACCAGCTTTCGGAATGGTGTGGATGACGTTTTTTCCCGAATGTCTGATGGTATATCACCAGTTGCATACATTCTACACACCAACGTAACTAGTTGTTTTATTGCCATTTACCCCAATGATTTTAGAAATTCCGATGGAATGTTTTCAATCCCCTCTGCCTTATCAGATTTTAAGTCTTCCACAGCTCTTCTAAATTCTGATTCTTAAACTGAATCCCCTATCCCTTCTATACACGGTGTTACAAAAAGGTACGGCCAAACTTTCAGGAAACATTCCTCACACACAAATAAAGAAAAGATGTTATGTGGACATGTGTCCGGAAACGCTTAATTTCCATGTTAGAGCTCATTTTAATTTCGTCAGTATGTACTGTACTTCTTCGATTCACCGGCAGTTGGCCCAATTGAAGGAAGGTAATGTTGACTTCGGTGCTTTTGTTGACATGCGACTCATTGCTCTACAGTACTAGCATCAAGCACATTAGTACGTAGCATCAACAGGTTAGTGTTCATCACGAACGTGATTTTGCAGTCAGTGCAATGGTTACAAATGCGGAGTTGGCAGATGGCCATTTGATGTATGGATTAGCACGGGGCAATAGCCGTGGCGCGGTACGTTTGTATCGAGACAGATTTCCAGAATGAAGGTGTCCCGACAGGAAGACGTTCGAATCTATTGATCGGCGTCTTATGGAGCACGAAACATTCCAGCCTATGACTCGCTACTGGGGAAGACCTAGAACGACGAGGACACCTGCAATGGATGAGGCAATTCTTCGTGCAGTTGACGATAACCATAATGTCAGCGTCAGAGAAGTTGCTGCTGTACAAGGTAACGTTGACCACGTCACTGTATGGAGAGTGCTACGGGAGAACCAGTTGTTTCCGTACCATTTACAGCGTGTGCAGGCACTATCAGCAGCTGATTGGCCTCCACGGGTACACTTCTGCGAATGGTTCATCCAACAATGTGTCAATCCTCATTTCAGTGCAAATGTTCTCTTTACGGATGAGGCTTCATTCCAACGTGATCAAATTGTAACTTTTCACAATCAACATGTGTGGGCTGACAAGAATCCGCACGCAATTGTGCAATCACGTCATCAACACAGATTTTCTGTGAACGTTTGGGCAGGCATTGTTGGTGATGTCTTGATTGGGCCCCATGTTCTTCCACCTACGCTCAATGGAGCACGTTATCATGATTTCATACGGGATACTTTACCCGTGCTGCTAGAACATGTGCCTTTACAAGTATTAAACAATTTGTGGTTCATGCACGATGGAGCTCCTGCACATTTCAGTCGAAGTGTTCGTACGCTTCTCAACAACAGATTCGGTGACCGATGGATTGGTAGAGGCGGACCAATTCCATGGCCTCCACGCTCTCCTGACCTCAACCCTCTTGACTTTCAATTATGGGGGCATTTGAAAGCTCTTGTCTACGCAACCCCGATACCAAATGTAGAGACTCTTCGTGCTCGTATTGTGGACGGCTGTGATACAATACGCCATTCTCCAGGGCTGCATCAGCGCATCAGGGATTCCATGCGACGGAGGGTGGATGCATGTATCCTCGCTAACTGAGGACATTTTGAACATTTCCTGTAACAAAGTGTTTGAAGTCACGCTGGTACGTTCTGTTGCTGTGTGTTTCCATTCCATGATTAATGTGATTTGAAGAGAAGTAATAAAATGAGCTCTAACATGGAAAGTAAGCGTTTCCGGACACATGTCCGCATAGCATATTTTCTTTCTTTGTGTGTGAGGAACGTTTCCTGAAAGTTTCGCCGTACCTTTTTGTAACACCCTGTATATAGACACCTGTTTCTGCTTCTAATACGCCATCAGACAAGTCTTCCCCTTCACAGAGACCTTAAATGTACTCTTTCCACCTATCGGCTCTTTCCTATGCATTTAACCGTGGACTGACCATTGCACTCTTAATGTTGCCATCCTTGCTTTCAGTTTCACCGATGACTGTTTTAATTTTTCTGTAAGGTGAGTCACTCCTTCCGCCTGTTATTTCTCCACATTTTTCTCGAAGCCATTTCACCTTAGTTTCTTTGCACTTCCTACTTTTTTCATTCTTAAATTACTCGTATTTATGTATTCCTGGATTTCTCTGAACATTTTTGTATTTCCTTCTTTCATCTGTCAAATGAAGAATTTCTTCTTTTACCCATGGCCGGCCGGAGTGGCCGAGTGGTTCTAGGCGCTACAGTCTGGACCGCGCGACTGCTACGGTCGCAGGTTCGAATTCTGCTTCGGGCATGGATGTGTGTGATGTCCTTAGGTTAGTTAGGTTTAAGTAGTTCTAAGTTCTAGGGGACTGATGACCTCAGAAGTTACGTCCTATAGTGCTCAGAGCCATTTGAACCATTTTTTTACCCATGGGTTCTATGTTAGTTACCTTCTTTGAATCTATGTTTTTCTTTCCAACTTATATGATCGCCCTTTTTAGAGTTGTTCATTCCTCTTCAACTGAAGTGAGTACTTACCTGTCCATTATATCAGTATCTATAGCCTCAAGGAAGTTCAACTGTATCTCCTGATTCCTTAGTATCACCGTATCCAACTCCTTTGCACAGTGTTTTTTTTCTTACTCGTCTCTTAAAATTCAGCCCAGTCTTATCAATATTAAATTGTGATGTGAGTCTATATCCACTCCTGTGTCGTCTTGAAATCCAGTACCTCGTTTCGGAATCCCTGTCTGACCGAGACGTAATCTAATAGAACTCTTGTCGTATCTCCTAGATTTTCCCATTCCCTCTTGTGATTCATAAACAGAGTATTCGCTAGTGCTAGATGAAATTTACTGCAGAACTCAATTAATCTTTCTTCTCTCTCATTACGACTACCAAACTTACATTCTCCCGTGCCCCTTCCTCTTACTCTTTCCCCTACAACCGCATTCCAATCTCCCAAGACTATTAGATTTTCTTCTGCCTTCACATACTGAATTTCCCGTTCAATATCCTCATACATTTTCTTAATCTCTTTATCTTCTGCTTGCGATATCGCCATGTATAAGTGAACTATCGTTGTGGGTGTTTGTTATCTGTCTATTCTGATGAGAATAAGCCTGCTACTGAACTGTTCACTACTCTCTGCCCTACCTTCCTATTCATGACGAATCCTATCCACATTACATCATTTTCTGCTGCTGTTAACATAATACTATACTCATCATACCAGAAACCCTTGTCTTCTTTCCCTTTCACTTCGCTGACTCGCACTATATCTCGATTGAGCCTTAGCATTTCCCCTTCCTGATCTTCTGGCTTCCCTACCACGTTCAAACTTCTGACATTTCAGGACACTACTCGTAGAACGTTATCCGTCTGTTGGTTATTCAACCTTTTTCTCATGGTCACCTCTCCCTTGTTAGTCCCCTCCCGGAGATCCGAATGGGGTACTAGTCCGGAATCTTATGCCGATCTAGAGATCATCATGGCACTTCTTCAATAACAGGTCACTTGCCCTATGGAGACACATGATGTGTCTTCAGTGCAGCGGTTTCCATTGCCTTCTGCATCCTCATGCTGTTGATCATTCCTCATTTATCTGCCTTTAGGGGCAACTTCCCACCGCAGAAGGAAGTGCCCTGAGCTCCTGTCCGCTCCTCCGCCTTCTTTGACAAGGCTGATGGCTGAATGAGGATTTCTTATGTCGGAAGTCTTTGACCGCTATTGTTGATAATTTTTATTGAAAATTTAAGCAGTGGCGGGGCTCGAACCCGGGACCGAGGACATTTACGTTACTAAGGGAAGACGCTACTCCTAGATCACCGGTCAGGAAAGTTATTGCCTTGATACCATTGCCTCACATGTCTTTATTATGACAGGGTGCATTTTCATGCTCTGAACTGTTCCTCTGACTTACGCAGTACCCAATGTTACAAAATGTGTGCATATACTTCCGCATTTCGCGTCTTCTGAAGCCCAAAAAGAGGACCACACTTCAAACATGAAAATTAGTCACATACCGTGACATAACCTTCTGTTACACTATACAAGATGGCACGCAGCGTCCCGCAGCCATTTGCCAAACCAAACACTTCCATACAGACATAACGACTATTTACAAAACAGTGAATTGGCAGCTGCTAGATGTGCGTTTGCAAACATTGCTGAGCCATATAAGTGATGTGCTTGTATACTTTAATTTAAAGTAACTGATGCTAGGAACAACACACACACCCATGCTCGAGGGAGGACTCGAACCTCCTGCGGGAGGGACGCGTAATCCGTGACATGGCGCCTCTAATCGCGCGGCTACTCCGCGCGGCTGTCAGATTCTTTCGTGGCTATGAGCGTGAAGTTATGAGTAATACAGTGAAACAGCCAATGAAAATCGTGAGACACACAGCAGAGCATCGTAAATGGCACAGAGGACTGCGAGCTCGACATTGGAGGTGAATAATCTACATTGTCTTATCCGCAGTGAAGTGGGTGTATCTTTGTGACATCTGTGCAGCACCAAAAAGTGTATACATATCCTTCACTGCTGTGTTATTGGTCCACGGTATTTAATGGACACCTGAGCTTAATGATTATTATTCCAAAAATGAAATATTTTAGACTGCAGGAATTTGCGGATTGACGCCATACAATAGACCAGTAGCTCTACTAAAAGTATTGTACTTTGTTGACAATACTAATAATCCTGTGAATTTTAACAAACGGTTATATAAAGTGCAAACAATTATTCAAAGTAAGCTGAGTACCCAGGATTGAATGGATATGTATTTATTCCAATCTTCTATTTGTCCATCTACTCCTTACCCCTCTCGCTGTCCAATTCTTCATTCAAACTCTCTCTGTCCATCTCCTCCATCCTATCTCTCTCTCTCTCTCTCTCTCTCTCTCTCTCGGTCCACCAAATCCACGACTCACAACTCCTTCTGCTCCTCTGCCTGTCCATCTCATCCTCCCCAGTCTCTGTCCATGTGTTCCTTACCCCTATGTCCGTATGCTGGTTCCCCCTCTGTCCATCTTCTCCTCCCCCCTCTAATTCCACTTCCTCCTTCCCATCTCTCTGGCCATCTCCTCCTCTTCCTCACTCACTCTGTCCATCTTCTCCTCCTAATTGCGCGGCTATGTTATCTCCACCACTTTCCTCTTTCTACCCTTCTTTGTCCTTTCTTTCTGTCCATCTGCTCCTCTTCCATTTCTCTGTCTATTTCCTCGTCCATCTTCTCTTCCACTTCTCCCTGTTTTGTCCATCTCCTCGTCTTTTCTTTATCTGTCCTCCTTTCCATTCTCGCTGCTCATTTGCCCCCACTCTCTGTCCATCTCCTCCTACTCCCTCTTTGTGCCCATCTCCTTCTTCCCTCCCGTTGTATTTCCATCTCCTCCCCATTCTCTCTCCACAATATCACGCTCACTGCAACAGGAGCCCTCTGGTTCTTTCCTCCACTGTATTTCTTTTCAAATTATAATTAATATGTATACCAAATTTAGTTGAACTTTTTGAACGGATTTAGGATGAGGTTTTCACTCGTTGTTTTCCCGCGTACGCACATGTCAAAAATATTTCACATACATTTAACAAGTTTCACAAGTATTCGTACTCATGTTTCAGCTGTATATCTAGCGACTTTCGCCCTGCAGTTTCGTTTTCAGGCAGCTCAGTGTTTTGGCGTCTTATCTCCTGAACTGTCTGCTCCACAATAATATAATTTTCCAGGTACATGTTATACCTGAATACAGATATTAGTAAACAAGTGATAGTTAAAGGGTTATGTTTCATGCGGCAGTTTCTTTCCTTTCATCATATTTTCAGGAGACGTCAGTGAGGGAAAGTTTCATATAGGTTTGAAATTACGTGTCAAGTTTTCTGCAAGTCTCTAACACCCAAAGCTGCAGATGTCAGACACGCAGATCGGTACCAAATCTTGTGCGTCGATAGAATATCAACCAGAACACCGATTTAGTTCGTACTATTTGCTGTTGTCCAACAGAACTGGCGTAAACGTTAATTAAAAGTGACACCAGAACAACCGAGCACAAAAAAGATAACTGTTAGTAATCAACACATACAGCTTCGGTGAGGAAGATGGTGAGCGTTAGAACGAGTCCTATGTTCCAACCTCAATAACGACAATTTTTTTAACGTACTATGAACGAAAGTGTGACATGGGACAACATGTTTATGACATGTAAAAGTACTGTTGGGAGTTTACAGCAATGTTCTGTTGGCAGTCAGCTGTCACTTTCTTTCTGTGAAAGTAGTAAACCCATAGAATACATTCGTAGTTTCCCGAATACACAGTCAGAACAGAAAAATAAAGAAACAGTTCTATCATACGTGCGGAAGTAATAATGAAAATAATAATAATAATGTGCTTAATATAATTAACAGTAGTATTAATGAACAAAATAATAAGATCAATAGTAAGTACGTAACGTTAAGAAATCAATGCAAACACGACCACACAAACATACACACTCACACAGTCAGCCACCCACCTGACTACCCGCCCACCCACCCACCCACCCACACACACACACACACACACACACACACACATACAAACACACGTAGTGTCATTCATTCAGGAACAAAGGCTTCACAGTAATGTTTGAATACGAAGAAGTATGCGAAGGAAAGTAGATACAACAGTTTGACGGGTAAATAAAAAAATAAATAAAAGAAATTTAAAAAATGTTCTCATCGGTGTGTTTGAGCGCGGAACCTTTGGAACGACGAGCTCACGCTCTAGCAACTGACCCCCACGAAATCTACAAACAAATACTCTCAGATAGCTTTTCCTGTGCTTCGTAATTCTGGTGTTACTTTTAGTTACCGTTTACGCATTTTGTACTGGACGACAATACATAGCGCTAACTAGATCGGTGTTATGGTCGATACTGTATCGACATGCAACGTTTGGTACCGTTTTGAATGTCTGACATCTGGAGATTTGGGCAAGTGCTCTCATTCTCAAATAGTGAATGTCTAAATGATGGGTATTCACGTGTCGTGGGCCACACTGATTTTTCACCCACACCCACACCCCTGCGATAGGTAGGTTCTTACCCCCACAGCAATGATTTCCAGGTGGTGAGTGGTATGTGTACCACTATTCGTTAAAATCTGTCCAGTAGTTTTTGAGATGTGAAACAGATACATACATGTAACCACTTTCATAATACGTGTGCATCGATGTGAACTTGTGATAGAGTGATTTGTAGACACCTGACTAAAGCATTGCAGTGAAAGAGAACCTGATGCTTTTGAAAGGGAAACTCAGTATTGTTCAGTTTGTCCATATAAAACAAACAAATTTACGATTTTTAAGCTGGAATCAGTGTTAGACACTTGAACGAATTACATTATTTCTATTCTAGGTCTGCTTGCATAAACAAGTAGTAAAAAAATTTCTGCTTCAATAATGTGACTAAACAGGAGATTGTGGTCGTACAGTGTGGACGGTGAACCTTGACTCCCACTGCAATATTACGCTTCGAATTACTAGCGCAAGTTCCTCAATTTTACGGTGGAATCAACATTCTCGGCATACGTTCACTGTGAACATCACAGTCCCAGACGTAACTTGTAATCTGCGGAGCAATACTACTAAAATTACACCTTGTCTAGCTTGTCAATATAGAAAGCATAACCCTCTTAATAACAACAGTTGTAATTCATCTTTCGAATGGCTCGAAAATAATAATAATAATGTGCTTAATATAATTAACAGTAGTATTAATGAACAAAATAATAAGATCAATAGTAAGTACGTAACGTTAAGAAATCAATGCAAACACGACCACACAAACATACACACTCACACAGTCAGCCACCCACCTGACTACCCGCCCACCCACCCACACACACACACCCACACACACACACACACATACAAACACACGTAGTGTCATTCATTCAGGAACAAAGGCTTCACAGTAATGTTTGAATACGAAGAAGTATGCGAAGGAAAGTAGATACAACAGTTTGACGCGTAGTTTCCCGAATACACAGTCAGAACAGAAAAATAAAGAAACAGTTCTATCATACGTGCGGAAGTAATAATGAAAATAATAATAATAATGTGCTTAATATAATTAAGGTAGACGAACTGCTTTGAAAGTTTGTAGACTTTAGCTAGTAATTATTTTCTCATAACATTACATAAAATCTGAAATAAAAGGAAAAGAGGGAAGGAAGCTTAGAGTTTAGCGTCCCTTCGACGACGATATTATTAGAAACATAACACAAGCTGAGTATGGGGAAGGATCTGAAAGAAAATCGTCCGCGTTCTTGTCAGGGAATCATTTCAAAATTTGATCTGAGATATTTAGGGAAACCACAGCAAACTTCAATCGGTATGCCTGAAAGGGTAAATTTGATCTCTCTTTGTCCCGAATGCAGGTCCACTTTGTATTGTGACAGAACAAGTGCTGGCTTTTGTACAGTAAACTGACTCATTGCTAACACAATGAGGTGACAAAATTCATGGGATACCGCCTGCCTAATACCATGTCGGATCTTCTTTTCCCGGCGTAGTGCAACAATTCGACGTGGCATGGACTGAACCACTCGTTGGAAGTCCCCAGCAGAAATATTGAGCCATTCTGCCTCTGTGGCCGTTCATGATTGTGAAAGTGTTGCCGACGCAGGATTTTGTCCACGTGCTGACCTCTCGGTTACGTCCAATAATTCGTTGATGTGATTCATGTCGAGCGATCTGGGTGGCCAAATCATTCGCTCGAATTGTCCAGAATCTTCTTCAAACCAATAGCTAATAACTGTGGCCCGCTGACACGGAGCATTGTCATCCGTAAAAATTCGATCGTTGTTTGGGAACGTGAGATCCATGAATGGCTGCAAATAGTCTCCACCTAGCCGTTCATAACCATTTCCAGCCAATTATTGGTTGAATTGAACAAGAGGACCCAGTCCCTTCCATGTAAACACAGCTGACATCACTATGGAGCAGCCGCCAGCTTAAATAGTGCCTGTCTGCGTCGCACTCTAATCCTACCATCAGGTTTTCCAATTGACTCATCTGACTGGGCCACAATTTCCCAGTCCTTCATGGTCCAACCGATATGAACACGAGCCCGGGAGAAGAGCTGGAGATGATGTCGTGCTGTCAACAAAGCCATTCGAGTTCGTCGTCTGCTGCATAGCCTGTTAACTCGGAATTTTCTCGCACTGTCCTAAAGGATACGTTCATCGCACGTCTCACATTGATTTCTGTGGTCATTTCACGCATTGTAGCTTGCCTGTTGGCACTAATAACTCTACGCAAACGCTGCTGCTCTTGGTCGTTACGTGAAGGCCGTCGCCCACAGCGTTGTTCGTGGTGAGATGTAATGCCTGAAATTTGGTATTCTCGTATTCCTATACTCTACACCGATTTCCGAAATGGAATGTCCCATGCGTCTAGCTCCACATAAGATTCTGCCTTCAGAGTCTGTTAGTTCCCGTCGAGCCGCCATAATCAAATGGCTCTGAGCACTATGCGACTCAACTACTGAGGTCATCAGTCGCCTAGAACTTAGAACTAATTAAACCTAACTAACCTAAGGACATCACACACATCCATGCCCGAGGCAGGATTCGAACCCGGTACCGTAGCGGTCACGCGGTTCCAGACTGAAGCGCCTTTAACCGCACGGCCACACCGGCCGGCCGCCATAATCACGTCGGAAACGTTTTCACACGACTCGCCTGAGTACAAATGACAGTTCCATCAATGCACTTCCCTTGTACACCTTGTGTACTCGATACTACCATCATCTTTACATGTGCATACCACTGTCCCATAACTTTTGTCACCTCAGTATACGTAGACGTGTCAGTTAATACAGGCAACGTCGCTCTTTGCTTTTTACATATAATGTTAGTTTTTATACTTCTTGCACTGATCTGTAAGAAATGGATTCTGGCTGCGAACGGAGCTTCTCTTGTTCTTTAACAAGGAAGGGATCTCAGTTAATATGGTGTTTACTATTCTGTTTTACATTGTATGGAATTGGTGTGGTGATTAATTTTAAACTGTGGTTAATAACCAAAGCCTATAAGCGGTATAAGATTTTTACAACGAATATCACTTATAGTTCATGAAGCAGACTACGCGTCACCTCATACTGCGTGATAGAATGCACTAATAGTTACTTCATCCAACGAAATAATAAATATATGCAAGTGCCCCGATAATTCATCTAAGATTACTCCATTTCAGCTAAAGACAATTTTACTTATTAATTTATGGAAGCCCTACAAGCAATTATTTACACGCACGCTTCTGAATCAAAGGTGATCAGAGATACCAGTTCTCGCCAGCTTTGTTCACACGAGTAAAATTGTAAGTTGGGAATAGAGTCAAATATTAACTTTAAAATCAGAGTATCGGAGTATATGATAGTTTGTACGTCTTTACAAACGTAATGTATGCTCTTCTAATAATCACTAATAAAAACTGATGCTGTGCATGTACTCAACACGGCTATGTGCACCACACCGTCGCTATTAACACAACATAAACATCATAGTGACGATATTCACTAATCGAGAAAATGTTATGAAGTTCAAAAAACTTCGTCGTTATGTGATATGTTGTTAATAAATAAACCTCCTAAAATCGCAGCTAACAGAAAATGCGCTTACACGAGACGGTGATCCATTTGTATCACCGTGCCTGTTTTAAAACGACATAGACTCAATATTTCTCGTAACTGATTACAAGTCTAGCAGTCACCTTCTAATTACGATGCTTTGTTATTATTAGTAAACAGGTAAATAAATAATGACTTACGATATTGGTTTACTAAGGAAATCTAATTTTCATAAGTTACAGCTCGCGTCAATAGTACCCAGAGATGTAACTAGTTACAGCGATGTGATATTCTCCCATTGCAGAGAATGTGTTTTTTCACGTAATCAACGTCTTTGCTATATGTGTATTTACATGTACTTCATACAAGTAAATCAGAACTCTTCTCTAAATATTTCCCGACGTTAAGGTAGACGAACTGCTTTGAAAGTTTGTAGACTTTAGCTAGTAATTATTTTCTCATAACATTACATAAAATCTGAAATAAAATTATTGTTCTTTGAACTTTAATTTCTTCGCACACTTAATATGAGCTTCAGAGGACACCTCTGCCTGGTAATATCCCGTGCCATGTCCTCAAATGAATTTTCTTATTTTCCATTCAAATACTTCCCTTGCTTCCTTTAAGGACTGAGGTTTTTTATTGTAGTTTCTTTCACGGTTATTATTTCGACTGTCTTTGAAATTACGAGTCAGGACCAATTGCTTTGTCAGTTTTGACACAAATTTTCTTCATTTAGCTTTCATGCATAGAAACAGTCAGCGATAGTGAACGAGTGACCACAAGTTCTAACCCATAATAAAGCGATCAAGATAAGAAAAACCTTATGCGGCACCGTCGTTTTATGCCATAACGTTAACAAGGCAGGAACAAAATTAATCCCCTTCAGATATTGGTAGATAGCGACCCCCCACTACCTTTCCCCACTTTCAACATTATTCCCCACTCACAAATTAAATTATAAATAATGGTGAAGTCCTGATGTGTAGGAGTAAATGGTTCCAACTAATTATCAACCGACATTTAAGGTAAGATCTTGGCAATGAGTGGGCAAAATTAACACTGTACGTTCCAAAATTCGTTAGCACCAGCGAACTACGAGCTGTCGTTAGTTGAGTTCCTATTACTCGAAGCGATAACTAATCACCATTTTACAAAAATAACACACTACAATATTTTCTCCGTGAGTGCATAGTTCTATAAATCTCCGCGTCGAACACTCGATCCTGTCGGAATGTATGAAATCCGTACGCCAAATAATTATTGTACCACTCAACTACAAACGAACTTACAAAACTGGAGCACTAATACGATTTTTAGAGAATTGTTCAGATCAGCACGTGTCGCGACTCGTTAACCGGAGTCTGATCTCCGTACAGCTTAGACCAATAAAATATTTCACCCATTTCTCACTATCAAACAGCCAGTTCCTCCACGTTACTTAACTATTCACACGTTAACCATTTACTAGGAATTCACAAGCGGGAACTTGCAGTGCCTGTCCTTTGACTATATCGACTCAATCAGTATTCATACCATAAAAAGTGATTCACTTCACATGAAAAGTGCTACTATTCTGCTGCGGTTAACACTAAAAGCTCTAGCAATGGCTGTCGACACCTCACCTGTGCTTTGAATATCCAGTTCAGCCGGACTCTTCTCCGTTGACTCTCCCGTAGGACAGTTCAACCACAACTGACTTAATCCCCTATGAAATCATTTAGGAACTATTTACCAAAAAATGTTTATCAATAACATTATTTTAACAATTAATTGCCATCGACTCTTCTTCTCATGACCGGCTGCGATCAACGTAGTCTTCGCCACCCGGACCAGTCACACTGTCAGCGCACGTTAAATAGACCCTTTGCATTTAAAATCTGAATCTCGGCCACGTATCAGCATTAGTGTACTGTAAGATATGGTTCGAAACGACACATACAAGCAACATACAATAAAAACACCAAACCCACGTTCAACACACCTTATTTACAATCCGGTGATATGTTACAACAAAACAGTCTGTCATGACGACTCTTCAAATAACTATTTCCTATCGACCCACCAGATGCTTCTTACAACTTATGAAATGTTACAACAACAAAAAATCGATAAATATCTTCTTTACTTCTATAATGAAGGCAAGCAGCAGCATATCAAAAAGCATGGTTCAAAATTATGGGTACTATGCTTTTTTCGCCACATTAATTTTCGGCTGTTTCTTTCGTAGTGCGAGGTCGGTTGTTTGACTATTTATTTTCTGAAACTAGGTGGCCGGGTGATGATCCTGTCAACCCAGTCGTCGTCAGTTACCCTAAGGAATGAAGCCGTGTGCAGCAGCTGCCTGTCAGTCGTTTAAATCCTGTTCTGTGGGTTACCGTGTTTTCTGAGGATGAGAGGACGACCTAGCATCTGCCTAAACAAGCGTCCTTAGGTATTTGAACTATGCATGGCTCTGTTGAAAAAGAATAGCTAGACGTTGTCACAGGGTCCATCCACGCACGTTTGCTTTCATTCCCAGCAGCTAATTAGCTACAAATAATAAACAGTGGCTGTGAGGCTGTGATGCTGCAGTCAAATAGCCCATGTATTGGCTAGAATTGCGAGTTATTTAAATACACAGAAATATAAAGTAAAAGATAAACTCATAATTTATAAAAAGGTTTCTATTCTAGCGTCTGTAACTGGTGAATACGGCAGAGGATCATGTTGAATAACGTTTATTCACAAGAAAAGACATCTCAAATAAACGAGAAACGGTCCTACGATATTCAGTTAAAATTCAGATAGAAAATACCCTTGTCAAATGCAGTAAAGTCAGCCGTACGAGAATAGTACCAAAATCCCAAAACCAAATAGTGATCAAAGACTCATGAAAACTAACTTCGCTTCGTGATCACAATACTCGAAAGATTCACTTGCTTAAAATAGTTCAGAGTCCAAGATGATGATTCACAAATGAACACTGTGATACGAAGAATCTAACCTCAGCTCTGAAAATCTATCGGCTAAACTTAGTCATACTTTGGATCACGTTCAAACCCCACGAAATGTTAATACTTTCAGAAGTTAAAGTATGGTAGCGACCGTTCACCGCCCAGAATCAAACAGCTCCAGAATCGAATACCATTCGTTACCACAGGCAGGTCCGCCTCCTTCCAGAACTGTTGTGACAGTGTCTCGAATCCCACCGTTGAACTCGACAATTCCCAGACTTCACTTGATTCCAGCAGTGTTCCGCCGCTGTCCTACTCTCATTGGCTGAAGGCCATCCCCACCAAAAATTCATCGTTCTCAAGCTCTACAAACATGACCTCTTATCGCACTAAACTAATGTATTACAACAATATTTAAGTAAAGAAATATCGTAAACATTCGGTTACACTCAGATGATTGACAATACTTATAGATAAACGTTTCTTCATTAATAAATACAGCAGCATTCTTGAGCAAGTGCGCTTACGTTAAATAACAACAGATTGTTGCTAAAAATTGGTTAACAATTATTTATGCCTCCTACTCTCACTCTTTTGAACTGCGATTTCCGCTACCACATGCCATTGACCACTTTTAAATTAGCACAGATTTTTAATGTCACTTGCAATCAACACTTACATAAAGTTGCTGGAAAAACAGTAAACTGTTCATTAAATAAAACACATGTATTACAAAATGTGAGGTATTTACGCCCTATCCAGTAGCTGCGTAAATGTGGAGAATGTGATGCTCTGACTAACGCGTAGTGAAGAAGATGTAAAACACGTTGTGAATCAATAAATAAAATAGATACAGATACTAGGCGATGTACTTGAGGACAATATTATGGAAATGGAAGAGGATGTAGATGAAGATGAAATGGGAGATAAGATACTGCGTGAAGAGTTTGACAGAGCACTGAAAGACCTGAGTCGAAACAAGGCCCCGGGAGTAGACAACATTCCATTAGAACTACTGATGGCCTTGGGAGAGCCAGTCATGACAAAACTCTACCATCTGGTGAGCAAGATGTATGAGACAGGCGAAATACCCACAGACTTCAAGAAGAATATAATAATCCCAATACCAAAGAAAGCAGGTGTTGACAGATGTGAAAATTACCGAACTATCAGTTTAATAAGTCACAGCTGCAAAATACTAACGCGAATTCTTTACAGACGAATGGAAAAACTGGTAGAAGCGGACCTCGGGGAAGATCAGTTTGGATTCCGTAGAAATGTTGGAACACGTGAGGCAATACTAACCTTACGACTTATCTTAGAAGAAAGATTAAGAAAAGGCAAACCTACGTTTCTAGCATTTGTAGACTTAGAGAAAGCTTTTGACAACGTTAACTGGATACTCTCTTTCAAATTCTGAAGGTGGCAGGGGTAAAATACAGGGAGTGAAAGGCTATTTACAATTTGTACAGAAACCAGATGGCAGTTATAAGAGTCGAGGGGCATGAAAGGGAAGCAGGGGTTGGGAAAGGAGTGAGACAGGGTTGTAGCCTCTCCCCGATGTTATTCAATCTGTATATTGAGCAAGCAGTAAAGGAAACAAAAGAAAAATTCGGTGTAGGTATTAAAATTCATGGAGAAGAAGTAAAAACTTTGAGGTTCGCCGATGACATTGTAATTCTGTCAGAGACAGCAAAGGACTTGGAAGAGCAGTTGAACGGAATGGACAGTGTCTTGAAAGGAGGATATAAGATGAACATCAACAAAAGCAAAACGAGGATAATGGAATGTAGTCAAATTAAATCAGGTGATGCTGAGGGGATTAGATTAGGAAATGAGACACTTAAAGTAGTAAAGGAGTTTTGCTATTTAGGGAGTAAAATAACTGATGATGGTCGAAGTAGAGAGGATATAAAATTTAGACTGGCAATGGCAAGGAAATCATTTCTGAAGAAGAGAAATTTGTTAACATCGAGTATAGATTTAAGTGTCAGGAAGTCGTTTCTGAAAGTATTTGTATGGAGTGTAGCCATGTATGGAAGTGAAACATGGACGATAACCAGTTTGGACAAGAAGAGAATAGAAGCTTTCGAAATGTGGTGCTACAGAAGAATGCTGAAGATAAGGTGGGTAGATCACGTAACTAATGAGGAGGTATTGAATAGGATTGGGGAGAAGAGAAGTTTGTGGCACAACTTGACTAGAAGGAGGGATCGGTTGGTAGGACATGTTTTGAGGCATCAAGGGATCACAAATTTAGCATTGGAGGGCAGCGTGGAGGATAAAAATCGTAGAGGGAGACCAAGAGATCAATACACTAAGCAGATTCAGAAGGATGTAGGTTGCAGTAGGTACTGGGAGATGAAGAAGCTTGCACAGGATAGAGTAGCATGGAGAGCTGCATCAAACCAGTCTCAGGACTGAAGACCACAACAACAACAACAACGGATACTAGCTTTTAGGGATGATAGATACAGTGCAATGCTATCATCTGAGATAATGTTTGTTGAAACCGCATGAAGAAATTAAAAATTGTTAACTCAGAGGATCATTGTGAAAATGTTTATTCGCCGTGAGATATTAACTTTTGCACTTTTACAGATATTGAGTCTTTGTTGTGTCACTGGATGGACTTCATTTTTCTAAGATCGTAAATGTTTTCGGACTTGCATCAGTAAATGGCACAGAGCTGTAACTTCGCCGTCCGACTGACACTCTGCCATTTCCTGAAGCAAATACTGCATAAAGGCAATGCGGGTAACTGCGGTCCAGATTCCCAGTTCTGGGATTTACCTATTCCCGGCGTCGCGCTCATTCTCTTTGCACCTGGATTACAAGAAACGCTCAACTAGCTGGGCTGGCCACGGCGTGCTCTATGCCCTGGGCCGTGCAACAAATTCACCTTACCTCCTACGAATCCTAGGCGACCGATTAGCTTGCCTACATACGCGCAACGTTACAGTCTTCCCACTTCATATTTTCCCTGATGTCTATAGATCGTTAAGTATAAGGTAACCAGTCTTTGGTCATCTATTTTAAGTGTGCCAGTCATTTAGCTCTGTAATTCGTTATTCCTTCCCTCCATGAACCATGGACCATGCCGTAGGTGGGAAGGCTTGCGTGCCTCAGCGATACCGATGGCCGTACCGTAGGTGCAACCACAACGGAGGGGCATCTGTTCAGAGGTCAGACAAACGCGTGGTTCCTGAAGAGGGGCAGCAGCCTTTTCAGTAGTTGCAGGGGCAACAGTCTGGATGATTGACTGATCTGGCCTTGTAACACTAATCAAAACGGCCTTGCTGTGCTGGTACTGCGAACGGCTGAAAGCAAGGGGAAACTACAGCCGTGATTTTTCCTGAGGGCATGCAGCTTTACTGTATAGCTAAATGATGATGGCGTCCTCTGGGGTAAATTATTCCGGAGGTAAAATAGTCCCCCATTCGGATCTCCGGGCGGGAACTACTCAAGAGGACGTCGTTATCAGGAGAAAGAAAACTGGCGTTCTGCGGATCGGAGCGTGGAATTCAGATCCCTTATTCGGGCCGGTAGGTTAGAAAACTTAAAAAAGGAAACGGATAGGTTAGAGTTAGATATAGTGGGAATTAGTGAAGTTCGGTGGCAGGAGGAACAAGACTTTTGGTCAGGTGAATACAGGGTTATAGATACAAAATCAAATAGGGGTAATGCAGGAGTAGGTTCAATAATGAATAAAAAAATAGGAGTGCGGGTAAGCTACTACCAACAGCACAGTGAATATTGCACGGAGCAGAACTTAATCATAGCTAACACATGGTTCTAGAATCATAAAAGAAAGTTGTACACATGGGAGAATCCTGGATATACTAGAAGGTATCAGATAGATTATACAACGGTCAGACAGAGATTAAGGAACCGGGTATTAAATTGTAAGACATTTCCAGGGGCAGATGTGGGCTCTAACCACAATCTATTGGTTATGAACTGTAGATTAAAACTGAAGAAACTGCAAAAAGGAGGGAATTTAAGGAGATGGGACCTAGATAAACTGAAAGAACCAGAGGTTGTAGAGAGTTTCAGGGAGAGCATAAGGGAACAATTGAAAGGAATGGGGGAAAGAAATACAGTAGAAGAAGAATGGGTAGCTCTGAGGGATGAAGTAGTGAAGGCAGCAGAGGATCAAGTAGGTAAAAATACGAGGGCTAATAGAAATCCTTGGGTAACAGAAGAAATATTGAATTTAATTGATGAAAGGAGAAAATATAAAAATGCAGTAAATGAAGCAGGCAAAAGGAAATACAAACGTCTCAAAAATGAGATCGACAGGAGACATTTATTAACATCGAGTATAGATTTAAGTGTCAGGAAGTCGTTTCTGAAAGTATTTGTATGGAGTGTAGCCATGTATGGAAGTGAAACATGGACGATAAATAGTTTGGACAAGAACAGAATAGAAGCTTTCGAAATGTGGTGCTACAGAAGAATGCTGAAGATTAGATGGGTATATCACATAACTAATGAGGAGGTATTGAATAGAATTGGGGAGGAGTTTGTGGCACAACTTGACAAGGAGAAGGGACCGCTTCGTAGGACATGTTCTGAAGCATCAAGGGATCACAGATTAAGCATTGGAGGGCAGCGTGGAGGGTAAAAATTGTAGAGGGAGACCAAGAGATGAATACACTAAGCAGATTCAGAAGGATGTAGGTTGCAGTAAGTACTGGGAGATGAAGAAGCTTGCACAGGATAGACTAGCATGGAGAGCTGCATCAAACCAGTCTCAGGACTGAAGACCACAACAACAACAACAATTCATTATTATGCTATTACCTGAAAATGTATGGATATTACTTCTGGTATCTTTCTTTCTTTTTCGATCACTTCTCGTAACACCCATAAATCTTGTTATGAGTGTTGTATCCAGTGACCTACGTGCCATAAGAGGTGAAGTCCAGTTGCTTCTGTAGAAATCCTCTAGTATTGAAATAAAATAGACTACAAGATACTTACCTCAAAGGAAAAATAATGATATTCCATGACACCAGGAACGAGTTCGACTGGACGTATTACTTTAGAATATAACTGTTGAACAAATCTGCAATTTATCTGTTTTAATCGTAATATTTATCATTTTCAAAGCAGATATACAGAGAAAAACCGTTGGAAAGTATTAGTGTATACGTAGAACGATCATTAGATATTGAAAAAATAATGCAAGCAGTAGAACGGCTACTGATTCTACAACCATTATTTATATCGTAACACGTATGACAGTGAGGCCTTGACAAACGACGTTAGTTACTTTTAGAAGGTTAAGTGTAATTAAGCAGTTTCAACCAACAAACGGAATTAAATTCACGCGTACCTAGAGCTTTTAAAAGATACACTTTAAGGGCATTGTTGCTGGATTAATTTGTAAGCCACATAAATATGGTAGAAGCTGAGGCTACACGCAGTCTGGCATCTACAGTGGGCTACGTGTGACAGCATATATACACAGTGCGTCCTCGCGAAACTGTTGTTCCGCATATTCATTTTTAAACGTTATATCGTGACGAGAACGTCGTTGGTTAACGTTGACGTTGCCGCTACTGTATAGATATCAGGCAATGAACATAGACGAGAACGACAAAGAGTGACAGAAACCACTGCATGATAAATGCCGCGAGGCAGTGCTGAGCAGTTTTTGGGAGTTTTAGTGTCAGCTAATTCCGGTCGAGGTACAGTCTTTGAGTTCTTTATCTTCTTCAGCAAGATGCCAGCACTTACACTGCAACGAAAAGAAAGAAGAAGCATAGTTATTCTTCAAACACGAGACGTTAGTATCGCAAAGAAAATCCCATAGTTACTAACAAAATTTTACGACTTGCACTCGTATGACACCAGACTTCTTTTGCTGGCAGCTTAGTGAACGGGTGTTTACTAGCGGAAGCATCGGACTATAAATTGGTCGGTGTGTGGACTGAACTGCAGCCAGGGGTTCAACTCTAATTGCCGCTTAGGCAGCAAGCCGAAAACTAAATACCGGGTGTGCTTATACAGGATACACACATACGGTAGCCGATATCCACGTGACAAAGCGCTCTCTGGGATTCAAATCATGAGATCGAGTCCGTCGTTCCACAAACTTAGTTGTTTGCTGTTGTAGGCCAGTATATTTCAAATAAACCTCAACTGACGCTAAGTTGTCATTTGGAAAGTGTATATTAGCAGAAGCATGCAAATCTGATCCCACGGCACCACCTGATCTCCTATCTGAAACTTCCCAGAGCCATTTGTTTGCATGTGGTGGATCAGTCCACACTGTTATGGTAAAACTAAAGTTTCCTGAGCATATTCTCTGACTTCATCAGAGTAGATAACGCCATCTCCGTGAAAATTTATTTTAGTTTTGATCGTGATGTTTTTGTGATTTTCTCCTGAAGAAATGCATTGTACTTGATTTGGTCGAAATAATACGAATAAAAGAGAAAAATATCTTTGTTTGTAGGCCGTTGGCCTCACTTTAGAGAGAATTATAGTTTGCATTCACATGGGACGGACAGATATACAACCCCGCTTCTCCTGAAGAAAAGCAATTAGTTAAGGACGCATTCGCGGAGGAGGTAGTCGAATGCGCAGCTTGTCTGTCCTCTAAAGTTTACCACAATAGTTAACGTGAGGTTCTGTACGTCATCAAAAGCATTCGTTTAAGCAGTGTCGTGTAATTACAGAAATTGTGATGCAACGATTATCATCATAGTACACTTATCGTCCATCAGGATGCAGAGCTCGCACCATTGCGTGAAGATGGTCACCCAAACTACTGACATAATCCCGCCCTGTAGGTTGCCCTTGATGGCCAGGTTCGACATTTTACAAACAGTGTCACTGACACCCCGCCATGCTTCGTAGTGGCGCAGAGACAGTTATGCACCTTCTTTAAGATCAATCCAGTCCACAGGTCGGGAAGAGTGTGAACGAGGATTTGTCAACCAAATAACATTCTCAGACTGTTTATTGTTTATTAATTAAACATGTCACACTAAAATGTAGTATGAAATGTTCTCCCAGTTTTATTGTGTCCGTTTTTTATGCGCACGGCACTAATCAATGGTTTTGAAATGGTTTCTGTACGATGAATGATCGCCGAATGCATTGTACGCCAGTTAGTTTTCAACGGTGCTGCATCTTGTGTACGTCTCACATATTATCTGGCATGCTCTTGATTTGTGCCTAAAGACCCCTACTATCTCTACAGTCAGTTTCGCCTGTCAGCCACATTTGTACTTGGCATATGACGTTTTTCCCTTTTTGAATCAAGCTTCCTGTGACACCACGAAGGCTGACCGTTATCTTCATTGAGACTCCGGAAACGTAAGTCACAACAATCACATCTCACTTTTGAAATTCGAGGCATTAGCAATAATGAAGATTTAATATCGCAATATATTTCGCGTTCAACAGCTACCACTGCCAATATGGTATGATGGTATAGATTGTCCCCTGTTAGGACGCAAACTTGAACACCAGATGTCGAGAGTATGTGACACGTTTGCCGTGAGCACAGGTATGACATAAATCATATTACAAATATAGTGAATGAACTAAATTTCGAAATGTTCTCACGGAATGCGAACGTGATTGCATTAATTTCATGTGAGGAAGAGGATATCCCTTATTATTACGTGATCGTTGTCTTAATCATTTAATCTCATCTTCATCGACTCGCAAGCCGTCGGAGTGGCGTCAAATAGGGAGATATGCTCCAGGTGGCCGAACTTCCACAGATGGCGTATAAGGCCAGTTTTATATGAAGCTCAAGTTGGCTCGTTGGTGAAGAAGTAAATATAACGAAAAATAATATTCAGTTACCCCGATATAAGCAAGATATTCCGTTGAGGCTACACCGATGGAAAAAAATCGCAACATTAACACTAACGAAAGCTGGCAGGCGTGTTTCTACATCTGGAAAATGACGTCTATTCAAATTTCGCACCACTATGAGGACGAAAATCAGGTTTGACTTAAATACACGCTGCAGCGGTCGTGAGCATTAGCTACCTTCGAGATAGGACGTGGTGAGTTGATGTTAGTCAGGATTGTATTTAAGGCGACAAAGAGGCCATTATCAACACATCACTTTGTTTGGACCAGGTCGTGTAACAGAGATACGAGAAGCTGGGTGTACCTTCTGTGATATTCCAGAAGACTTGCAGGAATGTAAGCACTGTAATTACTGCTGGCAGCGTTTGTCACGAGAATGTATGGCAGCAAGAAACCGGACTCCGGACTCCCACGTTGCACTACCGACAGAGAAAAACATCGCGTTCGGCGTATGGCTCTTGCGCATCTTATTGCATCTGCAGCAGCAATTTGAGCATTAGTTGGCACCACAGTGACACAACGAACTGTTACGAAGCGATTACTTCAAGGACGAAACCGAGACAGACGCCCTGTTACCAAATCATTACCATTTGGTAGTTCGGTTGTGTCAAGCGAGTCTTCATTGGAGGGCAGGGTAGAGGTCTGTTGAGTTTTCTGACAAAAGTTTGTTCTGCCTCGGTGCCAGTGATGGCAGTGTCTTGCTTAGATGGAGACGAGTTGATTACCTGCCCTGTCTGTGTTCTAGACACACTGGACCTGCACCTGGAGTCATGGTCTGGGGTGTGAATTCGTATGACAGCAGGAGCACCCTCATGGATATCCCACACACCCTGACTGCAAAACTGTACATCAGTCTGGTCATTCGATCTGTTGCGCTGCTACTCACGAACAGCATTCCATGGATTATTTCAACAGGTCATCGCTCGCCCACGAACTGCTGTTGAAGCACAACATTTTCTACGGGATGTCGACATGTTGCCTTATTCATCTCGATCAGGAAGTGTGTCTCTAATCGAGCACATGTGGGACATCACCGGAGGACAACTCCAGCGTCACCCACAAGCAGCATTATCCGTCATTGTATAGACCGGCCAAGTGCAACAGGGATGGACTCCATCGCACAAGCTGACATTCGGGACCTGTAAAGCACAATGCGTGCACGTTTACACGCTTGCACTGAACAGTCTTGCTGTTAGACTGGTTATTAACCTGCCAGCTTTTCAAATTTGAAATGGCCTATCGCGCACTCACGTTAACCGTATGTTGTAAATTATAATCGCTTAAATGTGTTGCCGAGACAAATTTATCCCCGGAATTTAATTATTCTACGTTAATTATTTTTTGTAGTTTGCAAATTTTTCCGTCAGTACTGTCCGCTAGTACTGGTTCGTTTCAAAATTTTGTGAAACGTTTTGTCGAGGAGAGGACGTGAAGTAATTAGATAATTTTGGCCTGTATTTGTAGGGGTAACATCTTTGATTCATAATCAAAAAACGTCTTCGGTCCCGGGTTCGATCCCCGCCACTGCCTAAATTTTGATAAATAATCAGCATTGGCGGCCGAAGACTTCCGGCATAAGAAGTCAGCCTCATTCTGCCAACGGCCTTGTCAAAGAGGGCGGAGGAGCGGATGGAGGTTCAGGGCACTCTCTTGTCCTAGGGGTGGGAAATTGCCCCTAAAGGCGGGAGAATCAGCAATGATCAACGACATGAGGATGCAGAAGGCAATGGAAACCACTGGATTAAAGACACGTAACGTGTATCCACAGGACATGTGGCCTGTAATTGAAGAAGTGTCATGATGATCTCTCCATTGGCAAAAGATTCCGGAATAGTCCCCCATTCGGATCTCCGGGAGGGGACTGCCAAGGGGGAGGTTACCATGAGAAAAAGATTGAATAATCAACGAAAGGATAACGTTCTACGAGTCGGGCGTGGAATGTCAGAAGCTTGAACGTGGTAGGGAAACTAGAAAATCTGAAAAGGGAAATGCAAAGGCTCAATCTAGATATAGTAGGGGTCAGTGAAGTGAAGTGGAAGGAAGACAAGGATTTCTGGTCAGAAGAGTATCGGGTAATATCAACAGCAGCAGAAAATGGTATAAAGGGTGTAGGATTCGTTATGAATAGGAAGGTAGGGCAGAGGGTGTGTTACTGTGAACAGTTCAGTGACCGGGTTGTTCTAATCAGAATCGACAGCAGACCAACACCGACAACGATAGTTCAGGTATACATGCCGACGTCGCAAGCTGAAGATGAACAGATAGAGAAAGGCTAATGCAGTATGTAAAGGGGGACGAAAATCTAATAGTCATGGGCGACTAGAATGCAGTTGTAGGGGAAGGAGTAGAAGAAAAGGTTACAGGAGAATATGGGCTTGGGACAAGGAATGAAAGAGGAGAAAGAATAATTGAGTTCTGTAACAAGTTTCAGCTAGTAATAGCGAATAGCCTGTTGAAGAATCACAAGAGGAGGAGGTATACTTGGAAAAGGCCGGGAGATACGGGAAGATTTCAATTAGATTAAATCATGGTCAGACAGAGATTCCGAAATCAGATACTGAATTGTAAGGCGTACCCAGGAGCAGATATAGACTCAGATCACAATATAGTAGTGATGAAGAGTAGGCTGAAGTTCAAGACATTAGTCAGGAAGAATCAGTACGCAAAGAAGTGGGATGCGGAAGTACTAAGGAATGACGAGATACGTTTGAAGTTCTCTACCGCTATAGATACAGCAATAAGGAATAGCGCAGTAGGCAGTACAGTTGAAGAGGAATGGACATCTCTAAAAAGGGCCATCACAGAAGTTGGGAAGGAAAACATAGGTACAAAGAAGGTAGCTGCGAAGAAATAATGGGTAACAGAAGAAATACTTCAGTTGATTGATGAAAGGAGGAAGTACAAACATGTTCCGGGAAAATCAGGAATACAGAAATACAAGTCGCTGAGGAATGAAATAAATAGGAAGTGCAGGGAAGCTAAGACGAAATGGCTGCAGGAAAAATGTGAAGACATCGAAAAAGATATGATTGTCGGAAGGACAGATTCAGCATACAGGAAAGTCAAAACAACCTTTGGTGACATTAAGAGCAACGGTGGTAACATTAAGAGTGCAACGGGAATTCCACTGTTAAATGCAGTAGAGAGAGCAGATAGGTGGAAATGACTTAATGCCATGCGCTTTCCGCCATTATGTATCTTCACAACGACCTGTCGACTTCCGTATTTCAGGCAAAAACGATATGAAACAGGGATGTAAAAATCCAGTACCTGCACACCTTTCTCCTTTTACCAGTCGCTGCAAATCCTGCTGCGGTGCTTCGGATCATTGTCCTGTTGCAGCACCCAATCTTCATTTTTGTCCATGAACCAACGTTAGGAGCCAATATAGCCTCGGGCATGGATGTTTGTGATGTACTTAGGTTAGTTAAGTTCTAAGGGACTGATGACCTCAGAAGTTAAGTGCCATAGTGCTCAGAGCCATTTGAACCATTTGAGACAATATAAAACATCTCTAATGAATTTGTAAAACCTTTATGCATTTAAATTGTCGGTAAACACGTGCAAACTGCCGAAACCCAATTTTGGGGAATACCCACAAATATGCTTTACTGACATTACATGAAGGATAAAGGTTCTCTCTATTGGGTTGTGAAAGAACTAAGGATGCATCTTTCACGATTTATGTATTAACACCGAATACACTCTTACTTAACAGACTGTACGTCTGCTTTCTAAGACAGGCTGACAAAAAAGACTTAAAAAATATGCACAGCTACGCTTCTGCCTCAAAATAAACGAAAGGTACCTTTTAGTGTCAGTTTTGTTTCAGCCATAGGCTGATTTTATATCGCTGATTTTCTTTGGGATTACCTTTGCATTATATGGTCCTCCAGTCTCAGAGATTAATTTTCCGGTGTTCAAATAAAATACAGCGCACGCCCGCGCGAGAAACAGGTTCCTACTGAATCTTACAAGAGAAATAAGACCTTCACATTAATTAATACTTTAGACTGAGGATATCATTTTATGGTACAGTTTAACGACAGCTCTGGTGAGATACTTCCATTTATTTTCTTGGTGACATCCGAGAAAGTTTCGTTTGGCTTAAGCATAAAACCAGCGGTAGGAGTGGCATGAAGAAATGAGAGTAACAGGAGATAGGAACAGAGAGACAGAATGAGATTAGACAGAAGAAGAAGAAAGAGAGGCTCTATATTTTTCTTCGACACAGTTTGAGATCATTTCGTATTGTTGTCTCAAAAATTAAAAATACCTGACAGTGTCGTATATTTTAGAGAAAATGAATAAAGACGATTTCATTCAGCCAAAGTCCGTCACCCGTCTGTAGAACACCGTTTTCAAGCGAACTCGTGTCATACTTACTAAAGATGTTGCCACGATGAGGGCGTGCCTCTATTACTCTTGTGTCTGGTTTTATGGATAAACATATCAGAGTTTATGAATAAAGGAAGAGAACGTTCTTCAGGTAGTGTCAACTAGCGCTGTTGCTCCCTTCAAATTGATACAAATATTACAAATACATTTGTTCTCACGAAAAACAGTTTTGTTTGATTCCCAATGTGACAAGGTCAACTGTACATTCACGCCGGTAATTTCTAAGGAACCGCAGCATATTACCGTAACGCCAGGGAAATGGAGTCCCTATATTTGTACAGTATTTCAAGTGTTGCCGCTTATTCTTTAGTGCGATTACGATTTCTCAGTAAAAACCCTGCAGCTACGCTTAAGTCTTGATATCTGCTGCATCTTTTCTGCGCGTTACCACTTGTACGAAAGTGGGAAGATGTGGGCAGCGTGGGAGGGGGCGGGAGAGGGGGGAGTGCTCCAGCAGGTGACAACACAGTTACACAGAGTCACGCGCACTCGGCTTTCATCACCGTTTCACCACATCGTTCATACTTGTCGTAAGTAGAATCGTTGTCTCGTTACTGTACGTTATAATTGATTCTATCTGTCTCATTTGATGCGAACTTCAGAATTGAGAGAAACGATGAAGATGGACTGATAGCGAAAGCATGATTACATCTCAGTCGAAAATTTCGACACAGGGTAGTAATTAACAGTTGTATCTGATAGTGCAATACTACAGTTTCGTTATCAGCGTAGATAGTGGATTCAGGGACGTCCTTTCGATAGAAATTGCTTGATACACTTCTGAGAAATAAAACTCAATTTTCAGACGTTCACGCGGGTAGATACATGCGCAAATTAAGACATAAAAATATATAAACGGTTTATTCGGTATATGCACTTGTTACATTCTTTGCTTCCCTCCGATTTTTTAATATATGACGGTCATTTCGTGCAATTCCTTAGCCTTGTTTCGCCACTGAGAACTTCGTCATTGACATTCAGTAACCAATGTCCCACAAAGTAGTCACAACGCTAGTTGCTAAAGAAAGGAAATCTACTCTGTTTGTGATAAAGGATGATTTCTGACACTGATTGCGAAAACCTTTTAACAAGTTTTACACTCTGAAATTAATTACCTACGGAAGTGATGGAACTACTGGTACTGGATGTCGATACAGTGAGTCAGTTGGTGTTGTCTGCCTCACACATGACGACCAAATCCAGTGCTAGAGACAGAAAAAGCAATACTCTTTTTTTTTTTTTTTTTTTTTTTTTTGTTCTTACCTCTTCATCTCAGAGTAGCACTTGCAACCTATGTCCTCAATTATTTGCTTGACGTATTCCAAGCTCTGTCTTCCTCTACAGTTTTTGCCCTCTACAGCTCCCTCTAGTACCGTGGAAGTCATTCCCTCATGTCATAGCAGATGTCGTATCATCCTGTCCCTTCTCCTTATCAGTGTTTTCCACATATTCCTTTCCTCTCCGATTCTGAGTAGAACCTCCTCATTCCTTACCTTATCAGTCCACCTAATTTTCAACATTCGTCTATAGCACCACATCTCAAATGCTTCGATTCTCTTCTGTTCCGGTTTTCTCACAGTCCATGTTTCACTACCATACAATGCGTACATCCTCAGACATTTCTTCCTCTAATTAAGGCCGGTATTTGATATTAGTAGACTTCTCTTTGCCAGAAATGCCTTTTTTGCCATAGCGAGTCTGCTTTTGATGTCTTCCTTGCTCCGTCCGTCATTGGTTATTTCACTGCCTAGGTAGCAGAATTCCTTAACTTCATTGACTTCGTGACCATCAATCCAGATGTTAAGTTTCTCGCTGTTCTCATTTCTACTACTTCTCATTACCTTCCTCTTTCTCCGATTTACTCTCAAACCATACTGTGTACTCATTAGACTGTTCATTCCGTTCAGCAGATCATTTAATTCTTCTTCACTTTCACTCAGGATAGCAATGTCATCAGCGAATCGTATCATTGATATCCTTTCACCTTGTATTTTAATTCCACTCCTGAACCTTTCTTTTATTTCCATCATTGCTTCCTCGATGTACAGATTGAAGAGTAGGGGCGAAAGGCTTCAGCCTTGCCTTACACCCTTCTTAATACGAGCACTTCGTTCTTGATCGTCCACGCTTATTATTCCCTCTTGGTTGTTGTACATATTGTATATGACCCGTCTCTCCCTATAGCTTACCCCTACTTTTTTCAGAATCTCGAACAGCTTGCACCATTTTATATTGTCGAACGCTTTTTTCAGGTCGACAAATCCTATGAAAGTGTCTTGATTTTTCTTTAGCCTTGCTTCCATTATTAGCCGTAACGTCAGAATTGCCTCTCTCGTCCCTTTACTTTTCCTAAAGCCAAACTGATCGTCACCTAGCGCATTCTCAATTTTCTTTTCCATTCTTCTGTATATTATTCTTGTAAGCAGCCTCGATGCATGAGCTGTTAAGCTGATTGTGCGATAATTCTCGCACTTGTCAGCTCTTGCCGTCTTCGGAATTGTGTGCATGATGCTTTTCCGAAAGTCAGATGGTATGTCGCCAGACTCATATATTCTACACACCAACGTGAATAGTCGTTTTGTTGCCACTTCCCCCAATGATTTTAGAAATTCCGATGGAATGTTATCTATCCCTTCTGCCTTATTTGACCGTATGTCCTCCAAAGCTCTTTTAAATTCCGATTCTAATACTGGATCCCCTATCTCTTCTAAATCGACTTCAGTTTCATCTTCTATCACATCAGACAAATCTTCACCCTCATAGAGGCTGCAGTACGTACTGGGAGATGAAGCAGCTTGCACAGGATAGAGTAGCATGGAGAGCTGCATGAAACCAGGCTCAGGACTGAAGACCACAACGACAACAACTATAAATGTTAAACTGATTGCCACATTTACCGACTTTACCTTCAATCCAAGCTACAACAAAATTCCCATAGAAGAGCAACGCGTTAAATAGTCTGTATCAAGCCCTTTCCCTTTCTTAAGTTTCGAATCCGTCAAACAATGGACAAAGGCTGACAATGCGTTATGCGCTGAATCTACTGAAGGTCCAATCCAGCTACTAATCTGGCACACATTTTTACCACGCCACGAATGTGCTGTCCAGAGAAATGTAATGTTAGTGTTAGAAAAACGTCATTCTTCAAGAATGTTAGCACTACCGCCATCAGTGTATTTTTTATATAAATTTTACGGTAGCTCCCATTTTTACTCTGTAAGCTAAGCACATATGACTTACTTGCTCTTCAAGAGTTTCCTGGGAATGCCCTGCAATCATGGCATTCCAAATGACTTTAAAATGTTTGATGCTGCGCTCAACGCAGTCTACGAGGACATTTGCATCTAAAATTTATAAACTAAGTGACTGAGGGTGTATTGTGCTGGTGCAACGTAGGTACTCCCATTACATTGCAAGGATGATGCAAACTATTGTTATTCTACTTCTAACTTAACGATCTCTGCGGTATCCACAAGTAGCGGAATTAAAGATACGAGGGCATATCTACAAGTTTCGATTCGAAATACGCGCCGTGGATTAGTTGCAGAGCACACTCCTAGGTGTAGATGTGTCGGAAAATAGCGTATAATGTGGAATTAAATGCATTTTATGTCCTTGAATTCTCTAATTGTGAGTCATAGTTCAGCCACGATTTTGTATCCGGTATCAGGGAAAAGCTCCAACAAACACAGCAGTCTATGGGTTGCGAGACCCATTCCTTGAGACTGACGGCTTTTTTGTTGTTGTTGTGGCCTTCAGTCCAGAGACTGGTTTCAAGCAGCCCTCCATGCTATATCCTGTGCAAGCTTCTTCATCTCCAAGTAACTGGTACAACCTACATCCTTCTTATTCTGCTTGGTGTATTCATCTCTTGGTCTCCCTTTACGATTTTTACCCTCCACGCTTCCTTCCAATACTAAATTGGTGACACCTCGATGCCTCACAACGTGTCCTACCTGTCGATCTCTTCTTTTAGTCAGGTTGTGCCACAAATTCTTCTCCCCAAATCTGTTCACTACCTCCTCATCAACAGTTACGTAACCTACCCATCTAATCTTCAGCTTTCTTCTCTAGCATCACATTTCGAAAGCTTCTATTCTCATTTCGAAAATTCTATTCTCTTCCTGTCTACACTATTTATGTAGTTCAAAGAAAATGGGCTTGCCGTGGCCGCCAGCAGCGAAGGTGAGTTGTCAGTGGGAATCATTCGTCAGGAGCCTAAAGAAATCGATAATATGTGCATGGAGAAAGCTGTAAATGCCGTTGTCAACTGTCTGACGCTTTCTGCGCATAGGTCTAGGTGAGAAACCAATCAAGTTGCAGTTGTTACATGCGCTGACAAATCGAGAAAATGTTTCATTCTGTCTTTTGAAATGATTTACAAGAAGGAAGTCAGTTTTTCACGTGACTGATTTAGTGTACCTGGACCCGGAACAACAATGACTTGTTTCACAATTACAGTAAGACGCTGGATACTTTTTTTTGGCAACACGCTTTCTTTCAGACGTTCGTGATTGGACGTGCTTCCTATCATGGATCAACTCTTCTTCAATGGCGCTCACGGTCACCTGTGTTGCTGTCTTCACTGCTACTTAACGTTGAAGAAAAGGCAGGAAGAATAATTAATGCGGTCGCTGATATCGACCATGACGTGACGCGACTTGTACAACAATAGTAGGAATATTGTGTCAATTTTTGTGCTGTCACAAACGGTTAACACTTTGAGCACCTGCAACGTGCTTCTCTGATATATTATTAAGATAAAACTAGATATTACTGTAGTTTTTGATGCAGAAAATTCCGTGATAAATAAGCGTATCGTCTGTGAAAAACTTGGGTTATCACAGATAATATCCGCTGCCGTATAATATAAAAATCATAGTTCTATTTCACTTTTCCGAAGAGCAGCGTATATATTGCTTCTATGTTGGTCACTGAGTCTCATCCTGAGTTCTGACTGTCAAGATACGATGCGAGCGTATTTTCTTTAGTAGGAATGTGTGTGGTACAGAAGATTAGCAACATCGAGAGTACGTGAATAGAGGATGTCAGCGCAATATAACGTACATTATTAACTCCTATTACACCTCTGCGCTAAGGTCAATTGCAATCTTGTGTAACGAAGAATAAATCGTCCCCAACGTTCCGGACGCAATCATACAACTTCTGAGACCCAAAAAGGAATTGTCATTCTTCAAGTAGCTTTTGGTTTACTTTTCTGATAAGCAGACTAATTAACTTGCCACAGCACGTCACATTTTATCAAAGTAGCTTGTATTTACTAACGGGAAACCTGTATGCAAATAACTTTGTGAGGTAAACCCTATTTTACACCCTCATGAACAACTTGGATCTTGACACTTACCTAATAGCTGAACCACCGCCGACAACTCACTGGGCATCAGTCGGTGTTGGGTTAAAATAGGATGTACGAGAATATACAATAGCAGATGTAACTTATACTGTTTGAAAGCTAACAGAAATAAATGTTGCACAACTTGTCATTATGTTATTGGCCATAATTTGGTCATTTCCAGTTCCTTTTTGTTAAATAATTTGACCAGAATGATGCCGGTACTTTCAGAACATATACGATTACGTCAGCAACATTTTCTCAAAGGTTGCTGTACTTATAACTTACAAAATATAGTGAGTTATTTTTAATAATTTGATAAAAAATGTGAGTACCAATTTTTACATTAAACTTAGAACATTCTCAACAGTTTTTTTTTTTAATTTCTATGTATTATACATAACAATTTTAATTTCACAAACATTTAAATTAATTCGATAGCAATGCAGTTTGAAAAAATTTCTACCACAGAACGTTATTTTATAGTATTTACAAAGTCTGTAGTAAATGTAATTCTTTTTCTGCAGTGGTTCAGTAGAAAATGTTCATTACACACTGAAAAATGAAAGTTGGGGGAAATGCAGGAAAAAGATTTTACTAGCACTTATGCCAGAAAAAAGTACCTTAATGGTAGTCATAACAATAATCATACATTTTGTCCTTCTGGTCTTCGTGTAGTTGTTTTCGTCTTGTCTGGTACTTCTGGAGTATCCGTTCGACAATATCCTCCACTGACATCTGAGAACTAGGACTCCGTCTCCTTCAATATGTTTACAGTGAAGCAACCTGCATGAAATCCTAGTCCTCTATGAGTCGTGATTTTTCCAGTGTTACCACCATTTAACCCCAGACAAGCGTCATATGAGGAAATTTTAGCAACAGTAGATGAGCAAAATTTGTCTCTGGATGTCTCTTCTAAGTACTGATACTAAAACTTAAGGCACCGTAAGTGGGCTCACAGCCTTCTATACTCTACAGATGTCTTCTCTGCTGGCATAAATAACAAAATATCGCAAACAAGGACAGAGTCATGTACAAAAGGGCACGTGGAACTACCCACTAGTTTGAAACAAGATTACTTTTACATCATTTGTAGTATGAGTTGAAATTTGGAGACAATATTTCTTACATGTTACTGAACTATCGGGTGTCCAAAAAAATTTCAACAATTTTGACTAATTTTACATACATCTCCACTTAGGAGGGTACCTCCTAATATCGTGTCGGACCTCGTTTCCCCGGCGTAGTGCATCAACTCGACGCCGTACGGACTCAGCAAGAAATTAGAAGTCACCTTCAGAAATACTGAGTCATGTTACCTCTAACGCCACCCCTTAACAGCAAAAGTGTTGCCGGTGCTGGAGGATTTTATACACGAACTGACCTCTCGATTGCCGACCTTTGTGGCCGAGCGGTTCTAGGTACTTCAGTCGGGAACCGCGCGACCGCTACGGTCGCAGGTTCGAATCCTGCCTCGGGCATGGATGTGTGTGATGTCCTTAGGTTAGTTAGATTTAAGTAGTTCTAAGTTCTAGGGCACTGATGACCTCAGAAATTAAGTCCCATATTGATCAGGGCCATTTGAACCATTTTTTTGTAATATTCCAGGGAGCTCCTCCGTTAGAACATCCACTTATCGTCTGATAATTCCTCTTTATAACTACAGAATTTTTATATTTCTTCGAAATAGTTTCCGTTGCTTACTTGCCGATTTTCTCCCGTATCCCTCTTGCTGTGATATCGTCGTTCCCGTGTAGGAGAAAAGGCAGCTTCGCCTTGACACCTTGCCTTGCAGTGACGAAATTGGTGAATTTACTACGTAGGTAATAGTTAAATGAGTCACACATCTCCTTCTTTAACATTATAGACTGACCTCTTTATAAGTGTTCTCGACAGTCCACTTGCTCACAGATATTTATCACCATAATAATATCGGAGAACGGTTCTGTAATAGGTGTGAGTACTTTTACATTCTTCTCGCTAAGTAGTTTAATATTTTCCGTGTAATTTATGTTGCCAATGTCAGTAGCCAGATTATCCCGGTTCTGCTGTAATAACCACAAACCGACGCGTTCGTCCGTTGTTCTTGCCTTCCTCCCTAATAGCTGAGGGATGTTTAGCAATGTGGAGGAATCCTTGTGAACACTTTCAACTACCGCGGAAGACTGATCTGTTGTGGCTGTCAATCTTTCTTTTATACTCTAAATATCCAAGATGATTGCTCTTCCGCTCACGTGATTTCCGGTCATACACTCTGCTTAGCTCCTAGACCAGCTGCGCTATTTTGTATGCGAGGTGTCCGTGGCAGGGAAGGACACTGCCCCTTGTAAATATCACCCTGTTCTAAACCGCATAATCTCGCTATCATGGTTGGGTATAGAGCTATGCTATTACGTCTATCTATTGCATTGTACCACCGCTCCAGAAACCGTGTCCGGGTACAGCGCTGGATGCAATCGAGTACAGCGCTATACTACCACTCCTGATCAGTGCATTTGCGCTAGGTGTTCGCAGCTGTACTACATTTACAAGGAATTTTAGCACGCGGGACGATAGGTTATGTCATGACCGTACTGGTAGAACCGACGTAAACAATCGATATAATTGCGGAAAATACGTATAAATTGATAGAAAATACACCGAAATGCGGGGAAATTGAGGAAGTACTTGTGTGTCTTTTGGTTGGTGCAGAACAGTTTGTACATGGGAACAAGTATGCGACAGCAAGAGGAATCCGAGAGAAAGTCGACATGGAAGTGAAGGGAACCAGGAAAAGACGGAGAGCCATCTGCCTCTAAACTTATTTGTATCTGCGTTAAACGATGACATAGAGTGGATGGAGTGGTCGGTTGGGATGGAATTGTAATAAGATACGATTTAAAGGCAGGCTGATGATGCATTCTAGAGAGGGAGAGGGAGAAGTGCCTGCAGGTCAATTTTTCCGTTTTTCTGTAGGGATGCAACAGTCGCGTGACATAGCCTGCATTCGACTCGTATTCAACCGCATGTTCAATGTGGGTCTTAGAGCAGTGTCTGCTTGCGATCGTTAACAGTAAGCCTCTCGGTCATCAGAGGACTTCCGCCTAATGTGTGATGAAACGTGACACATTCCTCTAAACATACGAAGGTTTATGCTATGTACTCCATTCCCCTGTCGCATCTTGGGTGTAACGTCGATACTTCAGTTTCATAACTAATATAGCGATAGGTGTTGTGAGACACTGCAATGCCTATGTTACATCTGCTGGGCAGATGTGCTGTTTACAGAGTTAGTGGCGGCATGACTTGTAATTTCACTTGTCGGACGCTGCATCTATACGTTTCTCTGTTTCCTTGTAAGAGGTATTCTCCGATACTAATGATCATTTTATATAGGGCTGATGTGGGCATAGTATAATTTCAGAACCGTGATCTAATGTGAACAGTGGACTCTAACATCTCTGGAAAGTTACAATGTGCATGTGTCACACAGAGACACTGTTTTAAAGAAGTAGATTTTTGTTTTACAATTTGTTACCAATGTTTATCGTAGAGAAACCTGCAAGAAGGATGTATTTCATTAGCTGGAAATATACACTACTGGCCATTAAAATTGCTACACCAAGAAGAAATGCATGTGATAAACGGGTATTCATTGGACATATACACTCCTGGAAATGGAAAAAAGAACACATTGACACCGGTGTGTCAGACCCACCATACTTGCTCCGGACACTGCGAGAGGGCTGTACAAGCAATGATCACACGCACGGCACAGCGGACACCCCAGGAACCGCGGTGTTGGCCGTCGAATGGCGCTAGCTGCGCAGCATTTGTGCACCGCCGCCGTCAGTGTCAGCCAGTTTGCCGTGGCATACGGAGCTCCATCGCAGTCTTTAACACTGGTAGCATGCCGCGACAGCGTGGACGTGAACCGTATGTGCAGTTGACGGACTTTGAGCGAGGGCGTATAGTGGGCATGCGGGAGGCCGGGTGGACGTACCGCCGAATTGCTCAACACGTGGGGCGTGAAGTCTCCACAGTACATCGATGTTGTCGCCAGTGGTCGGCGGAAGGTGCACGTGCCCGTCGACCTGGGACCGGACCGCAGCGACGCACGGATGCACACCAAGACCGTAGGATCGTACGCAGTGCCGTAGGGGACCGCACCGCCACTTCCCAGCAAATTAGGGACACTGTTGCTCCTGGGGTATCGGCGAGGACCATTCGCAACCGTCTCCATGAAGCTGGGCTACGGTCCCGCACACCGTTAGGCCGTCTTCCGCTCACGCCCCAACATCGTGCAGCCCGCCTCCAGTGGTGTCGCGACAGTCGTGAATGGAGGGACGAATGGAGACGTGTCGTCTTCAGCGATGAGAGTCGCTTCTGCCTTGGTGCCAATGATGGTCGTATGCGTGTTTGGCGCCGTGCAGGTGAGCGCCACAATCAGGACTGCATACGACCGAGGCACACAGGGCCAACACCCGGCATCATGGTGTGGGGAGCGATCTCCTACACTGGCCGTACACCACTGGTGATCGTCGAGGGGACACTGAATAGTGCACGGTACATCCAAACCGTCATCGAACCCATCGTTCTACCATTCCTAGACCGGCAAGGGAACTTGCTGTTCCAACAGGACATTGCACGTCCGCATGTATCCCGTGCCACCCAACGTGCTCTAGAAGGTGTAAGTCAACTACCCTGGCCAGCAAGATCTCCGGATCTGTCCCCCATTGAGCATGTTTGGGACTGGATGAAGCGTCGTCTCACGCGGTCTGCACGTCCAGCACGAACGCTGGTCCAACTGAGGCGCCAGGTGGAAATGGCATGGCAAGCCGTTCCACAGGACTACATCCAGCATCTCTACGATCGTCTCCATGGGAGAATAGCAGCCTGCATTGCTGCGAAAGGTGGATATACACTGTACTAGTGCCGACATTGTGCATGCTCTGTTGCCTGTGTCTATGTGCCTGTGGTTCTGTCAGTGTGATCATGTGATGTATCTGACTCCAGGAATGTGTCAATAAAGTTTCCCCTTCCTGGGACAATGAATTCACGGTGTTCTTATTTCAATTTCCAGGAGTGTATATTATACTAGAACTGACATGCGATTACATTTTCACACAATTTGGGTGCATAGATCCTGAGAAATCAGTACCCAGAACAGCCAACTCTGGCCGTAATAACGGCCTTGATACACTTGGGCATCGAGTCAAACAGAGCTTGGATGGCGTGTACAGGTACAGCTGCCCATGCAGGTTCAACAGCAATTGGTGAGAGATCTGGGGAATGTGCTAGCCAGGGCAGCAGTCGAACATTTTCTGTATCCAGAAAGGCCCGTACAGGACCTGCAGCATGCCGCTGTGCATTATCCTGCTGAAATTTAGTTTTTCGCAGGGATCGAATGAAGGGTAAAGCCATAGATCGTAACACATCTGAAATGTAACGTCCACTTTTCAAAGTCCCGTCAATGCGAACAAGAGGTGACCGAGACGTGTAACAAATGGCACCCCATACCATCACGCCGGGTGATATGCCAGTATGGCGATGACGAATACACGCTTCCAGTGTGCGCTCACCGCGATGTCGCCAAACACGGATGCGACCATCATGGATTCATCCGAAAATATGACGTTTTGCCATTCGTGCACCCAGGTTCGTCGTTGAGTACACCATCGCAGGCGCTCCTGTCTGTGATGCAGCGTCAAGGGTAACCGCAGCCATGGTCTCTGAACTGATGATCCATGCTGCTGCAAACGTCTTCGAACTGTTAGCGAAGATGGTTGTTGTCTAGCAAATGTCCCCATCTGTTGACTCAGGGATCGAGACGTGGCTGCACGATCCGTTACAGCCATGCGGATAAGATGCCTGACATCTGGACTGCTAGTGATACGGGGTCATTGGGATCCAGCACGGCGTTCCGTATTACCCTCCTGAACCCACCGATTCCATATTCTGCTGACAGTCATTGGATCTCGACCAACGCGAGAAGCAATGTCGCGATACGATAAACGGCAATCGCGATAGGCTACAATCCGATCTTTATCAAAGTCGGAAACGTGATGGTACACATTTCTCCGCCTTACACGATGCATCACAACAACGTTTCACCAGGCAACGCCGGTCAACTGCTGTTTGTGTATAAGAAATCGGTTGAATACTTTCCTCATGTCAGCATGCTGTAGGTGTCGCCTCCGGCGCCAACCTTGTGTGAATGCTCTGAAAAGCTAATCATTGGCATATCGCAGCATCTTCTTCCTGTCGGTTAAATTTCGCGTCTATAGCACGTCATCTTCGTGGTGTAGCCATCTTTAATCGTCAGTAGTGTATTTCGTACATTGGAATATTAACAGCGCTGCATTCCACACGACTGATACGTCGGAAAGTCAAGCGATGTACCCTTATAGTCTGCTTAAAGTGCAGAACTGTGTAGCATTAGGAGCGCGTGTGTAGTTCTCTCTTAGCAATACCATCTTGGTACTGATCCCAGACACTAGAACAATAGTTTAAAGTTGATAGCATATTTGATTTACTTAAAATGCTTCGATCTCTATCCGTCTGGAGCTTCATCATGCATAATAATCACCCATTTCTTGTTCTTCTTAGCCATCTGCTAGTAGGGTGCTTGAGATTTGCTGATGGCATGGTCCTTCTAGCCACAGGGGGAAAAGAATTACAGGATTTGGTGGACACCATTGCAACTAACGGGAAAAAATATGGAATGAAAATTAACACAAATAAAACAAAAGTATTGGCAATAGGAGGAAATAAGGAAATAAAAATTGTGCTGAATGGAGAAACACTAGAACAGGTGCAAAATTTTAAGTATCTTGGAAGCAGGATAGACACCGACTGGAAGTGCACCACAGAAATTAAAACAAGGATAGCAATGGCAAAAGAGGCGTTTTATAAGAAAAGGAGAATCTTCTGCAGCGGTCTGGACAGAGAACTCAGAAAGAGACTCATAAAATGTCTTGCATGGAGTGTTCTTCTATATGGCGCTGAAACATGGACTATGAGGAAAAAAGACAGAGAAAGGTTGGAGGCTTTTGAGATCTGGACATGGCGGAAGATGGAAAGAATAAGTTGGATGGACAGAGTAAAAAGTGAAGAGGTACTGAGAAGAGTGGGAGAGAAAAGACAGTTACTAGATACAATAAAGAGAAGAAAAAGAAATTGGATTGGGCATATGTTAAGAAAAAATGACGGACTGATGAAAACAGTTTTTGAAGATTATGTAGAAGGGAAAAGGAAGCGAGGAAGGAAGAGATTCCAGATACTGGATGACATGATGGACGGTGCAACATACAGCACCCTTAAGAAGGAAGCAATGGATCGCAGAAAATGGAGAGGCAAAGGACCTGCTAATATAGCAGATAACTGATGATGATGATGATTATATATCGATAAGGAGTGCTAACCTCTCCGACATGAGTGCATCTGGAGCAATCTTGTGCGCTTGGATGGGTGAGGACTTGGCATGCTCAATTCATTTACGAGACGCGGAATGTAGCGGTCTACTTCTGGTCAGCTGCAGATTAAATCGGTAATGGTGCTACAGGGCGGTTTGGTCAATGACAGTGCGAGGGCGTCTTTCAGTGTCTAATTTGATCCTAAGACTGCGAGAATGCTCTGTTACTCACATCGACATAGATATAGATCGTAAATTAAGCACTATGCTTGAGGTGCTAGAAATATGTAGAGTGCTGTCTGGTATAATTTGATGATGCATATTTTCGAGAATTAACAATGAATGGATGTACTGCACAGTCATCTATCTACATTCGCAATGATACTCGCAAGGTAGAGAATGGGCTGTTTAACTATGGTACTGAAAGTGGGAAACATGTTGTCGCATCATTGGTCATTACTGTAAAACTCCTAAAATTGTAAGCACTATCAACTGTGATGCTTATTATTATAGTATATCGATGGTCTCTTTTCCATCCAATTCATTCACTGGTACGCTGTTGTTTACCACATAATGATTGGTTGACATCACTTGTTTGAGTTGGAGAAAGGGTTTTGTGTGGAGACGCAATACCTTCTGAGAATGGCTGGCACCCAAACAGTGATCTCTTACATGACTGCAATATGAGGAATCACTCGAAATGGAATGCAGAGCCATCAACTATTCCGTCACTGTGACAGATGAGTTTAAATATAGAGGTCGTCAATCACCTTTGGACAGCAGTTTGGAAACTCTCCACAATGCCGCCAAACTCCTCCAGTTTCCTTATGTTGTAACTGTCCTTTATTTATGATGATGATTATCCAGTGTGTGTGGCGTGTGATGTTAGCAGCAGAAACAACATGACTTATACCATGCGACGTTTAGTTTTCTGTGAGAAGCAATGTTATGTCAGTTTAGAACCTGACGCAGACCTCGAAGTTATGCAGGAATAAACAAAATATATGGCAGGGTACAAAGAGTGTTACGGCAGAAAAAAACAATTTTTTCAAACAATGACAGGGTCACAGGGAGGGCCTCTTCGACTTATAGTACAGTTTGTGGGATATGGTCGTCCTCATACAGTACAGGCGATGCAACTTTACACTGGTCCGTGAAATGGATCAATAGTTGTGAATTTAATAGGATCGTTACGTGAGACATATGCCAGCATGTAGACAGTATTTGTTTTATATACATGTGAGGTAGGAGGAGAGAGATGCAGTAAAAATCTTATCGAGTTCTCTATCGGATGAAGTTAGTGGAGCTTTTATATTTCGTAATTTTTCTCTGTTGGAGGGGACAGAATAAGGAAGAAAGCATGTTGGGGTGATAAACGTGAATGGGCCCTGAGGGGTGCAGATTTGCTTCAGACAGCAGTACCTGTATGTAGTTTGGGAACGCACCGTAGTGCAGTAACAAAATCCTCGTCCTTCCCCCAATTCCCGTACTGTCTTTTATACTATCTCGTGTTGCAGGAGCAGGCTTCGTTTCGTGCTGATCTTACACATCGTAAAATGTTGGCAGATCTATGACTACATGTTCCCAATTCCACGGAATGGTCGAAACACGGTTTTGTCGCACTAACTCAGGTCACTCTGTTTCTACACAGGTTGCAGAGGGTGGTAGATACAGCTCGCTCAGACTACTGTTCAATTGCTACTTATATTGGAACGATCACATGTGCAAAGCTACAGAAATGGCAGCAGTTGCATGAGGCATAGGGATTATAATTTTACTATAGCAGACAGGTTCAAAACAGGTGACTCGTTTCGAGGTATGAGAGTGCCAGAAATATTATTCACTAGTGGTTGTAATCATTAAAGGACGTCTCCATCGGATACAGCTCAGGTATATGGTTGAATGAAAAGACTTGATTCCAAATCATACACATAATTTACACTAGAGAGTGTAATACTAGAGATCTTAAAAGCCTTTGTACATTGCGTATGGCCTCAGTCATCACACCTTCTACTGTTTGTGATCCTTCTCAATAAACTTTCGCCTATAGCCCAGTGGATATATCGCAGAACCTCTGACATGTGTCAAGACAGAATACATTACAAATATTGGAGAAATATCTAGTGGCGGCATGAGGGGATCGGAAATACCCGTTTCATACAACGTTCCTTGGCCGAATCACTTTCTAAATTCAGTGATTTTATCACGAGGTTGCATCGCTGACTACGTGTAACCACATTGTCAGTCTGATTATATACACTCAAGCTATGACCGTCTATATTCAGTGTCGCAGTACTGGTCTCGAAAAACCACTTTATTCGGAAGTAGTGCCATACCTCGATTTATAAAGCCAGTATAGCTCTTAACAGAGATACTTATGTGCACCTGTAGAACCAAGACCGATTGTGATACTACTACAGTCGTTGTGATCGTGTTTTTTTAACATATGGTGGTTTGTAAGACGTTTACGCCTCTGTTCCTAAGACACAGTGCTACAACTCGCAAGAAAAACGTATCAGACATGTCCATCCTTCGATGATTTTTGGTCACTGTTATTTCGTACCACCAGCAATCAGTTATTGGCAAGTAGGTTCTCCTCGAGCTTCAGGCTTATAAAGTATGTGTATGTCTTCCGAGATGTACAAAGGAAGTGACTATGTGCTGTCGTAAGGAAAGTATGGATTTGACTTGGAATACTGTGACAGCAAGGGGTAGAGTACGACAAGTCATAAGAATGGTACAATATTTCTACCTCCAGAGCCACAGCCGTCAGCGTGGTATATTTCCGATACTTCACACACTGTCGAATGTCGTACAATTGATACCGTGATCGTACTATTTAACTCTAAGTACAGTGAGGAAATATATATGTGACCAGTTTCCTAGAATGATTCTCTGACTGGGGGTGCACGCCTCACAACGGCAGTGGCGGGAATGATTCACGTTTCTGGCTAACGATTAGAGCTGTCTGAATGGAGAGAGCTGTTGGGATGCAGGAATGTAGCTGACTTAACCGTTTCGTCCTCTAGACGGTCGAATAGCGAAATGCTTAGTATGTGTTGGACAGCTTTCGTGATCACGTGGAAATTTGAGAAGACTCAATATGGACATGTGTTTGCACTGGACCATTATTCCCTCCCATGTAAATTGTCCAATTGACTGCTTGTTCACGTCTTTATTTAGTTGAGAGAACATCGATTGTGGTGTGCGCATCTAGCAGGTGAAAGACAGGTGGAAGACACGTATGCTGGTTCTTTAGACATGAGAAACACCTTAATTGACTTTGCAGCCATGGACCTTGCCGTTGGTGGGGAGACTTGCGTGCCTGAGATGGCCATACCGTAGGTGCAACCACAACGGAGGGGTATCTGTTGAGAGGCCAGACATATGTGTGATTCCTGATTCAGTGTGATTCAGTAGTTGCAGGGGCAACAGTGTGGATGATTGACTGATCTGGCCTTGTAACACTAACAAAAACGGCCTTGCTGTGCTGGTACTGCGAATGGCTGAAAGCAAGGGGAAACTACAGCCGTAATTTTTCCCGAGGGCAGGCAGCTTTACTGTGTGGTTAAATGATGATGGCGTCCTCTTGGGTAGAATATTTCGGAGGTAAAATAGTCCCCCATTCGGAGTTCCGGGCGGGGACTACTTAAGAGGACGTCGTTATCAGGAGAAAGAAGACTGGCGTTCTACGTATCTGAGCACGGAATGTCAGATCTCTTAATCGGGCAGGTAGGTTAGAAAATTTAAAAAGGGAAATGGATAGATTAAAGTAAGATACGGCGGGAATTAGTGAAATTCAGTTGCAGGTGGAACAAGACTTTTGGTCAGGTGAATACAGGTTTATAAAAACAAAATGAAATAGGTGTAAGGCAGAAGTAGGTTTAATAATGAATAAAAAAATAGGAGTGCGGGTAAGCTACTACAAACAGCATAGTGAAAGCATTATTGCGGCCAAGGTAGATACGAAGGCCACGCCTACAACAGTAGTACAAGTTTATATGCCAACTAGCTCGGCAGATCATGAAGAAATTGATGAAATGTATGATGAGATAAAAGAAATTATTAAGTTAGTGAAGGGAGACGAAAGTTTAATAGTCATGGGTGACTGGAATTCGAGAATAGGAAAAGGGAGAGAAGGAAACACAGTAAGAGAGGGGTAAGAAATGAGAGAAGAAGCCATATGGTAGAATTTCGCACAGAGCATATCTTAATCACAGTTAACACTTGGTTCAAGTATCATATAAGAAGACTGTATACATGGAAGAATCCTGGATATACTAGAAGGTATCAGATAGATTATATAATGGTAAGAAAGAGATTCAGGAACCAGGTTTCAAATTATAAGCCATTTCCAGGGGCAGATGTGGACTCTGACCACAATCTATTGGTTATGAACTGTAGATTGAAACTGAAGAAACTGCAAAAAGGTGGGAATTTAAGGAGATGGGACCTGGATAAGCTGACCAAACCAGAGGCTACACAGAGTTTCAGGGAGAACATAACGGAACAATTGCCGGGAATGGGGGAAAGAAATACAGTAGAAGAAGAATGGGTAGCTCTGAGGGATGAAGTAGTAAAGGCAGCAGAGTATCAAGTAGGCAAAAAGACGGGGGCTAGTAGAAATCCTTGGGTAACAGAAGCAATATTGAATTTAAGAAGAAGAAAATATAAAAATGCAGTAAATGAAGCAGGCAAAAAGGAATATAAACGTCTCAAAAATGAGATCGACAGGAAGTGCAAATTGGCTAAGCAGGGTTGGCTAGAGGACAAATTTAAGGATGTAGAGGCTTATATCACTAGGGGTAAGGTAGACACTGCCTACAGGAAAATTAAAGAGACCTTTGGACAAAAGAGAGCCACTTGTATGAATATCAAGAGCACAGATGGAAACCCAGTTGTAAGCAAAGAAGGGAAAGCATAAAGGTGGTAGGAGTATATAGAGGGTCTATACAAGGGCGATGTACTTGAGGACAATATTATGGAAATGGAAGAGGATGTAGATGAAGATGAAATGGGAGATATGTTACTTCGTGAAGAGTTTGACAGAGGACTGAAAGACCCGAGTCGAAACAAGGCCCCAGGGGTAGAGACATTCCATTAGAACTACTGGGAGCCGTGGGAGAGCAAGTTCCGACAAAACTCTACCATCTGGTGAGCAAGACGTATGAAACAGCCGGAATACCCTTAGACTTCAAGAAGAATATAATAATTCCAATCCCAAAGAAAGCAGGTGTTGACTGATGTGAAAATTACCGAACTATCAGTTTAATAAGTCACAGCTGCAAAATACTAACGCGAATTCTTTACAGACGAATGGAAAAACTTGTAGAAGTCGACTTCGGGGAAGATCAGTTTGGATTCCGTAGAAATATTGGAACACGTGAGGCAATACTGACCTTACGACTTACCTTAGAAGAAAGATGAAGGAAAGGCAAACCTACGTTTCCAGCATTTGTAGACTTAGAGCAAGTTTTTGACAATATTGACTGGAATATTTTCTTTCAAATTCTGAAGGTGGCAGGGGTAAGATACAGGGATCGAAAGGCTATTTACAATTTGTACAGAAAACAGATGGCAGTTATAAGAGTCGCGGGACATGAAACGGAAGTAGTAGTTGGGAAGGGACACAGACAGTGTTGTAGCCTATCGCCGATGCTATTCAACCTGTATATTGAGCAAGCAGTAAATGAAACAAACGAAAAATTCGGAGCTGGTATTAAAATCCATGGTGAAGAAATAAAAACTTCGAGGTTCACCGATGACATTGTAATTCTGTGAGAGACAGCAAAGGACTTGGAAGAGCAGTTGAACGGTATGGACAGTGTCTTGAAAGGAAGATATAAGATGAACATCAACAAAAGCAAAACGATAATAATGGAATGTAGACAAGTTAACTCGGGTGATGCTGAGGGAATTAGATTAGGAAATGAGACACTTAAGTTAGTAAAGGAGTTTTGCTATTTGGGGAGCAAAGTAACTGATGAAGGTGATAGTAGAGAGGATATAAAATGTATACTGGCAATGGCAAGGAAAGCGTTTCTGGAGAAGAGAAATTTGTTAACATCGAGTATTGATTTAAGTGTCAGGAAGTCGTTTCTGAAAGTATTTGTATGGAGTGTAGCCCTGTATGAATGTGAAGCTTGGACGATAAATAGTTTGGACAAGAACAGAACAGAAGCTTTCGAAATGTGGTGCTACAGAAGAATGCTGAAGATTAGATGGGTAGACCACATAACTAATGAGGAGGTACTGAATAGAATTGGGGAGAAGAGGAGTTTGTGGCACAACTTGACAAGGAGAAGGGACAGCTTCGTAGGACATGTTCTGAGGCATCAAGGGATCACAGATTAAGCATTGGAGGGCAGCGTGGAGGGTAAAAATTGTAGAGGGAGACCAAGAGATGAATACACTAAGCAGATTCAGAAGGATGTAGGTTGCAGTAAGTACTGGGAGATGAAGAAGATTGCACAGGATACAGTAGCATGGAGAGCTGCATCAATCCAGTCTCAGGACTGAAGACCACAACTACAACAACAGGTATGATTGGAATCTGTTACATCACCGACATCAGTATTCGCGAGTGGAAATATCAGTTTTCTCTATTTTTATCGGGTTTTCACATAAAGGTCTTAACTGATGGGGTAAGTTTATAGTTACTCAGTGGTTTTTAGCTCGGTGCACCTCGCTAAAGTTTTGGGTTTCTAGATAAATAATTTCCCGTCTATATCTTCGGAATTATGTTGCGCAAGCAATAGTGCTATGCAAACGATAAACGATATTGCCAATTGCTTGATTTCGAGAAGTATCGCGTGAATGGAATACTATTCTGGCAAACCATATAAGATTACATGAGTTCTTGTAATCCCAGAGTCTGGAGATTGGTGTAGAAATGAGCCCGTCTTCGTACAACAGTTGGGAGAGTGAATTTGGTCCGCTGCGGGCGCTCTGGTCACGCATCAGAAGCGGGTGACCTGTGATCGTCGGCTGCGGGAGAATATCTAGTGCTGCGAGGAGTATGAATCGTGCTGTCTGTCTTTGAGGTATATGTTCGAGTGTATGGCGCTCGATAGCTATTTGAATGATACAAAAGGGGCGATTTTGTATGATGCACGATACGAACTGTATGTTTGCTACGTCGACAGTTTACGCAGTGATATATCACTGGGCTGGAAATCGGGTTCACGCTCTAATATTCAAGCTTCTGTCCTCAGTAGCAGAGCAGTGTAGTTGAGTGAGGGTCTTTCTGTATTTGACGATCTGAATGCCACTTTTGCAGGGTTCAACTGTCAGTGCAGTATGGCGATCTGTACAAAGTAGTTTTGCTGCTGAAATTCTTGTCTGCTGAAAGCAATGTGGACGGTGTTTCCACTTTGGCAGCAGTAGCAGTTTAATGGGTAAATTCCGTGAAAACTGGCTGTGTCATTAGGATTGCTAGGAAGAATGCAACCTGTGTTATTGTGGTAAGCATTGGAACAGATTTCTATGGCTTGTCCAGATGGTGGATCTGGCTGTTATTTATATAGACATGTGACATCCACATAACAGTGACAACCTTGTAGCTGCTAAGCAAACATCTCTCTTGATGCTATGCTTCATCATGCCAGCAACGATGCCTAGGTGTACACTTATTTCGAGAGGAATTTATCAGGTGTCAAGTATGAAAGGAATGCTGCTGCTTCGTGCTTGCAGGACCCATTTGGACACCTGTGTGTGGCTCAGCAGCTGATGGCTGTATCAGCACTTTGTGGGGGCCACCAGTGCGCCCAACTCCTGGGGACGTGTGCAGAGTTGGTTGGCATCAGGTTTTGGGTGGAGGGATGCGTTTTTTATTAGTAATCTTTTGTTTAAGCTATATTTCATCGATGGCACCAACCAATATTATGCTGTGAATTAAAAAAAACTACCCCATACATGTGAAGAATATCGATTTAATTACTCTGCGTAAATTTTTTATATCAATATGGTGCTAGTGGTACAAAAATTAAAGGGAGCGTGTGGGTAGGTGGGTGATATGGAGAAGAACAGCAGGTTAAGTGCAGAACACTCTGTTAATTTACATAATTTTTATGTAAAATGCAGTACAATAGTTTAAGGGGGTGGGTCACAAAGAAGAATGCGCCAGAAATGGCATTCAAAAGCATGTGAAATTCAAAAAATGTGTCAGAAAATGGTGGGAGGATGTAACTAATTACTTAATTTGGTATCAAAGACGGTACAATAGTTCAAGGAAACTGGATTGACATGGAAAACCACTTAACAGAACAATAGGTTAAGTGCTGACAAAGTGCCGAACATTAGGTTAAGACACCCAGAGTTCAGTGATGAATAATAGGTTATGCAACGTGTTTGTTCCATATAATTACTTCTTATAAGACTCGTATCTCTCCAAACAGAAGAGAATGATGAGCAAGGGAAGTCCAACCCCCACAGCGATTTTTTTAAAAACAGATAATATACCCTTCTATTTCCTGTTGTGAGATCCTTCCTCTCCACGAAAGAGCCACCAATTTCCATATATTCTGTACACCACCTCAAAGGCCCTAAATTGTTTAAATAAACGATATTCCACATATTGTATAAATTGTTCAAACAATATTCCATACATAGCAATCGATTTCAGGACAAATTCTGTAACTAACTAAATAAACTATATTCCATAACTTCCATAAATAATTAAATAATATTCTATACATTGTCTAAAGTGTTTAAAAAATATTGCTCTCACTGCAACTGAATTCCCTCAACTAAGTCTCTTTCCTGTCAATTTCTGGGAGTTTGGGTGGGAGGGGAGGGAGGTTACCAGAGGGGGGAGTTTAACTAATTGTCTACTTAGTTAAGTAGTCAGTGAAATTGATAAGATTGTGAGGGGCTATTCCAGTTCCTCAAACCTGAAAGTGTACCTGTAGCAGCGAGTGGGGAAGGTTTCCTGAAGGGTGTGTGGGGGGGGGGGGATGGGGTTGGGGTAAGAACAGGTTAAGTTCCTGCCAATCAAAAGAACAATATGTTAAGTACCTCTCAATCAAAGGAGAACAATAGTTTAAGTACCTGTCAATCAAAGGAGAAAAAGAGGTTTGCCCCTGTGTGCATACCTGCTCCTGATGTAGGCAACCTGCACTAACTAAATGTACTCATATGAAGTTTGTCCCACTACTCGGAATTTGCAGTAGATTTGAGGTGGGAGCAAAGATGTAGTTAGTTGACGGACAGTCATCTCTTCGAACGTCTTACATTTCAATTAATTCAGCAATTGCTGCTGAATTTTCTTGAGTTATGACGAGTAAAGAGCGTCTTGTTCATCGCCTCCATATCCCGCATTGCTGCAGCACTTGGTGACAGTTTCGATCTTTATTTCCCTAACTGCCAAGCAACTTCAATTTACTTCATCTAGGACCGAATCGGACCGTGCAAATGCCCTTTCAGCTCTTCTGACACTGAGAATAAGAGGATGCATAAATAATGGCCAAGAATGGGACTTTAAGAGTAAATAAACCCATGGTCATGGGTCTTGTGAAAGTGGTTTAACAAGGCAGAAACAGAGCCAAATTCACGTCTGATAAGTTGACTTTGGGGCGGCAGGTTGCGTTGTCTGGAAAAAGGAGAACTTGGTGATTTTCTTTTTCATTTTGGCACTGAAAGGGCCCAGCAGCTCTTCCATCAGACCACTCACCGTCCACTCGTTTTTATTGCTTCACAACTTGACTGGAAGCTTATTGATGTCTACACTTCCCAACAACAGTTTTCCGGCTTTACAATCATCAGTGGCTTTTCCATTTCACCTAACATGCTTCCACGCAGCAATAGAGTGGGTCTCCTCTTGAACTTTTTCGCCCAATGTACTTTTAACTGGAATTGCAAGAGATTCTAATGGCAGTGCACGATAATACAGTCTCGTATCACTGGCACGGAACACGTCTTTCGCGTCGTAATTCACGATTAAATTGGACAGTATTGTCTTATATTCTATTGCTACACTTTCCTGCAGATCCTTAGCTTTCCCATACACTGTTTTCCACACGATGTTGTGTCTAGCTTTGTACCTGTCCAGCCACCTGTGGATGGCTTAAACTTCGTGTTCCTAAGCTCTTTAGAGATTTTCAGATCCTGAATCTGAACCACGAGTCCGGATAAAAGAAAGTTTTTGTCTGCATACTTACGAACCATTTGCACAGTATCTGGTTAATTTCTTCATTTGTCGTTTTCTGCGCCTTTCCTTTCATTTGTCTGTCCCCTTTCATGCACTCATCATGTATGTTATCCCTGTTTATTGACGTTCCATAAATTTGCATTTTACCCCATTTGAAACGTAATATCATTTCTCGCACAATGTCTTTGTCACTCACCTCGATTACCTTAATCTTTCCGTTAAGTGTTAGCGTCATACATTTTTCGTTCAATGTCATGTCATCGCTTAAGGGGCTACAAGATAATTTAAACTTGTACAAAATAATGCAAGTAAATATTTATTTCGAATGCTTGTCCTTGCCTGGTGAAACTATCCTTTGTCGGAACAACGATCATCTCTTTCACGTAACAGCATTGTCAGAGCTTCACAACTTTTGTGTTAAAAGTTGCGTCTTTGTATGCATATGAGTAGCTAAAGTGTACAATAATACGGTAATACTGTGCAAGCTTCCTTCCGCATTATACAGTGACTCATTAGTTATGTCCGTTTCCGTGTTAGGCCGTTCCGATTTATAGAAAGAGAAGGCTTTCGGTCTGAAATACACTCTAAGACAAAAAACCACGAGCGAATTAACGGAATGGGGTGGAAATTGGTAGAAATGATGCGCATTTACAGACAAACAAATGATCACAATTTCAAAAAAATTCGATGATTTATTCAAGAGAAAGAGCTTCCAAAATTGAATCACTCCATACTGCGTTGGTCAAGTTCTGATCCTCATGTAAGCAATTATTCGCTTTGGCATTGATTGATATTGTTGTTGGATGACCTCCTGAGGGATATCGTGCCAAAGTCTATCCATCTGTTGCATCAGTCAAAATCTCGACATGGCTGGAGGGGCCAGCCCATAATGCTTCAAAAGTTCTCAAGAGGGGACCGATCCGGCTACCTTGCTGGCCAAGACAGGGTTTGGCTAGCATGCAGGCGGCGCTATCTTGCCGAAACGTAAGCCCTGTACGGCTTGCCATGAACGGAAACTAAACGAGGCGCGGAATATCGTCGACGTACCGCTGTGTCGTAAGAGTGACGCAGATGATAACCGAAGTGATCTTATTATGAAAAGACCATCACCTGTTCGTCGGTTCAAAATATGTCCTGCGATATTTTGGCAACGTGCAACGTAAAATACAAAGCTCCATACGTCACAAGCAGAAATCAAGACGGCCTACTGTATTTGTAATGTTCAATAGAAGCCCATATTTGGTGGGTTTTGTGTTAGACGCTACAACCTATGAATGTATGCTGCTTCTAAGCACTAGCACATTGAATGCCTCGAGAAAGAATCGTTACTGGTACCATTAGTTGTAATAAAATGACTAGAAACGTCATGTTGTTGGATAAAGAATTTTCGTATTTAGTGATTTTTGCGTTATTGATCATATGTGATGAGAGCATGACGTTGCAAAAGAACGACCCATTGAAGTTATATGAAAACGTATCGTTTGTGTTAATATTTTTTTACGATTAATGTCAGTTGACAATATGTTGTCAAAGCCTCTAATATAAAATACGAGGAAGTTCGTTGATGACTTTCAGCATAGCGTGACTAGCTGAGGCCCCATGTTACGGAACTTTTTTAACCTTCGCGTTTTTTAATAGGGTGTAGGACTTTCATTTGAAATTATCAGAAGTAATTTCTGTAATAGTCGACGTTCTGCAAATATAAGCGCGCTTACTCTCAGGAGTGAGTTTATTCGATTTGTTGGCAAACTCGTATATCCCGTCTGCATGCACGTCAACGTTAGCTGCCTCGTCCGGTGTACCGACGGCTTTACAACACAGCTCTACGGCGACGATGTTCTTACGCCCCGTCTTGTTGCCCTTGATGGCAAGCCATAGTGGGATTACACTTCAACAAGAGTTTCTACTGCTTGCCGAACCCTATCTTGGCCAGAAAGGTCGCCGTATCTCTCCCAAATTGAGAATGTTTTGAGCATTATAGACAGGGCTCTCCATACTGATATGGATTTTGATAATCTAGCCCATCAGTTGGACAGAATTTGACACTATATCCCACAGGAGGATATCTAACAACTCTTTAAATCAATGCCACGCAGAATAACTGCTAGAGGGGGATCATCCTGTTACTGACTTGCTCATTCGTGAAGCTCTTTGTCTTTAACAAATCTTCCAGTTTTTGTGAAATTGTAACCATTTGTTTGTCTATATATGTATGTCACATCTACTAATTTTCATCCAATTTGGACAAATCCTTCGTGTTGCTTCATCGTCTTCCATTTATTTGTTTTTCGGCTTAAAAGAGTATTTCTACGGTTTGTCCTGATTTCAGAATTACGCAAGTTTCTCTTTGTTTTAGTTTTACTGTATATATTCCTTTTTAAAGCATTGTTGTAACAGTCAGAGAAGCCAAGTCTAATTACAGTCGTTTTCAGGCAATAAGCCGAGAATAGTACGTAGGAAGGAGTTAAAATTGTAGCGCTGGACGCCGGCCGTGGCAGAGGGGTCAGCCGGGGCGAAAGTTCAAACTGTCGGGCAGCTGCGCTTGATAAGAAAGCAAACAGTCACCAAGTCATAAAGATACAAGAGAAGGTCTGTGCAGGGACCCGTGATAAGCAGTCAATCAAGGGTATCGACAGAAAGCACTTCTGGTTAGAGAGAGAAGTCTGGGAGCGGAGAGAGAAAGAAAGAGGGCCATTGGTGGCGACAGCACTACGTCATGAGGAGCCAATGAAGGGCTCAGGAGACAGAGCGTGACCATATAGGGAGAGGAACCTCTATCCCTCAACCCAGCTCCTGAAGAAAAATAATGAAATTAGTACTTAAACAATACCAAGTAAAGACAAGTTGCCTTGGACGCTACGTCATGCCAAGCGCTGGCGGGGTCGAAGGGGGAACGCTGACAAAACTCGGGAGCACGCCCCTCCGCCGCTTCTTCTTCGCGCTCTCGAGGTTAGGCTCCCGATAGCGACAGCAGTCAGGGTGGCTAGCAGCAGCCGACTTGGGCTGAGGTGCGGGCTGTAGGCAGGCAGCCGGAGTAGTCGCCGATGAGCGTTTACGAAGTAGCCGCGAGACTCTGACGTAGGGTGCTAGTGTGGCCAGCAGCTACTGCAGAGCTTCTGTCAGGCAGTCAAACGGTGAAGTTAGTCACCGTGTCTGTAATAGACTTGGCCAAAAAATGGTTCAAATGGCTCTGAGCACTATGGGACTTAACGTCTAAGGTCATCAGTCCCCTAGAACTTAGAACTACTCAAACCTAACTAACCTAAGGACATCACACACACCCAGGGCCGAGGCAGGATTCGAACCAGCGACCGCAGCGGTCGTGCGGTTCTAGACTGTAGCGCCTAGACTTGGCCATTCTGCAGGTACAATCACTACGCAGTTAGGGTATCTGTTATTTCTTTCTGAATAAACTAGAACTTGTGTAACGTTCGCAAGAGTTTAATTGCACCCATTTCCTAGCCTTGTACTTTCACACCAGGGATTTCAACATCTTAGCCAGATCGAAGTCTCCCTAAGATCATCCGGCTAAATCCCTTTCACGAACCGTGTCGCTCAATCCCTTGCAAAACCCACGGTTGGGAGGCGTCATAAATAAAAGCTTTTAGTGCCAGGTGTGATATGTTTTACACATTTAGATGACGTAGTATGCTATGGGGGAAACCTGCAGGAGCATAACGAAAAGCCCCGGGAAATATCTGACAGCTTGCGAGAGCACAATTTGATGCTGCAACCAGACAAGTGTGAATTCCTGAGGAAGGAGGTAATCTTCCTAGGTCACTGTGTTACTGACAAAGGAATATCAGCGGATACGGCAAAGGTGGAAAAGGTGAAGTTCTTCCCACAACCGAAAACAACCAAAGAATTAAAAGGGTTTCTCGGATTAATAGGTTATTACCGCCGTGTCATTTCTATCTTTAGCAAAATTGCGAAACCTCTCAACGAGCTCTTGAAGAAAGGAGTGGAGTACAAATAGGGGGAACGACAGTACAATGCGTTCGAGGAGCTGAAGGAGAAATTGGTGAGCCCTCCGTTACTCCAGTACCCTGATTATACGAAACCGTTTATCATCACAACGGACGCGAGTAATGCAGCCTTGGGAGTCGTGTTAACGCAAGGAAAGAAGGTTGGCGAAGACTTCCCCTTTGTATATGCATCCAGAGCACTGAACAAAGCAGAACTGAACTATAGTACAACGGAAGAAGAATTGTTGACTATAGTGTATGCGGTAAAACAGTTTAGACCATATGTATATCGCCGAAAATTCACTGTGGTGCCAGATAATAAGCCACTAAAGTGGATATTTAGTGTCAAGGATCAGATTTTGAGACTCCTGAAGTGGAGACTGAAGCTCGAGGAGTATGATTATGAGGTAATATACAAGCCAGGAAAGCTAAATAGTAATGCGGATGCTTTCTAGCACAATAATTTTTGAAGGGAAGGAAGAGAGAGGTGCGAAGCACAATGTGGAGACAGAGATGATCTCTTTAGCACAAGCCAATGGGGGACAAAATTCCGTAAAACGTGCGGCAAGCGCAAGTGTCGGCTGAAACAGGACAGGAAACGGTTAGCGAAGAGGAAAGTAGTCCTGAGGAAAAGGAGAATATACTAAAAGAGATGTATGATAATCCCTTGGGAGGGCACCAGGGACTGCAGAAGACACTCGAAAAAATCAAGGCGTACAAGCAGTGGAGCAGAATGAAGCGTGACATTGAAAATTACATTAGGAAGTGTCCGTCATGTCAAAAGAATAAAAACACACAGACGAAAACAAGGACGCCGTTAGAAATTACAGATACAGCAGAAACAGTATTTGAAAAATGCCCGATGGATATAGTGGGTACTCTAGATGTATCCAGTACAGGAAAAAGGTACATGTTAACATTTCAGGACGATTTAAGTAAGTTTACCTTTGTTGTTCCAATTGAAAAACAAGAAGCCGAAACGGTAGCTGAAGCGTTTGTGGAAAACATTGTATTAAGATACGGAATTCCATCAGTTTTGTTAACGGACTAGGGTTGGAATTTTCTGAGTGACTTTTTAAAAGTGTGTAAATTGATGAGGGTTAAGCATATACATACTACAGCTTACCACCCAGAATCAAGTGGTGCACTAGAAAAAAGTCACGGAAGACTTGCAGAGTATCTCAGACACTTTGTAACAGGAGATCAAAGTTCTTGGGGCAAATGGGTACCGTATGCAATTTTTGTGTTCAACACTACACCACACAGAAGCACAGGTTACACACCATTCGAGCTATTATATGGAAGAAAGGTCAACATATCAGGAGCATTGCAGCAGGAAATGCAATAAATAAGATACGATTATGAATCGTATGAAAATAGACAGCGAGAATGCAGGAAGCCCACAGAGTGGCTAGAGACTCGATTGTAAGAAGTAAGAAAATCAGTAAAGGACAGTATGACATAAAGCAGAATCCAAAAGAATTCAAGCTAGGAGATAAAGTGTTACTGCACGATGAGTCGGTGAGACGTGGTAGATCTCGAAAATTAGATTCGCAATGGAGAGGTCCATTTGAAGTATTAAAAGCGGAAGGTCATAATGTAGTAATAAAAATTAAGAGAAATAAGGAAACAAAAGTACATGCCAATAGTTGAAACAGTTCTTTTAAAATTTCAGGTATGGCACTCAAGTGGAACGTAGTGCAACTCATCATAGTGGTAGCAACATACAAGATCACTGCATCGGGTATGCAACGAACGATTTTCAAGTGACACAATTTCCGAGCTCATCAGGATTGTATTATGATAATATAGGACAGGTAGAAATATATAGTACCACATGGAGAATAGTTACTTATGTGAACCTAGATGCGATAACAGAGAGGTTTCAGAAGGCAGAAAGGTATGGCAAATCAACGGTACAGAGGTGCCGAGAGACGTTAAAACAACTAAACGTATGATTAATCGAGTGTAGGTTACTAAATGAACAGTAACACATCACGTGGAAAAGATAACAGGTTTACAACAATTAGTACAGCAGCTGGCGAAACATGAAACAAGAAGGAAGAGAGTAGTATTCAACTTCGTTGGGCGGGTGAGTAAAATACCGTTCGGGACAGTGGATGAAGCAGACGAAACATATTATAAAGAAAGAATAGACGCTATGGAGAGTAACTCAGAAGGGTTGCTGAGGTTAACAAAAGAACAGGTGGCAGTCGTAAGGCCACAATGGCAGCAGTGAACAGGACAATGTATGCACTAGAATCAAACGAACATGTTTTAAAGACGGGAATGCAAAAACTAGAGCGTTTCATGAAAGAATATGTGAAAGAAACAGACATGGGTTTTAAACGTGTAGCGTCCTTTGCCACAGCGACAGAACAGGTATTACAATTAGCGGCAGTGTTTGGCCAATCTGAGGAAGAGCACGAACAAATGCCAAACGGTATTATAAATGAACAAAAGGGAATACTGCAGCCTCATATAGTTAACCCAGTTGAAACAGTAAAATACTTAAGTTTAATACGTGACGAGCTAAAGGATGTAAAGTTTCCTGTTCCTCTACCTGAATCCTCAGGTTATCTATTACTAAGAATAATTGATTTAGATGTTTTCATCTCGGGCAGCATATTAGGGCATGTAATTAACGTTCCCTTGATAGATAATAATAATTTTAACCTCTACAGAGTGCTCCCATTACCTAAAGAGATCCCAGAGATGAAAGGGAGATACGTGTATAAACAGTCAGAAAAAGAATTCTTACTAATAGATCAATCCAAATGGCAATACGTGAAATTTTCTTCAGATCAACTAAAATGCAAAGAACTAAGTAAGAATAGGCGACTGTGCAGACAGTCATTTGCATTGTTATCAACATTTGACCACGAAGAGTGTGAAGCCAAGTCGCTGCAGACGGTGAGAGAAATTCCGGAAGATTGTGTGCGAAAAGTATTCGCACTGAATCATAGCCTTTGGACACATCTAAACAGTAATGAATGGCTATATGTAGATCCTAAGGAAGAAGGCCTAACGGTACTATGTGGAAAGGAACCACAAAAAAGACCTTATAATAAAAGGGGTAGGCAAAATAAGCTTCTGTAGTAAATGTAAGGGATATGGAACCAGAGTGTTCATACAGACAGACAGAGTAATTCACAGTAATGTAACAAAGAAAGACATAATACCGCAGATTAATTTAGAGTTCGGGTGTTGTGTTGTAAATGAAGAAAAACGAAATGTCTCAATGTTAACGTTAGACTTACCATTGGATCATATAGTAACACAGTTAGACGATTTAAAGATCGCAGGGAAGAGATTGGATGATGTCCATAGAATGGCAGAGAGACAGGAGGAAGAATTTCACACACTAATCCGTATCCACGTATGTATCAGTAGCAATAATATTCCTTATTATAATAACATGTTGTTGCAAACAATGCAGATGTTTCAAAGACTGTTTAAACAGCATTGGAAATATTTTGATGACAGTGATTGTTGTAGTAAAGTATGCATAAGAAACACCATTGTGAACCAGTACCTAGAAACTAGTTTAAATAGAAGACAAAGTACTACAGGGACTGAAGATGTATTAATTTATGAAAGATGTGGAAAAGGCCAAGATGAACAGTAAACCATAAAAATATGTAATTGTACAATTAAAGTACAAATTGTCTCATGAAATGCATAATGTCACTGTATCAATGTTAAATGTTTTTGCTCATGCTAAATGAAAATTGCTGTATTTGCAATGTAATTGTAATTATCAATGAAATTGTATTTTGATGTTTAACTGTACGTATCAATGTCTAATGAAATTGTATCTTGATATAATTGTAACTGTATGTCACCCATATGTAATGTAATTGTGATTTATTTAAGGTTTAATGGACTTGAGTTTACCAAGTGTGTAATAAAAATATGACATGTCAAGTGCTGATGAATAAAATGTAAAATCTATAAAGTGGCAATCAAAAGGACAGTAAAAAGAGTCACAATCGACGCTTCTCTGAGGAGTAACGCCAATTACCCTGGCGGGGGAGGTGTAACAGCAAGAAAAGCCAAGTCTAACTACAGTCGTTTTCAGGCAGTACGCCGAGAATAGTACGTAGGAAGGAGTTAAAACTGTAGCGCTGGACGCCGGCCGTGGCAGAGGGGTCAGCCGGGGCGAAAGTTCAAACTGTCGGGCAGCTGCGCTTGATAAGAAAGCAGTCACCAAGTCATAAAGATACAAAAGAAGGTCTGCGCAGGGACCCGTGATAAGCAGTCAATCAAGAGTATCGACAGAAAGCACTTCTGGTTAGAGAGAGAAGTCTGGGAGCGGAGAGAGAAAGAAAGAGGGCCGTTGGTGGGGACAGCTGTACGTCATGAGGGACCAATGAAGGGCTCAGGAGACAGAGCGTGACCATATAGGGAGAGGAACCTCTATCCCTCCACCCAGCTCCTGAAGAAAAATAATGAAATTAGTAGTTAAACAATACCAAGTAAAGACAAGTTGCCTTGGACGCTACGTCATGCTAAGCGCTGGCGGGGTCGAAGGGGGAACGCTGACAAAACTCGGGAGCACGCCCCTCCGCCGCTTCTTCTTCGCGCTCTCGAGGTTAGGCTCCCGGCAGCGACAGCAGTCAGTGTGGACAGCAGCAGCCAACTTGGGCTGAGGTGCGGGCTGTAGGCAGGCAGCCGGAGATAGTCGCCGATGAGCGTTTAGGCAGGAGACGCGGGTCTCTGACGTAGGGTGCTCGTGTGGGCAGCAGTTACCGCAGAGCTTCTGTCAGGCAGTCGGAACGGTGACGTCAGTCACCGTCTCTGTAACAGACTTGGCCATTCTGCAAGTACAATCAGTACACAGTTAGTGTGATCTGTATTTCTTTCTGAATAAACTAGAACTTGTGTAACGTTCGCAAGAGTTTAATTTCACCCGTTTCCGAGTCCCGTAACCCACACCCATCGTCCTGTACATCGGTTTCAGCACTGAAATATTCTTCCAGACACTGTATAAGACCCGTTGATCGCTGTCTGTCCTGACAGAATAAGTTTCGGTGATGAAAAAACTTAGGAAAAGTGCACAGATGGTGGGTGTTCTTGGGAAGGAACACGGCCTGCCAACCGCGTCCTATATTGCCTCAAAATGTGTCATAATTGGGCTTTGTAGGCTCAATCTGTGCATGAAAATTGTATTTGTGATCTGTTTCCTACACTATGTAAGAACATGAAGATGTAGATCTTATGTGGTGGGAGCTATAATTTACTTTCCCGTAATCTCGAAGAACTGCATTAGCCGTAAGTCAGAAAATTCCTTACGGAAGATAACTGCAAGCGCTGTTAACGTATATTGAGTAGACTTAGAGTAAATTTTTTACTGGAGCACATTTTGAGTGCAGCGGATCCGATATATTCACAAATGCAGGTAAGCTACATATGGGGAATCTGAGAGCAAAGAAAATGTGGTAGATAATTAATTTGTGAAGAGCAAATGTGCGACACATCCATTATAATTTGTGATTAAACCAAGGAAACAAAGTCACTTGTAATGGATAAAGCAACATATCTTTCTAGAATATTTAGAATCCCCTCAAAACACTTCAACAAAAGAACACGTAAAAATAAGTTTATGAACCTTTGAATAACTACTCTTCGAGTCAGAGACTCTGGAATTATCTTGAATTTACAGCTGATTAACTCAGCAATGGACACATATCACAACGAGCTTAAGGGCAAGACGTAAGTCGGAATGCAAGATGTAACGCGACAAGGACCTCTTATCAGTTCCAGAAATCTGGATACAACCCAAATGCTCGCAGCATTCTACAATCGCACTATCATGTTAAAGGTTACTGATTAAATGCTCACATTTTAGTGTCAAAAACACCAGTTAAGCATCTGAATCACCAGTGCTAGGTGTGCTGTACCGGACGGGAGAGACGGGAGTGCATTTAACTGAAGTCTGCATTATACCTCCAACGGAAAAATGGGCGTCTAGCTGTCCGATTGGCCGGCACAGGCCAAAGCTATGGCATACCACAAGGGACAAACATCCTTTCCTGTCAGCAAAGAGTGGTCCAGTAACTGAATGCCTGTGAATTGACCAAGTACTTAGGGTACGTGGATGTACGATTTATGAAAGACGCTCACGACGATGCGAGCGCAATTCAGTGGAAGAGACAGTTATATGCCTGCAACGACTACCTCGTGCCTCAGAGAATTTAAGAAGATTGTATAACGATGTTAGCATTGTACAAGGGGTTTTCAATAATGAATTTTTCTTCGCGGCCAGTTTCGGTTGAAAGAAAATGCTGATTTTATTGTGAAACGTATTGGATTATTCCAGCGTCAGTCTCTTTATGTTTTATGGAGTTTTAATAGATGGCAGCACTATACATAGTATTGTGAATGATGTCTGAAACGGAGGTTTGTTCCAAGCAGAGAGCAGTCATTGAGTCTGTTTTGGCTGAATACCACAGCATCACAGATATTCATAGGCGTTTGTAGAATGTCTACAAAAACCTGGCAGCGGACAAAAACCCGGTGAGTCATTGCGCAAGACGTCTGACTTCATCACAACAAGATTGCGCAAACCTGTCCTATACTTCCAACGACGGCCGGTCACATACAACTGTGTATCCTGCAATGTTGCAACCTGCGGGCACTTTCATTCGAAGTGATCGACACTCGCTGCTCAACACAAGTCTGCGCACCCGAATGGAGCTCACAAACTTCGTTGTACTATTCTTCGTCGTCTACCCTACGGCCCGGATCTTGTGCCTTCCATCTGTCTGACCCAGCGAAGTATGCACTCTGCGGGAAGCTGTACCTGGATGGTGGGAAGGTTACTGATGCAGTAAGACGTTGGCCCCGACATCGACCGGTAGAGTGGTACCGTGTGGGCATGTACATGCTTCCAGAAGGGTGGCGTAAGGCCGTCCCATTGACCGGAAATCGAGTTTTAGTCAAAAGAGTGGGGAATAGCATGACATATTGGAATCCTGAATAGGACCAACCTGCTTTACTTACTGAAGTCCCTAGTACATCTCTAACCAACCCCTCAGTCACCACACAGCCATTCGCTAATAACTGCAATTGCAACGAAGACGACGGATAGAGTAAGTCAGACTTCTGTTCGTCGCCCTTCTTCACATATTCTTACTTACAAAGATTACCATACAAAAGTTTCGCTTGGTAATAAAAAGAAAATTAAAGCAGGTCAGCCACGATGCACTAATTTAGATATTCTGTGCGTAGACATAAGAAACGAACCGACACTGGGTGTTACAGCTTGGGATTCGGTCAGTTTCTATATTGTGGCTCACTGCAGAAGTCCTCTACATAATGCCGAAACAAAACTCAACACGTAGAAGATTTAACCTAAATTCAACCCCTTAACCTTATGAAGTATTGTGCTGACAAAGTGAAACAAAACGTGCGTAACGTTATAATCTGATACGAGCAGTGAGTTGTATGCTGCAAGTAGCATTCTGCAGAACCATCATAAAAACTTCAGAAATAAGACAATAGCTATTGCTCTTTCAAGTCTCTGCAGTTGAAATAAAGGAATTTTTCTCAACCGTTTCCAGCTCCCAAGTTGCGAAAAAAACTGTTCAAATGTATGTGAAATCTTATGGGACTTAACTGCTAAGGTCATCAGTCCCTAAGCTTACACACTACTTAACCTGAGTTATCCTAATGACAAACACACACACCGATGCCCGACGGAGGACTCGAACCTCCGCCGGGACCAGCCGCACAGTCCATGACTGCAGCGCCTTAGACCGCTCGGCTAATCCCCAAGTTGTGAAAATTTATCAGCTGCAAGGTAACCCTTCGCCCCATACGTATTTTTCTTAAACATGCCGCTACATGCAGAGTACAGAAAGTTACCTAGAGAATCTGTTTGGAGCATCAGGTAAGGATGGAGTGTAGATAGGTATGATTGAAGATGTTGTCGATGTTGTTCCAGTTCTTACAGTCATAGTAAGAATATTTCGTTAGAGCGACATATCCTACTGATTGGAAAAAAAGCAACATTAGACCAATAACCATGAATGACAACTTAAATTTATTACGCGAATAGAGACCGATCAGCATATTATCCACCGTATCCATAGCCTTGGAGAAAAGCTTTTGGTACTGCTGAGTTCTCTATGTCACTTGTAAAAATGAAACAGGTGAAGTACTCTGCATTACAACACCCTAAAAGCAGATAACAAACACCCATCTGTGAATCGAAGGTATCATCAAGGCAACATGTGCCTCAGGAGTTTCTCTGTGTTCAGTCGTCGGTCCAATGCTTTTCTCAAAGTATAAATGATATTTAATATGCATATTCTACATTCTTAGAACGATCACTTATATCCTGATGACATTCAGCCGTTTCCAAAAACCAGCAAAAAGAATGTTGCTGCTTCTGTGTTACGTTACGTCTTGTGATACACTACATTAATGTAACAAAAACTAGTCTTATACCCAAACGTTTGCATGTATAAAATTTACTGCTTTGATTGTAAAGGTAGCTATATTGGACAAACAGGAAGCGCTCGTACAAGGAACACCTAAGGTTAAAAAGAAAAAAACATTGCAAGTAAATCCATGTTCGGGGATTAACTCATAGAAGATAGTCACATGATCAACATTAACGAAACAGTCTCGTAAATCTTCATACAATGAAAAAGGGATACTTTATGGAACATACGAACAAACATAAATTTAAATGGTTCAAATGGCTCTGAGCACTATGGGACTCAACTGCTCAGGTCATTAGTCCCCTAGAACTTAGAACTAATTAAACCTAACTAACCTAAGGACATCACAAATATCCATGCCCGAGGCAGGATTCGAACCTGCGACCGTAGCGGTCTTGCGGTTCCAGACTGCAGCGCCGTTAACCGCACGGCCACTTCGGCCGGCAAACATAAATTTACTCACCTGAAAAAATCAGGGGAGAACGTGCTCAACGAGCAGTGTGCCACCAGTTTCATGGATGTATTCCACCGTGTTGTTGACAGCTTGCTTTGAAGAGACTCCTCAGTTTCGTAGCTGGATCTAGACGTTAATAAACGTGTTTGCCGCCCGGTGTGGCGGTGCGGTTCTAGGCGCTTCAGTCTGGAACCGCGTGACCGCTACGGTCGCAGGTTCGAATCCTGCCTCGGGCATGGATGTGTGTGATGTCCTTAGGTTTAAGTAGTTTTAGGTTCTAGTGGACTGATGACCACAGATGTTAAGTCCCATAGTGCTCAGAGCCATTTGAACCATAAACATGTTTCGATAATTCCAGAATGAAATTTTCACTCTGCAGCGGAGTGTGCGCTGATATGAAACTTCCTGGCAGATTAAAACTGTGTGCCCGACCGAGACTCGAACTCGGGACCTTTGCCTTTCGCGGGCAAGTGCTCTACCATCTGAGCTACCGAAGCACGACTCACGCGCGGTACTCACAGCGAAAGCAAAGGTCCCGAGTTCGAGTCTCGGTCGGGCACACAGTTTTAATCTGCCAGGAAGTTTCATGTTTCGATAAGTTATGCACTCCAGCCAGGATACACTAGCCCTCTCTACCGTGCCCTACATTCTAACTTTTACTCGCTCACACTAGAGGACTTAAGTTAGCACACGACCTGGCCAACTGACCACTGCAACAATTTAAAAATTTTATTAAATCCAAGAAATTACTTTAAGTTTTTCATTGCTGAGGCATACAATTATTTAAAATTTCGAACATATAAAAACAAAATTCCTTTTAAAGCTTAAGTATCCTAAAGAATAGACTGTACAGTTAATGTATCGAAATGAACTGTTATTTATTTTCATGACACTCGTATATAAAGTAAAATATCATAGACATATCACTTTTACTATCTTACTTTTAATATCTTGATCTTTTGACGTTTCTTCACCACAGCACAATGTAATATAATAAATTCTTTCTGTACTTATACTGCACCTAAGTAAACTTAGTTTCTCCTGTATTATTATGTGTAATACGAGGACTTTTTTCTTTCAAGATCTGACCGCTCGCAAAATTGAAAGCACAATGACAATTATAAAGGTTTTATTTGTAACGTTTAGTTACACCTCCGATCTACACTCCTGGAAATGGAAAAAAGAACATATTGACACCGGTGTGTCAGACCCACCATACTTGCTCCGGACACTGCGAGAGGGCTGTACGAGCAATGATCACACGCACGGCACAGCGGACACACCAGGAACCGCGGTGTTGGCCGTCGAATGGCGCTAGCTGCGCAGCATTTGTGCACCGCCGCCGTCAGTGTCAGCCAGTTTGCCGTGGCATACGGAGCTCCATCGCAGTCTTTAACACTGGTAGCATGCCGCGACAGCGTGGACGTGAACCGTATGTGCAGTTGACGGACTTTGAGCGAGGGCGTATAGTGGGCATGCGGGAGGCCGGGTGGACGTACCGCCGAATTGCTCAACACGTGGGGCGTGAGGTCTCCACAGTACATCGATGTTGTCGCCAGTGGTCGGCGGAAGGTGCACGTGCCCGTCGACCTGGGACCGGACCGCAGCGACGCACGGATGCACGCCAAGACCGTAGGATCCTACGCAGTGCCGTAGGGGACCGCACCGCCACTTCCCAGCAAATTAGGGACACTGTTGCTCCTGGGGTATCGGCGAGGACCATTCGCAACCGTCTCCATGAAGCTGGGCTACGGTCCCGCACACCGTTAGGCCGTCTTCCGCTCACGCCCCAACATCGTGCAGCCCGCCTCCAGTGGTGTCGCGACAGGCGTGAATGGAGGGACGAATGGAGACGTGTCGTCTTCAGCGATGAGAGTCGCTTCTGCCTTGGTGCCAATGATGGTCGTATGCGTGTTTGGCGCCGTGCAGGTGAGCGCCACAATCAGGACTGCATACGACCGATGCACACAGGGCCAACACCCGGCATCATGGTGTGGGGAGCGATCTCCTACACTGGCCGTACACCACTGGTGATCGTCGAGGGGACACTGAATAGTGCACGGTACATCCAAACCGTCATCGAACCCATCGTTCTACCATTCCTAGACCGGCAAAGGAACTTGCTGTTCCAACAGGACAATGCACGTCCGCATGTATCCCGTGCCACCCAACGTGCTCTAGAAGGTGTAAGTCAACTACCCTGGCCAGCAAGATCTCCGGATCTGTCCCCCATTGAGCATGTTTGGGACTGGATGAAGCGTCGTCTCACGCGGTCTGCACGTCCAGCACGAACGCTGGCCCAACTGAGGCGCCAGGTGGAAATGGCATGGCAAGCCGTTCCACAGGACTACATCCAGCATCTCTACGATCGTCTCCATGGGAGAATAGCAGCCTGCATTGCTGCGAAAGGTGGATATACACTGTACTAGGGCCGACATTGTGCATGCTCTGTTGCCTGTGTCTATGTGCCTGTGGTTCTGTCAGTGTGATCATGTGATGTATCTGACCCCAGGAATGTGTCAATAAAGTTTCCCGTCCTGGGACAATGAATTCACGGTGTTCTTATTTCAATTTCCAGGAGTGTATTTCTTTACATAGCCGCAAGGCGCCCTCTGACTTTTACATTTGTTATATCATTATACCAGCTTTCTAATACCCTCGCCATAGAAGGCAGCCGCGTGTGCTTCCCGCAAATTCTCTTTACTGGTCTGCAGTTCGTTACTCATAGTCTGTGTCAAATATTTTTTCTTTTTAGCCAGTGGCTAATGTTAGTCAGAGGGAGCCAAGTCAGGGCTGTATGGTGAGTGATCAAACATCCCATTATAAACGGTGCAGGAGCCTCTTTGTTCCAACTGCCACGTGCATGTGAGCATTATCAAGAAGGACAATGCCTGATGAAAATGTTCCTCTTCACTTGTTCTGAATTATCTTTCGTAGATGATTTTCTCGATGTGCCTGATCTAGTAGATGAACAAAATTATCGGTTGACTAGCTTCCTTCCCTCACCGCCAGCATGAAGAACATCTGTACGTCTTGCTACAATGTTCCTGTACCATTGCCGCACTTTTGCTATCTTACATGACAGTTACCTTTCGTGGGCTGCATGAAACCTAGCGGAACCGCTCAGCATGAAGAAATCGAATGGCAGCATGCACTTCACATTTGGTGGGAGACTATTGTTAAGTGCTGCTTTACGCGACCGACGGATACTGCGCGGCACATCTACGCAAAGCTCAATAGGTCTTTCACTGTGGTTTTAGTTTCTCGACCGATCGGAGCTTGAAAAAAAAAGTAGTCCTCGTATATTTTACAATAAAAAAATCGCAACAACAAGAAATAATGTAGAGTAATGAAATTTTGGAAATACATTTGTCTAGGTAACATATAAGTGATAACATTGCAGGCTCACAGGTTAATGTAAGGGCGAGATAGGTCATTGCAAATGTGAAATTCTCGTTCATTAATAACCGGTGTAATGCCGTTTGTGAACGATGATGGAGTTGTCGTTTGATGATATTCCATTCGTGTTCGATTCTATTTGGTGATAGAGCAGGCCAAGCCAACATATTGACACTCTGTAGAGCATGTTGGGTTACAACAGCTGTATGTGGGCGAGCGTTATCCTGTTGGAAAACACTCCCTGAATTGCTGTTCATCAATGGCAGCACAATAGGACGAATCACCAGACTGACGTACAGTTTTGCAGTCAGTGTGCCTGGGACAGCCACGAGAGCGTTCCTGCTGCCATACTAAATCACATCCCAGACCATTATGTTCCTTATTTATATAAATGATATGCCCTCTGTTATTAAGGGTAACTCTAAAATATTTCTGTTTGCTGATGACACTAGCTTGGTAGTAAAGGATGTTGTGTGCAACATTGGCTGGTTATCAAATTGTTCGGTACATGACCTAAGTTCATGGCTTGCAGAAAATAAGCTAATGCTAAATGACAGTAAGACTCAGTTTTTACAGTTTCTAACATAGAATACAACTAAACTTTTTAATTTGACAGAATGGGCATATGATTAGTGAAACTGCACGCTTTGAATTTCTAAGTGTTCAGATAGATAGTAAGCTGTCGTGGAAAGCCCACGTTCAGGATCTTGTTCAAAGACTTAATACTGCAATTTTTACTATTCGAACGGTATCTGAAGTGCGTGATCGTTCGACACGAGAATTAGCCTATTTTGCTTATTTTCATTCGATTAATATGTCGTATGGTGTTATATTTTTGGGTAACTCTTCCCATTCGAAAATGATGTTTTTGACCCAGAAACGGGCAGTTCGGGCAATAAGTGGTGTAAGTCCATGAACCTCTTGTCGACCCCTGTTGACGAGTCTGGGTATTTTGACATTGGCTTCTCAGTATATATATTCTTTGAAAAACTGCAATTTATATATTCCTTACTCCTAATTCTTGCCGGCCGCAGTTGCTGTGCGGCTCTAGGCCTTTCAGTCTGGAACCGCTCGACCGCTACAGCCGCAGGTTCGAATCCTGCCTCGGGCATGGATGTGTGTGATGTCCTTAGGCTAGTTATGTTTAAGTAGCTCTACGTCTAGGGGACTGATGAGCTCAGATGTTAAGTTCCGTAGTGCTCAGAGCCATTGAGTTGTTAATTCTTGTTAACAATATTAGCTTAGTCCCAAGAATAAGCAGCTTTCACTCTGTTAATACTCGGAAAAAATCCAACCTGCATTTGGATCGGACTTCCTTAGCTCTTGTGCAGAGAGGTGTGCAGTATACTGCTGCATCCGTTTTCAACAAGCTACCACTCGAATTCAAAAATCTTAGCAGTAATTCACGTGCTTTCAAATCGAAACTGAAGAGTTTCCTCACGGGTCATTCCTTCTATTCTGTTGAGGAGTTCCTTGAAAAAGTATTCTGATTCTTATATTATATTGTTGATTGCTTTTACATAAAGTTGTGGCTTGACTTTTTTGGGTTCATAAAAATTTTACTCTATTTGTTATTATTTATATGTTGTTGTTTCATGTACTAACACGTTCCGTGACCTTGGAGATTTGCTCAAAAAAAAAAAAATCCGTGCGTAGGTCCAGTGTGTCTAGCACACTGAGAGGTTGGTAGCAGATCCTCAGCTGGCCTCCTTCTAACCAACACAGACATCAGTGGCCCCGAGACAGGAAACGTAACAGACATCCATCCTGCCCTCCAATGAGCTCTCGCTTGACACTACTGAAATCCCATATGGCGGTATTTCGAGGTCAGTGAAACGCATGCAACACGAGGTCTGGCTCGGAACCGTCCTTGAAGTAACAGACAGTTCATTTGTCACTGTGTTCCAACTGCTTCTCCAGTTGCTGTTGCAGATGGAGTACTATGTGCCAGAGCCGTACACCGAACACGGTGGTTTTCCCTTTCAGCCGTGGCACGTGACAGTCCAGAGCCCATTCTTCTAGCTACAGTACATTCTCCTGACCACCGCTGCCAGCAATCATGTATAGTAGCTATATTCCTGGCGAGCCTTCACCAATATCGGAGAAGGAACATCCAGTTTCTCATAGCCCTGCTGCACGACCTCATTTAAACTCAGTGAGATTTTGATAATGGTATCTTTGTCACCTTAAAGGCATTCTTGACTAACATCAACTCACTATGTCCAGTCTCAAAGGAAACTAATGTTCGCGACTGTTACAGCGTGTGTTTAAGGCAAACCTGAGTTTCATCCTCATAGTGGCACTACTAGCGCCACTCCCTTGCGACTGGCGCGTCATTTGAACAGACATCACCTCTCACATGTAGAAACACGCCTACGAACTTTCATTTTTTCCCGTCAGTGTATAAATCTATTAAATTATGCATCAACAGTGTGGCCTTCAGATCCATTTCAAAACGGCCTAGGTATTAATATCGGAACCGGTTGTGGATTTAAATAAAGAATATTTCACCATGTGCAGCGGACTTTCAATAATTTCTCCTATAATACTTTATGGCATCTAATTAGTATGTCACGAAACAGTATACGAGATCTTGTCAGAATTTTCGATGAGCATATAAATTGGGAAATTGAAAGTGGCACAGCACGAAGGAAATCACTCCCTTAACATAGCTGCCGGATATCGTTGTGAAGTGATTCGTCCCTTGCACCTATGTGCTACTCGAGACTGGTGGTTGGTGACTGTACATCCTATTTCAATCTTTATCCTTGTGTATGTTTAACTAACGAAGTTCCAGCAAGTACCTGTTTATTTTCTTTTCTTTCCTTTTAATGATTGTGCCTTAGCTCCAAAATTTTGTAACACTTTATGATGTTAGGGTATTTCTTGGTGTTAATATAGGTTCTTGAAGGTAGCTGCCAAAGCTGTTGAAGCCAGCGTAGGTGAGCACACCACTGTTCCTGTCGGGTATCTCGTTGATTTTCGAATTCTCGGCTGTGGTTAGAAGACTACAGCAGTGTCTTCGAACCTTTGTCGCAGGGGCCCGAAGTGCGCCACGATGAGTAGCACTTTTCCTGCGAAGTCTCGTGGTAGGAAGAAGTACCCACTTTGACCCCCCTAGTTGGCGTCGCCTGAAGGCGTGTCAAATTTGATGGTACAGTGTTCCTCGTATTTAAATGAAAGTCTTGTACACGACTATGGCCAGACACTCAGGCAGCAAAGTCGTTGTATTTGGCAATGGGTAGAAAGACGATTGTAATTTATCCTTTATCTTCCACCTCAATGTGCGGTACACTCCCGCAGGTGAGAGAGATGTCGTGTGACTAGGGCCTCTCGTCGGGTAGACCGTTCGCCGGGTGCCAGTGTTTCGATTTGACTTGTGCGTCGATGGAGATGAAATGATGATGATTAGGACAACACAACACCCAGTCCCTGAGCGGAAAAAATCTCCGACCCAACCGGGAATCGAACCCGGGCCATTAGGATTGACAGTCTGTCGCGCTGACAACTCAGCTACCGGGGGCGGACACTCCCGCAGGTACTGCCCCTCGACTGTTCATTCCAAGCTGACTACAGGAGTCGGCGTAAGACTTTCCCTCACAACTGTCAGTGCCACTCCCATCTCTCAGCTGCGAAGAGCAAATGGCTGCAGCGGGGAACAACAATCGTCTATGGAGCTGTGACCACACTGTCTCGTTGCCACAGAGACGTTTACAAAACCGTGTAACCTTATTCGTTGAGGTAGAAGTAAGTGCGCGAAGGTGCCGCACCCAGACCACTGCATTGTCAGGGTCCTTCTGTCCGCCCCGCTAGCTGAGTGGTCAGAGTGACGGATTGCCGTCTACGGACCCGTTCGATTCCCGGCTGGGTTGGGGATTTTCTCCGCTCAGGGACTGGATGTTGTGCTGTCTTCATCATTATTTCAACCCAATTCAGTCCGCAGGTCGCCCAATGTGGCGTCGAATGTAATAAGACCTGCACCAAGGCGGCCGGACCTGCCCCGCAATGGGCCTGCCGGCCAATGACGCCAAACGCTCATTTCCACTTCAGGGTCCTTCTTACACCGACTCTACTATCGTAGTGTTGGTTGTGATCCGTTACAGCCTCGATCATAATGGAACGTCCTGCCGACAGTCAGTACTGCCTGTCAACATGCTAGCTGTTTCTGGGTTAACTGCGTTCGTTGTGTCTTTAATACACTCAGGTGACAAAAGTCATTGGATAGCGATACACTCATATACAGATGGCGGTAATATGGCACACACAAGGTACAAAAGGGCAGTGTATTGGCCGTGCTGTTACTCGTACTCACGTGATTACAGCCACACGACGGCAATTAACACGCTTTGAATGCTGAATGGTAGTTGGGCGTATGGGACATTCAGTTTCGGAAGTCTTTAGTGAGTTTAATATTCCAAGATCCACAGGGTCAAGAGTATGCCGAGAATACCAAATCTGAGGCATTACTTCTCACTACTGACACCTCAGAAGCCGACAGCCTTCACCATTACAACCGATAGCAGCGGCGTCTGCGTAGAATTGTCAGTGCTAACAGACAAGCACAATTGAGTGCAGTAACCGCAGAAATCAATGTTGGACGTACGAGGAACGCATCTGTTAGGACAGTGCAGCAAAATTTGGCGCTACTGGGCTATGGCAGCAGACGACCGACCTGACTGTCTTTGCTAACAGCAGGGCATCGCCTGCAGTGCCTCTCCTGGGCTCTTGATCATGTCGACTGGGAAACCGGAGCCTGGTAAGACGACTCCCGACTTCAGTCTGTAAGAGCTGATGGTAATGTTCGAGCTAGTCGCACACCTCGCGAATCCATGGACCCAAGTTGTCAACAAGTCACCATAGAAGCTGGTAATGACTCCATAATGGTGTCGGCTGTGTTTACATGGGATATACTGGGTCACCTGCTCATACTGAATCCACCATTGACTGGAAATAGATATGTTTAGCCACTTTGAAACCATCTGCAGCCGTTCATAGACTTCATGACGCCAAACAAACGATTAAATTTTTATCGATAACAGTGAGCCATATCACCGGGTTTGAGATTGCTTTGAAGAACATTCTGGACAGTTCGAATAAATTATTTGACCACGCAGATCACCCGACATGAATCCCATCTAATATTTATGGGACATAACTGAAAGTTCAGTTCATACACAAAATCCTCCACCGGCAACACTTTCTAAATTATGGACAGCTATAGAGGCAGAATGGCTCAATACTTTGCAGGGCAATTCCAACGACTTGTTGTGTCCGTATCACTTCGAGCTGCTGCTCTACGTGGAGTAAAAGGAGGTCTGACATGATATTAGGAAGTATCCTATGACTTTTATCACCTCCTTGTTGATGCATAGTAAGATCACACATTTCACCCAGTTGATAACCTGTGGCCCTATTGATTATGTTATTTCTTAGTTGAATATGGATCGACAGCCTCATTATACTGTCCCAATACCTGGGCGTCTGTAGATGATTACCCTTTCACAGCTCACGGAATGATCAAATTCCAAGCCTTATGGCATATGAGTATAACGTTGAAGTTCTCGTCATCTGATGTCAACAAATCTTATAATTTGTCGAATTATAACACGTCGCATTGGCGAGACATGGTATGACTTCCCACATTCCGTAAACCAAGGTCATCTTTAACATTCCCCAAGTAATCCTCTCATCTCCTTTGGTGGAAAGAATAAATGACGCAACACATTTTTTGTATGAATGCATGGTTTCGCGGGGATATGAATTAATAAAATTTTCTCGGCCTTCCAGCCGCGTCAGGTGGTTAAAATCCCACGAGATATCGGCCAAGCTCTCCCCGGTCATTGTCAAATGGTAAGACTGACTGCTGTGTCGCCGTGGCCTCGTCGTTATGTAGCCGCACTGCTGGCTGTGACGTCACTGGTGCTCTCTTTCTCGCCATATATGGTAATGCTTTCATCCCGCGTCCGTCGCGCCCGTTTTAACATCGCGATAGCCGGGTCCCAGGCTGTGCTGAGCTGCAAACCGCCGTCCTTGTTGATGGTGTTTTGAGAGGTTTTTTTTACAATAGCTTCTTTTATGACGCTATCCCAAAATCCTTTCGTCTTCATAACGACAGATGTTTCGTCGAATAGAATTCGGTGTCCATTTTCCAAGCCGTGCTCTGCCACGGCTGATTTTTCTGGATAGCGTAGGCGTAAGCACCTCTCGTGTCCCGTCCGGCGTTGCTCCACAGTGCGTACTGTTTGGCCGACGTAGTAGCAGCCACAGTGTCATGGTATCTTGTACACTCCAGGCGTTCTAAGCCCTAGATCGTCTTTCACAAGGCCTCATGAGATGACGATTTTTTGTTGGGGGCCTGAACACCGATGAAATGTTATATCTCTTCAGGAGCGAGCTAATATTTCCCGACACTGTATCACAGAAAGGCAAAAACACGTTTCTTGCTTTCATCCTCGGAGGTGTTCACTTCTCTGTTGATGTGTTTCCTGCGTGTCACACAAGATATAGCCTTTGACACCTGTGAGTGGCTGCACCCGTTTTCCCGGAAGACCTTTCGGAGTTGGCTCAGTTCTAGTGGCGAGCTTTTTGCGTCTGAGACGACTTAAGCACGATGGACGAGGGCATTCAACAGCGCCAGCAGTGCGGCTATATAACGACGCGACGCAGCAGTCATTCTTACCACTTGACTATGACCGGGGAGAGTTCGGTCGAAAGCTCGTGGGATTTTAACCACCTGACGCGGTTGGAAGCCCGACAAAATTTAATTAACACATTATTTATCTGAAAAATAGTTTACTTTTACTCAGGATTCCAATATACCATATATTTCCACTCTTTTGGTTAAAAACCCTGTTTTCAACATAATCATCGTTCAATGCGATGGCTTTGCGCCACCTCACTCTGAGGACCTGTATGCCCCCATGGCAGCATTCTATGTTTGATGTCGGAGCCAACGTCTTGCTCCATCAATAACTTCTCATCATCCTAGTACTGCTTCCAGCGTAATGCAGCCTTCATTGAGCCAGACAGATGGCAGTCGGAAATTGCGAGATCCGTGCTGTAGAGTAGATGAGGTGGAACAGTCCAATGAAGTTTTGTGAGCTGCTCTCTGGTGCACAAACTTGTGTGAGACGCTACGCTGTCATGGATAAGGAGAAGGAAATTTGCATTTTTGTGGCGACGAACATGCTGAAGCCGTTTATTCAGTTTCTTAAGGATAGCCTAATACTCTGCAGAGCAGATCGTTGATTCATGGGACATCAAGCGGAATAACACATTCAGATGGCCAGAAAAGTGCCCACGTTATTTTACCGGCTGAGGGTGCGGCTTTGATTGTTTTCTTTGGAGGGTAGGTGGTGTGACGTCACTGGATAGATCGCCGTTTTGTTTTTGGTTCGACATCATGAACCTATATTTCATTGCCTGTGATGAATTTCTACAAACTATTGTGACCATCTGACGTAATGAGCAAGAAATTTCGCACAGATGGTCCTTTGTTGCACGTTATGGTCTTCTGTTCGGTGCGGAACACAGCAGTCACATATATTTGGGTACCCCCAACACTTGAGTGAGGGTGTCAGCAAATCAAGTAGAGAAGCCCAGTTGTGCAGCGGGGTGTTTGATCGTAATAGGCAGATGACCTCGAATGAGAGGGTCCAGACGTTCCATCACTGCAGGATTCACAGTTGTGTCTGTCGGCCGGAACGTTTGAGATTGGACACGCGCCTTACGCAACGACTGACTGTGCTTTTGCTCGCTGCCAAGACTCAGTAAATGTTCTGCAAGCACCTGTTGAATATCTACCATGCTCTGGTTTTCTGAGAAAAAACTCAGTGATAGCTCTGTTGCTTGGAAAGCATCTTCGTTAGATGTCACTTTAAAGGCTGCGTATAGCGCCGCCACCTATCGGCACTTTAGGAAATTGTACAGGCTGAAGCAGGAATATTTCACGACGCCTCATAACAAAGTTCGTATTTTTTCCACCGAAATTAGCCGAGGAAAAACTTATTGAACGTCCCTCGTAATATTTTCTCTGTATCCTGCTGATTTTGGCAGAGACAGTCGGGCAGCAGCAGGGAAGAAACCGATTTTGTGACTTTTACGAGTTAATGGCCAGGAGCGAATTTTATACTACACTACTGCCCATTAAAATTGCTACACCAAGAAGAAATGCAGATGATAAACGGGTATTCATTGGACAAATATATTATATTAGAACTGGCATGTGACTACATTTTCACTCAATTTGTGTGCATAGTTCCTGAGAAATCAGTACCCAGAAAAACCACCTCTGGCCGTAATAACGGCCTTGATACGCCTGGGCATTGAGTCAAACAGAGCTTGGATGGCGTGTACAGGCACAGCTGCCCAAGCAGCTTCAACACGATAACACAGTTCATCAAGAGTAGTGACCGGCGTATTGTGACGAGCCAGTTGCTCGGCCACCATTGACCAGACGTTTTCAGTTGGAGAGAGATATGGAGAATGTGCTGGCCAGGACACCACTCGAACATTTTCTGTATTCAGAAAGGCCCGTACAGAACCTGCAACAGGCGGTCGTGCATTATCCTGCTGAAATCTATGGTTTCGCAGGGATAGAATGAAGGGTAGAGCCACGGGTCGTAACACATCTGAAATATAACGTCCACTGTTCAAAGCGCCGTCAATGCGAACAAGTGATGACCGAGACGTGTAACCAATGGCACCCCATACCATCACGCAGAGCGATACGCCAGTATGGCGATGACGAAAAAATGCTTCCAATGTGCGTTCACCGCGATGTCGCCAAACACGGATGCGACCATCATGATGCTGTAAACAGAACCTGGATTCATCCGAAAAAGTGACGTTTTGCCATTCGTGCACCTACGTTCGTCGTTGAGTACACCAGCGCAGGCGCTCCTGTCTGTGATGCAGCGTCAAGGGTAATCGCAAACATTGCCTCCGAGCTGATAGCCCATGCTGCTGCAAACGTCACCCAACTGTTCGTGCATATGGTTGTTGTCTTACAAACATCCCCATCTGTTGACTCAGGGATCGAGACGTGGCTGCACGATCCGTTACAGCCTGTGATCTCGACTGCTATTGATACGAGGCCGTTGGGATCCAGCACGGCGTTCCGTATTACCCTCCTGAACCCACCGATTCCATATTCTGCTAACAGTCGCTGGATCTCGACCAACGCGAGCAGCAATGTCGCGATACGATAAACCGCAATCGCGATAGGCTACAATCCGGCCTTTATCGAAGTCGGAAACGTGATGGTACGTATTTCTCCTCCTTACACGAGGCATCACAACAATGTTTCACCAGGCATAGCCGGTTAACTGCTGTTTGTGTATGAGAAATCGGTTGGAAAAATTTCCTTATGTCATCACGTTGTAGGTGTCGCCACCGGCGCCAACCTTGTGTGAATGCTCTGAAAAGCTAATCATTTGCATATCACAGCATCTTCTTCCTGTCGGTTATTTTCGCGTCTGTAGCACGTCATTGACGTGGTGTAGCAATTTTAATAGCCAGTAGTGTATCATCAGTGTGCTTTGACAGTTTGGTTTCTTGAGTCTCTGCGTGTTAATTTAATATCTAATAGCCATAGTTCTGGAATTTTCGATTGCGTCGGAAAGTGAACCGACTTTGTGACATATTACAAGTTCCTAACCACGGGCGAATTATTTAGTTTCTCGGTAGTTAGATTTTTGAATCTCTGCTTATTAATCTAATTTATTAGTCACAGTTCTTGCTTTTTCGTCAGTGTCTACAGTGGAGTTCCGCAGAAAGCCGATAGTCCTTTTAATCTGGATAGTTTGGTTTTCCACAGTTTTTAGTATGGACAGGGACTGTGATATTTGTGCGCGTATGCGAGCAGACATGGTGTAACTTCCCTCTCAGCTCCAGACTCTAATGGCTTCGGTTACACAGATTGAGGCTTCAGTAGCTGGGCACCACTGTTGTGCGCCGGTCGTGGGGATCTAACGGTCGTCCACCACGTCAGAATCCTACGATCGGTCCTCACCGGTGGCCAACCCACTTACTGCTCGCAGTGAGGTTGACCCCTCACCTGTGGTCGAGTGGGAGGTCACCCCGTGGCGTAGGAGGCGGCGTAAAACTTCCCCCCACGCGATCGCACGTAAGGCCTCCCCAGTTAGTCTGACAAACAGGTTCCAGGTGCTGTCTGTGGCTGACACTGTCACTGAGCCAGATGCTGTCACCTGTCCTGTTTCACAGGAAACCACTCAACCTGCAAGAGTAAGACATATCCACACAATCACAGAGGGTGGGATCACTGATAGCTGGGAGCTACAACGTTAGGCGCGTTATGGAGCCCCTTAAGGACATGGCTGCATACTGGGTGGAGTCATTCCAGACGTGGAACGAGTCGTTCTGGATGACATCAAGAGCACAGGGTGCAGCCAACTGCAGCTGGCGGCTCACGTCAGTACCCATGATGTGTGTCTGGATCATAAGCGATTCTCTCTGGTTTCGAGCGGCTAGCGGAAGTGGTAAAGGCTACCAGTCTTGTTTGCTAGATGAAGGCAGAGCTGACCATTTGCAGCATAGTCGACAGAACAGATTGCGGAGCTCTGCTACAGGGCCGAGTGGAGGGTCTGAATCAGAGGCTCAGACGGTTCTGCGACAGTGTAGGCTGCAGATTCCTCGACTTGCGCCAAAGGGTGGTTGGGTCTCGGGTTGCGCTGAATAGGTCAGGAGCCCACTACACGCAGGGGGCGGCTACGCAGGGGCTGTATGGCGTTGACTGGGTGGTTTTATAGGTTAGAGGATCTCGGGAACACCCAAAAAGGGCTTCAGTCACAAAGAGTGCAGGCCGAACACATGATGGACGGATATACAGGAACCATCGGTACAACAGTTGTAAATAGTTGTAGCTGTGTTGCGAAAGTGCGAGAGCTCCAAGCACTAATAGAAACCGCTGATGCTCAAATCGTTATAGGCACTGAATCTGGCTAAAGCTGGAGATAATCTCTGCCAAAAGGATAGGCTAAACACGGTTGGTGGTGGCGTGTTTATTGCTGTTAGAAGAAGTTTATCTTGCCACGAGATTGAAGCAGATAGTTCCTGTGAGTTAGTATGGGCAGAAGTCACTGTTGGCAACTGGAATAAAATAATAATTGGGTCCTATTACCGACCTCCAAATTCAGATGATACATTAGCTGAAAGGTTCAAAGTAAACTTGAGTTTGATTTCAAACACGTACCCTACTCATATAATTATAGTTGGTGGTGATTTTAATTTACCCTCGATATGGTGGTGAAAATACATGTTTATTTCCGGAGGTACGCATAAATTAGCATCCGAAATTATGCTAAACGCTTTATCAGAAAATTATTTCGCGTGAAACGGTTGTGAAAACACACTTGACCTCTTAGCAACAAATAATCCTGAGTTAATAACGAGCATCAAACCCGATACAAGGATTGGCGAACACAGGGTTGTCGTAGCGAGATTGAATATTGTAATCCGCAAATCCTCCAAAAATAACCAAAAATTTACCTGTTCAAAAAAGCAGATGAAAATTCATTTGACGCCTTCCCGAGAAACAATCTTCACCCCTTCCAGATTAATAATACAAGTTTAGACCAGATGTAGCTTGAATTCAGAGAAATATTATAGGCAGCAATTGAAAGATTTATACCAAATAGATTAACAAACGACGGAGCTGATCCTCCTTGGTACACAAAACAGGTCAGAACACTATTGCAGAAACAACGAAAGAAACATGCCAAATTTAAACAGACTCAAAATCCCCAAGATTGACTATCTTTTACAGAAGCTCGAAATCTAGCGCGAACTTCAATGCGAGATGTTTATAATAGTTTCCACAATGAAACTTTGTCTCGAAACCTGGCAGAAAATCCAAAGAGATTCTGGTCGTATGTGAAGTACGCTAGCGGCAATAATCAATCAATGCCTTCTCTGCGCGATAGCAAAGGAGCTACTATCGAAGACAACGCTGCCATAGCAGAGTTACCAAACACAGCCTTCCGAAATGTCATCACAAAAGAAGACGAAGTAAATATTCCAGAATTCGAATCAAGAACAGCTGCCAACATGAGTAACGTAGAAGTAAATATACTCGGAGTAGTGAAGCAACTTAAATCACTTAAAAAAGCAACTCTTCTGTTCCAGACTGTACACCAATTAGGCTCCCTTCGGAGTATGTTGATCCAACAGCTCCATCTTAACAATCATATAGAACCGTTCGCTGGACGGAAGACCCGTACCCAAAGACTGGAAATTAGCACAAGTCACACCACTATTCAAGAAAGGTAGTAGGAGTAATCCTCTAAATTACAGGATCATATCATTAACGTTGGTATGAAGCAGGATTTTGGAACATATATTGAGTTCGAAAATTATGAATTACCTCGAAGAAAACAGTCTATTGAGACGCAGTCAACACGGATTTAGAAAATATCGTATTGTAAAAAACAACTAGTCCATTACTCGCACTAATTGTTGAGTGATTTCGACTAGGGTTTTCAAATTGCTTCCGTATTTCTTGATTTCCGGAAGGCTTTTGACCCTGTATCACAGAAGTGGCTTGTAGTGAAATTGCGTGCTTATGGAATGTCGTCTCAGTTATGAGACTGGGTTCGTGATTTCCTGTCAGAGAGATCATAGTTCGTAGTAACTGACGGAAAGTCATGGAGTAAAACAGAAGTGATTTCTGGCGTTCCCCAAGATAGTGTTATAGGTCCTTTGCTGTTCGTTATCTGTGTAAACGATTTAGGAGACAGTCTGAGCAGCCTTCTTAGGTTGTTTGCAGATGGCGATGTTCTTTATCGACTAATAACGTCATCAGAAGATCTAAACAAATTACAAAACGATTTAGAAAATATAGCTGTATGGTGCGAAAATTGGCAGTTGACCCTAAATAACGGAAACTATGAGGTCATCCACATGAGTGCTAAAAGTAATCCGTTAAGCCTTCAGTCACACGATAAATCAGTCAAATCTAAAGGCCGTAAATTCAACTAAATACCTGGTAACTACAATTACGAACAACATAAATTGAAAGGAAGACATAGAAAATGTTGTGGGGAAGGCTAACTAAAGACTGCGTTTTATTGGCAGGACACTTAGAAAATGTAACAGATCTACTAAGGAGACTCTCGACAATATGCTCGTCCGTCCTCTTTTAGAATACTGCCGCGCGGTGTGGGATCCTTACCAGACAGGATTGACGGAGCACATCGTTAAAATTCAAAGAAAGGTAGTACGTTTTGTATTATCGTGAAATAGGGGAGAGAGTGTCACTGAAATGATAACAGGTTTTGGGGTGGCATCATTAAAACAAAGGGGTATTTCGTTGATCTTCTCACGAAATTTCAATCACCAACTTTCTCCTCCGAATACGAAAATATTTAGATGACACCGACCTATATAAGGAGATACTATCACCAAAGATAAAATAAGGGGAATCAGAGCTCGTACGGAAAGGTATAGTTGTTCATTCTTTACACATGCTATACGAGATTGGAATAACAGAGAATTGTGACTGTGGTTCGATGAAGCCTCTGCCAGGCACTTAAATGTGATGGCAGAGTATCCACGTAGATGTATATATAAATGTAGATGAAGATGCATAGGGCAGAAAGCCACAGTTTTGGTTTTATCTTGTCCTCCTCTCTCGTGATGTGGTCGAGTGTTGGAGTGAATGGCCTTTTAATCTTATGACAGTGTGCTCTTTATGCAGAGCACTGTGGGTACGTGCTCCATCTCTTATTTGAAGATGTCTTCGTTTGACAACCAGCTTACACTTTGGCCCGTGGTTCTTAAAAAAGGTTCTTAAGACACTATTCTTTCGTGATGGGTGATACTAGCTTCTTGTCCGAAGGAATTAATCAGTTTATGGAAGTTTGCGGTATACACTGTGGTCAAACGTACTGCTGCTTACCACTTCTACGCTCAGTTGGTTTTCACGCAGTTAGATGGGGGACGTGATTTTCATAAGGTTCAAGTGGTTCAAATGGCTCTGAGCACTATGGGACTTAACATCTGTGGTCATCAGTCCCCTAGAACTTAGAACTACTTAAACCTAACTAACCTGAGGACATCACACACATCCATGCCCGAGGCAGGATTCGAACCTGCGACCGTAGCAGTCTTTTCATAAGGTTTGTTTTCTTCATCTGTTTCTTAGTTGCTGGTGTTCTCAACATTGGTCATCACAAATCAAAGGCTTATCGTCACTCCATAACCGCAATACAAGTTACGATATATTTAGCACCTATGCTTAGCTTAAATTTTTCTCCATGTTTCTCCACTTCAGTCATATGATTCTGGAACAGACTACACAACCAACATTCAGCGTCGCATTCTAAATACTGTGTATTCAGGGGTTACCTGTTGTCGTTGACTTAGCTTCTCTCTCGGAGTACTCCACTCCTCCTTCTAGCCAGCGGCAAATCAATACATCTGTCAACTCTATCTGTGCGTTGCTCATCCCTTTCTGTTTCAGTTTCCACTTCATCTGGTATCAGTACCCTGTTACTACTTACCCTTCTGCAAACCACTCAATTTCTTCTTCAAATTTGATTCCTCCTATACAGCTGCCATTTACTTCTGCTAGACGTGTACTCAAGAATGAACGTAACGTGCAAATTACTTAACACAGTGTTGATTAGATTAGCATTTCTGAAATTTCGTACATTCATAATTACGATTTATTCTTATTATTTATATAATATGATCATGTGATAGGTGTATTATAATTATTACTACATATATTATAATTATTATCATTATTCGTCTTCGTCTTCCATCATGGGTTATCCCTTGCTCAGTCTGTTGCAACTAGATTTGGTCTTTTATTCTTTTTGTTGGATTTTACTATGCATCTTTCACCTTGCCAAATTTAATTCCAGAAATGTAATGGTACTTTTTACTCCTCCATTTGCAACACATGGGATATCTGTTTTTGCATATTTTCTTCAACCCTGTTAAATGCTATTCATTATTTCGTGATACATGCAGGTGAAAGACGAAAATATGGAAACACTGCAACAAACGCATTCTTTAACATAAAAGCAGATACTAACCAAGTCCGCAGGATGCGCTATTGTATTTGACCGCGACTGGCTGCTGTGCAATGTCCTCAGTATATTGCGAGGGTCAGCCGTGGTAAGAATAGTGTTCTGTGTAGCTACGAGTGCTTTATGTCGGAGGTAAGTGAATTAGAACGTGGCATATTTTTGGTGCCCGTTTGGTGGCCACTCCGTAAACAAGGTAGCCAAATTGTTTGGCGTTTCAAGAGGGATTGTTATTTAAGGTCGTCAAATAAAGATATAGCCCCATTCTTTATTATCACCTGTAAGTCCTTCAAACTGCTGGAACAAAGTACACGCTTCATTACAGCCCCAAGAATGTTTACCATTTGCGCGAAGGTCAACTTTTGTAACACCTTTATGAGGCATGTAAAAAGTAATACCGATACAAAAAGTCGCTTTTGTTATTTTATAAGAAAAATGATCGAAATATGATCCCTATATATTATAAGCACGCAAAGCGTTGAGATTTGGTAATGAAATCGCTAAACACACAAGAAATTGTCCAAGTTGTTTAATGCTATTGTAATAACTGAATCATGGAAGTCCGAAAAAAGAAAAGAGAAATACGACCTGAGGTAATACACAAAAAGGGATCGCAAAACATAGTAGCAAACGGATTGTCTCTGATACAAGAAGACCCAGCTGGGGTCATTAGGAATGTGGAAAAGATCAAAGAAGAAGAATGACAAGACAACCAGCAACCACTGACTAGTGAAGAGGAGAAGCGAGCTGATCTGAAGCAATTTCACGAAACATCAACAGGTGGACACAAAGAAATCAGCCGCACATATCATCGTATTGATAGGTATGGTCCACAGAGATGTTTGATGAAAGACATGAAAGAACACATTCAATGTTACGAGAGCTGTAAGGAAAACAAGACTACGGGAAACAAGTTGAAGACGTCCTTAGTCCTCACCGAAATAACGAACGAAGTATTCGCTCGTTATGGTATCAAGGTAGTCGGACTGCTTCAGATAACATATGGAACAGATACATTCTAACCATCCAGGATCACCTCACGAAATTTGTTGTTGCGGAGATCATAGCGCAACAGGATGCAGACACAATGTAGCGAGTCTTAGTATAGAGAATAATTTACAATTACGGTATAACGTCAGAATGATTCAGTGACCAAGGAACTAACTTCCAAAGTGACATCTTAAAGAGTGTTTGGCGTTTACTGAAGACCCAGAAGATTCAGTCTTGTGTGTACCATCCGTAAACGACCTGAGCACTAGAAAAAAAGCATCGAATACTACCAGAATACCTGCGCCACTATGTGCGAACGAAGTAGGAAAACTGGGATGAGTGGATGTATTTTACCAGTTTTGTCTTAGCACCACACTGAATTCTTCAACTGGGTTCACTTCATTTTAGTTATTTTTCTGGAGAATAAGCATCATACACAGGATACTATGAGGCATACCACAAACGTACAATATTGCTACGAGGGTTACGTAATGGATCTAACGACACTGATGCGCCAGATGCTATAGATGACAAGGAGTTTTGATGAGGAATGTAAAGAGAAGAATAAGGAGTACTATGATAGTATACAAAACCACAAAGAATTCAAGGCATCAGACAAGGTATTCTTACATGACGAAAGAGTGGGAAGTGGGTGGTCAAAGAAGATAACACGTGAAGGGAGAAGCCTTTTTCCTGTTGCAAGGACTCGTAGACCAATTAACGAATAATAATTTCGTAACAGTACACGTGAACAGATTAAAGCAGTTCATTTAACTTTGTACAAGTTAGTGATAAAGTCCAGTTGATCCGTTCTAAATATGAAAGAGAATAAATGGGCTTAGAACTGTTTAAAGATGGTTTTACCTATTGGAATTCAGGAAGTGCAAGTGAGGGAGGCATTGTGATCTGTCCTCGCAGACAGTGTGACCCACCGGTCACTTTCCCTCTATTAGCCTAACACTGGCAGCAGTAGCAAACAGGGTTGGAGAAATGAGAAGGAAATATCAGTGAGAATCATAAAAGTTTAGACGCCTCAGACGCAGCTTCCAGTGCAGAAAGTGGGAAGAAGAGAAGTGACACGACCAGGTACGTGTGAACTGTGATCCAGCTCAGAAAAATCTCACAAGAAGTGCACACCGTAAGGGAAAGTATTCCTAACCCCATTCCTTCGACAGCAGATGTACAAGGCTGCAGATCAAAACTGGTCACCATGTGACCACTTACCATACAAATTTGTGCCACATCGCTGTATACACATTGCCACATTGCTGTATACATGGAAGAAGCCTGGAGATACTGACAGGTTTCAGATAGATTATATAATAGTAAGACAGAGATTTAGGAACCAGGTTTTAAATTGTAGGACATTTCCAGGGGCAGATGTGGACTCTGACCACAATCTATTGGTTATGAACTGTAGACTAAACCTGAAGAAACTGCAAAAAGGTAGGAATTTAAGGAGAAGGGACCTGGATAAACTGACTAAACCAGAGGTTGTACAGAGTTTCAGGGAGAGCATAAGGGAACAATTGACAAGAATGAGGGAAAGAAATACAGTAGAAGAAGAATGGGTGGCTTTGAGGGATGAAGTAGTGAAGGCAGCAGAGGATCTAGCAGGTAAAAAGACGAGGGCTAGTAGAAATCCTTGGGTAACAGAACAGATATTGAATTTAATTGATGAAAGGAGAAAATATAAAAATGCAGTAAATGAAGCAGTCACAAAGGAATACAAACCTCTCAAAACTGAGATCGACAGGAAGTGCGAAATAGCTAAGCAGGGATGGCTAGAGGACAAATGTAAGGATGTAGAGGTTTATCTCACTAGGGGTAAGATACACTCCTGGAAATGGAAAAAAGAACACATTGACACCGGTGTGTCAGACCCACCATACTTGCTCCGGACACTGCGAGAGGGCTGTACAAGCAATGATCACACGCACGGCACAGCGGACACACCAGGAACCGCGGTGTTGGCCGTCGAATGGCGCTAGCTGCGCAGCATTTGTGCACCGCCGCCGTCAGTGTCAGCCAGTTTGCCGTGGCATACGGAGCTCCATCGCAGTCTTTAACACTGGTAGCATGCCGCGACAGCGTGGACGTGAACCGTATGTGCAGTTGACGGACTTTGAGCGAGGGCGTATAGTGGGCATGCGGGAGGCCGGGTGGACGTACCGCCGAATTGCTCAACACGTGGGGCGTGAGGTCTCCACAGTACATCGATGTTGTCGCCAGTGGTCGGCGGAAGGTGCACGTGCCCGTCGACCTGGGACCGGACCGCAGCGACGCACGGATGCACGCCAAGACCGTAGGATCCTACGCAGTGCCGTAGGGGACCGCACCGCCACTTCCCAGCAAATTAGGGACACTGTTGCTCCTGGGGTATCGGCGAGGACCATTCGCTACCGTCTCCATGAAGCTGGGCTACGGTCCCGCACACCGTTAGGCCGTCTTCCGCTCACGCCCCAACATCGTGCAGCCCGCCCCCAGTGGTGTCGCGACAGGCGTGAATGGAGGGACGAATGGAGACGTGTCGTCTTCAGCGATGAGAGTCGCTTCTGCCTTGGTGCCAATGATGGTCGTATGCGTGTTTGGCGCTATGCAGGTGAGCGCCACAATCAGGACTGCATACGACCGAGGCACACAGGGCCAACACCCGGCATCATGGTGTGGGGAGCGATCTCCTACACTGACCGTACACCACTGGTGATGGTCGAGGGGACACAGAATAGTGCACGGTACATCCAAACCGTCATCGAACCCATCGTTCTACCATTCCTAGACCGGCAAGGGAACATGCTGTTCCAACAGGACAATGCACGTCCGCATGTATCCCGTGCCACCCAACGTGCTCTAGAAGGTGTAAGTCAACTACCATGGCCAGCAAGATCTCCGGATCTGTCCCCCATTGAGCATGTTTGGGACTGGATGAAGCGTCGTCTCACGCGGTCTGCACGTCCAGCACGAACGCTGGTCCAACTGAGGCGCCAGGTGGAAATGGCATGGCAAGCCGTTCCACAGGACTACATCCAGCATCTCTACGATCGTCTCCATGGGAGAATAGCAGCCTGCATTGCTGCGAAAGGTGGATATACACTGTACTAGTGCCGACATTGTGCATGCTCTGTTGCCTGTGTCTATGTGCCTGTGGTTCTGTCAGTGTGATCATGTGATGTATCTGACCCCAGGAATGTGTCAATAAAGTTTCCCCTTCCTGGGACAATGAATTCACGGTGTTCTTATTTCAATTTCCAGGAGTGTAGATACAGCCTACAGGAAAATTAAAGAGACCTTTGGAGAAAAGAGAACCACTTGTATGAATATCAAGAGCTCAGATGGAAACCCAGTTCTAAGCAAAGAAGGGAGAGCAGAAAGGTGGAAGGAGTATATAGAGGGTCTATACAAGGGCGTTGTATGTGAGGACAATATCATGGAAATAAGAGAGGATGTAGATGAAGATGAAATGGGAGATATGAAACTGCGTGAAGAGTTTGACAGAGCACTGAAAGACCTGAGTCGAAACAAGGCCCCGGGAGTAGACAACATTCCATTAGAACTACTGACGGCCTTGGAAGAGCCAGTCCTGACAAAACTCTACCATCTGGTGAGCAAGATGTATGAGACAGGTGAAATACCCTCAGACTTCTAGAAGAATATATTAATTCCAATCCCAAAGAAAGCAGGTGTTGACAGATGGGAAAATTACCGAACAATCAGTTTAATAAGCCACAGCTGCAAAATAGTAACGCGAATTCTATACAGACGAATGGAAAAACTAGTAGAAGCCAACCTCAGGGAAGATCAGTTTGGATTCCGTAGAAATATTGGAACACGTGAGGCAATACTGACCCTACGACTTATCTTAGAAGCTAGATTAAGGAAAGGCAAACCTAAGTTTCTAGCATGTGTGGACTTAGAGAAAGCTTTTGTCAATGTTGACTGGAGTACTATCTTTCAAACTCTGAAGGTGGCAGGGGTAAAATACAGGGAGCGAAAGGCTATTTACAATTTGTGCAGAAACCAGATGGCAGTTATAAGAGTCGAGGGACATGAAAGAGAAGCAGTGGTTGGGAAGGGAGTGAGACAGGCTTGTTGCCTTTCCCCGATGTTATTCAATCTGTATATTGAGAAATCAGTGAAGGAAACAAAAGAAAACTTCGGAGTAGGTATTAAAATCCATGGAGAAGAAATAAAAAGTTTGAGGTTTGCCGATGACATTGTAATTCTCTCAGAGACAGCAAAGGACTTGGAAGAGCAGTTGAACGGAATGGATAGTGTCTTGAAGGGAGGATATAAGATGAACATCAACAAAAGCAAAACGAGGATAATGGAATGTATTCAAATTAAGTCGGGTTATGCTGAGAGGATTAGATTAGGAAATAAGACACTTAAAGTAGTAAACGAGTTTTACTATTTGGGGAGCAAAATAACTGGTGATGGTCGAAGTAGAGAGGATATAAAATATAGACTGGCAATGGCAAGGAAAGCATTTCCGAACAAGAGAAATTTGTTAACATCGAGTATAGATTTAAGTGTCAGGAAGTCGTTTCTGAAAGTATTTATATGGAGTGTAGCCTTGTATGAATGTGAAGCATGGACGATAAATAGTTTGGACAAGAAGAGAATAGAAGCTTTCGAAATGTGGTGCAACAGAAGAATGCTGAAGGATAGATGGGTAGATCACATAACTAATGAGGAGGTACTGAATAGGATTGGGGAGAAGAGGAGTTTGTGGCACAACTTGACTAGAAGAAGGGATCGGTTGGCAGGACATGTTCTGAGGCATCAAGGGATCACCCATTTAGTATTTGAGGGCAGCGTGGAGGGTAAAAATCGTAGAGGGAGACCAAGAGGTGAATACACTAAGCAGATTCAGAAGGATGTAGGCTGCAGTAGGTACTGGGAGATGAAGAAGCTTGCACAGGACAGAGTAGCATGGAGAGCTGCATCAAACCAGTCTTAGGACTGAAGACCACAACAACAACATCGCTGTTTTAAGTGTATAATGGAAAAATGTATGTATTATATGTACATGTAAAAACAAAAGAGAAACCCATGTGTTTATGTATGTATGTATGTATGTATGTAACTTGTATAAGAAAGAAGTGTAAAATTACAGACTATGATTCCTCGCCGAATAATCCTTCACTAATGGAGGTGCAATTACTGAATTGTGAAAGGTTGCCAGAAGAAAGAGAAAAATCAGCTAAGTATGAATATTACCTATAGGCGTTGTAAAGATCACCACTAAAAATCACACGCATTGGGAAACGGCTGATTTCACCCTCACTGATTGAGAACTGGAGGTGAAAATCGACGCAGTGACATATCATCTATAAGCAAACAGCCTCAAATACTTTATATAAAGGCCTTCAACGTCAGACTTGTTAGTGTTCGACAGAGTTAGAGATTTCCAGCCAACTACTATAGCCTCGCTCGTAGTCTTGCGGTAGCGTTCTCGCGCACGGGGTCCCAGGTTCGATTCCCGGCGGGGTCAGGGATTTTTCCTGCCTCGTGATGACTGGGTGTTGTTGTGTCGTCTTCATCATCATCATTCATCCCCATTACGGTCGAAGGAAGGCAATGGCAAACCACCTCCGCTTGGACCTTGCCCAGTACAAACGCGAAGTAAAATCAACTTGTGTTTAGCGTCCAAGTTGCTTGCTGTCATCAACAGATGACTCCACTGTTAAAAAGTGACATTAGCTCGACTTCTGATCCACAAGTTGCTCTCACTGTTACCGAAAAGTCTGTGCTGGGTAAAGGCGTTAAAAGTTCTAGCTATGAAGCGTACTTGGTTTAAGTCAGAACAGCACATTAAATTTAATATTTTCCACATGTATTGTGTCACAATGTTCTAAAATGCCTGCAAAATGTATCAGAAACGTAGAAAGTGCGATTTTTCATCGACTATCTGTGGCCTAGTTGTCATCAAGTAGAACAAAAGAGGCTCAAATTATTTACTGTACCTCACCCATGATGCCACAATATTCTAAAATACGCCAGAAAATGTAACGATTACGTTGCAACAGTATGAAAATACGTGAAGTGTATTCCGTCTGATAATGTGTGTACTGTCACCGCCTAACGTTCTCTCTTTCATCACAAGTTTAGGAGAGTGCGCAAAAAAATGCATCACAAGAATAAATACAATCGGTGACAAGGTTTTACAAACTGCTACTGCATTGGGAACTATGGCTCGCTAAGAAACCTGTGATAAACTACACCAACGTCTAACAAACGTACCACCGCACACATGAACAACACGATTTTTTTAGGGAAGGAAAGAATAAGGTATTCGATTTTAGGAAGGAATAAGGTGTTTGGTTGCAGTACACCACATAAACTGCAGAACAACAAACATGCAAGCAGCACTTGTTTACGACGAGAGTCTATGTGTACCACTTTTGCAAGTTCTATGGACCTTTAAACTAGGTATTTTTTGTCTCTAAAATCTTCTTATAACTTAATAAAATACATACAGCTTGCATGCTTATCATAACATATAGGTCCTCTTAGAAAATACAAGTAAAAATAAAATTGTATTGATGTAAGATTTCACAAACTCTGCAATCTTCAAATTAAATATTTCGGCACTCAAATCTCACTTACTAAAATACTCACAGCTCGCTTACTGGCAATAGCGATAAAAACTTTTAGGTTACACAAAGCTCTTAAGAATTACACGGATATTTTGTATCTAAGTATGCTAACATAAAAAGGAGAACTACGTTATTTTTACAATAGAGATTTATTTTTCACAGTTAACGAACTATAGGAGTGTACGTTTTACCAGTCCTTTTTATAAGTCATAACTGTCCGTCGATATTGAATTTACGCTCTCAATGTAGCTAAAACAGGATTATGACACACACTTCGTGAGGAAAGGAAAGGTGCACGAATTACACGTTTCCCTCATCATCTTACTGATTATAAGTTCTCACACGCAACTTCACTTTATTTTTTCTCCAAATTTACAAGACAGTGGATGCTTCTGGAAGTTTCTCCTCAGTAGGCAGTATTTCATTATCATGCGAGTAATTGCCCCCCTTTTTCGAAGCCAGTAAGGATACTAATCTGTTCAAAAGAATCGTGAATTTCTTCATCCTCTCCTTCTCCGTCGTACTCATACTCTTCTCCTTTTTCTTCGTCTCCACCTTTTTATAAATAAATTGATTTTATTGTCATCATCTGTCTACTTTCGGGCGTAGCTGTATCAGTGTCTGAAACGCGTGTTGAGGTGCGCGCATGTAGATTTGCATTTTGTTCTCATCGTCTAACAAAATCTTGTGAGATTTTTAGTCACAGCTGGAACTCCGTTCTCTCCTGTGCTGATATGTACGTCGTCATCATCTCTGTATCAGTGTCTGAAACGCGTGTTGAGGTGCGCGCATGTAGATTTGCATTTTGTTCTCATCGTCTAACAAAATCTTGTGAGATTTTTAGTCACAGCTGGAACTCCGTTCTCTCCTGTGCTGATATGTACGTCGTCATCATCTCTCAATAATGACCCACCAGTTTTGTCTACGGCAGCATTAACGATATGCGTATATTTATCAGCTATGTTGGAATTTACTTGTCTGAAGGTGAGGTAGGTTTGTTTATGAGCATTGGTTGCCTTGAGAATTTTACCATGACTTTTAAGATCTTGCATTGTGATTCTCTTTTCAGGGTGTTTCATTTTAAATAAAAGATTATGTAATCCTTTTTACATTGCCAAATATCAAATCGTCTCCATCATCATTTACTGGTGAATCACGTATCATCTGAACTCTTGCTATTGGTTCAAACCTAATGCCTTACACAATATCACGTGTTTTGTCTATTGGTTCAAAGAAAAAAAAAAGGTGCAGCCAGTTGATCGTCTTTCTCCTCTTCACCTTCATTACCACTGTATAAACCTCCTTCTCTTGGGTTCATAAATGCAGTGGTTTTAACGTCTTCCTCTGTCTCCTTTCGGACTAATTGTCCTAATCTCTGTGAAGCAGATTGAAGTGCATGCTATTTCTTGAACTGTATCTTCTTTTCTTCTGTCAAAACATGTTGACACTTCTTTCTGGCACAGCTGGATTATTATATGAAATGGAGTTCATTAGTAACGTCTGTGTAACGTGTTGGAAAAAGATTATATAAATATTGTTATTTTACGTTTTCACTCACTGACTCTGATAGAAAATTCTTTAAACAAAATACAGCTTCCGGTCTGTTAATGTGGTGTGTAACTTTCCTTCCTAATCTGGGGCCTGACTCATGTCCTCTCCTTAATCTTACTCATAGCGTGCTAAACGGCATTTTAAAATTTTCAGTGCCCTTTCTAATTGATTAATCTTTAACAGAAGCTTGTTTTGCTATTTCTAAAACTTTTGCAGCCTATTTTGAACCAATCTGAAACATAAAAATGGATACCATTTGGTCAGCAACGGTGAATGAACAATCATGATTAGTGATCAGTAATGGTCAGTGGTCAATGATGGTCAATTACCAATGAAGATCAGTTAACAATTATAGTTAGTGGTGAAATATTATCAGTGATCAAAGATAATCAGTGATGGTCAGTGATCAATAAAGGTTAGTAATCAATCATGGTAGTGATTCACGACGATCTTTGATCTATGACTGTCTGCCACTGCCCGGCCACACCGCGGTACGATCCCGTCTGCGGCACCGAAACCAGACCTCATCCATGATTGTCAGTGACCGATGATGGTCAGTGATCGGTGGTGGTCAGTAATGATTGGTGACCAATGATGTTCAAATTACAGGATGACTGCTGTTACCCTATGCATTTAAAATCTGCAACAAGTAACTATGTGACACAGAGTAAGACTTAGCTTGATGTTGCGTAAACAATGGTTTGTTGCAATTAATTAAAATCTGTGCTAACATTGCTACTAGTTCGCCATCCAAACAACAAACGACAAAGGCAGCTTATATTAGGTCTCTTAAACACATAGGAGTGCAGTACCCACCTTCACGAACGACGGAGTGGACAGTGTTAATTCACTAATCACGGTGGATATGCGTGGAAAATAATTTTCATGTAACCACTGTGGTAATCCACACAAAAATCACATATTTTGTACGTATTGGAAACACTTCAGATAAACATTAAATTTTGTGCTGCATTTTAGAATTTTTTGACATCACAGACTGTTTAAAGTAATTAATTTGAGTCTTGCAAGGTTTGTTCTTGTACTTATTCTCAACTCAGTCGCTGAAAACCGATGTAAACTCACACTTCTTGCGTTGCTGACACATTTTTCACCCACTTTAGAGTAGTGTGATGAAATCAGGAGAAAACAATAACTTAAAGCTCCGTTGCGTTTTAAATCTAAATGTGATACATTCACCGAATTTCGAACGTTTGTATCTATACAGATGCCTGATGAAAGCAGTAAGAGTAACTGGCAGTACAACTATCGAATTTACATCGCTTTATGACAATGGAGACATCTGTTGGTGATAGTAAGGGACTGGGATGGGAAACAGCAACTACACATTCGTAATTCATTATTTATATTTTACAAACAAACGTTGGAGTTTGATTATTTGTATAGAAGTACAATATATACGCATTCCAATATTGCACAGCAAATCATATGTAGCTTTGAATGAAATTCAACGATGTGACTAGTGAGACAGTCCATAGTCTGTTTTCTGGAAATCAGTAATGCAAACATAATTGACAACATTTTCAGTGTTTTTAAAAATCATATTCTTAGAAATGTTTGTCATAAAAAAATAATTTGAATACTTTTGAGAACAACTCAGACGGGGTTACACTTTAATAGTGGTAATAGGCTCTGACTGGAGGAAAGGAGGGAGAGGTATGTGACGTATTTTATTTTTGATAAATAATTCAGGTCGTTCACATAAATTTGAAGACACAGTCCAGATGGGCTACGTTTTAATTGGCTCTGATTGGTGGACAGAGGAGGGAGGTGTGTCTGATGTATTTTATTTTTTATAAATAATTCAGGCCGTTCATCTGCTTTTGAGCTTGTATTTTAGAACTAAGGTCTGACTGGAGGGCAGAAGGGAGAGAGAGAGAGAGAGAGATAGGGAGAGGGAGGGGAGGGAGAGAAAGAGACAGAGAGAGAGAGAGAGAGAGAGAGAGAGAGAGAGGTGAACACTATGCAATGTGTGTATATCGTTGACTTTGCTGTCATTTCAGTATTACATCACACACATATATGTGCATGTAAACAATATAATTGGACTGAATTTGTACACCAGAGGTATATGTCTTTAGGATATCATTAATGTCTTTGACTTTATTTTGAGGGTTAGGTAATTTTACTGCATATTTGGTGCTATTTGTAATACTACGCTTTCATTGGTTAGAGATAACGTAATCTGGCGCCCTTTAAATAATACACTCGATTGGTTGTAGATGAATGAGCATTGGGTGTAACACACAACTGGTCATTTTCATCAACTGTGAGTTCTAATACTGCTCTATGAATGGCTGGAGACAGGGACTATAGGCCTGACTCATTGGTTGGAGATGCAGGGAGGGGAGCAGATTTTTAATATTCTATTAACGAAACTGGGCTATTTCTGACAACTTGGATTTTTAGCACTACACTATGAATTTCTAGAGAGAAGAAGGGCGTTGGCTTCCCACTGATAAGGATGATGACGTCACTCAAGACATCATCGGTTCAAGGTCATCGTTGACATCACGCACGACCTTCAGAAAAGTGCGCTGACCTAGGTGAAGGTTAGGTACTGTGTCGGTAAGGACTCTAGCTATGTTAGAGTAGCCATACCTACAATCGTTGTTACATAATTAGATGATGTTGATGATATGCTGGAACCATTCTGTGAACAAGTTCAGCTATTTCCACACAAAAGAATTATTTGCTCCAACTGACTATGGAGGAGTTCCGTCAAGCTATTCAGCTGTGAAGTTCTTGCAGGCAAAAACCATCATGGGCGGAATAAACTGTCCGGATGCGAACGTTTACGTTATAAGACACAAGTGGACAACTTTGAGGTGAAGGTAATCAGTGAAACTGATGTTTGACTTTCACATAAATAATTTTTTTCCGTTATGTTGAACTATCATCAAGCCTGTTTTTAAACCTTAAAGATTTTTGACGTATTTCTCGCTTTACGTTTTCAGAATCGAAAAATAAAACAAATTGTCCACGTTCACCTTTACAAATACCTGGGTTACAGATTTAGAGAGAAGCTGCTGTGTTCTCAAGGAGATGTCAGAACGACGTCTCACGAACATTTGCAACCATTTCTTAGGGAGTAGTCCTCGTTGAAACTTAAAAGAGTGCTAACTGAAAATCCATACGGTTTATGTCATCTGCATCTTGTGTCGTATGGTATTATATTTTGGGGTAACTCTTCCCATTCTAAAAAGATATTTTTAGCTCAGAAACGGGCGGTTCGGGCAATACGTGGTGCAAGTTCGCGAACCTCTTGTCTACCCCTGTTCACTAGTCTGGGTATTTTGACATTGTCCTCTCAATATATATATATTCTTTATTGTCGTTTCTTGTTAAAAATATCAGATTATCCCCAAGAATTAGTAGCTTTCACTCAGTTAATACTCAACGCAAATCCAATATGCATTTGGATCGCACTTCCTTAACGCTTGTGCGGTAAGGTGTGCTGTGAACTGCTGCATCAATTTGCAATAAGCTACCACAAGAACTCAAAAATCTTAGCAGCAATCCACGCGCTTTCAAATGAAAACTGAAGAGTTTCCGGATGGGTCACTCCTTCTACTCTGTTGAGGAGTTCCTTGAAAAATTAAGCTGATTGTTATGTTTTAGAACATGTTTTTTTGCTCGAGTATCATGTCGTTTTGTGAAACCCAGAATCTACTCTGTAGGAATCAACATGGATTCCGGAAACAGCGATCGTGTGAGACCCAACTCGCTTCATTTGTTCATGAGACCCAGAAAATATTAGATACAGGCACCCAGGTAGATGCTATTTTTCTTGACTTCCGGAAGGCGTTCGATACAGTTCCGCACTGTCGCCTGATAAACAAAGTAAGAGCCTACGGAATATCAGATCAGCTGTATGGCTGGATTGAAGAGTTTTTAGCAAATAGAACAGAGCATGTTGTTATCAATGGAGAGATGTCTACAGACGTTAAAGTAACCTCTGGCGTGCCACAGGGGGGTGTTATGGGACCATTGCTTTTCACAATATATACAAGTGACCTAGTAGATAGTGTCGGAAGTTCCATGCAGCTTTTCGCGGATGATGCTGTAGTATACAGAGAAGCTGCAGCATTAGAAAATTGTAGCGAAATGCAGGAATATCTGCAGCGGATAGGCACTTGGTGCAGGGAGTGGCAACTGACCCTTAACATAGACAAATGTAATGTATTGCGAATACATAGAAAGAAGGATCCTTTATTGTATGATTATATGATAGCGGAACAAACACTGGTAGCAGTTACTTCTGTAAAATATCTGGGAGTATGCGTGCGGAACGATTTGAAGTGGAATGATCATATAAAATTAATTGTTGGTAAGGCGGGTACCAGGTTGAGATTCATTGGGAGAGTCCTTAGAAAATGTAGTCCATCAACAAAGGAGGTAGCTTACAAAACACTCGTTCGACCTATACCTGAGTATTGCTCATCAGTGTGGGATCCGTACCAGATCCGGTTGACAGAGGAGATAGAGAAGATCCAAAGAAGAGCGGCGCGTTTCGTCACAGGGTTATTTGGTAACCGTGATAGCGTTACGGAGATGTTTAGCAAACTCAAGTGGCAGACTCTGCAAGAGTAGCGCTCAGCATCGCGGTGTAGCATGCTGTCCAGGTTTCGAGAGGGTGCGTTTCTGGATGAGGTATCGAATATATTTCTTCCCACTGCTTATACCTCCCGAGGAGATCACGAATGTAAAATTAGAGAGATTAGAGCGCGCACGGAGCCTATCAGACAGTCGTTCTTCCCGCGAACCATACGCGACTGGAACAGAAAAGGGAGGTAATGACAGTGGCACGTGAAGTGCCCTCCGCCACGCACCGTTGGGTGGCTTGCGGAGTATAAATGTAGATGTAAATGTATTGTTGATTGGGTTTACTTAAAATTGAGGCTTGACTTTTTTGGGCTCATGAACATTTTATTTTATTTGTTATTTTTTTATGTTGTTGTTTCATGTACTGACACGTTCCAATTGGACCCACGGAACTATGCGTGTAAATAAAATAAATAAATAATAATCTTTTTCCATTGATAGACAGTACTCAATGAGCTGGGCCTCCACCTTTGGAGATAAAATAGTTTTAAGCCCTAGTGCAATATTCAACACATCTGTTAGCAGAGGGTTTTGGCACTTGAAGAGTCTTCAAGTATACGCATCAAAAAAAGTTTTGTATGACCCCGGTTATAAGAACTCCTGAAGATAGACGTTGACTGTGGATACTGTATCACAGACACAGTCCTTTTGACTGTTCAGAGATGTCACTAACCCCGCCCAAAGATGTAAATAACCCTGAATGAGCAGCGCCTATTAGACGGAGGTGGTCCGACAGCCGATCAGTTCCAGCCATTCTGCCAGGAAGGACGTACACGTCTCTTGTTGTCTGTAGTTCAACCATCCCCAGACGGTCAATACTGTTGTTCGATCGTGTCCATTGTTACTTTGTGCCAGGAGAGGCTCTCAACCAGGGAAGAGTCCAGGCGTCTCGGAGTGAACCAAAGCGATGTTGTTCGGACATGGAGGAGATACAGAGACAGGAACTGTCGATGACATGCTTCTCTCAGGCCGCCCAAGGGCTACTACTGCTGTGAATGACCGCTACCTACGGATTACGGCCCGGAGGAACCCTGACAGCAACGCCACCATGTTGAATAATGCTTTTCGTGCAGCCACAGGACGTCATGTTACGACTCAAACTGTGTCCAATAGGCTGCATGAAGTGCAACTTCACTCCCGATGTCAGTGGCGAGGTCCATCTTGGCAACAACGACAGCATGCAGCGCGGTACAGATGGGCCCAACAACATGCCGAATGGACCGCCCAGGATTGACATCATCTCCTCTTCACCGATGAGTATCGCATATGCCTTCAACCGGTGAGTGTCGCATATGCTTTCAACCACACAATCGTGGGAGACGTGTTTCGAGGCAACACTGTCAGGCTGAACGCCGTAGACCCACTGTCGACCGAGTGCAGCAAGGTGGAGTTTACCTGTTGTTTTGGGGTGGCATTTTGTGGAGCCGACGTACGCCGCTGGTGGTCATGGAAGACGCCGTAATGACTGTATGATGCGTTAATGCCATCCTCCGACCAATAGTGCAAACATATCGGCAGCATATTGGCGAGACATGTGTCTTCATGGACAATTCGCGCCCCCATCCTGCGCCCATTGAAGAAGTTCGTGGTAATGGCGCATAAGTGGGTCACTTGCTGGAGAGTTTAGATAGGGTGGCCATATTTGTATAAGGGATAATTATCGAAGATTATGGCCCTGACAGCGAAAGCGGAAATATTACATCCGGCACGTAGCAACCGCGGATGGAAGTGCGTATCGAGTGACCACGAACCACGGTCACTGAAGAGAAATTCTAACGAAAAATAAGAGGCCCACACCGAAAAAACGATTACAGAACGGTATGCTGTACTCGTGAACCCCGCCAACACCAAAACAGCACGAAGAAAGGAAGTACAGGGAGACCTGGAATCCCAAAATCACTCATCAGTGATCCAAACGCCCATAAGAGGAAAATGCGGTTCCGAAGCCGTAAAATCTGAACTATGAAGCAATAGAAGAAAGTAATTTGGTCAGATGAGTCTTGGTTAACACAGTTTGCGACTTATGGCTAAATGTTTTTGTTCCTAGAGTGAAAAATGGTTGGAGTTCGGTGAGGATTTAGGCAGCCATATCGTGGTATTCCTTGGGCCCCATGCTTACTCTGAAAGGCATCGTTACTGATAAGAATTATATGACCATTTTGACAGAGCAGATCCATAGTACATTGTTTGTTTCCCAGTGGAGATGCTGTTCTCCAAATCATCGGAGCCTCTGTTCACACAGCACACATCGTCCAAGTCTAATTTTGGAAACACTAGATTGAACTGTCGCATCTCCCTTGGTACCACAGTCACCAGATCTCAATATTATTACCATTCGTGTTCTGCTTTGGAGAGATGATACCTGAAGTTGCCAATACTTTGCAACAATAATGGAAGAAAAGTTCCTGGAAAACTATACCTAACCTGTATTTATCCATTACGAGATTACTGGAAACGGTTTTGAACTCCAACAGTTTTCTTACAGTGTGTCAGGCATGGTAATGTATGGTGTTTTTGATGTTTCCATACATTTGTCGACCCCGTATATTTTGTTTATAAACCGGCTGTGCTCCCGAGGAATTTCATCTCGCGAGCCTTTTACTTTATCTCTCTTTCTCAGTACCTAAGACTCACTCCCACACAGTAATGTTGGTAACGACCATTCTTTACAAAATTTAAGATAGGTTTCTGTTCTTCCTTTATTTTCGAGAAATCTCCTGATGGTATCATTAATTAAACTCCTAAATTTTGATCTAGATATTTTCGTTACGTTACCGTGGTTCCTGAAAATTTAAATTTATGTACTTGCTCCCTGCTCTTATTTTCCATTGCTATTTTTGTCCATACTGCGTTTTCGCACGGAAAACCATGCCCAATAGTTTTAGTATTGATATTGACATGTTACATACGCGACATATTTTGTGTCGTTCATATTATGAATATTACTATAATGGTTAAGTACTACTAAAACTTATTACTCCGTATTTAATACTCACTCTAGTAGTAAAAAAATTACTGCAAGTACGTTTGTAGAGTCTCTGACATATAACAGCTTTTAGTGAGGTAAGCTAATTGGAACTTTAAACTTCTGCATTCACCTCCAGCCTAGCTTTAGAAATTAGGATGAGCGATTAAATCGCGACCCAGATATTAATCGTCGGAATATAACGAGCAGATGGCAGAAAGTGTCTTGGAGGATACTGGCGGTTTGATTTAGCAGCAATGAAGCGCGATTTGCTTGTGTCACAAATGATCTGTAATCCATATGTCATGACTAGCTAGTCGAAAATACACTCCTGGAAAATGAAATAAGAACACCGTGAATTCATTGTCCCAGGACGGGGAAACTTTATTGACACATTCCTGGGGTCAGATACATCACATGATCACACTGACAGAACCACAGGCACATAGACACAGGCAACAGAGCATGCACAATGTCGGCCCTAGTACAGTGTATATCCACCTTTCGCAGCAATGCAGGCTGCTATTCTCCCATGGAGACGATCGTAGAGATGCTGGATGTAGTCCTGTGGAACGGCTTGCCATGCCATTTCCACCTGGCGCCTCAGTTGGACCAGCGTTCGTGCTGGACGTGCAGACCGCGTGAGACGACGCTTCATCCAGTCCCAAACATGCTCAATGGGAGACAGATCCGGAGATCTTGCTGGCCAGGGTAGTTGACTTACACCTTCTAGAGCACGTTGGGTGGCACGGGATACATGCGGACGTGCATTGTCCTGTTGGAACAGCAAGTTCCCTTGCCGGTCTAGGAATGGTAGAACGACGGGTTCGATGACGGTTTGGATGCACCGTGCACTATTCAGTGTCCCCTCGACGATCACCAGTGGTGTACGGCCAGTGTAGGAGATCGCTCCCCACACCATGATGCCGGGTGTTGGCCCTGTGTGCCTCGGTCGTATGCAGTCCTGATTGTGGCGCTCACCTGCACGGCGCCAAACACGCATACGACCATCATTGGCACCAAGGCAGAAGCGACTCTCATCGCTGAAGACGACACGTCTCCATTCGTCCCTCCATTCACGCCTGTCGCGACACCACTGGAGGCGGGCTGCACGATGTTGGGGCGTGAGCGGAAGACGGCCTAACGGTGTGCGGGACCATAGCCAAGCTTCATGGAGACGGTTGCGAATGGTCCTCGCCGATACCCCAGGAGCAACAGTGTCCCTAATTTGCTGGGAAGTGGCGGTGCGGTCCCCTACGGCACTGCGTAGGATCCTACGGTCTTGGCGTGCATCCGTGCGTCGCTGCGGTCCGGTCCCAGGTCGACGGGCACGTGCACCTTCCGCCGACCACTGGCGACAACATCGATGTACTGTGGAGACCTCACGCCCCACGTGTTGAGCAATCCGGCGGTATGTCCACCCGGCCTCCCGCATGCCCACTATACGCCCTCGCTCAAAGTCCGTCAACTGCACATACGGTTCACGTCCACGCTGTCGCGGCATGCTACCAGTGTTAAAGACTGCGATGGAGCTCCGTATGCCACGGCAAACTGGCTGACACTGACGGCGGCGGTGCACAAATGCTGCGCAGCTAGCGCCATTCAACGGCCAACACCGCGGTTCTGGTGTGTCCGCTGTGCCGTGCGTGTGATCATTGCTTGTACAGCCCTCTCGCAGTGTCCGGAGCAAGTATGGTGGGTCTGACACACCGGTGTCAATGTGTTCTTTTTTCCATTTCCAGGAGTGTATATGAACTACACCAATATATGATCAGAGATTATGAATCATTCCCAACACGTTACACAGCAAGTGGTGGTCCCCCTACCACAATAACTCTGTGAAGATAAAGGAATCCCATTCATATTGAGAGAAAAAATAAGGAAAATTATTATTCTCTCACATAGCTGTTGATATACTTTCCGGGATGTGAGGTCGTGGTCCAAGAACTTTTCTGCTCCTTACGTTTCGTCCAGAACTGCGCTGGACTTCCTCAGAGGCGCTGCTCCGCTGAGTCTTGCCGACAGTCGGCAAGACTGAGCGGAGCATCGCCTCTGAGGAAGTCCAGCGCAGTTCTGGACGAAACGTAAGGAGCAGAAAAGTTCTTGGACCACGACCTCACATCCCGGAAAGTATATCAACAGCCATGTCAACCGGTCGTGAAAGCCTTCATTCTACAATTCTCTCACATAGCTTGCAGGCACAGCTGAGAGATATGCTTCTCTGCTAACTACCACAAAAATGGTTCAAATGGCTCTGAGTACTATGGGACTTAGCATCTGAGGTCATCAGTCCCCTAGAACTTAGAACTACTTAAACCTAACTAACCTAAGGACATCACACACATCCATGCGACCGTAGCGCTCACGCGGTTCCAGATTGAAGTGCCTAGAACTGCTCTGCCGCACCGGCCGGATGCTAACTACCAACCAATGTTTCAATGTGGCAAATGAGGAAAATTATAGCCTCGCGAGGAACGGACCACCTGTGATACTTTGGTTGAATTCAGTCTCATTATGAGACGTAACAACGACCCGAGAAATCTCCATGGTTTCAGTGAAACAAGTAAGCAAAACAAAAAAATAGCACGACTGCGATCTGTCATGGCCTATACTCGGTCCTCGCAAAAACAGCAGGAGATGTCGAACACTGGCTCCGGCGCATTTACCAACAGAAATCAGCAACCGCAGCAGCGTTTGTATCTCACTGTCCCTCGGGGCCCCATACACTCTCCTCGCTAACAGGGAACTTCTCCCGCAACTGAGGCCATTCCGCGGTCATTAAGAGTGGAAGCAAAGAAAAATGCTCTCTCTCCTATCGTAACTTTTCCATCCTTATCTAAAACTATCCCTGACAGTCTGCCGTCCCCAGCATCTCTTGGGTGCTAGTCTAGCATCCAATGGGAGGGTGTTTAATGCTCTTTAGATTTTATAGCTTTCAGTCATTCCCTGGCTTACGACTCTCTGTCCCTCTGTCTTCCTCACCAGCGGCCGTCTTCGTCGCCTCCAAAACTGTGCTCCGTTGTAGGTAGAGACGGGACATGTTCGGTGGATTTGAAACATTCTCATCATGGTCCGTTAGAGGCTAAGCATTTTTGTATCCTTTTCCGTCATGCATTCCTATCTCACGTTCAAAACTGGCTCTCTCTGTGACGTAGTGGGCAGAATTTTTCGTTAGAATTTAAACACGGCAGTGGTTCTCTCGTTTTTGGTTCGACATTGGTCCCTCATGAAACCACCTGAGTGTCACGTTAATAATGTTCTGCTTCTGTATGGGGAAGTTTTCGTTAAAATTTGAAAATCAAACCGACGTTTCCACACGTACTGGATCTTTCCTCCCTCTGCCGCGATGATCAGTTACTTCTCTAGCCATACAATCACCCAACTGCTGCTGCTCATGGAACAGGGAATAAAGAAGCTTAAAATGGTATAGAAACACTTCACCCATCTTCCTTGCAACAAGACTCAGTGCAGTCTCTCCAACGTGAATTTAGAATGGCAGACTCTATACGGCGCCACCGGCATGACGCACAGATGGCACATTTTGTGAATCCATATGAAATCAACTAGTACTCAACTTTTGCGTTGTTATTTGACACTGTCAAATCGGAAGACAGAAGATGTGTTACGTTAAAATGTGTGGGTAAAGAATCCTATGTTAATATCGCTGAAACTCATTCATTGATTACTATTTTAGCTCACTGGCGAGCCCCCTTCTGGTCAATAAAAACTGTTACTTAATTCAGCCTGTATCAGCCATCAGGCATTATACATCATGTCATGTACACACTAAAGTAGGTCGTCGTGTTTACATGACTTACAACGTTAGCCAAGGTAGTAATCAATAAAGGAGTTTTAGCGATCTTGACATAGGATCTCCTACCTACACACTTCAGCCGCCTTTCATTACGTATATTGTAATGGTAGCTTACTAAGGAACTCTGTTTATATGTAGGAGTGGGTCTCACGGTCCTAATACAGACTCTTATTATCGAAAGGGTTCCCTACCTTCAGGCGCTAGAGTAGCCGCGAGGCAGCACACAGCTGAATGAGTGTCTAAATCTCTGACAAGTATGTTTTCAATGTGCTCAAAAAAGATTTGTCATAGAGCGATCCTTCTCCGTTTTATTCACGCGCGTGTTAATGCTGCATCTTTCCGTGAGCACGTCACTGCTGGACGCGTAACAGGAGGGCTGGAAAACCATGAAATTCCCGTTGTTGATTCGATTCGTATCGCGTTCAAATTTCGTCGAATGGTTTTGAACTGTCTCTAGGGTTCCACCCTATATACCAGAATAGAAACTGCGGTCGCACTGCATTCCAGACTGGTCAGATCACATTCAATTGGCTTGCAACCCCACGATGTCCTTAGAGTAGGGATGATCTGTCGCTGGGGTGTCAGCAGTGTCGAATGTCGTCAAGAACGTGGTCCTGTTGCTCATAGCATTGCGAGCTGTCGTCTTAGACGGCGCAACGTGTGAGAACCGACGCCCCAGGGAAAGGGCGGTTTCATTGACACCCATTATCCCAAATTATGAAGGCTTTTCGTGCCGATTTTGAATCGCAGTGTGTCTGAAATGTTTGGCTGTGTGTCGCTATTCTGACCTCCATCCCAGAGACATCAAAAGAGGGCGTAAGATTTGGGTAAGACATCGAGTGTGAAGTTCCAAATGGCATTGGTGAAATTTGGTGCCAATGTGTGCTCATTAACCCACCTTACAGTTCATATGAACTTCTGAACTCTCTCCTCTTTCTCGCGTGTGTCGACACTTTGCTGATTGAAGCGTCGACGAGCCAGAGGATGATGTCGCTGGGCAGCACGCTTTTGCAGCATTACAGTGTAACGTTGTAGGCATCTTGGAGCCAAATTTCATGCTTATGCTTTGCAATGGGAGGCACTTACGGGGTTTCGAAAAAGTGATGCCTCTTGTGCACCGTGTAACATACATCAGAAACAAATTAAGAAATCTACAGTAGTACGATTATAGACGGAAGAATTATTCCACAAAATTGTCCTAAAAGCTTCTATGCCACCTTTCTGCAGCATCTCACGGGCATGCTTTGTGCTACCATGATTTGATACACTGCACCGTATTGACTGAGAAACTACTAGTAATTTACATTTTGTTATACTGAACACGACTAAGACTCTTCTTCCTTTAGGTGCTAAGTTAAATGAAATGTATAGTCGTTATTATGAATCAGTTTCTGATACAGATCGTTAGTCTGGTCCATATTACTATTGGTTAGGGGTTAATATTCAAAACAATGATGCAGACATTGTTACACCGCAGATTTGTCTGATTATTATCTACATCTACATCTACATTTATACTCCGCAAGCCACCCAACGGTGTGTGGCGGAGGGCACTTCACGTGCCACTGTCATTTCCTTCCCGTTCCTGTTCCAGTCGCGTATGATTCGCGGGAAGAACGACTGTCTGAAAGCCTCCGTGCGCGCTCTAATCTCTCTAATTTTACATTCGTGATCTCCTCGGGAGGTATAAGTAGGGGGAAGCAATATATTCGATACCTCATCCAGAAACGCACCCTCTCGAAACCGTAATGCAGAGCGCCTCTCTTGCAGTCTGCCACTTGAGTTTATTAAACATCTCCGTAACGCTATCACTGTTACCAAATAACCCTGTGACGAAACGCGCCGCTCTTCTTTGGATCTTCTCTATCTCCTCCGTCAACCCGATCTGGTACGGATCCCACACTGACGAGCAATCCTCAAGTATAGGTCGAACGAGTGTTTTGTAAGCCACCTCCTTTGTTGATGGACTACATTTTCTAAGCACTCTCCCAATGAATCTCAACCTGGTACCCGCCTTACCAACAATTAATTTTATATGATCATTCCACTTCAAATCGTTCCGCACGCATACTCCCAGATATTTTACAGAAGTAACTGCTACCAGTGTTTGTTCCGCTATCATATAATCATACAATAAAGGATCCTTCTTTCTATGTATTCGCAATACATTACATTTGTCTATGTTAAGGGTCAGTTGCCACTCCCTGCACCAAGTGCCTATCCGCTGCAGATATTCCTGCATTTCGCTACAATTTTCTAATGCTGCAACTTCTCTGTATACTACAGCATCATCCGCGGAAAGCTGCATGGAACTTCCGACACTATCTACTAGGTCATTTATATATATTGCGAAAAGCAATGGTCCCATAACACTCCCCTGTGGCACGCCAGAGGTTACTTTAACGTATGTAGACGTCTCTCCATTGATAACAACATGCTGTGTTCGGTTTGCTAAAAACTCTTCAATCCAGCCACACAGCTGGTCTGATATTCCGTAGACTCTTACTTTATTTATCAGGCGACAGCGCGGAACTGTATCGAACGCCTTCCGGAAGTCAAGAAAAATAGCATCTACCTGGGTGCCTGTATCTAATATTTTCTGGGTCTCATGAACAAATAAAGCGAATTTGGTCTCACACAATCGCTGTTTCCGGAATCCATGTTGATTCCTACATAGTAGATTCTGGGTTTCCGAAAACGACATGATACTCGAGCAAAAAATATGTTCTAAAATTCTACAACAGATCGACGTCAGAGATATAGGTCTATAGTTTTGTGCATCTGCTCGACAACCCTTCTTGAAGACTGGGACTACCTGTGCTCTTTTCCAATCATTTGGAACCCTCCATTCCTCTAGAGACTTGCGGTACACGGCTGTTAGAAGGGGGGCAAGTTCTTTCGCGTACTTTGTGTAGAATCGAATTGGTATCCCGTCAGGTCCAGTGGACTTTCCTCTGTTGAATGATTCCAGTTGCTTTTCTATTCCTTGGACACTTATTTCGATGTCAGCCATTTTTTCGTTTGTGCGAGGATTTAGAGAAGGAACTGCAGTGCGGTCTTCCTCTGTGAAACAGCTTTGGAAAAAGGTGTTTAGTATTTCAGCTTTACACGTGTCATCCTCTGTTTCAAGGCCATCATCATCCCGGAGTGTCTGGATATGCTGTTTCGAGCCACTTACTGATTTAACGTAAGACCAGAACTTCCTAGGATTTTCTGTCAAGTCGGACAGCATCAAAAAATGAAAATCTCTCGATTATGATAACTCTGACTAGTTACTAACAGTAACTATAATGTGTAACAAACATTCCTGTTGATTTCCATTGAATTCGTTCTGTCAGGCCCAATACCAACACACCACTTCAGTTCAGGAGAGCTATTACTCTGAAAGGATTTTAAGGCTCATGTTCAGTCACAGAAATACACAGATGTTAGGACATGAATACGGCCTTTTTTTTTTTTTTTTTTTTTTTTAGTAATAGTCTGATGCAGCCAGCAAATCTCTACAGCTCCCACTACTTTCGTGGAAGTTATTCCTTGACGTTTCTCTACATCTACATCTACGTGATTACTCTGTTATTCATTGTAAAGTGCCTGGCATAGGGTTCAAAGAAACACCTTAAAGCTGTCTGTACAATTCCACTCTCGAACGGCGCTTTGGAAAAACAAGAGCTTAAATTTTTCTGTGCGAGACCTGATTTCTCTTATTTTGTGGTAATGATCATTTCTCCCTATGTAAGTGGGTGATAACAGAATGTTTTAGCAATAGGAGGAGAAAACTGGTGATTCAGATTTCATGAAAAGATCCCGTCGCAACGAAAAACGCCACTGTTTTAGTGATTGCCTGATTGACATTCCAATTCGCGTATTATATTTGTGGAACTATCTCCTCTATTATGCAATAATATAAAATGAGCTGCCCTTCTTTGAACTTTATTCGATATCATCCGTCAGTCCCACCTGATGCGAATGCCACACAGCATAAGGCGGAGAAGCTTGGTGTAAGCAGTCTCTTTAGTAGACCTGTTGCACCTTCCTTCTGCTAGTGAATCGCAGTCTTTGGTTTGCTCTACCCACAACATTATCCATGTGATCTTTCCAGTTTAGGTTATTTGTAATTGTAATCCCTAAGTATGTAGTTGAATTTACAGCGTTGAGACTTGTGTGACTTACCGTCTAATCGAAATTTGGCGGATTTTTGTTTTAGTACTCATGTGAACAGCTTCACACTTTTCTTTATTCAGGATCAATCGTCATTTTTCGCACCATACAGATATGTTATGTAAATCATTTCGCAATTCGTTTTGGTGGTCTGATAACTTTACAAGACGGTAAATGACAGCATCATCTGCAAACAATCTGAGAGGGCTATTCAGATTGTCTCCTATGTCGTTAATATAGATCAGGAATAATAGAGGGCCTTTGACACTTCCTTGGGGAGCGCCCGATATTATTTCAGTTTTGCTCGATGACTTTCCGTCTATTACTACGAACTGTGACCTTTCTGACAGGAAATCACGAATCCAGTTGCACAACTGAGCCTATATTCAAAAAGCACGCAGTTTGGTTAGAAGACGCTTGTGAGAAGCGGTGTCGAAAGCTTTCTGGAAGTCCGAAAATATGGAATGAATTTGACATCATCTGTCGATAGTACTCATTACTTCATGAGTATAAAGAGCTAATTGCGTTTCACAAGAACGATATTTTCTGATTCCGTGAGGACTATGTGTCAATAAATCGTTTACTTCCACGTAATTCATGATGATCGAACACAGTATATGTTCCAAAACCCCACTGCAAATCGACGTTAGTGTCCTATCATTCTGTCTAGTCTGTCAGAGTTTTCCATGCATTCCTTTCTTCTCCGTTTCTGCAGGTGACTTACTCATCAGTTCACTTCGTATTTAATATTCTTCTAAGCAACCACATTAGAAATGATTAGATCGGCTTGTTTCCGGTGTCCGGTGTTCACTACCATACAAAGCTGTGCTCCATAAGTTCATTCTCAGAACTTTGTTTCTCAAGTTAAGGTCTATATTTCGTACTAGCCGACTTATTTTGGCCAGAATACCCTCACTGCTCATGACAGTCTTTTTTGTGCTTCCTTTGTCGTGTGTTATATGGCACACAATGTAGTAGAATACCTAACTGCCGGCCGTTGTGGCCGTGCGGTTCTAGGCGCTTCAGTCCGGAACAGCGCTGCTGCGACGGTCGCAGGTTCGAATCCTGCCTCGGGCATGGATGTGTGTGATGTCCTTAGTTTAGTTAGGTTTAAGTAGTTCTAAGTCTAGGGGACTGATGACCTCAGATGTTAAGTCCCATAGTGCTTAGAGCCATTTTGAATACCTAACTTCGTCTACTTGGTGGTAATCAATTCCTACTGCTATGCTTAGCGCTAATGTCATTTCTACTACCTCTCATTATTTTCGTCTGTCTTCAGTTAGTTCCCAGTTCATAATGTGTGCTCATTAGACTGTTCATTACATTCAACAAGTACTGCAGTTCTTTTTCATTTTCACCGGGGATAGCAGTGTCATCAGAGAATCTTATCGCTGATGTCCTCTCAACGTGAATTGTAATCCCACTTTTCAATGTTAATTTTATTTCTGTCATCCTTCTTAGATGTGTTGATTGAACAGTAAGGGCTAAGGACTGAATGGTTGTCTCTCATAATTTTTAAATCGAGTACTTAGTCTTAGTCCTCCAATTTATGGTTCCTTTCGTTCCTTTTACTTCCTGTATATTTGTTGTTTTTCACTAATTTCTCCAAATTTCAAACATAATTTCACATTATCTAACGCTTTTTCTATATCGGCAAATCAAATGAACTCATCCTGATTTCTCTTCTTTCATTATCAAGAGTAACGTAACAGAAGGATTCTGTTGCCTAAAACACATTGAGCGTAAGGACCACGAAGATAAGATACGAGAAATTAGGGCTCATACGGAGGCATGTAGACAGTCGTTTCTCCCTGGTTCCGTTTATGAGTGAAACAATAAAGGCAATGACTAGTAGTGGTAAGGGGTACGCTCCGCCACGCACTGTAAGGTGGATTGCGGAGAACTGATGTAGATGTAGAACATCAGAACTGCCTCTCCAGTGCCTTTACGTTTCCGAAACCCAAACTGGTAGTCATCTGTTTCTCCATTTTTTCTGCAATTCTTGTTCATTATTCTTGTCAGCAACTTGAATGTACCGGACGTTAAGCTGCCTGTTCATTAATTCTTGCCCTTATCTGCTCTTGCTGTCTTCGAAATTGTATCCATGATATTTTTCTGAAATTATCATGGTATGTCCCCAGTGTCATTGATTCTATACATCAACCTCAATATTCCCTTGTTTGCCACATCCCAAATTATGGATTTAGAAACTACGAAGCAAAGTAAAATAACACTTCCGCCTTCCAAAAGGTCTGTTGTTGTAAACTCTCATTCTAGTACTTGATACCCACATCTTCCACATGGACTCCATTTATGCTTCTTCAGTCACGTCCTCAGAAAATTTCTCCCCCTCGAAGGTGGTACAACACGGGGAAATCGCTCACGTAGACGACTTTCACAATGGGCAGAGTCTCATGGCCCGGCACCTGGGAACGAGCATCGCAGCACAACCGGTCAGTAGTTTCATAGGCATCTATGGAAAGTTGTTGAAGGACGATTAAAAAACGATTACGTGACAAAGTGTGGTATATGAAAGCCTCATTACAGAAAGTGGGCGTCGCAGCCAGCACACATTGTTGAACATAGGGTTCCGCAGCAGACAACTCCTATACGTTCCCATCTCGATACAACGCCAATGTTAGTTGTGATTGTAATGGGGCGGAAGCATCTTGATTGGACCGTGGATTAATAGAAACGTATCTGCTGTTGAATCACGTTTTTTGTTACACCAGTTCTATGGTTCTGTCATCTAGGCCAAGGTTCGTCGAAACATCTGCTGCTCAAATGTTCAAATGTGTGTGAATTCATAAATGACCAACTTGCTGAGGTCATCGGTCCGTAGACTTACAAAATACTTAAACTAACTTATGCTAAGAACAGCACACACACCCTTGCCGGAGGGAGGACTTGAACCCACCACTGGAGAGGTCAAGCAATCCGTGACATGGCGCCTCGAACCACGCGGCCCAGCGCTGTGCTAAGGATGCAGGTCGTCTTGGGCCGCATTATGCTATGGGGGACATTTACGTGGGATTCCATGGGAACTGCGGTAGTAATCGGAGACATTGCAACAAGTGTGCACTTTCTCAAGATTGTAATGGAAACTCTGCGACCCTTCAAGCTTCAAATCATCTGCTACAGCGTTAGCGTCTTCCAGCTGGATATCTGTCCCTGTCACATGGTCAAAATCAAGTTACAATGATTTTAGGAGCTTGATAGTGAACTCATGTAGATGTCTTGGCCACCAGATCAGGGGCGCTATCGGGCGTCAACTCCGTGTCCACAAACCACCGGCGCACAATGTACGGAAACAGTTTCATCTGTGCGTAGACATCTGATGCCACACACCTCCGGAAGGCTAGCAAAGGACTGATCGAGTCCATGCTGTGAAGAGCAGCTGCTGTACCGCGTTATATAGTTGGAACAACATACAGTTATGATACCTCTCAGAATACGTAATTAGGAAAGTTTTGAAACTGTTGATAAACATTTTTAAAAAAATCCTGAAAACCAATTACCACAATACTAATAACTTGATGAGGTATATACGTACCCCTAGTTCCCACACAAGCACACCAGGAAGAGTGTGTGTTCTCCATAAGGTGGTTCAAGGATTTATGATGGCACTCGACCCCATTTACCTGCATAGCTAAGTGATAGAGTCTTTGCCTACCATGCAGCAGGCCCGGGTTCGATTCCCGAGTGGCTTGAAGATTTCCTCCGCTCCTGGAATGGGTGCTGTGTTGTCCTCATCATTCTTTCATCGTCATCGTCGACGCCTGAGTCACCCAACGTGGCGTCACCTGAAATAAGACTTGCTCCCGGCGTCCGAACTTCCCAGGACGGGTCCTCCTGGTCAACAGTGGCACACGATCATTTCATAAGGAAGAGCTCAGCAAAAATACGGAATAATCGTAGGTGTCACTTGAAGTGTCCAGAGTTGTACATATTAGGGAAATTGTTATGAAAGATGTTTATATGACGAGTGATGATAATCTGCTTGGTATATTTGACAGTTTATTTGGAATATTTGCCACTATGAGCGTCCTTGCATGGCTAAAGATATAAGTCACGTGTATTATTTGTCTAGTAGAGGTAGAGTACTGGGAGAGCGAGGGACACGGAAGAATTTATCGTCCAGAGAAGGAAAGAAAACATTGTGTCACGGCAGAATGAGGAGCTTGGATGGCGGACGTACCGCACAAAGAACTGACGTAATTGAGGACAGAGGATGATTTAAGAGGATTTTATAGAGAGACGGCTCATTTCGAGAAAACGTAATTTTCATCGAGTTAATTTTGCTGCAAGCGCTGCCTGCAGTAGATATTGAATCCTACAAAAAACGGTTAATTTGCTAATGCAGCACGATAAAGAAAACGAAATAAGGTAAGGCAATTTGCCGCGCAATGATTTATTTCAGGTAGATGCAGCTTAGCACTTCACATTCTTGCAATGCGTAGGGTCCAAATGAACATTTTGAGAGAATATTAGGAACGATATTCATTTACAAAATTTCATAAAATTCAGGGTGCGTCTTATAACAGGGCACAGATTTCGTTACGTAATAGTTAGCCGATGTGTGTGACTTTTTTTACACAAACAAAGCAATTCTAAGTACTATCGACGACCATTCTCTATATTCAACCTCATTTACAGATCGTCACAAGCAAGAGAGTTTAATTGAGATTACACATATCAAAAGAAATTTGCAGTCTTACGTTCACGTTTAAGAGCAGGGTAGCAAAGGTGATTCTACACCTGAGTACATGAGCCATACTCTATCAGAAATTCGAAGTCTCTCAGTTACCAAGTAAAACGTAATAGTGGCATTATAGTCAGCCAGTTACAACTGTAGAATCATACTTAAGAGTTTCCGTGTTTCATTGCTTCCTAAAAACGTTTAGTAGAAGTCTTATGTGTACTCCACTGGCCACCGCATCCGTTGGGTAGCTTATCCTTCGAGAAATTCATTCACCTGACTAGTTCGTTACTGACCTGCATAACACCTCGTGAAGAGGGTGTCTGGAGATATTGCTAGAGTAAAATTTCATATAGCTAGTTAGTTTGTTAATTAGTTATGTACCATTGTTCACGATTTACATCAAAATGATGTGGAACAACTCACGTTATGTACTACCTGTGCATTGATAGTTGACTGTATGGCTACTGGTTCGAAATTTACGAGAGGGTTTAAATTTAATGATTATGTACAGGTTAATCTTTGTCAAGAATGTAACAGGTACTTAAAGACAAAGCAAATGTTTTTATCTTTTATACTAAGCATGTTACTGGCGATAAATACTCGAATGCTAAGCGGGAGTGTCTCAGAAGAAACGATTTCAGATTACATTTACATTTGCTTTCCTACCATTTTGTACGAAAACTACCATATGTAAGGGAATTATATAAATTTTTTAATGAATGTATAGACACTAGTTCAACTACCAGAGATTAATGTGTAAAGCATTTGCCGAACAAACGAAGCTTTACGCTCTTCGCTTACTAGTTTTAGAATAAGTTACCTTTCGCTGTTATCCTGTCCTGGTGTTAAGACGCGTTGTGCCATTTCTTACTGATAAAACTGGGCTAAATAATGAAAGTGATTTTGAAGCAGAGCGATTTTGTCTTTTGTGATACCATGGGTCCCAGCTCCTGAAATTCTGGAAAATTGTTACTATTATTTTAATTTCATACAGAGAATTTAGATGGAGGCGACGATCTTCAAGGCGACGCTGCTCAACAATAGAGGTACGTGAATGTGTTCATCTTTTTCCTTTCGTGGCCGCTACCGTCAATTTCAATATATTTGCCGCGACATTCAGAACCTGCGGTCTTTCTTTTCATTTAATTTCAAAGTCCACGCATTTACGTTCTAAGATAAATAAATGCATTTAACTGTAATTCTTTTTATCCAGGCCACGGGGGAAGATTACACTCAAAATGTACATGCCTCTATCCCGTTCGTATGTTCGCATACATTTGAGTGTGTACAAGCGTAACTATATTTCCTACACAGTATTAACGGTTCTTTTTATGACCACTCATTCGCGAATGTACGTGCCCTCTTATTTGATGTAGTCAGTCGGCCGTATTCTTTAATAACATTATTTTTAATATTCGGTGGCTTAGTTACCACAATTGATCTTTCACTGCGTTGCAACAGCGCTTCGCGCGAAATATTTATTACGCGACATCCACAATAACTTTTATTTCAAAATTTCGACGACCGACTGAATAATGATTTTTCCAGAAACAACAATAGCAAAACAAAATAATATAAGAGGACGCGTTTCAAATGCTGACCGAGTGCCATAACGTTTGTTAATTTTCAGAAAAAATTAGTACATATTTTAAGTGGAAATATTTAAGTAATTTTTCTCATCCATTATTGCTACTATAATCAATTGTTTCTGTTACATGTTACGCTAACTGCGTATAAGATCACCGAATTTACTAATGAAATCAGCCCATAAAACTCACATATATCCATAAAACAAAAATTTTGAAAAATGGAGGAACTTCTGGAACATCAAATTTTTAGCCGGCTACTAAGAAAACGACCGGCAAAAGAAAATACATAAGGTAAGAGAAACAGCACTACTACCCTTTTAGTTGACCTAAATGTGGAACTGAATAGCATTTTTCCAACGCCCACAGCGTAGCATGCATTTTTTTTTTTTAATTTCATTTTCCTTAGATGATTTGTAGATTGCTGTTCGTAATATACACGTGAGTGCGTCACAAGATGGCGGATCATTTTCATTGATTGCACGCGTATAAGTCATTTATCAGTCTACTGTTTTACCAGGGACATATTTTGCTACACTGAATTACGCGAAAGAGCGCGACGTCATCTGTTATTTGTTTACGTGTAGTACGAGCCGTAATAGTAGTGAAGTTCGGCTGCACGCTAGTTTACGATTACATACAGCTATGGTGAAATTAGGATCATAAACCAAAACGATGGATAATTCGTCAGATGAGGAATCAGTTGCTGAACCTATACCTGACACAGAGGTAGAAAACATTGCAGATACAGATATCGCAGTCGCAGCGACTAGTGGTACTCAGTCGCAAGCGACAGAAGAAAATATATCAACTCTAGAAACTGTACTGGATTCCGCAGATGTACCAGGTCCAGCATAGCCAGGCATGATGCAGATGTTAAGAATAATAACAACACAGATAGGGAATGTAACAGCCCAAATGAATGCACAGGCCGAAAATGTCACAACGCAGATAGAAAATGTCACAGCACAGATAGGGAATGTAACAGTCCAAATGAATACACAGATAGAAAATGTCACAGCACAGATAGGGAATGTAACAGACCAAATGAACAAGCTAGACAGTGATGTAAAAACCCTTACTGAAATCCACAATAACCTGACGTAACAACTGACACAACTAAAAAGAGAGGTAGCGGATAGGGTAATAGAAATGGTGCGTGAAGATCTAAACTGTTTGAATTGGGATAGGCCTACTGATAATTTGAAAACTACAGTTAAGGATGAGCCGAATCAGATAAGTAAGTTAACTGAAAATTTCAATGCCATGAGTGTACAGCAAACCGAGCTCAATACAAAAATGCAGGAAGCTGTAAATCAAGTTGAGGACTTGACAAAACATCAGAAACAGCAATTCGACGACTTTTTAGAAGAAAAAGACACACACATAAACCGTACTCTAGAAACAGAGCTACAAAAAGCAATAAGTAACACAATGGAGCAAGTATACACTACGCAAAACACATCTGTAGTTAAACTGAAAACTGACATAGGCCAGATACAGGAAACTTTGACACAGTACTTACCAGGTTGGCAGAATCAAATAGTCGGGCAACTAAACAGGAAACTTGGTACAATGAAAGAACGAAACCAACATGCAGCAGGAGAACTTGACAACATACCCACAGGTAAGAGCGATGGTGCCGTCAGTGAATATCCTACCCCGAATGTACATGTGTATTCACCAAACTATGAGATGTACTTCAACCAAAGACACCCTGACGAAAGAAGGGAACAGCAGATAGCTGAACCCACTTTGTCATCAGTTTTGTTAGAAGAGTGTCTTATAAAACACCGTCAATTTCAAGTGTTGATCCCGGAAAAAATTCCGTGCATCCGTCATTCAAAAATGTATTGCCTAAAACGTGGTAGGAACAGCAAAACATACAAATGTTACGGGTTATATCCAAGGCGATGGAGCGTTATGGGAGATGGAAAAGTCAGAAACTTGTAAGACATTAGAACAGTTTGAAAACGAATATCTTTCAAAGTATTGGTCACATGGCGTGCAAGAGAGATTAAGAAAAGCCTTATTCAACCTTCAACAATATAATCAAAAATTTGGATCACTCCAAATGTACTTTGAGAAATATTTAAATAAAACAAGATTCTGGGATGAACCAGTGACACACACGGACGTCCTACGCTTGCAGATTGCAATCTGAAAGCTAAACTACCGCTAAATATTCGGGAAAAGGTAGTACAAGTACCCGAAAGCAATTTGGAGTACTTTCTGTCTGTCTTGGACTCTATTGACTTAATTAATAAAGACTCAAGACAAAGCCACACCAATCAAAACAATTGCCGTAGCAGCGGTGGCAACCAGCCTTCGCAGCGCCAGCCGCTGTACGTCGTCAACAATGTAGCGTGCGCTGCTGAGTCACAACCGGCTTTTGTCGATTCCGCAGGAGCAGCGCATATGCCAGGCCCGAATACGGGAGGCAATTTCAATAACAACTATAATCAAAATTTTAATCCGGGATTTAAAAGAAAAAGAAAGAATGGGGACAGAAACTACTCTGGCTATTCCGGTAACCGGAAGCGAAACTGGAATAGGAACGATAACGGGAATCAATGGGATAACGCTCACAGCAATTTTCAGCATCAATTTAGCAACAACACGGCTAACCCACGAAATGCGCAGTGACAGTACCCGATTAGCAATCACCGCTATGAGTCCCAAGTTCAAAGTAAACTACGCCTGTAAACTTAGAGCAAAATCATGATCGCAATGTTCAATGGAGTAACACACGTCGGGGGTGAATATTATAGAAGTGACGAACGAAACACCTACAAACAGTAATAATGGGGCGTTAAACTAAACGTGGCCTCATTATGTTCCCAAATGTTGCCCATGGATAGCCGTGGGGGCGATGCAAGGTAAGACAGGTATTGATCTCTATTACAGAACAAGCTCAACGCCATAAGAAACTTTTGACAAACAGCTGCATGGTGTTACCAGATTTATGGTCAGAGAAAAAGTGTTACTCAAGACCCATGTGAAATCTTCTCTGTCAGCCAAGAAAAACGCTAAGTGGCAAATAAGATATACTGGTCCGTATATTATTGTACATATTCTGCATTACGGATGTTATTTACTTGCGTGTCTTCACAATTGTAAAATCAAAGGACTCTACGCACACGGAGACTAGGGGAAATTCCACCATGTTTAAGTTTCACACTTTATATCGATCTATGCACACGAGTGAAATAAGTAAACTATGGTAAAAAGAACAAATACGATTAGGTTAAAGTAGTTATATCTTCCTATGCAGGTACGTGAATCAGAGCATTTCACTAATTCTCTTTACATTTGTCAGTGGTTGTGGACTCAATACACAAGCAAGCTAGGACATACACGTCAATTGATGATTAGCAATGTTAACATAGGATGTACTTGGAATGTTGACTAAATAGTTTCTGATCACAGTGGTATTTTAGTTTTAAGTTTATGTACAAAGGATTCTGGAGCGAACATTTAGCAAACATCTCGGAACAAAGTAGATGCAAATTCTTTTTTTTCTTTCCTTTCCAGTTTTGTTTCAAGATTTTAAGGTACAGGGTAAATTACAGAAAATATTGGACTCCCTAACGTACATAAGTATACGGTCACGCAAATACATGCCATGTGGCAGAGAGAATATTTTTTTTTGGCGTGTCCACACCACTAGGCTTTATTTATGAATATAGCGAGCAAAAGGATATTAATTTTTTACGCTCCAATGATGATATCATTGCTGGCTGCTAATGAAAGTTTAGCGTGTTATACACCATATGCACGACACCATGATCTAGTAAGGTGCATCCAAAGACAGAGTTCAGGAATAAAAACAAACTAGTGCGATCCTACTGAAATAAAAATAATTTTTCAACTTTATACACACGTTTGAGTGCAAATACACTGCTGAGATACGATTTGTAAACATGACATGAGGCATACTTAATACCGTCTCTTCTAGAATAAAGTAAAAGAAATATGTACGATGTAAGTTACAGGAAACTGACGGGCAGAGAAACTGGATAATGCCGAAACAACCTTAATTCTTTACAGGCGGCGTTCATGGAGATGCTACGAGACTTCAATCGCCGAAGAGAAGCAACTACACTACTGGCCATTAGAATTGCTACACCAAGAAGAAATGCATATGATAAATGGATATTCATTGGACAAATATACAGGGTGATTCAAAAAGAATACCACAACTTTAGGAATTTAAAACTCTGCAACGACAAAAGGCAGAGCTAAGCACTATCTGTCGGCGAATTGAGGGAGCTATAAAGTTTCATTTAGTTGTACATTTGTTCGCTTGAGGCGCTGTTATTTATTTATTTATTTATGCATTTATTTTACCTGGCAAGATTAGGGCCTTCAGGCCCTCTCTTACACCTAACCAGGCATACTCAGATTCAACAAATTTCAGTTTCTACAGAACATTAAGGACATATAACATGTTATACAGTATTAATGTTAAAGAAAAAATAGAGATTATAAAAGTAGTACAATGATAATTATAACAATCAAAAAATAATTATAACAATCAAGAATAATAATAATAATAATAATAATAATGACTATGTATATGAAAGTAAACAGATTTTTCTTTTATGAATGTCAGTCCTATTGCTAGTTGGGAATTTTCTCGTTATATTCTTGCAGCTTGTGAGTTATTCTCTTCAAGCAGAGACATAAGACGATGGAATGGGGTGAAAGAGATATAGAAGAGGTAGATAGGTTAGAGGAAGAGAAATAGAATGGTAAAATTCGAAGCTATGATGGAGAGGAGAAAGAAAAAGATGAGAGGGGCACAACAATGGTGGCTATACCGTCCCTAATATGTAAGTCTTGAGTTCCCTCTTGAATGCTGAGTGGTTTTGGATAAGACGCAGATCACAGGGGAGCGCGTTCCATAGTCGTATGGCTGAGATGGAGAATGACACGGAGAAAGATTTTGTGTTATGTAAAGGTACAGCCAAGATGCTAGACGTATCCGATCTGGTATTGCGGTTGTGGAATGATGAGAGGTGTTTAATGTGAGAAGATAAGTATTGGGGGCACCAGTGGCTAAGAAATCGATGAAGAAAGCACATCGTGTGGAGATCGCGTGCCTTATGAGGGCGTATCCAACCTAGCTGGGAGTATGAAGGACTGATATGATCATACAACCGTATATTGCATACGTATCTAACGCATGCATTCATCACTAGCTCGAGGCATCTCGAATTTTCACTACTTGTGCCGTGTTGAACTACATCACAGTAGTAAAGATTAGGCAAGACTAGTGTTTGGACTAACTTTTGTTTAACATGGGTTGGAAATATTTTTCTAAATTTTTGAATTGCGTGTAGGGAGGAGAGCGATTTCCGGCAAGCTGTGACTGTTTGTTCTTCCCAGTTTAGGTGTTCATCCAAGATTATTCCAAGGTCTTTTACTGTTTTTTGGTATGGAAGTTGGGTACCATTGAGGAGTATTTGAGGGACTGTTTCGCGAAAGTACCGACTGATTAACTTTGGATGAGATATAAGTATGACCTGGGATTTCTTGGGGTTTAGTTTCAGACCTAGGTTCTGTGCCCATCGAGAAACAGAGCAAAGATCTGCGTTCATACTCGCTACTGCGTCAGCAATGTTCTTGGGGCTTGCACTTATGTACAGTTGGATGTCGTCGGCATATAGATGGTAGTTGCAGGAGTGAATCACTGAAGAAATATCATTAATGTACAGTGAGAAGAGTAATGGACCAAGGACGGAGCCTTGGGGAACTCCAGAGCGCACGTTTTTCCATGATGACTTTTCCGACCCACAAATGACTTGTTGACTTCTGTTTCTGAGGTAGCTGTCGAACCAGTGTATTGCGCTGTTTGAGAAATTCAGCTGCTTCATTTTAATTAGTAATATATCGAAGTCAACTGTATCAAAAGCCTTGCTAAAGTCAAGCAGTGTTAGGATGGTAGCTTCACGTCTGTCCATAGCATGTTTAATGTCATCAGTTACTTTGATTAATGCAGTTGCTGTACTATGGTGCTTTCGAAAGCCTGACTGATATTTGTCGTGGATGTTATGAGTTTTGAGGTAATCAGTCAGCTGTTCATGGACGATGTATTCTAGGGCTTTAGATATTGCAGGAAGTATGCTGATCGGCCTGTAGTCACCTGGCGACTTAGGGTTGTCAGTCTTGGGTATAGGTTGAATTAAACTTTGCTTCCACTCAGTAGGATATGTACTACTGACAAGAGACAGGTTGAAGATGTCTGTGATAACTGGAGTAATAGTGTTTACGACGTTCTTAATCATGCCAATGCTCACTCCATCATTTCCTACTGCCTCGGAAGAGATTCTCATAATTGCCTTGTGTACTGTGCCGGTAGTTACATGTTTTAGGAAAAACTTGTCTCTCGAGAGATTGATATCTTGGGGCTGGTAATTTGTCGCTGCGTGGCAGTTTACATCTGTTGAGAAGAAATCGTTTAATTCTTCTGCAGACGTTTGATAAACAGCGTCAGATCTTCGCTTCCCTATACCGAAACTGCGCAGCTTTTTCCACAGTGCAGCAGGTTTTGATATGCCGCATACGACAGAGCGGGCATGTCTGATTTTGGCATTCCTCACGCTTTGCTTGGTTCTATTTCGGAGTTTCCTATAAGCTTCGTACGCCTCGGGAGTTGGGTTACGCTTGAAGGTCCTATGTGCAGCATCACGTTTATTCATTAACTGGCGTAATGCAGTGGTGAGCCACGGAGCGGGAGCTCTCTTTACCTTGACAGTGCGTTGAGGAGCATGTTTATCATGCAGTGCAATAATTTTGCGACATAATTCCCGAATTTTTCCGTCTAAAGTCTCTTCATTGCTTATATCATGCCAAGGGATGTCTGAGCAATCCTTTTGAAGAGCGTCATGGTTAACATTTTTTAGGTTTCTGTAGGTTACCAGGTGAGATTTTTCTTTGGTAGTATGTACTGAGTAATTTAAGAATATCACGTCATGAGCAGAGAGTCCTGGAGCGGATGTCTGATTGGCGCGAATTATTTTATCTGGTCGCTTTGTTGCTATTATATCTATGAGTGTATGGCTGTGTGGCGTGTGATGAGTTGGGTCCAGCGGTGTTAAACTCATATCATTGGAGTGGAACAGTCTCTTTAGTTTTTCTGCAGAGGGAGATTTTAACTGTAAGTCGATGTTTGTGTCGCCCATAATGATTATGTGTTCATACAGTGTCACGAGCGAGGACAGGGCAGACTGAAAGGAGGACATAGCACCGACGTTTGGAGGTTTATAGATTACTCCAATTAGCAGTTTCTGATTTGATGTATTTATTTCGAAAAACAAGAACTCTGCTTCCCCTTCGCCCTTTGCGTCCGATGTGCATAGTATAGTAGGTCTCAGATCAGAGCGAACATAGGCACCCACACCACCCCCGCGTCGTGTTTCACGATCTGCCCTTAGGAGAGAGTAACCAGTGATTCGGATAGCGTCGGAAGAAATGTTTGGTTTCAACCAAGTTTCAGAGACGAGGATAATATGGAACAGCGATTGGCAGAACAGGTCACAGAACTCGTCGAAGTGAGCCGTTAGCGACTGCGCGTTCGCGTGGGCCACAAAGAGCCCGCCGCCGGAACCGGTCCGTCCCATTGTGGCCGCCTGTAGGACCGAGCGCGCTCCGTCTACCTGCTGGCCGGAAGAGGGACAAAAGCTGGATTTCGCGGGGGAAGACATATTTACAGGTGTGTCCAAGGTCGTGACTGACTCAAGCGTCTGTGGGCTAAAGGTGAAAGACAAGCTGGAGGTATCGGAGAAGGGAGCGAAAAGAAAGATGGAAAGTGGCAGTAGTGGTTTCGAAAAAGATAATAGTAGTAGTAGTGGTAGTGACGAGGATGAAAATAACAGATATAGAAAGGCGGTTTTAAGGAGATTCCTGTTAATGGAGAATGTTAATTCCCGTTTGACTGACAATATGAATATACATGAGCACTTATGATAGACAAATAAATAAGCAATATTTATGTGAAACAATTGACTGATTTTAAATAGAGTACTTATGGTACATATAGAAATAACGAAGCAATATTTACGTAAAAAAATGAAAAGAAAGAATAAAAATTAACTTATATTAGACAGAGTACAATATGAGACTGTGTCTCGCGAGATTTCGCTCAGTCTTTCAGTTCGGACATGTTCGTCACCGTTTTCCTCCCTCCTTCCGTCTTGACTACGATCCTGCCATCCTGGGTCCAAACATTTTGAAGGCCGAACTGTGTGATCGCAGTGTTCAAAACTTTTAGTCTTTCGCGCGTCAGATCTTCCCTCAGGGTAACCCCACTCTTGGCGAGTTTTCTTTTCTGAGCAAACACTTCAGCTCTTTTCCGATATGACACAAATTTAATTATTATGGGCCTGGGTTTCATCGCACCTGGTATCCTGCGCCCAACACGGTGGCTTCTGTCAATATCGGCCACGTCGATCTGCACGCCAAGTTTCTCACGCACGAGGCTAATGGCCAGGTCGTCGGTGTTTTCACGATCGTTTTCAGCTACCCCGAACAAGCGCAAGCTGTTCCTTCGCTGATACTGCTCAATTTCATCGGTGGCCGCAGACAGTTTAGCTTCTAGGTCGGCGGCTTTTTTCTCTTGTGCGGCCAGGGACTTTTTAAGAGACTGGATTTCGGTGCTGTTGCGCCCGACAGACTCTTGCAGTTTGTCCATGACCGCGGCCGTCACAGAGTCCGTGATGGATTGCACTATTACGTCTAGCGTGTCTTTACTGTGCAGCGCCGCACTCACCTGGGACCGGACGAGCTCCCCGATGTCGGGAAGCGAGGCCTCACCTGCCGCCGGAGACCGGGCGCCCGCGCTGCCTGCGCCCCTGTAGCCTCGCCTGCTGCCGCTTACTCGTGCTCTTCCCATTTTTCACTCACTTATCACTTATCACTTGTGGTAATCAACGGAGAACAACACACCACGGCAAGTAACGCTTGTTTAGTCGGATGCACACGTTGTGGACTGTCGCACTTCTCTGTAACACCTTCAATGAGCGGAAAAACTCGTGAGCCAAAGAAACGCGCGTCACTCAGTGGCCGCCAGGCGTCAGCGTCAGTTGATGCTAAGATGGCGACCGCTCAACAGAAAGCTTTTTGTGTTATTGAGTACGGCAGAAGTGAATCGACGACAGTTGTTCAGCGTGCATTTCGAACGAAGTATGGTGTTAAACCTCCTGATATGTGGTGTATTAAACGTTGGTATTCAAGCCAATAAAGTTTTTGGTCCCTTTTTCTTCGAAGATGCTACTGTAACTGGACTACAGTATCTGGAGGTGTTAGAGAATTGGCTGTTCCCTCAGCTCGAACAAGAAGCACAACAATTCATATTTCAGCAGGATGGAGCGCCACCACATTGGCACTTATCTGTCCGTAACTACCTGAACGTCAACTACCCGAGGCGATGGATCGGCCGCCAGGCAGCCCGTGACAGAGCACTTCATCACTGGCCTCCAAGAAGCCCTGATCTTACCCCCTGCGATTTTTTCTTATGGGGGTATGTTAAGGATATGGTGTTTCGGCCACCTCTCCCAGCCACCATTGATGATTTGAAACGAGAAATAACAGCAGCTATCCAAACTGTTACGCCTGATATGCTACAGAGAGTGTGGAACGAGTTGGAGTATCGGGTTGATATTGCTCGAGTGTCTGGAGGGGGCCATATTGAACATCTCTGAACTTGTTTTTGAGTGAAAAAAAAACCTTTTTAAATACTCTTTGTAATGATGTATAACAGAAGGTTATATTATGTTTCTTTCATTAAATACATATTTTTAAAGTTGTGGTATTCTTTTTGAATCACCCTGTATTATACTGGAACTAACATGTGATTACATTTTCACACAATTTGGGTGCATAGATCCTGAGAAATCGGTACCCAAAACAATCACCTCTGGCCGTAATAACGGCCTTGATACGCCTGGGCATTGAATCAAACAGAGCTTGGATGGCGTGTATAGGTACAGCTGCCCATGCAGCTTCAACACGATACCACAGTTCATCAAGAGTACTGTCTGGCGTATTCGTGCACCCAGGTTCGTCGTTGAGTACACCATCGCTGGCGCTCCTGTCTGTGGTGCAGCGTCAAGGGTAACCGCAGCCATGATCTCCGAGCTGATAGTCCATGCTGCTGCAAACGTCGTCGAACTGTTCGTGCAGATGGTTGTTGTCTTGCAAACGTCCCCATCTGTTGACCCAGGGATCGAGACGTGGCTGCACGATCCGTTACAGCCATGCGGATAAGATGCCTGTCATCTCGACTGCTAGTGACACGAAGCCGTTGGGATCCAGCAAGGCGTTCCGTATTGCCCTCCTGAACCCACCGATTCCATATTCTGCTAACAGTCATTGTATCTCGAACAACGCGAGCAGCAATGTCACGATACGATAAACCGCAATCGCGACAGGCTACAAGCCGTCCTTCATCAAAGTCAGAAACGTGATAGTACGCATTTCTCCTCCTTACACGAGGCATCACAACAACGTTTCACCAGGGAACGCCGGTCAACTGCTGTTTGTGTATGAGAAATTGGTTGGAAACTTTCCTCATGTCAGCACGTTGTAGGTGTCGCCACCGGCGCCAACCTTGTGTGAATGCTCTGTAAAGCTAATCATTTGCATATCACAGCATCTTCTTCCTGTCGGTTAAATTTCGCATCTGTAGCACGTCATCTTTGTGGTGAAGCAATTTTAATGGCCAGTAGAGTATATTGCTCTTACGGCACTACGACTTACGATCTACGTTACAGAATATTACCAAGATCACTTAGAAGTACACTACTTGACAATCAGCAGCACCAGAAAGTTTTAATAATTGGTCTTATCTTCAGCATGAGAGTGCCAAGAATCAATGCTGACTTTAGAGCAGTGTATGCACTGATTTTCTATTATGTTTACAATATTTTGACCAATCTGAGTTGGAAAAGTTTTGGGAAGAATTAGAGTAAGAAAGGACTTAGGTCATGTTTGATATAATGTACAAGTGCCTGTGATACAATGATGCAGACAAGTTAACATGAACAAACACAGACACAGTCTCATAAAGCAGTATAGCATATAGCGGCCAAGCTTCATTATCAGTCTGTTGTTCGTACTGCCTAACATTTTATTTTTCCTATTTATGTATGAATTTTAGTATAGTGATTTATTTATTTATATGTTTAATTTTAATTTATTTCTACTGGTTTTTGATGTGTACCATGCGTTGTTACACTCTTGGGTGACGTAAAGATGAAATTCTCTCCCCCCTTCCCCCCCCCCCCCCCCCCCACACACACACAGTAACTCGCGGGTAGTAAATGAACAGATTCTGTCGCACTTGGAGACAATTTGTGTAAGCACTTTTTGTGCATTCATTTTTTGTAGTGTCATTTCACTGTGTAGATGTGTCTATAGCACGATTCTAAGTTAGGGAAGTGCTGTTGTTCACAAAAACGTGTTCTGTTATGCCCTGTGAGATGTCAGATAGTATCGCGATTGCGAACTGTAGTACTAGAGGCACGTATGTTCTGTGAACACATTCACCTACCAACTTCTATAATGAAATATTTTGAGCAATATGTACCCCGATAAAGTTTTGAAAGAGAATACATGAGAAAACAACGAACGCTACAAAATACCAGCCAGTGGTCTCATGAACAAAGTTTTTTTATTATTATTATTTGGGACAGAATGAAAATCAACGGGACGGTGTATATTTACTCAACGACAGTGAGTTATTCAGTGTCAGTGACATGTGAGATGTACGCATAGGAACCAGTGACAATACTATTATAGCACAAGCTTTCTCCTTCGAAATAAAAAAGACTTGGTAAATCGAGGAAGCCTGTTACGGCACGAGTTTTTGTGCAAAGTATAGGACAGTGTGCCGTTGGCAAACTAAATAATAAAGTGCAGTGCTTAACTTCGTGCAGTGACCCGTAGGAGGTGCCCTGTGGTCCCTTCTCACAGCCAAGGTGTACGACGAGTGGAAGCAGATGCAGTAGTTTCGTAAACGCTACGAACGCTGCACAACCAACACTTCACGGGAATGTATTGATCGGTGCGCGCGACATCGCTATCCGACGGTGTTTGCACTACTGGACTCCAAACGGTGTGTGGCGTGCCGCCAAACTCTTTGTTGCGCGTGCGGTTGCTTGTAACTGACACATTATTGATTGACAGCGTGAAGCTGGAGGGCAATTTGAATAGGAAGCAAAAATCTACGTTCAAATGGACGCTCACCATAGTGCAAAGAGGCGTAGAGACTCGATTTCCTGACATACTAAATAAAGTCTTACCACTACAGCTCATGATTTACATCCCACGTTACAAAACAAAATACAAAAAACGACACCCATGTTCATTGAACAGTACCCATGTTTGTGTATATGTTAGTGTTAAGCTAGAATAAGTTCTAACTCTGTGAATTTCATTTGTTACATGTTTATCTTGCTCATGATGAGACAACAATGAAACCCAGAAAGGACATTAGCAAATAGATCCTGGTGTAAAAGAGGGAGGAAGTGGAGAGCATAAGCAATTACAAGGAAGAATTTCTCCCACTTGGTACTCCAGATACCCCTGCAGCCATACAGCCTGGATCGATACACTAAAATAAACGACGTTCTTGTAAAACTTTCTTCTTTTCAGCAAAAATGTAACTGCAGAATCATAGAAAAGACTTGTGAGATGTAATTTTATTGTCAACGTGTGGCTGAAGATGTTTTTTATACGTAGGAACAATGACACTGTGCATCGTCGTAAAGAACTGAACTAGAAATTTGATCTAAAAGACGATGTAATATAATTTCCAGGTATTTGATCAAAAATACGATGTAATGTAATGTACATGTATTCGATCTAAAATACGATGTAATGTAATATCCATGTATTTGTATCAAAAAGACGATGTAATGTAATATCCATGTATTTGATGTAAAAGGTGATGTAACGTAATAACTATGTATTTAATGTAAAGGATAGCAATTTTTGCATCTGGTATGTAAGTACTTTGTGTGCCCTAGTGCGTACGTTTTGTTTTCCTTGCTAAGTACCAGTACCAGCACCAGAACTATATAAACTAAGTGATGAAAAGAACTCCATTAAAGAAATGAACAATGCCATCTAAGTACGTGTGTAGAGGAGTCAAGAACTACCAGTGTTCAAAGTGGTTGGGCTCATTGTCCGGAGTTTGACACTTCCCCGGACAATTCGCCCAAGGGGGCAATGTAGAGGAGTCATATAATTTTTTTTTAATGAGTATATAGACAGTAGTTCAACTACCAGAAAGTAATACGTAAAATATTTGCTGAGCAAAAGAAGCTTTACGCTCTTCGGTTATTAGTTTCAGAATAAGTTACCTTTCGCTGTTATCCTGTCCTGGTGTTAAGACGTGTTGTGCCATTTCTTACTGATAAAACTGGGTTAAATAATGAAAGTGATTTTGAAGCAGAGCGATTTTGTCTTTTGTGATACCATGGGTCCCAGCTCCTGAAATTCTGGAAAATTGTTACTATTATTTTAATTTCACGCAGAGAATTTAGATGGAGGCGACGATCTTCAAGGCGACGCTGCTCAACAATAGAGGTACGTGAATGTGTTCATCTTTTTCCTTTCGTGGCCGCTACCGTCAATTTCAATATATTTGCCGCGACATTCAGAACCTGCAGTCTTTCTTTTCATTTAATTTCAAAGTCCACGCATTTACGTTCTAAGATAAATAAATGCATTTAACTGTAATTCTTTTTATCCAGGCCACGGGGGAAGATTACACTCAAAATGTACATGCCTCTATCCCGTTCGTATGTTCGCATACATTTGAGTGTGTACAAGCGTAACTATATTTCCTACACAGTATTAACGCTTTTTTTTATGACCACTCATTCGCGAATGTACGTGCCCTCTTATTTGATGTAGTCAGTCGGCCGTATTCTTTAATAACATTATTTTTAATATTCAGTGGCTTAGTTACCACAATTGATCTTTACCTGCGTCGCAACAGCGCTTCGCGCGAAATATTTATTACGCGACATCCACAATAACTTTTATTTCAAAATTTCGACAACCGACTGAATAAAGATTTTTCTAGCAATAACAATAGCAAAACATAATAATATAAGAAGTCGCGTTACACATAACCACCTACTTTCAATAAAACTCCAGCAAAAATCCTTCTCCCAGAAACTGGAGCCTCTACACGAGCCTTAGGAAACCAAAGATGTAGAAAACAAATATGTTATTGGGGCAAATGATTACAGTTTGTAGTGACTGCTTATTTAATTTCTTTCTGGACCACTGATATTTTCGGTAATAAGTTATAAGGAACATTTTTCTTCTACGGTTCTAACTGTGATTGACATCATTCTTTTCAGATTCCAACGGATTATTTATGATAAAAGTCACTGTAGAAGTTTCATGTTGCTAAGCTTCAGTTAGAAAATTTGATCTCTTGAAATTGTGGCCAAAAGATGATTGTGTAACTGCATATGTCATTTTCACTGGGCAATCAACATTTTTTTCCTCTGATATGTCAGGTATACGTTAAAATTATGTTAACAGTAGAAGTATACAAAAGATACTTCGGTAGCCAAATTAGAAATTTTTAGTATAAAAAGGTGTTGAATCATGTATTTTTGAGAATCTCAGTAACATATTTCTCCGATTTCAAATTTCCATCAAGATGCGCACCGAAATACTTTGCAAAATTTTTTAGTTTTCGCTGATTCTTGTTGAAGAGCTTATGATGGTGTAATTTTAAAATTTTCGCTGATTCTTGTTGAAGAGCTTATGTTAATGTTATCTCATGTATGTATCTTCCTAAATAATTTCCCTGTCTTTGGAAGTTCACTTCTTATTCTAAAAATGGAAAAAGATGTTGAACAAATATCCCCAGTATAAGAGAAGCATTCCTATTGTTCCACCTAATAACCTCCAAACTCGTCCTTCTCCAAGATGATGGTGTAACTTTACCGTATACCGCTCTCCCTCCCTCCACACCATTGTACGACAGTAATCGTTTTCTAAACTGAATTTGAATTCATCTGCCAAATCACATTCCTTTATTTATTCACAGTTAATTCTAGTGTTTGCTAATTTCACAATAAACTGTTTGCATTTCTGTGAGTGGAACACACACCGTCCAACGTAAGGCTCTGATCAGTTCCTACGTTTTCCCCGATATATGATTTGTGGGAAATCTACAATTCTTAAGCAGATATAAGCTCTGCAAAAAATCTTGTTTCGCAAAACTTTGAATGTCAAAGTATAGTTACATCAGCAGCCGGTTGTTCTGTGTAGTGGTTATTCTTCATCGTTCATGTTCTGATAAATGACCGACATTTCCTGTGTGACGGCACCGTAAACAAAATATTAAAATGACCCTTGATGATGCACACACCGCAGTTAAGATTGCAGTATGTGTCTTACGTAATTCTAGTCTCGTCAGACGGTTCTTTCTGCAAGAACATACTGTAGATGGAAATACAGACTCCCGTAAGATATGATGGACTGTGATACAGTTCTGTTGAAATCGTCGCTCTTTTCATAAATCTAAGATCGGTTGCGTCTGTTCAGGGTGTTCTAAACCGATTGTCTCAGCAAAACTGCTTTTTAAACTATAAACCAAAATTCCACCAAATAAGAGTGAGTTCTAGTGTAATAGAACTGGCATTTTCGATCACCAAATAAAACAGTTGGAAATTATTTGTCCCTTTCCATATCGATTTCTTTTATTCCCATGTTATTCAACAGCTTTCTTCATGTGATTAAGGCTTTCGCATTTCGTTAGTGTTTCACAAATATTTTCCACCTTCACCATACAGTATTGGAATCTTAGTCATAGTGAGTTTACAGGTTTTGTGTGGGATGGCTGCTAAAAACAAATTCGGCAAAGCTTATAATGAGAACAATGTTAATCTTAATTTCGATACTTCTCTAGAAGAGAAGCAGTTTAGTGTTTCAATCTAAAGTAACAAAATAACTGGATTTTGACTACTAGTTCCAATTAAAGTACGATGTTCTAAGTAATTAATATTAAATCGGATAACGTATTTCAGGTGGACTTGTTACGGAATCACAGTAAGTAACAACTGTTTATTAATTAAAACATAGGTAAAGATACAGTAGTAGCTCTTGCAATACTTTGTCTCGACAGAATACAATTTGAGATTTATAATCATCTGATCCAATGAAATCGTTTGGTATGCATCACGATAACATTCTGTTTGATTTTTATCTTGGCCTTTTTTTTTGTATGTTTCTAGCCCTTCCACCAACTTTCAACCCACTTCAATCAATGTACCATAAATAAGCCTTATATGCGAACAGAACAGGTAATTTGTGATTGACTCCCAATGTCATTTGGATGTACTGAATTATCTGCATAATTGGCCAGCAGCGTGGTTTAAAATCACATTAAATATAATTTGTTCCATTAAGCTCATTATTAGTGTGACGTAGGGCTTGTCTGATGTCATGGTGATGAGGTTTCATGCCACTAGACTAAAAGCAGCAGCTTCCTCAGCTGAACTTGGGCGGTAGTAGCGTTTGAGGGGACAGTCGTGGCACGCTGTCTACCAGTGTAGCGAGAAGACGCTTTGACAGCTAGAGGTATATGGATCTTTCAACATAGCGCTACATTGTGTTTGGTTAGGGCGACACTGATGCTGGGGGGATTTTCAGCACGTCCCACTAGTGTTACTGTATTAACACTGAACATAAATGAACAAAAATTACTGAAGGTTCTTGTTTGAATTTATGTAACCAAGATCAAGTTATACATAAAAGTGGACACGTGCTGCATCCCTCGAGAACCAATGAGCACACGATATCCATGGTAGTTGTGGATATGGAAGTCTACGTTATATTGGGGGCTCATGTTAATGTTGTTTCAAATAAACAATGGATAGATCTCAGTATACTCAATTCTTTCGTTATAAGGGAACCAAATACCTATTTCTATAGAGAGTACTCCCATCTTCCTCGGAGGACACGATTTCAATTTGTGGAGAAATCTTTGTTTAATTATAATTTTGTTTTTCATTGTTAGATAGCCTGAAACACTTTGCAAGGGGAAACTCGATTCGTAGTAGGCTGTAATATGCTTTATTGACCCTATGTTATAGGCCCATTTCGACGTTTATGTCATTTTCAAGCACTTAAAATAAAAACGTACCAACATGCAAAATATTGTAGCTGAAGTATGTTATTTGGAAATATTACAAGATGTAATAACAATCATGTTACAAACATGGCGTAAGCCGCTTCCTCTATTAACATCTGATTTATGCTACTTGATATGGGATATAAATCGGATTAATATTCCACATATCAACGCATATTTCACGTATTCCAGGTGTGGACGAAAGCCTAATTCCTTACATTACACTACCACATGTCAAGAAATGTTAGCTGTAATCACTCTGTATATAAACCGACAGCTACAATCAGCTGCTCATTAAAAGTAAATTAGAGGTGAACTTAAGACAATGTTGTATTTCATCTGTGCAGTTATGATCTTATCTCCAAACAATTTGTAGTTAACACTCTTTATATAAATAATTAGACTATTTTGATGTCTGTATTGGATGTGAAATTCTATGTAAAACACTAGCTATATATTACTATGCAATTTTCTGTGTGGTTTGAGTCACATAAACCATGTTGATAGTCGTCTTGTTCTATCAATGGATGTACAATGCATATGTATGTGCACCTTTAAGTATGAATGTTCTACTGTGTCTTCTATAATTGGATATAGACGTTTGTATCTCTTAATAGCAAAGACTGTCATTCACTCTTATATGTCATAGTCAGTAGTCAGCGATGTCATCTGTGAAGTATGTCTTTGACAGCATTAATGAACAGCTAATTGTAACTGAAGTTTCTATAATGAGTGCTAGCCCTTATTGCCACGAGGTCATGCAATATAAGGACTTAGTTTTCGTCCACATATTATGGTCTATACAGACTATGTGAGATGTTGCTTTGTATGTTGAATAGTGAAGTGGTTCATATACAATGTCAAACACGATAAGTCATATGATGATTATGAACATCTAAGTAGAGGAAACGGCTTATGTTTGTAACACGATTGTTATTACATCTTGTAATATTTACAAATTATGTATTGATGCTACACTGTTTCCCACGTTAGTATTTTTTTATTTTAATTTTTGTCGTTTATAAATGAGCTAAACGTCGAAATCGCCCTACCGGGCAGTTAATAAAGGCGATAACAGACCACTATAGATCATGTATTTCTGTATTACATTTCTTAAATTATCTTTTTTCTTACCTGAATTAGCTTTCCTGTATTATTTCCAACTTTTTCATACCAGAAACCTCGTTTCCATTTCTATATATTCTCTCATGTAATAAATTATTGTAACTAAATGTTTATCATATAACAGAAACTGGTCAATGAGAGCCATTTCATGAGCCACACATTTCTGACTCGTCTTGCATGCTTGTGAAGACGATCGTGTGTCTCCCTTACTCTCAACGAGTAAGGAAACGAGAGATGAAACAATGTGTTCATTTATTTTTATTGTATAAGTCCTTCTCATTACCCATGTTTCCTGTAAATGACCATGAACGAATCACTGTGTGTGTGTGTGTGTGTGTGTGTGTGTGTGTGTGTGTGTTTGTGTGTGAGTGGGCGCGCGCAAGTAGATTTCAAATGTTTTTGCGGGGAATCAGAGTTAGCAAACGTAGTCTGTAGTCATCTGCCGTCCTAATCTTGTGGGGAGGTTCAGCAGGGGCATTGTTGGTCAGAGGGATATTTCCCCTCCAAATGTCCGATGGTGGAACCATTTTTCAGCCAAGTGCCACATTCAAAGCTCTGACGTAAAGCAAGTGAGTGAGCAGACATACTTTCATGAACTGTCTTTTTCGGATGTGGATACAGGTACTTGAATGTGATAGCACAGTTTGCAGAAGTGCTTAATTTGTGTTGGGGAAATTTTCCACTATGCCATATTCCGATTCTTTTAATAAACAATTTTCGTTGAGAGTAATTGGATTCTGAATGCTTTGTTCAGGGTTGATCTAACACCGCATGTGTCTTTAGTTCAATGTACTAGGGATGTCTCCCTCTTCGCTGGTTTGATCGTTTACCAATCCGTGCATCATGTGGAGAATGTTGTGCTATATTCAGTGTGGTTAACTTCAGTGAACCTTTGTCTTTATTGTAAAGAACTTTATGTTAGATACACATGTGTTAGTAAACACACTGCTTTCAGACAAAATTGCTATGCATTTTATAGACTGCAAAAATGTGGCCATAACGAATATCTACTTGAACAGAGAATTGATATTGAAAGGTATGTGCTAAGATCTGATCAGGGTAGATCCAGAAAATAAAGTCCATATTTTCCAACCGCAAGGTGGAATCAGAATAATATCTTTGAATAGGAGGGTCTTTGATGGTTAAGAGATTGGGCGTGCGGATTAAAAAACTGGTGAGTCGCAGCCAGGTGTTCGGAGGAAACAGACGTGTGGTGACAGCTTTAAGGTAAGGACTCATGCTGTGCAATTACACTGAGCAAACTTTAGCACGAAAATGAGAGGAGATATATAATGATTTCAAAATGGGTTTTGTTGGATAATGTTCAGAGCTAGGATTTGTATGTCCAAGGTTTGACATAGTAAGCGTTTTGTAAAATTTTTAGTAAGAGTGATTTGTGCTACAAAATGTTGGAAATGGTAGTTTTTGTGTATGTCTTGAAATTTTAACAACATATGTATTGAGATCAACATTGTGTTTAAATCTGACAGCATGAATCATAATCCACATCCTTTGCTTGTATTAAATATGAAAATGAGTAGTAAAGTAAAGCTACCCACCAATGAAAGAATGTAAAGAAATTGAGGTGTCTCTGCAATATATATGTGCAGTTTATGGTTTGAAATCGATTTTGGTATAACTGAAGTTATCAGAGTAAAGTTATTTCAAATAACTAATTTCATGCCATTGCACAACTGGCATTATTCAAGGCACGATACAATTTCATTAATTAAACAACAGGGCAAAAAGTTAATTTTTCAGTACCATCTTAATGCCATTGCACAAACGGCATTATCCTCTTAAGCTTGATTGCTGAGTCAAATACATGTTCCATTACTGGAAAAATGGAAAAATGCAAGAAACAAGTTCGCACACACAGTCAGATACAGGTTGGTTGAATGATTAACTTGGAACAATTTCATCACTGATACTTTCACTAATTAAAACGAAACAATTTTGGTTAGATAGTTCCACTTTTAAAGATGAATTTTATCCATTACACTTCCATTTGGCGACATCCTCTGTGGTGACGTTCTTGGATATATTTTCCAAAAGTGTGGACTTTGTTTGCGAGCATTCCTTTGCCACCACTGTTTCAGCTGTGCACTGCATTGCTAGTTGGATAATATTGCGTTTGCTGCTACTATTGTGAATGTTTATTTTTAGCTCTGTTTTTGCTTGTACTGACTTTATGTGTCTATTCTAATTATTTTACTTTTTGTGTAGAAAATACCGTCTTATGAATTACGACCATTTTGAATATTTTATCCGCAAAATTGTCTCCCTCAATATGTCTAAAACAAATCGACAGGGTAATAAAGTACTGTTACACAGTTCCTCAAAATCGCGTTAGCAACAACAACCAGACAATGACCTAGTTTTGTCATCTAACCCTCTTACTTAACAAACTGGTCAGGAATTTGACAACAATGCTGTGGCAAGTAATGACGCCACAGAGTCACAAAATTCCGCATCGGTTCCTCTTCTGCCTCTGGATTCTCAGAACGCAGTAAGCCAATTAGAAACAGTTTCCCACGACTCCTTCATGTAAATTCAACCTTCACAAAGCCATGTGGTTCATTCTGACTTCCAGTTTCTCTTGCAATATTCTTCCACAGACAGAGAAATTGTTTCATCTGAGAATTCTCAAACAGTTTTTAGCAACCCTCCCCAACAATAAGACTCGCAACACCCAAATCCCGAGGTTACATCCCCAGCTCTAGTTGAAGATAAGTTAGATCCTTTTCTTCGACTACTGAATGAACGTGACACAAAGTGTGATGAACAATTTGCTCAATGGCGTAAAGACAATGCTTATTGGGATGAATACCTTACTGGTAACATTCAGAAATTAACCCAAACTATAGACACACTTAAAGAAGTAACTGACAATAAATTACAGGATATCACCGAAACGCATAAGCGTGATATTACGGACCTTAGCGACAGAACCAATGCAGTACTTGCACCTGAGTCTATTGAAAAGTTACAACAAACTTCCGCTGCTCATTCTGAGAACATACAGGTCTTAGAATCATGTACTGAATCAATGACATCTGACGCCGCTCAACTTAAAACAAAGGTCAGTGAACAGGGTGAGCAATTCCACTCACAATTAGAAAACATAACGGAAAGAGTACCGACTTTGGAAACTCATGCAGAAAATGAATTAGATCAGACAACCCAGGTTCCCCTTTCGAGAGACAACTGAATACCAAGCTGTGACTAAATTTAAGAGTAAACAAGTCACTATTAACGAACAACAAAAACTCAACTCAATTCGTAGTAAACTTTCCGATATTCAGCAACAATTGTAGGACGACAGTGCGCCTCGTAATTTTATCCCAGAAAAGTAGGAAAATCCGTTGGCATACCAGTAACAACAGCCCCCATTCTTATCTTCACGGGCTCCATTTGCACAATTTAACCCTGTACAAAGTAATACCTTCCCAGGCAATTTTCCTTTACCCCATGATGCTCCTTCTATTATTGTGCTAACTGCACAGATCCCTCCACAAAATTCTGGTCCAGAAGACCAGGGGGTTATGAAAGGTATGTGCTAAGGTCTGATCAGAGTCGATCCAGAAAATAGTCCATAGTTGCCAACCGCAGGGTGGAATCAGTATAATATCTTTGAGTAGGAGGATCTTCGATGGTTAAGAGAGCTGGCCGCAAGCAGTAAAAAACTGGGGAGTCACAGCCAGGTACCCGGAGGAAGCAGAGGTGTGCTGACAGCTTTAAGGTAAGGACTCATGCTGCGCAATTACACTGAGCAAACTTTAGCACGTAAATGAGAGGAGATATATAATGATTACAAATTGGGTTTTGCTAGATAATGTTGAGAGCTAGGATTTGTATGTCCAAGGTTTGACACAGTAAGCGTTTTGTAAAAAATTTTGTAAGAGTGATTTGCGCTACAAAATCTTGTAAATGGTAATTTTTGTGTATGTCTTGAAACTTTAACAACATATATATTGAGATCAACTTTGTGGTTAAATCTAACAGTCTGAATCATAGTCCACATCCTTTGCTTGTACTAATTATGAAAATGAGTAGTAAAGTAAAGTTACCCACCAATGAAAGAATGTAAAGAAAATGAGGCCTCTGTGCAATATATATGTGCAGTTCATGGTTTGAAATCGATTTTGGTATAACTAAACTTATCAGAGCAAAGTTAAAATAACTAATTTTATGACATTGCACAACTGGCATTATTTAAGGCAAGATATAATTTTATTAATTAAACTTCAGGGCAAAGTTAATTTTTCAGTACCATCATAATGCTATTGCACAAACGGCATTATTCCCTTATACTTGACTGCTGAGTCAAATACATGTTTCATTACTGGCAAGATAGAGAAGTGCAAGAAACAAGTTTGCAGACACAGTCAGATGCAGGTTGGTTGAATATTTACTTTGGAAAAATTTTATCATTGATACTTTCACTAATTAAAAGGAAATAATTTTGGTTAGATACTTTCACTTTTAAAGATAAATTTTATCCATGATACTTTCAATATTCATTGACTAGTTTTTGCATTTTAACATACTGTTTGCAACCGTGCGTCCTTGACTTAACGATGTCCACTTCCTTTTTTCTCATTCTTTACTTGGCATAATGGGAGTAAATCATAGCATTAATCGTTGCCCACTCTTTCAGTATACAGTTGAATATGGCTCAAACGATTGTTGTCCCATATCTTGGAACACTGATGCCACGAAAATGAGGCTCTGTCCAGGAACAGTGATAAATGCATCCTCATTGTTAGACTGTGGTATGAGTTAAGCGACCTTTCAATTAATAATTATGTGTGTATATGTTTCCACCATGGAAATGTTGTTTGATAAATGTTTTTCGAAGTGTTGTCGGCGGAGGTCCTCTGTTTTGGTCTGAATAAATTGTCACCAGTTACTATAAAACAATTTTGCCATGATTTTACCATCATTCATACCATTTCTCATTCAGCCACAAGCACCTACCCTCGAAAGTTCGACGCCGATAGAATATTAGTATGACTTTATAAGAAAATAGAAACCAAAACAAATTATGTGCAATAAGATAACGAATCCGCTATTTTCGTTGCGTTACCTTCTCTGAGATGCTTCTGTATCCATTGTGCTAAACCGCTAATTGATTCATTTGCTCTGTTATATTCGAGTATATTAATATTTCTGTAGTAAAATTGTGTTAAAAAGTGAATGTGCCATAATCGGAGGCGCTCCTAATTCTTCGATAAATGTGCGAAAATCAATTCCTTCATTTAGCGTCACTGTCAAGAAGTGTAATAACAAACCTTATAATCCCTTTCCACATAGAGTTTTTTGTTATGTATACAACGTGTTACGGTATCTGTGATTTTGTTAACGATTTACAAACAAGATGACCTATTGTGACAGGTCCTGATGGTAAATATTTATTTACAGTTATCTTCATCTGTGCAAAAATGACCTCGGTGGCTCCTTTGATTCACATTGCCCTTGAATTTTTTTTTCGGCAAGCATTCCACCTTTACTACCTTCTTTGTGTTCATCACTGTTTTCCTTATAGTTCCCTGTGACATTCTCCGGAGGCAGCGGAATCGATCGTCCTTCCTGTGATACACGGGCCTTAGAGCACTGCACAGTCTTCATTGTTTTCGAGGTGACCCCATCTATGTTTGTTAGACAACAGTAAATCCGTTGTGTTGTACATTGATTCCCTCCAAATAGTAGGAACAGCGAAGAACATGAAACTTAATTCTCTTAACCAGCCTTTCAAGACTGTAGTGCGTGAAAACAGCAAATGTTGGTTTCCCTGTTCTTGCTCTAGTCACAATACTTAGTTCGCAGCACTTCTTTACAAGAGGATTGAGCTTTAGTTTTTGCTATTTCAGAGATAACTCTTCACTGACATAACTAACAGAATTTGCGCTATTTACGCTAGTATGAGTCATTCTTCCTCTGAATTAACAAAAAGCACAACAAACTTTCACAAACTTGGAACAATAGGCAGTGACTTTCAGCAATTTAAGGAACTCTCAATGGTGACCTTCGAGTGTCAACAAGTACAACGTAATTCTGAGCGTTCAGGCGTGACTCACTGCCAAAGGTGACAAACGATATCCATTCGAGGATCATCTGTGGCAGTTCCTTGTACATTTTTCAATTGTTTTTCAACAGTTAAATCCGCAGAATATTTAAGTTAAACCAACGAAAAATAAACCATACTCTCTGTTTAAAACGATTCTGATAGAGAACAGCATGTCATGCAAACTGAGGCCGATAGCCGAAAACAGATTTCATATCCGACTTCAACTCCCAGGACGTGGTACACAGAACCTCTCACATTCTGTGCAACAAAAGTGTTTTGTGACCAGTCTAACATTACATAGTCTATTGAGAAGATTCAGGCAAAAGGAACGTTGTGAATTACGGTTGGCTGTTTCATCGACGTGACAACCACGTATTATCGTTTGGCTTGAGTGAGACCACATGTCAGTAGGCTGTTTAGGTTTTTATGTTAGTAACGCCACGTAGCGCTCTGTATGAAAATCACTGACTGTGCTGTGTGCAGTCTGTGGCTGGTTGGCACTGTTGAAATATTCGCTATTGTAGTGGTGGGCAGTTGGATGTGAACAGCGCATAGTGTTGCGGAGTTGGAGGTGAGCCGCCAGCAGTGGTGGATGTGGGGAGAGAGATGGCGGAGTTTTGAGAGCGGATGATCTGGACGTGTGTCCACCAGAGAAAGAGTAAATTTGTAAGACTGATTGTCATAAACTAATATATACATATATTATGACTTTTGAACACTATTAAGGTAAATACATTGTTTGTTCTCTATCAAAATCTTTCATTTGCTAAGTATGCCTATCAGTAGTTAGTGCCTTCAGTAATTAGAATCCTTTATTTAGTTGGCAGTATTGGCGCTCGCTGAATTGCAGTAGTTCGCGTAACGAAGATTTTTGTGAGGTAAGTGATTCATGAAAGGTATAGGTTATTGTTAGTCAGGGCGATTCTTTTGTAGGGATTATTGAGAGTCAGATTGCGTTGCGCTAAAAATTCTGTGTGTCAGTTTATTGATGATCTGAATAAGTAAAGAGAGAAATGTCTGTGCACGTTCAGTTTTGCTCAGCTGTTTGAAAATCATATAACGTAAGAGGTTTATCAGCACAGTGTTTCATTAATTTTTCTAAGGGGACGTTTCACACAAACAGAACGTGAGAAGCACATATTTTCGTCTGGAATGAGTTAGGCCACAGACCTGATACGTATATTTCGACGATGCCTGGTGTTTTAGAAAATTAGAACTTTTTTGAAAAAGGCTTAAGGACGAAATTAATATAGTGGAATAAACACACTATATACAATCAAATTCCGGAAGAATGTTTTCGAAAATCATTTCTTTATGTGTGATAGAGTATAGTGATGACGCACGGGTGTACATTAGCACAATCAATTTTTGACAGCACAACGTTTACAGAAGAGAATCACCGATTTTTTATACCTCTGTATGCTGTCGGCAGAATCAATTGAAACCATATAATTCAACAGACAGAGTAAACTAGCATACGGTGTTGGCGAAATACTATGCCCTGCTTGTTTTGACCTTGAATCGTAATTACTATGTTTACGCACACTGTAAAATCACTATTTCTCGCGAAAATACGTGTTGAAGATTGTTCTCTTTTCGGAGGTGTGAAATACACTACTGGCCATTAAAATTGTTACACCACGAAGATGACGTGCTACAGACGCTCAATTTAACCGACAGGAAGAAGATGGTGTGATATGCAAATGATTAGCTTTTCAGACCATTCACACAAGGTTGGCGCCGGTGGTGGCACCTACAACGTGCTGACATGAGGAAAGTTTCCAACCGATTTCCCATACACAAACAGCTGTTGCCGGCGTTCCCTGTTAAAATGTTGTTGTGATGCCTCGTGTAAGGAGGAGAAATGCGTGCCATCACGTTTCTGACTTTGATAAAGGTCGGATTAAAGCCTATCGTGATTGCGGTTTATCGTATCGCGACATTGCTGCTCGCGTTGGTAGAGATCCAATAACTGTTAGCAGAATATGGAATCGGTGGGTTCAGGGTGGTAATACGGAAAGCCGTGCCGGATCCCAACGGCCTCGTATCACTAGCAGTCGAGATGACAGGCATCTTATCCGCATGGCTGTAACGGATCCTGCAGCCACGTCTCGATCCCTTGGTCAACAGATGGGGACGTTTGCAAGACAACAACCATCTGCACGAACAGTTCGACGACGTTTGCACGAATGGCAAAACGACTTTTTTTCGGATGAATCCAGGTTATGTTTACAGCATCATGACGGTCGCATCCGTGTTTGGCGACATCGCGGTGAACGCACATTGGAAGCGTGTATTCGTCATCGCCATACTGGCATATCACCCGGCGTGATGGTATGGGGTGTCATTGATAACACGTCTCGGTCATCTCTTGTTCGCATTGACGGCACTTCGAACAGTGGACGTTACATTTCAGATGTGTTACGACCCATGGCTCTACCCTTCATTCGATCCCTGCGAAACCCTACATTTCAGCAGGATAATGCACGACCGCATTTTGCAGGTCCTGTACGGGCCTTTCTGAATACAGAAAATGTTCGACTGCTGCCCTGGCTAGCACATTCTCCAGATCTCTCACCAATTGAAAATGTCTGGTCAATGGTGGCCGAGCTATTGGCTCTTCACAATACGCCAGTCGCTACTCTTGATGAACTGTGGTATTGTGGTGAAGCTGCATGGGCAGCTGTACCTGTACACGCCATCCAAGCTCTGTTTCATTCAATGCCCAGGCATATCAAGGCTGTTATTACGGCCAGAGGTGGTTGTTGTGGGTACTGATTTCTCAGGATCTATGCACCCAAATTGCGTGAAAATGTGATCACATGTCAGTTCTAGTATAATATATTTGTCCAATGAATACCCGTTTATCATCTGCGTTTCTTCTTGGTGTAGCAATTTTAATGGCCAGTAGTGTAGTTGTCGACAACTAGTCAATAATGGACCACAATGTTCAACGCTGGGACGAAGCAGTGTTTATAATTTGTATTACAGCATTTGAGCTCTTCCAGTGGTAGAAGAAAATATCCTCTAGTATTCTGAATCGTATATAAAGAACTCTAGCATTAGCAATGTTTAGTAGAGTACACAATACTTACAAGTAAATCCTCTTATGCATTTACGTATTTTCTTTGTAAAATGCATCACATGTCTTTTACTGTTTTGATAAATCGTGTACATATTGGTTTTTAGCGACTGTTCTCCCCTTCCGCATTTCTTTGTATCCATAACATTGCATAGATATTTTTGTTTTAATTTACCTTTCGTTGTACATGATACTGTCTGAAAAATGTCTGCGTATTGAAGTTGTATATTTACTCCTGAGACATTTTCTTATGCCTTCCAGAATTGTGGAACGGCTATGAGCATCTGATAGAACAGCTGTTAATGGCAGTTCAAGAATTTTCACAAATAAACGTGCTGTTTCTAGAGAGTTCACAAAGAGTCAAAGGTCAGACAAGGTAGCAACAAGTCGATTAAGGTATTACCAGACGATTTCATCAGAAGAAGACGCTTTCGTATCATCATTTAACTTTATCTGGTATTACACAGTATCTTCTTTATCTGGAAAACTTTGACAAGTGCAAAGGTACTCTTGTTACAAGGTAAATAACTGAATAATCTAGTAAAGGCGAATTGTGAGTGACTCAACATCTTCAAGTGTTCTTGTCGCCGCGATTTGTGGCCGTTGGTATACACTCAGTTTATGTCTCTGCAGCAAAATGAGCTGCTAGGTTGTCTTTCCCTAAATTCTTGAGAAATTTCTTCAGACTAAATTCACAACCGTAACTGCCATATTAATTACCACCACAGTGAGACAGAAAGTAAAAAAAATACGGTCGCAGGTTCGAATCCTGCCTCGGGCATGGATGTGTGTGATGTCCTTAGGTTAGTTAGGTTTAAGTAGTTCTAAGTTCTAGGGGACTGATGACCTTAGAAGTTAAGTCCCATAGTGCTCAGAGCCATTTGAACCATTTTTGTGCTTATAGTGAGGTGTTATTTATGTGTTGTGCATGAGAGGAGAGAGAAAATGAACTAGGTGCTGGCCCATAGAACCAAAGTATAGCAGGGCTTAACGTCACCATCCGACGGACTTATCACCATCAACAGTGTCATGCGCCCTCACTTCATGAGATACTAAGGTGAGGTTTAGAACTTAATGTAGTTGCTATTATTAGGAATTTTACGTCAGCACGTCTCCTCCCTGCTGGCCACATACTGGAGGTGAAATATTTTCCACCATCAGGCTTCGAGCCTCTGAGTCGTGTGCCAACGGACGGCACGCGTTAGCAACCTCAACTAGATAGACAAGTTGTTGATGAAAACGATCATTCCTACAATAAATCCTTAGAAGGGTAACGCAGTAAACCTTTGTGCTCCATGAATGACCATAATTACAATTATTTCTGTCACAGTGTAGGTATTTCGCCTCCTTCTACCGAAACGTGGCTATTTGTCAACTTTGTAACCGATAGCTATGGACTAGAGTGATCCATTTGTACTTTTATGAAAATGTTACCAAAGCAGATTCTTATACATTAAGGCCCTGACCGAAACACCAAGGATTTGTCCACCTTCATGAAATACCGTATAGTATGTTATTAATACACATATAAAAAACAATTTTGCAGCACCCCAGTTCCCAGAACTCTAAGATAGATTATTGTATAACAGACACAGCCCCTTTGACTATTCAGAGAAGTCACTAAACCCGCCCAAATATGTAAACAACCATGCATGAGCAGCGCCTATTAGACAGCCAATCAGTTCCAGTAATTCCGCAAGGAAGGAGGTACACGGCTCATGTTGTCTGTAGTTCAACCATGCCAAAACGGTCAATACCGCGGTTCGATCGCGTCTGCATTGTTACTTTGTGCCAGGAAGGCCTCTCAACAAGGGAAATGCCCATACGTCTCGGAGTGAACCAAAGCGATGTTTTTCGGACATGGAGGAGATACAGAGAGACAGTAACTGTCGATGACATGCCGCGCTCAGGCCGCCCAAGGGCTACTACTGCAGTGGATGAACGCTGCCTACGGATTATGGCTCGGAGGAATTCTGACAGCAACGCCACCATGTTAAATAATGCTTTTCGTACAGCCACAGGACGTCGTGTTACGACTCAAACTGTGCGCAATAGGCTGCATGATCCGCAGCTTCACTCGCGACGTCCATGGCGAGGCCCATCTTTGCAACCACGACACCATGCAGCGCGGTTCAGATGAGCCCAACAACATGCCGAATGGATCGGTCAGAATGGGCTTCACATTCTCTTCACCAATGGGTATCGCATATGCCTTCAAACACACAATTTTTGGAGAGTGTTTGGAGGCAACCCAGTCAGGCTGAATGCCCATGACACACTGTCCAGCGAGTGCAACAAGGTGGAGGTTCCCTGCTGTATTGGGGTGGCATTACGTGGGGCCGACATACGCTGCTGTTGATCATGGAAGACGGCGTAACGGTTGTACGTTAGGTGAATTCCACCCTCCCACCGACAGTGCAATCATATCGGCAGCATATTGGCGAGTCATTCGTTTTCATGGATGAGAATCCGCACCCCCATCGTGCACATCTTCTGAATGACTTCCTTCTACATAACCACATCGCTCCACTAGCGTGGCCAGCATGTTCTCCAGACATGAACCCTATCCATCATGCCTGGTATAGATTGAAAAGGGTTGTTTATGGACGACGTGACCCACCAACCACTCTGAGGCATCTACGCTGAGTCGGCCGCTGTGGCCATGTGGTTCTAGGCGCTTCAGTCCGGAACCGCGCTGCTGCTACGGTCGCAGGTTCGAATCCTGCCTCGGGCATGGATGTGTGTGATGTCTTTAGGTTAGTTAGGTTTAAGTAGTTCTAAGTTCTAGGGGGCTGATGACCTCAGATATTAAGTCCCATAGTGCTCAGAGCTATTTGAACCATCTACGCCGAACTGCCGTTGAGGAGTTGGACAATCTGGACCTACAGTGCCTTGATGACTTGTGAATAGTATGCCACGACGAATACGGGCATACATCAATGCAAGAGGACGTGCTACTGGGTATTAGAGGTACCGGTGTGGATAGCAATCTAGACCACCACCTCTGAAGGTCTCTCTCTATGGTGGTACAACATACGATGTATGGTTTTCATGAGCAATTAAAATGGAGCATATGATGTTTATGTTGATCTCTACACCCAATTTTCTGCATAGGTTCAGGAACTCTCGGAACCGAGGTGATGCAAATCTTTTTTGATATGTGTGTATATGTACATATATTATTTTATTTCTATTTTCATTTGTATATGAAAATGAACAAAATAATGCTTCACGTGACTGGCCATCAGAAACAGGGAGCCATCTTAGAGCTCAGAGGAACTTAATCAACAGATAGTCGTTTAAAAACAACAGAAAGGGAACTTGCAAAAAGCGTTCGATAAAATGGGAACCGAATTTAGGTCCAGTGCGTGGTCTCCAGATGCTGGTGAAAGGCACTGGGATCAGGGTTGTTCTCTCCATCAATAAAGTAGTGAACATTGTGATCCAGGAGCCTTCGTTTTCGTCTCAGGAAAAACGGATAGTCCGGGCGAATAAGAAATTCATCCGAGGAAGCAGCTGCTGGCCCTAGGAAATGAAACGCCAACTGTCGACGAATTCAGGAAGAATGATCCGGTCCATAAGAGGCCAACCTGTGGGGTAACGCTTTAGTTTGATGACATTCGTCACACGGATCAGTCGGACGAAGGTAGAAAGGTCTTTCGCCATTCACTATCAAACGATGAATGACCCTATACTATGATGAACACTAAGATGAGACCAGACAGTCTTCCAGGATGTTGACGGGGAACCTATTTCAAGAGGAGAGAGGCAAGATGGTTTTCCCCAACGGGATAATAAGTCTCCACCAGATGCGTCTTTGAAAGGATATCAACAAGTAAGAAACCGACAGTTACAAAATATTTGCGGATTTGTCGTAATATAGGGTTAATATGTCCAACATCAACAGATGACGTCAAACTTATTGCCTGAAGACAGGAAAATAAACGAGATGTAATGGAATACGGCACCTGTGTACGTGTTATGACATAGCACCGCACAAAGAAAAAAGGTGGACGCTATATTATCCCTTCCTTTCTGTGGTTATTAATTATTATTATTATTATTATTATTATTAAGTGAAACACAAGAAAGGGATAATATTGTAGGTGGCCAATGATAAATATTAAATTATATTTCAAATGAGCGCCAGGCTCCCTACAAATTATTTCAAATGCTTTCGGCGAAATGTAATGCAGGCTAACCTACAATAAATCGTATCTTTGAAATTATGCATTTTTAACGAAATAAAATTAGTGAAGCTTTGCACTTTAGTTAATTGAATAACTTGAAATGATTCTTTCTGCTACGGCTGTGGTGATATGTTACACAAAAAAAAAAAATTAATACGCCGCGTAATGGCGGCCAACTGTTGCCAGTGAAAGGTCACCGCTGCTCGCTTCGCAGAGACTGAAAAAATGCTAAACAACCTCTTGAAATTATTAATTCAGGAAAAATTGTTTGCATCGGTTCTTTAAGTAGCACAGTGCACTCACTTTTTGTAAATATATTTCCACTAAGCTCAGAATACACACTTCAATTAAGTACGAGAACAAGTAGAACAAAAGCTACCGCTTTACAATAGCAAGCGTAGCTTACATACAGAAGAAGAAATGATCTGACTCGAAGTGGTTTTAAATATCTTTTTTCTCTTATATGTAATGGCAACGATAATAATGTTAGTTTCGAGAACGTTATGCACTACGATCTCATCTAATACAAATAATGCCTTTTTGTTACATTGCAATCGATATAGTCATTCTTTGAAGCTAATTTAATACATTTTCATAATTAATTTGACGTTTATGTCCATATAATATTATTCAGAGTCCTTTTATTATTTACTTCAAATATGTCGGCTTGAATATTTCAAAAGGGACACTATAGCTCCGTCACTTTAATATTGGGAAGAGCTAATCCTCCGAGCTTGCGGGGTTGGCTATTACTGCATGCTGAACTGGAAAGATGTGTCGTTGCCACAAGAATCGACTGGACAGCTGGGGGCCGTCATAACGGGAAGCGGGAAGATCTGTGCAATGAAGTGCACTTCACTGAAAAATATGAGCCGCACTTGGTAAAGGAGGCTGTCGGAAGGGCGTTCGTGTTCAAGAATAGCTCCCTCAACACGAGTCGTGACCGATTGCCAGTTAAGTTGTGCTATTTTGGTCGGGTTGAGATCTGCTATGATCCCAAAAATCTCGGGGCGATCAACCAACGTCGCCCAAGGAATTACCACTTCTTTAAAGTCTCGCAATGGCAGGAACGCATATTTGAGATCATTAATGTGGACACCAGCAAGGCTTCAAAAGGAAACCAGTGTATCCTTCAGCCCGGAAAAGTCGGTATTTCGTACTAAAACCATGACATCGTCGGCGTAAGCGAGGACAGAGGATCGTTCTCCCAGTACAGTCCAGCCACACAGTTGCGTGGCGGTAAGCAGAAGCAGTGCTTCTAAGAACAAAATAAAGGGTTACATGGATAAGGGGCTTCCCTTGGGTAGACCCCGTGGGATCGAAACCAGGGGGTAAGATGACCGTTCACAGCCACTGAACAGTGGATACCAGTGAAAAGATTGGCTAGGACATGGTGTGCTTCGTGAGTACAACCCAAAGCGGCTACCACATTCATTAAAAATTGTGACAGTCACTGTCACTTGCGGATGTCGAGAAAAAAGCCAGGCTGCGAGATGTTAATGGCCAGCTCAGCCACCGAAACGACATCTCGACATTCGATTACAGAAGTTAGTATCGAGCGTCCGGGCACTCAACTTTGGAGAACGGCAATGATTTTGTCGAGAAACTAAGAGGGAGACAGATGTTTATAGTTCGAATGACAATTTTATAATAGAGGTTTAGGAGAATAGTCAGACGATGTCAGTCAAGACAAAGTCGACCCTTGCTTTACGGGATGAGGACAATTCTATCTTCATTGCAAAGGATCAGGACGCGAAACACCCTGTATCACTTCACCGACCATTGAAGTTATTATGATATCCATGAGAATCCAAAAATTAACACAGAACTCCTTAGGAATACCATCCAATGTAGGTGACTTACATGGCTGAGACCCAGTAACATCATCAGATACGAGTGGAAATCACAAAAAAGTCATTTAATTTCGGGGAGACGACACAATCCAGGTGTATGTTTCTTAGGATTTTCTGCAAAGTCAGTACATAGAACTTTACTTTCGAATTCGTTGAACGCCTCTCGCATAGCCCTCCTCACTCTACATTTCTCTTCGTGTAATTTTTGAAGAATTTCCTACCGGGAACTGGGCATGATACTGTCCAGTAAAATAGTTAATAATTAAATTGAAAATGTCACGGTGAGACGTTGACACTTGTTCATCGGCATTCATCTACATCTATATCTACATCCATACTCCGCAAGCCACCTGACGGTGTTTGGCGGAGGGTACCTTGAGTACCTCTATCGGTTCTCCCTTCCATTCCAGTCTCGTATTGTTCGTGGGAAGGAAGATTGTCGGTATGCGTCTGTGTGGGCTGTAATCTCTCTGATTTTATCCTCATGGTCTCTTTGCGAGATATACTTAGGAGGGAGCAATATACTGCTTGACTCCTCGGTGAAGGTATGTTCTCGAAACTTCAACAAAAGCCCGTACCGAGCTACTGAGCGTCTCTCTTGCAGAGTCTTCCACTGGAGTTTATCGATCATCTCTGTAAGGCTTTCGCGATTACTAAATGATCCTGTAACGAAGCGCGCTGTCCTCCATTGGATCTTCTCTATCTCTTCTGTCAACCCTATCTGGTACGGATCGCACACCGGTGAGCGGTATTCAAGCAGTGGGCGAACAAGTGTACTGTAACCTACTTTCTTTGTTTTCGAACTGCATTTCCTTATGATTCTTACAATGAAACTCAGTCTGGCACCCGCTTTAGCGACGATTAATTTTATATGGTCATTCCATTTTAAATCAGTCCTAATGCCTACTCCCGGATAATTTATGGAATTAACTGCTTTCAGTTGCTGACCTGCTATATTGTAGCTAAATGATAAAGGATCTTTCTTTCTATGTATTCGTAGCACATTACACTTGTGTACATTGAGATTTAATTGCCCGCATCTCGTGGTCGTGCGGTAGCGGTCTCGCTTCCCACGCCCGGGTTCCCGGGTTCGATTCCCGGCGGGGTCAGGGATTTTCTTTGCCTCGTGATGGCTGGGTGTTGTGTGCTGTCCTTAGGTTAGTTAGGTGTAAGTAGTTCTAAGTTGTAGGGGACTTATGACCACAGCAGTTGAGTCCCACAGTGCTCAGAGCCATTTGAACCATTTTTTTGAGATTTAATTGCCATTCCCTACACCATGCGTCAATTCGTTGCAAATCCTCCTGCATTTCAGTACAATTTTCCATTGTTACAACCTCTCGATATACTACAGCATGATCGGCAAATAGCCTCAGTGAACTGCCGATGTTATCCACAAGATAATTTATATGCATTGTTAATAACAACAGTCTTACGACACTCCCCTGCGGCCCACCTGAAATCATTCTTACTTCGGAAGATTTCTCTCCATTGAGAATGACATGCTGCGTTCTGTTATCTAGGAACTATTCAATGCAGTCACACAATTTGTCTGATAGTCCATATGCTTTTACTCTGTTCATTACACGACTGTGGGGAAATGTATCAAACGCCTTGCGGAAGTCAAGAAACACGTCATCTACCTGGGAACCCGTGTCTATGGCCCTCTGAGTCTCGTGAACGAATAGCGCGAGCTGGGTTTCACAAGATCGTCTTTTTCGAAACCCATGCTGATTCCTACAGAGTAGATTTCTAGCCTCCAGAAAAGTCATTATACTCGAACATAATACGTGTTCCAAAATTCTACAACTGATCGACGTTAGAGATATGGGTCTGAGATATGGGTCTGTTCCACGTCCCTTCTTGAAAACGGGGATGACCTGTGCTGTTTTCCAACCTCTTGGAACGCTACGCTCTTCTAGAGACCTACGGTACACCGCTGCAAGAAGGGGGGCCAGTTCCTTCGCGTACTTTGTGTAAAATCGAACTGGTATCCTATCAGGTCTGTAGTGGACTGACAAGGCAGCCAGTCCACAGTGACGGGTAACCGAAAGGCACGCGTACACACACGCCGACTGGCGTTAAGTCTGAAACAGGATACGTGATGAAAGCTATAAAGAAAAGAACGGAGCTTCTCGTATACTTAACTTTAATTCATTGTGGTACATTTCTCTTGATAATACAAGTGAGACTCTCTCCAGATATGGTTAATGCCCTTGCTACGTCGTAACCATGGACTTAGCTGAAGGCTATTCTAACTGTCTCTCGGCAATTGAGAGAAAGGCTTCATACGTGTAGTCGCTAGCAATGTCGTCCATACAACTGGGGCGAGTGCTAGTAAGTCTCTCGGGACCTGCCGTGTGGTGGCGCTCGATCTGCGATCCTGACAGTGGCGACACGCGGGTCCGACATGTACTAATGGACCGCGGCCGATTTAAGCTACCACCTAGCAAGTGTGGTGTCTGGCGGTGACACCACAAGGTCCAGCGGCATTTCCTCTTTTGAGGGATTTTAATTGTTTTTCTATCCCTCTGTCATCTATTTCGGTATCTACCATTTTGTCATCTGTGCGACAATTTAGAATTTCGGCCTCTAGTCTGTCACCCTATGAGTACCGTTTTGGTCACAGAGTGTCTGGACATTTTGTTTAGATCCACCTACCGCTTTGACATAAGACCAGAATTTCTTAGGATTTTCTGCCAAGTCAGTACATAGAACTTTACTTTCGAATTCATTGAACGCCTCTCGCATAGCCCTCCTCACTCTACATTTCTCTTCGTGTAATTTTTGTTTGTCTGCTATGTTTATGTTTGCTGTGAAGTTCCCTTTGCTTCCGCAGCAGTTTTATAACTCGGTTGTTGTACCACGGTGCCTCTTTTCCATCTCTTACTATCTTGCTTGGCACATACTCACCTAATGCATATTGTATGACGGTTTTGAACTTTGTCCACTGATCCTCAACACTATCTGTACTTGAGATAAAACTTTTGTGTTGAGCCGTCAAGTACTCTGAAATCTGCATTAACGATGTATGCAATGGAAAAGCGTTGCCTGCGCACCCGCATACGGATAAGACGGTATAGTGAAGTCAGTTCATCTTGTAAAATTCAACTTGGGTGAGATTTTGTCCGGAGCCTTCCATCTGAAATTGTTTTAAATGTAGCAATTTAATTCGTTGTGCATCCCGCTCAGAAGGTTGCCTAGAGGTATCGTAATGTTGACGTAATACGACGCAATAACATTATTGTGTCCGCTGGACATTTGTAGTCCTTACGGCACCAAAACACATGAGAACCTTACGAATTTGTGGCTTGGCACCCAGTATCTACCATTCCACAATAGACGAATACCGTTCTGTAGCACGAGACCAACGTGCCTATACTTCCTGAATGACAACACCAATCTAATGGTCTCGTAGATAGCTTACATTGAGCAACGAGGGAAGACGATAGAATGTGACAGCTACCGCGTGATGATCAGTAAAACTGACTGGTATCACGTCAACATCCAGAATCTCCCGCACAAGAAATCAGAAAGGTAACACCGATCATGTCGACTGCTGCCGGTGGCAGTAAAATAAGTGCGTCGACAAATGTAGGAGACCGACAAACACATGCGTGAAGTAGGTGTAAAGAGACTGATCCACCGGCAGCAGAACACAATTAAAATCTCCACCCAATAGAACCTCTGTAGGTGATTTATGACGTAAGTAAATGATTTCCTCCTTGTAGAAACGCGAACGTTATGTGGAACGCCCAGAGCCAGAAGGGGCATATAGAGGAAGTAAAGTGAGATCGTAAAAGGGGAATCCTCTACCCCTGTCGTTATCGAAATAGAAATCTCGTAATGGAATTATTTCCATATAAAGGAAGACAGTGCCTGTAGAAAGTACGGAAGCTACATTAAAAATGATCGAGAGCACAGGACTTGAAAACTGGTCAAATAATACTTCCTGTAAAAAAATAAAATAAAATAAAAAAATAATCGGCAGGCAGCGATTGCAGGGTGTCTTCTAAAAATATTTGCAGTTACTTACTAAGAACACAGTTATGGAAGTGCAATTGTTCTCATTGGTCAGCTATTAAAGAAGCGTTTGGCATGTCGTGGATACGAATTGTTTCACGCCACTGCATCTACTAGATTTCAAACCTATTTCCTGTGTACCCTGTCCGAATGAGCCCATCGAAATTATTTACAAAGCTCTTTGTTAGCCCTACTGGTATCTAAGGCCTAACGAAATGTAATGGAGCTGAACGTGGCAAAAACAGTAGTTCGTATTAATCGATGGGACCATTGGGGGAGGTACACACAAAACAAGTTTGGAATCTAGTAGATGTAGTGGATCTAAACAGTTCGCATCCACGATGTGCAAAACATTTCTTTAAAGGCTGACTGAGCCATGCTGCGGCTAGTGTTGGTGCTGTTTGTTGGTTTCCGCCCTCTGTTGAGACCAGTCTGTATCGTTTAGTTGGCATGATTGCGGTTGTTGGTCTTCTTCTCGTGTTGACTGGCGCCACTCGGTTTCGTAAGCGTTGCCTGTCCGTTAGCGGCAGCAGCGGCGGTTATCGGTATGTAGTAACTGTTGCCTCATCTTTGGGGCGACATCGTTGTTTTACTGGGTCGTGTGAGTGGGCCCGTTCGGTTGGGGCTCAGGAGGAGCCAGGTCCGCGCAATGTCAGAACACGCCAGGGCCGCTGGTGGCACGCATGGACTTCCAGATGGAAAGGCTGTGACCACGAGGGTAGACGACCTCGTCGTAAACCGGATCCAGCAAGCTTTAAGATGAGTGCATTTCAATCCAAGTGGAGATACCTCCACCATTGTGATATCTCGCGATTCTCCAGTGACTTGGGTTCGTGTCGCTGCTCGTAGTGTCGCCGAGGCGAAGAGCTGCGAGTGGAGTGCTTGGGGACGGATCTGATTAGCTTTCCTCGACTTCTTATTACTATTTACTGCGTTCAACTTGTTCAAATTTGTTATGTTCAACCAGCGGTAATTTTTCTTGCCCAGTGGACGCTAACGCCCCAGTTACCTGCGCTGGGGGTTACTCCATGTAACGGCAGTGTACATTTCCTCGCCTTGCCGCCGATATCCGGTAAGGCTTGTAGTTTTGACAGCTTTCTTTATTGTAGGCCGGTTGGTGATACTTCTACTCTGGTGGTAATGATTCCTCTCTCATTCCGGGCGCTCTAAACACAATATTCTGGGGACGGAGTGCAGACCGCCGGTTCCGCCTTCGGCGTATTGTTCCATCGTTGCATATGGTTTATCGGAAGTCAAGTAGCTTCAGCAAGATTACCATTAATCATTCGTTAGACTGCCACTAGACTGAGTTACCATCTTGTGAAGTGAATGCAACTCTTGGCTGCCTATCTCATCGCTCGCGAAAGTGTTTATTGCCAGATCTTCTCAGAGGTCGTTTCCTGGAGCACCGTGTGTGGCCCCTTGGTTCTTGTAAGACATGTGTGTTCTAATAGGAGGTCTGATAGTCAGTAGTTCAGTGTACAGCTCCCTCAGCCCACACCTTCTGCCGGTATAATCTGCCTCAGTACCCTCTAAGGAACTTATGTACTGGTCCTTGTGTTTTATTATTGTATTATTTATTACAATACCTTGTAATGCCTACATTAAAGGTTATATATGTCTAGTTAATAGTTCTGGTCGCCTTCTGGAATAGATCTAGTAGTGTAGTGTTCAGTGGATGTTAAGGGTTGTGTTACAATGTTTACCATCATGTTATTTCACCCGTTTGGTGATCAGTTGCTTGTTCAGTTAACTTCTGCTATTGTATTTGCTGTTTTACAGCAGGTTTCTTAATTTTTTATATTATTGCCGTTCCTGGTGTGTAAGGTCTTCAGCCGTGATTGTGGTCCTTTGCCTTAAAAATCTAATTTGGTATTTGTATTTCAGCAGTAAGGCTTCAAACCCTATTTACTGCCTATCCTGGCGTCTGACGCCTTCTGCTGTGTTTGTGGCCACTTGCTTTTAATATTTCAATACCTGTAATTTGCAAGTTACTGCGAGTTTTAGACAATTCTTAAATTGTTGCCATTCCTGGCGTGTAAGGCCTTATGCTCAGATCACAGTGGCTTGCTTTTAAAACATTATCTGCTGTATCTGTATTTAACGGCGATTTGCTAAATTTTAACTCACTTAAAACACTATTATTTACACAGTTGTTTATTCCTTCATTAACAACGTGTGGTATTTTTATTTATTGTTGAGTATGGAATTACTGGTTTGAAATAATTTGTGTGTAACTTTACAAGACGACTAATCGTAACTGATTACGGCCCCGTCCACAATCGTAACCGAATCCCGCCCTCCCTTGACTACTAGGTTTCACTGACCAATGAAAACGATTGTATATAAATCTCTATGGTCTTAGTACGTAACAGCAAATGTCTTGTAGAAGACACTCTTTAATCGCTATGTAATGATTAAGACGCCGGAAATCGTATCACGCAGACTACTTTTAGCAAATACAAACAAATAAGCCTCGACCCAGAATCGAACCCTCGACCTCCTGCATCCTCACCCAAAAAGCTATCCACTGCACCAAATGCGCAGCACTTCTGGAACATCTGGACAGAGGCAGTTGCCGTACACGTTATTACAATGTTGCCCGACTGCCACTCTTTAACGTCCTTTTACTTTTCGAAACATGCGCAGGACGAAATTTGTGTAGCTAGTATGTGAGGAATCGCTCTGGGAAGTCCAAGTGCGCGAATTTTTCTTTACCTTGTATACGCAAATGACCTGACAGACAGGACGAGTAGTAATTGTGATCGTTTGCTGATGACACTGTGGTATGCAGGAGGGAGTCGTCCCTGAGTGACTGTAGGAATATAGAAAATGATTAGAAAGCATTTCTAGTTGGTGTGACGATTGGCAGCTAGCTCTAAATGTAGATGAATGTGGAGAAACAGCCTTGTAGCATTAGAATACAAGATTAGGTGGGTGCAACCTGACACAGTAGCTTCGATTATATATCTCAGCGTAAAGCTGGAACGCGATTGAATTTGAATGAGGACGTCAGGTTGGTAGTAGGGAAGGCGAAGGCTCCACTTCGTTTTATTGGCAGAACTTCGGGAAGTGCGGCTCATCCCTAAAGGAGACAGCGTACAGCACCGTTCGAGTATTTGCTCGAATTAAAGGACAACATCGAAGCAATCCAGCGGCGTGCTGATAGATTTGTTACCGGCAGTTTCAGTCAGTAGGCAAGTATCATGAGATGCTGCCTCAAATCAAATGAAAATCCCTGGAGGGAAGACGATGGTCTTTCCGCCAGGCACTACGTTGCAAATTTAGAGAAACGGCATTTCACGCCGACTGAAGAACGATTCTACTGCCGCCAACGTACATTTCGCGTGAAGCCCTTTAACATAAGATGCATGGAGACTTTTAGACGGCTATTTTTCCCACGCTCTGTTTACGAGTGGATCAGGAAAGGAAATAACTAGGAGTATGCAAGTGTATGTAGACGTGGAAGGAATACGAAAGAAATTCAGTCTGTATTTCAGTGTCGAATTAAAAGACAGTGTCACAGAATATCTACAATGACGGGAATGAAAAAGTGTTACACCATGAAGCACCAGTTCGATATGTATCAAACTTGTGGAGATTTCATCACATCCAGATACGGGTCAAACATTGGACTTTTGGGGCGGGGATTGGATTGGGGGCCGGGGGTGGGGGGAGTGGAGAGTGAATAGTCAACAGTTTCGTACATCGTCCTCTCTGCCCCGTTCCCTATATAACTTCTATTCCCCTTCCCCCTCCCCCTCCTAATCCGCAATATAATATGCTGTCACTCACATTTTTAAGTTTCTGTACTTACCTAGGATTTAACAAAAATAGCATTATCATAGATAAAATATTTTAATGAGGTTAAAATGATAGTAACTTGCTTACACCAATGCTTAATACACCACTTTAGTAAGAATTACAAGAATAACTATGTACAAGATATAAAGTTGAAGTGTGCGCTCACTATTATCAGAATTTAACTACGAATGTGAACACAAGTCTGCAAACTCCTATTACGTGAGCGTGCTAATGAAAAGAATGCTTTTTGTTTTATTCTTTCCCGCCCATGACCACAAAAGGCAATTTTCCTATTTTCCATGTATGTACTGTTGAACTTACCTTCCTGAGGTTTTCCAGTTCTACTGTGGACTTGCAGACTGTCGGATGTGTTGTTGATTGCAAGTATGGCACCACCGTCCTCACTGTTATCCATCTACATGCCAGGAAGTTTCACGGTTGCTGTTAGAGGCTCAAACGGTTGTAGCCGGGAGTTAGAAGATATAGTTTTTACAAGGAACGCATGTCCGGAAATGTACCGTTTGCATGTGCAATATAATGACGATCGGATGACTTCTGAACATTTCGCTTCACGGTACTCTCACTAGAGAGACAATGAACTCTGACATGTGTGCTGTACATATCCTGCTCCAAGTGAACACCCTGCTGTTCGTTGCTCTAGGTGTATCTACGACGCATGTTTTCATACACACGATCCATAAAGCCTGGCTCGTGTCCATGGGGTACCACAGTCAATCCCCAAACAGGTGACTGCACGTCTCTCCCAGGGATTGTTGAAGTGATTGGGTGAGGCAAAACGGAAAACTTTCTCGATGTATGAATCGTTCAGGGATACCATCACGTACCATGCCGTGAAACAGGATATTTCAAAATGATCCGATCTTCAAACTAATTTTGTATCCAAACGCTATTTTTAAAGACCTGGGTTCCATATTGCAATTGTATCTAATGATTTCTCTCCACAACTCCTAGAAGCCTGTAATATTAATTAAGAAACACCTTGTATAGAGCCTAGCGCATAGCTGCAATATCTGACTGCTGTATTCCATCCTCTATAGCCTGGTACGTTACAAGAAAGTGGTGCCCTAATAGCCACGCATCTATTACCAATATAGAGTCACTTAGACGCCTGTTTGCACCTCACACTCATTTTTACTAACGAACGAGAAAGCAACTAACTCCTTTTCCTTCTTCTCTATTTTCGGTATGGTAAATGTACTTACACTGAGGTGACAGAAGTCATGGCGTAGCGATATGCACGAATACAACTTGCAGCGGTATCACGTACACAAGGTATAAAAGAGCAGTGCGTTGTCAGAGCCGTCATACGCACTCAGACGATTCACTGAATAGGCTTCCGAGGTGAACATGGCCGCACGAAGGGATTTAACAGACTCTGAGCGTGGCATTGTAGTTGCAGCTAGTCGTATGGGATATTCCATTTCTGAAATCAATAAATCATTAGGGAATTCAAAGTTCTGGGATCGTAGTTTCAAGAGCGTGCCTAGAATATCAAATTTCAGGCATTACCTCTCACCACGGAAACACAGTGGCCGACGGCTTTCACTTAACGACCAAGAGCAGAGGCGTTTTCATAGATTTGTTAGTGCTAGCAGACAAGCAACACCGCGTGAAATAACGGCAGACATCAATGTGGGACGAATAACGTACCCGTTAGGACAGAGCGGCAAAATTTGCTGGTAATGGGCTATGCCTTCGCTCGGAGCACGACGTTGCCAGCCATGCCTTGCCAACCATGCCTCTCCTGGACTCGTGACCATAACGGTTGGACCCTAGATGGCTGGATATCCGTGGCCTGGTCGCATGAGTCCGTATTTCAGTTGGTAAGAGCCGATCATAGCGTTCGTGTGTGGCGCAGACTCCACGAAGTCATGGAGCCCAATTGTCTACAAGGCACTGTGCTAGCTAGTGGTAGCTCCATAATGGCGTGAGCTGTGTCTCTGTGGAATGGACTGGCTCTTCTGTTCCAAATGAACTATCATAGACTGGTAATTGTTACGTTAGGCTATTTGCAGACCATTTGCAGCAATACGTGCGCCTCATGTTCCTTAACAACGATAGAATTTTTATGGATGACAATGTGCCACGTCACCAGGCCACAGTTGTTCGCCGTTCGATTGGAGAACATTCTGGATACTACAAGCGAATAATTTGGCCACCCACATCACCCGACATGAATCCCATCAAACATTTATCATAATCGAGAGGTCAGTTAGTGCAGAAAATTCTGCACGGGCAACACTTCCGCAATTATGAACGGCTATAGAGGCGCATTATTTCTGCAGGAGACTTCCAACGACTCACTGAGTCCAAGCCGTGTTGAGTTGTTGCACTAGACCGGGCAAAATGAGGTCCGACACAATACTAGGAGGTATCTAATGATTTCTTTCTGTCACCTCAGCGTACTGCTCATTTCCAGTAACTTCCTCGATTGGCATACACATACCATTGTGCGTCTATGAACTGCTCCTCCAACCCACCATCCCTGCTTCTTCCTCGTTTAAAAAGCACTAAAGACATTAAGTTCTAAAAAATGTATAAAAAGTAATATTAATTACAGAATCCATACATACCATAAAAATGAATGTATATGTGTGTGTATGTATGTTCCACCACTCTTCCTAAACCAATTGACCAATTCCAACGAAATTTGGCACACAAATCAATTACTATGTGGAAAGAACCTCCGAAGTGGGAAACACGTACCTACCTCCCAACGGGGCAAGTGTGGGGGTGAAAAATCAGTGCAGTCCACGACAGGCAAATATCCATATGTTGGGCATGCAGTATTTGAGAATGAGAGCCCTTAGATACTTTCAACGGGCTTAACACATAATTTCAAACCTTTACTGAACTTTTTATCACACCGACAACCCTAAGAAAATAATGGAAGAATGAAAGTTTGTAAGGTGTCAGAAAATCCAACACCTTCCATGAAAACCCTGACATGATAAGCAAGTCCTATAGTATGTCACATTGCTCCGAATAAATCGTGACATTAAATTAACCAAAGTAATGCGAGTAACGAGTGAGCAAATGGAATACCACAGACTAACACAAGAATGTCTAAATGCATGTCATACCTTCCCACCGTGAGACAGACGCAGTACCGAGGGGAGAAACGAGAACAGAAGCCGAGAGCAGAACCGTGTTACGTTAGAAGGCCCTACGATAAGGGACGGATACCCACGTCGCCAGCTAACCGCTAGGACCACCCCCCAGCCCATGTTAAAAGATAGAGCCCTCCAGAAGAACAGTATAGATCTTACGATAACACTAAAATGACCACACCAGCTGCAAGTTCTAGCGTGAGACTTTTTCGCGTCTCTGTTACGTTGCAAACTTTAAAAACATTGCCCCACCACGAAAAGGATAACGTTTCTCATTGGATAGACAGAATTTTTGTAGACAGAGCTTAAGGTTAACATTGAGACCCTGACTGGTCAGATGAAAACACAGCCAGATAGTTTTTTTAAACCAACTTCGGTAAATTGCAGTAAGGAGAAGTTAGGAGAGAGTTGCTTCCGAGACGGCGAGGTGAGCGGAGCTGTGCTGCCCGTCGCCCCCTGACGAACACCGACAAGGTAATGAACGCACGTGATGCCGCATAACAGCGCATAAAGCTTCACTCAGAACTGCAGAAGTCTCATCTGTTACACCTCCTTTTTGCGTAATACTAGTGTCGATCGTCAATTAAAGCTCATGGTGTTCACATTTGCCACTTGAAGTAAAAATCTGAAACGCGCTGATTTTTCTGTTATACAGGGTGTCCCAGCTATCTTGTCCACCCAAAATATCTCTGGAACAATAACAGCTATTGGAAAACGACTTTCATCGGTATCAATGTAGGACTGGGGCCCATGAATGTACATATTTGGAAACATTCTAAAACGAAAGCATATGTGTTTTTTAACACAAACTTATGTTTTTTTTAAATGGACCTCCTATATTTTTTCTTCAGCAATCCATAGCATGACAAAGTACATACACAATGGCGTTGATTGCATCGCAATATTCCCATTACATCCTGTGATATTAAGACGCGAAATTGACGCTTGAAACACCCGACATGCCCTGCTAGCGCACGTCCTGAAGCTCAGGCGTGATCCTCATGCTGCCCGTAATCGCGATGTGATTGACATGCATAATCACACTTCCATACATATCAAGAGGTCCGAGACGAATAATACGGTCTGCTGCCATCCCGCTGCGATTACGGGCAGCTTGGGACTAACGCCTATGCCTCAGGACGAACGCTAGCAGCGCATGTCGGTTGTTTCAAGCGTCAACTTCGCGTCTCAATATCTCGGGATGTAATGGGAATATTGCGATGCAATATACACCATTGTGTATGTACTTTGTCATGCTATCGATTGCTGAAGAAGAAATATAGGAGGCCAATTTAAAAAAACATAAGTTTGTGTTAAAAAACACATATGCTTTCGTTTTAGAATGTTTCCAAATATGTACATTCATGGGCCCCAGCCCTACATTGATAGGCCCGCATCTCGTGGTCGTGCGGTAGCGTTCTCGCTTCCCACGCACGGGTTCCCGGGTTCGATTCCCGGCGGGGTCAGGGATTTTCTCTGCCTCGTGATGGCTGGGTGTTGTGTGCTGTCCTTAGGTTAGTTAGGTTTAAGTAGTTCTAAGTTCTAGGGGACTGATGACCATAGATGTTAAGTCCCATAGTGCTCAGAGCCATTTTGAACCTACATTGATACCGGTAAAAGTCGTTTTCCAATAGCTGTTACTGTTCCAGAGATATTTTGGGTGGACAAGATAGCTGGGACACCCTGTATAGTTACTGAGAAGCAAGCCACATCAGCCACTGTAATTTACGACAAGTTAGATAAGTAATTAAAGACAATTGAGGGTCACTGTAGACCATTTTGATAGTTTTCTCTTTTGTCGAACTTAATTTAAACCTAGATTATAGATGTGATATGGCATAGGTCATCCTTCGATCCATTGTAGAACTTGGAAACCCATTCAGGGAATATTCGTTCACATTTTTATTGAACACAGTTGGTTTTTACCATCCTGTATTAAAACATTTCCTTTTATCAATAGTGCAATTTATAAACAATGTTTTGTGAGTAGAATAAAATTTCCAATGGTAAACTTAACTGCTTTTTGGACGTTATTTTACCAGCTAACTAAAAATAGGAAAGCCTTGAACCCCTTCCACTAAATTTAGTTAGTATTAAGATTCTTTTACAGGGAGTGCAGTGAAGCTGATGCTGAAATCATTAAGTATTTGGTTATATCATCGCTAGTCTCACTGAACTCTTCTGAACTCTACATGTCATGTGTGGTCTGGCGTCTCCTTACCAGCAACAGGTCCCAGGTTCAAACTCGTCAATTCCCTAAAAAACACGCTCAGAGCGTCGTTGCGCGAAAGTGGTAGGGAGACACGATATAGAACAAATAGACACCACACAGAATGTTAGAAAATGGCGACCCTGCCAGGATGGTAAAATACCATGATGGAAGGTCGACCACATGCCTAACTAGGTCAGAAAAATATCCTGTTAAAATTTTTTCGTAATAAAAAATTTTTTTATGAAAGGCATAAAGAGTTGAAAACAGTAGCTGCAGCGATAGATAATAATAAAGTATTCACTAAAAATGCGACATTCTAGCAAATACAATGCATTCAGCTACACGTTCACAACCGATGGAAGAAAATTATTGCGTACCACTCCAACGATACTACGCAAGGGTAGGTGAAAGTTACAGTGGACAATATGCAATGGATCTACCACAACCGGAAAGAACGACGGGAGAAATGATCAGAAACAAAAGTGGTGAAGAATCGCGAATTTCATATGGAACTATGACGAAGTACGTCAACGATCATTTCATCACAGTCAGAAAATTTCAACACTTTCGAGAAGGAAACTCATTACATCCACGAACTTTTATTGATCAATTCCGAGTAGGATTACCAGAACACTGGACGCTAGCACACAAATTAGACTTTATATGTGCACACATGTCAGGAACAGTCGCAGAAACCATGCAGAATGTTGCAGTGACATGCCGATCGTACGAAGATTTCAGAGAGAAGTTTCTCTCACGATATTGGTCCAGCGAACCACAGAACAGAGTGAAGTATGAATTATTACAGAACCCATATTTTGGAAATTCAGGAGAGAAGAGTCCCGTGAAATTTTTTCGAATTAATTGCAAAGAAAAATCAATGCTTATATGTACGATACAGTGCCGGAGAGTTGATTAAATTATGCGCGATGAAGTTACCATTGAAATACCAGCAATCATTAGTAGGTCGCGGAGGCAATGACGTCGAAGCATTTAAAGGTATTCTAAGGGAACTAGAGTTCATATTTTCGGAAGATGACGCAAGAAAAAGACGAAGCGCACGTGAAAACGAAAGCAAAAAGCAGTGGAATCCACAAGACACAGTACGAAGAAACAATAATTACGAACCATGTGATAACTTCGCACCAAGAAACAATAGATTTCAACAAAGAACCGGTTATGGATTTAGAAGAGAATATGGCAATAACTATAATTCACCCAGGAACGGCAACAACTATTACAGAGGGAATAACGACAACCGGAACAGGTACTGGAGAACCAATAGACCGACAAATTATCAACAAAGAAACCACTATCAACAAGCTGAACAAGAAAAGAGAATACAGATAGAAGAGGTGGAGGTAAGACCATCAAACCCCGATAAACGTTCGAATTGACAGCTAAGCGCCCATGCCAAAGAGAAAGACGCACCGACCCAGGACAATTGCAGCACCTTGAACAGAGAAGTAAAACTCTTATCACAAGAAGAGAAGAAGGAAGAAACAAATCCGCAGGGACCAGATGAAAACGAAGACAGGAAAATAACAATATCGTGTTGGGACGAAATTAATTGGGAGAATACTGACGAGGAAGATGAATTACCAGAGGCCTGCACAACGAATGTAGGAGGAAAGGACGAAGTAATGACTATTGCAGAGCTATTTGCGATGGAAACCAGGGAAAGCGAATTCAATGAGGTTAATGCGCAGTCGACAGAAGTTGAAAATAAGTTACGAGTGGGCACACAACCCAACGTATATAATGAAGGAAGTTATGAAGCGATAATTAGAGCATTTAGATGCGATTATGTGGAAGTAGCGACGAAGAAGGAGAAGATAGACGAGGATGAGGAAAAAGTAGAGGATGTTGAAGAAAGCGTAAATGAAGGAAAAAATAGGGAAGAGGAAATAAAAGAGAGAGAAGTAGCAGTCGAAGCTTATCCTGCATAAAGTTCGAATTCACAAGGGAAAATCCTAAAAAGACTCATGTATGATTCAGTGGAGGATTCGTTGATGCAAGAAGAAGAAGAACAGAACCAACCCTTTCAAATTCAACCAATTGTGAAGGCCATGGTAAAGCATATCCCAGTCAATATTGTAATTGATTGCGGAAGTGAACTGACTGCAATCTCAGAAAATTTATTCATGCAGTGTAATGCCAATGAGGATTTGCCAGTTCTGAAAACACATAAGATTAAAGTAAGAGGTCCTATTAGAAACAATGCTGCGGGAGTTACGAGACAAACAAGGTTAACTCTTTCGTGTCAAGGTCAAAAGATCGAAGCCAACTTCTTGATCATACCTAAACTAACTGTAGATTTGATTATAGGTGCACATTTTTTAAATGAGAGACGAGCGATAATAGATATGGGGAAAGGTAGCGTAACATTCGGGAATGTCACACTTCTCTTTGAGCAAAAGCTAAAATTAGAAGAAATACCAGTTATAAACAAACAATTAAGAATGACGCGAGATAAAGAGGATGAAGAATTACAATGGTATGCACAAAAGGGGGAATCGTCTCAACTCATGTTAGAAGTTCATAAAGAAATCGACGAAAAATTGCAAGAAGTTCAAGATATTTCGGAACACAGTAAAAGAGAATTAGAGGTTACTTTATGAGATGAAGCAGAGGTATTTTTACCCAAGACTGGAAGTATTAAACACTTTCAGTACAAGTTTGAAGATTAATTTTATTACTGGTAAATAATCAGCACAATATTTCAAGATTATGTTGCAGATAAAATCGTCAGGAGAAAGAAGAATGAAGAGAGAGGAAGGTGGGGAAAAGAAAGTAGTTTCAATAAAAACAAAAACAAAAACAACACCAATAGTACGATAGATTAAGGTGAAGGGATAAAGCATAGATAGTCTAACAGCATGAAATACTAAAATGCTATACACCACGACACTACACAAAAAATAAAAAACAAATTTGAGGTTTCTTGTAGAAGTTAAGACTCAAAATATCTTAGAATTGTAACATGGAAAGGGCGCCGAAATTTGTAAAGCTTTTTAAGAAGGCGTATAACAATGTAGGTACTAGACATATGTTAGATGATTAGAAGTAAAACTTTTTGTAAGAACCATTGTAAAAACTTCAGCAAGGACGAGATGCAACGACCCACAAGTTGCAATGAGAGAAGTATCAAGAAAGAAAAGGACGTAATTAGCAAGGCACGATTACTACAAGGCAGAAGCGTCGAGAGAAAGGAAAGGACAGCGAGACCAACAGAAGGCCCTTGTATCGGAAGTGGGCCGTAAATCTGCCCGCTAAGCGGTACCCTGCTGGGAAAGAACACCGAACCACACAGTGGCGGAACCCTGCAGAGACACGACAGGACACCGAACGCCGGAAGGGACTGGTGCAGGGACTGACAAGCAAACACCAGACTTCCACCGCTCGTAAACGCCGGAACGCCCGACTCAGTGGAGCGAGCAAAAAATGGCCCGACGAGAAGATGGCTTGGGCAAGCCACCACTGCCAAAAAATATGTGTAAAAGTCACACTACCGCTATTAAACAGCACGCTGATGCACGAAACTGAAGAAAACGTCCACAAAGTAGAAATGACATGCCCAAACCATTTATCAAACTGTTACTAGGAGGAGAACTTCAAAGCGACTAGTTATCAATAAATATTTCCATATCCTGCCCAGAGAAGAACCAAAAAGCAAGTAAGAGGCAAAGAAAAAGCAGGAAAAACAGAAGTTGAAGATTCGCAAGATTGAGACCAAGAAAAAAGATGGGTGAAGAATAGACGACATACCTTCCCAAATCCCTATCCTATTGTAAACTAGTCGACTGCAAAGTATTACAACGAAAAACGACCACTTTTAGCGACACATAACGATGACTTTCACGCATACAAAGCCAGTAAACCACCAGATTCTGCACTCACAGCTCCATTCCATTATGGGACCTCCACAACAGCAACACACACTTGCAAAGCCAACAAGGAACGACAAAAGAAGCTGTATATCAAATACTTGCCCACATCCATCTCGGTCAAGTCCATCACCTTCGTGCAAAAACATTCGCCAACCTCATGCTTAAACATTCATAGGATTATGTGAATGTGTGAAATCAAATTATGTGATGTAGGAATTGTGCAAAAGAAATGTGTGAAAAACTAAATAAGTTATGCACACCAGACAGCTAATAAACTACAAAATAACAGTCATTGACTATGGACTTAAGTAAAAAATAGACTATCGATAAAAATAAGTCAGTAATTCTGAAGTGGACAGTATATAAAGAACAAAAGTAAGGCATAATAAACACTAAAACTATATGCCACTTACTTTCTCCTCATAAAAATAAAAGAATAACTATATTTTACTTATTTTCTCCTTATAAAAACAAAAAATAAAAAATTATCTTGTTGGATGTTTTACCTTTTTTTTAAACATTTGTACCATTTGTTAGGATAATATCTCAATACATGTGTATGTATATTTCTTTGCCAAAGCAATTCTTGGAAATAATTCTTATTTGTTAGTGTAACAATGTTGAAATGAGTGTCTAGAAACAAAAACATTTTACTTGTACATGATATTTAGAAAATGTGTTAGGAATAGATTTTACTTAATTACTACATTTATAAAAAAAATATTTCTAAGAAAATCGATGTGAAAGACTCCTCACTTTCGATAACAAACTTCTTAAAAAAACAAACTTCACAATTAAATAAAGAAAGAATATAATTAAATAATAATAATTATAACAGAATAAAAATATTCTTCCCTTGCCAATATAAACATATTTTTGATAATAATGTGGAAGAATATAAAAATATAAATTAGTAATACAAACTAGCACAGAACAGAATAACCTGGCTGACCAGTAGGCAACAAAATTTAGATAACGCAATAACTTTTGACTGAGTTAGACAACTATTCAATCATTGCCTAACTTTAGTGCAAAAATTAAGTTCGAAGGGTGCTGATCTGTAAGGTGTCAGGCAAATCCAACACCTTCCATGAAAACTCTGACATGATAAGCAAATCCAGTAGTATGTCACATAGCTCCGAATAAATCGTGACATTAAATTAACCAAAATAATACGAGTAAGGAGTGAGCAAATGGAATACCACAGACTAACACAAGAATGCCTAAATGCATGTCATACCTTCCCACCGGTGAGACAGACGCAGTTCCGAGGGGAGAAACGACAACAGAAGCCGAGAGCAGAACCGTGTTAAGTTAGAAGACCCTACGATAAGGGACAGACACTCACGTCGCCAGCTAACCGCTAGGACCACCCCCAGCCCATGTTAAAAGATAGAGCCCTCCATAAGAACAGTATAGATCTTACGATAACACTAAAAGGACCACACCAGCTGCAAGTTTTAGCGTGAGACTTTTTCGTGTCTCTGTTACGTTTCAAACTTTAAAAACATTGCCCCACCACGAAAAGTATAACGTTTCTGATTGGATAGACAGAATTTTTGTAGGTGGAGCTTAAGGTTAACATTGAGACCCTGATTGGTCAGATGAAAACACAGCCAGATAGTTTTTTTAAACCAACTTTGGTAAATTGTAATAAGGAGAAGTTAGGAGTGTGTTGCTTCCGAGATGGCGAGGTGAGCGGAGCTGTGCTGTCCGCCGCCTCCTGACGAACACCGACAAGGTAATGAACGCACACGATGCCACATAACAGCACATAAAGCTTCACTCAGAACTGCAGAAGTCTCATCTGTTACACCCCCTTTTTGCGTAATACTAGTGTCGATCGTTAATTAAAGCTCATGGTGGTCACATTTGCCACTTGAAGTAAAAATCTGAAACGTGATGATTTTTCTGTTAATAGTTATTGAGAAGCCACATCAGCCACTGTAATTTACGACAAGTTAGATAAGTAATTAAAGATAATTGAGGGTCACTGTAGACCATTTTGATAGTTTTCTCTTTTGTCGAACTTAATTTAAACCTAGATTATAGATGTGATATGGCATAGGTAATCCTTCGATCCATTGTAGAACTTGGAAACCCATTCAGGGAATATTCGTTCACATTTTTATTGAACACAGTTGGTTTTTACCATCCTGTATTAAAACATTTCCTTTTATCAATAGTGCAATTTATAAACAATGTTTTGTGAGTAGAATAAAGTTTCCAATGGTAAACTTAACTGCATATTGGACGTTATTTTACCAGCTAACCAAAAATAGGAAAGCCTTGAACCCTATTCCACTAAATTTAGTTAGTATTAAGATTCTTTTACAGGGAGTGCAGTGGAGCTGATGCTGAAATCATTAAGTATTTGGTTATATCATCGCTAGTCTCACTGAACTCTTCTGAACTCTACATGTCATATGTGGTCTGGCGTCTCCTTACCAGCAACAGGTCCCAGGTTCAAACTAGTCAATTCCCTAAAAAACACGCTCAGAGCGTCGTTGCGCGAAAGTGGTAGGGAGACTCGATATAGAACAAACAGACACCACGCAGAATGTTGGAATTTTATCAATTACTCAACTTTCCCTGAGAACTACATGACGCTGCAATTTGTTACTGTACTTTTTTACTACTGACTGTACTCGTGATATATTTTCAGACATCATTCACATGTATCACTGAATGTACCATATAAATTATATCATTCTACGGAACATAGTTCAGGAGTTATGACGTCATAAACACCGACGTACGTGCAAAACTGCTGCCTCATGCAAGACTTTTACATTTATTACTTTGTTTCTGCTAACTCTAATCGTAACACTTTCCACCGACGGTATTCACATCCACCGCTACAAAGTACATACAAAAAGATATCATTGTGCGACACATAGTTCAGAAGATGTGTCAAATATTGAGAAGCGTGAAAAAACTGCGGAATCATGTATAACGTTTTACTTTATTTCTTCTTTACTAACGGCACTATTCACAACGCATTTCACAGGCAGTGTCCACATGTATCGCTGGACGCACATGCATAATTATACTGTATTATTGTACAGCACATAACACAGGAGATACGACGTCATAAAGATCGACCTGCGTGAAAACGAAACTGAATGGCGAAATTCACCAGAGATACAGTTGAAATATGTGTACAAATACGTGTGAAATATGTTAAATATTTGTGGGATATATTTCATAAGTGCGTACGTGGAGAAATACACAGGGAAAGAGCTCCTCCTAAGCCCCTGGAATAATTTCAACCTAATTTGGTATGCAGGATAGTTACAATCTGGGAAAGAATGCTGTGGGGATAAGAATCATCACCCTACTTTTGTGGCGAGTGTGATGACGTGAAGAAAGAGGGAGGAAGGAGGAGAAGGACAGAGCGAGGGCAGAGGAGGAGACGTTCAGAGACAGGGAGGAGGAGGAGATGAACAGGGAGAGGAAGAAGGAGGAGATGAACAGATAGTGAGGGGAGGTGGAAATAGTTGGAGAGAGAGCGAGGAGGAGGACAAAGAGGGGACAGGAGTAGATGGAATCAAAGGGATGGAAGAAATGGATTGAGGGCGGAGGAACAGATGGACAGAGGGGGGGGGGGGGGGAGGAGCATTTTAAAAGAGAGAGGGGGAGGAAGAGTTGGACAGAGAGAGGGGTACGAGGAGATGATCTAACAAAATTTGGAATATATACATATCCGCGCAACGACTGGTATTCAGCTAGTGTGACTGTTAAGTCGTCCAAAATAGGCGCTCCTTTGGGAAACTTAAAGCCATAGGAATAAAAAAATATAGAATTTCATACCGTGATTCTTTTTAATCACTACCATAGATAGATACATTGTAGATTTAGTGGAATCTGTAATTTTTTCCACATTTTAGCTGCTGGCAGTCAAGATGACCACTGGCCGATCGAAACCAGTTTCGGCTTTGTTGCGTATAAAAATGTCTACAACAGGTTGACTGATTAACCGAAGATAATTTGTAGTACCCTTTTCATTCAGACGCTCATAGTCTTCTACCTATAGGTTTGGTCTGCCACTTCTACGGCGTCCTACTACTAGAGGCCATAAATTCCGTACAGATCACGAAAAATTTGTTACTGTTGCCTCATTTTGTATGATTAGATGGGAATACTGCCTTTGATTTACTGAAGGAGATTTGTTCATTTTGACTACGATTTCAATCCTCTCTCTCACAAAGTAAAACAACAACAACATATTTACACTATTCATGTAAAGAGTAACTGTGCAACTTTCTTCGCAATCCACGTAAGATAGTTACATTAGTCATGTAAAGAGAAACTCAAAGTTTCTTCGCTGACCATTGCAGGTACCCACTTTTAGTAGCGAAGTTCCAGTACTTTAGACAGGTGTCGCGAGCGTGTAGACACAACATAAGTTCACTGCTGGACAAATAGCAACATTATTTCCGAAAGTATAGCTTTAAGGACAACTGCAAAAAGAGCCATGATAATTTATTAGCGTTGCTAAAAATGTACACTCTTCCCACGACAGCGCATTCCACACATTTGAGGAAAGTCTTTTCTTAAAACCATTGAAACTAGTCTTCACGGTGTAAGATACACGTCAGGGGAAAGGAGTAAATGTTCTCTGTGTACTAATATTCCTAAATACAACATTTAATAATTGTTTACATAGATAAACATTTCTTATTTTGCGAGTGATAACAATGAAACGTAATCTGAATTGTAATGTGTTTACTGAGTTATGGACGAATACAAATATGTAACTCATAAGCTCGAAGGTAGGTTCCCGTCAAACAGACTTCGTTCATTTGGATACGTGTAAAAATCATAAGATAATGTCACATAGAGACTCTGTGAACGCAATTAGCTATACTCTTTACCCGTAACAAATACTTCGGCACAGACTTTCTGTCTTTAGTAACTTTTCTCCTTCCTCTCTTCACCGCGCTGCCTCAGTACAAGTAATTAGCTTAATTAGCTTGCTCAGGATGAGTTTAAGAAAGAACTCGGCAGGCATGCCTAAATGGAGTGGTGCAGCATTTACGCATCACCACACATAATGTTCCTTCAGTCTGCTTCATCTTTTAATCTGCCAGTTACAGCTTAGGAAGAGGGAACTCCTCAGAATGAGTAATTAATTTCCCAGTTTGTTACTATCATGGAAAATTAAATCCATACGACTTCATTTTACGTTCCGTGTAAGCGAACAGGGGCACAGGTTAGGAAGATACTTGTGGGTAAGTGATTCAACATTCTCCGTATTTGCATTTAAATTACTTCGCCTGCTGCTCCCCTCGGAAAAAAGGAAGGAAGTGCTGTGAAACAATATGAAACAGTGTTTCAGTGTGCGGAATTAGTTTTGCGATTGGACGATAATCCATCTACGGCTCTGGGAGCTCGGGTGTGCGGTGCAGCAGCAGCGGTCTGGCAATTCAGAGAAAACTTTTCTCCATTGAAATAGTCGCACGTGAGTTGTAGTAAGTCGGAAACAACTGTCGAAGCATATTTAACAGTTATTACTCTGTTGGAGCAGGATATTCACATTTACGGTGGCATAAAATCTGGCAAGTAGAACTCTTTACATACACTAACGCGAAAAAAAAACTCCCAGTGCCAAGAAATAATTAATGTAGGGTAATGAAATTTCCGTAGTACATCTGTCTAGGTGACACTTTTAAGTAATTTAAGTTACAAGGTCACAGGTTAACATATGCGCGAGATAGGCCAATGCAAATGTGAAATGCTGGTACATTAATAATCGGTGTAACTGCCAGAATGTTGAATATAAGCACGCTCACGTGCATGCATTGTGATGTGTAGGTGCTGGATGTCAGTTTGTGAGATGAAGTTCCATGCCCGTTGCACTTCGTCGTTCAATACGCTGACGGTTAATGCTCTTTGTGGAAGGCGCTGGAGCTGTCGTCCAGTGACTTCCCGTATCTGCTCCACTGGAGGCAGTTCTGGTGATCGAGCAGGTCAAGGCAACATATCGACACTTTCTAGAGGTTGTTGGATTACAACAGCGGTATGTGGGCGAGCGTCATCCTGCTGGAAAACACTCCGTGGAATGCTGTTCATGAATGGAACCACCACAGGTCGAATCACTACACTGATGTACAAAAATTTGCGCATAATCGCACACCAGACCACAGTTCCAGGTGTAGGTCCAATATGTCCAGAACACAGGCTGGTAGGATGCAGCCGATCGCCCGGCCTTATTCTAAACAACAGACGACCATCACTGACACCAAGGCAGAACCGCCTTTCAACAGAAAACACGACAGATCCCCACTCCGTCCTCCAGTGAGATCTCGCTTGACACCAGTCAAGTCACAGATGGCAGGGGTTTGGGGTCAGTGAAATGCATACAACAGGGCATCTGGCTCTGAGCTGCTCTTGAAGAAACCGATTTGACACATTTAGTTGGGTCACTGTGACAACAATTTCTGGTCGAATTGCTTCTGCAGATGCAGTACGACGCACTACAGCCATGCATCGCTATCATGGCGGTATTCCCTCTGGGCAGCGCCACTTGGCCGTCCGGAGTGCGGTCTTCTTGCGACGGTACCTCTGCGTGACCACCGCTGCTGCCATAGCATGTGCGGAGGCTACTATCCTGCCAAGTCTTTTAGCATTATGGAGGAAGGAAAATCCAGGTTCTCGTAGCCCTAATACACGACCTCGTTCAAACTCAGTGAGCTATTGATAGTAGCGTCTTCCTCTTTCTAAAGGAATTCTTGACGAACATAATCTCACTACGTCCAATCTGAAAGGTAACTAAGCGCGTGTTTAAAGCAAACCTTATATCATTCCCATAGTGGCGCTACTAGCGCCGCTGTTACGCGACTGGCGTGAAGTCTTAGTAGTCATCATCTTTCAGATGTAGAAAAACCCCTAACAACTTTCGCTTATCTCGCACCACTCTGTGTTAGTGCTGGGATTTTTTTTTCTCTCAGTGTAATTTATGGACAAGTACTTCGATTAGTCACCTTTAAAGTTAACACCATCATTATCATTTAAGAAACAGCTTTGACATGAGAACCTTTGCTCTTTGCTTCTCTTAGAATCATTTTAGGGCTGCATTATAGATGGGAAATTACCGTTTATCTCCGAATCCAAGACGACTCCTCATGCAAGACGACTCCTCATGCAAGACGACCCCCCGATGATCAGTAAGAGTTGCAGAAAAATATGTATACAAAAAAATGGCTCTGAGCACTATGGGACTTTACTTCTGAGGTGATCAGTCCCCTAGAACTTAGAACCACCTAAACCTAACTAACCTAAGGACATCACACACACCCATGCCAGAGGCAGGATTGGAACCTGCGACCGTAGTGGTGGCGCGGTTCCAGACTGTAGCGCCTAGAATCGCTCGGCCACCCCGGCCGGCAATATGTATACACCTGCTTCATTGGTTCACGGGCGTCTCGTATGAAAATGTGGAAGCTGCATAGTATTTCGACGAGACAACTGCTCATTACCTTCAGGATGGCGCCTGCGCTTTCCTAGCGAGCCAGTGTATTTATTGGCGAGCCACTGCAGCATCACGTCAGTAAGCATCTGAAGATGAAGAGCTGCTGTAGCTTTGAACTATCGTGCATCTTCCACAACACTACCCGATGCGACGCTCGTGAACCAGTGTGACAGTTATTACGTCGGGAAAGTGTCAAACAAAACACACCTATACACATACTAGATGTATTTTGAAAAGTTACAATTTGTTACCTTTTTACATACTAATAAAGGAGACCGTAAAAGCACATGTTAACACAAAATAAAATCAGATAAAGACCGTACTTAGTCGAATATACACACGTCAAAAAAGTTTTGCATCTCCTCGGTTCCGAGAGTTCCGGAATCTGTACAGAAAATTGGAATAGAGGGCAATATAAACATCATTTCCGCCCTTTTTATTGCTTATGAAAACAACACATTGCATGTTGTACCATCAAACAGGGACACCTTCAGAGGTGGTGGTCCAGATTGCTGTACACACCGGTACCTCTAATACACAGTAGCATGTCACATGACGGAACGTGCTATGAATCAACGACACACCGATTTATTACTCAATGCTGTTCAGTGACATACAGTACAATACGATGGAGCAGTAACATTACAGTTTCGCAGAACTCACTGACATGCACCTTGTATATAGCGAAGTACGTTCCAATGGGCTTGCTGCTGAAAGGCTGTACAGGGTACGATTTCCTAACTGCATCACCTCTCACCACGAGTGTTAATTTTTCTCGATCGATGAATGAGTGATACTGGTTCATTGGAAACGGGGACATGGAAACCTGAAGACCCCCGGCACACCCGATTTTTAAGAGGGAGGTGCTGGAACATGTTGCAGTGAACCTCACTAAGAGTATTCGTCGTATTGCACATGAAATGAGCGCAGCACATACTAGCGTGTGGTGAGTGCTCCACAAAGAACTATTACAACCATATCACCCAGAACGAGTCTGTGCAATGCTTGTGACGACAAAGGGTCGCATTGTGTCAGTAATAGCTCCAACAATGGATTGATGGACCTGGTTTTCTCCAAATTGTGCTGTTTACTGGCGGGGTCGCATTTTGTCTTGATGGTATTTAGAACATCAGGAACAGCCATGTGTAGGATGTGGAAAACCCTCACGCTGTAGTAGACTCACACCATCAAGTACGTTTTGCTATGAATATCTGGGGCAGCATTGTAGGCAACAATCTGATCGGACCATATCTTCTACCTAGCCATCTGAATGGCCACCTGTACTTGAGGTTCGTGCAAAGGTTTCTACCTGAGTCGTTGGAGAGCGTACCCTTGGCTGTTCATGAGACGATGTGGACACAACATAACGGTGCACGGTATCACTTTAGTGTGGATGTCCGCAACCATACCAATGGTGTATTTCCTAGTCGCTGGATTGGAACAGGAGGCCCTATTCCTTGGCTTGTGAGATCATCTAATCTAAACCCCTGTGATTAATTCCCAGGGGAATGTCTCAAGTCACAAGAGTTTGAAGCACTAGTAGATATGGAGATGGAGTTAGTTGCCAGAATGGTAGCTGTCTGTGATGGGTTTCGAAACACACCAGGGATATTTGTCAGAAACTTCTCTGCTGATGTCATGCTTCAATTGAGATTGATGGCCGTCAGTTTCAGCATATTTTGTAAGATACAGTACTAATGGTATGTTCATTGTGCCAGGTTGTCTCAGATCAGTGTCCAATTATCGTACATTTATTGAAATTAAGTTTAATGAGAAGTTCAGACAGGCAGGTACTAGAGGTGTGAAAAGATCACAAGATTCTCATAAAAGTACAGTGAAAAGTAATGTTAGTATATCACAAGATTCACATCAGAGCACAGTGAAAAATAATGCTAAACTATTGCATCAGAATATCAGAGAATTAAGAAACAAAGTAAATGAGCTTCCTGTTTGCCTAGAAGATTTAGAAACTTAGGCTGAATTAGATGTACTATGGCTGTCTGAACATCATATAGTCATAGGTATGGAAATGGTAAATGTAAGTGGATATGTGCTTTAAGTACATGTCAGTAAAGACACTATGGCGAGTTGCCACATATTTTAAAATCAGTCATACTGTGAAAAATTTGGAAACTAAAAAATTTTGCATAGAGCAACATATAGAAGCAAGCGCATGTGAGCTTAAACTAAATAATGGCACTTTTATGATTGTAGCCGTCTATAGGTCCCCAATAGGAAATTTTCAACTATTTTTTGAAAACCTTGGATTCTTTGTTGTGCTATCTGTCAGACAGAGGAGAGCAAATTATTGTTCATCGGGATTTCAATGTATATTTTCTGAAAGAGTCAGATAGAAGGCTTGACCTTGAAGTATTACTTGGTTCTTTCAATTAACATCAGTTATTGATTTTCCTCCTGGAGTAGTACAGGAAGGCAGCACACTGATAGATAATGTTTTCATGTACCAAGATAAATTTAATCAAATAAAAACTTTTCCTCTTAAGAATGGTCTATCTGATCATGTTCCAGAGTTAGTTACAGTACATGGTTCAAAATGGCTCTGAGCACTGTGGGACTTAATATCTATGGTCATCAGTCTACAGTACATGATATAGCTCCATACAGTAATGCCAAACATTACTCTAAAATACTGTGTTCAATTACCGATTCAACCATTCAAAATTTTAAAGAAAGATTGCAAAAGCTAGATTTGGATGAGGTGTACAGGGAACATGATGCTGATTTTAAATTTAACCTACTTCATGATACCTTTGTGAGTAATTAAAAAACAGTTTCCCTAAGAAAACAGTGACATATAATAGTAAGAAACCATGGTAAAAGCCATTGCTTACTAAAGGGATAAAAGTATCTTGTAAACAGAAAAGGGATATGTATCTTATAGCTAGGTGGAGTAACGATCCCAAAACGTGAAACATTATAAAAACTGCTGCACTGCATTAAGAAAAGTTATTAAAATGTCCAGAAGTATGTGCATTATGTCTGAGATTAGCACATCTGATAATACAATTAAAACAATTTGGAATATTGTGAAAAGGGAAACAGGGCAGCAGAGAACACAGGAAGACTGTATTTCTATTAAACACAATGACAACTTTGTTAACAAGAAGTCAGAAGTGGAAAACATTTTTAATAATAATTTCTTAAGTGTTGAAAAGAAAATAGGATCAAGCTATTCATTAGAAAATGCAAGACAGTATATGGAAGAGGCAGTACCTATCCAATTTGATAAAATTGAAATTCAACCCACCTTTCCTACTAAAATGTAGAAATTAATAAGTTCACTCAAAAGTTAAATTTCACATAGAATTGGTGGCATTTCCAACAGAGTACTAAAATCTTGTTCCCAACAAATAAGTAGGATTCTCAGCCACATATGTAGTAGCTCACTGAAACAGGGCATTATTCCAGACAGACAGAAATACACTATTGTTAAACCATTGCATAAAATAGGGGATAGATCTGATGCTATAAACTACTGCCCAGTTTCACTTCTGACAGCTTTATCCAAAATTCTGATGTATTCAAGACTAGCATCACACATTTGTAAAAGTGAAGTACTACCAAAATGTGAATTTGGTTTCCAGAAAGCCTTCTCAACAGAAACGCTATATATGCTTTCACTGATCAAATATTAAATGCATTGAATAACTGAACATAACCCATTGGGATATTTTGTGATTCCTCAAAGGCTTTTGATCGTGTGAATCATGACATTCTTCTAGATAAGCTTAAGTATTGTGGTTTGAGTAGGACAGTGCACAAATAGTTTAATTCATGCTTAACTGGAAGAATACAGAAGGTTCAAATTAACAGTACAGGCAGTCTACAAAAATCAGTGGAGTCCTCTAATTGGGGAGGTATCAAGAATGGCATCCAACAGGGTTCAGTCTTGGGTCCCTTATTGTTCATAATGTATATGAATGACTTCCCACTCTATATTCATGAAGATGCAAAGCTAGTTTTTTTTGCTGATGATATAAGTATAGTAATCACACCCAAAAAGCAAGAATCAGCTGAGGAAATTGCAAAAATAATGTCTTTCAGAAAATTATTAAGCGGTTCTTGGCAAATGGACTCTCACAAACTTTTGAGAAAACGCAGTTTATTCTATTCTGCACAGTAAATGGAATAACGCCATTGATAAATATAGACTACGAAAGGAAGTATGTTGCTAAGGCAGAATATTCGAAATTTCTGGGTGTGTGCATTGATGAGAAATTGAATTGTAAGAAACACATAGATGATCTCCTGAAATGGTTAGGTTCAGCTGCCTATGCTGTTAGGGTTATTTTGGTGATAAACATGTCATTAAATTAGCCTACTACGCCTGTTTTCATTCACTGCTTTCATATGGCATCATATTTTGGGGCAATTCGTCACTAAGAGAGAAAGTATTCCTTGCACAAAAGCATGTAATCAGAATAATAGCTAGAGCCCACCTAATATCACCTTGCAGACATTTATTTAATGAACTTGGGATATTCACAGTACCTTCACAATACATATATTCACATACGAAATTTGTCATTAATAACCCATCCCAATTCAAAAATAACAGCGAGGTGCATAGCTACAACAGTTGGCACAGAAAGGGGTGAATTTGCTAAATAGTATTAAAAGTCTGACATATAGCCAAACAACATTTAAAAGTAAATGAAAAGAATTTCTGAATGACAAATCCGTTTACTCAATAGATGAGTTCTTAGATATGAAGTAGTAACTTTAAAATGGTAATTAATTAATTATTTTATGTAAAGAAAACTTATGTTAAGGTGACACATTTCACATCATTACGAAATGTTGTATTCATGACCTATGGAACAAGGATTAATGTGTGTATGTACATGATGGTATCTGCAGTTAACTGTAACTAATACAAATAAAAAGTATGTGGTAATATGAGTTTATTCCTATTATCTCCTTAAGCTGGCTTCTCTAACTACAGGTTCTGTATCTCAAATGTACAGTGGAGCATCTTCTATACCCTGTTAAATTTTCACACTCTCTTACCGAAACACCCTGTATATCTACTTCATATGTGTGCTGATAAGAATTGTGTAGCATGTATATTTGTAAATATATACCTTATGTGTCATGTGCTGACGAAATTGTTCACTTGTAAATAGAATGGTTTTTTAAGATTCTCCTGCTGTTAGTCATCGAAGTCAGATAAATCTTTAGTATAGCTATATAGTGCCTCTCCTACTCAGGCCATCAAAAATGGAAATCTTAACCTCAACACGATGCACCCAGTGCTGCTGTGGGGTGGACTGTGAATTTTTTTATGTTATTGTGATAGTAATAGTGTAAGAAAGTACCTCTGCATTGAAAAAAACATCACATGAAAATCATTTAAGATCCAAATTATGTCTGTCATTTTATATACCTATTTCTAAAAGAAATGTGAAATTTTTTAAGGAACCAGAAACTGAAATGTGTCTATCATTCATATATCATTTATATACATCTGTTTCTAAGAGAATTCAATAAATGAATTCGTTAAGATATGTCTTTATTGTTGGTATTTACAGAAAATCTATCTCCATTGCTGTATATATACAAAGAGTGTATGAGACATACACATGGCATTAGTTTTGAACATGAGCGAAATTAAGGACATAAAGTTTAAGATGCAGAGTAATTAAATATATGGAATGGTGGCATATGATTTTGCTTATTGTGCTGCATGTATCAGATTATGGAAGCAGGTTGTGTGTGACTGCATTCGCTCCATAAGACATATAGCAAACATGTCTATAATAATTTCTTTCAAAAAACTCAAGATACTGAACTCTATTAACTGGATTTCATTAGTACTACCAGTTGCAGCAAAAGCCATCATCTGGTACGAAAATTACTTAAAACATTTCATTTGTCATGAATAATGAAACACAAAGCATTGAATATTTTTAACCATATCAACCACATCACTTTTTCTTTGTCATCTCGTATGAAAGTGCGATTCCTAATCTTGTATATGCTATGAATGAGCTTTTATTACGTGTCTCGTGTCGATTAAAATTTTCAATGTTTTGTGTTTCAGCATTCATGACAAACGAAATATTTTAAGCGATTTTCGTACTAGATGGTGCCATACAGCCGAAACTGGTAGTATGAATAAAAACCATTTAATGCAGCTCACTGTCATGAGTGTTTTGAAACGTATGTCGACTGCTGAAAATTGCCCAAAAGAAACATATGAAATGATGTCACTTGTTGCTTGAAGAAAACCACGCATGTAATATCTGGACAAAGCTGTGTACTGTATAGCTATAAATGTATCGAAGTATGAGCAGTGTAACATTACTAAAAGTATATAAAGTCAGAAAAATTAATTTATTTTTCATCCAAATTAAATGCTATTTCACATTTTCAGAGGTAGACACAACAGTATTTTGTTCATCTCTGGCCATATTCTTAAACCGATAGAGGGCAAGGCACTCATAGAATTCCAGGTCTTAAATAGATGCATACTTGCAGATTCCACACGTCCATGTGATCTTCTCCTTGTATTTGACGTACATGATGGTATCAATGTAGTCGAACAATTAAAGTGATGCCACCTTATCTTTATAGGGTATAATCTGATTGTCCCAGTGAATTACAAGGAAGGAATGTGTTAACCACATTCCAATCTACCATGTTTTAGCACACTTCAAATGCTTGAAAGGCTTCATTGATGCAATACTTGCTGAGAATGTCCCAAATACATCGGCATCTTCTGTGACTGCTATCAATCCAATATCTTGAAATATGCAGTGGTCAATTGTGGTGGAATCATTTGCTATGTTTCCCCTTCTGACGGTCTGAAACGTAAGTATGATGAATCTGTATGTCTCCATGGATCAGAAATTTCTTACTGCCCACATTTGTCTGGATGTCGTGGGTAGAACTGGGTATTCAAAAAATTTCCCATGAACAGAAAGTTAATGGCAGATATACACCAGCATTCAGAATTTTTAAAAGCTTCAAAAGCTCCTCGCCTGCTACATTGATGTGAACCATTTTCCAAACTGCTTTATTGATGACGATCTCGTTCTCATCTTGGACTTCTTGAATGTATGAGTTGTTGTATGTCGCACTCTGTACAAGAATAAGTTTCTATTTAACATTCATAACGATTTGTTGCATTTCCTCAATGTGCCTCATGAAGCTATTAGGGGTATGCATCCCGTAAATCGCTTTAGTCTTCCACTGTTCCACACACTGACTCGTCTATGAACGATTCTGTATTTTCTAAACCTTCCATATCTGAGGGTGATGCAGAGATATGTGTTTCAAGCGTTTTGCTATGCCTACATTATGTGTATGGTCAATCTGCAAGCTGTTAATTTCATACTGTATCTCCTGAAACAGGAATGTTAAAGTGTTACGTGTAACTTTCGAACCTCGAATCCACTGGAGGCATCCCATCGTTTTTCTTAAGAGTTCCATGGAAATATATCAACTTCCTGTATGCAAAGATTGAAGCGCCTTGGTGCTGGATAACAATTCTAGTTTCATCATTCTTGTTAAATGCGACTGAAGCATAAGGTTTATTCGAGAAATATTTCTGGCATATAATTCGCCCATCATATTCTACCGGGACAGCTATACTGACATCATTGCAGGGTTTCAGGCCTACTGGTTTAAGAAACCTGTAGTTCATACATGTCACCACCTTGCAGTTCTGCTGTGAAGTACTGTGCTGTGAGTTATGTGGGCTGGTTCCATTCTTTAAGCCCATCCTAACTTAGATGTAGTCGTATAATTATTTCCTCGAGATGAAAATCAACAAGTAGAGTCTTCTGGTTCACAATACGTAGCTCCAGATAGTCCAATGTTTGAACTGTCACTGGATGTTGCATAGCATTGGTGGAAGTTTCATCAGTCTTACACCCTGATCCAACTGATGACACAATCAGTAACTTTTATGAATCAATCTATCCCTGAGATAGGATTATGTTGCTATGTCACACTCAACGCAGACTGTACTGATGGGGAGTATATCCACAGTCTGATTAGACTTGTAAAATTTGCAAGGATCCTTCTTCAAAACGTGTCCATTTGCGAAACTCAGTAGTCATCCTAATGAACCTTTCTAATTAAAGTCAGTCGCTATATTCATCACCCTTATTTCAGATTTATATGTACTGATGTTGGAATGTAGCTCAGTCTCTTTTCCAGACTGTTTTAAGACTTTGTTTAAATCGTCAATATCGTAAGCTTCATGTGCTATTTTCACAGTTTTTTACCATTACTTTCCAGATGCACTTTATTGTTAACCTCTCTAACATTTGGGCTATTGTTGTATGTTTCCAGCGCAACTAGTGAAATAGTCCAATACCGGATGCATAAATCAACTGGTGGGATGTAATTCACGCATAATACTGACGATAGTTCTTTTAAAGTCAGAGTTTACGACACTCCATCTGAAACTCAACTGCTGTGTGAATGCTTAATGCACCTCATCATGCATCCTTTTTCTTAAACTTCAGGAAGAATGTGAATCGTAGGTCACCACAAAAGTGGGTTAAAGATCTTCATCGCATTGAAAATTGCAGAACACATGTCTTCTGCTGGTGAAGTGTCGTTGTAATTCTTCTACAGATTGCATGTCACCGAAATTGTTTAACGTATGCTACCCAGTGAGTTTCATATCATCCAGCATCTAAATTCATAATTCCGCATTCTCGGGATTTCCACACGGTCTTTGGTAAGGTATCCCACATAAACACACAATGGAATCTTAAGAGTGTTGAATTTTTTTCTAACAAACATAAACGGACCTCTATTTGTAAACAGCATATCTGGTAGGATGGCTAAGCAGCTTTTTACATTTAAGAAATCTATTCTTTTTCTTGTATGGTTTCAAGGCCAGACCTTTACTGATGGTTGCTGCTTCCGTGATGCAGTTGTGTCTTCTTGCTTGCTCTAGTTTCTCCTGGGAGTTCTGCGCGATCTTGACAGTCCTAGCAATAGTTGCAGCACCACCATTCAGGGAACCCATTACAGAGAGACCAGTGAGGACTCAGACGAGGACGGGAAGAATTCCACCTGAAGTCTTGGCTAGTGACAGAATCCTGGGTGGTTTAATCAGTCTTCTCACTCCATTCTGCTTCTGGGCGATTTTAGCTGCAAACATAGGTGCCAGGATACAGTTTTTTTAAACACCACTGCTCATTCTCCTTCTTTGTCCCCTTCGTCATCAATGACTGCTTCTTCTTTAGTATACAGGTGTGGCAATCATAACTTGGCTGAAATTGATCCCCAAATCCTACTTAATTAGAGCATACATGGTTTTATCTATTCAAAATGCACCAGTGTATTGACATACACCAATATCCTTTGTTACGAATATTGTCTTAGCTTCCCAGCTAAAATTCGATCGGCACAAACCATTTTAGAACCTTTCATCCAGGTCACAGTACTTACACTTGAGAATGTGTAATTCGACTGGAAGTTTGTCGAGAATACACCCAATTCCTGTAACATATCTCCCATCACGTATGTTATGTTACTGTGGGGTCATGGTCTTTATCCAACAAACCGTTGACGTCATTCAACTGATTTGTGCATCAGGAAAACTAGTCATTTTTACCATTGCTCTATTCCCTCAACGTCAAACAACGCTCTCTATGAGAAACACATATGGTTGTGAGTGCATCTGCACCTCCTCTGTGTAAAAACATCCTGCAACTTCAGTACCAATGCTGTCTTTTAAGATGGATGTTCTGAGGTTTCTTCTTTGCACGCTGGAAGCTGTGAACATCTCACTCATGCAGTTTGGTAGGTACGACTTCTCAAATGCTGTGTTGTGTTTTGAAGTATGTGATAAATCACCTACATTAAATTTCTGTTTCTAAGAACTCACCATTTCAGTACGATTGTATACTGTATCTAGGACACTCTATAAAGAACAAGAATTGGTCTCTTTTTTACTGTGTAATGTTTAATTTGATTATACTGCGAAATTATTTGTGGGAGGATATGTATTCATTTGTGTAGACCACAAAGATTAAAGTGCATCCACATTTGAGCTTTCAATGTTCTGTTCAGGCATTCCACGATACTTGCCTTCAGAGAGGTGAATATCGAGTAGTGGTGTATTCCATACTGCTCCCTCATATTCTTTAAATATTTGTTGTAAGATCCTCCACAGTGATCAGTATGAAATTGTCCACCCCCAGTAGCTGAGTGGTCAGCGTGACAGACTGTCAATCCTAAGGGCCCGGGTTCGATTCCCGGCTGGGTCGGAGATTTTCTGCCCTCAGGGACTAGGTGTTGTGTTGTCCTAATCATCATCATTTCATCCTCATCGACGCGCAAGTAGCCATGGTGGCGTCAAATCGAAAGACTTGCACCCGGCGAACAGTCTACCCGACGGTAGGCCCTACTCACACGACATTTACAGTATGAAATTTTTCAGGGCATTGATTCGTCCCTGTCTGCAGCAATTGCTCAAAACCTTGTGCAGCATCTATCCACATTTTTTATTTTACTGCTAATGCTCAGCCAAGTCAAGAGCATGTATCAATAGCCATCAAAATATATATGAAACGATTACTCACATGTGAATGGTCCATAATATCTTCAAGGTCCACATTCTGTAAGTTATCCATACCTTTAGTTCTAAATTGCCTATGGCGGTATTGGTGTACAGCACCTGTTTGTGATAGGAAGGACAGGGCCAAGGAGAGACAACATCATTTTTGTTATGAAGTTTGTCTTTATCTTAAAAGAACACAATAACCTAGATTCATTAGACACATACTGAAGAAACACCTCCAGTAGTACTGATTAGTAAGGAACAGAACAATTTTCAGTCGTCAGACTATACCAGATTGATGAATAGTAAACAGATTAAATATAATAATAAAAGCTGTAGCAGTACAATAAAAGACCTAAAAATTCTTGCTCAAAAGAAAGTTTAAGATTTACAATCCCAAATAGGAGTGTGCTCTGCAAATAAACTACATATAAGGAAATTACTAAACCGCCATAAAATAGAGATGTTCAAGCCATGAAAGAGAAATAAACAGACAAAATAGATATTAATTATTGCGTCCTGAATGGTACAAATAGTCAGTAAGAACATCTATGAAATTAACAGATCTTAAATCTTCTAGAGTTTGGCCGGTTAGAAAAAAAACAGTACACACAGGGAGTAAGATTTATAACCATTCAGTTGGCCAAGCCACACTTGCAAAAACACACTTAAGTAAATAAATCTAGTAATTATGAATTGGCAAATTATACAGTTAACACTTCAAAAATTCACAAGAGCCGTAAATTAAAAAACGAACTTTAAAAGGAAAGCTGCTGGAGGAGCGCAATGATTAAGACAAAAAAAAAAGACAGTGTACTATACAGCCCTGTCTTGGCAAGCATAGAGAGCTCGGAAAGATTACCTGGTGCAAGACCACCTGCATCTGTTTGGTCGTTTGGTTGAGTGAAGACTTGGCTCCGCTTTCTGATGCTGTGCCTGCCCAATCAACCAGGCAGCTTTCAACCAAGTTCCACCAAGAGAAACGCAAATGGAAGCCTAATTAATAGAGAAATACGGAATTTAATACAGAAATTTGGCCAGTCGTCCACTACAGATCAAATACCACTGCATGACACTCCAAATTACCGCAACAAGAGAGACAAAATGGTTCAAATGGCTCTGAGCACTATGGGACTCAACTGCTGAGGTCATTAGTCCCCTAGAACTTAGAACTAGTTAAACCTAACTAACCTAAGGACATCACAAACATCCATGCCCGAGGCAGGATTCGAACCTGCGACCGTAGCGGTCTTGCGGTTCCAGACTGCAGCGCCTTCAACCGCACGGCCACTCCGGCCGGCAAGAGAGACAAGTAAATAATTTTTCGATGAGTCAGTAGAGCAAATAAATGAAACCTGTAATGTGGCCAGAATCTAAACACTGTTCCTAATGCAGCTACCAAGCAGGAAGTTCGATTTCGAACCACAAAGTGTGCCAAACTGGTATGGCACCACATGGGCAAGCGACAACCAAGTAACCACCACACTAAACACCAATTTAATTTCGGTTGCCTAACGAACCCCTGACTAACAGCAGATAGAAGATAACTTTTGAATAACATTACTGCCACATTTAAGATAATAGTAATGAACAAAAAATAAAGGTATCACTGAGATTAATAATTCACATTAGAAGGCTCTATCCTCACAAAAATAAAGGAAGAAAACTACAGAAAAGCATGGTAGCATGAAAACCTAATATGAAAGCGTATGAAACTGTGTGTGGTCGGTAATAGTATATGCAGGGTATGGCACATCAAATGCACCCACATAATATGTAAAAGCGTGCCGCCACAAATCTGATGGCTTACAGCAGTCAACTAAGAAGCTAAGACTCCACTTCGCAAATAACACTTAGACTGGAGCATTAAAAACAGAAAAAAATTCAGGAGTTCTATGGGAGTGCTCGCACAAGTTTAAGAGACAGAATCAAGATCAGTAACCGGAAATCTGATATGAAATTGCACGTGAACCCTGAACAAACAACTAGAAACCTACCAAGCCAAACAGTCACAGGACCGGTACAGGAAATGGAAATTATACTATGGTTATTGCTGATGGTTGGCTCACTTGCATCTGATAACCAAAGCAGAAGCGCCTCAGACATATCTGTGCAACAATCCAGGAAGTACAGCGTGGAGCCGACACACAACTTCAATACAGCAGTCTTCCATTGTCCTCCTCCATGCCCAGTCAGGCGCTGACGCACACAACACACTCCTTCCATTGCCCTACATGCCCAAAGGTTTGCAGCCAGCTAAAACTGAAGTAATAATGGTTTGCAGTTCTGGAACCCGCCTGTGTATCTCTTCCAGGAATCGCTGCTATGCTCAGAGCCAGTGACTGTATCTGCCAAGCGTGTACTAGCCATCAACTGCCAGCACACTACTACTGCCTCGCTGCCTCGATCCAACTCGGCTGCCTCACCGTAAGCTAAGAGCTTCACCTTCCCGGTCTCATTGTCAGTGCCATCGCCTCTGATCTCAACGCAAACCACTCCCTCCTTAGGCAAAGATTTCTACTAAAGGCAGTGGCACGACCTATGGTCCCGCCATGGTTTAGGTATGTTTTGCGTGGTGGTTTGCGTAGTTCTCAAACTACTGTCTCCGTGCTTATTTGATGATACCTCTCTCTCTCTAAGCTTATAGATTAGTGAAACAACCTCATTCGAATGAGCTGTGTTACCAGCAGCAGCTGATGCCACGAGCATTTGTAACTGATCCGTTATCTCACTAAGATCGTCGTAACGTATATGCTGTGGGAATCGATTATTTATTATTTCGTGTTGAATGTCAACAGGATCACTGCTGCTATGTTCTGCATCTAATATATCTTCTATAATGGATTTTTATTTAGCACTACTTTGGCTTTTTAGTCTTCCATCAGCTTCCTTACGTACATCTGTCACATATGCTAATTCAACACAGATTTCCAGTTCTTTTGCTGAATAATTTACGGTTTTGATGGTCTTATGAAAATAACGCTAAGCGGACCTTGTGGTCTTTGAAACTCCACGTCATCGATCCGTATTGTGTCACCTGTTAAACTTATGGGCTTTGTGCCCAGCATATATGGTTTCACCCTCCAGGCTCCATATTTACTCTCTATCCTAGCATCTTTGTAACGGTTAATAAAATTGGAAATGGCATCGTCATCAGTGCGTAATTTTTCCGAGTGTTATTGAGGAACTGACTTACAGGTTTCTCTTAATGTTTTCTCCTGCTCCACATGCCCTAATCTTTGCAGCTGTAATTTCTCTCGAACGTCCTTCTGTGCCTCAGTGACTTTCTGATTAGTCGACATCTTTTTGTATACTAATCAGAGTTTTTCCCAGGTACAGTGTCTATACATTTGTCCACCTTCTTATCAATTACATCAGTCTTTACGGTGAAGTCGTTTAATTTCTTTTCAGTTTCATTAACCCCATCTTTTAATGTGTTGATCACACTCAGAAGAGCCCAGTTATACGTCTTTAGTTTCTCTCTAGCTTCTTGTGTACAACTCTTCATTGGACAGCCTAAATCTTCGCATCCATGTACATGCCAATGTTCAGTCTTTGTACACCCATCCCATCAAGCCAAGTACCTGACATGCATGCAAATTTGTTCATGGTGTGTTGTATTCTGCTGTACTCACTTCTTTTCGTAGTATATATGTAGAAATTCTTAGAAGCTTAGTCTATACCTACCACCATTCTGTTTCCTTATTTAATCGATAACGAGAAACCCATACTGGGTTCCGCTAATCCGAACCCCGGTAATCCGAACGTTCTGTTAATCCGAACATGAAAAATGTTAGTCTAAGTATGGAAAACTGTCCGGTAAACCACTGTACATACACAAGATTTTAATGTAAATAGTACCTTGAACATGTATTAGAAAAATTGGCAAGAAAACATTAGGTTTAAACAATGCACAACAATGACAGAAAAACTCACTAAAATACAGCGGATATTATCCCTACTTTTTACATGAGAAAACCTCTATCATTGTTTTTCGGAGTAATGAAGACAGTCTGTTGTATGACTCATAGTTGCACCATCTCTCATAAACATCAAAACAGCAGGTGTAGCAGTGGGCTATTGCTCCAGATAACGTAGCGCGAGTTCAAGGGCTTCTGGTACGTCACTGTGTGGCACCAGCTCTCCTTTGTCGCTTTCAGGCTAATTGTCACATGCGTCACAGCAGTCCACTTGTTCCTGGTCTTGAGTGACAGCTTCAACTAAATCAGCGTCAGTAAGGTTCTCCACACGTGCCCCATCCGTTGCCATCCACTCATCTACGTCTCCTTCACTAGCTTCTTCACATCCAGGGATAGTCTGTATCATTTGTAGTAGATTTTCCTCTTCATTTTCAACTAGGGTGTTCTGAAATTCAAGATATGTCCACAGTTTTCTCCACAATTTTCTCAGAGTATTTTCTGAAATATCCTGCCATGTCTCAGCGGCCCAATAAACAACATCCCTCACATTGGTCTTTTTTATTATGTCCACTAAAGGAATGCTATCATCTTAGACCAGAATTCTTCAAAATTGTTTTCTGTAAGTCTGTTTTAATGTTTGCTGTACGCCCTGGTCCATCGGTTGTAGTAGTGGTGTGACATTCGGCGGCAAAAACTTTGCCCCAATTTCTCCATCACATTATTCCTCAGGGCTGGGTTGAGACTGCGCGTTCTCAATCAAAACGACTGCATGGGGAGACAAATGATTTTCCTTAGAAAACTGTCGAACAGAGGGAACAAACGGGCTGTGAAACCATTCATTAAACAACTTACCATTCATCCATGCTTTTTTTCTGGTTGCGATAATATACGGGCAGGGACGTCATGTTGCAGTTTTTAAAAGCTCTGGGCGTAGCAGATGTGCCGATCAGCATTAAAGGCAGCTTGTGATTACAAGCATCGTCTCTGCACGCTAATACAATCGCACGATCTTTGGACATTTTGATACCAGGAGTATGGTCTTCTGCTTTTGATGCCAGGCTTTTTGTTGGCAGTGCCCTAAAATTAAGGACAGTCTCGTCAGCGTTATAAATTTGTTGGGGAGAATACTTTCCCTCTCTTGTCATTTTTTCAAACTCCCCCAAGTATTTCTTCGCTGCATCACGGTCAGAAGAAAGCTTCTCTCCAGTAATTGTTAGCTATCGGATTCCATGCCTTTTTTTTGAATCTGTCCAACCAACCCGTACTCGCACTAAAAGACTCGTCACCATTCATTAACTTGTTCAGGTAAACAGCCTTCTCCTGAACCAGTGCTCCACTCAAAGGAGTTCCCCTTTCTCTTTCCTGTGTAAACCAAACGAAAAGAGCTTCATCCACTTTTCGTACTGGCATTGTTTCAAAGTTTGCCGAATTCCCAGTGTTTTTCCCCAAGACGTTGCACAGGCCTGTTCAAGCTTAACTCAGTTCTTCTTCCGATCACAAATGGTTGCATTACCAACACCCTGTTCCGTTGCCAGTTTGGATACATTCTCACCATTGTCTATCAGCTAGCCGTGCATATCACACTACCATGCAATTTCTTCTTTAAAAGTTCGTATTTGGGCAGAAACAACATTTTTAAAAATACACATACATGCTCAGAGTTGACTTCATCCAGATGTGTTAGAAGCGACATACCTTTGCCGGCAGGCAGCGGGATGGACCCACAATTATCGCTCGAGTATTATCACTAAGGAGTATCCCACTCTTCTTCTTGATGTGGTCTTCCATTGCGTCACAGGACCAGTCCTTGTGATGAGGATGCATTACCCACCCTGCCATTATGGCAGCTATATCAGGTATCGGTGCGCATTTATATAAAGAATAAAAACTTTTGATAATATGTGTAGGCACTACAGCACAATCAGTAATTAGCACCATAACGACTCAGCAACATCTCTGCATTATAATGAGAGGGTTATGAAGTAAAAGAATAAAAAATTTACGATGGTATATTATTTCTTTATTCACACGTCAGCAACGGTGCACAGGCTGCAGCATATCACCAAAATCCACTGGTTCATTTCTCGCTGCAGCACAGTACTTCCCAAACAACTGTTTCTTGCACACGCTAAATTCTGTTCATATTTCCCTCAAACTGATAGGAGCATCACAAAATTCGGACATAGTGTACGAAGATTTAGTGTGGATGGACTTCAGGCCTACTGGAGCAATACTAATTGCCTTTGCCACTACACTGATACATGACGTGAAGCCCTGTTCTAAATCATACACACGTACAATATACACACAAAGATAATTAAAAATGTCAATTTCTACAGCTTGAATAGATGGTAAGCAGCTTTCCAGTCTCTGTGATGTAAGGTGTAGTCCAAACAAGTTCGTAACAGTAGAGTGTTGTAAATAAACGGATAGGACCCAGACTTCATCCAGACTGCTCCTTCATCGTACATTGATGTGATAGATAGCCTCAGACCAGCACAGTAAATGACCAGCAGAGAAAGAGATGGGTAGTTATTTTAGAATTGATGTAAGTCATTTCATGACTTTAACACCCTTTATTACACTCTCAATCTCCATCACCACATGCCAATCACTTTCCGCTTCTGTACCTTTATTCAGATGCTTTGATCCACTAGCATCTGAATTGTATGCAGATATGTTATACATAGAAGTGAATAGTGATAGCGCACTGGAAGCAATTTTTGTCTTCTCATCCGTTATATCCACACTCTGTTCTTGTATTATCACTAGAACATTCCATGATCCAGTGGATGGTGCATTTGTTGGAATCGAGTACAGCTCTGTACCATGCTGTTTGAGACCCCTGGTGGAATTCTGCCAGTCATGAACACGTATATCTAAGCTCTGCTATTGTGTGTCTTCATCACACAAACAGGTAAGTTACAAAGACAATACAGATCCTTGTCCTACACCATCATTCTGACCCATTCTGTTATAAGATCCCAAGTGCTGGAGGCCCCTTTCACTGCTGCAGATCCAACAAAGTGGGCTGTTTTGCTGCTGCAGGTCCTGACAAGCCAAAAGTCACCTCTACAGGTCCCAGCAAGTTGGACATCCTCACAACAGGTCTCGCTAAGTTGGAGATATCTGTCACTCCTGAATGAAGAAGAACCATTACATGTGATAATAATAGCAACATCTATAGACATATAACATTATTAAGCAAAGGGTACTTACTCTTCCACTTTTTCCTATTCTGCTGTGTAGAACTGGATGATCTCGGCTGCTGCTGTTGACACTTTAGGGTCCTTGCAGTGACTGACTGCATCTGAGTCCAGTGAGCTCCATGTTCCCTGGTGTCTCATGATATGGTGCTAATATTGTGAACTAGACCAGTCAGTTCCACACACCAAGTGGAACAAGCAAGAAAATTTTAGGAACCACCATGTCCCAAAAAAGGGTGAAATCCCATGCAGATGTTCCAGGAATCCCTTCGCTCTTCGTGGGTGTCTTTCAAGTGTGTAGGTGTTGCGGAAATCCCTTCACTCTTTGTCGGTATTTCGGAAAGCACTGGTGAGGCATTATGAGCAGCTGATCAACAGCAAGCATCTGACAAAGCTAGTCCTGGGGAAACCTAATTATGGAAGCTCACATGCATGTGGAATGCACAGGTTTGCGGGCAGCTGTTTTTCTATTGTTCACATCAGGCAGGAAGCACTTGGGCGTTTTCCATAATTTCTGGAGCCCAACGATGGAGCAAGTAGCCACCAGCACACATTTCCTTGTGACTACATGACATGCAGCAGGTGTTTGAGGTGGTTTGCATGAGCAATGGGCGACTTGCCTTGTCAGGTATCCAATGCAAGTCCTCACGATTTCTTATAGCACTCATCGGGCTGGTAGGTTAGCCTGTGGTACAATAAGATACACACTACAACACAGGCCCGGCGAGAGATGGCCACTTGGTGCACCAGATGTCCACACATGCCCTGCACAGTGCTGTGGCCTCATTCAGTAGCCGGCTATGGCAATGAGTTGATGGGAGGGCTCCGTTTGCAGTATGTAGGAGTGTCTAGGTGATGTTTCTGACGAGCGATAATTGTGTTGGTGGTCCATTTTTTGCAATTTGTTTAGCACTGTGTGTTGAATCTGTCACCGTGTACCTAGATGTTTACGATTTTTTAAAAGGGGTTAGTATTGATTATTTGTGCAGTGTAATAACATAATCACGATATGTAGTTGTCGATACTCCATGAGGGTAATACTTGCATCTTCCAAAAATGATGAAGCAAAGAGATCCTTGCACACCAACATATTTGTAAACTGAATTTTTATAAATGTAGAATATTCAATTATTGTTGTGGTGTCCTCTGTAATGTAACTGACATTTACGTTTTGAGCAAAAATTTGAATTTAGCGCGAAAACTTGAATTTCCTTAGAAAATTTGAATTTTTGTCCATTGGGGGATGGGAGGGAAGGGGCAAAGTGGGAGGAGGGTGAGAATGAGAGAGATTTCCCAGTGGAAGGGGGAGTTCGCCATAGGGTGGGGCAAGGAGATTAATTAATAAATCTAATTAAACAAATATCAATTTAATGTCAAAATTGCATCAGAAATGGCTTTGCCCCAGTACTTAAATATGCTGATAGAATTCAGATGTATAGCTGGGGGTGCTAAAGAAATCTTTGATTGAAATTCTTACTTGAAGCTGATTTTAACTCAGTAATTGCCTTATGTAATGCTCTGTTATGTTCTTATAATGAGTTTTGCTTCTTCTGCTAAATAAAATCTTCAGCCCTGTGTAATTCTACATTATAATGTACTATGCCTTAAGTAATGCTGTGTTATGTTCTTATAATGTGTTTTGCTTCTTCTGCTAAATAAAATCTTCAGCCCCTTCGTAATTCTACATTATAATGTACTAGTGTTTTGGTGAGCTCATTTGCAAAACGTTTTATTGACTATTATTCAAATGGTTTCGAGCATTTGCTTAACCCATAAATCGCTAATTGTAGAATTCGTGTGAATTGGGTCTGCAGTAGCAATATCTCATCTGTAGTGGTATAGGCAGATCAGTCTTTTCTGCACTTCAATCTGTTGAACTTGTGTATTTGAGTACTTTGTATGTTGTAAAGTCTACGTTTTTACACAAAATGATGAAGATTTTTTGGCTTACTGCTTTCTGACTATCCCATAATTACATCTATTGGCTCAGTCTAATAGAAACATTGTTTGTCCTGATGTATGTGAATGTGTCTGTTTTTCATAACTGATTTGTAGTTGAATTATTTCATAATAGTCCATAACTGAAGTAAATTTAAAAATATCTTTGCTTGGGACAGATCTTTGGAATCAGTTATGTACCAGAAAATGCGCTTATATTCCAAAACGTGCGCTGTACAGCAATAATAAAGATTTTGAAACAAGCTAAATAAATGTGTTTGTTTAGTTAAGGCAATATACAACGTTTCACCAAGAACCCACAGTTGAAAAGAGTAAAATTAACAAAAATAATTATTTAAGTAAATGTAAAAAGTATAAAAGGATATCTCCCAACCCTGTACGCATTCCTCACTCCATATAGATATAGCTGTGATAGTTTCGTACCACATACATTCCTTGCAATAGAACTGGTCATATCTTTGACAAACTCTTCTGGTAATGGTTTTCCATAAACATCTTTTCGTGGTCGCCTACATAATAAATATTTTTTTCCGCCTATAAATTGCTTTGGCTTTGGCTGAGCCTGACGGAATCTGTAATTAAACTATTAGATTTTGAGGGGAATACTGTGCAAACTGTTTAACCAAATAGTCTAAATGGTGCTTATAGGTCACAGTAAGGCATGCTACAAAATTTGCCACAAATTGGTTCCAGTTACTGGGGATACGAAAGCGTGATACCGCTACCTGTACTACTTGGCATCATTAGCCTAATTATACTTGAAGAAGCGTGTGAGTGATTGATTTACAAGTCTGATAACTGCAGTTAGCCTAATGTGTTGTTTATAATTCAACAACGATTGCATATGTGATCGAATTACCATTTACGATTTCCTGTTGATGTCATGAGTTTCAATGATATCAGTTTCAAAAACATCAATCTGAGATCATAGCGTACAAAACGATGTCGTTGTGACGATTATAAAGGTAACACTAGAACACAGAGGTTAATTGTACTACCAACAACTACTGGCATTGTACCACCAGTAACCTTAAGTATCTTGATATATCATTCAGTTTTACGTATGCAACTCGGAACATCCCCGCCAGCGATCTGGCTTACTTGTTACATGTGGTACCAATTTCATCAACTCTTCCTCCCGCCAGAGGCAAAGCAGGAGTAATTCTTTAATCGTTGTGATAGTAAATGAGGTTTCGACTGGTAGCTACATCTATATGGCCAGCCTGATTCAGGCATCTGGGAGGGCGCCGAATTGCATGAGAAAACTCATCCCTGCGGGATCCATAACCTGGTGGCGAATCGCGAGGGCAGTCTCTTTCTTTTGTGTCGCTTCACAAAGGGAGGCTCGTTTAGTTTACATTTACATTGTCTGTGGGGATGGAGGCTTCAAAGAACAGATATTTCTTACGTTCCGAGGGGTTTGCAGAGAACGGCCATGTGTCACGTACCAACGCAAGACACGTATTCCTCTTGTGTGCTGTGAAACTTGTCGGTTACAAATCTGGGAACTGTTTGTGTATGGATTCATCGCGACGGAACGGCGATGTCTCACAAGATTCTACTTTTCTTTGTAGAAACACTGTCTTGGTTATGCCTTCAGCAGTTTGAAATCAGGAATGCGATCCTCACCCTGCCAAAGCCATTTCTCAGGACAAGGAGGTTGCGTCCACGAAGCGTCATGAAGTGTCGGCTGACACGTTCATGGATGAAGCGACTAGACTATGGCTTCTTCAGATGGTTCAAATGGCTCTGAGCATTATGCGACTCAACTTCTGAGGTCATCAGTTCCCTAGAACTTAGAACTACTTAAACCTAACTAACCTAAGGACATCACACACATCCATACCCGAGGCAGGATTCCAACGTACGCAGGAGCGGTCGCTGATGGTTTCTTAATGCAGGTATGTCACGACGGACTGAAGCCACGCCGACAGTTAAACAGCCAGCCACCCCCCCCCCCCCCCCCCCAGCCACCCCTTTCTCATTCTCGCTCTCTTCTTTTATGGGAACTTCCAGTTGGAAATATTCGAAATTTTCCTCGGAGAGGTTTTCGATCCCTCCTCATCTCTCTGGCTGCCCTGTAGTTACGTGTTTTGACTGGCTGAGAAGTGTGTTAGGTCGGCTGCGTTTCACTGAACACTCAGGTGGGTACAAGCGCAAAGTTTCTCAATCACTTTGACTCTGATATCAGACTCCAAGGGACTCAGAGAATTCAACTTTGGTATCAGGACTAATGGAAGCGGATTTTTCGACTCTGGAGGCGACAGGCGCTGATGTTCTGACTCTGGGTTGAGATTCCAACCAGGTCAGAAGCTGCCTGGACAATGGTAGCCGAGTGCGAGAGGTGCGGGTAATGCCTTCAGGGTCCGAATACGACTCTGGAATTGGTAAGCACTGCTCCACTTGATAGGGTGCAAGTTTGAGTAGGCGTTAGTAATACTAATTAGATTTAATGGAGAAGAGTGATTTATTCAGTTCCGTGACAATCATTCCATTAATCCCCTCGCTCGATTCGTGATTGGATGTCACGTTAGTGAAACGTGTGCACACGTTTCCGCAAGCTTTCTCACATGGTGTGAAGAGCATGCCGTCAATTTCTTGAATGTCTGATGAACATACGATTCAGATAAAGTCATCCGCGCAATTGTTTCTGCACCATAGGTGAATACGAACGTGACCGATTTACCCACAGCTACTAACTTTAATCCTTGTCTTAATTGTTTCCCTCTGATCTACCCACAACAATTTATTGTATGATCCAACTAGTCCCTTCCCATGTTCATTAATGGTTTTGTTTCTCTGCCATATGTGAATACCCCGTAGATTTTTTTTCATTCGTGTGTTCTGATTCTCTGTAGTCCAGACGGAATCAGGCATTAAATCGACCAGTTACGTCTAAGCCCACATCGGCCTCTTGCATAATTTGGCGACCCTACTCAGGATTCACGTACTTGAGGCCTTCTGGTATCTAGAAAGAATAGCATGATACGTCGAAATATTCTGAAAACAAGGAGCAGTTTGTATTCGGGCAAATAGCATAAAAATTATCAACCTTTTTTTGCCTCGCACTGCATATATCCATGTGTTTCATTTGTTCCGATTCTTCATGATCTACTGCTCCCTGTTGAGTCTGTTGTTTCAGGGCGTTGCTAAATCAGTCTTGAAACTTTTATTACGGTATCTGTATAAACGTGTGGTGAATTTATATGGGTACGAACTGTTGGGCAAATACAGCATTTTACCACCTGCAGTATTTCGTACTGTGGCAGTTTTCTTCTTTCTTCTGGCACCACGAGTTGTGCTTGTAAATCTAAAATGGGGGCCTACTCAGCGGGCGCGTCGTTCTCCAAATTATGGCCTTGGGACGTAATTGCATAAGAACCGTTGGCAGTTATGAGCAAGAGTGGATGTTAAAGAGCTGTTGGAAATGCATAAATTCGGGTTCTGGACTAGAATAGCACCAGAAAAACTTACCGAACTGAGAAGAGCTGTTGGTAACCAATGGAAGAAGTTTCGTGGAAAGTGTAAGGAAAATACCGGTGTAATTTTACCGGAGAATGAAACTGATGTTGAAGTAGATACGTACTTGAGGCGGTAACTGTCCCCAAAGAACATTCCTGTCAAGCAATCATGAGAAGAGTAAGAAAAGGTTTGACTGCAGAGAAACAGTACAAACTGCCAAATGTTGAAAATACTGGGCGTGTTTGTAATTAACTGGTAAAAATAAATTGAAAATCTGTATAGCAGGAAAGTAGTGTGCTGGAAATATAGCAGAAAGTAAGGGTGGTGCTAATTTCTCAGGTAAGAAGAGTGTGCAGAATAAAATTGACAGAGAGGTACTACGCTCTGAAAGTGTCACAATATCCGAGCACACGAATTCCACTGTTGCTCATTCTAGGTCAAAGTAACCTAGCAGGTTATCTGTGGTTGGGAGTCGCGATATCAATACACAACGCAGCCGATCGCCTAGTGCTTCGACGACAGAATTTGCTTATGGCCAAGGCAAGCTCGAAGGCCTAGTGTAGTGCATGAACAAGAGAATAGATCTGATGTTAATAACGTAACAGGAAGTGCTGCAGAGGGCAGTATGAGCAAGGATTAAGAGGACATTTGCATTGAGGAAGGAGGGTGTTCCCACTTGAACAAGAATAGCGGAAATGCAAAAAGCATGATGGCCTAAATTGAGACGTTCAGTCATTAAGATTATAGATCAGAGGAGAGGATTTCATTTGCTGCTAGTGCAAGCGATATCCAGTGAAACTAGAGAAAAAGTGAAACAAGTGAACTTATAATCTATTTTTATATTATGGCTGATGCAGAAAAGAACGAATTGATATTCCAGCCGAGACTGCTAGTAGTTGTTTGGAACATACTGTACATTCTTGCTCTTAAATAATACCCCTGACAGTTGGTAAGGCATACTACGAAATGGTGAAAATTTGACACAATGTTAGTTACACGGGCATGTTAAACAAGTTTCACCACTCATGAAAAATAATCTTGGAGGACAACAGAAAATTATGAAAAACTAAGTAAATGACGAGATATTACTGCTGTAATAAAAAAGTATCATTAGGCTACTGTGACTGTTATAGAGGAACTGCGTCACAGTAATTTTTGCTCGCACCAGTACGTTCTATGGCAGAAAGCAAGCAAATATAGAGAACGTAACACTCGACAAATCAGAAAGACTGATTTAAATTCTATAGGTACGTAGAGTATTTACGCCCAGTCACAAGGAACCAAAGAAGTACACAAGCTACTCTAAGCGACAAGAAACTCAAATCAGTCTACTGTGCCTGTCAAGAAGACGAATCGCCCAGTAGGGCAGGATGAAACGAAATACAACTTCACGGTTTGAGAGGGAATGTCGTATTAGCCCAGTGATTCCAAAACTGAGTCAAATTTATAATGGACTTGACAGAATAAGACCACTTATCGGTCTTGGGAAAGTTATATCTTCTCCTGAAGAAAGCTGGCCCCAATTGTTGTAACTGATCCTTGATATCCTGGATACTGGCACTTTAACAGGGTTTATATCCAAACTGGTCTCACACATGTTCTGTTGGGAACAGATCTGGATGTCTTTCTGACCATGGGAGTACCTCAACATCACACAGCTAGTTCACGGAGGCACATGACGCGTGTGAAGAATGGTACCAAGAGACTGCCGCATGAGTGTTGGCGTATGATGTAAAATTGTGCCGACAGAGTGTCCTCAACCAGAACCAGGCGTCACCTGAGATCCTACTCGACGGCTCCCAAACCATGTGCCCCAGATTAGCGCTACTGTGCCTTTTCGAAACATTGGAAGAACGAGGCCCGTCAGCAGATCGCCTCCATGTTTGCCGACGGTGCTCTTCTGCGGTAGTGTAGAACTACGACTTATACATGAACTCAGAGCTATGTTATTCATCACAGGCACGTGCTTCCCGGTCACGGCACCACTCAAAACGCACCCGTTTGTGCAGTTTTAACGGGCAACAGTCACTCGGGCTGCTGCTAGTCTCCAACCAATAGCGCGGTAACAACCAGAATTTCGCAGGGATCCATTACTAGTTCTGGGATGACAGGAGTTACCATGAGCTTGATGCACAAAATGACGATTCTCCTTTGTGCTGGTCAGACTGTTTCGACTAAAAACTTGACGACGAGTTTGAGTGCCGTCACGTTCGCGTGCATTGACCACTGGGGCACTTTAACATTCGGACGCTGCACGTATTGTAACGTGGGCAAGTCATTTTGATTTTTGTAAGTTATCGACATTCACGTCACAGAGAGAGCAAGTTGTGTTACTGTTAAACAATCTTTGGTCTTGTTGTGGCGCAGCCTTTGCCTATGCGGAGTCATGCATTCTTAGCTGAAATATGGTACCTGATGGACGTATTCAGCATCGCTGTGTTGAGTTGCGATTGTACCCGTTAGATAAAGAAAGATTTATTGTAAAGGATAGAAAGGACGAATATGATGTATATACTGGAAGGCGAAAGGAATATAAATTTTGAACATTGTTACTATTTTTGAACAGAAGAAGTTTGCGGTAAGCCTGGAGCTTTGCGCAGCTAGTCTGTGTGAATAATTATTGTCAGTTTGTTAACTTGCTCAGAACCAAGAGAAAGACCACCCCGCTTCCCTGATTCATGCGTTAAGATATGAGCTGATTAGGCATATTTGCTTTTTATAGAAATTCTCTATTAACGTTATAACCTTTTCAAATTATTGTTCACTTTGTTAAGCAAAGTATTGTTGAGACCAATATTATTTTCGAGGGTCACGCGACGTTACTGTCTGTCTGAATAGCACTTCATTCTAAAATCGTTGTCTTGGAGTATCACTTTATAGGAATAGTTACTTTCCTCACCCACTGTTAAAGAAGGCCTATCATTACGCATTACCACATTGCACCGTGTAGCATGCAACAGTTTGACCATTGTTTGGAAATTTTATTTTAAAAAATATGGAAATCTGCCATAGCCGCTGGCTGTTTGATGTTTTCTGTTGTGCTTTCGAGAAATCTGCAACAATGTTATCAAGACACAAGGCAAGCGAAAATTTTGATTAGAGCCTGATATTATTTTACTTCGGTTGCTCATTTGGTTTACAACAAGTTGTGTTCAGACCAGTTACAGTCCAATTGAAATTAGGTTCTGTTTAGTCCAAGATTAGCATACGAGTTTATGTTGGATAACAGTTTGTGGATACAAAGATTTGGTAGCACGTGGTTTTTTTTATAGAGTGGGACATAAATTTGGGATACATTTCATAAAGAAATATATGGCGGGGACCTTACAATACAACCGTACCGAACGATTCGACCAGCTAGCCAAATGGAGACCCTTAATGAGGCACCTTTCAAGCTCTATCAGTTGTAGATAAAACTGTCTCACAAGAGTATGCCGATCTCCGTGTCCTTCACTCAACATTTGACGCTGTTCACACCCTTAACACAATCTACCAGGCCTTGTTATAGAGAATTACAACTCCAATCGTCTGTTTACCCGCTGATAGTGTTGCGTAGTTGTTACATTGACATCCAGACATGTCTTATGGGTGATTCAGTTCTTTCATTAGCCATTGTCTTTCCGAGAGCACTCTGCATTAAGATACCAGTAATGCCGGTATTTACTGGATTAAACCGAGATTTCATAACACAAGACAATCTGGCATGTGCTTCGCAGCATATCAAGCAATATTTTAAATCGATTTACATTTTATGAATAAGCGGAAAGTGTCATTAACTGTCAGCAAGAAAGCGATCGAAGCACTTCAAAATAAATTACTGATTATTAAGCACAGCTGTAACCAAGTTGCATCACCTAATTCTTGGAAGAGCCTCCGTTCAAGAACACAGCTAGCGTGATAACGTCGATAACCTGTACGTTGCGACGATCGATTGTTATCGTACAGACGAAAGTTTGCTGAAATATGCAAGTGGCTGTGTTACTTATTCTTTCATGCAGGTAACTATATGTTACTAAGACAAAATGGAAAACCAACCGACTTTCTAAGTGACACTAGTCACTGGAATGAGGTCACCTCGAGATAGAGAGTCAAAGTGCCTCAATTCTTCGATAGCAATAGTGCTCAAAGCAGAAACAGCAGACACGAGTGGTGACAAGAGGGCTTCACAGATTACTAATAAGAGAGTCAACCAGTTTTCACTTTCCCAAGTGAACAAAACCACCCGACCGCAAATGGGACTGTAACGAGATATGATAGAGAAAATGCGACAATAGTATTATAAAAATCTAGTCATCACCTCAGTTTTTAAATCCAGACTCAATTTTTCAATTGGAACAATGCCGACACACTATTATGACAAGAGCTGGCGTGAAATAGCGACTTTGCATAGCATTTGACGTTGACGTTACCATCTTCTGTCCTTCATGGTCTCCTCCTCTCCACCAAACTTTTAATTTTACATACTGTAAGTAGGCTGTTTAGGTTTTTATGTTGGTAACGTCACGAAGCGCTCTGTATGAAAATCACTGACTGTGCTGCGTGCAGTCTGTGGCTGGTTTGCATTGTTGGAATTTGCTATTGTAGTGTTGGGCAGTTAGATGTGAACAGCGCATAGCGTTGCGCAGTCGGAGTTGAGCCGCCAGCAGTGGGGGATGTGGGGAATTAGATGGCAGAGTTTTGACAGTGGATGATCTGGTCGTGTGTCCATCAAAGACAGTAAATTTGTAATATTGGGTATCATGAACTTATATAATCCCTACAAAAGAATGGCCCTGACTAACAATAACCTATAACTTTCATGAATCACTTACCTCACAAAAATCTTCCTTACTCGAACTACTGCAATACAGCGAGTGCCAATACTGCCAGCTAAATAAAAGGTTCTAACTACTGAAGTCACTAACTACTGACAGGCATAGTTAGCAAATGAAAGATTTTGATAAAGAACAAACAATGTATTTACCTTAATATATATACTACTGACAGGCATAGTTAGCAAATGAAAGATTTTGATAAAGAACAAACAATGTATTTACCTTAATAGTGTTCAAAAGTCATCATATATATATATATATATATATATATATATATATATATATATATATATATATATTTATACATCAGTATTTAAATACCCAAAATCGCTTATAAGTGCCATCTTAACCCAATCTCATTTCTTGAAAAAAGGACAATCAGACAGCTTCCCAGCCAATTCTATTACAAATATCTAGATCTCCCAAACACATCCGTGTATTTTTCTGCAATCAAAATGAAATCGCCGATCTAAGAACTTTCTGCGGCGAGGAGGGAGAGGCATGGCATGACTTTCGTACAGTTGAACTAATAATGTCATAAATGTTCGCCGTGCAGGTACAAACAGAAATAAACTTCGCTTGTCTGCACACAGAGAAGTTATCACACAAACACTCTCTGAAAGCCATAAGGCATGCTAAAAATACCCATGAAGAAGAAGATGGAATATTCAGTCTGCCATACAGGTTCAGATAGGTAAGATAGATATATATGACTACAAAAACACTAAGACACGTACGTCATTACATTACGTATGTTTTTCCTTACTGTTTTACTTCTTCAGATCAACGCATTAGATGTTGTTTTTTAGTCTCTAGATCGCCCATTTACGTTCTCAGTGCTATGAATTGTGTAGTAATTTCCCCTGTTAATCCATCTTTCATTAAATCAATTTTCTTTCATTTCTTGCATGGCACTAGAGTCCACGTCTGCCAAACTCTTGTGATGCAGTGAACGTTGCCGAACTCCCGACAGAATTTCCTTAGTTACTCGCTTCACAAACTGTTAGTAACTCTACTGGTGGAGCAACACAATAACTCGCGTATATAACACGATCTAATCTTCACACTTTATACAACAACTTACTCCCATTGCATTTTACCAGCAAGGTGTTAACCTGGACATACAAAGGAGCCTTGCCAATCGGACGTTCGGGTCATCGGTATTCCTTGGAGCAGCGAACGGACAGACGTCTCTCTGCTGCATTTGCGGGTGGCGTCAGGCGCAGCTCTATGAAACTCGGCGCCACACGAAGCTCAAAAGGCATACCTCTGTTAGACAAACAACAACAACAACCAAATTTAATCTAAAGAAACTATAATCCCAAATAGGGATGACTTATGCGATTTTCCCACCAGCCCACTACATCGGTCAGAATTACTTAGAAAATCATGGAAACCGTCGTACCCTCGCTGATGCCACACGTCATAAATGAACAAGATTCGAAAGAACTATCCTAGTAAGATGAACTATAAACTGATATAGAACACTTTGTTCCTTTACCTAACAAATAACTTTTTCTCTTAAGCTTACATGTCTTCCTTATGTCAACAACCTTATATTTCTGTTCTCACAAGCTGCTTTTACCAGATTACCCAGTCGTCATAATACACTAATGGCTGCACAATATCAAACAACGTATGAATCTTCCGGCTTAAGTCAGTAAACGTATTGCTGTGATTTATGCAAAATAATGTTCGCCTTGCTAGTGAATTACTGAGTAAGAACATAAGTCAAATCGTTTCCAATAAACTATTAACACTAAAGTTGTAGAACAGTAATTGCAACAAGAAGTCTCATTCATCTTATCTGCTTTAATACAGGTGTACCAAGCAGATGAAGGTCTCAGGTAAACCATCTGTATACACAGTTCGCACTTGGTTTCTCAGATTAACTCAGTTACAATCGTCAGGTGCAAAACTGCTGAAATCCATTTTAACAAAAATAAGCATGGCTGATGTGATTGTTTCCGATGGAAGAAATTCGTGAGACACGGGACTGTTCATTTATTCAACGAACTGCATACTGCTCTTGAAAACTGTTCCATGAGTTGCCGGTGAGGTATTTACTATTTAAAGAGACAGAGAAAGCACGAAAGGCTTATCTTCCATAGGTACAAAATGAAAAAAATGAAACCCTCCCCGGGTACGGCCAATCAATTAAAATTTCCTTTATAGAAATTTTCATAGTAATGTGCACAACATGACAAAGTTATGCTCAGATTTTTCCCCTTGGTGTGTGATCCATAGCCTGTGGATACGCTTCATGGATGGGGATTTGTCTGTGTTGAAAGCGATACAGATCTTAACGTTGCCCATGGTCGCCTTAACGTCAGGCAGTAAATGGAACAGATCTTGTTGGACCACTTGGTGGCAGTTGCAAACGGTCGTGGCACTGAATTCCATCTGACGCGAGGGTCTGTGTGGCAGGATGTCTTGCGAAGTTGGACCGTGTGTTTATGGAATGAGCGGCGGTGAACTCCGAACTAAGCCCCATTCTGCGAATGTGGGACGTGCTTGAAAAACGTGTTAGATATCGTCTTGTTCCACCACATGCGATCCAAGAACTGTCATGGGCTCTCGCTGAGGAATGTGAGCAGAGATAACAGGTTGACCTCCGCAGACTTATGCGAAGTATGTCACGTAGGTCTCAGGCAGTGATAAACACTATCGTAGTGCACAGACGTTAATGAGGCCTCAAAGTCCAATGAAAAGCACCCAGGATGACGGTGTGAACGAGCGATTCCACTTCATTTTTCAACACCTGTCTGATATTTAAGTTTTTTTATGCAAACGATCGACGATATAATAACTTTTTGTTTTGTACTTAATATGTAAAACATAAATATATAATTCGTTAACAGACCCAGTTCTCAGTTATTGCTCAATGCAATATGGCAAACCCCCAAAGTCATGTTCCCCTAATTATTCCGAGCATATGCTTTCGATCATTGTGGCCTCTCATGTAACGGCTAAGAGTGGTATTGCGGAGGTTGTTGTTATTGTATTGCTGTTTGCTTGTCACTTTTTATATTGTCTCTAAATACTGCCTACTTGTTCCAAATTTTCTAATAAAATATTAATTTTACCTCAGTCTTTTCCTAAAATATTGTCTCTTATCCTCGATGGGAAGCGGCTTATAAGTACTTTTAACAAATGTTCCTACAATTTGGTGGTCGTCTAGGTACTTTGCTTTATTGGTGTTGTTGTTGTGGTCTTCAGTCCTGAAACTGGTTTGATGCAGCTCTCCATGCTACTCTATCCTGTGCAAGCTTCTTCATCTCCCAGTACCTACTGCAACCTACATCTTTCTGAATCTGCCTAGTGTATTCATCTCTTGGTCTCCCTCTACGATTTTTGCCCTCCACGCTGCCCTCCAATGCTATATTGGTGATCCCTTGATGCCTCAGAACATGTCCTACCAACCGATACCTTCTTCTAGTCAAGTTGTGACACAAACTTCTCTTCTCCCCAATCCTATTCAATACCTCTTCATTAGTTATGTGATCTACCCAGCTAATCTTCAGCATTCTTCTGTAGCACCACATTTCGAAAGCTTCTATTCTTTTCTTGTCCAAACTATGTATCGTCCATGTTTCACTTCCATACATGGCTACACTCCATAAAAATACTTTCAAAAACGACTTCCTGACTCTTAAATCTATACTCGATGAAATTTCTCTTCTTCAGAAACGCTTTCCTTGCCATTGCCAGTCTATATTTTATATCCTCTCTACTTCGACCATCACCAGTTATTTTGCTCCCCAAATAGTAAAACTCCTTTACTACTTTAAGTGTCTTATTTCCTAATCTAATTCTCTCAGCATAACCCGACTTAATTTGAATACATTCCATTATCCTCGTTTTGCTTTTGTTGATATTCATCTTATATCATACTTTCATGACACTATCCATTCCGTTCAACTGCTCTTCCAAATTCTTTGCTGTCTCTGACAGAATTAGAATGTCATCGGCAAACCTGAAAGTTTTTATTTCTTCCCCATGAATTTTAATACCTACTCCGAATTTTTCTTTTGTTTCCTTCACTACTTGCTCAATATACAAATGGAATAACATCGGGGATAGGCTACATTCCTGTCTGACTCCCTTCCCAACCACTGGTTCCCGTTCATATTCCACGGCTCATATAACTGCCATCTGGTTTGTGTACAAATTGTAAATAGCCTTCCGCTCCCTGTATTTTACCCCTGCCACCTTCAGAATTTGAAAGAGAGTATTACAGTCAACATTGTCAAAGGCTTTCTCTAAGTCTACAATTGCTAGAAACATAGGTTTGCCTTTCCTTTTCTTTCTTCTAAGATAAGTCATAGGGTCAGTATTGCCTCACGTGTTCCAACATTTCTACGGAATCCAAACTGATCTTCCCCGAGGTCGGCTTCTACCAGTTTTTCCATCCGTCTGTAGGAATTCGCGTTAGTATTTTGCAGCTGTGACTAATTAAACTGATAGTTCGGAAATTTTCACATCTGTCAACACCTGCTTTCGTTGGGATTGGAATTATTGTATTCTTCTTGAAGTCTGAGGGAATTTCGGCTGTCTCATACATCTTGCTCACCAGATGGTAGAGTTTTGTCAGGACTGGCTCTCCCAACGCCGTCAGTAGTTCCAATGGAATGCTGTCTACTCCCGGGGGCTTGTTTCGACTCAGGTCTTCAGTGCTCTGTCAAACTCTTCACGCAGTATCATATCTCCCATTTCATCTTTATCGACATCGTCTTCCATTTCCATAATATTGTCCTCAAGAACATCGCCCTTGTATAGATCCTCTATATACTCCTTCCACCTTTCTGCTTTCCCTTCTTTGCTTAAAACTGGGTTTCCATCTGAGCTCTTTGTATTCATGCAAGTGGTTCTCTTTTCGCCAAAGGTCTCTTTAATTTTCCTGTAGGCAGTATCTATCTTACCCCTCGTCAGATAATCCTCTACATCCTTCATTTGTCCTCTAGCCATCCATGATTAGCTATTTTGCACTTCCTGTCGATCTCATTTTTGAGACGTTTGTATTCCTTTTTGACTGCTTCATTTACTGCATTATTATATTTTTTTCCTTTCATCAATTAAATTCAATTGAAGAGATCCTGCAGATCTCCTGATCCAGATCCTGCAAGAACTGGCCAACGATGACACGACACCCACAGAAATGCTACAGAGTAGCTCCAGGAACACTCTTGTGTGTTTAAACCCTTCTGCTGGCCACTAAACCTCCCAGACATGAACATTATTGAGCATAACTGAGATGCCTTGCAACGTGCTGTTCAAAGGAGATCTCCACCCACTCGTACTCTTACGGATTTATGGACGGATTCATTGTGTCAGTTCCTTCCAGCACTATTTCCGACATTACTCGAGTCCATGCCACGTCATGTTGCGACACTTCTGCGTGCTCTCTGGGGCCCTACACGATATTAGGCAGGTGTACCAGTTTCTTTGGCTCTTCAGTGTATGTCTGTCCAGGCCGCGCGTAGAATCGCTGTTTTTTTTTTTTTTCATTGAGGGGGGGGGGGGGGCGGGGAAGCAGGGGTCTTGATGCTCGGTTCGTATTTGAGCTAGGAAACTGGGTAAAACGTTTTCGATCAGCGGCATTTGTATAGCTCTTTCCAACATGTGTCCTACTGTAGCTGTTAGAGTGAATTATGCAAGGCTTCGACGGCGCACCGGAGCCAGCGCCCAGTAAAGTTGTGGGAATCGATTAATTCCCTTTGGAAAAGATTTTAATTAGGCTGAAATCAGTTTCCAGCTACCGGCACCATTTGTATGTGTACCGTTCGGATTTTAAGTGCAGAATCAGTTACAATCGTTCGGATTGTACATGCAAAAACAGTTACCATTAAATAACTCCTGACTGAAGCAAGACTGATGGTTCAAATTTGGTTAACGTGTTGGTCTAAAATAAGATTTAACCGTTTGAAAAAGACTTGCTTCGTTTGCTATTTACGTGAAGAGAACGTGTTATTCTCGGAGGTTTTTAAGCGCGCCACTTCTATACTTTAAACTTGTACGGGCCATTTCACCTTTCCACGAATGTAGATAAAGTTAAAACGAACCAATTTTAACCAATAATCTTTATCCGTGTTCGAACTACCATGGTATAAGGTCCAGGTAGATATAGCAAGTAAAATGCCTTCTTAAGTAAATTGAATGCGTGGAAACGGTTAAAAGTGAACCAAGGAAATGAAAACGCATTTTTACGCTAAAATTGAGAACTGCTTTCAAAAATTTAGCTTTTCTATGTTTCAGCCTTGCACGAATAGGTTCAAATTTTATATGTAACTCATGGCCGTCCTGTGGTTTCGTGAAAGCTTTATCCATTGCCACGTTATAAACAACATGGTTGCAAAGACAGTAAAAAGAATCAATACCTGATGAGTCGTCACCCGAGGTAACAACAATCTGCATCGACTGCCAAGCTATTTCGGTTTAATGTCAAAATTATGGTAGAGAAATGCTGGGAACCAGAATTAAAAATGCTCCTGTAGTAGTACAAAAACAGCGAGTACATCCTGGTCAGAGTTAGGAATGTAAAAGAAGGGAACAACTTTTTCGAATTGGCTGCCATCTTCAAAGACGTTTAAGTCGAATTATCTTGACGTATTTGTGCTTTTTATACGAGTTAACATTACTTGGCCAGCGCAGTAAGCTCTCTTAGGCTCAACTCCTCTTACACCTCTTACATGTATGGTGAAGGGTGTAAGAACAAGTAGACACACCGAGCGAGGTGGCGCAGTGGTTAGCACGCGCTGGACTCGCATTCGGGAGGACGACGGTTCAATGCCGTGTCCGGCCATCCTGATTTAGGTTTTCCGTGATTTCCCTAAATCGCTTCAGGCAAATGCGGGGATGTTTCCTTTGAAAGGGCACGGCCGACTTCCTTCCCTAATCATGTAGACCGATGACCTCGCTGTTTGGTCTCTTCCCCCAAACAACCCAACCCCACAAGTAGACACAAATGTGTTTCTAGAGAGTGGTATGCACCTATAATAGAAAATATCCTACTGTCGGGTGCATCTGTGGTAGGAGGTATTCCTAAGTGGGGACGCATGCAACCTAATCTTTAATGACACGTTATGTCACATTGTACGACATGACAAATGCCATTTCGGATGACATGATGCCAGTTATACGACGTGACATAATGCGTCATGTAGCTTTATTTGACACGAAGCATTATATTGCATAACAGTGGTATTCATACTAACAAGTAAAAAAGCGCGAAAATTTTAAGATGATTTGATTGAAATGTCGTTGAAGCTGACTGATAAGTGGAAAGACTAATTTCCTTCTTTTAGATGCCTAACTCTGCCCAGGTCATAATCGCATCCTTTTGTGCTAGGTTGAGATAATTTCTCATTCTGGTCCATTTATTTTCGGGTCTTGTCTTCTCTCTCTCATGCCCCTCTCGTCCGCGAGAAGAAAAATGCCAGTCTTCCTTGCCCTTTAGCCCCCTAGCACTGAGAGATTTTATAATATTTCCTATGGTCGTTAATGAATACAAAAACTGTAAGCATGAACGCAGATGGTATAGCAGTTTACATTCAGACCAAAGCAAATGATTTTAATCCTTCCCTTAGTTGTCAGTTTGGATTAAGCCGGCAGTCTATATAACCGAATATTGAATGAAAACACAGTTCTGAGTTGTACAGCAGCGATATTTTCATTTCTAACGCAGAAAAAATATTTTGCCTCGATTACGATAACAAATAAAAGAATCGAACAGTAGAAACAACATACAGAACAAAGTTACAACGTCTGTTGTTATTTCTAAACGTAGGGATTTGCAAATAATTTTTCGCTTGTGGATAGAAAAATATTGAGTTTCATTCATAAAGGAATGGAATAAAGTCTCTCCCTCACTCTTTCTCTCTCTCTTTCTCTCTCTCTCTCTCTCTCTCTCTCTCTCTCTATTCGTTTAGTTGATTCCGACACTGGGTGAGCCCTAGAACTAAAGCGCGGCAGTGTCTTCTACCCAGCACTTTTTCTCACAGAGTTCCCAAATTGGAATCCATTACTTCTTCTATGCCATCGATACAGCTCATCCTTTGTCACCTGCTTCTACATCCGCCCTCGATCTTTCCCAGCATTAGCATGTTTTCCTGCGAATCATGTTTTCTCACGATGTGCCCAAAGTAGCTTAGTTTTCGTTTCTGTATCAGATCCTTAAAGAAGCAGTCTGATTTTATTTGCTGTAATTCCGACCTATTCGTTCCCTTTAAGGTCCATGGAATTCTTAAGGACTTTCTTTCGACGCCACAATTAGTAGGTGTTTATTCTATGCTGTTCAGCCCTTCCAATGGGTCTCACATCCGTACATTACTACTGGAAAGAGCGTAGCCCTCACTATAAATGTTTCTTGTTAAAGCAACTTCTCCACTCCTTAAAACATTGTAAAGCTTGGACATTCTGCCTAGTAACAAGTCTAGATTTCATGATTGCAGTCTCGAGCAGCAGAGATGTGGGAGCCGAGATAAATGAACATACGAGGCCTGTTCAGAAAGTAAGCTCCGATTGATTGCCAAATTGAAACCACAGTGAACATCAGAAATGTTTTACTTGTAACAATTAGCTACACCTTTCAGCTACTTCTCTACGTAGTCGCCGTTCTGACTTAGACTTTTGTCATAGCGTTATACCAACTTTTCAATAGCCTCATCATAGAAGGCAGCCGCCAGTGCTTTCCGCCAATTCTCCACGCTGGCCTACACCTCGTTGTCTGTGTCAAAATGTTGTCTTCAAAGACAGCGGTTCATGTGACCAGAGATGAAACTCAGGGGGAGACAATTGCGGACTGTATTGTGGGTAATCTCACATTTCCATTTGAAAACGATGCAGGAGCATCTTCATTGCCCCTGCAGAATGCGGCTGAGAATTGTCTTGAAGAAGAAACAGCACGACAGTTATGTAATGTTAGCTGCATAGCTTCAGGCGAAATTTCTCACCAGGCCCTCGTACTTGGCGGCAGACACTATTTTCTAGACATCTTTACGCACTCACTGCGAGCTCAGAAATGAGAAGAGCGACGTGATGCTAACCGGAGTTATACTAGAGACACTACCCAACACATCTGTGCAAAGCTTTATCGGATTTTCATAGTCGTTTCCATTTCGCGACCGATCGGAGCTTACTTTCTGAACGCCCCTCGTAGAAATCGTCTCCATTGCTTTTCCTCTTGTATGCCGTCAAGTGATAGGTTTAGTTGCCATAATTTTCGTTTTCTTGACATTCAGTGTTAAACTAGTCCTTGCACTTCCTTCTTTCACCTTCAGCAAGAGGATCTTTAACTCCTCTACACTGTATGCCGCCATTATGGTATCATCTGCATACCTAAGGTAATTTATATTTATCTCAGTTATTTTAGTTCCGATTTCTTCTTCATTTACTGAATAAATATGCAACCTTGATATAATCCTTCCTCAATATTGACACAATTGGTTGCTCCAGACTTGGTTCTCTAAGTGGCTTCTAGGTCAGAATATAAATTCCATAGTAGGTGAATGAAATGATCTAGTAATCCATTGTTTATGAATACTTCCCACAATTCTTATAAAACATATGCTAAGAAAGTAAAGGCGCCACATAAAGAATTAAAGACAGATTTAAATGAAGTATCAAAGTACATAAAGTTCACCAGAAATGATGTCTTAACATAACTAGTGGCTTCCAACTTGGGCTTTTGAACGCCACCTTCTTAGAAGAATGGTTTTTTCTTTGTACTGCCTACTTTCTACTTATGTTTCTACTTTATTCTTTCTACCAAAACGTATCCCGATACCTATACGTCATCTTCTCTCGATTTCAGTTTTTGTCTGTAATAATACTGTACAAAGTTCATGATTGTGTCTAAAAGCTATGCTGCGCGCGTTTTATTTTGTTTCCTTGCTAACCTGAAATTACATTGACTCTGAAAATGAATTTGTACAGATTTTTTTGCGTTTAAGTCTTTTTTTATATTTTGACACCAAGTCATTTGTAAATAAGTTTGAAGAAATTTTCCCATTCCATCGGGGCAGGCTGCTACAGAAACCGGTTTAAAAGAGTTTCAGAACAAAAACAGCCTCGATTGCGCAATTATTTAATGTCAATGACGCGTTTCATCTTTTTGGAGCATCATCAGATTGTATAAAAGTAGCTGGATACTGACTGATGACTGGTGGGTCACGTATCACTTTACTTTTACACGATCTGATGATGCCCCAAAAGGATGAAATGGGTCTTCGACATTAAATAATGTCGCAACCGAGACTTTTTTGTTCTGAAATACGTTGGAAAAATTTACGTAAAAAGTTATTAACTCTTAAATACTTTTTCTGAAAATAGTACTGTGTCCTGTATTGAAGTTTTCCTTCCTCCTGTGCATGCTTAGTGTATCTTCTTTTTTGGTAGTCGTTACATGCACAGTCTCTCACACCCTTCACGGTACACTCTCACTTTGCGAAAACGTCAAGGGTGGAGACGATTGGGTGGTAGTTAGTTAGGGAGAGTGGAGGGGAATAGCTTTTTGGTGAGATGTTGCCTTGCACAAGCAAGTCGCACTTCTATTCCCCACTTCATGAAAGGTATGTGTAATATTTTTTACAGCAGATTTCCTGTTTACCGTGTATTGCATCGGATAAGGTATCTACTTCCTGCCACAATTACTCAAGACAACAAAATATTACATTTATCAGAGAAAAATAAGTAAATGGGGTTTATTAATGCCTTTAGCAGTGAGACTATAGTTGACACTGGCCTACCGGATCCGTGTTCATTATAGAGAATTTTGCACCTGACGGTATGCAAAGGTTGCATTACAATTAAAGAGAACAATACAATGGAGCTCTCTCTCTCTCTCTCTCTCTCTCTCTCTCTCTCACACACACACACACACACACACACACACACACATACACACGCACACTTACGCTTACACACACACAAACACACACACACACACACACACATTTGACATAAAATCTTGAGACAACTTATTTCTGTATTACGGCCCCAACATGTACTTTATAAAAGTCATAACCAGAGAGAAAGGATGGAATATGCACCAAGGGAAAGTAATGATGAGACGGGCTAACCTAACGGAGAAACTGCTCACATTTTGGCTCAGTGGCGCACAAATTTTTCCGTTCAGTAGGTCCCCCACGACCTGGCTCCAGATACCAGCTCAAACGAGGGTGACGTGAAAGGACCATCCCCGCCTTTTACTTTGCCGGAGCCAAGGACAAGCACATAACACTGTGTGCTGTATTCTCGGCGTCAAGCGGTCGCCTCTCTTGGTATCCCTCCACCTAACGGCAAAAACAGGCGCCCTTTTCAGCACATCGAGACTTTCAGAATATACTTCCTGTCCTTATTTGCTATATTACTGTTAACTTAAATACATGTGCCATCGATTTTGCACTCAATGGGACAAAAGTAGAGGTTGGGGATAGTTTAGTTGTTCTGGCAATTTACAATTATTGCATTTAATTGGCCGATTAAAGACTGGTACTCGAAGGATGAGCTATTTACAATTAATGATTTCTATATACCCATCCGTACTCCACAAACCACCGTAATGTGCATGGCGAAGTGTCGTGTGTACCACTACTAATCTTTTCCTTACCTGTTGTACTCGCAAACACAGCGAGGGTAAAATGACTTCCTATACGCCTCCATACAACCCCTAATTTCTCTTTGCTACGTTGCCGTCACGCGAAATGTACGTTGGCAGCAGCAGAATCGTTCTGTAGGCAGCTTGAAGTGCCGGTTCTCTAAATTTTCTGACTAGTGTTACTCGAAAAAAATATCGTCACCTTCCATCCAGGGATTCTCATTTGAGTTTCTGAAGCATGTCCGCAATATTTGTTCGAACCAACCAGTAACAATTCTAGCAGCCTCTGAAATGCTTCGATCTCTTCCTCCAATGCCAGCTGCTGTGGATCCCAAACACTCGAGCGGTACTCAAGAATGGGTGCACTCAGGTTCCTTAAGCGGTCTCCCTTACAGATGCAGCACACTTTCCTAAAAATTCTGCCAATAAACCGAAGTCGACCAGTCACCTTCGCTGTTGTAACGTTATGCCTGTATATTTAACTGTCGTAGCTATGTCAAGCATCACACTACTCATGCTGCACTTTAACCTAACGGGTTTGTTTTTCCTACTGAAATGCATTAACCTGCTTTATTATTATTACCACATTTACAGCTAGCTGCCGTTCATCACAGGAATTAGAAATTTTGTCTATGTCATCTTATATCATCCGACAGTCACTTAGCGATAACACCTTCCCGTATGCCACAGTGCGATCAGCAAACAGCCGCAGGTTGCTGCTCACCCTGTCCGCTGGATAATTAATGAACGTAGAAAATAACAGCTGTTCTATCAACAACTTTCATGGGGAACTCCTAACGATACCCTTATCTGTGTTGAAATCTCGCCGTCGAGAATAACGTACTGGGTTCTGTTACTTAAGAAGTATTCAAGCTACTCACATATCTGGAAACCTATTCCGTATGCTCATACCTTCGTTAACAGTGTGGACTGGGGCAGAGATAGATGGCTTTTCGGGAATCTGTTGCCCTTCATCCGTCGTTCGCAGGATATCACGTGAGAAAAGGGCAAACTGAGTTTCCACGAGCGACGCTTTCTAGAACCGTGCTGTTTCGTGGGCAGAAGCTTTTCCGTCTCAGGAAAATTTATTATGTTCGAACTGATAGCATGTTCAAGAGTTCTGCAGGAAACCGACGTACACAGGAGTCACCTGCGCTTTTCTCCCAGAAACTTTTGAATTTGCTCTGGGCGAGAGGCTTGCGATGAATGCAAGATGGTGTAAGGGCCAGTGCCGTAGATTACTCTTTGTAAAGCGCGGTTATTAATGCCTTTAGACGTGAGAGTATAGTTGATACTAGCCTACCGTATCCGTGTTCATTATAGTGAAGTTAGCACTTGACGGTATGCAAAGGTTGCAATTCAATTAAACAGAACAATACACTGGAGCTCACACGCACACACACACACATTCACACACACACTCACACATACAGACATTCGATGTGAGAATCCATCCGCACCTGGCGACTTATTTATTTTCAACTCTTTCAGGTGATTTTCCACGGGAGTGCACGTTTTCATAAACAAAACTATATTTGGCATACACTTATACCACCACCCACTTGTTCATTTCTTTTTTACTGTAGTATGGCAATACTTTGAATGCCTGGCGCGAAATTTTTGGAGCGTCTGCGAGATAGGTGGGAGAGTGTTGAAGGAAACTTCATTGGTTAGTGTGCGCACTAAAAATTCCTATTACAAAAGTTTATGTGTACTTTTGCCATGGGAGTCTCTTCATTTGAACAAGTTCCTAATTTAGCCCCTGCAGCTCCCAGCTCTAAGGTACCAACTATGCATGGTTTCCCTTATGCTTCGCACCACAGTTGCAGCGTACCAATTTTCTCATAAGAAGGAGTTGTCGGTAGCAACCAAGGCTGAATTTCAGTCTTGAAATTGTCTATACAAGCCGTAATTGTGTAGTTCTTCGATTGTTAGATTCGTTTTTAACCACGACTGTGACCGCTAGGAGAAAATTCCTTTTTAATACTCCCCATTCCTAATAGCCTATTTTGCCAATTTACCGGTACCCTCATGGCGTGCGATTCCGGTATCCCCTAGGACCAAGCAGTTGAAACGTTTGAATCATTTCCGCGTGGTCCTGATGTGATACATGCTGTGTGATGAGTAGGAAATATACGTCTTGTCTTAACCTACAGATTACAATTTTAGCAATTCTACGAGGTAATCTATTATTATTTTCATAAGGGTCTTCTTCCAGGCGCCACACCGAGCTCACCCGTGTTTTCGAATTTCATTATCTTCTTCTTTAAAGCTTTCATTGACATCGAGCCTCTCCTCAGACATTTCACTTGGCGATATCTCTCAATGCAGCGCTCTAGTTGCTGCTGTTCACATAAAACACTAATAGAGTCCCTCCCGCCGGAGGTTCGAATCCTCCCTCGGGCATGGGTGTGTGTGTTGTTTTTAGCATTAAGCTAGTTTAAGTAGTGTGTATGTCTATGGACCGATAACCGTAGCAGTTTGGTCCCATGTTAATTCACACGTCTTTGAACGTGTGAGCTAATAGCCCACGGTCTCTCATCTCGGCAGCCATACTGGTCACTCACGTTATGGCGAGACAAATGACAGCTCGAACGTCATGCTCTCACACAAAAGTGTATAGCGCCAGATTTACATCTGGTGGTCGAAATTTGAACTAATTTTTCACCCGACCGCAAGTCGGTTGACGCGTTAGCATATCTAACAAGTTTCACTGCCGTAAGATAATCACACTCCACACTGGACCTTTTTGTAAGTAGCTGCACTTTAATTATTACCATCCGATATACTCGGCAATCACATGTGTGAATAGATATCAGTATATAATACATATTGAAAAGTCTAGTAATATTTGCTAAAGTTAATTTTTTTAGATGTTTGTAACGGCTTCCAACATTACCAATTAGCTCCGAATAAAAATTTCCTACTACCCTCAATGTAAGAATTCTTTTGGTACCGAGGTCTGTAATATTGGTCTAGTTATGCAGTTGCCTTCAGTTTTATTCACTTCACTCAATCTGAGGGAACTCCGTTGCTCCGCGTAAATGTCCTCCAAGGCCCCTTCAGATGGCAACGGTAGCTATCTGCTCGCTTTCTCTATCAAAAATGTCTTGAATATCATGATCTTGTCTCATTTTCCTCAACTTTATTATAGACTCTAGGAAAAAAAATTCATAATGTACCCGTGTTAGGAACCTTCACACTTATGTGAATCTGTGGGAATGTGTAAACTATTTGTACGAGTGTGAGATGCTTGAACTGAATGTGTTGGTTTGAAAGGCTAACGACACTGACGCAGCCATTGGCCTGTTTTTCCAATGTGTAAGCTGTTGATGAACTGAAACTGATGTGTGATGACATGCCTCATGGTTCCAGAAGACGTGAAGCTACGTGTTAGGTGATTCATACGACAGTGCAAACTGGATACTTTGCGCTACTGGTATTGGTGATGTAGATGTGGAGCCGTTATTAACTGTAATAGGTAATGAATGAACTGAATTCCTAGACTATGTAGAGTAATCACAAAGCAGCCATTGGACGGTATTTCCAATGTGCAAATCAGATTAAATATAATAATGAAGCCATGAATTCGCGAAACGGCTAGTAGAAAATGTGTTAGGCACAATTAACTACACACAAGATCACATCGTGTAATTTGTTTCAGTATAAGATTCAAACAAATTCTTCTTCCCTCACCCCACACACATAGATGAAACTACTAATTCCTAGATATCATATGCCAAAGTGTTTATAAAAATGTACCGCAGTTCGATGTGCACCTAAAGTGCAGTGGATCCCACATAAGAAGGGAGAGCTCCCTTGAACTTTAAATTAACAGAAGAGACATTTTTGGAATAACTGTAAGTCTACATAAAGAGATTAGGCCAATGACAAATAGTGGTGGCATATTCATAGCAGCAGACAAAAGTCAAAACAACTGAGATAGAAATTACAGCTGCAGGACAGATCATTTGGCCAAGACTGAGTTTTAGGAATGGGTGTCACCTTATAACTGTATCTCTCTATCGATCGCCGGACTGACACCCAAGTAGAACCAAAGCTTAAGAGAAAACCCCAGCTAATTAATACACGTATTGTCTAAACATACTGTCATCGTTAGGGAAGCCTCTAAAGTCCCAGCAACCTATAACTACAATTCTCTGAGTGAATGGCGTGACAAAACATCCTGCAAAACAGTACTGAATGCTTCTTCTTAAGATTACGTAGAAGGAACAGTTAGGAAACGCATTCATGACGGAATTACAATAAAGCTAGTGGTGACAATAGAGCTGAACTGTTTGAGAATGTCTGCACTGAAACTGGTATAACATACACTCCTGGAAATGGAAAAAAGAACACATTGACACCGGTGTGTCAGACCCACCATACTTGCTCCGGACACTGCGAGAGGGCTGTACAAGCAATGATCACACGCACGGCACAGCGGACACACCAGGAACCGCGGTGTTGGCCGTCGAATGGCGCTAGCTGCGCAGCATTTGTGCACCGCCGCCGTCAGTGTCAGCCAGTTTGCCGTGGCATACGGAGCTCCATCGCAGTCTTTAACACTGGTAGCATGCCGCGACAGCGTGGACGTGAACCGTATGTGCAGTTGACGGACTTTGAGCGAGGGCGTATAGTGGGCATGCGGGAGGCCGGGTGGACGTACCGCCGAATCGCTCAACACGTGGGGCGTGAGGTCTCCACAGTACATCGATGTTGTCGCCAGTGGTCGGCGGAAGGTGCACGTGCCCGTCGACCTGGGACCGGACCGCAGCGACGCACGGATGCACGCCAAGACCGTAGGATCCTACGCAGTGCCGTAGGGGACCGCACCGCCACTTCCCAGCAAATTAGGGACACTGTTGCTCCTGGGGTATCGGCGAGGACCATTCGCAACCGTCTCCATGAAGCTGGGCTACGGACCTGCACACCGTTAGGCCGTCTTCCGCTCACGCCCCAACATCGTGCAGCCCGCCTCCTGTGGTGTCGCGACAGGCGTGAATGGAGGGACGAATGGAGACGTGTCGTCTTCAGCGATGAGAGTCGCTTCTGCCTTGGTGCCAATGATGGTCGTATGCGTGTTTGGCGCCGTGCAGGTGAGCGCCACAATCAGGACTGCATACGACCGAGGCACACAGGGCCAGCACCCGGCATCATGGTGTGGGGAGCGATCTCCTACACTGGCCGTACACCACTGGTGATCGTCGAGGGGACACTGAATAGTGCACGGTACATCCAAACCGTCATCGAACCCATCGTTCTACCATTCCTAGACCGGCAAGGGAACTTGCTGTTCCAACAGGACAATGCACGTCCGCATGTATCCCGTGCCACCCAACGTGCTCTAGAAGGTGTAAGTCAACTACCCTGGCCAGCAAGATCTCCGGATCTGTCCCCCATTGAGCATGTTTGGGACTGGATGAAGCGTCGTCTCACGCGGTCTGCACGTCCAGCACGAACGCTGGTCCAACTGAGGCGCCAGGTGGAAATGGCATGGCAAGCCGTTCCACAGGACTACATCCAGCATCTCTACGATCGTCTCCATGGGAGAATAGCAGCCTGCATTGCTGCGAAAGGTGGATATACACTGTACTAGTGCCGACATTGTGCATGCTCTGTTGCCTGTGTCTATGTGCCTGTGGTTCTGTCAGTGTGATCATGTGATGTATCTGACCCCAGGAATGTGTCAATAAAGTTTCCCCTTCCTGGGACAATGAATTCACGGTGTTCTTATTTCAATTTCCAGGAGTGTATTATGAGGCAGTTGTAGCAACAATAATTACCAAATACAAGAGGCAACTGCCATAAAACAAGCAGATAGATTTGCATATTCAGTAAACTAGAAACACAGGCAGTAATTTCGTAACTGAAGTAGAAACTCAAATCATTTATCTCTGTGCAGCAAGATGAAGAGAAATTGGGGCTCTGATTAGAAGAACCGTTAAGTAGTCGCTGAACAGCGATTTAAGTAGTAGAATAGTTAGTGATGAGAGGCATCCTCCATACTATACAGTATCTACAAACAGCCACTATTACGCAGTAAGTATGAAAACAAATCTCGGGGCTACAGATAGAGAAATGTTAAACACAATGCGTTTGGCAGTGAAAAGGATACCACCTGAAGACTTCAACGGCTGCCGGCTACTGCAAAAGAATGTAATAGGCAGACCTCTCACAATACCAAAGCCTGTCAGTTGTACCAAAGATAATTTCTAGACACACATGGATGTCACAGGAAGTGAAACTGATAGTATTAGAGCTAAACTAGAAACGTTCAACTCCATTTTCAAGAGCTGCTTTAAATAGGAGGGTCCTGAAGTATTGCCACAGTACAATTTTCGCAACCATTGTAAAGATGAATAATACAATTGTGAATGACAGTGCCACTGAGAAAGATCAAAGTTACACAGGTCAACGGAATCTCTATCAGAGTTTATACAGAATTCGAGGTCTGAGATAGCCCCTTTCTTAACCATAAAATGCCGTAAATTTCTCTAACAGTAAGCGGTGCCCAGTGCTTGGAAGAATGAACAGATTACCGTCTTCTAGAAGAGGAGTAGCAGATGCGAACCTCAAAACTACCCCCCACCCCCAATGTAACTGACATCCATCTGTTGCACACTCTTGTACGTACTCTCAGCTCAAATATAATTAGGTATTTCGAACAGAATGACATCTCCATGCCAACCAGAATAGGTCCCTAGAACATCGGTCATGCGAAACGACTGGATGATTAATTTATTGGTGGGAATGACGCAGCGTGTTATGTTGGATGAAGTGTCATAGACAGATATCGAAGCAGCTCCGAGCGTGCTGCCGGGAAATGAGACCGAACCCTTCCTTTTCATGTTGTACATTTATGTTAATAGTAGCCCGAGACATCCTGCAAATGAAGCAGTAATTTGTAAGAAAGTGCGATCTATAAAAGCTCTATAAATAATCGTTATTTATTAAAAAAATTTAAAGTGATGCAAAGATTGAAGCTTATTTTGAATTTTCAGAAATGTGGAAGCGTGACAAAACCAAAAAAAACCGAGTGTTCTATTACTATAATATCAGATAGCTACAACTGTTATCAGTCAACTTGTATTTAAGTGTAACAGTCTTTAGGGATACGAAATAATAATAGAGGCTCAGTCTTTGGTAACTCAGGTGGACAACCACTGTAATTGCTAGGTTATAACAACAACAGCAATATTCCGCAAGCCACCTGGCGGTGTATGGCGGAGGGTACCTCAGGTACCACTATTTGATCCCCCCTTCCCGTTTCAATTCGCGAATGATGCGTGGAAAGAATAACTGTCGGTAATCTTCTGTGTTAGTTCTAATGTCTCGTATTTTCTCGTTGTCGTCATTTCACGAGACGTATGTGAGAGGAAGTAATATGTTGTCAGACTCTTCCCGGTTTCAGTAGCAGTCGATGATTCAGGACGCCACTTTTGTAGCCCCTTCTACTGGAGTTTCTTGAGCATCTCTATAACGTCCCTGCACCGACTAAATGACTCTATTAGTCCTACCTGGAAATACTCGCAGAATTATGACCAATAGTCAAGAAGCGGTTGAACGAGGGCCCTGCTTCTTTTGAGGATTTTCACATTTCCTTAAAATTCCTCCCATGAACCTCAGTCTAGCATCTGCTTTCTCTTCTGTTTGTTTTGAAACGTCCCCTTTTGAACATTTTTACAGGACTGTGCTTAAACTGACGCACAATATTTTTAGCGCAACGCAATCTGACTTTCAATAATCTCTACAAGAGAATGGCCCTGACTAACATTAACCTGTACTTTTCACAAATCACTTACCTCACAAAAATCTTGGTTACTCCCACTACTGCAATACAGCCAGCGCCACTACTGCCAGCTAAATAAAAGATTCAAACTATGGAAGGCACTAACTACTGATAGGGATAGTTAGCAAATGAAAGATATTAATAGAGAACAAACAATGTATTTACCTTGATATCATCATTTATAAATATAGCAGTTCATGACAAATTTCAAAACTCCGCCATCTCTCTCCCCACATCCACCACTGCTGGCGGCTCACCTCTAACTGCGCAACGCTATGCGCTGTTTACAGCCAGCTGCCTAGCACTACAATGGCGAGAATTACAACAATGCAAAGCAGCCACAGACTGCACACAGCACAGCCAGTGATTTTCATACAGAGGTGGCGTTACCAATAAAAAAACCTAAACAGCCTACTTACATAGCCCCCATGCTCCCCACAAAAATTTTACAAATTGGTTTGGGCACTGGGCAATACATATTTGTTAAAATTTTTCATAATCGTAATTACAATAACAAAGAAATCAAATGCACACACTTATTGATACAATGTTGGCCAAAAGCTAAAATTTTCTCACAGTCCATAAAGACAGTCCTGATCATTCATCACATTGCAGTGTTTTTCTCAAAGTCTGAGCAGTAAAAGAAAATGCACACGGAAGTAGTTGATTTCCATGCAGTCTTGAAGAAGTAGCGTTGTCCTTCCAACAGAAAGACAGTGCTGACTCTTGACATGCAGACAGGTAATGGGCCACAACAGAGCAAACCCACAACAGAGTCAGTCGAAGTTTTGAAGAGTATTGGTGGGTAGGTCATCACAGAGCAGACCCACTGTAGTCCTGGTAGAAATTACGGTATTGGTGGGCCACCAGAGGTGCAGACCCACTGCAGTACTTGTAGAAATAATGGTATTGGTGGGCCATCAAAGATGTAGACCTACTGTAGTCCTTGTAGAGACGGCCAGAAGCCATCTGTTGCAAATGTGCAGGTGCACAATCACCATCAAAGAGTCTTGCGGACAATATAGCAAGTCCATAAACCATCACTTGTGCACTCACAAAGTTTTTTTGGAATTGTCCTTAGAACCAGCAATGCTGTTATCCAGTCCCTTGCTGAATTTTTAACACACATGCAAGCACTAACAGTCCCTACTTCTCACATATTGTCCATATACTATGACCAACAGAAACGTGTGCAGTGAAATGTAACTTACAAGTTAATAATATGATGAACTGGTGACAAGTACAATTTTATAACATAAGAACACAATAACAAAGGTACAAAACACATCAGTAAAGAACATAACAATACAAATAACATTTGCGGTAATAGGGGCTTTACAAAAGAATAGAAATAAACATATACATCAGTGTTACAGGAATTATGAGAAAAGTAGATAAATAAAATAATGAGAATAGTTTTCGAAACATTAATTTCACATATGAGAATTGAAACAGAACAGAATTAATAATGTGTAAACATCTTTACAAAGAAAATTACATATTATAAATGCAAATTATATTTGAGGATAACAGTATTCCTCATCATAGTGAATGTAGCTTAGTATTAGAAGAGAAAAAAATTCTATGAAACAGTACACAGAGACAGGAAGAAAACAAATACACATGGGTACACAAACACATAGTGGGATAACACAAGGAAAGGACAGGGTTTCTTTTACTGCAGTATTTTGCAAACAAAACTTTCTTTACTTCTCAGAGATCTCCCTTTGTTCCTCATTATTTCCAAAAAGTCCTATCAATACCTGCTTTCTCTACTCTGTTCATATTTCTTTCAAAATAATTACGGATCATTGTACAATACTCATTTTGGCCCAAAACGTTTTCATATACCTTCAATGCATTTATTTCCATTCATCACAACTAGTTTCTTATATAGTCTAGCCCCTCTTAAGCTAACTTGAATCTACTGAGCTCAGATGCTAAACTAAGGGACGAGGCAATGGAGCAGCACAAAACAAATAACACAAACAGCAATGACAAAATATTCAAATTCGCAAAGCAAGCAGCAATATTACAACTAATATAAGGCAATGAGCAGCAAACAAGAAAAATAAATCTGGCTTAGCAGAGTAACACAAATTAAAATTCAGTAGCACTATGCCTGGCAAACAGCATAACTTATACCTAAACATCACAAAGTTCAAGCAGAAAAAGTATTACACTAAAAATGGCCATGTCTAATACCTATGTCACATCTTAACACTAGAGTGATGCATCACAATTTATTCTACAAAAGAAATTAATAAGTACTTGAAAAGAAAACTATGATTGCAGTTCCTGTGAAGGTAAATGTCTTTTGTGCTCCCTCATTTTTTTGAAAAAATTATTATTTACTCGATCTGTAGACAGAAAATATTTATATTAGTACATCTATAAAATTTTATTTTAACCAATGCTGCAGTGCAGCTAGAAACTAGATATCAAATGAAATAAGCAATTACGCAAACCAAAGCATAAAAATATCATTCAATAGTCATGTGACATTTCATAAGTTAGTAGACATTCTCTCAACTCTCGTAGAAAGACGCTTGTCATAATCAGGTGTGCAGATGTAAAAATATTTCTCGTCATTTCATTAGGCATTTCTGTAATTATCATAAATTAAGAGCTCCACAGTGTCAACATATGTTTTCAAGTTCGACCGTGTCGTTTTTGCGATGCTCTCTACAAAGGAACATCAATAGCGAGGATAATGGCCTCCCTTTTTTTTTTCTACCTGTGCCGCTGAAAAGGGCTTCCTATAATGGCTTTTTCTCCAGGCGTCTGACACACCTGGCCGCTCCGCTGGGTGCTCACGACGCATTACGTGCAGGTGGTCACTGAACTTTCTTACCGAAATATTTACGACACCAGTTTCCGCTACAGTGACAGTCTCATATAAAAATATTTCACAGGTCAAGAATTGGGTTACAAATCTGTAGAAACAAAAATCCTATGAATATAACAGTGTTCAAAAAGATTTTTGTCGGCATTGTGATACATTCACGCATTTACACACATTTCATAACTCTTAAAATACGATTCTCAGTTTCCAACCAGAGTCCCTAACTTCTATTGATTATTCATATACATATAAACACGTAATCACATTCCTTATATAGCATCAGCTTATTGATCATAAACATACCTCAACAGCATAATACACATCGTCGTCGTAAAAATAACATCATAACACCTCAGTCAACTCTCTAAATCGCCGTAGCTTCCTCCAATAATATCAAAACTTAAAAAAAAATCTCTGCTCATGTCAAAAGTGTCATCTGCCTCAAACGTTCTTTAAAAATCGTGATCCCATACCAAATATATCATTCAAAGCTCTCATAGTATCACAATGGTTCCAAAAAAATATGAACAGTTCACTAAGTACAGACAAAATACAATTTCGTAAGTGTGAAGTTATCCAACGGTATAATTACGTAAACATCTGTCACTGATGTAGTAAAAAAAAAGTTTGTCTCTCTCAGTTAAATGATCAGATAGCTGTGTAATTATGTGTTAGAGAAATATGGGACCGATGTGTAAAGTTGTGTAAGCAAATACCATATTAGCTAGGGCTCCTTGTGCTTGCCAAACACATGATACACAAAGTAAGCGTGTACCCCCCTGAGGATTAATGTAATCATACCCTCAGGTGTTACAGATTACAGCAATGGAATGAAATGTATCACGGAAAACTCTTGTATCACTGCACTTCAAATATCTTAAAAAAATAAATGTTTTAAGTACAAAATTAATCACTCAAATGTGTGTCCTGTAGCGCTAAATGTGCGTCTTGCTGTAAGATAATTCTGTCGAAGTGTTGTAGTTATCGTCCTCCGAAAGCTAAGTTCTGCAGAAGTCAATGTACTTACCTCATGATACACAAAAGTGAAATGCTTTGCGTATAGATATCTTAGTTATTACGCTTATTGCTGTGATGAGGAAAGTACTGTGCTGTAACGTATTGTTGTGCTACGGAAAAGGCAGTCTCATTGTAGCTATACCACAAAAGTTACTACTAAAACCTAAGTTACTACTAAAATATGTTTTACTTTCCAGAAGAATTCAGAAAAACTGTCAGATATAAAACAGATACACCGCAAAAGCAACAAGGTAAATTGTCACTCATTAGTAGCATCGTGATAAAACCGTGTAGTTGTCACATAAACTAACCACTGTGTCGTCTGGTATCTCACAGAAAGTACTTTAAATCTAGAATGTATTTTCAAGTAAACCAAAATGTTGCATTAAAATCTCATTAGCAGTACTGGTAAATGTTCTAAGTATGTGAGCCTTATAGTCGTTACGTAATCGTGCAACAAACAAGCAAGAATGCACACACACAATAACACTATGTCGTCTGTTCACTATAACAATACATTCGTAATTTCTGTTTAAAAATGTTCCCTTGGTTCTTGACTGGATATTTAACTTCAAACATTGTTGCATGGTAACAGTTTCTAAGTCTGACAATGCATACTAGAAATGTGAAGTGAAAAGTTTTATGGCAAAGACAAAGTTAAAAAGCAGATTATCTTTCAATAAACGGTTTTACATGTGAAATGTGGTGTAAACCTTTACTCTTCCTAGTACGCAGAGTTTCAACTTCAACGCAATTATCATGCGGTATACGTCGGTAAAGAATATTGGAATTTTTCTCAAGGTTAGCGTCTTATGTTATTTTTCTCGGAGCCAGCGGGCGCACGCGGCTGCCTGCTGTGCGAGTCATTGTCTGTCTCTTTGTTGGCGCGTGCCGTTATTGGGATTAGGAGACCTAACTTCTACAAATTCACTTTGACGAGAAGGCCCCGCCCTGTTTAAATCCCGCCAGTTCTGATGCAATTCAGGTCTGTCGTTACGTATATATCGTCTGTCGTCATGTCGGTAGTTTACATAGTTTCTTGTTTGTCGGTCATGTGGTGGAGAATTTCTCCCTGAATCGTAACTGCGCGCTGAACTGTTGCGTCTGAAAGTATTCTGTCTCCCTTGATAATAATAGTTCTGGTTAGCATATTGTCTGTTTCTCTGATTGTCTCTGTGCTAGTCATTACTGCGGAAAGGTGATCTTTCCCTGTAATTATTATTCTTCCAGCGGTTGTCATAAAGGTGGTGTCTGTTTTGGTCACGATTTGTGTTGTGAGAATAGCCTTGTCGTGTCCATTTATTATTTCTGTCATCACGGAAATGTGGCGGATGTGACCTGTAATTATTGTTTTCATGTTTTCGCGTTCCGCGATTGTCAGTGTCAATTTCTAATTCTTGTAAGAGTCCTTGAAAAGCTTCAATGTCGTCTTTGCAACGTCCTGCTAAAATAATATGTCGTAAATGATCAGGTAATTTGATTAAGCAAATGCAGATGAGTTCTGAGGGGCTGTATGGGTTTGACAGGTACTGATTCTTGTGCAACATGTCTTCAAAATATTTCACAAGACTAGAAAATTCAGATTGTTCGAAATGATTCATCATTATGATGCTATGTTTTACCCGGTCTTGTGTAGCTTGAGACCAATATGCTGAGAGGAAGGCATGATAAAATTCTCCTTCACTGTGACAATCGTGAATGACCGATCGCATTCTTACAGCTGGTTCATTCTCCAAGTAGCCACACATAAATTCTAATCTGTGCTGCAATGACCAGTTGGGAGGAAAACAATGAGAGAATTGATGGAGCCGCGCTTGTGGATGAATGTCGTTGCCAGAATTCTTAAACGTTTTGAATTTACGTGTAGTAATGAACAGCTTATAGTCAAAATCATCATGTCGGCGAGTCGCATGTCGGTCATTGTTACGTCGTGTCGGTTGTTCAATCTCAAAATTCGGTGCACATTGCCAATTTATTTCATAATTTCCGAAATGCGCTATGTTATTATTTTGTGGCTGTTCCGTATTTCTATGTCCCTCTTCCCGTATTGGGGGGCGAGTGTCCTCTGAAATACGTAATTCTTGTACTACTTGTGCCAACTGATCTTGCACTTCCCGGATTTCTCTTTGGTGTTGCGTATTAATTTGATTCTGATTTTGTTTGAATTTCCTAATTTGTTCGCACTCTTCTGTGTCATTAAAGACTACCGGTTTTGTGTCATTCAGATTATCATCTACCTTCGTAGATAAATTATTTAGCTGATCCGAAAGTTCAACTACTTTCTCTGATAATGAACTAATTTCCTCCATGTGTCTTTCTGAACCAATTTTCAGAGTATCTACTGTGTCCTTTAAGTTTTCCTGAGTTTTTGCAAGTTGCGTAACCGAATCAGTAGATGCAACTGAGTCAATTTTAGCTTGCAAGGTCTCATGATTTTCATGAACAATAATTTGCAGTTCTTTTATGGCTGCTTCGTGATTCTGTAATGCATTTTCATGCCGCGAAAAAATAGATTGAAAATGCTCACAAATTTGGGTTTTTACGTCGTTACAGACTTTTTGACATTTCGATTCGATTTTATGTAACTCAGTAGTGAAATCTTCACGTGTTTGTTCAAGCGTGGTGTGAAGATTTTGTTCCATTGCGTCTAACTGTTGCTGTGTTTGTCTCTGGTGTTGTTCCATTGTGTCTAACTTTTGAAGCTTTTGCTGTGTTTGTCTCTGATTTTGTTCCATTGTGTCTAACTTTTGAAGCTTTTGCTGTGTTTGTCCCATTTGTTGTATTAATTGTAATAACAATGCATTGGTGTCTGAAACATGTTCCTCAGTGCTTTTCGGCAGTGAATTTGCACCGGCAACATTCGCATTTTGACAAGCAGAAAATGTGTCTTGACTCATTTGAGAAAACGGTGAGAACCCAAAACCTGAGTCTACAGTTTTTGCGAGATCGTGTCGTGTCATTTCGGCTTCCTGAGGCGAGCTATTGCCGACCGATCGATCGATAATGCTTCCCTGTTCACTACTTGTTTCATTGTCTACGCCATTATTTGACGCCCGCTCCATTTCCCTATGCACAGTTACCAAATTACTACTTTGAATGTCTGTTAATTCATTACACAGAGGTGCTGATAAGCTACGCTCGTCGTCACTATTATTTCTCAGTTTACTTTGTAGCCTAGTGTTACGTTTTTCACACGCCATTATTGTCACAATATTTCACACGATAACATAGAAAAGCACAATTTGAAGAGCAAAAACAAGAGAACACATTAACATAGCACTGAAAATAATATCTAGTTAATTGCAGCTGCGAAATACTTGGTGCAAATCTACATGCATGCCACAACTGTTTTACTGTACAAGAATCAAAGACTGCAACTACAAAGGAGATTTTTCTCTACAATTAAGCGCTAGCAATTAACAAAAGCTACACTAATTACACAAACTACAAGAAAAAAACAGAAGATTCCAGTGAGGTATCCTAGGCTAAGGGTCGACATATGAAACTTCCCCTTTGAACAATTATAAAGGACTGTGCTTAAACTGACGCACAATATTTTTAGCGCAACGCAATCTGACTTTCAATAATCTCTACAAGAGAATGGCCCTGACTAACATTAACCTGTACTTTTCACAAATCACTTACCTCACAAAAATCTTGGTTACTCCCACTACTGCAATACAGCCAGCGCCACTACTGCCAGCTAAATAAAAGATTCAAACTATGGAAGGCACTAACTACTGATAGGGATAGTTAGCAAATGAAAGATATTAATAGAGAACAAACAATGTATTTACCTTGATATCATCATTTATAAATATAGCAGTTCATGACAAATTTCAAAACTCCGCCATCTCTCTCCCCACATCCACCACTGCTGGCGGCTCACCTCCAACTGCGCAACGCTACGCGCTGTTTACAGCCAGCTGCCTAGCACTACAATGGCGAGTATTACAACAATGCAAAGCAGTCACAGACTGCACACAGCACAGCCAGTGATTTTCATACAGAGGTGGCGTTACCAATAAAAAAACCTAAACAGCCTACTTACAGTTTCATGTGGCCATTCCAGTTACGGTCTCTGTGTATGGTTGCAGTTTGCCATCAATGTTGTGGTTGTACACTAGCGAAGATCTCCTATGTATGTGCAGTCTTTTATTTATGTTTATGGTCAAATGCAGTTCCAGCACCAACATCAATACTATGCAAGTCCTTTTGCAAATAGTTAGCGTTCTGGCGCAGCTATGGTTTCAGAGATAATAGTATCGTCTGGTGTCTTATGGAGATTCAGATATTTTCTACTAGATCACCATCATTTTTTTGGGGCCTTTGTACCGCTGCAGCGCGGGGTCGGGCATGTTACTATGGATTTGGCGTTGTTAGTGTCAGTGGATGGCCGGATGCCATTCCTGTCGCCACCCAATACCGCCGCCCCCCCCCCTTCCCCTGGGACAGAATTAGTGTACCACAGCTGTCTGCGTCTAGTGTAAGCCATTAAATATTGCAAAAGTTTTTCAAATGTCTGTGAGTCGTGTAATTGAGGCGAGACGTGAGGACCAGCCCGGTATTCACCTAGTGGGATGTGGAAAACCGCCTAAAAACTACACACACCAGCCCTCGTCGTTAATGCGCCAGGCGGATTGGATCCGTGGCCGGCGCGCCTAAACGAGTCCAGGAAGCAGTGCTAACGTGGCGTGTCGCATTTTCTACTAATCATTTATACGTATTGTAAACAGTAAAGGTCCTCTCTCACTTAGTTGTGGTACTCCTAAATTACTTTTGCATCTGCAGCTTTGTTCCATTAAGTGCGACATGTTCAAGGAAGTCCTAAATGACGTCGGTAATCAAGTCCTATATCCGGTAAGGTCGTTATCTTCTATTAAATTGCAGTGAAGGACAGTATTTCGCGCGTTCTCTGTTTGCAGAATCCATGTGATTGTCATGGAGGAGATTCTAATTCCCCGAAAACGTCATAATATTTGAGCATAAAATATGTTCCATAATTCCAACAGACTGATGTGAGCAACATAGTCCTATTTTTGGGTGTTCTACTACCCTTCTTGAAAGCGGAATGACCTGCGCTTTTTTCCAGTCGCTACCCTGTGTTCTTCCTATAACAAATTGCTGCAAATAGGGGAGCAAGATCATTCGCATAATCCCTGTAGGAGCTTACAGGTACCTATTCTGGCCCTAATGCCTTTCCACTACTAAGCGATTGTAGCTGCTTTTCTATTTCCGATCACTTATTTCAAAGTTAGTTTGATAATTGAAAGGAAGGACCATACTACAATCTTCCTCGAGGAAACCGTTTACTAATATCGAATTCAGTATTTCGGCCTTCTCTCTTTCGCTTTCCGTTTCGGTGTCAGTACGGTCCCTGAGTCACTGAAAAAATGACATCGATCCTCTTACTGATTGTACATTAGATAAAATTCTCTGAGAGTTTTTAGTCAGACCAGATGGCAAAATTTTACTTTCGAAATCATTGAATGCTTCTCCCACTGATCTCCTAAAGTTTATTTTCGCTTCTAACGGCTTTTTTGTCTACTGGGTTTTGGTTTTCCTTCTCCATCTACATGGATACTCAGTAAACCACACTTAAGTGCCTGGCAGAGTGTTCGTCGAGCCACCTTCACAATGACGCTCTATTACTCCCATTCTCAAACAGCGCGCAGGAAAAAGAACACTTATATCTTTCTGTGCGAGCTCTGATTTCCCTTATTGGAGTGTGATAATCATTTCTCCTTGTGTAGGCAGGCGTTAAAAATAATTTCGCATCCGGGGGAGAAAGTTGGTGACTGAAATTCCGCCGCTACGAAAAACGCCTTTGTGTTAGTGGTGTCCAGCCCCAAATCCTGAATTACGTCAGTGACACTCTTTCCCCTGTTTCGCGCTAATACGGAACGTGCTTCTCTTCTTTGAATTTTTTCGACATATTCCGTTAACCCTATCTGGTGAGGATACCATACTGCACAGTAGTAATCCAGACCACTTGCCCGCGAAAGGTTAAGGTCCCGAGTTCGAGTCTCGGTCCGGCACACAGTTTTAATCTGTCAGGAAGTTTCAGTCTTGTTCATGACTACCATTTCGTCCAATGAAAGACAGTATATGAGCAGTAGAAGAGTCATTTTCTGCAACATTCCCTGAGCGTATCTTCTTATTGTTTTATTGATGACGAGGGAGCTGACGACAAGCATCAAAAAGAAGAACACATAAAAAGACCTTTTTCTCGCTAAATATCAGTTTGTAAATAACTGCCGAGCAAAAAATAAGAATGGCTGCTCGTGCATACTCAGGCAACATCTCAGAAGAAAGTACGTTACATGCTTACAGGAGATTGTATTATGCCCAGCATTAAGCATTTAATATAATGTCTAGGTTCTTCTTGGATTGCTGATACGGTGTTAGCGCCTTTAAAATTAATAGAATGAGGAATACTATCTTTGAATTGTTGAACAAGGTCTCGGCTCACTGCCATGCGCGACTCTCGCCTCGTGGCCGTGACGTCACCGAGAGCTCCGCACGCGTCGCCAGCCTACGCCTAGCGCGCACGCAGCCAATTAAAACTTTGCGCCGCACCTGAGGGAGGAGCCCGCAGCCGTTCAGGGACTTCCCCGCCTAGCAGCCGGCCCGCCGGGCAGCTATCGACTAATTTTTAAGCATAGCTCGCGAAACTATATTTCAGGAATTTTTCCACGTCTCGTGGGCTTTTCCCGGTCCGTCGCTAACTTGCTAGATTTCACGAGTTTGAAAATTCCGTCTGCGGCAGCCGCAACTCGTTCCTGCGAAGCATTTACATTTCCCTTAAGCTCCCCTAGCACTCACTAATTTTCTGTGAGCAAACGACTGCTTCTCACCAAGTAGACGCCGTAGTGGGATATATTTCTGTCCCACCGAATTTGTAATGGAGTTACAGGCTGGGTGTACGAGGCTGTGTCATTTCAGGAACTTAACGATATTCAAAAGTATCCCCTGGAAAGTTGTGGCTGAATGTACAAGTGGAATCTGCGATACGTCAACCTTATAGCTTATATTGTGAAGTTCGTTGTTCTCTCATAGAACTGCTACGTTTTGTAGCTCACGTGATTTTGAAGTCATTCGAAATGTACGAAAATATGAATTTTAGCGCCCACTACTTTATGTAGAGAATAACATGAATAGAACCCTGTTTTCTGTTTAACCCTATATTTAGATCTTATGCAGTGCAAGTGCGAACAATGAAATGAACGCAGCGTGAAGTGATAATAAGCAACAGCCAACCAGAGTGTTCTGCACTCATCCTCGAGCCCCATCATCACTTACATGCAACTCTGGTTAATTACCGGACGAAAAGCTATCTCAGTTGATTGCATTCAATTTTGTCTTACAGGGCGTATTACTCATATGTACATGTACTTGGTGCTTGTAGCTGGGTGGCTGTGCAACTGAAACCGAAATAGTTTCTGTGGTGTTGCTGTATTTCCAACTGAAATATTCACTCCGTATAAAGCTGTCTTGGAAGAACACGTTAAGTCCATAATTAAGCTTCTGTAAATTATGTGCTTTTTACACTGCAGCGATAGAAGTCATGGGGCACCTTCTAATAGCGTGTCGGAATTCCTTTTGCGGGTCTTAATGCAGTAACTCGCAGTGGCATGGACTCGGCAAGTCGTAGGTAAACCCCTACAAAAAAAAAATGAGACGTGCTGCCCCTTTAGTCAACCATAATTGCGTAAGTATTGCCAAGCCAGAATGTTGTGCACGAACTGATCTCTCGATTATATCCCATAAATCTTCAATGGCATGGGCGATATCGGCCGATCTGGGTGGCCAAATCATTCGCTCGAATTGTTGAGACTGTTCTGTCGTAGCACATTGTCATTCATTCCGCCGTTGTCTGGGAATATTAAGTCCATGAATGGCTGAAAATAGTCTCCAAGTAGCTGAACCTAACCATTTCCAGTCAATGATAGGTTCAGTTGGACTAAAAGATCCAGTAAGACCATGTATACACATCACGCACCAGTATGGAGTCGCCACCAGCTTGCACAGTGTCATGTTGACAAATTGTGTGCCTGGCTTCGTGGGTTCTGCACCACACTCGAACCCTATCATCAGCTCTTACAAACTAAAATCGGGACTCATCTGACCAGGTCAGTCTTTTCCAGTCGTGTAGGGTTTAAACGGTATTCAAGGACCTGGCAGAGGAGGATAGGAACTCTGGGGACACCATACTACTCACAGGCCTGATCGACAGAGCCATAAATTCCTTTGAATGCGAGCGTCACGACTTCTACATCAGAGGTTCGAACGCCAATACGTGTTCCGTCCACAGGCGGTTACTGGAGGTCGTTACCACAAAGGAAAAGTTCCTTTTTTTTGGGGGGGGGGGGGAGGGGGGTCTCCTCAAGTCTTTTGCCTGGTTTGATCTGGTTCGTCACTACTTCTTCTCTGATGTCAACCTCTGCACTTCAGAGTACCACTTACATCTCCATTATTTGTTGGAAGTTTATCACTCTCTACCCTAGCCTACAGTTTTTACGCTCTACAGTTCCATCTTGTAAAATAGAATTTATTGCCTCATGTCTGATAGCAACCTTTCCTTTCTTCTTTTCAGTGTTTTCCATATGCTCCATTCCTCGACGATACTGCGGAGAACGGCCTCATTTCTTGTCTAAACAGTCCACCTAATTTCAGTATCTTTCTATTGCACCGCATGGCAAACTCTTCGATTCTTCTTTTCCGGTTTTCCTTACAGTCCCTGATATACTTGCTGTGCTTCAAATGCAAATTCTCAGAATTACCTTTCACAAGTTAAAGCCTCCGTTTGATACTAGTAGACTTCGTTTAGAGAGGAATATCCTCTCTGCATGTGCTAGACAGCTTCTTATATATTCCTAACCTCGTTCGTTATGCGTAATCTTGCTCCCAAGGTAGCAGAAATCCTTCATTTCCTCTACTTCTTTGTCCCAGATTCCGATGTCAAGTTGATCGCTATTCCAATTTCTACTACTCCTTTCGTTTTATTCCGTTTCCTTCAATCCGTATTTTGTGCTCTTTAGACTGTTCATTCCACTCACGACGTGCTCTAATACTTTCTCGCATTCACTGAGGATACCAACGTAATTAACGCATCTTATGGTCGATATCAATTAATCATTAATTTTCATCCAACTTCTACATCTATATATTATGCCTGTCTTTGTTTCTTCGATGTACAGATTGTACAGTAGGAGAAAAGCACTGCTGTCCTATTTTGCACGCTTTTAAATCCAATCAATTCGTCCTGGGTCTTCTTTACTAGTCATTCTCGGTTCTTGTACTTCTGTTTTACCCATCTTCCCTTATAGTTCATACGTATTTTTGATAGAATTTGAAACATTACACTATTTCACATTGTGGAAGGCTTTTTCTAAGTATAAAAATACATCATAGGTGTCTTTATTTCTCATAATAAAATCGAGTCGTTAGTTACCAAAATTTTTGTTCAGCTTCACCTGTTTCGACAGATTAAATTATCATCCTCAGAAGCCTACAAAATTAGGAATACTGTAAAGATTTAGACCTTGGCTATATATTTATGTGAAATATAAGAAGTATGTTGCAGAAGCAAAATGTTATGACCTGTCCAAAATTCTACATATTTTATGTGATTATTGCAAACACAGATTAATAATTTACAGTAGCTGAATCAAGTCTAAGTAGATGTGTAGCTATTGTGCCAGCAGTAAGGACCATATACAAAAGCATCTAAGAAATGGTATTGAGGTATATAAAGGAGTATAAGATCTAGACATAGCCGTTTGTGCAGTAATTATGTACAGGGAGGTGGACTAGATGCGGAGTGAAACTGCTGTGCTGGAAAACTGACTAGCCTAAGTATGGTTTACAGAGTCTTTGCCACACTCGCTTAGACAAATGCTGGGTTGGCCCCACGTTCCATCTCAGATATTGCGATACATGAACAGTTGAAATACAACCACACACAGAACAAAGTTTACATAATTAATAGCAGATGGTGCACAGGGCTTTCCTCCTCTCTCACGTTATCTTGACGAATCTGGCGTCAGAAAGGGTACTTGGTTTGAAAATTAAGCATTTAAATAAAATGTGACACATTCTGAAGTACATCACGTACCAGAGGGACTAAACGCTGGGGAAAATACGATTCTTATGGTTCTTTTCTTATAGCCTGCAAACTAGGTTCATACTTTGGGCGTTGGCACAAGCTTACTAACATTGTTCATCAGGAACACAGTAAGGTTCTCATATTTTTTCTGCTGTTGTAAATAAAATATAATTCACCTTTACTATAATGGGACATAGATGAATAAGTATACTGCATGAGTCATGACTCAGATCTTTGTATTTAGTTTATCTGTGGTTGGCTTCCTAGTCCGTCATTTGTGCAGCGCTGAAGTATTCTTATTTGAGGCATAGTAGCGTGCAGCTGAGTTTTTCAAAGATTGACGAGCTATCTAGAATACCTTATTATGGAGATGAGAACTCATTTATAATACTTTGTTGTTCTTTGTATTGATGGGGAAGATTTTAAAAGTATGTTTGTAGTTTCTTTGTAATGAGAGAATATTGTAATAGTAAGAGTCATCTTATCTTGTGCAGTCTCTTTGTCAATAATCAGAATCTAGTTTGTTAAAAAAATTTGGTTAAATTGAAACCGTTCTTCATGAAAGTAAGGCTTTAAATTATTTTCCTGTGTGCATTGCACCTTACACCATACAAAGTCACAAGTCGACTCTGAGAAAAAATTCAGAGTAGATTATTCATCATTAGCTGGTGCGTCTGTTGATTTGTATTTTGTCCCGAGAATTTCAATACGCCAGATACAAAAAACGGCATGCTGAGCAAAATGTAAGTCATTTTTTACGTCAGGACGGATCTCAGTTTGCACTCATCAGTAAACCCTGTGTAGTCGGGATTGTCATACGTAGGGCTAGCAAGTGAATTAATTTTCAGTGAACATGCTGGTAATTACAAACAGTTACTTTGTTTAGAGTGGCGCAGTAATTTATTTTTGTAGATATTCCTAGTCAAACATTGCACTTCCTGCCACACAACGTTTATAATGTACTTCGTTACTCAGTTTTAATTATGTAGTTATCATTGAGCATGCAGATAATTTCCTTTGGCAGTTAATTAGATTTATTTTCTTTATTTCACATTTTGCATTTTGTGAAGTTTTAAGCTTAATTTCACTACACTATTTACCTGCGAAACACAGGGCTAGCCAACAGTCACGTTTGCTCATATATAGAGTATGATACCTGTAAGTACCATTACACGTGGAGAAAGCTTTTGAAATCAGTATATTCAGTTTTCTCACATATAAAGAGATACTTAATAGAAAGCTTACACATGTCGCCCCTTTTCGCCTAGGCTAGCCCTGTGGTTTCTCTATGATTACGTAGTTAGGTTGCAAAACAGGTTCTCATAAGCACATCACCGCTACATGTATGAGTGCTATCATCAGTATTTTCTCTTTCAGCCATTGTAATTTGACTGTAATTTTTTATGTGATTTTCTGTGAAATTGAGTCTGAAGATCTTTGCAGTGTAGGCAGACAGCAGCACAAACTGTGTGAAATATCTCAGTGTTACATAGATTTTTATCAAATATTTCTGTAGAAATTTTGTTTGGTAATTCAGTTTTTACATTTCATTATAACTACCCAGTATTTCGTCGTGATACTAGATAGCAAACCATGTCACGAAGTAATTACACAATTATTAATGAAATAAAAGAAGCACAACGGTCGTTATCCATAAATAATTTGAGATTTCAGAAAATGCAAATAACTTTCCAACACAGCTGAGTTCATTATTAGGAAATACAACGGAACAAATATCCAACAGTGAACAAGAAATATTAGGAGATGAATCGGTAGGCGAAAAGTCACCTCGGTTATGCGAAATTTCAGAACAACCACTTGCTGAGATAGTCGTTATAGGTTTGCTGCCATTTCTTTTATCCAAACATCGTATGAGCCAACATCTATTACCGACAATGTGCACTCAGTCTTGCATATCCAGTAAACGTCAGTGTGAAAATCAATAATGCAACATTGTTATAGTAGCTACAAAATATGAATAAAACTTTGAACGCTACAAGTAAAACACCAGAACAAAACCCAGAATCACGATAAGAAATAAGCAATGATACAAAAAGTATGAAAAATGAACTCATATCTCACATTCGGAATTTAGAGCAAAAACAGCAAAACCTTTCTGTAGAAATCCGAGAAGGGATTATGGATGACTTACAACCTATCATTAAGAGTCTAGAGGTAAGGCTACGCAACCTTGGAACTAAACAAAATAATTTAAAAACTCCACAACAGAATGATAAAGAAGAGCTTCTCGCAAAAATAAATACCACAGTACCGAGTACGTTAGTCTCGTACATCAAAGAATGTCACGACTACCTTAGCATCACTGTTGCTACAATTAGTGAACAGGTAAATGCATTAAAATTAAATCTGACAAACAAAAAGTACAACTTTGTTAGTTAGCAAAGAGCACCAAATTAGCAGATAAAAGTTTAAACAGCGAAACAAGTGCGCAAAATGACAAAGTAGAACAACTATCTAAAGAAAACAATGTAACATACTGTTTCATTACGGCTCGTGGAGAACAACAACTCGAACATCTCGCTATTCCAACCTGTAAAAAATTCGAGTAAACAGCTATTTTTTCGACTAACATAAGCAGAAACCCAAACAGCGTTTTACCAGTTTGTTCTTCATGTGCAAAGAAACATTAAGCTTTGAGTCAATATAAAGAATAATCATGTAAGCATAATGGAGCTACAGCTTACTCCTATTGAAAGAAAATGCAAGTGCGGTGATTTTGGTTATTCTTATATACATTTTGGTTGTTTACGTATTTGTATGTAATCATGGTATTAGGTGACGGTTCGCGAGAACACAGTTGCAAATGCACTCGAAACAATATCCTTGGTGACATACCAAAGAAATTATCTGGATGCAGAAAGATTAGTTACGATTACAAATACTTACATATAGTTAACTTAGGCGATTATTTTCCTGTACGAAAATGCACTTGGACACAAGACAGTGAACAGTCCGTGCGCTATTATAGTGAGCATTTGAGCTAAAGAATTACGAAAAGAAATGACAATCTGAATTCCATATCTTTTCCTATGTTTAAAAGTAGGTAGGGCATCCGTTATAACATTTGGATACACTGATTGGTAGCGATGTCTCTCTGAGCTGGTTGTTAACTATCTTTCAGTTTCTTTGCATGTTCGTCTTCTCTTAATGTCTACTTTAGTTAATAAGTTCAAGGAATTTTCTTGTACTGTCCTAATACACTCCTGGAAATGGAAAAAAGAACACATTGACACCGGTGTGTCAGACCCACCATACTTGCTCCGGACACTGCGAGAGGGCTGTACAAGCAATGATCACACGCACGGCACAGCGGACACACCAGGAACGCGGTGTTGGCCGTCGAATGGCGCTAGCTGCGCAGCATTTGTGCACCGCCGCCGTCAGTGTCAGCCAGTTTGCCGTGGCATACGGAGCTCCATCGCAGTCTTTAACACTGGTAGCATGCCGCGACAGCGTGGACGTGAACCGTATGTGCAGTTGACGGACTTTGAGCGAGGGCGTATAGTGGGCATGCGGGAGGCCGGGTGGACGTACCGCCGAATTGCTCAACACGTGGGGCGTGAGGTCTCCACAGTACATCGATGTTGTCGCCAGTGGTCGGCGGAAGGTGCACGTGCCCGTCGACCTGGGACCGGACCGCAGCGACGCACGGATGCACGCCAAGACCGTAGGATCCTACGCAGTGCCGTAGGGGACCGCACCGCCACTTCCTAGCAAATTAGGGACACTGTTGCTCCTAGGGTATCGGCGAGGACCATTCGCAACCGTCTCCATGAAGCTGGGCTACGGTCCCGCACACCGTTAGGCCGTCTTCCGCTCACGCCCCAACATCGTGCAGCCCGCCTCCAGTGGTGTCGCGACAGGCGTGAATGGAGGGACGAATGGAGACGTGTCGTCTTCAGCGATGAGAGTCGCTTCTGCCGTGGTGCCAATGATGGTCGTATGCGTGTTTGGCGCCGTGCAGGTGAGCGCCACAATCAGGACTGCATACGACCGAGGCACACAGGGCCAACACCCGGCATCATGGTGTGGGGAGCGATCTCCTACACTGGCCGTACACCACTGGTGATCGTCGAGGGGTCACTGAATAGTGCATGGTACATCCAAACCGTCATCGAACCCATCGTTCTACCATTCCTAGACCGGCAAGGGAACTTGCTGTTCCAACAGGACAATGCACGTCGGCATGTATCCCGTGCCACCCAACGTGCTCTAGAAGGTGTAAGTCAACTACCCTGGCCAGCAAGATCTCCGGATCTGTCCCACATTGAGCATGTTTGGGACTGGATGAAGCGTCGTCACAAGCGGTCTGCACGTCCAGCACGAACGCTGGTCCAACTGAGGCGCCAGGTGGAAATGGCATGGCAAGCCGTTCCACAGGACTACATCCAGCATCTCTACGATCGTCTCCATGGGAGAATAGCAGCCTGCATTGCTGCGAAAGGTGGATATACACTGTACTAGTGCCGACATTGTGCACGCTCTGTTGCCTGTGTCTATGTGCCTGTGGTTCTGTCAGTGTGATCATGTGATGTATCTGACCCCAGGAATGTGTCAATAAAGTTTCCCCTTCCTGGGACAATGAATTCACGGTGTTCTTATTTCAATTTCCAGGAGTGTATATACGTGTCGAAAGTAATTTTAGTAACTTGTCAGCTTTGATTAAGAATGTCTCATATTGGGGACAAAGTACTTTTCAATTCCGACAAAACGGAGAACTTTGATCACACGCATATAGTGACTAACGAAATTTAAGTTCGATTAAAAACGCCTTACTGGTCGTTCCAGGCACGACGCTGAAATTCCCATCACAAGGAAATAGAAATACGAAATTTTTGAAAGTGAGTCACATATTCGCAAAACATGTATACAACTTTGAACACCCTTAGTTTTACATACAGTAGTAGCAGTCATGCATAATAAAATTAAAGATTTAGTACCAGTTCTGATGTGGTATGCAGATTATTGAGATTATAGTGATGTTATCCAAAAGGAAAGTCAGTTTTACAAATAGTAGTTGTATAGATGTATTTCACGCATCTAAAGGATTTTATATCAGTTCAAGAAATAATTACAGGTTGGTAAAGGTAAGACGGTGCTGTCTGAAAGAAATTATCAGTGTCCAAGGTAATATGTATTTTTGTAACTTTCTGGCAGATTCCGCTGCAGAGTGAAAATCTCGTTCCAGAATGTGTATTTTTGTTGAGATTTTCGTTTTATGATCAGTTGTTTAGTAATGAAGGTTTCTTTACTCTACAGTGTTATTTATGAAAAGTGACTGTGGAGTGTTTCTCGTGTAAAGATTAATTAATGAAGCAGGGTAGTGACTACTTACTAGATATGAGGATATTATAAGATATGAGCTTATTATGAGAAAAAAACAGAGTAGAGATAATGTGCTTGAGGAATTAGTGATTTTTGATGATGCTGATTATGAGGATAATGATAAGAATATGACATTAAAATAAAATGGTTATGAATTATGATGTATTATGAGGAGTGAGTGGGTAATGGTTAGAACATGGTTAGAGCATGGTTTTGTTGACGTTCACTTTTTCCTTGCATGGATATATTTCATTGACTTGCTTGTTGTTCAAGAAAGGTGGTGAATAGTTATATCGTTAGTAGTACAACTGAGATCTGAAATGGTAAGTAACATCAATATAGTAAAAGGAAACAATTAATTTTATGTGAAGGTTTTTGAATCGCCAGATATGACTGGTATGGCATTCATTTCTGATATATTTATATTGTATGGTGTGTGACCTCCTTTCTTGCTTGTGCTGCATGTCACATCTAAGTTTATTCCCCTTTGGAAGTGTGTACTACTTTTGTAACTAACTGCTCACGTTTTTGTCTTCAGGTCATAATATGACTGATATAGTTTGGCTACTATGCATATATCACATATATTCCAGGTTTATGAAACATAGTTGCACATAGGGTGCACCATTGAATGACAAGTTTTCATGATGACAATATGCAGAGAGGGAAGATATGAATGATCAAAATATAGATGTATGTTATTTTAAACTGTGCATTTTAGTGAACAATAGGATACTAATCCATAATGCTTTTTTCCTTCCTGCATTTTAGCACTTACTAATTAATTTTCTTACCACAGCTCGTGTTAGTATTGGAAATGTTTATAATCTTGTTGCATAATCCGAGTACTGCCTTTTGTGAAATCATTCATTACACTATCACTGGTGCAGCCACAACTTTTGACACTGCTGCTGATTGGCATTTTCTGATGACACATTTATCTTGCATTTTTGTTATAGCATACTTGTCTTTAGTTACAGCACTGCTTTTATGACGAAACTTTTGTCTATGATTTGTCTTAGCCTAAGAACGTGTATTTCATTTTTGGACTTAGCAGAATGAGGAAGTCTTAGATCCTGGTTTTCCTAATACGCAATAAAACTCACTTAATGCAGTATCATGGTAAACATGAAAAATGTGTGGCCACAGATGACCGTCGAAAGTGCACTGCTCGAAAGAATTAGGAGAATATAACTTTGGGCGCCTGCCACATTCCATTAGCAATAATTGAGTTCTGGATATGTTACTAAATATACATTTATCATCAACAAATGAAGTACACAGCAAAAGATCATTACATCCTCGATCCTTTACATAAAAAGGACTGAAATGTCCGACAGTTGTCGAAAACAGCTGCCATCTGTGAACCACAATGGAAATCACTGAGAAACCTATAACCATTTCCTTTTGGTGAGTTAGTTGACACTGTAATGCACAAGACAGCCAAAACATGGCTATTGGTCTTCATTGTTGCTTACATTGAAAACGAAGGGCTCAAGCCATTCAATAAGACCTCAGGTACAGCCTGTAACAAAACAGGTTTGACATACCAAACATTGGTACAAGTGTTTTCCTAATTCATTTGAAAAGTGTATGTGGATAAATGAAATATAAAATGTTGAAGTGGTAGAATGAATAGGTGAGCAAATATGTCGATGAAACAAGAGCTAACTAGGCGCTTAGTGAAGTTCTAAAGGAGACATTATAGGAGAAAACAAAGGTTAACTTAAATGAAGAAATCGTCGAAACTTTATCTGGTTGTTTTGCAATCATGAGACGACATCTGTGTATCTCATCTGTCTGTGTCTAGATTACATCTGATCTGGAAGTGTGAGAACGTTATCTACATGTACATCATCTCTTTCCAATTTACAATTAACTGGGTCATGGAGCCAATGTTAGCTTAACGTGTATCTGAGATGGGATCTTGGTACCAGCTACTTACCCAATTGGGTGTGGGAAAATGCCTGCAACCGCAACCAGCTAGGCACCTTATCAGTCCCCTATGTCAATCCGCGAGGGGCATTCAATCCGGTGCAGGCTCGTCTCCCCGAACCCTGGAAGCGGCGTGTTCACGAGTTCTGCTGTCTTGGAGGGTCACTGGATCGTGGAAACTTGTAGAAGAATTTTTACCTACAGCTCGAAACACTAGCGTACTGTAATAAGATTTCAAGAAACTGATGTCTAGAAAAATAGTTTAAAACGCTAGAAAACGTGGCAAGTAATTTGCGTTCCCAGTAATCTAGAATGTCAATAGTGTCATTAGCGAATGAAGCACATCATGATGGAAGGAAATGTGGGATCAGAAATGAAGATGTAAGGAACACGAAGGTTAAGAGCTAGAATAGTAAGAATGGTGGATGTATCGGACAAGGAAGCAAGAACAAAACGAAGAATATTCTCGGAAGATGAGAAAGCAAGAGTGACTTAGAGAATGAAGCAATACTGGCGAAGGCAAAGTGTACTCAAGGCAATTGTGTACTAGTATGCCACCGCAAGCTGAAACTGTAAAATAAATAAATAAAATTACAGTAATATAATTTGGCATCACCGGTTTCGGGTTGTATGTATCTTCAGGTGGTTTTACATTCATTTATATGTTTCATTGATGAATTTTGGTGATGGCTATTTAAATAAAAAGAAAACAAATCTCATGATGAGTAAATAGACCCAGCTGAAACAACAGGAAGTTGCCAAGTCACATGTGTTGTAAATTATTATAGTACTTACATACAACTGGATCGCGTGGAGCAACCGTGCGGTCTGAGGCACCTTGCCACGGTCCGCGCGGTTACCACCGTCGGAGGTTCGAGTCCTCCCTCGGGCGTGGTTGTGTGTGTTGTCCTTAGCGTCAGTTAGTTTAAGTTACATTAAGTAGTGTGTAATCTTATGGACCGATGATCTCAGCAGTTTGGTCCCATAAGACATTACCACAAATTTCCAAGTTTCCCACATACAGCTGGAGTATCCATGTCGTTTGCACGTTACTTTCATCACACCTTCTACAAAAATATCTCGAATTTTTTACACTGACTGTCTATTACATCATGGCAAATATTGGTACTTCTATGTTATGCCTTTGTCAGAATAATAAAAGTACCAATGTTTACCATGAAGTATAACAAACAGTTAATGTGTAAAAAATTGACATATTTTTGTAACACGTGTGATGGCTGTAAATTTGAAACGACATGGCTACTGCAATTGTAAGTAAGTGCTACAATGTTTTACATCACATGCCGCATCGCAACTTCCATTTGTTTTGGCTGGGTCTGTTTAGTCGTCATTACATTATTTGTTTATTATTGTAACAGAAATCTCCAACATTGAGCAGTGATACATGTAATTGAATGTAAAACCACCTTAAGATGGAAACAAGCTCGAAATTAGCCATATATTAAATAAAATCACCTTCTACTGTGACTGGTTGCGATTATTATTTCACAGAGTTCAGCTGCATCCATTATGTATAAAATTCAGTTATTTGAGTTCTGTTTGTGTCACAATGGTGCATCGTGCCGTCAACACTGTATGCACTGGCCGTTGTTCATTGGTATGTGCTCTGGTCGAAAAGGGTAAACAAATAAAATGAGAATCTACTCAAGAACAATCAACAGTCAAAATACCCTGGCTAAGTTCAAGTACGCTGAACGCCAATACATGAATCTTGATGACAAGTTCCAATAGCATCTCTCCAGCCTATGTTTTTATTTTTTGAAATACTCGATTGCTCTGCAGTTAATTGTTACGTACAGAAGCTATAGTTTGTATATGAAATAGGGGAATGGGATTGACAGGAAAATAACTCACTGGCACATAATGCATTTTTGAAGTTCAACGAGGAGAGTTAAAAATTGTGTCATACTAGGATTCGAGTCGGATCTACCGCTTCTAACGAGCGACTGCCTTAACCACTTCGTCCATCCGGACACGGTCCCTGAGTGACCCAAATTTCCTACTTTTCGCACGCTGCAATGTAGCGTATTTCTTCCATTAATCCTCTACTCGCAAATTATTGATTTCCCTAGGTGTTTGAGCGATATTAGTGGATCTGTATGAAATAAATGTATTGAGATGTCGCGATATCTATAGTGCGTCCCAAGAAACACCTGTAAACTTTAGGAAAAGTTCCTTACACCAAAACAGCAAAAATATGCCTAGTAAACAAGGGCTCCAAAGCGTATACCTTAAGTGATATGACCAACTGTTCATCTTCATTACTATGAAACGCAACATTTCTACTGATAGCTCTTCGCTTTTCAGGTTTTGGGAGGAGGTTGTATGGACCGCCAAAAGTTAAAAATGTCTAGTAACCATGGGATCCAAATCCATACCTCAAGATCTATGACCAGTTGTTTAATAGAAGAGAGGTTTTCACATAAGCGATGATGAGCTAGTGATCGTATCTCTTAAAATAAGCAATTTAGATCCATGTTTACTAAACACTTTTGTCTTGTGTTGGCCAGTATATTCTCCCCCAAAAACATGAAAAGTAAAAATATTGCAGTAGAAGAGTTCTGTTTCGTAGTGTCGAAAATGAACAGGTGCTCATACTTCTTAAGGTATGTATTTTAGAGCCCATCTTTATTAGACCTTTTTTATTTACATCTGTACAAGGAACCTGTCTCTTAAATTTTGTTGGTGTTTTTTTGGGACACCCTGCAAATACGAGTAGTGTCTATTCTGTCATACATGTGCATGTACGAAGCCATAGTTACCAGCCAGAGGCCAACATTGTCTCGTGTGCTGTGCTGGGCGCACTGTGATAGAACAGTCGCGACCTCGGGGTGCACAAACATTTGCGCATCGTGTGGACGGAGGATCTCGCTGGCGACGAGAGCTGGCATCTGCGACAACGACTGACGTCAGAGCGCAGAACAATGCACGCGTTGCTCTTTTGTTCGGAAGCGAGGACCGCCGCCTTGGCGTCTTTGAATGCCGCGGCAAACCTTTGGCGAGTGTTTTGGGATGTGCGACACTTCTAGAAATGAGGACAGCAGCATCAGCGCCGCCCGTCCCCTCGTTTGCAGCATCGCACACGCCACTCCACTTTCAGAAACTTCACTCGGCGTAAATTTCGGAACAAGGGCGAGGAATCTGTCTTTCATGTTATAGTTCTCATGATAGAACCGTGTAGGAATTGTTGAGCGGCCATTGTGCAAGTATATCACTACAGAAAATGTCAATGCTTAAATGTATTATTGTGTCATAAAATACAGATAGGGTGTCATCTATGAAAATGATGGATGTTCATTGACATTATCTCTAAAATATTTCTCAGAGAGATGAAGAACATGGAATGCTTTAATCTTTGCGAACATGGGTTGGGAGAAACACCTGTTCTTTGACTTTCCCCAGCTATGCCAAAATTTTCCAAGTGCTGTATATTCTGCGTAGAATTTGTTATTTTAGGCTCTTTCTAATTTTTTAATATAGACGACAGAGTGCACGAGACTCTTATTTATTAATAATTTGGTTCCGTTCATATCGAGAGAACAAAGTTTTGAGCTAAATGAACAACCTACCTTACACGAAGTGTGGTTCAGCTGCCCCTACCGATGTCGTTTTATGCACCCTGCTATGTTATACAAAATGTCTGACCTTCGAAAACTACGCGTGAGATTTTCATATACTCTTCCTCGCTACGTGCGAACTATTAGTCCTACAAAGGAAATTAACATGAGTATTTTGTGGGAAATTTCACGCACTTAAATTTTCTATTGCGGAACGTTTTCACTGGAGGCCACGATTTTTGAGGTATTCACGAAAAACGTACAAAAGTGACCTACAGATGCACCTCGACCTGCACAGTCATCCGTTCCCAGTCAGGATTCATAGAATTCCCAAAACTATGCCAAAAGTCTGACAAGGGAATGGCCAACACTTCTGAGCTCGAAGGTGATGAGAACTGAAGGTCTCGTACTCTTCTGTGAATCACACTAAAAAAAGTGCTCCTTTTTTCTGGATTTTGCCTTAGAATGTTTTCAGCAAAAAATTAAAAGAAATAAAATATCCGAACATCTGGTTAATTTCTCTAAAAATTTAGAACTCACTCTCACCACAGCTCATGAGTCACCTAATTCTGGACGTATTTTGCCTCAAAAAGTGAAGATCTTCGCAAGTGAGAGATATAATTATTAAAGAAATACCAGTTTTTTGCTGAAGACCAGATATACGTTGAATTATTAAAGAATGGAAGACCACAAATGAAATCATTACTACAGTCTTAAACACAGTTTGGAAGACAAAATACATACCTGATTACTGGAAAACTGCATGTATTATATACTTCATATTTATTAAGAATGAAGCTAATGTGTATGATAATTGCAGAGGAATGGCTTTAATGCAAATCACTTATAAAATCCTATCGATTTGCCTATCGAACAGGCTGACCCCAATAGCTGAAGAACTGACTGGGTACTACCTATGCGATTTCCGCAGAAATAGATCCGCATTAGATCATTTATTCAATCTAACACAAATAATTGAGAAGGTGTGAGAATTCAGAATGCAGGTCCATAGATGTTTTGTAGATTTCAAGGTCTATGATAGCATAGCCAGACAGGCACTCCTAAATATAATGAGGATATTTGAAATACCCTCCAATTTAATCAAATTAGTTAACAAATATGTACACTGAACTTTTCGGTGTACAAAGACACTTAGGCCTAGAGGAGAAACTGAAAATTTTAAGGTGTACATTGGATTTACAGAAAGGAAGCCATTTCACCTATTTCATTTAACCTCTTCTTGGAGAAGATCGACAGGCTTGCCTAAGCAGATGATGTAGCGTCAACAAATATTTCCAAACACGGTTAATTTGAATGATGCAAAATTATAACGAAATTTCTTGGAAAACAGAATTATGGTTTACTGAAGAAAAGATGGAATATATGGTCATAAGTAAGAAAATCCTAAGTGATACACCTTTGACTGTAGATATCTTCACATTTAAGGCAATTTGCTGCTTCAACTATGTAGGGAGTCTTTTTAACAACAACAATACCAAATAGATATTCGTCGAGCTACAGCGAATAAAACAATTTTTTGCTGTAGCAAAAGCGTAAGGAAAACAGAACTTAGTACTAACTTCAAAATCCGCTTATCTCAACCACCTATTATACCGGTAACACTATATGCACGTTAAACATTGATATTTAGAAAGAAAAACGAAGGAAAACACTAAGAAGAGAATTTGGCATGTATGTGATAAAAACAGCAAGGAATGGAAACAAGAAAAAATAAGGATTAAAGGAACTGTACAAACACCATAATATCGTCGAAGTGCTAAGAGACAGCTGGCATAGCAATAATGGCGGAGGATAGATTACCAACAATAGGACTCAGCATAACAATAACTGGAACGGTAGGGAACGGAAAACCCAGAATTAGATGGCAAGATAACACCTAGGACGACACAGCTAGGATAAAATCAGCTCCAAATGCTCAACAGAAAAAAACGGAAAAGGCTCATACTAAGGGTACATGTTGGATAAGGCCCTTGCCACATGTAAAATAAAGTAAAAGTGAGTGCCGACCAGAAAGTAAGACCCATCTCTAAAGAACTCAGTGTCAATGGGATATTAAACCTCAATCTTACTTCCTTCCTTCCCACAGAAAATGAAACAATCAAAAAGGTAAATAGAAACTACTATGAAAAATAAACATAAATGTATGATATGACAAGAAAAACACAACTAATAATGAGGTTTTTTTTCCAAATAATGTAAATTATTGGTATTGTGCACTGTAAAATGGAATAGGAACCTTCTCTCGCTTTGGTGTACACATATATTTTGCTTTAAATATATAACGGAAAAAGAAAGGTTACTTTGAACGTCAATTTGTTATTGATTAGAATGTCCACCGCCGTAGATCAGTGGACAGCGCGCTGGTTGGTCATGCGGGGGGCCCGGGTTCGATTCCCTGCTGGGTTGGAGATTTTCTCTGCTCAGGGACTTGGTGTTTTTGTCGTCTTCATCGTCATCGTTTCATCATCATCGACGCGCTAGTAGCTGAAGTGGCGTCACCTCAAAAGACTTGCACCAGGCCATTAGGTCTACCTGCTGGGACGATCTCGCCACACGACATTTCGTTTCATTGATTAGAATGAGACTGTTTATGAAATTCATAAGTTGTTACATAAATCCAGCATCCCCGCCCCCTCCCCCAACCCAGCACTACATTTTAGAAACACTATTGCGTAACAAGATGATATAAAGGCTCTAATCACAGTGTTACTTCACCATTACCTGCTGGTCACATACGCCTCGTTGCAAACAAGGCAGATTATATAAGGGGTGTTCAATAAGCAAAGGCCACTTTTGTCTGTTCACTGGCTGCCAGAACAGACCCAACAATGGCATGCGTTTACTACACTATTGTTCTTGTGCATTAGCAGTGTTGCTTTGTGAACAGCTCTATTCGCAGTGGCACTATATTCCCTATACACCAAGGATGAAAGCAGGGGAGTGAAAAATTTTCTATACTGTGAAGTGACTAAAGTTGTGGCATTATTCTTAGAATGCAGCGGTAATAATGTTATAGCTACCTAAGTAAATGAAAAATTCAGGATTGGATAATTACTGTAAAAGTAGAAGTGTATGACTGTCTGACGACGAGAGTTTGTGATGAGATATCTACCTCGAAATTGAACGGGACTGCCGAGGGAGCTGAGAGAATGACTCCTGTACAAAAGCCGGGCCTGAACTGACGATACTATGTGTGAAGTAAGCATGCACCACGGTTCGTTATTTGCAGTCATCCATGAATCTCTAAATTATCGCAAAGTTTGTGCTCGTTGGCTTCCATTTAAGATGGCAAACACAGACAGGAACGTTTGGATGTGTCGAAAACACACTTAAGAACTACTTAAAACATAAGAGAAGACTTTCTCAGTCGAGTAGAAACCATTGATGAGCTGTGAGTCCGTCACAAAGTGAGCAAAAGAGTATGGCGTGGAAACCTATATCCTCCCTTACAGCAAAAATTGTCAAAAGTCAAACATTTAGGAAAGTTGGTCAATGTGTTTTGGAAGATGAAAAGTACGCAAACGATTCATTACTGTCATCTCGTAGGGGTCAAACTAGCAGTACTTACAGCTCCAGTGCGATACTGTGACATCAAAAATCCAAAATTAAAACGAAGAGGAGATGGAAGCATTCAAAAAGTGTGATTTTGCTGAAGAATAATGCACACTCTCGGAGTGCTGCGAAAACAATCAAGCGCATTCAAAAATCTTCATTTTTGTTTGCTGAAACACTTACGGTGCAACGCTGTTATAGCTGCAAGTGGTTTTCACCATAAAAATACGATACCTTGATTGAATACAAATTTTCTTCGGATAATAAGTTTGTGGATGTATTGCAAGAGTGGATGTGTACGATTACTAAACGCTTCATTGACAACAGAATTACAAAATTTGTCGGGAGGTGGACCTAGTGCAGAAAGGTCGACATAGATTAAGTAGGCAAATGACGGTGCTAGCAAAGCTGTTTTTCAAGAAACAGTTCTTATTTAAACATAACTTTACTTTTTGACTTGCGCTAGTAAGAGCACAAAACATTTGTGCTAACAACATACGACAAAAATAATCAAGTGAATTCTCTTTATGTGGTCTCGCAAAAAATGTTTTTGAGATTTCATCTCACAGTGCACGCATGTCGAGGTTATTAGAGGCGAAACACAACTTCAGAGTAAAAAAATGATGACAAAACAGCGATCATCGTCTTGTTTGTTTTATATTTTTTTTTTACTTCCTGAAAAAACAGGCATTTCCCAGGTATTCATTTTGGCAATTTTGTCTTAGAAACATAAGGAAAAAATAAACTGTTGTAGTGAAGGTTTCAGGAATTTCGTTGGAGCATCGAAAAATCCCATCTGTTCATGAAAACACCTTTGAAATATTGGAACAGTTGTACAAAGAAATATGCAAAATGTACATATGTACAAGGACAGTGTCCAAATTAAGGACCATGAAACTGGACACTTTCTGTACGCCGGGAGAAACTCTGGTAAACGTCTCCATGGTAATGCCTCTGCATAGCTCTTTAGACTCACACTGTTTTCACCTACAGCCGTTTGCGCTTCGCAGTTGAAAGCTGCCAAAAGCGCTGTCAGGTGTTAGGAATTCCGTTGATTTGACACGACTCCACAAGTGTATTAAGACATCATACATGATGTGCCATTTTTTCACGTATGTCAGTATTTATGACGCCATATATCTTCAACTATGAGCCGTATAATGACAAACTGGTGTAGGTACATTCAGCATCATGTGTAGACAGTATCTGCGAAATATATTGCGAATAGAATTAGTAGCAAAGAAGAAATAAATTTAAATGTGAGGCATGATCAGATAGTTTCTCATGCGCCTCAGTGTTTATGACGTCGTATCTCGGGATTAATGTGTTTTAATGTGATATACTTTTGTAGGTACATTAAGCGGCATGCGTGGATACTGTACGAAATTTATTGCGAATAGAGTTAGCGGCACGAAAGTGATACATTTAAACGTCATGCATGATGCGGAACTTTTTCACGCACCTCATGGTTTTTGACGACATATCTCGTAAGCTATGTTAGGTAGGTGGTTCTTATCCCCACACTGATGGTTGTCTGACGGTAAATAATATGTGTATCAACTTTCGTTGAAATCACCCCTGTGGTTTAGGAGTACAAGTGGAAAACACACAAACACAGTTTTGTAATGTATATGGATTCCATACAACCGTCTTGCACTCCTAAAAAGGCATTTTACTCTTTGTAAAATAATTGAGTACGCTGCACAAGAGTAATATGAAATCTGCCTCCTAAACCCTCACTGTCATATTATTAACAATAGGCAAGGAATGTGGAAGCTGATGCTGATGTGTTTCAGAAACGCTTGCTGCATTCATGTGAAATTATTTGAGAAAACTACAAAATTCTCAAATTTCCGGCTCGACTGCGTTAACAAACATCTATACAAAAATAGTGATCAAAGCGCCATGTTTATTGCGAAATTTATTGTTGGATATGGCATTTATTGAATGTTCCATCTTCACTGTGCTTATTCGGGCTAATTATGAAATGAAATTGTTTAATAATGCAACGAATGTTTAACCTACGTGTTCATCAAGAAAATAGCCCTTACAATGGTCTTGAAAATTGTATGCATTGTAATTAAGCGATTCAGCTCCTGTAGAATTGAGTAGAAAGTCTATACTACCGAGCAACTTACAAGTTTGTTAGATGACGGACTAAAACGCGTTCCTCCCAAACAGAACATTTCTCTGTTTTGTTTGAATTCATGCAAATGTCAGTTTTGAACCCGATTTTATTTTCAACAGCAACCCTTTCCAGAGAGCAAATGTTATGTAACGTCAGTGTCACAATCACAAGATAATTAAACAGTGGTCATGATGAGGTTCATGATACATATATAGATTGCGGTCAACTTCACTACAAGATCACGATTGCCTTCCAGAAGTATCTTCCGTGTATTAATAATCCTAGAAACCTCGCTTGTTGCATTTCAGTTAATTATATCACAATTGTATGGGAGGAGAACGCCATCCTGAACGGATGTGCGTGTGATACTGACTGACAAGAAATTCAGAATTCATTTCAGTTGGTTAAAGTAAACTAAACTTGGATTGACGGAAAGATCGGGGAGCGAGGGGCTTCTTATAACAGGGGTAGGTAGTAACAGGCTCTTTTCACTAGGATCTTAAACTTTATTACCGTATTTCTTTGACTCGGTTTGACCTACAAACCGCGCCGCATCATGTTGCCATAGCCAGTGTCCTGCCGGCCGACCCAGTGAGCGGAAGTGTGCGCCCTTCAGTTTTGCCAGGTAATGTAAAGTTGTACTGTCGTAACATTTTGGTTTGCGTTATTACTATAGATTAATTGCAAACTTTCTATATCTTATTTACATTCAAATTTATCTATCGCTGATAATGTGTAACAGTTTATCAGATTGCTAAATTGTTTAAATAGTTATCTTGGTAAATGTAAAAAATCATACCATGGGGTTAGTTGCAACAAAATCCCGGGGCTTGTTGTAACGTGTTGCAACATGCCCCACGTTTTGGTGTAGATACTTACTTATTTTTTTCCTTTTTTCTAGAATGAGGGTGTACAAAAGAAAGTCAGAGTGGGCAACACAAAGCCAAGAAGTGTACGAGTTGGCGGTAGCTGAAGTTGTAGAAAAAAAAAATGCAGTATTCGGAAAGCTAGTCAGAATTTCTGATTATGTCACGTCTCTCTTTATAGATAAATAAATAAAAAGAAGAATAATAAATGTTTAAGAGTTGGTTATTTTAAGCCTAGACAAGTGTCTACTGCAGAAGAAGAGGGTAAGATGGCTTCCTACCTACTCAAGTGCATCGAAAAATTTTTTGGACTACTTCCTATAGAAGTAAGGAAACTAGCTTACCAATGCGATGTGCAGCTTAATGCTAAAAACATTCCTCCTTCTTGGCATAAAAACAACATGGCTGGTACTGACTGGTTCCAAAATTTTATGCGCAGAAAGCCACAGTTATCTTTAAGGACACTAGAACCGAAGTCTTTAAGTCGAGCGACGTCGTTCAATAAGACTAATGTTAATTCATTCTTTGCAATATATCAACGACTTCTCCAAAAATATCAGTTTAGTGCCTCTAGAATATGGAACATTGATGAAACAGGGGTCACAACGGTTAAAAAATATAAGAAAATAGTAGCTGCTCATGGCCAAAAGCAAATTGGTGCTATCACATCGGCTGAGAGGGGAACTCTTGTAACACTTGCTTGTGCCTCTAACGTCGAGGGTAATTTTATCCCGCCGATGTTCGTTTGTCCCAGGCTCAAATATTCTGAAATGTTTATTCGTGGTGGACCTCCAGATTGCATTGGAGCTGGTAATTCCTCTGGATGGATGACCGAAAAAGAATTTATAATTTTTATGAATCATTTTATCAAACACGCCAAACCCACCAAGGAAGAGCCAGTTCTGCTGCTACTTGATAACCACAGCTCACACGTGAATATTGGAGTTGTTGAAAAAGCCAAAGAAAATAATGTCATCATATTATCGTTTCCCACACACTGCTCCCACAATTTGCAACCTTCAAACGTAGGAGTGTACGGCCCTTTTAAAAATTACGTAAATAGGGCACAGAGAGCATGGATGCACAACAGTCCGGGGAAAACGATGACAATATATGACATCCCAGGTATCGTGAAAGAGTCGTTACCGCTTGCCTTAAACCCTGCTAATATTATGAGTGGATTTAAAGCTACTGGTATGTGGCATTTGAATGCTGGTATTTCCCAAGATTCCGACTTTGCGACATTTTATGTTACTGATCGTCCAGATACTACACAAGAGCCAGATGTCGTAAATGTCACTGAAAATTTATCATTGAATCTTGAAAATCCAGGACTACTAGATTCTGCCCCTGAATTAGAGAGATATCAGCACCACGGAAATTATAAGCCAAATCGAAACTGCCAACGAACCAACTCCGAGTTGCTCCAGTCTACAGAAACCTTTTTCGCCATCGAAGATGCGACCTCTATCAAAGGCGCCAACAATAAAAACTAATACAAATAGCAGACGCAAAATAAAATCTACAGTATTGACGGACACTCCTGAAATAGAAGCTTTACAAAAGGAACATGAGGAAAAGATGAAGAAGGAAAAAAGATGACAAAATTAAAGGGAAAGGTAAAGGAAAGGGGAAGGGGAAAGGCAAAGGTAAATCAACAAAACATAAAACCGGAGTGGGCAGAGCTAAAAAAATGATTTTATGTTCAGATTCAGAATCTGAATCAGAAGAGTGGTATTGTCTGGTATGTGGTGACGCTTACACAAATGCAAATAAAGAAGATTGGGTAGAGTGTTGCATTCGTAAGATGTGGGCACATGTAGGATGTGTTACAGGAGACACTATATCTTTTATTTGCATTAATTGTAGCTCAGATGAAGACTGAATTTATTTGTAATGAAACCCACGTATACAAGTGCAATACTTTGTTAGATAGACATTAAAAAGAGATAATTACGAAGCATACCTTAGATATAAATAATGTAATTACTTACTGTGATTGAAAAGTGCCATGATGATTATAAATAGTGTTTAACTAAATAAAACTGTTAATTACTTCATTTTTAGGTGTTGATTACTTAAAAAGTGTATTTAAGTTGATTTTTGATAAGAATTACATAATACCTACTTTAGAAAGATGTCAGTTTTGTTACCAATAAGCAAAGAATAAATGATTAGAGGTATTATTGTTGTTGTTTTTTTTGTCGTTACTACTTGCCCCGGTAGACGTTACAACTTGCCCCAAGCACGAGGTAAGTCGTAACACCGCACTTCTTCTAGCAAATAATTGATTGTAAAATAATGACCAATAGTTATGGTATTATTTTTACTTGATTTGATAGAGGAAGAGTTACAGCATCCATCCATCTTTATTTAGTAGCAATTTCGTCAATGGATCTCAAGATAAATTAATTTTCATGAAAACTGTTACAACAAGTCCCTCTCGCTCCCCTACTGAAACGCAGCAGCGTGTGGTTCAGCATAGTGTACAGTACGCTTCAGATTTGAAAACTTTTCGGGAAATGTGTATATTGTGATTAAAAAACCATTTGTTTCATTTTATTTCTTTTTATTTTACTTTTCATGATTTTTTTTGTTGTAAAAGGAACTTCACTGGTTTCGTTTGTGTGCACTTGACGGAACTCTACGTCTTTGCTGAGCTGGAACACGTTCTTCCCTATGCTATCACGACGGTCCCTAGGGGAGTAGACACTATGTGCAGCGAACTGTGCACTGGAATTTTCCAGGTCGCAGGAGAAACAGCGGCCAGCAGGTGGAATGCCCACATCCCAGAACGGAACGCCGTGTAAATTCTTCTTGTGTTCGTACGTTAAGCTTGGGAGCATAGTCCTCCTGTTTTATGCGTGTATACAAAAAACAGGGTGATTTCCCTAAATCGTTTCAGGCAAATGCTGGGATGGTTCCTTTTAAAGGGCACGGCCGATTTCCTTCCCAACCCTTCCCTAACCCGAGCTTGCGCTCCGTCTCTAATGACCTCGTTGTCGACGGGACGTTAAACACTAACCACCACCACCACCACCACAAAAAACAGGAGACGTATGTTCTCAAAATGTAGAAGTCCTGCTACGAATTCTTCGAACACTATGTAGCTGACCGCTATAGAGTATGCGGAGAATGCAGAATAAGTCTGCTAAACGTGGCCAAAGTATCTGAGATGGAAGCAGTACCACTTTTTCTTCCCCTTCTTCCAGGTATTGAGACATTTCAGTTTGATGCTCGTCTAATATTTCAATATATATACTGTAGTTCTTAGTTTTTCTGCCTTCTGTGTATAACTTGGAGCAGTTTTACCACCTTAGTGTACATATACTGTTGCAATGCCTAGCGCAATTATAGTTATTCAGAACAGATGACCAATATACACAACGCCCTTGACTAGTTTTCTACTCAATGGTATTTGACGAAACCTGGAAAATAAAAGTGGAGACAGGTAACTATATTGTTCCAGTTTCGTAACCTCTTTGAGTCATTGTCAGTCGATACTGAGACAGTGAAATGTCTTTCGTAAAAACAAATGAAGTTGCACCTAGGTCTTTGATAATACTCAGTGCAGTCGATTCTAATCAAATTAATACAACTTTTCAGATAGTCTTCAGTAAGGACGTATTTACAATTCATCGAGTTTGCCCCCCTCACCTTTATTCTGCGGTAAACGACGGGCAAAACTAATACTAGACGTGCTGTGCGAAATTGTTACTACAAAAATCCTTCATGAATACGCATTTCCAAACCATTCGCTGTGTGAACTAGATTTGCACGGTTCCTCGTAAATTTAAATTTGGCCTTTATTGTTTAACATAAGAGAATCTAACTTGTATTATACACTATTGGCCACACCATGAAGATGACGTGCTACAGACGCGAAATTCAACCGACAGGAAGCAGATGCTGTGTTATGCAAATGATTAGCTTTTCAGCGCATTCAAACAAGGTTGGCGCCTGTGAGACACCTACAACGTGCTGACATGAGGAAAGTTTTCAACCGATTCCTCAGACAAAACAGCAGTTGACCGGCGTTGCCTGGTGAAACGTTGTTGTGATGCCTCGTGTAAGGAGGAGAAATACGTACAATCACGTTTCCGACTTTGATAAAGGTCGGATTGTAGCCTACTGCGATTGCGGTTTATCGTATCGCGACATTGCTGCTCGCGTTGGTCGAGATCCAATGACTGTTAGCAGAATATGGAATTGGTGGGTTCAGGAGGGTAATACGGAACGCCGTGGTGGATGCCAACGGCCTCGTATCACTAGCAGTCGACATGACAAGCATCTTATACGCATGATTGTAACGGATCGTGCAGCCAAGTCTCGATCCCTGAGATGGGGACGTGTGCAAGACAACAACCATCTGCACGAACAGTTCGACGACGTTTGCAGCAGCATGGTCTATCAGCTCGGACACCATGGCTGCGGTTACCCTCGACGCTGCATCAAAGACACGAGCGCCTGCGATATTGTACTCAACGACGAACCTGGGTGCACGAATGGCAAAACGTCATTTTTTCGGATGAATACAGGTTCTGTTTACAGCATCATGATAGTCGCATCCGTGTTTGGCGACATCGCGGAGAACGCACATTGGAAGCTTGTATTCGTCATCGCCATACTGGCTTGGTGGTATGGGGTGCCATTGGCTACACCTCTCGGTCATCTCTTGTTCGCATTGACGGCACTTTGAACAGTGGACGTTTCATTTCAGATGTGTTACGACCCGTGGCTCTACCCTTCATTCAATCCCTGCGAAACCCAACATTTCAGCAGGATAATGCACGACCGCATGCTGCAGGTCCTGTACGGGCCTCCTGGATACAGAAAATTTTCGAATGCTGCCCTTCTCCACGTCTCACACCAATTGAGAACGTCTGTTCAATGGTTGCCGAGCAACTGGCTCGTCACAATACTCCAGTCACTACTCTTGATGAACTGTGGTATCGTGTTGAAGCTGCATGGGCAGCTGTACCTGTACACGCCATCCAAGCTCTGTTTGACTCAATGCCCAGGCGTATCAAGGCCGTTATTACAACCAGAGGTGATTGTTCTGCGTACTGATTTCTCAGGATCTATGCACCCAAATTGCATGAAAATGTAATCACATGTCAGTTCTAGTATAATATATTTGTCCAATGAATATCCGTTTATCATCTGCATTTCATCTTGGTGTAGCAATTTTAATGGCCAGTAATATAAGTTTTTTTTTTTCATAATAGCCAACAAGTTCTCAATTGAAAGCAAGGAACAACAACTAAATAAGAGACTAATCAAAACAAATGTAACATAGTAAAACGCACTCCAGAGTGACGTGTGTTGTTCATAGGTAAAATAATGTTAACAGAAATTGTGACGGAAGGTAATAAAATACTGTGTGTCAACCAAGACAACAATGGAAGACTGTAAACTAAATACGTAGGGATTACAATAACGTGTAACTTAAGTTGGAACTATCAGATACACAATATTTGTGGGCAAAGCAAACCAAAGACTATGATTTCTTGGCAGAATACTGACAAAATGCAACAGGTCTACTAAAGAGACTACCTACACTATGCTTGTGAGTCCTCATGTGGAGTACTGCTGTGCGGTGTGCGACCCGCATCAGGCAGGATCGACGTAGGACGTAAATAAAGTTCAAAGAAGGCAAGCTCGCACTGTACTATCGTAGGGGAGAGAACTCAGAGCTCGCACAGAATGATTTAACTGTTCGTTTTTTCCGCGGTATGTTCGAGATTGAAATCGTAGGAAAACAGCTTGAAGGGGGTTGGATGAAGCCTCTGACAGGCACTTAATTGTAAACTGCGAAGTAATCATGTAGATGTAGATGCAGAATGGGATTAGACTTCCGCCACTTAATGTTGGTAACCGATTATTTTTATGTTTACTGCTTCAGAAGACGAATGGATGTCGCCAGAATTAGACAGGATTGAAGAAAAACAAAAGCATTATTACCAATGCTATGGGGAGCGGGAAATATTTTCTGGGATATAACTACAGTTATTAATTCACGTTGATGTTGGGGTGGGAACAGTCCGAAGATGCGTTTGATGCAGATTTCCAAGAAACCCTATCCCATGCATGCTTCTTTATCTATTCATCTCCACGGCAGCCTGTGTCTACTACAGCCAAGCCTTCGTCTCCCTGTATAATTTTAGATCTCCGCACTTCACTTCATCACCAAATTAATTAATGCTTGGTGCCTCAGGATATGTCGCTTCAACTGACCGCCTCATTTAGTCGTCTTCTTCCATAAATTTCTTTTCTTGCAGATTCTGTTTGGTACCTCTTCATTAGTTACTCTATCTACTCGTCTTATCTTCCTTATTCTTCCTGTTCCACCACATTTCAAATGTTTCTGTCCTCTTCTAACCGAATTGTTTATCGTCAACGTTTCACGTCTGTTGAAAACTACACTGCAGGCAAACATCTTCAGAGAATACATCCTAACTCTCAAATTTATATTCTATTTTGACTTTTTTTCTTTCTCAGAAAAGCTTTTCTTGCTATTGTCTGAATTTCATATCCTAATCTTTTCAGCTATCATTAATTAATTCCCCCCCTCCCAACTAGCAAAACTCATTAATTGTTTATAGTCTCCTATCTCTAATGTAATTCTCTCAGCATCACCTTATTTGAATAGATTACATTCCGTTACCATCTTTTTGCTTTTGTTGGTATCCATATTGTAGTATATTTTCAAGACGAGGACAAGTCATATGTCAAGTCATGCACTGTCTCCAAGAGAATTAGAATGTCAAACGTCACAGCACTTACTGATCTCCGTGATCTTTTGTTCCCTTTCCATATTTCTCCTTTGTATCCTTTAGTGCTTACTCAATGTAGAAATTGAATGACACTGAAGATAGGCTACTATCTGTGTCAACACATTCTCAAATGCTGCCTTCCTTTCATATCGTTTCACCTTTATAACTGCTGCCTGGTTCTATAAAAATTGTTGATAAAACTTTGTTCCCTACGTTTTATCCTTGATATTCTCAGAATCACAAAGAGTATATTCCAGTTACACTGAGGAAATCTTTCTCTTAATTTGCAAATGTTGTAATTATATATTTGCCTTTATCAGTCTATCTACTGATATTAATCTTGGAGACAGTATTGCCAAGCGCCTTTCAGTATTTCTCCTGAAACCAAATTGATCTTCTATGAGACCTACTGTCATCATTTTTTCCAGCCTCATGTACACAATCGTGTAGGTATTTCGCTACACTTGGTAATTAAACTGAGGATACGGTGATGCTTAGCGGTGTCAGATTTACATGATTTCGTTGTGAAATACAAGACCGTACCATATCAATTTTCACAAAATACTTCTCAGTTCACAAATCATGATGTGCAGTGCGAGTATACAAACATAGTCATAAATTTATGGACTGATAAATGGGAACAGAGACTTTAAGTATAACTATGCTTCGTTAACCCATGACTGCACTACACATTTTCATAAAGTTCACCCACCTAGACGAGTTAGCAGAATATTTCTTAATAAATTTCTTGTTTAAAGTCACTTTCCTTAATACTTGTTTGAACTATAAAACAAAACATTACGCTGCATTATAAAATTTCTACCGCAAACTCCAGCCATACGCAGTGCTCTCTCAATAAGAAGTTATACAGTTACAAAAATATAAAAAAATATAAAAATATAAAAAAAGCCGTTTTGACATTCTTCTATTGATATAATCTCGTTTTCCTTCCTCAAAATATATAATCACAAAATCCTTTTTAAGTAATGTTATCTCCACTACACGGCAGGCCAGCTTCCATCTTTATCAAACCAAGTACATAGCCAGACTGCCCAACACAAGCTACACACGGCTGCTCTCTGACTTACTAGAACCTCTTTGGTCTCAAAACACAGACTTACAAAGAATATGATTATATCGATATTACAGATGTCGAGTACATTTATCAAACATACACCTTAATTCCATTTATGGCCAAAACTTTCCGAAAATCGGAAGGGAAGTAGGACAGTCCCGTTTAACGTTTTTCGCATTAATACACGCAGAATGACTATTTGATATCACTGCTGTCTTTACAGAACTGGAAAAAGTATTGAATGAAGGTGGGACCCATAAAATTAATTACATGAAAAGCAGATGCTCGGTCAAATTGTATTGATGTTTCCATCAACGTGATAAGTGGATTCACCAGGATGTTGTTCCCTGATGAAGCGAAGGTACAGAGGACAAGGGTGGGCTGACATGTTAACTGATTGCAGTCAGGCAACAGAAAGGGATGGTAGTGTTGCACGGTACCAGATGAAAATATGATGTAAGGCCTTTATATTTCTTTCCTTTAAGAAGCGTGTAATAAAAACGGTTGTATCTTAACAGAAAGGTGACCAATACATTTAAGTTTCCTTTTCATGAAGAGAGGAACCGATAATGGTGCCAGATATGCCTTGCTCCAGACACGGTAAGGTGCCTTCTGCACCGCAGATGTAGGTATACAGGGTGTTTCACAATTCATGTTGCACAGTTGTTGAGGTTACAGAGGGCACTTAGTTTATCAAGTTTTCACGGGAATCCATGCCCGGAAACATTATCCAACGACAGTACAGAGCGTCAAAGTTATAGGCGCCGGCACCTGTAAATGTGCGTATATAGGGAGAACATTAATAAAACCGAAGAACTAGGGCAGATTCGTGACGAAATGGAGGAAAAAAAGTACTATGAAGCTGTGTTCGTAAATGCACCGTTGCCGTGCTCGACTACGTTGACGAACGACAGTACCTCTGATCACGTCCCGTGTGCTCCTTGCCTATTGCAGGCTGTGTGACTGATGAAGCGTACTGTAAGCAGCAGAATGGTCAGGTTTTCATGTCGGAAATAAGTCGAGATGGTGTTTGTGTTCGGCTAAGCAGACTGAGGTGGTCGGTAGGCAACACAGCTATACCTAAACAAGTATACCATATGTCCTTTCAGACAGACGAATGTGCAGGGAGTCTGCGGACTGTGCGTACACCAGATCTGGAGAACCAGGCTTTACAGGCTATTGAGATGGACCCTACCACAAGCTCTAGGCAAGTGGCCCGCAAACATGGAGTAAGCCTAAGTACGAGTATGTGTATATGCATAACAACCGATAATATCCCCATCACCTGGAACCAGTGCAAGGATTATCAGCAGCGGATTTCCCTCTAAGGAAAGGATTTTGTCGATGGTTTTTGAAGCAGGCCATCACATTTGTAGGATTTCTGTCATCGGTCCTCTTTACCGATACCGATGAAACAACCTTTGCAAGAACTGGGATCATCAGCCGGCCGGAGTGGCCGAGCGGTTCAAGGCGCTTCAGTCTGGAACCGCGCGACCGCTACAGTCGCAGGTTCGAATCCTGCCTCGGGCATGGATGTGTGTGATGACCTTAGGTTAGTTAGGTTTAGGTAGTTCTAAGTTCTAGGGGACTGATGACCTCAGCTGTTAAATCCTATAGTGCTCAGAGCCATTTGATCCGGTTTTTTTTTTTTTTTTTTTTTTTTTTTTTTTTTTTTTTTTTGGGATCATCAACCTCCATAATCGTCATCTATGGGCTACAGACATGACACGTGGTCAGACAAACTTTCATTCGTCAGTGCCATCTATCGCGGCATCGGTACATTTCCGGACACATTGAAAGGGTACAGTACCGCCCAACATTGAGAATAGGTACGAAATTCTGTCAGAACAACACATTTTTTTTGTAAAAGTAACTCAATAATTTCAATTAATACAGCGAAGCCGGATACCAGTGTGGGAAAGAATGACAATTTATTTATTTAATTGATCACATGTGCACTTCCTCAACATAAATCCTTACATCCAGTTTGGTGAGATCTGTGTGGTGTAAATGAATGAATGTATGGTCGTCTGCTAACCACAGATAGTGAATCGACATGAGCATCTTTGAGTCGATCCTTTGGCTACCTTTGGTGAGACCAAAGAGATGGAAGTTACCAGAGCTTTGAGCGTCTGAAATGGGGCTGACCAATAAGGTAGCAAGGTGCTTCTCCCACTTCGAGAGAGGTGCGAGAGAACGAAAAGACGGCCATGTTTCAGACTCGGCACTCTGGCGCTGAACCTTCTGTTGTGAAGACCTGTTTTTTGTTGTGCTCCGTAATGAAAGCGTGGAGGCATGGTATGGATGTGGAATACTTAAGAGTAGTTAGAACTAATCATTTCTCTGTCCTAGGATCTTTTGTTGGGGAAAATTACAAAGTGAGGCAGGTAATTTTAAAGGGATTATAGTAAACCAACGGTCACAAAGGGACCACGTGTAGTTATAAGTTGAGATACTAGCGTGGGTACAATAAGCTGAAATATTTAAGAATTAATATCGTGTGTACCATAAGCTGAAATATTTGAGAATTAATAGCGTGTGTACAATAAGCTGAAATATTTAAGAATTAATATCGTGTGTACAATAAGCTGATATATTTAAGAATTGCGTGTGTATCATAAATTGAAGTATTTAAGAAATATCATTCCGTGTGACGCTGAATTTAAACTCTGAGAGAAAATCAAGGTGAGTCGGCCGTTTTTCCAGCAACGCCACTTGGCTTGCATTGCACAGGAAGACGAGCGTTTATCTCCAGAGTTCACAGTAGGAAACTGGAATTACAAATTGGGGCAGTGTCGAGTGAAACTGGGTTAAATATTGATTGAAGTGGGAAAGCGGAAAATGATGAAGTTGTAACGGTTCTTGTGTATTATTTCAGATTGTTGTATTGGGTATGTCTTGTAATTTGAATATGTGTGTTTTGCATGGGAGTAGCAAAGTAGTTTCGGAAGATTTTGTGGGTATGCCTGTTCCTTCTGCATCGCTCGATCTGGAGGAATGTTTCTGGAGAATGATTGTGAGAGGCGAAGTGTGAGGTATAATAAAAGATCCACCATCCGATCCAGGGAGTGCACAGTTGTGGTAGATAGATTACGAGACCGTAGTATGGAAATTCTCTTATGATATTGTCGTAGGTTGTAGAATTTGTGTGCTAATGAATAAATCAAATAGTGAAAAGAAAGAGATTAGTGGCCTATTTCATTAAATTGTATGTTATCATAATGTCCCGAATTTGTAGAAAAGCCGTTAAATCAAAGACAAAAAGTAAGTGTGGTATTGCCAGTGCGTAGTGTGCAGACAGAGTTCTATAGTCAGATGCGTGTTTCCGTTGCGTATTATTCATGCAGGAGGATAATTTATAACAAAATCGTAAGATGCGAGAATTCATGTTGCTAATCCACTCGCTTGGCAAACCACCCATCTTGCAGGCCTGACTGCTTGATGCCACAGTATGAGAAAGGCAAGTGGGTGCCTCTCAACATGTTCATAGGACCCCTTTTCACCCATTTTCAGCCAGAAATCTGTCCCTTCTATGATAAAATAATGTCGTGTTACTAGGGCCTCCCGTCGGGTAGACCGTTCCTCGGATGCAAGTCTTTCGATTTGAAGCCCATTCGGCGACTTGCGCGTCCGTGGGAATGAAATAATGATGATTAGGACAACACAACACCCAGTCTCTGAGCGGAGAAAATATCCGACCCAGCCGGGAATCGAACCCGTGCCCTTAGAATTGACATTCTGTCGCGCTGATCACTCAGCTACCGGAGGCGTACCCTTCTATGATGATAGACCGGAATAAAAGTATCAATTTGAGGTAAGGGACCCTGTACCGGAAATGAACGACTCGATAGTTAGAAGCGAAAACCGGTCTGATACCGGTGATAGGAATACATGTACTGGTACTGTTGTTGCTAAGATTGTAGGGTAAGCAACTTTCAGAGGTGGTAGGATTGACCGAAAGGAAAAAAGTGTCCAGTAAACGTGGGCTCTAAAATGTTTACCGTAAGAACTATAGGCACTTGTTCAATAGGGGAGATGTGTTTCACAGCAGCGAAGATGAACAAGTGCTCATGGCTTCTCCTGTATTCCACTGTCAGAAGTATCGGGACGATTTTTGCTTCTAACTTCCGACTCGTTCGTTTCCAGTACAGGGACACTTATTTCAAATTGATACATTTATCACGTTCTATCATCCTAGTCAGTAACATCAATCACCGTGTAGAAATACATTTACATGCGCCGACTCGTAACTTCGACGCTCTGTAGCGGCGTTGGATGACGTTTCTGGACATGGGTTCCTATGTAAGACCTGGTCTGCTAATCCATTCTACATTCTCTAGAGGTGTGTAACATGAGCTGTGCAACACCTGTAGACTCAGATTTAGTTTTTGAAAGAACTCTGCATTACCGATCGTATATTATTACAGAGGGAGTTTGATCTGTTGATTAGCTGCATAACTCTTTATATATGAATGTAGTTAAACATTTTGACATGTTGTTACCTATGACGAAGCTACTTCGCAATTGTTCACAAAACTGTACAGAGATTGCTCAAATGTTAGGTTTTAACTTCCTGAAGTTTTGTCCTCATTAGCTTTAGAAGTATGGAAAGGCAGTATCATGAATGATTATAGGGCAGAGCGACAGTCGGCACGGTCTTAACGATGTTACTGTCCCCATGAAACACAGCTTCTGAGTAGTGCATTTTCCAAAGCGTGGTGACCAGATGAGAGACATTCATGGGCATAAACAAGCTGTGGACAATAACGAATACCATAGGGTAACACAGTATTCCTTTGAGTAAGATAAGGATCCCCCCATTATCTAATTTCTTTTACCAGTTTAGTGATGTATGATTTTTGAGATATGGTGTCCACTGATTTTATTTGATAAAAGTAAAATGGCAACAATTACTTCATAGGTCAAAGATTACATTAGCAGTCGCAAGTAACAGTAGCAGGAGAGTTTCTCTGGGTGGACTTGGCGTGACTAGAGATTGTAGTCTCAATCGTGCGAAGTAAGGTGGTGAGGGGGATGTTCATTATACAAAAAGCCCTATGTAAACGATGTTGTTGAAGAGGTCTGTCCATTAAATTGACAGATGTTTCTGGAACCAATCTGGAACCGGATCTGGAAGAGGACGACGCGCGGAAGCAGTATGCATAGTGATTCGTGAGCTGCTTCAGCATTTAGATAAAGTGACCTGAGTAGGAACGGTATTGCAGCTGCACCGTCTTGAAGGGTCACAAAATGCTTCAATACGCTGACTTTTTGTAAAATCAACGTTATCGTATATTAACGTCCCTTTTGTCCACTGCGTATTCTTGATTCTTGCTGCCTGTAAGCAATGAGATAATTTACCGTTGAAAAGTAACATCGGTTAATAGCTTTACTGTTTGAAGTATTTACCTGTGATGGTGAAACAAAGACTTGGTTAATAAAATATTCTGGTGTTTCAAGCCGAGTCAAGAAGTTAACTGCCCACAAGCTTTCGGCAGAGATCTCCACTGTCAAGTGGTTGACTGTCGTGTGAATGCCGCTGCTGTGTTATTACAGCTGCGCCGTCAGTGACGTCATTGGTGCCCAGATCTTCACCATATATGGCACTGAAGACGTCACGGCATATTTACATAAATCCATGATTTGTCTTAAACGAGCCGGAACAGGAAATGTATAGAGACTGTGATGGGCACACACGTGAATAGGGAAACCACAACAAAGCTGACCATAGTATCCCCTTCACCAAAGCGTAGACGTTTAATTGGATCGACGAGGTCCACCGTATTCTTTATATGGTGCGTAAAATGTTCAACGTGTTTCTAGAGGAGGCTGGCCAAATGCTTTGGAAATGTGTAGGTTGGCGACCTGATGGAGTTTACTATAGGCCTTAGAGGTGTATCCTTCTTGTGTACATTTGGAATACTGTAATAAGTGTGTGGTCTGGGTGTACGAAGATTTTTAATGGCACTCTCTTCCAGCGATATCCTTTTGAGACGCTCCGAAGTGTTCCTCACTGTTCTTCTCTCTATTCTGGATGTACTAAATGGATCAACGGCTTCTGGGATACCGTAATAAATGAAGCAATAGAGATCAAATTATCGGACAACACCTTCAATAAAGATGGTCGATTGCAGCTGAGTACGGCCTGGTATCGAGTGACAGGGCAGTTGAAGCAGGCGCAGCGGGTGCACTACCAAAACGTTGCGACATGTGGTGGGGGACTGGGCACCTGTGACGTCACTGGGGGCGGCGCAGCTTATATAGTGCAATGGCATTAACACGACAATTAATCATTTGACAATGGCAGAGAAGATCTCTGCTGGACGCTCGTGGGTAGGTAACCACTTGAAACGCCTTGAAACCCGAGAATATTTAATTAAAAGATATCGCCGCGAGAGCGTGCATTCGTGCACACCTTATTACACAGTGTGGATACATTTTAATCAGCTGATAGTTGAGAATTCCACTTTGTGCCAGTTCGTTGTAAATTCTAAAACACAATAGATATTAAAGGTTCAAGCCAATCCGTCAATAATCCGTTGAATAGCATTCTGTAATGTAGTCCAGTTAAAATACAGGCATTAAAACAGTTTTGCATCACCCCCGTTCCCAGAATTCCTGAAGATAGTCGTTGACTGTGGATATTATATCACAGACAAAATCCCTTTCACTGTTCAGAGATGACACTAAACCCGCCCAAAGATGTATACAACCACGCATGAGCAGCGCCTATTAGACGGAGGAGGTCCGACAGCCGAACAGTTCCAGTCATTCCACCAGGAAGGAGATAAACGGCTCGTTTTGTCTGTAGTTCAACCATGCCTAGACGGCCAATACCGCAGTTCGATTGCGTCCTCATTGTTACTTTGTGCCACGAAGGGCTCTCAACAATGGAAGTGTCGAAGCGTCTGGGAGTAACCAAAGCGATGTTGTTCGGATATGGAGGAGATATAAAGAAACTGTCGATGACAAGCCTCGCTCAGGACGCCCAAGGGTTACTACTGCAGTGGATGACTGCTACCTACGGATTATGTCTTGGAGGAACCCTGACAGCAACGCCACCATGTAGAACAAACATGTCTTCCGTGCAGCCACAGGACGTCGTGTTACGACTCAAACTGGGCGCTGCATGATACACAACTTCACTCTCGACGTCCATGGCGAGGTCCATCTTTGCAACCACGGTACCATGAAGCGCGGTTCAGATGATGGGCCCAACAACATGCCGAATGGACAGTCAGCACGGGTATCACATTCTCTTCACCGTTGAGTGTCGCATATGATTTCAATTAGACAATCGTCGGTGACGTGTTTGGAGGCAACCCGGTCAGGCTGAACACCTTAGTCACAATGTCCAGCGAGTGCAGCAAGGTGGAGGTTCCCTGCTGTTTTTGGGTTGGCATTATGTGAGTTCGAGGCAAGGCGCTGGTGGCCATGGAAGGCACCATAACGGTTGTCCGATACGTGAATGCCATCCTCCGATCGATATTGCAACCATATCGGCAGCATATTGACGAAGCATTCGTCTTCATGGACGACAATTCGCGGTACCATCGTGCACATCATGTGAATGAATTCCTTCAGGATAACGACATCGCTCGACTAGAGTGCCCAGCATGTTCTCCAGACATGAACCCTATCGAACATGCCTGCGATAGATTGAAAAGGGCTATTTATGGACGACATGACCCACCAAACACTCTGAGGGATCTAAGTCGAATCGCTGTTGTGGAGCGGGACAATTTGGACCAACAGTGCCTTGATGAACTTGTGGATAGTATGCCAGACGAATACAGGCATGCATCAATGCAAGAGGACATAGGTACTGGAAATTAGAGGTACCGGTGTGTACAGCAATCTGGATCACCACTTCTGAATATCTCGCTGTATGGTGGTACAAAATGCAATGTTTGGTTTTCATGAGCAATAAACATGTCGGAAATGATGGTTATGTTGATCTCTGATCCAATTTTGTGTACCGTTTCCGAGGTGATGCAAAACGTTCTCTGATGTATGTAGAATAGACAGCCACGTCACGAAAGTATGGTGGAAGTGAGGTAAAAATTTAGTTTGGCACAATTGGAAGTGTCTGGCAGGAGTGTAGTAGCCAGCTTTTATCTCCTGCTTAACGACAACGGTTAGGACCAGGTGACCGCCATCTCGAGCCTCGTAAGAGCCACAGGATGAGAGCTCCAGGCAAATGCCGGAATGGTTCCTCTGAAAGGGCACGGCCGACTTCCTTCCCCATCCTTCCCTAATCCGATGAGACCGATGACCACGCTGTCTGGTCTCCTTCCCCAAAACCAACCAACCAACCACAGGATGAGTCGTTGACAGCGGACATCATGCAGTATCGAGCACGCTGTCGAACGCCAAAGGTATACCATTTTGTAACTGTCTGAGATCCTTGAACGACTAAATTTACTAAATTCGATGTTATTAGTGTAGAGTTCTAAGCTACATTCCACTGACTCTAACTGTGATATCTTTTAGTTACTTTTCAGATGTAAATGGGATTTTTCGTTTTTCTGTACCAGTGATTTGATACTAAATGACGTTATTTGAGGTAACCTATTTATCTTGTACACTGCCTGCCTGCCGACTATACATGTAAATTATTTAAGAGTAATATTTGAGTACTAAGTGCATGATTTACTACTGGCAATTTGTATGGTAGCATACGACTCCTGTTTACTAGAAAATTTCAACTCTTAAATTCTTTTCATGTACACTGCTCTGTAAAACTTAAAGATGAGATACATAAAGTACCATAGCAGATAAACTACAAAATCGAAGTGAAAGAAAATGTGGTAGTTCTGGAATGGTTCCCTACACAATACCACAACTGATAACCATCTTCCACGCTTCTCCAAGTGAGCTAGTGTTTTGTTTCTAATGAACTCTCTATCGATGTAACATAAAACTCCAAACTGCCCTCCTTGTTTACATTGCTGTCACAACTCCTGTTCTCACTTCTCCCTGTCCTGCAAGGAATTCTGTGCGCCACACGTCATTTGGTCAAGAATGACTATAGCACCAAATACAGCTGGCCCTGCTATGCGAGGCGGTTTAAGGATCTGGAAGAAAACAGCGAGCAGTTGCGGAGCACTGTGATGGTGGTCTGGATTACCACACAGGCCAGAGGCACCATCTGGATGTCAACACGCGGGAATGAAAAATCGGGAATCTCGAAGAAGGACGAAATGTGACAAATGTAGCCCAGGACTTTGGTATTGCTAACAGCGTTGCTTCAAACGCACGAGGAGTACTGACAATTGGAACTACTGTCCCGAGGAGAGGAGTTGGTCGACCTTAGTCAGCTACAGTAACAGATGACCGCAACACTTTGCAACGGGCAAGAAGAACACACGTGACACCGCGGTTGCAATTGTAACCACATTTCACTTGACTGTAAGACACGCAGTATCACGCTCCACAGCAGCAGGTGACTGCATGGAGGTGGTCTCTTTGCCCAACAACCAGTAAATTTCGTCCCATTGACACTCGTACATCGCCGAAATATTTTCCTATGGTGCCAAGAGCACAAGGAATGGACCAACGAAAAGGGAGGTCGTGTGCGCGGATGAGAGCAGATTCATTCTGAATAGTTGAGGTATCCTCATATGGAGATAGATGGGCGCACTTAATGGACCCAGGAGCATTGTCGGACATGACCGTTTTGGTGGTCCGGGTACTACAGTGTGGGGAAGCGTAATGATGCACGGGCGTACTAACGAACAAATGCTTCACCACTGTATACTCACCGGTCAACGTTATTGCGACAGTGTACTCCTCCCCAGTGTGTGTCTCTTCATATATGCATTGGTTCAAAATGACTCTGAGCACTATGGGACTTAACTTCAGAGGTCATCAGTCCCCTAGAACTTAGAACTACTTAAACCTAACTAACCTAAGGACATCACACACATCCATGCCCGAGGGAGGATTCGAACCTGCGACCGTAGCGGTCGCGCGGTCCAGACTGTAGCACCTAGAACCATATGTGCATTTGGCCCTGGATTTATTTTTATGAAAGGAAACGCTCGACCTCATCGAACAGTCCCGATGGAAGAGCTCTTGGAACGAGAGGATATTCGTCAAATGTATCAACCTGCCCCTTTTCCTGACTTAAATCCCACTGTGCACGTTTGGTATGCGTTGGGGGAACGTACTGTTGCATTTCCACGTGCACCAATGACCATCCAGCAGTGGTCAACCACGCTGGTGGAGAAATGGAACGCTATACCAAAAGAATGTATCCTCTGACCACCATGCGAGTACGTTACGCGGCATGCAGTGTTGTCCACGGTGGTCACACACCCTGTTAATAACCATTCTCCGCGTTTTCTGATGTCCAGGAACCATCATAAATCAAGGTGACTTTGTGTAATTATTGTCTTTAAATAAAAGTGTCATTATATTCCTCTAACAGGGTATTTCTTTGTTACTTTCTGTACTATACTGTAGCAGTTCTTTCGGCTGCATAGAGCTATGTTACTTGGCAGTGACTCATCAAGCGGAAGGAATTTTTATCTCTACATTTTGCACACACAGTCTAGTGAAAGTGCAACAGAATGCACAATTCGTCAAAATATGTATCTAGTTTTCTACTTTCATGACATCTCACACACGTCGTATAACTGAAACAATTGTACGTGGCGCAATGGCTATGGCACTGGACCTTTCCTACTCCAGAATTCAGGAAGGCGTTGCTTCAGATCTCCGTTCGGCCATTTAAATTCAGGGTTTCCGTCAGTTTACTAAAGTTCCTAATGTTTAGACCTTGATGAATTCTTTGAACGGTCGAGGACAACGTCCTGCCTCACCGTTCTCCAATCCAAACGCTCTCTGCTGTTCACCTCTTCTTCGACGAGACGCGAAACTGTAATCTTTCTTCATTTCTTATTCCACAAAAGCAGCTGACAAGTTAGCGTCCGATCATCCAGGTTTTTGTTATTTTACCCGCAATCATCTTTGGCAAGTTCTGGAATGGTTCCCTACACAATACCACAACTGATAACTATCTCCCACGCTTCTCCAAGTGAGCTACTGTTTTGTTTCTAACGAACTCTCTATCGATGTAACATAAAAGTCCAAACTGCCCTCCTTGTTTACATTGCTGTCACAACTCCTACTCTCACTTCCCTCCATTGCCGCTCTGAAGCACCGAACAGAAGTTGTGAAGTACATTGTTTTATAAGAATAATGTCGCAACGCGCTGAAAATGATGTCACTTCGAATGTTAATAAAACAGATTTGTATTCATCTCACCTGGTCACAGAATACAAAACCAGTCACTGTAACTGTATAAGTTTCAAACTTGTAACCTCCAAATATGTGGTCCTCTCCCGTATGCTCTTTACACATTCAAGCAGTAAACTTGCGCTAGACGTAGTGTGATTTCTTGGTAAAATAAATAGCAAAAGAAAGATGCGTCAGAATGGAATTTAGTTGTAGAAAAGAATTGTATCCCTCTCAGTACGTCCCAACCATATTTTCAAGCCACGATTGAAGAAGAACACAACTATGAAACAATCCTAAAGTCTTGTGGAAATGTGGAGGAGCTTATATAATTGTAGAAGGTTATTTCTTTGTAACCGGTTCGCGCAACAATCAGTTTTCGAAAGTAGTTCGAACGAGTTACGTACTACGCTAGGCTCAATGAAGAAGTGCCCTTTTCCTAATCATAGTTATGGTAAAATATCAACACTACCTTTCTCACTAACACTTCAGAGATTAGCGACAGGCGACTGAATCTGGTAGCCTTCATCGATCTCGCACATTATTCAGCATTGTCATGAAGGTAGATTACAACATCAATAAAAGATTTATCATTAATATTTAAGGGAGAATAACGACACCCAGTCAATTCGAAAGGTAAAGAATGACAGAGCATAGATTGGTACGAATAAAAAAGGTTAAAAACAAAATTATTTCTATAAATTTCAAATACGTTTTTATAAATACTATCCATCACACTAAAGATCGCATGCCACAAGTGACAATGTCAATCTTCATGATGCTTAGAAATGTATTGGGAATATAGATTAGGGTGACAAACGTGAAAGGATACAGATATGTACATACACAGATGGCGGAAGTATCGCGTACACATTGTCTAAAACGGCAGTGAATTGTAGGAGGTGTCATTTATACGCGAGTAACTAGTGTGAAAAGGCTTTCGACGTGCTTAAGACTGCACGACGGGAACTAACGGGCTCTGAACGCCGAATGGTAGTTGGCGCTAGAAGTACGGGACATTTCGAAAATCGTTAGGGAATTCTATATTCAGAGACCCACAGTGTCAAAAGATTGCCGAGAATATCAAATTTCAGGCATTAGCTGTCAGAACATACAACGTAGTGGCCCACACCCTTCACTTAACGACCGAGAGCAGAGGCGTTTGCGTAGAGTTATCAGTGCCAACAGACAAGCAACATTCCTGAAATAAGAGCATAAATCAATATGGGGCGTACGGACAACGTATACGTTAGGTCAGTGCCGCGAAATATGGAGTTAAAAGGCTATTGCAGCAGACGAAATACTTGAGTGCATTTTCTAACAGCACGACTTCGTCTACAGCCCCTCTTTTGTGCTCGTAACCATATCGGTTGGATCCTAGACGACTGAAAAACCGTGGCCTGGTCATATGATTGTGATGTCGGGTGCGGAGCAGACTCCACGAAGTCATGAAATCAGGTTGTCAACAAGGCTCTTAGCAAGCTGGTGGTGATTCCAGAATGGTGAGGGTTGTTTTTACATGGAATAGACTGAGTCCTCTGGGCCAACTGCACCGATGATTGAGTGGAAATGTCTATTTTCGGCCATTGGGAGACCATTTGAAGCCATTCATGGACTTTATGTTCCAAAACAACAATGAAATTTTTATGGATGGCTTTATCCCATGTCACATACGCCATAATTGTTCGCGAATGGTCGGAAGAACATTCTGCACGTTACTAGCGATTGATCTGGCCACCCAGATCTCAGGTCATGAATCCCATCGAACATTTATGGGACGTAATCGAGAGGTCAGTTCGAGCAGAAAGTCCTGCATCAGCAACTTTTTCGCAATTATCGGCGGCTTTAGAGACAGCATGGCTCAGTAGTCCTTCAGAGGACTTCCAACGACTTGGTGAGTCCATGCCACGTCGACTTGCTGCACTACACCGGGCAAATGGAGGCGTGACACGATATTAGGGTCATCCCAGGCTTTTATCACCTCAATGTACAGTATGCCAAGAACAAGGCAATAATAAAGGAAGGATGGAGGCATAAAGGAATAAAATTGAAGTACGGAAAGCTATAGGAGAGCGAATAACGTGTCAGCAACAGTCTTTCCTATCCATGGACCCGCTATAAAGTTTGTGAGGTAGTACTGTGATAATAAACTGGTCTAAAATGATGACAAGATAGCTAGAGCCCCGATCTACAAAGATATGCTGCGGGAATATCAAAGTTCATGCTGCTATGTTCAAGTGACAACGCAGTCAGGAAACAAGTAATTGAATAAATCGTCACAATAACACACACACTCTTGAAGTCCTACCCAAAATTCATACTGTGTGGTACTTTCAACACATAACCCAAAGGTTGGCTATGTGGATTTTTCTAGTAACTGTATAAAGTGAAGCCCTCTCTGCCATACGAAGAAACACATTATATAGTCTCCCACAGCATTCTGAATTCCAGAACAGCGTCCAAAGTTAACCTACGTGCTTTACCGTAGTTCCCATCGCAATTAACAAATATGACTGACATCAGTATTCCTTACCCGCTGTATCTAAGGCACTGATAACAAGAGTTTCAGCGTAATGACACTGACACTAAATATCTTACTGTAGTGTAAACATTAGTACACATCATCTTATTGACCAAAATCAATTCGATGCACCGAACTGGTTTGCAGTGTTAAAGGTGAGCTTATAGTGTTCGATAATCGCGCACAGTTTTTATTTGTGGCCGAAGTGGCCGTGCGGTTAAAGGGCCGGCACGGTAGCTCAGCGTGTTCGGCCAGAGAGCCGATTGGCCTCTGTTATAAAAAAACTGAGTGGAAGGATCAACCACCGAACTTGAACAGGATGTCTTGCGACGTCCGCAACGACCCAACAAAACGAACAACAATGAACAAAATGCACAAAAAAAGTGGTAATCTTCGTGCATTTTTTTACATCTTAAAAAAAAAAAAAAAAAAGGCGCTGCAGTCTGGAACTGCAAGACCGCTACGGTCGCAGGTTCGAATCCTGCCTCGGGCATGGATGTTTGTGATGTCCTTAGGTTAGTTAGGTTTAACTAGTTCTAAGTTCTAGGGGACTAATGACCTCAGCAGTTGAGTCCCATAGTGCTCAGAGCCATTTGAACCATTTTTTTATTTGTCGATTATCTGACATCAGCTACTCAGAATTATTATTCTGGCCTAATTACTAGTAATTATTACTTGTCACTTGCTTCTATGTAAACCATTCAGCATCGTTATTGACGAATTTGTTACGGACACAAAAATAATGCTGTCTACATGTAAGTCACCTCAAGTTAAGAGACTATTACGTTAGATAGTCGACAAGTTTTATCCGTGAAGTTCACACTGATGTTATCTGATTACCATGACTTATTATTTTACAATGACTTCTTCATTTATTGCTTTGGAGGTGAATTGTTGTTTGACAACGTACTCTTTCAGTGGTATATGTTTAGTGTGTGTTCTTGGCTTATAGTAGTTTAGTCGCATTTGGTACTTGGGTTTTACATGGATCTTTTATAACCAATGTGCGACTCCTAGGAATTAAAAACTCCTTCTTAAGAAAATAACATCACTGTTACCGAAACCTAGGTCAAAGGTTCGAATAAACTCTTTGTTACGCAACTGGTTGGCTGACGTTTTGTTCTCATTCTTTCCAAGTTTTGTTAATATTACAGCAGTCGCCTGTTGAATCACTGACATAAATGTTTCCTGTGTATCATACCGCGTTATAATGTATTTTTTTTTGTTTTTTTGCGTTACGACGTGGTACGACACTTAGAAAACTTTTATGTCCACTGACTGGCCGCTGAAGCCGACGCAGTTATGTGAAGTCACTGTTCATTTGAGAGCGGAATTTGTATGATGTATAGGGTTAAGAATTAATCCAAGATATTTTAGAGTAAAAGTACAACCATAACGGTTAGGTGAAATTCATGGAGGTTAAAGCTGTTAGTTCATTTCTCTATAGTTATTGCCTGGGAGTCTCAAGGATTTGATTTGAGAAAATTGCTGGTTGTACCAGCAGGAACACTGGTTGAGATGGAGCTGGATGGCCCATTGGTATTTGTAGAGGTTAGGTTAAACTGCTGAGAAAGATGACGTCACGCTGGAGATGAACTAGAGGAATTGGTATAATAACATATCAGCAGTTTTCCTCCTCAACTTCGCTTGAAATAGAGACATTGCGGTATCCATGTACTACTTGGTGTTTTCCTGGTTCGTCCTCATCCATATTTATAAATTTTAATTTCCATGAGCAATTTTTCGTTGTCTATATTCTTCAGATTCTCGTCTGTCTTTTCACTGAGGCTAAATATTTGTAGTTTGTTTCTTTATCGTTTCGTTTATTTTTCTCGTAGGGAAATAATTTGTTGATGGACTTGTGCGATGTGAACTGTTTTAGAGCTCATAGCAGGAGGCAGATATTGAAAGAATACTTGACGTGACATTTACAACAAATACCCCACATAAGGAAGCAAAATTAACGTGTTTGAACGTGACCGAGCTAGATGGAGCTGTGTTTAGCACACAGGACAAGCATTTCTGAACACGACTGTTCGAACCCGTTCCCGGCCATACTGATTTAGGTTTTTCGTGACTTACCTAAATCACTTCAGACAAATACCACGACGATTCCTTTGAAAGGACACGGCCGATTTCCTTTCCCATTCTTCCCAGATCGGAGCTTCTCTTCCGTCTGTAATGACCTCGTTGTCAACGGGACGCTAAACACTAATCTCCTCTTCCACTAATCTCCGTGTTCAAGGTGTTGTACAATATTTTCTGTTAATTGTTGGTTATATGGCAACATTTAAATTTTAAACTGGTTATTCGTTCACACTGTTTAGAGAGAGTTACATTTATCACACCTGAGATCGATTTATTCAATGTTTTTCTTGTAATTAGTTGAAAACGTAATAAAATGTGAACTATAAGTTGAGATGGGTTGAAAATTGGCTCAGATATTTAGGTTCTACATCTAAGTTACTTTCAAATAAACTTATTACAAATCTTATCAAAGATCTCATTAGGACTGTCAGATTTTGTATCATTACAAGGAAGCCTGATAATTTGAAACAGTACAGTGAATACATATGCTTCACTCCGAAACAGTAACCAATTTAAAGACTATATCTAAATTCTGAAGACTTTAGTGTTTTTCGTACACGCAAATCAGCTTAGACAAGTTTAATTTATGACCTGTCCACACAAGTAAATATTCTTTTGAAAGTGTGGAATCTGGCCTGTAGGTAAATAAAAATATTTGGGTTTGCTATATTTCCTAATGAAGATGAAACTTATGATATTGTTTAAGAAATCGACGATGTTTAGTTATTGGCGAACAGAACTCGTTCAAGTCAAAACATAGACGGGCCTGCGATTGGCCGGCTTAAGCCGCAAAACCCGATCGTGGAATAGGCGTGAGATGCGCGGTGCTTGGTGCAGATCAAAAGGAGTCAGTAGCGGGAGTTCGAAACGAATTGTCGATTGTGAATCTGAAAAGAAGTTATTGCTTCTACATTACGTGGTCTAAACTATATGTGAAGAAAAGGGTGTGTAGATCAAGATGAGTGATTTTTTTTAGGTAGTGAAATTCGTCAGCAACGTAAAGGAAATATACGGTCCAGGTAACTTCGGACCAAAACTTCGCGAGCGCTCGGAGTGTCTTGTTTTACGCTGCAACTTAGAATTTAACATTCTTTTGAGATTTATCATGCTTTCCAAGAAAAAATTACACTTGGGAGACACAGAGGTAAACGAGTTTTAGCTTTGCTTATCAGCATTGATATTACGTTTCATGCACTTGCAACACCATCGACCGCTGGAAAACCTTTCCAATCTGCACAAAGATGTCATATAATAATAGATGAACAGTAATAAGAATTATTGGGCTTGATCTGCTGACGATGCTTATGAAAAACCTAGAATAAAAACGAAACAGTACTAGTGTATTTTCGTTTTTCAACCAAGTACCTAGATCGACGAAATAAATTTTCGGCTTTTCTATACACAGCACAGCTCTACGGCTATACGGCTCCATGGCTAAGAAAGCTGTAAAGATGGAGCTGATAGGCGAATATAGTAGGGAAAGCTGTTTTGGCGCCTTTTCAGGTGACAGAGACAAAAATAATTACGTAATTTGTACTAAATATTACCTTGTGTCACGAAGTACTAGTATAGAGATGTTTGATTAGCTGAGCGTGGAAGCGCAACGAACATCAAACATCTCGCCCTGGCGCATACTGCCTACGCCAATACCGGTCCTCAATTTCACAGGAATGTCTTTCGTTGCGCCTGTAATTGTCTCTTACTCAGAACACAGCATTCACTTTGACATGTGGACCTCAAGACAGCGATCGTCTTATAGAGTTTTTTAAATCTCTCCTTTTGTGCTTTATTTCTCGTGTTTCTACTAACTGTTAGATACATTATATAGAATTTGACTATATTCGTAAACTGTTTGCTGTCAAGTAATCTGACACTACTAGTTCTGTTCACTCACTGATAACTAAAACGGGAGAGGCACTTCTTTTGTTTATGTGAAGGGAATTTCCCTGTTGTATTCTTTGTGTATTTTACTGCATTTAATAGAAGAATGCTTTCATTGTCAATGAATCAACTCTGTCTTACAGTTTTAGTGTTTAACCCTGACACTTTGCTACTTATGATATATTTTAGTCCTTCTATCAACTCAGCCGTGACTATACAATAACTTTTAATTATTTTTTCTGTCGCTTTTGCTTGTTCTGTTTTTGTATCTCACATGATTTACACCAGTGCGTTTTTCCTCTCCACTTTTTTGATGTTGCTAATTTTAATTTATCTCTTCACATCAAATTCTAAGATTTCACTATGTTATAAGCTACGTAAGGTAAGGATGTCAGTTTGATTTTTCTAAGAAAGATTTACTGTAAAGGACAGCAACGATGATTAAGATTTATTTTGTATATTGATTAAAATTGCAGCAGTTTGTCGGAATGAGTATTTTCAGCTGGTTAACTTTGTTCACGTGCTCAGACCTGAGAGAAAGACCACCCCACTTCCCTGAATAATGTATTAACGTATCAACTGATTAAGCTATTTGGTTTGTACAGAAATTCTCTATTAACACTGCACCCTTTTTTAAATCACTGTTATTCAGACCATTGTTGTGTGAAGATCAAGCGAAGATTCTGCCTTTTTCAAAAGATACTTTATTTTGAGATTGTTGTCTTGCTTATATGATTTCGTAAGAATAATTACTTTCCCCAACCGACTGTCTAAAGAAGGTATATCATTACGAATTACCAAATTGCACCATGTGGTGTTTAACAGTGTGAATACAGTTCGGAAATTTTATTTAAAAATAAAAATCTAGCATCGCCACCGCCTGCTTGCTGTTTGCTGTTATACTTTCGAGAAACCTGCAACAGTGTTGTCAAGACGCAAATTTTGATTAGGGCCAGATAATTTGGGAAGGACTTACAGCTGTTTCCTATAGATCATAAACATGATCCGTGATTTGGTAATACATCTCTTCCATTGTTGCTGGAGTTCCCTTTTCGCTGAAAACCTTCGCTTGTGGTGGTATTTACTGCTTTTATCATTCTCTTTTTAGCCTTCTGCTTCTCTTAAGTACCTCGTTCGATATCATTCAATATTTTAAGTCCTTGCCTGTATGCTATTCAATCTTCTTTCTCTGTTTCGTATTTGCTGCGTTTTGGGACTGTACCTCCCAAGTTGCGCAATTTGTCCAAGCTATTTTTGCTTCATTCAGTTACAGGTCTTTGTTCAATCGATTATCGTACATATTTCTCATGTTATCCGCAGTAAGACGATACATCGAAAAAACATGTTCGCTTTGTACGAATATAGATTTGACCAACAAAAAAAATGCAGGTGACATTGTTTGCTGGTTTACTACACGAAACCAGGATTTCATACCAGTAATTGGACAGTGATGAAAATACTTGATGGAAGCTGATGCCCCTGCAACCCTATAGGCGGAGTACATTATATCTGTTGAAAAGAATGGTCAGTCTTTCCTGGTATGCAAAAGACCTTCTTCTTATGTATTATCTCGCAGAAAGTGAAGAACAACTATTGAAAAACACGCTAGTCCACGCAGAACCCAAAGAATATATCGTTGTAACTTGTGTGTCTTTTTTACTATAAAACACGGTCACTCGCTACTTTGTACTATTAAAAACGAACCCACCTGAAAATGTACAACGTGCACATTTTCAACTACTTTTTTCATGGTACGCTTCCAAATGACAATTGAGGTCTTACAATTAATCTTCAACAATTACAGAACGCCCTTGTTCCACCAATTAGCCTCTTTAAACATTGAAAGTGACGCTGATGTTACTTCATCAAGTATTGGGACATGGCATCTATTGGTCTGCTGCAGCAGTTCGTAGCGTTTTCGCATAAGTTTAATCAGCACAACAGATACACATAACAGAGACCTTACACATCTACAATACAGACATAAAAAAAAGTTTTGCATCACCTCGGATCCGAGAGTTCCGGAACTTGTACAGAAAATTAGAGATCAACATAAACATCATTTCCGCCCTTCTTATTGTCATGAAAACCACACATTGCATTCTGTACCACTATACAAAAGAACCTTCCGAGGTGGTTGTCCAGACTTCTGTGCATATCGGTACCTCTAATACCCAGTAGCACGTCCTCTTGCATTGATGCATGCCTGCATCCACAAGTTCATCAAGGCACTGTTGGTCCAGATTGTCCCACTCTTCAACGGCTATTCGGTGGAGATCCCTCAGAGTGGTTGGTAGGCCACTTCGTCCACAAACAGCACTTTTGAATCCATCCCAGGCACGGTCGATAGGGTTCAAGTCTGAAGAACATGCTCGCCACTCTAGTCGAGAGATGTCGTTATCCTGAAGGAAGTCATTCACAAGATGTGCACGATGGGAGCGCGAATTGTCGTCCATGAAGACGAATGCCTCGCCAATATGCAGCCGATATGGTTGCACTATCGGTCGGAGGATGGCATTCACATATCGTACAGCCGTTACGGCGCCTTCCGTGACCACCAGCGGCGTACGTCGGCCACACATAATGCCACCCCGAAACAGCAGGAAACTTCCACCTCGCTGCACACGCTGGACAGTGTGTCTAAGGCGTTCAGCCTGACCAGGTAGCGTCCAAACTAATCTGCGACGATTGTCTGGTTGAAGACACATGCGACACTCATGGGGGAAGAGAACGTATTGTCAATCCTGAGCGGTCCATTCGGCATGTTGTTGGGCCCATCTATACCGCGCTACATGGTGTCGTGTTTGCAAAGATGGAGCTCGCCATGGTGTCGAGAGCGAAGTTGCGCATCAAGCAGCCTATTACGCACAGTTTGGGTCGTAACACGGCGTCCTGTGGCTGCACGAAAATCATTATTCAACATGGCGACGTTGCTGCCAGCGTTCCTCCAAGCCATAATCCGTAGGTAGCGGTCATCCACTACAGTAGTAACCCTTGGGCGATCTGAGCGAGGCATGTCATCGACAGTTCCTGTCTCTGTGTATCTCCTCCGTGTCCGAACAACATCGCTTTGGTTCACTCCGTGACGCGTGAACACTTCCCTTGTTGAAAGCCCTTCCTGGCACTAAGTAACAATGCGCATGCGATCGAACCACAGTATTGACGTCTAGGCATGGTTGAGCTACAGACAACACGAGCCATGTATCTCCTTCCTGGTGGAATTGCTGGAACTGATCGGCTGTCGGACCCCCTCCGTCTAATAGGCGCTGCTCATGCATGGTTGTTTACATCTTTGGGAGGGTTTAGTGACATATCTGAACAGTCAAAGGGACTTTGTCTGTGATACAATATCCACAATCAACCTCTATCTTCAGGAGATCTGGGAACCGGGGTGATGCAAAATTTTTTTGATGTGAGTATATGCTACTGCACTGTTTATGCTAGACCATCTGCGACTGTGGAAATCACTTGGTTTTGAGGGCAAGAGCTCGTCGAGCGATTTTCGGCGTTCAATTTCATCAGGAAAGGACGTTTCTTGAAGGCAGTTCGACTGAGAGCGGAAATGGTGAAAATCTTAGGGCGAACGATAAGGTGAATAAGGTTGGTGCGGAATGACTTCCCAAACCAACACGTTTATAGTGCTTTTGACAGTCTACCAAAATGGGGTCTGGCGCTATAGTGGAGTAGCATTACTTAACGCAGTCTTTCTTGTCGTTGTGCTTGGATTATGTCTCCAAGACGTCTCAGTTGTTTTCATAAATGCCAGTAGCAATGGTTAGCCCACCTGGCAAGCAATTCGTAGTACACCACAGCGTCGCTGCCGATGCGCGCTGGTCTTTATGCATGGAGTTGCTGCTTTGTTTGGGCTCAACCATTCCTTTCTTTTCCTTATGTTAGCACAAAGACACCGTTTCTCAACACCATTAACGATACAATGTAGGTATGGTCCGTGATGATCCCTACTCAGTTGGTGACGGGCAAGCAGAGACGCACGTGTGGCCACCCGCTGATTTTTGTGATTCTGGTTTAGAGCATGAGGTACCCAAACACCAGATATTTAACTCTTCCCCATTTCATACAAATGTCGCAATAGGGTGGAATAATCACAGTTCATATATTCCTGTTCTAGAGTACAACAACGTGGATCATTGTGGATTAATGCGTTTAAAAGACCTTCATCAAACCCGGAAAGTCTACCTGAACGTGGAGAGTCACTAATGTCAAAACGAGCCTCTTTAAAACGAGAAAACTATTTCCTTGCTGTGCTCTGTCCAATGGCGTTATCTCCATGCACCGCGCAAATGTTTTCTGGCAGCCTCCACTGCTGTCACCCCTCTATCTAATTCAAACAGAAAACTATGTCAGAAAGTTCAGATTTCTCCACGTGGTACTCCCACATTTTCTCTCACTATTCTAAACGACGAAATGTAAATTCAAGTAGAAACTGGAAACTACAAATAAAAATGACAATCGATAAATAAATCCCAAGCAACTGGAATACGAACATGCGAAAAAAGTAATAATAACTATACATGTTGATCTTCAGCTACCATGATACGCAGTAAACACCTTTCTCCGTCAAGGGCGTCAATGTTCGAGGTAAGTCTCAAACTTTCAGTTCTCTTTCATACGTCTATATTAATGTGGTCAACACTTAGTCATTAAGAACTCACGTTGTTCTTGAGACACATTATTCTTATGCAGTTACCGTAACAAGATATTGATATCACAATTGATTTATTCATATGCTGTGACGGCCATCTCCATGTCTTCTCTTGGTTTGCTGCAATAATCTTTTCATCACTTCAAGCGATTAGCAATAATAACCCAGACAAAGTATATGGAGTGATCAAAAATTTTGGTTTGAGGGAGTTGCTGCAGCGTATAAGCAACCCATCTCGACTCCGATGCGGGTATATAAGCACTCACATGTAGGCAAGGGGCTAGTGTGCCCTTCGAATAGAAACTTTTTGATAGACCCTTATGTAACACGTTTACTAATTTTCGCTTTACCATAAAAATCTTTCTCGTTTACTCCTCCCCCCCCCCCCCCCACCACCGCCACTTATATTTCCACTACTCTTGAGTGCCTTTAAAAGTATTACGTCAACTTAAGTCTGCTTCCATTTAATATTTACCATACACCGTGGACTCTTTTCTTCCTTGTTGGTAGAGTGCCCACGATGTGAGCTACATTCGAACTTTTTTCAAATTGATAGCGAGTCGATAGTGCTACGATCGCAATGTTTTTCCTAGGATTGTGTTAAAGTGGGAGGGAGGGAGGGGTGGTCACTGCTACTCCTGATCCTAATTGGGTAAGGTGTCATCTTTTATTCTTCCAACACCTTTTGATTTCTTTGTCTATTTCAATTTTAGCCTACTTCAATAGCACAAATTTTTTCTTTTACGATATACTCACAGCCTGCATGCTCTTGTGTCCAAGACACACAGTTTCAGTAAGTGGCACCAGAAGATTATTATTATTGTTATTTCATTTGTGGAAAGCTTCTCGGCCTTTGCAATACAGTTAATTAGAATGACGATCTCAGAATTAAGTCGGCGCGCACAGGAATTTTATTAGTGTAATATTAGAATTAAGGTACGAATTTAGAATCGTTTCGACTGTGTCCCCTAAATGTCTCTGTCTGTACCTGCTAAGCATCTGCTTTTACAATAAATTAGAGTGGCAAATCACTCAGGTATGTCCTTTCGATGGTGCTCATGCATATGCGAGCGCCGGCGAGGCAGCTTCGCGGGACGATAAGTTAACGTTTCCGGTCTGAGCGAACTCACAGCAACGCAGCTCTTTAGCAGCTGTTCGTAAAGCACTCCACGTCCTGGACGGTGCGTGACATGACTGACAACTAGGTGCCAAATTCAGACTGTCAGCTTCCGCTGCTCTTCTCTTCGTAAGCTTTACGTGATTGCAGGGATTCCGCAACGAAACTGTTTCACGTCAGGCACTATGACGCCTCTGTACTGCCCAGCGATACGTACTTCCGAAATTCACCTTGCCCTGTTTTGTTAAGGACCTTTATCAGTATTTTCTTGACGACTGAAATTATGCCGGATCCCTGCCTTTCTCTCAGAATCCTGCTCAAAACTGTAGTGTGATACTACCTACCCCTCCACCTTTTCAAAATTCATAGAGTCAAGGATTGTCGTAGTAGAATTAAAGCTCAACTTCAGGAAAAGTCCTTTAAGTTTTGGGTAGGTCGTCTACCTGTATATCCTTTGTCCCAAGAGTGAATCTTATGCCTAAATGTCGGTGAAATCAAAAACATTCTTCTGCAGAATTAACCCCGCGCACCTGCTGCGTAGGTTGTTGTAACTACGCTGTACGCGTATCACTAGGAAGCCCTTACACATCCTCCATACAGTTCCGATCTCTTCCCACGTGATTTCCACGCATTTAGATGATACAGTTCCGATTTCTTCCCGTATGATTTCCATATATTTGGAGCCTCGAATACAGACGTTAGTTGTTGTCCATTTGCTTCGGACGAATGGGTTCACCCCTTGGTACAATCATAGATCTGTAGGCAACTGCGGCGGCCGTTGTGGCCGAGCGGTTCCAGGCGCTTCAGTCTGGAACCGCGCTACCGCTACGGTCGCAGGATCGAATCCTGCCACGGGCATGGATGTGTGTGATGTCCTTAAGTTAGTTAGGTTTAAGTATTTCTATGTTCTAGGGTACTGGTGACCTCACATGTTAAGTCCCATAGTGCTCAGAGCCGTTTGAATTTTGTAGGCCACTGCAGACATTTCCTTGTGAAGGCAACGACAGTATAGTCTTACAGTGGGACAAATTTACGATTAGTTATGGCGATTACTTTTGAAAGAAGAGACACTTATTTTTTCCATCTGCCTCTTTTCCATTTATATACGACGAGCCATCCGAATTACATCCAAAATGAACAAATATATCAAGGATCACTTTCCACCAAGCTATAGCGGACTATATGGCGAACTTCCTGACGTTCGCAAGTATTTCTTATCGTTTACAGTCGCTGAATTATGACACCGAGTTTTTTTCTGATGGAACTAATTAGTTTCTTCTCTGTCATTTGAAAGAAGCTTCTACCAGAATTTCAACGACATAACATACATGGGACTAGATCAACTACTATAGCGCCACATCCCACAGTTCCGCCATCAAAAGAAGAGGTTCCACAAACGTCTTTCCTATTATATCAAATGGAAGTTACCACGGCTGTCATACCAACTGCTCAAATTATTGACCTTGAGCGCTGCTACACGCTATAAGGTGATTCAGGGGAGAGAATACAGCACGATCACTTGCAGTTCACATGGAGGTAACGGCAGCACGGGCCCGTGTTATTCTCTATTTGATTCCACCGGCAATCGTCGGTGTTCCCTAATAGACCTCTTTGTTTTCATATTCGCCGCAGATAAAACTATAGGAGTGTTAAATTTTGGGAGTCTGCAGACTATTTTCCGTTTCCTGAAAGACCGTGCGAATGTTCTTGAAATGGTACACTACTAACCATTAAAATTGCTACACCACGAAGATGACGTGCTACAGAGGCGAAATTTAACCGACAGGAAGAAGATGCTGTGATATGCAAATGGTTAGCTTTTCAGAGCATTCACACAAGGTTGGCGCCGGTGGCGACACCTACTACGTGCTGACATGAGGAGAGTTTCCAACCGATTTCTCATACACAAACAGCAGTTGACCGGCGTGTGCCTGGTGAAACGTTGTTGTGATGCCTCGTGTAAGGAGGAGAAATGCGTACCATCACGTTTACGACTTTGATAAAGGTCGGATTGTAGCCTACTGCAATTGCGGTTTATCGTATCGCGACATTGCTGCTCGTGTTGGTCGAGAACCAATGACTGTTAGCAGAATATGGAATCGGTGGGTTCAGGAGGGTATTATGGAACGCCATGCTGGATCCCAACGGCCTCGTATCACTAGCAGTCGAGATGACAGGCATCTTATTCGCATGGCTGTAACGGATCGTGCAGCCACGTCTCGATTCCTGAGTCAACAGATGGGGACGTTCGCGAGACAACAACCATCTTCACGAACAGTTCGACGACGTTTGCAGCAGCTTGAACTATCAGCTCGGAGACCATGACTGCAGTTACCCTTGACGCTGAATCACAGACAGGAGCGCCTGCGATGGTGTACTCAATGACGAACCTGGGTACACGAATGGCAAAACGTCATTTTTTCGGATGAATCCAGGTTCTGTTTACAGCATCATGATGGTCGCATCCGTGTTTGGCGACATCGTGGTGAACGCACATTGGAAGCGTGTATCCGTCATCGCCATACTGGCGTATCAACCGGCGTGATGGTATAGGGTGCCATTGGCTACACGTCTCGGTCACCTCTTGTTCGCATTGACGGCACTTTGAACAGTGGACGTTACATTACCGATGTGCTACGCCCTGTGGCTCTACCCTTCATTCGATCCCTGCGAAACCCAACATTTCAGCAGGATAATGCATGACCGCATGTTGAAGTTCCTGTACGGTCCTTTCTGGATACAGAAAATGTTCGACTGCTGCCCTGTCCAGCACATTCTCCACGTCTCTCACCAATTGAGAACGTCTGGTCAATGGTGGCCGAGCAACTGGCTCGTCACAATACTCCAGTCACTACTCTTGATGAACTGTGGTATCGTGTTGAAGCTGCATGGGCAGTTGTACCTGTACACGCAATCCAAGCTCTTTTTGACTGAATGCCCAGTCGTATCAAGGCGGTTATTACGGCCAGTTGTGGTTGTTCTGGGTACTGATTTCTCAGGATCTATGCACCCAAATTGCGTGAAAATGTAATCATATGTCAGTTCTAGTATAATATATTTGTCCAATGAATACCCATTTATCATCTGCATTTCTTCTTGGTGTAGCAATTTTAATTGCCAGTAGTGTATCTTAAGAGGGTCTGTGAATAAAACAGGCACCAATAATGCGGGTCGTGAAAAACACGCACGTATTGTTGACGTATCAAGAGCGTTGTTTCTATCCACTTCCTTGAGTCAGCATGTATTTTCAGCTGAATATTAGTGCAAACTGCGAAGAGTGGCTTGCCCATGGTTTGTAAATGATGCTTCAGTCTTAAATGAAATTTTGCATAGATATGCCGCATCACTTCGCACCCTTCCTCGACAAACTTCTGAAAACTGTAACCGATTTTGGAAGTCATTGTCGTGGAGATGCAGATGCAGCGAAATGTGAAGAGGATGAAATGCAATGGAATGTAGTGTTTGCAGACCACTTATTTCATTGATCCCTCTCGTACTTCCGAACTGCCTCTTAGTGACATTTGCATTTTGAGCTACTGCTGATAAAATGTTATTTTCATTTCTTTCGCCAGTTGCTCTTCTTTTTCCCTGGCTAATTTTACTCTCCGCACCTCCAGTTTCTAGAACTGTTATTTACAATATCTGTAAAGACAAATTGTGAGTGGTTCACACGATATGGATACTCTTCAGCTTACAACCATACAGCAGCTCTAATACTTTGACGACATTTGCCATAAACTGCAATCACTCCTTCGATTGTCGAAGTGGGAGAGGGGGGGTGGGGGAGAGGGTGCTTTACGTTGTGAGTGTGTAGTAGTATATACACTGTAACAATGAATTCACGGTGTTCTTATTTCAATTTCCAGGAGTGTATTTAAGGAATCAAATGAAGTGCAATTACTGTGTTGCGAGCCATCAGAGATGACAGTGTGGTTATACCAAAATGCTTAGAAAATTTTGCTGAACAATCTCCTAAGTTTTGTCGATGTATTTGTGGTTTACCCCGAAATGTTATGACAAGTTTATTTTGGACGATAATCAGAGAAGGGCCTACTCGTCTAGAACTGCACTAAGAGTATCAACAGGCTTAACATTCTCCATCCGGCAGGCGGATCATCACCAATAGTGTGACATGCCCTCCTTTCATGTCATACTGCAGAAAGGTTTGGAATTTAATGAAGGACGTTCGCACAGTAAACTGTCTAGGAACTTTACACCATCACCATTACTCGTCTTTTTGATCGAATACTAACGGTGCAAATTTCTTCCATCACCAGTATTCAAACCAGCTTCCTCTGAGTCGGGCTCCACCACACAGAAAACCGCGCTGGAATTCTCTATATGTCGGGTATCGTTCGCATGTTTCAGTTGCCTACAAGTCCGTGTCTTCTTGCACATATCCTGTAAAGATTATTTTCTTGATAGAACATCATGGACTGATTTTATTAAAACAGAATGCCAATTCTTCTAAAGAGGAACAAATTAACTATACTGTGGATGCCTCCTGGTCATACTGTGTTCTATAAAAGTATGCAGGGAAACATATAGGCATCAAAAGTACTCCGTAGAAGGGAACATTCCAAAGTGTTGATACACGATGTTAATTAAACTTTCCGCATGTGTAAAGGGTGCAAAAGAATGCAATACGTACTTTTTTGTTTGTGTGCAGTTGCACTTTTAAGGAATGAAATACACATGGAAAAGTGATTTGTAATTTTAGGGAATATCTTGGGAGAGAATATCTTCGGAGAGAATATCTTCGAAACGACGGTATATAAATAATATTTGATGTAAAGGGTGTTCTTGAAAACAGATAATCGAATTCTGTAGTAATCTGAAATTTTGAAAAATACCCACCACCATTAATTAATTTTGAGAAATAAAGCTTTTGTTATACCGTGAGTGAAAGAAGCTTTCAAGCAACATTCATAAATGTGTAATAAAGCTGCTTACTGAAATTAAGCTGTACACGATGTGCTCAATGTGCTTTCAGAATATTTTCAACATACCGAATTAAAATATTTGAATATTCATTGTTACTCTAGTTATTTTATTAATTTTTTGTTTTAAACTCCTGCTTTATGTACGTTTTATGTCCACTTCTATTTTTTAGTTTGGCGTTTCACATATGTATGTTTTATTAATTAAAAATAATAAATAATAACGATACAAAATATTACAATAATGATAGCCTGTAAATAAATGCTTAAAACATAACATTTTCTTACACCATGTATATATAAGAACGACATTTTTTCACGTAATATTCACGACGAAGAAGACCATACATAATAAAATTCAACAGGCTTTCAAATTGTCTCAGGGGATCCTCTAAATGTCTGATTCGTATTGGGAATATCACAGTACATTGTTAAGCCTTCTCAAACAGAACTGATTATGCATTAGTGACTGCATGTTGATTATACTGGTTGCCAAGTGTTGATTAACATCATACTCGTTCAAAAGAACTAGATCTAAAAAGCTTCTCACAAAGTTCTTCCAACATCGAAAGTAGTATATTTCTCACTATTGTACCTGTGCCATCGGGCCCTTTGGAATCACTAGATGAGCAAATTCCTTGTCCTTGGATATGATGGCTCAAACGATTTATCGCACTGAACACCTACATTTCACAATTTAAAAGTAACATATTGTGAATTTGGACCAAGAGTTCGAGATTCTCATTCTGAAGAAGCAAATGTTCTTGTGACGACATCGAAATGTGGTAAACAAAGACCGACCTGACCAAAAGATATCTGAAAGAAGTTTTCTTCCCCATTGTTAGTTTCTTGGAGCTGTCTTTGTGAAACACAAAGCATCATACCTCAGGACAAGGAACTTGTTCATCTAGTGATCTCAAAGGGTTTGACGGCACAGGTATCGTCGTGAAATGAATATGGATTTTGATGTTGGAAGAAAAATTGTCAGAAGAGTTTCAGATATAGTTCTCTTGAATGATTGTTATGTCAATCGACGCTTGAGAAATAATATAATCAACCTGAAGTCACTACCACGTAATCATTTCTCTGAGTCATGGTTTACCAATGTAAAGAAACATTCCTGATACCAATCATGATCTGAAACCCTGTTGAACATTTTTATATTGTGTTCCCTATCGTGTATATTATGTCAAGAAATGTTACTCATTTCATGTGCATGGTATTGTAATGATTTTGTATTATACTAATGAGTTACTTATTTGCGGTTCAAAAAACGGTAAATCGTAAAACAAAAATAGAAACATATGTAAAATGTAGAATAACAGTATAAAACATAAAACAAATATTAGTAAAATAAATTACTAGACTAATAATGAATGTTTAGATATTTTAGCTACGTTTGTTGAAAGTACCCTGGCAGCACACTGTGCACAGCTTATTTTCCGAAAATGGTATTTTCGAGACCAGCTTTATTCAAAGAAGACGTACTTAATTTGAAAGCTTCTTTAGTTTACGTTGTAACAAAAGTTTTCATTTTTCTAAATTAATTAATGGTTGTGGGATATTTTCAAAAAATTCAGAGTATTGCGAACTTCGATTATGCATTAATTGTATAAGGCCTATCAACTTTTATATCAAAACGTTTTTATAAATCATTGTTTTGAAGATACTCCCTCCAACGTAACATGCCACATCACCTTTTAGGGTGTGTTTCAGCCTTAAAAGTGAAATTGGGCACAATCAAAAATATACATACAGCATTATTTTGCCCAGTCTGCGCCCTGACAAGTTCAATCAGGATCCTTTACTGACACTAGGGAATGTTTCCTTGTTAGTTATACTATTTTCATACCATTCGCTCTGTTGGTAACACGCCTTACTTCTCCTGGCACTCAATTTATTTGATGCAAAAGTCGCAATCGTCTCACTGACCAGTCGCGAATTACGATCACCTAATTGTACAACAGAAAACACAATTAGTTGCAAAAGTGTGGTAAAATTATACTGATTGATCTAACGTATTCATTGAGACTGGAAAAGATCATTTCGAGCAAATGCTGTGTGAACTGTGCGTGGCTCGTGTTCGTGCCATAGCTTATTTGACATTCTGATTTTACTGTACTACCACCTTGTTATGTTAATTTCAATTATTGGTGTCACTGAGTTGCCGCCTTGCTGGCCCGTCAGCGGCATCACCGGCTTTTATCGATATAAGCCCTGGTGTATTATCTTTACTGACTGCTATTACTTCCCGGTTGTCGTGTGCTGTGAGTTAGTTCGGCTCTGCCAGTCAGTTGGAACGTACCAGCAGTTAGGTCGGACCTGGCAGTGTTGGCGTTGGTACGCGACTCAAGTTCAACCGGGCCATGGCAGGAGTGGGTTTGCTGTGTGTGTGCTGAAGTGTGATTAGTCCCTGTTCTTGTATAGTCACTGCCGTTAGCATTGTCTAGTCCGTCGAGAAAGTGTTCATGAAACTGTGTGTAGTTTGTGTGATTTTGACTGACGAGTTATTTTAAATGTTGTCGGCGTACTGGCTGCGAGGAGTTGGTCGGTTGGTATGGATCAGCCAGGCAATCACCATGTGGCGCAATTGGCTGGGCCCGCTGGCGGTCTCTCCGCAGTGTCGGACTGTGTGAGAGCTCTTCGAATTGCTACAGGGTTCGTGGCTCACTGACCCACGTCATCAAAGTTCAGTGGTGATTTAATTATCGAAGCCAGACTGTTCACATTGTGCTGTTGGTTTTCATGGTTGGCTGTTGAGGGTATTCCTGTGAGCAACAGCGTGTGTTCGAGTTGGCAAAAGTTTGGGCACTATCCGGTGGCGTTTAATATTTCTAGTGCAGACTGACCCCCGGAAACTTCTGAGCGCCGCTGGCTGTAATGCCTTTTCTTATTGGTGTTTGTGTATATTAATGGCTTATAGCCGATTGTTTAAATTTGTATGCTTTTAGTTGGGTTTTAAATAATGGGCATTTAGCCATTTTAAAATTGAAAGTTCCTTACTTGTCATGTCTTGCATTGTTTGGGCCTTCAGCCTAATTTAAAATATTTTTATTTTGGATAAAGCTTTGGGCCTTCTGCCTTTCGAAAGTTTATTGTAGTTGTGTTTTTCAATAATGGGCCTTCAGCCACTTGTTAAGTCTTAGGTTGTTTGGGCTTTCAGCCTGTGTAAAATATTGTTCAAAGATAAAGCTTTGGGTCTGCTGCCAAGTAAAAGGTATTTTAATTGTTTTAAGTAATCGGCCTTCAGCCGTTTTTAAATTAAAGTTCTTGTCTTTCAAGTATCAAGCAGTGTGGGGCCTTCTGCCTAATTGAAGATAAGGCCTTCTGCCTTGTTTTTTTTTAAATTAATTTTATCTGCAATGTTAAAACATGGGCCTTGAGCCGTCTTTAAATTATACTTGTTTGCTTTTGAAGTGTTAGATTTGTTAGGCCTTCAATCAAGTGATAGAACTTACTTATGTGAGGCCTTCTACCTTCTAAATATTCTGTTTTCAGTCTGAATTTTAAGTTAATGGGTTTCAGATGTTTTTAATTTAAAGTGGTTGTGTCCTTAAGGCATAAGATTGTTATCGGCTGAATAGACCACACTAAGTTCAAAAAGTTTTGCAGTATTGTTTGGACAACTAAATAAAGTTTGTTTGAGTGTAACTGACAGCTGCTTTTTGGCCCCTTTCCACGATTCCATCTACTTGTTCTGTTTTGCAGATTTAAGTAGGGCATTTCACTTATGAGCTTAAATTGCCACTATAAACTTTAAGTCCTCAAATAAATAAGAAACAAATCATTTCCGAACAAATGTTCTTGGCCATTATGGAGAAATTTGGATTCTGTAGCACCATATAACTTTGAATTTAAACATTTGGCACTCTTACAGCAGCTTCATGCATTGTTTACAACAGGAGATCACATCAGGTGAAGCAGTGTAGACCAAAGAATTCCTGGGAACCGCAAAACGGTGTCAGCGTTCCTCGGAAATTATGGAGTTACTCTTCTGAATGTATAGGACGGAAGTTCTATAAATAATGCTACCGATTTTTTTCTCGGCCAATTTCAAATGAATATGTTCGGAATTTGTTGTGGTATATCATGGAATATTCCCGCTTCAGCCCATGTAACTTCATCTAGTTCCGATTTGTCGAGCACTACGCGTAACCTTGCGTCTGTAACGTAGCAGAGAGTTGTCATGTCATTGTGTTTCTTTCGGAGGAAAACCACGGCACGGCAAATATTCATAGCCGCTTGTAGAATGTCAACGAAGACTTGACAGTGAACAAAAGCACGGTGAGTTATTCGTTGAGGCATGTGGCGAACTTCTCCATGACAGAACAAGGCCTCACAGAAGTGAGAGGAGCTCACAAAAATTTATTGGACTGTTCTCCCTCATCCACCCTACAGCCCGTATCTCGAAGCTCCCGACTTCTATCTGTTTGGCCCAATGGAGGATGCACTCCACGGGAGCGTACGTGGATGATGGGGAGGTTACTGATGCATCAGGACGTCGGCTCCGACATCGACTAGTAGAGTGGTACCACACGGGTATACAGGCCCACCCAGTAATGTGGTGTAAGGCTGTCGCACTGAACGGAGGTTACATTGAACAATAGCGTCTTTTAGCCGAAAGAGGGGAGAATAAATGATGTATTGGAATCCCGAATAAAACCAACCTTCTTTCAGAAAAAGTGATTTATTTGTGAACGACTATCGTATTTGTTACCCTTCCTCGTATTCGTAACAAGTCTCTTGAATTCGTAAAACTTGGTACTGTTTTTTGTAGTTTGTGACAGCATTCAATGCGAGCTCTGTGCCATGCACCCGAATTCTATAGAGTACTCTTAATCAAATGAAAGTACCCCTTTTTCGACGTAATCATGAGACAATTGCAATTTTTGTAGCACAGTTTAATACGTGTAAATAAATGCACATCTCTAAATGCAATTTAACCCACCGCATGTAAACCGCCCTCATTTCCTTTGAACTGGGAAAGTCGTTTTCCAATCTATTGATTAAAGCTCTGTTTTAACGAAAATTAGAGCACTTTTAATTTAAAAACTGAAATTCTGTCGCTATCCTTTGTTTGTAAATGCGTCGAACAGCCAAAATATGTGCCGCACGACAGATCACAGTCGAATTAGTGTGTAATGTGACAGACTGACAGAACGCCACCAAACAACCAAATGACGCTAATAATTTGTAATTTCAGTAAAAAATAAAATCAGTCTCGTAGATGTTGAAACGTCCCCTTAGAAAACTTAATGAATTACTATGCAGTTACACCTCTTACATCATTTGATTTTCAGACAGTTGAGCAGAACTGAACGTACTCAGACATTACTCCCTTTACTTATTCTGATCAACACTAAACTGACAATATTTTTGGCGCAACGAAATCTGACTTTCAATAATCCCTACAAGAGAATGGCCCTGACTAAATTAACCTATACGTTTCACAAATCACTTACCTCACAAAAATCTTCGGTACTCGAACTACTGCAATACAGCGAGCGCCACTACTGCCAGCTAAATAAAAGATTCTAACTACGGAAGGCACTTACTGATAGGCATAGTTAGCAAATGAAAGATTTTGATAGAGAATGAACGATGTATTTACCTTAACAGTGTTCAAAAGTCATCAGTCCATGATATCCAATATTACAAATTTACTGTCTCTGATGGACACGTCCAGATCGTCCGCTCTAAAAAAATTCCGCCATCTCTCTCCCCACATCCACCACTGCTGGCGGCTTACCTCCAACTGCGCAAGGCTCCGTGCTGTTAACAGCCAACTGCCCAACGCTACAATGCCGAGTATTACAACAATGCCAACCGGCCACAGACTGCAAACAGCAGTCAGTGATTTTCATACATAGCGCTACGTGGCGTTACCAATATAAAACCCTAATTAGTCCACTTACACAGCCCCCATGCTCCCCACAAAAAAATTTTACAAATTGTTTTGGGCACTGGCCAATACATTTGTTAAAATTTTTTTCACAATTACAATAACAAAGTGTGGTGTCACCGTCAGACACCACACTTGCTAGGTGGTAGCCTTTAAATCGGCCGCGGTCCGTTAGTATACGTCGGACCCGCGTGTCGCCACTATCAGAGATTGCAGACCGAGCGCCGCCACACGGCAGGTCTAGAGAGACTTCCTAGCACTCGCCCCAGTTGTACAACCGACTTTGCTAGCGATGGTTCACTGACAAAATACGCTCTCATTTGCCGAGACGATAGTTAGCATAGCCTTCAGCTACGTCATTTGCTACGACCTAGCAAGGCGCCATTATCAGTTGCTATTGATATTGTAAATAATGTACAGACAAGAGCTACGTTCAATATTAATGGATTGAAGTTAAGTATTCCACCATCTGCGTCCGTTTTTCTAAGTTCTAATTTCCTTGTCCTGTTCCAGACCTCACGCCTGCCTGCGTGAGCTTAAACGCGTGCCTTTCGGCTTCCTGTAAACTTCGTGGGATGGCTCCTGCCAATCCACAACACAAAGAAATCAAATGCACACACTTATTGATACAATGTTGGTCAAAAGCTAAAATTCTCACAGTCCATAAAGACAGTCATCATTCATCACAGTAAAATTGCAGGGGTTTTTTCTCGGCGTCTGAGCAGTAAAAGAAAATGCACACAGAAGTAGTGGATTTCCATGCAGTCTTGAAGAAGTAGGTTTGTCTTTCCAACGGAAAGACAGTGTTGACTCTTGACATGCAGACAGGCAATGGGCCACAACAGAGCAAACCCACTGCAGATTCAGTCGAAGTTTTAAAGAATATTGGTAGGTAGGTCATCACAGAGCAGCCCCACTGTTGTCCTGGTATTGGTGGGCCACCTGAGGTGCAGACCCACTGCAGAAATTATGGTATTGGTGGATCATCAAAGGTGGAAACCCACTTCAGTCCTTGTAGAGACGGCCAGCAGCCATCTGTTGCGACTGTGCAGGTGCACAATCACCATCGAAGAGTCTTGTACTATATAGCAAGTCTATGAACCACCACTTGTGCACTCACAGTTTATATATATATAACGTCCTTAGAACCAGCAATGCTGTTAACCAGTCCCTTGCTGAATTAGTAACACACGTGCAAGCACTAACAGTCCCAACTTCTCACATACTGTGCATATATTATGACCAACAAAAATGTGTGCAGTGAAATGATAATTTGAAGAACTTTTGTCAATTACAATTTTATAACATGAGAATATAAGTACAAAGGTACAGAAAACATTAAAAAACATAAAAATTCAGATAACATTTGTAGTAATACAGGCCTTACAAAAGAATCGAAATAACACATACATCAGTGTTACAGGAATGAAGACATAAGTAAATACATAAATCATCAGAATAACTATTGAAACATCAACTTCACATGAGCAACAAAACAGAACAGATAAATAATGTCTAAACATCTTTACAAAGTAAATAACATATTATTAGAAAAATTCTACAACATAACTCATCAGCTAAACACATAAAACAGGAAAAACAAATACACAATGGTACACAAACACATAGCAGAACACCACAAGAGGAAAGGGAAGGGTTTGTTTTCAGTGTGACATTTGGTACTGCAGTCCAAACCAAAACTTCATTCCATAGATCTTTCGTCTTATTTCAACATTTGTTTCCACCAAAAAATCCTCTCCAAGCATGCTTTCTGTATTTATAGTGTGTGTGTGTTGGGGTTTATGGGCGCTCAACATCGAGGTCATCAGCGCCCCTGTATTTATATGTTCACATATTTCTTACCTCATTTTCCATTATCTTACCTCATAATTCATTTCCAAGAAAATCCTACCTCAGCCTGTTGTCCCTAAATCCTACTTTTTTGTTCATATCCTCTTTCAAAATACTTTTTGGCCAAATCATTTTCTTATAGCTTCTCAATGCATTTCTTCCAATTCATCACAACTCGTTCTCGCATAAAGCCTACCTCATCTTAAGCTAACTTAAATCTACTGAGCTCAGATGCTAAACTAAGGGACGAGGCAATGCAGCAGCACATAACAAATTAACACAAACAGCAATGACAAAAAATGGAAATTGGCAAAGCAAGCAGCAGTATATATAAATTAGCAAAGCAATTGCAATATTACAAGTAATATAAGGCAACGTGCAGCAAACAAGAAAAATAAATCCGAAGTAAAACTGGCTTAACAGAGTAATACAAAGTGAAATTCAGTAACACTATGCCTGGCAAACAGCAGCAGCAAATGCTATAACTTATACCTAAACATGACAAAGCTCAAGCAGAAAAAATATTACACTAAAGATAACAATGCAGATAAGGGAAATGTATATTCACATCTTAATGTGTATGTAATTAAAGTGGTGCACCATAAACTATTCTACGAAAAATATTACCAAGTAGTTGAGAAGAAAATTATGTATGCAATTCCTGTGAAGGGAAATGTCTGTGCTCTTTCGTTTTCTTTTTGAAGTAGATCATAAAGTTATTATTTACTGGATCTGTAGGCATAAAAAATATCTATATTAGTACATCTATAGAATTTTATTTTAACCAATGCTGCAGTGCAGCTAGAAACTAGATATTAAACAAAATGAGCAATCTCTCAACTAGAAAGACAATAGATGTAAAATGTTTCTCATAATTTCATTAGGCATTTTAGTAAATATAAATTAAGAGCTCCACAGTATAATCATATGTTTTCAAGTTTGAGCCTGTCGTATCTCTGATGCTTTCTATGAAGAAATGTCAATAGCGAGGATAATGCCCTCCTTTTTTCTCCACCTGTGCCTCTGAAAGGCACACACTAATGGCTTTTTTCCAGGTGACTGTCACACAGCTCAGTGCCCACAACGCATTACGTGAAGGTCACTTAACTTTCATACCGAAATAGACACCAGTTTGCACTACAGTGACAGTCTCATAAAAAATTTCACAGGTCGAGAATTTGCGTTGCAAATGTGTAGAAACAAAATCCTATGAATATAACAGTGTGCAAAAAATTTTCGCCTGCATTGTGATACATTCACGCATTTACACACATTTCATAACTCTTAAAGTACGATTCTCAGCTTATTGATCAGAAACATACCTCAACAGCATAATACACATCGTCATCGTAATAATAACATCATATAACAGAACAGTCACATCTCAGAATCGTCACAGCTTCTTTCAATAATTTCAAGACCTTCAATAAAGTCATCTACCTCAAACGTACTTCAAAAATAATGATCCCTTACCAAATACATCATTCAAAGCTCTCATAGTATCACAATGGTTCTGAACAAATATGAACAGTTCACAAAGTACAGACAAAATACTATTTCCTAAGTGTGAAGTTATCCAACTGTGTAATTGCATAAACATATGTCACTGATGTAGTAAAAAAAAAATGTTTGTCTCTCTCAGTTAAATGATCAGATAGCTGTGTAATTTATGTGTTAGAGAAATATGGTACCGATGGGTGAAGTTGTATAAGCAAATACCATATTAGCTAGGGTTCCTTGTGCATGCCAAACACATGGTATACAAAGTAAGTGTGTACCCCCCTGAGGAGTAATGTAATTATAACCTCAGGTGTTACAGATTACAGCAATGGAATGAAATTTATCACGGAAAAGCTTTGTATCATTGTAATTCAAAAATCTTTAAAAATAAATGTTTTAAGTACAAAATTAATCACTCAAATGAGTGTCCTGTAACGCTAAATGTGCGTCTTGCTGTAAGATAATTCTGTGGAACTGTCTTAGTTATCGTCCTCTGTAAGCAAAGTTCTGCTGAAGTCAATGTACTCACCTCCTCGTAAACAATCGTGAAATGCTTTGCGTATAGATATCTTAGTGATTACGCTCATTGCCGTGATGAAGAAAGTACTGTGCTGCAACGTATTGTGCTACGGAAAAGGCTGTCTCATTGCAGCTATACCACAAAAGTTACTACTAAAACATGTTTTACTTTCCAGAAGAATTCAGAAAAACTATGCAGATAAACAACAGATACAGCGCAAAAGCAATAATATAAATTGTGTCACTCATTAGTAGCGTCATGATATAATCGTGTAGCTGTCAAATAAACTAACCACTGTGTCATCTGGTATCTCTCAGAAAGTACTTTAAATCCAGAATGTATTTTCAAGTAAACCAAAATGTTGCACTCTCATTAGCAGTACCGGTACATGTTGTAAGTATGTGAACCTTATAGTCGTTACGTAATCGTGCAACTAACAAGCAAGAATGTACACAATAACACTATCGTCTGTTCACTATAAGAATGCACTCGTAAATACTGTCTAATTATGTTCCCTAGATTCTAGACTGGATAGTTAACTTCAAAACATTGTTGCATGTTAAAAGTTTCTCAGTGTGACAAATTGTACTAGTATGGTAAAGTGAAAAATTTTATGGCAAAGACTAAGTTAACAAGCAGACTATCTCTCAATAAACGGTTTTACATGTAAAATGTGGTGCAATCCTTTACTCTTCCTAGTACGCAGAGTTTCAACTTCAACGCAATTATGTGGTATACGTCTGGTTCTGTAAGGTCCATTGTAAATCAGAAAGAATTTGTGACTCAAGTGTTTCTTCTTCCGTGACAATGAATGAGCTTTTATGAGAACTTTCTGACCAATATACAATTTCTTTGCATTTGCTTTACCGTTTAGTTTCTTCTTTTGTCTGCTGCAGATTTTATATTTTTAATAGCCTAATCAGTTATGTCTGTGTCCAATTTTACGTGTATGCGGGAAAGGTACAAGCTCTCTGATTCTGTTCGGTGGTTCTTCACTCTTCAGTACAAGAATAGGTGGTAAAGCAGTGAAGTCATGAGGCATTTCATTCAGCACGTTTTGAAATAAGTGTAAATATCCGTCCCAATGCTGATGCTTTCTGTGACAAAGTCTGCAAAGCTTATTGATTTCTTTCATAATCCGTTTAGACGGGTTACAATGTGGTGAGTACAATGAAATAAAAACTGGTTTGATTTTATGGTTCCGAAGCATGCGTGACCAAACAGCAGACCTGAATTGTGGTCCGTTATCTGAAATGACTTTACTGATGTGTCCAACTTCACGTAAGAAATTTGTAATAAAGGCCTTGGATACAGACCGTCCAGTTGCTTTACGTAACCGAGTGAAAGAAACAAATTTTGAAGTAAGTTCAACAGCGACTAGAACGTACGAAAATCCATTCGATGTTCTGACAAGGGGTCCCAAGAGATCAACAGCAGCAAATTCTTTTAATTTAGAAGGAATGATAGGAAACAACGGAGCACGATGTGAGATAGTAGATGGTTTCGCCTTTTGACAAAGTTTACAAATAGAGAAGACTCTTCGAATTCTCTTTTCCATATTGATAAAATAACAAGTCGTTCGAAGAATATGATAACATTTTCGTGGACCAAAATGTGCGTAGCTGAAATGAATGTACCAAATGAGCTTATTAACAAAATCGTCAGGAATGCAAAGTACCCATAGCTTGTCATCAACAATGCAGCGTTTGAAGAGTATGTTGTTTCTAACCAGATAATAATGTCGAATCTGAGTGTGCGTCTTTTCATGCCATTTACTTTTGATGTCTTTCAAAATCGGATCTTCATCTTGTTCATGAGCAATGTCCTTTAAAGATGTGGTGATGAAGTTCTCAAAGGCGACTTTCTGAATCTAAAGAATACTGAAATTTTTCTCGAAGTTGCCTTCTGTGTTACTTTTCTCAAGCCCAGCCGGTGCGCGTGACAGTGCGTCCGCAACAATGTTCTCCTTGCTGGGAATGTAGACTATTGTGAAGTGGAGTTCTTGCAGAAACAATGTCCAACGTTTTAACCTTCATGATTCAATTTTGAAGACATAAGAAATTATAATGCACGATGATCACTGTATACTTTTACGTGCTTACCAGAAAGAAAGAAACAATTTGTTAAATGCCCAAACGATAGCTAAAGCTTCTAATTCAGTAAAGGAATAATTTTTTCAGATTTTGTTAGCACTCGGCTATCAAAAGCAATGGTTTTGTGAACAGTAGTGGCATTTTCTATGACTGCTTGAAATAAATGGGCCCAAAGACCGACTTTAGAGGAATCCGTGCTAAGGCAGAAATCTTGCGACAGATCTGGATGAGCTAGTATTGGCGTGTTAAGTAGCGATTCTTTCAAAGAATTGAATTCCAACTGTGCTTGTTCGTCCTAGTTCCAAATAGTATTTTCCCAGTGACAGAACAAAGTTTTGGTGTAACTAGAATTTGCATATTCAGAAAACGACGGTAAAAATTTACGAGACCTAGAAAACTGCGGACTTGTTTTTTGTGGATGGAACTGGAATGGCTCTGAATGCTTCTAACTTTTCAGGATCCTCTGAATGCCTTCAGAAGAAATAATATGTCCCAAAAACTTCACCTTTGTCCTACCGAATTCAGACTTTTCCAAGTTAACTGTAATTCCAGATTCTTCAAAAATACGTAACACACTGTTGAGGATGCGATTATGTTGTTCCCATGAGGCTTCTGCTACTAGAATATCATCCACATACAAGGTGATGTGACGTTTTAAGAAATCAGTTAATATGGAATTTAGCACGCGAATGAACGCTGCCGAAGAAATGTTGAAACCAAAAGGAAGTTTCCGAAACTGATAAATGCCGAAACAAAGAAAAGCTGTGTATTTTCTACATTCTGGATGAAGTTCGATCTGATAAAAGCTCGATCTGAGGTTAATAGAAGACAACACTTTTACACCATTAAAATTTTGAAGAAGTTCTTCCAACGTTTGCGGCCTGTCTGTTTCAGGAATGATGATAGTATTGATTTGTCTCGAATCTAAGACAAGCCTGATAGATCCATATTTCTTCTCAACAACATGTAATGAATTGTTGTATGAGATAACTGCAGGCTCAATATTGCCCTCGTCAACCATAGATTGTATTTCTGTTCTAACACGGTCCCTATAATGTGCCGGAATTACGTATGGTCTAACACAAAATTTAGTATGCTCACAAACACAAAATTGGTATTGAAATCCCTTGATTGTTCCTGTTTTGTGAGTAAAAACTGTGGAATGTGCTTGTAAAATCTCAAAAAGGTCCTGCCTATCAGTGTCATTACAGTTCTTAGTTGTTTGAATTTTATTCTGAATTAACTCTTAAGTATCAAATATGCCGTCGATATCACACCTGTCAGTACTTGCAGAGTGATAGTGTCTAGTTCCGTCGAAAATTCGGAACTGTTGTCTAACAGAAGGTAAAGCCGATTAATTTCCTCGTCTTTTTTTTTGTGTGGTTTTAGGGAGCACAACTTCAACGGTCATTAGCGCCCAGACTACGTTAGGAATGCACCGCGAGGCACAAGTTTAAAACAGCAACTAAAAGGGAAAACACGATAAAAGATCGACAGGCAGAGGATTAAAAAAACAGCATAATCAAATGTCCTTAGACAGGCTGGTCAAGTTGATAAAACGAAGAACGCGAACAGCTGCTCCTGGGTCATCCGCTAAAATGGCATCTAGAGTACATGGCATGCCAAGATCAAGACGCAGTGTAGTAAAATCAGGACAGGACGTTAAAATGTGGCGGACCGTCAGCAATTGCCCAAATGGGCAGAACGGCGCCGGCGCAGCCGTCAGCAGATGGCGATGGCTGAACCGGCAGTGTCCAATTCGTAACTGGGCCAAAACTACCTCCTCCCGCCGAGAGGGGCGTGAGGGGCGTGAGGAGGACGTCCAAGCCTCGGGAAGAGGTTTCAAGGCCCGAAGCTTGTTGTCCGTAAGTGCAGCCCAATCGGCATGCCACAGCGATACAATGCGCTGACCCAGCTACAATCTGATGTAGGGACACAACAAGAAGCTGTCCGAGGCTGGAGGACCGCAGCCTTGGCCGCGGCATCTGCAGCTTCGTTCCCAGGGATACAGACATGGCCAGGAACCCACATAAGGCTAACTGGAGAACCGTCGTCCACCATCTGCTGAAGAGAGCGTTGGATCCGGTGCACGAAAGGGTGAACCGGATACGGATCACTGAGGCTCTGGATGGCGATCAGGAAATCGGAGCATTTGACATAAGCAGAATGTCGGTGGCGGCAGATATAAAGAACAGCCTGGTAGAGAGCAAAGAGCTCACCTGTGAAGACCGAACAATGGCCATGGAGCCGGTATTTGAAACTTTGTGCCCCGACAATAAAAGAACAACCGACCCCGTCATTGGTCTTAGAATCATCTGTATAAATGAAGGTCATATTAATGAACTTCGAACGAAGTTAGACAAAACGGGAGTGGTATACCGAACCGGGGGTAACCTCCTTTGGGAGCGAGCTGAGGTCAAGGTGAACGCGAACCTCAGCCTGGAGCCAAGGTGGCGTGTGGCTCTCGCCCACTCTAAAGGTTGCAGGGAGTGAAAAATCAAGGTGTTGAAGGAGGCGACGAAAGCGAACTCCAGGGGATAGCAGGGCAGAGACATACAACCCGTATTGACGATCGAGAGAGTCGTCAAAAAGGAACGATAAGACGGGTGGTCGGGCATTGACAGTAGCCGACAGGCATACCGACAAAGCAGTATACGCGCCGGTAGATCAGTGGAAATTCACCGGCTTCAGCATGAAGACTCTCGACGGGACTAGTATAAAACGCTCCGATCGCAAGACGTAAACCCCGATGTTGTATGGAGTTGAGGCGGCGTAAGATGGACGGCCGTGCAGAGGAGTATACGAAGCCCCCATAATCCAGCTTTGAGCGGACGATCGACCCATATAGGCGGAGTAGGACGGTTCGATCCGCTCCTCAAGACATACCACTGAGAACACTGAGGACATTTAGAGAACAGGTACAACGGGCAGCCAAATAAGACATGTGGAGACCAGCTAAGTTTCCTGTCAAATGTAAGACCTAAAAATTCTGTTGTCTCCACGAATGGGAGAGCAACGGGACCGAGTCGTAAGGACGGTGGGAGAAACTCTTTGTAGCGCCAAAAGTTAATACAGACAATTCTCGGCAGAAAAACGGAAGCCATTGGCGACACTCCAGGAGTAAAGACAGTCAAGAGAACGCTGGAGACAGCGCTCCAGGAAACAAGTACGCTGCGCGCTGCAATAGATGGTAAAATCGTCCACGAAAAGGGAGCCTGATACATCAGCTGGGAGGCAATCCATTATTGGATTGATCGCTATGGCTAAGAGAGCGACGCTCAAAACTGAGCCCTGTGGCACCCCATTCTCCTGGCGAAAGGTTTCTGACAGGACAGAACCCACACGTACCCTGAACTGTCGATCCATTAAAAAGGAACGAATAAAAAGAGGGAGGCGACCGTGAAGGCCCCATGTATGCATGGTGCGGAGAATGCCCGCCCTCCAACAGGTGTCTTAAGCCTTCTCCAAATCAAAGACCACAGCCGCGGTCGGGCGCTTCCGCAGAAGTTATTCATAATGAAGGTCGACAAGGTAACCAGATGGTCAACAGCAGAGTGGCGCCTACGAAATCCACATTGCACATTGGTAAGTAGGCGTCGAGATTCGAGCAGCCAAACCAAACGAGAGTTGACCTTACAGACCTTACAGACCTTACAGACCTTACAGACCTTACAGACCTTACAGACCTTACAGACCTTACAGACCTTACAGACCTTACAGACCTTACAGACCTTACAGACCTTACAGACCTTACAGACCTTACAGACCTTACAGACCTTACAGACCTTACAGACCTTACAGACCTTACAGACCTTACAGACCTTACAGACCTTACAGACCTTACAGACCTTACAGACCTTACAGACCTTACAGACCTTACAGACCTTACAGACCTTACAGACCTTACAGACCTTACAGACCTTACAGACCTTACAGACCTTACAGACCTTACAGACCTTACAGACCTTACAGACCTTACAGACCTTACAGACCTTACAGACCTTACAGACCTTACAGACCTTACAGACCTTACAGACCTTACAGACCTTACAGACCTTACAGACCTTACAGACCTTACAGACCTTACAGACCTTACAGACCTTACAGACCTTACAGACCTTAGTGCCAGATAGCCGGTGCAGGCTACCCCAGACAACAGAACGAGTAAAACCGTTGAAGGTGCTTGTGAAAGCAGCCCAGCTGGCTTTCTTGCTTTCTTTAATAATACGACGGCACTGCGCACGTAATCGTTTATTAGTGATACAATTCGCCGCTGTAGGGTGGCGTTTAAAGGTGGGTAAAGCACGTCGACGAGCACGTAAAGCGTCTCTACATGCTGCGGTCCACCAGGGGACCGGTACGCGATGTGGAGGAAAAGTAGTGTGAGGGATGGAATATTCAGCAGCAGTGAGAATGACTTCCGTGAGGTGTGCGATTTGACTATCGCAGCTTGTGAAGGTTTGATCCTGAAAGGTCGCCCTGGAAGAGAAGAGCCTCCAGTCTGCTTCGGAGATGTTCCAACTAGTTGAGCACGGAGAGGGGGTATGATGCAGGAGATGGATGACACACGGGAAGTGGTCGCTCGAATATGTATCAGACAGGTCATACCACTCAAACCGGCGTGCAAGTTGGGTAGTACATATAGCGGTCTAAATGGGAATAGGTGTGAGATGTGTCCGAAAGAAAAGTAGGGGCGCCAGTATTGAGGCAGACAAGATTGAGCTGGTTGAAAAGGTCTGCTAACAGGGAGCCCCTCGGGCAGGATGCTGGAGAGCACCAAAGGGGTTGGTGGGCATTGAAGTCTCCAGTTAACAAAAATGGTGCAGGTATCTGAGCAATAATTTGCATCATGTCTGCCCTCGTAACTGCAGACGACGATGGAGTGTAAACGGTACAAATGGTAAATGAAAAAGTGGGGAGAGTAATTCGGATGGCAACTGCCAGCAGGCCGGTGTGCAATGTGATGGGATCGTAGTAAATATCCAGGACCAGTAACATAGCCCCTCCATGAGCCGGAATACCTACCAAAGTGGGTAGGTCAAAACGCACAGAGGTGTAGTGTGCCAAGGCAATGTGATCGCATGGGCGTAGCTTCGTTTCCTGGAGGGCTACGACGAGCGGACGGTGCAAGCGGAGCAGCAACTTCAAGTCCTCTCGGTTGGAGCGAATGCTGCGAATATTCCAGTGAATAAATGCCATCGTGAGAAGAAAAGGAAGATGAAAGAAAGATGAAAGAAAGGGTCACCTCGAAGGCCGCTGAGGGCCTGGCTTCGAGCGAGCACTGCCGCCGCTATCAGTAGGCGGACAGTCATCGTCCATTGGTTCTAGAGGTTCATCGGCCATCTCGTTAAGATGGCCGGGAGGAGGAGCTTCCTTCGTCGGTGAACGGCCAGATGTTCGGCTACCAGCGGTGGGGCCAGGCGAAACGGATGACGGCCTGGGGCGGCAACCGCTGGGTGGCGCAGGAGAAGAAATGCGCCGTGGCGGAGGAGAACTGTGCTTCCTATGAGCCTTCTTGGAAGGTCGTTTAGTGGAAGTACTGGTCGACGGCTGGGAGTTCGAGGTACGTAGGAAGGCTCCACGGGACGGTTCCTTCTTGAAGGCCCGTGCATCTGACTTCTGGGTCTTCGTCTTGGCAGGAGCTGATGAAGGTGCTTGTGTCTGAGGGATGACAGGAGGAAGAGGAGACGTCGACCGCGCGATCTTAGCACTGGCCGAACGGACGACCGTGGTGCTGAAGGTCAGATCGCATGTCTGCGTCGCCACCTCCCTGGTAGTCCGAGGAGAGGCGAGGACATTACTGTATTTTCCAGCTGGGAGCAGCGTGGGCTTCTTACTAGCAAATAGCTTGCGAGCAGCCGAGGTGGACACTTTCTCTTTGACCCGAATTTCTTGGATACAGCGTTCTTCCTTGTAGATGGGACAGTCCCGGGAGGACGCTGCATGGTTACCCTGACAGTTCACACAACGAGGAGACGGAGGTGGACAGTCACCCTCATGGTCATCCCTGCCACAAGTGACACATTTAGCCGCATTGGAACAAGACTGGCGAGTGTGATTAAAACGCTGACACTGGTAGCAGCGCGTAGGTGTCGGGACATAGGGGCGAACAGAAAACCTCGTAGCCCGCTTTGATACACTATCAAAGGTCAAAAAGTGTCCAGGTCGGTACAAGGTCATTGTTGACCTTTTTCATGACCCTATGGACAGCCGTCACGCCCTGCTCCGCGAGGAAAGACCGAATCTCCGCGTCAGTCAATCCGTCGAGTGAGAGTATATACCATACCACGAGACGAATTCAAAGTGCGGTGAGCCTCCACCCGGACAGGGAACGTGTACAGGAGTGTGGCCCGAAGCAGTTTTTGTACCTGAAAGGCGCTCTCAGTTTCTAGTAACAAGGTACCATTACGCAACCTGGTACACGACTTGACAGATCCGGCTATGGCATCTACGCCCTTCTGGATAACGAAAGGGTTGACAGAGGAAAAATCCTTGCCGTCCTCAGATCGAGAAACTACGAGGAATTGTGGGGCAGGCGGTAGTACTTTTGTCACTGGTGGCTGGTCAAGTTTCCGTTTATGGGCAGAAGTCGGGAGAGAAGAAGAGAAATCCATTGCGGAGGAATCCCCCATGATTGCCAGCGTCTCCGATGGCGCGCTCCTTCCTTGTGGGGACCCTCTCAGAGGGCACTCCCGCCTTAGGTGAATGTTTACACCTCAGGTCACACCTCCCGAGAAACAGACGGAGGGACCAATCGGCATGGTCAGAAGGTATCAGCTCAGGCAATCACCCCTCCCTGGGCCTGGCCTTTACAGGGGGTACGTGCGTGCCTTACTTGTCTACCCAGGGCGGGGAACTACGCGTTACCCCGTCACCGGCTACGCGTACGAACACATGGGTCGGCCTTCAGGCGCGCACAGGGAGGAAGGAAGAAGAGGAAAAAGAAGAGGGAGAGAGAGGACAGACTGTCTCAAACGCAGAGACCACAGAAGGCAAGGGACAGAAGGCAAGGGACAGAAGGCAAGGGACAGAAGGCAAGGGACAGAAGGCAAGGGACAGAAGGCAAGGGACAGAAGGCAAGGGACAGAAGGCAAGGGACAGAAGGCAAGGGACAGAAGGCAAGGGACAGAAGGCAAGGGACAGAAGGCAAGGGACAGAAGGCAAGGGACAGAAGGCAAGGGACAGAAGGCAAGGGACAGAAGGCAAGGGACAGAAGGCAAGGGACAGAAGGCAAGGGACAGAAGGCAAGGGACAGAAGGCAAGGGACAGAAGGCAAGGGACAGAAGGCAAGGGACAGAAGGCAAGGGACAGAAGGCAAGGGACAGAAGGCAAGGGACAGAAGGCAAGGGACAGAAGGCAAGGGACAGAAGGCAAGGGACAGAAGGCAAGGGACAGAAGGCAAGGGACAGAAGGCAAGGGACAGAAGGCAAGGGACAGAAGGCAAGGGACAGAAGGCAAGGGACAGAAGGCAAGGGACAGAAGGCAAGGGACAGAAGGCAAGGGACAGAAGGCAAGGGACAGAAGGCAAGGGACAGAAGGCAAGGGACAGAAGGCAAGGGACAGAAGGCAAGGGACAGAAGGCAAGGGACAGAAGGCAAGGGACAGAAGGCAAGGGACAGAAGGCAAGGGACAGAAGGCAAGGGACAGAAGGCAAGGGACAGAAGGCAAGGGACAGAAGGCAAGGGACAGAAGGCAAGGGACAGAAGGCAAGGGACAGAAGGCAAGGGACAGAAGGCAAGGGACAGAAGGCAAGGGACAGAAGGCAAGGGACAGAAGGCAAGGGACAGAAGGCAAGGGACAGAAGGCAAGGGACAGAAGGCAAGGGACAGAAGGCAAGGGACAGAAGGCAAGGGACAGAAGGCAAGGGACAGAAGGCAAGGGACAGAAGGCAAGGGACAGAAGGCAAGGGACAGAAGGCAAGGGACAGAAGGCAAGGGACAGAAGGCAAGGGACAGAAGGCAAGGGACAGAAGGCAAGGGACAGAAGGCAAGGGACAGAAGGCAAGGGACAGAAGGCAAGGGACAGAAGGCAAGGGACAGAAGGCAAGGGACAGAAGGCAAGGGACAGAAGGCAAGGGACAGAAGGCAAGGGACAGAAGGCAAGGGACAGAAGGCAAGGGACAGAAGGCAAGGGACAGAAGGCAAGGGACAGAAGGCAAGGGACAGAAGGCAAGGGACAGAAGGCAAGGGACAGAAGGCAAGGGACAGAAGGCAAGGGACAGAAGGCAAGGGACAGAAGGCAAGGGACAGAAGGCAAGGGACAGAAGGCAAGGGACAGAAGGCAAGGGACAGAAGGCAAGGGACAGAAGGCAAGGGACAGAAGGCAAGGGACAGAAGGCAAGGGACAGAAGGCAAGGGACAGAAGGCAAGGGACAGAAGGCAAGGGACAGAAGGCAAGGGACAGAAGGCAAGGGACAGAAGGCAAGGGACAGAAGGCAAGGGACAGAAGGCAAGGGACAGAAGGCAAGGGACAGAAGGCAAGGGACAGAAGGCAAGGGACAGAAGGCAAGGGACAGAAGGCAAGGGACAGAAGGCAAGGGACAGAAGGCAAGGGACAGAAGGCAAGGGACAGAAGGCAAGGGACAGAAGGCAAGGGACAGAAGGCAAGGGACAGAAGGCAAGGGACAGAAGGCAAGGGACAGAAGGCAAGGGACAGAAGGCAAGGGACAGAAGGCAAGGGACAGAAGGCAAGGGACAGAAGGCAAGGGACAGAAGGCAAGGGACAGAAGGCAAGGGACAGAAGGCAAGGGACAGAAGGCAAGGGACAGAAGGCAAGGGACAGAAGGCAAGGGACAGAAGGCAAGGGACAGAAGGCAAGGGACAGAAGGCAAGGGACAGAAGGCAAGGGACAGAAGGCAAGGGACAGAAGGCAAGGGACAGAAGGCAAGGGACAGAAGGCAAGGGACAGAAGGCAAGGGACAGAAGGCAAGGGACAGAAGGCAAGGGACAGAAGGCAAGGGACAGAAGGCAAGGGACAGAAGGCAAGGGACAGAAGGCAAGGGACAGAAGGCAAGGGACAGAAGGCAAGGGACAGAAGGCAAGGGACAGAAGGCAAGGGACAGAAGGCAAGGGACAGAAGGCAAGGGACAGAAGGCAAGGGACAGAAGGCAAGGGACAGAAGGCAAGGGACAGAAGGCAAGGGACAGAAGGCAAGGGACAGAAGGCAAGGGACAGAAGGCAAGGGACAGAAGGCAAGGGACAGAAGGCAAGGGACAGAAGGCAAGGGACAGAAGGCAAGGGACAGAAGGCAAGGGACAGAAGGCAAGGGACAGAAGGCAAGGGACAGAAGGCAAGGGACAGAAGGCAAGGGACAGAAGGCAAGGGACAGAAGGCAAGGGACAGAAGGCAAGGGACAGAAGGCAAGGGACAGAAGGCAAGGGACAGAAGGCAAGGGACAGAAGGCAAGGGACAGAAGGCAAGGGACAGAAGGCAAGGGACAGAAGGCAAGGGACAGAAGGCAAGGGACAGAAGGCAAGGGACAGAAGGCAAGGGACAGAAGGCAAGGGACAGAAGGCAAGGGACAGAAGGCAAGGGACAGAAGGCAAGGGACAGAAGGCAAGGGACAGAAGGCAAGGGACAGAAGGCAAGGGACAGAAGGCAAGGGACAGAAGGCAAGGGACAGAAGGCAAGGGACAGAAGGCAAGGGACAGAAGGCAAGGGACAGAAGGCAAGGGACAGAAGGCAAGGGACAGAAGGCAAGGGACAGAAGGCAAGGGACAGAAGGCAAGGGACAGAAGGCAAGGGACAGAAGGCAAGGGACAGAAGGCAAGGGACAGAAGGCAAGGGACAGAAGGCAAGGGACAGAAGGCAAGGGACAGAAGGCAAGGGACAGAAGGCAAGGGACAGAAGGCAAGGGACAGAAGGCAAGGGACAGAAGGCAAGGGACAGAAGGCAAGGGACAGAAGGCAAGGGACAGAAGGCAAGGGACAGAAGGCAAGGGACAGAAGGCAAGGGACAGAAGGCAAGGGACAGAAGGCAAGGGACAGAAGGCAAGGGACAGAAGGCAAGGGACAGAAGGCAAGGGACAGAAGGCAAGGGACAGAAGGCAAGGGACAGAAGGCAAGGGACAGAAGGCAAGGGACAGAAGGCAAGGGACAGAAGGCAAGGGACAGAAGGCAAGGGACAGAAGGCAAGGGACAGAAGGCAAGGGACAGAAGGCAAGGGACAGAAGGCAAGGGACAGAAGGCAAGGGACAGAAGGCAAGGGACAGAAGGCAAGGGACAGAAGGCAAGGGACAGAAGGCAAGGGACAGAAGGCAAGGGACAGAAGGCAAGGGACAGAAGGCAAGGGACAGAAGGCAAGGGACAGAAGGCAAGGGACAGAAGGCAAGGGACAGAAGGCAAGGGACAGAAGGCAAGGGACAGAAGGCAAGGGACAGAAGGCAAGGGACAGAAGGCAAGGGACAGAAGGCAAGGGACAGAAGGCAAGGGACAGAAGGCAAGGGACAGAAGGCAAGGGACAGAAGGCAAGGGACAGAAGGCAAGGGACAGAAGGCAAGGGACAGAAGGCAAGGGACAGAAGGCAAGGGACAGAAGGCAAGGGACAGAAGGCAAGGGACAGAAGGCAAGGGACAGAAGGCAAGGGACAGAAGGCAAGGGACAGAAGGCAAGGGACAGAAGGCAAGGGACAGAAGGCAAGGGACAGAAGGCAAGGGACAGAAGGCAAGGGACAGAAGGCAAGGGACAGAAGGCAAGGGACAGAAGGCAAGGGACAGAAGGCAAGGGACAGAAGGCAAGGGACAGAAGGCAAGGGACAGAAGGCAAGGGACAGAAGGCAAGGGACAGAAGGCAAGGGACAGAAGGCAAGGGACAGAAGGCAAGGGACAGAAGGCAAGGGACAGAAGGCAAGGGACAGAAGGCAAGGGACAGAAGGCAAGGGACAGAAGGCAAGGGACAGAAGGCAAGGGACAGAAGGCAAGGGACAGAAGGCAAGGGACAGAAGGCAAGGGACAGAAGGCAAGGGACAGAAGGCAAGGGACAGAAGGCAAGGGACAGAAGGCAAGGGACAGAAGGCAAGGGACAGAAGGCAAGGGACAGAAGGCAAGGGACAGAAGGCAAGGGACAGAAGGCAAGGGACAGAAGGCAAGGGACAGAAGGCAAGGGACAGAAGGCAAGGGACAGAAGGCAAGGGACAGAAGGCAAGGGACAGAAGGCAAGGGACAGAAGGCAAGGGACAGAAGGCAAGGGACAGAAGGCAAGGGACAGAAGGCAAGGGACAGAAGGCAAGGGACAGAAGGCAAGGGACAGAAGGCAAGGGACAGAAGGCAAGGGACAGAAGGCAAGGGACAGAAGGCAAGGGACAGAAGGCAAGGGACAGAAGGCAAGGGACAGAAGGCAAGGGACAGAAGGCAAGGGACAGAAGGCAAGGGACAGAAGGCAAGGGACAGAAGGCAAGGGACAGAAGGCAAGGGACAGAAGGCAAGGGACAGAAGGCAAGGGACAGAAGGCAAGGGACAGAAGGCAAGGGACAGAAGGCAAGGGACAGAAGGCAAGGGACAGAAGGCAAGGGACAGAAGGCAAGGGACAGAAGGCAAGGGACAGAAGGCAAGGGACAGAAGGCAAGGGACAGAAGGCAAGGGACAGAAGGCAAGGGACAGAAGGCAAGGGACAGAAGGCAAGGGACAGAAGGCAAGGGACAGAAGGCAAGGGACAGAAGGCAAGGGACAGAAGGCAAGGGACAGAAGGCAAGGGACAGAAGGCAAGGGACAGAAGGCAAGGGACAGAAGGCAAGGGACAGAAGGCAAGGGACAGAAGGCAAGGGACAGAAGGCAAGGGACAGAAGGCAAGGGACAGAAGGCAAGGGACAGAAGGCAAGGGACAGAAGGCAAGGGACAGAAGGCAAGGGACAGAAGGCAAGGGACAGAAGGCAAGGGACAGAAGGCAAGGGACAGAAGGCAAGGGACAGAAGGCAAGGGACAGAAGGCAAGGGACAGAAGGCAAGGGACAGAAGGCAAGGGACAGAAGGCAAGGGACAGAAGGCAAGGGACAGAAGGCAAGGGACAGAAGGCAAGGGACAGAAGGCAAGGGACAGAAGGCAAGGGACAGAAGGCAAGGGACAGAAGGCAAGGGACAGAAGGCAAGGGACAGAAGGCAAGGGACAGAAGGCAAGGGACAGAAGGCAAGGGACAGAAGGCAAGGGACAGAAGGCAAGGGACAGAAGGCAAGGGACAGAAGGCAAGGGACAGAAGGCAAGGGACAGAAGGCAAGGGACAGAAGGCAAGGGACAGAAGGCAAGGGACAGAAGGCAAGGGACAGAAGGCAAGGGACAGAAGGCAAGGGACAGAAGGCAAGGGACAGAAGGCAAGGGACAGAAGGCAAGGGACAGAAGGCAAGGGACAGAAGGCAAGGGACAGAAGGCAAGGGACAGAAGGCAAGGGACAGAAGGCAAGGGACAGAAGGCAAGGGACAGAAGGCAAGGGACAGAAGGCAAGGGACAGAAGGCAAGGGACAGAAGGCAAGGGACAGAAGGCAAGGGACAGAAGGCAAGGGACAGAAGGCAAGGGACAGAAGGCAAGGGACAGAAGGCAAGGGACAGAAGGCAAGGGACAGAAGGCAAGGGACAGAAGGCAAGGGACAGAAGGCAAGGGACAGAAGGCAAGGGACAGAAGGCAAGGGACAGAAGGCAAGGGACAGAAGGCAAGGGACAGAAGGCAAGGGACAGAAGGCAAGGGACAGAAGGCAAGGGACAGAAGGCAAGGGACAGAAGGCAAGGGACAGAAGGCAAGGGACAGAAGGCAAGGGACAGAAGGCAAGGGACAGAAGGCAAGGGACAGAAGGCAAGGGACAGAAGGCAAGGGACAGAAGGCAAGGGACAGAAGGCAAGGGACAGAAGGCAAGGGACAGAAGGCAAGGGACAGAAGGCAAGGGACAGAAGGCAAGGGACAGAAGGCAAGGGACAGAAGGCAAGGGACAGAAGGCAAGGGACAGAAGGCAAGGGACAGAAGGCAAGGGACAGAAGGCAAGGGACAGAAGGCAAGGGACAGAAGGCAAGGGACAGAAGGCAAGGGACAGAAGGCAAGGGACAGAAGGCAAGGGACAGAAGGCAAGGGACAGAAGGCAAGGGACAGAAGGCAAGGGACAGAAGGCAAGGGACAGAAGGCAAGGGACAGAAGGCAAGGGACAGAAGGCAAGGGACAGAAGGCAAGGGACAGAAGGCAAGGGACAGAAGGCAAGGGACAGAAGGCAAGGGACAGAAGGCAAGGGACAGAAGGCAAGGGACAGAAGGCAAGGGACAGAAGGCAAGGGACAGAAGGCAAGGGACAGAAGGCAAGGGACAGAAGGCAAGGGACAGAAGGCAAGGGACAGAAGGCAAGGGACAGAAGGCAAGGGACAGAAGGCAAGGGACAGAAGGCAAGGGACAGAAGGCAAGGGACAGAAGGCAAGGGACAGAAGGCAAGGGACAGAAGGCAAGGGACAGAAGGCAAGGGACAGAAGGCAAGGGACAGAAGGCAAGGGACAGAAGGCAAGGGACAGAAGGCAAGGGACAGAAGGCAAGGGACAGAAGGCAAGGGACAGAAGGCAAGGGACAGAAGGCAAGGGACAGAAGGCAAGGGACAGAAGGCAAGGGACAGAAGGCAAGGGACAGAAGGCAAGGGACAGAAGGCAAGGGACAGAAGGCAAGGGACAGAAGGCAAGGGACAGAAGGCAAGGGACAGAAGGCAAGGGACAGAAGGCAAGGGACAGAAGGCAAGGGACAGAAGGCAAGGGACAGAAGGCAAGGGACAGAAGGCAAGGGACAGAAGGCAAGGGACAGAAGGCAAGGGACAGAAGGCAAGGGACAGAAGGCAAGGGACAGAAGGCAAGGGACAGAAGGCAAGGGACAGAAGGCAAGGGACAGAAGGCAAGGGACAGAAGGCAAGGGACAGAAGGCAAGGGACAGAAGGCAAGGGACAGAAGGCAAGGGACAGAAGGCAAGGGACAGAAGGCAAGGGACAGAAGGCAAGGGACAGAAGGCAAGGGACAGAAGGCAAGGGACAGAAGGCAAGGGACAGAAGGCAAGGGACAGAAGGCAAGGGACAGAAGGCAAGGGACAGAAGGCAAGGGACAGAAGGCAAGGGACAGAAGGCAAGGGACAGAAGGCAAGGGACAGAAGGCAAGGGACAGAAGGCAAGGGACAGAAGGCAAGGGACAGAAGGCAAGGGACAGAAGGCAAGGGACAGAAGGCAAGGGACAGAAGGCAAGGGACAGAAGGCAAGGGACAGAAGGCAAGGGACAGAAGGCAAGGGACAGAAGGCAAGGGACAGAAGGCAAGGGACAGAAGGCAAGGGACAGAAGGCAAGGGACAGAAGGCAAGGGACAGAAGGCAAGGGACAGAAGGCAAGGGACAGAAGGCAAGGGACAGAAGGCAAGGGACAGAAGGCAAGGGACAGAAGGCAAGGGACAGAAGGCAAGGGACAGAAGGCAAGGGACAGAAGGCAAGGGACAGAAGGCAAGGGACAGAAGGCAAGGGACAGAAGGCAAGGGACAGAAGGCAAGGGACAGAAGGCAAGGGACAGAAGGCAAGGGACAGAAGGCAAGGGACAGAAGGCAAGGGACAGAAGGCAAGGGACAGAAGGCAAGGGACAGAAGGCAAGGGACAGAAGGCAAGGGACAGAAGGCAAGGGACAGAAGGCAAGGGACAGAAGGCAAGGGACAGAAGGCAAGGGACAGAAGGCAAGGGACAGAAGGCAAGGGACAGAAGGCAAGGGACAGAAGGCAAGGGACAGAAGGCAAGGGACAGAAGGCAAGGGACAGAAGGCAAGGGACAGAAGGCAAGGGACAGAAGGCAAGGGACAGAAGGCAAGGGACAGAAGGCAAGGGACAGAAGGCAAGGGACAGAAGGCAAGGGACAGAAGGCAAGGGACAGAAGGCAAGGGACAGAAGGCAAGGGACAGAAGGCAAGGGACAGAAGGCAAGGGACAGAAGGCAAGGGACAGAAGGCAAGGGATAGAAGGCAAGGGACAGAAGGCAAGGGATAGAAGGCAAGGGATAGAAGGCAAGGGATAGAAGGCAAGGGATAGAAGGCAAGGGATAGAAGGCAAGGGATAGAAGGCAAGGGATAGAAGGCAAGGGATAGAAGGCAAGGGATAGAAGGCAAGGGATAGAAGGCAAGGGATAGAAGGCAAGGGATAGAAGGCAAGGGATAGAAGGCAAGGGATAGAAGGCAAGGGATAGAAGGCAAGGGATAGAAGGCAAGGGATAGAAGGCAAGGGAAACAGTAAGGAAGACAGTGAGATGAAGAAGAACAAAGTAAGGAACCAACCAAAGGAAGGAAGAAACAAGTGAAAAACCAAAATGACCGCAAATATAGGTCGTGGAACCGTCCGTCTCCAGATGCAGGCGCTAACTACCCCCTTGAGGGGGAGGGACTCCTTTTAGTCGCCTCTTACGACAGGCAGGAATACCTCAGGCCTTTTCTAATCCTCGGACCCGCAGGGGGACTCGTCATGGTTTGAGAGCCAATCTTCAAACTTCGCAGCTATTGACTTACCTTCTTTCTCTAAACTTATTTCAGCATCGTGAAAGTTTAAGATTGCTTTGTATTCATTCAAAAAGTCTACTCCCAATATAATTTCCGTCGACAATAATGGAACAATAAGAAATTTCATAGAGAAGCTGTGGCTTTCACAAAAGAATTCTAGGTTGGTTTGTTGGCGTACATCTACACTTTTTCCAACGATTGCACCTTGTAATTTAATCTTACGTAACGGAAGTGTGGGGCAAATGTTCGATTTGCATTTGCTAAAGGCTGTTTAATTACTGAAATGGGGCTGCCAGAGTCCAGTACTGCCACAAATTTTACGTCATTTACTGTAATGTGAATCACAGGATATGCAATGTTATGTTTTACGTCCTGTTCCTGAAGTATGATGTCCCTAATGTCTTCCATTTTTACGTAATTACTAGCCACAGCGGCTATGTCGTCAGCTTCGTAAGTACGTTTTGTGGGTGCCAGCAGTGTGAGTCATTGCCTATTGTCTCTTTGTTGGCACGCGTCGTTATTGGGATTTGCAGATCTAACTTCTACAAATTCACCTTGTCGAGAGGGCCCTGCCCTGTTTGAATCCCGCCAGTTCTGATGAAATTCAGGTGTGTCGTTTTGTCGGTAGTTTACATACTTTTTTGTCGTTCATGTGGTGGAGAATTTCACCCGGAATCGTAACTGCGTGGTGGACCGTTGCGTATGACGTTATTCTGTCTCCCTTGATAATTATCTTGGCTTCCATATTGTCTGTTTCTCTGATTGTTTTTCTGATTGCGTCTGTGATAGCCATTACCGCAGAGAGATGATCTTTCCCTGTAATTATTACTACTCCGCCAACGGTTGTCATACGGGTGGTGTGTTTTGGTCACGATTTAGGTTGTAAGAATAGCCTTGTGTCAAGTTATTTCTTTCCTCGCGGAATTGTGACGGATGTGACCTGTACTTTTGTTCCTGTTTTCGCGTTCCGCGATCGTCAGTGTCAATTTCCAATTCTTGTAACAGTCCCTGAAAAGCTTCAATGTCGTCTTTGCAACGTTGTGCCAAAATAATATGTCGTAAATGTTCAGGTAAATTGATTAAGCAAACGCGGATGAGTTCTCAGGGGCTGTATGTGTTTGACAGGTACTGAGTCTTCAAAATATTTCACAAGACTGGAAAATTCATATTGTTCGAAATGTTTCATCATTATGATGCTATGTTTTACTCGGTATTGTGTAGCTTGAGACCAATATGCTGAGAGGAAGGCATGATAAAATTCTCCTTCACTGTGGCAATCGTGAATGACCGATCGCTTTCTTACAGCTGGTTCATTCTCTAAATAGCCAAACACAAATTCTAATCTGTGCTCTAATGACCTGTTGGGAGGAAAACAATGAGAGGATTGATGAAGCCACGCTTGTGGATGGATGTCGTAGCCGTAATTCTGAAGTGTTTTGAATTTACGTGTAGTAATAAAGAGCTTATAGTCAAAATACCGACAACGATAGTTCAGGTATACATGCCGACGTCGCAAGCTGAAGATGAACAGATAGAGAAAGTGTATGAGGATATTGAAAGGGTAATGCAGTATGTAAAGGGGGACGAAAATCTAATAGTCATGGGCGACTGGAATGCAGTTGTACGGGAAGGAGTAGAAGAGAAGGTTACAGGAGAATATGGGCTTGGGACAAGAAATTAAAGAGGAGAAAGACTAATTGAGTTCTGTAACAAGTTTAAGCTAGTAATAGCGAATACCCTGTTCAAGAGTCACAAGAGGAGGAGGTATACTTGGAAAAGGCCGGGAGATACGGGAAGATTTCAATCAGATTACATCATGGTCAGACAGAGATTCCGAAATCAGATACTGGATTGTAAGGCGTACCCAGGAGCAGATATAGACTCAGATCACAATATAGTAGTGATGAAGAGTAGGCTGAAGTTCAAGACAATCAGGAAGAATCAATACGCAAAGAAGTGGGATACGGAAGTACTAAGGAATGACGAGATACGTTTGAAGTTATCTAACGCTACAGATACAGCAATAAGGAATAGCGCAGTAGGCAGTACAGTTGAAGAGGAATGGACATCTCTAAAAAGGGCCACCACAGAAGGAAAACATAGGTACAAAGAAGGTAGCTGCTAAGAAACCATGGGTAACAGAAGAAATACTTCAGTCGATTGATGAAAGGACGAAGTACAAACATGTTCCGGGAAAATCAGGAATACAGAAATACAAGTCGCTGAGGAATGAAATAAATAGGAAGTGCAGGGAAGCTAAGAAGAAATGGCTGCAGGAAAAATGTGAAGACATCGAAAAAGATATGATTGTCGGAAGGACAGACTCAGCATACAGGAAAGTCAAAACAACCTTTGGTGACACTAAAAGCAACGGTGGTAACATTAAGAGTGCAACGGGAATTCCACTGTTAAATGCAGAAGAGAGAGCAGATAGGTGGAAAGAATACATTGAAAGCCTCTATGAGGGTGAAAATTTGATGTGATAGAAGAAGAAACAGTTTAGAAGAGATAGGGGACCCAGTATTAGAATCGGAATTTAAAAGAGCTTTGGAGGACTTACGGTCAAATAAGGCAGAAGGGATGGATAACATTCCATCACAGTTTCTGAAGTCATTGGGGGAAGTGGCAACAAATCGACTATTCACGTTGGTGTGTAGAATATATGAGTCTGGCGACATACCATCTGACTTTCGGAAAATCATCATCCACACAATTCCGAAGACGGCAAGAGCTGACAAGTGCGAGAATTATCGCACAATCAGCTTAACAGCTCATGCATCGAAGCTGCTCACAAGAATAATATACAGAAGAATGGAAAAGAAAATTGAGAATGCGCTAGGTGACGATCAGTTTGGCTTTAGGAAAAGTAAAGGGACGAGAGAGGCAATTATGACGTTACGGCTAATAATGGAAGCAAGGCTAAAGAAAAATCAAGACACTTTCATAGGATTTGTCGACCTGGAAAAAGCGTTCGACAATATAAAATGGTGCAAGCTGATCGAGATTCTGAAAAAAGTAGGGGTAAGCTATAGGGAGAGACGGGTCATATACGATATGTACAACAACCAAGAGGGAATAATAAGAGCGGACGATCAGGAACGAAGTGCCCGTATTAAGAAGGGTGTAAGACAAGGCTGTAGCCTTTCGCCCCTACTCTTGAATCTGTACATCGAGAAAGCAATGATGGAAATAAAAGAAAGGTTCAGGAGTGGAATTAAAATACAAGGTGAAAGGATATCAATGATACGATTCGCTGATGACATTGCTATCCTGAGTGAAAGTGAAGAAGAATTAAATGATCTGCTGAACGGAATGAACAGTCTAATGAGTACACATTATGGTTTGAGAGTAAATCGGAGAAAGACGAAGGTAATGAGAAGTAGTAGAAATGAGAACAGCGAGAAACTTAACATCAGGATTGATGGTCACGAAGTCAATGAAGTTAAGGAATTCTGCTACCTAGGCAGTAAAATGACCAATTACGGACGGAGCAAGGAGGACATCAAAAGCAGACTCGCTATGGCAAAAAAGGCATTTCTGGCCAAGAGAAGTCTACTAATATCAAATACGGCCTTAATTTGAGGAAGAAATATTTGAGGAAGAAATTTCTGAGGATTTACGTCTGGAGTACAGCATTGTATGGTAGTGAAACATGGACTGTGGGAAAACCGGAACAGAAGAGAATCGAAGCATTTGAGATGTGGTGCTATAGACGAATGTTGAAAATTAGGTGGACTGATAAGGTAAGGAATGAGGAGGTTCTACGCAGAATCGGAGAGGAAAGGAATATGTGGAAAACACTGATAAGGAGAAGGGACAGGATGATAGGACATCTGCTAAGACATGAGGGAATGACTTCCATGGTACTAGAGGGAGCTGTAGAGTGCAAAAACTGTAGGGGAAGACAGAGATTGGAATACGTCAAGCAAATAATTGCAGACGTAGGTTGTAAGTGCTACTCTGAGATGAAGAGGTTAGCACAGGAGTGGAATTCGTGGCGGGCCGCATCAAACCAGTCAGTAGACTGATGAAAAGAAATAAAGAAAGTCAAAATAATCATGTCGGCGAGTCGCATATCGGTCACTTACTTCGTTTCGGCGGTTCCATCTCAAAATTCGGTGCACCTTGCTAATTTCTTTCAGAATTTCCGAAGTGCCCTGTATTATTTTGTGGCTGTTCCGTATTTCTATGTCCCTCTTCCCGTATTGGAGCGCGAGTGTCCTCTGAAATAGGTAATTCTTGTATTACCTGTGTCAGCTGATCTTGTACTTCCCGGATTTCTCTTTGGTGTTGCGTATTAATTTGATTCTGATTTTGTTTGAATTTCCTGATTTGTTCGCACTCTTCTGTGTCATTAAAGACTTTCGGTTTTGTGTCATTAAAGACTTTCGGTTTTGTGTCATTAAAGACTATCGGTTTTGTGTCATTAAAGACTATCGGTTTTGTGTCATTAAAGACTATCGGTTTTGTGTCATTAAAGACTATCGGTTTTGTGTCATTCAGAGTATCATCTACCTTCGTAGATAAATTATTTAGCTGATCCGAAAGTTCAACTACTTTCTCTGATAATGAACTAATTTCCTCCATGTGTCTTTCTGAACCAATTTTGAGAGTATCTACTGTATCCTTTAAGTTTTCCTGAGTTTTTGCAAGTTGCATAACCGAATCGGTAGATGCAACTGAGTCAATTTTAGCTCGCAAGGTCTCATGATTTTCATGAACAATAGTTTGCAGTTTTTATGGCTGCTTCGTTATTCTGTAATGGATTTTCATGCCGCGAAAAAATGGGTTGAAAATGCTCACAAATTTGTGTTTTTACGTCATTACAGACCTTTTGACATTTCGATTCAATGTCATGTAACTCTGCAGTTAAATATTCACGTGTTTGTTCAAGCGTGGTGTCTAACTTCCGAAGATTGTTCCATTGTGTCTAACTTTTGAAGCTTTTGCTGTGTTTGTCTCTGATTTTGTTCCATTTGTTGCATTAATTGCAATAATAATGTATTAGTGTCTGGAATCTGTTTCTCTATGCTTTTTGACAGTGCATTTTCACCGGCAACATTCACATTTTGACAAGCAGAAAATGTTTCTTGAGTCATTTGAGAAAACGGTGAGGGCCCAAAACCCGAGTCTACAGTATTTGCAATATTTTGTTCTGTCATTTCGGATTCCTGAGGCGAGCTGTTGCCCACCGATCGATCGATAATGCTTCCCTGTTCAGTATTTGTTTCACTGTCTACACCATTATTTTCCGCCCGCTCCATTTCCCTATGCACAATTACCAAATTACTACCTTCAATGTCTGTTAATTCAGTACACAATGGTGCTGATAAGCTACGCTCGTCGTCACTATTATTTCTCAGTTTACTTTGCAGCCTAGTGTTACGTTTTTCACACGCCATTGTCACAATATTTCACACGATAACACAGAAAAGCACAATTTGAAGATCAAAAATAAGAGAACACATTAACATAGCACTGAAAATAGTATCTAGTTAATTGCAAGCGCAGCTGCGAAATACTTAATGCAAATCTACATGCATGCTACAACTGTTTTACTGTAGAACAATGAAAGAGTGCAACTACAAAGGAGATTCTCTCTACAATTACGCGCTAGCAATAAACAAAAGCTACACTAATTACACAAACTACAAGAAAAAATCAGAAGATTACAGTGAGGTATCCTCGGCTAAGGGTCGACATATGACACGTCCCCCTAGAAAAATTAATGAATTACTGTGCTGATAAATCTCTTACATTACTTGATTTTCAAACAGCTGAGCAGAACTGAACGTACTCAGACAAAATGGTTCAAATGGCTCTGAGCACTATGGGACTCAACTGCTGAGGTCATTAGTCCCCTAGAACTTAGAACTAGTTAAACCTAACTAACCTAAGGACATCATAAACATCCTTGCCCGAGGCAGGATTCGAACCCGCGACCGTAGCGGTCTTGCGGTTCCAGACTGCAGCGCCTTTAACCTCACGGGCACTTCGGCCGGCGTACTCAGACATTTCTCTCTTTACTTATTCTGATCAACACTAAACTGACAATATTTTTGGCGCAACGAAATCTGACTTTCAATAATCCCTACAAGAGAATGGCCCTGACTAAATTAACCTATACGTTTCACAAATCACTTACCTCACAAAAATCTTCGGTACTCGAACTACTGCAATACAGCGAGCGCCACTACTGCCAGCTAAATAAAATATTCTAACTACTGAAGGCACTTACTGATAGGCATAGTTAGCAAATGAAAGATTTTGATAGAGAATAAACAATGTATTTACCTTAACAGTGTTCAAAAGTCATCAGTCCATGATATCCAATATTACAAATTTACTGTCTCTGATGGACACGTCCAGATCGTCCGCTCTAAAAAATTCCGCCATCTCTCTCCCCACATCCACCACTGCTGGCAGCTTACCTCCAACTGCGCAAGGCTACGTGCTGTTAACAGCCAACTGCCCAACGCTACAATGACGAGTATTACAACGACGCCAACCAGCCACAGACTGCACACAGCACAGTCAGTGATTTTCATGCAGAGCGCTACGTGCCGTTACCAATACAAAAAGCTGAACAGCCTACTTACATAGCCCCCATGCTCCCCACAAAAAATGTTATAAGTCGTTCGGTAACCGTGGAGGGGCTATTTCTTTTGTTTGGTTCGTCTGGCTAAGGGTTGTCTCAGCAGTTCTTTGGATTACTAAATATTGAGGTATCTGTAGATTTTACCCGGGGTAGGTTTAAAAGTAATGCGTAGTAAGGATGCAGATATGCGTAACATGTACTTTGTTCCATAATCGACACAGGATGAATACACGTCTAAGTTCACGGCAGGCACAAAGCACACTGAATCATATTTCCACACATAGTGTACGCCAGGTCGATCTCCTGTCAGAGCGTTTGTTCTCCACTCCAGCTGCTATCGCTTGCGAAATCACGACATATCAATGAGCGCGCTGCACGCAAAATGACTGAAAGAAGACAGTTTTTTAGTACTTTTCATTTCTTGTTGTAAATGTGGAGCGGGCTGTTCAAGTAATGACCCAGTAAGTTTTCAGCCATACATCAGACGAGCTGGTAGTGGAGAGAGTAAATGGCAGAGCACAATAAGGACGACAGTTGATTTAAAAAAATAGCCTGCGTTGTGCACGCAATGGTCCCTCCTGTTATTTTAAACCTCGTTCCTTACTTCTTGTACAAATAACTAAATGGAAATTAATATACTGCAGTAACGTGTCACAAAGCGCTTTGCTTCGGCAGGCCTGGACTCTCGCACTAAGCTTGTACCGTCGATATTTGACATTCTCACAGACCCTGCAGTGTTTTGAGCGTTGAATTTGATCATTTGGTATCGTTCTGAAACACTGGAACAACTCGTGCAAAGAAATTAATTTCACAGAGGTCATACTGAATACCTAAAGTTGGTAAAACCTACCAAAAAAATTACAAAATCTCGAAGATACATGTAATCTGGGTAAAATGTTGGTGCTGCTGTTTCAGGTCTATTACGCAAGATGAAAATTGCAGTATCATACAAATTCACACATAGACCTATCCGTCAAGTGAGCACTCATTGCAGGTTACATGACGACTTCAGGAGAAGCTAAGGCAAATGATATATTAGAGTTTTCGTTAAGATCACCAGGAACAATGTTCTGGAATCTACTCATAAAACTTCATCTCCTAACTTGTTATGGTGCTACCGTGCACCTATTCTGTAAAGAAAGACTTTTTGAGGTGTGGAATGATGAGGAGAGTCAGCCTTAGTGTTAGCGTGTCTCAGATTAGTAGTGACAATTAGTATCTCTAAGTCGACCAGAAGAGTGGGGTACAGGGATTAATCGCAGGAGAGCAGTACATAATTATCTCTGGACTGCATAGTGCTGGAAGCCATGGGTTATGCTCTCTAATGGGACAACGCCCGTCCTCTCTCTTCTCCCGTTAAGCAACTCTGACACCCGCTCTCTAAGGTCTTTATCAACTTCTCAAGCTGGTACTGTCAGCAGGGCTCATCCCAACGACCACTTTTAGTATTACTAGGAACGGCAGTAAGGAGGTTAAGTTCCCGTATTGCGACAAGTGCCAATTACTCGTCTAAGTAACACCGTTAAACAACGGTCAAGAGCAACAGCTGTTGGGTTGCACAAGGAAACCGATGACATTCATTTCCATAACATGGAAGGGTGCACTGCGTGGGACACTAAAGAGTAAGCCGGCCGAGGTGGCCGAGCGGTTCTAGGCGCTACAGTCTGGTACCGCGTGACCACTACGGTCGTAGGTTCGAATCCTGCCTCGTGCACGGATGTGTGTGATGTCCTTATGTTAGTTAGGTTTAAGTAGTTCTAAGTTCTAGGGGACTGATGACCTCAGAAGTTACATCCCATAGTGCTCAGAGCCATTTGAACCATTTTTTCAACTAAAGAGTAAACATTTGAAATTAAAAACCATGTTTAAAAGCGGGATAATCAAAAAAACTATTATACTATCATGTCTGTGTTACGTAAAGTGATTGACTCCGTTCACATTCAGTGGAGGAACGTCGCTACTGACCTACCGCCGTGTCATCCTCCATCACTGGCGCCATTGGATTTGGTATGGAGGGGCGTGGTTCCACACACCGCTGCCTCGGTCGTTGTCAGTTTCCGTGTCCTACAGCCGCTATTAATCTGTCAAGTAGCTCAAGTATTTCCATTTCTCCCACCAGGTTGGAAAAATCTCTCGCAGCACCAGGAATGGTAGCCGGGTGCTCTGCATGGCTATCATCTGCACTGACCACATGTGTGTTCTGCAAAACAGTAACAAAAATGACTAGCTAGTAATGAAATGACAAATAAGGTGATAGATAATTACTGTCACCAATTACAGAAGTCATAGAATGAGAAATAATATTCAGTTTTCAACAGTGGCACATGGAAACAAATTTTGCAATGTCCTCCACTCTAGAGACATCTTCACTTTCACTTTTAACTGATGGCAGTTCAGCATCCACGTTTTCTTCATCAGAGCTCAAGCCCAACCTAATTATTCATTAAATCCTTTGTGTTTGCTCCTTACTCTCCTCCTCAGTAAATTGTAGGGACAGAAGAGCTCTCGAACAGCAGACGCTATGTCCTTCGCTGTCTGTCATTCTTGTCAGTTTCAGCCTTCTAACAGCATTCTTACATAATTCAACACCTTCCTATGTAGCCGGCACTAGTTTGCCAACGTTAGTTGCAGCTGCCAACCGACCGCGTGGTAAAGAGATGTAGGGGATGTACTTCAGCTAAGTAGTTTTATTCGACATGGTAACACTGTACTATAGGTTTTAATGTTAATGTTGACTGTGCCTTGCTCTGGCATGTTCTAGTAATTGTATGCTTCTGAAGAAGGCTAGATTAATTTAGCCGAAACCTGGTAAAGACCAGAAAATTTGTGCAACTGAGTTGAAATGGGAACATTTTTATGTTAGGCTTTACCGTGACTGTTACTGACATTAAATGAAACAACAAGTATACTGTTACCAGTCACCGTTTTATTTATTTCCACGACGCGTTTCGAAGGTTTAAACCTCCATCATCGGGTTTATTTACATTAGTATTGCATTTGTGTGTGTTGTGTTACGATTTTTGGAGGAGCTTGTGGCACTGCCTCCAGTGGTCACAGGTTCCTTTTGCTGATTCCAGACGCCATATTTGTTTACAAATGTGGCAGTATACATGTGATGTGTTACGACAGCAAAAGGAACCTGTGACCACTGGAGGCAGTGCCACAAGTTCCTCCCAAAATCGCAACAACACACACACACACACACACACACACACACACACACACACACACACACACACAAATGCAATACTAACTAATGTAAATCCACCCGATGATGGAGGTTTAAACCTTCGAAACGCGTCGTGGAAATAAATAAAACGGTGACTGGTAACAGTAAACTATTTGTTTCATTTAATGTGCAACCGAGGCTGATTCCTCAAAATATTAGTCCATCGCAGTAGCTGACGGGGCTGCAATATGCTTAAATTCAATGGTTCCTTGTTTCATACTTTTATCAACACTGGTACCTCACGTAGTCGGTTACCCGTAAAATCCGTTATCAAACAACCTCCTCCCCCCCCCCCCCCAACTTCCTGTTCCCCGTATTCAATTGTTTCGGATAATCGATGCTGTACTACTGCAGAATTTCTGAAGTTCTTGCCGGTCACGGTAACTGTGACCGTGGCTATGCCAGTACGATGAATATTTACTGGGGCTCCGAGGTCTGGTTAGGTCAGGAAGCAAACGTCAACTAAGCGCACCTCCCTAACGATCGAACGCCGCTGAGGGCGACCGACAGGGTGGTCGAAACGTGGCGCCGTCGCCCTGCCTAATTACAGCTGCGAAATAAACCCCGCAATTTCACGGCTGGCGTCGCCGCTAACAGCATTTGAGTAATCGCGTCAGCGGCGCCCGCAGCGGTAATCACGGGCGACGCCCCCCTCCGCTACCCCTGCCCGCCCCCGTGCACCCCACAACCTCCACCCCCCCCTCCCCCGCTCACCCTCTACCGCCGGTCCGACGGCACCCAGCATAGCCCCCCTGCCAGTGCCTGCCGCGGCGCATCGACTGACTACCGGTGCACCACCCGATATTACGCGGCGCCGCTTCCTGACGCGCAAATAATCCCGTGCGCGCCGGCCACACTGACAGGAATTAATTTATGTGCGCGTTCACAAACATTCGGGGCTCGATTCATCCAATAAGCGGCGGGACGTGTGCACGCCCGGTGCGGTGTACATCCCGGGACAAACTGAGGCCAGGGATAACGTGCCAATTGGGAGGCGGCTGTTCGCGAGATACAAGATAAATATCACACAAGGGTAGTAATACCAGGCAGGTATTAGTTCTGTGGCGTAGCAAATCTGACTTTAATTTAAAATTAAAGTATTCTATGAGGGAGAAAAGATTTTTTGGTCACAACTGGAGGTCGGAAGCTGCCGCGGTACTTCAAGCAGAACTATAAAAATGTTAAAAAGAGAAGAAATGCAGAACGTCGAGAGATGTTATACACTGATGAAAGGAAAATCACAACATTAACATGAAATTGTGCTACATTAACGAAAGATGGGATGCGTGTTTCTACATCTGAAAGGAGATGTCTATTCGAATTTCGCACCGGTCTCATAAGAAAGGAGACAATTGTGCCACTATGTGGTTGCATATCATTTGTTTTAAATACATGTTGTAACGATCTTGTGTATTACTTACCTTTGAGGATGGACTTGGTGAATTGATGTTAGTCAGCAATTCCTCCAAGGCGATGAAGACGCCATTATCAACACCTCTGAGATTGAACAAGGTCGTGAGACAGGGTTACGAGAAACAGGCCGTTCTACAGTGATACTGCAGGAAGACTTTGGTGGAATGTAGCAGCTGTAGATGCCTGCCGGCAGTGGTGGTCACTAGCATGTACGGTTACAAGAAGACCTAGCCAAATGGCACTGCCGAGAGGGAAGACCATGACGACTCGGGTGCATCATACTACATCTGCAATAGTAATCTGACCAGCTGTTGGCACCACAGTGACAGAACGAACTAATACCAATAGGTTACTTCAAGGACAGCTCCGAGACAGACCCCCTGTAGCATGCGTTCCACTGACCCCAAACTATCGCCATATGCGACTTCAGTGCTGTCAAACTAGAGCTCGCTGGAGGGTGGAGTGGACGTCTGTTGTATTTCCTGATGAAAGCTGGTTTTGCCTCAGTGGCAGTAATGGCCAGGTGTTTGATAGGAGGAGGCCAGTTAAGGTCCTGCAACCAAACAACATTCCAGGGGGTGCCCTGGAAAAGTTTAACACTCGCCCACATACCGCTATTGCAATCCAAAATGCTCTATAGAGTATCGATGTGTTGCCTTGTCCTGTTAGATCACAATATCTGTCCCCAATCGAGCACGTATGCAACATCAGACAACTCTAGTATCATCCAGAAACACCTGTGACCATAACTGCGTGACAGGTGTCAACGGTTGTGACCATACTGGAGTATTGCTAATCAGTGTGGGATCCGTACCAGGTCGGGTTGACAGAGGAGATAGAGAACATCCAAACAAGAGCGGCACGTTTCGTCACAGGGTTACTTGGTAAGCGTCATAGCATTACGGAGATGTTTAGCAAACTCAAATGGCAGACTCTGCACGAGAGGCGCTCTGCATCGCGGTGTAGCTTGCTGTCCAGGTTTCGAGGCGGTGCGTTTCTGGATGAGGTATCGAATATATTGCTTCCCCCTACTTATACCTCCCGAGGAGATCACGAATGTAAAATTAGAGAGATTCGAGCGCGCACGGAGGCTTTCGGGCAGTCGTTCTACCCGTGAACGACCCGCACGCAAAGTGCCCTCCGCCACACACCGTTGGCAGCTCAGATGACACCCACCACATGGATGGCCGTGGCCTGAATCCAATGAGCGGGCGCTCTGCTTATGCAGCGGCATTTCGCGTGACTCTGGCCATGCTGCTTACCCTGTGGTCGAACAGTGGACCCCATACTGCATGTCACTGGCTGTCATAGGCTCATGGTGAAGGTTCTGATACTGAGATGACAGTTTCATAGTACACGAATGACTGGGTACTTATTTGCTCCAGACTGTTCATTTAGGGCAAACAGTTCCATGGTGGCAAGCGATGAAAGGCTTCCATCCTTCTACTAGTGTTGCAACACTGCGCCCAGCTGTCTCTGCTTCACAATGCCTGTTCATATTCCACCGGGAAATTTTGCGCGCTGAGATTTGTGCACGTCGCTCCATACCATAGCGGGTGTGCAGTTGCCATTAATTTCGACTAGGGAACATTTAACGTTCTACGGAATGCTGGAAAGTTAAGACAGATTGAAGTCAGTCAAGGCCAGAGTAGGGAATTAGCATTTCAGATCCGGCACGGAGACAATGCCGCCGCAGTTCCCGATTGGTAACGTACCAACGCCCTTTAGGCGAGATTAAATGTTGAGATTTTGCTCACTCCATCCTGCATACGCTTTGAATACAGAAATTCAAGAGTTAATTACTAACATAGCCTCCATTGAGTACATGAGTTTTAATTAGTTCAAAAGATAAAGTTCATTCACCAACTTAGCCCATTGCTCAGCTACAACAACGTAGATGTAAATATAATTGATAAACGTTAAATTGTTTCATTTGTCATAATATTTTCATGTATGGAGATAAAGTTTTAATAATGACATATTCAATGTCTAAATGTTAAATAATTTGTTGACAGTTGAAAGTAATTAAACCTTTTTGTTCATGACCTCAACGTTGAAAGCTTTGATAAAATTAACAATGTAAAAATGAGAAAGGGAGTGAATGTGTTATTTTAGAATAAATCCCAAACTTGTTATTCATATAAATTGATGTATTTTTGTATTGTCACAGTGGCATTTGAATAAATTTAAGACATGCCCAAAATTTATAGCTATGTAGAATGCCTGTTTACCACCCTGGGCTTGAGATGACACTTAAGATACAAATTTCCATTGGTGCGTAAGAAACGTTATCCACTTGCATAAAGACCGTAAGACACGTCAGCCACCTTACAAATGGCTTACCCTGCCAGGATACTGAATAAACATCATTCCGCTAAGATAGAAAATACAGCATTTTGAATGAACAGCACTGATAGTTTATTGAGTGTAAACAAAAAGCTGACGCAAATTGGAGAAAAATAATTTTCATTTCAATCTGACTCATCTGTGTAGTATTAAATAAGTTAAGTAAGTAAGTAAGTAAAGTGTAGATAGAAGTGTATTTGTGTATGTTTTAATTGTTGGCACTATATATTGTTGTATTCGGTTGTGTTGAGTTCTGTCTCAACTCAAGTAACAAAACAGGCTAAAGGAAAGACGAGGGAACGGATTGAATACTGAACTGTGCGAATGATAATTTGGGGTAGAATCAAGTTTTATCTGATTTTAACGCGTAGTCAGGTTCAAAAGATTCATGAACAGCAACGCTTAGCGGAACGCTCAAAAACGACAGAAAACAAGATGTCAAGGCAGAGAGAAGTCATGGCAGATCTTGATAGGATCGAGTTGTACACGAAACAGCCAGATCTGCACGAACAACACGAAACAGAGGACGTAGAAATACCGAATGGTGTTCAATATTGTCAAAGAAATGGACATGAGAACAGCATTACACATGATTCAGATGTAGAATCCGTTGACAATATTTTACAGTATGTAGAACCGAACGTGAACATATTGAATCAGACATGTTTGCAATCAGATGAAAGAACGAGTGTTAGTGCACGTACACTGTGTTCAGAAGAGAAGGAAACGGTTCACGAAAAATGAGAGTGAACGGTTGGATCAATAGGCAAAGGACGGAAATGGAGTAGAAAACGCCAACATATTTGGTATGTTGCAGCGGTTATTACAACAATCTCAGGAATCAGACATACGTTTATTACAACAGTCTCATGATTCAGAAAAGTATTTAGAAGGGTGCATAACCGAAGGACAACAACAATTAACTGTGTTCAGAAGGGCGCATAACTCAAGGGCAAAAAGAGAAGGGCGCATAGAACTGGGGCTGAGAGAAACTAACAAGGAAATACAGAAAACGCGTGATAATATAAAATGTCAATTAGGTCAAATCCGAACAGTGGCTCAAGAAGCACAAATTACGCTTCAAACGCTTTTTACAGGGCACATACAAATGAGAACAGACGTTGAACTAAGTGTCAAAAAAATTAAACAACAACAGGTCGAAGCTTTTGCCATCAAAGCGGTGACGAAAGCAAGACGTGTCATTGCTGAAACGATGTCTCACAAACGAACAACGAAAGCTGTACTAAAGAAATTCGATGCTCGTATTCTAAAGGTACAAAAGAAAAACGATCATCAATTTCAACGGCTCAGAAAGGAAGTTTTGCGTTCAATAGAAGAGGAGACTTGGAAAGCGTTAGTGGAGAGCCGCAAACGACGACAGATTCTACTTTAATGTCGGTAGATAATACTGTGAAGACGGCAAATTCAACAGCCGCCGATGTTACGACAAAACGAGAACGTGAAAGTACGGGTGAAGTGAGACGGAAACTCATATGTGAATGTCAATCCGAAAACGCAAACAGATCAGGAAATTAGTCCAAAACAACATATCCCAGGAGAATATGGTAACAGTAGGAACAATGTGGTTTGCGACCACTTGTTATCGAGAGAATAACAGGTCAGTCGAGAATACGAGAATACGAGAATGTGGGTTGCAGCAAAGTTATGAATGCCAAGCACAAAGCGTGAAGCGTGAAGCGTGACATACGCAGACCAAACGATAGTGACATTATGCAACATCACAACATGTAGGACGAATACCGACGGGTTACACTACAGTATCTCATGAGCCCGAATCGTTCACAAGACAAGATACGGACCCAGTGGCGGGTGTTACGCACGCATATTCCGCAATGAAACCTGCAAGTGATTCAGCGGCACAAATGTCGCAGAATGAGCCCAATTACTCCCGTTTGCGTAGATTTGATGCAAACCTAGGACAGAATTCTAGTTTCCAAAACGCAGAAGTTATGTGACAAAGCGAAGCAAGAAATTTTGTTGGTAACCACTTTCTTACAGTGCGTAAATACCAGCACTGTAAGGAATATACAAATAGTCTACATCCTAGCACATTTATTGATCAGTTCAAAGTAGGAATACCAACACATTGGCCTGTGAAACACAAACTAGTGTTCATTTCTGCACACATGGAAGGTTCAAATGGTTGAAATGGCTCTGAGCACTGTGGGACTTAACATCTAAGGTCATCAGTCCCCTAGAACTTAGAACTACTTAAAGCTAACTAACCTAAGGACATCATACACACCCATGCCCGAGGCAGGATTCGAACCTGCGACTGTAGCAGTCCCGCTGTTCCGGACTGCAGCGCCTAGAACCGCGGCCGGCATACTTATAAGGAAGCATAGCCGAAACCATGTAGAAAATAGCGGAAACTTGCGATTCGTATGATTTGTTTCGAGCAGCCTTTATAGCTAGATATTGGTCACCTGAGGCGCAAATGAGAATAAAGTACGACCTATTGAAAAATGTCTAATTTGAAAACTCGCGAGAGAAAACTGCGGTGAAATTCTCTGAGGATATGGCGAAAAGCAATCAATGTTGAGACAGCCCATATAGTGATGAAGAATTGATACAGATATGCAAAACTAAACTACCAATGAAATATCAACAAGCACCGATAGGACGTGGAGGAAATGTTGAAACTTTCAAAGGTGTTTTGCAAGAGGTTGAGTTCTTGTATGAAAATGACGCTCAAATACGTTGTGAGTCAGAGCAGAATAACTTTGAAAGAACAAGCAATAAAGAGACTAGTAATGGTAGCAAGGGTAGACCGGTAATGGGATTGAATTCCGGACGAAATGGGAATACTTCCGTAACTAGGAAAAGTGGAAATACGGGACCACAACGTAACGGGTATATATTTAATAATAATAATAATAATAATAATTACCCCGTGGAGGCCCGGGAAAAGAATAGGCCTCCGGTATGTTCTGCCAGTCGTAAAAGGCGACGAAAAGAACAAACCACTAATAGGACTAACCCCCCTTTTAGTGTGATTAGTTGGTTCAGGACAGAACTAAAGAAGCCTCGGACAAGCGCCGTCATGGTCGGGGACGACGCTTGAACCCTATGCCCGCCCACAATGGTAACGACACTGCTAGCCAACTGGAAAATGATTTAAATCCAAATAGAGGTGTTTTGCAGGATATGCTTCCTGCAACCACCCTAGAAGGAAAAACAATGGCAGAGGATGAGATGGTCAGATGAAGTTAATCGACACCTCATGTTCTGTTATTACCAAGCAACAAACCTAGGAACCAACACAACTGGATACAGATCACAAGTATACACAACATTGATTACCAGATACCCGGAATTAAAATTTTTAACAGAATAACGACTAGCTGATCAGATCCGTGTAGTAATAAAAAATAACAGGATACCCCAGTCAGAATTAGAAAACATCAAACAACAAGTACAACAAATACTGGAACAAAATAATGTGCAATCAGAAGAAGAAGAAGAAAATACAGTAATGGACTCAAACATCCCAGAGAAAACAAACAAAGAACAAAACGCATCAATTAAACAATCAGAGGAAAACGAAATCTTAAGACAGCCACCAGAACAAGCACAAATAGAACACGAAGTGACACACATGCTAGATATAGAAGAAAAATTTCAGTTGACATATATAGAATACAGAGACACAAATACAGACATTAGCCCATTCTTGCATAGACCACCAAATAACCCACAAGTTCAAACAACAATAACAATTATCAACACAATCATACACAACAAAATAAATGAAAACCCAACTATGGAAGAGCTACAACTACTGGTTTATGTAGGAGCACTCACTACACTAAATATACACACTAGGCAGAGATCAGAACCAACCAACACACAGAAGAAACCCACAAAACCAGCATGGCAACACAGGCTACAGATCAGAATAGAAAAACTGAGAAAAGACATCGGACAGCTAACAATTTATAAGAAATGAAATATCAGACAAAAAACGAAAAAGGTTGGGTAAAATCTCACAACAAGAAGCAATAGAGCAATTAGATGAAATGAAGCAGAAATTACAAGCATTAGCCAAACGACTTAGAAGATACAAAAAATTGAAAATAGAAGGAAACAAAACCAAACATTCAACACAAACCAAAAGAGATTTTACCAAACAGTAGATAACACACACATTAAAATAAACAATCCACCAAACATAACAGACATGGAACACTTCTGGAGCAACATATGGTCAAACCCGGTACAACATAACAGGCATGCACGGTGGATACAAACAGAAACAGACACATACAAGATGATACCACAAATGCCTGAAGTGATAATTTTGCAACATGAAGTCACCCAAGCAATTAATTCTACTCACAATTGGAAAGCCCCTGGAAATGATAAAATAGCAAATTTCTGGTTAAAGAAGTTCACCTCAACACATTCACATCTAAATTATTTAACAGTTACATTGCAGACCCATACACATTCCCTGATACACTTACACATGGAATAACTTATCTGAAACCTAAAGATCAAGCAGACACAGCGAACCCAGCTAAATATCGCCCCATAACATGCCTACCAACAATCTACAAAATATTAACTTCAGTCATTACACAGAAATTAATGACACATACAACACAGAACAAAATTATAAATGAAGAACAAAAAGGCTGTTGCAAAGGAGCACGAGGATGTAAAGAGCAACTGATAATAGATACAGAGGTGACATATCAAGCTAAAACTAAACAAAGGTCGCTACACTACGCATACATTGATTACCAAAAAGCTTTTGATAGTGTATCCCAGTCATGGTTACTACAGATATTGGAAATATACAAAGTAGATCCTAAATTAATACAGTTCCTAAACATAGTAATGAAAAACTGGAAAACCACACTTAATATCCAAACAAATTCGGATAATATCACATCACAGCCAATACAGATTAAGCGTGGAATATACCAAGGAGACTCATTAAGTCCTTTCTGGTTCTGCCTTGCTCTGAACCCACTATCCAACATGCTAAATAATACAAATTATGGATACAATATTACTGGAACATACCCACACAAAGTCACACATTTGCTATACATGGATGATCTAAAGCTACTGGCAGCAACAAATCAACAACTCAACCAATTACTAAAGATAACAGAAGTATTCAGCAATGATATAAATATGGCTTCTGGAACAGACAAATGTAAGAAAAATAGCATAGTCAAGGGAAAACACACTAAACAACAAGATTACATATTGAATAACCACAGTGACTATAGAAGCGATGGAAAAAACAGATGCCTATAAATAACTAGGATACAGACAAAAAATAGGAATAGATCATACAAATATTAAAGAACTAAAAGAAAAATATAGACAAAGACTAACAAAAATACTGAAAACAGAACTGACAGCAAGAAACAAGGCAAAAGCTATAAATACCTATGCTATACCAATATTGACCTACTCATTTGGAGTAGTGAAATGGAGTAACACAGACCTAGAAGCACTCAATACACTTACACGATCACAATGCCACAAATATAGAATACATCACATACATTCAGCAACAGAAAGATTCACATTAAGCAGAAAGGAAGGAGGAAGGGGATTCATTGACAAAAAAAAGCCTACATTATGGACAGGTAGACAATTTAAGAAAATTCTTTCTAGAACGAGCAGAAACTAGCAAAATACACAAAGCAATCACTCATAAATACATCGGCTACACCACTGCAATTTCATAACCACTTCTACAACCCTTTAGATCACATAACATCAACAGATACGAAGAAAGTAAATTGGAAAAAGAAAACACTACATGGCAAGCACCCGTATCATCTAACACGGCCACACATTGATCACGACACATCCAACACATGGCTAAGAAAAGGCAATATATACATTGAGACAGAAGGATTCATGATTGCAATTCAGGATCAAACAATAAACACCAGATATTACAGCAAGCATATTATTAAAGATCCCAATACCACAACAGATAAATGCAGACTTTGCAAACAACAAATAGAAACAGTAGATCACATCACCAGCGGATGTACAATACTAGCAAATACAGAATACCCCAGAAGACATGACAATGTAGCAAAAATAATACATCAACAACTTGCCATAAAACAAACTAATAAAACAACATGTTCCCACATACAAGTATGCACCACAAAATGTACTAGAGAATGATAAATACAAATTATACTTAACAGAACCATTATAACAGATAAAACAACACCACATAAACCTGACATCATACTCACCAATAAAAAGAAGAAATTAACACAACTAATCGAAATATTCATACCCAATACAACAAATATACAAAAGAAAACAGGAGAAAAAATTGAAAAATACATCCAACTGGCTGAGGAAGTCAAGGACATGTGGCATCAGGATAAAGTTGACATTATACTATCAACTACAGGAGTCATACCACACAATATCCACCAGTACATCAACGCAATACAGCTACATCCAAAAATATATATACAACTACAGAAATCCGTAATTGATACATGTTCAATTACCCGAAAGTTCCTAAACGCAATGTAACATATACCGTACAGTTAAAAGGAAGTCACGCTTGATCAAGGTCCGCATCACTTTCATTTCGAACCAGACCTAAGGTCTGAGAAAGGAAAGAAATTATTATAATAATAATAATAGTAATAATAATAATTGGAACAGTACGAATAGGGACGAGAATAGGAATGGCAATTGGAAATAGGGAAAACCGACAGACTGATTTTAATCAGCGATCGTCAGGTCAGTGTAGAGAAAGATCGGGAGGTGGTGCCATAAAGCAACCACAGCCAAATACGTCAGGTAATTACAGGAGAAATGTGCCATAGAGGAAGGTTGAATTACGACCCCCAAATCCAGGGAAGCATGTAGAATGACATAGGTCAGGTATTGCAGGGGTTCAAGTAGGTAATACACTTTTTGCAGAAAAGAGTAACGAAGTAACAGCAGAGATAAACAGGTTAGAATATGAAGAACAGGAATCTAAATTGGAAATAGGAACGAGAGAAGGATCGTCAAAAGTATCAGGACCGATACTTCCGACAGGAAGGAAGTCACAACTAACATAGATTGGACAGATATGGACGATGAGGAAGAACTCCTAGCCTTACCTAATCATGAACCAAGTAATAATGAGGAAGCATTGATGTATATGGCGTAGATGTTTGATCCTGCACAGACGAAAGACGATTCTCAACAATACACATCCTAATGTAATTAGTCGCAGTACAATTGATCAGGACGATAAGAGTAACCCACAAAATGCAGTTAGTGTATGTCAGAAAGAAAAAAGGAAAATACGAACAAGTACACTTGATAAAAAGTTCGATACGCTGAAAGATTTGTTAAAATCCTTCCACAACACTTTCGAAGAAAAACAGAAAGAGTAGGAAGCGTTATGGATACAGGAAATCTAACAGTATAGGGAAGAACAGGTAGCTCACAGACAGGCCAATGATAGGGCAAACAATTCGTCTAGGCCGAAAAATGAACCAAACGATAAAGTATCTGAACAGTCCGATAAATCAGTCAGGGGTATATAATTGTGGCACATATGAGGACGTTGTACGGCAGTATTACCGAGACTATGTAATTACCATGCCAGATACAGAAAACAGCGTCGCAATAAATAGCTACATAGCCGAAATTATGAATTTGCAATGGCAGATAAAGATGAAAACTAATTTTTGAATCAGGGTGCGAATACCGACACACCTAATGTAGAATGTAATGAATCTCCAAAATCTATACGTGAGATACTAATATATTTAAAAAATAGTTGTCATGTTTAAAAGTCCAAATTAAAAACTATCACACGGATGTGTGACGAGGAGAGACAGTTAAAAGAGAGCAAGGCGTCAAAATGATGTTTTAAAATCTAGATTGGCTAAAGTAGAAGCTAATCTAAAAGCAGCAAGAATACACTTATACAATTTGCAAAATGGAAATACTTCTCCCCAGACTATCTAACAAACACAAATACATCGATTAAACTATGGAGTAATTGAGGACGTATTAATGGAAGTCAAAGACGAGAGGATTTTGGACATAAGTCCAACACTGCAGGTAACAGTAAAGGGTACTAGCGTTAACGCAATTGTAGATAGTGGAAGTGAGTTAACGACAATATCACAGCAGTTATTTAATAGTGACAATGACTATGATGTATACGAAAAGAATGAACCTGAAGTCGTAAAAGTCAAACATAAATGGAAAGAAATAAAATTGGTTTACATTCCTCAGCGCTATATGCTGAAGAATGGTGTGCTAATCTACAGGCACATTGGAAAATAATTTTACAGTAGTCAGAAGGCAATTAGCCATGCGAATACACCAAAAAGATCACAAGGAATATAGAACGAACACATATGTTACAGGTTGCAGCAGAAATCCAGATGACGCCATGAAGAACTACAAACAAGTAATGATTCAAAATTAAGCCTCATAATTCTAATCAATTAAACTGGTAAAGTAAATCAGAAAACAATAAAAAGGTAGAACCGATTCTTCTCTAATGCAAACAGAACGTCCAAGGCCTCGCTTTCATAGACATTACTTAAGCTCGTCATCTGCTAACCGCCGAGACGCATAAGCTAATGTCTCTGCCCCTCAAATTCTTGGAGAACAGATGAAATACCGGCATTAAAAGCATCAGTCGCACGATAAACCTCTTGCTAAAATCGGGTACCCCAAGAACTGGCGGGTTGGCAATCGCAGTCTTAATATGGTCAAAGGCGGCCTCCTGGGCAGGTCTCCATTCAAAACGCCCCCCCCCCCCCCCTTACAGCGTAACTGATTTAAGGGAGCCGCCAACTGAGCAAAATTGGGCACGAAACGTCTAAAATAATTTGCCATGCCTATAAATTTAGCGATTCCCGCTTAACAGGAGGAGGCAATGCCCGCAGGGCTTTCGTCCGCTCTTGGTCAGTGCGAATACTCTGACCCGAGGCAATATGGACGAAGAAAGATACCTCCCGCCTAGCTAGTTACTTTACTAGGTTTAAGAGAGACCAGTTCGCTGTAACCTCAGAAGAACTTGCCGGATATGCTCCAAATGATCCTCAAACGAACGGCTATAATTAACCAAGTCGTCCAAATAATTATAGACACAAACTAACTTCAAATCCCCAAGAATATTATCCAATGAACGAGTAAGCACCGCCGCTCCCGCAGTTAACCCAAAGGCGACTCTGTTAAACTTGAACAAGTTACAATCAGTACAAAAGGCAGTGACATGTTTACATTCCTTAGCCAACGGAATTTGATAATAGGCCTGATTCAAACCAAGAACAGTGAACCAATTAGCGCCTGAAAACCAATTGAAGGAATTATGTAAATCCGGCAAGGGTACTGATTCGAGTACAACCTTGGCGTTCAAACGCCGGTAGTCAAAGACAGGTCAAAATCTCGCCCCTGATCATTAGGTACAAGAAGAATTGGAGAAGCATAAGCATAAAATATGATATTCAAAATCAGTGGTGACTCCCAGGCTATCGCTAAGCAGTTGAGAAAAATTGTGCGACAAATCGCGTAGCTGAGACCTGATTAGGCTAGAGATGGGCCAGATCAAATTCATTAGCTGCCACCTCTACGCCAAAGGTCCTGGCAGGTCGCCATGCACCAGGTTTAGCGCACTCGCAAACGCCAAACTTCTCGCCAGGAGAGAACCTAAAGGAAAAGGTGCGTCCGGAATAATCCAAAATGAGCCTGGTTTTATAAATGGAATCGGACCCCAATATTACATTAACAGGCAGTCCCTTAAACAACGCTAAAGATACAGGCCAGGAAAAATCGGCAACCAATACACTCCCCCGGACCCAGCCTTGCAAAGGTACCACCTGGTCATTGGCTACTCAACACCTCTTTACCGGGGACGGGACCGAACGAAGTCTAGTAAGATGCCCGAATTCCAGAAACTACTCAAAACTCAATAATGACATGGAACTACCGGTATCTAAAATAGCGCGGACAGGCTCGCCACCAACCCGAGAACATCATAAGGCAAGGGGGATGATTCGGAGGACACCATACAAGTACACCAAGACCTAAAGTTTCCAACCAACCCGGTGTTATTTGCTAGCTCCAAGAGCACGAGGCTGATCACAAGAGCGTACCAAATGAGCTGTACTGCCGCATCTGAAACAAAGCATGGGTTTCCTTCTGCTAACTTCCACAGATGTGGATAATCCTGAATCTGCCCCTTTGTCGCTCCCTACAACCTCCCGACGCCCGTGACTCTCAAAGGGTAATGAGGATGCTGGTACAACCACATCACGGAGTTATCCCCAGGTCTCAGGCTGCTTACGGAAAACAAAAAGCGATTTATCCAATGCACGCATTCCCCTGACAATGATAGAAACTAATTCGCATTCACGCAATTCAACTAGCAAGGCCAAGGAGGCTGTGTGGACTATATCGACGTGCTGATGTAACTGCTCGTCACCCTGCTGCATTTCCCAAATGTGGCGGCACTCAAGTTGTTTCCGAACATCGGTGGTTAATCTTTGACTAGCTACAAGCCCCGTTAATTGTTGCAAGGTAAACTCTTCAGCCATGGCCAGTGCGAGGATGTTCTGCAACTTGCCTCTAGCTAGCGGATATAGCAACGACAGGATTACGTGGTGCGGAACGCAAAAGGTGGACGCGTGCTGTTCGAGACGAACCGACAACCACAATAGGTTTTCTACTTTATCAATCTGCTCCACAATTCGGTCAGACCCTGAAAGAAATAAGCCAGAGGGTTAGGCAACTTAGTAAACACGGTATCTAACTTAACAGCCGCTGGAATAATGCCACCACCGGCCTGTCCCCCATGTTGCCCTTGATAGCGCAAGTAATTATCTTCGATTTTCCTCCCATCCAACTCCAAGCATGTAGGCTTGAACTACAACGCACTCACCATAGTTCCCAACTCAGCGGCCGATTTTTTGTGATGCTCTCCCAACTAATAAACTCAAATCAGCCACCCGATTAGTTACACGCACCAACTGTGCCCGCAGACGACCCAACTGACTCACTATGTTGGGTTCCTTCTAGAAGACCAATAGTATCCTCAAGACCTTCAAGGGCATCACCAAGAAATCGGATGGCCGCACCTGTCTCACTGATCACTGCCGAGGTGACGTTAACCGGCTGCAGTACGGCAGCGCGCAAACGGGCTTCCAATTCTGGAACACTGCCCTCCAGCGGCTGACGCCTTACTGCCAACTTGAAAATGAGATGGTCTCTTCTCAGCAGGCCGAACCCTAGACACTGACTGCCATTATCTTAACACCTGAAACAATAAAAGCCAAACAATACGATGCCACAGACAATCTAAACAAGAGTGAAACTGACCGAAGTAAGTTGGTAAGCACAAGCGTAAACACGCTCTGCTACAAGTGAGATGCCCACTAAACCCGCAGTTTCAAAAAGGCAATTATTTCACGGTTGAGGGCCTCCCAACAAGAATTCTTAAAAGTCAAAATAAAAATGCAGTTAAAATAGCAAATAAAATAATTAAAATACATATGGTATTACAACTAGGCTGGAAAGCCTCAAGGCAAAAGTAAATATAACAAACATATGCAAGGTGCAATACAAGTGGCTGCGGGCCACAAATTGGAAAATTTTAAAATAGATTATGGTAATCATCTAAGGCAGAAGGCCGCAATGTTTTTTCTTAAAGGGTAATTTCAAGAATAAGGTTCCAAGCGGCTTAAGGGCCACAACTGATTTTACAAAATTCAAAAATGTATGAAGTCCAGTAAAAACAAAAATCTTTAAATCATTAACTATGATAGATTATCAACTGACAAACACCGGTGAGAAGGACAAAGAAAACGGCACTCAGAAGCCTCCAGGGAGGTCGGTCTAACCTCGCTCACTTAAGTGAGACAGGTTCCATCAGAACCCCACCATGGGACAGCCACGGACCGACCGACATAACGACTTGTTTGCCACCAATCAGTACATCAGAACTCAAACACAAAATGTTACGAACGTGATTATCCACAATGAAATATGTATTAGCTGTCAAAACTACACACCATGTTGGACAGCGACAAAAGGACGCTGCTTGAAATTATGTTAGTGGCCAGGGCAGGTAACCAGAACACGAACGGCGACAAGGCAGAAAATTCCGTTGGTGCACTCAATTTTGTAGTCAACCAATATAGTTAACTGCATTGCATGGCAGCTAAATTTCAGCAATAAAACACGCTGTGTTGCTCACAGGAAGACCTCCCCAACAGCGAACCACCGAAACGAACCACCACAACATGACGACGTGGCTTCGGTAGTTGAAACCACTACTCAACTTTGACGTCCTGGGTCGGTTAACCACGAAGCTCATAGCGATTGGACAGCTCCACACACGCTCCAACACTGCACAAGGACCGCCAGCAGACCCGGCCGACTGCACCGCGCGGAGATAACTTCCCTGGTCCGAAGCAACCGACCGACTCCAGACAGACCCCCTAGCCGGAAACTATACACACACAACAAAAGATGGTACACGGTGCAAATATCGATACACGTCGCTGCTGCCACACGTAGAAGGAAGAAGAACCACGATGTAACCAAACACAGATAGACAGCGAAGTTCACGAAAATGCGTAGTTGGAAGTGAGCACGGCTCACTGGCTTTGATGTTGCCTTATTCTGTTACTTCCTTTTACCTTATTCACATCACCTGAGGCTGTCGACACTGCCTCCAAACATGCCTGTTCGTCCACACCTGGTACATTTTATCTTAGCTGCAGGCACTGTCCGTTTACCCTGCGTTTGAGTCGACTAATTGGTCTCCTCACACTCTATAGCTAACTGCACTGCTGTGCGCCAATCAGTCAGACCGCCTGTCCGCACACATCTTGACATTTCCGCGTGCAACTCTCTTAAAAAAACATTGACTCCCCTCTGTTCAGATTCTTTGAAAATGATTTCATTTACTACATCATCATGTCTTAATTCACAAGTACTTCCTTTAATTTTCCTTATCCTATTCACGAACTTTTCCACGGTTTACGTATTTCTCTTAATTATTACCCCTGATTGTTTCCTATAGTGTCCTGCACTATTTATTTCCACATATCCCTGATTTAACCCCTCTTTCAGTTTCTCGAATATTGTGGCTCCCTTCAGAGCTCCTTTACACCCTATGTAAGTTTTAGTTTGCCATGTTAGTCTCAGATTTGAAACACACAATAATTCCTTATCGTACGAGCCTTCCATCTCAGCCAGATTTCCAAGGTCTTCCCCAAAGGCTTGCACAATCTCGGTTGCCAGAAAAAGAAGCAATTAAACTTGCTACTGACAAATCTGCAGCCTATTGTGACGATTGCGATTCTAACAACCCATGCAGTTCCATATTACCTGCTGTTAATTGTGTTAGCTTTTCTAACATTATGTATACCGCTTCCAGCTGTGACACACCTTGCACCTCTGGTTCCGTCGAAGCTTTGTCCTTGACAACTCTCACTTCGAGAACTAACATTCACAAGACAAGAAAACAAAGTACATTAATTTAATTCCTACTCAGGGCCGCACCCTCTATGAGTTTATGCCCTGGTAGCAATAAATTTAACTAGGAAGCCTTCCACAAGACTACCTAGCTCATAAATCTGCTAAATTGACTTTAACCGTTGACTGCGTTTGTTGTTGTTAACCTGCATTTCAGTCTATCATATTTGTGAGAATCTATGTGAGGTTGAGTGCTGAAATAATATTAATGAAATGGTAACATGTCATACTTTTAGCCAATTATTGATGGATGATCTTTCATGATGTTATGGTACAAGTATATTGATTGAAATAAAGTGACAAACAATACATGTTAGTGTGTCGAGAAACGAAACATGTCCATTGGCAACCCAAATAGATGCCACAAACAGATAACACTCCACTGGGTGGCGATTGGTTGGCGAAGACTAAGGTGTGGCTGATTGAATTGTTTACTCTGACTCAAACTATGGATAACGCAATGTGAAATTATCTAACAATCAATAGACTTTGATGAATTTATTCTACACAAAAGTCATACTGTGACGATGCAGCTGAGAACAGGTAGCAAGAGTGTGATTCTGTTTGCCCTAGAACGCCAGAGAAACAATACTAAAGCCCTTTCTCGATGTGTAGTGCTGTCTCAGGTGATTGTCGTTGTTCAAGCGTTTGCAGAGCAGCAATGTGCAGCTCCTCTAATTCGCTACTGCGGGCACAAATGTACAAAGTCGCGGATGCGATCGGTTAGCTGGATCCCAATTGCTCGCTAATGGAGCCCTGAAATCTCGGCAGATTCCAGCGTGTGACATTCCCGTTCGCCGGTAATACCAAGGACCAATCTGACTCAGTTATACGGCAGTGCACATCAGGAGGTCACACATTATGGCGGCAGACCTGTCACGAGTAGGATTGCACTCCCCACAGCGAGTTGTTCGAGAAGACTGAGGTCTAAACAGTCAGTACAGCTAAGTCCTCACAACAGGCTCCAGAGTCAAGACCAGCCCTAGCGAGAAGTCACGCTTAGGTCCAGTGTCCCAAGTACAGCCCCCTGATACCAAAGTCGAGACCATAATGCTCTCAAGACTTGAGTCTGAATCAAAAGACCCTCTCCAAGTTGGAGTATGAATCAGAAGAACAAGCTACGCTTCTCCTCACCTGCCATCAGACCTTGGTAAACCCCCTAAACCACTCTCTCAACCGCCCCAACAAGTTATTTGTGCCAGTCACAAGACTTCATGAGCTCCATGTCTCCCATTTAACTCTTCTACTCTACCCATCTGTCAATCCTAATCAAAGGTCTTCTCGTTTCTGAAGTAGCAGCCAGTCACTGAATCACAAATTCCCGCGCAGAGAGGAGAAGGCCACGACCACCTTAGGCAGCTTGTTTTGAGTTTCTATACAGCTCTACAGCGAACATCACATTTATCATGGAGGTCATTGCCTACACGCCTGAAAGTTATAGCACGTTCGACCAGGGGATAAACTAAGAGAAGTGCTTTTGCGTCCCAATATAGACTACTTCAGAACCGCCATAAATGTTTTGTTCCTTCCAAAATTGTTTTGAAAGCTTGAGGCCTCTAAAAAAACTACACAGACAGAGGGATGACACCACCTCGCAGCCCCCTCGATAGTCTCCATTCCAAGGTGAACATGGAAACTCGCGAATTTTTATGGCCACCATCCCTGTCACAAGGGACGTTAAGATGTTTTCAAAACGGGTTGACCAGGCGATCTAGATTTGTCTCGTGCCCCTGCTGTAGTTAGAGGAGCCTAACAGGTAGGTCCTGGTAGGCAATTTTTCCACCTCTTCGGATGAACGCATGTCTGCAAACCAATAGAAGAAATTCTTGGGACCAGAATTCTATCCCCAGCAAGCGCTTTGAGGTGTTCCTTTCCCTAACAGATCCATGTGGCTTTCAAGCCCCAGAAGTCCTTACTGTTAAGTGATAAAACTACCTGCTTGTTCTCATCTCCAGAAAATACTATTTGAAGCAGAGCCATCATGAAGATCCCACATGCGATAAGAACATACATGTTCGCATCAGTGCCCCCTGAGGGCTGATAACTTTCTGTCATCTCACAAAAATAACGTCTTGGGATCAAATCAACTTTAAAGTGTAGCGTGGAATATGGAGAATAGTGATAGAGTTACTCGTTCTCTCTCACTGCCCCGCACCACAGTTGATTTCTGCATGTGTAGAGACTCACTTCAAAATATCATAGTGTGGTATGAAACAGAGGAAATCATCAAATAGTATTGAGATCTCACAATAATGACATGAGTCTTGGGGAGAACTTTGCCAACTAAGACCCCACATAAAGAAGATATCCTAGATTGATCTCATTCACGTCAGGGATCAATCACAAAAAGCTGTATGCATGCAAGACATTCAAACGAGCATTGCTGAGTGTAGTATGATTCATATAGACCCAAGGGCTGTTGATGCGCCACAGCCTTCAGAAAGACAATTACTAAGCGGTGAAAAAGGCTTTGCAGCTCTACATTTTACTCATTCATACAATTTCTGAGGTCAGATGTGGCTAATGTCCCTAATAATGCTTCAGTTCCATGGATTTTACGCCGTTCTCTGCCTGAGTGATTTACCCCTGCTCAGTCATATACGAGGTTTCCGTCTTCCATAATACACAAACGCAATTTGACAAACTATCTACCATAGATCAGTTGTATAGAAGAAATAGGCAGTTTCATAAGAAAATGTACAGGATTACATGAAAATCTGAATGACGAATCATCCTATTACTCCATCCAGAAAAGTCCCTGGGGAGACACTGTGTATTTAAAAAGTCACTCAGATAGAACATGGCACTAAAAACACACACACAAATGGTTTTTGGACTGGCAGAAGCATTAAGGTGATCACAGGTTGTACCAGAGTGAGGTCGCCCTTCACTCAGTGCTTGATGTAGGACCAACAGTAGATGTCTGTGGTCCCCCTTTGGTCTATGGCAGTAGAAGTAAGGCAGCTGAGCTGTTGGTATATCTCGATCTGGTAGCAACTGGAAGTCTGGCGTGCTGTCAAGCACAATAGACATGACATCAGAACAGTAGACATGACATCTGGTGCGAGGGAAAGAGACACGATTGTGGTTGCATGGTACCCAACTTCTCTAACTCACGTAATGATATCTCTGCCCCTGTCTTCTCTCTCGATCCAGTAGCTGAAAGAGTGCAGTCTTCCCTTGGATTAGGTGGTGAGACAGCATTGCCTTTTCTGTGCAACCAATCTCTTATTGGGAATTTCCTCTCTCACACTGTGCCAGAGGGTAACTTGTGACGCCTCAACGATCCTCAGTGCCAGTTTGAGTCTTAGTATACAACTGCAAGAGCAACTCGTCTGGATCGCGGCCACCTGCTCCCGCACGCCGTCTTTGTAGAGGGGGAGTGTCCATATGGGGAATCACTCTGCGCCTTACTGTGGCGCCAGCTCGTCTGCAGGTCCTTCGAAGACATGGCGTGACACCAGGGACAAGCCTCCAGTCCGGGAGTCCACAACTGCTCAGTGGGTGGCTGCTGTCGGCTTGTATTTACTCATCGCCGGGCCCATTTGCATGGCTGACAAGGAATTTATGTGGCATCAGTGGCAGTCCATCCCTGTCCAGTGGGCCGCCTCCTTTCACAGCCACCCTGGGCAGGCTGGTTTATGGTAGCCAAGGCGCGTGGTGCAGCTCCCCCTCAACTTTCACTTTCGCTGCGCTGTACGGGCATTCATTCGGCGCTGACAACTCGCCTTCACTCGGCAACGTCTATGGGCCGCCTGCTGCAGGCATTCTCCTTGAAGGTCGTTGTTACTGGCCACAGGGTGTTGCCTGACGATGCCCCATAGGATGCATCGATTGTGAGTTTGACAGTTCCTAAAATCTGCACAGTCGTTGTCGTATGTTTCCGTGCCGATGTTTTACAACGACCTACATACATAGTTTCTTTTGCCTAAAACAACAACCCAAAAGTAAACTCTTTGAATAAATACATTATAAGCACACATATAATTACTTGGGTGATCATAATACGAATGAAGAGAAGAAATATAAGTTATACTATTGATTAAATGGCACTGTAATATTTATGCTTGTCTTAAATATAAGGTATGAAGTGTCTATGGTATGTGTGTAAGAGCTGTTCCATTTCCCATCATGCATTACCCCTATGATAGGTCAGCACTGAATCCAGTCTTCACCCAACACGCTGTTTCCACACAACACTTAGTATTAACTTATTTTCTTTACGAATTACCTGCCAGCCCTACCTCTACGCCCTCTCCACTCTTAGATTATGACATCACTCTGTATACTCCTCCCATTCTTGGTACTTACTGCAGCATTGTCACCCAATGTCAGAATGGTCTGAAACCATGTTCCCATTCACTGGCATAGATGCTCCGTCTCATGACACCTACTCCTGGATTCGCACATAAGAAACTTACAAATGTCTGTAGCACCCGCTTACTTCGCGCTTCACATGTTACAGAAACGCCTCCAATAGTTCTCCAATGTAGGTGGGTCCTCATCCTCACCAATCGTCACCTTCTTACTGCTGCTTTCGTTTTCCTAAACCTGAGGTACACCATTCCACTGCGATTCTCACTGTACGTGTTCATGCCTCATAGAGTAATTTTCTTACGATGCTCTCATAGCGCCTGAAAAATGCAAACACCTCGAAGAAGGCTTCGTCGCATGACTGCCGATGGTCCAGAATCCTAGCAGACTTGGCGTCTGAACATAATGTGAGGGAAGCCAATACCACTCATAACACGCACGAAAAAGGTGACAGACATGCGCACTGGCTTGGCTGAAATCTCGTCATCCATAAACAGCAGAAAGCAACGCAAGTTCTCCTCTTATGCAGCGCATAAGATACCGCGGAAAAAGGGACGGAAATACTCGTACTGGCCATAGTGGCGTTATGGGAGATACTACTACGAGAACTATGGGTGAGTCCGCAGCTCGTGATCGTGCGGTAGCGTTCTCGCTTCCCACGCTCGGGTTCCCGGGTTCGATTCCCGGCGGGGTCAGGGATTTTCTCTGCCTCGTGATGACTGGGTGTTGTGTGATGTCCTTAGGTTAGTTAGGTTTAAGTATTTCTAAGTTCTTGGGGACTGATGACCATAGATGTTAAGTCCCATAGTGCTCAGAGCCATATTTTTGAACTAGGGGTGAATTTGATCTTCATAATGCGGTCGTTTCTTGACTAATGTTCCTGTACTCCCTAGAACGTGACAATGGGCAACAACAGTGCATTCCGTAGACATAATGGTCATTTGTCACAAAGATAAATGTGTTGGACCCTGAGCCTCAGTTCAGTCAACACGGAATAGTTATCATGCCACAGAAAAGTGTTGGTTAAAACGACGAGCTGTCACTTATTACGAATTTCTGTTCAATCCTGCCCTTAATTTTCAAGCAGGCATTGAACGCGTTGATACGACAATGTAAAAACGACGCTACTCATTTGACCACGTTCCTCATAGAGTCGTACCTGAAGTTAATAAATGCCAATTACAAATATACCAATTTCAGGAATTCTATAAACGAATAATGTAGATCACACCTAATGTTCTAATCCCTTGAAGAGCAATGAACAAATTGATTCTAAGTTAACTAAACTATTATAAACACCTGTTCTACAAATCTTGCATCTCCATATTTCAAGATGTTGATGCTCTTCCGATAGTTTCTGCGGGCTTGTTTTGAACTGTGTCGTCAGCAGCCGAGCGTCAGTTTTTATTTAGACTTCTGCTACGTTTCCTTGCGTTTGGTTGAATGGCCTTATCTGGATATTACGATCTTGTTGATTTTCTTGCCGCCATCGAGTGTGTTCTCCCAGTTGTTTCTTTGCTGCTGTGGTTCTCCAGTATACCACTGGAAGTGGTTTGGATTCCGTTGTTCTCTCCAGTTTCCGTTTTGCTGTTCCTTGTTATTATTGTTGTAATTTCCTCGTCTACCTCTCTTCTCCCACCGTGGCACCGTGGCTGGTTACTCCCTCTATAGTTCGACTTGCTGTTTTCCCGTGATCGATAATATCCACCATTTCGCCTGTTGTACCTTACGGACATCCTTGCGAACTGCGGTCATAGTTCCTGTTCTTGTCTAAATGGTTCAAATGGCTCTGAGCACAATGGAACGTAACATCTGAGGTCATCAGTCCCCTCGACTGAGAACTATTTAAACCGAACTAACCTAAGGACATCACACACATCCATGCCCGAGGCAGGATTCGAACCTGCGACAGTAGCAGCAGCGCGGTTCCAAACTGAGGCACCAAACCCGCTCGGCCACAACGGCCAGCCTGTTCGTGTCTCCGTTTTGTATCTCGTTGACGTAGTCTAATTCGCGCAGCGCACTCTTGAATGATTCAGTGGAATCGTTGAACCTTCCGATGAGAAGTTGTTGGTAGTGCAGAGGTAATTTGACGTAACAGTGCCTCAAAATTTCGTTGGTACTGTGCTGCTCGTCCAAAAACCTGTTCTTCTTAATTAGCGACTCAAAGAACCACTGGACTCTCGCAACCTGACCCTTCTAGATCTTTGCCCAGCACAATCTCTTGCTTCATTCTTTCTTGCGTCTCTGGCAACCAGCACGTGTTAAGAAACGTGTCTCTCTAAAATCCGCAGTTAAATTCCAGCTTCCATTTTAGCGCCCACGACTCCGGTACTACTCTGTCATACTGGGCTATCCAACTTGTTGGATGCTATGTACTGTTATTCTCTTTATACCCTTGGAAATTTTGAATGGACAAGAAATGTTTGTAATCGAATTGTTCCACATTTCCTGGGAACGAATTTTTCCTCGTTTCTGCAGCACGCATCTCCATAAATCGGGGTCTAAACAGTCCTTGTGCACTGCTAAAGCTTTCACTTGTGTCGTCAGATTCACGGATTAATGTTTTCGTTCGCCTGAGACGTGCACAAATGTACTGTGGTTTGGTTTCTGTCATACTTTGCGTCACCGACGGCGTGCTATCTGTCGTGCAACCTATGGCGGCTTGTGCGTTCTCCTGAGGCATTCGCCTTTTTGCTTGTAGCCTCCGCTGACGTGCTTGCTGGACTTATTTTGCTAGCTCGTTTTGCTGTGAGGTGATCCGAGTCTGCTCTTCTTTAACCTCTGATATTTCTTTCTGATTGTCCTCGATCTATTCGATGTGCTTCACGTTTTCGCTTATTTTTTCTTGCGTTTCCTGGGCTATCCTTCTTCCCCGTTTTGCAGCGTTGCACGAACCCTTTTGGTTTTGCACATTTCGATTTTCGACCGTTTCACGTATTCTTCAGCTAACAAAGCGACCCTGCGTGTATCTTGGGCTACTTATCTCGCCGCCCTGGCATCGCATTTTGCGTCTTTGTCGATGTTTTCTTGACACTTTGTACCATTTCATTAACACCCGCGACTTCCTTCGTAACCTGCTCTATACTTTCAGCAAGCCATTCATCTACCATCCGCATCTTCTTCGTCTCCTTAGTAGGTAATTACTTCATTTCCTTCATCTCCTTTGACGTTATCTTCTCTCTCTCCTGCCTCTTCTCCATCGCTTCCTGACTCTTCCGCTCCGCTTCCTGCGTGAATTGTATGAGGGCCTCAGACTGAGATCCTCCGCTAATACTCCCATGGCTAGACGAAAGCGACTCCACAGCTATGTAGCCTTTTCTTCGTGAGTCTCCTCCGCTACTCTCACTAACGGTACGTCATGCCGTGCCCTCAGATTCTACATTGCGCTCTGCTGTGGTTTCACCTTAGCGCTCGTTGTCTGAATTACCTCGTCATAATCAGAAAATTTTGCGTTTCACACATCCACAAAGTCAGCTACTACATTTGACTGAAGATTCTTCGAAAGTTACTTTTGTTGAATGCTACCAGTCTGACATTGTTCCATTTGTGACGAGATTCGAATGCTCTCACTACTTTGGAGCAAACGTGCCTTACTTCTACGAGCATGCATTCAGGTTTCTGCTCCCGAGATATTTCTATTCCCCCTAGTCCCAATGCCAATTTGCTCTGGCGAGCCACTAATTCTAAATCTCTGACAATTAATGTCAAATAGAAACAACCGTAATCTACGATAAAATGCGACAGCCACAGACAATCTACCATCCCACACATCAGAACACTGTTCTCAGTCAGGAACAATCAAACCGTGACACCCATACCACAACAACAAATGAAAGAAAATACAAAAAATTCAACACCGTACACAAATTTACAGATCATCAATGTATTTAGTGACAGCATTTCTTATGGTAATGCGAAATTAGTTTCTCAGTCCACCAACTGGATTTCAACAAGGGAAAACAGAAACCTTGAAGCGGAAATAGCATCCGACGTTACAGAAGATGCCGTCAATTCAGGATCCTGGCAGTGGTCGCCAAATTGCAAAACTACACTGGACGTGCGGCACGTTTCGAAAGAGTACAGGCATCTATGACTTAACGTCCTGACAGCAATCACTTTTACTAGTAACCCTTCCACTTGACTACCTGGCCCATGCAACTGCTAATTTAACTTTAAACTTTAACTCCGTTTGTTGCTGTTAGACTGCATTTGCGGTTATCACATTTGTTAGAATCTATGTGAGCTTAATGAAACCGTGACCCTATCATTATTTTAATCAACTGTTGGTGGGTGATTAATATATCAACACGGGAGTGATCTTTTATGAAGTTATGGCACAAGTTTATTGATTAAAACAATGGGAGAGACAATACATGTTAGCGTGATGACAAATATAACATGGCTGTTGACAACACAAATAGACACAACAAATAGATAACACCCCACTGGATGGCGACTGGTTGGCAAAGACTAAGGTTTATCTGACTGACCTATTTACTCTGGCTCAAAACACGCATAACGCAAGCTGAACGAGCGAGGTAGCACAGAGGTGAGCACACTGGACTCGCATTAGTGGGGGCGACGGTTCAAACACGCGTACGGACATCCTGAGATAGGTTTTCCGTGATATCCCTAAGCCGCTTCAGGCAAATACCGGGATAGTTCTTCAAACGGCACGGCCGACATATTCCCACATCCTTACATAATCTGAGGGGACCGATGACCTCGCTGTTTTGTTCCCTCCCTCCAAATCAACCAAACAACTAGCAGGAACAATTATGTCATGATGTTGGTTTATAATATAAACCGAAGTTATACTATGATTGTGCAGCTGGGAACAAGTGGCGTGACAGTGATTCTGTTTGCTGGCAAAATATGCCAAGACGCGGCTGGCGATCTGTTAGACGGATCGCAATTTCTAATGGAGACCTGAAATCTCTGTAGATTCTAGCGTGTGACATTCCCGTTCACCGGTGATACCATGGACGAATCTGACTCACTTATGACTCACTTATGCGGCAGTGCGCATCAGAAGATCTAACGTCAGGATGGCAGATCTGTCACGAGTAACATTGCCCTCGACACAGCGAGTTCATCTATAAATTGTCGGTACAGCTAATTCCTCATCACAGGCTCACCAGTCAAGACAAGTGCTAGAGCAAAGTCACGATCAGGACAAATGTCCCAAGAGAAACTCACTCACAACAAAAGTCAAGACCGTTATCCTCTCCAGACAGGAGTCTGAACCAGAAGATCCTCCCCAGCCCGGGGTCTGAATCGGAAGACCAAGTTACTCGTCTCTTCACTTCCCATCAAAACTGTCCCAAAGCACTCACTCAACCGCCTGCATATGGGTTTCGTGCCAGTCACAAGGTCCCACGAGCTCCATGTCTCCCCTTTAACTCGTCTGCTCTACCCATCAACCAATCCTAAACAAAGTTGACAATATTCTTCTCTTTTCTGGAGTAGCAGCCAATCACTGATTCGCAAAATTCCGTTCAGGGAGGAGAAGACATTGTGCTCCCGCTTTAGGCAGCATGTTTTAGGTTTCCATCTAGCTCTAAAGTCAACAACACATTTATTATGGATTTCATTACCTGGATGCCTGAACGTTAAAGCTTGTCCGTCCTGTGGGCTTGATTAAACTAAGAAATGTAGACCATTTCAGAACTGCCATTAATGTTGTGTTCATTCTAAAATTGTTTGGAAGACTTGGGGGTTCCAAAAAAACTCCGCAGGAAGAGGGATAACACCACCTGATGGCTCCCACAATAGTGCCTGGTCCACGGTGAACATGGAAAGTTGCTAATTTTTATGGCCGCCATCCCTATCACAAAGAGCTTTTATGACACTGTCGAAACGCATTGGCTGGGCGACCTAGATTTCTCTCGTGCCTCTGTCTCTGCTGTGGCTAGAGGCGCCTAACAGGTAGGACCAGGTAATCAGGTTTTCAACCTCTTCAGTTGGACGATAAATTATTGGGCAAGCATTCTGTCTCTGGTAAGTGCTTTGAGATGTTCCTTTCCCTAATAGCTGCATATGGCTTCCAAACTCCACACTTCTAATGCAAGATTTACTGTTAAGTGAGCAAACTCAACTCCAGAAAATGCTATTCGAAGGATAGCCATTATAAGGATTTCGCATGTATGAACAATGTACATGCTCCCATAAGTGCCTGTTCATTCTGTTAACTTCCTGTCGTCTCACAAAAACGATGCCTTGGCTGTAAAATCAGTATTAAATAGTGTCCTTGAATATGGAGAATAGTGAGAGAGTGACTCGTCCTTTCTATTACGTATAGCCATGAGCCATCTCAACTCTCGACATCGCCTACCCATATGCTCCTAATGATTACATGTATAACATTTTACTGGAACTGATTCAATACATGTTGATGAGTGGCCCTCAAGGCTACACCATGCACATCTAACGGGCAGTAACCAGTCGTGGCTTTCATTATCTCTAAAACTAGACAAATGCACGAGTTGCCTACTCACAATAAAATCTACTTCACAATGTGCATGAGTGTCAAACCTTCTCTCCATGTCCGAAACACAGTCAAAATTTTAGGACTCATCGTAGTGTAGGTTGCAGGTTCAGATGTTGCTCAAAGGCGATGTAAATGATCATACACAAGTGTTAGGGGACCCATGGTTTGTCTCTCATGGAGAGTGAAATCAGACGTAAGGATGACAGTAGATTTGTTTACTTAATTTCTTATTCCAATCCTCGACGACAATACTTCAAATGACTCTGAGCACTATGAGACTTAACATCTGAGGTCATCAGTCCCCTAGAACGTAGAGCTACTTAAACCTAACTAACCTAAGGACATCACACACATCCATGCCCTAGGCAGGATTCGAACCTGCGACTGTACCGGTCGCGCGGTTCCAGACTGAAGCGCCTAGCCGGCCGGTGTGGCCGTGCGGTTCTAAGCGCTTCAGTTTGGAACCGCCTGACGGTCGCTGCGGTCGCAGGTTCGAATCCTGCCTCGGGCATGGATGCGTGTGATGTTCTTAGGTTAGTTAGGTTTAAGTAGTTCTAGGTTCTAGGGGACTGATGACCACAGATGTTAAGTCCCATAGTGCTCAGAGCCATTTGAACCATTTTGAAGCGCCTAGAACCGCTCGGCCACAGCGGCCGGCTATGTAGTTTCAAGTAACTGGTATGTGGTATAAAGTTCACATAGTAAAGTAGCCATCTTGTTCATGCGGGCTTTTCTTTTTTTCAAATATTTTCTTCATATAAAAAAGAATTATTCTGCAGTGAACACAAATCGTGCATAGTGGGGCGATCACTGTGTTGTAGAAATAATTCAAAAGCCAATATCGCTTAAGTTCTGGATACTGAATAACGGGTTTCAACACAATAAAGGTGCCATCATTGGATCTGTAAAGATATAACATGACAGGTTTGAGGGAGGGCTTACATGAGTTACTCCACATAGATTACTATTAGTACAGTACCACATACCTGAATGTAGATTAACATTTATAAATAATTTGGGTGTAACGATACATGAGGCAGACCAGCTGATATAAAATCATTGTCACAAAAAAATAAAAAAAAACAACGGCTCTAAAGGTCATTCTTTTCCATAAAATATATAAAACCGAAGTCACAAGATAAAACCATTTTGTACATGACCGCTGTTCGTCTAATCACGGTCGGCATCATACTGCCCTACTTCGCGCAGGTACATCTGCTGCGATTCTAGTGGTTCACAACTGGCCACTAGATAGCGCTGTCCAAGCAGTGCACACAGACAGTCCCACAGTATAACCACTCATTACTGCTACAATACTACTTTACTATTGCTGCTAATCAAATACCCATGCAAAGAACACTTTCGCATACACTTGCTGTACGAACTATACATACTGTACATACAATACATCCTGTATGTACTACAAAGTACGTCAATTACAGAGTAAAACATCTGAAGCACAGGCATTATCCATATTAGCGCCATACAAAACTACATACTGTAATTTACCCTTATTGCAGTCAGATTGTGATCTGGGCGTAATATTTTTGTGGACAAGCGAAATTAGAATAATTTTCGTGTGGGACAAACACATGTGGATTTAAATTTTTTTCTGCAGTTGCACGCAGCTATTAAGTTGAAACTCGCATATTTTTCGCGGTTAGTCAGTGCGAGACTTGTATTCGGTCGTGGCGCTGGTTGAACGTGAACATTTCTAGACAAAGTGTTCTCGGAGTTTATCGTGACTTGATGATAGACTCCATTTCATATAAACCCTAGGTAGCGCATTGATTTCATTTGCGAACTGTGAACTTTAATTTCATTTGTGGTGTCTAAAATTAATAAACCAAGCCTTCTGTATAATATAAACTGCTGTCAGTGGCTACATGATTTTATACTATCAATCCTTGCCTGCATTTATTTGGACGACAACGAAATTAAAGTAATGGGAACACGCGACTGGTGTGTGTGTTGGTCTTCTTAGACGTAGCGTAGCCAGCATATCTAAGCCCAATCACACGCTAGGGTGACTCATTGTTCTCTCTTTCCGTGATAACTGTTCATTTTGAATATTATTTCATGCATTAGTGGGTAGGGGCTCTCAGCTATACTGTAAACAGTGGACAACCAGACTTCATTTCTACGATTTATTTTTTTAAATTATTTACTCTCAACAATACCAACGATCAAGTAAGCCACAGTAGACAAAATTTAAACCCAGGTACCATCGTGTGTTATTGGTCTCATCTGAGGCCAAGCAAGCGAGTACAGTCGTAAGGTGTATGACGTTACACCGAAATCCAACCATGTTTTAGGGTTGCCTCACTTTTGTGGTCAGTCAGATTGTGTTGACATTATTGTTACGTTCTATGTTTTGTGTTGTACGTCTTGGTGATTTCATGTCAGAGTTTCTTTCACATAAATGAACATATTTTCACTTAAGCAAAAATAATTGTATTAACAAACTGAATATCTCGTAATTACACTACTACTACGTGACGAGACCAACAGACCACGGTTCCCTCATACCAAAACACTAAGAAAAAATACAAGATAGGGATCGAGTTCAACCAGTTTGTAGTTTTTGTCCCTTTTGCCGTTGCCTCTTTCAAAAAAGATGTTACGTTTGTCTCTCTTGGTTTTGAAATCGTCATGCGTCTCCAGCAGAAACTGGTTAAGTGGAGAATTTCAAGGAACATAAACCAGTCTCTTTTAATCATCATGAGCTATATAGTAGCATCTACTTCTGTGCTGTATGCTGCCTACATTCAATAGCTGCTCTCACTTTTTCTAACCGCAGACATACTAGTTATTCATTTTTCTTGCTCTGTGTTCCTTTTTCCGTTTTCATTCTTGGTTTTATAATCTTTTTCGTCAGCCGTATACAAGAAAGCTTTGCTTTTCTTAACTACTATCATCTGTTTTTCTTACGAACTTCTTATAGGGTTCCAGATGAGTTTCCTTAAGAGCTATTTTTGATCATTATGACGAGATTTTGTTCCTTGGTGATATTGTGATGCATTCTTCAGGTATCTGAGATGGGCCATATGGTTTCGCTTTACTACATTTTCTAGTTCTGAAGACAAGTTTTTCTGCTTCCAAAATCTTACTTCCGTTTTACGCCTTGGGCGTCTTCACTCGATTAACCAATCAACTAATGACATTATAATATTTTTACAGGAAATGTACAAATATTCTAGTTAAAAATAAATACGCAAATAAGTTTAAATCATGAGTCTCTAAATCGATTTAAGTCAATAGAGATTATTTTTCAGAAACAACAAAAAGCATTGAGTTATTTTACTGAACCCAGTATTGCACTAAATTATTGCATGATAAAATATGTGCAAGTAATTTACATGAAAATTCCAATAAAAAACATGAATTTGTAACCTTTTTATGCTCAAATATTGTTTAAAAACAGGACTTGAGACGTTTCTGAAATTAACTTCAGCATTGCTTCTTATGTAATAAAATTCTAATATATAAAAACACAATTTGCATTTTGTTTATTGAAAAACTCGTTCAGAATAAAGAGAACAGTAAATCATCAAGGGAAATAAACACACACAAAAATTCCATATTGAAACTGCAATTTTACTCATTTATCTCTGTGCAGTTTTTTTCATAAAGTGATTTGGATTGATGAATCTCGGGATTATACTTGAGCATCTTGCGTATATCTTTAATTTTGTTTTCATTGACTGGTCACACACCATTTGGATAGCAGTACCTGGTTGGTGGTTCTGAGACTTGTGGATAATGTTGGACCAAGGATGAAAGAATACCGAATTATTCTTGTTAATAATGGTTTTGGAACAACTATTTCGTTCTGTTCTGCAGAAAAGCATAATCCCTTAGAAAATGAAACTTTGAGCGAGACCTTTTTGTTTCTAGGAATTTTAACAGAACTCTCTATAGTATTGGCATTTCTTTTGTAAAAATGTGGCCATTAATTGTTGTAATCATAGTAACTATTAAATTTCCGTTAGCACTAGAGCCACCTATATCCACCTATATGTTCACACACGACCTTCATGGGACAGAGCTTATCCAAAGCCTTCAGATTGACTTTTAACACTGCGAAGTGCCTATCTGATGGCACAAAGGACTGTCCTCTCTTGGGGAAATGAGTTGTTGGACGTATAAAAAAGGTCATTATCCACAGTGCTGAGAATGGCTATGATGTAGAGTCTGAATGGAGTACGGTAGAATGGGCGGGGTGCCCTAGGGATCAGTGCTAGGGCCACTCCTGTGCCTTATGCATACAAGTGATATTCCCTCTAGTATTTCAGGTGATTCTAAAATATTTGTGTTTGCTGCTGACACTAGCTTGGTAGTAAAGGATGATGTCTGCAACACTGGCACTGTTTCAAATAGTCCAGTTCATGACATAATTTCTGTTTTTACAATTTATAACACACAGTTCAACAAAACTCGACGTTTTAATTTCACAGAATGGGCATGTGATTAGTGAAACTGAACAGTTCAAGTTTCTAGGTGTTCAGATAGATAGTAAACAGTCGTGGAATGCCCTTATTAAGGATATTGTACAAAGACTTAATGCTGTCATTTTTACTATTCGAACGGAATCTGAAGAAAATGATAGTTCGACACGCGAAAGTAGTCTGTTTTGCTTATTTTCATTCGCTTATGACGTATGGTATTATATATTAGAGTAACTATTCCCATTCAAAATGCTATTTTTGGCTCAGAAATGGACGGTTCGGGCCACAATTAGTGTAACTCTGTGCACCTCTTGTCGACCAGTGTTCACTATATTGCTTTCTCTCTCTCTCTCTCTCTCTCTCTCTCTCTCTCTCTCTCTCTCTCTATATATATATATATATATATATATATATATATATATATATATATATATGTACTCCTGGAAATGGAAAAAGAACACATTGACACCGGTGTGTCAGACCCACCATACTTGCTCCGGACACTGCGAGAGGGCTGTACAAGCAATGATCACACGCACGGCACAGCGGACACACCAGGAACCACGGTGTTGGCCGTCGAATGGCGCTAGCTGCGCAGCATTTGTGCACCGCCGCCGTCAGTGTCAGCCAGTTTGCCGTGGCATACGGAGCTCCATCGCAGTCTTTAACACTGGTAGCATGCCGCGACAGCGTGGACGTGAACCGTATGTGCAGTTGACGGACTTTGAGCGAGGGCGTATAGTGGGCATGCGGGAGGCCGGGTGGACGTACCGCCGAATTGCTCAACACGTGGGGCGTGAGGTCTCCACAGTACATCGATGTTGTCGCCAGTGGTCGGCGGAAGGTGCACGTGCCCGTCGACCTGGGACCGGACCGCAGCGACGCACGGATGCACGCCAAGACCGTAGGATCCTACGCAGTGCCGTAGGGGACCGCACCGCCACTTCCCAGCAAATTAGGGACACTGTTGCTCCTGGGGTATCGGCGAGGACCATTCGCAATCGTCTCCATGAAGCTGGGCTACGGTCCCGCACACCGTTAGGCCGTCTTCCGCTCACGCCCCAACATCGTGCAGCCCGCCTCCAGTGGTGTCGCGACAGGCGTGAATGGAGGGACGAATGGAGACGTGTCGTCTTCAGCGATGAGAGTCGCTTCTGCCTTGGTGCCAATGATGGTCGTATGCGTGTTTGGCGCCGTGCAGGTGAGCGCCACAATCAGGACTGCATACGACCGAGGCACACAGGGCCAACACCCGGCATCATGGTGTGGGGAGCGATCTCCTACACTGGCCGTACACCACTGGTGATCGTCGAGGGGACACTGAATAGTGCACGGTACATCCAAACCGTCATCGAACCCATCGTTCTACCATTCCTAGATCGGCAAGGGAACTTGCTGTTCCAACAGGACAATGCACGTCCGCATGTATCCCGTGCCACCCAACGTGCTCTAGAAGGTGTAAGTCAACTACCCTGGCCAGCAAGATCTCCGGATCTGTCCCCCATTGAGCATGTTTGGGACTGGATGAAGCGTCGTCTCACGCGGTCTGCACGTCCAGCACGAACGCTGGTCCAACTGAGGCGCCAGGTGGAAATGGCATGGCAAGCCGTTCCACAGGACTACATCCAGCATCTCTACGATCGTCTCCATGGGAGAATAGCAGCCTGCATTGCTGCGAAAGGTGGATATACACTGTACTAGTGCCGACATTGTGCATGCTCTGTTGCCTGTGTCTATGTGCCTGTGGTTCTGTCAGTGTGATCATGTGATGTATCTGACCCCAGGAATGTGTCAATAAAGTTTCCCCTTCCTGGGACAATGAATTCACGGTGTTCTTATTTCAATTTCCAGGAGTATATATATATATATATATATATATATATATATATATTACTGTCGTTTCTTGTTCACAATATCAGCTTATTCTCAAGAATTAGCAGCTTTCACTCAGTTAATATTAGCCATAAATCCAATCTGCATTTGAATTGTACTTCCTGCGGTAATCCACGCTATTTCAAATTTAAACTGAAGAATTTCGTCATGGGACAGTCCTCCTATTCTTTAGAGGAGTTCCTTGAAAAATTAAGCTGATTCCTGGGTTATATTGCTGATTGCATCTCATAAACTTAAGGCTCGTCATTTTTTGGGTTCACAGACATTTTATTTTGTCTCTTATTTCTTTTATCTGTAATTTTATGTACTGACACGTTCCATGACCTTGGAGATCTGCTCCTCAATTTGGTCCTATGGAACTAGACGTGTGAAACAAAAATAAATGAATAAATAAACAAAAATAAAAATAAAATAAAATAATGTAGTGCTAAAAATTGCTCTAGACTACTTTCAGAAATATGTTGGTAACTACTAGAAAACACAAAATTACCTAAGTACCAGTATAAGAAATTAGCGATCCACCTAATGAGAACAAGAAATAGCTCAAATTAGGTGGGGAAGGACTTTTCAAAACGTAAAGCACATAATACCTGACTGTCTTGTATGCAAATTCAGGCTGTCGTGTGTCTCTCTACTCCAAAGAATGTTTTAATTCCCAGCGTAACTGATAATTTGAAAACTGACGCGAAGGGAATGGAGGTCGCATCACGTAGTTAGGTATTTAAAATACCTCCGCTGGCCCGCAAGGTTAATTTTCCCAACGTGTTTGCGGGCTTGTAACAGTCCTTTACGTTACCCCCCTCTGCCTCGTCCGACATAATAGGGTGTGTCCTGCTTCGTTGTTTGCATACCAAAAGCATTCCGGAGCGCCACGAGCATGTCAGTACGGCGGTTATTGAGAGATAAAGTGCCTGTGGAATGCAAGGCTCGCACATCCACAAACAATTGACGGAGTATGTTATGGAATGCCCATCCGGCCGACACACATTCCGCATCAACAATATCGGTGTATATTCTGAACTTCCGGCTAACCGAATTTTGAATGAAGCCTTTTGAATCCTGATGTTGCAACCTACCCCTCCTGCACAGGCTTCTGAGTAATTAATTGTTCAGCACTTATCCCCTTGCCACTGAGCAGATGAAAATTTACGTAAAGTGCTCATACTTTACTAGGTGGCTTCCTCCACAGATGCTTTTCATGGTGACTGGACACTTACGAATAAACACAATAGCTGTAAACGTCATCCTGTATTTGTTTATCATCTTGAGTAGGTTTTGGCTTTCAAAAAAAATCAGACTAGCAGCCTTCCATAAAAAAAGTGTAAAACAGGAACCTGTAATTTTTAGGAATTTCTTTTGAATGACAATAATCTGCTGCACTGGCTGTCGTGGCTTGGATTAGGATATCGTTTTATTTTTGTATTTTTCACTGCACAGTTTCAGCAGTTTAGCCACTTTCAAGCGTATACCATTCGTCAGGCTGACATATTTTGGTCAGCGTTGAAACATACGTTTTTCTCACATTGTTACAATGTTTTGTGTAGCCGGATTTTAAAATTAACAAAATGACTCTAAGTGTTTCTCCGATAGCTGTTACGTAACGTATCACTTGCAGGTACACTGGTGTGCAAAATTTAAGGAAGAAAGTAGCGCTCGCATGATGTGACACTATCAAATACCATAGCCCGATGAAACCTGGACCACACATAGAAAAATCTGCTGCAGCACAGTACAAACGATAACTGAAAGAAATACGCAACCAGCCGAACAGAAATGACGCTATTATTAAAAGACAATAATTATACATAAGGCACCACGATTTATGGTAGTTCCCCTGGCCATTTGATAAAGCGGAACTTGGATCTTAGTATGTTATGCTTTTTCTAATGGCCACGGGGACCACCAAAAATTGTCGTGACTTCTGTGTAATTACAGTCTCGTTCTTAGTCCCATGTGGAGTTGCTAGTTTCCCATCATGTACCTCCCCAGGTGGCCCACAGGAAATCCTTACTAGGCATAGCGGGTACTGGGGAAATAAAATATCAGGGTGGTCCAAAAATAGCAGCTGCTGCCTTGTAGTTAAATATTGGCTTATCAAAGGCTGTAGGAATAAAATGTTGAAAAAGAAATACCTGGTCCTCTAGGTTAGGGGTTGATGCAATGGGCCAACTCCCCTTTCACTGGAAAAAAAATACATTGTTAAAAGATCCAAGACAATACAGCCGGACGGATTAAATGGTAAACGTATGAAGCTACGGAAACAAACTGTGAAAATAGGAACATGGAACATTAAAGGACTAAGGAATAGAGAAGGGGAAATAATTATAGCGAAAACAGGATAGAGGACATTATTGTGTTATCAGAAACAAAAAAGAAAGGGAAGCGGTATGGAAAACAAAGGATCGTATATGCACATATACAGCAGGGTCTAAAAACATCGAAGGGCAAGGCGAGGAGTGTCACTATTGATATAGAAAAAATTATAGAAGCATATTACAAGTTGGGAAACTATTGATGAAAATCTGACTAAAGTAAAAATACGAGGGCAGTTCAATAAGTAATGCAACACATTTTTTTTCTCGGCCAATTTTGGTTGAAAAAACCGGAAACTTCTTGTGGAATATTTTCAAACATTCCCGCTTCGTCTCGTATAGTTTCATTGACTTCCGACAGGTGGCAGCGCTGTACGGAGCTGTTAAAATGGCGTCTGTAACGGATGTGCGTTGCAAACAACGGGCAGTGATCGAGTTTCTTTTGGCGGAAAACCAGGGCATCTCAGATATTCATAGGCGCTTGCAGAATGTCTACGGTGATCTGGCAGTGGACAAAAGCACGGTGAGTCGTTGGGCAAAGCGTGTGTCATCATCGCCGCAAGGTCAAGCAAGACTGTCTGATCTCCCGTGTGCGGGCCGGCCGTGCACAGCTGTGACTCCTGCAATGGCGGAGCGTGCGAACACACTCGTTCGAGATGATCGACGGATCACCATCAAACAACTCAGTGCTCAACTTGACATCACTGTTGGTAGTGCTGTCACAATTGTTCACCAGTTGGGATATTCAAAGGTTTGTTCCTGCTGGGTCCCTCGTTGTCTAACCGAACACCATAAAGAGCAAAGGAGAACCATCTGTGCGGAATTGCTTGCTCGTCATGTGGCTGAGGGTGACAATTTCTTGTCAAAGATTGTTACAGGCGATGAAACATGGGTTCATCACTTCGAACCTGAAACAAAACGGCAATCAATGGAGTGGCGCCACACCCACTCCCCTACCAAGAAAAAGTTTAAAGCCATACCCTCAGCCAGTAAAGTCATGGTTACAATCTTCTGGGACGCTGAAGGGGTTATTCTGTTCGATGTCCTTCCCCATGGTCAAACGATCAACTCTGAAGTGTATTGTGCTACTCTTCAGAAATTGAAGAAACGACTTCAGCGTGTTCGTAGGCACAAAAATCAGAACGAACTTCTCCTTCTTCATGACAACGCAAGACCTCACACAAGTCTTCGCACCCGAGAGGAGCTCACAAAACTTCAGTGGACTGTTCTTCCTCATGCACCCTACAGCCCCGATCTCGCACCGTCGGATTTCCATATGTTTGGCCCAATGAAGGACGCAATCCATGGGACGCACTACACGGATGATGAAGAAGTTATTGATGCAGTACGACGTTGGCTGCGACATCGACCAGTGGAATGGTACCGTGCAAGCATACAGGCCCTCATTTCAAGGTGGCGTTAGGCCGTAGCATTGAATGGAGATTACGTTGAAAAATAGTGTTGTGTAGCTAAAAGATTGGGGAATAACCTGGTGTATTTCAATGCTGAATAAAACAACCCCTGTTTCAGAAAAAAAAGTGTTGCATTACTTATTGAACTGTCCCCGTAATTTTATATGGATTCAATACCACTATAATAGGAGTCTATGCACTAAGTGAAGATGAACCAGATCATACCAAGGAAAGATTCTTCAGTAATTTAAATGACTTATTAGAAGGGATAGGAAACAGAAGACAAATAAGAGTTGCTTTGGATTTCAATAATAGAAGAGGGCGATAAATAGGAAACGATAATGAGCTAAGATTAATTAATGTATGTGAACAAAATTCAGTATAAGTTTTGGATGGTTTCTATCAACATAAAGAAATTCATAAATACACATAGCATCAGGAATCACTGCAATTAAAATTTTTAATTAATTACTTAGTAATTTGAAAGAAAAAACAGTTTTAAAATCACGAGATGTCAGAGCATACCGATGAGTAACTCAGAGTGAACATCATCTGGTTTAATGTAAAACTGTGTTTCCATATGTAGTGATAAAAAGTAAGGATGAAATTGTTGACCTGGGAGGAAGATTTTAATACTGAAATAAAAATCCCAAAGTATAACTTATGTAGCCTAGAAAACAAAAGTACACTGTATCTATTCAAAAAAGTTTGTTGAAAAGTTAAATGAAACAGAATTTGACAATACAGATACACAATATAAATATGTCGTTAATGCTCGACAAGAGCAGTCGTAGAAGTTCTGGGCGAAGAAATTAAGTATGAGAAAAAATATCTTTATACTATTTTGATGCAGAAAGAAAAGTATTTAAAAAGGCTAAATACACAAAGTATCCAAGACAAGATAGAATTAAGAGTACAACAAGCAAAAAGTAGGAAAATAGCGACAGAAGAAAAAGTAAGTATTGGGGAAAGACCTGTAATAAAGTGGATAATGTAACTGGAGGTAAGAGAAGTCCAGAGGGGTGGAAGATATTGAAATCACTAAGAAACAATATTAGTATCCAGACTTTGGAAAAATAGTCGAAAGAATTATTGACTGAAAATGGGGGAAAATGTTGTGATACAATTAGTAACAATACAGAAGAAACCGAAAATTATGGCAACGTTTCACTGGACAAAGAAGTAGTAATAATAATGTATTAAATCTTCAACAAAAGGAAGTTCTACTTGAACTGGAGGAATACCATCTGAACTGGTGAAATATGGTAGAGATAAATTACATGAACGTTTGAGAAACCTTTTCATAAAATGCTTAAATGTTGAGATCATACCAGAAGACTGTAAAGTAGGATTTATGTCAACAACCCACAAGTATGGAAGAAAAGATGAGTGTGAAACTAGAGAGGAATAATTTTGAGAATCTATGGAAGGATTATCAAACATTTTTTGGAAACAGAATTCAAAGAAATGGAGACCGAGGAACAGGCTGGCTTCCGAGCAGGGACATCAACTATAGATCATATATTTTGCTTGCAACAAGTAATTGAAAAGGAAAAGTTAGAAATCAGCCCCTTCATTTAGTATTAGTGGACAAAGATAAAGCGTATGAATATATGCCCATATGTACAGTAACATGTCAAAAGCTTTAGAAGCTTAATATTAGTTCCATCATAAATGAAGCAATTCGCAACCTTTACGAAAACTCTATAGCAAGAATAAAAGTACACAATTATCTCTCACCTAGATTTAAAGTTGCAAAAGGGTTACGTCCAGGATGCCGAGTGTCACCAACACTTTACAAAATCTATACAAAATAGCATTGCAAAACTGGAAAAGAAAATGTAAAAGTATGGGGATGCCAGCAAATAATATTGCGAGATAATCATTATAGTTTGCTGATGACTAACTAATTTTGGCACAATATAAAGAAAACATAGAGTACATTATAAGGAAATTAAAAGAGGAGTACAAAAATGCTGACATCAGGTCAATTGTAATAGAACAAAATGCATCGGAATAGGAGACACAAATGAACTTTTGACACTGGAAGAAGGAGTGGGAACTATTAAACACGCTGAAGAGTACAAATATCTAGAAGTCAATATCACAAAAGATCGACAACAAGATCAGGAAATTAATTCAGGAGTATATGCCGGGAAATTTACTATTGGAACACTAAATGGTATTTTATAGGACCAACAGATTATAAGGAAACAAAAAGGAAACAAAAATAAAAATCTTCTACATAATTATCAGAAGCACTATGCCATATGTATCAGAAGTACGGGCAGTTAAGCCGCAAATAGTAGAAAGGTTGATGGCGACGGAGATGGACCTTCGGAAGCGGTCCGCAAGAATATACGAGCTGCGGCTAGAAAAAAACCGGACTGATGCTGGAAAAAACATTTATTTACAATTATTTACAATTTCATGTTATCTCCTTCAATGTACTCTCCTCCTCGGTCTCTACACCGCTCCATACGAATTTTCCACTGTTCATAGCAATGCTGCAGATCATTTTCGGTAAGTCCATACATTACTTCCGTCGCTTTTTCTTTTACTGCTTCAACAGTCTCAAATCTAGTTCCTTTCAAAGCTGACTTGACTTTAGGGAAAAGAAAAAAGTCACAGGGGGCCAAATCAGGTGAGTAGGGTGGATGATCTAAGATGGGAATGTTGTGTTTTGCCAAAAACGTCTTCACTGACAACGCACTGTGAGCTGGGGCATTGTCTTGGTGAAGGATTCATGACTTTTTTCTCCACAAATCGTTCCGTTTTCTCCGTACTCGCTCACGTAGGGTAGCCAGGACGCTAATGTAGTAATGCTGATTCACTGTTTGTCCCTTGGTACCCAATCAATGTGCACAATCCATTTGATGTCAAAAAAAAACAATCATCATTGCCTTGAATTTCGATTTTGACATTCGTGCTTTTTTTTTTTTTTTGTCGTGGAGAACCAGGAGTTTTCCAATGCATCGATTGGCGTTTAGTTTCTGGATCGTAAGTAAAAAACCACGATTCATCGCAAGTAATAACATTTTGTAAGAAGGTGGGATCACTTTCAATGTTTTCCAGGATGTCAGAACAAATCATTCTTCGGCGTTCCTTCTGTTCAATTGTGAGACACTTTGGAACCATTTTTGAATACACTTTGTTCATGTTGAAACTTTCATGAAGAATCTGCCTAACACTTTCCTTATCAACTCCTGTTAACTCAGACACTGCTCTGATTGTTAAACGGCGATCTTGTCGAACAAGTTTACCGATTTTTTCGATGTTTCCATCAGTTTTTGCTGACAATGGTCTGCCAGTGCGAGTGTCATCACTGGTGTCTTCGCGGCCATCTTTAAATCGTTTAAAGCACTCAAACACTTGTGTTCGCGATAAACAATCATCGCCGTACACTTGTTGTAACATTACAAACGTTTCACTTGCAGATTTTCCTAGTTTGAAACAAAATTTGATGTTAACACGCTGTTCTTTCTGTACACTCAACATTTTCCGACGCACAGACAAAACGTCAACTACTTAAAACAGACGCCACGGGCAGACTGAGTGCAGGAGGCAGATGAAACTCGAGCAGTAGGCGGAGCGAGAGTCACGTGACAGGCCACGAGACTTTCAGCCTTATTGCATTCGTTTTATTGTTTCACCAGTACTAGTCCGGTTTTTTTCTGGCCACACCTCGTATAGGCGAGAAAGAATCAGAAATGAAGTCATCAGGAAGAATATGGACATTACAAAATCAGTAGTAGATTATATAGAAGAAAACCAATTGTTATTGTATAGACATACAAAAGGATGCCAAAGGAAAGATTAACACAGAGAATTATTGAATGGGAGCCACCAGGAAGAAAGAAATTGGAAATTGGTAGAAAGATTTTATGGGACGAAACTGCTGAGGTCTTCGGTCCCACACTACTTAATCTAACCATGCAGAAAGACCGCCGAGCACATGGATTCAAGGAATTCTGACCTCTATCAGAAGAAGAAATACTGAAGAAAATTTATAGACAGGTATACAAAAATGGAGGATTAAAATCAAATTTGATGTATGATCATGGGGTACCGGAAAACGTAAAATGTTATATTATGAAACTGGATAATAATAACAAAGGTTCTTTATGAGAGTGTGAGTCTCCCGAGCGGAAGCGCATGCTCTGGATAAAAGGTTTATGAGGCGTTCTTATGAGTGGCGTTATATTCCCCCTCCACAGCGGTTACCAACTGCAGGATGCTCGTTAGTACATGTGGATGTGCATTTCGCTTCCCCAATGCATCCCACACCTGTGCGATGGGATTTAAGTCGGGGGAAAGGACAGGCTACTTCGTTCGCCAAATATCCTCTCGTTCCAAGAGCTCTTGCACCTCTAATGTTCGATGCGGTCTCGTACGCCATTCACAGAAATGAAGACAGATCTGAAAGCACCCCTGAAAAGAAGCACATGGGGTGTGCAGTGTCACAGCCCCATTGACCGATGAGTGTAAAGCGTTCAAAGATTTAGAAGTCAGCAGCCTCGTGCTATATTATGCCTCCACACTCCATAACATCTGAATCACCAAAACAATCGTGTTCGACAATGTTGCTTGGTGCACTATGAACCTTTATATGGCTAGAGGCGGAATCACGTAATCAGATGATACGATTACTGAAAGATTCAAACAAAACTTGAGTCTAATTTCAAACATGTACCCGACTCATACTATTATAGTTAGTGCTGACCTCAATTTAACCTCGATATGTTGGCGAAAATACAGGTTTAAATCCGGAAGTACGCATAAAATATCATCCAAAATTATGCTAAACCCATTCTCTGAAAATTATTTCGAGCAGTTAGTTCATAAGCCTCTCGAACGTAAACGGTTTCGAAAACACACTTGACCTCTTAGCAACAAATAATCCTGAACTAATAACGAGCATCAAAACGGATACAGGGGCTAGTGAATACAGGGCTTTCGTAGCGAGATTGGGTATAGTAACTCCAAAATCTCCAAAAGTAAACGAAAAATATACCTAATCAAAAAAGCAGATAAAAATTCACTTCACGCCTTCCTGACAGACAGTCTCCACTTTTTCCAAATTAACAATGTGACTGTAGACTATGTGTGGCTTGAATTCAAAGATATAGTATCCGCAGAAATTGAGAGATTCATACCAAATAAATTAAAAAAAAAGAAAAAACGGCGGATCTGATCCCCCTTGGTGCACAACACGGCGCATAACACTGTTGCAGAAACAACGAAAAGAGCATACCAAATTTAAACGAACGCAAAATATCCAGAACTGGCGCTCTTTTTCGAAGCTCGAAATTTAGAGCGGAAATCATTATGAGATGCTTATAATAGTGTCTACAACGAAGCTTTGTCTCAAAATCTGGCAGAAAATGCAAAGGGATTCTGGTCGTATATAATACATGCTAGCGGCTAGATACAGACAACACCATCCCCGCCGATAGGAATAGAAATATTGTTTATGACAGTGCCGGGTTACTAAACGCAGCTTTCCGAAATTCCCTCACCAAAGAAGACGAAGCAAATATTCCAGAATTCGAATCAGAAACAGCTGCCAGCATGAGTAACGTAGGACTAGATACCCTCGGAGTTATGAAGCAACTTAAATCATTTAACAAATGAAGTTCTTCCGGTCGTGAATGTACACTAATAAGGTTCCTTTCAGATTACGCTGATGTAATGGTCCCTTACTTAACAACGATGTTCAGCCCGACGAAAAATCCGTACCCAAAGACTGGCAAGTGGCACAGGTCGCATCAGTATTTAAGAACGATAGTAGGAGTAATCCGTTAAACTACACGCCCATTCATTAACGTCGATATGCAGCAGGATTTTCGAACATACATTGTGTTGGAACATTATAAATTACCTCAAAGAGAACGGTCTATTGACACATAGTCAACACGTATTTAGAAAACTTCGGTCTTGTGAAACACAACTAGCTCTTTACACACACGAAGTGTTCAGTGCTGTTCACAATGGATTTCCAATTTGATTCCGTTTCTCTAGATTTCCAAAAGGCTTTCGACTCTGTACCTTACAAGCAGCCTGTAGTCAAATTTCGTGCTTATGCAATATGATATCAGTTAAGTAAGGGGATTCGTGGTTTCCTGTCCGAAGGGTCACAGATCTTAATAACTGACGGAAAGTCTTTGAGTTCACAGAACTGTTTACCAATTCTTTTGGCGACTATGGGAGCACGTTGCAAAGCTAGTGTTAATAAAACGTCTCACCGAGAACCGTGTTCCAACTTTTCTCATGTCCAGAGAACCATCAGAAAATGTGGCGACTTCAATGTAATTATTATCTCTGAAGAGCAGTATCATTTCTGTTCGGCCCATTGCGATATCAGTCTTTTCTTAGTTTCATCGAGCTGTGTTACTCGGCAGTGATACATAATGCGGAAGCCACTTTCATCCTTGAATTCTGCACCCAATTGCATAATATCGCACTCTTATAAGTACGAAATGGCTTCCAGAAGTGAGTCACGCTAAGACCATTGCATATCAACAGCAACGCATTGTTAGAAGAGAGTCTATTTTCTTTGTTACCTGCAGAATGTTCCGCTGTGGTTCGCATAACAGGTGTATCAGTGTGCGATTGAAATAGCTGGGCAACTCAAAACTTACTCCGAAGTTGAAGTGTGGGAGAAATTTGCACACAAATTCATCGTGAAATTCTGGCAGTATATGGACTAAATGTAATGTCGTCTCCAGTCATAGTGAAATGATGGCAACCATTTGACCAAAGCAGCACAGTCTTTGGTGATGTAGATCGAAAGGACAGCCATCAGTATTAAACAAAGAAGACTATGTCTCCCAGCCTATAGAAGAAATGATTCGCAGCAATCGCATATTTTCCAGAGATGATTACTTTGGCACAGAGATTTTCCAATGTCTCTGTGAGCGAGCAACGGATTTTCGTGGTCAGGGAACTGAACGACTGGTGGAACATTCCGATCGTTCTTTGCAGAGACGTTGTGACGATGTTGAGAAACAGTGTCATGCATCTGCGTCACTTTGAAGTGTAGCACAGCACTCAATGAAAGCCGCTGTCACAGTAAGGTGTTAACTACCTGTTGAAGTCCCTGTGTATAATGACACCTGTGTCCAGCTGGTCAAATATAAAAGAAAAACAGCTAATACGGCACCTTACTGCCATTCACAAAGTTCACTTTGGGTGCTTACCCCGTTGCAACCGAATTTGGATACTGTCCATCAGCCCTTTTCCGTAGAGCATTTGTGTAAATACACTGAGGTGTCAAAAGTCATGGCATACGTTCTAATATCGTATCAGACCTCCTTTCACACGGCGTAGTGCAGCAGCTCGACGTGGCATGGACTCAACAAGCCGTTCGAAGTCCACTGCAAAAATATTGAACCATGCTGCTTCTAAGCCGTCCATAATTGCGAAAGTGTTGCCGGTGCAGGATTTTGTGCACGAACAAACCTCTCGATTATGTGCCGTAAATGACCGATGTGATTCATGCCGTGCAATTCGGGTAGCGACATAATTCGCTCTAATGGTCCGGAATGTTCTTGAAACCAGTCGCGAACAACTGTGGCCTGCTGACGTGGCGGATTGCCATCAATAGAAATTCCATCGTTGCTTGGGAAGGTGAAGTCCATGAATGGCTGCAAGTGGTCTCCAAGTAGCCGAGCATAGCCATTTCCAGTCAAGGATCGGTACTGTTGAACCAGCGGACGCAGTCCATTTCTTTTAAAACAGCCCACTCCATTAAGGAGCTACCACCAACTTGCCCATGTACCTTGTTGACAACTCTGGTCCATGGCTTCGTTGGTCTGTACCACCCTCTAACCCTACCATCAGCTCTTGCCAACTGAAATTGGGAGTCATTTGACTAGGTCAGGTTTTTCCAGTCGTCTAATGAACAACCGACATAGTCACGGGCCCAGGAGAGGCGCTGCGGGAGATGTGCTGTTAGCAAAGACACTCGCGTCGCTTGTCTGCTCCCATATCCCACCAACTCCACATTTGGCGGCACTGTCCTAACGGATAACTTTCGCCGTACGTCCCACATTGATTCATGCGGCTATTTCACTCAGTGTTGCCTGTCTGTTAGCACTGACAGCTCTACGCAAACGCCGCTGCCGTCAAGTGTTAAGCGAAGGCCACTGCGTTATCCGTAGTGAGAAGTAATGCTTGTAATTTAGTATTCTCAGAATGCTCTTGACACTGTGAATCTCGAATACTGAATTCCCTAACGAGTTACGGAATGGAAAGTCCCCTGCGTCCAGCCCCAAACACTGATCGCGTTCAGAGTGTATTGACTCCCGTCGTGCGACCAGTCACGTCGGAAACCTTTTCACATGAATCACCTGGGTACAAACGATAATTTTACCAATGCAGTCCACTTTTACAAGTTGTGAATGCTATACTGCCACCATCTGTAAATGTGAAAATCGCTATATCATGACTTTCGTTACCTCATTGTATTTTGATGCACTGTTAAACTTCATTTACAACAATTCACAGTTCGGAAGACTTTGTACCAGGTCATTAACCTCTTGTTTCGGTTGCCTGTAGTAGTCCTCAGAGTGAGGAGAAATACCTCGTTCACTGATAGCACCACGTACTACATCAGGATTATGGTACGTACTCTGTCGTGAACTTTTCCACCAGAGCAGGAAGAATTTTACCAGCGATCGACACTGGCGGACATCGACAAAGCCATGTTGTCCACTGATGAGCAAAAGAAGTATGGCCACTGATCACTCTGAGACACAGAGTAGCCTGGTGACGTTCAGAAAAGTGTTTAAGAGGAGCAGGTATGAATGGACAATCATTCAAGTGACGGTGCGGAACGCAAACTGTGAAATCTACTGACGTTAGCGACTTTGACAAAGGTCACGTTCTTATGGCCCGGCGCCTCGGAACGAGCTTCTCAGAGACAGAGTAATTGTTCGCGTGGTGCTGTTGCGAGCATCTGTAGAAAGTGGATGAAGAATGGTGCAACCACGAGGAAGCTACAAAGAATTGGACCCCCACGCTACGTCAAGGCTCATACATACTGTTCCAAGAGGGCCAGCCGGCCGGAGTGGCCGTGCGGTTCTGGGCGCTACAGTCTGGAGCCGAGCGACCGCTACGGTCGCAGGTTCGAATCCTGCCTCGAACATGGATGTGTGTGATGTCCTTAGGTTAGTTAGGTTTAATTAGTTCTAATTTCTAGGCGACTGATGACCTCAGAAGTTAAGTCGCATAGTGCTCAGAGCCATTTGAACCAAGAGGGCCAACGAACGACAGAGACTGGATTCGGCTCAACGTTGGTTGCCAATGCATTGGCGTTCAGTTTCTCATCCACACTAAACCAAAGGCTTTGACCCAAGGGATTCGGAAACACGGAGTCAATTGGCTCTGGAAACTTGCCACCGTTGCTCTTGACTTGTTGTTGTTATAAAGTAGTATTTTAATTACAAAGTCACCGGCCGATATTGTGAGGGAAGACGTGAATTTAGCAGTCGTCGCATGTGCAGCATTTATTTTACTGCAAGAAGCTGATCATCAGGAAAATAATAAAAAGAAACGACGCTGGTAGACAAAATTTCTTTTAAAAAGTAGAGAGCTCTGTGGTGGGACAAAATTAATGTTTGCCTTAAAACTGAATTTGCCTCATGAAAGCTACATATTTCGAAATGTTATTCAGCTATACAGGCCATAAAATTTCCGAAGATAACATCTCTTTTAGCAGAACTGAACCTGCAGCAGTAAATTAATAGTCATTCCTAGTTTCATTTGTTTCTATTTTGTCGTTCCCGGCATAAAGATGACAATAAATAGTCCATTTTTTTCACATCGTGCATATCATTTTCTAATTGCTGGGGTATTTCTCTCCAAGCACTCAGTCTTTTCAGTTTGTTTTTATTATCGCAGTTCTTAGGAGCCCATAAAATTTCCCGTCGACGATGAAACTCTGTCAGGTTTAATGCTCTCTCCATATTCCACTCTAGAGTTCAGTATTTTCAAACACAATAAATACAAGCACACACCGTTGCGAGAGCAGGCACTGCCTGCAGAGGACAGCCACAAGTCGAACTCAGTATGTTCTATTGACTGCTTTCGCTTCTCACTCTCTAACATCTAATTACTGTAATTTAAATCTTAAATTCCAGGGTGTCTCATGATGCTCTTATAAAATTAAAGAGCGTAATCGATCAATAAAGCGCTCGAAGTGCGACTTATGGCTGTTCTGGAAAACTTAAATAGACATCCGTTCTAGACACACAACAAATAGCTACTGAACCACCTAACAATCGACCGGGCGTCCACACTAGGAGAGACGTGACAAGACCAACCAACCGCCAACGCTTTAATGCTGTCACCTGGAGACCGAATCGCAACCAAGGCTAACCGCTTCGTTGACTCCGATTTGCGTTCTGTATACACCAAGCAAATTTCGGTCAAGAAAACGGTTGAATGTTGTTCGTGGCCTTCGTTGGCCTAGTGTGTAAACGTTTCCACAGAACGTGGATGACGGATATTTGCTCGCTTTGTAAAGCAGCATAGGCAGCGATTTGTGTCACACCTACTGATGCAGGCAGTAGTATTTCGGGGTACACAGTTCAGCGGGCAGTGCTCGTCAGCGGATGACGCATACACGTTTCCATGTTGACCCAGCTACGTCGTCTGTTGTGAATGTACTAGGCACAAGATCATCGAAATTGTTACACCTTGTTACACCAAGTCGATGGTCGTGTCTGTACACGCAATCGTCCAGGCGGGTGGTTGCTCGAAACATGCACCGAACCACAGATGAAGACAGGGACACTATTATACTATGGGGGAAGCATACCTTGGACTTCAATGAAACCTGCGGTAGTAACGAAGGCACCATCACTGCTGCGGACTGTAGGAACGTTATTGACACCTAACTTTGTCGGCTGGAATGCGGTAAATCAATTCAATATAAAGAAATGCTTCTGATATGAAGTTTTTTCTTTTTTTCCTTTGAGCGCGTGTATGTACATTGGATTACAACCTTTGACAGGACTAAGCTGCCATCTCCAGATCTGCAAAGTTACAATAATTATAAAAATAATCACATTCTAGCAGCTGTAATCGTAAAAGAAGGATTTCACGTAAGTTATTTTTGGTGTACCTGCAGAACACAGGTGATGAAATCATGCTCTGCGATAAACCACACATAAAACAAAATACTGGGCCTATTTTCTTTTCACAGATGAGTCCCGATTTGATCTGGAGAGTGATTCTCGGCGAATTTGCATCTGAGGGGAACGCAGAACACGATATCAGGCCCCAAACATGGAGGAGAGAGACGATATGGAGGAGGATCCCCAATGGTGTGGGCACGGATTATGTTGACCACCCGAACACCTGTTCATGAAATTGTACGCGTGAATCGGCAAGGTTTAACTGTCGTCAGGTACCGTAATCAGATCTTGAGACACCATGTAGAGCTGTTGCGAAGGTACTGTGGGCCCAGAATCCGTACTGATAGACGATAATGCTCGACTGCATACAGCTCGGGTGGCTGATGTGTTCTTCGAAACGGAAGATACTGCAAGTATAGCGTGGCCTGCTCACTCTCTTGATTTGAATTCCGATAGTGTGTCTCGGGTGCACTAAGAAGACGGGTTGCATCACTTCAGCATCCAGCGACCACTCACCAAGACAATCGGCACCTCTTCAGGAAAAATGGGCGTTATTGCCTTAATATAGACTGATGAGATCATTCATAGCATGCCCCGTCGTTGCCAGGCCTGTACTGCTGCCAGAGGATGTCATACCCCTTCCTGAGCACATTAACCAGTTGTCGGAATGTGTGTACAAATCCTTTAAGTTGGAAAAACGAAGAACATTTTTGTCTACCATTATGCATGTAGCAGTTGCTTGCGTTCCGTATTCTTTACATTGTTTCTAATTTAGTATCACTTGTTTATACTATTTTGTGGCAAAATAAAACCAGCTTTGCAAAATTTCAGTCCCCTTCCTGAGCACATTAACCAGTTGTCGGAATGTGTGTACAAATCTTTTAAGTTGGAAAAACGAAGAACATTTTTGTCTACCATTATGCATGTAGCAGTTGCTTGCGTTCCGTATTCTTTACATTGTTTCTAATTTAGTATCACTTGTTTATACTATTTTGTGGCAAAATAAAACCAGCTTTGCAAAATTTCAGTCCGTTGCTTTAATTTTGGACACCAGTGTACATAACACATTGGTGTTCACAAGTCTGTTTGGTATTTGCAGCACACTGTAGCTGCGCTGAAAATATCAGACTTGTGAACACCAGTCTTCATGTTAATATTTCTGTCAATACTTACAATAATATGAATATTATATCTCAAAAACCTGGTAAATATCATAATGCACAAATTCTTTGTATATTGTTTAATAGATAATAAATAAAACCCACTGGACATGGAGAAACTTCTCCGATACACAAATGGGTAGTAAAACAAGGTAGAACCAATTTTTTTATTGTGTGTTAGGAAACAAATGCTGTCAAGGAAGGAGCTTAGACCACAAAATTATTATATAAAGATCTATGTTTGTCAGTACAAGTGGAGAAAGTTAGAACTTAGTGGTAAGGAAATGAAAATGGTGAGAGCGAGCAGTGGGATAAGGAAAACACACGGACGAAATAAATAAGATTGTAGAAAGAGTTATAACGGGATGGTTAGAGTTCAACGTTCCACCAACGGTGTGGTTATTAACTGGCCTAGTCATGGATGGGCAAAAAAATTAGCCAAGCCTGTTCAGAGGAATAATGTGTGATTTTTTTCAACCTTATATATAGAACCTTGGAATCCGAATAAGATTGGTGAGGCAAGTATTTAAACTTTGCTCCTCTGTAATAAAAATAGTTGCCTTAACCACTGTTACGTGATGCTCGATAATTCAATCAAAATTGATAGCTAATAAAGTACATAGCTGCTACTACTAGTTAGGAGTGGAGTGAAAAGTAATTATTAAGAGCAACAGGACAGGATATACGCATATTCTAGAACCACAGTCTATTTAACTACTTAAAACATTTTCTAAAACAGAGTCGTATTCTATTAATAATAACGAAAACTTTCATGAACTAATTCTGTCATGTTATTCTCTTCTCCAAAATAATAAGGACTTACTTTAAAAAAGATTGCGATGAGTATTTATAGGTAAACATTCTAAGCGGTGTACATATCTAATTCTCCTTAAAATAACCTTTCCTGTGACTTTCTGGAATATTACCGTTTTCTTCCTTCTCAGTCCAGATACAATAAAATGCATATACTCGTTCTATGGGTGGTAGTGCTACACAACGTTGATTTGTACTACGGAATACTGTAAATTAATTCTTTTATTTAGAAACTTAATGATAGCGGCAATGTTGTACAGCTCAAATCACGGGCTTCGCAAGATGATTTGGCCCCGTCTTGCTGCAGCTTGTTACATCACGTCACATTACTCTTATTACATGAATCCTGCGAAGTGGGAGATTTTGGGGTCTGGAAAGAGGTCAGGGATGTACATTTTATTTATGTGAAATAAAAGTAAGATATAGTGCTCTATTTTGGTGCAACTACATACACCAAAAAAGTTAAGCATCACCTCGGTTCCGAGTGTCCCGGAACCAGCACAGAAAATTGGAATACAGATCAACATAAGCATCATTTCCACCCTTTCTATTGCTCATGAAAACCACACATTGTATGTTGTATCACCATACAGCGAGACCTTCAGGGGTTTTGGTAGAGATTGCTGTACACACCGGTACCTCTAATACCCAGTAGCACGTCCTCTTGCATTGATGCATGCCTGTATTCGTCGTGGCATACTATCCACAAGTTTATCAAGACATTATTGCTCCATATTGTTCCACTCCTCAAAGGCGATTCGGCGTAGATCCTTCAGAGTGGTTCGTGGGTCACGTCGTCCATAAACAGCCATTTTAAGTCTATCCCAGGCTTGTTGGATAGGGTTCATAACTGGGGAGCATGCTGGCCACTCTAGTCGAGCGGTGTCGTTTTGCTGAAGGAAGTCATTCACAAAATGCGCACGATGGGGCCGTGAATTGTCGTCCATGAAGACGAATGCCTAGCCAATATGCTGCTGATGTGGTTGCACTATCGTTCGAGGAGGCATTCACATATCGTACAGCCGTTACGGCGCCTTCCATGACTACCAGCGGCATACGTCGGCCCTACATAACGCCATCCCGAAACAGCCGAGATGCTAAACCTTGCTTCACTCGTTGGACAGTTTGTCTAAGGCGTTCAGCCTGAGCGGGTTGTCTCCAAACACGACTCCGACGAATGTCTGATTGAAGTCATATGCGACACTCGTCTGTGAAGAGAACGTGATGCCAGTCCTGAACGGTCCATTCGGCATGTTGTTGGGCCCATCTGTACCGCGCTGCATGGTGTCGTGGTTGCAAAGATGGACCTCGCCATGGACGTCGGGAGTGAAGTTGCGCATCATGCAGCATAACGCACACAGCTTGAGTCGCAACACGACGTTATGTGGCTGCATGAAAAGCATTAGTCAACATGGTGGCGTTGCTGTCAGGGTTCCTCCGAGCCATATTCCGTAGGTATCAGTCATCCACTGCAGTACTAGCCCTTGAGCTGCCTGAATGAGCCATGTCACCAACAGTTCCTTCCACTCTATATCTCCATGTCCGAACAACATCGCTTTGGTTTACTCCGAAACGCGTGGGCACTTCCCTTGTTGAGAGCCCGTCCTGGCGCAAAGTAACAATGCAGACGCGATCGAACCGCGATATTGAATGTCTAGGCATGGTGGAACTACAGACATGTACCTCCTTCCTGGTCGAATGACTGGAACCGATCGGCTGTCGGACCCCCTCCGTCTAATATACGCTTCTCATGCATGGTAGTTTACATGTTTGGGTGGGTTTGGTGATATCTCTGAACAGTCAAAGGGACTTTGGCCGTGATACAACATCCACAGTCAACGTCTGTCTTCAGGAGTTCTGGGAACTGGGGTGACCTTCCTTCGAAGTGTGAAAAAAATGTTTCAAAATGGCTCTGAGCACTATGGCATTTATCATCTGAGGTCATCAGTCCGCCAGAACTTAGAACTATTTAAACCTAACTAACCTAAGGACATCACACACATACATGCCCTAGGCAGGATTCGAACCAGCGACCGTAGCGGTGGCGCGGTTCCTGACTGAAGCACCTAGAACCGCTCGGCCACACCGGCCGGCTGATGTGTGTATTACCTACAAAATAATCTAACAGTTTCGTTGAAGATAATCTTCAATGGAATAGCAGGAATTGCCCAGCAGATACTTCTGTAATTCTGTCCTAAATTCCACCACATTTCCCATATCAGTCATTTAATACGCTCTGCCATAAAATTAAATTCATGTATGTATATAAATGTCTTTCTTTTCTGTATTGATGCTAGAAATTTGGGGACTCCTTATAATTTGTTTTTAGTCTTATTATTATACTCATCCATTGGACTTTTTTTGGGAGAACAGAAGAATTGTTAACGGCAAAGAACATCAAGAAGCATGTGTATTGCGGAACACCAAATTTTGGGTGTCTGCAGTACAATGTAGAATTTTCAGAAGGTTCAAAATGGTTCAAATGGCTCTGAGTACTATGGCATTTATCATCTGATGTCATCAGTCCCCTAGAACTTAGAACTACGTAAACCTAACTAACCTAAGGACATCACACACATCCATGCCTTAGGCAGTATTCGAATCTGCGACCGTAGCGGTCTCGCAGTTCCAGACTGTAGCGCCTAGACGCGCTCGGCCACCCCGGCCAGCAATTTTCAGAAGGTAATATTCATATAATACGCTTGTATTCTGAACAACAAATTGTCCCTCTTAAATGAGTTTCTCCAAAATTCACTCTTAATTCCTTAGTGCATGGAAATGTGGGGAATAAACTAGTTTCTACATTGTTAACTCACTCACATCAGTAATTATACACACTTTACTTTAGATGAATTAGGGCACATCTATAATTATAGGGTGCAAATCTTCCATTTGACGTTTGGAACCATCTGTAGTTCTGAAGACTTATCACCATCAACCTCATGTTTTCCATTTTTGAGTAAATTGTTTTCGTAGTTTCTATAACTCTGTGATAAGTACTGAGTTATACAGGATGGTCCATTGACAGCGACCGGGCCAAATATCTCACAAAATAAGCATTAAACAAAAAAACTACAAAGAAACTCGTCTAGCTTGAAGGGGGAAACCAGATGGCGCTATGGTTGGCCCGCTAGATGGCGCTGCCATAGGTCAAACGGATATCAACTACGTTTTTTAAATAGGAACCCCCATTTTTATTACATGTTCTTGTAGTGCGTAAAGGAATATGAATGTTTTAGTTGGACCACTTTTTTCGCTTTGTGATAGATGGCGCTGTAATAGTCACAAACGTATAAGTACGTGGTATCTCGTAACATTCCGCCACTGCGGACGGTATTTTCTTCGTGATACTTTACCCGTCTTAAAATAGACCGTTTACCAATTGCGAAAGAGGTCGATATCGTGTTGATGTATGGCTATTTGATCAAAATGCCCAACGGCCGTGTGCTATGTATGCCGCTCGGTATCCTGGACGACATCATCCATGTGTCCGGATCGTTCTCCGGATAGTTACTTTATTTAAGGAAACAGAAAGTGTTCAGCCACATGTGAAACGTCAACCACGACCTGCAACAAATGATGATGCCCAAGTAGGTGTTTTAGCTGCTGTAGCGGCTAATCCGCACATCAGTAGCAGACAAATTACGCGAGAATCGGGAATCTCAAAAACGTCGGTGTTGAGAATGCTACATCAACATCAATTGCACCCGTATCATACTTCTATGCACCAGGAATTGCATGGCGTCGACTTAAAACGTCGTCTACAGTTCTGCCACTGGGCACAATAGAAATTACGGGACGATGAAAGATTTTTTGCACGCGTTCTATATAGGGACGAAGCGTCCTCCACCAACATCGGTAACGTAAACCGGCATAATACGCAGTACTGGGCAACGGAAAATCCACGATCACTGCGACAAGTGGAACATCAGCGACCTTGGCGGGTTAATGTACGGTGCGGCATTATGGGAGGAAGGGTAATTGGCCCCCCTTTTTTTGATGGCAATCCAAATGGTGTAATGAATGCTGATTTCCTGCGTAATGTTCTACCGATGTTACTGAAAGATGTTTCACTGCATGACAGAATGGCCATGTACTTCCAACATGATGGATGTCCTGCACGTAACTCGCGTGCGGTTGAAGCGGTATTGAATAGCATATTTCATGACAGGTCGATTGTTCGTCAAAGCACCATACCATGGCCCGCACGTTCAGCGGATCTGATGTCCCCGGATTTCTTTCTGTGGGGAAAGTTGAACGATATTTTCTACCGTGATCCACCGACAACGCCTGACAACATGCCTCATCGCATTGTCGATGTATGTGCGAACATTACGGAAGGCGAACTCGCTGTTGAGAGGAATATCGTTACACGTATTGCCAAATGCAATAAGGTTGACGGACATCATTTTGAGCATTTATTGCATTAATGTGGTATTTACAGGTAATCATGCTATAACTGCATGCGTTCTCAGAAATGATAAGTTCACAGAGGTACATCTATCACATTGGAACAACCGAAATAAAATGTTGAAACGTACCTACGTTCTGTATTTTAATTTAAAAAATCTACCTGTTACCAACTGTTCGTCTAAAATTGTGAGCCATATGTTTGTGACTATTACAGCGCCATCTATCACAAAGCGAAGAAAGTGGTCCAACTAAAACATTCATATTTCTTTACGTACTACACTAATACGTAACGAAAAATGGGGGTTCCTATTTTAAAAAAATCAGTTGATATCCGTTTCACCTATGGCAGCGCCATCTAGCTGGCCAACCATAGCGCCATCTGGTTTCCTCCTTCAAGTCAGACAAGTTTCGTTCTTTGTAATTTTTTCGTTTGACGCTTATTTCATGACATATTTGGGCCGGTCACGATAAATGAACCACCCTGATTATCGCACTAGTGAACTCTGCAAGGCTTCACAGTTGCTAATATGTATGGGAATTGGAATTACATACAAATTTGTTCCTCTCTTCTCTCTGCCCATCTTCTCCTCACTCCTCTGTTTGTCTATCTCATCCTCCTCTCTCTCTCTCTCTCTCTCTCTCTCTCTCTCTCTTGGCATCTGCTTTCTCTTCCCTGTGTCAACCCTCATTCCTTCCTGCCCTCTTATCCTTCTCTATGATCTTGAGTGTTTTTTGTTGTAAATTCCAATGGAACATTGATTGAGAATCTAAGTCGCTTAAAATGAGTGTGTAAATCATTTTTGATAATTAGTATCAGAGGTATGAGAGTCACCTTTTCAGCTGCTGTATCTGTGAGAATAGTTGCTTCAATGAAGTATTTTGCATAGCTTTAATGTGTGTATCCATCTAAGGCGGCAGGGAAAACACACCCAAGTAGAATGCGTTTAAAACTTTTATAAAGCTCAAACTATCAGCTGTGACATGAGGACATGTTGAAGAGGTACACTTCAATAAGGTTAAGTTTTGATATTTATCGAACAGAAAAACACTGAATGATTGAAAATTTGAACATTCAACGAAAAGTTAATTGTATTATCTGAAGAAAAGAACATAAGGCCTCACATAAGTTTGTGGCGAAACACGTATCAAACCAAAAAGACTTCCTGTATAATTAAAGAACACAAATAAGGTTATTGCGATCGATATTATCTCAGTATACTGGATCGTTGAAACTTTGCATGCAAGAACTTGAGTAAGAATATCACACTACCACACTCAGTAAGAAACGTATAGTTTGCTCGAGACCGGAGAGGAGGAGCCACGATTAATGTTCCGAAAGAATGGCCAAAATCTAATTCCATCGTGGTGTTGAGCAGTTAGCAAGAGGAAATATTACAGAGTATGATGGATGATCACGACGTTGGTATTCACGTCATCTTCTGGGAAGGCCACACTCGAGGTTCCGGGTTGCGGAGTATGGCACGGACAGTGGTGACGGCGTAGAGCTGGCTCCGTGTGAGTTCCTGTTAGATGAAATGAGAGGTAGTTCAGTACCTGGCTCAGGAAGCGCACTGGCAGTGAACTGTACTCCCAGGGCCCGTGCGGCGGCCTAATTACAATCACAGGCGCCAGAACAGTAGCCGTTGTGAGAAGGCGACCTTTACTGGCGTTTACCTTACCGTCTGCTGGCTGTGTGCAGTGTGGTAGCCCCCAAGCGTCATCTGATAGAATGCCGGCTGCCCGTGTAGCTTAAATGTAATGGGTATTGCTAGCAGATTAGGCGTAACCCCGTAATACAGCAGGTAGAGAGTTTTAGACGATTTAGATTTCGTAGCAGCATTCTTATCGTACGCCGATAACACATAAGTACAACTTTGAGAAAAAAAGAAAAACAGCACAATGTTGTGAATATAATTATTGTTTGAATATACATATAATGAAGACATATGTATGTCCGAGAAACGATTTTTCAAATGGTTTACATACCCTCCTACCGTAGTTGAAATTATGAGAAACTGTGAGAAAGAAATCGAAATTGCACATTTTCTCAGGGCACACAGCATTTTCTTTCTGGCAGTACGTTGTAACAGAGGACCTGTACACTGTCGATTAAAAATATGTCTACCCAAGTCCGTTCAAATATACTTTACAATATCATAAGTATTTATATGTTACATAAACTGAAAGTATATGTAGCCTATATATGCTCGAATGTTGCTTAAATATCGCGTAAAAATTTGAAGAAAACTCCTCAAAAACTATTCGAGGTTTCTGGTAACAAGATTTCCCTTTAATATACCACATATATATTTAAAATGATATATATTAAAAAATAGCCTATGTTCGTACGAATGTTCATTGAACATCATGTAAAAGTTTTAAATAAATCGCTCATGTACTTTTCGAAATTTTTGGTAACAACATTAAACGATGACTTGTCTTTATATACACTCCTGGAAATGGAAAAAAGAACACATTGACACCGGTGTGTCAGACCCACCATACTTGCTCCGGACACTGCGAGAGGGCTGTACAAGCAATGATCACACGCACGGCACAGCGGACACACCAGGAACCGCGGTGTTGGCCGTCGAATGGCGCTAGCTGCGCAGCATTTGTGCACCGCCGCCGTCAGTGTCAGCCAGTTTGCCGTGGCATACGGAGCTCCATCGCAGTCTTTAACACTGGTAGCATGCCGCGACAGCGTGGACGTGAACCGTATGTGCAGTTGACGGACTTTGAGCGAGGGTGTATAGTGGGCATGCGGGAGGCCGGGTGGACGTACCACCGAATTGCTCAACACGTGGGGCGTGAGGTCTCCACAGTACATCGATGTTGTCGCCAGTGGTCGGCGGAAGGTGCACGTGCCCGTCGACCTGGGACCGGACCACAGCGACGCACGGATGCACGCCAAGACCGTAGGATCCTACGCAGTGCCGTAGGGGACCGCACCGCCACTTCCCAGCAAATTAGGGACACTGTTGCTCCTGGGGTATCCGCGAGGACCATTCGCAACCGTCTCCATGAAGCTGGGCTACGGTCCCGCACACCGTTAGGCCGTCTTCCGCTCACGCCCCAACATCGTGCAGCCCGCCTCCAGTGGTGTCGCGACAGGCGTGAATGGAGGGACGAATGGAGACGTGTCGTCTTCAGCGATGAGAGTCGCTTCTGCCTTGGTGCCAATGATGGTCGTATGCGTGTTTGGCGCCGTGCAGGTTAGCGCCACAATCAGGACTGCATACGACCGAGGCACACAGGGCCAACACCCGGCATCATGGTGTGGGGAGCGATCTCCTACACTGGCCGTACACCACTGGTGATCGTCGAGGGGACACTGAATAGTGCACGGTACATCCAAACCGTCATCGAACCCATCGTTCTACCATTCCTAGACCGGCAAGGGAACTTGCTGTTCCAACAGGACAATGCACGTCCGCATGTATCCCGTGCCACCCAACGTGCTCTAGAAGGTGTAAGTCAACTACCCTGGCCAGCTAGATCTCCGGATCTGTCCCCCATTGAGCATGTTTGGGACTGGGTGAAGCGTCGTCTCACGCGGTCTGCACGTCCAGCACGAACGCTGGTCCAACTGAGGCGCCAGGTGGAAATGGCATGGCAAGCCGTTCCACAGGACTACATCCAGCATCTCTACGATCGTCTCCATGGGAGAATAGCAGCCTGCATTGCTGCGAAAGGTGGATATACACTGTACTAGTGCCGACATTGTGCATGCTCTGTTGCCTGTGTCTATGTGCCTGTGGTTCTGTCAGTGTGATCTTGTGATGTATCTGACCCCAGGAATGTGTCAATAAAGTTTCCCCTTCCTGGGACAATGAATTCACGGTGTTCTTATTTCAATTTCCAGGAGTGTATATTATAGATGTAGATACTGAGTTTTGTGAAATTTCAAAGATAATCCCTTTGCCTCGATCCATGTGTTGACGTTTTCAAGTATTTTGGTTCAAATGGCTCTGAGCACTATGGGACTTAACTTCTGAGGTCACCAGTCCCCTAGAACTTAGAACTACTGAAACCTAACTAACCTAAGGACATCACACACATCCATGCCTTAGGCAGTATTCGAATCTGCGAGCGTAGCGGTCGCGCGGTTCCAGATTGTAGCGCCTAGAACCACTCGGCCACTCTGGCCGGCTCAAGCATTTCATCAGCTCCGTCTACAGTAACAAGACCAGCACTACTTCTTACTCCTATAATTGTAACTTCGGCAGAAGTGACCAAATTTGAATTGTTTAATAGTGCAGAACCAACAACACTCCCAAAAAAAACCTGTCACATACCACGTATGGCTGCCTCTAAATCTGCGTGTTTATTGTTGGGTGATCCTTCCATTGCCAAACCGACTTAGGATGTGCCCTCTTAATCGATCCCTTCTTCTAATCAAGCTGTTCCACAAATTTCTTTTTGCCCCGCTTCAGTTCGGTACCTCATCATCTGTTACTTGACCGAACTATCTAATCTTCAACATTATTCTGCCGCACCACATTTGAAAACCTTGTGCTCTCTTCTTGTCTGAAATTCTTATCGTCCACGTTTCACACCAGTACAAGGCCATTTTGTTGCCCAAATAGCAATCCTCATCAACTATTTTTCGTGCCTCTATCCCTAATCTAGTCTCTTCAGCATCACCCAGTTCTAATTTAATTTGACTACAGTCCAATATCCTTGTGTTATTTTGCTTGATAATCATCTTATAACCTTTCCTCAAGACATTATTCATTCCATTTAACATCTAATCCAAGTCTTTGTTGCCTCTTACTGAATTACAAGGTCATCATAAACCTTTAAGTTTTTATTTCTTCTCCTTCGACTTCAATTACCTCTTCTAACTTCGTCTTGGTTAGCTTTAATGCTGTAATATAGTAATTGAATGACATTTGGGGTAGCTTACAAATCTGGCGCACTCTCTTCTTAGCCACTGCATCCACTCTAAAAATTGCAGTCTGGCTTATGTACAAGTTGTAAATAACGTTCCGCTTCCTGTATTTTATTTCCTGTATTTTATCACTCTACGTTCATAATTTCAAAGAATGTATTGCAGTTGACATTGTTAAAAGTTTTATTTAACTCTACAAATGCTATAATACTGGATTTGCGCTTATCTTACCTATGTTCTGAGTAAATCACAGAGTCAATATAGCCTGGAATGCTCTTACATTTCTCCGGGAGCTAAACTGATGTTTCCTAATGTCAGCTTCTACTAGTTTTTTTATTTTTCCATAAATAATTGGTATCACTATTTTGCAAGCATGACTTATGTAACTACCGGTTCGGTAATATTCGAACTTATTAGCACCTGTCTTCTTTGTAAACGGAGCTGTTACATTATTCTTGAGGTCTGAGGTTATGCAGCTATCTTACACATTTTTCACACCAAATGGAATACTTTTACCTTGGCTGGCCTTTCCAAAGATTTCAATAACTCAAGTGTATGTCACCTACACCAGGTCTGGACTTACAGGTCTGTCAGTAATGTGTCGAATTCTTCTCGCACTATCATTTCTTCCAACGCATCTTCGTCTACGTCCTTTTTCCTTTTTGTATAATATTACCTTCAAGTTCATTTCCTTTGTACAGTCCCTCCACATGTACAATCTAATCAAAAGTATCCGGACACCAGTGTGTAATGCAGAATTGACCACTAGATACCACGAGAGACGGACCCGCCAGTATAAGAGAAAGCGACGAATACACTTTTGTCAGTAGTGAAGCAGTAACAGCACAATAGGTCGGTCAGGAACGCTCACTAACTTCCAACATGGACTGCTCATTGGATGTCACCTGAGTAACAAACCGTTTATGGATATTTCAATAGCCGGCCGCGGTGGCCGTGCGGTTCTGGCGCTGCAGTCCGGAACCGCGGGACTGCTACGGTCGCAGGTTCGAATCCTGCCTCGGGCATGGGTGTGTGTGATGTCCTTAGTTAGGTTTAAGTAGTTCTAAGTTCTAGGGGACTTATGACCTAAGATGTTGAGTCCCATAGTGCTCAGAGCCATTTTATATTGTAACCTCCCCACAAGACTTTTGAAAGACAATATCTTACTCAAACTGAAATGGAACCAGAGCTAAATGTAAGCTCCCACAAAAATATTAATGGCAAAGACAATTAAATAAAAGCTCGCTATCTGACTCAAGTGCAAGTTCCCATAAAATAATGAACGAGAATCCCATGACAATGAAACTACAGTGATAATCAAAAATCAATTTAACCGAAATGTCGGTCTTTGCCCTGTGCGAATTCAGAATAAATTTCTTACCTTATTAAAACTGCATGTCAAAATTCTGCTCTTATTGTTGGCTGCGGCTTGGAGGAAAAACATTGCAATTGCCTTTTTTTTTTTTTTGAAAAATTTTGTTAAAGGGAAATGGAAGGAAATTTGAATGATTGTCTCTAAAATTGCTTTTAAATCAAAATTATTATTGGGGGCGATTTTTGAAAGTTAAATTACAATGACTGTTCGTTACATTATCTGATGAGCGCAAAGCTGCATGATTATTTATTTAAATAAATTATACCTCGTCCTGAATCTCGACCATTGCGGTGCCGACGCCCGCCGACTGCTCTCCGCTACTGCTAGCAACCGACTCCAAGCACTACTGAGGACTGACTACTACAGACTGACTGACTGCTCGCTACTGCGAGTCGAGCGCAACTGCTCTGGTCAGAGATTCTACAATGTCTCAGCATCGCTGCCGCACAACATACGTGTTTCATAACCCTCCACTGGGGGGGCAAAAATTTGGCAGCGATGGTGAGTCATTTGGACTTGCCATCGTAACAAATTTTTCCTTTAATTAACAAAATATTTAGATGTATCACATGAATTAAATGTTGTGCGCATGCACCGATTACAAAACATTACAGACAAGACAAAATATAAGTACAAAACAAATCAGGAAAGATGTATATACAAATTATTTGACAGATAACAAAGTGTACACACACTAAAAAATTCTTTAGCAGTTTCATAACAGGCAAAAAAAAATCATGTTGACAAGTGTCATGAGTGCACATGCACTGCAGTGGAGAACATATCAGTTAAAGACGAAATGTATATACAAGAGTAACAAATGACATAAATCATAAAAGGTATACAGAATGAACACAAATCATATCGAAAATTGAGAAGAGTGCACAGGCACTGTAGTTCAGTTGAAAACATATTCACATAAGTGCACATGCACTGAAAACTTTTGAACATTTTTATAACAAATAAACGCAAGAGTAGAAAAAATCATCAAATCACAAAAAGTATATACAATATAGATGACAAGAGTGCACACATACTGCACTTCAAAACAAATCGAAAATGTCTTTAGTATTTTGACAACAAATGGCAAAAATCATGTCGACAAGTGACACAAGTGTACTCGCACTAGAGTTCAACAAATCGAGAAAAAATGTATATGCCATGAACATAAATGGTGTTAGTAAAAAAATGATTTTCACTATTAGGATAGGAAAGGAAGGATTGCATCATGGTTGTAGCACTTTAGTTTGCACATAGCTGCACTGAAAGTCCATATCTTTCCACAGAATCACAACTAAGTGATACAATCTGCAGTTCCGTTCCCAGAAGTATTTATCAGCGTATCAAGACAGTGAAACGTCGTAGTAGTATTCCATACTATCATTTGGCAGTATACCAGGTACACCAAACAGTGGGACCAGAATAACGTCTTCATCGGTTACGGTGGTGGACAGCATGTCGTGTCAACACCACGCTCTTAAGAGGCGGCACACAGTGCTCCATAACAAAGTCTTGATTAGTGATTACATAAGTAGTTTCTTCGCCTACAGTGGTGGACAGCATGTCGTGTCAACACCACGCTTTTAAGAGGCGGCACACCAACGTAGAATTAGTGCAAAAACCAAATATAGTGCTCCATGATAATGAGGATGGACAAGACAAATGGATGTTACAATAATTTCAGGTAGTTAGGTCAGAAGGTGAAGGACATTAACTAACACACAAGTCTTGATTAGTGATTACATAAGTAGTTTGCGGTATCCATACTCTAGTCATTGAACATTTCTGTACCATGAATGTAGTATTACAGAAAAATGTTCATTAATTAATTTAAAGACAAGAGTGGTAATCAATCGCCATCAAGTATTGAGTATTACAAAACATTTTTCCTCATTCAAATGACATATTTACAAGTAACTATTAACATTCAGTGTCCTAGCAACTTTCGATTAGTACAAAATATTTATCATCATTCAGTATTAATATGGGAAGTCATCATTGAAAACACTAACAAAACGTTAAGTTACATTAATTATTGGCACTCAGTGGCCAGCAAGTATTGAATAGTATAAAACATTATTCATCATTCAGTATTCTTCATATCATTAAGAAATCATTATTAGAAAAATCAGTTAACTACAGTCATAGCATTAATAAGCATGGGCATTATAAGTTACATTAATTATGGGCACTCAGTGGCCAGCAAGTATTGAATAGTACAAAACATTAGTAGCATTAATAAGCATGGGCATTATAAGTTACATTAATTATGGGCACTCAGTGGCCAGCAAGTATTGAATAGTATAAAACATTATTCATCATTCAGTATTCTTCATATCATTAAGAAATCATTATTAAAAATCAGTTAATTACAGTCATAGCCTTAATAATCATGGGCATAATAAGTAATTACATTAATTATGGGCACTCAGTGGCCAGCAAGTATTGAATAGTATAAAACATTATTAACATTAATAAGCATGGGCATAATAAGTACTCTCATTACAATAGATAGTGGCAATTATGTTTAGGTATCATTAAGAAGTCATTATTCAAGTGACATACTATTCAGAGCTGATCAGTGTTATTCAGAATTATCATAAACTAGTGACATTATCTGGGACTGTTAATACATTTTGTTTTTTCTGCTAGCAATGCATTGCTTTGGGTAATTATAAGGGAAAGCAAGAAGAAATAAGAGAAAAAATTGCTTCTAGGTTGTTCCTATAAATGAAAAGATTGTGTAACGTCATTCGTCATGAGTCAGCTGTAGCAAGGTTATCACATTTATAAATGATAGACACAAGTGGGTAAGAAAAATGCAAGTACTAGAACAGGTATAATAAGTAACAAGTTTAGTAACTATCATAAAAAGCTTCTCCTGAAAGAAAAATACAAAATGGATTATTGAACTGAAAGAAGAAACGCAGACTATGCTGAAAAGTAGTGAACTTCGAATTAACAGGTAGTGAAATGTGTATAAAAAATGTGTTCCATAGCTGTCCTTTCCAAAACCTTCAGTCATCCTACTACACAATATAACACCTGCTGTCAAAGTAAACTGCAACAAATACTTAAATAACTACATACCATAAATACATAACTTCAACATTATCCTCATCTGTAAAGAAAAAACTTCATTATTCATATCATCATAACTTCATCATTATCATCACCTGTAAACAAAAACTTCATTATTCATAGTACCATATTCTTCATCATTATTCATTATCAGCATTCATTATCATCTGCAAAAATCATTTCATTATTCATCACACAACTATTCCTAATCCCTAGCATATTTCATCACTTAAAACTAAAATGTGTAGTTCTGTCTGACAGCTTGCATCAATCGCTTTGTATTCTGAAAGAAAAAATTAGTTAAGACTGCTATTCTGCGATGTGTATAATATATTCTGGTTAATGCTTGTTAATTCTGATCCATTTACTCGTCCTCATTAGCTTATTGCATCTTCTTTCGTTTATTCCATAGGTGAAATTCCCACTTCTGTTTAATTCGTTTCCTGTACGCATCATTTATTTCTGAAATTGATGAACAAAGATTAATGTCTTGCATTTAAATCATATACCCATTAAATAATGACTGGTTAATGGTGACATAATTAAGCATACAGCATAACATGACAGAAAAACGTAATATGTCAAAAGCATAGACAGTGTTCAAAGGCAAAGTGTACAGAGAACAATTAAGCATACAGCATAAAAAAGGAAAATGTAAAACAGTCACAATGTTGAGATATCATGTGGCAAAAAAATGTCAAAGTCAAATGGTGTGTGTTACACCTTAACTAGTTCACAGTACATATAAACAAAACAGGAAAACAATCATACGCACAAAAAAAAATGAAGAATGTGCACAGTCTGATGTGTAACGACAAGAAAAGCGACCTGCTAACCTTACCTTGCCGGGCACTTGCCAAGAAAAATACGATAGTCATCATCAGTAATTAGTCATATAATTATACTTGCATAAGTGGTCATAAAATGTATAAGTTCATCTGAAAAAATGTGCACGGTCTGATATGTAACGACAAGAAAAGCGACCTGCTAGCCTTACCTTGGCGGGCACTTGCCAAGAAAAGTACGATAGTCATCATCAGTAATTATTCACATAAATATCTGGAAAATGTATTACAGTGTGATAACTCATTATGTATGTTCATTCAATAAACGCTTTAACATTGGAGATATGGTGATTGCCTTTCGATTTTCTAGTTCTCAGAGTTTCGACGTGTACAACATTGGGGTGAGGAATGCTACGAATCCGATATGGACCTGCGTATAGAAGTTCAAATTTACTGCACCTACCTTTTAATTTGCTGGATAAATAATGCGTACGTACTAAAATCTTCTGTCCAACGTGAAAGTCTCGGCGTCTACAAACCTGTTTTTGCTGTCTTCTCCGGCGCTCTGCGGCACGTTTGATGTTGTTCAGCGCAATGTCAATTATTTCGTGGTGTCGTAATCGACGAGATGTAGGAAATGTTACTAATTCTGTGATTTTGTTAGATGGTTCAACGTTTTTCAGTATAACATACGGAGATAGCATAGTGGATTCATTTGGAATGGAATTAATTACATCTTGGAATGAGTGTATGTGTGTGTCCCAATTAATATGTCTTTTGTGGCAGTATATTCTACACAGTTTGCCAATTTCTTTCATTAATCGTTCACAAGGGTTCGAAGAAGCGTGGTACTTGGATATATAAATCGGAGAAATGTTTCTAGCTCGTAACATGCGTGTCCATATGACAGAACGAAATTGTGATCCATTGTCAGAAATTACTTTCATCACATGTCCTACATGAAATAAGAAATGCTTTACAAATGCTTTCGAAACAGTTTTGGCAGTAGCTTTGCGTAACGGAGTGAAGGTAACAAATTTTGAAGTGAGTTCAACAGCGACAAAGATGTAGCAAAAACCTCTATTAGTTCTCGGAATTGGACCAAAAATGTCTACTGCGGCCATATGTCTTAATTTAACAGGTATAATGGGATATAATGGAGGAATGTGTGAAGTGGTGTCAGACTTAGCTTTCTGGCAAATTTTGCATGACGCTAAAACTCGTCGTATACGTTTTTCCATGTTTGAAAAATAACAGTTCTGTCTCAGTATCAGAAAACATTTTCTTGCTCCATAATGTGCGTAGCTTAAATGAGTGTACCAGATTAATTTGTTAACCACTTCGTCAGGAATGCATAATAACCAATTGTTGCTGTCTGGATGAGAGCGGCGAAACAGAATATCATTGCGTACAGTGTAGTGGTTCCTAATCGTAACATTATTCTTATCTTGCCAAAGGTGTTTAATTTGTTTCCACACATTGTCTTTATTCTGCTCTCGTGCTATGTCTTGTAATGACGATGAAATAAAATTTTCAAATGCAACTTGCTGAATGTACATAACGCTGAAATTTGCTTTGCAGAAGTTGGTTGCTACGTCTTGCTGATTGTTGCTGAGAGAACGGGATAATGCGTCTGCTATTACATTTTGTGTGCCGGGAATGTGAACTATTGTAAAATTAAATTCCTGTAAATATAGCTTCCATCTGCTTAATCTATCGTGAGTAAACTTAGCTGAAAGTAAAAATTGTATCGCTCTGTGATCTGTGTAAACGGTGGTATGTCTGCCATAAAGAAAGTGCCTAAATCTCGTAAAAGCCCATACAACACATAATGTTTCTAGTTCAGTAACGGAATAATTTCGTTCAGCAGGCGACAAAATGCGACTTGCAAATGCGATGTTTTTGATTACTGTTGAGCCATCTTCTTCAATTTCCTGAAAAATGTGTACGCCTAAAGCGGTGTTGGAACTGTCGGTGGCAATGGAAAAATTTCGTGTAAGATCTGGGTGCGATAAAAGTGGAGCATTCAACAAAGCATCTTTCAGGTTCACGAATTCAGAGTGTGCTTGCTTATCCCAAGACCAAATAGTGTTTTTACCTGTTAATTGGCATAATCTAGGCGTGTCTAAAGCAGAGTGATGAATAAATTTGCGAAAAAAGTTAATTAAACCCAAAAAACTGCGTAGTTGTTTCTTCGTTGTAGGAACAGTAATGTTACGTAGAGCTTGAAGTTTTTCTGGATCAGGCGCAATGCCTTCTGCTGAAATTACGTGTCCAAGAAATTTTATAGAAGTTTTGCCAAAATGCGATTTACTGAGGTTAACTGTAAGTCCTTGTGCATGAAAAGTTTGCAACAGTCGTTCAAGAATCAGATTGTGCTCAGACCAGTTAGCTTCTGCGATAAGAATGTCATCTACGTACGTCGTAATTCTGTCTTTAAGTTCTGTCGGAAGTATTGTGTTCAAACCGCGAATAAAAGCTGCAGAAGAAATAGTTAAGCCGAATGGTAATTTACAAAATTGATAACAGTCACCAAAACAGAGAAAAGCTGTGTACTTTCTGCAATTCGGATGAAGTTGAATTTGCCAAAATCCCGATTTCAAATCTAATGTAGAATAAATAGCAGTACCGTGAAATTTCTGTAAAAGTTCCTCTAATGTCTGTGGTCGATCTGTTTCGTTAATAATTATGTCATTAATGTGACGTGAATCAAGTACAAGGCGAAGTGAGCCATCTTTTTTCTTAACAATATGCAGCGGGTTTATGTACGGACTAACTGCTGGTTCTATAATTCCTTGGTTGAGCATATCCTGTAACTCTTTTTTAACTTGTTCTCTGTGAATATACGGAATAGGATAATGTTTTGCTTTAAATGTATCGTGTTGTTTGACCTGAAATTCGTACATAAAACCGGACATAGTACCAGGAATGTTGTCGAAAACTGGAGCTTGCTGTAAAAGAATTTTGTGTAACTGCGTTCGTTCGTCGTCTGAATTTGCACTGCTTTGTTTAACTTTATCTGAAATCATCTGCATAACGTCGTAGTCAGCTTCGTCTGGAGTATTATAGTTATGTACGTACGTGTCTGTGAACAATGTGGGATTACAGTCTATGTTACGTGTTGCGGAAATGACCTCTGTGCGGTTAATTGTTTGTTCTTCCGCAGATAAAGAATGCTGAAACTCTAAAGCTAATTGTACATTTTCGTCCTTCAACATTAAATGAGAATTTTGAAAATCGACCACTGCGTCGTGTTGTACCAGAAAGTTCATGCCTAAAATAACGTCTGTTGTCAACAAGGGAACAATCCAAAAATTTGAATGAAAAGTATGACCTCCAATACAAAATGACAAATGTGTCTGTAATTTAACGTCTACACCTTTACTCGATACTGCTCCTTTCACTTTGGTTTTGCCTAATGGTAATGTGGGATACGTATTCTCTTTGTTACATTCGTTAAAAGTTTCCTCATTAATGACTGACATAGGTGACCCAGAATCAATTACTGCTGAAAATTTCGATGAACCTATTTTAATTTCGATGACAGGATGTGAAATGGTTTTCTGAACAACTGGTTTTTCCTGCAAAAGAGTGTCTCTGATGTCGTCAAACGTAATTACATTTTCGTGAACAACATTTTGCGTGTCAAAACTAGTGCTTGTGTTATTGGAAGATGCGTCCTGTACAGTATTTAGTCAGATTCTATCTGATGCGTTATTATTGTCAGGAGGACGTTGTGGCATTTCTACGATTTGAACAGTTCTATTACTTCTTCCAGACGTGTTACGCTCTGGATGGTACCTACTGTCGGGTTCATTTACTAGAATATGTTGTTGCTGATGATTTTGTTGCTGGTAAGATCGACTGTTATTATATGTACGTTGATAATTGTGCTCGTCATTTTTACGTCTATCGTGATACTCATTCCTATACGGTGCATTACGATAGGAATTGAAATACTGTCTTCTCTGTACGTAGTTATTTTCTTGCTCCCGTACGTTACTATTTGTTGGACCAGGGACTATACATGCACGCGGTGAAACATTAAAGTTTGGTTGACCTTGTAGACTGCATTGTTGGTTAGGTATGCTAAGCGGCTGACTTTCATGCCGTTGTGGTGAAAAACGTCTATTGTTACCAAAAAAATGCGTTTGCTGTTAATTTTACACATACTGATGATTACGATTTTTATCTGTTACCAAAATTCTCGTGGTTCTCATTTTTGGAGTGCCTAATGAAAATTGTCATATTCGGTAAAATTTTGTCTTATCGGGTTCTCATTACTCATTTTTCTTAATTCTAGGAAGAGCAATAGTTAAAGAGCTGTTTTGATAGATATAAAGGATAGTAGAAGAGAAGGCAGCAGTGCAGAAAACTAAAGATGAAACAGCACTACTACAGCTCGGGGCCCTATGCTCGCTACGGCACATATTCATTAAAGCGTAATGAATCCCCTGAGGTCAATTACGCGCTGCAAATAAATTTCAGCTTTTGTGTTACAGGCAATGTCGGTAAAAATTCAGAAATAAATTGCTGTATCCATGCTAATTGTCGTTTCTGTATTACACTCAATGCTGATGAAAATACAATGGCAAATTGTCGTATCAGGTTCAAAGTTAGTTTCTGCATTACAGGTAATAGTGGTGAAAGTACGAAAATAAATCGACGTAACCAGTTCAAATCGTGTATCTGTACTCTGTCATTATTATGTTCCTTAGATTTTTTTACAAATGCAAATTGCTCGTAATGTACGTTCTCGTCACTGAATTTCACAAAACGTTCAGGTTTGTGTGAGAATCTGTTTCTCTGTGTCATTTCTGAATCTAAGTCCCGTACTCTCTGTTGATTACACAAATTATACGCGTTGCGTGAGTCTGGCAAATGTTCGAAAAGTGGCGTCTGCTGTGATGTGTTACTAACTGAAATGTTTTTCATCTCTGTTACCTCCTGCTGTAGGCTCGACAATTTTCTACGCAAGGTGTTATTAGACGAATCGATCTCATTAATTGTCTGCTGTAAATTTTGAAATTCCGGTGTTTGATTAAATGAAACCGGTGAGGTATCGTCTGATTTATTGTCATTAGTAGTTTCGATGACGTCAATACGACTGGCCAGTTCATCACATTTTTCAGTCAGTATTTTTACCTGATCATCGGTTTTAGTGTCATTGGCATTAATCTGGTTTTGCAATTTACGTGTAGTTTCGTTCAGTTTTTTAACATCAGCTTTCACGACATCGGAATCCTGTGTTAGTTCTAATTGTTCGAGTCTATCGGTCACTGTTTGAAAATCTGTTATGTATGTGTCTGTTTTCGATTTCAGATCAGAAATTTCGTCACGTAATTCTGTGTTTGACTGTTCGATGGTATTAATTTTGTCCGAAACTGTGGCAATATTATTGTCTACATACGTTTTTGCCTTCGCAAACATTTTACGTTTGTCTTCTTGTCTCTGTGCAGTGATTGTTTCCATGACTTGACGTTTTACTTGATTTTGATCTTCAATAAATTTGCGGAAACGCGTATCACTGTTCTGTATGTGAAGACTAAGGCGTTCGTTAATCTGTGTGTTCTGTTGTTCGAACTTCGCATCAATCTTTTCATCCACTGTGCGCGAAAGTTCTGCTGTCATTGTTTTAAACTCGTCGCGTAATTGTGTAGCCTTTTCCGAGCATTGTTTAGCAACTGTACTGATTTCCGCTCTAAGTGTTTCTGTTGTGGCTGTTTGCATTTCTCTTAATTCATGAGCAACAGACCTAATTTCTTCGCTACTTTTTTTTGAACAAGCCTCAATTTCTTCGCGTAACTGTACCTTGGTGTCATGACACTGCGCGGCAACAGCACTAATTTGTTCACTAAGCTGTCTGGAATTTTCGTCTAATTTTTCACTCTGTTGTCTGACCTGTTCAGTAAGCTGTTTGAAATTTACATCATTGTTGTCTAATTTTTCGCTAAATTTGTCTTGTTTTTCATTAAACTGTTCACTAAGTTGTTTGAGATTTACATCATTGTTGTCTTGTTTTTCAATAATTTGGTTAATTCGTTGCAGCAATAGTGCCATAATTTGATCTGAGCCAAAATTAACATTTCTATTCTCTGTGCTGATTAATGGTGGATCTGGAATCGTTTCGCTTTCTGTAACCATTTGGTTATTTTGCGATTTACAAGAAGGTTTGTCAGTCAGATGTACACTGTTAGACATTATTTCGGAATTAAATAAGTCCGGCGTACTTTCCGTACACTGATCATTTTCATTAGACAAATTTGTCTGTTCGTCACGTGAATTTAGTAAACCGGTTGTGTTAGGCTGGGCAGCGCTCATTACAATAGAGCGTCCCGCGTCATTGATTGTCGTCAAATCAACAGAAGACATAACCGAGTTCGTTTGTTCATCATTAAGGTAAAAGTCGTCATTCGCGATTGAAACGCACTGACTGTTAGTGAACACAGCATTGTCATCATTACACTGCGTGTCACTAGTACTATTGGTCACGTTGTTTAAGTCGGTAATTTCGTTCATTATCCCTCGCGATACACTATTCACAGTCTTTCGCGGCATTTTCACAATAGTCACAATAAATCACAAAACAAATAAACACAATGCAAAATCAACACACAAATACAACAGAGCAACGAATTGCCGATGATCTAAGGAAAAAAGTCACAAATTAGTAAAAGCGTTGCGCCAAATTAAAATTATATTTAAGCAAATAAGAGCAGATATCTGACTGTTTTTCAAAAGATTCTCTACGAAATACGATCCTGGACTGGGTGTCGCCAAGTGTAACCTCCCCTACAACACATTCTAAAAATAATATAACTATATTTATTAGTAATGGAGCCACAGCTAAGTGTGAACTCCCACAGAAATTTTAAAAACAATATTTATTAGAGATGGTGCCATAGCTAAGTATAAACTCCCCACAAGAATATTAACGGCAAAGACAATTAAATGAAAGCTCGCTATCTGACTCAAGTACAAGTTCCCATTAAATAATGAACGCTGATCCCATGATAATGAAACTGTAATGATAACCTAAACTCAATTCAACCGAAAAGGTCGGTGTTTGCCCTGTGCGAAACGAGAATAAATTTCTTACCTTAGTGAAACTGCATGTCAAAATTCTGCTCTTATTGTTCTCTGGGGCTTGCATGAAAAGCATTGGAAGTACCTTTTAAAAATCTTTGTTAAAAGGAAATGGAAGGAAATTTGAATGATTGTCTCTAAAATTGCTTTTAAATCAAAATTATTATTGGGGGCGATTTTTGAAAGTTAAATTACAATGACTGTTCGTTACATTATCTGATGAGCGCAAAGCTGCATGATTATTTATTTAAATAAATTATACCTCGTCCTGAATCTCGACCATTGCGGTGCCGACGCCCGCCGACTGCTCTCCGCTACTGCTAGCAACCGACTCCAAGCACTACTGAGGACTGACTACTACAGACTGACTGACTGCTCGCTACTGCGAGTCGAGCGCAACTGCTCTGGTCAGAGATTCTACAATGTCTCAGCATCGCTGCCGCACAACATACGTGTTTCAATATATATATATATATTTCAATACTTTAAAGTTGCTCAGGTCGTTTGGCGATGGTGCCATTGTGAAGTGGAATAGCGAAGGAACAACCACAACCTAAACCAAGACCCCGCAGATCTCTTGTACTGGCGGACAGGGACCATCGGGTATAGCGGAGGGTGGTTGTAAAAAATCGCGTTGGATCAGCGGAAGGAAGCACTCGTGAGTTTCAAAGCGCTGCAGGCATCCCAGTTAGCACAACTATCGTGCGTAGTGAGTTAAAAATGGCGCATAATGGTCGGAAAGTTACTCATGAGAGACTCATTTGTGTAATCAGTATGAAACGACGTATGAGCTAGAGCCACGACACTGGAAAGTGGAAAAACGGAAACGAGTGACTCCGAGTCAAGAAACATGCTTTAACCTGTGGCAAAGAGATGGGAGGTTTGGGTTTCGCGAATGCCTGGTGAATGTTAGTTGTGTAGTGCCAACAGTGAAATACTACATATTTCGTGATTGTGATGTGGTGCGGTTTTTGTACTTAAAAACGATAAATCTGAAAGGATGTGAACATGTTTTACAGCTTTGCGAGGTGTGTACGGTAGGGGAAAAGTTCTGAGACGACGATTATTTGTAAGAGCATGACAGAGCAGCCTGTCGCAAACCAACATCTGTGAGCCCATGGTTCGCGACAATATCAATTCTGAAATGTACTGGCCTGACATCACATCAATGGGACGTCTATGGGATGGGTTAAAACGTCAACTTCCCTCTTTACCTCAGCCTGCTACATTATTACCTTCCCTGGTTTCGGTTCTTGATCAATAATGGACTGCCACTCCTCTACGCGTCTTCAGACAACTCATTGATAGTGCCCACCGCTGAGTTCAAGCACTCATAAAGAGGAAGGGTGGTCACAATGCATATTAATGTCCTCTAATATGTGTCAGATACCTTTGATTATACAGGGTGTTCCAAAAATATTCATTCACATTAATACAAGAGATAGAAAGCAACCAACGAAGTACGTTTAGTTACAATACACATGGTAGCAATTATGAATTTAGGGGAGATTTTCGTAGAGGGTAGATTAGCATGCTAATTTCAGCATTAACATTCACAGGAACTGCTCGAATGCTTGACTGTTGTGTCCATTGGAAGATTTCCAGCATGTCCGCAGTGGTACTGCGATTCTAGCGACAACGTCGTCTTCTTTCTCTTTTTTCATACAGCTGTTGCTTCAAATGTCCCCAGAGGAAAAAACTCAGACATGTGATGTCAGATGGCCTGTGCGGCCAGGACACAGAGCCATCTCGGCTGATACACCGATTCCCAAAGGTGTCGCTCAGATGATTCCTTGTAACGATGCTGAAATGGGCAGGCACCCTCTCGCACTTGGAGCATATGCTTTGTCTAACATTCAGTGGTAAATCTTCCAGCAAGTCTGGCAACACATGTTCCACGAAGATGCAAATGTTTCCGTCCATCGAGGTTGAACTGAAGAATATATGGCCCAATAAACTTATCACCAACAATATCATACATTAACAGCGAATCGCTGTTGATGAGCACGAGGTGAAGTACCTCGCGATTTCACACGTGCCCAAACAAGCCCGTCGTGGATATTCAAAGAGCCTCGTCGGTGTGCCGAACGTCGGCAAGAAATACTGATTGCAGGGCACCGTGTCGTAAAAACCTTTGTGCGAATTGCATGCACTGGGGGAAATCTTCATCTGCTAGTGCTGCCATGCGCTGAAAATAGGAAGGACGAGGCTGCTGATCGCGTAACACAATCCACACAGTGCTATTTTCGATCGCAAAGATGTGTGAAATATGTTATGTATTTGGAAATGGAGTGACTTCAATATGTCGCAGAAAATCGTCTTCCATTTCATGAATTGACATTGTTCGATTCCAATCTCTGTCAGGTATCTTTCCACGGAAAGCGCCAGTTTCACGTAGCTGGTGATGCAGACCTCCGAATGTTCGGTGTTGTGGAACTCGTAGGTTGGGAAATCACCCTGAGTATACTCGTAGTTTTTTATAACGATCCCATGACTGTCGGCTCAGTTTATGTTCTCTATAAAAAATATATGTTTTTATGTTCTCTGCGTCCTGAATTAATGTGAACGAATAATTTCAGGCCGCCCTGGATAGTACTTTTTTTCCACTTTTCAACTTACTCTGTTTTCTTTGCACTGCTTTGGCATCTGAGCTTCTCTTTTCTCCAAATATACGTTTAATTATCAGAAGGCTTTATCTATTTTTCCCTTGTTATTCATGATTATACAGCCTTACTTTTTCGTAAAGCAATTCCTGCTTTTCGATTTTGTACTTTCCTTCAATCGCTTTTTCTATTAGGTTGGCCCTAAAGCTCGTACAGTTTTTGTTTAGCATTTTGGTGTTGCAGATGCTATGGGTAATTTATCCGTTGTCAGTTTTTATCTGCAATTCACTGTTGCTATCAGAGTTTACATATTTTTGCTTTTTCATTTGGAGGCTGTGAGCGGAGCTGTAGACGCTACAAAATGGAGTGCAAGTGGAGAAATCTGAACACTTCCGACATAATCTTCTGTTTGAGTTCAGTAGAGGGGTGAAGAGCAGTGGAGGCAGTCAAAAACATTTTCGTTGTCTTTGATGTTGGTGCCATTGGACAGAGGACGGCAACAAAATGGTTTTCTCTCCTCAAGGAGGATCGTTTTCACATTAGTCACTCTCCAAGTTCAGGAAGACCTTCAGGGTTTGATGAAGATCGTTTAAACACATTAATCAGCAATGATCCAGGTCAGTGTACTCAACAACTGGCAAATATGATGAACTGTGATCGTTTCACCAAGGTGCGACATTTGGATGCAATGGGGAAGCTTCAAAAATCAGGTGTATGGGTACCACACCATCTCAGCCAAAATCACAAAGATCTGCGAGTAGCCATACGTGCGTCTGAGTTTGCTCGTCATCAATTGGCTCGTGAACAATACCGATCATTCATATCTTTTGCCGTTACTGGTGGCAACAAATTGCATCTTAATGCTAAAGTAAGGAAAAAGAAAGCAATGGTTGAGCCTAAACAAAGCAGCAACTCCCCATACGAAGACCTACTCGCACCCATAAATGATAATGTTGTGCATCTGACGGAACAGCTACGGTTTGGCTTACTACGAATTCCTTCCCTGAGGTCTAACCATGACTGCTGATACTTACTGTCAACAACTGAGGCCTCTTGCAAACGAAATGCCAGGACAATGACCAGGAAGACGCTACAGCATGATAACGCCCTCCTGCATTCTACTAGACTGACAAAAACACCGCACTGCAGTTGGTTTGGGACGTGATTTCGCACTAGTTTTATTCACCTGATCTTGCACCCTCTGGTATTGAGCTTTTCCGCAGTCTATCGAACAACTTTCAAGGAAATTCCTCGCCGTATGAAAATGAGCTCTGAAGATGGCTCGACCAATTCTTCGCCTCAAAACAATGTTATTTCTACAGTCGCGGAATCGAATAGTTACCCTAGCGTTGGCAGGCTGTTGTAAACAGTGAAGGAGAATATATTATTGACGGAAAAGTCTGTTATGTCTATCTGTTGTGTTTAGTAGACTTCGTGTAAACACTGCGAACCTAACATAGGTCTGTATTTTGTTTCGCCTGCTTCATGTGCTATATAAATAAAAACTTCAGACATGTCAAACCACACAGGATTTACAATATTAACGGTAATAAAATAATGTTAACAAATAGTGGTCACCACATCGCTATCTCATTATAGTTGTGACATTGTAGAGTACGACTTCTGCGTGGCGTTCGGACTGAGCTCTCTCCCGGAATGGAGTTGGCACAGGTGCGTTAGGGGCGGGTGCAGCCCGCGGTGCGCCTCAGTGATTGGCGTGGTGCGGCGGGCCGCTGGCACCGTTTCAGCCGGTGCTGTCGCCGCTGCGTTAGGCGCAGTTACGACCGCCGCAGACGCGCCGGGGGCGGCGCCGCGCCTGTAATGAAGCGGACGGTAGGCTCCGGACGGGGCGGCGGGAGTGTGGTGCGGGGTGTGGAGGGGGCGGCTGGCAGCGCGCCAGGTGCGGCCTCCAGCTGCCGGCGCCGTGTCGCGAATGTTACCACAGCGACCCTCCAGAGGGCTGTCCGAATCCACAATGTGCATATGTCACTCGGAACAGCCAACAGATCGCCCAGAAGCGTATTTCTAATTCAAAAAAAAAACAAAAACCTTTTTTTCACCGCACACGTCTCTCTTCAGTATACACTGCCGGAAAAAAAAATAGTACACCTGGGAAGACAACACGGATTTTGACGTGATGACGGTTTACGGAACCTGGGGGTAGTAAATGTACTGATACCAGTTTCAACATCGTCCGCCAATACACAGCATAGTCGCACACCTACCAGAGAGCCATCTGTGTCTCTCCTTCAATAAGGAATGATAGCAGCCAAAATTCTCAGTGTCGTGCAAACGTGTGAAGCTCGCAGGCAATCTTGCTACAAAGACGCACTCGTTCTTCCTACAACCAACTGTGTTTTCTGAGTGGCGGATGGTCGTTTAGCAGAACTGCCACACAGCTTGGACGTGCTGCGTCAGTTCTCAACGATGATGATATCAGTGGTCACATGAACAATGTCACACCTGTAGACAAGATTCTGGACGTCACGCAGCACAGACGCTCGCCACGATCTTCATATTGTAAGGGCAGTAGAGGCAGATCGTACAGCTACCACAGAACAGGTAAGAGCCCAGACGTGTGTGCACGAACTGTTGCTGACCGTTTATTAGAAGTGGGACTGCAGGCACGCACACCTCTAGACCGTCTTCCACTCACGCTACAGCACTGAGGTGCACAGCTCGGCTGGTCCCGTCAAAGGATCTCTTAGACCGAAGAATGGTGCACCCTGATCTTCAGCGATGAAAGTAGATTCTCCCTGCACGCAAATGATGGTTTTTTGTACACACAATGCAGACCTGGTGAGCGCTGTCTCTTAGAGTGGATTCGTTCAAGACACGCTGGCCCCATTTCTGGCCTTATGCCCTGCGGTGCGATAAGTTCCGACTCTTGTTCACCTCTGGCATTTCTGGGGGGTATGCTAACCAGAGCTCGGTACGTGCAGAATGTTGTTGCATCTGTTCTTTTGGCGCTCTTGCAACAGAAAGGTGACCCGGCCGCGGTAGCCGCGCGGTTCTAGGCGCTTCAGTCCGGAACCATGCGACTGCTATAGTCGCAGGTTCGAATCCTGCTTCGGGCATGGATGTGTGTGATGTCCTTAGGTTACTTACGTTGTAAGTTCTAGGTGACTGATGACCTCAGATGTTAAGTCCCATAGTGCTCAGAGCCATTTTTGGACAGAAAGGTGATGTGTTATTCCAACAGTATAATGTTCGCCCACACACCGCCCATGAAACTCAACATGCTCTGCAAGCCATGCAGCAACTCTCCTGACAAGCACTATATCTGAACGTGTCTCCAACGGAGAACGTGTGGGATACGATGGGACGAGAAGTGTGTCATGCGACTCGTCAACCAACAACTCTTACAGAACTACGTGAACAGTTCGAGCAGGCATGTATAACGTATCCCAGGACAGGATTCGGCACTTGTACGATCGATTTAATCCCAAAGTCAACGCCTCAGTTGCCACCCGTGGATGCTACACCTCGTACTAATGTGGTGTTTCAGCAGGTGTCGATTCCTGGTACCTCAGAACCGCTTGTGTTATTGATCTGAAAATGTAATCATTTCAAGTACTCCCTATGCACTGTTTGCACAATAAATATTGAATGCACTGGAATCCTCTAAAAGCTTCTACTAATTTTTGCTCCTGCAGTGTATGCGAAGAATTTGCTTGTCCTTCGTTAGAATATTGCAAAAGTGGTTGAAATTTTTCGTGTGTTCTATCATCTCGGGAGTAGGAGAAAAGTTGAACTATTGTTCATTTCACACCAGGAAGATAGGTATACAAATCGTGGTTCATTATTAACTGAAATACTTGATGTGGGCGTTACACAACAAACTTTGTTTTGTAGTTGAGGACCAGTTTTCGGAATTTCAAACCCTTCTTAGACAACGTAAGGCTAACCAGATAGTCCACGCAATCGCAGCGGCAAAATGGTTCAAATGGCTCTGAGCACTATGGGACTTAACATCCGAGGTCATCAGTCCCCTTGAACTTAGAACTACTTAAACCTAAGTAAACTAAGGACATCACACACACCCATGCCCGAGGCAATATTCGAACCTGCGACCGTAGCAGCAGCGCGGTTCCAGACTGAAGTGCGTAGAACCGCTCGGCCACACCAGCCGGCAAGAGCAGCCCAAGTTTATAGATATACAAAAATAGTTTGTCCAATGATCTGTGTCAATCTTTGACGTCGTAGACTGTGGAGTGGAGAATGTTCCGGCGTAACGATAAGCGACAGCACGATGAAGAAGAACGCGAGAGCAGAGAAGGCCGTGAAACGACGTCAGCCAGTAGACGCTGACTAGGACCGCAGCACGATAGGTGCGGCCTCTATCCAAAGAGAATATAAACACCGCTACTACCAGCCTCGCCAGGACAGTAGAAGACGCGCACTAGCAGACCGGTACTAGAATCCACGCACTAGAGGAGAGGCACTAGAACAGCCGTAGCTCGTGATCCATATAAACTTGTGTGAATTACTTGCATGGACATCGTATGTAGCGAAGGACATTGATTATTTGCATGTGGCCAATTGCTTGCGACCCATAGTTAAGTATTGTCAATCTACTTTATTGTAATAAAAACAATTAATGTGATTTGCTTGAATTTCTGTATAGTTATCCAAGAAATCAGAATCCATTAGGCACTCTATGAGAGTCGAGTGGGGAGGACACCACATAGGAAACGCCTGCTTTTTAATCCGTTTGGACTCAGCGACGGGTGGAGGTACTAACTTTGACCGACGTTGGTAAACTGCTCAGACAACATTGTTTCGGTCACTATGGAGCGTTGGAGTGTAGAGCTTCATGTGTTCGTGGTCGAACAATTCTGTATAAACGATGAGTCTGTGGCCATGGTTCAATGTCTTGTACATCGACTGTTTAATGTCGAGATGCAATCCTATGTCAAAACTCCAACGGGTTGCAGCGTTTAGAAGTGTTGGATATGTGTTGAAGAAGCAACCACCTTGTCTTCCCCGTTCAGTTCGAACTCGAGGAAACGTAGACAGAGTGAGAACGGCAATTTTTGCTAGTCTGAAACAATCCGCTAGGCGACAGGCTGTAACTCTGGATATGTCAAGTTGTTTTATTTACGGCATTTTACATAATGATCTACAATTTCACCCTAACAAAATAATGATTGTCCACCAGATAAGTGAAGCAGAATTTGTGCAGTGCAGAGAATTTTGTAGCATAGTGGACGCGATCCTTTTGGAAGATGCAGATTTCCCATTGTTCATGAGATTCTGCATTATTATGTTAATATACAGAACTGTCAGGGCTGGCCGACAGAGAACCTATATAAACTATAAGAAAAACCACTCCACAGGTCGAAAGTAAATGGATGGTGTGGTATCTCCAAGACAAGAGACTGTTGGATATTACTTCTTGAAGACGGAGGAAACGCAGTTAGTGTGAAATCAACGTGCCACATTGAAATGTTAAACAACTTTCTTACTCCTTGAGTGAACACAAAAGAAATGTCGTTTCAGCAGGATGGTGCCAGTGCTCGCAAGGTGAGTGCATCTATGGATATGGCTCGACAGATGTTCGCAGGACAGGTCATTTCACAATAAAATGATGTTACTTGACCCCCATGCTCACCAAGTCCATCAACCTTGACTTCTTATTGTGTAGATACTTTAAATAAAGGATGAATGTGAACACGATCCACATAATCGACGACCTAAACATCTCCATTCGTCAGGAAATTGAAGCTGTGTCGACTGAAATGTTGGAGAGACCCACGTGTAACTTTCAGGAGATGATAAAGATTTGTGTCTGACTAGGACATCATATCAACGACATTTTTTCCAAATGTAATTGAGGAATGTAGGTTTTAAAAGTTCGGTAAAATTATCATTACTGAATGCAAGAATTTTTTTACAAAACTAGTTTTCAGCTATTCAGCAGTGGGACAACATGTGTTTCCTCTGCTCTTTCCTTTACATATGTTGTGTGGAAGGCGCAAGAGGTACTCAGCAAATATCATGAGAGACCACCACCACAACGACACGCCACTCGCCTTGCGTTTCCTCAGCTCTGAGCAGCCACTTCCAGGTGACATTTACTAATTGAGACTAAACTCTCTTTCTGTGCCACGTCCATCAGCATCTTCTCATCACATGATAAGGTGTTGCCAGCTCCCAGAGAGAGCACTGTTAACACAGCTGACTATTTCGCTACGACCAAGTACTAGCGCAGATAGAGATCCTTCAGTAACAAAACACAATGTGCTGCCAACACTCACTCAGTTCCTGCAGTTCAGTCATTCCTACAGTGCCAGCATTTCCTGCAATTACGCTATAGAGCACAGTTCTGCAAGTGCTGTTCAGAAGACTACAGTTCCCAGTTAGCAGGCCCTGCATATGGAGTAATCAGCACAGTTAGCTATGAGTGCCTGCATTTTACTTTCAGTCCTAGTGACGATACCACAGACTGCCAATAGACAGAAAAATTATTAGAGTTTCATCGTAGTAGACATAGGACACTACGTGCATGCACCAAGGTGGTACCAAAATTAGATAAACTGTGTATTATCAGTGGTAATAAATATTGTTGATTGTTATTTACTGTATTTTCACACTTCTGTTCCAGTATTGCCCGTTCAAGGAAGTCGATTGTAATGAGTGTGGGTACTGCCACCTTTTTACTGAACTGTAGTAAACATCCATCCATTTTATGCTGTTCTAGATGTTTTTGGTTGAAGTGACAGCAATGTTCAGTCACAACGCCCCGACAGCATTTACATGAAAAACGCAGGTGTAATGAAACACTGAAACTGATTGTAAAGAAGTGCTGGTTCATGAAGAGTCATCAGATTCCGCCAGAACGCCAGTGACCGATGTTTTGTGGACTATCTATTTACTATTACACAGTCTGAGGAAGGTGTAAATTAGTAGTAAGTCACTGGGCATTCTGCAGAATTCACTGATTCAGCATCTATAAGCACTTTATTATCAGGATCATCAGTCTATTATCTTCAAGATCATGGCATCATCACATCCATTTATTAGGCAACAGTGCTCATTGTATTTTTCTGGCATCATCACTGCAACTTTCTCATCATTAATATCAGTTTCACCCCCACCACCTTTGGCCCCACCTCCCACCACCCACATGCCTGCCCCTACCCCAAGCACCCCCACACTTCCACCAGACAGTTGCATGCAAGTTCATCTTCCCCTGTTGAGCAACTATTTTCTAATAATTTGATTGTACATGACGATTTGTTGTTCAACATCACTAGCAATAACAGCAGTGATCAGCTGGGAAAAAGGAGGCTATTCGTATGCATTTTCTCAATCCATGTTTTATTATTACGCATACCGTGTTGTTATGTACACAGTAGTGATGTGTGTAATTTTGAGCCTGTAATTATAAAATCTGTGTAGGCTGCACTTACTGAAGGAATACCTATGTGCATCTATAGGTCTGATATATATATGGTTTCCCATTTACCTTGACAGCCCTAAATAAGTGTTTGTCGAGATTCAGATTACAAAATGTTTCAAGCAAATGTTCTTTAGCCCTCAGGGGACATCAATCAGCATGACTGCCTTCGTTGTAACTTTGTTTTTTAGAAGAATATGAATAGCGGTACGACTTTTTTTAAATGGCGCTCTGTATTTTTTGTTCGGTAATTCATTTCTTCTCCTGAATACCTTTTTAAAGATGCATCACAGTGTGCCATTCACTGAAACACAACGTTATTATTATATAATACAACATTGATTTTGAGCCCGGGATCACAAACTCGTCCACTTGCTGGAGTTGTCAGAAAACAAATGAAAATCAGCTAAAAACATAACACAAAATTGACTTCGACACTGCTGTCCCATTTCCCAGGAGTAGAACATTCAAAGGTGCTCAAAGTGGTGACCCAGGACACCGATACACTGGTGCACTCGTTGAATGAAAGAATTATTTACTGCTTCCAGTGTTGCCTGCTGAAGAGAATTACAAGCAAGCACGATACATTCCTGCATGTCCTGTAGAGTTGTTGGAATATCGCGATAAACAACGTCTCTACCGCATCCCCAAAGAAAAAAGCTAGAGGATTTATATCAGGAGATCTAGCAGGCCAAGTAACTGTTCCTCCTCGACCAATCCATCTGACAGGATACCTTCGGTTCATAACACGACGTGCACGCAAGGCATTATGTGCTGGACATCCATCGTGTTGATACCACATAATAATTCTGTTTCTTAGCAGCACTTTATCCAGAAGAGGAGGAAAAATTCGTCTAAGAACGTTGGCATACGCTGTGCCGTTTAGACTACCACTATTGAAATAATCGCCAATAATTTTAGTACCAAACATCCCACACCAGACGTAACTCTCCATTGATGCTGATGTTCCACCTGTGTAAGCCATCGTGGGTTGTCACTGGACCAATAATGCATGTTCCTTGTATTTATCTGTCCTTTGTTTCAGAAGGAACACTCATCGGTAAATAGAACATTGGAGAAGTAGTTCGTGTTGACGGGGATTTGCTGCTGTTCCCACTGACAGAACTGTACAAGATTCTGGAAATCATTCCCATGCAATTCTTGATGGAGGTGTACAAGGTAAGGATGGATCCGGTGACGTGTAAGAACACGATGTACTCTTGTTTTAGGAATGCCAATCTCGTGTTCAAGCTATCGTGTGCTCATATGTTGATTCATAGCAACGGAAGCGAGAACAGTAACTTCGACACCTTCGTCTGCGCGAGTGCTACGAAGATTGCGTTGTCGTGGGTTGAAACTTCGTTTCCTGAAGCGTGGAACAGGACGAGAAAACAACCGTTGGGAAGATGGTTTCTTGTCAGGATATCGCTCTGTGTACAGTTCCGCTGCCTGCGTAGCATTTCGCCTACCTTCAACAACAACAGCAACAAAACGGAACGTTATTTCGATTCAGTTTGTAGAAGAACGGCCTTTATTGTATGTATACTCTACACAAAAGTATTTAAAAGGACTAAACTACTGTACTAAATGTACCTGTACATAAGAAAACAGTATTCTGCTAACTTACATTCCCCATAGACGAGTAGCATTTCTACCTTCTCTTCGTTGGTGTACATTCTACTTACACAATTCTTCAACTGACGATGGTTGACGAAATGACGGGTGTGCATTCTTATTATGTTTACATGTTTCCTTTGTGTTCCATTACCCCGAGCACCTGCATTAAGCGCTGGGAGCGTCAACGTCAATGTTGCATTATGTAATTAATAACGTTGTGTTTCAGTGAATGGTACATTATGATATATTTTTGAATAGGTCTTTAGGAGAGGAAATGAATTACCGAATAAAAAATACATTATGCCATTTTAAAAAGTCATGTGTTGTTTATATCCTTGTAAAAAGCAAAGCTACAACGAACGCAATCATGCTGATTGCTGTCCCTCTGACGACTAGATAACATTTGCTTGAATCATGTTGTAGTTTGCATCTGGAAAAGCAGTTACTTAGTCATTTGGTGTGGTCAAGGTACATTAGAGAGAGAGAGAGAGAGAAGGTGTTCTACAAAAGTTGTTCTACTTCTGTACAATAACTTTAATGGCGTAATGGCGAAAGCCGGCCGGGGTGGCCGAGCGGTTCTAGGCGCTACAGTCTGGAACCGCGCGACCGCTACGGTCGCAGGTTCGAATCCTGCCTCGGGCATGTATGTGTGTGATGTCCTTAGGTTAGTTAGGTTTAAGTAGTTCTAAGTTCTAGGGGACTGATGACCTCAGGCGTTAAGTCCCATAGTGCTCAAAGACATTTTCCGTAATGGCGAAAGCATCAAACAATAACACAGCTACAGCAAAGTAACTCATGGTTCCTTATCAGTAGCAAAACATTTTATTGTTTCAAGGGAACAGACTGTAGAGATACAACATGTGGTGAGAGAAGGAGAATCATTTTATATACCGTATTTACATAACAGCAATGATTCTAGTACTATGGAGGTTATTTTTATACACAACATTTACAGCCTCATGCATTATACATGACTATCAGAGACACACTATACTAAGAGAGGAGGAGAATGATTACTATTTACAATATGTACCCAACAGAAACTGATCAACTGCTATGGATTATACGATATTCACAGTGTATACGGACTAGCAGCAGTAGGTGCAGAAGCACACATACACTCACATATGCTCAAGCACACACAGTGTGCAAGAAAAAAACGTGTACATAGTACACGTAACAATGTACAAGAGTGTGCAGTCATTAAAATGCGTACACACAACTATGACAGATGATCCATCTGTTATTCCACACACACACACACACAATCACTCAAGCAAGTGGGTAAGGAGGGTTCCGATCCCATCCACACAGATGAAGTATTTGTCATCATGGCCCAATAGAGCGATCTTCAGTTACACCTAATGGGCCCACAGCTGAAAGATTACTTGCTGTACCATATAAAGAGACTAATCACCACCAAGAGGCACTCGTTCTAGTATTCGGTTGTGAGAGCACGTGAGGATGCGTGGTTCACATACTTGGACTGTCTCTAGATGGCGCCTGCATCTGTACAGTATGCATAAATCTTCCATCTGAGTTCTGCAGGCTCCACAATCCTCATACCATTCGTCTCATTCTTCAGCAAGCCGTCAACCGTTTCCTCCTGAGGTGTTATGCTCTCAGGATCATCAGCCTCATAGCCAGAAAGGTTGAATTCCTTGTGATTGCACCTCATTACTTCATACGGATTGCAGACTTTCATTCACTAGATGAAACTGTCTGTATCCTTATAAAGTAAGAAGGCGTTAGCGAAGCGCACTGTAATCGGTGCTGAGATCCAGAACACATATACCGATACAGACAGGCTTTGTGAACCCTACTGAAACCTTACCCATGTCCACAGTGAAGATTGTGGTCCACTCGAAAAATGTCCTGGCGATATAATCTCATGTATCTAAACACCAATCCCAACAACAAATTGAATTAATTTGACAAACGTTTCTAACATTCTCCATGCTTTTGCCAAAAACTGAATTATTCATTAATTTATAAAACACCAGCAGCCACATCTTGAATACCACACTTCAATCCAACGATTTCATCTTTGGACATCCATCAGAACGCCCCAAATGGAAGAGTGTGTTGCATGGAATGCAAACAGAATTTGCTTACATGTAAAGGATGTAACTCAAATCGTCAAGAGGCCTGTATTCCTCCTCACTCAATAATGATTTATTCGCATCTGTTTACCTGTGGCAGCACTGGCGACGTCCTCTGTGAACGCGTATTTGAAAACAGCAACATATCAACATCAGTCAACAATCTAGTGTTTATACAAACCTTTTCTTACATGCTGACCCTTGAAAGCCCTGGCACAGTGTAATAGAAGACGGGATCCAGAGCGTTTGTGCCCAGCATACACTCAGGCATCGATCATATGCGTCTGTAAGCAAGTATACACCTATATCGATGTTCAGTTAAGCATATGCCTCTAAATCAGAGATGTTGCACTCCTGCCAAACATTCACCATGTGCCTACACTCCTCTTCCATTATGGATGTGCCTTCGAATTTGGATGTGATTATATCACACAGTGTGGTTTCCTCATAAAATCCATATATTGATGTCGAGTAATCCCATTCATCTTTACAAGCTGAATGTTTGCATCCAGGGAAATGCAGCTCGAGTGAAATGCATGTCCTACAGATACATTACCCCATCAAGTTTCGGAAGAGGCTCCTACATAAATTTTAAGCAATCCAGGGAACCGAGCACTCTACGTGGAGTTTGTTTTTCTACTCAAAGGCAGTCCACAAAAATTACATTTAACTGATTGCTTGTATAAGGCATCATTCTCATGCGAATTTGTCATTGGAACGTTTTTACTATAAAGAACACCAGCATTTCATGTAAGTTTTTTGAGCTCAGAGAGATACCATCTTGCAGCGTTATCCCCAACACGATAATCGAATTTGCTATGTCTGGAATCATATGTGCATGCAACTCGTTACGCTGTTGTATATGGTACATGTCGTTTTGTGAAGGCTGTGGGATCACCTTCACAACGCATCACAGGAACTAGTAAAGACTCAAAGTCAGCATATTCAACAAAGGGACAGCCTTCTTCATGTTGGGCATTCATGAACTTTAAGAACTTTTTATCCCTTGTGGTCATTTCCACACATACCACTTCGTACCTTGCACTGTCAATCAGACGTCCTTCTAAATACTTATGTGTAGTAAGAGAGTTGAGGTGTCTATGGGAAAATTTCCTCGTACAATGATATTTCGATAACTGGGAAGTAAGTATGTAGGATGTGCTCTTGATGCAGGTGTAGGGTTGCTTGCCACCTCTAAAGAAATATAGCAAATCTACATGTTTAAGATGCTGACCAACTAAACTGGTAAAGAAAAGAAGTCCTACTACTTTATACACTTCACATCTCCTGTTTGCTACGTTTCCTCAACTACATCCTGACCATAAACATGAACTGAATAATTTTGGTTCGGCCTCTTGAATTTTGGCAGGTCTGGGATTGTGAAAGTGAGTGAGGTCTTTGAGGTTGTAGTGCATGCAGATGTTAGTTGTTTCATATGCATCCATACTAGATGCTTTACTTGAGTAATTTCTATTGCAAGCCAGAAGCAAAGAGGCAAAGCAGTAATCATGTTTTCGTTTAGTATTCTGGACACTAACACATGCCATTTTAGTTACAATACCATGTGGAAGAGGAATGAGACTACTCCGCCAGATAACTGGGTTTAAATGGGTCAAAACCATATGTGTACACATCAAAATGGAGTATATAGCTGATCACACTATAAGACCATTTTTCTCATCATATAGGTAAAACCCTTCAGTACGACACTCTCGATATAAATTCCACGCCCCAGTGCCAGTGACATCGCACCATCGTGATGATGCTTTTCTTTTCATCATCCTTACGGCATTATTCAGGAGATTGTTTCAGCTTGCAGTAGGGAACAGCTTTTCTCCTGGTGACAGAATGCCACTGAGTGTTGATGACTTCAGGGAGTTTCATTTCCTTCACGCATTACGGAAGGTAGCTGGATCTTGATACTGCGCATTGGTGTTATTAATGCTGGACTGTAAGAGCCTATCCTTGAAAGACCCAGCAACCACATGGTACTCTAACACTGCTGCGTGATTTACCTGTTGTTCGTTAATAAGACAGGAAGTGAGGCTGCTGGTAGGTCAGGGACAGTAGCCGGACAGGACTGGGCAGTGTGACACAGACATCAATGGTCCTTCCCCACTACTGGCAGACTGGGGGTAACAGTCATATGGGTTCAGAGGTAGCGTCGTAGACATCAACAGTCATGCCCTATTACTGCTATGTCAGGCAGGGTAGCCAGATGCCTCGAGACGAGGTCACACAGACACTGATGGCTGCATCAATGACAGGTCTGGTTGCAGTGTTATTGCTTGTGCAAATTGAGATGTATGCCTGCCTCTGGACACATCTCACAAAGACTGCAGTACCATTGGTCGAGGAATTCTGAGATGTACACACTAGCATTATTGGTAGATATCTTGGATGGCGTGGCTAACATTCCAATAAAGGTCCTATATCCACAAGCCAATACTCCGATCCCGTGATTGGTCATGGTAGATTAGGAGCGTGGGATTCTGAAATAGAAAAAGAAAAACTGGCTAACTAGGGAAAAAATAAATACAGACAGTCACATATGTTACATACCAGGATCAATTACATGCACAGCCTAACTCATCGAAATATTTTCAAAAAACCTAAAAAGTGAAATAACAGTCAATAAATATTTTAAAAAATTTTGACACATACACATAGAATAAACACTACTTGCACCCAATGTCTTCGCATTGCATTAAATCACCATATAAAGCATCAACAAAAGGGGAATTCCCATCATTCTCAAAGTGGGGGTGCTTGCTAGCACCAGTACAATCACCATCAGCTTAATCAGATTGTTTCGTGGCTGACACTGATCGGACTTAAATGAGTAGAAGCTGTTCATTGTTGGTTATACACAGGCAGTGGACAGGATGCACATGCATCCATTTGTGGGTACACATTTACTGAGAAAAATCAACAGGAAAGTTACTCTTTACATGGAAAAAGAGTCTCAGTATGGTGTTTCTTTCTGACACTAGTCACTGTTCGTGATGTGACCAGGAGCTCTCACTCATTCTCATGATAAAACAAAGGTGGTACACATATTTCCCCAATCCTGGTGTGCCCGGAAGCCGACACTAATTCACATGACCCTGTGGAAAGTGACTCTGGTAGAACATGTGTGGAGATAGCACGGTGAGGGTGCAGTAGAATGTGAGGACAGAAGTATATGCTGCTTACTTCCAGTCAGCGTTGGCCCTCCCCCAGAATGTGTTAACAAAGTTAGAACCACATTAACGTTCTCACAGTCGAAACTATGATAAGGAAAGCACATATGTTATTGGAAAGTAGTGATGCATCCATCTTCTGATTTCGAGCATCATCATTGCAGGACTAGTCACTTAATAGAAGGCCAAGCCAATCTGATGAGGTTGGTCCATCCAATCGTTCACAGTGGTAACTGTTTACTTTAGGATGCTGTGAGTTTTATAGACAAATAGATAACACACATATAACTCTTAAGCATTTATTTTCATTTATGAACACTTACATACAACTGGGTATCAAAACAAATTTATATAAGACTGCTGTAAATATGTACACTATTCTCAATGTCTAATGACAGTTCATCATGGTTGTTATTACCTTCACAGTGATGGCACTCTTTGTCAAATTGTAAATATTTAAATACAGTTACCCATGTCTATTTGAGAGTGGTTAAAACATTTAGGAAAGAATTCTAGGTGGATTGTGTGTGCTGCATTCGCGGCTCAGCTCTTGCCATGACGTATGCTGAGTACCAAACACTAAGTTATAAGTTGCATGCCCGACAGGCACCTCATAGAGGTGGTACATTGACACAGTGTGCCGTGCTTGACGCTGTACATTTAGTCATTGTCACATCATAACAAGCTGACCCTCCCTATAAACTGCATGTGTGTGGGTGATTGGGTTGAAAACCAAACTTTTTTGCATAATAAATTTATTTACAATTATGGAATATTCCACCTGATTGAGGAGTGTTGCTGCTACTATAAGCTACTGCTGTAGCAGTAGCTGTGCTAGCGCTGTAATAGTAACGAAAACCATAAGTTTATCGTCATACAAATGTACTAATAACAATAAAAGGTGGATAAATACTTACTGGGACTGATGGAACTTCATGTGTGATGGGAGACTGGTCAGATATTATAAAAATGGTATACAATTCCATGATATGCACCACATTGTGTTGTTGGATTGAATCAGGTAATGCATCTTCTTGCCATCATGCTCCATTGGCATTATTTGCTGAACAGTACTCCTCCTGCCTACAGTAACACGCTGATTTGCAATCAACAATTCCCATTCTTGATGAAGAAAGCTGTAGTTACGTTTTTCTGGAAGGTATATACAATAAACAGACGTATCAAATTCTTCTTTACTCAGTGCAAGCTTTTTATCAATTCAAAATTGCTTTGCATGCAGTTGGCTGAGCAGGAGCACCAGGGTTAAAAGGAAGTCAGGGCTCTGGGAGTCTGCAGTTATGGAGATCAGAGCATACCATTGTACATCATGGCGGCAGATTGTTGTGCCTGTGTACATGTTGACAAAGAACGTGCAATGCACAGTAAACGAACGAAAAACGAATCAAGCGAATGAGACGAAAACGAGTGAGGCGGGGAGCTAATCATCCTCAACGTTTGTAGCACTGATAGGCTGATTTCATGCCTAGAAAAAAAAATCCGTTTGCCCAACCCTGCAAGTTACCTTCATTGAAATACTACCCCCATTATACCTTTATAGATGAGGTGTCGACATTTTTTACCTCTAGGGTCGCCCACTTCATATGGTGTCAATCGAATGACATAGAGATAGATGTCTCCCTCTGTGTACATATGAGCAATGGTCAATATGCACCCTAATTTTATTTACTTGCTAAATATACACTTAATCGACCCGTGATTGCAGTCATACAGTTTGTAGTTTGACCAACTAAGGAATCTGAGACATGAACTGTCTGGACTTATTACCTGCACTTTCTATGTATAGACTGGATGTAAATGTTGTCTCCAGCCTCGATCACCTCATGGAAGTCTGTGATCTACATTTGGTGTCAATAAACAATCAACAGATCTGAATCTCGCTAGGTTGCACAGTGTTCTGTTAAGGCCTCCTCTATTACTCGACATATAGACTGAATTATCGATGTATACAGAAATGTCACATGCTGAAAGTACAGAAAATTTAAAACCGATAAACTCATTTTTTTTGCTCAATGGTTTGGTCCATAATGAATATTATGCACAAACGGGGAAATGTTAAACTATCGCCGTTTGGACACCGTCATTACCTTGCTGAAATGTAAGTTCAAGATGACTTGCCATGAAGGGCAACAAAACGGGTCGTTTAATACCGTCGACGTACCGCTGAGCTGTAAGAATGGTGCAGATGCCATCCAAAGGGGTCCTGCTATGAAATGAAATGGCACCCCCGGCCAGGACCTCTGGTTGTCGCGCCATCTAGCGCTCTATAGTCAGGTTGGTTTCCCACCACTGTAAGTGGACTCTCCAGATACGTTTCGTTGGTCGTCGGGACTCAGTTCCATGCGGGACTCATCACTCCAGTCAATGAGATTCTAGGCCGAATAATGTAAAATGAAAAATTCTGTGTAGTCTAGTCACCCACGTGTAGATTACATAGTTATAACTGTAACAATGGTACACGAAAAGCTGGAAGGATTTCCCTATGTGTTTGGAGGGAGAAATGGTGCTAGTGGAATAGGCAGCGAATGCGAGGAGAGCGTGCCAACGTGGCCAAAATACCAGTCGGTCGTTATCCATCAGACCGTATACATCCCAGTGTGGTTCTGAGGCTAAGGTACCTCCGTTAGAAGGAATCATGTCTTTGGGTGGACGGTTGTTTGCATGTAATGCGGTGCAATGTTAACAGTTTAGCTGGAAGGATTTCCCTATGTGTTTGGAGGGAGAAATGGTGCTAGTGGAATAGGCAGCGAATGCGAGGAGAGCGTGCCAACGGGGCCAAAATACCAGTCGGTCGTTATCCATCAAACCGTATACATCCCAGTGTGGTTCTGAGGCTAAGGTACCTCCGTTAGAAGGAATCATGTCTTCGGGTGGACGGTTGTTTGCATGTAATGCGGTGCAATGTTAACAGTTTAGCTGGAAGGATTTCCCTATGTGTTTGGAGGGAGAAATGGTGCTAGTGGAATAGGCAGCGAATGCGAGGAGAGCGTGCCAACGGGGCCAAAATACCAGTCGGTCGTTATCCATCAGACCGTATACATCCCAGTGTGGTTCTGAGGCTAAGGTACCTCTGTTAGAAGGAATCATGTCTTCGGGTGGACGGTTGTTTGCATGTAATGCGGTGCAATGTTAACAGTTTAGCTGGAAGGATTTCCCTATGTGTTTGGAGGGAGAAATGGTGCTAGTGGAATAGGCAGCGAATGTGAGGAGAGCGTGCCAACGGAGCCAAAATACCAGTCGGTCGTTATCCATCAGACTGTATACATCCCAGTGTGGTTCTGAGGCTAAGGTACCTCCGTTAGAAGGAATCATGTCTTCGGGTGGACGGTTGTTTGCATGTAATGCGGTGCAATGTTAACAGTTTAGCTGGAAGGATTTCCCTATGTGTTTGGAGGGAGAAATGGTGCTAGTGGAATAGGCAGCGAATGCGAGGAGAGCGTGCCAACGGGGCCAAAATACCAGTCGGTCGTTATCCATCAGACCGTATACATCCCAGTGTGGTTCTGAGGCTAAGGTACCTCCGTTAGAAGGAATCATGTCTTCGGGTGGACGGTTGTTTGCATGTAATGCGGTGCAATGTTAACAGTTTAGCTGGAAGGATTTCCCTATGTGTTTGGAGGGAGAAATGGTGCTAGTGGAATAGGCAGCGAATGCGAGGAGAGCGTGCCAACGGGGCCAAAATACCAGTCGGTCGTTATCCATCAGACCGTATACATCCCAGTGTGGTTCTGAGGCTAAGGTACCTCCGTTAGAAGGAATCATGTCTTCGGGTGGACGGTTGTTTGCATGTAATGCGGTGCAATGTTAACAGTTTAGCTGGAAGGATTTCCCTATGTGTTTGGAGGGAGAAATGGTGCTAGTGGAATAGGCAGCGAATGCGAGGAGAGCGTGCCAACGGGGCCAAAATACCAGTCGGTCGTTATCCATCAGACCGTATACATCCCAGTGTGGTTCTGAGGCTAAGGTACCTCCGTTAGAAGGAATCATGTCTTCGGGTGGACGGTTGTTTGCATGTAATGCGGTGCAATGTTAACAGTTTAGCTGGAAGGATTTCCCTATGTGTTTGGAGGGAGAAATGGTGCTAGTGGAATAGGCAGCGAATGCGAGGAGAGCGTGCCAACGGGGCCAAAATACCAGTCGGTCGTTATCCATCAGACCGTATACATCCCAGTGTGGTTCTGAGGCTAAGGTACTTCCGTTAGAAGGAATCATGTCTTCGGGTGGACGGTTGTTTGCATGTAATGCGGTGCAATGTTAACAGTTTACTCCGTGGCAATTGGTAACTGAAGAAAAACCATTTGTCAGCTTAATATTCGCTTCGTCACCCGCAGGAGAAGTAATCTTGTCATTAATATTGTAAAATGAAATGGAGGCGTTTTTATTGTATGTTCAGTTGTGAAAATGTTGATACAATTTAATTCACATATATTTTCTATGACTGATTCAAGTATGTTGCCTCTGACAGGATCCTGGACCGAATCGTTCACCATCATAATTTTTATGAAATAATCGTATCAAATTCGTCCTAAAAACACCTTCAGAAATAACTTACTGTTGAAAAATACACTACAGTCCTATGTTTATGTGGCATTTTATATCGTACAGCCAATTTATTTAAGAAATATGACCTCGCTGTGCCATTTATCGCAAACATTGCCACCGAGTTACTCTTTATATAAAATGAGGAACCTCCAAATGACCAATTTCTCAAATTGGGGTACATAAGATGCACCAAAATATATGACCCAATTTTTATATAGGGCAGGGAGCGAGAGCATAAAAGGACCACTTTTGTGAGCACTCAATTAACAAACATGTTGAGAAATCATGTAAGTTAACCTTTGCAGTATATCCAAAAACTAAAAATCAAGAAACACCCTCTTCTTTCCCATTCTTAATTAACATGCAAGTTTTGAAAATACATAACAAGGCTATGAAGGGAACCTTTTAGATCAATCTGAAATATATAAACATTCCCAACTCAATTCAAAATATTTGTTTAATGATCAGCTGAGAGATTGCAGGGCACTTTCACTTCTGATACGGTGTCATGCTGTTAAATTTTCTTATTGAAGATGATCTTTATTACTTGGTTGCCATATTTGATACGATTTGACTTCATTCTTATGACGTAATGGGTGGCAGTAGTTAACGCTCTTGCTTGTGTTTTCTAGTGAAGGCATAGCGGTATGCCTTACCTGCATTCGAAGGAAGAGGCTGCTGAGTTGACTGCAGTAAAAGCGTACAACGGCTGCGAGCCGAGGGGAGGTTTTTTTCTGAGGAGTCTGAGTGAAGCATTTGCCAACAGCCAAGTGCACTGGTCTCATTGTGCAGACACATTGAGTGGCGCCGGTCGGTCGGCAGCCATTTTCAGGTAGGCTGACTAGCGCCGAGGACTCGCTGCAGCTATGAGCAGAGTTTTGTACGAACTGATGGGTGGCAATAAAGCAGAGTATGGGCCCTTGTTAGATAGAAAGCGGACGAGACATGTGAGAGTTTCTGCGCATTTCCGTGGGACAGGGCACTGGCACCCAGGTATCCATTCTCTGCTACAAAAAATATTTATGAAGGTACAAGGTTTTCAGCGAGTTTATGGCCAGTCTTTGGAAAGTTCGAAGTGGATACAACAGGAGAGACGACGATACTTTTATGGAGGGCTGTACTTCGATCCAGGTCATGCTTTTAGCGAAGACATGGCATAAACGCTTGGGAAAGAGAGCACGAAGCTGAACGTTTTCTCCCAGTTAATTTTTAAATTCACTGGTGTCAGATGTGTGTATGCAGGGCAGTGGGGGCGGTCTCCCAGCTTCGAATGCAGAGCTCCAGCTCGTGACTGGCTTGTGATAAAGTGGGTGTAGTCTAAGAGTGCCAATGTGCTATGCTACCGAGATGTGGAGGAAAGTTGTAGAGAACTAGAAGGGCACTCTGTACTGACGCTTCGCTAGTGAAGAACGGCAGGTCTTTACCTAAACGTTGAGACTTGTGTCCTTTGCTAGTGTGCCACTTAGAGCCTGTTTCAATTACAATCTGAACCGTCAGAGGTATTGCTTCTTGCATCATGCACACAACGAGTTATTCGTGAGTGTACTTATTAGTTTTGAGTCGCCGTCTAAACGTTTGACATATACCGTCACGCACAGTCATGTCACGGAATCAAATAGGCTTGGCAGACCAGCAAACGGGTCCACCTGCACACTGTAATCCACTGGGGTTTCAGAGGCTCATACGGAGGTATCTGCATTCCGAATCAGCCAAACGCAAGGCCACGTACTTGTATATTTCCGGGTACGCGCTGTTAATAACAGATTGCCGCCGTCCAGATTGCAGTAGCCGAGTCCATCATGGTGTGCCGGCCTGACCTGCAGAGTGCTGAAGTATTGACTGCTACGAAGTAGGGCTCCAATATGTGCTTCTCAGCACCCTGTTCTTTGGAACCATATTTTTCTTTATGAAATAGTAGATTGTAGATGCTTGATAGTAGCGTAGGTCTTGGGCCATACCAAGGATTCACATTTATGAAGTCAGGTAAAGGAATTAGTTCTGTGTAATTTGGTGTGTTGATCCCCAGCTAACCACTTTGTTAACCATAGACCGCATATTATTGAAAGTGTTTGTCAAATAAAAATGTTTGTGTGGCGTTTCGTCACCCATCTTTTGTCATGTGATGTTAAGAATGAATTGTTATTTAGACTACAACTCCTCCCAGTGTTCCGATTAACACTACCTTGCCATTTTATTAGAGTCTTGACTGCAACAGAAAGAGTCGGAAACTTGTACAGCTTGCATTTAAAACAGACTCTGTTTCGATTGTTTAGCACCTGTTATAAAATTTGGAAATTACGCGATTTCTTTCATACATTATGAACTTAACACATATATTGAATATAAGAAGTAGAGTAAACATAAAACTGTAAACCAGAGGTCATCAATTTTTTTGCTCAAGAGCCAGTTCTCATAATGACATTTCATGACAGCAATGGCTGCTCACACTTATCATAGGTTTGTTATAATAAGTGATGGTGAGTAAGTGAGATACTGTACATGCAACAATGTCACCTACTCTCACATGTCTGCCTATTCAGGTATGTGTAGCTCATGATATGCACCCCTCTCTCTGCCCCTTACCAGGCTGTCCCAATGCATGATGCATCACCATGTGCAATGCAGCTACCAAGCAGTGCATACAGAAAAGCATGGGCAAGAGTACGGATCTATGCTACTGAAGTGGCTATACCTTATACAATATGTACATTATGCAACAAACAGTGTTGAACTATACATTAAACATAATTAATATTGCATAAGCATTATGTTCATTATTTTGAATAGTATCACATAGCAAGTCTCAACCAATAGAATCAATTTCACAAATATAATAAAGATAAAAAATCTAAGAGTAAAATTTTCCTCAGTTCTCATAATATTCTTCAAATCAATAAGAGTCTTGTACTACACACTTTATAAACCAGCCGATGTTCTTCCTCTGGGTTCCAGCTATCTCCATACCTAATTTAATCGATATCGGTTAAGCGGGTTAGTCGTGGAAACGTAAGAGCCAAAGCTACTTTCGCATTATAATATTAGTATGGACAAAACTTTCAGTTGTGATATCTTTTTGTCCATGATACGATTTATATGAAATAAAGCCTATGCCTATACGATGCCCCAAGTTTTGCTCAAGTTACCTGTGAAAACACCATGATGATTCGTGTGGTTTTTTTTTAATCTACGTAAATTAGTAAGCTATGAGGCCACAATGGGCTAGCTGTAGCGGGAACGCGGTAAGTTGGCAGCCGTCTTCTAAGCACTTATCTTCAAAAGTACCATTCAGAACACTTCGCGTCAATTATTCTCTGTTTAAATTGCTGCCGCCCTCATCGACTGCAAAGTTGTGACTCCCTGATTTCCTGACGGATTATTATGTGTGTGAGCGGATGACAAACTGATAAATAATAGTAACCGTACTTATATTTAAATGCAATATGCAATATGAGATACGACCACAAACGTTTATTAAATGATTTGAATATCCATTTTCTCCTCCTAACTGCCTTATATTGCAACAGCTTTAATTTAGTTTCATATTTCTTGCTACAAATAAGTACCACATTTGAAAACAGCCGCCTCTGAAACGTACATTAACGAATCCATGTTTCTGCTGTGTCAGAATTTATCCCATAGCATCTGATCGGTACGAGTCGCGCACGCCCGAGAGTTGTTAGTAGTGGAAGACACAATGAAACATTAGTCTAACCTTGATGATGGGACAATAAACCCTAATCTTCCTTCCTTTCTTCTAACCCCATAGTGGCCGCGCTCCTTACCTCTTTGTCCCTGAGATAAGCGGACAACTTAATTTAGCTCATGGCCGACTTCACCAACGCCCGTTACAATTAATCACAACTAAAAATATTTCTGTTACTGTACGTATTTTTGTTTGTTACTGAGCAGGAAATCTACACTCTTAGTGCTTTGTTAACGTTATTTGTAATTTTGAATTCCGCTGGTAGTATATTATAAAATACCGCCGAAAATCGTGGGCCGGACGAACGTTTGACTCCCAAGCAGCAGCTAGAGACCGCTGCTCTAAACAACAGTTTTACGAAGAAACAAAACTTTTCAGTAAATACCCACGGAGATTAAAGAGATTACTAAACCAAACACACTTCAAAAGGGTAGAAAAAAGTATCTGTTAACTAATACATTCTATACAATGAAAAATTACTTACGTAACACAGAATGGATGTTTGGTTAAAATGTAGCACAAGTAAATAACTCTGACGATACTAAAACATCCACCATTTCACATAATTTTTCACAATGTTTTCTATTTCCTGTTTTTCGTGCCTTTTTTTCCTTTGTTTTCCTTTTCTGGAAGCCCTACTATGTGATTAATAATACTAACACATTATCCCTTTTCTGAGTTCAACATCTTATTGCTAATAGAGGGATACTGACTCTGTTTTCTAGGCTGGCAAACAGGGAGCAGCGGTACACTAAACAGTAACCAGGGTTATCGTCACCAAGATGCTGATTTCAACTGAGAGTGTTTGTAGTGATGCGTTGGGGAATAAACTGTGTAGTGTAACATTGGCATATGACGTGTGTAGTGTGTGGTGTGTGTACTGTATTAACTGTGTGCAGTGACTGGGAGTGGTAAATGAAGGTACTGTGTAGAACTAGCCTTTGATATTGTTCAGTAACGTCTTCGCAAACCAGTACTGCGCACCACGGATAAACCACATGAGGAGGCGCTGTTTTAAGCAGACGGAGATTGTATTTGGATGGATGAAAGTTCCAGTCATCATCCCGGTTTAGGTTTCCCTTGATTTCCCTGAATTACAACAGGCAAAAATCCGTATGGTTCCCCTGTGAGGCCAAGACGAACAACCTGCCCTATCCTTGTCAAACTAGACCTCTAATTACGTAAGTTGAGTGGTACTTAAGTAAATAAATTAGTGAAATCAAAGTGAACTAGAAATTAGAATATACACTCCTGGAAATTGAAATAAGAACACCGTGAATTCATTGTCCCGGGAAGGGGAAACTTTATTGACACATTCCTGGGGTCAGATACATCACATGATCACACTGACAGAACCACAGGCACATAGACACAGGCAACAGAGCATGCACAATGTCGGCACTAGTACAGTGTAAATCCACCTTTCGCAGCAATGCAGGCTGCTATTCTCCCATGGAGACGATCGTAGAGATGCTGGATGTAGTCCTGTGGAACGGCTTGCCATGCCATTTCCACCTGGCGCCTCAGTTGGACCAGCGTTCGTGCTGGAAGTGCAGACCGCGTGAGACGACGCTTCATCCAGTCCCAAACATGCTCAATGGGGGATAGATCCGGAGATCTTGCTGGCCAGGGTAGTTGACTTACACCTTCTAGAGCACGTTGGGTGGCACGGGATACATGCGGACGTGCATTGTCCTGTTGGAACAGCAAGTTCCCTTGCCGGTCAAGGAATGGTAGAACGATGGGTTCGATGACGGTTTGGATGTACCGTGCACTATTCAGTGTCCCCTCGACGATCACCAGTGGTGTACGGCCAGTGTAGGAGATCGCTCCCCACACCATGACGCTGGGTGTTGGCCCTGTGTGCCTCGGTCGTATGCAGTCCTGATTGTGGCGCTCACCTGCACGGCGCCAAACACGCATACGACCATCATTGGCACCAAGGCAGAAGCGACTCTCATCGCTGAAGACGACACGTCTCCATTCGTCCCTCCATTCACGCCTGTCGCGACGCCACTGGAGGCGGGCTGCACGATCTTGGGGCGTGAGCGGAAGACGGCCTAACGGTGTGCGGGACCGTAGCCCAGCTTCATGGAGACGGTTGCGAATGGTCCTCGCCGATACCCCAGGAGCAACAGTGTCCCTAATTTGCTGGGAAGTGGCGGTGCGGTCCCCTACGGCACTGCGTAGGATCCTACGGTCTTGGCGTGCGTCCGTGCGTCGCTGCGGTCCGGTCCCAGGTCGACGGGCACGTGCACCTTCCGCCGACCACTGGCGACAACATCGATGTACTGTGGAGACCTCACGCCCCACGTGTTGAGCAATTCGGCGGTACGTCCACCCGGCCTCCCGCATGCCCACTATACGCCCTCGCTCAAAGTCCGTCAACTGCACATACGGTTCACGTCCACGCTGTCGCGGCATGCTACCAGTGTTAAAGACTGCGATGGAGCTCCGTATGCCACGGCAAACTGGCTGACACTGACGGCAGCGGTGCACAAATGCTGCGCAGCTAGCGCCATTCGACGGCCAACCCCGCGGGTCCTGGTGTGTCCGCTGTGCCGTGCGTGTGATCATTGCTTGTACAGCCCTCTCGCAGTGTCCGGAGCAAGTATGGTGGGTCTGACACACCGGTGTCAATGTGTTCTTTTTTCCATTTCCAGGAGTGTAAATGAAAAACTTAGTTTAATTTACAGAGTTACATACTCGCAAACAGCAGGCAGAACAGCAGAACAGAAGAGACAATGACCGTGAAGTCAGCAAGTTCCACATAAGCGGGCGCTGTCGATTCAGCCATCAGGGCATCGCCCGACCGGCTCACATGTTTCTCAGTTGTCGTATGTGAGCAAAGGCCCTCGCCTACATCCCAAGAGCCAATGACCGACGTTAAGAAGATTCTTCGAGAAGCTTTTCAACGTGATAGAAGAGGCAATGACCGGCTCACGTGTTTCTCAGTCGTCACATGGGATCAACGGCCCTCGCCTACATTCCAAGAGCCAATGACCGACGTTAAGAAGATTCTTGGAGGAGCTTCTCAACGTGACAGAAGAGGCAATGACCGTGAAGTCGTTCACCTCCAGTAAATTGAAGTGAATAAATACGCGAGACGCAGTCGGCCAGACTGATGGAGACGAAAACGGAGACGGGGACGGAGACGAAGACGAGAGACGAAGGAAGAAAAGAAGAGTAGCAGTAGTTTTCAGTCAGTTTCGGTGCTGAGGACCGTCATGCAAGAAGAGTCTGCATCATGCACAGACGAACCAAGTCCGCCGCTGTAATGGAATAGCAAGCAGCAGCCGCGGCGCCAGAAGACAGAAGTTAAAAGGTATTTGAAGTCTGATTTTATGTACCGGGTGACTCGTGAGGTCGGGAAGGAGACGGCCTCAGCTCAGCAGTCACCTGTGAGCTGGGATGAAGACCTGACAGCCGAGGACTGGCAAGCGGGAGTCCGTGGTTCGAGTCCGGGACTCTGGCCTTGCCCCCGCCGCGCCGCTCCGCTGGTCGACGCACAACACACGCGGCCGCTTAGAGAAGAGAAACACTGGGACGCCTCATCCAAGGTATCACCATCCGATGCACGACTTCGCTCGCAATAATTAAACTGGCCACCTTGCGCTGCGCCTCTCCAGTCAACTGGGCGAGACGGCGACACGAGATACACACCGCTACGCGTAATCAGACGCCGCCGCCGCCGCCGCTGCCGCAGCAGAAGACTTCACAAACGACTCAGCTGCCGCTCTCCGAACCAGAACATTCAGTAAGATACAGTTGTACAAATCTTCAATAAAAGTTATGTAAAAATGATGTTTCATTCGACCTCATACCCGAGCCAAGGAAGAACCCACTTTGCCCACATGTTGTTAAGAGAGAAAAGTTAATTTATTTAATATTTTCACCCTGACAGAATGCTTTAGAATGCTTATCCTGACAATTGACAGCATCAAAAGAGAAAACCCAGTTACATTTAGTGACAGAAGTGTCACATTTAGTATCACAATTGTTACATTTGGTGTCAGAGAAAAAACCCTTGGCTCAATATGAGGTGTGAATGATAGTCACTAAAGGTCCACAGCTAGTATTGTTTAATGTGTGAAAGGATAGAGGTTTGCATAGCAGTCGTAATATTTTCTTTATTTACAAGTGTATTCTCTCTCATAATTTTAAGAGTTTGTCGAAAATATTTAAACATCTTTTGTATTCAGTGTGGTAATATTGTGTAACTAATAGTTTGTAAAATGATGAGACGAAATCGTACAAAGTCAGAGTCAGCACCACAAGCGGTTTCTACTGAGAAAGCTATTCAGAGCTTAGTTAATCAGATAGCACAGCTTAAAAATGATAATAATACATTACTTAAACAGTTGAGTGAGGTTAGGCAAACCAGTTCAATCCCTCCCGCCCTAGATTCCTCAGCAGCAGCCTTAGTAACTCCTTTTTCAGGTAAACCTGGCGAGGACATAACAGCCTTTTTTTGATGATTTAGTAGCAGCTGCAAAGTTAGTATCATGGTCAGATGAACAGCTCTTACAGATGACAAAGTTAAGATTGCTAGGAGAGGCTAAAGCACACGTATTATACCATGAAGAATTACGGAATGCTCCAACATTTGAGGAATTGAAGAAAAGATTGCTTAAACGTTTTCTAAAACAGAACAGCTGTAGATTTTATAGGGAACAGTTAAACACTATCACTCAGAGGCAAAACGAGTCGTTAGAAAGTTTTGTAGATAGGATTAGAAAAGTTAATATTAACACCTATCAGTTGACAACTAGTGATGAAGCAAATAAAGTTATTTTACAAGAGGCAGAAGATAGAGCTCTGGATACATTTTTACGTGGGTTACCTCCTGAAACGTCCCGTCGTGTCAGGGCAGAGTTTCCTAAAAGTTTAGCTGAAGCTGTATCTGTGGCGACGGCTTTCGAAGAAATAGACATTGCCACCAGATACAAGGAGAAGCGAAATGTATTTTCAGCAGGAGTACGATGTTTTAGGTGCAATCGACAGGGACATATAGCAAAAAACTGCAGACAACCTCAATGCACTAATTGTCAAAGAATAGGTCACACATTCAAGGAATGCAGGTCTAAGAAAGTTTTTGGAAATAGAAATCAGTTAAACTCAAACGGGAATGTCGGAGCCGCCGCCAGGTGTTCCCAATAAAATTTTATGCCATTAAGACGAATGTGAAGGCGGAATGCAGGTTATCTGCTACCATACAGGATAAAGAGGCAAGGATACTAGTGGATACAGGCGCAAACGTATCAATAGTAAGTAATGAATGTATTGGAGAAAAGAAATATGACCATCCAAGGTATAGATTGAGTGGAGTAGGAGGAGGTACAGTGAAGTCATTAGGATGTACATCACTGATTTTCTATATTCACGGTGTACAATTTCAAGAAGATGTAGAAGTGGTAACAAAGGTAACTGACGGGTACGACGCGATCCTAGGGTTGGATTTCCTGAATAAACATCACGCTAAAATCGACCTCAGACAGCAAACTGTAGAACTTAGCGGAATAGTGTTTCAGCTAGGTGACACCGCTGCAAAGGGCCCGCTGCCGCAAGATTTCACCAACCGGAAGGCGAAATCAACTACACTGCGTGCAACGTCCTTGAAGGTTGATTCGCGGGATCAGATACCATATGGCTCAGGAAAACTTTTCTGGATGACCGTTGACCCCGAAGTACCTACAGATACAGTGTGTCTAATACAGCCTTTAGAGGAAAATGAGGAATTAGATGTATCACATTGTTTTGTACATAGGAGTGTTGTACGGGTTCAAGACGTTGAGGGAGAAAGAAAAGAACCGGTACATATTGACAATTTTGGAGTGGAGGACAAAGAGTTGCATAAGGGAATATTAGTAGCTACAGTCAGTACTTTTGAAGAAGAAGATTTCATTTGGTCAGATATTAACGATGGTCAGAAACCAGACGCCTATAAAACCGCATTACGCCAGAAGATTGAGCATTTGAAAGGAAATGATAGAGACACGATAGAAGCAGTTTTAGTTGAGTTTCAAGATTTATTTAATGTAGAAGGTACACTGCTAGCAACAGATATCACACAGCATAGGATCCCAACAGGAAATAGCCCCCCAGTTTATAGGAAGCCTTATAGAGTTGCACATCACTTACAGCCAGTACTGGATGAATTTATAGAACAGCATCTAAAAGATGGAATTATAGAATATTCTGATTCGCCTTATAATTCAAATATCGTAATTATTCCAAAGAAGTCTCCCGACGGTACGAAACGATATAGATTTTCTTGTGACTACAGACACCTTAACAAACAAACTATCTCAGATGTTTATCCTCTTCCAAACATTACAGATATCATTGACAGTTTGGGTAACTGTAAATACTTTTCAACAATCGATCTACGTAGCGGATATCATCAATTGGAAGTTGCTCCTGAAGATAGGCATAAAACAGCATTTTCTACCCCTGGAGGCCATTGGCAATTTAAAAATATGCCTTTTGGTTTGAAAAATGCACCAGCAACTTTTCAAAGACTACTCAATGGAGTATTGCGAGGACTCAAAACTCAGCAATGTTGTGTATATCTAGACGATATTATTGTATTCTCCAAAGACATTAATGAACATGCTGTGCGTCTGCGTAATGTTTTTCAGAGACTTAGAAAAGCTAAATTAACATTAAATATGGAAAAATGTAGTTTTGCATTGACAGAGGTTACATACCTAGGGCATGTCATTAGTGAAAAAGAAATTAAAACAGATCCTCGATTAATTTCGGCAGTTAAGGACTTCCCAACACCACAACGCGTTAAGGAGGTACAAAGTTTCATTGGTCTGGCATCGTATTACCGAAAAATGTTCAAAATTTTCCGGAAATTGCCCGACCCTTAACCCAATTATTGAAAAAGGGTGCAAAATTTCATTGGTCTCAAGATTGTGAATCAGCATTTCTAACCCTTAAAGGTAAGTTAACACACAGTCCAGTATTAGCCTACCCAGATTATAATAAAGAATTTATTTTATCCTGTGACGGAAGTCGTCATTCACTAGGAGTTGTTTTGAGTCAGAATATTAATGGCGCGGAACACCCCATAGCCTACGCTTCGAGACAACTAACAACAGCAGAAAGAAATTATTCCACAATGGAGAAAGAATTGTTAAGTGTTATTTATGGCATCAAATACTTTAAATGCTACTTGTATGGTAGCAAATTCAAGGTTATTGCAGACCACGCAGCTTTAAAATGGTTGCTTGGATTAAAGGATCCATCTAGTCGTCTCACCCGTTGGGCCCTATGTCTTTCCGAAATGGATTTCGAAGTTATCCATAAACCAGGCAAAAAACACACGAATGCAGATTGTCTAAGTCGGAAAATAGCACTTTTGGAAGCAACAGGCCGAGATACTGAGGACTGGAGAAAGGCACAAGATGAGGATACAGAATGCAAAAAATACACAACTCAAAAACAATTTTGCTTTGAAGATGGAGTATTATGCCGTAAAACAAAACTTCGACCACGAATTGTTGTTCCCCAACACCTTAGACAAGAAATAATGGCAGAGGCCCACGATCATATCCTTGCAGGACACGGTGGACAGCGGACAACCGAAAGACGAGTAGCAGAGTGATTTTGGTGGCAAACCAGAAAGCAGGATGTTGCGCAGTACGTTCGTAATTGCATTGCGTGTGCACAACGAGCTGAACTTTCTCGTTCAAAAATACCCTTACAGAGGCTCCCCGAGGCTTCATGTCCATTTCAAATCTGTGGACTGGATCTCTATGGGCCATTTCATAAAACACCGGCTGGTAATAAGTATGTCCTTACAATTATAGATCACTTTTCACGCTATCTAGCTATGGTGAGTCTCCCAGATCAGCAAGCAAATACAGTTGCCCAAGCTTTAGTTAACAACTGGATACTTAAATTTGGCGTACCTGAAGCTATTATCACAGATCAGGGATCTAATTTTATGTCTGAATTAATGAAACAGCTATGCCACTTACTAAAAATACGTAAATTACGCACAACTCCGTTACACCCTCAGTGCAACGGACGCACAGAAAGAGTTCATCGGACAATTGGCAAGATGCTTAGTTATTATATTAACGAACAACATTCTAATTGGGATACGTATTTACCAATAATCGTGTCAGTATACAACGCCAAAACGCATGAAGCAACTGGCATGTCACCTTATGAAGTGGTCTATGGGAGAAAAATGCCATCCCCTTTTGATGTAATCAGGCAGAAAAACGGAAAAGACGGTGAAACAGTAAGAGATTTGAGTAGAAGGATGTATGGAAAAAGGTTCAAAAATCTAATTCAAAGGCTTTGGAACGACAGGAAAGATTAGGTAATACCCAAGCTAAATATCAAAATTACAAAATCGGTCAGTGGGTGATGCTTTCAACTCCATACATTGCGAAAGGAAAAACGAAGAAATTTGTAACAAACTACAGAGGTCCTTATCAAATTATTGAGATCACATCACCAGTCAACGTTAAATTGCAACTGCCCACCCGAACTACCATTGTCCATGCAAGTCGTTTAAATCCTTTTAAGGGCGCTCCAGATGTAATTCCTTCCACAATAGTGTCTGCTTTTCCGAAGGGTGGAGGAAGTTCCCGAAGAGGAAAAAGAGTGGCCACGCCAGCACAACATACAGACATGGCACCATACAATCTTCGATCAAGGGTGCGAATGTCCTAATGGAATCTTAGTAGACTGTGGATAATATACAAATGTAAATAATTAATACATGATAATGGTTTATTTTTTAAGAAAGAAAAGTTGAACGTAGAAACATGTAGATCTTGTAGTTAACAATGTATTCCTTCTTTTCTTTGTTTTTGCTTTTACTAGCATTTCCTACATAAAACCTATCCTACCTCAATGACTCCATTGACAGTTCCCTTCTGAAGTCATTAGATATGTTCATAAACTCACAGCAAGGCAAAATTGATGCCAATGTTATGATGCAACATGTTTTAAAATTAAAAGGTGAACGCAAAACTAAAATTATAATGCTAGGAATGGGTATATCTGGAACCTTTGTGTTGGTGTTTCTGCTTTGTACAGTTTTCTTTTATTTAAGACCAAAAAATAAGCCAAATAATAATATGCCACTTCATCAAATCCCTGTTAACTGGATACTACACTCTTAACAGGTGTACTTCAGTAGTTACTTTTGAGCATTAGTGTATTAATTTTGTTTATTGTACTTCATTCTTTATTAAACGGACTCATGTTAAAATAAACAATACTGTAGAATAGATATTCTTGCATTAATATAGGGTAAATTAAACAGGTGTTGCTATGTAATTTTCTAAGTGAAAAATCTATTTTTTTGTTTATTCATTGTCACCAAGATCTGTTACACTTATTACAATGATTTATGTGTGAACTATGTGATTTATGAGCATACAGTGCTTTTGTAAAGTGATAAAGTATTTTCAACATACTTAATGTGACGCGTGTGTAATCTTCTAAGTCGAGAGTTTTCATTGCTTGTGCTTTTGCCGTGTGAAGAGTGGAGGAATGTTGAGTGGTAAATTCGAGGGCGAATTTCTCCGAAGGGTGGAGGAATGTTGAGTGGTACTTAAGTAAATAAATTAGTGAAATCAAAGTGAATTAGAAATTAGAATATAAATGAAAAACTTGGTTTAGTTTAGAGAGTTACATACTCGCAAACAGCGGGCAGAACCGCAGAACAGAAGAGACAATGACCGTGAAGTCAGCAAGTTCCACATAAGTGGGCGCTGTCGATTCAGCCGTCAGGGCATCGCCCGACCGGCTCACATGTTTCTCAGTTGTCGTATGTGAGCAAAGGCCCTCGCCTACATCCCAAGAGCCAATGACCGACGTTAAGAAGATTCTTCGAGAAGCTTTTCAACGTGACAGAAGAGGCAATGGCCGGCTCACGTGTTTCTCAGTCGTCACATGGGATCAAAGGCCCTCGCCTACATTCCAAGAGCCAATGACCGACGTTAAGAAATTCTTGGAGGAGCTTCTCAACGTAACAGAAGAGGCAATGACCGTGAAGTCGTTCACCTCCAGTAAATTGAAGTGAATAAATACGCGAGACTCAGTGGGCCAGACAGATGGAGACGAAAACGGAGACGAAGGCGAGAGACGAAGGAAGAAAAGAAGAGTAGCAGTAGTTTTCAGTCAGTTTCGGTGCTGAAGACCGTCATGCAAGAAGAGTCTGCATCATGCACAGACGAACCAAGTCCGCCGCTGTAATGGAATAGCAAGCAGCAGCCGCGGCGCCAGAAGACAGAAGTTAAAAGGTATTTGAAGTCTGATTTTACGTACCCGGGTGACTCGTGAGGACGGGAAGGAGACGGCCTCAGCTTAGCAGTCACCTGTGAGCTGGGATGAAGACCTGACAGCTGAAGACTGGCAAGCGGGAGTCCGTGGTTCGAGTCCGGGACACTGGCCTTGCCCCCGCCGCGCCGCTCCGCTGGTCGACGCACAACACACGCGGCCGGTTAGAGAAGAAAAACACTGGGACGCCACATCCAAGGTATCACCATCCAATGCACGACTTCGCTCGCAATAATTAAACGGGCCACCTCGCGCTGCGCGTCTCCAGTCAACTGGACGAGACGCGACACGAGATACACACCGCTACGCGTAATCAGCCGCCGCCGCCGCCGCCGCCGCCGCCGCCGCCGCCGCTGCCGCAGCAGAAGACTTCACAAACGACACAACTGCCGCTCTCCGAACCAGAACAGTCAGTAAGATACAGTTGTACAAATCTTCAATAAAAGTTATCTTATGTAAAAATGATGTTTCATTCCACCTCATACCCGAGCCAAGGAAGAACCCACCCTGCTCACATGTTGTTAAGAGAGAAAAGTTAATTTATTTAATATTTTCACCCTGACAGAATGCTTTAGAATGCTCATCCTGACAATTGACAGCATCAGAAGAGAAAACCCAGTTACATTTAGTGACAGAAGTGTCACATTTAGTATCACAATTGTTACACAGAGTTATCGTCACCAAGATGCTGATTTCAACTGAGAGTGTTTGTAGTGATGCGTTGGGGAATAAACTGTGTAGTGTAACATTGGCATATGACGTGTGTAGTGTGTGGTGTGTGTACTGTATTAACTGTGTGCAGTGACTGGGAGTGGTAAATGAAGGTACTGTGTAGAACTAGCCTTTGATATTGTTCAGTAACGTCTTCGCAAACCAGTACTGCGCACCACGGATAAACCACATGAGGAGGCGCTGTTTTAAGCAGACGGAGATTGTATTTGGATGGATGAAAGTTCCAGTCATCATCCCGGTTTAGGTTTCCCTTGATTTCCCTGAATTACAACAGGCAAAAATCCTTATGGTGTCCCCGTGAGGCCAAGACGAACAACCTGTCCTATCCTTGTCAAACTAGACCTCTAATTACATAAATTCCTGTATAAGTGTGTTCTATTACTTTGTTGTTTGTAAACTGTAATACCTTAACATGCCCACTACCCAGAGTTTAATAAAACTGCTACCATTACTACTACTGCTGCTGTTGTTGTTGTTGTTGTGGTCTTCAGCCCGAATCCTGGTTTGATGCAGCTCTGTAAGCTACTCTACCCAGAGCAAACCTCCTCATCTCTGAATAAAAACTGCGACATACACTGATAGGCAGAACATTATGACCACCGCCCTGGTATCGCCATAGGCCCATCCAGGCGATAGGAGCATCACCAGGCGAGGAATGATTGCTAGTTATAAACACGCACCGTGCACATAGTATCACTAAGCGTGCTGTCCATCTGTATGATGATGAAGGCGCGCGATGTATCTCAGTTTGGCCGAAGTCAGATTGTGATGGCCAGGAAGTCCAGCAGGATCACTTCGGAAACTGCACAGCTCGTCGGGTTCAGGGATGCTACGGTGAGTGTTTTCAACAAGTGGTGAAACCAAGATAGAACCACATCCAGACGTCATGGTGTTGGTGTCGGTCGTCTCATGCTGAGAAGACTGAAAACCCGGACAGGCGGTGAAATGAGGCGGAACAAACAATACCTTAATGCTGGGCAGGGTACAAGTGTGTCTGAAGACTCAGTGCACCGAACACGCCTAACGACGACCCATTCAGATTCCAATGTTGACACTACGACACCAGTAGCTACTGCTGAAATATGCACGTGACCATCGCCACTGGACTTGGCACAGGGGCAGAGCGTCGCGTGGCCTGATAAATCGTGATGATCTTCATTACGCCGATAGGAGGGCGTGAATCCACCGTCTTCCAGAGAACAGCTCCTTGACACCTCTTCTGTGGGGCGGTGACAAGATGGAGGCGGCTCCACTATACTCTGGAGAGCATTCAAGTGGGCATCTGTGGGTCCAGAGGAGCTCGTCCAAGGCACCATGACGGCCAAGGAGTACCATGCACTAGTTTTCAGACCACGTACACCGCTTCATGACGATCATGTTTCCCGACAGCAGTGACATTTTTGAACAAGATAAGGTGCCATGTCACAAGGCCAGAAGTGTGATTGAGTGGTTCAAGGCACACAAGGGCGAGTTCCACTTGATGTACTGGTCCCCCAACTCGCCAGATCCGAACCCAATTGAACACATCTGGGATGTCACTGGACGTGGCGTCAGAGCTCATCCACCCCTCCCGGAAGTTACGGGTGAGTTGTGTATGCAGATGTGCTGCCAGCTCCCTCCAGCGACACACCAGGGCCTCGTAGCTTCCATGCCATGACACGCCACCGATATTATCAGTCCCAAAGGTGGACATACCGGCTATTAAGTAGGTGGTCATAATGTTCTGGCTCATCAGTGTACATCCATTGCAGCCTGCTTACTGTATTCATGTCTTAGTCTCCCTCTACAGTTTTTAACCTCCACACTTTCGTTCAGAACTAAACTGATGTTCCCTCGATATTTCAGAATGTGTCCTGTCAACCGATTCCTTCTTTTAGTCAAGTGGTGTCATAAATTTCTTTTCTCCCCAGTTCGATTAAGTACCGTCTCAATAGTTGCACCATCTACAAATTTCATCTTTAGCATTCTTCTACTGCATTCCATTTCAGAAGCTATTATCTTCTTGCCTGAACTGCGTACTGTCTATGTTTTACTTCCGAACAAGGCTACATTCCAGAGAAATAGCTTCAGAAATGAATTTCTAACGCTGAAATTTATATTCCATGTTAACAACTTCCACATTTTTAGAAACGCTTTCCTTCAAATGGTTCAAATGGCTCTGAGCACTATGGGACTCAACTGCTGTGGTCATTAGTCCCCTAGAGCTTAGAACTACTTAAACCTAACTAACCTAAGGACATCACAAACATCCATGCCCGAGGCAGGATTCGAACCTGCGTCCGTAGCAGTCGCACGGTTCCAAACGTTTTTCTTGCTATAGCCAGTCTGTACTTTATTTCCTCTCTACTTCGGCCATCTTCAGTTATTTTGCTGCCCAACTAACAGAGTCATCTACTAGTTTTAGTGTCATTTTCTAATCTAATTCCCTCAGCATCTCTTGATTTGATTCGACTACATTCCATTACCCTTGCTTCAGTCCTGTTGATGCTCATCTCATAACCTCTTTTCCAGACTCTATTCAATACGTTCAAAAATTATTCCAAGTCCTTTGCTTACTTCGAAACAAGGTGCTAACCTGTTAGCCTGTTAGACGGTTACAACGAACCACAGGTGCATACTTGCGAAGGAGTGTGCGATCTCACCACAATAGATAATGCCTTGTGTCTGGAAACACATTTGGGTAATGCGGAATTAAGTAAATCAGTTAACCAGTCCGTATAACTGTAGGTAACTGGAGTCAGACGTTATGAAAGAAAAAATATGTGTCTGATATAAATATTTTATCCTCAGACACATACGTGACAGGCATAAAAATTTCAAAGGAAAGCACAGTGTGTCGCTGCTAATGTAATACACGTGTACTGAATTCCTTCTCTACTACGTTGACTGGTGTAGAGAAGCGCAAGGTACGTTGTTAGTCGCTTTCCGCAGTAATTGTGTTGTTCGGCCCTCCGCACCTCCGGCGCTACGTGAGTTGTGGCAGAAGCTTGGCAGAGAACCAGATGCCGTTTCGCGTGCTACTGGAGTACAGCCATAAGGCGCCGAAACACTTTCCAGCACCCATTCCCGCGACTCGTATACCACTAGTGGTCCAACTTCAGTAGGGTGTGATATCGCACACTCCAGCTGAGTCAAAGGTGGACCATATATCGTGAGCTTAATATGTTCCACTGGCCACTCTCCCTTGTCCGGTACAGTGAACGCTCTGATTTCGACTCCTGCCATTATATATTCTGGGCTTAGAATCTGCCAACAGTGTGTCTGTTTCCTGAACAGATACAGAATATGCAAAAAAGGACATCAGCAATGATTAATAAAACATGAACATGCAGTTGATGGTAAAAGAATTCAGCGAAAACTACACTGAAGCGCCAAAGAAACTAGTATAGGCATGCATATTTAAATACAGGGATATGTAAAGAGGGAAAATACGGCGCAGCAGTCGGTAACGCCTATATAAGACAAGTGTGCTGAATTTGTTAAATCGACTACTGCTGCTTCAGTGGCAGGCTAACAGGATTTAAGTGAGATTGAACGTGGTGTACCAGTCGGCGAAGGAGCGATTGGACACAGCATCTCCGAGGTAGCGATAATGTGGGAATTTTCCCGAACGACCATTTTACGAGTGTACCGTCTATATCAAGAATCCGGAAAAACATAAAATCGCCGATATCGCTGCGGCCGGAGAAATATCCTGCAAGAAGGAGGCCAACGACAACTGAAAAGAATCCTTCAACGTTAAAGAAGTGCAAACCTTCCACAAATTGCTGCAGGTTTCAATGGTGGGCCATCAACAAGCGTTAGCGTGCGAACCAAACAACGATACATAATCGATAAAGGCTTTCGGACCCGAAGGCCCACTCGTGTAACCTCGATGACTGCACGACACGGAGCTTTACGCCTCGCCTGACCCCGTCGACATCAAAAATGGACTGGTGATGACTGGAAAAATGTTGTCTGGTCAGTCGTTTCAAACTGTATCGAACGGATGGACTTGTACGAGTATGGAAACAACCTCATGAATCCATGAATCCTGCACGTCAGCAGGGGACTGTTCACTCTGGTGAAGGCTCCGTAATGGTGGGGAGCGTGTGCTGTTAGAGTGATATGGGACCCCTGATATGCCTAGATACGACTCTGACAGGTGACACTTACGTAAGCATCTTATCTGACCGCCTGCATCCATTTATGTCCATTAATCATTCCGACGGACTTGTGCAATTCCAGCGTGACAGTGCGACACCTCACACGTCCAGGAGTGCTACAGAGTGACTCCAGGAACACTCTCCTGAGTTTCACCACTTCCGCTGGCTCCAAACTCCCAAGACATGAACATTATTGAGCATACACTATGTGATCAAAAGTATCCGGACACCCCCAAATACATACTTTTTTTATATTAGGTGCACTGTACTTCCACATGCTGCCAGGTACTCCATATCAGCGACCTCAGTAGTCATTAGACACAGTGAGAGAGCAGAATGGTACTCGCGGACTTCGAACGTGGTCAGGTGATTGTGTCATACGTCTGTACTCGAGATTTCCACACTCCGATACATCCCTAGGTCCACTCTTTCCGATGAGATAGTGAAGTGGAGACGTGAAGGGACACGTACCACACAAAAGTGTACAGGCCGACCTCGTCTGTTGAATGACCACCGACAGTTGAAGAGGGTCGTAATGTGTAATAGGCAGACATCTATCCAGACTATCACACAGGAATTTCAAACTGCAGCAGGATCCACTGCAAATACTATGAAAGGCGGGAGTTGAGAAAACTTGGATTTCATGGTCGAGCGGCTGCTCATAAGCCACACATCACGCCGATAAATGCCAAACGACGCCTCGTTTGGTGTAAGGAGCGTAAACATTGGACGGTTGGACAGTGGGAACACGTTGTGTGAATGAAGAATCACGGTACACTACGTGGCGATCGGATGGAAGGGTGTGGGTATGGCGAGTGCTCGGTGGACGTCATCTGCCGGCTTGTGTAGTGCCAACAGTAAAATTAGGACTCTGTGGTGTTATGGTGTGATCGTGTTTATCATGGTGTGGAAGGGGGGGGGGGGGCTTGCATCCTCTGTTGCTTTGCGTGGCACTGTCACAGCACAGGCCTACATTGATGTTTTAGGCGCCTTCTTGCTTCCCACTGTTAAAGAGCGATTCGGGGATGGCAATTGCATCTTTCAACACGACCGAGCATCTGCTCATAATGCACAGCCTGTGACGGAGTGGTTACACGACAATAGCATCCCTGTAATGGACTGGCCTACACAGAGTCCTGACGTTAATCCTATGGAAAACCTTTGTGATGTTTTGGAACGCCTATTTCATGCCAGGCCTCACCGACCGACATCGATAACTCCTCAGTGCAGCACTCCGTAAAGAATGGGCTGCCATTCCCCAAGAAACCTTCCAGCACCTGATTGAACGTATGCCTGCGAGAGCGGAAGCTGTCATCAGGGCTGAGGGTGGGCCAACACCGTATTTTATTCTAGCATTGCCGATGGAGGGTACCACGAACTTGTAAGTCATTTTCAGCCGGGTGTCCGGATACTTTTGATCACATAGTGTATCTGTGATGTCATGCAACGTGATGTTCAGAAGAGATCTCCACCCCTTCGTACTCTTACGGATTTATGGGCAGCGCTGCAGGAGTCATGGTGTCAGTTTTCTCCAGCACTGCTTTAGACATTAGTCGAGGATATGCCACGTCGTGTTGCGGCAGTGCTGCGTGCTCGCGGGGGGCTTACACGATATTAGATACGTGTACCAGTTTCTTTGGCTCTTCAGTGTATATACGTTTGTTTGTTGAGGCTTTAGGGCGCAAAACATCTGCCATATCTTAAAACTGTTTTCTACGGAAAGCACTCCTTGGTTCTTGGACTGAATCGACACGTAAAAGCCTAAATGGAATTATTTTATGGATAAAATCTATAGTAAATAATGAAGTGAAACTGGAACGCGAGTTAAAAATCGACAAACCAAAATAAAAGGTTAAACAAACAATCATAACGAATCCATTTTTTAGGAGACTATTCGGTAAGGGTCTCTAGGATAATCGGCGTCTATAGTCGAAATTTAAATCTCTTTCACTTCGTTGTTATGACGAGTAAAGAGCAGAACGCGTTCTACGGCCTGTGCTGTGTGTGCTGAATCTTCGGATAGGTGACATTAAGGAGTAAAAGATTACAAACTGACACTCGGCTAGGAAGTAAAGCACCATTAGTGGTTCTTTACAGTGAGAGCAAAGTGGTGTGGTGTCGCCACTTAACAGCTGACGATAGCTTAAAAGATAGTGTAATACATGTAATCTGGTTATAATTATATCCTCACTACGAAATTTATGAGAGGAAGTCACCCAAGTCGTAGGGAGGGGTTTAATCTCCATGAGCTTGTTCGCACGGAGAGACCACCAGTTTTCGCGTCTGGGTGGAAGAATGGTTCTTCTTATAGCAACGCTGACATCTTCCCACACGTCTAAATGTGATGCTATACAGCTTAAGGTGCAACAGTCTAAAAACTATGCACTGCAGAAAAATGTCGATACACAAGTTACCTGAAGCCTTTCGGCCATAAAACGTATTAGAGTCTTCCACGAGAGGAGTTCAGTAAGAAATGCAACACATCTTTTCTCCACCAATTTCGGTTGAAAAAGTGTGGAATTTATTGTGGGACATCGTGGAATATTCCCGCTTCAATCTTTGTAGTCTCTGAAGTAGCGATATGTGGCGGTGCTATATGTAGTCTTCAGAATGCCGTCTATTACTGAGGTACGTTCCAAGCACAGAGCTGTCATTGAGTTTATTGTGGTGGAAAATTAGAGCATTGCAGATATTCATAGGCGCTTGCAGAATATCTACGGAGACGTGACAGTGAACAAAAGCACAGTGAGTCGAAGGTGAGGAGCCTGTCATCATCGCAACAAGGTTGCGCAAATCCACCCGATCTCCCCCTCTCGGCCAAACACATCTGTGACTCCTGCAATGTTAGAACGTGCGGACACTCTCATTGAAGGTGATCGATGAATGCAAACGATTTTCTCGTTCTCCACGACAACGCAAGGCCTCACACAAATATACACACTCAAAAAGAGCTCAAAAATTTCATGTAACTGTTCTTCCTCATCCACGCTACAGCTCGGATCTCGCAGCTTCCGACCCCCATTTGTTAGGCCCCATGAAGGATGCACTCCGTGGGAAGCAGTATGTGGATGACTGAAAATTTATTGATGCAGTAAGACGTCGGCTCCGAAGTCGACACCGAACGAGGTGGCGCAGTGGTTAGACACTGGACTCGCATTCGGGAGGACGACGGTTCAATCCCGCGTCCGGCCATCCTGATTTAGGTTTTCCGTGATTTCCCTAAATCGCTCCAGGCAAATGCCGGGATGGTTCCTTTCAAAGGGCACGGCCGACTTCCTTCCCTGTCCTTCCCTAATCTGATGAGACCGATGACCTCGCTGTCTGGTCTCCTTCCCCAACACAACCAACCAACCAACCAACCGAAGTCGACTACTGGAACGGTACCGTGCGGGCATGCAGACCCTTCCAATTAGGCACTGAACGGAGATAATATTGCAAAATAGAGTTTTGTAGTCCAAAGAATGTGGGATAATATGGTGTTTTTGAACCCTGAATAAAATGAAACTGCTTTCAGAAATAAAAGTGTTACTTATTGAACGCCTCTCTTAGGTGTACATCAATATAAAATTAACGGTCCTGTCTCATCAGTCTAATAATTTCTGTCATAAAATTTATTAAAATAGGAAAGAAGAAGAGTAGTTTTTACTCTTATAGAAAATCTGTACACTGAAAGACGTTGTTTTCCCTTTTTCTTTCTTTTTTCTTTTGTTTATTCAAATTCCTGAAGCCTACCTTCCACTTTTGAATTAACCTAAACACATAACTGCTGTAACCTTAATGGGAATGCCGTGAAAATATTTACATTTATTTCAAAATTTTTACCTATGAATGAATAATAACGTGATCTGACTGCTTTTTGGTTGATACACTCAGAAGCAGGAAAGACTTTCATAATGGAACGAGAAAATTAAGGTAAGCCTGAACGTGTATTTAAGAGAATGCAATATCATGAGCATCACAATCTGACCCCCTGACACCATGTAAAAGTGTATCTGCATCCTGCCTTATAGAGAAAATATGTACAGTGAGGATGTTAGCCATCACTTTGTATTGTCCAAAAGCTGTTTCATAATAAACCACTATCACATTAATCACTCCGAACTTGCTCATGATCAACAGGAATCCTCGATGTTCTCACCACCACAAACCTACGTTATACAAGGTGTAAAATTAATGCAAAAAAATTGAAAATAATTCCGCTGATGTCATTTTATATGAAAAACGGTTTTGATGAAAGCAGAACGTTTCTAGTAAATTGTGCTACCCCCCACCCATGAACCATGGACCTTGCCGTTGGTGGGGAGGCTTGTGTGTCTACTGTATGGTTAAATGATGATGGCGTCCTCTTGGGTAAAATATTCCGGAGGTAAAATAGTGCCCCATTCGGATCTCCGGGCGGCGACGACTCAAGGGGGTGTCGTTATCAGGAGAAAGACAACTGGCGTTCTACGGATCGGAGCGTGGAATGTCAGATCCCTTAATCGGGCAGGTAGGTTAGAAAATTTAGAAAGGGAAATGGATAGGTTAAAGTTAGATATAGTGGGAATTAGTGAAGTTCGGTGGCAGGACGACTAAGACTTTTGCTTAGGTGAATAAAGAGTTATAAGTACAAAATCAAATAGGGGTGATGCAGGAGTAGGTTTAATAGTGAATAAAAAATAGGAGTGCGGTTAAACTACTACAAACAGCATAGTGAACGCATTATTGTGGCCAAGATAGACACGAAGCCCACGCCTACTACAGTAGTACAAGTTTATATGCCAACGAGTTCTGCAGATGATGAAGAAATTGAAGAAATGTATGATGAGATAAGAAAAATTATTCAGGTAGTGAAGGGAGACGGAAATTTAATAGTCATGTCATAGGAGACTGGAATTCGAGAGTAGGAAAAGGGAGCGAAGGAAACATAGTAGGTGTATATGGATTGGGGGTAAGAAATTAAAGAGAAAGCCGTCTGGTACAATTTTGCACAGAGCATAACTTAAACATAGCCGACACTTGGTTGAAGAATCATAAAAGAAGGTTGTATACATGGAAGAATCCTGGAGATACTAGAAGGTTTCAGATACACTATATAATGGTAAGACAGAGATTTAGGAACCAGGTTTTAAATTGTAAGTCATTTCCAGGGGCAGATGTGGACTCTGATCACAATCTATGATGATAGGAGAAAATATAAAAATGCAGTAAATGAAGCAGGCAAAAAGGAATACAAACGTCTCAAAAATGAGATCGACAGGAAGTGCAAAATGGCTAAGCAGGGATGGCTATAGGACAAATGTAAGGATGTAGAGGCTTATCTCACTAGGGGTAAGATAGATACTGCCTACAGGGAAACTAAGAGACCTTTGGAGAAAAGAGAACCTCTTGTCTGAATATCAACTGTAGATTAAAACTGAAGAAACTGCAAAAAGGTAGGAATTTAAGGAGATGGGACCTGGATAAACTGAGAGAACCAGAGGTTGTACAGAGGTTCAGGGAGAGCATAAGGGAACAATTGACAGGAATGGGTGAAAGAAATACAGTAGAAGAAGAATGGGTAGCTTTGAGGGATGAAGTAGTGAAGGCAGCAGAGGACCTAGTAAGTAAAAAGACGAGGGCTAGTAGAAATCCTTGGGTAACAGAAGAAATACTGAATTTAATTGATGATAGGAGAAAATATAAAAATGCAGTAAATGAAGCAGGCAAAAAGGAATACAAACGTCTCAAAAATGAGATCGACAGGAAGTGCAAAATTGCTAAGCAGGGATGGCTAAATGTAAGGATGTAGAGGAAAGATAGATACTGCCTACAGGAAAATTAAAGAGACCTTTGGAGAAAAGAGAACCTCTTGTATGAATATCAAGAGCTCAGATGGAAACCCAGTTCTACGCAAAGAAGGGAAAGCAGAAAGGTGGAAGGAGTATATACAGGGGCTATTCAAGGGCAATGTACTTGAGGACAATATTATGGAAATGGAAGAGGATGTAGATGTAGATGTAGATGAAGATGAAATGGGAGATACGATACTGCGTAAGGAGTTTGACAGAGCACTGAAAGACCTGAGTCGAAACACGGCCCGAGGAGTAGAAACCATTTTATTAGAACTACTGACGGCCTTGGGAGAGCCAGTACTGACAAAACTCTACCATCTGGTGAGTAAGATGTATGAGACAGGCGAAATACCCCCAGACTTCAAGAAGAATATCTTAATTCCAATCCCAAAGTTAAGCAGGCGTTGACAGATGTGAATATTACCGAACCATCAGTTTAATAAGTCACGGCTGAAAAAACTAACGTGAATTCTTTACAGACGTGTGGAAATACTGGTAGAAGCCAACATCGGGGAAGATCTGTTTGGATTCCGTAGAAATATTAGAACACGTGAGACAATACTGACCTTACGACCTATCTTAGAAGAAAGATTAAGGAAAGGCAAACCTACGTTTCTAGCATTAGTAGACTTAGAGAAAGCTTTTGACAATGTTGACTGGAATACTCTCTTTCAAATTCTAAAGGTGGCAAGGGTAAAATACAGGGGGCGAAAGGCTGTTTACAATTTGTACAGAAACCAGATGGCAGTTATAAGAGTCGAGGGGCATGAAAGGGAAACAGTGGTTGGGAAGGGAGTGAGACAGTGTTGTAGCCTCTCCCCAGTGTTATTCAATATGTATATTGTGCAAGCAGTGAAGGAAACAAAACAAAAATTCGGAGTAGGTATTAAAATCCATGGTGAAGAAATAAAAACTTTGAGGTTCGCAGATGACATTGTAATTCTGTCAGAGACAGCAAAGGACTTGCAAGACCAGTTGAACAGTGTCTTGAAAGGAGGATATAAGATGAACATCAACAAAAGCAAAACGAGGATAATGGAATGTAGTCGAATTAAGTCGGGTGATGCTGAGGGAATTAGATTAGGAAATGAGACACTTAAAGTAGTAAAGGAGTTTTGTTTTTTGGGGAGCAAAATAACTGATGGTGGTCGAAGTAGAGAGGATATAAAATGTAGACTGGCAATGGCAAGGAAATCGTTTCTGGAGAGAAATTTGTTATCATCGAGTATAGATTTAAATGTCAGGAAGTAGTTTCTGAAAGTATTCGTATGGAGTGTAGCCATGTATGGAAGTGAAACATGGACGAAAAATAATTTGGACAAGAAGAGAATAGAAGCTTCCGAAATGTGGTGCTACAGAAGAATGCTGAAGATTAAATGGGTAGATCACATAACTAATGAGGAGGTATTGAACATAATTGGGAAGAAGAGGAGTTGTGGCACAACTTGACAAGAAGAAGGGACCAGTTGGTAGGACATGTTATGAGGCATCGAGGGATCACAAATTTAGCACTGGAGGGCAGCGTGGAGGGTAAAAATGGTAGAGGGAGACCAAGAGATGAATACACTAAGCAGATTCAGAAGGATGTAGGTTGCAATAAGTACTGGGAGATGAAGAAGCTCTGACAGGATAGAGTAGCATGGAGAGCTGCATCAAACCAGTCTCAGGACTGAAGAACACAACAACAACAAATTGAGCTCATAGCAGCTACCGATTTAAACAAGAATAAAGACCACATGGAAACAACCCAGAGAAACATAATCATTTTCAGAAATTATTTTGGAATAAAAAAATAAATCAGAAATTTTGATTACTTTGTTTTATTACTCTATAAACAAGTGGAATAGCCAAGTTGTATTTGTTTTCCAAAAAATCACTCAGAGTACAATTTTAAAAAGCATTTGCATCACAACAAAAGATAACACCAAAGTGGGCTTGCAGGGAATTCCTTTATGTTGCACCACAGAAATGACCCATCAGACAAAGGTAGCTAATTAGTGCCGGCAGCGTCCTCGTGATGCATCTGTATAGTCACAACACGAGTGTGAGTGCTTTGTCTTACAGTCTTCACGGGTACCCTGCTGAAAATCCTACCATGCTGATACCGGACTGATAAGACAGCTGTCTCTTCAAATGACCCATCAGACAAAGGTAGCTAACTAGTGCCGGCAGCGTCCTCATGATGCATCTGTATACTCACAACACGAGTGTTAATGCTTTGTCTTGCAGTCTTCACGGGTACCTCGCTGAAAACCCTACCATGCTAATACCAGATTGATAAGACAGCGAGTAGATGAACCTCGCTTTGCAGGTGAAGCCTGTGGGGTTCATAGCAGACAAGACCCGCTTTGCCAGAGACTGATGCAGTCTGTGACCTAAAAAACGATGCACCTCGAATAAATTGTGCGAGTAGGACATGTAAAGGCAACAAAGAATCACAATATGAGAAAAAAAGAAGATTTATTCAAGAGAAAGAGCTTCAAGAAGTAACTGGGTCAGTAACGCGTTGGTACATCTCTAGCCCTCAGGCAAGCTGTTACTCGATCTAGGTGCTGATTGGTAGAGTAGTTGTATGTCGACCTGAGGGATATCGTCATGAGTTCTGTCTATTTGGTGCGTTATTGCGTCAAAATCCAGCGCTGGTAGGAGGTCCCTGCCCATAATACTCCAAACAGTCTCAACTGTGGAGAGATCCAGTGACCTTTCGGGCCATGGTAGGGACTGGCAAGCACGAAGACAAACCCTCGCCGTGTGCAGGCAGACATTATCTTGTTGTAATTAAGCCCAGGATGGAAAGTAAGCGCTGTTCATGGGAATTTAAAACCACGGTTCGCAGAGAACTCCGGAAAGATACCACACACACATTGTAAACGCTAGCGTCATCATGGTGTGTGTTTGCGTGTGTGTGCGTGTGTGTGCGTGCGTGCGTGCGTGTGTGTGTGTGTGTGTGTGTGTGTGTGTGTGTGTGTTATCTTTCCGGAGTTCTCAGCAAACCAAGGTTTTAAATTGCCTTGAACAGATCTTACTTGCTGCAGTTTTGCGTTGAAAATGGCAGTGTGTGTTTCTACCGTATTATCGGCGTTTGTCGGCCACATCACCCGGCTGCGTTCCCGTAAGTTATATGAACGCTGTATACACCAGGAAAATTCACGCCTCATCTTCCAAGTCATTTGTAATCTCCGACGGAACTACAGTGTCATCAGGTATTTTTACAGATTTTGTTTCTTCTGCTTGAACTGTAATTCCCTTTCCTAATTTCTCCTTCTGTAAGAGAATAAAACGAGTGAATATTTGTACTAAGGTCGGCACCCGCAACCGGATCTCCTCCTCACAAGGTAAATGCACTAACGACTACGCCTTCTTGGCACAGTGGCCTCGAGCAACTGCACACATATTTCGTCACGCCTACCTCCGCAAACCAAATTCCCATTCACACTTAACCCCACCTGGTATTCTACCTAAATTCAAACACCATTGCAGAGGCTCTCCAACTGTCTTGAAACAGAGCCTCGGCATCGAAGGAAACTGGGGATCCTGCATGGAATAGAGCATGGGTGCTAATAGGAAATTAAACTATATAGTTCCAGACACCTTTTCCTGTCTCATACATCACAGGGCGGGTACTGGTTAGCACATGTGCCTCTTGAGTAGGATACCCGGATTCGAATCGTAGCCTTGGTACTAATTTTCATTTGTCGCTTCGGTCTGATATATATTTCTAGGAAGTATTGTAATGGTGAACCCAGTTCCATCCCACTACAGTTACGATCCATTTACGACTTAACCCGTACTCATTCCGTGTGAGTGGACCACCATTCCTTGTAGATGCATTTTTCAGTTCTCGTGATTCATCAACATATTAGAAAACTTCAATCACCTTGTTATCGTGGAGACTTCCAAGACAACATTCTGTCAAGTCTCCAAGTTGACCCATTCTATTGAGCTGACACTGTGACACTACGACGATGCCGTGACTTAATGTCAGCCATGTAAGATCGCATGGCCGTATGGTATCTATTGTACAACGTGTACAGTGCTCTACAGCGGCCAGCGTGTTCTTTTTATAGAATGAAAAATATGTCGTCCTGTCAGCTTTTCTCTCTTGTAGTTTCATTCACGACTGTATGGTTCACAATTAAAGGTGTTGTCCAAAATATGACGGAAGTCTCACATATGTTTGCTTAAGTACCGCGCAGTCCCTTAACAGTTCTCAACGACATGTGTTGCTAGTAAACATTACTGTCGAACTTTAAACTTCTGATATTGTTCAGTTCCTAATTTTTGTGACGGGGCAATACTGGTTGCTTTATAAAAACGCTAGTTCATTACCCAGTGTTGCTCGGTTTCTTATTCATCCAAAACTTATAAACAGGGGCTGGACGAAAATATGAAAACACCGTGAAAATGCATGCTTGAAAATAAGCACAGATGGCAGCCAAGCCTGAAGCCTGCAGACTGCGCTGTTATATTTTACCATGAACGGCATCTGTGCAATGTCGTCAATACACTTCAAGCGTCAATCGTTGTCAGCACTACGTTTTGTGTAGCTGTGAGTGCATTATGTCGAAGCTAAGGGACATCGAACGTGGGTAAACCGTTAGTGCTCGTAGGGCGTACTTTCAAAATGTATCGGTCTATGGGACTTAACATCTGAGGTCATCAGTCCCCTAGAACTTAGAACTACTTAAACCTAACTAACCTAAGAACATCACACACATCCATGCCCGAGGGAGGATTCGAACCTGTGACCGTAGCGGTCACGCGGTTCCAGACTGAAGTGCCTAGAACCGCTCGGCCACACCGGCCGGTACATGATGAAAGACCCATTAGTTATGAAAACGAAGTAAAGCGTAGACAAATGACCATAAAACATCATTCACTGTTTCACTCTCTCGTATGTAGAAGTTTGGTTAAGGTGTATTGCTCGGAGTACGACGGGATACGAGTGTTTTTATCATATGTGTTTGTGAATAAGAGAAGACTTAATAACAGTGTTAAGTACTTTTATCAAACTGAAATAGAACCAAGTTAACAAGAATTCCTTCATATCTTATATCATCTTGCCGCGTGGGATTAGCCGCGCGGTCTTAGGCGCTGTAGTGATGGACTGTGCGGCTGTTCCCGGCGGAGGTTCGAATCCGCCCTCGGGCATGGGTGTGTGTGTTTGTCCTTAGGATAATTAATGTTGAGTAGTGTGTAAGCTTAGGGACTGATAACCTTAGCAGTTAAGTCCCATAAGATTTCACACACATAACACATTATATCACCTTGAGAGGCACTGGCGTTCTGTGGAGTGGGCTGCAGGCATCTACAATTTACATGGAGGAAAAGAAGTCTACGGTCATATTTTCTCAAAATTAACAGAAGGAGACGCTTTCAGAATACGACAAATATAATTAAAATATGTACAGTGATGGACACAGAAAAAGAAACAACGCAAGGTAAAGTGAATGAACAATAGCACAATTTCGTACACGGAGAACGTTTCATAATAATACGCTGTAGTGATGTTCTCTTTTCATTGCAAGTGAAAGGACGATTAACAATCAATTCCTTTAATTTTACCTTTCAATTAGATTTTTTATTATTATAATACAGTAAGCAAGGAACCGAAGTGTTTGGTGTTTCAACAGGCATCATCTAGAAGGTTTATACCGCAGACAAGAAAAGCGGAAAAATATCGTCCGCTACGTCACAATGTGGGCGAAAGTATACGTTGAGTGATCGTGGAAAACGGTGACTGAAGGAGACAGACGAAATGTAAGATGACGACAGCTGCAAAAGTCACTGTATAGCTGTATGTCGTACTCGCGAACCCTTTCAGTACCAAAACAACTGGAAGGGAGCTTCATAATTGTTTGGTGAGCTGGAGCTGCAAACCCACTTATCAGTTACGGAAATTCCCCTATCAGGAAAACATGTTGCCGAAGCGATAAAACCTGCACTATGGAGAAATGAGAGACTGTCATTTGGTCGGAGGAGCTATGCTTCCCACTGTTTCCAACTTCTGGCAGAGTTTAAGGACTCGATGACGATTTGAGTAGCAATATAGTGGTATTACACGAGTCCCATGGTTACGCTTCAAGGTCACATTACTGCCATGAATTGTATGTTGTTTTTAGCTGATAACGTCCTACTTCCGCTACAATGTTTGGTCCCCAATGGGGATATTGTGCTTCACGAGCATTATTATAATACAACTGGCGACCTAAGTGCCACGACCTCAGGACAACGGTTGTAAGTAGCGTTTGTTAACTATAGTTATAAGAAATTTCTATGACGTTATTACTCATAAAAACTAGTTGTCTCTATTTTCTGAGTGTATGAATCACAACGTGGTGCAAGTAGAGCATAAAGGCAAAAATTGAGTAGAAATTTTGTAAAGATATAAGAGTTGGTCCCAGATTACAAAAAATTTTCCATAGTAAACTATTTGGTTCGGCGCCGCAAAGGCAGGACGGCTACGTACGTTGCTTGCATTGTTACGCTTGGTAGCGCCTCTTTTGATGTAGACAGAAACATTTACCTCATTATTCCCTTCACTGAATTTTATTGTGGAAAATTTACAGGAAGTTTTTAGTGTGACACGCATTGTCAGTAAAACATAAAGAATTGCAACACAATAGTTTGCGTGTCATAGTAGAAGTAAAACAGGCTTTGACATCGCGTAAATTACAATTATCAGTCTTAATAATTATCATACGAAATTTTCCATTTTTTGTGAAATTTTTATTTTTGCATATTCACACAACATGGCAGAAAAACATGTGTCCATTGTTGATAGCAATAGCGAAAACGCAATCTGCTAAGATGGCGTGGAATTGGGCATTCGAACAATTGAAGTTCAAGAGCCATGCATGCCTACTGCGGAAAGTTTAAGTAAGTCAGAGATGAGTGTCGCAGGTGTGACAAATGATAGCGACGCTCCACAGCAGAATAACCTTAACGACACAATGTTTACAATCGACGAAACAATGTCACGCATCCCCCAGAGTGATATACCGCTAATGAATGAAATATTGGAGAGCGATACAAATACGAATCTTGATATCACGTTACAAATACCTCTTTTTCACACCACAAACATTAACTTGGAAAGTACAGCTGACAGGAACCACAGTAGTATAACTGACGCACTGCTACGGCAGTTATTATCTAACGTAAACACGAAATTAGATAATATGAACACCAATTTCAGGTATATGAAACAACATAGGAATACCAAAATTGATAATCTGACACAAAATCTGAACACCGTCACACAAGATATAAATACAATGAAACAAGAACCAAAAACAAGTATTCAAGGATTTGCAAGACACGGTCTTACAGAAGGTTAATGACTTAGTCAAAAATTTTCGCACTGAAATCGGCGAAAAACTGAATGATATGAAAAAAACAAGTAAAGCATGAAGTACTTTCTGAAGTTAACATTAACATCACGGAGTTAAAACAGGAGGCAAATTCTTTTAACAACCATCACGATCTACTAGAGCAACAGATACAAAAAATTACAGATGCGAACACAAACACTGAAGCCACACAGAACGAGTTGTGTTCGACAGTAAAAAAGGTAACAACTGCTGTTAAAAAACTAAACACAGGCTATGAAGGTGGACCTCTAGCTGTAGGAGAGCTTACTTTAAGGGTATCAACATTAGAAGGTGACTCAGCATGTGCTAAGAAGGAGAGAGAGAAGATCAATGAAAATCTAAGTGATATCATTAGTCAAGCTGAACAGGTACGTTGGATAAGAGTAACATCATTGCAGAGAAGTTAGTAACCGATTGTAAGTTATACATAGATGTAGTAGAAAAAGCTACTCAGAAAAATGAAAATGAAATAGTGAACAAGGTAAACATTAACCTACAGGCTGCGAGAGGTAGGATCCGCAATTATTAGAAGAAAATATTACCGGATCCCGAAATATGCACGTAAATAATACAAAGGCTACAGTGAACAAACCACAACCTGTCGGTATTTATCCACAAATTGTCACGAGTCCTACAGCAGGTACCACTGACGCTTGTAGAGTGCAAAATGTAAACATTCCCACAACCCCAACTGCTCAGCAGTTACCAACCGGAATTACAGGTAACTACAATAACAACATAAATACGACAGAATATGCCAAGTGTCTATCAACTATATTTTCAGACGAAGGTTTGTTGAGACATTGACAGCTTCCTACATTCACTACCGAAGTTAAGAGAATGAACCCAGTAGTATTTATCAGTGGTTTTCGTCATGTATTTCCACGCAACTGGACGGAAGCACAGAATATCAGGTTTGTCGTCGGATATATGGAAGGTGATGTTATTTTATGGACATCTGAAATGGCCGAACATTGTAGCACTTATACACCATTTGAACGAGCTTTCCTCGACAAATACTGGTCTGAGGCAGTAGAAGAAAGACTCAACGCCAAGTTTTCAACCCTGCATCAATCAATAGCAAATACGGTAGTCTACACGGATACATTAAAAAATACCTGAACGAGACCTACTGGACGAACCCAATATCACAGGTAGACGTATTAAAAATTTTTGAATGTTGGTTACCATCGCACATTAGAGAAAATTTTGTCACAGCGCCAGAACACGACGCTGAATATTTTCTGTCAGTGTGTTGATTCTATCAACTTAATGTATGAGGAAAGACCTGTACCGAACAGAACAACAAAAAATCCGGCACAACAACAACATAGTTATGTAAACCAGTCAGTGAAACGTGATCTAAACGCACAGCAGGGATGGTACACACAACAGCAAAGTTACGTACCCAGAGGTGACGAGTGTGGTAACGGGAACGGAAAAAAAGAAACGATTTAAAAGAAATTTTCCAAACAACAGGAGTAATTTCACTGCACGAGCAAATTGTAATTCACCATCACAAGGCCATATGCCGAACATAAACAGAAATAGTAAGCCGCAGCAGTGGCTGACAGGTGGCAACAATGCCATGCCTGACACTGTACCACAGCCAATCTTTGGGCAGCAAAATAACGGCACAGCAACTCTTATTAATAGCAACACGAGCCCTCGCGAAGGAATGTCGTGGGCAGCCAACGACACAAATTGGCGAAGTACGCACACTGTGCTAATTACTGAAATCATTCCAAGTAATACCAACTATCAGCGTCGGCAAAGTCATTAGTTATGAATACGCAGTAAAGCGTAGACAAATGACCATAAAACATTATTCAATTTTTTGTACATGATTTGTTTCACTCTCTCGTATGTAGAAATTTGGTTAAGATGTATTGCTCGGTGTATGACGGGCTGCGAGTGTTTTTTGTCATATGTGTTTCTGAATAAGAGAAGACTTAATAGCAGTATTAAGTATTTTTATTAAAGTGAAATAGAACCAAGTTAAGAAGAATTCCTTCATATTTTATATCATATTGAGAAGCACTGGTGTTCCTTGGAGTTGGCTGCCTGCATCTATAATTGAAATGGTGGAAAATAAGTCCACGGTCATATTTTCGTAAAATTAACAGAAGGAGAAGCTTTCAGAAGACGACAAATATAATTAAAAAATATATAGTGATGGACATGTAAAAAGAAACGACGCAAGGTAAAATGAATTAACAATAGCACAATTTCTTATACGCAGAACATTTCACAATAATACGCTGTATTGATGTTCTCTTTTCATTGCAGGCGAAAGGACAATTAACAATCAAGTTCTTTAATTTTTCTTTTAGTTTCATTTTTATTTTAATTATTTATTTTAATTATTTTTAATTATATCTTTTTATTATTACAATACAGTAAGCAAGGAACCGAAGTGTTTGGTGTTTAAAGAGGCATCATCTCGAAGATTTATACTGTATACAGGGAAAGCGGAAAAATATCGTCCGCTACGTCACAATGTGGCCGAAAGTATACGTTGAGTGATTGTGGAAAACGGTGACTGAAGGAGGCAGACGGAATGTAAGATGACGACAGCTGTAAAAGTCACTGTATAGCTGTATGTCGTACTCGCGAACCCTTTCAGTACCAAAACAACAGAAATGGAGCTTCAAAAGCAGGGAATTATAGGGTGAGCTGGATTTCCAAACCCACTTATCAGTTATGGAAATTCCCCTAACAGGAAAACATATTGCCGAAGTGATAAAAGCTGCAGTATGGAGAAATGGAAGACTGTCTTTTGGTCGGAGGAGCCATGTTTCCTACTGTTTTCGACTTCTGGCCGAGTTTACCTCCCGGGGATTCGATGTCGATTTCAGCAGCAATATCATAGTATTACACGAGTCCCATGGTTACTGTTCAATGTCGCATTATTGCCACGAATTTTATGTTTTTGGCTGATAAGGTCCTACTTCCGCTACAATGTTTGGTCCCCAATATGGATATTGTGCTTCAAGACCACAGGGCCATTTGCACATAGTTCGCATGATCCACGACGGGTGTAATGAACACCATAATGAATTGTTGCATCACCCACCCCCCTTCCCCAGTCACCAGATCTAAATATTACTGAGCCTTTGCTGTCTAATTTGCAAGGAACGTAGCGCGATCGCTATCCACCATCACCATCATTACACGAACTTGCCACTATTTCGCAGGCATAATGGTATAAGATTCCGTGGAAAACCATACAGGAGTTGTGTTTATCTACTCGGATGCGAATGGAAGCAGTTTTGAACGCCAAAGATATTCTTGCATCCTATTAGGCATGGTAATGTGCTTTCGGTGTCTCCTTACTTTTTCCCACCCACCCTCCCTAGGCGGAAAAAGAAATGAACTTGCCACTATTTCGCAGGAATAATGGTATAAGATTCCGTGGGAAACCATACAGAAGTTGTGTTTATCTATTCGGATGCGAATGGAAGCAGTTTTGAACGCCAAAGACATTCTTGCATCGTATTAGGCATGGTAATGTGCTTTTGGTGTCTCCTTACTTTTTTCCACCCACCCTCCCTAGGCAGAAAAAGAAATGATATCTGTCTATAAAGTAACGAAAGATAAAGTCACCTATCACATTAGTGACTGCAGTAATTATGGATATGTCACTAATATCTTTCGTTCTCGATACTTGGAAGAAGTATCACACACATAGCTCCAAATTTATCTGCGCATAAAATCTTCAATTTCATCCATCTTACACCTGAATCCTGGTTTCAAAACATCCATTGCAGGTACAGTTAAAGTTACCTGTTCTTTATTGAAACAACAGGTGGATGTTGTGACCAAACTAACTGCATTCCTCGTTTCTGGAGATATCTCATTATATGTTGTACCTGAATCACTGGCTGAACCACAACTGCCGGCACGGCAGTTTGAGCAATGTACGACTGTCATTTGTTTTTCTTAGTTTTAGGCACTTTAACAGCTACAAATGAGCTTTCCTCTCTATAACGGCGATTAATTTACGTATTCCTTAGTTCCATCCTGTCATTAGTACCAACACTGTTTAGTAAATTTTGTATCTGTAGCCTTGAGTTAACAAAGCCCAGAGGCCAAAGTAACCCCGAAACAAAGAAACCATGGACATGACCTCATAAATGATAATTTAGTGGCCGGCCGGTATGGCCGAGCAGTTCTAGGCGCTACAGTCTGAAACCGCGCGACCGCTACGGTCGCAGGTTCGAATCCTGCCTCGGGTATGGATGTGTGTGATGTCCTTAGGTTAGTTAGGTTTAAGTAGTTCTAAGTTCTAGGGGACTGATGACCTCAGATGTTAAGTCCCATAGTGCTCAGAGCTATTTGAACCATAATCGAGTAACATGTATGTTGTACACTCCTGGAAATGGAAAAAAGAACACATTGACACCGGTGTGTCAGACCCACCATACTTGCTCCGGACACTGCGAGAGGGCTGTACAAGCAATGATCACACGCACGGCACAGCGGACACACCAGGACCCGCGGTGTTGGCCGTCGAATGGCGCTAGCTGCGCAGCATTTGTGCACCGCCGCCGTCAGTGTCAGCCAGTTTGCCGTGGCATACGGAGCTCCATCGCAGACTTTAACACTGGTAGCATGCCGCGACAGCGTGGACGTGAACCGTATGTGCAGTTGACGGACTTTGAGCGAGGGGGTATAGTGGGTATGCAGGAGGCCGGGTGGACGTACAGCCGAATTGCTCAACACGTGGGGCGTGAGGTCTCCACAGTACATCGATGTTGTCGCCAGTGGTCGGCGGAAGGTGCACGTGCCCGTCGACCTGGGACCGGACCGCAGCGACGCACGGATGCACGCCAAGACCGTAGGATCCTACGCAGTGCCGTAGGGGACCGCACCGCCACTTCCCAGCAAATTAGGGACACTGTTGCTCCTGGGGTATCGGCGAGGACCATTCGCAACCGTCTCCATGAAGCTGGGCTACGGTCCCGCACACCGTTAGGCCGTCTTCTGCTCACGCCCCAACATCGTGCAGCCCGCCTCCAGTGGTGTCGCGACAGGCGTGAATGGAGGGACGAATGGAGACGTGTCGTCTTCAGCGATGAGAGTCGCTTCTGCCTTGGTGCCAATGATGGTCGTATGCGTGTTTGGCGCCGTGCAGGTGAGCGCCACAATCAGGACTGCATACAACCGAGGCACACAGGACCAACACCCGCCATCATGGTGTGGGGAGCGATCTCCTACACTGGCCGTACACCACTGGTGATCGTCGAGGGGACACTGAATAGTGCACGGTACATCCAAACCGTCATCGAACCCATCGCTCTACCATTCTCAGACCGGCAAGGGAACTTGCTGTTCCAACAGGACAATGCACGTCCGCATGTATCCCGTGCCACCCAACGTGCTCTAGAAGGTGTAAGTCAACTACCCTGGCCAGCAAGATCTCCGGATCTGTCCCCCATTGAGCATGTTTGGGACTGGATGAAGCGTCGTCTCACGCGGTCTGCACGTCCAGCACGAACGCTGGTCCAACTGAGGCGCCAGGTGGAAATGGCATGGCAAGCCGTTCCACAGGACTACATCCAGCATCTCTACGATCGTCTCCATGGGAGAATAGCAGCCTGCATTACTGCGAAAGGTGGATATACACTGTACTAGTGCCGACATTGTGCATGCTCTGTTGCCTGTGTCTATGTGCCTGTGGTTCTGTCAGTGTGATCATGTGATGTATCTGACCCCAGGAATGTGTCAATAAAGTTTCCCCTTCCTGGGACAATGAATTCACGTTGTTCTTATTTCAATTTCCAGGAGTGTAGTTGGAAATACCGATCGCTTTGCAGTTTTACTTTGCACAACGAGATTTTTACGCACGTTTTCTTAGACAGTTACAAGTACCAAAAGGTTCGAAACTGTTGTGCGAGTAAATCGGCACTGCACCTCACCTCACCCGACCTCAAACTGTGTGTATTAAACACCCAAATGGTTCAAATGGTTCTGAGCACCATCGGACTTAACATCTGTGGTCATCAGTCCCCTAGATCTTAGAACTACTTAAACCTAACTAACCTAAGGACATCACACACATCCATGCCCGAGGCAGGATTAGAACCTGCGACCGTTGCAGTCCCGCGGTTCCGGACTGCAGCGCCTAGAACCGCTAGACCACCGCGGCCGGCAAACACTTAACCTAAAGCCATTACAGAGCTGTAAAACGTCTTACGGTAGTTATAATTTTCTCCCTTGTTATGCTCCTACATAAAGTGGATATAAAAATTGGTGAAACATTACACAATTGATGATCAGCCAGTGGGAACACAAAAAGCTGCTAAACAACTGGAGAGGATTGACCCAGAATTACATCTGGTGGAACGATCATATGAAATTATTTATATAAAAACCGGTTCCCGAAATTAATTTCATTGAGATAAGCTAGAGAATACTGTAACACACCCATAAGAGAGATAGCTTACAAAACACTCACTGCACTCGCGTATTTGTTCTTAGTCTGAACCTGTTATTAGATAGGTAATAAGGAAGACAGAGATCGAAATAGGAGGATCATGTTTCGTCGTTGGTTTTCTTAGGAAAGACGAGAGTGCCACGTAGCTTCTTGTCGAGCTCCTGTGTCAGACGCCACAAGACAGACGTTGTTCTCGTAGAGAGTTTCAACGTTGAATTCCTGACAACGCCCTTTCCAAGAGACAAACTATTGTACGCCCTTTGCCAGACACCGACAGTTACCTTATGCAGTATAAATATGGATGTTGCTGTAAATTAGACTCTGTTGTAGGATTGTTGATGATGTTTTGTTCGTTAATGTCAATTTTCTTGTCCTTATGTAGGTCCACTGCAGCTTTATTAGCATTTCGTACCAGTCTTGCTTTCTACCACACTCGAAGAAATTCGGCGAATGGGGCCCAGATCTCTATAAACACTTGCATTAGCACAGTCGTTAGAGACTCCAATATTATGTAAATACCAGCCCCACTTTCTAGATATCGGTTATCACAGTGCTTGGTGACGGTAATTCTCAGTGCTCACAGACTTTAACAATACCTGGAAATGATCTACAGATTCATAAGTACAAAGTACATCGGAAAAAATGCGATATGAGGCGTGTGGCACGACCGTACACTTTTATTTGGCGCCTGATCGCAGGTTTCTGGGAGCTGAAGCTTGCGATCGGCTCGTAGCTGAGAAAAGCCCCTCCTACTTGTCGCAGAGCAATTATAGCTCATAAGCTGAAACGACCATGTAATAGGTTAATTCGTCGCAGAAGTGACTCAAAAGTTAATGGTGAATCGTTAGAAGGATCAGGTATGGCATCTTCGCGCATTTCTATATCGACAATCGGTAAGAGCATAACACACACAAATCAACACTATATTCCACAAAGACTGCTTACAGGTATGGTGCACAATACAGTTACATAGCTAAGGCTGGCAATGAGAGTAAACACTCGAGAGCGGCACGTAGTCAGGCGATTTTCTACGATTACAGATGGGGAAAGTAAAAGTGTGAGGCCAGTAGTATAAATACATTTCTTTTCACGGTAACTGTTCTGAACACTATGATCAACACAGCCCGTTCCTTCATAATCTTCTTTTGCAGTTACTAACAAGACACTACGTTTGTATACCTCTCCAGTTTAATATGATACAGTTTTTCCAATTCACTAAGTTCGTTGCCTCTTAGCTGACCAATCTGCTTCCACTTGGTGTGCTCGACTTTCGTCGGTGGGTCTTACTTTGTCCTTTCATGTTTATATGAATGATCATTAGCATTAATGAATTATTAATAAACATTTTTATCCATTAACAAATATTTTGAAAATATTCTTGCATTTTGTTCCTCATTTTTCATGATTATCACGTCATTCATTATCAGCACAAGGTAGACATAACCATTCCAAGACAGCCACGAATTTTACGTCCACTAATTGGATCAGCAATCCCCTACAGATAACTCCTCATTCCCACAACTATAGAGAGCCAAAAAGAGTCACCGGATCTGCTGCATTCCTCACTCACAATGACTATCTTTAGGGTGATTACAATTTAAGTCTGTGCGTGTGTGTGAGGATGGGAGGGGAAGTGGGGAGGAGGGGAGATGCATGAATTAGCTGGTGAACAATTAAATTTTAGACCACTAATTTGTAAGCTCTGTATCCTCTATATTGTAATATTGTCTAAGAAGATGATGGCTGCTGCCTACATTTCGTTCGAGAAGGTATATGACTCATGCAGACCGATTTTGCTACAGGGAGCCTAGAAAATCTTTTTATGCATCCAGATGAATATGATCGCCTGTGAGAGTGGGAAAGAATTCCCGAATTCCCAGAAAGAGCTCCACTACTGCCAGAATAACCTCTTATACCTGATCAAAGGCACAAAACCGGTAAACGCTGACGTCTTAGAAGATAAAGGGAACACTGATTTTTTTAAAAGGAGTGCACAAGTGAAAATTTGGTTTTATATCGATCATCACAGATATCTCCGTGTTTCTACTTCCCTGTTGCGCTCCAGAATAACATACCATGTCGGTGTTAAAAATCTTACAGTTTGCCCCAGCCAGCGCCAGACCTCAAAACAAGGCAGGATAGTACACAATATCTAGTGGAATGTCAACAAAGAAGGACATCCAATACTACAGGTAGCATTGACACATTACAGAGTTAATTACCAACACCACCTGAGCTTGATGATCGAATTGTGGCATAGTGACCTCATGGGGAAGGATGCATGACTTTCTGTTGACCATGCACAGTGATGTAACAAAGCATAAATCCTACACCTTTCAGCACACAGACGCTCTGGAAATAACCAAACTGAAAGCCCAAAGAGAAGAGGTGGGGCACTGTGGGGCACTGCAGAGCACGGTTGGGCGCAGAAAACTAGTTCACATTCGGTTATTTTTGCCATACGATGACGTTATTAGCATTGAACAACTGTTATAAATATTCTGACTTCCAAAGTCCAGTTCTCAGTTCGCAGCTAACGAGTCCCAAGCTGAGACCTGTGATGTTCCGTCTGTGGAACTCGTAGATGACTGCAATCTATGATACAACAGCCACTTCAGTCTGAACGACCTGGCTGCCACGGACCGCTGCCACTTCATCGTTGCCTTCATTGATGAGAAGACTTCGACACCTCCTGCCATCAGGCCTTTGGAGGCCTAGTTGATGTCAAATTACCACCAGCCAAGTGAGAGGAGAGAAGTAGCTGCCGCCCCCCCCCCCCCATCCCTGCATCACCATTCCACCGACCAGCAAACAGATACCAATATTCAATGTTGCTGGCCATTCTCTCGCTGAGTGGCAGTGACGTAACTCATCATGATCGTAGCCATTCTGCACAGTGCTGTTGGATGCCTGCCGGCCGGTGTGGCCGAGCGGTTCTAGGCGCTTCAGTCTGGAACCGCGCGACCACTACGGTCGCAGGTTCGAATCCTGCCTCGGGCATGGATGTGTGTGATGTCCTTAGATTAGTTAGGTTTAAGTAGTTCTAAGTTCTAGGGGACTGATGACCTCAGATGTAAAGTCGCATAGTGCTCAGAGCCATTTGAACCATTTTTTGTTGGATGCCTCTCTCGGGTACCGCCTGTGACGTAAACGAAATTAATATGCTTACCATTCCGCCAGCCATCGGGACACACAGAGCAGCATTTACAGTGCCTGGACCAGCAACCTCCTGTGACGTAGCTGCCCGCTGCGTTTGCAGCGCCATCACAGGAGCGACTGAGACGACGAGGCAGGCAGATGAGAGCACATACCGGTATGGATAGCGCCCTTCCACTTACCCAGCTACTGGTAACCGTGAAAAAAAGCAACTGTATATGTATGAATAATGAATGTGTGTTTTATTAACAACGTCTTTCTAACGTCTCAGGGCATTTGATAGATCCTCACAACGGCAATCTACTCCATTTCATCTTGGGAATTGTAAAGATCACATCTCTGGCCCTCTGTAATCCAGTTGTCAGAGATGTCTTTGACCAAACACGACTTTCGCCGGCTGATTAACTTCAGTCATCACGCAATAATCTCAAAAGACACCGAGTGGTGGTCAGCCTGTTCCCTATACACTTACAGCGTGGTGGCCATTCCTCGGTAGACCTCCCTCCACTGCTACCTGCTCACTCGATGAATACCGTCCAGCTTCACCTGTGTGAACGAGAACTATTGATTTCAAGTTCGAGGATCACATGTTATGTTTAGAATGGAAACAAATAATAGGTGCAGATCCAGATGACGTACTAGGGTAAGCTATACCTCACATAACGATGTTGAGGAGTATATGCATAATCTGAAGACACATTTCCAAAATGCTGGAAAGTATCACGAGGTATAATAATAAGAATGAAAGAAGACATACAGGAAAAAATTTAAGCAACAGATTAAAAATCCATGAAAGTTGACAGTAATAAGCGATGGCCAAATTGCGTTCATGAAAGGAAATAAACAGCAAAACAAATTTTGAGACACATGCAAAATGTACGCTACAAAGGTATGAAGGTAGCTATTTCTGGACCGTTTAGCAACTTACGGTAGCTTCCGTATTGTAGAAAACTATACGAATCAATGGATATTCATGAATTTTGTACAACTCGTATAAAGCCTGGTACGAAATCTGACAACAGTCACCAAACACCTGTCCCCAGAAGTCTGTCTGCTGTCCCGATTATGGGATGTCACCTTAAATTTTACGGTTTTTGGAGTCGAGGAAAACGAGAGCGACTTGTTAATTCTAGTACGCGCAAAACAGGGATATGATAGAAAATTACTGCTGTAAACCCCTTGAACCATTGCGTGTATATTTGACGGAGGTGTAAGTAATGGTAGAGCCACAGAAATCACAGTAAATGTTACTTAAATGAAGACTGACACACATATTACGAAGAAAATACGATTATTCTAGGACATGCACTCCACAGGGATTATCAGTGTAATGACTTTCGGGAGGTGCCTATTCAGCTCGCTCAACAGTAGAAAGTGAACTACGACGATAACAATGTAAGGACAACTCAACACCCTATCCCCCAACGAAGAAAATCTCTGACACGATCAGAAATCGAACTGCGTCACTTTTCTTGGTAAGCCACCGCGCTGACTGTACAGCTACCGAGACTGATATGAACGTGTATTTAGATGTATACCTGTTTGGGTACTGAAGAATCCAAGGCCACATAGCATTTTTCGTCAGATAAGGCAGTTGCATCGGAAACAGTAGTATAAATACAAGACAAAAACCTTTTCATTTGCTGATAAAGACAATTAGACACTACGATGTGTTTCTATGAATTGCAGTTGTGAGATATGGAACCAATGTTTTGGCGCACGAATCAGAGCTGCATAAACTCGTTGCGGCGGAGTTAACGCTGTTGTGGAGCGTTTAGCACCTTTTCTATGACTGCTTTCATGAGCATACAGTTATTGCACCCACAAATAAGGAAGAGCTCTATTCTATTTGTTACAGAAAAAACAGTCGGTACGCAGAAATTACAAGAAATTCTCGGAGAACTGGCAATGAATAAAACATAAATAAAATATTTCATATTTTAGGAAAGGGAGCAGAAGGGGAATTGCTCAGACGTAAGGAGGAGAACGGTTCTGTTTCTTCCAAATGTAAACGAGGCACATCACTCAACAAATTTCGAGTGACATATGGCCTGTATCGTGCATATCTGAACACACTAGATAGTAGGGCAATTGCGGTGAAATGAGCACGAATGATTGTGTACGACGTTAATTTTTCTTAAGTGAAGACATAACAAAGACGACGAGGCACGTTTTAAGCGATACTGCGCAATATGGTTACAATATAATTTGATAAACGGACAAATGAAATTCTCTTAATCAACTACTGTACGTTTTCTGACAAACATTAAGTAAACACGGGAAGTAACAGTAACTGAGCCCTGGGAATGAGAGAAATGCAAAAATTTTACTGTCGTAAAATCTAGTAACAGAATGACGAAGACAGGCTGACACAAGAGGGCAGACAGGTGAAAAGTGAAGCAATTCGTTCTGATCCGTCGCTATTCGATCTTTAGGCAGCAAATTTTTGCTGAAATCACGGTAGGCGATCCGGAAGACCAAATATAGAGATAGTAGACACACTCCTAAACAGTAAATAATGTGCAGGACATTTAGACGCAAGTTAAAATGAGCGTAGAGAGAGAAGGCAATGTGATTCTCAACTGTTCTCTCACTGTCAGTGATGCAAGTAAAGTAAAATTCAAACCAAGTTATTTTAGAGTAACAGTGGATTTAATAGAAGCATAGCATGGTTTTAGTTATTATTGCAGTAAATGTAAGCAATTGGTGATAACAGGGTGCTCTGTGATGTGTGTGGTATTTGTAGCAGGAAATAGCAGTAGTAGCAATACAATGAATAGCTGAACTTCCTGTTCCCGTACAAGCGCCGGTAGTAGCAGATGACAATATTAAATACAAAAAAGAAGTCATAACAGATAGAACTTAGAGATAGTTTATGATTATTTTATACAACAGGAAAAGAGCACCCGACTAGACACAGAAAATTATGTAGTAGAGAACTGCAATTATATTAACATGGAGGTTGTCAGAAAATGTTAGACCGATAGTTGTACGCGTAAGGAAATATACCACATTAAATATGAAAAAAATTGCAAATTTAGCTTGAGAGCCTGAGTACGTAAACTGAAATCTTTCTAGACTGGGATGGAAAATGTGCAAGTCATAATCCTGACTGAAAAACACCTGTCGAACGAAATGTTCAACTGAGTTGTCGAATACACTTCGATTTTTCAGTAATGACGGATTTATCTTAATAGCAATTACTCTTACGACATAACAGGACAAGACACGCCTACCAACGTCTGCAATTTGGCGATATATACTTTACCTATTTTTTTCTGGGAATTATCTTCCACGCCTTTTCGTTTCTATCTTTTTATTTGTTCCTTTTCATTCACAGTAGTACGTTGTATTTCAAAGTCGGAATATCATGTTTCTTTGGAATGAGATAAAAAGTAGGTAGGGTTTTCTACTATTTCTTTATTATTGTCCATCGTTCCTTCTTTATTTCTTTCGTCTTACGAGTGACATAAACAGACTATTACTTTAAACTACCGGGAATTGAAAAGCCGAAGTTCTCATTTACAGGAACTGACATTTTATTAATTTTTATTCTCAGCACAACAATTTGATTCGAATTTCATCCTATTTTATCAATGCAACCTGCTACAATGATGGCCACATGTTGCTTAAGGCTGTAGTTTCTACTGCAGTATGTAACTTATTGGCAAAAAAAGCGTTGCACAGAATCAAGAAATAGCGATAAATACGAAATTTTCTGTCACATCTGTTGGCTGCAGCAACGAGAAACACAGTAGGGAAACACGGACCCAGTGTGGTAAGCTAATGCAGAACAGGACGTGCGAACCAGATTTGAAACCCCCTGAGCACTGTAAAATACAAAATTTAGTTCTGGCGTAGCATTGTCGGGAATCTGATTTCGCTCCATTAAAAAGTCATATATTTTTTACCTGCAAACTGCGTGTCCGATGCCCGGCGTCATAACACCCAGTCCAGTGCAATCAACGCGCACCGCACACGGGCACCGGCGTGGCCTGCAGAGATACAGCGGTGACGTTGCAGTACAAAGCCGGAATAAAAATACCACAAACGGAAATAGTTGCGACAAATTTAGGAAATGCATGCCGGGAATAATGTTTTATGGCTCCGAAATTCAACTCTCAGCAGTCGCTGTGTGGCTGCAATAGAAATTGGTGCCGTTCCACATTTACATTTGCACAGTGACTGAAGACAATACAATTAGGGGCGGGACAAAAACCGCAACGTATGCATGCACTCTTTGTTTAGTTTTATGTGTAATTCGTTCTGTTTTCTCGCTCTCTCTCTCTCTCTCTCTCTCTCTCTATCTCGTTCTTCCCATACCGCTGTGAATAATAGATGCAGAAACACACAAACAGGTGCACACATACATACGCACACACAAACACACACACACACACACACACACACACACACACAGTGTCATAGAGAAAGAATGCTTTTAAAACATTTTCCATCTACTGAATCTAGAACTAAGCTCTGTAAATCACTATAAATTGCATCAATGTCGGCACGTTTCACCGTAACATAACTTTACATTAAGGAAATTGAGAAGGAATGGAAAGTTAGAGTCATTTATTTTAGGTTGTGCTCCACAGCTATGATAAATGACAGTGTTACATATGCCACAAAAACCGACGAAAAGCTTTATTGTGCTGAATGAACACCAAAAATGTACGTCCTTTTCTGGGCGATCGAAACTGAAAAGAACTATATCGATAACCTTGAGGATTGATTTCGTTGAACTACGCATAATCTAAACGAAATTAGCACAGGTCCGTATCCCTGTATCGTTCACATTCCATACAATGATGGACCGTATAGATAATAGCCAGTAAAACCCCGATTCTTTACGGATTGGAACTCTCATGTATGTAGAACAAATAAGCCCTCGGTCACAAATATTAAGTCAAAATTGACCAGGTTTTCGACGTTACTATGAGCGTCGTCTTCAGAATTAAACTAACTGTTCTAAAATAGATTAGGTATATAATACATTAATAAAATTAAAGTTTGTACTGACTGGAAAGAGATGCAGTACTTACAAGTCACATTTCAAAAAATCTAAGCCGGAAAGGCAACGTCATGAATAGTTGTAAATAAGATGGCGAGCCGCTAAGGGCTGCTCGTACTTGAGTGAAACAAGGGTTGTAACAAGACTCAGTCTTGTTTCTCGAAATAAAAGGAGTGTTACGTCTTTCGTAACTCACCCTTCATTTGTCTGCTAATATGTGTCTATGAGTTACTACTGCTATTAACTTTACTGTCTCCATACGATGGATGCGTTGGAAAGTAAAGATTACTTTTACATTACACTCCAAGAAATAGCTTCGTAGACTTTTCTAACAACGTTTCGTCAAAATATTAGCCTTATCTCAATAGACGTCTGCCAGACCAAGCATTTGTTTTTTTTCTGTAAAAATCTGCCTCCATGCAAACGAACCTGACGCAGTACTTCATACCCTCTTTATACGTTAGAAGTGCATGTGTAGCTTCATATGATTTGGAGTCCACATTTTTCAGTATCCAAGAATGAATCACGTGTTTTATAATGAATCCTTCTGTAAATAATCTGTAGTCTCCTAGACTCGTACAAAATTTATCAAAACCGATGATCCTGTCCGATTATTCCACTTTTTCCGTGGTGTAATGACTATGGTCGTCATACGAAAATACGCTGAACAACTAAATATCATGGCTACCCGTTTAATAGTGGTTTTCCTTTTTATGGATTCTGCAAGTACTTGATACTTTTCTGGAAGTTTGCGACAGCTCTTGCCTATGCACAGGGCAAGTAATTCCGCAAACTATGAACCGGTTGTTCGTGTACGAGGAGCTGACTCTCCATAGCGACCAAGATGTGTTCCATAAGATTCAGAACAGCCGAATCTGGTGGCCAATACGAGAGCCTAAGTTCACTATAAATCTCGTCAAACCACTGGAGCACGATTCCGACTTAGTGACACGGACTGTTACCCTGCTGGAGGATGACGTTGCTGTGAGGGAAAACATCAACCCTGGCTGCAAATGGCCGGCAATATATACTGCTTGACAGTTGCCAAGGAACAACTCGCACTTGCTAATGAACAACTGCTAGTTGCTACGGAAAACCCAGAAACTGCTGCGGAATACCCTACCAGTGATAGTAAAAGGAAATGTAAGGGGCGAGGCTGTTCCAGCTGCATCGAATCGTTTGCACGAACGCTCAGTACGCATTAGACAGTTCATGCAATACTGTGTTCGACGAAGGTTGTTATGAAACCAATTTTCGCGCATTCCATGTGGTACGGCAACAGGTCTGCAGGACATCGTTTGACTGTTCACAAACGTGGACGAGCAGTTAGGGGGCTCGAAGCAGGTCAAAGTGTCATTACTGGTAGCCACAGTAGTGGGTGTGATCAAAAGCGTCATCTCTCGATTGAAAAAAAGGCTATTGAAGGTGAAAATGCTATGGGAAAGCTTGCTGGTGGTCGTAGACTGCCCACTACACTGCAAGTGAATAGAGAAAAAGCCCAAGTGGCGAAAAGGAACAGATATTACATTCCTAGGTAGATCGGTGTAGACCTTGAAACCGTTATCGGTACACTTATCTGTGCCAGAAGCATTCACAGTGATTAAGGGGTTCCGGAAAGGCTCAAAATCATGAAAAGTTCAATTTTTACTTTTTTGCGTTTTCTGAATCTGCAGAGTATTACCTTTTAATAGATATATAATTTATTCAATTCCGAAGACTACAACTATTTTTAAATTTTTTTTGAAATGTGTTCCACATGGGCGTGACCCACTGTGGCGCTGTTAAACTGCTGTCAAATGGTGTTATTATTAACGTCCGTGTTCATCAGGTACATTTTAGTGATGTGAGATAAAGTATGTGTTGTGGCTAACCTGTGATGGTTCAATATATATCGCTTGTGTGATTGTCGATTGTTTCATGTTTATTTACTCTGTCGTTATCTCGAAAATATTCGTAATTAATTCTGTTTCTTGAGTCTCTGTTTTGTTGAAGTATAATAATGAGTAAAAGTAAAGTTATTAGAAATCCTCTGAAGGCTTTTAAGAAAAGGAGAAATGTTGGAAAGCGAAAGGTATGTGTTATTACTGTAAACAATAAAGACGATGAAAATCCCCAACATAGCTTGTGTCCCAAAGAAGAAGACAGTTGGTGTAAATATAAAAAAGGATTGCTAACTGGTGAAGTGTACACTCATAAGCATAGTCTGCCTCATGCAATAATGGAGGTGATAAAACCTATTTCCAGAGACTTAGCAGCACCTGAACTGTTGAAAAAGTGTATTCACGGAAAAACTCAAAACCCCAATGAAAGTGTAAATAGTGTTATATGGTCGAGAATCCCCAAGACTGTATTTGTTGGAATAGAAACACTTCACTTTGGTGTGTATGATGCTGTTGCGACTTTCAGTGATGGCAACATTGTAAGGTGCAAGGTATTTAGAAATATGGGAATGAAGATAGGTTCTAGCATGGTACGAGCGATGCTTGCTTTAGACAAGGAACGCCTTCGGGCTGCAGACAGGGCTGTAAAGAGTCTAGAAATACAAGCAAGAGTAAACAGGAGGAGGAACAAGAGGAAGCTGGAGGAGGAGTTTCCAGAGGATGAAGATAATCCATCCTATGGACCTGGAATGCACTAAAAAGTTAATCCAATCTTTGTCGCTCGATTCCCAAAACTTTTATTTTCTCATACTAATTACATGTTTTCTAAGGATCTTCCAAACATATTTGTTTCAAACTTTCAGTAAATGTTACACAGTACCTTCTGCATAATTTAACACAGCCTTTTTCCAAAAAACTGTATATTTTTGAATATATAAATACAAAATTGCAAAAAAATGTTGTGAATTTTCATTACAATTGAAAAAAAAAATCATCTTTAATAACTGAACTAAAATTTTGTAAAATCCCTGTGTTAAGTTGTAGCCCATATTCCAATAAATAGTCTGTAAAAAGTTCAACTTCCTACCTCAAATACTTTGTGAGGAAAGATGTAATTTATAAGCGTTATTTTAACATTGCAAGTATAGGGAGTTCCGGAGCCCCTTAAATCAGGCTGGTCTGTATTCTTGTTAGCCTCATAAATGTATCCCACTTCAACAATGCTATCATCGAGAAACAGTTCTTTGGTGTAGGTAGCATGTTGGTTCGGCCAGTAACAGTGGTCGAGAGTGGTGATCTCCGACGAATCCCGTTTCACTGAGGTAAGTGATTCTGGCTACCAGCTGGTGTGCAAGGAGAGAGTGTGGCCTATACGTTGTGGTGTGGGCAGTATTATGCACAATACCCGAACACGGCTGCATATCTTTGCGCGAGGTACCACTGCAGCCCAGCGGTATTGCATGGTGATTATTCTGGATCATGTCCACCTGTTTAGGACTGTGGTAGGTCCCAAGTTTCTGTTTATAGACCACAATGCCCGCCCACACATGACCGCTGAGGTGTCGGACACACTGGAAAGTGAAGATACTGAGTGTATGGTATGTCCTGCGTACTCCCCGGAACCGAAACATATAAATCATGCCTGATATGCTCTTAGCATATTGGCAAGTAGAGAGCGGGATTCCATGCAGAGTGGAGACAAAAAGCGCCATCTCTATTTATAATGTTACTTTCTAATTTAATTTCAACACATTCTGTAACAACACAATTTGAATACCTGGATGAGCATGCGAGAAGCTTCGTGTTGTTATATCACATAGGCTGACCGGTGCCAAAACAATTTTGTGCAACGAGCGGATTTGCTCAGATGTTGTAAGCGTGTGTGTCTCTTAATCTCACTACACTGGCCCCTCCACAGTGTTGATACTCTGACCGATATATGACATGCCACAACTGCAAGAAATACGGTAGACACCTTCCGTACGCAAGCAAAGAGCATCCCTTACGGAACAAAAGCGGACCCTGATTTTAGATGATGATCGTAAACCACACTTCACATCATACTTCCGCAAAATACGGCCAGTCCTCTTCGAAATGCCCCCTGCGTAAGGCGGAAAGGTCGTAGATTTTGGTGCCACATCCGTATTACCACCATTCACGCGGTGAACAGTTGGTCGATAGCGCAACGCACTTCTAATCCGTCTTTCACTATAACCATGATGACAAAAGGTGACTCGAGACGGGCTAACTCAGTTGACAAAAGCACAGTGTCCGAGTCGACATACGCACTGTGAACCAATGTACAGAGGACCGCTTCATGTTGAGCTGGATGGTAACAACTGTCAGCCTGCAGATACAAGTCAGTGTGAGTAGTCTTCCTGTAAACGGCACGTCCCAACTTAGCGTCCACCTTCCTCCTGACTAACACATCAAGGAAGCCATCCTATGACACCACCATCGTGAAACCAATATTCGCGTGGATGGCATTCAAGTGTTCTAAAAAGTCGTTTAAATTATCACCACCGTCAAACCAAACAACAAAAGTATCTTCTACATATGTGAAAAAACACGTAGTTTTCAAAGTCGTCGACTCCGAGGAACGTTCCTCGAAATCTTCCATAAAGAAATTGGCAATGGTAAGTAGGTGACAACGCGCTTCCCATCGCAACTCCATCTGTCTGCTCGAAGTCCTGGTCACTGAATGAAAAACAAGTAGAGCTCAACACATATCGAAATTCTTTCGTTACTTCGGCGCTAAACCCGGCTTTAATCAGTCGGAACGAGTCACACACAGGAGCACGAGTGAAGAGAGACACCACATCAAAAGTTACTACAATATCGGAGTCATTCAAACGCATTCTCTCTGACGTATAACATCCGCCGAGTTCTTCCTGCGGTACACACATCGAACTACTGTAAGGTTCAATAGAATAGCAAGGTGATCCGGTACACGATATGTCAGAGCATCAATGTTACTCACAATTTAAAGAAGAGGAACCCCTTCCTCGTGAACCTTAGGGAGGCCATACAACTAGGGGAAACAGCATAATAAGAACTGAGACTCCTGGTAGTCTCCTGCGATAAAAATCGCTGCTGTGCCTCTAAAAAGTGTTGAGAGATGGAGTAGCGGCTTCGTAAGGAAAAGTTCGTTGCCGCAGGGGACTGTAGAGCATCTCAACTGTTATTGTGCTGCTCCCACTAGGTTATATGGTCTCCGTAAGTTTTACAAGGAAGGGGTTCCTCTTTGATTGCGAGTGACATTGGTGCTCAAACATATCGTGTAGCATAACACCTTTCCACTCTGTTGAGCCTTATAGTAGGTCGGTGTGAGTACCACATTAAGAACTCAGTGGACTTCGTAAGTGAGTAAGAGAGAATTATCAAAGATAACGCACCAGAGAGGCAGTTCTGACTTTTTAGTTGATAATGGAAGCAATACTAAAGAAAAATCAAGACACGTTCATAGGATTTGTCGACCTGATAAAAGCGTCGACAGTGTCAATTGGTGTAAGATGTTTGAAATTCTGAGGAACATAGGGTAAGCTATAGGGAGAGACGGGTAATATACAACATGTATAGGAGTCAAAAGGGAAAAATAAGAGTACAAGTCACAGAACGAAGCGCTCGGCCTGAAAAGGGCATAAGATAGGGGTGTAGTCTTTCGTCCTTACTATTCAATCTATAAATCGAAGGAGCAACGAAAGAAATAAAATAAAGGTTCCGGACAGGAAGTGTAATTCAAGATGAAAAGATATAAATGGTTCCCTTCACTGATGACATTGTTATCCTCAGTGAAAGTGAAGAAGAATTACAGGCTCTGTTGAATGGAATGTACAGTCTAATGAGTACAGACCACGGACAGAGTAGATACAAGAAAGACGAAACTAATGAGAAGTGACACAAATGAGGAAAAAAAAGGGTCAAATGGCTCTGAGCACTATGAGACTTAACATCTGTGGTCAACAGTCCCCTAGAACTTAGAACTGCTTAAACCTAACCAACCCAAGGACATCACACACATCCATGCTCGAGGCAGGATTCGAACCTGCGACCGTAGCGGTCACGCGGTTCCAGACTGAAGCGCCTAGAACCGCACGGCCACACCGGCCGGCTAGAAACGAGAACAATTAGAAACTTAACATCAGAGTTAGTATCGCGTAACAGACGAAGTTAAGGGATTCTACTACCTACACAGCGAAATAACGCACGATGTACGGAGCAAGGCGGGATTAAAAAGCGGACTAGCACTGGCTAAAAGGGTATTCCTGGGCAAGAGCAGTCTACTAGTATCGAACATAGGCCTTAATTTGCGGAAGAAATTTCTGAGAATGTACGTCTCGAGCACAGCACAGCACTACACGATAGTGAAGCATGGACTGTAAGAAAACCGGAACAGAAAAGAATCTGAGCGTTTGAAATGTGGTGATGCAAAAGAATGATAAGGTAAGGAATGAGGAGGTTCCCAACCTAATCGGTGAGGAAAGATATATATGGGAAGTACAGACAAGAAGAAGGGACAGAATGATTTGACATCCGTTATGACATCAGAAGATAATTTCCTTGGTACTACAGGGAGCTGTAAAGGGTAAAAGCTGTAGGGGAATACATTCAGCAAATAATTGAGGATGATGGTTGCGAGTATTAGTCTGAGAGAAAGGGATTGACAAAGGAGATGAGTTCGTGGCGGACACAGGAAAGTAATTCGCAAATATGTGGCAGGCTGCATCGAACCACCACAAAAAAAATGTCACTCTCATTGGGACCATAAAACATAACTTCTACATTTTCCATCACACTGTCCCCATCTAAGCTTCCCTATGAAACTCTGATAATGTGCATAAGTTTTTAATTGTGTGGTGTTAATATCGCATCGATAGCTGCAGTTAAGAATGTTTAAACACAGCCCCCAGCAGACGCTGTGGTTATTAGTTATGGTGCACGTGCTTAATTGTGCAATGAGGAGGAAGGAAATTGCCCATGAGGTAGCCAAAGGAATCTCTTGTATCGCGGCCTGACGACGACATCGAGTCGCCCAGTAAATATTATCGAGTCAAAGAAGTGGCGGGGCACGAAAAATCAGGGCAGGCTGTGCTCCCGTTCGACTCATCTGGTCACTTCACCTAGATGCCCTAGTGCCTTTATGAGCAGCGGTCTGTGGCCACACTGACTCAACTTTTGTCAAGTGAAGGTTATTGACATTATTCCAGCGTTGTCCTACTTGTACCAGCCAGCTACTGGATTGGAGTACGGATTGCTACACAGACTATTAATTTCTGGGCTGCTAACGACCTTGGGAGGACGTACGGTCTGTCTGGTAATGTACTCCCAACATCAAGCTTGTTTACTCACTGGACCCAGCCCCTTCGTGTTCTGCGTCCTTTAACTTTGTTCTGTGGTTGTTTACTTGTGAATTAATAAAATATGAGCACTCTCGAGGCTCAAACTTAAACATCTGTATGAACAGGAATAATCCCGGTACTCAACTGCAGTGATCTAGAAGCATCATCGAAAATATCATTCAGGTTTTCATATGGGAATTCAACATTGCTTCTTTACGATACAAATCAATATCTTAACACCTTCCCCATCTTAAAGCCAAACGACATGTTCATATTGGGAAGTAATGCCTTACACTGACGTAGCTGTTTGATAGAAATTATCCAAATAGAATAATTTAGTGAACAGTCGCTACTAATCTGAATTTATTGAAGATCTATTTCGGCTATAGAATAGCCATCGTATGTACTAGAGAGCACACAAGCAAATTAGATACAGAGATATACAAGACAGTATAACGAAGTAGAAATGTAAATGAGAAAAATATGTACAATTCATAGACTTTTCAAATTTGAAGCCATAGTCACACCTATAAGCAATTTGAGAAAAAGAAGCAGCATAAAACAGAATGAGAAAGTGAACTGAAGCTATTGTTTACAGATTACCGCAGCACCAACTGTTTGGCCATCATGACCTAGAGCCCCGTCTACGTGGGCAAATAGTCAAGCTAAAGTTTATTTTTGTATAAATATCAAAACAGTTGCATGTCATTGCATCGGAGTTGGTACATACAGACGCAACATATACTGTTAATATTACCAGCTACCAAGTAATTAGTAAGAATTAAATTAACATTGTTAATTCAAATATAGACTTACATGTGTCAAAAACCAGTTACAAAATATCGGAAGTGCCGTCTTTGAGTGGTGAGAGGATACATTTGCTTATAAAAGCATAAAATTCAATGAACTATATGCACAATCTTGTGTTAATATGCGGTCATATGACATTTAAGACAAGAACAATTTTATTTAAAATGTAAAACAATGATACGGAAAAGAAAAAAGGATGTGGAAGACTTAGCGGAATGACTATATGTGAATACGAAGCCATCCACGAATAGTGACAGATAGCGCTGATAGACAAGCCGCTGTGAAAAGTGCGACAAATGTACTCGCCATGTAAGCCTTCCTAAACCGTACCTTAGATCCTACCATACTCAGTTCTCAGGACGAGCTTGCAGATGTGTAGGAGGGGTTCATTGGCGAAGAAAAGACGTTCCAACACATTCAGCAGTATCGCAGTAGGTACTGACACCCAGTCATCATCTTCATGGTGGTTCCTGGTCGTGCAACCTATATCTGTCTACGGCGGATAGTCGCCGACCCTCTCGAACTTCCAAGTCACCATATACCGAGAAATTGGTGCGTCTCTAGAGTTTAAGTAGACGTGAGTGCACCAGTCTCTGCGCACTGTAAAGTGCATTGGGCTACAAGGAGAAGCATACTGTGCGAAAAGTGTAAATAAGTATGTAAAAAGAAGATGTAAATCACCACGTTATTTTCAGCCTGAATCGCTGATTTAGCAGCTGACGGAGAGCTGGTCGACCAAATCTTCTGAAGGGGGAAGAACTGTGGTGCCAGCATCTCTCCGTCCAGGCTTTAGCACCTGTGGCATTGCCGGCCAGATAACTGCACGCAGTATCATGCTGCCAGGGACGGGATATTGTTGAGACAGCAAAGTGCAAAGACCGGGCTGCTACGGTGGGGACTGGATTATCCACGCTGGGGCTCGGCGCTCCATCGCCTTGGTCGAATATATGACGGAAAGTGGAGCCCTCTTATAATAAACAGAGCCGATTGACTTTAAGTACTGGTTGCTCGATCATAGCAGGCGCATCTGCTGTCTACACTGAGACCTACTCCACATGAGAGTCCCACGTGGACCACTCACCTTCATCTATGTTTAGCTACTTCATCTGCTAGCTGCCGGTCCATGGGCCATTGTTAGACTTGATGCTTCCGGAGCTGCAATGACGGTCACCAAAGGAGAGGCCACATACATGGAGACCTAAACTGGCGTCTGGGCGTCTTCAAGAAGTCCATGGTTCGAAATCAGAGTGCTAGCCACTTGCCTAGCACAACAGTGTTACGGAATGGCTCTTCTACATATGAACCTACTACCACAGCCTTCCTGATATCTGCAGGCCTGACGCCAGCAAGGGTAATCTGCCGTCACTGCTTGTTGAGCCAGCATTCTGCCTTTCTTGCGTCCTCACAAGTTATGAACCAAGCATGACGCCGGGTACTTATTGAGGCATTCACCACTACCCGTCGAGTTATCATTTTCAGATACTGTACTAGCATCTCACGAAATGATCTTGTTTATGGAGCATTTCTGATTCCACGACCGCCAAGAAGCTGTTAATAAGCACAAGCATCCTACATACCATCCTGAGACGACCTTACAGGCATATAATGATGTGTGCATTCCCGCCTCCCTTTTCCTCTGCACCAGTAGTGAATGTGTCAGATCTGTTTGTAAGAGGCTTTGTGGATTTGAGCATTACTGACTTCTGCCTTTCAATAAATCGGTGTCGGCCCCGATAGATAAATGGTCAGCCGTGCAAAGGGGCCCGCGTTCGATTCCTGGAAGGATCCGAGATTTCCTCTGCTCGGTGTTGTGTTTTATTGTCCTCATCATTATCGTCTCATCTCCATCGACACGCAAGTCGCCGAAGGGCGTCAGCTAGAAAGACTTGCACTAGGCTACCTGTCAACCCGAAGGGAGGCTCTAGCCACACAACATCTCATTTCAATATACAAGGGTTGACCAAAAAGTAACGCAGCACATTTTATTTTTCTCAGCCGAAAACAATGCTACGAATGTGACATCTTGCCTATGTATTATTTGAAGTCTCCTCAGTGTGCACGACACGCTTCCGTCACTTTTGACTGACAGCGTAGCTGCAAGACAGCTTCAAAATGGCGTCTGTAGGTGATAAACGTTACAAGCAACGTGCCGTCATTTAATTTTACACTGCAGATAAATACACTGTAGGGAATATTCACAAACACTTGTGCAAAGTGTATGGAGCATCTGCTGTCGACAGAAGTACAGTTAGTCACTGCGCACGGAGGGTGAGGTCGCCGGCCGGTGTGGCCGTGCGGTTCTAGGCGCTTCAGTCTGGAAACGCGTGACCGCTACGGTCGCAGGTTCGAATCCTGCCTCGGGCATGTATGTGTGTGATGTCCTTAGGTTGGTTAGGTTTAATTAGTTCTAAGTTCTAGGCGACTGATGACCTCAGAAGTTAAGTCGCATAGTGCTCAGAGCCATTTGAACCATTTTTGAGGGTTAGGTCATCGAAAGTGGTTTGGCGGAGCTCCACGATTTGCATCGGTCGGGGACAACAACCACGGCTGTCAAAGCTGACATACTGCAGCGAACCAACTCGAACTTCCATTTGTTTGAGCCGTTAAAGGATTCTATTTGTGGAAGACATTTTGACGATGATGAGCAGGTGTTTCACACACTGAAGTAATGGCTGAGCCACCGGGAGAAGGATTGGTTCCGACAGGGCATACACGCTGGAGGAAGGCCATAGAACAGGATGGATATTACGTGGAAAAATAGGGTGTGTAGATAAAACACCATTCATTCGTGTATGTAATTCTCATTCTGTTCAATAAAGAACTTTTTTTAAAAAAATTTATGCATTATTTTCTGGGCAACACTCGTACTTACCATTCTACAATGGTTTGTACTCCGTTATCCTTTTCTTACACAGTCAGTGTACGTACGTGAACTTTTCTAAGTCGTATTCTTCTGTGACCGATCCTGTCAGATTTTCGGAATATTAAACCTACTGGCATGCGAGCAACCTCCTACATACACTATGTGATCAAAAGTATCCGGACACCTGGCTAAAAATCACCTATAAGTTCGTGGCGCCCTCCATCGGCAATGCTGGGATTCAGTATGCCCACCGCCAACCTTGATGGCAGCTTCCACTCTCGCAGGCACACGTTCAGTCAGGTGCTGGAAGGTTTCTTGGGGAACGGCAGCCCATTCTTCACGGAGTGCTGCACTGATGAGAGATATCGATGTCGGTCGAAGAGGCCTGGCACGAAGTCGGCGTTCCAAAACATCCCAAAGGTCTTCTATAGGATTCAAATCAGGACTCTGTGCAGGCCAGTCCGTTACAGGGATTTTATTATCGTGTGATCACTCCGCCACAGTTCGTGCATTACGAAAATGTGCTCGATCGTGCTGAAAAATGTAATCGCCATCCCCGAATTGCTCTTCAACAGTGGGAAGCAAGAAGGTGCTTAAAACATCAATGGAGGCCTGTGCTGTGATAGTGCCACCCAAAGCAACAAAGGATGCCAACCCCCCTCCCCCCCCCCCCTTAAAAAACACGACCACGCCATAACACCACCGCCTCCGAATTTTACTGTTGGCACTACACACGCTGGCAGACGACGTCCACCGGGCATTCGACATACCCACAAACTGCCATCGGATCGTCACATTGTGTACCGTGATTCTTCACTCCGCATAACGTTTTTCCACTGTTCAATGGTCCAATGTTTACGCTCCTTACACCAAGCGATGCGTCGTTTGGCATTTACCTGCGTGATGTGTGGCTTATGAGCAGCCGCTCGACCATGAAATCCAACTTTTCTAACTTCCCACCTAACTGTCATAGTACCTGCAGTGGATCCTGATGCAGTTTGGAATTCCTGTGTGATTGTCTGGATAGATGTCTGCCTATTACTCATTACGACCGTCTTCAACTGTCGGCGGTCACAGTCAGTCAAAAGATGAGGTCGGCCGTAGGCTTTTGTGCTGTACGTGTCCCTTCACGTTTCCACTTCACTACCATATCGGTAACAGTGAACATATGGATTGTGTAAGTGAGAGCAGTCGTATTCAGCGCACCATCCGTATCACTGTACCAGTACATATCGTTTATTTTGAACCTGACATTCCGACATCCGGTGATTTTCATGACATTCACATGTGTATTCTTGATGCGACACAATATATAGCACAGATGGACGAGATTATGTGAATTTGTCGAGCATAAGGTACGATACTCTTTCAAGTTCATGGACATTTAATTTCGTACATTGTTATACTTGCCGTGTAAACCTATTACCCTGTCAACTTGATTCTTCCCACTGCAGACCCAAATATGGTAACATAGTTTTACCGACCGAAATTCCTTACTAGCGATCTTGGTTTTATGAAGTTTTATAATACAAATTTTAAATAGTAGCAGCCGTATAACACTTCAGTGGGTACTCCCTAAATTACCTTTGCATTTTTGTCGACTTATGTCCACAAGAAATCCTGTATCGAATCACAAATCTGGTATGATCCTAGGTTAGCTGGTATTTTGTTCAGTTAAGTGTAGAAAATAGGGGAAGAGGTTTACAGCTGGATGTGCACATACTTTTAAAATAAAGGTGCGACCCAAATCTCCACTTGTCCTGACGTCTTCACTCCCTTGTGCTGGCACTATCTTACCGTGATTCTCCTACGGGTGAGACGCAGTTTTCTCTCGTCGTTGGCTTTGAAGACACCAGGAGAAATGAAAATTTTGGCCGCTCCTGGAGGAGTGTTGCGATAGCCGATGTGGTTACGATGATCGCTTGCGACAAGCGGGAAATTTTGGTGCGAGGTCCGGACTGGCACAAAATGCCATTTGTTCTGAAACATTCCACAGCTGAATTGGAACAATAATCGCTATTTGTGAGTTCATTCATAACTGAATATGGCTGCTGATCTCTGTGTCTCACAGTGCACTGCGGCCTATTACGATCCCTATAGTTATTCCTGAGATTAGGCTTCACATATTGATAGAAAAACGCGGTAGGGGATTTTCATTTGTATCTGTTACGTACGTTTTAAGAATTTAGACTGAATTTGCTCGGAAATACCTATACCACGGACGTTGATGACACTGTTGCCACAAAGCTGAAAATACAGCAGCGCTCACCTTTTTTTCCTCGTCTCTTTTCTTTCCTTTCCCTTCCTTCGACGTTCTGGGGCACAACTAACGTGCGCTAAGCCCGTTTGCGCCGTATCTCCATGAAGGACTGCAATTCAACTAAGAAGCAGCAGCCTGGGATTTAGCGAAAGTTGGTGGCCGTTTCCTTTATGGGAGGCGTGCGTGCCGGAGGGCGACTAATGCTGTTTCCCGTTGTTTTTGCGCGCACCGCTCGCTACTTCGGCTATTACTCTCTCAGGAGATAGCAGAGCTAAAAACGCGGCACACGGCAGAGGGCAGGTAATTTGCCACGCTCTGGAACCGTGGCCAGTCCCCACGGTGAGCACAAAGCCCTGCGCTGCCATTACGCAGTACGGCTTACATACAAATACGCGACAAATACTTTGCACTGACGTCAACCGGGCTCAACTCTCTGCGTCCGGTTCCGCAGTGACCCTCCGACTGCCCGGCGCTTACTCTGTTGACACGCCCAAATGTCCCACCCATTCCACTACGTTACTAAAATATCATGGATATTTAGTGAAATAGCTTTTAATGCAATCTCATATCGCACTGTTTTGCACTGATAACCGATTTTGTTAAAGGGGAGGAGAAGGAGGAGGGCGTGTTTCGTGTTTAACGTCCCGTCGACAACGAGGTCATTACAGACGGAGCACAAGCTGGGATTAGGGAAGAATAGGGAAGGAAATGGGCAGTCCAATTTCAAACGAACATTCCTGGTATTTGCCTGAAGCGATTTAGAGGAATCACGGACACCCTAAATCATGATAGCAGGACACGGTTTAATGCTTGGATCAGTTTGTTCAATGATGTAGATAAGTCTATTGATAGAGGTACGGGGTGATACCCTGATGATGTTACGAACTTCCAGGGATGAAGGAGAAGGGCAGCGTATCAACATGAGATCACGGACCCTGGTCCATACACGACCGAGTCGAATGTCAAAAGTGAAAAACGTTCTGATACTTCTCATAGTGGAATACCTGCAGAGGTCTTGTTATTGATAAGATTGCAGGGTAGGTAATATTCAGAGATGGTACTACTGACCAAAAGAAAAAGAAAATTACAATAAATATGGGTTTCAAAATTCATACTTATGGCGCTTCTTCAGTGGAAAGATGTATGTCACAATATGAAACATGAAAAAATGCTCATAGCTCTCAAGGCATTCAATTTAAAGCCCAAATTTACTTAGCTTTTTTTCTTCTTTTGGTCCATACTACCCCCTCTGGAAGTCGTCTACCGTTTAATATTAGCAACAACAAACCGGCACATTTAGTCCACTGTCAGAGGTATCAGAACGATTTTAGCTAATGACTTTCGATCTGGTCGATTCCGGACCATGGTCCATTTCCTTAAATTGATACACTTACCCCTTTCCTTCACCCCTGAAAGTTTGTAGTATCAACACGTAACGACACTGTATACAATACAAGGAACATACGTAAGGTAAAATGGAAACAAATTTTTCTTTATTATGTACAAAATCAATAAAAATATTTTAATACATAAATTATATTCACAATTGTGATTAGGAACAACCGTCAGCTGTGTAAGGGGCGACGACAGTGAACATTGGCGTCGGACCGAGACTGGAACCCGGATTTTCCGCGGGTGGTCACCTTAGTCGTTTTGGCTATTCGTGCACGATTTACGTCCAGACGGAGACTTCCATATGTCATAGATCCTGTGTCACAACCTGTATTGGTACACACATTATGCGATTCATGTACATGGGAGGACATTTTAATTGTAATACGCTGTCCGGTATCGGCGGATAAATACAATACTGCAGTGCCTTGTTGTTAAGAAGAACGATGTTTTATTCCTTCCAACATGTATCCATGCCCAAAGGAACATTGCTTCGTTCTTCTTAACAAGACGAAAACTGCAATATTGAAAAACTGTTGTTCTAATTCATATTTCATTACACCTCACAGCAGTGATACATGAACTACCCTCCAATACGCGCCATAAGGTAGCTTGTGGTGTATGTATAAATGTAGATCTGTATTCTAGTCATACACACAAAGTGAAGGGGTTAAAGAAAAACTTTTTACACAAGACACATATCATTTGGGCCACCAGCGCCGACCCCTGGAACGTTAGTTGCCTGACTTTGGACCTTAATCAAGACCTTTAGAAGTAAATCTGAATGTATGCAACTTGGAAAAGGGTTGTTTTCTTTCACGTACATTATGTACATTTTTGACAGTCCCCTGAACGAAAATAACATTTTAAATGTTATTCTAGTGAAAAAATTTTAAAGTAAGGAAAGAGAGTTTTGAAGAGTTTTCAAAACCTTTTACTGAAAGTGAAATGAACCAGATCCACTTTACTTTCGTGGCTTCCGTAAAAATGTGCTGCCTATTAAACTGAATAGTATAATCTAAATATAAAATTTCTATTACAGTTTTGGTTCGAGAATGGAATTTTATAATCCTGTATTCTACTAATAACTTTCCTTTCCCTCGGAAAAAAGTGGCCAGTTGCTAATAGGACATGCGCATGAGGGTTCCGTACAAACTTAATTATGTACGTAGGCAGTTCATTCATTCTGGAAATCGAGAACATTGATTATTTGCCTCTTATGGAGACTGACACTGGCAAGATCTCGGCCCCAGTGACTCCAGGACTTCCGAGAATATTTTAAATTCTAGTTTGAAGTCAACTGAAAAATGGCAAAATAAAATAATTTTTCATGTAATATAATTTTAAATTAACAATTTCAGATTTTTTACATTTACTTGTACTGTGAGACTCTGCTTCCTGCCAAATTTCATGATTCCAGAGCAACGTAAAGTACACTGTAGGTCTCGATGAGTGAGTTCTTGACTATAGAAATATGTAACGTAAATGGCCTTACATTTTGACTAAATTGACTCAGAAGCTTAAAAGTGTTACGTCGCCAAGGGACTGCAAACCGTAATATGTGACATAAATTTGAACTTCATACGTCTACTAGTTTCGGAGAAAAAGTTCTTAACAGTCAAACAGAGAGACAGGCAGACAAACACAATTACAAAAAAGCGATTCTGTAAGATTCCCGTTTTCATAGATTAAGGCACGCTACAGTAAAAAAGGGACAGTAATGCAGAAACATCATTTAATTTTACAGCGGAATATTAAACAAAAGACTTTTTTAGCTGTGTCAGTTTTATGTTATACAGGGTGTTTGGGGAGGAAAGGCCAATATTTTAAACAGTAGTAGTACAATAATTCTGAACAAAAAATGTTATATGAACATAAGGCCGCAAATGCTTCTTTAGGGACGTATGGGTATTGAAAGAAACTTTAATTCTGCAAGGTTGATGTGCACAACTGGACTCCCTTTTTGTAAAGCGGCTTTACTACTGAGTACCTTAATCGTTCAGGAAACTGAACGTTCCTAAAGGAAATAATTACAAACATAGCTAAGCACAAGGCTAACATGTGCAGCACTGTACTTTAATATTCTGCTAGGCACTCCATCATAACTATGAGAGTCCTTAGTCTCCTGTGATTTAATTGTTGACTCAATCTCCTCCCTCCCCCTGTCTGTATCACGGAGGAGTATTTCAGACATCAATCTAGGAAAGAGCATAGATCCTGAGAAATCAGTACCCAGAACAGCCACCCCTGGCCGTAATAACGGCCTTGATACGCCTGGGCAATGAGTCAAACAGAGATTGGGTGGCGTGTACAGGTACAGCTGCCCTTGCAGCTTCAACACGATACCACAGTTCATCAAGAGTAGTGACTGGCGTACTGTGGCGAGCCAGTTGCTCGGCCACCATTGACCAGACGTTTTCAATTGGTGAGAGATCTGTATCCAGAAAGGACCGTACAGGAGCTGCAACATGCGGTCGTGCATTATCGAATGAAGGGTAGAGCCACGGGTCGTAACACATCTGAAATGTAGCGTCCACTGTTCAAAGTGTCATCAATGCGAACAAGAGGTGACCGAGACGTGTAACCAATGGCACCCTATACCATCGTGTCGGGTGATACGCCAGTATGGCGATGACAAGTACACGCTTCCAATGTGCGTTCACCGCGATGTCGTCAAACACGGATGCGACCATCATAATGCATTAAACAGAACCTGGATTCATCCGAAAAACTGACGTTTTGCCATTCGTGCACCCAGGTTCGTCGTTGAGTACACCATCGCAGGCGCTCCTGTCTTTCATGCAGCGCCAAGAGTAACCGCAGCCATGGTCTCCGAGCTGATGGCCCATGCTGCCGCAAACGTCGTCGAACTGTTCGTGCAGATGGTTGTTGTCTTGCAGACGTCCCCATCTGTTGACTCATGGATCGAGACGTGGCTGCAGGATCCGTGACAGCCATTCGGATAAGATGCCTGTTATCTCGACTGCTAGCGATACGAGGCCGTTGGGATCCAGTACGGCGTTCCGTATTACCCTCCTGAACCCACCGATTCCATATTCTGCTAACAGTCATTTGATCTCGACCAACGCGAGGAGTAATGTCGTGATACGATAAACCGCAGTCACGATAGGCTACAATCCGTCCTTTTTCAAAGTCGGAAACGTGATGGTACTCATTTCTCCTGTTTACACGAGGTATCACAACAACGTTTCACCAAGCAACGCCGGTCAACTGCTGTTTGTGAATGAGAAATCGGTTGGAAACTTTCCTCATGTGAGCGCGTTGTAGGTGTCGCCACCGGCGCCAACCTTGCGTGAATGCTCTGAAAAGCTAATCATTTGAATATCACCGCACCTTCTACCTGTCGGTTAATTTTCGCGTATGTAGCACGTCATCTTCGTGGTGTAGCAATTTTAATGGCCAGTAGTGTATATGATTCCCTGTAGAAACTAAATTTTTATTTAATTCACCAGCAATGCTCAGAAAATAATTGTTAAATACTGCACATATATCTGATTTATCAGTATCAGAAAATGTTTGCTACGAACTGACTTTATATCGTTGTCCTTGTGCTGCTGACCAGACAATTCCTTCACAACTAACCATATGGTTTTAATTTTATCCAGTGAATTAGCTATTCTTTTTGCACAAAAAATACTCTTTGACGTTCTAATAACATTTTTAAGCACCTTACAGTACTGTTTGTAATGGCTACTGCAGCTTGATTGTGACTACTAACATTTTGATATAATTTCCACTTTGTTCTACATGATATCCTTATCCCACTAGTCAGCCACCGGGGGTGCCTATTATTGCTAGTGACAGGCACCGACCAGAAACTGAATAGTATTGTGTTTCCTCGTTGTTTACATACGCTTAAGTTTGCAATAATTGTTCGCACACGTCACGTTCAGAAAGATATTTTCTAGTTAATGTGACCAAACATCTTCTATTTTATTAGATACAATGTTTTTATCCTCGTTCTGTCCAACTAGGAACCTTATTGTTTACACTTTCGCACTTTCATCAGCTTATATAAAGATGAAGTAAGTCTCGTTCAAACTATAACGTTAGTTTACGCTCATAAACATCGCAGCCTTTACGTTTCTGTCCCCTGCATGTTGTACGTACTTGATCTGTCTCCGTATAGGCAAGGAAAAAACAAACATCCAGAGGCTGACTTGGTCCATTGATTCCAGGTGGTGTCAGTTGCAGTGTCACACACGTTTCAGGAATAACAGTTTGCTCAAAAGGAGCATGTTTTGCTTACATAGACCAGGAATCAAGTATAAGAGACTATTTTGATCAGCTATTGGCCAAAAGCAGAGCTCATACGGTAACTGTAATTCTCTTAAGGTCATTTTGCCACTCTTGCTTGCTATGACGCAAATATTCCCTACCTCCGTTGCAAGATCACGCACACGAAAGCATCGTAGGGGGCATAGCACCTTCAAGTTCTCGCAGCACAATCAGTAACTTTACATTCAATTTACCATTCGCATTAACAGTCGGCACAATCGTATACGAGTGCGTTAAGGCGTTGATGTCAGTTGACCTTGATAAAAGTCTCTTGGTACTTCTAATTTCCAGGGTTCATTTCACATGCACTTCTTCAAATCCCGACTAATAGGAGCTGAAAATAAATTCCGTACTGAACAATGGGATAAGTTTGTTTATTTCATTTACAAATTTTCGGTCCGATTGCGCACTTTTCGGTGCATCAGCAGGAGTTGCCTTGTTCGGAATTTCGTTATCTTACCTCCCCCAATCTGTAGAACTGTCTAAAGTTATGCAACCATCCACTGCTTCTCTCAGAATCACTGTAAACTATGTGGCACGCAGTTGGATGTTCATAACGTAGTAGGTCACTATTATATATTTCCTGTAAAATGTATCGAGCATCCTAGAAACGCGCAAACACCAGTTTTGTAACAAGTGTACCTGTCCTCCCTTGAATATCCGTAGTCTTTCTTATGCGCTAGACTGTCATATACTGCGGACTTATTCGAAATCAATTCATAATTATTCTTTTACTATGCTTGGGATGCTCTTACGTGTATGTAATAGGGTATTTCACTGTTTTCTGGAAATTGTCTTTAACAATTAATCACGTCATTTTATGTTCGAAACTGGCTTTTCTCCCTCTTGAACTTCAGTACTCTTCCATAAAAACGGAAATAAAATTCAGATACTTCGAAAGCCCGCTAAAACGCTCCATTCTAGTCACATGATGCCTGTGACTAGGTCGCTGCTTCTATGGTCATAATTCTAATTCACAGTGGTGTCTTATTTTGGAGTTTGCGTTTCGGAAAATATATTATAAATGGTGTGTAGTACCATACTGTACAAATACTTCAATAAAATCTCGTGAAAAGTTGTTTTTTAGTGTTCTAGAGAATGAGAAGATACGTAAAACGCCGCTGCACTGTACCCGCCAATTTCCACTGCGTAGACGCACAAGTTCCCTAACTTAATTAAAAACTGTGGAGTTAGCATTCACTTACGCCCGCGATATGCTCTCCCATTTCTACACTCCTGGAAATTGAAATAAGAACACCGTGAATTCATTGTCCCAGGAAGGGGAAACTTTATTGACACATTCCTGGGGTCAGATACATCACATGATCACACTGACAGAACCACAGGCACATAGACACAGGCAACAGAGCATGCACAATGTCGGCACTAGTACAGTGTATATCCACCTTTCGCAGCAATGCAGGCTGCTATTCTCCCATGGAGACGATCGTAGAGATGCTGGATGTAGTCCTGTGGAACGGCTTGCCATGCCATTTCCACCTGGCGCCTCAGTTGGACCAGCGTTCGTGCTGGACGTGCAGACCGCGTGAGACGACGCTTCATCCAGTCCCAAACATGCTCAATGGGGGACAGATCCGGAGATCTTGCTGGCCAGGGTAGTTGACTTACACCTTCTAGAGCACGTTGGGTGCCACGGGATACATGCGGACGTGCATTGTCCTGTTGGAACAGCAAGTTCCCTTGCCGGTCTAGGAATGGTAGAACGATGGGTTCGATGACGCTTTGGATGTACCGTGCACTATTCAGTGTCCCCTCGACGATCACCAGTGGTGTACGGCCAGTGTAGGAGATCGCTCCCCACACCATGATGCCGGGTGTTGGCCCTGTGTGCCTCGGTCGTATGCAGTCCTGATTGTGGCGCTCTCCTGCACGGCGCCAAACACGCATACGACCATCATTGGCACCAAGGCAGAAGCGACTCTCATCGCTGAAGACGATACGTCTCCATTCGTCCCTCCATTCACGCCTGTCGCGACACCACTGGAGGCGGGCTGCACGATGTTGGGGCGTGAGCGGAAGACGGCCTAACGGTGTGCGGGACCGTAGCCCAGCTTCATGGAGACGGTTGCGAATGGTCCTCGCCGATACCCCAGGAGCAACAGTGTCCCTAATTTGCTGGGAAGTGGCGGTGCGGTCCCCTACGGCACTGCGTAGGATCCTACGGTCTTGGCGTGCATCCGTGCGTCTCTGCGGTCCGGTCCCAGGTCGACGGGCACGTGCACCTTCCGCCGACCACTGCCGACAACATCGATGTACTGTGGAGACCTCACGCCCCACGTGTTGAGCAATTCGGCGGTACGTCCACCCGGCCTCCCGCATGCCCACTATACGCCCTCGCTCAAAGTCCGTCAACTGCACATACGGTTCACGTCCACGCTGTCGCGGCATGCTACTAGTGTTAAAGACTGCGATGGAGCTCCGTATGCCACGGCAAACTGGCTGACACTGACGGCGGCGGTGCACAAATGCTGCGCAGCTAGCGCCATTCGACGGCCAACACCGCGGTTCCTGGTGTGTCCGCTGTGCCGTGCGTGTGATCATTGCTTGTACAGCCCTCTCGCAGTGTCCGGAGCAAGTATGGTGGGTCTGACAAACCGGTGTCAATGTGTTCTTTTTTCCATTTGCAGGAGTGTATAACGAAGGATAGCGTCAGTCAATGAAATTAAAGTCCTGATGAAAACTGTCGTTCTACAAACTACACTTGAATTATTCGGTACCTCAGTTATTAGAGCGATAAACGTCGGCTTTTATAAGATTATATTCACAGATCGCTAGTTCGAATCTAATCCAAGAGAACATTTTAACCTACTTTAAAATGACTCGACAGTTCTCTCATATGAAAACCTAATCACAATTATAAAACTTCGCCACACCGACCAGAAACTGAATAGTATTGTGTTTCCTTGTTATTTACATGCGCTTGCATTTGCAATCGCTGTTCGCACACGTCACGTTCAGAAAGATATTTTCTAGTTAATGGAACCACACACTTTCTATTTTATTAGAAACAATGTTTCTATTTTCGTTCTTCAATGCTAGGAATCTTATTGTTTAAACTTTCGCACTTCCATCAGCTTATATAAAGATGAAGTATGTCTGGTTCAGACGCTTACGTTAGTTTGCTCTCACGAACATCGCAGCCTTTACGTTTCAGTCCCCTGCATGTTGTACGTACTTGATCTCTCTCTGTGTAACCTCATCGTCCTACACTTCGTTATACTGTGGGCGTAGGATGATATCTTCACTACAAGCAATGCTTTCCAAAAAAGTGAATTGTTTGTTCGCAACGTAAATGCATTTATCCTCTGTTGTCCATTTCTCGGATTAATACTAGTGTGAAGCTATATATAACACGTCCCACAATCGAAACAATTGCTACAATCAGTTTTTGCTAACGCTATTTCCGTATTTGGTGCAAAATTTTTGAAAATCTATTGATGGTTTCAGGGTTCGAACATTTGACCACATTATTTTCAGTCAGATGCGCTATCCGCTACGTTACCGAAGTCTAGTTGAATGCAATATCTCTGCTGAGTGTTTTCTGGAAAGGAAATAAGCACTAAGTTTTGCCAAGAATATATTTTCCCTGAATTGGTCGGAGCTCATGAATGATAGTCGCCAGTCTAGTTGTTATATATGGACCTATTTGTAAAAGTTCCACACTTTCTTAGTTTTGAAAGAGTTTAATGATGTTGCAGGGAGCAGGGAAAATAATGTCCGTCGTTGCACATATAGCCGCTCTAAATGGGTGGAGCATAAACGCATAAACTTCCGGAAGGTTCACACTACCACCGTTCACAAAATTCCTTTCTATTGTTACTTAAAAGTTGTAATTGCGTTTTCCATCACTAAATAGCTAATATGTTTGCAGAAAAAGCACGTAAAAACCCCACGACGTCAGCTAACGTTCCTGTAACAAACGTATAGCTTCCTCTTACTCCTAGTCTCTGACGTCACCAGAGCATCACCCAGTAACAGAGCGTCTTCGATCACGTGACCAGATCTTGATATTTAATTCTTTTTAAGCTTCAATTACTTAAAACTAACAGATATATTGTTATAATATTGGCCGTAAATCCGACGTAAATGTTATAATCAATTAGAATAATTACAATCAGATCCATATTTTTAACATAGGAAAATAGCCTGTTACGGTTATTACTAGCTCCTTGGACGACGATTGTTCTTTACTACGTCTCAGGTCCTCCTCCCATGAACCATAGACCTTGCCGTTGGTGGGGAGGCATGCGTGCCTCAGCGATACAGATAGCCGTACCGTAGGTGCAACCACAACGGAGGGGTATCTGTTGAGAGGCCAGACAAACTTATGGTTCCTGAAGAGGGGCAGCAGCCTTTTCAGTAGTTGCTGGGGCAACAGTCTCGATGATTGACTGATCTGGCCTTGTAACAATAACCAAAACAGCCTTGCTGTGCTGGTACTGCGAACGACTGAAAGCAAGGGGAAACTACAGCCGTAATTTTTCCCGAGGCCATGCAGCTTTACTGTATGGATAAATGATGATGGCGTCCTCTTGGGTAAAATATTCCGGAGGCAAAATATTCCCCATTCGGATCTCCGGGCGGGGACTACTCAGGAGGACGTCGTTATCAGGAGAAAGAAAACTGGCGTTCTACGGATCGGAGCGTGGAATGTCAGATCCCTTAATGGGGCAGGTAGGTTAGAAAATTTAAAAAGGGAAATGGATAGGTTAAAGTTATAGTAGGAATTAGTGAAGTTCGGTGGCAGGAGAAACAAGACTTTTGGTCAGGTGAATACAGGGCTATAAATACAAAATCAAATAGAGGTAATGCAGGAGTAGGTTTAATAATGAATAAAACAATAGGAATGCGGGTAAGCTACTACAAACAGCACAGCGAACGCATTGTTGTGGCCAAGATAGACACGAAGTCCACGCCTACTACAGTAGTGCAAGTCTATATGCCAACTAGCTCTGCAGATGATGAAGAAATTGAAGAAATGTATGATGAAATAAAAGAAATTATTCAGATAGTGAAGGGAGCCGAAAATTTAATTGTCATGGGTGACAGCCATTCGGTAGTAGGAAAAGGGAGAGAAGGAAACGTAGTAGGTGAATTTGGATTGGGGGTAAGAAATGAAAGAGGAAGCCGTCTGGTGGAATTTTGCACAGAGCACAACTTAATCATAGCTAACACTTGGTTCAAGAATCATAAAAGACGGTTGTATACATGGAAGAAGCCTGGAGATACTAAAAGGTATCAGATTGATTATATAATGGTAAGACAGAGATTTAGGAACCAGGTTTTATATTGTAAGACATTTCCAGGGGCAGATGTGGACTCTGACCACAATCTATTGGTTTTGAACTGTAGATTAAAACAGAAGAAACTGCAAAAAGGTGAGAATTTAAGGAGGAGGGACCTGGATAAACTGACTAAACCAGAGGTTGTACAGAGTTCCAGGGAGATCATACGGGAACAATTGACAAGAATGGGGGAAAGAAATACAGTAGAAGAAGAATGGGTAGCTTTGAGGAATGAAGTAGTGAAGGCAGCAGAGAATCAAGTAAGTAAAAAGACGAGGGCTAGTAGAAATCCTTGGGTGACAGAAGAAATATTGAATTTAATTGACGAAAGGAGAAAATATAAAAACGCAGTAAATGAGGCAGGCAAAGAAGAATACAAACGTCTCAAAAATGAGATCGACAGGAATTGCAAAATGGCTAAGCAGGGATGGCTAGAGGACAAATGTAAGGATGTAGAGGCTTATCTCACTAGGGGTAAGATAGATACTGCCTACAGGAAAATTAAAGAGACCTTTGGAGAAAAGCGAACGACGTATAAATATCAAGAGCTCAGATGGGAACCCAGTTCTAAGCAAAGAAGGGAAAGCAGAAAGGTGGAAGGAGTATATAGAGGGTCGATACAAGGGCGATGTACTTGAGGGCAATGTTATAGAAATGGAAGAGTATGTAGATGAAGATGAAATGGGAGATATGATACTGCGTGAAGAGTTTGATAGACCACTGAAAGACCTAAGTCGAAACAAGGCCTCGGGAGTAGACAACATTCCATCAGAACTACTAACAGCCTCGGGAGAGCCACTCCTGACAAAACTCTACCATCTGGTGAGCAAAATGTATGAGACAGGGGAAATACCCTCAGACTTCAAGAAGAATATAATAATTCCAATCCCAAAGAAAGCAGGCGTTGACAGATGTGAAAATTACCGAACTATCAGTTTAATAAGTCACAGCTGCAAAATACTAACGCCAATTCCTTACAGACGAATGGAAAGAACTAGTAGAAGCCGACCTCGGGAAAGATCAGTTTGGATTCCGTAGAAATACTGGAACACGTGAGGCAATACTGACCTTACGACTTACCTTAGAAGAAAGATTAAGGAAAGGCAAACCTACGTTTCTAGCATTTGTAGACGTAGAGAAAGCTTTTGACAATGTTGACTGGAATACTCTCTTTCAAATTCTGAAGGTGGCAGGGGTAAAATACAGGGAGCGAAAGGCTATTTACAATTTGTACAGAAACCAGATGGCAGTTATAAGAGTCGAGGGACATGAAAGGGAAGCAGTTGTTGGGAAGGGAGTGAGACAGGGTTGTAGCCTGTCCCCGATGTTGTTCAATCTGTATATTGAGTAATCAGTAAAGGAAACAAAAGAAAAATTCGGAGTGGGTATTAAAATCCATGGAGAAGAAATAAAAACTTTGAGGTTTGCCGATGACATTGTAATTCTGTCAGTGACAGCATAGGACTTGGAAGAGCAGTTGAATGGAATGGACAGTGTCTTGAAAGGAGGATATAAGATGAACATCAACAAAAGCAAAACGAGGGTAATGGAATGTAGTCGAATTAAGTCGGGCGATGCTGAGGGAATTACATTAGGAAATAAGACACTTAAAGTAGTAAAGGAGTTTTGCTATTTGGGGAGCAAAATAACTGATGATGGTCGAAGTAGAGAGGATATAAGATGTAGACTGTCAATGGCAAGAAAAGCGTTTCTGTAAAAGAGAAATTTGTTAACATCGAGTGTAGATTTAAGTGTCAGGAAGTCGTTTCTGAAAGTATTTGTATGGAGCGTAGCCATGTATGGAAGTGAAACATGGACGATAACTAGTTTTGACAAGAAGAGAATAGAAGCTTTCGAAATGTGGTGCTACAGAAGAATGCTGAAGATTAGATGGGTAGATCACATAACTAATGAGGAGGTACTGAATAGGATTGGGGAGAAGATGAGTTTGTGGCACAACTTGACTAGTAGTATTGATCGGTTAGTAGGACATGTTCTGAGGCATCAAGGGATCACCAATTTGGTGTTGGAGGGCAGCGTGGAGGGGAAAAATCGTAGAGGGAGACCAAGAGATGAATACACTGAGCAGATTCAGAGGGATGTAGGCTGCAGTACGTACTGGGAGATGAAGAAGCTTGCACAGGATAGAGTAGCGTGGAGAGCTGCATCAAACCAGTCTCAGGACTGAAGACCATAACAACAACAACAACACATCTCAGGTGTAGATGGGATCTATGGCTCTCGTCCGACAAACATGATGAACTGCATGACTCGACACTTGTTTCAATATCACTTTCACTTGTTAAGCACCTATCGCCGTCATTATACACCTCATGTATATTGTCCGTACAGTCGAGTGCATCCGACTCCACACCTTCTACTGACTCGTCTCTAAGAAACGCTAGTATTACATCTGCCACTTCTTTCCTACTCTACGAAATTCCGTGAGTTCCTTCCTGACGAAATGTCAACTTTGGCATCTGTTGTTGTAGATTTAATGCAATGTTTGCTTTGTTTACCATTGCCTTTACGTTGATTTATATCAACACCACTAGCACTATAGCACTGTTGCGAGTTAGTCGTCGGCTACGCATTTCAGCTACGCTCTATACCCTCATGCTGCGCTCACCATTGAATACCTCCAGACCCGCCTCTGTTACCATTAGCAGCCAATATTGTGGTTGCATGGCAGACAATATGTAGGGCGTCGGATGACGTAAACATCATTGGCCTTCTGCGAACTCGCACTCAAGGTGTTCCTTGTAAGCTTACCGCTCATCTTAGCGTCTCTTTGAACTGCAGCACGGCTAGTACGGACAGTAGACACCGTTGCTAGTGGGGACTATAGGCACTGTTTCGTGTGGTCACAGTGGGGAGCCTGTAGGGACTGTCGCCGCAGTGCGACAGCCGTGTGATCGCGCTGAAACCGTGAAACCAGATGCAATAGCGTTAGTTGAAATCGAAGAGAACAAACAATATCCTATTTCGATCCTTTCCGTCATATACCTGTTCTATCTCAACTTATCTTATCTGTTTCTTTACTTTTCGGTAATCTTCCTACTGTTGAGAAGGTGTTCCCCATCTCTTCCTTCATCGTGTTAACTCACATAAGCCTGCTAAACCTAATTATCAGTCTACCGTACATGTGATTTGTGTCTTTTTCTACAGTGTGTCTCCTTTACTGTTACCTCCAGCAAAAATTATCAATATCTTAGTGGCTTGTAGTACATACCATTAGTTTGCCCTTCTGCTAAGAGATTAACACAGATTTTACGCAGCTCTTGTTCACACCATTTCTCACACTTCATCGTAGCTCCATCTTCCAAGTTTCATTAAGATTCATGCTTCCGACGCCATGTATTGTTGTGTTCCAGACCTACAGTTTAAAAAATGTGCTGTCTCAACAATATCCCAACAGTTGAAAACAGCGGCGCTTTTTCTTGAAGAGCCGGCCGATGTGACAGAGCGGTTCTAGGCGCTACAGTCTGGAACCGCGCGATCGCTACGGTCGCAGGTTCGAATCCTGCCTCGGGCATGGATGTGTGTGATGTCCTTAGGTTAGTTAGGTTTAATTAGTTCTACGTTCTAGGGTCTGATGACCTTAGAAGTTAAGTCCCATAGTGCTCAGAACCATTTGAACCATTTTTCTTGAACAGATCTTTCTTCCCCTGCAGCAACACCGGAGACTCCTATTCGTTGATCATCTTGTGGTTCTTGCTTCCTAAACAGTGGAACTTTTCCACTTATTTATTGTGTTTACATCCACGTCTCCACACATATACCGCAAACCACTGTACGGTGTATGGCGGAGGGTACCATGTATCACTACTGTTTCACTCCCAAATGGAGAGAGGGAGAAAAGGCTGTCTATATTCCTATGTACGAAGCCTAATTCCTGTCGTTTTCTCTTCATTTACGCGGAATGTGCGTTGGCGGCAGGCGGCAAAACTGCTCTGCAATCGTCTGCAAATGTCTATTCTCTAAATTTTTCCAGGGATTCCTATTTGAGTTCTCCAAGCACCTCCTAACGTTTGGGTGATGACTAAACCTACCGTTAACAAATATAGCTATACGCTTCTGAATTGTTTCGATGTCTTCCTTTAATCCAACCTTGTGGGGATCCCAAATGCTGGAGCAGTATTCAAGAATGGACCGCGTAAGTGTTCTATATGCGGTGTCCTTTGTAGATGAGCTACGCATTCCTAAAACTGTCTCAGTATACCGAAATCGAAATTATCCTTCCGTACTACCATCCTTACGTGATCGTCCCATTTCATGTCGCTTTGCAATTTTACCCTAAGTATGTGATCGACGTAACTATGTCAAGCAACACACCACTAATACTGTGTTCGAATATTACAGGTTTGGTATTCGTAATCTCTGCATTAACTTTTTTTTCATTTTTTTTTTCATTTAGAGGAAGTTGTCATTCATCACAGTGAACAGAAAATCTGTCTAAGTCATCATGTATCCTTCTACAGTCACTCAACGACATTTTAGTACGCTCCGGCATGGCAGGTTGCTACTGACCCTACCCGACAGACCATTTATGTGTACAGAGAAGAAAAGCTGTCTTGTAACACTTCTCTGGGTCACTCCTGACACTCCCGTCGTATCCGTCAACAACGAGCCGAATTCTATTACATGAGAAGTCTTCGAGCCACTCACGTATCTATCAATCTTTCAGCATGCTATAACCTTCGTTAACAAACAGCAGTGAGGTATCGTATCAATTTTTTCCGGAAGTCTGAGAGAAGAGAAGCTGCCTGTTGCCCATCATCATCGTTTTCAGTCCGGGCCTGCCTCGCGCCTGGATGTGTGTGATGTGCTTAGGTTAGTTAAGTTTAAGTAGTTGTAAGTCTAGGGGACTGATGACCACAGATGTTAAGTCCCATAGTGCTTGGAGCCATTTGAACCATTTGAACCATCCATCGTTCGCAGGACATCGTGTCGAAAAAGGCAAAGCTGTGTTTCACAGGAGCGATGCTTTTTAAACACATCCTGGTTTGTGGACAGAAGCTTTTCTGTCTCAAGGTAATTTATTGTATTCAAACAAAAGATATGTTCAGTTCTGCAGCATACCAGGGTGAAGGATACCGGTCTGTAATTTTGCGGGTGTGCTGTCTTACGGTATTATTTGCAGGAGTCACCTGCACTTTTATCCAGGCGCTAGGGACTTTGCACTGGGCGAGAGATTAGCCATAAATGCAAGCTAAGTAAAGGGCCAATGCCATAGAGTACTCTCTGTAAATACCGAATTGGGATTCCGTCCGGACCTGACGACTTAATTGTTTCCAACGCTCTCAGTTGCTTCTCAACGACAGAAATGCTAATTCTTTGTCCTCCATATAGGAGTCTGTGCTTCTTCTTCCCCAGTTTTAGAGTTGCATTAGTCGCTATGCTACTTTCCTCTATGCTTCTTCACTTTCGTCGTTGTCAGTGGCAAGCCATTTCTTTGTTATGTTGCTTCCTCCTTCGATTCAACAGTTTTCTCCTGTCTCCCCTAGTTTATAATGAAACCTTAACGTTAGAGTTTGTTCTCTTCATGCATCCTTCCCTATTGTCGAAGTTTCATATCCTCTTCATAACCGTTAAATTAAATTGAAAGTAATATGTAACACTGTCTTACATCTCTTATATCACGGCCTTATTTTTTATTCTACACACCCACGTTTTGTAGAAAGTCTAGTTTACATATCCATTTTGTATTTAGTTTCTAATTTTGTTTGAATTCTTTCGCTTCTTCATTACAGAGAAATGTCGTCAGTCATAATTTTTTCTTCTCCCATTAACATTTTTGCATAGGCCGACTACAGTGTAATTCACTGATGTACTATATAGAGCAGTAAAAGGTTAGTACTAGCAATAAACAAAAGTTTAGTAATTTCGCTGACATAAAACTTTTTTAATAGTTCGTCTGCCACTCTGGCACTTACGAAACGCAGAAAGGATACAAAGCACATAAATCTGAGCAAAAGAAGAGAACAGTGCACTTGCATTTCGTTTCTGAGAGTACGTAAAATAATAATTTCTTAAAACTGGCGCAGATGAAAGAAGAGAATTTCGAAGACCTGACACCCGTGCAGGAACGGCACACTGTGCGAAACTTGTCGGCCAACTTCTTTGGCGTTAACAGCAGAAGTTCTGAGCACAGAACAATGGAGAACAGAGTCCATGGCTCTTTAAAGAAAGAACTCCTAGAGGCTGTACTTGCCTCCGCCGCTGTACGGCTGTTTTACTTCCACGTCCAATTAATGTCCCGCGGACTGACGAACGTTGTAAACCCGTTATTCAAAAATGAAAACTGCGCTCACTGTATTAAATATCCGTTTTGCAGTAACTATTTGGGTTAATTGCTATAGCGGTGTTATCCGCTCCGAGCTCAATTAGGGCACCACAAAAGGTTTTCTACCTTCAGTTTGACAGGCACCGTCAAAGTGACTGTTCGATATCCGAACTTTTATATGCCCGTTGGAAATGAATTTTCGCACCGCTGTCCTTTTGAAAGGCTTCTGTAGCCACAAACTAACTTTTATCGTAGTACAGATCGCTGAATAGATGGTCCACGGGGAACAATCTGACAGGAGAGCGGTCGCTTGAATGGCACATACGTATACTCCATGTATCGTTTAATACACGCAACATAGTGACACGAATTCTGAAAGAAAACAAAAGTAATATACTCTACGACATGCGTATATTACACATTTTGAAAGCGTAGATTTGCCTGGGAAGCTGCATTTATTCATATCATTGTACACTGTGTCCCTAAATTATCTTTACAACTTAAGACTTTAATACCTTTGAAACTGTACTATATATTAACAAATGGTTTTCAACATGTGTTAAGATAACTCACAAAATTTTGTTTCCTCATTCATACACATCAATTTGTGCCGCCTTCGTCGCACGGATAATGTCTAGTCGGAATTCCATTTTCTCCGCGTACGATTCAAGATCTCCACGGTGACAAGTTCAATCACATTGCGAATGTGTGCCTCCAAGTCTTCTAGGTGTCTAACATTCGTTCGCTACAACAGATCCTTCATAAAATCCTCAGCGGAAGAAGTCTAGTGGTGTATGAACCAGGTCACACACTAAGCTTTCTTCTGTGGCGTCCACATTTTATCAGCTTTTTCCGGTTCAATTTTGCGTCAAAACTGCATCAGCAGGAAGCTGAAAAAATTTTTATTGTTCATCTTATCACATATCGAAAATCGTTAGTTCACATCTGGTGTAGTTTTAAAGTTATTAAAAAGTTGAAAAGATAATTCATGTACACCATGTAGGCTATATAATTTCTCAAGTCAGCATCCTTCTCCCTCAACAGATAATAATCGAACAGGTATCGATGAGGTATCATTACAAAGGCTTTTTAACCGGCTTCTGACACTGCATGAATATTTTGCGCTATTACTTACTATTTCTGAAAAATTTTAACATAAAAGAGACTTTTAACTATCGTAGACAAAGTGGCATCATAGATGTCCCGCTTCATATCTGTATTTTACGAAGCTAATTTTAATCACCAATAAGAGATTCCCCTTCCATATAATCTTATTACAAATATCATTTTATCCGTTTTACAGTACTTATTAACTGTATAATTTGTACACAGCATTCTCATAGATAACAACCGTGACCACTGCAGTATCCATTATCTCTGCCCATCTCTCCACACGACGCACACCTCCTTGAAGTAACTGCAATGCAGTTCTCAGCCGGAAAAAGCCAAAGAAAAGAGAAACAGCTGTATACTTCGTAACCACTAGCCGCACTAAAAATTGTTCTTGCCGGTGGAAGGAATAGCTAAATGTATTTATGTACGTAAAATTTCACTCTACTACGGAAAGTATGCATAGTAAAATGAAAGTATTTATGTGCGTAAAATTTCTCTTTATTATGGTAAGCTTTCATCCACCAGTCACTATCAAGCCTTACTCTAAATTGCACAAATTCTGAAAAGTCCACACGCACACGTAATTCACAACCATAGCCAGTTTATGGTAATCATTAATTCTCCTTCACCAAAAGTTTACAAACGGATTGTTTCTTTCAGAATAGCTCGCTCAAATGTAGCTATAATCAGTCTCACGTAACAAAAAGTTCACGTTCGCGAGTCAGCAACAAGTAACGCGGAATTTAGTTATTTGGGGATGGGTTGTTTGAGGGGGGGGGGGGGGGAGGAGACCAGACAGCGACGTCATCAGTTTCATCGAATTAGGAAGGTTGGGGAAGGAACTCGGCCGTGCCCTTTCAAGGGAACCATCCCGGCATTTTCCTGCAGCGATTTAGGGAAATCACGGAAAATCGAAATCAGGATGGCCGGACGCGGGTTTGAGTCGTCGTCCTTCCGAATGTGAGTCGAGTGTGCTGACCACTGCGCCACCTTGCTCGATTTATTTATTTAAGCCGTTACCAAAAGTTCTCAATTTTACACCGTTACATACACTATGTGATCAAAAATATCCGGACACCAACGAAAACATGGAGCGCTCCGCGGAAATCACGGATTTCGAAGGTCTTCAAATGATTAGGCGTCACTTGTGTCATACGACTGCACGCGAGATTTCCACACTCCTGAACGTCCCTAGGTTCGCTGTTTCCGATGTAATAGTGAAGTGGAAACGTGAAGAAACACATACAGCACAAAAACATACAGGCCGACCTCGTCTGTGGACTGACAGAGACCGCCAACAGTTGAAGAGGGTCGTAATGTGTAATAGGCAGACATCTGTCCAGACCATCACACCGGAATTCCAAACTGCATCACGATCCACTGCAAGTACTACAACTGTTGGGCGTGAGGTGAGAAAACTTGGATTTCAGGGTCGAGCGACTGCTCATAAGCCACACATCAGGCCGGTAAATGCCAAACGACGCCTCGCTTGGTGTAAGGAGCGTAAATATTGGACGATTGAACAGTGGAAAAATGTTGTGTGGAGTGACGAATCACGGTACACAGTGTGATGATCCGATGGCAGGGTGTGGGTGTGGCTATTGGCCGGTGAACGTCATCTGCCAGCGTGTGTAGTGCCAACAGTAAATTCAGAGGAAGTGGTATTATGGTGCGGTCGTGTTATTCATGGAGGGGGCTTGCACGCATCGTTGTTTTACGTGGCACTATCACAGCACAGGTCTACATTGATGTTTTAAGGATTTCTTGCTTCCTCCTGTTGAAGAGCAATTCGGGGATGGCGAGTGCATCTTGGAACACGATTGAGCATCTGTTCGTAATGCATGGCCTGAAGCGGAGTGGTTACACGGCAATAACATCTCCGTAAGGAACTGGCCTGCACAGAGTCCTGACTTGAATCCTATAGAACTCTTTCGGATGTTTTGGAACACCGACTTCGTGCCAGGCCTCACCAACCGACATCGATACCTCTCCTCAGTCCAGCACTCCGTGAAGAATGGGATGCCATTCGCCAAGAAACCTTGCAGCACCTGATTGAACGTATGCCTGCGAGAGTGAAACCTGTCATGAAGGCTAAGGATGGGGCAACACCATATTGAATTAAAGCATCACCGATGGAGCGTGCCACGAACTTGTAAGTCATTTTCCGCCAAGTGTCTAGATACTTTTAATCATCTAGTGTAAATAGAACTCTCATCCACAGTTTACGACACTTCACAAACATTTTGGTACCGAAATGTCACTATATTAATAATTTCCATTGGAGCCGCATATCAATAGCTTTGATCACCACGAGATCCAAGCCCCGACTCTACTCATCTCTCTACAGAAAAGAAGTTTTTAGTTTCCCAAAAAAGTACCAATACGCTACTTTCGTTTTGGGAGAGGAACATCACAGCCACTCGGAAACCCGCTCACTCCCTCACATATATACAGAACCAATCAAAATTTGTCACTGAATCAGAACAGTAAATTAAGACGGAAATTTTGAAAACCCACAAATATGGAATTACCTCCGTCGTAACAAAACTGCTTTACCGAAATCGTAATCACTTCCCAAGTACCGTAAACTGAAAAAGTAATTTATAACAAATCCCGCGGTACGAATGACTGACACACACGTCATTCTCGAACATTGCTCATGGGCCCATTTACTTCAATGTATTGTAAAAAACTTTACAGAAAACATTCCTACACATTCATATTTTCATTCCCTCTCATAACTAAACACAGTTTTAGCAGTAATTAATAAATAATTAGAAAAGTGAACAAGCAGAGATGCAAATAAAAATTACATTATTTTCATTGCACAGTGTCCGTCAGCTAGTGACATCTACCAGATCACGTAGAACTATATACCCACCGGTATCTGACGCTACCTGTCTTGCACGTGACATGCTGCCCGTCTGTCACTGCTGCTGCAATCTCAAATAGGCACGATGTAAGGCGCTCCGCCTCAGAAATGACAAACATATTGTCACCCCGACCTGTCATTTATCTATTGTTACTACACACTAACGTGCTTATTGTAACTGAAAATGTTTGTCGATTTAAAGTTATAGGTTATGTGGCGCTACTGACAGTCCCTGATATCTACACCTCGTACAAGCTGGGACTAACATTCCTAACACAAAACACGTATCTGTACGCATGGAAGTGTTTATAAAAGGATGTATCATAAATTCATGGTTATTATTTCATTCGTTCGGTACATTTTAGAGATGTTTCTCGTCAGCCCCACAACTACCCTTATCGAAACGACTGCACTTATTCCAAATACTGTCATGATTTGAAACTGTAAAGGCGCGAAGGCTTTCGGGTCCTCTGCTTTCCGTAGTTTGTGGGAATTACGATTCAAAACCTAGTCTAGCGATTATCAGTCACGCTTTTCTAAATATCTTCTTAAGTAAATTCGTGTGCGATTTCTCTCCACATCCATGTCAAATTAGAGCTTGTGATACGTTGCTAATTATATCACCGTCAGCGGGATACTAAACGCCAACTGTTTCTCCTTCATTTATTCACCTGCTTGATTTGATATCTGTTTCTGCTAAATCAGTAATGCCGTATATCTGATTCCATAAAAAAAAAGACAGGTGGTCTGACAGGCATCGTATAACACTGCGCTGCGTTCTAAGGAACATTAGTTTTACACGTATACCAATGCATACGACCACGTACACTGACGAACTGCAACATTACGACCACTGTCCACCGTGAGGTTGGATGCCGCCTTGTGGTGCTGTAGGCATATGACGCGGTAACAAAAGTGTGTAAGCGGGAGAGACACGGATGGGGGATCCCCTTAGCGAAGATATGGGCTGCAAATGTGGAAATCCACTGAGATAAGGTACTTTGTCAAAGAGCAGATTATTGTTACGCAGAGGCTGTGAACGAGTACCTCGAGAACGGCGAATCTCGTAGAATGTTCAATTGCTAGTGTCGTGAATGTCTATAGAAAGTGATAGGACAGTGAAACAAGCACTAGACACAAAATTGTAGGACGTCCACGATTCTTCACAGAACGTAGAGTTCGGAGGCTTGTCTGCTCTGTAGAGTGCAATACATAGTGATTTGTGGCATCTATTCCGCAAGGGCACATTTTTGGTGCACTCACAAGTGTTTCAGAGCACACGTTCATCGTACATTGATCAACATGGAGCTTCACAGCAGACCACTCACACGTGTTCACATGTTGAGCCAACGACACCGTCATTTACAATTGCAGTGGGCACGGAACCTTTGGCATTTCACCGTCGATCAATGGGTGAATCGCATTTTTGCTACACTAGCGCCGTCATCTAGGTGAACGGCGGCTCGAAATGTGCAGCACGCCACGGACGCTGGCTGGTAGGAGCAGAATTGTGTGTCGGAGACACTCTCCTAAGCTTGTATGGGACCTGGAGTAGTAATCAGGCCCCCACAACCGCGCGAGTGGTCGACTGTGAAGAGCGGACAAATTGAATAGCTGGGCGGCGGCCATTAGAGTGGTAAACCGACGCGTGGAGTTCGAATGTTTATACATCGCTTTTGGTTATAAAATGCCTTCCCTTGAGTTAGGTCACAAACAAAATGCCGCATTTAAATACGTTACTACAATATACTTTTTAATTTATGAACAAACAGCAACTAGTCACTGTTTATGAATTTATCTTACGTACTACATGGAATCTGCCGTAGCTAAAAGTTATGTACTGGACCCCTAGCATTTTTCGTAGTTCATTTACGATAGATTTACGCAAAATGCATCAAAATACTCGAAGATTTCTCCACTATATTAATAGATATTTTCTGACTCTACCTTGCTTTGGATTATATGACGAGAAGTGCGTTATATATGGCATAGTGCTTTGGCAACTCACGACCAAATTATCAGGTTTCAACCTAATCTAGACCATGAAAACAGTACCGATCATCCAACTTTCTTCAAAATGATCAGACATATAAAATGGTATTCCGTCGGTCGGAAATCTTGCCTCCTGACAGCGTGTAACCATTTTTGTAACAGCTGTGGTTTTGAGAAAGGAAACCTGCAAATAGATGCACAGACATTATGCTAATACCGTGTTACAAAAACGTTTATTAATCAAGTGCACTTACATACAAACAACTGAAAATATTCACATATCTGTGAAATGTAATATTCGTTCCTTTCTCGAATTTATTTGTACAATTAATCGCTGCACAACTCTTCACCATTGTACTTCTTTTGATTGGAACATACAGACAGTAGAATTACGAGTAACAAATACTGTATGTACGCCCCAACAAATATACAACGTTGAATCAGGGTCTTCATAAGCAACAATACTACACAACACATCAGACTACAACCACTATAATGGCGTCCAGCCGAAGGTTCAAATTATCCCGCGACTGCAGCGCCATCAGTGAGTCTAGTTATTTTTTACAAGGTCTTTGGTAGTAATCGAAGATACGCTGACAGCTGCGAAACATCTGTATCCATTCATGCTTGATGTCTTCCCCGACGGCGATGTCAGCTGTCAGCAGTGTGTGTCGGAGGCAGAACCGCACTGAAGTAGTTCGAGGAGCATTATAGTGAACTAACATTAATGTCTCGGACAACAAATTCGCCTGATGTAAATCCTATGGAACCCATCTTGGTCGCTATCGGGCGCCATAACCGCGTACGCAATACTGTGGTCCGTTATTTAAGAAAATTACATGTCCCTTGTGTAGACAACTAATGCCACATACCTCCACAAACCTTACAAACTGTCGGATCCCTCATATGCAGAATGAGTGAGCATTTCGTTCCAAAGAAGGACAAACAAACTATTAAGCAAGTGGTCATAATGTTTTGGTTCATCAGTGTATCTCCCGAACTGGGTGCTGTATAATAACATAATTTTGCAGGTGCATTCAGTGGTGTGTGCTGATATTGTCTACACAACATTTTGGATTACAGTTAATAGCAATGAACTATTAAACTGAAACGTCATGTCTGATGCTGGAGTTTTACTGGATGAACAATAAGCGATAAGCTATTTCCTAGTAATTATTTCGTGCGGAATCTCGCAGAGAAAAGGTATCTAAAAGCTTTGAAAGTTTACGTAAGATTTGTTGGGAGTCATTAAGGGTCGTCCATCTCAAATACTGGACGAATAAAGTCTGGATGACTTGCGTGCCGTCATTTACGCTACACCAAGGCGCACACACAGCTGCTAACATTAATGATTGACGAACTGTGTTAAATCTTTAACGTAAGATTACACCTCTTAGTGAGTAGATGACTACAGCATTATAAGTTTTTAGATTCATTCAATAGCTATATGAAACATTTAAAATTAAGATTTTGTGGCGCTGGAAGCCGTCAGATAGGCAACCTTCCGCTGGAATAGCGCACGGAACATCACGTTAGCCGTTTAGGTAATACACATGATTTAATGGACATCGAAACATATGCACCAGTATACTGTTCAGACTGTATTTTATTGTAATGGCGTACTCAGCTAAGGCAGGGGAGGATAACCGCCCACCAACCCATTCATGAAAAAGTCCTTCGGAAACCCGCATCGTGCCGCGCAACACAGACAGGTATAGGAATTCAGAATCACTCTGAAGAATGTCTGTACACGTAAGGGACACTAACCAGTAACAAGTGCTTCCATAGCCGTTTCAGTGAAGCTTCGAAATTGTATCCCTGTTGTCTACTTCTCTCCTTGCTATCAAAAATACCAACTATGTCAACGTTCTAAAAGCTTCCAGAAGCGTCGTGGCATCAATTCGCGACCTTTCCTCTCTCGTGTTACCAACTAATGTCAGTATCTGCTAAACATTGAAAGCATGAAATACTCGCATGCACCTAAACGTTATCTAACTGTTCGGGTGTAACATTAACTGTGTCAGCATTCAGAATCACACTGTTGACTTTATGCCCACCATCAACGATGAACGTCAGAACCTTTGTATATGAATGTGTGGTGTCTGTTCTTTCTGACATGCCCAAAAGAGCAAACACAATTCGGAGTCCGCAGCTGTGAAACATATTATGTACGTTGAAAGTGGATCTGGGAGAAAGGAAATGGAGAGAACAGTTGATGTCAGCTCCACGGGACATTTTACGGAATCAGCGGGGACGAGCGAAAATGTGGGCCAGACCGGGATTCGAACCTAGGATCTGCTCCTTACCAGGCAGCTGCGTTAACCAGTGCGCCATCCGGACAGAGCGTTCATTGCGATTGCGCCGACTATTTCGTCACGCATCCTGGCCGACTCACATTACCAACCAGTACTACCTGTCCGCAGCCTCCATCCATGCTCGCTACTGTGAGGTTCCCGGAGGAGGACGGACATAACGGCACATTCGCACCAAGAGTGGTAGATTCGTTGCCCACGGAGGCGATTCTATTATATGAATGCATGGTGTCTGTTCTTTGAGACATGTTTGAAAGGACAGACATCACGTGGAACCTGCAGCTATAATACGTATTATGTAAAATGAAAGTGGAGGAGGGACGAAGGTAAGGAACGCGAAGGAACTTCTGATAAGTGGTAGTGGGTGGGGAGGCGCGCAGAGATAGTCGGCTGAACTAAGATAAACTCCGAGTAGCAGGAGATTCAGAGACCGAATTCAGGCCTGGCACACACTTTCGTTCTCGCCGCTGGTTCCGTATAAAGTCCTGATGCAGCTGACATCAACAGTTCCTTCCCTTTCCTTTCCTTTCTCCTCCCCACCACTTTCGGTTGACATATGTGTATGAAAACGTGAATTCTTGTCAGATTGTAGTTTCGCTTCGATCCCTAATCTTGGCACAGTTCCTCTTCCAATGTCGGCTGTCATTTACCACAACATCATTACCCACGTGGCAAATTTAGAAATTGGGGTGGAGGCTACCGTAAATATAGTGTAATAAACATGCACATAATTCCAGGAGAGAGCATCGGCATCCAAAAAGATTCTCCAGCTGATGGCAGATATCTGAATACATTTGTGTGAACAAATGGTGTATTAATGACTTCTTGATGGTAAATACGTTTCCCCCGCTGCAGTCTGTCATGCGTGTCATTCTAGTAACCTCGTTCAACTATCCACCCTGTCACCTTCTTGCTGCTCCTCGTGTTGCCCTATCAACGCACCAGGAGCCGCCTTAACAGGATAAAAAAGGACAGGACTGTTAGATGCAAGTCTTCCCTTTATAATCGGGGGGTCGCATATAGCTACGAATGTGAGTTTGGCGCACTGGAGGAAACAGTAGGCCATATTACTCGCGATAGATTTAAAGGAGACTAGAAGGAGGTAATAAAGGCCTCTCCTAAATCTACGGAACGGTTAAGGTTCCTGAACATAGAGCCGTCATGGAACCATCAAATTAGTTCTAAATCAGACAAAATCAGTATAATTGAATAAAACACCAATTCTTGTCACATCGTAGTTTCTCACCGACCCCTAACACAGTTCCCCTTAATAAACAAATTAAGAGAAACCAGCAACTGTCTGTCTCAATCATGTAGCTTCTTCTGATTCCCATCAATAGTTGTCACGTCAAATTAGTAAAGTTTCACCTTCTATGATTTAATTTCTTTACGCAGTGAGATCCAGAGGACCACGTGCACTGCAAGGCTCGTCTTTCACTGGATAATGTTTCCTACTTCATGCTGCCGACACCTCTCTATACCGATCTGCCGCAAGTGGTCTTGGATTCTGTCCCTCCACCTTTTCTTCTGTTCTATCTACTGGTCATTGTTTATAGATCCGAGTGATACGCCGTGCCCATCTAAGCCGTTTGGTTACCATCTCCCTGCCTACAATATTGGTCTGTTGTAGATCTCATTCAGCTCGCATTTAGCCGGAACCACCATACCCGACTCATTGTATCTTGTACCGGACCATACATTCTGATTAAGACTTTCCGCTCTAAAATGTGAAGATTAATTAAGTTTTTTTTTTTCGGACATTCGAAGTTACGCAACCATATAGCAGTACGGGCTGGATCAGTGTTTTCTGAAGCTGTAATCTGAAATCCCTTGAGAGACTGCACGATTTAAAGAGCTGACTCAGAAGTATGATCAGTTTGCGGTTTGGATTGTTGCTTTCATTTCTGAGTGACACTGTAAGGATTAACCCTTTTGCAGGACCGGGTTTTGTTGCTCGCTGTTGCCTCCACGCTGTCGCTCATCCGCGTCAGTTCTTCTTGAGGTACAGAGTACAGGTCCACGTTGTCGGCAAATTCGAGATGCACGATTTTTTTATCTTCTAGTGCGGTTTCTTCTAAATTCCTAACCCTGCAATAGTCACATGAATTTCTGTTACATTATTGGTGGTGCGGGTGACATCTGTCACCTATAACTTTTTCAGTGTTGTTTTAACAACATTTAAACAAAATAGGATATATACATTCACAATGATGTCGGATTCAGTACTCAGCTCCATTTGCGAATACGCTATATGTATTATAATACCTATACACAACCTATTTTAATGAAAACAAACAGAAGTGAACTGATATTGCAGTAAAAATGAATAATAAGGCTAGGTTGTGAGCCATGAACTGCAATACCTTTATATGAGCCTTAATAATACGACAGTTGAATCAATATATCGAGAATTACTTTTTGACACGTGTATTATCTTAGTGGGCAATATCCAAACAGTGGACACAAACTTCCTTCAAATAATAAGGGCGAGTTCCCTCATCACATCTAACACACTACTTCCTCGTTGATTTGTCCCGTGGTCTACCAGTAGCTCCGTATTCCTTTCCCTTCTCTTTCCTGCTGATCTCATTAGTTACCTGTGGTGCTTGACATCTCGTTTCTGTTCGGGGATTTGTAAGTTCCTATGCAGTATTGGTTACGAAAGTAGTTCTCTTCATTTTTATTGAATTAAATTCTGAGAACCAAATAACTTACCTATCAAAATGGAAACGGAAACGGCAACACCAGTGGTCGCATGGGTGACATTTGTTGACGATAACACACAATGTCGATAACCTTATTTTTATACTTCGTAACATTATCCATTCTCAAACAGCAGTGGTGAAATACTGACCTTTAAAGCGCAACTCGAAGCTGCACAAATTTACGTCTGTGGACAATCCGTACGTACCTCAACATAACAAAAAGAAAATCTGTTGGCGAAACACGTCACCCACGTTATTACTCAACGGTTTACGGAAGCTTCCCCCTTTATGTTTTCGAGCGGCATGTTGAACAATATCGGTGATACACGAGCTCCTTGCCTCATCCCAGTGTTTATATTGAAGCTCTCTGTGATTTGGTTCCCGAGCTTCACTTTGCCACTGTCATCGTATTCTGCAAGCCACCTCATGGTGTGTGGCCAGATGGTACTTCTGGTATAACTAACTGATACCCCTACCCTGTTCCATTCGCGAATGGCGCGTAGGAAGAATAATTGTCGGTGAGCCTCTGCATTGGCTCTAATTTCTCGGATGTACTCGTCGTGACCATTGGCGAGATGTATGTGGGGGGGAAGTAATTTGTTGTCCGACTCTTCCCGGAAAGTGCTCTCTTGAAATTTCAGTGCTCAACTCCTCTCTTGTGACGACTGCCAGTGAAGTTTGGTGAGCTTTCCGGTAACGCTCTCGTGCTTAATAAAAGATCCCGTGACGAAACGCTCCGTTCTTCGTTGGATGTTCTCTCTCTCTCTCTCTCTCTCTCTCTCACACACACACACACACACACACACACACACGCGCGCGCGCGCGCGCGCGCGGGCACGCGCGCGCGCACACACACATACTTTCTCTCTCTCTCCCTCTCTCTCTCTCTCCTCCTGTCAGACCAACTTCGTAACGGTCTCAAATGGATGACAATAAACAATACCCAAGAACCAGTGAAACAAGCACCATAAAACCCTCTTCCTTTGCGGATGAGTTGCGTTTCAATTACGGTAGATACTGTTTCCAGCAGTTTGTCATAAATAGTACAGTTGCACAGAAGTGGCTTTCTTTCCCTACGTGTGGGAAATGTGTTACATTTATTTACGTTGCCTTTTGAATCAGTAAGACAAAAAACTACAAATAGGTTAAGGAGGTTCTTCGATATTCCAAACTCGGTTAGACAATTCATTAGCCTCTCCCTCTGCAAGCAGTCGTATGTATTCGTAAAATTTATGTAGAGTACAGGAAGGTCTTCGTCATATTCCCACATCTTCACGGTGAGCTGTTGCTGTACGTAGATGTCCACAGTTCATGGCCTTTTCTGAAACCACTTTGATATTCATCAATCGCTTCTTCGGCAAACGGTTGGATTCTATACAGCGTACAGCTAGAAAGATCTCACAACAGTCGCTCAAAAGGGCGATTCCTCTGCAGTTTCTACAGTCCATTTTGTCGCCGTACTTGTGCACGGGGCAGATGATCGTTATCTTCCATTCTTCTGGGATCACCGCACTCCATAACCTCTTGTAGTTGAATTCTGTTGTGGAGTATCTCACCTCCAGCTTGAATGACTTCTGCCTGGATAGTAAGTTCTCCTGGACGTTTGTTCTTCTTCAGCTTCATTGTCTGATTTTTTTTCTCCAGTGGAGGAGGCAGATAATCTAAATCTACAGTGTCAGGAAACTGGAAATGGAACAGATATTTAGGTTCATCATAGTTGAAGAATTCCCTAAATTCCTTTTTCTTTTTTCACCTCTCAGCAATTTTGAACTAATTAGTACTTACGTTTCCGTTATTGTGACTGACGAACTCTTGACTGCTCTGGAATTCCTTCTTAGAGAAGATAACTCTACAGTACAACTTTCGAGCCTCTTTGTGCAAAAAATGTTATTGAGCTTCCTCTGTGATTCTGCTGAAGTTCATTCTCTCTGCTCTTCCCAGGAGTACGTCGGGAGTTTTCCATACTTCTTCGAACTGTGCCTTGTCTTATGCAAAGTTTGTTCCTCGTAGCTTCCTCTCTATGGCTTCTCCTCTTTCGGCTGGTGCCTTAAGGCATTCGTCTCCCAACGAAATCGTTTTGTCCCTGATCTGCTTCTTGATGATTGCATTTTCCATCTCGTTAACAGCATCCTCGATTTCTTTCCATACATCATCTGTGTTCTTTTCTGCGTCTTCTTCCTGCAGAATTTCAAAACAGTTGCTGAACTGGAAACGAAATTCGTCTTTCTTTGTACTGTCTTTGACCCTGTCGACACAATAGTGAGCTACTATCTTAGGGGAGTACGTATGGTGAAACTGGTCAAAAAGTGACATTTTTTATTATTATTTCCTAATAATATTTGATCTCTCCTGAATAATTTGGTGTGTCATTTGTCGATTAATTCCATTTGGAAGCGTACATTTTATCATTTCAAAGTTAATAGTGCAAGTGTAAAAAAATCCAGTCTTTCTGAATTGACTTGCTATCTCCGAAACTATTCAATCTACAAGGCTGTGGTTTTCAGCTATTTATTCCTTTAATTCATGTTAAGAGGTTGGATACACTGTGTAAACAGAAATGGCTCTATTGCTCAAGCATTTTGTGGATTTACTTCATGATTGTAGTGTTTTATAGGTGTTGAACTGTAAACATAGTGGTTTGGTGTACTATTACATGTTCTTATACCTCTTTTCAACATGACGGAAATAAAGACTTCTTTTAAGAAGCAACATTTCCATGGAAATCAGCATACGACTGGATCTGAATCCAGGGCTGATCCTGGAACAGATATTTCACAGACACACGAAAAGGACACGCCTACTAGTGCTTCGAGGAGGAAACTTGGAAACCATGAGGATTTATTTATTGACAAAGGAGATCATGTAAATAGTTTCGATTATGTTTTATTAGATTTGAGAGTGTTAGGACATTAATAGATGTTGTATCACGTAAGGTTTGTGGTGGGAAAATTAGCATCTTTGAGGACACGTCTGTAAGGGCTGGACAAGCTAACAAACTTGTTGTTCAGTGCAAAGTTTGCAGGTTCTCTGCGACATTTAGGACTTCTCAAAAGTGCAAGAATTACTTGTTTGAGAGCAATGTTAGATTCTTGTATAGAATGCGGTGCGTGGCTAAAGGATTGACTGCAGCTCAAGTATTACTTGCGACGCTGAACTTGTCAAACCCACCAACCGGATCAAGTAAGTACACAGAAGTAATTGGTGAATGTGTCAAACTAGTTGCTCCCATGAAAGCCGCTGCTAAAGAAGCAGTAGAATTAAATAACATGACAGACATATCTATAGCAGTTGATGGTACATGGTAGAAGAGAGGCCACACATTTAAAAATGCAGTTGCAACTGTCAAATTTTAGACATTGAAGTGATAAATAAATACTGCCATCAGTGTAAATTTGTTGACAATGAAACAAGTGAAAGCCATGAAACAAATTGTTCCAAGAATTATGAGGGAACTAGTGGGGATATGGAGGCTGCTGAAGTTGTTTCTATGTTCAGAAGATCACAGCAGAAAGAGGTGTGTGCTACGCTATTTGGTGGATGGTGATTCGAAGGCCTTCAAATCAGTCGATGAAAGCCAACCTTACGGGGGAAATCATATTTTGAAGATTGAATGTATGGGCCATGTTCAAAAACCGATGGGAACACGCCTTCGAAAATTGAAGCAGACAAAAGGAAAAGAGAAGTTATCGGATGGAAAGACCCTAAATAGTAAAGGACGACTTACAGACAAAAACATTGATGAACTCCAGCAATATTATGGAATGGCAGTAAGGAACAACACACATGACCCACAGGGAGTGAAAAGAGCAGTGTGGGATACATTCTTCCACAAATCATCCACTGGTGATACACCCATACATGGTCTTTGCCCACCTGGTGTGTTTCATGGTGTAGGAACAGCAAAGCTCAGGGAGCGGGTACGAAGGAACAATTTATGGAACAGAAACAGCATACCATCTGCAATTATGGATGTAATCAAGGCAATATATAGAGAGAGGCTCATCCTGATCTTGTTTACAAATGTCTTCATGGTCGAAAGGAAAACCCGAATGAGTCAATAATGTCATTTGGACTCGCATACCAAAAAAGTCTTTGTAGGCATGAAAACTGGATGCTTGGGAGTTTTTGATGCTGAACCAACGTTTAATGATGACAATAAGGGACTTGGTATCAAAAAGTGGTATCACTCCTGGAGCCAACACACTGAAAGCCTTCAGCGAATGGATTGAGTCAGGATCGTGAAAACGCAGCGTACAGCAGAGGAAATGTCTAAAGAAGCAAGAGGCAAGAAAGAAGGAAGCTTTTAGGTAGACAATTCAGGTAATGCTGATTATGGGCCTGATTGTTTCTAGGAACTCGTATGGCACCATATGTAAGTTAATATCAAATAAAATGTTTAAACATGATTTCCCAGAAATTTCATTTTTAAAATTTTTTGAGATACATATGTCTTATTTTACACTATTTTATCTCTTAGTATACTGCACGAGATGAACCACCAAAACATCTCTACTTGTAATGGTTTTTTCTTAGCGAAGGAACAGGCAGTGGAAGGCTATATAGAACTTCTGCAGGAACCAGACAGCAGTAATAGGAGAAGGGCGTGAGGCAAGTTTATAGCATTTACCCGATGTTATTCAATCTGCACACTGAACAAGCTTATGGCATTGTAATTCTGTCGGTGTCGGAAAAGGACTTGGCAGAACAGCCGAATGGAATGTACAGTGTCTTACGAAGAGGTTCTAAGATGAAGATCAACGAAGGTACAATGGAATGTAGGCAGGTAGCCCCAGTTAAGAGCCGGCCGAAGTGGCCGTGCGGTTCAAGGCGCTGCAGTCTGGAACCGCAAGACCGCTACGGTCGCAGGTTCGAATCCTGCCTCGGGCATGGATGTTTGTGATGTCCTTAGGTTAGTTAGGTTTAACTAGTTCTAAGTTCTAGGGGACTAATGACCTCAGCAGTTGAGTCCCATAGTGCTCAGAGCCATTTGAACCCAGTTAAGAGTATCGGAAGAGTTGCCTGCCTTCAGGCGCTAGACCAGCCGCAAGGCACCATTGAGCTGAATGGGTGTCGAAGTCTCAGACAGCTACATTTTTAGCGTGTTCAAAAAATGCGTGTTGGTGGATGAAACGCACGCTAAATCACGCAGGGCTAATAGGTATTTAGGATTGTGGAAAGGGCCAATGGAGTTGAGGTCGGATTCATTTCACAATAGTAACTTATTATAACTTAGTTCACAACTACACTTTTGAAAGAATTAAATTTGCTTCACGGCTGTTGGCCTCCAAACAGATGCTTTAGAATAAGTTCAATTTTGAAATACATGACACACAGTTAAATTTAAGAATAAGATAAATCGTATACATATATGAGATCAGCATGCGGAGCGGCTGAAGGCCTCTGAATTAAATCTTCAAAATTCCAAATATAGTATGATGAATACTGAGGCAGAAGGCCACAATGTTGTAAGATGCTAACAGAGCTGATGGCCCACAAGGTGCACAGGAAGAGATAAACAAACGCCATAAGATGCCTGAAGGCCACAAAGTTAAATTCTGTAAATTAAGGAACTATATACTGCAACAATCGGTAAAACAATACATTAAGTTTAAAAATTTTCTTTTTGCAACACCAACGGCGGAAGGCCCACAATAACTTGTAAAATCTTTCCGATTATGTTTGGACTTGAAGGAAACTCTGAGAACATGTTTCCAGGGTTGAAGGCTCACAGCTAACCTTGTCAAATTTAAAATATAAAATACAGTTAAATTACAACAACATTAACACTGCCAAAAGGATAATTAAGAGAACGGCCCTCAGTAGTCTCCAGTGGATCGGTCTGCCCTCGATCACTCAGGCGAGACAGGTGGTGCGTCCAACTACACTTAATTCGTGCGATCCCAACCGAGGGAAAGTCACGGACCGAACGAGCAACCGCTTGCTTGCCACGACAGAGTACACGAGAATTCAAGGCCAAGAAAAAAAATTACAAGATTCACTGTGCCCAAACAAAAGCGTATGTGAACTGAGTTGCCAAAACTACACACCAGGTTGGACAGCAACAGCAGGTGAGGAAAACACGCTGCCTAAAATCTACGTTAGCGGCCCGGACAGGTAACCAGAACACTAACGGCCACAAGGCAGAAAACTGGTTCACTTAACTACGAAACAAGATAATACGGTTAACTTCACCCAAAATGAACACTGAATTTATGTTAGCGGTCAGGGCAGGTAACCAGAACACTAACGGCTACAAGGCAAAAAATTCCGCTGGTGCACTTGAATATGGATAAATTTGATCAATTCCACCTGACGGCGGCTATTTCGAACACTTCACTCGTTGTTGCTCACAGGAAAACCTCCACGACAGCAATGGCGGAACCAACAACGTAACGCTGAAAACCACTCAACCTTCACGTCCTCAGCCTGCTGCGCTTCAGACGCCTTGCAACTGACTGCCAGGGCAGGTAACTTTATGCCAAATTTCAAACTTACACGTGGAAATAGAAGACAATTACGGGGCTTCTAGAAAGTAATACGGTTTTTTTCCGCAGTATGTGTTTGCACCTGCAACTTAAGATCTTTGGAAAACTGCAGAAATGGACTAGGTACAAAGTGCTGCTCCTGCCACTTTAATGTTTACATTGTAAGACGAGGATATATCACACTCTATACTTTAGCAGAAACTTTAAGGAGTAAGCGTTGCAGTTGTGGAATACACAGTTAAATAGATTTTGTAGGTATATTTTGACATTATTATTTGACAGTCTGGGCGTAGTACGACTATAACAAATGTATGAATAATGTTTTATGTGGAATTAGCGACAGTCACTACGTATATTGTACGCATAATTTGTTTTCTTTTGAGACAGCTAACTGATGGATGGCGTCAATTTGACCTAAGCCGTTAGTAAAAAATAAAATAGTTATTACAACTGTGTATTGGGTAACTCAGTTCTTAACAATTTTACCCTAGGCAGTTAAAGAGTTTGGTACGTCATGTTCTTCTCTATTTTTAGCATTCTTTAAGTGATATATAAAACAGAAAGAGTTGAGGCAGTTGAGAATTTGACTTCACTTTCTATCTTCTGAACTTGAGGTTCTTCTCTGGGACTTCATATTCCTGAGGATATCAAATACTAATCTACTTTTTTTTTAAATTTTAAGTTGTGTCCCATCATTAATTCCTCTGCATCTAAATATTAGATATTTTCATACCTATAGTCAATATTCTAATGAACAGTGTATTCGGACATGATTCTCCTGGAAGTACAACTGTATTGTAGAGACAAGAGTTTCGCCTCTCTTGAGATACTTCTTTTTTGTAGTCCCTCCATGTGAGTTTGTACGACTTCTGAAGTTTTTTTTTTTTTTTGTTCGTTCTGCATTGGATGCCTCATTTGATCCTACTATTTGTATGTATTCTCCAAGATGCTTGAATGTTTCCACCCTGTTAGCCAAAACGTATTTTATGTGCATGACTTCTGCATTGCCGCTCTTTCATTCCATGTATCGCGTTTTGTCGTATGATATCTGTAACTCCTTTTTAGCAGAGCCTTCACGTAAACATTCCACAGCTTCTTGTGCTTCTTCTCTGTTGTTGCTGACTATTGCCAATTCATCTGCAAATGCTAGGTTTTTTATCATTGTCTTGTTTAGCACGTGATCTTCCTAACTGACTTCCTTTTACTTTTTCTTCCCACAGCTTTATTATTTTGTCGAGAACTGTTTTGAATAAAAGTAGTGAGAAACCACCTGCTTGTCTGACCCCCTGTATGTATTTCAGATGGCTCTGAGATTTGTCCCAAAAATTTTATTTTGGACGTGGTGTCTTTGAGCGTGTGTTCTATCACTGCCCTAGTTGTTCTGTTTATTCCATGCTCTTCTAGTGTGTCAAGGAGAGTCTGCCTGTCAGTGCTCATAGGCCTTCTTAACTACAAAGTTGTTCGCCTGTCTGATCTTCAAGAGTGTTCGTAGGTTCCAAATTTGATCAATACAGGATCTTTCCTTTCTGGACCCTGGCTCGTATTCATCTATCTTTGTATCCACTTGTGGTTCCAATCTGTTCAGCAACACCTTGGACAGAATTTGGTAAGTGACTGGTAATAATGAGATCCCTCTGTGATTATTAGTGTCCTGTCTCCCTTTTTGTGGAATGGGTGAATCAGTGCACATTTCCATTCCCGTAGAATTTTCTCTGTACTCCATACTTCCGAGAGAATTTTATGAATTTGATTTGTCATATTTTGGTCTGTGAGTTTCCATCTCGGCGATAATGTCATCGTCCCCTGGGGCTCTGTTGTACTTTTGTTGTTTTATAACCTCCTCTACCTTTGTGATTGTAGGGGACTTTGAGTCTGAGTTTCGTAGTGTTTTCGTTAAGTCTAATTTTTCTTTGGGCTTCTCAAACTTGAGGAGTTTATCAAAATAACCTTTAAGAATATTGCAATTTTCTCTAGTGTTTGTATCTGGAGACCCACTTGTCTTCTGAAGCAGATATTTGGACGCTGATAACCCATTATATTTTCCTTGAATATTCTGGAGAACTTTCTCCTATCATTTTTCTTGAAGTCTTCCTCTATTTCGTTTAGTCTACTTTCGTCGTATGCCCTTTTCACTGATCTAATATCTTTCGAGGATTGTGTTTGGGTGGAAATCCTGACATGTTTCTGTTGTTCTGTTGCTGCTAAACTTCTTCCGTACCTTAACATTTCGTTCAACTGCCTGCTCACATGTTGCATTCCACCATTTATGTTTGCGTTTCCTAGGAGGCTGATCCCAACGCATTACATTCTGGATTGTCTTCGCCAGGTCTGTACAATTCGCTGTTGCATTCTGATTAATTTCTTCAATAATTTTGTCTTTGTTTACCTTTATGTATTCTGGATCTGATCTTATAATTTTGTTCTGTGTTGTCTTTCTATTCCTTGAAACTGGCCCGGTCTTTACATGTAGCAAGTGTTGGTCGGACTCTAAGAATTTTTTGCGAGTTCTCACATTCAGAATTTCACTTGTATTTTTACTAGTTATGGCTACGTGGTGTATTTGGAATTCTCCCCATATGTTTTGGGCGTTTTCCACGTTGTGGGTTTTCTTCTTGGTTTCTGAAATTACGTCGACATAACTTTTAAGTTAATCTTGTTTTAGCGTTTGTTTGCAGTATGTGGGCCTGTGGCTGCTGTTCAATTTTGTCCTGTCATTCTGGTATTTTGTTTATCATTTCGTCCATATCTTCCCAAAAGTCTTCGATTTCTTGTGTCTCTTCCTGTTGTGATCATTTGTAAGTGCAAGTGCGTTGATGATTGTGTATCTTTTGTTTCCTGATTTGAAGGTTACTGTGGAGATTCTTTCTGATACTAAACTGAAATTTATGATGCTGTCTATGACATATTTGTGTATTGAAAATCCTATGCCAAATATAGTTGGTGTACTCCGCCTTACTGCAGGTCTTCTTTGTATATCCTGTAGTTTTCCATGTTGATATGGTTCTCGTCAGTAAAACGCGTCTCTTGTATTGTGAGGATTTTGATGTGAAATATTTCTAGTACATCAGTAAGCTGTTTAAGTTTGCCTATCTTAACCAGTGTATTGGTGTTGAGTGTGCCAATGAAATGTTTGCGTAGAGGTTTCGAGAAGCTCCGACTCTTCCCTATTTCATGATGTTCCTGACCCCCCAGAATCCGATGACCAGTAAAATACAGTAAATTCATTGGAGTCTTGGGTGTCTTCCCCGTTGTTCGATCATGATTTTCTCAAGTTGAAGACGGTTGTGGTGACCTCTGTTGGAGGCTAAAATTGTTAAAAACTTGATTGTTGTGATCAAGACGTATTTGTAGCAGCCGCACCAACTTTATGAACAGACGCTGACCACTAACCGTTGGACGCCAGAACAGCCACTAATGAGTTTATGCCTGTGTTAGTATTTGGTCCGCCCTATGAATCCCCATTACCACCAATATCTGGAAGGCTTTCCCCTATCCGCGTCCTGGGGAGGCGTCCGATTGGGGCTCTAACAAACCCACGCGGGATTCTAATATAATGATATAATTTAAAATGTTTTGAAACATTGTTCATAAAAACAGCAAAAGTTGAAAAGCACTATTAAAAAATTTTAAGCAGGTGATCTTCACGCCTTCTCAGCGTGGTTCCTGCTACGAGTCACCGTCTCCAACTGTAATCATGGAGCAACTGGTCAGGAGATGATCTAACAGAAATCGAAACCACTTACTTTTTCAAATTAAAATAAATTATTTTATGCGGTCATGACTGTCTTAATTAAATCATTTCCAAAGAAAGGATGAGTAGGTTCGCCTTACAGCCTGGATTTTTCTACAGGAAATCAAGAAGAATGTTTAACTAGTGGAACAATTCGAATTACTAATTAGGAATAAAGTATGTAAAGTAAGAAAAACATCTTCTGGTAGTTATCGTGGTAGGTTATATAAGTTAGCGGATAAATAGCTGCTGTTGTGCTGAGTCCTTATTATGACAACAAATAGTGGTCGATATCGGAGCACCAATACGAATTTAAAATCTCTATAACATTGTCTCGAAAGAGTACTAGATATCAAACATGTGATAGGTGCACCGAATGCTGTAAGATGGAGTCACTTGTCTATGGTAAACGAACCTGCAGGGATCTCTCGTTTGGAAGCAGAAATCGGTCACATGTGTACCCTAAAGTACCAAACCTACAACGTAACTGGAAAGGAAGCCATATACAAACCTCTAATTTCGCAATCTACTGCCTGCAACGAATTTTATTGCCGTCATATTATTTTTTCATGTTCGGTGTACAGTAAGCAATTACATTAAGCTTTGTAAACAGGAAACTAGTACAGTTTGTTTTCTTTCTGATAGGAGTGGAATTTAAACGGACTCTATGCATATGCATCGCTGGAAGTTATGTGATGGTAACAAAAACTGCTGTGTTAGCACAGGACACTTAATTACTTCCGCAGCGCACACGATATATCAGCGACATCTACACTGCTATTTAGTTCTGCAGTTTAAAATGTTTAAGTATTCAGTCTCACACCGTTAAAATTCCAGTTAACTGATCCGTCAAATTTCGTTATTGCTACTGCCGTAAAAATTAAACTGAACGTAACATAGAGGGCCTCAGTCGCAAGACAATGTTTTATCACCACGTTAATACAAAGCTATGTCTTTCCATCGGTTCATACGTTGCAGTCATTCAGACTTTGGACAACTATTTGGATGAATAGGGCTTTTCACCTTCACGTTTAGCCATTTCTAGCTTTAAGATTTCTGTCTATTTTCCTTAATCACTTCAGATGAATAGCAGAATGGCTACTGTGAATGTCTCAAGGTCTATTTCCCTGCTCAAGTCCAACCGGCGGAGCTCGTGTTATACCTCTAATTAACACGTCGTCTACAGGATGCTACACTTTTAACATCCTCCCTTCGTTGAAAAGTTGTAAAGGTGTTCAAGTGGAGTTTGTTAAACAAGACAGCGGAAATATTATATACGAGAGCTATCCACAAAGTACATTACGTTTTGGAATTAAAAATAAATAAAGTATTGGAATTATTTTTACTATATACAGATGAAAGCCACACTTAAATACTACTTTTCTACATAGTTGCCATTTAAATTAAGGCACTTATCGTAGCGATGGACGAGCTTGGAAATTCCTTTGTCGTAAAATTCGGCCGCCTGCGCCTTCAACCACGTGGTTACCTCTTCTTGAAGCTGTGCGTCGTCATCAAAACGCTGCATAGCCAACCACTTCTTCATTGCTGGGAATAAGTGGAAGTCGCTCGGTGCCAGGTCGGGACTGTACGGCGGATGAGGAAACAACTCCCACTTAAAAGATTCGAGAACTTCACGAGTGGCATTTGCCGTGTGGGCCCGGGCGTTGTCGTGAATCAGCAAGACCTTTGAGCCCAACTTTCCCCTGCGCTTGTTTTGTATTGCTCTTCTGAGGTTGTCCAGAGTTTGGCAATACCTTTGAGGGTTTATTGTAGTGCCTCTTTCCAGGAAATCCACAAGAATCATACCTTTTCTGTCCCAAAAGAGGTCACCACGTGGTTGAAGGCGCAGGCGGCCGAATTTTACGACGAAGGAATTTCCGAGCTAGTCCATCGCTACTATAAGTGCCTTAATTTAAATGGCATCTATGTAGAAAAGTAGTATTTAAGTGTGGCTTTCATCTGTATATAGTAAAAAAAAATTCCAATACTTCATTTATTTTTAATTCCAAAACGTACTGTACTTTGTGGATAGCCTTCGGACGAATAGTGAAGGTGGGAATGAATTTCATTTTCCTTCATTGTCTGATAATACGGCTGTTGTCGATCCAGGACTTACAGCATATCAGGATTGAGAGAATCAGTATTCATGTTTCAGGTTTTCGCCATATAAGAGTGAAACTAACGACGAAGAGGAAGAAGGTAATGAAGACAGAGAGAGAGTCCTGCTCCGCCGTGTGGTCGGTTTCCAGTGGCAGGGAACCAACAGAGGTGACCAGCAGGGCACAACCGGGACTGACGAGAGGCGTCACCTAGCGGACACAAGCGCCCTGCTGGTACCAATTCAGCGGCAGAAGAGTTACTGACGCGCTCGAAATGCTCAAAAGTATAGCTTTCCAACTCATGATTCCAAGGAAATGGCATTAATGCACTGTCGACTCACATCAATGTGATCACCTGTCTAATGTCTTATTAACCATCTTTTTGGGGTGGACCACCCTGAGAGGCGCTGAAAGAGTCTGCGAGGTTCTGCAAGGTACCAACAGCAAAGTAGAACCATACAGCCTCTAATGCCGTGTCCAGCTGGGTTAGATTTTTTGACTGAGGATCCGTTGCGCGAACAGGCCGAGCAACGTGGTCCCCCACATACTCGATTGGGCTTAAATCGGGGAGTTCCGTGGCCGGGGAGTACGATGAAACCATCATGGTTTCGAGGCACGCACGTACACTGCGAGCTGTTCGACACGTTGCATTGTCCTGTCGGTAGATTCCATAGCGCCGAGAAAGAAAAAAGTCAGCACGTCCGGGTGGACGTGGTTCCTAAGAATAGGTTAATACTTTTGTTGGTCAACCGTGCTTTCAGAATGACGAGATTACCCAGAGAATGCCACTGAAACATTCCCCAGACCATAACGCTCTCTCCTTCGACCTGGACACTTCCGATGACTGTTGTAGGGGGTTTGCTTCCAGACGTTTAAATCCGACAGAGCTTAAAACGTGATTCATCTGAAAAGGCTACCTGTTGCTAATCAGTGGATGTCAATCTGCGTTACTGGCGTCCAAATTCCAGCCTTCGTCGCCGATGAACAGCCGTCATCATCGGTGCATGAACCAGACGCCTGTTGCAAAAGTTCATCCGCAGAAGCGTTATCTAATCGGGCGTCTGATGCTCAAAAGCTGAACGTCTATTCGCCATTGTACATCTCGCAGCCATCTTTCACCCCTTTCTTCTATGACCTGTGGTGAACCACAGTTGTCTCGGCGCTGATCGATAGCGCCATTTTCAGTTTGGAGGTCGCACCATAACCACGGCGGCACAGGAAACTTAGCCGTTTGGGAAATGCTTCCATCCTTGGCCCGTAAGCCAATGATGATACATTTGCGGACGTGACATAAGTCGCTCCGTTGCCGCTTTACGACAACGATTTCACTGTTTTTTGTGTGTCCCGACATTCTTCATATACCCTTCACTGCTATTGCTGCCACGTGTCACCTGCGGGTGGTTATAGCACGTTGACATCGAATATACGCGGTGGTTACATTAATGTCACGGCACCTTGTAGTACATAAATCATGAGAAACCACTCTGCCATCCACAAGTTTTGTCTTAAGAGGATCTAACGTGCTTTTGAATCTTTAGAATCTATTTGTCTTTATAATTTAGGGAAAACTACTTTCTTTTTATTTTTACCAAAACTGAAACGCAATCCATTTGTTTACAGCCTAATTAATAGTCACACACAACCAGCTCATTTCCAAAACACGATATATATCTGTGTTACACTACCTTCTTTGTTCAAAATAGTAATCTAACAGTTATGACTTCAGCCTTTGGCTACCACTGGAACCTCTGTGTCCCACGATATGCTATCAGAGAACCAGTGGGAATTTTCTGTTTGTTATTGCTATGTATCAGTATTCCACTGGTAAAAGGAAGCATGCTAATGGTTTACAGATTTGTTATAGTTACAGCTTGCCATCGAAGGTTGTGCTGCTTTCAGTATTGATTGTTAATCCTGTTTCACATTGTTGTTGTTGCTGTCTTCAGTCCTGAGACTGGTTTGATGCAGCTCTCCATGCTACTCTATCCTGTGCAAGCTTCTTCATCTCCCAGTACTTACTGCAACCTACATCCTTCTGAATCTGCTTAGTGTATTCATCTCTTGGTCTCCCTCTGCGATTTTTACCCTCCACGCTACCCTCCAATGCTAAATTTGTTATCCCTTGATGCCTCAGAACACGTCCTACCAACCGATCCCTTCTTCTTGTCAAGTTGTGCCACAAACTCCTATTCTCCCCAATTATATTCAATACCTCCTCATTAGTTATGTGATGTACCCATCTAATCTTCATCATTCTTCTGTAGCACCACATTTCGAAAGCTTCTATTCTCTTCTTGTCTGTTTCACATTGTCGAATCGAAACAGTATGCACCTGTAGATAGTCAATCCAATGAACAGGCTTGCAAAGAGGACTGCAGCTGCGCCTTACCTAACAATTACTGTCAATGAATTGCACGCAATACTAAAGTCTGCTGCGTCGTAGAAACATAGAAACTTCGAGAGATGCTATGTTCCACTGATGTGTCTGTTTTCCGTATGTTCTGTGGATTCTGCGCAGTCACCTTTGCGAAATCTGAGATACATATGAATAACCCTGTAAGTGGGGTCAGAAAACGAAAAGATGGTATTTTTTTCATATTATTATTTCTGACTACGATAATAAATGAAATAATAATACATTAACTCAAGATAGGGTAGCCAGTGGATTAAATCCGTGACTCTACTTGTCACCAGTCCAAGCGCATGCGGACCTGGGAATCAACAGTCAGTAACAGGCGGCACATATATAGATGATCTACAGCATGCCAGCGCTTACCCCTCCGTGTCGATAAAACACTCCCGTGAATTCTCACCGGAAGGGACCCCAGTTCATACATTGCACATAACAGACATGTGGAGACACTGTGTTTTCCCTCGCTCCTTATGTGAAACCACCACGCTAACAGCAAGACTTCACAGGCTGTCGCCTAGATACGTAGGGCCCACAATTCCCGAAAAAACCGTTGTCTCGCCTATGCCATGCGTGCTACTAGCTGTACGCAGCACCAGTTCCATGGAGCCTCCTCGCGTGTTCTCTGGCGACGAAGGTGTGTTGCTTGAGAGAGAGAGAGAGAGAGAGAGAAAAGGGGGGAGAGAGAAGAGAGAGAGAGAGAGAGAGAGAGAGAGGGAGGGAGAGAGAGAGAGAGAAAAGGGGGGAGAGAGAAGAGAGAGAGAGAGAGAGGTTTTTTTTTTCTTTATTGTGATTTTTATCACCTTACACAAGGCGGGCTGTCAGCAGCTGAGTACGCCGCTCTTCAGCCTTGAGATTTACAATAAGTAAGACATAGAGGGGGCACAGAGAATACAATCCAAACGGCGGGCAAAACAATGTAGACACTAAAAAACAAAAAAACACGGAGCCGTTCACGCCTGACGAGAAAACATCACTGACACTAGTTGACACGGCGCACAAAACACGGATGATGGCGACGGTACACTTGAACAGTGGCGGCGTGACGGCGAACAAACACTAAACACAAACGAAGGCACACACACGAGACACTGATGGCGACGACCTGCGGCGCGCGAATGTTCACTGTGCGTGTGCGAGTCCGGGGACCTGCCAAGAGAGGGAGAGAGACAGAGAATCTAACCCAATATAATATTAAAACCCCGTCGAAGTACAGGCAAGAACTAAATGTCTTTTACTAGTTGTTAAGGTTTCTCTGTACCAACTATGAAATTCCATTGAGTGTAAAAAAAATATATTAATTACAGTCCGGGGACCTGCCAAGAGAGGGAGAGAGAGAGAGAATCTAACCAAATATAGTATTAAAACCCTGTCGAAGTACAGGCAAGAACTAAATGTCTTTTACTAGTTGTTAAGGTTCCTCTGTACCAACTATGAAATTTCATTGAGTGTAAAAAAATAGATTAATTACAGTGATAGTGATTAGGCAGGTCATACAAGATCTAGCGTGTCCATGCTGCTTGGTGGTACTGCACACAACTATACCTACTGGCGGATAAAATTCATTCACGTGAGGTAAACTGCAATTGGGAAATTTTCAGCAAATGTAGCTATGCTGCAATGTCGTTGCATCCCATTCATGTTCATTCGACATAAACATACATTTTTCCTACTCATGATCGATTAGGCGCGTGAAAATGAGCTAAATGTCTCCCAGACAGCAGGGCCATGCTACTTTATCTTTTTTAAAAGAAATTTCTATCATTTCTCCTGCTGTAACGAAGTTAATATTTCCTGTTTACATATGCGGCGTGGAGTACATTATTTGAGTATTGTTTGGAACACGATGTGCAGTGAGTTTCGAAGCATACGTAACAGATTAACTCGAATTTCGAACAAAATTTGAATTACATTTATAATTTAACTTACTACATGATGTGTCTTTGCATAGACGGTGTGAGATACCTCTGAGAGTCTACATACAGTACGCGAAAGAGCTTTTTCCTCTTCTTGCAGCAATATATTATATATCGCTGAAAAAACGAAGGGTGCCAAGTGATTGGCCAAATTCGCAGTGAGTCCGACAGATGCGCATAATTATAGACTGGAATCGATGAAGTCAGTCTGTTGTGCAATTATTTTTCGTGCTCACACGTTATGACGTTTCTTTAAAACTAAATTCATCTCTTTCACAATCAACATGTATTATAGCGAAACTACTCTCGTACTAATCGTTTTTCAGATCCAGTACGCCATAGACACAGGTTCCCAGGTTAATGTCGTGTTCCTTGACTTTCGGAGAGCATTCGAAAAAGTTGCTCACTCTATCCATCCAGAGACCAACGCATAGTTCATAGAGGGACCAAATAGATGAATGCAAAGCTGTTGAAATCTTGCCCGTTGTATCACCATAAGAGTAGTATAATGTAGTTATGTGATCAACGGCCGGTTCATGGAGTGGCAGTTGACTCTAACCGTAAATAAACGAAACGTTCTGCATTGGATTAGATTAAGCTGTAGGCGATAAATCACTGTAAACAGTCACAACTGAAAAATACTTAGAAACGACTTAATGTGAGACGACCACGTAAAATTGGTTGTCTAAAAAGAAGGAGCAATGTTGAGAGCTGTTCTAAACACTTGGGGAAGTAGGACTCATTTACGAAATAAGTGGCTTACAAGACAGTCCATTAAACTCAAGGTGTGCAGGACCATAAACTCTATTTCTTTTAATATTACGGCCGTATACCTTACGGTTTCTTAAGACTGAACACGGCACACTGAAGCTATAGCAGTTGGTCTGTCCTTTTAAACACACGGACGGCGCACTTCAGTATGTGAACAATGACACATAAGTGCCAGAGACGTTGAATATGCATAAATAGAATCTGTGGCTACGTGGGCTACGTGGCTACCAGAGCTGTTCGTACAGTAATGTATGTTCCGTCGCAATATGGAAAACACATTGAAAATTCGATAATGCTTTGCACAAATGTATTGGGCAGTGTCTGTAGTATGTCCGTTGATCGTGTCACGTCGCTCATGTCAGTTCTGAGAGCACGGTGACCACGTAAACTAGTGTCCCCAACCAAGTATGAGGACGGGAGATTTCGCCTGATGTCATGTAGCCCACGTAACATAACTGTCGTGAGTTTCCTTATTCATGACAATTCTCGGCCGTACTCTGCAGGAGCGTTGAAAATGCTCCTATAGCGTTTTCAGTGGGAAGTGTTCGATCACCCGCAATACAGCCCGTAATTGGATCCGCCTCAGTTTCATTTCTGCTCATACGAACCGCTGGCTATGAAGACAAGATTATAGCATAGAAACGAGCTACAGACCAGCGTGGATAATTGGCGGAAAGTATAGACGGCTGTCTTCTATGACGAGGGTATTTGGAAAGTTGGTACAACGCTACAACAGGTCTAAGTCGGAGCGGCAACTATGTAGAGTAGTAGCTGGAAGGTGTAGCTAACTTTTTAAAACAAAACCTCTTAGATTTTCACGATTGTTTCCATTTCGTGACCGATTAGACCCTACATTTCGAAGAGCCCTGGTATGCCGTGATGTCGATGTAACACTATGAGCTGCACTACCGAAATCTAGTGACAAAATTATTGCGCAGTGATATCATGTCGTTTGACTAATTCTTGAGTCTGGCTCATCAGTCTGGGATCCTCACCAGGTAGGATTAAAGAAGATATAGAAAAGATCCAAGGAGATAGGAATTATTTATTAAGCATGATAGCTTAATGTAGGTCCTCAACAGAGTTAGTGACTGACGCTGCAGGTCTGGGTACTGTGCATCACGAAGTGGTTTGCTGATGAAATCCCAATAAGGGTCGGACAACATATTTTTCCACTCACATACTCCTCGGGAAATGACCACAACGAGTAAATAGGAGAAATCAGAGCCCACATGGAAGCTAACCAACAATCGTTTCACATACCATTCATGAACACCTTCAGCTATAAACCTTACGGTTGCTTGCGGAGTGTGACTGTACAGAGTTATTCGTAACTATCTCTTAAAGTTTTAGAAGAGCACTCGACGAAAACAACAAGTCACACAGAAATATAATTCGTACCAGTAGATATAACGTCTGTCGAAGATTCAGTTCGCCATATGCGCCATGATGTGATTGCACAAGGAGGAAGGAGTGTCAAAACAACACGCAGACGTATCATCCACCCCGTGTTCTCAAATCGAACTAGTTCGCGCCTGCGCATAGGAAACACAGTTGTAAGGTTTTTCGTATATTTTCTGTTTTTGTAAATAATTCTCCTTTACTATACTGGAGCAAAGATGCATGAGCGCACTGCACGAGTATTGGATAAGGTCCTTGACTCTGTGTTTAATGTAATCTGTGGTGCGCTTGTTTCCCAGTCAGTTGTGAAGCGCTGGAGCTTTCTTATTAGAGGTGTTGTAGCGAGTAATTGAGTGTTCAGAGGAGGAATATGATATTTGTGAATCTGGTTCAAATTACGGGGAATACTTTATTGTGAAAGTGACAGCTTGTTTGTAAAGCTATTTTATTGATTGGACTGATGGAGAAGAAACTTGCTGGCAGATTAAAACTGTGGGCCGGACCTAGACTCGAACTCGGGACCTTTGCCTTTCGCGGGCAAGTGCTCTACCAACTGAGCAACCCAGGAATGACTCACGCCCCGTACTCACAGCTTTACTTCTGCCAGTATCTCGTCTCCTGCCTTCCAAACTTTACAGAAGCTCTCCTGTGCAGGAGTTTTACTCTGCCGGGAAGTTTCATATCAGCGCACACTCCGCTGCAGAGTGAAAATCTCATTCTGATGAAGAAGACTTTTGGAGGAATATTTCGAGGTAACTCATGCACGTGAAAGAATGAAATGTTTGTTTGTCGGGACTATTAATTGAAGGAAATCTTTGTCCCTTGGATAACTAATAATATTCATCATTTGTATTTTGGTTTTATTATGTCACAAATTACGCAGGTGCTTGAAATGTCTGCAATATTTTAATGAGAGAATTTCGCAATTGCTAGAGTCTTCTTATGTTGTTCAGTCTTTTTGACGATAATCAGAGCTGAGATTTTCTCGAACAATTTTCTTTAAAGTAAAACCGTCCTCCATCTTCCTTAATAAAGTTTTGAATGTTCTGTCGAATGTCCATTGCACCATATGCTACGTGCAGACACAGACTGTTCCTGACAAGTAAAGAAAAAGTTAGAGCAGATCATTTTGTTTTTCTGATTTCAGTTTGTTTTCGACAAATTCAGTGCACCGGACACAAAAACGTGTGCTGAGCGCGAGTTAAGTTACTTTTATTTCGGGGCCGATCCTAATTTGCATTCTTCTGAGTAAACAGTACGTAGTCAGAATTTACTGGTGTTGTGCTAAGCAAGCAGATTAGTATACAGTGAAGAAAGTAGATTATCTCAAACTGTTATTTTCTACCATGTTGTGCAGGTTTTTATTTTGTGGATAATTCGAGCCAGAAACTGCATTTCATGTAACGTAACTTTCATAACGTACTTCAGTATTCAATTTCACCTAAGTAGTTTTCATTGAGTACGCAATTAGTTCCTTTTGGGATTTAATTAGCTTCATTTTCATTATTTAAAATTCATCATTTCACTAAGATTGATGTTTCACGACACTGTTCACATGCGTAACACATGGCCAACCAACAGTCAGTTTTTCTCAGCAGATGCATACGGTATCTAAAACACGTGTTACACGAGAAGAAAGTTTTTTTAAATAATTCTCAGTATTTTACATATACACCATTTACATAGAAAGCTTACACAGTGAACAAATTTCCAAAGCGGATTCCTGTCGCACCTTCTCGGGCAATTCGCGCCAGTGACTTCAATGAATCGAAGTTTGCCAATCACAAATGGTGCCGGCATTGAGCATCTGCAGTGTGAGTTGAAAAGTACATCCAACAATACGTGTTTATTTTTTGCACATTTGCAGTTTTCATGCGGGCGTCTCTTGATAATGCTTCTGATTAACATAGTAGATTTAGTGCTTCGAATGTCTGGCAGCGAAGCGCCTGCTTACAGACTACCAGCTTAACGGATGTGTTTAGCAGGCAGCCTGCGCTCCGGGCGGCGTAAGAGGCGGCAGCAGATTAGTTGTATTCAACGCAACCATTGATTCCCGGAGTAAATTACCTCAGGATGGATTTTGCGGCGCTGGAGGAGGAAGATGGCGAAGGAGGACGGCACAGTACGGAGGACAATGTCTCCAACCGAGTGAATGCAATAATCAACGTGATTCAGGAGCCTGATGAGCGGCAATAGCCTCTCGCCCGTACTCCAATCCGTCATTTCTGGAACCCATTGTCCTTCCACTTCATACCTCCATAGCCACTGCTATGTGGGGGCGTTATCTGATCGTATATTGTCGTCCTTGTTGGCCATAGAATTCTGGCAAGTACAGGGTGGCAATTAAGTCTCGACCCAATTCTAAGAAATTGTAGATGTGTTTCCATAATACACACTTATAATCTACTAGCTGACGAACCTGGCATTGCCCAGGTGTTGATTATACAAGTTTTCTAATAGAAACAAAACAAAAAATGAACTGTAATTGTGGTGTAATACTGAAAAAATTTCATTTTCAAGTGTTCGAAAGACCACCTCTGAAATTACGAAAGAGTCGTACAAAGAAATATACATAATGTACGATTGTTTAAGTACGTATCCAAATTAAGAAACTAATGTGAAAGATAAAAATCCTCTGTCATGTTTATTTAAATGGGAATTTTATTATAATGAATACTTTTAGTTATTTTTCCAGGAGATACCATGAATAAATTGTTGGGTGAGCCCAAAACTGAGCAAGCAACATAAAGGTGTCCATAAGTACAACTTATAGATGTCAAATCCACAATGCATATTTGATACGCTGACAGTGGGACTCGTTAATTGTAATAGCACATGCAAGTCTACAACGCAGTTTTGAAAACGCCTCTATAGCAAAACCTCTTCATAACTCCATAAGTCGATATTGCTATCTCCTACAGTCGTTTGCGCTTCGCAGTTGAAAACTGTCGAGAGCGCTACCAGGTGTCAGGGATTTCCTAAATTGACTCGACCATATGAAGTGTCTTCGCTGTGAGTAACAAAAGCGTTAAAATTTCGTGCATTAAAGCACCTCAGTATTTATGAAGTCAAATCTCCTGAACTATGCTTTATACAACGATATATTTATGTACTAGGGTCACTCCAAAAGAAATGCAAACTATTTTTTTTAATCCATCTTTTATTCTACGTGTCTGAAAGCTTCACAGTGTGTAGATACATCCTTTAGGAACAATATTTTCATTTCTCCACATAATTTCCATCCCTCTCAACTGCCTTACGCCTTCATGGAACCAGCGCCTGTATACCCGCACGGTAAAATTCTGGAGCAACTAGTTGGAGCCACTGTTTGGCAGAGTCATCATCTTCAAACCTTGTTTCACGAAAAGAGTCTTTCAGTTTCACAAAGAGATGATAATCACCTGGAGCCACGTGAGGACTGTAAGGCGGGTGTTTCAGTGTTGTCCATCCGAGTTTTGTGGTCGCTTTCATGGTTTCTTCACTGACATGTGGCCATGCATTGTCGTGCAACAGCAAAACATCCTGCTTTTGCCGATGCGGTCGAACACGACTCAGTTGAGCTTGAAGTTTCTTCAGTGTCCTCACATATGCATCAGAATTTATGGTGGTTCCACTTGGCATGATGTCCACAAGCAAGAGTCCTTCGGAACCGAAAAACACTGTAGCCATAACTTTTCCAGCAGAAGGTTTGGTTTTGAATTTTTTTTTTCTTGGCTGAATTTACATGATGCCACTCCATTGATTGCCTCTTCGTCTTTGGTGAAAAGTGATGGAGCCTTGGTTCATCACCTGTCACAATTATTCCAAGAAATTCATCTCCACTATTCTCGTACTGTTCCAAAAGTTCGCTGCATACCGTTTTTCTTGTTTCTTTGTGAGCCACTGTCAACATCCTGGGAATCCACCTGGCACAAACCTTTTATAACGCCAAAACTTTCAGTATTCTGCAAACACTTCCTTCCCCTATCCCAACGTAGCGTGACAATTCGTTCACTGTGAAGCGTCTGTCAGCAGTCACCAATTCGTTAACTCTCTGCAAATTGTCAGGAGTGTGTGCAGTTCGAGGCCTGTCGCTGCGAGGACAATCCTCAACATTGTCGTGCCCGCTTTCATCACGTAACCCGCTTGCCCACCGACTAACCGTACTGCGATAGAAAGCAGCATCTCCATTCACCTTATTCAACCTCTTGTGGATGTTTTTCACTGTCTCGTTTTCAGAGCACAGGAATTCTATAACAGCACGTTGCTTCTGACGAACGTCAAGTGTAGCAGCCATCTTGAAGACATGTTGTGACAGCGCCACTCACGGGAACAGGTTGAACTAAGTTTGAAAACAAGCAGGAAGGATGTATATACACACTGTAAAACTTTCACATATACAGAATGAAAACTGTATTTTCACAAAAATAGTGTGCATTTCTTTTGGAGTGACCCTCGTAGGTGCATTCAGTCGCATATTTAACTACTGTCTATGAAATAAGTTGCGATTAGAGCTACCAGCAAATAAGTAATCAACTTAAACGTCATGAATGACGAGGCAGTTTTTCAAACATATCATTGTTTGTGAGATCATATCTCCTAAACTGTGACAGGTAGGTGATTCTCACCCCACGGCGATAGTAGCGATATATGTTTCAGGTTTGGTTGAAATCGGTCCATTGGTTTAAGGGACGTGTGCAACATACATACATACGTACATTAACTTTTATAACATGCATGGATTTCCGTGATAAAGGGCGCCATATTTTTTCAGGATTATTATGAATATTTTTTACAACCGAAGATTATGTAACTTTCATTAGTGCGCAGTTGCTCTGCATAGCCTGATGAGCCAGAACTTTATGGTTACCTATCAAACAGCCGGTATGTCCACCTTTGACACGTCGTGGCATGGAAACAACGAGGTCTGGTAGGTCGCTGGAGGAAGTTGGCATTACATCTACACACACACAAGTCACCTAATTCCCGTAAACTCCGTGGAGGCGCCCCGTTGAATCACATCCCAGATGAGTTCGATCGGGTTTAGATCTCCCGAGTACGGAGATCAGCACATCAATTTGAAGTCACCACTGTGTTCCTCGAACCACTCCATCAATCTCGGCCTTGTGACATGGTGAATTGTCTTGCTGAAAAATGCCACTGCCGTCTGGAAACTTGGTCGTCACGAAGGGGTCCACTGCGCGATACTTCTTGGCCATCATGGTGCCTTGCACGAGTTTGGGGACGCCCACACGAGTGTTCCCCAAAACATAATGGAGTCACCGCCAGCTTTCCCCGTCCGCAGTGGAGGTGTCAAGGAGCTGTTGCTCTGGAAGACGACGGATTCGTGCCCTCCTATCGGCATGATGAATAAGGAATCAGGATACCTCGGACCACGCGACGTTCTGCCATTGCACCAAAGTCCGTTTTCGATGGCCACGTGCCCATTTCAGTCGTAGTTGTCGATGTCGTGGTATTGATATTGACACCTAAATGGGTCGTCGGTTGCGGAGTCCTATCATTAGGAGTGTTTCGTGCACTGTGTGTTCTGACACACTTGTACTCTGCCTAGCATTAAAGACTGGTGTTAGTTCCGCCACAGTTCACCACCTGTCCCGTTTTACTTGTCTGCTCAGACTACGACATCCGATGTCTGCAATCAGCAATGGCAACCCAACCCCACATCTGGACGTGATTTCCCCTTGATTTCACCACGTTTTGAAGACACCCACCACAGAACTCCTCGAACAACCGAGAAGTCGTACAGTTTTCGAAAAACTCGCTCTGAGTCTCCGGGCCATTACAACTGGCCCTCCGTCAAACTAAGATAGATCGCGTGCATTCACATTCTACACACGGTCAGCAAGCTCAGTGATACTAAATGCACCATGTGTGTGTATGACTAGCAGTCATTTCTGGACAGGTGACACTGCTATCGCCCGGACGGGTTTATATCGTTAGAAGGTCGGTGATCATAGTGCTCTGGCTGATCAGTGTATTTTATGAGCTGGTGCAAAACAAGTTCACTCGGTAGTTTTACAAGCCATCACCAACAAAAGCAAAGATACTGTTAATTGGTATTGAGTTCCAGAGAACTGGAATCATTGTCGATTTATTGCGCTCCGGGAGACTTCGACATAAACGTACCAAAATCAGTGATATTGAAAATTTTACACTTACCCTAAAGGAGAAAACCTTACTACGTTCAGGAGCTTCACAAATTAGACCATGAATACTTGCTGCTCGCCAAGCTGCACATTACTATTTCATAGAAGCTGCACCTAAGGAACATTTCAAGGATTCTTTAACATGCTCAACTACTGCATATGAGGTAAAGAGCAACCTCATGCTTGCACGGAATGGCAAAGAGATACACAAAACGTAAAAATATACCTTGACTCACAAAGACTACAGTTTATGGGCCCTTCATATTTTCAGAAGAGACAATTAAAGGAATCGTTTACCTTCATACGCTGCAACAATTTTTGCAATCACAGCGCCGGCAAGTAGACATTGCTGACACTTTTGTTCATTTTGCTCTCATGCCGAGTGAGTACCTAAATTGATACTCAGCAGATACGAGCAAATAGGTAGACGTTTAGGAAGGCTGTGACCATCACGTTCACCTCGTGCAAATGGATCGAGAAATTATAACCATCATGTGTTGCAACACACACCGAACTCATTATTCGCGGTAATTTACCGTCGCGAAAATACTAACAAATGACATAAAACAATTTCAGATACTTCACTGCATTCATACGGATATGGTTTTATGTATATAGACTGAAGAGGCGACTGAAAATATGTACCAAGACTGGGAATCGAACCCAGGTCTCCTGGTTACTAGGCAGGTGCATTAGCCACTAAACCACTTTGACACAGCGGTTCAGACAACTTCACGGATTACTCTGGCACGTCTCCCTCCTCTATCCAAATTCTCACTGCCGCCCTGGTCTACTTTAAATTCCCCCTTACAGTCCGCCCCTGTTAGCTGAGTGGTCATCGCGCGGAATGTCACGCCAAGGGGCCTCGGTTCGATTCCCGGCTGGGGCAGGAGACTTTCTCCGCTCAGGAACTGGGTGTTGTGTTGTCCTCACCATCATTTCATCCCCACTCTGACGCACTAGTCGCCCAATGTTGCGTCGAATGCAATAAGTACTTGCTCTCGGCGGCCAAACCACCCCGAATGAGGGACTCCCGGCCCACAATGCCATACGGTCATTTCATTTTTCCCTCTTACAAACGAATAGAATTGTCGAGGCTTTCCGTGTTCTGGAATAGCACCTCAGCATCGAACGTAAATAGGGTATCCAGCCTGAAACTCAATTGCAGATACTTATACAAATAATATTTTACTGGTCTCATACAGATTTGATTTTGTGAATATATCTACCATGTCATTTCATTTGTATAAGTACTCGAAACTGGGTTTCAGGCTGAAGCCCCCATTTACGTTGGATGCTGAGGCGCTATTCCAGAATATGGGGAGCCTCAGAAATTCCGTTCGTGTGTAAAGGAAAATTTATAGACGCGTGGCAATGATAATTTGGGTCGATGAAGGCGACGTGCCAGGGTAGTCCGTGCAGTTGTGCGAACTGCGCAGTAAGCAGAAGACCCAGGTTCTATTCCCGGCCTTGCTACAGATTTTCATTTGCCACTTCAACCTGTGTACATAAAAAATGTATTAACTCTATGCCTGGCAATTTTATGTACTGTTGGCACTCTGTATATAAGCTCAAAATTGAGCACGGTGGATTTAAAATCAGAATCAGCACACCACAAGTACGGAAATTAACGAAGACTACCTAGCTACATCCGGAGAAGGTGCATACACCTTAGGGATCCTCAATAACAACTTGAAAAACCGCCACTATACTATGTTACTAAGTGGTTATACCGGATTATGGTTCATTAGTTCACATACCGGTTGCAGGATATTTAAAGACTTCCAGGGACAACAAAATTTTGATTTTCAATATTTGAAATACAGTCGCAGTCTACTTATTAAAAGTTATAGTGCTGTGTTACGGATTTAACACAGTAAGATTAGTGTTAGAAACTGTGTATGTATCTTGAGGCAGCATTCACTTACCAACCAAGTAGCCATATTATATTATTGTAGTCGGTGAGAGCGAGAGCACGTAGTGAGTTGCAGGAGACCTTACATATAATTTCATTCTTTTAAGAGACTTTTTGTCGCTAATAACATCCACAAAAAGATGAAACAAAAATGTGTATCGCCTACCACATTTTCGATGTTCGTCCAGTAAAACTGCCGCGTGATTCATGACGTTTTAATTTTTTACTTGATTAGTATTAACTCTATGGGCGCCATATTTTGTAGACATTATTCACATATACCACTGAATTGACGTGCACAATTTATCATTGTACGACACACAGTTCAGAAGATACGACGTCCTAAGCAGTGAGATGCATGAAAAACTGCCGCATCATCTATGGTGTTTTACTTTATTACTTATTTACTATTAATAATATTCGCAAAAAAAAATGTCATGTGATATTCACACACATCACTGGATGCACCTGCAAAATGATATCACTGCATAAGAGGAAATCAAATGAAAACCGAACACTCGCCACAATGGGATTATGTAATTGTTACATTCAAAACTAATTATTATTTACATTTTATCGCCTTCATTGGACCACTCTAGCCAACTTTACACAAAGAATTTTTCAGTTTCCTGTCAGCCCAGTGCTTCTTCATTCTCTCGGATCTCATCCTTCTCTCTTCATCGGAAATCACCCTTCCTACTGTCTGTTTGTTGATTCTCGTTTGCAGTCTGGTGTTCTTGTCTGTGAGTTTCCTGATTTCGTCAGTTTTGTTTCTTAGGTCATCCAATGTAATCCTTAGCTCATCAATATCTTCCTTGATTTCTGTAATCCACTTAATGTTGCACTTACTATTCCACTATTTTTCTATTATTCTCCTGATGATCCTGTTCTTTGTTGTTCTGATTTGATGTCCGAAAAATCAAATGCGTTTCTTCCTGATTGTACGCACTACCGGTTCTATTTCCTTGTAGACTCTTTCATTTGTAGCTACTCTCTAGTGTCCATCTTCCAGGTACGATTTGTTGATGCACGTTCTGATCATTTTTCTCTCTATTTTGAGTATTTTGTCTATTTGTGCAGCATTAGTTGTTTTGAAGATGATTTGACTTGCGTATGTTAGTGCCTGTTTTGTAGTGTTTTAATTTTGTTGCTATTGACAGGCTCTTTTTTGTTTTAGGTGTTCTTCGTGATATATTGTGCACTAGTCAATTTGTTTATTATGTTATGCAATGTTGGCTTTTCATTGAGGTTATATGTTATGATTTGTCCCAGATATTTATATTTATCTACAATTTTGATTTCTTGGTTTCCCATGGTAATTTTGTTTATGAGTGGTGGGTCAGTTAACGTGATGACTGTTTTTCCAAAGGATATTCCAAGACCAATGTCCTGTGCTATTTCCTGTAGTGAGATAACTTGTTGTTTGGTTTCCTGAATACTGTTGGACAAAGGACCAAGGTCATCAGCAAATCCTAGATAATTTAAACGTATGTTGTCTCTGGGTCTTGGGTCAAAACTAATTATCACACGCTTTAAGACATTTATCCCACTGGGAAATGAAAGATCAATTTCTGCTTCTTAAAGGCGGTCAGCCACTATCGGATCCACAACTCCACTCAACCTGCACTTCCTCATCCCACTGAAACCTACGTGCATGCGAGTCTTTCTTCAGTTCATCAAAGATGTCAAAATCAAAGGGTGAAAGTTCCGGGCTGTTCGAAGGAGGTTGCAGAGTTTCCTATCCAAATATCTGAAGCGTAGCCTTCGTGCGATTGGCAGTGTGGAGGCGGGAGTTATCAATGCAACCGAATGCTTGTGTCCGGCAGCATTCCGACAGCCCGAGGGGAAACGAAAAAGCCAGCAGTGAAACATCTCACATCTGCCCCGCGAAAGAAATCCAAAACTCATCATACAAGTCTTCGAGTGCACGGGCCTCTGGTAATCGATTTCCTCCAGTGGCAATCGTTGAGAAAACACTTCGCGGTAACTGCGACGCGTTATAAACTCAAGAAGCCCAGGAATGCTGTCGGACGGAATCATCCTCCCCCATTGTCAATATGACTAAGGGTACCCTTCAGCAATTTGGTTGGGAAAAACTGCAACATCCTCCGTAATTCCGTAGAGCGGGGAACTTTCGACAGGAGATTTTCACATCGTTGACGACTGAAAGAAAGATATGCTGGGATGTCGTTTTCTGTCGGACTAGGAATTGCAAGAATGGATGCGATGTCAGCGGCCGACATCGTTCTTCGAAACCGAAACTGATCGTCTCGTCTCCCAGTGGGGGTAAATGTCTTAAAACGTCTGGTGATTATTTTCTAATGGAACCATTCCACGGTCCCGTTGTGACCGATGTTCTGTTTTCGTATGACTGCCCCTTATACTACACATAGTTCAGAAGTTATGACGTCATAAACATGGAGATGCGTGTAAATCTAGCTTTTGCTTAATCCGGAAGACAGCAGAAATGCAGCTTCAGACATGACGTTTTACCCTATTAATTCTCTACTATTAACTCTATTCGCAACGTACTTTGTAGACAGTATCCACATATGCCATTTAATACACCTGCAAAATTATATCAGTGTACGATACAAATTTCAGGATTCAAGTAAGGACAACCACTCACGAATTTTCATCGACAGAATAATGATGAAAGAAGCAGAACGATTGCAATACAAAAAAAAGGTCACTCACATACGGAAATTGAAAATTGTGTATCATACAACAAACATTTATCGGCAACGCTCTTAAAGAAATACAGGAAATAGGATTCTCATAACACGCCAACGCGCTGATTTTCATTACATGGTTAAGCGTGTCAGATATGATGTAAGGGTCGCACACAGTGATTTTTAATTCTTGCTTTATTGTTTGGTAATTTACTAATGATAGATAGTGTAACCGTTTCTAAATTTCAACCCCGTGTGGCGCCATCATACAGGCTGATTCTGTCAGTGACGTGATAGTTTTATGAAATCGTAACTGAAACGATCGTATAATTTTTTCTAAATTACAGCTTGGTTTAAATGTTTCAAATAAATATCCTTTTACGATAGCATAAAAATTCCTGTAACAGTGCTTTATATACACTGTCCAGTTACACTAATGTGACCACCTGTCAAAAGACTGATCAACCACGTTTTGCAGCGTGCACCGCGCTGAGACGCGCAGGAAGAGAGTGAATGAGGTTCTGAAAGGCGCCGACAGGGATTTGGAGCCCTGCTGATACGATGCAGTGTCCATCTGCGCTATGTTTCTCGCCTGAGGATCCATGACGCTAACAGTACGATCGAGGTTCTAACATTCTGCGCGTTGTCTGTTTGTTCTAAGTCGTGTCTCCCTACCACTTTCACGCAACGACGCTCTGAGCGTGTTTTTTAGGGAATTGCCTAGTTTGAGCCTGGGATCTGTTGCTGGTAAGGAGACGCCAGACCACACATGACATGTAGAATTCAGAAGAGTTCAGTGAGACTAGCGATGATATAATCAAATACTTAATGATTTCAGCGTCAGCTCCACTGCACTCCCTGTAAAAGAATCTTAATACTAACTAAATTTAGTGGAAGGGGTTCAAGGCTTTCCTATTTTTTAGTTAGCTGGTAAAATAACGTCGAAAAAGTAGTTAAGTTTACCATTGGAAATTTTATTCTACTCACAAAACATTGTTTATAAATTGCACTATTGATGAATTATTTTAATACAGGATGATAAAAACCAACTGCGTTCAACAAAAATGTGAACCAATATTCCCTGAATGGGTTTCCAAGTTCTATAATAGATCGAAGAATGACCTATGCCATATCACAACTATAATCTAGATTTAAGTTAAGTTTCATAAAAGAGAAAACTATCAAAATGGTCTACAGTGACCCTCAATTATCTTTAATTACTTATCTAACTTGTCGTAAATTACAGTTGCTGATGTGGCTTCTCAATAATTATATAACAGAAAAATCATCACGTTTCAGATTTTTACTTCAAGTAGCAAATGTGAACACCATGAGATTTAATTGACGATCGACACTAGTATTACGTAAAAAGGGGATGTAACAGATGAGACTTCTGCAGTTCTGAGTGAAACGTTATGCGCTGTTATGCGGCATCGCATGCGTTCATTACCTTGATGGTGTTTAGACAGTGTCGGGGGGTGGCGGGCGGCGCAGCTCCACACAGCTTGCGTCTCGGAAGCAACTCCCACCTAACTTCTCCTTCCTACAATTTACCGAAGGAGAAACGTTATACTTTTCGTGGTGGGGCAATGTTTTTAACGTTTGCAAAGTAACAGAGACGCGAAAAAGTCTCACGCTAAAACTTGCAGCTGGTGTGGGCCTTTTAGTGTTATCGTAAGATATATACTGTTCTTCTGGAGGGCTTTATCTTTTAACATGGGCTGGGGGGGGGGGGGTGGTCCTGGCGGTCAGCTGCCGCCGTGGGTGTCCGTCCCTTATCGTAGGGCCTCCTAGCCTACACGATTCTGCTCTCGGCTTCCGTTCTGGTTTCTTCCCTCGGAACTGCGTCTGTTTTACGGTGGGAAGGTATGACATGCATTCAGGCATTCTTCTGTTAGTCTGTGGTATTCCATTTGCTCACTCGTTGATCGTATTACATTGGTTAATTTAATGTCAGGATTTATTCGGAGCTATGTGACATACTGCCGGATTTGCTATCATGTCAGGGTTTTCATGGAAGGTGTTGGATTTGCCTGACACCTTACAAGGTAATTTCACAGATTCTCGATTGGGTTTAAATGCGGGGAGTTAGTAGCCATGGGAATACCATAAATTCAGCCTGGTTCTCTTCGAACAACGCACGTACACTGCGACCTATGTGACACATTGCATTCTCCTGCTATCGGATGCCATCATACTGTGGAAAAACAAGCTGCATGTGAGGCGGACATGGTCCCCAAGGACAGGTGGATGCTTGTGTTGATCCACTGTGCTTTCCAGAATGGCGAGACCACGAAAACATTCCACAGACCATAGCGCTTTGGCCTGGGCGTTTCCAACAATTGTTGCAGGATGTTTGATTTCAGGTGTTTGAAGACCGATGGAGCATCATGAGAAGGTCACCTGTCGCTACTCAGCAGACCTCCAATTGCGATATTGGCGTCAAAATTACAGCCTTCGTCGCCGATAAACAGCAGTATGAACGAGGCGCTTCCTGCAGATGCTCATACGCAGCAACATTCACAGAACAGCCGGTAAGGAGACACTGCTGGCAGACTGCTGGCTTATCTGGGCCGTCAGTTGCTCACCAGTTGTACATCTATACGCCCGTGCACACCTCCGCACTCATCGTTCATCCATGTCATCTATGGGCCGTCGTGCACCACAGTTGTCTCGGCGCCGGTTTTGGATGGTGGCATTTTGACATATACTATGTACTTGATCACGACGGCACGCGAAAAGCTTACAAACTTAGCCGTTTCGGAAATTCTTCCACCTTTGGCCTGAAAGCTAATGTTCATGCCCTTTTGGACGTCAGACAAATCTCTCCGTTTCCATATTACGACAACAGCTGCACTGAATTCGCGTCGTCCGAGCGCGTTTTACATATACTCCACTGCTTGTGCTGTTACCTGCCGTTTGTGAGTGGTTACTGGGCGTTGAAGTTCAACATGGGCGGTGGTCACTTAATTAAGACTGGAGCATGTGCACTCATGCTCATAAATTAAGCATAATTGTAGAATGTGGTGCCGCACAACGTGGCACTACACAAAACTAGCACTAAGAGTGTAGCCACACAGGGAACACACACGACACAGATCTGTTAGTCGACGTTATTGGTGATAAGTTGAGAAAACCGTCCCGAAACATATTTGCTACAAAACGCCATTGTTTCCTGCACATGTACCCCGACATCAATAGTGGATATGATTGACATGCACACGTACACAGGCCGCACAAAGGGTTGGCATACTCTGGATCAGGTGGTCGAGCAGCTGCTGGGGTATAGCCTCCTATTCTTGCACCAATACCTGTCGGAGCTCCTGAAGTGTCGTATGGGTTTGAAGACGTGCAGCGATACGCCGAACGAGATATCCCATACGTTCCCGGTGGAGTTTAGGTCTGGAGAACAGGTTGGCAACTCCACTCGCCTGATATCTTCTGTTTCAAGGTACTCCTTCACGATGGCAGCTCGGTGGGGCCGTGCGTTATCATCCATCAGGAGGAATGTGGAACCCACTGCACCCCTGAGAGGTGGTGCAAAATGACGTCCCGATACACCTGACCTGATACAGTTCCTCTGTCAAAGACATGTAGGGGTGTACGTGTACCAATCATAATCCCACCCCACACCATCAAACCACGACCTCCATACAGGCCCCTTTCAGGACATTAAGGGGCTCCGGAACGCCCTATACTTGCAATGTTAAAATAACGCTTATAAATTACATCTTTCCTCACAAAGTATTTGAGGTAGGAAGTTGAACTTTTTACAGATTATTTATTGGAATATGGGCTACAACTTAACACAGGGATTTTACAAAATTTTATTTCAGTTATTAAAGATGATTTTTTTTCAATTGTAATGAAAATTCACAACATTTTTTTGCAATTTTGTATTTATATATTCAAAAATATACAGTTTTTTGGAAAAAGGCTGTGTTAAATTATGCAGAAGGTACTGTGTAACATTTACTGAAAGTTTGAAACAAATATGTTTGGAAGATCCTTAGAAAACATGTAATTAGTATGAGAAAATAAAAGTTTTGGTAATCGAGCGACAAAGATTGGATTAACTTTTTAGTGCATTCCAGGTCCATAGGATGGATTATCTTCATCCTCTGCAAACTCCTGCCCTGTCTGCAGCCCGAAGGCGTTCCTTGTCTAAAGCAAGCATCGCTCGTACCATGTTAGAACCTATCTTCATTCCCATATTTCTAAATACCTTTGGCTTTCCAACATTTCTCCTTTTCTTAAAAGCCTTCAGAGGATTTCTAATAACTTTACTTTCACTCATTATTATACTTCAACAAAACAGAGACTCAAGAAACAGAATTAATTACGAATATTTTCGAGATAACGACAGAGTAAATAAACATGAAACAATCGACAATCACACCAGCGATATATATTGAACCATCACAGGTTAGCCACAACACATACTTTATCTCACATCACTAAAATGTACCTGATGAACACGGACGTTAATAATAACACCATCTGACAGCAGTTTAACAGCGCCACAGTGGGTCACGCCCATGTAGAACACATTTCAAAAAAAATTTAAAAATAGTTGTAGTCTTCGGAATTGAATAAATTATATATCTATTAAAAGATTCAGAAAACGTAAAAAAGTAAAAATTGAACTTTTCATGATTTTGAGCCTTTCCGGAGCCCCTTGAGGGATTGGTATCTGGTTCCTGGTTAACGCCAGATGAAAACCCGGCTAGAATCACTGTTCAGACTATACCTGGACTCGTCCGTGAACATAACCTGGGACCACTGTTTCAATGACCATGTACTGTGTTCTTGACACGAGGCTTTACGGGCTCTCCTGTGACCAGGGGTCTGTGTAATGCACTTTGCAGCTCTCCGGAGGAAGAAACCATGTCTCTTCAGTCGTCTGTAGACTGTGTGTTTGGAGACAACTGTTTCAGTTGCTGCGATAAGGTGTCCAGCAAGAGTACCTGCAGTACTCCTTGGCCGTGTGCGGGCACTGATTGTGAGATATCGGTCTTCTTGTGGTGTTGTACACTGTGGACATTCCGTACTGTTGCGTCTGGACACGTTTCCTGTCTGCTGAAATCGTTGCCATAAAATCGTGAGATGACACTTTGTGGCACATGGAGAGCCCATTCTACTACGTGCTGTGTTTGGCCAGCCTCCAGTCTCCCTAGTATTCTACCCCTCATAACGTCATCAATATGTGTTCTTTGAGTCATTTTCGACACACAGTCACCATTAGCACGTCTGGAAATGTCTGCACACTTACGCGCTGCACAGTACTCCGTCATGCACCAACACACCTCTGCGTATGTGGACTGTTGCCAGCGTCACCGAACGACGACCGCAGGTCAAATGCACCGCATGGTCATACCCCGAGGTGATTTTAAACCCGCAAACCGCCCACCAGAGCGTTGATTCACCATGTATCAGCATCATCCTTAATTTATGAGCATGAGTGGATAATGGAAATGTGTAATATCAGATGATCAGGAAAGACTTTTGAAGTAAGAGCTTAAGCAATGCAGGTGGGTTCGTGTACTGTTAGAAAGTCTCAACGGAGATACTACTGAGAATGATCATTTTGTATGTCACCTTTTAGTTTCCTGGATATTTTCAACAGAAGTGATACCTGCTCAGTGCTGGAAGTGAAAACTTATTAGGTGGCTAACTGTAATCATGGGGAGGCAGATTTTGATGCAAATAGTCTGATCACCTCTATTCAAGTGAAATTATCTGTGAGTATCCGTATTACAATAACACAGCACAGCACACTTAGTCTGCAGTTCTGCCCTATGTTGGAAAGTCATAGGACAACCATGTAATTGCTTATAATGGGCATAACATGTCATAACTGTGAATTTCTGTTACCAATCTGACAATTTTATGTAGAATCTAAAATAAAATTAAACTGGTTTCATAGTCTCCCTTCCACTTATGTCATTCATTCACAGATTAATTACTTTTTTGTTATTAATATTTGCAATAACAGGCTTGTTTGTAGTGTTTATCGTGCATTTGCTAGAAAACCTTAATACTACGAATAGCTGTGCCCCCCAAATCCTGGTCATAGAATGATCGCATGATCGTACGCCTAACAGGTCGGAAACAAGCTGTCCTTTCCGAAGTCCAACCGAAACCACATGAGTAATTGTGCTTCTACTACTAAAAACGACTATCTCCACTCCTGCTCAAATTCAAGTACGATAATACGCATCAATTTTGATGAAATGAATTTCCAGTCATTGTAACACTGGAAGTGTTAATGTGGCCACTGTTCGCCAAATTCCGAAAGAACACCAAGACGTAATACAAAATAACACAGTCACTAGTCCCCTGTTTCAGTACATAACTAATTAGTTACGTCAACAACGGGAGCCGTTGCTAAGCAACGTCCATACTAATTACAGCCTAAGGGCGGGGCTTCGATTGCTGATGTGCATCACGTAGCGCCTTTGGAGGCTAACGAGGGCTATGAGCCAGTGCTGCAGAAGAAAAAGAGCCTCTCGCTTTCTCGCTGGAGTGCAGCGGTTGTGGAAAGTCGGCGAGCAGTACCGGCGCTGGTGGTTACGCGAAGACTATGCGAACGGCGAGTGTGATGCCTCATGTCTCTGCTGGAGCCGGAGAATCCTTGCGCAGTGAGAGTCACGTAGTCCATGCCCTAGCCAAGCCAGCAGAGGAGATTATTCGAGGTGCCTTGAGAACGATGTTACAACATCAAGAGACTGTTGAAAATGTTACCGGCGTTTCTTAGGTATGTTGAATATAACTAAATTTCTCTTAACGATGTTTTAGCACCGTTAGTGTCTCAACGACTTGGTGGTGTCAGTGGCTTACAACTTGGTCCTAGTCACTAAATGTAGTTTAAGTTTCAGAAAGTCTACTAGTTTCAAACTGTAATTTATATCTGCATTTCTTAAAACATACGTGTTTCCTAAACTTATGTCTCAAAAGAGGGTAATTTCCAAGAATGGTTTCATATCGAAGTAGCGCGGTCCAAACGCTGTACATCGAACGTGCGATACCAAATCGATCATGCGACTCTGCTAGCGGCCATTTGTATGAGTATGATTACGGTAGTCGCTAGAGCAACGACAAAGGAAGAGCGTTACAGAAATACTTGTAATTGCAAAAGAGACGACTGAACTTACTCGTCGTCGGTGTTGTCGTCATGTGAAAGTCCATGTGACTTTTACGCTACGGGAACAACTCCCTTTTTGCCATAGCCTGGGTAAACTCTGCCAATATCAGCAAGAATATGAGTAGCGTGTCATATGCGTTAACTTTTCCCTGCAAACGCAAGTTGTAAAAATAGAGGTACTGAAACGAGTATAGTTCGTCTTTCTGTCTTCGACGCCCATGTCTTTTAATGGAAGACTTCGCAGATTTCCATAGCAGCTCGATGTTCTGCGTCTGCACACTGGGGTCATCCGAAGACACGAACTCTACAGAGTGGTTGACGAACTCGTGGTCGAATCCTTCTGCCGGCCGCAGTGTCCGAGCGGTTCTAGGCATTTCAGTCTGGAACTGCGCGACCGCTACGGCCGCAGGTTCGTATCATGGCTGGGGCATGGATGTGTGTGATGTGCTTAGGTTAGTTAGGTTTAAGTAGTTCTAAGCTCTAGGGGACTGATGACCTCAGGTGTTACGTCCCATAGTGCTCAGAGCCATTTGAACCATTTCTTGATTTGAATCCTTCCGCTTTGAGTATCTTGCAGGACTGAAAACAGTCTGAAATGACTTTACTAACAGGTAGTATGAAGTGCTTTATCAAACACACTAAAGTGATTTTGTCTGTGGACAATAGTCTGACAGCCGGCCGTTGTGGCCGAGCGGTTCTAGGCGCTTCGGTCCCGAACCGCGCTGCTGCTACGGTCTTAGGTTCGAATCCTGCCTCGGGCATGGATGTGTATGACGTCCTTAGGTTAGTTAGGCTAAAGTAGTTCTAAGTCTAGGGGACTGATGACCTCAGATGTTAAGTCCCGTAGTGCTTAGAGCCATTTGAACCAATCTGAATACTTTGACAACGAAACTCTTCCAAGACCCTCGTTCAGTTCCACCAAATACCGTAATATGATCGATTTAACTCTTTGAAGGTCGTCCTCTCTGGTTCTTCCTTCTTGCTATGTGATATTCGTTCACTTCCACAACTTTACTCCGTCCACGAATCGGTATACTGTCGTTCGTCACTGCCACATAACACACTTCTCTGCAAAACCCGAAACAGTCGCACACGGTATTAACAGATAAGTCAGTTTCCGATGCTGCTGCTTGCAAGGTGTAGTCTCGAATCCAGGAAGATAGAAGAATTACGCTGATCTTTAGTAAGCTTTTTAATTCCTGAGCCATGTTAACGAACAACATGTTAAAATAATAACAATGCACACATTTTCATTTTCCAATTTTGTAACAGTGTAATTATTGAAACACAGGTTATTTCATTATCTCAGTGAGGCTCGGTTATTATTAGAAATAGGTGTAAAATCCTTTCCAGACAATAATCACACGAGGAAATGTCAGATTTTTTAAAAGAAATTGATTTTTTATTTTCTTATTTATTTAGTTTTTATTTTCTTGCATATTTTCACTCCCTTCCTTGAGGTGGACAGGATAGGCCACTGGGAGATTCTTTGACCTCCATGCATACTCAGGTTTTTTACATTTGATTATTTATTTGCACGCTATTTCTGTAACTTTTTTATAATCATGTCTTTATATTTTATTGATAATATATATAATAATGAGGAGTTTAATTTCATAATTTTACTTTGTTATTGAGACTTATACTTACTTTTTACCCACTGCTGTGTGCAGCGACTGGTTACTGCAGTATTTCATATTTTGTCGATAATTGGTAGCAGAATGAGAATTTAATTTGAGTAGTTTGACTTATTTTTGAGACATTTACTATTTTCAAATACCACTCTGTGTGCAGCACGTGGTTACTGCAGTTGTTCGTGTTTTATATCCCAGTATTTTTTTGTCCTACGCTTTTTGCTCAGATATTATGTTGATATACAGTAGCTTAATGGAAAGTGGGTTATGAATCACATTAACCTAAAGCCTCTTGTCTTTCATCTAGGTGAGATGGCGTTCCTGCATTTTTTGTTAGACTCAATACTGTGAGAGTCAATTTGAAGAAAATTTTCGTTGTATTTTGTGCGAGTGTTATGATGGATGTATATATTTGTGTAAGGGTTTTCTTTTTATTATTCTGGTTGTAATAAGATCTTTTAGGTATGGGAAGTTATGGAATATTGATCACCGCATCTGCCTGGTAGGTTGACAAGTCGTGTTTGCAATAGTGTTATTGGTGCTGTTTCGTAAACTTCGTTGCTCGACGATCTGTTGCCCATTCTCACGAAGAGACATAGCAGTTTTGTTCCGGAGGAATACTTTTTTTTTCGACTGCAGCCGACATTCCTGCTAGGCCTGGGGCGTCGTTTTCCGACAGTGGTCTAGCGTATCTCTTATACAGGGTTGGACAAATAAAAGTGGCCCGGACGATTGGATACAATTGGACATGAATTTGTGGCAGCATTTATGGAAGAAGAAAAGAGCTACAGTTACTTCCAACAGGATGGAGCCAATGCCCATACAGCCGGTAGAACATTGGAGCTCATTTACACAACCTTCACACCTGTGTTGTTAGCAGAGCTAAGTCTGGTCGTTGCCCACCCAGGTCACAATATCAGTCTGTGTGAGATTACTTTGTGTCGCGAGCCCTCAGGTCTAAGGTATATCGCAACAACCCTCATAATCTTCAATAAATGCAGCAGAATATTTCGGATGAGACTGCAGCAGTTCCAGCAGTCAACCTTCGATCCACCTTCAGAAACTTACTGAACAGGTCACAAAAGAACAAAGAGACGAATGGTCGTCACATTCAACGTCTGCTAAAGTCCGGTTAGTGCTGTATTTCCTTTCTTCTGCTGTGTTTCTTTCTACCTGGAATTTTGTTCTGCGTGCCACTTTTATTTGCCCCACCCTGTGTACGTTTAATGCTGTCTTAGAGCTGCATGCTCGCAGTTTGCCCTATACGTGACGTACTAATCCTTGTCATTTTCGTTATCAGTTTAGGATTTCTTTTCGGAGAGAGTGACACTTTAGGTATTTGTCGTAGTATATGTCAAGATATTTTTCTGAGTCGCTTAGTTGTAGCTGCCTACATTCGTATGTCTCTTTCGTCTCCATTCTTTCTTTTTGTTAGGATCCGATGACGGAAGAGTACCATTTGTGTTTTATTGGGGTTCGGCTTGATTCTGTTGGTGGCCAACAATGTTCCTAGTTTGACAAGATAAATGTTTGCTTTCGATTGTATAGTTTTTCTGTTGTGTGAAACTCAGAACGCACTATCATCTGTATGTAGTGATACCGTTTACTTGTTATTGCTGTATTTGGTAGTTCTGCTGTATTTAGTAGGTGAAACAGTGGGAACAGACTGCTTCCCTCGTACGCCGGCTTGCGGTGAGAAGTAGCCTGAAATTTATTTCCCTATATATACGTACTTCGCAATGCCTTTGACTGATTAGTCGTTAATGATAAGTATCAGTTTGGTGGATAGCTCTATGTTATGTGGTTTCATCAGCAGCCCGTTGTGACATATCTTATAGAACGCTCGTTCGATATCTAGCAATATGGCGACCGTATACTAGCTGTGGTGGAATGCTTCTGTGGTTTCAGTGGATTGTTTTAGTAGCAGATCATTTGTGGAATGCTTTTTCTGAATCCCACTTGTATGTTGGGGGCTATTTGTTTATATTCGCTATATTTCATTAACCGATCAGTCGCGCGTTCGTAACTTTTACTGACCACTGCTAGCAGTATTATTGGTCTGTATGAATTTGGATTTGCTTCTGGTTTATTTGGATTTGCCAGCATTATTACTTTTCCTTTTTTCTTAGATTCTGATGTTGTGTCGTAGGTCATGCGAGAATTAAAAAATTTGGAAATTTGTGGTAAGGTCTTATGGGACCAAGCTGCTGAGGTCATAGGTCCCTAAGCTTACGCACTACTTAATCTAACTTAAACTTATTCTAAGGACAACACACACCCATGCCAATATTTGAATACCATGAGAAGTAGTAGTATCATTGCTTCTTGTGGGCCTTTAGGGAATTGGTTCCTTATAACTGCATTTTTCTTCCACGCGTCATGGCATCTGTTATCTCTTCCTCAGGTATCAGGATTGTCAATTCTTGTTGTTCTGCATTGTCTGTTGTTGGTATGTTGATTCTTTCTTGTACGTTTGCACTCAGAAGTCTTCGTCGAATGTAGGGTCTTGCGTATAAGAATGACTGTCCTGTAGGGTATTTCTGAACACCGGCGCTGTTGTCCTTACACCAGTAGTGGACTCGTTGTCGATTATTAGTCACGGTTCAGTTGTATTTTTCTGTCCTATGAGTGTTTTGAACTAAGGTTAGGGCTTCCCTCCATCTTTGTAGTCTGATAACTGCATGTTTCAGATGGTTTTTCTGTATTCTGAAGTAATTCGTTTCAATCCCTGGTTTTAGTGTGGAATATTTCGACCTTCCTAATTCTGCGCCGATTTGTTTTTTCCCAATGTTATTCATAGTGCTGCTTGCAGTATTTTCGGTGTCCAGTTTTTCATTTCTTTTGTGGGTGTGCTTTCTTCGATGGATTTCTGTAGTGATGTTTATTGTTTGTTGCTGACTGTTTCTAGTTCATGATCGTGTGTGATGGTTATTGGTGTCAGTAAATCCTCACAATTTATGCTTTGATACTTTTCCCAATCTGCTGTTGAGTAATTTCATGTGGTTATTTTTTCTGGTCTGGGTGGAGGAATAGGGGCTGCTTATGACATGAAAGTTAATACTAAGTGGTCGTTTGTTACTGTTTCAGCTTTTTCGTGCTCTGTTACAGTGCCGTGTAGGATTGCTGTAAACTACGTGATCGGAAAAATACAACGGCAGTGGTGCGAGTTGCACTGCAGGCAGTCAATGTACCGTGGGAAAGGACAGTGCAGCACCTGAAGGCTAGCCACACACAGAATTCCTAAGCTGCAGCTAGGAAGTATTAACAAGTCGTTCTAGTAGAGCTATTAATTCGACGAGTCGACCGTTTGTTATTAAAACAAACGGGGTTAAAGGATTATGCTGAAATTGCTGTTACCTGACTTTTTAACCTTTTTTCTTCGAGGGAAGCGTCGTCTGACGAGTCCTGAGTAGCAGCAAAATTTCTCTTGGTACCATGTTAAAATCTGCTGTTGTTGGCAAAAATCATCGGGGCTGATACAACTTTATATCGCTAACCTGTGAATGCAGTTGTAATTTCAACAGAATCCTGAAACCGATTATTATTAAACAAGCAATTGTGATCAGGCCAGGGCAATAGCTTATGAAAAGCTCATTCTCTGTAAAAAAAATCGCTTATTACGTTGTTTTAAACCCAAACGAATTCTCATCTCACCAGCTCTCTATGGCTATTAAAAACTACATTGTTTTATTGAAAAACCGTATAGTTATTTATATATCGTGATAGACAAGAAAGCTTCCCACCTTAACGATATAGTAAAAATGCTTTCTCACTTGCATGCTATCATTAACCAAAATTTTGTTTAAGCATATGGAACCATTTTTAAATATAAGGGATAGTATGAATATTTCAGTATTACAGCATCGTTTCGTGAGAGGAACTGCATGTACTACTTGCAGTCCATATACTCAAGACTAGAGACAGATACAGATCTACCCTCAAGTTTAAAGACGAATTCATTATGTTAGCTATACTTCATAATCAGCAATGCAAAACGTAACAAGCACCATACACAAACTCATTACAGTTTGTTCTACTTTCTTATGGCGGATTACTTACATTCGATATACCACAGTGATTACGGAAAGTAACGAAACGATAGATGATTTACCATTAAGCTGACGAAAAAGGCCGCAAGTTGCGAAAAAATCAGTTTTTAACCGAATAGTTTCTTTAAGATCGAACGAGAAAGATATCAGAGTAGCTGCCATGCACGCACTTCTGTTCCCGTAGCATAGCAACCTAGTCAGCAGCCACGCAAATATGGGTAAAAATATGTCGTTCATAGCACACGACGCCAACAACACAGCGTGCGACAGCAAACTAAGATTCCCTCCCCTTCTGAAGAAAGGAGTAAACTCGCCCAGTGCTGTAAACGACCACGAGTTTCAGCGTTGGGCCAACTCATTTTGTGCAAACTCTACAACAATAAACACATCCATACTGTCGTCATCTAACCAATAAATGCACTGGAACTGCTTTTTATATTCCGAACAGTCCAAATACGTTCCTAACACATTGTTTATGTCTTGTTTACGGTACTGCCCATTGATATACATAATGCACTGGACTCCATTATACACATTTGTGGATCGTTGGAAATGGCATTCGGTATTTCTGCCTAAAACTGATGTGTCGGCAGCTGGGCCAACACCTTGTAGATAGAGGTGGCTTAAAAAGGCACGCGAGACTAACGCAGACGGGCGTGAAGTACTGGAACAGGATACGTAATTAATGCTATGAAGAAAAGAACGGAGTTTCTCATATACTTATCTTTAATTTCTTCTTGTACATCTCTATGGTGAACACAAGTGAGACTCTAATTACAATCACTGTAAGGCTAATGGCGCCTTGCTAGTTCGTAGCCATTAACTTAGCTGAAGGCTAGTCTGTCTCTCGGCTAATGAGAGAGAAAGGCTTCGTACGTCTAGTCGCTAGCTCTGTCGTCCGTACAACTGGGCTGAGTTCGAGTCAGTCTCTCGAGACCTGCCTTGTGGGGGCGCTAGGTTTGCGATCACACAGTGGCGACACGCGGGTCCGACATGTACTACGGGGCCACGGCCGATTTAAGCTACCACCTAGCACGTGTGGTGTCTGGCTGTGACACCACATTCCTCCCCCGCAAATCGGCGAACGGTCGTGAGATAAGGCTTCCGCCCGCCGTGGGGAGGACCCTATGTTGACGTATGCGATGAGGTGGGGAGCCTAACAACAGGCGAGGCTGTGCCACCCGCACCCGGCCATTCGGTCCGAGGGGAGCTAGGAAACGCCTGAAAACCTAGTCCAGGGTGCACGTCAACATGCGGTGTATGCGCCCGTAAAGAGACAGGAGGGGCCGAAGGGTCGACCTCCATGTGGTCGGAGCATGCGACGCGCGATGACGACATCTGGTCCGGAGCGGGCAAGAGTTCCATGGCGGAGGACAGCTGGTCACGGGAAGCGATCGGCGGCGCGTGACCCAGGGAGGCGCGTGGCGGCTGCAGCGAAGCGTCCACTGCGGGCGGCGCCGGAGGCGGCTTCGGCGGCTGCGGCGGCGGCGCGACGCCATGAGGCAAAATGGAAGGCAGCGTCGGTAACACCTGGGGATGAGGCGAGCCAGTAGATGGGTCCCCAGGGTGCTGACCGGACGGCTCCGTCGCTGAAAGCAGACGGGGAGCGGCAGAACCCGGGCGACGACAGAGGCGCAGCTGATTGAGATGCCGACGCACCTCACCAGAGGCCCCAAAACCAAATACATCGCGCGGCCGAGGCATCGAAGAATGCGCCCTGCGAGCCAACTCCGTGAACCGCGATAGGTGCGATAGAAGACAACGTCGCCAGGAGCAAAAGCAGGAGTCTGCCGCTGCACAGGAACCTGATGCGGCGGATGCAGCAAAGACATCAAGGTTCGATGAGAACGACCATGGAGCAACTCAGCCGGCGAGCGACCATCGCGGGGCTGAGAGCGATACGAGGACAAAAAGAGCAATAATGCGTCCTCCCGAGAATGCGGCTCTTTCAATTTCAACATCTGTGACTTGAAAGTCCGGACCAATCGTTCCGCAGCACCGTTTGACTGAGGCGAAACGGCGCGGACGTCAGATGTTGAATACCATTGGCCTTGCAGTACGACTGAAATTCTGCGGACAGGAATTGTGGACCATTGTCGGAAACAATAGTCTGCGGAAGACCTTCAATGCAACAGATAGCAGACAAGGCTTGGATTGTGGCAGAAGATGTCGTGGAAGACATCCGGACAACAAAAGGAAAATTACTGAAAGCATCGACCACAACCAACCAACGAGCATTCCAGAATGGACCAGCAAAATCGATGAGCAAGCATTGCCAAGGGGAAGTGGCTTTCGGCCATGCAAAGAATTTCCGCGGCGGTGCGGATTGTTGTTCAGCACACGCCACGCAAGAGGAGCACATATTCGTAATCGCAGCATGAATTCCGAACTAAGTACAGTGCTGACGAGCAAGTTGTTTCGTACGCACTATACCCCAATGTCCGTGGTGAAGAAGCCGTAAGACAGAGGACTGTAACGAACGTGGGACCACTACTCGGGACTGTTCATAATCAGAACGCAACAACAAAACACCACGTCGTACAAAAAGTCTCTCCTTGTGAGCAAAAAATCGGCGAACCAGCGGATCCTCGATCCGTGACTTGGACAAGGGCCAGTGCGTAGCAACAAAACGCAAAACAGTAGCAAGGACAGGGTCAACAGCTGTGGCCGTAGCTACACGACGAAAATCAATCGGAAACGATTCGACCACGTCATCGGTTTCCGCATCAATGAACATGCAAGCAAGTTCGGAAGAATCTAATGCTTTATCCTCAGCAACAGGCAAACGGGACAACGCATCAGCGTTTCCGTGCTTAGCAGTGGACCGATACAAGATATCGTAGCGGTACTGCGAGAGGAAAAGAGACCAGCGAAGGAATTTCTGCGCCGTACGCGGGGGTACCGGCTTGTTCGGATGAAAAAGCGATGTCAAAGGTTTGTGGTCCGTGATGATGGTAAAGTGACGACCATACAAGAACTCGTGAAACTTAGTAACACCAAACACGAGAGCTAAACCCTCTTTCTCTATCTGTAAATAATTTCTTTGCGCAGATGAGAGCAATTTTGACGCAAAGGCAATAGGGCGATCATGCGAGCCATCTATGTGCGCAAGCACAGCACCGATCCCGAAATCCGATGCATCTACCATCAACAAAAGGGGTTTCTGGGGATCGAACGGCGTAAGGCAAGTATGTGAAAGTAACGCCGATTTCAACTGGCGAAAGGCGCATTCGCATTCCGTCGTCCAGACGAACGGAACACCTGTACGGCGTAAGCGATGAAGCGGAGCTGAAATGGAAGAAGCATTGCGCAGAAATTTATGATAATAATTTATTTTACCCAGCACACTCTGTAGTTGCTTCAAGTTCTGCGGTGGAGGCAAATCCAGTATGGCATGGAGGTGCTCTGGACTCGGATGGATGCCCTGGGCATTTATTACATGGCCCAGGTAGGGTAAATCCCGAGCAAAAAACACACATTTGTTCTTCCTCAAGCGAAGACCATTTTGTCGCAAGACCTGAAATAATGTTCGGAGATTTTGCAAATGTTCGGCTTCTGCCTTTCCGGAGATCACAATATCGTCCAGATAGTTCCCAGCAGTAGGGACCGACGCACAAACAGTTTGTAAATATTGCTGAAACAATGCAGGTGCGGACGCACACCCGAAAGGCAGTCTTTTGAAGCGATACAAACGAAGATGCGTGTGTACCACCAAGACGCGCTGGGAGTCGTCGTCCACCGGTATTTGCAAGTACGCATCTGCTAGGTCCAACTTTGAAAAATATGTTCCCGGGCACAGTTTGGCAAAAAGATCTTCCGGGCGGGGCAAAGGAAAAGTTGCAGTCACAAGTTGTGGATTCACAGTTGCCTTGAAGTCCACACAAAGTCTCAATTTTCCGGAAGGTTTTGGCAAAATTACTAAGGGTGAGGCCCAGAGAGAAGCCTGCACACGTTCAATTACACCTTGAGATTCTAAATCGTTTAATGTTCTTGCGACCTCATCACGCAATGCGTGGGGAACATTGCGCGCTCTGAAAAACTTCGGTTGCGCGTTTGCTTTCAGTTCCAAATGTGCTTCATAGTTCTTAGCGCAACCAAGGCCCGGTGCAAAAATGTCCGCAAATTCTTCACATAGGCTAGAAACACTGGGGGAAGGCACAGTCTGATTCACTGATAGGACCTGATTTACGATAGACATGTTAACCAATTGAAATAAATCTAAACCAAACAAGTTCACTGCAGTAGAAGAACGAAGAACGTAAAATGACACAAGTTTTGTTTGTCCGTTGTATGTTGCAAGAAGGCTGCACTGTCCTAACACTGGTATTTTCTGGCCTGAGTAACTATTGAGCTGAACATTTGCGGCACACAACGGAGGTTTGCCCAGTTGGTTGTACGTGTCGTGATTGAGCAATGAAACTGCAGCTCCTGTATCGAGCTGGAATGGTATCACTTTGCCTGCAAAGTCTAAGTCTACAAAAAGTTTATTGTCCTGCTGACGACAAAAGCGACTGTGTTGTGCAACTGGAACAGACACTGGGACAGAATCACGTGCGACGTGACGGGACTTCCGTTGTGAACACTGTCACTGGACGGGGTGGAATGAACTACATGAATATCCATGGGCGAAGGTTCACGAGCCTGAGTTACCTTGGTTCGATTCTGGCGCGAAGCAAAGGGCCTGTAATTGGTGTGAGTGTCCGATCTGAGCTTTTTCTGGCAAACGCTTTGGACATGTCCTTTCTTATGACAGTAAAAGCAAATAGCTTGGCGTGACGGGCAATTTTCACGCGAATGTCTAGTTGCACACCGCGGGCATGATTTCACTGCATTAGCTTGCTTACGCGGCGCACGTGTTTGCGAGCTAGGCTGCCGCTGCGCTGACGGGCGCGAGGGCCGCTGAGCATCCCGTGCAGCGGGCCCGGCGGGCCGGTTAATGTGACACACTGCCGGCGAAGTTGCAAATGAGTCCTGAGCAAAGTCAAGTGTGTCTTGCCTATCCAATATGTCGATCACTTGTTGAAGGGAGGGATTAACTAGTTTCAAAATCTGTTCCCGTATGCGAACATCAGAAACGTTCTGTGCTATTGCATCACGCACCATAGTATCTGAATAAGGAAGTCCACATTCGCATTCAAACGCACACTCCCTAGTAAGTCCTTGCAATGTTGCAACCCACTCCCTATTAGTCTGACCGGCCGTACGTATACCTTTTTGCAACGACATTTACTGTTTCCTTGAAATAGGCATCTAAAGCAGACAAAAGTTCTTCGTAGGACAGAGTTGCTACGTCGCGCCGGGGAAACAACTTCACTATCACTCGGTAGGTGGACACACCGACACAAGAAAGCAAAAACGGCTGCCGCTCATTACCTTGAATTCTGTAGGCTGCTAGGTGGAAGTCGAACTGACGGGACCACTCGTGCCATGACTTGCGGGTGGCATCAAAGGGTCTGAATTGAGGTGCAACAGCATGTTGTGGCGGCGGTAGCGATGAAGCGGCGGCGGCCGCATCGGTGTGCAGCGCACGTTGACCCTGGACGAGCTGTCCAACAGCATCCAATAACACCTGCGTCTGCTGATTCTGCAAGCGATAAAATTCGGACAGTACATCTGGAGATTGTGGCGAAGCCATGACACAAAGATATTAGGGCAAAGTAAAACACAAGATCCTTTGTAGACTCGTCGCCATGTGATGTGTCGGCAGCTGGGCCAACACCTTGTAGATAGAGGTGGCTTAAAAAGGCACGCGAGACTAACGCAGACGGGCGTGAAGTACTGGAACAGGATACGTAATTAATGCTATGAAGAAAAGAACAGAGTTTCTCATATACTTATCTTTAATTTCTTCTTGTACATCTCTATGGTGAACACAAGTGAGACTCTAATTACAATCACTGTAAGGCTAATGGCACCTTGCTAGTTCGTAGCCATTAACTTAGCTGAAGGCTAGTCTGTCTCTCGGCTAATGAGAGAGAAAGGCTTCGTACGTCTAGTCGCTAGCTCTGTCGTCCGTACAACTGGGCTGAGTTCGAGTCAGTCTCTCGAGACCTGCCTTGTGGTGGCGCTAGGTTTGCGATCACACAGTGGCGACACGCGGGTCCGACATGTACTACGGGACCGCGGCCGATTTAAGCTACCACCTAGCACGTGTGGTGTCTGGCTGTGACACCACAAAAACATTTTCTCAGACAGTACCTGCATCACTACTGCACTTGAAGATGCTTTATAACATGAATACTGAGTGATTCATAATTACTCCAGCTCGTCTCACACACAGGGAAGAGTGCTACGTGTCTTCAGTGTACTTCTGAATCAAGTATGAAAGCCTTATTATTCTGTTTTCAATGAATTTAGGAAGATCATTCACTCCTAAAATAACTACTTTACTATTCTACGCCCCGACAAGACCAGTGTATGCACATATACTTGTTGTTAGGTGCAAAGGTGCAGATATTGTGATAATTGGTACCTTAGTATTGGTTGTGCATAATTAAATTGCAGCTATTCACAGATGTATAGTGTGGACTGTAATAATTATCGTATGGCAGCGAAACTTGGTAGATATTGTGACGTGTTATTGCTCAAATGATTTACGCTGAAAAGAAATTAGTTCCAATTTTGGTCAACAGGTGCAAACCTGGTGCTTAACAGCATCTCGTTGACTTTTACAGCGCTCACATTGAACACATTGTGCAAGTAGTGGTTAATAATACGATCAACATTATTCACTTTCACTTGTTTGAACTTTTCTGTCCACGTCCCGTTCTTAATCCTTTCCATATGGAAAAGTTTAAATACATTTTTCTTGCATTCACAGTGCCAGAGTTTCACTTGGTAGCCAACATTGGAACTAACTTCTTTCCAGCGTAAATTGATCCCTCATCAACGCATTAAAATGTATAGCAAGTTTTTCCGCCATACGATAATTACGCTTTTCAGTGTGTTAGTTGTTTTCTCTCTGTGTCTAGCGGTCTTCTCAAAAACAAATAATATAATTTCCTACCTGATATGTTCTGTATGGTCACAACTGTGGGTTGAAGTGGATTGTGCCTGACAATATAGACTCGCTATCTTGTGCCCCGTGTTTTCAGTTCGATTCCTGACTTGCTGCCCAGCGTAAAATGAACATTAATGGCTTGCTTATACCACACATACTTCGAGGTACTAAGCAACGAAAAACATACTACTCGTTATAGCTGTATTTATTAGTCTGCAAATTAAGTGACGTTTTTCAGGGCACTGTCTTCAATCATCAATAGAAATATCGGCACCTACACTCCTGACTCCCTGAATACACATTATAAATGTCCGGGACACAGAATAAACAAAGTTTGATCATAACTATCGGAGTATTGGTATGTAAAAGTTATTTACATACAGTACATATTTTAAGAACTATGACAGCAAAAAATTTAAGGAATTTTGTCACAACGTAATCCAAACAGTCTTGTTGGCTTTCACTATACATAATCAGTTTTAATTCTGTACCCCGACGCCATTGTACCTAATAATCGAGTCTGCTTTATTATTTTACTTACTGCCATTATTGTCTCAAATTTTTTACATATGTTGATACAATCAGGTACGAGGCAATTCTTCTTTCAATCATATTTTCCGAAAGCAAGTAGTGTGTGTCAGAAACATTGTATCGAGTAGTATGTCTCAATATGTGTTAGCGACTGTCTGATACAACATTGTCTTGAGATCAGAGATCGTTCTAGAGTAAATAAGGTTTCTCTGTCTTGGCTCTAGAAACCTATTCTTGACGTATGTAGCTGGTAGTTGGATTACCGTTGTAGATCTTCACTAAATTTTTGGAAAAAGTTTTCGATAATAACTGAATAATCGCTAGCATACGCATCTCCATATGTACAGCTCCCCGCTGCCTGAAAGTCACAAAAGAGATAGTTACAGGAGTATAATGCAAATTACATATCTACGATAAAGGGAGAAAAGCAATGGATCGAAGTCTGAGTCCTGAGGGATCACTAAATGCACATACTTTTATGTAATAACTTATTTATTCTACAGGCGTGTCATTTAAATCTGCTTCTCAGCAGTACTGTATTGTCTGAAGAGTATGACTATTTTCTTTTCGAAAGAATGATAGGAATTCTACCGTATCAAACCTTTTTCCGAAGTGAAAATGCGTCGCACTTCATCTGCCGATACCTATTCTCACATCGTCGATCACTTTAACGAATTTATTGTGATGTTTTCAGAATAACGATCGATATTCACTGTTGGCGTTACAAGCGTTGAGTTAGTCCTTTCGCTGAACATAAGCAATGTGCTGCAAAGCCTTTAATAATGTGGGAATATGTATATTTACCTACACTATCACAGTGTGGGTATGGGACTAATTAACAATGATTTTAGTCAACAGGATTTGTACCATTAACAAGGTAGAAATAAAAAAGTCAGTAAAGACCGAAATAATACGTCCTTGGTGATATTTGTTTTATGGGTATTAGACCGTGGTCCAGGTCATATTTCTCAGCCTTCCAATTTGAATTCGGCGACGAGCATGAGCAGCGATTATCCATTAATATCGTAGAACTGCCCCCTGAAAATTAAAGACGAAAATGGTGATTCAGTTACCGACCACGAATGTTTGGACAATATGATCAACCAAATAATAAATGTCGTGTCGTATTCTGATTTTATCCATCGCCTGAGAAGCGGCTCCTCTGATACCTTTCCTTCCTGAACTAGCACAAATGTATTTTAAGGAAATCTGTCCGTGAAATGTCACATTGTGTTTGCGAGGACCGATAATTTGTCGCAGCTTGAAAGCAGAATTGTAGGGGGAAAAATTCGTTTTAATCGTCTGCGAAGGCTCGAAAAGCAGCATTTGATTCCGCCTTTCCTCTTCCGAGACAATGTTTTTCCCAGAGGGCTGCAGGACTTTCTGCATTCAGCAGACCGGTCGCGTCTCCTTTTGACATTCCGCACATTTCCACTCGGCTTTCTGCATTCTACAGTACATGAGGCGAGGATGTTGGATTTTCTCGAATCTTCTATGTGCTCAGTCTCGTATATTCAGTATTTGGCTATAGTCTGTAATTACTCGTGGGTTATGGAACTTCCTTTACTCTGAGTGAATACTGAGGAACATACTTCTCACAAATAGTAGCAAGGCTGCACACTGTACCATAAGCTGTCAGCTCATTGTTAATGTCTTGTCACTGACTGTGCAGACAGATCTTTGTTAGAGTATGTTGATTGTCGAGTTGAAGATATCTTCGTGATATTACACACAATTTTCCTATGATAGGCTGTACGGAGTAATAATACTATATAATGGATAATATTACCAGGAGAAAGGGTCGAACCAGCTCGAATAACTTTATCAAACATCTTCGTTGTTGTTGGCGTAGCTGTGTCATGTAGACAGACTGGATTTAGGGGTGTAATGGTATCCTTATTAAAAAGAAACAGTCTTTTTAAAATCTCTACATAGCTAACGAGAAAGCAGAAATGAATACATATTAACCTGAAATTAAGTAGTTAAATTAGTTACAAGATGCAGTGCATGACGAAGAAGAGAAAAATGGCGAGGAAATGGAAATATGTAGTTAGAAGGGCAGGCTGAGGGCACTGTACGTAGGAAACAGGTGAACACTAACGATGCAGACCCATATATACACACCAAAACAGTTTTAAAAAGAATTAATATAACAGTAGAGTGTAACAGGCGATTGACGAAGTCGGATATTTTAACGAACTATAATTGGATATTGTGTAATTTTTCCACGGAACACATAGCACCGTGGTGTAGTTGTTATGATACTAAACTATTGCATGGAGAGTCGTGAGTTAAAAACTCACCTGGAGTGTACAATTTTAATTTCTATACTCGGTTTGAGTACATTCTAGAAGTCTCCACAGATGTCAAGAATCATTGTACTGGAATGTTCTGTATGTGTTCTGGCCGGAGGCAGTTCGCTCCGCGCTCTTGTATGTGCAAGTGCTGAATAAACCTTCTTTAAGTACAGTTAGTGTTCGTCATTCATCGAATTACACCTTCTTCCAAGTGACATTATTCTGGTGGAGACGCTGTGTATTGGAACTTGTAATAGCTCACCTTATCAACGACACAGTGGCTCCCAACAGGTAACGACAGAGCGCCGTTTACGTAGCGAGAAACCTGTATTCGAGCCATATTCAACAGATCGCAATCTATCGGAGACAGAAGAAGAAGAGGACGTTACGATGACAGGAACTGTGTGCCACCACATGAGACATCTTTCCGGGTTCTCTGGTGACGATGACCAAGATCCAAACAAGTGGGCCGGCCGCGGTGGCCGTGCGGTTCTGGCGCTGCAGTCCGGAACCGCGGGGCTGCTACGGTCGCAGGTTCGAATCCTGCCTCGGGCATGGGTGTGTGTGATGTCCTTAGGTTGGTTAGGTTTAAGTAGTTATAAGTTCTAGGGGACTTATGACCTAAGATGTTGAGTCCCATAGTGCTCAGAGCCATTTGAGCCAAACAAGTGGCTGAGGGTATATGAGCTTATAGCAAAATTTAACAAATGGGAAGACACCGTGTGTTTGGCTAACGTATTTTTCTACTTGAAGGGCACTTCCAAGCAATGTTATGAGAAAAACGAGAAGTTCACGAGCTGGGAAGTATTCCAGGCGAAACTGCGCAAGTATTTAGGCGACACATAACGACAGAACTGCAAGCCCGAAGATAAATTAAAGTGCAGGGCACAGCATCCAGGAGAAACTACAGAATCCTACATTCAAGACGTCTTGGAGCTGTGTAAAATAGTGGATCCTAGTATGAAGGAGAAAAATAAGGTTGCACATCTCATGAAGGGTGTTGCTGAGGACATGTATCAAGCCCTACTCTTGAAGGAGGTTTCCAAACGTCGTATCGATGTCTTTGGTGGAGGAAGCAACTGATTTCACAAGTGTTCTTCGTCAGATAGTGAGAGAGGAAGCTCAGAAGGCACTTGGATTCCACGAGGAGCAAAAAACCGAGACGCTTCAAGAGGTCATAAGGGAGGAAGTGGAACAGACATTGAACCCAATCTCTCGTCCTTCATTTCCCTTTAAAACTGTGAAAAATTCGAGACTCAGGCGGAGTTACGTTCCTGCAATGCAGCATGAGGAACCTGTTTGGGCACCAAAGATGACTGACGTCTGAAGGACCCAGGATAACCAACCAGTATGTTTCCACTGCAGACGTACGGGACATGTGGTGCGCTATTGTCAAGAAAGGCGGCGGATTTGATGACGCCCGCGCCAGAAGACAGCAGACCGATCTTAGCAGATGCCAACTCCGGGACTACGAAGATGAACAAGAATATGTGGATGCAGGACGACGTAGGTCACCATCGCCGCAAGCTAGCCGCTGGAGAGGACTCTCCCCAACACGCCGATCAAGGTCTCCAGCGCCATTTAGAAGCTACAGCCGATCGCCTAACGCCGCAACCTGGAAAGCTAAAGGGTACGACCTTCCTTGAGGTGAGGCCGCCGAGGAGAAAAATCCCCCGCAGTCGATCATTACAAAAATGATAGGAAACTACGTCGATATCCTCACGGATGGCCGACGAGCACAAGCTCTTGTGGACTCTGCAGCATCATATTCAGTCACTTCGGAGAAGTACCGTCGCCAGATGCAGAAAACCGTATTCGTCGACAGCAAAACATCTCTGCTGAAAGTGCCTAATTGGAAATATGTAAAACCTACAGGATTATTTACCATTCGTGTGGGTATAAGTGGCCATACACAGCCCTTAGAATGCATCGTCTTACAACAGTGTAGTCATGACGTCATTCTCGGATGGGACTTTTTGAAAGCTTCTCAGGCAATTATAGATTGGGGCGCTCCAAGATCATGCTAGACGGGATGAGATACTGTGGACAGGAAGATGCACATCAGAGTGTGTGCAGACTATGTGTGCTGGATGAAGTGATCATTCGTGCAGTCAGCGCTAGATAGAAAACTGTCACGTGTCATGCCACGCATCAATTCATGGATCTTGTAGTGGAATGTAAGAGAAGCATACCACTGAAGAATAACTTGGTCATCCCAGCCTCTGTCGTCTCGTTTAAGAACGGATTCGGTGAATTGTGGATAGTTAACTGTCGCCGAGAACCGCAGATCCTTCCAAGACGCACGTGCGTAGCAAACGCTGAGCCGTTAAATGAAGAACAGCTGAGCGTCATAGAAACCTCCCATGCCGAGTCTGTGAGCGAAAATAGCGCTACTACTACGAGACAAGATCTTCTAGCTCGACTATCACCAGATCTCACTAAGGAACAACAGAAGAAGCTACTTGCCATATTTCAACAGTTCTGTGACTGCTTCAACCCACAGGTGATGAGCAAATTAGACAAATCGACGGTGAAGCATCCGATTAGCACTGGAGACAATCAACCAATAAGCCAGAGAGCACACCGTGTGTCAGCAACGGAACGTCGAATAATTCGCGACAAGGTAGAGAAAATGACGAAGAAGGACATCATTCAGCCTTCGCAGAGCCCATGGTCGTCACCAGTGGTCCTCGTCAGGAAGATGGATGGCAGTTGGCGCTTTTGTGTTGATTATAAGAAACTTAATAAGATAAGGACGTTTACCCTCTTCCACGAACTGACGATACACAAGGTTGTCGGTAGGGGGCTACGTTTTTCTCACCCATGGACATGTACTCGGGATACCGGCAAATCGAAGTAGATGAGGCTGATCCTGAGAAAATTGCATTCATCACCCCTGAGGAACTGTATGAGTTTAAGGTAATGCCGTTTGGTTTATGTAATGCACCAGCAACTTTTGAAGCGATGCTGGACAATCTTCTACGCACCCTTAAGAGGACGATGTGTCTTTGTTATTTAGAAGACATTACAGTGTTCTCAGAGACATTTGAAGAACATATAAAAAGACTGACAGCCGTTCTTAACTCTGTCCAACGAGGCGGACTGAAACAATCCAAGAAAATGTCTCTTTGGAGCAAAATCAAAATACTTGGATACCTTATCTCAAACGAAGGTATGAGGCCAGACGCAGAAAAGGTGATACCTATAACGGATTTCCTATTCCTAAAAGTATTAGAGATGTGAGAAGCTTCCTCGGATTATGTTCTTATTAATGTCGTTTTATCAAAGACTTTTGTATCATAGCCAGGCCACTCCAAGAGTTGTTGAAACCTGATGCTAAATTTATCTGGGTTGGTTCTCAATAAGATTCTTTCGATGTGCGGCGAAAATCTATGACGATTGACCCTGTACTTAGTCCGTATGATGAGAGAGCACATACAGAACTACACACAGATCCCAGTAGGTATGAGATCGACGCTGCTCTGATGCAAATTTCGAATGGAAAAGAGAAGGTTATAGCCTATGCTTCTAGGACACTTACAAAAGCCGAGAGAAACTACTCAACTACAGAAAGAGAATGTCTTGCTGTGATCTGGGACATGTGAAAATTTAGACAGTATCTCTATGATGGAAGGATATTCACAGTTGTTACAGACCTTCATTCACTTTGTCGGCTGACAGGTCTTAAGGATCCTACAGGTCGTCTCGCCAGGTGAGAACTACGTTTTCGGGAGTATGACATTACCATAGAGTACAAAAGTGGAAGAAAACACCAACATGCCGACTGTCTCTGAAGAAACCCTGTGCAAGACCATCAAGACTTTGATGAGGATAGTGACTGTCTCGCTGCACTCAAGGATCTCTCTGCTGAGCAGAACAAGGACGAGAAGATATCTCAAATTATGCTTGCCTTAAATCGGTCAGAGGATGTGAAAGGACAATTTAAGGTAGTTAATGGATTACTTTGCAAGAAAAACTGTGATCCGTTTGGAAAGAGGTGACTACCAGTGATTCCTAAACACATGCTCTTACATGTTCTACAGTGGTGTTCTGGTGACCTGGTCTGGGTCTTCACTCCTGTTCGGAAGGTTGGTATCTCTCAGAAGCTCCTCAGGCGCTACTTTGGACCTTATAAGGTTGTAAGACAGTTGTCTGATGTTGCTTATGAAGTTGAAGATTCCAACCCCGACACAAGACGACGAAAGATCAGAGATACGGCCCACGTCCTTCAAATGAAGCCCTATAAGGATCTTGAAACCCGGAGTAAATTTGAAGCTCCACCGACGGGCAACAAGCGGAAAGGTGACGAAGAGCGTAATTAAAAAATAAGTTCTCAGAAGATCACCGCCAGGGCGAGCATCAGTCATCGGGAGTCGGAGTATGCAGGACTTGGAGGAAGTAACACCGAGACTCTGTTCTCTTATTGAGGGAACAATGCTGTGCAAGAAGCTGAGTAGCACCGGGGTATAGTGGTTGTGATCCTAAACTATTGCATGGAGAATCGTGAGTTCGAATCCCACCTGCAATGTACGATTTTAATTTCTATAATCGGTTTCAGTACATTCTAGAAATCTCCACAAATGTCAAAAATCATTGTACTGGAATGTTCTGCAGCTGTATATTTGCCGTATGTGTTCTGGCCGGAGGCAGTTCGCTCCGCGGTCTTGTATATGCAAGTGCTGAATAAACCTTTGTTAAGTAATTTTAGTGTTCGTCATTCATCTAATTACACCTTCTACGTGACAATATGAAGTCCTTATACTCTTCCTTCAATTCCATCGAAAACTGTTGCAACTGACAGTGGAATAATGAATGCGACTATAGAAAATTTACTATGCATACCACCAATATTTTCACGGGCTGCATGCCTGCAAATTTAGCGCAAAGTGCTTCTTGATCTACTTAAAAATTAATCCCGTCTATCGATAGTTGTAACAGTTTGTTATTTCACTGTCAACTAAATCTTAAATTCTCTCTACGTGATATTGTAGCAAATTTACAGTTTCTGTTGCTTTTGCCGTCATTCTCATCCATTGCTAAAGTTTATGACGGTAGATCGCTAGATATCCACCGGACCTGTGAACACCTTTCATACCACGAACAAACAACAACGGGTAAAAAGCGCTGACAAGACGATTCGGGCGAACTGAAAACAGGTGTGCCGACGGAAAAATGCCACACCACCACACTAAATGGAATATATGGTGTCTATTGAAACTTCCAGGCAGATTAAAACTGTGTGCCCGACAGAGACTCGAACTCGGGACCTTTGCCTTTCGCGGTAGAGCACTTGCCCGTGAAAGGCAAAGGTCCCGAGTTCGAGTCTCGGTCGGTCACACAGTTTTAATCTGCCAAGAAGTTTCATATCAGCGCACACTCCGCTGTAGAGTGAAAATCTCATTATGGTGTCTATTCTTTCAGATCTGTTCGAAAGAACAGGTAACATTTCTGTGCTTGATCCTGCGGCCGGACGTACAGTACGTTTAGAATGGAGATATTCCGATCTCTGCCGCATTCGGGCAGTGAAAGAATTCAGTGGCGACAAAAGTAAATTTGTAACAACGCCGGGATTCGAAACCGAGTTTCCACCTTCGCAGGCCGATGTGATTAGCCTCACTGCCACCTTGGCACAGTGCTTAGACACAACTGCACGGACTACCCAACCACGCCCCTGTCCTCAATCCAAATCTCCATGTGCCACGCACTACTAAAGTATCGTACCCAACCCCTTGTTCCTCTTCCTGCTCGTTGCATCACGCCAAGTCCCACACTAGGTCGCACGAAGAGTGCTCTGCACTGAATGATCATATTAGTCTTCACGGTGCATATACAGAGTGAATCACGTAAAACTTGCACTGCAATTATGTGGAAATGGAAAGTGCTGTTGCTTGACTGTTTCCACAGAATGGATTGGTAGTCAGGGGTTCGTATGGTTAGCCAATAAACAGTTTGTAATAATACTTTAAAAATGCAGTTTTTGTGCAAAAACACACTTTTTAAAAGTAAAAGTGCCTATTGATATTAACAGTCTATAAGTAGGGTAAATTAAATTGTCAGTGCTGTCTGTTGCAGGCTTCTATTGCGAGTCATTTACAAAATATCGTCTTTTGAAAAGTTCCCACGCCGACACTTGTTTGTGCCATTCAACACGGTGTTCTTGTGCGTCCCTTGAGTGTACTGCGACTTCCTAGTCAGTTGTTGTGTGGCAGTGCAAGCAGTAGCTCATGAGTGCACGATGAGGTTAACCATCGCAAAAAAAAAAGTGATGGTCGTGGTCTATGGATAACGTAGGAAGAATGCAGTTCGTTCTTGTACCTTGTATGCCTCCAGATATGTCAGTAGCCGTCAAGTGGTGGCGTAGCATCTAGACAGCGTGACAGAAGGAAGCTAATAACGACGAAAGAGGGGGAAATTAATATTCTTACTCCTGTTGCAGTTGATCCACACATAGCTCCCGATCAATCGCACGAGGAGGTGACATGAGACAGGGAAGTATCCAGCGAATTCTCCATCGGCATAGGTTCCATCCCTATCACATCCGTCTCCATCAAGAGCTGCATGGGAATGATTATGACAATCGCGTCAACTCTTCTTCATTCATCTTGTTTAGTGTATATGTCTTGTTTAGTGATGAAGCCACATTTACCAATCACGACCAGGGAAACCGCCGAAATATGCACTAATGGTCTGCTGGCAATCGCCGTTGGCTTCAACGTCCATGAAGTATAAACGTGTGGTGTAGGATCAGCTCACAGGCCCGTTTTTCATGGACTGGAACACTGAACACGCACAAGTACCGCAGCCTCTTAACAGAGTATCTTCCACTGATGCTAGAAGACGTTCCTCCGCAGACTAGGAGAAACCTGTGGTACCATCATGATTGTTGTCCATCCCACTGTGCACGAAGTACTAGAGAATACCTTCACAAATTTCTTTCAAATCGTTAGACTGGACGCAGAGGACCTGTACACCTGTACCTTAGCCGGCCCTTTTGCCCGTTTGGACGGCTATAGACTTTTTTCTGTGGAGAAAACTTAAAGAAGCAATTTACAAGGACATACCAACTACTCTCGATGATATGCAACGACTATTACCTGAGCATGCTCGGACATCTCCTCTGAAATGCAAGCACGTGTGCCGCAGTCGTAGTACAGCAGACTGGAAACGTTTACTGCCTCTGCCGGTGGTCATTTTGAATACAGCGTGTGATGGACATTTGTCTCGTTATGTGTCCACATAACTAGTGAATGCTGCTTTGTTGTTCTTTAGTGTGTTCTACCACAGGTATTGTACAAGTGTCGGTGTGGGAACTTTTCGAAATACCATGTCTCGTAAACGACTCGCACTAGAATCCTGCAACAAATAGCACTGACCTTCCATTTAACCCTCTCTTTAGTTTGATAATGTCAACAGCCACTCTTCAATTTTAAAAAATGTATGTTTACACAAAAATACACTTTCTTCGTATTATATAAAACTGTTTAATGCGAAACAGTACGAACCCCGACTACAAAAAAAAAAAAAAAAGAAAAAGTTCTAATGGCTCTGAGAATTATGTGACTTAACTTCTGAGGTCATCAGTCTCACAGAACTTAGAACTACTTAAACCTAACTAACCTAAGGACATCACACACATCCATGCCTGAGGCAGGATTCGAACCTGCGACCGTAGCGGTCGCGGGGTTCTAGGCTGTAGCGCCTAGAACCGCTCGGCCACCCCAGCCGGCTCAGAACAAGTAGAGAGATAAATGTCTGAGTACGTTCAGTTTTGCTCAGCTGTTTGAAAATCAAATAACGTCAGAGATTGACCAGCACAGTTATTCTTAATTTTTCTAAGGGGATGTTTCAAAGAAAGACATCATAAAGACAACGGATGAGGCGTACGTAGTATTCCTGAGTAATGTGATTAACTTGCTGCCGTGCACTTTCAGAGGTTAAATGCATCATCCAAATACAATCGAGGCGAATTGCGAGGCTGGCTAAAATTTCCAATACATCGAATAAAGCTCTCACCAGCTATGCCAGGAATATTCATGGCTGCACTGCAGCTGTTTTCAAATCGTGCATCGAATTCCGATGATACGGGAGGTCTGAGTTAAAAAGAAGGCTTAATACCAAGCCTTCAATATAATAGCGTCAGCATCTCCATTTTATTAAACCAGGCATTTATTTTTCTGCGCACCCCCTAAAACTAAAATTGCCTGCCTGAATAATATGAACAAAAACCGAACCAGAAATAAGCGTAGGAAACCACGTAGCTTTTGTAACACAACAGTGTAATTAATGCAGGTTCTCCGCTAAGAATCTACGATTGGAATAATACACTATTTATTTGTGCCGTGGTATTGTGGATAAAGTGTAAAAATGACAAAGTTATGTAGTCGGATTGAAGAGTTATTTTGCTTCATGTTGACGATGGAATCATTAAAATGCAGTAAAGTCGCGGTGTATAATTAAGATTACTGAAAATGCAATACAAGACGATGAAACAAGAAAGTTTACTAGGAAACCGATAGCCAAAAGAAATCAGTTTTGACAAGCTATGTCTAACGGAGAAAAACTTTATTTTATTTATTCTTTTATTTTAGATGGAGATGATGGCGTAATACCAGACTTCGCCATTTTATACAGATCACCGCAGGACGGAAAATTACGGAGAAAGCTAGAAGTGATACGGTCAAAGAGAGGATTTTCTGTCCGAGACAAAGAGTAAATATCGTTTTAGAATAATTGTGTTTCAGAATAATAATACCATGTACAACTAGAGTTTGCAGCATATTTCAATCCTCTTTCACGGGATTAGGTTGATGGAGTAACTTCGGCCAGGCATTCCAGACTGCTGTACAAAGTGCACTCCTACGCACAGTCAGCCGACTACGTCGGCCTTCCAGCATTCTTTCTCCACCACCCTCCTGCAAATGGCACAATCAGCCATGCCTGCTCCTGCTTGTTCTGCCCAACTGCAGGTGTGCCTTACGCTTCCGTCCTGCCTCCCCTCATTTAGATACAGTACCTGCAGACTTTCCTAAGCCACCAACTCTCACCCACGTACTACAATATGTCTCTATTGATTTTCCCGGTCGGTAGTGTAATAGGTGGAAACTTCAATCAAAACCAAAGGAAAATAAAGCCATCGTCTTTGGTCAAGCGACTCTCCGTTTCCGTCAGCCCTGTTTCCACCTCTTCAATTAGAACTAATTCATCCCTCTAACACAAATTTTGCACTAACCCTAGACAGGAACCGAATGTGGAATGCAATAAAAATACAAAGACGCCTCGCCTGGGGTCTGCATTCTTCAACCATTATCTTGTCCGCCTCGATAGCTGAGTAGCATTCCGGCACGGTAGCTCAGCGTGTTCCTCAGAGGATTAGCTGCTCTCTGTAATAAAAAAAAAACTGAACGAACGGATCAAGGATGAACTTTAACGTCCACCCCGAACATATCCAAGGAACAATTACCAATGAAATGAGATCAGAAGAAAAGTTGGTCAGCGCGGCCAAATGCCGTGCAAAGGGGCCCGGATTCGATTCCCGGCTTGGTCAGGGACCCGGTTTTGTGTTGTCTTCATCATCATATCATCCCTATCGACACACAAGACGCTGAAGTGGTGTCAACTCAAAAGACTTGTACCAGGCGACCGATCTACCTGACGGAAGGCCGTAGCCACACATTTCATTTTCAACCATTATCCTCACCTAGAAATTCTTCATCCACGCCATCCAACTTACGCCAACATTGCCTGGATCTCCTCTTCTCTTAAGTTCTACAAATCCCATGAAATCCTAGAAAGACTTCACTCCACCTTACCCTCCGCATCTGCCTATCTTCCTCGTATCGTATCCTATAATTCTCACGTCTTCTTCTCTTCTTCAAATACTTTCACATCCAATACATGAACTGGAAAACCCAGTGCTAGCACACAGAATACTACCTACTAATCACTAATCCTTGTACACGGCGGCAACGTTACAGCCCAACTTCCATGCACCTTCATGCCTAATCAGCCCTCTCCCGCAGGAACTTCCACCAACACACTACACTATGAGGAAATCTGTCACGAGATACACCATTGTTTCGGGCCCTAGTCACGGTGCTCCACCACGCACCATACTTCACTTTTCCCCCTCCCCCTTCCAGCCAATCAATGATTTTAGTCGCTACTTGCATTTCCATAAGATCTCACAGTTATATTCATTATTAAAACTCACCAATCAACATGATCACTTTCAAAATGTTCCAATGTGTGTGAAATCTCATGGGAGTTAACCGCTAAGGTCATCAGTCCCTAAGCTTACACACTACTTAACCTCAATTATCATAAGGACAAACACACACACCCATGCCCCAGGAAGTATTCGAACCTCCGCCGGCACCAGCCGCACAGTCCATGACTGCAGCGCCCAAGACCGCTCGGCTAATCCCGCGCGGCATGATCACTTTCCTACACCGTCATTGTGATGGCATAGTAGCATCACACTGTAAGACAAAAAAGACGATGTACCACAAAAGAATTATCTGAATGAAACAGAAACCGTTAGTTGTGATGTAGATGTGCAGAGAAACAGAAGATTGCAATTTCAGAAAAATTTGGTGATTAATACAAGAGAAAGAGCTTCACAAACTGAGCAAGTCCATAACCCGTTGCTCCACCTCTGGCTCGTACGGAAGTAGTTATTCTATGTGGCATTGATTGACAGGGTTGTTGGATGTCCTCCTGAGAGATATCGTACCAGATTCTGCCAGACCGGCACAGTAGATCGTCAAAATCCCGAACTGGCTGGAGCGCCCTGCCAATAATACTACAAACGTTCTCACTTGGAGAGAGATCCGGCGACTTCGCTGGCTAAGTTATGTTTGGCAATCACAGATACAAGCACTAGAAACTTTCGCCGCGTGCAGGCAGGCATTATTTTGCTGAAATGTAAGCCAAGGATGACATAGCATGAAGAAAAAACAACGGGGCATACATCTACGTAAACCCTCCGCAAGCCACCGCACAGTGTGTTGCGGAATGTACGCTGTACCACTACTAGTCCTTTCCTTTACTGTTCCACTCACAGATCGAACGAGAGAAAAACGGCTACCTGTATGTTTCCGCATGAGCCCTAATTTTTCGTACCTTATCTTCGTGGTACCTACGCGAAATGTATGTAGGCGCAATGGGGTCGTTCTGCAGTCTGCTACAAACGCCGGTTCTCTAAACTTTCTCATTACATCTACATGTACATCTACTACAGCTACATACACTCTTCAAATCACATTTAAATGCCTGGAGGAGGGTTTATCGAACCACCTTTGCAATAATTCTGTATTATTCCAATCTCGTACAGCACGCGGAAGAAACGAACACATACGGCTTTCCATGCGAGCTCTGTTTTCCCATATTTTATTAAGATGATCGTTTCTCCCTATGTAGATCGGAGTCAACAAAATATTTTCGCATTCGGAAGAGAAAGTTGGTGATTGAAATTTCGTGAGAATATTCCGCCGCAACGTAAAGCGACTTTGTTTTAATGATGTCCAACCCAAATCTTTTTATCATTTCAGTTACTCTCTCTTCCCTATTTTGCGGTGATTCAAAACGTGCTGCGCTTCTTCGAACTTTCTCGATGTACCCCGTCAGTCCTATATGGTAAGGATCGCACACCGCGCAGCATTATTCTAAAAGAGGACGTACAGGCAATCTCTTTGGTAGATATGTTACATTTTTTATAAGTCCCAGTCTTTGGTTAGCCTTATCCACATTTTCTATGTGTTCCTTCCAATTTAAGTTGTTCGTAATTGTAATTCCTAAGTATTTAGTTGATTTTACAGCCTTTAAATTTGACTGATTTATCGTGTAACTGACGTTTAACGGGTTCCTTTTAGCACTTATGTGGATGACCTCACACTTTTCGTTATTTAGGGTCAATTGCCAATTTTTGCACCATACAGATATCTTTTCTAAATCTTTTTGCAATTTCTTTTGATCTTCTGATGACTTTACTAGTTGATAAACCACAGCATCATCTGCAAACAACCTAAGACGGCTGCTCAGATTGTCTCCTAAATCGATTATATAGATAAGGAACAGTAAAGCGCCTATAACACTACCTTGGGGAACGTCAGAAATGACTTCTGTTTCACGCGATGACTTTCCGTCAATTACAACGAACTGTGACCTCTCTTGACAGGAAATCACGAATTCATCCACGTAACTGAGACGATATTCCATAAGCCCGCAATTTCAGTACAAGCCGCTTGTGTGGTGTAGTGTCAAAAGACTTCTGTAAATCTAGAAATAAGACATAAATTTGAAATCTTTTGTCAATAGGACTCAACACTTTGTGTATGGAAAGAGCAAGTGGTGTTTCACAAGAACGATGTTTTCTAAATCCATGTTGACTGTGTGTCAACCGTTTTCTTCAAAGTAATTCATAATGTTCGAACACAATATATGTTCAAAACTCCTGGTGCATATCGACGTTAATGATATGCGCCTGTAATGTAGAGGATTACTCCTACTATCTTTCTTGAATATTGGTGGACCTGTGCAACTTTCCACTCTCTGGGTACGGATCTTTCGTCGAGCGAACGGTTGTATATCATTTCTAAGTATGGAACTACTGCATCAGCATACTCTGAAAGGAACCTAACTCTAAACCGGAAGACTTGCTTTTATTAAGGGGCTCCGGAACGCCCTATACTTGCAATGTTAAAATAACGCTTATAAATTACATCTTTCCTCACAAAGTATTTGAGGTAGGAAGTTGAACTTTTTACAGATTATTTATTGGAATATGGGCTACAACTTAACACAGGGATTTTACAAAATTTTAGTTCAGTTATTAAAGATGATTTTTTTTCAGTTGTAATGAAAATTCACAACATTTTTTTTGCAATTTTTTATTTATATATTCAAAAATATACAGTTTTTTGGAAAAAGGCTGTGTTAAATTATGCAGAAGGTACTGTGTAACATTTACTGAAAGTTTGAAACAAATATGTTTGGAAGAGCCTTAGAAAACATGTAATTAGTATGAGAAAATAAAAGTTTTGGGAATCGAGCGACAAAGATTGGATTAACTTTTTAGTGCATTCCAGGTCCATAGGATGGATTATCTTCATCCTCTGCAAACTCCTCCTCCAGCTTCCTCTTGTTCCTCCTCCTGTTTACTCTTGCTTGTATTTCTAGACTCTTTACAGCCCTGTCTGCAGCCCGAAGGCGTTCCTTGTCTAAAGCAAGCATCGCTCGTACCATTTTAGAACCTATCTTCATTCCCATATTTCTAAATACCTTGCACCTTACAATGTTGTCATCATTGAAAGTCGCAACAGCATCATATACACCAAAGTGAAGTGTTTCTATTCCAACAAATACAGTCTTGGGGATTCTCGACCATGTAACACTATTTACACTTTCATTGAGGTTTTGAGTTTTTCCGTGAATACACTTTTTCAACAGTTCAGGTGCTGCTAAGTCTCTGAAAATAGGTTTTATCACCTCCATTATTGCATGAGGCAGACTATGCTTATGAGTGTACACTTCACCAGTTAGCAATCCTTTGTTATATTTACACCATCTGTCTTCTTCTTTGGGACACAAGCTATGTTGGGGATTTCCAACATTTCTCCTTTTCTTAAAAGCCTTCAGAGGATTTCTAATAACTTTACTTTTACTCATTATTATACTTCAACAAAACAGAGACTCAAGAAACAGAATTAATTACGAATATTTTCGAGATAACGACAGAGTAAATAAACATGAAACAATCGACAATCACACCAGCGATGTATATTGAACCATCACAGGTTAGCCACAACACATACTTTATCTCACATCACTAAAATGTACCTGATGAACACGGACGTTAATAATAACACCATTTGACAGCAGTTTAACAGCGCCACAGTGGGTCACGCCCATGTAGAACACATTTCAAAAAATATTTAAAAATAGTTGTAGTCTTCGGAATTGAATAAATTATATATCTATTAAAAGGTAATAGTCTGCAGATTCAGAAAACGCAAAAAAGTAAAAATTGAACTTTTCATGATTTTGAGCCTTTCCGGAGCCCCTTAAGTGATTTAAGCTGCTTCACTACTCCGAGGTTATCTATTTCTAACTTACTCACGTTTTCAGCTGTTCTTGACCGGAATTCTGAAATATTTACTTTGTGTTATTTGGTGAAGGAATTTCGGAAGGCTGTGTTTAGTAACTCTGCTTTGACATCACTATCGTCGACAGTATTTCCATTTCTGTCGGGCAGAGAAGGCATCGATTGTGTACTGTCGTTAGCCTATTTTATAAACGACCAGAATCTCCTAGGATTTTCTGCCAGTTTTGAGGCAACGTTTCGTTGTGCAAACGATTATAAGCATTTCCCATTAAAGTCCGCGCTAGATCTACAGCTTCTGTAAAAGATCGCCAATCATGGAGATGTTGCGTTCGTTTAAATTTGGCATAGTTGTTTCGTTGTTTCTGCAACCGTTTTCCGACCCGTTTTGTTTACCAAGGAGGTTCAGCTCCGTCGATGGTTAATATATTTCGTATAAATCTCTCAACTTCTGTCGATACCATTTCTCTGAATTAAAGCCATATCTGGTCTACACTTGCATTATTAATTTGAAAGGAGTGGAGATTGTCTCTCAAGAAGGCGTCAAGTGAACTTTTATGTTGTTTTGAATAGGTTTAATTTTCGTTTATTTTTGGAAGCCTTTAGAGCTAAAATATTCAATCTCGCTGCGAAAACCCTGTGTTCCCTAATCCCTGTGTCCGTTTTGATCCTTGTTATTAGCTCAGGATTATTTGATGCTAAGTGGTCAAGTGTGTTTTCCCAACCGTTTACTATTCGAGTGGGCTCATGCACTAGTTGCTCGAAATAATTTTCATAGAATGCATTTAATACAATTTCGGATGATGCTTCAAGCGTACCTCCGGTTTTAAATACGTATTTTGGCTAACATATCGAGGCTAAATTAAGTCAATACCAACTATAATTGTATGAGTCGGATACATGTTGGAAATTAAGCTCAAGTTTTCTTTGAACCTATCAGCATTTGCGTCAAATGAATCGGGATGTCAGTAAAATGATCGAATTATTATTTTATTCCGATTTCCAAGAGTGATTTCTGCCCATACTAACTCACAGGAACTATCTACTTCTATTTCGCGACAAGTTAAACTACTTCTAACAGCAACAAATACGCCACCGCCAACTGTGTTTAGCCTATCCTTTCGGAACACCGTTAGGTTTTTCACAAAACTTTCGGCTAAACTTATCTCCGGCTATAGCCAGCTTTCAGTGCCTGTAACGATTTGAGCAACAGCGTTTTACATTAGCGCTTGGAGCTCTGGTAGTTTCCTAACACATCTACGACAATTTACAACTGTTATACCGTTGGATCTTGTGCCAACGTCCTTCGAAATGAATGTCTTCTTCCTTCCAGGAATTACCACATGAGTTCCCGATGCATATCCGTAACACTTGCATGGCCATCGAATCTACCAGTAATAAATCTGGCATCTCGCCTCTAAGCTGTTTGGATGTCTTCCTTCAATCCTATCTGGTGCGAATCCCACACACTCGAGCAGTGTTCAAGAGTAGGTCGCACTAGTGTCCTAGAGATGAAACACACTTCCCTAAAATTCTCCCAATAAACAGATGTCTGGCATTCATCCTCCCTACCACAATCCTCACGTGCTCGTTCCATTTCACATCACTTCGCAACGTTACGCCCAGATATTTAAACCACGTGACTGTGGGAATCAGGACATTACTAATGCTGTATCCGATCATTACGGGATGTTTTTCCTACTCATCCGCTTTAACTTAGATTTTTCTACATTTACAGCCAGCTGCCATTCATCATACAAACTCGAAATTTTGTCTAAGTCATCTTCTATCATCTTACAGTCGCTGATCTACAACACTTTCCTGTATACCACAGCACCATCAGCGAACAACCACCCCTGTCCGCCAGATCATTTATGTATACAGAAAGTAGCAACGGTCCTATCTCACTTCCCTGGAGTGCTCCTCATGTTACCCTGTCTCCTATGAAGCTCTCCATTGACAATATACTAAGTTCTATTACTTAAGGAATCTTCAAGCCAGTCACATATCTGGAACCTATTCGATATGCTCGTACCTTCTTTAAAAGTCTGCTGTTGAATACAGTGTCGAACGGTTTTCGGAAACCAAGAAATACGGAGTCTGCCTGCTACCGTTCACCCATACCCCACAGTAGGACATCGTCGACGGTGCGCTGTGCTTTAATGGTGCTGCGGATGACTCCAAAGGCGTCCTGCTATGAAAAGAAATGACACCCCAGACCCAGATCATCTCAGACAGTTACAGATTGCTTATTAATGTGTTATTAAAGATTGAAATGACGTTGTCTCAATCTTAATATTAGCAAATAGCTGACCCGGCGAAATCTGTTCCGCCTTAAAGCCAATAAATAATCAGATTTTGGATGTTAAGTTCAATTTTTATTAGGAAATACAAATAAAAAATTAAAGATTTTAATGATTCTTCATTCTTTATGTTTTTTGGTGCATAACTTCCACTCTTCAATTAAGTACCTTGTGATACACGACATTTTTTGTTTTATTATCAGGCGCAAGAACAAACAACACAGATAGTCTTCCGACCCGTGAACATGCCACATATAATTGACCATGTGAAAAACATGGATATTCCAAATTTAAACCACAAACTTTCAACGATTGCCCTTGTGATTTGTTAATGGTCATGGAGAATGCAAGACGGATCGGAAATTGAAGTCTTTTAAACTCAAACGGCATATCGGTTGGGATCATCGGGATCCTCGGAATGAGAGCTTCCTGACCTTCGAATTTTCCTTTGAGTATCGTCGCGTAAATAACATTGTTCATCAATTTACTTACCACCATACGCGTACCGTTGCACAGTATTGGTAGGTTTGTGTTTCGAAGCTTGATTACTACGGAGCCAACTTTTAGGCGTAAATTGTGCGGTGGTAAACCAGACACATCCAAGGAGTTTAAATATTCAATTGGATAGTTGGCGGCTTCATCTTCATTTGTTACACAGTCAATAGATTTGAATGAATGCATTTTACCAATGATCTCATTCTAAATTATGTAGTTTAGGTCATTTACATCTTTACTCTTAGCCGCTACAATTGCTCGCTCACTCAACCATTCATTACTTTTGTAGTTAGTAATGATGTTTGGGAATACTTTGTTGATAAGTTCGTCTTTCGATGAGACAAAGTTACAGAAATTATGAGGAAGTGAAATCAATCCGCTCGATTCTTCGACAGGTACTCGACCATTACCGATAATCACCAAATGCTCAGAGAAATCCTCAGAAGATGTATCATTAAGCAGTGCAACTCTCATGTTTGATGTCAGCTGAAGTTTCTTCACATAGCAAAATACACTCATGGAAATTGAAATAAGAACACCGTGAATTCATTGTCCCAGGAAGGGGAAACTTTATTGACACATTCCTGGGGTCAGATACATCACATGATCACACTGACAGAACCACAGGCACATAGACACAGGCAACAGAGCATGCACAATGTCGGCACTAGTACAGTGTATATCCACCTTTCGCAGCAATGCAGGCTGCTATTCTCCCATGGAGACCATCGTAGCGATGCTGGATGTAGTCCTGTGGAACGGCTTGCCATGCCATTTCCACCTGGCGCCTCAGTTGGACCAGCGTTCGTGCTGGACGTGAAGACCGCGTGAGACGACGCTTCATCCAGTCCCAAACATGCTCAATGGGGGACAGATCCGGAGATCTTGCTGGCCAGGGTAGTTGACTTACACCTTCTAGAGCACGTTGGGTGGCACGGGATACATGCGGACGTGCATTGTCCTGTTGGAACAGCAAGTTCCCTTGCCGGTCTAGGAATGGTAGAACGATGGGTTCGATGACGGTTTGGATGTACGGTGCACTATTCAGTGTCCCCTCGACGATCACCAGTGGTGTACGGCCAGTGTAGGAGATCGCTCCCCGCACCATGATGCCGGGTGTTGGCCCTGTGTGCCTCGGTCGTATGCAGTCCTGATTGTGGCGCTCACCTGCACGGCGCCAAACACGCATACGACCATCATTGGCACCAAGGCAGAAGCGACTCTCATCGCTGAAGACGACACGTCTCCATTCGTCCCTCCATTCACGCCTGTCGCGACACCACTGGAGGCGGGCTGCACGATGTTGGGGCGTGAGCGGAAGACGGCCTAACGGTGTGCGGGACCGTAGCCCAGCTTCATGGAGACGGTTGCGAATGGTCCTCGCCGATACCCCAGGAGCAACAGTGTCCCTAATTTGCTGGGAAGTGGCGGTGCGGTCCCCTACGGCACTGCGTAGGATCCTACGGTCTTGGCGTGCATCCGTGCGTCGCTGCGGTCCGGTCCCAGGTCGACGGGCACGTGCACCTTCCGCCGACCACTGGCGACAACATCGATGTACTGTGGAGACCTCACGCCCCACGTGTTGAGCAATTCGGCGGTACGTCCACCCGGCCTCCCGCATGCCCACTATACGCCCTCGCTCAAAGTCCGTCAACTGCACATACGGTTCACGTCCACGCTGTCGCGGCATGCTACCAGTGTTAAAGACTGCGATGGAGCTCCGTATGCCATGGCAAACTGGCTCACACTGACGGCGGCGGTGCACAAATGTTGCGCAGCTAGCGCCATTCGACGGCCAACACCGCGGTTCCTGGTGTGTCCGCTGTGCCGTGCGTGTGATCATTGCTTGTACAGACCTCTCGCAGTGTCCGGAGCAAGTATGGTAGGTCTGACACACCGGTGTCAATGTGTTCTTTTTTCCATTTCCAGGAGTGTAGATTCGATGATTTGAGGCAAGCATTTATTTTGTCTGCAGCCGTTGATCTTGGAAGTACTGGCAGTGTTTGGCGGAAATCGCCAGACAGTAAAATCATTGCTTCTCCAAAACATCTCGAGTCATTGCGTAGATATTTCAATGTTCTGGTAAGTGCCTCTAATGCACGTTTATGCGTTTGTGCGTTCGTCCCAGATGATGATCTTGGATGCTGATAAAACTTTGGCCATTGCTGAGTTTTTTGCAATATTACATGTTGGTTCTTCAATAGCTTGAAGATTTAAGTCGAGACATACTAACACGGCGCTCTTCACGGGCAATTTGTTGTTCTTCTTCAGTCCTTTCATTCACAATTTTTTGTATCCTTCTTGAATTACGGCTTTGTCGAGAAATATTCGATTGTCTTGGTCGCGGCATTGTTAATGTTGATTCAAAGAAAATACAAACTATTTCTTAAAAATTTTTAATTAATGACATATACGGATACTTGACCATAGACGTTTAGCAGTCATTTGCGTTTTGTTATTCCATGTCAGATGCGTTTTTGTTACACCACGTTTTATAGTGACGTTTAGTTGACATTTGCGTTTTGTTATTCCATGCCAGATGCGTTTTTGTTAAACCACGTTTTATAGCGGTCTAACGGTATAAAACCTATGCCCGTCTCCTGGTTCTAAGCTACCTCTCCACCAATTTTCAGCCAAATCGGTCCAGCCGTTCTTGAGTTATAAACAGTGTAACTAACACGACTTTCTTTTATATATATATATATATTCAAAACATCGGATAAGCTAGAATTTTGGGGCTGTATTGGTAGGGAGTTTTGGGGCTGTTGAAGGCGTGATCGAATACTCCCTGTACCCATCGTCTTCACACAAAGTGACGAAGTATACCGATGTAAGTATCGAGAAGCAATGCTACCAATATAAGTATGAAATGTATGTAAACGTGGAGAAGGTAAACAGACCAGTCCGCTTCGGTACTTCGGGGATGCGTGCTGGCCCCTGATGGAATTCCACCGGCGGATTAACGACGAGGATCGGAATGCCCCTCGGGCCTGGATGTGGTTTTTAGACGGTTCGCGACAGCTGACAGGTAAATTCCAGGCTGGTACCCACGTCCCGCCTCAGTTACACGATACGTGAATATTTCGAACACATTATCACGCTTTCACATGGTTTACACAAGAGTCGAATAGACGAGCTACAATATTCTGGATCCTAGCGATAACAGATACACCCTGTATGCATCGTCTCCACAACAAATGACGAAATACACTGCTACTAGCTACCTTTACGATTTGTGGTTGGAGAGATATAGCAACTTCATATTCTACAACATCCTACATCAGACAGGTCTTTACTATAAGAATATAATTAACTATTTACTATCATATTGATACATACTATTATTTCTTTTCAAAAATATCAGACAGTGGTCATAACTTAATATAAAGTTTTCGTTTTCGTAGTTTGTCTATCAGTTGTTTACACGTTTCCCTGTCGAAGATTCGTGTTGTCTTCAGCTGAAGTAAATCACGTCAAATTAAAAGTTACAAAGCAGACTTCTCTTTCAGATTTTGACATTTTTTTTCTGTTCTGCATAGAAAAAATATCTCTGGACAGCACAAAAGTACACATGCCCCCACACTTTAATTCTTGATTCTATTAGTGAGCTCAGAACAAAGTGTAGCCGGCCGATGTGGCCGAGCGGTTGTAGGCGCTTCAGTCTCGAACCGCGCGACCGCTACGGTCGCAGGTTAGAATTCTGTCTCGGGCATGGATGTGTGTGATGTCCTTAGGTTAGTAAGGTTTAAGTAGTTCCAAGTTCTATGGGACTGATGACCTCAGATGTTAAGTCCCATAGTGCTCAGAGCCATTTGGACCATTTTGAAACAGATAGTGCTCCTTGTAGAGACACGTCATGATGAACGAAGTGTACCAGGAATTCATGTGCGACTTTGACCTTTCCATAGTTTTCACCTGACACATCCAACATACCTTTCGATATTCACATTTAAATAATTCTCTATGTACAATTATCTTATCAAAACAAATTTTTTGACAGAACTATTTTTTTTATTGAGTGGAAAAAAAGCTGAGTTTTCTCAAATCTTTCAGCAAAACAATATTTGTGTCATCCAAAACATATTGTACTTATTCCCTAACAGATATGTACAACGTGTTGGTGTCAAAAAATCCATCCGATTTCACAACACCAATGACGATAGAAGCCCAGTGATGAATAAAGATATCAGTGACCACATTATCGATTTTATGAATTGTGTCAGATATGCATCTGCGAAAAACTCTTATGTCTTCATTGGCTAATGAACATGGAACTGCCAGACTGGAAGCTTCAGAATGGATGCTTGTGTTTGATCCTGTGGAATACTATCAGTCAGTATTAAATACAAACAAACCTCATTTACAACGTGCTACACTGTACTCTGTTCCAATCGCATTTGTTTGGTGTTCCCTATCAGATAACTTACCGAACCGTTTCTGTGTTGTGTTTGCCAGTATTTTAATATTTGTCGAGTGGTGTACATCCCAGATAATCAGCCAGACAAAAGATTAATCTTATGTTCTGTTTCCCTGCAGCTTTAATTATTTATCTTTAAACTATGTTGAAATTGTTAACAAAATCTCCTGCAAAAAGGACGTCAGTATTATACACAAGTGTTATATTAAAGCTCTAGAAATGCATTTTTCTCGGCCCAGGACATCGTTCTCCATAGCATAAAGATTGCTAAGGATTGGTTCCTGCAAACAATGTTACTCTGCAGCACTTAAGAAAAAGAAGCAATTTCACGAACAGACAATCTATGTCCTATTACAGAAATTACTCCGTACATAGGTGAAAATATTCGGGTTGAATGCCAATTCTGGCTGCTTTGCCCGTCTAAAATTGACGTAGAGCAGTATAAAAGTGAGCCTGCATTGATAAAAGTTTCCAGTCCTGCTAGAGGACTTGATAAGCACTTTTTTTGTTTGAAGGGCAATAAATCAGAATTAATTGAACTTTAAAACTTTTTTATGTAAATAGATAGAATGCTCGATTTTTGTTCGTATTCGCAGATTCTATCACCGAGCTGGAGTTAACAGCCTCTGTTGGGTAGGCATTAGTGGGTTGTTCTTCAATGCTGCTTTACATCGACTGAGTTAGTATCTGCTCTTTGCAGAGTAAAGGGAATGGATTTCAAGAGGCCTATCGTGGTAGATGGACTTTTATTTGACTTAGGGATAGGAAAATCGGAGAAATGAACCCGGACCGCAGCAACTAATCATAAACTAACCTCCTATTGGCTATTATAAATACACAAATGCTTGCCGATCATAGCGCCATTGTGCTTGGAAATGAAGATGTGGAATGTGAGGTTGCGTCAGTCACCTCCCTGTTTCATTTGACAGTGTGTAAGCAGCTAGCGACTGCACTGGACACTCCTATTGCATTTTTTGCCAGTAATGACGTACGTCGTGTCATTTGTTTCCTGCAAGTAGAATTCAATGCCAGTGAGATACATCGTCGATAGTGTGGAGATGGGGCTGTGACTGATGGTGTCAAGGAGACGTGCAGAAAAGTGAACGCTAGTTTCACATATATGGATGACGAAAATAGTAGGAGAAGACACTCAAATGTGACTGGTGAACTTGTGCAGGATGTTGGTAACGCTGTGCGTACAAGACGTCACTTCACAATTTCCGATCTTTCTGTATCAATGCCTACGACTTCTATAACCCCTCCCCCTCCCCTCCCCCACAACTCTCTTTAACACTGTCACATATAGCTTAGGTTACAATAATTTTGGGTATCAAAATATCTAATTGATGTTCACAAAACTTGAAGAGTGACTTGTCCTTCACATTCCTTCAGCACGACCGTGAGGAGGGGGAGAAATTTCGAAACAGCATCACGACTGCGAACGAGACATTGGTGTAGTACGCGAACTCTGAAACTAAGGAACATTCCAAAGAGTGGGACACACTCTGTTCCCAAAAAGTTCAAAACGTGCAATCTGACGCTGTCAAACCGCAAAATGATGGTTACTGTTGCTACGGATTGCAAAGGAATTAGTGTTAGATATTTCATGAGAGCAATATTTGTGCCGGTACTTAACGATTAGTGCTAGTGTAGTTGCTCTTCCAAACAGCAGTCCATACAAGCAGACCAGTTTGTGTTATCCTGTGGTCACTCACACTTCAGTTACTTGGGCCGTGCACGGCCCTGTTTCAACAAAATAGCTCGGTGTAATCATAAGGTCGATCCACATGCATCTGCTTTCATGCCACGAAGCTAATTCGCCGCAAATAATAACAGGTAGCTGCGATCCTGCAGTCAAATAGTCTGTGCATTGGCTAGAAGAGCGAGTTAATAAAATACACGGAAATACAAAATAAAAGTTAAATGAATAATCTAATAACAAGGGTTTTGTTGCAACGTCTGTAACTGATACAGACGACAGGGAATAATTTTGTATGACGTTTTTCCAAGGAAGGACATCTCAATAAATGGGTAGTGGTTCTATGATATTCAGTTACAATATAGACAGAAAATACCCTCATTAAATGCAGTAAAGATACGTTGATAGCGTTACGAGAATGGTAGCTAAGTGCCCAAAATAGATAGACATCAAAGATAAGCCAAAATTAAGTCCATTTGATGATCAAAATACAAGAAATATTAATCAATTCAAAACAGTTCGGAGTTCAACATATTGATTAACCAATTAAAACACACAATAAAAAGAATAGTAACTCATACTCTGTCTATCCTCAGTTTCGTAATAGAAGCGGAAAAAGTTAGAGTTCTATACTAGAACATATTATCGTAAGTTAGTGTCGCTTCAAAATTTAGTGTACGGTAGCAACCGTTCGCCGCCCAGAATCGGACACCTATACGGCTGCGTCACGCTTGTTACCAGAAGCATGGCTGCCTTCTTCCAGTACACAACACAAAGAATCCAGAATCGCTCCCTTGAGCTCTTCATTCGAAAAGTCCCTGTCTCTACTTGACTGTCATAGTCTTCTGCTACTGTCTCGTTTTCCGTTGGCTGAAGGCCATCCCTATCAAAAGGCATCGCTCTTAAGCTCTGTAGAGATGATTTGTCTCAACATGAGCATCTCCCAGACCAAACTAATATATTACAACAATTTTTAATTACAGAAATTTCATACATATTTGGTTACTCTCCGGGCATTTACAATAAACATAAAAAATAAGCCAGCATTCTTGTGCAAATGATCTTATGATCAATGGCAACCGACTGTCGTTAAATATTGTTTAAAAATTATTTATGCCCTCTTGACAGAAACATTTTTGGGTTCTCTTTCGATTGTTGTGACCGCTAACACAAGCGATTGACTAATTTTAAATCAGCATAGTTTTTAATAGCACTTTCAATCAACATTTAAATAAAGTTAATGCCAAAATAGTAAACTGTTCGTTACATAATAACAAGCATGACAAAATGTGAGGCACTGATACTGTGTTCATTTGTTGTGTAAATGTGGAGAACACTACGTTCTGACAAACATTTCCATAGTAAAAAAGATATAAAAGACATAATAAATCATGAAATAACATTGATACGGATACGCAGCTTCCAGAGATGATTAGCTATAGTGCAAGGCTGTGACCTGAGATATTGTATTTTGAAATCATATGAAGTGTTTAAGAGTTGTTAATTCAGAGGTTCACTGTGAAAATGTTTGTTCACTGTGAAATATTAAATTTTTCTGAGCTTGTACTCGTAGATATATTCAGATTTGGATTCATATTAGACTGTAAATTATTATAGAATGTCAAAGCGTTGTAAGAAACCATCTTTCAACTCGTCTGACACTCCGCCATTTTTTTCCTCTTAAGCGTCAAAACCCCCCATAAAAGGACTTTCCCAATTTCTGGACAAATCTTCGTGCCCGAACCTGGGCTCGCCAGCAACAGTTACTGCCTCTGGGCCGGCCGTGGGGATTTGACGGCCATGGGGTTGTCCGGCAGCGCTGAGCCTTCTTCAAAAAATTCATTTTGTCTCGTACCAGCACTGGACAGCCCACTAGCTCGCCTAAATATGCGTGACACTACACATCTGAAAATACAGTGACCTCATAGGTTTACCGTGAAACTATTATGTAGTGCACTGTAATTGCCGAAAGAACGATGCACAAGAGGAAAACTTAGACGGTTGTGCTGGGAGATTTTCCAACATCCTCCATATATTGTTCCATTAAGTTTCGGGTGTGCAGCCGCAAGAAATCTCCTTCTTCTTCTTCTAATATTTCGGCTGTATAACGTTCAGCCATCTTCAGAGTGAGCCCCAAGACTGCCGCTCCAGTGCTCGCTTCGTCCCTTTATATTAGAAGAAGAAGGAGATTTCTTGCGGCGGCACACCCGAAACTTAATGGAACAGTCTTTGCGCCGCCAAAACCTGAAGATTCACATCCTCCGTATAGTCCGCCCCTGGCACATAGCGACATTCACCTCTTCTTCAAGGTGAAGGCCTGGTTGACTGCTCACCATTTGGCGACCGCTGTGAACAACTGGCTGAAGCACCAGGTGGGACATTTATTGGATGAAGAGAGAAAGAAACTGCTGTCGTGGAACGGCAAATATTTCAGTTCGATTGAGACTATGTGGAGAGGTAAAGTCAACATGAGAGTATGGATTTTACATAAAAATTACCTTTCTTTCTTTTTTAATAGTCAATTAGAGGTTGATTTATGAATAGCCCTCTAGCCCACGTATTAATGTACCTTACGTACTTTGTCGTTATTTCGAGTGGCGTTCAGTAAATAATACAACAGTTTTTTTTCTAAAAGTAGATAGGCTTTATTCAGGATTCCAGTACACCACATTATTCCCCACTCTTTTGCCTATGAAAACCCTATTTTTCAACACAATCTCGTTTTAGTGCGATGGCCTCAAGTCACCTTACTGGAAGGACCTGTATGCCCATATGGTACCACTCTACTAATCGACGTCGGACCCAACGTTTCGCTGTATCAGTAAGCTCCCATTCACCGCGTACCGCTTCCCGGGCATTTTTCACTGGACCAAACAGATGGAAGTCGGAAGGTATGAGTTCCGGGCTGTAGGGTGGATGAGCAAGAACAGTCCAATGAAGTTCTGTGAGCTCCTCTTGGGTGCACAGAATTGGGTGAAGCCATGCGTTGTCACAGAAAAGTTCGTTTGAATTTCGTGATGATGAACATACTGAATCCGTTTCTTCAGTTTGCAGAGTGTTGCAGAATACACTTCTGAGTAGGTCGTTCCACCATGAGGGAGAACATCAAACAGACTACCCCCTCCAGGGTCCAACAAGGTGGTCGCAACGATTTTATAGGCTAAGAATACAGCTTTGAACTTTTTATTCGCAGGAGAGGTGGTGCGCAACTACTCCATAGATTGTCGGTTTGTTTCTGGTTTGAATTGATGAACCAATATCTCACCGCCTGTGACGATGTTCAACAATGATTATCACGGTCAGTCTTGTAGCGCAAACAATTACGTACAGACGGTCTTTGGTTGCTCTTTACGATCTTCTGTCAGGCGACGAGGGACCCAGACGGCACATATGAGTACCCAAATAGTGAACGAGGTGTTTGATTGTGATCCGCCGATCACCTCGAATAAGAGTGTCCCCTCGTTACAACAATGCAAGAGTCGCAGCTCTGTGCGGCAGGCCGGCACACTGGGGATCGGACAGGTTTGCACAACCTTGCAGCGTTGATGACAGACCCCTCGTCCAAGAACTCATCGTAAACATTTTGCAAGCGCCTATGAATATCTACTATCCTCTGGTTTTCCGACAAACGAGTCTCAATGACAGCTCTCTGCATGGAAAGCGCTTCCGCTACAGACGTCATTTTGAAGGCTACGTACAGCACCACCACCTATCAGAATTTCGTGAAACCATAGGGGCTGAAGCGGGAATATTCCCCGACGTCCCACAACAAATTTCGCATTCGTACAACCGAAATTGTCCGAAAAAGAAATGTGTTGCATTACTTGTTGAGCACCCCTCGTATTATTGAAAACCTAGGCATCTGTGGCATACTGAAATGGCAGTAATCGACAAATTAAATTCTTTGGAAAGGGGGAGACAGTGATAAATCACGAAATCTCAGAATCAGATCCTAGATCCATGCGTTGCAGTAAGACCACACTTTACAGTGAAGACGAATAACTATTTCAAATACAGGTAGAAACTATTCTGATGTATTGAGTCTCCAGCAAAATCTGTAATTTTTTATGTGTCGGAAACGACATCCGGTTGGACGATAAAAATTTCATGCGGGTGGCCATGCGGGTGATGAGGACAAAAAAAGTGCCTCTGTCCAGTGAAATTAATCCGCGAGTTGTCGATATTGGGGAGGGGGGGGGGGGGGGAGGCGGCGTGCGGTCGTGTGATGGTGGCGACCCCAGCTCTCAGCAGCGTGGGATACGGCCGCAGGCGCAAGAGAAATGGAGGGGGGGGAGTGTGAGGAGAGGGAGAGGGGGGAGGGATGAGTTGTGCGGAGGGCAGCGGGGGTGGGTGATAATTAAGCGGTGTGGCGGCCGCGGTGCGGTTGTAGGCGGCCCCACGCCACGGGGGAGCGGCGGCCGATCGGGCGGTTCCGGCTCACACGCCAGCCCTAGCTTCACCGTGGGTGCTCCACAGCTGTTCGCGAACCGACAACGATCCGGTCTATCGTGCAGCACGAGTACTGCTTTGACCGCATGTACAGCACCATGGCTGGCATATTCACCAACTGCATAACTGAGAAGTTTAAATAAGAGGAGTGAACTTGGAGAAGTATATATGATATTTTAGTTTGCATGTACGACATGTGCTTTCCGTATTTACTGTGCATATGCCACCTGATACCTACCCGTCGGCATTGCTGTGCCTGTTAAAGCGCCGCTTCTAGGACAGAGAGAAGCGGCGGACCCGGATCGAAACCGCCTGGTTGTGGTCGTTAAGTGGTATCCCAGATCCCATTTGGCGAATACCGGGCTGGTACCCCAGTCCCAACTCAGTTACACGGTTCGTAAACATTTATAAACTTTTCTCTCACATCGTCACAGGTGGGGATTAACGGGTGGTGCCGGGAGGGTGGAGGGGGGGGGGGCATCAGTTCACTCCTTAAACTAACCCTCCATAGTCCATTAATAACCAAGCCGACCCTGCGCCGATGCTGGACAAAGGCACAAAAGAAGAAGAAGACGAAGAAGATGCCACTTGCCACCTGAGGGCAGCTCGTGTAGCTCTGTAAAAATTATTCTCCAATAAATTTCCGTATTTACAGGTAGGTAAAGAGGGGGAAAAATGGAGGGGAGGGGTGGGGAGAGAGAGAGAGAGGTAAGTTGTAACAGCCCAATAATTTCGTCAACAGTTGCAGGTAATTCATATTGTAGCTAGAGGAACGTAACCATACAAGCATCAAAATCATCATTTCGATATTTTTTACTGCTAACGAAATAAGATGGTTGGAACACTTCTAACAGGTGACGGGTCTGCGGAGAGAGATTTCTGCGTAGCGGAGGACTCCTGCGGGGGACAGGGACCGTCGGTGGGAGGGGGGGGGGGGGGGGGGAGCGGCTACTCACTATTCCCGTCTGTCATACAGGCAGACTAATAATTTGTTGACTTTGTAGCACTGCAACATAGCATGCTGTAGGCTACGACACGTCAGCCTGGGATTTGGATTTTAATGTACGGCGAAAGGTTGAAGAAACATGCGACAAGTCAATTTTTTTATGATAGTTTTTTTGCCTTTACCTGTTTTAGGCTGGTCTGTCAACCTTCCATAAGAGGTATATGTTAGGCTGGGATATAACAGTTCGGTTATGAGTTGCTGAAGCAAACGAAAGTGAAGAAAAGAAAAAGAAAAACCTTGGAATGATGACAGAGTGATCTGTTTCTTAGCCAGAGGTTCAGGTTAGGTTGAAAAGTGACTGTTTGGTTGTGAGCTGGCGAAGGGAACGATCTTCAAGTGTTTTGGGCTCCGCAGAAATCTTATCACATTCCATCTCCACACAAGTGTTATTCCCTACAACTATCACAAACTCCGAAGAAAATGGGGCGTTATGTCTCATTCGATTCTCTCTGTCCCTCTCTCTTATCTCTCTCTCTCTCTCTCTGTCTGTCTCTCTTTTTACCATAGATTATACACACAAACAATTGCTTGTAAGAGAATATCGATAAAGACTTTAAATTCTGCATTGAAGGTCATTGTGAACAACACAATATATTGTGGGTATTAGTCAATCAGATATTATAATATTCTTTGCTGGGGAATGAGTAGAGGATTGGCGCGAGCCAGGTTGTGTATGAGCCTTAAATGGGGTGGACTTGTTATTGAGTGTTGCACATTCATTAATGGGCAATGTCTATAAGTGGTAGATGCCTTCACCAGCACTGGAGAACGCCCAAAACGACTAAACGAGTGGGGATTCACTTATTGATGAAACTGAAGGCGCTGGTAGCATTTTCTACGACGCAATAGCTACGTTACTATGTCGGTGGGCTGCCGTTGTTTACTTATTACCTTACTTACTACACTGATTCAGTTTTGGCTTTTTTGTTTGTAATTTTTCTGTTCCTAGTTTGGAGGAAATGATTTTATACAGCTTCTGTATTTTGTTGTGCATGAGTGGTACTGCAAGCCTCAACAATCCTAGTGTGGTAATAGTTAAGTGGGAAGAATAGTTAGCTTATCACTGTGGAAAAAGAATTAAAATTGTGTCACTGCATTGCGGTACATTAAGTTTCCAACATCTAAGTTGTGCAACAGCTAGTGATATTTCCGCTTAAGGTGTTTTAACAGGACTTTACACGAAATGCAGGTAACAGCTATTTTTGGCAAAAATTTGCCGATAAGGTTGTATAGCATATTAAGTTACTTAAAGTATTACTTACAGTATTACAGAATTATTCGTAAGATTCTACATACAGAGAATCACTTGGAACCAGAAACGAGTCGTCAATCAATCACTGACCGTTAGCATTAGCATCAGTGTTTTGTGTAGGAATTGTAAATCACTTATAGGGCTATGCACTCAACACCCTTGTTTCCATCGAATTATATTTTGGTGTCGATAGTTACACAGATGCATGAAACCAGTCGGAGACTTCAGGGGTAAGAAATCGAGCGCACTTCACACTTGTCGGGAGACTATAGCATTAGGCATCTTTTCGTGCTCACTGTTAGCTCAGAGCTGTAAAATGCGACGTGATGCATTCGATTGGCGTACTAGAGATACTACGCAACGTAGCTGCACAGAGCGTCATTGGATTTTCGCTGTGGTTTTATTACGTGACCTACCGGACCTTGAATACAAAACATCTCTCGTATATAGCAATGAGAGGGCAGAAGCGAATTTTCGTTGCGGTCTGTCCTCTATTTTAGTTGACGACGAAATGAATGTAGTGAACGTCTTAAAGATTACTGAAGTGTCTGGATTGCAGCCTAATCTTCTAGACAGGATATAAAGTGTTTTTCAGAGTGGCTGGTTTATCCTTTTTGTTTCAGCGGTTGGCGAGGTGCAGGTGTCTGCTGTATTCTTTTACTTCTTTCCCTTGCTTTTTATGTTTTTGATGTACACTTTCAATCTGACAACGTACGTGATTTTTATCCTTCTCTCCCTCTCTCTCTCTCTCCCTGTGTATGAATGTGTGTGTGTGTGTGTGTGTGTGTGTGTGCGCGCGGGTGCGTGTTTTCTTAGGTCGTTATTTCTTTTCTCTTTGTTGTGACAGTTTTAATCCTTTTGCGCCCTTTACACACTTATCTCTTGAAAATTTAGTGCGGACGCTAAAGACCATGTCATTGTGTACGCACACCAAATCTCATCATCATCACAGGTTAGCTACCAATAGGATTTCAAAAAGGTTATCGAGTAGATACAATAGAGTATTCGCTAGGTTCAGAGCTGTAGGCCCTGTTATTGTCACTGGAAGCATAAAAGTCGGTCCCTTGATGTCGCACTGAGCATCATTTGAAATAATCTCGCTGTTCTCTAATTCCAGTCGATCTGTTACCCTTGAGCGTCCTTGTTCTTATCATGTTGTGATAAGTACGCCTGCGTAATTTATTTACAGTCACTAACGTCCTACTTTGTCACAATGTGAGTGAGTTGTAAGGACGTCCATTTGACAAGCGCTTGCGACTGTTCCTCAGAGGAACATCGAGGTGTGTGAGAACAATAATGAGGCCGACAACAGAGTGGGTGATCTGGTTCAAATGGTTCAAATGGCTCTGAGCACTATGGGACTCAACTGCTGAGGTCATTAGTCCCCTAGAACTTAGAACTAGTTAAACCTAACTAACCTAAGGACATCACAAACATCCATGCCCGAGGCAGGATTCGAACCTGCGACCGTAGAGGTCTCGCGGTTCCAGACTGCAGCGCCAGAACCGCGCGGCCACTTCGGCCGGCTGGGTGATCTGGGAAAATAGTGTTGTTGTACTTGTATATATTTGTGTGTTTATCCCTGACAGGCGCTCAGTCCGAGTTTCAGCTCCATACAGCCATCACGTGATTCTCTAGAGCGCTGTCAGTGAACTTGCGTTTTTGTCGTGCGTTACGAAAGTAGAACGGCGGAATTTAGGCAACAATATGCCATCAAGTTTCGTGTTAAACTTTGAGAATCTACGCGTGTGGCCTTTGAAAAGTTGAAGTAGTTCTATGAGGCACATTTCTTGTTGGGAGCACAAGTGTTTTTCTGTCGCAAATCATTTTTGGAGACCGATAACACGCTGAAGATGAACCTCGCTCAAGGAGACCTTTAACTTCAAAAACTGACGAAAATGTCGAAGGTGCGCGTTCCTCCACAAGAAACTGTCAGCCAAGTATCTTACAAAGATGTCCTTGATAGGCTGAGGGAAAGGACACATCGAGTGAGGTCGGACACTTCAGACAAGTGGATGCTGCATCATGAGAACGCCCAGTAATACACGGCCACTTCCATCACGGAATTTTTGATGTCAATAGGCATTCCTGTTGTTCCAAGGCTTTCTGTTCACCTTATATGAGTCCTTGTGATTATTTTTCTTTTCCCGAAATTGAAATATATCTTAAAAGAACGTCAGTTTGGAACTCTGGAGAACATTCAATAGAATATGATTGACGTGTTAAAGGCCCTACCATTTGATATCTTTCGGCACTGTTATCAAGACTGGGAACAATGACTCTGCCGATGTTTAGCCTGCCGAAAGAAATTACTTTGAAGGGAACAACATATTTGTTTGAAAATAAATCCTTCAGTAGATAAAAAATCAGTCTCATCGCTTTTCTCACACTCCTCGTACCTGTTTTGCATGTCCTTTCAGAACTTTGGTCCACCATGAAGGGGCATATTGTAGCCTGCTCCCTCTGTCACTGGCGCAGTATGCTGACATCAGTGCGCGAGTAATGCTACCTTTAATAACTTACAAAATCCCCTTTGATCGAACATCCACAAATTTCCCTAAAGTCCCCTCTTTTACCGGATACCGGTGAATCGCAGAACATTCGTGTCAGCTATTAGCGCCTGGTTCTCCAACACAGTTCTCCCTTCTCTACGTCGGGCTAACTCTTGATCTTAGTGCGTGTATAGAGACATGAGCCTACTACATGGGAACTGCTTGCTGACTTACCCCCCCCCCCCCCCCAAGCTTTTCTGGCAAACGCTAGCAATGGCAGAACTGTGTCCGGCGCGTCCTGTAAGGGTCGTATAGGCCAACCGCCGACTAATGTTGTGCGTTTAGGGAGCTGTAGCTACACTTTTACTGGTGAAGTCATTTCGACCATTTATTAGACCATGGCAATGAGGATTTATTTTAGTTGTTTACACCTTCGGGATTTGTGGGCTCGTCAACATTAAGCGCTGCCATACACGGTAAGTAGTCAACTTGGCACTCCGATGTCCAGTTCACCATTGCCGCTCAGGTGTTTTCATATTCGCATTTTTACAGTTGGATCCACTTTGTCTCCATGGTTTAAGGAAAATTCCACACTGAATCATCGTTTTCCCCCACTCTGGGTTTCATTATTTCATTTGTAGGTAGCACCTTCCATCCGTGTAAGATGATAGTCTAGTATTCTCGTGAACTTTTGGAATGTATGCTGCCACTACGTCAAGTAACAATATATCCCAGTTACTATCATAACCCTTCCCGTTGTGATTTAACTTCTTCCCCACCTTTCTGTGAACCATTCCGGTTCTGTCATTTCCTTGCGGAGGTTCTCATTCAAATGAGGAAAAAATAATCGAAGTTTGGAAATTTTTGTGACAATGAGAAAACATGCAAAGGATCTGTTTGGGGTTTATGACTGATCATACTTTGAACTGTATTTCACTTTTTCAATACAAAATAAATGGTGCCCGTAATTATGGTTTGATCAAAGGCCTGCGAGTCTGAAGTACTCAGACTGCGTGCAGTGTAACCCTTCACGAATTATTCGAAATCAAAATTGTGTAACATCAGTCGATACTAGATTGAATTTATGTGCCCTTATGCCTAACAAAAATGAAATAACCTTAAATTTAATTCTATGTTACTAGCTCGAGTTCTGTTTTTGTGGTTTGTTTCACTCTTTATTTCTTGACAAAAATAGTAAACATTAACAAATTTCATATGAATTTATTATTTTATCATTTCATATCTACTTCTACACACTGATCTTGCCAAAAGCCGAGAAGCTATTCTTCTTGGTGTTTTAGCTCCCTGGGCACTCTGGGTTGCTCTCTGTGTCACTCTGGGATGCTCTCTGGGGACTCTTGGATTCTCTGGAATGCTCTCTGTGGCACTCTGGGATGCTATATATATATATATATATATATATATATATATATATATATATATATATATATATATATATATAAGCTTCCAAGAAAACTGTACCTTTCTGGAGTCAAAGGTAGAAGTTAATAGATTGAATCGTTTTTGCTTTTGAAAAAACGTTTCTCGAGAAAAACTTGTATGTGTATTATTAGTTCAATTTGCATAGAATCTGCATGTTAAAATTCAAAATAGTTAATCTAATATGGCGATCCAAAAACTATGTTTTGAACAGTAGTCACCAAAATATGACCACAAAAAGAGTGTTTTCGTTACTTACGTTTGGTCTGGCAGTTCCAGGACCGTATATCAACCCTTCCTATAACTCGAATTGTTCCTGGACAGCAATTCCTTCGTTCTTCTTGGAGAGAAAAGCGGATTTGGCTGAGCTATATTTGCTGCGTTCGACAGCCTGCACACGTTGTTCGCCAGCTTTTTAGGTGAATGTGTTTGCGTGCATACTCCAATATACCATTTTGTGAACGAGCTCCACGGCAAGACAGGTTTTCTTCCTGAGCCGGGCGTCTCTGGCTCAGAGCGTCCCACGGCAGTCGTGACACTGCTTCGAACAATGGGTTGTAGAAACTTTTGTAATTAACCGATTAAAAAACATTTTCATCCCAACATTCCAGACACATACACAATAAAATAAAAACCGAATTTTCGACCATTCTGAATGAGAACTTGGCCTTAATTTATGTATTCATGATTAATGACAATGTACTTCATTATGTCTGACATGGAGTTAGTATCTTGGCCCGGAATCAATGTCTCTGGAGTAGGAATTCTTAACAACCAATTATTAGCCTTTCAATGCGCCAGTGCGTTCGATTTTTGTTCTGGAATAAATATAATTTTGCGTGAATTGATCTGTTATTTAACATACAACAATTCCTTGCCATTGTCTGTGAAAAGGGACCTAAGATGCTCAGATTGATCATCCTGCTGGCCTGCAGTACTCTCCGCAGCAGAATACACTGACGACTTTAGTTCAGCTCACTGTGCACGGAGTCCAACATTTTTATGTACCGCTTACGCATTCAGCACCCAAATTGTTCAGCTGAACATCATTCTGTCGTTCTAATACCTCTGATCCCTGTTAGTACATGCTCGAGTGCCTGTTTTCATAGCTGTTTCCGCAACGTAGCTGAAACCACAAGATGATTTCCGAGTTCTGTTTTTTACATAACACACCGTCATGCACAGTGAATTGTGAATTAGTTGGAAACAGCTTGGAGTCTACGTCAACTGTTTATGCCTGTTGCCATTCTGCACATGTGTAACCTACTCATTGTACTGCACAATTTTTCAGACTTTGGTCATCGGAATTTTCCTGTTATTTGCTACGTAGATGACAACACTCAAAATCAAATTATTGACATTATAGTGCCCAATACATAAACCTGTTCAGGGGACATTTAAACATAATATCCGTTTCAAAGCAGCATTATCCGTTGTGCAGTGTATTTTGTCCTGTAAAAATATTCTTGATATTACGTTATGCTATATTCGAGGCTTTTTCTCCATTTTAGAGTATTTCTTTTCCACTCTGTTCGGCTATCATGATGTATAGGCAGTTAAATGTCATGCTTCGTCCAATTACTTACATAATATCCAGTTGAGCGCGTAACTGCTTGCACCGCATGACAGCACAAATTACTTACTATAATCTAGGAAAACTAAATCTGACCCATTTGATAAGAATTTTTTCAACCAACTGATCACATTCCTCCACTCTGCTGACCTTTGAAACTTCTACATCTACATCTATATCTGCATCTATCTATCTACTCTGCAAACCACACTTAAGTGCCTGGCAGAGGGTTTATCGACCCACATTCACAATAATTCACTATTATTCCGATCTCGATCAACGCCCGGAAAAAACGAACACCTATATCTTTCCGTGCGAGCTTTGATTTCCCTATGTAGGTCGGGGTCAACAAAATATTTTCGGATTCGGAGGAGAAGGTTGGCGATTGAAATTTCGTGATAAGATTGCACCGCAACGAAAAAGCCTTTGTTTTAATGTTGTCCACCCCAAATTCTGTATCATGTCAGTGACACTCTCTTATTTCAGGGTAATACAATACCTGTTCCTCTTCTTTCAACTTTCTGGATGTACTCCGTTAATCGTTTCTAATAAGGATCCCAGAGCGCGCAGCAGCACTGCAGAAGAGGATGGACAGGCGTAGTGTAGGCATTCTCCTTTTTTCAATATATGAATTAGGACCTGCATTATATCCGAAAACTTTGGTACATAGTTCTGGTAATAATTTCCCAAACCCCATAAAGTCAGCAAGTCTTTTCTCAGAAAATGTTCTGGAAAATTCTGTATGGATTTTATTATGCAGGTTTTCAGGTGAACTACCTCATGACTACTTAAGTGCCCCAAATGTTTTACTTCTTCCTGCTCCAAGTAACAATTTCCTAAAATGTGTGTTAGGTATACTATGCATAACCACTTAAAAACACTTCCCTTAGACACAATACACACTGTTCTATGTTCTACTAGAAGAGAGTATACTAATAATTGTTTACGTTTCAGTCGCCACAATACTCTAAGAGGCATTGGAATGTGGCCACCGTATTTTTCAATCCAAACGAAATATGTTAATACTGATAATCTTCTGACATGATTGCAAATGCTGTCTTTGGGCAATACTTTGGTACTATCCAAGGACGTAGCCAGAATTTTGTCAAAAAAGTGGCGGTTCGATTTGTTAAACAGGACCTTAAAAAGGCTCATACTTTCAATTATTCAGAAACACAGTTTTTTGTTTTTAAATTCATGTGCAGTGTTTGTTTTTGGAGGCCTTCATACAAATAGCATTTGGTTTATAAAACTGAGCAAGATAAGTTTTCCTTAATAAGTATTTTTAATATATACCAGATTCACAATCAAATATTCCTTTATTTGGCTATATGATAACATCAATCTATCGCAAAACTAATTAAAATTCTAATGTATTCAGTCTCCTGATATAAGGTTCACTATCGCAGAGTAGAAGAATCTTAACGTTGGGTTGAATAAATTAAATAGTTAAATGTGTTCAGCAGTCTTTGTCTTCTTACAATCTTCTACGGTAAAGCCCAGGTTAACGGAACTCAGGTCATCCGAAACACGAGTTATTCAAAACACCTCCAAATATAGCAAAACCAAAACTTAATATTGTAATGCACAGAAATAATTCGAGGACGAGAGAGTCCTGAGGCATAGCTCTTGAGGAGAGGAGGGTTCCCGACTTTGAGTTTCTTCCCCAACCACCGACTCACCAGTCAAAATACAGTTATACTGCCAACAATAGTGTAATCAAGTGGTTGTTTACTTTCCTTGCGGCTGAATTTTTATGCTTTGGCGTCTAAGCGCAAGTTCGTTGCAATAAATTACTTTCTATCAAAGAAGTTTTAAAAGACAATTCGTTGAAAATTATTGAGACTAATCGCGAAATTGGTGTTTCTAGCGCTTCAGAGTGGGTTGTCTAAATTTCTAGAACAAGTACTGACCAATATTGGCAGAAAAACACTGAAAACATCTGACTTTGAGCAGATAGGCGAAGCTCTGTCCCTCATTCACCCAGCAACGAATAACAGCATGCCTTTCACAGGCCCACAAATGCAAAAAAAGGACAAATATTAATTGAGTTGTTAGATGATGACCGAGAAAACTACTTTTTTTTTAAATCTTTGGGTGGTCAGACAAGTTTAAAAACCAATATTGCATTCGACAGTTTAATGTATGTGGACAAAAGTTTCCTTCAGGCTTACAAGCAATTGATGTTTTGAAAAAAAGTGGTTCAAGATTGCAGCCGAAACACACGAAGGAACCAAATTTACAGTGCCGATATAACTCGCGTTAATTTTACGATGTTACCTGTAAGATCTTTAGAAAACATCTGTCTCAGGACACAAAATAAAAAAGAAAGGGAAACGGTTATTTAGGTATCAAACGCATCTGGCACACATAGACTGCCTCACATACCAATACATATCAGGAAGTTGAAAAGCCTCGAGCGTTGAAGAATGTTTCCAAAGCACACTATCAGGTTCTCATAGAGCGCAAAAACCTTTTTCGATTCTTGTGAACCCGTTACGAAATGTTTCAGTGATACGTTTTAGCAAAAGTTGGAAACTTCCTTTTTAAAGAAAAGGTCTCTCTAAAAAGTGAACTTCTTAAATGACAGTGTACCTACGCATCGCTGCGGGCTAAAAAGTGTCGATTTAATTTTTTTTTCTTAAGCTCTTTTCTTCAATAGATCCTCACATTCTAGGAGTAAGTCCTCCATTGCTATCTTCTCTGCTCTTTCCCAGTACCTTACCTTCTCCCATAATGCAACTAAACAACTTGCTAAAGCTTAGGGTCTGATTATGCTGTATACAAACTGTCTTCCTGCACAATCTCGAAAAGGCGACCATCAATCCCTTGGAGAACTCTGTCTCTGACAACCTAGAATAATCTATCACAAAGTTTATTAACAAGGGGTTGGACCCCCATTTTCCCGTAATACAGCTGCGACTGTTTTTGGTATACTAGCATACGATGATTTTATAGTCTGTATGGAATTTTATGCCACTTTGCGATCAGAATCTCTTCTAACACCTGTAGTGACGAGAGAGGAGGAAATCTGCTCCGGAGTTGCGCTCCAACACCGCCCACAAGGGTTCCATAATGTTCAAGTCTTGGGAGTGTTCTGGCCAGGGAAGACTTTGCAGTTCAGTTGCATGCTCCTCGTATCGTGATTGTACTGTCCTGGCTGTATGAATGGGCGCATTACCATCCTGAAACATGGCATCATTGTTGGGGAACAACATAACATTTGAATGATGGGGTGTACCTAATCACGTAAAATGTTCACTTAATCGCTGGCTGTAGCTCGGCCTTTGAGAGAAATGATGGGACCAGCGGAATATCATGATATGGCTGCCCACATCATCTCACTTCCACCTCCACGCTTAACAGTTAGAATCAAACAATCAGAATTCTAGGTTTCTTTTGACGTTCTCCAGACGTAAGCCCGGCCCGATGTTGGAAATAACGAAAACGTTGATGCGTCGGACCATATGATGTATTTCCACTGATCAGCCGTCCAGGATTCATGCTTCCGGCACCATGTTTTATGTTGCCCTTGGGTTGGTTGTCGTCACTTATGGTTTCGGTATAGCAGCTCGTCCATGAATATTCGCTTCATGGAGTTTTCGGCGGACAGTGTCGATAGACACGAGGTCTGAAAGATGGCTATTGAGCTCTGCAGTCACTTTAGCCACCGCAGTTTTGTGTTGTTTTGACACAATTAGTGTTAGCGTATGACGATCTCCGTCATTTACTTTTGACTTGCGCCCACTACTACTTTTACACAAAGATGTCTTTCCATGTTGTCTTTCCATGTTGTCTTTCCATGTCTTTGGTCTGTAATGACTGTTGAAGTAGTTGCTCTTGAAACATTCGATGAGTTGACTGCCTTGGTTACTGATGCTCCAGCTAATCGGGCCCCACAATCTGCCCGCTTTAGAACTCTATTAGGTCTTTCATTGCACGTCGACCTCGGCCTTTGAATGCAAATACGAAGTGTGCACTACTCGTGAAGAACCTGCACTTTTGCCTAGTCAGTACTGAACACGCGCACTCCAGCGCGACACGTACCTTGCCTGCGTTGTTGACCGTCAAACACAACCATTTCATTACTACCACTGTTGGCATTATTTTGCCTATCCTACTCCAGTATGCCAACAACACTTCTGCTTGTTTTTATCTAACACCTTAGTCTCCTTTAGTGGCTACATTACATACGATATGTTCACGGACAAATTATTTCCTATGCTTGCCTATAGTAATTTTGCCAAACCTTACAGAACATTTTCGCGGAAATAAATTCCTAGTGATGTGACAACAGTCTAAGCACAGTCTAAGTGGTTCTCCACATACCAGTGACGAATCTTACAGCGGGTTGGTCCTGTTAGGTGATTTTCCTCAGACAGTTCTATGCGCCATCGACACATACCGTGGTCCAAGTAAGATCCATTCTTGCATTATGCTCAGGTGAGAAATATCACCCTTAGATTGTGCAGTAACTATTATATATGAGGCGGAACTTCGATATTAACCAAGAAATTTTTTTTCCCAACATGAAAACTCAGCTTCGCTGAAACCAACGAATATATCTCATTTCCAACCTTTTTACTTAAACTACATCATTTTGGGTCTTACTTCCTATTTTCTGGAAGGTCACAACTTGCTACAAACACCTGCGGGTCTGTCCAATAACAATTTATGCTTCCTTCTTTCTACTAAGCTATCTAAGCAAAAGTGTGTTTCCTCATTTCTTTTGAATGTTGATGATATTTACTGGGAGCGCCGTGTGGGGGCCCCAGAGCCCACATTGTCGTTTAACAGTGAGTTACTGTTCACACCTCGTGTCCAACTTTCATACCCGTTGTTATACTTTCATCTGCAATCCAGCTTTTGATGCCACATTCACCCGCATTTCTTATATTGCGGTTAACGGCATTGTCACTGTATGTAGCCCGTTGGTCCTCATCTGTAACATGAGACTCTCGCAGTGAAAATTCCCTGTCTACCCCGGACTCAGGTCATAGTGTTTATCTCGCCTAATATATTATATGTCGCTATGGCTTCAGCTATGTTCTTAGGGAATTCCGCCTGTACTTTTATTGCCATATCAGCCAGCAGCCCCAGAAAAATGTATCTAACGCTCTCTGTCCCACCTCTTCTTGAAGGGCTATGTTGTTCGTCAGCTCGTATGTGTTTATATTCACCTTTAGAAACTGCTCCACAAAGCTTTCAATGGACTCACACTGTTTATGCGAGACATTGTCCAAACTGTTCTCTGCATTACGTACAATAACATATCTCGCTGTATCGCTGCAACAACCCCGCTTCCAGAATTTCAGATCGTTGTGAATTCTCTAGCTCCTTGTGATACACGACATGCGCCTTAAATGGTTCAAATGGCTCTGAGCACTATGGGACTTAACATCTGTGGTCATCAGTCCCCTAGAACTTAGAACTACTTAAACCTAACTAACCTAATGACATCACACATATCCATGCCCGAAGCAGGATTCGAACCTGCGACCGTAGCAGTCGCGCGGTTCGGGACTGAGCGCCTAGAACCGCTAGACCACCGCGGCCGGCCATACGCCTTAGCGTCACCGATGAAACTAATGTGGTCATCTGTAAATGTTGTTCCTGTGACCAACATCCCAGCTTTGCGGCAGTTAACAGGCTACCGATGAATGCTAACACGTTGTCAGGAAATCACTGCACTAGCTAGCTAGTGGTGTCTCCATAATGGTGTAAGCTGTGTTTACCTGGAATGGACTAAGTAGTGTGGTCCAAATCGATCATTGACTGGAAATGATTCTGTTTGGCTGCTTTGAGACCTACATCTACATCTACATTTATACTCCGCAAGCCACCCAACGGTGTGTGGCGGAGGGCACCCTACGTGCCACTGTCATTACCTCCCTTTCCTGTTCCAGTCGCGTATGGTTCGCGGGAAGAACGACTGTCTGAAAGACTCCGTGCGCGCTCTAATCTCTCTAATTTTACATTCGTGATATCCTCGGGAGGTATAAGTAGGGGGAAGCAATATATTCGATACCTCATCCAGAAACGCACCCTCTCGAAACCTGGCGAGCAAGCTACACCGCGATGCAGAGCGCCTCTCTTGCAGAGTCTGCCACTTGAGTGTATTAAACATCTCCGTAACGCTATCACGGTTACCAAATAACCCTGTGACGAAACGCGCCGCTCCTCTTTGGATCTTCTCTATCTCCTCCGTCAACCCGATCTGGTACGGATCCCACACTGATGAGCAATACTCAAGTATAGATCGAACGAGTGTTTTGTAAGCCACCTCCTTTGTTGATGGACTACATTTTCTAAGCACTCTCCCAATGAATCTCAACCTGGTACCCGCCTTACCAACAATTAATTTTATATGATCATTCCACTTCAAATCGTTCCGTACGCATACTCCCAGATATTTTACAGAAGTAACTGCTACCAGTGTTTGTTCTGCTATCATATAATCATACAATAAAGGATCCTTGTTTCTGTGTATTCGCAATACATTACATTTGTCTATGTTAAGGGGCAGTTGCCACTCCCTGTACCAAGTGCCTATCCGTTGCAGATCTTCCTGCATTTCGCTACAATTTTCTAATGCTGCAACTTCTCTGTATACTACAGCATCATCCGCGAAAAGCCGCATGGAACTTCCGACACTATCTACTAGGTCATTTATATATATTGTGAAAAGCAATGGTCCCATAACACTCCCCTGTGGCACGCCAGAGGTTACTTTAACGTCTGTAGACGTCTCTCCATTGATAACAACATGCTGTGTTCTGTTTGCTAAAAACTCTTCAATCCAGCCACACAGTTGGTCTGATATTCCGTAGGCTCTTACTTTGTTTATCAGGCGACAGTGCGGAACTGTATCGAACGCCTTCCGGAAGTCAAGAAAAATAGCATCTACCTGGGAGCCGGTATCTCATATTTTCTGGGTCTCGTGAACAAATAAAGCGAGTTGGGTCTCACACGATCGCTGTTTACGGAATCCATGTTGATTCCTACAGAGTAGATTCTGGGTTTCCAAAAACGACATGATACTCGAGCAAAAAACATGTTCCAAAATTCTACAACAGATCGACGTCAGAGATATAGGTCTATAGTTTTGCGCATCTGCTCGACGACCCTTCTTGAAGACTGGGACCGTTTGTAGCCATTCATAGACTTCATGTTCCCAAACATCGATGTAATGTCTCCGAGCACAGGTGTTCACGATTTGTTTCAAGAACATACTGGACATTTCGAGCGAAAGATTTGGTGACACAGATCGCCTGATATTCATCCCATCGAACATTCACGGGACATAATCGAGGGGTCAGTTTCTGCACCAAACTGTGCACTGGCAGCACTACCGAAATTATGGAAGCTACAGAAGCAGCAAGGCTCAATATCTCTGCAGGAGGTTACCAACAACTTGTTGCTTTCATGCCACGACGAACTGCTGCACTATGCGGGGAAAAAGGAAATCCGACGTGATATGAGGATGGTTTTCATGACGTTTCTCACCTCAGTGTGTGAAATGAAATGAAGATGTGCAACTCAAAAAGGAGGTATACCAGCAAAAAGCCTTGCTACCTTGCTGAGGCCATGGGTGGGCAAATGCGTGAAATCCTATCTTCTCAACGAATTGCTTAAACAAAGATGACAGAGGGAGCCGACGCCCGCACCGAGTGGCAACGATGAGGGCAGTTAAGTTGCGCGGTTCCACCAGCGAGGGCGCTGCTATCGGCTGCTGTGGTCCCTCTGTTATTTTCATTCTGATGCATCCACGGAGTACGCACAGCGCGCTATATGTTGTGGAACGGAGGACGTCTTAATCTTCGACGGATCACCTGAGGTGTCCTGTCAAAATGTTGACCAGTGTAGTTGATAACGACTGGCCGAAAGCCTGAAACTTCTTCGGACAGTCAGTTTCGCGCGTTAAATTTTAAAATTCTCAGTTAAGTAATGTATTTCAATCTTTTTACCCCAAGTGCGTTTACTAGTTTTATAAAGTTTCCACACTTACAGTTCGGAGAGAGGGGCTAGGATGACTCGAGTGGCAGGTTTTATTCCTGGTGGGGCAAGTGCATTAAGGTAATGAGACGGCGCGTGGCGAGGGTCGTACGTCTGTCTGGTCCGGCGGGCAGCGCCCTGCAGCGAGATAAGCCGCCGGAGCGCACTCGCGCTCCCTGAGAGCGTTATTACGCTCGTTAGCCTCACCGTACTTTCGCTGTGGCTGGCATCTATATGCGATGCCCTGCCACGCCGCCGAAAGTAGGTCCTCTGCGAGACAGCGGAGAAAGTTTCGCTACCACCAGCGAATCCAGCTTTAGGCCCGGAGAAACGCATGGGTTACCATGAAATAAATCCAACTTGCGTTACACACACATGTCGTAATCTGAAAAAAGAAAATCTGTAAAAAAAAAAAAAAGTCAGACAGAGGCTCGCATAGCTGCGGGAGTTTCATTTGCTTTTATAGGCAATATGTCAAATATTTCTCCGTAGATAATGGAAGACGACAGGGGTTTAATGTGAGTTCTATCAACAGTAACGGTAGTATCTATTAAAATTTGTACTAAGAGTCATTTTGCTTCATGAAACGTTTATACATTTACATTATCCAACAAACAAGCACTCGGGAAATATTAGTTTTTCTGATGTAGAGAAATTTGTAATACTCGTTGGCAGTCCGGGAGACGTCATTGCAACTCCCTGCAGTACGTCGTTAGATAGTAGTTCGATATCTGGAGGAAGCAGAGTGTTATTGCTACTCAGAAGTGGAGTGTCGTTTCTTTATAGTAGACGATTTGACACCAGTAGCATGTGCGTCCCGTTATTATTATACCTCGCTTTCTCTTGGGCACAACTGCTTTCAAATTCTTAAAACTTGTTGTAAGGAAAATACTGTTGCTTACAAATCTTGGCACCGTTTTTTAGGCTTTTTCGTTCTCCAGAATGTCTGAGATCCTTCCTTATGCAGTCTCGATCCTTCAGCGAAATAATAGAAGCGATGGTAGTAGGGTAGAGGAATTTACGATTGGAAATAAATGGGGGCATCTTAACAGTTGCTGCATTTTTCGAACAATCTCGAGAGATCTTCCAAAAATCTTGATGGCAGCCAGAGAAATCTATTTTTGACTGATTCTTGCCACGATTTTGCACATTCTCTCGGGCAGAAAGAAATTTTTGCTTCCAAGGATTGAAAGTATTTTTAAATTGTTCCAACTGTGATAGACATAAATTGAAATTCCTTGTGTGTCTGTATGTGGATGATGTGACTGTATCTGGTGTGCTCGTATATGCACTTTCTTCCTTCATTCGCTACGCCAGACATTTGGGCCGACTGTTGTGGATCAATCTTTGTTCTTCTCAATCAAATATTCTAGGCGGCTAGAAATGGGGAACTGGAGCTTCCACTCTGAATATGCACGGTCACCTAGAAATGTTACTACAAACTTCAAGGTGTTATAGTGGGTGTCTTGAGGAAAAAATCAGGGTATAATACCGTGTCCGCAAAAGTCATCCGGCGACACTACAGAGCGTCGAAGTTACTGGCGCAGGCCGGCCGCTGTGACCGAGCGGTTCTAGGCGCTTCAGTCCGGAACTGCGTTGCTGCTACGGTCGCAGGCTGGAATCCTGCCTCCGGCATGGATGTGTGTGATGCCCTTAGGTTAGTTAGGTTTAAGTTGCTCTAAGTCTAGGGGACGGATGAGCTCAGATGTTAAGTCCCATATTGTTTAGAGCCATTTGAACCATTTTTTACTGGCGCTGGCGATTGTCGCTAAGCCATCCCTCGGCAGCATCGGACGGAAGGCGGAATGTCTCGCAATGTAGATTCTCATTCAGTGTTCGCGACTGTTTGCCACTATCGCAGTGTAAAAGAGAGCTAGCCGCAGTGTAGACAGGTCTTGTCTCCTATGCATGCTATGCCTTGTTGCCTTGGTGGATGACGTTTCAGGACGCGGGTCCCTATCATCGATTCGTTCCTCAAGACAGCCTCTAAAACCCTTCAAAATGTGTCGCAACATTTCTGGGATACCCTGGACAGAAATGGATTTCCAGCACTGACATTCTCCTGATAACGCGAAAACATTGGTCGAAGCCAGTGTTAATTAACTATTTTAATTTACTTCTGCCTTCGCAGGCTGTAAAGTACTGCTAGAAGACTTTAACTCGAAAGTACACTAAGTGGAAAAAAATCGCACCACCAAAAGATAATTAATGTAGAGTATTGAAATTTTGGGAATACATTTGTCTAGGTGTTGTTGTGGTCTTCAGTCCTGAGATTGGTTTGATGCACCTCTCCACGCTACTCTATCCTGTGCAAGCTTCTTCATCTCCCAGTACCTACTGCAACCTACATCCTTCTGAATCTGCTTAGTGTATTCATCTCTTGGTCTCCCTCTACGATTTTTACCCACCACGCTGCCCTACAACACTAAATTTGTGATCCCTTGATGCCTCAGAACATGTCCTACCAACCGATCCCTTCTTCTAGTCAAGTTGTGCCACAAACTCCTATTCTCCGCAATTCTATTCAGTACCTCCTCATTCGTTATGTGATCTACCCATCTAATCTTCAGCATTCTTCTGTAGCACCACATTTCGAAACTTCTATTCTCTTCTTGTCCAAACTATTTATCGTCCATGTTTCACTTCCATACATGGCTACACTCCATACATATACTTTCAGAAACGACTTCCTCACACTTAAATCTATACTCGATGTTAACAAATTTCTCTTCTTCGGTAACGCTTTCCTTGCCATTGCCAGTCTACATTTTATATCCTCTCTACTTCGACCATCATCAGTTATTTTGCTCCCCAAATAGCAAAACTCCTTTACTGCTTTAAGTGTCTCATTTCCTAATCTAATTCCAGCAGCATCACCCGACTTAATACGACTACATTCCATTATCCTCGTTTTGCTTTTGTTGATGTTCATCTTATATCCTCCTTTCAAGACAATGACCATTCCGTTCAACTGCTCTTCCAAGTCCTTTGCTGTCTCTGACAGTATTACAATGTCATCGGCGAACCTCAAAGTTTTTATTTCTTCTCCATGGATTTTAATACCTACTCCGAATTTTTCTTTTGATTCCTTTACTGCTTGCTCAATATACAGATTGAATAACATCGGGGACAGGCTACAACCCTGTCTCACTCCCTTCCCAACCCCTGCTTCCCTTTCATGCCCCTCGACTCTTATAACTGTCATCTGGTTTCTGTACAAATTGTAAATAGCCTTTCGCTCCCTGTATTTTACTCCTGCCACCTTCAGAATTTGAAAAAGAGTATTCCAGTCAACATTGTCAAAAGCTTTCTCTAAGTCTACAAATGCTAGAAACGTAGGTTTGCCTTTTCTTAATCTAGCTTCTAAAATAAGTCGTAGGGTCAGTATTGCCTCACGTGTCCCCATATTTCTACGGAATCCAAACTGATCTTCCCCAAAGTCGGCTTCTACCAGTTTTTCCATTCGTCTGTAAAGAATTCGCGTTAGTATTTTGCAGCCGTGACTTATTAAACTGATAGTTCGGTAATTTTCACATCTTTCAACGCCTGCTTAACTTTGGGATTGGAATTATTATATTCTTCTTGAATTCTGAGGGTATTTCGCCTGTCTCATACATTTTGATCACCTGATGGTAGAATTTTGCCAGGACTGGCTCTCCCAAGGCCGTCAGTAGTTCTAATGGAATGTTGTCTACTCCCGGGGCCTTCTTTCGACTCAGGTCTTTCAGTGCTCTGTCAAACTCTTCACGCAGTATCATATTTCCCATTTCATCTTCATCTACATCCTCTTCCATTTCCATAATATTGTCCTCAAGTACATCGCCCTTTGCTTAGAACTGGGTTTCCATCTGAGCTCTTGATATTCATGCAAGTCGTTCTCTTTTCTCCAAAGGTCTCTTTAATTTTCCTGTAGGCAGTATCTATCTTACCTCTAGTGAGATAAGCCTCTACATCCTTACATTTGTCCTCTAGCCATGCCTGCTTAGCCATTTTGCACTTCCTGTCGATCTCATTTTTGAGACGTTTGTATTCATTTTTGCCTGCTTCATTTACTGCATTTTTATATTTTCTCCTTTCGTTAATTAAATTCAATATTTCGTCTGTCACCCAAGGATTTCTATTAGCCCTCATCTTTTTACCTACTTGATCCTGTGCTGCCTTCACTACTTCATCCCTCAAAGCTACCCATTCTTCTTCTACTGTATTTCATTCGTCCATTCTTGTCAACTGTTCCCTTATGTTCTCCCTGAAACCCTGTACAACCTCTGGTTTAGTCAGTTTATCCAGGTCCCATCTCCTTAAATTTCCATCTTTTTGCAGTTTCTTCAGTTTTAATCTACAGTTCATAACCAATAGATTGTGGTCAGAGTCCACATCTGCCCCTGGAAATGTCTTATAATTTAAAACCTGGTTCCTAAATCTCTGTCTTACCATTATATAATCAATCTGATACCTTTTAGTATCTCCAGGGTTCTTCCATGTATACAACCTTCCTTGATGATTCTTGAACCAAGTAATAGCTATGATTAAGTTATTCTCTGCGCAAAATTCTACCAGGCGGCTTCCTCTTTCATTTCTTACCCCCAATCCATATTCACCTACTACGATTCCTTCTCTCCCTTTTCCTACTACGGAATTCCAGTCACCCATGACTATTAAATTTTCGTCTCCCTTCACTATCTGAATAATTTCTTTTATTTCATCATACATTTCTTCAATTTCTTCGTCATCTGCAGAGCTAGTTGGCATATAGACTTGTTCTACTGTCGTAGGCGTGGGCTTCGTGTCTATCTTGGCCACAACAATGCGTTCGCTGTGCTGTTTGTAGTAGCTTACCCGCATTCCTATTGTTTTATTCATTACTAAACCTACTCCTGCATTACCCCTATTTGATTTTGTATTTATAACCCTGTATTCACCTGACCAAAAGTCTTGTTCCTCCTGCCACCGAACTTTACTATATCCCACTATATCCAACTTTAACCTATCCATTTCCCTTTTTAAATTTTCTGACCTACCTGCCCGATTAAGGGATCTGACATTCCACGCTCCGATCCGTAGAACGCCAGTTTTCTTTCTTCTGATAACGACGTCCTCCTGAGTAGTCCCCGCCCGGATATCCGAATGGGGGACTATTTTACCTCCGAAATATTTTACCCAAGAAGACGACATCATCATTTATTCATACAGTAAAGCTGCATGCCCTTGGGAAAAAATACGGCTTCCGTTTCCCCTTGCTTTCAGCCGTTCGCAGTACCAGCACAGCAAGGCCGTTTTGGTTAGTGTTACAAGGCCAGATCAGTCAATCATCCAGACTGTTGCCCCTGCAACTACTGAAAAGGCTGCTGCCCCTCTTCAGGAACGACACGTTTGTCTGGCCTCTCAACAGATACCCCTCCGTTGTGGTTGCGCCTACGGTACGGCTATCTGTATCGCTGAGGCACGCAAGCCTTCCCACCAACGGCAAGGTCTATGGTTCATGGGGGGGATTTGTCTAGGTAACATATTTAATTGTTAACACTGAAGATCCCAGGTTAATTGTAACCGCGAGATAAGCCATTTCAAATTTGAAATGTTGGCACATTAATAACTGGTGTAACCACCAGAATTGCTGAATGAATGCAAGCATGCAAACGTGCATGCAGTGTGGTGCACAGGTGCCGGATGTCAGTTTGTGGGATAGAGTTCCATGCATGTTGAACTTCGACGGTCAGTATACGGAGGGTTAATGCTGGTTGTGGAAGACACTAGAGTTGTCCGACAATGCCCCATATGTTCTCGATTGCAGACAGATCTGGTTATGGAGCAGGCCAAGGCAACATGTCGAAACCCTGTAGAGCATGTTAGGCTACAAAAGCTGTGCATCGTCCAGCGTTGTCCTGTTGGAAAACACTGCCTGGAATGCATCATGTTTGGCAGCAAAACAGGTCGAATCAACAGATCGATGTACTGATTTCCAGTCAGGGTGCGTGGAATAACCATGTTCCTGCTGTCAATCGAAATCGTACCCCAGACCATAACCCCAGCGTTGATACAATGTGTCTAGCACCAGACAGGTTGGTTGCAGAACCTCAACTGGCATCTTTATCTCTAATACACGGCCACAACTGGCCCAGATGCAGAACCACCTTCTATGGGAAAGCGCAATACGCCTCCATCCTGCCCTCCAATGAGCTCTTGCTTGACACCATTGAAATCATAAATTGCGATGGTTTGGGGGCAGTGGAATGCACGTTAGAGGGCGTCTGGCTCTGACCCATCCTTGAAGTAACCGATTTGTAGCAGTTAGCTGTGTCACTGTGGTGCCAACTGATGTTCAGACTGCTGCTGTAGTTGCAGTACGATGCTCCGCAGCCATACATTGAACATGACGGTCTTCCCTCTCAGTATTGCTACGTGGCGTCCGGAGACCGCTCTTTTTGCGGCTGTGTATTCTCGTAACCACTGCTGCCGGAAATCAGGTACAGTGGCTGTCTTCCTGCAAAACATTTCTGCAATATTGCAGTATGAACGACGCAGAGTGAATGACGTCGTTCAAGCTGAGCGATGGTCTGGTAACAGCGCCTTGGTTGCCTTAAAAGCATTCTTGATTAACACCACCTGACCACGTTCAATCTCAACGAGAACTCACGCTCACAATCGTTACAGCGTGTATTTGAAGCAGACCTGATCTGCGTATTTCTGATGTAGAACCACTCCTATCAACTTTCGTGTATGTCGCACAACTCCTTCTTGGTGTCTTTGCGCTGCGATTATTTTTTGCTCAGTGTAAGTTAGATACCAGGTTTTTTTTTTTTCCTTATGGTCTCATCGTGTATAATACACACAACGCATAATAATTAGTAACTAAACATTGAAGGACCAATATACATCTTACAGAGGATTGAATGTAACTGAGTTAAAGGTTTTTAACTACTGTATGTGTTAGGATCTAAGAAAATTATGCGCCATTCTTCGTGTCAGATATTATCGTTAACTACTCATTCCGTGTTACTGTGTGTCTTGACTTTTAGTCATTTTAGTTCTGCCGTAATTTGGCAGTCATATGACTAATTGTGATAATTTTAATTGTTCACTGCAACTCTCCTTACATATGAGAAAGTATGTCACTATTGACGGAAGTTTGGTTCCATTTCGAGGATGATAAGGCATACATTACAAAATCAGTATATAGAGAATTAAAATTAACGTGGATATGCAACACACAAATTTGTTTTTTGTGTGTATTCAGTAAATAAGTAACGGAACTATGCACTGTCAAGTCTCACAACTGATTTCTTAAATCTTAATACCACCATCCAATACCATCGATAGGGATATTGTGGCTGACAGACGTTGTAATATTGTGAACAGTTTAGAAAATTCACTTGATAAGTATTTGATGCGTTCAAAATCAGCACTCCTACGGTACCACTAGAATTTAAAATTCACTGTAAAGTTTTCGTAAGTGCATACCTTTGGTCATACTGAGGACAACATGGTTGTACACGGGATGTTCGTTTTAATATCCTCAACACACAAAAATAAAGAAATGAGCAAATTATGAAGTCCCGTTGTAGGTGGTGCACGCTACTACTGAATACTTTTAACCCAGGTTGGCAACACACACAATGGATATTTACTAACAAAACGCATCAAACAAGTTCAGACTAAAGCAGCTTCAGAAATAACAGGTATGAAACATCATGCTGATCTGATATGGGTGATACTTCAACCATTACCGGAGGCAAGTGAGCCCAGTCGTTTATGCTGCTGTAATCACTGAGTTAATTACACTGGCCTGTCCTAATAAGATACGGAAATGTTCGTACATGGACGTAATGCAGGTTTGATGAACTCACGATAAACTGGCGGCTGGGACGCGGTATACGAGCAACGGGCTCCGACTGGTAGCCAACAGACGTGGCTGGTGTAAAGCCTGGAGCGTACCGTGTGCTCGGAGAGTGGCACTCTGACGGACCGTGCAACGCTCGTTGTTAATCCTTGAGAACTGCGAACTGTGGACCCCCAATATTGACTGTCTGGAGAGCAGCCTGGCGGCGTACTACACATCCGTCCGGTGAAAGAATACCAGGAAAGCGTGCTGAGGGTCTGTGAGTCATGGAAGCGAGGTAGTACCAGCCATAGCAATGCTGAATATGCCGAGCGCAGTGCCACATCGTACTGTGGCAGCAGTGGCTAGCACACTGGACTCGCCATTCCGGAGGACGACCGTTCAACACTTCGTCCGGCCATCCTCATTTAGGTTTTCCTTGGCTCAAATGGTTCAAATGGCTCTGAGCACTATGGGACTTAACATCTCAGGTCATCAATCCCCTAGAACGTAGAACTACTTAAACCTAACTAACCGAAGGACATCACATACATCCATACCCGAGTCAGGATTCGAACCTGCGACCGTAGCGGTCGCGAGGTTCCAGACTGAAGCGCCTAGAACCGCTCCGACACCAGTGGCCGGCGGTTTTCCTTGATTTTCCTAAATCGCTCCAGGCACATAATCCGATGAGACCGATGGCCTCGCTGTATGGTCCCCTCACCCAAACAACCCAAACCCAACCGGTACTGTGGCGGCTGTTGAGGCTTAATCTTCCTTGGTTGAGTTGCTGGCGTCTTGCGAGGGCAGCAACTCGCGGTACGTCACTGTTTGGCTGGTGGCCTAGTCGTAGGCGCCAGTCGAAGTGACGGGATTGGAACACCTGCACGGAGTGACATTTTCAGGGAGTGACACTTGCAGCCGGGGCTCCTGCCGGGCTAACTGACTTTTCGCAGGTATAGGTACGCTAAGAAATCTCGCAGTTCGACACAGCTGATCGTGGGAGCTGGCTCACGCTCACACCACAGCAGTGAGCAACCATGTATTGCTTCACAGTGGCTCATTAAAGCGTTTCGGAAAATTTATTTTTAAGACTGTTATATTAATGAGAACTAACAATAAAATTCATCGTATCTTTTAATATTTTGATGATGCAAGGAGGTAAGTAAGAAACATGGTATTTCTTACGACTGTTGCAGCCTTATGGTGACTACCATTTCAGGGCGAAATTTAAATTGACAAATTTATATTTCTTCACCATTTTATTTAAACGTTAAACATAAAAACACATAATGTCGATAAATTCTCTTTATTTTGATTTTCCCTAAAGGACCAATGTCTGGTACCACTTTTCGTGTAATGCAAATTGGAAGATAAACTCTTAAGTTGAAGTCTCCTAATGAGCTTCTGTGGGTGAATTTCGTTCTCTTCACTGCGTAAAAAAGCAGCATGTACATGTAAGTCTAAATATCGACATAATCGTAGCTGTAGACCGTAGTTGCAGACTTGTAAAGTCGTGAAAACTTACCTTAAGGAAATAGAAGTCTTCTAGACTAATTTTCCAACACTTTCAAAGGTAGGTGGTCAAGAACAGAACACATTCTTATGTGTCAGAGTACTTCCCCGTCTTCCTTATGGGCTGGAATGAGGCAGCAACACTGAACTTGTTTCCAAAAACTTTGAGTAAAATGATTTTTGCAACCAGTAACCTCAGTTGCAGGAAGCAAACTATTAGCTGCTTGGACGATATCAATTGCGAAGTTCATCATCATCAGACACGCAGGGTTCCATGCAAGCAAGTTAGTTTTAATAGCTATTAAAAAAACCTTCCTTTGCTTCTCGCTTTTTATTTGGCAGCAAAGCGTAAACAACTGTAATGGTGTTTGTTTCCTCCCAAGAACTATTAATGTCGGCACGGAGTATACACAACTGTTGAAACTGCTTGCTGGAACTCTTGAACTTTCCGTTCACAAAGAATAACTCGCAGTTTGATAAACATGCTTTCCCTTTTCGCATCTGCAAGTAAAAAATTACTACCATCATTCGTCAAAAAATTTTTTCTTGGAAGAATATTTCTCCAGAATCGGTGGGATTTTTTGTAGTTCCCATATATATTTTCTCCTAATGCGATGTAACGATTGTTTTGCACTTAATTTCGATTGTAACGGTGTTATTAAGTCGCAGCCGCTATTGAAGAGCTGACTTCTTCTTCACCGTAAACTAATGAATCTGTAGCGTCTGTTTCTTTTGCTGGCAAAATGCTTTCAAACTTCATTTGCCGCTTCATCTGGATTACAATCGTGGCTACTTTCCCCCAAAACTGTGTTATTTTTTGTGGATAGTCTCAGTTTGCATTTATTCTTTTTAAAGTTTACACAAGGACAGTAAGTCACTTCTTGTTTGTATAGTCCACTATACACTCATGCCCATTGCAAATCAATAACGGTTTCCCTTTGCTGATCCCGGTGACCCTACTTGCCAGTCAGAGGTCGTTTGCAATACTGAACTCTGGGAGAGAGCCACGCACACTTTGAAATAAAGCCGTTCGGGGTAGCCGCGCGGTCCGAGGCGCCTACTCATAGTCCATGCGGCTCTCCCCGTCGGATGGTCTAGTCCTCCCTCGGGCGTGGATGTGTGTGTTGCCCTTAGCGTCAGTTAGTTTAAGTTAGATTAAGTAGTGTGTAGGCTTAGGGAGCGATGATCTCAGCAGTTTGGTCCCATAAGACCATACCATAAATTTCCTAATTTCCTTTGAAATAATGCGGGGACAAGAAACTTTGTGCAGAAATGCACTCTGGCCTTCCCCAGAATGCGTCGCAGGTAACGGCCGACAGGCCAGTATATCTGTGTATCCTATCGCTCGAACGCCCTGTCCACTACCGACAGTGTCCTGGGCTCCGTGCCAGTGTCAACACATTCCCTCTCTGTACAAGTGCCACGCCGTGCAAGTATCCCAAAATCGAACAAACTTTACAAAGGAAACGAAAAAAAAACAACTATAAACGACCACAACTAGGATAAAGTTAGTGTAGTAGCGTAGCAAGACAGCCAAGCCACTCGGAGGTAGCCGAAAGGCACGCGTTAAGCTCACGCAGATTGGCGTGAGGTCTGGAACAAAGTAAAGTAATTATCCTATAAAGAAGAAAACGTAGTTCTTGGAATACTTAACTTTAATCCACAATTGGAGAACATCGCTCTTGTTTAGACATTATTACACTGAATATAAACTGGTAATGGCGCCTTGCTAGGTCGTAGCAAATGACGTAGCTGAAGGCTATGCTAACTATCGTCTCGGCAAATGAGAGCGTATTGGTCAGTGTAGCTTCGCTAGCAAAGTCGGCTGTACAACTGGGGCGAGTGCTAGGACGTGTCTCTAGACCCGCCGTGTGGCGGCGCTCGGTCTGCAATCACTGACAGTGGCGACACGCGGGTCCGACGTATACTACCGGACCGCGGCCGATTTAAAGGCTACCACCTAGCAAGTGTGGTGTCTGGCAGTGACACCACAGTTAGGATTTACAAACTGGATAAGTTCTGCTCCAATTACTCCGTATCCAAACGAACATATTGAACACAGCAATTAGAATGTTGTGAAGTGTCTACAAATTTCTAGCAAAAGTAAAGCGACATAGGAGAAATGTAATTGCAGACATACAGGATGCGGAGACTTGAAGCGTCATCCTTGGGACATAGAAGGAAATCTTTGTACATGATTAGGCATAAGCATATCTCAATATAACGTCAATCAGCAACCACATAGAAATTGCATGGTGTCAGGTGTACCACTTTTATTTCCTATTCCGTGCGTCCCACCAGCATGTGTGTGTAATTTCAAAACGCTACCACAGTTAACAGATACACGGATCAGCCAAAACATTATGACCACCTACCTAATAGTCGGTATGTCCACCATTGACATGGATAACAGCGGCGAAGCGTCATAGAATGGAAGCAATGAGGCCTTGGTAGGACGTTGGAATGAATTGGCACCACATCTGCACCCACAAATTACCTGATTCAGATAAATTCCGGGGAGGGGGCGAATGGCTCTGACACAACGTTCAATCATGTACCACATGTTTTCTATAGGGTTCAGATCTGCTAAATTGTGGGGGGGGGCAGCATATCAACTGGAAGTCGCCACTGTGTTCCTCGAATCACTCCATCACTTCCCTGGCCTTGTGACATGGTGGATTATCTTGCTGAAAAATGGCATTGCCGTCGGGAAACATGATCGTCATGAAGGGGTATACGTGGTCTGGAACCAGTGTACAAAACTCCTTGGCCGCCATTGCACCTTGAAAGAGCTCCATTCGACCCACGGATGTCCATGTGAATGTTCCACAGAGCATAATGGAGACGCCGCCAGCTTGTCTCCGTTCCGCAGTACATGTGTCAAGGAGCTGATCCCGAGGAAGACGATTCGCACCCTCCCATCGGCATGATGAAGAAGGTGTCGGGGTTCATCAGACCATGCTACACTCTGCCACTACGCCAACGTCCAATGTCGATGTTCACGTGCCAGTTTTAGTCGTAGTTGCCGATGTTGTGGTGTTAAAACTGGCGCATGCATGAGTCATCGGCTGGGGAGGCAATCGTTAGGAGTGTTCGGTGCACTGTGTGTTCAGACTCACTTTTGCTCTGCCCAGCATTAAAGGCTGTTCCTCTAACGACGAACCACAGTTCGCCGCCTGTCCTGTTTTACCCGACTACCAAGCTCACGACTGCCACCGAACCCCACGACGTCTGGATGTTGTTTCACCTTGGTTCCGCCATAGCACTCCCCGAACACCCGATAAGTCGTGCAGTTTCCGAAATGCTCTTGCCGACCATCCGAGCGATCACAGTCTGCCGTCGGTTAAACACGCCTTCTGCTTTCTAAACACGGACCGCACGCTCGCTCATACTACATGCGTCGTTCGTGTGTCTGAATAGCAGTAACTCATCGCCAGGTGACGCTTCTGACGCCTGGACGGGTTTATATAGATAGTAGGTCGGTGGTGATAATGTTCCGGCTGATCACTGTTACGTCTACTGGTAAAAGACATAGAGTTTCCTTCACAATCTCCCGGCTGTTTCGGCGACATGAGAGCAGTGAGCCTGTAGCTGAAACGTATCTTCAAGACTATTATGGTGAATCCAGTAATGCTAGCATTCTCGCTGTCACAAGAAATAGTAGTACTTCGCCATGAAACGATAATATTTACAGGATGTACATGCTAGTCCTCCTCAAAACCTTTATGAAACTGTAATCTGCAGGGACTGCACCGCACAGCATTTAGAGCAGAGCTGTTCGAATTTGGCCGGCCGGAGTGGCCGAGCGGTTCTAGGCGCTACAGTCTGGAACCGCGCGGCCGCTACGATCGCAGATTCGAATCCTGCCTCGGACATGGATGTGTGTGATGTCCTTAGGTTAGTTAGGTTTGAGTAGTTCTAAGTTCTAGGGGACTGATGACCTCATCAGTTAAGTCCCATAGTGCCCACAGCCATTTGAACCATTTTTTGTTCGAATTTGTTCCATCGTACCCTAGCCACATCACTACTCAGCAGCACCGGATTAAGAGAGACTGATGATGGTAACTGTGGGACTGAAAATATGGAGGCAGAAGAATGACATTTTAGCATGTGCGTTAATGAAGCACTGCGTCCTGTTCATCGACTACATGCTAAGCGCGTAGCTAGGTGAGGGAAGTATTATTAAATTTGATTAAATCTTTCTCGTGGTCGATCAATTATTAATTATTTCCGTTGTGGGAAACAAGGTACCACAAGCATAAGTTTTAATTATGTCGTAATAGGACCCTGAGGGTTTAACGATGAATACCTTGAATAAAAACCGTTTCAACTTGCTGTCGAAAGTGCCAGAAGCCTGGTCTGCTGTGAACACGATCTCTTGCTCATCAGATGCTGCGTGGATATGCAGATTAGACTGATGCTGAATCACGCACACCCGTATACCTTTTTTGATATGTTCCTGAACTCATTAGGGGCCTCGGCTGTTTCTTATGGTTGGAGAAGCCGGGCATTTCATTTTAATAATTTACGTAAATGACTGCTGAATAACAGAGTTTGACCTGGTCAAATAGTATTAATTCAAAGAGTGCGCTAAAATTACGCGTGACACACAAACATCTAGGTTATAAAAAATTTGAGAATGAATTTACATAATTTAAATGATCAATGACAAGAAACTGAGTGGCTGTTGGGGTAGGTACCAGAATTATGCAGCACAATTACAGATTATTTGGTGCCCAGACACATAAAGAACACTAATTATACCTGAAATCGTTATGTAAAAACTTCAAAATTGTACGAAAAAGGTATAAATTCGAATAGAGCATACCATATATCCATGAATGAAGGATGAATGGAAAAAAAAACATCACTAGGTGGGTGGGCTCCCATGAGTTAAGTCGATAGAGAAACAAACACGAGTCGTTACGAGAAAAATGTTTGTGTACGATGTTTTCGAACTGATGAAACAAGAGTATGACATGTTTTGATAGAGTAAATTTCTTCCTAGATCTTTAAATTATTCTCGACTCCTTAAGAGTGTCTTTATGTGCTAAAATTTTAATTACACTTGTGTTCGTATATTTTCTGTTATATGTGTAGTTTTACGTTTTTACTGTAATTATACTTGAGTTCGAATTCATATGTAACATTACATGTGTTTTTTTAAGATATGGCAGACCTTTGCGAAGAAGGCCTGTATGAACGTTGACACCATGAAGAATGACGCCTTGGAGCTTACTACACGGCAAACACGAGAGGTAAGAGTGCAGCATAATCTGTGGAGCCCGGCATCCGTCTTGGCCGCTTCGTTAGAAGGAAAGCAGACGAAGTAAGAGAATCCTACGAGGCCTGTTCAGAAAGTAAGCTCCGATTGATTGCCAAATTGAAACCACAGTGAACATCAGAAATGTTTTACTTGTAACAATTAGCTACACCTTTCAGCTACTTCTCTACGTAGTCGCCGTTCTGACTTAGACTTTTGTCATGGCGTTGTACCAACTTTTCAATAGCCTCATCATAGAAGGCAGCCGCCAGTGCTTTCCGCCAATTCTCCACGCTGGCCTACACCTCGTTGTCTGTGTCAAAATGTTGTCTTCAAAGACAGCGGTTCATGTGACCAGAGATGAAACTCAGGGGGAGACAATTGCGGACTGTATTGTGGGTAATCTCACATTTCCATTTGAAAACGATGCAGGAGCATCTTCATTGCCCCTGCAGAATGCGGCTGAGAATTGTCTTGAAGAAGAAACAGCACGACAGTTAAGTAATGTTAGCTGCATAGCTTCAGGCGAAATTTCTCACCAGGCCCTCGTACTTGGCGGCAGACACTATTTTCTAGACATCTTTACGCACTCACTGCGAGCTCAGAAATGAGAAGAGCGACGTGATGCTAACTGGGGTTATACTAGAGACACTACCCAACACATCTGTGCAAAGCTTTATCGGATTTTCATAGTCGTTTCCATTTCGCGACCGATCGGAGCTTACTTTCTGAACGCCCCTCGTAATACAGGGTTCGACATCCCTTTGACCAAGAGGTCATCGAAATCTGTGCACAAGCTTGGAGTGGATAAGCATACAGAAAGAAATCGGCCGTGTGCTTTCCAAACGGTCTATACCACTCATTCTCTCAAACGATTAACGGAAGAAAACATAAATCTGTATGGTAGAAAGGGATTTTAATTCTTATTCTGGTCCTTACAAATAGGAAAACAACGTCATACCACTATGAGGTATGTTCGAAAACTAATACATGACAAGCGACCAAATGGATTTTGTAAAATTAGTTTATTAAATGTGTATCTGGCTTCACAAGCCTTTATTTAAGTCATCAATCTCCCAAACTGTCTCATGTCACCCACTACGAATTCCTCTCCTGTGCCAATCTCTTCACCTCAGATTAGAACTTGCACACGAATTCCTCAATTATTTGTTGAATGCATTCCAATTTCTGTCTTCCCTACAGATTTCACCTTCTACAGTTTCCTCAAGTACCACGGACGTTATACCTTGATGTTTTAACACATGACCTGTCATCCTGTTACATCTCATCAAAGTTACCGGAAAAAACCATTTCTTATTAGTGAGCCAAGTTTTCAAAATCGTTCTATTTCACCATATCTCAAACGTTTCGATTCATTTCTCTTCTAGTTTTCCAAGAACACATGATCCACTTCCACACAATGCCCTACTCCGAACGCATATCCTCAAGAATTTGTTCCTCAAATTAAGGCTGGTATTCGTTATATCGACTGTGTGTTTCTAAAATTATTAATTTCATTATTTTCTGATTTTTATTCTATACCTCATGTGAATTCCGAAGATAAAGTACAACATGTATCATTTTATAAAGCATGTATAGGACTTAAGCAGTATCATCGTATTTAAGGAGCACATGGGTTCCCACTGCAGGATTTGATGCCATGATTTCCATTTCAAACGGCAGTGACTTTACCTCGAGGCAACAAACAGGCGGGATTAGGTAACATCTGGTCTCTCACGATCCATCTTTCCCCTTTTCCTCATTTTTGCGTCTTAGACTATATCATGCAGTATAATGTCTTAACGACGGCCGCCCGGGATTAGCCGAGCGGTCTAAGGCGCTGCAGTCATGGGCTGTGCGGCTGGTCCCGGCGGAGGTACGACTCCTCCCTCGGGCATAGGTGTTTGTGTTCGTCCTTAGGATAATTTAGGTTAAGTAGTGTGTAAGTTTAGGGACTGATGACCTTAGCAGTTAAGTCCCATAAGATTTCACATATGTTTGAACATTTTTTTTTCTTAACCACGCCATCAGTGCCCAACAACAATACGAAAATAATGTTGGTACAGCTACATATTTGTAGTCAGCTGTTATTTTCTTACCATCTTTGTGTTTCTGCGCCCGTGTGTCTGAGCTTACAGGGTGTTTATAAATTAACTGTACAAAAGCAACCTTTAATTGTAAAAAGGTAAATAACTTACAAAAATGTTTGATACAAAACTAAATACAGTATATCTTCAAGTTCCATCTACAAATGTTCAGTGTGGCTACCTTCTGTAATACGATAAATGGCCAATCTGTACTCAATTTCTTGCTATATCCTATGAAGCAAGTCTTCATGTATGGTGACAACTGCTTGTGTTATCCATTGTCTCAGCTCGTCGACTTTTCCCGGAAGCGGAGGAACACACACACTGTACATAATGAAATCGCATACACTGAAGTTTATTGGGGTTAAATCATGTGGCCGTGGTAGTCAGGATATAATTCCACCACGTCCAATCCTAGTCGGTACATTCCTACAGAGATACGCGATAGTTTCCAATGATAATGTCGTGGCGCACCATCTTGCTGGAAAATAAATTCTATGCCCATATCCTGTCGTAACTGAGGCATTATATAATGTTCAAACATATCCAGGTACGATATGCTAATTACAGTTGACTCGCAATAAAAAGAAAGGACCGTAAATTTTGTTGGAGCTTACAGAGTAAAAAAAAAAAAAAAAAATTAGGCAGTTCCCGTACATGTTGGAATATGTAACGTGGTTTCTGCTCACCCCGTAACCGAACATTCGAGCGATTCACTTTATCGCAAGTATGGAAGGTGGCTTCGTCAATGAATACAGTTTTATTAAGAAATTCATCTTGAGTCTGCATTTTGTTAAACATTTCTCGGCAAAATTGAACTAGTTGTCATTCGTCACTCCTTCTTAAAGCTTGCAACAGTTCTGATCTGTAGGGTTCGAATGAAAGACTTTTCCGCAATACCTTCCACACTGTAGCAGTAGGCATATTCAATTCTAAGCTGACATGTCTTGTTGATTTACCCACAGCAAAAATGGAAAACTGCCGAACTTGTTCAATTACTGCATGGCAGACTGTTGGCTGACCCTGACCTAGCGCCCTATGTGATACAGAGACAGTGTCTGTGAAAAGATTGTGCCATTTAATAACAGTTTGCCTTCGAAGTTGTGGTTTGTGTTACGAAGTCCTGAATTTTCTCTGAACTTTAGAAACGAATTTAGATTCATGAAACTATAAACAACATTGTTCACGCTCTACACTGTTTTACCACCCCATGATGAGTTTTGCAATAACTCATCCTGCCCTCCCACTCAACGGGAACTTTGGGAACTAATCGTGCTAGGCTGGAATAAAACTTGAAGATATACAACATGCATTACTGTATCAAACATTTCTGTAAATTATTTGCTCTTTTCACAATTAAATGCTACTTTTTTACAACTAATTTATAAACACCACATATAACACAAAGCACAGAGTTAAATAAAACCGACATGTATGTAAGATTTACGTATGCACCATGCAGCTGCACTGAAGTAAGAAGGATAAAACAGGGTGCTGGTAATGTCGGTATAGTGAGCACTCCACTAAGATTAGGGTACGACGTGGGTGTTTAATACGAGTCTTTCCCCTTGCCTTCTGCATTCTATACCGTTGGCCTTGTCAGACTCATCCGCCTTTAGGAGTGGTTTCCCACTCCAAGTGCAAGAGATACTCGAAGGAAGCTGTTGGCCCTTTCCACAAGGGCTCTCCTTATCCCAAAAGATATTCAGTACCTACGTCGTTAGTCGCTTTTGAGGCAAGCGTTGCCCCACCTCTACCTCGTGGAAGTGACATCAGGCTTTTTCTTTCATCGAGTCTAAGACCAAATGATTTTTCCTAGACTCTCCAGTACTTCCAGAGGTTGGGAGAAGGCTTTCGATAGAGAATAAGTCGGAGTACACAGCTGAGAATTGAAAAGGTGAAAATAGAGAGTTAATGAAGGGATGTATACAAAGCAATAAGTGGCAACAAAGTAGGAAATTGGGAGACGGTAGAGATAAGCGTGGGAAGGGATGCAAGGCAAAGTTGCTCCCTGCAACCGAAGCTGTTCAACATGTATAGAGAATAACTGACAGGTACGGCCAGAGAGTATGCAAGAATCATTGTAATTGGGGGAGAAGAAACGTGGATTATCAAACAGTGGCGGCGGAATCAGAATAGGAGCTACGGAAGATGTCTAATACTGCAATAAGGGCGAGACTTATGTTATGAAAATAATCAGCATATGGAAGACAAAAATGCTAAGAATAAGCCAGACGGCAGCTCCCATTTAACGCGTTCTTAGACGTGACAAGATAGAACAAGAAAAATCCTTTCTGTATGTGGGAAGTTTAACGGCACAGGATGGAAGCTGTACAGAAGAAATAAGGAGGAGGAGATCTATGGGAAAGGAGCATTTAAAAAGATAAAGCAGTTACTAAAACTAGATGAATTCCAATGGAGCTGAGGAAAAAATTTTCTGGAGTGTTGTGTTATACAGTAGTGAATGTGGCTGTGGATAAGGATGCTTGAGCTGAAGTGGAATGATAGACTTACAAATGAAAAAGTAATGAAGAAACTAGGGAAAAAAAGATTATTTGGAGATCAGAAATAGGAAATATCTTAGATGGGACATATAATGCGCGGAAACTGTCAACAACAAAGAATTATAGGGGGAAAAGTAGACGGAATAAGAGGAACAGGTAGGAGGAGGATTAGAATGATGGATGATATTAGAAGAGGATGCATATTAAAACAGACGAAGGTAGATGCTCAGAACAGGACACGACGGAGGCCTCCAGTTGAAACGTGTCATAAAACAGACACCCTAAAGAAGAAGAAGAAATTTCGGTATTCTTGTCTGGATCTATTCTCTAAGCCAGGACGAAGTCAGTGGCTTCCGAACTGCTTGCCCCAGCGTTCGGCTTCGAAGAATGTAACCTCTGCCTTCATCACATTCACAAAATTCTCATGCAGATTTAGCTAATATTTTCCTGAAATTCTAGGCAGTCCTGGTTGTTAAAAGCGCACGTCATAAAACTTTTCAAATTTTAGCTGATATACATTCAAATAAAATGTCAGATTTTCTCTTAGAATTGTGCTATTTCGACGAATTCCTCGAAACACACGACGACGGTTATCTTAACTAGGCACGAAAATGTGGCAACATTTGTAACTAACATTCGGGGTGAGACAACACACAGCCATATCCAAATTAATCCCGTTTTTATACCAGAATACCATTCAAACAGATTTAACGTCTTCTTAATATTCAGAAACAATACCTTGACATTTGAACATTTATTTCGTGATGTAGTATTCGTAATATTCTTTGTAACACTAGGAGACGTGATAAGGCTGTTGGAGTGGCGTTCAGACTTCAGAACCTTGGCAGCACATTCTGTTCTGGGATTCTTTTCGCCGTTTTTCTCACTGATTATTACACAGATTTGGAAATGCTTATCAAAATGTGTAACAAGACCACGGCGTGCATTTAAGATTAACATACACACGACACTAATCCCTGCTTCAGAGTTCACTCTATTTTATATCAAATAGTAACTGACAGCATATTAGAAGCCGGTGAAAACATTGGCATGAGTTTGTGACTGTTCAGCGAGAAGAGTACTGTCAACAGAGGCTGTAAAACCTCGTGGTATCCAAAGTCGCCTGACTTCCCTTCCGACGCACTGGAGGAGACACTGCAGAACGTCCAACACCGTATGGCTACTAGGCGTGCTTCACACCTTGACAAATCCCAAAAAAAGCTACACAGATCTCAAAGGTTGCTGTTTCCAGAATCCTCCGCAAAGAACAATTCACTTTTCGTTAATTATGGTAAATTATCTATTGTCGGACCCATAAACAGTTCATAGTTGACGCCTGGCTTATAACTGCAGCAGTTGTCATTCAAACGACGATTTCATGTTCAAATTCTGTTTTATATTCAAACAAATCTCCTGATTTTGTTTGATATTAAAGGTTCTGTAGCTGTCTACAGCCAACAGAAAAAGCAGTCCATTACAGTACATCCACGCATAATCACAGTGCTACTGCAGCAATACTTAAAATGAATAACAATGACTCGCTTACCCTTTAACTACCATTGAAACGTGTGTGTCCCTCCCTTGATAGGTTCACAAGACGACTCGCCTAAAAGTAGGACATGCAGAGAAGAGACACGTACCATAGGACAGAACGTTTCCTCAACATCTACCCGTAATAACCGTCGCGGAAAGTTTGCAATAACGGCTATTCAATTCAAAACATTCAGTCATATCATCTGCACAAGACAATGAGGTTGCGAAAGTCATGTAATAGTGATAAGCTCATATGCAGAAGACGGTAAGATCGCGTAAAAAGGAAATAAAAGTGCAGTGCATTGGCGAAGCTGCCATTTGTACTCGGGTGATTCGTGTGAGAAGGTTTTCGACGTGATTATGGCCGCACGACGGGAATCAACAGACTTTGAATGCGGAATGATAGTTGGAATTACACGGATGGGAGATTTCATTTCATAAATCGTTAGGGAATTCAATATTCCGAGTTAGACAGTGTCAAGAGTGTGCTGAGAGTACCAAATTTCAGGCATTACCTCTCACCACGATCATGGCAGTGGTCGAAGGTCTTCAATTAACGACCTAGATCAGTGGCGTTTGCGTACAGATGTCAGTGCTAACAGACAAGCAACACTGCGTGAATTAGCCACAGAAAACAAGGAGGGATGTGCGACGAACGTATCCGGCAAAATTTGGCGTTAATTGGCTATGACTGACGCGAGTGCCTTTGCTAACAGCACTACATCGCCGGCAGCGCCTATCCTAGGCTTGTGACCACATCGGTTGGAACCTAGATACAGCAAAACCGTGGCCTTGTCAGATGAGTCCCGATTTCAGTTGGTAAGAGCTGATGATAGGAATCGAGTGTGGCGCAGACCTCATGAAGCCACGGATCCAAGTCGTCAACAAGGCACTGTGCAATCTGGTGGTGGCCCCAGAGTGGTGGGGTTGTGTTTACATGGAATTTAGTGGGTCCTCTTGTTATTTTCGGCCAGTTGGAGACCATTCTCAGCTATTCATGGACTTCATGTTCCCAAATGACAACGGAATTTTTATGGATGACAATGCGGCACGTCATCGGACAACAGTTGTTCGCACTTGGTTTGAAGAACATTCTGGAAAGTTCGAGCAAATGATTTGGCCGTCCAGATCGCCCGACATGACTCCGTCGAACATTTATGGGATGAAATGGAGAGATCAGCTGGTGCACAAAATCATTCACCTGCAAAACTTTCGCTATTGCGGATGGCTATAGACAGCATGGTACAATATTTCTGCAGGAGACTTCCAACGACTAGATGAGTCCATGCCACGTCGATTTGCTGCACTACACCAGGAAAATGGACGTCCGACACGATATTGAAAGGTATCTCATGACTTTTTTTTACCTCAGTGTATCGTCACAACATATTAGTTCGCACGTGTAGATAGGTAACCCAGTAAAAAAGTTTGTAAAGTGGACTGCTGTCGCTTCTTCCCGCACAGTTCGTCTCAATGAACTGCACAAACGTATTGACGTCTGCCACGTCGCAGACGGGACCAGTATTGAACACCTGCAGTGTGAGTTAAGAGATGCTGTACCCACTGATATGTGTTGATTTTCTGTACGTCTTGTAGTTTTTTCACAGCTGTCCACTGAAGCCCTGAAGATACTTACGCATACCACTGGACGTTCCACCCCTTCCCACCATGAGAAACGCAAAGCTGAAATTCTTTTCTCATACTGTTACTTCTGAGACACTAGTTAATATGACCTCATTAATGTATTTCACTTCAAAAAATGTGGTATTGAAGGGGTTAAATAAAGCCTCTATCCTTGTTCATTTTGAGTTAGTGATGCGTCTTCAATACCCTCCAACTTGGCGAGAATCTTAAACCTCTCTTGCTTCCAGTCAGATGTACTTCACGATAGTAACCTTGTTGGTTTCTCACCTCGAGTTCTCTTAAAAATTTTGCTTAGGAAATGATGTTAACATTAAAGACACATAGAATGAAAAGTGGGAATTCAGGTTTTAACGTCCCACCGCTGACGAAGTCATTGGAAAATAAGCTCCGATTGAAGGAGAGCCGGAATGGAAACCGGTCGCATCCATTGCAAGGAATAGTCACGGTGTAGGAAAACTACTGAAAATTTAAACAAGAAAGTGAGCTTCTAACCAAAGGAATCCAGGGGCCAAAGAACCTAAAAACTCGCTGTCACTTTTAACTGAGGGAAACGAAGCGATGATCGGTGATTGTGCACACAGCCATAATTTTTTAACCGTTAGTCATGAGAACAGCTGTTTAAAACATCCCCAAAGCTTTATTACATTAAGTATCCTTTTAATCACGCTGTTTCTTATAACATGACCAAATGAACAGCAGTTTCTGAGATATAGCCAGGAGTGGGAAGAATAACAAGTCTCGGTCGTCTTGAACAGCTTTCAGAATTGTGTTTTTACCATTTCCCCTCCAAAGAGAGTTTTTGTTGAGAACCTCTTCTTCTGGAAAATATTTTCCCTTCGAGACACTTTATCATTGGAGTGTGTTACTTTATTTTTATTCGTTATTTCCTCTCTGTTTCACACACGTATAGGAGTAAACTATTTTTCTGATACTATGAACGTTTTCTCGCTGCGGCAATAAATAAAAGGGGCTAGGAGTAGTGCAGAATTTTATGTACGTATAGCACATATGATGAGATACTGGGCATTGAGGGTTGTCATAGATTTACTGATTGTTGGGAAATGAGCAGCAATCACATTCTACCAATTATGGTGATTTTAAGCGGTAAACGTTAGTGTCGTTACATTTATTGACTTATTATGAAACTGTAGGAGACGAGGTACTGGCAGAAGTAAAGCTGTGAGGACGGGGCGTCAGTCGAGCTTGGGTAGCTCAGATGGTAGAGCACTTGCCCGAGAAAGGCATAGGTACCGAGTTCGAGTCTCGGTCCGGCACGCAGATATAATCTGCCAGGAAGTGTTCATAAACAAACCGACATACATTGTGCTGAGTAATTCTCATAGTGCGAAGATACTACAAGCAACATTTTGTGTCTCTACTGAGGATTCTTTTTCCATCATGCTAGAGAAGGTCTGTTAATTAGACAATAAACTTTCTGAACGCTAAATTCCTCTTTTATGTTCACCGTAGACAGTCGCAAATTTTTATAGAGATGACCTTCATTGCATCCTCTTTTATATTCACCTTAGACAGTCAGAAATTTATATAGAGATGACCTTCATTCCATCATGTATAACAATGCTGGCCAGTTTCGGCCTGTAGCCACTTTCCAACGCAGTTGCGTTGGTGAATTGTGTGTCTTTATATTTGAAAACTAATTAGTGCTAGGTGGGAATAGAGATGTGTTCTCACACACACCCCGAAGATACGCGTCATCGTCTTGACCGTCACGTGCCTATACAGGTAAACATTGTGTAATACGTAATACGGGGTGTTCAAAAAGCCTCTCCGCAGTTCCGTATGATTGTTAGCCGCGCGTGCCGTCTGCAGCAGTGAATATACCGAAATGAAACTCAGTGAAATACAAATTATTGATTTATTGAATATTCATTTTTACTTACAAGTTTTCACATTAAATGATGAAAGTGTCCCACCTGTTGTTAAATACACTGTTCAATAAGTCTAATCATGTTGCCAAACACAAGCTGTAACAGAAGAAGTGAAAATGGTTATTGCAATTTTCAGTTCATCGATGGATTTTGGACGGTTTTTATAGACAGTTGCTTTCGCTGCACTCCAGAAGAAAAAGTCAGGTTGTGTTAGGTCAGGCAATGGTGGAGGCTAAAGTCCCTGTGAAATTATACGATCACCAAAAACATCAGCAAGCAGTAACATTGAAACGCGAGCTGTATGCGCGGTTGCACCATCTTGAAAATAACCGTTCAGTTTTTCACTTAACACAAGTTCTCCTATGAATGGGTACAGAGTATCACTGCAGTACCGTTGTGCGTTCATTGTTTCCTTGAAATATATATAGGACCCACAATCCGACGTCTAGAAATTGCAATCAAATCTCCTGTTTTCACAGAATGAAGTTGTTCCGCAGTAATACACAGTGGATTTGCAGTACTCCACATACGAGAATTTTGCTAGTTCATGTACCCGGATAAATGACACCACGCCTCGTCAGTGGAAAACGTTTCATTAAGAGTATACCTTCCATTTTGTTGAACGAAATTTTTGAACCTTGACAATAATGCAGTCTCTTGTCATGATCAGTGAGTATACCTTCCATTTTGTTGAACGAAATTTTTGAACCTTGACAATAATGCAGTCTCTTGCCATGATCAGTATTTTTCAGTTCTTGCACAACTGTCACTTTGTATGGGAGAAGTTCTTATTTTTTCCTTACAGCTGTGTGGGCCGTTCCGACACTAACATCGTCTTCCTGGGCGAGTTTTGTTACTGACTTGTTCGGATTCATGGACATTTTATCGGAAATATCGAGTAGTTTATCCTCAGAAAAACCGCTAGGACGACCACTTCTCGATGCATGTGTCATTGAACCCGTACTTCGAAATTTGTTAATCAAATCTCGCACAGTATCGCGATGTGGGAGTGTTGTCTCTGGGAAAACTGAATTAATGTTTGACGAACTGAAACTGTGTATTTACCGCCAGCTTTGAACAAGTGTTAGCATTTTAACAGCGACAAAAACGAAACAAATGAACTAAACTTAAACGTTCACGTCGACACATAACGCCACACACCAACGATACTTCTGACACTGGCCGAGATAAACGAAACAGTGGAATGTTGGGAGAGTCCACATGAAAGGAAGTAACCCAGACAGACGAACACTCATAAGGCACGCGTCTAACAATCATACGGCACTGTGGAGAGAATTTTTGAACACCCCGTATAATGATACGCCGTTGACAAAAAACATTCTAGGCACAGAGAAGTCCAATTACATCGAAATTTGTTAGCTGTTATTTAGAATTATTATATTCTTAAGCGGTCTGCAGATAACATAAAAAAATAAAACATGTGTTCTTTACATTCGTGTTGTTGGTATGCTAAAATACTAAAGACTAACACAAACTGAGGTCAGTGTACATCCAACGGCAGCATAAGATTTAAATCCGTTATTAACTGTTTCTATTTAAACGTGGAGAAGATGATGAAAGGGTATTGTGATGTTATTTTTGAAACTAACTGGAAGGTTTTCTTGTTATATTAGCATTCAGTGTTCTCGACTGGCTTCGCACGATAAATACCTGGAAATTCAGATGTTGCCAAGTGATGATACGTTTCTTTAGAAGAATTTACCTCCCGTCACTTTTACACAACGAGATCAAAACACGTTAAGCGAACGGAGGTGTACGAATATCGCCATGTTTACATTTTGAGTATGTTATATAGCAAAATCATGTAGTGTGCATTTCATTTAGTTACTTTTGTGTTTCTGGGATCTAAATTGGTATCTTCTTTCAGCATGTGAATGATAAGCTGACCTCTTTAGCCAACGCCTCGTTACCGGTAATGTGACCTGACAGGCGTCTAAGGAAGGAAGAAGACTGTAAAATGCAATTCAATTATGTTCCCTGGATGAAGAAAGATATCTCTGTAATCACGAGTTCTGAGAATGGTTGTGAACGGTTCTGAAGCTTAGAGAATCGAAGGCAGTTATTCATAACTGGCAAAGATGGCTCACTGCCAGAAATGCTTACTCTAGAATTGTTCTAGCGTTGGCCAGCAAGTCGTCCCATTCACTATTTTCCGTCATGATAAGCATCCAACTCGGTGACATCCGTATTGCGTCTAAAACACGACGGCATTAAAAAACTGGACGAATTAGTAGCAAACAAACAAAACATCCCTTTCCCCGCATTTTGGACATGATATGTTACAGATCGACAGAAACCATTCTAAAACGGCAGAAACGGACCAAGCCATATGGTAAACGCACACTACAGTACTGCTAGGCAGTAACATGATCGTCAACGAAATTAAAACAGGGGTAATTGAATGAAATCTAATTAAATAATACGAAGTTGTGGGAGCTATGTTAGAAAATGAGGAACTATAAGTAATACATGGTTTTTGCTATCTGAGCTGCAAATTAAGTGATATAGCCGAAGCAAAGAGGATGTAAAATGCAGACTGGTAAAAGAAGAAAAACTTCTAAAAAAGAGAAATGTGCTAAAATCGAGTGTAAATTTTAAATGTTAGGAAGTCTTTCCTGAAGGTATTTGTCTGGAGTTCAGGCTTAGAATCAAGTGAAACGTGGGCGATACAAAGTAGAAACAAAAAGAGATAACAAGCTTCTCATATGTGGCGCTACGGAAGAATGTGGAAGACTGGATGGATGGTTCTACATCTACATCTACATCTACATTTATACTCCGCAAGCCACCCAACGGTGTGTGGCGGAGGGCACTTTACGTGCCACTGTCATTACCTCCCTTTCCTGTTCCAGTCGCGTATGGTTCGCGGGAAGAACGACTGTCTGAAAGACTCCGTGCGTGCTCTAATCTCTCTAATTTTACATTCGTGATCTCCTCGGGAGGTATAAGTAGGGGGAAGCAATATATTCGATACCTCATCCAGAAACGCACCCTCTCGAAACCTGGCGAGCAAGCTACACCGCGATGCAGAGCGCCTCTCTTGCAGAGTCTGCCACTTGAGTGTATTAAACATCTCCGTAACGCTATCACGGTTACCAAATAACCCTGTGACGAAACGCGCCGCTCTTCTAATAAGGAATACGAAAAGAAAAAGAAGGGATCAGTTGATGGGACACCTCCTAAGGCATCAACTAATCATAAGTTTGGTAAAAGAGAGAAGTGTTGGTTGATAAAAACCGTTGAGGTGGATCACGCTTCGAATGTAGTAAGCGAGTTCATCTGGATGTAGGTTCAGCAGAGGTGCAAAGATGAATGAAGACTTTTACAGCACAGCTTAAAACAGAGAGCTGTATAAAACAAGTTATTTGACTGAAGACCACAGCAATAACAACGACAACGACAACGACGACATAATGTTTTAGAAAATTTTCTTTGGACAGTAAGATCTGTCAGATCCCTAATCCATATAAAATTTTCTATGTATATGTTTCAGAAGCAATGAAAAGGAAATACTGAAAATGTCTTAACTGTGCTGAAACATGTTTGTGGAATAAAACAAAATCTTGTTCTCGCAAGGATATGAACCCTTTTCTGCAAGGACAGGAACGGAGACAAAATTTCAATACGATAGGGTTAAGACGTGTTTAATTTTTCTGTAAACCATCAGATATCAAGCCTATACTTTCCAGCACATCATGTTTTACTCAGTTAGTTGTATTGTATCTAAGTACATAGTAACCAGTTTCAATATTTTCTACGAGCAAATTCCTACTTGTTTTAACTGTTTCAATATCGGATGTCACCACCATATTTCCACGTGTAGAATTGGCAATAAAATCACCAGACAGAAAACGTATAGGGATATTCACTGATGACCTATTTATGACCATTGCTCGGAGCAACATTGAATGCCATTTGAGTGGTTTATTGGCAAACTTATCCCCTCCCCCTCCCCACACCAAATAATTCAGTGGGGGTAATCATCCTAGATACGACACGGGATGCAACAGGGGAATCCAATGACATGGCGGCTTTGTCAAACGACATATTATTATGCCTCAGTGTCTTGGAACGAGCATATAGCGCAAAGGCAGCGTTGGTCGGCTTATCACGTGCAACTGTCGTGAACACCTAAGAAAAGTGTCTGAATGACAAACAACGAGTATGCGACATGGCGTTGGACATAGAAGTATCATCATAGAACGTACAAGTCGGGGAGCTTCCCCTTCCTGTAATACAGGACAGGCGGCGATCTTGGTTGATCTGATGACAGTGTGCAAGTTTTGTGCAGCTGGAGCACGTCACGTCAGTGCACATCGTTGAAGATGGGGGTCCGCAGCAGACGGCCCCTACTTTCGTTGTTCTTGACCCATCGGCAAAGTAAGTTACGATTCCAGTAGGCACAGTCATCGAGACTGGTCCGTGGAAAAATGGAAACCTGTCACCTGGTCGGATGAATCGCTTTTGCTGTTACACCAAGTTCATGGTTGTACCTGGATACACCGTCATACAGGTGAACAGTTTCTCAAACCAAGCACCGCGCCACGGTCACGGGCTGGAGCGAGCATTATTACCTCATAAGGGGCACTAACGTGGACTTCTGTGGGTTTTGTGCTAGTAATATAAGGCACCATAACAGCTGCGGACAATGCGAATATTGTCGTGGGCCACCAACATCCCTTCATCCGTGATGTCTTTCCTGGCAGTGAAGACGTCTTCAAACTGGATGAATGAGCACGTCAAAAGAAAAGAACTGTCTATTCTGTTTTGAGGAGCTTAGAAGGGAATTCAAGTTGACGTGTTGTCCACGAAATTCGGCTGATCTCAACCGGATGGAAAACATTTGTAATGCTACAGGACGCCAACTCCGCACATACAAAGCGCCGGTCCGTAACTTACTTGAACTGCGAGAGCACCGTGCACACATCTGGCGGAACATACCTCCGGAACTTCTCAAATCCAAGCCACGCATAACTGCTTCCGTATTGTGTTTGAAAGGCGGACCAATACGCTACTGAGAAAGCAGTCATACTACAGGGTGTCCCAAAAAGAATGGCCCGATTCTAAGTTGTAATAATATTGAGACAAATGTCACTAGGTAACTGAAACCGCGCTAGATATAATCGACATGGTCTAGTGTTTCAGAAAAATCCGCTATATGTCGCTATGAGCGCAGTTTCTTTAATGCCAGCGTACTTCAACGTGGGATAGGTCGTCCAGTACCGCGAGATCAGGCTTTACACTCTTGGCCTCCTAGGTCCCCTGACTTAACACCATGTGATTTCTTCCTGTCTGGATATGTTAAACAATGTGTTTACGCTCCTCCCTTACCTCGTGACACTGATGAACTAAAAACCAGAATATCAGCTGATGTAGCTTCAGTGACAGAAGACACCTTACGCTCAGTTTGTGATGAATTCGGCTATCGGCTAGATACCGTCCGTGCAGCCAGTGGAGAACATATTGAACATTTATGATGAATTTTTATAAACTTCTGTCTTTTCTGAGTAATTTAGTATGCAATTTGTTAGTGTCAAGCCCTTCTTCCTAATAAATAATTCTATTTAAAATCGGGTCTTTCTTTTTGAGGCACCCTGTATTTTGACTCATCAGTGTATAGCACAAAGTCTGGAACAAAACTGACCGCAGGTATCCAGTCGCCTATGACGACACAGCGGAGGTGTATAAAGTGGTTCCATCACTCTCAGCCGTCTGCGGGCACCGGTGTACCCCCTTTGCGGTGAGTCCACGCCTCGTGTGTAAATGTGTGCGCACGTGGCACGCACGTTAATAGGACAGAGTGGGCTCTGGCAGCGGGCATTGGCGCGCGGCCGCCGCTACGAGTATTTCTGCGAGTGACGCGTGAGGGTGACCAGCCGCGTTTGGACCCCGCCGCGGAGCCGATTTAACATGCAGATTTGCCCGCTGGTGGCACTGCCCTCTGCGGCGACCTCCGAGAGAAGGCCGGCGATCCGGCAAGAGCAAGTTGGTCGTGAGGCTGCTGTAGGAATACACGTAGCTGTGCAAAGCTCAACAGAAGGAAAGGCACTGGGCGTGAAGGGTGTGACGTCCACTATTGCTTCCTACTGGCACTCCCGAGATCAGCGAAAGTGTAATGCCCTTTTTCTATGCCCAGCCAGTATTCTTCACCTCGTCGAGATACGTGAAAGCGTATCTGTTATTATAGTCGATTAATAAGTTTAGATACAAATTATTACCATCGTCTAGCTGCGTTGTTTGTCGTTTGCCGCCGAAGATGCTCATTAACAGATACTAGGCGGCCGATTCGCTTTGAAAATGAATTGATATCTTTAAATTGCGTAGCATATATGCACCTAATTAATTTCTTCAGAAGTCACAGGATTCATTTAACACAGCACGATATTTTGTCTGTTGAAAATTATTCCCTTTAATATTAAAATGGAATTTTAATATTACTATTACTGTCCACAGAGAATCCAATAGACTTTTCAATTTTCGTGATATTCTGTTCGAAATGGTAGGACACTATAGTTTTTCCTTAACTCGGTTTTTATTAACACGGTTTCTTCGATATGATTCACTACTATGAATGGTCACTCTTAAGCCAGATAATAAATGTCCAGACAGGAATTATAATCTGAAGTCAAGTTCGACGCGCTGTTTCAGTACTAACTTCAAGAACAACTGAAGTTTTGAAATTGGAACTAATAATATCAGTTTTTTATCGATTGAGAAGTTCGCTGGATATTAGCGTTATCTCAGTTCTGTCAGTTTTCGTATTTGTGATACTAAATTAAACGAACCGAAACTTACTTTTAACTATCTCGGCTTCCAATGAAGTTACCTATTTAACGCGTGGCGCATAAACTTACTAGGCGCGAATATTCAGAACTCAGATGCTAAAACCTCAGACACTAAAATCTCAGACGATAAAGCCTCCCAGACGCCAAAGACTCTCGGACGCCAAGGACTCACAGACGCTAAGGATGTTAGCGATACGTGCGTTGGGTTTATATAGTAGTTCTGAAACAAAAGGCACATTTGTTAGAAACTCTTTGAATAAAGCCCCTTGCTACTTTTCATATAATACTCTATTCCATTGGCTCTTGTTTTCTTTTATTTAATTTCCTCTGCTTTAAAACGGCAATTCGTGGTTTTATGTGAAGTATGGGAATTTTAATATAAAAAGACCAGTTATTTAACGAGGGGTTACACGGGATAACAGTTCGATTCCTCGTACAGTATGCGATAGAATTTCATCCCCTTCTAGCAGCAGTGTGTCGTATGACTGTGGAGCACCGAAGAGTTCTTAATGATTGGAAAAATCACAACTCTTGTCGTCGAACAAGACCTTTATCACTGGTTTCGATCAGCTGTAAAATTTTGGAACACCTTTTATGTACGCTTATTACATTTGTGGAGACCGAAAATCTCCTCTGCAGGAATCAAAATGGGTTTCAAAAACAATTATCGTGTGCAAACCAGCTATCTCTGTTCATCCACGAGGCACAAGAAGCAGCAGATACAAGCGCCCAGGTATATGCCGTGTTCCTGAACTTCCGGAAAGCACTCAATAAATTCCTGTAGTGTCACCTAGTGAATAAATTACGAGTGTTCGGGATATGAGACCAACTGCATGATTGCACTGAAGAATTTCTAGTAAGCAGTACACACTATTCTCAATGAAGCTAAGTCTTCAGCGTAAAAAGTAGCTTCGGGCATCCCCAAACGAGTGTTATAGGACCGTTATTTTTCATTATGTATGTACAAATGGCCTAATAGATACCGATGTAAGTTCCTTTAGGCTTCTCTCAGATGACGCTATTGTTTACAGATAAGTCGTAAAGCTGGAAAATTGTAACAAAATGGATGAAGACATGCAATGATTGACTTTTGGTGCAGAAAGTGGCAGCTGAATCTCAACATAAATAAATGTCGCCTATTACTTGTACATGGACAGAGAAAATCTTTACTGTATGATTACAAGATTGCAGAGCAATCACTGGAAGCAATTACGTCCATAAAGTATCTAAAAGTATGCGCAAGGAGCGATTTGAAGCACAATGACCATATAAAATTATTAGTGGGTAAGGAAGACTCCAGACAGATTCATTTGCAGAATCTTCGGGAGATGTAGTCCACCAACAATGGAAGTAGCTTACAAAACGCTCGCTCGACCAACACTTGAATACCACTCACCGGCCTGGGATCCTTACCATATAGAATTGGTAGGTCTAAAGGAAGTACAGTGTATCCAGAGAAGAGCAGTACGTTTCGTTGCAGGTTTATTTATTAACCGTGAGAGCGCCACGGAGATGCCCAGCCAACTCCAGTGGTACACATTGCAAGACAGGCGCTTTACATCAAGGCGTGTTCTATTCTTTTAAGTTTCAAGGGAGTGCCAATGTATTGCTTCCTCCTACGCGTATCTCGCGAAACGACAATGAAGATAAAACTGCAGAGATTCGAGCCTACACAGGGGATCACCAGTAATCTTTCTTCCCGCTAGCCATTCGCTTAGAACAATTTCGCATGCGTTACGTGTTTGGTTGACAGAATATTTTCCATAATTACCCGGCTATAAAAGTTGAAGAGAACTCTTGATGGTTATACATAGAGGCTCTCAGGACCGGTATTTACGATATTTCTGGTATTTGTTTTGTGGGCATTAGGCCGTGGTCCAAGATATAATTCTCTGTCTAATGTCTCGTCTTACAATGCTGGACACTTCATCAGAGGCTTTAACGACTCAGAAGAGCTCCAACGTTAGGCGTGTAATGGGGCACGTTAGGAACACGGCTGCCATGGAGGGGAAGGAAGCCAGTGTGCACTCCGTGTGAATAGCGGGAGGACTCAGTTCGGATGTGGAAAGGGTCCTTCCGGATGCCATGAAGAGCAGAGGGTGCAGCTAACAGCAGGTGGTGGCTCATGTCAGTACCAATGACGTGTGTCGCTTTGGATCCGAAGAGATAAGCTCTGGTTTCGAGCGGCTAACGGAAATGGTAAGGACTGCCAGTTTTGCTTGAGAGATGAAGGCGGAGTTCACCAACTGCAGCATCGTCGATAGAACCGATTGTGGATCTTTGGTGCAGAGCCGAATGGAGGGTCTGAATCAGAGGCTTACGCGGCTCTGTGACCGTGTAGGCTGCAGATTCTTTTACTTGCGCCATCGGATGGTGGGTTTCTCAATTGGTCTCAAATGGAATGATCATATTACGCAAGCAACGGGTAAGGCGAACTCTAGATTGCGGTTTATCGGTAGAATCCTGAAGCGATGCAGTCCCTCAACAAAGGAAATAGCTTACAATGCGATAGTTCGTCCAGTCTTAGAGTATTGTTCGTCTATATGGGACCCTTACCAGTTGGGTCTGATTCAAGACATTGAGAAGGTCCAAAGAAGAGCGGCAAGATTCATGACTGGTACATTTAACCATCGCGAGAGTGTTACAAATCTCGTAGAAAGTTTGAAGTGGAACATTCAGATAGACGGAGCGCTAAACGGAAGGCGCTGCTCACTAAATTCCGAAATCCTATCTTCACCGAGGATGTAGAGCTTAAATTATTACCACCAACTTTCAAATCGCGCAATGATACCATTCAAAGATAAGGGAAATTAGAGGTCGTACTGAGGCGTTCAGACAGTCGTTTTTTACTTTAGCGCGAATTGTGTCCACCGCCAGCGGAGTATATATGTGGATGTAGAGTTGCAAGAAATGAACCATTTGTTTCATTTTTAAGAAATCGATAATGTAATTACATTTTTCTGGAGGCATACAGAGTATCAGCTTTAGCTTCCATAATGATAGAAACTGAAGTAATTAATTAAAATTTTTGTAAAGCAAGGACTTGAACACGAGTCTCATGCTTACTAGGGAGATGGGCTATCCACTACACCACGCTGGCATTCATACTGACACAGCAGCACGCAATACCCTAGTCAATACCCTCCCCACAACAAATCAAATCTCAACCCCTTTTGATTTTTCTCCTTATTAAATCTCATAACTGCTGACGCTCTCTGAAGATGCAGTAGCATCAAAGCTCTGTATGTAATGGTAGGTACAGGTAGGATTTCCCCATCACATAAAAATTTGGGGTGCTATTCTAACACTGGAGAGCCTCGACAATAGTGACGATTTAAGAAAGGGAAACGTCAGGGTTGGCTGAGGCGTGAATTTCAGTTTGTGTCAGCTCGGCGTTGGAATAAGATACTCCATGCAATTTTGTTAGTCACAAGGGTGGTGAAGTGGATAGCACATCTGCCTAATAAGCAGGAGACTCAGATTTGGCACAGATTTTAATTCATTATTTTAGCTTCGATCGTTATAGAATCCACAATGACTTCATGTGAATCCATAAAGGCTTCATAAGGCACATTCACTGATGAGCGAAAACATTATGACCACTGCTCACCGCCAGGTTGTACGCTGACTGGTGGCGTTGTGGGCGAGTGCCGCAATAAGAAAAGTACCTGGTGAGTGTAATTAAACTTTTCCTATTTAACGCGTTAAAACACAGAAACTAATTACCATACGAGTACCAAACTTGATAGCATTAATGTCAAGGACATGGGGAAGAGAAATAATGCAGAATCAGTTCAACTGAAACACTTTTAATGTTATGCTACGGTACATCATACCATTACATGGGGTACCATTACTGCTACAAAAGAGGCTCTGTACGGCACCCGTCAGCGTCCAGATGAGTCTAAAAGCGCAGGATGGTTCAAGTGGCTCTGAGCACTATGGGACTCAACTGCTGAGGTCATTAGTCCCCTAGAACTTAGAACTAGTTAAACCTAACTAACCTAAGGACATCACACACATCCATGCCCGAGGCAGGATTCGAACCTGCGACCGTAGCGGTCTCGCGGTTCCAGACTGCAGCGCCAGAAAAAGCGCAGGATTTAATTCTGTACAGCAGAACGGAGATTGTCGGTAAATATGCTGGCTACCTCTCTTGATATGCTGCGCTTCAGATCAGCACATGTGTGAAAATTCCCCTAGTTAATTGTGTCCTACAGGTAGAGCCACAACCAGAAATCACAGGGAGTGAGATGAGGTGATCGTGCTGGCCAAGCGTTTGGAAACGACCAGCTGATAATTCGATCGTTTCCAAAAGTGTTTCAGAGAAGCAAGTGAACTTTAGGAGTGATGTGCGGTGGGGCCCCATCTTTTTTGCATGAAAACTGCTGAGTTGAATGCGTCTGCCTCCTGTAGGGTGGGTATGACATGCTGGTGAAGCATATGGTGGTAGCGCTGGCCAGTCGCACTACGCGTCTTTGGCCCTTGAGTGCCAGCTGTTCAAAAAAGAGTGTGCCAATGACGAACGTAACCGTGAAGCCACACCATACAGTGACACGTTCACCACACAGAGAAACTTCATGTGCAGTGACTGGAGGTGAAAATCCCCGCACTCGGCAATTCTGTGTGTTCACCTTACCCAACAGAGAAACATGAGTTTCGTCTGTCTATAAGACGATCCAGGGCCATCCCACGTCAACTTCAATCCTTTCGAGAAAGTGGAGAACGAAGTCAACGTCGTGCGTCCTATTTTGAAAGCTGCTGTACGATATGGATCTTGGACGGATGCCATTTGAGAATAGTTCGAAGCACCTTCTGCACAGTGGACCACGTGGTGTTCAAATGTCGTGACACAGCATGCGCACTGTCTGACTTTCGGGAAATGCGCGCAGCGTTGTCTTCCATAGCAGCAGCAATTTCATCAACCACCTATGGTGCAACCGGTCGTCGGCCTCTTCCCGGAGCGATGCCCAGTTCTCCAGCTGTTTCGAACATATTCATCACTCTCTACACAGCAAGTGGAGAAAGAGGACCCTTCTTTCAACCGGCGATATTCTCGAAGCGCAGCTGCGGCTTTACTGTTGTTTTGATAATAGAGCTTCACAATAATGCCCTGCTCGTTTTGTCCAAGCTACAGTCGACACGTCAACAAGTGCACTGCGACTTGTCAGATGTGTGAAACTATGAATCAAGACGACTGATCATAGCACCTGGTGGCCATAGTTGGAACTGGGCGGAGGAACTGTAAAACATAGAAATCTTGCACCACATACTCTGGACATTAATTCTACCAAGTTTGCTATTCGTACAGTAATTAGTTTCCGTATTACAATGTGTTAAATAGGCAAAGTTTAATTATAACCACCTGGTGTCTAAGCGGAGCAGAGACGAATGAGGAATCATTCTAGCGATGATAAGTGGCGCTAATTCGGAAATCCGTCGACTGACGCCAGGTCGTTGTAGCCCAGTGTCTGGGGCCGATCATCTCCGAAACACTGAACCGGGTCGGCTGTTCACGTGCTACTGCCGTGAGCATCTGTGGAAAGTGGCTGAAGAGTGCTGTTAAACATGAGTAGTTGAACGTCCATACATCATTGCAGAACATAGCGGTCGGAGACTTGCCCGCTGTCTAAAGGAGGATAGGCACCGATCTGTGGCAGATATGACGACAGTGTTGGCGCAATCATATGTGTTTTCGAGCACACCGTTCAGTGCACAGTGTTGAACATGGTGTTTCGCAGCATCTTTCCATGATGACCCAACAACATCGTCAATTATGATTGAGTGTGCACATGATCATAGAAATTGGACCGCGGATCAATGGAATCATGTGGCCAGGCCGGATGAATCCCGTTTATTGTGAAGCCAGGTCATTTTGGTCGTATCCAGATATTCCGTCACCCAGGCGAATGGCTCCACGAAACATGCAACGAGCCACGGATACAGACCGATGGGAGCAGTATTATGTTATAGGGGATATTTACCTGGGCTTCCATAAGACCTGCGGTAGTAAACAAAGGCGCGATTTCAGCTCTGGACTTAGTGAAATTTATTAGAGACCACCTGTAGCCCCATTATGATTGATGTCTTCCTCAACAGCGATGGCATCATCCAGCAGGACAACTCTCCGTGCCACAAGGCCAAAACCGTGCTGCAGTGGTTTGAGGAGCATAACAGCGAACTCACGTTGAAGTCTTAGCCAGCAGAGCCGGCTTATCTGAATCCGATGGTTCAAATGGCGCTGAGCACTATGGGACTCAACTTTTGAGGTCATCAGTCCCCTAGAACTTAGAACTACTTTAACCTAACTAACCTAAGGACATCACACACATCCATGCCCGAGGCAGGATTCGAACCTGCGACCGTAACGGTCGCGCGGTTCCAGACGGTGGTGCCTAGAACCGCTCGGCCACCCCGGCCGGCCGAATCCGATGATACCCAACTGGACGCCAGCTCCGCGTCCACAAACCAACAGCGCGAAATTTACCTGTGCTTAGGCATCCGGTGTCACAAACTTCTGGAAACCTATCAAGTAATTGTCGAATCCATGGAACGCAGAAACACTGCCGAATTGGACCAACAAGCTTTTAAGTATATGGACATAATTTTTTGTCTCATCAGTATAGAGACAGTAAACTGTACATATTTTATGAATAAAAGTACATCGAAGTTCTGTATTTCGGTTTTCGGGTTTTGTTTTCCGATACTTATCGGAAATTTACTTTAAAACCCGAAATACATCTACATTAGATCTTAGATTTTATTTCCAATACCAAAATACAGACAGTCGATGGACTGTTGTCAGTGATATACAGGCTTCATTGCACAAGTATTAAAAAAACACAGCCTACATCTCAGCCTTCTTCTCTGAAGTGTGAAGTGTACGACTCCTATTACAATTCCAACAGTTGTTAAATGCTTCATTTCTCATGTAAGTGTTGTTGTCTGTATTAGATGATCTGCGTCACCAACATCTGTAGTCCTCTTCCTATTCGAAACGAATTTGTTATATTTGCAGGGACCATCTTTTATTCTACATACACAAATAAATTAGTAATCTTTATATGAACATTTTTTATTTTATTTGTTTTGTTTTACCACGATGTTTTTCCTCAGGCAACTATAAATCATATATATGAAGATGTCCGAATATCCAAGGCCAATCCCAATCCGAAAGAACAGATACCATCTTCATATATACATATAGTTAAGGCTCACGGGCCATTTGATCAACTTCTTCTATGCAGATGCACAAACAGTGCCAGAACTCTTACGGGAAACGGCAGTAAAGTCGCGAGTAATGAGGGTAATGGGCAAGGGCACTATGAATATAGTGCGGGACAATAAGTTGCGAATGTGTGTCTCACGGGAGGCGTGCCAGAGATACGTCCCTGCAGTCGCACTATCGTCTGTGTCCTCGGTGGCTCAGATGGATAGAACGTCTGCCATGTAAGCGGGAGATCCCGGTCGGGGTACAAATTTTCAGCTGTCCCCGTTGACTTATATCAACGCCTGGGGTATTCATTTCATTGTAAGTATAAATCATGTTGGAGGACTCAGCTACCACTTTAGTAATAATTGTTGGTATACAGCTACGCTGAATTTGAAATCCTCATAACTTCTGCCTATGGATACCAACCGTAAAGTACCTAACAGCGCCTCCCTGAAGCTTACTGCCTCTCTCACGAGTGTACCGTATTCTTTCTCATTAAGAATGCTTTAAAGATGTTCAGCAGCTCCGAAAAGCATGTTTAATGGATTCTTACATAATTCTGAAAATCATCGCTTCCCACCTCCTTTAGTAACAGAGCGACGATGAATTTCTTTCTTTGATTTAGCCACTTCTTTGCCCACAGCTTTGTTTCGACATTTTTTGGCCTTTCTATCTCTAAAATATCCAAGGCCAATCCCATTTTTTGTTTGTGTACAACCAGACGGCGGCATCTCGTCGGAATTACTATAAAAATTTACTTCCAGTGGTAGGAAAAGGGTAATGATGTAATTGCTGAGCGCCCTCGGTCGTGACGTGTGTAGGCTGCCACGAAATTGGTCGGTCGATCAGTCGGCCGACAAATTGATGTATGTGTTGGCCGATCTACTCGTGGGAAGTGCCATATGGCACAGGGAGAAGTTTTTCGTAGGGAATCACCACCTTATTGAATTTAATTTTGGTGTTTCATATCTGACAACTTCCTTGCCACAGTCGCAACACCAGTTTCCGTCAGATCACCGAAGTTCAGCGCTGTCTGCCATGGCTAGCACTTAGGTGGGCTACCATCCAGGTCTGCTGAGCGCTGTTGGCAGGCGGGGGGCACTCAGCCCTTGTGAGGTCGCTTAAGGAGTTACTTAACTCCAGTCACGGATATCGACAGCGGCCGGGAGAGCAGTCTGCTGTCCACGTGACCTTCCATATGCACATCTAGTGACACCTATCGGCTGACGATAATATGGCGGTCGATCGACACCTTTGGACCTTCCGAGGACTGTTCGAACATAGTTTAGATGTTTACTTTTTTTAGTTTCATATCACAGTCTGTCTTTTTCATTGTTTTTTCAATAATCCACAATGAATAGGCTCTACAATGTGTGGACATGTGGGTATTTCTCCTTTTAGAGGTTGGTAATTTGTTTTCAAACCTGGTCAGTGAGGCCAATAGCTACATATTTCCTGGTCTTTTTGAAAGTAAACCTTGCAATTGGTAAAACAAACCGACATGTGAAGTTGTAAAAATTTCCTATAAACAACGTCCAGAAAATTGTCTGGTAGACTGGTACGAGTCCAGAACAACGATCGCCCACACCACAATGAGATTTTCACCCTGCAGTGGAGTGTGCACTGATATGAAACTTCCTGGCAGGTTAAAACTGTGTACCGGAGCGAGACTCGAACTCAGGACTTATGTCCTCCGCAGGCAAGTGCTGTAGCGTCTGAGTCTCCAAGCACCACTCACGACCCGCCCTCACAGCTGTAGTTCTGCCAGTACCTTGTCTCCAACCTTCCAAACTACGCGGAAGCTCTCCTGAAGACCTTGGAGGACTAGCACTCGTGGAAGAAATGATATGATGGGTAACTGAGTCGGTAGAGCATTTGCCCGCGAAAGGCATGAGTCCCGAGTTCGAGTCTCTGTCCGGCTCACAGTTTTACTCCTCCAGGAAGTTTAATTTTTCCACAACTTTAGCATACAGCCTGACTGGGCTAGTATCTGGCGACTCTTTGAGGTTTCTTGGCGACTTACTGTCCGTCGCCGCCACTCTGAAATGTCGCACCGAACAACGGCGTCTGAAGAGGATTTCTAAACCTCTCCTCAGGAGACAGTATTTCGATGTCGACGTAGTGACTAGCACCTGCTCTTAAAAGAACACCTTTTATAATTTCATGTTTGAATGGGATCCGTTAGTCACTGCGTTTTTCAATGTACGTCATCACTGCCCTGCTTAAATCCATCAACCAAGAGAATTGATTATTTACTTTGTCTGTTGTTTTAATGTCTCAGGATCATGAGCGTTATTCTCGGATCACGTTCTCACCCTAATAATGAATAAATGCTCTTTTCACAGAGTAAAACAGATACCTGAGACTATATCCGGATTTGCGCGTGCCGATATATATTACCACTATTTTTGGCCGACAGACTTCGAAGTTGTCGTTCTCCCTCCCCCTCCCCACCCCCAAAAAAAAAGGTCAATATCATTGTACCCTGATCACTTTCCTAACGAGGATCAATAGCTGCAAGCCACGGAAGGAGTTGATAACTTGAAGTTGTTGGAATTATTAGAAATTTAACCACCATGGTGAACCTAGTTTCTGGTTTACTCTTACTCCATCTGAAGTGATATTGCTTTCTCGTGTGCGAACCCTATATATCTTCATCCTGAAGCATCTTGTTAGTACAGATGTTTAAGTGTTACGAGTGACAGAACTTGCGTTCCGAAGAGCATCCACGTCCAATCGGATCTGCGTAAGGATCCCTTGATTAATGGAAAAATTGTAAGGGTGTTTATTAGACATCCACCCTTCCTTAAGGAACCATATTAGTTTCTTTCGTTTTTGGTAAACGATGAGTAGATTGAGAAAGGAAGCTTTACAAGCTAATCTTTGTTTACTGTTATGTGCAGTTTGCTTTTCCTTTTTCCTCCTCATGCACACTTTACCGTTTCCCTATTAATCCTCTATGATATAGAAAGACTTCTGCTCGAGGAATGAATTGCAAGTGTTTAATGAAATCCATTCCCTCAACCATCTTGCTGAAATCTCAATATTAATTTCTGTTGCACTTTTTGAACAATTTATTGTGTCAAACTTTTAAATTTACTTAACAACGTCACACGACACTCCACATCGTGGATCTGGCATATAGAGAGGCACTGCCTGTTCTTAACAAGAAGCACAGTAGTTTCTCAGAGTCCATGGCATATGGCACAAGGTGCACTCGGTAAAAATAATGAATCAGGTATGAAATAAAATCATTGTTAGTAATACGTTTTGGGTATCAATGAGTTCACTTATGGCTGCGTAATAAAATGCTAATGATAAAATAAAAATTAAAAAATGAAGCTCCCATTGGTGCAGGTAACAGGTTAGAAATACGTTTCTTGGCAATATTTCATTTCCTTGTTTCAGTACAATCCGTTTAGGGCCTACAGCTCCATTCACAAGAATTACATTGACATTCTTCGGTCATTACATCTGCTTCATCTTATCACATTCATTTGGCAACGACGTGTTCGTCATTTGCACCGATGAAAACTCCCCGTTTGTACCTTACTTAAAATCATGCAACATGGTTACAACTGTAGTACAATCTTCAAAGTCTTCTAATAAAGCTCTTCCATGTATCGTTATTGTCAGCCGTTAATGCTAGTTCTGACTCAAATCGTATTTTATCTGTTCATTTTCTTTATTAATGTGAAACGTCTCCCCTTGAACGGGACAGTATCCACATATGTCGCTGAATGCACCCATAAATATAAACCACTGTACGACACAAAAAGTTCAGGAGATATGACATCATAATGAGATACGTGAAAAACTGCCGTATTATGGACGACGCTTTAACTGATTACTTCTTTACTGCTAACTCTATTCACAAAGTGTTTCGCAGACAGTAGTTACATGTGTCACTGAATCTACGTGAAAAATTATATCGTCGTATGAGACACAGGTCAGGAGTTACGACGTCATAAACACTGAGCTGCGTGAAAAGGAAACTGCACTCCGAAATTCGCAGAAGAGGAGATGCGCTAATAGAAGACTGGAAAATAAATACCGAGGCAACGCTAAATATTCATCTAGTGTATATATCACTCTACTACTCTAAGAAGCACAAAGATTACCAAATGAAAGAAAGTTGTTTGTAAGGAAATTTTTCACTAAGGCATAGCCTCTCTCTCCGCGCCCTAGCGCCCCCTCACGGAGGTCGATACACAGCCGACCAGAGGAAGAATCAACCCAGTTCGGGAAATCCGATCAAGCAGACAGCATCGCCTTGCTAATGGCTCCTATCTTAGATGGAACTCTACTTCCGAACTTTGTGACCCGTATGTTTCGAGCGAAGATTTTACTACACGTGTGCATCATGTGATGTTTTAATATTGAAATACAATTGTAAATATTCGGCACATTACTGTGGCTATGGATTGTATATAGATAAGTAAATCTTTCTGTCATGCTTGTAATAAAATTAACTAATATTTCGTATATTATAGTTCCAATCTGCCACAGAAATCAAAGAACCTGCAGTTATGGCTGGACGATTGCAGTTTCGTCAAGTCATAACAATCAGTACTTTTTGATACTAACTCCCAAAGGAAACGGCATGGCCTGTGATTTGGGTTTCCCATGGAAAAGAGGAGAGCAATGTACATCTAAAGCAATTGTATTTTATAAGTCGAGGCCCAATGCAGGCATTGTCACCTGTTGAGTATTGGAATCAGTCAGGTACAGGCATCTGAACGTATATAGCAGGCACTGCTGTCAGGGTACACAATACTAGTGGATGAGACATATATAAAAATTGTAGAAAAAGTAGAAAGCAATTTAGCACATGATGAAAAGAGGAGGAGACAGCGTGACCAACTGAACCTATCCTCACTGCATTTTAGGATGGCAGACCGTATCATGATGCAAACATGATCCAAACGTGACTGCAAGAGGGAGACGGTAATAATATGGAAAAGGATATCAAGAAAAAATTGCATTGCACGAATGTAATAAAGCACGGTGAAAGAGAAATAATTCGGGCAGGGTTTATAATATAGTTGCCTGCAAAACTCGTCAGACATGCAGAACCACCCGTTTACTGAAGCTACGACCTTACAACACCGTCTATAATAACAAGTTTTCAAGCAGAAGAAAAGGAAGGAGGAACGTGATGCTACTTCAAGTATGATTCCTATCTAGGAAAACACACCGCTAATTTCAGTTTGGAAGCACGCACGGCTAGTAACTAGCACTTCTCAGTAGCAAATATCCACATGTAAAAAGTAATGAAATAATGAAAACCATGAATAAGAACCATTTAGTTTCACATTTGAAGCAGTTACTGCATTTTTCATTCTCTGAATAGAAATCCTGATACAGTGCTGTCCACTGCAAGGAATACATCTGTATCCCTTTAGCCACTAAAAGCATGCGTGCGTCCAGACACGTGCTGAGAGAACACGTTTTCTCACTTAGCGGCTTCCCCAAAGTACTCGATTTAGCTACGAATTTCACAGTTTGAATGGTCAGACCTTGTTACATAAGACACAGTTCACAGCAGATAAAAGAAACTTTATCTGCGCAAACCAAATGAACGACATAATCTAGCATATGCTACACAGTGGAGCTGCAGACACGCACATATAACCAAATTCCAGAAGAAGGTTCAAAATGGTTCAAATGGCTCTGAGCACTATGGGACTTAACATCTGTTGTCATCAGTCCCCTAGAACTTAGAACTACTTAAACCTAACTAACCTAAGGACATCACACACATCCATGCCCGAGGCAGGATTCGAACCTGCGACCGTAGCGGTCACGCGGTTCCAGACTGAAACGCCTACAGCCGCACAGCCACACCGGCCGGCCCAGAAGAAGGTATCTCACTTCAGTTCAATAATAATTTCACAGATACAATGAATCATACAAAGGCGCTACAGGTCAGGAAGAGGACCAGCGGATATTTTACAAGACTTTCAGTTCACTACATCGTTGCTGGAAGCGTTACTTTAACTGGTTATCTGTACATGTCATACAGTGATGTAGATGGCAGTGTAATGCGCCTAGCAACCTCTTCTACGTAATAAACTGAGAGTCTTGGAAGGTGAGATGCGAAAGGAGAACTGGATTCACTGCCTTCTGTGCACACCTGTACACACCATCTGCTTTAAATGACCTCTCAGAAAAAGTATATTGCAGTGTGGTTGGGATGTTAGAATGATACTGCCGAGTATGGCAGAGGTCCGTCATGTTGAAGCCACATACTTCTGCGGACCAGTAGTGACACCTGTAGCATTTACACTGTGAACCCATCTTGAGGAAACTATAACTAACGTTTTCCTGACAGACAGCAACCAGAGACGTGGAGACCAATGAGACGTTCACGATGCCACACAGCCGTTTGCACAACACTGTCTCTGGGAAACTGTCTCACCTACACAATGGGGCTCTCCACATTCGAGTAGTGCATGATGAGACTAACAATGCCTCAGTTACTGTAGAGCCGCAAATCACCTGAAAACAGGAGACATGCTGACAAAGCACCGTGTTTGCCCGTACTGTGCAAGATCCTCGACATAATTCTGCCTGAGCATCTAAATGACGCCCGTTGAGCTTTAAGTGTAAATGTAGCTTGCACAGATGTAACCGATGCGTGTGCTCTGCTAATCTTTGTCACCAAAACAGGCTGTTGTGTAGCGGAGCGAACAACACGAGCTGCCGATCGGGACAACAAAACACTGGATAATCTCTAGCATTCTCTAGCATGCTTTTATACAAACGTTGATCCACACCTCCGAACATAACATACCGTATGTCCGTTTGTCACCCATCTGTACGCGTGCGTCATACCTGTATTACGCTTCTAAGGTGTTGTACCTGCGTTTCTCATGGAGTCGTATTACAATCACATACTCTGCGTGAGATACATTCCTTTATCCTTCCGTCCATGTACTAGCTCCCGACTGGAACTTGACAACGAACTTCCTCTTCTAATAACGTGCTCAGTTCGATCAAACTGACAGAGGCTTTAAAATATTTGGTCCTGATAAGCGTGTAACTTAATAGTGCTGTACCAGTGTTAGATTTACGGCTTCATACGGGATTCGAGCATATAACTAGTAGTGACACTAACGATACCCGCTTTCAACTAGTCCGAGAAACTAAAATTCTCATTTTACGAGAGTGGTTCAACAACGATTTTAACAAAAGTTTCACGGGTGAAACTGAATTCCATGTCTAGATAGAAGAGATGATTAAAAGTTTCAAACACCCTCGGTACATGGAAGTAACTTTGCCGTTGCGCTTCGAAATACAGTTTCAGTATGGAAGTGTTGACGAATATACTGCCAGCGGCTGAAGTGCGAGGTGTAAGAAGGTTTTTACTTTTAAAGAATACGTGTTCAGCTTCAATCCATCTCCGCGTAGAATCTAATGACATGAGAACTGGTGTGGTTTTGATAACAGCAATTTAATCAACGTAAAACAGACGTTCGAGACGAGCTAAGATCAGGACGGACAAGAACATCTCTACCTCAGACGAAAACGTGTGACGAATCGAAAGGTTGATATAAGTTGTTTTTTGCATTAATGTAAGGAAAACTACACATTCTGAACGTCTCAGTTTGCAGTATAGTTGATATAGTGCAAGGCACATTCGACTATCTGAAGAAGTGTTCTCACTGTGCACCGTGGCAACTCTCAGACGAGAATAAAGCCAAGAGAATTAATTTTCTCTCCAAAACTTAATGTCTTATCAGACGCAGGATGTTCTGTTACTGTAAACGTCCCCTGGCACGAAACGCGAGTGCATCATGTGCCACATGAGAGGAGGAAGGCATTAATCTCATCTGTGACTGGTTCAACAAAACATTCAATACAACGACATTCGAGAAAAAAGGTATGGTGATATTTGTTGTGACGGCAGTCACCGAATGAGATATAGCACACGCAATCCCCTGCTATTCTCAAGGTGACTACAGACAAACAAACACATTTATGAAGCTCTCACTGCATACAGTTTTAGAGCTCAGTGCATACGGTTACAACTATCAGTGCGTACAGTGCATAGAGTTATAAACAAGTTCAACAATTAAGGTCGCAAGCAAAGTGCAAATAACAAAACCAGATGATCACCTAAATTAGAATCTGTAAGTGTTCTGAAGATAAGTCCACAAATGGAGTAAAGTTCACTTGATTATCAAGTCTAATTAATGCAATCTAATTAATATCTTGGAGACCAAAGTGTAACAGCAGGTTAACAATTTACTTGAGCGTTAAGTACAAATAATGTAAGTCACTTTATCATCTGGAAGCTAAATTAAAGTAGAAAATTAGCTGCTCACTAGGTGACAAAGTACAATGAGGTGGTGCTTACTGGTGAAAGTGATGGCTTCACACTGGCGATGGCTTGGCTACTTGTTGACTGTTCGTTTGTGGCGATGTCTCATAAGGCAGTGTTTGATGACGAGAACCATTTCTTCAGAATAGTGACAAATTGCCTGCTCACTGACTTGCTGGAGTAGAATGTATCTGTGACTGGTTCAATAACTGCAACAGGCTGGCTAGGTGTCAGGTGCCTTATTAAGTATCTGTAGTATAAGGTTATACATCCTATGGGAGAGATACGTGACCAGTATATAGAAAAAGTCTGGTGACTGTATCACATTGCAACAATGTTGATGCCACGGGTTCACGCGGAGTCTTCCGCAAGCCCACCAGTACACATGTCTTCCTTTACTGGCTGGTGTCGCCTGCCACCCTCTGGTGTAGCTGAAGTCCTATGATACTAATCCCTATCCCCCCACCCCCATTGGAGAGGTGGTGGAGCCGTCTCAATATCATGTATGAAATTGAAGTCCTAAATTACAGCCCGGAACCGCGCGACCACTGCGGTCGCAGGTTCGAATCCTGCCTCGGGCATGGATGTGTGTGATGTCCTTAGGTTAGTTAGGTTTAAGTAGTTCTAAGTTCTAGGAGACTGATGACCTCAGATGTTAAGTCCCATAGTGCTCAGAGCCATTTGAACCATTTTGAACCTAAATTACAGCATCCCTCCCACTCCTAGGGGAGTGGTGGTAGAGCCACCTCGATGTCTTGTGGGGCAGTATTATCGACATCCATTGGGGCACAGACTAATTTGATGGTTCTGAGATCAGGGAGAGGCTGGATTCAGATGTTGTGACTGCAGAGGTTATGGCTGACCTGGAAGGTCATGGATACTATGTTTGGCTCGGATGTAGATCCAATAAGAAAAAGAATAATTGGCAGACTTGTCATTATGGGAGACTAGATCATAGATTGAACCAATGGAAGTGCTCCTGGTTCAGGCCGAAGTTTGTGTTTCAACTTCCGAGATGGAGTAACCAAAGAACTGGGTAAGTAGTGCCTACATCCATCCTCACTAGTCCCAGTGAACAATGAAGGCAACATTTGGTCTTCGAGCTCGAAGTGATGAGGATATTTGACCGATGATAGATCGCCATGCTCAGCTGGGTTGATAATAGGCTGAGGTAAAACGTGGGATCGACTGTGTAGTTGGGTCGCAGGGAGTAGACCATCAAAAGGAGTTCTAGCAATTTGTAGAGGCTTGTCCCTGAAAACACGGAAGTTCCAAAATCACTTAACCACCACAGTTGAAAGCAAAAGTATAACCTCGCTTCAGAGCCTTTCATATCAGAGCTTTTGCCGTCAAAGAGAGTTGTGAAATTTGGACTGGGTCCACCCACACCAGAGCAACAGAATCGAGTTCTGGCAGACCCATCTGGACACTAGGAGAAGACTGGCTACTGACTGCTATGTCTTTATTACAGTCAGTGGTCATTGGTAGGTGCTATGGCAAGTATAGCCGTCGCTAGCGTAGCCAATGGAGAACCATCGAAATAGACTGTATCAACCTGAGAAAAAGATACTGATGGGACGTTCACCGTTAAAGGTTCACAAGGCGAAAGTGCATGAACTTTTAGATAAGTGTGTAATGAACTGGCCAATACCTACTTACCACCAGCTTCAAAAAAAGTTTGTTGCCCTGTATCTTTGTCATACTGGTCGTGGAAGCAATCTTGTTCATGAGAGTCTTACAGACACTTTGCAGTTTATTGTCCTTATCCGCATTATTACCTACCGTATGTGTCCAAGGCAGTGCTAACACAACATAATAGCCAAATGCATCTGTTTATAGTTCGAGAGTCTGATGTTGAAATATTTTATGTCCTTTGCCCAAATGAATCGTCATGCAATTTGATGAACACCAAGATTTTATCGCTGTTCTTCATAACTCTGCCCAACATTTGGTGTATGTTGAACACTAGCTTACTGCAGGTTCCCTGTTTAACCTTACATTTCACCATAATGATTACATGTTTGATATCCTAAATATTGATACAGGTTCCTAAAGTTTTCTACAGTTATTCCGAGATTTTTTGTCAGCTTACGTGGGCATCATTTGTAGTACACCTCAACCAGGGTAATATGTATATTGCAGTCATTTAATAAACACCTTCAGAATGAGCTTCTCTATCTTAACTTTTACTGCTATATTTAAAGCATTATGATTATTCATTAACCTATACAGTTCATTCATTTCTCGTCGGCAGCCACAATACAATTACATCACATTTTTAAAGGATTCCCAAAGCCCCCAATATTAGCTTCGGGAAATTCCGTTCTTAAGTTGCGGTCGTGTTTAGAGTAGTGGACATCAGCGAATAACTAACGTAGAGACTCGTGTGAACTCTATAACAACGATTAAAGCAGAAGAAATGAATTAAAATTTGTGCTGCTTCAAGGACTCGAACCCATGTTATCTTGCTTGGTAGACAGAAACGCTAACGATTACACTAACACAGCACCACAATTTAGATTCCTCCACGAACTACCCAAGTTGAGTGCCCTCCCCAACACAAACCTCAGTTCAAGACCCAGGATCGAGTCCCGGCCGCAGCACAAATTTTAATTCATACCTTCTGCTTCAATCATTATCGTAGATAAAAACGAGACTTCAATGTCACAGGGAAAAATTATTTATAAGGTCAATAAGATCACCTATGTTACAGGACTTTCCCATTACATCCAGTGCTGGGGTGCTATTCCAATGCCGGAGAACCCTGGCAATAGTGACAATGGAAGGGGAAATAAGCAGAAAAGTGAACTGAGTTTTGTGTTGGGGAGAACAGTAAACAAGGGCAGTTCAAAAAGGTTCAAATGACTCGAATCACTATGGGACTTAACATCGAAGGTCATCAGTCCCCTAGACTTAGAACTATTTAAACCTAACTAAACTAAGGACAGCACACACATCCACACCCGAGTCAGGATTCGAACCAGCGACCGTAGCAGCAGCCCGGCTCCAGACTGAAGCGCCTTGAACGGCTCGGCCACAGCGGTCGGCCTTGGGCAGTTCATGCAGCACTGTTAACGTTAGTGCTGTGGTGATGTAATGGTTAGCAATTCTGCCTAGCAAGCAAGAAGACCTGGGTTTGAGTCCCAACTGCAGCACAAATTTTAATTCATTTCTTCTGCTTCACTCAGTGTGCTAGATAAAAAGACTTAAATGTCTCAGAGAAAGACATAAGTATAAGATGTATAGGATCACTTGTGTGAACCTTACACTGTGGTGACAAAAGTCATGGAATACCTTCTACCACTCGTGTCAGACCTCCTTTTGTCCAACGTAGTCCAGAAACTCGTTGTGATGTGGACTCAACAAGTCATTAGCAGTCACCTGCAGAAATATTGAGCCATGCTGCCTCTGTAACCATCCATAATTGTGAAAGGATAGCCATTACAAGGTTTTGTGCACGAACTGACCTGGCGATTGTGCCCCATAAATGATCGATGGGATTCATGTCAGGTGATCTGGATAGCCAAATCATTTGCCTGAATTATTCAAAATGTTCTTCAAAACAGTCTCAAACAGTTGTAGCCCAGTTACACGGCGCATTGATAGCAATAATTATTCCATCCTCGTTTGGGAACATGAATGGCTGCAAATGGTCTCCAAGTAACCGAACATAACCATTTCTAGTTAATGATCGGTTGAGCTGGACTAGAGGACCAAGTCCATTCCATATGAACACAGCCAACACCATCATACAGCCACCACCAGATTGCGCAGTGCCTTGTTGACAACTGTGCTGAACTGCTTCTTGGGATTTGCGGCGCACTCGAAACCTAACATTAGCTTTTACCAAGTGAAATCAGGACTCATCTGGCTAGTTCACGGTTTTCCAGTCATTTATGTCCAACTGATATTGTCATGGGCCCAGGGGAAGCGTTCAGATGATGTTGTGCTGTTAGGAAAGGCACTCTTGTCGGTCGTTTGGTGCTCCCATAGCCAACTAACTCTCAAATTTCAGTGCAGTGTCCTGACTGATACGTTTCCCGCACTTCACACACTTATTTCTACGTTTATTTCACGCAGTGTTGCTTGTCTGTTATCACTGACGTCTCTATGCAAACGCCGCTGCTCTAGATCGCTAAGTGAAGGCCTCCGACCATTGTTTTATCTGTGGTGAGATATAACGCCTGAAATTTTGTATTCTAGGCACGCTCTTGACGCTGTGGATCTTGTTATATTGAATTACACAACGAGATCCGAAATGGAATATCCCATGCATCTAGCTCCAACTACCATTCAGCGTTCCAAGTCTGTTAATTCCCATCGTGTGGTCATAATGACATCGGAAACCATTTCACATGAATCAACTGAGTACAAAGGACAGTATCGTCAGTGCACTGCTCTTTTGTGCCTTGTATAGGGCATACTATCGCCATCTCTAGACGGGCATATCGCCATTGCATGGTTTTTGTCACTTGAGTGTGAGGACTAGTTGAAAGTGTAAAGTAATGTTACATAACCATTTACTCAAATAATTTTCTGCAAAACCAGCCGTAGCGCCGCCATGATTAACTTCCTGTACATTCAATTCGTTACTAGTCAGAAATAGCTCTTGAGCTCTCCTGTGAAATAGAAATCGTAGTGAAAACTAGCGGAACATAGTCCAGGTCTAATAGTAAAAGGTAGAAAAAAGTTTTCACCAGGATAAAATGCTCCTCTCGGAGAAGAAAAAAGGCAGATATGTCTGTCTTTAATGGAGTCTGGTAGAAAGGTAGGAAATCAGCTGCCTCAATCCTGTTTCCACCTTCATTACTGAAAATTTTAACATGTGAACATATTTGTGCCTTTCAACACACAACAACCTTAATCTTTTACACTGTCTCTCTTTGTATTTGAGCATTCATACTTAGCATCTCCCTTCAACTACCGCTATCTTACATGTCTCTGTCGTACTGCCCTCTTTTTCCCCCATTGATCTATAGTGTATTTCACTGCCGCTGTCCCCTTTCTCACTTACTTTGTCCCCTTTCATCCGTCTTTACCACTCAGACTGTCTCCACCATATCTCGTCAGATAAATATTCTGAAGATTCGAACTTGCTCTTCCCCTGTACCCATGTCTCCAAAATGTCGTTCGTAAATGCGTCCTTACCTAAGTACTTGGATGATGGCAAAACGGGTGCAATTTTGAAATCAAATTGATATGGAAATTAATTAAACTGATCAAATAATTATCCCCCATCCGCCCACTCCTATCCCTGGATGACGTCATGTGTTTTCCTCAGCTGGCCCGTGGGATCCCATCCCCTCCCCCTCCCTACTTTTCGCCCTCCTCTGCCCCCTTAGTCCATTTGGCAACAATTTCGAATTTTGGCAGGAAGTTCGAATTTTGGCGGGAATTTTATTTTTCCCAGGACTGTGCTGACGTCCCACCTCACCCCCAACCTGGGAATTGGCTGGAAATTAAAAACGATGGTGCCCTTTCTGGCACTTGAACTCCAGTCCTTCTGGATGGGAAGCCCAAATCCACCTCCACAAGACGTGGATACTGTCCAGATACAGGAGAGGAAGGTTATGTTAGTGTAAATTATTAATTTTGGTTGGGAAACTGAAATAAAAATCGGTCAGTGGCAGACATAGTCAGACTCCACCCTTCACCTACAAGCTGGAGGGAAGAAGGCTGAAGTGTAAGGTAGGATCTTGAAATATGTTCAACTTATGAGATGGTGGTGTTGAAGAGAGAGGATTTTAATAAGCGTATTACATATAAGATACAGCTGAGAATTGTATCTATCACAGTTTGACGCCAGAGTTCGGTACAAACGCCTCTCACTGCATTGCTCGAAAATCACCTAGCAGCTCAGGTAATCGAAATTCACGAAAGGCAATACCACAACTGATGGAAAATGCTTCACTGTTCTGATTACACTCGAAATTGTCGTGAAAAGAACAAAGACTGGTATTTAATGAGTCATAATGATACACATTTACTGTGGACTGGGAAAAATAATCGTCGCAAAAGATTGCATCAGAAGAGAGGGATAGCAGTTGTACATGCATTCTCTGCAATGTACAGTCACCAACTACCGAATTTACAGCCACTCTTACCTCCCCTCATTCCTCCCTCTCCCTTCCTCTCCCCACCATACGTGGGGATGCAAGCTTTCAAATGACCAGCTGCTGCTGCTTGTACACCCTTCACCATGGTTTGTGGCATATTGGCCTTCCACTGGCGTACGAGTGGGCACTCGCCACAAGCATATCGCTGGCCATCATGGCCTACCTTCGGTTGGATGTCAGCTGCATGGCCCAGATCCTGGTTCTGCATTAACGATGCCCGCATACACACAAAATGCCTTAATGCCCACTGAATAAAGAGAGTTAAATGACATGTACCCCGAGTGCAACTTTTTCATCTATAATGTAGCACTACACTGCCCTCACATAATAGATGTCCACTTTCCCCAAACATAGCCACAGTCCATTTTCTTTTAGTTTTATGTTTGATTGCAGGATCAATTCGCATCTCTTTCTCCCCCAGCTCCTGTTTTTTGCGACATCTAACGAACTGATAAAGAGCTACAACACTGCCGCCGATGGAGGTTGGAGTGATTTCTTTCAGGACGAAATTACATGGCTTGATAGCGTCTCTCAAGTTCAAATCAGTGTCCGTAGGGAAACTGTGATACACATGTGTAGTACAAACATCTTTTCTTTCTTTCTTTCTTTTGCTACCGCCTTTATCACCCAATGTGCGCAGGGTCGGCAGGGTTAAGTACGGAATTGGCATGGTTAATTTTAAGGGGTGGTCGGATGCCCTTCCTGCTGCCACCCCATACCCCCCAGGATGGAAGTAGTGTACCCCAGCTGTCCGCGTCAAGTGTAAATCGTTAAACAGTGTGAATGTGTTGCAAATGCCTGCGAGTCGTGGAACTGAGGCGGGACGTGGGGACCAGCCCGATATTCACCTAGTAGGATGCAAAAAACCGCCTAAAAACCACATCCAGGCAGGCCGGCACACCGGCCGTCGTCGTTAATCCGCCGGACGGATTCGATCCGGGGCCGGCGCGCCTACCCGAGTCCAGGAGGCAGCGTGTTAGCGCTCTCAGCTACCCTGGCGGGTTATTACAAACATCTCAGACATGTGTAATAACATTACAGAATACGGCCTTTCTCGCAATTTGATCACATGTCGGAAAAACAGTCGTTTTACATTCGAATACAACAAGCTATAGTTCAAGAGGATACTGCTTTGTACACTGTGAGAGATCCTGTTTTACCAGTGATGCTATAACGCACTGGCGTTTACGAAACAAATCGTGAGAGTATGTCTTGCAAAGAATCTCCTATCGTCATCTAGTAGAAAATGTACTCATGTTCAAATTACAAATTGTCTTGCATAATGGCATTACATTTATTCCAGACATATGGAACACCAATAGTGATTACCATCTATACAGTCATTTAGTGAATTCATGAGCACGGATCATCGTTATTTTGCAACATCCAGAGCAGATTAAATCGTTATTTTGCAACATCCAGAACAGGTTAAAAACTACTAACTACCTGCATCCACACTTTAAACAATTATGACACTCATTATAATAGAATCTCCTCTACGGTTTTACCACATCTCTCTCTTCCGATATGTTGAAGAACAAATACCCTCTGCATGACCAGTGGTCCAAGTCGTTTGTACGGATAAGTGTAAAGTTTTGTCACCTGAACTAGAAGAAGACCATATCTATTAGACCATCAATCACTAGAAACGCCGGCCGCTGTAGCGGAATGGTTCTAGGCGCTTCAGTCTGGAACGGCGCTGCTGCTACGGTCGCAGGTTCGAATCCTGCCTCGGGCATGGCTGTGTGTGATGTCCTTAGGTTAGTTAGGTTTAAGTAGTTCTAAGTCTAGGGGACTAATGACCTCAGATGTTTAGTCCCATAGTGCTTAGAGCCATTTGAACCAATCACTAGAAACGGTTCCTGTGTTGTTCTTTCAAAAGCAGTTTAATACATTTTTCAGCTGTAACACAGCCAAGCAGTGAATGACTGCATCTTTGTACACCTCCATACACTTCGTTTTTCTATGATGATTTTCAGGTTTTGTCAGGTTTTAACTGACATTAACACATTCCAATCCATTGGCCCTCACAGAAAGCTGAATATCGTGTGGTGTTAACTATGCTGTTCCCACAACACACAGGATGGTAAAAATGAAACACAGAGGTGATGTTTCTCACTCACAAGAATGTGGAAGACATTACAACATATGGAAACCAGAAGAGTTTGTGGCATTATACAGCGTTTCCAAACAGGTATCCTAAAGTGATGACCTGTACAGTTAATCTCATCTTCCACAGTGACAGAGTAGCAGATCTCTCAGTGTTATGCTTCAAAGAATGTTGTTTCCTCATTTTACAATCATGTACATGAATACTGTTCCAGTGTTGACCATACCAGAAAGTGCTGTTAACAACATGCACAGAGTAGTAGAAATAAAAAGAGTTACTGTTATCTTATTGATTAAAACAATGTGGCATCACAGCACACGGAAATAGGATGAGTCTGCATCACTGAGGAAAGCTTCCAAAAATTGTCTGAAGTTGATGACCTCTTAATTCAATCCCACACTCCACAGTGACAAGTAGCAGATGTCCAATGTTCCGCCAAGGCACTCTCCATCTCAACCAAGTGATGTCAGTCAGTCATTCTATGGAATCAACAGCATGGAGATGGGAAACATACTGTCTTTATGGGACGATATACTATAATAAGCACCACAGTTCATACAATGATTAGTTTCAGCAATTTTACGAGCTGTTCTGTAATTTAAGTGGCTGTCAACGACGCAGCAGAATGCTTCCCAATTTCTGTTTCATTGCTAAATCATCTCTCCACTACTTTGCAAGTGCCATATACTAGATTGAGAATGTAGATAGATGACTGTGCAGTACATTTATTCAGGTCATATACTTCAAGGTATACCATACAGCGTCTTATACTGATGCAGTTAGATTATCAACATATTTCTAGCACATTGATCATAGTGCAGAATTTCCGATTACGACTGGCCATCTTTCCCTGTGTGAATCGGAGTCGCAGAATATTCTCACATTCGTAGGACAATTTCAGAGCCGGCCGCTGTGGTCGAGCGGTTCTAGGCACTTCAGTCTGGAACCACGTGGCTGCTATGGTCGCATATTCGAATCCTGCCTCGAGCATGGATGTGTGTAATATCCTTAGGTTAGTTAAGTTTAAGTTTTCTAAGTATAGGGGCCTGATGACCAGATGGTAAGTCCAACAGTTCTTAGAGCCATTTGATCCATTTTGAGAACAAATTCAGAAATCGACAGATCCTCCTTACGCTTTTAATATGAATGTAATTAAGTTACTGACAGTTACCAGCAACACATCTGTTAGAATGGGAATGGCATGCGGACATGTATTTTATCCCGATGCTTATGCACTTTGCCCTGTGATGAACTTTTATGACTGTGAGGATGTAAACTGTCAATAACTTTAAACCAAACCAAAGCTGCATGAATTTACGTAACGCAAAAACTAAATCTGATGCAACACTATTTTCTCAAATTAGTCCTGGTAATAAAATAAAACTTGATCAGTTTGAAAATAATGGTCCCTGTGCTTAATGAATGCTATCCCTGAAATAACAACATCTTTTTTTCCCTTTATCTGTGCAGTGGTTACGCTCTTTGCATATATTTTCTTTAACTTTAAAACTTGTATTTTGACTGTTTGAAAATTAATAATGTTCACAAGTAACAAACAATAAACTGAGTATACATTAACAATTAGTTTTACAAAATCATTGGATGTGAGTGCTATACGTTGTCTGAATTATCACTTATGAATACGTACATTGCATTGGTAACAAAACAACTTTCTTTACCTTAACTATACCATTTAATGTACGAAGAGCACAGGGCAAAGCGCATGAGCGTCGAAATAAAATACATGTTCGCATGCCATTCACATTCTAACAGATGTGTTGCAGGCTACTGTCAGTTACGTTACGACAAACGTCATGTTTCAGCCACATCTCTAGAGTACACCCTCCACACTCTCTTAAGGCTGATATATGTGGCAACACTCCACTCTCCTAAGGAACCCTCTATGGAATGGCTTAATTCTGATAAACACATTGACTCTCTCTTTAATACTTATGGAAGAACATTGCTTGCGAGAACCAACCATAATTCGGTAATATCCATATTCCACTGCCTGTATGAGAACACAGATCCGGAATGGGATACACATATTTTGCCTGCTTTAATACAGCCCTTCGGCTGAATACTTATATCACCTTTGTCGAAGCATATGTTTCGAAAACCTATATATTTTACAGAGGGATGGAGGGGAGGGGCAGGGTTAAAACTGAACGCAGACACATTTCTTTACAAACACTGATTTGAATGCGAGGGACACTCTCAAGCCATGTAATTTCATCCATCAAACTAAAAGAAATCATTCCAACCTCTCCAGTTTGGTCATTTGTAACTGGCAGCAGTGTTGAACTTTTTCGGTTTGTTGAGGAAGACAGAGATGTGAACTGTATCCTGCAGCCTAACGCAACAACTATACCGATTTGACTTATAAAACTAAAAGAACATTGACTCCAGCTTTTTTCATTGAAAGAGGCCATTTATTATCCAGGTGATTATGCTTCGTTTTTCTTAATAGATGCTTGCTTATTGGAGGTGTGTTGCCAAATAAAAGTGTTCTACATTGCAGAAGGCATGCAGCTGCAGGATGGGGGCAGGCCCCATGTGTGTGGTCACCTCAGTCAGCTGTACTCTGGCCAGTGGGCGGCATTGAGGAGCTATGCAGTGCAGATACATTTTAGATGAATATGTTGCACTCAGGGTGCCTGTCGCTTGCCATACTTTGTTAAGGGGGAGTTACGGCCTTTACTGCGTATGCAGGCAGCATTAGTTCAGAGCTGCCACCTAGACCATTCAGGTACTGACGCCCCAAGGCAGGCCATAGTGGCCAGCCAGGTCAGACCATGAGTGCCCAATTGTCCACCCACGGGAGACTGCTAAGCTGCAAACTAGACTCTGATATGCAGAAGTGGTAACAGCTGGCCATTTGAAAAAGTATGTATCCCCACCTACAGTGGAAACAGGGTGGGAGAGGGAAAGATGAGAGGGGGGGGGGTAAGAGTGGCTCTAAGTTTGGTAGTTCATGTCTGTACATTGAGGAGGAAGCATGTTCTACTGCCACCCCTCTCTCCTGATGCAATGTTTTGGGACGACGATTTTCGATAGTCCCCTGTACATGTGTTGCATTATGGTCCATTGATTATGAGTGCTGGTGTTTTTCATGACAATTTCGATATATAATTGTAACAGTGAAGCATTTTCTCTAAGTTGTGGTTGCATGTATTCGATTTCCTGAATTTCGCTTCTCTGAACTGCAGGGTGATTGTCGAACAATACAGTGGCAGGCGCCTGTAATGCACTCTGATTTCAAACAGTGGCAGATACAGTCTTCAACTGTACGCTTACAGGTAACAGATTTATTAAACTCCTGTCTGTCCAAAACCAGCATCTCATCAGTTGAACATATTTACCACTAAGAAATAAAGGTAGAACCTTCCACTCCAGTCTTTACCCCGCCAGCTTGCAGGTGACGTGTAGAGTTTAAGCATGTCTGACACTAATTTTCAGTGATACCGTGAAACCCTTTCCAAGCTGGATAACACCAATTTTATGGCATTATCAATTTTTGAACTGTATTGTAACTTTAGGCGCTCCTTATGTAATTAGGACTGATCTTTATACTACATAATTATGAGCGATCCTTGCTTCGATAAGTAAATAAAGTACACTAACCTAACCTGTCTCTCCTGCATCTGGACTGTTTCCATGTGCTTTTTGGTGCACTTGGGATTTCCATCTAGAAGTATCAGCATTGAAGCGCCATAAAGGGCAGCGCCATTTTTAATTTGGAGTGAATTCCCATAGGGGGGTGGGTTGGGACGTCAGCACAGCTCTGGGACGATGAAATTCCCGCGAAAATTCAAAATTACAGCCAATAGTGGAGGAGGAGTGGTAGTGAGCGGGAGTGGTGGTGAGTGGGTGTGGTGGGGAGTGGGAGGGGGCAGGGACCCACATGCCAGCTGAGGAAAACACATGACATCATCCAGGGGTGTGGGTGTGGGTTAATTAATTGATCAATTCAATTAATTTGCATACCGATTTGATATGAAAATTGCACTAGTGCCACCATCATCCCATTACTCCTCTGTACCTAAGTATTAAAATTCGCTGGCCTTGCATGGTCCAGGCCCAAACCTATGTATGGTCTCTGCCGATCCTTCTTTTTCATTTCCATCATCTCTTTTTTTCTCCCACTGTTTCTATCTCCATCCATCTTCCTTCCTCTTTTACTGTCCCTAACTCTCACTATTAACATCTCCTCTCTCATGGACTCTGACTCCTATTGTCTTCATCCATTTATACTACTCTTTGACTGCCACTTTCTCTGCCCCCCCAATAACTGTCGCCTCTCTCTTTCTTTACCACTGGCACTGCCTCCCCTTTCTTCCGCCGCCACTATCCCTCTGCTACTCTCTTTCAGACAAAACGTTCGAATATGTTCAAATGGCAACATTTTTTATGAGGAAGACGGAATGAGGATTGAGGCAGTTGGTTCCCCACTTTTCCCTCAGATTGTTTTAAAAAGGAAAATATTCGGCTTTTTGGTCTTCCGCCAGACGCATTTTTCTGCTGTTTCTCTTCTTTTGCTTGCTACTGCAGAATGTGCTTCTTATACAGAATAAATTCTATAGGTCAATATAGTTTTAACAGTTTATTTATATGTATTGAAATATTTATATGCTTTGACGCATATAAAGAAGATACAAGGGGGCATATTGTATGGTTAATGCAAAATCGTTTGCTTTAAATTTTTTCTGGATCCTTTTCTCATCCATCTCAGTTAGTCGAAAACGCTTGCCTCATAATTTGTATCTTCAAAGGTCAAAAATGTTTTTAGAAATATTTTACTTAATTTGTAGTCTTTCCAGTTTTATGTAATTTTCGTTAGTCATTTTACTTCTTTTTAGGCATGTTAAGACCCCTTTTAGCCTATATTTGTCACTACACTACCACTCTGTGCATAGTAGTATTGGTGCAAAGCGACAATCATAAAGAGACAGTGCCATAAAGTTTCACTGGTGAAGAAAGGCTACCTAAAACCAGTTTGATGATCTCACAGCTCTTTCGATTATCCTAGTGACCTTCCCATGTGTTCACTATACCGGTTAAAACCACATTTAAGTGTCAGAGGGAATATTATGTTTATATGTTAGGTGTGATCTGGGTAGCGGATAATGATATCGAAAAAGTTTTCAAGTTCTCCGAGAATATGATCTTAAGAACATATGGTACAAATTCTGATGATCTGACAAGAACAGAAATTATAGATGTGGCCATCCCCTCAATTAGCAATTTTAGTATCCAGAAATCATCGTTTTTCGTGATTTTCTTAGGAACCACTCATGAAAGGATAGCTACGGTAAGCCTGTTCTTCTGATGGGTCAAGAGCTATCCAAAACACTTGACACCTATTCTCTGTGGTCAATAAAACCCAAGATATGAACCCCAGAAAAATTGCATTTTAGCCCGTTGGTTTTTGGGACATACTGGTACCGTGGACAGTATTGCATGGACGGTTTAATAGATTTTCGATTTTATGTAGTACATGAATGTTACCTTTATAAAGCGAATACAAGTAAGGAAACAAGAATTATGTTATGACTTGTTGATTTGTGATTTTAATTATCATGATTTGGTTCGCCTTTAGAGCGTCAGATTGTGGTCAAGTGACCATTAAGAATATGGTTAGATATGAAACAATAATTGCTAAGAAACAGTCTAAGGACGTAAAGGATCTCAGTCACTGGCGCATCCCATTGGCATCCTAAGTCTCATTGACAGTTACAATTTTTTCATGTTTGAGATGTCTAAAACGTTTTCCAAATTATCACAAGACGATGAACTCGGATTCGAAACACGCAGCGACATACCATTTGGTAACGCTTGTTTTTCGACTAAGATCGGAGTTGTTAAAAGCTAAATCTCACTGCATTGTCACAAGCTTCCCATTCCCTAACATGGTGTTAGATATCTTTTGTCCACTTTTAATTAAAATCAGTTTGAAATCCTTGTCAATCTTCTGTAAAAATTAAACCGAGCTTATCTTAAAACTCTTCAGTGAACTTAATTTCTGTCGTGAATTTTCTTGACGTTAAATCTCAGTATGGATAAGGGCTGTGGGGTGGTACGTCATCAGGCGAAGCGGACGTTACGTAATCGAGTCACGTGAGAAGGCTGAGCCCTCGTAACCAGCGTCGCAGACGTTTCGCTGTGATGGGATGACTCTGCAGGATGTCACAGGATGAAGCGCTACCTGCCGAGAGTACGGAGGGTCTGGACAGGACTTGCAAATGAGTTACTATCGTTCACTGCCATGAGTACCTAAAAAAGAGAAAGTTTCTTTAATCCTAATTCGTAAAAGTCAAAGAAAATGCCAGAGGTGAGTAAGCTCTTATAACATTTTCAGCATATACAGTCAGCGTTATAGTGGGCACATCAGTCTCACTTAGTGCGATTCAGGTTTGTCACAGATGAATGTTTAAAAACAGCAGTTCCTTACTTTGTTTCATATTAACACATAAAAGAATCCGATGCACGCAATTATATAAATTTCTTCCATAATAATGACACCATAGCATAAGTATATTATTATATATAGGAGAACTAAGGAAAAACATCTTGCACGGTGGCTGCTCTGAAACTTTCATAAGCCTTGAAACTGGTAAGTTGTTAGTACACTGTAAGCCTCATTGCTGATTACACTTTACGTGTCAGATCGCTTTCCAGCAACGCTCATCTTTCATACTATATAGGAATTAACGTCTACATTACTGATGTCTAACTGTCACTGATGAAATATTTGGAGAGGCTTTATTATTGTATGGCTTGTTATACATCCATATGATAATGAAAGATCTCCAAATAGTTTGAAACTGACTATTGACTGATACCGATAAAAACGTTATTGCTTGCGTACCACTGAAAATTAACCACATGTCACCGGTTTGGTATAAAAATATATAAAATAATTAAAGTGCCTCACTGTGTACTAACAAGACTTCTCTTACATTATCATTTCAGAGCGGAAGCGCTGTAGCTAATATGAATGACAAGGCCGAGCAGAAATCGTGGTTTATATATATATATATATATATATATATATATATATATATATATATATATATATATATATATATATTAATGGGGGCTTCAGGTGCTCGGCTCCTATTTGAGCTATAAACATGGGGTGAAAAGTTTTTCGTTTTACCCTGATCAGCGGCCATTTCTGTAGCCATTCGAACAGCTATTTGATTGAAGCATTTTACAGTATATTAAGCAAAGTTTGAAAGACGAACCGGAGTTGATGGCCAGGCAAATTGAGCGAGTCGATTAATTCCTTTTGCAAAAGATTTTAATTGGTCTGAAATTAATGCTCACGTAATGCACCATTTCTTTGTGCACACTTTGGATTTTACGTGCAAAAATAGTCACTTTTAAATAACTCCGACCCGGAGTGAGAGTTATGTTTCAATTCTGATCTATCGGTGTATTGAACCAAGGTCTAAGATAAATTTTAATTGTTTGAAAACTTTGCCTCGTTCGGATTTTACGTGCAAAAAAAAAAAAAAAAAAGTTTTCCTGGAGGTTTCTGAAGCTGATCACTTCTATACTTCAAGCTTGTACGAATCTGTTCAAAATTTACTTGAAGGTAGATAAATGAATAAAGTCAAAACGGCGTTTTTATCCAGTTATATTTATCCGTTATCGAGATACGATGGTCTGAATTCGAGCTAAATGTAGCACATAAAATTCGTTGTTATGTGAACTGAATAGACGGATACGGTTTAAAGTGAATGAAATAAATAAAAAGCGATATCTTACGATAACATTGAAAGCTCGTTTTCTAAAATATTGCTTCATTCGGATTTTAAGCGCAAAAAAGAACAAAATACACGTTTTCTGTGTTTTTTCATTCGGAGCACGCTTCGATGTCTCATATTTGTATGAATTGGTTCAAATTTTGAAATAAGGAAGACAAATACATGTAATTCATGATCGTCCTGTTGTATTATGAGAGCCTTATCCGTTGCCTCGATTGTTTGAGAGACAATAAAAAAAACATGTGTCGAATCAGTCGTGGCCTGAGTCAACAGAACTCTACATCAATGGCCAAGCTACGGCAGTCTAATGTCAAAATTATGGTACTGTGAATTTTTGGAAACCAGAATGAAAAATACTCCTAGCGTAACACAAAGAAGGCGAATATGAATGTAAAACAAATGAACTAGCTTCAAAGACAATTAAATCAAAACATTTTAACATATTTGCGTTTTTTTTACGATTCAACCCTTCTTTCCCAGACCCACCCGCTGTAACACGTGTGGTGAGGCGTGTGAGAACAAATAGACACGAATCCTTCTACAGAGTGGGATTCATCTAGAATAGGATGCGTCGGGGAGTGGGGTGCATCTATAACAGGAAGAATCCTGAATGGTGACGAATGCGTGCTAAACTGTAATGACAGGTTGTGTCACATTGCGCGACATGACAAATGCCACGTTGGATTTTACAACTGCATGTGTCATGTTATAGGATATGTCATCGTGTATCTTGTCACTTTACTGCCACGCTGCGTTATACTCAGGTGACTAATGTATGGGATAGCTATATGCACATATAAAGATGGTGGTAGTATCGCGTACACAAGGTATAAAAGGGCAGTGCATTGGCGGAGCTGTCATAATTACTCAGGTCATTCATATGAAAAGGTTTCTGACGTGATTATGGCGCACGACACGGAAATAAAGAGTCTTTGAATTCGGAATGGTAGTCTGAGCTAGACGCACGGGACATTCCATTTCGGAATCGTTAGTGAATTCAGTACTCCGAGATCCACAAAATCAAGACAGGATCGAGAATACCAAATTTCACGCATTATCTCTCACCACGGAAAACGCAGTGGCCGAAAGCCTTCACTTAACAACCGAGAGAAGCGGCATTTGCTTATAGTTGCTTGACAACAGACAAGAAACATTGCGTAAATTAATCGCAGAACTCAGCGGGGGACGTAAGACGAATGTATCCCACAGGACAGTGCAGCGAAGTCTGGCGTTAATTGGCTATGGTACCTGAAGACAGACACGAGTGCCTTTTTTAACATTACGACATCACGTGCAGCGTCTCTGCTGGGCTCGTGAGCACATCGGTTGGACCATAGACAAGACACTGTGGCCTCGCCAGATGAGTCCCGGTTTCAGTTGGTAAGAGCTGATCGTAGGGTTCGAGTATGGTGCAGACCGCACGAAGTCATGGACCCACGTCCTCAAAAAGGCAGTGTGCGAGCAGGCAGTGGCTCCACAGTGGTGTATGCTGTGTTTACATGGAATGGACTGGGTCCTCTGGTCTATCTGAACCGATGATTGAGTGGAAACGGTTATGTTCGGCGACATGGACACCGTTCGGAGCCGTTCATAGATTTCATGTTGCCCAACAATGAAGGGATTTATATGGATTACCATGCGTCATGTCACCAGGCCACTATTGCTCGCGATTGGTTTGAAGAACGTTCTGGACAATTCGAGCGAATCATATGGCCATCCGCATCGCCCGACATCAATCCCATCAAATATTTATGGGACATATTCGAGAGGTCAGTTTGTGTTCAAAACCCTCACCGGCAACACTTTCGCTATTATGGACGGCTATAGAGGTAGCGTGGCTCAGTTTCCCTGCAGGCTACTTACAACGACTTGTTGAGTCCTTGCCACGTCAGGTTGCTGCACTATGTCGGGCAAAAGGAGGTCTGACACGATATTAGGAGGTATCACATAACATCTGTCACCTCAGTGTATTGCCCAGGACACAGTCGCCTGTTTTGTACTAAAATAGGAGCATTTTCCATTCTGATAAAGAAGTGGGCAAGTCTGGCATCTAAAGTCGCAAGAGTGACTGCAAATACAAATAATTCCTCTTTTTACAGTCCCCTAGCAGTATTTCAGTCTGTTATTACTTCATTGAAGCAGTGAGGAGATTCGGCAACACCACCGTCCACAATTGTTGCATGCTTCCCGCGATCCATCACTGTTTCCTTTTGAGACCAAAGATTCCCCATATCCTCCAGTCTTCAGCTCACTGGAAAAAATATTAGTCATCACATTAACACAACACAGTGATCGCTTAGGAACGCTTCGAGTAAGTGGTACGAGACGGTCATGCGAACCCCACCGCTTACGCGACTCACGGCAGTGAAGTGATGTGTATGTGCCAGGAAACAACGCTGGAAGGTGAGTCGATACGAAGGCGCGATAAAACGGGAGAGGGGCTATCGTCTTCGGACGAGCCCATATAGCATGTGAATTTAGCTGCATAAATTTTCGGTTTGAAAATGCAGTCCGTCCAACGTGTCTACAAGGAATTTCATAAAACTTGCAGACGTGCAACAAGGCGTAAACACAGTTGAATATAGAACCTAACTGACAGGGATCGGAGCGATAGCGATGGTAATGTTACTGATGACAAACCCATTAAAGCAGAGTTATGAAACACGGTTTTCCGAAATTCTTTCATAAAAGAAGACGAAGTAAGTATTCCACAATTCGAATCAATAACAACTACCGATATGAATGACTTAGAAGAAGATATCCTCGGTGTAGGAAAGCAGCTTAAATCACTTAATGAAGACAAGGCTTCCGTAGGCTGATACCATAGCTCCATAGTTAGCAATCGTCTACAACCGTTCACTCGTGGAACGATTCGTATATAAAGACTGAAAAGTTACGTAGGTCACACCAATACTAAAGAAAGGAAATATGAGTAATCCGAAGAATTACCGACTCGTATCACTAACGTCGATTTTTGGTAGGATTTTGGAACATATCCTGTGTTCGAACATTACGAATTACTTCGAAGGAAACTATTTATTCAGAAACAGTCAACACGAATTAACAAAATATTGTTCTTGAGAAACACGACTAGCTCTTTTTGTGCTCACGAAGTAATGAGCGCTATCGACACTGGAACTCAAATTCACCCCCTATTTTTAAATTTCGAGAAGGCCTTTGGCAGTGTCCTTCACAAGCGACTTGTAATAATATTGCCTGTGTGGTGTCACCGCCAGACACCACACTTGCTAGGTGGTAGCCTTTAAATCGGCCGCGGTCCATTAGTATACGTCGGACCCGCGTGTCGCCACTGTCAGTGATTGCAGACCGAGCGCCACCACACGGCAGGTCTAGAGAGACGTCCTGGCACTCGCCCCAGTTGTACAGCCGACTTTGCTAGCGATGCTACACTGAGATAGTTAGCATAGCCTTCAGCTACGTCATTTGCTACGACCTAGCAAGGCGCCATTACCAATTAATATTGAAATTATACTTTTGTATTGTCAAGAGCGATGTACACCAATTATGGATTAAAGTTAAGTATTACATCATCTACGTACCTTATTGGCTATATTAATTACATTTAACTGTTCCAGACCTCACGCCTGTCTGCGTGTAATTAAACGCGTGCATTTCGGCCTCCTCTAGCAATACGGTGTTGGCTCTTCTGCCAACACAGCAGCCTGCATACGGATTATCGTTTCGATTGTGCGACTGGATTCATGATTGTCTTAAGGAAGGTCACAGTTCGTAGTAAAAAACGGAAGGTCATCGAGTGAAACAGAAGTAATATCTGGCGTTCCACAAGGAAGTGATATAAGACGTTTGCTGTTCCTGATCTATATAAACGATTTAGGAGACAATCTGAGCAGCCCCGCTTATATTATTTGCTGACGATGCTGTCATTTTCCGTCTTGTAAAGTCGTCTGCTGAAAACTAATTGCAAAATGAAAATGATTTAACGAGGTATCTCTATGGTGAGAAAAGTGGCAATTTTCTTCAAAAAATGAGAAATGTGGAGGCCATCCACATGAAAGGAATCACCGGGATGGCGCCCTGGTTAGTTCACTGGATTCGAATTCGGGAGGACGACAATCAACCCCACGTCCTGCCATCCAGATTTAGGTTTTCCGTGATTTCCCTAAATCGCTCCATGATTTGGGGGATAGGGTGGGCAGCAGTCTGCGCTTGTTTTCCGATGATATCTTGGTGTATGGTAAGGTGTCGAAGTTGAGTGACTGTAGGAAGATACAAACGACTTAGACAAAATTTCCACTTGATGTGATGAATCTCAGCTAGCCGTAAATGTGGAGCAATGTAAGTTAATGCAGATGAGTAGGAAGATCAAACCTGTAATGTTCGGATAAAGTATTACTAGTGTCCTCCTTGACTCAGTTTAGTCGGCTGCGCGTGACGTTACAAAGCCATATGATGTGGAACGAGCGTGTGAGAACTGTGATAGGGAAGGCGAATGGCCGACTTCGGTTTATTAGGAGAATTTTAGTAAAGAGTGGTTCACCTGTAAAGGAGACCGCATATAGGACCCTTGTGCGACCTGTTCTTGAATACAGCTGTAGTGTTTGGGATCCATGCCAGATGGGATTGAAGGAAGACATCGAGGCAATTCAGAGCCGCTGCTAGATTTGTTACCGGTAGGTTTGACCAACATGCAAGTGTTACGGAGCTGATTTGGGAATTCAAATGGGAATCCCAAGAGGGAAAAACTATTGAGAAAATTTAGAGAGCCGGCATTTGAAACCTACTGCCGAAAGATTCTACTGCCGCCAACATATGATGAGCGTAAGGACCACGAAGATAAGATACGAGAAATTAAGACTCATACGGGGGCGTACAGGGAGTCTGATGTGTTATTCTTTTGGACACATCGAAATTAAACACATAACCAGTTTGTAGTTGCCATACACTTGTTTATTTCAAACACATGATCTTAATGAAATTAACAGTAACAACGATTATAATGAAAGGCACTTGCCCAACAGAACCCCCAGCAGGAGTCAGATTAAAACATTAATACATTTAAGTTCGATAGACCAATTTTCATTAATTAAAACAATGTTCATAAAACCACCATTAATCAAATTTAACTGATATTACTGAATCACACAAACCTTTTAAACATGCTTGATGACTTACATAGAAACTGGCTTTCACATAACTCAATATCAAATTCTAAAACTGCTTCCAACAACTAAGATTTCTTCCATGGACTGATCTTAAGCAATTCTAACAAATTAAAAGTGTTATCAGAGTAATACATTCAACTAGGCTTCTCTTTAGTATTACTTACAGGTACGAGGTTCACATACATTTCATCCCCAGAATATAATAATAGCATATTAAGTAGTCTTAAAATGGTGCCGTTTTAATTTTACGTTGAAAACTGGAGATGGACGCGAGCAGACCGAAAGGTTCTAACAGTTACAGGATATTCATGGACCAGAAGGTGAAGTAGGACTATACTCAACTTTGAGCTACAATTAAGCTTCCGGAAAACCACAACGCTCCGCCGGAAAAATCGAACTGCAGGACACTAACAACGTAACCATAGACACCGACCCAGGTCCTTAAATTTCCATCTTCCACCGTGATACCCCGATTGTAGTTCGCTCGCGTCGATCACTACAAATTATCTGAAACATAAACACATCAGCGCCGAACAAAATTCAGGCGCATCAGATACACAAAACACATCTGCCCAAATGGGTATAAATAAACCTTTAATTATACATGGCACAAAATGAACCCAAGCCTAACTAACCTACGTGACCACTTTCCCAGTAACGGCTCTTAAAATTTGACTAGCCAATTCTCCAGAACAAGCAAATAAAATAATAACATGGAAAAAGCCAATAGGGAAAATTATTTCGGTCCGCTTTCGAACGCCAGGCACAGAGTTACGCATCAAGCACTGCTTAATGTCTGTTTGTTGTGCGTAGCTAGCACACCCTTAAATGCCGTCAACAAATCAGGCGGCCAGACCAAATACAGTGACAAATAACTGAAACAATAAAGATAGTTTTCAGTGCACTCGAGTATTCAATTAACATGAACAGAACCCACCAAGTGACAATGCGACGACTTCAGTTCATTCACTTTGAGTAACGTGTAACAGACGCGAAGGATATCTGTTCTTCAAATCTCAAGAAAATCCCAATCACCGTCGGCAGCGGATCGGCATTCCAACGGCTAAACACGCCGCAGCAGCTGCCCACGCTCCTCCGTCGTACCGACTCGGCCACTCGCCTCGCTGCATACATCCACAGCAACACACGTCACTATACCTCACACGCTGATACCCGAACTTCCGCGCAGCAGAGCGCGCGCGCAATTACATAGCCATCCGCCAAATATGTGAAAAAGACAAGCAGGCATCAAAAATCGACTCACAACTATCGTAATGACAGTCGATGGAGACTTACGCCAGTAGTGCACCAGCTCACGGTCGTTTCTCCCTCGCTCTATTTGCGAGTGGAACAGGAGGGGAAATCACAAGTATTGGTACAAGGTGCCCTCCGCCACGCACTTTATGGTGATTTTCGAAGTATCCATGTAGACGTAGATGTAGATGTAGACTGCTTCTGGAACGGGAAATGGAGTTGGGAGTGGTATATCAATCGTGAAAGAGAGTATTTCGAAGGAGAGTATGTATAATAAGTAAAAGATAAGCGTAGAAAAATTTTGTGGACAAAGTTCAGGAATTTTTTTTGAATAGACCTCGTATTTTCCGAAAATTCATCATAATACTCGCAAATAGCTCAGAATAGAATGTGTAAAAGTATGCACTCTTGGCAAGCCTGCTTTTCCAATGTCTTATTGTCCGTGATAAAATTAACTAAATCCACGTGGTACGATCAATAAAGAGTAGTTCTCTTTTTCCTTACCATTGTGGTGTAAGTTCCTATTTCGGTAATCTTTGCACTGGTACTGAATTTCATACAGCAATCGACTGAGGAACACTACTGTTAGAGATAACCAAGGCCTACAAGAAGACAGTACCTGGGTGAGTACGTCACACGCTTCAGGGTCCACAGGTTCCTAGATGTAGCGCTACACATGAAGATGCACGCGGCATGGAGCAACCGAAACACTAAAATAAGCCCCAGACGATGATGCGAGGGGTTCGTCTAGTAAGAGGCTGGTTAACACACTCTCGGAGGTAATGTCCACATGGTGACAGTACACCTAACCAGCGCACCATTTCTTCTACCAGCCAAAAGGTACAAATTCCAATCCGTGTAAACTCGAACGTACTCAAACATATACTGTTGACTCAAAACTTTATGATCATTTGCTTAATAGCGTAATGGTCCACGTTCGGAAATACAGGATACTGTGTGGCATGGCTACGACAAGCCCTTGGTAGCTCCCCGAAAGTATGTGACAGCAGGTATTCAGACACAGACCACGCAGTTCCCGTAAATTGTGCGGGTGAATTTGTGTGTGATAGCACCAAAGGTGTATTCCATTGAGTTAAGATCGGGGGAATTTGGTGGCCAAGACATCAACGTGAGTTAAATATGAAATTCCACAATCAACTGTAGCACTACACTCACCTTGTGTGGAAGATGTCATTGTTGTTGTTGTTGTTGTTGTTGTGGTCTTCAGTCCTGAGACTGGTTTGATGCAGCTATCCATGCTACTCTATCCTGTGCAAGCTCTTTCATCTCCCAGTACCTACTGCAATCTACATCCTTCTGAATCTGCTTAGTGTATTCATCTCTTGGTCTCCCTCTACGATTTTTACCCTCCACGCTGCCCTCAAGTGCTAAATTTGTGATCCCTTGATGCCTCAGGACATATCCTACCAACCGATCCCTTCTTCTAGTCAAGTTGTGCCACAAACTTCTTTTCTCCCCAATCCTATTCAATACCTCCTCATTAGTTATGTGATCTACCCACCTAATCTTCAACATTCTTCTGTAGCACCACATTTCGAAAGATTCTATTCTCTTCTTGTCCAAACTATTTATTGTCCATGTTTCACTTCCATACATGGCTACACTCCATGGCTACACTCCATACGAAACGACTTCCTGACATTTAAATCTATATTCGATGTTAACAAAATTCTCTTCTTCAGGAACGCTTTCCTTGCCATTGCCAATCTACATTTTATATCGTCTCTACTTCGACCATCATCTGTTATTTTGCTTCCTAAATAGTAAAACTCCCTTACTACTTTAAGTGTCTCATTTCCTAATCTAATTCCTTCCGCATCACCTGACTTAATTCGACTACATTCCATTATCCTCGTTTTGCTTTTGTTGATGTTCATCTTATATCCTCCTTTCAAGACACTGTCCATTCCGTTCAACTGCTCTTCCAAGTCCTTTGCTGTCTCTGACAGACTTACAATGTCATCGGCGAACCTCAAAATTTTTCTTTCTTCTCCCTGGATTTTAATACCTACTCCAAATTTTTCTTTTATTTCCTTTACTGCATGCTTAATATACAGATTGAATAACATCGGGGAGAGGCTACAACCCTGTCTCACTCCCTTCCCAACCACTGTTTCCCTTTCATGTCCCTCGACTCTTATAACTGCATTCTGGTTTCTGTACAAATTGTAAATAGCCTTTCGCTCTCTGTATTTTACCCCTGCCACCTTTAGAATTTGAAAGAGAGTATTCCAGTCAACATTGTCAAAAGCTTTCTCTAAGTCTACAAATGCTAGAAACGTAGGTTTGCCTTTCCTTAATCTTCCTTCTAAGATAAGTTGTAAGGTCAGTATTGCCTCACGTGTTCCAACATTTCTACGGAATCCAAACTGATCTTCCCCGAGGTCGGCTTCTACCAGTTTTTCCATTCGTCTGTAAAGAATTCGCGTTAGTATTTTGCAGCTGTGACTTATTAAACTGATAGTTCGGTAATTTTCACATCTGTCAACACCTGCTTTCTTTGGGATTGGAATTATTATTATATTCTTCTTGAAATCTGAGGGTATTTCGCCTGTCTCATTCATCTTGCTCACCAGATGGTAGAGTTTTGTCAGGACTGGCTCTCCCAAGGCCGTCAGTAGTTCTAATGGAATGTTGTCTACTCCCGGGTCCTTGTTTCGACTCAGGTCTTTCAGTGCTCTGTCAAACTCTTCACACAGTATCGTATCTCCCATTTCATCTCCATCTACATCCTCTTCCCTTTCCATAATATTGTCCTCAAGTACATCGCCCTTGTATAGACCCTCTATATACTCCTTCCACCTTTCTGCTCTCCCCTCTTTGCTTAGAACTGGGTTTCCATCTGAGCTCTTGATATTCATACAAGTGGCTCTCTTTTCTCCAAGGTCTCTTTAATTTTCCTGTAGGCAGTATCTATCTTACCCCTAGTGAGATAAGCCTCTACATCCTTACATTTGTCCTCTAGCCATGCCTGCTTAGTCATTTTGCACTTCCTGTCGACCTCATTTTTGAGACGCTTGTATTCTTTTTTGCCTGCTTCATTTACTGCATTTTTATATTTTCTCCTTTCATCAATTAAATTCAATATTTCTTCTGTTACCCAAGGATTTCTACTACCTCTCGTCTTTTTACCTACTTGATCCTCTGCTGCCTTCACTACTTCATCCCTCAGAGCTACCCATTCGTCTTCTACTGTATTTCTTTCCCCCACTCCTGTCAATTGTTCCCTTATGTTGTCCCTGAAACTCTGTACAACCTCTGGTTTAGTCAGTTTATCCAGGTCCCATCTCCTTAAATTCCCAACTTTTTGCAATTTCTTCAGTTCTAATCTACAGTTCATAACCAATAGATTGTGGTCAGAGTCCACATCTGCCCCTGGAAATGTCCTACAATTTAAAACCTGGTTCCTAAATCTCTGTCTTATCATTATATAATCTATCTGATACCGTTTAGTATCTCCAGGATTCTTCCATGTATACAACCTTCTTTCATGATTCTTGAACCAAGTGTTAGCTGTGATTAAGTTATGCTCTGTGCAAAATTCTAACAGACGGCTTCCTCTTTCATTTCTTAGCCCCAATCCATATTCACCTACTATGTTTCCTTCTCTCCCTTTTCCTACTCTCGAATTCCAGTCACCCATGACTACTACATTTGCGTCTCCCTTCACTACCTGAATAATTTATTTTATCTCATCATACATTTCTTCAATTTCTTCGTCATCTGCAGAGCTAGTTGGCATATAAACTTGTACTACTGTAGTAGGCATGGGCTTCGTGTCTATCTTTGCCACTATAATACGTTCACTATGCTGTTTGTAGTAGCTTACCCGCACTCCTATTTTTTTATTCATTATTAAACCTACTCCTGCATTACCCCTATTTGATTTTGTATTTATAACCCTGTATTCACCTGACCAAAAGTCTTGTTCCTCCCGCCACCGAACTTCACTAATTCCCACTATATCTAACTTTAACCTATCCATTTCCCTTTTTAAATTTTCTAACCTACCTGCCCGATTAAGGGATCTGACATTCCACGCTCCGATCCGTAGAATGCCAGTTTTCTTTCTCCTGATAACGACGTCCTCTTGAGTAGTCCCCGCCCGGAGATCCGAATGGGGGACTATTTTACCTCCGGAATATTTTACCCAAGAGGACGCCATTATCATTTAACCATACAGTAAAGCTGCATGCCCTCGGGAAAAATTACGGCTGTAGTTTCCCCTTGCTTTCAGCCGTTCGCAGTACCACAACAGCAAGGCTGTTTTGGTTAATGTTACAAGGCCAGATTAGTTAATCATGCAGACTGTTGCCCCTGCAACTACTGAAAAGGCTGCTGCCCCACTTCAGGAACCACACGTTTGTCTGGCCTCTCAACAGATACCTCTCCGTTGTGGTTGCACCTACGGTACGGCTATCTGTATCCTTGAGGCACGCAAGCCTCCCCACCAACGGCAAGTTCCATGGTTCATTAACGGTGGGAAAGAAATCAAGTATGAAGAGATGCAGGCGGTCTGCAGCAATATTCTCGTTCTACACAGCTGATGTGGTTCGTTTAGTTACTAATACAGGTTCCAAGAAAGCCCAGGCGAATGTTCCACCTAATTCTGCTCTCACGTGACTGCGTCCGTGGTGCAGTGCAAGTGTTGACTAGCCATTGGTCTGGAATACAACGTATCTGGGCATGACCATCAACGTGATGAAAAGAAAACCTGAGTTTTCCGACTAGGTGATATGTTTCCTTTGAACCACGGTCCATTGTCAATGATCCCTTCCCAACTGCAACAGCAGTTGGCGATGTCGTTGCGTCAACATGGAAACAACGGGACTTGTCTGCTGCGAAGCCGTATCTTCGACAGTGTGCGCCGAGTGGTCTTTTCCGAAACAATAAGTGCCGCACCAGTATTTACTCCGTCGGTAGATCTGCCACATATTGACGCTTATGCTGCTGCACAGAGCGGGAAAGCCTCCGCCCTCCTTCCAACACTTTGTCTCTTAATAGTGCCTTCATCGTCCATCAATCTCTTTCCATTGATGCTCACGACAGCAGCACGAGACAGCCGACTAGTTTCACCGTTTCCGAAGTGCTGATTCTCAGGTACCGTGACATAACCATCTGCTCTTTCCCACAGTTGCCTCTGTTAGGGGATTTCCTCATTTGCGTAGAGTGATTGCCTATTCGTTTCTGCTTCGCTTATGTACTTTCCTGGAAGTGGCATTATTTCTCGCTGTAAGTTGTGGTCAAACGCTTTTGCTCATCAGTGTATTAACAGGCGCAAATATAGTAGTGGAATTATGTAACGGTTAATCATGACCAATGGTAGTTATGTGGGAGAACAGAATGGAAGGTATATTGTTTATCAAAATTTGCCGTTTATTTAAATATACACATATTTTACAGTATAATAGTAGGGAAAGACTGTGTTAGTGTGAGGCGATTATGTTGAACTCTTACCAAAGACACGAATCTCAAAAAAGATTACCAAATGAATACCTACCGGTGATTAGAAAACGGATATGGACTTGAGACGAGGAAAACAAAACATTTCGAGAAATTAGAGGTGAGAAATTTTCTTCCATTACTGAACCCGTAAACAGCTAAAAGTGTCTACGTCTTTCTCAAGGCAAAATAATGATACATTACTGAAACTGGACACTATTCACAGATTCTTAATGAGGCTAAATGTCGTTAGTGTACCAAAAAGAAGACCTGGTGTAGACAGAAGTGGGTGACAGCGGTTAATGTGACAGCGGAATGTTGGCTGAAATAAGAAACTAAGGATAGTTCGTGTTTTGTTTAAGTGACTGAACGGTCAGTTCAGAACTGAGGAAGACGGGCAATAACCGTCTGTCACTGTAAAGGCCTACAGAGGGACCTTCGACCGACTTCAGTGCGATTGACCAGCATAGCGCACTGACCTTGTAAATCACGAAGGAGCTATCACTGTCGGCCGAGGAATTTGTCGCCTGTGATATAAAACCCTGCAGAGGTGCTTCACCATTCTCGAGGTTAAATAAGAAGGCGTAGCTACCCAATACGATCTGCATTGACTAAGGCTTCAATTCACATCTGTTTAACAGTAACCCATTTTCTGTATTTACAGGGCAACGGACAAGAGCGCCGTTTCTGGGAAGAGAGGTTTTAGTTGAGCGTCTAGGCTATATATGTCATGACTAAAGAAGAGTTTCTGTCATTCATCATTTAGGACGCATCCTTTTATGATGCTTTATTCTCTCTCTCCCTCTCTCTCTGTCTCTGTCTCTCTCTCTCTCTCTCTCTCTCTCTCTCTCTCGATATCTATCTATCTCTTGGGAATAAACAGCTAAATACAAAGACTGTTCTGAAGTATTTACCTCAATAGTCATAATATATATAGCAGCATGACAAATTACAAAACTCCGCCATCTCTCTCCCCACATCCAACACTGCTGGCGGCTCACCTCCAACTGCTGAGCGCTACGCGCTGTTCACAGCCAGCTGCCTAACACTACAATGGCGAGTATTACAGCAATGCAAAGCAGCCACAGGCTGCACACAGCACAGCCAGTGATTTTCATACAGAGGTGGCGTTACCAATAAAAAAACCTAAACAGCCTACTTACAAAAGTAACTGTATCATATACTGTGCCTGTCGTAATAACGTAGTTACTTTCTGCTACAAATGTACCTCGTCTACTGCACATAAAGATGACTTTATATTGAGAAAGTAACAGTTGGCATATGAAAAATGTCACTTGGCTTCAAAATAATTAATCAGCTCTCTTACACATCTAAGGACAGTATGTTCAGCACGTGAAAAATCGGAGTTATTCCACTAATTAAAACGAAATGCCCAGTGCAAAGTAGGAATCCAGTACGGTTTATTTGCATGATTATGTTACATGCAGTTCGACATTACTGTACCTTCCTCAAAGACGGCATGAAACACAGGTGAGTGGTCTCGTGCGTGTTTGTGTGTGTGTGTGTGTGTGTGTGTGTGTGTGTGTGTGTGTGTGTATGTGTCTGTGTCTGTGTTTCTGTCCTGTGAATAACTATGCAGCATGCTACTATATTGTATAGCTCAAACAAACATACTTACTACTTACTATGTGCCTGAAAAGAAGCGTGCACTTTTGGTACTGCTTGAAAAGTAGTCTTAAAAATAGATCATGGCTTCAAGATTCAAATGGCTCTGAGCACTATGGGACTTAACATCTGTGGTCATCAGTCCCCTAGAACTTAGAACTACTTAAACCTAACTAACCTAAGGACATCACACACATCCATGCCCGAGGCAGGATTCGAACCTGCGACCGTAGCGGTCACGCGGTTCCAGACTGAAGCGCCTAGAACCGCACGGCCACACCGGCCGGCTAATAGATCATGATGATTATTTTTCACTTGCTATGAATAAAGGAATAGTTCTATCCACTGTCTTTCAAAGTACAACGTACCACCGTACTATCTTCATGGCGAATTAAGATGTTCAGTTGGTCAAGCTGTAGTGATACGCATTTCTTGTGTTGTGTACCATTCCAGGTCTAGAAGAAGGATTAATTTGAAAGCACCTGCCGATATATGTCATAAAAAGTCTCATTGCTTTTAATTAATTATTTATTCTCGTTCAATTACTGGAATCGGAATTGATCTTTTCAGATCAAATATGCTTTTATCTAAAACTTTATAGCAATAATGTTTAGTGTGATTTGCCCACGAAATTAAGTGTACAATATGTATCATATTCCCTTTTCTTTATTTATTAATAATACTACCACTCTAACAATTTACTGCTCAAATGCGCATCTGGGTACCCTGATTCAGGTTTTCAATGATTTCCCTAAATCGGTCCTGGAAAATGGTGTACTTGAAAGTGAGGATCGATTTCCTCCCCTATCCTTGAAGCATTCCGAACTTATGCTCCGTTTCTAATGACCTCGACGCCAACAGGACGTTAAACTCCAACCTTCCTAACATTTCAGTGGCTACTGGACATGCAGTTCTATCATTCTTATTCTAATCTTCCTACCATAGCCATAGGGTTTCTTTATAATAATTTATTTCAACCATTTTTATTATTACCTTTGCCCCTGCTTCTATAAATACCACTTTCTATCACATACAGTGCAGGCATTCACTGAAGTGAAAATTGTTACCATCAGACAGCTGGTGCGGCACTAGCACCCCAAGCGGTCGTAAAATTTAAATTTGTTTTTAATCAGATTTCTAATGAATTAACGAAATAGTTATTAAATCTTTGCTTTCCAAGTATTACTAAATTCTCAAGACATGAATGATCAAGAAATACACGTAAAAGCAGCCTAATCACCTTGATTTAATGATATAAGCTACAACATAATGATGAAGAATACTTTCGAATGTGCGTATAATTGCACCCTACTCCACTGAAAACAAGAGAATATATATATATATATATATATATATATATATATATATATATATATATATATATATACATATATATATTTCTTTTGTTGTCTGTTATTATGGCGGCATTTCCTTGACACGTCACAACTTTTTAGGCAGCCTAATGTTTCGCAGTCTTACATTTATACTCGACTTTCTAACACACAAATATTTTTTAACTGTAATTCCTTGTGTTTCAAAAGCGAATGTGTTGAAGAATCTCACCGTTTGTGGCTCAGATGAACATCAACTGTAGAAATAGTTTCTTCTGTGTTAGTAAACAGTTTTATTGCTTTTGTTCTTTTATTATCACGTCTTTGTGGGTTTTTTCTTCAGTTACAGTTGTGGTAGCTCATCTGCTATATTAAATAATGTACGTATTGAATTCCATACAAGTTACCTATGATCCACATTCACTGAATTAACTGAAAATGTAGCGAAGAAAACTTCACGTTTTTGAGTAGAAACAGGGTGCCTTTCTGCAAAAGGTCAGATATTCTGCTGTTTACTAGCTTTTTTTTTTGTTGTCTTGAAGAACACGCCATTCTCCAGTAAATATCTGTAGGTCACAAGAAAATCGTAAATAAACTATTCTGCAATGTAACGTTTGACACTTCCTAGGGTCGTTAGGGAACCTAAAAAAAAGGCAAATGGGGTGTTTTCTTCTTGTTGTTGCTGCAATTTATTGCGTTACAGACATTTACTTTCGTTTTCACAACATCTCGCCCAACTCCAACAGTGTAACTTCCTAGCCGCTTGGCGCGCTGCAATGACAGTGGGTAAGAAAAGAGAGACGGAGTGTCAAGACTGTTATGTTAAGACTGTGTAAATATTTTAACAACAACTATGGCAACACCTACAACAACAAAGACTACAACTACGAATATTATTAAGACTGTGTAAATACTATGACAACAATTATGGCTACAATTATAACGACAAAAACTACAGCTACAAATATTAGTAGTTCCTATTACTACTACCATTTGACTGTATTGCAGCAACAACCGCTACAAAAATTCTGCTATGAACATTTATAATAACGCTATATTCCAACTAAATTTACGTTTGGTAATGTCTTTTTGTCGCTGGGCATCAGAACTGACTTCAGTAGTGTATTGCATCGTATCACTACACTCGTTTTTTCTTCTCTATTGTCTGGGAATGTCATAAACGCTTTACTGTTCAGTTGTACCTAGTTCCTCTGGTATATCTGTACATTCTGTACCAGATCAGTTATGATGTCTGATCCAGCTATGTCTTACTGCAGCGACAGATCAGAATGGATTACTTATCTTTAGCTAGAGAGCCACTATTTTTCTCGGTGCTTTTGCACGCACCTACTTTCACTGATTCATTGCTCTGCTAAGCGGCAGTATATCTATAGGACTTCTTTATCGCCCCCTGTACTCTTCTATAGACTTTTCCCATCTTTGTTAAGATGTCTGTTCACTGTAGCTACGCCTTTTTTTCGGCTGGAAAATTTAGAATATCAAAATCCTCTTTTCTGAAATCACGTTGTGAACCTTTTTGCCTCGAAAGACATGATCAGCGGTCCTCACTATGTCTTCAGGTGCAGAATATCTCCATAGCTCATCTTACGCGCCCATTAAGCCGTATTTAACAATGCGTTTTGCTCTCTACCAGCACTGTCCAGATATGTAGGATGAGGCCCACAATCCTTAAAAGTAGTTGATTAGTTCTCTACTAGCCTCAACATGTGTTAGACAACGCCTTTAATTACGCAATGAAGAAAGGGAAAACTCTCCGTCCTTTGAGGAATTTCTCCTCTACTGCCATTTTGTAAAGGTTAATATTCTTGACTTGTAACAAATCTGTTGCTAGATCTCCAAGTATTTCACGTATTTTTTTTACACGCTGGTTTTTATTCATCCAATAGATGACAATAGTCTTTCTTTCCAGAATGAATTTCGGTCTGTAGCGTAGTATGCACTGATTTAAAACGTACTGAAAAATTGAAACTGAGTACCGAACCGGATATCGAAAGTAGGACCTTTGCCTTTGGCGGCCAACTGCTCTACCACCGGAACTATCCAAGCATTAGACACGAGGCGCCCTCACATTTTCTCTTCCACTAGTAAATCATCTCTTGCCTTTCAAACTTCATAGAAATTGTCCTGCGTACCTTGTCCGGCGCACCTTTCGGAATTAGCACTGTTGGAAGTACGGATACTGAGGAGAAATGACTTAGCTGCAGCGTTGCGCATTATTTCAAGACTGATTATCACTGTGCATCGAAGTTTTCACTCATTTGAAAGTTTAGCTGCTTTCGTTGTTTGTAAGTCCAAGGGACATACGCCCACCAGTATGGTTAGGGCAGCTGTGTGCGTGGCGATAAAAGCCCCACAGCTGCATGTTAGTATACTTTCTAGTACGTTCCTCACCAGCTATCATTTACATGCTCTAAAACCGGCTCCCCACTCTACAGTTGCATTTTATGTGAGCTAGTGGTAAACTCTATTAAATTCATATGCAATATAATTCTATTCAACTCGCTACTTTTCATCAATCATAGTTCGACTTTAACAAATCGATTTACTCCAAGTCGAATATTTCGGATGAAAAAGTTTTTTTTTTCGTCATAACTTAAATTATAAGTAATAAAAGTTAGTTGTGATGTAACATAAGACACTTTCGGCCAATACATAAAACTTCTTGTAATTATACGTCACTTTCCTTAACTACCATTTATCATTTTTTCTACATTCTTTGTGTGCTTCACATTTTCGTTTATGATTTGTCTTATCCCCAGCCCAAATTAGCTCCAGCTTTACCAACATGTCTTGGAAGTCAGAAGCACTTGTTATTCACGGCAACATAATAGTTTTTTTTAAATATTCCCATCAACTAATAATACATATGAGAACAGTGCTCGTCTTAACTTTGACACATTTTTTGGAAAAGCCAACTGAAACAAATAATATATTTGAATCGAAATAAGAGGTCGAAACAGCTCAATTCTGATAACTAGTTCCAATTAAAAGACGATGTTTCAATTACTATCAATTAATTAAAACACTGATAACTTTTGTAATACTTTACCTACAGAAAAGATATATTCACTTCCATAATTACCGCATTGAACGGCATCGATATATATATATATATATATATATATATATATATATATATATATATATATATATATATACGATAACATTCCGTTTTATCTCTATTTTGAAATTTTTCTAGTGATTTTTGCTATTTTATGTATTTAATTATTTAAACCTTCCACAATCTTCCAGATTGGTTCTAACACTATAAACATAAATTATACACGATCGGAAATGGAAAATTTGTGACTCGCAATGTCGTTTGGCCATCACACTAACATAAAATTATATCACACTTAAACTGAATCATAACACACATACATTTGACGTAGGCTTGCCTGACACCATCCATTAAAATAAAAGCAGCAGCCTTAGCTGAAAGTAGGCACTTAGTATTTGAGCAGTTGTCGTTAAAATCGTTGACACGGTATCGACGGTTTCCCAGCCACAGATACTTGTATTTTTACAAAATGTCGTTACATTGTTTTTGCCTACGATGAAGGTCGTACCACTGATTGGCTGAGACAGTGAGATACTTCAGCATATCGATCTAGTGTTATTGTTTCTTTATAGAACAAAAAAATAAACATTATTCGAAGTTTCTGTTCTTTAGTTATAAAGTAAAATAACACCTCAACCAACATAGGAAGTCGTGCATCTACAACCCTGCTAACAAACGACTAGAAATGTTAACTGGAATTGTAGATTTGGGAACGTACGTTATTGGTAGGGGTTCGAGGTAATGCAATTTAAAATAAGCTATAGATAGACTTCAAGTGCGGAACGAAGTCTTTTTTTTCTCACATAAATAATTTTATTCGGGATGTTATTACCTTTCTTAAATACGTATTGTATGATGTACAGTCATACTCAAAAATATCCGAACGACCTGAATTGCATTTCGCCCGATTCGCATGCAACCGGCATAACGCAGCTGTCTAGCAGACCCTCTAATCGCTCCTTGGTACAGTCGTTTGACTATTGAAAATGGTTCCAACAAGTCACCACTAGGAAACACTATTCTGTATCGCAGTAACTCAAGATGTAAAGTAATACCACGATGCTACTAATATCGGGGAACACGTTATCACGAATAAGACTGTCCTTAAGGCTTGTTAGCTCACATTTATTACAATAAATGACATACCTGAAATGTTATCACTCTCATTATTACGTAAGATAGGTAATGCACGTAGTAAGTTGGACGTATTTATGATTTCCTCTTCAAAGTAACATACACTACTTATTATTTAATACAAAATGGCATTAAAAATTTAAGTTATTCACGAGCAGCTAGTTGAGAATATGTATGAACTTCAAATGACACGACGAACCGTCTCGTTCTGCATATGGATTCAAACACAGTTCAGCAGACTAAGCAAAGAATTAGTGACTGACGCAAACTAACAGTCATTCCTGATTAGGCTTACAGAGAGTGATATACCTCGATTATAGACAGTGTCAGTTAGCAAATATCAACTTTAACTTACATAACGCAAACATTTTTAACGGACACGAATTCCTCCCCAGCATCTCTTGTCCCTGTTAACGAACTACGAGAGATGTTAAATATTGCTTCTTCACAAGTAACTTACTTGAAATGCAGTGAGGTAGAGCTTTATGTTGGACAGGCATTCGAACCCAGAATCTAATCGGATTGATATCGAAGCACAACCAACTGTGACATATCGGATTTTCTCGGCAGTAGCTAGATGTTTTAACTGAAGTGACGAGACGAAACATTAATTTTTTCCTTCGCAGGACTCCAACCCGGCACCTATCACTGTTATATTCTAGAGAAAACGAACGTCAAATATGGGTTTGTAGCACCTGCACCGACATGTGAGCATGTTTGAACTAGAAATAATATGACGAAGAGTGCAGTGCTCACTGGGAATAGAGCCCCACACATATCGTTGTTGACTACACACAAAGAGAATTCAGCTACCGAATTTTTCTCCACCAGCAGCTCGGAATAACATCTTGAACTTACAGTGTTCTCGCAAATAGTTCTGTGTCCCACTGGGAGCCAAAAACGTCAGATATCGTTAGTGTTCACAACGAATGAAAAAACATTAAAAATTAAAATTATTTTCCACCAGCAGATAGGTGTTCTCATGCTAGAGCTTGATAATACATAATGAAATCTTTAGTGCCGGGCCAGGATTCGAACCCATTCACACGTAATATGTGGAGATGTTGAGGAATCTGCAGTTTCGGACAAACAACAAATTGTAGCCGAGCTGTATTGCCACGAAGGGATCAAATTCCGCGTTAAGGGCGGTCTGAGTTGCATTCTCAGTTCAGAACCAATTTTATCGACATACAGAGGCTCAGATAAAAGATGGAATAAATGCCCTGTGACCCTACATAGCGTTTGTTTCGTCAGTAGAAATAAACAACTAGTATAAGAAAGGTTACTGGTGATAGAGTTCCTACATGTCGCCACTCCAGACTTTATTGTGGTTCAACCTAACGTCTACTTGCCAGAGACGGAATATCATCTTTAATGTGAATTTCAGACCACACTGCCATTATATCTTCTTCACTTGGTGTAGTCAGAAAAGAATGGAATCTTTCTCTCCCTATCTAAAATCATTGACGGAACTGGGAATCGAACCCAGACTATAAGTATAAGAATCTACCATCAGTCCAACAGACCACCAAACTCTTTTTCCTGAGACTAATTTTTCTACGTAACTCTATTACGCCACACTGGATGAGAATTCTGACACACAGGCTCCCTGTAGTAAATTGCAGAATGTTCAGTAAATTCATTTACTTGGTTGACCGAATCACCATGAACTAGTTGCCTCGGCTACGCAGTGCATACATTCGACTCTATTTTGTAATCACCGAAATAAATCACATAACTGCCACCTATACAGAACTGCCAATAGTGTAGGATGCAGAAATTTAAATAGGAAGTGTTCCTTTCAACTTGAGCTAGTCTATTGCGCTATCTGTTTGTAAAAAATGTCGTGCAGCGCAAAAGAAAAGCTGTAACTGTTTCTCTCAGAAGTCTAGACCCGGCCATTTGCATTATCATTTTGTTTTAAATAATAAGTACTTTATGTTACTTTGAAGATGAAATCATGAATACGACGAACTTACTTTGTGCATTACCTATCTGACGTAATAATGAGAGTGGTTACATTTCAGGTATGTCAGTTATTGTAATAGATGCGAGCTTACAAGCCTTAATGACAGTCTTATCTGTGATAAGGTGTTCCCTGAAATTTGTAGCAACGTAGTATTACTTTACATCTTGAGTTACTGCGATACAGAGCAGTGTTTTCTAGTAGTCACATGTTGGAACCATTTTCGATAGTCAATCGACTGTACCACGGAGCGATTAGAGGACCTGCTAGACAGCCGCGTTATGCCGGTTGCATGCGAATCAGGCGAAATGCAGTTCAGGTCGTTCGGATACTTTTGAGCACGACTGTACATGAATGTCCAGTGTTGATCCCGATATATACAAAATTACTTGCTGGCCATATACTTTGGCAGCATCATTTGATTTATTCTAAGTGACAGGTCCGAAATACGTCTCACGCGTATTGTTAATTCAAAATTTTAGTGAGTTTGAAACATTTACTTTCTAGCGAATCTCTATTGTTGAAAGTAAACAACGTGAAGATACACTAAACCATTAACAACTCCCACATGTTTTGTAGTTTGTCCAGAAGTTCCTTTACCTTAACATCCCTGAATTCGAGACCACATGCAGAACTGCGAGCATACTTCCGTAAAACCTTTGGTAACTGTTGCTTTAGGACTTGAAAGCGTCTAGTGCCGCTCTCTATAGTAATCATATAGATAATAGTACAACAGTTTAGGACGGCCCGTTTTCTTGGTAGTTTAAAGAATGGGTGCCACCATATGTTACCAGACATTATACCTGCCACAAATAAAACAGAGAGTTTTCGTATTTAATCCAGGCCACGGAGACAAAGCCCATTAATACGGTATATCATAGCATCTCTCCTATGGCTGTAGTATCGTGACGATAACCCCTTACGCAATAATAACTCTAACTGGCTGTAGGTGGATCGAGTGACTTCGGTTGTAGAACAGATTACGACTATTTAACCATTTCGATGTATGACATAAATTTTATTATTTTCTAATTATGATTAATTTTCGCTGTATGCTTAAGAGAGTAATATGCTTAACGAATGTTAAGTAAAGGAAAGCTATCGAAATTTTAATAGTTATTTCTTATTACTGACATGATGCTCAGTCTCTGCCCGCAGCTGACGAAAACAGTCAATGATTTATGTTGATGCACTTTCGAGTAATGGCTAAATGTAGTGGGTCTGCAGCCATGCAACTTATTTTGTAGGGAAAGGAAATTCGCCTTGTAGCTACAATGTAAAGAAATCTGTTAGAAGGCCGATTTCCAACCATTAAAGTTCCATTGTCGATTTCCTGTAGAAGGCGTTAAAGTTTTCTACACAATACATATAAAAACCGTTGACGTAAAATATTGTATATTATACAATCATGCTCATAAATTAAGGATAACTGCAGAATGTTGTGCCACACAACGTGACACTACACAAAACTGGCGCTGATAGCATGGGCACATACGGAACACACACGACACAGATCTCTAAGTCCACGGTATTGGTGATAAATTGAGAAAACCGACGCGAAACAATGTGCTACAAAAAAAATGGTTCAAATGGCTCTGAGCACTATGCGCCTTAACTTCTGAGGTCATCAGTCCCCTAGAACTTAGAACTACATAAACCTAACTAACCTAAGGACATCACACACATCCATGCCCGAGGCAGGATTCGAACCTGCGACCGTAGCGGGCGCACGGTTCCAGACTGTAGCGCCTAGAACCGTTCGGCCACTCCGGCCGGCAATGTGCTAGAAAAGGCCACTGTTTCCTGCGCATGTACCCCGAGATCAATATGGGATATAATCATCATGCACACGTACACAGGCCACACAACGGGTCGGCATACTCTGGATGAGGTGGTCGAGCTACTCTGGGGCCATAGCCTCCCATTCTCGCACCAGTGCCTGTCGGAGCTCTTCAAGTGTCCTAGAGGTTTGAAAACTTGCAGCGATACTTCGACCGAGAGCATCCCAGACGTGCTCTATGGGGTTTAGGTCTGGAGAACAGGCAGGCCACTCCATTCGCCTGATATCTTCTGTTTCTAGGTACTCCACGATGACAGCTCGGTGGGGCCGTGCGTTATCGTTCATCAGGAGGAAGGTGGGACCCACTGCACCCCTGAAAAGGGGGACATACTGGTGCAAAATGACGTCCCGATACACCTGACCTGCTACAGTTCCTCTGTCAAAGACATGCAGGGGTGTACGTGCACCAATCAGAATCACAATCCACACCATCAAACCATTACCTCCATTCAGGTCCCTTTCACGGACATTAAGGAGTTGGTATCTGGTTTCTGGTTCACGCCAGATGAAAACCCGGCGACAATCACTGTTCAGAGTATACCTGGACTCGTCCGCGAACATAACCTGGGACCACTGTTCCAATGACCATGTACTGTGTTCTTGGCATCAGGCTTTACGGGTTCTCCTGTGTCCAGGGACCTTGCAGGTCTCCGGGCGACTGAACCATGTCTGTTCAGTCGTCTGTAGACTGTGTGTCTGGAGACAACTGTTCCAGTGGCTGCGGTAAGGTCCCGAACAAGACTACCTGCAGTACTCCGTGGCCGTCTGCGGTCACTGATGGTGAGATATCGGTCTTCTTGTGGTGTTGTACACTGTGGACGTCCCGTACTGTAGCGCCTGGACACGTTTGCTGTCTCCTGGAATCGTTTTGATCTGTGATCTTGAGATCACACTTTGTGGCACATGGAGGGGCCGTGCTACGACCTGCTGTATTTGACCAGCCTCCAGTCGCCCTAGTACTCTATCCCTCATAACGTCATCAATATGTGTTCTTTGAGCCATTTTTAACAAACAGTAACCATTAGCACGTCTGAAAACGTCTGCACACTTACTCGCTGCACCGTACTCTGACATGCACCGACTCACCTTTGCGTATGTGGAATGCTGCCAGCGCCACCGTGCGACGACCGCAGGTCAAATGCACCACATGGTCATACCCCAAGGTGATTTAAACCAGCAGACCAGAACGTTGTTTCCCCATGCATTAGCATTATCCTTAATTTATGAACATGAGTGTAAAAGCAATTTGCTTCCATGTTTCAGACAATATTCGAAATATTTTTAATAATTTTCATTCTGCACCCTTAATAAAAGAGTGGATTGTTCCTGTTCTGACAGACTGTAGATTGGACGTCTTGCCAACCATATACCAAACGTACTGCCAGTACGCCGCAACTGGAATTACTTTGAATTACTTTGAAAGGAAATTCCTGTTTGCCTTAGTAGCAAAGGAAACACCTCGCATAAGTTATGGGAGTTATTTATATTTCAAGTCTGGGGTGGAATGTGCCAGACAGAAATATGAAAGTCTAGTATATTTATAAATGTACTTATTTATGTGAACACGAAGTTGATAATTTACATGTGCTTTGTATCAAAATCTTGGTGACTTAAACAACCGTTAAGTAGACATGACTTTGTTACAGTGTGAGGAACTTACAGTGGCTCAACTTTCGCAGCAACCTACTGCATTTACCATCTTAATGGAGTAAGGAAGAAACAGATTTGGGGAAGCCATAAATTTTACACTGTGACCCGACAGTTTGATCCCAGGCTGCACAATATGTCGATGGCTTTCACGCAGCCATTTACTTTCATGACATGCTACAAGACAGCCATATCACTGTTCGACTTGAATGCAACATAAAATTAAAATCTAATTAACAAAATTATTTATGCATACTTTTTAGTTTTTAACATAACAGTATTTTCTTGTACTGTAAATATACAAGGGTTGGAACTTAAATAGTGGAAACTATTTATTAACAACCGATACAAAAGAGTTACATCTTTGCACCTGTTAGTGTCCTTCAAAGCAGTCACCAGCGTTGTGTAGAACCCATTGACAGCGATGTGGAAGGCGTAGTATACCGTTAGCAGAGCCTGTTCTGCTGATGGTGTGAATAGGGCGGTCTACTGCCTGTCGAATCTCTGGAACAGTTCTGAAGCTAATGCCACGAAGTGGTTCCTTCATCTTCGGAATCAAATCAGAGTCACGAGGATTTAAGTCCGGGGAGTATAGTGGATAGTACAGTACTTCCCAGTCCCATAAACCGAACAGAGCAGCCACAGCTTGCGCTGTATGCGCCGGCGCATTGTCGTGCAAAATGATGGGTGGGTTGCGCGGAAAGTGTCGCCGCTTCTTTCGCAAAGCTGGTCGCAGGTGATGCTCCAAAAACGAATAGCTATACCGAGCATTGACGGTCTGCGTGGTGGAACGTAATGCGTTAGGATAACACTATCATAGTAGTAGTAGTAGTAGAGGGGTTTGGTGGGCGCACGACAGCAAGGTCTTCAGCGCCCAACACTATCATAGTCGTACACGAGAGTCACCATAGCTTTCACCATACTGGGGCTCTGAAGCACTTTCCACTTTCGCGGCGACCCATAATGACGCCATTTGTTGGATTGGCGTTTCAGTTTTGGCTCGTACGATGTGGTCCATGTCTCATTCAGTGTTACGATGCGGCGTAAGAAAGCTCATAGCGCTCCAAGTGCTTCTGAGCAGCGTCGTAACGCATCCATTTGTGCATTTCCGTCAATTAATGCGGAACCCATCGCGATGCAATTTTTCACATGCCCAGGAGTTCCTTCAGGATGCGAAGCACAGTCGTATGTGCTTCAAAAATGGCTCTGAGCACTATGGGACTTAACATCTTAGGTCATCAGTCCCCTAGAACTTAGAACTACTTAAACCTAACTAACCTAAGGACATCACACACATCCATGCCCGAGGCAGGATTCGAACCTGCGACCGTAGCAGTCCCACGGTTCCGGACTGCAGCGCCTAGGACCGCAAGACCACCGCGGCCGGCGTCGTATGCGATAATTCGGTTTCGTGGGCCAGCTCACGAATCGTATGGCGTCGATCACTGTCCACTAACGCGGCAACAGCATGCACGTCTTCTTCAGAGACGCTAGGATGGCCTGCCCGATGCATGTCTGCCACAGTTTTCCGGCCTTCGTTGAAGGCTTTTATCCAAGGTGCCACTGTTCTGTACGGCAATGCCGATTCCCCGCACGCTTCTTGAAGACGTCGATGACACTGTCGTGCTGTACGACCTCTGGCACATTCAATCTCGGTCCAACTCTATTGTTCCTGTTTCGAAAACATAGTGGCACCGTTACGTTGGACCGCTCGCTCACAAGTGACTGTGTTTCCCTCGATTGTGCGCACGCCGGTGACGTGGGACGGGCGAGTCCATTTGCTCGGAGGTAAGGTAGGTATGTCAACAACGTGTGCTGTCAGCGACAATAGTAGATTGCATTGCATAGTGTCACCACAGCATTGTTGCCACTATTTAAGTTCCAACATACGTAATTCCAATGTCAGGTACGTGTCATTGATGATTCAGGTACGAAGCTAAGAAATTTCACGATTTTCTAATTGCTTGATGATTACCTCCCTGGGCATAGACAGTATCCATTGGCTCTAACTTGCATTCGGTATTTCTTTCCTTCATAGACAGCGAGTCAAAAAATTATTCTAGGCACAGTTGAAATGTAGTAAACTAAACTATTACATTTGCTAAAGATACAATATACAAGGTATACATTTGGCGACGGTCAGCATGTGCCTATTGTAGGATAATTTTTGAACGGTTAGCGTTAGGACGTTCAAACTGGAGGGTTGGCCCCGGGGATTGATGTGAATTAGTACGCGGTATATGACTTGGCTTAACGACGTAGCCCACCTTCATTTGGTTGAGCTCGTCAATAAGCAAAACTGGCGAGTTTGTGGGATTGAACCCTCATTTAGAGATCGAGAATACTATTCTGTCTCAGCGGGTGACTGTGTGGTGTGCAATGTCAGCCACGAAATAATCGGTGTGATATTCCTTGACGGCGCGGTGACTACAGAACGGTATGTGAAGGTTTTGGAAGATGATTTCATGACCTTTAACCAAACTGACCCTGATTTCGACAAGATGCGGTTCATGAAAGACGGAGCTCGATTCCTTCAAAGCAGGAGAGTGTTTGATGTCCCGGCGGAGCGCTTTGAGGACCGCATTCTGGCTCTGGGGTACCCAGAAGCCACTGGAATGAGCCTCGTTTGGCCACCATATCCTGCTAATCTGAATACATGCGACTCCTCTTTGTGGGACTATATTAAGCCCAAGGTCTACAGCAGTAATGCCAAAACCGTTGCTAGCTGAAAACAGGCATTCAGAAGGTGATCGACAGCATCGATGTTCCGACATTTCAGGTATTCGTCTGTGCCACATCATCGCCCAGGATGGCAGGCATATCGATCATGTCATAACATAAATACGAATATCTGTAGTGACGTTCACATGTTGAACAAAGTGTGTGCACGCCCTAGTTTGTAACTAATTTATGTTTTTTTTTCATACAGTTCAACAACTGTCACCCTATAGTTGCGCGACTATGTGCTACGTGCGATAAAAAGTCATGCGAAGCTTTTCAGCTCTAGTAGACGTGCCGAAGTCAGCTGTTTCCGATTTCATCTGAAGGAGGGCAGACGCAACGAAGTTATGTCCCCACTCCAAAAGTGACCGGAACGACCATACATTTTCACCTCTTTCATGGTTTCCGTCAACAAATAATTCCATCCTGCGTAAATTTTTATTTATATTGGGAGCAACGGCCACAAACTTGAATGTTGCTCATTTGTGCTTCAGTAAATTTATTTTTGTTTATGTTTACAAGCTTTCTGTGTATGGTTCAAATGGTTCTGAGCACTATGGGACTTAACATCTGAGGTCATCATTCCCCTAGAACTTAGAACTACTTAAACCTAACTAACCTAAGGACATCACACACATCCATGCTCACGGCAGGATTCGAACCTGTGACCGTAGAGGTCGCGCGGTTCGAGACTGTAGTGCCTAGAACCGCTCCAACACTCCATCCGGCTTTCTGTGTATGACTTGGAAAGAATAATTTCATATAGCTTTTTTATCTTATTGCCAACGGCCTTGCCCCACTGCCAGCACCGGCTCCAGTCAAATCAACGAAGCGTTGTTGGGCTTCGCTAGCACTTGGATGGATCACCGTCCGAATCTGTCGAGTGCTATTGGCATGTGGGTTTCTCTCAGCCCTTGTGAGGCCAATTGAGGAGCTGATTGTTAACAAGTAGCAGCACGCGTCACGAAAACTGACAACGACCGGGAGAGCGGTGTGATGACCACATGACCCTTTGTATCCGCATCCGGTGACATCTAAGGGCTGAGGTTGACACGGCGGCCGGTCTGTATCGTCGGGCCTTCGAGGCCTGTTCGGACCGTGTTTGCTTGTTTGTTTACATTGTTGCGTGAAGTGTTGCAATGACAACACCGGTCACGCCCAGTCAAAAAAATGGTTCAAATGGCTCGGAGTACTATGGGACTTAACATCTGTGGTCATCAGTCCCCTAGAACGTAGAACTACTTAAACCTAACTAACCTAAGGACACCACACACATCCATGCCCGAGGCAGGATTCAAACCTGCGACCGTAGCAGTCGCGCGGTTCCGGATTGAGCACCTAGAACCGCTAGACCACCGCGGCCGGCCACGGTCAGTCCTACTAACAATTAACTGTGAAAAATTGTTAGTTTCCCAAAGATAAATAGAACCAACAACATGTCGCTGCAACTTCCTGGCAGATTAAAACTGTGTGCCGCACCAAGACACGGACTCGAGACCTTTGCCTTTCGCGGGCAAGTGCTCTACCAACTGAGCTACCGAAGCACGACTCAAGCCCCGTCCTCACAGTTCGTAGAGCACTTGCCCGCTAAAGGCAATGGTCTCGAATTCGACTCTCGGTCCGGCACACAGTTTTAATCTACCAGGAAGTTTCATATCGGCGCACACTCCGCTGCAGAGTAAAAATCTCATTCTGGAATATGTCGCTGCCCTGGAGGGTACTAAGTTTTGACACAAAGGTCGTGGCGACAGCTCATGAAATTTATGTTTGGCTGGTTAGCAAGATTTTGACACTTTCGTTACGCTAACATCAAATTAAAGCCATCTTTGGACAAACATTCTAGATAAAGTTGCGTATAACTTCACGTTATTTAAAGAAGCTGTTCCGTTACACAAGGAAGATCCACATCTGTCATTAAAACAAGCAGAATTTTTTCCGAGTGTTGTTACCTTTTTAATTACGATTGCCCAATGTCGACGCACCTAAACAACTGCATTGTCGCTGAGCAACCTTGTAACGTCGCCGACCCTACCAAATAAATCGTCGCCGTGTACCGCAGGTGAGTACCGCAGCAGCATGCAAGTGCAGTGCAGCCGCGCGGCGGAAGACGCGGCGCTATCACGGAGTTGCACAGGTTGTTTACCCAGACAACAAGAGTCAGGCCAGGCGCCAGCGGGCCGCCGTCGTCGCCGGCGTGTGGCGCGATGCGACGCGACGCGCCTAAGCGGCGGCGGCAATCGTCGTACGACAAGACGGGGCCGTGTCTGCAGGCTGAGAGGAAGTTCTGGCGCTCCGACCAGTCACCACCCGTGTCCGCTTTTGCATCTACATCTGTACGTGGCATGTTCCCTTATGACGTGTGGCGGAGGGTACAACTGTCACACACACCTTTCCTGTTCCAGCCGCGAGTGGCGTGCATTAAGAACGATATTTTGTAAGCTTCCGTGTGAGTCCGAATGTCTCTAATTTTTCCTGTATAATCTTCTAGGGTATGCGTAGGAAGAAGCTAATTGAATCATAAAGGAAGACTGTAAGCCTGCCATTTGTTTAGAAACTCTGACTGAGTATTATACGAGGGTCTTTCAATAAGTAATGCACCACCTTTTTTTTCTCGGCCAATATCGGTTCAAAAAACGCGGAATTTCTTCTGAAACATGATGAAATATTCCCACTAGTGATATTCGCTATTTTTGGCTTCATTAAAACAGCAAATAGTTAACACTTTCAGCCAGAAGGCAAATACTTGTTTATAAAGAATGATTAATGTATAATAAGGCGTCGCATAGCGACGGTGGAATTTCCTAAATAATGTAATTCGTCGTCTTTGGGCGGCAATATATACAGAAGTATACGGATCGATATGCGATCCTTCACTATTTTGTTCTCTGGAGAACAATTAAAGCCCTGAGCGCTAAACACTTGTACTGCTTTTCTTAAGTAAGACGGACGCAGATTTGTGGCTGTCTGATCTAATTTTTACTAAATGTATAAAAACGTGTTCCGTCTAAGTTTGAGTGAAGTGTAAGAAGAAGAACTGTTATAACTTATCGTGACAACGCACGGGCGAGTCAAGAGGACAATGGCTATATAACAGAGCGCTCAACGGACATGAAACGGACATAAAAATCTACCGTCATTGTTGTACTAAGCATAAGGTGTTGTGACTTGGCAAGACAGCCGAGCCACTATGAGAGGAAGCCGAAAGGCACGCGTTTAAGCTCACGCAGGCTGGCGTGAGGTCTGGAACAGTTAAAGGAATAGAGACTAGCAAAAAAGGTACGTAGCTTCTGGAATACTTAACTTTAATCCATAATTGGTGAACATCGGTCTGACGGTATATGCATCACAAGATAAATAGCAAATGATAATGGCGCCTTGCTAGGTCGCAGCAAATGACGTAGCTGAAGGCTATGCTAACTATCGTCTCGGCAAATGAGAGCGTAATTTGTCAGTGAACCATCGCTAGCAAAGTCGGCTGTACAACTGGGGCGAGTGCTAGGAAGTCTCTCTAGACCTGCCGTGTGGCGGCGCTCGGTCTGCAATCACTGACAGTGGCGACACGCGGGTCCGACATATACTAACGGACCGCGGCCGATTTAAAGGCTACCACCTAGCAAGTGTGGTGTCTGGCGGTGACACCACATAAGGCACGATATATATCCTTCAGTTATAATAAATATTTGTTCTGGAAATATTGAATGTGCTCATTCCAATCATCTTATCAGTATTATTTTCATTTTAATTATGCATTTTGCTAAGATTACAGACAGCAAGATCAGCAGTCCAATGCGCGTGTTACGTTAAAAAAACTGTTTTATCGTCTCCTTGCATCAACTTCAATATTGAATTCCCCTTTTTTGTGATGTTACAGTTGTTTTCGCGCCCTTAAGAACTTTCTGTTCCCTTAGGAAATTGTTTCGTCATAACAATAACTTCACAACTGGTTATGATCGTATCTACGATCATGAAGTAATTAGAAAAGCGACAATGCAATTTCTTAATCAATAGTACCCTAGCTGTGACTGCTTCAAGCCACGCGAAACTGCCAGTAAAGACTATTCACATTTCATAATGCAATATCTTATGACAATGGTCAATCCATGATTCTTACGCCAGTTGTGATTGATAAAACAGTAAATGAAATCTCAAATTCCAACTTTTCCATTTAATATCATCACTTTAATTATATTACATCACACACTGAGCCCACATAGTTTCATGAAGTTCCGATAGATGGCGGCGCTATACATAGCCTTCAAAACGACGTCTGTAACGGCGGTGCGTTCCGTGTAAAGAACGGCCATTCAGTTTCTGTTGGCAGAAAACCAGAGCGTCGCAGACATCCAAAGGCGCTTGCAGAATGTCTATGGAGACCCGGCAGTGAACAAAAACATAGTGAGTCGTTGGGAGAGGTTCTTGTCATCATCACAATGAGGTCGCGCAAATCTGTCCGTTCACCCGCCTGCCTTCCGACAGCCTGAAATGTTGGAACGTCAGGACACTCTCACTCGAAGTGATCGAACGTTTCTGCTGGTAGTGCTGACATACTCGCCCGTCGTTGGGAGTCCTTAAATATGTCCGCCGACTGGGTTCCTCGCCACCGAACAAAGACCATAAAGAACAACGAAGGACTATCTGTGCGGTACTGCTTGCGCGTTGAGAGCCTGATTCTTATTACTTTTTTGTCGTACAGCTTCACGGGCCATGTTTTGGTTTCATAATTTCCAACTGGAAATAAAACTGCAATCCACGAAGTGACGGCAGACCACGTCCCCTCCGAAAGAAACATTCAAAGCCGCACCATCAGCCGGTAAAGTCATAATGACGCCCTAATCGCTTGAATCTGCTAGTCTATTCAGATAAGAATATTGCAGAGTATTTTCTTTTTCTGTATTTCTTGGCTTTACTGGAGTCCGAAAAGAATCAAAAAGTAACTGCACCGTTCGTCCATCACGGTTTCTTTGGGTGAGCATGAGAGTTTCACGGAATTTCTCAACGAACTGCAGTGCGCTACGGCGAGCCACTGTCATGTTTCTATAGGCGACCGCTACATAACGCTACTAAGATACGTCAGTACCGTTGTTTTAAAATTCAACACTTGCTGTTAGACCAACACAAAGCTCGAAGTTTTCAGACTAGTTTGTTTATGGCGAGCACTTGAATATTGTACAGAAAACAACATATTTAAGAGATGGTTTTCGTCGGATGATGTTATCATAAGGGCCCAACTCAGCAGCGATGCCACGTACCGCATCATTCAACTTCTGGCTGTCAATTAAACAATACTCATGAGAAGACTGTTTGCAACTGGTCGAAAGAATTTTGTCATATTACTGCTTCTGTCAGTAATGAATTTGCCAAGGTCGATCAAAGTCCGTTGTTGTTCCAAAGAAGAATATGTACTAAAGGAAAAAAATCACAACACCAAAAAATAATTAATGTAGACAATGACATTTTTGGAATATGTTCGTCTAGGTGATATATTTAAGTAATTAACATTGTAAGATCACAGGTTAATGTAAGCGCCAGATAAGCCATTACAATTCTGGAATCCTGGTACATTAATAATCGGTGTAACACAACACAACACAACATAACCTAAAACAGATGTAAGGTGTCAAACAAATAATACACCTTACATTGAATTCCTGAAACATTTCCGGTTAATTCGATATGTCACATGACATAGGTATGTGAAAATGAACAAATTATTGATAGACAAAGCGAACAAACAAGCCACCATCTCATGAATATAAACCACTAATACGCCCACTAGTAATTGCATGCAAGTAATTTCCCAGACCCGAGCTACGAGACACGGTTCTGAGGGAAGGAGAACTTCACAACACCAACGCCCGCCTCAATGTTAGGCCGAAACCCACACAAATGGCTCTGAGCACTATGGAACTCAACTTGTGAGGTTATCAGTCCCCTAGAACTTAGAACTACTTACACCAAACTAACCTAAGGACATCACACACGTCCATGCACGAGGCAGGACTCGAACCTGCGACCGTAGCGGTCACGCAGTTCCAGACTGTAGCACCTAGAAGAAACCCACACAGCGGGACATCTAGCGGACACAGTGAGACGCTGGAGCCACTGCGCAGGCCGTCGGGAAAAGTCGCCCTTGTCCCTATTTTTAATGACGACCCTTCAAAAAGCCTTTCCACAGGAACATGGCTAGAGATGGTAGATAACCGTCCAGAGAAACCAAACTCAAAACATTGGTGACTCACTATAGTCATCTGTGCTTAAACTCGCCTGAAAGAAAAAGCTGCTTATCTCAGTATTACGTAGTTAAACTCTGCCATAGGGAAGAAAAGATGCCTGTGATACGTTACAAAAGCTCTAGTGTGTGGAATTATAACATGTACAAACACTCTGATTGGCCAGAAAGAAAACACGTGGCCACCAGCTTTGATATATGCAAATGTAGACAGAGAAATTCGCTCTTTCTCTTGCAGCAAATCGTCAGTGTTTGAACAAGGCGACTCGCGCTTTGCTGAGACAATTGCGAGAGTCATTACGTGAACACTTGTTCACAGGCTCGTCTTACTCGTAAGGAGCTAAACTGTACAGTCTCCTATTATGGAGAATAGCACCAAGCACTGACAGTTACCGCCTGCGAGCGATTTCAGGGCAACAACGTACGCGCTATTCCAGCCAAATGGCGTGAACCATGACAATTAACTTAGCTAGGGAACAACTAGGAGTCTCGGCTTCACCGAAGCCTTAGGAAATGCATCAGACTGGTGTTCAACAGTCGAGAGACATTTAGAGTAGATTCTGAGATTCACAGCTCGCGCCGACAGCCGCCACTGCCGCCGCCGATGAAATGTAAACACGCGCGCTCTCGCTACGCCAGCAAGTGATACTTAATTGACACTCAGCACTGCGGTCGTCACCGTCTCTCCTACTCTTTTTGTACATTCAACCATAACCTGTAGTTAAATATATTCACGATTGTCGGACTTAATTGCGGCAGAAACGCGAGATATCCGATTTAACAAAAAAAATGGTTCAAATGGCTCTGAGCACTATGGGACTCAACTGCTGAGGTCATTAGTCCCCTAGAACTTAGAACTAGTTAAACCTAACTAACCTAAGGACGTCACAAACATCCATGCCCGAGGCAGGATTCGAACCTGCGACCGTAGCGGTCTTGCGGTTCCAGACTGCAGCGCCTTTAACCGCACGGCCACTTCGGCCGGCTTCCGATTTAACGAAAAGAATTCGTCAGCCAGTGTAGGGTGCTTTATACCCTGAAATTATTGAATTGTTTTTATTGTGTACTTATTCCTGATTGCTCTTTACCAAACCCCATCCCTTAGTTTGTTATTTTAAAGTGCATTTTTAGCTTAATTTGTATCTCTTGCCCCACTTGTATTTAATATATTTGTATTTTATAGAACCCCAGACATGGTCATCAACCATCTTACTATTAAGGAAACTTAGAATAATCAGGAATTTCGCTTCATAGCTGGAAAAACCCAATATCAATATTTTGTCATCCAGTACGTACTGTAAGTATGATATTATGAAGTCAAGTGTACAGAAAAAGTAAACCTTTATAACGAAACTCTAAGATTTTAATTTTTGCTAACATATAGTTACACCTGAACCCATACCCTAATTTCTGTTAATGATAACGTTTGTTGTACAGGGAGTGTAGTGGAACTGACATCGAGATCATTGCATCAATGTCCATACTGCAACACCCTTCTGAACTCTGCATGCGTGAGATGGTATCTTCCTAAATTGCAGGCCGCGGGTTCAACACCAAATTCCTAAAACTCTCACAGAGCGTCCTTGGGCAACTGTGGTAAGAATACATATCGCAACCAGCCCCATACATATTAGACGGAATTAAGAAATAATACAGTAAGCAGCTTCATAGGCCGGCCGCGGTGGCCGAGTGGTTCTAGGCGCTCAGTCCGGGACCGCGCGACTGCTTGCTACGGTCGCAGGTTCGAATCCTACCTCGGGCATGGATGTGTGTGATGCCCTTAGGCTAGTTAGGTTTAAGTAGTTCTAAGTTCTAGGGGACTGATGACCTCGCAAGTTAAGTCTCATAGTGTAGAAAAAAAAAAAAAAGCTTCATGATAAAATATTTGATTAGTGCAAAGAAAGAGTTTACTGGAGACAGAAATAGAATGAAAACCCGAATTTATACATACTTGCTTCATTCATCACTTGGTATCTTGGAGTATTTTATGAGAGCAACAAGTTGAATGTAGAAATATCGTTGTTCCGATATTACTCCCAGCAACTCTGATCCTAGATTTTGTTCAGAAGTGTTTATCATTCAGGATATTTAGTGTCACTCAACACCGTTACAATCTAACTTTTGCTAATTGCCACACAATCAATTGTCAGACAATTCCAATAGTCGGAATTCTGTTACTATGTTCGATCTGAACATTTCACAGATAACCGAATAGTTAATACATGTCAGCAGAGTATATCTGTCTACTTGCTCCCTGCATAGCACTGATTCCAACAAACTGATACACTTAACCACGTAGTCGGGCCGGCCAGAGTGGCCGAGCGGTTCTAGGCGCTTCAGTCTGGAACCGCGCGACCGCTACGGTCGCAGGTTCGAATCATGCCTCGGGCATGGATGTGTGTGATGTCCTTAGGTTAGTTAGGTTTAATTACTTCTAAGTTCTAGGGGGCTGATGACCTCAGCTATTACCATAGTGCTCAGAGCCATTTGAACCACGTAGTAACAAACATATAACTTCAAAGTTATTTTCGATATTTGTATAAGAGTATGTGAATGGTGCGTGTGTCTCCTTGCTGATCCCATGCAGTCGCTTGAGGAAAGCAAGCCAAAAGATGATTTCATAGATATTTTCATTTATGTTTGAAAAAATGGTTCAAATGGCTCTGAGCACTATGGGACTTAACTTCTGAGGTCGTCAGTCCCCTAGAACTTAGAACCTAACTAACCTAAGGACATCACACACATCCATCCCCAAGGCAGGAATCGAACCTGCGACCATAGCGGTCGCGCGGTTCCAGACTGAAGCGCCTAGAACCGCTCGGCCACTCTGGCCGGCATTTATGTTTGACGTATCATATGTTAAGCTGAATCGGTCAAAAAGGAAGGTGGTAATCTGCATTAATGTCGATCAGAAAGTTTTTCTTGATGGCGCTTTGTGCATTAAAGTGCTACGTTCTGGTGACAGCGTAGTGATCGTTTACTATCGGTGCGTAATAGACATCGTGGGCAGAATACTGGATTTGACAGTACTAATTATTTACACGGGACGCTTGATGACTAACATCGACGATTTTTGAACTTAACTAACAGTTGTAAAGGAACCTGAATTAATTCAGATGCAGCCATGAGAACCAGAAAAAGGCAGTAGTTAGGTCCGTTTTATTTCCTGTAAATTCGTTTACAGGGTGTTTGTAAATCCCCGTTACAGATTTCTAGGACATGTAGAGAGAAGTAAGTAAATATTATTATGAATAGGAACCAATGTCCAGAAACGTATCGTTTCCGTGCTACAGACGTTTGAAAATTTGCTTGCTAGGTAGGTTTGCAACAGGATAGTCATAATGGGGTGTGCTTACGTCGGACTGACTGATATCATTTGACATCTGTCCTATCTCTCAGACCTGGTTTGAGCCTTATTCGCATGTCTGTGCGTGTTAGAGGTGGAAGGAGTGCTGGAGGTGGTATGGATGTTGTTGTTGGTCATCCACAAGGTACCACACGGGGCTGGGAGCAACATCCATTGCACGCCCAATTGCTCGTGTTCTCGTTGACGGGTTCTCTCCAACATGATGCTGTATGGCCTCTTCCAATTCTGGCGTGCGGCATCTCCTTGGAGCACTAAAGTCACGTTTGAAGACGGTGAATACCCCTTTCTCGAAGCCGTTGTGTAATTGCAGCAAAAAGTATATGCGATGGAGGAGGACGTTGAGCATAACCATTTTGATAATGGCGACGAGCAGCTCTTCCATTACCGTGAGCTTCGCCGTACGAAAGGATCATGTCGGTATATTATGCAAACGTGTATTCAACCTTGTTGCTCCAACACTGATTGATATCTTAGTTCCTAATAGGAACTCCTCCAGATCTCTAGCGAACGATCGATTTGGGCACGCATGTATGAAGTGCTCAACAGTTTGTCGTTCTACACCACTGTCACAGCTTGGTCATGTTATTAATCGACATTTGTACATTGAGTCAATACATCTTCCGCTGTTTATCCTTATTCTATTGAGTGCAGAGCAGATCTTGCGATGCTCCTCAAATCTTAGAATCCTAGACACGTAGTCGAGATGCAGGGCGTCTTCAGCTGTTATGGAGTAGCATTGTTCTGTCAGTTTTCTGTCCGTCGGCCTGTTGTTATTGCCCCTTGTAAGACGGGTGATGAGAACGAGGTCTGTTTTTATTGAGTACAGGAATATCTTCACGTATAGAAAGGTAAGGATTACCAGCTATTTTGATAAATTCCCCATTGAGAGAAGTTTCACGACGCAAAAACGGGGGAGCAATATGGTTGAGTATAGGCAGTCATAATGCTGGGGTATTTCAGATTGTTACTGTACATGATTCGAATAATCTGGTTGAGCTGTGTATCGACGAGTGTAGCGTATGGACTGTTTATCCAAACTGCACCGCAGTATTCTACCACAGGGTACACCAATCCAAGAGCAGATGTCCATAGTGTTAGAGCTGATCTCCATGTTGTCCCACTGAGTTGCAGCAAGGTGTTGTTTCTTGACTTCATTTTGGCGGCAGTTTTCAGCAAGGGCTCTTTCAAGCAGAGCGTCCTGTTAAGAGTGACCCTCAGATATCAAGGATTTTTGTTGGGGTATAGCTGTTTCCGTTCAATATATCTTTACTACTTTGTTTGCGAGCTTGTTGTTGAGGTGGAAGCCAGTGACTTCTGTCTTGGCAGCACTTGGCTGTAACCTCCAGTCACAGATTACTCGCCAATAATTTGTATGTCTTCAGTCAAGACAGACTCGTTAATGCCCAGGTGTCTGTAAGTCGCAGAAAAAGCGTTGTCGTCAGCATATCCAAATTTCCTTGACGTCTTAGGCATCTCTGCTATACAGAGTGAAAACAGAAGAATGAATAGCACTGATCCTAGTAGAATGCCGTTATTACATAACATTGATGAGGTTTCCAATTTTAAGACATGGTATGACTCTTAAAAGTTTGAATATAACCCTCTGCCCCCCCCCCCCCCAAGTTTAACGAGCTGTTGTTAGATCCGTAAACACAGTTGACGTCTTGTAAACGTTTTGTAATCTTGCTTCAACAAAAGTTATCAGTGAGAGAATCTAGTCGGTGCAGCTGTGGTTTGCGCGAAATCCTGCCTGTTCTGGAAAAAGATTCTGGAAAATTTTGTGTCTGATTCTGTTATAAGACATTCGTTTCAAAAATTTATATACAGTGTTAAGTAGAGCAACGGGTCGGTAGTTTATCTGTTTCTCATTTGGTTTACCTGGCTTTAGGATAACTATGATTTTTGTGCTCTTTTCAAATCATTGGGTATGTTACCAATTTGGAGGATAACAGTATAGAACGCTGCTAGTCAAATTTTTACATGCTTCCCACTGTGGATGAGGAATTCTGAATGGATGCCGTCATAACCAGGTGTCTTCCCCGTTTCCATTTCTTTGAGAACTGTGGTTATTTCCTCACCGCTGAATTGTCTGGAGTAATCTGACTCAGGGTTATAGGCTGTTTTGAGAGCCATCAATTCCTTTTTTAACTTCATTATATGTGACTTAATCTTAGGAGCACTAGAAGTAGTCACAACGTTATTTGCAATTTGCATGGGAGTAGCAGCTTCCTTCGTACGGTCTGGTGGATTGGCACTTCTGAGTTTTCTCAGCAGGGACCAGACTTTTCTGCTTCAGGTGCAGAAGTCTAAGGCCTCAACTGTTTCAGTCCACTGGATATGACCAGCTGAGTCGACACTGTGCGAAAGTTCGTCACCTATTTTCATAGACGTTGTTATCGCGAAGCTGTTTGTACGAAGTTACGCGCTTCTCGTCCATTCAGATACATATTCCTTTCGAAAGCTCCTTGGGATACACCTCTTTGCTGTGGATAGTATAGCTCCTATATATCTCTATATTGTTGGGATCCATCCCACATATTTGTCAAGATTTTCGGAAAAAGCAGACCAGTCGGCTCTCTTTAAAGTCGCCTCTGGGTCTGGGAAATGACATTATGACAGGTATGCTGGTACATAATTCGAGAACTGATGGGCGATGTTGGCTGAGCGGGGTGTCATCCAGGACTTTCCCTGACACTGGTAACGGCAGGCCATTGTTGTCAGAGGACACAAAACATAAATCAGAATTGTGACCCGCTCTCAAGGCTCAGGAACGAAATGTGCACCGCTCTTTAGCATCAAAAGCAAGATGGAGATTATTTCTTCACATCGTTCAACCTGCATTGTTCCCGTTTACATCGTTACGTTCGTATTTCCATAGTCCATGATGGCTGTTGAAGTCTCCAAAGTATGCCGTAGGGTGATCACGAGGATTTAGTACATATGCTGACCATATAGTTCCTGGTGGTTTATACACTGCTGGCCATTAAAGTTGCTACACCACGAAGACGGGCTACAGATGCGAAATTTAACCGACAGGAAGAAGATGCTGTGATATGCAAATCATTAGCTTTTCAGAGCATACACACAAGGTTGGCACCGGTGGCGACACCTACAACGTCCTGACATGAGGAAAGTCTCCAACCGATTTCTCATACACAAACAGCAGTTGACCGGCGTTGCCTGGTGAAACGTTGTTGTGATGCCTCGTGTAAGGAAGAGAAATGCGTACAATCACGTTTCCGTCTTTGATAAAGGTCGGATTGTAGCCTATCGCGATTGCGGTTTATCATATCGCGACATTCCTGCTCGCTTCAGTCGAGATCCAATGACTGTTAGCAGAATATGGAATCGGTGGGTTCAGGAGGGTAATACGGAACGCCGTACTGGATTCCAACGGCCTCGTATCACTAGCAGTCGAGATGACAGGCATCTTATCCGCATGGCTGTAACGGATCGTGCAGCCACGTCTTGATCCCTGAGTCAACAGATGGGGACGTTTGCAAGACACAACAACCCTTGACGCTGCATCACAGACAGGAGCGCCTGCGACGGTGTTCTCAACGACGAACCTGGGTGCACGAATGGCAAAACGTCATTTTTTCGGATGAATCCAGGTTGTGTTTACAGCATCATGATGGTCGCATCCGTGTTTGACGACATCGCTGTGAACGCACATTGGAAGCATGTATTCGTCATCGCCATATTGGCGTATCACCCGACGTGATGGTATGGGGTGCCATTGGTTACACGTCTCGGTCACCTCTTGTTCGCATTGACGGCACTTTGAACAGTGGACGTTACATTTTAGATGTGCTACGACCCGTGGCTCTACCCTTCATTCGATCCCTGCGGTCCTGTACGGACCTCTCTGCATACAGAAAATGTTCGACTGCTGCCCTGGCCAGCACATTTTCCGGCTCTCTCACCAACTGACTCATCACAATACGCCAATCGCTACTCTTGATGAACTGTGGTATCGTGTTGAAGCTGCATGGGCAGCTGTACCTGTACACGCCATCCAAGCTCCGTTTGACTCAATGCCCAGGCGTATCAAGGCCATTATTACGGCCAGAGGTAGTTGTTCTGGGTACTGATTTCTCAGGATCTATGCACCCAAATTGCGTGAAAAAGTAATCACATGTCAGTTCTAGTATAATATATTTGTCCAATGAATACTCGTTTATCATCTACTTTTCTTCTTGGTGTAGGAATTTTAATGGCCGGTAGTGTAGAAAATCACAATAGTTATTTAAGGAATTATGACACTGACTTCGTGGATATTATTCGTGGTGCTGAGTAGAGATAGTGTGGGTCTTTTCTATATCTTTCCGAATGTACGTTGCTGCACCATAAACCATGTCATATGTGGCACCAAGTAAATAAAAACCAGGTATTTCACCTCTTTAAAGCAAGCTGCTCTTCACTTTCTATACGAATTTCCTGGATGGTTACCAAATCAATTTCGTTCTCATCTAGTATCTTGTGTGGAATTTGATATTTTGCTTTACGTATGCCTTCAGTGTTCAGTAGGCACATTTTAACACTGGGAACAAATTTTCTGTACAGATGGTCCTTAAAAGGGTCGTTGCTCTGCTTTGTCATATCGACTTTGTATGGCAGATACCGTTTGTATGCCACGAAATCACTGTGATCGTCTAGCGCCAATTGGGCACCAATGTCTAATAACTTTTCTCCATTACCGAAACTGCTGTATACGGTCGCAGGTTCGAATCCTGCCGCGGGAATGGATGTGTGTGATGTCCTTAGGTTAGTTAGGTTTAAGTAGTTCTAAGTTCTAGGTGACTGATGACCTTAGATGTTAAGTCCCATAGTGCTCAGAGCCATTTGAAGCATTTATTTTTGAAACTGCTGTATGCTAAAATTCGTAATGTGAACCACTTCTGCGAAACTTCTATGCACAAAAACTGCTTCCAGCAGTGACCATGTTACAATACAAGCCCTCATGCAGTCACTTTCGTCCTCCATAAGTTGGCAGCGAGGGCGCGCGGTCTCTGTCTGGCCGCAGCTGGCAGACATAAAGCTGCGCTGCAGCGAGCCGGAACGATGGTTGCCTGTGGGGCACACGGCGCCTGCTGGCAGAGCCGCGACCCCGTGAAGACGAATGCCTCTGCGGCTGGCTGCACTGGCACGTTACTCCTTAGACAGAAGGGCAGCAGGGGGAAGTGTTACCGTCACGACTCCTCCACAGGCACTCGTGGGAAGGCCTGCAGAAAACTCGTGTGCAAAACTTAAGGACGAAAGTAACTTTTGCATGATGTGTCTATGCCAAGTAATGTATCTCGATGCCCGCCCAGTTAGCCGTGCGGTCTGACGCATGGCTTTCCGGGTTGATAAGGAGCGTCTGGTCCCCGGCACGAATCCACCCGGCGGACTTGTTTCGAAGTCCGGTGAGCCGGCCAGTCTGTGGATGGTTTTCCGGCGGTTATCCACCTGCCTCGGCGAATGCGAGCAGGTTCCCCTTATTCCTCCTTAGCTACACTATGTCGGCGATTGCTGCGCAAACAAGTTCTCCACGTAGGCGTACATCACCATTACTGGCTGACTCTGAGCACTATGGGACTTAACTTCTGAGGTCATCAGTCCCCTAGAACTTAGAACTACTTAAACCTAACTAACCTAAGGACATCACACACACCCGTGCCCGAGGCAAGATTCAAACCTGCGACCGTCGCGCGATTCCAGACTTTAGCGCCTAGAACCGATCGACTACCCCGGCCGGCACCACCATTACTCTACACGCAAACGTAGGGGTTACACTCGTCTGGTGTGAGACGTTCCCTGGGAGGGTCCACCGTGGGCCGTACCGCACAATAACCCTGAAAGATTGGTTCGGTGTGGAGCGGCAGAGGGGTGAAGAGGACTGCGGTAGTAGTCGTGGGATTGTGGACCACTACGGCTGCGGCGGGGACGGAGCCTCTCTGTCGTTTCTTGGCACTCGGTTAACACAGAATACAATACAATACAACATATCTCGATAAACTTGCACTAAACATAGAAAGAAAACCTACAGTATAGTACAGAAGTAACTGAATGAAATGCGCGATGAGACGAACAAAAAGTACGCTTTCATTCAAGATAATAATTACACTAGTGGTAGCGCAATTTATGATGGTCTCCTGGTCATCACAAAAGGTGGGATTTGGCTCTTAATAGGGCGTGAGATCACCACAGAAAGCAAAGCATGTTCTGCAACGTGCTCCCACGCTGGTCAGAAGGTTGGTAACAATTCTTGTGAAAGGCGTTTGACAGGTGCTGGCGTTTGACAGGTGCTGGATTGTCGATGTTTCATGTGGACGTGCTGCAGTGTATTTCCCCAACACGCCTCACACATGCTCGACGGTATTTGAGTAGGGTGTAATGGGCAAGTCAGTCCATTCACTGAACATTTTGCGTTCCCAGAACTCCTCCACCTGCGGTGTTCGATGCGTTCGCGCGTTGTCAGGGCTGAATACACGACTGAAAGGCTCAGATGGTGATACAGTACAGTGTCACGATAACGTTGATCGGTGAGTGTACCGCGTTCAAAGATCTGAAGGTCAGGAAGTCGATCTAACATTATACCTCACCGCATCGTAATACCTTGAGAGTCAAAACGATCATGTTCAGCAGTGCTGTACGTTCCCTCATATGGGAAGAGGTGGGAACACGTGATGTACCCACGAACGTTGTGCAACACGACTGTTTTAAATGTGCAGGTGCTATGCTGTGGAGACGTATAATGTTGCATGGACGTACTAACCTATAAATTTTTGAACACGATAGAGTCTCCGATCAATGTTATTGTGACATTGTTGCCCTTCCTTACGGGCAACATTTCAGGGGTGTATTCGGCCCTGTCTTCATTTCTATAGACGGCAATGCGGGAACGCATCGAACAGCGCAGGATGAGGAACTCTTGGAACTAGAGCATCACCGAATAGTCTGGGCTGCCCGTTCTGCCGACTTAAATCCCATGTATCTTGTGTGGGCTGCGCTGGGGAGGCGTACTGTAGCATTTCTACATGCACCAACGACCATCCAGCAGTTGTTACCCGCCCTGGTGGAGGAATGGAATGCCCTACCGCAAGAACTCCTTAGTAGCCTTGTCGTGAGCATGGGAGCACGTTTCAGAGCGTGAACTGCCGTTCATGACGGTCACGCAGCCATTAAGAACCATGTCGCGCCTTTTGTAATGTCCAGAGTATCATCATGAACAGCGGTTACTTCAATGTCATTGCGGTCTTTGAATGAAAGTGTAATTTCAGTTCGTCTTATTGCGTATTGCTTTCAGTTACCTTCTATACTACCGAGCGCGGGAGCGCAGTAATTACCACACTGGGCTCGCATTCTGGAGGACGTCGGTTCAGACCCACGTCCGGCCATCCTGATTTAAGTTTTCCGTAATTTCTTCCTAATCGCTTCAGCCAAATGACGGGATGGTTCCTTTGATAGGGCACGGCCGATTTCCCTCCCGAGCCTTCCCTAATCCTACGGGACTGATCACCTCGCTGTTTCGTCCCCTCCCCCAAATGAACCAACCAACCAACCTTCTGAGCTAGACTATACCAGTTCTTTCTAGGTATAGTTAAAACTTCATCGAGCTGTGTTACTTGGCCGTGACATATCATGCTAAAGATACTTTCGTCGTTATATCTTGCGCAGTACTGTATTTGCGTTTTGTTTCCGTCGATAGGGTACATAACCAGAAAGCAGAAACTTGTGGTCTTCCTCACTGAAGATCATCCTTCAATCTATTGACTAAAATCAGGAACCATAACACTAATTGGCGGTAATGAAGGGGGTTGGAATTTGCCATCGTGCAGACATCACAAACCGTGCCAAATGTATGCTTTCGCGAAGTACTCTTAGCCAGGAAAGGGGTGTCACTGCAGTAAGCAATATCATTTCGTGAACTTCGCACGGCTGTCCCAGAACACATAACACTGCGAGGCTCTCGTGTAACACATATACAGTTAAAAGAAACTGTATCATTCACAGAGGGAACACGAGACACAATAACCATTTATAATTAAATAGTAGATCCTCAATCCTACTACATCAAAATAATTAATATGTATAACAGATTCCGGTGTGAGATGCATTGAGAGCATCTTAACCCAGAAAGAAGTGACTTACTCGTCCCACCGATTCCCTTAATGTTCAGCAGTCTGGCGCCTTAAACTAATAGGATCAATAGAAGAGGTAAAGAGGATCCAACGAAGGGCGGTGCGTTTCGTCACAGGATCGTTTAGTAGGCGCAATGGCGTGACAGGAATGCTCAACACTCCAGTGGCAGACGCTGCAAGAGAGGCGATGTGCATCATGAACCGGTTTAAAGTTTAAAAATGGTTCAAATGGCACTGAGCACTATGGGACTTAACATCTGACGTCATCAGTCCCATAGATTTAGAACTACTTAAACCTAACTAACCTAAGGACATCACACACATCCATGCCCGAGGCAGGGTTCGAACCTGTGACCGTAGCATTTAAAGTTTAATTTCCGAGAAAGTACAGTCCGAGAAGATTTGGGAAACATATTATTTCCTCGTATTTACGTTTCGCGAAACGAACACAAAATTAGAGTTCATACGCACCTTCGCCGACAACAAATTCTTCCCATGCGCCATTTGCCAATGGGTCGCGGAAGGTCGAAGAGATTGTGGTTGCAGAAGTACCCTCCTCCACACATCATATTGTGGATTACTGTATGGAGATATAGACAAAGATGCAGCAGATTCTATTTTCAGTGGCCTCCACTCTGAAACAAAAAAAAACGAGAAAGAAAAACAATAAACACTGTCCGAATATGCGTTGGAGTCTCAACGGTGCCTACCGGCCCTCGGGCGTAATCGCATGAGGATATGGAGGGGCATGTGCCAGCACACCACTCTCCCAGCCGTTGTCAGTTTTCGCGACCAGTGCCGGTACTTCTCAATCAAGTAGCTCCTCAATTGGCCTCACAAGGGCTGAGTGCACCCCGCTTGCCAACAGCACTCGGCAGAACCGGACGGTGACCCACCCAAGTGCTAGCCAAGCCAGACAGCTCTTAACTTCGGTATCTGACGGGAATCGGTGTTACCACTGCAGCAAGGCCGTTGACAAAAAACAGGTCACCAAGCCTTATATCTTCTACTTTAAACATTTGTACATTATCATGTATTGTTTTGGTTACTACTGGAAATAAAAATATGTAATAAACAGTTAAATGAAATAAACGAAGAGAAGTAGGAGACATTACAACAGATGGAGAAATCAAAACATAGGAGATGTGTCGCGTACTATCATCATCAGCCATTTCTAACATAATGAGTCTTCGTCAAGTGACACCTAAGCCACGCACTGGACATTGTCGTTCCATCGGCCGTACGTCCACATGTTGTTGCTGTTGCCTTCAGTCCGAAGACTGGTTTGTTGGGGCTCTCCGTGCTGGTCTATTCTGTGCAGTCCTCTTGATCCCTCCGTAACTACCGCAACCTACACGCACTTGAACCTACTTAAGCCGTCGTCACACGAAATGTGCATTCGAACATCAACGTTGAGCATGCCGAGTTTCTGACGCCATGGTGTGGAAAAAGCACGTTGAGGACCCTTTCCGAACGTGTAGAGCAGTATCAAGCATGCTAGATATTTTGAACATAAGTTTAAACGTAGACCAAGGAGGTGTAAGAATCCCATCTACGTCACATCTCTTTCCAGTGCACAGTCTGGAGTACGTCCTATGAATATACGCTATTTCGAAGCATCAGAAAAATGATATCTCAAAAACCCGTGGTTAATTTGCACGATTTGTTGTGGTGTAATGACTGCAGATGTCACAGAGGCAGTTATATACTTTTCGTATTGTATCCTGCTTGCTATGAAAGTATGCCATTTCAGGGCAAAGGCACAAGGAAGACTGACCAAAAGCACATTTTTCCTGCTAGGATTTCTTGTAATTAAATGTCACTTAATAATATATCTGCGACAAAAGCCTTCAGAAGATAATAACATACAAAGGAAGGAAATATGCAAATTCAGTGTAGCATAATGAACAGACATGCAGAGTTACAAATTGGTGCATGATACTTTGCAGGTTCACTTCTTACGCCTTACGATTTTTTTTAATCACCTTCGCGTTTTCTAGTAGATTCTGAAACTTTCCTATTAATTTAATGTAAGTATACTCTATAATATTCGATGTTATGTAAAAATAAGTGCGCTCTCACTCTCTCTCTCTCTCTCTAGAGTGTGTTTGTTCTATTGGCTTTATCTCCAAGAGAGCTTGCACTAATTGCAGTGAGATATTTTGCAGTTTCTTGTTTAGTCTTGTATTTCGCAGGTTCTATAGATTATGCTACTGAATAGACACAGTTATCAAATGAGAACGACTTTAGGGTTTTACTAAAATCTGAGAACGGTGAAATAAATTTTATCTTACGTGACAGATTGTTGTAAATTTGCATCGCACTATTTGTAATAGAATTTTTACAAGCTGATGACCTTTTAATATTTAACTTTCTTGTCACACGTTTTGGAGATTTATTTATGTATACTAAAGGCAGAATAACATGACTAACGTGTGGATAAGGGAGTAAATGTGCGTTTTAATAGAGATGACGTAGGAATTTTACACCGGCCATTTCGTAACAAACTATGTCATTTGCAAGCCAGATACAGCCGGCAGCTGCTGCTGGAGCGCGCTGCAGTCGCACACATCACATTGAGACACACTACCGTATGCACAAGGCACATCGTTCCTGAGCATTCAGCACCACGTTGAACGCGGCACGCTCGACATGGGCGTTCGAATGCATGGTCCGTGTGCCGACGGCTTTACTATAAGTCCAGCTTCTTGTCTCCAGCTACAATTTCTGTCGCCCACCCCTCCCACCTGCCCCACATTTCCTCCATTACTGGCAAATGACAGCTTCTTGATGCTTCAGGATCCCTCCTGTCAACTGAGCGTTGAATCAGGTTGTGACATAAATTTCTGTTTCCCTATTTTCATTCAGTACCTCCTCCTTAATTATTCGAACCGCTCATCTAGTCTTCAGTATTCACCTGTAGCACGACATCTCAAACGCTTCCATGCTCTTCTTCTCTGAACTGCTCCTCATCCACATGTCACTTCCAACTGAAGTTGAACTCTGTATCATCCTTCCGCTTTTAGCGATCACCCCCTCCTCCAGACGGCAGTATATAAAGAGCCCCCGTCTACAGTGGAGTCTAAATTAACCTGCGTCCAAAAACATACGTTTTTCATATTAGGTCCATTGTGGTGCCACCTGGTGCCAGATACCAATATCAGCGACCTCAGTAGTCGTTAGATATCGTGAGAGAGCTGAATGGGGGCTCCGCGGAACTCACGGACTTCGAACGTGGTCAGGTGATTGAGTGTCACTTGTGTCATACGTCTGTACGCGAGATTTCTATACTCCTGAGCATCCCTAGGTCCACTGTATCTTATGTGATAGTGAAGTGGAAATGTGAAGGGACACGTACAGCACAAAAGCGTACAGGCCGACCTCATCTGTTGACTCACGGAGACCGCCGACTGTTGAAGAGCGTCGTAATGTATAATAGGCAGACATCTATGCAGACCATCACATAGGAATTCCAGACTGCAAGTACTAAGACAGTTAGGTGGCAGGCGGGAAACTTGGATTTCATGGTCGAGTGGCCACACATCACGCCGGTAAATGCCAAACGACGCCTCGCTTGGTGCGAGGAGCGTCAACATTGGCGACTGAACAGTGTAAAAATGTTGCATGGAGTCACGGATCACGGTACACAATGTGTCTGTCCGATGTCCGGGTGCGGATATGGCGAATGCCCGGTGAACGTCATCTGCCAGCCTGTGTAGTGCCAACAATAAAACTCGGAGGCGGTACTATTATGGTGTGGTCGTGTTTTTCATGGAGGGGGCTTGCACCGCTTGTTGTTTTGCGTGGCACTATCACAGCACAGGCTCTCATTCATGTTTTAAGCACCTTCTTGCTTCCCGCTGTTGAAGAGCTATTCGTGGATGGCGATTGCATCTTTCAACACGATCAAGCACCTGTTCATAATGCACGGCCTGTGTCGGATTGGTTACAAAACAATAACATCCATGTAATGGACTGGCCTGCACATAGTCCTGACCCGAATCCTATAGAGCACCTTTGGGATTTTTTGGAACGCCAATTTCGTGCCAAGCCTCACAGACCAACATCGATACCTCTTCTAAGAGCAGCACTCCGTGGGCTGCCATTCCCCAAGGAACCTACCAGCACCTGATTGAACAAATGCCTGCGAGAGTGGAAGCTGTCATCAAGCGTAAGGTTGGGCCAACACCATATCGAAATCCAGCATTACCAATTGAGGATGCCACGGGCTTGTAAGTCATTTTCAGCCAGGTGTTAGGTTACTTTTGAACAGATAGTGTACATTAGAAAGTCAGTCATAAGTTCGGTGGAAGCTTTGCTGGCGTTTTGTTAACACAAAGGAGTGCATGGTACATTAATACTAGAACGGCGGAGTTTCTGACACTCCTAAAACAGCGGAAAGGGGTAATTTTGACCCACATAAAATGTTTTCATATTTGACTTAAACAGGTAATTTGTTTTAGAGTTTTTTAATTCATACCTTTTTTCTAGTAATCACAGTAATTAATTAACACGGTAATTATAACTAAATATTTATTTCAACAACAGAGTCCTCTGTAGTGGACTGTTAAGGCAGCCAGTCCACAGTGAAGTAGCCGAAAGGGCACGCGTCAACTCACGCCGTCTGGCGTTAAGTCTGGAACAGGAGTCGTAATGAATGTGATAAAGAAAAGAACGTAGCTACTAGAACACGTAACTTTTATATTGTCCTTTGGTATACAGCATTCTGGATGATACAAGTGAGACTCTATCTGGAGGTACATGCAACGTTACAAATGGTTAATGGCGCCTTGCTAGGTCGTAGCCATTAACTTAGCTGAAGGCTATTCTAACTGTCTCTCGGTAAATGAGAGAAAGGCTACGTCAGTCTAGTCGCTAGCAAAGTCGTCGTACAACTGGGGCGAGTGCTAGTACGTCTCTCGAGACCTGCCTTGTGGTGGCGCTCGGTCTGCGATCCTGACAGTGGCGACACGCGGGTCCGACATGTACTAATGGACCGCGGCCGATTTAAGCTACCACCTAGCAAGTGTGGTGTCTGGCGGTGACACCACATCCTCCAAATTTATTGTTGCTTATGCTAACAAGTTTTCCAAACGGTAAATTTTCATTTATTAACTATTTGTAGAATCTTCTAGATATGTGCAGTGTATTTGCTACGTGTTTCTCTCGCATGTGTTCTGCACACGGTTTTGTATTACTTTCCACTCCAGTCATTGTAATCTGGCTGGTTCTGAGCACTATGGGACTTAACATCTGTGGTCATCAGTCCCCTAGAACTTAGAACTACTTAAACCTAACTATCCTAAGGACATCACACTAGAGATGGGCAAACTGAAACACGTAACTGTTTCGAAACAAATGAAACAGTACAATGTAATGTTTCGATACGCTGTTTCGAAACAGTGAAACAATTTGTGTTTTGTAATCTAATAAACCTACACATTTTATCACCTTGAATGTCTACTGTATAAGTATGTCCATATAAACACAAATGAGGTGCGAGAGCGCTAATCATGTCGCAGAAAGTATGAAACTATCACTTAGGCGTCTTGGCAGTTTCGTATTTCCTGCAGCAAATGCGCTGCTTTCGTGTCGTGTGACTTTCATACTTTTCAATTGGCTGAGGACAGCCATAGCTGAAGGCAGAAGAACCACCACGAACGGAACTGGAGGTGGGAGCAAACTGCAGAAACAACGGGTATGCTACTGGGGTTCCCACATTCCATTAGTATGGGTAATATACCCATCCTGCTTATTTCCGTGCACACAAAGGGAATCATTGAGGATAATAGGCACAGTCACTATAGACTCACAAATAACGCCAAATAATTCGAATAAATAACGAAATATAACAAAAAAATTTTGTCTTTCAAGGTGTTTCGAACCGTTACTATACATTCACCATGCTTCCTAGTCCTTCCCGTTCACCATTACACTATCAGTGATATGTCAAACAGATGCTTGCAGTTATACCTACATCAAATTTATGTATATGTCTAATAACTGTCACTCTACGCCTTTTTTATTCAAAATGTTGTAGGCTTACTTGCGTTTCTTAATATGATTACAGTACATGAACAGAGAAGAATATGTTATAAAAAAGTGTAATTTAACTGAATGATTTTCACATATTTATTATTTTGAATGTGAATAGTATGCGTTGTTTTATTGTTTGGTTAGTGTTTATAAAGCAGATGTTACGCCATTTCGGAATAGGACAGTCAGCTAGAAACGAAGCTTTATTTTCGGACATCTTAAGCTTCATACTATTGCTTGTCAAAAAGATTTCGACACTCTTGAAAGTGTTTCACGAAGTGGTATGTTGTGTTTCAGTACCTGTGCCGAGCCCGAATCTCGTCCGACACAGAGCGGAATGAAACATCACTGTTTCTATACAATCAGTCCGTTCCAAGCACAGGTAGACTGAAACAGCCTTATTTTGAAACAACGATACAGTTTCTGTGTCTGGCTCGAGATCGAGACAAGGGCGGAATGAAACACCGCTGTTTCGAAACAGTGTACCACAGCCGTTCCGAAACACTGAAACAGTTCCACGTATCGATACACTGTATCGAAACATAGAAACAGTGGCCAAGTCTACATCACACACATCCATGCCTGAGCCAGGATTCGAACCTGCGACCGTAGTGGTCACGCGGTTCCAGACTGGAGCGCCTAGAACCGCACGGCCACACCGGCCGGCCATTGTAATCTACTGGATGTACTTAACACAGGTGATTTCTGTTTTACGCGCAGATTTTCCACACACGGCTTTGTCGCACTTCACACAGATTTCCCTCGTCTTGTTATCTTTGCAGAGGCCTATCTGGCACTTCTCCCCCTTTATAGGTGATTTAAGTTCCGTATCCCCTTCCTTTGTCTGATGTTTTTGCTCTTTGTTCTCTTGAGCTCATTCGTCAGCTAAAGTATGAACTTCCATTTTCTTGTTCCTTACTGTGTTATGGGTAACTCATGCGTTTATTGCCACCATGTTCCAGATGTTTTGTAGAAGACTCGCGCCATCTCCTACCATGCAATGTTTGTAGTATATTTACGGTCATTTGATGAACCACGTCCATTCCATACCTTGTTGCATTGTAGAACACTATCGTTTCAGGCTGCTTCTTTCCTTCCTTGCTTACTGCTGTTTCAGCATACAGTGCACACAGAAGAATAACATTCTTATTATGCTTTCCTTGGTATACAGTCATGGTGCAGTCTGTGTTGACACTATGGTACAGGATGGTTGTGAAGTGTATTTCAGCATCGGGTTTCCTTATTTCAACGGGGATTTCACGAAGAGTCTTGTACAATGTACACGCTAATGAAGTTGTCTTATCTTTGAGTTTCTTAGCAAGATCAAGAGTCGTAAAGAAGTTGTTTGTCGTCACATTTCTCCCTTGATTTACAAATGGCTCCACGAGACGCAGAACGACGTACTCTCTCAATGGTTGATTCTGTCTATGGGTGTCCCCTTTGCCGAAGTATGGGATTGCATTTCATGTATACTTTGTCGTCACATCGACAGCCAACCAGAATTTGAGACCATATTTGTCTGTTTTGTTGGACATCATGATTTGCTGGGTATATTTTCTCGAGGGCGGTAAGAAAGAATACTGTTTTCAATTACCTTTCACCAAATTTCAGAGACAAGAGGTGATTTGTTGGCTGCCAGGCGTTCATCTCGGGTTGATTTTTCATCGAAACAGAGAAATCTGAGAAGCTTCTGATATCCGTGCCTTGGAATAATGTCTTTGATAAAAGTAGGCCCCCAAGAGTGTCGCCAGAGATCATCCACAGACGTACCTTCCGCACAGATGACACCCCGAGCACACGTGGTAGCTATCAGTTTCTCCAGTTCATAAAGTGACACAGTTCTGTCACTGTTTTTTAGTATTTTTCGATCATTTGATACTGTGTATTGCTTCATGAGACGTAGCATTTCTTCGTCAAAAATAAAACGGAATTCTCTGATGACAGAGTCGTCTACTCGTTGATAAGTATGAGACGTGGGACCTCCTTTCTCCTTCAGAACGTTCACAGCCGACCTTCTTTCAGAAGATGAAAAACTGGTCTTTTCTTACACGGTTCCATTCCTAGTAATCATCTTTCTAGACGCTTCCTACCTGTGCCAGCTGTGATGTATGAGATGATAATTGACGTAGATCCGCATATGTATCTTCTTCCACTATTCGCTCCTCGTTCACAATACTTTCATCTTCAGTTGTGTCACGTACGTACTCACTATCTTCATTAGTGAAGTTAATTTCCGATTGGCCGCCCGGTTAGCCGTGCGGTCTAACGCGCGGCTTTCCGGAATGGGAAGGCGCGAATCCACCCGGCGGACTTGTGTCGAGGGTCCTGTGAGCCGGCCGGTCTGTGGGTGGTTTTTAGGAGGTTTTCCATCTGCCTCGGCGAATGCGGGCTGCTTCCCCTTATTACGCCTAGCCGCACTATGTCGGCGATTGGTGCGCAAACAAGTTCTCCACATACGCGTACGCTACCATTAGTCTACCACGCAAACATAGGGGTTACACTCCTCTGGTATGAGACATTTCCTGGGAGCGTCCACCGGGGGCCGAACCGAATAATAACCCTGAAAGAGTGGTTCGGTGTGAGGCTCGGAGTGGTTAAATGGGCTGCGGTAGTCGTCGTGGGGTTGTAGACCACTGCGGCTGCGGCGGGGACGGAGCCTCTCCGTTGTTTACAGGCCCCCGGTTAACATACAACACAATACAATAATTTCCGATTCAACTTCGGAATTCTCTAAGAGATATAACATTTCATCATTAGAAAGTCCACGCTGACGATACGTGTTCGAATATCTGTTTCAGAGATATTGTCTCCATTCTGCTCACTTTTCTATTCCTACCATCCACCTTCTCTGAAACTTTTTGTGCTATTATGAGCTTTTGTTTTGTGCACATATTTCATGTTCACGATTAGGCAGCACAGATAAGAAACGGTAGAAGGCAATGGTCATAAACTAGTTTCTTCAGATTTGCTTTCGTATTTACTCTGAAAACGCCGGAATGATTCCCAAAAGTTTGTCACTCCAGTTTAACCCCCGCAATACCACGTCATTTTCAGTAACGCGTATTACCGAGAGGGGGAGGGGGTATTTTGTGCCCACCATAAAGAAATCTAAAAAATAAATAAAATTCATTAATTGTTCTTAAATTACATTATTAACATACTTTTGAAAGAACTATTGATGTATAATCAGGATCCAGAATCTCGATATCTCTTTTAAAACAGTTTTCAAAAATGCATTTTATATCTTTCACATACTTCGTCATTTAAGATTACTAAGTCTAATGATCTTGAGAAAAATTAGTGGTAAAAGTCGTTATAGTACTACTGAAGTTCACTTTATTATAATTAAAAAATATTACAAAAACTTGAGGTAATATACAAATAGCTTAGGTACACAACATACTTTTGTGAGAAGAATTACTCACCACTTTCTTCGGAATCTACTTCACACTTGGAGCATACAACAGTTTTTTTGCTGTTTTTAGCACATGTGTATCTCTTACAATTGTTGCAGGCTATTGTTGTTTCGTTCACTTTGTTGTACACTTCTGCTTTTGAACGGCTTTCACTAACACACAAATGACATGTACCTTTACCTCCATAGCTTCCTTTCCAACGAAGTTTTGCTTGATTTTCCGTCCAAGAATGCCCACCATACTTGAAACGACAGGCTTTGGCAGTCCTGCAATATTTGTACCCTTTCTTCAGTGTATGGTTTCGTAAGCTGTAGTCCCAGTTCTTGAAGAAAAAGCCGTCTCTTATCAGGTTCTTCCTTATTCCAGTCCGGGAAGTTCAACAAATATAGTGTATAACTATTTACCGCTGCTATGTCCACAAGAGTATAGAAATCAGATAGCGGCCACCTTCTATCGTGTCAACGCCACCTTTAGTCTCATTATAATTTAAATTTATAACTATTTTCTTCTTAGTCTCAGTAGGTGAACCAATTGCAGCGTCATAATGTTGAGATGATAGAAGCAGCAGATTTCTTTTGGGTGGTTCACGGGGGATATAAGAAACAATTGCGAATGGAATATTTCCAGTACTAGCATCACTGAAAGCAAATTAGTAGAATATAATTCTTGTCTTGAGATATCTTTCAGTTCTTGAGGTATATGTTTCCTATTAGTTTGTAGTGTTCCCACGAGAGTTAGCTTGTGATTCCTCCATAGACCTTCGGCCAATCAATGTAAGTGTAATATCGGTCTGTGGTGACATTTCACCCTGAATTATGTATAGGAAACACCATGCATTTGACCACTGCTGCCGCGGAATTTGATCGTTGTGCACCATCATTTCTTTTCCTAGCATAAGCCTCCATGCCGATAACTTATTTGGTTTTAGCGTTTGTGACCATGCGTATAAGTACACTGTATTTACCAGGTTTAACCTTCATGAAGACCTAGAAGGGACACCTGCCACGGAACAATGACAACATTTCATAAATAACAGTGTGAGTCCCAACAGAATAATATTTTGGCAGTAATTCATTCATTTTATCAAAAACTTTTCGTATTGCAGTAAACTTATCACGTTTCCTACAGTCGCTTCTTACTATTTTAGTAGTCTGCTGGAATCTGGTTCGGATTATGGTAGCAGTATAAACAAACCTTCCGGAAGTGCAGGACCCTAAATCTGTAACAGATGACTTACTGTCATTTTCCTTACCGATCATAATAACTAGCCCTATATATGCTTTGATGCTTTGAATTCAGTTCTGTCTCACTTGGGTATTTCCTGCCTCAATGCCTCTTCCTTGGTATGCTTTACTATGATGTTGACAATTTCTGGAGACAAAAACGTTTAAAATGATTCTCTTATTGTTCCTACTTTACCTTCGTATCTTATGCCTTCACTTTCTGTCACTACGTTTTGTGATACTCGCCTTCTGATGTTAGGAGGTTTGAAGCTATAAGTTTTCCAATGCTTGTAATATACCTGTCACTAACCTCGCAAGTTTCGTCATCAGTTTCAGGTGCCCACAGTTCGTCTTCAGTGTCTGTATGTACTCTATTACTGTCCACATCCTAGCGCCCAACAAATTCCTCTTCAAGTTCACTCAATACATCGTCAGTTTCATCAAATACAATTTGAGAATCTGTAGATTCTTCCAAAATCTGTGATATTTCTCTGTCAATAAGTGACTATCGGTACATTTTCAATCACAGCTGTATCTAAAAATGGACTAAGTGCCACTGAAGAGGACACAATAAAGAACGAAAGGGAAATGAATTATTGTTGAGACCTTTGTTGCTGTCAACCCAGTGAAATATAATGTCCATGTGTTCTAATGTCACGTAACGCTATTATTTGTGGAGTAAGACGAACGTTCTGGGATGTCGCACCAACTACCAAACCGGGAGGGGGTGGTCTTTACGACCACCTCCCTTAAACTTAATTTTTCCGATTAAGCTAAACCGAAAAATGTAAAACAATCATAGAATCAGGAATAAGACTTCATTAAATACTACGAATATTTTTTACAAAATTTAAGAAAAAAGTATCTGAGTAGATTTCAATATTTTCAAAAGGTGGGCATAAAGGATCCCCGCCCCCCTCCCTTGGTATTGCGAGAGTTAATGAGACAAAGGATTTCCGGTCCTATCCCTATTTACGAATTGACCTATACTGACTGATGTACTCTTAGACGTGTTACAGAAGCACGATGTCAATGACTCTGTTGTTGGACACAGTTCTAGACATGGACATCCGCAACTTTAACGCATGACGGACGCAACATGGAGGATGTAAAAAACAGACTATCGCAGGCAAAGACAGCAGTCCTAGGCAAATTAAATATGCAATTATCAAGTATCGGCTTTAGTTTAAGAAACCAATACCTAAAATGTGCCTTTGTTAAGGAGACGAATCGTGGACCATGGGTATACCGGAAATGAAGATACCTGAAGCGTTTCATATGTGGTACTGAAGAACGAAGGTGAAAGGTAGGTAAACTATATCGGCAACATATGGAGGACATTTACAAGAAAAAGGGACAGGTTGATAGGAAATTTGTTAAGTCATCAGGGAATAACTTTCAAGTGCTAGAGGAAGCGTTAGAGGCAAAAACTGTACCTTAAGACAAAGACTGGTAAATGTTCAACAAATAAAGAGACGACTTGGGGTGCAGATAGTATTCTGAAATAAAACAAGATTGGAATGGGAGAGGAGCCAAATCAAACCAGTCAAAGGACTGGTGGGCACCTTGCATGGTGAACTGCAACGGAACTGACTGGGCTTACAAAGTAACCTTTTTATTGAGAGCTTTATAAGTGTTGAATGAAAGAAATAAATGTGCGAAGAAAATAACGACATTAACCCATGTCCCCAAATATGGTTTGGTGCATAATAGGCAACTGTGTGTTAGACAGTACATATTGTAAGGGGTAAACTCTCCTAGTACTGACATAAACAAATTTTACAAAGAAAAATTAGAAAGAAAACACTTTATGCAATAATCCCTCACGATCTTAAACTAACAGAACGAAGGAATACGTAGTTTGTCTCACAATGAAGGTGAAATTCTTTGATCGACTGAAATAATACAAAAAAGTTTCCAGAATGAGATTTTCACTCTGCAGCGGAGTGTGCGCTGATATGAGTTCGAGTCTCGGTCCGGCACACAGTTTTAATCTTCCAGAAAGTTTAATATAAAAAAGTTGTTATGATGTAGGGTATAAAATCAAAATGATGTCGCAAACGTGGTCGCTATAAGACATGTATACAAATTTCTGGTATGGTTCCTTAAAAAGATTAAGGCAGATGCTTCCTCTTTCCCCCTCTAAGGGAACTTGTGCTCAGTGTCTAGTTACTTACACGTTGATGAAACGTAAAAAGCTCGTACCAATCCTCACAGATCCTTGGCTATACCATCACTAATAAGGCCAAACGCATTCAATGATTCGTGCCACTCAGACAAGTCATGCTTACTTTCTCTGATCATTCAATCCCTATTTCTTCTTTTCTGTTTTCTTTTTCAAGGAAATTGCCGTTCTGCGAAATTTGCGTTACATTCTTTTAGGTGCAGTGATACTGGATTAAAATGTTCATCTGCTGTAGCGCACTTGCAATTCAGCAAATTACACTACCTCCAGTTCAAGGCACTTTTTATTGGCCATTTGTCACCCAGCGTAGAACGCAGCGTCGGGAATCGTGTCACCGAGGAATTAGGCAGTAGTTACTCGGTGGATGGTGCCAAGGGCGTTTGTCACAGGAGTAGACTTCTCCGGGGCTGGGGGCCGGTCTCAGAGCCAAGAACTGTTGCCAGCTACGAGCGTATTGTCAAATTAAGCTTGATTTGATAATGCAACCTTCTGACTCTGAGACGATGTTTTATAGACGAAGCAGCGGAGCTGGAGGTGCATTTACGGCAAACTAGAAAAATTAGGAAGTTTCCATAATAAGTAAAAATTTAAATACCAAAAGAAAACGAAACGCAATATACATTAGTGTCTTAGAATGTAGGAATTTACAGATTGAAAGTTCTGTATACAGGTAGTTTGCTTATGCATTGAATATGTGTTTCTGCTTAATACTGAAACAAATTAAATATTATTATACGCTTCAGGCGAGTCATATTTTTCTCCTACTTCATTACTGGGTGGTTGTAATTAAAGCGTAGGTCCATCGTGGGTTGTAATGATCATATGGCCACGAAACTTGATAGATATTCTAACACGTTGATGCGGAAGCGATTTACAATGGAAAAAATTAGTTCCAATATTATCCACCGGGTGCAAATCAGCAGCTGTGAATGCAAGAAAGACGTGCAGAAATGATTCCATATGTAATGGATCAGGAACTAGACGCAGGCAGAAAAGTTTAAACATTGAGAAAGGTATTATGTTGATATTATTAACTGCCTCTTACACAATTTTTTCAATATGAGCACCGGAGTCATCGACGATGTACCGTACAGCGCGAAATTTGCATGTGGTGCTCAAAATTGGGACTTTTTTTTTTAAGATCGGAAATTATTTGCGCGTTAACGTATCAGAATATGTACCACGTTTCGCTGAGATACATTTATTACAGCCCACACTGGGCGTCTGTGAGTAACTGCACTTTAATTTTAACGAGCCGGTAGTACTATCGTGAGATGTTTTGCGGTAAGTTTAATAAACCAGAACTCGAGATAGTTTGGAAAGCGGATCTACTACTTCCATAACCAAAACAGTAAGATAAGAGATATTATTGCATTCGTGGGGACATATCAAGAGTCGTTTAACCCTGGCCTGATTCTCGACATGAACATGGAAGTCAGTAGTAAACAGTAGGCAAGAAGAAGCCTCTAGTATGCACAGCGTAGTGGCTCGCCGAGTATTTCAATAAGTAATCACCTTCTTCTATAATACTACAGTCAGATTACTTCCGATATCCTTCTCAAAGTGAGAGAGTAATTTGTGTTTAATATTGTTGTTATCGGCGCGATGTTAATCTTACATTAAATTTTATTGAAATTTCTTGGCAGATGAAGACTCCTCGTTCTTTAGACTGATATTTGAATCAGGACTTTTACTTTTCACGAGAACCTTCCTAAACTGAGCCTTCAGAGAACGTCTAATAATGATACTCAGCGTTTAAATTTGCCGTAAGTTTACCTTATTCTTCCAGCTCGCATAGCGTATTCCATTTGCTCGCTGTAAACCGAGAAGTTTGTCACTGTTTCCACGTCAGAGTTAGTGACCTCAGTCGCGTGCTCTTTATTAACGTAGCAGCATCTTCGATCTAATAAACTTGTCAACATCGAATTCCAAAATGATGGCAAAATTAATCGAAAGTAGTGCCAACACTGTAGACATCACATTCCTTGTAAGTACGTCTCAAGACTTGAATTTGTTGTAGCATTGACTCAATTGTTTCGACTTCCGGTTGCTTCTCCGACTCGGAGATAGCGAGTGTCGTCTGTTTTTGGTATCGTAGATCCGGCTGAGCCCAGCTAAGGCTTTTGGAGACGACGGCCTCCATAGTACGAGATAAGAGAGTTTGTCACGACAGGTCACGTTGTTGGCTGATGTGAATCACATTGCATCACACCTCCCCACCGCCCGTTCACCAGATACTCACACTGTTTGCATCTCATGACGCAGAGCCTGTGTAAAATAGAGTACGTGTAACTGCTCGTATGACGCCTCCAGATTACGACATAATGCTGAGAATCCTTAAGCTCCGTGCAGTGAAAGAAACAAGCCTACGCGAATTCAATTTCTCTTCACTGAATGATTAACTCTCATACACGTTCTGACAGTTTCTACTGGAAATGCAACCATTAGTACCTCATATTTCAGCGGCAGAATTAGTCTTCTGTAAAAATAGAAGGCACTGCATGCTTCACAGCATTCTGTACAATAAGGTTTAGTTAATTAATCAATTACTGGAGTGTAATAGACGCTATACATTTACATCAACTGAATAGTTGTTGAATATAACATGCCATAGCTAAAAAGGATCAGCTATTATGACACATATTTGTTCAGACGCAGAAATTTTGGAAAATGTACTTCTGGAATACAGTAGAGTTAATCATGGCCTGTGGAAAACATGTACAAAAGAGAGTAGAGGCGTCTGTAATGTAATGTAAAGGAATGCTGAAATTAAGTGGGCTATTATAATAAGAAATGAGGAGATACTCCAGAATTGGCTAGAAGGAGAATATGTGCAGTGTTAATTGGGAGAAGGTATAGGATGACAGGCCATGTGTTAAAATGTCAAGTAATAACATACATGGTACCAGAGGGAGCCACCGAGGATAAAAGATGTGGGGAAGGAATGATCTCTACAGCCCAGAATTCCTATAACAAATATGTTCAAATATGTTTGAGAAGGCCGTGCTCAGAATCGCTGTTTGATGTGTGTGTGACGGGGGTGGGGGATGGAGGGAGGGACGGGTCTTGGTTCTCGATCCCTGTTTCAGCTAGGACTATGAGGCGAAAAGTAATTCGTTTAGCTCGTATCAGCGGACATTTGCATAGACAGTCGAACATCGGTCTTGATATAGCTATGTTACAGTATATTAAGCAAGGTTTGACCGGCGACCCGGATCTGGCGTCCAGACAAATTGTGCGAATGGATCAGTTCGTTTTGAAATAGATTTCAGTTGAACTAAAATCAATGTTCAGTAAATGACATCATTTGTATTTGCACCGTTCGGATTTTACGTGCAAACACTTGCAAAGAACGCGTTTCTCGGAGAGGTTTTTGAAGCGCGCCGCTTCTGTACTTTAAACTTGTACGAATCGGTTAACATTTTGTACGAAATCGGATAAATGGATAAAGTCAAAACGATTTTTTTTTCAATAACCTTTATCCTTTGTTGAGATACCACTATTGAAAGTAGAGCTAAATGCAGCACATGAAGTTCACTCTCATTTGAATCAAGTTCGCAGGAACGGTTTAAAGTAATTTAAAAGAGAAACAAACATCGTCCGAACAGTCCTTGAAAGCACAAAGTTACCGACCGGCCGCCGTGTCATCCTCGCCCTTAAGCGTCACAGGATGCCGATACGTAGTCGCATGAGGTCAGCACAACGCTCTCCAGGCTGTTGTCAGTTTTCGTGACCAGTGTCGCTACTTCTCAGTCAAGCAAATTCGCTTTCAAAAATCTAGGCTTCATTCCGTTTTTTCGAGCAAAAAAACTCGTTTTCTGTGCATTTCCACGCAAGTTTGAATCTAGTGATAATCGGTTCAAATTTTGTAAGACGGTGGATAAATACATTTATTAATGGTCATCCAGTTGTTTTGCGAAAGCTTTATCCGTTGTCACGATACAAGAAACATGGTTTGAGCAACAATAAGACACCTATACCGGATCAATCGTCGCCCCAATCAATAAAAAGTACATCGGGTGCCAAAGCTATGGCGGTCTCACGTCAAAATTATGGTAGAGTAAAATTTGGGAACCATAATGAAAAATGCTTGTATCATCGCACAAAAAGCTGAATATGACCTGGACACATTTAGGGATTTAAAAGAAGGGAACTAGCTTTTCAGCTTATTTGGCAGCTTCAAAGAATTTAAATCAAAATATATCGACATATTCCCGCTTTTTTACGAGTTAACCCACCTTCCTCAGCGCAGTGAGCTTTCTTAGCTGCAATCTGTGCCAAAAATCTAGATTTTCCCGCCATAGTAAGCAGTATATAATATCATATGGCTGAATAATACATACTGAATAGCTAAAACAGATTTTCTGGAGAGATAACATTTTTGGTGCTGGATTTGTTCCTGGGCACATATCATGTATCATTTTACTTAGCCTGATGCGATGCATTATATTATGCAACAATATTAATTCCAATTCAAACAAGTAAAAAAGCATGAATGTGTAGAGATGTTTTGATTTAAGTGTCTTTGAAGCTGCCAGATAAATCGAAAAGCTAGCTCCCTTCTTTACACATATTCGTCTTTTTAGCGCTACAGTGGGATCATTTTTCATTCTGGATGTGATAAACCGAACAATTAATTGAGATCGTTTGGAGTTTGCACGCAAGAGGAAGTTGTGAACGCTGTGTCAAACCAGTGAGAATACTAAGGAAAGAAAAAGTTGTATAAGTGCATTTCAGTGTCCATGTTAGGATAAATATATATAATCAAGGTATCTGAACAAAATTAGGATCTATTGAGGTACAGTGAAAAACTTGACAGTAAGTACTCAATAATATACAAAAGTATCCGGACACATGACAGAAAATGACTTACAATTTCTTGGCGCCCTCCATCGGTAATGCTGGAATTCAATATGGTGTTGGCCCACCCATAGCCTTGATGATAACTTCAACTCTCGGAGGCATACTTTCAATCAGGTGCTGGAACGTTTCTTGGGGGAATGGCAGCCCATTCTTCACAGAGTGCTGAACTGAAGAGACGTATCGATATCGGTTAGTGAGACCTGGCACGAAGTCGGAATTCCAAAACATCCCAGAGGTGTTCCATAGGATTCAGGTCAGGACTCAGTGCAGGCCAGTCCATTACAAGAATGTTATTGTCGTGTAACCATTCCGCCACAGTCCGTGCATTATGAACAGGTGCTCGATCCTGATGAAAGATGCAACCACCATCCCCAAATTGCTCTTTAACAGTGGAAAGCAAGAAGTTACTTAAAACATCAGTGTAGGCCTGTGCTGTGATAGTGTCACGCGAAAGAATAACGGGTGCAAGCGCCCTTCATGAAAAACATGACCGCACCATAACTCCACCGCCCCCGAGATTTACTATTGGCACTACACACGCTCGCAGATGACGTTCATCGGGCATTCGCCATACCCAACCCGGCCATCGGATCGTCACATTGTGTACCGTTTTCCCACTGTTCAATCGTACTATATTTACGCTCCTTACATCAAGCGAGGCATCGTTTGGTATTTACCGGCGAGATGTGTGGTTCGACCACGGATTCCCGAGTTTTCTCACCTCCCGCCTAACTGTCATACTACGTGCAGTGGATCCTGATGCAGTTTAGGATTCCTGCGTGATGGTCTGGATAGATGTCTGTCTATTACACATTACGACTCTCTTCAACTGTCGTCGGTCTCTGTCAGTCAACAGACGAGGTCAGTCTGTAAGCTTTTGTGCTGTACGTGTCCCTTCACGTTTCCACTTCAGTATCACATCGAAAACAGTGGATCTATGGATGTTTACGGGCGTGGAAATCTCGCATACAGACGTATGAAACAAGTGGCACCCTATCACCTGACCATGTTCGAAGTCCGTGAGTTCCGGGAAGCGCTTTATTCTGCTCTCTCACGATGTCTAATGACTAATGAGGTCGCTGATACGGAGTACCTGGCAGCAGGTGGCAGCACAATACACCTAATACGACAAACGTATTTTTTGGGGTGTCCGGATACTTTTGATTACATTGTGCAGCTTAAATCAGCCAAATTAACCTACAACGTAACATTGCGCCCAAAATAGTGAACAAATAATCAGTATGGAACAAGATAGGGAACAGGACACAGCCGGCCGCGGTGGTCGAGCGGTTCTAGGCGCTTCAGTCCGGAACCACGCGGTTGCTACGGTCGCAGGTTCGAATCCTGCCTCGGACATGGATGTGTTGATGTCCTTAGGTTAGTAAGGTTTAAGTAGTTCTAAGTCTAGGGGACATATGACCTCAGATATTAAGTGGTGGTGGTGGTGGTGGTTGTTGGGATGCAGATATTTTTATGTGTGATACCGTATTATCTACACACATCAGTGTGTTGGTTGGTTTTTCTTTGCTTCCCACCAACTGAGTCCACTAAATTTTACCTGCGATCAGACGAGTGAAATGGCCGGGGTTTACATCAGTTGTAGTAGGATCAGAAATAAGCTCTGTAAATTCGCCTTGAACTCGCCAGCAGGTCCTACAGGGTGTCCAGAAAAGGGCTCCCTGATTTCAAAATTAAATATCTCCAAAACAAAGATCGATAGAGGAATGCAGTAAACGGTATGTTTATTGTGAAAGCTGTAAGAAGTTTATACAGCAGTTTGAATTAATAGTTACAAAAGCTGCTAACAGATGGCGCTGTACGCTGTAGAGCTGATATCAGCATACATAAGTGAAATAATCGTATGAAAAAAATCTTTGCAAACAATAACATCACAATGTTTTCAAAATGGTCACCATTGGCACTACAGAGGTGGCGCAAACGAAGAACGAAATTCGCCATCGCATTACGTAGTGTTTTAACCGAAAAGGATTCACTTGCCACAGAGATCGCCGATTCAAGCTCGTCCAGCGTGGCGGGATGCTTCGGGTAGACCATGTCTTTCACTGTGCCCACAAGGACATCTCCGGCGGTACTCCGAAAGGATACCGCCCTTCGATTGTGCCATTCCACCACTAATCGAAGCGCTAGGTTTTCAGGTGCCAGCCAGTCAGTCAGTCAGCCAGCCAGCCAGCCAGCCAGCCAGCCGAGCAGCAGCGGTCCAACCGAGCAGCAGCGGTCCAGCCGTACAGCAGCAACAGCAGCAACAGCAGCGGTCCAGCCGCCAGCAGCCAGCCAGCCCTCCAGCAGCAGCGGTCCAGCCAGCCAGCCCTCCAGCAGCAGCAGCAGCTGCGGCATTCCTGTCAGCCGTCGTCGGCGTCAGCGTCAGCGCCAGCAGCGTGGGACTCTGGTCTTCGTCCGCCTTCGTCTTCGTCCGTCTTCGTCTTCATCCGTCTTCGTCTGTCCCCAGCTTTTTCCTTTCCTTTTCGTCCTGTGCATTTTTGTTTATCCCTGTCGTCATGTCATCCCCCACCACCACTACCACCACAGTCATAGTTTATACTTCCCCCTCCGCCGCCACCACCACCATTACACGCTTTGCCCAGTCACACCCCCCTCTTTCCATCCCTCCTCTTCTCACTCTCCCTTCGCCCTCGCTCTTTGTCGCCCCCTCTCTAGCTTCTTCCTCCCGCTCCTCTCCCTCTGATCCTTTCCTCCCACTCCCCCAGCCTGTCACTGCAGCTCCAGCTAGGGTGGTGGCCCGTCGGGCCACTGCCCATGCCCAACTCTCCCTGTAGCCTTCGCCATCACCGCCACCGCCGTCACCTTCAGCGTCACCATCTCTGGTGGCGACTGCTACGTCCACGCCGGGACCTGCCCCTTCCCGCCACCTCCCTTTAGCTCCCGTTCCTCATGTCACCACCCACCCTTCTGTCGCCGTTAAACGGCCTAGTGGCACCACCACCTCCTCCGCTCCCAAAATGCCCCCCCCCCGTCCTCCTTCCCCCATCAGGATGCCATGGATGTCTCCCCACCTGGCCCTGCTCCCTCCGCCTCCTCCTCCTCCTCCTCCTCCTCCTCCTCCTATTCCTCCCCCTCTTTATACAAATACCTCCTCTCCCGTCCCGATCCTTCCCTTTTCGAGGACCGGAATCTCTCCCTCCTCCTCCGCCAATACTTCCCTGGTGCCCCCATCTCTCTCCTCACTCCCAGACGGCCAGACGGGATTCCGTTCTCATCTCCTCCCCCAGCCCAACCCTCCATACTGACATCCTCTCCCGCCACCCCCTCACCCGTTTTGGCCCCAACGCCTCCCTCACCCCTGCTCCTTCTCCATCTCCTACCCGCCAACCCCAACCCCCATGTCGCCCGCTGACCCTCACTGCCGTGATCACTCGGCTCAGTCCGTCGATCACGGAGGAGGAGGTGTTGGCGGAGCTCAAGGCGCATCCCACGCTGGAGGTGCGGGCGGTCCGCCGCATTTTCAACTCGGACGGCCCCACCCGCCTTATGCAGGTTTTCTCCGAGGACCGTTTTCTCCATTGACCGTCTCCTGAAGGAGGGTGTCCTCTTCTTCAACCAGCGCTATAAGGTCGACCCCTCCCATTCCCCTCCTCAATCCCTGCGCTGCCAGAGGTATCTGCACTATAACGCACACCCAACAGCCGAGTGCCGCGAGGCCCCCACCTGCTCGCATTGTAGGAAAGCGCACTTCCTCCGGCAGTGCCCTAACCTTCAATCCCCTCCCTCCTGCAATACCTGCAATCTCCCCCATCCCACCTACTCCCAAAAGTGTAAAGCCCGACACCCTCCAACCACTCCTGAACTCACCGTCCCTGTCTGTCCTATGGACGCCCCCACCCCTCCTGGCAATTCCCTTCGTCCCCCCCCCCCTGCGCTGAGGCCATCATCAGGTTCCTGACCATTGTCCTACAAAACGTCCACCCTTTCCAGCGCCCTCACACCCTCCAACAGGTCTCCCTCGCCGCCCATTCCATTTTCCACTTAAAAATGTATGCCACCTACTCCAACAACCAGGCCCATTTCACCTTCTCCCGTCTTGACACCCTTGTCTAATTCCCTGTCATGGCGCGACAGTACCGTATCCTTTTCAACAACATCTGCTCCCTTCCTGCCAACAAGAACCTCTTCCTGCACACTCTTGCCACCCACCACGTGAATAACTTCCTTCTCAATGAAACCTTCCTCCAATCCCACCACACCATCCACACTTCGCCCTACCTCCTTCACCGTTCCGATAATCCCCTCCAGATTGCACGCGGTGTAGTTGCCATTGGTCACCACCGCCAGATCCCCGTTCGGCTCCAACCTCTCCTTCCCGACCCCACCAAACACCTGATCCATAGTCTCTTCTTCCCCGGCCTTACTGTCACCTGCGCCATCATCTATGTCCGCCCTAACGCCGCTATTCCCTTCGACTTCCTCTGCCACATCGACCGTACCTTCTCCTCCTACGTGATCGCCGCCGACCTCAACATCCATAGTTGTTCCGCTGCCCAATTACAGTGGTGGCATCGGTTCCTCTCCTCCCTTCAAGGCAACCTCATCCCCATCCCCCAGCACACCCGTCCCGAATCCAACTCCACTCCCGATCTTATCCTTTCCTTGCCCAACCTCCTTGGCCGCATAACGGTGGATGTCCTGGAGCCTATTGGTAGCGACCATCTCCCTGTCCACCTCACCATTTCCGACGGTCGTCGCCCCCGCCCCGACCCTCGTAATGACCCTCCCCCTAAGTACGTCCATGACTATTCCTGTGCCAACTGGAATGCCTACCAAGATACCCTTTCCACCCAGGTCGATAGCCACCACTTCATCTACCACCACCCTGACGATGTAACCCATGCCGCCTCCTTTCCTCAGCATACCTTGTCTGAGGCCATGGAGGCCCACGTCCCTACTGTCGGCATCCATCCCCACTGTCCTACCTTGCCCCCACAGGCCGTCCTCCTCCTCCGTGAATCCCACCATCTCTACCGTGCCTTCCTCCACACGTGTGACCCGGACACACTACGACACCACCGGCAACTCCAGCGACACATTCGTAATTTGCTCGCGGCTAAGAAACGTCAGGACTGGCGACAGACATGCACCCATTAAAATACTACCCTACCAATCAACTCGTCCAAGTTCTGGTCAGCCTTCCGTCGCCTTACCGGAACTAAAGCCTCCCCCTACTATCCTCTTCTCCATGATGATCGCCCCTTCCCTGACACCCTTAGTAAGGCCAATCACTTTGCCTCCTACCTCTCCGATGTGTTTTCCATCCCCGATGATCCCCAGTTCGATTACTCCCTCTTCCCAGATGTCCGTGATCGAACCGACACCTCTGTCACTCCCCTCACACCTGGTTTCCAGTACTTGGACAACATTGCACACACGGAACTCAATGCCCCTATCACTACACAGGATCTCATTGCTACACTCCGCACAAAACGCAACACTGCTCCTGGTCACGATCGTGTCACCTACCGTCACCTTCGTGAAGCTCCTGTCTCTTTCCTCTCCACTCTGGCCAGGCTCTACAATGTAGTCCTGTCCACCGGTTACTACCCTGACCTGTGGAAAACCTCCCGTATCCTGATGTTCCTTAACCTGGCAAACCGCCATCCGCTGTCTCCTCCTACCATCCCATCAGCCTTACCTCGGTCTTCAGCAAGGTCCTGGAATCTATCCTCACCCGACGCATCCACCTGCATCTCCGCCAGCATCGCCTCCTTCCCGTTACCCAGTGTAGCTTTCGGCTGTCCTTCTCTTCCGACGACCTTCTCCTTCACCTCACTCATCTCCTTTCCGACCAGCTTAATTCCCGTCGCTCCACAATCTTCCTCTCCCTGGACCTCGAACGAGCTTATGACTGTGTATGGCATTCTGGTCTCCTCTTCAGGCTCCAAACCTTCGCCCTTCCCATTAACTACGTCCGTCTGATCAGCTCCTTTCTCTCCCACCGTCCTCCCTACGACATCATCCATAACACCGACTCCTACACCTTTTTCCCTTCCGCCAGTGTGCCCAAAGGCTCCATCCTCTCCCCCCTTCTGTACCTGTTGTATATGGCGGACATGCCGCCGCCGTCACCCCCCGTCCACCTTCTCCAGTTTGCCGATGACACCGCCTTCCTTGCCCTTGCCCCCACCCTGCAGCGCTCCCAACACCTTCTCCAATCCCATCTTGACCGGTTCACCGCTTGGTGCAACCAGTGGTTGCTCAAGGTCAATCCCTCCAAAACCCAGGCGATCATTGTAGGCAAAATCACCCCTTCCTTCCGCCTCCTTGATTTGTGTCTCACCATCTATGGCCATCCTATCACCCTCACTCCCACCCTTAAGTACCTTGGCGTCACCCTCGACCGTCGCCTCTCCTGGACCCCCATCTCCGGACAATCCAAGCCAAGGCTCGCTCCTGACTCCATCTCCTCAAGCTCCTTTCCGGCCGTACGTGGGGTCTGGACCCCTCCACCATACTCCACACCCAAAAATCCCTCATCCGCCCTATCCTTTGTTACGCCAATCTGGCCTGGATCTGCGCCCCCCTACCTTTTATACATCCCTACAAATCCTTGAACACCATGCTCTCCGCCTCGCCTATCGCATCCGTGTCCCCTCCCCCACACGGATCCTGTATGATCTCATCCCCTTCCCCCACCTTCTCCTTTTCCTTGAAAGGATACAGATCCTGTACACCTCCCGCAAACTCGATCCTCCTCACCCGCTCATCTCCCCGATCCTCTCTCACCCCTGCCTGCTGCCGCGCCTGTTTTCCCACGTCACACCAGGTCTCCATCTCTCCCCCCTCCTTACCCTCTCCCAAGGTGGCTTCCGCCAGTTCCCTCTCCCTGATCATGTCCTCCTCCTCTCCATCTACCCCTCCTATCAACTTTGATCCTCCCCCCCACTTCCTGTGTCCTTTCCTTTAGGCATCCTCCCTCCCTTCTCTTTCCTTTTCCCCCATCCCCTCCCTCCAGCCCTCTTCCCCCGGGCTTCCCCTCCCCCTTCCTCCCTTACCCCTATCTTCCCTGCCCATGGCATCTGCTCTTCCCTCTCCCTCTCTCACCCCCCCCTCCTCCTCCCTTGGCAGGTCCACGGACTCGTACGCGGTTAGTGAACGTTTCGCGCGCCGGAGATCAACGCCTCGTGTTCTGTGTGAGCCGTCGTTTTGTGCTTAAGTGGATCAGTGTTATTCGTTTTGTGCACCTACGTTCACGTGTGACAATTTTTCGTCTCTGTCTGTGTCCAAGTGTCTGAACAAATTTTATCTTGGACTCTATGCCCGTGAACAGCTCCATATATTTTAAAAAGTGTTTGTCTCCGTTTCTATGTCCACCATGTTTTTTCTCTCCATGTCTTCATTTGTATCTTTTGTGTTTCTCTGAGGCGACAGAGCGACGTAGTATGCTGCTGTTGGCCTGCCTGTAAGCAGGTTTGAAAATAACAATAAAGAAAAAAAAGTGCCTCACAAAAAAAAGTCACAGGGAGTCAAATCCGGCGAATATGGAGGCCAATCCATGCCTGCACCAGTAAATTTGGGATATTCCAAAGCAATGACTCGATTCCCGAAGGATTCCTTAAGAAAGCGAAACACTTGTTCGGTCCATCTAGCATAATTCATTCAGTACCTGGTCGATCCTCTAACGCTTGCTGTGTGTCGACAAATTGTTCCAAAATTGCAACGTAACGTGCACCGGTGACCGTATCTCGAATGAAAAAAGGGCCAATAATGCCTCTGCTGCATACTGCAGCCCACACAGTAACTTTTGGAGAATAAAGGGGTTTCGCTTCACACCAATATGGCTTTTCGGAACCCCAAAATCGCCAGTTCTTCTTATTCAAGTATCCATTCAGGTGGAAGTGTGCTTCATCTGTAAACCAGACGCAGCCAACATCAAATCCTTCACTATCAATCATTGTGAGTATCTGATTAGCAAAGGCAACCCTTTGTAGCACAGCTCGTACGGGTGTGGCCTGGTGCGTTTGAATTTTGAATGGGAAGATGTGTAGGCTCTTTCTGAGTATTTTCTGCGTGCTGGAACGCTTCAAACCAGTCTCAGATGCAATTCTACGGACGGATGACATTGGATTTCGCTGAATAATTCCAGAAACTGTGGCGATATTTTCAGGCGTAACTGCGGTTTGCTCGCGGCCAACATGCCCCACTAGATCATCAGTTACGCTGCCTGTTCGTTGAAATTTTGCGAAGAGCGTACGAATGATTTTCGCATAGGGTACTTTTGGAACATTAAATCGTGCTTGAAAACTTCGCCTTGTTACCGTAGGACTCTCTTCTAACCTGTGGTACTCTAGCACCAGAAAAACGCGTTGCTCAATGGATTACATGGTTTTAATCTCTTCCTTCGGTACGCTAACCTCCTTTCACGTTTCAATAGTGGAACTCATCTCTCTGGGCTTCGGATCACTATTTATACTAGGCATTACGTATGGCGATTACAGCGCCATCTGTTAGCAGCTTTTGTAACTATTATTTCAAACTGCTGTATAAACTTCTTACAGCTTTCACAATAAACATACCGTTTACTGCATTCCTCTATCGATCTTTGTTTTCGAGATATTTAATTTTGAAATCAGTGAGTCCTTTTCTGAACACACTGTATAACGTTCATCTCCGAGCTCTCCGTCTCCTTATGTTCGGATATTCGACTGGCCAGTATCCGCACTAACCGCTTAAAACAGTGAACACGTCGCTAGACACTTGTGTAAGTGGTCCGGCGGTCATTCGGTTGAATACCGCCCTTCGATTTGTGCTGTTCTGGTACCAATCGAAGTGCTAGGTGTTGCAGGTTCCAGCCAGCCAGCCAGCCCGTCGTCGTGCAGCAGTCCAGCCAGCAGCCAGCAGCCAGCGGTGGTCCTCACCAGGGGCGGTCCTCGCTAGCAGCCAGCAGCGGTCCTCGCCAGCAGCCAGCAGCGGTCCTCGCCAGCAGCGGTCCTCGCCAGCAGCCAGCAGCGGTCTCCGCCAGCAGCGTCCCCGCCAGCGGCACGCAGCGGTCCTCGCCTGCGTCGGCCCCAGCCAGCAGCCAGCAGCCAGAATCCAGCGGCCAGCAGCAGTTCTCGCCACCAGCGGTCGCAGCCAGTGGTGGTCCTCGCTGCCCCCGCCACCAGCAGCAGCAGCAGCACCAGCAGCGGAGGCGTCCCCTCCAGCCAGCCAGCCGGGTCGCCCCCCCCCCCCCCAGTGACAGCGGCGTGGGGCTTCGGCCCCTGTCTCCTTCGTCCTTGTCTGTCCCTTTCTCCTCTGTGTCTCTCGTCACCCTGCCCGTCTCTCGTTTGCTCCTTTATCTAGTCCTGTGTTTTTTCCCCCCTTATCATAATGTCAACCCCCACCACCTCTTCTACAGCCACCACCACTGCCATTATATACACCTCCCCCTCCGCTGCTGCCACCACTATCACGTGGTGTGCCGCTTCACTTCCCCCTCATTCCATCCCCCCACTTCTCACTCTCTCATCTCCCTCCCTATTTGTCGCCCCGTCCCAAGCTGCTCCCTCCCGCACCTCCTCTGATCCCTTCCCTCCGCTCCCTCCCTCTGCTCCTTCCGTATCTGCGGCCCACGCCTGGGTTGTCGCCCGGCGGGCTACGGCCCACACTCCACTCTCCCCTTCACCTTCATCGTCATCGTCATCGTCATCGTCTTCACCATCGCCTTCGCCGTCGCCCTCACCATCTCCGGCGCCGACTCCAGCCCCGGGACCTGCCACTCCCCACCACATTCCAGTTGTTCCCATCCCCCACACCTCCTCCACCGCCGTCAAGCGCCCCAGCGGCACCCCTGCCTCCTCTGCTCCCAAAAAGGCTCCGCCTCGTCCCCCTTCCCCCCCCCCTGATGCCATGGATGTCTCCCCGCCCGTCCCTGCCCCCTCCTCCTCCTCCTCTACCCCCTCCTCCTACCGCTACCTCCTCTCCCGTCCGGATCCCTCATTCCTTGAAGCCCGGAACCTCACCCTCTTGCTTCGCCAGAATTGTCCTGGTGCCCCCATCTCCCTCCTCACTCCTCGCTGTGATTCGGTACTCATCTCCTCCCCCAGCCCTACCCTCCACACAGACCTCCTTTCCTGCATCTCTGTCACCCTCTTTGGCCCTCATGCCTCTCTCACCCCTGCTCCTTCGCCACCTCCCTCCCGCCAACCCCAACTTCCGTGTAACCCGCCGACCCTCACCGCCATGATCACTCGGCTCAGTCCAGTGATCACAGAGGAGGAGGTGTTGGCGGAGCTTCAGGCCTATCCCCATCTGGAGGTGCGTGCGGTTCGCCGCATCCATAAAGCTGCCGGCCCCACCCGCCTTATGCGGGCTTTTTCTGAGCACGCCCCCTCCATAGACCGTCTCCTGAAGGAGGGTGACCTACTTTTTAACCAGCGTTATAAAGTTGACCCCTCCCGTTCCCCTCCTCAATCCCTCCGCTGCCAAAGGTGCTTGCCGTATAATGCACACCCAACATCTGAGTGCCGCGAGGCCTCCACCTGCCCGCACTGTAGGCAAGACCACTTTTTACGGCAGTGCCCCAATCTCCAGTCCCCCCCTCCTGTAATACCTGATACCTCCCCCATCCTATCTACTAGCAGAGGTGTAAGGCCCGACCCCCTCCTACCACTCCTGAACTCACCGTTCCTGTCCGAAATCTGGACGCCCCCACCCCTCCCGGCAACTCCCTCCGCCCACCCCTACCGCTGAGGACATCATCAGATTCCTCACCATTGTCCTGCAGAATGTTCATCCTTTTCAGCGCCCACACACCCTCCAACAGATCTCCCTCGCCGCCCATTCCGTTTTCCACCTCAAATTGTACGCCACCTACTCGAACAACCAGGCCCATTTCACCTTCTCCCGTCTTGACACCCTCGTTTAAATCCCTGTCATGGCACGGCAGCACCATATCCTTTTCAACAACATCCGCTCCCTTCCCGCCAACAAGAACCTCTTCCTACACACCCTTGCCACACACTGCGTGGACGCCTTCCTCCTTAATGAAACCTTCCTCCAACCCCACCACACCGTCCACACTTCGCCCTACCTCCTCCACCGCTCCGATAATCCACTCCCAATTGCGCGTGGCGGAGTTGCCATTGGGCACCTTCGCCAGATCCCCGTTCGGCTCCAACCTCTCCTTCCCGACCCCACCAAACACCTGATACTTAGTCTCTTCTTCCCCGGCCTTACCGTTACCTGCGCCACCATCTATGGCCGCCCCAACGCCCCTATTCCCTTCGACTTCCTCTCCCACGTCGACCGTACCTTCTCCTCCTACATGATTGCCGCCGACCTCAACATCCATAGTCGTTCCGCTGCCCAGTTACGGCAGTGGCATCGGTTACTCTCCTCCCTTCAAGGCGACCTCATTCCCATCCCCCAGCACACCCGTCCCGAATCCGACTCCACTCCCGATGTTATCCTCTCCTACCCCCAACCTCCTTGGCCGCATAACGGTGGCTGTCCTGGAGCCTATTGGTAGCGACCATCTCCCTGTCCTCCTCACCATTTCAGACGGTCGTCGCCCCCGCCCCGACCCCCGTCATGACCCTCCCCCTAAGTATGTCCATGATTATTCCCGTGCCAACTGGAATGCCTACCACCACCCTGACGATGTAACCCATGCCGCCTCCTTTCTCCAGCACACCTTGTCTGAGGCTGTGGAGGCCCACATCCCTACTGTCGCCGTCCACCCTCACCGTCCTACCTTACCCCCACAGGCCGTCCTCCTCCTCCCTGAATCCCGCCATCTCTACCGTGCCTTCCTCCGCACGCGTGACCCGGACACACTACGACGCCACTGGCAACTCCAGCGACACATTCGTAATTTGCTCGTGGCTAAGAAACGCCGGGACTGGCGACAGACATGCACCCATTAAAATACTACCCTACCAATCAACTCGTCCAAGTTCTGGTCGGCCTTCCGTCGCCTTACCAGAACTAAACCCTCCCCCTACTATCCTCTTCTCCATGATGATCACCCTTTCCCTGACTCCCTTAGTAAGGCCAATCACTTTGCCTCCTACCTCTCCGATGTATTTTCCATCCCCGATGATCCCCAGTTCGATTACCCCCTCTTCCCGGATATCCGCGATCGAACTGATACCTCTGTCCCTCCCCTCGCTCCTGGTTTCCAGTACTTGGACAACATTGCACCCACGGAACTCAATGCCCCTATCACTACACAGGATCTCATTGATACACTCCGCACAAAACGCAACACCGCTCCTGGTCACGATCGTGTCACCTACCGTCACCTTCGTGAAGCTCCTGTCCTTTTCCTCTCCACCCTGTCCAGGCTCTACAATGTAGTCCTGTCCACCGGTTACTACCCTGACCTGTGGAAAACCTCCCGTATCCTCACATTCCTTAAACCTGGCAAACCGCCGTCCGCCGTCTCCTCCTACCGTCCCATCAGCCTTACCTCGGTCTTCAGCAAGGTCCTGGAATCTATCCTCACCCTACGCATCCACCAGCATCTCCGCCAGCACCGCCTCCTTCCCGTTACCCAGTGTGGCTTTCGGCCGTCCTTCTCTTCCAACGACCTTCTCCTTCACCTCACTTATCTCCTTTCCGAACTCTCCCTGGACCTCGAACGTGCCTATGACCGCGTATGGCTTTCCGGGCTCCTCTTCAAGCTACAAACCTTCGCCCTTCCCATTAACTACGTCCGTCTGATCGGCTCCTTTCTCTCCCACCGTCCTTCCTATGTCACCATCCATAACACAGATTCCTACACCTTTTTCCCCTCCGCCGGTGTGCCCCAAGGCTCCGTCCTCTCCCCCCTTCTGTACCTTTTGTACACGGCGGACATGCTGCCGCCGTCACCCCCCGTCCACCTTCTCCAGTTTGCCGATGACACCGCCTTCCTTGCCCTTGCCCCCACCCTGCAGCGCCCCAACACCTTCTCCAATCCCATCTTGACTGGTTCACCGCTTGGTGCAACCAGTGGTTGCTCAAGGTCAATCCCTCCAAAACCCAGGCGATCATTGTAGGCAAAACCACCCCTTCCTTCCGCCTCCTTGATTTCTGTCTCACCATCTATGGCCGTCCTATCGCCCTCACTCCCACCCTTAAGTACCTTGGCGTCACCCTTGACCGTCGCCTCTCCTGGACTCCCCACCTCCGGACACTCCAAGCCAAGGCACGCTCCCGACTCAGTCTCCTCAAGCTCCTCTCCGGCCGTACGTGGGGTCTGGACCCCTCCACCATCCTGCACACCTATAAATCCCTCATCCGTCCTATCCTTTGTTATGGCCATCCGGCTTGGATCTCCGCCCCCCCTACCTTTTATAAATCCCTCCAAATCCTTGAACGCCATGCTCTCCGCCTCGCCTATCGCATCCCTCTCCCCTCCCCTACGCGGCTCCTGTACGATCTCATCCCCTTCCCCCACCTCCTTCTTTTCCTTGAAAGGATACGGATCCTGTACACCTCCCGTAAACTCGATCCTCCTCACCCGCTCATCTCCCCGATCCTCTCTCACCCCCGCCCGCTGCCGCGCCTGTTTTCCCACGTTCCACCCAGTCTCCATCTCTCCACCCTCCTTACCCTCTCCCAAGGTGGCTTCCGCCAGCTCCCCCTCCCTGATGATGTCCTCCTCACCTCCATCTACCCCTCCTATCAACTTTGACCCTGCCCCACCCCCCACTTCCGGTGTCCTTTCCTTTAGGCACCCTCCCTCCCTTCTCTTCCCTTCCCTTCTCTTTCCTTTTCCCCTGTCCCCTCCCTCCACCCCTCATCCCCCGGGCTTCCCCTCCCCCTTCCTCCCTCCCCCCTATCTCCCCTGCCCGTGGCATCTCTGATCTCCCCTCTGGCTCTCCCACTCCCCTTCCTCCTCCTCCTCTCTTGGCAGGTCCCCGGACTCGCACACGCATAGTGAACATTCGCGCGCCGGAGATCATCGCCATCAGTGTTTCGTGTGTGTGCTTCGTTTTGTGTTTCGCGTTCTTTCGCAGTTACAACTCCACTGTTCACGTGTGCCGTCGCCGTCCTCCGTGTTTTGTGCGCCGTGTCAACAAGTGTTAGTGTTTTTATCGTCCAGCGTGAACGGCTTCGTGTTTCTTGTTTTTTGTATCTCCCTTTTTTGCCCGCCGTTTGTTTGTATTGTCTGTATCACCTATTTGTCATGTTATTGTTCCACTTAAGGCTGAAGAGCAGCGTAAAAAATGCTGCTGGCAGCCCGCCTGTATAGGTGATTAAAATAACAATAAAGAAAAAAAGAAACTTGTGTAAGTGGACTCTACCAGCATAGACAAGCACAGAAAGGAGAGCGAGTCACACGAGAACGAGAGCATAACAGAGAACTCGCGGTATTACCACTACGCACACAACGGCTGGGCATGACGATTATCTATGCGTATTATAAACTGAAGTCCCTCGTTTTTCTGTCTGTATGTCAGGGATGATCTTAGGAACTTTTGCAGCTATTTTGAAACTGTTTTCGCAAGTAGACAGACTGATTTACGAGGTAGATTTTTGCCTATAATTTACTTCCGCTAAGCGAGAATAATCGCCCGGTTGTGGATATTTTGTCACCTGTGCGTATCTGGGACGGATTACTAGTTATTTAGTAATACTGATCAGTTAGTAATCCATATTATTCTATTTACACTTAGATATGTAGATGTATACGAGCCGATTCAGTTGCACTGAAAGCAAGGACCTGCAACGTGAAATATGGCTTTCAAAAAACTCTCGGAATATTTATGTATTCTCTCTCTCGTTATGCGCGAATTATTAGTCCTACAGAAAAAACGAACTGTACATTTTTTGCAGGAAATTTAATGCGGTTAAATTTTGTTCTGCGATACGGTTTTCGAGTTATTCGAGATAAACGTACAAATGTGCACTTAAAACGTAGCTTCGTCTCCAGACTCACCCGTCACCAAGTTACGCGTGCAGTCCCTCCCACTACCGTTCAAAAATTTCCCCGCCTACAAGAATCATTCCTGATATGCGATCTTTCTTGGTCTCTGTGGACTGGGCTGTTACGTCATAACTGCAGTCAGTTTTTTCGTTAACATTATTAATTTAAACTTTCCCGGTAGTGTAATGAAGAAAAACAACTTTTGTCAACGTTACGATGGAACTAATTCTTTGACAGTTCGATGCAAACTTTACCATTACAAGTACTGTATTTTCGTAGTGAGAAGACCTGACGAATGCAACGATGCAATTATTTATTTTATCCTGTTAAAATTCACAAAATTGCTAGCCAGAATTCACATAAACATAAATTTTAAAATTTGTAAGTGTTTGACTAAGCCGTTGGAGTAATAACGTCAGTTATGAAGAACAAAACAATTCGACTGTGGTAACTCCACTGACGGAAAAAAACCGCGGCACCAAAAATAATTAATGTAAAGTAATGTAATTTCTGGAATACATTTGTCCAGATAATATATTTAAGCGATTAAAATTGTAAGATCAGGTTTAATGTGGGTGTGAGATAAGGCATTGCAAATGTGAATTGCTGGTTCGTTAATAACCGTTGTAATCGACAGAATGTTGACTGAAAGCATGCAAACAGTCATGGATTGTGTTGTACAGGTACCGGATGTCAGCTTGAGGGGATGGAGTTTCATGCATGTTGCACTTGGACGGTCAGTTCAGGTACGGTTAATGCTGTTTGTAGATGTCGCTAAAGTTGTTGTCCGATGAAGTCCGCTACGTTCTCAGTCGGAGACATCTACATCTACATCTACATTTATACTCCGCAAACCACCCAACGGTGTGTGGCGGAGGGCACTTTACGTGCCACTGTCATTACCTCCCTTTCCTCTTCCAGTCGCGTATTGTTCGCGGGAAGAACGACTGTCTGAAAGCCTCCGAGCGCGCTCTAATCTCTCTAATTTTACATTCGTGATCTCCTCGGGAGGTATAAGTAGGGGGAAGCAATATATTCGATACCTCATCCAGAAACGCACCCTCTCGAAACCTGGCGAGCAAGCTACACCGCAATGCAGAGCGCCTCTCTTGCAGAGTCTGCCACTTGAGTTTATTAAACATCTCCGTAACGTTTATCACGGTTACCAAATAACCCTGTGACGAAACGCGCCGCTCTTCTTGGGATCTTCTCTATCTCCTCCGTCAACCCGATCTGGTACGGATCCCACTGATGAGCAATACTCAAGTATAGGTCAAACGAGAGTTTTGTAAGCCACCTCCTTTGTTGATGGACTACATTTTCTAAGCACTCTCCCAATGAATCTCAACCTGGTACCCGCCTTACCAACAATTAATTTTATATGATCATTCCACTTCAAATCGTTCCGCACGCATACTCCCAGATATTTTACAGAAGTAACTGCTACCAGTGTTTGTTCCGCTATCATATAATCATACAATAAAGGGTCCTTCTTTCTATGTATTCGCAATACATTACATTTGTCTATGTTAAGGGGCAGTTGCCACTCCATGCACCAAGTGCCTATCCGCTGCAGATCTTCCTGCATTTCGATCCGGTGGTCGACTAAGCCAAGGTAACATGTCGAACTCAGTAGAATATGTTGAGTTACAGAAGCGGTATATGGGCGAGCGTTGCAATCGCGTTCATGTATGACAGCACAAGTCAAATCACCAGTCTGAGGTACAAATTTGCAGTCAGTGTGCAGGTTCGATGTGTCTAGCACGCAGACAGGTTGGTTGCAGGTCCTCAACTGGCCTTCTTCTAACCAACACACGTCCATCACTGGCACCGAGGCAGAACCAGCTTTCATCAGATAATACAATAGACCTCCACCATGCCCTGCAATAAGCTCTCACTTGACACAATTGAAGTCGCAAATGGCGGTTGTTTGGCATCAGTGGAATGCATGCTACAGGGCACCTAGCTCGGAGCTGTCCTTGAAGTAGCCGATTGTAACATTTCTTTATGTCACTGTGGAGCCAACTGCTCGTCAGATTGCTATTGCAGATGCAGTACGATAAGCAACAGCGACCTGCCCAATACGATGGTCTTCCCTCTCGATAGGGCCTCATGGCCGTCGTGACAATCACTGCAAGCAGATTAGTATAGTGGCTACATTCCTTCCAAGTCTTTCTGCATTATCACAAAAGGAGCATCCAGCCTATCGTATCCCTATTATACGACCTCGTACAAACTCAGTGAGGTGTTGATAATGGCGTCTTTGTCACCGTATAGTCATTCTTAACTAACATCAACTCACCACGTTCAGTTTTAAAGGTAACTAATGCTCACGACTGTTACAGAAGCAAACCTGATTTGCAACCCCATGGTAGCGCTATTAGCTATGGGCGAGAAATTTGAATAGACATCATCTTTCAGATTTAAAAACACGCCTACCATCTTTCGTCGCACAGCTCCTTCTTGGTGTTGCAATGTTTTTCCGCACTTGTAATTTGTTCCGTCAAAAATTCTTGTACAGTGTTAGGAGGGTGTGCCATGAACAACATTCTAAAAATGCTGACCGGTGGGGGCTGAGTGTTGGAGTGCATTTGAAACTCACTTTTTCCTGAATAACTCGAAAACTACGGCCTCTAACGAAAACATACCCCGGTACGAAATTTAACTTCATCAAATTTCCGACAAAAAAGGTCGTGCTTTTTTCTGTACGACTGATAGATTCGTGTAACGAACGATAGAATGTGATAATCTCCTTCGTGGTTCTTAAAGGCTAGATAAAATATTGCTGGTTGCATAACCCGATAGCGGAAGCAGGTTTGTGCAACGTACACTCATAATCGTGATCGTAGAATATTACGCTGATACAGTTGTTCACTCACATGAAATTGTTAAACACAGAGAACTATCCGCTTTAAAAACATTGTCTCCGTCTTCACTGCCCAGCATTAAAAAATCACAACATAGGGGAGAAAAAAAGATTTGCGATTTGTGCTAGAAGTGGAGTATATTCTTATCATTCCTCCTATATTCTTATCACTCTTACGGTATCCGCCCCGATAGCTGAATGGTCAGCGTGACGGACTGCCGTCCTAGAGGGCCCGAGTTCGATTCCCGGCTTGGTCGGGGATTTTCTCCGCTCAGGGGCTGAGAGTTGTGTTGTCTTCATCATCATTTCATCTCCATCTGGCGCGCAGGTCGCCCAATGTGGCGTCGAATGTAATAAGATCTGCACCAAGGCGGCCGGACCTGCCCCGTAAGGGGCCTCCCGGCCAATAACGCCAAACGCTCACTTCCATTTCACTCCTACGGTACCACTATGTCATTATTTAGAACTCAAGTGATCATTCAGAAGTCTACAGCGCCAGCGAAGTACCAAATGGAATACTGAATACTTCTGGAATATTACTAGCTTCTTTGAAAAACTTCTGGAGCAAGATAAGCGAGTTTAGGGTCTGCTCATCTGTATTCTGAAGTCTATTCAACTCATTTTGCGTTGCGGGATCAGCTACTTAACCTCGATCAGAGTACCATATACTGAAACTAGCATGCCAGACAAAATGTTTCGTGCGACACTGACCTCTTGAGCGATTTTGTGAGTCTCTTTGAAAGATCAATGTCCGACAGTATGCCCCTAGTGCTCTGCACGATTTTATTATCTCTCCTTCAATAGTTAGTTCTGACTGTGATACTAAAATCTCCAACTTCAATGTATATTTGAGCATAGTGATAAGACAATGAAAGGCCCAAGGAAGTCTAGTGAAGTCTTTCATAGCTGCCACTATACTGGAAATTTGATCTGCTCCGACAAAATATTAACTGCTGCGTTTGAAAGGAGTCTACTGCTGCACACTTGTATGTGGCACCAGAATAAGATAAGAATATTAATAAATTAAAATGAAACTAGTATACTACAAACTATGAATGTCTCTGATAGGCTCCATTATGCGGATCGCTGTGGGCGACCGCAGAGTACTGCTTATGGTCTGAGACGTAGAGTTGGTGTAAGAGAGATTTAGGTGGCTGTCTGTGGGAGAAAGTCGATAGAATAGGCAGTTTTTGTGGTGTGCTGTGTGAAGCCACCAAGTGTTAGGTTAATTTAGGTATGTAAGTATTGTTGAACTTGGAAGCAGAAGTCTTTAGGCAATCAAGGTAAAGGTGTTAAATAATTATGATTTCTGTTTTTGCCAGCACGTTAGTATAGATGAGTTGGCTGATAATTTGCAATTGTTGAGTAAATCCAGAATGTACGCAAACCATTTTGATAAAAAGGCTAGTTAGATATTTCATTTTTGTAATGGTTCTAGGATTTGTTAAAAGAGCTATATTTAATTTGATGATTTTCATTTATGTTGCGTTAATGAAGTCAAATAATAATAGCTGTTTAAATCTAATTGTTTGTGAATCAATTGCGAGTACTTTATGTGTGTGTATTAAACTGGGGACCTAGAAACTACGGAGAGTCTTCGTCCTGCCAGAGCCCTCACTGGTTCACAAGCTCACAACAAGCCACAGCAGTCCACCCACCCCACCGCGGCTCCACGCCGAACCCAGGGTTATTGTGTGGTTCGGCCCCACTGATGACACACATTTGCATGGTTTATGAAGGGAACGAGTCGAGGAGTAGCAAGTGACCGGAGCCCAACAGCTCTCAGATCATCATACACGTGGAACTATAGCAGGAAGGGAAGAGGCCAGCATAATGGTCCTGACACAACAGTGGCCCCTTGATTTAGAAAGTATGCAACCCTCAGAATTGGACTCATACTGGCTCAATTTCTATCTCCATAACGCGGGGGAAGCTACTGAATTTAACTGTGTGCATAAACCAATCTGCCCTCTGCTTCCTATTTCAGGATCTATGGTTATTGACCGCACTACAGTGACAAAAGCCACTCAATTTTAACACATTTTATTTATTCTTGAAATAAGTATGATTTTGGTTCCTAGTCCGTCTCACATCTCTAAGGCTGCCTAGCCACAATTAAAAGATTCAAAGTTTAATGTACAGGGCGATTAGAATTAAAGTTAAACTTTCCAAACGCTGTAGAAATAACACCACTGGTCAGAATGACGTCAAATTGCAACGGAATATTAGCGGAGAAGAGGGAAAACGTATGGCAGACGAAAAAAATAGTGTGAAAATTGATGAATAGATGGCGCTGTGTGTGTTATAATATGTTAATGAAAATACCTGTCATGCGCACGACCCATTGAAGTTGGTATAAGCACGCCAGGTACACGGCTTTTCCTCCTTTCGCGTCCGCGACATTCACCATGAGTGTCTCAATGCAGGATCGCGCTCTGCTTGTAAAGCTGTATTACAAGAATGATGACAGTGCATACTTAACTGTTCAGAAAGTCCAGACAGTGAAGGGTTTGAAAAGGCGTTGGTCCGATGACTGCCGTGGGTCTGGAGAAAATGATTCGGAACTTCGAAAAGATGGGTTCTTTTGGTGTGCAACCTGGTAGAGGGAGGAAACGAATTGATTCGACGTCGGTGGAAGCAGTGGCCACAGCGGTACAGGAGGAGACGAATGGTGGTGTGCAAACGTGTAGTGCACGGACAGTTGCTCGAACATTGGAAATACCCGTGAGCACGATGCGTAAAATCTTACGAAACATTCTTCTTGGCCATCCTATAAAAATTATCGATGTGCACGTGTTGCTTCCTCTTGACCTGCCAGCAAGAGAGACCTTTGCTTTAGAATTTCTTGCTCGCATGGAAGTGGCCAACGATTTGCTGTGGAAGATTTTGTGGGCAGACGAAGCCCACTTCCATATGACAGGAATATGTTAATACACAGAACTGTCGAATATGGGTAACGGAAAATCTACATCCAAATCAAGCAGTACCACTTCATCCTGAAAATGTGACTGTATGGTGCGGGTTTACGGCATCATTCATCATAATGCCATAGTTTTTCGAAGAGCCAGGTGCTTTCGGTCCTGTTACCTGAACCGTCACTGGTAACCGGTATGAATCTCTTTCGCGCAACCGCGTCATTCCAGCTCTCTAACAGCGTGTATACCTGGATAGGATCATTTTTATGCCAGATGGCGCACCTCCGCACATTCCAAATCCAGTTAAGCAGCTGTTGAAACGCCATTTCGAAAATGCTAGGATTATCAGCCGCTATTTTCCTACAGCCTGGCCGTCCCGATCACCTGATCTTAGTGCTTGTGACTTCTGGCTGTGGAGCTAACTGAAAGATGTGTTCAGTGTTCCGATTGCAAATGTAGCTGCATTGAAGGCACACATTGCGCAACACATTCTGAACGTGACCTTTACACCTCGATCAATTGTGGCACATGCTGCTTGTCGATTTCAACTTGTTGCAGAAAACGGTGGACAACATATTGAACATGTTTTGCGCCAATCACACGGAAATTAATAATCCGATTTTATTTTGATTCATGGTTTTTATGCGGTTTTTGGCCTCTGGACAGTTAACAACCGATGTGATTGACGTTTTTTATGCGGTTTTTGACCTCAGGACAATTGACAACCGATTTTTCCCATCCGATAAAATATGACGTGGCCGTGGTGGATGGGCTTATGTAACTAACAGTACCACATCTGTACACTTATGCACACCGAGTAATAAACTTTGTTTAATTTCAAAAGTACACCTCAGTCATTGTTGCATGATTCATTTGTCATTGTAGTCGACCACTATTAAATTATGATGCTTACAGCGCCATCTATTGATACATTTTGAAACTATTTATTTTTCTTCTGCTATGCGTTTTCCCCCTTCTCCTACAATATTCCGTTGTAATTTGACGTCATTCTGACCAGTGGTGTTATTTCTACAAAGGTTTTAAAGTTTAATTATTATCACCCGATCCATTCAGAAACATTTTACTGTCTCTGTAGCTCCATGGATAAATTATAAGATTTCTTTCGGTATACGGTTATGGTGACAGCCGCCTTTACGGTATTCACACTGCCATGCGATATTTATAGCTGCCACTCATGTCCTACTACACTATGCTCTTTAATTGCTTATAACTTCCGATGTTTCTCTTATAAATTCACAAAACAACCTTCCATTTGTACATAAACATATCATCTATTCGTGATACTTCTCGTAATTTCAGTCCAGCTAATATTTTTGAAACTATAATAAGTTACCAGAATGAGATTTTCACTCTGCAGCGGAGTGTGCGCTGATATGAAACTTCCTGGCAGATTAAAACTGTGTGCCGGACCGAGACTCGAACTCGGGACCTTTGCCTATAATAAGTTATTCCGAAACCTGACCATTCCATCTGGCCAGTTGTAACCCACTGGTTCCACCAACATCTCCCAAGTGCGCACATTCTGACAGGCCTCTTACTGATGCTTAGCGCGAAGCAGCTCCATATGGAACCTATTTGACGGCCAACGATATAGTAATTAGCGGAAGTAGGTGGCTGTTATCAGTTATTAGTAAAGGTGTCTATAATGGCATCCTTACAAACTCCACACGGGTTGTCCACCAGGGATGTATTCCTTGAGGTGTAAAACGAATCCCAGGGTTTAGAAAGAAGTAGAAACTTAAGAACACCTTCGTCGCAGCCGAACAAACAGCTAGACAAATTAGTTTATGTATAAAAGCACAGAATTCAACTGAAAAATAAAATGTCAACAACATACCAAAACGTAACTGGCTATAAAGGGAATAATTTTCCTTTTTAAAAACAGTACGAACGAATAACATTCTAACCGTCATATTAAGTAATTGAAAACTTCTACCACTAGGTTATGAATTGTGCAGACAAGTTATGAAATATTACTAAAGAAAACAAGTTATTGTTGTTGACGTTGCGTTCTGCAGTCTGAAGGCTGGTTTGATGCAGCTCTCCGTGCTAGCCTATCATGGGCAAGCCTCTTCACCTCTATGTAACTTCCACAACCTATATCCATTTGGACCTGTCTATTGTATTGAAGCTGTGGTCTCTCTTTACAGTTCTTACCCCCCCACACTTCCTTCCATTACCATACTGACAATTGCTTGATGCATCGGGACGTACCCTATCAACCAATGCCCTCCCTTAGTCAAGTTCTGCTGCAAATTTCTTCTTTTTTTTTTCTCCAGTTTGATTCAGCACCTCCTCGTTTTTTTATTCGATTACCCTTCTAACCTTCAACGCTCTTCTACTGCACCACATTTCAAAAGCTGTTCTTCTCTTTTTGTCTGAACTGCCATTTGTTCACGTTTAACTTTAGCGCAGATAATATTCCAGATAAATATTTCCAGGAAAGATTTCATAACATTTAAACTGATATTACATTTATTAAAGTTATTCTTCTTCAGAAACGCTTTTCTCGCTATATACAGTCAGCATTTTATATATGCACCACGTCGACCAACATAAGTTGGTTCAAATGGCTCTGAGCACTATGGGACTTAACTGCTGAGGTCATCAGACCCCTAGAACTTAGAACTACTTAAACCTAACTAACCTAAGGACATCACACACATCCATGTCCGAGGCAGGATTCGAACCTGCCATCGTAACAGCAGCGCGGTTCCGGACTGTAGCGCCTAGAACCGCTCAGCCACTCCGGCCGGCCAACATAAGTTGTTTTGCTGCTCAAATAGAAAATTTCATCTACTACTTTTAGTGCTCCATCTCCTAATCTAATGTTCTCAGCATCACCTATTTAGTTCGACTACGTTCTGTCCCCTTGTTTCCACTTTGTTGATGTCCAGTTTATAATCTCTTTAGAAACACTATCCGTTTCGAGTAGTAGACTAAATTACCTTCGCATGCTGTGCTGCATGTATTGGAATGTCAAACTCGATGATACACTCATTGTTACAATGAAAACAAAAATTTAATGTTATCGCCTGCCATTTATAACCTGACAGCAACAGTTAAAATTAAAATGTTCATTATGTAAGTGCTCGAATCCTTCATGACGTTTATATTGCCACTCGACTGGAGAATAAGGAAAACTGGTCAGCATTTAAAACGGATGTATTCTTTGCAATCCCATTACACTGGGGTGACCAAACGTCCCGGAAAACCGGGATTGTCCCGGTTTTCATCCCTGTGTTCCGGTGTCCCGAAAATTTGTTTCGGGACGCTCAAAGGTCCCGGAATTCAGTTTTTAAATACATTTCGTGAAACTTTCTCAAATTTTTGGGATTTTGCTATATTAAAGGAAATACAACACAAGAAATTAATATATTTTAGCTTATTTGTCTAAAACCACCATTGTCCCATACTAGTAATCACAGTATCAGTATTGATACACTCAGGCAATAATTTACTTTGAGCAGTACTTTGGCCATCAAGCAGTAAGTCGTATTATTGTAACAGAGCTATGAAACCGTCCGATTGTCGCGCCACCTACTCACACACTCATTGTCAGAACAGTGTAGTACTTGATGTTTTGTCAGACAAACTTCAATTGTTTTTTCTCTTTTAGTGGTATTATTGCTGCAGTATTGTGAAACGCAATGCCGAAACGTGCCTGCAAGTGCAGTGACTGTTAATCCAAGGAATGGAATTTCATTAAGAAAGGTCGTTTTGATTACGAAGCAGAGTGTTCCGGATGTAACTGTTTTATTAGTATAAGTCATGGTGGACGTTCCGACATAGTTGATCACATCAGGTCAAAGAAATACATTAACAGATACAGTGCACTGAGCTGCAGTAAAACTCTACAAAAATATTTTGTGAAACATCAGTCAAGTGAAGAGACGAAAGTTCGAGCAGCCGAACTTACACTAGCCTACCATGCGGTAAAACATCACCAAACTTATAGATCTAGTGATTGTACTAATAAGCTTAACAGCATTATGTTTGATGATTCTTCCATTGCAAAAAAGTTTAGTTCAGCAAGAACTAAAGTGTCAGCCTTAGTGAAAGGAGTTATTGCTCCCCATAGTGTGAAGAAAAGCCTTGAATACATCAAAAAGTCTTCTTTCTACGGGATATCCACTGATGCCAGCAATCATAAGGCCACTAAAATATTTCCGTTTGTTGTTCAGTTTTTCGATATTAATCAGGGAATTCAGACCAAACTTTTGAAGGTGAGTTCCCTACCTAATGAAACATCTGACGAAATTTCAAGATTTTCTATGAATACTATCGAAATGTTTGATCGTAAAAAAAACTAAAGTGTGGCATTTTGTGGAGACAACACCAACACAAACTTTGGTGGTTTAAAAAGACAAGGCAAATGCAACGTATTTACCAAATTAAAGGAAACATTGCATGAAAACATTGAAGGCATAGGGTGCCCTGCACATGTTTTACACAATAGCGTGCAGACATCTGCTGACAGTTCAAGCTGTGATGTTGAAACTATCGTCATGAAGGTATACTCACACTTTTACATATATAATGTTAGAACAGAGAGGGTTAAGGAGTTCTGTGATTATGTGCGAACTGAATATACACTCTTGGAAATTGAAATAAGAACACCGTGAATTCATTGTCCCAGGAAGGGGAAACTTTATTGACACATTCCTGGGGTCAGATACATCACATGATCACACTGACAGAACCACAGGCACATAGACACAGGCAACAGAGCATGCACAATGTCGGCACTAGTACAGTGTATATCCACCTTTCGCAGCAATGCAGGCTGCTATTCTCCCATGGAGACGATCGTAGAGATGCTGGATGTAGTCCTGTGGAACGGCTTGCCATGCCATTTCCACCTGGCGCCTCAGTTGGACCAGCGTTCGTGCCGGACGTGCAGACCGCGTGAGACGACGCTTCATCCAGTCCCAAACATGCTCAATGGGGGACAGATCCGGAGATCTTGCTGGCCAGGGTAGTTGACTTACACCTTCTAGAGCACGTTGGGTGGCACGGGATACATGCGAACGTGCATTGTCCTGTTGGAACAGCAAGTTCCCTTGCCGGTCTAGGAATGGTAGAACGATGGGTTCGATGACGGTTTGGATGTACCGTGCACTATTCAGTGTCCCCTCGACGATCACCAGTGGTGTACGGCCAGTGTAGGAGATCGCTCCCCACACCATGATGCCGGGTGTTGGCCCTGTGTGCCTCGGTCGTATGCAGTCCTGATTGTGGCGCTCACCTGCACGGCGCCAAACACACATACGACCATCATTGGCACCAAGGCAGAAGCGACTCTCATCGCTGAAGACGACACGTCTCCATTCGTCCCTCCATTCACGCCTGTCGCGACACCACTGGAGGCGGGCTGCACGATGTTGGGGCGTGAGCGGAAGACGGCCTAACGGTGTGCGGGACCGTAGCCCAGCTTCATGGAGACGGTTGCGAATGGTCCTCGCCGATACCCCAGGAGCAACAGTGTCCCTAATTTGCTGGGAAGTGGCGGTGCGGTCCCCTACGGCACTGCGTAGGATCCTACGGTCTTGGCGTGCATCCGTGCGTCGCTGCGGTCCGGTCCCAGGTCGACGGGCACGTGCACCTTCCGCCGACCACTGGCGACAACATCGATGTACTGTGGAGACCTCACGCCCCACGTGTTGAGCAATTCGGCGGTACGTCCACCCGGCCTCCCGCATGCCCACTATACGCCCTCGCTCAAAGTCCGTCAACTGCACATACGGTTCACGTCCACGCTGTCGCGGCATGCTACCAGTGTTAAAGACTGCGATGGAGCTCCGTATGCCACGGCAAACTGGCTGACACTGACGGCGGCGGTGCACAAATGCTGCGCAGCTAGCGCCATTCGACGGCCAACACCGCGGTTCCTGGTGTGTCCGCTGTACCGTGCGTGTGATCATTGCTTGTACAGCCCTCTCGCAGTGTCCGGAGCAAGTATGGTGGGTCTGACACACCGGTGTCAATGTGTTCTTTTTTTCCATTTCCAGGAGTGTATGAATGTAATGTGTCACTCGAGCCGGCCGGAGTGGCCGTGCGGTTCTGGGTGCTACAGTCTGAAACCGAGCGACCGCTACGGTCGCAGTTTCGAATCCTGCCTCGGGCATGGATGTGTGTGGTGTCCTTAGGTTAGTTAGGTTTAATTAGTTCTAAGTTCTAGGCGACTGATGACCTCAGAAGTTGAGTCGCATAGTGTTCAGAGCCATTTTTTGTGTCACTCGAAAACTCGCTGGTTATCACTGTTTCCAGCAGTTGAAAGAGTAATCCGCCTGTTTGAACCGTTAAAAGATTTTTTCATAAATGAGGACAAAGCCCCCAAAATATTGGTTCAGTTTTTCAGTAACCCTTTAAGTGAAGCCTACTTATGGTTCATTCACAGTCAGCTTAGAACGTTGCAGCATGGGATAAAGGAAATTGAGGGAAGCGCGAAAAGTGTAATAGAGGTAATTGATGTTTTGAAAAATACTCTGGAAACTGTTACTAAGAGGAGAGAACAGCAGTTCATTTCTTTTCATGTTAAATCTGTCCTTAAAAGAGCAGAAGTATAAGAAGCAGCGGAAATGAGTTTTAGAGAAGAAGTTAACAAGTTTTATGACACTTCTGTAGAATATCTCAGCAAGTGGAGCGCCTCATATTTACCCTGATTGGATATTACTGAAGAGAGTGCCAAAATGGGGAAGTGTTAAAGAGACAGTTTCTTATTTGAAGAGTAAAGAGATTGAAATCGATGATTCCATTCTCTTTGATCAGTTCGGGATACTGACATATTTTGTTGAAGAAAGTCTTCACAAGTGGAAGGATGAAGAAAGAAAACACCATTGGAATGTCATGAGACGTGGATGAGTTTTTTTAAAAGCTGTGGCTGTCTTCAGCATTACTCTGAGTTGGTAATAATTGCAAGGTATTTATTTGCAATCCCAGCCAATAATGCTAATGTGGAAAGCAAATTTTCGTTCATGAATATCCAGGGGACTGATGCAAGAAACAGAGTGGAAGTGGACTCTCTTGAAGCAATCCTGCAGATCCTGTACAACTACAATATGGATTGTGCCGAGTTTTATCACTGTGTCTCAAAGAACAGAGACATGATCAAGAAGGCTGGAGGCAGTGAAAAATACCCTTTTCTCCAAGGACAGTCAATTCCTTCTACAACTGCTCAGTAATATTAAACCTCATGTTAATATTAATTGATTGAAAGTTGAATGGCTGTAAAATTTTGTAAAATCGTAATACATTTCTTTATTACTGTATACGTTTATTAAATGTCATTAATTATACATATAATCTAGATTATATCAATCTTTTGTATCCTCTTATTAGTTATAATAATCGGGTTAACGAAATGTATCAACAAAACATTAATATTTAAAATTAAGAAACCTGGGTACATATGGAATGAGGTGTCCATTGGCACCCGGGTAAATGTGTCCCGGTTTTCACCGAAAATAATTTGGTCACCCTACATTACACACTGACCGAAGAATCCTACCGCCAGCGGATTTAACCGACCCTCTTCAATAAGCCTTTTCCCGCGGACGTCCTGCAGGTTCGTGTCGACATTAATGATTCTATAAAAGGCTTAGGTATATTCTCCTACAAAAACGTTTAAGATTTCATAGGAATTTAGGTGTTAAGGCGTGATAAAAACAAAAATCCGAAGGGTGATGTGGGAACCGTGGTTCCTTGCCGCTGCGTACCACACACCGACGTAAATTGTTTTGTACAAGCTACTGAACATTATCACTCATTCCCGTGTAGCACTTAGTATTACAAGCAAGACATAATTTTATAATATTTTCTTCAAAAACAAAGTATTCCTCCACAGCAACCAATTCAGTTAGCAAAGTAAAGAAAAAGAAACACTGTATCGTTTTCAAAGAAAGACGCAAACATCAGATTAATGAGAAAAAAGGGCACGTACATGTTTCAAACGCCGGGGCAAATAATTCAGTTAGTCAAATTATTCAGTCTAACAACTACAAAACCACTGCACATACGTGTTAAATTCTATGGTAAGCTTATTCTTAAAATACAAGAAAAAAAATTATTTTTATGATTTCCCCGAGGGCAGCTCTCTTTCCTTCTTCTTCTTTAATAAAGCAGGCTTTGTCTTCAGCATCCCAGTACATAATTAACCCTGTTTAAGCACATTCATGCACCGACGCTTGGTCGTTCAATACCGTTAAAGCACGAACAAAAACGCTTTCAACTAACGTTCAGACACCACCAGTACATTTCCCACCAGTACACTGCATGTTTATTGCTATCCTCCTCATGCAACAATTTTTTTTTCGTCCGCAATGTCTAGTTTCAACGAAGTGACGTAATAACAATCGCGTTACCGTTACGCGAAACCGTACCCACATCAACAATGGAAGTCTATATCTATTGTCATCAAGTCACTTATACCACATACAGATTTCAATGACTCTTGCACAAAGGAAAAAGACGAGGGACTGAAAATAGACACAAGAATTTCAACGATGACAATAAAACGTTAGAAATAACACCTGAAACTTTTTAATAAAAATCAATTCGGCTGAACACGTACGAAAAAAGGAAAATTTGGCAAACAACAGAGGAGGGACAGTCGAGAAAACTGAACGATAGTTGAGGAGAAGAAGATTAAGGATAAAAACTATACACCTGCGTGTATCTACATGCATATAAATTTTCTGCAAATCAGTGCGAAGTCCAAGGTAGAGGGTACTTAACGCAGCGCGGGATTAGCCGAGCGGTCAGGGGCGCTGCAGTCATGGACTGTGCGGCTGGTCCCGGCGGAGGTTCGAATCCTCCCTCGGGCATGGGTGTGTGTGTGTGTGTGTTTGTCCTCAGGATATTTTAGGTTAAGTAGTGTGTAAGCTTAGGGACTGATGACCTTAGCACTTAAGTCCCATAAGATGTCACACACATTTGAACATTTTTTGATACTTAACGTGATACAACATGTTAAGAGTTTCTTCCCGTAACAGTCACGCATGGAGTGTCTAAAGAATGATTGCCCAAATACGTCTGTGCGAACTTTAATTACTATAATTTTTGCGTTGCCGATACCTATCGGGATGAAACATTCTTCACGTAATACTGGGTCTCGGAACTTTGTTAAGTTGGCTGTCGCGGAATAAGGGGGATATTTCATTAGCAGATTTATTGGACAAAGAAATTTGATCAAATATTGGACAAAGATCTTGGTATTATACTGTCATCCAAAATTTCGTAAAAGTTTCAGATGGTGGACAAGAACATGTTGCGCGTACTACATTTTCATTGCGTTTGCATTCGGAAGAGGAGAGAAAAAAAGGGGAAAGGGAACATACTTGGGTGAAGTAGTGGGTTTCACGGCGGGACAATAGAAGTATACAACAAAATTTGTTAGTGGAGCGGCAAGTATAGGACGTTAAGTCGTATGAAAATTACTTGCAAATGAACGAGAATACCTTTCAGTATGTGGCCAGGAAAGTGGCTCCCCACGTTAAGAAACAGAACACTCACGTCAGAAATGCTACAGCCGCAAAAGATAGACTTACCATGACACTACGAGTTCTTGAAACAGGAGAAAGCTACTCTATTTTATAGTATAGCACTCGAATACCGCAGCGCACATTGACAAAAATAATACCAGAAACGTGTGAAGCTATTTGTAAGGCACCGAAGCAAGAATATCTGAAGGGAAAAAACTATTCAGTAAATGCTATAGACATAAAGTAATATTTTTGTTTCTACAAAAGTTGTAGTTTTTCTCTTTTATAGCCTCGGGGGTACATCCTGGCCGTACTTCACGGCTAATGGCATCCGCAATTTTTTTATGGCTCTCGCTTCTTGTTACTCTATTTTTGTATTCGAGATGTGGCAAGCAATACAGAGTTTCACCTGCTTGGATAAATTCTGTCAGTTTAGTTGTAGATGCGGCGGAACATGTTCATTTCGAAGTCATGTTACACATTAGATGTCAGATAGCGCTTAACGCCTACATTTCTCACTGCAGGAAACAGAATACGAATGATTTCTTTGATCAGATTCAAGACGAGGCGGTAGATTTGATCAAATACATTGGATGAAAGGCGACATTTGACAGAAGTTCGCTACTACACTACATCCAAAACATTGGACAAATAAATTTTGTCCAATAAATTTGATAGTATAATATCGGCCTAACCGGCATCAATCGACAGTGGTCTTAGAATTCAGTTTTTCATATTCGCGACCCTTCCCCGTGAGTTAAATAAACTGTGAGCATCTGTGCCTTTTTTTTTAAGTTCAGTGACCCCAGTTAGTCCTCTTTGATATGGATTCTACACACGTTAACAATATTCTGAATGGGATGCACATGTAGTTTGCAAGCAGTCTCCTTTGCATACTCTGCGTTTTCCCAGTGTCACGTCAATGAAAGAAAGTCGGCCACATGCCTTATCTATGACTCAGCCTACGTTATCATTACGTTTCACAGCCCTACGAATTTTTATATTCAGTTATTTGTATAAGCTGACTGATTCCAGTAGTGCCTCATTAATGTTGTAGTCATGGTATAATACTTCCTGTGTTTTGAGAAGTGCAGTATTTCCATTTCTGTACAATTAACACCAGTGACCCATATTTGTACCATTTTTAATTCTGGCCAAGATATGAGTGGTTATTTGTGCAGCGTAATTTAATATTACTTCATTATAGATGACTGATGTCATCTGAGGTGACTATTAATATTGTTTGCCAAGTCATCGCCACGCGGGGTAGCCATGCGGTCTTAGGCGCCTTGCCACGGTTTGCGCGGTTACCTCCCGTCGAATCCTCCATTGGGCATGGATGTGTGTGTTGTCCTTAGCGTAAGTTAGTTTAAGTTAGATTAAGCAGTGTGTAAGCCTAGGGACCGATGATCTTAGCAGTTTGGTCCCATAGGAACTTACCACAAATTTCCAAAAAACTATCCATGTCATTAATACACATAATGAAAAACAATGTTCCTGACATACCTCCCTGAGGCACGCCTGAAGCTACTCTGTAGATGTCTCTCCATCCAAGATAACGTGCTGCGTGCTTGCTGTCAAGAAATCCTCAAGCCAGTGACAAAGTTTGTTTGAGACCCCACCCAATCGTATGCTTGTTAATAATCGATGATATAAAACCGAGTGAAATAATTTTCTCAAGTCAAGAAATAATGCAGCCACTTGACTGTCTTTAATTATAGCTTTCAACATACCATATGAGCAAAGTGCATGTTGAATTGCGCATAATTGATGATTTCGAAATTCACGCCAGTTGTTATAGTGGAGCATATAATCTTCTAGATACGTCATTACGTTGAGGCTTCTTTTATTATATTCTAGTATGTTACGAAAGATGGACATCAGTGAGACAGGATGGTGATTTTGTGAATCACTCCTGCTACCCTTCTTACAGGCGGGTATGTCCTGTACTTACTTCACTGGGCGACTTCCTTTCTTCAAGGAATCTACGAACAATTTTTTTTAACGGTAGCTAATTCAGTTGAAAATTATGTGTAGAACCTATCAGGTTCCCCATCGGGTCTTGGAGCTTTAGTCAGTTTTAGGTATTGTAGCCGTTCCTCAACGCCACTTCTACTGATATCTATCTCATCCTTGCAGTGATGCGAGAAGCAAACTGGAACAGTACTTCTGTATCCTCCTTGGCAAAGGAACATTTGAAAACAGAATTATACGTTTCTATTCACAGTTCCCACACCGTCCATAACTGTCTCGACACTAACTTGGCTGCACTGACTGCCTTTACATATGACTGGCATTCCGTTGGGTTTTGTGAGAGACCTTTATGAAAGATTATGTTACGTTAGTCCTTCAAGCCTTTACGCAATGACTTCTTGACAGTCTATTGTGTTTCATTTAGCATCTTTCAATCCATAGCCCTACGCTTTGTTTTACACTTGTTATGCAGTACTCACTGACCCTCTGGAAGTTTCTTCACAGCGACTGTACAGGTTGGACAAAATAAAAGAGGCCCTTTATCTTATAAGAAACATTCTGGCAATTCATTCGTTTGTTGTAAATGCGGAACACAGAGTAGTAAATTATTATTACGGAAAACAACGTACTGAACATTCAATACGTCAGTAGTTCACACGTGCTGAAAATATTCAACATAAACTTCGATACACAAGTCAGCACGACTCAACATGTTGGAGTGATTTCCGCAGTCGTATTGCGAATGTTTGTTTTCAGGTCTCCAATTGTATTAGGGTTCTTACTGTAGACTTCACCCTTTAAATTACCCCACAAACAAAAATCGCAACTAGAGAGATAGCGCGATTTAGGAGGAGATAGACCTGCGGAAACTGTACGTTATTCACCGAAAGCTTCATGGACGTATGACACTGAAAAGTATTAAGTATACGCCGTAGCTCCACCTTGCTGGAAAAACGCATACTCTGGTTATTCCTCAGTTAGCTGCGCCATCAGTGGTTGCTCCAATTGCGTTACACACATCTTAGAGTTCACAGTGTTGTTAAAGGAAATGGAGCCTGCAATCCATTGGTCTGAAACTGCACACAAAATGCCTACTTTCAGATCAATCAGAGGCACCTCAAAGCGTTGCCTGGGATTGTCTGTTGACGAATAGCGTGTGTTTGGAGAGTTCACATACTCGTCTGAAGTGGAACCATACTTCGTCTAAGGTGAAATAAGATTTGGATGCATAACCACCCGTGACATGTGTGTGTAGCCATTCTGAATAGTATTGTGCGTAATCCGTAGATTTTATTGCTTGCATCACTCTTACTTTGTATGCTCGCACTTCTAACAGCTTCAAAGTATTCTGGTATGATGTTCGTTTGATGTATGTATCTAGTCGATTTCTGTAGACTTCTTACCACTTAACCTGTTGATCTAAATTTAGTGATCAATTTCAGCACTACACTTTTTGCGGGAGCAGCTGTCTCTGGGCATTTTGTCTGAACTTTTCATTTAATTTTCTAAATGATTTACATCCAAAAAAAGTTTCAGCAGTAATCAGTTTTTGTTCATCTACATCTACATTTACATCATACTCCACGAGCAACCTAATAGTGTGTGGCGGTGGATACTTTCGGCACCACTATCTGATCCCTCCAACTCTGTTTCACCCGCGAATGGTTTGTGGGAAGAATGATTGTCCGTAATCCTCTGTATTGACTCTAATTTCTCGAATTTTCTCCTCGCGGTCAATACGCGAGATGTATGAGGGGGAAAGTAATGAGTTGTCCGACTACTCCTGAAAAGTGCTGTTCCGAAATTTCGGTAGTAGAATTCTCCGTGATGCACAACGCCTCTCTTGTAACGTCTGCCAGTAGAATTTGTTTAGCATCTCCGTAACGCTCTCTCGCCAGCTGAACGATCCCGTGACGAAAATCGCCGCTCCTCGTTGGATCTTCTCTATCTCCTCTGTCAGTCCTACCTGGTAGAGATCCCACACAGATGAACAATATTCTATAATAGGGCGAACAAGCGCCTTATAAGGCACTTCTTTCTTGGTTGAGTTTCATTTCCTTAAGATTCTTCCGATGAATCTGAGTCTGGTATCTGCTTTTCCCACTACCTGTTGTATGTGGTCATTCTACTCAATGTCGCTCTGGATTTTTACGCCTAGATATTTTACGGCAGACGCTGCCTACAGCTGTTTGTCATCAATAGTGTAGCTGTGCAGTAGTGGCTTTCTTTTCCTACGTATGCGCAATATGTTACATTTATTTACGTTCAGGGACAACTGCCAGAGTCGGCACCATTCATCTCTTCTCTGCAGGTCGTTCTGCAAATTCTTACTATCTTCTGGCGTTGCTATTTTAGTATAGACAACTGCATCATCTGCGAATAGCCTTAAAGAGCATCAGACGCTTTCTAATAGATCATTCATATGTATTGGAAACTGCAACGGTCCTATCACACTTCCCTATGGTACTCCGGATATTACCCTCACATCTGACGATTTTGTCCGTTAATTGTGTTGAGTTCTGTCTGCAAGAAAGTCTGGAATCCAATCGCAAGTCTGCTCCGATACTCCATAAGCTCGTATTTTCGATTGGGATTGGCTTTCTGCAGAACTGTATTCACAACAAGCTTCAAACTTACTACTGACGACGCAGCACTGATCATTAACACACTAATCGACATCACGTGACATCACGTGAATCCGCTCGAGCGCTGCCCTAGCCTTAAGGATAGCTTGACATATCACGTTCAGTATAACACCGGGTCTCTTTTATCTTGACCATCCTGTATATCACGGACGGTCACTTCTATCATTAACTTTTGTACTGTGTGCACATCTATTCAATGTAAAACCAGTGAGTTCAGTCAGAGTTTTTCCGTTTGCTCCTGTCCAGAGCTAAATTTGCCAAGTTTCTCATTAAAATATGACGCGAGTGCCTCTTTATAAGGATTACTGAAAAGTAAATCTTAATCGCAGGAGCAACAAGTGGCTCATAGTCACTGGTTTAGTTTCAGCATGAACATTGTCGAAAGTGTAAAGTCTGTTTGTAGCTATTAGGCCTAATATATAGCTATAGTGTGTGGGATCGCAAAAATTTTTTCGCTATAGTTTACGGAGAAAGAATTTAGTAATCCGTCATAGGATGTCCTGTCACACTAACCACTTACAAAACTCCTCTAAATATGACAGTGTGATGTAGGAACATGCGTACTACCAAACTGAGGTTTTCTCTAAGGTTTTCGGTGGTGTCTCGGGGTGCGTTGGTGGTCAATAGAAAGATTCTCTATACTGAATCTTTGCCGAACAATCTTGCAATCAGCTTCAATTTCTGTCTCATCGGATTTGAGCTTTTACTCTACCGTGACAAATACATCACTTCCCTGTGTTATTACCGTATCCTTTCGATATGCATTTAGATTTGGACGAATAATCTCATTGCTGCTAATTTCGAGTTTCAGCCAGCTCCTAATATTGTTATTAGGAGTGCTTCAAACTCTGGAACTCACTAGGATTTTAATCTTTTCATCTTCAGAAAATACTGCGTCGCAATCGCAAAATTTCAAACACTGAAACGTTTACAGAACACACAAGTGAACCACACAGTTTATTACGAAATACATTATTCACAACGCTCATAAGCATCCAAAACCTCTAAAAAACATATCATCAATCACGTAACGAGGGTACCATGGCCACAAATGTCAATGAAGCTTAATTTTTACAGTCAACGATACAGTAAACGTTTTACGGGGCACCCGCAGATATTAGAAAATGCGTAATATATCACGATACACAGGACAGTACAATATTATAATCTAGAATTTAGAATCGAATCTGCTCTGCAAACATGGTCTCATACAAAGAAAAACTCAGAAGACGACTTAAATGTGAAACTGAAGTGCAGAAAGAACTGATTTTTTACTTAGCTGAATTTGTAACCCTTCTGCATTAGCATGCCAAAGATGAACAATGTGTAGTCATTTTATTACACACAAAATAACGGAAACTGCATTGAACAAACGATTTAAGTTCTCCATTTGCAGTAGTTGACATACAGTATAAATCGAGAACAGTTCTAAACAACGTACATAGATTACCGAAGACGCTGGACGTTTTAGGAGCGCAAGGAAGAATAAACTGTTAGAGAACGGAACAGAGTGGTTGCTATATAAACAAATAAACAAGGGAAAGAGAAATTTTTCTTGTGAAAACTATATAACACCGTGCCACTCTTACAAATACTACAATTTTCAGTTAATTCTGCAAGGTCCACAGAAGACGGTCTCTTAAAGCTCGCAGACATGTTCTTTTAAAGCGCGATGTGCAACTGAAGCTTGTCCATAACGAAGCGGAAAAGCTCTGAAAAGAATTTGTGTCAGTTCTGCGGCTTATCTCCGATGAAACCCAGAGCATAGCTATTGGAAAATGTGCGTTTCGTTTCTGTTTGAGTTTCATTTCGAAGAACAGACTGTAACCAGAACAGCGTCATCGATGAGTGCTTTTTTTAGAGTGGTATCGAGAAATGCTTTCAAATTGCTTTCAAATAAGAATTGACGATCGGTGGATCCAGTGCGTTCGTATTTGGAATAAACCGTATTCAGTGTTGTCTGCGTTATACTGACAGCAATAAACACACTCACCCAATGAATGCTGGGTGTTTGAAATGAACGGTATCGCTAGATGTTTGCGTCACAGGCAGGCAGCAGTCCACCAAATACAATAATCAGTGCAGCTAATGATATTAACAGAATCCTTCTATATCTACATCCACACCCAACTCAGTAAGCCACTTTACGGCGTGTGGCGGAGGGTACTTTATATATTTCTATTACTCTCTCTAATGAATTCTCTGATTACTACTTCTTTGTTTTGTGGTTTTTGTTTCTGATGAAAGTCTTTGTGTGTGAATGCAGCTTGCCGCTAACTTGGTGTAATGTTTGTCTGTACAGAAGTGTGTCTGTCGTCTTTATCGCTCCTTCACTCTCACACCTGAATCAGTACAGTAAAGTCAGGGCTTCGTGTATTATGATTGGCTGATCCGTAAAAGGACAGACAAACAATTATACTACTGGAGGATTCTAAGTAATTTCTAGAATTACATTCACTCTCTCTCTCTCTCTCTCTAATTTATCTGTGTACAATTCAAATATAAATTACTTGAGATCAGCCTGGTCGAATCTCCGGTAGAGCCCTTCGTCTTAATACTCAGCGGCGGTCTTGCTAGAAAAAATCTTTACATTTGTTATTATTATTAAGCGCTGCATTCAGTTGGGAAAATCGATCGTTTGAACAATTCGTTCAGTTTACGACAGATCTAATATTTCAGATGTGGACGAAGCCTTTTTGGACGATTTATAAAACTCATAGATTGCAGGTTCTCTTCGTCACAGCTGAAACTTCCCAATTAATTACAGGCCTAGACAATTATCAATGATTCATACAGAGAACTCATTCTTCATTCACTCTGTAATAAAATGATCACAAACCTTATTTCTGATGAAAGATGTATATTGAATCCTTGTTAATTACAGGTTCCGTTTCCGTGTATTTTAAGTCTCAGGAAATTTACCTTTTTACAGGTTTATCATTTCTTTATCTATCCCGCTATCGGCACAAATTTCCCTTGTTCGCTTTAGTGCGAAGAAGAGTACCTAAACTTCTTTAGGAATCCAAAAATCCTCCCACCGATATTTCCGAAAACTGTTCCCTTCTCTCTCTCTCTCTATACTATAATAACCATGGAGTATACATATCTGTACCTCTGTTGTTCCAAAGAATAAACGTACTAGAAAAATACCTTGGCGTCGACTAGCTGTCGGCGCATATTTTACTAGAAAAATCTAATCCGATACTTTTCAAACGTAAATAAATGTGGATGATTTGATTGATCACTATTAATTAGTGCGTGGTAGAGGGTAATTTTCCGTGGGGATATTACATCTCCTCCTTTCCTGTTCCAGTCGCGAATGGTCGCGGGAAGAACAGTTGTTGGTAAGCATACGTGTGAGCTTCTTCTCGTGTATATTTTGTGATACTATATTTAAGATAAAATTAGAGAGATTCCAGCTCTTTAATTTTATCTTCATACTATTTTCACAAAATATACACGAGAAGAAGAAGTATATTGGTTGACTCTCCTAGGAAGAAGACGAAGTAAATATTCCAGAATTCGAAACCAGAACAACTGTTAGCATGTGTGACATAAAAGTAGATATCTTAGGTGTTGCGAAACAACTCAAATCACTTAAGAAAGGCAAGTCTTCCGGTCCAGATGGTATACCAATCAGGTTCCTCTCAGAGTATGCAGACACAATAGCGCGTTTCTTAGCAATCATATACAACCGCTCACTTGACGAAAGGTTTGTTCCTAAATACTGAAAAGTAGCACAGGTCACATCGAAATTCAAGAAAGAGAATAGGAGTAATCCATTGAATTACGGACCCATATCACTGACCTCAATTTGCAGTAGCATTTTTGAGCATATACTGTACTCGAACATTATGAATCACCTTGAAGAAAATAGCTCATTGATACATAACCAACACGGATTCAGAAAAATTTGGTTCTTGTGCGCAACTTTATTCCCATGAAGTAATGAGTGCTGTCGACGTGGGATCTTAGACCGATTCCATATTCTTAGATTTCCAGAAGGCTTTTGATACCGTTCCTCACAAGCGACTATTAATCAAATCTCCTGAATATGGAGTATCGTCTCAGTTGTGTGACTGGATTCGAGATTTCCTCTCAGAGAGGTCACACTACGTAGTGATAGACGACAAATCATCGAGTAGAACGGAAGTGATATCTGGCGTTCAGTAGGGTAGTATCATAGGCCCTCTGCTGTTCCTGATTTATATACATGATCTAGGTGATAGTCTGAGCAGCCCACTTAGATTGTTTGCAGATGACGCTGTAATTTACCGTCTAGTAAAATCATCAGACGATCAATTCCAATTACAAAATGATCTATAGAGAATTTCTGTATAGTGCGAAAAGTGGCAATTAGCAGTAAACAAAGAAATGTGCAAGGTTATCCACATGAGTACTAAAAGAAATTCGATAAATTTTGGGTATACGATAAATCGCACAAATCTAAGGGCTGTCAATTCGACGAAATACCTAAGAATTACAATTAGGGTCAACTTAAATTGGAAAGACTACATAGATAATATTGTGGGGAAGGCGAAACAAAGACTGCGCTTTGTTGGCAGAACACTTAGAAGATGCGACAAACCCACTAAAAAGACAGCCTACATTACACTTGGCCGTCCTCTTCTGGAATATTGCTGCGTGGTATGAGATCCTTACCAGGTATGATTGACGGAGGACATAGAAAAAGTACAAAGAAGGTCAGCTCGTTTCGTGCTATCGTGCAATAGGGGTGAGAGTGTCACTGACATGATACGCGAGTTGGGGTGGCAGTCACTGGAACAAAGGCGCTTTTCTTTGCGTCGAGATCTATTTACGAAATTTCAATCTCCAACTTTCTCTTCCGAATGCGTAAATATTTTGTTGATACCCACCTACGTAGGGAGAAATCATCATAATAAAACAGGATAAATCAGAGCTCGAACGGAAAGATTTAGGTGTTTCTTTTTCCCACGCGCCGTTCTAGAGTGGAATGGTAGAGAAGTAGTATGAAAACGGTTCGATGAAACCTCTGCCAGGCACTTAAGGGTGAATTGCAGAGTAACCATGTAGTTGTAGATGTAGATGTAAGAACATACACTCTCTCAATTTTAACGGTAAGTCACAACGTGATTTCGTCATCTTTTTTTGTAGCGTCTGCCAGTATAGTTGTTTGAGCACGTACGTGACGTTTTCGCGCTTACTAAATGAGCCTGTGACGAAACACACTGCTCTTCTTTGGACTTTCTCCATTTCTCCAACAAACCTAATACTAGTTCCAGAATGACGAGCAATATTTAGTTATTAGTCCAACGAGGTTTCTTTAACCTACTTCCCTCTTGGATTCTTGACGATGATTAAGTCTCAGACTGGCATCTGCGACTAGTTTTATGTTGTAGTTCCACTTTAAATGGGACCGTAGACATATTTTCAGATATTTAATGTATGTGATTGTTTCCAATGAATGTTTTTCAATCGTATTTTTGGCTATTTCTACGCAATACGTTGCATTTGTTTATGTTGAGGGTAAACTTCCACTCTTGCACCAAGCGTCGAACTGCCGCAGGTCTTCGCGCATTTCGTTACAACTTTCCAGCGTTGTGGCTTTTCTGTATAAAACAGCGTCATCCGTGGGAAGCTTCGTGGAACATCCGACGTCCTTCACAAGCTCTTTTATATACACTGTGAAAAGTAACGGTCCTACAACACTCCCTTGGCGTGCACTGAAATTACTTTTAAATCTTAGGATTGATATCCGTTAAGACTAACACCTGAGTGTTCTATTTACCTCAACTATCCAGTCCCAACAGATAAATGGCCTGATATTCCGTAGGCCCGTATTTTGCGCACTAGGCGACAGTTCAGAACTGTGTCGAACGCCTTCAGGAAATCAAGAAACACGGCATCAACATGGGCACCAGTGCCTCACTGCCTTTTGTGTGTCGTGGAAGAACAGAGAGAGTTGAGTTTCAAGCGATCATTGGTTTCGAAATCCTTTTTTATGTTTACAAAAGAAACCTACAGAAATAACATAACACCTCCGTAACATTTCTAATATATGATGAAGTGACAAGCGACCCGTCCATGATAAGAGACGCTGAAAGTGTTAATTATTCATTATTTGTATTATAATAAATTGAGTTGCGGGTGAAATATTGCCGATGGAGTAAAAAGAATAGAAATAAGCGCCGAGTTTTTACTCAGGTGCAGTCTTAAAGGCCAGGTTTATAATTCTTTCAACATAAAGATTATTATTTTCTCCGTCGTAAAAAGAACTTTAACTTTGAAGGCATTCGCACTCGTTTATGAACGTAAAGCACGACAAGGCATGTTAGGAACGCTGTAAGATATGAAGCGACTTAGAAGCGAAACTCCTTCGGTGTAAATCTTTATATTTTAATTCAGTTAAAGACAAGTCACTTGCCGGCCGGTGTGGCCGTGCGGTTAAAGGCGCTTCAGTCTGGAACCGCGTGACCGCTACGGTCGCAGGTTCGAATCCTGCCTCGGGCATGGATGTGTGTGATGTTCTTAGGTTAGTTAGGTTTAATTAGTTCTAAGTTCTAGGCGACTGATGACCTCAGAAGTTAAGTCGCATAGTGCTCAGAGCCATTTGAACCATTTGAACAAGTCACTTATGGATGTTCTATGATGTATGATCTGCACAACACCCTAAATGTTGTAATGTAAGTGCACTGTTACACTAATGCAGATTGCACGTCTATCTATCAATTCACGCAGGTTATTTAGATCTCTGTTCTTATGCTACGTTTTGAATGAATGTATTCATGAATCTGAGCAGTTGTTACAGTATTTTCTTTAACCTTTCACTTTGTAACTGTTGAAGTTTGTAAGGAATAATTAAGTATTTGAAAGACTTAACTCTGTGATGTCATCCTGAATGCGATACTACTTTGTGATATCAGAACATGGTCTTAGGTAACTACTTCTTAGGAAGCGGAGGTGTACACATTCCACTTTTAACTTGCCTCTGCTTGCCGGTTATCCAGGCAGGCAAGCTGCCGCACGTTATCAGCAGAACGGGCAGGCTGCTTTACATTTATCCAAGGCAAGCTGTGCCCAACTCAAGGCGGCTAAAGGAGTCTTGCTTACCTCCCCGTTTTCTCGCTGTGCTGCGATATGTAGCAGTTTATTCTGTGTGCTTTCATTGTAGTGTTATGAGTAGAGTTCATAAGATGATGAAATACCCGAGTGTCAGAAGACGTGGACTCCTCCCCCGGTACCTGAGTGATTGCCGCCACAGTAGCTCAGCATGTTCGCTCAGAGGGCTGTTCGCCCTCTGTAATAAAAAAAAAGAAAAAAAACTGAGTAAAGGAATCAACGATCAACTTGAACGAATGTCTTATAACATCCGCCCAGACCAAAGGCAACGCACAATATCGGACAAAATGAAAGGAAAAAAAAAGTGGTCTGCGCGACAGAATGTCAACCCTAAGGGCCCGGGTTCGATTCCCGGCTGGCTCAAAGATTTTCTCCGCTCAGGGACTGGGTGTTGTATTGTCCTAATCATCATCCTTTCATCCCCATCGATGCGCAAGTCGCCAAAGTGGCGTCAAATCGAAAGAATAGTGTCGCCTTGCGCGTCGAGCGAGCAGGTTGTCGCTAACTTCCGCCTGTGCCGCAGCGCCGCTTGTGTCGAAGCTACTCAGTCTTGTTGGTGTATCGGCCGGAGTCACATCGTAGTTGCGTAACGGAGTTTCTTGTCGTTTTCCTCTTGGCGGCGGTGTTTTCTGCCCGCGCCATGGTGTCTGTCGAGTCTCCTAAATCTGTTCCTCGTCGAGCTACTGTTCGTTTCAGTTTTGGCAAGAGTACGCGTCGTGTTCAACCTGGCTCCTTAGATATTCACGATTGGTTGGCTGATGTTATCCGTGTTACACCTGCATCAGGTAGCTACTGCTTATTTTCATTCTGATTTTATGCATTATTTGTGAAGTTTTATGATCCCGTTCAAGTAGAAAGACTTCTCTCCCGGGTTGGTTCTAAAGTGTTGTTTACATATCGCGATGGTTCCGTTAGTCAAGTCCTCCTTGAAAATGCGGCACTCGAGTACACTCCGGTTAGAATTTATAACCTTCCCCCTGAAGTGGACGATTCATTTCTTAAAACAGCGTTGCTTCCGTTCGGAGTAATACGGCATATCCGATTGGAACGCTGGTCAGCACAACATCGCTTCCAGTGTTATAATAGTATCCGAACTGTGGACATGTGCGGTATAAAGAATATTCCTTCCCACTTAACTGTTTGTTGTTAGCGAATCCATGTTACGTACACAGGGCAAGAAGGAAATTGTTTCCTCTGTAACGAAAGCGGTCATCTCAGATCTGATTGCCCGCGCCTTACTTCTGTTCTGACGCCGTCTTATCAAAAACGTCTTCCTTTAACGTTAGCAAACATCGTAACTTCACAGTCAGCTGTCAGTCAGTCTCCAGCTTTAAGCGATGTAGGGGCAACAATACCCCCTACTCCTCGCGAATTTCCACCGTTACCGACGCGTACCAGTACGGCCTCTGTCCACGAGGGGACGACGGCTCCTGCAGCGCACGTCAAACGCCGGCGGACTGAGGACGGTACAGACTTCGAGGACGCTCCACTCCAGTCTCATTCTTCTGACACGGCGTTGACAGAGGGTGCACCTTCTTGCAGTAGTGCGTTGTCTACTGATGTTAATTGTGATTCCAGTACTACCAGAGCGGATGTAGCTGCTTCTGTTGATGTTGAAATGTGCGTTCAATCTGCGTCCCCCACTTCACCCGTCGACGTGACGGTTCCCGTGGGTTCCGTTGTTCCCGCAGAGACGTCGCCTGCTGGACAGCCTTTACAGTGTTCTAGTGCAGTACCACCCCTCCTCCACGCTGAAACGGTCGAGCAACAGGATTCTACGGGTTCTCTTCCTGATTATCAGGAGATGCCATCCGACACCGGCACGGCATTACCTGTCTCTTCTGTATTTGATGTTGCTGCTCTTCGTTCTGAGTTGTGTTTCCCGATTTCCGGTAAGTGCGGTGACGATGGCTCTTCTGTCAAATCGGCGCTTGACGTGCCTCCAACCCCTCCACATTAATTTGTCTTTACGCTCCGTCTGGATCCGGTCGTTCATCCGATCGCGCGCGGTTTTATAAGGAAGAAGTTGTTTATTTACTCTGACGGAACCCGCGCAAGGTTTTGTTAGGGGGCGATTTTAACTGCGCCTTACGCCGTGTTGATCAGACCCCCAATTATACATTTTGTCGTGAACTTAATGATATGGTGACGTCCTTGCATCTCCAGGATGCTTGGGTTTGCTGATATCCTACATTGGTGCGGTCTACGGTTTTTACAGCTACTTCAAGTAGCCGATTGGACCGCTTTTATTTATCTTCCCCCATATGTCGTCAGCTTCTATCGATTGATGTATTTCCTGCCAGTTTCACTGATCACTGTGCTGTTTCCATGACTTTTAACCACCTCCCGCAGCGGGTCCATCTTTCGCACCATTTATGGAAGCTAAACACTCTACATCTCACGGACCCCTCTCTGGAAGACATCATCGCAGACGTATGGCGGTGGACAACCCAGTCCCAGACTCGTTATTCCTCACTTCTCGAATGGTGGGTTACCTTTGCTAAACCCCGGATTCGAAATACACTCAAGCATTTTAGCGCGGAAAAAGCGGCTGCAATAAGGCGCACTAGGGAAGTTTATTATGCAGTCCTTCGCGATCTTTACGCTAATGCTCATGATGCCCCCTTGAGGGTCGTCGACGTCCACCGTGTGAAGGCAAAACTTCTCCAACTCAAACGTAGGCAAATGGATGGGGTCCGACTGCGTTCCCAGCCTTGTTCAATCGTACAGGATGAGTTGACCTCTCTCTATGATCTTCTCCGGCTTCACAAGCGATCTCAAAGGACGTGTCTTTCTACCATTCGTTCTCTAGATGGGCGTGAATGGTCCTCCCAATGTGATATCATGCTTGAACTTTACCAGTACTATTCCGAGCTTTGTCCTGAAGTGGGTTCAGACAGTCCACCGTCTGTTGATTTCACCTCCCTCCTTGATCGTGTTGTTACACCAGCTCTCAAGAGATAGTTTTTCTCTGTATTCCATCGCGATGATATACCTGATGTTGTGGCTTGTTCTCCCTCCCATAAATCACCTGGCCCCGATGGCCTTCCCAAAGAATTTTATATTCGATTTTGGCCCCTAATAGGCGATACGATAACTTCCATGGTGAATGAAGTGTTCCACGGAGGCCTTCTCCCGCCCAGCTTTAAGGTTGCTAAAATAGTCCTGATTCCCAAAAATCCGGGACGTTTGCGTGTGGATCATGTCCGCCCGATAACCCTCTCCAACTATGATTATAAAATAGTGGCGCGAGCGGTCAATAGCCGACTATCGGGTATTGTTGACTACCATCATAGCGAGCCATCAAAGTTGTCTTCCGGGTCGTACTCTCCTGACTCCCGTTGCTGAATGTCGAGATTTAATTTCGATTGCTTCCACCATTCGCGTGCCAAGCGCTTTGCTTTTCATTGATTTTCACCAAGCGTTCGATCGCGTCAATCATGGATTCCTTATGCGAGTATAGACGACTGTTGGTTTTAAAAATGGTTGTTTAGCTATCTCATCACTGGTATTCGGGTGTCCATAGACGTAAATGGCCGTCTTACTTCCCCCATCGCAGTGTGTCAGGGCGTCCTTCAAGGGTGTCCATTATCAACGTCGCTCTAGGTAACCATTATTGCGAACTGTAGCCGCTCGTTTGAGTGGGTGGTCGTTTGAGGATATACCAGATATACCACTGCTGAAGGAAGTTTCGGATGCCTTTTGTAGTCTTACGGGAGCGCGGGTTAATGATCAGAAATGTCGTTTACTCTATTTGCGAGGATTTGGCGCTGTTGAAATTCCATGGGCTTCGAAGGTCACCCGATATCAATCGCTGGGTGTTATAATTGACAGATGTCCGCTAAAGGTGCCCCCCCCCCCACCCACCCCTTTCACATACACCTCGCCTTTATGACTGTATCCGACCGGCGAGTTTAACACCTCCAGTAGATATTGGTAGGATTAGTTATAAATTACGGCACGTGAAGGAATTTTTTCTTGAGGTCAGTTATTTTGGAGTAAATATCCTTTCCCAAGCGAATCTCTCCCTAAAAATGCTGTTAAGCCGCTGGCCAGTTCCTCATAGTATTCCCTGTGTGGAAGCCCTGTCGCCAGAAACGAAATGGAAGATTGTTTGGTCTAACATCAGCCTCCTGATTTTCCCGATGGAAGTGGCGTCCTCGTGGTACCGAGTTGTTCATGATATTGTACCTACCAACCTGCGACTTTTTCGTATTGGCCTCAGTGTAACGGATCGCTGCAATCGTTGCCATGAAACTGATACATTATCTCATCGGTTGATTTCCTGCGGTCATGACCATTGGAGATGGCTTTGCCGACAACTGGCTTTTCTCCTCAGGACGTCGGAGGCGGCTATCTAAGGGGAGATTCTCGTGCGTCACGATTTAACATTCTTTCCTCGATCGAAGAACAACACCATCATGTGGCCTTTTGGTCATTATGTCCACTACGTGATTGTGAGTGGATATGACGCAGATCCGTGTGCCTTTTCCCAATATATGGCCACCGCACAATGGATGTGGCTCAGGATGCCCCGTTATCGTGAAATTTTTTTCTAATATGTTGTGTCTTGTTTTTCATCGACAAGGAGTTGGATAAGTTGCCATGCCCCCCTCCTTTTTTTAATTTCTTTTTTATCTTTGTGGACACTTCTATGGATTTAGAAGTGAAGGAACAAAGAATGTGTGGGCACATTAAAATTGACGCCCCATTCCTTCCTATACTTTTTTCTGCTTTCACCCCTTTCTTTTTGTCGAAGTGATTTCATTTTTTTATTTTAATTGATGGCCATCAAAGAATACTTTGGAAAAAAAAGAGTGAATATTTTCGTATTTTGAAGGAAGGCACTGCCATTTGAGTGTATAATTTCGGTGTGTTTCCTGTGTCGGGGAAAAAAAAGAAAAAAAATTAAATTGGTCGCGGTGTTGTACTGTGGGGTGAGCGAGCAGTGTAATAAAAAAAAAGGCTCAGAAGGATGGAGGGCCTTCCATGTAAGGAGGAGATCCAGGATTCGAGTCCCGGGCGGGACACATATTTTCAACGAAAAAATAAAAAGTGGTAATCGTCACAAATTCGCAAATTCTAGACTTTTGGTCGCCTGTTCACGTCCAGCTGATATATATATGTTGTTTTTTTTTCCAAATTTGGGCCCTCGTCTGGGGTTGTGGGTCTGATTGAGCATCAGGGATGGTAAAAAAAAAAAAAAAAAAAAAAAAAAAAGACTTGCACCCGGCAAACGGTTTATGCGACGGGAGGCCCTAGTCACACGACATTTATTTACAAGACAAAGCACAATGAAATATATATTTTTCGATCCTTGTAGTCCAGAAAATGGTGGATTTTATTTGCACCCTCTTCTTTTCGGTGTATCCCGGGCTCACTTATTTATTTCGATATGAAACGTTTTCTGTGCAAGTTCAGCCGCTTTCGGCTCTCACCGGCAATTCTCATATCGATCCATCATCATGACACCTCTCATATATGTTTTCCGTCGTAATGATAGCCATCTATGAAAGTCGAGATCCTTTGCACCTAAGAACCTGAAGATGTCTATTATACTGCAACACCAACCAAAGTAAGGTTTTGGCAGTCTAGTTTCTGTAAACTTAGTGTGTTCCAGCCCAACTTGATCCTAGTTATACCGGTTTCAGTTACTTTTTCCAGTATCTGTTGTGGTTCGCTGAATTGATTCTAATTGGTCCAAATAGTTCATTCCAAATTCCTCAAATGCATTTCAACAACAACGAAGTTCGTTTTTCATATTATATTAATCTAAAAAGACCTTTTTCTTTCATACTAAGCTTCATTCGTACTACGTTGCGTACCATCAAAGCGTGGTTTTTAATGCAATGAGCCATATTTTTTCTTGTTCCAGTCAGTGTCTGCCCTAAAATTATAAACCCTATACACTGATAAATAGCCTCAAGTACTTAGCACACATTTCCACACACTTATCAGCCTCTAAGACTTTGATCTCTTTCAAAACATTTGTGGAGTGAGGAAATTGCAGGTCAAATTTACAAACACATTGTAAGATACTCGATCTCTCAGGATGAGTGTTTAGTAACTTGTTACACAATTTGCATTGCGAGAAACCTACCGATTTATTTGAAGCATCCTCGTAAACTCACGACGACTGTCTCACTGTGGAGCTTGCGCACTGCATAGTGGCTGTTGTACAGGGTGGTCTATTGATCGTGACTGGACCAATTATCTCACGAAATAAAGGGTCAAACGAAAAAAACTATGAAGAACGAAACTTGTCTAGCTTAAAGGGGGAAACCAGGTGTTGGCCCGCTAGATGGCGCTGCCATAGGTTAAACGGATATCAATTGCGTTATTTTAAATAGGAACCCCCATTTTTATGACATATTCGTGTAGCACGTAAAGAAATATCAACGTTTTAGTTGGACCTCTTTTTCGCTTTGTGATAGATGGCACTGTAGTAGTCACAAACATATGGCTCACAATTTTAGCCGAACAGTTGGTAACAGGTAGATTTTTTAAATTAAAATACAGAACGTAGGTACGTTTGAACATTTTATTTCGGGTGTTCGAATGTGATACATGTACCTTTGTGAACCTATCATTTCTGAGAATGCATTCTGTTACAGCGTGATTACCTGTAAATACCACATTAATGCAATAAATGCTCAAAATGATGTCCGTCAACCTCGATGCATTTGGCAATACGTGTTACGACATTTCTCTCAACAGCGAGTAGTTCGCCTTCCGTAATGTTCACACATGCACTGACAATGCCCTGAAGCATGTTGTCAGGCGTTGTCGGTGGATCACCATACCAAATATCCTTCAACTTTCCCCACAGAAAGAAATCCGGGGACGTCAGATCCGGTGAACGTGCAGGCCATGGTATGGTACTTCGACGACCAATACACATGTCATGAAATATACTATTCCATACCGCTTCAACCGCACGCAAGCTATGTGCCGGACATCAGTCATGTTGGAAGTATATCACCATTCTGTCAGGCAGTGAAACATCTTGTAGCAACATGGGTAGAACATTACGTAGGAAATCAGCATATATTGCACCATTTAGATTGCCATCGGTAAAATGCGGGCCAATTATCCTTCCTCTTATAATGCCGCACCGTACATTAACCCACCAAGGTCGCTGGTGGCCGAGCGGTTCTAGGCGCTACGGCCTGGAACCGCGTGGCCGCTACGGTCGCAGGTTCGAATCCTGCCTCGGTCATGTATGTGTGCGATGTCCTTTGGTTAGTTAGGTTTAAGTAGGTCTAAGTTCTATGGGACTGATGACCTCAGCAGTTAAGTCCCATAGTGCACAGAGCCATTTCAACCAAGGTCGCTGATGTTCCACTTGTCGCAGCCATCGTGGATTTTCCGTTGCCCAATAGTGCATATTATGCCGGTTTACGTTACCGCTGTTGGTGAATGACGCTTCGTCGCTAAATAGAATGCATTTAAAAAATTTGTCATTGTCCCATAATTTCTCCCCCTGCGGGTCCGGGGGTTAGAATCAGCCCGCGGTATTCTTGCCTGTCGTAAGAGGCAACTAAAAGGAGTCTCAACTGTTTCGGGCTTTAACGTGATGGTCCCCATTAGGGTTTGATATCCATTCTTCCAAATTCAACAGAAGTACGAGCCTTTTGGGGAAGGACACTTTATGTGGTGCACCATAAGCATTCTGTGCCCTAAAACCTTGGTGCTCTTCATCGTCTCGGCGTCGTAACTGCTCCCAGCATCCATCATTTTGGGCATACACACCTGGTGGGTTGCGTAAGTTACACCCTTAGTGCGTCACCATCTGCACCCACGATAATTATGGACTTCCCATGGCACCCAACATCCAGCACGGCAGCCAGCCTGTTGTGGTGGGGTCGTCATTAAGCCTCTAGGTTGTAGCCCCCTGTCAACACAGGGATCATACTGCTGATACCTGAGCTGCACACTCCCCACGTAAGCCAAGAAGTAGCTGCCTGTCTCTCTGGGGCATCGGGACTCCCGGCAAAGGCCACCCTGCCAGGTGGCCTTTGCGGCTTCTGGGTGGCGCCGGTGGGGAGAGCCCCTGGTCGGAGTGGGTGGCATCGGGTGCATGATCCGCACTGAAGTGGATGAATTCTCAATCCCGTGGTCGAACGACCACCAACGTCTCTAATCGCGGTAAAGTAGACTTTAGCGCTGTGGCATATAACCCCAAATCGTTCCCTTCCCTAGCCACGCCCTGGGAGGGACGTAGGAATGTGGACAGACAGGAGCCGTATTCACCGCAATACCTTGTGTGCAGCGGAATTGATGGGGATTCATTTTTGGGGACTAAGCCTCTCTTCTTTGTGACCCATCTTAAAGATAAGTTTGGGGAAGTGGCGTCTCTTTCCAAAATGAGGAGCGGGGCCATTCTGATACAAGCAGCTTCATCTCCACAGTCACGGGCATTACTCGCCTGTGAGAAGCTTGGTGACATACCCATTAACGTCACTCCCCATAAGTCCCTAAATTTGGTCCAGGGGATTATCTTTCATAAAGATCTTCTGTTACAGTCTGATGACGAGCTACAGGAGAACCTGGCACGACGAGGTATACACTTTGTTCGTCGTGTCTTTAGGGGACCCAAGGATAATAGGATCGCTACCGGTGCTTTCATCCTGGCCTTTGAGGGCGACTGCTTGCTGAGAAGGTCAAGGTCATGATCTGCCAGTGCGATGTCAAGCCCTATGTCCCGCCCCCTATGCGATGCTTCCAGTGCTGGAAATTCGGACACATGTCCTCCAGATGCACTGCAGGCCCCACGCGTCCAGATTGTGGACGACCTTTGCATCCCAATGCTCCATGTGCTCCGCCTCCCACCTACGTTAACTGTGGGGAGCATCATTCTCCCTGCTCGCCAGACTGTGTAGTCTATCAACGAGAGCGGAAGATACAAGAAATTAAGACCCTGGACCGTTTAACTTACCAAGAGGCAAGGAAGAAACTAGAACGGCTCAACACCACACCTATGTTGAGGAGTTATGCTGCTGTAACACCGCCGCCACCAGTTCCTGCAAAGACTCCTTTCTCAGTTGGCCCACAGAACAGTCACGTTACGCCTGCCCCACCACTGTTAGCGGCCACTCTATCTTCCACTACTCCCAAAACACCCAGTTAGGGAGCAGTGCGCCCCAAACAACCGGGGACGTCAGTCCCCACCTCTCAGCCGGAGAAGCGACAGCCCTCTCCGGCTACTCAGCCGGAGACGCAACAGCCTCCTCCGGCGTCACTTGTTTGGAAGGGGTCCCTTGGGGGAGTCCCTTCCAAAGACTTCCCCAGTGTCTCACAAGACACTAGCCAGTGGCTGAAGAAGCCACCAGCTGCTGGTCGAAGGGCTTCGCGCTCTTCCTCTGTTCCTGATAATGCGTCAGGAAAGCCCTCCCAACATGCAAACCCTCCTCCCAAAGACAAGAGAGAGAAGAGGAAGCTCTCCAAGAAGAATAAGGACCCAGTGGTTCCAGAGCCACCGCTTCCTGTCAGCTCATCCTCTGAGGATGAGGTCGAGCTCTTTGCGTCCCCTGATGACCTGGATCTCGCCGTCTCCACGGAAACGATGGACGTTGCGACGTCCGTCACTCAGTCGGTGCCAGCATGTGACCCTGCAAAATAATTTGCCTTTTCAGTGCCTTCATGCCCCTACAGGACACGCTTTGTACAATCCTCCAGTGGAATTGTGGCGGTTATTTTAACCATCTACCTGAGCTACGTCAGCTTCTAAGCATGACACCTGCTTTATTCATTGCCCTTCAGGAAACCTGGTTCCCGGCAATGCGGACCCCTGTCCTTCGTGGATACAGGGGTTATTACTGCAACCGTAGCACTTACAATAGTGTGTCAGGTGGAGCCTGCGTGTATGTCCTTACCTCTGTATATAGTGCTCCTGTGCCCCTTCAGACATTATTGGAAGCTGTGGCTGTCCGTGTAAGGACTATCCAGGACATAACCGTCTGCAGTGTCTATCTCCCTCCAGGTGGTATGGTCCCCCTGACCGAATTGGCTGGACTTGTCACCCAACTTCCCACGCCTTTTCTTCTCCTGGGGGATTTTAACGCCCATAGTCCCGTGTGGGGTGGAACGAAGATTACTGGCCGAGGCAGAGATGTCGAGAATCTCATCTCCCAACTCCACCTCTGCCTCTTAAACACTGGCGCCGCCACACATTTCAGTGTGGCGCATGGCACGTTCTCGACCATAGATCTGTCGTTGTGAGCCCAGGGCTTGTACCATCGGTCCACTGGAGAGTCCATGACGTCTTATGTGGTAGTGACCATTTTCCCATCTTCCTTTCACCACCCCAGCGTCGCTCCCATGAACGCTTGCCCAGATGGGCATTTAGCAAGGCAAACTGGGAAGTGTTCTCCTCTGCTGCCACTGTTGAATCTCTCCCCCACGGTACCATCGATGTGGCGGTTGAGACACTGACTGCAGCGACTGTTTCTGCTGCGGAACGTACCATTCCTCGTTCGTTAGGGTGCCCCTGGTGAAAGTCAGTGTCTTGGTGGTCTCCGGAGGTCGCTTAAGCCATTAAAGAGCGTCGGCGGGCTCTTCAGCGACATAAGTGGCACCTGTGGATAACCTCATTTTATTCAAACGTCTCCGAGCTCAGGTCCGGCGGCTCATCAAAAGGCGGAAACAGGAGTGCTGGGAGAGGTACGTTTCTACCATTGGTTACTATACTTCACCCTCCCAGGTGTGGATGAAGATTCGGTGCATCTTTGGATTGCAGCACTCCACAGGTGTCCCAGGGCTTACCATCAACGGGGCGCTATCCACCGATGCCGATGCAATCGCCGAGCATTTCGCTCAGCACTATGTTCGGGCCTCTGCGTCGGGGAATTACCCGCCTGCGTTTCGCGCGCTAAATCGCCGGGAGGAAGTCAAACGGCTTTCTTTTGCTTCTCGCCACCCTGAGGCGTATAACGCCCCATTTAGTTCGTGGGAACTCCAAAGCGCCCTGGCACAGTGCCCCGATACAGCCTCTGGGCCAGATGGCATCCACAATCAGATGCTTAAACACCTGTCCCTGGACTGTCAGCGATGTGTTCTTGCCATCTTCAACCGCATATGGGGCGATGGTGTCTTTCCGTCGCAGTGGCGAGAGAGTACCATCATTCCGGTGCTGAAGCCGTTGTAAGGACCCACTTAATGTGGATAGCTATCGGCCCATCAGCTTGACAAACACTCTGTGCAAGCTACTGGAACGTATGGTGAGTCGACGGCTGTGTTGGCTGCTCGAGTCTCGGGGTCTTCTGGCTCCGTGCCAGAGCGGCTTCCGTCAGGGCCGTTCCATCGCCGATACTTTGGTCTTCCTTGAGTCTACAATCCGCACTGCTTTTTCCAGGCACCAACACCTCGTCTCCGTCTTTTTCGACCTCTCCAGAGCATATGACACGACGTGGCGGCACCATATTCTCGCCACATTGCACGGGTGGGGTCTCCGGGGCTCCCTTCCCATTTTTATTCAGAGTTTTTTGTCTGTTCAGGCATTCCGCGTTTTACTTGGCACATCCCATAGTTCACTTCATGTCCAGGAGAACGGCGTTCCACAGGGCTCTGTGTTGAGCGTGCCACTTTTCCTTGTGGCCATTAATGGACTTGCAGCAGCAGTGGGGTCGTCTGTCTCACCCACGTTATATGCTGACGATTTCTGCAACTTTTTCAGCTCCTCCACCATTAGTGTTGCATAACGTAGGTTGCAGGGAGCCATACACAAGGCGTAGGTGTGGGCCCTAGCCCATGGGTTTCACTTTTCTCCTGCGAAGACTTGTGTTATCCACTTTTGTCGGCGTCGAACTGTCCTCCCACACCCTGAGATCCATCTTCAGGATGCCATGCTCAGGGTTGTTGACACTTACCATATCCTGGGATTGCTGTTCGATGCCCAGCTTACTTGGCTTCCACATATTCGTCAGCTCAAGCGTCAGTGCTAGCAGCATCTGAATGCCCTCCGCTGCCTCAGCAACACAACTTGGGGTGCAGATCGTAATACGCTGCTGCAGCTCTACAAATCCCTCGTGCTGTCCCGACTGGATTACGGGAGTGTGGCGTATGGCTCAGCGTCGCCCTTAGTGTTGCAACTGCTGGACCCTGTTCACCACTGTGGGGTTCGACAGGCGACAGGAGCATTCCGCACCAGCCCTCTTAATAGCCTACTTGCTGAGCCTGGGGTTCCTCCACTTCGCGTTCGGCGTCAACAACTCTTAGCCAACTATGCTGCCCACGTCCGTTGTTCGCCCCGTCAGTCTAACTACCGTCTCCTTTTCGCTAATGCGGCAGTCCATATCCCACACCGGTGGCCGCGATCAGGCCATACAATTGGGATCCGTGTTTGGTCACTCCTTAGTGAACTCGAGTCTTTGCCTCTTCCATCTGCTTTTCAGGTCCACCCACATACACCACCTTGGTGTATTCATCGGCCACAGCTTCGGCTGGACCCCTCACGACGGCAAAAAGATTCAGTTCCTCCTGCAGTCTTGCGCCGCCAATTTCTTGCTCTCCTCGATGCATCCTGTGACTCGGAGGTTATCTATACAGATGGCTCGATGGTTGATGGCCGTGTGGGGTACGCTTATGCTCATGTGGACTATGTAGACCAGCGCTCCTTGCCGGAAGGCTGCAGTGTTTACACTGCAGAGCTAACAGCTATTTTGCGTGCCCTTGAGCGTATTCGTACCAGCACTGGAGAGTCCTCTGTCATTTGAAGTGACTCTCTCAGTAGTCTGCAGGCTCTTGACCAGTGCTACCCACGCCATCCCATTGTTGTTGCCATCCAGGAGTCCGTGTATGCTCTTGAACAGCGTGGACGTTCAGTAGTGTTCATATGGACCCCGGGGCACGTTGGGATAGCGGGAAACGAACTCGCCGACAAGTTAGCCAAAGAAGCTACCCCCAAACTGACGTTGGAGATCGGCCTCCCGGCAACTGATCTCCGATCGGTGTTGCGCCGTCGGGTCTTTGGGATGTGGGGAGACGAATGGCGCACTCTGTCAGCACCCAACAAGCTACGGCGAGTAAAGGAGACCACGACTGTGTGGGGTTCCTCCATGCGGGCCTCTCGTAGGGATTCTGTTGTTCTCTGTAGGCTCCGCATTGGTCACTCTTGGCTGACGCACGGTCATCTGCTGCGTCGAGAGTTCAAAAAATGGTTCAAATGGCTCTGAGCACTATGGGACTCAACTTCTCAGGTCATTAGTCCCCTAGAACTTAGAACTACTAAAACCTAACTAACCTAAGGACATCACACACATCCATGCCCGGGGTAGGATTCGAACCTGCGACCGTAGCAGTCGCACGGTTCCGGACTGCGCGCCTAGAACCGCGAGACCACCGCGGCCGGCTGCTGCGTCGAGAGGACCCCCTCACTGTCGCTGTGGTGCAAACATGACGGTGGCCCATATGTTGTAGGAATGTCCACTTTTAGCCGCCCTCAGGCGAACTTTTAATCTCCAGGGTGATTTATCATCTCTTTTAGGTGACAATGTCTCTATCGGGTTTTAAGTTTTATTCGCGCAAGCGGCTTTTATAGATCCATATATTTTTGTTGCATCAACCTCTTTTGTGCTGTATCTTTTGTGCTGTATCTTGTGTTGTCATTCGACTCCACCCTAATCTTTTAGGCTGGAGGTTTTAACGTGTTGCAGAGTGGCTGGCTCATCCTATTATTTTCGTGATCAACGAGCCACGATCCTCTGCTGTACAGTTTTAATTCTTTCTGCCTTTCTTCTCTATGTTGTTTTTGTTGCTGTGCTCCGTTTTCCATGTTGCTTTATTGTTGACCTTGGGGGCTTTTCTTCCCCTGGAATTTTTCTTTTGTGCTTCGAATGACTAATGGATGGTTTCACTGTGCTCTGTGTGTTTATGAAACAAGGGACCGATAACCTTTGCAGTTTGGTCCCTTTAATCTTTAAACCAACCAACCATATGTGTGTTTCTGAAACAAGGGACCGATGACCATAGCAGTTTTGTCCCTTTAATCTTTAAACCAACCAAGCAACCCGTAATTTCTGTTGTGCCCAGTGGCAGAACTGTACACGACTTTCAGAGTCGTCGCCATGCAATTCCTGGTGCATAGAAATATGGTACGGGTGCAATCGATGTTGATGTAACATTCTCAACACCGAAGTTTTTGAGATTGCCGATTCTCGCGCTATTTGTCTGCTACTGATATGCGGATTAGCCGCGACAGCAGCTGAAACACCTACTTGGGCATCATCATTTGTTGCAGGTCGTGGTTGAGTTTCACATGTGGCTGAACACTTTCTGTTTCCTTAAATAACGTAAATTACCGGAGAACGGTCTGGACACTTGGATGATGTCGTCCAGAATACCGAGTAGCATACATAGCACACGCCCGTTGGGCATTTTGATCACAATCAACAGGATATCGACTTTTCCGCAATTGGTAAACGGTCCATTTTAACACGGGTAATGTTACGTGATACCATGCACTTATAAGTTTGTGACTATTACAGCGCCATCTATCACAAATCGAAAAAAATTGTCCCACTAAAACATTCATATTTCTTTACGTAGTACACGAATACGTAATAAAAATGGGGGTTCCTATTTTAAAAAAACGCAGTTGGTATCCGTTTGACCTATGGCAGTGCCATCTAGTGAGCCAACCATAGCGCCCTCTGGTATCGCCTTCAAGCTAGATGACTTTCGTCTTTGTAGTTTTTCGGTTTCATGTTTATTTCGTGAGATATTTGGCCGGTCACTATCAATAGACCACCCTGTATACTCTCCAGTTCTTAACTTCTCCTCACTCTCCTTTAAGTTTGATCTGTCCAGTTTGCTGCTCCATTGGTTATTGTAAAATGAGCTACAGTGAAACTACCTACGTTAACATATACCTGACTAGTGACGTTGGACTGACAGTGCAACCTGTTGTCAAGAGCGGCAGAATTAACAGGTCCCGTGAAGTTTGCCAGGCTAGATGAAACCCAAGTTGGCCTGCTTTAACCACTGTGCTTCAGTACACATGTGCTCTTGTGTTCGGTGAGCTGCTTTAATGGTAGCAGCGGAGAAAGAGGCAGATAGTCTGGGAGGAGAATTCGTACACCTCTGTTACGAAGGCGCGAAGGGGTTGCCGTTTGTGCGCTCATATTCAATCTGTAACAAAACAAGTGCAAAAAACGGTCTGTTAGCGAATAGAAGCATGTGCGACATGGACTAGTGGCGTGTCAAAGGTAAAGCAGTGGCTATTGGAAGTAATTGTGCTTGAAAAATTTGGCCTCCGATGGACGAAACCTTACGTCGGTAGATTTGTGAAATGCTCGCTCCATGTTTTCGATATACATTGATGAACCAAACCATAGCAACTGCCCATCGCGAGATGGAATGACGCCTGGTGGCGCTGTGGGCACATGACGCGTTATGGAAGGCGTAAAGGCTGAGCAGAGAAGAATGGGGAATCACTCTGCCAATGATACGGCCGCAGATGAGTAAATCCACTGACATAACCGACTTTAACAAAGGGCACTTTACTCATCATTTGGTTTTGAAACCATTTAGTAGTGGTGTCTGCGCACTAAACTACTGGATGCAAACAGAAGCTTCTCAATTAAACTTAAGCATGTTCCACCATCTGCATGTCGTTGTCAGTTCCGTAAAACGTGAACATCTTCTGATTAATAACGCTTGTAACGAAATTAGGCCAAACATATTTTTGTCCGTTTTTGTCGTTGCCTTAATTATTTTCTATATCGTTACGTATGTAGAACCCTTTCTACATTGCTTTGCAATGGTAGGAAGAAAAGTAATATGAAGGTGGAACTAATATGTTTAAAACGAGAAAACAGGAAACTTTATGTTAAATAACATTTGCTAAAAAGTGAACTGTACAAAACACTTAAAATCGAAATGTCAGCCAGCCCTGAGGAATAGCAGAAAGATTAAAGTCGCTAAAATGAGAGTTTACGCCTGTAACACGGGAGCAAAAAAAAAAAAAAAAAAAAAAAAAAAAACAGAACCACAAATAGCGCATAACACCAGTCGAAAACGATTATTAGAGTCCAACAGATAACTTCCACGACAGAATCATGAACAGATCTGACATAAATCTCAATGAACAGGTAAAGCGTGTACGTGATAAGTGATCAAACCACAACATTAATACACACACACCTCACAAAACAATGGCAAACCCTTTAACATAATCTGAACACATTATAAAGGAACTTTATAAGAAAAACCAATAAACAAAACACATAACCCTCTATAATGTGCAGTACCTAAAGTACAGACATCCAAGTAGCTATAACAAAGACAAAACCAACGCAATATCATACTAGCAAAAACAGACATAGGCAATATAATGATGGTCGTGAATGAAAGTGAGTACACAGACAAAACAACTGATTTTCTGAAGGACAACAATATCACCAATATGACCAGTGACCCATCTGCAAGGTACCAGAGAAACATTCAACCAGCACTGAAAAACATTGGGATACATTCGTAAAAAAGTAAATAAAAAGAATTGCACTGAAAAATCCAAACACATTTACTCTACATTCCTTACCTAAAGCCCTCAAACGAAATATTCCCGTAAGACCATTCGTTAACTTCAGAAATTCTCCATCCTATAACATAGCCCAATACTCGCACACTTCTGAAAACAATGGGGACCTCGTAAACTAAAAGGCATTAGATGGCAGGATCAAAGTCATAGACATTTCAGTCGCATCAGTGTACACATGCATTCCCAAATACAAAACAATCAACATCGCCACACAAGAACTCCAACAACAAATACACGCACCAGAGATACGCACTGATGAAATAGTAGCCACACTCAGATCTATAACAACACAAAATTACTTTGTTTGCAACAAAGAATTTTATTCCCAACACAAAGGATTGCCAATGTGATCACTAATTAGTGGCCTCTTAGCCAACATAATCGTGAAAAACCTAGAGAAGAAGATCTTCAGACACACAATAAAAGCCAAAAGAATAACATCTTGCATGCTGGTAACTTTGTATCAATAACATAATTTGCCTGCCTGATGAGGTATGAATATAAAACAGCTACACTATGAAATAAACAGGGAACAAGATCTTCACATACATAATAAGACCCAAAAGTATACAATAGTACGCCTGATTGATGAAACACGAACATAAAACATCTACACAATATGCACCCAAAAATTCAGTACATATTAGAAATATGAAAGCAACACTATAAATTTTCTACCCCTCACCACACAAGGAATAATCAACACATATGATTTCATAATAGACAGAAAACCCATAACGATTCACAATCAATGGAACCACCCATGACACAGAAACGAGCATGTTTCCCATCCATGGTCCATTAATTAAACAGAAAACTCGTATACGAACAGAATCACATACATGAGTTAAATACAATAAACTAATAGTAGCGGATGATAGTTATGATCTCAGTGTAATAGAGAAGTTAAACCAAACATTTGTAATTGGCCAAGGGATAAATAGACCACGCGCCTACAAGACCTTGCACAACAAATCAGAAGAACTCAACACACAGACAATGACCACACATAAGATAAAACAGAGAACGAAACACAAAACAAAACGGGACATACTTACCTTCAATAACAAATAATTAACAGAACAGATAACATTATATTGAAACAAGAACTTCGAGTAGGATACAGAACGGACAACTCAACACAGGAAATACTCAGCACACAGTAAACAACCACAGATCAGTCCAACAGATCGTGTAGTTACGAACATAGGTGTAAATTTTTTCAGTTAGGATGCATTGTGCCAACATGCAACAACTTTAAAATAATGTATTTAGAACACCTTACAGTTCTAAAAACTAATACTCCCCTAGCACATTTGCTGTCTACTTAACGATCCATAACCATCACCCAGATACAGTAGAAACAGATTTAAAAGTACTAAGATCCAGCCATAGACTACACTGAAGAGCCAAAGAAACTGGTACACCTGCCTAATATCTTGTAGGGCCCCCGCGAACAAGCAGAAATGTCGCAACATGAGGTGGCATCGACCCGACTAATATCTGAACTAGTGATGGAGGGAACTGACACCATGAATCCTGCAGGGCTGTCCATAAACCCGTAAGAGTACGAGGCGGTGGAGATCTCTTCTGAACAGCAAGTTGCAAGGCATCCTAGATATGCTCAATAATGTTAATGTCTCGGGAGTCTGGTGTCCAGGGGAAGAGTTCGAACTCAGAAGAGTTTCACCTGTTAGAATCGTAGATTCGTATCTAGACGTATCAGGGTCCCATATCACTCCAACTGCACACGCTCCCCCCCCCCCCTCCCCCCCCACACACACACATCATTACAGAGCCTCCACTAGCTTGAACAGTCCTCTGTTCACATATAGGGTCCATGGATTCATGAGACTGTCTCCATACCTGTACACGCCCATCCGTTCGATACAATTTGAAACGAGACTCCTCCACCAGCAAATGTTTCGAGTCATCAGCAATGTAATGCCGGTGTTGACGGAGCCAGGCGAGGCGTAAAGCTTTGTGTCGTGCAGTCATCAACGGTACACTAGTGGGCCTTCGGCTCCGAAAGCCCATTTAGATGATGTTTCGTTGAATGGTTCTTACGCTGACATTTGTTGATGGTCCAGTACTGAATTCTGCAGCAATTTGCTGACGCGTTGCTCTTCTGTCACGCTAAACGATTGTCTTCAGTTGACGTTGGTCCCGTTGTTGCAGGAGCTTTTTCCGGCTGCAGCGATGTCGGAGATTTGATGTTTCACGGATTCCTGATACTCATGGTACACTCGTGAAATGGTAGTACGGGAAAACGCCACTTCATCGCTACCTTGGAGATGCTTTGTCCCATCGTGTGTGCGCCGACTGTAACACCACGTTCGAAGTCACTTAAATCTTGATTACTCGCTATTGTATCAGCAGTAACCGATCTAACAACTGCGCCAGGCACTTATTTTCGTATATATGCGTTGCCGACAGCAGCACCGTTTTCTGCCTGTTTTACAATACGCATGCCTGTACCAGTTTCTTTTGCGCTTCAGTGTATAAACGTACGTCAGAAGAAGAGCCCTGGTCTCTGCTAGGTTACGTAACATGTGCACCAACTGTATGTTCCATCCAGCTTCACAGAAATGTAGGAAGATTTCATTAGTTTGAGAAACGTTGTGACATGGGGATAACCGGATATATTTGTGTGATAGAATTTAATAATAATAATTGCACTGTAACTCTGAGTATGAGTGTATAATTTCACATAATGCCATTTTCGTTCTGTTTCATTTTTACCTAGTACTAATTCAGTTGAGAAGTTTCCAGTATTTCTTAAGATTGTATCAGTTAAAATTAGAGTCTTGCTCCACAGCCATAAAGTTTAATTATGAGTATGATTATAGCTATTACAGGCGGAGAATCATCATCCGCTAAATCACATGTGTGTTGAATGACTGTGACAGACGAAGAGGGTTGTGACGAAAAACAAGACGACGACAGCTGCAAAGGTCACAGCAAAACTGGCTGTTGTACTCGTGAATCCTGTCGGCATTAAAACAACACGAAAAGAGCTGCATAAGCAGGGAACTGAAGGGTGAACTGGAAATCGAAAACCACCCACCAGTGATGCAAATGCCCATAACTGGAGAAGGTTGTAACGGACCAGGACTTTGGAACAAAGGAAGCAAGACATTTGGTCGGAAAAGTCTGTAACACCATAGCTCTAATGCTCTACTGATTTATTTTGCTTTTGTTTCATTTAGTATTACATCGTTAAGCTTCTGTAAATATTGTTTGATTGAACGATAACACAAAACTGTATACTCCCTTCTTTGTTAAAACTTTGATGTCATGATTTGATTGTATGCAATGTAGTGTATCTGTCATTTAAATTCTTTGTCCCATTTGGAGGGAACAAAACTTACTGTATATAATTCTAAATTCTGTGTGAATAATTTTTTGTAGAAATGTCAATATGTGCAAATGATCTGTTTTATATAATGTGTTTGTTTGCTGTTATGTAAACTGCTAACCTTCACTTAGGGTTCTTAGTTAGTTTGTAAAAGGTGTAGTGGTTCCCCTCGGGAACGGAACTGTGTAGCGCGCGCAAATTGTGGTTGGCCTAGGTAGAAAAGGTGGAGTCAGTCGGGGACGAGCTAGCAGTCGGGGACGAGCTACCAAACTGTGCTCTGCCTTGTAAAAGATGCATATTGTGCTGGTTCCGAGAGAGACTTTTTCTGATACTTTCCAATGTCTCGGATGGATGGATAAATAGCTGGAACTATTCTGGAATTTGTATCTATCATCGCCACCGAGAACTGACAAAGTCCAGCAATTGTACCTGCAATTCCACCTACCAACATACAGTTGCCACCACATTGCGCAATTCATAGCATCGGAATGCTACAATGATGTACAGTGAAGGATCAGCTTAATGGATGTGTTAGTGTGCTCAAATATAAGGTAATTTATATCTGAATTTATGTACCTACCTGATTTTTCTCCTCATCATAACACCTCTCAGGTTCCTCTCCGCTTGCACTAAAGTGATATCCGAGTGTCCTTACTGAAAGAACATTAAAGCTCAGTGTTTTGCTAATTGATGCCTCTTGAACATAGTAAAAAGAAAGTTAAAGTTAATGTGGTAAGAGAGTGAGTTAAAGTTAATGATGCTTGATGAAAATAATTTTCCTAGTAAAACTGCTTATTAATGTGTTGCTGCCAACTTCAAATTAAAAGTTCTTAAGACTGCGGCCTATAAAGTTTTACTTAGTAAATGATCACATTAATGCCTGTTGTAAATCGCAGGTGAGGAGTCAGTATCTTACATATGTTAATTTTGTCTCTCAATGTAGTAAAAGTGGAAAACTGCAGTTGTGAAAAGTTATATACTCATGTTTGCTAAGTGTTTGTCTCTCTGGTGTATTGGAAGTGCATATTAATAATATAACAGGATCCACAGTTTGTCTAGTGTGTTAATGTTCGGTAACAAGTAACAGAAAAACCACTAATTATGAAAACCATAATTTCTTTATTCAAATGATAGTGAGAAGCAACCTGTTAGTGGATTCCAATTAACTTTCAGTTTTAAATAGTAAAGTGTTTAACTGAGAGAGACGTAACCTATGTCCAATTTATGATCCTGCAGTGAATGTTAATACTAATGTTATAAAGACCGTTCAGTTTGAACAAGCCCTGAAGGTAATAGTGTGTTTCGGTATCTGTTATATTTTTGCAAATAGTTTGTGCTGCTCCAATTGTTAGCTTCAATCTTAACGTAAGCAAGCATATGTATGTGTCAGAATTCATTGCACACGCGTGTGGCCAAGTATAGTTTGTGTTTATCCATTAAAGTTACTAATGACTATTTTCTTGAACGAGAATGTTAATCTTTCTCTTGCCTAATTAGGCTGGCGACCGTTTTCCTTATCCTTTAAACAGTATAGCTAGGCAAAAATATTGTTTGTTACTGTTCGAATATTTACGTAATTCTGACTTTCAATTCCGATAAGCCATTTCCGTTAGGTACAACACGGTCAACCGAGCAAAAGTCCTCTTGGAGGGTAACACTGTTCTGTTGCGTTATACCATAATTGCTTTAAAATTGTTTTATTTCACAACCTGCCTCCAGCTTCGAGGTTATGGTGTAGCAGTAGCAGACGGGAGTGTTATAAGTCCTGTTGCACTTTGCTTCCAACTTACGTCAGAGTTTACGATACAAGAGTGAATATGGCAGAGGTGCCGTATCGTGGCATTCCACGAGCCCCACGGGCACTCGGCGATGTCACATTACTGCCAAGGATTAAGTGAGCATTTTGGCTGACGAGATCCATCCCATGGTACAATGATTGTTCCTCAATAGTGATGCTGTGTTCCAAGACGATAGGTCCCATGTCCGCACACCTCGTATTGTCCAGGACTGTTTTTGTGAACAAGAACATTAACTGTCTGATCTCTCCTGACCGTTACGGTCACCAACTCTCTATTTTATTGAGTGTTAGTGATATACTTTGGAGAGAAGGGTGTGTGACCCACCCAACTCCGTCATAGTTAACCTGAATGTGCCACGAATTTGCTAGAGGAATGGTACAACATTCCCTTGAAAACCGTGCAGGACCTGTATTTATCCTTTCCGAAACGACTGAAGACGTTTTGAATGCCAACGGTTTTCCACCTCCGTACTGGGCATGGTAATGTGTATTTTTTTTTTTTGATTTTCCATCGTTTTAGCCCTTCCGCATGCAATTCTAAATATTAAAGAGTAACCATACTCCATTAGAGTACATCTGTGCTTCTTTTTCCTGCATAATCTACCTTTACGCTAATGGGTAATCAGGGCGGCATTAGGTATTTCCTTCTAAAAGCAGTATGCATTTCAAATTCTAATATTTCATTAGTATACAGACAGAACAGAATTCTCTGGTGGAGTGTCTAATTTTAAGTGTACTGGCATCTGTCCTAGAACGTGTATCCTGCAGTGAGGTTAAACAAACTAAAGTTCAGTGGGAAATACCTTACAGGTAAACAGTGGCAAGATTTTCGTGAAAGATCCATAATATTCAGTGCATTTCAAAGCTTTTGAATTGTAATAGCCTTTCTTCGAGAGAGAAATAGAGTTTATAGACCTTTGTTCGTTCACTTTGAAACATTGTAATAAGAAACACGTTCATTGTACTGAACACATTTGTGGGTGCATGTTAATTATTGCCTCAGTAATTGTATGCGTATTTATGTACATTTGAAAGTATCGTAGAAATTGGGTGTGTCCTCAACATGTGTGTAAAAAAAACGAGATGTAAAGTAATATATTACTATGTTACTTTACTAAATGCGTCTTATAAACGCTAACAAATTCCATTTATCTCAGTTTCTTATGATCATTAGTTGGCGTGGTAAATATAAAAAACTGCATATGTTGTTATTGTTGGTGTGGTCTTTACTTCGAAGACTTCTTTACGCAGTTCTCTACTCTGGCCTATCCTGTGCAGACCTCTATCATCTCCGCATAACTACTGCAGTGTATGTCCGTTTGAAAGTTCAGGCCTTGGTCTCCCACTACAATTGAAACTTCCCCTTTAAATAATTTATACTCGACTGTGCTTAACCTGACACACAATATTTTTAGCGTAACGCAATCTGACTTTCAAAATTCCCTACAAAAGAATGGCCCTGACTAACATTAAACTATACCTTTCACAAATCACTTACCTCACAAAAATCTTCGCTGCTCAAGCTACTGCAATACAGCGAGCGCCACTACTGCCAGCTAAATAAAAGAGTCAAACTATGGAAGGCACTAACTACTGATAGGGATAGTTAGCAAATGAAAGATATTAATAGAGAACAAACAATGTATTTACCTTGATATCATCATATATATAGCAGTTCATGACAACTTACAAAACTCCGCCATCTCTCTCCCCACATCCACCACTGCTGGCGGCTCACCTCCAACTGCGCAACGCTACGCGTTGTTCACAGCCAGCTGCCTAACACTACAATGGCGAGTATTACAACAATGCAAAGCAGCCACAGACTGCACACAGCACAGCCAGTGATTTTCATACAGAGGTGGCGTTACCAATAAAAAAACCTAAACAGCCTACTTACATAGCCCCCATGCTCCCCACAAAAAATTTTACAAATTGTGTTGGACAGTGGCCAATATAGATTTGAAGAAATTTTTCATAATTACAATAACAAAGATATCAAATGCACACACTTATTGATACAATGTTGGTCAAAAGCTAAAATTTTCTCACAGTCCATAAAGACAGTCCTGATCATTCATCACATTGCAGTGTTTTTCTCAAAGTCTGAGCAGTAAAAGAAAATGCACACGGAAGTAGTGGATTTCCATGCAATCTTGAAGAAGTAGTGTTGTCCTTCCAACGAAAAGACAGTGCTGACTCTTGACATGCTGACAGGTAATGGGCCACAACAGAGCAAACCCACAGCGGAGTCAATCAAAGTTTTGAAGAATATCGTTTCGTAGGTCATCACAGAGCAGAGCCACTGTAGTCCTGGTAGAGATTACGGTATTGGTGGGCCACCAGAGGCGCAGACCCACTGCAGTCCTTGTGGAAATAATGGTACTGGTGGGTCATCAAAGGTGCAGACCCCCTGTAGTCCTTGTAGAGACGGCCAGCAGCCATCTGTTGCAAATGTGCAGGTGCACAATCACCATTGAAGAGTCTTGCGGACAATATAGCAAGTCCATAAACCACCACTTGTGCACTCACAAAGTTTTTCTAATTGTCCTTAAAACCAGCAATGCTGTTAACGAGTCCCTTGCTGAATTATTAACACACGTTCAAACACTATCAGTCCCTACTTCTCACATTTTGTCCATATACTATGACCAACAGAAACGTGTGCAGTGAAGTGGAACTTACAAGTTACTTAATTTGATGACCTGGTAACAATTACAATTTGATAACATAAAAATACAATTACAAAGGTACAAAATACATCAGTAAAGAACATAACAATACAAATAACATTTGCGGTAATAGGGGCTTTACAAAAGAATAGAAATAAACATATACATCAGTGTTACAGGAATTATGACATAAGTTCATACATAAAAGATCAGAATAACTTTTGAAACATCAACTTTACACATGAGCATTAAAACAAAACAGAAGAAATAATGTCTAAACATATTTACAAGGTAAATAACATATTATTAATGCCAATTATATTTGAGGATAACAGTATTCCTCATCGTAGTGAATGTAGTTTAGTATTAGAAAGATTCTACAACATAAGTCTTATCAGATAAACATATAAATACAGGAAAAACATAAATACCCAAGGGTACACAAACATATAGCGGAATAATACAAGGAAAGGACAGGGTTTGTTTTACTGCAGTATTTTGCAAACAAAACTTTCTTTACTTCTCGGAGATCTCCCTTCATTCTTCATTATTTCCAAAAGTCCTATCTATACCTACTTTCTGTACTTTTCTCGTATAGCCTCTCAGTGCATTTCTTCAAATTCATCGCAACTCATTGTCTTATAGTCTACCCCCTCTTAAGCTAACTTAAATCTACTGAGCTCAGATGCTAAACTAAGGAACGAGGCAATGCAGCAGCATAAAACAATTAACACAAACAACAATGATAAAAAATAGAAAAGGCAAAGCAAGCAGCATAAATTAGCAAAGCAAATGCAATATTACAACTAATATAAGGCAATGAGCAGCAAACAAGAAAAATAAATCTGGCATAGCAGAGTAACACAAATTCAAATTCAGCAACACTATGCCTGGCAAACAGCAGCAGAAAATGAAATACCTAAACATCACATATCTCAAGCAGAAAAAATAGTACACTAAAGATAACAATGCAGATAAGGGAAATGTCTATTCACATCTTAATGTCTATGTAATTAAAGTGGTGCACCACAAGAAGTTATTCTACCAAAAAAAATTACCCAGTAGTTGAAAAGAAAATTCCGTATGCAATTCCTGTGAAGGGAAATATCTTTTTACACTCCTTCGTTTTTTTGAATAAATCATAAAATTATTTACTGGATCTGTAGGCATAAAATATTTATATTAGTACATCTATTAAATTTTATTTTAACCAATGCTGCAGTGCAGCTAGAAACTAGATATTAAACAAAATGAGTTAATAAATACATAAAGCAAGCCATATGGCATTTCTCTCAACTAGCACAACAATAGCTGTGAAATGTTTCTCATCGTTTCATTAGGCATTTTAGTAAATATCATAAATTAAGAACTTTACAATGTAATCATGTTTTCAAGTTTGCGCGTGTCGTATTTACGAGAATGTCAATAGCGAGGATAATGGCCTCCCTTTTTTTTTCTACCTGTGCCGCTGGAAGGCACACGCTAATGGCTTTTTTTCTCGGGCGGCTGTCGCCCATCTGGGTGCCCACGACGCATTACGTGCAGGTGGTCACTTAACTTTCTTACCGAAATATTTACGACACCAGTTTCCGCTACAGTGACAGTCTCATATAAAAATTTCATAGGTCAAGAATTTGCGTTACAAATCTGTAGAAACAAAATCGTATGAATATAACAGTGTCCAAAACATTTTCGCCGGCATTGTGATACATTCACACATTTACACACATTTCATAACTCTTAAAGTACGATTCTCGGTTTACAACATCCTTTTCCACAAGTCAGAGTCCCTAATCACTTTACATTACCCCTTACCTTATTACACATATACATATTCGTCGACACGTCAATCTTGCGACGACACTTCACTATTTCATCGTAATAAATACATAGCATAGTCAAATTCCCCATATAGCATCAAATTGTTCATCATAAACATACCTCAACAGCATAATACACATCGTCGTCGTAATAATATCATAACATCTCAGTCAATTCTCAAAAACGTCGTAGCTTCCTCCAATAATTTCAAAACCTAAGAAAAATTCTCTGCTCATTTCAATAGTGTCATCTACCTCAAACGTACTTTAAAAATCATGATCCCATACCAAATACATCATTCAAAGTTCTCATAGTATCACAATGGTTCCAAAAAAATATGAACAGTTCACAAAGTACTGACAAAATGCAATTTCATACGTGTGAAGTTATTCAACTGTGTAATTGCGTAAACATGTGTCACTGATGTAGTAAAAAAAATGTTTATCTCTGTCAAATAATCAGATAGCTGGGTAATTTTGTGTTAGAGAAATATGGTACCGATGTGTAAAGTTGTGTAAGCAAATACTATATTAGCTAGGGCTCCTTGTGCGTGCCAAACACATGGTACACAAAGTAAGCGTGTACCCCCCTGAGGATAAATGTAATTATACCCTCAGGTGTTACAAATTACAGCAATGGAATGAAATATATCACGGAAAACTTTCTTTGTAATTCAAAAATCTTTAAAAATAAATGTTTTAAGTATAAAATTAATCACTCAAATACGTGTCCTATAGCGCTAAATGTGCGTCTTGCTGTAAGATAATTCTGTGGAAGTGTCGTAATTATCGTCCTCCGAAAGCTCAGTTCTGCAGAAGTCAATGTACTTACCTAATGATAAACAAAAGTGTAATGCTTTGCTTATAGATATCGTAGTTATTACGCTTATTGTTGTGATGAAAGAAGTACTGTACTGTAACGTATTGTTGTGCTACGGAAAAGGCTGTCTCATTGTAGCTATACCACAAAAGTTACTAATAAAACATGTTTTTCTTTCCAAAAGAATTCAGAAAACTGTGCAAATATAAAACAGATACACCGCAAAAGCAACATTGTAAATTGTCACTCATTAGTAGCGTCGTGATAAAATCGTGTAGCTGTCACATAAACTAACCTCTGTGTCATCTGGTATCTCACAGAAAGTACTTTAAACCCAGAATGTATTTTCAACTAAACCAAAAAGTTGCATTAAAATCTCATTAGCAGTACCAGTATGTGTCCTAAGTATTTAAGCCTGATAGTCGTTACGTAATCGTGCAGCTAACAAGCAAGAATGTACAAATACAACACTGTGTCATCTGTTCACTATAACAATGCAATCGTAATTTCTGTTTAAAAATGTTCCCTAGGTTCTAGACTGGATATTTAACTTCAAACATTGTTGCATGGTAACAGTTTCTAAGTCTGACAATGCATACTAGTAATGTACAGTGAAAAATTTTATGACGAAGACTAAGTTAAAAAGCAGATTATCTTTCAATAAGCGGTTTTACATGTGAAGTGTGGTGCAATCCTTTACTCTTCATAGTACTTAGAGTTTGAACTTGAATGCAATTATCATGCGGTATACGTCGGTAAAGAATACTGGAATTTTTCTCAAGGTTAGCGTCTATGTTATTTTTCTCTGAGCCAGCCAGCGCAAGCGGCTGCCTGCGGTGCGAGTCATTGTCTGTCTCTTTGTTGGCGTGCGTCGTTATTGAGGTTAGGAGACCTAACTTCTACAAATTCGCCTTGCCAAGAGGGCCCAGCTCTGTTAGAATCCCACCAGTTCTGATGCAATTCAGGTCTGTCGTTACGAATATATCGTCTATCGTCATGTCGGTATATTCCGTAGTTTCTTCCTTGTCCATCACGTGGTGGAGAATTTCTCCCTGAATCGTAATTGTGCGCCGAACTGTTGCGTCTGAAGTTATTCTGCCTCCCTTGATAATAATTATTTTGGTTCCCATATCGTCTGTGTCTCTGGCTGTCTCTGTGATAGTCATTACTATGGAAATGCAATCTTTCTCTGTAATTATTTTTACTCTGCCAACAGTTGTCATACGGGTGGTGTCTGTTTTGGTCACGATTTGCGTTGTAAGAATAGCCTTGTCGTGTCCAGTTATTATTTCTGTCGTCACGGAATTGTGACGGATGTGACCTGTAATTGTTGTGCTCCTGTTCTCGCGTTCCGCGATTGTCAGTGTCGATTTCCAGTTCTTGTAACAGTCCCTGAAAAGCTTCAATGTCGTCTTTGCAACGTCCTGCTAAAATAATATGTCGTAAATGTTCAGGCAATTTGAGTAAGCAAATGCGGATGAGTTCTGAGGGGCTGTATGGGTTTGACAGGTACTGATTTTTGTGCAACATGTCTTCAAAATATTTCATAAGACTGGAAAATTCAGATTGTTCGAAATGTTTCATCATTATGATGCTATGTTTTACTCGGTCTTGTGTAGCTTGAGACCAATATGCTGAGAGGAAGGCATGGTAAAATTCTCCTTCACTGTGGCAATCGTGAATGACCGATCGCATTCTTACAGCTGGTTCATTCTCTAAGTAGCCACACATAAATTCTAACCTGTGCTCCAATGACCAGTTGGGAGGAAAACAATGAGAGAATTGATGGAGCCACGCTTGTGGATGAATGTCGTTGGCAGAATTCTTAAACGTTTTGAATTTACGTGTAGTAATGAACAGCTTATAGTCAAAATCATCGTGTCGGCGAGTAGCATATCGGTCATTGTTACGTCGTGTCGGCGGTTCCATCTCAAAATTCGGTGTGCCTTGCCAATTTCTTTCATAATTTCCGAAGTGTCCTGTGTTATTATTTTGTGGTTGATCCGTATTTCTAAGTCCCTCTTCCCGTATTGGGGCGCGAGTGTCCTCTGAAATACGTAATTCTTGTATTACCTGTGTCAGCTGGTCTTGTACTTCGCGGATTTCTCTTTGGTGTTGCGTATTAATTTGATTCAGATTTTGTTTCAGTTTCCTAATTTGTTCGCTCTCTTCTGTGCCGTTAAAGACTACCGGTTTTGTGTCGTTCAGATTATCATCTACCTTCGTAGATAAGTTAGTGAACTGATCCGAAAGTTCGGCTACTTTCTCCGATAGTGAACACATTTCCTCAGTGTGTTTTTCTGAACCAAGTTTCAGATTGTCCATTTGTGTTGAAATCGAATCTACTGTGTCCTTCAAGTTTTCCTGAGTTTTTGCAAGTTGCGTAACCGAATCGGTAGATGCAACTGAGTCAAATTTAGCTTGTAAGGTCTCATGATTTTCATGAACAGTAGTTTGCAGTTCTTTTATGGCTGCTTCGTGATTCTGTAGAGCATTTTCATGACGCGAAAAAATAGGTTGGAAATGCTCACAAATTTGTGTTTTTGCGTCGTTACAGACTTTTTGACATTTCGATTCAATGTGATGTAACTCATTAGTTAAATCCTCACGTGTTTGTTCAAGTGTGGTGTCTAACTTTTGAAGATTTTGTTCCATTGCGTCTAACTGTTGCTGTGTTTGTCTCTGGTGTTGTTCCATTGTGTCTAACTTTTTAAGATTTTGTTCCACTGTGTCTAACTTTTGAAGATTTTGTTCCATTATGTCTAACTTTTGAAGATTTTGTTCCATTATGTCTAACTTTTGAAGCTTTTGTCCCATTTGTTGCATTAATTGTAATAACAGTGCACTGGTGTCTGAAATATGTTCCTCAGTGCTATTCGGCAGTGAAGTTGCACCGGCAACATTCACATTTTGACAAGCAGAAAATGTGTCTTGACTCATTTGAGAAAACGGTGAGGACCCAAAACCTGAGTCTACAATATTTGCGAGATTGTTTCCTGTCATTTCGGATTCCTGAGACGAGCTGTTGCCGACCGATCGATCGATAATGCTTCCCTGTTCTCTAATTGTTTCAGTCTACACCGTTGTTTGCCGCCCGCTCCGTTTCCCTATGCACAATTACCAAATTACTACTTTGAACATTAGTTAATTCATTACTCTGCGGCGCTAACACACTGCTTTCGTCTTCACTGTCATTTCTCAATTTAGTTTGGAGCCTAGTATTACGTTTTTCACACGCCATTATTGTCACAGTATTTCACACGACAACACAGAAAAGCACAATTTGAAGAGCAAAAATAAGAGAACACATTAACATAACACTGAAAATAATATCTAGTTAATTGCAGCTGCGAAATACTTGGTGCAAATCTACATGCGTGCCACACCTGTTTTACTTTACAACAATGAAAGACTGCAACTACAAAGGAGATTTTCTCTACAATTACGCGCTAGCAATAAACAAAATCTACACTAATTACACAAACTACAAGAAAAAATCAGAAGATTCCAGTGAGGTATCCTAGGCTATGGGTCGACATATGAAACTTCCCCTTTAAACAATTTATACTCGACTGTGCTTAACCTGACACACAATATTTTTAGCGTAACGCAATCTGACTTTCAAAATTCCCTACAAAAGAATGGCCCTGACTAACATTAAACTATACCTTTCACAAATCACTTACCTCACAAAAATCTTCGCTGCTCAAGCTACTGCAATACAGCGAGCGCCACTACTGCCAGCTAAATAAAAGATTCAAACTATGGAAGGCACTAACTACTGATAGGGATAGTTAGCAAATGAAAGATATTAATAGAGAACAAACAATGTATTTACCTTGATATCATCATATATATAGCAGTTCATGACAACTTACAAAACTCCGCCATCTCTCTCCCCACATCCACCACTGCTGGCGGCTCACCTCCAACTGCGCAACGCTACGCGTTGTTCACAGCCAGCTGCCTAACACTACAATGGCGAGTATTACAACAATGCAAAGCAGCCACAGACTGCACACAGCACAGCCAGTGATTTTCATACAGAGGTGGCGTTACCAATAAAAAAACCTAAACAGCCTACTTGCACAATTTTTACTCACCACCCTCCCGTCCATTACCAAATGACGATTCCTTGATGCCTCAGGACATCTACTGTTAACTGATGCCTTATTTTCGTCAAGTTGCGCTATACAATTGTGTTCCCACGGTTCTATTTGGCAGCTCCCAAGAACTGGAGGAGACATGGCAAAATGAATGCTTCAGAGGTGTGAGGAAGTTCATTAAGAGAATTAATAGTGAACTAAAAAAAACTATCGTCACCTGTTTTACCAGAAGACCTAAAACCCTTATTCTAGCTTCTTAAAATGCTATCTAACGTTTTCAGATTCATGAGTCGCTTATAGAGTTAGCAGTTAGAACTGTGCACTTTGGTTCAAATGGCTCTGAGCACTACGGGACTTAACTTCTGAGGTCATCAGTCCCCTAGAACTTAGAACTACTTAAACCTAACTAACCTAAGGACATCACACACATTCATGCCCGAGGCAGGATTCGAACCTGCGACCGTAGCGGTCACGCGGTTCCAGACTGTAGCGCCTTTAACCGCTTGGCCACACCGGCCGGCACTGTGCACTTTGGACATATCTCAATGTCTTGTAATGACCAGGCCATTAGCAGCGTGGAAAAGAAGCACACCAGAATACGAATGGTGTCAGTCTGATCTTGAAAATATGTTGATCGAATGATACAATGCTGTGCGTTTCCCGAAAAATTAGTGGGTCGCAAATGGTTGTAACGTACGTCATCGGTGAAACTAAAAATACCTTCTGAACATAGAAACTTTCTGTGTGGTCTCCCTTGACTGTAGCTGACGCGAACACCTATATTCTCAAACGTAATTACCAAACTGAGGTAGCAGAAAAATTGATGGGCTCCTGTATGAAGACAAGAAAAGCTGTTACGGGTAACATCTAAAGGTCACATCCCCACAGGCAGAAAAGAATCAGCCAAGTCATGCTTCCCGTATAACAAAGGAGCAGACGTCCTCTTTGAAAGAGAAAACTGTTGAAGAGGCAAGAACAGGAGACACAAAAACCGATACAAAGGAGCCTGACGGCGATTTTCTGGCACTCATTGAAGTGTAAGTCGGACATCAAGCTACTCTAATTACGTTACGCATCTTCATGTCTCATAAATCATTACGGAGGATACTAACGGTGAATTCTTTGGTGTGTTTGAACAGTATAATCCACGGTGACATTGATACAGAAAAGAATTCTGCAGTGAGCTGTAGCAGTTCAACCAATGAGTCTCGTAGGATCAACAGACAGCGAAGTATTGGTATCAGGACACGTTGCTTCTGATGTCTTGCAAATACCATCATAACGGAAGATTAAGTCCCTCACACGGAATAGCGTTCAGCATGATAATTGTGGCAAAGTTCGATATCTATCATCGGTGGTAAAGTGTAGTATCTAGCACATTCATGCTAGTGTTTAACTCCTGTCAAACCATGTGCATCTAAACAACGCATGTATGTATGTGTGTGTGTGTGTGTGTGTGTGTGTGTGTGTGTGTGTGTGTTTGTGTATGAGCTGACAAAATGTACTTCATCGGAATAAATTTGTCATGGATATCGTAAGGCAGTGCAAAGCACGTGTCCTAGAACATAACGATCTTTTCGTTTAGAAATAATTACGCTAACTACCGTTATTTCCGCCAGAATCACGGCCCTAGTGTCGAGCTGCACTTGGTCCAATATTCGGCGAATGGATAAAAATATGGAAACAGCGCTAGAAGGTCATACTTGAAGGTACATGCAGGTTGCACTGTCGTATTTGACCACGCACGGCACCTGTTCTATGACCTAAATACGTTGTAGTATCAGTTTTATTTGTTATTTATTTACACGTCACGTTCCGTAGGACCAAACTGGGGAGTAATCGCCAAGGTCGTGGAACGTAAAAATAAAATATTTATGAACCCGAAAAACAGTTTAAGTAAACGCAACCAACACTGCAACAATAATCAGCTTAATTTTTCAAGGAACTCCTCGACAGAGTAGAAGGAGTGACCCATAAGGAAACTCTTCAGTTTCTTTTTGAAAGCGCGTGGATTACTGCTAAGATTTTTCAATTCTTGTGTTAGCTTATTGAAAATGGATGCAGCAGTATAATGCACACCTTCCTGCACAAGAGTTAAGCAAGTGCGATCCAAATTCAGGTCTGATTTGCGCCGAGTTTTAACTTAGTGAAAGCTGTTTATTCTTGGGAATGAGCTAATATTATTAACAAGAAATCGTAGTAAGGAATATATATGAGAGGCTAATGTCAAAACACCCAGACTCGTGAACAGGGGTTGACAACAGATCCGTGAACGTACACAACTTATTGCCCGAACCGCCCGTTTCTGAGCGAAAAATATCCTTTTCCGAACGATTACTTACTTCAGATACCGTTCGAATAGTAAAAATGGCAGCATTCAGTCTTTGAACTAGAATCTGAACGTGGGATTTCCAGGACACTTTACTATCTATCTGAACACCTAGAAATTTGAACTATTCAGTTTTACTAATCATATGACCATTCTGTGAAATTAAAACGTCAGGTTTTGTAGAAATGTGTGTTAGAAACTGTAAAAACTAAGTCTTACTGCGATTTAGTGTTAGTTTATTTTCTACAAGCCATGAACTTATGTCATGAACTGCACTCTTTGAAACTGAGCCAATGTTGCACACAACATCCTTTACTTCCCAGCTAGTGTCATTAGCAAACAGAAATATTTTAGAGTTACCCGTAATACTAGAGGGCATATCATTTATATAAATAAGGAACAGTAGTGGCCCCAACATTGATACCTGGGGCTCGCCGCCCCCCCCCCCCCCCCCCTTGACTATACCCCACTCAGATCCCACATCACAGCCATTCTCAACAACGTAAATAATGACCTTTTGCTCTGTGTTGCTACAGTAAGGGGTGAACCAATTCTGAGCTACTTCCCGTATTCCGTAATGATCCAACTTCTGGGGCAATATTTTGAGGTCAACACAGTCAAACGCCTTAGTTAAATCAACAACTGTGCTTAGCGTTCAAAGTCTTTTGTTTAACCCATCCGGTACCTCACAGAAAAAAGAGAATACAGCATTTTCAGTTGTTAAACGACTTCTAAAGCTGTCGTGGTCAGAACAGTGTTCTGTCTGGTTGTGAGTGCATCGTTGCTTTACGTTGGAGCTAAGTGATTTGGAATGTGGACAGATTGCTGGTGATCGTATGACGGGTGCTTCCCTAACAAAGAGAGTCGAAGTACTGTTTCAAGAGGCATCCTACCAAAGATTTATAGCGCACGCAGATAAAGCGAAAAAACATCATCCGTTAAGTCACAACGCGGACGAAAGTGTTTGTTGAGTGATTGTGATAGACGCTCATTGAAGAGGACTGCTACAACAAATAAAAGGACAACTGCAAAAGTCGATACAGAACTTAATGTCGTACTCGCGAATCGGGTCTGCACCAAAAAACGCGAAGGAATCTCCATAAGCAGGTAATTACAGGGCGAATTAGAATTCCAGATTCATTCATCGGAGATGCATATGTCGGTAACAGGGAAACGCGGTGCCGAATCCATAAAATCTGGACCATGGAGCAATAGAAGCAATCATTTGGTTGGGTGAGTCTTGTTACAAACTGTTTCCAATTTCTGGCCGAGTTTACGTCACAAGAGTGAAACATGGCTGGAGTTCGATGATGATTTGGGTAGCCATATCGTGGCATTCTGTGGGCCCCATGGCTACTCTGCAAGGTCGCATTACTGCCGAAGATTGTGTGATCGCTTTGGCTGATCAGGCCCATCCCATTGTACAGTCTTTGTTCTCCGGTGGTAATGTTGTGATCCAAAACGACTGATCTTCTTTTCACAAAGCTCGCATGGACCAGGACAGACCTCTTGAGCACGACGATCAGTTGTTTCATCTCTCCTGACCACCACAGTCACTAGATCTCAATATTGTTGAGCCTTGCGGACACCTCTAGTGAGAAGGCTGCGCGAAGGCTATCCACGTTCGTCATCGTAAAGTGAACTTGCCACTATTTTGCAGGAAGAATGGTATAAGATTCTCTGGAAAACCTTACGAGACCTGTATTTGTACATTCCGAGACGACTGGAAGTTGGTTCGTAAGCCAGCGGTTTTCCCTCACTATATTAGGCGGGGTTATGTGTTGTGTTTTGGATGTTTCCGTAGTTTGTCCATCATCTGTTTAATGGTCCTTTAACACTTACGTTTGGTGTTGTTCCTGCAGTGGATCGATCACTAGTTACTGGTACAACAAATCGTATCAACTTCAAAAACGCTCTGGTTGCATGTAATACGTACATAAACCGCCAACACTTACAAAGCGGTAGTGTTTCCATAGATTATCTAATTACACAGTTTCCATTAAAACTGCAACATCACTGAAGGTGGTAAATAACAAAATTTTACTTCTCTTACGTATACGGCATACAGTGTGGGGCAAAGAGAAGTGGCACGGACGAGTGGCTACGACTTGATGTCAATGGTTGCATATAACCACACCCCGTGTACGTCCGCCACATGATCCACACCAGTTCAGAGCGTAGTGCGGGCTGTAACAAGAGTGAGTGGAGCAGTGCAAAGGGGACGATGGTTCTAAAAGGGGAGCATCGGGTGTTCGTTGTGGAAAGTTACGTGACGCCAAAGTCGTGGAAACGGTGTGGTCAGTTGTTTGCTGAGAAGTTTAATGGTGTCAAAGTGCCATGCAATGCTCAGTCCGAAAATGTCATCAGACGGGATCTGTTTTAAAGGACTGAAAATACATTTCGGAATGTGCCCACACACCAGAACATGTGGCTTTTGCTCACCAGAAAATGCTTCAGAGTCCTACCAAATCTGGACTGTGCGGCTAGTTCCGGCGAAGGTTCCAGTCCTTCCTCGGGCATGGGTGTGTGTGTTTGTCCTTAGGATAATTTAGATTAAGTAGTGTGTAAGCTTAGGGACTGATGACCTTAGCAGTTAAGTCCCATAAGATTTCACACACATTTGGACATTTTTTTCCTACCAAATCAACCTGACGCCTGTCACAAGAGACCGGCATATCACGTCGATCATGCAGAGAAATACTCCAACTGAACATTCACATACATTCACAATGAATGTCTGTTGTTCATGCACTAAAATCAACAGATGCTTCTCAGCGCCTCCAGTTTTGTGAGCGGCTGTTCACAGTGGATGGCTTGGATATGGATCTTTTCTTTATGTCTGATGAAGCCTGGTTTCACTTGAGTGGTTATGTCATCCCACAGAATCAAATATTCTGGGCAGCACAGAATCCGCATTACTTCCACGAAACACCGTTGCAAGATCAGAAGGTTGGGGTTTGGTCTGCAGTGTCTGTACGCCGCATTATTGGTCAGTTCTTCTTTCATCAGACAATGACATCGGAACGTTACATTACCAAAATTTTGAGACCACTTAACAGGGAAGGACAAGACCTGGAGTTACTTCCAAAAGGATGGAGCAACTGCCCACACGATTAGCCGAAACTTCGAGCACTTTTCACAATATTCATGCCTGACAGAGTTGTTAACAGAGGTCAGTCTGGTCGAGGTCCTGTGTGGCCATCCAGGTCACCTGATCTGTCAGAGTGAGATTACTTTGTGTGGGCAGCCCTCAAGTCTAAGGTGAATCACAACAACCTTCATAGCCTTCAAGAACTGCTGCAGAACATTTCGGATGATACTGCAACAGTTTCAGCAGTCCAACTTTGATCTGCATTCAGCAACTTGCTGACCAGTGCCTAAAAGTTCCAAGAGATGAATGGTGGTCACTTTCAACATCTGCTATCGTCAGGTTAGTGCTGTATTTCCTATCCTCTGCTTTGCTTCATTGTACGCTGGAACTCGGGCCACACTGTAGTAGGAAGAAGACATTTTGAACTCAGCAGGTGATTTTTAGCGACAGAGTGAGCGAAATGTGGTACACAGAACTGCCCAAAGTGACAACGGTTCTAATGAAGTTGAACATCGAGTCGAACTGAACTCGTATGACAGATGCACCAAGCTCCTTCAACTGCATGTCAGAGTTCTCAGACGTAAAGTGAGCGACTGGTGGCGTACGAGTCTCTCGACAACCCATGACCATTGGTGAGAAAATTACAAAACGCGTTGACCAGGGTAAAAAACCCTCTGCATAAATGTAGATGAGGACAGCACTGGCAACACGACTGTTGAAACGTAACATCATGAAGGCCTCAAAGACAGAGCACAGCCACCATCCTTAACATCTCATAAACGTAGTGACTGTTGCCCTTATTACTGGATATGCAAACGAGAGTTGGCTAAGCTCCCGGATTCCAACCTTAGGTAGTCGAGGTAAAATTTCATATTAGAAGTAAAAGCAGCAAGAAAGAGATAGGCATGCTTGTGGATGTTTACCGCTACCACACAATACTTATCAACGTTTGAAATAACGTAAAAGTAACAAAACACATAGTGCTCTAAACATATCATTTGCAATGTCTGAAAGTAAATTTCATGTAGTACTAACAACATCCCTACTTCTGCAAATAGCGGCGCACTTAGCGACGAGTGGCACAAAAACTTTTTGTAGTTGCGTTAGTTCCTATCACTTTTACGCTGTATTCGCCGAGATTATACATTAATTTGGGCCCAACTGAAAACTAACAGTTTCATTTATTTATTTATTGAACCTATTCCTTCTTCTTCAACACTCTATCGGAAACCATGTAACATCGCCAAAAGTCGAACATTACCACGATAAATATCGAATAAATCCAAGTGACAATACGTGGTCTGCTAAAGAGTGCGAAGTGCGTGGCAGTGAGAACTTCTCACTGTAACACGTCATAGGTTTCTTTCCCCTTCCATACTGGTATGAACGACGGGCAAAATGTCTCCGTAAAAAACTGCAGATCCACATTACTTAGTCAATCTTGATTGATGTCTTGCTTCAGGCTCCTGCCAGTTCAGGTTTCTTCAGCATTTCTATAACCAGTTCTCGTGGGTGGAAAACGTCAGTCAGCTGTTGTGCTGCCCTCCTTCACGTACACACACCAAAAACTTTTGCATCACCTCAGTTCTGAGAGTTCCGGAACCTGTACAGATAACTGGAACAGAGGAAAACGTAAACATCATTTCCAGCGTTTTTGCTGCTCATGAGAACCATACATTGCATGCTGTACCACCATACACCGGGACCTTCAGAGGTGGTGGTCCAGATAGCTGTACACACCAGTATTTCTAATACCGAGTAGCACGTTCTCTTGCATTGATGCATGCCTGCATTCGGCGTGGCATACTATCCACACGTTCATCAAGGCACTGTTGGTCCAGGTTATCCCCCTCCTCAACGGCGATTCCGCGTAGATCCCTCAGAATGGTTGGTGGATCACGTAGTCCATAAAAAAGCCCTTTTCAGTCTATCCCAGGCACGTTCGATAGGTTTCATGCCTGGAGAACATGCTGGCTACTCTAGTCGAGCGATATCGTTATCTTGGAGGAAGTCATTCACAAGAAGTGCACGATTGGGGCGCGAATTGTCGTCCATGAAGACGAATACCTCACCAACATTCTGCCGATACGGTTGCACTATCGATCGGTGATGGCATTCACGTCTCCTACAGCAATTACGGCACCTTCCATGACCACCAGCGGCGAACGTAGGCCCCACATAATGCCACCTCAAAACAGCAGGGAACCTCCACCTTGCTGCGACTCGCTGGACAGTGTGTCCAAGGCGTTCAGCCTGACTGGTTGTCTCCAAACACGTCTCCGACGATTCTCTAGTTGAAGGCATGTACGACCGTTATCGGTGAAGAGAACGTGATGCTAATCCTGAGCGGCCCATTCGGCATGTTGTTGGACCCATCTGTACCGCCCTGCATGGTGTCATTGTTGCAAGGATGGACCTCGCCTTGGACGTCGGGAGGGAAGTTGCGCATCATGCAGCCTATTGTGCACAGTTAGAGCTGTAACACGACGTCCTGTGGCTGCACGAAAAGCATTGTTCAACATGGTGGCGTTGCTGTCGGGGTTCCTCCGAGCCATAATCTGTAGGTAGCGATCACCCACTGCAGTAGTAGCCCTTGGGCGGCATGAGCGAGGCATGTCATCGACAGTTCCTGTCTCTCTGTATCTCCTCGATGTCCGAACAACATCGCTTTAATTCACTCCGAGACACCTGGACACTTCCCTTGTTGAGAGCCCTTCCTGGCACAAAGTAACAATGTCGATGCGATCGAACCGCAGTATTGGCCGCCTAGGCATGTTTGAGCTACAGACAACACGAGCCATGTACCTCCTTCTTGATGGAATGACTGGAACTGATCGGCAGTCGGACAACCTCCGTGTAATAGGCGCTGCTCATGCATGGTTGGTTACATCATTCGACGGGTTTAGTGACATCTCTGAACAGCCAAAGGCATTGTGTCTGTGATACAATATCCACAGTCAACGTCTATCTCCAGGAGTTCTGGGAACTGGGGTGATGCAAAACTTCTTTTGATGTGTGTATGTTCAATATCCGCTGTTAAACCTACTCGTTATAGGCCGCACCCACTTGAACAATATTCTAGGACAGGTCACACTAGTGTACCGTAAGTAGTATCGTATGTAGACTAACTACATTTTCCCAACATCCTACCAGTGAAGTCAAGACTGCCACCTGCTCTACCTTCACCTGAGCCTATTTATTCATTCAATTTCATATCCCCATAAGTTGTTACGCACAGGCGTTTGTATGGATTGAATAATTCCAGTTCTCATTCGTCAATATTGTTGTTATATGGTGCTACAGGTGTAAAGCTTCTAGCTAGTTTTTGGTATTCGATGAATGTGATGTAAGTTCTGTTTTCATTCGAAGAGTCCATATTTCATATACTTGCACGATGAATATTTTTCAGATAGAAGTCTTCAATAGTCCATATGTTACGCCTCAGAGGTTTTGAGTGAAACCAATGTGATGTTTGGTTGTTAGTGGTATTGTCGTTTCGTTGCCTGAGTAGCATTCGTGAATATTAAGTGGGATAGTCTGGTGTTGGTCACACTGCAGAGTAATCTGGGAACAACTAGCAGAACACAGACATGTAAACACAGAAGATGTTAATTTTTGGAAATATGGGCCTGTAAAGATTGATTAGAGAAGTGTGAGAAGTGTGGAGATATTCAGGTAATGTCACTGCATTGCTTGCTGGAGCGTAAGTTCTGATGAGTTTTAGGAAGGTAAATTTTCTGTGTGATTTTTCTTTATTGATTTCGGTCGATTAGTTTGATTGTCGAGATGATATTAAATAAAATTATCTGCTCACGTGACTTGCTCTCAGAGGTACAGCCTCACCGCACCTTTACCATTTCATTACCGAATTACAAGCCAAGTAATATTTTTATAAGAAATGAATTTTCAGAAATTGTTATATTAAATCGAAGTAAGCATCATAATGTAATTTTTAAATGTTAGTCTGTTCTATATCATTCAGCGAGTTCAGTTTCTTCTACGGTCCCTTACTGAAGTTTTGCTTTGTAATCATGTGACACTGCACTGCACTCAGCGGAACACAGTTACTCAACGCTTAAATGTGTGATGTGCTTAGCTAAGCTGTTTTTCCATGCAATGCGCTTGGCGAGTTTTTTTTTTTTTTTTTTTACTTGTTTGTTGCTGTGTTGCATTTTAACATTCACGAATTTCGAAAAGTACCGAGTTTGTGTTACCACTAGGTAGGTCACAAAAGGTTGTTAGTGCCACGCATTGTAACACTGTTCACTGTGTAAGTAGGCTGTTTAGGTTTTCTTATTAGTAACGCCACGTAGCGCTCTGTATGAAAATCACTGGCTGTGCTGTGTGCAGTCTGTGGCTGGTTTGCATTGTTGTTGGCTATTGTAGTGTTGGGCAGCTGGATGTTAACAGCGCGTAGCGTTGCGCAGTTGGAGGTGAGCCGCCAGCAGTGGTGGATGTGGGGAGAGAAATGGCGGAGTTTTGAAATTTGTAAGACTGAATGTCATGAACCGCTATATATATTATGACTATTACGGTAAATACATTGTTTGTTCTCTATTAAAATCTTTCATTTGCTAACTATGCCTATCAGTAGTTAGTGCCTTCAGTAGTTATAATCTTTTATTTAGCTGGCAGTAGTGGTGCTCGCTGTATTGCAGTAGGTTGAGTAACGAAGATTTTTGTTAGGTAAGTGATTTGTGAAAGGTATAGGTTAATGTTAGTCAGGGCCATTCTTTTGTAGGGATTTTTGAAAGTCAGATTGCATTGCGCTAAAAAAATATTGTGTGTCAGTTTAAGCACAGTCATGTATAATTGTTCAAAGGGGACGTTTCATATGGCGACCCTGCCAGGATACCTCACTGGAGTCTTCTGATTTTTTCTTGTAGTTTGTGTAATTAGTGTAGCTTTTGTTTATTGCTAGTGCATAATTGTAGAGAAAATCTCCTTTGTAGTTGCAGTCTTTCATTGTTGTACAGTAAAACAGTTGTGGTATGCATGTAGATTAGCACCAAGTATTTTGCAGCTGCAATTAACTAGATATTATTTTCAGTGCTATGTTAATGTGTTCTCTTATTTTTGCTCTTCAAATTGTGCTTTTCTGTGTTATCATGCGAAATATTGTGACAATAATGGCGTGTGAAAAACGTAACACTAGGCTCCAAAGTAAACTGAGAAATAATAGTGACGACGAGCGTAGCTTATCAGCACCACTGTGTAATGAAGTAACAGACATTCAAAGTATTAATCTGGTAATAGTGCATAGGGAAATGGAGCGGGCAGCAAATAATGGTGTAGATAGTGAAACAAGTAGTGAACAGGGAAGCATTATCGATCGATCAGTCGGCAACAGTTGGCGCAGGAATCCGAAATGACAGAACACAATATTGCAAATACTGTAGACTCAGGTTTTGGGTCCTCACCGTTTTCTCAAATAAGTCAAGAAACATTTTCTGCTCGTCAAAATGTAAATGTTGCCGGTGCAAATGCACTGCCAAAAAGCATAGAGGAACAGATTCCACACACTAATACATTATTATTGCAATTAAAGCAGCAAATGAAACAAAATCAGAGACAAACACAGCAACAGTTAGACACAATGGAACAAAATCTTCAAACGTTAGACACAGTGGAACAACACCAGAGACAAACACAGCAACAGTTAGACACGATGGAACAAAATCAGAGACAAACACAGCAACAACTTCAAAAGTTAGACTCATTGGAACAAACTCTTGAACAAACACGTGAAGATTTAACTACTGAGTTACATAACATTGAATCGAAATGTCAAAAAGCCTGTAATGACGTAAAAACACAAATTTGTGAGCATTTTCAACCTATTTTTTTGGCGGCATGAAAATGCATTACAGAATCACGAAGCAGCCATAAAAGAACTGCAAATTATTGTTTTCGAAAATCATGAGACCTTGCAAGCTAAAATTAACTCAGTTGCATCTACCGATACGGTTACGCAACTTGAAAAAACTTAGGAAAACTTAAAGGACACAGTAGATACGATTTCAACACAAATGGACACTCTGAAACTTGGTTCAGAAAAACACACAGAGGAAATAATTTCACTATCGGATAAAGTAGCCGAACTTTCAGATCAGTTCACTAACTTATCTAGAAAGGTAGATGATGATCTGAATGACACAAGACCTGTAGCCTTCACTGACACTGAAGAGTATGAACAAATTAGAAAATTCAAACAAAATCAAAATCAAATCAATACAGAGTACAAAAGAGAAATCCGGGAAGTACAAGATCAGTTGGCACAAGTAATACAAGAATTACATATTTCAGAGGACACTCGCGCTCCAGTACGGGAAGAGGGACATAGAAATACGGAGCAACCACAAAATAATAATACAGGAAACTTCGGAAATTATGAAAGAAATTGGCAAGGCGCATTGAATTTTGAGATGGAACCGCCGAAACGAAGTAACAATGAGCGATGTGCACGTGTGTTAAAAATTCAGCAAGGGACTGATTAACAGCATTGCTGGTTCTTTTGTAGGGATTTTTGAAAGTCAAATTGCGTTGCGCTAAAAGAAAATATTGTGTGGCAGTTTAAGCACAGTCACGTTTAATTGTTCAAAGGGGACGTTTGAACTGCATTGCACAACACAGAGTTCTATTTGATAGCTTCTTTAGTGTTGTTTTGTAAAGACTTTCAGTCAAAGTTAGTTGGAATGCAGTTACACAAATTCAGATGGGTTTGGCGATTCTTTACAGCAGATACCGTTTACGTGAGGACACCAGTTTCACTGTTGAGTTGACGGGACGTTTGCATTATAATACATATACATTCGAATTTTAAGAATAAGAGACGTGTAGAGAAAAGCAAACCAAACAAAACAGTTACTCGTGTTTGCATTTTGATAAGACAAAAATTAATATGCCGAACGAATATTCTCCAAAAGCAACAATATCGCTAAAAGCAGACTCTAAAAGACGTTTAATCTAGGCCTATACTACGTATCTAAAACTTACACTGTGCAGTGACTGTATGAAGGCATGAATCGTGTGCAGCTATGTACAAAGAGACAACACGTATTTATTTTATAAGTACATATTCTTTCGCTGTTGTTGGTATAAACTGCGCTGTTATATCGACCTACACTCAAAGGACAAAATGAACAGTTAAATTGCTCTTATGAAGTAATAACTGTTGTCGATAATAGCTTTTTGCTCCCTTCCGCGTGTGAATGAAAACCCCATTCTTTTCCGATATTATGTGTCCTTTGTAATTGTTTCATATGAATTATTTGATTGACGCTTTGTTACGATGTGTTTTAAAAAACAAATCGTCTGACGTGTGATTTAAAGGGAGACGGTTTAACGGTTCACCAAACTCCGATTTGAGCCAGAGCCTTTATACCTGTTTTAACATCCATTATCTTCCCTAATTTCAGAGGGAATGTTGGTGGATGAATACAAATTATATCTACAGGCATGTAGAAATCACTGGATAGTACGAGTCAACGTGAGAATCTGCAAAGAATCTGAGGTGAATGACATTTTGTGTAAGATATTCCTGCCTGAGAAGGAAAATTGGTAAAAAGGTTAATACATTTAATTTTCTTCTCGCAGATGAACTGAAATGGAAAATGCGATTCGAACAAGACGGAAGAAGAGGAAAGTACATCTTTGGTACGAAATAGACTAAGAAGTCAACTGAAGCTACCTGATAACTAGCTCAACCCGATGTTTAATTTCTGGTAAACACTGAAATAAATAAATGAAATTAATAGCTCAAATGCAACTTCCCCTATACTAAGGTCACAAATTATACTATATGGCGTGTTACTATTTGGGCAAGTTCTGAAAACTTTGTTTCGTTGCACATATATCAATATTTGCTACAGTTGTTGCAATCAAATAGGCACGTGGAATTATTAGTAAACGTCGGGTACACAGTAGTTACATATGGGATATGCAACCTTATAGCTCAAACAAGGAGACAATGAGATTTCAAACTGTCTAGAAAACAAGGTAAAACATGACAAAGTCATCTTCTGAAATGATGACTGGCTGTTTCTCTTGTTTATATTTGTTGCGCTATTACATCTCTGTCGTCTCCCGTTCAGCATTGCTCTCCAGCTTTGTTCAAGTTCTTTCATTACGCGTTTTCTCCGACATAACTAATGTTACAGGGTCCTTTAGTTTAAAAAGTTTATTTTCTTAATTTAAGCGTTTGTAAGCGTTACCTTTCAGTATCGGCGATGATGCAATATCCCCATCGCATTGTCTTCTTCTTTAGGGGAAACGAACCTACTTTCATAGCCTCTGTTATGGGTCAGAGTTTAGCAGGTACGGAAAGGACGTCAGTGAATTTGTGGCCATATTCTTTGATTTCTCGCGTGTAATGTGACACCATAAGCAAATTCCTGCGCCTGGGATCAATTTTAGCTCGTTGTGTATTAAATACAATATACCCTGCGTACATTATTGGTTTCATTGTGGCTCCTGAGAATGCATGTAGTCAAATATTGTAATAGTATGACAAGGAATTTTTTATGCGTGACGTTATTGCACAAATGCTTCAAGGAGTTCTAGGCGCATAATATTTATACTCTATATCACGCTTTCAACGACTTTCTCCGTTGCGATCGTAAGAAGATATTTCAATAAGTCGTGTGGTAGTACTTAACTCACCGAGGTATGCCATGGAGACGTCAAGAAGTCACAGAACTTCTATTTCCTACCACAGATGATGTCGATGTATGTGACTGAGAAACATTGGTAACGAGTCTGATTTCGTTACATGTTGTGTGACACAACAAAAGCAACAGCAAATATAATTTTTAAGCTTACAATATCTGATTTGAAATTACTGTTCAAGCAAAGAAATATTTTATTCTCATAATCAATTGTTGTTTTCTAATCTTACTAATAAAAGTCATAAAGCTCTTCATATCGGACTTGCTCTCTCTTAGTGCTACGATTTATTTATCGTCCGCAGCTCGTGGTCGTGCGGTAGCGTTCTCGCTTCCCGTGCCCGGGTTCCCGGGTTCGATTCCCGGCGGGGTCAGGGATTTTCTCTGCCTCGTGATGACTGGGTGTTGTGTGATGTCCTTAGGTTAGTTAGGTTTAAGTAGTTCTAAGTTCTAGGGGACTGATGTTAACTCCCATAGTGCTCAGAGCCAGCCATTTATTTATCCTTTTCGTCTAATCAGACATTTTTGATATTTTACTCAGAAATTTACTATAATATTACCTATTTCAACAGGTCATTTCTTGAATATGTGAAGTGTACCAGAAATGTTGCGAAACACTTAGAGGGGTTGTAGAGGGTGTCCTAAGGAACAAATTGAGGATACGAACCCGCGTCCAGAAACATCATCTAACGACGGTTCAGAGCGTCGAAGTTGTAGGCGCCGCCGCCTACAACTAGGCTACCCCTTATGCAGCAAAAGTGACTTTGTACGCTTACTGACTGTAGACAGAATGTCTCCAAAAGTTGTTTGTTATTCAGTGGTAGCGACTGATTGCCACAATCGCCAGTGGAGTAGATGGAGGTAGCTACTGCGTAAAAAGGCCTTGCTTCCCTGTGAATGCGACAGTCTCTTGCCTCGGTGGATGACTCTTGTGCATATAAGTTTTCATCTTCAGTTTATTTTTCTCCTGTATACCGAAAAATACTGGAGGCATTACAGAGTGCCAGGAGAAAAATAAACTGCAGACGGACACGAATGTCCAAAATGGTCGTCCACCGAGGCAACAGAGTGTCGCATTCATAGGAGACAATGCCTTTCTACGCGGCTGTTAGTTCCATCTTTTCCACTGTCGATCGTGGCAATCAGTTGCGATCACTGAATGAAAAACAGCATTGCGAGACGTTCTTCCTACAGTCCGTCATTGTACAAAGTTATGTTTGCTGCCGAAAGTGTGGGCTAGCGGTTGGCGCCAGCACCTGTAACTTCGACACTCTGTAGCGTCGTTGGATAACGTTTCCGGACACAGGTTCGTATCCTCAATTTGTTCCTCATGTCACCTTTTACAACCACTCGAATACTGTACCAAAATTTCTGGGACACCCTGTAGAACCTAAAATGTAGAAACAGTTGCAATTATAGAAATACACACAGTTTATATTCGGTTATGAAGAGGAGGATAATTTAGATATTATACAGGAAGACAGATTTATATTGACGTGCATGAAGCGTTATTAAGAACGGCAATAAACATCTTGAAGACATAATATATTTAAAACTTAATTTTAACGTAGATGACGAATATATTTCTGTCAAGCAGATATAATTACTAGCTGTCGATAACCCATGCATCATCTTCTTGATGCGATCTGAAGTGCGCATTTAATGATTCTGAAAAAGTGCTCTGTTATGTCGGCTACTTTGGGAGTAAGCACCGACGCAAACGAGGTGACGCAAAGGAGAGGAGTTGCGATGGCCGGTGGCAGGAGTGGAAAATGATGTGTACAAAACACTTTCAAAATAATAGAGCACTTTATTTCTTAAAAGGAAAGAAGCATAATTTAACTTCTCGTTATGAGGTGGTTTTCTGTGCATCCTGTACCTCCTACAGCAGTTACTGTTATCCGCTACTACTACTCGCAGAACGCAGGCTAAGTATCATCTTCCTGTAACTCAATACAGATGATCTCTAAGTCTGCGACCGAACTGGGGGCCGGCCGGCGATGGGCGGCTGGTTAAGTCAGCGTTGACAGGAAGTGCTGAACTCTGTCTTCCTGGAGGTGTGGCGTTGCCACTGTTTCCACTTGCGCGCATGTCAACGCCTTCTTTATGCCGTTTTGCGGCTCTGCGCTGCTCGGTGTGCAGTCGATACTTTAGGACAGCACCCACTCACTTATCATATTGTACTATTAGAATTTAATGAAATTTATGGTGTCAACAGATCTTTCTCATTTCATGTATTTATGGCCTCAAAAATCAAGCCAAGGATATTCCAAAGAGCGTCGTCTTTGGTCTAGAACATACATTTCTGTAAGTTTCCTGACTAACGTAATACGGCAGTTGACGCCTCGTTTAGGCACAGGATTTATAATAACTGATACTGAACTTCGTTTTGCAAGATTTCAGTTTCAGTGCGCTAACTTCTACTTTTGTTGGTTATGTATATTCAACACAACTCATTCTTATGTAACTCTGATCTTCATTACAGATCTGATTATGGTAGAAGCCAAAACATCGCTTCATACGAAAATACACTGTGCAATAGAATTAAAGAGACACTTTTTTCTTCGCGTGTGTCGATACATTGTTGTTCGGACGTCGCCGATCCCGAGGCTGACGTCACAGAGCGTTATAGAGGGAGGTTGTAGATACTTTGAACCTAATTTCAAACTTCTGCGTAGCAATGCGGGGGAAATGACGGGTTCCAAAATAGCGACCTTTTCATTATTTTGCGCTGTGTAGATTGAGCCATCCAGCCCACATTATTCATAAAAAAAAGTGAAGGAAGATACCAGAGCACTAGAGTAACGAGCAGAAAGGGTGGAATACTTGCAGAAAGGAGAAAGTAGTATGAGGTGAGTGGTAGACAAATGAAGGATGACAAGGAGACGATGAGTGTTAGGCAGAAAATATTGGCATTTGATTCACTTTCGTTAAGTGTACAATGAAGTAAAAATTAGATCATAATGTTCCCTAAATTCTAGTGTTGTGAATGATTTCTATTGGGAATCATGGTTCGAGATTGACTTCCAGATAATAATTAATGCGAGTATTTAAAGTAAATCGCAAGTAAATTTAAACATAACACTGCCGAATCCGAAGCCCCGACGGTTGTTTGGGACCAAAGCAATATATCTGAAAAATTATGTACGATTACACAACCCACATTTTGCCAAGGTTGCCGAGATGGTTTCGACTACACTGCAGAAGTTTTGCTGCCAAACCGTTCCACATCCTCCATACAGTCCCAATCTCTCCCCATGCTATTTCCATGGTTTTCGATACCTAGAGAAAGACGTTCTTGATCGTCGATTTGTTTCGGATGAAGAGGTGCACACCTGGGCGCAATCATGGTCCCATAGGCAACCGCAAACATTTTTCCACGAAGGCATTCACCGTCTTGTTTTACACTGGGATAAATGTATCAACAGCTATGGCGATTGCTTGTGAAATAACAAACAGTTTACTTACTCTCTTCCAGCTGTTTAGTTTTCATCTGACTGCCCCTTATGCTAAATACGATCTCGTGGTGACTGAGATGCAGGATCATATTAAGAAGAAACGGAGTTAGGCCCAAGTAGCTTCAGGCTATTCCTAAGACCACACCTACGATTTCTCATTAAATCACTTCAAAGAAACTGTAGAATGATTCCTTCAAAGAGGCCGCTGACAGTTTCCTAATGCTTTTATCGTAAACTGAGTTAATGAACACACTCCAGTGTCACTGAAGTTCCGGAGTCGTAAAATTCTAGATTGCTTTCCTTATAAGTAGATTTTGTATCTAGACGGATTAAGCACTAAAGCAAAACTAGTTATTTATTTAATGCGTTTTTCCTCTGGAAGTAATAACAGTTTTACGACTCTTTCTTAATCTTTACTGATTCTGGTAACTAGCGGAAGGACTATAAAACAGCAGTATATTTTAACAGACGGTCTGAGTAAAAGAGACGTACAACAATATACTTGAGTTGTGGGTTAATTTCACAGAAAAACTTTCTGTGTTTCATGATGCATATCGTAATTTTCGAAATGGCTGTACTGGAAAGAATATTACAATGCGCAACCAGTTCGCTACGGAACACTTCTGTGTGTTCTTTGTTTTTAGAATCTACACTATGTGATCAAAAGTATCCGGATACCTGGCTGAAAATGACTTACAAGTTCGTGATGCCCTCCATCAATAATGCAGGAATTCAGTACGGTGTTGGCCCACCCTTACCTTTGATAACAGCTTCAACTTTCTCAGGCATCGTTCAATCAGGTGCTGGAAGATTTCTTGCGGAATGGCAGCCCATTCCTCACAGAGAGCTGCACTGAAGAGAGGTATCGATGTCGGTCGGTGAGGCCTGTCACGAAGTTGGCGTTCCAAAACATCCCAAAGGTGTTCCATGGGATTCAGGTCAGCACTCTGTGCAGTTCAGTTCACTACAGGAATGTTATTGTCGTGTAACCACTCCGCCACAGGTCGTGCATTATTAACAGGTTCTCGATCGTGTTTAAAGATTCACTCGCCATTCCCAAATTGCTCTTGGACAGTGGGAAGCAAGAAGGTGCTTACAACACCAATGTAGGCCTATGCTGTGATACTGACACGCAAAACAATAAGGGTTGCAAGCCCCCTCCATGAAAAACACGACCACACCATAACACAATCGCCCCCGAATTTTTCTGATGGCACTACACACGTTGCCATATGACGTTCACCGTGGAATCGCCATACCCACACCCTGCTATCGGATCGTCACATTGTGTACCGTGATTCGTCACTCCACACAACGTTTTTACACTGTTCAATCGTCCAATGTTTACACTAAGCGAGGCGTCGTTTTGCATTTACCAGCGTGATGCCGCTCGACCATGAAATCCAAGTTTTCTCACCTCTCGCCTAACTTTCATAGTCCTTGCAATGGATCCTGATGCAGTTTGGAATTCCTGTGTGATGGTCTGGACAGATGTCTGCCTGTTACACATTACGACCCTCTTCAACTGTTGGCTGTCTCTGTCAGTCAACAGATGAGGTCAGCCTGTACGCTTTTGTGCTGTACGTATCCCTTCATGTTTCCACTTCATTATCACATCGGAAACAGTGGACGTAGGGATGTTTAGGAATGTGGAAATCTCGCTTACAGACGTATGATACAAGTGACACCCAGTCACCTGACCACGTTCGAAGTCCGTGAGTTCCGCGGAGCGCCTCATTCTGTTCTCTCACGATGTCTAACGACTGCGGAGGTCGCTAATATGGAGCACCTGGCAGTAGGTGGCAGCACAATGCACCTAATATGAAAAACGTATGGTTTTGGGGGGTGCCCGGTTACTTTTGATCAAATAGTGTATTTTATTTTCTGCGTAATTCTTGTAATTAATTTTTGCGGAAGGTGTTTGGAGATTGCTTCACAGTTCAGCTTAGGTTGCGAACATTCGAGAAATTTAATTCATTCCGTAAGTACTTGAAGAAGAAGTGGAAACAATAGTTCGGCTCATGTAAAAAAGAAAAACCTTTGGGAGTAATGAGACAAGAGTAGAAATGATAAAAGCAAATGAAGAGTGTTGAAAGCAAAAATTACAGAGTTATTCATAACGACAATCTTGTGGAAAGGATAGATTGCTACTCCCCATACACACGAAGGTGGTAGAAGTCACGGGCTAGCGATATGCACATGTACAGATGGAGGTAGTTTAGTGTAGGAAAGGTATAAAAGGATAATGAATTTGAGGATCTATCATTTATAGTCTGCTGATTCACGTGAAAAAAAAAAGGGAATTAACAGACCATGAACGCGGAATGGTAGTTGCAGCTAGAAGCATGGGACATTACTTTTCGGAAATCTTTAGCGGTTGAATATTCCGAGATCCACAGTGTCAACAACGTGCCGAGAATATCAAATTTCACGCATTACCTCTCATCTCGGACAATGCAGTGACCGACAGTTCCGATTTCGGTTATTAAGATCTAGGGTATGGTTCGAATGTTGCGCATACCGCACCAAGCCATGGACCGAAGTTGTTAAGCCACTGTGCAAGCTCGTAGTGGCTCTATCATGGTGTGGACTGTACTTACATGGAACACACTGGCTTCTCTGGTCTAACTGAACCGATCATTGACTGTGAATGCCTATTTTCGGAAGTTTTGAAATCATTTGCAGTCATTCGTGGCCTGCGTGATCCCAAACAACTATTGAATTTTTATAGATGACAATGCGCCTTGTCACCAGACCACAGTTGTTCGCGATTTGGTTGAAGAACATTCTGGACAACTCGAGCGAATGGCGTGGTCACCCAGAACGCCCGACATAAAATACATAGATTTATGAGACGTAATCGAGAAGTCAGTTGGAGCTATCGCCACAAAAGCTTCTTCTAAAGTAGAAAATACGCAGACATTTACAGGAGCACATCTCACACACTCAAGACCACTGTCTTTGACCACTGAGGCCGGACTATGTATAATGATTGGTATACGCCGTCCGGCCACAGCGACCAGACACAGTGGCCATGTGTGTGTGAGTTCTGTTGGTGTGAATGTGTGCGTGTTTTCTACTTTAGAAACAGGCCTTGCGATCGAAAGCTCTAAAGTATACCAGTCTTTTTGTTGTGTCTGTCTGTTGCTCAATGCCTCCTCTATATGGTGGGCAGCAATCTATCCGCTCCATAATAGTATGTTTACGTACGAGAGTTGGAACGACACTGTAATTCTCGTAATCTAATAGAAAGTGACCATGGGAAATGGTAGCACCCATTTTGGTTCTACTCTTATGCCTTATACAGTGTGATCAGAAACGATCAGGAAAGCTTGTAAGGGTGTTTGATGGTAGGTTGTGCTGCGAAATAATTCTTAAGAAAAAAGTCGATAAGTGTCGCTATTTCCGAGTTAATTAGCATCGAAATGGCCAATCAAACCGTTGCACGCGCAGATTCAAGCTGTCCGCAGGAGACCGTGTCGCCGTACGCGTCCTTCCTTCGGTTTCCTAAAAGCGACCAAGGGAGCTATACGAAAAATGGGCATGGGATGGTAGTAAAGATTGAACCCATGCAGTCTCGTGCACTATTATGTACATTGTGAGAACAACTGACAGTAACTGTGTCCGACGGGCCGCTTGAATTTGCTCGCGGAACGGCCTGATTGGCTAACTAACGCTAATTAGCTCGGAAACGAAGCAATGTGTCGATTTTTTTTCTTGACAACTTTTTTCTCAGCATAACCTACCCTGCCACAAACTTGCAAGGTTTGAACGTTTTCGCAGTGTTTCTGACCACTCTGTGTTTGTGAATCACCTTCCACTTAACAGTCAGTGAGCAGAATTGGCACTTTTGCACACGATACAAGAGAGAAAGCCACAGAAGCGACTGTTTCTGATGTTTTTCAGAGAATTATTAAGTGGTTCTCTGAAAATAGATTCGCCCCAAATTTTGGAAAAACACACTATAAAGCCATTCTAACAACTGCTGTAGCACATGAACAGCAGTCAGTAAATAGAGTACAATGCTCCAAATGTTTGGATCTACATACTGATGAAAACTTGTACAGGAAGAAGCATATTACTGAGCTTTCCAAACAGTTAAATTCAGCTTCTTTAGCTCTTCGTATAATTGCTAGTCTGGGAAACAAAGGAATTAACCTCCATCTTTTGGACTTGGAGCTGTTGTATTTACCGTGTTGGCAGTAAGAATTAACCTCCTCGCATAGTCTGCATATTTCCACTGAATAATATCTTAAGTAATAATTCTACAAGGGTTGGAACTTCAATAGTGGCAACTATTTATTTACAGCTTGTACAAAACAGATACGCGTTTCAAAGTTTTACTGACTTTCAGAGTAGTCACCGCATTCTGTATAACCCGTTGCCAACGATGTGGAAGTCGTGCGATACTCTTCGCAGTGCCAGTTGTGTTGACAGTTCGAGCGGCGCGGTCTATTGTCCGACAAATTTGTAGCAGTTCTGAGGCGAATGCCGTGAAGTGTTTCCTTCGGTTTAGAAATCGAGTTAAACTCATGAGGGCTTAAGTCAGGGGAGTGCAGTATGTGGTATAGCACTTAGCAGCCCCATCAGTCAAACAAATCATTAACAGCTTGCACTGTACGTGCTTAAGCATTGTCCTGAAAATGATGAGCAGGTCGTGCAGGAAGTGTCATCACTTCTGTCTCTAAGCTGATCGTAGGTTGTGTTCCAAAAACGAACAGCATAGAGACAGAAGTGATGACATTTTCTGCACGACCTGATCATCATTTTCAGGACAATCTTGTGTCACATACTTCGAAAACCTATCAAGGACTTGTTTAATCTATGTCACGTAGAATCATTGCACTGTATCACTTTTCAAATGTGTATCAAGACGCTGTTAACCGGATGCCCATAACGTTTTGGCTCATGATTATGAGTGCTGGCGTAACTTGAGAACCACGGAATAGTATCAATACACACCTGCACGTCGAAGGATATGTACGACAAAGTAACAGTTTCCATAGAAATTCACCAACTATACAAAACTGGAATGACTGATGACATGAATATTAATTACAGTAAGAGAGAAACATATTACAATCACAATGCTGAGATTAGGGTAGTGAACATTAGTGATGAAGTTATAGACAAACTTGGAGAATTCCTATTCATACTACACTTGAGAACAGCAGATGGATAGGGACTTACGTGTGTGTAAATTCCTAAGGAACCAAACTGCTGAGGTCATCTTTCGCTAGACTTACACACTACTTGAACTAATTTATGCTAAGAACAACACATACACCCATCACCGGAGCGAGTGCCCGAGCAGTCCGTGACATGGCGCCTCAAGCCGCGCTGCCTTACAGACTTAAGAATCAAAACAGCAGGGTAAACATGATTTGTAATTTCTTGTGGGAAACTGAAAGCTGCATTTAAAAGTAAATCCCTAGTGTCCCTAAGACTGAAAGTTTCTAAGCAGTTTGTCCTGCTAATTGTAATGTACCAAAGTTAAATATGGGCTTTAAAAAGCACAAACAGTCCTAAAATAGAGGCTCACCCAACAGCAATGTGAAGATGCATTTTAGGCTCACTTCTAGGAATAGCTAAACAAATTAATGGATAAAAGAAACAACACTAGTTGAGCACGTGACAGTGACTGTTAGAAAGCTGAAATGGAAACTCACTTACAGAAAGATGAAATGGTGGGGAGATTTTCTGAGGAGATCCTGTGTTGTATCTCTCGTGAGTTGAAAGGGCACAAAGAACAATCTAATGGAAATTTGTGGCGGTCAGGCTGAAATTTCGCAAACTATGTACCATTTTGACCACACATTGACTAATACATGGTCAGACAAAGGAACTATTAAATGAGTACCTTATTATTTCTCTCTTGTAGGAATTCACAAGGTCATATGCTAATTATTATTCTTCATATTCTTTTGTTTTTTTCTTTCCTTTCTGACTTCATACATTCACTACGTTGCTTTTCTCGTAAAAACGTGCTCCTATTTCGTATTGTTTCAGTTATATTTTTATGTTGTTTCATATTTTAGCACTGCTTCTTAATTTCCAGGAGACCACCTGTTTCAGCGTACGCGGCAATTTTCTTATGATTCTTCTCTCCAGTGCTTCTAGTTCCTCCAAATTGTAATTTAATATCAGACATTCACTGGTGTATAGGCGTTCTGGTTTCACCACTGTATTCTAGTGCTTTATTTTAAATTTCTAAGATGTGTTTTTTGTTGTAAGCTTTCTTCTTGGTACCATAATCTCCTTCCATATTGTGGATCGTTTCCTCTACGCTAGCGAGGATACAAAACATACACACTGTGTTACTGGAGATAAAATTGAATATAAGGGCGATCAGAGTATACCGTCATCCTCTTTGTCAAACTCTTTCTTCGAATAGGTGAGAACTAAACACAGTGTTCTTAAATTTCAATGGAAAATTTTATGTTTAACTGCAGACGAGTTGTTAATGAGATCAAGCTGCTACAGGTGTTCAAATGTTCAAATGGCTCTAAGCCCTATGGGACTTAACATCTGAGGTCATCAGTCCTCTAGACTTAGAACTACTTAAACCTAACTAACCTAAGGACATCACACACAGCCATGCCCGAGGCAGGATTCAAACCTGCGACCGTTACAGCAGCGCGGTTCCAGATTGAAGAGCCTACAACCGCTCGACCACAGCGGCCGGCTGATACAGATGTACTCATGTCTAAGACAAGATGGTGATATTGTGTACAACTATTTGGAAGGAATGACATCGATCTCAACTATATTAATCTGTCATACTCCCTTTTTTGTCTTACGTATAGCGAAGATCTTGTTGAAATGATTCTCAGTCATTAACTTTCTAAAGTAATAAACTAAATAACATAAGTACAATAGCACCGTACATGCTTCACGATGTTTTAAAGGCAGAGATAAGAATTTCACCTCAGTGTTTATATCGTGAACAAATAAGTAAAAAGATATGTGCAGCTGTACCCTATAACGGACTTTTTAAACATCCAAAAAGACTCTGCGAACAATGTACATACTGACATATTTAATTGCACAAGCAACTACATTCACGTTAAGGTAATTACGGTTTTTTTTCTTCTGCACATTATACGCTACTCTGTATCTCTTTTAATAGTAGCCTTTTCAGCAGTTTACTTCATGGACGAGTAGCGTCTAGTTATTGAGCTTGTGCGTCTGGAAGATGAGACACATATTGACTTTCGTAGCTGAATGATAGCCCAATACGGTTAAGCGTATAATTCGGAACAGCCAGTCTACGCATGAAATAGAAAGTTCGCAAATGAAGTTAAGTCTAAGAACCAGTGCTCCACATCTGCTTTAGACACATTATTGGCTCCGTTTCTGCCTCTGGACTGTCGGAGGACAAAACTGCAGTAACAATGAACAGCAGTCACGATTAAGCACGCAATTCACAATTCTGCACATGTAATGTTTCAGTTCAAATGACTGTTTCATCCCCTTCTAAAAATCTTCACGGCCCTTCAGCACACTCACAAATTATGGTTTCGTAGTTTCCTTGCCTATCTCTGGGCTAGGGCATTTGGAACACAGGCATACTAAGATCTATAAAGCGACAGAACCATGCTTTAGGTAAGTCGTCTATGGTCCAGCGATTCCGTATATGCATATTCTACACGCCGCTCGTAGGACATTCTGGTCTGTTTCCTCGTTCCGGCAATACTGTGTGGTGAGAAAGTCACGAAGTTCACCGAGATGGTAAGTACTGTGCACATAGATAGTCGGTGTTCGAGTCTTTGTTCTCGATGGTTTTTCTCGAGTCAAAAAAAGTATTCAATAGAACGATGAGAAATTATACATCGCAAACATAATAACTATGTAATCCATAGTGTAAGAGAGAGAAAAAGAGAGAGAGAGAGCAAGAGGCCGAATCCTGGATCTGCACGCCCTCATCCTCTATACAATGAAATATAAATACGAGGGCATGTTGAGAAGTATAACACTCGAACTTTTATTCGAAAACTCTTACAGAGTTTGAAATAAACCGACATTATTAGTATTCTACTTCATTATTCTTCACGTCTACTTATTTATGCGTATATCTCAACATAATCACGTTGGCAACGAACGACAGACTAGATTGTTGATATCTTCACTGCAGAATGTTTGACTTTGTTGACGGAAGCACAGGCTGATACTGCTTGTACAACTTCATCGCTATGAAAGTGAGGTCCTCGAGGTGTTCTTTAAGATCTGTAAATACACTAAAATCGGGTGTGGCCAAGTCGGGAGTGTGTCGAGGATGACCGAAGGCAGTGAGCCGAAGACGTCGGGTTGTTGCAAATGTGGCAGAGCCGGTGTAAAATCTAGCATTTTCATGCTCAAGGAAAGGGTACTCCATGCGTGGACGACCTTTTGGAATCAGAAACTCGATTACAGCAAGCTGTTTCTCGCTCACCGGCGTAATTAAGCAACACACCGTCATGTTATACGCTACAATTCGTAACCTTCTAGTGGCAGAGGACTGCAAATGAGTAGACATGAAAAATAAAAAGTGTAATGTTAATGAAAATTGTTTTATAGAAAGTGTCAACGTGATTATGTTGAGATATACGCATAAATAAGTAGACGTGAAGAATAAAGAAGTAGAATATTAATAATGTCGGTTTATTTCAAACTCTGTAAGAGTTTTCGAATAAAAGTTCGAGTGTTATATTTCTCAACATACCCTCGTATTTATACACTCCTGGAAATGGAAAAAAGAACACATTGACACCGGTGTGTCAGACCCACCATACTTGCTCCGGACACTGCGAGAGGGCTGTACAAGCAATGATACACGCACGGCACAGCGGACACACCAGGAAACGCGGTGTTGGCCGTCGAATGGCGCTAGCTGCGCAGCATTTGTGCACCGCCGCCGTCAGTGTCAGCCAGTTTGCCGTGGCATACGGAGCTCCATCGCAGTCTTTAACACTAGTAGCATGCCGCGACAGCGTGGACGTGAACCGTATGTGCAGTTGACGGACTTTGAGCGAGGGCGTATAGTGGGCATGCGGGAGGCCGGGTGGACGTACCGCCGAATTGCTCAACACGTGGGGCGTGAGGTCTCCAAAGTACATCGATGTTGTCGCCAGTGGTCGGCAGAAGGTGCACGTGCCCGTCGACCTGGGACCGGACCGCAGCGACGCACGGATGCACGCCAAGACCGTAGGATCCTACGCAGTGCCGTAGGGGACCGCACCGCCACTTCCCAGCAAATTAGGGACACTGTTGCTCCTGGGGTATCGGCGAGGACCATTCGCAACCGTCTCCATGAAGCTGGGCTACGGTCCCGCACACCGTTAGGCCGTCTTCCGCTCACGCCCCAACATCGTGCAGCCCGCCTCCAGTGGTGTCGCGACAGGCGTGAATGGAGGGACGAATGGAGACGTGTCGTCTTCAGCGATGAGAGTCGCTTCTGCCTTGGTGCCAATGATGGTCGTATGCGTGTTTGGCGCCGTGCAGGTGAGCGCCACAATCAGGACTGCATACGACCGAGGCACACAGGGCCAACACCCGGCATCATGGTGTGGGGAGCGATCTCCTACACTGGCCGTACACCACTGGTGATCGTCGAGGGGACACTGAATAGTGCACGGTACATCCAAACCGTCATCGAACCCATCGTTCTACCATTACTAGACCGGCAAGGGAACTTGCTGTTCCAACAGGACAATCCACGTCCGCATGTATCGCGTGCCACCCAACGTGCTCTAGAAGGTGTAAGTCAACTACCCTGGCCAGCAAGATCTCCGGATCTGTCCCCCATTGAGCATGTTTGGGACTGGATGAAGCGTCGTCTCACGCGGTCTGCACGTCCAGCACGAACGCTGGTCCAACTGAGGCGCCAGGTGGAAATGGCATGGCAAGCCGTTCCACAGGGCTACATCCAGCATCTCTACGATCGTCTCCATGGGAGAATAGCAGCCTGCATTGCTGCGAAAGGTGGATATACACTGTACTAGTGCCGACATTGTGCATGCTCTGTTGCCTGTGTCTATGTGCCTGTGGTTCTGTCAGTGTGATCATGTGATGTATCTGACCCCAGGAATGTGTCAATAAAGTTTCCCCTTCCTGGGACAATGAATTCACGGTGTTCTTATTTCAATTTCCAGGAGTGTATTTCATTGTATAGAGGATGAGGGCGTGCAGATCCAGGATTCGGTCTCTTGCTCTCTCTCTCTCTTTTTCTCTCTCTTACACTATGGATTACATAGTTATTATGTTTGCGATGTATAATTTCTGATCGTTATATTGAATACTTTTTTTGACTCGAGAAAAACCATCGAGAACAAAGACTCGAACACGGGCTATCTATGTGCACAGTACTTACCATCTCGGTGAACTTCGTGACTTTCTCACCACACAGTATTGCCGGAATCTAGCATTTTCATGCTGAAGGAGAGGGTACTCCATGCGTGGACGACCTTTTGGAATCAGAAACTCGATTACAGCAAGCTGTTTCTCGCTCACCGGCGTAATTAAGCAACACACCGTCATGTTATACGCTACAATTCGTAGCCTTCTAGTGGCAGAGGACTGCAAATGAGTAGACATGAAAAATAAAAAGTATAATGTTAATGAAAATTGTTTTATAGAAAGTGCTTTCAGAGTTATCACGTACATAATTCGGAGGCGTTACTTTTCAGCACGGCCGTTTGCGTACACTGATGAGCCATAACATAACTACGACGTGCTCAATAGCGTGTTCCAAATTTGGAACGCAATGCAGCCACGACTCTGTGTAGCATCGGTTCCACACGGGCACCGTTTTTTCCCGGAGGTATATGTAACCAATTGTCTACCTGCAGGTCATGCGCTTTCCGTGAGTTATATGGGCTGGTGGTTTGTGGGCGTGGAGCTTGTGCCCGGTTGAATCCCAGACATGTTCCTTCTATATAGGAACAGCTTAGTTTTGGGGCCAAGATATCAACGTGAGTTCATTATTATGCTTCTAAAACCATAATTCTAACTTTGTGGCATGGGCACTTATCCTAGTGGAAGATTCCGTCGTTGTCATGGTGGACATTAGACATGAATGGATGCAGATGGTCCGCAATGATGTTCACTCAGCCCACAGCTGTGATTGTACCTTCCATTACCACCACAAGTCGAATAGAAGCCAGGTGAATCTCCCCCATAGTATAACTCTTCCCCTACCGGCCTGGGTATGTGGCACGATGCTTGTTTCGTGTAACCGTCACCTAGGTGACAGTGTATTGGGATATGATACTCGACCTGGTGTAAAAAGAAACGAAATCCATTCGACCAGGTGACACGTTTCCATTAACCCGAAGTCCAGTCTCGATTACCTCGTGGCCACTGCAGTTGTAAGTGGTGATGCTGCGAAGCTCCACGTCTTACAATGTGCTCTGAACGTTATTCCCTGAATCGCTTCGGCTTTTACCGGCCTTGTATTTTGAACGCACAAATTTCAGATCTGCCACAGACTGACCCATATTCTACTTTACATAGCGAGTAAGCCTTCGACTTCCATGAGCTGCGTGACAGACAGCCTATTCCTGGTTTCAGCGTCCTTCAATCACGACGATAGCACGCAAATAGCTGTGCAGTTTCGCTGTTTGCAAGATGCTCGTTTTCAGGAGTGCAGCTATTACAGCATGCCCTTTGTCAAAGTAGCTTGTGTCGGTGGGTTTCCTCAATTGCGGCGCGTATCATCACTGAAGTATTTGCCGTTAGCCTGTTCTCCGTTTTCATACACCGGTGTGTAAAACGTAAGGAAGAAAGTAGCTTTCGCATGATCTGTCACTGTCAAATAATATAGCCCTATGAAACTTGGTCCACATAGAATATATTCCAGTATAGAACGGAAGGTTACGGAAGGAAATACGCAATGAGAGAACAGAAATTACACTTTCATTTAGAGACAATAACTACAATGAATAACGCAATTTATGATGGCCCCCTAGATATAACAAAAGGCGCAAAATGGTCCTTAATAGAACGTGTGATCACCACAGACGGCAGTATATGCTGGGAAACATGATCGTATGCTGGTCCCAAGGTTGGTAAGGGTTTCTTGAGGTAGGGCGTTCCATTTCCAGACCAGAGCGATTGACAGCTACTGGATGCTCATTGGTGCATGCAGTTGTTCTGCAGTGTGTTTCCCCAACGCGTCTCACACATGCTCGACGGTATTTAAGCCGAGGCAACCGGCAGATCTGTTCATTCTCCGAACATTATTTCGTTCCAAGAGCACCTCCAGCTGCCCATTTCGATGCGACCGTGTATTTTCGTCTATGAAAATAAAGTCAGGGCCGAATGCATCCCTGGGAAAACGCACATGGGGAAGGAGTAGAGTGTCTCATTAACTGGTGAGTATACCGTGTTCAAAGGTTTGTGCAAATGGTTCAAATGGCTCTGAGTACTATGGGACTTAACAGCTGAGGTCACCAGTCCCCTAGAACTTAGAACTACTTAAACCTATCTAACCTGAGGACACCACTCACATCCATGTCCGAGGCAGGATTCGAACCTGCGACCGTAGCGGTCTCGCGGTTCCATACTGAAGCGCCTAGAACCGTCAAAGGTTTGTAGGTGAGTGCACAAATGAAATGTTCTGCCTCCTCACAAAATAATACCTAAACCAGCAAAACAATTATGTTCGACAGTGCCTAACGTACCCTCTTATGGCCAGAGTTGGGAATACGTACTGCACCTAGGAACATTGCTGAACACGGTCGTTTTGTTGGTACATCTCTTATGCTGTGGGGAGGCATAATGTTGCATGGACTTAATGAGCTCCAAAACTTTGAACATGACAGTCACGGTAAACGTTTTTGTGGCACTGTACTCCTTCCCATCGTGTCTCTCTTTAGGAGTTCATTCCGCTCTGACTTCATTTTTATGTACGACAATTCGCCATCACGCCGAACAGCGCAGGTGGAAGAGCTGTTGAAACAGGAGGATATTCGGCAAAATGACTGGTCTGCCCTTTTCCCTCGGCTTAAATTCCATCTAAATCTTGTGGGATGTGTTGTGGAGACGCATTGCATCACGTCACATGCACCAACGACCATCCGGGAGCTGTTAACCATACGGGAGGAGGAATGGTTCGGCCTACCACAAGAACTCCTTACCAACCTTCAGGCCAGCATGAGAGCACGCTTTAGCGCGTGTATGCTCTTCGCGGTGATCACCTACCCTATGAAGAACTATGTCACTCCTTTTTTATTATGCAGTGGACTATAACGAATCGCGGTGACTTTCGTACAAGTATTTTCTTTGAATATAAGTGTCATTTTTGTTCGTTCCATTAAGTGCTCCCTCCAGTTTCTTTCTATACTTTACTGTAGCAGTTCTTTCTATGTATGTTCCAAGTTTCATCGAGCTGTGTTACTTGCCAATGACACATAATGCAAAACTTGCTCTCGTACTTACGTTTCGCACAATAGTGCACATTTCTTATCTCATCACGTGCTCGCAACTACACTGGGCAACGTTCAATCTCGCAATGGGAAAAGATCACAACGTTTTGACCTGAAAGTATATTTAGCTTTGAATGTACGAGGGTTGACTGACAAGTAATGCCTCCACCTTCGTAACTCTTCAACAGTTGGCAGCAGTGGTATGCGACAGGTACTGCCTTGTTCCGTAGCCTCCTCTCTACAGCTCCAGTTGGCGGGAAGCCTTAATATTGAATGGTTGTGTTGTTACAGTGTAAAGTATGGAACCCTGCGCAGACGGTCGGTCAATGGGATTTAAGCAACGTGCAGCCATTGAATTCTTGACGGGAGAAGGTGTGACCGCAAAGGAGATTCATCAGAGAATGAAAGGAGTTTACGGCAATACCTGTAAATATCAAGAGGTATACGAAAACGAGAAAACTTTAACGAATGAGGGTTTGCGACATGGTGACACTCGGTCATTCTATTAACGTAAGTACTTCAATAAAGCCTTATTCAGCATATCTGAAGATCAGAATTCTACGTGAATCCGGTACAGTCAATAATGTCTCACACAGTTTCTTGCTCGGGTAACTCATCATTTAGAAACGAATTATTGGTTGCACGAAAGACAGCAGTAACAATAACATGCGGTGTTGACACAAGGTCAACATATAGATAACTCTTCAAGAAGATAACATTTTAACTGCACCATCACAATACATACATTCGGCAATCAAATTCGTCATAAATAATGCATCACAGTTTCAGAAGAAAAGTGATTCCATACCAAAAATACCAGAGGAAACACTGACCTTTGTCACCCATTTTAAAGTGTTATTGGCTCAGAAAGGAATTGAATATGCTGCAACGTAAGTTTTTGATCGTTTGGCCAATAACATGAAACGTTCGAGAAGCACTGAAACCAGTTTCGTCTCTAACTTTTTTGTTTTTCCTGAAAATCTTCTTCTATTCCACGGACAAATTTTAATTTAATAACTAGCACAATGCAAAAAAGTTTTTAACTGTAGTTGAATGAGTAAGATCTAAATATAATATATTCGCAAATTTTAATAATAATCATGTACGCTGAGGTTACAAAAGACATGTGATACTTTTAATATAGTGTAGACACTTCTTTCGCCTGGCGTAAAGCAGCAACTCCACGTCTCATGGACTCAACAGAAATATGGAGCCGTGCTGCATCTATAACCGTCAATAATTGCGAAGTGTTGCCGGTGTATGATCTTGTGTAGAAACTGACCTCCCGATTTTGTTCCAAAATTTGCGATAGGTGGCCAAATCAGTCGCTCCAATTATCCACAAAGTTGATCAAACCAATCGTAAACAACTACTGTTCGATGACATGTCGCATTGTCATCCACAAAAATTCCATCGCTGTTTGGAAACATGAAATCCATGAATAGCTGCAGATTGTCTCCAAGTTGCCGAACCTGACCATTTCCGTTACTTCCCGTCGTTTGGGCATAATCACATTAGGGACTCTTTCACATGAATCAGATGAGTACAAATGACAACTCCGCCAGTGCATTGCCCTTTTATGCCTTGTGTACGTAATACTACAGCCATCTGCATATGTGCAATCGCTATCCCATGACTTTTATCACTTCAGCATATAAATGTCCTGCTCCACATCTTTTCTATGAAATACTTTTTAAAGTAATATGTTGTTGTTGTTGTCTTCAGTCCTGAGACTGGTTTGATGCAGCTCTCCATGCTACCCTATCATGTGCAAGCTTCATCTCCCAGTACTTACTGCAACCTACATCCTTCTGAATCTGCTTAGTGTATTCATCTCTTGGTCTCCCTCTACGATTTTTACCCTCCACGCTGCCCTCCAATGCTAAATTTGTGATCCCTTGATGCCTCAGAACATGTCCTACCAACCGGTCCCTTCTTCTTGTTAAGTTGTGCCACAAACTCCTCCCCAATTCTATTCAATACCTCCTCATTAGTTATGTGATCTACCCATCTAATCTTCAGCATTCTTCTGTAGCACCACATTTCGAAAGCTTCTATTCTCTTCTTGTCTAAACTATCTATCGTCCATGTTTCACTTCCATACATGGCTACACTCCATACAAATACTTTCAGAAACGACTTCCTGACACTTAAATCTATATTCAATGTTAACAAAATTCTCTTCTTCAGAAACGCTTTCCTTGCCATTGCCAGTCTACATTTTATATCCTCTCTACTTCGACCATCATCTGTTATTTTGCTCCCCATATAGCAAAACTCCTTTACTACTTTAAGTGTCTCATTTCCTAATCTAATTCCAGCAGCATCACCCGACTTAATACGACTACATTCCATTATCCTCGTTTTGCTTTTGTTGATATTCATCTTATATCCTCCTTTCAAGACACTGTCCATTCCGTTCAACTGCTCTTCCAAGTCCATTGCTGTCTCTGACAGAATTACAATGTCATCGGCGAACCTCAACGTTTTTATTTCTTCTCCATGGACTTCTTCGAGTTTTTCTTTTGTTTCCTTTACTGCTTGCTCAATATACAGATTGAAAAACATCGGGGACAGGCTACAACCCTGTCTCACTCCCTTCCCAACCACTGCTTCCCTTTCATGCCCCTCGACTCTTATAACTGAATTCTGGTTTCTGTACAAATTGTAAATAGCCTTTCGCTCCCTGTATTTTACCCCTGCCACCTTCATAATTTGAAAGAGAGTATTCCAGTCAACATTGTCAAAAGCTTTCTCTGAGTCTACAAATGCTAGAAATGTAGGTTTGCCTTTCCTTAATCTATTTTCTAAGATAACTTGTAGGGTCAGTATTGTCTCACGTGTTCCAACATTTATGCGGAATCCAAACTGATCTTCGCCGAGGTCGGCTTCTACCAGTTTTTCCATCCGTCTGTAAAGAATTCGCGTTAGTATTTTGCAGCTGTGAGTTATTAAACTGGTAGTTCGGTAATTTTCACATCAGTCAACACCTGCTTTCTTTGAGATTGGAATTATTATATTCTTCTTGAAGTCTGAGGGTATTTCGCCTGTTTCATACATCTTGCTCACCAGATGGTAGAGTTTTGTCAGGACTGGCTCTCCCAAGGCCGTCAGTAGTTCCAATGGAATGCTGTCTACTCCCGGGGCCTTGTTTCGACTCAGGTCTTTCAGTGTTCTGTCAAACTCTTCACGCAGTATCGTATCTCCCAGTTCAGCTTCATCTACATCCTCTTTCATTTCCATAATATTGTCCTCAAGTACATCACCCTTGTATAGACGCTCTATATACTCCTTCCATCTTTCTGCTTTCCCTTCTTTGCTTAGAACTGGGTTTCAATTTGAGCTCTTGATATTCATACAAGTGGCTCTCTTTTCTCCAAAGGTCTCTTTAATTTTCCTGTAGGCAGTATCTATCTTACTCCTAGTGAGATAATCCTCTACATCCTTACATTTGTCCTCTAGCCATTTTGCACTTCCTGTCACATTTTTGAGACGTTTGTTTCCTTTACTGCTTGCTTCATTTACTGCGTTTTTATATTTTCTCCTTTCATCAATTAAATTCAATATTTCTTCTGTTACCCAAGGATTTCTACTAGCCCTCGTCTTTTACCTGATCCTCTGCTGCCTTCAGTACTTCATCCCTCAGAGCTACCCATTCTTCTTCTACTGTATTTCTTTCCCCCATTCCTGTCAATTGTTCCCTTATGCTCTCCCTGAAACTCTGTACAACCTCTGGTTTAGTCAGTTTATCCAGGTCCCATCTCCTTAAATTCACATTTTTGCAGTTTCTTTAGTTTTAATCTGCAGGTCATAACCAATAGATTGTGGTCAGAGTCGACATCTGCCCCTGGAAATGTCTTAAAATTTATAACCTGGTTCCTAAATCTCTGTCTTACCATTATATAATCTGATACCTCCTAGTATCTCCAGGATTCTTCCATGTATACAACCTTCTTTTATGATTCTTGAACCAAGTGTTAGTTATGATTAAGTTATGCTCTGTGCAAAATTCTACCAGACGGCTTCCTCTTTCATTTCTCTCCTCCAATCCACATTCACCCACTATATTTCCTTCTCTCCCTTTTCCTACTCGTGAATTCCAGTCACCCATAACTATTAAATTTTTGTCTCCCTTCACTACCTGAATAATTTATTTTATCTCATCATACATTTCATCAATTTCTTCATCATCTGCAGAGCTTGTTGGCATATAAACTCGTACTACTGTAGTAGGCATTGGCTTCGTGTCTATCTTGGCCACAATAATGCGTTCACTATGCTGTTTGTGGTAGCTTACCCGCACTCCTATTTCTTATTCATTATTAAACCTACTCCTGCATTACCCCTATTTGAGTTTGCATTTATAACCCTGTATTCACCTGACCAAAAGTCTTGTTCCTCCTGCCACCGAACTTCACTAATTCCCACTCTATCTAACTTTAAGCTATCCATTTCCCTTTTTAAATTTTCTAACCTACCTGCCCGATTAAGGGATCTGACATTCCACGCTCCGATCTGTAGAACGCCAGTTTTCTTTCTCCTGGTAACGACGTCCTCTTGAGTAGTCCCCGTCCGGAGATCCGAATGGGGGACTGTTTTACCTCCGGAATATTTTACCCAAGAGGACGCCATCATCATTTAACCATACAGTAAAGCTGCATGGCCTCTGCAAAAATTACGGCTGTAGTTTCCCCTTGCTTTCAGCCGTTCGCAGTACCAGCACAGCAAGGCCGTTTTGGTTAGTGTTGCAAGGCCAGATCAGTCAATCATCCAGACTGTTGCCCCTGCAACTACTGAAAAGGCTGCTGCCCCTCTTCAGGAACCACACGTTTGTCTGGCCTCTCAACAGATACCCCTCCATTGTGGTTGCACCTACGGTACGGCCATCTGTATCGCTGAGGCACCCAAGCCTCCCCACCAACGGCAAGGTCCATGGTTCATGGGGGTAGGAAATATACGTAAAATATAATATACGTAATATATGTAAAATTTAACTAACGAAATAATTAACTCACACCAAGTTCGGGAATGCTGACAGAAGTGAAAGCCCATCGTCAATGGCCAAAGAGAAATAGAGACATCCACCTTGCGTATGAGTCTCAGACCATAGCTCCTTAAATCCTCTGAAGCTAACACTGGTCATCTTTCTGGTGAGAGAAATCATATTTCAGTTGCAGTTTGGATGTGATCGGCACAAAAAATTCTTGCACCAATTCGTCCCTACAACCTCGTAAACCGAATTCTGCAAAGTGGATCAGTGTTACTATAACTATCCCCACGCAACGCTAGGTCAAGGTTGTCAGGGGACATATAAATAGTTTTCAGCATCATATATCACAAGAGAAACTCGCAGCCTGTAACTATGGGAGTTTGAGCCAAATTATGAATGTACGAGTATTTTGTAAGTTGGGCGCCAGAGTCTCAGTGCCATGCAACTTCTACCATTGTTGTCTTTAGCGGAAAAGACAGTAAATTATTCTGTACTATTCAAGACCGGGCAATCATGGCTTTCTGGTGGCGGTTTAGAAGTCGTAATTAGTTAAACATTGTGCCACTAAATGTGCTGAAGGACTTAGTGACACCGAATCATTAAATTAAAAAAGATTTAACTTGGAGTGACATTTTCGCACTGCGCCACATAGCAACTTTAGGGAAGACGAATGGCACGAAACGGTCTGAAGCCGGTTCTGGTAATTGTGGAAACTATCAAGATGATAGTAACTCATTACGGAAAGCTAAAACCATTCCGATAAGACCACTATGCATTCCCTCTTAGGTCCGTCCCGCAGCCGAGTTGTCGTTTCTCATAAAGTATAATCCTGACTGCAATATAAGTTAGTTACATGTTCTGTAGATATATTTAACGGTTCGTTTATCGAAATTATAGGGAATGAGTCAGTTCTGTTATTTGAACTTCATTACTTGTTTGAGTTAAACCCCTTTGGTGAAGAGATATTGTCAGATAATAGGGCTTATCATTTAGTATACCCATCGTCTACCAAGATCTGAACCTGTCGACTCATACAGAAAGAAAGATTGTCCCCTATAAGATCATGTGAAATGAGAAGACAAAGTCGCACAATAGAAATTAATCAACATCTGAATTTAAACGGGTGTGGCCTGATGAAACATGAAACATTTGTACTACAACTCACATAGATACAATGAGAAAGTTTTTCGTAAGAGTACAGAATGAAGCAACGGGTCACAGTAAAATCCTGTTTATCAGTAAGATCCATTAACTTGATTCCAGTCACTGAATAGTACAAAGAATAGTCATAGAGTGACAAATATTCGAATAGATTATAAAAGATACACTATAATATCTTGGCACAGATGGAAGTAAATGTAGATGTCATGAGACTAGGGCCTCCCGTCGGGTATACCGTTCGCCGGATGCAAGTCTTTTGATTTGACGCCACTTCGGTGACTTGCACGTCGATGGAAATGAAATGATGATGATTAGGACAACACAACACCGAGTCCCTAGACCGAGAAAAACTCCGACCCAGCTGGGAATCGAACCCGGGCCCTTGGGATTGACTTTCTGTCGCGCTGACCACTTTTATTTATTTATTTTTTTTAATCGAACCCTCTTCCTTAGGACTGATATTCTGTCGCGCTGACCACTTTTTTTTACGCTCTATCCATCTGAGTCACTTTTTTATGGGAGACGCTCTATCCATCTTTTTTTTTCCTAAAAAAAGAAATAAAACAAAATCATAGCCATCCCTACTTGGCACCGCCTCTTGTGTCCCTGCCAAACAAAAATGAACTCTTACCTCTTCAGGCGTTGCCTTTCTAACTATACGTAACCACCCCCCATCTATGATGTGAAGAAACTACGCTATACGGGACTAACGTGTGTGCATCAAGCCACAAAAACACGAGGAAAGGAAGGGGGGAAGGGTATTTCTAGTAGGGTGCGGAAGGTAACTTTTTTATTTTTTTTATTGTTTTTTTTATTTTTTATTTTTATTTCTTTTATTTATATAGATATCAATGTGAGAACAGTCATAGTTAATCAAGCTTGGAAAACTAAAAACAGAATGAAGACACCATCGAAAATAGTAAACATAAATAACATGCAAATAAAGCTACCACTTCGTAGTTAGGCTTCCCAGCGACTGCACCCACTGATAAAGATTGTTCAATATGTGATCGTTTGCAGTTCGTTCTGACCTCTTGTGCCACTGCCTGCAACATTCCAGCTACACGGCGGGCTGTGAAAGGCACTCCATAGGTAGTTTGCGAAGCATTGTCGATATCTAGTATGCCCGGAAATAGCATGGTGTCTTTCTTGCAAATAGAACCAGAAGTCAAGTAAATTCTTGCGTCCGTCACGACAGAGGTAATGGACCGCATGTCCACGTATCCAGGTGACGGAGTTGGTTCCAGTCTGGGGGTAAAATGTCTCATCCGGAAACAATAACGTGCGTGCAGGTATATGCTCCGGCCTAAGTCGCAAGAGATAAGCCAGCATCTGCCGCACTAGGTGCCAAACCGGTTCCGCCTCTCCACAGCTGAGACGGTGCTCGTCAGAATCTACTGTATCACAACCCACACAATTGGGAGATTCTGCCATGTGGATGTTACAGAGACGTTTTTGCGTCACCAGCTTCCCATTAACGACTACGTACCATTGGGAAACAACATCGGAATCAAGCATGGCATCGTGTACAGTCCTCCACACCACGCGCCACCGTAAGTCAGGAAATTTTAGTTCGACCACTTTTAGGGGGCGGCGTTGCAGCATGTCGTGATATAGGCGTCGAGTGGTGGCCATTCGTGGTGTCGTGAGCGCTACACTGCAATAACTTTGTTCTAAATAGAAACGTCCTATATAAAAGAGGGGCGCTGGGATGTCCTGTAGTGGCACCGGCGCTCTTAGTGAAGCAGGTCGTAGCGCCGTCAGAAGGAGACTCGTGAGGCTCGTAGGACAACGGCGCAGCAGACATAAATGTGAGCTAACATAGAGAGCCATGGCCCTATCATGGACGTTAACTAGGCCGAGACCACCTTTTTCCTTGTGAAGGGTAAGAAATAGGTATCTGATCTTCAGTAACATACCAGCGGTGACGAAGTATCCCAGCGCTGCCCTAATGCTACGAGCCAAGGGTTTCGGAATGGGTAACGTTTGGGCGACATGCGGTATGAGGGACGCAAGGTATACATTGGCATAATACGCCCGCTGAACGATGCTGAGGGATCGTAAGCGCTGATTTGCAATTCCGGCCATAATTTGGTTAAGAAGGCGTCGACAATTGAGCGTCGTCGCGCGTCGCATGTCGTTAATGAAATCTAAGCCCAAGCAGCGGACATTATCACCGAAGCGTAAGGGGCAATGTGGTCCTGCGGTAGCCCAATCCCGATGCTCAAGGCGACGGAATTGTCAACGTTGATTTGCCTACCAGAAGCTGTACCGTAGGTTGCAATCCAGTCCAAAGCCGCGGCCATATCGTCAGCTCCACGTATGACGATCACAAATCATCTGCATATGCGGTGCAGCGATAGATGGAGCCGCCGAACTGTATCCCAGTGAGCCTGTGTCTGAGACCACACAACAAAGGTTCTAAGGCCAACGCAAATAACAATGTTGATAATGGACATCCCTGTCGATCCCTGCCGACTGATCGGCGGATCGGCATGGGTGCCGTCAGTCTTCCATTAACAAGAACTCGAGAAGTAGCACCATGCAGAAGGCGTGTCAACACTGTGATGAAGGGGTCGGGGTATTCCATGCGCCGTAGAACGGCAGTGAGAAAAGTGTGGCCCACACGGTCAAAAGCCTGACTAAAGACGATAGATGGCAGGGCTGCCGGGAGACGTCTCACCCGTGCAAGGGAAATGAGATCTCTGTAACGACATAACGCAGTTCTGATGTTGTTGGGTCCCCACAAGGACGTCTGATCACTGGACAGGACGTGAAACAGTGTGCCGCGAATACGTTCTGATAGCAGCCTCGAAAAGATCTTGAAATCGCTGTTCAATAACGTTAAGGGGCGATAATCGCGGACGTGATTCCGTCCATTCGGCTTATGGATTGGGACAATCAGTCCTTCCAAGAGCGGTGCAGGCAATGATATACCCGGGGACATCAATTCCTGACAAATTTCAACCCAGCACGGTACCAAGAGCTGTTTAAAGGCTCGATAGAACTCTAATGGTAACCCATAGATTCCTGGTGATTTATGGGGAGCACCTTTACCAATGGCGTCGAGCACTTCCTCTTCTGTCACTACTCCCAGTAAAGTCGGTACCATGTCTGGTGGAACTGTACCGTGGACATGCGCTGTAACGGTGTCTACCGTCGCCATATCAGGGAGCGCTGCTGAATAAAGTTGAGCGTAATGCCCATAGAAGGCTTCTGCTATATCTGCTTGTTCTACCACGTGTCGACCGCCGTCCGTTATCATGTCGGTTACCAGTGCCCTACGGCGCCTCCTGCGTTCTAGGAGCACGTGGTGCATAGATGGCCTTTCTGATTGTATCATGTCTGGAGTACGCGACCGTATAACACCGCCCTGTAAATGATGGCGTGCTAAGGAGACGAGCTGCGCTTTCGTGCGATTGACCATGATCTGCCTGTCAGGTGAGGGCTCCATAGCAAGATATTCCCGTAGGACGGTGTAATAAGAGTTTTCCGTGCTCCTCCTCCACGCCGCCGCTTCCCGGCCGTAAGCCATGAAGGTGCGCCTAAGAGCAGGCTTCGCACATTCAATCCACCAACTGAGGGTCGATCGGTAACGACCACGACGCTGTAAGGACGCGTTCCACGATTCTTCGATAGCACCTTTACATGCCGGCTCGTCCAGATGGGCGACGGTCAGTTTCCATGGGGGCCTACTACGCCACACACGTGCAGGTTGGAGGGCAATGGTGCAAGTATAGGCTGTGTGGTCGGTGAATGCAGTAGGCCAGAGCTCTGCTCCTCTCGTCGCCGTCGAAAGGGTGCTTGTGACGTAAATCCTGTCTAACCGACTTGATGAATGACTTGTATAATGGGTGTAACCAGGAGCTGGGCCATAGATGTGGCGCCACGTTTCGATCAGGTGGAGGTCACGCACTAGCACTTCCAATTCCGCACACGGTACGTGATGTGGCTGCTGATCAGACGGACATAATGTACAGTTAAAATCTCCTCCGATCACCATATCGTCTATGCGGCCCATAAATAGACGCGTAATATCTTCCGAAAAAAAAGCGGGCCTGATCTCTCCGTCTCCCTGATCCTGAAGGGGCATATACATTGAAGAGTCGTACACTGTTGACAGTGACTGCCATGGCTCTTGCACTCGGTAAGTACAGTACGTCCGTAGCCGCCAAGCCGTCCCGTAGCAGGACAGCCACACCACAATCGGTAGAAGAGGCGTGGGAGATGTGGACGGTATATCCGTAGAAGTCAGAGAAACTAGCGACACATACTTCCTGTAAGAGAGCCACGTCGATGTCCGCTGCATCGAGCATGCGTTGTAGCATTGTCAGTTTGTGTGGTGCCCTTATCGTGTTGATATTGATTGTGGAAAGGCGAAAGGTGTGCTGCCTAGCCTCTTCACCTAGGGTAGACGCCATCGCAATCGAAGTTAACCGCAAGAGATGCCGGACCCACCGAATCCGTTACAAATTATGAGTCTTTCACGCTAGGAGTGGCATCTGCAATGCCACCCCCTCCCCTGTCACCCGTGCCCTCTCCAGGAAGTTCCTCAACATCGTCCGACCACAGTCGGTGCAACACCATGCTCTGTAGCTGATCGGCACCTAAATCTCTCTCACGCACGTCGTCTTTGGTAGAGGTAGACGGAGCGCCATCCATCGACGCGAGCTGCTGCATCTGTGGTGCAAGAAGTAACTGGGCACTCGTAGTATGGGCAAGTGAACCGTCTACACCACTTAGATCCTCAGCAGGCGCAACATCCATGCCGTCCGACGAGATGTCACCTTCTTGACCGGCCGTGTGTAGGAGGTAATCGTCAGAAGGGTTCCGCCGACGTCGCTTGCGTCGTCGAGGCAAACGTTGCTTTCGAACGTGGACATCCGTATCCGAATATGGGAGGCAATCCAGCGTCGTATTACCTTCCGCTAGGAAAGCCGCGGTCAGGACAATGTTGGCGTCCACGTCCATCGCGTTCTGAATGTTATGTTGCGTCTGGATCCCGTGGGACTGTTGCTGCTGTTGTTGCTGTGGAGGGGGCGACATATGGGTTAGAATTGGGGGTCCTTCCTCTTCCTCCCTTGGTCCTTCTGACGTCGATGGATGTGTCTCATCGCCCGTTTCGTCCTCATCTATGGTGCGCGTAGTCGTCTGAGCGTACGTGAGGGGCAGGATTGTCGTCCCCGTTGGGGAAACGGAGTATCCCATTGGTGTCTGCGTAATTCGACGTTGTAAGCAGCTCGATCGAACATGGCCTTCCTGCCCACATCCGGAACAGGTACGCGGTTGACCGTCGTACATTATGATTGCACGACAGCCACCGGTGTTCAAATAGGACTGCACATGTTTCTTGAGCTCAAGTTTAATTTGACGCACACCATTGTAGACCTCATAAGTCGAGAAAGTTTGCCACTTTTCTGCAACGTGGCTGATATCATTGCCATATGGTCGGAAGGCGTCCTTGACAACTTCCTCTGGGACCTCGAAGGGGAGCTCAAAAACCCTTACAGTCCTTAGGCCCATGCCTGCATGATCCACCGTCACTGCACCGATATGCCCGTCAGATGTTTGAATCTGAGTGAGTTCGAATATTTAGACAACACTGTCGCGCAGACCTCTGCACTGGTCATTTTAATATAAACCACGATCGCCGTTATAGAAAAATGTATTCCGACGACAGTCGCCGGATCTAAACGTAGATCGTCGCGTATGAACTGTTCTATTTCATAGGCTCGAGGACGCGCGTGATATGGTTGGAAAAAAATTTTGATCGTATCATGGCGCCATGTGTGTGCCATAGTCGCACTGAACTTGGAACAAATACAACCCGCGCCGCGAGAAGGTAAACACAAGCAAGCGCTCACTGTCGCGCACGGTGGGGCGCAGCGGACGTCCTCGCACCACCGCAGCCGAAAGCAGACTTAACCACTCAGCTACCGGGTGGCGTACTGGAGGTGGACGTGAAGTGATACAACTGGTTATGTTCACATAAATCCCTAGTGACTTCTCCGATAGTCAACAAATTAATGAGAAGAATTAGAAAAGTACACACAACTACCAGCTTCCTTGCCTACGTGAAAGATGATTTCAGCTAACTGACTGCGTGAATTACATGAAACAGACGACTTGGCGGTCCCCTCGTTACAACGCACGCAAATGTGTCTCATGCTAACCTCCATTCTAAAACTCAAGCGTAGGGGATGGCTGTGGTGATAGCTGAGAGTAACAAGCTCAGCCCGACATCTGTGATCAGGTTTAGGGTGAAGTCCTCCCTCTCTACGGTTCCAAGGTGAAAATATCCCTCCTTATGATGGTCAAATATGAAGTAGATCCCCATCTGGAGATCTAATATGAAATACGTATCTGATTTTCTTATCTCCCTGCTTCTGCCAGCATCGAATCCTCAATAGCCAATCGTTGTAGAGCTTCCGAGTTACGACCAATGAAAAATTTATAACAGTAGCAACTATCTTCCCTCCACTAAAGACTCTACTGTGGTTAACCAGTAATACATATTTCTCTCTTAGGGTGGGGCAGAAAGCAGAAATTCCCTTCCACTATGAGAGTGGTTTCACATTTCGGGTAGTGATTGTGGCTGCATGTACGCACTTGTGACTCTTCATCATCGCTACGAAAATAGTTTTGGTGAACCAATCCAGAACTCCATTACAAAATTTAAACATTAACTACTGTTGGTCTCCCTTGAGTCCAACGTATTTGTCTCGCTCTTAGTGACTCATGTTTTCCATCCCCTTGCAGATCTCTATCCTTTTAGAAAGCATTCCAACTTTGAAACTGTTAAGGTCTCAATCAAGGAGATTGTTTATCTCCTTCGCTGTTCAGTTTTGTCCTTGAGAAGATCATACGTGTGACTTTTAATAAGAGACCCGAAGGGAACCAAGTCGAAAAGAAGACCCAGCATATCTAGCCTACACATATCTGCTTAATCAGCACGTCTGAAGAGGAATTGAAGCAAATGGTCAGGGCAATGAAGACGGCTCTCAGGAAATTCGGGATACTGATATACGAAGCCTAGACTGATTACCTCGTTGTGATTCGTCAACAACGGCTACATACTGAGCAGATACAGTCACTGTGGGTGGTAGACCTGCCCTACAAGAGTCCGTGAATTTAAATACGTGGGAGAACGTATTACAAAGAACTCATCATAAAAAATGGAGATCAACGTGAGGATCCAGGCGGAAAACCGATCCTTCTACAGCCTAACACAGCTGCTTTAGTCCAGGTGCCTCTAGAGCCGGTTCAATACCCTGTTCTATAAAATTTTTATCCTACCCCTGGTACTATAACAGATGTGAGACCTGGTGTGTCCGAAAGCAGACCCTTCATGAACTTCTTGTATTGAGAGGAAAATACTGCGGAAGATTTTTGTTCCAATGTTGGAGGCAAAGACTAGTGATGATGGATCATACACAACCGTAAGGTAGATGAACTGTACAGAGATGCCAAGATAGCAGGAATGATGAGATGGAAGCCACTGCAGTGCGCTGGGTATGTGGCTCGGATGATAGTGGATGACGATGATGATGTTTGGTTTGTGGAGCGTTCAACTGCGCTGTCATCAGCGCCCGTACAAAGTCTCAATCTTTACACAGTCCAATTTAGCCACTTTCATGAATGATGATGATGATGATGAAATGATGAGGACAACACAGACACTCAGTCCCTGGGCAGAGAAAATCCGCAACCCGGTCGGGAATTGAACCCGAGATACCGTGAACCAGAGGCAGCAACTCTAGACACTAGACCACGAGCTGTGGACTCCGATGGAAAAAGACAGGGGTCACGGAAGCTCCTTAATTTCATTCTCACTGGTAGGAAACTCCCAGGAAAAGCCAGCAAGGAGTGCGGGATTGGCCTCCATGAAGATCTGCAACAGTCAGCGACAGATGTGGACGGATGACGGATGGCAGAGATGGATAGAAGACAATGGAGAAGAAAACTTGTAGCAGCGCACTATTCGTTATACATGATCGCGTAAAACTAAAATAAAGTAAGTATTCTTTACGCTGCTTCTCACGATGGAAGTTTACAGTCTGCCAGATGCTGCCTCCAGACCTCTACGAGGCTCTTATCAGAAAGTGTCCATTCAGTATGCACCTGGCTTGGGAGTCTGCATTTCAGCGAGGAACAATTCTACTACACGCTTGCAGCTGCACCCCCTCAGTAACCACTCTCCAATAGTCAGCTAGCGGACCCAGCTTACAGAAAAAGTTACATATATCTTTCACCACGCAGAAAATATATTGAGAAGTACTAAGCGGATTCGCAGTCATTGATGGTTGTTCGAATTACATCCGCACTTTCACGCATCACTAGAAAATTGGATTGATTTGGTAATCTAATTTGAATAGTAGGTTATTTATTAGGCTGCTCAGCAGTTTTGAGAAAAACTGTCCCGTAACAACTGCAAAAAGGCTTATCACTGCTAGATAAACGACACTGCAGGATACCAACCCCTGAAATGTTCACCTCGTTCAAAATCAGTCAAACTGCCTCGGCCTAGCCCTTGAAAACACTTTGTTTTCTCAGCGTATAACTGCTCACTAACTCTTGCCCTAATTAAAAAATTTTGAGTCACAGAGATGCAATAAAACCAGAACGAGAAACAGGCACTAAGACCAGCGATATAACATAGGTTGAAAAACCTGCGAAGTCATTAAGAACTCTGAAAACGGTAAACAAAACGCATTGCTTCCTTAAGTTCCCTTATGCTCATTTGCCCGTAGATGACAAAATTACCTCTCGTACGTGTAAATGACATCCTCCTGGAGACTCACTGTAACAGCTGAAGATCCCGATGCCATTTGGCATGAGGCCACACTACGTGATGCACAGACGGCCCATGGTGCAAATAGGCAGTTTGTGCTGCAGTGTGGGGAGACGAAATAGACACTGCTCGTTTGCTATGTCGAATTACCACAATATCTAATCATGCTGCCTTCTGACAGGTACTCGTATTAGCTGCAGTTTCGCTTGAAATAAGTAACCAATGTAATTTAAAATACTCGATTATTCGTTAGTAAGAATTTTCCAATGTCAAATTTTCACTATTTTTTAAATTGTGGTAGCAGAAGGAGAATACCCGATGAAACCAGCTGACACGGGAAGCTGGTATTGCTACAAATCTACAGTAACTTTAGATTATGACAGCAGTTCACCTTGGGGCATGTTGCCCAACTACAGAATGCGTAGTACACGCTACCAGAAAGCCATGAATTTGTGGTCTTCAATAGTCTTGAATGATTTATGCATTCTGTTCTTGTAATTACTCATAGATGAATCTTCTATCTAAAACCAACAAGCAATAAATTAAAAGCAAACTGCTCTGGCTATTAGGCATTGTACTGAATATGTGCCCTAAGTTCAACTGGGTAAGCTTTTTATTGCTTTTCGGTTTCTCTATCTTATAAACGTCTTGCAAACTGATGAGCGATTTGCTTAAAAATAACATATTAAATACTTTACTGACAGCGTATCGCGTTCCCTTTTACATTCCCTGCGTTCATTTCTATGTGCCTTTGAAGCGCGCTTTCTTGATCATTGCACAATGTATCTTTCCGTAGCTCACTCAAATGATATGAAGCCTTAATTAGTTTGGGCTTACAGAATTTCTTTATGGGTGTTCGTGTTTTGCAAAATGCTTCAAATGGCTCTGAGCACTATGGGACTTAACATCTGAGGTCATCAGTCCACTAGAACTTAGAACATACTCATAATGCTTGTACCATAAACTTCACAAATCCTCCAAAATAGTGCATCACTCCTCTTAAGCGAGCTTTCTAGTTTGCAGTATGCTTAAGAAAGAAAATTAGTAATAATTATAGAAGCTATTGACGTGATGTTCAGTTTAGAGTCTGTGCATCTGAGTGTTGTTAGTAGCTATGCTCTAGCCCCGAAACCTAGTTACAAAAATGAAAGCAAAAGTCTTTGGCTTCTCTTTTCAGTATTTTGACCGTAGATGAAATTGACGGCCTGGTCTTTTAGAAGCAAGCTGCTCACTACAAGGGGAAATTATGTCACTATGCCAAAAATTTATCGGCAGACCCACTCAGGAAATACATTGCCTGTCGAACAGTTTTCTTCTTATGGCTAGTATAATTGACAACACTGCAAAATATGTTTGCAACATCAGCGATGGTCCATTTACTTCCTGAAATGGGGAAAAATTATCCTGCTAAGTTCGTGTGATTTACATTATGTAATCTGAGTATTTTCATGTAAGGCCTGACATTGAGCTACCAAATTTATGGTTTGAAGTCCAGAAAATGCGTACCATACAGATAACACAACTAATCTCATATTGTATTACATCGCGAATTGTGTGTCTTAGCCTTCATTACGGCATTGATAGAGCAGAGATCATAGCAGTAGCTCGTTAGCTCAGTGGTAATGTGGCCATTGTCTGAAACGATTCTTGTTGGAGCTGCTCATTTGAACCCAGCTGGAGGTCTAGTCTCCTGCACCTGAATTTCTTCTCTTCTTTAAACAAAATGCTTCTGAAGCAGACCGAGACTTCGAATTAGAAGCGATAAATTGTAGTTGCAGACGACATCCCACCTAGACCCCAAACGTGTGTATGTCGCGTAAATGATGTTCCTGGACGTAATATAGTGTTGTGTTGTGTGATTACCGTTCTCTGTTTCAGGTAACTCCCCATACGAGAGATCTAGTTGGAATGCTTAACAGTAGACAAACTAAATCATTTGATTTCAACCCATAAAGTGTAAGACACGTCCGCAACCAGGCAAAAAACTTGGAGCCTATTGTAAAGACAGGATAATGTCTTTGTGATAGGTACTCGTAACGTCCGGAACATCAAGATGTTTCTTGATACTATCGCTCATCATATCTTGCATCTGTTAGTTTTCCAGTGTTTATTTGTCCCTAAATGACTAATATGCTTCTAATAAATGTCACAGATGTTTTCTTATTTTTGCGGTGCCTGTTCATGATGGCTAGTGTCCCGATGGGATGAGATGGACAGTCTCACTACAAGAGAGGGGAAAATTTATTGGCAGTCCCAGCTCAGATCCTAACAACTGACTATTAACGAAGTAGTCTAGACATGGGTCAACCAGTCTTGCCCTGACCTGCGAGACGAGTGCAAAATAACGTCAGCAGATCATGTGGACACTATGACCTCTCTTGTATACACATACACTCACACACACACACACACACACACAATATATATATATATATATATATATATATATATATATATATATATATATATATATATATATATCTTTCCTACCGTCTACCTACCGTGTGTGTGTGTGTGTGTGTGTGTGTGTGTGTGTGTGTTTTGGTGATAGGGAGACGGGAGAGGAAAGAAGGGAGAAAATTAAGCAAAATAGACACAAAAGAAAAGTGAATCACAATTCCATTTATGATATGGGAGAGAGAAATGGATACAAGGCATGAATGTTTTGAGAACGAAGAATTATGAAATAGAAGATTTAAAACTGAACAATTTCATTGTTATTTTTTGACTAATGATACAGGACGAAAGCAAAATAGCAGTGAGTGAGAGAAAGACAGTTACCTGCAGTATAAAAATGTTGCATTAGAGTGACAGAGTCTTCAAATTAGCGTCTTCTATTCGTTTTGTTTCTTACATGTCCTGTATTATTGGCCTTTTTAACAAATACGCCGTCTTATCGGTTTGACAGCGCGACATTTTAAGAAGGTGCCAAATTAACAAAGTAGTAAAAATAAGATTTAAAAAAACAACAATACGTGGTATGGAAAGACTAAGTTTTAAATTTAAGTTATTGTACCGGTATATCTAGTAGGTCATTATCAGAATGTGACTTAAGTTACCGAAAAACTTCTCCAAATCTGTTTCTTCATTAATAAGTGTATCTGGCTGACTTTTTTAATGACTGGAAATCTGAATTTCTTCTAAGATATTATCTTCTTGTATTGTTCTTCATGTATTGTTACCGTCAGATTTTATGTAGTCCTTAAAAGGTATCTTCGAGTTTGCTCAATGTACACTTCGTCACATCGAGGAAACCAGTAGAAACTTTCCGATACGCTCTAGAAAATTTAATTTATGAGTTATTTTTACCTCACCATACATTTTTACACTTAACACTTAATTTTTATTTGCCACGGAATGTTTACTTTTTAAAGTTTTTTATCTTTCCTCAGATACACACTTCAGCATAGTCATATTTCCTTTTTAAATTATTAGTCCGTGGCTAGGTTTTTTTTCTTTGGTCAACGTAACATCTTTGTAATTTTGCGCTTTATTAAAATGTCAAGCTGTCAAAGCAGCAAGATGGGATTTGCCTGAATAAAGACCAACAGAACATGTAATTTTAAAGATGCTGTTATTTCAACTCGTACGACACATTTTCCTACTGCAGATAACTATCTTCCTAATAAGTTATATTCATATCATTACGTTTCTATGCTTTTAGGAATTGCAGTGGTCTCTCTTTTATACAGAAAACACTTAGAAATGGCCTAAAAGGCAGAAAATATACTTGTACTAATATAATAAACACAGAATGGAAAATTTTTTAGTGAATGGATGTACAGACATGACAAGAGTCCTGGGATACCTCCTAATATCGTTTGGACCTCATTTTTTCCTGTGTATTGCCAAAACCCGACATCGAATGGCATCAACAAGTCGTTGGAAGTCCCCTGCAATATGTGCCGGTGCAGATTTTTATGCACGAACTGACCTGCGATTATACACCATAAATGTTATTTGGGACTGATATCGAGCGATTTGGGTGGTCAAGTCATCCGTTCGAATAGTGCAGAATGTACTTCAAACCAGTCACGAACAACTGTGGCCCGGTGACAAAGTGTAACACGAAGTCCATAAATGGCCGCAGATGCTCTCCAATTAGCCGAACACAATCATTTCCAGTCAATTATCGGTTCAGTTGGACCAAAAGAACCAGTCCATTCGACGTGAACTCAACCTACACCGTAATGGAGCCGCCAGCAGTTTGCTCGGACCCTTGTTGACTACTGGGGTCCATGGCTTTGGGACTATGACTCATTCGAACCCTACCACCAGCTCTTAGCAACTGAAATCGGCACTCAAGAGAGGCGCTGCACACAACGTCGTGCTGTGAGCAAAGGCACTTGCGTCGGTTGTCTGCTGTCATAGCTCATTAACGCCAGATTTTGCCACATTTATTTCCGCGTTTATTTCGCGTAGTGATGGCTGTCTGTTAGCAATGACAGCCTTACGCGAGCGCTACTGCTCTCAGTCGTTAAGTGATGACTGTCGGCCATTGCGTTGTCCGTGGTGAGAGGTATCGGTTAAAATTTCGTATTCTCAGCACTGTGGATCTCTGAATATTGAATTCCTTTTTGATTTCCAAAATGTAATGTCCCATGCGTCTAGCTCTAATTACCATTCTAGGTTCAAAGTCTGTTAATTCCCGTGGTGCAGCTATAATCGCTTCGGAAACCTTTTCAGATGAATCAGCTGAGTACAAACGACAGCTCCGCAAATGTATTTCCTTTTTATACCTCGTGTACGCGAAACTACCGCCTTCTGTATAAGCGCTTATCAGTATCAAATGTTCAAATGTGTGTGAATTCCTAGTGGACCAAACTGCTGAGGTCATCGGTCCCTAAGCTTACACACTACTTTAAGGTAAACTGACTGATACTAAGAACAATACACACACCCATGCGCGGGGGAGGACTGGAACCTCCTGCGGAAGCGGCCGCGCAATCCGTGACATGGCGCCTCAAACCACGCGGCCACTCCGAGCGGCCATATCAGTATCCCGTGACTTTTGTCAGTTAAGTGTACTGAGTTCAAAATATGTAAAAGAGAGCAATAAATGCTGTATTAACGTGTACGTCTTAATCATTAGCAAAACTGTTATTAACTCTGTAAGAATATAGAGGAATAAGCACATTATGTATGCAGTTCTGTACAGATTCAACGCCTCGTGACGCTTCGTCAATAACAGCAAAACGCAGTCGTTTTCCACTTTCTTAAATGACAATACGCGTAAGACAGAAAAAAGTAATTTTTTTTGAGCAGTCGTAATTAGTTTACATGTGTGGGTGAGGTCACGACTGCCTGCGACAAACAGCGCCACTCTGAGGTGTTACTTTCAGAGCACGTGGTGAAAGGAGCGCCGTAGTTCCTCTTTCGGCAGCCCGGCTGCAATTTACGGCGGGCAGTCGTGATTAATCTCGCGTGGCGTGGCGGCTGGGGCTCTCAACAGCCAACAGCGCGCCACGGCCGGCCGGTAAAGCGCCACGCGACGCCTTCTAAATTGTGGATGAGGACCTTCTCGCTCTAAGGTTATTGCCGGTCCGGTGCCGCCCCAACTTTACGGTCGATCCGAGGGGCAAGGGGTAGCGCCTGCATCCGGGAGCGCTGTAAAGACGTCACTCTGCGCTGCTGGGGCTGGGCGGGAGCCATTCACAAGGTGTTTAAAAAAGAAGCAAGTGCAGGCTGACCCACAGTAACTGACAAGTTCCAGGAAGCACATTGTGCTGCCTAGAACGAAAAGCAGACGTCTCACAATCAAACTGAGGGAATGGCATTGCTAATGACTTAAATGTGTTGTTCCGCCGTGTTTCAAGTTTTTACTTATCATACACTGGTGTGGAAAAATTATGGACGAAAGTAGCTTTCGCATGATGCGTCCCTGCCAAGTAACATAGCTTCACGAATCTTGGAAGTTACATAGAAAGATCTGCTACACTATAGTACACATAGTAACTGAAAGAAATAGGCAGTGCAACGAATGTAAATGAACTTTCCTCAAAGGCAATAAATACCCTGAAATCACCGCAATTTAGCCGGGCTCTGTAGCCGAGCGGATCTAGGTGCTTCAGTCCGAAACAGCGTGCCTGCTACGGTCGCAGGTTGGAATCCTGCCTCGAGCATGGTTGTGAGTGATGTCCTTAGATTAGTTAGGTTTAAATAGTTCTAAGTCAAGGGGACTGATGACCTCAGATTGTGAGTCCCATAGTGCTTAGAGCCATCTGAACCACCGCAATTTATGATGCTTCCCTGGACATTAAAAAGGTGGTGGCCGGCCGAAGTGGCCGCGCGGTTCTGGCGCTGCAGTCTGGAACCGCGAGACCGCTACGGTCGCAGGTTCGGATCCTGCCTCGGGCATGGATGTGTGTGATGTCCTTAGGTTAGTTAGGTTTAACTAGTTCTAGGTTCTAGGGGACTAATGACCTCAGCAGTTGAGTCCCATAGTGCTCAGAGCCATTTGAAAAAGCCATTAAAAAGGTGGGATATGGTTCTTAATAGGATGTGTGATCATCATGACCGGCATGCACGCTGTGAAACGTGCTCCCATGTCGGCCACAAGGGTGGTAGGGTGTTCTTGTGGCAGAAAAATACTTTTATACCAAAGATTGCATTAATTCACTCTTAAGATACAAAAAACGACGCACAACGTAAGGAATTATCCGAATAGGACGGAAATCGTTAGATGCAATCTACCTGCGGAGACAGAAAAGTAATGACAATTTCTGAGAAACTGGATGATTTATTCAACAAAAAAAGCTTGAGGTTGTCAACATCGAGTTGATCCACCCCTGGACCTTGTACAAGCTGTTACTCGGCTTGCCATTGGTTGGTAGAGTTGTTGGACGTCCTCCTGAGTGATTATTGTACCAAATTCTGTCGAATTCACGCGTTAAGTCCTCAAAATCGCGAGATGGTTAGAGGTCTGAACCTATAATGCTTTCCCGGGTTCGATTCCCGGCGGGTCAGGGATTTTCTGTGCCTCGTGATGACTGGGTGTTGTGTGATGTCCTTAGGTTAGTTAGGTTTAAGTAGTTCAAAGTTCTAGGGGACTGATGACCATAGATGTTAAGTCCCATAGAGCTCAGAGCCATTTGAACCTATAATGCTCCAAACGTTCTCAATTGGAAAAGAGATCTGCAATCTTGTTGGCCAAGGCAGGGACTGTAAAGCATGAAGACAAGCAGTAGAATCTCGCGCTGTGTTCGGGCGGGCATTATCTTGCTGAAGTGTAAGCCCAAAAGGGACAGCTGTGAAAGGCAACAAAACAGGACGTGGATTATCGTCGACGTGCTGCTGTGCTGTGAGGGCACCGCGAATGAGAACCAATGGGATCCTGCTATGAAATGAAATGGCAGGCTGGGCCATCACTCTTGGATGTCGGGCCGAATGGTGGGTGACAGTCAGGTTGGTATCCCAAAGTGTCCAGACTGTCTCCAGCGTGTTTTCGCTAGTCATCAGGGCTCAATGCGAAGTGGGGATTTTCAGTGATTCCCTTACGAGTTTATCCCTCAAATTTTTTGAAGATCGGAAGATGGAAGTTTCAACTGTCAAAGCCAGTAGTGAACAATAGATATTAATTAATGCGGTCTTGCCTCTAAAAATATTTCCAAAGTAAATGTACATCGATCCTTCCATTTTCTCAATATGAAAGATCTCATTCTTTATCTGGTAGATCGTTCTATTCCTCCAACAGCGCCGTCGACAGCTCCTGGATGGTTGTTGGTGCACGTGGGCGTGCTGCAATACCTCTGCCAAACGCTTCAAACACATTTCTGATGGGATTTACGTCGGCGGAAAGGGCAGGATAGCCCATTTACAGAAGATCATCTCGTTCCAAGAGCTCCTCCACCAGCGCAGTTCGATAAGGTTCCGCATCACCATCGATAAAAATGAAGTCTGGGCCGAATGTACCCCCAAGATGACGCACACTGGGAAGGATTACAGTGTCGTAATAACGTTGACCGGTGAGTGTGCCATCTTCAAACATTCAGAGGTCAGTAGGCCCATGCAACATTATTCCTCCCCGCCTGGACCACCAAAACGATCATATTCGCCAATGTTACTGGGTGCTTGACGATCCCAACTTAGGTCATATGTGGGTACGTCCAGGATTCTGAACACAATCGCTTTAGTGGTCGAGGTCTTATGGTGCGCAGAGGTATAATGTTGATGGGCGTACAGACCTCCAAATCTTCGTACACCGTAAGCTCACAGATCAATGTCACTATAGCACTGTACTACTTTCCCAAGTGCATCTATTGATGGATGTATTCTACCTTGACTTAATTTAATGGTTGACAATGCGCGACCGCACCAAGCGGCACACGTGGAGGTGCTCCTGGAGCGAGAGGATTTTCGGTAAGTGGACAGGCCTGGCCGTTCCCTCGACTTAAATGCCATCTAACGCCTGTCGGATGCGTTGGGGAAACGTATTACAGCGTGTCCACACGCAACAGTGATCATCCAGCAGTTGTTAACCGCGCTGGAGGAGGAGTAATGGAACGCCCTATCACAAGAACGTGAGAGGCCAACGTGAGAGAAACAAAAGGCCGCAGTAAGATAATAGGTTACATGGTGCTTGTGTACGTGCTGCAGTACGTAGCGGTATCTACATCTACATCATACCCCACAGGCCACCTAATAGTGTGTGGTGGAGGGTACTGTTGGTATCACTATCTGATCCCTCCAACCCTGTTCCACTTGCGAGTAGTGTTTTTGAAGAATGATTGTCGATAAGACTCTGTATTGCTTCTAACTTCTCGAACTTCTCCTCGTGGTCAATACGCGAGATGTATGTGGGGGGAAGTAATAGTGTTGTCCGACTCCTCCTGAAAAGTGCTGTCCCGAAATTTCAATAGTAAATCTCCTCGTGGTGCACAACGCCTCTCTCGTAACGTCTGCCTGTGCAGTTTGTTTAGCATCTCCCTAACGCTCTCTCGCCAGCTAAACGATCCCATGACGAAACGCTCCGCTCTTCGTTGGATCTCCCCTATCTGTCCTATCTGATATGGATCCCAGATAGATGAACAATACTCAAGAATCGGGCGAACAAGCAAGGGCCTTATAAGCCACTTCTTTCATGGATGAGCTACATTTCCTTAAGATTCTTATGATGAATCTGAGTCTGGTGATTGCTTTTCCCACTATTTGTTTTATATGGTCATTGCACTTAAGGTCGCTCTGCATAGTTACGCCAAGATATTTTACGACAGACGCTGTCTCCAGCTGTTTGTCATCAATAGTGTAGCTGTACATTAGTGGGCTTCATTTCCTATGTATGCGCAATGTTGCATTTATTTACATTCAGGGTCAACTGCCAGAGCCTGCACGATTCTTCAATTCTCTTTAGGTCGTTCTATAAATTCTTAGTATCTTCTGGCATAACTACTTTGGTATAGACAACTGCATGATCTACAAATAGCCTTAAAGAGCATCCGACGCTTCCTACTAGATCTTTTATGTATATTGTACACAGCAACGGTCCTAGCACACTTCCCTGTAGTTCTCCGAAAATTACCTTTATATCTGTCAATTTAGTTCCGTTAAGAGTGACGTGTTGAGGTCTATCTGCAAGAAAATCTTGAACCCAATCACAGGTCTGCTCCAATACTCCGTAAACTCGTATTTCGTTCATTAAACGGCGATGTGGGACGGTATCAAATGCCTTACTGAAATCAAGGAACACGGCATCAACCTGAGCGCCGTTGTCCACTGCGCTGTGTATCTCATGGAGGAACAGAGCGAGCTGAGTGTCGCAGGATCTCTGTTTGCGGAATCCATGTTGATTTTTATAGAGAGGATGTTCATTTTTCAAAAACATCATAATTCTTGAGCAGAAAACATGTTCCGTAATTCTACAACAGATTGACGTCAACGATATAGCTCTATAGTTGTATGGATCTGTCTGACGGCCTTTCTTAAAAACGGGATGACAGGCGCTTTTTTCTAGTCTTCAGGTACCTTTCGTTGCTGAATTGATCTACGATAAATTACTGCTGGAAGGGTTCAAATAGTTCAAATGGCTCTAAGAACTATCTGAGGTCATCAGTCCCCTAGACGTAGAACTACTTAAATCTAACTAGCTTAAGGACATCACAAACACCCATGCCCGAGGCAGGATACGAACCTGCGACCGTAGCAGCAGAACGGTTCCGGACTGAAGCGCCTAGAACCGCTCGGCCACAAAGCCCAGCTGCTGGAAGGGAAGCAAGTTCTTACGTATAATCTTTACAGAATCTTATAGGTATCTCATCTAGACCTGTACCCTTTCCGATACTAAGCGATTGTAGCTGCTTTTCAATTCCACGATCGGTTCTCTCAGTATCTGCCATTTCGATCTTCGAAAATGTACAAATGTGTGTGAATTCCTAAGCGACCAAACTGCTGAGGTCATCGGTCCCTAGACTTACACACTACTTAAACTAACTTATACTAAGAACAACACACACACCCATGCCCGAGGGAGGACTCGAACCTCGGGCGAGAAGGCGGGACATTGTTACAATCTTCAGCTGTGAAACAGCTTCGGAAGACCGAATTAAGTATTTCGGCCTTCTCTCTGTTATCTTCTGTTTCGGGGCCGAGAGGTCGCTGAGAGATTGAACAGATGATTTTGACCCACTTACTGATTTTACATACGACCCAAATTTCTTAGGGTTTTTACTCAGGTCGGTTGACAAGGTCTTACTTTCAGAATCATTGAACGCTTCTCTCATTGCTCTCCTAACGCCCACTTTCGCTTCGTTCAGCTTTTGTTTGTCAGCTAGATTTTACTTCTCTTAAATCACGGCTATTAAACCATGGTGGATCTTTCCCATCCCTTAAAACCCTACTCGGAACATATTTGTCTAGGACATACCGAACGATGCCTTTGAATTTTTTCCATTTGTTCTCCAAGTCCTCTTCATCACCTAATATTTGATACTGACTGCTGAGATATTCTGTCACCATTGCTGAGTAAATATATCTTCCTACCTTTCTTAACATTCCTTGTAGACCCCGTCGTCATAGATGCTGTCACAGCCTGATGATCACTGACACCTTCCTCTCCGTTAACTGATTCGATAACTTCAGATCTGTTTGTTGCCAGGAGGTCTAAGACGTTACCCTCACGAGTTGGTTCCCTAACTATCTGCTCAAGGCAATTTTAGGACAAGACGTCCAGAACAATGCCACACGATTCCCTGTCTCTGGTACCAGTTTTGATGGCATAACACTCCCAGTGTACACCTGGGATGTTGAAGTCACCCCCTATTACATCGGCATGATCAGGAAAATTACTTATGATATTCTGCAAGTTCTGTCTGAAGCGCTCTACAACTTCAGATCCTGACCCAGTTGGTCTATAGAAACATTTGATCACCATTTTTGACCGTTCTTTGATACTTAAGTTCATCCAGATTAATTCACATTCGGAATCCGTGATAACCTCGCTAGATTTTATCAAACTTTTTACTGCAATAAACACGGCGAAACCATTGGCGACTAACGTTTCCTTACGATAAACATATCAATCCGAACTTAAGATTTCGTTGTCATTGTCGTCTGGTTTCAACCAGTTTCCTGTTCCAATACTATCTGTTCATTATAACCTTCAGTAAGGGATACTCATTCTGGGGCATTTCCTTGGTTGCTCCTGCAGTTTACTAAAAACATATTAATCTATTCTATCACTGATCTGCGAGGACCGAGATTCTCTGAGGTCGCTGTGGCTGATTTAATAGACAAGTAGTTTTTGATCCCAATGGAAGGCTTCTCTAACCTAAAAAAGCCCCATGTGCATGCCATACGTACTCCGCTACCATAGTAGCCGCTTCCTGCGTGTAGTGCATACCTGACCTATTAAGGGGAACACTACAATTCTGCACTCGACAGTGGAGGTCGAGAAATTCGCATCCGATACCTTCGCAGAGCCGTCTGAGTCTTTGGTTTAGAACTTCCACTCTGCTCCAGACCAGAGTACCGCGATCAGCCCAGGATACGATGCTACAAATAGACAGCTTATCCTGCACCTCGCGTGCGTTGCCGTCGAAAGGAGCCAAGGATGGCCCCAGAACCCAAGCGGCAGGCGTCATTCGTGCCGATATGTGCCACTACATGCAGCCGATAGCCGTCGGCAGGGCCTCCTCCAAATTACGGATGAGACCTCCCAGCGAACATACCGAATGCACACTGAAATTCTTTCCTGCCCTGCCTGCCATCTCCCTGAGGTCATTCGTCACCTGCCTAACAATGGAGCTCCCAATGACTAGCATACCCACCCTCTGCGCTGGCCTAACAGGGGAGGCATCCCGTGCTGGCTCAGAGTTATCATCAACGCTGGGTAGCACCTCGAACCTGTTGCTAAGACATAGGGAGCCAGCCGCACAGCCTGCTCCCTCTTTCGCCTTCCGCCCAATGACACGCGAACCCACCACTGTCTGCCACCCACACTGGAGTGAGGACGGACCGGTCAGGTGTTTTACGTGCAGATGCTGTGTCGGGCCAATGTGCAAAGACACTGAGGAGCTCCCACTCTGTAAATGGGGCGTTATAGGATTCTCTGTGACGTGTAGCGAATGAGAGGACTTTCCCTTCCAGACGTCGTTTGAGAGTGTGAAAGGCTGGGGGGTAATTCTCCAACACAGAGGCTCGAGAAAAGTGTTCAGCAAAGTGCTCGGCAATCGCGTTTACGTCGGCAGATAGCACACCATTTATGGTAACACTAGGATTACTTGTTGGGGTCTGGTACCCGAAAAGACATTTGATTTTTGCCCAGACTTGGGAAGGTGACGTATGGCACCCAATGGTCAAGATGTATCTCTTCCAACACTCCTGCTTCCGTCGTTTGATAAGTTGGCGAACACGCGCACGGAGCCGTTTAAAGGCTATGAGGTGCTCCAGGGAAGGGTGCTGCTTATGTCGCTGTAGAGCTCACCGACGCTCCTTAATTGCTTCAGCTATTTCCGGTGACCACCAAGGGACTGCCTTAAGGGGGCACCCTAAAGAGTGAGGGATCGCGTTTTCTGCTGCAGAAACGATTGTTGTAGTCACCTGCTCAACCATCACAACACCGATGTCACCGTGTGAGGGAGACTCAACGGTGATAGCAGAGGTAAAAGTTTCTCAGTCCGCCTTCTTTAAATCCCATCTGGGCAGGCGTCCGTGGGCCTCACGCCGGGGCAGTGACAAGAAGGCTGGGAAGTGGTCACTACCACACAGGTCGTCATGTGCTCTCTAGTGAATAGCTGAGAGAAGTCCTGGGCAGCAAATTCATAAAACAATGGCCGAGTACTACCATGAGCCACAATGAAATGTGTGGCAGCCCCAGTATTTAAAAGGTAGAGGTCGAACACAGACAGTAAAATTTCGACATCTCTGCCTGGATCAGTAAGCACGGTGCGTCCCCAAAATGAATTATGGGCGTTAAAATCTCCCAAAAGTGGGAAAGGTTTAGGGAGTTGATCAATCAGTGCAGCTAATACATTTAGGGACACTGCACAATCTGGAGGAAGATATACATTGCAGACAGTTATTTCCTGCATCGACCTCATTCTGACATCCTAATTCAAGAGGGCTTTGAAGCGGCACAGTGTCACTACAGACAGAGTTTAGTACATAAACGCAAACTCCACCTGACACTCGATTATAGTCGCTACAGTTCCTGTAAGATCCCTTATAGCCACGGAGGGCAGGGATCCTCATTACCAGGAACCAGGTTTTCTGGAGGGCGATATATAGAGTAGGTGTAAAGCTTAACATTTGCCGTATCTCAAACAGGTGGTGGAAACAACCGCCGCAATTCCACTGGAAGATGACGTCATCGTGAGACTGGGAAGGCATGGAACATTCAATGAAGCAGTTTACGCCTCAGAGTCACCTGCTGCCGCCGACTTATTGCCTGAGTAGTCTATATCCATTGTGTCTGGCGAGATCTATGTCCTCAGTGGACGCCAGAATCTCCACCCCATTCTCAAGCGCAGAGCTTGTAGGTAGCGGTGGTGTGGGTGCCACTGCAATGCAATTTCCTTGGTCTTAGGCGTCTTCTTTTTGGATTTCTCTCACTGCTCCTTGGGTTTCCCTAGCTTAGAGGACTTCACTGGCTCAGTCTCCGGGACTGACGATGAGCGTGAAGCCCTAGGACCAGCTGATTTTGGGTTCTTCAGCCACTGGTGAGTGTCATCTTTCCCACTAGCAGAAACCTGGGAAGGAGGCGACCCAAGGGACCTCTTCCTAGCGAGAGCAGCCAAAGAAGTTGTACGCTTCTCCTGCTGATAAGTGGTGATGGACATACCCAATGGTTGGGGGGGGGGGGGGGAGGGGGATGTTGCTATTGAAGTAGGTGGTGCAGGAGCAACAGGTAGGGAAGTGCCCCCCAACATTAAAGGGACAGGGGTAGTCTTCTGGCTCTGAGAGATGAATGGGGTTGGAGGAGCTGATGGGCCTAGAACTGTTGTAGTGGCGGTGTAAGACGATGTCATGCGTATAGAATGTAGGCGTTCATATTTCCTCTCAGCCTCAGTGTAGGTCAGTCGGTCCAGGGTCTTGTATTCCATGATTTTCCTTTCCTTCTGGAGAATCCTGTAGTCTGCCAAGCAAGGCAAATGGTGCTCTCCACAGTTGACACAGATGGGAGGCGGGACACGTGGAGTATTGGGATGTCATAGGTGCCCACAATCTCGACAGGTGACGCGGGAAGACACATGACTGAACTTCCAACATTTAAAACACCACATTGGGGAAGGGATATAAGGATTCACATCACTGTGGTTAACCATCACCTTGACCTTCTCTGGTAATGCATAACCCTCAAAAGCCAAGATGAAGGCACCGGTGGCAAACTGATTACTCCTCGGACCCCGGTGGACACGCCGAACGAAATGTATACCTCGCCGTTCTAAACTGGTGCTCAGCTCATCGTCGGGCTGCAAAAGAAGGTCCCTGTAAAATAAGATACCCTGGACCATATATAAGCTCTTATGGGGCGTGATGGTTACAGAAACATCCCCCAGCTTGTCACAAGCGAGTAACGCCCTTGACTTGGTGGAGACTGATCCAGATCTCGTTTTGGACAAGTCCTCCACCTCCCCAAACTTGTCCTCTAAATGCTCAACAAAAAACTGAGGCTTCATCTTCATGAAGGATTCCCCATCAGCTCTGAAACGTACAAGGTACTGTGGCGAATAAGAGCTGCTGCCATCTTTAGCCTGACGTTCCTCCCATGGTGTGGCCAGGGGGGGGGAGGGGGGAACGATTTGGGGTCATACTTCTGTGCAATTAATTGAGCCCTGAACACCTAGAGATTGCTGGTGTTTGACCACCAGCAAGAGATGATGTACTACGCTTCATCACGTGTCATCCACCCTGATGCTACCGACCAGGGGCCCTCCCCAAGGGCGCCACCCAGCTGCAGCAAAGGCAACATGGCAGGATGGCCATAGCAGGAGGCCACGATGCCTGAGGGGGATGGACATCTACCCCTTGGCTTATGTGGGGAGGTAACGGCGCAGGCATCAGCAGAGCTATCCCTGTGTGGTCTGGGGGCTGCAACCAACAGGGTACATGGCGGCCCACAGCGGAATGGCTACCGTACTGGATATCAGGTGCAACCAAGCAAACAAGTCCATTATCATTGTCAGCGTAGAAAACGATACTGGCACCCAGGAGTGTGACCCCACCCAACGATTGGAGAATGAGCAGAAGTGCAGATCCACATGAACGAAGGATAGGTCTCGGTGCATGATGGACACGATTCACCATGTAAGGCACCATTCCCCAATTGGCTCGCTCTTCGGGAAAATTTTGAAGAATGGAGGTCAAACCCCACAGGGGACCATCACATAAAGGCTGAAAAGTGTGAGACTTCTTTTAGTCGCCTCTTACGACAGGCAGGAATACTTCTATCCTTAGCCCTGGACCTGCAGGAGTGTCACAACTCTGATCGAAGGACTGAGGAGAGGGGGGGAAGAGGAAGAGGACAGAGAGGACGACCGAGAAGGAGTTCGTGGATGGCAGAAGATGCGAGAGCACCAAGAGACTTTCAGAGGAGCAGAAAAAGGAGACCAGAGACTTTCTTGACAGATAATGTCAGTATCTACGTAGTTATCCACTTTGATTTTCATGAGAATGTTGGCGTTTCGCAGCTACTGCCAGACGTTCACCACTGATTACTTGTTTTCTTTTCCATAAGTATAGAACCAGCGAATGCCAGAACAGACCGTAAGCAAAATAACCGCAAGAAGAGGTTACACAGTGTAAATGAGTCAGCCACTCAGTGAACGATCACTGGATGGGCATCTAACTTGTTAAATGCTGAGTACTGACCAATATACGTAGATGTATCAATCTCATATTTCTCACTATAGCATAGTTTCTGGTATGTTTAGAAGAAAAACGAACTGCCAAACTCACAAAAAACTTACATAAAGGGTAAATTTATAAATTTAAACAACAGTAAATAAATAAACGATAAATACGAAAACTTTACTATCTGTGATAGAAATAAATCCAGTTTGACATCCTTGTAACATTAAATGTGGAAATAAAATATGTGAATAAAAGCGAATGTCGGAAATTAGTTCTTAGCACAGTATTAATACGGTACAGTATCTATTATTTTGTTAATTTGACTTTCATTTTATTTTGAACATTATGTTATAGCAAGGCAGAATCAAAATCATAAAACAATTATTATCTCTTTCTACTTCTTACTTGCTTGAAAAAGAAACCAATTGCAACTCGTCAAGTAATGATGCATCAGTATTCAAGACCAGTTCCTATATAACACGACATAGATATGAAATCATTAATTTCCACGACGTACAGAACAGTAAACACACAGTAACTCGCTGCTTTAGATCTCGAAGCTCGCATATATCCACAATAACTATATCATTACAAACTCTATGGAGTAATAAGGAAGATTTTGCGCCGGTTAGTACTGACATACGTGCAAAATTCGTCGAAGATGCGTGATTTCATTCCTGTGATTACACATACTCAAAACTAAGTAACCTGTAGCCTGTATCCATGGCACATACTTTGCGTATTTCACACATGTGTGCGCGATAGTATTCTATACAGAAGAGTTCAATACAGAGGGCAAATTGAATGAAGGAATATAGGTTTCTTAAACCTCGATTTTTCCTTTTTCAGTACGCTTTGGCCAGCCACTAGCCAGCAAATACCCCTCGCATTAATTTAACTAACTCTGCACCCTGCTGATTTGATATGATGTAGACGTTATTAGATTTTACCGTTTCCACCTATCCTTCGTTAAGGAACCGTTGGGTAACAATGGCTAAAACTATGGAAAACACACCCAAATAGCTTAAAGCCTGACTCACGCTAAGCCACACTTAATTGCTAGCAAGTTCTAAAAATATATTTATGGATAATCCGCTTATAACCGTATAAATTACCATTTTTACACAGATTACCGTGGAGGGAGGAGAGATGGAGAGCGAGCAATTCTGCTGGAGTAAAGGCAGCGATGTGCGGCAAGATTCTGCGTGTACCTAATTGTAACAGGTAAGCCATCGAGCACATGCCACTTGGGAAAGAGCTACGATTCCCTGGTGACTGGCCCTTACCACACGATTCGCTGAAAATTCGATCACAAAGTAATTTTAATCGAAGTACAGATGCTGCTTTGACACTGTCTGGGCACCGATACAAACTACTCCTCACTAAACACACGGTAAAAGTACACTCACAGTGTCAGCGGTTTCTGTGTGGCGTGTGGATGTTGGTAACAGCAATGGTGTGATGAATCACTGTAAGTGAAGTCAGCCAGTCATGAGTTAGTTGCAGATAGCCAATGAAATTATGCTTCTTCATTCTTTTCTCTTCGTAAACAAATCTCAGCAGTTTCAGCTGTGCTGTTAGGTTTCTACATAAGCAAATCCTCTAAAATCTAATAACATAATACTTATGTAAATGAGATAAAAAGTGAGAGAAAAGGGAATGGAAGACAGAACAGAAATTTAATAAATATTGATAATACTTTGTTACTCACTGAAATGAAACGAAAAACGTGTGTAGGTTACTACTAAGTGAAATGAAAGTAGCGTATAAAGAAAGTGTAGAAATCCACATATGAGATAATAAAATTTTCACAGCTCCAAGAATGATTAAATGAAAGGTCTGTCTAGTGGTTCCATCTCCTTCTCCATATATATTCAAATAAACTTGCACCGAAAGTGTCCTTGCGTTGATGAGGATTCCGAAATGACGCTTTCATGGCAAACCAGGTTCCCTCAACGTTGTGTGTATGAGTACTTGTTTGTGGGCTTTGAAATGAAGACTATGGTTCACAAATAAATGAGCAGAACCTTCTTGGTTGAGGCAGTTGTATGAAGAAAAACAACCTGAAACAACAGTATTTCCTGGGAGAATGTATTTTTCTTAGAACTCCGAGGCTACTTATTATTACCTCTCTCTCTGTTCCGCTCAACATCCACCTGCCAACTACACGCTAACCCGTAACGAATCTGTGCTTCCCAAACTTTAGATTCATCCGTCTCATCTACTTTTCCTACGCCGCTCTGGAGACCACTACAACCCAAGACAAAACATCAGATAACTTTATTCACGCAACCAAAGAAATAATAAACGATATTGCCAATGATCATCGACATCTGTGCCGTCACCACGAAAATAAAATATAAGCTAACCTCGTTTACGAAGCGAAAGAAATAAAGAACATCATTCTCATAGGCTATCTGCATCTGACTCATGAGCCGTTAACGACATTTGCAAGTCACGCGGTAATTGCCGATATCGTAACTGGAAGATAATATTGAACACTGCACACTTGTTGCTACTTACATTCTGCAACAAATCCAGTTTCAGTGAAGCACGTTTTCAACGCCAGAACTGTGTCGAGATAACGTACCGTCTCCCAGCAATAACACAACAATCATCGACGCCGAAAATACCTGGTTGTTCCACAGTGAACCAGCTGTCAATCTTGTCAATGAAATTCGCTCTAGACGCGTATGAGGGTGAGGTCGGGATACTTATCTACAACCAATCTTAAGGCTATGTGTATTAATTAGTCAATTATAAATAGACAGCATGCTGCAGTTAAAGTCATTTTACGATAACAATGACCGAAGTAAATGTGAAGCTCAGTATTAAAATCATTGTGAACATCTTTGAAGTAACACTCAGTCGTTAAGCTAGTTGCACCGTGAATAAGTGACCGTTTTGAGATGTTCTTTGTTCAGATCCATGACAGATTTAACCTGGTTAAGTGGGAGTATCCAAACTGGGACTATTTGGTAGGTGATTTCTTGTTCTGGAATTTGCCTTGCAGCCAGCGGAAACGGCACAAATACCTTGATCGGGGAATCCAAACAAAAAATTTTGAATCTCAGAGAATACGAAAAGATATTTGTTGATGTGTTCACAGTTGATGATTTGCTCGACAAGTGCGGTGTACCTGTCTCTCTGTCACCTTACGACGATCTAAGCTACAGATACGCACATTACAACAATTGTTTCATGTGGCCAACATTCGTGAATACTAAACGCTTTCAAAACTCCCAGGTGTGTTCCGAATGCATTGACAACTATCCACAACCCGATCCCGAAGTTTATCGACATTATCAGCAGTCCCCCCCCCCCCCCCCCCGTCCCCAATCATAAAAATAGGACGGGTTCAAGTCGGGATACCTGACGAGCCACTACTGATACAAATGTTGTGGAAACGCTATTTATCAGTATTTTGTATATGGAATGATAACATCAAATGTGGGCAGTTTAAAACTCAGTTGTCAAGTTTCGAAATAAACGAAGCATTAGACATAAACAGCTGTGACATAGGCATGACTGTACTTGCGTATGCACCGTATCGAGGAAACAATTGGTCTTTGGACCAATATTTATTGGGATTATTGCTTGTTTCTTTATCTTTTACTCGCCCCTTTCTTTGGTGCTCGCTTCACGAGCACGGGGTCCCAGGTTCGATTCCTGGTGGGGTCAGGGATTTTCACCGGCCTCTAGATGACTGGGTATTTGTGTTGTTCTCATCATCATTCATGAAAGTGGCGAGATTGGACTAAGCAAAGGTTGATAATTAGTACAGTTGCCGATAACCGCGCAGTTGAGCGCCCCACAAACCAAACATCATCATCATCATCAACAACAACATATTTGGTGCTTATAACACTCAAACGCTCTGCAGAGAGGAAGAAAACATACGAGGCAGTTGTTTTCGCTAGCTAAACAAACGAAAGGCACCAACCTCACTTTTTAATCTTACACAGATAAGACTTTAGTCATTAATTATGATTTTATACTCAGAAAGACATTTATAGTAATATGTTCTGCATTCTAGATCACAATCAAATCTAATACTGCCTTTCTAAAAAACTGTTAATTAAAATTTATTCTTTAATTATTCTATCCAAGACAACTTAACATGTTGAACGAGTTACAAAAGTCGGATCTTCTCCAAGAGTGTACGATTATACATAGATTGTTCTAGGGCGTCTATCACCTGTTCTCGTTTTACAGGAGCAGATGTAAAGAGGTACGATGTGCTTGATGCTCAATACGGCGCTCTCTTGTAGTGGTCAGACATGGTAGGCCACAACTTTCACATTCCCGTACTATTCTATATTAGACTACTGTCACGCCCGAATGCCCCAAGAAGCTGGATATTCCACGATTCTCACCAGACGACCAGATTGAATCCCACAACGAGCCCCATTTCAAACTATATCTTTCGAAGTCTTGTCTATTACATAGACTAAAAGTAGCCACAGTTCAAAATACACTGCTTGCCAAAATAAAATAAATCACGCAGGACACATTGCTCAATGTTAATAACACTTCGTTCACGGTCTCATTGTCAGCAGCTTGTAAGTGATTGGAGCTGAAATTCTCTGTGACAGTGTGGTGGTGTTGCTCGTGTTTAGCGTTGTTATCAGGCATGGTATCGTTCATAAGTTGTGTGAACAGTAACATATGTTCAGTGATCACTGCTAGGTCCGCGAGTCGCCGGATGGGTGCACACGTCCGATAACAGGCGAGAGTTGATGACGCCAGGCGGGAAGACCACCTGCGGTCGGGACTCAAACGCACGCCGGAATCGAGCAACAGGGCAGACGAATGGCGGATCCGGCACAACAAGAACAAAGCAATAGCGTTCTAAATGACAACAAAGTGCGGCAAACTTTCGGCACGGCGCTGTCAACTGATAAAGTACGAACCACACTCCAAATCGAGATTCCTACCAATATCAAAGCTAAGCAACAATAGCAAGGCAATAGCATTCTAAATGACAGCGAAGTGCGACAAACTTTCGACACGACGCTGTCAACAGATCAAGTACGAACCACACTCCAAACTGAGACAAGAGAGGAAAACCAATATCAAAGCGAAGTAGTCTGCAAGTAGTCAGTAGTATGGTGGAGATGGTAACGAGTTTGCCACTCTTCAACCAAGCGGCTATGTAAAATATCACAGGAGAACTGTACCTAAATAAATACGAGAATAAAAGAAATTTACAGATGAGAGGGGAAACAACTGGACCTAAAATATACATAAAAAGCGGGTAGTTTGACGAGGCACGTTTACACAAAATCCACATATAATTGAAATGGTAATCGACGAAGATGCAGTACATAAACAGTTAAAAACGGTTGTCACAGTACGGGACGACGACATTGAACACACACCACACTTATTTAACAAACATGGCGAGTACCAAAACACGACAGAGAGTAACTGGACTAAAATTGGAAGAACCTGCCAAGGGATGGGTGGTCAGAGAGGAGGAAGAGAGGAAAGAGAGAAGGGGGGCTCGGTGGAGGTGGATGGGGCACGAAGAGCAGAAGGTGGGAGGAACTGGTAGCACACCAAGTGGCAGGAGAAAGGGAGGAGGGGGAGGGAGCAGTCCAGGAAGAAGCGCAAGAACTGGGAAAACAGAAGTGAGAAGGAAAGGTTGTGAGAGGAAGGAAACAGCAGAGAGGGAGGGGAAGAGGAGGAAGCCCTAGGGAGGAAGGGAGGGTAAGAGGAGGGTTAGAGTTGGAATGAAGGATAAATATTGGGGCAGGCACATCACATGGGATGAGGAGATACTGAAAGTTTCTTTGGAAGAGGAGATAGAGAATGTATAGATGGAGAGAGAGTGGGACATATCAGTAGAGGCGTGGCAGCAAGCGAAGAGTGGAGAGGAAAGGAGACACAAGGAAGTGAGGGGGATTGTGGCGGCAGCTGGTATAGACGATACAGGTGTGTTCAAGGAGAAGGAGAAGATGTGGGAAAGGGATGAGGTCATAGAGGATCCTTGTAGGAACAGCACATGGATATGGAAAGCAAGGCGGATTGCATGTTGTTCAACGATTTGGAGGGCTTTATAGAATTTAGGAGGAGCAGAGATCCAGGCAACACTGGCACAACAAATGATGGGACAGATCAAGGATTTTTGTATGTACGAAGGATGGTGGAAGGATGCAATCCCTATGTTCGGCCAGACAGGAGTTTCAGAAGATAGAGTGTATTGTGGACTTTGCATAAAATGGTAAGAACTTGGGGAGTCTAGGTAGGTGTCATTCAAGGGTGAAGCCACGGTATTTCAAGGTGGTAGTAAGTTGGATAGGACGATCAAATATGTTGAGGCAGAAACCATGGAGCCAGAAGGAGGTGTGGTACATCCTATATTGATTGCCTGGGTTTTGGAAGGATTGAGTTGAAGGAGCCACTGGTTGCACCAAGGTGGGTTTGGAGGGAGTGCTGGGAGCATTAAAGGGTAGGTTGGAGGGCAAGGAAGACGGTGTCATCTTCATATTAAAGGAGATGGATGGGTGGCGTGATTTGGGCATATCAGTTGTTTACAGGGGATATAGTAGAGGAAAAAGGATCGAGCTCTGGGGCGCACCTGTGGCAGGGTAGAAGGTACGGGAATGGTATTATGAATGGTGACGTAGGAAGGATGGTAGGAAAGGAAGGAGGCAATGAAACAGATGAAATTGATAGTAAGGGCTAGGTCTGGAGCTTGCACAGGAGCCCAGAATATCATACAGTCATAGGCGTTCTGGAGATCGAGGGAAACAAAAATAGAAGGGCGGGAGTTAAGTTACAGGAAGAGGAGATGAGTAAGGTTAAGAAGCTGGTGGTCGGTAGAGGAAGAGGGCGGGAAACCACACTGGGTAAGAGAGAGGATGAGGTGTTGAGTTAGGTGGTTATGGGTTTGGCGGGAGAGAGTGGACTCGAAGACCTTACTGAACGCGGAGGTGAGGCAAATGGGGCGATAGGAGGAGGGGTTAGATAGGGTTTTTTGGGTTTAAGAAACAACAGGAGGTCTTTCACAGGTAGGCATAAAAGCCAGTGGATGGTGTTGTACAGGAGAAAGAAGAGAGGGCATTCCTTTAGGTGGTCATAGGTGATGCAACCATGACCTGAGGTGGTTGCTTTTGGAGCAGAGGATGAGTTTAATGCCTTGTGCTGTGATAGGAGTGTTCAATTGTGATGGCAGTAACTTGTCCAAGCACCAGAAGCAGGGAGCAAGCGGCGGATCAGTGGTATCTGTGCAGTCAAGGACATCTGGGAAGAGGGAGTAATCAAAGTGAGGGTCATTGGGTATGGAGAAGACTTCACAGAGTGGCCATTGTCCGGCGGTGTTAATGCCAGCTGCGAGGGACACTATTGGCCAGTGTATTCACGTGACGAGATGATGGCGCACTCACTAGCCAAGTGTAGCGCTGCAGCGACGCTGCCCTCTATCAGCCACCGAGATCCATTTGTTCTGGCAGGCATTCAACTTCCATGAGGCCCGATGCTAGAATCACCGTGAAGGACACCGTACTGCAAGATACTCGTATAAGGTAGTGTTATCAGCTCCTAACAGAGTTTGGAAATAAGTTCATTGTCGGTCACCATTTGGCCATCAGGTACATTTGTGCAATATTCAGATTTGTGGCACATTCGGATGTGGCAGTTACCCAATGTTGGATTTCGTGGGAATAAAGGGCAGGCATACCCACCGTCAAGGTTTTGGTCTACCATGACTGACCAGCACAAAGGAGGGTCACCCTGTCCTGCACCAAGCACATCGTAACCCCTTCATTCATGCTCCTGGCAAACGATAACAAGTAATTCACTCACTGGGGCAATCTGTGTCATCCCGAACCATTGTTTGGAGGCTAGCAGCAGCCAGACTGGGGAATTACCGTCCCATGCATAGGTTTCAGTTAAGAAAGCACAAACGTCTGCATATTGAGTTGTACCGTGACCGGGAAACATGTACAGCACATGAATGGCATCCTATTGTGTTCATAAATGAATCGCAGTTCTGCACTACTTCTGATGACCACAGTCAGTGAGTACAGCGGCGACATGAGGAGGTGCCACTTTCTTCGAATGTTTTGGAGAGACACAGTGGTGTTACCCGAGCGTCATGGTGTGGGAAGCCATCGTGAATAACTTCAGGTTATACGGTTGAGTGAGTTATGACGCCACAACGGTACATCACAAACATCCTTTATCTTCATGTATTACCTCTCATGCGAAGCATCGTGGTTCCGTTTTTCAGCTGGACAGTTCTCGTCCACAAGTGAAACTTTTCTCTATGAACTGTCTGCATGACGTTGAGATACTCGTGTGGCCAGCAAGATCCCCAGATCTGTCTTTTATAGAACATATGTGGGACCAGCTCGGACGTCAACGCCGTTCCAGTGACAGTATCTAGAGCATCAGGCACCAGTGTCAACAGCTGGAGGCCAGTTTGCCTCAGGAGAGGTAACCAAAGCACTGAATGAATCTAAGCCAGACGGGGTGCAAAGACATAATGGTAAGTGGGCTCGTACTGTCTAGCCCTTTGTAAATATGACTCGATTTTGTAATCACTGAATTAACATCACAACCATTGATTATTCATTTTGTTTCATCCTCCCCTTCTGGGTGATTTACCTTCTTTGTCAGGTATTGTCTATTCGTTAATTATTACAAACTCAGATTTATCCATACTGGAACTCAGATTATCACGAACAGGATCACCTGCTCCAAAGTGATCTAGAGTCGCAGGGTATAACTGCAAATCAGGAATTTAAATAATCAAACTCACTTGAAACTACCCAGAGAACGCGATGAATGTTAATTTTCTTCTCATTACATAAAACTCGTAGCACAAAAAGTTTTACAACGCCAAATTCTCCGAAAAGCTATGACTTTACCTACTCTTAGCATTAAGCATCAGAGCTGACGAAGATGTCGACGTGCACAATAATTAGCATGCCGCAATCGCGCGCAGTCCGTGGTGCAATTTAATTTCAAGTAAGTCGTCTCGCTACGTATAGGACTCCATACGATTTGCAACAAACTCTTCGTCGTCCACATCAGAATATTTATCTAGGCAAACAACTGCTCACTTAATTCCGCCTCAACCAGGAGCATGTACTTTATGAATAAAACGTTAATATGGGTGGTGAGTGCGCTGTTCTGGGGCAAAATAAGATTCAAATACTGCATTTAAAAATTGGGGCGGTTCACGTTAATTTTTAAGCATGTTCAGAGTGAATACTATTTATGTTCCAAAAAAAGCTGATATGTGTGCAGTACCCGAATAACTCAATGTTAAAGACCAAAGTTTAAGAAAAATGGATTGTGAATGTAAGGGCGTTTCCGAATTTAGTCCCAGTGCAGCTTACAAAACCAAGCATCGCTGTATTGTTGAGACGAATAGCCAATCATTTATGCATAGTGTAGGACATATTAACATGTTACAGCGTATTCTAAACATAGTCTAATCTGCAGTTACTAAAAATAGAAATTACCATCGTTTCTGGAAGACATGCTGACACTGCGACAAACAATTTTTATAAGCAAATGCCATAAATTAAAGGGAACACGGAAAAATGAAGACATATGATGTTCTGAAAGCACATTGTGTAAAGTACAAGCTACAATCAGGTGCAGCGGGTTTATTTTATTTCCAGATCTAGAAAGTAAAGTTCATATATATATATATATATATATATATATATATATATATATATATATATATATATATAACGGGCATGCTACTTGGGGACTGAGAATGATATGCGATAGGATAACAATTGTCTGTCTGTCTCCATAAGCACAATGGTGCTGAGTTATCTCGCTAGCTAAACAATCCATACGTCATGGGGCGAATTCGAGCGATGGTTAGCGTCACATTAAACCGTTTGAGAGATAGAAGGAAATGCTGCATGGAAGGGAGGAACATTTCGTCAGATTCTGTCCACCCCTCACTCCTGTCCACTCTTCCTCTCATTTGAAATAACTCACTGGCTCCACAGACTGATCACAGAGTGTAACACCACATTTCCTGGGCACTCATAAAGCCCGTTATACACGAGTGACTTTCTGATTAAAATCGAGTACTCAAAGTGCGTGCACGTTTTGTGCCTCCATGTAAATCAGTAATCAACTATGACGTCAATACCCTATAGATTTTCTCGAGTGAGAAGTTCTAAATTTCCGAGTATGCTCTACACTCCACATTTGCAGAAACTAGGGACGTTGGTGGCGTCTGCTAACATCGCAAATTAACCTATTCTGGCAGAGCGCACTCCTATTATAGAAATCGATTCTGTACTTACGTGTCTCCATAATATTTACTGTGTTGTTTTCTTTGTTTTTGTAGCGCTTTGAAAAGTTACACAAGGTCCTAATATTTTTTCCGCTATTGTTCTCTTGCAAGACAGACGAAATATCTGAAACCAAAAAGATATTTGTGTATTACAGAGAAAAAGCTTACACTACGCAGAAATAATTCTTCAGTCTAAAGGTGACAGGATGGTCATTTCACTCCCTCTCTCTTTCTCGTTCTTCTTTTCCGCCACGGTTCCTCTCTTATGCCAACCTCTTTATCTCAGAGTAGCACTTGCAACCTAAGTCTTCCACTATTTTCTGGATGTTTTCCAATCTCTGTCCACATTTACAGATTTTATCCTCTGCGGCTCCCTCTAGTAACTTGGAAGCTATTCCCTGGTGTCTTGACACATGCGCTGTCGTCCTGTCTCTTCTTCTTGTCAGTGTTTTCCACATATTCCTTTCCTCGTCGATAGTTCGTGGAACCTCTTCAACACGTACCTTGTCAGTGCACCTAATTTTCAACATCCTTCTGTAGCACCACATCTGAAATGCGTAGATTCTCCTCTGTTCCGGTTTTTCCACAGCCTGTGTTCCACTACCTCACAATACTGTGCTCCTCACGCACTTCCTCAGAAATTTCTCCTTCAAATTAAGGTCTATGTTTGATAGTAGTAAACTTCCCTCGCCTATGAGTGACCTTTTTGCCAGCACTAGTCTGTTTTTTATGCCCTTCGTTTTCTCCCCTTCATGGGATATTTTGCAGCCTAGGTAACGGAATTCCTTTACTTCATTTACTTCGTGATCAATCCTGGAGTTAAATTTGTTTGATATTCTCTTTTCCGCTACTTTTCATTACTTTCCTCTTTCTTAGATTTACCCTCAGCCCATATACTGTACTCATTAGATTTTCATTCCATTCGGCAGATCCTATAATCGTTCTTCACTTTTACTGAGGGCAGCAATGTCATCGGTGAATCTAATCATTCATATCCTTTCACCTTGTATTTTAATTCCGGTCTTAAATCTTTCTTTTATTTCTTACATTGCTTGCACTTCGTTCTGCGACTTCCACTCTTATTCTTCCCTCTTGTTTATTGTACATGTTGCACATTACGTGACTCTCCCAATAGCTTAACCATACTTTCCTACTACCATTTGACATTGTCGGACGCTTGCTCCAGCTCGACAAGTCCTATGAACATGTCTTGATTTTGCTTTAGTATTGTTTCCATTATCAACCGCAACCTCAGAACTGCCTCTCTAGTGCCTTATCTTTCGTAATCGTCCAAAATGGCCTGTAGTGGAGGCCTACTGCACTAGTTCAAGAGAGCGGGTGGTTTTCTTAGCATGGAAAGTGTTTCCCTTTACAGGAAGCCGCACCTTACAGCAAGGGCAATTAACGTTAACATCAAACAGCCAACGGATATGCCTGAATTCTCTTTCTGAGACTGGCAACCTGAAGGAGCTAAATGTTAAATAATTTCGTGAAGCCGATTTCAACTTTCAAATTTGGAAAGTTGACCGGCAGCTCTCGCGGGGTGCAGGAGGCAGTTATGTGCGTTCTGGTGCAGAGGTAGCGGTGCCGAGTGTGTTTCGGAAATGGTGATATTCAGTGATGGTCAGTGATCAATAAAACTGTCGACCCCGAGTGGAAAGTGTCTACAGACTTAGAAAATGCGTTTCTGTACGTTGGGGTAGGAACAGGCTTAGTCACTTGCCGGTTTTGAAGTTGAGTTCTGTGGTACAGAAGGCGTACAACGAATCTGTAGTAAGAAGCCGCATAGCAAAGTGTGGAGCCATTAGCTATCTGGATGTGTTGTTCAACGGACTGGACGATCTTGGCGACGTCTGTTAATTGTTCTTGCTGAGATCTTCATCTAAATATTGACCTGATGTAGAACTCTGTGCAATATTCTTCATTATTTCAACCTACAGGGTATAGGCAAAATAATGTGAAGAGTCATAGTAATGGGATGGCCGTGTCCGACGGTCAACAACGCATGTGAGGCACGTGTCGCGTTAGACTGTGCATGTTCAGTACGAACTAGGCTTGTTTACGAGTAATGCACACTTCGTATTTGCATTCAGAGGCCGAGGTCGACGTGTAATAAAAGACCTAACGGAGTTCCAAAGAAGGTAAATTGTTTGGCTCCCATTAGCTGGAGCATTAGTAACAATGACAGCCAACTTATTGAATGTTTCAAAAGCAACGGTTTCAACAGTCATGATAGCCAACACAAAACATTGGAAGACATCATCGTGTAAACGTAATACTAGGCGCAAATCGAAACTAAATATATGTAGATCATCGTACGCTAACACGAATTGTGTCAAAACAACACAAAACTACGGGGGCTAAAGTGATTACAGATCTCAATAGCCACCGTTGAGGCCCCGTATCTATCGACAATGTTCGCCGAGAACTCCATAAAGCGAATATTCATGGACGAGCTGCTGTACGGAAACCATTTGTGACGACAACCAATGCAAAGAAGCGTAAAGCATGGTGTCAGGAGCATAAATCCTGGACAGCTGATCAGTAGAAACACGTCATACGGTACAACGAGTAAACGTTTTCGTTATTTCCAATATCGGGCCGGGTTTACATCCGCAGAACGACAAAAGAAACCTACAATCCTGATTGAGTGATTCCAACGGTTAAGCATGGAGGTGGAAGTGTGATGGTGTGGGCAGCCATATCGTAGTATTCTGCTGGTCCCATCATTACTCACAAAGGCCGCGTAACAGCCTATTACGTGAACATTTTAGGTGATCAGATGCAGCCCATAATTGAAATATTGCTCGCCAACAGTGCCATATTTCAGAACGATAATGTACCGATGTGGTAAGTCGTGGTATGAGGAGCATGCAACTGCACTGCAGCTTCTTCTCTGGCCAGCACAGCCCCAGGACTTGAACATTATAGAACTCTTACGGGCGGTATTGGAGCGCAGACTCCGGAGCAGATTTCCACCTCCCTCGTCACTACAGGAGTTAGAAGATGTTCTGATCGAAGAGAGGCTTAACATTTCACTGTATAATCGTTATATGCCAGAATCCCAAGAAGAATCGCAGCTGTATTATGGGCTAATGGAGGTCCAACCCCTTATTAATAAACCATTCCCAAGTAAGTACACGTGTTCGCATTGTTTTGCCTATCCCCTGTACACCCGTCAGACTCCGCTTACTTTACTCGGGCTGAGCTCTTCCTCAGCAACTTTCATTACCACAGTGACAATACGTCCTACCAACCACTCCGTTCTTTAGTCATGTTGCCTTCAAAATTGTTTTTACCCTAATTTTCCATTTCGAAAGCTCCTATTCCGTTCTTGTCTGAACTGTTTACCATCCTTGTTACATTTCTATACAAGATTACACTTCATACGAACACCTTTATAAACTACTTCTTAACACTTGAATTGAATTCTTTGTTAACAAATGTCTCTTTTTTAGAACAGCTTTTCTTGCTATGTCCAGTCTGAATTTTCATCCTGTCCACTTCAGCCATTCTCTGATACTTTGCTGCCCACTTAGCAAAACTAATAGCTTGATTTTTGTATCTCATTTCCTAATCCAGTTCTATGATCATCAGTTAGTTTCATTCGACTACGTTCGATTACCTTTGTTCTTCTTTTGTTGTCGCTCATCTTAAAACTTCTTTTCAAGATATTGTCGGTTTCGTTCAACTGATCTTGCAAGTGTCCTGCAGTCTCTAACAATTTCTGAAAATCTCAAAGTTTTTAATTCTCTTTTTTTCAAAATTTTTCCTTGTTTTCCTTTACTGCATTGTCAATTTAATTAAATAATACTGGCGATAATCTATAATCCTGTCTTTCTCCCTTCTCAACTACTGCTTCCCTTGCATGTCCTTTCAGTATTATAACTGCAGTCTCCTTTCTGTACAAGCTGTAAATAACTGTTCGCTCTTTGTGTTTTAGCCCTACTATCTTCACAATTTCAGATAAAATATTCAGTTTAAATCTGACAAAAGGTTTCTCTAAATCTACAAATACCATAAATATTGGTTTACCTTTCGTCTCCCTATCCTGTAAGTCAGGGCGGCCCAGATTTAGGCTCACATGCTGTGCCCGGGCATGAGTGCCAAGGAGCTGACTCGTTTCACATTTCCCGCGCCGCCATGCCACACTGTCTCTGCGCAAGGAGAAGGAAGAGGGGGAAAACTGCAAACGCACCGCGTTTAAATGGCAGTGAATCACACGGCATACTACTCGGTTTTATGTTTAACATTTCTCAACAACATAGGTCACAAACAAAACAAATTTTCTGTATCATTTAATTACTAATAATTTTTATCTAGCACCAACCATTGGCATGTGGACAGATACCGACAATTGCACTGAGTTAATTCTTCGAGACATTTAAGTCTTTTCATTATCTACGATAATGATGGAAACTAAAGAAATGAGGTAAAATTTGCGCAACAACTTCTACTTGAACACAGGTCTTCTTGCTTACGAGGGAGGTATGCTAGGCATTATACCATCACAGAATGTAGCTTTTATGCCTGTATCGGCTACAGTAGTCAAATTCCCAATGAGAGTAGGACTGTTACTGGGTGCCCACTCACTCGTGAGACTGAGGGGCTACTCGACAAATTCGCAGCGTTTCCCACGTCGAAAAACCCGACAACGACCGACAGAGCAGTGTGTTGACTAAGGGCACCTCCACTCCACACGTGATGACGCCATTGACGGTGGATGACACGGCGGTCGGCAGGGCCTGGTTGGCCCATGTAGAGCCAGAACGCGGAACGCAGTCTTTAAGTTAGCTGAAAGGCCTATGTTTTAACAAAGTTCTTATGTAGACCACAGCCCTTCAAAATTATTCATATCCTTAGTAGAGACAACCGTGACAAAACCATTCCACCCTGTATGAAAGATATATCAGAAAGTCGAAATACCCTCAGACGTCAAGGAGAGTGTAGTAATTCATATTCCAGTTAAGGCAGTGGATGACTTGTGTGAATTTACTTAACCATCAGTATAAAAAGTCATAGTCACAAAACACTGACTCGAATTAATTATGGGAAAAAGAGGTCGCAAAAGCTGCCTTCGTCGAAGATCAGTTTGGGTCCCGAAGATATTTAGGAACATGCGAGATGATACTGACCGCACGAGTTAGAGCAGGGCCGGCGAAGGCGTGCCAAACTTCACGAGTGTAGGCTGTGTGCGAGCCAAGGCCCTCCCTGTCACTTGACTTTGCTCGGTCCTTCTTGGAAGTACATGGAATAGAGCCATATTTCATTTAGCACTGCGGTGCGGCATTTTCCGCTCAGCAACTCTCTCATTTCGGCAGAATCGTGCTGTCAGCTCTGTTTAACCTTCGCCGTTTATTCGTATCAAGGATGTTCCCAAGTCCAGTCGCAATTATATAAAATGAATGAGAATGACCGAAGAGAGGGATGCGAATTCTCAATTCGCGTTAGCGGCCCGTTAATGTATATTTACTAAGAAACTGCATTACAGCATCACGCAGAAAGAATTTAAAGATCTAGTTGATAATGAAAGAACAAACAATCACAACGAACGACATACAGGATTCTTCATTGTTCTGTACATCAAAATGCATTTTGTGCTAAATTTTCTGACCTGGAGCATGTGATGAAACTCGTGGTGTTCTAACAGTAAAATTTCTGCAAGTAGCAAACATTATTCCATTTCCAGTTGCAACGGTTTTCAATGGAAATGAATGAAGAGTACGGAGACGTCATGGATTACAGACTTCGTATTTTAAATGTACTTAGTTGCACACTGCTCACATCAAGACATTGCAAGTTAACTTCTTTCTGATTTGACGGGGGATGTATTTAAAAAGGAAATTGCGTTATAGTAAGGACACATTCCGCCAAAGACAGTTCAGTTCCGTAAGATCACTGGCGTTCATGGAAACGCAAGGTTTGAAGAATTAATTATGGCCTTGAAAGAATTGCAGGTATAGTTTTATACAGATTTTTAGGACATTGTCAATCTTACATCTGCTTACGAGCTGTTTCCGAGACCGTTTGCCGTTTCAGTTGACAACGCCCCTGTGTATGAGTAGATGTAACTGGCTGACCTGAAAAATAGTTACAGCTTTAAAGACAAATCTGTTTACGTTGAAACTACCGAGGACTTAACATTGCTTTCCTCAGGAAGAGTTTCCAAGTCTCCATAAAGAGTCTGCAAAATTGCTACAATATTTCCATCGACATGTTTTTGTGAAAGACCTGATTTAGATTATGAAAATAAAAAAGGTACTATCACGTGGCAACTTGAGTGCGTAATTCAGTGAAATTTACGATAATGATGGAAGGTGAAGAAATGAATTAAAATTTTTAACATAACCAGCACTTGAACACAGGTCATCTTGCTTACTAGGGAGGTATGTTAGCCATTAACCCACCACACCTTTATAACTACTTTAGCTGCACAGACTACCCTCGTCCAACGCCCCACCTGACACAAACCTCAATTCACATCTTCAGCATATTTTGTCCTTCTTGGATCGTCACTATCACCGAGGCTCTCTGGTATTGGAATAGCACCCTAGGGTTGGGCATAATGGAGAAATCCTGTCTGTATCTCAGGCGTAAGTGTCTATAGATCTGATGTAACGAAATTGAACTTTGTATCATGGGCAGGACGTGAACCCACGTCTTCTTACTTATAAGACAGGGAAGCTAGCCATTACACTACCACAGCACTAGGCCTAACAGAGCTGCAAGGTCCACTCCGCTCTAGTGCGCTCTCTAATACAAACTTCAATTCACATCTTCAGCTTATTTTCCCCCTCTTCGATCGTCACTAATGCCTAGGGGAGCAGGCCCTCCCTGTCACTTGGCAGGGAGGGACTTGGCTCGCACACAGCCTGCACGCGCTGTAAAGGTGAAGTTCGGCACGCCTTTGCTCGCCCTGCTCTAAGTCATTCGGTCAGTATCGTCTCAAATGTTCCTAAATGTCTTCTGAACATCAGACTGATCTTCGACGCCGGCCGGTGTGGCCGTGCGGTTCTAGGCGCTTCAGTCTGGAACCGCGTGACCGCTACGGTCGCAGGTTCGAATCCTGCCTCGGGCATGGATGTGTGTGGTGTCCTTAGGTTAGTTAGGTTTAAGTAGTTCTACGGGACTGATGACCACAGATGTTAAGTCCCATAGTGCTCAGAGCCATTTGAACCATTTTTTTTATCTTCGACGAAGGCGGCTTCTACGACTTCTTTTTCCCATGACTTTTTATACTGGTGGTTAAGTAAAATTTACACTTGCCATCCGCTGCCTTAATTGGAATATGAATTACTATAATATTCTTGAAGTCTGAGGGTATTTCGCCTTTATGATATATCTTTCGTACAAGATAGAATGATTTTGTTATGGTTACCTCCACCGAGTATCTCAATAATTCCGAAGGGATGTCGTCTGCATAGGAAATCTGTTAAAACTTAGCCCTGTCAGCTAACTTAAAGGTTGAGTTCCGGGTTCTGGCCCTAGATAGTCCAACCAGGCCAGGCCGAAAGCCGTGTCATGCTCTGCCAATGGCGTCATCACGTGCGGTGTGGAGGGGCCTGTGGTCAACACACTGCTCTGTCGGTCGTTGTCGGGTTTTTGGAGCTGGGAACCGCTGCTTATTTGTCGATTAGCTCCTCAGTTAGCTTCACGAGGGAGAGTGCTCCCTGTAACAGTCCTCCTATCAAGAAAAAAATACCTGGCAGTCCTCGGAGCGAATCCGGGGCCTCTGCGTGGTACCCAGCTGCTCTGACTACTCAGATACTGACGCGGACAGGACATGCCACCTTCTGTTGCATTCTTTTTGTGTTATAATATTTCCCAATTCGTATTCTTCTCTTTCTGTACTGCTCTCTTCAAATTCAGTTCCCTTTACAGCCGTTGCATAACATATATATACAGGATGGTCCATTGATAGTGACCGAGCCAAATATCTCACGAAATAAGCATCAAACGAAAAAACTACAAGGAACGAAACTCGTCTAGCTTGAAGGAGGAAATCAGATGGCGCTATGGTTGGCCCGCTAGAAGGCGCTGCTATAGATCAAATGGATATCAACTGCGTTTTTTTTCAAATAAGAACCCCCATTTTTTATTACATATTCGTGTAGTACGTAAAGAAATATGAATGTTTTAGTTGGACCACTTTCTTCGCTTTGTGATAGATGGCGCTGTAATAGTCACAAACGTATAAGTACGTGGTATCACGTAACATTCCGCCAGTGCGGACGGTATTTGCTTCGTGATACATTACCCGTGTTAAAATGGACCGTTTTCCAATTGCGGAAAAGGTCGATATCGTGTTGATGTATGGCTATTTTGATCAAAATGCCCAACGGGCGTGTAATATATATGCTGCTCAGTATCCTGGACGACATCATCCAAGTGTCCGGACCGTTCGCCGGATAGTTACGTTATTTAAGGAAACATGAAGTGTTCAGCCACATGTGAACCGGCAACCACGACCTGCAACAAATGATGATACCCAAGTAGATGTTTTAGCTACTGTCGCGGCTAATCCGCACGTCAGTAGCAGACAAATTGCGGGAGAATCGGGAATCTCAAAACGTCGGTGTTGAGAATGCTACATCAACATTGATTGCACCCGTACCATATTTCTATGCACCAGGAATTGCATGGCGACGACTTTGAACGTCGTGTACATTTCTGCCACTGGGCACAAGAGAAATTACGGGACGATGAAAGATCTTTTTGCACGCGTTCTATTTAGCGAAGAAGCGTTATTCACCAACAGCGGTAACGTAAACCGGCATAATATGCACTATTTGGCAACGGAAAATCCACGATGGCTGCGACGAGTGGAACATCAGCGAGCTTGGCGGGTTAATGTATGGTGCGGCATTATGGGAGGAAGGATAATTGGCCCCCATTTTATCGATGAGAATCTAAATGGTGCAATGTATGCAGATTTCCTACGTAATGTTCTACCGATGTTACTGCAAGATGTTTCACTGCATGACGGAATGGCGATGTACTTCCAACATGATGGATGCCGGGCACATAGCTCGCGTGCGGTTGAAGCGGTATTGAATAGCATATTTCATGATAGGTGGATTGGTCGTCGAAGCACCATACCGTGGCCCGCACGTTCACCGGATCTGACGTCCCCGGATTTATTTCTGTGGGGAAAGTTGAAGGATATTTGCTATCGTGATCCACCGACAACGCCTGACAACATGCGTCAGCGCATTGTCAATGCATGTGCGAATATTACGGAAGGCAAACTACTCGCTGTTGAGAGGAACGTCGTTACACGTATTCCCAAATGCATTGAGGTTGACGGACATCATTTTGAACATTTATTGCATTAATGTGATATTTACAGGCAATCACACATGTGTTCTCAGAAATGGTAAGTTCACAAAGTTACATGTATCACATTGTAACAACCGAAATAAAATGTTGAAACGTACCTACGTTCTGTATTTTAATTTAAAAAACCTACCTGTTACCAACTGTTCGTCTAAAATTGTGGAGCAGGTAGTACATTTTCTAGTAGGTCTGTGGAGCAGGTGGTAAGTTGCGTAACTTTCCCCGCTCGCCGCTCATCGCCAGTAGTGAATGGACTCGGGGCCGCGGCCGTGGTCACGACTCTGGGCGAAGCAACGGCAGTTCCGAGGACGGACGGTAAGGAACCTTTCAAGTGTCACAGGGTTACACTTTTGCATGTTGTCACAGTATTTCTGCTACAAGATTCCCTAACTGCAGCCCACGCTAGTACTTTTCCCCTGTGTTTTTGTGTGTATTTTTGTTCGGCAAAATAGTGACAGCAATTTTCGTAGACAACGAAGACACTTCTCTGATCCATACATGTATTGAATAGTTGTAAGGGTACTTGGTCAGTCAGTGCAGATGAAGAACGTCGCTCATCCGATACAGGATCCCCAAGATCGAGAGTTGTTCCGCATCGATTACTGAATCCGTTCTTCGAGACTAATATGCAGTCAGGTTCATGGTTTATGGCCTACAACAGAGCAGTCCCCTTTCTCTCGGTTAGGATATGTCAGTGAAGTCTGAGACACTCATTTTACACACGGAAAAACGTGAATTTACAGTTCATTGTGGAAGTGTGGCCTCCTCTGTACTCTAGTAAGTTGTGGTATACAGACTGGCTTGATGCAGCTCTGAACGCTATCCTGAGCAAGCCTATTCATTAGCTTGTTTACTTTAGTCAAGCGTTCGTATTCGCTATAATTTTCACCCAGCACGCCTCCCTTCATTACCATATTAATGATTTCTTCACTTCTCAGGATGTCATATTAACTGATCTCTTCTTGTAGAAGAATTTTCTCACGAATTTCTTTTCTCGCTCAATCGATTCATGACCACCTCACTCATTATTCAGTCTAACCCCCGGCCTTCTTCTGTAGCACCTTATATCAAAACCTTTTATCTGCTTCTTCTCTGAACTTCATATTCTACTCGTTTCAGTTCCACACAAAGCTACACTCCGCATAAGTACCTGCGGAAAAAAAGTTTCTAATTCTTAAGTTCATATTCGATGTTCATTTTCAGAAATGCCTTACTGACTGTTGCCTGTAGGCACTTCATATCTCTCTATTTCGCTATAGTCAGTTCTTTTGCTGCCCAAATAATAAAACCCACTTATTACTTTTAGTATCTCATTCTCTGGTCTAATTTCCTCACTACCACCTGATTTAATTACGCTGCAATAGCATTACGATCGTTTGATTTTTGTTGATGGTCATCTCACAACTTCTTTCTCAAGACACACAAACCCCATTAACCTGCCCTTCATCTCATTTGAATTAATCAACTGAATCATATATCCCATGTTATTGGCTAAGAGCAACAGAAAGAACATTATACCTGAGTATAAAGTGTATTTCAATCAGCGGTCACGAAAACGTTTTATGGCCATACCAAATTCAACTGATTAATCATTATCAACAGTCGCTAAATCTTTCTTAAACGATGGCTGCGTCAAAGCATGCTACGAGGAGCATGAGTCCTCTAAGAGGAGCCTAATAGGAATGTTTCTTCCTAGCGTTTCTTGACGCAGCCATGACTAAGAAGTGTTTATCAGCTATTGATAATGACGAGTAAGCCGAATCCGGTAAAGGCTTTAAACAATTCATGTGAACGTTGATTGAAATAATCTTTATTAATTAGACTCAGTGTTACACCCCAGTCTTTCTTCGTGTTTTCCCTACTTTTGACTTATTTTTATGTGCTGCAATACACTCCAGTGTATAAGATGAATAAGCGGATGCTTCTCTTGGGCGATTCCTTTGATTACGCCGTCCTCAATTTCCGCTTCCATTTTCCTCAATCGTAGTTAACCCTTAGTCTCTAATTACCTTTACGTCGACAAGATGAGAAAACTATGACCTCCTCTCCTTCCTTCCCCTTCTTCTGTAGACAATAGCGAATGAATTATCCACAAACAAAAAGGGCGGTTACAACTCCCACAGATGTTGGAGTCTAAAGTTTCATAATTGCTGGGTCATTGTTCGTTACACAGTTAATAAAGCAGCAATATTCATTCATTATTTGAGCTATGTGCCTAGCTTTTTATGAGAGAATCCGAATTTAATAAAGCGTCTATGAGCGATCCACCTCTACCTCTCCTGCCGTAATTCTGCGTTTGTGTTACTAGATACTGGAAGCTGTAATGTAACGCTGATTGCCATTCCAGTATGTTCCCAGTGCAGGAAATGATTAAGTGACGTCTATGTTCTGTCGAAAATACTATTCTCTCGTTGACTGCAGGGAGAGTAACATAAACATTCACAGTGCACGCTACTTCGCATTTATAAACTGCATTACTTGAGCAGCAGCTTAAAGCGACGGTGAAACAAGTAGAGAGTCCGTCTAGAAGGTAGTCTCATAGTCCAAGTAAAATAAAGTAAAATAATTAAGAAGTGATTTCTTTCTCACAACTTATACGAGGGAAAGGAGAGACCAACTGAAACATCTGCGAATCAATACTTGATATATCGGACGTAGTGGCTCTAGAAAGCTTTTTTTGACAAAAAGGAACATATGAAAAACAGTAGCATAAATTGCTGATAACGTGTAAGGTATGTGTAAGATATTAACTGAAATTAGTCAGATGGAAGAGAAAATAGTGAAATAAACGAACACTTATAAAGATAGCAAAAATGATGTAGTCTTGCCTTTTGCAAAGAGACAAATTCGACCATGATCCAGATTTCACGTTAATCTTTGGAGATCTCTTTAACTACCTAGGTGAATAACTCTCAGGTCCATGAAAGTAAAATGCTTCCCACCAACAAAGTGAACATACGGAGTACAGCACAGCCTTGTTTCACCTACATTCAGGACTGTGGCGGCTTTACTTTCTGACGTACTTGATATCTGGTACACCTCACTCAGCGATATAAAAGCAGTGGGAACTCACTGGCATGTATCGAGAGAGAATGACAATGGATTCGATTACGCACTGAGTTTCGCTGAAATCCCCGCCTGCCTGTATTTTACATTCTCTGGTTTCATAAAGCTCTTAAAGAGAGTCCCGGGATCACTTGTTCTGCAAGGCTGTAAGGTGGCTATAATTTCGCACCTTACAAGCACTCATCCACATACTTTGCCGTGTACTACAACAACAATTAGATATCTTTTGATAGGCTGTACATCGTATATATTAATATTGAAAGGAGACGGACATTGTCACGTTCTACTTGTAAATAATTGTTAACGGTTATTGCGTGAAAGGTGACGGAGTGTCTTTATTATAAAAACGACGTAATGAATGATTGCCTATACTAGTAGAGGTTGGAGATAAAACAGCAGGCAGAACTCAAGCTCTGGGTGGAAGGCCCGCACAGGTGTTAGTCCCGCTTAAAAACAGGAAGTAGCTAGACGGACGTCGTGGCACCTGAGCTCCGGAGCACAATAGGGTGACGGCCGGCCGCTATTGTAGTAGGGCTGGAAGGATAACCGGATAATACTTTCGAATTCTGCAAATCTTGGACGCAGGTGAGACGAACAAAGAAGCAGCACCTCGGAAACCACACAGGTTGGGTTATTTGCAAGGATTTTTACTCAGAAGCGTACCATTGTACGAGTATAGGTTTTTACGCACTGGATGACAAAAGACTAAAATATGGTTCGTCGGCATTCGGAATAACCTGTAGAGAGGAAGAATATTCCGTGGTTTCGGAAGTATGATTCGTTTTCGGAATTACGATGGTGGGGAGCCGAGCCTTGCTGGGAAGCCAGCGGTGGAGAGACGTGGTCTTCCATTGTGAGGGCTATGGATGACGGTCGCTCGATATCAGCTTTGTTGGTACAGACGGACTTGCTGTCTTTGCTCTCAGGAGAGTTTATAGCTAGAAGTGTTAGGCACTGTACTGTTGCGAACCTATACGATTCTGGGCTTCACCTCCGGATTGGAAGTCGTTGTGGAGTACGCACGGTACAGTAATTGAGAGCACTTCCTCTGCCTATACATACGTTGAGACGTTATCTGAACTCCGTCTTTGTGCCTGGGAGTTCGCCTTCCTCGTCTGTAGAACACAGAGAGGAGAATACAGTATTAGAGTATATTAGTCAGAGGACCACCTTCTGCCTTCCTAGTGTCTGAAACAGTTTATTTGTGGCTGGAGTTCTTCCGTCGTCACAGACGAGTACGAGAACCATCACGTCGACGCACCGGACGCAGTACATAGGGTGATATCGCAAATTGCTTCGGCTTATTAGGGCTATAAAGCTAAACAGCTGTGATCACGCTAGTTTATTTCCACTGAGGTTCCACACCACCGTAGGTCGTCTTTGAAAGCAGTGTCTTCTAGTGTTTGGTACGTGGATGCTGTCAGTCATTTCGCGTTATTGGTATTAGATCGCACAGTCATAATAAGGGGCAGAGTTGGGCAATTCATTAATAATTTTACTTAGGAAACGCAAACTTAGTAATATAAAGATTTTTCAATCTGCAATAAATATATAAGCAGGAACATCGTTTATCATATAGTAGGAGTAGTTGCCTTATTATTCATTTATGTTTAGATTGTAATTTATAGAATTAAGAGATCCTAAGATCTGCCCAGATGTTCATTTTAGCGTTTACTATTTTCCGTTGCGCACATTCATTTTACACCCGCCACGAGTAGCATCTTGGAAGGCTAAAATCGACTTCCTTCCCCACCTTACTTTTCCTAAGCTATTGTTCCGTCTCTAATGCCACGTTGTCGAAAGGAGTGCAAGTTCTAACGTACGGATGCATATAACGAGCTCCTCATCCAGGCATTGAAGACCCAAAGTATGTCGATTGGCCGCCGAGTCATTGTCTGCCTTGCAGCGTCATACAGATGCTGCATAGAGGGGAAAGTGGTCATCATGTAATTCTCCCGTCCATTTTGTCAACTTTACCGATGACGCTGCCGCAACTTATCGTTCATATAGCTCCTCAGTTGCCATCAAGATTCGGGGCGTATCCATTACCAGTCGTGCGGCCAAGGAGAAATCTTCGGCAGTTTCTGGAATTGAACCCAGGCCTTCTGTATATCAACTACCCATGCTAACGAATCAGCAACGAAGGCGGACTACAGGAGTAGATAAGAGAAAAACATTGAGTTTTCTACGACTTGTAATCGTCAGCAGCAGCTAAAGGTTATTGTCGAGAGCTTAAGCCGTTGCTCTGGTTTCATGGGAGAGAAGACACAGTACATTTTGTAGACTAGTATGTCTGCGCTGATTGAAAACTGGAAATCGTTAGCTATATGTATCTTACATCTGAAATAGAAGCAGAGTTCTGATTAGTCTAAATAAACGTGCGGAATCAAATATCTTTGGCCTATATCTGCATCTCAGATGAAAGAATATCCATTCGATCAACTCATTAGTTAATAAAGCCCTATGGGTCAATGTGGAATCGTGGCTTAGAGAAAATATTGTCACTTCCACCACATTATGAAAGATCTCACTGTCAGCAGCAAAGAAAAATAATTCGTCTTGTCCATAAACAGAATCCAGTAGTTGAAGACGAAACACTCTGCATAAGAAATGGGTTATTAGCAAGCAGTAACAGTTGTTTTGAATAGATCACAATAACATAACGACTCGTATATTGGCCCAAGTTGTATCTATGATGCAAGTGCGAGGGGCGTTCTGTAAGTAACGCAACTCATTTCTTTCACCGTCGATTTCGGTCGAAAAATGCAAAAGTTGTTGTGGGACATTGTGAAATATTCGCGCTTCAGCCTCTATAGTTTCATGAACTTCCTACAGCTGGTGGACCTATACGTACACATCAAAATTGTGTTTTTAACTAAGGTACGTTCCAAGCAGAGAACTGTCATTGAGTTTAATTTAACGGAAAACCAGAGGATCGCAGATATTCATAGGCGCTTGCAGAATGTTTACGGGGACCTGGCAGTGAACCAAATGCGGTCAGTCGTTGGGCGTGAGGTCTGTCATCATAGCAACAGCGTCTGCTAACCTCTCCGATCTCCCATGTGCTGGCTGGCTGGCCACGCACAGCTGTGACTCCTGCAATGTGTTAGTCGCCACAAAAACACAGACGGAGTTCTCCTTCTCCATGACAACGTAAGGCCTTACAAAAATCTTCGCACTCGAGAGGAGCTCACAAGATTTCATTAAACGGTTTTTCCTCATCCATCCTATAGCACGGATCTCGCACCTTCTGACTTCCATCTGTTTGGCAAAATTAAGGATACACCCCACTGGAAGCAATACATGGATTGTGGGGAAGTTATTAATGCATCAAAATGTTCGTTCCAATTTCGACCAGTAGAATGGTACTATGCGGGTATACAGGCCCTCCCAGTAAGGTGGCATATGGCTGTTGCATTGAACGTAGATTATATTTAAAAAAGAGATATTTGCAGCCAAAATAGTGGAGGATAATATAGTGTACTGAAATACTGAAAAAAAACAACCTTCTTTCAGAAAAAAAGTGTTGCATTACGTACTAAACGCCCCTCGTAATTTGAGCAAACTGTAATAACTAATATTAACAGGAGTCATGAAAATCGTGATTGCTCACTACTCGCCATTAAAATTGCAACTCCATGTAGGCAACAAATGTCAAATTGGGGATAAAATGTGTAAAATTCTTAGATACGCAAATGATTAACATTTTAGTGCGACCAAACAAAGCAGGTAAGAGTAACGCGGACCTGGATCAATAATGCTCACACTGAGAAGGTAGACGTGCAATTCAATCAAGCAATGAGTATAATAACGGAATGTATTCGGAGTACAAAAACACTATGGCTTCCTGCTCTCAGCAGCACCCCACATCCAGCCCCAAGAAGATCGAAAGCTTTCCTGATAGTCTGGGGCAACATTCACAAGAATCCTCAGCTGCCCATTAATCGAGATACCGCGCAAGCAGAACACTAACGTTTGAAGTCAAGAAAACTGATGTGGTGCACAGCAAACAACTTTGTCGTGCCTTCTTTCACTGTCAACCATTCGTGCAAAATCCAATTGCAGCAGTCATCTGTAGTCAACAAACATCTAGTCGAGAACCCTTCCTTTTGGTGAAAGGACTTGATCTCGCCAGACGTCGATGGAGGACCAAGAGCCCTATTGGAACAGGACAAGGCAGATGTGATCTATTTAATGCTCAAGGGGGGCCGGGCTGGCTCAGAAAATTACGATTGCGGCGCCTCCTTACAGTTATGCAGCATAGCGTTGCTGACTGGCCTCTTGGAACATACGAAGAAACAATAATGGACATTCACCACGTATCGGATGACACAATCGCATGGATCTGAAAATTATATTTGGAGATGTAAGATTGTACGAGATCGTAATTGTTCTCATTTGTCGACATGTATTGTATATATGTTTTTGTTTTCATCATGCTACATATAAATAAATACGACAAAACTGGAAACCTTGTCTTTTCAGACGAGTCCTGGCTCTGCACACAGCATCACTATGGACTTAACCATGTGTGATGATATACGATGTCATTGTTAACCCAACATGACTACCTCTGGTTCGCTTAGCTGGTACATCATCTGTTAGATTTCTGACGTAGTAAGGGCAATGTGGGTGTTTAACTGTTGCCCTGGAAGGCGGTTTTCCAGATTTTTCACCCACTGAAAACAAATGGTCACGGGTTGACAAACGACTCGCACCCTACAGCTTGCTAAATAACAATTCTGGTGAATTCTGACGCAAAGCTGAAACATCATGGAATGACAAGCCAGTCTGACTCTACGCCATATTAGAGCCTGAGGTGGTAACGCAGAGTAATAAATTCTACACCTTGCATTCTCCCGGGTTACGTAAAAATCTGATGCTGCGTGTTTCTTGCTATACAATATACGCATAATAAATACAATTGTGTTATTTATTACCCTTCCTCGTGTCACAGATTTAACGGCTAGCAGTGTAAATAAAGATATTTGTCACAGTTCATCAAATCATTCACTGAGTGAAATAAATTTGCAGCTATGAGATTTAACAAAAAATGAGAACAGTCGAGGACTTCGTGACACGGTTCAGTTAACGAATATCGTGGAAGGGAACCACAAAGTCTGTGGCTGCTGCTGATGGCTGATGAAGCTCTCTTAGTGCGCTCTGTGAAGCAGAGACAGTATATTAATCTACAAGGAAAATAGACGTCAGAATTCAACTAGCTGTACCCAGAATGGACTGCAATGTCTGTTTTCCTTTCTATGTAGTTACAACTATAAAAGAAACACACATTTACATGCACAAGATATATAAAATACAATGAATCTTGTGTATTGAATTTGTACAAATTGATCAGTTGTTGTTGGATGTACAATATTTCCGTCTTCTACAAAGTAAATAATCTTTTTCGGCTGCCCCACTCGAAGCAATAACTGACCGTGTGAAAAGCGTTGGCTTTCCAGATTTAATCCACACACTTGAAGCGACTGACTTTGTGGCTTGTTGGTGGTCATTGAAAATCCAAAACCAACGGGAAACTACCGTCGATTGGAATCAAATAAGAGACATTTCGTGCCTCACACTTTTACAGCATTCCGAGCCAGATAATTATATATCATTTTATTCCTGTTTTATACTGAAGAGCCAAAGAAACTGGTACATCTGCCAAATATAGTGTAGGACCCAGCGAGCACATGGCATGAACTTGACTAATGCCTGAGGTAGTGTGGGTGGGAATTCACACCATGAATACTGCAGGGCTGTCCATAAATGCGCAAGAGTACGAAGGGGTGGAGATCTCTTCTGAACAGCTCGTTGCAAGGCATCCCGGATATGCTCAATAAACCTTACTTCTGGGGAGTATGGTGGCCAGAGGAAGTGTTTTAACTCAGGATAAAGTTTCTGGGGCGACTCTGTAGCAACTGTGGACGTGTGGGATGACGCATTGTCCTGCTGGAATTGCCCAAGTCCGTCGGAATGCACAGTGAATACGAATGGATGCGGGTAATCAGACAGGATGCTTACGTACGTGTCATCTATCAAGAGTCGTATCTAGGCGTATCAGGGGTCCCATATCACTCCAACTGCACACGTCACACTTCATTACAGACCCTCCACCAGCTTCAATATTCCCCTGCTGACATACAGGTCATGGATACATGAGGTTGTCTCCATAACTGTACACGTCCATCCACTCGTTATAATTTGGAACGAGACTCGTCCAACCAGGAAACATGTTTCCAGTCAACAACAGTACAATGTCGGTATTGACGAGCCCAGGCGAGGCGTAAAGCTTTGTATCGTGCAGTCATCAAGCGTACACGAGAGGGCCATCGGCTCCGAAAGCCTATATCGATTATGTTTCGTGAATGGTTCGCACGCTGACACTTGTTGATGGCACAACTTTGAAATCTGCAGCAGTTTGCGAAAGAGTTGCACTTCTTTTACGTTGAACGATTCTCTTCAGTCGTCGTTGGTCCAGTTCTTGCAGGATGTTTTTCCGGCCGCAGCGATGACGGAGATTTGATATGTTACCGGATTCCTGATATTTATGTACAGTCGTGAAATGTTCGTACTGAAAAATCCCAACTTCATCGCTACCTCGGAGATGCTGTGTCCCATCGCTCGTGCGCGGACTATAACTCCACGTTCAAACTCACTTAAATTTCGATAACCTGCCATTGTAGCAACAGTAGTCAATCTAACAACTGCGACAGACACTTGTTGTCTTACGTAGGCGTTACCTGTTTACATACCTCTGTATTTGAATACGCATGCATATACCAATTTCCTTGGCTCTTCAGTGTACATCTTTGCCACCCTGACCTCCACCCACTCCCAACCATAATAGGGGTACTTTACTCCGACAGTATTTTTATACAAATGATGAGTGATGTATACACCAAATTTGGTGAAACTTCTCCAGGAGTGGCAGAGCTACGTTTTCACGTAAACTTTTCACCCAAAACCCCCATTCATAGAGTTGCTGTGAATGTCTTGCTGTCACGGTAAATTTTTACAGGTATCAATAAACACGTGATTCAGTATTGGTAGAAATTCCTGCAGGTGTTACAGAGGTATGCTAAAATGTCACTTTGCACACCCTTCCCATCTCCAACGCTAGGGGTGAAATGTCATCATGAGTGTCATCAATAAGTCTTTTGGACGTCAAAACTATGATCTGATACTAATCTCGGTCGTTATCACAACATTTAATGAAATTGCTTCAGATCTTCTTGAGTTAACCGTGAATGTCAACCCTCCACATTTCCCCCCCCCCCTTCCCACTGCCACCCTTTCCGGTGGCAGTTGCTTCTTCCCCCACAGAACAATTTTCGGAAGTGTGCACAACAACTGACCAAAGGTTCATTGCAATCGGATGAGTGATATAGGAACGCATAGAAGACGAACAAATTAACATTCTTTTCTGTGTACTACATATGCTTCACCCAGGACTATCAACTAGATACGTGTAAGGTATCGCAGCATTTGCACTACTTTCATTACAGATACACTTTACGTATCATCGTCTTTAACTTGACCAACGCGGCCTACCACTTGAGAAAGATGATAACGCCAAAACCTCCTCCTTGAATAACAATTGTGGGTTGTTACGACACAGCAGCCTTCCTCCGACGCTACCACTTTTTGTTTTATGATACAAGAGTGGTGATCCTGTTTGCCTACATGAAGGAATACTCTGATAGCGGCATCGGTATTTGTCTTATTAATGGTATCATGATTTTCAGATTGGACGTTTCTGTAGACATTGAACAGTTACATAGCATGTAGTGTCACATATTGCTTTCAGTGTGTAGTTTACGTGGTGTGACATTCGCTTTGTTCATTAGCCTAGCTCCCATATCTTTTTTTCCTCTGTTTTCTCAGCATAAAAGTGTCACTAGTATGCGACTTGGAGACTAGACTCTTATATATGGAACAAGGTTCTTGGCCCTCAACAGTAACGTGAGCTTTTGATACACTGGCTATAGTATTCTTTGCTGAAAGATTACTTTTTTTTACTTTGGGTATTTGTAAACTGAATTTTTACAAACGATTGGATTTTATTGCATTGACTTCTTGCTCACTACATTATCCTTTGTTTCCATTCCAACATCTCAAAATTTATTTGGTGCCGCCTAGACTACGTTAGTATCCATGCCAAATTTTCCTTCTTTTTATGTGTAAGACTATTTCCTTCGTTTTCAGGCCGTGACGAAATGTATCTCAGTAACTATAAAGCGCTATGTAAAACACATTGGTGAATGAAAGTACGTCAACAACCCGTGCATAATTTTCTCTCAGCGCACAAAACTGCAAGGACCTGTGAGAGCGATGTCAGATCAAGGCTGAGTGAGTTTAGTAGAGTCATATTTATTGCATGTTATTTGTAGTAACTGGATTGCAACAAAAATTTCAGTGGTGCATGACTTTCAGAATTTTAAATACGTGGAACCAGGAAGCAGATGCAAGTAATTAATACGATATTTAGCTATTTAGAAAGGGTAAAAAATTAAATGTTGTCATCATCCTAGCTGCTTTCTCATTACGCCCAACTCGTCATACACTTGAAAGACTACCCAGAAACCTATATCTGAAACAAAATAAAGATTTATTTAGGAGGAGAGTAAAGTTCCTTGCCCTATCTATGCAGCGCTCGCTTCCGTACAATGACACATTATCCGATGCGGTTCCAAAGAGCTTAAGGGGACATTGTATGTCCTATGCTGCAAATGTTAAATTATCGAATTGTGTAATCCCTTATCTTGGTAACTTTTTAAGACACCAACATACAATTTTCCATACTTGTTGAATACACCTTTCTAGATACACTGAAATAGAGTTATCACTAAATTTGTATTGTGGGGCATGCTATTTTTTGTAAACACTCAATTTTTGACAGAATTTTGTAAATAAATAAACATAGAAACAAAACAACTCAGGGTATTTTAATTATTCTAGTTCCATATTTGTCTAATCTCACACTTGGCATGCTGCGAAAATTTCATGTCACTACCATCAGTACTTTTTTAGAAAACGGGTCATTTACTGCAAAAAAATGTAGTAAAGAGATATTGAGGTTTAAAACTTTTCTTATTACAAATTCTTATACAGACTTACATTACTGCGTCTTTTATGCACTAGAATTGCCCTGGCCGATTGTCTGTGTCTCCTTCAGTGTCACAACAGCCTAGTGTTTCCCTCCTCATATTCTTTCTTGCATCTTTTGTCATTTGCTGAGCAGCTAACTCTGCTTCACGTAGACGAAGCTCAATTATTTCCCACAGTCCTTTAGCTGTGGTCTGTCCAAATGTTACCCCTAACTTCTCCACAACCTTAAGTCTTTCATAGTTCCCACTATTAAAAGTTATTACAGCATCAGACACTGCTAACTTTAGAATCATAAGGCCAACAAATACATTTTTAGGCACACGGCACCACACTACATTATTGAAGCACTCATTCACATTCTGGGTCTTCTCACGTAAACACTTCTTTAGTAGCTCAGGATTTGCCAAATCTCTGTAAATAGGTTTGATTGCCTCCATTACTGCCATAGGAAGAGAATGTCACCCGTTTATTAGGTTACTTTCCTTTTTGATGCAGTAGGGGGCGTGGTCACTTCAGAAACATTATCGTGGTTTCCTTTAGAGCTAGCACACGTGTTTTCAAGTACTTCAGAAGAAAATGCAGGTCTCACATATCTGTTATCTGCAAATTTTTGTTTTCCAAAGTTACTTATGCGGCTTAGTCATTTTATTTACGTATAAAAAGCAATAGAAGTTATCTTACTACAAAAATTGCCGATAATCACACTACTTTCAACGAAAACTAGTATCAGAAACAAAGGACTGATTTGTTTATTCGTAATGTCAACTTCTCAGACGTAGCAGTAGGTACAAAACAAAGCAATTCACAGCCTTATTGAGCAGTTAACTCTGCTTCACGCACACGAAGCTCATCCAGTTGTCGCAGTCCTTTAGCTTCGTTCTGTCTAAATCTTACCACTAACTTCTCCAGAGGTATGACTACTCAACTGTGGCAGTATATGCGTAGCCGTGAAATTTGACAGCCACACGTCAACATTAAAAATATTATTTGAAGGTTTCACTATTGTCTGATTTTAATGTATTATATACCAAAATGTTCAGGAAAGTCCAAAGTAAATTATTGGGGTAGAAAACAGAAAATGTCAAATTTCACGTACAATGTACCCGTGAAACACCTTAACTTCGAGATAGTACGAGACAAAATTGACGAACACTTTGGTTTGTGGTCTTCAGTGTTGTAACTGGTACGCAAAGAAAGGACCACTGCAGCGGCCTGAGAACCTTCCTCCGGTTTGTGAGCATAGGACGGAGAGCCTGTTCTCGCACCACATTAGTTTAGTGTAACAATAACCGTTTTCTTGAACACTGTGACGGACGCTCGTTCATGTAAAATTCTCAACTTTAAGCCTAGTTGCAAATACGCAAGTGAGGCCTTCGCAGAAGTTTCACGTCGTAGTACGATTGAAAATTTTCTTTTGTGCTCTAATGACACTTCGTGTGTATTGAGACGGAAACGAAGTACATAAATCTTTGGTCGGATCTTACAGACAGCTGAAATTCAACATCCAGTTTTGGTAGACATCACTAGTGGTGCCATGCTGCGCAGGCGTGAACTTCTTTACACTGAGGTGACTGAAGGTCATGGGATAGCGATATGCACGCATACAGATGGTGATAGTACTGCGAACACAAGATATAAAAGGACATTTCATTGGCGGAGATGCCGGCCGTGGTGGCCGAGCGGTTGTAGGCACTACAGTCTGGAACCGTGAGACCGCTACGGTCGCAGGTTCGAATCCTGCCTCGGGCATGGATGTGTTTCGACGTCCTTAGGTTAGTTAGGTTTAAGTAGTTCTAAGTCTAGGGGACTGTTGACCTCAGATGTCAAGTCCCATAGTGCTCAGAGCCATTTGAACCAAGCCATTGGCGAAGCTGCCATTTGTACTCATGTGATTCATGTCAAAAGGTTTACGACCTGTTTGTGGTCACACGATGGGAATAAACAAACTTTGAACGTGCAATGATAGTGAAAGGGTACAGTACCGCCCGACATTGAAAATAGGTACAACATACTTCATTATTTTTGTCAGAACAACACATTTTTTTGTAAAATAACTAAATTTCAATTAATACAGCGAAGCCGGATACCAGTGTGGGAAGGAATGACAATTTATTTATTTAATTGATCACATGTGCACTCCCACAAAGTAAATCCCTACATCCAGTTTGGTGAGATCTGTGAAATGAATGAATGTATGGTCGTCTGCTAACCACAGATAGTGAATGTGAATATATGATCACCTTTGGGTCGATCCTTTGGCCACCTTTGGTGGGACCAAAGAGATGAAATTTACCTGAGCTTTGAGCACCTGAAATGTGGCTGACCAATACGGTAGCATGGTCTTCCCCCACCTCGACAGAGGTGCGAGATGACCTGGAGAACGGCCATTTTTCAGCACTCTGCCGCTGGATCTTGTGCTGTTAAGACCTTTTTTAGTTGTGCTCCGTAATGACAAAAGAGTGGAGACATGGTATGCATGTGGAATATTTAAGAGTAGTTTGAAATAATAATTTCTCTATTTCAGGAACTTTTGTGGGGACAATTACATGTCAGGCAGGTAATATTAATGGGATTGTAGTAATCTTCGGAAGTGACCAACGGTCACAATGAAACCGCGTGTAGCAATAAGTTGAAATACTTACGAGTGCTTAAGTTAAGCTGAATTACTAGCGTGTGTACCATAAGTTGAAATATTTAAGAAATGGCGTGTGCAGGACTTGAAATTAGAGACGAGTACTTCCACGTGGTGAGTACTGTGTGAGTCTCAAACTGTGTATGAGACAAAAGATAAAGAGAAGTACTCGTCCATGGTATCAGTTGAGGACTCGCGTGTGTGATGAATACGTTTTTAATATTACTTTGCGTGATATGATTCCGTGTGACGCTAGATTCAAACTCTGAGAGAGAAGCAAGGTGAGTCGGCCGTCTGTCCAGCAACGCCACTTGGCTTGCATTGCACAGGAAGACGTGCATATTTCTCCAGAGTTCATAGTAGGAAAGTAGAATTACGAAGTGGGGCAGTGTCGTGTGAAACTGGGATAAATATTAATTGAAGTGGGAAAGCTGAAAGTGATAGTGTTGTGACTATTTAGTGTTTTGTATTTCATGTCGTAGTGTGGTGTATGTCATGTAATTTGGGTATGAGTGGTTTGCATGGGAGAGTAGCAAGGTAGTTTCAAAAGATTAGTGGGTTATGCTTGTTCCTTCTGTACTGCTCGGTCTGGAGGATAGTTTCGTGATGATGATTGTGAGAGTCGAAGTGTGAGAAATAATAAAAGATCCACCATCCTATCCAGAAAGTGCACTGTAGCGTTAAATATTTACGAGACCATAATATAGAGATTTACCAATGTAAAGCCATGCCCACTGGGCGGAATTTCTCATGTGTTATTGTTGTAGGTTATAGAATTTGTGTGTTTAGGTTAGAGAATTTATCGGAATAAATAAGATAGTGAAAAGAAAAGGATTGGTGGACTTTTCCTTCGAATTGTATGTTGTCATAATGTCCCGAATTTATAATGTGTGCGCCATTCGTATTCAGTGCGGTGGCCACGTGTTGACAAAAGCCGTTAAATAAAAGACAAAAAGAAAATGTGGCATTGCCAGTGCGTAGTGTACAGTCAGAGTCCTGTAAATTACTGATAGTCAGATGCGTGTTTCCGTTGCCTATTAATCATATAGTAGGATAACTTGTAACTTAAGTGTGAGTACTAGAGTTCATGTTACTCGATAAATAAGAATGAATCCACTCGCTTGGCAGACCACTCATCTTGCAGGCCTGACTGCTTGATGCCACAGTATGAGCAAGGCATGTGGGTGCCTCTCAATAGGTGGTGCTAGATGATGGGACATTTCATTTCTGAAAACTTTAGGGAATTCAATATTCCGAAATCTACAGTGCGCCGAGAATACCAGATTGCGGACAGTACCTCTCACCGCGGTCAACGCAGTGGCCGACATCCTTCACTTAACAACCGAGAGCAGGGACGTTGGCGTAGTTGTCAGTGCTAACAGATAAGCAACACTGCATGAAATAACAGCAGAAATCAGTTGTGGACGTACGACAACCTTATCCTTTAGGATAATGCAGCGAAATTTGGCGTTAACGGTCTATGACAGTAGACGACCAATGCGAGTGCCTTTGCTAATAGCACATCGCCTGCAGCGCTTCTTGACTGGAAGCGGTTACGTTCAGCTACTTGGAGATCATTTTCCGCCATTCGTGGAAGTCATGTCCACAAACAAGGATGCAATTTTTATGAATGACGAAGCGCCACATCACCGGCAGACAGCTGTTTGCTATTGATTTGAAGAACATTCTGGGTAATTCAAGCGGATGGTTTGACCACCCAGATCATCGGACATGAATCCCATCGAACATTTATGGGAACAAATCGAGAGGTCAGCTCGAACATAAAATCCTGCACCGCCAACACTTTAGCAAGTATGGACGGCTATTAAGGCAGTATGGGTTAATATTTCCGCAGAGTACTTGAAACGAATTTAGATTCCTTGCTACGTCGAGTTGCTGCACTAAACCGGAAAAAAGGAAGTCAGACATCATATTAGGAAGCATCACTTGACCTTTGTTACCGCAGTGAATTCTTCGCGATTCCGCGTCCTCCATGCTACAAAAGGTGTGTGTGCAATGGTGGCTACTGTTGACAGGAAGAGGGAGACTTTGGGATTTGGGAAAGGTGAATGCGCTAGAGAAAGTGATGTCTTTACCCCGGTCAGCAATGCTATGCCGTAGTTTCACATTGCACCCGTAGTACACCGGAAACGTATGCAGTGCAATGTCGAAACGGAGTACATTAACTTTATTCACCATGTTCTCGTCGACTCAGATTGCCACCGTCTTTTTTAGTACATGGGTTGCGTGGTCGCTGCCGAGGCAGTGTCGTCCGGCGGCTATTTTGGAAGGTAGCAGAACTCTCTATTTACACTGTACCTATGCTGCCCTTCTCAGTTGTGTGTAACGTCTCTGTAGTGTACCAAAAACATTCAGCCTGAATCGTAACTAATGTTCCTTTTTTGTGGTAATCGGTTTCAGTCAAATATGCCCATCTTAAGCCCACTAACCCCTTGGGTGCGTGTGGAGCTGGCCCATGGAGCTGCTGTAAACACAGTAGCTCTGTGTACTGGCTTCACACGTCACCAACGAGTTTGCGGTCTGAAGATGGCCATCTTTACCACAATCAAATTAGTTGCGATGTAGACTGTCTGATTTTACTACACCATGTAAGAAGATCTTGGCACAGAAGAAAAAAAATTATGTTCTAACTTAACTTTAACACCGTGGTCATTAAAGACCATGTAGCAGTGAATATAAGGCAAGAAAGGAAAATATGGAGTAGTTTCTGTTTAGATAATCACTTGGATGGCTCTCTTTGTAAAATGCTGCTACTAGAGGAGCCATTTATAATTGTGACGGTACACTCCTTTCTTGATTAATTATGATACTAACAGATAGCATACTGCTAAGTGAACACTTAATGAATTACATTAATGTTTATACAGTAGTGAATGGCCTCTTTCACCATGATGCAAATTGGATATACTAAATAACTTGCTAGCTTACAACGAAGTAGTGTCATGGAAAACAATTAGAGTGATTAATGAACAGAAAACTTCGAGACACCTTACAAGAACAACCTCAACAGGATGTCAAGTGTTTCAGAACTTCGTAAAGGTCTAAGATCAGCACCTTTTGTGTTAGGAACAATAACCACATTTTAGTTGAAAATGTCAAATTATTGACTTAATTTTCCTGTAATCATCCACTAATGTCTTGTGACCTCATTTTCATGACTAACTCGTCATCGAAGAAGAAACTGTTTGTTGTGCTGAACCATGTTATAAGGACTATATGTGAGGCCCCTTCTCCGGCCGGTGTGGCCGACGGTTCTAGACGCTTCAGTCTGGAACCGCGCGACCACTACGGTCGCAGGTTCGAATCCCGTCTTGGGCATGGATGTGTGTAATGTCCTTAGGTTAGTTAGGTTTAAGTAGTTCTAAGTTCTAGAGGACTGATGAACTCAGATTTTAAGTCCCGTAATGCTCAGAGCCATTTGAACCACTTTGAGGCCCCTTCCAGAATCTCTTCTAGGCAGATTTTCAAACAGCCTCGCTGTAGTTTTACTAAGTTACCGAGTTTCCATCAAACAATCACAATCGAGATCGATAGTGTTATGAATATAATGCTGAAAGGATTAATGACCTACCCTACTCTTCAGCATTCCATAGTGTGACACAGTAATGAGTAAGGTGTTCAGCCATAAATATCTTTAATCATCTACTGCGTGATGTTTGGAATTTGATACACAGTGTATATGGGGGTAAAGCCCCGAAATTTTCAGTTTTTCTAACATTATGGTCAGTGAGTGGTAGCCTTACGCAAGATTTCAGATTGAAGTCATAAACTGGACTGTTACTTACAACCCATTCAAATTCCAGCTTTGACTATTAATTACAGAGACATGTACAATTTATAACAGAAAAAAACTGTGGGTTTTAACCCCACAAAATGGGGTAAAGCCCCGCACTGCGGATCTTTACTCTATTTGAAATAAATCAGAATGAAAAGGGATGACTGCAAAATAAAAAAAGAACGTTAAATGACCCTGTGTATTATTGTTCTACAGTAGCCAAGTTACTTCACACAATATTGAACTTAAATATCTCATAAATCTGAGCGTAATGCTTAAAAATACTCGTACAAAAATAATACTTTCTTCTCCACGAAAGGAGAATTAGTAGGATAACTTGAAAGAGTTCAGTGACTGAAGCCAAGTTATATAGGTATACAGCGCTGTTTATTAAGTTCTATGAGGGAGTTACTGCGTTATGTAATCGTGCTGCCTCCATTCCTAATGGGTTCGATAGTTCTATTATGACATCGACAGTTCCAATGAATGATTCTTCATGTGTGTTAAGAAATTTGTAGCCTAGGGTAATTTCGCCATTTTCTTATCTCTGGAGCGGCCTGCTGGGACGAGCTTCTTTGGATTAGTGGGTTCACCTTCATGAAAACATTTTGTTTGCAAATTCCCAAACTAGTTTTTGCTGTAAATCGCTGTTATCATTGGTCTTTTAATTCTGAAACAGTTAAAAAATTTTGATTACCGCAGTGAAACTCAGTTGATTTGAACGTGTAACTTGTGAATAGTTTCATGCTTATGTTCAATAACGTACTTATTTTATTCTCTATTTCTTACATGGCACCACATTTATAATTGTTGCGTTTCCTCATAGAGCATATCACCTGAAATACATGGTGACCATTATTAAAGTTTCAATTTTAATACGCTGTAGGAAGAGAACCACTACTCAGAATGGCGTTAAATTTGAACAGCATATTATTGACGTAGGGGGAAACGTAATAGAATGAAGAAATTAAAAATAATTACCAATAGATGGTGCTGCAAGCGTCCTATCGTAATTAGGGTCGGCTACAAATGACAGATGAATTACAACACAACGGCTATAGTTTGAGCTTCACCACACGTACGGTTCAATGTACATGACTTCTCTAGTCAACAGTTGTGGCACTATTTGTATCCCATCCGCCACGGAAAGGTCCTACTACATTGAATGACAGAAATGGGATTCTAACTGTCCCGAGACCAAAAACTGCATAAAAATTAATATGAGTTCGGTTTATAATTGTCCTGGGGCTAAAAACAGCATAAAAAGCAAAGTGACATCGGTTTTTAAGTATCCTGGGGCCATAAACTGAATGAAAAGCAAAATGCCATCGGTTTCTAAATATCTTGAGACTGGCGCAAGACGCGTTCAGTATGCTGTCCATCGTTCTCTGGCACAATCTGAAATCGAGAAACAGAGCATGTTCCACAACAGACTGGAGTTTCTCGGGAGGAGGGAGGGGGGAGAGAAGGGGGGGTCGTTCATAATGCGTTGTACAATGCATACCTTTAATTCAGCTTCGTTCGTAATTGGAGCACTGAACATCTTTCAAATGAGGCCGCAGCCGGAAGTAACACGAATTAATATAACGTGATCTAGACGTCCAGGTTGTAGGGAAATGACAGCTGAGAGTTCTAACATTCCCGAAATACCTTTGATGTAGCCACTTCATCGACATTGCAGTGTGCGGAGGAACGCCATCTTACATAAAAATGATGCTACCCACACATTCATGCTGTTGAAGGGTTGCAATGACGCTGGTGTCATAGTGTTTACCAGAGACGGTACAGATGAGAGGACCAGGACTCATCTCCTCGAACAAATGCGGTCCTACGATAATGGGTACCATCAATCTGCACCACAAAGTCACACTTGCGGAGTGAAGTGGTACCGGTTGATGTGCGTAAAGATTTTCCGTTGCCCATATTCTGCAATTCTGCGTATTGAGATGTCCTTGGAGATGGAAATGGGTTTCGCCTGTCCACAGAATATTCCATGGCCATTCATTATCCACATCCAGAGCGAACCTCTGTCTTGCTTGCAAGTCAGCAGGAAGCAACTGCTGAACATGGATGATTTTTTATGGATATCAATTAAGGCTATTTCGTAAGATTTTATGATATGCACCGTGCCCATAGGTATGTCCAATGTTAGGGTGGTTCCCCGTACACCGAATTTTTGCACACCGCCCCTCAACCCCTCCTGCACGACTGTGGCCACATCTTCGACACATGTCAGATCCTTCCCTCTGCCACATTACACTTCAAAAAACATGTCTTTTCGAATGTTATAATAATTTTTTCGAGGCCCTTAACAGACGTCAGACCAACGCCTTTTTCCATACCCTTTACTGTCCGGAACTTTTGCGGTAGTACTGGTGCACTGTCGTTTGTTGTAAAACAGCTTTACCCGAAGCAAACCGAGTAACAGCCGTGCGCCGCGCTTCTGTTGGTGTGCATATTCTAACGCTATTGGTCCATTTGTGTGTGTGTGTGTGTGTCTGTGTGTGCGCGCGTGTGCATGTGGTCCATGACGTTTCCATGCATCAGTAATATGCAGTTAAAATTTGAGTCTGAACAGTGTGTCTTTTTCTACAGTTTTGAATATGGAACTTTAGTTTTGGACACCCTGTGTTACCACCTGTAATTATTGAATGAGTGTCTTTAAATGCTTGCTATATTACGAAACTAAGTTTACGACTGTGATGGACCATTTAGAAAGCGTTAATAGAACAAAATACATGTCACTGACATGTTCGCCTCTATTTTCTAGGTGAATGCTTCGAAAAAGTAATTTGCATGCGTAACAGCGTAGTTAATAACAAAACTTTAACTGTGTGATACCGTAACTGTTAGCCTAGCGATCATTTATTTGTAATATATACCAATTTGCTACGTTTGGGTGATACTACACGTGTAAAATATGGTAAGAACATAATTGACGGGTCTAATAACATTTTTTGTTCGCGTTTCCGTCCCTGTTAATGCCATAGTGCCACTGTGTTTTACTGATAGCATTATTCATTGAGGCAGACGTTTCGCCAGACGAGGTGATGACAGTGGCATCTTTTTAGTGATGAGGTGCTAGGAGGTGGGTGGAACTGATTTCAGTGTAGCTTCATCAAGGGTGCGCACTGCAAAGGCAGAGTACAGTATATACATGGTGAATCCTAACATTGGGGTTACTGTCTATCTACAAATACGAGCTTCCCTAATGTCTCCACATTTGTTAAACGGAAATGCAGAGAATGTCTCCAAACTATCATAACCAACTTCGGGTGTGGTTCCTAGAGTCAAATCAAGGCAAAATATCCCTGTAAGCGTGCATTCTATAAAGCGTTGCTATTGAGGCACATGTGCTGCACAAAAATGTGTCAGCATGTTTCCGTACCGCGTATTTTCTTCATTGAAGTGACAGAATTTACATGAGACGACGTCATACACATACATGACATTCACAAATGGGCAATGTCGCTTCGAATTCTACCGTTTTTGGCTGGATTTTGGACCACGATTTTCCAATAATTTTGGGACAGTTGCCACTTATCAACACCAATTTGCACTCAGTATGTTATTATGTCCCTGTAGACGTTTTGGGCACCAGACTGTTACGTCTCCAAAGCTATTTTAACGAAATGCACACTCAGACATTAATTTTTTGGATCGGTGCTTTATATGGAGCTAGTTCGTGCTAAGCGAGTTCAGTTAATTGTTTGAACTAGTAAGCCTCGTATTCCTGTTTACATTTAATCTGAATAGATGAATGGGATGACTTCAGTATCAATGCCCTGAAAGTTTTCCCCTAGTGTACAAAGCTCTGTAAAAGAGTTGTGGCATGCATGTAGATTTGCACCAAGTATTTCGCAGCTGCGCTTGCAATTAACCAGATATTATTTTCAGTGCTATGTTAAGGTGTTTTCTCATTTTTTTTTCTTCAAATTGTGCTTTTCTTGTTATCGTGTGAAATACGTGATAATTATGGCGTATGAAAAACGGAACACTAGGCTCCAAAGTAAATTGAGAAATGATAGTGACGACGAACGTAGCTTATCAGCACCACCATGTAATGAATTAACAGACATTCAACGTAGTAATTTGGTAATTGTGCATAGGGAAATGGAGCGAGCGGTAAATAATGGCGTAGACAGTGAAACAATTAGTGAACAGGGAAGCATTATCGATCGATCGGTCGGCAACAGCTCGTCTGAGGATTCCGAAATGACAGGACGCAATCTTGCAAATACGGTAGATTCAGGTTTTACGTCCTCACCGTTTTCTCAGATAAGTAAAGACACATTTTCTGCTTTTCAAAATGCGAATATTGCCGGTTCAAATTCACCACCGACTAGCACTGAGGAACATGTTTCAGACACCAGTGGATTGTTAGTACAATTAATGCAACAAATGGGACAAAAGCTTCAAAAGTTAGACACAATGGGACAACACTAGAGACAAACACAGCAAGTGTTAGACGCAATGGAACAAAATCAAAACCAGTCACAGCAACAAATGGAACAAAATCAGAAACAAATTAAAGAAACACTTCAACAAACATGTGAAGATTTAACTACTGAGTTACATAACATCGAATCGAAATGTCAAAAAGTCTGTAATGTAAAAAAACTAATTTGTGAGCATTTTCAACCTATTTTTTCGCGGCATGAAAATGCATTACAGAATCACGAAGCAGCCATAAAAGAAATGCAAACTTTTTGCGGCATGAAAATGCATTACAGAATCACGAAGCAGCCATAAAAGAAATGCAGACCTCCATGTAAATCACGAGATCTTGGGGGCTAAAATTGACTCAGTTGCATCTACCGATTCGGTTATGCAACTTGCAAAAACTCAGGAAAACTTAAAGGACACAGTAGATACTCTGAAAATTGGTTCAGAAAGACCCATGGAGGAAATCAGTTCATTATCAGAGAAAGTAGTAGATTATCTACGAAGGTAGATGATAATCTGAATGACACAAGTCCGGTAGTCTTTAATGACACAGAAGAGTACAAACAAATTAGGAAATTCAAACAAAACCAGGATCGAATTAATACATAACACAAAAGAGAAATCCGGGAAGTACAAGATCAGTTGACACAGGTAATACAGGAATTACATATTTCAGAGGACACTCGCGCTCCAACATGGGAAGAGGGGCTTAGAAATACGATAAAGCCACAAAATAATAACAAAGGGCATTTCGGAAATTATGAAAGAAACTGACAAGGTGCACCGAAATTTGAGATGGAACCGCCGACACGTAACAATGACCGATATGCGACTAGCCGACATGGTGACTTTGACTATAAGCTGTTCATTACTACACGTAAATTCAAAACATTTAAGAACTCTCGCAACGACATTCATCCACAAGCGTGGCTTCATCAATTCTCTCATTGTTTTCCTCCCAACTGGTCATTAGAGCACAGATTAGAATTTATGTTTGGCTACTTAGAGAATGAACCAGCTGTATGAATGCGATCGGTCATTCACGATTGTCACAGTGAAGGAGAATTTTATCATGCCTTCCTCTCAGCATATTGGTCTCAAGCTACACAAGACCGAGTAAAACATAGCATCATAATGATGAAACATTTCGAACAATCTGAATTTTCCAGTCTTGTGAAATATTTTGAAGACATGTTGCACAAGAATCAGTATCTTTCAAACCCATACAGCCCCTCAGAACTCGTCTGCATTTGCTTAATCAAATTGCCTGAACATTTACGACATATTATTTTGGCAGGACGTTGCAAAGACGAAATTGAAGCTTTTCAGGGACTGTCACAAGAATTAGAAATTGACACTGACAATCGCAGGACGCGAAAACAGGAACACAACAATTACAGGTCACATCCGTCTCGATTCCGCGATGAAATAAATAATAACTGGACACGACAAGGCTATTCTTACAACGGAAATCGTGACCGACACAGACACCACCCGTATGACAACCGATTGCAGAGTAGTAATACTTACAGGGAAAGATCACCTCTCCACGGTAATGACTATGACAGAGACAATCAGGGAAACAGACAATGTGGGAACCAAAATAATTATTATCAAAGGAGACAGAATTACTTCAGACGCAACGGTCTACCGCGCAGTTACGATTCATGGAGAAATTCTCCACCACGTGACCGAGAAGAAAAAAATTACAGCAACTACCGACATGACGACAGACGATATAACCTTAACAATAGACCAGAATTCAATCAGAACTCTCGAGATTCAAACAAGGCAGGGCCCTCTCGACAAGGTGAATTTGTAGAAGTTAGATCTCCAAATCCCAATAACGACGTGCGCCAACAAAGAGACAGACAATGACTCGCACCGCAGGCAGCCAGGTGCGCCGGCTGGCTCAGAGAAAAATAACATAGACGCCAACCTTGAGAAAAATTTTAGCATTCCTTACCGACGCATACAACATGATAATTGCTTTGAAGTTGAAACTCTCCATACTAGGAAGGGTAAAGTATTGCACCACATTTCACATGAAAAACCGTTTATTGAGAGATAATCTGCTTTTTAACTTAGTCTTTGCCATAAAATCTTTTACTTCACGTTACTAGTACGCTTTGACACACTTAGAAACTGTTAACATGCAACAATGATTTAAAGCTAAGTATCCAGTCAAGAACTTAGGGAACTTAGACAGTAATTACAAATGCATTGTTATAGAGAACAGAAGATACAGTGTTATTGAGTGCTTATATTCTTGCTTATTAGATGCACGACTACGTAACGACTATAAGGCTTACATATTTAGAACATATACCGGCACTGCTAATGAGATTTTAAAGCAACATTTTGGTTTGCTTTAAAATACATTCTGGATTTAAAGTACATTCAGTGAGATACCAGATGACACAGTGGTTAGTTTATTTGACAGCTACACGATTATATCCCGACGCTACTAGTGAGTGACACAATTTACATTGTTGCTTTTGCAGTGTGTATATTTATTATCTGCACAGTTTTTCTGAATTCTTCTGGAAAGTAAAACATGTTTTACTAGTAACTTTTGTGTTATAGCTACAATGAGACAGCCTTTTCTGTAGCACAACAATACATTACAGTACAGTGCTTTCTTCATCACGGCAATAAGCGTAATAAATATGATATCTATACGCAAAGCATTTCACTTTTGTTTATGATGAGGTGAGTACATTGACTTCTACAGAACTTTGCTTAGGAGGACGATAACTACGACACTTCCACAGAATTATCTTACAGCAAGACACACATTTAGCGCTACAGGACACGCATTTGAGTGATTAATTTTGTACTTAAAACATTTATTTTTAAGGCTTTTTGAATTACAAAGATATAAAGATTTCTGTGATACATTTCGTTCCATTGTTGTAATCTGTAACACCTGAGGGTATAATTACATTAATCCTCAGGGGAGTACACACTTACTTTGTGTACCATGTATGTGGCGAGCGCTAGGAGCCCTAGCTAACATGGTATTTGCTTATACAACTTTACACATTGGTACCATATTTCTCTAACGCATAAATTACACAACTATCTGATCATTTAACTGAGAGAGACAAACATTTTTTTTACTATGTCAGTGACACATGTTTACGCAATTACACAGCTGGATAACTTCACACTTATGAAATTGTATTTAGTCTGTACTTCGTGAACTGTTCTTATTTTTTGGGAACTATTGTGATAATATGAGGGGTTTGTATGATGTATTTGGGATCGGATCATGATTTTTAAAGTACGTTTGAGGTAGATGACACTATTGAAATTAGCAGAGAATTTTTTTTAGGTTTCAAAATTATTGCAGAAAGCGACGACGTTTTTGAGATTTGATTGTGGTGTTATGATATTATTATTATGACGACGATGTGTATTATGCTGTTGACGTATGTTTATGATCAATAAGCTGATGCTATATGAGGAATTTGATTATGCTACCTATTTATTATGATGAAATATTGAAGAAGTGTCGACGAATATGTATATGTGTAATAAAGTAAGGAATAATGAGTAGTGGTTAGGGATTCTGATTTGTGAAAAAGGATGTTGGAAACCAAGAATCGTATTTTAAGAGTTATGAGATGTGTGTAAATGCGTGAATGTATCACAATGCCAACGAAAATTTTTGGACACTGTTATATTTATAGGATCTTGTTTCTACATGTTTTAACGCAAATTCTCAACCCGTGAAATTTTTTATATGAGACTGTCACTGCAGCGGAAACTGCTGTCGTAAATATTTCGATAAGATAGCTAAGTGACCTTGACGTAATGCGCTGTAGGCGCAAAACTATGCGACAGTCGCCTGGAAGAAAAAGCCGTGCCTTTTAGAGGCACAACAAAAAAAGGAGAAGCCATTAACCTCGCTATTAACATTTCTTTGTACAAAGCATTTCACATAAGGCACGCTCATACTTGGAACATATGTTTACAGTTTTGAGCTCATACTTTCTGATATTTACTGAAATGCCTAATGAAATGATGATAAATATTTTATGTCTATAACCTGATTATGACTACTGTCTTTCTAGTTCAGAGATTTTTTACTGCCTTATGAAATGCCATATGGATAGTGAATGATGTTTCATGCTTTGCTTTTTATGTATATTTGCCTATTTTGTTTAATATTGTAAGTAGGCTGTTTATGTTTTCTTATTGGCAACGTTACGTAGCACTCTGTATGAAAATCACTGGCTGTGCTGTGTGCAGTCTGTGGCTAGTTTGCATTGTTGTCTGCCATTGTAGTGTTGGGCAGCTGGATGTTAATAGCGCGTAGCGTTGCACAGTTGGAGGTGAGCCACCAGCAGTGGTGGATGTGGGGAGAGAGATGGCGGAGTTTTGAAATTTGTAAGACTGGATGTCATGAACTGCTATATATATTATGACTATTAAGGTAAATACATTGTTTGTTCTCTATTAAAATCTTTCATTTGCTAACTATGCCTATCAGTAGTTAGTGCCTTCCGTAGTTTGAATCTTTTATTTAGCTGGCAGTAGTGGCGCTCGCTGTATTGCAGTAGTTCGAGTAACGAAGATTTTTGTGAGGTAAGTGATTTGTTAAATGTATAGGTTAATGTTAGTCAGGGCCATTCTTTTGTAGGGATTTTTGAAAGTCAGATTGTGTTGCACTAAAAATACTCTGTGTCAGTTTAAGCACAGTCATGTATAATTGTTCAAAGGGGACGTTGCATATGTGACCCTTAGCCTAGGATACCTCACTGGAATCTTCCCATTTTTTTCTTGTAGCTTGTGCAATTTGTGCAGCCTTTGTTTATTGCTAGCACGTAATTGCAGAGAGAATTTCCTTTAGTACAACAGTTGTGGCATGCATGTAGATTTGCACCAAGTATCTCGCTGCTGCGCTCTAATTAACTAGATATTATTTTCAGTGCTATGTTAATGTGTTTTGTTATTTTGCTCTTCAAATTGTGCTTTTCTGTCTTGTGTGAAATATTGTGACAATAATGGCGTATGAAAAACGTAATACTAGGCTTCAAAGTAAACTGAGAAATGACAGTGGAGACGAAAGCAGTGTGTTAGCGTCGCAGAGTAATGAATTAACTAATGTTCAAAGTAGTAACTTGGTAATTGTGCATAGGGAAATGGGGCGGGCTGCAAATAATTGTGTAGGTAGTGAAACAATTTGTGAACAGGGAAGCATTATCGATCGATCGGTCGGCAACAGCCCGCCTCAGGAATCAGGAATGACAGGACACAATTTTGCACATACTGCAGATTCAGGTTTTGGGTCCTCACCTTTTTCTCAAATAAGTCAACACACATTTTCTGCTTGTCAAAATGTGAATGTTACAGGTGCAACTTCACTGCCGAAAAGCACTGAGGAACATGTTTCAGATACCAGTGCATTGTTATTACAGTTAATGCAACAAATGGGACAAAGGCTACAAAAGTTAGACACAATGCTTGAACAAAATCAGAAACAAATGGGACAAAATCTTCAAAAGTTAGACACAATGGAACAAAATCTTCAAAAGTTAGACACAATCGAACAAAATCTTCAAAAGTTAGACACAATGGAACAAAATCTTCAAAAGTTAGACACAATGGAACAAAATCTTCAAAAGTTAGACACCACACTTGAACAAACACGTGAAGATTTAACTACTGAGTTACATAAAATCGCATCGAAATGTCAAAAAGTCTGTAATGACGTAAAAACACATATTTGTGAGCATTTCCAACCTATTTTTTCGCGTCATGAAAATGCATTACACAATCACGAAGCAGCCATAAAGGAACTGCAAACTATAGTTCATGAAAATCACGACACCTTGCAAGCTAAAAGTGACTCAGTTGCACCTACCGATTCGGTTACGCAACTTGCAAAAACTCAGGAAAACTTAAAGGACACAGTAGATACTCTGAAAATTGGTTCAGAAAGACACATGGAGGAAATTAGTTCATTATCAGAGAAAGTAGTTGAACTTTCGGATCAGCTAAATAATTTATCTACGAAGGTAGATGATAATCTGAGTGACACAAAACTGGTAGTCTTTAATGACGCAGAAGAGTGCAAACAAATTAGGAAATTCAAACAAAATCAGAATCAAATTAATACATAACACAAAAGAGAAATCCGGGAAGTACAAGATCAGTTGACACAGGTAATACAGGAATTACATATTTTAGAGGCGACTTGTGCTCGAATACGGGAAGAGGGACATAGAAATACGGAACAGCCACAAAATAATAATTCAGGGCACTTCGGAAATTATGAAAGAAATTGGCAAGGTACACCGAATTTTGAGATGGAACCGCCGAAACGACGTAACAATGACCGACATGCGACTCGCCGACACGATGATTTTGACTATAAGCTGTTCATTACCACACGCAAATTCAAAACATTTAGGAATTCTGGCAACGACATTCATCCACAAGCGTGGCTTCATCAATTCTCTCATTGTTTTCCTCCCAACTGGTCATTGCAGCACAGATTAGAATTTATGTGTGGCTATTTAGAGAATGAACCAGCTGTAAGAATGCGATCGGTCATTCACGATTGTCACAGTGAAGGAGAATTTTATCATGCCTTCCTCTCAGCATATTGGTCTCAAGCTACACAAGACCGAGTAAAACATAGTATCATAATGATGAAACATTTCAAACAATCTGAATTCTCCAGTCTTGTGAAATATTTTGAAGACATGTTGCACAAGAATCAGTGTCTTTCAAACCCATACAGCCCCTCAGAACTCATCTGCATTTGCTTAATCAAATTGCCTGAACATTTACGACATATTATTTTAGCAGGACGTTGCAAAGATGACATTGAAGCTTTTCAGGGACTGTTACAAGAACTGGAAATCAACACTGACAATCGCGGAACACGGAAACAGGAACACAACAATTACAGGTCATATCCGTCGCAATTCCGCAATGAAAGAAATAATAACTGGACACGACAAGGCTATTCTCACAACACAAATCGTGACCAAAACAGACACCACCCGTATGACAACCGTTGGCAGAGCAGTAATAATTAAAGAGAAAGATCGCATTTTTGTAGTAATGAATATGACAGAGACAATCACAGAAACAGACAATATGCCAACCAGAACTATTATTATCACGGGAGACAGAATAACTTCAGACACAACGGTCCACCGTGCAGTGATAATTCAGGGAGAAATTCTCCACCACTTAACCGACAAGAAAGAAACTACAGGAACTACCGACATGACGACAGATGATATAATCATAACGACAGACCTGAATTTCATCAGAACTGGCGGGATTTAAACAGGGCTGGGCCCTCTGGGCAAGGTGAATTTGTAGAAGTTAGGTCTCCTAATCCAAATAACGATGCGCGCCAACAAAGAAACAGACAATGACCCGCACCGCAGGCAGCCATGTGTGCCGGCTGGCTCAGAGAAAAATAACATAGACGCTAACCTTGAGAAAAATTCCAGTTTTCTTTACCGACGTATACCGCGTGACAATTGCATTCAAGTTCAAACTCTGAGTACTATGAAGAGTAAAGGATTTCACCACACTTCACATATAAAACCGTTTATTGAAAGATAATCTGCTTTTTAACTTAGTCTTTGCCATAAAATTTTTCACTTCACATTTCTAGTATGCTTTGTCAGACTTAAGGAACTGTTAACATGCAACAATGTTTTGAAGTTAACTATCTAGTCTAGAACCTAGGGAACATATTTACACAGTAATTACAAATGCATTGTTATAGTGAACAGATGATACAGTGTTATTGTGTGTGTACATTCTTGCTTGTTAGTTGCACAATTACATAACGACTATAAGGCTCACATACTTAGAACATTTACCAGTACTGCTAATGAGATTTTAATGCAACATTTTGGTTTACTTGAAAAGACATTCTTTATTTGAAATACTTTCTGTGAGATGAAAGATGACTTGGCACTTGGTTTCTTTGACAGCTACACGATTATATCACGATGCTACAAATGTGTGACACAATTTACATTCTTGCTTTTGCGGTGTATCTGTTTTATATCTGCACAGTTTTTCGGTTTTCTCTGGAAAGTAAAACATGTTTTAGTAGTAACTTTTGTGGTATAGCTACAATGAGACTGCCTTTTCCATAGCACAACAATTCGTTACAGCACAGTACTTTCTTCATCACGGCAATAAGTGTAATAACTAAGATATCTATATGCAAAGCATTTCACTTTTGTTTATCATGAGGTAAGTACATTGACTTCTGCAGAACTTAGCTTTCGGAGGACAATAACTACGACACTTCCACAGAATTATCTTACAGCAAGACGCACATTTAGCGCTACAGGACACACATTTGAGAGATTAATTTTGTACTTAAGCCATTTATTTTTCAAGATTTTTGAATTACAAAGAAAGGTTTCCATGATACATTTCACTCCATTGCTGTAATCTGTAACACCTGAGGGTATAATTACATTAATCCTCAGGGGAGTACACACTTACTTTGTGTACCATGTATGTGGCGAGCGCTAGGAGCCCTAGCTAACATGGTATTTGCTTATACAACTTTACACATCGGTACCATATTTCTCTAACACATAATTACACAGCTATCTGATCATTTAACTGAGAGAGACAAACATTTTTTTTACTACATCAGTGACAGATGTTAATGTAATTACACAGTTGGATAACTTCACACTTATAAAATTGTATTTTGACTGTACTTTGTGAACTGTTCATATTTTTTTGGAACCATTGTGATACTATGAGAACTTTGAATGATGTATTTGGTATGGGATCATGATTTTTAAAGTACGTTTGAGGTAGATGACACTATTGAAATGAGCAGAGAATTTTTTTTAGGTTTCGAAATTATTGCAGAAAGTTACGACATTTTTGAGATTTGAGTGAGGTGTTACGATGTTATGATGTTATTTTTACGACGACGATGTGTATTATGCTGTTGAGTCACGTTTATGATCAATAAGATGATGGTACCGTATATGAGGAATTTGATTATGCTACGTATTTCTTATGATGAAATATTGAAGAAGTGTCGACGAATATGTATATATGTAATAAGGTAAGGAATAATGAGTAGTGGTTATGGACTCTGACTTGTGAAAAAGGAGGTTGGAAACCAAGAATCGTACTTTAAAGAGTTATGAAATGTGTGTAAATGCGTGAATGTACCACAATGACGACGGAAATTTTTTGGACACCGTTATATTTACAGGATTTTGTTTCTACACATTCGTAAAGCAAATTCTCGACCTCTGAAATTTATTTTTATATGAGATTGTCACTGTAACGAAAATTGCTGCCGTAAATATTTCGGTAAGGAAGCTAAGTGACCCAGGTGGCGCCCAAGTGTTCCAGTCGCCTGGAGAAAAAGACATTAGTGTGTGCCTTACAGAGGCACAGGTGGAGAGAAAAAAAGGAGGCCATTATCCTCGCTATTGACATTCCTTTCTAGAAAGCATCGCAAATACGACACGCTCATTACTTGGAAAGATACTTACATCTGCACACCTGATTATGACAAGCGTCTTTCTACGAGAGTTGAGAGAATTTCTACTAACTTATGAAATGTCACATGACTATTGAATGATATTTTTATGCTTTGGTTTGCGTAATTGCTTATTTCATTTTATGTCTGGTTTCCAGCTATGTTGCAGCATTGGTTTTATAAAATAAAATTAAATGCATTTGCTAATGTGAACAATTTCTGTCAACAGATCTATTAAATAATTATGTTATGACCCACATTCTTCGAAAAAGGAGCTCTTGGAATGGAAAGAACAATAAGAAGGGACTAATAACAGTAACTGCGTATATAATTTTCTTTTCAAGTACTTGGTAATTTCTTTTGTAGAAATAGTTGTGTTGCACCCGTTTAATTACATAGACATTAAGATGTGATTATACATTTCCTTTATCTGCATTGTTGTCTTTAGTGTACTATTTTTTCTGCTTGAGCTTTGTGATGCTTAGGTATAAGTTATAGCATTTACTGCTGCTGTTTTCCAGGCATAGTGCTACTAAATTTCACTTTGTATTACTTTGTTAAGCCAGTTTTACTAAGGATTTATTTTTCTTCTTTGCTGCGCATTGCCTTATATTAGTTGTAATATTGCATTTCCTTTGCTAATTTATGCTGCTTGCTTTGCCATTTGTATTTTTTATCATTGCTGTTTGTGTTAATTGTTTTGTGCTGCTGCATTGCCTCATTCCTTAGTTTAGCATCTGAGCTCAGTAGATTTAAGTTAGCTTAAGATGGGGTAGGCTATATAAGAGAACGAGTTGTGATGAACTGGAAGAAATGCATTGAGAAGCCATAAGAAAATGGTTTGGCCAAAAAAAGTATTTTGAAAGAGGATATGAACAAAAAAGTAGGGTTTAGGGACAACAGGTTTAGGTAGGATTTTCTTGGAAATAAATGATGAGGTAAGATAATGGAAAATAAATAATGGGGTAAGACATATGTGAACATATAAATACAGAAAGCATGCTTGGATAGGATTTTTTTTTGGTGGAAACAAATGTTGAAATAAGAGGAAACATCTACAGAACGAAGTTTTGGGTTGGACTGCAGTACCAAATGTCACACTGAAAACAAACCCTGTCCTTCCCCCTGTGATATTCTGCTATGTGTTTGTGGACTCTTGTATATTTGTGTTTTTCCTGTCTTTATGTGTTTAGCTAATAGGAGTTATGTTGTAGAATTTTTCTGATAATATGTTATTTTCATTGTAAAGATGTTTAGACATTATTTATTCTGTTCTGTTTTAATGCTCATGTGTGAAGTTGATGTTTCGAAAGTTATTCTGATCTTTTATGTATTTACTTATGTCATAATTCCTGTAACACTGATGTATATGTTTATTTCTATTCTTTTGTAAAGCCCCTATTAATACAAATGTTATCTGTATTGTTATGTTCTTTAATTATGTATTCTGTATCTTTGTAATTGTATTCTTATGTTATAAAATTGTAATGAACACCAGTTCATCAGATTAAGTAACTTGTAAGTTACATTTCACTGCACACGTTTCTGTTGGTCATAGTATATGGACAAGATATGAGAAGTTGGGACTGTTAGTGTTTGCACGTGTGTTAATAATTCAGCGAGGGACTGGTTAACAGCATTGCTGGTTCTAAGGACATTTCAAACATTTTTTTTTGTGAGTGGACAAGTGGTGATTTATGGACTTGCTATATTCTCTGCAAGACTCTTCGATGGTGATTGTGCACCTGCACAGTCGCAACCGATGGTTGCTAGCTGTCTGTACAAGGACTACAGTGGGTCTGCATCTTTGATGGCCCATCAATACCATTATCTCTACAAGGACTATAGTGGGTCTGCATCTTTGATGGCCCACCAATACTGTAATCTCTACCAGGACTACAGTGGGTCTGCTCTGTGACGACCTACCTATTAATATTCTTCAAAACTTCGACTGACTCTGTGGTGGGTTTGCTCTGTTGTGGACCATTACCTGTCTGCATGTCGAGAGTCAGCACTGTCTTTCCGTTGGAAGGACAACACTAGTTCTTCAAGACTGCATGGAAATCCACTACTTCCGTGTGCATTTTCTTTTACTGCTCAGCCTTTGAGAAAAACACTGCAATTTTACTGTGATGAATGATCAGGACTGTCTTCATGGACTGTGAGAAAATTTTAGCTGTTGACCAACATTGTATCAATAAGTGTGTGCATTTTATATCTTTGTTAATGTAATTATGAAAAATTTTATCAAATCATTATTGGCCACTGCCCAAAACAATTTGTAACATTTTTTGTGGGGAGCATGGGGGCTATGTAAGTAGGCTGTTTATGTTTTCTTATTGGCAACGTTACGTAGCACTCTGTATGAAAATCACTGGCTGTGCTGTGTGCAGTCTGTGGCTAGTTTGCATTGTTGTCTGCCATTGTAGTGTTGGGCAGCTGGATGTTAACAGCGCGTAGCGTTGCACAGTTGGAGGTGAGCCGCCAGCAGTGGTGGATGTGGCGAGAGAGATGGCGGAGTTTTGAAATTTGTAAGACTGGATGTCATGAACTGCTATATATATTATGACTATTAAGGTAAATACATTGTGTGTTCTCTATTAAAATCTTTCATTTGCTAACTATGCCTATCAGTAGTTAGTGCCTTCCGTAGTTTAAATCTTTTATTTAACTGGCAGTAGTGGCGCTCGCTGTATTGCAGTAGTTCGAGTAACGAAGATTTTTGTGAGGTAAGTGATTTGTGAAACGTATAGGTTAATGTTAGTCAGGGCCATTCTTTTGTAGGGATTTTTGAAAGTCAGATTGCGTTGCGCTAAAAATACTCTGTGTCAGGTTAAGCACAGTCATGTATAATTGTTCTAAGGGGACGTTTCATAATATCTAGTTTGTGGCTGCACTGCAGCATTGGTTATAATAAAATTTAATAGATGTACTAATATAAATATTTTCTGTCTTCAGATCCATTAAACAATAATTTTATGATCTACTTTCTTAAAAAAAATGGGAACACAAATAGACATTTTCCTTCATAGGAATTGCATTAATAATTTTTTAACGATTTGGTAAGTTGTCTGCTAAATTATCGTGATGCATCACTCTAGTGTTAAGATGTGACATAGGTATTAGACATGGCCATCTTTACTGTAATTTTTTTTCTGCTTGAGCTTAGTCATGTTTGGGTATAAGTTATAGCATTTGCTGCTGCTGTTCGCCAGGCATAGTGCTACTAAATTTCACTTTGTATTACTCTGTTACACCAGTTTTACTACTGATTTATTTTTCTTGTTGCTGCACATTGGCTCATATTAGTTGTAATGTTGCATTTGCTTTGCTAATTTAGATATACTGCTGCTTGCTTTGCCAATTTGCATTTTTTGTCATTGATGTTTGTGTTAATTGTTTTGTGCTGTTGCATTGCCTTGTCCCTTAGTTTATGCATCTGAGCTCAGTAGATTTAAGTTAGCTTAAGAGGGGGTAGGCTATATAAGAAAACGAGTTGCAATGAATTGGAAGAAATGCATTGAGAAGTTATACGAAAAAAAATTTTTAAAAGAGAAGGTACTGTACAATGAAGAATAATTATTTTGAAAGAGAATATTAATATAATACAGAAAGAAGGTATAGATAGGACTTTTTGGGAATAATGATGAACAAAGGGAGATCTTCAAGAAGTAAAGAAAGTTATGTTGGCAAAATACTGCAGTAAAACAAACCCTGTCCTTTCCTTTTGTGTTATTCCGCTATGTGTTTGTGTACCCTTGCGTATTTGTGTTCTTCCTGTCCTGTGTACTGTTTCATAGAATTTTTTTATCATCTAATACTAAGCTACATTGACTATGATGAGGAATACTGTTATCCTCAAATATAATTTGCATTAATGATATCTTATTTACTTTCTAAAGATGTTTAGACATTATTTTCGAAAGCTATTCTGATCTTTTATGTATTTACTTATGTCACAATTTCTGTAACACTGATGTACATGTTTATTTCTATTCTTTTGTAAGGCCTGTATTACTACAAATGTGATCTGTATTATTATGTTTTTAATGATGTTTTCTGTACTTTTGTGATTGTATTCTCATGTTATAAAATTGTAATTGATACCAGTTCATCAAATTAAGAAACTTTTAAGCATTCGTTTCAGTGGACACATTTCTGTTGGTCATAGTATATGTACAATATGTGAGAAGTTGGGACTGTTCGTATTTGCACATGTGTTAATAATTCAGCAAGGGACTGGTTAACAGCATTGCTGATTCTAAGGACAATTCCAAAAACTTTGTGAGTGCACAAGTGGAGGTTTATGGACTTGCTATATTGTCTGCAAGGCTCTTCGATGGTGATTGGGCACCTGCACAGTCGCAACAGATGGCTGCTGGCCATCTCTACAAGTACTGCAGTGGGTCTGCACCTTTAATGACCCTCCAGTACCATTATTTCTACAAGAACTGCAGTGGGTCTGCACCTCTGGTGGCCCACCAATACCATAATCTGTACCAGGACTACAGTGTGTCTACTCTGTGATGACCTACCTACCAATATTCTTCAAAACTTCGACTGACTCTCTGCTGTGGGTTTGCTCTGTTGTGGCCCATTACCTGTCTGCATGTCAAGAGTCAGCACTGTCTACCCGTTGGAAGGACAATACTACTTCTTCAGGACTGCATGGAAATCCACTACTTGACTGCTCAGGCTTTGAGAAAAACACTGCAATTTTACTGTGATGAACGATCAGGGCTGTCTTTATCGACTGTGAGAAAATCTTTGCTTTTGACCAAGAGTGTATCAATAAGTGTGTGCATTTGATTTATTTGTTATTGTTATTATGAAAGATTTGTTCAAATCTTTATTGGCCACTGCCCAAAACAATTTGTAAAATTTTTTGTGGGGAACATGGGGGCTATGTAAGTAGGCTGTTTAGGTTTTTATGTTGGTAACATCACGTAGCGCTCTGTATGAAAATCACTGACTGTGCTGTGTGCAGTCTGTGGCTGGTTGGCATTGTTGGAATATTCGCTATTGTAGTGTTGGGCAGTTGGATGTGAACAGTGCATAGCGTTGCACAGTTGGAGGTGTGCCGCCGGCAGTGCTGGATGTGGGGAGAGAGATGGCAGAAAATAAATAAATAAATAAATAAATATATATATATATATATATATATATATATATATATATATATATATGATGACTGTTGAACATTATTAAGGTAAATACATTGTTTGTTCTCTAGCAAAATCTTTCATTTGCTAACTATGCCTATTAGTAGTTAGTTCCTTCAGTAGTTAGAATCTTTTATTTAGCTGGCAGTATTGGCGCTCGCTGTATTGCAGTAGTTCGACTAACGAAGATTTTTGTGAGATAAGTGACTCATGAAAGGTATAGGTTATTGTTAGTCAGGACCATTCTTTTGTAGGGATTATTGAAAGTCAGATTGCGTTGCGCTAAAAGTATTGTGTGTCAGTTTAGTGTTAATCAGAATAAGTAAAGAGCGAAATGCCTGAGTACGTTCAGTTCTACTCAGCTGTTTGAAAATCAAATAACGTAAGGGGTTTATCAGCACAGTCATTCATTAATTTTTCTAAGGGGATGTTTCAAGCAATCTGACTTTATTTATGAGATGTTCGGAAGTAAAAAAATTCATAATACAGGGTATCGGTAACATACGTTTAAGCCATGCAAAACTACGTGCAATGTATGCAAAACCTACGAACACATTATGAAACTGTATAGCTTCCTCCCTTATGGGATGAACGCGTGCAATGAAGATATAGACTCTACGTTGCATGGACTAATACGTATTCGCACGAAGCATTTATTACATTAGTCAATTTCACCGTACTGAGTATCATCACGTGTTTCAAAGTTTTCTGCAGCTCAGATTTACCTTAGTGTTACTGTAATACATATACAAAGAAGTAACAGTGCAAAAAATTATTGTACTGAAGGCAGAAGGCATTCATCTAAGTGTGCTCACGTCGACTAAAACCTTGAACAAAGAGTAAACGACAAGTATCAGCTGATTAAGACAACAAGATTAACTATAAACGGTGCGGAGTGAGAAATAATTAAACTTTCTTTGCGGTTGGGGCCTGCATCTGCCATAAATTTTTTGAATAACTTCGTAATGATTTCAGCTATCATTCTTTTTATTTTATGTACGATTGTTCAATTTCGGCATTAAACCATTATCAAGTACTAAATCGGAAGCATTATATATAGGATACATTAGCGTTAGTTCTGATTTCAACATAGGAGCAAGTGATATCTCTAGATATACTGGGCGAGTTATAACTTACTTTATGGATGATTCTTTAGTGATATATAAGCAAGAACATACGTTGCATAATATACCACTAAAGCATCGTCCATAAAGTAAGTTATAATGCCCCCAGCATATCTATAGATATGACCTGCTCCTATGCTGAAATCACAAGTGAAACTAATGTATCCAATGCATAGCACTTCCATTTTAATACTTATAAATTGTCTAATACCGAAACTGTACACTCGCATAGGAATTAAAGAGAAAGGCAGCCGAGGGCATCACGAAATCACTCAAAAAATAATTACATGATGGCTGATTACTACTCAAGAAAAATAACACGGCAGTTCAGCAATGAAACTGCAGAGCTCCTCGCTGGGACCACGTGGAATACAATGAACACGAATCATCAAAATCTGAACAGAAGAAGCGCCACGTAATTCTGAATCCCTGTAGTAATTCTATACAAGTGGGAGCGTAACGTGAGCCTTTATCTAAATTTACGGATGACTTGACGAAAGACCGATATTGATTCTTGAACATAAAACTAAGTCTCTCGCCTTGAATAACGTATTTAGCGTCGGTCACGAAGAAATCTCATATTTCAACCTGAAAATAAGTAGAACATTACGTCAAAGAGCGCGAGAAGGCAACGTTTCTACCACAAATTATTGTAGGTTGCAGCGTAGACATGGCACTCGAAATAAACCGTTATAGAAAGTCGTAGAATTTGAACTATGGACGTACAGGAAGCGTCCAAGTGATGCTTCTACTCCCACCGATCGCGGAATCACAACTGTATTTATCTGTCAGTCCACACGGACACGATAGCCCAAATTTCAACATCCTGACACAGAGTTGGACAGTCGGCTGTAGCCTCCAAAATGTTGCGTATAGATGTGCACAAGGTATGCAGCCCAAGACTGTCGCATTCCTAGCAACCGAAATACGCGCGTAGTGTCTTTGTAACTCGCAAGCGACTTATAACCCACGTAAAAATTAAAGATCTGGAAGACGTTTTCTAATCAACGGCTTTCAAGCTAGGCACAAGGCTGACTACTGCAATCCTTATAAAACCTGCTTCAGTGTGAAAGGTGGCTGGACATACTGTCACTTTGCTCTTCAAACTTCAACAGATGATGTGTGCCAAAACACAAGAGATCTACTATCGGTATAGCCGATAGTCTTTGGGTCCAGACCACATATGTTAGACTTTGGCTTCTCTTCTGTGAAGCTGGTCAGGGAACGTTGCAGGGAAACGCAGGTAAGCGCTTTGTGTGAACAGGCACTTACTCTTTTGGTGGCCGTGGTACAGAGAAGAGCTCCTCGAAGCGCTATAGAAGGGCCGCACTCCGAGCTGTGAAGCTAGTTACGAAAACCTTCATTATTCATTACGCACGCTACGAAAGGCTCGCAGCCTGCTTCTCGTATAACAGGTGGATGGAAACGTTGAATTTTCTTGCGATATTAACGCGCACGTACCGAAGACTTACTCTAGCCGCTACGCGGCAAGCACATGGGAGCTTGCGGAACAAACTAACATTCCATAGATTCAGTATCTTTCGTAACTATCCCTATTCTTTGTACTAGTTATCGAGTCGTGCAAGCGTATTTTAACCTGCAGGGTATGGGCAAAAATACGAAAACACCGCGAGAAATACAGATGTTAGCCAAGGCTGCAGGTTGCACTGTTGTATTTAATAGCAAACGGCATCTGTGCAACGTCATCTGTACGTTGCAAGTGTCATAGTGATCAGAACAATGTTTTGTGTAGTTCTGAGTGCACTATGTCGCAGCTAAGTGACTTTGGGCAAATTTTTGGTGTTCGTATGATGGCACGGTATCGAGGAATTACACCGCATACAGGGAAAGCGGAAAGTCACTACCAGCTACCTCACAACACGGAAGAAAATGTAATTTGAACATTTATTGATTATCATTATATTTCTTACACTTTAGTGATTTACATAAGACTGTGTAGCGATTTCTTCAGCGCACGTCAGCAGTTTTCTGCGTCTTTCCTTCCATGGTTCCACAAACTCATAATTACACACATCTGGAACATTTAATGCTACGCATGTCGCAGACAGCAATATAAATGTATTTTCTTGCAGCGGATAAGTTAATTTCGTCACTGTACGAGACAAAAAGATGTGGGACAAGTGAACAGAATATTGGTTGCGTATACAGGGTGTTACAAAAAGGTACGGCCAAACTTTCAGGAAACATTCCTCACACACAAATAAAGAAGAGATGTTATGTGGACATGTGTCTGGAAATGCTTAATTCCCATGTTAGAGCTCATTTTAGTTTCGTCAGTATGTTCTTCCACCTACGCTCAATGGAGCCCGTTATTATGATTTCATACGGGATACTCTACCTGTGCTGCTAGAACATGTGCCTTTACAAGTACGACACAACATGTGGTTCATGCACGATGGAGCTCCTGCACATTTCAGTCGAAATGTTCGTACGCTTCTCAACAACATATTCGGTCACCGATGGATTGGTAGAGGCGGACCAATTCCATGGCCTCCACTCTCTCCTGACCTCAACCAACCCTCTTGACTTTCATTTGAAAGCTCTTGTCTACGCAACCCCGGTGCCAAATGTAGAGACTCTTCGTGCTCGTATTGTGGACGGCTGTGATACAATACGCCATTCTCCAGAGCTGCATCAGCGCATCAGGGATTAAATGCGACGGAGGGTGGATGGCATGTATCCTCGCTAACGGAGGACATATTGAACATTTCCTGTAACAAAGTGAAGTCACGCTGGTACATTCTGTTGCTGTGTGTTTCCATTCCATGATTAATGTGATTTGAAGAGAAGTAAAAAAATGAGCTCTAACATGGAAAGTAAGCGTTTCCGGACACATGTCCACATAACATATTTTCTTTCTTTGTGTGTGAGGAATGTTTCCTGAAAGTTTGGCCGTAACTTTTTGTAACAACCTGTATAGGGCAAACTTGACAGGTCTCAGTCACGGGGATAATCCTGTCAGTAAATGCGTATTAAACCTAGAAGTTAGATATTATAAAGAAATAAACTCATTGCAATATTAGAGAAACGTCCAGTTCATATCAGATTAAATTCTAGCTCTCAAGCTTCTCTCATGTTCGTGGTTCAAATTGAAGCAAGTGACTTTCAAGTGTGCATACAATTCTGAACTATAAATGATTAGGTTGTGACATATAAATATGACGTCTCAGGCAATGAAACTCTACCTTTAAAATTACACGTAGTGAACCTTCGCAGATAAGCATAAACCACTTGAGAAAAACTCTATAACTGAATGACAGTGTAAAGCAAATATTTACTTACTGCTAAGAGAGCAATGTGCTTCCTGAGTGTTATGCCATGTTGCAATAAAGCAGTTTGTTGTAAGAGATTTCAAGCTCTGACCTACATCGGGATGAGGCATAAGAATAGAGGAGGGTTACAGACATCCAGGACCGCTGAGCAGGCACCGGCGAGATATGGACGCCCTTTTCAGTCACCTGCCCCGCATCCTCGGCTCACAGGGTAGGTGCGAGAAATCTCAGCAGCGTAGTGTCAACAGGGCGTCAGTAGCAGGCATTGGCGAAGTTACCACCTCGCAGTAGCAGCGACTGGCTAGGCATTGTGGTTCCTAGAGTAGTCTTCATGTGTTCTTCTCCAAGGCTCCAATCGAACTGAGTTGTTCTCCAGTCCTTGTTCCTTTCTCTCGGTGGTATACCCTTGTAGGTTCGTCTGTTAAATGTTCTGCAAACAGTGGAGTGTGAGGTTCCGAACTCGTCGATGGCACAAACAAGGAAACATCACCAACTTCATCTCCCCTTTTAAGGAGCAAAAAGTCTCATGCAAGACATCAGCCCCAGAAACCGAACCCCCGCGAATATTTGGGCCATAATTCAGATAGTACGCGTTATGACCTCCTGAATGCACAGCAAGGGACAAGATGACAGTATATGTGTTTAGACACCAACAAATAACTTTCACGTTGCTTAAGATATCTGTTGAAGGTAGAACTGTAGCGGGAGACAGGGACTGTAGCGCAGCCAATAAATAATTAAGGTCGTTGTGTGTAAGAGCTCCTATTAGATGAAGAGGTGGGCTGTAACCTCCCCACAAAAATATTTAAATTTAAAATATGAACCAGATGTAAACTCCCCACGGAAATAATAATAAAAAATTAATTTTTAAAAGTTGTTACTTCTGAACAAAATTGGTTCCCATTTATAGTCTCCGTGCAGAAATGCATTCGCATTTAATGTAACCACAAAATTCTTTTCTCATTTAATGTTAAGTTCGAAACAGAAAAATTCCTAAACACCAAAATAATAAAAAAAAAATTCAGTAACCTGGTAAATTTTATGACGACAGCAGCGCTGCGCCACGGCCCTGTATTCTGAATAAAAAATTCTTACCTCAATAAAAACTGCAAATATATCTGCTCTTACATAAAAAATTTTCGGCACAGCTCCGTGCAATGCTGGCCTGTGCTTTGTGATTCATGAAAGGGAAGATAATCCATTGAATAAAATCTTTAAATTGAAATGAATGCTTTTTTTAAAAAAATTACTTTATATTATAAAAATTATTATTGGGGCATTTTTTAAAAGAAATTGAATGACAGTTGACATACATTATTAGATATGTGCAGGGCTGCTTCTTTAACTTCTACAATAATACTCATCCTCCAGAGTCCCGTCAGAGCAGACTGCACACAAGCGCAGACACGCGCCGACTACCGTCGACTACTGCCGACTACTGCCGACTCACGCAGACTACTGTCGACTACTGCAGACTGATGCCGACTAGCGACAAGCAACAACTAACTACATACTGCTCTCTGGTCAGAGACTCTCCTAAGTCTTGCCTGTTGCAGGCAGCGCATACATCGCATACCTCTTACAAGGCGTAGGGCAATTAGTATGGCGGATATTATCAAACTACCCGTAAGGCTGATAACCCAAAACACATGCTTGTAGCATCGGAAAAGTTCCTTTTACCCCGGTTAGTTCCTATCGACTCGCGTCTTTGGCGTAGTCGTTGTGTCATGCTGCTGTCGTCATCCAGAGACGGGTGTTTTGCGTGTACAAGTGTACGACATATAGTTTAAGAGCTTAGAGAGGCCTGCCAAGCCATCTGCCTCTAGCAGCTGAAGACAGGTTTCCAGGAATTCTCTTCTTCACTAGCAGCATCATTTCCTTTCCCCCAAACTGCCGTTGTGAAACTGAATCTTATAGAGCGTCTACACCATTGCTTGGAATTAATTCAGGCACACCGTACTCTTACATTTACGTTTCAGTCACGGCAGCACAGAATTTATAGTATATCGAGTAGTATTATTAAACTTCGTCCTCCAAATGTAATTCTGACGCCTAAATTGTCAGTTAAATTTCCACATAACTCAGCGCACAGTGAATCGGCGACCGGTGGTATAAGTGTCAGTTTCGAGTGGTCAGTAACAACAAAGTTCACTGAGTCTACTATTATATTCTAGGACTCAATTACAACAACATATCCAACCAAATATGCATATGTGCTACCATTTACACTACATAAATATTCAAAAGCCCAGACGAGACAAGAATGTCGCAAGACTGAGTCTAGTGGAGCGTCTCGTTGAGTGCTTCATGCAAATTATCTATTAGGGCACTTGTTTGCAACGTTGCTCATTGTCTGAATATCACCACAGTCACGCGTATTGTTAATGTAAAAGCCGCCTTAAACGTGTTGCATTTGCACACCTTATCTCCAGTCCGGAATCTATTGATCTGCACTTGCACTTGCACCTTCCTATGATGATGAAAATCTGGAATTTTTACAGTTAGGTTGTCAATAAGTTCGTGGTTCCGGGTTTTCGTGGTTTTCCGTTCAGTTTCCACTCAGTGTCCCGGATGAATCCGGTGAACAGCATGTGGACCCCTTGTTCATATGCTAGTCACCTGAATTTGAATCCTTTCGTAGGCAGCTCAAAAATGGCTCTGAGCACTATGGGAGTTAACATCTGAGGTCATCAGTCCCCTAGAACTTAGAAATACTTAAACCTAACTAACCTAAGGACATCACACACATCCATGCCCGAGGCAGGATTCGAACCTGCGATCGTAGCAGTCGCGCGGTTCCAGACTGAAGCGCCTAGAACCGCTCGGCCACCTCGGCCGGCCGTAGGCAGCGAAAGTAAATCTTTGTGATGAGGGATTGCCTCAGAAACTTGCTGGCAAAGGTTCTAGAGAGACGCCTTTCAGCGAAGGTAAGCTGGAAAGATGTTAGATTGCATTGTTAGGTAGCATTTAGTCGTAGATCTGACTGTGTCACTGATGGTTCTCATAACCGCATTCAAATAAAAGTCAACTTTCTTCACGTGAGCTTTGCGAAAGGGATACTTTTTGGAGAACTGAGGTACTTGTTCTCTGTGTACCACTGGCCAGCTTCCAGATTCACTAATGTTCTTACCTTCTTAGCTGTGTTGGAAAGGTGTGTATTTGAGCGTCTTGTATAATGTAACACCAAAGTATTTTTGCTTATTTGACTATGCCAAGAGGGTAAAAGCGTGGGCTGCTCTTCGCCGATGCCAGACGATTAGAGACAGGCGGTAAAGACATACTTCTGTTTCAGAGACATTAAAGTTAAGTAGTCATGTCATATAATTCAGTGAGGCTGTTCGTTTGGGGTTTTCCTCATTGAGGAAGATTTTCACTCTGATATGAAATTAGAAGGTTATCTAAATATAGGAATTTGAGGCATATCAAGTTCGGACAGTTTGCAGCGTAGAAATACCGAAACAAGAACAGAAGCTTGACGCAAATTTCGCTAAAAATGTTCTTGTGCGAAGAATTTCTTTAAACCGGTAAGCTAGCCAATTTCACGTTTTGTGGTCACTGTGCACCAAAAAAGTCGGAGGAGAGTCCATCTGCACCTGCGACTTTTCTACATTTAGTATGGCTGAGAGCTGACACCAGTTTAGTGATCGTAAATGAAGAACAGAATTCTGGGCTAGATTTTAGAGCTTTCTTATCCTCAGTAAGTTCGTAATTTACTTGTCGAAAAGCTACTTTCTCTGCTTGAACCTTAGAACCTTACAACACCTCCGATCGGACAACTGTGCCGTGGTGATTGGACTGACAGCCAATTTGCTATAAGTCTTACATTGTCTCACTAAGCGACTGTCTGTTACGTATCATGAGACAATTGACTTCTTTTTGTTGCAGGAAAGGTCTTCTCCGAGCTTCCGAATCAGTAACCGAGTTTTTATACTGGAATATGCAAAGTCAAGATCTCTGCTTTGCTTATGCTATTTTTCATTCCTTCTTTCATTCAAGAAATTAATCAGATTCGTTTCTGTTACTTTGCGTCTATTTTCCTTCAATTCATTATATAGCTGGCCGATCTCTCAGTTTCATAAGGCGCCCTCTGGGTGTGTTGTTTCTGACAGTAGAGTTAACAGCCCTCAGAAAGGTTTCTTTTAGACCCCAGAAACTTTCAGCATGACTTCAGTAAGGGGAATCTTTTCTACAGGGGAGCATCACACAAAATAGACCGTAGCAGGCGAGAACGGAGTGAAAGTCATGAAGCAGCATTCTGACGATAGTTACTGTATTCCTTGTAGAAGCATCCACTGGTGACAGGTAGAGGTCAGATGTACTCTTAGGTTCATGTAATAAATAGCTGGCTAGAAACACAGTAAGGTTGTCGTAAGTGTACGAGATCAGTTTAGAGCGAATACGAAAAAAGAGCAAACAGTGAAACAAATTGTATTCCAGCATTCTATACCAAATGATGTGAAGAGAAGCGATAGCAGGCAAGCAGCAGCACATGAACGCGCACTCGTACTTATGAGGGCGCGCCCATCGTTCTTTCGCTTGTGGAGCAGCAAGAATCTGTGTCTACATGTCAGTCTCAGTAATTGAGATTCGAAATCGACACTGCGCATTAGCAGGGAATCCTAATAACTGTCGAAAAAGGGAGCATACATTTTTTTTAATTTAGAGACGAAATTGGTCATCAATCCTCTCCCTAGTTTAATACAATGCACCGTGATTTTCTCTCTCATTCTTGAGCGTAAATACTAGCCGCCTGTGTCACAAGAAAATGTGCTCTCACTTCCCTTCTCTCTTTCTCCCTCCTCTCTGACGTCCATTTGGTAGGTCCTTCCTGTTAAATCCAGCATAGTCGTTAATTTATGGGGTGTCTAGACAACCTGCTACCTCGGATCGCTAGACAACATTCAAACAAATCATATGAATGAGTTTTATTACAAAAAAGTATGTGACAGTACCTAACTTTGACTATTACATAGATTTGTCGCAAGCTCAGGGCGACATGCTAAATAAGCAATGTTTTTCAGTATAAACAATTCTTAAGTCTGGGTTACATAGATCGTACAAGAGAAGTACCTAGTGTCGCGGCTGCTGTAGAACCGAGACGCAACCAGTCGGGCGCGGCGCTTATGTCCTCATCGCATACAGGCCGGTGCTGTTGTGTTGTCGTCCTGAGGAGGGGTCGGCCAGCGTGCTATTGGTTGACCTCACCGCCATCTCTTCTCTCTCGTTCCCGACTGGCGTTCTGGCGCTTGACATTACGCTATAACACCTCCAATTTGAAGCCAGTCACTCTTGTCGTGTTTTGGTGCTCGCCGGGTTGTTACGTAAGTGCGGTGAGTGTTCGGTCTCGTCCTGCCACCCTGTGAACGCCGTTTTCACCTGTGCTATTCGTGCCGCCATTGTTTATGTGCTACGTCTTCGTCGAGTGTCATTTTAATTATCAGTAGATTTTACGTAAACGTGTATCGTCAAACTACCCCTTTTTGTGTATTTTAACTTCAATTGTTTCCCCTTCTCATGTCCAAACTTCATCTCTTATCCCCGTATTTTATGTATGTACTGTTCTCCTGTGATATTTTATATAGTATCTAGGCTGAAGAACGGTGAATTATGCCACTGTCAGCCCACCCCTGTCCACATGAGCTAGGAGTATGAAATAGCAATAAAGGGAAAAAAGTGTGCTCCTACAAGTCTGCCACGCCATGTCGTTCATGCTTCATGGGGTCTCACTGTGCTTAATTTGGAGCTACTATAGTTTTCACACACCATCATTCCAAGATGGTGAATCGTTCTTCTAGATTCCAGTACAGTGGCCTTCCTGGACTCCTCACTGACCATTTTTTTGTGAGAAAACGTAACGAGTGCGGTATATCCTAATCTGGTTAACGACTTCAACAACCTGGTCAGTATACTCACGATGCCTGTACAACTGCTCGATAGGACCCACATATCATCGAGCGGACTCACCGGTCTATAATGGCGCTCGGTCGCCAATACAAGGTGTGTGAGAAAAGTAATGAGACTGATTTTTATCTACCAGATTTTTAATTTTTTTCAAAGTAGTTCCCTTTGGCAGCTATACAGCTAAGTTCTTCCCAGTCTTTATAGCGGCGCTGGAAGGCTGCAATTCTTTGAATGTACTCCAGTATCCGAAGATGACGTCCTTTTAAGACATTTTTCAATTTTGGGAAAAGAAAAAAGTTAATAGGACTCAATCAGGTGAATATGGGGGGCTACAGAACAACAGGAATGTCTTTTCAGGTCAAAAATTTCGTGACAAAAGTGGCTGTGTGACTTGGTGCGTTGTCATGATACAGCAACCACTTGTCTGCAGTGCCTGGTCTTACACGATTCACCCTTTTCTTAAGCCTTTTAAGAACGTTTTTGTAAAACACTTGGTTCACAGTTTGTCCTTAAGGAACAAAACTTTTATGTACAACATCAATAGTGTCAAAAAAGGAAATCAGCATTGTTTTGGTCTCCCTGAGTGAGGTCCATCTTCACCGTGTTCTGGACCCTCCAAACATGATTTGTGTCAGCGAAAAACTTGCGCTCTTGATACGGAATGTTCCCCTTAGACATTTTTCAGCTTTTCGAATGTCACACTGCCGTAGTCCCCAACTTTAAAACAAAATTTGATGGCGTAACGTTGCTGTTCCATTCTCGTAACACAAACTGAAAGCACAATTTGACTGATGGCGCTCTCCAAAATAACGTGAGGGCTGTAGGGAGCTGAAACTAGAACTGATCATCTGGAAGGGATGAACGCACCGTTCTACACAAGCAGATCAACACAGCGTTGCCGGATCTCTCGCAGTGTTGCCAGTCTCATTGCTTTACTCACACACTACGTACACATGCTACCTGATCAGAAGTGTCTGGACCCTATTAATGGGCATCAACATGGGCTGTGTCCGCCATTCGCATTTATGATAACTTGAACTCTGCTGTAGACACTTTCAACGAGGTGTCTGAAGGTGTGTGGAGGAATGGTAACTCATTATTCCTCAAGATCAGAAACTAAAGAAGGTAGTGATGTAGGACACTGGGGTTGGAGCGAAATAGACGTTCTAACAGAAGTGTTCCATCGGGTTCGGGTCGGGACAATGCACTGCCATTTCAGTATGCCAGCAGTGGCAATGCGATTCCATTTCAGTATGCCAGCAGTGGCAATGCGATGCCATTTCAGTAATGTCATTGTCTAAAAATCATTGCCTCACAGATGCCTCATGTCGTGGTGCATTGTCATGTTGAAGCAGTCATAATACACAGACTGTTCCTCTACTGTACACACTACACAGTGTCGTAATTTTTTTCAGATCTTTCGACGTTTAGCGTTTTCTTTAGCTCAATAAGGGGACCACATCCTAAACACGAGAAACAGCCCCATACTGTAACGCCACCAGGTCCATACTTCACTGTGGGCACTGCATATGGTGGAAGGCAACGTTTTCCAGGCATTCTATATACGATATACGCACTGCACGAGCTTCTACGCTGCAGCATGTACGTCAGTAATAAAGCACTGATAAATAAATGCCCACAACAACAAATCGTCTCGTTTCTACAGCTATTGGACTTTTCTAACAAGAGGTTAGTAACAACACATATTTATTTATTTATTGCCAAATTATAGACCTGTTACCTGAAGTTTAAAACAGGTCGTACATCTTACAATTTTCGTTTTTCATCTTTTTACAGTTTTCTTTCCTTTTTTTATCTACAACATTTACAAAGAATGGTTCAAAATAACAATAATTTCAGGTTGAAATATAAATAAAATTTTGTTGTTTTTAAGAAGAATATAAAAAGAAGATAGGATAGATGAGAGATATGTTAGTACCATCACCGAGTGTGACTGACGGTGAATACCTCGGAATGGTTTCATCGAGCCGTTGACCGCCAGTCACACACAAATGGTTATTAATAAAGAAATATTGTTTCTTATCCTATTTGTTACTAATCCTATGTATTAACTACATTAGGTGTGCATCCATGTACAGCATTTGGTGTTTTCTTGGCTAGATTGCCATCAATTTGCTTATTTACTATCACATCTCAGCTTCCTCCTCTTGTTCCTCCTCATTGTCACTATTTTCGCTGTCACTGTAGGTATCGCTGTCCACCCTCTGGAGATTGTTGTTACGCTGCACATAGGCATGTCTGTGATGTCGTGTCCGCATATACTCTTCATGTGTTGTTTTTGAAATACTGTTTGTCAGTGCGTTTAATTGTGCCCATTGTTCTTCGTCTCTTATTGCGGTGTATATATCTATGTCTGTATCTGTGTAATCTAAGTGTAGTGTATGTCTATTGTTCGCGTATTGCCCGCAGAAAAAGACAGTGTGTTCTGGGAAACCTACTTCCCCGCATGTGCATGTAGGTGTCTGCCTCAGACTCACGCGGTTTAAGTGCGTGGGATAAGGTCCGTGCCCGGTTAAGAAATGTACCATACCGCGGCTGGGATCGATATGTCTCATTCTCAACCGCTCCCTTATGTCAGGGAGGAAGTCGTGCAGTCTACGTCCCTTATCACTTACATCCCACTCACCTTGCCATGTATCCAAACGCCAACTTTTAAGGTGACGTATCGTCTCTATGGGCACACCGGTTATTGTGTGTACCTTATCTAGTCTCCCCACCTTGCAGCTCTGTATTTGATCGTGATATCTATGGGGCATATTCCGAGCACCACACACAGTGCATCCGCTGAGGTGGTACCGAAGGCTCCAGATAGCCTAAGTAGGACACTTCTCTGCCCTCGTCTGACGGATGCTTTGTTGGTAACCACGTTCAGTCTATGTGCCCACGTGCTAGCTGCAAAGCTGAGTACTGATTCGAAGAGCGCACAGTGGTATGTACGTATGACTGGTAGAGGTAGTCTGTACTGTTTTGACTTTAGCCTCACCAGTTTGTGGAGTATTTTTTCTGCTTTGTCTGTTGTTAGCCTTATGTGTTCGTGGAAATTCAGTTTTTCATCTATGTGTACCCCAAGATAGCGCGTAATGCGTGCTCGTTTGATGTTTGTGTCCCCAATTTTAACCGAAGGATTCCTTTGGAGTGATCCTTTCAGTAAAGTGTATGTTGGTTTGTTTTCGGCTATCCTGAGTTTGCTGTTGTGACACCATTGAGTAATTGTTTGTAGTAATCCACTGGATTTCTCTTCTAACTGGGCTCTGTTGTTTGCAGTGACTACAACTAATAGGTCATCTGCGTAGGCGACAATTCCGTCTGACCTGTCATCCCCATCCAGAAGTTGTAGGAGGGGTTCGATTGTTATGTCCCAGGAGATGGGGCCGCAGATCGACCCTTGAGGACAGCCTTTGGTAATTCTTTTAATTACTTTCCGGCTGTCCATCTGCCATTTGACTACTCGGTCTTTACAGTAGTCCAGAAAACTGTTGTACAGTGATTGCGGTACCTCCAGATGTCTTAGCCTCTGAAACAGTGCTGGCCACCAAAGATTATCAAATGCTCCGGCAATGTCAATCATTATTGCCATGGCGTATTTCTGTTTTGTGGTGTTAACTATGTGCAGGGCCTGGTTGATGGCATCATCTATTGATCTGCCAGATCTGAAGCCGAACTGGTGTTGGCTCATTCCCCTGAGAGCTCTGTGTGTTTGCAGGCGCTTACACAGTAGCTTCTCCTGAATCTTTGCTAGGGTGTTTATTAGGCATATTGGCCTGTATGTCTTTGGATCTGAAGGATCCCTGTCCGCTGATTTCTTAATAATGACTGCTTTGGAGGTTTTCCATACTGTAGGTACCCTGCCCAGCCGTAAGGCGTCGTTCAGTAACGTTGTTAGGAACGGGGTGATCTGCGGTGCTAGTTTTTTCAGTGTTTCCGAGTGGATACCATCTGGTCCAGGTGCTTTTTTGTTTTTGAGCTCTGAGATTGCTAGCGCAACCTCTTCTTGCGCAAAAGGACAGGTGACAGTTGCAGTGTTGTATGGTGTGTGTAGGTTTTCTCTTAGTGTTGCATGATATTGTGTGTCTGTATCGATAACGTCGTCAGGGAGCAGTTTATACATCAGAAACTCCGCTGTATTCCTCCATCCCCTCGTCATCGTGCCGTCATCCTGCCTTAGCGTTCCCAGAACTAGTGGGGTTTTTATCTTCACTGTCAGTATTTTGTATGGTTCCCCCCATATATTTTGCTCTGTTTGTGTTGTTACAAATAGCTCCCATTGTTGTCTACGTGTGTTGTATAGGGTCTGTCTGTATAAGTCTTGTGCATGCCTATATGCTTCAAGTCTTATTCGTCGGTCCCTATCTGCTATCGCCCTTTGATATAATTTTCGTTTGCGTCTTGCGTCTTGTTTGAGTCTCGTAAGTTCGTTGGTCCATGGTACTGGTGAGCAATTTGTGTTCTTTGCTGTCGGTATTGATGTGTTTTGTGCATGTTGTATCACCTGTGTTAACTTGTGTGCTCTATAATCGATACTTCCATTGATGTTTTGTAGATCGTGTCGTTGGATAATTTCCGTTAATTTGTTCCAGTCTGCTTTGTGCAACAGCAAGTGTCTGGTGTGTGATTTGGTCATTGTGTTCTGAGTGTGAGTTAGTGTGTATGTTATGACATTATGATCACTACTGGTTATGTTGTCGTGTACAGTCCAGTTTGTTACGTATGCCATTGCTGCATTATTTGCTAGTGTGAAGTCGATATTACTGCTCGTACCATCGAACCCTGCATATGTTGGTATGGGTCCTTCCGTATTCATTACATGTAATTGTGTTTCTTGTATTAGATCGGTGATTATGCGTCCTCTGTCATCTGTTCTGTCTGAGTTCCAGAGGGTCGATCTGGAATTAATGTCAGCACTTATCACTAATTTTTTGCCTCTGGCATACATTACTAGGTCTCTGATGTAGTCTGCATACGGCTGTATTTGATGGCTGTATTGGGCGTACATGGATGCAATAACCCATGTGACGTTCCCGTTAGTTATCTCTATGGTAACCAAGTGTTGATTGCATAGCTGTGTTACCTTAACTATGTTATAAGTTCTATTTAGAATTACTATTGCAGCCTTACAGTCATTGCTGCCTGTTATTGTTGTAGCATGTTTTGGTAGACATATCAGTTGCCCGTTTCTGTTATAGGGTTCTTGTAAGCACATGATGTCTGCCTGCAGGTCTAGTGCTATTTTAGGGATTTCCGCGCTGACTGTCGTACTGTTTTTTGTATTATGTTGTAAGATATTCATTTTTTGTCTATGTGTTCTGGGTGTTTTACGTGTACAAAACATTTACTGCCAGTCTGTGAGTAATCAAAATACACTCCTGGAAATTGTAATAAGAACACCGTGAATTCATTGTCCCAGGAAGGGGAAACTTTATTGACACATTCCTGGGGTCAGATACATCACATGATCACACTGACAGAACCACAGGCACATAGACACAGGCAACAGAGCATGCACAATGTCGGCACTAGTACAGTGTATATCCACCTTTCGCAGCAATGCAGGCTGCTATTCTCCCATGGAGACGATCGTAGAGATGCTGGATGTAGTCCTGTGGAACGGCTTGCCATGCCATTTCCACCTGGCGCCTCAGTTGGACCAGCGTTCGTGCTGGACGTGCAGACCGCGTGAGACGACGCTTCATCCAGTCCCAAACGTGCTCAATGGGGGACAGATCCGGAGATCTTGCTGGCCAGGGTAGTTGACTTACACCTTCTAGAGCACGTTGGGTGGCACGGGATACATGCGGACGTGCATTGTCCTGTTGGAACAGCAAGTTCCCTTGCCGGTCTAGGAATGGTAGAACGATGGGTTCGATGACGGTTTGGATGTACTGTGCACTATTCAGTGTCCCCTCGACGATCACCAGTGGTGTACGGCCAGTGTAGGAGATCGCTCCCCACACCATGATGCCGGGTGTTGGCCCTGTGTGCCTCGGTCGTATGCAGTCCTGATTGTGGCGCTCACCTGCACGGCGCCAAACACGCATACGACCATCATTGGCACCAAGGCAGAAGCGACTCTCATCGCTGAAGACGACACGTCTCCATTCGTCCCTCCATTCACGCCTGTCGCGACACCACTGGAGGCGGGCTGCACGATGTTGGGGCGTGAGCGGAAGACGGCCTAACGGTGTGCGGGACCGTAGCCCAGCTTCATGGAGACGGTTGCGAATGGTCCTCGCCGATACCCCAGGAGCAACAGTGTCCCTAATTTGCTGGGAAGTGGCGGTGCGGTCCCCTACGGCACTGCGTAGGATCCTACGGTCTTGGCGTGGATCCGTGCGTCGCTGCGGTCCGGTCCCAGGTCGACGGGCACGTGCACCTTCCGCCGACCACTGGCGACAACATCGATGTACTGTGGAGACCTCACGCCCCACGTGTTGAGCAATTCGGCGGTACGTCCACCCGGCCTCCCGCATGCCCACTATACGCCCTCGCTCAAAGTCCGTCAACTGCACATACGGTTCACGTCCACGCTGTCGCGGCATGCTACCAGTGTTAAAGTTTGCGATGGAGCTCCGTATGCCACGGCAAACTGGCTGACACTGACGGCGGCGGTGCACAAATGCTGCGCAGCTAGCGCCATTCGACGGCCAAGACCGCGGTTCCTGGTGTGTCCGCTGTGCCGTGCGTGTGATCATTGCTTGTACAGCCCTCTCGCAGTGTCCGGAGCAAGTATGGTGGGTCTGACACACCGGTGTCAATGTGTTCTTTTTTCCATTTCCAGGAGTGTATGTTCGTCCGTGTGCTCTTACATGATCTATATATATTTTGTCCAAGTCGAAAGATTCTGACCTGCGCAGGCAGACCTGGAGCATGAGATCGAGCAGCGGCTCTGCTGATGTAGGAATATTTTCTGTCTTTAGGATGATTCTGTCTGTTTGCTCAGTTACTGGAAAACAGAGACAATCTCCCTTTGGATGGCACAATCTAAGTAGCATCCGCTGCGCTGTCTGCAGTATCTCTTTTTTCTCTAGCCTAAAGTAAGTTAAGTTCTAAATTATCATAATTAGGTGCAGCTGGCTTGCTGTTGGTGCTGGTTTCTGTTGCGGTCTCTGAGGTGGTACTGGACGGATTGTGGCTTCGTGTTGGCCGCTGATTGGGGGACATTTTAAGACCTCTTTGGGATGTCACACGGTTACTTTTCGTTTTGTCACACGCCTCTTCAGTGCTGTTTGCCATCACACGTTTTTCACTGATGTTGGTGGTGCTTGCTGGCGTGGTGTCGGCGATGGTGGTGATTTGTATGGGACTGACTGTATGTGTTATGCTGTCTCTGTTTGTGTTTGGAGTGGAGGTTGTTGCTAGACGCACGTTGACATCGTTGCAAATGTCACATGTCTCTCCCTCAGATTTGTCCTCATCTAATTGGTCTACTTTTATAAGTCTGGGTCCAGTAGTTTTGAGTTTTGTATTGGTCTGTAGCCTGAGTGTTTCGATGTGTTTTGATTCAGGGACTGCATGCCTGTCTGTTCCTTGTTCCTTTTTCCCGGGGTGAAGAGTGCCTCCCGAGACAAATTTGACTGGTTTGATGTACTGTTCACATTTACGTGTGTCGTAGGGTTTTCCATGTGATGATAATTCTGGTTTGTATTCATCCTGTGTGTGTGTGGTGTGATGTACTTCGGCTGGGAGAAATTGTGAGGGAGTATGTCGGTTTTGTTTGTACATTTTCTTGTGCACAATATATGTAAGTTCATCTTCCAACTCATCTATCCTCTGCATTAATGTTATTTGGAAGTTTATCCAGTGGTGTAATTGTCTTTTAATTTGCTTTGCCACCTCGTAGTGGATGGAACCACAGATTGTCATGTCATCTATATATTCTATCGTATTAATGCAGCTATCCTGTAACGTCGTTGAGTGTGTTAGGGGCGGGATGGGTTCACTATCGACGTAATTCTCCGGCAGAAGATTCATTTGTCTTCTCCAGGAAATTGCTCTTTGGTAGCTTCTCTGTAATGTTGACGGTGATTTGTATTTATGTGTTTTGGGTGATTGGCTTTGGGCGTTCGTGTTTCTTGCGTGTGTGCTGATTTTAGCTGCCATAGTCTATACTGTCCAGGAGCCGGTCATGCAGCTGTTTATAGGTCTGACAATCACCTCCTTTTGTTTTATTGCAGACGCGGCCTCTGTATTTGCAGGGGATACAGACGCAAACCGCGGACCTGCACTCACTGCGCTTGTGTCCTCGGTTGCCGCACTTGGCACACGTGACGTCGGCTTTTCTGCAGGTTTTAGTCGTATGTCCTAGGTCGCAACACTTAAAACACTTGTTTACTACTGTATAGTCTTTCACAGAAAGTGATTCGAAGTCTATGTAGACTCTCTGTCTTCTTGTAAGGACTCTGTACAGGTGTGGGCTGACCTCCAGTATCTGGTGACTGAAACCCCTTCCCCTAGGTCCTGTTTTGAATTTTATTTTGACCTCTCTGTCGAAGTCTTCTTTCGTGGTGTCACCGCTTAGATTCTGCTCGTAAAGGCTTTCTAGAAACTCTTCGTCGGTAAGTGTATCTGGCACGTGATATACTGCCACGAGTGGCTTGCGTTTTCGCGGTCCTTCACAGACAATGGTGTGCAGGTCTTTAGTCTTTTCTATTATTTTTCGACAGTCCTCCTGTGTTTCCGTTTCTACTATAACTGCAGTCTGTGTGGTTCTGATTGATTTTATATGTATATTCTCTTTCCTGGGATTTATATTCTTGGTGATGGTCTGTCGGACAGCTTTGGCGTCTTGATTTTCTGTCGATTTGATATAGAGGGTTGTGGCCTGTTTTGTTTTAGCCTGTTCTATTCTTCGAGCCTCTTTGGTTTTGGGCTCTATAGTTAAGGCGGCAGCATATGTCAGTGTCTGTGCTTGTGTCTGTGCTTGTTGTGTGACTTTATTAGTTAGTTCTCTTACTTGTTGCTGCAAGTCTTGGTTCGCTACACTCAATTCCCTATTTTCGTTCTCTAATTTCTCAGCCTTCTCTTGCAAAGTTTGTATTTGTAAGTCTTTGACTGGATTCGAGGCTCTCTGTAGTTCTAGTCTTAGTCGCCTATTTTCATCGTTTACGTAGGACAGTTTAGCTTCAAGGCTAGTTATTTCGAAAGCCAAGGGAAACACTTTGTCTCTAATGACGGTTAACAGGGAAGATGAAACATGCTTAGCTTTTAACTCTGCTCCTATTTCACTCAATATACGATAACTGATGTGAAACCATCATACAATTGTTATTCAAGAAATATTGAGGATATTCAGCCCAGTTGTCGGTCGTTTAATTATTGCCATAATGTGTATCGGGAAAACATTATCCTATTTTCAAGTGCTAAAAACAAGGAAACCAGTTAAACAATCCTCCTCATACCGACGGACATATGAGGATTACAGACGTCCTGACTTATAATCTACCTTAATTTTTTTTGTGCCATTAGGCCTCGCTGGAACTTAAAACAAAGCACCACACGTTCATTGTCAACTTATACCATAAAGTATAAAACACCACAAGACGGTGTATCCATCGTTCCCGAGGTAGAGATGCAAACTGAAAGTCGCTGACATCACCTACCGACGATGATACATACTACATGCCTAATGCGCACTGTATCTTTCGTGATGAGCATTAGGTTTTAAGTATATATCATCGTTGATAGGTGATGGCAGCGGCATTCAGTTTACAACTGTACCTTCGATACGGTGATGCACAGGCTTTTGATGTCTTATGTCTTATGATTTGAGTTCACAGTGAATTGTGCAGCTGGTTTTTAAGTCGTGACGAGGCGTGGGTTGAATATCCTCAACATAAACCGTATACGAATCTCTCCTATATGTTTACTGGGCCATCAGATATAACCAATTTAACATTAACTTACTTCTTCGTTGGTGCTTCACATAATATGGCAATAATATAATGCAGTAATCACTTTCTTATTGTTTTGGAACTATTAATTATTTAAGCGCAAATAGTTTTTTGACTTCTTAGGCTCTCGTCGTGTAACAACTGAATGTTGCAATCACACTGATAACGACAGACGATCAAAAACTTTCCGTTCGAAGGCTCTCCAGTCCGGAATAGGTATGCAAATCAAGAAAAATCACCGTGAGCACTGTCCGCATCTCGTGGTCGTGCGGTAGCGTTCTCGCTTCCCACGCCCGGGTTCCCGGGTTCGATGCCCGGCGTGGTCAGGAATTTTCTCTGCCTCGTGATGACTGGGTGTTGTGTGCTGTCTTTAGGTTAGTTACGTTTAAGTAGTTCTAAGTTCTAGGGGACTGATGACCATAGATGTAAGTCCCATAGTGCTCAGAGTCATTTGAACCATTTGCACCGTGAGCACTGGGGCAATCATTCCACCAACGCACCAAGCTGAAGATAAACACCATGTCCTGCTGCGTGAAGAACTCCATAACTGCCTGCTGCACATCCTCGTGCGACAGAAATTTACGTCCTTGAAGAAGCCTTTTTAAGGGAAGAGATCAGGATTACAGTTCGGGCGCCTGAGTCTCTCCCACCTGAGACTTCCAGCTGAGGTTGGCCACCGGCCGCAGTGGCCGAGCGGTTCTAGGTGCTTCAGTCTGGAAGCGCACAACCGCTGCGGTCGCAGGCTCGAATCCTGCCTCTGATATGGATGTGTGTGATGTCCTTAGGTTAGTTAGGTTTAAGTAGTTCTAAGTTCTAGGGGACTGATGACCTCAGATGTTCCGTAGTGCTCAGAGCCATTTGAACCATTTGAAAAAACATTTGCTATTTCCCTGTTCTACAACTATAATGATGGAGTTTTCACCTGCAGGTGAACTATTTGCGATTTTAAGGATTGGTGGTTAAATAACAAGTAACGTGGGAGTTTACTGAAGTATACAAATAATATACCTCGCGTGATGGTGAGTCGAGACCAACCCCTAGATTGCGTTTTCAACTAATTTCAGGTTTGAGTTGCAATGTAAATCGATTTTTAACTCTCTGGAAGTTTCAAAACAGCACACACTCGCCTGCAAAGAGAAATAAGCCGTTTCACCCCAAAAATCATTTCTTCCAATTACCGTTCCTCCTAATGGGTCCGTTATTGAGGATTCTGTTCACATCCATTACTTGAATAAAATTATTCTTCTGTGTTTCATTGTTCTCAGTAATCACCTGTTCACATTAATCCGCCTGATATAATCCACTTTGATATTGTGTGTTTCCACTCAACATCTTCCTTTAGACAAGCATTTGGAAAACTTCAAAATAGTGGCCTTACTGATCCGTATAGTTCATGATTAAACGCACTCTACAAACCTTACGAACCTCTTCAATAACATTAATTTTCTTATCTAGTTACCCGAGCGTACAAAACTTATTTGATAACGTTATTCTCGTTTTTTATCTTCATCTTATCTCTACTCAGTTTCTGTTCTACATTGCAAATACATAAAAGTGTCATCCTGCTTTACCATTTGTCCTCATACTCTCATTTCCTCCTACGTTATTGTTCAAAGGTGCTCTTTAACATTTAATATATTTTTTACTATCTTCTCATCTGCTACTAACAATATCGTCAACTTATCGTTTGGATGTGATCTTACTAGCACTTTTTCCTCGAATCAGTTTATTATTGTTTCTTTCAAATACGTTGAAACAAAATTATTCATAAAAAATACTATTATTATAATTGCGCACTCAAGCCATTTTAACTCTGTAATTTCTCCCTCAGTTTGCACTTTAATTTGTTCTGTAATGTAGGAATTATGTAACAATCACTTTTCTCCCCACCTCACACTATGAAATGCTTTCTCAAATCCACAAAGTTAGATAGAGACACACACTGTGTTGTCTTTTAAACCGTGATGAGAATGCGTAAATTTAGCAGCCTCCAACATACATATTTAAATATGTCTACAGTTCTAAATTGTCATTCAATTACTGCATTACCCGGCTAGAATATGACACGAGCATGAATGTGAACTAAATTGAAACACACAACCGTTTTCATATGTTGTCTGTAAAGAAGTGTATCTGTTTAAAGTTATTCAGTTAGGTTCGTTGACTACTTTCATACAATATTAGTTCACTCTTGAATATCACTTCACTTTTATAACATGGAGATACAAAACACTGGAATCGTCGAATTTTACTCAAAATATTTCTGAGCTTTAGCTGAGAAAGTTTTATACTCCGACACCAGCAAAGAATGATAGAAGTTAAAATAGTTTCTTATAGCACAGATTTTGATATACAATCAAGTTACCTTTGCGTGGATTCTTTTTACAATGGCAAATATATATGTCTGAATAGTTCGGCAATTTAAACTCGCCGCGAAAAGCTTTCATGAAATGGCGGCAGATAAAAGAACATCGGCGTATCACAGAATCGATCTGTTCCGATTACATGAAACTAATTCACTTAATTCGATTTTTAAAAAACATTAATCAGCATTAAATAATTGTTCTCAGCATTTTCAATCTGAAATAGAACTATAACTCATGCCAATAAAATCATATAAATATATTACCACTAATGGAGGCGTTACAGCTCGTCCGCAGCGAAGCAAAGATGGAATGCAGAGAACCAAGATTAGTAGTATTCTTACTAAACTTGAACAACATTATTCTCTATTTTTCTCCAATAATTTCCAATAGGTAGTTTATATAATAGTAATAATACCAGACCTTATTATAGGCGGCAGATTAGAGTGCGTCTTGCTAGCATCATGGCTACGCGAGCACGAAGAAAGAATGCAACAAAAAATCAGTGACAGTAATAATTGTTCTTATAATTAAAAGATATCATAGTTTTCAGTCCACTTTCTGTGGCTTGTGAAGATATTATTACACCGTCTCTGCACTAACAAAACCAAACTGTTTCTCTGCCAAAACACTTGTCTCTCACGATATCACATATTAAAAATAGAATTAAATGTTTTTATTCACTATAAAATAGGAACGTGTATGCTATAACACTTACTGAGATTGGAAAACAAGGTATTTGGGATCGCTATAAATAAAACGTTCCATAGTTCTCAAGCACAGTCTAAGAGAATTGCAGGCAGTCTGTACACAAGAAGCATTCTAATTACTGTATATAAGTTTGACAGAAGGAAATGTCTGAGCTTTGTGAACGACTCATTATTTACGTCCAGCACCAGTCATGGGACTAGACAATGTGGATATCCTACTTGAACCTGTCACAGTCCGCTACAAAACATCGGAGGTGACTGCATTACGTAAGGCTGTGTCCAGACACGAAGTCTCATCCACATGACGTTAACGTCCATACTGAAACTATAGCATGTTGAAACAGAAGATCTCTCTCCTTCCCGAAAACTGGCATATGGCCAACAAGATCAGAACACATTGGTCGAGGCTGTTGAGCGTTTAATATTAAGTAGGAAACTCTTTGTAATGAAAAAATTTTCAGAACATTTGGAATTGTTCCTGTTTCATATTATTATCATGTTCTGCCAAGAACTGACGGTGAATTCAGTTAATTTTTTTAAAAAAATTGTTGTTTCACAACTTTATTGAGATGATGACTGCAAGAGGCGACCACCATTGGCTGACCGGAGCGCGAATCAGAAAACCCAGAATACAGAGGAGGTGAACAAAGCGTCATGCACTGGCAGCTAGGGGCATGGTATGTAATGGATGGAGTGTGTTCCCGGCTGATGTCCTTCAGGAACCTGTGACTGAGCTCGGTTACTTGTTTATTATCGTAAGTCTTCAAGACCAACAGCGTAGCTGGTGGAATGTTTCTACCATCCATTCCACTGGTTGACTGTGGATAGACTGATGGGTCGAACAAACAGTAATGTGCAATTAGGCCAGAGTTAAATTAGAGAATTTTATCAATAAAAATTGATTCACTAATTACTTCAATGGCTAGGATTTTGTTACTAGCTTCAATGACAGTTTTCAATATGCCCTAGGCAAGTATGTTCAGAGTAAGGTTTTAGGGGATTGGAAAGATCCACCGTGGTTTAATAGCCTTGTTAGAAAAGCGCTACGTAAACAAAGAGTACTTCATCTCACATTCAAGAGAAGTAAAAACCTAGCTGACAAACAAAAGCTGAACGAAGGAAAAATGAGCGTAAGGAGAGCAATGAGAGAAGCGTTCATTGCTCTTGAAAGTAATACGTTGTTAACCGACCTGAATAAAACCCCTGAGAGATTTCGGTATTATGTAAAATCAGTAAGTGGGCCAAAGTCATCTATTCATTCTCTCAGAGACCACACCGGCCCCGAAACGGAAGATAACAGAGAGAAGGCCGAAATACTGAATTCGGTCTTCCAGTGTTACGGAAGATCGTAACAGTGTCCGTCCTTTCAATCGTCGTACGAACATCGACATGGCAGATATTGAGATAAATGATCGCGGAATTGAAAAGCAGCTACAATCGCTCAGTACTGGATAGGCTTCAAGACCAGATGAGATACCTATAAGATTCTACACAGATTATGCGAAAGGACTTGCTCCCCTTCTAGCAGTAATTTATCGTAGTTCGTTTGAACAACAAAAGCTACCTAACGGCTGAAAAAAGCGCAGGTCATCCCGTTTTTAAGAAACACCGTAAGACAGGTCCACACAATTATAGACCTATATCGTTGACGTCAATCTGTTCTAGAATTATGGAACATGTTTTTAGCTCAAGAATAATGACGTTTTCGGAAAACGAACATCTCCTCCATAAAAATGAACCAGAGATCCTGAGAAACTCAGCTCGCTGTGTTCCTCCATGAGATCCACAGCGCAGTGGACAACGGTGCTCAAGTTGATGCCGTGTTCCTTGATTTCAGTAAGGCTTTTGATGCCGTCCCGCTTTGCCGTTCAATGAAAAAATACGAGCTTATGGAGTTTCGGAGCAGACCTGCGATTGGACTCAAGAGTTTCTTACAGATACAACTCAACTAAGTTGACAGATATAAAGGTAAAATGCGGAGTACTACAGGGAAGTGTTATAGGACCGTTGCTTTTTACATGTATATGGTCTAGTAGAAAGCGTCGGGTGCTCATTAAGGCTATTAGCAGATGATGCAGTTGTCTATAAAAAAGTAGTAACACCAGAAGATAGTAAGAATTTGCAGAACGACCTGCAGAGAATTGATGTATGGTATAGATTCTGGCTGTTGACTCTGGACGTAAATAAATGTAACATATTGCGCATACATAGGAAAAGAAATTCACTACTGTACAGCTACACTGTTGATGAAAAACAGCTGGAGACAGAGTGACCTTAAGTGGAATGACCATATAAAACAGATAATGGGAAAAGTAGACACCAGACTCAGATTCATCGGAAGGACCTTAAGGAAATGTAACTCATCCACGAAAGAAGTGGCTTATAAGGCGCTTCTTCGCCACATTTTTGAGTATTGTTCATCTATCTGGGATTCCTTTCAGGTATGACTCATAGAGGAGATAGAGAAATTCCAACGAAGAGCGGCGCGTTTCGTCGCGGGATCGTTTAGCTGGCGAGAGAGCGTTACGGAGATGCTTAACAAACTCTGTTAGCACACGTCACAAGTTGTGCATCACGGAGAGATTTACTATTGCGATTTCGGGTCAGCACTTTTTAGAAGGAGTCAGACAACATATTGCTTCCCCCCCACCCCACATACATCTCGCGTATTCACCACGAGGAGAAAATTCGAGAAATTAGTGCCAATACAGAGACTTGCCGACAATCACTCTTCCCACGCACTATTCGCGAGTGGAACAGGCTTGGAGGGATCAGACAGTGGTACCGAAAGACCTTCCGCGACACACCATTAGGTGGCTTGCGGACTGTGATATAGATGTTAACTAGTGACTGACTCCATTTTCGACACACGCTTAGCTAGATACAGAGTCAATCATAATCAACCTAGTGGTACCAAGCAACAGACCCAGGCATGTAGCAGGATGCATTGACGAGAGAACAAGCACGCAACTAGGGAAATGCGACTGACTCTAAATTTTAAGAAACTTTATCAATAAAATTCTGAAGTTGGTAATAGAACATCGGATGAAAAGACAACTATGGGAACCTGCAGTTGCTTGCAGCTGTGTCATTAAAATACACTTTCGTACTAATTGTTAAACGCCTTTCTCAATGACTGCCCACTTACTAGTCAGTCTTATTTTCGTTAGATCACTTGCACAGTTTTTATCAATACGATGTGGAATGATGCAGCTTGTCAGTGAACTGTGCCTTTTAAGCTTGTGAGTGTGGCTATGTATTAGGCATTTCTCAATCTCTCTCTATTTATTTAGTCATTTCGGATTCTCTGTAACCCCATGAACAAAAGGACGCCAGTTTCTTCTGTCCTGCACTTTTTCCTGCCGGCTGTGGAAGTTGCCATCGATCCATCTTGTCCTGTACCGCCCTCTCCTCCTTTCGAACTTCCCCATCGTTAATGGTCTTTCTTACGACTCATGTCTTCTCATAACATGCCCAAAGAATGTCAGTTTCATCTGCTGTTATACTGAACTATTCGTTCTCATTACAATCCATGTAACTCTAACAGTACAATTCAAAGATGTCTATTCTACCCCGTTCAGCCAATCTTACGGTCCAAGTCTCACATCCGTTCATCACAACAGGAAAGGCCATAGCCCTTACTATAGGGATTTTTGTTGTTGGACATTGTCTTTCTGACAAGTAAACAACGTCTCTTGATTTTGAGTCTGCCGTCACCATCAGCAGAAATCTTGTAGCTGAGAGAACTGAATACAGAAACTGCTTGATTGTTTCTCTTCCTGTACACCATGACGTGATAGGTGTAGTTGCCATAATTTTTCTTCACTACCAGCATTAGATCGGCGTTTGGTCTTTCTTCTATCAACTTCAGTTAGAGGATCTTTCACTCTTCTGCACTTCTTTCCACCACTATATCTGCGATAATTTATGTGTATCCCAGCTATTTTAATACCGTTTCTTCTTCAAGCAACCTTGGATTGCCCATAATGTTCACTCCACACAGATTGAATAATTAAGGCGACAATATGCAGCCATTTAAAGATTACTAAACAGCAGAGCAAGAACAGATGCACTGTGGTGACAAAAGTCAAGCGATATCTCTTAATATCGTGTCAGGCCTCCTTTTAAACGGCCTAGGGCAGCAGCTTGACATGGCATGAGTTCAACAAGTCGTTGAAAGTCCCCTGCAGAAATACTGAGCCATTGTGCTCTACAGCCGCCCATAATTGCGAAAGTGTTACTAGTGCAGGATGTCCCATAAATGTTTGATGGGATTCATATCTGGCGATCTGGATTGCCAAATCGTTCGCTCGAATCGCACAGAATGTTCTTCAAACAAGTCGCGAACAATCGTGGCCCAGTGACATGGAACATTGTCATTTACAAAATTTCCATCTTCATTTCACATCATGAAGTCAATGATAGCTGCAAATGATCTCCAAGTAGCCGAACATAATCATTTCCTCTGAATGATCGGTACAGTTGGATCAGACGACCCAGTCCATTCCATCTAAACACAGCAAACACCACCATGGAGCCACTGGTAGCTTGGTTCAAATGGTTAAAATGGCTCTAAGCACTATGAGACTTAACATCTGAGGTCATCAGTCCCCTAGACTTAGAACTACTTAAACCTAACCTAAGGATATCACACATATCCATGCCCGATGCAGGATTCCAACCTGCGACCGTAGCAGCAGCGCAGTTCCGGACTGAAGCGCCTAGAACCGCTCGGTCACATCGGACGGCTACTGATAGCTTGCACAGTGCCTTGGTGATACTTGGGTCCATGGCTTCGAGGGTCTGCGCCACACTCGTACCCTACCATCATCTGTTACCAACTGAAATCGGGACTCGTCTGACCAGGCTACGGTTTCAGAGTCGTCTATGGTCCAACGAATATGGCCACGAGACTAGGAGAGGCGATGGAGGCGATGTCAAGCCGTTAGGTAAGGCACTCGCGTCGGTCGTCTGCTGTCATTGCCCGTTAACGCCATATTTCGCCGCACTGTCCTAACGGATATATTCTTCATACGTCCTACATTGATTTCTGAGGTTATTTCACTCACAAGGGGAGGCCGCCAATTGTGAAATTCAGATTCATTTCATACAGCGCATAATAAAAGCTCATGGCCAGAGGTGTAATGTGGCAAAGCACCAAGATGCACTTCTCAGCCGTTGTCGAGAAAATCGACAGTTAATAGAAACCGTTGCGGTGAAATACTCTCTACGATGTATGGCATTCTATAGCGTAGTGCCGCAGCGGTAAGTGCTTGGGTTCGTAAGTCAAAGGTCGCCGGATCAAATCTCCCGCCATGCAATTTTTTTTAGTATTTGTTTTTTGTAATTCAAATATATATATATATATATATATATATATATATATATATATATATATATATATACTCCTGGAAATGGAAAAAAGAACACATTGACACCGGTGTGTCAGACCCACCATACTTGCTCCGGACACTGCGAGAGGGCTGTACAAGCAATGATCACACGCACGGCACAGCGGACACACCAGGAACCGCGGTCTTGGCCGTCGAATGGCGCTAGCTGCGGAGCATTTGTGCACCGCCGCCGTCAGTGTCAGCCAGTTTGCCGTAGCATACGGAGCTCAATCGCAGTCTTTAACACTGGTAGCATGCCGCGACAGCGTGGACGTGAACCGTATGTGCAGTTGACGGACTTTGAGCGAGGGCGTATAGTGGGCATGCGGGAGGCCGGGTGGACGTACCGCCGAATTGCTCAACACGTGGGGCGTGAGGTCTCCACAGTACATCGATGTTGTCGCCAGTGGTCGGCGGAAGGTGCACGTGCCCGTCGACCTGGGACCGGACCGCAGCGACGCACGGATGCACGCCAAGACCGTAGGATCCTACGCAGTGCCGTAGGGGACCGCACCGCCACTTCCCAGCAAATTAGGGACACTGTTGCTCCTGGGGTATCGGCGAGAACCATTCGCAACCGTCTCCATGAAGCAGGGCTACGGTCCCGCACACCGTTAGGCCGTCTTCCGCTCACGCCCCAACATCGTGCAGCCCGCCTCCAGTGGTGTCGCGACAGGCGTGAATGGAGGGACGAATGGAGACGTGTCGTCTTCAGCGATGAGAGTCGCTTCTGCCTTGGTGCCAATGATGGTCGTATGCGTGTTTGGCGCCGTGCAGGTGAGCGCCACAATCAGGACTGCATACGACCGAGGCACACAGGGCCAACACCCGGCATCATGGTGTGGGGAGCGATCTGCTACACTGGCCGTACACCACTGGTGATCGTCGAGGGGACACTGAATAGTGCACGGTACATCCAAACCGTCATCGAACCCATCGTTCTACCATTCCTAGACCGGCAAGGGAACTTGCTGTTCCAACAGGACAATGCACGTCCGCATGTATCCCGTGCCACCCAACGTGCTCTAGAACGTGTAAGTCAACTACCCTGGCCAGCAAGATCTCCGGATCTGTCCCCCATTGAGCATGTTTGGGACTGGATGAAGCGTCGTCTCACGCGGTCTGCACGTCCAGCACGAACGCTGGTCCAACTGAGGCGCCAGGTGGAAATGGCATGGCAAGCCGTTCCACAGGACTACATCCAGCATCTCTACGATCGTCTCCATGGGAGAATAGCAGCCTGCATTGCTGCGAAAGGTGGATATACACTGTACTAGTCCCGACATTGTGCATGCTCTGTTGCCTGTGTCTATGTGCCTGTGGTTCTGTCAGTGTGATCATGTGATGTATCTGACCCCAGGAATGTGTTAATAAAGTTTCCCCTTCCTGGTACAATGAATTCACGGTGTTCTTATTTCAATTTCCAGGAGTGTATATCATGGGGTCTCTAATTCGAACGTGTGACTTACACTATACGTATTCGTTTCGGAATATCGTTTCTACGTCTTCCGTTAACTACACGTGTAAACATTATGAAGACAATTAATAATATTTGTGAAATACAACTTTGTTTGCAGAAAACATAATCATGTTCGAAGTCGCCAGTTTTTCCACGACAAACGACTTTCAACAACGTATTATGCATAATTGTTGCAACTGATTGCCGGGAATTATATATATATATATATATATATATATATATATATATATATATATATATATATATATATTAATTACAAATAACAAATACTAAAAAAAAATGTTGCATGGCGCGAGATTCGATCCGGCGACCTTCGGATTACGAACCCGAGCGCTTACCGCTACGCCACGACGCTGTGGGAAGGTTCGAATCGTAGAGAGTATTCCACCTCAACGGTTTCTTTTAACTGTCGATTTTTCTCGACAACGGCTGACAAGTGCACCTTGGTGCTTTGCCACATTACACCTCTGGCTATGAGCTTTTATTATGCGCAATATGAATCGAATCTGAATTTCACAATTGGCGGCCTCCCCTTGTCAGTGTTGCTTGTCTTTTAGTACTGTCAACTCTACGCAAACGCCACTGCTCTCGTTCGTTAAGTGAAGGCCATCGGCCACTGCGTTGTCCGTTATGAGAGGTCATGCCTGCGATTTGATATTCTCGGCACTCTCTTGACACTGTGGATCTCGGAATATTGAATTCCCTAACGATTTCAGAAATGGAATGTCCCACGCGTCTAGCTCCAGCTACCATTCTGCGTTCAAAGTCTTTTAATTCCTGTTGGGACCACAATCATGTAGGAGACCTTTCCACATGAATCATTGAGTACAGATGACAGCTCCGTCAATGCACTGCCCTTTTATACCTTGTGAAAGTGATACTGTCACCATCTGTGTGTGCGTATATTACTATCCCATGACTCTTGTCATCTCGGTGTATACTGCTGTCTGTTACGCTAACATCCTACCTAGCAGACTTCACAATCCTTGACCAGGTGGGCCAGCGTACTGCCTGTGAAATTCCTCTGCGAAGACCGCATAGAGGAAGACAGCAGGCCCTCGCAAAGGCGAGCGGGGTTGCCTAATGCAGTGCCTCAGCCACTGTAGCTCCTCGGCACTTACATAACTAGGGGCATGACTTGATCATAACAAGCTGGGCAGTCTGTCGTAAATACTCGCCGTCCAGGCTCTGCAGTGTCGGTCTTCGACAGCTGCCTGCATCGAGAACTACTGCAAGTGAGCCTTCGGCTTGATATGGGTCACACAGACGGCTGGCCTCGGCCTCTGTTAGCTGTTGGTCTATGAACTACTTCTGTACCTGCTGCTGCTGGTGCCTGAATGGGCGCCAGCCAGCTGAGGTCCCTTCCACAATGTGATCACCGACGTAATGGGCCCCTCCAAGGTACTTTCCATACCATGGCGCGCCTTGTCTCTACCCACTGCCAGCACTGCTGGCGCCCAACATATATACACCTCGCTGACGGAAAACCCTGACGCAGCCACGCGCCCACAGGGCCGCTGATGCTGCCACTTTGCCACAAGGGCCCTTGCCTGATCAGCGTCCGAGTGTCGCCAGCACCCCATCTGATGCTAGCTCTGTCACCTGTCGTCAACTCACGCAGTCCAGATGCCGCGTCCGGTAATTGTATAAGTATCTCTTTAAATAAAGTATGATGATGTACTGATGCATTTCTGATTTCATGACCATAGGTGAACTGTAGTCCGATTAAAATTACTTGATAGTTAACAATTCACGCTTTGGAGCTAGTGTCCTCCAAACAGAGAGCTCAATGGCACGACCGAACAACTCACCATTGCCAAACAGTCACAACAGTTGGTCAGTCCATTCCAGTTCGTTGTCTGGCATTCTTCCTTTATGTGTCTGGCACTTTGATTTCTAGTTTCATCACACATGACAGCCACACCAGAAACAAAGCGCACACAACGCGATGCTAACGAGATACACACGTTTTATAGACAGTACTAACCAAACACTTTTACCTGCGCACAAGATGCGATTCAGCGTCACATATACAGTTATCATAATCAGATACCAGCTTACATTAGGTAAGCTTTGTACGCCATGACCGGAAGGAGAATTATTTAAGGCTGCAATTCATCATTGCGACTGGGTCATATCAGTCATAAATGTAATTGCGTAACCCTGTGTTGTGACGTACAGCAATGGTTAGCATATAAACCTGATGCATGAAAAGTTGTAGATTTGAATTTCATCAAACAGAGTGCAATTTTTCTAATTTCTAAATCCAAACAAATGAGTTTGATTATTATTTTTATTCAATCAACTGGTTTAAAACTAATTTTTATTTCTAATACTTTGCCACGCCATTTTTATCTTCGTATTGACTTTTTCATTTGCTCGTATTTTTCTTCCTATCATTATTCCTTCATTGAAATCTGCCTGTGACGCCTATAATTTGCAACTAAGTGCCAACCAGGACTACTCATCAGTCGGTAACGTGACAGCTCGTGTAGCCAGTGTCAGGATAGTTTCAGGTAAGCAATGACAGCAACAAGTTACAGTTTGCTTTTAGCGCTGAAACTGAATTTTCTCTGTCTTGAGTTTGCTCACAGATGTTACTACCATACCTTTGCTCAGCTTCCTCTGGCACGGCTATTTCATAACCGGCAACGAGCGACGCGGCCCTATGCGATTCGCGCACAGGATTGCGTCTCTGCCATGGATATGGTTGGTCTTCATGTTTTACGTCACGATTGGAGATTTCCATCTTCGCTCCTCCGGAGACCCAGACTTATTTTAGATTTGACTAATTTTAAGAAAGATAGTACACCACACTTTACATTCCAATCTCTGTTTTTTAACATTTTAGATGTGCATCACAGTTTTACCGTCGTTTACACTGATGACTCCAAACAGGAGAATTTCCTTGGCTGTTCTATAATGCTCCCTGATCATGTTAGCCGGATTCGCCTCCCTGATGAATATACCGTTTTCGCAGCGGAGCTCCACGCGATCCTGAAGGCACTGGAGCGGATGAATCGTGTTCAGAGCAATCGATTTCTCCTCTGCTCCGATTCTCTTAGTGCCTTACAATCATTGCAGAATCTGTATCCAACTGAGGAGATGGTCCAGCTGATACATGACCAACTGCACTTGCTCCAACGGCGAGGTAAGGAGTTGTACTTCTGCTGGGTGCCTGGTCATGTAGGAATATGGGGCAATGAACAGGCCAATCGGTCTGCCACGGAGGCCTGCAGAGAGCAGGATGTGCTCCAGTGTCCTATTCCCCTGCAGTCTGTCGTTTCCGCACTCCACAAGAAGTGCATGGAGTTGTGAGAGGAAGAATTGCTGGCGGTGACGACCAATAAACTGCTGTTGGTGAAGTCAACAACACGGCCGTGGCGTTCCTCCTGCTGATTGCTCAGGCGGGAAGAAGTGACCCTCACGCTTCTTAGGATTGGGCACTGTCCTCTCACACACAGCTTTCTATTACGGCGGGAGGATCCCCCGTTTTGTGATGCTTCTGGTGTGCACATCTCTGTCCGCCACAATTTTAACAGACTACATTTTATACCGTGATGCAAGGGCAGAAGCACAAGTTGATGGGGATCTGCCCTGTGTTTTAGCTAATGATGAGACATGTGTGTCTAGGATTTTAAAGTTTTGTGATGTGTCTGGACTTTGGCCTAAACTTTTAGGCTGGAGGTTTTAGTGTATTGCAGAGTGTCTGGCTCCTCCCTTTTTTCCTTGCGGTCAGCCAGCCACTTCCATCCGCTATATTTTTTTAGCTTCCTCTACCACTTTCTTCCTATGTTGTCCATGTTTTACTGATGGAGGGATGCTTCGTCCCACGCTTCGGTGTGGGTAGGCACATATTTTTCCAAGCTTGTTACCTGTTTTTTACGTTCTGTTTTATCTTACTGTTTTGAGTCTTTTCTTGACACCTGTCTCAATCTGTTACTGAGCGGGCGCTGAAGACCTTGCCGTCGTGCGACCTTACAACCCTCTCCATCCACTCATCATATTAATCGCCTTGAACAAGGCAATCGTGATTTTAGTTTTGCCGCAGATTATTCACCGCCTTTTTCTCGGGCATGTTGCACGTCACGAGATTGTGATTAGCTTAAGACATGAATTTAAACTGACGACTACAAAACACATTGTCTGCCTCAACGCACTCATTGGTCACTTAAAATCAGCTGTCGATAGGGAATTTTCGACATAACTCGTGGCGGCCACTTCCAAAATAGCACCGATTTACACTTAAACATCATTTTTGAGATGATCCACTGAGTATCACCTATGAACGAGCATTAACTGACAGCCGATGTGGCAACACTGTAGCAGCAAGCGACAGGCGAGAGCTATGCGCTCGTCGCTCTACTCAACGTCCGAAGGGGATCTTCCTAGTACTAACGGTGCTCTCAGCCTATAGCGTCTTTAATGTGTTTCAAGAATCTACTTTCAACCTTCCCCTTGTTGTTGTTGTTGTTGTTCTGGCCTTCAGTCCTGAAACTGGTTTGATGCAGCTCTCCACGCTACTCTATCCTGTACAAGCTTCTTCATCTCCCAGTACCTACTGCAACCTACATCCTTCTGTATCTGCTTAGTGTATTCATCTCTAGGTCTCCCTCTACCATTTTTACCCTCCACGCTGCCCTCCAATACTAAACTGGTGATCCCTTGATGCCTCAGAACATGTCCTACCAACCGATCCCTTCTTCTAGTCAAGTTGTGCCACAAACTTCTCTTCTCCCCAACCCTATTCAATACTTCCTCATTAGTTATGTGATCTACCCATCTAATCTTCAGCATTCTTCTGTAGCACCACATTTCGAAAGCTTCTATTCTCTGCTTGTCCAAACTACTTATCGCCCATGTTTCACTTCCATACATGGCTACACTCCATACAAATACTTTCAGAAACGACTTCCTGACACTTAAACCTATACTCGATGTTAACAAATTTCTCTTCTTCAGAAATGCTTTCCTTGCCTTTGCCAGTCTACATTTTATTCCCTCTCTACTTCGACATCATCAGTTATTTTGCTCCCCAAATAGCAAAACTCCTTTATTACTTTAAGTGTCTCATTTCCTAATCTAGTTCCCTCAGCATCACCCGTTGTGAAGTTTAGCAAACTCAGTTAACTTCAATTAAAGTAATACATGCATATTAAAATGTAAGTAGAAGAATATATTAATTTTGCACATTTCATTTTATACTGTTAGTAGAATTGTTATTTTATGTTGGCTTGGCTCGTATTTCAGCGTTGCAAGTAGTAAACGAGTTTTGCCATTTTGGGAGCAAAGTAACTGATGATGGTCGAAGTAGAGAGAATATTAAATGTAGACTGGCAATGCCAAGGATAGTGTTTCTGAAGAAGAGAAATTTGTTGACATCGAATATAGATTTAAGTGTCAGGAAGTCGTTTCTGAAAGTATTTGTATGTAGTGTAGCCATGTATGGAAGTGAAACGTTGACGATAAATAGTTTAGACAAGAAGAGAATAGAAGCTTTCGAAATGTGGTGCTACAGAAGCATTCTGAAGATTAGATGGGTAGATCGCATAACTAATGAGGATGTATTGAATAGAATTGGGGAGAAGAGATATTTGTGGCACAACTTGACTAGAAGAAGGGATCGATTGGTAGGACATGTTCTGAGGCATCAAGTGATCTCCAATTTAGTATTGGAGGGCAGCGTCGAGGGTAAAAATCGTAGAGGGAGACCCAGAGATGAATACACTGAGCAGATTCAGAAGGATGTAGGCTGCAGTAGGTACTGGGAGATGAAGGAGCTTGGATAGGATAGAGTAGCATGGAGAGCTGCATCAAAACAGTCACTGGACTGAAGGCCACTACAACAACTTCACATTTATATTGAAAGAATGAATTGTGCCTCTGATTGTTATTATAGAACAGTATAGTTATTTTATCAAGGCATCATTAATAATTATTCTTAGTTATACTTACAATCAAAAACAAAGTGACATTATCATTCTTTCTTTGCGATGTCCTTTTATCATTGTACAACGATACTCGGATATTTAATAACAGGAACGGATTTGTACCATATTCTAGGTGACAATGTCATGCAATAATAAAAGCAGATTGGGGATCCAAAATTTTGACTCATAATACTTATTACTGAGAAAAAGTTCATTTAGAGTCACCGAGTAAAGCCATACAATGTTCCGAACGGGAACGAAAATAAAATTATCTTACAGTTCGTCATAAATCTTAAGGTGTCTTTTTTCCCTTTATTTTATTTGGTTTCAGGCATGGCCTATTTCACCAGATACACTTATTGCAAATAATGATACAAATAGGACACTGGTCTTATTCCAATATAAAATATAAATCATATTTAAATGAAGATGATGTCGTCAATGTAGTCGACAGCGTTCCTGTTACTCCACATATTGCGGACACATTATGATTAATAGTGACCAGTTATGTGAAAGGATCTTGACGTTTCTGTAGCCTCGTGCATCTGCCCACAATTGTCACATGCGCTTGTGCCTCACAATTAACTACTTGTCCTCATATAGACCTAGCTTTCCACTCTACACGCAACTCGCCCGTCCACACACTACAGTGTCTCGCACTGCAGTCCTGTACAGCACACTCGCTCTGACGTCACACCACTGCGTCCTGAGTATCTGCAATATACAAAATTGGCAAAAATTTTTAGGTGCTACATCTTTATTATGATGTCATATATTGATACATTTAAATATAATTTTTTTTTATCTAAGCATACTAACAGTTTTTAACCAACGAGTATGGATTAGCAGTTGCCCATACGAAATCATTTTAAGGTAGATTTAAAATTTGCTTTGGCAACTGTCAAACATTAAATGATACTGGGAAAATGAACAAAGATTTTTGTGGTTACATATTAAATTCCCTTCTGAACCACTGACAGCTTTAGTAATGGGTGACATAGGTCATTTATTCGTCTACGATAGTAGTTGTGAAATTGTCATGTCAAATTTTTGTGAATATGTATGACGAATTTTACTAGGGAATATAAATATTGTGAAGGAATGGTTGGAAGCGTAATTCTTTGAGGAAGTGTATGCAAGATGTTTGTGGGTGAATACCACATATTACTCTCACAAATGGTTTTTGTGCTGTCAATACGTTCTTACAAAGTACTGAGTAACCACAAAAAATTATTGCTTCAGACATTAATGAATCGAATTATGCACAATATAATCAAATATTGATTTTTATGTTTCAAAAACTAGCGATTACACGAAGAGTAATAGTTATTGCTCTTAGTTGTTGAGTAACTCGCTGATATGTTTCTTCCAGTTCAAACATAATTTGCGTGATGTGTACTAACTGGAACTTCATTCTAATATGCATGGAATTATGGGATTCCACAATTTGTCTACAGTCACTAAAATTATCTTTCCTTACAAGAAGCATTGTTTGACTTACTGAGCACAACGTTATGAATTCTTATTGTTAAGTACAATTCAAATCTGTTGACTGTAAAGCAATCAGTTCCATAAAACTGAAGCTTGTCTAAGAGATTATTATGATCCACATGAATTCATTTCATAAATCCCAAAACACTCTCTGTGTTTTTTTACTTCAGTGTTGTAATTGCATAAATGCCTTTTTCAGTCGTGTAACCCTTCTGGAATTTAAATTTTGACATCTTAAGTAAATTGTTTATATTTACATGTGAGACTACACTTGAGTACACTACGTACTAGAACATTTTGGAAAAAGTACACAGTAAAGAAATTGCACAACAATAACCTAGATTTTTCCTGTTAATTTTTTTATGAACAGGATTATCAATGGCTTATATTAATCTGTCTGGAAAAATTCTCTGTTGTTGCATAGGGTTTAGATGGAGTGGGATTCGGTCTGTGGTTGTGTAGCTGTGGGACTCAATTTAACAGTTAGTTTATTTATACTTCTGGAAAACAGAATAGTAATACGAAATGCTTAAGCAGAGCTCAAAACAATCAATAAAACAAAATAGCTTCACACAATAAACGCAATTAAAATTCAGCCTTTGCCCTAGGATACGAAACGGGGCAACAACATTAACGTTTATGGCTCTCTGCCATAAATTTTAATTATAATTAACACACTTCCTGAAACTAAACATTGGAAGCCAAAACAACCCTTAGGCTTAGCTAGGGTCAGTTGCATAGCGATGACTACAATTGGTATAGTACCACTGCCATCACCACATAGTTTCCACAACAACCTACCGACAATGCTTATCTAATAACACACAGAATTAGGCATTCACTGAGAACAAAAAAAAGGTAAATTTACTATTTTGTGGTCTCTCTTTAACTTCGAACAGGTGGTGGTTGTGTTCGGCCACTGTACACAATGACTATACCATCACAGTGAGAACAACAACTTAGGCACGCAGTAGGTTTGCATTTGTCATTTGTTGGTAGCCGAATAATGGAAAAGTTGTACAATAACTAAGCTATCTTGAAATATAAGTCAAGTCTGAATATAAGTTTTTTTTTATTTGCTCTTTAAGATGGACAGATGAAAGTGACAGAGAGCACAGTTCTCTAAAATCTCAGTAGAAATGATACAAAAGTACGCTAACCTTATGGGAGATACCACATTACATGGAATGCAGCAGTATTTGCTCAACTGTGCACCTCTCGAATTCCAAGTTAAGGAGGCAGAAAGAGACCAAAAATTTTGATCAAATAGGCAACACAAGTTACTTGGCAGAATAACTATTCTGCGAGATGCTCAGAATATGGATCACGCTATCACAAATACGACATTTACATTTCCCCAAAAGAGTATACGACAGTCAGCACCAAATGGCGGTCGGGAGATGAACAGATCTCTCTGGAGGGAATGACTGAATATTGTTGCCAATTTGACAAGGAGACTATCGCTCATTTCACAGGAAAACAGGGCAACGGAGCAGAAACGTCCCACTATTATCGTAAAAAACACACATTAACAAGTAAGACAATGTTGCTGGCCTGGAGCAGTGTCCCTATCAATTGGTCTACCTCTTTTTGGCAAGCACAGTGGTGTGTGGAACTCATTTGATTGGATACATCAACAATTTGGAGCGAAAACAACCAAGTTTCTTATGCTGTTTGGATGGTTTCACATAATCCTTTCGTCTCATATCCTTGTGGAAAAGACAGAAATGACACGGTCAGTTATTTTGGCAATGGTGGCACAGTGGTCTCTGTGCTCATCAAGGACAGGTGCCGATTCTAACAAATAAAAGCACACAACGGACCACGGCCTCCCCTTCCGCGAAACTCCTCAAATCCCTGAGACTGATCGGCCCTCCTAATGAGACTAACTCACCACCTTCTGCAACACCGGGAGCACATCTTCCTAGTGAGAAAACCGAAAATTTTTTCTCTTAGGGAAACATGTCCAGTACTCTCAATAAAGAAAATCACGGAATAGTGAGGAGAATGAAATAAGTTCAAACAAAATCACTTTTTGTCTAATTCAATTGATTACGCTTACAGCACGCCATTTAAGAATTTGATCTCGTCTTGTTCACTGAGCACACACCGACAAGCGCCCACATGTCATGAGTTAACAACCACAGCTTGTCACACTACAACCACTGACTCCTATGCATAACATGATTTGGTAGTGTAAACACCCAATGCACGGCTCATACTTATTATAGCGAGCATTATGAAGCTCTAAACCACCAGGGTGCAAATGTCAGTTGAAAAAGAACTCAGGAGATTATCTTTTTGACGTGTAGGAGCCCCTTTCTCTGGCTCCACTGGGATGACTGTTAGCTCGGCCAGGAAAGGACGTCAACCACCAGTTTGGTGGGCCCATACAGCAGCCACACCACGCGATGACCATTCGTGATGTCCAGCTGACCATACCACAGCTTATCAACACGTCAAGGATGTTCCTCTTGGTTTTGCCCATAATTTGCTTGCTTCTCTGTGTGTACCGACTGTCTACAACCGTCTGCCTATTCCGGATGTTGTGCTGTCCATCCCCAGAGTCCAACTTCGCTGTCCAAACTCCAATCGCAGCCCGAGCGGCAAACTTCGGCCGTCACCACAGCCCTTCATGCCTTGCGCTGACCGCTGACAATGCGGAGCAGGTTACCCGACAGCGAACACGGCGTTCGAAGTGGAGCAAGTGACTGCCTAACTCTCCTCCTGCACTGTCCGTCAGGTGTCGAAGCGGTGCCAGCAATGACGCGAACACTGCCGACAGCGCTTTCCATCCACCCGCCGGCGTGAGAGCTGCACTAATGCGGCGAGCTTGGTGGGGAATATCACGAATTACAAATTCAAAGCTGTATGTGCTTCTGTTGCACAACTGCTCATAGCTCTTTGTGATGTTCCATCAGCACAATATAAGCTTTCGTTATTGAGATCTTTTACATTTTTATTAATTTCAGAGAAAGATTTTGTTTCCAGAATGAGATATTCCCTCTACAGCGGAGTTTGCGCTGATATGAAACTTCCAGGCAGATAAAAACTGTGTGCCGGACCGAGACTCGAACTCGGGATCTTTGCCAAGGTACTGGCGGAAGTAAAGCTGCGAGGACGGGGCGTGAGTCGTGCTTGGGTAGCTCAGATGGTAGAGCACTTGCCCACGAAAGGCAATGGTCCCCAGTTCGAGTCTTGGTTCGGCACACAGTTTTAAACAGCCAGGAAGTTTCAAAGATTTTGTTGCTACTTTCCATTGCTTAAGGCATTGGGGAATGACATTTTCAGTACCTTGCGGGAAAAAGTCCAACACTCTCAAGGACAAGGGTGTTTTACTGACAAGTGAGGTGACAGGCACTTCACCTCTATGCATGATAACAAATTCCGACCAGTAAAGGGTGCCCAAACAGGGCATCAATACCCAGTTACCCACCACAGGAGGCAAAACGGGAGTGTATTATCGCATGCAAACTATCATAAAGGTACCAAATGGCATATTGTAACAGACTGTCCCAAGCAACTTGTACCTTTTCTTGCAATTCGTCGACGATTATTGCAGGCCCAGGGAACGAGTAAATTTCTGCTTTCTCATGTCCTATAGGTATTCAATTGGCGAGAGATCTGGTGATCTTCCAGGCCACACAGGTGTTGTAGGACACGGAGAGTATGGTGAGTCACAGCAGCCCTATGTGGATGAGCGTTGTCCTGCTGGAAAAGCACATCACGTTCCTGTCGAAGAAGTGGCAGTAGCACGTGGATAACAGTCTCTGTAATGTAGCGGGCACTTGTTACTTTACGGTGCAAAAACACTAAATGTTACCGCTAGTTGTATCTGATGGCCGCCAGTACCTTGAAGCCTGGGATGAGATCTACGTGTCGTGGGGGAATGCACTTTAGAATTGGCGGTTCACTAAGTCTACACCATGCACGTTTACGTCCATAGCTCGCTTATAGAGAGAACCTACTCTTATCGCTGAAACCAGACTGCCATTCCACCCGTCTGTCTATTCTTTCACACACCAGAGTACCCAAACTTTGCAGCTTTGTGGTGTCACTCGTCGCCTGGCCAGAGACACACGTTATCTTAATCCTGTTAGAAGCTGCTGACACAGCAGGCCACACATGTGCCCGGATTTCTTTCTCGAATGATCGGCCATCTCTGCTCACACAGTGTATCAATCCTGATGTGCGCCTGTGTTATGCAGACCACCACCACCTGGTCTGCAAGCGTGGGAAGTTCTACAGAACACTGCTGAAAGCAGCGATACATCAGCAACAAGTTGTGCCCACAACATGCAGCGATCCGTCGATTCAGCGTCCTGCAGCCCCACTAGGTGGAGCCGTTTAAATGGGTGAAGCTGTTCCAGGAGTACCATCTCGTCGATAGGGCTTTGTTGTGCCATAGAAAGGATGTTATAAACACTGTTCACCACATAACTCAGCAAAACAGAGGCTGCAGAGACGTGCAATCTGAGCGCGCTTAAGATATTAAACTGTTTAACTCTGCACTGGCAGCCACCCCCACCTTCTCCGACATTTGGGAAACTGCTCGCTTCAGCGGCTATATAATACAATAACAGAACATAATATTTTAATCTAACTTAGACGGGATGTAAACGAAAATGTAACAATAATTTAAAAAATCATTGCAGCCATGGTTATTAATGTACAGATCTAAGACTTTGCATGTGTACAGATAAAGAGCTGTATTTTTACGGAAAAATATAATAAAAGACGCAGGCTTAATATTTTGCAATAAATTTTAATTTAGAATTTTCTATTGTCTTCTTTTTATAAAAAGCAGTAACTCCCAATCATGCAATTAAAGCAGTAACTCCCAATCATGCAATTAATTTGAAAATATTGTAGTAGTGTTCTGAGAAGATTATAAGACCACTGAATTACAATCATTAATTTGCAGTGCAGATTTTATTATTAACAGAGTTGTTAATTTTGTACATTGAAAATTAAGTTTTTTTCTACATACAACCCTTTACAAATCAGAATGTAATAACAAGATCTCTTATTATTTACTTACAATGATGCGGAGACACATTACGTAGAGCTCCTGAAAATTTCATAGCATTAGCACACATATTTTTTGAAAAAAGGCTTCTAATAATGCAAAAAATGTAAAACTAAGGAAATGGGGTACAAAGATTTTCTTCTCATCCTTCTACACGTTATAAGCTTGCATCAATTTTAAAATCCTCCTTATTAATACTCCTCATATTCCAGTTTTCTATGCTCCTCCCATCGAATCTACCTGTCCTGTATTTGTAGGTAACACAGTGATCTGTCGGCTATCTTGCCCCTGCTCTCATAGATGGTGTAAAATGCTTTTGTTGCAAACACAACTGGATCTGTACCAACTCTGTTCAGCACTTCAGTTCTGCCAATATTGGTGTCATTAAAATATAAAACTGCATCATAGACACCTATCTTTAGTGTCCGCAGAATCTCCTTTTTGAGCATCTTATCCAAATTAAATTATTGAGACTTTCATTTGCGTTCTGTATCTTTCCATGAAGGCAGTTCCTCAATAAACCAGTGTTTATAAGAAACCTGAAAGTGGCACTAACTGCATTCATAACGGGTTCTGGTAATGAGTGTTTATGTGATTCCGTCTCATTCCTTCTATTGTACTTACACCAATCGTCTTTCGGAAACAGATTAAGCAATGGTGTTTTGTCAGTGGTAGTTTGTGGAAAAAATTACCCACACAGCAAGCCTCATTGCCTCTAAATTGTTTGTTTTTCCTGATAGCTCTCTCATAAAATAACTGGAGAGAATCAGTTTCTTTCGGAGTACGCCTGCCTTTTCTTCCTAGTGGTTTTCCATCCTGAAACACTTCACCTTTCTTCTTCTTCAATAAACACCGATATAGATGTTAGCCAGTCATATTGAAAGAAAATAGCCTTTACACTCAGAAAACTTCCGCTGAAGCAAACGGTTTCCGAAATGTCTGAAAATGTGGAAGTGGCTGCCAGTGCATAGTTAAACAGTTTAATATATTAAAGGCTTTTCTAATCCTGGTATCACGTTCAAATTCACACTCAACATAGATTAAACTCTGTAGATAATGAAAATAATATTTTTGAAAAATCCATTTTCATTTATTGTAGCCGGCCGGAGTGGCCGTGCAGTACAGTCTCGAACCGAGCGACCACTACGGTCGCAGGTTCGAATCCTGCCTCGGGCATGGATGTGTGTGATGTCCTTAGATTAGTTAGGTTTAGTTAGTTCTAAGTTCTAGGCGACTGATAACCTCAGAAGTTAAGCCCCGTAGTGCTCAGAGCCAACCATTTATTGTATCCCCCCTTAAACGCAGCGCTACGCTGCAAACCAATCTGTAATGTCTTACCATATTCTCTAAAGCCGCCACATCGCATACAAAGTATCACATTTAAAACTCAGCTAATTACCAGGTTGATCAATAAACCTGTTCGTTACGACGATCTATGTTCCCAACAAGAATTGAAACAATGGTGAGCCTATTGCGGCTAAAATCTACGGACGTCACGAATAACATCAAACTATTTCATTTTAGTCAGTCAAAACACTTTACCCCTTCTTTCGCTTCTCGTTTTTTATCTAATACTACCCTCTCACTGAGTACGCGACACTGCCGCAATGCCAACATACGTGTCGCAGAGTAGATGCGCCGTGGCTAGCACTACATTGATCTAGATCTTTTAACACAGAGGTGAAAAGTGAATAGGATTTCTGAAGCTGTTTGATACGAAGGGTAATCGTAAAAGTTTAGTATTTCGTAGCCAGCACACCTGCTGCAGTACACCACCACACCGCACGCCTGGCCTAGCAGCAGTATTAAGCGTCGGAGCTGCTCGCGTTTATGTGGTAGTAAACGCTGCCCTGTCACGCGGACTGCAGTTGCTAGAGTGGTGAATTATTACCGATAAAACGAAACTTATGTGACTGTGTCAGGGGAATTTGCAAACAAGCTACAGAAAAACTTCACATCAGGACAGGTTATACATTTACATACTCTTTGATCGCTGTGTACATAAATTCAGAGAGCTGGGCCACTCTGTACTGCCTCATGACAGTGGTAATAAAATGCCACTTGTCCTCCAACGGTAGCACAAATAGAAGCAGACAGTGTTAGGACCTGAGTAAGCAGTCGACAGTGTACTTTTAGTGCAACATGTTACTAAATTACAGTCGCAGAAGTATTATTTTCCTTACTTAAATGCTACGTAAGTAATTAATTGTCGGGGTTGTGTTGCAATGAGCCAAAATTTTTTGTTTATTAATCTTCATTGTTTGACAGTGTAATAATACATCCGCTATAATGATACGGATTCGAGAAACAGAGGAGTTTACTGAAATAGTCCCCCATTCGGATCTCCGGGCGGGTACTACTCAAGAGGACGTCATTATCAGGAGAAAGAAAACTGGCGTTCTACGGATCGCAGTGTGAGATGTCAGATCCCTTAATCGGGCAGGTAGGTCAGAAAATTTAAAAAGGGAAATGGATACGTTAAATTTAGATATAGTGGGAATTAGTGAAGTTCGGTGGCAGGAGGAACAAGACTTCTGGTCAGGTGAATACAGGCTTATAAATATAAAATCAAATAAGGGTAGTGCAGGAGTAGGTTTAATAATCAAATAGGAGTGCGGGTAATATACTACAAACAGCATAGTGAACGCACTGTTGTGCCAAGACAGACACGAAACCCACGTCTACTACAGTAGTACAAGTTTATATACCAACTAGCTCTGCAGATGACTAAGAAATTGATGAAATGTACGATGAGGTAAAAGAAATTATTCAGATAGTGAAGGGAGACGAAAATTTAACAGTCAGGGGTGACTGGAGTTCGATAGTAGGAAAAGGGAGAGAAGGAAACGTAGTAGGTGAATATGGATTTGGGGGTTAGAAATGAAAGAGGAAGCCGCCTGGTAGAATTTTGCACAGAGCATAACTTAATCATAGCTAACACTTGGTTCAAGAATCATGAAAGAAGGTTGTATACCTGGAAGAATCCTGGAGCTACTAGAAGGTATCAGATAGATTATATAATGGTAAGACAGAGATTTAGGAACCAGGTTGTAAATTGTAAGACATTTCCAGGGGCAGATGTGGACTCTGACCACAATCTACTGGTTATGAACTATAGAACTGCAGAAAGGTGGGAATTTAGGGCGATGGAACCTGGATAAACTGAGTAAATCAGAGGTTGTACAGAGTTTCAGGGAGAGCATAAGCGAACAATTGACAGGAATGGGGGAAAGAAATAAAGTAGAAGAAGAATGGGTAGCTTTGAGTGGTGAAGTAGTGAAGGTAGCAGAGGATGAAGCAGGTAAAAAGACAAGGACTAGAAGAAATCCTTCGGTAACAGAAGAAATATTGAATTTAATTGATGAAAGGAGAAAATATAAAAATGAAGTAAATGAAGCAGGCAAAATGGAATACAAACGTCTCAAAAATGAGATCGACAGGAAGTTCAAAATGGCTAAGCAGGGATGGCTAGAGGACAAATGTAAGGGGTAAGATAGATACTGCCTACAGGAAAATTAAAGAGACCTTTGGAGAAAAGAGAACCACTTGTATGAATATCAAGAGCTCAGATGGAAACCCTATTCTAAGCAAAGAAGAGAAAGCAGAAAGATGGAAGGAGTATATAGAGGGTCTATGCGAAGGCGATGTACTTGAGGACTGTATTAAGGAAACGGAACAGGATGTAGATGAAGATGAAATGGGAGATATGATACTGCGTGAAAAGTTTGACAGAGCACTGAAACACCTGAGTCGAAACAAGGCCCCAGGAGTAGACAACATTCCATTAGACCTACTGGCAGCCTTGGGAGAGCCAGGCCTGACAAAACTCTACCAACTGGTGAGCAAGATGTAAGAGACAGGCGAAATACTCACAGACTTCAAGAAGAATATAATACCTCCAATCCCAAAGAAAGTAGGTGTTGACAGACGTGAAAATTACTGAACTATCAGTTTATTAAGCCAAGGCTGCAAAATACTAACACGAATTCTTTACAGACGAATGGAAAAACTGGTAGAAGCCGACCTCGGGGATATCAGTTTGGATTCCGTAGAAATGTTGGAACACATGAGGCAATACTGACCCTACAACTTATCTTAGAAAATAGATTAAGGAAAGGCAAACCTAGCATTTGTAGACATAGAGAAAGCTTTTGACAATGTTGACTGGAATACTCTCTTTCAAATTCTGAAGGTGGCAGGTGTACAAAACAGGGAGCGAAACGCTATTTACAATTTGTACAGAAACCAGATGGCAGTTATAAAAGTTGAGGGGCATGAAAGGGGAGCAGTGGTTGGGAAGGGAGTGAGACAGAGTTGTAGCCTATCCCCAATGTTATTCAATCTGTATATTGAGCAAGCAGTAAGGGAAAAAAAACAAATTTGGAGTAGGTATTAAAATCCATGTCAGAGACCGCAAAGGCCTTGGAAAAGCAGTTGGACGGAATGGACAGTGTCTTGAAAGGAGGATATGAGATGAATATCAACAAAAGCAAAACGAGGATAATGGAATGTAGTCGAATTAAGTCCGGTGAAGCTGAGGGAATTAGATTAGGAAATGAGACACTTAAAGTAGTAAAGGAGTTTTGCTATTTGGGGAGCAAAATAACTCATGATGGTCGAAGTACAGATGATATAAAATGTAGACCGGCAATGGCAAGGAAAGCGTTTCTGAAGAAGAGACATTTGTTAACATCGAGTATAGATTTAAGTGTCAGGAAGTCGTTTCTGAAATTATTTGCATGGAGTGTAGCCATGTATGGAAGTGAAACATGGACGATAAATAGTTTGGGCAAGAAGAGAATAGAGGCTTTCGAAATGTGGTGCTACAGAAGAATGTTGAAGATTAGATGGATAGATCACATAACTAATGAGGAGGTATTGAATAGAATTGGGGAGAAGAGGTGTTTGTGGCACAACTTGGCTAAAAGATGGGATCGGTTGGTAGGACATGTTCTGAGGCATCAAAGGATCATCAATTTAGTATTGGAGGGCAGCGTGGAGGGTAAAAATCGTTGGGGGGTACCAAGAGATGAATGCACTGAGCAGATTCAGAAGGATGTAGGTTGCAGTAGGTACTGGGAGATGAAGAAGCTTGCACAGGATAGAGTAGCAGGGAGAGCTGCGGTAAACCAGTCTCAGGACTGAAGACTCCAACAACAACAACTGAAAAAGAAAAGAAGAAGTCGAAAGACAGGGCAGAAAGGAATATTACAGTGTTTCTCCTTGTGATTGGAGTAATTAGACCCTTCCCTAGACGTGAAATAGTTTTGATGACCGAAAAATATTGGGAAATTATGTTGAAAAACATGTGTCTCTCGAACAATCTACGTCTTATGTGATGTGAAAGTACTTGAAAAATTTATAGAGTGTTATTTTGTATCGAGTCAGTAAGTTAGGAAATGAAGTTAACGGCAACCTATGAAGGTAGCGAAAATTAATGTTGATAGAGGATATCATTTTAACCGCCATAAGTAGAAAAATTGATCTCGAACTGCCTTAGGCTCATCTGTTCTATTAAGGAACATTAAAAAAAACATTATTTTGTGTTGTATGTTTGTTTAACTAACCTGTAGATTATCAGATGTATCTCTTGTTACTACATGCCAGTACAAACACTTTTATTCATGTTTCTTGTGTATTGCAGTTGCTCAGATTTAACACAGAAAACTCGTAAACAATAGAATGATGTATGTAACTCAAATGTTTGAATCTATGGGCCACCTATAGTTAAGAAAAAGATTTTCACACTGTCTACATGTAAAACCGATTTTGTACACATTGTTCACGGGAGGAACTGTAAATATGTAGGGATACGACAGGAACCATCATTCGAAGCGAAAAAGCCTAGTAAACATGGGCTCCGAAAAATGTACCTTAAGAGCTACGAACATTTATTCGGTTTCGATATTGTGAACATGCCTCCCATATTTTGAGAGGCAGCGGACCAAATCATGAAAAGAGTCTCATAAGCATGGGCTTTAAAGTACATACCTTAAGAGGTATGAGCACTTGTTCATCTTCTACTCAACAAGCGCTCGCAGCTCTTGATGTATCCCTTTCAGAGTCTATTTTTACTAGACAAATTTCTTTCCATAGTACCTCCTCGCAAAACACGGAGCCAATAGCAAAGAGCTTGCACTAGAAGCGAATCCTTTCACAGTTTCATAGACGAAGAAGTTCTCATAGCTCTTAAAGTATGCAATTTAGAGGCCACGTATCATTGCACTTTATATATGTTTCCTGAGAGATATACCTAAGATAAGGAAGCGATACGCTGCAACAGAGACGCTGTTAGAAGAGATAGATGTGACAGCCACTTTTTTTTTAGGTTGGCAGAAAGAAATCTGTGGTGTGTCTCAATGAAGAAAGAACTTGAACATTTTATCACTCTTCCTATTGTAATGGTTCTGATAATTATACTGGATTTTGGGGTTAATATAAATAACGTGAAGTAAATTAGAGTGCCTGTCTATTTATCTCACAAGCAATTGATCTCACCCCATTGAAATATAAATACCTTTCATTTTGCGATATTGTCAGCAGTTAGCAACTTCTACGACAGCTGTATTCGAAACGACCATTGCAGCAGAAAGAAGAAGTAAAGTTTCCCACTGAGAAGAAAATAAAACTAAGAACATTTACCATTAAATTTCCTATAAAGTTTAGTTTAGGTATGTTTTATGGTGGCTGTTTTGGTAGCTTGCCGTTAAAGCGTCTTATTAACTTTCCTTTATGATTTCAAAATTAAAAGTGAGAAAACATTTCCAGTTAAAAATTCTAATACATTATCCAGCCATTACTAAAAAGTGGAATAGAATTCACTTGTGATCGTGACAGGACCAGATCCCTCAATCTCGAGACTCCAAGTAAAAAGTAATGTGATTGCTACAGTGATTGTAGAAATACTAACTCTGTTCTGTATTTGTTCCATATATTTGCCAATGACGATACAATGATAAAAGGAAAATGTTACTAGTAAAAACGGAACAAAATTATGGAAATTGAAGAAAATTTTGTACAAAGACAAGTAATTGACCTTCACGAAACATGAACAGAATTATGTCTGCCAAAGATATGATCAAGAATATTCCACTAATCGTAGCACACAGTAGCAATTTCGACACAATATCCTGATCCGTAACCTGATTAAAGCAATTTCGCAAGCAATAATATTTATGGTCAAATTGATTTTTCATTGCAATAATAAACGATTTCTATATAAATAACAGTGACATACTGAGAAGCCACCTTGTCGTGAACTTAAATGATGAGCGAAATTTTCTATAACTATTGAGTATCTGTCATAGTTCAACAATTCCATTTCAGTCTGTACCTTCTATTATCAGTGAAAATGGAATCAAATTATTACTAATGGCAGTGATCAGGAAACCACTGAATCAGAATCTAATGTATTAGATAATGAAAATGACAACGAATAGCGACGGGCTGGTAATGTCGCAGTAGAAAACAATATACAACTGAACTCAACTGCAATGAATGGCCAGAACGTTATCGCAAATGATGTCTCGTGCCTAACATTCGATTAAGTTAATTCACAGTGCTCAATAGGACATGTCTCTTTTCAAAATAATTTGGATAGCAACAATGCAACAGACGTAGGAAATTTTCCGAGCTCGATATTGAGAGAACGGAATGGACACATGCATACTGAGGACATATGTAGTCAAAACACAAATAAGTGTAACAGAAACCATTCGGATCCACCGAAAAATAAGGGATTCAATAATCGTGGCATCAGTGACAACAACAACAACGGCATTAGTAGCATAAATCAGTACGTCAACACGCTATGCGGTTGCATCCATACACGCTGGCACAGTGATATAATGGTAATGGAGGATTCAGAAATCGTCAAAGTAACAGTTTCCTTAAGAGAAACAATAGAAATCAGGGTACAGTTGCTCACCGTAATGGTTGGAATAATTTGCGCCATCCCAGTGATAATAGATAACTGGGGTACAGGAACGGGAATGTAAACCATGTATAAATAGCAATCATAAAAATAGCGCAATTGGAACGTCATAAACCAAAATCAGCGAACACCACTCCCAATTATATGCAGACTAGAACATGGCAAAATACCGATCACACTGTAAACGTTATAGAAGTGACTGACAGAAGTGGCAGTACCCCGCCTTCTCAGAGGGTAAACGGCGATCGGTCAGTCTAGACCCCCCGCCTCCGACTGCAAACGAGGGTGGGGGCATGACGCTAATAAATAATCATTTCTCGAGGTATAATATAGAAATCGATACGCGAGATGATCTACATACAGATAAGAAAAGAGATATAACAGGAATAAACGATGAAGTACAGGCGATGGTACATACAGGCCCTATTATGTGAATGTGTGTAAAAATATGAGTCAGCTTCGAAAGGAAGATACTTCAGGGAACAATGTAAGGCAACAGCTAACAAGTACTGATGAAGCAGACTTGGGAACACGTTATGTTACACGATGGAGTTTTGTTTTATCGTCAAATGTCTCTGTCTGGTAACTGGTGTGTTTGTTTACCGAAAGCATATGTAGACTGTTTTATCAGGTATGCACGTAATTCTTGGGGTCACTACAGTGTAGCCAAATGTACTCAGAAAATAAAGTCATGCTACTATCTCCCTAACATTAGACACAGAGTACAACAAGTCATCAAATAATGTGTAATCTGTCAAAAGACCGAACACTTAACAGATCATGATTTAATTAATTGCGTCGTATTATACCAGTAACATCCCTTGACCTTACATCAGTTGATGCTGCAGTATCTTTTCCGGCGGAAAAAGGAGGAGTTATATATGTAATAGTCTTGTTTTCGACATGTTTTCTAAATATCTGAAGATGTATGCCATTAAAATTCTAATGACAGGGCCTACAACCAAGCGAATCGTGAGAGAATATGTTGTATAGTGGGTAAACCTAAAGCTATTCTGACATAATGGAACTAACTTCACAAGAGCAAAGTGAAAAGAACTTGTCAAGTCAAGCAATATAAAACATATTTATGTATCCAAATTTCATTCCAAGGCCAGTCCAACAGTACAGGTATTTCGTGAATTTAACAGGTTTATCAGAACGTATGCAGCACACAGGATGTTAAGTGGACTGAATAGGTGAGGCTTTTTCAGCAAAAAGTAACTAATTTTCCACACTCATCTACCAGTTATACTTCAAATTAATGTGCGTGAAGTATAAAATTGACGAATGAGTTAAAACCTCACCTAATTTTCTGCGAAAGAGATACCATTAGAGGGAAAGGTTAAATATGCCTTAATAACACTGGAAGAAAAGGAACAAGCTAGGGAAAAAAGCATGATAAAATAATAGGTCACACAACAACTTTTCACGTTGGACAGGACGTGTTATTACGCACACATCCTCAATCTACCAAACACAAAAAGTTTAACAAAAAATGGCAGTTGTTGTACACAAGACCATTTATTATACACAGAATACCACACCCGGGTTGTTTGCTGAGAAACCCAAAAACAAGGAAAATACGCTGATTATATCCACATGTATGTACCAAAACATTTATGCGCTAAACATACGAGGTTAATGTACATCATCCCCTTCAGTGTCAACAGCCCATACGGAAAATACAACAAACTATAATCCTTACAAAAATTTGGAGAGTCTATCTGATAGCAAGAAATGAAAACATCTCTAGGACGTAACACAATATACATTTTCGTTTAACTACACGCAAAATATCTATATTAGTTTTGAAACAAATTGAAGAATTTCGTAATGAATGTTACACTAGGTACATACGAAGATTCTTTGAAATCATTATGAAAATTTTGTAATTCTATTCACAGCGAAATGACAACATACAAACTGATCATTAAATACATTTTGGGAAACACTGAATATGGACTATAGCAATACAGTCTGGTAGCCTGGGAAGAGTTAATTGAATTGAGGGTGGTAAACATTCCCCCCCCCCTTCATCTCTTCGCACTTTTGACGCAGTCTGCAGTGGCCATATTTGCGCATGTGTGCTGTATCCAACACACTAGTGCGCCTCTTAACGCACAATGACTGAATATAAGAGACACAGGCACGTCGTTCACACATTAACTAATGAAAGTGACAAAATAAGACATAATTGTGCAAAGGAAACGCTATAAATAAACTACATTAAGTAATCGCTGGTGTAGAGGTAAGACAAAATTACAGGAAGTTTAAACAAGTGAAGTAGTAATTTTTCCATGTTACATATACGAATGCTGAAGATAAGGTGGGTAGATCACGTAACTAATGAGGAGGTATTGAATAAGATTGGGGAGAAGAGAAGTTTGTGGCACAACTTGACTAGAAGAAGGGATCGGTTGGTAGGACATGTTTTGAGGCATCAAGGGATCACAAATTTAGCATTGGAGGGCAGCGTGGAGGGTAAAAATCGTAGAGGGAGACCAATAGATCAATACACTAAGCAGATTCAGAAGGATGTAGGTTGCAGTAGGTACTGGGAAATGAAGAAGCTTGCACAAGATAGAGTAGCATGGAGAGCTGCATCAAACCAATCTCAGAACTGAAGACCACAACAACAACAACATATACGACTAGTTATAGGAACAAAGAGTACATTTGATAACCACCCCTGCATTAGAGTGAATACGAAAATCTAATGTACTGTATAGGAAGGAATTAAAAAAAAAAAAAAAGAGAGAAGAAGAATATAGAATTAAGCACACGTGATTAAAATGGCAAAAATCTTGCATAGCTAGCAACTATAAGCCTCAAAGTAAGTTAAGGATCGTTACAGCAAATGAACGTTATTTACACGAAGACAATGCAGCAAGCAATCCCTGTCAAAGAGTGCACGGGGAAATATGAAATGTTCTTAATCATATGCTCTGAGACGTAATGAAGACCAAACGTTATTACCAAAACTAGTAAATGTACGGAGTTGTACTTTATGTGTGCGTACGTGCGAATAAACACGCTGACTCAGCTATAGGCAGTTATGCATGATTAAGAAGTTATGTAGTAATAAGTATTTGGTAGGGAATGACGCAAAGTAGTACGTCCCTCTTGACGGAAGGATTGAACTGGATGTGGAAGGTACCAAATAAAAGGACCCTCTCCTTATCTTAGTTTATAAGTTATATACAGTATAATTGTGATTGTGATGAACATCAGCAAAAGCAAAACGAGGATAATGAAATGTAGTCGAATTAAGTCGGATGATACTGAGGGAATTAAATTAGGAAATGAGACGCTTAAAGTATTAAAGGAATTTTGCTATTTGGGGAGCAAAATAACTCATGATGGTCGAAGTAGAGAGGATATAAAATGTAGATTGACAATGGCAAGGAAAGCTTTTCTGAAGAAGAGAAATTTGTTAACATCGCGTATAGATTTAAGTGTCACGAAGTCGTTTCTGAAAGTATTTGCATGGAGTGTAGCCATGTATGGAAGTGAAACATGGACGATAAATATTTTGATAAGAAGAGAATAGAAGCTATCGAAATGTGGTGCTACAGAAGAAAGCTGAAGATTAGATGGGTAGATCACATAACTAATGAGAAGGTATTGAATAGAATCGGGGAGAAGAGAAGTTTGTGGCACAACTTGACAAGAAGAAGGTTCCGGTTGGTAGGACATGTTCTGAGGCATCAAGGGATCACAAATTTAACATTGGAGGGCAGCGTGGAGGGTAAAAATCGTAGTGGGAGACCAAGAGATGAATACACTAAGCAGATTCAGAAGGATGTAGGTTGCAGTAAGTACTGGGAGATGAAGAAGTTTACACAGGATAGAGTAGCATGGAGAGCGGCATCAAACCAGGCATCAAACCAGTCTCAGGACTGAAGACCACAACAACAACAATAATAACATGCGTTTATGGAAAGGAGGATAATTAGGTACATTTATATTCAGCATGCTGAAACAGCTAAACACGAGTGTGGCCCTGCCAGCTGAAGAATAATAACGAGTATAGTGAATCTCACATTAACTTAGCTTGTGTGTGCAACCAATTAAACGTTGTCCAATGAAATACATACATATTTATGCAAGATACATTTGAGAGTAAATTAACACTTATGTTCACGTTGTACAAAGCGTAATACAAGACCAGCGTTGTAGAAACACTCGAACATTATATTCAAACAGAGAGCTACTTGCGAAACTGAACATAAAATGGAAAACATATGTCTGTAGCACAAAAAGGCGGTTTCAACAATTATTAGCTGAGTGAAAATTGTAAATATTAAACAAATTATTTTGAGACCTAAATAGGAATATAAGAAACACTATTCAGTGGCTAGAACATGGATTTAAAACCAGTACTTTACCAGTCCTCCTGCCAAGTAGTGTAAAGTGTTTGTGAAAATAAATAGTTTTACAAGAAGATGCTTTATGTAATTCATATGCTTTTCCTTTCCTCGAGTAAAGATGAATTTTCTCTTGATGGTGTTGATTATTATATCGGTTTTCAGGTTGTTATAGCAGATGTACACCTTCTGAGAAGTAAATTCTTCAGTCACTGAAAGAAATAAAAAGGTCAAAATTTTCTTATAGCTAAAAATAAAGGTGCTAGCAAAAAATTAATTGCAAGGAACATAGAGTTAAAATTTTGAAAAGATTTTCTTGGGACTGTGCTTGTATCACTTTCATTTCTTACAACTCTTTGTAAATCTATTCATATATATTTGGTAAACCTGTACAAACCAATCTTAAGTGACATCAGGCGTATTAGGAACTGCAAACATGTGTGAAAGAGTGGTACGTAAGTTTTGCAACGTAGCTCAAGTGTGTGGAGTTGCCACCTAGTGATTAAAAAATAGTAGTGCGCGACGATATAAGTTTGCAATCGCCAAGTGATTCATCATCTGCAATGCCGAATTTTCAACGAATCTGCAGTGCCTAGCTGAATAAGCAGTAGCACGAGTGTGCTAAAGGAAAGGTAAACATTCACCAAAATGTCGACGACGATTTCATCCAAACGTAGATGGCCAAGCAGGGTCCTTCGCCATTAGGATGCAGTGAAGGCCGTCGTAGCTTATGGAATCCGTAGGCAGGTGTAAATAGTTACCCTGAGTGGACACTCGAACTGTGTTCACACTCCATCAAACGCGTGAATAATGCACTGTGTGGTGCGGAAAACAATAGCCGCGAGGAAGTTCAAACAATGGAGTAGTTCACCCCGACGACCCAACGACAATAGAAAGGGCAGAGAAGAAGAAAATTTTTGTTGCAAGCTAGAGGAGAGACACGCGATTGTCATAAATGTAAATAAAAAAGATAAATATTTAAATGAATGTGAAAAAGGACTACATGATGAGAAACAAGCTTTGTAATGCTGTAAATTAATATGATGTAAGTAAATTTTTGGTGACACATGCATGACATATCCCCCCATGAACCATGGATCTTGCCGTTGGTGGGAAGGCTTGCGTGCCTCAACGATACAGATAGCCGTACCGTAGGTGCAACCACAACGGAGGGGTATATGTTGAGAGACCAGACAAACGTGTGGTTCCTGAAGTGGGGCAGCAGCCTTTTCAGTAGTTGCAGGGGCAACAGTCTGGATGATTGACTGATCTGGCCCTGTAACACTAACCAAAACGGCCTTGCTGTGCTGGTACTGCGAACGGCTGAAAGCAAGGGGAAACTACAGCCGTAATTTTTGCAGAGGCCATGCAGCTTTACTGTATGATTAAATGATGATGGTGTCCTCTTGGGTAAAATATTCCGGAGCTAAAATAGTCCCCCATTCGGATCTCCGGGCGGGGACTACTCAAGAGGATGTCATTATCAGGAGAAAGAAAACTGGCGTTCTACGGATCGGAGCGTGGAATGTCAGATCCATAAATCGGGGAGGTAGATTAGAAAATTTAAAAAGGGAAATGGATAGGTTAAAGTTAAATTTAGTGGGAATTAGTGAAGTTCGGTGGCAGGAGGAACACGACTTCTGGTCAGGTGAATACAGGGTTATAAATACAAAATCAAATAGGGGTAATGCAGGAGTAGGTTTAATAATGAATAAAAAAATAAGAGTCCGGGTTAGCTACTACAAACAGCATAGTGAACGCATTATTGTGGCCAAGATAGACACGAAGCCCACGCCCACTACAGTAGTACATGTTTATATGCCAACTAGCTCTGCAGATGATGAAGAAATTGATAAAATGTATGATGAGATAAAAGAAATTATTCAGGTAGTGAAGGGAGACGAAAATTTAACTGTCATGGGTGACTGGAATTCGACAGTAGGAAAAGGAAGAGAAGGAAACGTAGTAGGTGAATATGGATTGGGGGTAAGAAATGAAAGAGGAAGCCGCCTGGTAGAATTTTGCACAGAGCATAACTTAATCATAGCTAACACTTGGTTCAAGAATCATGAAAGAAGGTTGTATACATGGAAGAACCCTGGACATACTAGAAGATTTCAGATAGATTATATAACGCTAAGACAGAGATTTAGGAACCAGGATTTAAATTGTAAGACATTTCCAGGGGCAGATGTGGACTCTGACCACAATCTACTGGTTTTGAACTGCAGATTAAAACTGAAAAAACTGCAAATATGTGGGAATTTAGGGCTATGGGACCTGGATAAACTGAAAGAACCAGAGGTTGTACAGATTTTCAGGGAGAGCATAAGGGAACAATTGACGCTAATGGGGGAAAGAAATACAGTAGAAGAAGAATGGGTAGCTTTGAGGAATGAAATGGTGTAGACAGCAATCAAGTAGGTAAAAAGAAGAGGGCTAGTAGAAATCCTTGGGTAACAGAAGAGATAATGAATTTAATTAATGAAAGGAGAAAATAAAAAAGGCAGTAAGTGAAGCATGCAAAAAGGAATACAGGCGTCTCAAAAATGAAATCGACAGGAAGTGCAAAATGTATAAGCAGTGATGGCTAGAAGACAAATGTAAGGATGTAGAGGCTTATCTCACGAGGGGTAAGATAGATACTGCCTACAGGAAAATTAAAGAGACCTTTGGAGATAAGAGAACCACTTGCATGAATATCAAGAGCTCAGATGGAAACCCAGTTCTAAGCAAAGAAGGAAAAGCAGAAAGGTGGAAGGAGTATATAGAGGGTCTATACAAGGGCGATGTTCTTGAGAACAATATTATGGAAATGGAAGAGGATGAAGATGAAGATGAAATGGGAGATACGATACTGCGTGAAGAGTCTGATAGAGCACTGAAAGACTTATGTCGAAACAAGGCCCCGGGAGTAGACAACATTCCATTAGAACTACTGACAGCCTTGGGAGAGGCAGTCCTGACAAAACACAATCATCTGGTGAGCAAGATGTAAGAGACAGGCGAAATTCCGTCATACTTCAAGTAGAATATAATACTTCCAATCCCAAAGAAAGCAGGTGTTGACAGATGTGAAAATTACCGAACTATCAGTTTAATAAGCCAAGGCTGCAAAATACTAACGCGAATTCTTTACAGACGAATGGAAAAACTGGCAAAAGCCGACCTCGGGGAAGATCAGTTTGGATTCCGTAGAAATATTGGAACACGTGAGGCAATACTGACCTTAAGCCTTATCTTAGAAGAAAGATTAAGTAAAGGCAAACATACGTTTCTAGCATTTGTAGACTTAGAGAAAGCTTTTGGCATTGTTGACCTGAATACTCTCTTTCAAATTCTAAAGGTGGCAGGGGTAAAATACAGGGAGCGAAGTGCTATTTACAATTTGTACAGAAACCTGATGGCAGTTATAAGAGTCGAGGGACATGAAATGGAAGCAGTGGTTGGGAAGGGTGTGAGACAGGGTTGTACTCTCTCCCCAATTCTATTCAATCTGTATATTGAGCAAGCAGTAAAGGAAAGAAAAGAAATGTTCGGAGTAGGTATTACGAGTAAAATCCATGGAGAAGAAATACAAACTTTGAGGTTCCCCGATGACAATGCAATTCTGTCAGAGACAGAAAAGGACTTGGAAGAGCAGTTGAACGGAATGGACAGTGTCTTGAAAGGGGGTGTAAGATGAACATCAACAAAAGCAAAACGAGGATAATGGAATGTAGTCGAATTAAGTCGGGTGATGCTGAGGGAATTAGATTAGGAAATGAGACACTTAAAGTAGTAAAGGAGTTTTACTATTTGGGGAGAAAAATAACTGATGATGGTCGAAGTAGAGATGATATAAAATGTAGACTGGCTACGGCAAGGAAAGCGTTTCTGAAGAAGAGAAATTTGTTAACATCGAGTATAGATTTAAGTGTCAGGAAGTCGTTACTGAAAGTATTTGTGTGGAGTGTAGCCATTTATGGAAGTGAAACATGGATGATAAATAGTTTGGACAAGAAGAGAATAGAAGCTTTCGAAATGTGGTGCTACAAAAGAATGCTGAAGATTAGATGGGTAGATCATATAACTAATGAGGAGGTATTGAATAGAATTGGGGAGAAGAGGAGTTTGTGGCACAACTTGGCTAGAAGATGGGATCGGTTAGTAGGACATGTTCCGAGGCACCAAGGGGTCATCAATTTAGTATTGGAGGGCAGCGTGGAGGGTAAAAATCGTAGAGGGAGACCGAGAGATGAATACACTAAGCAGATTCAGAAGGATGTAGGCTGCAGTAGGTACTGGGAGATGAAGAAGCTTGCACAGGATAGAGTAGCATGGAGAGCTGCAAGAAACCAGTCTCAGGACTGAAGACCACAACAACAACAACATACGACATATGAAGACTGTAGTAAAAATGAAGTCTCCAGATAACTGATACACAGTAGTCAAACAGTATATTAAAGAGTAATAGACAAATATGCCAATAGTTGAGGAGCCAGAATAAAAGTTTTTGACCCCTTTGGCCATGAAATTAGACGACTGCACATTGACCCTTTGGGTATAGAACGTAAAATGTATAAAAAAGAAAAGAATTTTTTTTTTTACGTGCTGTGTATTTGGATCCACAGCCGACAGCAGGGAGCAGGTGTGATGACACTTGTTAGATGTTTCCAGAGAGATATACGTAAAAAAAGGAAGCGATGCGCTGCAGTGAAGAAGCTGTTAAATGAGAGAAATGTGACTGTCCCACTTTTTCGATCGACGGAAAGGGGGGAGTCCGTGGTGTATCTTGATGAAGAGAGGACGTGAACATTTTATCTGTCTTGCTATTGTAATAGTTTTGTTAATAATATTGGATTTTGGGGTTAATACAAATAACGTGAAATAAATTACTGTGCCCGTCTATTTATCTGATAAACAGTTCATCTCAACGTATCGAAATATGAGTTTCTTTCATGCCACGACACGGTCAGCAGTTACCAACTTCTACGAAAGTTGTATTCGAGACTACCTACGCAGCAGAAAGAAGAGTGTCAGCAGCTCGTGGTCTTGGGGCTAGCGTTGCTGCCTCTAGATCACTGGGTCTCGGGTTCGATTTCCGGCCGGGTTGGGGATTCTCTCTGCACGGGGACTGGGTGTTGTTGTTGTCCTCATAATTTCATCATCGTCATCATTTTTGAGAGTGACTAGATTGGATTGTGAAAACAAAATGGACTGTGTAAAAATTGGGACTTTGTACGCGCGCTGATGACCACGCAGTTGAGCACCCCACAAACCAAACATCATCAGCAGAAAGAAGAGGTAAAGTTTCCCACTCAGTAGAAAACGCCACTTAGAACATTTAACATCAAATTTCCTAGAATATTTATTTCAGATTGTTTGATGGTGTCCGTTGGGCAGCTGGCCATAAAAGCATTTTATTAACTTCCCCTTATGAGTTTAAAGTCAAAAGTCAGGAAACGTTACCAATTCAAATTCAAATTCATTATCCAGCGAGTAGTAAAAATAGAATAGAATAGACATGTTTGTTACAATTTTTTGCTTCAACTGATTGTTCGTCTCATATCACCGATTATCGAACATTCTTCCTGGGCCACGCTGTCTTTACCCAGCAAAGTTTTTTTTCAGTTTCTATTTTACACGTCTAGTTCCGTAGGACCAATTGAGGAGCAAATCGCCGTGGTCATGGAATGCTTCAATACAAGATATTAACATAAATAAAATAAAATGTGACAACTCCTATGGACATGACAAGCGGCGAATATGTGTTACCATAATCAACACTAAAACGAAGTTTCCAGTCTTCCACAGATGAGAGCGCTCACGCTAACAGAGCACGTCTGTTACATTTTCGTATGAGCTATACCAACCCTGTATGGTCTTAGCATCATGCCTCTGCATTAGATTTATTCTGCTGGGACTACACGATGGTGGCCTCCATACGCAGGAACAACAATCTTAGAATTAGTCGCAATAGCGTGTTGTACACGACTTTGTTTGCACATACATTGCGCTTTCCAAGAAAATTTTCCGGATATCAAAATTGTTCTTTCTCCTTACCTACTACAGATTTTATATTATGTCACATTTCGAGTAGCTGCTTTCTGTTACCCCGATGTATTAAGCTGTGACGCGCTCCAGATACTCGCATAGCCTGACACTGTCGGCTTGTTTGTTATATACACGTGTGTGTGTGTGCATGTGCGTGTTTGTGTGTGTGTGTGGCGACTTTTCCTTCGGACAAGTCCGAAAGAACAGACAACATTCTGATCCGGCAGCCACTATGAATCGAGACACAAATGAATAGACATTAGCTAGCTGTGGATGTTGATTTATATCAATCGGGTGATTTGAAAATTTGTGCTGGACCTGTACTCGAACTCGAGTCTCCTGCTTACTAGGCAGATGCACTTACCACTATACGTTCTGCACACAGTGATCACCACAACTGCCCACCACACCTACTGTCAGACCCAAATTCTCAACGTGTACCACAAACTACTAATATAGAGCCCTTACTCGCGCAGTTTCGCCAATTCCCGTAAGAGTTCAAGCTTAGTGTACTTATGCACTGAAGAGATCACTGGCCGTCTTCGCCTTAATTTTATACACTGGGTGTCTATGCTTTCGAACGAGTCTGAAAGAACAGACGCCATTCTGATCCTGCAGGATGCAAGTTGAAAATTTCTGCTGGATATGGATTTGAACCCTGATATCCTGCTTACTAAGCAGATGTGCTTACCGCTACGCCTTCTGGACACAGTCGTCAGACTACCCTAGCAGATACATAAAGGGATCAGACAAGGAGATGCTCTCAACATTGTTTTGGGCAAAATTATGAAGCTACGGGTAGAAAAAGTAAAAGGAATTCAGTTAGGAATAAGATGTGCAAACAAGACGATCATATAATGCCTGGTATTTGCAGATTACTTTGAAATACTCAGCGAAAATAGACAAGAAGGACTGAAATACGTACGTCGAGTCTCTGCGAGAGCAGATCTACAGATATCGTATGAGAAGACGTAATATATCGAAAGGAAGAACAACAACAACCATCTACGCAAAATACGGGAAGGTTAGCAGAGCGGAAAAATTCAAATATCTTGAGGAATATATCTTGGTGTATCAAACAAGGCATCCAACATGCAGAGAACAAAAAAACTTCAGAAAGCTTACGGACTAACATGGACGCACTAGAATAAAATAAATATTTCAAAACAGGATCAACTCAGGCACTACGGTAGATTCGTACTACCAGAAGCACTCTACGCATCAGAAACGAGCACAATCAGAGCATCTGACAACACAGAAGTAAAAAAAAAAAAAAAAAAAAAAAAAAAACCACTTAAAATCCTCAGAAAAAATTTTGGAGCAGTACACGGAGATGCTATATGGACGAAGAGACCAATCAAAGAATTGTATGAACACACAGACAGGCTCACAGACTTGGTCAGAAAACGCCGACTAACATTCTATGGAACCATGCATATGTTACCGGTCAAACCCGATCTTAGGATGAACTAGTTTCGCCTAGGTCAAACTCGTTCATCCTGTTACCGATAAGATGAAACAGTTTAGCCTAGGTCGAATCGGTTTATTCTAGCTAGAATTTACATTCTTCAGGATAAACTGGTACATTCTAGTCTGAACTAATTTTGCCTAGTCGGAACGCATGTCGCTGCCTGTACGGACGAGGAATCACCGAATCATCTCTGGCTCGCCCTTCGCGCCTCTCAACCGCATTGTTCTTTGTTTTTAACGGTATTCTGCATCGACGAGTGAGCGTGTTAAGTTGTTGGTTGCGTTTACAAGATTTTATTGTAATCCTAGTATAATTATCGTGCGACGTTTCATCATGGATGAGTCTTCGTGTAGTAGATAAGCCAATCCAAAGCTGTGGACAGAAAAATTTCTGGAGAAGATTTTCCAGAGTGAAAACAAAAAGGCTTCTCTTTATAATGTGTTAACAGTAGAGGAATATGCGGATTTGGTAAAACAAGAATTATGAGCAGAAAACTTGGAAAAAAGAACACCATTACAAAAAAGAAGACTGAAACGATTTGCTGTTTTGAAAATTGATGATGTGAAAAATACTCATTGCACGGTGTGAAAGGAATATAAAATACCTTGTTCCAGCTGAGTGTGATTGACGCAGCTCACGTAGCTCTGGGTCATGGTGGTCGCGATAGGATGTTAGCCGAGACACCAAAAAAATATGCCAATATCAACAAAGGAAATAATACGCCTCTATTTATCGATGTGTGATGTTTGTCAACAAAAGAAGACCAAAAAGAAAAGAGGGCTAGTTTCAAAGCCAATTCTCCATTCGGAAGTGAATGGCAGATGCCAAGTCGATTTGATTCATTTCCAAACACAACCAGACGGGAATTTATAATTCATTCTAGTTTACCAAGACCATATCACAAAATTTGTTCTCCGTGCATTAACATCAAAGAGGGCTGAAGAAATGGCTTATCATTTAAATGACATATTCCTAACTGTAGGGGCGCCGTACATTCTTCAGTCTGATAATGGCAGAGAATTTGTCAATAATGTTATAAGTGAACTCTTAGTCAGAACTGAAAATTGTGCATGGAAAACCAAGTGACAGCCAAAGTCAGGGTTCTGTTGAGCCACGCGGGATTAGCCGAGCGGTCTATGGCGCTGCAGTCATGGACTGTGCGGCTGGTCCCGACGGAGGTTCGAGTCATCTCTCGGGCATGGGTGTTTGTGTTTGTTCTTCGGATAATTTAGGTTAAGTAGTGTGTAAGCTTAGGGACTGATGACCGTAGCAGTTAAGTCCCATAAGATTTCACACACATTTGAACTTTTTTTTTTGTTCTGTTGAAAGTGCCAACCAAGATATAGAAAATATGATAAGTTCTTGTTTAAAGGACAACAGTTCGACGAAGTGGTCGGAAGGATTAAGGTATGTCCAATGCATGAAAAATCGAGCTTACCACTCTGACATGAAACAATCACGTGACAAAGCATTATGCGGAATCGAACCTAGAGTAGGACTTTACACTTCCTCGTTGCTTCAAGAAATCATAAATCATATTCAGTATGAAGATGACCTAAAGTAGTGAATTGAAGATGACAGCAATACTGAACAGTACGAAGACAGTGATGATGATAACACTGTGAAAATTGATAAAAAAGACATTGAAAATGCTAGAAAAATTGTGACAGAATTAAAAAAAAAAAAACAAGATAAAAGAACGAAAGTTTCCTCCGACAAATCCCATCCACAAGCTGACATTGGAGACAACATAACCATACCTATTCCTGATGTAGATAAAGGCAGAGGTGACCTTCGAAACATAACTGGAGTAATATTTCAAAAGACTGATGAGGGCCTCTACAAAATTGCCACCAAACGTGGCGTGTTTCAAAAACATTATTGCAGGTATAATTTTATTAAAATTTTCCCTAGTTCTTTGTAATACAATATTAAAAAATATTTGTTTTAACTTATCTTTTATTTTTTTAAAACTGAGTTCGACGTCTGCATTCAGAAGTTTTTATGTGTGGAAGATATAACCAGTAAATTGAAATATCTTGAAGGACTGCAGCCAGAAAACATTCTGTTGGATCAAGGCAAGGTTTCGTGAAATGAAGTTACATGAAAAACTGCACAATAAACAAATGCAATTGCAAGAAATACAAAGTAATCTGCAATTCTAATTACCACCAAAGTAAACATTGCAAAAATAAGTAAACAAGCAAATTGCAGATAAGGTGATTTCTGGGGATGGATATATGTAAGTTGATCTAGTTATAGATGTGAAATTTCTGATTAGTTAATAAATAAATTTAATGAATCATATTGACTATTTTATTTCTATTCATTTATTCAGTTTACTTTGAAACGCTTACAGAAGATGCAAACTAGGTGAAATTCTAACTAGGTTAAACCGATTCGATCTAGGCTAAACTGTTTTATCCTACCGGTAATAAGATGAACGTGTTTGACCTAGACGAAACTAGTTCATCCTAAAATCGGGTTTGGCCGGTAACATGTACATCAACAAAAGACTCATAAAGAGAATTTTTGTCGCTGTAAATAGTTCAATCAAATATATACCTACAACAATCAGGGATAAGTACTGAAATGATAAATGCAAGAGACAAATTCGGAAACAAAATTATTAACAGGAAATCTGATGTAAAATAAAGGAAGGAAACAGATAAAATATGTAAGGAACAAAGGAAACAGGAGTACAGCCAAGGAATGAAGAGGTTATGGGAAGAGAAAAGGAAACAAAAAATGTTAATCACTAAGAGGATGACGGCTAATGATCCCTTCAGAGCAGATGCACACCAAGCTCGAACTTTCTCCTCTTGTCAGAGTTTCTAAAGACGTTTTGTCATTCATCGCGTTAAGTATCAGTCACATTATGTCTCCAGGAACTGGCGAAACGCCGTGACTAATGCGCAAAGTAAGAGAGGCACAACAGGTTGAAAATTCGGTCTGGCGGAAGGTGTGCTAGGGCAGTCCATGCGGTTGTGGTGACCACTGTGTCTGGTAGGTGTAGCATTCTGGGCATCTGCCTAATAAGCAGGAGACCGAGGTTCGAGTCCCAGTCTGGCACAAATTTTCAACTTACTCCATTGATATAAATCAGTGCCAACTAGCAGTTAATGTCTTTAATTCCTTTGTATCTTATTTTTATAGGTATTATGTAGCATTGAGTCACATTCAGTTAGAGCTGTCATTCATTACACCAAGTGGAAATTACGTCCTAGTCTATCTATGTTTTCTTATGGTAATCGAACATTGGTGTACCCCTGTAGACAACAACATCGTCGGCGAAATGTCTTATTGCGATGGTTGGCTGATGAATCGCTTTTGTACGTTCAGAATATGTGCTAGTATGAATCTTACTTTCGAAACAACCAATGTTCTTTCGTTTCTGTTGAATGTTTGCAGTCCAGCATAGAGTAGTGGATTCTGAAATACAATCAAAATATTTATTTGGGATTTTTTGCACACTGGCTATTTGATAACCCGACGGCTCGTCATTAGGAGTGACAGGTATTCTCAAGGAATTTTTCTCCATTGCTCATGGTTGAAGTCCAAATGATTATGTATTCGGTAATATAACTTAAAAATTCATCGAGTCAATCACATGTCTACAGCGATACTCAGTACAGTCATGCCTTGCGTATTAGTCGACAATACTGTAGGGTTCGCAGACCGCTGTGGCCGAGCGTTTCTAGGCGCTTCAGTCCGGAACCGCGCTGCTGCTACGGTCGCAGGTTCGAATCCTGCCTCGGGCATGGATGTGTGTGTTGTCGTTAGGTTAGTTAGGTTTAAGTAATTCTAAGTCTAGGGGACTGATGACCTCAGATATTCATAGCGCTTGGAGGCATTTTTGTTTTACTGTAGGGTCAAATGCCTTTCGGAAACCCGCCGCGCTCTAAGAAACGAGTACCTAAAAGTACTGTTTATATAAATTACTGTTCACGAAGTTACTGGGCGTCTGCTGGAAAATGTCCACTAACTGACGAATAAGTCTTCTGAATTATTTTTTGTAATTCAACCATAAACTATTTTTAATTAGATTACATAATTGTATATTCACTGGAAGGGAAAGATCATGGGCAAGAAAATAGCAGAATACTGGGTCGGAGCTGTTAGTGACAAGTTCTGGAAAGACATTTTTCTTTATGGAACTCTAGGTGCTGACGTTGCAGCGCTTCCCAGCAAAAAAGTAGAAGCTGAAGTAAGTGCAGTTTCGTACGTCTTGATCGCAACATTTCTCGCAAACAGTTCACATATTTAACTATCGTCTGGTTTGATTTCTAAGACCACCAAAGCGCCTTATGCTTATGACGGTACGCATTTTTCACAACCATTTGCTCTGTTGGTTTTGGAATGGACAGTTCCCAACTAGCCGTCTATTGACTACGGCTAGATTTATCCTATATCACTTCTAACGTAACATTTGACACTCTGGGTTTCGTATTGCTGATGTAACAGTTTTTTGATTGTACATTTATTTTAATTTAACAAACCGTCAGAGATCATGATTACAGTTTATATAGGGGAATAATCAGCAACCAGTTGCATAAAAATAAATTTAATTTCTTAATCGGTTTCGGGCACTTGAGTCCTTCTTGAGAATGTTAAACCTATCGCATTACTTGAGAGTGTCAGCGATAAGATGCATACACCAAAATGCTGTGGTCACGTGGTTCGTAGTGATCGTAGTGCCTGTACAAAAAGGTACAAAGTAGGTAAACAACAAGTGCAGACGTCATGACAGAATCGCAGCTAATCAGTTAATTTATAATATTAATATGGTAACGCGATTTTTGCATGTACTTGCATGTAAAATCCGAAGGTAGCTGGCTGATTAAAGGTAGCTGATTGAAGGTGGAGGTAGCTGATTAAAGGTGGAATAATTTCCATTACGTTTGGCCGGCAAATGGAGGAGAAATGGTAACGTAAACCACTTGATCACCAGGCTTTGCGCCAATGCCCTGGATTAAAATTTAGATATCTCTGAAGTGCCTCATGGAATGAGGGTGTGTGACGCTATTTATGAAGTTCCGCCTATCGGATGGAGAAGTTAAGCCCAGCAGTCCTTTTGATACCATTCCATGTACGTAAGCTATGATCGAAGTCCTCCGGCATAAGAAACCACCATCGTTCTGCCAACGGCGTCGCCGAAAAGGACGGAGGATCGGGCAGAGGTTCCTGGAACACTCTTGCCTTTTAGTGGGAAAATGTCCTTAAAAAGCGGAATATCCAGTAATGATCAACGGTAGGAGAAGGCAGAAAGCAATAGAAACCGCTGCATGAGGGACACATAATATGTATCCACTCGACATGTAGCCTGAAACTGAAAATGTGTCATGGTCTTTTCTCCATTAGTAATACAATGCGGATTAGACGCCCATTCGTATATCCGGGAGGGAACTGTCGGTGAGGTGACCATGAGAAAAAAATGGAACAACCAACCATGAGATAACATTCTACGAGTCGGAACATCTAATAATATAAGTCTGATAGTAGTAGGGAACGATAGAAATCTTAAAATGGAAATTAAAAGGCTCAGTCTAAATATAGTGAGGCTCAGTGAAGTGAAATGTGAAGTGAAATGAAAAGTAGATGAGGCTGTCTAGTCAGACGAATATAGGGCAGTACCAACGGCAGCAGAAAATGGTATAACGGGAAGTGGATTCGTTACGAATAGAGAAGTAGCATGGAGAGTGAGCTACTGTGGATAGCTCAGTGACAGTTTTGTTATCACCACTCCGACAATGATAGTCGAGGCATAAAATGTTACAAGCAGAAGATGAACAGATAGAGGAAGTATATGAGGGTATTGAAGGGGAAATACAGCAGGCAAAGGGAGATGAAAATCTAACAATCATGAGGTCTGGAACGCAGTTGTAGGAGAAGCTGGACAAGAAAAGGTTACGGGAAAATACAGACTTGGAGTTAGGAATGACAGAGGAAAAATGCTAATCGAGTTCTGCAATAAATTTCGGATGATGATAGCAAATATTATGTCCAAGAATCACAAGAGTAGGAAGTATACTTGTAAGTGACCCAGAGGCACGGGAAGATTCTAGGCAGATTACATCATAGCCAGAAAAAGACTCCGAAATCAGATATTGGATTGTAAGGCGTATCCAGGTAAAATACAGAATCAGGGCACAATTTAGTAATGATGAAGAGTAGACTGAGGTTCAACAAAATCGTCCGGAACAGTTAGTGTGGAAGGAAGTGGGATACTGAAGTACTGAGATATGATGAGACGTGTCTGAAGTTAGCTGAGGATCTGGATACTTCGATAACGGATACTAGTGTTGGCAGCTGAAGAACAGTAAACATCTCTAAAATGGGCAGTTGAACATACAAACATAGATACAAAAAAAACTGCGAATCAACCTTGGGTAGCAGATGAAATATTTCAGTTCAACGAAAGAAAGAAGTACAAAAATGTTCAGGGAAAGACAGGATTGCAGCAGTATAAGACTCTTCGAAATGAAGTAAAAAGCAAGTGGAGGGCAGCCAAGTTGGAATGGCTCCACGAAAGATGAAAAGAATTCGAAAAAGAAATGGTGGTAGGGAGGACTGACTCAGCATACACAAAAGTGAAAACAGCCGCCGTTATAACTAAAAGCAAGGGTGGTAACATTAAAGGTGCACTGTTAAACTCAGAGGAGAGAGCGGATGGGTGCGAAGAGTACAATGAGGGCTTGTAGGTAGGGGAGGGCTTGTTTGATGTGATAGCAGAAGAAACAGCAATCGATATGAAAGACATAGCAGATCCATTATTGGAATCAGTATTTAAAAGAGCTCTGGAAGACATGAGATCAAATACGTCAGACGGATACACAGTGAACCTGTGGTCAATATAGGATGGAGATTCTGTGATTCAGATTCAAGTGTTGACATGCCGTACTCTGCCAACAGTCAGCATGGTCTCAGGAGACGTTGCAGTCATCAGTCGTCGCATTTGCTGTGAATGCCAGCTGTTGTCAACAGCAATAGTTACGTCAGACATGTGGAATGTTCGAAGCATGTTACACACTGTTACATGGACCGGAAAGTGCCCCAGGGCAAGACTCCTCGTTCTCGTCTTATTGAGGGTGTTTCCGTAAGAGCGTGCAAAAATTTAACAGGGGATACAGGAGGCTCCACTGAACAATTTGAGGGGTCGGAGAATCCATCTTAATGATATAACAGGAATAAAATCACATTACTGTGTATCTTTTTATTTACATTAGTCATAGCTAACTGCAAATACACACATCAAAAAAAGTTTTACATCACCTCGGTTCCGAGAGTTCCGGAACCTGTACAGAAAAATGGAATAGAGATCAACATAATCATCACTTCGACCCCTTTTATTGCTCATGAAAACCATGCATTGCATGTTGTACCACCATACAATGAGACCTTCAGAGATGGGGATTAAGATTGCTGTACACACCGGTACCTCTAATACTCAGTAGCACGTCCTCTTGCATTGATACATGCCTGTATTCGTAGTGGCTTACTATCCACAAGTTCATCAAGGCACTGTTGGTCCACATTGTACCACTCCTCATTGGCGATGCAGCGTAGATCCCTCAGAGTGGTTGGTGGGTCACGTCGTCCGTAAACAGCCCTTTCCAATCTATCCCAGGCATGTTCGATAGGGTTCATGTCTGGAGAACATGCTGACCAATCTGGTCGAGCAATGTCGTTATCCTGAAGGAAGTCATTCACAAGATGTGCACGATGGGGGCGCGAATTGTCGTCCATGAAGACGTATGCCTCGTCAATATGCTGCCGATATGGTTGCACTGTCGGTCGGAGAATGGCATTCACGTATCGTACAGCCGTCACTGCGCCTCCCACGACCACCAGCGGCGTACGTCGGCCTCACATAATATCACCCCAAACGTCAGGGAACCTCCACCTTTCTGCACTCGCTGGACGGAGTATCTAAGGCGTTCAGTCTGACCGGGTTGCCCCAAACACGTCCCCGACGATTGTCTGATTGAAGGCATATGGGACACTCATCGGTGAAGAGAACGTGATGCAAATCCTGAGCGGTTCATTCATAATGTTCTTGGGCCCATCTGTACCGCACTGCATGGTGTCGTGGTTGCAAAGGCGGACCTCGCCGTGGACGTCGGTAGTGAATTTGTGCAACCTGCAGGCGATTGCGCACAGTTTGAGTCATAACACGACGTCCTGTGGCTGCACGAAAAGCATTATTCAACATGATGGCGTTGCTGTCAGGGTTCCTCCGAGCCATAATCCGTAGGCAACGTTCATCCACTGCAGTGAGCGAGGCCTGAGCGAGGCATGTCATCGACAGTTCCAGTCTCTCTGTATCTCCTGTATGTCCGAACAACATCGCTTTGGTTCACTCCGAGACGCCTGGACACTTCCCTTGTTGAGAGCCCTTCCTGGTACAAAGTAACAATGCGGACGCAATCGAACCGTGGTACTAACCGTCTAGGCAATGTTGAACTACAGACAACACGAGCCGTGTACCTCATTCCTGGTGAAATGACTAGAACAGATCGGCTGTCGGACCCCCTCCGTCTAATAGGCGCTGCTCATGGATGGTTGTTTACATCTTTGGGCGGGTTTAGTGACACCTCTGTACAATCAAAGGGTCTGTGTCTGTGATTCAATATTCACAGTCAACGTTTATCTTCAGGCGTTCTGTGAACGTGCTGAAACTGGCGGCCATCAACGTCAATGCAAGCATGACATCGGGGAACAAGATATTTTCGGAACCTAACAAATATCCATGGTGTGTTTCGAATCACATCACAGGCAGCTACAATTCTACCAACTAATTCCATCTCCGTATCCACTGTGGTCTCATACACAACTGACTTTAGATATCCCCATAGGAAATAATCAAGGGGATTCAGGTCAGGTGACCTCGCAATAGGACCTTCCTTTCCAATTCAGCGACCAGGAAATGCAGCACTGAGACGGTTGCGGACATCCACACTGAAATGAGGCGGTGCACCGTCATGTTGTATCCACATCCTCTCACTAACAGTCAACGAAGGGTACGTTCTTCAACAACACAGGTAGAACTCTTTGCACGAACCTCAAGTACAGGTGTCATTCAGACGGCCATCTAGAAGATATTGCCCAGTGAGACTGTCGCCTACAATACCGGCCCAGATATTCACAGCGAAACGTACTTGATGGTATGACTCAACTACAGCGTGAGGATTTTCCTCGTCCCACGCGTGGCTATTCCTTATGTTCAAAATACCATCACGATCAAATGAGGCCTCGTCAGTTAACAGCACGATCTGGAGGAAATCTGGTGGATCAATCCATTGCGAACACTGACACAATGGGACCCTTGGTGCAAAGTCTGCCGCGAGCATTGCGTGGACTCATTGTGGGTGTTACCGGTGTAATTGTTATTCGTGGAGTACTCGCCATACGTAAGAATGTGCAGCACCCATTTCACGTGCAATACGATGAGTACTTGTAGTGAGGTCCGCTGCAACACCTTCCAACAACTCCTCTTCAAAATCGGTGTGCGAGTGGTCCTCATGTTGTCAAATTCCTCTTTTTTTTTCCAATGAACCAGTCTCCTGCATTCGTCGATCGAGTGAAATTAACACTCATCGTGACGGATGAGGCTTGTTAGGAAATCGTTCACTGTTCAGCCTTTCAACAGAGAGAGCATTGTAATTTACTTCCCCATACACAAGATGCATGTCAGTAAGTTCTACGAAAATGTAGCGGTAATGCTCCGTAGTATTGTACTGTGCGTCTCTGAGTAATGAATGGGTCTGTCGATTCGTAGCACGTTCTGTCATCGGGCAATGTAAATACGATACAACAGAGCCACCTTATGGGCAAATAAAGCAAACAAAACCTGGATCATGACTTCCCAGAAATCAGGTTCGTCTTCCTTGTTTCCTTGCAAGAAATAAAGAATGTACATGTAAATAAACAGCACAGTACGTGTGAACTTGTATGCATGTTAGCTGTAAATAAGAGGGAAAAGAGTAATGCTAGGCAAAGCGGTAGACAAGTCGGCTTCCATATCCCCTCAAACTGGCTTCTCCGAGCCTAGTTCCCTACCTAAAATTGTTCAGTGGAGAATTCTCTATTTCCTGTTACATTTTTGCACGCCCTTGCGGAAACGCCCTATATGCCGACTTGATCCTTGCGATATTTTTTCATGTCGACCAACCCATACCATAATTCTAGCAACTGAAATCAATGAACTGCGTACTCTTCTAGAAACAACATGCCAATTAATCTTTAAATAGAAGTTACACTTATCTCTGAGTGCACGTTGTATACAGTATGTTAATAGAGTGGCAGGCTTCCCAAACAGCTAAGCTTGAAAGGAACGCATTTTATCTCCTTTCATCGTCGAGACATAAATTTCAACTAGTTTATTCTTTCTCTATAAGCTATACTCGTATAAATCATTGATGGTTACAATGCTTTTGTTTATACAGTGTCTGTATCGTCACAAAACGATGTTCTTCTCGGATGCATGAATGTCTAAAGGCACAGACATTGTCTGTGGTAAACATTACGAAAAAGATTCTCATTTTATGGCTATGAATTCACGTCAGCTGTTTGTGACACATGCGATCTATTTCGTAAAATCATTTGTGGACGCGATAATGTTTGAACACGCTTTGGCAACATAATCTGTGGACCTGATTTCCGTGTACACGGGTTGGCCACGCGAGCCGATATTCTTTCTAATCTTGTTCCTGCATCATGGAGTGAGCATGTCGTGGGTTCACTGAGTTGGCAAGTATTTTGCTGGTAACTGTTATTTTCCTTTACACAACTTTGATTCGCTTCTTCTTCTTCTTCTTGCTGGCCTCATCAAGTGTCTCCATGGCTTCGGCATGTTATTTTTGGATTTGGCGTTGTTAGTGGTACTTGGTGGCTGGATAACTTCTTGACGCCACCGCTTTCCGTCTGGACGGAATCTGTGTACTTCACCTGCCTGAGTCTAGTGTTACCTCGTGTAAAAATGTGAGAAGTACACCTCGGTAGCTGCACGGTCAGTGCGGCGAACTGCTAAGTGACGGAGCCCGGGTTCGATTCCCATCCGCCTCAGAGATTTTCTGCCCTTGAGGGCTTGGTCTTGTGTTGTCCTCACGTTCGTAGCGTCGTACCTGACATTACACTATTGAGATGGATACATGGTCACTTCCTGGAAGCCAATAATTTGAACAAAAAAAGTGAGAACGGTTTCGAAATGTTTGCGAATCGCGTAAATGAGGCAGCGAGTAGGTACTACGCCGGCATTTATGTAGGAGTACATGGGAAACCGCCTAACAACCCCACCCCGTTCGGTCCAGCAGACCGGCCTTCATCGTTAATATGCCGAGTGGGTTCCATTCAGGGCGTGTACCTGTGCCGCGGAGGGAGGGTTGTTACGAAACGCCATTAATTCCAGCAAAATGTCGGAGTAGGCTGGCAAATGAGAAGAGAGATTCCTAACTGGGAGTACTTGAGAGAGGATACGAAATTCAATTAACAGCTAAGGAAGACATCTCAAGAACAGGTCCGTTAATAAGCGTTAGGTTCACCTGGCTATTCGGGTGATAGCATATGCAGAGTCAGGAAACTGACGAGCTGGTGGTGGAGCCTCGGAGGCGATTTGCAGTCGCTGTAATTGCCTTCAATTTGTCCCAGACGCAAATGTACAAGTGCAGGAGAAGATTTACCAATCAATACAGTTATCAAGCAATTTGTCCCAGCCGAAAATGTGGAAACGCTATGTGCGTTTACGCATATTCAGGAGTAAATTGCAGTGAACTTGGATTTACACCATTATGAATAAATTGGTGATGTAATCAGCCACAATATAGCTTCGTATTGTACGTGGTGCAACTGCGAGAAAGAGCAGATGAGTTAATTGGCTCATGGGACAAGGAGACGAACGAGTGACTCATTTTTTTTTTTTAAGTCGAATTGTCCCCAAACCTTTATTCTATAGTTATATGCTGCAGCGAGTCCATCAAAGGTTTCCGTTTCTTTCTCGATTTCAATCATCTAACTCCAATGATCATAAGAGATAAATACTTATCCACAACATGTTAGTTATGTGATATATTAGTACAGGGTGACAATTATTGAACTATATGAAATAAAACGTAAATTAGTTGCAAGCTATGGCGTGCACAGTTTTTTTTTTTTTTTAACATGTGAACATCACTACAGATATTCAGATTTAGGTTATAACGTGTTCGATGTGCCTGCCATCATTAGTGATGATGTGACGCAGACGAATAGCGAAATTCTGCATGATCCATGTCGGAATATCGATGTTGTCGATGACCTCCTGGATGGCTGTTCTCAACTCAGCAATGGTTTTGAGGTTATTGCTGTTCACCTTGTCTTTAATACAGCCCCACAAAAAAGAGTCACACGTGTTCAGATCTGGAGAATATGGCGGCCAATCGAGGCCCATGCCAGTGGCCTCTGGGTACACCAGAGCCAGAATGCAGTCCCCGAAGTGCTCCTCCAGGACATCAGACACTCTCCTGCTTCGATGGGGTCAAGCTCCGTCTTGCGTGAACCACATCTTGTCAAAATCAGGGTCACTTTGGATAATGGAAATGAAATCATCTTCCAAAACCTTCTCGTACCTTTTGGTAGTCACCGTGCCATCAGGAAGTATCGCACCTATTATTCCGAGCTGGAAATTGCACACCACACAGTCATCCGTTCTCAATGGCGAAATGCGGATTCTCAGTCCCCCAAATGCGACAATTTTGCTTATTGACGAGGTTTCGTCGGTAAACCAAACCGTACATGCGCATACTATTTCCCATCAAGACCCGCGGCCAACCGTGCAGTTTGAACGTCCTAATGCAAACCGTTCGGAAGTTATGACGACTTTATGTCATATATTTCAGTAATTGTCACCCTCCATCTTCAAAGAAACAAAAATTATGGCTTCTACGGTTAGAGGGCAATTCCCAGGAAAACAATAATAAATGATCAATAATTAGAAGGGGTTAACATGTTCAGCTTCTTAGGAAATACTACCTCACTCATGGCAGAAATGAGGGCAGAATAGGAAGTAGGAGGATTTAATTACATTAATCGAACAATCTATAGTTTCCTGAGGACTAATGTGAGAAAGTAAGCTCTACGTAAGCTCTGAAAAGCCATATCAGTTTCAGCCTCAACACATACGAGAGCGTAATATGTAAGAAATTGTCCATGCAACGCCGGCCTTGGTGGCCGAGCGGTTCTAGGCGCTACAGTCTGGAACCGCGCGACCGCTACGGTCGCAGGTTCGAATCCTGCCTCGGGCATGGATGTGTGTGATGTCCTTAGGTTAGTTAGGTTTAAGTAGTTCTAAGTTCTAGGGGACTGATGACCTCAGAAGTTAAGTCCCATAGTGCTCAGAGCCATTTGAACCATTTGAACCATTTGTCCACGCAACCTGTAAGTACAGTTCAAAACATTACTACTTGATAGGAAATACCAACCACCAGAACTGTTTATAACCAATAGGCACAGTGACTAAAATGTAAATTAAGTAGAAAACGTACATATTCCAGGCCACTGATGATGCCTCGCAGAAAATAAAGGCGAAACGCGTATGGCACTAAAATTGTGTTTTATTCAGTTGCTGTCAGACGGTCCATTAAGTAAAAATTATCAATATACCGTTACATTATACGCAACTGAGGAAGACAGGACTACAAAAGTTGAAGATGTCATACGAGGGCTATTCAGAAAGTACAGTCCGATCGCGCGCGAAATAGAAACCACAATGAAAATCCTACGAGGCTTTTCACAGATGTGTTAGGCAGTGTGTCTAGTAAGCCCGTCGACTGCGTCATGTCGTTCTTTCCAGTTCTGAGAACACGGTGATCACGTAAAACGTCTAGAACAATAGTGTATCATGCCAAGTGTGGGTGCCTACTGTAGGGCTTCGTTTGATTTCATGCAACCGCAAATAACGTATGTGTCATGAATTTCCCTCTTCATGACAGTTCTGGGGCCACACACAGCATGGCAATGAGGACGTCCCTGTGGCGTTTTGAATGGGAAGCTTTGATTACCCACCATACAGCCCAGACTTGCATCCATCTGATGTTCATGTCTGCTCCCACGAACGTCTGGCTGTGAGGGCAACATTTTAGCACAGACAGCGTACAGAAGTGGTGGAAAGAACAGGTGGCTGCCTTCTATGACGAGAGTACTGGAACGACAAATGTCTAACTGTAAGTTGGAACGACTACTATACAGTGAAGTACGTGGAAGGTGTAGCAAACTGTTGCAAACAAAGCATTTTTGGTTTTCGCTGTGTTTTCCATTTCGCGGCCGATAGGACCTTACTTTCCGAATAGCCCTCGTAGAAGTGAGTTGTGAACTGTAACAAAAAGAAATTAGCCAAGAACACAAGAATCGCAGATCCAATTCCTAAGAAGAGTAGCTGGAAGCTCACTACTCAACAGGAAGAGAAATGCTAACAAGTGAATAGTCTAAATGTGGAGATAAAGGAACACAGGAGTAACCGGATAGACCGTGGTTCATATGAATAAAACTGAGAATATTTCTGCACTTTGCGCTCGAAATTTCGGGAAACATTCTCAGGTTCGTATGAATAAAGCGAGTCGGAGAACATGCTTTACCCGAGAAAGTTCTCAGCGTGAATAAAACGGAGGGAGGATTTTACTCAAAACAAAGATCATTCTCCGATTTCGTATGAATAAAACTAGAGGAGCTGCTCAAAGCGGAGAACATTCTATAGTTTGTGAAGTGAGCTCTGTAGCATACTCCGAGCTAAGTTCTGTTCAGATTCAGTATTACTGACTTTTTGGTAGTAATGGCACAATTTATGTCGCTTTGAAGGCGAAAAAAATACTATATGTAGCCCGAAGAAAAACTGAAGAGAGAAATTGTAGAAGTTTATACAAGTTTAACAACAAAACCATTTGCCTGGCGAGCTTCTTTCCAGAAAATCATGAAAGCGTACTCGACACGTGAGGAGACCATTATGCACAGTATTTAACCAAAGCTATATCGTGTCAGAAAACTCTGAAACAGTTCCGGTTAGTAGAAGATGAAAATGTCATGTAATCTTAATATTGAGAAGGAAAGTTGCTACTCACCGTATAGCAGAGATGCTGAGTCGCAGATAGGTACAACAAAAAGACTCTCATAATTATAGCTTTCGGCCGTTAAGGCTTGCTTCAACAATAGACAGACATGCAAAAACACACACACAAGCGCGCGCGCGCGCACGCAAACGCATCTCTCACACACGACTGCAGTTTCAGGCAACTGAAACCACAATATCGTTACATTCCATCCAGGACTTTCCATGTTTGTTTCATGTAATCTTAAGAGTTCATTCGCATAATGTGTTCACCTAACTTCAATAACAAAAAATGTTCCTGTATGTCGAAAATTCGGTAACATTACAAGAAAACACGCTTTCGTAACTGTCCGCAATCGTCTTAATAAATTGTTGCTGCACATACAAGAAAAATCGAAACGTATTGCAACTCTTCCAGAATGCGTTGATGCCAGTTCTATATTTGTACGCTGGATAGTTTGCCTTTTTGAGTGAGTTGACTGAAGTGTAACATTACGCGTGCGTCGTGTGCCGGACACGGCAGACGACACAGAACGAGACCCTGCTAAATAAGGAGGGGACGTAGTGAGAAGCAACTCCCTTGTCAGAGAACATGATTCGAAATTTTTATTCGTACGAAATTTGACAACTTTATCAGAGAACTTTCTTTTGCTCTGAGAATCTACTCTGAATGATGTTCTCTTTTTTATTCATACGACCCCAACTAACAAGAATGGAAGATGCCAGAACACCAAAATTAATGATGAATTATTACCTGGGTAAACAAGGTTCTTATGTTGTTGTTGTTGTGGTCTTCAGTCCTGAGACTGGTTTGATGCAGCTCTCCATGATACTCTATCCTGTGCAAGCTTCTTCATCTCCCAGTACGTACTGCAGCCTACGTCCTTCTGAATCTGCGTAGTGCATTCATCTCTTGGTCTCCCTCTACGATTTAGATCCTCCACTCTGCCCTCCAATACTAAATTGTTGATCCCTTGATGCCTCAGAACATGTCCTACCAACCGATCCTATCTTTTAGTGAAGTTGTGCCACCAACTCCTCTTCTCCCCAATTCTATTCAATATCTCCTCATTAGTTGTGTGATCTACTCATCTAATCTTCAGCATTCTTCTGTAGCACCACATTTCGAAAGCTCCTATTCTCTTCTTGTTCAAACTATTTATCGTCCATGTTTCACTTCCATACATCACTGCATACAAATACTTTCAGAAACGACTTCCTGACACTTAAATCTATACTCGATGTTAACAAATTTCTCTTCTTCAGAAACGCTTTCCTTGCCATTGCCAGTCTACATTTTATATCCTCTCTACTTCGACCATCATCACTTATTTTGCTCCCCAAATAGCAAAACTCCTTTACTACTTTAAGTGTCTCATTTCCTAATCTAATTCCCTCAGCATCACCCGAGTTAACTCGAGTACATTCCATTATCCTCGTTTAGCTTTTGCTGATGTTCATCTTATATCTTTCTTTCAAGATATTGTCCATTCCGTTCAACTGTTCTTCCAAGTCCTTATGAAGGCCGAGGAAAAGGAGGAAGAGTCAATAAGCTCAAGCAATAGAGCGTAATAGGTAAATGCCTACTACATGCAGAAAGAAGAAGACATCAGCAAGCCGGCCGGTGTGGCCGTGCGGTTAAAGGCGCTTCAGTCTGGAACCGCGTGACCGCTACAGTCGCAGGTTCGAATCCTGCCTCGGGCATGGATGTGTGTGATGTCCTTAGGTTAGTTAGGTTTAAGTAGTTCTAAGTTCTAGGGGACTGATGACCACAGATGTTAAGTCCCATAGTGCTCAGAGCCATTTGAACCCTTTTTTTTTTTTTTTTTTTTTTTTTTTTTTTTTTGACATCAGTAAGTTTCGTTCGGTGACGGCGGTGGAATTTACACGACGAGCCGCGCCTGTTACCGAGTTACCCGGTTTCAAGGTGGTGCCTTCGCACACGGCACAACAATAACTGGGAAGATACGGAATGTGGAGCGCAGCTGCGCATCTGCCTCGGGGAGGAGTTGAAAGCCGCGCCATCCTTCAGAGGGCGGCTTTCAGTGGGAAGAGTGCTGCGGGGGCAGAGAGCGTAATGCAGGCAGCAGGGGGCGCCGGCCCTGCCTTTCTTCCCGCGGCGACAAGTCGGCGGCGGCGGCGGCGGCGGCGGCGCGCTGTGGCGGCGACTGGCGAGTGGCGACGCCCGCCTTAATCCCCGGGACACCGCGCCGGATCGATGTCCTGCCAGCGGCGGCGACAATAGTGGCAGGAGGAGCACACACAGCCCGCTAAAAGCCGGCGCCCCGCGGCTGCTCTCGGGACACCTGCCGCGACCACTCCGCTCCCGCCGCGCAGGGCTGCGCGCCGCTGCACCCTCCTGTCGCGGCGTCTCGTTAAAATCCTTCTGGATGTATCACCGCGTCATCCTATAAAATACTAACCACTGCTAGTTACTTACCTATCGAAGGAAGCTTATCTTCCAAAATAGGAAAACACTAAAACTAAACAAAACTCCGTGAAGAGGCCTTGGAAAACCCAACGGTACCGAGCGGCCGCCATGTCAACCTCAGACCACAGGCGTCACTGGATGCGTATATGGAGGGGCAAGTGGTCAGCGCACCGCTTTACCGGCCGTGAGGTCAGTTTGAATGCCGGACATTCGCCACACCGGACATTTGCCACGCCGGACATTTGCCACACTTGCCCCTTCGCCAGGTAGCTTGAGTAGCGATCCCTCAGGTAAGGGACGCCCTTCCTCGTACTTCTTCTGTCCGCTTTCAAACCGCCGTCTCCAAATCTTACACGATGCAACCAGTACGTAAGGGACCTTCTTCTTCGACATCTTGGCGAAATACAGAGCTTCTTTTCCGAAATCGAAATATTTATAACTTTGGGGAAACGAAAACAATACCGACGATTATGTCAGTATGTAATGAGTTCTTCCAAGTACAAATATAGATCCTGTGGTGTCACCGCCAGACACCACACTTGCTAGGTGGTAGCTTAAATCGGCCGCGGTTCATTAGTACATGTCGGACCCGCGTGTCGCCAGTCAGGATCGCAGACCGAGCGCCACCACAAGGCAGGTCTCGAGAGACGTACTAGCACTCGCCCAGTTGTACGACGACTTTGCTAGCGACTACACTGACGAAGCCTTTCGCTCATTTGCCGAGCAGATAGAATAGCCTTCAGCTAAGTTAATGGCTACGACCTAGCAAGGCGCCATTTGTACCTTTGCATGTATCTCAAGATAGTCTCACTTGTATCATCCAGAATGCTGTATACCAAAGGACAATATAAAAGTTAAGTGTTCTAGTAGCTACGTTCTTTTCTTTATCACATTCATTACGAATCCTGTTCCAGACTTAACGCCAGACGGCGTGAGTTGACGCGTGCCCTTTCGGCTACTTCACTGTGGACTGGCTGCCTTAACAGTCCACTACAGATCCCTTTGTCTGTACGGTAGCTTCCTTTCACGCTTACTGATTGCGATAGAAACAGTCCATCGCCAAGGGAGAAACAAGAAAGGAACGATGAAAAGAGAATGCGAATGCACGCTAACCATTTCTTTTTTATCACTACATTTCTGCCTACTTTAATTACTACAACTGCATGCCCAAAAGACAATAAGGAAAGCAGAAATGGGTATGTGACTGTTTGAAAAGAAGAACGACATATTCCATATCAGTTTACTCTCTAAAATCCGATATTCCTTGCAGCGAAACATTAGTTGATAAAGTGTAGCGGGACAATGTTCAAAATATGACTGAAAATACGTTCACTAAATAGAGATAAGAACATCTATGATTGACATGTCATCTAAAGTCGAGGTACAATTTTGAAATGTTAGAAATAAGGAAATGAAGTAATACTGAATGCTATGTTTGTTACGTACGTTGTTGTTCTATATTGTTTAGCTCTGGTATTTACAGGGACACAGAGAATGCATCCTACGTTTTGGAGCTTCAAACCGTAATTGTAATGATCTGCACTACAACAGAAACAAGAAGCACAGCTTAAGTAAAAATAATGTAATGTGTAAATGATGACTAACTGACAACCTCAGGTGCTGACAGGTGTTGTTGTTATACCTCGATGTGGACAGCTGAAAATGTGTGCCCCGACCGGGACTCGAACCCGGGATCTCCTGCTTACATGGCAGACGCTCTATCCATCTGAGCCACCGAGGACACAGATGAATAGCGCGACTGCAGCTGTCCACATCGAGGTATAACAACAACACCTGTCGGCAGCTGAGGTTGTCAGTTAGTCATCATTTATTGCAGGGAAAAGCTGCACGGTCATCAGCAATAACTGTTCTTTCGAGAACAAGTTACTGTCTTCAAATATATAGTTAAAGGCTACCCAGCCATTGACTTTCGTCTGTGCGAATGCGCACAGGTTGCCCAAACTCTTGCCCGCATCTCGTGGTCGTGCGGTAGCGTTCTCGCTTCCCACGCCCGGGTTCCCGGGTTCGATTCCCGGCGGGGTCAGGGATTTTCTCTGCCTCGTGATGGCTGGGTGTTGTGTGCTGTCCTTAGGTTAGTTAGGTTTAAGTAGTTCTAAGTTCTAGGGGACTTATGACCACAGCAGTTGAGTCCCATAGTGCTCAGAGCCATTTGAACCATTTGCCCAAACTCTTGCGGGAATCGCCAAAGCGTGCGCGAGTAATGAGTGGGCGGGCAAATGTCTATAAGGTAAAATACATATGTAGAATTGCGGACGGTTGTGAATGTGAGTCTCACGGGAAGCGTGCAAGGGATAAGTCCCTGCAGTCGCGTTATTCATCTGTGTCCTCTGTGCTCAGATGGATAGAGCGTCTGCCATGTAAGCAGGAGATCCCGGGTTCGAGTCCCGGTCGGCGCACACATTTTCAGCTGTCCACATCGAGGTATAACAACAACACCTGTCGGCAGCTGAGGTTGTCAGTTAGTCATCATTTATTCCAGGGAAAAGCTGCACGGTCATCAGCAATAACTGTTCTTTCGAGAACTAGTTACTGTCTTCAAATATACAGGGTGATTCAAAAAGAATACCACAACTTTAGGAATTTAAAACTCTGCAACGACAAAAGGCAGAGCTAAGCACTATCTGTCGGCGAATTAAGGGAGCTATAAAGTTTCATTTAGTTGTACATTTGTTCGCTTGAGGCGCTGTTGACTAGGCGTCAGCGTCAGTTGATGCTAAGATGGCGACCGCTCAACAGAAAGCTTTTTGTGTTATTGAGTACGGCAGAAGTGAATCGACGACAGTTGTTCAGCGTGCATTTCGAACGAAGTATGGTGTTAAACCTCCTGATAGGTGGTGTATTAAACGTTGGTATAAACAGTTCACAGAGAATGGGTGTTTGTGCAAAGGGAAAAGTTCTGGACGGCCGAGAACGAGTGATGAAAATGTAGCACGCATCCAGCAAGCATTTGTTCGCAGCCCAGGAAAATCGACTCGCAGAGCTAGCAGAGAGCTGCAAATTCCACAATCAACTGTATGGCACTTATCTGTCCATAACTACCTGAACGTCAACTACCCAAGGCGATGGATCGGCCGCCAGGCAGCCCGTGACAGAGCACTTCATCACTGGCCTCCAAGAAGCCCTGATCTTACCCCCTGCGATTTTTTCTTATGGGGGTATGTTAAGGATATGGTGTTTCGGCCACCTCTCCCAGCCACCATTGATGATTTGAAACGAGAAATAACAGCAGCTATCCAAACTGTTACGCCTGATATGCTACAGAGAGTGTGGAACGAGTTGGAGTATCGGGTTGATATTGCTCGTGTGTCTGGAGGGGGCCATATTGAACATCTCTGAACTTGTTTTTGAGTGAAAAAAAAACCTTTTTAAATACTCTTTGTAATGATGTATAACAGAAGGTTATATTATGTTTCTTTCATTAAATACAGATTTTTAAAGTTGTGGTATTCTTTTTGAATCACCCTGTATAATGTAATGTGTGTTCAAGCTCACAAGCGACATTGAAGCAGATGTTTCCTGTGACTTAGTATGGGCAGGGGTAATAATCGACAACCGGAAGAAATTAATAACTGGCTCCTTTTATCGACACTGGTCTCAGATGAAACAGTTGCTTAACATTTCAAAGAAAACTTGAGTCTCATCACAAATAGGTACCCTACTCATACAATTATAGTTGGCAGTGACTTCAAACTACCTTCCGTATGTTGACAAAAATACGTTTTTAGACTCTGTTGTAGATAGAAAACAACTTCCGTAATTTCTTTTAATTATTTTGAACAATTGGTTCACGAGACTATTCAAATTGTAAATGGTTACGAAAACACACTTGACCTCTTAGCCACAAATAATCCTGAGCATCACGACGGATACAGGGATTAGTGAACACACAGTAGTAGCGAGGCTCAAATCCGTAACAAAGAGATTCACCAAAACTAAACGAGAAATATATCTATTTATAAAAGCAGCTAAAAATTCGGTTGATGTCTTTCTAAGAGACAGTCTCCAATCCTTCCAAACTATGTGAGTGAAGACCATATGTGGCTTAAGTTCAAAGAAATAGTATCAGCAGCACTCGAGAGATTCATATCAAATAAATTAGTAAAATACGGAATTGATCCCTCGTGGTACACAAAACACGACAGAAAGCTGCTACAGGAGCACCGAAAAAGGCACGTATAATTTAGACGAACGCCAAATCTCCAAGATTAGCGAAGTTTTACTGAGGCTCGAAATTTCGTGCGGATTTCAATGCGAGATGCATTTAATAGTTTCCACAACGAAACTCTCTATAGAAATGTGGCGGAAAATCCAAAGAGATTCGGGTCCTATGTTAAGTAAACCAGCGGAAAGGCTCAGTAAGTACCTTTACTGCGCGACAACGACGGTAGTGTTACTGATGACAGTGCCACTAAAGTGGAGTTAGTAAAGGCAGTTCCAGGGGTCGGGCGGCGGCTGAGCAGGAGGAGGGGTGCGCAAGGGACCCAACCCGTCGGAACAGGTAAAATAGTGGCAGATGTCCGGCGTGGCAAATGTCCGGCCTTACAAATGTCCGCACGCTGGTAAGTTTACCACACCGGAGGCGCTGCTTCTCAGTCAAGTAGCCTCACAAGGGCTGAGTGCACCCCGTTTGCCACCAGCGCTCGGCAGACCGGATGGACACCCATCCAAGTGCTCGTCCAGCCTGACAGCGCTTAACTTCGGTGATCTGACAGGAACCGGTGTTACCACTGCGGCAACGCCGTTGGCCTTCAGAAATAGGGGGAATTCTGAAAAGTTATGAGATCGAAAGTGTCTTTCATCCGTCGTCTAAGATGAGAGGCTTCTTGGCTCAGTAAAGCATGACTTGGGATTGAGGAAGCCTGGTGCGTACAAAATCTCCTGCCACCGTGGGAAAGCTTACACAGGATGATTTAAAGAGCACTTTACAACTTTGGATGGTGGTGGTGGTCGTGGTGGTTAGTGTTTAACGTCCCGTCGACAACGAGGTCATTAGAGACGGAGCGCAAGTTCGGGTTAGGGAAGGATTGGGAAGGAAATCGGCCGTGCCCTTTCAAAGGAACCATCCCGGCATTTGCCTGAAACGATTTAGGGAAATCACGGAAAACCTAAATCAGAATGCCGGAGACGGGATTGAACCATCGTCCTCCCGAATGCGAGTCCAGTGTGCTAACCACTGCGCCACCTCGGTCGGTACAACTTTGGAGTGGAGTAGCAAATTACCTCAACTTTGAATCACGTTTTTCTTTTATTAACTGTAAATAGTAACGTATCGCACTGAAACGTAAAGGTGGGTCGGAGGCTCTAAACCTAACAGCAAAGACTTCTTATTATTACAGTCTTAGTGGTATACAGTTGTTAATGCTTTTTTATATAATATAAAGAATATAAAATATTAAAATTTGTCTAAGGTTACAGAGAAATTAATGCTTAAGAGTTGTTAAGGTTTTTCTATATAATTTGTTTCTGCCTATTTGAAGCGAATATAATTTATATAATGCAAGAAAGTAATACAATAAGTGTGCTGAAAATAAGTTGCAATATGTAGAGGGAAGTGATTTACTACATTTGGATCTGTAATGCAGTCTAACTAGCTTCTTGGTTGGTAATAGCCTTTTTCTGCCTATTTCGGTTGAGAAGGTTTCGGCGGAACCTCGAGCTATTGTCATCTGAAATGGTTTGTGTTTATGTATGTTTATTGTGTTTATATATATTTATGTACTACTTGGAGTGTAGCATGTCAGGACACTACATGATATTCAGTAGTTGTTTGTTTCCCTTATTGTTGGCAGTTGTGGAATATTCTGTGGATACATGAGATACATGCACCTGGTGTTAAACAGACTAAATCCTGATAGAGCATTTGATACATGGAATACACGAATTTTAGTTTTCACGTAGTGCATCAGTACCCCATTCCGCAACCAGGAGCGCCAGCGTAGTCCATAGCTAAAATTCCTAATTTCAGTTGTGCGGAGCGACCTCGCTGTGCATTTCGGTTTCACGAAACGAACTCTGCAAGAGCTGTTCGGCGTAAATTTCGCTCACCGAATTCGCTAAAGATTCTACAAGCAGGCCTACAATTTACTGTTAGCTCAAGAACTTTCTTGAGATGGATTGTATACTGCGAGATGAAAAATCATCAGGTCGCCCGAGTGTTGATGATTATGTCAAACATGTCAAACAGCGTAGGGAGAGCTTTGCCCACAGTCCACAAAAATCAACGCGACGTGCTTTCCGCGAGACTGGCTTTCCATATAAGACTGGCGAGTACAGTGTAGACGTTTTTACTTGAAACCATAAAAATTCACAACGGCACAGCACAGCACAGCACATTAGTGATGCAGCTGAGGTGACTCGTGGGAAAGTCTGTGCTTTTATTATTTAGCGTATGGCTAATACAGACATATCATGAAATTACATATACATATGTACATATTGACACACAAGAAACTTAAGTTTGTCTTTACAACTGAATATCCAGTCCTTCAATCCAGCGCACTGCATCTGGAGTTGCTAGCAGGAAGTCCTCTTTGGCGCCGTGATAGGCTCGAATCCTGTATTCAGTGACAATGTGGTGAACAGTCTGGTATGGAGCCCCGCAGTTACAAGCTGGACCAGGCAGCTTCTTCCACTTAAAGAGAGCATCCCTGCATCGCCCATGGCTGGTACGGATTCTGTTGAGAGTAGACCACGTCTTGCGTGGTAAGTCGAATCCACTTGGAAGTTTAGCACCTGAGAAGATGTTATGCAGGTGCACATCTGTCACTGCTTCCCATCGACCTTTCCATTCTTCAAGAGGTTTGAAATTCTTAGCAACCATGTCAGCAGCATCGCACAGAGTTGGATGACGTGATTTCAGTCTCTTGCGATTTAAAAGTGGCAGGTCGCTATGCACGGGTAGATTAGAATTCCTGGAGATCTTGTGGAATTCTCTCATAAGGGCAGTACATCTGCGTAGATCAGGAGGCATTATACCGGTTAACAGTGGAAGCCAATAAACTGGAGTAGATCTGATTGTGCCAGATATTATGCGCATTGTCGTATTCAGCTGGGTATCAACAAGCCTTGTATGATGACTATTCATCCAAACAGGTGCACAATACTCAGCACTTTAGTATACCAAGCCCAGAGCTGAAGTTCGCAGGGTGGTTGCTGAAGATCCCCAGGTAATTCCGCATAGCTTATGGAGGATAATGTTTCGAGTCCTCAGCTTTTGAGCTAAGTTAAGAAGGTGTTGTTTGAAGCATAGTGTACGATCCAGGATGACACCAAGATATTTTTGGTTCCAGTTGTGATGAAGAATTCTGCCTCTGAAACTTACCTCCAGTTTTACGTTCGCCAACTGGTTATTTAGATGGAAGCAACACACTTCTGTTTTACTCACACTGGGTTGGAGTCTCCAGATTTTGAAGTAATTGTCTAATGCAGACAGGTCATTGGCTAAAATCTCTTCTGTTGTCTTCATTTCCTGGTGTTTGACGGCTAGAGCCAGGTCATCGGCATAGCGGTATTTTCTGGACGAAGTGTCAGGTAGATCAGATAGATATAGGTTGAACAGTAAGGGTGAGAGAACTGATCCTTGAGGCAATCCGTTGTTCAGCTTCCTCTCCTTATTTATGTTGCTTCCAGTGATTACCTGGAACTTCCGATCACTTAGTATGCTGTTAATCAGTCGAGCCATTGTTCTGCAGGGTATGATGCTGAGAAATTTGCAGATAAGGCCTTCCCTCCACACAGTGTCGAAGGCGGCAGTTAGATCAACAAATGCCACAGATGTTTTCTGCTTCATTTGGTATCCTGACTCTATGAAGGATGTGAGAGACAATACTTGGTCGCAGCAGCTACGCCCTGGTCTGAAGCCTGCCTGATCAACTGGAACGTTCTCTAAGACAGCGCTACTTATTCTGTTGTATATTAGCCTTTCAAAAAGCTTGTAGCAGCAGCTGAGCAGGGAAATGGAGCGATGGTTTTCTACCTTGTTGCTGGGTTTGCCAGGTTTCAGAACAGATATTATCTTCACCTTTTTAAACTCAGATGGAAGTTGACCAGTCAGCAGGATGTCAGTGAAGAATTCTGCCAGCCATTTCTTAGCTTTTCCTCCCATATGTATCAGGAATTCTGGGTGGATACCATCGAATCCAGGTGCCTTAAGAGGTTTGAGGTCCTTCAGTCCAGAGTCAATGTCTGAAACTGTGAAGGGATGGGTATACTCAGATGAGGGAGATGCCTTCTTTTTAAGGTCACGAAGCTGTCGTCTGATATGTCTTGTATGTTTGGGGAATGTCTCGTCCTTCTCTATCCGATGCAACATTTCAGCACAGACTCTATCTAGAGATAGAGTCTGTGCTGAAATGTTGCATCGGATAGAACTATGAACGCGACGCCACTTTATATGTGACGTACTATAACGAGCAAGATCACCAATAGCTTCACCATACTTCAAATGGCGAATACATAGATACTGATTATAAGCTGGCTTAGAAACAATCAAAGTCTCTGATGGAGCAACAGCCACATTAGAACGACTACGTCCCAACATATCTAAGCAATTATTTAAACGAGACGTACAACTCGTAACTCGAGGCCAGAAGAGGTTTCAAAATAGATAGAGATGTTGTGTGAAGAGACACAAATGGTTGCCCCTGAGTCTTTCTATTAGGATTGTGTTTTAAAAGAATCCATTGAAATTCAACTACCTGACTATCTTATAAACAGAGACGATGGTTATTCTTTAAGTAAGATTCGAAATCCTTTTTCAGCAAGCATTAAAAAACAGCGATCTTCGATTTAGTCATCAGAATAGTTTTCGACAGTGATTTATCGATTCGCTAGCGTCCATGCTATAAGTTCACTTGCACTGGAGCGCCTTTATTACGATTCCTTGAGGACGTGCTTCTGGGCGTATAAAGCAGCCAACGCTCGCAGTCTGAATTCAGTTCCGGTGAGTTCGTGCATCGTTATACCCAACTGAAGAGAGTGGCCAGGTGGACCGTGGAAATATTGCTTCAGGATGATCTGGCTGCAGGTCCAAGAATAATATATGTAAAACATCTCGGTTTTCTTGCCACGTCAAATCGAGATAATATCTCAAGCTTACGACGATTGCCTCCATCGTCATCGTCGGGAGCAACTGACTGTCCTCACTGCTTTTTTTCCTTTATTGTTATTTTAATACCTGAACAAACAGGTAGGCTGTCAGCGGCATGCTACGCCGCTCTTCAGCCATAGTGGTAACAATAGCAGTACACAGAATGGAGAATTAGAAAAGACAAATTGACGGGCAAAAAATAGTGGTCACAGATACACAAAAAACACGGAGCCGTTCACACTCGACGGTAACGACAATGAAAACACGTTGACACGGCGCACATAACACTGATGAATCCGACGGCACAAGTGAACGTAGAAGCGAGACGGCGGACACTAAAAACACAAAACGACGTCACACACATGAGACACTGATGGCGATGATCTCCGGGGCGCGAAAGTCCACGTAGCGTGTGCGAGTCCGGGGACCTGCCAAGAGGGGAAGAAGGGTAAGGGGGGCTGGAGAGGGGAGAACAAAGATGCCAATGGCTGAGGAGATGGGAGGAGGAGGGACAGGGGAAGGGAGGCCCAGGGGAGGAGTGGGGAGAAAGGGAAGAGGGAGGGAGGAGGGAGTGTGCCCAAAGGAACAGACACAGGAAGAGGGAGGGAGGATCAAAGGGGTAGATGGAGGGGGAGCTGGCGGAAGCCACCTTGGGAGAGGGTAAGGAGGGTGGAGAGATGGAGACCGGGTGGGACGTGGGAATACAGGCGCGGCAGCGGGCGGGGGTGGGAGAGGATGGGTGATACAAGCGGATGAGGAGGATCGAGTTTGCGGGAGGTGTCCTCACTGCTGCTGTGGTGGCCTTTTATAGCCCGTGGACGGCTCGTGGTTGGTCGGCTTGTGATTGGTTGGCGATTTCGTACTGCTGTCGCAGACAGTGTCAATGTGTGCGCTGGTGGCGCCACCGCTTCCGTTGGAACGTAAGCCTGTCTGCTGCTTCTCTGCATCGAGCGCTCGTTTCCATGCATCGCTCAGATAGTATCCACTGTCACGGATAAAGTTCTTCTCCCTCTTTCTTATTTCAACAGCCTCCTTAATAACAGAATCCCACTATGTGGAGGCATGGGACGGAATTTTTGTTCCATTGAACAGTATTTTATGTTTGTTCGTGAGGCTGTGCTCCGCAATTGCCGATTTATCCAGTTCTCTATTTTTAACATGACGTTGGTGTTCTGCACAGTGGTCGGAAACGCTACGAATGATCTGACCTATATAATTGCTTCCACACTCACAGGGGATATTATAAATTGCAGGGAGCCTGAGGCCGAGACTCTCCTTAACAGGGCGCACCATCTCCTTAATTTTCTTGGGAGGACGAGAAATCGGTCTTATACCCCGTCTACCCAGAAGTCTTCCTATTTTCCTGGATATAGCGCTACAAAATGGAAGAGCCGCAATCGGTGTTTCATCCTGTGAGCGTGCAGCATTTTCACGTTTCCTTTTCTTGGAGAACGCTGCCTTTATATCGCGTACACCATAGCCATTCTTTCGGTACACGTACTTCAGATGGTTCATTTCGGACTTCAGGTGATCATCGTCAGAACCAGTTTTGGCTCTAAATACCAAAGTGTTCAAAACGGCTCTCTTCTGAACAGGATGATGGAAACTCTGTGCATTAAGGTATATATCGGTATGCGTCGACTCACGGTATACAGAGTGGCCGAAACGTCTGTCCGCTTGTCGTTGTGCTAAAGCGTCTAAGAATGGCAGCCTTCCTTCCTTCTCCATCTCGACAGTGAACCGAATGTTTGGACGTATGCTGTTTATGTGTTCCATGAATTTTTCGAGAGCTTCTGCGCCGTGTGGCCAGACCATAAATGTATCGTCATCATAACGATAAAATAAGGATGGACGGAGGGGAGCCGAATTTAATGCACGTTCCTCAAAATTCTCCATAAACAAGCTAGCCAGTGATGGAGACAACGGAGGGCCCATCGCCGTACCGTCCGTCATTTCATAAAATTTGTTACCATACAGGAAGTAGGTGGTCGTCATCACATGCCGGAACAACTTTATAGTTTCAGGAGGAAAAAGATTCGCCAGCATTTTCAAAGTGTCCGCCACAGGAACTTTTGTGAACAGCGATAGCATATCCAGGCTGACTGAAATGTCATTTGGACTAACTGTAATCTGTTTGATTTTCTCTATGAACATCTGGGAGTTTTTGATACGACGTTCACACCAGCCGACTATACGAGTCATCAACTTTGTTAGGTATTTGGCAAGCTTGTAGGTAGGAGAATCAATTGCACAGACAATAGGTCTCAAGCGAACATTATCCTCGTGGATCTTCGGTAGTCCGTACAATGGAGATTATGTTGAAAAGAATAAAACCAGTCTGATTTCAGAAAAAAACTTGTTTCATTACTCGTTGAGTACCTCTCATATTAGTTGGCCAGTGGGTGCTACTGTGTATATTTCACTTCCAACAGTGTCACTACATCACCAGTGCCTCATTTATTAAGTGCATCAGTAGCTGTATAGCCAAGGTCCTTCGCTAGGGAAGCACGAAACCAATATTACGGAGTGGCTACACGATCCATGATTTGGTAGGGCCCATAATGATGCAGTAAAAGCCTTCAAAGCCGAAGGTGTGTATGCGATATAGAGTGAGCACTGTGCCGCCTATACTGGGAAACCGGAAAGCTTGTTAGTGCCGTGTAACAGAGGATTAGCGCTATGCATTTGGTATATAGCCAGCGGTTAGTCGTGTCTTGGTGTGTGGAAGGACGGGGCAATGGGAATTTGAACCGCATTCGCAACATCAATACAGTTTATTAGATCTCCCAGTGCTGCGGTAAATTGACAAGCAAGTTAACAATATCAACAACGTTATAACGAAGACCAGGTGCTTCAGCAGAGCACAATTAGCTTGCTCCCCAGTGACGCATTGGGAAAGAGGACTCAAACCCCAGCATCGCCCACTAGTGTGAACGTGCCGCAGTACACACTGGTCGAGTAATTCAAATAGCGGACACTTCTAAAACACATGTACAAAGGTATCTTAAAACACTTATAACAAATGCTAATACAATGGACAACTCACATTGTTAATAAACCTAACAATTTAGAAGCGTAAATGAGTTCACACAGATCAAATGGTAGCTCCTTTAAATACCTAGTGACAGAATAAAAATGAAACACTCTCCTCGAAATAACATTATACAGCACAATCCAAATGAGTGAAGGGTGCTCCAGTTTGCACGGTAAAACCCCTCTCCAACAGTTCAATGAATGAACCATAACTATTCGGTAATTTTTTAGACAGTTCAAAGTATAAAACCTCTTAATGCAAACACAATTTACTCACCGACAACAAAACATAATTAACAAAACAAATTATCAGTGCTGCCCAAACCAGTCTCGTCCTGGAGGTAGAACTACATGAGAAAGTCCATTTAACAGTTAGCCCACATAACAGGACAATTTCAGTAATCCCCATAAGCTCACTATTAAATGAGCGAACAAGAATGAAACACATGAGTCAATGTTCAATCCAAGAGACTGAGCTGTACATGTTGATCATGATACTGAGTCTTAGAACATTTCAAATTTCCACGATGTAACCAAAGAGCACTTAGAGCCACTGCTTAAACGTGGATGACACAACAGTTCACAATTCTGGATGTTAAGAGGTGTTATTCACACAACATGCCCACCATAACGACATGACAAGGTGTTGTCATTTCATTCCACCTAACACAATGCAGAAGAGTACGACGTTACTTGCGGTTCTCCGCCGAGTAGCAGCTCTCTAACGAGCAGGCCATACTAGCAAACTAATTAGAACTTTGCGTAATACTGCTCACACTTGGTGTAACTTTACTATGCACGGCTCTATTTAAAAGGGATAGCCTGATATAGTCATACAGTCGACTTCTGCTCGTGCCCAGCAACTAACTCGCTGCAAATAATAATCTGTGGCTGTGACCCTGCAGTCAAATAATCTGTGCATTGGCTGGAGGCTGCGAATTAATAAAATACGCAGGAATATTGAATAAAACATAAAAGAATAATTTAATTAAAATGATTCTATTCTAATGTCTGTAATTGATGTAGAGGACAGAAAATTATGATGAATAATTTCTACTCTTAGAAGTAAATCTCAACCAAACAGAAAGCGGTCCTTAATATCCAATTAAAATATACAAAAATAACCTAATCAAACGCTGTAGAATACGTATTTAGAATGTTTCATGACTGATAGTTTTCATGCATCTTGGATGGCTGTTTAGCTTGTGGATTCTGCTTCTATCACAATTATGGTATCACAATACACGAAATATTCACCAGCTCAAAATAGTTTAACATAACGATTTACTAATAAACAGACACAAGATAACGAATACAGGCCCATACTCTGTGTATTCTCAATTCCGTAAAGCAATCGGGAAAAGTTGGAGTTTTGTAGCGGCTGTTCATCACCCACAATTAATCACCTCCCTGACCGAATAATTCACGTCACCTCAGGCATGTATGCCTTCTTCAATAACTCGACACAAAGTGACCAAAAGTTGAAGTATCATAGTGACCGTTCACCGGCCATGTTCTATAATCCACTAGAATCAAACACGCACTAGATCACTGGGAGGTTTACTATCTTCAGGAACAAACGTGAAAGTGTCCACACTGGCTCCCTTGAGCTCTTCACTCGAAAAAAAGTCTATCTCCACTTGACTCCAGACGTGTTCCGCCACTGCCTGCTTTTCCATTGCCTGAAGGCCATCCCCATCCAAAACACACTATTCTTAAGTTCTACAGACCTGACTTGACCACTTTCCATGCTAAAGTAATATATTACAAAAGCATTTAAATAAAGAAATGTTATAAACGTTCGATCAGCCTCAGATCTTTTCCAATATATACAAGTAACAGTTTTTTCCTTAATAAATGAGCCAGCATTTTTGTGAAGGTGTGCACAAACTAAATGACGACGGACTGTCGCTAAATATTGTTTAAACAATTATTTAGGCCAGCTTGAAGGAAGCGTTTTCTGGTTCTCTTTTCATTAGTGGTATCAGCTAATATATGTGATTGACCTCTTTTTAAATTACCCTGATTGCTCATTAGCAATTGTAATCAATAGTTAAATAATAATCTGGTAAAAATAGTGACTTATTCATTAAATAAATACACAAATATTACAAACGATGCTCCATTCGTTTGCTGTGTTATTTTTGGGACTGTAATGTTCGAAGAAACATTGGAATAATGAAAAGATTTAAGCACTTAATAAATTAGGAAATAAAAGACATACAGGTACGCACCTTTCAGTGCAATGCTGTCATCTGAGATACTGTTTGTTGAAATCGCATGTAGCCGTTAAAAGCTGTGAATTCAGAGATTCATTCTGGAAATGTTTAAACACTCTAAAACATGAACTTCTGTAGTTTTAAGGATATTTAAAATTTTCTTGTGTCATGGATATGCCTCATTCTTCGGATATATATATATATATATATATATATATATATATATATATATATATATATATATATATATATTGAGAGGCACCCACTTGCCTTTCTCATACTGTGGCATCAAGCAGTCAGGCCTGCAAGATGGGTGGTTTGCCAAGCGAGTGGATTAGCAACATGAATTCTCGTATCTTACGATTTTGTTATAAATTATCCTCCTGCATGAATAATACGCAACGGAAACACGCATCTGACTATAGAACTCTGTCTGCACACTACGCACTGGCAATACCACACTTACTTTTTGTCTTTGATTTAACGGCTTTTATACAAATTCGGGACATTATGATAACATACAATTTAATGAAATAGGCCACTAATCTCTTTCTTTTCACTATTTGATTTATTCATTAGCACACAAATTCTACAACCTACGACAATATCATAAGAGAATTTCCATACTACGGTCTCGTAATCTATCTACCACAACTGTGCACTCCCTGGATCGGATGGTGGATCTTTTATTATACCTCACACTTCGCCTCTCACAATCATTCTCCAGAAACATTCCTCCAGATCGAGTGATGCAGAAGGAACAGGCATACCCACAAAATCTTCCGAAACTACCTTGCTACTCCCATGCAAAACACACATATTCAAATTACAAGACATACCCAATACAACAATCTGAAATAATACACAAAAACCGTTACAACTTCATCATTTTCCGCTTTCCCACTTCAATCAATATTTAACCCAGTTTCACTCGACACTGCCCCAATTTGTAATTCCAGTTTCCTACTGTGAACTCTGGAGATAAACGCTCGTCTTCCTGTGCAATGCAAGCCAAGTGGCGTTGCTGGAAAAAACGGCCGACTCACCTTGATTTTCTCTCAGAGTTTAAATTCAGCGTCACACGGAATGATATTTCTTAAATACTTCAATTTATGATACACACGCAATTCTTAAATATATCAGCTTATTGTACACACGCTATTAATTCTCAAATATTTCAGCTTATGGTACACACGATATTAATTCTTAAATATTTCAGCTTATTGTACACACGCTATTAATTCTCAAATATTTCAGCTTATGGTACACACGATATTAATTCTTAAATATTTCAGCTTATTGTACCCACGCTAGTATCTCAACTTATAACTACACGTGGTCCCTTTGTGACCGTTGGTTTACTATAATCCCTTTAAAATTACCTGCCTCACTTTGTAATTTTCCCCACAAAAGATCCTAGGAAAGAGAAATGATTAGTTCTAACTACTCTTAAGTATTCCACATCCATACCATGCCTCCACGCTTTCATTACGGAGCACAACAAAAAACAGGTCTTCACAGCAGAAGGTTCAGCGCCAGAGTGCCGAGTCTGAAACATGGCCGTCTTTTCGTTCTCTCGCACCTCTCTCGAAGTGGGAGAAGCACCTTGCTACCTTATTGGTCGGCCACATTTCAAACGCTCAAAAGCTCTGGTAACTTCCATCTCTTTGGTCTCACCAAAGGTACCCAAAGGATCGACTCAAAGATGCTCATATCGATTCACTATCTGTGGTTAGCAGACGACCATACATTCATTCATTTACACCACACAGATCTCACCAAACTGGATGTAAGGATTTATGTTGAGGAAGTGCACATGTGATCAATTAAATAAATAAATTGTCATTCTTTCCCACACTGGTATCCGGCTTCGCTGTATTAATTGAAATTATTGAGTTACTTTTACAAAAAAAATGTGTTGTTCTGACAGAATTTCGTACCTATTCTCAATGTTGGGCGGTACTGTACCCTTTCATCACCGGCTACCCATGCAGAAAAAAATGGCACGGTACTATCCTTGCAATGCGAGGGTAGTTCCGAACATTTTTTTTAAGAAAACTGTATTAAAACAAACGTAGCAATTCATCAAAATAACCAGGAGGAGACCTTAGCCCCTGGTGACCTCAAATAGACGACCAAATTATATTGTACTCTCCACAATCCGGAGTAACGTACACATACAAATATATAACAATCCACATGACAAATAAAACATCACATCATAGAAATGAAAAAATAATATTGAGATAAAAATTTGCTTTAGTTACTGGGATCTTCGTTACTCATGAAATTTTAAATGGCTCACCGTCCAAACACAGAGCAAGTAATCTGACATTCATAAACTGCGCTGTAAAAACCCTTACATAGCAAAGTCTAAATACAAAACAAAATCAACAAAAGAAAAAAAATTCGTACACTAGTTACACGTAGAATGTCAGGCTCCATACCATTACTCTAAAATATACCTCAAACCTACAGAGAAATAAAAACTGAGAAGAAAAACAATAAAATATTCCACAAGTTACATACTGGTTACGTAATATAGTTCGTCTAAGACATCATGTCACACCTCATTAACTATCATCACCTAAACAATTGCCACAGCTACTCGACAGTGAGTTTAACCTTATCCTATATCCATCAGTGCAAATACCTGCTGCTTTGATCAATACTCGCAATAAATAGTTTATCAATAAGTGCTTGAATCCACCAGTAGCTCTCTTATCTTACTCTACTGTTCATTTCTCTGTTGTCACACATATAGACGACAAGAACTTGCATTTCGACTAGCCTTCGTTACACTTTAATGTGAAATATCACCACTGTGATAATAGAAATAAGTGGCTTCAGTCAAAACACCAACAAGATTATTACCATGCACGACATCAAAATACATCAGTTAATTCCGATATTTGTTGTGCAATGCAAATTCTTCTCCCCTGTGACAACCTTACTGATAAATGCTACAAGAACCGCTACATTTGTATTACGCCACTGGCTAATAGTTAAAGCATCATTGTACCAAATATTCTAATACACATGCTACGTGAACTTGATAACCCAGAACAAACCAAAAAACAAACACTAACTATTCTAAACACAATTATTAATAAAATACAATTACGCTTGCTGTCCCTTCAGGAATGAAACATATAAAAAAAACATTTACACAATTACAAATACATTATTCCCTATCTTGCGAGTCACACGGAAACATTTCATTCTGTGATTTTCTTGGGGTCAAAAAGTTGCTGATAGTTTTCCTAGAACCACTGTCTCGGTGTCAAAGCTCTCCCATGGTTACCCGGACGAAAGTCTTTGAGTCATTCAATTCGGCATTTTGAACACGCACTGAACAGTAAACTGTATCTCTCATTAAACACAAATGTCATAGTCACTCTCAGAGTACCATCCACACGAAACTGTTCGTCCAAAAAAAATGGCCCTACAACTACTATTACCCACGGTTCTGTCCTTTCAGTTCATGGTGTAATTAAAAGTCGTAAGTTTCAACAAACAGCACTTATTCCCGCGCCAATCCAAGAAATGTCTCCTACTACAGACGCAAATGTCAATGTCCCACTCTAATTGTTCACCAAACGACAACTGTCCTCTAAGTATACCAAGTGTCCCACATGCCATTCACAAAGCACACTTAACAAGTCACTGCCAAAAGTTTATGGATCCCACCATTCAGTGGTCAAGACAAAACAAAACAATCGTCCTGTCTGCTAAGGACAACATCTTTTCCACCTCTCACAATGTGGAAACACCAGTCCTTCACTTTCCACCTTATGGAAAGTCGCAGTCATCTTGTTTCACGGCTCCACAGTCCAGTACAAGTTAATAGCTGCAGGTAAAAAATGCTCGCCGGGCTCTGTCGCGCCTCGTCCATTCAGCAGTAGCGTCGCTGCGCGCGCCGTTGAGCAGAAGAAACCACCCGCTGTTGCCTCCGCGGGATACCTTCCCCAGTCGTAAGGGTGGCGGAACTCATGAATGGCCAGTGATACGTGCGTGTCGCCCCAGGCCGTTGACCTGCTGTAGCGGGCGCGTGGAGTGTACCTCGTCCCGACAATGGAGTGGGGAGTGCCGCGGCTGTGTCGCCTGTCGTCGTGGTGACGTCAGCTCGGCCCGTTAGCGGTATGGGCGTTACGACACCCAATTAGCCAGATCTTCCGTGCATCTCGCAACATTACAGACAAAAGGATATACAGCATTTAAATACTCATTGATTACATGTATTATCTATTAGCTACATTGGTAACAAAAGAATCTTTGTTCTAAAAAGAACATAAAATTATACACCCTAGTTTTCTACACAGACAACATACATTTATCTATCCTTTTTCTATAGATAGCCCACACTCGTGCTATTCTTTGTACCTGTCGTCCCTCATACAAAACATGAAGGTGTAAAATAAAGAACAAAATGAATAAGAAACAATCTATACAACTCATAATTACAATACAAAATAGTAAACTACTCTAACATCCTATCACAGTGAAAAATATTAGAAACTGTTGATTCTCACGCTACAATATACAATGAACCTTTTGTGCTTATGACACGCTGAAATTAAAATCCCTTGAAAGTGTTCTAACAAAAAAATGAGAAAATAATCTACACAACTCTCAATTACCTACCACATGTTATTAAATAGTAAACTACTTTAACATCCTAACACAATAAACATTTTAGAAACTGGTGACTTTAAATCTACAACATATAATGCACCTCTGTGCTTGTGACAGACTGAAAATTCGTATCTCTTCACATACTTTACATTTCATTATATATAACAACGTTTCTAGGACACGTATGACAGATCCTGACCTCACATCAAGGTTCATCCCAACAAACAATAAAACACAATAATCTTTTAGTTATGGATCGGTAGCATCCCCTTTTCAGGAGTGTGCGCATTGATCACACTACTCTACGACTCTCACTCACCAGACATCACATTTTCCCTCTCATTCATTCCATTAACACACTAACAGAATAGGTTTAGAAGTCAGTTAACCTTAACACCACCACACTCACTACAACATACCATACCTTTGCTCCCTTATACTCAACCACATAACACATGAAGCTGTGTCGGAGATAGCTTTCCAGTCTCCGAATTCGTCCTTTCACTCTGGCACCTCTCTCCATCGGCTTACCTCTGCATTCACTTTATGCTAATATCAACCTAGAATTGCGACATTTCATCTAAGAACAAAAAATACACAAATTATTCATCCTGCAAAAAAATAGCTGTACACATTCTTGGTACCGTTTTGATTAGTTATACTGGTACGAGGCTTCAACAACAACAAAAAATATTATTTTTCTCAAATCGCAATTGTTATGCTAAGAATTAGATCTACACCTACATTACATCTTACGTCAGTATTCCACAACGTTCACCATCTGGGTCTCATACTCCCTTTACGTCCTTTCACATTGTGCAGTTGTCCTCATCTCTTCATTCGTATTTCGGCTCTCCGTCCGTCCATTACTCCATCATTTCCTGGTCTTCCTTCGCCATTGGCATCAATCTCTATTGCAGCATACACAGGCCTCTCTGTAACATACATCTAAGACATCTCCACATTATTCAATTCTACTCACCTTTATTTTACCGCTGCTTCATCACGTCGAATCTCCCTTCATCATTCACACTGCTTCACGTCGATTCTCTCCTCAAAAATTCACCTTTATCCACTACTATTTATCACGTCGCTTCTCTATCTACCATCTTTATTCACTCATTAATCATCACGTCGTTTCTGCTTGATCCTTATTCATACGACAAAAAAAACACGTACATACACCACTCTGTCGACTCCTGTTCATGACTCATTTGACCAGTCTATTCCGTCATACTTCCTGACATCCCGCCTGAAAATTCTTATGTTCGATCTGACCCTGCACAACGTTACACACCACAAATAAATACACTGACTATCTACCATAAATCGCCTACTTTAGATCTATCCTTAATTTTTCCATCGTTTGATGTTAGAAATGTGATGAAGCCCACGAGATTGTTTTCCCTTGATCGTAACGCAATGACTGCCTATCCTCTCTTCGCCCATCATTTTGATTTTCCCTTCTTCCATCTCTGTCCCATCTTCTATTTTCCCGGTTTGACGGTCGATATTCCCATGAACTCTGCCCCCTATTTCCTCGCCATCTTCCATTCCCGTCATTCCTCTGATTCCCTGCTCTCCTGCCATTCTGATAGTTTCTGCCGTTCCTATCCTCGACTCTGTCTGACCTATGAGTTGTGTCTCCGTTCACGATGTTCTTCTCATTACCCAGTTCCTGTAACAAGTGCTGAAATGACGCAGAATCGTCTAAGCCTCTGCTTGCTATCACTATATCTCTGCGCAATCTCACTGGCAACTTCGTTATACAGATCCTAATGAGCTCCCCAGGTTGGTATGGCACATCCAAATACCTATTTCGTCTCAGCATTTCCTGATAGCACGCAACTGGATCTCTTATACTACCTTCGTTACAATTTGGCATCATCAATATGCTTTGCTTAACCTGGTCCTGCTTACTTTTCGGCCAGAAGTCATTTAAAAACTTGTCACAAAATATCTTGTAGCTACTACAGTCTTTAATAACTTCCTGCATTTGTGCTCTAGCCTCGTCCCTCAAATGGTTACACACAAACTTCATTTTGAGGAGCGGTCCCCACGATTCAGGTAATGAATCTTGAAATTGAGACAGCCACAGACATGGATGTTGATAGTTATCAGGATCCGGAAAGCAAGTGAACTTTTGTACCGACACGAAGTGCCTCCTACATTCTTCTTCCGCATTTATGTTTTCCGACCTTGAGCTACACCCAGTTGGGTTTGCCACCTGTTTTATCCGACACAACCGTTCTTCCAACTCTCTGAGTTCGTCTTCTACTTTCTGCCTATTTTCTTTTTTTGAATTTATCTCACTCTCCCTCTGCAATCTATCTGGTGGTGTGTCACCTCCGCTACTGCACGCTAATTGCAACTGTGCTAGTTCTTCCCTATGTTTCCTATTTGTTTCTAATTGTGCCTCTTTAAACTGTAATAGTGATTGTATCTCCTCCTGGTCGGCATAAACCTCTCGCTGCGTACTGTCAGAGCCCGTTTCGCCTCTTATACTAATCTTTTCTACATCTGCGCTAATCGTATTCATTCTGGCCAATACCTCCGCAACTTCATCCCTGCATTTATTTAGCGCCACTTCCTGCCGAGTGACTTGAGCTTCCACGCTGTCTAATGCCCCTTGTTTATCTGCAAGTAAGTCCTCCACTATCTCTTTGATTCGCTCATCCGGCAACACGTCCCTACGTTCTGTAATATCGCTCTCTATTGCACTTATTCGTCCCTCCAAATTATTGACTTTTTCTTTCACGGCGTCACATACTTGCTTCAACACGCCCAGATTCTTCTCCCCCTCGTCTAACCGATTATTAACTGCGCACAGACGCTCATCGATAACTGTGTGTAGCTTCCTCATTGCCTCTTTATTTCCCTTATCCATTGCCTCCAATTTTTTCGTATTTGCTTCCAATTTTTTCTTAGTTGCTTCAAATCGTTCCTTATTCTCCCTATCTCTTTCCTTATTCTCCCTATCTCTCTCTTTATTATCTCTATCCATCCTCTGTAACAACTGCAGTATCACATCGTTATTTGCTACTGTCGACGCGCTCACCTCGTGCGCCTGAGAAACCGTAGCTTCGCTAAGGGTAGCTGCACTTTCACTGCATACCTGTCCTAATCTCGGCTCGCCCGCGTCGTCAGGAAAGGCCCGCATTTGTAGACAAAGCCCACCGCATAAAGGATCACCCAGGAGCGGTCCAGTGAACAATTCAACCCCTTCCGAGTGTTTGTCTTTCTCGCTCGTTAACACATGGTCAACAGCTACTTCCTGCTGCACTGCTACGTTCACGCCAGAATCGCTATTCCCCATGGTGACTACACTTTTAGACTGCGACCTAGTTACTACGGACATTACGCAAAAAAAATTATACAACGATCTTCCAACCTTAGATGAAGTAGCAAGAATTACGTAAAAAACATAAAAGATCCTCACCAATCCAGAAAGAAATTGCCAACAAAAAAAATTTTTACTTCTTAGCGCTGTCACAATACATTCCATAAAAAAAATCTTAACACCAAACCCTAACAGCAGAATCCTGGCAAAATACCCTGGCAAAATATATCCTGGCCAAATCATCCTGGCAACAAAATATCCTGGTAACAAAATTATCGTGGCAAAAAACGGAATCCTGGCAACAAAATATCCTAACAAGAAATAATCCTGGCAACAAAATTATCGTCACAAAAACGGAATCCTGGCATCAAAAATATCCTAACAAACAAATAATCCTGGCAACAATTATCCTAACAATTTAAACATCCTGGCAGGGTCGAAATTATGAGAGGCACCCACTTGCCTTTCTCATACTGTGGCATCAAGCAGTCAGGCCTGCAAGATGGGTGGTTTGCCAAGCGAGTGGATTAGCAACATGAATTCTCGTATCTTACGATTTTGTTATAAATTATCCTCCTGCATGAATAATACGCAACGGAAACACGCATCTGACTATAGAACTCTGTCTGCACACTACGCACTGGCAATACCACACTTACTTTTTGTCTTTGATTTAACGGCTTTTATACAAATTCGGGACATTATGATAACATACAATTTAATGAAATAGGCCACTAATCTCTTTCTTTTCACTATTTGATTTATTCATTAGCACACAAATTCTACAACCTACGACAATATCATAAGAGAATTTCCATACTACGGTCTCGTAATCTATCTACCACAACTGTGCACTCCCTGGATCGGATGGTGGATCTTTTATTATACCTCACACTTCGCCTCTCACAATCATTCTCCAGAAACATTCCTCCAGATCGAGTGATGCAGAAGGAACAGGCATACCCACAAAATCTTCCGAAACTACCTTGCTACTCCCATGCAAAACACACATATTCAAATTACAAGACATACCCAATACAACAATCTGAAATAATACACAAAAACCGTTACAACTTCATCATTTTCCGCTTTCCCACTTCAATCAATATTTAACCCAGTTTCACTCGACACTGCCCCAATTTGTAATTCCAGTTTCCTACTGTGAACTCTGGAGATAAACGCTCGTCTTCCTGTGCAATGCAAGCCAAGTGGCGTTGCTGGAAAAAACGGCCGACTCACCTTGATTTTCTCTCAGAGTTTAAATTCAGCGTCACACGGAATGATATTTCTTAAATACTTCAATTTATGATACACACGCAATTCTTAAATATATCAGCTTATTGTACACACGCTATTAATTCTCAAATATTTCAGCTTATGGTACACACGATATTAATTCTTAAATATTTCAGCTTATTGTACACACGCTATTAATTCTCAAATATTTCAGCTTATGGTACACACGATATTAATTCTTAAATATTTCAGCTTATTGTACCCACGCTAGTATCTCAACTTATAACTACACGTGGTCCCTTTGTGACCGTTGGTTTACTATAATCCCTTTAAAATTACCTGCCTCACTTTGTAATTTTCCCCACAAAAGATCCTAGGAAAGAGAAATGATTAGTTCTAACTACTCTTAAGTATTCCACATCCATACCATGCCTCCACGCTTTCATTACGGAGCACAACAAAAAACAGGTCTTCACAGCAGAAGGTTCAGCGCCAGAGTGCCGAGTCTGAAACATGGCCGTCTTTTCGTTCTCTCGCACCTCTCTCGAAGTGGGAGAAGCACCTTGCTACCTTATTGGTCGGCCACATTTCAAACGCTCAAAAGCTCTGGTAACTTCCATCTCTTTGGTCTCACCAAAGGTACCCAAAGGATCGACTCAAAGATGCTCATATCGATTCACTATCTGTGGTTAGCAGACGACCATACATTCATTCATTTACACCACACAGATCTCACCAAACTGGATGTAAGGATTTATGTTGAGGAAGTGCACATGTGATCAATTAAATAAATAAATTGTCATTCTTTCCCACACTGGTATCCGGCTTCGCTGTATTAATTGAAATTATTGAGTTACTTTTACAAAAAAAATGTGTTGTTCTGACAGAATTTCGTACCTATTCTCAATGTTGGGCGGTACTGTACCCTTTCAATATATATATATTCGGATTTGCTTTATTATTTGTCTTTGATTTACTGTCGAATTGCAAATCACTGTAAGAAGCCATCTTTCAGACTCGCTAAAAGTTTGCCATTTTCTGGTGTTTCGTATCTTCTTCTATGCTAGCGACTGCCGCCTCCCTTCCCCTTTGTTGGATTTCCCAGTTCTTGCCAAGCTCTTATACCCACACATGGGTTCGCTAACAACGATAGCTGCAGCTGCGCCAGCAGTAGCGCTCTAGATCAGCCGGCCTACTAGCGTTGAGCCATTGAAACTAATTCGCCTCATCCCAATTCTAGGCAGCCAATTAACTCGCCTATATACGTGAAAGATTAGACGAGCAAACCACAATTTTAAATCTGTTCAAAAACGCACTCATCCCACGTAGTCTTTTGAGAGGGGCCTTGACGATGGTAGCAGACTGGCGTAAGTGTTGTGGCCGTCCTCCACGTGCCCAATGGTTCCTTCCTTCGTGAGCTGCAGCCCACACAACCTCCTGCCCACTCTTCCGTCTATGGGATGCTGTTGATCTGATGTATTCCAAGTGTCGGTGTGCTCAGCTGCACTCCAGCACAAACTCAGGCTTTTGTGTCTGTTTCCCAGATGGAAAACCTCTTGCTTCAGCTGCTAAAGGCGGACTGTCCTCTTCAGGCAAAGATGTCCTACTTCAGACTGATTCATCCCTCGGACACCTGCCATGGTAAGAGACCTTGACACACACCACCTGCACGTCCTCATGGGTGATGCTCTCTAGTGGAGAATTTGTGGGACCCAGAAGTGTGCCATGACCTGTCAAACTTCGGGCGCACCTCAACATTAACTGATAAAAACTGTACAGAAATCTATTAGTGGACACTGATACGGAATGTGACAACCCTCCATCTTTATGACTGGTTGAATTCTGCTGCAACCACTTTCAGTTAGGAGTCTGAATGATTAGGATTTATTGACAGCCCATTCTTCCACAAGAGTGGAAAGCATTCCAAAAGTATTACACTAGGTTCAGGTCGGAATTCTGTTCGGACCAAACGATTACAGGGATATTATTGTCCGCAAACCCTTGCCTCACAGATTTCTTCTTCATGACAGGACGCACTGTCTTGCTGATACAATCAGCCTTAGTCTCCAAACTGTTCCTCTACTGTACGCAGCATGAAGTGCTGTAAAATGTGCTCATACGTTCCACATTTTGTATTTTCTTAAGCGCCTTTGGGGAACCAAACACTAACCTCGAAAAACACCCCCATACCTTAACACTACCTTCTCTACAATTTAGTGTCGGCAATATAAATGATGACATGTAACATTCTACTAGCATTCGCCAAACCAAAATCCTTCCATCAAAAATGGTTCAAATGGCTCTAAGCACTATGGGACTTGACATCTTAGGTCATCAGTCCCCTGGACTTAGAACTACTTAAACCTAACTAACCTAAGGACATCACACACATCCATGCCCGAGGCACGATTCGAACCTGCGACCGTAGCAGCCACGCGGTTCCGGACTGAATCCCCTAGAACCGCTCGGCCACACTGGCTGGCTCTTCCATCAAATTAGCACAAAATATAGCCTGATTCATCACTCCAAATTACTCGTTTCCAGTCGTCCACTGTTCACTGCTGTCGGTCTTTACAACACCTCAAGCATCACTTAGCACTGGTCACAAAACTATGTGACGTATGAGGAACTGATTGACCATAGTATCCCATTCTTTGTAACTCCCTAGGCACAGACATTGTACTAGCTGGATTGAAGTAAGCATTCGAAATTCGCTGCACTTTTCACGGATTTCATACGATTTTTACCCTCAGCAACATTCGACAGTTCCTGCTCCAGATAGATGAGGTCTTCCTGGTCTTGGTTTAGCTGTAATTTTTCCTTCGCTTTTCCACGTAAAAATAATATTATCAGCAGTCGAGCTGGCATCTTTAGGGGTTCAGTGTCCCTAATGGATTTTTTGCCTAAGTGGCATCCAGTGACTATTCCAGGTCCTTAGTGGCTAAACTCCCATGAATGACTCTTAATGTTGTTACTTGCTACTCTACTGAAAACACAATACTGACTGGTCCACCTATCATGATATCTGGTGGTCAGTTCCGTAGTATTTTGGGTATCCCGACACTTCTCATGAGGTAGTGTGTTCGGCTGCGGTGGGGACACAGAGCAACACAAGCGGAGCACCATAGTGATTCAGGGCACTTCCAAGACAGCCATGGATGCGTACACGCAAAATACAAATAGGCAAGCCAAATAGGCAGTCTGGAACCGCACGACAGCTACGGTCGCAGGTTCGAATCCTGCCTCGGGCATGGATGTGTGTGATGTCCTTAGGCTAGTTAGGTTTAAGTAGTTCTAAGTTCTAAGGGACTGTTGACCTCAGATGTTAAGTCCCATAGTGCTCAGAGCCATTAGAACCATTAGAAAGCAGAGTGCCGATTAAAGTCATCCAATAGAGCAGACTGGAAATTCCAGTTAACAGAAGCCCCGGTCCTGCTGAATCATACAATGCAAATTAATCAGAATTACCACTTCGCCTGACATATGTCGAACAGGTTATTACTCAGATATATATGCAACGGCAAGACAAAGCCAATTTAATTTGCTAGTAACAGCCAAGTAAGTTCACAATCCAAATTTATGGCTTCTGCTCAAAATGAGCCCCATAAACATTTAAAATCAGTGTAAATTAGTATAGTCAAACTCAGGCACAGCGATTTCATATATCCAATCTAACAGCAGTCGTCATACTTATTTATTCGAGAGTCAATACTGTCACTGTTGGCCGGTACCACTGTCGCATATGTTCTGCTCTTATTATTAACAGATAATCTACATAAATTAGTATGTTGTGTGTCCCAGACAGACCTACTACAGTAAGAGCGCGGTAAATCGGCTACCTGTTTCTTGGTATTGATAGTGAAGAAGTCGTCACTATGCGGAACACTTCCTGTTGACTGTTCCCTGTTTTAGGTTTCAAAAATGGCTCTGAGCACTATGTGACTCAACTGCTGAGGTCATTAGTCCCCTAGAACTTAGAACTAGTTAAACCTAACTAACCTAAGTACATCACAAACATCCATGCCCGAGGCAGGATTCGAACCTGCGACCGTAGCGGTCTCGCGGTTCCAGACTGCAGCGCCTTTAACCGCACGGCCACTTCGGCCGGCTGTTTTAGGTTTCTGCTATCCTCAGCGACCTCGAAGTTGAGACAAACTAATTGCCTGAAGAAGTGTTGTTGTATTGTCTCTCTGAACACATGATTAATTGATTAACATTTTGACTGCCGGCCACTTAAACCTTACAATTTCCTAGAATGCTGGTCATTTTTATTGCTGTTTAATATCCTTTTACTAAGAAGACTAGCCAACATTTAACTGTAATACTAACCTTTTACAGAAACTTGAAACAATTGAAACTAGTTCTTCTGGATTACATATACAAATTTTTACACAATTCTTTGACATGGTATAATGCTTTTGTGGTGATACACAATAAAATAAGGGTTATTGCAGATGGTTATTTTGCACTCACTGCACTAGTATGTAGTGTCTTGTCTTGCAATCTTTCAGAGTTCCAAAATGCGGAAACGTCAGAAAATAACGCAACGTTTTAATGAAATTGTAGTAAATCAAAACGAGAAGTAATCTCTTATAACTTGACTAGTTCTTCTTGCGAGTCACCTGAATCGTCGACATGGTCATCCACACTGTCATTGTCAGTAAAATCTTGCTCCAATTCACGCAAAATTTCGCCGTCCGTATGACAACGTTAAGCCATGTCCTTTGTTTCTTTGCGTACTGAGCCATCACGTGCCGACCTCCAGCAGCTTGACTTCACACAACAAACGGCGGTTTCAGGAACTGCATGTCTGCAGCACAATGAAGACAGATGGAGCTCGACAATACACTTGGATTCGTATTTAAAACTAGGAGAAACTGTACCCCGTCACATTTCGGGGTCGTCCATCTACCGAAATTTTCGCTTCCCATCAATTTAAGGGACTGGTAGTCCGTGTTAATAACAGTAATTGTGCTTCTATTTTAATTCATTATGCAACAAGAGACAGCATCAAAGACGTTTAACAAATGCTCTGAATATAATTTTCCTTCATTCCGTTGTATTACAACAGCCTTAATTTAATTTCGTATGTATAGCTTCCAAAGATGACTGTCTCAGTCATGCGCATGCACGAATCCACGTTACTTCCCTTAGAAATTTATGCCATATCAGTTTATCGGTACGAGACAGAGACGACAATGAGATGTCAACGCCGCAAGACAAAAGAGAAAACATTTCACCTCTCACATCAATGACTACGGTAGTTACCCCTCTGTTTTTCAGGTGAGCGGCCAACTCTACCTTATTCTCGGCCGACCCACCAACATCAATTAAAACTAAGCACATCTTAAAATATTTCTGTCTCTGTATTTTTGTTTGTTACTGAGCACAAAAACCATACTGTTAAGAAACTCTTAATGCTAGTTGACGTCTTTGGGTTCTGTTGTTAGTTACTGGATGCACAGTATTATAAAATGCGGCTGAGAAACGCGTGCCGCACGAATACTTCATTCGGACCGCAGCTTGGTGACCATTGCACTGTACGGTTCCGTCTTCTACTTTCTGTAAATACTACACCGTCCGTGGCACAGGCAGACTTGCGACATCCGCCGGAGCCTGGAGGGAGCTGAATGCAAAACAGGTACACTCACACAGACATACAAACACACACACACACACACACAGAGCTCAAGTCTAACGCAAGCTCACAGCGCAGACTGCATTACAGGAACAACGCCAGACGTGCCACAATTGCATCTGTCAACCTACACGTTCTTCTTCGCAGCCATCCGCCGGCCAGCGGCTACCCAAGTGTAGCTAACAGTGCTTCCTGCTTGACCATTTCATTCTGCCTTCTGATGGTCAATGTTCTTTCCTCTGTGGTACTCTATATTCTTCTCTCTGTGGTACTGGACGTTTTGTCTGTAGTACACAGTGGCCTCCCACACTGGCTCCAGACGGCGCTGGTGTACAGTGGTTCATGCTATACTTCGTTCATCGTAAGAATAAACTTGTAAACAAAGACACACACGGTGATTTGTCAGCTACCGTAGCACACGTACTCTGGTGTTGTTACGTTCTTACAAGTAGATCTTAATTTTGTATTAGATATCTTATTACCACGTTACTGTAAATGAAACTTTAAGATATTCTAATGTATTGACAGCCACTATCGCTTAATCGTACTTTGGCGATGTAGCTTTTATTTCGGAAGTCTCTGCGACCGGTATTTGTGCTTCCTGCTTGACCATTTCATTCTGCCTTCTGATGTGGTCTCACACGAGCCATAGTCATGAACACCATAGAAAAATGGAAAAGAAATTTTTATGGCATTGAACACACAGTACAGATGCACTTCTACATCTCCTACAGTGCTGCTACAATCTGAACGCAACAGAACTGATCTCCAGCCAAGATAAAGGATTTGCCATGATAAGTGATCTGATTGTTGCACTGTTGATACGTGCTGTGAAAATGGCTGACGGTGCTTTCTGCTCCGTAGTGAAACATTCGTGTGGAACACCGTTAAAAAGTGTTAAGAAATAGATTGGTTTTCAAACGGTTCTCACAAGTTCACGGACAAAATCGGCTTTGAAGTTTTCTGAGGGACTTTATTCACTAAAGTTAAACCGTTTGTTTAAACAGATACGTGGCTAAGCTGGTAGCATTGACGAATTGTAAACGTATATTCCATGGATCTCTGGTTCAAATCTTGTTGTGGTCTTTTCTTGACATTTCCCGTTCAGTTCGAATATCTACATCATTTAATTATATAATGCATAAAATATATTCTAATTAGCACATATCTAATCATTTTCATGAAAAATGCACGTCTTCTTGTTTCTAATAACATATCTTATACTAAATTCCAGTTTTCATTGCAAATATAAATTATTTCCTTCCTATATTTTATGGAATATTTTTAATAAAGATTATTTAAGTGATGAAAACATACACATTAAATTTTTTGAACGAAAATAAAAAATCAAATAATCATAATTTGGAATGTTTATATTCATTTATAGCCACAGATGTGGTCTCATACGAGCCAGAGTCATCAACACCTTAGAAAAATGGAAAAGAAATTTTTATGGCACTGAACACACAGTACAGATGCGCTTCTACATCTCCTACAGTGCTACTACAATCTCAACGCAAGAGAACTGATCTCCAGCCAAGATAAAGGATTAGTAATGAGAAGTACCAAGGCATTCAAGCTGCCAGACGAACTGTAACTAATGCACGAAGCTTTGTCACATGTCAATATCTAACGCTGGCGGGGTGCAGAACAGCACACCATTTAAAAAAAATATATATATATATATATATATATATATATATATATATATATATATATATAGGAGAAAACATGGCGCTTGGATTGTTTTGTATCGCCTCCTCAGCAACGTATCAGATGACAGTTCCAGTGCTGAAATATATTTCTCAGATTCGGATATGGAAGGAGTTCAGAGATTACCAGACGACTGACTGTAAGTAATAGCCTCAGTGGCTTCAATATTTAACTAATCGGCTACATCCCTGAAATACTCTTTTACGTCGCACAAACTCACACAGAAAAATTACCCTGTGGGCTGTGTTTAAGTTAGGAATTTTCATCACGCTTGTTTCTGAGTACGGTACTATTTCAGCTTAGAATGAGAGCTTGTATTTTCAAAGGAGACTGCATAGAATTTACTTGTGTATCCCATACTGGAACATAATGTGCGTGAAACCCGTACGATAAAGGAATAACAAACGAACATGTACAAAGAAAGAAGGGCAGCACGATTGATCATGGTTTTGTTCGACTCACGGGAAAGCGTCATGGAAATGTTGAAAAACCTGAATTGGCAGACTGTTGAAGATTGTTGAAACTGTCTCACGTAGGTGAGAGTCGGCAAAACCGACCTGTTAACTTTATATTTTACGAAAATCGGACTGCTGCTAAAAATATTTTGTAACATGAGGTTACTAACATTATGTGCGTCTTAAAGATGTATGATATTCATGGATAACACATTAATGAGAATTAGTTTAATTTTTGTGAATTTTTTTCTCCTGTTGACAAAACGATATTTTTGTCCCGTAGGTGGGGTAAGATTTAAAAGTAAAAACGTTTATTCCGAAATTTACAAAAAATATCCTATACACATGCATTTTTAAATATCTAAAAGACATTAATCAGTATGAAATAAGAAATTAACACTTCATAATGTTAGATTTATGTCTTAAGAACAAAAGTCACAAATGAAATTATCTTCTTCTTCACAATCTTTACAAGCCTTGTGGGCCCTTCCCTTACAGTTCCGATAATGAAGCCACCTCTCCCTGACATTTGAGTTAGAATATAATTCTATGCAGAATATGCAAGCTTCATCATCTTCATCAACATTCATTTTAATTTCTCTTATTCTACCTTGCTTTTTTCATATTTCGTTTGGAGCTTAGATTGAAAAGAAAGATTTCTCTTTGAATACCTTTTATTTTTAGTATCTTTGTCCAATGCTCCATTGCTTTTAGCTTTCATCCTTTATTCTTTAATTTTCCTTTGCCCTTCTTCTTTCTTCTCCTCTCCCTCTAATTCTTATATGTAGGCAGAGGATGTGAGGATGGCTGTCTTTCCTTTTTTGCTTCCATTTTTCTTGTGAACTCTCAATTTTTCCTATGAAAGTGGCGTTAGTAATTTAGGTGATATTAGAAATGCACTTGTTTTCAATTATATTTTTAGTAGGCCTACTGGTCTTAGCCCCGATGACGTATGTGCTGAAATTGCTGCTACAAAAGGGAAGGCTGGTTTCCTTCTTCATTTTGTGTTTGAGAAGTTAAAATCTCGGAACACGTAACGGCTAAGGACGACGGTCGTCAGGTCTCCTATAACCCAGTCTCAGGAGGGCTGCAGCTCCCTGCGACTGTGCAACATCTGGTGCACCAGAAGCTACATTCTGACACTGTGCAGTGTTCGATGCCTATGTAGAAGTTGATGGCTGACAGTTTGTAGAATCTGATTCATCTATTCTAGCAGTAGTTTCATATGGAACATACAAGTTATCAGGGAATACGTTTCTATTGAATGGGTGTATTCCAGTATTCTCAATGTTCTCTATGGGTTTTTCCGTAAGAGCAGCTCTTCTAAAAGCCATACTCACAAGCTTATCGATTTGCTAGATGGTGATGCAACTCCTAGGACTCGCAGTTAACAACTGCCTAGCTTCTTGCTCATAGTATGCGCTCATAGGAGCCAGGGGCCATAAAAGAAACATCTAGGGGACGAAGGCAGTGTTTGGTATACGGTGGAAAATACTGTAAATTGAAATTGTGTTCCCGAGTTAGGTCAATAAGGCCAAAATTTTATCATGTGATTAATGAGCAAAACTGGTTTCTCCAGTGACAGGTTAGAAAATTCTGTGAATTTGTTAAAGCAAATTCTAAAAGTGTCATTATTCATATACCCAGATTCATGTTAACAGGCGAAGGATCCTGGAGGAGCATCATCCATTAGCAACGGATTTTCGTCCTTCCTGGATAATACTAACACTGGTGGCGTAAAGTTCCCAGATGCGCTCATACACGTTTCTACAGTAACGGGTACACTATGTTCTGCTAAAGATAAGCACCCAACTTGTTTTATTTCCCCAGAGCGCTAACACCACTGAAGGTTTGTTTGGGACTGTGAGAACCACTGTCTTATCCACACTGTACAGATCGTTTGGTTTAATTTTGTACTTTGCGTAAATTGACTCCAAAAGATCAAAAACATTTCCCAACGGCAGCTCTATTAAATCCTTTAGCTCTATTAAATCCTTTAGCGTCTTTTAGGACGTGTGCTCTGGTGACCTTAGCTTTAATTCAAGGTGTTGCTTAAGGAATCAGTAATATCAGTCTCTACCAGCCATTTTCCGAATCTGTTGAAACAATGATTTATGACATCATTCTCTGTTAAATCAAATGCAAGCCAGCGTGGATCTGAAATTGTCAAGCCAAGGACTCTTTCTTCCATAAATAATACATAATTATTTCCTTTTCTTGCGCTCCAGAAAACACAGTATCATAGCAACCCGTTTGCTTTTCGGAAGCCAGCTCGAACGTCAGCTCATTTCTCGCGCTTTTTTCACCCTGTCAGTCAAGGTTGTTCTAAGAACACTGAAAGATTTCGATGCTGCAGTGTATCCCATCCGTCCTTCAAGAACTGCATTTACTGCCTCCAACATTCCTTCTTGTGACCAGCTCTGCCAAGTTGTCTTTCACACGTATTTCCTCACTACATCTGAAATTAAATTGCAGGTGCACTAGTTATAGGAATATAAATAAATTACACATCACATTGTTTGCTGTGAATATTAAAAAATTAAAGAAGAGGTTTTATTAATTTGAAGAGAACATTTTACTTGAAATAGAAACTTACCTTAGGACCAACAAAAAATACTAGTTTCCTGCAGTTTCAACCTTTTTGTGCAACAAGTAAAACAAATTACGTGTTCAGTAAAAAGTAAAAAAATTGGTCAAAGCCTTTTTATTTCATGTTAAACTGTCTCACTGTTTAGAGTAAATTGAATGAAACACGTGTGGAGTTTTAATTAGTTTCTAAGGTCTAATGAAATACTGAACTGAGTAGCTTTAACATTGACGGTTTTGCCCCGCAGTACACAACAAAACAAATATGTCGACTTCGGGTTATCGATCAACAGTTACTCGGCTATGTTTACTATAAAAATACAATCAAACCCACTGAATAATCATATTTACTCAACGATGATAAATCAGACCTACTTAATAATTATCAAAACAATAAAATCTTCATGCAACTCAGAAAAGAAACTGTTTAAAACTTTAAAAATTCGTACAATCCAAACATCAGCCAGTATGGTAAAGAAACCAAGCTCGAAATGCTCATAGTCATTGCCTCTTCACTAGTTCATTATGTTGCCGTCCAATAGTAACACCTAACGGAAAGTCTTCTAGGGGTCAGTATGACCCACCCAGTCGGTTTTGCCCCACCATTCTCTACAGTTTCGAGAACCACTAAGTGGAGAATTGGAAGATACGCTTCAGCTCCATAAGGATCGCTTCTGTAGGGACTGTGAAGGCAAAATTCGACATCCAAAGAGTCCTTTATGCAGGCATTCTTCACGTGTCCTATACGCGGTTGGAATGAGAGGAATACCTAACACTTGGTACCATGTTATGTACTATCTGCCACGCACTTTGCAGTCCTTTCGATTCTATATATTCACATGTAGATGTACATGTAGGTGTAAACAAATCACCATAACTTGATTTCGACAACATAATGGCAGCCAAATAATGCGTGTTTTTCACCATAAACTACGTTGCACGTAGTTCTTGAAGGAGTTTAGCCTTTTAACTGCACTTTAACAACACGAGTATAAATATTTAGTAATGAAATTCGTCATTAATAATCCATCGCAATTTGAGCATGGTAGTGGCGTCCACACCTACAACACATCAAGAAAGAATGATCTTTATTATTCGTTATTAAACCCGCTAGTGGTCCAGAAATCAGATGTATGTGAATTAACAAAAATGACCATTTTGCTCAGTAACATGCAATCTCTGACAAATAGTGAAGCAAGTTTACATCTCACCAGAAATCATCTCTTCTGAACAACTGCATCTACTCCTTAGACGAAGTTTTGTTTAAAACCTCGTTGCCTGTAGAAAAACAAGAAAGCGTAGTTTCAAATGTCGTTGCATGAGTGGGATGAAAAGTAATATGTTTATTAATGTTGTTAATATTAAATCTAGGTCACTAAGTCAGCAACGTATAATTAGGCAGCATGTAATCAGCAGCTTCTATAGGCCGGTTCGAGAAATAAATAATTAACTTCATCCACTGCTCGTATCAGTATGTTGAAAGTATGGTGTAGTAGTCATAAGACAGACTGTTGCCTATCGTCGGATCTCGTGATATTAGATTGAGCGAGGTGGCGCACTGGTTAGCCACACTGGACTCACATTCAGGCGGACGACAGTTCAAACCTGCTTCCGGCCATCCAGATTTAGGTTGCCGTGATTCTCCTCAGTCGCTTCGGGCAAATTCCGGGATGGTTCCTTAGGAAACACACGGCCGATTTCCTTCCCCATCCTTCACATAATCCGAGCTTGTGCTCCGTCTATAATGACCCCTATGTTGACGGGACGTTAAACCCAGTTTCCATTCCTTCTTCCTTCCTTCGTAGTGACAGAATTGTGTGATTTCTCGTATCCTGCTGCCGTCTTCTAAAGTTTGTTAGAGAACGAGCTGAAATTTAAAACGTGTAACATTATTGAACTATTTTGTAGTCGAGACTATTTTAAACTGCTACAGTCTGGTAAGTTGCGTAAACAAAATTTCCCATCGAGCTAAAAAAGAAGCTCGTACAGACACTAACACTGCCCATACTTGACTATGGTCATCCCATACTCCGAGGACTTCATACGAAGACTCACGGAGACTGGATGGAACTGGCGATGCATGCTTGCGTATGATACTTTTTCGACCATTTCACGACAGCCTACGAAGAGTTACGGCTACTGCGTAGAGGCTATCATATCCTACGTTTGCTCAATATTTTCAATCCTTTCATTCTCTCTGTTTGTCTTACTCTTCTATCTGAACATCACAGCAGAAATCCTCGTTCTCAACAAAGCAAAATTCTCTCTGTATCATAATATTATTTCTATGTTCTCTAAATAATTTTCTGTATAGGAAGCCGTCACTGGAATTGTCTTCCTCGAAATATCGCTTGTCGGCAGAGATTTCTAATTGTATCCCGCTCTTTCCTAACAGCCATTGTCACTGTCAGTGTGATCTTCTTCTCTTCCTTTATCCGTTCCGCCTCTGTTAATACTTAATAGGGCTTCCAATGTGCTATGCTAATCTATACCATTTTAAATTTATAATAATTATTTTTACTGTAGATATCAGTGTCAACATTATTATTATTATTAGTATTTGGAATTTTCGTAATATCTTTTGAATGTGTTGCTCATTGGCCGCTGTAATACAGGTCCTTAAGACCCTAATCTGGTCGAAATAAATAAGCAGTAAGTAAATAAACGAACCTCATAATGGCCAGAGAAACATTTTAGTCTCCAAACGCAGACATTAGTCTCAAACACTATCCCAGGGTAAAGGAAATGTTTTTGAAGCTGTACATTTCAACCACAGTAACATATTGAGCAGAATCTACATCTACATCTATATTTATACTCCGCAAGTCACCCAACGGTGTGTGGCGGAGGGCACTTTACGTGCCACTGTCATTACCTCCCTTTCCTGTTCCAGTCGCGTATGGTTCACGGGAAGAACAACTGCCGGAAAGCCTCCGTGCGCGCTCGAATCTCTCTAATTTTACATTCGTGATCTCCTCGGGAGGTAGAAGTAGGGGGAAGCAATATATTCGATACCTCATCCAGAAACGCACCCTCTAGAATCCTGGACAGCACGCTACACCGCGATGCAGAGCGCCTCTCTTGCAGAGTCTGCTACTTGAGTTTGCTAAACATCTCCGTAACGCTATCACGCTTACCAAATAACCATGTGACGAAACGCGCCGCTCTTCTTTGGATCTTCTCTATCTCCTCCGTCAACCCGATCTGGTACGGATCCCACACTGATGAGCAATACTCAAGTATAGGTCGAACAAGTGTTTTATAAGCCACCTCCTTTGTTGATGGACTACATTTTCTAAAGACCCTCCCAATGAATCTCAACCTGGTACTCGCCTTGTGTTGTTGTGGTCTTCAGTCCTGAGACTGGTTTGATGCAGCTCTCCATGCTACCCTACACTGTGCAAGCTTCTTCATCTCCCAGTACCTGCTGCAACCTACGTCCTTCTGAATCTGTTTAGTGTATTCATCTCTTGGTCTCCCTCTACGATTTTTACCCTCCACGCTGCCCTCCAATACTAAATTGGTGATCCCTTGATGCCTCAGAACATGTCCTACCAATCGATCCCTTCTTCTAGTCAAGTTGTGCCACAAACTTCTCTTCTCCCCAATCCTATTCAATACTTCCTCATTAGTTATGTGATCTACCCATCTAATCTTCAGCATTCTTCTCTAGCACCACATTTCGAAAGCTTCTATTCTCTTCTTCTCCAAACTAGTTATCGTCCATGTTTCACTTCCATACATGGCTACGCTCCATACAAATATTTTCAGAAACAACTTCCTGAGACTTAAATCTATACTTGATGTTAACAAATTTCTCTTCTTCAGTAACGCTTTCCTTGCCATTGCCAGTCTGGATTTGATATCCTCTCTACTTCGACCATCATCAGTTATTTTTCTCCCCAAATAGCAAAACTCCTTTACTACTTTCAGTGTCTCATTTCCTAATCTAATTCCCACAGCGTCACCCGACTTGATTCGACTACATTCCATTATCCTCGTTTTGCATTTGTTGATGTTCATCTTATATCCTCCTTTCAAGACACTATCCTTTCCGTTCAACTGCTCTTCTAAGTCCTATGCTGTCTCTGACAGAATTACAATGTCATCGGCGAACCTTAAAGTTTTTATTTCTTCTCCATGGATTTTAATACTTACTCCAAATTTTTCTTTTGTTTCCTTCACTGCTTGCTCAATATACAGATTGAATAACATCGAGGATAGGCTACAACCCTGTCTCACTCCCTTCCCAATCACTGCTTCCCTTTCATGCCCCTCGACTCTTATAACTGCCATCTGGTTTCTGTAAAAATTGTAAATATCCTTTCGCTCCCTGTATTTTACCCCTGCCACCTTGGGAATTTGAAAGAGAGCATTCCAGTCAACATTGTCAAAAGCTTTCTCTAAATCTACAAATGCTAGAAATGTAGGTTTGCCTTTCCTTAATCTAGCTACTAAGATAAGTCGTAGAGTCAGTATTGCGTCACGTGTTCCAATATTTCTACGGAATCCAAACTGATCTCCCCCGAGGTCGGCTTCTACCAGTTTTTCACTCGCCTGTAAAGAATTCGCGTTAGTATTTTGCACCCGTGACTTATTAAACTGATAATTCGGTAATTTTTACATCTGTCAGCACCTGCTTTCTTTGGGATTGTAATTATTATATTCTTCTTGAAGTCTGAGGGAATTTCGCCTGTCTCATACATCTTGCTCTCCAGATGGTAGAGTTTTGTCAGGAATGGTTCTCCCAAGGCTGCCAGTAGTTCAAATGGAATGTTGTCGACTCCCGGGCCCTTGTTTCGACTCAGGTCTCTCAGTGCTCTGTCAAACTCTTCACCCAGTATCGTATCTCCTATTTCATCTTGCTCTACATCCTCTTCCATTTCCATAGTATTGTCCACGAGTACATCGCCCTTGTATAGACCCTCTATATACTCCTTCCACCTTTCTGCCTTCCCTTCTTTGCTTAGAACTGGGTTTCCATCTGAGCTCTTGATATTCATACAAGTGGTTCTCTTTTCTCCAAAGGTCTCTTTAATTTTCCTGTAGGCAGAATCTATCTTACCCCTAGTGATATAAGCCTCTACATCCTTACATTTGTCCTCTAGCCATCCCTGCTTAGCCATTTTGCACTTCCTGTCGATCTCATTTTTGAAACGTTTGTATTCCTTTTTGCCTGCTTCATTTACTGCATTTTTATATTTTCTCCTTTCATCGATTAAATTCAATATTCTGTTACCCAAGGATTTCTACTAGCCCTCGTCTTTTTTCCTACTAGATCCTCTGCTGCCTTCACTACTTCATCTCTCAAAGCTACCCATTCTTCTTCTACTGTATTTCTTTCCCCCTTTCCTGTCAATTGTTCCCTTATGCTCTCCCTGAAACTCTGTACAACCTCTGGTTTAGTCAGTTTATGCACGTGCCATCTCCTTAAATTCCCACCTTACCCGCCTTACCAACAATTAATTTTATATGATCATTCCACTTCAAATCGTTCCGCACGCATACTCCCAGATATTTTACAGAAGTAACTACTACCAGTGTTTGTTCCGCTATCATATAATTATACAATAAAGGATACTTCTTTCTATGTATTCGCAATACATTACATTTGTCTATGTTAAGGGTCAGTTGCCACTCCCTGCACCAAGTGCCTATCCGCTGCAGATCTTCCTGCATTTCGCTACAATTTCCTAATGCTGCAACTTCTCTGTATACTACAGTATCATCCACGAAAAGCCGCATGGAACTTCCGACACTATCTACTAGGTCATTTATATATATTGTGAAAAGCAATGGTCCCATAACACTCCCCTGTGGCACGCCAGAGGTTATTTTAACGTCTGTAGATGTCTCTCCATTGATAACAACATGCTGTGTTCTGTTTGCTAAAAACTCTTCAATCCAGCCACACAGCTGGTCTGATATTCCGTAGGCTCTTACTTTGTTTATCAGGCGATAGTGTGGAACTGTATCGAACGCCTTCCGGAAGTCAAGGAAAATAGTATCTGCTTGGGAGCCTGTATCTAATATTTTCTGGGTCTCATGAAAAAATCGAGTTGGGTCTCACACGATCGCTGTTTCCGGAATCCATGTTGATTCCTACAGAGTAGATTCTGGGTTTCCAGAAACGACATGATACGCGAGCAAAGAACACGTTCTAAAATTCTACAACAGATCGACGTCAGAGTTATAGGTCTATAGTTTTGTGCATCTGCTCGACGACCCTTCTTGAAGACTGGGACTACCTGTGCTCTTTTCCAATCATTTGGAACCTTCCGTTCCTCTAGAGACTTGCGGGGATGAAGAGCCTGCTGGCGCTGTCATCATTGTGGAACAGAATAATGAAAAATGCTAAGCGTAAAGACAAGCAGTGAGGTAAGACATTTTAGGCACAACAAGCAGGAGACTAACTCATATACCTGTATAGCAGACAAAAATTACTGTCAACGAAATTGATCCATACGGAAGAAATTAGCACCGTTGACGATGTGAAACGTGATCTATGAGCCTGTAGTGTTTCCGGACGGCGCTGTAAGGGTTGAGAAGACACGGTTCGCCAAAAAACGTAACACAATTTCCTATAAACGGCCGTTATAATTTCGCTCATTCATCTTGACAAGACACCTTGATTTGTAGGGATTAGTTAACGGTTTGACAGGATCAGGGTCCGCTCTTCCTCGGTAAAACCGTAAGTGGTTCGATGAATTTCGATATAATATAGGGACAGATTTTACCTAATATTCGAGAACAGTAGTAATAAGAGCCTCAGATAGACATCGTCCCTGTACACAGTCATCAAACTGCCAAATAAATTTTCTTGCATCTTTACAACTTTCTTTCTGTTGACCTTCATCTCTTGTCGTTGTTGTTGTCGTTGTTGTTGTTGTGGTGGTGGTGGTGGTGGTGGTGGTGGTGGCGGCGGCGGCATTCAGTCCGAAGACTGGTTCCATTCAGCTAGTAACGTTACTCTATCCTGTGCAAACCTATTCATCTGAGCATAGCTACTGCAACGTTCATCCATTTTAGTCTGTCTACTGTATCCATCTCTTGGTCTCCTTCTACAACTTTTACCCTCTACAATACCAAATTGATGATTCTTTGACGTCTCAGAACGTATCCTGTTTCTTCTTAACCTGTTGTAATCTTCTCGTCTCTTCATAATTTCTGCAATTATTACATTCGTTTATCTGTTCTGTATATATCTAGTATAGTCTATGTGAGCCTTTAAGGTTTTCCCTACTGTCCCTTATACCGCACACACTAATTATTTTTCAATGCCACTGAAAATTTCCCCATTGATATGTCCATTATTTCTCTTAGTGTCCCTTTACTTCCACAACTGTGGTTTATAGTGCCTCTTCGTTATTCCTCTTAGTGTTCCCTTACTTCCACAACTGTGGTTAATAGTGCCTGTTGGTCACCGTCCGCCTCCATAGTTGAGTGATCAGTGTGGCAGAATGCCATGCGAGGGGCCCGGGGTTCGATTTCTGACCGGGTCGGAGATTTTCTAAGTTCGGGAATGGGTTGTTGCGTTGCGTTGTCTTCTTCGTCATTTCATCCTCATCGACACGCAGGTCACCTAAAAAGACTTGCCCCAGGCGATCTGTCTGGCACTAGTCATACCCACACATTTCACATTCATTTACTTTTTCTGGTCATTTATATCAGTCTTCATTCTATAAGACACTTCCAACTTTTTTTATCAGGTTTTATTTATATAATCCACTTTTCACTTTCACGCTCCATTTAATCTTGTCACATCAAAAAGCTGTGCGAACCGGAAATTTATACCTCCTGACAACCGTGTATGAATTTCTTTACGTTGAATTTCCCCATCTTCCAAACACTCTTTCGTAGTAAGTTGATTATTCAGAAAATGAAGATACACAGCACAGTAAATAATTTTCAAATCACGTTATGCAGTTCTTAAAGCATATTTCCAGTTTTTTCCCACATAATTACCACCGCTTATATTAAGTAGTGTGAGGCTGAATAAGAGATTTTTCCAATAATGTGTTAGTCACCCACCTTCTCTGCAGTCGTTTCACAACCGCCTCTTGAATTTCCTGGTCATAGTAAAAGTCGTTTCGGTCTTATATTTCTTCACTTTCGCAATTAGCAAATTCACTTTGTTGGAGACTAAAATAAACAAAACAAAAATGGTTCAAATAGCTCTGAAAACTATGGGGCTTAACTGCTGAGGTCATCACTCCCTTAGACCTTAGGACTACTTAAACCTAACTAACCTAAGGACATCACACACATCCATGCCCGAGGCAGTATTCGAACCTGCCACCGTAACGGCAACGCGGTTCCAGACTGTAGCGCCTAGAACCGCTCGGCCACTCTGGCCGGCGTAAAATAAACATCATCCGAACAGACCTTGCAGGCCCAACGGCACCGACAGGCCGCCGTGTCATTCTCAGCCCGTAGGCGTCACCGGATGACTGTACAATGTATATGTGAAAATGTCGCAACAGGTTCAGTGTGCAATGTGCTATACTACAGCAAAAAAATGCCACTTTTCGTATTTGCGCATATTTTATTTAAAGCAACCTGATTCTATGCACTGTGCACGATTAATATGTCTTCGAAGCAAACTCCCGACGACAAGTAGTCTTTTTCAGTAAAATGGCTAGATAATTATGATTTTTCCAGCGTTAATCTTAAGTTCTGATATTTTTCTTTGGTAAAGAATGCAGAATCTTTACATTCATTCTTGCTTGTTCTCCCGTCTAATCTTCACCTGGTCGTAGGGGAAAGCTGGGTAAAGCGATCACCCTAAGGAAAATTTGTTTTTCTCTGACATGATATCATAGATAAGCACATAAAACATATTTGTATAAACCGTATATACACTGTACCTAAAAAGCAGTTATACTATTATTCAGTTCTTCCTTATCGTAGATAAAGATAAGACTTGATGGTCCAGGGGAAAATTTTATTATAAGATCGTCCTTTTGTAGTAGTCAGTTCACCTCAGAGCCCGCAAATTGGTGACTTCGCCCGGAAGTAATCAGAGGCCGGAGAAGGAAAAGTAGGACTCAGACGAAGTGGAATCTGGTTTTTCTACGGCTTCTGTTTGGATGTCTCTTCCTGAACTGTGTCATCCAATACTTGTATGGCATTATGCTGCTCAGCAAGTTTATATGCTATCAGCTACCGGTTTGTCATCATACCGTTGTTCCCTAACAAAATTAAAGTTAAGGAGTTATTTCTCCTTCTCTTGGTTGAAAACACATCTGAAAGTTCTAGTCTTCAGGAGCATGACACGTAATTTTTTTAACGGCATCTATTATTTTCTTATAGCATAGCTTGGGAATCCACTGATTATTGTAGTGATTTTCTTAAGTAGTATGATGGCATGTTGGCATACACCTGTAATAAGAGAAAATAACTTTTAAGAAATTTGTTTATTCGCTAATGCCGCATCACACTTACTTCGTGGGATATTCATGTCTTGTTATCAATTAAGCCTTGAAACGAGCTAAAGACATTACATAATATGTGTAATGGGCATAGGTAATGGCCACATTGCTCCGTCACGCGACTGGCCACTGTCGTCGAATGAACGCCATTACGCTAATTATTGTTTGCATACGAAGTTACATAATCTAAGCAATCCATAAATCACACAGTTTCGGAGGATAAAATATAAAGTCTTAACAGCATTTTAATAATTCCCTTTAACAACATACTTTTTTCTGCTTGCAAATGAATTTGGCACTTACCTTACATCAGATATTGCAGAGAAGCGCGTGCAGCTATTGCCACGAAACACGCTGAGAAAAAGAAAGAAATCTCTGTGAAGAGTTTTCAGTGTTCGCCACTAGGCTGCAGCAGTCTCCAAGAGAATAAAACGGTGTGGCCGCATTAACCGCACTGACCACTAAAGCCTTTCTTACCCTACTTTAAGCTCGAAAAAGCTTTTTGCTGGGTATCGCACTATGGTATCCACTTCAGATTAAAAACGACTGTTAATAATTAATTTCTCATTACTTAATCATTTCTTGCTGTCATCATTTGCAGCAGTTTGTTTCCTAAATGTGTGATGAGTTACAGCTGCAACACTCTACTCCAAAATTAAGAACTAAAATATTCAAATCACAAATTGCCTGACGAATCTCTTCAAGTGAAAAAATTTCATAAGGTGGATTATTATTCCATTGCATAACTATAAACGGGCGATTAAACACACCTATCGTAATTTCCCATTACAGCTAGTCGGCTCACTAAATTATGCTCTATGTTTACACTTGTAAGTAGGCTGTTTAGGTTTTTATGTTGGTAACGACACGTAGCGCTCTGTATGAAAATCACTGACTGCGCTGTGTGCAGTCTGTGGCTGGTTGGACTCGTTGACATATACACTAGTGTAGTGTTGGGCAGTTGGATGAGAAGAGCGCGTAGCGTTGTGCAGTTGGTGGATGTGGAGAGAGAGAGATGCCAGAGTTTTGAGAGGTTACTATAAGCGGACGATCTGGACGTGTGTCCTCCAGGAAAAGGAAATTTGTAAATATGGATGTCATGAATTGATAGATAAATATATGATGACTTTTGAACGCTATTAAGGTAAATACACTGTTTGTTCTCTATCAAAATCTTTCATTTGCTAACTATACCTATCAGTAGTTAGTGCCTTCAGTAGTTAGACTCTTTTTATTTAGCTGGCAGTTTGGCGCTCGCTGTATTATAGTAGTTCGAGTAACGAAGATTTTGGTGCCGTAAGTGATTCATGAAAGGTAGAGGCTATTGTTAGTCAGGGCCATTCGTTTGTAGGGATTATTGAAAGTCAGATTGCGTTGCGCTAAAAATATTGTGTGTCTGTTTAGTGATCATCAGAATAAGTAAGAAGTCTTTGTATCAAATAACGTAGAAGTGTACTAGCACAGTCATTCATAATTTTTCAAAGAGGACGTTTCACACTATCTGATCGAAAGTATCCGGATATACTTATGTCTTGCCGAATTTACCACTAGACTCTTGAGACGCAGACTCGACACTATGAAAGTAGGAGAGGAATATTTTGTCGTCAGTAGAGAAGCAATGCCAGTGTAACTGGTCTGCCAGGAGAGCTCAGTGACTTCGAACGTGAACTGGTCATTGGATATCAGCTGAGTAACAGATTCGTCAGGAAATTCTCAACCCTTCTCCAGCTACCCAAGTCGACTGTGAGAAGTATGATTGCGAAATGGATACGCGAAGGAACGCCCACAGCTCAACCAAGACCGGGAGACTTCGTGTACTGAAGGACAATAACCATTAAGCAATGTGGAGTGTGACTGTAAACATACGCTTCAAATCATCAAAATGAATCTCTCGTGACTTCCAAAATGCAGCCAGTAGTGCAGCTAGAACAGCAGCTGCGCGCAGTGAGTTAAAAGTATGGGGTACAATGGTCGGGGAGCTCCTCTAAAACCATAAATTCGTATCTCCGTACGTCCTTCTTTTGGTTGCGAGACAGCCGTTATTCAGTACAGAACGTCAAATCAAACACCTTTCAGCCGTCTAGTTTCCAAACTGTTAATTTACTGGGCTACCAGTTTCGGCGATGTATTACGCCATCTTCAGGCCCCATGACCGACGTGTAGGAAGATTCCAGCTACGGTTCCGGTAAAAATAGGGGCGAGCATTGAAAGATTGGTATCCGTAGGTTTTTGATGCAGCGATCACTACAACCATCATTTGCCGACTGTACTATAGATTTTTGATACAGCAGTCACTACGAACACCATCTGCTGATGATTTTCGTTGTGATGGCTGTACCAAAAATCTACAAATGCCAGTCTTTGAATGCTGGTCCCCTACTTTGACCGAACCGAGGTTGTAATCTTCCTACCCGTTGGTCAGGCGACCTGAAGATGGCGTAATATATTGCCGAAACTGTAAGGCCAATAAAATAAGTTTGGAAATTAGACATTGTTTGATCTGACATCCTTAAATTTCTGTAATCAACGACGCTTGAGATAGTGTAAAGAGCGACACCAATGGGTAGTGGATGACTGTAAACAAGCAATTTTGTGCTATGAATCACCAAATATCCTGTGGAACTCAGACTGAAGTGTATGGGTTTGGCAAATGCCTGGAGAACGTAATCAGTAATCGTTTGTAATGTTAACAGCGAAGTAAGGATTAGGTGATGTTACTTTGTGAGAAAGGTTTTCATGATTAGTGTGTGGTCCGCTTCCTGCTCTTAAGAAATCGCTAACGTTGAAGGTTATGAATAAATTTTACAGAATTGTGTACCGTGTACTGCATAGGAGCGACTCGATGACTGTAACAACATTTTTTTTTTTTTTAGTTATTTCTGACTGATTTGATGCAGCACGCCCGATTTCCTCTCCTGAGCCAACCTCTTCATCTCAGAGCAGCACTTGCAACCTACGTCCTCAATTATTTGCTGTACATATTCAAGGCTCTGCCCTCCTCTATAGTTTTTAACCTCTACAGCTTCCTCTAGTACCATGGAAGCTATTCCCCGATGTCTAACAGATGTCCCATCAACCTATCCCTCCTTCTTGTCAGTGTTTTCTACATATTCCTTTCCTGTGATTCTGTGCAGAACCTCCTCATTTCTTACCTTATCAGTCTACCAACTTTTCAACATTTATCTGTGGCACCATATCAAAAACGCTTCGATTTTCTTCTGTTCTGCTTTTCCCACAGTCCATGTTTCACTACCATACGAGGTGTGGCTAGAAAAAAACCGGACTAGTACTGGTGAAACAATAAAACGAATGCAATAAGGCTGAAAGTCGCGTGGCCTGTCACGTGACTCTCGTTCCGCCTACTGCTCGAGTTTCATCTGCCTCCTGCACTCAGTCTGCCCGTGGCGTCTGTTTTAAGTAGTTGACGTTTTGTCTGTGCGTCGGAAAATGTTGAGTGTACAGAAAGAACAGCGTGTTAACATCAAATTTTGTTTCAAACTAGGAAAATCTGCAAGTGAAACGTTTGTAATGTTACAACAAGTGTACGGCGATGATTGTTTATCGCGAACACAAGTGTTTGAGTGGTTTAAACGATTTAAAGATGGCCGCGAAGACACCAGTGATGACACTCGCACTGGCAGACCATTGTCAGCAAAAACTGATGCAAACATCGAAAAAATCGGTAAACTTGTTCGACAAGATCATCGTTTAACAATCAGAGCAGTGTCTGAGTTAACAGGAGTTGACAAGGAAAGTGTTAGGCAGATTCTTCATGAAAGTTTCAACATGAACAAAGTGTGTTCAAAAATGGTTCCAAAGTGTCTCACAATTGAACAGAAGGAACGCCGAAGAATGATTTGTTCTGACATCCTGGAAAACATTGAAAGTGATCCCACCTTCTTACAAAATGTTATTACTTGCGATGAATCGTGGTTTTTTACTTACGATCCCGAAACTAAACGCCAATCGATGCATTGGAAAACTCCTGGTTCTCCACGACAAAAAAAGCACGAATGTCAAAATCGAAATTCAAGGCAATGATGATTGTTTTTTTTTTTTTTTGACATCAAAGGGATTGTGCACATTGATTGGGTACCAGAGGGACAAACAGTGAATCAGCATTATTACATTAGCGTCCTGGCTACTCTACGTGAGCGAGTACGGAGAAAACGGAACGATTTGTGGAGAAAAAAGTCATGGATCCTTCACCAAGACAATGCCCCAGCTCACAGTGCGTTGTCAGTGAAGACGTTTTTGGCAAAACACAACATTCCCATCTTAGATCATCCACCCTACTCACCTGATTTGGCCCTCTGTGACTTTTTTCTTTTCCCTAAAGTCAAGTCAGCTTTGAAAGGAACTAGATTTGAGACTGTTGAAGCAGTAAAAGAAAAAGCGACGGAAGTAATGTATGGACTTACCGAAAATGATCTGCAGCATTGCTATGAACAGTGGAAAATTCGTATGGAGCGGTGTAGAGACCGAGGAGGAGAGTACATTGAAGGAGATAACATGAAATTGTAAATAATTGTAAATAAATGTTTTTTCCAGCATCAGTCCGGTTTTTTTCTAGCCGCACCTCGTACAACGCTGTACATTCTCAGAAATTTCTTCTTCATATTAAGCCCTGTGTTTGGTGGCAGCAGACTTCTCGGCCAGGAATGCCCTTTTTGACGGTGCTAATCTTCTTTTTTTTTGTCCTTGTTCCGTCCGTTATTGTTATTTTGCTACCTAGGTAGTGCCGTTATTGGTTTTTTTGCTGTATAATTCCTTGACTGCATCTGCTTTGTGACCAACAATCCTAATTTTAAGTTTCTCGCTGTTCTCATTTCTGCTACTTCTCATTACTTTCGTCTTTCTTCGATTTACTCTCAGTCCACATTCTGTACTCATTAGACTATTCATTCCATTCAGCAGATAATGTAATTCTTCTTCACTTCCACTGAGGATCGCAAAAAGTCGTCAGCGGATCGTAACACTGATATCCTTTCACTTCGAATTTTAATTCCACTCCTGAATCTTTCTTTTATTTTCATCATTGCTTCTTCGATGCATAAATTGACCAGTAGGGGTGAAGGAGTACATCCCTGAGTTACACCCTTTTTAATCCGAGCAATTCGTTCGTGGTCTTTCACTCTTACTGTTCCCCTTCGGCTCTTGTACATGTTGTATATTACCCGTCTCTCCCTATATCTTACCCCTATTTTCCTCATAATATCGAACATCTTGCACCATTTGACATTGTCGAACTCTTGTTCCAGGTCAAAAGATCCTATGAATGTGTCTTGATATTCCCCTCCTTCTTTTATGCTGTCGATTCTGCGTCTCAAGACGTCTAGTGGTCAATTCCGCATTACATAGGGATGTCTGGATGCTTTTGATCAGATAGTGTAAACGTAGAGCATAATTTAGTGAACCGACTAGCTGTTATGGCAGTTTACGAAAGTCGTGCTTCTATTATGACCCACAACGTCAGCACTGGCTTTCTGGTCCCTTTACCTTTCCTAAAGCCAAAATGATCGTCGTCTAACACATCCACAATTTCCTTTCCCTTTTCTCTGTATGTTATTTTCGTTCTCTGTATATTATTTTCGTCAGCAATTTGTATACATGAGCTGTTAAGCTGATTGTGCGATAATTCTCGCACTTGTCAGCTCTTGTAGTCTTCGGAATTGTGTGACTGACATATTTCCGAAAGTCAGATGGTGTATCGCCAGACTCATACATTTTACACACCAACGTGAATGATCGTTTTTTGCCACTTGCCCCAATAATTCTAGAAATTCTGATGGAATACTATCTATCTCTTCTGCCTTATTTGATATTAATTCTCCTAAAGTTCTTTTAAATTCAGGTTCTAATACTGGATCTCCTATGTCTTCTAAATCTGCTCCTGTCTCTTCTTCTTTGAGATCAGACAAGTCTTCCGCCTCATAAACGCGTTTCCACCTATCCAGTCTCTCCTCTGCGTTTAGGAGTGGAATTTCCGTTGGACTCTTAATGGTACCATCGTTGCTTTAAATTTCACCGAAAGTTGTTTTGACTTTCCTGTATGCTGAATCAGCCCTTCCGACCATCATTTCTTTTTCGATTTCTTCACATTCATTTCATTCCTAAGGGACTTGTATTTCTCTATTCCTGAATTTCCCTCAACATTTTTATACTCCCTTTTTTCATCGATCAACTGAAGCATTTCCTCTGTTACCAATGGTTTCTTCGCAGTTACCTTCTTTGTGCCTAGATTTTTCTGTCCAACATCTGTGATTGCCCTTTTTAGAAATGTCTATTCCTCTTCAACTGTACTGCCCACTGAGCTACTCCTTCCTTCAGTATCTGTAGCCTTAGAGAACTTAATTTCTTCATTCCTTATTATTTCCGTATCCGAATTCTACCCTGTCATAAAGTATCATCTTTGAGACAACGGTCTGTGGACACTAACATTCCCGAAATCAACTGGCCTGCCCAGAACACCGACCTGAAGCCATTGGAACCCCTTTGCGATGAGTTAGAACGTCGATTTCGCTGCAGATCCCAGACTTCTATATCACTACCTTCCCTGGTTTCACAGTTTGAGGAAGAACGACCTGTCGTTCCTCCAGAGACATTCAAAACTCTCACTGAAGTGGTCCCCAGCGAAGGTCTAGCCGTTATGAAGGCGAAAGGTGACATTCTCCAAATTAATGTCCAGTAAGTCCGGTTACTTTTGATCGCCTTCTTTCGGCTATGTGTGACATTAAATGAGAATTATTTAAGTTAATAATAGAAGTACGCGACACCTCCTTTCAAAGCCTTAGTGCGATAGACAGGGCACCAATTTCGGGAATTTAGGTCCAGGTATACTGTGTTTCGTCAGCTGTCTGGCACTAGAGTGGCAGCACCCAGAGCTTATCCGCTGCTTATTGCAATGTATGGCTGCATCCTGCCTACTGTGGAAGGTGTTTCAGATTGCCTTGCGTTAAGGATGCCGCACGTGTCTTTATAGTCAGAGTCAGGTAGTGGGCGATCCACACAACAGACAAATTTGGACGGTGAAACTACTAAGTAGGCATTATCTGCAGTAAGGTATTTGCTCAGTCGCTCAACCCATCTATGTCACTGATACTGCCACTGGAAGATGGCCGAGAGCCGAGTCAGCCTACAAACAGCTTTTCCTCGTGACGTGAGCCAATTCCATGACTGCTAGCCTTTCTGCATACTCGACTCTCTCTCAGTTCGTGTTACGGGCTTGAGAGATTACTCAGGGTAACTACCTGTTCAGTGGGAATGCCTTTGTTGTGTTCATAAACTGTGTGTGTATGTGTGTGTGTCAATAATGTGCGCTTGCTACAAAAGCTGGCCTGAGTGGCCGAGCGGTTCTAGGCACTACAGTCTGAAACCGCGCGACCGCTACGGTCGCAGGTTCGAATCCTGCCTCGGGCATGGATGTGTGTGATGTCCTTAGGTTAGTTATGTTTAAGTAGCTCTAAGTTCTAGGGGACTGATGACCTCAGAAGTTAAGTCCCATAGTGCTCAGAGCCATTTGAACCATTTTTTGCTACAAAACATGATTTTATTTAGATTGAGACACCCTTGCTTAAGTGCTACGTTCTATTATTAATTTAAATTACACACTTGCCGTAAAAGCAATTTCATTGTCTTCGCGCTCAAAGAATCCTTTTTATGTTGAGTAACAGCAGAAATGTCGACCTCCGTAGCTGACTGACTGCCATCTGGAGGACCCGGGTTAAATTTCCTGTAATACCAGGAATTTTTCCTTGATGGGAGGATTGGAGGGGGTTGGTGAGGCTATTTGAGGAGAGTGATGTGCTGACCTCCCACAGTTCCACAGCGCATCCGCATGACGCCATTGGCCGATGGAAGATGACACGGCACTGCATCCGACGCGACTGACGCGTCCGCGAGCAGAACGGCGGTGCTTATGCCTGCTTGGATGCAGAAGTAGAAAAAAAATACCCCTTGTAATTCGTGGTCAAGTTGTTGTCACGAAAGAAATAGACATGCACCTCTCATTTATGTATGTGAGAAGGTCTACAAACTAAAATTGTTGTTGTTGTTCCCCCCAGGGGATCCACAACTCTTTTGTGGATATGTGCGTAGCGAGCACGGGACCCCGAGCTGATGTGGCCTTCCTTCCTTTCCGGGCTGCATACCTTCCCTTTCCGCATCCTTCCCCATCCCCTCTCTTCGCCTCCCCCCCCCTCACCTCTGGCTCTTTCCTTTCCTTTCTCCCCCTCTGGGGGTCTGGTTTGTGCCTACGTCCGGAGACGGACGCTTGTAAATGTACCACATTCTTCGCCTTCCTTGCTTGTAAGTCTTCATCCTTCCTTTGTCTTTCTCTTTTCCTTACCTCTTCTCTCTACCCTTTTCTCCGCTGCGGCGTTTGAGACCTCTTCTTTCCTTTCCCTTTCTCTTTCTTCCTCCCTGTGCGTGTCTGAAGGCCGACCCACGCACTTCCATGCGTAGCCGGTGACGGGGTAACGCGTAATTCCCCGCCCTGGGTAGACAGGTAGGACACGTACGTACCCCCTGGTAACGGCCAGGCCCAGGGAGGGGTGATTACCCGAGCTGATACCTTCCGAAAGTGCCGATTGGTCCCTCCGTCCGTTTGTCGGGAGGTGTGACCTGAGGTGTGAACAATCACCTAAGGCGGGAGTGCCCTCAGAGAGGGCCCCCACAAGGGAGGAGCGCGCCATCGGAGACGCCGGTAATCATGGGGGATTCTTCCGCAATGGTTTCCTCACCTTCCACTATGTCTGCTCACAAACGTAAGTTCACTGAGTCTCAACCACAGTCAGTTCTTCCATCGTTGCCACAGTTCCTTGTTGTTTCTCGGTCTGACGAAGGTCACGACTTCTCCACGGTCAACCCTTTCATTATTCAGAAAGGTGTCGACGCAATTGCAGGTCCTGTAAAGTCTTGTTCCAGATTACGGAATGGCACCCTGTTGTGCCCTCCAGGCACAAAAATTGCTGCGTACCTCACTACTACACACTTTCCCTGTCCGGGTGGAACCGCACCGTACCTTAAATTCCTCGCGTGGAGTCGTTTATACTCGCTCCCTCGATGGACTGTCTGACGACGAAATTCAGCACTACCTGTCTGACCAGGGCGTAACGGCTGTTCATAGGGTTATGAAAAGGGTTGACACGAACATCATTCCAACCCGCACTGTCTTCTTGACATTTGACAAAGTTCAACTCCCATCGAAAATCAAAGCAGGCTATGAGATAATTTCCGTTCGCCCTTACGTCCCAAACCCTACGCGTTGCTATCGGTGCCAGCGGTTCAATCACACCAGCCAGTCCTGTTCCAATCCGGCCAAATGTGTTACGTGTGGCAGGGATGCCCATGAGGGTGCTTGTCCACCTCCATCCCCTCGCTGCATCAACTGTATGGGTGACCACGCCGCTTCCTCTCGAGATTGTCCCGTTTTTAAGGACGAAAAGCTCATCCAGGAAATTAGGTTGAAGGAAAAGGTGTCGACCTTTGCTGCTCGAAAATTATTCGCCAGTCGACAGCCCACCGTGCCTCAGAAAGGAAAATACAGCACTGTCCTTGCTTCTCCTCGGCCAACAAAGGAGGCGGCCACGCAGACTTGCGACCTCACCTTTAGTGCCACGGTCGTCAGATCGGCCAGCGCAAAGATCGCCCGTTCAACCTCACCACTTTCGCCTGCCTACTCTCTGGCTCACCCTTCGTCGAGTTCTGCTAAATCTCGAGCCCAAAAGTCAGACACCAAGACTTCGAAAAAAGAGCATACTCGTGAGGAGTTTTTACGTACGGCAACTTCCCAACCATCGGTTCCTCCTTCCTCTAAACATACTTCCAAGAAGGCTACAAAGAAACCCAGTTCCTCTCCTTCTCCTCCAAGGCGTGTCCCATCTACAGCACCACCTGGCGGAAATCGCCCTCGGCCGTCTTCTGTGTCGCCGAGGCGCACTGCTGGCGGCCGATCAACCGGCCGGTCGCTGGTGGCAGGAGCTGCTCCTGACGAACCTATGGATCAGGATCTTCTGCCTTCGGCTGAATGCCATTCCATGCTGTCGGTCGCAAGCTCAGAGCAGTCGTTGAGTTGACAGCGACCTTGGTCACATTCCTCCATTTTCTGTTCACCCTATGTCCATTATCCACTGGAATATCCGCGGTATTCGAGCCAATCGGGATGAATTGTCGATCCTCTTACAATCCTACTCGCCGGTCATCTTCTGTCTTCAGGAAACAAAGCTGCGTCCCCATGACCGCTTTGTTCTCCCTCATTTTCAGTCCGTCCGATATGATCTCCCCTCTGTTGAAGGCACTCCAGCACATGGAGGACTCATGATTCTTCTCCATGAAACTCTCCATTATCACCCAATCTATTTAAACACTTCCTTCCAAGCTGTCGCCGTCCGTCTTTCCCTTTCCGGATACACGTTCTCTCTTTGTACTGTACACATTCCATCGTCCACACCAATGGCACGAGCTGATCTCCTTCATCTTCTTGGTCAGCTTCCACCCCCATATTTGCTGGTTGGGGACTTCTATGCCCACCACCCGCTTTGGGGATCTCCACATCCTTGTCCACGTGGCTCACTATTGCTAGACGTCTTCCACCAAGCAGATCTAGTTTGCCTCAACACTGGGGTCCCTACATTTTTGTCTGCATCCACGACAAATTTATCTCATTTGGACCTTGCGGTCGGTACTGTTCCGCTAGCTCGGCGCTTCGAATGGTTCGCCCTTGATGATACACACTCGAGTGACCACTTTCCATGTGTCCTTAGACTGCAGCCTCAACAGCCATATATGCGCCCGCGACGCTGGAAGTTTGCCCAAGCCGATTGGACACTTTTTTCATCTCTAGCGACATTCGATGACCGTCACTTTCCCAGCGTCGACGATGAGGTCACACATATTACCGACGTTATTCTTACAGCTGCGGAACATTCAATACCACGCACCTCCGAATTGCCCCGGCGCCCCCTAGTTCCTTGGTGGAACGAGGCATGCCGTGATGCACTACGTGAGCGGCGACGTGCTCTCCGCGTTTTCCGCCACCATCCTACTTTGGCCAACTGTATCCGCTATAAGCAGCTCCGAGCGCGATGCCGTCGTGTCATCCGTGATAGCAAGAAGGCAAGCTGGAAATTCTTTATTAGCTCATTTAACGCCTTCACTCCCTCCTCGGAAGTTTGGAGTCGGCTTCGACGGTTCTCAGGCACGCCTAGTTTCTCCCCGGTCTCTGGGCTCACTGTCGCGCATGACACATTAGTGGACCCCGTCGCAATTTCTAACTCGTTGGGTCAGCACTTTGCTGAGATTTCGAGCTCTTCAAATTACCCGCCAGCGTTTCTCCCGAAGAAACGTGCGGCGGAAGTGCGACCTCTTGCTTTCTCCTCTCAAAATCGCGAAAGCTACAATACTGTTTTCTCGTTGCGGGAACTCCAACATGCACTCTCTTCTTCTCGCTCCTCCGCCCCAGGACCGGATGGTATCCACGTCCAAATGTTGCTGCATTTATCAACCCATAGTCTGCGTTACCTCCTTCGCCTTTATAATCGAATTTGGACCGACAGTACTTTTCCCAGACGATGGCGGGAAGCTATCGTCGTTCCTGTTCCGAAACCTGGAAAGGACAAACATCTCCCCTCTAGCTATCGCCCCATTTCTCTCACGAGTAGTGTCTGTAAGGTTTTGGAGCGTATGGTGAATTACCGTTTAGCGTGGTGGCTGGAATCCCGCAGTCTTTTAACACCTGCCCAATGCGGATTCCGAAAGCATCGTTCTGCAGTTGACCATCTTGTTGCTCTCTCCACTTATATCGTGAACAATTTTCTCCGGAAACGCCAAACGGTAGCAATATTTTTTGATCTGGAGAGAGCATACGATACCTGTTGGAGGACAGGCATCCTCCGCACACTGTTCTCTTGGGGCTTTCGAGGCCGGCTGCCCCTTTTTCTTCGCGAATTTATGGCAGAGCGCACATTTAGGGTGCGGGTGAACACTACTCTCTCCCGCACTTTCTCCCAAGAAAACGGGGTACCCCAGGGCTCCGTGCTGCGTGTTGTACTGTTTGCCATCGCTATAAATCCAATTATGGATTGTCTCCTTCCTTATGTCTCGGGCTCCCTCTTTGTGGACGATTTTGCGATCTACTACAGCTCTCAACGGACCAGCCTTCTTGAACGACGTCTTCAAGGATGTCTCGATCGCCTCCACTCTTGGAGCATCGAAACCGGCTTCCGTTTCTCTCCCAGTAAGACCGTTTGTGTTAATTTTTGGCGACGTAAGGAGTTTCTTCCGCCCTCCTTACATCTAGGTCCTGTCAACCTTCCGTTTTCAGACGTCGCTAAATTCTTGGGTCTTATGTTTGACAGGAAACTGTGCTGGTCCTCCCACGTTTCCTATCTTTCGGCTCGCTGTCTGCGATCGCTTAACACCCTCCGTGTCCTGAATGGTACCTCCTGGGGAGCGGACCGAGTGGTCCTTCTCCGCCTCTATCGCGCCTTAGTGCGCTCGAAATTGGATTATGGAAGCATAGTCTACTCCTCTGCTCGGCCGTCTATTCTTCGGCGTCTCGACTCTCTCCACCACCGTGGATTACGTTTAGTGTCTGGAGCTTTTTACACTAGCCCTGTGGAAAGCCTTTATGCTGAGACTGCTGAACCTCCGCTGTCCAATCGGCGAGCAGTCCTTCTGAGTCGATATGCTAGCCATCTGTTTTCCATGCCTGCTAATCCAGCCCATGACCTTTTTTTCGACGCCTCCTTTGATGTAGGGTATGCAGGCCGCTCCTCCTCCTTACTACCCCCGGGAGTCCGCTTCCGTCAACTGCTCCATTCTCTTTCCTTCCGCTTTCCTAAAACCTTCTTGACAACTTGGGGTACAGCACCGCCTTGGCTCCGTCCCCGGATCTGCCTGCTCCGTGACCTTTGTCGATTTCCCAAGGATGGTACCCCTACACTTGTTTATCGTCGGGCATTTGCTGCTCTATGTGCACAAATGACGGACGCCACATTTATTTACACCGACGGCTCGAAAACATCGTTAGGTGTAGGGAGTGCCTATATTGTTGGCGACACCCCAAATCCATTTCGGCTTCCCGACCAGTGTTCGGTGTATACTGCGGAGCTTTACGCTGTTCTCCAGGCTGTCCACTACATCCGCCGCCATCGGCGGATACAGTACGTTATCTGCTCAGATTCTCTCAGCTCTCTCCTCAGTCTCCAAGCTCTTTATCCTGTGCACCCTCTGGTGCACCGGATTCAGGACTGTCTGCGCTTGCTCCACCTGGGGGGCGTCTCAGTGGCGTTCCTCTGGCTCCCGGGACACGTTGGTATCTATGGAAATGAGGCGGCCGATATTGCAGCCAAGGCTGCAGTCTCTCTTCCTCGGCCAGCTATTCCATCGATTCCTTTCTGCGATCTACGGAGCGTTTTATGTCGTCGTGTTGTTCATTTATGGCACGCGCATTGGTCAACACTTCCCAATAATAAATTGCGGGAAGTGAAAGCTCTTCCTTGCGCTTGGACTTCTTCCTCCCGAACGCGTCGTCGGGAGGAGGTAATTTTAACTAGACTCCAGATAGGGCACTTTTTTAGCCATCGACATCTTTTAAGCGGCGATCCTCCCCCACTCTGTCCCCACTGCTCTCAGCTGTGGACGGTAAGACACCTTTTAATTGAATGCCCCTATTTTAATCCGTTACGCGCCCGTCTACAGCTATCGCCTGATGTATCGTCGATTTTAGCAGATGACACGCGCTCAGCCGACCGCGTTCTCCAGTTTATTAGTGCTAGTGAAATGACGTCAGTCATTTGAAGCTTTTTTTGGGGACAACCAACCCCTTTCTGTAGTGGATTTTTACGCCTTCCTTCTACTTTTAGTTTCTCCAATTTTATGACTTTGTTCCCATTGCTGCTGGTTTTCAATTTCGGTTTTTTTACTGTTTCCTAAGTCACAGACTGGGCGCTAATGAACATAGCAGTTTTGCGCCCTAAAACCAAACAAAAAAAAACTAAAATTGTTGTTAACAGTTTTTCATGTTGCTGAGCTACAGTCATAGAATAATTTTAAATGAACACACCGCCATTTGACTGTGTTAATTTTTATTTAATTACGACCCAGGTTTCGGCCTTTTATGGCATTTTCAAGTGACTGAGTCTATGTCATTATAATTACGTGTTAATGACATAAACATTATGTGTTAACAACATAAATCCACTCACTTGAAAATGGCATAAAAGGCCGAAACCTGGGTCGTAATTAAATAAAGAACAATACACTCAAATGGCGGCGTGTTAATTTAAAAATTACAGACTTCAAGAAGAATATAATAATTCCAATCCCAAAGAAAGCAGGTGTTGACAGATGTGAAAATTACCGAACTATCAGTTTAATAAGTCACAGCTGCAAAATACTAACGCGAATTCTTTACAGACGAATGGAAAAACTGGTAGAAGCTGACCTCGGTGAAGATCAGTTTGGATTCCGTAGAAATGTTGGAACACGTGAGGCAATACTAACCTTACGACTTAAGAAAGATTAAGAAAAGGCAAATCTACGTTTCTAGCATTTGTAGACTTAGAGAAAGCTTTTGACAACGTTAACTGGAATACTCTCTTTCAAATTCTGAAGGTGGCAGGGGTAAAATACAAGGAGCGAAAGGCTATTTACAATTTGTACAGAAACCAGATGGCAGTTACAAGAATCGAGAGGCATGAAAGGGAAGCAGTGGTTGGGAAAGGAGTGAGACAGGGTTGTAGCCTCTCCCCGATGTTATTCAATCTGTATATTGAGCAAGCAGTAAAGGAAACAAAAGAAAAATTCGGAGTAGGTATTAAAATTCATGGAGAAGAAGTAAAAACTTTGAGGTTCGCCGATGACATTGTAATTCTGTCAGAGACAGCAAAGGACTTTGAAGAGCAGTTGAATGGAATGGACAGTGTCTTTAAAGGAGGATATAAGATGAACATCAACAAAAGCAAAACGAGGATAATTGAATGTAGTCAAATTAAGTCGGGTGATGCTGAGGGGATTAGATTAGGAAATGAGACACTTAAAGTAGTAAAGGAGTTTTGCTATTTGGGGAGCAAAATAACTGATGATGGTCGAAGTAGAGAGGATATAAAATGTAGACTGGCAATGGCAAGGAAATCGTTTCTGAAGAAGAGAAATTTGTTAACATCGAGTATAGATTTAAGTGTCAGGAAGTCATTTCTGAAAGTATTTGTATGGAGTGTAGCCATGTATGGAAGTGAAACATGGACGATAAATAGTTTGGACAAGAAGAGAATAGAAGCTTTCGAAATGTGGTGCTACAGAAAAATGCTGAAGATAAGGTGGGTAGATCACGTAACTAATGAGGAGGTATTGAATAGGATTGGGGAGAAGAGAACTTTGTGGCACGACTTGACTAGAAGAAGGGATCGGTTGGTAGGACATGTTTTGAGGCATCAAGGGATCACAAATTTAGCATTGGAGGGCAGCGTGGAGGGTAAAAATCGTAGAGGGAGACCAAGAGATGAATACACTAAGCAGATTCAGAAGGATGTAGGTTGCAGTAGGTACTGGGAGATGAAGAAGCTTGCACAGGATAGAGTAGCATGGAGAGCTGCATCAAACCAGTCTCAGGACTGAAGACCACAACAACAAACAACAGTTGTTGTCGTTGCGTGTCGATTAACTTCGTACTCACAGCAACACCTCTCGGAAATTAAGACCTACTCCTCCTCCTCTTCTTTCTCACATTACCACGTCCTCCTGTATCACTGTCAATAACACCGTCTAATCCGGACATGTACTGATCCACCTCAGTTCCTAAATTTCAACCAGACAGCAGTCGTACACTGGCCTCTCTTTCCTCACCTCAAGTTCCAGTATGCCGACAACACTGTCTTCCGTGCTCTTCAATGTATCCTGTAGTCGTCTCAACGAACATTGGCTCGCCGCTCAAAACTTCAAACTCTTGTGGGATGCATTAGGTTTAGCCCAGGATGGTAACATCATTCAATATATCGTGTCTATGATGGAACACCACTCACGCCTTTCTTCCACCTATTTAAATATTTACGTATTATTTAAATATACACACCAAGAAAAGTTTTGCATCACCTCGGTTCCGAGAGTTCCGGAACCTGTACAGAAACATGGAATAGAGATCAACATAATCATCACTTCGGCCCCTTTTGTTGCTCATGAAAAACATACATTGCATGTTGTACCACCATACAATGAAACCTTCAGAGATGGGGGTTAAGATTGCTGTACACACCGGTATCTCTAATACTCGGTAGGACGTCCTCTTGCATTGATTCATGCCTGTATTCCTCGTGGCTTACTATCCACAAGTTCATCAAGGCACTGTTGATCCAGATTGTCCCACTGCTAGACGGCGATTCGACGTAGATCACTGAGAGTGGTTGGTGGGTCACGTCGTCCGTAAACAGCCCTTTCCAATCTATCCCAGGCATGTTCGATAGGGTTCATGTCTGGAGAACATGCTGGCCACTCTAGTCGAGCGATGTCATTATCCTGAAGGAAGTCATGCGCAAGATGTGCACGATGGTGGCGTTAATGGTCGTCCATGTAGACGAATGCCTCGCCAATACACCGCCGATATTGTGGCTCAAATGGCTCTGAGCACTATGCAACTTCTGAGGTCATCAGTCGCCTATAACTTAGAACTAATTAAACCTAACTAACTTAAGGACATCACACACATCCATGCCCGAGGCAGGATTCGAACCTGCGACCGTAGCGGTCGCTCGGCTCCAGACTGTAGTGCCTAGAACCGCACGGCCACTTCGGCCGGCCGATATGGTGGCACTATCGGTAGGAGAATAGCATTCACGTATTGTACAGCCGTTACGGCTCCTTCCATGAGCACCATCGGTGTACGTCGGCCCCACATAATGCCACCCCGGAACAGCAGGGAACCTCCACCTTGCTGCACTCGCTCGAAAGTGTGTGTAAGGCGTTCAGCCAGACCGGGTTGCCTCCAAACACGTCTCCGGCGATTGTCTGGTTGGAGGCATATTTGGCTCTCATCGGTGAAGAGAACGTACTGCCAATCCTGAGCGGTCCATTCGGCATGTGTTGGGCCCATCGGTACTGCGCTGCATGGTGTCGTGGTTGCAAAGGTGGACCTTGCTATGGACGTCAGGAGTATAGGCGGTGAAGTTGCGCATCATGCAGTCTGTTGCGCACAGTTTGAGTCGTTAAACGACATCCTGTGGCTGCACAAAAAAGCTGCTGTCAGGGTTCCTCCGAGTCATAATACTTACGTAGCGGTCATCCACTGCAGTAGTAGCCCTTGGCCGGCCTGAGCGAGGCATGTCTTCAACAGTTCCTGTATGTCTGTATCTCCTCCATGTCCGAACAACATCGCTTTGGTTCACTCCGAGACGCCTGGACACTTCCCTTGTTGAGAGCCCTTACTGGCACAAAGTAACAATGCAGACGCGATCGAACGGCGTTATTGACCGTCTAGGGGTGGTTGAACGACAACAACACGAGCCGTGTACCTTCTTCCAGGTGGAATGACTAGAACTGATCGGCTGTCGGACTTCCTCCGTCTAATAGGCGCTGCTCATACTTGGTTGATTGCATCTTTGGGCGGGTTCAGTAACATTTCTGAACAGTCAAAGGGGCTATGTCTGTGATATAATATTCACAGTCAACGTCTACCTTCAGGAGTTCTGGAAACCGGGGTGATGCAAAACTTTTTTGATGTGTGTATTTCAGTCAGCGAGGAGCTGGGAGTAGCAAAAATGTAACACGTCACCCACAAAATAATGCCAAAGCACAGTATGAAATGCGTGCGTTAATAAAACAGACAGACTAAAATTTCAGTTATTTCAAGGAAAGACAACGTGAAATTCAGGCATCGCTAGAAAAAACAGAACGAAAGATTTTAGTTAACTTTTGTGCCAAAGAAGGAAATCACTAAGTCCGCAGCTCGTGGTCGTGCGGTACCGTTCTCGCTTCACGCGCCCGGGTTCCCGGGTTCGATTCCCGGCGGGGTCAGGGATTTTCTCTGCCTCGTGATGACTGTGTTTTGTGTGATGTCCTTTGGTTAGTTAGGTGTAAGTAGTTCTAAGTTCTAGAGGACTGATGACCATAGATGTTAAGTCCCATAGTGCTCAGAGCCATTTCCAAGGAAACCACTAAACATTTAACCAAGAAATGAATTTAGCAATTCAGGACAACCGGTAGGCAATTATAAAATAACATGAAAAACCTGGTTTACTTAAACCAGTGAAATATTACTAAAACGCCTTTAATAAAATGCAAATGACTAATTTTACTTTTGTAAAAGAAAGGAAAAATAAAATTTATAGAGCAGAAACAGTTAACAATGTACCTAGCATGAGTTTAAATTGCGATTAGTCACGCTAGTTCCATAAGAGAATGCATAAATAAAATTTGAACAACACTATTCCTGTATTCATTATTTTGCTGTATTGTTGATGATTAAAGTATGTAATAAAGCTTTTCCTAAACGTCCAACTGGCTGACTGTAGTATAGGTTGTCAGTTTCTGTATGTATCCGATTTCGTGAGCACTTGCATTGTACTCCTCTGGATAACGGTTGTCGTGATTTTTTGCTACTCGGAAGCCGAGCGGTCTAAGGCGCTGCAGTCATGGACTGTGCGGCTGGTCCCGGCGGAGGTTAGAGTCCTTCTTTGGGCATGGGTGTGTGTGTTTGTCCTTAGGATAATTTAGGTTAAGTAGTGTGTAAGCTTAGGGACTGATGACCTTAGCATTTAAGTCCCGTAAGATTTCACACACATTTGAACATTTGATTTTGATGACTGTGCACACGTCGCTGTGCACAAGTTCGGGCACTGAAGGGGTTGAAAAACGGTGTTGGTTCGATGACTTCCGTGGGTCTGGAGAAAATTATTCGGAAATTCGAGAAGATGGAGTCTTTTCGCGTGCAACCTGGTAGAGGGAGGAAACGAATTGATTCGACGACAGTAGAAGCAATGGCCACAGCAATGCTGGAGGAGACGAGTGGTGGTGTGCAAACGTGTAGTGCACGGAGAATTGCCCGAACATTGGACATACCCATGAGCATGGTGCGTAAAATCCTACGAAACATCCTTCTTTGCAATCTATTCAAAATTACCCATGTTGACCTGCCAGCAAGAGATACCTTTGCTTGAGAACTTCTTGCTCACATGGAAGTGGACAATGACTGGCCGTGGAAGATTTTGTGGACAGACAAAGCCCGCTTCCATGTGACAGGATATGTCAATACACAGAATTGTCGAATATGGGCAACGGAAAATCCTGACGCAAATCAACCAGTACCATTTCATCCTGAAAAGGTCGCTGTGTGGTGCGGGTTTACGGCATCATTTATCATAGCACCATATTTTTTCGAAGAGACAGGTGCTTCCGGTCCTGTTACCTGTACTGTCACTGGTAAGCGGTATGAGTGTCTTTTGCGCAGCTACGTCATTCTTACTCTCCAACAGCGTAGATATGTGGATGGGATCATTTTTATACAAGATGGCGCACCTCCGCACATTGTAAATCCAGTTAAGCAGCTTCTGAAGCGCCATTTCGGAAATGCTAGAATTATCAGCCGCCATTTCCCTACATCTTGGCCATCCCGATCACCTGATCTTAATACGTGTGACTTCTTGCTGCTGGGCTATCTGAAGTATGTTCAGTGTTCCTCTCGGAAACTTAGCCGCATTGAAGGCACGCATTGCGCAACACATTCTGAATGTGACCCCGGAAACACTTCGATCAGCGGAACATGCTGTTTCTCGATTTCAACTTGTTGCAGAAAACGGTGGACAGCATATTGAACATGTTTTGCACCAGTCACACTGAAATTAACAATCCGATTTGATTTTGATTCATGCTTTTTATGCAGTTTTTGGCCTTAGGACAATTAAAAACCGATTTTTCCCATCCGATGTGATATGGTGGATGGGCTTACGTATCTAACAGTATGACACCTGTATACCCATGCAAACTGAGCGGTAGATTTTTTTAACCTCAAACGTACATCTTAGACATTGTTGTATGATTCATTTGCCATTTCTAATCGACCATTATTAAATTATGATGCTTACAGTGCCATCTATTGCTACATTTTCTAACTATTTATTTTTCTTCTGCCATAAGTTTTCCCCCTTCTCCGGTAATATTCCGTTGCGATTTGACGTCATTCTGACCAGTGGCGTTATTTCTATAGCGGTCTGAAAGTTTAACTTTAATTATAATCACGTGGTAGATCGAGCTTGTGCGGCCGTCCCGTGGCCGCAGCCATGATTGCCAGGCGAACCTTGACTCCCGCTGCCCAGCCAGCCGGTGGAGCAGCACCGGGGTCCGCTGGGGTCAACGGTGCCCTGCCAGAACCCGAATCCGGCCGGGCGCCCGTGGGGCTCGGCTGGTCGCCAAGTCGCGCGCCCATTAGGCATCACACTGGTAGCGGGCGCCGAACAAAATCACTGTGTGCCGTTTGCACATAACCTTTTACTTCGCACCTCCGGCGTCGCTCGTACATTAAAATACAGGAACAAGACGGTTACTTAAATCTTGTAATTTTTAAATCAAGTTATTGTTACGTGCTTGTAGAAAACTCTGTCCCTTACGATCCAGAAAAAGTAGTTAATTATATTAAAGGGCTCCTACTATTATCGAATTTTGTAATACACCGTGAGGAAATGGCAAGTATTTAAAAGTTTTTGGTGACACACACGGAAATTGCGTGGTTAGGTCACGGCAGATCGGCTCTCCCAGTGTACAAACTTTATCTTTCTCAGCAGGTACACATTTTCCAAGGAAAATTCTGGCTTCAAACTGGCTTATTTGACAGACATTTTGTTGAAAATAAGCGGTTTAAATTTATTACTTCAGAGACAGAACACAAACTTGTGTAAAGAGCAAGAGTGTATCGAAACGTTCTTTCAGTTTGGGAATCAGTTTAAATTCAAATGAAATTGAGTGCCTCGATACCCTTCAAAGTTTCCTAGTAGAAATTCATCTAACTTCGAACGAAAATGTCAAGAACATGATGAAGTAACGTGATGAAGGGATTTGAAAAAGCTTTTGAAGACTATTTCCCCGCTGTGTCTAATTATGACAACTGGATTCGCAATCGCTTGGAAGAGACAATGATTCTGGAAGGCACATCAAGTGTAAATTAAAACGAGCAGCACTTGAAACTTCCAGTGACTAAGTCAAAGAAATTAAATCTTTGCCACCGCTAAGTTTCTTGTTCAGCTTACAGGCGGAGTTTCCTGCGCTGTCAAAAAAAGCGGTGATGAATGTATGACCTGTGTCGACCACATATCTGCGCGAAAAGATATTTCCTTCTTACACTTATATAAAAGAAAAATACCGAGGCAAACTTCTCAGGGAAAGTAATCTGAGACTGTCCTTAGCTTCTGTTCCCGATTTCGAACTTATGCGACATGAAAACTATACGGATCCCCGTCACCGAATTCCAAAGAAGGATTCATCAATTTAATTCCATAATGAAAACTAATATGTTAACAGAAAAGTGTACAATACTTTAATACTGCATACTAGAACTACCTATTGTTCAAAAGTCTTCATCAGCCCTTTCAATGTCGTAATACTGAAGTGTAATGGGTTATGCAAGCATTAGAGCTATTAAATCGCTTTTTGGAATTGAGTTACTTCTGTGTTACAGTAAGTAAACTTTATAAGGTGGGCCGGCCGCTGGTGGCTGAGCGGTTCTGGCGCTACAGTCTGGAACCGCGCGACCGCTACGGTCGCAGGTTCGAATCCTGCCTCGGGCATGGATGAGAGTGTTGTCCTTAGGTTAGTTAGGTTTAAGTAGTTCTAAGTTCTAGGGGACTTATGACCTCGGTAGTTGAGTCCCATAGTGCTCAGAGCCCTTTGAACCATTTTTAGCCTTTATAAGGTGGCAGTCCGCACACATCATATTTTTGTGGAAGGATGTCACAGGTCGATAACGTTTAGGAACCACTGCTCTCTGATACATGTAAAATTATCCACATAACATCACAATCGCACGATACAGTAACTAAATTACGTGTTGGATGCAAATATATTTGTTACAATTAAACGTTAAATAATAAAGGAACACAAACTGCAGACAAGAAAGACGTGTCAAGTTTATTGCAATCCTTCTTGCTTCAGCTTGTAATGCTGTAATGACTTTCAAAAAAAATGGTTCAAATGGCTCTGAGCACTATGGGACTTAAAATCTGTGGTCATCAGTCCCCTAGAACTTAGAACTACTTAAACCTAACTAACCTAAGGACATCACACACATCCATGCCCGAGGCAGGATTCGAAATGCCCGAGGCAGGATTCGAACTTGCGACCGTAGCGGTCGCGCGGTTCCAGACTTAAGTGCCTAGAACCGCTCGGCCGCAAGGGCCGGCTGTAATGACTTTCTGGATCAATTTGCTCCTGGAACAAGCAATTAAGACGTTAAAGATTATGATAATGAAATAGGATGTAATGTAAATGTATCTCAAACTTACAATGGCATTACAGTGTACCATGAGCGGGTCACTCACATTTTCCGTAGGAATTCCATTACTTTTATCCGTAATGACAGTGCAGCTACACTAAATACACTCCCGCAAGGGTAGTGTTTCCGAATATTTCTGAGGCGTTACCCCTGAGTGCAATCAGATATTACCTAGCACCCCACACCACTAATGTCATTGACGTCAGCGCCTAATTAAATTTTAGAATGAAAAAAAAAAATCCGTTCGACAACTTTTATTTTTAGAAAGACGAAAGATAGTCTGTAGGTGTTTTATAATATAATGAACTATAATGGTTCTGCTTATTTCTAACAACCTTTTTTATAGAATGATGGAACATTTATCAGTGCATCGCGAGTGCTACCTATAACTCCCCTTCATAAAAGAAAGCCAACTGTCCACATTCAGGATAGACACCTGTTACAGAATATGTTTCCTCTGCACCACTCCTTTCCCTAGCGAGTCTTACTTTACTTATACACTACCCCCCTCCCCCCCCCCCCCACCACCACCACCATTTAAAAAGGACCGAATTAAAATGCATGTACTATACTTACTGTTTGTAAATTACTTTATTGCTGCACTTCTTACTTCTGAACTGGTAAGAACTGAGGCTGACAAAGCTTTATGTATGACAACTACTTCCAATAATAATAAAACTGTTAAGTCCTTGCAGCAATTTATTAACCATTACGTAGCCACTGTTGTGTCGTCAATTAGACGGACCATCCCTTGCCAAATGCCTAATGAATCAATTTGTGGTTCACTGTGGGAACTAGTTACTACTGGTAGAAGGCATTTTCATGAGGTATCAAACCATATGTGATGTATATGTATCAGTTTTCTTGTCACAGGTGCATGGCACAAGTAAAATGTTTGTGCGTAGTAAATGGCTATTGGGAGGAAGATGATGTTCATACATTCGTTTCATAAGTTTTAAGCTCAACCAAATTGTGTCAAGGGGTGATGCTCGTATCTGAGAAAGGATAGATAAGGACTAGAAAGTTAGTAATCAGTATTAAAGTCTTACGATATAGTGATAATAATGATGATCTTTTAGAAAATAATTTAGTTTCATAACCGTAATAAAATCAAATTCTTTGTCTTTTATCCCTTAGAAAATTTTATTTTACCCCTCAGTGGGTAATTACCCCCAGGCTGGGAACAACTGCACTATTGCCTGGTGTATATAGAACTTCTCGTGCCACTTGCCACAGTTTGGGATCAGTTGTTGCTCTTGACATCCACGACTCCAGGACCGTTTGTCCCTCATCTGGTTTTCCCATGAACAATTTGTCGACAGTTTCCTTCTCTTCCGTCCACACATCCGCAACGTGCTGCGGCATAAACTTCCTTTCTCTCACTTATCGATAGTATGATTTAGATGGCGTGCTTGAGATACTAGATATAATTCAAGCAAATGCACTGACTTTATTACCAGTTTTTTGCTTGAAAGGTCTAGTGCGCTTGCTTTCAGCAATGCTGTTTCCCGCAAATGTTTGACAATATCGAGGCACGCTGTTTTTTCTAAATTGATCTCTTGTCCAGTTCTGGGTCTTTAAAATATTTAACCAAAATATAAATTTTATTTATTTGTAACTGCTTTTTTAATATCAGTGTTCCTATATCTGATACAGTGATACCACAAACAACTGCAGGGTCGAACTACTGACAATTTGAGTAATCATGGTAGCATCTTGAAATACTTCGAGAAACTGAATTATTCTGTCACCCACCTGTTAATCCCAGTTTCCAAACAAGGGTATTTCCCCGTATTCACGCAAAATTTAAGCTATTTGCTCATGCTGCATAAACACGGATATTACCATGATACACAACGTAATCCGGCGAGTATTAAAGTGCTGCTTTAATGTAAACTACAGCCGCGAGCCTTTCACATGGCAATTCCTTTTTAAGTAAGTTAAAGGCACCTGAACGATTGGTGAACATTGGGACAATATTCCTGCAATCATTTAGCCTTAATTGTGTAGCTTAGAACAGTTCTGAGGGAGTGGTTGTTGTACGAAAGGCGTCAATGGTTCTCTAATGCCTTTCTCATATTTACCCCCTGATCGGTAACTAACATAACCCTCAAGAGATGGCTTGTAAGTACCCATAACTTGCTCATGTCAGTTAAAATTTCATTTGTGTCACTATTCTCCATAGTTGACTACAGAACTATTTGTGATCGTGTTTCCAAGTTCCTGTTATTGACAATTTGTGAACAGTGACAAGGGGAGGGACGGAAATGGAGGCACCCTAGCGCATCACTACGAGACTGCCAAGCCAGAAGGAAAAAGATGACCACAGCATTTACGAAAAGACTATGTAATATCAGTATGGCCTTATTTTGAAGTTGTTTTTGTAATGCCATTTTGCTTGAAGATGTGGTGTACCTCGAAACATGTAGCTAAATAAATAAGTTATACAATAGTTGACGAAGTTTGTGACGTAGCGGTAATTTATAAACAAATCCTTTACATATGTCTTGAGACAGTCACGGTCGAAAAATAGTCAAAATCGCTTCAAATTCTACATTATTGTGTTACTTGCATTATTTTACTTTACGAGTTATTTTTCTTTACAGATGGTCAAGAATGCCCTGTTCCTAGCAGATTCAGAAAGCAGATCCGCTCGTCTTTGGCCAGTCATTCCCGCCTTCCCTGAGCTGTATGTTTCCCTGTTGCACCGGGCCCTGTTGACACACGGGCAACAGAAAGGAGCGGTCGGCGGCAGGCGGGCTCGGACGGGTAAATGTGGCGCGGTGCACGCCTATGAATACGAATCTAAACGGGTAAAGACACCCTAATCACTAATATGTAACAGTTGTCGGTAAGCCTCGCAGTTTTCACGCAGTCGTCTTCTGAAACTCCAGAGCTACTAATAAATAACCCTATACATCCGAATGGCCAAGATGCGAACTTATAAGATTCGTCTGAACTACGAAAAGGAAACGATAAGATTTTGTAATGTTTTCTCTTCAGAATAGTCTCTGGAGTCAACTTTAAACGCACCGAATGTGGCAGGATCCCTCCCAGCCACGAGGGGATGTGGGTTTCTGCACTTTCAGAGAATTGTTCAATGAAAATGCCGGAATGGGTCTCTTAAGGACATGATCGATCTCCTCCCCAAATCACCCCTTACTGTCCGTCTCAAATGACTTCATTGTCGACGGAGAAGTAAAATAATCTTCCTTCCTTCGCTCCCTCCTTATAACTCATAACATACGTCCTTTCCCTCAAAAAATACTCTTCATAAGGGTCGTCAACGTCTTGCTTGTATTCTTTGCTCATCTAAATGCTTAGTAACATGCACCATGAGGGTCGTCCTCAATTTTATCGACACATGATGCTCGCGAACTGCAGTAGATGAACTCTGTTGCCGTCTTTGCCCCTATACCCGCATAAAATGTTATCTATAATTGAAATAACACTAAAGTCAAACACGCCCACCTCCCCGCTGCCACATCCTCTGCTTTTATAACAAGACTCCTGGGTAAATTGTTCTGGTTCTCTGCAGCTGACTCCTTCCATTCTGTTTTTCTTTAGGACAGTAATCTAAAAATGGCACGGACTAACTGCTATGTGAGAAAAAATGAGGTTTAGAATAGGGAGGTCAATAATTAATGCTGTTTTTCGAAATAAGTAACTGGAGAAAGTGTACAACTTAACACAGGTTCATTTAGCACTAACAGCAAATGACGCGCAGTTTCATATGAACAAATGCTCCTGCATTGAAATGGAGGTACGTGACGCTGCAGATGGTCATCTGCCCTGGTGTTCCACGTTGTACTCTGTAAAATTGAGAGGCATGGAAAGAGTACAATTTTATAATCATCCAAATAATACTAACGATTACACCACATAAACATTCATACAGTAATCTATACGTTACAAATACTCACTTGATAGCCTACAGGAAGAATACAAGATGGGCTGTCTCAACATTACCACACGCCGCACGAAAACTGACGAAAATGGATTACTTCACGTAGTTTCACATTTATGCTACGTATTTTGCATTAAATATGTACGAATTCGGCGTAGTCTAAACACCATGTTGATTTTTCTGTTCTGGAAACGAATTAAGATAGCTTCAGAGTCAGCTACAGCCAAATAATCGCCCCAGACAAAGTATTAGTCGCCCAAACGTGACGCTCATGCTATGCAACATCTTCTCTAGCCATAATAATGGCTACAGTTCAGTAAAGTTATTCAGGTATCTCACATACAGATCAAAGTACTCATTCGTTATATGATCTTACAGAGCTACCGGATGTTGATTGCTGGGATGTTTCAGATACTCCCGGACTTTTTTTATGGATTTAAAACTGAAAGTTAACTGTCCTCTTTGTTTAACAACTCGAAACGAACTTTTGAGCTATTTGTAATTACTGTAGTGAAGACGCATCTGAATTTAATTTGTGTGTCAACGAGAGTTAACCTTCGTAAGCGCTACGGAAAATAGACTAATGGGACTCAGAAAGAAAAGACGAGTTAGTACTGCAAAAGAGAGAAGTGGAACCAGAGTGTGCAGTGTGATGGAGATCGTCAAGCGAATGATCGACTGTGCAGTGCACATGTTTTTGCGGTTTGTATGATCTGAAATAATTCTGAACCTTCTATTATATGGAACTGGGTACCTAGGAGCGACGGAGAGGCTTCGTCACCGACGTAGCCCGCAGTGGTACACAACCCCACAAAAGGCTACAGCAGTCCACTCACCCCACCGCCGCCACGCACCGAACACAGGGTTATTGTGCGGTTGGGCACCCAATAAATCCCCCCCCCCCCCCCCCCGGCGGAACGTCTCACACCAGACGAGTGTAACCCCAATGTTCGCATGGTAGAGTAATTATGGTGTACACGTATGTGGAGAAAGTGTTTGCGACATAGTGTAACTGAGGCGGAATAAGGGGAACCAGCCCGCAATCGCTGAGGCACGTGGAAAATCGCCATAAAAACCACCCACAATCTGGCCGCCACACAGGAATTCGACACTAATCCGCCGGGTGGATTCGTTCCGGGTTCATGAACATTAAAATATTTGTCCGCTTTTTACTCAAAACTGAATGTACTGTGCTGTGTTATAAAGAGGTTGAATTGAAATTACTATTGCGAACAGCATGTCTCAGTGGACATAAAGACAAAACTGGCGTTCACTGTGCAGGAAACTAAACCACAACTACAATGAGATTTTCACCCTGCAGCGGAGTGTGCGCTGATATGAAACTTACTGGCAGATTAAAACTGTGTGGTTCGCAGGAGAGCTTCTGTAAAGTTTGGAAGGTAGGAGACGAGGTACTGGCAGAAGTAAAGCTGTGAGGACGGGGCGTGAGTCGTGCTTGGGTAGCTCAGCTGGTAGAGCAAAATGGCTCTGAGCACTATGGGACTCCACATCTGAGGTCATCAGTCCCCTAGAACTTAGAACTACTTAAACCTAACTAACCTAAGAACATCACACACATCCATGCCCGAGGCAGGATTCGAACCTGCGACCGTAGCGGTCGCGCGGTTCCAGACTGAAGCGCCTAGAACCACTCGGCCGCGGTTGGTAGAGCACTTGCCCGCGAAAGGCAAAGGTCCCGAGTTCAAGTCTCGCTCCGGCAAACAGTTTTAATCTGCCAGGAAGTTTTAAACCACAACTGTTACTCAAAAACCGCTACCAAAATCAAACCGTGCCCTGCTAAAAAAAAAATTGAAACACCGAAATTACTACTAATGAAATTACTGGAAATAATGCCTGGAATCTGCTCAACGGAAAAGAGATAAGAAACGGAAGAACCAAAAAACATACGAAAAGAATCTCACCTAAGAATTACAGCGTAATCAGCGGCAACAGCACAACATGATCAAACCGGGCCAGCTAAAATATGCTAAAGTAAAACTAAACTGGTGGGAGAAAGCTGGGGATGATTTTCTCATACTAAAAAAACTTCTTACTTGAAACGAAAATACCAATCCGTTCATTATAACGGCAATACTGTATTTTAATCTCTTATTTCACAAGAAAATAAAACTCATAAAAAAAGAAAACGTTTCCTTCTTTACAAAAGTCTTACATGACAGTGCTTTTACGATAGTGCAAACTGAAATGAATTAAAAGACATAAACTGCCGTAAGTCGACTATTCCGCAGACGTCACACGCGACTGCGTCGCTCTCGCAACATGAAAATTTCCACTCATTCTGAAACTATCAGCAAATAAATGTCCAGGCCACCAATATATGTCCACCTTTCAGTATGTAATAATACTCGTCGAGGTTCGAAATCTGCAAAATATTTCTGAATGGAGGTGCTGTTAAGCGAAGCATGGCATCATAGTGTGGCCTGTCGACATATAGTGCGTGGACAAAACTATAGAAATGCCAAAAACACAGCACACTACACCCGGTGGCGCTCGAAACAGCTTCCAGTCGTGTAGATGAAAACAGGTGCTGTACGGATTTCAAGGGAATGTTATACCATTATTTCTGCAAAATAGTGGCAAGTTCAGATAACGATGTTGGAGGAGGAGAGCAATGACTCATCCTTTTCTCCAAAATGCTCAATAATATTGATATCTGGTGTCTGTGGTGGCCAGGTGAGATGTGACAATTCACACTCATGTTCACGAAACCTGTTCCGGACCATGCCAGCTCTGTGAACAGGAGTCCTATCAACTTGGAACACAGCATCACGTTTGGGGAACAAACGTTGTACCATGGAATGGGCCTGGTCAGTCAAAATGGGCGCAATTTATAATGCTTGGCAGCCATGTGATCTTGCAGAGTAACCATGGGGCCCGTGGTACACCACGTTGTACCTGCCCAAATCATCGTCAAACTCCCACCACGTGTCGCTCTTGACAGCAAGAGTCTACATCGTAGTTTGGAACAGCTACACCAGACGTAAGCACGGCCAGAAGATGGAAACAGGCTGAAACAAGACTTATCCGACCAATTTACATTCTTCCGTTGTTCTATAGAACAGTTTTTATATCTCTGGCGTCACGCCGACCGGATTGACCGTGAGGTTCTAGGCGCTTCGGTCTGGAACCGAGCGCCCGCTATGGTCGCAGGTTGGAATCCTGCCTCGGGCATGGATGTGTGTGATGTCATTAGGTTGGTTAGGTTTAATTAGTTCTAAGTTCTAGGCGACTGATGACCTCAGAAGTTAAGTCGCATAGTGCTCAGAGCCATTTCTGGCGTCACTTTTTCCTGTTACGGGCATTTTCATCACTGATATGTGGTATTGGAGTTCTTGCACGCCCCGCAATTCCTACCTAAAGGAGCTTCCTCCATATAGTTTCGGTATCGACGGGGTTTGCGAATGCGACATTCAGTTCTCCAGTCATTTTTGCAGCTGTCGTCTTCTTACTTTTCGTCAGAATGCTCTTCAATGACCGTCTTTCTCGGTCGCTCAAAACATACTTTGGTCCAAGTTGTGACTTGACGGATGATGCCTTATCTCTTTGTTGTGTGTGTGTGTGTGTGTGTGTGTGTGTGTGTGTGTGTGTGTGCGCGTGCGCGCGCGCGCGCGATTTCCTAATGGACCAAACTGCTGAGGCAAGTGGGTACGTAGAGTTACACACTATTTAACTTATGCTAAGAACAACAGACACACCCATGGCCAAGGCAGGACTCGAACTTCCGGCGGGAGAGCCGCGCAATCCGTGACATGGCGCCTCTAACCTCTCGGCTACTCAGCGCCAGCTCTTTGCTGTATAAGGTATAAACCTTCGATACGGTGCCTCTTCAAACACCAAACGTCTGAGCTACGTTGGTTACGGTGGCACCCACCATATGAGTACTGAAACGCCCGCTAAATCACGCAGGGCTCACATGTAATTAGGATTGTGGAAAGGGCCAGGGGAGTTGCGGTCGGATTCATTTCACAATTATAATTTATTATCATTTAGTTCACAAATACACTTTTGAAAGAATTAAATTGGCTTCACGGCTGATGGCCTTCAAACGGATGCTTTAGAATAAGTTCAATTTTGAAAAGACATAACACAGAATTAAATTTACAAATAAGATGAATCGTATACATACATGAGATCAGCGTGCGGAGCAACTGAAGGCCGCCGAATTAAATCTTCAATTCCAAATATACTATGATGATTACTGAAGGCAGAAGGCCACAATGTTTCAAGATGCTAACAGGGCTGATGGCTCACAAGTTGCACAGAAAGAGATAAACAAACGCAATAAGATGGCTGAAGGTTCAAATGGTTCAAATGGCTCTGAGCACTATGGGACTCAACTGCTGAGGTCATTAGTCCCCTAGAACTTAGAACTAGTTAAACCTAACTAACCTAAGGACATCACAAACATCCATGCCCGAGGGAGGATTCGAACCTGCGACCGTAGCGGTCTTGCGGTTCCAGACTGCAGCGCCTTTAACCGCACGGCCACTTCGGCCGGCGATGGCTGAAGGCCACAAAGTTAAATTCTGCAAATTAGGGAAATATATATTGGAACAATCGGTAAAACAATACATTAAAAATTTCCTTTTTTCAACTTCAACGGCGGAAGGCCCACAATAACTTGTAAAATCTTTCAGAGGAAATTACAATAACCTTTCAAGAGCAGAAGGCTATAATGTTTGGACTTGAAGGAAACTCTGAGGACATGTTTCCAGGGCTGAAGGCGCAACTAACCTTTCCAAATTAAACATATAAGATACAGTTAAATTACAACAACATTAACACTGTCAAAAGGATAATTAAGAGAGCGGCACTTAGGAGTCTCCAGTGGAGGTCGGTCTGCCCTCGATCACTTAGGTGAGACAGGTGGTGAGCCCAATTACACTTGACCCGTCGGAACCCAAACATGGGACAGCCACGGACCGACCGACACAACGACTTGCTTGCCATCTATCAGTACGTGAGAACTCGAACACAAAAGGTTACGAACGTGATAAACCACAATGATGTATGTATTAGCTGTCAAAATTACACACCATGTTGGACAGTGACAACAGGTGAGGAAAGAACGCTGCCTGAAATTACGTTAGTGGCCACGACAGGTAACCGGAATACTAACGGCCACAAGGCAAAAAGTTCCGCTGGTACTCTTGTAGTCAATCAATATAGTTGATTTCACCGCATGGCGGCTAAATTTCAGCAATAGAAACACTCAGTGTTGCTCACAGGAAAACCTCCCTAACAGCGAACGACCGAAACCAACCACCACAACACGAATGGACGTGGCTCTGGTAGTTGAAACCACTACTCAACTTTGACGTCCTGGGTCGGTGAACCACGAAGCTCGTAGCGATCGGACAGCTCCACACACGCTCCGACACTGCGCAGGGACCGCCACCTGGTCCAGCCGGCTGCACCGCGCGGAGATAACTTCCCTGGACCGCAGCATCCGACCGACTCGCCTCAGAATGCCGACAACATCTAAAATTGTCGTTAGTGAAAATAGCCCCAAGTACACACACAACCTCACAAACACTTGCACGAACACCTGAATAATACACAACAGTAACTAAGCACGCACAAAGACAAATCGGGAGTCGATGCACACACACACATAGCCGACATATGAACGATCGGCAAGCCAAAAAGCGTCGTCCGGCTGGACGACCGACCGACAATCCACCAAGACCGTGGCCCGGCTGAAGTGATGCGTGGCGGCAATGGTCGGGCGACGCAGATCTCACTGTTGCTCCAACCCGACTGCACTAGTGCCGCATTGCAACTCCCGACTGGCAGGTCCGGACTGCGCTCCAGACGCGTTCCAACTGACTGGCAGACCGGAACTCGCGACCGGAACTCACGAGAGACAACGACCGGGAAGTAATAGTAGTCGAGCAAAGCTACTACGAGAGGGGATATATCGATACGCGCTGCTAGCGCCCCTCACGGTCAGGCAAAGCAGCAACTCAGTTTTTTTTTTCCTTTATTGTAATTTTAATACCTTATACAAAAGGTGGGCCGGCAGCGGCAATATTACGCCGGTCTTCGGCCACAGACATTACAAATAGAAACAAGGATGACACAGAAAAACAATACATAATGATGTACAAAAAACAGTAGACACATGAGTAAAAAACACGGAGCCATTCATAGGTGTAGTAACATAAAAAAAAACGGTCAGCACTGTACACGAACACTGATGATTGAGATGACACACGTGAACGATGGAGCGTGGGCGGTGAAAACTCTGAAGCACTAACACGACGGCACACACACTGAACCAATGGCGATGATCTCTGGTGCTCTAATGTTCACTTGACGTGTGCGAGTCCGGGAACCTGCCAAAAGGGGAAAAGGTGACGGAGGAGGGAGAGGGGAGAGTGTAGATGCCAGTGGCAGAGGAGATGGGAGGGAGAGGAAACAAGGTATGGGGGGGAGGGGAAGCCCAGTGGGAGAAGGGGGGAGGAAGGGAGGAGGGAGAGAGGGGGCCCTAAGGAAAAAACACAGGGTGTGGAAGTGAAGGATCAAAGTTGGTAGGAGGGGTAGATGGAGGGGATGAGGGCATCATCAGGGAGGGGGAGTTGGTGGAAGCCACCTTGGGCGAGGGTATGGAGAGTGGAGCGATAGAGAGCAGGTGGGACGTGGGAATACAGACGCGGCACCGGACGGGGGTGGGATAGGGGGGGAGAGACAAGCGGGTGAGGGGGATCAAGTTTATGGGAGGTGTAGAGGATCCGTATCCGCAGCAACTCAGTGACACCAGTAATTTAAATTAACGTAGTGAGGTGGAGGTATGTTAAAAACAGGGCGTAAAATATGTGATGGCGGGAACACGAGCCACACACAGCTCAAGTAGAAAGAATTTGCTCATGTTCGATATCACTTATCTCCGACATAATGCACTCACAACTGTACAGACTGACACTTGCAGCGTTTTGAGGTCACTGCTCAGGCGCCATTGCTGGTCAACTACAACAGTGTCACCTACAGGTGTTTACTTTGATCTACATTGAGCGTAAATGTAAACCAAAGCGAAGCATGCAGATGGAGCTGCTGTAGTTGACCAGGAATGGACCTGTCAATAACAACAGCGCCACCTAAAAGCTTCCCTTCGATCTACATTTATATTCAAGCATCTTTTTCGCATGGTGTTTCCTTATTTTTTTCTAATCCCTGGACATGGAAACTCATTAATCAGTATCCAAAGTCAAACCAAGTACAAAAGAAATAGGTAACTCTACATGATACATAAAATATTGATGCCAAAGAATCGAAGTGACTTTTTACTAAGTGAATGGCGGATTTTGGAAGATAATAGACAGGATAAATTTCCTGTCCACGTGAGCAAACCACTCAAACCCGTCCGTAAAGAACTGAGTTCCGTATTCAATCAGAATGCCAAATAAAAGTAAAAAGGTTTTCTGTGCCTGACAACGACACCGGAAAAATAAGTTCGTCCTACCGTAAGACAGTGGACTGTATTTGTAATACGTTTCTTAAGCCATATCATAGAGCGATATCACCTTCAGCTTTGAAGCAGCATGTAGTGAAACAGGAACCAACGAACACGTGCACGAGAAGAACACTGACAGAAGAAGAGTAACTCGGCCTCACATCATTGCGAATTCAAAGCGAATTCTCTCAGTAGTCACCCGATTGTCGCCTGCAGTCCAAAAGCCTGCTATGAGACATGTCACATATAAATCTAGACCAGAAAGATACACAAGACAAGCGTATCTACATGCTTTTTTTTGTAGTAAGACAAGGTAGCATCATGTTAATGTACCAATGAAACTAGTCGAGGCGAAACACATACATGTTTCAAGGTGGGGTTATTTAGCTAACCGGTTGAGGTGTAACAGGCTGCTTGAGTGTTCGTCAAACAATGTGCGTACGCCTATAGGTCTGTGAACAAGGCGGTAGTGTCCACAGCATGCTCATCAAGAAGACCGAATTCAGTATTTCGGCCTTCTCTCTGCCACTTCCCGTTTCGGTGCCAGTACGGTCACTGAGTGAGTGAATAGAGCATTTCGAGACGCTTACTGATTTTACGTAAGCCCAAAACCTCTTAGGGTTTTCAGTCAGATCGGTCGTCAAAATATTACTTTCAAACTCATTGAACACTTCTCTCATTGCTCTCGTTATACTAATTTTCGCTTCGTTCATAGTTTGTTACCTAGGTCTTGACGTTTCTTGAATCCGTGATGAAGCTCCCTTTCTTTACGTAGTAGTTTTCTAACATGGCTATTGAACTACAGAGTGTCTTTCCCATCCCTTAACACCTTGCCCTGAACATACGTGTCTAAGGCATAATGAACGTAGTTTTTGAATATTTTTCATTTGTGCTCCAGATCTTCGACCTAAGCACTTGATGTTGGCTGCTCTGGAATGTGTATCCTCTCACTCTTAGTAAGGAAAAGTACTTTCCCAACTTGCTGTCACCTAATTTACCTTCATTCAATATAGGCTCTAGGGGACTCAATTTTTCCGGCATAATTTCAGGCTGCCTAGTGATGACGCTGTGGCCTACGCGCAGGGGATGTGTGTGGTTCACTGGTGAATGCTATTTGCCTGCATAGACAATGAAATTTAATGCTATATATGTGTAAGTTTTTAAAGCTGTTGTAGAGAAATCTTGTTTTGTTATGACCAACTACATAGCACGCAAGTGCTTAGGTCTTCCTGCTACTTCCTGACCCCTCCTCCACCCTCCCCTGCCGCACCCATACCTTTGTTTCCATTGCCAATAATATCTCATTTCGTTCACGGCTGATTTTGATTAAGCTTGTACTGCAGCTCTATTTCAATGTAATCAGAACTTTTCTCACGATCGGTTAAAATGAACAAGTCACATTCGGTAAAACTGGATTCTATCTCCCACGTACAAGTGCAATAAAACAAGACGAGAGACACGTCTTTGACTACTTTTATGCCTCCTTTCATGCCACAGAGACAAATGTGCTTCCTGCGAAAGTGGTCGCACTTAATCCAAATCCCTATTCTTAAAATGTGGTCTGTGCCTTTTGACGACGGATTTTTACTGAAACACTGTGAGGCCCCAAAACGTCTAGCATTGACACTTGACAGATCTCTTACTTTCAAAAACCATTGCCTGAACTGCAAGTCAAAAGTTTCCACCAGGATCACAGTGGGGTAGGCAACATGAAAATTTACGAACTTCTAAAATGGAACTATGCTGTTCTGCAGTTGAGTGTCCGTGTCCTGTCTGGTATAACTGAACACATACCAAACAGGTGGACATAACTCACCGTGACATAACGCGTTGCTTGAAATCCACTCGAGTGGAATAGCTTTACCACCTCGCAGGTATAACAACACCTCCTGTTCGAAGACAAACAGCTACGAATGAGGAAAGAAAGACAGTAGACCAGGAGAGAGCCCATGCTCTGAAATCAATTAGGTGTTTCCTACGAACATCGACGGCACTTGAAACCACTGCTGAAAAAGCTAGTCTGCAACTACGGAAGGTTACGACCTGCCTACACCCTGGCTGTAATAGAATTTCAGAAACTCTACTTCCTGCCGGCCGGGGTGGCCGAGCGGTTCTAGGCGCTACAGTCTGGAACCGCGCGACCGCTACGGTCGCAGGTTCGAATCTTGCGTCGGGCACGGGTGTGTGTGATGTCCTTAAGTTTATTAGGTTTAAGTAGTTCTAAGTTCTATGGGACTGATGACCTCAGAGGTTAAGTCCCATAGTGCTTAGAGCCATTTGAACTATACTTCCTGGCTATGATGAGAAACGGACAACCTGGAAGTCCGTGAAAAGCCTGAGATCTGGAGGTGGTAGTTTAAAGGCTAGTTTGGCAAGATGGGGCTGCACTGATCAAGATGATATTCAGGGCTGTAGAGAAAACCAGAATGTTTCTTATATTTCAATGATGACTGTGTCCAGTCTCCTGAACTTATGATGAATTTCATCAAGGAGCAGAAAATGGATTGGAAGTGGCGAAGTTTGGTAAAAAATTAATAAGGACACAAGTGTGTATATAATATTTATGTTTCTGATACGATTGTAATAAATAAATACTCACCCTGTTCAACGGGCACACCAGACAGATGACGAAAGGGATGCAGCAGTTTGTGGCAGAGCAACAGCGGTCAGAAGATGTTATCTCATGCGCCTCGCATCCAGTAAATTGAACAGTGCTGCTGTGTACCACCCCTGTGTTCATTAAACCCAGGAACCGGCCAGTAACTACCCGCACTTCATCAGCGTTGCTGCGTACAGCTGTGGACCTCTTCTTTCCCGCAGGAAACAGGGGAACATGTACAGACAAAGGCTTTCGTCAGTTGCGAAATGACCCCCAGCTCAATACATTGTTCTGCCTCTGTGAGTAACAAAGAGAAGCGCCCTTGTGTAGCAAACCATGTCAATGCGCTCTTCAGTTCCCCCAGTAGTATAACGAACGGAAACGCTTCATTACAGTGAACGGACTGTGATAGCAATAGCAGTGGTAGCTAATAACCTCTCTATAACAATATTCTACAGCTCAGCAGCGAGAAATACAATCTTCGTAAGAGCTGCCCTTCATTATATATCTCCAGATCCTCAGAGTACATTTCATCAAAAAAATTAATTTGCATTTTGGGAACCTAGCGCCAGAGTGGTTAATTCCACATGTGATTACATTTGGGAAAAACAAGATTTTACGGGAAACTATTTGTACCCAAAAATGTATTATAACTCCCCTTTTTTAAAAGTGTGCTGTACGTATTCGTTATATGTAAAAAAATACCAGCAATTGAACTTGGGTAATTATTTCCTCTGATTTATTTTAACATAAGTTTAATTTTTGAAAAAATAAATCATAGTTGGAAACTTATAATTTCAACACTTTTGAAAACACTGGAAAATAAAACAAATATGTCCTCTATTCAATTTCTTCACTATGTTCACTGGAATCTGAATTCCTCGTTGGTGTTAAACAAGTGCGGGGAAAGTTCTCATGGAGTGAAGATCCTATAGTTTCAGTGAAACTATGTACTTCTTCAGGTAACAGTAGTGATAACTCACCCATGAGTATTTACTATAAAAGTAACAGCTGCAGGACCTGTCCGGTGTTTAGATCTTCCTCCACGCATCTTGTCCCTAATCTTTTCCCAATTTTTCCAGCTCTAATGTGTAATTTGTTTCCGAAATTCACTCGAGGGTTTTCATCATGACCTGTTGAACCAGTTGCACCGATATATTGTGAGAATCTTCTTCATTGGCGGTCCAGAATAAATTTCCTCAAAGCTGTTTTGTTGTAACTGCACAGATATCGTCACACTGAAGTGTGAAAAAAAACATCCTGCGTGATATGCAAGTGGGACTACATCACCATGTAAGGTAAATCTTGGAGAACTTAATGACGGAGGTTTTCTTCCCAGAAATATGTGGGAAACAAAGACTAACAGAACCGAAATGCAGACAGTCGACAGATTTTTAATCATAATGTAAGGTGGTCGTGTCATTTTGATTTTTGTAGGTCATCGATGTGCACGTCAGAGAGAGAGAAAGTTACGGTACAGTTAAACAATATTGGTATTGTCGTGGCACAGTCATCGTATCTGCGCAGTGTCATACATTCTTAACTGAAGTGTGGCAGGTGATGGACGTATTTAGTAGTGCTGTGTGGACTAGTGACTGTATCTGTTGGATGAAGAAAGAACAACAGGGATGAATATCATGTATTCATTGAAAGGTGAAAGCAATATCAATTTTGCATAATGTTTTAATTGCTTCTTGAAGGGAAGAAATCTGAGGTAAGACTGCAGCACTGCGCACTTAATTTGTAGGAAACTTAGTTAACTTGATCAGAGCTGAGAGAAAGGCCACCCCACTTCCTAGAATCATGGAGTAACATATTGATTGGTTAAGCTGTTTGATTTTTATTGAAATTCTCTGTTAACATTCTACCCTTTGTAAGTCAATGTTCACTTGGTAAAGCATAGTATTGCTCGTACCACGCAAAGTTTTACTCTGCATTTTTAATACGAAGGTTGCAACTTAAATAGTGGCAACTATTTATTTACAGCTGTGGAAGTCGTAGGATTCTCTTAGTAGTGCCAGTTGTGTTGACAGCTCTAGCGGCGCGGTCTATTAACCGACGAATTTTTATAAGTTCTGAAGCGAATACCGTGAAGTGTTTCCTTGTTCAGAAATAGAGTTGAAATCACTAGGGCTTAAGTAAGTGGAGGGGATAGCACTTAGCAGCCCCATCAGTCAAACAAATCAGTAACAGCTTGCACCGCACGTGCTTGAGCATTGTCCTGAAAAATGTTGGTCACGTCCTGCAGAAACTGCCATCACTTCTTTCTCTAAGCTGGTCGTAGGTTGTGTTCCAAAAATGAACAGCTTAGAGACAGAAGTGATGACAGTTTCGTCAGGACCTGACCTACATTTTGCAGGACAATGCTCAAGCATGTACAGTACAAGCTGTTACTGATGGGGCTGCTAAGTGCTATACCACCTACTGCACTCCCCTGACTTAAGCCCTCGTGAGTTCAGCTCGATTTCTAAACTGAAGGAAACACTTCACGGCATTCCCTTCAGAACTTCCACAAGTTCGTCGGTTAATAGACCGCGCCGCTCGAACTGTCAACACAACTGGCACTGCTAAGAGTATCCTACGACTTCCACATCCCGCTGGCAACGGATTATATACAATGCTGGTGACTACTTTGAAGGTCACTAAAACTTAGAAACAATTATCTATTATGTACGAGATATAAATAAATAGTGGCAAATATTTATTCACCACCGATGCAAAAGAGTTACATGTTTGCACCTGTTACTGTCCTTCAAAGTAGTCACCAGCATTGTCTATAACCGGTTGCCAGCGAGGTGGAGGCGTAGTATACCGTTAGCAAAGCCTGTTCTGTTGATGGTGCGAATGGAGCGGCCGAAAGTTATGGTGATTCTCTTGTACGACTGTGATGGTGTCATCTTAACGCTTTACGTTCCTCCACGGCAGACCGTATTCGATTCTAAAATCGTTGTCTTGGAATATCATTTCATAGGATTAGTCAGTCTCCCCTCCCCACTGTTTGTCATTACGCATTACCACTTGTGACAGTTTGAAAATGTATTTAGAAACAGAAATCTAGCTTAGCCATTGCCCACTTGCTGTTTGCCACTGTAATTTCGAGAAATCTGCGACAATGTTGTCCTGCCGCCAGGTACGTGGAAATTTTAATTAGAGACAGATAGTTGTTTTACTTCCGTTGTGCATTTAATGCAAAGTCAAGCTGCATTCAGATCAGTTTATTCAGTTCACATTAGGTTCTGTGAAGCTGAGCTAAGTTTCAGACAGAAACAAATATAGAGGGGAACTTTTCGGCATATATATTTCACTGTCTCTTTGAGCCACGTAAAACCATTACGAATTGAATTAAAAAGCTCACAGAAGATAGTTCATTAAGAAAATCTGCTAAACGTAAATCAATGCTCAACTTGTCTCCAAATGTCTACATCTTCAGCTTCACCGCAAACCACCAATATTCATTTCCTCTGCTGTCCCACTCGCTAACAGGGTGAAGGACAAACAATTGTAAAAGCCTCCATGCAAGCCCTAATTTCTCCCATCTTATCTTCATGATTCTTGCGCGTAATGTGCGTTGGTGGCAGCAGAATCTTTCTGCAGTCGGCCTCAAATTCTAGTTATCTAAATTTGCGCAACAGTGGAAAGAGTATCTCCGTAATTCTTGCTTGCTGATCTAACCTACCTGAAACAAACCTAGCGACCCATCTTTGAATTGCTTCGATGTCTTTCTTTAATACGTTCTGGTGGGCATACCGAAACATTTGGACAGTACTCTAGAACTCGTTTCACTAGCGTACTACACATCGTCTTCTTTATGTATCAGCTACACTTTCCCATAATTCTCCCAATAAAACGAAGTCGAGTATTCGCCTTTCTTACTATCAACCTGAAGAGCTCATTCCATTTCATATCACTTTTCAGCTTTAAGCCTAGATATTTAACCAAAGTCAGTATGTTAAGCAGCACTCTCCTAACGCTGTATTTAAACGAGAACTGTTTCTCCTACACATCCGGATTACTTTATATTTTTCTACATTTAGAGCAAAATTCCATTCATCACACCAATTACAAATTTTGTCTAAGTTATCTGGTATTTTCTTACAGTCACTCAACGACAACACCTTCCCGCACACCACTGAGTTATCAGAAGAGAACCTTAAGTTGCTGCTCATCCTGCCCATCAGGTTATTTATGTGTACAAAGAATAAAGGCGATCGTATCACACTTCCTTAGGGCCCTGTTGACGATACCCTTGTTTCCGATGAGCATTCTCCGTCAAGGACCACGCGCTGGGTTCTACTACTTAAAAAGTCGTCGAGCCACTCACATGTCTAAGAATCTAAATCATATGGTCGGACCTTCGTCAACTGTCTGTAGTGGGGTAACGTGTCAAGTTCAAATCTTCCGGTCTTCCTTCTTTGCATGCTGTAGGTAATGTTGTGGTTAATGTATGAAAAAATCAGTTGCTATATCCAGTTGTGCGAAATGCCATTTTTATGTGTTACAGTTCCTACAACGTTGACACACTTATCTATTTCATGGTGAGACGATTGGAGTGAGCCGTGGCTGGCTTATGCTATGCTTTGGATTAAATCTTGCTTGCTATTCTGTTTAGTCTCCCACGGTTATCACAATTGTGCTGTTATCCTCTCTCTCTGCGGGTGGCAGCAGTGGTGTGTATCGATACCCGCACCTTGGACTATCTTTGGCCTGGCGCTTATAGTTTCCGGCTGGGCTGTGTGCGGGCAGTTGGACGGTTGGCGTGGAGCAGCAAGGAAATCTCTGCGGCGCGTAGTTCGGTCGGGCCCACTGGCGGCCTCTATGTGGTGTGTGAGTGTGTGGTGCTGTTCCCATTGCTACGAGGTTCGTGGCACACCGAACCTGGACATGAAAGTTGAGTTTTGACTTAATCTATCAGCAAGTCACGCCTGTTCACATTGTGTCGTTTGGAGTTCGTTGTCGGCTATTGGGATATTCCCGCGAGAAACACCGTGTGTATTCAAGTTGGCAAATTTTAGCCACCCTCCGGTGGAGTTTAACTGTACTTGGTTATTTGAATTGAAGTGCACCAGCGGAATCTTCTGCCTTGTGGCCGTTAACGTTCCGGTTACCTGCCCTGGCCATTGACATTTTCCTAATCGTGTTGTCGCTGTCCAGCATGGTGTGTAGTTTGACAGCTCAATGTATAATTGGTTGTGGGCGCCAATACCTTCTACGTTGTTCCACCTCAGTTCCCTGTTGTGTGCTGGTCAGGTGAAGCGGAGGTTAGCTTGTTGGTGGGTCTATTGACTGTCTGTCGGTTGGGTTGCCATCGGATCGACAATGGCTGGGCCGATTGCCTGTCTCACCTAAGTGAGCGTTAGTGTTTGAATTCCAGGGCGACCCTCGGAACTTCTGAGCGCCCTTGGGTGTACTGCCTTTTCTTGTTTGTTCTTGTTCTTTGTACTTGTATAGCTTCTAGCCGATTTTTAGATTAAGGTTGTTTTGCCCTTATGGCGTCAGATGGTTTGGGCCTTCAGCCTAATTTAAGAACTGTTTTACGTAAAGCCTTTGGCGTTTTTAAAATTAATATTATTGAGTCTTAAGTGTTGATCCTTCAGCCGATTTTGAATTAAGTCGTTTGCTCTTAAACTGTCAGATTCTTTGGGCCTTCAGCCTAGAACTTTTTTAAGATAAGGCTTTGCCTTTTAAATTTCTGATTTTGGTTGAGCTTTAAGTTATTGGCTTTCAGCCGTTTTTAAATTAAAGTGGTCTTGCCCTTAAGGCATGAGACTGTACGGCGCATTCAGCCGCTAATTAAGTTCCAAAACTAAAGCTGTGTTTAAAAAAAAATTCTTGGCTCTTATAATGTTTGATCAAATAAAGAGTTGCATGTTCGAGTGTAACTGACAGCCGCTTATTTTGGCCCCTTTCCACAACTACTTGTCCTGTCCTGCGGGTTTAGCAGGGCGTTTCATGGAGATTGCAGAGACTCCGTCTTTGTTATGTTGTGAGTTAATAATATCAAAGGATCACTTTATCACAAACTCGTTGTCTCTCACCTACTTCGTATTGAAATCTTCTCTACACTCTTGCAAATTTCCTTATTAATTTCACCTTAATGTGCGGCACTCTGTCAACAACAATTTCCCCCCTCGACCCTAAGCCCCACTTCCCCCCCCCCTCCCCCCCAAAAGAAAACCACTATCGACTTTCGCTCATATGAAACCTGCAGGTTAGGAAACTAAATTTGGAGAATGAAATGGAAAGTGGGCTGTTTGTTATATTCGAGGCCGACTGTTTGCAGCATGCAGAAACATGAACTCTCAACCGTTCCAAGCTCGACGCTTAATCAACCTCAGATGATGCCTATTTGTGACTACCTTGATTTGTTCTTCCGTAAGTTGTATAATTGTAACTTATCATGCAATAATTCATTTGCACTGATTGTCATATTTAAGATATTATATCATGAAGAACTCTACTAACTGCTGGTAAAATTGCTTTGCTGGCAAAATTGTTTTTCTTAAAATTGTTTATTACAAAATAAATGTCTTCGAGACCTGAAACCGCGTCATCAGCTGCGACGTATGTGGTGAAAATCGAATTACAGTGTCACCACATTTTGTAGATATTAAAATTAATAAATGAATGTCTAAAGGTCATAAGCATATCCATCGCTCCTAGTCAAAATTTACTTTTCAGTGAAAATTGTCAACACTATGGTGAGCGAAAGATATCGAAGACGTGCTCCAAATGGTTCAAATGGCTCTGAGCACTATGGGACTTAACATCTATGGTTATCAGTCCCCTAGAACTTAAAACTACTTAAACCTAACTAACCTAAGGACATCACACAACACCCAGTCATCACGAGGCAGCGAAAATCCCTGACCCGGCCGGGAAGAAGACGTGCTCCGTAAAGATTTTTAAAGAGGTCCGATTGGGCATAAAAAAAATTGTCGTCGCTACATAATTAGTGGTGGCACTATGCAAATTACTACGTGGAATGTGTCAGGTGGCAGTGTCTTACAGGTGTGACAGCAGATCAATCCGGTGTTAGGCAAAGTAAAAGCAGCCCGCAACAATGACAAACAGAGCCTGGGTGACTGGCGGAGCGGAACCTACCCATGCGGACAGTGTGACGTCATATACTCGTGACGAGGAGCGCTGGGCCGCTACCTTCACAAGTGGGGATAATACAGAATTGTATTACGTACTAACGCCTAATAATATAAACAATCAAAAAGAATTTGCCTGAGTTTTCTACCTACATCCAAAAAAGTAAAATACTCTGGAATAATGTTTCTAGGCCTCATACGTCTGCCAATTTTTTCATATACTGCAGCCAGACTGATATTTTGCAAAAGACAATAGCGTTCCTTTGTCGGCTCGGCTGGTGTAAGCTTTATAAATTCTGTCTCTGATCCGCTGTGGGAAGGAAGAATTTTCTTTTTCAATATACTTTTGTTAATTGCGTTAACAAATTCTTGATCGTAAAAGTTTACGTATGCTACATACTGGTGGTGGTTGTGGTGGTGGTATTTGGTTTGTGGGACGCTCAACTTCGTGGGTATCAGCGCCCGTAAAAATTCTCAACCTTTGCTCAGTCCAATCTCGCCACTTTCATGAATGATGATGAAATGATGAGGACGACACAAACACCCAGTCATCTCGAATCAGGTGAAAATCCCTGACCCCGCCGGGAACCGAACCCGGGACCCCGTGCTCGGGAAGCGAAAACATGACCGCGAGACCACGAGCTGCGGACGTATGCTACATACTGTATAACTTCATTTTCGGCCATTTGCGCTTCACTAATAAAGGGCACTTCATACATGGGGCTTAACATGGCCCTTAATGCCACGGATTTATATTTCATTGGGTGACACGACTGCCTGTCTATAACAACCTTTGTCGTGGTTGGTTTTCGGTAAATATCGAAGCCTACATTTCCATCTCTTAGTCATTTGGAGGTCCAAAAACGGGAAAGTGCCATTCTCAGCTCACTGCCCAGTAAACTATGTTCTTTGGTTCAGGCTATTTAGCTCCAGGAGAAAATGGTCGCTTTCAATATTATTACCATCATGCAACATGAAAACATCGTCAACATACCTATTCCACAAAATTAATCTTCTACAATGTTGAGGGAATCTTGTCATAATTCTTGCTCAAAGTTCGCCGTGAAAATATTTGCTGTACAATAGGAAGTGGCGAGTCCATGGCTAACCTTTCTTGTTGGGAGTAAAAATCATCCTCCTATTTACAATAATTAAAAGAAAAAAGGTTTTAATAAAGCCAGTATTTCTCCCACTTCCTTAGACGTCTCTCCAGAAAGGTATGCAAATTCTCTGTGATAATATTTTCCACCTGAACAATAGATATATTAATATATATTACTGACATCACCATGTGTGGTTGTTGGTATGAATATATCCTGCAATTTGTATATAAGCTGTTTCGTATTTTTTATGCTGAAATTATTCGTATGTCGGAAATATTTATTCAAATACTCAACGAGGAGCTTTTCTACTTCATAACCTGCGCCTCCTCTAGCATTCACAATCGGGCGTAATGGTTTAACTATTATCTGAAGTTTTATAGCTCCATGTAATCCAGGTGTAATTAGGTACGTTGGTAAAAGTCGTTTCTTTTGAATTTTATTATGTAGTATTTCCGATTTACTAAGAAACATTTTTAGGGTCGCTACGTATTTTTCAGTTAAATCATATCTAAATTTCAGCTGCGGATGCCCAGAATATAAAATAGCTCGTCATATTTAAGGTGTATGTACTTCTAACATTAATTTTGCTAGGGGCTTTTAATTTAAAATTCTAACTTATTAAGAAGATGAGTTTTACAGTACAAGGGTGCTGAGGTGCTCCACAAGCCACCTTATGGGGTCTGGCGGAGGGTGCTTTGAATATGACGGTCACTTACGCCCTTCCTGTTCCAGTCGCGAATGGTTCGCGAGAAAAACAGTTCCTGATGTGACCTCTGTGTGAGTCCGAATCTCCACGGTCTTTTCGCGACATACACATGGAAGGAAGCAATATTTGGTTGGCTATTCCAGGAACGTGCACTCTCGGGATTTTAACAGTAGACTACACCTTGATGGAGAACGCCTGTCCTGGAGTTTCTGGCACTGGAAATCGCTGAGCATCTCCATGGCACTTTCTCCTTACTAAATGAACCTGTAAAGAAACGCGCAACTCTACTTTGAATCTTCTCGGTTTCCTCCATCAATACTATTCGTTATGAATCCCAGACTAGAGAGCAATATTTAAGTATTGGTCGAACGAGTGTTTTGTAATCTACCTGCTTTCTAGATGGACTGTGTTTCTGAGGGTCTTCCAATGAATCTGACATCTGCCTTATCTGTAAAAAGTTTTATGTGGCCGTTACATCTTAAAATTATCCGCATGCATATTCCTAGGTATTTCATGGATGTGACTACTTCGAATGATTGCTCTGCAATCGTTTAATCATACAGTAATGAATTCTACCTATCTATGAGCAATAGTTGCACTTGCTTATGTTGAGTGTCAACTGACAGTCCTTGCACAAGGCGTCGATCCTCTGCAGATGTTCCTGGTTTTCGATACAATTTCCAAGCATTCCAACTTCTCCGTATTCAAGAGTAGCACCCGCCAAAAGCCTCAAATCACTTCCAAAGTTATCCAGTCGGTCATTTATAAATGGCGGTCAGGAACAATCTGAAAAGCTTGTAAGGATGTTAGCCAATCGGCTGTTGCTCGCGAAAATTCAAGTGGCCAACCAGAAACGGTGTCGCCAAACATCTTGGTTTGGTTTCCCAAACCGCACGAGAAAGCGAAACCAAAAGTGGGCTTGGGACGGTAGTAAGGATCGATCCCGAGTCAAAAGCTGAGCGTCTCGTGCTCTATCAGCTACGCTACGAGAAAAACTGACAATGTATCTGAGAGACCGATTGAATTTGCACGCATAACGGACTGATCGGCTAAATTCAATGCTAATTAACTCGGAAACGGCACAGCGAATCGATATTTTTCCTTAACAGTTATTTGTCAGCACAACCTACCCTGCAACAACTTTACAACCTTTTCACACCATTTCTGACCACCTTGTATATGGTCTTATAACACTTTCCTGCTGTGCACCCAAAGTTACTTTTAAGTCTGTTCCGCGTCCTTAGCTGAGTGGTCGGCGTGTCTGACTGCCATACCGCGTTCGATTCCCGGCCTGGTCGGAGATTTTCTCCGCTCGGAGACTGAGTGTTGTGTTGATCCCACATCACTACATGACCATCGACACGCAAGTCGCCCAGTGTGGTGTCGACTGAAAGGACTTGCAACTCGGCAGCCGAACTTCCCCAGGTGGTGGCTGTCGGTCATCAGTGCCATCTCATTTTAAGTCTGAAGATTTCTTTCCGTTCAAAATGACATACTGCATTCAGTTCGTGAGAAAACCGTCTATCTAATAGCTCATCTGGTCTGATATTCCGTTCGCTCCTGTTTTGTTCCTTGGGGAGAATGGGGAAATGCGCCTCCCGGAAGTCAAGGAACTCGTTATCAACTTGAGCGTCGGTATTCATTGCTTTCCGGATGTTGTTGATGTGGTCTTCAGTCCAGAGACTGGTTTGATGTAGCTCTCCAGTGCAAGCTTCATCTCCCAGTAGCTACTGCAACCTACGTTCTTCTGAATCTGTTTCGTGTATTCATCTCTTGGCCTCCCTCTACAATTTTTACCCTCCACGCTGCCCTCCAGTACTAAATTGGTGATCCCTTGATGCCTCATAACATGTCCTACCAACCGATCCCTTCTTCTAGTCAAGTTGTGAGACAAATTTCTCTTCTCTCCAATTCTATTCAACACCTCCTCATTAGTTATGTGATCTACCCATCTAATCTTTAGCATTCTTCTGTAGCACTACATTTCAAAAGCGTCTATTCTCTACTTGTCCAAACTATTTATCGTCCATGTTTCACTTCCCTACATGGCTACACTCCATACAAATACTTGCAGAAATGTCTTCCTGACACTTAAATATATACTCGATGTTAACAAATTTATCTTCTTCAGAAACGCTTTCCTTGCCATTGCCAGTCTACATTTTATATCCTCTCTACTTGGACCATCATTAGCTATTTTGCTCCCCAAATAGCAAAACTCATTTACTACTTTAAGTGTCTCATTTCCTAATCTAATTCCCTCAGCATCACCTGGGTTCTCCCGAGCTCTTCCTGGTCCTTTGCTGTCTCTGACACAATTACAATGTCATCGGCGAGCCTCAAAGTTTTTATTTCTTCTCTGTGGATTTTAATTCCTACTCCAAATTTTTCTTTTGTTTCCTTTACTGCTTGCTCAATATACAGATTGAATAACATCGGGGAGGGGCTATAACCCTGTCTCACTCCCTTCCCAATCACTGCTTCCCTTTCATGCCCCTCGACTCTTATAACTGCCACCTGGTTTCCGTACAAATTGTAAATAGCCTTTCGCTCATGATGACACCACCAAAACGTGATCGCGCGGGAGCAGTTTTGTCAACCAGAGCTCTGCCTTACTTTGTTCCAATGGATCCCACCCAGTACCTATCCACCACAGTTCCACAGACTCAACCAACATACTGATGTTGGGAACTATCTCATCAACAACATTTTAATCATAATGGCAGTGGTGAACAATATATTGTACCAGCAGGCTATTAATGGGCCTACTCCAGTATTACAAATGTATTCGATCGAGATGTCAATCCAAAATACGTTGTCGCCACTCTTTGAACACCAAAATGTCATATAAACTCATCCAATGGAACGCAAGATCGCTCAAGACAAACAAAAGGCTTCGACGTTTACTGCACGAAAGTCAAGTAGACATTTGTGTCATCACCGAAATATGGTTAAAACCGAACGAACCGTTCGCCCACCCGGGGTTCTCTGTCATTACATAAGATAGAGATGATGGCTACGATGATGCAGCGTTGTTGGCAAACAAGATATCCACTTTTATGTTGTCAATACTCTCACTCAGCGTGACCCATTGCAAATAGTGGTTATGCGCCTGCGGATTTAGGACCTTCATCAGACTTTGATCTCAACATACAAAGCACTTAACGACAGGTATTCCACACAACAGTTAACAACAATCGTTTCCTCCTTCGGTAAAACCCTTCTGCTACTGGGTGACTTTAACGGCCACCGTGCACTGTGGGGTTGCAGAAATGCCAATGATATGAGGAAAATGCTAGTGGATGTACTAGATCAGGATAACCTTATAGTACTAAATCATGGCCCGCCACACGAATAGTACGGGCAAATAAAGCCTCGACGGCAGTGGACTTCAGCGTAGCATCCCCTGCACAGTCTAACAGAACAACATCGGTAGTGATAACGGATACTTTAGATTTGCCAATTCAAATTATAATAAACGCACATCCTAGGGAGACTGTAAAATATGCGATCAGCCGGAAATAGAACACAATCAAAGCCAATTGGAATCTATACAAAACACTACTTGAAGCCAAACTTGAATCGATCATCGAAACTGGGAGTACAGAAAGACTCCATGAGGTCTTGGTATCGCTTATCAACGAAGTAGCAGAAGTATCAATACCTCAAAAGGCACGAAGGGAGACTTAAGAAAATAGAAAAATTTCTCTGATGTTACAAACTTCTTTGCCTTTAAGAAAGCACAAGCTGCAGCCAAGAAAATATTCAGGCACAAAAAAAGAAAATTGTGACACAATTTCTGCACTGCAGTCTGCAAAGCTGGTCCGTAAACCAATATTTGGAATATAATACCGGACATTAAAACCATTCTCAATATGGATATGTACACATCTCCACATTCCGACGATCTTTTAGAACGTTCTCGCGCGTGATAGCTAACGTGCTGGACAATGAAGTTGAGACGCAGTATGAAGAGGACAACGGTTTGGCTCGAAGAACTTCAGATTGCGTTTTCCCAAGGGAAGGGTACTGCACCTGGTCCGGATTATATTAGCTACTCAATGCTGCGACACATCCCACACAAAGGGAAACTGTCGCTGCTCAAAATTTGCAGTAGCGTATGGATACAAAAGATCAAAATCGACCCTTTACCATCCACAAATCAGTGAAAAGGTGTGATAAACCAGAGTCATATCGGTCTATCTCCCTACTATCTTGTGAGGCGAAGGCGATGGAAACGATTATTAAGCGGCGCTTAGAATGGTGGTCTTAAAACAAGAAACTATAACGGAAAAAGAACTTAGATTTCGAAAACGAAAAGGACAGCTGAAATTCTTTTACCGTTAAATTTCTCTCGGACTAATTATATGATAGTTGCATCAACTACTGTCAGTCTCAGGGGAAAAATTGAAAAAATTCGAAATTCCAAAAGCACTCGTACATAACGCTGTAAGCTTTCTGAGCAACAGGAAGACAATCATTTTGCAACATGTAACTACACTGGGACCCAAAGATATTAGCATGAGACTCCCGCAGGGATCAGTCTTGGCTTCCTTATTATTCAATCTCTAAACTCCAAACCTTCGTCACATCTTTTCTAGTGACATCGAAATATTACAATAGGCAGACGACATACGTATGTATTCCGAAGCAAATACAATTCAGTATTGTCATCTGAAAATGCACACTGTGCTCATACTTTTGTATGAGTGGTGTACAGAAAGTGGCTTCGAAATCTCCAGTAGCAAGTCCACTCATGATCCTTACCCGCCATAAGGTTCCACATCCCCAAACAATGCAACTGGAGCAACATAGTTTTCCAGTTGCGAAAACAGCTCAAAATCTTGGGATGATAATCGATGTTTATCTAAGATGGGCTGCTCATATCCGTCATATCATTACCAGGTGTGAAATAGCATGCAATCGAACCAGAGCTACAACTGGAGAATGGTGAGACTGTGATCGGCGGATAGCAATGTTTTCATGCCGGTCCCTACTAAGGAGACATTTTGATTACGGGCATTTATGCTTCGGATCATCATCAGATAGCACGTTCCAAAGACGAAACTATACAATAAAAGACCTTGCGTATAGTTACAAGGGAATTCAGCTCAACTTCGACAAACGCATTACTATTTGAAGCGAATGAAGCAGCTGTAAAGTTGCGACGAATATTTCTCTGCAAGAAATTGTTCCTGTGACTGTATTTAGACGTATATGAACCACTTAATGAAAAAAGAACCGGTATTTAACATCCTGTGGAACATGTGGATGAATACAACGAGATACAGGCATTAAGGCATCACGTGTGCAAAAGCCCTCTTGTACCGCACCACGATAGGCCGTTCGAAACGTCGGTTTCGCAGACTGATGTGAAGGCCAGTTTAAAATGTCAAAACCAGGACCCAACTTACGCAACAGCAGTGGAATTCCTGTCCCACTACCACGACACGTGCGTGGTGTATACAGATGGGGTCCAGTCTAATGAAGGCATTGGTAGTGCTTATTGGGTACACCGAAGCAAATAACAAGGCTTATACAAGCTGGATTCACACTCCACAACTATGGCAGAAGAGACGATTGCCATTTTGGAAGCCCTACCGTTCGCACTGATGTCTACAGCTGACACAATAGTCATCATCTCTGATAGTATGTCAGCCCTACAATTGATTATAAACCATCATAATAGTTGCACCAACCCAATAGTTTAAGGAATTGTCGACTTTGTGTTTCGGATGCAGAGAAACTGTCGCAGCATTGTGATGATGTGGATGACAGTCCACTCTGGGACACCTGGAAATGAGAATGTAGATGCCCCAGTAAAGCAGACATCTTTTCCTGCAGCTATTAAATATTATAAACACTCTCTCACAGATATGATACCCATGCTCAGAAAGTGATTGTCCTCGAACTAGCAAAAGGAATAGTCATGGACATCTAAAATCAAAGTCAGTCTTCATGCACTACTTTATCGTACGATTCCAAGAGTACCATGAACATCAGGGAGTTTCACGATAGCTATAATACGGCTGAAATTTATTCACTGAAAGTTTAAAAAACACCTATCGCCTCAACCTAAGCGCCACCCTCCTCTATGTGTTTGCGGAGAGTAAGAACATCCCAATCATTTATTTCTACAGTGTCCTCCGAATACGTATCACATAAAGATCTTTGCAAGAAACCTTCGAGCTCCTGGTCATCAGTTCCTAAGCAGCCTCCAATTCTTGTTAGCATCCAACGATGTAGCAACGTACAAGCTACTGTACGTGTTCGTCAACACTGCCGACAGCAAGATATAGCTTCCCAGTACTTCGAATTCCGGGAGAAGACAACAGTGCAATTGAATGATTACATGCCCACGTGCTACTCTGCAGAATATGGAATGACCATCTCCTGAATATGGAACTTACCGTCCCGGACAAATATTCAATTCCCTACCTCAACCTTTTGAATCAGTTCTCACAGGACATACAAAGAACATTTTATTAATAATTTAGATACATAGTCATTCATGTGGACTGAAATGGGTTTATCCCAAATGTATATGCCAACAGCAATATATCATTTCTTCTTTGTTAACAGTATACTGTGTATCCTGTGTTCCATATCCGGCTTGTTTACTCGTTTTAGTATACCTGATTGTAAAACCTGTTTTATGTCAAATCGACCTTTTTTAATACTATTTTACATCGTATCTGTGTGCGGGTTTATGCTGTTCTCTAACTAATGTCTCCATACTTATTCTATTATACCTCTCTCTCCAAGCTCGGAGATTACTGAAACAACCTCATTCGAATGTGCAATATTACCAGAAGCAGTTATCCCATTAGCAGTCACAATCATTCCATCAGCTAATTGGGATACTTGTATTACACGTATTATGGTGGTCGATTGCTGACTCTCTTTTATGTTAGATGTCAGTACCATCACTAATTCTGTATCGAACATCTAACATGGGTTTTACAATGTTTTTGTATTTCGCACTGCCCTGTAATTGTCATCCACAGTACCCTTACAGCACAGTGGCACGTAGATGATGTTCTGTTCCCATTTTATTGCCCTTGATGCTAAGCCATCCTAGGCTTACATTTCAGTAAGATAACGTTCGCCTGCACACGACGAGAGTTTCTACATCTTGTGTTCGTGTTTGCCAAATCCTACGCTGGCCAGAAACACATCCACAACTGAGAATGTTTCAAGCATTACGAGCAGGACCCTCCAACGAGGTCGGTTGGACAGAATTTGGAAGAAGTGTGTGAAATCTTATGGGACTTAACTGCTAAGGTCATCTGTCCCTAAGCTTACACACTACTTAACCTAAATTATCCTAAGGACAAACACACACACCCATGCCCGAGGGAGGACTCGAACCTCCGCCGGGACCAGCCATGACTGCAGCGCCTCAGACCGCTCGGCTAACACCGCGCGGCGACAGAATTTGGAACGATATCCCTCAGGAGGCCATCCAACAATTCTGTCATTCAATGTCAATGGATTGCAGTTCTTCACCCAATAGATGAAGCTGTTGTGTCCATGTATTTTAGGATCAGCAAAACGAGGTTTCACAATTCATGGGATTTGGATAGGTCTAGTACGCACATTCCCATACAGATAGGTATCGTGAAATGAATTGCAACCTTCACCATCTTCACAGCACCAAAGTTTTCATTGAATACTATGGTCCATTTAAAATTTGGTCTGGCTATACATTTTCTTACTCCCCAACGCCCATCCAATTCGGTTCTAAGCAAAGTTTTACCATTTTCTCTCAAATTATCAATTGATTTTCCAAACATTGAATTACTCATTAATTTAGAATTTTTTTTCTCAAAGTCACATTTCGTGGAAACCCTCACTGTCATATTCAGATCAATATACTCCTTCAAACAGGGGCAATGCTTGAAGGGGAGAGCCCGGGTGATTTTAACCAGGCTCATCACCAATATGAGACACTGCTAGGGATTATGAAAGAGAATGATGTATCTCCGCTTATTCCCCAGCGTTGTCATCAAATTGGGGATGGAGCCTCCTCGTGCAATCAGTTGCTCTAGACACAGCAATAAAACGGCGTGCACATAATCCAAACTAATAGAGTATGTGAGTTCTGCTACATACTCCACATCAGAATCAGCCACCACACCCTCGATTCTTCCACCTAATCCCTCGCATTATTCATCAGTCGTTCATCAAAACTCACTAATCGGCAGTGATTGTTGCATGGCTTGGTCGTATAGGTTGTTGACGTCCAAGTACATATTGTAACTCGCATCAAGGGATGCACTGAACCTCTCTCCCCTACGTGGGTTATATGTCAGCATCGGTCAATAGTTCGATGATCTGATTCGTTTTCTTGAGCATAGCGTCCCATGACACCCAGATGCTGAGTAATAAAAGGCAGGATCCAGAGAATATGTGACAATATGTGGTCATGAATAGACTGCGGAATTTGTTGAAAACATCTGTGAGCAAGCGCATGTCTGCCTCCATGTAAGGCCGTGCGTAATCTTCTGAAGCGGAGACATCGAATTCCCTCCAGATATTCACAACATGCTCATACTCTGCATCCGACATGGCATCGTCTGTAAGGTTGCTGCAGAACGCAGGCATGTGGAAGCCTGGCTTCGTTGAGTTTCGCCATACTATGCAGATACTCATATGGAAAAGCTCTCTTCCTAGTCACAAGCATATCCTACTGATGCAGAGTTTCAACAAATATCTGGAGTGATGCCTGCATAAAACGTAGCGAGTCAAGAATGTGGAGTGTAATTCTTGGCATTATTCTTTTGGAGAATGTAATACATTTCTCAACATTTTCAGGCAGGACGCTGACATCGTCCTTCTCCATATCGAAATTAACCAAGTGCTCAACAAAAAAGCGAGCGTCATACCCGATTAAATTATGAAAGAAAACGTGCCTGTGTCGCGGTAATCGACACTTCAAGTTGAATGTGTTACGGGGGGCGCCACAGAACTTCCCTGTAAGATGACAGTGGTTCCTACAACGAGTTTCCGCTTTTCTATGTAATAGTAACCCACAAATATGGCAGTCAGTCGCGTTATTGTACGAATCGACAATATGATCGACTGCACAAAGAAGTCACTAAAGTTATTTCAACGTTTGGTAGAACGTATGTGTGCGAACGTTTCTTTTCTTTCTGTTATGAAATTGAGGAAGTCCCGCCAACGTTTGGGTTTAACAGAGTTAAATATGTATAATACCTTGTGTTTGTATCATGAACCATAGTTCCATACGTGATACTTCCTAAAATCGAACTGTGAATAAATTTATAAACATCACAACTTTGCGTTAAATGCCCATAACTAAAGATTTTCCTGGTTCTGCTCACTGTATTAGCTCTCTCTAACGTAATTTCTGAATTAAGGAGCAATTTTAACGCTTCTGAGCAAAAAGAAATGGAAAATAAACACTAGTATTAAGATCCTCCTTATAAAAGTACGCTGCAATACTCCCCTCTTAGATGTAATTACGCCATGTTGCAGTCACGTCTCCCTAAGTATACCGCACGTGCAGCCTTCGACATATAGCCGTCTCACTGACACACCTGCTATAGTTAATACCTTAAATTTGGAAATAGTGTTGCAAGTGTTTGCCTTGTTTCTTGAATGATGTACACAGAAATGATTCAGCAAACACGAAATGTAACAATATATTTTCTGTTGCCATTTTCAGGAATAAAACTGCACGGGAAAAAGTAAAATTTGTAGCTTATGCAAAGGAAGCCATTATTCAGGTTATTCCCTAATGAAATGTTGCGATGTTGTGATCTGATAGTTACCACAGTCAGACACTGTTACAGTCAGTGATTCAATGTTTAGATTACCAGAGGTAAGTACTAATCTTTAACCACGTACAGACCGTTCGAAACTTTTTATCCATAGGCTACATGGTGGACGACGTTCATAATAGGAATTTCTAGTCATGCGTAAGTTCTGTGCCCCATGAGTAGAGTTGTCCAGCCAGATAGGACACAGGTACCTGCTTGCTCAATAATTGCATAAACAAGACCCAAAATGATTTGTTTGTAGCAGAATATATTAATTATGTTTTATAGCTCCTCTAAATACATATGTCTATGGCATGTATCACCCTCCCCCCCCCCCCCCCATGAACCATAGACCTTCCCGTTAGCCGGCCGGACTGGACATGCGGTTCTACGCGCTACAGTCTGGACCCGCGAGACCGATACGGTCACACGTTCGAATCCTACCTCGGGCATGCATGTGTGTGATGTCATAGGTTCGTTAGGTTTAAGTACATCTAAGTTCTAGGGGACTGATGACCTCAGAAGTTGAGTCCCATAGTGCTAAGAGCCATTTTTTAACCTTGCCGTTGGTGGGGGAGGCTTGCGTGCCTCAACGATACAGATAGCCGTACCGTAGGTGCAACCACAACGGAGGGGTATCTGTTGACAGGCCAGACAAACGTGTGGTTCCTGAAGAGGGGCAGCAGCCTTTTCAGTAGTTGCAGGGGCAACAGTCTGGATGATTAACTGATCTGGCCTTGTAACACCAACCAAAACGGCCTTGCTGCTGTGGTACTGCGAACGGCTGAAAGCAAGGGGAAAATACAGCCGCCATTTTTCGCGAGAGCATGCAGCTTTATGTATGTTTAAATGATGATGGCGTCCTCTTGGGTAAAATATTCCGGAGGTAAAATAGTCCCCCATTCGGATCTCCGGGCGGGGACTAAACAAGAGGACGTCGTTATCAGGAGAAAGAAAACCGCCGTTCTACGGATCGGAGCGTGGAATGTCAGATCCCTTAATAGGGCAGGTAGGTTAGAAAATTTAAAAAGGGAAATGGATAGGGTAAAGTTATATATAGTGGGAATTAGTGAAGTCCGGTGGCACGAGGAACAAGACTTTTGGTCAGGTGAATACAGGGTTATAAATACAAAATCAAATAGGGGTAATGCAGGAGTAGCTTTAATAATGAATAGGAAAATAGGAGTGCGGGTAGGCTACTACAAACAGCATAGTGAACGCATTATTGTGGCCAAGATAGACATGAAGCCCACGCCTACTACACTAGTACAAGTTTATATGCCAACTAGCCTGGTAGAATTTTGCACAAAACATAACTTAACCGCAGATAACATTCGGTTCAAGAATCATGAAAGAAGGTTGTATACATAGAAGAACCCTGGAGATACTATAAGGTTTCAGATAGATTATATAATGGTAAGACAGAGATTTAGGAACCAGGTTTTAAATTGTAAGACATTTCCAGGGGCAGATGTGGACTCTGACCACAATCTATTGGTTATGAACTGTAGATTAAAACTGAAGAAACTGCAAAAAGGTGGGAATTTAAGGAGATGGGACCTGGATAAACTGAAAGAACCAGAGGTTGTACAGAATTTCAGGGAGAGCATAAGGGAACAAATGACAGGAATGGAGGAAAGAAGTACAGCAGAAGAAGAATGGGTAGCTTTGAGGGATGAAATAGTGAAGGTAGCAGAGGATCAAGTAGGTAAAAAGACGAGGGCTAGTAGAAATCCTTGGGTAACAGAAGAGATACTGAAATTAATTGATGAAAGGAGAAAGTACAAAAATGCAGCAAATGAAGCAGGCAAAAAGGAATACAAACGTCTCAAAAATGAGATCGACAGGAAGTGCAAAATGGCTAAGCAGGGATGGCTAGAGGACAAATGTAAGGATGTAGAGGCTTATCTCACGAGGGGTAAGATAGATTTTGCCAACAGGAAAATTAAAGAGACCTTTGGAGAAAAGAGAACCACTTGCATGAATATCAAGACCTCAAATGGAAACCCAGTTCTAAGCAAAGAAGGGAAAGCAGAAAGGTGGAAGGAGTATATAGAGGGTCTATACAGGGGCGATGTTCTTGAAGACAATATTATGGAAATGGAGGAGGATGTAGATGAAGTTGAAATGGGAGATACGATACTGCGTGAAGAGTTTGACAGAGCACTGAAAGACCTGAGTCGAAACAAGGCCCCGGGAGTAGACAACATTCCATTAGAACTACTGATAGCCTTGGGAGAGCCAGTCCTGACAAAACTCTACCATCTGGTGAGCAAGATGTATGAGACAGGCGAAATTCCCTCGGACTTCAAGAAGAATGTAATAATTCCAATGCCAAAGAAAGCAGGTGTTGACAGATGTGAAAATTACTGAACTATCAGTTTAATAAGTCACAGCTGCAAAATAACTAACGCGAATTCTTTACAGACGAATGGAAAAACTAGTAGAAGCCGACCTCGGGGAAGATCAGTTTGGATTCCGTAGAAATGTTGGAACTCGTGAGGCAATACTGATCCTACGACTTATCTTAGAAAGATTAAGGAAAGGCAAACCTACGTTTCTAGCATTTGTAGACTTAGAGAAAGCTTTTGACAATGTTGACTGGAATACTCTCTTTCAAATTCTGAAGTTGGCAGGGGTAAAATACAGGGAGCGAAAGGCTATTTACAATTTGTACAAGAAGCAGATGGCAGTTATAAGAGTCGAGGGACATAGAGGGAAGCAGTGGTTGGGAAGGGAGTGAGACAGGGTTGTAGCCTCTCCCCGATGTTATTTAATTAAAGGAAACAAAAGAAAAATTCGGAGTAGGTATTAAAATCCATGGAGAAGAAATAAAAACTTTGAGGTTTACCGATGACATTGTAATTCTGTCAGAGACAGCAAAGAACCTGGAAGAGCAGTTGAACGGAATGGACAGTGTCTTGAAAGGAGGGCACAAGATGAACACTTAAAATAGTAAAGGAGTTTTGCTATTTGGGGAGGATATAAAATGTAGACTAACAATGGCAAGGAAAGCGATTCTGAAGAAGAGAAATTTGTTAACATCGAGAATTGATTTAAGTGTCAGGAAGTCGTTTCTGAAAGTATTTCTATGGAGTGTAGCCATGTATGGAAGTGAAACATGGACGATAAATATTTTAGACAAGAAGAGAATAGAAGCTTTCAAAATGTGGTGTTACAGAAGAATGCTGAAGATTAGATGGGTAGATCACATAACTAATGAGGAGGTATTGAATAGAATTGGAGAGAAGGGAAATTTGTGGCACGACTTGACTAGAAGAAGGGACCGGTTGGTCGGACATGGTCTGAGGCATCAAGGGATCACCAATTTAGTACTGTAGGGCAGCGTGGAGGGTAAAAGTTGTGGAGGGATACCATGAGATGAATACACTAAGGAGATTCAGAATGATGTAGGTTGCAGTAGGTACTGGGAGATGAAGAAGCTTGCATAGGATAGAGTAGCATGGAGAGCTGCATCAAATCAGTCTCAGGACTGAAGACCACAATAACAACAACATTGCATGTATTCAGTATTACTCTTCCACATACTTATCATCATAACACGATGATACGTGACTCAAAGAGTAAATTGTGTGTAACTTATTGCAAGACTTCGTTAAGTATTTTTGGATTACTGGAAGCAAGAGAAACGTTTCGAAAGTGTTTCAGGACACCAGCAGATAAGTTAATGTGTGGTGCAACCTTTGTTCCAGTTGCAGGGGAAAATACACTGGTGTGTAAACTTAAGGACGAAAGTTTCTTTCCCATGATGTCACTCCCAAGTAACATAGCTCTAAGAAACTTGGTCAGTACACAGAAAGAAGTGCTGCAGTATAATACAGAAGACAGGTGAAAGAAATACGTAACGAGACAGACAGAAATCATACTTTTATTCGATAACGATATTTATACTGATGTCCCCATGTTTCATTATGGTTTCTTCGACACTCCAAAATTCACTGCTGGAACGACGTACATGGGGAAGGGCTACAGTGTCACTCTAACGTTGACTGGTGAGTGTGACGTGTTGAAAGATCTGGACATCATGTCAATGCAACATTATTCCTCCCCACACAATAACTCCTGGATCACCAAAATGACCATATTCGACAATGTTCCTGGGGGCATCACGTGATCTCACATCTCACCATTTGAGGATACGTAATGCGCCCAGGAACATTGCGTAACATGATAGTTTTGGTAATCCAGATGTTATGGTGTGTGGATTCAAAATGTCGCATGGGCGTACTGACCTCCAAATCACTGAAACGTTTTCTCCGTGTGTTTCTTTCTAGGAGTGCATTTGGCTCTGACTTAACATTTGTGGATGACAAGGTTTGACCGTTTCGAATTGTACTTGTGGAGAAGCTCTTGGAACTTGAGAATGCTCAGTGCATGGACCGGTCTGCTAATTCTGTTGACTTAAATCTCATCGTGCATGTGTGGGGTGCGTTTGGAGAGACGTGCTGTAGCATTTCCACATGCCCCAATGACTATCCATCAGATGTCAACCATCCTGGTGGAGAAATGGAACGCCCCACCACAAGAACTTCTTACCAAACTTGTGGCCAACATAGGAGGATATTGCAGAGCATCCATCGCCGTCCGTGGTGATCACACACCCTATTCAGAACCATGTCCCACTTTTTGTAATGTCCAAGGAAGCATCATGAATCTTAATGACCTCAGTGTAATTATTGTCTTCGAATAAAAGTGTCATTTCTGTTCATCTCAGTGATTATTGCTTTCAGTTACCTCCTGTGCTATACCGCAGCAGTTCCTTCTATGTATGGTCCAAGTTTCATGGAGTTACGTTGCTTTGCAGTGGCACGTCCTGCGTAGTTATTTTGATCCATAAGTTTCGCACATCAGTGTATGTGGCTATAATCTTTTTACTTCCATGATTCGCTCCGATTCTCATTTTGGCGGTCACTACCACAGAGGGATGTTACTGTGATATGTTTCATTTAAGAGTGGATCACAGTTTTATATAATAAACGAAAAATTTTGAGGTGGATTTTCGTTCTCAAAATGGCTCTGAGCACTATGCGACTTAACTTCTGAGGTCATCAGTCGCCTAGAACTTAGAACTAATTAAACCTAACTAACCTAAGGACATCACAAACATCCATGCCCGAGGCAGGATTCGAACCTGCGACCGTAGCGGTCACGCGGTTCCAGACTAAAGCGCCTTTAACCGCACGGCCACACCGGCCGGCCTTTTCGTTCTAAATGCTAGTTTGATGATAAAACAAATGTTCATGTAATTGCAATTAACCTTCGCTTAAACCTTTCTTCCCTAAGAATTAAATGCTAAAGCTACTTTTATCTGCAATTAAAAAGAACCGAACACGAATAAAATGTATGTTGGAATGGAAATGAGTAATGCTGGCACAGCAACAATGTAACTTGATTCTCCTATTTGCTGCGGAAGTCCGACAAAATGAATGTTAAAATGGGAATGCGTAATGCAGGCAGAGCAAAAACATAACGTAACTGCTTTATTTGCAGCGGAAGTCCGATAAATCCCTGCTGCAAAAACTGAACAGCTTGAGCTCCACTTAAAATCGCGTAAATATAAGAGGTGCACGGAAAGTAAATATCAGGTGATTCGTTGTACTGCATAAAATAGCAGACTGCATATTCCCACACTCCAAAGTTACGTTGCGTTCGTGCGTAAAATAATATTTGACCAGTGTACACTCACCTCACAACCAAAAATGTAAAAAATGCCAACTGTTTGTGTTCCGTTGCTTGTTTCGGCAAAAATCTGTAGGATTTCTGGGCTAATTGAAAACATAGAAAAAATTACTTTTTCTCCATATGAACAAATTTTTTACAAAAGTGCACACGTCAAAAAGACACATAACACAAAGTAAAATATGAAGGTCACTAGTTCTATAATGTTTTGTTTTCTAAGTAATATGCTGTCAGAAGTTCATGTGCTTTGGGGTTGAACATTAAATCCATAGTGCATGGTTCCATAGTGCACGATTAGAGAAACCTGACCACAGATATCCTCTGTGGCCACTATTTTGCGTTAAGTAGCACTGTTAATGGGATAGGTCTGTCTACCGAGAAAGCCAAAATATACCATTGTTCTAAAAGAATAGATCCATCCGGCAAAAATATCTTGCGAAACTTGATAGGAAGTTGTGAATGTTGATACACTCATTTCAAAAATCTCGAGCACGTTTCAATGCAAAGGCATTATTAAATGCAATTTTAATTCGTATAATGACCAAATTAAAGTGAAAGTAACGAAACTTCCTGATAGGGTGAAAATGTGTACATGAAACATTTCTTTCACAGGGCAGTACTGTAGTGACTGAGCTCTTTTTTCCTAATGAAATCTCCTTATCAATAGATTTTCTGGATGACTGAACATTCGAAAATATAAACTGCTCTACTGAAATGGGTATATCTCACGAAATGTAAATGTTCCTGGACGTTAAGAACAAATGATGATGTCATCTACTAAGATAAGGGAGTAAATGTGTAGATATGGAATTCCTTACGGTATTTGAAATAGCAGAAGGCTGGATAAAATGCATCTACAAAAGTGTAAAGTAACCAAATCCACCACAAACAAAAGAATTACGTAATTTCCTACCTTAAAGAAATGTTTGTTGTCCTTTTCTTATATTTCATCGAAATCTTAGTTATTTAGTGTACTTTGGTAGATGACATGGGCACCTTCACAGATGTGGTGTTTTTAAAAAATCCTTTCTTCATTTGTAAAGCGGGGGTGCACAACGTTTTTGGGCTTGTCATCTTCTGCATACAATTAAGTCCATTTCGATATCTGATGACTTAAAAGTTCATAAAGGTTTAAGAAAAAAACACCACAGCCAAAATTAACCATTTTATTTATGTAAAACACACAAAGATAAATTCTTCTACATCAAAAGTTGTAGGCCTAGTCCTCAATTTTCAAGATATTAAACATGTGAAAAAATTCCGACAGTTCTGACAAAGTTTGAGGAACGTTTATCATATTTAATTTCTGTAACTGTGCCTTTGAAAAGGTCGAGTCTTTGCATGAAACATTTTACAGAGAACGTAAGAGTTATGATGGTTTCGTCTTTCTCTCGAAATTCTTTGTTTAACCCATTTGGTTTAACTATGATGTCAGTTACTACAAATGCTAGATCGAACAACCAGCTCAACTCCTACAGTTGTGAGTAATCTTCCTCTCTTTCAGACGCAAAAGATTTTATCGCTGGCAGAAGTTCTCTAAATATTTTTGGAACCTTACCTCCACTCAGCCATCGAGCTTCGGGGTGCTACAACAGGTCTTCATACTGGCGGGTTTACCTGTGTTTAGCTGCAGTCACTTTTCACAAACACAAGTAGGAGGAAAGGCGATGAAATGCAGATGGAGACAACAGAGATGAAGACAGTTTTGTCACATTTACAGCCTACACGTACCGTGCGAAAAACTTATTGTCATCCAACTTGTATTAGATTGCCGCGTAAGTTCGTAGCTCTTTTGTTTTGTATGTTGATATTCCGGTTGCTATGGGTTTATTTAGCGACTGTCATTTTTTATTTGTAGTTCGCTGACGCTATTTGAGATCACATGTTGTCATTCTGTCATTTGGAAATAATTAGTGGAGTATGGTTGCTAGAATATGTAGTGCCAAGCGGAGATATCGGAACATTTACAACATTTTGTTCAGTTTGAGTTCAGTAGTGGAGTGACAGCAGCGCAGGCAGCCAGAAACATTTGCACCATGTATGGAGATAATGCCATTGGCCAGAGCGCAGCAGGAAAATGTTTTTTTTTCCTTTTAAGGAGGATCTTTTGACATTAATGTCCCTGCACGTTCAGGATGACTTCGGGGTTTGATGAACATCGTTTAAACGCATTTATTCACAATGATACACGTCAGTGTACTCGAGAATTTGCAGATGTGATCGTTCAAACATCGCGCGACATCTGCATGCAGCGGTGAAGGTTCAAAAATGTGGTGTAAGGGTACAGCATGCTCTAAACCTAAATCACAAAAATCAGCCGATGGCCATGTGAGCATCTATGCTTGCTTGTCATCAGTTAGCTCCTAAACAAAACTATTTTGTATCGTTACTGGTGGCAAGAAATAGTGTCTTTACACGAAAATAAGGACAATAAAGTAATGATTTATCCCAAACAAAGCACCAACTCATCGCAAAACGGGCCCACATCTCGTGGTCGTGCGGTAGCGTTCTCGCTTCCCACGCCCGGGTTCCCGGGTTCGATTCCCGGCGGGGTCAGGGATTTTCTCTGCCTCGTGATGGCTGGGTGTTGTGTGCTGTCCTTAGGTTAGTTAGGTTTAAGTAGTTCTAAGTTCTAGGGGACTGATGACCATCGATGTTAAGTCCCATAGTGCTCAGAGCCATTTGAACCATTTCATCGCAAAACGATCTGTCCGCATCCACAAAAGATAATGTTACGCATCTGGTTGAACAGCGACGGTGTTGTATACTATGAATTACTTACCCAGAGGTGTAACCATCACAGCATTTATTGTCAACTGAGACGCCTTGCAGACCCAGTACAAGAACGACGACCAGGGAGACCGCGTGAAGTGGTGCTACTCCACGATAACGCTCGCCCACGTTCGGCTAGGTTGATGTAAAACACTATATATGAGTTGGGACGGGTAGTCTCTCTGCATCTACTTAATTTACCCGATCTTGCGCGGTCAGAGTTTCACCTTTTCCGCTGCCTATCGAACAACTTTCAAGGATCTTCCTTTCCATATTAAGCTCCGAACGTGGCTCGACGACTTCTTCGCCTCAAAACCACGTAATTGGAATCGAAAATTTACCCTAGCCTTGTTAGACACAAATAGTGAAGAATAATATATTATTGATGACTTTGTGTTGTGTACATTTATTGCGTTTGTTAAACTTATGGGAAAATAGTACGAACTTATACTCGAACGTAATAAAAAAGCTCATGTAAAAAAATTTGGGACAAAGGTTTTGAATGATCGACTCATAAAGCCCCGACAGTCGGTCGCGATCGACAAGTTGAGCGAGTTGTAGACACTTGTGAGAAGCGACACTTGTGAGAAACTGGAATGTGGCGACACTTGTGATTAATCCGGGATGCTAAGGGACCGCCACAGGGTGTGTCGCAAATGCTGCGCCACTACCTGCTGCCGCTTAGTGTGACTGAGCGCTCGGCTTGTGCTGGCCTGGGCAGCTGCCGAGGGACATTCACACTCCTCCAGTGCAGCCAGGTTACATTATTTCAGAATTTTTTTGGGCAAGGAAGAGTAGCCTTAGTCAAATTAGAAATCGGAGCTGATTTTGCCCCCACGATATCATGTCAACCATTAGTTGCAGCACACTTATGCGTAAGACCTTTTTCACAGGAATTTTCGTTCTGATTAATCTTATATAGGGCATAATTTTCGTTCAACCTCATACTGAACGATGTATTTTACAGAAGCTAAAGAAACCGAAAATGTTTTCCATCTTTCAACCCCCCACCCAAAATTTAATATGATAGGAGCGGCAACCTTTTACCATATATTAAGAGGTTGGTTCTCGGTAGAATCTCTTTCTTTAATTATTTCGAAATAAACCTCAATTTTTCCGCACCACTCAGGGAAGTGTACTGAGGTCTAATGTGAGTCCTGCTAGCAATTAGCGTTAAGGAATGCAATTTATGTATTGAAACAAGATGTATTCATCGTCCACTTAAACAGACATTGTTTCTAAAATTCTCTACACAAAAATGCTAATTGTGATTGTTAGAAAAGCTATGACTTTTCAGATTTCATTAGTGAATCTTTTACAATTTGCAAGAGACATTTAGCCGCCTTTGTGCCGTTTCCCAGGAACACCACGAAGAGGTAGTCTCTCTTCGTCCCGCATTATATTTATTTACAATATTTACAGGATGATTATTCATTTACAGTTTTTACAATAGGGCTATCGGCGTGAACTGAACCCCTTTTGAATATTTACAAGTGTTGCTGTAGCTTCAGCCATTTCCTTCTCACTGTAATTTCTGTGCACAAGCCACGCAAGAAATGATTTTATATTGCTGTCAACTTGGAGACTTGTAAAGGTCTTAGAAACTATCTCATCTGTATTAATTGCGGACTTCGTTCTTCTTTCCCCACCTAGATTTAAAACTAGTCGGTGCCCATGATATTCTGCGTCTTCTCTGAGAAATTTTACTAAGGAGTAAAAATTTGGATGAACCTTCGAAATTAATGTATTTTTCCTCCGATTCCATCCTTCTGTAACACTGTTCGTGCGGTGACGCCTTCCTGCGCAGTTCCATATATACCTTGGCATGTCTTCATTATCCAGCCATTGTTCAACAAAATAGTCGTAAAAATCCTGCAGGCGTGCTCTCCTGAATGCATAGCCACCCATCATCTAACATGTCTAGGGGAATGTGAACGGAACACAATCTTGTGTGAAAACGAATTTCTTCGTTTTACTTGTAGGCAGCAACAAGGCAGCAATTCTGCACTTGCCTCCACAAGCACTGATTGAAATGGTAGTTGCAGCCGTTAATCTTTGCATCTGGAAACAAGTGTGTTACTGATTGGATGATTGCAGCTTCAAAATCCATCATGATAGCTGTAGTATTCCATCCAGGTACGTTGCTCTCAACAACTGTGAAAAAGCGATCGTACGTTTCTCGCTTTTTATTAGGTAGCAAGGCGTACACGGTTGGAACTGTGTTTATTTCCTCCTCAGAACTAGAAATATCGGCATAAACAATAAATAATGGTCCAAACTGCTTGCTGGGGCTTTTGAACGTTCCATCGACGAAGAACGAATTGCAGTCTGTTAAACAGGATTTTCCCCTTTCGCTGGCGAACACCAATATCCTATCATTTGGTCCTCTGTCGTCATCTGCAAGTAAAAATTTGCTTCCATCATTTACTAGCAAATGATGTTCTTGCAGAAATATTCCTATAGCATCTGTCGGATTTTGTGTAGATCCCATGCATTTTGCCTGATGCGTTGCAGCGATCGTTTTGCACTCCTGTGTGACGGCAGTGACGTAACGATGCAGTACTGAACTGCGGTGTGCTACCTGTGTCGTGTCCTTGTAGGCCACCCAGTACCTGTTCGGCCGGGTCTCCTCACAAATGTCGCTTCTCACAAGTGTCGCAACCCTAAGTTGAGCAACCCTAACCAAGAAGATTCTGATTCTCCCATCCACCAGGAGCATCTCAACGAATGTCTCCGCTGACCCGAAATATACCGTCAAAACTAGTCACTTTCGACTAAATATCTTTATTGATGGCCGATAACGGTTCTACAATTAATGCTATCCATTTCAAAGCTTGATGTGGGTTTCGCCTAGCATATGATGACAATCGGGTAGAAGAGGCTGACAGAGTTACATTCTTGAGATTACAATTCTGTATTCGAAAATTCCCAAAAACAAATATAGCAAATGTACACAGTTATGCACTAAGTGCAGTGATGTTTTTACTCACATCTACATCTTCATGTATACTCTGCAAATCACTGCCTGGCAGAGGGCTCATCGAATCACCTTCACAGTAGCTGTCTATTATTCCAATATCGTACAGCGGGCGGAGAAAACGAATACCTTTATCTTTCCGTGCGAGCTCTGATTTCCCTTATTTTATAATGGTGATCATTTCTCCCTATGTAGGTCGGCGTCAACAAAATATTTTCTCATTCGGAGAAGAAAGATGGTGATTGAAATTTTATGAGAAGATGCCGCCGCAACCAAAAACGCCTTTGTGTTAATGATGTCCAACCCAAATCGTGTATCATTTCATTCATTTATCATATCTCCCCTATTTCGCGATAGTACAAAACGTACTGCCCTTTTTTGGCAGTATTCTAAAAGAGGACGGACAAGCGTAGTGTTGACAGTCTCTTTAGTACATCTGTTACATTTTCTACGTGTCCTACGAATAAAGGTGCGCATAAGGTCAGTACTGAAACGAAATGAAATGTTCGTATGGCATTTTTGGCTGCGGGGTTCGGCCACCTCCTGTCAGTCTTTTTATTTGATGCCACTTCGGTGACTTGCGCATTGATGATAACACACACATCCTGTCGCTAGAGGAGGAAATCTCCTACCCGGGACCGCGTGATCAAAACACAGTAACTTTATGTACAAGACCACGAGTTGCTGACATGAAGCCAGTAAAACGTAAAAAACCAAAAAATAAATTGAGCAGATTTAGATGAAGTATCACTGCGTGTGTTGAAACAATACATTCACAGTATACAAGCTACTTCGACAAATGTCTGTCAGCCGCATCAAGGAAATTTCCGGCGCACTTAAAAAAGGCAAGAGTTGTGGCTCTGATACAGAAACTTAATGCAGAAGAAGTAGAAAATTATTGTCCCATTTGCCTGTTGCCATCATTCTCAAAACTAATGGAATCAACTATGAAACGCAGATTAATGTAATACTTGAATAAACAAGTTTCAATGTTCTTAGTGAATCAGAGCTTGGCTCCAAAATGGCAGAATTATAGAAACCAACGGCAGCAGAATACACAGAAGTGGATTTTGATGCTCTTGACAAGTTTGCGTGTGCGGCAGACATGCTCTTAGAGCCTTCTAAGGCTTTTGATGCTTTGACCGCAAGGTTCCACTAAGTAATCTAGAATCAATATGAATAAGACTCATAGGTAATCACTGGTTCCCATTATACATAGTAGATAACAATCTATTCAATAAATTAGAATCATTATGAATAAAAGGCATAGCTAATAACTGGTTCCCATTATACGAGGTGTGGCTAGAAAAAAACCGGACTAGTACTGGTGAAACAATAAAACGAATGCAATAAGGTTGAAAGTCGCGTGGCCTGTCACGTGACTCTCGCTCCGCCTACTGCTCGAGTTTCATCTGCCTCCTGCACTCAGTCTGCCCGTGGCGTCTGTTTTAAGTAGTTGACGTTTTGTCTGTGCGTCGGAAAATGTTGAGTGTACAGAAAGAACAGCAGGTTAACATCAAATTTTGTTTCAAACTAGGAAAATCTGCAAGTGAAACGTTTGTAATGTTACAACAAGTGTACGGCGATGATTGTTTATCGCGAACACAAGTGTTTGAGTGGTTTAAACGATTTAAAGATGGCCGCGAAGACACCAGTGATGACACTCGCACTGGCAGACCATTGTCAGCAAAAACTGATGCAAACATTGAAAAAATCGGTAAACTTGTTCGACAAGATCGCCGTTTAACAATCAGAGCAGTGTCTGAGTTAACAGGAGTTGACAAGGAAAGTGTCGAACAAGTTTACCGATTTTTTCAATGTTTGCATCAGTTTTTGATGACAATGGTCTGCCAGTGCGAGTGTCATCACTGGTGTCTTCGCGGCCATCTTTAAATCGTTTAAACCACTCAAACACTTGTGTTCGTGATAAACAATCATCGCCGTACACTTATTGTAACATTACAAACGTTTCACTTGCAGATTTTCCTAGTTTGAAACAAAATTTGATGTTAACACGCTGTTCTTTCTGTACACTCAACATTTTCCGACGCACAGACAAAACGTCAACTACTTAAAACAGACGCCACGGGCAGACTGAGTGCAGGAGGCAGATGAAACTCGAGCAGTAGGCGGAGCGAGAGTCACGTGACAGGCCACGCGACTTTCAGCCTTATTGCATTCGTTTTATTGTTTCACCAGTACTAGTCCGGTTTTTTTCTAGCCACACCTCGTATATAGCAGAGAAATCACAAATCTCAAATAAGGCTAAATTTTGATATAACCCTTATAAGAATCAAAATATAAGTGGATAACATGTTAGAACGAATACTGCGCCTGATACGTGGCAATTCTTTTTCAATAGTGTTAGTCAAGTGGAAAAAATTATATTTCCTGACTACAGTATTTTATAGTTACTGAGAAAACAGGAGAGCTCATTGCAGAGAATACAAATGAAACCTTCTAGAAAATTTACAACTCGTCAACATCTAATAAGGCGACATTGAACAGAAGGAAAACAAATGACAGAATTCCAGTTTGAAGAGTTTAAACTAAATGTAGATGATGACTCTATAAGTTGTATAACAAATATAAGACTTATAGCAGTGAATATTTATTCTCAGCTGGATCCTGTTAACGCACAAAGATTTCTTGTTACAATATGTCATGGGCATCTCATGTCCTTCGACCTCAGTGTTCAATGTATAGCGCCTTTTAGTTGTGTTCTATTCATATGTACACTGAATTGTTAGCTTCTGAATGCATTTCTGGGGGGGGGGGGGGGGGAGGGGTAGCGGGAATGCACAAAATGGGAACATCTGCTTCTGCAGCTCTGCCGTCGATAGTATTTCCATTGCTATAGCTCAGAAAAGGCCTTGATAGTGTCTTCCTACTAGCATACTTCACATAGGACCAGATTCTCTTAGGATTTTCTGCCAGGTTTCGGGACAAATTTTCGTTGTGGAAATTATTATAAGCATCTCGCATAGAAGCCCGCGCTAAATACCGAGCGAGGTGGCGCAGTGGGTAGCACACTGGATTCGCATTCGGGAGGACGACGGTTCAGTCCCTCGTCCGGCCATCCTGATTTAGGTTTTCCGTGATTTCCCTAAATCGCTCCAGGAAAATGCCGAGATGGTTCCTTTGAAAGGGCACAGCCGACTTCTTTCCCCGTCCTTCCCTAATCCGGTCAGACCGATGACCTCGCTGTCTAGTCTCCTCCCCCACAACAACCCAACCCAACCCGCGCTAAATTTCGAGCTTCTGTAAAACATCACCAATCTAGGAGATTTTGTGTCCGTTTAAATTTAGTATGTTTTTTTTTTTTTTTCTTTGCTCCTGTAACAGTGTTTGACACGCTTTGTGTACCAAGAAGGATCAGCTCCGTAGTTTGTTAATTCATTGGTATACATTTCCCAATTGCTGCCGATTCTATTTCTTTGAATTTAAGCCACATCTGGTCTACATTTATATTGTTAATTTGGATGGAGTGTAGATTGTCTCTCAGGAGGGCGTCAAGTTGATTTTTATCTACTTTTCTTAATGGTTATATTTTTCGTCTATTTTTGGAGGATTTGGGGACTACAACATTCAGTCTCGGTACGACCATCCTCTGTTCACTAATTCCTGTTATCGTTTTGATGCTTGTTACTAACTCAGGGTTATTTGTTGCTAGGAGGTCAAGTGTGTTTTCACATTCGTTTCCTACTCGCGTGGGATCATGAACTAACTGCTCGAAATAATTTTCAGAGAGTGTATTTAGCACAATTTCGGGTGGTGTTTTAGGCGTGCCTCCTGAATGAAACATGTATTTTCGCCAAGATATGGAGAGTAAATTAAAGTCACCACCAACTATAATTGTATGAGTCAAGTACGTGCTTAAATTAAACTGAAGTTTTCTTTGAACCTTTCAGCAACTGTATCATCTGAATTGGGAGGTCGATAAAAGGATCCATTTATTATTTTATTCCGGTTGCCAAGAATGATCTTTGCCCGTACTAACTCAGAGGAACTATCTACTTCAATTTCGCGACAAGATAAACTACTTCTAACAGCAACAAACGCCACCGCCAACTGTGTTTAGCCTATCTGTTCGGAATACCGTTAGATTCTTCGCAAGAATTTCTACTGAACTTATCTCAAGCAATTGGCAACTTTCAGTGCCTATAACGATTTGACTATCAGTGATTTCTATTAGCGCTTCGAGCTCTGGTACTTTCGCAGCACAGCTAGCACTATTTACAGCTGTTTTACCGATGGTTCCTGTATCTACTTTTTTCCTGTGTTCGGCCTGCACCCTTTGGGACTGAAGCCCTTTTTGTATTTCCCCGAAACCCTCTAACCTAAAAAACCTTCCAGTCCACGCTACGCAGCGCCTCCTACCCGTGTAGCCGCCTCCTGCGTCTAGTAGACTCCTGACCTATTCAGTGGAACCCGAAACCTAGCCACCCCATGGCGCAAGTCGAGGAATCTGCAGCCTACACGGTCTCAGATCCGTCTGAGCTTCTGATTCAGACCCTCCACTCAGCTCTGTATCAGAGGTCCGCAATCAGTACTGTAGACTGTGTTGCAAATTGTGAACTCTGCTTTCATCTCGCAAGCAACACTGGCAGCCTTTACCACTTCTGTTAGCCACTCGAAACCAGAGAGAATCTCTTCTGATCCAAAGCGACACACAACATTGGCACCGACGTGAGCCACCACCTACTGTTAGCTGCAATCTGTGCTCTTCATGGCCTCCAGAAGGATCTATTCCACGTCTGGAATGACTCCATCCCGTATGCACACGGTCTGAACAATGGCTTTTTTCTCCTTCTTGGCTGGCTTGTCATTAATGGACCCCATAACGCGCCTAACATTGGAGCTCCCAACTACGAATAATCCCACGCTCTGTGATTGTCCGGATCTTGGAGGCTGAGAGGTTTCCTCTGAAAGAGGACAGGCGACGGCATCTGGCTGAGCGGCTGTGTCAGCCACAGACAGCATCTGGAACCTATTTGTTAGACTGAAAGGCTGAAGGGTCAACCTCAAGGCGATAAGTAACAGTGCTGGCCACCGGTTAGGACCGATCGGAGGACTCGGATGTGCTAGACGTCCGTTGGATCCCAACGGCCGGCCCACAACAGTGATGGCCGCCCACCGCAGCTTCAAGCTTTGTAACCGAAGCCATCACAGCCTGAAGCTGCGAGCGAAGTATCACCAACTAGGCTCGCATACACAACAATCACAGCTCCTATTCATACTAAAGACAGTGGAAAACAACTCAGGCAAACGGACTATCGACACGTGCTAGAACTGCTAGAACTGTGTCTAATAGATTAGATTAATACGCAAAGATTCAAAATCGAACTAGCGATGTAGTCTGGTGAGACCAAATAATTCGCCTCTGATTAGGAACTTGCAACATGTCACAAAATTGGTTTATTTTCCGACACAAACGGAAACGCCAGAACTGTGTCTATTAGATATTAAGTTAACACGCATAAACTCGAGAAACTAAACTACCAAAGCACACAGACGAAATTATACAATTCGCTCCTGGTTAGGAAATCGTAAAAATCACAAAATCGGTTACTTTCCTGTTGCTACTTCTGTCTCGACCGGTCGCTGCTACCTCACTGGATATTTGTTGCGATGTTGTAATGATACGAGTTAATTTGTAAGAAATATGGGATTTTGATACCGATGACAGATTGAAGCCAATTGCTCGTTTTGGGCGAGTGGGCCGTCCTTCTCTTCCTGCTATTGCGGCAGACACCCGTTTCTGCTGCTGATACGTACAGTATTTACGTAGTTTTATGTTGAAAGGTTAATAATGACTTTGTCTGGAATACATGTCTTTGTTGATTCATGTCAGGAAATGTCTTAAAGTGGTTGACACAATGACTACGTCCTCTTTATCGGAATGAATGTGCATTGAATATCTCATAGTGAAGTAGGAATTGATTAACAGTAGCAGGGGAAACATGTAGTTTCTAAACTACTCCAGTACTCTCGACCCAAGTAAATAAAAAGCAATGAAAAACGAAACTAGCAGCCCACACGCTAAAATAGACTTCCGTCTGCGTTACAGATCAGTCTGTCACGGGAGTCAAGATTGCACACTCACATTCGTTGGCTTCACCGACACACCGTACTCTCGTCTTCTTATCACATCCAGATCTCAGGCTACGCTAAGGATCAGTCCATCACTACAGCCAAGACTCCTTCGTTGAAATGAAATCTTAAATAATATTTCAACGTAAATAGTGCAAAAGAGTTGTATGTCTCAATAACAGAAATACATATATTCAACAAAAACCTGAAATCACTATAAGGCCGTCCAATCATTTTGTATGAGTCTGTCACCGTTACTTTGCGCGGTAACCGTCTTTCCTGTTTGCGTTGCTGGCCTTTGTTGCTTGCCTGCTTGGTTGTTTGGAGATCATACGCTAGTATGACACAGAATTCCTATCTCCCCTACTGGATGCTGTGGTTGAATGTGAGTGATAATACACTCCTGGAAATGGAAAAAAGAACACATTGACACCGGTGTGTCAGACCCACCATACTTGCTCCGGACACTGCGAGAGGGCTGTACAAGCAATGATCACACGCACGGCACAGCGGACACACCAGGAACCGCGTTGTTGGCCGTCGAATGGCGCTAGCTGCGCAGCATTTGTGCACCGCCGCCGTCAGTGTCAGCCAGTTTGCCGTGGCATACGGAGCTCCATCGCAGTCTTTAACACTGGTAGCATGCCGCGACAGCGTGGACGTGAACCGTATGTGCAGTTGACGGACTTTGAGCGAGGGCGTATAGTGGGCATGCGGGAGGCCGGGTGGACGTACCGCCGAATTGCTCAACACGTGGGGCGTGAGGTCTCCACAGTACATCGATGTTGTCCCCAGTGGTCGGCGGAAGGTGCACGTGCCCGTCGACCTGGGACCGGACCGCAGCGACGCACGGATGCACGCCAAGACCGTAGGATCCTACGCAGTGCCGTAGGGGACCGCACCGCCACTTCCCAGCAAATTAGGGACACTGTTGCTCCTGGGGTATCGGCGAGGACCATTCGCAACCGTCTCCATGAAGCTGGGCTACGGTCCCGCACACCGTTAGGCCGTCTTCCGCTCACGCCCCAACATCGTGCAGCCCGCCTCCAGTGGAGTCGCGACAGGCGTGAATGGAGGGACGAATGGAGACGTGTCGTCTTCAGCGATGAGAGTCGCTTCTGCCTTGGCGCCAATGATGGTCGTATGCGTGTTTGGCGCCGTGCAGGTGAGCGCCACAATCAGGACTGCATACGACCGAGGCACACAGGGCCAACACCCGGCATCATGGTGTGGGGAGCGATCTCCTACACTGGCCGTACACCACTGGTGATCGTCGAGGGGACACTGAATAGTGCACGGTACATCCAAACCGTCATCGAACCCATCGTTCTACCATTCCTAGACCGGCAAGGGAACTTGCTGTTCCAACAGGACAATGCACGTCCGCATGTATCCCGTGCCACCCAACGTGCTCTAGAAGGTGTAAGTCAACTACCCTGGCCAGCAAGATCTCCGGATCTGTCCCCCATTGAGCATGTTTGGGACTGGATGAAGCGTCGTCTCACGCGGTCTGCACGTCCAGCACGAACGCTGGTCCAACTGAGGCGCCAGGTGGAAATGGCATGGCAAGCCGTTCCACAGGACTACATCCAGCATCTCTACGATCGTCTCCATGGGAGAATAGCAGCCTGCATTGCTGCGAAAGGTGGATATACACTGTACTAGTGCCGACATTGTGCATGCTCTGTTGCCTGTGTCTATGTGCCTGTGGTTCTGTCAGTGTGATCATGTGATGTATCTGACCCCAGGAATGTGTCAATAAAGTTTCCCCTTACTGGGACAATGAATTCACAGTGTTCTTAATTCAATTTCCAGGAGTGTATTTCGTGTGAGTTCGAAATGACTTTTAGTGCACGCAACAGATAATAAGACATACACAAAAACCAACCCAGTCAGGGGGCGATAAACCGCTAGCATTTTATGAGGCCTACCCCCATATTCCTACTTCGTTATCAAAAGGAGGGATGCTAGTTGTTTTGGAATTATTTACTAAGGCAGTAATGGAGTTCTTGTTCTTACAGTTATGGATTTTAGCTTTGGGAGACTACAGGTAAATATCTGAAAATTCCAACTCTTCCTTTTACGTGACTGAAATTTTATTACAAATTTAGATGTTATAATTGAATATGATCTGGAATCACTGGTCCACACCATTATCGGTGTTGACAAGTACTGAAATAGTTAACTGGTCTCGTATTATCAACCGATCAACGGTCACACTATAGGGAGGCTGAAGGGAATTCATAATCACACACCAGGCCACAACTCTTCCATGCGTCACCACGCTGAAGCACACCGCGAAGCACTACGCGAAAGGCCGCTACTATATAAATTAATACACAAGCACGACCGCACACAGCTGGGATGCCACCCACAGGGGAGCTTGAACACGTAATTTTCAATACGCTCGTGAGGCGAGCCAAAGATGGGTAGTTGGTTCGCGAATTGTATCTAGTATGATATACTGCATTTCACCTCCTACCACCTTCCAGACGGAGCGCCTCCGCACTACGTCCTCTCCACGTGCCGGCTACCCGTCTCCCAGCCACACAACCGACCGCAACCCAGGCCGTTGTTCGAGCTGCAACGTTTCTATTGGCTGAAGGCCAACCTCCGCCCTCTACACTCCTCAGAACCGATCTTTCCGAAGTGCCTGATTCAATCCCTGTGTTTAGCTTCCCTAGTTTATCTTTTGAGAAGCCTACCGCATCTCCTGACAATCCTTTTAAATAGCAGTCACCTTTCTACCCTCATACATATTGGAAAGATGCAGAGAGGACGAGGAAGTGTGACACAATGAAAATAAATAAGAAACTTAGTTGCCTTCTACCTGTTAATTAGCCACTTATTCATGAACCCTAGTCACAGTGCCGCTTCAACTTAAGTTACGTATTTCACATGAATTAAATGATGTGAGTCGCCAACCAGATACCGTGTTTCAAACGGACTCACTCATGGACGGTATTGTTGTTGTTGTTGTTGTTGTGGTCTTCAGTCCTAAGAATGGTTTGAAGCGGCTCTCCATGCTATTCTATCCTGTGCAAGCTTCATCTCCCAGTACCTGCCGCAACCTACATCCTTCTGAATCTGCTAAGTGTATTCATCTCTTGGTCTCCCTCTACGATTTTTACCCTCCACGCTACCCTCCAAAACTAAATTGGTGGTCCCTTGATGCCTGAACACATGTCCTACCAACCGATCCCTTCATCTAGTCAAGTTGTGCCACAAACTTCTCTTCTCCCCAATCCTATTCAATATTCCCTCATTAGTTATGTGATCTACCCATCTAATCTTCAGCATTCTTTTGTAACACCACATTTCGAAATCTTCTATTCTCTTCTTGTCCAAACTATTTATCGTCCATGTTTCACTTCCATACATGGCTACACCCCATACAAATACTTTCAGACATGACTTCCTGACACTTAAATCTATACTCGATGTTAACAAATTTCTATTCTTCAGAATCGCTTTCCATGCCATTGCTAGTCTACATTTTATATCCTCTCTACTTCGACCATCATCAGTTATTTTGCTCCCCAAATAGCAAAACTCCTTTACTACTTTAAGTGTCTCATTTCCTAATCTAATTCCCTCAGCATCACCAGAGTTAATTCGACCACATTCCATTACCCTAGTTTTGGCTCTGTTGATATTCATCTTATAGCCTTCTTTCAAGACATTGACTATTCCGTTCAGCTCCTCTTCCAGGTCTTTTGCTGTCTCTGACAGAATTACAATGTCATCGGCGAACCTCAAAGTTTTTATTTCTCCTCCATTCTACTCCGAATTTTTCTTTTGTTTCCTTTACTGCTTGCTCAATATAAAGATTGAATAATATCCGTGATGGTCTACAACCCTGTCTCACTCCCTTCTCAAACACTGCATCCTTTTCATGCCCCAGACTCTTATAATTGCCATCTGGTTTCTGTACCAATTGTAAATAACCTTTCGGTCCCTATATTTTACCCCTGCCACCATCAGAATTTGAAAGAGTATTCCAGTCAACATTGTCAAAAGCTTTCTCTAAGCCTACAAATGCTAGAAATGTAGGTTTGCCTTTCCTTAATATATTTTCTGACATAAGTCGTAGGGTCATTATTGCCTCACGTGTTCCAATATTTCTACGGAATCCAAACTGATCTTCCCCGAGGTCGGCTTCTACCAATTTTTCCATTCGTCTGTAAAGAATTTGTGTTAGTATTTTTCAGCCGTGGCTTCTTAAACTGATAGTTCGGTAATTTTCACATCTGTCAACACCTTTCTTTGGGATAGGAATTCTTCTTGAACTTTGAGGGTACTTCGCCTGCCTCATACATCTTGCTCACCAGATGGTAGAGTTTTGTCAGGACTGGCTCTCCCAAGGCTTCCAGTAGTTCTAATGGAATGTTGTCTACTCCCGGGGCCTTGTTTTGACTCAGGTCTTGCAGTGCTCTGTCAAACTCTTCACGCAGTATCGTATCTCCCATTTCATCTTCATCTACATCCTCTTCCATTTCCATAATATTGTCCACAAGAACATCGCCCCTGTATAGACCCTCTATACAGGGTGTTACAAAAAGGTACGGCCAAACTTTCAGGAAACATTCCTCACACACAAAGAAAGATAATATGTTATGTGGACATGTGTCCGGAAACGCTTACTTTCCATGTTAGAGCTCATTTTATTACTTCTCTTCAAATCACATTAATCATGGAATGGAAACACACAGCAACAGAACGTACCAGCGTGACTTCAAACACTTTGTTACAGGAAATGTTCAAAATGTCCTCCGTTAGCGTGGATACATGCATCCACCCTCCGTCGCATGGAATCCCTGATGCGCTGATGCAGCCCTGGAAAGTGGCGTATTGTATCACAGCCGTCCACAAAACGAGCACGGAGAGTCTCTGCATTTGGTACCGGGGTTGCGTAGACAAGAGCTTTCAAATGCCCCCATAAATGAAAGTCAAGAGGTTGAGGTCAGGAGAGCGTGGAGGCCATGGAGTTGGCCCGCCTCTACCAAACCATTGGTCACCGCATGTGTTGTTGAGTAGCGTACGAACACTTCGACTGAAATGTGCAGGAGCTCCATCGTGCATGAACCACATGTTGTGTCGTACTTGTAAAGGCACATGTTCTAGCAGCGCAGGTAGAGTATCCCGTATGGAATCATGATAACGTGCTCCATTGAGCGTAGGTGTACGAAACTAAAATGAGCTCTTACATGGAAATTAAGCGTTTCCGGACACATGTCCACATAACATCTTTTCTTTCTTTGTGTGTGAGGAATGTGTCCTGAAAGTTTGGCCGTACCTTTTTGTAACAGCCTGTATACTCCTTCCACCTTTCTGCTTTCCCTTCTTTGCTTAGAACTGGGTTTACATCTAAGCTCTTGATATTCATACAAGTGGTCCTCTTTTCTCCGAAGGTCTCTTAATTTTCTTGTAGGCAGTATCTACCTTACCCCTAGTGAGATAAGCCTCTACATCCTTACATTTGTCCTCTAGCCATCCTGCTTTGCCATTTTGCACTTCCTGTGGATCTCATTTTTGAGGCATTTGTATTCCTTTTTACCTGCTTCATTTACTTCATTTTTATATTTTCTCCTTTCATCAATTAAATTTAATATTTCTTCTGTTACCCAAGGATTTCTACTAGCCCTCGTCTTTTTACCTACTTGATCCTCTGCTTCCTTCACTACTTCATCCCTCAAAGCTACCCATTCTTCTTCTACTGTATTTCTTTCCCCCATTCCTGTCAATTGTTCCCTTATGCTTTCCCTGAAACTCTGTACAACCTCTGGTTCTTTCAGTTTATCCAGGTCCCATCTCCTTAAATTCCCACCTTTTTGCAGTTTCTTCAGTTTTAATCTACAGTTCATAACCAATAGATTGTGGTCATAGTCCACATCTGCCCCTGGAAATGTCTTACAATTTAAAACCTGGTTCCTAAATCTCTGTCTTACCATTATATTATCTATTAGAAACCTGTCAGTATTTCCAGGCTTCTTCCATGTATACAACCTTCTTTTATGATTCTTGAACCAAGTGTTAGCTATGATTAAGTTGTGCTCTGTGCAAAATTCTACCAGGCGGCTTCCTCTTTCATTTCTTACCCCCAATCCAAACTCACCTAAGTTTCCTTCTCTCCCTTTTCCTACTGCCGAATTCCAGTCACCCATGACTATTAAATATTCGTCTCCCTTCACTATCTGAATAATTTCCTTTATTTCATCATACATTTCTTCTATTTCTTCGTCATCTGCACAGCTAGTTGGCATATAAACTTGAACTACTGTGGTAGGTGTAACATCCACGTGATAAATTTTTGGCTACAGTGCGACGAGAGGAAATTATGCCTCTAACAGTTTTAAACATTATGTATTCGACGTACAGTGAAAACTTATAAATATTAATTATTTATATAATATTATATGATGTAATTAGACATATCGATGTGTATCATACAAAGACAATGATAATTGTAAATTTCTTTAATGATCTGCGTTTGTCTTCCTTTGTTTTTACCTTTTGTTGGATGGCTTTTGTAGGTTCCGGACGCATATCGAACTGAGGTCTGTTAAGAAATTGTAATTATTTGTTAATTATTACTTGAAAATAGAGTTCATTATTATTATTATTATTATAAACATGAGTGAATAATTATTTGTAACTTTAATTCCTCTCTCAGTAAGCATTAACTGTGTTAATTATTTCTTTCCGCTGCAAGGAGCGTAGCCATTGATGATAGCGATTTGTATCGCGTTTTTGTCTGTGTTTCCTTAGAAACAAATCAATACGAAAGTAGAGTTTCTGTAAAGTTTAATAAGCATTTAAAATACTTATTTGCTCTAACAATAGAAAGTCTCTATCAATTGTCTGCCGCCATCTTAACAATTGTCTCAGCGACAAATTCAAATTACGCAACTCTACAGACATAAATGCTGAACGTAATACAAATGTGTAAAAATAAATGTGCACCGGTGGTCCCGAACTCATTTGAATGAAAATTATTCGAATCAGATTGGTTCTTAAAAAACACTGCTCATAGCACGAACGTTATAACAAACTTTTCTGGCTGATGTATGGAGCCGAAATTAATTACTCACGAGTTGCGAAGAATATTGTTTCAGGTAACATATGTCAGTGTTGTGCGCAGCTGATATTTGATGGTTTTAATGATCATTTTGCTGAAGATAACTGCTTCCATCTTAATCAATAGTTGTATAGAATCTGTTGTATGAACTGTGATTTAGTGGCACTTACACAACTTACAGACAACACTTTGACACGACGTTAACTTGGAGTTCTTTAGCAACTTGATCAAATCTTTAGCCGGGAGAAAAATTATTTAGTAATTACTCAATGTAATAAAATAAGATTATCATTTCCATTTACAAATTAGTTAAATACCAAACCACTGAATAACACAGCGAACGCCACACTGGCGCCCAAAGTGGGGCCACCAATGCACATTTATTCATTTTAATAATTTAAGTTGTGATGGCTGCGAGAATAATATTTTTGAGTGTTATTTGTGTATATGTGTTAGTTATAAGATCATTTTGTGTCAACTGGTGCTTGTCAGTGATTTATATATTTGTTGTGCTATAGTGATGATAGAATAGTTAAACAAAAGAAAAATAAACCGAATGCGCATACTGATGCAGAGATGACATCAGAGTCTCAGGTAGAACAATCTACCCATATTTCTGTCGAATTATTATAAAATTTAATTATGAATGATAATTTAGAAACTGATGTCCCGAGTGATAGTAAAACCGAGGAGTTGCCAAAACAAACTGACACTCCTGGATTCAACCAGTTAGGAATTAATGACAATATTTCTTCTAGGCAAGGGGCAGAAGTTAGCAATGCTCAAGCTATGTCCATACAGGATATGCTAACAGCATTATTTGAAAAGTTTACTATTAAAGAGCAGGAGCGTGAAAAAAACGCGAGCTTAAAGAGCAGGAGCGTGAAAGACAACGTCAGCAGGAAAAGGAAAAACGTAGACAGGAAAAGCTTATAGAAAACAGCAACAGGAGCTCAGGGACCAAGAAAAGGAAAAGAAATTTATGGAAAATATAAACAATATTTTTCTGGAAAGAGATAAAGAAATTGTCCGTAGGATAAATCAAGTGTTGGTCGATCGTGATAATGCTATTACTACCCATTTTAAGCAGGAGATCGATGCAGTAAAAATCACTATTGAACCGTTAACAAACATTCCAGTTCAGGTCAATAGTCTTCAACCTGAAGTAGATAGACTAGAAAACCAATTCAAAGCCTTGGCTACCGCTGTGGAAACAATGCAGGAGGACATTCCCTCGGAAATCCGAAAGCAAGTCCGAACAGAAGTAGCCAGGGTGCTGAGCTTTGAAAATCAAAACTTTGAAAAACTGACAGTATGCAGTAATGACAACACTGGTACTGACAGGCAAAAGATCGCAGATAATCTGACGGCGAATATTAATGCACTACAAGGGAGACCAAATTTTGGTAATCATCCGATATTACCAGAGCAATATGTGACACCAAGGAACAATAATAGTGGAATAGAATGTACTTGTAATAAAGTAACCACACCACCTGCGAATGATAGCAATTCCATGCACTTAACTACTTTGATGCATGAAGAAAGCCTGATTAAGCATAGACAGTTTCAAATATTTAACGAAGAAAGCAAGAAAAACATACATCCAGTAGTTTTCATTCGAAACTTCAAAAGTGTTCTTCCAAAATCATGGTCGGAAGAACAGAAAATACAGTTTGTGGTTTCACATATTTCTGGTGATTCGTCGCTCTGGGCATTAAATGCAGCAGAAACTTGCAAGACTTTCCACGACTTTGAGAAGGCGTTCCTTGATCAATTCTGGTTAGCGTCTACTCAAGAGCGACTCCGTAAAATTGTTTACAATGCAGAAATGTACAATCCGAAGTCAGGTTCCTTGAGAAAGTACTTTGAAAAATATATTAACATGACCCGGTACTGGGATGAGCCAGTAACCACCAGAGACTTATTGCGAGTGTTAAAAGCTAGATTACCCATACATATTAGAGAAAAATTATTTAATGTTACAGACACCGATCTGAAAGAATTTCTGTCTGTAATTGATTCTCTGGATCTAGTGCAAGAAGACGCCAGAAAAAATTCTGACGTGATCAGCAATAATAATCTAATAGAAAAAATTAATGGAATGGAAGTAATGGGAATAGGGGCGAAGGTAGTCCAAATAAATATAAAAGTAAAGCTTATAGTAACGGAAAATACAATAATAATAATAATAATAGTAGTAGAAATCCCTACAACCAAAATTTTGGCTATCCTAATAATAACAGTAATTATCAAAAGGCCAAATAACACCAACAACCGAATGGTAATCAGAGGCCGTACCACAATGAAAACCCAAACAATAACAATAGCAACCGAAAGAGACGAAATGACATGAGGTCAGACAGTCCATATAAAGACAAGCCTAAAAATATGCGGGGCGACAGTGAATATTGGCGACAGCCAGGGCCAAGTCATTGGCAGCCGCAGCAAAATTCTATCAATTCAGGTCAGCCAATAAATTATGTACAGGCTATACCTATACCAAGCAATCAATATCCACCGTGGTGGGATCCAAGCAGGCCTCCTCCGACTGAAAACTCAAAAAATGTTAGAATAGTGGAGGTACCTTCAGAAGCAAAACAAAACACTCAGAAGCCAACAAAACTAATTTCGGTCCCTGTAGGCCTTCGCCAGGTGACCGAGGCCAACAATGAAGGCAATAGGTCGACGGAACAAAAAATAAACATGATACGGTATCAGGATGGCAACAGGATCGAAGATGAGCTATATCAGGAACCTGCTGTGTCTGATAAGCCACAAAAGGAAAATACCCAATGAAGTGCACCGGAGCTGTAAATGGTGTAACAACTACTATTCTGCTTGACACAGGTGCGAATGTATCAGTTATGAACACGCAGTTTTTCAAGAAGGTATCGGAGATAAGGAGATTGCCGATTTTGCCGGTTGCAAATTGTAAGGTTATAGGGGCATTGGGAAAAAAGGCACAGAGTATAAAATACCAGACACAGGTGGAAGTTTCCTTGGGGAATTATCGCTTATTATGCACGTTCCTACTAATGGATAACTTGTCAGTACCGGTGCTTCTGAGTCTTGACTTCCTTCGGGAAAGAGAAGCTGTAATTGATCTCGCCCGTGGGACATGTGCACTTAAGTACCAACAGCGACCCGTAACATTAATGCTGAATCGGGAGTTCGGTGCGAACCTTCTGCTGATGAGAAAAATGAATCTTTCTGTCAGCAAACAGAAGTTGTTAGTGTTGGACATAAGCACCCACAGATGTGTCACAAAAATCGAAATAACGATGCACCCAGAAACGTGAGTGACATCGTCACAACAATAGAAGAAAAAGTACAGCAGGCAACTTGCATTAATGCTTCAGAGGCTAGACAATTAACAGAATTATTATCCGGGTACCTCGAAGTATTCAATGAACGCCCCGGAATCATAAAAGATTACCAGTATAACATTAAAGTATATCCGCACAAGACCTATTGCAGAGCATCTTACTCAATCCCCTGGACTAAGAAAAACGAAGTGATGAAAGAAATCCGAAAAATGGTGGATTGGGGCATTATTGAAACATCTAATTCGCCATATAGCAGTCCGCTATTAGCAATATCCAAAGCAGATAAAAGTATATGCTTAGTTCTCGACGCACGAGACATCAATAAGATTATAGTGCCAGAGCGAACGAGACCTGAAAATTTAGACGAACAAATCCAGAAATATCTAACCTCACTCGATCTGCGTTCTTCATTTTGGCAAATCCTCTTATCAGAAGAATCCAGGCAATATACCGCCTTTGTGTTTGGAGGCCGAAGCTATCAATTTCGTGTTCTTCCCTTTGGATTAAATATTAGTGCTGATGTGTTCATAGCAGCGTTGGATCACGTACTAGGACGACAGTTATTAGATCGAGTCACAGCATATGTTGATGACCTATTGCTAGCAACAGATGCCTGGGAAGAACACCTTGGTTTAATACAAAATGTGCTAGACAAGTTTCTTGCAAGAGGACTAACAGTGAATTTGAAAAAATCCAAGTTTGCTAGGGAGGAAAGAAAATTCCTTGGTCATCTAATATCGCCACAATGTATAAAACCAGACCCTAGCAAAATGGAGGCGATTGCAAATTTTCCGTACCCACGCACGAAGAAACAACTTAAAAGTTTCATTGGTTTAGCATCTTTCTTCAGAAGATTTTTAACAGCTCAAGAGCTTAACAGTGAAGCGTTATTGAGTTTGCTAAAGAAAAACGCACAATGGTGCTGGACATCGAAATGCAAAGAAGACTTTGACAGTATCAAAGAGGCACTTATCAATGCACCAATTTTACATCAGCCGGATATGTCAAAGGATTTCTTTATTATAACAGATGCATCAAATTATGGGATCGGAGCATGCCTGTTTCAAACAGAAAACATCAACAACAAGCTAGAAGTCAAGATGATTGGATTTGCAAGTAGAATCCTAACCAAATGTGAACGATCCTACACTGTGACCGAACTTGAGGCACTTGCCGTAGTATTTGCCTTTAAAAAATTTAGATACTATGTTTACGGGAAACATGTCAATGTTTTATGTGACCACCAAGCTCTGAGTTTCATGTTAACATGCAAATTACTGCACGGGCGCTTAGCTCGATGGACTCTCGCCTTGCAAGAGTATGACTTTGAAATTAGACATGTCCATGGACCAGATAATGTAATTGCCGACGCATTATCTAGGCTACCACGATGATTACCAGCGTTTGCAGCTCTAGTAGAAAGTTCTACAGAATATAAAATTCTTCTTATAAAGGACAAAGCTAATAGACAAAAATATTTAGTAATAGACAAAAATATTTAGCATTGTGGAAAAGGGTAAAACAATGTCAAGAAAAGGATCCGATATGGAAGAACATCAGGGACGCATTGTGTCAGCAAGATGATAGTGCTTTCTACCAATATCACCAGTTGAACAATGACATTTTATTTTACAAATCTGACAATCCTAATAGTAGACGGCGAGTGTGCATTCCATCAGACCTGCTTGATGATTTAATTTGGTTAACGCATCGGGCATGGGGGCACTTCGGCATTATTAAGTGTACTATGAAGATAGGTCAGTATTGTTATTACCCAAATTTAAAAAGAAGAGTTCAAGAACTTATCATAACCTGTAAAATATGCCAAAAGGTCAAACCGAGCAATATTTGCAGAGATAATGAACTACACCCTATTATTGCAAAATGTCCGCGGCAGATTGCAGCCATCGACATTGCAGTACCCCTACCAACTGCCAGAGGAGGAGTGAAACACGTGCTTGCAGTGTACGATTTATTTTCAAAATAAGTGAAAATGTACAGACTTAGGGCATCGACTGCCAGTAGTATTGCAAAAAGATTGACAAACGATTACCTCAAATTTGCCGGGAGCCCGTCGATTGTCATAACAGATAATGCCACGTATTTTACTGGGGAGAGGTGGAAGAACCTTTTGGATGAATATAACATCAAACATGTTCTAATTTCAAGGTTTTCACCGAGCAGTAACCCGGTTGAAAGAACTTTCAGGGAACTCAACCGGTTCATCCGTACGTACGCCCACAACAGGCACACTAAGTGGGTGGAATACCTAAATAGTTTCATGGAAACGTATAACAATTTACCACATATGACAACTGGTTTCACGCCCAGTGAACTAATGAATGAACAGAAAAACGAAGTGGACGAATGGGTTAATCCAATACCGAAGATCTAAGAGGAACAATTAACTTATCAGAAGAAACTAGGTACAGCTCTACAGAATATAAATCGCCAAGCAGAGCTCCGCAAGGCGAAGTTTGACAAAAAACTTACTAAGACAGAACAATATTGTATCGATGAGTCAGTATTGTTGAGGACGCATCCCAAGGCATCGATAATCAAGAAAAAAAATAAAAAATGGCAATTACTGTATGAAGGACCATATAAAATAGCTAATATCCCACATGAGGGGTGCTATATACTAGAGGATGTCAAACAGGAAAGAGGAAGGGACTGTATTGTCATAAAGACTTAAAAAAATATTTGTAATAGGAAAACAAATTTAATGTGGGAAAATACACTCCTGGAAATTGAAATAAGAACACCGTGAATTCATTGTCCCAGGAAGGGGAAACTTTATTGACACATTCCTGGGGTCAGATACATCACATGATCACACTGACAGAACCACAGGCACATAGACACAGGCAACAGAGCATGCACAATGTCGGCACTAGTACAGTGTATATCCACCTTTCGCAGCAATGCAGGCTGCTATTCTCCCATGGAGACGATCGTAGAGATGCTGGATGTAGTCCTGTGGAACGGCTTGCCATGCCATTTCCACCTGGCGCCTCAGTTGGACCAGCGTTCGTGCTGGACGTGCAGACCGCGTGAGACGACGCTTCATCCAGTCCCAAACATGCTCAATGGGGGACAGATCCGGAGATCTTGCTGGCCAGGGTAGTTGACTTACACCTTCTAGAGCACGTTGGGTGGCACGGGATACATGCGGACGTGCATTGTCCTGTTGGAACAGCAAGTTCCCTTGCCGGTCTAGGAATGGTAGAACGATGGGTTCGATGACGGTTTGGATGTACCGTGCACTATTCAGTGTCCCCTCGACGATCACCAGTGGTGTACGGCCAGTGTAGGAGATCGCTCCCCACACCATGATGCCGGGTGTTGGCCCTGTGTGCCTCGGTCGTATGCAGTCCTGATTGTGGCGCTCACCTGCACGGCGCCAAACACGCATACGACCATCATTGGCACCAAGGCAGAAGCGACTCTCATCGCTGAAGACGACACGTCTCCATTCGTCCCTCCATTCACGCCTGTCGCGACACCACTGGAGGCGGGCTGCACGATGTTGGGGCGTGAGCGGAAGACGGCCTAACGGTGTGCGGGACCGTAGCTCAGCTTCATGGAGACGGTTGCGAATGGTCCTCGCCGATACCCCAGGAGCAACAGTGTCCCTAATTTGCTGGGAAGTGGCGGTGCGGTCCCCTACGGCACTGCGTAGGATCCTACGGTCTTGGCGTGCATCCGTGCGTCGCTGCGGTCCGGTCCCAGGTCGACGGGCACGTGCACCTTCCGCCGACCACTGGGGACAACATCGATGTACTGTGGAGACCTCACGCCCCACGTGTTGAGCAATTCGGCGGTACGTCCACCCGGCCTCCCGCATGCCCACTATACGCCCTCGCTCAAAGTCCGTCAACTGCACATACGGTTCACGTCCACGCTGTCGCGGCATGCTACCAGTGTTAAAGACTGCGATGGAGCTCCGTATGCCACGGCAAACTGGCTGACACTGACGGCGGCGGTGCACAAATGCTGCGCAGCTAGCGCCATTCGACGGCCAACACCGCGGTTCCTGGTGTGTCCGCTGTGCCGTGCGTGTGATCATTGCTTGTACAGCCCTCTCGCAGTGTCCGGAGCAAGTATGGTGGGTCTGACACACCGGTGTCAATGTGTTCTTTTTTCCATTTCCAGGAGTGTACAAAGGACCAATCAGAAGTGCAAGTGCACTATCCCATAACTGTAAATATAATGTTTATGGTAACATAATTAGCAGTAATAATTTGATCATATTATGTATGTATTAGTTTATAAGCTTTTATGTTAAGTATTACACTGTAATGTTCTTGAATTATTTGAACAAGGAGTAGGGAATCTCCATAATAAATGTATTTTTACTTCAAAAGGGATAAATAACTTGATAAACACTTAAGTGTTGTTGCATTAGATGTGAGGAATTTTACCTTTCCATACGTAGGATAGAAATAATTAAAATGCTTAAGTAATATATTTGTTCGTGTGTAAGAATGGATGTAACAAAAATATTTTCATAAGATCGAATCATGTAGTCCCACACACGTAGCGAGTGCCACACACGTAGCGAGTGTTGGTGGTGTGTGAGCTGTGTGACTGAGAAAAAAAAATAAGTAAAAAATTAAATAAGCTGCTTTCACCACTAGTGAAGTGAAATCTGAATGTGTACTGATTTACGTACACGGTTTCATTACAAAGTCATTTAAAATGCTCTTATGAGCAACATTCCTGTTAGATAAACCGAACATGGACATCTGTCCCAAAAACATGGTAAATAACAATCCCAATAAAAAATTAAAAACTATAAATATATGTATCTCTAATAAAAATGGAAATGTACTGTTAACTGGACAGTTCAGTAATGATCTCATGGTCAAGATAATGTAGCAGATTCTGAAAGTTTTATACTGTCTCATGTTTATGTGACAGTGTCAAATTTTAAATTTTGTTATTCAGTCATGGTAATATGAACTTATGTGCAAGTGTACCAGACCTCATTACTTGAAAAGTGTCATTTGCATATAGATTGTCTGTTAAGTACTGTGGAAAACTACTGACAGCAATCAGAACAGTGAAACGTGTTTCGCAGGAACTAGTGGACGCGTGAAGAACTGTGATTTACATTGTGAATAATGATGAACAGTGATAAAAACTGTGATCACGTAACCTTATGAACACTCTTGGAGTGTCAAAGTTAGCAGCAACGCTATGAACGTTGAGTACTGTTGACTGAATTAATAATTAACTTGAACTGGTGACCTTTAGTAGCTTGATATGAAGCGTCTCCGCGTGCCAAATTTAATCTGACAGACTGTACAGCCAGCCGCGCGGCAAAACAATAATGCAACGTTCGCTACGCAGCGCGTCGCGAAAATATTTACATTTCGCTTAAGTAAACGAAGCACACTACGGACACTTGTATGATTAACGGTGCAGTGTTCAAAATGTGCATATTGTGATAAACTTACGTGTGAATCACTACATTGTATTGAACAGTGTCAAAATACAGAACATACTCCAAAAACAGTCTAATTCCATTCGTGTGAATGAGAGTGAAATGGACACTAATAAACTTTTCCACAGGATGAGAATAGTAATTACCTTGTCACTGATGCTTATATTTTGACATTTCATGTACCCGTCTTAAACTGAGGGACGTGGGAAAGGAGAAACAAGACCTGCTGCAGCGCGACTTCTAGCCAGCAGCAGATCCAAACCAGGATGCAGCCGACGGCAACCGACGCCCAACCGACTCGGCCGGGGACGGTCCAGCAGCAGCCACTACCTGTCTGCGGTCCAGCGGCTCGACACGGGGGCGATCTTACGACGTCAGCAGCAAATTCTTATGACATTCGATAAATGAGTGACTTTGGAAATTTTATGTTACCCCACCATGAGAAAACATTCATTATCTCAGATGCTTACAACAGTCATAAAATTGCATTTTCCAGCATATTTTATTACATTAATGTCAAGCCTGACCCTTAAAAGTAGGTGTCTGTATTTTCTTGAAGCCCCTTGGACGGTTTTATTCCCGGTTTTCCGAGTCCAGTGAACCAAAATGGGGGGGGGGGGGGATAAGTTAATCCGGGAAGTATCCGCAGCAATTTCCGAGATAATACAGTCACTGAAGTCATTTAAACTACATGATTCAACTACAATTTTGTCATGTCTAAAACAAGATTGAAACTAAAAATTTGCATCTTGAGAGTAGCAAATCTACGTGTATTACGTGGACTGATAAAAAAAATACACAATAAACTATTTTTTTTCTCAGCCCAAGGGACATTGTAACATCCACGTGATAAATTTTTGGCTACAGTGCGACGAGAGGAAATTATGCCTCTAACAGTTTTAAACATTATTTATTCGACGTACAGTGAAAATTTATAAATATTAATTATTTATATAATATTATATGATGTAATTAGACATATCGATGTGTATCATACAAAGACAATGATAATTGTAAATTCCTTTTATGATCTGCGTTTGTATTCCTTTGTTTTTACCTTTTGTTGGATGGCTTTTGTAGGTTCCGGACGCATATCGAACTGAGGTCTGTTAAGAAATTGTAATTATTTGTTAATTATTACTTGAAAATAGAGTTCATTATTATTATTATTATTATTATTATTATTATTATTATTATAAACATGAGTGAATAATTATTTGTAACTTTAATTCCTCTCTCAGTAAGCATTAACTGTGTTAATTATTTCTTTCCGCTGCAAGGAGCGTAGCCATTGATGATAGCGATTTGTATCGCGTTTTTGTCTGTGTTTCCTTAGAAACAAATCAAATGTTTGCTTGATGAAGTCTAATTAGTGCACATACGAAAGTAGAGTTTCTGTAAAGTTTAATAAGCATTTAAAATACTTATTTGCTCTAACAATAGAAAGTCTCTATCAATTGTCTGCCGCCATCTTAACAATTGTCTCAGCGACAAATTCAAATTACGCAACTCTACAGACATAAATGCTGAACGTAATAAAAATGTGTAAAAATAAATGTGCACCGGTGGTCCCAAACTCATTTGAATGAAAATTATTCGAATCAGATTGGTTCTCAAAAAACACTGCTCATAGCACGAACTTTATAACATACTTTTCTGGCTGATATATGGAGCAGAAATTAATTACTCACGAGTTGAGAAGAATATTGTTTCAGGTAACATACGTCAGTGCTGTGCGCGGCTGATATTTGATGGTTTTAATGATCATTTTGCTGAAGATAACTGCTGCCATCTTGATCAATAGTTGTATAGAATCTGTTGTATGAACTGTGATTTAGTGGCACTTACACACAACTTACACACAACTTACACACAACTTACACACAACTTACACACAACTTACACACATCTTACACACAACTTACACACAACTTACACACAACTTACACACAACTTACACACAACTTACACACAACTTACACACAACTTACACACAACTTACACACAACTTACACACAACTTACACACAACTTACACACAACTTACACACAACTTACACACAACTTACACACAACTTACAGACAACACTTTGACACGACGTTAACTTGGAGTTCTTTAGCAACTTGATCAAATCTTTAGCCGGGAGAAAAATTATTTAGTAATTACTCAATGTAATAAAATAAGATTATCATTTCCATTTACAAATTAGTTAAATACCAAACCACTGAATAACCCAGCGAACGCCACATAGGCGTGGGCTTCATATCTGTCTTGGCCACAATAATGCGTTCACTATGTAGTAGCTTACCCGCATTCCTATTTTCCTATTTATTATTAAACCTACTCCTGCATTACCCCTATTTGATTTTGTGTTTATAATCCTGTAGTCACCTGACCAGAAGTCTTGTTCCTGCTGCCACCAAACTTCACTAAATCCCACTATATCTAACTTTAACCTATCTATTTCCCTTTTAAAATTTTCTAACCTACCTCCCCGATTTATGGATCTGACATTCCACGCTCCGATCCGTAGAACGCCAGTTTTCTTTTTCCTGATAACGACGGTATATCCTACCTAAAAGTAGGACCTCCAAGTAAGGAAAATTGTACGTGTCACCTGTTCGTGAAAACCTTGTTCTGTGATTTATCCTATTTTAACTGTATATATTTCGAATTCTCTGAGTCGAAGTTGGAAACCCATGCCGCCATTTGCTCAACGAGTGTGGGAAACAACCCAGAAATCACTCGTTGTCTGACCGCTGTACCACACGAATAGTCGCTAACGGAACCTACTGTATCGTAAGCTAACGATGATGTTTGGTTTGCGAGGCGCTCAACTACTCGCTCATCAGCGCCCAAACGAAGTCCCAATTTTTTCACAGTCCAATCTACAAACTTTCACGAATGATGATGATGATGAAATCATGAGGACAACATAAACACGAAGTCCCCGGGCAGAGGAAAATCCCCAACCCGGTCGGGCATCGGACCCTGGACCTGTAATCCAGAGGTAGTAACGCTAGCCACTAGACAACGACTACGAACTCGTAAGCTAACAAAGTGTGCATTAAGCTATACCAGCAGGACACAAATGTAACATTTATGGTTCCGGATTAACAGCTACAGATCACCAGTCAAGTACAGAGCAACTGACATTCTGGATAAGTACGCATTCGATGAAATGATAATTAAATCAAGACCCTAAGCTGCTGACAGGCGTTGATATACATCAACGGGGACAGTTGAAATGTGTTCACCGACCGTTACTCGAACCCGGGATCTCCGACTTACATGGTAGACGCTCTATCCATCTGAGCTACCGAGGGCACAGAGGATAGTGCGACTGCAGGGATTTATCCCTTGCACGCCCCCTGTGAGACCCACATTCCCAACTTAATGTCCACACACTACATTCGAAGTGCCCCTGCCCATTACGCTCATTACTCGCGGCAGGCAATCTTACCGAGTCCCGTAGGACTTCGAGCAATGGGTGTTCATCCGCACAGAAGAAGACCAATGGTCGGTGAGGCTTAACTATATGAAGATGGTATCTATTGTTTCGGACATGTCCGAAATGAACAGATATCATCTTCACAAAGTACGCATTCGTCTGTGACAGCTACTCGTCCTGTGTTCAGCGTGTACGTACCCGATCCTGAGTATTTTTTCGACCTATCTCTTACCCCTAGCTCTGTACCCTTTAAAGAAACACGAATCAGAATGCTGAATACTTGTTCAGGTCCCTGTTTTCCTTGCAAAGAGGATTCAGAGGTGTGACACACGCTAAGGTGACAGAAATCACGGGATAGTGATGTTCACATATACAGATGGCGGTGGTATCGCGTACACAAGGTATAAGAGCATTGTATTGGCGGATCTATCTGCACTCAGGTGATTCATGTGCAAAGGTTTCCGACAAGGCTATGGCTGCACAAGAGAACTAACGGACTTTGAGCGTGAAATAGTAGTTGAATGCCTGCGCATGGGACATTACATTTCGGAAATCGTTAGGGAATTCAATAATCCGGGTGCCAGGAGTACCACATTTCAGGCATTACCTCTCACCACGGACAACCCAGTGGCTTATGGTCTTCAGTTAACAATGTAGAGCAGCGGCGTTTGTGTTGAGTTGTCACTGCTAACAGACAAGCAACACTGGGTGAAATAACCGCAGAAATCAATGTGCGACAGTGCGGCGAAATTTGGCGTTAATGGGTTATGGCGGCAGGTGACAGAAGCGAATGCCTTCCCTAACAGCACGGCATCACCTGCAACGCTTCTCATGGCCATATTGGTTAGACCCTAGATGACTGGGACACTGTGGTCTGGTCACATGAGTCCCGATATCAGTTGGTAAGAGCTAATAGTAGGGTTCGAGTGTGGCACGACCTCACAAAGCCATAGATCCCAGCTGTGAAGAAGGCATTGCGCAGCTTATTTATGGCTCTGTAATGGTGTAAGTTGTGTGTACATGGAATGGAATGGGTCCTCTGGTCAAACTGCGTCGATCATAGACTGTAAATGGTTCTGTTCGGCTACTTCGAGACCATTAGCAGCCATTCATAGTCCTCATGTTCGCAAGATACGACGGAATTTTTATGGATGACAATGAGCCATGTCGCTGGGGCACAGTTATTAGAACTGGTTTCGAAGAACATTCCGGACAATTAGGGGAAATGATTTGGCCCCCCAGATTTCTCGATATGGGACATACTCGGAAGGTCACTTCGCGCACAACTCCTCCATCGGCAACTCTTTCGCAGTTATGTACGGCTATGGAGGCAGCATGGCTCAATATTTCTGCGGGGGACTTCTAACGACTTGTTGAGTCCATCTCACGTCGAGATACTGCACACAATACTGACACGATATTAGGAACTATCACGTGATTTTGTGACCTTAGAGCATATAGGATGCAAAAGGAGGACTGATCACATTCTGGGCCAAATTTTACTATGATTATTAGATATTATTACTTAACTACTCAAAGAAGTATAGGAATATTTTGTATGTGAGGCAAACCGTGACAGGCTACAGCAATTCAGTAGTGACTGCTCTGGAGGTACACGTCTGAGTCTGTTGATATCAAGTCGAATGAGCAGAATCTCCTGAGCTTCCAGCAATGTGAAGTGGTTAAGGTGACTGGACGGCTGTAAAAATTTTATTCAGTCACGTCACAGCGAAACCATATATTCAGATAGTGTTACTAGTAGTTCGAAATTAAGCTCAGTTTTAATTTAAGTTATAAATACACGTATCAAAAAGTGTTTTGACTCGCCTCGGTTTCCAGAGTTTCGGAACCTGTACAGAAAATTGGAACATATATCAACACAAACATCATTGTCGCCCTTTTTATTGCTCATGAAAACCACATATTGCATGTTGCACCAGCATACAGCGAGACCTTCAGAGGTGGTGGTCCAGATTGCTGTACACACCGGTACCTGTAATACCCAGTAGCACGTCCTCTTGCATTGATGCATGACTGCATTCGTCGTGGCATACTATCCACAAGTTCATCAAGGCACTGTTGGTCCAGATTGTCCCACTCCTCAACGGCTATTCGGCGTAGATCCCTCAGAGTGATCGGTGGGTCACGTCGTCCATAAACTGCCCTTTTCAATCTATCCCAGGCATTTTCGATAGTGTTCAAGTCTGGTGATCATGCTGGCCACTTTAGCCGAGCGATGTCATTATCATGAAGGAAGTCATTCGCAAGATGTGCAAGGAATGGTCGTCCATGAAGACGAATGCCTCGCCAATATGCTGCCGATATGGTTGCTCTATCGGTCGGAGGATGGCACTCACGTATCATGCAGCCGTTACACCGCCTTCCATGACCACCAGCGGCGTACGTCGGCCCCAAGTAATGCCAGCTCAAAACATCAGGGAACCTCCACCTAGCTGCACTCTCTGGACAGTGTGTCTGAGGCGTTCAGCCTGACCGGGTTGCCTCCAAACACGTCTCCGACGATTGTCTGGTTGAAGGTATATGCGACACTCATCGGCGAAGAGAATGTGATGCCAATCCTGAGTGGTCTATTCGGCATGTTGCTGAGCCCATTTGTACAGCGCTGCATGGTGTCGTGGTTGCAAAGATGGACCTCGCCATGGACGTCAGGAGTGAAGTTGTGCATTATGCAGCCTATTGCGCACAGTTTGAGTCGTAACACGACGTCCTGTGCCTGCACGAAAAGCATTAGTCAACATCGTAGCGTTGCTGTCAGGGTTCCTGAGAGCCATAATAATCCGTAGGTAGCGGTCGTCCACTGCAGTAGTAACCCTTGGGTGGCCTGAGCGAGTCACGTCATCGACAGTTCCTGTCTCTCTGTATCTCCTCCACGTCCGAACATAATCGGTTTGGTTCACTCCGAGACGCCTGGACACTTGCCGTGTTGAGAGCCCTTACTGGTACAAAGTAAAAGTGCGGACGCGAAGGAACCGCGGTATTGACCGTCTAGGGATGGTTTAACTACAGACAACATTAGCCGTGTACCTCCTTCCTGGTGGAATGACTGGAACTGATCGATTGTCACACCCCCTCCGTCTAATAGGCGCTGCTCATACCTGGTTGTTTACATCTTTGGGCGGGTTTAGCGACATCTCTGAACAGTCAAATGGACTGTGTCTGTGATACAGTATCCACAGTCAACGTCTATCTTCAGCAGTTCTGGGAACCGGAGTGATGCAAAACTTTTTTTGATGTGTGTACAACTTCAGGTCAGTGATATGCGAAGTATTCACATACGAAATTTTCTACTATAGACTTTATTAAATTTAGTGCTACAGTACGAAATAAAATACGATTTGCATCAAGTGACTAAACAACTCAAAATGTGGACGCCTCACGAGAAAATTCAGTGTGTAACCTGGCTCATAGAGCCGAAGTCCAGCAGCCCAGTGAACATTTCTGAAGCAGTGTGAAGGGGACTATAATCCCGGCGTACTATTTGAGCTTGGAATACGTCATTTATGGTAGCGATAAGTAGTGTTCTCCATAAACAGCGGTCGGGTTGCCTTGCTGTTTCAGATGCCAACGTGGTAAAGGTACGGCAGGCGTTTGCATGATGTTCGACAAAATTCGTGCGCACGGCGGCCAGATCCACGTCCAACAGCGCACAAAGATTTGCATAATGGATTACACGTTTATATCTACTAGGAGTAGCTACGTCAGGCACTAAAGCCGTCGGAAAAATCTCTGGGCGAACAGTTTGCAGCAGATTTGTTAAGCACCATTGACTTAAACAATGACCTCCCAGAACAGATTTCTTTCGTTGATGATTCGATTTTTCACGTAATTTGATAAACTAAAGCGCCATAACATTCACATATCGGATTATAGTGGTCTCAGGTTACACGTGAAATGTGAAAAGACAATCGTAAGATGAATGTCTGGTGCGGACCTCCCCACAATTGCATGACTGGTCAATTCATTTCCAGCGTGTTAACTGTCCACTCTGATGAACACCAAGGAATGTTCAGCAGTTATCTGTGCCACAACTGCAGCATCTGTAACTCGGCGTCATATTCCAGTGTGACTGGGCTGTCACTTCACCGGTCCAAAACTATACCTCAGTTTCTGGATGAAACGTTTCTGTATAGGTGAACTGGACAAGATGGTACGATTTGGTGACCGCCAAGGCAACCCTGCAAAACGGCACGCCCTCTGGGCTCTTCATACACTAAAGACCGTCAAACCAGCCTATCTTGCATTTCTAAAATCTGAATTTGCAAACATGCAACTAACGTCATTTCGTTACCGTATTACACTGTCATGCAAAATAGTTATTGTTGCTGTGGCCTTCAGTCCAGAGACTGGTTTGATGCAGCTCTCCATGCGACTCTATCTTGTGCAAGCTTCATCTCCCAGTACCTACTGCAGCCTACATCCTTCTGAATCTGATTAGTGTATTCATCTCTTGGTCTCCCTCTATGATTTTTACCCTCCACGCTTGCCTCCAATACTAAATTGGTGATTCCTTGATGCCTCAGAGTATGCCCTACCAACCAATCACTTCTTCTCGTCAAGATGCGCCACAAGTTTCTCTTCTCTCCAATTCTATTCAATACCTCCTCATTAGTTATGTGATCTACCCATCTAATCTTCAGCATTCTTCTGTAACACCACATTTCGAAAGCTTCTATTCTCTTCTTAGCCAAACTATTTATCGTCCATGTTTCACTTCCCTACATGGCTACACTCCATACAAATACTTTCAGAAATGGCTTCCTGAGACTTAAATCTATACTCGATGTTAACAAATTTCTCTTCTTCAGAAACGCTTTCCTTGCCATTGCCAGTCTACATTTTATATCATCTCTACTTGGACCATCATTAGTTATTTTGCTTCCCAAATATCAAAACTCCTTCACTACTTTAAGTGTCTCATTTCCTAATCTAATTCCCGCAGCATCACCCGATTTAATTAGACTGCATTCCATTATCCTCGTTTTGCTGTTGTTGATGTTCATCTTATACCCTCCTTTCAAGACACTGTCCATTCCACTGAGCTGCTCTTCCAGGACCTTTGCTGTCTCTGACAGAATTATAATGTCATCGGCGAACGTCAGCTTTTATTTCTTGTCCATGGATTTTAATTCCTACTCCGAATTCTTCTTTTGTTTCCTTTACTACTTGCTCAATATACAGATTGAATAACATCGAGGATAGGCTACAACCCTGTCTCACTCCCTCCCAACCACTGCTTCCCTTTCATTCTCCTCGACTCTTACAGCTGCCATCTGGTTTCTGTACAAATTGTAAATAGCCTTTCGCTCCCTGTATTTCACCCCTGCCACCTTCATAATTTGAAAGAGAGTATTCCAGTCAACATTGTCAAAAGTTTTCTCTAAGTCACAAATGCGAGAAACGTAGGTTTGCCTTTCCTTAATCTATTTTCTAGGATAAATCGTAGAGTCAGTATTGCCTCACGTGTTGCAACATTTCTACGGAATCCAAACTGATCTTCCCCAAGGTCGGCTTCTACCAGTTTTTCGATTCGTCTGTAAAGAATTTGTGTTAGTATTTTGCAGCCGTGACTTATTAAACTGATAGTTCGGTAATTTTCGCATCTGTCAACACCTGCTTTCTTTGGGATTAGAATTATTATATTCTTCTTGAAGTCTGAGGGTATTTCGCCTGTCTCATACATCTTGCTCACCAGATGGTAAATATTTGTTAGGCCTAGCTTTACCAAGGGTGTCTAGTTCTAATGGAATGTTGTCTACTCCCGGGGCCTTGTTTCGACTTAGGTCTTTCAGTGCTCTGTCAAACTCTTCACGCAGGATCATATTTCCTATTTCGTCTTCATCTACATTCTCTTCCATTTCTATAATATTGTCCTCAAGAACATAGCCCTTTTATAGACCCACTACATACTCCTTCCACCTTTCTGCTTTCCCTTCTTTGCTTAGAACTGGGTTTCCATCTGAACTCTTGATATTCAGCAAAATAGTTAATCAGATACTATGTACCAGTATGTACATGAATGTAATGAGGATGCATGCACATCTTCATTCTTTTCATTTCACGTTGGAGAAGCAATTTTAAGGCTGTGATGGGGCCAACCGCTCAAAATAGCAGAGAACGGTCAGAAGGCAGGGGGAACATCTGGCCACTGCGGATTGCGGGTTGAGTCCCAATCTGCCCCTGGCTGGTGGCTTTTTCTTTTGATGTCGAGTTTCAGAAGACAGAGCGAAGTACGCTCGAAATTTTTACGATGACACATGTTTTGTGTGGGAAAGCGCCCCCTCAGTGCCACAGCTGTGCTGTTGTTTATAACGTTTCTGGGAAATGGTCGACGAGCTGCACTGGATATTCGACAGAACAGCGCCGCGCGTAGCAACCCAGTTATCATATTCCGTTGGCGCCCGTCACCAGAAGGCTTCCCATGCAAAGTCTTGATCGAGTGTGTGATAGGCCGCTCGAATGTTATGTCGGTACCTAATTGCACTCACCGCCGGGAATTGTCAGGAAGGAATGGTATTGACGCCTCTACTGACGGAGTACGGTTGCGGGATTGAAGATGAATTTGTTGTAAGGCCATAACTGGCGAAAGTTTTGTTTACCGGCGATGACTGGCCGAGTTCTGGTGCAGCGGAGCGGTTGCTCTCTGGGCACGGGACAGAAGAGAATTCTGAGGGAGTTGGTCCCTGGCCGCCGCAGCAATCGGCCGCGTACTTTGCCGCTCTTGCTGCAGAGTAATTTCATTCGCAGTTTCACCTGTCCAGCCACTGCTAGCATTTCGATCGGTCACAAGGCAGAGCCCATCTCCATGTAGCCGAGCCGACCAGAGTAACAGCAGTCATCAGCATACCGCGTTGCGCCATACTGTTGGTAATATAATCAGCTCCAGCCTTTAGAGGTTTTGTTGACTGTTTCAGCCGCCCAGAATACGAATTGAGGTTTTTCAGCGGTGGCATCCGTATATAACCATTTTGCCTCCTTAAGCCGTCGGCACACGCACCGTGCTGTCGAACGTCAACGTTGAGCGTGCCGAGTTCAACGTGCTGCTGAACGCTCAGGAACGATGCGACTTGTGCATACGGTACGTGGGCCCCAACGTGGTATGCGCGATAGCAACGCACTCCTGCGGCAGTTGAGGGATGTTTCTAGTTCGTAAATCACACTGTTTACGCAATGGGCGCGTGTAAAATTCTCACGTTAGCCCTATTAAAATGCACATTTCCTTCATCGTCCACGAAAAGGAACGTACCATGTCCAATCAATAAGGACATAGGCTTATAAAACTTCCATTAAAAATATTGCCGTACAAATTTGGAATACTTCTCCGCATAAGATAAACATTATTTCATCATTCCCACATTTTAGTAAAACCGCAAGGTCAGTCTTACTTGATCACTGTTCCTATCCAATAGCAGAATCTTTGCAACATGTGAACTACGAAGCGTAAAAGAAAAAGGAGCAAAATATCTTTACACAAGTAGCGCAAGCTGTCCTGTAGATGAAGCCAATCGAACGAAGTCACCCTCAAGAAAAGGTGAGCTTATATTTACATAACATCAAAGATTATAGCATATGCTTATATTAAACTAGTAATAAAGTATCAGAACCTAATAAAAGCGCGAATGTTAGGGAAAAAAAATTGGAAGTATTCAGACGCGAACCACCGCCCCAACAAAAACGTATTACCGAGCAGAGACGGTATTCATTACGCTAAACCAACAACACGCTGTTTGTAGTTCGCCAAATTGTCTTACGCCGTACTAAAATCGTTAATCGTAGATAGCTGTTACTAACTGAAATTTAATTACAACACATTGTACCAAGATCAATTTGTTTTGGGTGGATCTTCGGTGTGTCGCTGCCTTCAAATAGCCTACTCTCATAATACCCAAGTTACAATAATTCTTTTGCCATGAATGTGATGTTTCTCATTATTTATTGGAACGAATCACACAGTTAACAACGGGTTTTCCAGTGATTCTCAATTTTCTGGTCCTCAGAAACCGCATATATACATATAGGCTTGAAATGAATGCCAATATGGCGCCTCACAACTCTGTACTGAAGGGAGACGGCGTGCGTGTGGCGTATGTGGCGTTGTGCCATCTCATTGGTCAACGCTCAGAGGCACGCTCAGAATATCTGACATGCCAGATATTGCTCTGCACGTTCGGAAAGACTCCCGAACGTGCTATTCCACGCTATGACGTCAGAAAGTCGGCACGCTCAACGCTCAACGTTCGGATGCACGGTCCGTGTGCCGACGGCTTTAGGGGAAATCATGGTACTCAATCCGATTACCCACGTGTGTATTGATATTTTACACTGAACCTGATCTCTTTGCTCCCCCTTCTCATAGTACGGAAGCACACTACTTTACATGCAGTGTCTTTTGTGCTAGGTTCTTGCCAACACCTCTGTCAAGTGAGGACTATTTACATGTTTGCTTTACGTTAATACACATGATTGTTCCTTGTACAGATTCATGATCAATTTTGTGTTCCATTTAAAGAAAGTAAAAGTAAACGTAAATATTTAGGATGGCTTTTATCTGTTAAACAATCATGCTCACCAGAATCCTTAGCCATCATCATTTTTGTAGAGGAACTCTGATCAGTTAATTCAACGAGTTAATTATGAGACTCTAGCCACTCCACGTAAGATTTATATCAGGGCCACTGTAAGATTGCGCTTGCCGACTCAATATAGATCCACGTGGTTGTGATGTGTATAACATCGTGATTCTGCCTCCTAATTTGCATACCACTTAAGGGTCCCACAATAGCAAACACGCAGTTAGGTTCCAATCTGACTCCACACCACTTGGCTTATTCCAGCGAGGTATTACAAATGATTAAGTGTACCGGACCAAGGTTACAGACCTTCAAGACATGAAGACAGGCATTCACCATGCATTTGAGCATGGCGCTGTGGAATTCCTGGGGATAGCGAGAAACTGACTGGAGGTTGTCTGCGACACTAGTGGTATAAATATTAACGTGTATGAATGGGAAAACTATACGTTACCCTTTCACATTTTGAAAACCAATGTATGTGTTACAGTTTTAAAGTTATTAAGCTCTAAAGTTATAAAGAAATCTTATACACACACACTATTTTGCTGCAGTATATGTAATAGCAGAAAATGTTTACTGGAATTACATTGTACCTTTCTTTTTCTGTCTCTCTGTAGTAGTTAGCAAGGTTGACCGTAGGCACCAAATGCCAAACCTTTCCAATGATTTGGTAATAAATTAATAATCGCGCTCACTCCACAAGCAAATAACTACACGTCGTCCGTACTTCAATAGACTGTTACGTTGCCGAAGAGCAATATAGTCTTTCGCAACTGACTACACGAAACAATAGTCGCACATCACCACAGTGTAAATAATCCAGGTTTTTCAGTCAGCACTTTCACCGTAGTATCTCGTGACTTCACTTTTTCAGCTGCTTAAGGAAAATGTTTTTGCGGTGAATAATATCTGCACAACGTAATCCAAGGTCTTTTTTGTTTGTGTTGAAGTTAAATGTACCAATGTGGTACAGCGGCTGAAATTCTAAATATGTTTACCGACCTTCCGACAACATCAGTGTAGTGTTCCGTATGCAGAAGCGTTGGCATAGTTGGTTCACACCGGCTGTACTCTTTCTTAGAATGTTTGAAGGATGCGGATTTGGAACGCTATTATCGGATAATCGGTGTACTCTGAAGTCTTCACTTCAATGTTTAATGTGTCTGTCACAAGTAGATTGAAAAGCGGTGGTACCAACATGGAGTTTTCAGGTAGGCTATTTTGGACTGGCTCCAGTTATCAGTCTCTAAAAGATACTGAAAGAAACGCAGGAGAAGCTCGTAAGTAAGACACTACTTCTAGTACTTTACTGCCAAAGGTCAACGGCCAAGCATTTGCGTTCTACCACAATGCATCAGGAATGTAAGTGAGGTACAGCGAGCTGTAGCAGTTTCCAAACCTTGATGTAACCAAGCAGATTCCAGATCATTCTAGCTGAAGGGAATGAGGGAGCTTCACGTTCCATCGATCATCTGTGCTATCAAACATAATGGTGCTGAACGACTCGCTTTACACTCACATTACGCGTTCATATATAAAAATGGAAACCTGGTGACAGTTAACACTGAAAGCTGTGTGGCTACTCGTTGTCTTACAAGGAAACCTCCCCATCGCACCCCCCTCAGATTTAGTTATAAGTTGGCACAGGGATAGGCCTTGAAAAACTGAACACAGATCAATCGAGGAAACAGGAAGAAGTTGTGTGGAACTATGAAAAAAAATAAGCAAAATATACAAACTGAGTAGACCATGCGCAAGGTAGGCAACATCTTGGAGACTGTCAGCTTGCGAGCGCCATGGTCCCGTGGTTAGCGTGAGCAACTGCGGAACGAGAGGTCTTTGGTTCAAATCTTCTGTCGAGTGAAAAGTTTAATTTTTTATTTTCAGACAATTATTAAAGTTCAGGCACTCACACATTATCAACTTCGCTCTCCAAAATTCCAGGACATGTTTAGATTTGCTTGGACATATGCAGGATTTGATGGTCTACACACGGAAACATTTGAAAACGTAAAAAACATATGTTTTGACAGAGCACAGGGAAAACTGTGCGACTGTGAAACTGTTGCATTCATTTGTTGCAGTTTATGTGACAAACTCTTATGTTTTCATCACTTTTTTGGGAGTGGTTATCACATCCACAAGAAAACCTAAATCGGTAGAAGAATCGTTTTACCCATTCGCCAAGTGTGCAAGTTAGGTGGGTCGACAAAATATTCCTGTCATGTGACGCACATGCCGTCACCAGTATCGTATATAATATATCAGACGTGTTTTCCTGTGGAGGAATCGGTTGACCTATGACCTTGCGATCAAATGTTTTCGGTTCCTATTGGAGAGGCACGTCCTTTCGTCTACTAATCGCACGGTTTTGCGGTGCGGTCGCAAACCACAGACACTTAACTTATTACAGTGAACAGAGACGTCAATGAATGAACGGACAGATCGTAACTTCGAGAAAATAAAGAAAGTAAAATTTTCACCCGAGGGAGGACTCGAACCAAAAACCTCTCGTTCCGCGTTTGCTCACTCTAACCACTGGACCACGGCGTTCCTCAACTCATATTGTCCTTGATGTTGCCTATGTTACACATGGACTACTCAGCTTGTATATTTTGCTTATTTTTTCATAGTTTCACACAACTTCTTCCTGTTTTCTCGATTGATCTGTGTTCAGTTTTTCAAGGCCTATCCACTGCATCAATTTATAACTAAATCTGAGGGGGGTGCGATGGGGAGGTTCCCTTGTTAGTAGTGTACCCTGGACCTGTATTATGGTATGACATTGCTATAAAAATAATGTTGCTTATTACGTGTGAATACTGCAAGGTCATCAGCCAAATTATAATGTAACAACAAACAGCTAACCTATAATCCTGAGGGAAATTCACACAATTCTCCCCGGACAAATCTATAATAACACACGATGAGCGAGTGTAGTGCTCGTTACCCTCTCTGAATAATAACTGATCGTTGAGTTTGGCCTCTGCACACTGCGATAACACCATGACAGTGAGAACAACAAAATTAGATGTACAATGCATTATATTTATTTTTAGTGGGTCGCCTAACCGCGAAAAAGTTGTGAACGATTATAGGTTCTTGAAATTTAAATCAGGTGTCAATAAAACATTTTTATTTGTTCTAAACATTGGACACAATTCACAAGAAACTGACGGAGAGCAAAGTTCTTTCTCATCTCCATTGAAATGACACAAAACGACACTAACGCCGTGGGGGATGTGACAATTTATATGCAAGACTGTATGGAAGAAACGCAGCAGCAAGATATTTCTATCTACCCATCTCACAAATTCAGAGTGAATCAGACAAAATCGCAAATTATAATGAAACAGGCCACATGTCGTATGCCTGAAGAGTTCAGCAGCTAGCTGCACAGAATACGGACCACCCTACGGCAGTGTGTGACGCTTACCTTTCCCCAAAAAACAGCAAGACGGCCACTCATCAGCACGAGACGCCAGGCAGGAAACCCAGCAACACAGCAGCCTGGAAACGAATGCCATGAAGCTCCGTTTTCCGCCCTCAACTCCCTACTTTTCAAAAAACTTTACACGGAGGGGATGCCTCAATGCTGTTGCCAATGTGGCCGGCCGCGGTGGTCTAGCGGTTCTAGGCGCTCAGTCAGGAACCGCGCGACTGCTACGGTCGCAGGTTCGAATCCTGCCTCGGGCATGGATGTGTGTGATGTCCTTAGGTTAGTTAGGTTTAAGTAGTTCTAAGTTCTAGGGGACTTATGACCACAGATGTTGAGTCCCATAGTGCTCAGAGCCATTTGAACCATTTTTTTGTTGCCAATGTGATGTATGACACTGCCATTTACTTCGTGCTAAATCAAGGGAAAGCAGCAGAAACTTCCTACTCCTGGAGTACAAAATGCACTTCAATCAACTTGAAATTGATACGCTGACAACAGCCTTTAGGAAGGTATCCGTGTTTGGTCGGCTCCTTGGCGTCAAGCACAGGTGGCAGGGCGAAACATTCAATTAGATAAATTCAATAAGATATTTTTTTTTTTAAGCGAAAGCAACTAACTTTCTCACAGTGACTGAATGGCGTCACAAGGTCTCGTCTTCCCACGTTCACGCAGAAAAGACGAAAATATTTTATTCAGTTATTATCTGGGGACAGCAGTGGCCTGCAGTGCGTCCTTTGTCCTAAATGAGGACAGGCACTGGCTTTGCACACAAAAGAATGAAGCGGGCTACAGCCCCTACTTCCACGAACGCTACCCAACACACTGCGGAGGCTCGCCTCTCCTAATGAAATTCACTGACTGCCTCCCTCTACCAAAGAGGAAGCTGAGACTACAATGTGAGTGCATCTTTCCACTGAGAAAAATGCCAAGCTTTCCACACGAGCGTATGCGTCCAGTACTCTCAATAACATAACAACAAAACAGTGTCAGAAAAATGAAAAAATATCGCTTAACGATACGTGCAATAACACAACACATTATAAAAATCGACATTCTTCAACAAAATAGAAAAGTTGTCAAGGAGAAACTTTTCGGTTTGTTTTCAAATTTAAAGTCGCTTTCTGTCAGATACTTTATACTACTAAGTAATGAAAAATTTGGTATCTCCATTCTTCACCCATCTTTGTGCTAAAGACAACCGTCGCGTGAAGTTGTGAATGTCATTTTTTCTTCTAGTTCTGTAAGTAACTACATCATTGCTCCTTTTCGTTACAGTTGATTTATCACAGCCAGCTCCATGAAGGAACACCATGAAGCAGTGAGCACCATATATTAATTCTTACAGCACGTTTTTGACCAATGAAGATTATTTTGTTAAGATGAGTTATCTCAAACCACTAATCCATATGACATTATTGACTGTAAATACGCAAATATGTAAATTTACTTATTTGTCTCTCCCCATGATTTGCAATGATTTGAAGCGCAAATGTTGCTAAATTAAGCTGTTGTAGTTCATTAGTATAAACACCTAAAAACATTGAAGTTTCTTCGCTAGTTGTTATTTCCTCACTATGTGTTACACTTACTACTGGTGCACTATATTTACAGGCGCAAAACTGAATATGTTTCGTCTTTTTGAGACTGAGAGTGATAGTGGCTCAATAACACTTTTAAGAACATTATTTACCATTTCTTCTGTGACTGTATGTATGTTTGGACTGATTACAATACTAGTGTCCTTCCCCCCCCCCCCCCAAAAAAAAAAAATTAATTCTCCTCGTTTACTAGACGGAAGGTTGTTTACATACATAAGAAGCATAGTGCACCTAAGGTTGGCCTTGTTGAACCTCATAAGTAATTTCTCCCCAATCAGAAGAATCTCCTCTGCTTACATTGGAGACTTATTAAGTACAATTTTCTGCAGTCTTTTGGTTGGATCTGGCATTACACGTTGGTTGACTAAACCAGTATAACGATAAAACCCCAGTTTATCTAGGAGAATATTGTGATTCACGCAGTCAAATGCTTTATTGAATACAGGAAATATCAACCGATACTATTTTGTTAATTAAATAAAAAGGCACTGACGAACTACCATCGTGTTTAAACTTTCTTCTGTTACAGTAGTCCTATTTTCGTATTTCATTTTATATCTCCTTCTCATATTGCGCTAGTATACTTTCTTGTTTCGTGTTTTTCATTTTTTAATATATTCGTTAATCTATCTGCAGATCTTCGATGGTGATTAATCTAGTTTCTGCAGACTTTCATAATTTTCGTTTTACCTGTGTTCCGTTAGGAACGAAATTCTGACGTAACTATTCGGTTACTTCTAGTCAACAGTATTCCGAACTTTCGAAAGAAACGCAGAGTTATGAACAAAACCAATACTTTCCATTTCTGCAGTGTTCAGTCAACATTCAGTTCAAGCGAACTGTGATTTAACATTGACTCCGATATCGTCCTATTGAGAAACAGCTGAACGTTCGAATAAACCAGGGACAACCAGACTCATAGCTAACGTAACAATTCCATGAGCTTATGGAGCTCCAAAGGAGACAGGTGGATTTTATACCCACGTTAACAATGCTTCATTGATGGATAAGAATTTTTGTCAACAGTATTGAAGATGGGCTGCAGTGAATTGGTGACAGATAAATTTCTCCTGTGAGTCCCGTTTTCTGCATGATGGGGTGGACTAGTTATGGCTTGTCAAGTGGATGGCATGACTCCGTCTATTCAGGTGTGACGGTTTTAGGCATGTTACGCCAATAGAGCAGAAAAGGGGGCACCCCTACAGTCTGAAGGAACAAGCAAGGACCAGCTGCTACAAAATGTTTTATTTAAATACAAGGCGAATTGCTTTTCACTCATACAAAAATTAGTGGTTTGGAAAGGAGTTGCACAAGCGGTTTGATTGCATTCTTCATTACTTGTCGTACACTCGAATGTTTCAAGAGTAGGTTTGAGTCGTACAGAGACGCCAGGTGACTAGTGGAAGCTGGAAACATTAATGTTCACACAGCAAAAGGATGTTTCGTACTTCATTTAAACAACATAGCCTAGTCCATGCTATTTAATTGCTGTGTTTACTGGATCTAATTGGGGACAAAATAAATTTATGGCACAACTTGACTAAACAAGGGATCAGTTGATAGAAACACCCTGAGGGGACGAGGAATCTTCAGTTTGGTACTGGATGGAAGTATGGGGGTGAAAATTGCGGAGGGAGACCAAGGCTTGAACACAGTAAATTAGCTGAAATTACAACATTTCTCTGTTTAACTTTACAGATCAACAATTGTCGGATAAAACTTGAATTAAACATTGACAGTTTCAATTTTTCTATAAATACAGTTTACATTTTAAATAACAGACAGGAGGATAGCTATGTAGAACAAAAATGTCTATAGATTACCAGGCTCTTTATGAATACTCCCCAGTTTTTAGACGATTCACCACTTCGGATTTTTAGAGGAATCTAGTAAGACACTGATCTCATACGTAAAGAAAGCGATCGCTATGGGGAGATAACGCCCGATAGGTATGCAACACACCTAACTTACAGGAAACACGGGCATGATCGCCGTCCGCCGTGGCCGAGCGGTTCTAGGTGCTTCAGTCTGCAACCGCGCGACTGCTACGGTCGCAGGTTCGAATCCTGCCTCGGACATGGATGTGTGTGATGTCCTTAGGTTAGTTAGGTTTAAGTAGTTCTAAGTTCCAGGGGACTGATGACGTCAGATGTTAAGTCCCATAGAGCTCAGAGCCAATTCAACCATTTGAACGGGCATGACCGTGACTGGCCAATGCTACCAGGATGACAACTGTAATCTACTCTTATTTATGAATGTCTGCGACAGCCCACGGTTGTTTCGCTGCTCTAAATGGTTCAAATGGCTCTGAGCACTATGGGACTTAACTTCTGAGGTCATCAGTCCCCTAGAACGTAGAACTACTTAAACCTAACTAACCTAAGGACATCACACACATCCATGCCCGAGGCAGGATTCGAACTTGTGCAGTTCCAGACTGTAGCTCCTAGAACCGCTCGGCCACTCCGGCTGGCTTTCGCTGCTCTAGAAACAATCGAATCAAAGACGAAACCAAAATTATAATAAATTAAGGAAGATATTGGTGTCTCCAAGCGAGAATCACATTGCTAGGAAACGCAAACGAGCTGGTAAAGCTCGACGCCAGGATAATTACTGTTCTCATACGAAGGAAAGCGTATTTCAGCATCGACGATTTCACTTCGCATCTGGCGCAGTAACTCGATCACTGCCGCCGTACGTTATGTTTCTAGGTCACGTGAGCGCACGAGAGGGGTGCACGCCACATTGGCTGCGCACAGTACAGTACTGCAAGGCGCGCGCGCTCGTCTGGAGCAATTACGGCGCGCGGGAGAAGCAGCGGCCGAGTCGGCGCACGCGCCCGAGCGGCAGCGGAAACAGCCGAGCACCGGCGACCGTCGTCTATAATTGAAGCGGCGGCGGCCGCGTCCCGGTAGTCTGCGAGGCTGGCGGTGTGGTGCGTAGGCGGGAGCCGAGAGGGAGTCAGGCATGTCCACTACCGCTGCGGCGCGCGCGTGCGGCGCCCGGTCGCTCATGTCGCTGATGCTACTGCTGCTGCTGGGCCTGGCCGCCTCGCTGCCGGGGGCGGTGCCCGCAGGTGGGGGCGGCGGGAGCGGCACGCCGGCCAGCCAGCACCTGCTGGTCTACCGGCTCGTGCTGCACACCTTCTGGGACAGGGCGCGCTTCCCCAAGCACTTCCCGGACTGGAGGCCGCCCGCACAGTTCTCTGCACTCATCGGTGAGTCCACCACTAACTGCCCTGTTTTTTTCCTGTTTTCGTGCATCTATGTTCCTTAGCAGCTTTCTGACCGCAGCTACATTCTCGCCGTCTGTTACCTACAAAAATCTACGGTTGCGCCTCAAATGCCACCGTGAGGCGTGTGGCAGAGGGTATGTAGTGCACCACCAGCACGTTGTCACCTTCCTACTCCATTTCAGAGGAATGCCTAAAAGTCTACAGCGTGTTCGGATATTTCCGTTACTGACTTACAGGACTACTAAAGGGGAGTGAGTACATACCATTTTGCATAGAAACCCATGTTAGGAAACGTACAGTGTCCGTTCTACGACGGTTTCAACTCAGATGTTTAGCTCATTAACTTCTGCTTGAGGAACTGAATTAGGCGTAACGCAGTACATTTATTAGGTAACAGTTTGTGAGGACACATAAAGAAACATCCATTTAACACTTCGGCGCATTTGTTTATATTAACATTGAAACATTACGTGTTTACATTATTCCAAAACAAAAAAGAATACAGCATAACTTACGTACAGAACAGTACTGATGCATTACAACAACGGCTCGATGTGATGACCAGTAACGCCAGACATTGTACGTACGAAGCATGTTCTGATACACACACTCCGTCCATCCTGATGTCTCTTCAATTTCAAGCGCAGCGGCCAGAACTCTATCCAGCAGATTTTCTTCTGTCCCTGCAGCAGCTTCATAAATTAAACATTGCATGCGATCCCAAAAGAAATAGTCCATATGAGTTAAATCCGCCGATCGCGGTGGCCACGCGGTTGGGCCACCTCGGCTTGGCCACCATACAGCCTGTTGAGATGTCTCCGAGCGGCGCGACAGAAGTGAGGTGGTGCACCATCATGCGGAACCCACATTTGCTTACTGACTTTCAGTGGCACAGTTACCAAGAATGAGTCGAGTACGTTTTGTAGGGAGATCAGGTATGCAAGATCAGTTAGATTGAGTGGAAGGAGGTATGGCACATCTGAATTGAAACCTCGTAGAACGGACACGGTACGTTTTCTGTCATGGATTCTTGTTCAAAATGTTACGTACTGACTCCCCTCCACAAGTCCTAGAAATACGTAAAGCAAATTTGCGAACACCCTGTTTAGGTGCTTTATTACAATTCCTGACTTGGATCAGGATGTTTATTTGTAATCAGGCGCCGGCCGAAGTGGCCGTGCGGTTAAAGGCGCTGCAGTCTGGAACTGCAAGACCGCTACGGTCGCAGGTTCGAATCCTGCCTCGGGCATGGATGTTTGTGATGTCCTTAGGTTAGTTAGGTTTAACTAGTTCTAAGTTCTAGGGGACTAATGACCTCAGCAGTTGAGTCCCATAGTGCTCAGAGCCATTTGAACCATTTGTAATCAGGCTATTAATTTCGGACGACAATGACCATCTTCAGATCTGGAAAATATAAGTACATAGAGGTATCTTAATTTACAATACACTCCTATTGAATGTAAGGCAGAAAACGAGTATAAAACAAATGTACAACATATCCATGCCTGAGTCAATTCATGTTGCATTACATGTATTACACCACTACCTGTGATGGTGAAGTCAAAATTACTAGCCATTTCATCGTAGTCAAAGAAATAAAATTATGGTATTTATAGAGCACCATTCAAGCGTACATACTGCACATGAAGAGAAACTCAGTTATACTACCGTGCAGCGGCAAGAAACATGGCACTATCCAAGTCTGCTAGATGTTGCCACCTTACGTAAATTTACATGATTTCAAAGAAGTACCTTCCATACGCTCACACATACAAAAACTTAGTTCAAATATTACAAAAGAAAATTTAGAAGATAAAACGGAAATCACTGTAGGTACATGTCACATAATAAATGTAGTAGGAAAGGAGGCTATATTAAAACAAACAACTACGAGGGTTGGAACTTTAATAGTGGCAACTATTTATTTACAGCTCGTACAGAATAGATGCGTGTCGTAGGTTGTGTTCCAGAAATTAACAGCATAGAGACAGAAGTGATGACGGTTTCTGCAGGACCTGACCATCATTTGCAGAACAATGCTCAAGCACGTACAGTGCAAGCTGTTACTGATTTGTTTGACTGATGGGCTTGCTAACTGCTATAACACCTACTGCACTCCCCTGAATTAAGCCATCGTGCGTTCAACTCGATTTCTAAACTGAAGGAAACACTTCACGGCATTCGCTTCAGAACTGCTACAAATTCGTCGGGCAATAGACCGCGCCCGTCGAACGCTCGAACTGTCAACAGAACTGGCACTGCTAAGGGTATCCTACGACTTTCACATCGCTGGCAACGGGTTACACCCAATGCTGGTGACTACTTTGAAGGTCAGTAAAACTTTGAAACACGGATATATTTTGTACGAACTGTAAATAAATAGTTGCCACTATTAAAGTTCCAACCCTCGTATATTAGAAGTTTACATAATCGTCGGAGGCACGTTTCTTGTCTCTGCACAGCAGTATAACTGTTTTCATGTGCAGTGTGTACGCTTCAATAGTGCTCTTTCCGTACCATAATTTTATTTGGTTGACGAAGCCGAACCGCAGCGTCACGTGTAATGGTGTGATACGTGTAAGGCACACATTTTGACTCAAATAAGCATATGCTGTACAATTCATTTCTGCCTTACATTGGTACATTAGGGAGTAATTTGGCTAGCGCTATGAAATTATATTTTCTAGATCTGAAGATAGTCGATACCGTCCAAAGTTAACTACATTGTGATCCAAGACTGGAATTGTAATAACGCAAATATTTTTCCGGATCGGTGGAAAATTTTTTTCGTGAGTATGTCGCAACTTGTAAACATGTGAACAGGGTGAACCCGAAGACTGTTAACACAGTTTCGGAGATTGACACGAGATATTTTCTGAATATTTTGGTATAAAGGGCCCGTGGCCCTCATTGGCTGTTACTGAATAATTCACAGTATTCGCTGTTGGCATCAATTATGCTCACTTGACTCTGCGCAGTCAAACTTGCTTTCAGTATCGCTCATTTATGTTTTCCAGTCAACAGTGATACATAGCAGTATGGATAGGTTTACTCATGAGGAATTGAGTTGTATGCACGTCATGTATGAGTACAGTCAATGCTGCGGAAAAGCGGTACAACACCATGATGATGTGTTCCCGCAGTGACGGCCACAACATCACTGAAGCTTAGCGCCCGCACCTCGTCAGTGAACGTATTCATCCTGCTGGATGTGACTTTTAATCTTGATCTACATACACTGATCAGACAAAACATTATGACCACTACCCACTGCGACGCTGGACGCCGCCTGGTGGCAATGCGCACAAGTCACGCGGTAACAAATGCATGTAAGCGGAGCAGATACAGAAGGGGAATCACACTAGCAAAGATATGGGCTGCAAATGGCGCACTTCGTTGAGATAATTATTGCGCAGAGCCTAAGAACGAGTATCTCGAAAACGGCGAAGCTGGTCGAATGTTCACGTGCTACTGTCTTGAGCATCTACGGAAAGAGGTGGAACTACAGTCAAATATCTACGAGGTGCTAAATGGTTGGACGTCCACGACTCTTCTCCGGAGGTTGGGTTCAGAGGCTTGTCTGCTCTGTAAAGTAGGACTGACAGATTGTGATCTGTGGCATATCTGGCGAAAGAGCACAATGCTGGTGCACGCACAAGTGTTTCGGAGCACATCGTTCATCGTACGTTGTTGAACATGGTGCTCCACAGCAGACCACCCATACGTGTTGACAAAAATGACTCTGAGCAGCCATCACGAGGCAGAGAACATCCCTGACCCCGCCGGGAATCGAACCCGGGCGTGGGAAGCGAGAACGCTACCGCACGACCACGAGATGCGGGCATACGTGTTGACACTGTGACCTAATGACATCGTGAGTTACGATTGCAGTGGGTACGGGACCATCGGGATTCGACTGTCGATCAATGGAAACGTGTGGGACCTTCGGTTGAATCACATTTTTGCTAAATTAAGTTGAAGGTCGTCTACACAAACGCCGTCATAAACGGCGCCTCGAAACATGCAGCGCGTCACGGACGCAGGCTGGTGGGAGCGGTATTATGCTATGGAGACATTCGCCTGCACTTTGGGACCCGTGGTGGTAACCAAAGACACGCCGACAGCTGCGAACCAACTTCATCCCTTCATACCCGATATCTTACTCAACGGCGATGTCATCTTTCAGCAGCATAAGTTTCCGTGTCTCCGAGCCAGAACAGTGCCACAGTGGTCTGAGGATCATTACAGTGAACACACGTTGATGTCCCGACGACCAAATTAGCCTGCTGTAAGCCCTGTGGTAACCATCTGGGTCGCGATCAGGTACCATCTCCGAGTATGCAAATCAGCGGCCCGTTATTTGCGCGAATTACATGACCTGTGTGTAGACATATAGTGCTACGTACCTCCACAAAAAAACCAACAAACTGTCGTACTCCTGATACGCATAAACAGTGATGTTGTTCGTTCTAAAGACGCACAGACAACCTGTCAAGCAGGTGGTCATAATGTTCTGGCTCATCAGTGTAGGCACTGTGCAAGGCACGATACAGTGCCCGCCGCAGGGCGCTTTGCGCCACTGTCACTCACTCTTCCCCGTTACACTGGCTAAATCCTTCCATATAAACCCTGACATCTCTAATCTTTTCTTCGCGACCCTTACGTGAGATGTACGTATGCTCGTGACGATACAATAATTCTGCAGTCAGTCGCAAATACCTGTTCCATTAAACTTTCTCAATAGTGTTTCGCTGTAATAGCGTCCAATATCCTCCAGCGATTCCCACCACCAACACTTCCGGAAAAGCATATCCGAGACGGTATCGACTGGCACTGAATGAAGTCTTGAGGGAGAAGATTAAAGTCGCCATTAGAGTTGTGAGCAGCAAGTATTTTGGGAGAACGGAACAATTTTGTTTCCTATCTAACCCACAGCGCATACCGTCACCAGATATTTCCAGTGCAATACAGATAAAAAGATAAAAGGGTATAACAAATCAAGCGTAATGAGTCATCGGAGACCAGTGGAGCCTCATACCAAAATATGTAGAAAATATTCCTGAACACTCAGAGTTTTTTTATTGAACCACATATTGAAGTTCCTTTCTAAATCAGGATGAGTCTGTTTATTCATCTCTGCAAGCTGTTGTTAATCGTTTGTATTTTAAAGGTCGCCACACATCAGGAGACTTAAGAACATTGGTAGGTTTCAGCCTGAATGTCAGTTCTAAGCGTATTCTGCCTCGGCTTTCGTCTGCTATTATATGACTTTCTTCAGCTGGCTAACAGTGTTGCAGCATACCTTCAACGCCCTCCCGCGAATCAAATACATCTGTGACGATTTGCGCTGCTGTTCTTTATATACGCTCTTTTCACTACTAAAAATTTGGTTTTTTCGTACATTAGACCAAACAACGAGAAATTACTGTTTCAATTAACATTTGAATAAACTCACATGTTATATTATAGTAAGGTGCTATCGACATTGTTCATTTTCATTTTGTATTCTATATCTGTTCCATACATGCTGAGCAAGGGCACATTTAAAACGCACTTTCTGCTGGGTGTCTCTCCTAATAGTCGTAAGGCGCATTTTCTCAGGTGGTTCAGTAGACAACTGCAATTTTGTTTTTGCATTGTCTACTTTGAGTCAGCCAAAACAAATATTGCTCATCACGCCTTCAATGCGACGACCAATGTCGGCGGAAGGTGTCAAAAATGGTTCAAATGGCTCTGAGCACTATGCGACTTAACTTCTGAGGTTATCAGTCGCCTAGAACTTAGAACTAATTGAACCTAAGTAACCTAAGGACATCGCACACATCCATGCCCGAGGCAGGATTCGAACCTGCGACCGTAGCGGTCGCTCGGTTCTAGACTGTAGCGCCTAGAACCGAGCGGACACTACGGTCGACTCGGAAGGTGTCGATTTGTTTACCGTTAACATACAAAATTATTTCTAGAGCGGAGTTTTTCGTGGCCATTCGACAGACCTGTCCCAGATTAGTCTAGTGCGATATTTCTTTTATCGATATGTATTAACGGGGATAGTAAAACACGAATAATAATCAGTACTCCAGCAGTCACTCAGTATAAATGCATGCTCGGCGGTAGTAGTTTGCGCGGACCAGAGAAAAATTGTCGCTGCTGGAGTACTCGTTATTCTTGATGTTATACTATCCCTGTCAATACATATCGATAAAACGAATATCGCACTTGACTAATCTAGGACAGCTCTATCGAATGATCTCGTAAAACTCCACTTCAAAAATAATTTTGTTTGTAAAGGTTAGCAAATCGACGCTTTCCGTCGACATTGGGCTCTTCTTAAAAGACCTGATGAGCCATATTTGTTTCGGCTGACTCCAGCTACACAATTCTGAAACGAAATTAGAAATGCGTGGCGAAACGTCACAGAAAATGGGCTTCACGACTCTTAGGAGAGGGACCCTGTATATCGTTAACTTTACGCTCAAAGGTATTACATTCGTATACTTTACAGTGTACAGAGATTCATATTTCTCCATTTTAAGAACTAATTTCCAGTATTTATATCAGGTTGATATTTTGTCAGTATGAGAGTGGATATTACTACAGCTTTCGTCGGGTAACACTTCCTCATAGATAACCATCTCATCTACGAAAAGCATGAGTTTGCAACCAACCCTGCCCGCTAAATCCCAGGAACGTTTCATCATCGATGCGTTTCCGTACAAGCACACATTTCTATGATTTAAAAGTCAGAGTTATTACGTGTGATGTGTGTCGGAGGAATGAAAATGTCTCTTGATCCGTTTTAGATCGTTCTTTGTCGGATGTATTACTGTTAGTTTTTGACACTTGAGGTCACTGAACATTCCGGCGGCGCTCTCGTGCTTACTACTGTAAACAAGGACGTGGTAACTGGAGCCCTTCTTGTTTCGTCATTTCAGCTCTGTAAGAGTACCACACTGTCGGATAAAACAGAAATATCGTCGCTACTCCACTTCAAATGGCTGCAGAGGGATATATTTGACAGATTCAGGTGATTGATCAGAGGCAAACAATGTCGTGCCTTTTCACTGATTTAGTCACATGTTGTAAATTTTTGTTCGCAGCCATCTTTTCATGAAACGTTGATCATCTTTAGATTTCCTTGCATTTTATCATGATAAAAAGCTAAGTCGCAATATCATTATGAAATTTTGAATCACAAGAACAACTATACCTATAAAAAGATTACTAAACTACTACATATCAACATTTCAACACAGCTCTCCAGCATAAGGTGACAGAAAATAACGACAACTGTAGGTGAATGTCAACGTCTTTTATGTAGTTTATCACACCACTCGTCGCTGCCAAGGAAATCGTCGGAAGGACCCTTGTAGGCATGCGCAGGACATGTTGATACAACAGTAGTAACTCTCTGTCGCCCTGCACCACTGTCAAAAGATGGTGATGAACTTTTGCCCCACTTATTGAGAGTGTCGGTACATTTTTCATGGCCCGTTTGGATGTGGTTCAGGGTAGATCAAATTTCCCGAGGGTAGTCCCACGAGACACCGACTAGGATTTGACCACCGTCGGGCAATTTTATCTACCCAGAACCACATCCAAACGGGCCATGAAAAATGTACCGACACTCTCAATAAGTGGGGCAGTTAGATGCGGGAGAGGACACTTTCGTTGCCAACAGCGTTTCCATTCATCGATTTCATTGAGTTCATTTTCAGTAAGAGTCCTGGCTCTGATAAGACTGGGATGTATTGATCTTGATCTTTTTCGCTCCACAAGAATGCTTCATTCAATATTGGAAGGTCGAGATTACCAACAATACACCGTCTAATATCAGGAGATGAAATGTTACTGAAGATATGTAAGTTTATGGGGTCTGCTAACAGCACCCACGTCTTCATTAAATTGTACATCTGTCTTTATCACATACGGACCATTAAGCCAGGCACAGTACTCTGCTGTTGAGTTTACCAGTCCGAGTGCTGACACTCGAAGAGTGTCTGTGCTAACGATTTCCATCTAATACCACAGAGTTATGTTATTTCTGCTTTTAAGTTTCGCAGATGTTCGTGTCAAGTGCTCGACCTGTGATGTGAGGAAGTTTATCACCCTCAAAACAGATATCAACGTTCTGTGTGCCAGTCTATTGTACTGATAAAAACATGAAACTTCTGTTTTATCTGAGTTAGGTTGTGACCTCCATTTACAGAAATACTGGCATAAAATGTCGAAATCGGAATTTAGGGTTTCTTCAGTTGTTTGAGAGGTTTTGTGACTGGTAGCTGGAGGGTCCTGGATAGAGCCGTGTGAAGCCATTACTTGCGAAAAATTCGTTTTAGCCAGGAGATCTTTGAGATTATCTGCCTACCTCTGCTTCACGGCTTTACATATCTGCCTCGAAGTGACTGTTCTTCAGCATCACACTGAAGACACGTGTGACTTACGTGTAATGTCACGGACGCGAACAGTTGTTGTTCCGGCAACGTCACGGACGCGAAAAGTCATAGATGGTCAACAGTTAGGAAGAGGCTCCGGACAAAATGTCGATCGTTGGCTGGGAGAAATGATTTCCTGACGGCACGCACTGAAGTCAGTTGCGATCCCACTGAAAGATGCCGGCTATTGCTCCACATGCTTCTGCGAAAACGATGTAACGTCACTCTGTCAAATACTTCGTGCTGGATTCATTATCTTTGCGATGCTGAAAATCCACCCTAGATGGTGTGAACATTGGAAATCCGAAATCTTGTGTAACCTCCGAAATATCGAATCCCATGCGTGTTACCGATTATCATGCAATGTTCAAGCTTGGAAAGTCGCGAAGTGCTGGCCATGTTCACTACACACATGCCTCTAACACAATGCTCAGATTCCGCATCTGCAGTCAATGCATATCTTCAAATTGCATAGCACTTCCCGTGACGCTCGTCCATTGAGTAAATTATACATAGCTACTGCCCTGTCTGACCACTTCTCTCAAATGGAAACAGTTTACTAACATCTGTTTGACGATTAGTCTTTAATCGAACTGCGTACCTCGTCTATCATTCCGTAAGCATTCATTTCTTGTATTAGGTGACGGCCCGGAAACGTGCGAATACTTCGCGGATGTATGGGAATGAAGCATGAAATTGGTCTATGCCATCAACATTGTGTGAATCTAGCGATAGGGAGCGCGTGTTTGGTGTTTTTTCCACCTGGTCTTGTTAAATTCGTTGTCTGAATATCTTGACAGCCTGTAGAATCTATTCATTCACCGTTTTCCATAATATAAGCGTTCTGCTCCCTCCGTGTTCTAGATGCAACGTTCAAAAATATATGGCATTCTTTTCGTCAACACTATTTAGCTAATACTTCTGAGCCACTGATACATAAACAGAGTTTCAAATCAATTACTCCAGTAATGCTTGTAAAATTCAACAGCAAAGCATTTCCAAGCGTTCATTATAATTGTGCAGTAGAACCACATCAAGCGAAGAACTACATCCGCCCTGTACCTAAGCAGAGGATCAGCAGTGCGCATTATCAGTGCCGATAGTTTTCCAGTAAGAAGCAAATTCTCGCTAAACAAAAAAGAAAAAAAAAATGACGCACCACAAACGAATTATCCGAATGGGATGGAAATCGTTAGATGTGACGTACATGTGCAGTCACACATTCGAGAGTATCAGTGATAAGATGAGCAAAGATCTGAAGAATCATTCTGTGCTAAGAATAACTGAGACAACTCGCTTTTCTGTCCGGTAGAACGAAAGCTGAGCATAAGAAATTCCGTTTATATTTTTGCTGTTATTGCTGTTGTGATTAAACTTGCATGGCATTCATGTGTACAGTTATAACAGCAGTACTAATAACAGAAAAGTTTTGTAATTCTTATTATTACACTGAATTCTGTTTCCAAAAAACGTGATATTTCATAGTTAACCTTTGTCGCAAAGTCTACCCTCCTCAACATGTAATGTTCAGAGTTAGTACTCCATTCTACGTAGCACTCGTGTTGTTTTACTAATTTTGTTAGTGTTTCCGTGAAAGATCGTCGTTTGTTTCCTCACGTTTATATTTGATGAATATATTTCGAAAATTTGTATAGTATATGGACAATAACAGAGACAAATATATCATGCGTACCGGGGTGCTTGTTATGTGCTTGGAATGATTAAATGCAATAATGATCGGTGTACTGCTTCAGTCACTTTTATTTTAATTTTTAAGATCGCTACGCATTTCGATGCTCATGCCTTCATCATCACGTGTATTACACCACTCCTACATCGTTCAATTTGTTCGTGACGTACACGTGCTGGCTATTTGGCATAGCATGACCATCGAAACACGCATCGTTCTTAAAAAACAAAAATAAAATTGATTAAAGCAGTGTATCAATAGTAGTTTGCAATAATAGTGAATTACTTCATTATACTGAGATGTGACGTTGAAGCTATGGCGTGGCGCATTTAAATACGAAATGGTTCTGTCCACGATTGATGAAGGAACGCTTGAGTATGCTTCTTTTATAGTTGACTGCTTCATGAGCTACGAATTTAACGCTTTAGCGAAAAGTTATTGTAATAACAGCGTCTGAAACAATATCATATTCACTCTAATTTGGTTTCACGTAAAGGCAAAATACGAAGCTGTCATGGAAATGTAGAAGGTGGAGTGCTCATTCCGAGGCTTCCTTTTTCATTTCCGCTGACATTTCTCATCTTCTCGGTTCTCTTCCTAAGTCCTTTAGTAGGAGCCTCAGTGAAATGCAGATTCCCAGCAGGTTTCGATGCAGCCATCAGCCATCATTGTTGATGATGACTAGGCAGACGAAAATGGTACAGTCTTTATCAGTTTTGTGAACATTAGTTAGAATATGCTTTGTAATGAAAATTTACGCGATTGGTAATCTTATTCTCCTTAGTTTTCTTCGACCGAGCATTATACTTCTCTCGGCCTCTTGCAGCTACATTTAATCTTTCAATTTTTTTTATGGTCTTCCAATTTATGTTTTACTCTTTTGGTTATACTGCCAAATAAGTAATGGTAGTCTTCACTTCACCATTCGCAACAGAAGGAATATCCATTTTTGTCTATTTTCTTTCACTTTCTCGCTTATATCAGTTATTTTAAATTCGTTTCTAATGTCTATATTTCTTTTATGAAATGAAATGAAATGCTCGTATGTAATGATGGCCGTATGTCCTCGCCTGGGAAGTACGGCCGTCGAGTTGTAAGTCTTTTCAGCTGATGTCCCACCGGGAAATTTGTGTGTCGATGATGATGAAATGATGTTGGGGACAACGCGACACCCAGTCCCCGACCGGAGAAAATCCCCGAACCTACGGGGAATCGAATCCAGGCGCAATGCATGACAGTCAGACGCGTTACAGAGAATACCCCCTCTTAACTGTTTCTTCGGATGATCAATCATGTACCGTGAATCGTCATCAAACGAGCCTTATAGCACTCGGAACGCCCCAATGGGCAGGAGGATCCTCGAATAATGAGCCTAAATAATTCGATAGTCATGTCCGGTACAATGCATGATGGCGGGACGCCTCATGAGTCGTCGTCAGGTGGAACCACAGGGCGAGAGCGCATTCGGGCGCAGCTTGCAAAACTTAATATAGCACCATGCCCTTCAGCCAGCTGACGGTTCTGGCGATGGTAAAGTAAACAGTATCTGGGCGTAGGTGTTCAAATGGCCCTGAGCGCTACGGGACAACATCTGAGGTCATCAGTCTCCTAGATCTAGAACTACTTAAACCTAACCAACATAACGACATCACACAGCCGGCTGGTGTGGCCGAGCGGTTCAAGGCGCTTCAGTCTGGAACCGTGCGACCGCTACGGTAGCAGGTTCGAATCCTGCCTCGGGCATGGATGTGTCTGATGTCCTTAGGTTAGTTAGGTTTAAGTAGTTCTAACTTTAAAGGAATGATGACCTCAGATGTTAAGTCCCATAGTGCTCAGAGCCATTTGAACCATTTGACATCACACACATCCATGCCCGAGGCAGGATTCGAACCTGCGACTGTAACAACAGCGCGGTTCCGGACTGAAGAGCCTAGAACGGCTCGGCCACACCGGCCGGCAGTAGGTGTTCGTCCGGTGTGATAGACTCTGGCTGTCGTCGCAACAGGAGCGCGAACATATCCACTCCGACAAGAGGGCGGACGTTTCTTTTGTAATCTTGGTGTATGTTTCTGTTGAATTTTATTTGATAAGCCTGTATTTTTTTTTCATCATTACACAAGGGTCACTCCCATACATTGATGCTGGTTAACGACATGTCTCCGCAATATCCTTTCTTTCACGAGTGCTAGTTCTGCAAGGTTCGCAGGAGAGCTTCTGTAAGGTTTGGAAGGTAGGAGACGAGGTACTGGCGGAAGTAGAGCTGTGAGGACGGGGCGTGGGTCGTGCTTGGTTAGCTCAGTTGGTAGAGCACTTGCCCGCGAAAGCCAAGGTCCTGAGTTCGAGTCTCGGTCCGGCACACAGTTTTAATCTGCCAGGAAGTTTCATATCAACGACATAACTTCACAAAATTTAACGGAAATAAGCTGATCTGTTTATGTAACTGAGTTTCTTAGTTTTGTCATTTCGACCTATAACGGCTCCATGTGTCCTCATTCCAATATCATGGCAGATAAGAGTCTTAGTAAACATTAACCTCAATTTATTTCGCTAACCAGTGAAAATAAATAAATACAGACGAAGTTCTGTAGTTTACAACGCGTACCACCAACAACAAATTCATGCGCACAGCTATAGATTCCTGATTTGATTATCAGACAATCGATGAAGAGAAATTGCACTTTCAGCGCTACAATTTCATTACCGAAACATATCCAGTAAATATTTCAACAAACGTTTGTTAGAACCAGTCAATAAATAAGTAAATAAATAATAAAAGCCATTGCAGTTGCAGCGAATACACGAATGGGAAGCTCCAAAACGGATAAAATTCTAAATCCCGTAGCTTCGTACGATGCAGTGTTTACAGCGCGATTACAGTAGAAGTTCAGACAAGTCCTTCTGTCGGTACAATATCAAGTGGAGGGAAGCGAGTCAAAGTACCTCGATTAGTGTGTGTACTTCCTGGAGTCCACTAAGACCGAAGAGCAGCTTATCCCTCTGCCTTAACGGAAAGGGGCGATACCCATTAGCGTGATTCGCTAAAGCTTCAGCGAGGGGGCGCACGAGGGAGGCTGCTGTGCCACTAATCGCCTTCAAGCCGCTGGCTTCGGGGCCCACGATCTCTGGCGATACTGTGCAGAGCAGAGCAGGCAGTGTTTTCTCAACTCCGCGCCACCTATTCCCAGCTGCAGTACTCGGTAGGTGGAGGAAGTAAATACTTACACTAAGAACGAATTATTTTTCTCTTCTGCTGTACTGTTATTCGTATGGTAATACACTGAACAGCCAGTTGAAAGCATCTGTCATTATTCGACATTATTATAATTACGTTGTCTGCCGTCTACATTGTTTTATTTTTTTGATTCTCGTTCTTAGCACACACCGAGGCGACAATGAAACATCCCTTAGAAAAATTTATCAGTGGCGGTGCTGATAAACCCCTTACGTTATTTGATTTTCAAACAGCTGAGCAAAACTGAACGTACTCAGACATCTCGCTCTTTACTTATTCTGATCAACACCTAACTGACACACAATATTTTTAGCGCAACGCAGTCTGACTTTCAATAATCCCTACAAAAGAATGGCCCTGACTAACAATAACCTATACATTTCATGAATCACTTACCTCACAAAAATCTTCGTTACTCGAAGTACTGCAATACAGCGAGCGCCAATACTGCCAGCTAAATAAAAGATTCTAACAACTGAAGGCACTAACTACTGATAGGCATAGTTAGCAAATGAAAGATTTTGATAGAAAACAAACAATGTATTTACCTTAATAATATTAAAAAGTCATCATATTAATATATCATTTCATGATATACAGTATTACAAATTTACTCTTTCTGATGGACACACGTCCAGATCGTCCGTTCTCAAAATTCTGCTATCTTTCTACACACATTCACCACTGCTGGCGGCTCACCTCCAATTGCGCAACGCTACGCGCTGTTCACATCCAATTGCCCAACACTACAATAGCAAATATTTCAACAATGGAAACCAGCCAAGGACTGCACACAGCACAGGCAGTGATTTTCATATAGAGCGCTACGTTACGTTACCAACATAAAAACCTAAACAGAATACTTACAACAAAAGTCATACTATAGCGATATGCACATATACAGATCGAAGTAGAAGCAGTCATTTGGCAGAGCTGTCATTTGTGCTAAGGCGATTCATGTAAAAAGGTTTCTGGGGCGATTATGGCCGCACGGCGGGACTAACCAGATTTTGAACGCGAAATGGCAGTTGCAGCTAGACGCATGGGACACTCCATTTCGGAAATCGTTAGACCTGCCTCGGGCATGGAAGTGTGTGATGTCCTTAGGTTAGTTAGGTTTAAGTAGTTCTAAGTCTAGGGGACTGATGACCTCAGAAGTTAAGTCCCATAGTGCTCAGAGCCATTTGAACCATTTTTGAGTATGTTCGGCTACTTGGAGACCATGTGCAGCCTTTCATGGCCTTCATGTTCCCAAACAACGATTCATGTCACTGGGTACAACTTTTCGCTAATGGTTTCAAGAACATTCTGGACAATTCGAGCGAATGATTTGCTCCTCCAGATGGCCTAGCATGAATATCACTGGACTTTTATCGCACATAATCGAGAGATCGTTTGGTGCACGGCATTCTGCACCGGCAACATTTTCGCAATTATGGTCGGCTATAGAGGGAACATGGCTCAGTATTTCTGTAGGGCACTTCCAACGACTTGTTTGGTCCATGACACGTCGAGTTTCGATACTCTGCGGGCAACAACAGGTCTGACATGATATTAGGAGGTTCCCATGACTTTTTTCACCTTAGTGTACTACGAGGGCGTGCTGAAAAGTGATGCTTCCCAACTCTTTACGTGAAAACTCTTCAAGATCAAAAGATCAAAACAAAATTGCAAAACGATTTAGAAAAGATATCTGAATGTTGAGAAAAGTGGCTGTTGAACCTAAGTAACGAAAAGTGTGAGGTCATCCACATGGGTGCTAAAAGGAACTCGTTAAACTTCGGTTACGCGACAATCAGTCTAATCTAAAAGCTGTAAATTCAACTAAATACCTAGGTATTTCAATTACGAACAACTTAAATTGGAAGGAACACATGGGAAAGGTTGTGGGGAAGGCTAGCCAAAGACTGCGTTTTATTGGCAGGACACTAAGAAAACATAACAGACCTACTATGGAGACTGTCTACACTACGCTTGTCCGTCCTCTTTTAGAATACTGCTGCGCGGTGTAGGATCCTTACCAGATAGAACTGACGGAGTACATCGAAAAAGTTCAAAGAAAGGCAGCACGCTTTGTATTATCGCGAAATATGGGAGATAGTTTCACATAAATTGTACAGGATTTGGGCTGGACATCATTAAAAGAAAGGCGTTTTTCGTTGCGACGGAATTTTCTCACGAAATTCCAAACACCAACTTTCTCCTCCGAATGCGTAAATATTTTGTTGACACTGACCTACGTAGGAAGAAAAGATCATCACGATAAAATAATGGATATCAGAGCTCGTACTGAAAGATATAGGTGTTCATTCTTTCGGCGCGCTGTACGATATTGGAATAATAGAAAACTGTGAAGGTGGTTCGATGAACCCTCTGCCAGGCACTTAAATGTGATTTGCAGAGTATCCATGTAGATGCTGGTGTATTTATAGATGAATCTTTTCAAATACAACAAACTTTATTATCATTCTACACCTTTATGATTTATGTCTACATATTTAACCCTCAATATAGTCATCCTGGTGACGAGCACATTTCTCCAAACGAGAGACCAGTTTGTTAATACTGTCATCGTAGAATGCTAGATTCTGCTGACGGAGCCACATCCTCGCCTCCGCTTGCACCGCTTTATCACTATCAAAATGAAGTCCTCGCAGGTGTTCTTTAAGGTTTGGAAACGGGTGAAAATCGGATGGCGCCTTCTCGGGACGGTGTGGGGGATGATCCATGACAGTGAACCCAAGGCGTCGGATTGTTGCACATGTCTTAGCACTCGTGTGTGGTTTGACATTGTCATGCTAAGGAGAAGGTGCGCCGTGATTGGACGACATCTTCCACAGTTAGAATCTCGATTACAGTAACCTGTTTCTCGTAGACGTCCTAGTGAAGTTACACACCGCCATGTTACACACTACATTTCGGAACCGTCTAGCGGCAGGGGTTTCAATTCGTGTTAGCGAAGCGGGAAAGTCAACCAGGACCAGCATGACATGTAATACCTCAACCGCTGTTGAGAACAGATTAAAAAATTCGGAGTCATTACATTTTATCACGCATTCTTATAAATGAGTTGTTTTCCTATCTTGGTATTCTGTTACTCGTAATCCACTGGACAGTCAGATGAAAGCATCTGCCTCATTACGCTAGGTTTCCCATCATTTCTGAAACTAATCCGCAAGATAGCTGCAGGTGATCAGAGAGAGTACACCTTCCTAGACTTTCGAAAGGCAGTCGACACTACACTGTGTCGTCGAATAATAAACAAGATCAAGATACGATCATACGGAGCATCTTCGCAGAATGAAGTTGGAAAACACCACTGAAGAGCCAGAGAAACTGGTACACCTGACTAATGTAGGGCCCCGGGAGCATCCAGAAGTGCTGCAACACGACGTGGCGTGGACTCGACTAGTGTCTGCAGTAGTGCTGTAGGGATTTAACACCATGAATCCTGCAGAACTGTCGATAAATCCATGATAGTACGAGGGTTGGAGATCTTTTCTGAACAGCACTTTGCAAATCATCCCAGATATGGTCAATAATGTTCATGTTTGATGGCCAGCGGAAGTTTTTAAACTCAGAAGAGTGTTCCTGGAGCCACTCTGTAGCAATTCTGGACGTGTGGGGTATCGCATTGTCCTTCTGGAATTGCCAAGTCCGTCGGAATGCACAATGGACATGAATGGATGCATGTGATCAGACAGAATGCTTACGTATGTATCACATGTCACAGTCGTATTTAGACGCATCAGCGGCCCCATATCACTCCAACTGCACATGCGCCACGCGATTACAGAGCCTCCACTTAGCATGAACAGTCTCCTGCTGACATGCAGGGCCCATGGATTCATCAGGTTGTCTCCATACCCGTACACATCCATCCAATCGATACAATTTGAAAAGAGATTCGTCCGACCAGGCAACTTGTCATCAACAGTCCAATGTCAGAGTTGATGAGTCCAGACGAGGCGTAAAGCTTTATGTCATGCAGTCATCAAAGATACACGAGTGGGCCTTCGGCTCCGAAAGCCCATATTGATGATGTTTCGTTGAGCGGTTCACACGCTGTCACTTGTTGATGGCCAAGCATTGAAATCAACACCAACTTGAGGAAGGATTGCACTTCTGTCACGTTGAACTATTCTCTTCAGTTGTCGTTGGTCCCGTTCTTGCAGGATCTTTTTCGGCCGCAGCGATGTCGGAGATTTGGTGTTTTACCAGATTCCTGATATTCGCGGTACAGACATGAAATGGTCGTACGGGAAAATCCTCAATTCATCGCTACCTCGGAGATGCTGGTACCGTCGCTCAATCGCCGACTATAATAGCACGTTCAGACTCACGTAAATCTTGATAACCTGCCACTGTAGCATCAGTAACCGATCTAACAAGTGCGCCAGATACTTTTTGTTTTACATAAGCGTTGCCGACTGCAGCGCCGTATTCTGCTTGTTTACGTATCTCTGTATTTGAATACACATGCCTATACCAGTTTCTTTGGCGCTTCAGTGCAGTATCTATATGCGAGGTGGAAGCATAGCAGGGTTTCCAATAATCTCGTTGTACTTCATTTTTACAGATAAATTCAGCAAAAACATCATATTTCTCGCTGATGATGCTGCTTTTAACAGGCGAGTATCGTCGATGGACGAATTTAAAAGAACGAAAGAAGACAGACATCATTTTCACCTCAAGAAATGAATGAAAGAATTTTTCCATTATTGGATGTGATGTAGTGGATGTGCTCAACTTGAAAGCTCAAATGTAGGCTCAATCACAAAAAATGTAAAAGCACTCATTTAAAGTGTTTCGAAGTTACATGTCTTATTATCAAAAAATACACCCTTAAAATGGAACTTGTACTACGAAGGAATTATCCGAATCGGACGGAAATCGGGAGAAGTGATGTACATGTACCGACAAATAAATCATTATAATGTCAGAAAGTCTGTATCATTTATTCAATGGTAAGACGTTTACAAATTGAGAAAGTTAGTAAAGTGTTGACCCTCCTCTAGGCTTTATGCGGGAAGTTATTCGGAAAACATTGATCGATATAGCTGTTCGATACCCTCCTGAGGATATCGTGCTAAATTCGGTGCAATTGGCGCGTTGGATCATGAAAATGCCGAGCTGGCTAGAGGAGCCTCCCCATAATGCTCCAAACATACTCGACTGGGGAGAGATCTGGAGACTTTGCTGCCTAAGGAAGGGCTCGGCAAGCACGAAGGCAAGAAGTAAAAACGCTCACCGTGTGCGGATGGGCATTTATCTTGCTGAAATTGCTAGCTCAGGACGGATTCCTATGAAGGGCAACAAAACGGGGAGCAGAATATCGTCGACGTTGTGCTGTGCAGTAGGGGTGCGGCGGATAACTACCAAAGAGGTTCTGTTATGAAATAAAACGGCTCCCCACACCATCACTGCTGGTTGTCGGGCCGAAGGTGGACGACGGTCAGCATTGTATCTCACATCTACATCTACATCTACATAGATACTCTGCAAATCAAATTTAAGTGCCTGGCAGAGGGTTCATCGAACCACCTTCACAATTTTCTATTATTCCAATCTCGTATAGAGCCTGGAATGAACGAACAGCTATATCTTTCCGCACGAGGTCTGATCTCCCTTATTCTATCGTGGTGAACGTTTCTCCCTATGTACGTCGGTGTCAACAAAATATTTTCGCATTCGGAGGAGAAAGCTGGTGATTGGAATTTCATGAGGAGATTCCGTCGCAACGAAAAACGCCTTTCTTTTAATGATTTCCAGCCCAAATCCTGTACCATTTCTGTGACACTATCTCCCATATTTCTCTATAATACAAAACGTGCTGCCTTTCTTTGAATTTTTTCGATGCACTTCGTCAGTCCTTTCTGGTAAGGATCCCACACCTCGAAGTAGTGTTCTAAAAGAGGACGGACAAGCGTAGTGCAGGCAGTCTCCTTAGTAGGTCTGTTACATTTTCTTAGAATCCTGCCAATGAAACGCAGTCTTTGGTTAGCCTTCCCTACAACATTTTCTATGTCTTACTTCCAATTTAAGTTGTTCGTAATTGTAATACCTCGGTATTTAGTTGAATTAAAATCTTTTGGATTAGAATGATTTACTGTGAAACCGAAGTTTAACGAGATCCTTTCAGCAGTCATGTGGATGACCGCACACTTTTCGTTGTTTAGGGTCAACTGCCAGTTTTCGCACCATTCAGATATCTTTTCTAAATCGTTTTACAGTTTGTTTTGGTCTTCTGATGACATTATTAGTCGATAAACGAGAGCATCATCTGCAAACAACCGAAGACGGCTGCTCTCATTTTCTCCCAAATCTTTTATATAGATAAGGAACAGCAAAGGGCCTATAACACTACCTTGGGGAACGCCAAAAATCACTTCTGTTTTACTCGATCAATTTCCGTCAATTACTACGAACTGTGACCTCTCTGACAGAAAATCACAAATCCAGTCACGTAACTGAGACGATATTCCACAAGCACGCAATTTCATTACACGCCGCTTGTGTCGTAGTGTCAAAAGCCTTCCTGAAATCCAGAAATACGGAATCGATCTGAAATCCCTTGTCAATAGCACTCAATACTTCACGAAAATCCTGCTGCATATCGACGTTAACGATATGGGCTTGTAATCTAGTGGATTACTCCTTCTACCTTTCTTGAATACTTGTGTGACCTGTGCAACTTTCCAATCTTTGGGTACGGATCTTTCGTCGAGCGAACGGTTGTATATGATTGTTAAGTATGGAGCTAATGCATCAGCATACTCCGAAAGGAACCTAATTGGTATACAGTCTGGACCAGAAGACTTGCTTTTATTAAGTGATTTAAGTTTCTCCACTACTGCGAGGATATTTACTTCTACGTTACTCATGTTGGTAGCTGTTCTTGATTCGAATTCTGGAATATTTACTTCGTCTTTTCGGGATATCTCCATAGACGACTTCGCTGGTCTTCGAGGCTGAATTCGAAGCGTTACTCATCACTGAAGACAATTCTACTCCAGTCAACGATATTCCAGGCTGAACACGCAAAGCCCTCTCAGAAGTGTGGATGACTGTTTGCAAATGTGTTGCACTTAAAGAACATTCTTGCGCGTAAATGATTCTGATGATGCAGGCATTTTGTGTAGCTGAGCCTACGCTTTAGTTTTCGATGTGATGTAAAGTTCCCCTGAACATTGATTAAACGAAATGTAATGTCTAACAAAAAGAGAAAAAACCTGACATTATCCCATTACAATATTAGTGGCGGACGTCACGTCGTTTAAAAATATGACTAATATCGAGGAGCAATATGAAACGATACGTGTTCCCAGTAGCACTCACACCCTGTGCAACTGTCCGGACACTTCTGATCAGATAGTGTATATCTCACGAAGCAATCATAAGAGTAAGACAAATGAGATTATGGTGCTTGCAGACCCATACAGACAATCATTTTTCGCCCGGCCAGTATGTGAAGAGAGTAGAATAGAATATCGCTAATAGTGGTATAGCGTTCTCTTCGTCGCGCACTGTACGGTGACTTTAACAGTATAATGTGTAGTTAGAGATGTGGATCCGTGACAGAACCGTCAGATAAAAATGATCGAAAATCTGAAGATAACCGGTTCTAATTCTAGAATCTGAAGAATCTGATAGACAAGGAAATCTCTAGACTGTGCTTTACTGCTCATAGTTTAATTTCAAACTTTGAGATCTGCGGACATTATAACAGGTAGATTCTCTGATACTTCTCGAGAATACTGTGTTTCTAATGAGTTCCACGCTCTCTTTTTCCAGTCCTTATCACAGCAACAAATCATACGACACTCATTCGTTGCCGTCTACAATGAAGGCATGTGAGAGTCTACCTCATATCCCGCATGTCAAGAGCGAGAATGACAGTCAGAGCCACCAGTTAGCAATTTGAACCACCCCAAGCGGGCATGGAGCCAAACTGTTGCATTGCTTCGGTTACACTGCTATTTCCTAATAGCTGTCATGGAGTCAAATAAAGCCTGATCGCATGGGTGTTCGCTCGCGAATTTGTCCTCCACTGTATTTTCACTGCAGGCTCGATAAGTTGGTATCTTTCATAATGCATTTCATATTCCTTGGCGTGCTAAGATCGGTGTAAACAGAGCCTATTTTTTCACGACTACAGAAATATGGAGAGCGCTGCAGCCTTAACTAGCGTATTTTGGTGGCTCCGCTAATAATAGACGTCTGCCATATTTTTGTCACTGTGTTATCGCTGTCTTAGCTCTCCGGCTAATTTCCTCGCTACGTCTATCCTTATTAACTATAAATAACACGAAACAAATCACCTGCTCCGTCTTTATTTCTTTGTTAGATGTCTGTTGCTACGTATAGCTGAATTGTTTTATTTCTAAGCTCATAAGTTTTCCATTACTTGCATAATTACGCTGTTACAAAAATGTGATAAAACAGTCATTAGTATAGTATTCCTGAAGAAAGAAAAATGTTCATTCATATTTATATTCTCTTCGCTGTGTAACAACTTTCATTCCAAATAAAAGAGAGTGATGACAAGAGATGTTTCTCTGCAAATGGCAATTTTCTTTGTGTCTAATCTGATACTAAATCCATTTACTAGATGTATTAAAGACGCATTGGCAGGTTTTAATCTGTTTAATAAACCTAATCTACATTGGTCTAAGTACACTTTCAGTATTGATACACACTTTCCATTTGAAAGAAGTTTACTGTTCTAAAATTAATGTGGCGTACTATGTTGCAGCTGCTTATGTAGCTCTGGGAGATTTTCGTTTGCAATACAAAATGAAAGTAATTGTTTTAAACCAACTCAGCTTCAAAGATATTTGAGCTGGGGAGCCTTTGCAGTTTAAATTTTATCACCTCTTCAATGATCTGTTTGCCTGTTTTCGTTAAGATAAGAATTTTCTAGTTTTAGTAAATATGAAGCAGTATACGTTACATGTCAGACAATACAAAAAAGTGTCCAAATGTGTGTGAAATCTTATGGGACTTAACTGCTAAGGTCATCAGTCCCTAAGCATACACACTACTTAACCTAAATTATCCTAAGGACAAACACACACACCCATGCCCGAGGAAGCACTCAAACCTCCGCCGGGACCATTATAAAACGCTGTATAAGCAAAAAGTTCCTCTAAAGAGACAGATAAAATATAATCATTTAAAACTTTTTATCGAATATTTTATTGTTTTTTAGTGCAATCTTAAGTCTTAAACACACAATAATCATTTATCTTATTTTGGAAGTGTGGTAGGTCTTGAAGTTATAGTATTCGTGTGACAAACATTACTTTCATGTTTTTGATACGCAATATCACCGTAACGGAATTTTCATACACTGTTGTAATAACTACTGAAATGTAGAAAAGCTGCTTTTTCCCATCTGTTTCTTTTGCAATATTTTAAATTATTTTCTTATTTTGTCTCACACGGACATATACTAAGATAATTGTAAAAAAAAGTGTATTAGAAAGGTAGTGTTATGTGAAGAGGAGATTAATAAATCACATCACACGAGAACACAAAAAACGACCTTTGATAGACGGAATAAAGGAATAATTCCTCATATAAATACTAACATTCTCTGAATACCTGCTTCCCTTCCCACCACACCCCAAATTGAGCGCTGCTACACAGACTGAGAGCAAAAGAACATCGCTATTCTGTCATCATCCGCTAAAAACAGAAGACAAGGCAAAGGTCCCGAGTTCGAGTCTCGGTCCGGCGCACAGTTTTAATCTGACAGGAAGTTTCATATCAGCGCAGACGGCGCTGCAGAGTGAAAATTTCATTCTAGAAGACAAGACAGTTAGCGACATATTCGTCCATTTAAACACATTGCCTATCGTAACCATAAGGAATGTAGTTATGGTTCTGGTGCCGTGTATCTGTATATTCCTTTCATTAGTCTATTATTTTTCTTTTCTCTCTCTCTCTCTCTCTCTACATTTTCTTCCGACACGCTGAAGTGGAAATTGAATTGTTGGTCTTTCTCTCATTGCGGATAAGATATACATTTCTGCGGTAGATTTCAGCTGAAATGTATCGTGTGCTTAATGGAAGAATGGCTGGGTTACAGTACTGTGTCCGGATGGCTGTGAGTATCGCCTGTCAATGGGGGAAGTAGAAAGCCAGCACGAATTTATCCAAAAGGAACTGAAATACCATCTCAAGTCGCATTCGAGTTATATGCGTACTGAACAAATGTCATGATGATTGAGAAATAATACCTGCACGCCTAACCTGCTGCAGATCTTTTATACAGTTTACAGGAATACAAGGAAAACAAATCCAGACTAATGCAGTTAGATTTCTGTACTGATCTGACGTAAAACATACAGCCGTTCGTCGGCTGTGGTGAATTCGTGTTCTGTAAGAAACTGAAGCCACTGATAGTTAATCTTCGACGAAAATTGGATTTGCGCGTACCAACTGCCATGTTTCAATTGCTGCTCTTCCATCCTTTGTGCTGCCCTGATTCTTCTCATCTGCAAGTTTTAACAAAATCTTATCGATTTTCCAACCGCGTCATCACGAAAAACCCTAGGAGATTTTTTGATGCATGCCACTGCGGGAGATTCAGAAGACACACGTCTGCTATTTTTACTTACTTCCCTTCTTGATTTTGCATAACAAACTGTTCATATACATCTCTTGCATTTAACAGTTTAGAAGTTAATGTAAATTTGGGATGTCACGTTGCGGTACTTCATCATTCCACAGTCGATTGGTTGTGCTTCCAGCACTCGTCGCATTGTTTCGTGTACTACGTGATCCATTCTTCAGTGAGTTGAGATTCTTCTCAGAAATTTTATTTCTGAGTTTTCCATTTTGTCTGCAGCTCTCTTTGTAAACACGCGTAGAGAAACGCTTTTCGACCCATAACTTTATAAAATTTAATTATTGTATCTTGTATGGCGTTATTTTTTAGTCTTTTACCAGTAACCTCTCCAACCTCAATTCTTGAAGGACTCGAACTCTCATGTATCAGATGGTTCAAATGGCTCTGAGCACTATGGGACTTAACTTCTGAGGTCATCAGTCCCCTAGACTTAGAACTACTTAAACCTAACTAACCTAAGGACATCACACACATCCATGCCCGAGGCAGGATTAGAACCTGCGACCGTAGCGGTCGCGCGGTTCCAGTCTCAAGCGTCTAGAACCACTCGGCCACAACGGCCGGCTCTCATGTATCAAAGAGCTTCAAATGTTTGATTATTTTACAAATAAGTTAGTGTGTTAAATACACCGGGATGACAAAAGTCATGGGGTACCTCCTACTACCGTGACGGACCTCCTTTTCCCAGCGCAGTGCAGCGTCTCGGGGCGACATGGACTCAACAAGTCACTGGAAACCCTGTTTAGGATTACTGAGCCACGCTGTCTCTATGGCCGTTCATAATTGGGAAATTGTTGCTACTACAGGATTTTGTGCACGAACTGACCTCTCAATTGTCTCATGAATGTTCGATGGGATCCATCTGGGGCGATTTTGGTGACCAAATCATTCGCTCGCACTGTCCAGAACGTTCTTCGAACCCCGCATGGCGCGTTGTCATCCATAAAATTACATCGTTCTTCATTAAGTTCATGAATGGCTGCAAATGGTCTCCAAGAAGCCGAACATAACCCTTTCCAGTCAATGGCCCACTCTACTCCAAAGAAACACAGTCCACACCATTATGGAGCCATCACCAGCGTGCACAGTACCTTGTTGACAACTTGGGTCCATAGCTTGTGTGGCGTCTGAACATTATAACCCTACCATCAGCCCTTACCAACTGTAATCGGGGCTCATCTGACCAGGCCAAGGTTCTCCAGTCGTCTAGGGTCCGATATGGTCATGAGGCCGTGAGAGGCGTTGCAGGTGACGCCGTGCTGTTTGCGAATGCATTCACGTCGGTGGTCTACTGCCATAGCCCATTAATGCCAAATTTCGCAGCACTGTCCGCACTGACTTCTGCAATTACTACACACATTGTTACTTATCTGTTAGCTCTGACAACCCTACGCAAACGTCGCTACTGTTGATCGTTAACTTGCCACAGAATTTCAAACCTTTATGCTTGTGTTTCGAACAGAGTTAGTAGTAAGAATGTTATTAACTGAAACGTCACGCCTGAAGATGTAGTTTTACTACATGAATAGCGAAAATGTGGTACGCAATAAATTTTCTTCCTTGTATCATTTTTTTGGTGGCGGTGTTAGCGAAAAGTTTGAAACTACACGTAAAGTTTGCTGGCAGTCGCTATATGCTCTCATTCTCAGATATTGGATGAATATAGTCCGGATAATTTGCGCGCCACGAGTTATGCAGCCCCACAGCGTATGCACTGTTTATAACTGTAATATGGTTCAAATGGCTCTGAGCACTATGGGACTCAACTGCTGAGGTCATTAGTCCCCTAGAACTTAGAACTACTTAAACCTAACTAACCTAAGGACATCACACACATCCATGCCCGAGGCAGGATTCGAACCTGCGACCGTAGCTGTCTCGCGGTTCCAGACTGTAGCGCCAGAACCGTCGGCCACCAGCGGCCGGCGACTGTAATATGTATATACATGAAGATGGTATGTTCTTTCGGAATAGAGTTAATGCTTATTCGCCATTTGACCATCTTATGCTGTGCGGATGCACAGAGCCCGAACTCTTGAATATAGTGCGGGGCAGTAAGTTCGGAATGTGGGTCTCACGGGAGGCGTGTCAGAAGTCCCTGCAGTCGCACTACCCTCTGTGTCCCCGGTGGCTCAGATGGATGCCGGCACGGTAGCCCAACGTGTTCGGTCAGAGAGCTGACTGGCCGCTATAATAAAAAAACTGAGTGAAAGGATGAACAACGAACTTCAACGGATGTCATGTGCCGTCCGCTACGACCAAATACAACGAAAAAGAACGCAAAAAAAATGCATAGAGCGTCTGCCATGTAAGTAGGAGATCCCGCGTTCGGGTCGGGGCACACATTTTCAACTGTCCCCGTCGAAGTATATCAACGCCTGTATGCAGGTAGGGGTATTTATTTCATTGTAATTTCACTTTAATATTTGTTTTACTGTGTTCAACCTTTAAAATAAGATTATACCGTATCGCGTACACAAGGTATATAATAGGGCAGTGCACTGGCGGAGCAGTTATTTGTAGTCAGGCGATTCACATGAAAGGGTTTCGACGTGATTACGGCCGCACGATTACAATTAACAGACTTTGAACACGGAATGGTAGTTGGGGCTATACTCTTGGGACATAACGTTTCGGAATTCATTAGGGAATACAGTATTCCGAGATCCACATCGTCAAGAGTGTATGAGAATATCTCATTTCGGGCATAACGTATAGCCACGGAAAACGCAGTGACGGACGGCTTTCACTCAACGACCGAAAGCAGCGGCGTTTAGACTTGTCAGGACCGACAGATAAGCAACAATGAGTGTAATAACTGCAGAAGTCAGTGCGGGACACACGCCGGACGTATCCGTTTGAACAGTGCGGCGAAATTTGACCTTTAAGGGCTATGGCAGCAAACGACCGACGCGATTGTCTTTGCTATCAGTACAACATCGCCCGCATCGCCTCACCTGGGGTCTTGACCACGTCAGTTGGGCACTAGCCGACTGGAAAACCTTAGCCTGTTCAGATGAGTCACGATTTTAGTTGGTAAGAACTGATTGTAGGGGTTAAGTGTGGTTCAGACCCCACGAAGCCATGGACCCAAGATGTTAACGAGACACCGTGCCAGCTGTTGGTGGCTCCATAACGGTGTCCGCTGTGTTTGTATGGAATGGATTGGGTCGTCTGGTCAACTGTACAACTTAAAGACCATTTGCATTCATTCATGGACATCATGATACCAAAATTTTTTATAGGTGTCGGTGCGCTATCTCATCCCCTCGCAGTTGTTCGTAACTAATTTGAAGACGTTCTGGACAGTGTGAATGATTTGGTTCAAATGGCTCTGAGCACTATGGGACTTAACATCTGAGTTCATCAGTCCCCTAGACTTAGAACTACTTAAGCCTAACCAACCTAAGGATATCACACACATCCATGCCAGAAGCAGGATTCGAATTTGCAACCGTAGCAGCAGCGCGGTTCCGGACTGAAGGGCCTAGAACCGCTCGACCACAGCGGCCGGCGAATGATTCGGCAATCCAGGTCGCCCGACATAAATCCCAAACATTTATGGTACATAATCGAGGAGTCAGAGCGAGCACAAAATCTTGCGCCGGCAACACTTTCGCAACTATGAACGGCTATAGAGGCAGCATGGTTCAATGTTCCTCCAGGGATCATCCAGTGACTTGAGCCCATGTCACGTCGACCTGCTGCACTACTCCAGGCAAAAGGAGATCCTACGCTATATTAGAAGGTATAGCACGTCTTTTGTCACTTCAGTTTATACCTCATAATGAGAAGATAACAACAGATTTTACTTTTTTAATTTCGGGCAATAATTTTGGCCCCTGGAAGCTGGTAGGTTGGAGATCGTGCACTTAAACCGGGATAGCCATATAGTAATATGAATCCAGAATGAGGATTTCACTCTGCACCGGAGTGTGCGCTGATATGAAACTTCCTGGCAGATTAAAACTGTGTGCCCGACCGAGACTCGAACTCGGGACCTTTGCCTTTCGCTGTGAGTACCGGGCGTGAGTCGTGCTTCGGTAGGTCAGTTGGTAGATCACTTGCCCGCGAAAGGCAAAGGTCCCGAGTTCGAGTCTCGGTCGGGCACACAGTTTTAATCTGCCAGGAAGTTTCATATCAGCGCACACTCCGCTGCAGAGTGAAAATCTCATTCTGGAAACTTCCCCCAGGCTGTGGCTAAGCCATGTCTCCGCAATACTCCTTTCCTTCAGGAGTGCTAGTTCTGCAAGGTTCGCAGGAGAGCTTCCGTAAAGTTTGGAAGGTAGGAGACGAGGTACTGGCAGAAGTAAAGCTGTGAGTACCGGGCGTGAGTCGTGCTTCGGTAGCTCAGTTTTTAGAGCACTTGCCCGCGAAAGGCAAAGGTCCCAAGTTCGAGTCTCGGTCGGGCACACAGTTTTAATCTGCCAGGAAGTTTCAGTAATATGAATAAACGATACAAAATTAACTACCAAATCTTGCAAGCTTCCTTCATAGAAATTTATCTTTGCCTAGGTCAGATGAAGATAACAAAACGCTGCCGAGAGCTACTCCTCCATAATATTCTCTGCTGTTCGACAAACTTAACGATAAAAAAGGAACTGTTATAGTTTTCGTAAATGATTCTAGCAAATGCAATGACCGATGGTAACAGAACGTCGCGGCTGAGTCACCTTTTCGCTCTTTCGCAATCCCAGTAGTGTTTCAGCCTCAATGTAAACGCCGTTAACACCACAGAAAAAGAAGAAACAGCGACAAAACTGTTGCAGACATTATGAGGCAATCAAGGTTAGCACTCAGCGCGTAAAACTTGGCCGAGAGAATTATTAGGAGGAAGTAACGGCCTCCTCCACGTGCGGGAATAGGCAGCAGAGTAGCGGGGGACACACGGATTCTCCGGGGAGAGCGCTACGATAAACCACCGTGTTGCGCAGTTGTCGAGTTCTCGGCGGCGAGTTGCAGGTATATGGTGGAGTGGGGGCGGGCTACGACACCTTTGCGGTGGGTGGGCAGGCTGTGCGGACGACACCGGAACCCCCATCGATCCTTAAAGGCGAGCGCCGCCGCCGCCGCCACCTCTCCGGGCTCCAGTGCCTGGAAATTAGTGCCGCTCCCCAGACGTGGCGTCCTTCATTAGCTGCGAAGTCTCGTAAACTACCTGCCACGCTAACAGAGCGCAGGTGAGATTTTCACGCATACCGGATGAGACCAAACTTCGCCGATAACGTTTCGGAACTGTTTCAGCGATATTTTCCAAGTATTTTGGGAAAAGGGACCTGTAGTCTCCGGTGACTCGTTACAGAGAATTGCATTTCGTTCGATTACTTACTCGCATTTATCTTTGTATCTGCACAGTGTAATGGTATTTGCATAACAATGCAGTGTGTGCTGTGCCTTGTTTGGAAACAAAGTTCATCCATTCACTCTCTGCACTTGCTGCTGACGACCATAATGGCTATAAAGTTTGCATCCAGCACTGACCGGGTCTGTCTCGGGAGTTTTTTTTTATGATTATAATGATTGTAGCGATACGAATACGTTGACTCGTCACCGTAAATCTACATGTGTTATATTGATGAGATTTGTGTTTAATGTCCCGTCGACATCAAGGTCATTAGAGACGGAGCATTAGGGAAGGACGGGAAAGGAAGTCGGCAGTTCCCTTTCAAAGGAACCATTCCGGCATTTGCCTGAAGCGATTTAGGAAAATAATGATAAACCTAAATCAGGATGGCCGGACCCAGGTTTGAACCGTCATCCTTCCGAATGCGAGTCCAGTGTGCTAACCAATACGCCATCTCGCTCGGTGTTGAATTGAGGCAATTGTATGTACCTACACAGAAATGTTGCGCCAAACTTCGAGTGGTTTTAGCAGATGTTTTGAGCAACAAATCGAGGGTAGAAGCCTGTGTCCGCAAACGTCATCCAACGACACTACACAGCATCGAAGTTACAGGCACTGGCGCCTGTCACTAGGCCACCCTTTCGGCAGCAAAGATGACTTTGTGTGCTAACTGTCCACAGACGGAACGTCTCGCAGTGTTGTTTGTTATACAGTGATAGGGACTGGTTGCCACGGCTCTGCCATTCGAGAGGATGGAGGGATCTGCTGCATATAAAGGCCTTCTCTCCTATGAATGTGATGCTCTGTTGCCTAAGTGGATGAAGGCTGCAGACACAGGTTTCCGTCTGCAGTTTATTTTTCTGCTGGAGCCCTCTAAAATCTCCATTGCTTTTCGTTATATGGACTCGAATGTACAGTACATATGCTCGTATAGCGTAATGCACAGTAGCAATAGCTTGCGAGAATGGAGGGTGAGCAAGCCGTGAATCGAATCCACATGGCAGAATAACGGCCGTTGGTGGTACACTGGCCTCCCTGAATGTGGTTTTAGGTGGTTCCCCATACTCATTTAAGCAAATTCTGGGCTGGTCCCCAGTTTCCCCCTTAGAAAATACGATATATAAGAGTTAAAATACGATACACACACCCAAACAGATAGCGCACACGACTTCCCTCCTTTAGGTAACTGACGGCTACGGACGACAGGAACAGCAATTGCTGCTAAGTTAAATAAAAATAAATTTGTCAGGTCTTGAGTACAGCTGAGCCCGTAATCAGGCGAGATTAACGCTAAGAAAAATAAGAAAGATTCGAATCTAAATACGACTTCCACAGTTCAGTATTTGTGAAGCTTTTTTACTGTGCTACGCTAAGAAAAATAAGAAAGATTCGAATATAAATACGATCTCCACGGTTCAGTATTTGTGGAGCTGTTTTACTGTGCTATCATTTTATGTGTAGCTGTAACCAAGGCAAATAGGAAAGATCTGAACCAATGGGCGTAATTCCATCCCACCAGTAGCATAATATGCCAACGGCCTTGCCGCAGTCGTAACACCGGTTACCATAAGATCACCGAAGTTAAGCGTTGTCGGACTGGGCTAGCACTTGTATGGGTGACCATCCGGTCTACCTAGCACTGTTGGCAAGCACGGTGCAATCAGCCCTTATGAGGCAAACTGAGAAGTTACTTCACAGAGAAGTAGCGGCTGCGGCCTCGTAAACTGACACACGGCCAGGAGAGCGGTGTGCTGACCACATGCCCCTCTATATCCGCATCAAGTGTCGCCGGTGAGCTGAGGATTACACGGCGTCCGGTCGGTACCGTTGGGCCTTCATGGCCTGCTCGGGCGGAGGTTTAGTTTTTTTAGTAGCAAAATAGGGTAGTGTCTCAGGAAACCACAGAAAGGGTGTCCGTCTAAAAGGGGGCAGGTAAAACACAGTAAGGTAATTGTAGAAACGATCTGTATTGTAGTTGTAAATTCTCGTAGCTGTGTTGGGACAGAACCAGAGCTACAAGCCCTAATAGAATGCACTGAAGCTCAAATAGGTATAGGTACAGAAAGCTGGCTAAAGCCGAATTTTTTTCAAACGATCTAACAGTGTTCAGAAAGGATGGATTAAATACAGTTGAAGGTGGAGTAGCCTATTTATTGTTGTCAGAAGTAGTTTATCTTGTGGTGAAATTGAAGTACATAGTTCTTGCAAAACAGTACGGGCAGAGGTTATATCTCACAATCGGACTAAACTATTAATTGGATCGTTTTACCGAGCCCACGACTAAGAAGATGTAGTTGTTAAACTGTTCAAAGAAAACTTGAGTCTCATTTCAAATAGGTACCCCACTCATATAATTATAGTCGGTGGTGACTTCAATCTGCCTTCGATATGCTGGAAAAATTATACGTTTGAAGCCGGGGGCAGGCATAAAATGTCATCCGAAATTGCTTTCTCAGAAAATTGTCTTGAACAATTAGTTCATGAGGCCACTAGAATCGTAAATGGTTGCAAAAGCATACTTGACCTCTTAGCAACAAATAAATATGGACAAATAACGAGTATCGTGTCGAATACAGGGATTAGCGATCACAAGGCAGGTGCTGCTAGGCTGAATACCGTAACACCTACAACCATCAAAAAGAAACGCAAAGTATATCTATTTAAAAAATGCTCTTAAGCCTTTTTAAGAGACAGTCTTCACTCCTTCCGATCTAATCATGTAAGTGTAGAAAAAAAGTGGAATGATTTCAGAAAGATGGTATCGACGGCAACTGAGAGATATATACCACATAAATTAATAAGTGATGGTACTGATCCCCACATGGCACACAAAACTGGTCAGATCACTGCTGCAGAAGCAACGTAAAAAGCATGCCAACTATAAAAGAACACAAAATCCCCAAGATTAGCAACGTTTTGCAGAAGTTCGAAATATACGAGATGGTTTTAATAATTTCCACAACGAATCTCTGCCTCGGAATCTGTCAGAAAACCCAAAGAGATTCTGGTCAAACATAAAGCACACCAGTGGCAAAACGCAATCAGTACCTTCACTGCGCTCCAACAATGGTGAAGTCACTGTTGAGAGTGCCACTAAAACAGAGTTATTAAACACTGTTTTCCGAAACTAAAATATTCCTGAATTCCAATCAAGAACAACTACCAAGTAAAGGAACACAGAAGTAGATATCCTCGGTGTGACAAAGCAGCTTAAATCGCTTAATAAAGGCAAAGCCCCCAGCATAGGTCCAGACAGCATATCAGTCTGGTTCCTTTCAGAGTATGCTGATACAATAGCTATATATTTAGCAATTATATACAACCGCACGCTAACAGAGAGATCCGTACCTAAGACTAGAATTGCTCAAGTCACAGCAATACCCAAAAAGTGAAGTTGAAGAAATCCGATGAATTACAGGCGCATATCACTAACGTCGATTTGTAGTAGGGTTTTGGAACATATACTGTGTTCGAACATTATGAATTACCTCGAAGAAAACGTTTTATTGAGACATAGTCAGCACGGATTCAGAAACTATCGTTCTTGTGAAATGCAACTAGCTCTTTATGCTCATGAAGAAATGAGTGCTATCGACAGGGGATGTCAAATTGATTCCATATTTTCGACGCCGTTCCTTACAACCGTCTTCTAATCGAACTGCATGCCTATGGAATATCACCTCAGTTGTGCAACTGGATTCGTGATTTCCTGTCAGAAAGGTCACAGTTAGTAGTAATAGACGGAAAATCATAGAGTAAAACAGAAGTAATAGCTGACGTTTGTAACACCTCCGTTTATTTATCCCGACCTGATCTGATCGAATAGCAGCCCAATAATTATTATTAATGTGACCGTGTACCTAATGGGGCTGGCAATCGGAATTGACTGCTACGGAAGTTGTTACTTTCCAGTTCGTCCTTCTCAATACTGTAATAATGAAATGTCTGGTAACAAGAAAAACACCAACACAGTTTCACTAATTACGAACCTATATTCGTCTCAAAAACACAAAAAGGAGGATACAGCCACTGCCTTCGTCATACACATCTAAATACGGCTAATCTCAGCACAGGCTTCTTCATTTTCCATTATCATCACACGCTAATCCAACACTGCAATCCAAGGTGATGCCGGTGCGGTAGACGCGAAACCAAAATATCGGCACTAGAAATGTCACTGAGCACTTCCGTAATGATACTTCTTCACTTTCCCGGTATTATTTCTAGTACAAAGGGGTCTAACCACGGCGATGGCGACTCCCTTCTCCGTTAAAGCCTTGCATTTCAACAACTGGCCTCCACACACCTCTACCCGCAACATGGCACTCGCTCAACTCCACACTTGCTCTCGCAACACGACACAATCGATTGTTCGCCCTATCGACCTGTGTCGAGTGAAAACTTATAGTAAGGGCCTACAGACCCCTTACACGTTCCCCAAGAAAGTGTTATAGGCCCTATATTGTTCCTGATCTATATTAATGACATAGGAGGCAATCTGAGTAGCCGTCTTTGATTGTTTGCAGATGATGCTGTCATTTACCGTCTTGTAAAGTCATGAGATGACCAAAATGAATTGCAAAATGATTTAAATAAGATATCTGTATGGTGGGGAAAGTGGCAATTGACCCTGAATAAAGAAAAGTATGAAGTGATTCACATCAGTACTAAAAGAATTCCGCTAAATTTCGATTGCGCGAAAGGGTCACACAAATCTGAAGGCTGTAAATTCAACTAAATACTTAGGGATTACAATTACAAATAACCTAAATTGGAAAAATTACATAGATAATGTCGTGGGTAGAGCAAATCGAAGACTGCGATTCACTGGCAGAACACATAGAAGGTGCCACAGGCCCACTATAGAGACTGCTTATACCATGCTTGTCGGTCCTGTTCTGGAGTATTGCTGTGCGATGAGGGATCCGCATCAGGTGGGACTGACGGATGACATCGGAAAAGTTCACAGAAGAGCAGCTCGTTTTGTGATATCACTAAATAGGGGAGATAGTACTACAGACATGATTTGTGAATTGGAGTGGCAATCATTAAAACAAAGGCGAATTTAGTTGCGACAGGATCTTCTCATGAAATTTCATTTTTTTTTCTCCTATTGCGAATACATTCTATTGGCACCGACCTACATAGCGATAAATGATTATCACGATAAAATAAAAGAAATCAGGGTTCGCACAGAAAAATCCAAGTGCACGATTTTCCCGCGCGCCGTTCGAGAGTGGAACGGTAGAGAGACAGCTTAAAGGTGGTTCATTGAATCCTCTGCCAGGCACTTTATTGTGAATAGCAGAGTAATCACGTAGATGTAGATGTGTTGTGGTATCGTCGTCCCGATAGGAGTTACTGAGCCAGGTTCCCACTTGTAGTCATTGGCAGAGGATACTTGGAAGACTATCCCGCCTGAACAGAGAGAGAGCTTCTACATGGTCGGTTAATACAGGACTACTATAGATGATTCTGTCATTTCGAAATTTCTATATTTTCGAAAACAATTGATGCATAAATAAAATGGTAAACTCATAATGTTTGCATTCTGCACTCTACAAATGTCCTGTGGGTGTCCTTTTGGTCACACGTCACATGTCCAAGCAACAGTTAGTTTAATACTTTATGTAGCAACAACCCGTCAGTGGTCATCACTGCAAAATGGCTCAAATGGCTCTGAGCGCTATGGGACTTAACTTCTGAGATCATCAGTCCCCTAGAGCTTAGAACTACTTAAACCTAACTAACCTAAGGACATCACACACATCCATGCCCGAGGCAGGATTCGAACCTGCGACCATATCGGACGCGCGGTTCCAGACTGTAGCGCCTAGAACCGCTCGGCCACTCCGACCGGTTCATCACTGCAGCATTGACGCGTTCCTTGAGCTGTTCCAGTGTTGTTGGCACTGGGCGTACGTATGCACGGTCCTTAATGTACCCCCAAAGGAAGAAGTCACAAGGCGTTCAACCAGGTGACCTGGTCGGCCAAGGGAACAATCCGACATCTTAACCACGGCGCCCAATCCAGCGATGCGAACGTTCCTCGTCTAGGTAGCGAGAGGCGGTGTCGCAACTTGAAGCAAGACGAATTTCTCGTCGGCCGGTGTGGCTGCGCGGTTCTAGGCGCTTCAGTCTGGAACCGCGCGACCGCTACGGTCGCAGATTCCAATTCTGCCTCGGGCATGGATGTGTGTGACGTCCTTTGGTTAGTTAGGTTTAACTAGTTCTAAGTTCTAGGGGACTGATAACCTCGGATGTTAAGTCCCATAGTGCTCAGAGCCATTTGAACCATTTGAAGGAATTTCTGATAATCAGCAGTCAGTTGCGGGAACATCCAAATGCAACATATCAATGGAAGGTGTACCCGTCACAGTCTTCTCACAGAAGACCGGAGACAAAACGTTCATCTTTATTTTGTTCGTCGTATTCGATGCTTTAGGAGAGCCTGCAACTGTGTCATTCATGATTTAAATAATGAAAACCTGTAACAGTTACTTATACGCTTATAAGTAAATGGTACAGTTTTCCATTTTTTAAATAAATAAAAAGGCTAGGAGGCCCGGGTTCGAGTCCCGGCCATAGCACGAATTTTTATTCATTTCTTCAGCTTTTATCCTTATCGTAAATAAAAAAATATTCAATCTAAATGGCTTCTTGAGTTGGGATGCAAAACTGAAAGCGCAGGCCATAATCTTCCTGTTTTAGTAGTTGCACAAGCTGCAGAAGATCCCGTTTGAAATGTAACAGCCATTGCAAAATCTTCCAGATTGTCTGATGTGTATTCCAAGCTCGTTTTCCCGGTACACTTTATCGACTGATACTTTTCTGTTCACAGAGACAACCAGAGTCTCTAAATGTCGATATCAACACACAATGCTCTGCTTGCAATGCTTTTCCATAGTACCCGCTGAATGCGCGCTGCACTGTTGCAACAAAATATTCCAACACACAAAACTCTCTTCTTGCTCTGTCGCCATTTTGTCAAAGCACTGTACTCGCAACGCCAACTGGTGAGCACAGTGCAAACCCGGTGAATTTACGGTTTTGCATATGCATCAGCCATATTTGTACTTGTAGTGCTTTGTAAAATACGGAACTCTGAAAACTGTATTTATAATAGCTCTGTACTGTGAGATAACGCCAAAAGAAGCATGACGACATAGTTCCTGTATGGCAGGATCTCTAGAACAACAGATAACCACAGGAATTGACATATCCGTAACGAAGCTCCGTGCAGTAACGATCGTGCGAATGCCGCCCGAACTACATTCCGGACGATGGGAATCAGGTCGCGATACGGTTATTTTGAGACACATTCTCGCCATTATCCGATACACCAGCCGAATGCCGTAAGGCTTCATTAACGGATCCGGCAGCGGGATCTGCCCGTTTGGAACGGGCCGCATTTCTAATTATCTCTATCGTGCGGGAAGATAAACACGAACGGCACGAACATTCCGCTCGCGGGCGCAGCCATTAATTCCCCAGCTGATTCTCTTTGTGGTTTCACCGGCGAGCGGCTGCAGATGAGCGCAAATGGCGCCCACTGCACAGCTCTGCGGCAGGCGGCGCCCGTCCCGTCCCGCCCCACTGCCAGCCACTGCTTTCTCTGCGCAGAAATTCCTGAGCTCTTTAAAGTCTCCAAATTACAGCAAGCTCTAATAAGGCAGAGCCAGTCCAGCGAAGAGTTTCCGTGGTAATTAGGGTCAGCGAAGGACAGTGTAGTGCTGTGCTTCGGAAAGTATTACACAGCAGTATTTGGAAATTCAGCGTCAACCGAATATGACGCATAAACATAACCGTATACAGTCAGAGCAAAATTCTTCTTTGGAAAAAAGAAATAAAGTTCACCCGACCTCCAAAGCAAAATATCTCACTGTCCACTATTCCCCTCATAACACGGATGCTGTTCTAATAGCCCTCAGTAGGCTTTTCTACACTAAACTTTAACTGTTGTCACACCAAACGACCACACTTGGAGTTTCTCCGGTATGTAGAGCCAAAACATAAGTTACCGGATTTTCAAATCACAAAAACGCGCTATTCGGATAATGACCGAGAGCGCACCTCAAGCACATTGTAGGCCCCTTTTTAAAGCATTGAAAATTTTAAAAATTCCATCATTAAACATTCTGAAATGTCTGTTGGTGATCAAAAGAAATCAGGGCAAAATGAAAACCAATACAGACTGTCATAATTACGATACACGGCAATGTAAAGGTCTCCACTTAGAAGCTGTAACAAGGACCCGAAGTCAGAAACATGTATGTAATCAAGGCATCAAACGTTTTAATGCACTACCAAAACGTATCAAAGAGCTGGAAAATGAGGATAAATTTAAAACTTTTACAAAGAATCACATACTTGACAAATTTTACTACAGTGTAAGTGAATTTCTATGTTCAACTGTATTAGAATATAAAGAACCACATACTTGACAAATGTTATTACAGCACAAGTGAATATCTCTGAGCAGCTGTATAAGAATATATGTTTAAATTAATGTGACAAATGAAATTACATCAATGAATATGTCTGTCAAACACATAAGAAGATTAAGAACCACACACATGACAAATGTCACTACAGTGTAAATGAATAGCTCTGGTCAACTGTATAAGAATATATGATATCATAAATGTGACAAATAAAATCACAACATCAAGGAATAGGTCTGTCAAGCACATAAGAAATTATGTTACAAAAACACTTATTAGTTGTATATTCTATTAAACCATAAGATATATTCATACGAATTCAGCATAGAAAAAATATTTTGTAAAGATATTATATAGTTGTTGAAATGTATCTTGTCAAATCCCATACCACAAATGTGATCATTGGGATGATAATAAATAAATAAATTGCGGCCATCGTAGCATCGGCTAGTAGAGTAGGCTTAAATTGAAACGTTAATGTCCGAAACAGCACATTTTTACCATCAAGCACGCCGTAGCCACGATCCACTTGCCCATTGCTCCCTGTCGAATAGGCTACCGGACCAGACCCGTATCTCCAGTTGTCGAGTAACAAATGCTTCGAATGGTTCTAAGCACTATGGGACAACATCTGAGATCATCAGTCCCCTAGACTTAGAACTACTTAAACCTAACTAACCTAAGGACATCACACACAACCATGCCAGAGGCAGGATTCGAACCTGCGATCGTAGCAGCAGCGCGGTTTCGGACTGAAGCGCCTAGAACAGCTCGGCCACAGCGGTCGGCCTCTCGAGTAATACTATGGACGTAACTCTACTGTTTGCTAGTGTCTTCTCCATAAAGCTGCGATCGTTCAGTTCCTCGCTCAAGTGGTCCAGATCCGATAAGTAACAATGTACGATCTTCTTCCATCCACTGATTACATGTGCACGTAGCTCACTTCACAACAGGTGATATGCAACACCAAGTGACACAACATGGAAGACTGATTTTCCAGAGACTGAACTTTCTCCCTGATGCCAACGTACTCTCAAGCAGATATTCAACCCACTGATCTCAACGGAACGCATCAAACTAAAACTTAGTTTCATATCCTTCTCTCTCTCTCTCTCTCTCTCTCTCTCTCTCTCTCTCTCTCTCTTTCGCCGGCCGCGGTGGCCAAGCGGTTGTAGGAGCTCCAGTCCGCAACCGCGCGGCTGCTACGGTCGCAGGTTCGAATCCTGCGTCGGGCATGGACGTGTGTGATGTCCTTAATTTAGTTAGGTTTAAGTTGTTCTAAGATCTAGGGGAATGATGACCTCAGATGTTAAGTCCCATAGTACTCTACTACACTACACCATGGGACTAACCTAAGGACATCACACACATCCATGCCCGAGGCAGGATTCGAACCTGCGACCGTAGCGGTCGCGCGGTTCCAGACTGATGCGCCTATAACAGCTCGGCCACCGCGGCCGGCCTTGTATGGATAGATTGCGCCTTCCAGAATGACTAGATCACCCAGATAATGTCCTCCGGGCTAGACCCTCCCGACGATTGTTGCATGGTGTTTACTTACAGAATTTTCACGTCGTTCACGCCTACAGCCATCTGCCCGATGGAGCATGAAACGTGATTCGTCTGAAAAGGCCATCTGTCACCACTCTTTGGACGTCCAGTTGCGGCAATGGTGCGCAAATTCCAGCGTACATAGCCGTTGAACAGCAGTCAGGATCGTTTCATGAACCAGGCCCTTGTTGCGGAGATCCGTACGTAGCAACAGTCGCTGACGATCGTTGAGGAGACAGTGTTTGTTGCCCCTTAGTTCATCTGGGCAGGCAGCTGCTTAACAGTCGCACTTCTGTTAGCCCACACACTCCACAGCCGCTATTCACCTCTGTCATCTATGGACCGTGGTGCACCGCAGTTGCCTTGGCGCCGGTTTTGGATAGCATCATTTTGCCGTGCACCGTATTCCAAGGCGGCACGTGAAAAATTTACAGTCTTAGCCTTTTTGGAACTACTTCCAGCCTTGGTCCGAAAGCCAATGATAATGTCCTTTCGATCGTCGGATAAATCGCTTCGTTTCCGCATTACGATAAAGCCTGCACAGTTTCACGCGCCCCTCCGACACGCTTTATACAGGGTGAGTCACCTAACATTACCGCTGGATATATTTCGTAAACCACATCAAATACTGACGAATCGATTCCACAGACCAAACGTGAGGAGAGGCGCTAATGTAATTGTTTAATACAAACCATACAAAAATGCACGGAAGTATGTTTTTTAACACAAACCTACGTTTTTTGAAATGGAACCCCGTTAGTTTTGTTAGCACATCTGAACATATAAACAAATACGTAATCAGTGCCGTTTGTTACATTGTAAAATGTTAATTACATCCGGAGATATTGTAACCTAAAGTTGACGCTTGGGTACCATTCCTCCGCTGTTCGATCGTGTGTATCGGAGAGCACCGAATTACGTAGGGATCCAAAGGGGACGGTGATGGACCTTAGGTACAGAAGAGTCTGGAACAGCACATTACGTCCACATGTTAACACCTTTTTATTGGTCTTTTTCACTGACGCACATGTACATTACCATGAGGGGTGAGGTACACGTACACACGTGGTTTCCGTTTTCAATTAAGGAGTGGAATAGAGTGTGTCCCGACATGTCAGGCCAATAGATGTTCAATGTGGTGGACATCATTTGCTGCACACAATTGCAATCTCTGGCGTAATGAATGTCGTACACGCCGCAGTACATCTGGTGTAATGTCGCCGCAGACTGCCACAATACGTTGTTTCGTATCCTCTGGGGTTGTAGGCACATCACGGTACACATTGTCCTTTAACGTACCCCACAGAAAGAAGTCCAGAGATGTAAGATCAGGAGAGCGGGCTGGCCAATTTATGCGTCCTCCACGTCCTATGAAACGCCCACCGAACATCCTGTCAGGGGTCAGCCTAGTGTTAATTGCGGAATGTGCAGGTGCACCATCATGCTGATACCACATACGTCGACGCGTTTCCAGTGGGACATTTTCGAGCAACGTTGGCAGATCATTCTGTAGAAACGCGATGTATGTTGCAGCTGTTTGGGCCCCTGCAATGAAGCGAGGACCAATGAGGTGGTCGCCAATGATTCCGCACCATACATTTACAGTCCACGGTCGCTGTCGCTCTATCTGTCTGAGCCAGCGAGGATTGTCCACGGGCCAGTAATGCATGTTCCGTAGATTCACTGCCCCGTGGTTTGTGAAACCCGCTTCATCGGTAAACAGGTAGAACTGCAACGCATTCTCTGTTAATGCCCATTGACAGAATTGCACTCGATGACTAAAGTCATCACCATGTAATTGCTGATGTAGCGACACATGAAACGGGTGAAAGCGGTGACGATGCTGTATGCGCATGACACTACTTTGACTCAGTCCACCAGCTCTCGCAATGTCCCGTGTACTCATGTGTGGGTTCATGGCAACAGCAGCTAACACACCAACTGCACCCGCCTCTCCTGTGACGGGCCTGTTACGGACCCGTTCGCGTGCTACGACCATACCTGTTGCATACAGTTGGCGGTAGATGTTTTTCAACGTGCGGCACGTTGGATGCTCTCTGTCCGGGTACCGTTCTGCATACACCCTGCAGGCTTCAGCTGCGTTTCGTCGACACTCGCCATAGATGAGTATCATCTCCGCCTTTTCAGAGTTCGAATACACCATGGTCACAGTTCCTACAACACTACACTATCACAGACCTCTGGTAACACGGTGTACTACAGTTGGTCTGCGTGCAGAGACGAATGCAGAATAACAATAGCAGCAAGCGCTACATGCGGACACTGCGACAGCTAGACCAAACCACAACAGTGCACTACAGCCACACCCGTAAACACGGTCGTCATCGTAAACATGTCCCTGCAGATGCTGCTCGCCGACCGTGGCCCGTGTTTGTTACAACACGCAACTGAACGTCGGAGGTTTCAAGCGTCAACTTTAGGTTACAATATCTCCGGATGTAATTAACATTTTACAATGCAACAAACGGCACTGATTACGTATTTGTTTATATGTTCAGATGTGCTAACAAAACTAACGTGGTTCCATTTAAAAAACGTAGGTTTGTGTTAAAAAACATACTTCCGTGCATTTTTGTATGGTTTGTATTAAACAATTACACTAGCCCCTCTCCTCACGTCGGTCTGTGGAATCGGTTCGTCAGTATTTGATGTGGTTTACGAAATATATCCAGCGGTAACGTTAGGTGACTCACCCTGTATATCCTCCAATGCTAGTGCTGCCACCTGCGAATTGCGAGTGGTTATTGAACATTGACGCTGAACGTAGGCGATGGTCACATTAATGTGACTTGACCGTGTAACATGGAAGTAACTTCTTGATGGCTTAACAAATTTTCTACCATCCTTCTGTTTCTTACAGCCAATGTATTCCATACATTCCTCTCCTCGCTGATTCTCTGGAGGACTTTGTCACTTCTTATCAGAATACTTCGAGTAACACAGATGCATCAGTCCTCTTCCTTTTTGATTTTCCCGCATTCCATGTTCCACTTCCATAATATGCTTGGCTCCAGACGTACAGCCGGCCGGAGTGGCCGGGCGGTTCTAGGCGCTACAGTCTGGAACCGCACGACCGCTACGTCGCAGGTTCGAATCCTGCCTCGGGCATGGATGTGTGTGATGTCCTTAGGTTAGTTACGTTTAAGTAGTTCTAAGTTCTAGGGGACTGATGACCTCAGAAGTTAAGTCCCATAGTGCTCAGAGCCATTTGAACCATTTGAACCAGACGTACACTCACGGAAATTTCTTTCTCGGTGTAAATCCTATACTTAATACTCGTATAGTTATTTTGGCGAGAAATGCTCACTTTGATTCTGCTCGTCTACTTTTCTTGTGTCCTCATTACTTCACCTGTCACGCATTATTCTGCTTCCAAGGTAGCAGATTTCCTTCTATCTTCTACTACTTCGTGCCGAACCGTCATGTTAAGATTGTCGCTGATCTCACTTCTGCTACTTCTCAATTCTTTCGTCTTTCATAGGTTTACTTCCAATCCATATTCTGCTGTCGGTAGACTGTTCATCCCGTTCAACAGGTTCTCTAATTTCTAGTTTCACAGATTATAGCAATCTAATCATCGAATCTTATCATTCACGGTTTTAATGACACTTTTAAACTTTAATTATATTTTCTTTCTTGCAGTTTGAATACGCTTGTTGAAGAGTATCGTAGAAACTGCATCCCTACCTTAATCTCTTTTTAATCCGGGTACTTCTCTACTGGTCCTTCATTCTTATTGCTTCCCCTCGGTCTCTGAATATATTACATACCACTCGTCTTTCTTTAGAGCCTATAGCTACTTATGAGAAAAAGTACCACCATAGCTGTATCTTCAGACTGTCTTCATTGTCTCACGCGACTAGCTTCGGCGGCACATTACCGCCATCCTCAGACCCCACCACTGCCCAAAGGGCATTAGATTTTCATGGCGCATTTATTTTGGAGTCCTTGTTACTAACAAATTTGGGCTAGCTTTCCTCAGGAGTCTCTACTCGACACCGTATTGTCTCCACCGTGTTTTTCTCTGACAATTGTTTTTGAGAGCGATTCAAATAGATAATCATCTAAAATGCAAAATGCCTTAGTTTTCTTTTCCATTTTTCTGCGTATTGTTCTGGTCGGCAACTCGGATGCATGAGCTGTCAATCTAATTCTGTGACAGCTTTCTCAAATTTGTATAAGAAAAATCAGAACTCATACGGAAGCATATAAACAGTCGTTTTCCCCTCGCTACATTCGGGAGTAGAACAAGGAAGATAATGACTAATGATGCTACAAGATACCCTCCGCCATGCACCGCATTGTGGCTTGCGGTGTACGAATATAGAGTTGAATAAAACATTCAGTAAATATACGTTTTTTAGCTCCAAAGAGTATTATCACAGTCGGTTGTAGTAGCATACAGACGACCGTTCCCATTGCAGCATTTAAAAGACCAACAACGTTCCACGCCCGGACTGACCCACGCCGTGCATCTCGCTGATTGCCGGCCAACTGTTTGGCAACGATCCCTTGCCGGCAGCATCGGTAGCGTTCCAACGGCGCGCTGTTGGCACATAATTTATTGCAGCCAATAATCTTGACCATGGGCCTGTTGCCAAATCGGTATTACCGCTAACAGGCGCATTAAAAGAAAGTTCTACTTTCACAGACAAGGGACATATATCTCATTCGCCGAACGATCTCTTCAGTTACGTTATCTTACTCCAGTCTGATTCTTCTGCATTCAGGTCATAAGCAAGACCGTCCGTTATGAGCAGTGAGTAGGCATTTCCTTTGCGTACAGTTCTGCAGCGCGCTTTGCTATTGCTCCTGATTGACGGAGAGTGCAGTTTTGTTGGTTAGAGCAGTTTCGTAACTCCGAGATACATCATTATCATTTGCTCGTACAGACAAATATCCAACCACGTCTTGAAAAACATGAGTTTGGAGATTTTTATTACAATTTGCGCATACGCGTAATTTACTCAACAATGTCTCCATTAACACATAGAAATACCATTTGCAAGAATGCAGAAAAACAAATTTCCACTTTATGATGAACGGCAGCTATAAAAAAGAGAAAGAAATAGTAGCATCCCATTAGAAGATTAAGGGCCATATTCTGGAGAACATCAAACGAATAATTGTGCAGGGCTAAATTTAAGAAGTGACATGAAATGGGTTAGGGAAGCGAAAGCAAGATTTAGAATTTTTGGAAGAGTGTTCGGAAAGTGCAGTGTATCGGTAAAGGAAACCACATAAGAGACCCTGGTGCGACAAGTTCTAGAGTATTATTCCAGTGTTTGTTACCTTTATCAAGCAGGCATGACAAAACACCGAAACGCCCGGGTTCCCGGGTTCGATTCCCGGCGGGGTCACGGATTTTCTCTGCCTCGTGATGGCTGGGTGTTGTGTGCTGTCCTTAGGTTATTTAAGTTTAAGTAGTTCTAAGTTCTAGGGGACTGATGACCATAGATGTTAAGTCCCATAGTGCTCAGAGCCATTTGAACCGTTTTTAACAAAACACCGAAAGAATTCCAGTACGCACTGATAGTGTAACCCATTTGCTTTGGGGAACTTAAAGGAGAATCTTTAGATGAAAGGCGACAGAATCTTTGCGGACCGTAGCAGTATTTAAACTACAGGGAACGAAACGTTATCTGCATCTTACGCAGGAAGCATGTTACAGTATATAAGAGACGAATTGCACGAAGCAAAAATAGTAATGAGGCAGGGTTTTAGCCTCTCCCTGTTGTAATTAAGTGTATAGATCCAGCAAGTATTAAAGGAAACCAAGAACAAATTTGGAGAGGGAATTAAAGTTAGCTGAGAAGAAATAAGTACTTTGCGGTTGGCTGATGTCAGTGTAACTGTGTCAATCATGGCATAGAAAGTGGAAGAGCAGTTGGACTAGTGTCTTGAAATCAGGTTATAAAATGAATATGAACAAATCAAGTGATGCTGCCGGAATTTGAATAGGAAATGAGACGATAGAAATAGTAAATGAATTTTGCTATTACGGCAGTAGAAAAAAGATAAATTTCTAACGTCTGGTATAAACTGAAATGTTAGGAAGTCCATTCCGAAGGAAACTCTACTGCATTTCTAGAAAAAGATGTCGGTACGAACCATGACACGTGTACCGCAACAAAAGGAAATGAACAAAGAACAAAAGCATTGGAGATGCAGTTCCTAAGAGGAGCAGTTGGGTACACATTATCGGACAGGAGGAGCAAAGATAACATCAGAGAAGAGCTGGAAGCGAAATGTTTAACTGAGCAGATTAAAGAATACAGAAACAACAGGAAAGGCCATGTCACACGAGTAAAAGACAACGGAATACAAAAATTAATGAATTATTATCCAGGGGGCAGAAAATGTTTAGGAAGACTGAGGAAAGATTGAAATACTGAACTGTGTCAACCGGCAGGGGGGAGGGGGGCGGGGGACATGCTGATGTCTAATACACGCAGAAAGAATAAAAAGGATGGAGGCTTTTCTGAAAGCATATGTCCAGAGTGTAGCCTTGTATGGAAATGAGGGATGGAGAATAAGCAATCCAGAGGAGAAGAGAACAGAATCGTTTGAAATGTGGTGGTACAGAAGAATGTAGAAATTAGACATGTAGATCGACTAACCGATGAGGAGATGCTGATCAAATTAGGCAAAAAGACATTTGTGGAAAAACTTGGTTGATAGAGGGATAAGTTGGTAGGATAATACCTGAGGCATGAGCGAATGTTTATGCAGGCGTAGGCTTCCGTGGCCGTCGAGAGTGTCAGTAAAGGAGGAGGTTAGTGTTTAACGTCCCGTCGACAACGAGGTCATTAGAGACGGAGCGCAAGCTCGGGTGAGGGAAGGATGGGGAAGGAAATCGGCCGTGCCCTTTCAAAGGAACCATCCCGAATGCGAGTCCAGTGTGCTAACCACTGCGCCACCTCGCTCGGCAGAGTGTCAGTAAAATTTTCAACGTTTGTGACCACATTGTCAGTATACACGAGGAGACAAAAGTCATGGGGTACCTCCTAATATCGTGTCGGACACTCTTTTGCCCGGCGCATTGCAGCACCTCGATGTGGCATGAAGTCAACAAGTTGCTGGAAGTCCACTGCAAAAATATTGAGCCATGCTGCCTCTATAGGCGTTCATAATTGTAAAATTGTTAGCAGAGAAGGATTTTGTATACGAACAGACCTCTCGATTACTTCCCATAAATGTTCGATGGATTTGTCGGGCAATCTGGGGTACAAAACCATTCGCTCCAATTGTCCAGAATGTTCTTCAAACCAGTCGCTAACGTTTATGCCCGGTGACATGGCGCATTGTCAGCCATAAGAATTCCATCATTGTTTGGGGACATGAATGGCTGCAAATGGTCTTCAAGTAGCCGAACATAGCCGTTTACAGTGAATGATCGGTTCCACCCCACGTAAAGAAAGCCCACACCATTATGAGTCCACCACCAGCCGGCACAGTCCCTTGTTGACAACTTGTGTCGATTGATTCGTGGGGTCTGTGACACACTCGAACCGTACCATCAGCTCTTACCACCTGAAACTGGAACTCATGTGACCAGGCCACGGTTTTCCAGTCGTCTAGGGTCCAACCGATACGGTCATGTGCCCAGTAGAGGCGCTGCAGACGATTTCGCGTCGGTAGTCTGCTGCCAAAGCCCATTAACGCCAGATTTCGCGGTCTCCGCACGTACCACGTTGATTTCTGGAGTTATTTCATGCAGTGTTGCTTGTCTGTTAGCACTGACAACTCTACGTGAACGAAGCTGCTCTTGGTCGTTAAGTGAAGGCCGTCGGCCACTGCGTTGTCCGTTGTGAGAGGTAGTGTATAAAACTTAGTATTCCTGGCACATTCTTGACACTGTGGGTCTCGGAGTATCTAATTCCCTACCGACTTCCAAAATGGAATGTGCCATGCATATAGTTCCAATTACCATTCCGCCTTCAGGGTCTGTTAATTCCAGTCGTGTGGCCATAATCACGTCGGAAACTTTTTCAAATGGATCACCTGAGTAGAAATGACAACTCCCCCAATGCATTGCCATTCTACACCTTGTGTACACGATACTACCGCCATCTGTATATGTGCTTATCGCTACCCCACGACTTTTGTAACCTCAGTGTATAAACTGAAGCGTTTGGAAGTCTATTCCGAAGTAAATTTAATTTTTACAAAAAGTCGTCGGACGAACCGTCATATGTGGAAGTAACATGTGTACTGTGATAGAAAGAAATGAACGGAGAATAGAAGCATCTGAGATCCGATTTCTAAGAAGAGTAGTTGGGTACATACTATTCGACAGAAAGAGGAATGCTGACATCAGAGTGGATCTGGAAATGAAAAGCTTAAGTGAGAAGATTAAGGAGTATAGAAACAACTGAAAGGGCCATGTCGCAATAATAAAAGACGACAGAATACCAAAATTAATTACGAATTATTAGTGAGTGGGCAGGAGATCTTCAGGAAGGCCAAGGAAGACATGAAAAGAACAATAATGTCAACCAACAGCGAACACCAAGCAAAGGCCTAATACACGCAGAAAGAAGAAAAATTGATGGAGACTCTTCTGAAAGTATTTGTCTGGAGTGTAGCCTTAAGCGGAAGTGAAACGTGAACGGTTCAGTAGTTCAGACAAAAAGAGAAATGTGGCGCCACAAAAGAATGTAGAAAATTAGTTGGGTAAATCGAATAACAGATGAGGAGATGCTGAATCAAATTAGGTGAAACAGAAATTTGTGGCGAAACTTCGTTGACAGAGAGATCTGTTGATGAGATGCTTCCTGAGGCACGAGAGATTCTGAGGGTAGACATCAGCGGCCGTTGACAGCGTCAATAAAATTTTCAGGGTATATGACGGCATTATCAATATATCAAATTCTGCCACGTTTCCACCACTGTTGCTCGTGGCCTTCCTCAGACCCACAGGAAAGTAAGGGGCGTAAATACTATAGAAGGATACTGAGGGGTTACCAAAATTAACAGGTTCAAGTGGATGTGGGTTGCAGTACTTAGATGTAGGGGCTTGCTCAGGATAGACTAGCTTGGAGAGCCGCCTCCGACCCGTCTTCCGAGTGAGCACTACAACAACAGCGACAAAAAGAGGCCTTTCATTACCGTAGGTTTCACGTGTTCGTTCCAGCTCGACCTCCGCGTTGTCTGAGCCCCAGGAGAAACAGGCCACGCCAGCTGCCAATTGTGGCCGCTGATTCGCCGCGTCATGCTGCAGCCGCGGCACAATGCGCGGCCGATAGCTATCAGCTGGGACCTCTCTCGCTGCTCACTGGGACGAGTAACGGCCCAGTCTGCCCGCCTGCCGGCCTGCACGCCATCCGCGAGCTGTTCTCGGGGGTGGGGGCTCATAATAAATAATGGCGTGCAGGGCCGAGCCGGCGCGGCGCGCGTGCTGTTATGCGGCGGCGGCTTTCCAGAAGAAACCGTGGGAGTGCCGGTGGGGCGGCAAGAGGCGAGGGCGCCGGGTCGAGCCCCGGCGCCGGAGAAAGCCAGCCGCCGGCTACCGTGGGAGGCGGCGGCGGGTACAGGGCGGTATGCGACGAATTCAGCGGAGCGTACGTCTTAGGTTCACCGGTGCCTTTCGCACTACACATAGGCCGGTATTACACTATCAAATTTCTTTGTCAAAGATTTGATCAAAGACGTGGTCAAATATTCCGTCAAATATATTTGACAAAGATCTTTGACGTAGCGCTAGAAGGGGTATTACACTGTCATCATATTTTTCGTCAAACTGACAACAACAACAACTTGTTATTAACCGCAGCAGTTGCATATACCACAACTGCACTGTGTGCACATGCGGATGAGAAGCAGGGGAAAAAAAGGAAACATACCTGCGTGAAGCCGTAGGTTTTACGACACACGATAAAAACATTCAACAAGAGTTGTTACGTGAGCTTATAGTGGAGGACATCAAGTCGTACATCAATTACTTAAGAATGGATGAGCATACATTTCTGTATGTGCTCAGTGAAGTGTGTCCTCGTATGACAAAGCACAATATTCACTTAAGAACTGCTACATCTGCAGAAGACAGGCTCACTGTAACACTCCGATTCCTTGCTACAGGAGAGGGTTAGGTTAGGTTAGGTCAGGTCAGGTAAGGTCTCCAATCTTCTTAAAACATTTTTGTATTCAGGGTGCCTCACGTTGTTAAGCGCCTCATCAGCTTCATACATCTCTATTAATTTTGTTGTTGTCGGCACACACCAATTATATTTACCGGCAATGTTTATAAAAACACTGCAGGCGACAGACCACTGCAGCGATGCTAACGCTTCACGTGGTAACATGTCACACTGCAGTGAACAGAAGACAAGCGACTTCTTCGATCAAATCTTCAGCGAGGCCCTAGATTTGATCAAATATTGGACGACATTTGACAAAGTTCCCTATTACACCATCAAATATCTTTGATAAAGATTTTTGACAAAGATATTTGTCAAAGAAATTTGATAGTGTAATACCGGCCATATCGAGGGATAATTGGTGATTCTCTGGGAATGTCCGACGAATATCGTGGTACGTTACAGGGCAGCGCTGTATTTTCTTGGGATTGAACTACACGATTGTGTGTACAAGATCACAGGAAATCATATCAATCATTCATTTACGAACCTGGAAGTCAGATGAATGGCAGTCCGATTGGGACACTAGGAGCCCTGCAAAGCGTGTCTACAATACGTTCACAAGCATCGAGAACAGGCTTAAACTGTTCCACATTGCCTCTGCTCGCGGTATGATGCACCTATTAACAGGTCACAGTCCATATCCCAAACATGTGCGTTGAGTGGGATGTAGTAACACATTAATCTGTGAATGTGGAGAGAAAGATTACACTGATTATTTGGTTCTCAGATGGCCTCTTTTTCAGATAGATACTACAGACAATTTGACTGCTATCTGCAAACAATCGTCAGTAACCAAAGCTTGTGGGCGACAGTTACCATGATTGCACATAGAATATCTAAAAGGCAACTGCTTAAATTTCAGTCTATAAGATCAACTAGGCGCTGTGAATATTAAAATAACGCCCACATATCACAAGAAGCGTTTCCTCCGTTATCGATAATGATAGGCGCATATAATTTTAGTTAAGAGAAACTATATATATATAAAACTCACAGGCGAAGAATACCGACTACTATCACACACAGGCACAGAAAAATGTTCCAACACCGAAACCGATTTGCCCAAACGATTAATGAAATTCTATGGATACATTATGAGACTTGATGACAACCAACTAACAAAGAAATTTTTGACATACTTACAGAAACTGGAAACAACAACAGTCGGGATAAAATAGGTCCACATTGATCTAAAAAATGCCAAAATCTCACCAACAGGCATCGGTGATCAAAACGTCTTCAGACATAAGGTCTACAGCTGGGAAATTTCATCAGAAGACAAACCCAAGGTACCTAGAAGAAAGTTGTCAGATGAATGTCGAGCTAAGCATAGCGAGATAGTGAAACAATTCTGGAAGAACCAGAAAAATAACAGCCACAGGTCATAGTTTGCTTTATGTAATGCTCAATGGGTCTAAACAATGTAAATAAATAAATAAGAAACCTTAAACTAAGGAAAGAAAGGAAAAATGCTATGGCCACCTACATGGGTATGTGTACACTAGAGGATTGACGAGGCACGCGCATACTGGTGCGGGTAGTAAAATAGTGCAGCGCCAATAGGTGTAAAAGTAGGTATGTTCGTAGTTTGTCGCCAAACCTCGAGTTACTCCGAGGCTGCCAGTAGTGTATCTACAGTAATGTGAGATGGAATTTATTCACTTGAAACTTGAGTTAAATCCTCTGGTTTATTATTATTATTTTTTTAACTGATTTTTATTTTCAATTTTCTGTTTTATTTCTACATTAATATCTCCGACGGTTCCTGTTAACATAGTTCATTATTATATACGAAGTATAAATCGTTGTATGTCACCATGGTTATTGAATGTGCACGACCTATTTAGAATTTCCAACAATGTACGCTATCTGATCGAAAGTGTGCAGACGCCCCTACGTTTTGCGGAATTGATCGTTAGGTGTCACTAGTGGCGGATCCGCCAGTATAAAAGGAAGCAGGGAGTATTGTGTAGTCAGTAGAGAAGTAGTGACAGCATAATGGATCGGTCAGGGTAGTTCAGTGACTTCGAAGGTGGACTGATCGTTGAATGTCACCTGAGTAACAAATCCAGTAGATACATTTCAACGCTTCTAAGGCGGCCAAGACGGCTGTTGATGAAGAGATTGTGAAGTGAAAATGCGATCGAACAACCGCAGCTAAACCAGAACCGGGCAGACCTCATGTACTGCTGGACAGGGACCATCGGGCATTGTGGAGAGTTCAGTGAAATCAGAGGAAGATCACTCTTGAGCTCCAACGCGGTACCGGCAGTTCAGTTCAAAATGGCTCTGAGCACTATGGGACTCAACTGCTGTGGTCATAAGTTCCCTAGAACTTAGAACTACTTAAACCTAACTAACCTAAGGATATCACACACATCCATGCACGAGACAGGATTCGAACCTGTGACCGTAGCAGTCGCACGGTTCCGGACTGCGCACCTAGAACCGCGAGACCACCGCGGCCGGCGGCCAGTCAGCGTAGGGAGTTACAAAGAGTGGAGTAAAATGGTCGAGCAGCTCCACATAAGCCACGCACCTAAGCGACGCCTGTGCTGTAAAGGGCGACGCCTCTGGACAGTACATGAGTGGCAGCCGCTGATTTTGATAATGAAACACGCTATATCCTTTCGCAATCAGATGGAAAAGTTGGGTTTGGCGAATGCTTGGAGAACGTTGCCTGCTATCGTGTGCAGTGCTAACAGTAAAGTACGGAGAAGATGGTGCTGCGGTCGTCGCGGTTAGGGTGTAGTCCACCTGCTGTACTTAAGAATATGCTAAATGCGGAAGGATATGAACACTTTTACAGCATTGTGCACTGCGTACATCTGAGGAACAATTGGGAGACGATGATTGTTTGTATCAACATAGACAATAACATTGCTGAAACGAAGTGGCCTACCCACGGTCCCTACTTGAACCCAATGGAACAACTCTAAAATGAACTAGAACGTCTGCTTTCCGTTTACTTCCCACCAGCATCCAACATCATTACCTTTTCTGGTTTCTGCTCTTGCGGGAGAATGGTCTGTCATTCTTCCAAGCACTTTCTGATACTACATGAAAGGTGTCCACAGCAGAGTTCCAGCTAGAGCTGCTAGAGCTGCTGATAAAACATGAGTATATCGGTATTCTTCATGAAAAATTTATCGATGTATATAGGCGATATCATTGCCACGATATAACGAACAATATATCGATACCGAAATAGTATTCAGGGGCGATATTTTTATTTTATATTATATTTTTTCACAATTTTTGGTAAATATTTGAAATCATTCTTTTGAAATTGTAGTAGAACATAATTTTACTTTCACTGCCTGAAGGAATCTTGCAACTTTTTGAGCTTTCATCACGTCCAGTCGTTCTCTTTATGTGAAGCAAGTATGGGTGACACAAGAAGATGTACGATTTCACTGGGGGTTGGCGGTGTTATTTGAATAACCAGATGGAAATGGGAATGAGCGTTTGGCGTCATTGGCCGGGAGGCCTCTTTCGGGGCAGGTCCGGCCGCCTTGGTGCAGGTTTTATTACATTCGACCCCACACTGGATGACCTGCGAGCCGGATGGGGATGAAATGATGATGAAGACAACACAAGACCCAATCCCTGAGCGGAGAGAATCCCGAACCAGCCGGGAATCGAACCCGGGCCCGTAGGATGGCAATCCGTCACGCTTACCACTCAGCTATCGGGGCGGACAATAACCAGATTAAACATGTGAAGAAACAGTACACCCATCGGGTAAAAGAAATAAAAAAAATTAACGAAACTAGGTGCTGCATCTTCACATCAGCGTTCTACAAAACCAGTTGCTGAAAATGATGAAGAAAAATCTAAATGACAACATTGCGGTGTGCGAAGACGTGTGAGGGGAAAGTTGACGTAATATGTGCTCGGCGCTACCAACATAAACTACAACATTCAGCGTCACCGCGCAGTTGTGACACTACGACTGCTAGCTCGCTGGCGTTGGTGGAAATGAGGAAACAGGAGTCGACGTCAAGCGTTCCTCACAGTTTCAGAATGTGAGGAAACCGAACGACGGACACCTATTATTGTGCCACATACATGCAATTACCATTGTTAGCAAAGTGATTATTTACAAGCGTGAACGTGCACCGTTTCCCTATCAGTTGTTGCTCTAAAGGCAAGCTGACAGCTTGTTAATGTACAGAATATCTAATAATAAATCAGTACTTGGATATGCATTATATTTATATATGGCATTATATTTATAATGTGCAGCCTAAATTTTTATAGACAGGTACGCCGCTGTTTCGTCCGGCGATAAATCGATAATTTTTTAAGCATCGATATATCGGATAACGGATATTTTTAAAAATATCAACAATCCTAGTACACACCCCACATTCATGTTCACTAACAGGTGCTCGAACACTCGATCATATAGGGAAAATTGCAGTTCTACAAGATAACACTCAACACGTTATAATGGAAATTGAATTAAACGAACGAGAGAATATAAGTAGGTGTAGTTAGTAAAAACATCGGTGTGGGCACGACGGTCCAAGCAGCCATTTACTAACAATTTGAACTATAGGTCTCCAAATTACCAATCAATAAATTATAGAAGAATGGAAGAGAAAATAATGGATACGCTAGTGGACGATCGTTTGGACTTTAGGAAAGGTACAGGCACTATAGCGGCAGTTCTGAGGTTGTGCTTAATAATGATAATAAGACCTAAATGAATTCAAGACGCATTAATATGATCTAACCACCTAGACAGAGCGTTAGTCAGTGTAAAGCGTTGCAAGATGATAGAAATGATAAGAAAAAGATATGAAAGCTATAGGCAAAGACGGGCATACAAAGTGTGTCCAAGCATAAAAAGGAACAAGTAAACCGACATACCAAGATGGAAGCGATCTCATTAGAAAGTGTGTAACGCAGGGATGCAGTCATGCTCCGCTAACGTTCTATCTCCGTATTGAATAAGCAATGAAGGAAGTAAAAGAATGGTTACGGAGTATACCAACGATAAAAGTCACTTCTCATATTTCTATCCTCACTGAAAGTGAGGGAGAATTGCAGGACCTGCTAAATTGAACGATCAGTGTAATAAGCACATTATGTGGATTAAAACCGAAGAAAGACGAAGTCGGTGAGGGGCAACAGAAATGAGATCAGCAATACTACTACTGGGGACTGCAAAGTAGATGAAGTGAACGAATTTTATGACGTATAAATGCAGACTGAAGAAACGAATGAAAACTGTACCAAGGCCGAGATTCCCTCAGGGCTGTTCATTAATCCGTAAGAGTACGATGGGGTGGAGATCATTTCTGAACAGCACGTTGAAAGGCATCCCATATATGCTCAATAATGTTCATGTCTGGGGAGTTTGGCGACCAGCGGAATTTTTTAAACTCAGAATAGTCTTCCTGGGGCCACTCCGTAGCAATTCTGGACGTGAAGGGTGTCGCATTGTCCTGCTGGAATTGCCCAATTCCGTCGGCATGCACAATGGACATGAAAGGATACAGGTGATCAGACAGGATGTTGTATATAGACGTGTCAGGGTTCCCATATCACTCCAACTGCACATACACCATACTATTACAGAGCCTCCACCAACTTGAAAATTCCCCTGCTGACATGCAGGGTCCATGGGTTCATGAGGTTGTCTCCATACGCGTTCACATCCATCCGCTCAATACAATTTGCAAAGAGACTCGTCACAGTACAATGTCGGTAATGATAGGCCCAGGCGAGGTGTAAAGCTTTGCATCGTACTGTCATCAAGGGTACATTAGTAGGCCTTCGGCTCCGAAAGCCCATATCGATGATGTTTCGTTGAGTGTTTCGCACGCTGACACTTGTTGATGGTCCAGCTTTGAAATCTGCCGCGATTTGCGGAAGGGTTGTAGTTCTGTCACGTTCAACGATTATCTTCAGTCGTCGTTGGTCCCGTTCGTGTAGGATCTTTTTCCGGCAGCAGCGATGTCGGTGATTTTTATGTTTTACCGGATTCCTGATAATCTCGGCACACTCATGAAATGGTCGTCCGGGAAATTTCCCACTTCATCGCTGCCTCGAAAATGCTGTCACATCGCTCGTGCTACGACTATAACGCCACGTTCAGACTCACATGTATTTTGATAACCTGCCATTGTAGTAGTAGTAACCTATCTGACAAATGCGCCAGGCTCTTGTCTTATACAGACTTTGCCGACCTCAGCGCCGTATTCTGCCTGTTTACATATCTCTGTGTTTGAATACACAAGCCTATACCAGTTTCTTTGGCGCTTCAGTTGCATATATAAGGAAGAAGTTACACGACAGTTGCTTAAATCCAAGCTGTATCTGTGGTCGTATTGAATGGTTAACCACGGAAAGCCATAAAAGACACTCCGGACTGAAACTCTTGTGAGGAGAACTAAGGAGGATAGCATGTATGGCCCGCATTTCTGTACAGAGAAGGAGAAAAGTTGCACACATGGACAAGGAGGCGACAGTCTAGCAGGTGCCCTGGGGACAGCAGCAGTGGAGAAGTCTGGGCTGGGCTCTGAGTCAGAGGTGCTCAGAGGGGACTGGCGGCTGGGAACTGGCAACTAGCAACTGGGACACCGCCAGGCTGGCACGCCCCACTCTGAAACAGGTGCTGGCGCCGGCGGCCACGTGTTCACAGGAATGGAAACTAAACCACGGCTGGCTGAAACCCATGCTACATAAGTGTTCCAATTCGTAGACAACGAAGATCATCTGCATAAATACCAACATGGGTTCTATAATAGCACACCCTGAGGAACACAGTGCACTCTATTCCTGAACGAAATCCAGAGCGCCTTAAACAAAGACGCCATGGTTGATGACGTTTCCGTGACTTCCGGAAGGTATTCAGTAAAATCCTGCACGCGACTGCTCCGATCGTTGTTGTTGTTGTTGTCTTCAGTCCTGAGACTGGTTTGATGCAGCTCTCCATGCTACTCTGTCCTGTGCAAGCTTGTTCATCTCCCAGTACTTACTGCAACCTACATCCTTCTGAATCTGCTTAGTGTATTCATCTCTTGGTCTCCCTCTACTATTTTTACCCACCACGCTGCCCTCCAATGCTAAATTTGTGATCCATTGATGCCTCAGAACATGTCCTACCAACCGGTCCCTTCTTCTTGTCAAGTTGTGCCACAAACTCCTCTTCTCCCCAATTCTATTCAATACCTCCTCATTAGTTACGTGATCTACCCATCTAACATCTAACCTTCAGCATTCTTCTGTAGCACCACATTTCAAAAGCTTCTATTCTCTTCTTGTCCAAACTATTTATCGTCCATGTTTCACTTCCAGTCGCAGGTTCGAATCCTGCCTCGGGCATGGATGTCTGTGATGTCCTTAGGTTAGTTAGGTTTAAGTAGGTCTAAGTTCCAGGGGACTGATGACCTCAGAAGTTCCATAGCTCTCAGAGCCATTTGAACCATTTTTTTCAATACCTTTTCTTGACGGGCCGCGATCGACAGCTTAAAGGGAATTCCGAGTACCCCAAGGGAATGCTGCAGGGCCGCTTCTGCTTACAGTACTACAAATGATCCATCAGATAACGTCGAAAACTTCACGAGGCGCTTCACAGAAATATTTTGGAACTCCTAAAACAGCTTAGTTCAGCCACATCAACACTTAGAATCATTGTAAATCTCGGGAAGACACAAATCAGAGCCGGCCGCGGTGGCCGAGCAGTTCTAGGCGCTTCAGTCCGGAACCGCCTGACTGCTACGGTCGCAGGTTAGAATCCTGCCTCGGACATGGATATGTGTGATGTCCTTAGGTTAGTTAGGTTTAAGTAGTTCTAAGTTGTAGGGGACTGATGACCTCAGATGTTAAGTCCCATAGTGCTCAGAGCTATTTGAACCATTTGAACACAAATCATACGGTTAAAAATTGCATTGAGCAGTACACAATTGTACTATATTGTTTTTATTGCATACAATCGATTTTCGTCCTAAATCAAAGAAAGTTTTGATGCTGCAGCAAAAGAGAAAACCAAATACCAAGAGCGCACAATTCTAACAAATAAACCTTTATTCATCACGTGCATAACCATTCCATTTAGAGAATCACATGTTATTACATTGTATTAAACTGTAACTAAATTCCGGCCGAACAGGCATCAGAAGGCCCAACGGTACCGATCGACGCCGTGTCATCCTTAACCGATGTTCGTCACTGGATGCGGATGTGGAGGGGCATCTGGTCAACACACCGCTCTCCTTGCCGTTGTCAGCTTTCCTGACTTGAGCTCCTCCATTGTCCTCACAACGTCTGAGTGCACCCCGTTTGCCCACATCGCTCAGCAGACCCGGACGGTTACCCATACAAGAGCTTGCCAAGCCCGACAGCGATTAACTCCGGTGCTCTGATGGGAACCAATGTTACCACTGCGGCAAGGCCGTTGGCATTATTACTAGATAGGACTTACAAAAGGCTGTTCAGTTGTGTGTTGTCCAATTGCAACCGCAAATAAAACTTGTAGAATATACCACTTTCTTATGTATAACGGTTATGTCGTAACAATATCAGAAAAGTTTGTGTACACCCTATTGTGCCACTTCGCACTTCCCTAGGTCGTTATGATGGAGGCCGAAGCCTTCCAAAGATATGCGACTACCAACTTAATCAGTCTGTCAACATATCGAAGATGTCATGACGTTTCGTAATACGATTAGTGACTGCATGCACCAGGCTTTACATTATTTATTCATTCACATTTTAGCATTAATTAGCGTATTAGATTGTTGTAGCGGCATGAATAAAACATTTACAATAAACTTGCGTAAACTCATACAATAATAAAGCAACTCATACCAGTCCAATGTAGTTAAAATTATCAAAAATTATAAAGAGGAAATGTGTTTACTTGTTCAGTTAGCTTAAACAAAAATCCTCAATGGAGAAGAACCAATATTTGGACGTTACAGTTCATTAGCTTTAACGCTAATATTACTTACGAGTGTACTTCACTTTGTTTTCACATATCGAACATTGTTATAATGTACGAAAAAAGGGTAATGCAAATACAGGATAAAAATACAGCAAAGTATACTGGCACAACTGACTAATTGTCTATACTCACTGATGAGTTTAAAATGGAAGAAACGTACGTACAAAGCACTGAGACCAATGAAATAGAATTACTGGCTAACAACTATGACAAAACATTTAACAAGACTGAATGTCTGTTTTTCTCCCTAAAATTTATTAACTTAGTAAAAATAAACTAAAGAAATTGTCTATGTATCTCCACACCGGCAGAAGATAACGAATGCGCGGGATTAGCCGAGCGGTCTGGGGCACTGCAGTCATGGACTGTGCGGCTGATCCCGGCGGAGGTTCGATTCTTCCCTCGGGCATGGGTGTGTGTGTGTTTGTCCTTAGGATTATTTAGGTTAAGTAGTGTGTTAGCTTAGGGACTGATGACCTTAGCAGTTAAGTCCCATAAGATTAAAAAAAAAAGAAGATAACAAATGAATTAAAGTATTTAATCATACGTGGGATTCAGGATCGAGATCGATTATCTTAAAAAAAAAAAAAAAAACTAATACAGCTGTGTATTGTACACAGCAATTTATAACATTCCTAAAAGCACCGCCTACACAAACTGTCAGTAAGTTGACATATTTTACGTAGTTCATTCAATAATGTTCTGTGGAATAATGTTCTAGGGGAAGTCACCTTTGAGAAGGAAAGTCTTCATTGCTGAAAAACGTACTGTAAGAATAGTATGTCTTGCTCACCCACGACCATCTCGTAAACATTTCTCTCAGGAGTTAGGCATTTTTTTGGCTGCTTCACAGTATATTTATTCCTTCATGTAGTTTGTGGTAATAATCCAATGCAATTCAAAAGGAAAACTGATGTACATAATTGCAACACCAGAAGAAAGGATGTCATTCATCACTACACGTTAAGGTTGTCTTTAGCACATAAAGGGGAGCACAATGCTGCCACCAAAATTTTTAATCGTTTAGCGAATGACATAATATGTCTAAAGGACAGAAAACTTAAATTTAAAAAGTTTTGCTACACAATTCTATCTATCCATGCTGTAGAAAATTCCTACTTTTGTAGTGTGTAAATGGTGCTTGGCAAGGAATCGCAAACTCACGTCTGTATTAAAAAGAAGAAATCTTGTAAATGGCTAGAATATGTACATATGAATGTGTAAAGTGGTTGTAAAATGACTCGCACCACATCAGTACGATTAATCTTACAAATGATTCGTGGACGTGAAACTAACTAAAGAATCGTTGTATATAGGAAGACTGGAAAGCCAGAAAACTATGGCAAAATACAGGAAGACGTGCGGAGGATCGATGACTGCTAAAGGCCTTGGATTTTGACCCTGAACGTAGACGAATGTAACGTATTGCACGTAAATAGCCGAAGAGATCCATTATTGCTCGATTATGCTATTGGTGACAAATCACTGGAAACAAAATCAACCATAAATATGTAGGAGAATCCGCTCGAAGCCGCCTAGAGTTGAATGACTTCACGAAACAAACTGTAGGAAAATCGGATGCCAGACTGAGATTAATTGGGGAAATCTTAAGAAAGTATAATTCGACCACCAAATAAATGGATTACAAAAGTTTTTCTTAAGTAGCTCTGATCAGTCTGGAACCCTTTTAAAACTGGTTAAATGGCCGAGACTCTGTAGCGCTTTGGATTCGCCTGACACATGAGCAACATTTCAACTGCTGCCGAAAACGATTTGTCGCACGATACTGCGCTTTATCAACGGTCTGTGCCGATTTACTTTGGGCTCAGAAGCGGCGTGCTACCGTACTGTGTTAATAACTGGGCAGGACTGCTACTCATTTCTTGTACACTATACCATTTTCTTTATGTATTCCTAGATTCGGCACCAAAATAAGTCGTTTAATTTGATTGCATATTTAAATCCTGATTCAGTTCTTCCAGTTTCTAAGCTCAACTGCTCTCTCTCTCTCTCTCTCTCTCTCTCTCTCTCTCTCTCTCTTGTCAGATTAAAATTAACTTACCTGCTTCGTGTCATGGCTAATCTTTCTGTCAGAAGTCTTCGCTTGCATCTATTCCAGTATTCCTGTCTACGTTTCAGTTTCGTTCTGCACATACACTGAAGAGCGAAAGAAACTGGTACACCTGCCTAATATTGTGAAGCAATTCTAGACGTGTGGGTGTCACATTGTCCTGCTGTAATTTTCCAAGCCCGTCGGAATGCCCAATGAACATCAATGGATGCAGGTCATCAGACAGGATGGTTACGTACGGGTCACCTGTCATAATCGTATCTAGACGTATCAGGGGTCCCATATCACACCAACTGCACACGCCCCAAACCATTACAGAGCCTCCACCAGCTTGAACAGTCCGCTGCTAACATGCGCCGGCCACAGTAGCCGAGCGGTTCTACGCGCTACAGTCTGGAACACGCGACCGCTACGGTCGCAGGTTCGAATCCTGCCTCGAGCATGGGTGTGTGTGATGTCCTTAGGTTAGTTAGGTTTAAGTAGTTCTACGTTCTAGGCGACTGATGACCAAAGAAGTTAAGTCCCATAGTGCTCAGAGCCATTTGAACCATTTTGCTAACATGCAGGGTCCATGTATTCATGAGGTTGTCTCCATATCCTTACACGCCCATTCCATCGGTACAATCTGAAACGAGACTCGTCCGACTAGGCAAAATGTTTCCAGTCATCAACAGTCCAGTGTCAGTGTTAACGGGCCCATCAAGGAGTAAAGTTTTGTGTCGTGCAGTCATCAAGGGTACACGAGTGAGCCATTGGCTCTGAAAGCCTATGTCGATGATGTTTCAAATGGCTCTGAGCGCTATGGGACTTAACTTCTGAGGTCATCAGTCCCCTAGAACTTAGAACTACTTAAACCTAACTAACCTAAGGACATCACACACATCCATGCCCGAGGCAGGATTCGAACCTGCGGCCGGAGCGGTTACGCGGTTCCAGACTGAAGCGCCTAGAACCGCACGGCCACACCGGCCGGCCGATGATGTTTCGTTGAATGGTTCGCACGCTGACACTTGGTAATGGCGCAGCATTGAAACCTGCAGCCATTTGCAGAAGGGTTGCACTTCTGTCACGTTAAATGATTCTCTTCAGTCGTCGTTGCTCCCGTTCTTGTAGGATCTTTTTCCCGCCGCAGAGATGTCGGAGATTTGATGTTTTACCGGATTCCTGATATTCACAGTACACTCTTAAAATGGTTGTACGGGAGAATCCCCACTTCATCGCTACCTCGGAAATGCTATGTGCCATCGCTTGTGCGCCGACTATAACACCACGTTCAAACTCACTTAAATCTTGACAAACCTGCCACTGTAGCAGCAGTAACCGATGTAACAACTGCGCCAGACACTTGTTGCCTTATACAGCCATTGCCGAACGCAGCGCCGTATTTCCCTATTTACAGTATCTCTGTATTTGAATATGCGTTACTATATCAGTTTGTTTGGTGCTTCAGTGTATTTATAATTTGCACGCTGGAGGTAAGGTTATCGTAAGCGTATTCCTTTTGCTACAAATTATTTTTTCTTGTGTGCTAGCCTTTGCTTATTAGTGTCTTCATAGCGTCAAAGTTCAGCGATAACAGTAGCCACTAACACTGTATTCCTTGTACGTACAGGAAGACGTGAAAATATTAGCGCAGAATCGAAAGAGACGGACGATTGCGGCAAACCAGTGGAAAGACTGACGACTTTAAATAAATCGTCCATTGATTTCCTGCACAACTGATAAGCTGTACAAGCAGTTCCACGTGCGCTCTTTGCCTACTAGCACACCGTGTGCAAATGGCAAAAATGGCTCTGAGCACTATGGGACTCAACTGCTGTGGTCATCAGTCCCCTAGAACTTAGAACTACTTAAACCTAACTAACCTAAGGACATCACACACATCCATGCCCGAGGCAGGATTCGAACCTGCGACCGTAGCAGTCGCACGGTTCCGGACTGCGCGCCATGAGCCGCGAGACCACCGCGGCCGGCCACCGTGTGCATTCAGATCTGCAGTTCCTCCTCGTCAGGACTTCGGTGTCTCGTTATCTCCTACATTTTCTTTCTGGATTTTATGTGGAGTCACGCGAATTTCTTGAGGATGGCTGACAGTTAGGAAAACGACGATAAGAGAATCCCAGTTTGCGAGTGTGAGAGAATTTATATGCATGTGCCATGCCCCAAAAGGTTGCGAGGTACAAATTGGAAAACGGAAAGAAGCTTTCCGAAACTAGTGATCAAACCAGTTCTAAATTTTTTTAAAAAGTTCCATGTAAATAAAAATAAATACGATTTCTCTTCAGTAGAGGATGACCAACAGCTTGCAAATACATATCGAAAATCACCTATTCACCATCAGCTGCTCTAAAAAACATTTACTATTGCTACCATTTCCGAGTATCAGAAGTCAGATGTGTTTCTCGGATCCGACACCAATGTTTTTTCCAGATATTTGTAATTGCGCACGAATCAGATGCGCTGCAGTATTTTGTTATTGACACGCTAGATCTTCTGAACAGTGTTTAAACTTTGTGTGTCAATTTCTGACTTTGATTCTGCCCTTTTCGCGTTATACGTAGTCGGACTGAACCCAGTATTCATCGCACGAGATGTATGTATTTACACAGATACTGTCATTACTTTATGGGTAAGACAGTGATAAATGAGATTCAGTAACAAAGGTTCAAATGTGTGTGAAATACTATGGGACTGCTAAGGTCATCAGTCCCTAAGCTTACACACTACTTAACCTACAATATGCTAAGGACAAACACACACACCCATGCCCGAGGGAGGACTCGAACCTCCGCCAGGACCAGCCGCACAGTCCATGAGTAACAAAGGTTTTTCACAGGAGTTGGTAGTTTGCATCACTATTATCGATAAGTAAAGGACTGATGTAATCTCAGAAGAACTTATCTATTAAATCTGGAGTGTGCAGATGCATAGGTTCCGATTCTTCTTCTGATGTTTCAGCTGTATATCTTTCAGCCGTCTTCAGAGTGAGCCGAAAGACCGACGCTCCAGCACTTGTTCTGTCTTTTTAAACTCACGGATCGCGCCACTGCGCATGCGGCCACAGAAACACAAGATCCAGAGATGTTGATCGACGGTCAAAAGCTTCAAGATATATGAATTAGGTCTGTAGCCGCGTAAACTGCCAGGTTAACCGAGAGCGCTAAGGAGCTGCTTCCTGGACTTCGGTAGGTGCGCCGGCCACGAATCGGATTAACAACGAGGGCCGGTGTGCTGGCCAGCCTGGATGTGGTTTTTAGGCAGTTTTCCACATTCCCCTAGGTGAGTACCGAGCTGGTCCCCACGTCTCGCAGACATTTGAAAACGTTCGCACTATTTCATAGTTTACACTAGATACAGACAGCTGGGGTACAGTAATTCCGTCCTGAGGGGTACAGGTTGGCGACAGCCTCCTATCCTAACATCGCTAAATCTATAGTAACAAGGCCGACCCCGCGTTGAAGTGTGGCAAAGGCCCAAAGAAAATTATGATCTGTGGCTGCATAGTTGATCCACGCTCGGATATCATTCTTAGCTGAACTGTGGCTTCGTCTCTACAAATTTATTAACAGAAAGCGTCGGATTCCTGGTGACAGCCTCCTATCCTAACATCGCTAAATCTATAGTAACAAGGCCGACCCCGCGTTGAAGTGTGGCAAAGGCCCAAAGAAAATGATGATCTGTGGCTGCATAGTTGATCCACGCTCGGATATCATTCTTAGCTGAACTGTGGCTTCGTCTCTACAAATTTATTAACAGAAAGCGTCGGATTCCGAGATATCCAAGCTGAAGTCGCTATCTCTACTAATTAAGTTCGTCGCCAAGCGAATTTAAACTGACTTTTCACCATCCTGTCCCAAAAAATGTAGTAGACGCTAAAGTTTCGACGTTTTCGTACAACATAGAGAGACCACTATCAACACAGTCCTTGATATAGCCGATTTATTGGGCTATAAGACCCGGGTGTTCCATACATCTTTCATGGACTTTGCTCGTCGTCTGTCCGATATACGAAAAGCGGCGTTGCAGGCCATCTTGTAAAACCCAGCATTCAGGAGCATCAAATCACCTTTAACGGAATTCAAGAGTGCTGCTGCCTACGGCGGAGGACGAAAAATCACCTTTTCATTGTTCTTGCTGAGAATCCCTTTTGTTCTTGACGACAGCCTTCCTGCATATGGCTGGGAAGCCATGGATTTAAATCTTTCTGTGTCTTCTTCTACACGGCTTATGGTCGTCTTCGGTTCCACTAGTAGCGCCATACGATCTGCTGTAGAGAATACCCATTACTTTCATAAACTCTCTTTAAATGTAGAAGTTTGTTCTGAAGACTGGCCTCGTCAATAATGATGGGTGCTCTCTGAATCAAAATTCTGAAAACACTCATCGTCTGCGAGAGATGGTGGAAGATATTTGCACGTAAATATAAATCTCCGTGCTTCGGTTTCCGATGTATTGCATGTCCCAAGGTGCTATCATCTTTGCGCCGAACGAAAGCATCCCTCATTTTCAATTTCCAATGAAAACTGGATTTGTCCACGGATGAAATTCAGATTGTTTAAAAATTATTGTATTTTATCTCCACCATTGGGCCAAACTACAAACGTTTGGTCAACGTATTTCCAAAGCACCGTGGGCCTTAAGCTACCAGATCCCTACTCATTTTCCTCAGAATACTCCACGAATAAACAGGTCACTAAGGCCCCCGTGGTTATATAACAAGTCTCAACAAAGTTGAATTCTCTTTACAGAAACTTCTGAGATGCACTAAGAAGAATTTTTCATGTCACTGAGAGTAGATCAAGCGAGCTTTAGTTATTATTTTTATCTCAAAAAAAATGTTCAAATGGCTCTGAGCACTATGGGACTTAACATCTGAGGTCATCAGTCCCCTAGAACTTAGAACTACTTAAACCTAACTAACCTAAGGACATCACACACATTCATGCTCGAGGCAGGATTCGAACCTGCGACCGTAGCGGTCTTTTATCTCAATTGGGCCAACTCAGGATCACTTGGAACAACTGATTTATGACCTTTATATCAACAGCCCACAAGTCACCTCATATTGTGTGGCGGTGGGAACTTCTTGTACCATTAGCTCTCCCCCTTCCCTGCTCCATTTGCGAACGGTGCTTGGGAAGAATGATTGTCAGCTCTAATTTCCCGAATTTCTTTTTGTGGCCATCCCGTGAGACGTTTGTGGGAGAAAGTAATGTTTCTGACTTTTCCCGAACGCTGGCTCTGTGGATTTCAATTGTAAACCAGTCCCTGATGTACAACGCCCCTCTTGCAGCGTCTGCTAGTGGCGTTTGTTGAGCATTTCTCTAACGTTCTCGCGTCAAGTAAACGGTCCTGCCACGAAACGAACTGCTCTTCGTTGAATTTTTCTAGCTTTACTATTATTCACACATGGTAAGGATCCAAAAGTGATGAGCAACACTCAATAATCGGTCTTCTTTCTTCTGTTCATATCCCTCATCTCGTCTTTTGTATTGTCTTCCTTTTCCCTCCATGTATGTCTGTGTCTCTGTCTGTTCTGCACATCTTTCTTAACTTCTACAAACCATGATATTTCCATTTTTTTTATTTTGGTCAAAGAAATTGAATATCTTTTCGCCATCTCCTCTTATTCATTCTTTTCAAGCACCACAAAAGTAATACTCCGCGTTCTCTTTGTATCTATTATATTCTTAGTTTTTCATACACTTACTTGACAGTTATCAATTTCCAAAACCCATTTTCATACTCTGGCTTTCAATTTTTGGAATTATTCTCTTTCCTTCTTCTACAAATTATTTAATTGTTTGACAGTGTTTATGGCGAATCATTCTTAGGCTTAGAGACACACGGTTTTAATTACCACATTCTAATGCCTCAATTTTGTGTTGATTTCTTGTTATACATGTTATTTTTTAAGTGGAATGCCATTTCCATTTTTCTGCCTCTATTTATGTTACTTGCTTTTTCCACAGGATTTGATTGGCTGGGTTTATCCTCCCAAGTATTTATATGCTGAAACTTTCTTTATTTTTCCATATTTTTTTCCGTATATTTTGGTACACCTTGCAATACCGTTTTTTAAAACGAAAGTCTGCTACCTTTTGGAGAACGTTTATCTGTTTCGTTGCATCTTGTAGGTTCTTTGCCAAGTTCGCTAAATATTTAACAGAAGCTAATCATTAGGTTCCAAGTTTCTCTTTCCTTCTTCAAAGTTTCACATTATTCATTTCCTCTTCTTGTACTCTTTTTCTCCATTCTGGTACTAATTTCTCCAAAACACAGAGAAATAATTATGGCGATAGTCCATCCTCCTGCTTCACGCCTGTTTTAATTTCGAAAGCTATTGTTATTTCACTTTAGCTTTGTTAATTGTATTTGTCAAAAATTGATTAATGATTGACATTGTTTTATTGTCAGCTGCGGTTTTTTCTCGGACAGTGAATAATACTGTTACTGATTCACATTTCATGAGGTATGTAAAAGGAGGAGTACGCAGTAGTTACTGTACTGGAATCGTAATAAACCTTGTTACAGTCTCATGATTTATCTTTCACGTTATTGCCGATTCCGACGCGATGGAAGTATCATAAGAAAATTCATATGAAAACAGCGTGTAATAAAAGTTAGAACGCAGTGTTTATAGAGTCATAGGCACAGTTTTCACCGTCAGAAGGTGAAAACTGGTTTTCTTTCAGTACCATAAAATATTACGCCTTTTACAACTAGAACGTTCCCCTTGCACCTCCAGCAGCGCCCGCTATAACAGTGTGAAGTTTCTGCAACGTCCAATCGATATGGCTTGCAGTAAATGCTTGAATAGGACCCAATCAGCGATGTCCAGCTGCGGCTCCACTCGGATGGCGGCAATAGCCACGGCGGCAAGGCTATTGTCAGCGTTACTGTTGTCCTTTCCCCTCCGCCTGCGGCCTATTCCACGCCGCATTCAACGTATGGGCGCCGTCTCTGAGAGATCAGTATCCACTGTCAGCTATGTTTCACACTAAGTGAATGTGGGCGTGGTTTTAGAAAGAGTCTACATCTACAACTACATCCACACTCCTCAAGCCATCATAAGGAGTGTAGTGGAGAGTACTTCCGAGACGGCTGTCGTTTCCCCCTTATTCTTGTTCCAGTACCGAATGGCGAGCGGACAGAACGATTATAGATAACCCTTCGTGTAACGCTGAATCTCTGTAATTTTACCTTCATGGCTTTTCGTGGGAAGTGTATAAGAAGACTCACTACGTTACTCTACTTTTCTAGGAATGCACACTCTCGAATTTTCAACGGTAAACGACTACGTGATACACAGCGCCCCTCTTTAGGCGTCTGCCACCTGAGTTTGATGAACATCTCTGTGACGGTTTCGCACTTACCAGATGAAACCGTGACGAAACGCATTGCTCTTCTTTCGAGCTTCTCTAATTCGTCAACCAATGCTACTCGGTAAGAGTCGCAGATTAAGAGGCAATATTCAAGTTTCAGTGGAAGGAGGGTTTTGTGAGATACATCGTTCGAGGATGGACTACACTTCTTGAGAATTCTTCCAGTCAAACTCAGTCTGGCATCTTCCTAATCTACAGTTAATTTTATGTGAGCACTTTACTTTAAATCACCCTATACGCATACTTCGAAACTGTTACTGAACCGACTACTTCTTGTCACTGTTCATCAATCGTGGATTCATACAGTTACGGTCTGTTTATGCTCAGTACATCTGTTTTTGTTGAGGATCAACTGCCAATCCCTGCACGAAGCATAAATGTTGCGGAGATTTTACCGCATTTTATATGCGTGATAACTGATGGGCCGGTCGGTGTGGCCGAGCGGTTCTAGGCGCTTCAGTCTGGACCCGCGCGACCGCTACGGTCGCAGGTTCGAATCCTGCCTCGGGTATGGATGTGTGTGCTGTCCTTAGGTTAGTTAGGTTTAAGTAGTTCTAAGTTCTAGGGGACTGATGACATCAGATGTTAAGTCCCATAGTGCTCAGAGCCATTTGAACCATTTGATAACTGGTGATACAATTAAGGCAATGACAGCCAAAGATCCTTTCAGTGCAGAAGCACGCCACGCACGAAATCTTCCGGAAATCGGCGAGATGCCACGAGTAACGAGGCTAATGAGTAGGGGCACTACATCGCTAACGTATGGTATAAGCTGGGTCTGACAGGAGGTTGCTAGGGTAGTACGCGCTGTGGCGATGTGTGCGAATGTCGTAGTGGTCAGCGCATCTGCCTAGTAAGCAGGAGACCTGGCACAAAGTTTCAATTTGCCGCATATATGTAAATCAGTGCCCACTTGCAACTAAAGTCTTTAATTCCTTTGTGTTGTCAACAATTTTCTAGCGTCGCAACGTCTCTGTGTATAGCAGCAGCAGCAAGGAGTCTCTGCAACATCAGATGTTATCCACTGAGTCATTTGTGGATGTTCTGAACACTAACGGTCCTACAACATTGCCTTACAAGCGCGTATCCAGCGGGGATGGGGGTGGGAGGGGAGGGTGGGGTGCCGCTCCTACCTATATGAAAAAAAATCTCAAAGCGAACTCGTATCCTCCCCTGCCAAAGAGACAGACCTATGAAATCAGTATTAGTTTGAGAGCTTCAAGAAATCTAGAACATGTAATGTACATTTTATACTATCAATCGTACCTGAAGCAGGATTAAAACTGTGTGCCAGACAGGGGACTCGAACCCCAAAGTCTGTTGTAGAGTGACAATTCATTCTGGGTACCTAGACCTGTTTGTTCTGAAATCTCAACACTATTTCGTCAATCACTGTGATACTAATAGGAGCTCAGGTCCTGGGTACACTCTCGTCCCTTTGGAATTCTAGTTTTTGGTCTGAAGAATTTCTTCCCTGAAGAAAGAAATGATGCGTTCTGCTTGCGAGGAACGCTTCAGTCTACTCACTAGTGGCTCAAATGGCTCTGAGCACTATGGGACTCAACTGCTGTGGTTATGTCCCCTAGAACTTAGAACTACTTAAACCTGACTAACCTAAGGACATCATACACATCCATGCCCGAGGCAGGATTCGAACCTGCGACCGTAGCAGTCGCACGGCTCCGGACTTCGCGCCTAGAACCGCGAGACCACCGCGGCCTTCCTACTCACTAGTGGTTTTTGAAATAACTTATGATTGATTCCTTCCGAAACACTTGTTGTAGAGAGGTAGTGAGTGCTGTGTTTGTAATGCCACTGATACCTTTCGGCCACTAAACTGTGTCGGAGAAAGATGGATAAAGCACTACAAAAATATCATGAAAATGAACTTTTGATTTGTATCGTTATTAAGTGATATATTGAGATATCTACCGTTTTTCCTCTAAAGAATTAATAGGAAATATGTTAGTCGATACGATTTTGTGATCCGAAGACAAATTACTTTTGGATAAAAGATGAGCCAGAGACAAATATTTGTAAAATGACGCTTTTCCAGCGTCAGCCACGATTATTTTCCGATATTTATTTGCACGATGGAATGCGGCAGCTTGCTGCCGTCACAGGTGCCTTTTTGTTGTTCATACAATTCTAAATTAAAAATTTCCCTTAAGTTAGGAAAGATTTTTTTCTCGGTGTACCAGTGAGGTTATGATCCAAAATGTTGCATATAATCGCACCAGTCAACTTAACCTGAGCAGTGTACCATTTCTCTTCGATTTGCTTCTCATTGATCTGTAGTACGGCTGCTACCGACGATGAGCATTATTTCCAGGTGTCTTTTAGAGGTAACTCTGGGTTCTTTTCAATACAATTTAGCTGGCAAATGAGTGATTTAGTTGGGGTCCGGAAGTATTGTTTTCCCCACAATCATTTGGCGTAATTTATAGCTTTTTTCCCTTCACAGCAGGAAAGCATTAAAATCCATGTTGGCTAAAGGAAAATTGTTTGCTTTGAACAAATATTTCAAATCGTTTCGGTATTATTAGATTGAATTAAAAGGCACACTAAAACAAACTTAAGTCGTAATTGTGTGTGTTATAGGCTCGTCAGCATACACATACAAAAGACCAGAACCATAACTACGAAAAATAAGCAACTGTGAGCCTTACTGCAACTGCTGTTGCAGCCCGGTATACTATCACAGCTTCACAATGATGAAAAAAGTTGTTCTAACCAAAGCAGCCTCTGATTTACGCAGGATGAATCAGAAGTCATCCGCTTCACAACTGCAGTAAACAATGTACCAGCCACTAAAGTGAGGAGAAGAATAGCGAACTTTTACTCTATGTAGTAGTTTGCTAAGTGTAAGAAGTAATGTAATATTACAACGCAGAAATTGTGAAAGAAATTCACATAAATATATTTATTTAAATTCGTTATTGCGTGAAAATATCGAGGTTTTAAAAAGTGGACCGGCATTTTACATTCATATTACAGAAATAAAATTTCAGATTGTTATACTTGCATTAGAAGTAGAAGTGAATCCAGAAATCATTTCTCTAGTGGTATGCACAAGATACACTTCTAAATTTTTATTCTTTCGTGCTTGTCTCTCCGGCTATTAAAGCCTTCAAAATGAAACGTCGTTACCTTGTTTCAAATATAAGACATACGCGAAATCCTGAAGTTGTTTTAAAATGAAATACATACCTGATATGAGCAAATCTAATAAACTATTCTTCAAGAATTTGATTAAAAATGTCAATGTTGATTACATTTTGACTTGTCCTTGTGTAAAATCTGTTGTTATCTTACGCTATGTACCTTACCGGATTTGCGTATAAGTTCCTCCTCCACTTACCTACCTTACACAGTGTAAGTCAGTCAGTATAAGTACTGCAAAAATAAATTTGCAGAATAATACACTTTGTTTTATTTCAGTTTTTTTACTGGCTGTTTTCGCGTAGACATTTAGCTCATTTAGTTTTGGAAACTTGGCAACACTCATTGTTTCAGTGAACAGTGCACTGTTTGTCTTCTTAGGATACGGAGTATGGAGACGAAGTGTGTTGTCGCGTTGATGACGTGGAAGTAGATATAACAGATATACTTAACAGGGAACAAATTATACGATATAAAGAGTAATTTAAACAGAATGTTATCTTGAGTTGATTATTATAGACAACTGGAAGAACTATCGCTGGTAACGGGCCTATTTGTATGAAAGGTAGAAACATGATTTCAACAATGTGCGTGTGAGAGTCAAAATCATAGCGACTGATACTGATAATAATTAAAAATTAAAATCCCTCACTGCGTTTTTCTGTCTGCATGTGAAGGATAGTCTTAGGAGGTACTGCAAGGATTCTGATACGGTTTTCAGGAATATGCAGACTGATTCATGAGGAAGATAGTGTATATAATTTATTACCGCCATGCCAGGCAAATGAAACAAAAGGAAACAAAAGAAAACTTCGGAGTAGGAATTAAAATCCATGGAGAAGAAATAAAAACTTTGAGGTTCGGCGATGACATTGTAATTCTGTCAGAGACAGCAAGGGACCTGGAAGAGCACCTGAACGGAATGGACAGTGTCTTGAAAGGAGGATATAAGATGAACATCAACAAAAGCAAAACGAGGATAATGGAATGTAGTCGAATTAAATCGGGTGGTGCTCCCGGAATTAGATTAGGAAAAGAGACACTTAAAGTAGTGAAGGAGTTTTGCTTTTTGGGAAGCAAAATAACTGACGATGGTCGAAGTAGAGAAGAGTTGATACTGGCAATGTCAAGAAAGCGTTTCTGAAGAAGAGAAATTTGTTAACAACGAGTATAGATCTAAGTGTCAGGAAGTCGTTTCTAAAAGTATTTGTATGGAGTGTAACCATGTATGGAAGTGAAACGTGGACGATAAATAGTTTGGACAAGAACAGAATAGAAGCTTTCGAAATGTGGTGCTACAGAAGAATGCTGAAGATCAGATGGGTAGATCACATAAGTAGTGAGGACGTGATGAATAGAATTGAGAAGAAGAGAAATTTGTGGCACAACTTGACTAGAAGAAGGGATCGATTGGTAGGACATGTTCTGAGGCATCAAGGGATCACCAATTTAGTACTGGAGTGCAGCGTGGAGGGTAAAAATCGTAGAGGGAGACGAAGAGATGAAAACACTAAACAGATTCGGAAGGCTATAGGTTGCAGTAGGTACTGGGAGATGAAGAAGCTTGCACAGGATACAGTAGCATGGAGAGCTGCATCAAACCAGTCTCTGGACTGAAGACCACAACAACAACAATGCCAGGCAAGTTGTGCGGCCGTAGCTAATTATTGCTAGATATGCGAAGCCTGGCCAGGTCTCTAGTTTGACAGTAAATTTCAAAGTGCCATCAAACTTGAACTCTTTTCGACATTACCTCAGTCATTAAGAGTTGGTATAATGAATAAAACTAGGGTCGTGTTGGTTGTGGACACGTGGTCATTTTTAAGAGCGAATACAACCAAAGGACGTGAGCTCTAGTACTAATTAACCAGCCCAATTACCGAAAATTAATTACTTTGTAATAATTTATTAGTATAGGTCTTAAATACATAGTCATCGAAAAGTATTTCGGAACATAGCCTCACTGGTAGACACAGCAAAAGTTCTTCAAGATGATGGCAGCATGTTGCCGAAACTCTTCGTATCAGTAAATTGTAATAAAGTAAATGTAAGTGGAGCTGAAAGAGGGCTAGTTTATCAGTTTGGTAATACAGTCGTATATCTCAACTAGTTCAATGCAACTTGGATAAGTATAACAAGAGAAAATATCTCTTGAACAGCATCTTCCCACAGATTTGGTGCACACTGTTCGGCGCAATATGTGTCACAAATTCCTACGGTCATCTTCGTATTGCAATTTGTGTTAAATTCTCCTAAATAACTAGAGTACTGCGCAGTCCAAATCAAGAATTCGCGTATTATGTGAGAATCTTCCTGGCAGCTGTCTTTCTCTCGTTACAGTTCTTTTCACTTTCAAAAACTAAGACTTATTTATTCTCTGACTTTCTGAACAAAGCAGAGTGGGAAACTCGCTCTTCGTTTTCTACTCGTTACTTAGAGGCAAGATTATTTGATTAATAATGTACGTTCTGTTCGCGAGACTGCAGTCGGCAATTTATGCCTCAGCAACGTCGGTTCTGGTATAGGAGCAGAACACGCTAGCCCTAATTATGTGTTTACGGAGGTCGATGAAGAGCCATGTTTACATTTCCAGTGAGAAACTATCTCTGATTAAAGTATGACAAAGGGATAATACATCGTAACAATGAAATATTGCCAACAAGCAGACACTTCACTGCCAAAGGAGACCACCGCGAGTGCGTGCGAGAGCGGTGTGTATGTGAATAATCAGAGACCAGAAAATGTTTCCATTTTTCATATTTAATAAGGAGTTTCAGTGGAAACCTTCACCCTAAAACATACAGAAGCAGGTATAAAGCACTAGCAACGAAACAGTGGAGTTACTAACTGCATTAAAGAGTTGCGGGTAATACCTCTCGGAAATAGGTGTTATTGATTCTTCTAACAAAGTATGTGTTAGGATCCTTTATATTTGCGTGAAAGTCCACAACTCTTCACAGAACGTGGGGTTCGAAGGCCTGTCTGCTCTGTAAAGTAAGATACTTGTTGATCTGTGAAATCTTTGCGGAACGAGCACAATGCTGGTGCAAGCGCAAGTGTTTCGGAACACGCCGTTCATCGTACATTCTTGAACATGGAGCTCAGCAGCAGACCACCCCATTAGTTCACATGTTGACCCCACGACATCTTCAATTACGATTGCAGTGGGCACGGGTCCGTCGGGATTCGACTGTCGATCGATGGAAACGTGTCGGCTCTTCCTGTTAATAACATTTTTGCTACACTAGGTCGATGGTCGTCTCCACATACGCCGTCATCGAGGTGAACGGCGGCTCGAAACGTGCAGCGCGCCATGGACGCTGGCTGGTGGGAGCAGTAAATATTATGCTACTGGAGAAATTCTCCTGTGCTTGTAGTGGAGCTGTGGTAGTAATTGAAGACACTCTGTCAGCAGCGAACCGCCAGCATCCCTTCATGTTTCGTGTCTTCCCCTACGACGATGTCATCTTTCAGCAGTATAATTGTCCGTGTCTCGAACCGTGCTACAGTGCTTTAAGGAGCATTATAGTGCACTCACGTTGATGTCTCGACGACCAAATTCGCTTGATGTAAATCCTATGGAACCCATTTTGGTCGCTATCGGGTGCCAACACCGGGTACACAAATAAACGGCCCGTTATTTATGCGAAATACATAATCTGTGCTTAGACATGTAATGCCACATACCTCCACAAACCTACCACCAAACTGTCGGATTCCTAATTCACAGTATCAGTGATGTGGTTCGTTTCAAAGATGGACAAACAAGCTATTAACCAGGATGTCATAATGGTTTGGCCTACCAGTGTGTGTGTGTGTGTGTGTGTGTGTGTGTGTGTGTGTGTGTGTGTCTCTGTGTAAGAAAATATTAATGGAAATAATGAAGTAGAGAAGTTATCTAGATTACACACACCTCACATCGTCACTCAAAGAAATTTAGGAATATGTAACGGACGAGGAACTAGCAGATTACATACGATTGAGAACGCTAGGGCTACAGTTTGCCCCGTGAAAAAATTTATTTCGGAGATACCATTCCGAGAAGTCGCCGTAGTTGTGAATGATTCGCCATTTAGTGGTGGCCTCACGGTTTTGTTAAAACAAAGGTCGACAGATATCAAACATACATCTAACTTAAATATTTGTACTAACAGCAGTGCTCAAGTATCATCGTACGCTACAGTCAAATAGATGTGAAACAATTATGTCAACCTGGAGTGAATGATACAAAGAAAATAAAATTAATTAGATAATTAAAACAAAGTACGCATATAATTCTAATGATCTCCCCACTCGCTGACGTAAGAGTGCGTCATTTTCAAAACAGCACAGAGAATCCTTTTGAGACGAATGAAACAAATTTCTTGGGAATTAATGAGTCATGTAAACCTTAATATGAGTTATGAAAAGGACCAGGCATAGGCGATGTACTGAAAAAGCACCTATAATAGATAGAGAAATGCTTCTTATTGCAGCAGACAAAAGTTTATGTCATAAGAGAAAAGAGAGACGAAAAGCAACCAATAACTTTCCTAGTACTGAACGTGAAGGATATAAGAAACTAACAAAACTTTGTGCTGTTCAAGAGGCATTGTTGGAGCCCTGCGATACAGTGCAATTATGTCACCATGTAAATAAACCACCATAACGGCGCTGCAATCTTCTCCGATGTACTTAACATCCCATCGACAGCGAGTTCATTAGACTCGTCGCAAAATGTAGGATAGGACAAGGTCAGGGAGGAATATAGGACTTAAACTCACCCCAAGCAATGTAGGAAAACCACGGTAAATCGAAACCTGGAAGTTCGGACGTGTATTTCAGTACCGCTCGACCTAGATCATGTGGATCCTATAAATAACTACATTGAAATACTGAACGATCAAAGATGCCCGTTGCTTCACACACGCACACACACACACACACGCACGCACACACGCACGCACACACGCACGCACACACGCACGCACACACACACGCACACACACACGCACACACACACGCACACACGCACGCACGCACGCACGCACGCACGCACACACGCACGCACGCACGCACGCACACACGCACGCACACACACACGCACACACACACGCACACACACACGCACACACACACTCGAAAGCTGTCCTCCTCAGTTATCTCTGCATTTTGTGTATGCACGATACTTGCGGCCACTGACCTGTAGTAAAATGTCCCATACGTTTAGCAGGTAACGGGCGTCTTATCTCCGTATGCGCACCTTAATTGCAGTTCTTGTGCTCCACGTCCCGCAATCTCCCCGCCTGCTTATCTCTACCAAGCCGCGCAGCCTATCTTCAGCTACTACCTCTACTATCACTGCGTTTTTCCTGGCGGTGCAGAGGAAGGCTCCTCTCCTTCGTATGCTTACACTCAATGTGTGCACTCCCGAGGCTACCAACATGTGACATCCGTGGTGTAGAACTGCAAGCCGCCAGTAAGCTTAAGAGCGCTTCCCTCCAGTCTGTGAATCAAGTGCAACCGCAGATCAACATATGCGTGCTAGCGAAGTTACTGTTTCAGACAGCTGCTGTATTCCTGGCAATGAGTCCTTTTACTAGGTAGCTGAGTGTGGCGATAATGTAGGGACCCAGTCACTGCCTTAAGTCTTAGCGTAGCTTTATGGCCTCTATCTTCCTTCTATGTTTAGTTTATTGTGCCAAGTGTGTTACTGTATAGTGTGATGAGTTCTGAGGAAGTTTCCAGCGTGCATTATTACTTTCTGCATGTTCAATACTGTCTGACAGGAAAAGGTGAAGCATCCAGAAGCGAAGGATAAAATGAAATCAAACACCACGATTTGACAGGGTATGTGATGCTATTTTAGTGAGTACAATATCGACTCAAATTCACAAAGAGCTTAGCGATATGAGTCCATTTATCGGTGTGACGTTGCACCAGATGTAGTCTGGATATATGCAGAGATTCGATTGGAAAGGGTGTCATAAAGCCCTCCTGAGGCAATATGGTCCACATCTGTGCAACTGGTATTTGATATCCTGGATACTGGCACTTGGATGGGGTTGATGTATGGGCCTGTCGCACACATTTACTATGTGGGACAGACCTAGGGATCTCGCTGGCCATAGGAGAACCTCAACAGTTCAGATAGTTCATAGAGAACGTACGATGTGTGGACCAGCATTGTCTTGCTGAGGAATGACACCACGATGGTGTGGCATGAGGGTTGACACCTGAGGGCACAAGATGTCCTACGTACTTTATGACCTCAGTGACCAGCAGCCATGACCTGAAGTCATACCAGATGACTCTCTACACAATACAACAAAAACTTTTGGAAGTATGGGACCTCTTTCCAGGTCGGCACCATACTCGCCGAACTCTACAGCTGTTGATAAAATATCGATATATTGATGTTTCCTCCACAAGATTTCATATATACGAGGGTTGTCCAGAATGTAAGTTCCGATCGGTCGCTAAATGGGAACCACAGTGAAAATAAGAAACATTTTATTTGCAAGAGTTAGCTACACTTTCCAGATACTTCTCTACATAGTCGCCGCGTTATACCAAATTTACAACACCAGGCAGCCGCCTGTGCTGGTCTATATCGCGCACGCGCAGCCTCGTCGAAGTGTTGTCTTCGTATCCAGCGTTTCATATCAACAGATATGATACTCAGGACGAGCCAATTATGACTGTGATGTGGGTGATCGAACACTTCCCATCGAAAAGGCGTCTTCACTGCCCCTGCAGAGTGCGGCTGAGAATTGCTATGAAGAAGGAAGTGCGTGGAGTTGTTTTAGGTGGGCTGCATTCATTAAGGGGAAGCCTCTCAGCGGGCCCTCCTAGTTGGCGGGAGACATCGTTGTTCTAGGCACCTTTACTCTCTCACAGTGCTCTCACAACTGAAAAGAGCGCCTTGATGCCATCGATGGTCATACTAGAGACACTACCCAACACATCTGTGCAAAGCTTCATCCGGTTTTCAATGTGGTGTCCATTTCGCGACCGATCGGAACTTACTTTCTGGACAGCCCTCGTATATATCGGCGATACTTCAACCCCCGACATATCGAAATCAAAACGGCAATATCGATTGACGATACTCTGATTTTATATTATATTTTTTCATAATTTTCGGAAAATATTTGAAGTTGTTCTTTTGAAACTGTGATAGGACATAATTTTACTTTCACTGTGTGAAGGAGTCTTACTACTTCCTGAACTTTCATCACGTCCAATCTTTGACTGTGTGAAGCAAATGTATGTGGCACAGGAGAAAAACTCCGGTTACAGTTGGAAGGGGGGGGGGGGGAGGGAGGCTGGCGGTGTGAATGGAATAACAAGATTTCCTGTGTGACGAAACAGCACATCAGTTGATTTAAAAATTTTTAACACAATTAGCGTGCTATATCTTCACAATGACATTCTTCAAAAACAGCTGCTGAAAATGATGAAACAAAAATCTAAATGACAAGATTGGTCATCGCTGTGGGCGGAGAAGTGTGATGGGAAATGCTGACCTAATCGGCGCTCCGCGCTACCATCAGAAACTGCAACTTTAGCTTCACCACGCAATTTTGACGATACAACTGCTAGATGGCTGGGGTTTGCAGAAATGAAAAAAAAAAGAACAGGGAAGTCGACATGAAGTGTTCCGGAAAAATCTGATATAAGACGAAACCGAATGATGGACCTATCAGACAACTTTTATTGTGTCACTTACATTCAGCTACCATTGTTAACAAAGTGATTATCACTAAGAGTGAATGTGCACCATTTTCCTTTAAATTCTTGCTGTAAGGCGGATAGGCAGGCTGCTAACTTTTTTATTTACAGAATATCTAATAATAAATAAATATAGACGACATTCTTACAGACAGGTACGTCGCTATTTTTACCACCAATACTAGTTTTTTTCTGTATATGGAGACCCGATGATCATATTGTCTTAAATGTCTATATATAGGATTCCCTATATTATTTAAAAATATCAACACTCCTACTGTACACAGTGCGACGCCATTCATCAGCAGACCGTGCCCCCAGCGGGCGGTGTGGCGGAGCTGTTCTAGGCGCTTCAGTATGGAACCGCGCGACCGCTACGGTCGCAGGTTCGAATCCTGCCTCGGACATGGATGTGTGTGATGTCCTTAGGTTAGTTAGGTTTAAGTAGTTCTAAGTTCTAGGGGACTGATGACCTCAGCTATTAAGTCCCATAGTGCTCAGAGCCATTCGAACCATTTTGAACCGTGCCCCCAGTCGCGGCAACACTCCAACCGCAGCCGTTTGTGTTGTGCTGTTACTGCCAGCGTATGCATGGAACGTTGATTCCTTAGTCTGTCTGCTGCTGGTCTCCAACCAGTGCTGTGGGACGACGCATAATGTTGCAGGTAATCCATTACTTGTCCTCAGATGGCAGGCGCTGATGTGAAAGGGCTGCGATGTGCTTTGCACGCAAAACGACGATCCTCCCATGTTGTAGTCACTCGTGGTCGACTAGAACCATGACGGCGACTATGCCTCACGTTCTCATACAGTACAACATCAGGCAACTGCTATAACTGAATGTCCCACAAACGTGAAAATTGCCCGATTCGACCATCCGGCCAATTGGAGACTCATAATGAATCCTCTGTCGAACTCTTGCAGATGCTGATATCGTTGTCTGACTCAAGTAAGCGTCAACTCCGTGTTCTTCAGAGTGTTCGTGCCCTGTCTTCTAGGTCTGGAAACAACACCAAACTTGCACCACGCTAACACTCACTGGTGGCCGTTTTACCAGTCACAGAGGAAGGCGTCTCCAACCATTTAAATATCCGCCTATGGCGTGCATGTGTACAAATTTACGTGAAAACCCGACCATGTCTTCTGGATGATTTACTTTTTTTGTTGGGCATAAAGTTGAAAATGACAGTTATATGCTGAGGGGAATTTCTATTCCGCGCATAAGCCTATCACTCTCTAATGGATTAGACGCCTATGAGGCGGCAGATACTATCCCATCAGCAGCTTCCTACGACATTGTATCTGCATGAAAATAGCTTATTCCCACTTTAAACCACTGAAAACGCTCTTCAAGGTCAAAGGAAACATTTTCGTTTTTTTTTACGTATACAGAGCGATGCTTATAACTCTTTAAAGTATCTTGTCATTAATATTTGAAAGCTGTTATAGCCGGCTATGCTCAGATCTTCTGAAACTATCCTGAATTACTCCATCACAGTCTTGTCGATGATATACTAAATAGGAAAGGTGCATGAAGGCATGAATCGATACTTCTAAAGAGCTCGCTCTTTACCAACTCCACATGTATAGTCCCCTTTTCTTGTCCCAAATTTTACTTTCTAATCGTAACGGAACAGTAGCTGCATCTATGTTGACCGTCTGGTACACCTTAGTATCAGAAGCAGACGTGCATATTGAATCGGTAGTACCTTGTGTCTAGCCTACCTGTTTATTTTTTTCCTTATTCATTTTGCATCTCCCACAGTGATTTCCTGGTCCACCACTCCCTATCCTATCTATCCATCTCTCTCTCTCTCTCTCTCTCTCTCTCTCTCTCTCTCTCTCTCTTACTCTATCTGCCTCTCATACACTCACTCATTCACTGTCTCACTCTCCCTCTCACATCCCCCTCCCTTTCGTCACCTTGGTCGGTACCTGAAGTGAACTAGGGTTTAGTATTTCACACACACACACACACACACACACACACACACAAGGGGAGGGAGAGCGAGAGAAAGTGAGTGAGTGAGAGAGAGAGAGAGAGAGAGAGAGAGAGAGAGAGAGAGAGAGAGAGAGGAGGGAGGGGGATGTGAGAGGGAGAGTGAGTCAGTGAATGAGTGAGTGTATGAGAGGCATATAGAGTAAGAGAGAGAGAGAGAGAGAGAGAGAGAGAGAGATGGATAGATAGGATAGGGAGTGGTGGACCAGGAAATCACTGTGGGAGATGCAAAATGAATAAGGAAAAAAATAAACAGGTAGGCTAGACACAAGGTACTACCGATTCAATATGCACGTCTGTTTCTGATACTAAGGTGTACCAGACGGTCAACATAGATGCAGCTACTGTTCCGTTACGATTAGAAAGTAAAATTTGAGACAAGAAAAGGGGACTATACATGTGGAGTTGGTAAAGAGCGAGCTCTTTAGAAGTATCGATTCATGCCTTCATGCACCTTTCCTATTTAGTATATCATCGACAAAGCCATTGGAGTCGCCTTTGGGAGAGTCAGGGCCGAAGTCTTCTTCCGGCCACGCATGTTTAGGTTTTTCTTAATCACTTCAGGTAAACCCTCTATGGGTTCTTTAAAGGCGGTCCTTTCTTTTACTTCTCCATTCTCGTCCGACCCGAACTGGTGTTCCATCTGTAATGATCTCGTCATTTGGGAATGTCAAACACTAATCTTTGTTCGTGTTCCTCTTCCTTGTGGTCATAACTCTTTTGACTAGACTGATTCAGTCATGAATGTTTCAGTTTTGAGGTAACCATTAGTTCTTTACATGCGTATTAATACTATAACCAGCTTCTCTCGTACTCTAATCTTCATGTGTTCCTACAATTTTTCATCTCTAGCGCTACTTGCCGTGCCACTCTAACCATTCCAAAATTTGGTGAACACACTGTCAATAAATTGTCACTTACGGTATATTTATAATTTTTACTGTTTGGACCGTGTGACTGCAACTGAATGAAACAAATTTTCGTGCCACTCAGTTGTAGTCAGAAGGTCCAAAAAATAAAAATTATCGATAAACCGTAATACTACACGCAACTGAGGAAGACAGGACTGTAAAAGTTGAAGATGTTAGCTTGTCGCTTCTTTTGATCAGTCATATTTTCTCGCTAAATCATCTCTAAAATTCCTTCTCTTGCTCTCACTGTTCCTCTCCCCGCCGCTGAAAATGCACTGACAAAATCATCGAAATTTAGTCGCTTTTTCCAAAGAAGGAAAGGCACAGACAGTTGAGAGACTCAATCGAAGAATACAGCTGAGTCCTAGTTTGTATTAAGTTCTGTATGTCTCCATAAATGCAAAGGAGAACATTTTAATCTAATTAAGTTAGACTATGCAGAGGATGTAAAAGTTCTACAAACACGTCACCAAGGCAACAGTTTGCATGCAACGTGCATGAATTCATGCGCGTTTAATGCTTCCAACGTTTTATTGTGAAGCAATAACTCTGTTATGTTCTAGCGCGTTTAGTTGCTCAAGTGGCATATAAAACGTTACAGTACGGCATTTTATGGGATGCTTCACAGCAAACAGCTCATATTTTTGCTAATATTACCAGTGACGTGTACCAGCGATGGCTTCTACACAACGGCGAAAAGGGGTTGTTCGTGTTGCAGGAAAGACATATTTATTCGGTTCGTCGATGGAACTTTGCAGCTGTTGCTCGCAGCAAAATAATACAACAACAAAAAAAGTTCAAATGTGTGCAAAATCGTATGGGACTTAACTGTTAAGGTCATCAGTTCCTAAGCTTACACACTACGTAATCTAAATTATCCTCAGAACAAACACACACACCCATGCCCGAGGGAGGACTCGAACCTCCACCGGGACCAGCCTCACCGTCCATGACTGCAGCGCCCTAGACCGCTCGGCTAATGCCGCGCGGCAAAATAATACAACACTTTCAACAGCAAATCACCTGACAATATATGTTTAATCACTCGACTATGATAGTTGTAATTGAATTCAAAGATGTCCGGTTTATCTAAATCCTGTTATATCGTCTAAGTCACGAAAATTACCAAAATACATGTTTGCCTAAACTGAGATTCAGTCTAAGGGGCATTTTTACATTTTAATGTCATCGACTGTACCAAAAATTTCGCTATATACTTGATTGACATTATCTTGACACCATATACTTGCTTGCTGCTGTTTATATACTGTAAGGTGGCTATAATTTTGCACCTTACAAGCACTCATCGACATACTTTGCCGTGATCTACAACCACAATTAGGTATTATTTGATAGGTTGTACATCGTATATATGAATATTTAAATAAGACTAATATTGTCACATACGCCTTGTAAATAATTTTTAACGCTTTTGAATGAAAGGTGACGGAGTGTCTTTATTATCAAAACGGCGTAATGAATGATTGCCTATACTAGTAGAGGTTGGAACGCCAGTGGAGATGAAACGGCTCGCAGAACTCAAGCCCTGGGTGGAAAAAGACGGCACAGGTGTTGGTCCTGCCTGACAGAGGAAGTGCCAAACGGACAGTTTGGACACAATACAGCGCGGTTGGCCGGTATTGTAGGTAGGCCAGAAGGATAACCGGGACCTCTGCAAATATTGGACGCACCTGAGGGGAACGAGACAGCGTCACCTCGGAAATCATGCAGGCTGGGTTATTTCCAAGGATTTTACTAAGAATCATACCATTTTATGTGTATAGCTATTTCCTCGCAAACTTTCCGCGATGAATGACAAAAGGCTTAAATACAGTTGGTCTGCGTTCGGAAGATCTGTAGAGTGAGAGAGAATATTCCGTGGTTTTGTGAAGATGATTCGGCTTCTGCAGTTGCGAGGGAGGGAAGCCGAGTCTTGTTGGGAAGCCAACGGTCGAGAGGAAGAGGTCTTCCGTTTTTGAGCACCCGTGTGTGACGGCCGCTCTATCAGCTTTGTTGGTGCAGGCGGACTTGCTGTCTTTGCTCTGAGGAAATTTAATAATTAGGACGGTTAGGCATTGTACTGTTGCGAACTTACACGATTCTGGACTTCGCCTCTGGGTTGGAAGTCGTCGTTGAGTACGCAGCGTTCAGTGATTGAGAGCACTTCTTCTGCCTATACTTACGTTGCGACCTTATTTGAACTCCGTCTTTGTGGCTGACGTTTCTCGTCTGTAGAACACAGAGAGGAGAAGACAGTATTAGAGTATATTAGTCAGAGGACTGCCTTTTGCCGTCCTAGTGTTTGAAAGAGTTTTATTTTGTGGCTGGAGTTCTTCCATCGTCGGCCGCGCGGGATTCGCCGAGCGGTCTAGGGCGCTGCAGTCATGGACTGTGTGGCTGGTCCCGGCGGAGGTTCTAGTCCTCCCTCGGGTATGCGTGTGTGTGTTTGTCCTTAGGTTAATTTAGGTTAAGTAGTGTGTAAGCTTAGGAACTGATGATCTTAGCAGTTAAGTCCCATAAGATTTCACACACATTTGAACATTTTTCTTCCATCGTCGCAGATTGTACGAGAACCATCAGTCCGACGAACCGGACGCAGTACACACGGTGATATTGCTTATTTCTTCTGCTTATTAGGGCTATAAAGCTAAACAGCTGTGATCACGCTACTTTATTTCCACTGAGGTTCCACACCAACGTAGATAATCTTTGAAAGTAGTGTCTTCTAGTGTTGGTACGTAGATGATGTCAGTCATTTCGCGTTATTTAAGTTAGATCGCGTGCCATAAAAAGGAGCAGACTTGGGTAATTCATCAGAAATTTTTAGTCAGGAAATATAGACAATTGGAATATAAAGGGTTGTTTCTTAATCTACAACAGATGTATAATAAGAAACAACGTTTATCATGTAGTATTATTAGTCGCCTTAATCATTCATTTATGTTGAGGTTGTAATTTATATGTTAAAGAGCATTAAGAGATCCTAAGATCTGCTTCAGGGGGTAGTCAGATAGGACTAAATCATCATTTTAGCGTTCAATATTTTCCGTTGCGCACATGCATTTTACACCCTCATGGAGTAGCATCTTGGAATAGAAGTAGTAGCTGTAGTGCCGGCCGTGGTGGCCCAGCGGTTATAGGCGCTTCATTGAGGAACCGCGCGACTGCTATGGTCGCAGCTTCGAATCCTGCCTCGAGCATTGACGTGTGTGATGTCCTTAGGTTAGTTAGGTTTAAGTAGTTCTAAGTTCTAGGGGACTGATGACCTTACATGATAAGTCCCATAGTGCTCAGAGCCATTTGAACCAAGCCAGTATCTGTAGTGGCTAAGAGCAACTCCATAATTCAGTGGCTCATAGTCACAGATCTCAGTAGTTTTGTTTCGTCTCTAAGGACCAAGCAAGATGAAGCAATGCTAACGCGCCAGACTCGCATTTGAATGGACAGCGTTTTAATTCCCTTTACGGCCATCCAGCTTTATGTTTCCATAAAAACCAGAACAATTTCTTCGAGTGGGACGCGTCCGAATTTCTTCCACACTGTTTCACAATGCCAAATTACGCTCCTCTCTAATGATCTCTTCATCGGCGAGTCGTTAATTCTTAATCTTCCTTCCTTCGTCAACAACAGCATGTTAAAGCTTAGCTATCCGTTTGTCTTTTCTGTATTCATAATGCCTACATAGGTGTCATAGGGGCCGAAGATGAAAACTAATGAGCGCACACAGTGATCGAGAAAGACCCCTGAATGTCCAGGTAGATAGAGTCAGGTGCAATTATTAACCGATTTAACCAGCCAGTTGTGATGACCGAAATAGTCTCAGCGTTGTGACATTTCTTACTATTACAGCGAAACAAAAAATGGTTCAAATGGCTCTGAGCACTATGGGACTTAACATCTGAGGTCATCAGTCGCCTAGAACTTAGAACTACTTAAACCTAACTAACCTAAGGACAACACACACATCCATGCCCGAGGCAGGAGTCGAACCTGCGACCGTAGAGGTCGCTCTGTTCCAGACTGAAGCGCCTAGAACCGCTCGGCCACACATGCCGGCTCAGCGAAACATCCATAGACAAAGTGAAAGGGTGTATATGATAAGGAGTGTCTGGTGCATAAAGAGATGTTATCACTTGCTGCCCAACGAATGACTTGTTCCGAAGAATACCATGAAAATCTTCATCAAGTCTCAGGAAAATGGAAACAAATGAACAGTATGTATGAATGAAGTAAAATGTGTGTTTCTTACATTTCAAATAATATGGGCACGTGAACCTTAACGGGGGCCACTCCATGGTTTCATTCTTGATATCTTCCTTGCATCTCCCAGCAGGATACCTGTCCCTATCACAAGACCAGAATCGTGCTGTACTGGTTTGAGGAGCATGGTAGTGAACTTCTGATGATGTTTCGACCAACAAATTCTACTGATATAACCCACTAGGATAGATCTGAAATGCCATGAGACGCCAGCTCGGCACCCATAACCACTGGACCGTAATTTACACGAACTGCGTGAGTGGTGCGTAACCATCTGGTGCCACATGCCTCCTAAAACATACCAAGGATTTGTCGGAAACATGATACGCAGAATCTCTGTTGCATTACTTCGGAAACGTGCGCCCTTTCCCTATTAAGCCGTTAATCATAATAATTTTCTCATATTTTTGGGCCATAGTCATGTAATAATGTGAGTCTTATTTCCACGATTTGACTGTACAATCTTCTTCATTTTATATTAAGCCTTAAGCCATCATTAAGTACAGCAATTTTGGTTATAATTAGACTTTGTTAAGTGTAGTAATTGTCAGGATCTGTTGAACTGGGCGTCCCAGCTTGTGGACGAAAGCAAAATCAAAAATGTATGACAGACGGGTAGCAAATATACTTTCCAGCCATAGAGCAATTGGCCCACAGAATCGACATCAATACAGTGGCTACATCTGGAGTGCACATGATCTGAAACCTTTCTGGTTGACTGGTCCACAATGTATTTTCGGACTGTGTTCACTAGTAACGACTATATCGATATTCATTCTGGGCTCTCTTGTATGGCTGGAAAATATATTTGCTACCTGTCTGTTCTACGTTTTTGTGATTTTGTACTTACCGACATGCTGGGACACTCAGTTCAATAGATCTTTACGATGACCTTACTTAAAGTGTAATTATACTTAACATTGTTGTATTTGATAATGGATTAAGGCCGAAATAATAATAATAAAAAATAAAGAAGTTTGTACTCACAAATGGCGGAAACATCATTCAGACAAATGTTCGTAACGTTTTGGCTCATCAGTGCATCAAAGTGCATATCATTGTTAGTAAAAAGAAAAAAAAGTCGTTTAAGAGAATCCTGTAAAAGGTCAGTATTTCGTAACATTTTTCACTTCTAAAGTGTACTATATTGGCAGCTCGTTCCACGTAATAATGATAAATTACAGTGGAATATGTACAATTTTAATTAATATTGTGTTTATACTGGTTGCTCCTGAGGAGGAAAGTTAGTTATTAGTATTTTATTAATGATCTCATTCATAAGTAGCCATATCACAGTCATCACAGTTGCTCAAGAAAGTTATAATTAAGCTTTACTTGTTTAATCAGAATCGGACGATGACTCTCCTTGTCCGCAGTCTCGATGATTCGAAGCCATCTGCAATCCTGTGTAAATAAAACTTTCTTGGTTTTCTTGCATTGCGTAGTCACTCGGGATACCTCAGATCAAGCGGAAAGTTTGCTTTGATAGAGTTTAATTATCCGATGAAATAATTGAGCTCTTGGATCTAATAATTGCAGGTTCGTTTCCAATTCATCGGAAGTTCCCTTCTGATTACCAACGAAACGACACCTCCGTGTAAATTTCCAATTAGAGAATACATATATAATGAAATTCCTTACACACCTTTGATGTAAATGCTCAGTATATATTTTCTTGAGTAGCATACAATACATTTTCAATCTCTTTCTTCCAGTAATCTCGATAGCAAAATTACAATTATTCAATGCGGCTATTCGGCACGGAGAAGATCCTAGAAGTCCCATCAACACACACCAGAGAGAATATTACAAAGAGTAATTATGCGCTCATGGAACAGTACACTACTGACCATTAAAATTGCTACACCACGAAGAAATGCAGATGATAAACGGGTATTCATGGGACAAATATACTACACTAGAACTGACATGTGATTACATTTTCACGCAATTTTGGTGCATAGATCCTGAGAAATCAGTACCCAGAACAACCACCTCTGGCCGTAATAACAGCCTTGATACGCCTCGTCATTGAGTCAGAGATTGGATGGCGTGTACAGGTACAGCTGCCCATGCAGCACCAACACGATACCACAGTTCATCAAGAGTAGTGACTGGCCTATTGTGACGCGCCAGTTGCTCGGCCACCATTGAACAGACGTTTTCAATTGGTGAGAGATCTGGCGAATGTGCTGGCCAGGGCAGCAGTCGAACATTTTCTGTATCCAGAAAGGCCCGTACAGAACCTGCAACATGCGGTCGTGCATTATCCTGCTGAAATGTAGGTTAAGCAGGGATCGAATGAAGGGTAGAGCCACGGGTCGTAACACATCTGAAATGTAACGTCCACTGTTCAAAGTGCCGTCAATGCGAACAAGAGGTGACCGAGACGTGTAACCAATGGCACCCCATACCATCAGGTTGGGTGATACGCCAGCATGGCGACGACGAATACACGCTTCCAATCTGCGTTCACCGCGATGTCGCCAAACACGGATGCGACCATCGTGATGCTGTAAACAGAACCTGGATGCATCCGAAGAGATGACGTTTTGCCATTCGTGCACCCAGGTTCGTCGTGCAGTAAACCATCGCCGGCGCTTATGTCTGTGATGCAGCGTCAAGAGTAACTGCAGCCACGCAGCCATGGTCTCCGAGCTGATAGTCCATGCTGCTGCAAACGTCGTCGAACTGTTCGTGCAGATGCTTGTTGTCTTGCAAACGTCCCCATCTGTTGACTCAGGGATCGAGACGCGGCTGCACGATCCATTACAGCCATGTGGATAAGATGCCTATCATCTCGTCTGCTAGTGATACGAGGCCGTTGGGATCCAGCACGGCGTTCCGTATTACCCTCCTGAACCCACCGGTTCCATATTCTGCCAACAGTCATTGGATCTCGACCAACGCGAGCAGCAATGTCGCGATACGATAAACCGCAATCACGTTAGACTACAATCCGGCCTTTATCAAAGCCGGAAACGTGATGGTACGGATTTCTTCTCCTTACCCGAGGCATCACAACAACGTTTCACCAGGCAACGCCTGTCCACTGCTGTTTGTGTATGAGAAATTGGTTGGAAACTTTCCTCGTGTCAGCACGTTGTAGGTGTCGCCACCGGCGCGAACCTTGTGTGAATGCTCTAATCATTTACATATCACAGCATCTTCTTCCTGTCGGTTAAATTTCGCGTCTGTAGCGTGTCATCTTCGTGGTGTAGCAATTTTAATGGCCAGTAGTGTAACAGTACTGTAGTACTTTGCGCATCGATTCTGTGAGTATATAGATGGTCAAGTAGGAAACGTAATCCACTCATAGAACTGTGCAGGGATAATTATTGAATATAAAGAGATGTTACATATGGATCACAGGAATGACTGTCGAACACTGGTTCCATCGTCAGGGCGTGGTCGGCACGGTTTCCAGTCCTGTCCAGTTCGGACTACCCTTAGTCTCCCACATTCGTAATTCACTACGCACTGCGGACGTCACCCGTGCAGGTTGCGCAGATTAACGTATACGGACGCGGTAATGCCGCAGACGTCGCCAGTGCCGCCCGGCGCGCTCTAATTGGTGGCCAGCAGAGCGTGGTCGCTGAGCAGGTCTAATCCCCGGCCGATCCCTCTGCCTCAGTGTCCGCGCCGCGCTCTTCATAACACAGACGCGTCCGCCCGCTCTCCGCCCCGAACTCCATCTTCGACGCCAATGGCGACGCCGACGGCAGACGCCAATAGCTGTGGGTCTATTCTGGGCGCGGCTTTTTGTCTCGGCCACACAGCCGGCTTACGGCCGGAAGCGTCCGACTTTTTCTCCCATTGTTCTTTTATGACAAAGACGGGGAGGCTTTTCTTTAAAAAGCATTTCTCATCCTTTTTTGTGGTGTGGAAGCGTCTGTCTCGTTGCGGTAATTTTCATTCCTTGTCCTCTGTCCCACTTCCGTCTCTGTGAATCTCCTTACTGGAAGATATAATGCCGACGTTGTTATAATTTATTTTAAAATAAGTCGCAACGTGACGCTATTAAGCCAGTACCTCTTGCGTTATTTCCTCCTTTTTTTTTTTTTTTTTTTTTTTTTTTTTTTTTTTTTTAAGACTGCAGTTCATTACTGCTATTAGTCTGCTCTTCGTATCAACTTTTATGCCGTCATCTTGCCTTTAGCCTCAGCTAACATTCCAGAATTAAGTATCTCGCGTCTGTCGTTGTGTGTGTCTAAATGAATCATCTAGGATTACAGTTTCTCGTAAGTATGTATGGCGGTAAATTTCCCGTAATTAGGATGCCGCTGATGAGAAACTTTTCACTGTGAATTCAGTCGGCTTTACACATACTACTTGCTGCTGCACGATACATTAAGTTTCTGTAACAACTTTTCATGAACTGTAAACAATAGTGAACTCCTTCCTTTTTCAGTATAGCACCACCGCCGGCCGGTGTGGCCGAGCGGTTCTAGGCGCTTCAGTCTGGAGCCGCGCGACCGCTACGGTCGCAGGTTCGAATCCTGTCTCGGGCATGGATGTGTGTGATGTCCTTAGGTTAGTTAGGTTTAAGTAGTTCTAAGTTCTAGGGGACTGATGACCTTAGAAGTTAAGTCCCATAGTGCTCAGAGCCATTTGAACCATAGCATCGTCGAACATGAAGGTCGTTATTTGTTATGACATATAAACAGTTTCAAGCACTTTCTTTGCATGCGTAGGTAATGTTAGAGCTCGATCCGCCTTATATATTCGTTTCGGATAGTTGGTTGCGTATCTCAAAATATTCAATTTAACCTCGTCCTCCACCTATATAATTGTGATACTAAATGATGTGCTACCCCACATACGTAGATGAAACTATAAAAATTTTCCCGTAATAGCAAAACAGTCACTACATATTATGGGTACAGCTACCTTTAATTACCATACTCCTTGTCAGTGACTGTTAGTTGTCGCCATTCAAATGGTTCAAAAGGCTCTGAGCACTATGGGACCTAACATCTGTGGTCATCAGTCCCCTAGAACTTAGAACTACTTAAACCTAACTAACCTAAGGACATCAGACACATCCATGCCCGAGGCAGGATTCGAACCTGCGACCGTAGCAGTCGCGCGGTTCCGGACTGAGCGCCTAGAACCGCGAGACCACCGCGGACGGCTGTCGCCTATTCTTGGTAACAGACATCCAAAGGACTCGAAGTGGAATTAGCATCTCACGGACTACTTCTGGTGTCCTGACTGGGCATCTCACGTGACTGATATCCTCAACAGATTATCTGGATAAGAACAGACGTAATGGTACCTATCTAAAGCCGTACATCTCATTGTAGTACGTTAATATCCTACTTCTGAGCACTTGACAGTGTTCCTCCGACCAGCATAAACAATCTGAAGCTCAGTACATTAATCGTAAATGATTCTTCCTGGCTCCAGGACACTGTCACCATTATACTGGTCTCTTACCAAGAGGCTCCTGTGAGTGTACCGGATCTTCTTCTTCTGTGGCGCTACAGTCCAGGATGGAAAATTGGAAATTTGTGGTAAGGACTATGGGACCAAACTACTAAGATCATCGGTCCCTAGACTTAATGCACTATTTAATGTAACTTAAACTAACTTACGATAAGGACATCACACACACCCATGCCCGAGGGAGGACTCGAACCTCCGACGGGGAAAGCCATGCGAACCGTGACAAGACGCCTCAGTCTAGGATGAACCTTAGCCTTCCCAACGAGCTTCCGCCATCAATCACGGTCATTATTAATCCGTCCAGCTTCTGATTTTTTTTTATTTATTTATTTTTTTTTTGGAAGAATACGGGATTTGAAGAGCACGTTGACGGTTTCATTCATGGTCTTATATCGATGTTGTAAACTCGAGAACGAAGGAAGGAAAACAGACCAAGAGCTATGAGCCTCCGATGCAGTCTATTCCAGAATGCGCAAGTCCTGGAGCTCCTCTAAGCTCTGAAGACGACTGAGACGCACACGTGGATAGAACTCAAAATAGTGCAGTTTAGTCCAGAGATTAGTTTTGTTGTAGATTGGTCTGTTTTGTATTGACGAACGAAAACAATTTCTTGTGTCTCGGTACCTCGACCTATGCACTAAATAGACACTTTGTACCATATTCCGCATTACAGAAACTGCGCTTTGTCTCGCCTATTTCGAAATGTACTCAGAATTAATGCTGTATATCAGTGTTCTAATGACGTCTTTGTTTCGTTAGTTACTCTAATAAACTTCGTTGCGTTAATATACTGTTAATGGATAACCCATTCAGATGTTTTATTAATGTGTATATGCGGCTTGACGCCTTTAAGATCATTTCAGTGCGGGTAGACTCTCTCTCCTCAACTCTTGCAGAAATTCAGTGTCATACTGCTAGCGATGAGTATGTTGGGCAGGGGGCGCTACTTTTGTAGTGTGCGACTAGTTGGGAATTTGGGTTGGACGGAAAGCGTGCTCCGAAAACCGAAGCAGTTAAGGCAACCGCTCGCGTACAGTGGGGTATCCAGGTTTGAGTCCGGTCTGGCACAAATTTTTACTTGTTTCAATGTTTATTTGCTGCCAACGTAAGGAGCATATTTTATTTCATCATGTTTCATTAATGGCGTTTAAACCACATGGTCGATTTCCAAATTATGCAATTTCGTTTCCTGGCGCGCTTGGGACAGTCGAACTGAAACGAAAATTTGAGATACAGATGAGAGGCACCCACTTGCCTTTCTCATACTGTGGCATCAAGCAGTCAGGCCTGCAAGATGAGTGGTTTGCCAAGCGAGTGGATTCTTCCTTAATTTATCGAGCAACGTGAATTCTCGTATCTTACTATTTAGTTACAAATTATCCTCCTGCATGAATAATACGCAACGGAAACACGCATCTGACTATCAGTGATTTATAGAACTCTGACTGCACACTACGCACTGGCAATACCACATTTACTTTTTGTCTTTGATTTAACGGCTTTTATATAAATTCGGGACATTATGACAACATACAATTTAATGAAAAAGGCCACCAATCTCTTTCTATTCACTATCTGATTTATTCCTAAACACACAAATTCTACAACCTACAACAAAATCACATGAGAAATTCCGCCCAGTGGGCATGGCTTTACGTTAGTGTATCTCTATACTATGGTCTCGTAATCTATTTACCGCAACAGTGCACTCCCTGGATCGGATGGTGGATCTTTTATTATACCTCACACTTCGCCTCTCACAATCATCCTCACGAAACTTTCCTCCAGATCGAGCGATACAGAAGGAACAGGCATACCCACAAATCTTTCGAAACTACCTTGCTACCCCCATGCAAAACACACATACCCAAATTACATGACATATACAACACAACAATATGCAATACAACACAAAGAACTGTTACAACATCATCACTTTCCGCTTTCCCACTTCAATCAATATCTATCCCAGTTTCACACGACACTGCCCCACTTTGTAATTCTACTTTCCTACTGTGAACTCTGGAGATAAACGCACGTCTTCCTGTGCAATGCAAGCCAAGTGGCGTTGCTGGAAAAACGGCCGACTCACCTTGATTCTCTCTCAGAGTTTAAATTTAGCGTCACACGGAATGATATTTCTTAAATACTTCAACTTATGATACACACGCTATTTCTTAAATATTTCAGCTTATTGTACACACGCTATTAATTCTTAAATATTTCAGCTTATTGTACACACGCTAGTATCTCAACTTATAACTACACGTGGGCTCATTGTGACCGTTGGTTTACTACAATCCCCTTAAAATTACCTGCCTCACTTTGTAATTTTCCCCACAAAAGTTCCTGGGAAAGAGAAATGATTAGTTCTAACTACTCTTAAATATTCCACATCCATACCATGCCTCCACACTTTCATTACGGAGCACAACAAAAAAAAACAGGTCTTTACAGCAGAAGGTTCAGCGCCAGAGTGCCGAAACATGGCCGTATTCCGGTTCTCTCGCACCTCTGTCGAAGTGGGAGAAGCACCTTGCTACCTTATTGGTCAGCCACATTTCAGACGCTCAAAAGCTCTGGTAACTTCCATCTCTTTGATCTCACCAAAGGTAGCCAAAGGATCGACTCAAAGATGATCATATATTCCCATTCACTATCTGTGGTTAGCAGACGACCATACATTCATTCATTTCACAGATCTCACCAAACTGGATGTAGGGATTTATTTTGAGGGAGTGCACATGTGATGAATTAAATAAATAAATTGTCATTCTTTCCCACACTGGTATCCGGCTTCGCTGTATTAATTGAAATTGAGTTACTTTTACACAAAAAATGTGTTGTTCTGACAAGAATTTCGTACCTATTTTCAATGTTGGGCGGTACTGTACCCTTTCACAGAAACTGATCCAAAACGTAACCACAATGAAAATCAGTTCTGGTGCTGTAAGCATGAAATACAGCAGTTGTTATGTGGACCCAGTAGGAAGGTCAAACCGAAATTTCATTCTCACTCAACGAAAACTAAATCACGCTTCAAACATACGTCAGTGAACATGATATTGCAATAGCTGTGTTATTCTAGTTACAATGCAAAGTTCCTTTGGACATGCATGCATGGGGGGACTGGGGGGACTGGGGGGACTACAGCCGTTATAAAATACATTAAATGTATTCGCAATTGGCAATAGTGACAACCATCAGCTGTAGAATGGAATGACGACAGTGAAACTTTGTGCCAGACTGGGACTCGAACCCGGATTTCCCGTCCGCGATAAGCCTTGTTGATGAAACCGTGATTTCTAAATGTACATCGAAATAATAAAAATGCTATAAAGTGAGTAGATGAAATTTATTATTAAGTTTTCCACGACAATTTTTAATATGATAATACACAAAGTGCTGAAATTAGGTAAATGCTGAGTAATAAACGGTGTGTGTGTGCACAGTTTTGATGACGTCATAGACCATCACACATGCGTGGAATTGCTACGTGCAGTATTTCCGAAAGTGCCTGAAGTTGGAATTTATAATTAAGTTTTCCATGACAGTTTTCATTATGATAACTTCCAAATTAGATGAACGGTTTGCCGGCCGGTGTGGCCGAGCGGTTCTAGGAGCTTCAGTCCGGAACTGCGCTGCTACGGTCGCAAGTTCGAATCCTGCATCGGGCATGGATGTGTGCGATGTCCTTAGGTTAGTTAGGTTTAAGTAGTTCTAAGTCTAGGGGATTGATGACCTCAGATGTTGAGTCCCACAGTGCTTAGAGCAATTTGAATCGTTTAAATGAGCGGTTTGTCACACAATTTTGATGACGTCATGGACCATCGCAGACGGGTGGAATTGCTGCGTTCAGTATTTCCGAAAGAGCCAGTTTCCAACAAAGACAGTGTATTTCCGATATGCATAGAAATCTTGAGCGGTAAGCCTATTTGCGGGGAATGATTATCCGTTCTCTCATGAATCAAAGTATACAGATAATATCGGTACGTTCAATAATTACGAGAGTACCTGTTACGTACAAAGTGAAATTCCGAACTGCGAAGAAACCGATAGGCCTATTTGCACTGACTGATTATCCATCCTGTCTGTACTTCGTCTTTCCTTCCCGTTTGTCCCTAGTAACCGTGCTTTTTTTCCCTCCCGTTTGTCGCCCAGTCCCTAGTAACGTTGAACGTTGCCGTCGACCGGACGTTAGGTTCCCCTTTGCCATCCTTTCCAACTACGGCCGTCTTCGGGACGCTGCTGTAGTTGGCGGTTTCCGCGAACGGCGATAAGGCCGGCGGCGAGCGGGAAACGGCCAGTGACCTCGTGGCGCGGCTGCTGCTGACCCCTGACCGCGGCGGGCGCCGCAGCCAGCGCGTCTGCTGTGCCTCTGGCCGACACACCGCGCAGACACGCAACACGCCGGGCCGAGCTCCCCGTCTCCCGCACTCCCCCCCTCCCCGCCCCCTCCAACGACCGCCGCCATCTCCAGCCAAACCTCTCACAACACATACAGACTAGCCACCGCAAGCAGTGTCGGAAGCACTTTGTACCACGAGTCAGCGCGAGTCCTGTCTCTACTTGTCATTGGGAATTTCACCACTCCACTCTTCTGTTGTACGTTGCTACTTGGAAGCTACATACGAACTTTTGCCATTACGTGTTCTTCTCTTCGGCCAAATTGTTAGACCGAGCTCACTATTCTGCATTCTTTCCTCGGTAATTCTGTTTCGTTCGCGTAGTGTACTATATGCTGTAGTCCGTCTCCGAATGTGAACAGTGGGCACGGTAGCGAAGTGTGTTCGGTCAAGGGGCTGGCCACCCTAATTACTAGAAAAATCGCAAGAATCACGGGTGACAAAACAACGTAAAAAAAAAAAAAATCTGGTGAGGGCATCTAACAGCAACGGGAAAGAGACAGGATCAGGGTACTACCAGAATTTTTCCTTAGGCCGGTATTACACTATCAAATTTCTTTGTCAAAGATTTGATCAAAGTTGTGATCAAATATTCGTAAAATATATTTGACAAAGATCTTTGACGTGGCGCTAAAAAGGGGTATTACACTGTCATCATATTTTTCCTCAAAGTTCAAGATGGCTGACAACAACAACAACTTGTTATTAACTATAGCAATTGCATGCACCACAATTGCACTGTGTGCACTTGCGGAAGAGAAGCGGGGGAAAAAAAGGAAACGTACCTAGGTGAAGCCGCGGTTTTTACGACGACACGATAAAAGCATTCAGCAAAACTTGTTACGTGAGCTTATGGTGGAGGACGTCAAGTCGTACATCAATTACTTAAGAATGGATGAGCATACATTTCTATACGTGCTCAGTGAAGTGTATCCTCATATCACAAAGCACAATACTCACTTAAGAACTGCTATATACACAGAAGACGGGCTCAGTGTAACACTCCGCCGGCCGGTGTGGCCGTGCGGTTCTAGGCGCTACAGTCTGGAACCGCGAGACCGCTACGGTCGCAGGTTCGAATCCTGCCTCGGGCATGGGTGTGTGTGAAGTCATTAGGTTAGTTATGTTTAAGTAGTTCTAAGTTCTAGGGGACTGATGACCTTAGAAGTTAAGTCCCATAGTGCTCAGAGCCATTTGTAACACTCCAATACCTTGCTACAGGAGAGTTAGGTTAGGTTAGGTTAGGTTAGGTCAGGTCAGGTCAGGTCACGTCAGGTCTCCAATCTTCTTAATCTGTTTTTGTATTCAGGGTGCCTCACGTTGTAAGGCGCCTCATCAGCTTCATACATCTCTGTTAATTTTGTAGTTGTCAGTACATACCAATTGCGTTTACCGGCAATGTTTATAAAAACACTATAGATGACAGAACGCTGCAGCGATGCTAGCGCTGCACGTGGCAACATGTCACAGTGCAGTGAACAGAAGACAAGCGACTTCTTTGGTCAAAACGACAGCGAGACCCGGGATTTGATCAAATATTTGAAGAAGTTTGACAAAGTTCCCTATTACACCATCAAATTTCTTTGACAAAGATTTTTGACAAAGATATTGGACAAAGAAATTTGATAGTGTAATACCGGCCTTAGTGGGAGTTTGTTTTACACTACAGAATTTGTCCTGATGTGTCTCCTCTCTCTAGATGATACAAAATGTAAACTGGCAAAAGCCAGAAAGGTTTTTCTGAAAAAAGAATGTAGCTTTAAATGTTAGGAAGTCTTTTCTGAATATGTTGACGTGGAAGTGTCTATACGCTCGTTATAGTGATATTCGGTCGGACTTTCTTGACTGACGAAATATGGTCAGTCCTGCATTGCTGTTAACTACGAGACTAGTAATGCGCAAATAATGGTTTAGACCAGGACGCATAGGTCGTGTTTGTACTTCTTTGTCGAGCACTGCTCCTTTTACCTGTGACGTCAACGTACCAGTGCTCGAGCATCCGCGTGATGGTTACGAGCTAATTTTGGGTAAAGTTGTAAACTGTAGTTGCGCAGAAAGGCGCTGAACTACTTCATTGATTCGGGAGTCATTGTGAACAGCTTGCGAAGCACTGATAGGAGGCAAAGTGAGACAATGGAAGTGAAAAGTGATACAGCAAATAGTAACGACGACACACAAATTAACAGCCTCACATAAAAAAGGCAAAGCTATACTAAATCAACTTCCACATAGAAAATGTAAAATAAACTCACTGCTTCCATTCCTTTCTAATGCAAAATTTCCTTCAAAACAGCAAACATTTTAGACTGCAAAACATTAACATTGCCTTCACAACACATAACAAACAGCAACACGTACACAGATACAATACTGACACACATATAGATAAACACAATCAGGCATTTAAAAAATAAGTAGGATGTTGTACCTGCAAAGCCCTCTACGTAGGCCAAAACGCGACAGACTTCCAAATAGGGTACAGCGAACATACTAACAACAATAATAAATCAGCAATAGCCACCCATGTAAAAAAAAACACAGGCCACCTATTCCATGATATTGCGATTAATCTTCATACATTACATAAAATGGACAAGGGACACCAAATGGATTTATATGAAGAATTGGAAAGATTCATTCATAACACAGTATATGGAGACATGATATTAAAAGATAAACTTGAAAGTAATAATATTAACTTCTCTAAAATGTCCTCCAATATCGAATGACTATTTGATTGGAAAGAAGGTATTTACCAACCGCTCACCTAATATATGCCATGACGTAAATCAATCTGGATATAACTGTTTTGTCTTCACTCTACTACTACGGTTTTAGGAATAAAAACAAGTTTATCTTAGCTCCTAAGACTCTTTGGATTGACGTACACAAATGATTGTGAAAATGTTAAGTTGTGATGTACTTGCTGCTGTATTCTGTGTGCTAGAGAAGGAAATTACTAACAAAAATGTAAATAAGTGCACTAAAAAAATAACTAATCATCCTTAGCACATAAGAGACTCACTATAACACATTAATCTTTCTGAAAAGGTGACCTCACGGCACACACAGCAGAGGAAACTAACCTAACTTCATATTAATTACAACTTAAAATTAGCTGTAAATGCACCTGATGATAGCAACATGTTGCCGAAACTCGTAGTGCCAATAAAATATTAGTAACAAGTGGCTTTTCAATGTATATTATTTCATAAAAATCTTACAATACAATTACAGTACTCAAATAACATCAATGTAACATGTATAAATTTAAGTAAAAATTATTCGCGTTAAGGGTTGGCAACAGGAAGGGCATTCGGCAAGCCTCTACGATCAACATCACCAAATCAAGAATAACACACCGAACCCGAGACGATACGGGATGTCAAGAAAAAGAAGTTTGGACCTGGCGATGCCAGAAGTCGAAATGTCGAAATGTCCTTATTAATGAAAATTAAGTAAGCTATCCAGACGGATTTTTTCTAAAATAAATTCTTTTTGTTTAGAGCTAGCTATCAGTTTTTAACCAGGCACTGATAATCTATTAATTCCTCTGCACTTCGTAACCAGTTTCTAAGCATGTCACCTCCATTTACACAATTTCGTACTCTGCAGAGAGCGTCATTGAGCTACAGATGAGACCATTTTGAATATCTGGAACATCAGTGGTTCTGTCACGCTACATTGAGTTACGCTGCACTGTACCTTCACTTCTGAAGGCCTGGCATTAAGAATGGTACATTAAATTTTGTTTTCTAGGAAGTCTTCGATGCGATCATATATCTATTCGGATATTCCATATGGAAGTATCATACTTACCAGAAAACGATGCGGAACTATATCGAAGGTACTTTGAGTTCACCGTCTACTGCTTTCATGCCTTAAAAGAGGAATTATATTTTTGAAATAATTGTAGGATCTTCATTTCTTTTGTGGACTGTCCTTGTGGCATCCTCATAATGTCTCAAGTTAATTTCTGATGTAAATGGGACAAATATCTATTTCTCTCCCTCAGCAAAGAGTCTAGATGAAGAAGATGAAAAACTAAATTGGGCTGAGCACATTGCTGCGATATGCAAGCAAGCATCAGCATCGTTCCATGCCCTACAAAAATATAAAAACTGTTTCCCTCTTGACCTTAAAAAGAAACTTGTTCAAATGCTTAAACTTCCAGTTAATAATTACAGGGATGTTACCCTGCAAGGTCTTTCCCGAGAAAGTTCACGGAGCCTCGAACTAGTGATCAACGTCTGCGTTCGATGTATCTGTGACGTTCGAATCTTTGATGACATTTGACCATTTTATGGACCGCTATCCTGGCCAAAAATGGTTCAAATGGCTCTGAACACTATGGGACATAACTTCTGAGGTCATCAGTCCCCTAGAACTTAGAACTATTTTAACTTAACTAATCTAAGGACATCACACACATCCATGCCCGAGGCAGGATTCGAACCTGCGACCGTAGCGGTCGCGCGGTTCCAGACTGTAGCGCCTAGAACCGCTCGGTGGCCACTACAGACAAGCACAAGAATTCCACACACTCAGTCTCTTCTGCCGTGTTATCAACGTACACTGTCCGTGATATCTCTCCTCTAAATTAACACGCTTGTCAGAACGTCGTAGCAGAAGCAGTCATTCACAGCAGGGCAAAATCCTTTCTGCCCCACTCTGTCACTCACCCGTTCACTGGAAGTCGTCTTCAGTAGCAGGAACCCAATTCTGGAACGACCTCCCTCATTATATCAGAAAACTGAATAACATCTCCAGCTTCAAAAGAAGGTTAATGACATGTCCACTGAAGCGATAATAATGTCTGCCTTTGTCCCTGCAAGTAACTCTTACCCCATTAAATCGTTCTTTCCGTATAGATTTTCCTCGTTTCCCAATGCTATTAGCTGGTGCAGTTTACCTAGATTTCTTTCTCTCAAAACTCGCTATATCAGATAATATCATTCTCCTGCACCTGTAAATATGTTTCGTGTATACCACTATCACTGTTATTATTATTACTCCTATTAGTGGCGGCAGCAGTAGCACAATGAGTAGTATTAGTAGTAGTGCTAGTATTAGCTTTATTAGTTTTTATCCAGGTCTATTTATTCACACTGTCTCTACATACAATAAAAATTATTACTTCTATTAATACTATTTTATTATCACTTGTCATACTAAAATTATTGTTATTTCTTTCGTAACTACGATGCAAAAGTGTACTACAATCTGAAGCCCTGGAATGATGCAAGACAGGGCCTGATCAGGTTAAATACATAAATAAATGCGTCCACTGGATACATATATCAATTTATTTTCGAATTTTTATCATGTCTGGCTTTTGGGATCGTTGAGTTCTGTCTTCCACTTTTACGCTTATATCTCAAGTTTCTTTTATTATTATTATTTTCTCGCGAGCTGTATTGCTGGTGAATGGCTACTGGCCCCTGTCTGCAAGTGATAAGTATCATATCGTCTACATGTATATCTTTGTTGACCCATAACAAAACAGGCGGATCAGCCATGAGATATAGACATGCGCCCAGACACAAGGCTCGCACGTCAGCTAGCCACAGCGTCCTGTTGTCTGAATACTTTCTTTTTAAATCTCATACCTTTATGACATTATTACAAAATATTGAGGATATAAGTTTTTCAAATTCTTGGTAACAGAAATTAATGGTTGAAATCCCCTGACATTTTGAGGCAAAACGAATGCATCAAGCGATCATAAGCAAAGGTTGTGGGATATTGCTCTATCACTTCTGAAATATGATGACCTAGAACCTTGACACTTTGGCCCGACAGCTGGACCAACTTGCGAAATACAGTGTCCCATTCTACTCTCACCACTTACAAAATTGCGCTCAGAATCTAACAATCGTAGACGTGTAGAAAGACATGGAATATCAAAATCTGCGAATCCATTATTGCTAACGGTGCGTAGCAGTACGTTACAAAGATTGGAATATCTCAACCACTGGAGTCAAGCAAACAAATATGTAGCAGATATTCGGAGTCAAATTAAACATGAAAACGTTAATATGGAAAACTCAAATTGAGGCACATAACAATGAAACGGTATATGCCTTAGCGACGCAAAGTATTACAAAAGGCTGTTTCCAAATCACTGCGCTCCCTTACACTGACTTCATTCCTTTGATCAAGAAACACACACACACACCAAGAGTTGACATTTCTATGCCCGTGTTCAACCTGTTATCACAAGAAAACGATATCGCTCTATTGAATCTCAGTAAATGACCTATTGCATTCATCATTAGAATGCACGTAGGACGTGGATTAAAAGTTAAAGACGATCAATTTTGAACCAAGAGAGTTTCCAAATACCCGAGCCACAGTCACACAATTCTTGAATATAAAAAGGACAAGAAAAAGTAAAACGACTTGTACGAGGAACTTCGGAAACAAGGAGCAACATTCCTCACTTCATTATTTGTTTTATTGCATGGCAGCATAACACCATTTACAAAATTTTGGCTATTATTTGTCTCAGGCAAACATTGTTTTATACACTGAAGCGTAAAAATCTAGTATAGGCATGCGTATTCAAATACAGAGATATGTCACCAGGCAGAACACGGCGCTGCGGTCGGCAACGCCTATATAAGACAACAAGTGTTTGGTGCACTTGTTAGATCAGATACTGCTGCTCCTATACCAGATAATCAAGATTTATGTGAGTCTGAACGTGGTGTTAGTCGGCGCACGAGCGATGGCACACAGAATCTCCTAGGTAGCGGTGAAGTGGGGATTTTCCCGTACGACCATTTCAGGAGTGTACCCCGAATATCAGGAATCCGATAAAACATCGAATCTGCGACATCGCAGATCCTGCAAGAACAGACCAACGACGAAGCACGAGAATCGTTCAGCGTGACAGAAGTGCAACCCTTCAGCAAATTGCTGCAGATTCCAATGCTTGGCCATCAACAAGTGTCAGCGTGCGAACCATTCAACGAAACATCATCGATATGGGCTTTCGGAGCCGGATGCTCGTTCGTGTACCCTTGATGACTGCACGACGCAAAGTCTTACGCCTCACCTGGGCCCGTCAACACCAACATTCGACTGTTGATGCCTGGAAATATGTTGCCTGGTCCGAAGAGTCTCGTTTCAAATTGTATCAAGCGGGTGGACGTGTACGGGTTTGGAGACAACCTCATGAATCCATGGACCCTGCATGTCATCAGGGGACTGTTCAAGCTGATGGAGGCTCTGTAATAGTGTGGGGCGTGTACAGTTGAAGTGATATGGGGTCCCTGATACGTCTAGATACGACTCTGACAAGCGACACGTACGTAAGCATCCTGTCTGATCAGTTGCATCCATTCATGACCATTGTGCATTGTGACGGACTCGGGCAATTCCAGCAGGACAATGCAACACCCCACACGTCCAGAATTGCTACAGAGTAACTCCAGGAACACTCTTCTGAGTTCAAACACAAACAGACATGAACATTATTGAGCTTATCCGGGATGCACTGCAACGTGCTGTTCAGAAGAGATCTCCGCCCCTCGTACTCCGACGTATTTCTGGGCAGCGCTGCTGGATTCATGGTGTGAGTTCCCTCCAGCACGACTTCAGATATTAGTCAAGTCCATGCCACGCCGTGTTGCGGCACTTCTGCGTGCTCGCGGGGGCCCTACACGATATTAGGCAGGTGTAGCAGTTTCTTTGGTTCTTCAGTGTAAATTAATGTATGATTAGACAGTATTCAAATGTCAAACCTTGTGATGAAATTAAATGAAAGTAAATGAATTCCACAGAATTTCACTACAACCGTAACAACATATTTCGTAATATATCCGTATTCCTATACATTAGAAAATGTATAGTACTCAACAGGTGTTATGTTTTATGTATAGTGTGTCAATAACTGTTGAGAGGCTGATTTTATAGTTTAACCGAGGCTACCAATAATTTCATGGTATCGTAATACCTCAAAAGGATGTATGGAAGATATGCCTCAATGTACACTTTAAACGAGACATTTTCTTTAACGACAGCAATTTGTCCGTTATTTTGTCGCGTCAAATTCTAATGAAACTCCAAACTTTTGAGACCTCCACCAACTGTTTCCCTGTGGAGAACAACTGTCACAGAGGCTATGGGAATATCCGATGTAATCTGATATTCATGATACGTCACCGTTAGCGACACTATTGTCAACACGGTGTAAACTACGCCTCAAATTACTTTGTAGTCTATCTACATCAAGCGCTTGCTTTTCTGCATTTCTGGGTGCATATCACAAAGCTCATTTAGGTTTTGAAAGTTACGAAGGGTTTCAGATGGAGTGTTACCAGGACATAAAAATATGAAGCGGTGGTCTGCAGACTCGGCGGGAAATGAATTTGTAGGTGGCAAAAACTGTAGAGAAATCCAGAGACTGGTATATATCCAATAATTGGAAAACATGTGGTGTAATTGCTGTTTTGAAGGAAGGAAGAAATATTATAACTTTACGTCCCATCGACATCTGGGTCATTAGAAACGGAGCACATGTTCGGATTGTTAATTTGGATGGCCGGATGTGGATTTTAATCGTATTCTCCCGAATGCGACTCCAGTTGCTAACCACTGCGCCACCTCGCTGGTTGCTAGTCTGAGATTATAAAACTATCATATTATAGTATTTCGGCTTCCCTTGAAACTAGAGTATACCACCAACCTGTATTAGCGTCAGCCGTAGGATATGGTGCGAGCGTTTGGGCTCATAGATTGTAGCTAGAGAGTTCAACGAGGAGTGCTACTAAGATTAACGAGCGCCTACTGCATTACCCCAAATGATGCTTTGGTAGTAATCCTAGAAATATGTGGTGTCACCGCTAGACACCACAATTGCTAGGTGGTAGCTTAAATCGGCCGCGGTCCATTAGTACATGTCGGACCCGCGTGTCGCCACTGTCAGGATCGCAGACCGAGCGCCACCACAAGGCAGGTCTCGAGAGACGTACTAGCACTCGCCCCAGTTGTACGACGACGTTGCTAGCGACTACACTGACGAAGCCTTTCTCTCATTTGCCGAGAGACAGAATAGCCTTCAGCTAAGTTAATGGCTACGACCTAGCAAGGCGCCATTAACCATTTGTAACGTTGCATGTACCTCAAGATAGAGTCTCACTTGTGTCATCCAGAATGCTGTATACCAAAGGACAATATAAAAGTTAAGTGCTCTAGTAGCTACGTTCTTTCTTTATCACATTCATTACGAATCCTGTTCCAGACTTAACGCCAGACGGCGTGAGTTGACGCGTGCCCTTTCGGCTACTTCACTGTGGACTGGCTGCCTTAACAGTCCACTACAGAATATACCCACTGGACTTGGAAATTACGAAAAGGGGTGCGTTTCACTGGCTAAACAAAGGCCATCAAATGGAAGTACGAAGGAAGCTTGGAACTGGGGTCAATACTAAAAAGGCAATAAAAGATCGCATATTACAACTGTGGCAAAATGGATGAGTCACTTCAGACACAAGCAGGAAAACATATGAATTTCTCCCTACTGTCGCTGAGAGATTAAAAATGAGATTTCTGAACCCGTCTAGTAGACTGATACATTACCTGATCGGCCATAGCCTTTATGCCACCGAGAGAGTTGGCGAAGTGGTTGGCACACTGGGCTCGCTTTCGGGAGGACAACAGTTCAAACCGGCGTCCGGCAATCCCGATTTCTTCCGTGATTTCCCTAAATCGCTTCAGGCCAATGCCTGGATGGTTCCTTTGAAAGGGCAGGGCCGGCTTCCTTCCTCATCCTTCCCTAATCCGATGGGACCGATGATCTCGCTGTTTGGTCCCCTCCCCCAAATCAACAAACCAATGTATCTGTACAAAACCAGAATGATAGATGTGGCAGTGTGGGCACATCAGAATACACATTGTAAGACTGCACGCTCTGTGAAGATGCGGCCGGCAATGGATGTCAGGTATTAAGGATGTTGGATACGAAAGCAGCACTAAGGAGCGAGTGGACCTGGCGCATCTTGAACGACACTGCAGTCGCGATAATCCAGGAAGACCAAACAAGACTTCACGAGGCATTCAACCGTAAGTCAACATGCTGCCATCCGGACTGGACAACGTACTCTGCAGAAGATAACCTAGGTCGGCGACCACCGAATGAAATAGAGTCCCAAGAATCTACATTGCGGCCGGCCGCGGTGGTCTCGCGGTTCTAGGCGCGCAGTCCGGAACCGTGCGACTGCTACGGTCGCAGGTTCGAATCCTGCCTCGGGCATGGCTGTGTGTGATGTCCTTAGGTTAGTTAGGTTTAAGTAGTTCTAAGTTCTAGGGGACTGATGACCACAGCAGTTGAGTCCCATAGTGCTCAGAGCCATTTGAACCAATCTACATTGCGTTGGTGCAAGGGATCTTAGAAGTGTAGAATTTAGGACGTAACATTGATGGGTGGAGTTACTTGCTATAGCGGAAACGGTGTTGACGTGCTGCCCGACGCCCAAGAAATCCAGCAGACTATGGCTGTTGACATGGGATAGTGTGAGGGCGGAACCAGAGCGGGAACAACTATCTGCAAGTTAAATGAATTAACATAAATAGAGAAGAAATTCTGTAGTGCTTGTAATATTATTAGTAGTTTGGTAACTGGTTTAGACTTTCATTATTGTTTGTAGTAGTATAAGTAGCTGTAGTATTTTAAAAATTAAGTATCAGACATAGTAGTTAATACATAACTTATTACCATCCAAGGAAATGTGACTTTCATGTCCTATTTTAACTTTTCAGTTAACAGGCTGTAATTAATTAATTAATTCATTCATTACAATGTATCTCTGTGATATCAGTTATTTGCATTTAGGTGTTTTCCCATGCAATCGTAGTAATTATTCTAACCGTTGCATATTCACAATAAATGTGTTATAATATTAAAGAGAAAAACTTCTACTAATGTTCTGCAAAATTGTATTGTCTCCTGAAGATTGCCTGAGGAGCCGAATGTCGGCTCGTGAAAAAATAAATACAATTTTGCACAACATTAGGAATTGTTTTCCTCTTTAATATTATTATCATTTTGTGCCAAGCACCGACGGAAAATTCAGTAAATGTTAAATGTGTTATATGTAACTGATGGAAATACTTACCTTTCAATAGCATCAGTTGTGAAGGGATATGATTTTGTCCTTCAGGAGTGATGAATTAAACATCAGGGTCTATTCTAGTAACAGACTGAAACAGTTTTATTGTCCACGTCACAGTGTAATCCGATATTTTCATCCAACAACATGTTAACATCGCAGCTGGAATTATAAAGACCAGTTCTCATGGAAGTTGTCCAGAGGAAACTTCTTGAGACAACTGAGATAAAGAATTAACTTTGTGCGAAATTATACGACCTCCGATTAAGAACCAGAACATTAAAAAAAATAATAATAATCTTCTGGAAAGTTTTACAATCTCCAAATTACAAATTAGTTAGAGTTTATTTGTAGGTTTTATGAATTTTTAATTAAAACGTTACAAAATTGCGGTCTTTTCATTGTGATTTATTTTTTATTTTGCTATCGACCGTTCTAGACTTAAGCCATTTATATGTACGTTCTTACTCTTGAGTTTTACATTAATGGTTTAACGTGACGAGTGTTTTATTTATAAAAAATTATCTAAAATTGCAAGTCTGGAACCGTATCAGATATTACGAAACAAAGAAGTTCGTTTTTCCAACTTGACCTATTTTCATGTACCTCACGAGGTGACGACGTTGGTACAAAATACAGTAGAGGAAGTCGCGATGAGCTGTGTGAAACCGAAGAGTAAAAAAGCGAGAAGGAAAGGGGCGGGACGTTAGCATTTCCACGGCCTTCTTGATGGGGTGCTTCCAGGGAGCACCACCATATCATTCACATCGGTGAAATCCCAGCATATCTGAGACAGTTAGTTACAATTCTGTAAGCTTTCGCTGCCATTGCCAATTAAGGTAAAAATTCTCACTTGTTAGTGAACGCCATGTTGCTCTTCAGACTGTTCCTTGACAATCGATGCTTCTGCTGGGATTATCTTCAGTATCTCCCAGTATCTTCTAACAACACCGGGCAGCCGAACACTAACTAACCGGGAGCACCAGTAGATTCTTGAGATTATTCCAACACAGGACAGAAATGTAGGTTGAGAAGCAGAAATTTGAAATCGAACATAACGCGGCGTAACAACCTAGAACATGTTACCTTTAGTAAGTTCTTGGTGACGAATACAATAAAGGGAATTCTTAGAAACTTGAAATGTTGTCCTAGTTTTATACAACAGGTGAATCGAGGACATAATATCCAGTTGTACAACTTGAAACTGAATCCAGTGCTGTCTGACTACTAGCCCACAGCCAGTTTGTTACATTTTCCATTTCCAAATACGGCGAAGCCCTGGAGAACCTGCGGCAGGCTCAGTGTTGGTGCCGCAAGTTCAGCTGACGTGGCAATCATTACGACAGTCGGCGCTCGCAAACTCCATGGGAGCAATAATCTCGCCATAATGACGTGGCCGCAGCGCGCTGTTTCGCGTCGTGAATACTGCTACAGTAAATTACTTTAGAAACACCGTATTTGGTCGCACTCGTTATTTCAATGCCACCGCGGAAATACGAGAATCTAATGTAGCGCTAGTGGGGGCGAGCAGCGATAACAGGCGCTCTTAGAACCCTGGCGCTTTGCCAGCGCGTTCCGTCCCCATTATCGGAACGCAATTTCCTTTAAACTCATGCAGGTGCAGATTTATCGCGCCGTCCCTGTATTACTGTAGGCGGCTGCTGCAATAAATTCTTAATTGGAGGCATGATGGCTTCCTCCCTCGAAACCAATTTATCATGCGAACCCTAATGAGGGAGCTGACGGTGTGCCCGTAGACAGCCTGCGCACATTTGCTGACGCAGGGGGGAGGGGCAAGGCACAGATATTTTCATCGCTGGCCTTCGACGCAGTCACAACTTTCACGGGTTACACACCGAGAGTACTGTTTCTTCTTACCATTTCTCCGAACACCAACATCAACAATTTTGCACAACATTAGGAATTGTTTTCCTCTTTAATATTATTATCATTTTGTGCCAAGCACCGACGGAAAATTCAGTGCTTAAACTGTAAGGAGAAAATGAATATCAAACGTGCTCTCGAAATATCTTCCGTCTTATACAGGGTGTAAATTTTAATCGACAAACCAGAATATCTCGAAAAATAAGCTTCACACGAAAAAATGTGTAGAAACCAAATTTGATTATTTTCGAGGGGAGCATCTGCTGGTTCTAAAATTAGCCCACCAACTTTAAAATTTCAAGTGGGAGCCCCCATTTTTTATTGCAGAATCAGATTCTACGTAAAAAACTACGTACATTTTGTCTTAAACATATGTTTTGATTCTTGGTACTTGGCGCTGTAATTCAAGAAAATCCATGTTCTCATTTTTGAGTGGAAAATGGTTACGGATGAATAAAAAATACTTATTTACTTCGTAAATTTTGATTCGCTGAAACTAAAATTCTCCCTCTCTCCCCGTAGGTTGGGGTCTGAGAGAGAGGAATTTGAGTTTTACAAATTTTGACCACGAAACAAACAAAACTTATCCGAATCTGCAGAAAAAATTAATATTTGGGTCAACATTTGTAAAACTTTAATTCCTCTCTCTCAAACCCCACCCTATGGGGAGAGAGGGAGAGTTTTAGTTTTAGCGAATCAAAATTTACGAAGTAAATAAGTATTTTTTATTCATCCGTAAACATTTTACACGCAAAAATGAGAACATGGATTTTCTTGAATTACAGCGCCAACTACCAAGAAACAAAACAAATGTTAAGACAAAATGTACGTAGTTTTTTATGTAGAATCTGATTCTGCTATAAAAAAGGGGGGGTTCCCATTTGAAATTTTCAAGTTGCCTCCCGCACCACCCCCAGGGGGCTGGGGTGGCGGGCTAATTTTAGCACCAGCAATGTCCCCCTCGAAAATAATCGACTTTGGATTCTACACATTTTTTCGTGTGAAGCTTATTTTTCGAGCTATTCTGGTTTGTCAACTAAACATTTACACCCTGTATGTCAGATGGCTCTTCATTTATACACTGTAGCCGACCCTATGGTGTTTAGGGGAAGGTACTATGTGTACTACTGTCACTTCTGCCGTTTTCTGTTAAGTCGCGAATGGTGCGTAGGAGGACGACCGCTGGTAAAGCCCCGTGTAAGCTCGAAGCTCTCTCATTTTTACCTTTAGTGGTAGTTTCGCAAGATATGTGTAGGAGGAACATACTCCCGGAATTTTGTCAGTCAATGACTCTGTGCTTCACAACGCCACTCTTTTATTATCTTGCACTGGAGATGGGTGAGCGTCCGCGTGGCGCTTTTATTCTTACTAAACGAACCTGTGACGAAATGCGCTGCTCTTCTTTGGATCTTCTATTGCCTATATCAGTTTTACACTAAAGAGCCACAGAAACTGGCACACCTGCCTAAAATCGTGTAGTGCCTCCTCGAGCACGCAGAAGGGCCGCAACACGACGGGGCATGGACTCGACTAATGCCTGAAGTAGTGCTGGAGCGAACTGACACAATGAATCTTGCAGGGCTGTCCATAAATCCGTACGAATACGATGGGGTGGAGATCTCTTCTAAACACCACGCTGCAAGGTACACCGTATGTTCAATAACGTTCATGTGTGGGGAGTTCGATGGCCAGAGGAAGTGTTTCAACTCAGAAGAATGTTCCTGGAGCCACTCTGTAGCACTTCTGGGCGTTTAGAGTGTCGCACTTTCCTGCTGGAATTGCCCACGTCCGTCGAAATTCAGAATGGACATGAATGGATGCAGGTTATCAGACAGGATGATTATATACGTGTCACTTGTCAGAGTCGCATCTAGACGTCTCAGGGGTCCCATATCACTCCAGCCGCACACGGCCCACGCCATTACAGAGCCTCCCCAGCTGATATGCAGGGTCTATAGATTGATGACGTTGTCTCCATACCCGTACGTGTCCATCCGCTCGATGCAATTTGAAACGAGACTCGTCCGACCAGGCAATATGATTCACTCGTTAAATGATCGTACGGAAAAATTCCCATTTCATCGCTACCTCGGAGATGCTGTGTGCCATCGCTCGTGCGCTGAGTATAACACCACGTCCAACCTCACTTAAATCTTGATAACTTGTCATTGTAGCAGCAGTTACCGATCTAACAACTGCGCCAAACACTCGTTGTCTTGTATAGGTGTTGCCGACTGCAGCGTCGTATTCTGCCCGTTTACATATCTCTGCATTTAAAAACGCACGCCTATACCATTTTCTTTGGCGCTTCAGTGTATGTGGTAAGGATCCCAGACTGATGGGCAGTGCTTACCTATCTTCCGAGCGAAGGTTTGGTAAGTTACCTTCTCCGTGCGAGGACTCCACTTACTGAGGATTCTTCCAATCTATCCCACTCTGACATCTGCCTATCCCACTATTATTTTTATGTGACAGTCCCACTTTACATAGTTCCCTACATCTAGTCCCAAATATTTAATTAATGTGACTCCTTCCAGTGATAAGTCGGCAGTCACATTATCAGACAATAATCGTTCACAAGACGTTAAATTTATTTATGCCCTCCCTGCACCAAGCGTCGATGCTCTGCAGCTGATATTACGTTTCGCCACGATTTCCTAGTTTCGCCACTGGTCTATAAACGTAAAACGCCCTCCGTCGTCTGGGAACACTCTCATAGAGATACCAGTATAGCCCTCTAGATAATTTGTGTTTATTGGGAACAGTAATAGTGCTATAACAGTTTCTTGGGAAACGTATGAAATTACTTTTACGTCTGAAGCGTCCTTTCGTCAGGAATGCTATGCTTTTTACTAGGAACATTGCAGTCGAAACCGAGCGAGGTGGCGCAGTGGTTAGTACGCTGGGCTCGCATTCGGGAGGACGACGGTTCAAAACCGCATCCGGCCATCCTGATTTGGGTTTTCCGTGATTTCCCTAAATCGCTTCAGGCAAATGCTGCGATGGTTTCTTTGAAAGGGCACGGCCGACGTCCTTCCCCATCCTTCCCTAATCCGATAGGTCCGATGACCTCGCTGTTTGCTCCTCTCTCCCCAACCAACCAACCAACTTCAAAAATGGTTCAAATGGCACTGAGCACTATGGGACTTAACATCTGAGGTCATCAGTCCCCTAGAACTTAGAACTACTTAAACCTAACTATCCTAAGGACATCACACACATCTATGCCCAGGCATGATTCGAACCTGCGACCGTATCAGTCTCGCGGTTCTAGACTGAAGCGCCTAAAACCACTCGGGCACACCGGCCGGCCCAACCAACTTCAGTCCAGTCACAAATCTGGTGTGATATTCAATTTCACGTACTAAACGCGATGGCGCATTGAATAAGATATCGCAATATTGGTTGGAGACTGGCAGCAGTCAGTCTAGGGAATTACCGTCTCATGGCCAGCCTTCCGTTAACACGACAACGCAAACAGCTGCGTTTGGAATGATGCCGTGACTGGGAAGTATGGACTGCTGATGAACGTCATTGCACTGTGTTCTGCACTACCCCAGATTTTATCTTCGGCGAGTGTAGCGGCGACCTCAGGGAGAGGCCCCGTTCTTTCAGTGTAGAGACACAGTGGTGTTACCCCTGGCGTGATGGTGTGGGGAGCTATTGGGTGGGACTTTCCACGGTTGGAAGTGATCGTGGAAACTCTGTTGACACAACAATACGTCACAGACATCCTGCCTTCTCACGTGTTTCCTTACAAGACGCAGTATTGCGCTGCCATTTTTCAATAGGACAATCAAATGGTTCAAATGGCTCTAAGCACTATGGGAAAAAACATCTGAGGTCATCAGTCACCTAGACTTAGAACTACTTAAACCTAACTAACCTAAGGACGTCACACACATCCATGCCCGAGGCAGGATTCGAACCTGCGACAGTAGCAGCAGCGCTGTTCCGAACTGAAGCGCCTAGAACCGCTCGGCCACAGTGACTGACAATGGGACAATCCTCGTCAATCAAGGCACATGCCTTTAGGAACTATCTGAGAGAGTTTTATGTTTTATCGGTTGTTTTTCTGTCGCTCATATTGCTCATTGAGCGATTGTGATTTCCCCACTGTTATAAGTTATTCTTTATCCTGTTGCATTTCTTTGTCTGTGTAGTTAACTTTCTGTAGTTGCGTTGTCTGGTTGTCTGTTAGCATGAACTTGGTACACTGTGAAGGTCAATTATACTATAGAGTACACGTTTAAGAGGAGTCGCTTGTCTCAGTGGTCAATGTGTTTCTGTAGGCCCATTTGAAAATTTTTTTGCGTCTGATATTAGTTCTCTTTTGTTGGTGCCCACACGTAAATTCACCTGGTCTGAGTTCCATTATAACCTAATTTTTTTTAATTGTATTTATTAAATTTTATTATTATATTACTGTGCCCATTCTGAGCAAGAACAGTACTGGGAAGAAATAACTAGCACACCTGGAAAGGCGACGTCGATTTTGATCCGATGACGGGTTATCGCACCTGGAGGTTAGTAGATGTACTGATAATAGTTTCAGCGTCGTCCGCCAACAGATAACGAGTGTGGCACAGCTACCAGAGTGCCATCTGCGTCTATCCTTTAACAGGGAGCGCTCACGGCCAGAAGGCTCAGCGTGGTGCAGACATGTGAAGCAAGCGGGCAACTGTGCCAGAGACACAATCGTTCTTCCCACAGCAAAGTGAGCGAGTTTTAAAGGCGCCAAATTGTGGCCCTCCGAGTGCCGGGATGGTGCTTTCAGAGAACTGCCACACAAGGTGGACGTGCTGTGTCATCTGTGCAACGATGCTATCATCAACAGTCACGTGAAGACTCTCACACCTGTAGATGAGGTGCTGGATGTCAACGTAGGACAATACTGTCGTATTCTAGGGGCAGCAGTGCCAGGTCGCGCAGCAACCACAGCACAGATATGAGGGCTTGTGAACCAAGACGTGTCAGTACAATCTGTTCTGTATCAGTTATTATCACTGGGACTACTGGCACGCACACCTTTATCCCATCTCCCACTCACCTCCCAACATCGAACTGCTCAGGCCGACTGGCGCCGTCAGAGGATGACTTGGAAGGTCTTCAGTGACGAAAGCAGATTCTGAAACTTCCTGGCAGATTAAAACTGTGTGCCGGACCGAGACTCGAACTCGGGACTTTTGCCTTTCGCGGGCAAGTGCTCTACCAACCGAGCTGCCCAAGCACGACTCACACCCCGTCCTCACAGCTTCACTTCTGCCAATTTCTTGTCTCCTACGTTCCAAACTTCACAGCTTGACTGAAAGCAGATTCTGCCTCCACGCAGGTGATAATAGTTTGCGCGTACGACGTAGACCTAGTGAGTGCTGTCTCGCAGAGTACATTCGTCCAAGATACTTTGGGTCCACCCCAGACCTTATGGTCCAGGGAGCGGTAAGCTACACCTCACGTTCACCTTTGGTTCAAATGGTTCAGATGGCTCTGAGCACTATGGGACTTAACATCTGAGGTCATCAATCCCCTAGAACTTAGAGCTACTTAAACCTAACTAACCTAAGGACATCACACACATCCATGCCCGAGGCAGGATTCGAACATGAGACCGTAGCGATCGCACAGTTCCAGACTGAAGCGCCTAGAACCGCTCGGCCACACCGGCCGGCTCACCTTTGGTGTTTCTGGAGAGAGACTAACCAGCGTTCGGCACGTGCAGAATGTTAAACGCGTTCTTTTGCTGTTCTTGCAACAGAAAAGTGATGTGTTGTTCCAACAGGATAATGCTCGTTCAAAAAATTGTTCAAATGGCTCTAAGCACTATGGGACTTAACATCTGAGGTCATCAGTCCCCTAGACTTAGAACTACTTAAACCTAACTAACCTAAGGACAGCACACACATCCATGCCCGAGGCAGAATTCGAACCTGCGACCGTAGCAGCAGCCCGGTTCCGGACAAAAGCGCCAAGAACCGCTCGGCCAAAGCGGCCGCCAATGCTCGTTCGCACGCAGCCCGTGAAACTGAGCGTGCTCTGCAAGACATGCAGAACTTGCCTGGCCAGCACGATCTCCCGATTTGTCTCCAATCGAGCATTTGTGGCTTTACGGTGGGACGAAAAGTGACTCGAGTGACTCATCAATCAACATGGTTGCAGAGCGGGCGCCTGCGTTGCGACCTGTCGAGGCTACACCACTTATTATAATGGGTGTTTCATCACAGGTCGATAGCTGGTATCTCAGAACAGCGTCAGCTATTGATCTACAGGTGTAATCATTTCATGTGCTCCATATTCACTGTTCCAGCAATAAAACTTGAGTGAGTTGGAAACCTCTAAAAGGTGTACTAATTTTTTCCGGCAGTATATATCCAGGCACAATAGTGATCAAACGAATGCGTGGTGTTTGTTCGCCTCGATGGACGATGACTCCACCACTTACATTGCGGATGCAAAATTACGTTCCACCGCCTGCGGGACTCTCAAAGTAGCGATCATGGGAGAAATGAATGGGGACTGTGGATTTGTGTTTCTAGGTGGGATTGTGGGTTGGCCGAAAGGCGTGTCGAGATAGTTCTCGCATTTGCGATAAACAATGTGTCCGGGTGGCGCAGTTATTAACGCAACAGCCTAGCAAACAGGAGATGTCGGGTTCGAATGCCGATCTGGCACACATTTTCACTCGTCGCTGCTGGTTACGCATAAAGTCCCGATGCACTTGACATCAATAATTCCTTTTCTTTCCTTTCTCCCCCCCCCCCCCCCAACACCCTCTTTCAATTTACGCAATAACGATTATTTCTGCTATTATCAGCCTTAAGTTATTTTTTTTTCTATCAAGCGGAAAGATTGTTATTTGTACGCCCTTCCAGTTATAATTTTTTATTATTAATAAAGAGGTATTTAAGACCACGCTTGCGTCATTCCAGCCAAACCCTTCGTTACAGTGTTCTAGAAACACAAAAACAGAGGATACACTTTAGTACGATACATTCCGCGAAGGCGGAGGAGAGCAGTTGAATGAGTGATTGCGTGGGAGGTGGAGGCGGGCGGCGTGGGAGGCGCCGGCGCGCCGCGTTCCCTGGTGACGCTGGACGTCGCGGCGAGGGGCGTCGCCGGCGCGGCCGTAGCGCGCGCGCGCCTATTTCCGGCCGTCTAATGATAGCGAGAGCTCTTCCCACCGGGAGAGCCGTCGCTGTCACGGGCTCGCTTCCTTCCTCCACAGCTAACGAGTTTACTGCGGCTAAGCTGGAAACTTTGCTCTCTACGGGCCGACCGAAAATACCTCCATCACTACCTTATGTTACAGTGTAGTAGACACTGTGCATCGTCGAGAGACTTTAGGCATTACTGATACTATCAGAAACGCTATTCTTACACGATTTCCAAGTTTCTGGGTTGTGTCTACTGAAGGGTATCTGTCGGTGCTCGTGATGAACGTGTCCATAAAAATGAGTTATCTATTAACATAGAAAGTGGGAAGTCGTTATCTACATATATATGGAAGAAAAATCTTTGATATTTAGACGAAATTAGTTGCCGCATCCGGATGTTTATGATAGTTAAATAAATATTAAAGTGAGGCCACCGAGACGCAGTTGTAAATGTAATTCTGTAACTCAGCCAAGAGCGTTATGTAGAACAGCAACCATCACCCATTTATTAGTTGTTTAGTTTATTAGTTTGTTCAGTTCCTCAATAAACGCCGGCCGGAGTGGCCGAGCGGTTCTAGGCGCTACAGTCTGGAACCGCGCGACCGCTACGGTCGCAGGTTCGAATCCTGCCTAGGGCATGGATGTGTGTGATGTCCTTAGGTTAGTTAGGTTTAAGTCTAGGGGACTGATGACCTCAGATGTTGAGTCCCATAGTGCTTAGAGCCATTTGAACCATTTGCAGTCAAAAATTCAATGATGGCACGTGCCTTTTAAAGTACATCACCTACAGACGCCTTATGAAACTGTTCTGCTGCAGCTACGCTATCAGTCGGAAGAAACGGAAACTTGGCGCGCTCACTCAGGACACTGCAGATAATACATACGCAACGTTTTGCATTCGTAGCATTGTTTCCGGATGAGAAAAAACATGCGGTGCATCACTTCCTGGGCTATCCTCGTAAATGCAGATGCTAGTGAAACCTGCAGGTTGTACTGTGTATTTTACCACGAACGACACCTGTACAAGGTCTTCGACACGTTGCAAGAGCCAGTCGTCGTCGGAATAGTGTTTTGTGTAGTTATTATGCCAGAGTCTTTATGTTGGAGCTAAGAGAATCTGAACGTGGGCAAATTGGTGCTTTCGTAACCAATGCAGCCGAAGCTTTCGTTGTCTCAAGACTTATACCGTGATCTGGGTAAGCGGGAGAACATCATCCGCTAAGTCACAACGCGGCCGAAAGTGAGTGTTGAGTGGTAGTGACAGACGGTCATGAGGAGTATCGTGACAAAAAATAAGATGACAGCTGCGAAAGTCACAGTAAATGAATGTCTCACTCGCGATCCCTGTCAGCACTAAAATAATACAAAGTGAGCTTCATGTGCTGGGAATTACGGGGTGAGCCGGAATTCCAAAACCACTTATCAATGATGCAAATGTAACAAGAAAAAGTGGTGCCGAACCGTTAAAAACTGAACTATTCAGCAATGGTAGAATATCATGTGATCGGATGAGTCTTGTTTCACACGGTTTCCAACTTCTGTCCAAGTTTACGTCGCAAGAGTGAAACATGGCGTGGGTTCGGTGATGATTTAGGCTGTCATATAGTAGTATTCCATTGGTTCTATGGGCACACTGCAAGGTCGCCTTACTGCCAAGGATTTTGTGACTATTTTGGCTAGTCAGGCCCTTCCCACGATACAATGTTTGTTCCCTAATGGTGAGGCTGTGTGCCAAGGAAACAGGGCAATTTTTCACAAAGCATACATCGTGTAGGACTGGTTTTACGAGCACGAGGGTGAATTGTAGCATCTCTCCTGACCACTACAGTCACCATATCTCAATACTATTCAGGTTTTGTGTTGTACTTTAGAAAGAAGGGTGCGAGATCTCACAGTAGGATAAATGTGTTAACAGTTATGCCGTTTACTTTTGAAATAATATACAGTTTGCTCACTTTTTTCGATGTGTCTCGCTTACGTGGAGAGAAGGGTGCGTGATCGCTATCCACCTCCATCGTCGTTAGTAGTTTGCAGGAAGAATGGTGTAGAATTCTCTTGAAGGCGTCCTGAATGCCAATGGTTATCCTACACAGTATTAGGCATGATAACGTGTTTCTGGTATTTCCATATCTTTGGCCACTCCATTACATGCCACGAAATGACCAAAAATGAAAACCACAGAAATGAGAGCTCGTAGGGAACATTAGTAACAGTCGTCGTTCCCACGCACCATTTGCAAATGAATCAGAAAAGGAGTGGTGGGGTGATATTGCAACACGAAATATCCTTCCCGCACACTGTAAGGTTCATTGTGAAACTTAATTGTAAATGAGTCAAAAGCTACTTCTGTTCTGTACATTTGAAGCAAGTGCCATGAGCCGGCCGCTGTGGCCGAGCAGTTCTAGAAGCTTCAGTCCGGAACCGCGCTGCTGGTACGATCGCAAATTCGAACCCTGCCTCGGGCATGGATACGTGTGATGTCCTTAAGTTAATTAGGTTTAACTATTTCTAAGTCTAGGGGACTGATGACCTTAGATGTTAAGCCCCATAGTGCTTAGAGCCATTTGTACCAAGTCCCATGAAACTTAAATTCTCTCTCTGGAACTGTATTCTATTTTATTCGTCAAATGTTCTACATTTTGACAGTTCCATCACTTACATCTTTTTAACGTATCATTTATTTATGGGAGCCAGTGTGCCATCTCATAATAGGAGTAGATGTAATCTGTGTGCCATAGCGGGTGCAACGAACTGTATACAGCAGGGCCAGCCAAGGCGAGACAAACGGCACATGCACATGGTGCGCGAGCCGTGTGTGGCCCACGTCTCGATCTGTCTCTGCTTTGTTTGTTCCATCCCGACGGTATTCGCTGCAGCGCAACATTTCATTCAGCATTGACCAGTGATATTTTTCGCCCGGCACGATTCTCTTCAGGTCTATAGAATCGTGGCGCTGTTTGTACTTCGCTATTTGTTCTTGTCATGACGGACGTTCGCAGGTCCAGTGGCTGTTTGCACAGAAAGAGGCAGTCCGGCCATTTACGTTCATAAAATGTGAAAAACGAATGTGGATGTCAGAAGAGAGGGATGAGAACTCTTAATGTGTATAATACAGCTGTGTAATCAACGCGTAGTGCATATTTGCCATGAAACAGATTTCGGTGCAACTTAATGAAAAGTATGGGCATTTTATATATTACTGAAAAGTGCGGTGGTTAGGTCAAGGAGCATACCTGGAACGAGTTTTCGATTTAAAGCCTACTACTGTTGAATGTTTGAGGCAAAAGAAGAGAGGAACGAAAATTAGAACATCCGGTTATGTATTGCAGATCTCGCAATGAAACGCAACATATTTCTGATGGATGCATTTTCAAAAGAAAATCACACTGTAGAAGGAACAAATTCTGAGAAAAAACCACATACCAGTTCCCTGCGCCCACAGGCTTTGAAGAACACGGTATGTTTGAAGGATTCATTGTTGCCTTGAAAGAATTACAAGAACATCTTCATAAAAGTTTGTGAGGACACTGCCAGTCTCACATGTATCTTCGAACAGTTTTCGATACCGTTTGCCGTTTCAGTTGAAATCATCTCCAAGAATGTTCAGTTGTCACTGATTGATCTGAAATGTAATTCCCGTTTTAAAAACAAATCCTTTTAATTGAAGCCGGCCGGAGTGGCCGTGCGGTTCTGGGCGCTACAGTCTGGAACCGAGCGACCGCTACGGTCACAGGCTCGAATCCTGCCTCGGGCATGGATGTGTGTGATGTCCTTAGGTTAGTTAGGTTTAATTAGTGCTAAGTTCTAGGCGACTGATGACCTCAGAAGTTAAGTCGCATAGTGCTCAGAGTCATTTGAACCTTTTTTTTTTTTAAAAAAATTCCCCAGGAGTAGATAGTTTTCCTCAGGAAGAAATGTGTGAATTCCTATGGGACCAAACTGCTGAGGTCATCGGCCCCTAGACTTACACACAACTTAAACTTTATTAAAGTAACTTATGCTAAGAACAACACACACATCCATGTCCGAGGGAGGATTCGAACCTCCGGCAGGAGGAGCCGCGACTCAGAAAAAGTCCATGGTGAGTTTGTATACGTGATATAATATTTCGATCAGAATATGAGTGTGAAAGGCTTTTTTCGATTACGAAACTGAATGAGTCACAATTACGCTGGGACCTGAGTGCGAAAATCTGTGAAACTGTCTCCGTCCGCCAGTATACCGACAGTATGTACCAGATAAAAATTGTATTGTGCCTTCAACGTGTTAAAAATAACCAAGCAATTCTGAGAATTTGTTTCGTTTGTGATACATGTTGTTGGGAAATATGTAACCGAGACGTATGCTGTAAGACTACATTTCCATTCAAATGCTGTGAATTCGCCGTATACCCCTCTCCTCGTTCAGCGTGGCGTGGCCGTGGGGGAAAAGTAGTCTCAGTGACTAGGGAAACTCCTCACTGCAGCCCCCTGGTATTTAGTGGCAAGAGGGCCCAGTGGATAACACGTCAAAAGCTGAACACAGATCAAGCATGAAAACAGGTAGAAGGCGTACTAAACTGCGAGAAAAAAGCAAAATAGAAATAGTGAACAGTCGAAGGACAAGAAATCCAGTATAGAGCAGGAGGTCCAATATAGAGCAGGAGGTGAGTGCAACGGCGTCGTGGTTGTTAAGTGGTGACGGTGTTAGGCCCAAGAACAGTCGTCGTTCCCACGAACAATTTGCAAATGGATCGGAAATAGGAGGGAAATGATAGTGCGTCACGAAGTATCCCCATCCACACACTGTAAAGTTCAGTGTGGAGCTTAAGCGTAAATCTACCAAAAGCCACTTCTGTTTTACACATTTGAAGCAACTGTCACGAAACTTAAATTCTCTCTTTGCAACTGTACATACTATCTTTGTCATATTTTATTATACACTCCTGGAAATTGAAATAAGAACACCGTGAATTCATTGTCCCAGGAAGGGGAAACTTTATTGACACATTCCTGGGGTCAGATACATCACATGATCACACTGACAGAACCACAGGCTCATAGACACAGGCAACAGAGCATGCACAATGTCGGCACTAGTACAGTGTATATCCACCTTTCGCAGCAATGCAGGCTTATATTCTCCCATGGAGACGATCGTAGAGATGCTGGATGTAGTCCTGTGGAACGGCTTGCCATGCCATTTCCACCTGGCGCCTCAGTTGGACCAGCGTTCGTGCTGGACGTGCAGACCGCGTGAGACGACGCTTCATCCAGTCCCAAACATGCTCAATGGGGGACAGATCCGGAGATCTGGCTGGCCAGGGTAGTTGACTTACACCTTCTAGAGCACGTTGGGTGGCACGGGATACATGCGGACGTGCATTGTCCTGTTGGAACAGCAAGTTCCCTTGCCGGTCTAGGAATGGTAGAACGATGGGTTCGATGACGGTTTGGATTTACCGTGCACTATTCAGTGTCCCCTCGACGATCACCAGTGGTGTACGGCCAGTGTAGGAGATCGCTCCCCACACCATGATGACGGGTGTTGGCCCTGTGTGCCTCGGTCGTATGCAGTCCTGATTGTGGCGCTCACCTGCACGGCGCCAAACACGCATACGACCATCATTGGCACCAAGGCAGAAGCGACTCTCATCGCTGAAGACGACACGTCTCCATTCGTCCCTCCATTCACGCCTGTCGCGACACCACTGGAGGCGGGCTGCACGATGTTGGGGCGTGAGCGGAAGACGGCCTAACGGTGTGCGGGACCGTAGCCCAGCTTCATGGAGACGGTTTCGAATGGTCCTCGCCGATACCCCAGGAGCAACAGTGTCCCTAATTTGCTGGGAAGTGGCGGTGCGGTCCCCTACGGCACTGCGTAGGATCCTACGGTCTTGGCGTGCATCCGTGCGTCGCTGCGGTCCGGTCCCAGGTCGACGGGCACGTGCACCTTCCGCCGACCACTGGCGACAACATCGATGTACTGTGGAGACCTCACGCCCCACGTGTTGAGCAATTCGGCGGTACGTCCACCCGGCCTCCCGCATGCCCACTATACGCCCTCGCTCAAAGTCCGTCAACTGCACATACGGTTCACGTCCACGCTGTCGCGGCATGCTACCAGTGTTAAAGGCTGCGATGGAGCTCCGTATGCCACGGCAAACTGGCTGACACTGACGGCGGCGGTGCACAAATGCTGCGTAGCTAGCGCCATTCGACGGCCAACACCGCGGTTCCTGGTGTGTCCGCTGTGCCGTGCGTGTGATCATTGCTTGTACAGCCCTCTCGCAGTGTCCGGAGCAAGTATGGTGGGTCTGACACACCGGTGTCAATGTGTTCTTTTTTCCATTTCCAGGAGTGTAGTTTTATTCGTTAAATGTTCACCTCAATCATGGTTACCTGAATTTGCCGCTATTTTGCATGAAGAATGATTTCCCTGAAAACCATATAGGACCTGCATTTATCCTTTCTGAGAAGACTGGAAGCTTATTTGAATATCAGTGGTTTTCCTGTACCATATTAGAAATGGATATGTGATGTGCTTTTGGTTGTCCCATATTTTTGTCCACCCCCTTCACGTTTCTACGGTTTGCTAATGTATAGAACGCGTGATTCATTCGCGTAGTGTAACGAGCAGAGCGCTAGGTTCTGAAATAGGATGGTAAGCATGACCAACATCGAATCGGCACGGCAGATTAACAATTGTGACTGGTGTACTGGCTGGCCTAAGTGTGGATCTCAGACGGCTTCGTCGCGCGGGTTAGTCGTGTGGTCTTGGGCGTCTCACCACAGTCCGAGCAGCTCCCCCCCCCCCTCCCCCCCCTCCCCCCCTCCCCCCTCCCCCCCTCCCCCCTCCCGTAGGAGGGTCGAGTCCTCCCTCGGGCACGGGTGTGTGTGTTGTCCATAGTGTAAGTTAATTTGAGTTAGATTAAATAGTGCGTAAGCTTAGGGACCAATGACCTCAGCAGTTTGGTCCCATAAGACCTTACGACAAATTTCCAAAAAAAAAAAAAATTCTCAGACGGCTTCGCACGCTCGTTTAGGCAAATCTTGGGCTGGTTCCCAATTTCCACGTCATGAAATGCGATACACTCAAACAATTAAAACACCGTCACACACAGAACGGAGTTCTGGCGCACAGGACTTAACGTCCCTTAAGTAACTGACGAATGCAGCGACAGAAACGGCATCCGGTAGCAGTGATACATAGGACAAATTTTCCAAATCTTGAGCACAGCAGGGCTCGTAGCTAGAGGAGAGTAACGATCAGGAAAGCACAGAGGGAGTCAAAGAATTTTTATTCGCTGCAATTTGCACGAAAATGCTATGACACGCAGCGGCCATTTAGTTATAATTTAATAACTTCCTGTTATCTTCGCCACACTTTTCATTAGTTTCAAAACTGCCTTATGCGTTTCGACATTCCGTCATCTTCAAACGCTATAACATACAAAACAAAACTGGTATTCAACGATATGAATATATGTTACATTTCACAATTAATTAGAGACATTGTATAATGAGTACAATATGGCTTTCTAGCTTATCAGTGTGTGGTGTGCGTACTGTAAGACCTTCGGTACACACACCATCAGATTATTTGACTTGTCGCTCTAACGAAGTAAGCGAATATCAGCAATATGTCTCGTGGTCTTATCGTGGCGTGTTTATCTTCTGCCGTTAGGTCAGACGATAGAAATGCCACTTGCACGCTTAGAGTAGCAGACTGACGGTGACCAACTTTAAACAGAACTTGATTAATTTTCAGACACATTTATTAAAATAATAACAAGCATAAAAATAACTTAACTTGGTTCTGGATGCTATTTACAATTGACAATCTTTAGTTCCTTTCGTCTTGGTACGTTAATCTTATTCTCACATATCTCTGATACTTGACAAAGTGTCTATACATTTCTCTTCATGGATATGTATAGGAATATGATAATCTTATTAGGCGCAGACTGAAACTTGACTACAGACAAATGCAGACTGACTAATCGGAGGTCTGTACACTCGTTATAATACCACGCGCGTTCAGGTATCACTGCGCGAGTGTGATCCGCGAGGACAAAAGGTTCTACGTTAGCAGCAATCTCATTGGCTGCATTACGTATTAATACGCGGATCGGCGGAAGCAGAATTTGGTCCGTCTCTATGGCAGCGCCATCTCGTAGTGCGGAGACGGACGAGCGCTGCGCCTCCGCTGTTGTGCTTAGCGGGGTGCGCTCTATTGGGAAAGTTGTGAACGCGCTGACTACGCGGAACTATGTACACAACACAAAGTTATGTCAATCACATAATAGTTCTTTAGATACTTTGTATCTCGTCAACATTCTCAGTCAATAGACAAATGCAAACTGCCACCAAGGGACAGTTTGGAACTTGATTAAACCGCTTGGCGGCGCTGGATACATGGTACACGCTTCATTTGTTTGTTCACAACTACATTTTCATCGTTACATCGTATTAAACAATTTTATCAGTAAACGATTCATGGAAATCACTTTACAGTGTTTTACAACAAGGTATTTCTTTGCCAAACAATGTGTAACAGATCTTTTGAGTGGTCGAAAATAATACATAGGAAGAGCCTGTTGAGTAGCGAAAGGGTACATGAGGCCAATTGTCTGTTAACAAACAATTTTTGACAACTTATAGCGTATAAATTCCTAGGATCAGTAAAATTCATAAATGTAATTTTATAAAATTTACAGAATCCACAAATATCAGTTGAAGGATGTTGCCACTCACTTATGAGGAATAAATGGCACCATATATTGCAGTTTCTGCCAATGGGACCAAAAGCATAAAAGTTATACAGGAAATTCAAACCATTTGGGAAGGCGTAATTTTGGAATCCCATATACGAGAGTCGTTCAATGAGCAATGTCCCACATTTTTTTCTCAGAACATATTTATTGTTAAGAGTCAGAATTTGCTAACAATAAACTTCAACATGGTTTGTCCATGTTCTATTTTTCTACGTAGTATCCATCACGTTCTATGACCGTGTGCCAACGTTGTGGAGAGCATGTATTCACTGCTTGTAAAAGCTCTTGTCCGGTAGACGTAGCCATGTTTTCATTTCATGAGTGACACGATCCGTGACAGAAAGGCTTCTCCGTCGGTCTCAAAACGATCCAACAATTCAGAATGAAATGGACTTTCTTTGAATCTTGTGGTCCTCTGTGAGCATTCGTGGAACCCATTACGAGCACCTCTTTGAATATCCGAGGGTCTCGACCATTGCAGACGTACTTCCAATGCTGACCGACAACTGTAGAGCCAGTTGTCGAGTTATGATGCGCCGGTCGGCACGAATAATGGCATCCGCACAATTCAGCATGTCTGGAGCAGTGGCTGTGACAGGACGTCCCGAGCGTAGCTGATCATGGAGCTCTGTTTCTGCATTTCCTGGCGCTGTAACTTTATTTACCCATCGCCCAACTATACTCCTACCAACTGCAGGATCGCTATACAAATGGCTCTGAGCACTATGGGACTTAACTACTAAGGTCATCAGTCCCCTAGAACTTAGAACTACTTAAACCTAACTAACCTAAGGACGTCACAAACATCCACGCCCGAGGCGGTCGCGCGGTTCGAGATTGTAGCTCCTAGAACCGCTCGGCCACCCCGGCCGGCGATCGCTATACATTGCACCCAAACGTTTATGGATGTTCACCATGGTTTCTTTCTCTGCACACAAGAATTCAATAACAGCACACAGCTTGTAACGTGAGTCGTATGTAGGCGCCATTTTGACGATGTATTACGGCTCTGCCTCTAGTGGTGTACAGATGTGGTCGGCCCTTAGAACGTGTACTCCTGCCACCACGTTCCCACGCCGTCCTGCATTTTGTGTTTCGACCACCCAGCCAAGTGGAAGCGCGAAATAAGTCATCTCTCAAACTCTGTCAGATGATGATAACACTGTCTCACATGAGAATGCGGCATCTTCGTGTTCTTGACAGCGATCACGCAACATGCGATGCCGTTCACGCCCGTATACGCTAATCAGCCAGATCATTATGTTATCAATGTAAGCCCGGACAGGCGATAGAGCGACATCTTGCGAGGAATGACTGGCTAGTTAGACGCACGCACGGTGCATGTATTACCAGTCAGCGTGTTGTCCGTGTGTAGAATGCAGAAGGTGCGCGATCTATCTGACCTTGACCAAATGCAGATTGTGACGGCCCAGAGGCTGATCACGAGCATCTCTGAAACTGCACGACTTCTCGGATGTTCGAAGAGTGCTGTGGTGAGTGTCTTCAACACGAGGAGAAACCAAGGTGAAACCACATCCATACGGCCTCCCCTCATTACAGATGTCGGAACCGTAGATTGAGCAGACTGGTAAAACAGGACAGGCGGCGAATTGTGGCAGAAAGAAACATCAGACTTAACAGACGGGCAAAGTGTGTCTAAACACACAGTACACTGAACACTCCTAACGATGGGCCTCTGCAACCGACGACCCATGCATGTGCCAGTGTTAACACCACGGCATCGGGAACTGCGACAGAAATGGGCACGTCAACATCGGAAATGGACGTTGACACAGTGGCAGAGTTTTACATGACCTGATGAATCCCGATACGTTCTTCAACATGCCGATGGGAGTGGGCGAATCCCTCTTCTTCCAGGGAACAGTTCGCCGACACCTGTAATACGGGACGGACGCAAACTGGCGGCGTCTCCATTATGCTCTACATCTACATCTACATCCATACTCCGCAAGCCACCTGACGGTGTGTGACGGAGGGTAACTTGAGTACCTCTATCGGTTCTCCCTTCTATTCCAGTCCCGTATTGTTCGTGGAAAGAAAGATTGTCGGTATGCCTCTATATGGGCTCCAATCTGTCTGATTTTATCCTCATGGTCTCTTCGCGAGATATACGTTGGAGGGAGCAATATACTGCCTCTTCTTCACTCCTCGGTGAAGGTATATTCTCGTAACTTCAACAAAAGCCCGTACCGAGCTACTGAGCGTCTCTCCTGCAGAGTCTTCCACTGGAGTTTATCTATCATCTCCGTAACACTTTCGCGATTACTAAATGATCTTGTAACGAAGCGCGCTGCTCTCCGTTGGATCTTCTCTATCTCTTCTATCAGCCCTATCTGGTACGGATCCCACACTGGTGAGCAGTATTCAAGCAGTGGGCTAACAAGCGTACTGTAACCTACTTCTTTGTTTTCGGATTGCCTTAGGATCCTTCCAATGAATCTCAGTCTGGCATCTGCTTTACCGACGATCAACTTAATATGACATTCCATTTTAAATCACTCCTAATGCCTACCTCGAGATAATTTATGGAATTAACTGCTTCCAGTTGCTGACCTGCTATATTGTAGCTAAATGATAAAGGATCTTTCTTTCTATGTATTCACAGCACATTACACTTGTCTACATTGAGATTCAATTGCCATTCCCTGCACCATGCGTCAATTCGTTGCAGATCCTCCTTAATTTCAGAACAATTTTCCATTGTCACCACCTCTCGATATACTACAGCATCATCCGCAAAAAGCCTCAGTGAACTTCCGATGTTATGCACAAGGTAATTTATGTATATTGTGAATAGCAACGGTCCTACGACACTCCTCTGCAGCACACCTGAAATCACTCTTACTTCGGAAGACTTCTCTCCATTGAGAATGACATGCTGCGTTCTGTTTTCTAGGAACTCTTCAATCAATTCACACAATTAGTCTGATATTCCATATGCTCTTACTTTGTTCATTAAACGACTGTGAGGAACTGTATCGAAGGCCTTGCGGAAGTCAAGAAACACGGCATCTACCTGTGAACCCGTGTCTATGGCCCTCTGAGTCTCGTGGACGAATAGCGCGAGCTGGGTTTCATATGATCGTCTTTTTCGAAACCCATGCTGATTCCTACAGAGTAGATTTCTAGTCTTCAGAAAATTCATTGTACTTGAACATACACGTGTTCCAAAATTCTACAACTGATCGACGTTAGAGATATAGGTCTATAGTTCTGCACATCTAGGCAATATTCAGGTGGACATACATGGATGCAGTGGAGCTCGTGTAAAGTACCATGACGGTCATGGAGTATCGTACATTGGTTTCAGACCACGTACACCCCTTCGTGACGATCATGTTTCCCGACGTCATTGGCATTTTTCAGCGAGCTAATGCGTCATTCCACAAGTCCAGGAGAGTGATGGAGTGGTTTAAGGAATACAGTGGCGAGTCGATGTTCGGGCCCCCAATCCGCCAGATATGAACGCAATCGAATACATCTGGTATGTGATTGAACGTGGCATCAGAGCTCATAGCCTCCCTCCCCGAAATTTACGGGAATTAGGTGACTTGTATGTGCAGATGTGGTGCAAACTCGCTCCAGAGACTTACCAAGCCTTCACTGCTTCCATGCCAAAACGCGTCACCACTGTTATCCGTACCAAAGGCAGACACACCGACTATTAGAAAGGTGGTCATAATGTCCTACCATTCCTGGTAACAACACTAAACACAAACACCAATGCACTCTGGTGGACGTTCTATCTATCACAGAGAATAGCTCTATTCATTTACTCGTTCACCAATGCCATGCTCGTGAACGACTTCTGGGAGCTTCTCTTTTCTGTCAGTGAATGACTTTTTATTACAGTTTTATTCGCCGTTTTGGACTTCGATTTCTTGACTACCAAATGTACTTCTCATCAGTTCAGACAGGAAAGCCATTGATAGACTCAGCAGACTAAAGCTATACTTCTCACACACCTGCCCCTTCGTTATTAAGATTCATGTGCCGTTCATTTCGCGAGACCGGCTCACGGACGCTTCGAAGTAAAAGTGTGTCTGCAACGTGTCTGAGCTCAGCGTTTGCACCTCACCTCGCCTCGGGGTCAAGGCAGTCGCGCCGACGCCTTCCGGGATAACTCCCAAGGATTTTCCTGAATAGAAGTGCACACAGTAGTTCTACGCACAACCAAATATAGATGTCTGAAGAATGTGCTAGTGACATTTTAAAAATTATCAGCCTAACGTATGGATGGCGTGAATGTCACCTAACTGCTGCGATCTTTCGGAGGCTTGTGGTGTATTAACATTCTTTAACATGAGTCCACAGCCCGTATGAATCATTCAGATAACGCCAATTTCTGCTTATGACGAAAAACCTTTATTCTGCCACTGCAGTTTTCTTTGGCTTTAAGCCATTGTCAAGCCTAAATACCCGAGGTCATGTTACGACTTATATCTCTACCGTTAAACGATATCGAATATTTATGCTTGACAATGGCATCAGCAGAGATTTATAGCTGCAAAATAAAAACTTATACGGCCGTGTGCAGAAAATGTCATTTAAACATTCGTTTTTAGATGCCGTGCTGAAAAGTTTCTGAGACGGATGCAGTAGTTGTTTGCTTGTCACGATCGTGTAAGGAATAAACATAGTGGACGAAATTTCGTTACGGATTGCGGAAATCAAAACACACAGAAAATACTACTTAGCTCTAACTGTTTTCGTTTTCGACCGTCCAGAGGCGATCAACTGAATTTAAGCGTGAACATCTCCGACAGCCGGCCGCGGTGGCCAAGCGGTTCTAGGCGCTTCAGTCCGGAACCGCACGGCTGCTACGGTCGCAGGTTCGAATCCTGCCTCGGGCATGGATGTGTGTGATGTTATTAGGTTAGTTAGGTTTAAGTACTAAGTTCTAGGGGACTGATGACCCAAGATGTTAAGTCCCATAGTTCTCAGAGCCATTTGAACCATCTCCGACATCCACTACGGCAAAATAAATTATGGTAAAAATTTACGCTTCCGTATTATGATTTCTGGCTGTGGTATGACAGTCCGCTGGCATTTCGAAGATCTTGGCAAAGCGTGTCCACCATGTTTTACACAAAGTTATGCGTGAGGCCAAGTTCTAAACTAAATGAGTACCGCACGTACTAACAACTGAGCAAAACGCTTTCGAGTCAGCATGGCTAAAAAAAGTGTTTGGAGGTATTTAAATAGACATCCAAGTGCAGTCAAAACAGTTGGTGACAAAAGGTGATAAGTGTACAAATGAAAACAAAAATGCGTTCTTCTGCAGAGGAACTCGGGAATATTGTTTCTTGTTTTACCTTGGTGCTATTGCTCACAGACTACCTTCACAATGACAGGTCATCAGCGGGGAGTATTAAGGCTCATTATTGGACAAATTCAAATATGTTTATCAAGCTAAATATGCATATCTTGCAAAATAAAGTTTTCGTCCCTCACGTCTCGGAGAGTCTGTATCTCATGCGTGCGCTATATCCACTTGTACCTGAAGACGTGCATCAGAAGGCACTTAAATGGTTCAGTAAACATGTATGAGTACACGCGCAGATACTGAAGTCCAGAGACTCAGGTGACTGATCAAGTTCGTTGAATTCTTGGTCATGATCTTCTGACCTATTGTTAGACGATCCCAGGTTTATGACACATCACAATTTCTAGCTGGGAAAATCCACGCACCTTACAGAAAATCATAACGAAACGTATAATCATGAAACTTCCTGGCAGATTAAAACTGTGTGCCGGACCGAGACTCGAACTCGGGACCAAATTGTGGATTATTACATCCGTCCTAGCCGGCCGCGGTGGCCGTGCGGTTCTAGGCGCTGTAGTCTGGAACCGCGGGACTGCTATGGTCGCAGGTTCGAATCCTGCCTCGGGCATGGATGTGTGTGATGTCCTTAGGTTAGTTAGGTTTAAGTAGTTCTAAGTTCTAGGGGACTGATGACCTAAAATGTTAAGTCCCATAGTGCTCAGAGCCATTTGAACCATTTTGAACATCCGTCCTACAGAAAACAATAAACAAGCACAACGCCATAACCAAATTGTTTCCAAGTTTCTCACAAGCGAAAATTTGTTTATTTGGTTAGATAATAGTGCTACTGTTCCCATCTTGTACTCTTCTACGATGGGTCTCCTACTGGTGCCTGGTGTTAATGTGTTCGATGTAGACAAGTTTCGCAGGCTCTCTTTCTCGTGTTATCGTAAAAATATCGACTATATTGGCATAGGTGAGGTTTGAGAGATCGTAATCGACAACATTTGCCCACCATATTCCAAAACCGTATCGTAGATTTACTCCGTTGCAATATTGTGCTGCCCCACAATCGCCTTAGAAACTGACATTAGCCCCCTCACTTCCATGGTGTGTGGTGTTCAGTAGTGCAACCCAGTTGTTCAGAACGGCGTTGTGTGATACACATTCGCCATAACGGCATGCGCGTAGTTCGCCAATAGCGATGCTTCACAAATACCGTCAGTCCTAAAGCCGATAATCATCGCTTTTTGCTGCCCGGATAAATCGCCCGTTTAACTCGCAAGAGCGATGAGCGATATGCATACAGACGGTCTACTGTGCACATGTGCCCGTCACGGCAATTCACGACACGTGACCAGAGCTTCATGATCCACGATTTGCTGACGTCACACATGGGACGGTCCATAATAAAGTGATACAACCGTATACTTCCACGTACCGTGACGCCTGCTCGCTATATTTTTAACCCACGGATTCACAACCTTATGGAACATAAATTTATCATTTGTGTCACCATACCATCCGTATATGCTTTACAGCGTCATTACTGGCGACATTTTAAGTCAATAAAACTAAATGCACATGGTCACGGAAGTACATACTTTCCTCGAGTTGCATAGTCAGATTTTCAAATAAATTTAACGATTACGGGACGTAAGAGCACAATGTCTAAAATCGAATGTGGTGGGCATCATATGGTTTTTTAACTTAAATTTCGGGATGGACACATTTATTAATGCATATAATGTAAAAAATTAATTCCAAAACTACGATCTGAACACATACACACTGGACTCACATTCAGGAGGACGATGGTTCAAACACGCGCCCGGCATCTTGATTTAGGTTTTCCGTGATTTCCCTAAATCGCTTCAGATAAATGCTGGGATGGTTCCTGTGAAGGGGCACGGCCGAGTTCCTTCCCCATCCTTCCCTAATCCGATGGGACCGATGACCTCGCTGTTTGGTCCCCTCCCCGGAATTAACTAACCAACCAACACACAGAAATTCTTGTTTACGTAACTTCTTTAAAATAAGTATCTAGCTAATAATACATGCAGAAGTTAACATGGTATAAATATTGTGTATACGAAATTTAAATCTCAGTCTCATTGTGACTTTTATCGCTGTACTTCGTTTCTCATTGCTTCGTAGAATTCATCAAGATATCCATTTGTTAGTCGAGACCAGTAGTTTGACTTTCTGACATTCATTGCTGAAATTAATTCATGGGAGCGTGTGAAACAGAAAAACGATTGATCTTCTCTGTTGTTTTCTCTAAGAATGGGACTTGTTTTCTGTCGACTACATTCTAGGATTTTTCATTTGGTACAATAGACTTTAGAACAAGTCGTTCTGAAGATCCTAAATTTCTTGGCATACTTATTTTACCGTACTTGAACAAAATTTTCAATGGAAGTACATATTTCGGTTACACTTATGTGGCAAGTGAAATGACTATCAAAGAGGTGGTCAGTGGGTTAGTTATACTCTGCCGGAAAAAAAGCTTGACGCCCTCTACGGACAGGTCATTTTATTGACAACTGAGGTGCAGTTAGGTCATCATTGTAGACGTAAATGAAGGAAAATCCATAGCAAATGAAACACATATGCCGCAGTAAAGGGTACCTAAACAGTTGCATCAATACACTGTGTACCTACACTATGTGATCAAAAGTATACGGACAACCTCAAAAATATACATTTTTCATATTGGGTGTATTGTGCTGCCACCTGCTGCCAGGTACTTCATCTCAGCGACCTCAGTAGTCATTAGACATCGTGAGAGAGCAGAATGGGGCGCTCCGCGGAACCCACGGACTTCGAACGTGGTCATTTGATTGGGTGTCACAAGTGTCATACGTCTGTACGCGAGATTTTTACACTAAACATCCCGAGGTCCACTATTTCAGATGTGATAGCGAAGTGGAAACGTGAAGCGACACGTACAGCACAAAAGCGTACAGGCCGACCTCGACTGTTGACTGACAGACACCGCCGACAGTTGAAGAGGGTCGTGATGTATAACAGGCAGACGTCTATCAAGACCATCACACAGGAATTCCAAACTGCATCAGGATCCATTGCTAGTACTATGACAGTTAGGGGGATGGTGAGGAAACTTGGATTTCATGGTCGAGCGACAAACATTCATTGTACACAGACGCACGCCATGGCCGGGACTCAGCTTACAGCTAGCCATGGCTGCCACAATTTGTCAGTGTGTAGCAGTTATTCAGCAATAGTTGAGTACAATATATTTACAGGGTGACACTCAATGAATTATATGTAAAGAAATTTTCAAATGTTTCAAATGGCTCTGAGCACTATGGGACTTAACATCTGAGGTCATCAGTCCCCTATAACTTAGAACTACTTAAACCTAACTAACCTAAGGACATCACACACATCCATGACCGAGGCAGGATTCGAACCTGCGACCATTGCGGTCGCGCGTTTCCAGACTGAAGTGCCTACAACCACGCGGTCACAATGGCCGTCGAAAAGAAATATAAATTAGTTACAAACTACGGCGTGCACACACTTTACTCAAGATGTCAATGTCACTAAAGATATTCGGATTTGGGTTATGACATGTTTGATACGCCTGAAATCATTGGCGATGATGTGGTGGAGACGAAAAGCGAAATTCTGCGCCGGCCGCGGTGGCCGTGCGGTTCTACGCGCTGCAGTCCGGAACCGCGCAACTGCTACTGTCGCAGGTTCGAATCCTGCCTCGGGCATGGATGTGTGTGATGTCCTTAGGTTAGTTAGGTTTAAGTAGTTCTAAGTTCTAGGGGACTGATGACCTAAGATGTTAAGTCCCATAGTGCTCAGAGCCATTTGAACCATTTGAACCATCGAAATTCTGCATGACGTGTTGAAGTGTCGGAACATCGATGCTGTCGATGACCTTCTGAATGGCTGTTTCCAGTTCAGCAGTGGTTTTGGGGCTATTGCTGTACACCGTGTCTTTAATGTAGCACCACAAAAAGGAGCTGCATGGTTTCAGATCCGGAGAACATGGCGGCCAATCAAGGCCAATACCTGTGGCCTTTGGGTACCCCAGAACCAGTATGCGATCCCCAAAGTGTTCCTCCAGGACATCAGACACACTCCTGCTTCGATGGGTCAGCTGTGTCTTCCATGAACCACATCTTGACGAAATTAGGGCCACTTTGTATAATGGGGTGAAATTACCTTCCAAAATCTCCACGTACCGCTCGGTAGTCATCATGCCATCAAGGAATATAGCACCGATTATTCCGTGACTGGACACTGCATACCACGCAGTCACCCGTTGACGGTGAACAGATTTCTGGATCGTGAAATGCGGATTCTCAGTCCCCCAAATGCGCCAGTTTTGCTTACTGACCAACTCATCCAAATGAAATACATGAAATGAATTCGCAATTGCGAATAAGGACAACCACCAGCTGTAGAAGGGAATGAGGACAATGAAAATTTGTGCCGGACCGGGACACGAACCCGTTTTTCACGCTTATCGCGACCGGTGGTCTAACCATTTGGCTGTCCCTGCACGACTCACGGCGACACCCAAACTTCCATATGTCATCAACTATGCGTTTACGACCTTTCTCGTACATCCATTATGTATATTCCGGTACAGGTCAGACGTCAAACTTGAAAGTCGCTTGACCGGTATTGGCAGATAAATACGTATTGCAGTGCCTGTGTTATTCTGATTACGATGTAAAGTTCCTTTGTGTAAACACAGGCACTGCAATATCGGATACATCCAAATGAAAATGGGCTTAGTCGCTAGACCATGCATGCCTGAAGATACTAATTCCCATCATGCCCCGCGGCCAACCGTGCAGTTTGAACGTCCTAACGCAAACCGTTCAGAAGTTATGACAATTTCATTTCATGTAGTTCAATAATTGTCTCCCTGTGTTTAAAGTGCACTTTTGTCATCTAATCGTTTGCTTACCTGTCCAGGTTCCTATGGAAACAGATCCCTTTGGCCGCCTTCCACCCATTTTACATTAACAAGGGGCACATAACATTTGGCTCCTTGAAACATAACGTTTCCCGACTCATAACAAAGTCTTCGAAAAAACGTATTATTAATACCCGGCTAAAAAGTAAGTAACGGAACAATTACTTACTCATGGGACAACTCACCTTTTACTCATCGTTTTACTAAACATTTTGCGGATTTCTTTACCTCATCTAGCAAAACTAACAAAGATGATGATGTCTGTAATGGTACAAAGATAAACACCAAAGAATTTACAGTCACCAAAGAAATTAATTGCTAATAGTAAGTGTACAAAATAATGCATTCTCAATCATTTAACGCCAAAATAAATGTAATAGTAGACAACATACTAATAACCCGAACCCAGCTCGCAGAATTATATAATTCGTTATACAAGTGGCAAAAAAGTGTGTTTTCCCGTATAGTCATTGCACACCAAGCACCCAGCCTGAAACTGAAATTTCTTATGTATCTTCTATACATCTGCTTTTCTTGAAATTCCTGGACGAAACCGACAATAGCAAGATTTTAATCGAGATCTGTGTCGAGAAGAAACGGCAGTGAGCAAAGATAATTATAAAACATTGTTTGATATCATCCTCCTGACTCTAGTTCGCGTGAAGGTGTTCTATTCAAGTGTACGAAAGTCTTAAGGTTGCAGAGGCGCCTTTATCAGGTTATGGAAAAGGCTCCCAAAGTTCATAATGCCTTTCGGCCACATCATTCAATGGACTTCACATGAGAGACTGCTCTTGCCTTCGAATTTCAAAAGTGAAACTATTCAGAGGGTCACTCATGATTACCGAGCGCGGTGGCGCAGTGGCTAGCACGCTGGACTCGCATTCGGGAGGACGACGGTTCAATCCCGAATCTGGTCATCTTGATTTAGGTTTTCCGTGATTTCCCTAAATCGCTCCAGGCAAATGATGGGATGATTCCTTTGAAAGGGCACGGCCGACTTCCTTCCCCGTCCTTCCCTAATCCGATGAGACCGATGACCTCGCTGTCTGGTCTCCTCCCCCAAACAACCCAACCCAACCATCAATCATGATTCTTTGGTTTGCTTCTGTGTCAGTACCGGAGCACAAGCCGAACTCCGACCTTTAAATTCTAAGAAAAGAAGAGGATGTTTATTTTCGATTCCATGTAATGGAGAACGCAATGATACACGTTTGTAATTACTCAGTAATGGCGCGTTACGTATGTTAAACGTTGTGTGAGGAACGTTAAACTAAATACAGCTATTCTCATAACCAAAACATATCGATACATCATATAGTACTGTGTTCCAGTGTAAATAATTACCTCGTCGAGGAACATTCTGACATAGCCATTTCATTTCCCACTTTTTGGATCGGTTTGTATACGGTAAAAAGTAAACTGCCAGGAAACGGTTCGAACATGAATGTTTCTGATGTTTACAGCCAGTGCATACATGGACTGTATTTCCCGTTTGCTCTTGCCACCGTTAGAGACACAAACAACAGACGTTTACTCATTTAGTTACAGGCTGCAGCGTCCGTAGCTGCTTCTGTTCGTGCTTGCTGTAAACAGTATACTATCGGAAATTACAAGTAGGATTTATTTTTTAAAAAAGTCTTTGGTTTACGGAAATCTCTCGAAGCCAAACATTTATCAAAAAGTTATTTTTCCCGACATTCGCGTTACGTTCTGTTATATCTGTGTACAATCTCGACATTTTACAGCATGTAGGGATTTTTTAATTTCTTTTGGGAATCCTTCCAGGTTCATACAGAGTAATAACACACATTTGCCGGCCCAGTAAACAGAAAAACAGGTAGATTACAACACTGAATCACCTAAGTAAAGAACAATTTCGCTTGGGTTAATCAACACTCAGTCTTACAACAGCGCTGCTTACTGATTATTTGTTTCATTGGCTTTGTTTATACTGGACAGTTATCGTTATGACTCGCTCTACAAATTAAGTGAAGGTAATATCCCCTCATGACAGAACAGTAAGCGATTGTAAACTTTACAGCTTATCTGATTTACAGTCCTATATTCATTGGTATAAAGTGACAAATGCTCTATGCTAGCTCGATACTTTTACGATAAACTTCCAAGCTCACAAAAATTGCATAAGGCAGACGTTAGATCTTATTGGGGAACTTCAAACGGTTTCTCATCGTTACTCGTTGAAATAGATTCCGTACAGGAGAGAAAATTGAGACAAAAATGTTATCACTGGAAACAGCTGCACTGTATTCGTATTTATAAACTGTTTCATTATTTTGTAGGTAAATGTTTCCGCTACAGGAGCAGTTCGTTGAGCATTAAAGCCACAGTCACCAGAGAGATCATGGTTAACTGCAGATTACCTTTATAATATATACTTGGAGTTGCTATTACCCTTGATGAACTACTATCCTATGCGCCTACGCTATTAGTCATTTTACATTCATACTCCAAGGTGGATTAACTACAAGCTGAGCTCCTTAAGCGTTAAAGGCACAGCCACGCGACAAATCATAGAACTACAAGGCAATCATCTTGGCAGACAGGTTTTACTGCCCTTGCTGAAACGGGCCGACTGTGAATAGCGGTGTCTCATTTGAATAATATACACTTAATTGAGACCTTTTCAGTATAAACCGTGCAGTAAAAACGTTAACCGTCATACTGTGATGTAATTCTGTTGAATTTATCGCATTTTAACAGGCGAATGTCTCTACCTCCATGCAATAATGGTCCGCAGCGTGTATAAAGTGCTTAAAAGAGGTCACTGCCAGCTTACGTTAGTAGACTTTATTTTTCTACTACTGCGGTTTCGGCGGACGTCATTATCACACATCAATATTCGATATCATGTAACGGCACAAATATAAGTAACCGTACCCTTATGCTACAAATCTGAAAACTAACGAATGACAGCAATTCATATTCCCATGTAAACTAATGAACTATGGGCATTCAGAATTCACAGAACCATAGACATTAAGTAGATCAGTATGCATCGATCACTCTTTGCGTTATTTTCTAGTTACTTGGTAATATCGCCTTGCTATGAAGCAGCTAATATTCACTGCTCCTTCGCCCGAACCTAGTCAGAAGCGAACATTAACTTTTCGTAGTTGATGGGATACGTAAGTCCCATTAAAGTAATACGCATATTTGAGTGTTGGGACATCTGTATCTCAGTCCTAACATGTAGCGAGACACTTTCGAAACTTGGCGAAAAACACTATGGACCATGGAGTGGATAAATAGAAGGATGTGAGCGATCAAATGGGGTGTCGTGTGTTTAAAATAGTTGACACTCCATTCAAACAATGTCTGAAGTAACTAATTGTGTTTTCTTATACATCATACATATTGTTTTGAGATATTTCCACACACCTCAATAATTCTGCTGGTCTATGCATTATTCTTATGTAATGGGACGTATATGTAACAGAAAACTTGGTAGAATGTAGGAAACATTGGTGAAGCTATGTCAAACACTTCTTCAAAAGTTATGCTGAAAGCTTGAGTGCGATATTTCATGTTTTTCATTGTCAGAAGTACAAATGGGTTTTGGTATCGATTTGTTATACTTTATCCATAACTGTCATCCTGTCGAAATCATTCTAAAATTGATAATGTAACGCTGAAAATCTTAGGTTCACATGAAAACATTGATCTAGTTATGTTCGTGGTACACTTGTGTCCCATCTCAGCGATTTTTAAGATTGGTCAGGTAAAAATTGTTTTGGTGGTGAATGTATGTTTTTTATCGCAAATAAAGACAGATTTCGGTCTTTAATTTTTCAAATATACGTCTAACAAATGTTAAAAGTGGAAGAGTTAAAATCTTCATAGCTGCAAAAGTACACCAGTGTTAGTAATGCCGAGCGAGCAGGCGCAGTTGTCACACACTAGACTTGCATTCAGGACGCTGGTTAAAACGACCTGTTCGGCCATCCAGATTTCATTTTTCCTCGTTTACCCGATCGGTTTAAGGCAAATGCCGATATGGTTTCTTAGAAAAGGATTGACCCGATTTACGTAACTTTTTTCCTCTCAGCTGAGTTTGTGCTCCGTCTGTAATGACGTGGACGTCACCTGGTGTTAAACTGTAAACTCTCTTCCTTTCTTTCGCTATCGGCCTGCGAACAGTGCGACGTCTACTACCATTACTTTTCCTATCCCGTGCCTGAAAGTCGCGGCAAAAACCATTTGAACGTTTTTCTTAATATGGAACGCGGAGTTGAGGATATCGTTTGGCGTATATCGGCATGCACCATAGAATTAACGCTGTTATCTACAGACGATTGTCTAAAGACAATAGAATACATGTTCGTCAATACCCGCGTGAAATAATACTAATCTGCTTGTCACTGTAGTTGTTCACATTCCACAAAATCGCTAATCATGTTCTGATGCCAACACAACCTCAAAACCCATATGCAAGAAAAGGCAGATGTTCTAGAAGCTGACAGCAGCATCACAATCAGTGAACTAAATCCAAAGAGGAGCACAACAAATAAGAAATGTGCATTGAACGTTAACAGAAAGAAACCCTAATCCACAGAAATCTAACTATTTTTGACACAAGCAGTACCGGCCTACCTGTTAAAAAGCATTCGTTTTTTGTACCTTCACAGGACCATCTTCTGCACTGCTCGCCATTAGAACTGAAAAATGAAGGAGGACAGCAAATATTGAGACTTTACTTTTTGCCTGTATACGCTGCAGCACGATTAAATTTATTGTTCAAATGTGTGTGAAATCTTATGGGACTTAACTGCTAAGGTCATCAGTCCCTAAGCTTACACACTACGTAACCTAAATTAACCTAAGGACAAACACACACCCATGCCCGAGGGAGGACTCGAACCTCCGCCGGGACCAGCCGCACAGGATTAAATTTATTCTACACTTGTATAGCGCCCATCTGCTTCGCTCACGTATAATGTATCATTTGCACAGTATCTTTCCTTTTTTATTTTAAATAGAATTTGTATATTGTTACGCCCATCGCTAAAGTGTAAATATATACACTGTGCAAGCAGTGCACTGATTCTACACTAACTAATCTGCAGACAGTGTATAAAAATGTAATTATTACTAGGGCCAGTCTTGCACCCGATACTGAATTCTCTCATTTCAAATAGATATTCTTCTGCATGGAATCGCATTTTAACATGGTATCTATTTTGTCACCAGTAATGATTAGTTTGAGTAGTAATTACAACAAAAATAATTTTATAAGCATATGTTAGTCCTACTGAAAAATTAATGTATTAGAGATACGTTTCTTTTTCTATGCAGTACTGATAAAGTCGATTCATCATGGTGACTGTTAAATAGTTTTCTTTGGTTTAGTTCACAAACTGCAAAATCTTTTTAACTTTTCACTTATTAATGCCACAGAAGCATAGTCTTTTCTGAATGTACTTTCGACTCAAAATCGGTGCTGGTAGCCAGAGTCGGAGGTGTTTCTTAATCCAACTTTTTGAACCCTTGTGGTGTTCTTTCCATTGAAACTTTCATCCCCTAATACATATTTCTTCATTTCTAACCGAAGAGTCAAATACTGGTTTTCGTAGATTTAGCTTTAAAAATATTCAGCTTAGACTCTGACTTTCCAACAACAATTAAACCTGTGTTTTTTTTAATTTCCAACCGAGAAGCCAAATACAAATTTTGTTAGGTTTAGCTTCAAAAAATACTTCCCTAACGAAATATTTCCATAAAAGCTTTCATGAGGGAAATTTCGAAGCATCCCTGCCTACACGATGCCTACTATGTAAGTTCAATACCCTCCCCAATTATACCTTTAAAAAAGCTTTAGTAGTTCTTTGATAATGATCTACTTTCAAAAGAAATTTCACTCATTATTTCACGCCCTTAGGAGCTGAATTTCTAAAAGTGTTGAACCACAATTTTTTCCCGATCAAGAAACCAAATACCAGTTTTCTAGTTTCAAAATTGCCTTAATAGCGACATCTTTTCAAAAAACATATCCACCTCGAAAAATCCCTTCCTAAACCATGCCTGCTGTATAAGATCAACACCCTCCTCAATTTTCAAGTTTCCATCCTTAGTATATTGTGCTGAGCGTTGATGAGTCTGTCAGTCAGTCAAGACGGACATTTCCTTTTATACTATACAGAGAAGATAACAGGTGCGAATTTTAGTACAAAGAAGGTCATCTCTGACAGAAACTATGGCTGTCACCTAGCCAGGCTTGAGATCAAACTGAGCTTGGATTACAGATCACCGCACGCTGCTTCAGCTCTCTGCAAGAGTTCGCCAGTATTAGAGGCTGGCGGTTGATGGTACGCAGGTCTCTCGGCAAGCCATAGCCAAATGTTTTCAGTGGGTGAGATATCTGGAGAACATGCTGGCCACCGAGCGTCAGTCAGATATCCTCGGTATCGACGTACGCCAGGACAGCACATGCAACATTGTTGAAAAGTAACATCGGCCTTAACACGTCAGAAGTGTAACAGCTGCTGTCCAGACTACTGCCAGAAGTGATTGTATTTTGTACCCAACGGATCCCCATGGCACCACGGCAGACGCTCGGCGTTAATAATAATGACGAATGCAATCTGGCAACGACCGTCTTCCTCGGAGCTTCCACACACAGATACCTCCGTAGCGATACTGGCGATCCTCTGCCAGTCGATACATTATGAAGGACTGAGTGACAAAGGCGTTGCTTAATCTTTATTTATACACGATCCAGTCACATCGATGTGACTACAGACTATGTTCGACGTCAAAGTGTAATAACTAATAACAGAGCAGCTGGCCGTAGTAGCATGGAAGGTGTATAAAGTACACTCCTGGAAATTGAAATAAGAACACCGTGAATTCATTGTCCCAGGAAGGGGAAACTTTATTGACACATTCCTGGGGTCAGATACATCACATGATCACACTGACAGAACCACAGGCACATAGACACAGGCAACAGAGCATGCACAATGTCGGCACTAGTACAGTGTATATCCACCTTTCGTAGCAATGCAGGCTGCTATTCTCCCATGGAGACGATCGTAGAGATGCTGGATGTAGTCCTGTGGAACGGCTTGCCATGCCATTTCCACCTGGCGCCTCAGTTGGACCAGCGTTCGTGCTGGACGTGCAGACCGCGTGAGACGACGCTTCATCCAGTCCCAAACATGCTCAATGGGGGACAGATCCGGAGATCTTGCTGGCCAGGGTAGTTGACTTACACCTTCTAGAGCACGTTGGGTGGCACGGGATACATGCGGACGTGCATTGTCCTGTTGGAACAGCAAGTTCCCTTGCCGGTCTAGGAATGGTAGAACGATGGGTTCGATGACGGTTTGGATGTACCGTGCACTATTCAGTGTCCCCTCGACGATCACCAGTGGTGTACGGCCAGTGTAGGAGATCGCTCCCCACACCATGATGCCGGGTGTTGGCCCTGTGTGCCTCGGTCGTATGCAGTCCTGATTGTGGCGCTCACCTGCACGGCGCCAAACACGCATACGACCATCATTGGCACCAAGGCAGAAGCGACTCTCATCGCTGAAGACGACACGTCTCCATTCGTCTCTCCATTCACGCCTGTCGCAACACCACTGGAGGCGGGCTGCACGATGTTGGGGCGTGAGCGGAAGACGGCCTAACGGTGTGCGGGACCGTAGCCCAGCTTCATGGAGACGGTTGCGAATGGTCCTCGCCGATACCCCAGGAGCAACAGTGTCCCTAATTTGCTGGGAAGTGGCGGTGCGGTCCCCTACGGCACTGCGTAGGATCCTACGGTCTTGGCGTGCATCCGTGCGTCGCTGCGGTCCGGTCCCAGGTCGACGGGCACGTGCACCTTCCGCCGACCACTGGCGACAACATCGATGTACTGTGGAGACCTCACGCCCCACGTGTTGAGCAATTCGGCGGTACGTCCACCCGGCCTCCCGCATGCCCACTATACGCCCTCGCTCAAAGTCCGTCAACTGCACATACGGTTCACGTCCACGCTGTCGCGGCATGCTACCAGTGTTAAAGACTGCGATGGAGCTCCGTATGCCACGGCAAACTGGCTGACACTGACGGCGGCGGTGCACAAATGCTGCGCAGCTAGCGCCATTCGACGGCCAACACCGCGGTTCCTGGTGTGTCCGCTGTGCCGTGCGTGTGATCATTGCTTGTACAGCCCTCTCGCAGTGTCCGGAGCAAGTATGGTGGGTCTGACACACCGGTGTCAATGTGATCTTTTTTCCATTTCCAGGAGTGTATATCGAGGGGACGCAAAAAGTAGTGCAATGGTTCTACATCTACATCTACATGGTAACTCTACATTTCACACTTAAGTGCCTGGCAGAGGGTTCATCGAACCATTTTCATACTACTTCTCTACCATTCCACTCTCGAATGGCGCGTGGGAAAAAGGAGCACCTAAATCTTTCCGTTAGAGTTCTGATTTCTCTTATTTTATTATGATGATCATTTCTCCCTACGTAGGAGGGTGTCAGCAAAATATTTTCGCATTCGGAAGAGAAAGTTGGTGATTGAAATTTCGTAAATAGATCTCGCCGCAAAGAAAACCGTCTTTGTTTCAATGACTGCCACCCCAACTCGCGTATCATATCAGTGACACTCTCACCCCTATTGCGCTCTAACACGAAACGAGCTGCCCTTCTTTGCACTTTTTCGATGTCGTCCGTCAATCCTACCTGGTAAGGATCCCACACCACGCAGAAATATTCCAGCAGAGGACGTACAAGTGTAATGTAGGCTGTCTCGTTAATGGGTTTGTCGCATCTTCTAAGTGTTCTGCCAACAAAGCAGACCGTCGTTCACTCCTGTCAATTGTTGTTTACCACAGTTGCCTCGGCGTCGGTTTTGGATAGCGTTAGTTTGCTACACGAGACATTTTAATCACGGCGGCATTCGAACGGTTTACAAATTTAGCCGTTTCGGAAGTGCTTCCACTCTTGGGCCAAAAGCCAATGACCACGCCCTTTTGGACGTCAGATAAGTCGCTCCGTTTCCGCATTATGACAACTGGCACAATTAGCACTAAACAGAAAAAAGTGCGAGGTCATCCACATGGGTACTAAAAGATATCCGATAAATTCTGGGTATACGATAAATCGCACAAATCTAAGGGCTGCCAATACGACTAAATACCTAGGAATTACAATTACGAGCAACTTAAATTGGAAAGACCTCATAGATAATATTGTGGGGAAGGCGAAACATAGACGCAACGCAGGCTGTCTGGTGATTCAGACTGCGTTCCACAGGTTGCTGCTCCAGTTACAGAGTAACTACAGTGCCATACAGGTCGCTTGCGGAAAAGTTTCCCATACATAAAACTGCATCATTAGGAAGGCAGCATGCAACACACTTCTAATTGGCATGAATCCACTACATCCTTGGAAATGTAAATAATTCACATTTCACCGCAACGGTACAAAGTAGTTTCGAATAACGTCATCTGTTCCTCATAAACTTTCCATTAATGGTGAGCGCCTGTCAAAAGCTCGAATAAGCACCTTCTGCAGTGCGTACCACTGTGGGACGTGCAGGAAGAGACTTAGTGATGTTCTGGAAGGTACCAACAGCGATGTGGATCCATGTCGACTCCAGTGCCGCGGCCAGCGGATCATTCTAACGAGGGATGTGTACAGTCGATTAGATGTGCAACTGTTGAGTAGCTCACTTCCCAGATGAACCAAGGGGCTACCAGCAGTGTCTCCTCACTGGCCGTTCAACGAACGTTGTTGCGTATGGGTCTCCGCAGAAGGCGCCTGGTTCATGCATCCATGCTGACTGATGTTCCTCGGCGACGAAGGCTGAAATTTGTACACCAGTACCGCAGCTGGTGACGACACTGAGTGACGACAGGTGGCCTGTTCAGATAAATCACGTTTCATGTTCCATCGGGCTGAGGGCCACTGGCGTCTACGGAGTGTAACGCCTGAAAGCAAATACCCTAGTTAGAAGGATCCGCTGGCCGCGGCTCTGGAGTCGACATGGTTCCACATCGCTGTTGGTACCTACCAGAACATCACTCTTCCTGCACCTCCCACAGTGGTCCGCACTGCAAAAGGTGCTTATTCGGGCTTTTCACAGGCGGTCACCATTAATGGAAGGCTTATTAAGAACAGATGACGTTATTCGAAACTGCTTTGTATCGTTGCGGTGAAATGTGTATTACAATAGAGCATCGATTATCCGAACGTCGGTCAACCGAACGACCGCCCTGTGTACTCGCTCGCACCTGTTACTCTCCCGCCCCACCGTCCATCATCGCCCTCACTCCGAAATCAAGTTTCCCACAGTAGTCGCCGCACTGGGCCACCGCTGGCGGAACATTGCTTCTAATGGGGCCTTCACAAGGCGCTGCTGACCGGCCAAGCCGCCAGTCGCTGTGTTTCAACAATCAGCACACTTCTGTCGGCTTGGCACTGGCAGTAAAAGTAGCGGCAGTATCAAAGCTGTTCACAGCAACAGCTGCGCCAGCTTAGAGTTGAAGCGTGCCGCTCCGCGCAGTTTGAAGGATTGCGCGCCCCCAACAAGAGCTTCTCACTGTGCAAACAGTCACCTTCTGTTCTCTGTTACGACCACTTGTATGCTGCTGCGTGAAGAAGTGAACTTGACGATACAAAATGCTTAAAAGTAAACGTGTTGTTCAAAAATGGTTCAAATGGCTCTGAGCACTATTGGACTCAACATCTTAGGTCATAAGTCCCCTAGAACTTAGAACTACTTAAACCTAACTAACCTAAGGACATCACACACATCCATGCCCGAAGCAGGATTCGAACCTGCGACCGTAGCAGTCCCGCGGTTCCGGACTGAAGCGCCTAGAACCGCACGGCCACCTCGGCCGGCAAACGTGTTGTCCTTTCTATGAGGGACAAGTACGAGATTATTACTATGTATTGCTACTGAAGTTGCCTTTGTATGTTACTTTGTAATACTAAAAGAGATGCCTGTTTTATGAATAAATTTACTGTACAGTACTTCTTTTTGGTAAATAAACATGTACAGTTCGATTATCCGAACAAACCAGTTTTCCGAACACCCATGTCCCCCAATTACTTCGGCTAATCGACGCTCTACTGTATTTGCATTTCCGAGGATGTAGTGGATTCATGCCAATTAGAAGTGTGTTGCATGTAGCCTTCCTAATGATGCAGTTTGATGTATGGTAAACTTTTCCGCAAGCGACCTGTATGGCACTGTAGTTACTCTGTAACTGGAGCAGCAGCCTGTGGAAAGCAGTCTGAGTCACCTGACAGCCTGCGTTGCGTCATGTCACGTAAGAGTATACACCGCCTTTTCGTCACTACTCCCTGTGGCAGAGCAATGTGGTCCGATGGGTTTGTCAGCCACAACCGAAGGGCACACGTGCTGACACGCATGACGGCAAGAACCGCCGCCACCAGAGGCGCACCGTATCAGTCGAATGCCTGCGGGCGCCTTCATCTCGCTTCTGGCTCTTTTTTGGCAGCCACGGCTCTGTAAAGCGCCGCCGTCTCGCTTCCCACTCTTAGCGTCTCTGCCCTCCGTTAAGTAATAATGGAGGTCTCTCCTTATCTCTCTCTCTCTCTTTCTCTCAACGACGTCCAAGGTCACTGCTTCTTCCGCGCGGGCGTCTCAGGTTTTCTTTTGCTTTTGCGAGTCGCATTAACTACAAAAGCTGCTTTGATGCTCTGAAGGAAGCGACGGCCCGCTGCAAAGTCGACGTAATGCGTAGAGCAACGCACACTAGAGCGCGAGCGGCTCTAGGATAGCAGAATGCAATTAAAGCAGCGTTAGCGCGGCGCGAAAGGTTTATAAATGGGGTTGAGCACTGTCGGTTCTTTCAATAGGACGTCTTTTTCTTCCACACAACAAAAATGTCACCTAGGTTCTTACTTTCGGTGCTTTCATTGGCTCAGTTGCGGCACACGTCAGCGTGCTCATTAGTGCTCATACGCTGGCAATTAGAAAGTCGCAACAAATAAAATGAGATTCAAAGAAAATTAACCATCATGAGCACGGTCTCTGAAGTTTTGATCACGTGGTCCTGTTCTTCTGTGAACGGAAATTATCGCCCAGTCTGGTGATCAGTCTCCTTACATTCTGTCGTCGTGTCAATACTCATACAAACTTTGTTTTCTGGCTTTACTGGTTTCGACTTTTCAGTCATTATCACTAACACTATAAAACATGAAACAGTATACAAAAACATACGTTTCGACATTAGATAAAAAAATAAACAAACTACATAAAAAAATTTCCGTGGCCGATGGCTGCGCCAGAATATGAACGTACTCCCGAGAATCCTACTAGAGGACTACGTGGATCTAGTCACTAAAAGTGCTCATACATAGTGTTTCAAAGTCTGTGCTTCAGACGTATAGGGGTGACAGATAAAGTCATGGAGAACAACTTTCGCCAGAGAGTAATTGTTCGATGCCGCTTCCCGGTGACGCTAGGTTCTCATAGTCTTCGCCAGCCTCGGGGTGACGAGTGTTCACCGAACTGGGGTAGATATATAGAAGGGTGTGAGTAATTAAATGGGGCGACGGGTGTTTACTGGTGGCACAACGTGCCTATTCATGAAAATCAGATTAAATCACTATCTTCTCTATTCCAAGAACGTCTGAAAATGGTTCAAATGGCTCTGAGCACTATGGGACTTAACATCTGAGGTCATCAGTCCCTTATAACTTACAACTACTTAAACCTAACTAACCTAAGGACATCACATACATCCAAGCCCGAGGCAGGATTCGAACCTGCGACCGTAGCAGTCGCGCGGTTCCGGGCTGAAGCACCTAGAACCGCTCGGCCACCGCGGCCGGTGAACGTTTGAAGTAACTAATTTTGTTTTCTTATACATTACAGACATTGTTCTGAAACATTTCCACACAGCTGCTAGTTTGCACATAATTTGTATATATTGGGACGTATATGCCCTAGAAAATTTCGTAGAATGTAGAAAACGTTGGTGTGTGGTACGTCAAACCCATCTTCAAATGTTACGTTGAAAGCTTGTGTGCGATATTTCATGGTTTTCATTGTCTGAAGAATGAGTGTTTTTACCGATTTGTTACACTTTTTTCCATAATTTCCATCCAGATGAAATCATTCCAAAATTAACAATTTAACTCTGAAAATCAAAGGTTCACATGAACACATGGATCCAGTTACGCTCGTGGGACACACGTGTCCCACCTCAGCGATTTTTAAGATGGATCAGCTTTTTTTTGTGGTGAAAGTGTATTATTTATCGCAAAGGAAGACAGTTTTTGACCTTTTATTTTTGAAATAAAAATACAGTAAATTTTAAACGTGAAAGGGTTAAGTGTGTATATCGTACGAAAACACTGAGATGGGCGAACCATGGGGCTTAGCACCTGTAGACTGAATGCAGCGCAGGCCGCTGTGGCCGAGCGGTTCTAGGCGCTTCAGTCCGGATCCGCGCGACTGCTACGTTCGCAGGTTCGAATCCTGCCTCAGCCATGGATGTGTGTGACGTACTTAGGTTAGTTAGGTTTAAGTAGTTCTAAGTTCTAGGGGACTGATGACCTCAGATGTTAAGTCCCATAGTGCTCAGAACCACTTGAACCATTTGAACTGTATGCAGCTGGTGTGACATTGAGGTGTCTTTAATTTATTGACGGCCACTTTAGCAGGGTCTGTTGATTTAAAGTGTACCCAGTACTACGTATCCCAGTCAACTGATAGTGATTTTTCAATAAGAAAACTTTAAGAATAGGTTTCTTTAAGCAGAGGCAGATATTTTAGAAGCGAACCAGGAACTTTAAATTTGCTCGACCTACTACCTTTCTTTCTGGAGCAGATGAGTGAATTATAGGCAACACACAAGGCATACATGCGCCACACTGCCCTTACCGTCTACCGTCGCTAGGAAGTGCCAGTGAACATTTTGTCTGTAACAAAAGTTGTTCCGCGAGATGTGATCCGTCAATCCTAGACTTTTGATAAAGAGACGTTGGAGTACCCTGTATAGCCAGACGTGTCAGTGTATGTGTCACTTGAAACAGATACAATGACATCACTGTTGTTTGTAAGCGTGATATAAGATGAATTTCCCGTAAAATAATTTCGACGCGTCTGTTGTAGTATATTGTTTCTTATTTTATAGTGTCTTTGATTATCATTTAAATGTCGAAACTGACATATGCAATAAATGAAAATTGTGTGAGCATTGACTGATATAAAATTTATGGTCAATACTATGTTATTGTTTGTTTGTTCAACATGCTCTTTCAGTTTTCATTTGTTGTCTTGTATTCTGTCATATTTATTTGAACTTCCCAGCTCCTCCCTTATTTCATTACTTAGTTTTTCACCCAGGAGTATGTAGTCTACCACAGACCTTAAGAATCTCATCTCGGTAGTTTCTAATTTCCCCTTGTCTGCTCTCCTTGGCTTGCTTTCCGGTGGGAAATGTGATCATGGGGAGTTCCCTTGTTTTAAAAACTTGATCCGGCTATTCCCTGAAATTTCCTGTTATTATGAAATCAGAATTTATCTGAAATTTATTTTATAGTAAATTCCGTTCTTTCGCAATAAAATCTTGAAATTTTTTTTGAAATATTAAAACAAGAAGCGAAAAATATACAAGATAGAGTCACTTTGGCAGGTAACTTGATATAAGCTGGAAATTATTGAAAATATTTTATTACTTATTTGGCGCAAGAAGATACTACGATGGATCCTACAGTCCATTAAGGGACAATTAATAATCATGGTTTGAATAAGTAACTCACACACATCCTGAGACAAAAAAAGAACAAAAGACGACGTGCCATAAAGGAATTATCGAAATGGAAAATCGATAGGTGTGATGTACATGTACCAACAACAGGATTCCTCCTTAGGGATATTGTGCCAAATTCTGTCCAATTGGCGCGATAATCGTCAATGGTTTTTTAATGCCATTTAATAAAGTGCATTGTGTGGGAAAGAATGTTTCACTCTGCACATATTAAAATTTTGTGGTGCAGAGGTATTCAAACTCAGACCATTTCCTTACAAGGTTCAAATGGCTCTGAGCACTATAGGACTTAACATCTTTGGTCATCAGTCCCCTAGAACTTAGAACTACTTAAACCTAACTAACCTAAGGACACCACAGAACACCCAGTCATCACGAGGCAGAGAAAATCCCTGACCCCGCCGGGAATCGAAGCCGGGAACCCGGGCGTGGGAAGCGAGAACACTACCGCACGACCACGGGCTGCGGACTTCCTTACAAGAGCAACGTTCTTACAGAAGGTGGTATCCACTCACCACACACACCTTTCCCGTACAACCTCACTTATCCCATTACATCTTTACTACTTTCATAACTTCACAGAAATATTTCTACTTCGGAGAAGAAGAAATATTGCAGAGGAATTAATTGGATACAACAAGGACTTGTTTAAAAAAATTGTATTTCTCTCTGCGTCGGTGTCTGTACTTTTGTGAAACTTCTTAACCCCTATTAAAATTGTGTGCCGGACTGCGACTTTGACTTTCGCAGTGCGGCTCGTCAGTCGTGTCTAAGTGGCACAGCCGGTAATGAGTACTTAAGTCTCAACGCGGTCCTACAGCATTCTTCGCAGATGTCGCCACACTTTTCACCATTGATATTCATTGGTCTCATGTAAGAGATAAAATGGTTCAAATGGCTCTGAGCACTATGGGACTTAACATTTGAGGTCATCAGTCCCCTAGAACTTAGAACTACTTAAAACTAACTAACCTAAGGACACCACACACATCCATGCCCGAGGCAGGATTCGAACCTGCGACCGTAGCGGTCGCGTGGTTCCAGACTGAAGCGCCTAGAACCACTCGGCCACACCGGCCGGCTAACAGATGAAAGGTGGGTGTGAAGTTAATACAGCTTCTGACTGTTCAAATCATATCGAGGGCCACTTTGTTGTGACTGAAGTGTATGAATTGAATGCCATTATATAATCTCTCCTTATTAAGGTATACTCCTATAATCTGAAGAATTTTGTACTATACCTTTATATAAAGTTGGTTGTTATTTACGATTTGTCCTCAGCTTCTCTAGGAACAATTTATAACTAAGCAATTCACCTCAATGAGCCAGTCGCCAAAGTTCCGGCAGTTTGAAGTTCTGTGCCAGTCGATGAAGTGAGAGAGGATGACATAGGATGGTGAGCGATATAGAGGAAGGTATTGATGTAGGTTCTAGCCTTGTCCAGCATACAGCTTTAAATTGCCAGAAAAGTTCATTCCAGAACAGTATATATCCAATCTTAGTGGTGTAATTCAGGTAACTTTTTACTTGGTTACACGAATACAATCAACACAGAAACAGTCCCATTTATTTCTTAAGTCAGACAATACATTATGTCTAACGACCACTGGTACTGCACCTCAGAAATAATAAGCAAATAAAACTTTTCTACATAGTTCCAGCGAGAAATTGGCCCCAGGAGGAATACCGCAGAGTAAACCACTTGGCGTCTCACCTTCTACTAACATTTCTTTACTGCCATCTTGAAGTCCGTGAACCACTTTACTTCGTGTTTCCACAACTTACGTAAACGCGCCGTTGACAGCTTAACAGGTTTTCTCCCCTCATACGTCCGGAAGGAGAGTGGTAACTTAGCTCCGCTATCGATGGAATCTCTAGCAACTGTTTGCAGATTTTCTCTTCGATAAAGAGCGACAAAGTAGAGACCTGAGTTTCTCTCGGCAAGTTCAAAGAACGTATGGAAATACAGCCGAGTGACGTCATCGACAACCGCCGATATTTATATAAATGAGTACCCTGTCGTTTTCAAGGCAAAACTGCAGCATGTAAGTGTAGTGCAATGGAATTTAAAATCCAGGTCTGTAGAGCAATCCTGGAAAAGAATACCACGCAGAATTTAAGCAAAAACGTTTATCTCTATCTACATTACTTGCTAATTCCATTTCAACTGCTTCATTAATAACACCGTCCCAATAGCTGTTAGTGCAGCCCGGAATCTCCGTGTTATATTTCGTAGGATGACCGGTGCAAAGACAATGTTCTACAATAGCCTGTTTTCTTGCTGTTGTAAGCGTTTACGTTCTTTCCACTCTCCGTCATTAGGGCCTCTCGCCACCGATGCCTCTATAGCCGGCCGTTGTGACCGAGCGGTTCTAAGCGCTTCAGTCTGGAACCGCGCTGGTGCTACGGCCGTAGGTTCGAATCCTGCCTCGGGCATGGATGTGTGTGATGCCCTTAGGTTAGTTAGGTTTAAGTAGTTCCAAGTCTAGGGGACTGATGACCTCAGATGTTAAGTCCCATAGTGCTTAGAGTCATTTGAACCATTTGATGCTTCTGTGACGTCACCCTTTCAGCATCGCGAAGGTCTGCCACGCTTTCTCCCTTGGTTTAGAGTCCAGTGTCGTATTAGTTTTGGCCATCTTGTCTCTGGCATACGTCGTAAATGACCATACCAGAGTAGGCGCCTCCTTTCTACGCCGTCTAGACATGTGTTTTCGATGCTCATGACATCTCTGAGTGTTATTTCTAACAGGATTAGTCCTGATTGTTTTATGGCTCGCTGTTGCTCTGGCCAGTTTTATTGTTTATACCATTCATACTTCTACCGTTTGATGACAGTGTCGCTCCCAATCGCGCGTCGTCAAGCATACTTTCACCCATATTCAGAATTTCTGCTTCAGGTAAGTCCCCAGTTCTCGTATTCTTCTTTTAATTGGCGAAGCAAGTAATTACCTTCTTCTTCATTCCCAGCTACTATCGCTTGGTCGTCAGGGAGTTTGCCGATGACTTTGTAATTCTTTCATAGGTGGAAAGAGACTCTGAAACAAGGATAATGAAATGTCGTGGAATTAAGTCACACGATGCTGAGAAAACTAGATGGCAAGACGAGACCCTAAGAGTATTGCTATTTGGGCAGCAAAATAAAAGAATAAGGCCAAAGTAGAAAGGATAGTTAATGTAGAAAGAAAAGATAATATAAACTACCAACAAGAAAAAATGTGTTTCTGAAAACGACAAATCTGTTAACATCGAATACAACTTTAGATACTAAAGGGTACATTCTGAAGGTATTCGTTTGGATTGTATGCAAGTACGGAAATGGAACGTGAAAGATAAAATGTTCTCAAAAAGAGGGTAGAAAAGTCTCAAATGTGATGTTTCAGAAGAATGGTGAAGATTGAATGAATGACTAGGATTAGCCGAGCGGTCTAAGGCACTAAAGTCATGGACTGAGCGGCTGGTCCCGGCGGGGGTTCGAGTCGGGCATGGGTGTGTGTGTTTGTCCTTACGATAATTTAGGTTATGTAGTGTGTTAGCTTAGGGACTGATGACCTTAGCAGTTAAGTCCCATAAGATTTCACACACATTTGAACATTTGACTAGGATAACTAAAGATGAGGTACTGAATACAATTGGAGAGAAAACAACTTTATGGTTGGTTGGTTGGTTTGGGGAAGGAGACCAGACAGCGTGGTCATCGGTCTCATCGGATTAGGGAAGGATGGGAAAGGAAGTCGGCCGTGCCCTTTCAGAGGAACCATCCCGGCATTTACCTGGAGTGATTTAGGGAAATCACGGAAAACCTAAATCTGGATGGCCGGACGCGGGATTGAACCGTCGTCCTCCCGAATGCGAGTCCAGTGTCTAACCACTGCGCCACCTCGCTCGGTAAAAACAACTTTATGGTTCAACTTGACTAAAAGAAGGGATCCGTTGATAGGACGCGTGCTGAGGCATCAAGGAATAGCCAATATTGTACTGGAGGTAAACGTAGGAGTTAAAACTATATAGAGAGATCGAAGCTTGACTGCAGTAAGCAGTTTTAAATGGCCATAAGTTAGAACAGCTATGCAGACATGAAGAGGATTGCACAAGACAGACAGCGTGGAGAGCTGTATGACAGACCACAACAGCAGAGGTGGTCGAATTCTTAGGACGTTCTTACGCTACATTCTATACTCTTTTCCATAAACCTGCGACTTTAACGCTGCTTACAAAACTCACACGTATCCGACTGTATGTTAATTGTGCGTTTTTATGCTTTTTCGTCAAGGGAACTTCATGGATACATTTCGCTTAATTTTTTTTCTTCAGTTGTTGAAGTTTCAGAAGATTAATGGAGGTGAGGTACATCACTTTCGAACAGATCGAAAATGAATGTAGTGCCTCCTACGAGTTCATAGACAGAGATGTTATTTCTTTCATCATTACGTCAGTTCGGCTACCAAATTGCTACAACCTGTTCCACCATCACAGATTATTTCACTATTTTTTTTTTTTTCAGGGCAACATCACCAACATGAAGCAGTTGTTTGGTGTGGAACGGTTATTGATTCATCATCTCAAATATATTTTAGGCTCCTACACTGTCTGTAAAATTTTGAACATAAACATTTGTGAGACACTTCATAAGATACAAGAGGAGGCAGCGGAGGAAGGTGATAACGGCAGAAAACTGTAGCGAAATGCAGGAAGACCTTCGTGGGATAGATGATCGCTGCTGGGACTGGAAACTGTCCCCTAATGTAAATGGATGTAACGATTGCGCGTAAATATGCAATGAGATCCATTACTTTTCTGTTACGCTGTCAGTGAAAAATCACTCAAAGCAGTAAAAATTGGAAAATACTTGGGCGTAACTGCCCACGGCGGCCTTAGGACAATGTCGACATTAAACAAAGTGTAGGAAAAGTAAGTGCCAGCCTGAGACTCTTTGTACGAATTCATCCAGTAAAGAAGTGGCTTACAAAACACTTGATCGACCGATGTTTGAATATTGTTCATGACTCTGGGACCCTTACCAAGTACGCTTAGCAGAAGAGTGAAGATCCAACGAAGAGCGGCACGTTTCGTCGCGGGATCGCTTAGTCGACGCGAGAGTGTTACAGAGACGCTCGACAAACTCCAGTGGGAGTCGCGACAGGAGAGGCGTTGTGTGTGAAGGATAGCGTTGCTATGAAATTCCGAGATCCTACGTTCCAAGAAGAGAAGGACAACATATTAGTTCCTGCCACTACTGTCTCTCGAAATAACCACAACCAGAAAATCAGGGCCCGCATCTCGTGGTCGTGCGGTAGCGTTCTCGCTTCCCACGCCCGGGTTCCCGGGTTCGATTCCCGGCGGGGTCAGGGATTTTCTCTGCCTCGTGATGGCTGGGTGTTGTGTGCTGTCTTTAGGTTAGTTAGGTTTAAGTAGTTCTAAGTTCTAGGGGACTTATGACCACAGCAGTTGAGTTCCATAGTGCTCAGAGCCATTTGAACCATTTTTGAACCAGAAAATCAGGGAAACGTGATCCCATACTCAAATTTCTATATGCACAATTTTTCATACGCACCATTCGCAAATGGATGAGAAAAGTGAGAAAAAGAAAGCTGTACCAGAGTGCGCACCTCTACTCCTAATAAGATCGCTTTCAGAGTATTTGGACGGTTAACAATAAATTATGTTACAATTCATTGCATACTCGTACCAGTTAAGGAAGGTGTTCTGCCTGTCACCCTTTCGTTTGGAAGCAGAACTGCACTAGTCTCTACAGTGACTTACAAAATTATGTCGGACAGCCCCACATTATTTCGTAAATCTTGACAAGACTGCAGAATTCAGTGCATATCGATGGGAAGGCTGCACACTTGACTTTTGAAATAATTTCAGAAAAAAATGCAGAGGTCAGGTGTTCTCCGAGGAAAAGGGACAAGCCCTGCCCCACCTGTCCATTTGGACCATACTGGCACGCTAGGTGTTGTCTTATATCAGGAAGCAAAATGTGCCGGTGCCCCATGATGCATGTACCACATTCCCTAACCATGTCCCTTGGGTGATATTTGAGCCCATTTAGATGGGAACTTAATGGAAAAAAATTTACATTTCAGTTTTATGTGTACTAACTAGGACAGTACTTCACAGAGATGAGTGGACGCTGGTACCCGCCTGTTCGCAGTTATCACGCAAGCGGCTCGTTTGCGGATCCGTGTTTACTGGGGCGTGTTAGCTTCTACTGTACTATACTTCAAAAGCGGTCACCATCTTTTAACGTTAACCTGTGAGTACTTAGCATTTTACGACTCCAGTTTTAATGCCCTGATATCATTCCCCCTTTGTACAAAATTTGACCGATAAATAAATAACAACGCGATTTGATTGTGATGAATGGATATGCTGTAATGAACCAAATTTCTCATAGTGCAACGGAGTAACAAAGGGATATTTAAAATGAGTTGAGTCAAAATAATACGAACAGAAATTTTCAGCAAATCTAATGTAACCTATTAACGTTGGCGAATGATACCTGCAATGCAGATGAACGTCCACACTGTATTCTGTAATACCGAAGAAGTTATTAATTAATCGTTTAAAGTTAAAGTCTCCAGTAGAACGCGTCATTTAAAGATCCACCGTAACTTACACTTATATAATTGGAAAGTGCATTTAAAATTAAGAAATGCTGTTTCTAATTAAGGTACTTACAAGGGAACCTCCCCATCGCACCCCCCTCAGATTTAGTTATAAGTTGGCAAAGTGGATAGGCCTTCAAAAACTGAACACAGATCAATCGCGAAAATAGGAAGAAGTTATGTGGAACTATGAAAAAAAATAAGCAAAATATACAAACTGAGTAGCCCATGTGCAGCATATACAACATCAAAGAAAAACATGCGCTCTAGAGCGCCGTGGTCCCGTGGTTAGTGTGAGCAGCTGCGGAGCAAGAGGTCCGTGGTTCAAGTCTTCCCTCGGATGAAAATTTTAATTTTTTATTTTCAGACAATTATTATCTGTCCGTCCGTCCGCTATATTTGCTGGATTCATATTGCCCACGGAATACATCTCACGTATTTAATGCACTCTCGCCCAAAGTAGCGAAGAGTCAGGGAGCCTCGTTAGGAGGAATACTCTCTCTTCCGTGCGTTGTAGTCGACTGACGTCGTGTGTTTCAAAGTTTGTTTAGGTGTAGCGTCCCCATACAACGGCGCAGTTACCTCGCATCGGACGGACAGATAATAATTGTCTGAAAATAAAAAATTAAAATTTTCACTCGAGGGAGACATGAACCAAAAACCTTTCAGTCCACAGCTGCTCGCGCTAACCACGGGACCACGGCATTCGTGAGATCACCTTCTCCTTGATGTTGCCTATGTTGTGCATGATCTACTCAGTTCGTATATTTTGCTTATTTTTTTCATAGTTCCACACAACTTCTTCCTGTTTTCTCGATTGATCTGTGTTCAGTTTTTCAAGACCTATCAACTGTGCCAACTTATAACTACATCTGACGGGGGTGTGATGGGGAGGTTCCCTTGTTAGTGTGCCCTAATTACTAAATATATTGCACTCGAACGTTGTTCTTCTGATGAATAAGGTTTAAGTGATGATATGTCCAGGTTAATATGAAGATTGAAGGACTGAAAAATAACGAGTTACGAAACCCAGTTAACATGATGACTAAAGCTAAATTACTATAAGCTCATGAATGAAACATACAAATGTTCTTCAAATGGACCACGTCTCTTTGTCACACAAACATGTACAAAAGAGGGGAGAAAACGCCATATTAACACAAATGCGTGTAAAATTATAATATGTGGGAGGATAATGAGGTAGGTGTCTTGTATGTCTGGATTACAGAATAGAAATTAGATCTCGATCCCCACGCGTTCTAACCACCACGTGAATTCGACAACGAACTAGCTTTTCTCACATGAAAACGCCATATTAACAGAAACGCGGTAAAATTATTTAATATGTGGGAGGATAATGAGGTAGGTGTCTTGTATGTCCGGATGACAGAAGAGAAATTAGATCTCGATCCCCACGCGTTCTAACCATGACGTGAATTCGAACAACGAACTAGCTTTGCTCACATGAAATACAACTATAAAATGTTGTATGTTAACCGGGCGCCAGAAACGACGGAGAGGCTTCGTCCGCGCTGCAACCGCACTGGTCCACAACCCGACGACCACTACCGCAGTCCACTTCACCCCTCCGCTGTCCCACACTGAACCTAGGGTTATTGTGCGGTTCGGCTCCCGGTGGACCCCCCACCCCCAGGGAACGTCTTACACCAGACGAGTGTAACCCCTATGTTTGCGTGGTAGAGTATTGGTGGTGTACGTGTACGTGGAGAACTTGTTTGCGCAGCAATCGCCGACATAGTGCAGCTGAGGTGGAATAAGGGGAACCAGCCCGCATTCGCCGAGGCAGATGGAAAACCGCCTAAAAACCACCCACAGACTAGCCGGCTCACAGGACCTCGACACAAGTCCGCCGGGCGGATCGTGCCGGGGGCCAGGCGCTCCTTCCCAATCCGGAAAGCCGTGCGTTGGACCGCATGGCTAACCGCGCGGGCTGCTTCACGTAAGTAATCCCGAAAATTCACACAACTTACAAATACGCAAACGCAGCGTGAGCCAGCAACCTTCTTACCAAACTCTTACACGATGTAGCTTCAATGTGTCCACCTTATCGGGACAAGTCAAAGCGTCTATTCGTTACAAAGCGGTGCATTCACGGCAGCAATCGAGGAGAACTGTCACAGCTGCCGGAAGAGAACGAGACTGTCTTTGTTAGGGTTAATATCTGTAGATTATAATAAAATATCGTACGTTATTTCGGGCAATTGTGGACCATACTACATGACAACAATGAAGTATGCGAAAATATTTTATTACACATAGTTAATTTTTTTTCTGGGAATCATTTTACGTAAATCATTAAAGGCCGCAAAAGTTGACCGTAATTTTGAATATAATGAATCAGCTGAACAACTGAACCATGAACTGAGTACTCATTTTTGAACGCAACCTAACCTCAAATGAAAATATCATCAATGTCAAAGTTTCAATAGAGAAAGAGTGAGAACCTGTTGATTTACTATTCCTTGCAACTGATAAGTGCCGCATATGTGTCTGCTATACAATATAAAGTAAGTAAACATTCTGTGGACTGTTTACTTCACTAAAAGTTATGCGACAGTCTCGAAAGTACTGCTCGTTACAACGACGCTGGTTCCAACATTTCGCGTCCTTACTGGGCGACTACTGCCAACCTCAGCGAATTAACATTAGTATTGTAGCGTGGCAAAACCTTGGTGTTGCGTATTTCAGTATGTGCTTTGTGAGTCGGTTTGAGCGCAATAAGGTTCGATTTATCAGCTTTATAGCTTTATTTATTAGTTAATCATGGATAAAGGCAACTTTCTTACACTGGTTAATGCCTGTGCACGTACAAAACGAAAGAAACAAAGTCTCTGATTCTGAGAAAAAATGAATTATTTATTCATCTTAACATAAGTACAAACTGCAAAGATGCAATGTAATTATTTGTCAAATATTGCTAAAAACAGTAAATAACTTTTTTTCAACGAAAAAGTGTGCAAAGTAAATGACATTGTATTTTGATACGTTGTACATCTTTCCCAGTTTTAACAACCAGTGAACTTTAATTTCTAAAAAAAAAAAAATTAAAATTAATAAAAAAATCAAAGTGGCAACCCTAGTCACAGTCCACGCTGCCCTAGCTAACTCATGCTTCATAATTATGCAGTATGATTGGCTAGTTACACCGTTAGACTAACAATAAGCGTCTCTGATGAATACTCGCCGTGGAGAACAGTATAATGGGTTCTGTTACTTACGAAGTCTTTGAGCCAGTCACATACCTGGGATTCAATTCCGAATGCTTGTACCATCGTGAACAGTCAGAGTGTGGCACCGTCTCAAATGCTTTACGGAAATCTGGGAATATGGAATCCACCTCTTGCCCTTCACCCATGGTTCGCTAAACATCCTTCTAACTTCCCAATAAAATATATGGCTACACTAGCTGGCAGAAATATTGACTCAGCAGCAGCTTGCGTACAATTACATGACATGGAATTCGTCAACAGCAAGCGGTTTTCAACTTTCACTGGTATTAATTTTCAGGATTAATTATGATACGCCAGTTGCACAACTAAAGGAAAGGAAAAAAATAAGTCGCCGTGCCCGGATGGAATCCTAATCCGGTTTTACAGGGTTATTCTGCAGCATTGTCCCTTTTCTTAGCTTGCATTTCTCGCGAAACTCTCGCATTGCATAAAGTACCAAGCGACTGGAAAGAACGAAGGTGGCACATGTGTGTAAGAAAGGTACATAAGAACGGACCCGTAAAAGCACAGACCGATGTCTCCACGTCTGTTTGCTGTAGAATCCTCGAACATATTCTCAGCTCGATTATAATAAATTTCATTGAGTGGGAAAAGCTTCTGTTGACTAATCAGCACGGATTTAGAAAGCATCGCTAATGCAAAACTCAGCTTGTCTTTTTCTCACACGAAAGCCCGCGAACCATGGATGAAGGGCAGTAGGTGGATTGCTTATTCCTAGATTTTCGTAAGGCATTTGAGACGGTGCCACACTGTCGGCTGTTCACGAAGGTACAAGCATACGGAACTGAATCCCAGGTATGTAATTGGGTCGAAATCTTCTTAAGTAACAAATGGTTCAAATGGCTCTGAGCACTATGGGACTCAACTGCTGTGGCCATCAGTCCCCTAGAACTTAGAACTACTTAAACCTAACTAACCTAAGGACATAACACATCCATGCCCCAGGCAGGATTCGAACCTGCGACCGCAGCAGTCGCACGGTTCCGGACTGCGCGCCTAGAACCGCGAGACCACCGCGGCCGGTTGTTAAGTAACAGAACTCAGTATTTTTTGATGTTAAACATAGCTGCGAAACAGCAACTGTGTAAATATGAAGAGGTTGAAAAATCAGCCAACCAGTTGCAAACAAAGGTTTATTAGCCCTTGACCTATATTTCGATATTTTCTTCAGAAGAAAGGGGCCTTCTTACATCACATGATGGTACATCAGATTAGATGAAGTCGAGCGGCTCTTGTCATGTACGTATAAAATTGACAAAACAAGAATTATCCTAAGCCATGGCTTTAGATAGCAGCCAGATAACGTATAATTTCAGAATGAATGCTCACTAGTAAATGCCCACAGGATGAGGTTCTTGTCAATATAGTAACAGACGCCACAGGATAAAATATTTGCGTAAGTTACGTGTACATCATTCCAGAGACTAAGACCTGTGACGCCTATAACAATTTTATGTTGGCAAGAGCCTCTTCCTGTGGGCATTTACTAGTGAACATTCATTCGAAGGACGATATATGTATGGCTTGGGATAATTCTCATTTTGTCAGATTTATATACGACAAGAGCCGCTCTGATTCATCCGATCTAATGTACCATCAAGCCATGTAACAAGGCCCACTCCTTCTTAGGAAGATATTTTTACAAATATCGAAACCTAGGTCAAGGGCTAGTAAACATTTGTTTGCGACTGGTTGGCTGATTTTTCAGTCTCTTCAGAACCCAATACGTTGTCCTCATGTTCATCGGAGACAAGGGTATCATCTTGAGTGTCCCAGGGAAGTGTGATAAGACCACTGTTATTTTCAATATACATCAATGATCTGGCGCACAGGGTAAGCAACACTCTGCGGCTAATTGCTGACAATGATGTGGCGTATGTGAAGGTGTCGTCCTCGAGTGGCTCTAGGAGGATACAAGATGATTTAGACTTAGTAGTTTGGGTGATGAACGGTGGCTAGCTCTAAACGTAGGAAAATGTAAGTTAATGTGGACGAGTAGAAAAAATAATCCCATAGTGTTTGAGTGCAGCATTAGTAGCGTGCTGGCGGACACGTTCACGCAGATTAAATATTTAGGTGTGAGGATGCAATACAGTGTAAAATGGAATGTGTGTGTAAGGAATGTAGCAGGGAAGGCGAATGGTCGCCTTCCGTTTATTGGGATAATTTAGGAACGTGTGGTTCATCTGGGAAGGAGACGGCATATAGAAAACTAGTGCGACTCGTTATTGAGTACTATTCGTGTTTGGGATCCGCACAAGGTCGGATTAAAGGAAGACATCGGAACAATGCAGAGGCAGAACGCTAGTTTTGTTACCGGTAGGTTCGAACAACACACATGTGTTCCGGGGAAACTTCGGTAACTGATATGGGAATCACTGGCGGAAAGGCGACGTTCTTTTCGAGAAAACTGTTGAGAAAATTAAGGGAACTGGCAATTGAGGTTGACTATAGATCGATTCTACTGTTTCCAACGCACATTTAGCGTAAGGGCCATGGAGATAAGATCAGAGTGATTACGGCTTATACGGAGGCGTATAGGCAGCTGTTTTGCTCTGTCTACGTGTGGAACAGGTAGAGAATAGTAGTTGTACAGGTTATCCTGCAGGCCGCACCATATGGTCGAGTATACAGGGTGTTACAAAAAGGTACGGCCAAACTTTCAGGAAACATTCCTCAGACACAAATAAAGAAAAAGATGTTATGTGGGCATGTGTCCGGAAAAGCTTAATTTCCATGTTAGAGCTCATTTTAGTTTCGTCAGTATGTACTGTACTTCCTCGATTCACCGCCAATTGGCCCAATTGAAGGAAGGTAATGTTGACTTCGGTGCTTGTGTTGACATGCGACTCATTGCTCTACAGTAATAGCATCAAGCACATCAGTACGTAGCATCAACAGGTTAGTGTTCATCACGAACGTGGTTTTGCAGTCAGTGCAATGTTTATAAATGCGGAGTTGGCAGATGCCCATTTGATGTATGGATTAGCACGGGGCAATAGCCGTGGCGCGGTACGTTTGTATCGAGACAGATTTCCAGAACGAAGGTGTCCCGACAGGAAGACGTTCGAAGCAATTGATCGGCGTCTTACGGAGCACGGAACATTCCAGCCTATGACTCGCAACTCGGCAAGACCTAGAACGACGAGGACACCTGCAATGGACGAGGCAATTCTTCGTGCAGTTGACGATAACCCTAATGTCAGCGTCAGAGAAGTTGCTGCTGTACAAGGTAGCGTTGACCACGTCACTGTATGGAGAGTGCTGCGGGAGAACCCGTTGTTTCCGTACCATGTACAGCGTGTGCAGGCGCTATCAGCAGCTGATTGGCCTCCACGGGTACACTTCTGCGAATGGTTCATCCAACAATGTGTCGATCCTCATTTCAGTGCAAATGTTCTCTTTACGGATGAGGCTTCATTCCAACGTGATCAAATTGTAAATTTTCACAATCAACATGTGTGGGCTAACGAGAATCCGCACGCAATTGTGCAATCACGTCATCAACACAGATTTTCTGTGAGCGTTTGGGCAGGCATTGTTGGTGATGTCTTGATTGGGCCCCACGTTCTTCCACCTACGCTCAATGGAGCACGTTATCATGATTTCATACGGGATACTCTACCTGTGCTGCTAGAACATGTGCCTTTACAAGTACGACACAACATGTGGTTCATGCACGATGGAGCTCCTGCACATTTCAGTCGAAGTGTTCGTACGCTTCTCAACAACAGATTCGGTGGCCGATGGATTGGTAGAGGCGGACCAATTCCATGGCCTCCACGCTCTCCTGACCTCAACCCTCTTGACTTTCATTTATGGGGGCATTTGAAAGCTCTTGTCTACGCAACCCCGGTACCAAATGTAGAGACTCTTCGTGCTCGTATTGTGGACGGCTGTGATACAATACGCCATTCTCCAGGGCTGCATCAGCGCATCAGGGATTCCATGCGACGGAGGGTGGATGCATGTATCCTCGCTAACGGAGGACATTTTTGAACATTTCCTGTAACAAAGTGTTTGAAGTCACGCTGGTACGTTCTGTTGCTGTGTGTTTCCATTCCATGATTAATGTGATTTGAAGAGAAGTAATAAAATGAGCTCTAACATTGAAAGTAAGCGTTTCCGGACACATGTCCACATAACATATTTTCTTTCTTTGTGTGTGAGGAATGTTTCCTGAAAGTTTGGCCGTACCTTTTTGTAACGCCCTGTATATGTAGATACAGTTTTTGTGCTCTGCATTGCCAATTAGTGAGGATCGAATATCCTACGATGCTATGAATCGCGCAAGTCTGGTGAGTGGTCCGGGCAAGGCAAACACGGTGTACGGCCGGGTGCCCGACCCTGGCAGTCCCCTGGCGTCTCGTTAGAGGACAGGCCTGGCTTCGCCGCTTGTCCTCTGACAGCGACGGACCGCCGTCATCCATTACGCGGGTCACCGGGCACAAGGTTAAGCGGGCGCACCGACGTACGTATTAGGGAGGTCGCGACGTTGGCGGTCTTCTTAGCGGCGAGGTCACGTCCGAGCGAGGCGCCGTCCCACAGGAGATGTCAGAGATACGGCGCGTAATCACCGGCGGCCGGCAAAGCCGCAGGTCACGAAGTCTTACCGCCGACCGGTATATACTCTTTATTACCATTACCAGCTGTCCCCTTCTTGCGAATCAGGTTTCTCGAAGGGAGAGCGACGCGTATAAATAATTCAGCTTTTCTAATATACTCTGACATAAGAAACACTATAACAGAAAAGAAATCAGTCACTGAAGCTCGAAAATGGGCTGTCGCATTCAAGGACGATGGAGTCGTTGTTCCTTCGGTACTCTAGATTCGTGCATTTCATTTTGACTAACTGTGCTTTTCATTACTCTTGACCAGACCAAAACACAAACAAAAATAGTCAGTATCCCACAGAAAGACCACATATCTACATGCTTTTTTGTATTATTGTTAGCCCTACTAGCGACGTCGCAGACAGTAAACACTGTACTTTGTTTTTACTTACATTATCACGCTTTCCACTGTTACTGTTTCATCAGTGTCTGCGCTACCTCTTAAGTGATCAGTTTTATGTGCTGTAGAATTCATTTGTGCCTTTAATTTCTTCCCTTTCATGCAATTGATAGAGCCAAGCTTATTGTTTCCGGAGGGCGTATCATATGTCATTACTAGTCTTCCCCTTCACCCAGTTAAGGTTTTTCAAGTTCTTCTTCCTCCCTATTCTTAACTGGGCCTCCGCACTTCCTCCTTCATCTACCCTTTCCACCGATAATGCTTTTTGTTCTTCTTTTCTAGTTTCTCCAAGTTTCACCAATCACTTCCGTAAGTTACTGTACACTACTTACACTTTGTCAATAACATTTTCCTCAATTCCACCTCAGTATATGATACCAAAAGATTTCTTTTCTGAAGAAAACTTTGGACTGCTCTCCTTCAGATAACTTGCTTGCTGTAGCCACTTTGCTTCCTAGCTAGCTGACTACATACTGTGTCTGCATCCCATTACTTTTCACGTTCAACAAGTCGCTGTTTTCCTCTCTCGTGCTTCTGATTAATTTCAGTTTTGTTTTATTTATCCTCGATACAAATTCTGTGCTGAGTATACTGACCACTTCATTGAGCCATTCTTGCGATATGCTCTTTCTTGGTGAGATGCGTCTTCTACTACACATAACACAGATTTTTTTTTCCTCTTACGCTTTCATTATTATTATGAAATATTTCTTTCATTGCGTCCTCAACATAAAAGTTATACAAATCGGCCATTAGAAGACCGCACCTGCACATTCCTCAAAACTAAATTGTGCCTCTCGATTCCTCCTGTTTATGGCAACTACTTCTCATTACAAAACTATGATTCATTCGATTACGAAAATTCATACTAGTATAAATTTCTGTATAAACTTTCTGTTTAAAATGATTTTCAGAATGTAATTGTCATCCATTCCTAATTCATGAACTTCTGCACAAACGATAAGAGCGTAAAATTCCCATTTTCCTGCGGAGAAATGGAAGGAAAAATCAAGATGAGGGCTTAGCTAGCCGGCCGCTGTGGCCAAGCGGTTCTAGGCGCTTCGGTCCGGAACCGCCCTGCTCCTACGGTCGCAGGTTCGAATCCTGCCTTGGGCATGGATGTGTGTGATGTCCTTAGGTTAGTTATGTTTAAGTAATTCTAAGTCTAGGGGACTGATGACCTCAGATGTTAAGTCTCATAGTGCTCAGAGCCATTTGAACCATGTTTTTAGGGCTTAGCTTCCTAACGATGTCGAAGAAAACATAGATGAAACATTACTTCCGCAAGGAAATGGACTGCAGTCATGTTGATGGAAATATATCGCAGTTAGCTTCTAGACATTTAAGGAATTACAAAAACTTCTAGATCAGAACTTCCTGAGGGGATATGAAGCATATTCTTCTAGAATAGGCGTCTAACACGTTAAAGTCTTAAGCAGGGATAAGGGGTAAAGGTGGAGGGGGGAAATTAAGGATGTGATTTTGAGATTTACTGGTGCAGATTCCCCAGTGTACAAGGATCGGAGGTTAGGCAGGAGACGATGTGATGGATGACTACAAGCAAAGGTACGAAGTATTTGGAAATTTGTGGTAAGGTCTTAAGGGACCAAACTGCTAAGGTCATCGGTTCCTAAGCTTATACACTGCTTAATCTAACTTTAAATAACTTACGGTAAGAACAACACACACACCCATGCCCGAGGAGGACTCGAACCTCCGATGGGGGAAACCACGCGGGCCATGACAAGGCGCCCCCGACCGCTCGGCTACCCCGCTCGTCGCCGTGGTACGAACCAGATGATCGATTTTGTTTTTAGCTATACACTTAGTTAAATGTAATTTACGGAGTGTTGAAAGCTATCTGTGGTGCAAGGATGTGTGATCAAAGTATATTCTATGATAACGAAGTCTTTCGCGACGGCACTGTTGTACGAGCTTTCGTCGATTTCCACAATCTTCTTCGTCAAGAGCTACTGACTGTCAAAACTATTGCTGTGGTGGCCTTATATAGTCCAAAGACAGCTTCTGTCTTCCGATGTGTCCGTGATTACGTCATGCTGTCGCAGGTGGTGTAAATGTCTGAGCTAGTTGCTCCACCGCTCCCGCCGTAGCGTAAACATTGCGACAAATATCTCTGGATCTTCTCTGCAACGAGAGGTCGCTTCCATTCATAGTTAAGATTAAATCCGCCGTCACTGTTGAAGGTATTCTCAAACATTGTTATTTCTACAGCCTCCTTGATTACAGAGTCCCAGTAGGTGGAAGCATGGGACAAAACTTTTGGTTCTTCAATAGTACTTTATGTTTGTTTGTTTGTGAGACTGTGCCTTTGCAACTGCAGATTTATCCAGTTCTCGATTTTTAATACGCCGTTGATGTTCTGCACAACGGTCGGAAACAGTGCGGATGGACTGACTAATATAATTTTTTCCCTACTCACACGGGCTGTTGTAAATCACAGGAACCCTGAGGCCGAGACTGACCTTAACAGGGCATACTATATGCTTCATCTTCTTAGGAGGTCGGATAATACATCTGATACCTCGTCCCCCCAGGACGCTCCTATTTTGGTGGATGTAGCACCGCAAAATAGAAGGAACGCATTCGGTGGTTAATCATGTGAATGTTCAACATTTGCACGTTTCCTTTTCTTGTAGAACGCTGACATGATATCACGTGATCTTTCGGAACACATACTTCAGATGATTAATTTCGGCATGGAAGTGGTATTCGTCAGAAATTGTTTCTGTTCTGTGTATCAGTGTATTTGAAGCTGCTCTCTTCTGGACTGGATGGTGAAAACCCTGGGCGCCAAGATATACATCAGGATGCGTTGGGGGTACACTGAGTGGCCGAGGCGTCCATCCGACTTACTTTGTACCGGAAGATCTAAAAACGGCCACCTTCCGTCTTTCTCTGTCTCAACGGTGAACTAGATGTTTGGGTGCATGCAAACACGGGGTTGTATCCTGAATTAACGCTGCGAGAAGTTCAAATGGTTCAAATGGCTCTGAGCACTATGGGACTTAACATCTTAGGTCATCAGTCCCCTAGAACTTAGAACTACTTAAACCTAACTAACCTAAGGACATCACACAGGACATCACACACATCCATGCCCCAGGCAGGATTCGAACCTGCGACCGTAGCAGTCCCGCGGTTCCAGACTGCAGCGCCTAGAATCGCACGGCCACCGCGGCCGACCTGCTGCAAGAAGTCCGAGAATGTTTTATACAACGGTGTATTCTACTTGCAGGAACTGTAGAAATTTACTATTTGGTCTGTACGTAATGTAATGAACTCATAAGACCTGTTCGTTGGCCACACCTTATGGGATGTAGTGGGAAAGGCCCGGACATTATATTCTATCTTTTACGACCATTTCCTCCCATTGCATCCTCTTCAATCCAAACACCATACGCATTCCTCGCAATCAACTACACAGTACAGCTACGCATGTGACAATCTACCACCTCCACAAACTGTACTAAAATAAATCACAGACGACCTCTATCAACACTGAAGAAAGAAAACAGTTAGGCATTCTTACGTTGTTTTTAAGCACCGCATTCCATTTCACTGCTCAGTTTAGAAATATTGCCGTTAAAGTGATTGTACTCGTAGCCAAGTGGGACCATTAAGATGCCTCTCCGAAGATATACAGAGTTAAAAACAAAAAAGAAGAAGAAAACATTCGAAGAGACTAGCATCTGCATTCTCTTGTACCTACCATTCCATGGTGACAGGGACTCTAAGAGACACACCCATATTTAAGAGGAGCTGTATGTTTCTCCTGGAGACGGCTGCAAGCAATCAGCCCGCCAACGGATGTCAGCTGCCTGTTTCTCAGAGTTGTCCCGGTGCCCTAATAGCGTCACTTGGGCTTGTTTACACGGCGCCAAAGAGCTGTGCTCGGTTTGCCGTAGCAAGATCCATTGTGCCTTCATCACAGATTGTGTAACGTACGGCTCCTCCTGCAACGGCTGTTTCACGGAAAAGCGTCTAAGCAACTTTCCAGGAATATCTGTTGCAGACTGTAGCTGCACTCACAACACATCATCATGAGCAGAGCGCCTCGGCCCTGTAATCACCCCATATTTCATTCTACTATTTCTGTAGCCGTAGCTGGTTGTTCACCTACACGGAAGCTGTTTGTGGTAACTGCTGGTCTGATAGGAAACAGCTGCAACTTTTTTAAAGGTTGATTATTTACGAACCTCCCGTAAGCTGCGAGAGTACCAAGAAGTGTTGTTGCAGCTCTGGACTTCAACTGAACCTCCTTTTCCTCGCAAATCCCCTCGGTGATAGACGATATTGCCCTGTGCTCTCTGTTTTCCGTTATTTAATGTACAGTCATCACCATAAGCTATTTTACATTCACTATGACTGTAGTGTTGCAGTTCCTGTGTTGTTCAGTGAAACGATAGAATGTTACTTCCACAGCAGTTATGAAGTACATGAAATGTATTCGCCGTTGTGAATATGGACAACCATCAGCTGTGTAATGGAATGACGACAACGAAAATTTTTGCTGGACCGAGACTCGAAACCGTATTTTCCGCTTATTGCAAGCGATCGCCTTACGATTTCTTTTTATCTCATTTTGTTCGCTTTTGTTCGTTCTGTTTGTTCGGGGTGGACGTCCCATGACGCTTGTTCAACTTCATCATTGATCCATTAACTCACTTTATTTATTACAGAGGGCAGCTAACCCTCTGACCGAACACACTCAGCTAACGTGCCGGCGCGATTAGACTACCCGACCACCAATCAAGACCAGATCCAAACTTCCACATGTCGTCAACCGTCTGTCTGCAACCTGCATTCGTACATTCATTATGCATATTCCCATACAGGGGAGACACGTTAACTGAAAGTAGTTTGCCTGGCGTCGGCAGCTAAATGTCCGAAGGAACATTACATCTTACTTCTGAACAACACAGGCCCTGCAATATCGTATTTAACTTCCCACACTAGGCAAGCGACTTTCAATTAAAATGTCTCCCCTATACGGGAATATACATAATGAATGTACTAGTGCCGGTTATAGACAGATGGTTGAAGACATGGAAGTTTGGCTGTGGCCATGATTCGTGCTGCGGTAGGGTACCGCTTGCGGTAAAGGGGAAATCCGGGTTCGAGACCGGGTGGCACAAATTTTCGTTGTCGTCATTCCATTATACAGCTGATGATTTTCCATATTCGCAACTGCGAATTAATTTCATGTATTTCATAACAGGTGTAGTCACCGCAGTGCCTGATCCTTCGGACATGCATGCATGTCCGAACGAATATTGCAACGTAATTTGGAATAACGCAGACTCTGCAATATCGTAAGAAGAAGTGCTGTCACTCATGTGGCAAGTTGATGCTATGAGCATTTGCCAAAGTTGCAAGTGACTTCGAGCAGGTGTACGAGTTTCTATTCTAACAACATACATGCCCGAGAAGGACGTCACTCGCATTTTATGGAAGACAGCCTTCGAATTTTGTCTGCTATTTGCATCTACAGAATTCAAGGGCAAAGTGGGATCAGTGAGCCGTAGTCATAGGAGCTTGTTGGACTTAGTTGGTCAGCACTTTAGTGTGTAGACTTTACGAATGGTAATCCGGAAGAGGTGTTTAAACTATTGTGTTACATTGTTCTGTGTTTGAGTTAACCCCAATTTTTTTAAAAGTTTATCGGTCCCAGCTTGGCTAACTTAAACTGCTAAAAATCCATATGCTGCATTTATTTGTGGTGGGTTGTCTACTTCCTGTCTATTGTGTTTGATTCCTGTTAGTAGTTTATAATGAATAATAGCTGACGACATTCTCGGGTATTCATTTCGCCAATTTTCCGTTGCAAATGAAAATAAAATATGCACTGTGTGTAGAAGTATCAAAAAATCTTCATTTCCATGTATTCGTGAAAACATCTGTGAAATAAAAAAAAACAATCGTACAAAGAAATACGCATAGTGTACAGTATTCATATTAAGTAATACGATCCGGGACAGTTTCTGTACGCTGGGCGCAGCTGCTTCGCATGCCTACAACACGATTTTATAAACATCTCCATGGCAACGCCTCTTCACGGCTCTATAAACGGCTACTGTTTTCGCTTGAAACTGTTTTCGCTTCGCACCTGAAACCTGTCAAAACTGCTGCCAAGCGTCAGTGGTTTCTATAGTTCTAATCGATTGTACGAGTGCCTTAGTAGTAACGCATACACGTATTAAGACTTCATGCATGATGCGGCAATTTTTCACACATCTCAGTGCTTATAACGTCATATCTCTTGAACTATGTGTCATACAATGATGTATTTCTGTAGGTACTTTCAGAGGCATAACTGTATACTGTCTGGGAATTTGTAGCGAATAGAGTTAGTAGAAAAGGCTTAATGAACTTAAAAGTCATGCATAATGCAGCAGTTTTCCATGCAGCTCAGGGCGTATGACATCATATCGCCTGATCTATGTGTTATACAGCGATATAATTTCGTAAATAAATTCAGCGGCATATGTGGGTACTGTGTGCAAAATGTGTTGAGAATACAGTTAGTGGAAAAATAAGTAATACATTTAAACATCATGCATAATTCAGCAGTTTTCCATGCATCTCGGTATTTATGACGTCATTTCTCCTGAACTATGTTAGATAGGTGGTTCTTACCCCCTCCCCTCCCCCTTTCCCCAAGGCAGATGATGGCTGACAGGAAAGGTTATATGTACCAAGTCTGGAAATCACTCCTCCGGTTTGGAAGAAAATGTGGAACACACACACTTATATATATATATATATATATATATATATATATATATATATATATATATATATATATATATATCTGTGTGTGTGTGTGGATTATATGTGCTGGATATGCGTGATTTATTTTGTTCCCAGAATTAAAGTAAGTTCAATTTTACTACCTGCTATTTTAATGCAAGCCATTTGGGCGTTGTTATTTAAGCTTTATTTGTTCATTCTTTTATAAAACTAGCCAGAGCTTGAGCAACTTAAAATACATCTAGGTACATTCTTTCTTGCTTGAGATTCGCGTTCTACCTAATTCCACGTACAGCTATTTGTTGCGAATCTCAGGCTTTTTAATCGGACAACTGCTACCTATTTCTAAGGGTTCAACTAACGCTCTTCTCATTTATATAAACATTATATTTCACATTGGTTTTATATTTGCTCTTTACCTTTTGTGACCTGGTGTGATTACCGATGTTAACAGATGTTAATTTTATTGTTGCCTAACGTATTATTCTGAAACATTTGTTAAGTGAAATGTTTTCTCTCTGTTCTAGCAGTACTTGAACTCAATCTTTGCTTTACTTAATTTGCTTTGAGACAGAAGTACCCGAGCGGGATGCATCTCTACGCAATGTCACGATTTGAAATCATAATTTAACACTGAACTAATATGGAATTCTAAATTTTTATTACTGATTTTATTGGACTGTTATAAATTGGAGTTTGTCAGAAATTCACAGTACATATTTGCATAACTTGTTAAATGAAATCAGTCTACTTTCCTGGGTGACGTGTTGATTGTATTGTGGCGTGCCACCAAATCACTCTCATCTCCGAGCTTGCTGCCGTTTCCACACTGCTATGAGAGGCCCAGAAAAAAATAAAACAAAATAAAAAGAAAACCCTGAATTGTTTGCCTCTCAAAGCATTGGCACAGTCGTAGGGAGGCAGGTCGGGACGCTACGGAGTGTGACGGAAGACCTCTTATTTGAATGTCTGTAACAGCTCCTTCACTGCTTCTGCTGTATGGAGCCTTCCACTGTCGTTGAATGGAATGATCCCGCTTGCCCGGTCATATCGATTTTATCGCTTCGTGAAAGGTGGTCAAGGTTTGTGGGTATTGATGAGTATTCATCGATGTCCCGTGCTCAAGTCGATGAGAAGGTGACCCTTTTCGTCAAAGAATAAGCTGAGCATAACCTTTCTCTCTCTTTTTTGTGCCAACGGCCATGAATTTTCCGGGTGGCGGCAACCGTTCAGGCTTGCATTGAAGAGTTCCAGGTAATGACACCATCTCTCGTCTCCGGCGATGACTCACACCAAAAGTCATTCCCTTTCTTGGATTGCGCTGCAGATATTCAAGAGTGAGTTACATTCCACATGCTTCCTGCCAGTGTTGGTGAGGTTTATTTGCGCTAGAGATAAACAGTTCAGTATCGTCAGTGGAAGCAAGACGAAGTCCATTAACACGTATCGTATGTCTACTTAGTTTCCCAAATTTAAGCGTCTGGAATATCTTGCACAGCTGAGAACAGTTTTATTGACGTGGGTACTCCGTGCCTGACTCCTTGTTCGACTCTTCATATTTGAAGCGGCAGAAACGACAAACAGAAAACACGAAAATTTGTTAGCATTGTTGTGACCTAATTTCTAAACTATAAATCTCACCGACGTGGGTAGGGGTGACATGTGATAGAACGACAGTCCAACGAACGTCGATAAAGCTATAACATTCGAGGCGCTATATTCTCATCTCACCGATCCCTTCTTCCTCTCTTGTCCGAAAGCGGAATGCGGAAAAATTAAAAATCGAGAAAAATTAAATTTAACTGCCTTACACGAGTGTTCCGGCTGTCAATAACCATTTTTTTTATTACTGACAAGGCTCTCCTTCATATCAAGTTTCACAAAGTATTATGTGCAGCTAACTTTAACTGACCTACCTACAGCCAATTAAATTTAATTATCTGTATCCATTGTGGCTCTTCCTTTGAAGAACAGACACCACGTAGCTGCCGCAGCTGTGAAACACTATATGTAAATTGGAGGCGGATCACTGCTATCAGCTGCAGCGGTACATTAAGAGGAATCAGCGGCGACGAGTGAAGGAGTGTACCGTACCGGGATACGAACTCGGGATCTCCTGCTTACTAGGCAGGTGCGGTAACCACTGTGTCATCTGGGACACAGCGTTATAGCAACTGTACGGACTACCACGGTCTGGTACACATATTCGCTCGCCGCCGCTGATTCCGCTTAATGTCCCTCTGCAGCTGATGGTAGTGAAAATGGTTCAAATGGCTCTGAGCACTATCGGACTTAATATCTGAGGTTCAAATGGTTCAAATGGCTCTGGGCAGTATAGGAATTAACATCTGAGGTCATCAGTCCCCTAGACTTAGAACTACTTAAACCTAACTAACCTAAGGACATCACACACATCCATGCCCGAGGCAGGATTCGAACCTGCGACTGTAGCAGCAGCGCGGTTCTAGACTGTAGCGCCTAGAACCGCTCGGCCACAACGGCTGGCTGATGGCAGTGATCCCCCATCAATTTACATATAATTATATTAAACCCTGGACAGTTTCGTGCGACCAACTTCTTTCTTATCATATGAAGAGAATCAATTAAAAACCAGTCTCGCGACTGACCCTTACGAGCCGGCCGGAGTGGCCGAGCGGTTCTAGGTGTTTCAGTCTGGAACCGCGCGACCGCTACGGTCGCAGGGGACTGATGACCTCAGAAGTTAAGTCCCATAGTGCTCAGAGCCATTTGATTTGACCCTTACGATCATTCACTACGACAGCTCGCCGACGAATCTGCAGCACGGCTTCTATTGTCCACGACGCTAAACTCAGGACAAACAAACGCATTGCTCAGTCCAGAGATCCTGTTTTACTTTTTCCCACAACCTGGCAACGCTGTTTCCCACTAGTCTCTTATGCACACATCAATATTCGAACAAGCTGTGAAATCATGAGATCAACGACCGTATTAGGTTTTCTTTGCTCTCCCTAAACCAGCTTACATATACACTATCTGGTCAAAAGTAACCAGTCACGCCTGTATACTGGGTAATTGGCCACCAGATAACACGGGAGGCGAACCCATCATTATAACAGGAGGTGATGAGTATTGTGCTGTAGGTGGAGAAGCCGTAACAGGGGAATGATTCAGCCAGAAGATCTCACCGACTTCGAACGTGGACTAGTCAGCGTCTGTTACTAAATAACATTTCCAACAGGGACATTTTGACCCTTCTAAAGCCGACCAAGTCTTTCGTTGATGATGTGATGGCGAAGTGGAAACACGAACGAATAACTACAGTTAAACAAACACCACGCAGAGATCATGTACCGACTAAAGGCAACTGACGAGCAGTGCGGAGGGTGGTGGTAAAAAAAAGTCGAATCAAATCAGCGTAAGGGGTCAATCGTGAGTTCTAGAGTGCTATCAGCAGCACACTTAGCACAATGACTGTGCAAGGAAGTTGAAAAAGAGTAGAGTGCAATGGTCGACCAGCTCCTCATAAGCCACACATTTCTGCAATCATCGTTAAGCAACGCTTGAGGTGGTGTACGGAATGACTACCCTGGGCTCTCGATGACCGGAAAATAATGATATGGAGTGATGAATCACTCTATACACTGTGACAATCCGATGAAATGGTTTGAGTTTGGCGAATGACTCGAGAACGTTACAAGCCGCCACATGTAGCGCCAACATCGGAGTATAGGGATGATGGTGGTTACGGCGTGGAAGTTTCTTTTCGTGTTCCCCTTATTGCGTTAAGCAAACGCTAAATCAGGAAGGACGTGGACACGTTTTAAAGCATTCTGTGTCAGCATGGCAATGCGCTCTGTCTTATAGCAGTATCTATTAGGGGATGTTTTGAGGACAATAACATTCATGAAGTCAATGGAATACTTTCTAGGTCAAGCCACAACGTACATTTCCGCTACCTACTCTGGCTACCCCTCTTGAGAAAGAATGCAGACATTCATACACCACATTAAAAGCGTTCCCACCAGGATTCAAGAGGTCATGAGGATGAAGGGTGCATGCACCACGTAATAAAGTCCACCAGTATGTATTCGGATAATTTGAACCAGATATTGTATGTCTCGATGGCTCATCACAGACGAACACTGTCGGTTCCTCCTCCAAACAAACGTCCAAGAACACATACGCACAAAGATGATAAAATTTTATATGCTAACAGCAATTGTGTTGTCACTCTTCTCGGCGGTGAAATGTACTCTAACACGCACGCACACACACACACACACACACACACACACACACACACACGCACACACGCACACGCACACACACAAAATGTACATTTACAGACAAATAAACGATTCAATTTCAGAAAAATTGGATGATTTATTCAAGGGAAAATTGAGCAACGTGTTTGTCTACCACTCGCTCTTATGCGAGCAGTTTTTCGGCTTGGCATTGATTGACAGAGTTACTGGATGTCCTCCTGGGCGCATATGGTGCCAAATTTTGTCCAATTGGCACGTTAGATTGTCAGAATTCCTATATGGTTGCAGGGATCTGCCCATAGTGCACAAACGTTCTCAATTGGAGAGATATCCGACGATCCTGCTGATCAAGGTAGAATCTGGCAAGCACCAAGACGAGCAGTAGAAATTCTAGCCGTGTGCTGGCGGGCATTATCTTGCTGAAATGTAATCCCAGATTGGCTCGCCTTGAAGGGCGACAAAACGAGGCGTAGAATATCGTCAAATGACAGTGTGGTCCTGTTATAAAAATAAATGGAATTCCCCCCCCCCCCCCCACACCTGTTGTCGGGCCTATGGCGGATGACAGTGAGACTGGTATTCCACCACGGTCGGGGGTGTCTTGAGACACGTCTTCAGCCTAGAATCTCATTGACTGGAGTATAATTGTGTTAAGCTTCGAACTAAGCCCCGGTTACCAGCGAAGACGTGTCTCGAGAGCCTCAGACAGCGGTGGGATAACACCCTGGTTGTCGCCAGCCATGTGATCTGACAACCTGGGATTCCATTCCTTTTCATAACAGGATCCTTTGGTTGTCATCGGCGGCACCCTTACTCCACAGCGGTACGTCGACGATATTCTACGCCCCGTTTTGTTGCTCTTCGTGGCAAGCAACCTGGGCTTATATTTCAGCAAGATAATGCCCGCCCGCACACGGCGAAGTTTCTTTTGCACCGTGCTTGCCAGACGCTACCTCGGCCAGCAAGGTTACCGGATCTCTGCCAGACTGAGAACTTTCTAAGAGTCATGGGAAATGTCTTCCAACCAGCAGCAGATGTGCCAATTGGACATAACTTGGCAAGATACCCCTCAAGACATCCAACAACTCCATCGATCACTGCTAAGCAGAATAACCGCTTGCGAAAGGGCCAGAGGTGGACCAACGATTATGACATACTCAATTTGTGATAATCTTTTTCTTGAATAAATCATCAATTTTTTTCTGAAATTGTAAGTTTGTCTGTTCGTGTACATCACATAGGTACAGCACATAGGTACAGCACATAGGTACAGCACATAGGTACAGCAGTACTCTCTTAATAATATAAACAGATGTATACGTAAACACTGAGGCTGAAGTAGGGTCCAAACTGTTGGTGAGTGGCTGATCCGCTGAGTTTTATGAGTCGGGCAAGTGAATTGTTAATTTAGAAAACATCGTGAAAACATGCAAATAACAAACTAATTTCAAGGCAAGTAGGAAGGGGAGGTTGGAGGTAATATGTCGGACGGTGAACGGTTACTGTAAACTTATTGTTTCCAGCGAAGACTTCTGGAGAGGCCCCAGAAAACGGTGGCTTTCCAATCTGACTGTCGCCCGCCAATACGGCCCGACAGCCAGGAGTGATGGTCTGGGATGCCGTTCCATTTCTTAGCGGGACTGCTTTGGCGCGGCACCCTTACAGCACAGACGTTCGTCGACGATACTCAACGCACCGTTTTGTTGCTCTTCGTGGCAAGCATCCTGGGCTTATATTTCAGCAAGATAATGCCCTCCCGCACACGGCGAGAGTTCCCACTGCTTGTCTTCGTGCTTGACAAACCCTACCTTGACCAGCAAAGTCGCCGGATCTCTCCCCAACTGAGCACGTTTGGATCATTATGGTCAGGGTCATCCAAACAGCTCGTTATTTTGACGATCTAACGCACCAGTTGGGCAGAATTTGGCACGATAAGTCTCAGGAGGACATCCAGTAACTCCGTCAATCATTGTGAAGCCCAATAAAGGCTTGTATAAGAGTCAACGCATTACTGACTTGCTCATCCCCTTGAATAAATAACACATGTTTCTGAAACTCTAACTAAACAATGTCTGCGCATGAACGTAAGTGTCTACAAGGATGAGACTTGGGGAGGGACCTTCGAGGAAGATCTTTCGCATTGCTCGTGTCTTCAAAATTTTTGAACCACCTCATTAGGTTTGTTTTTGTGAGTGGTGCCTCCCATACTGGCGTCGACATTTCCGCAGTCGCAGATTTGGATTCTGCATAACAGATGACACACCTCGTCTTCTCCTGGTCTGTCGCCATTTTGATGCCCTCCAAGTCAAATCTCCAATAATGGAGAGAGGAAAAAGAAAAACCCGAAAAAGAAAAACCCTTGTGAGCTGCTATACGTTTTATAACAAACCACGATTCTTTATCTCTGATAGTATCCAAGTAACGAGTTTTTGAAATTATAGCGAGACGTTAAGGAATAGCATTCATTTTAAAATGAGTCGTGACTAAGAAGTATGGGTGTCTGTGTAATAGCCTCGCGAAACAACGTTTGCGTGTCCTCTTGACCTCTTACAAAGTAAGGGAATATATATTGATGTTGTCTACTGGTGACATTAAGAAACATTGTCCTCTTAAGCCTGCAGTATCCACGCGTTGCTTTGTAGCATTCCCCCGCAACATTGTATGTAAGTGACGCGGATGAAACACAACTTCAGTATCCGTACAGAAGACAAGTGTCTCCACTCGACAGGAACTGTTTTCTTCTTGTAGCACGTTCTTCCCAGTCCCTACTACCCTCTGTGTAAAATTCAATGTGAATTATTCTCAATGACACGTGGACTCAAACTTTCACATGGAACAAATCTTCCCATTTCACCGTGATCTTGACCGCCGCTGTGCTCGTCCTTTGATCTCCAAGGACAAACGGCAGGAGATACCAGCCGTTTCCAGCCGATACGGTTTATTTTAGGGAATATTTGTTTGGCTTTCAATCAGAGCAGAGTGGCGACCCGTTTCTCAGTATTTTGAGGCGAATGTTTACGACCACCGCCGGCGTATTACAGAAGCGGCTGCGGTTATCTTTAGAAACCTGCGCCTGAATGCAATGAGGGATGGGCTATGGATCTTGACTAGCACCGCAAATAGCTCTCTCTCTCTCTCTCGTTCTTTCTGTTTATTCTGAGTCTGGCGATAATTCGAGTCGATTTGCAAAATGGGGCTGCGACTTGAAAGTTTCTTTATTTTGAGCCCGCAAAAAATCGTTTGTGTACAAAAAATGTACGCAGACTCAGTAAAATGTATTAAGCTGTATTTTTTGGAAGTTTAGGCGATAATTCTGAGATGGGCTAAACTCGCTAACAGAGCATACTATAGGACGATCCACCAATACGTGAAGCTTTTGGAATACCGATTTCGGTGCTGTATTCTTTTTTTAAAACTATCTGCCTTTTGTATGCTGGCATAAGGACAACCGTCTACATGACTAGAGATCTGTCCACCATCATTGTTAAAATAACAACAGTGTAACACCCATTTTAAAATTTGAACTTCTGTCAAAAGTGTTGTGAGAGAAAGTCAATGACCTCTCAGTGGATAGTTAGGCATTTTTTAAGTTGTCATGTCATGAAGACGTTGCTTCCAAAGGAATGGTGAATTCTAACAGATACGAAACGCAAATCTGTGTCGACGTAGCCAGAGATTCTGAAAAAAAAAAAATCCGGAGGAACCATCGCAGGAATTTCACTTGTGTAGACTGGCATCGTTCACACTACAAGATGTGTATGTTGATATCCAGTAAGGGAGTTGATGACTATTCCGTTGAGTGTCCTAAATCTAATATCATTATAGTGATTCCAAACCTTGTGCGTCAGCAGGTCGCTGAGTGCAGCTCCAAGCAACAGCTCAGTACAGAAACTGTCAGACGGCCCACGAGGCCAGGCCAGATGTAACGATCCGAAGAGCGCTTCCCTCAGAACCCCCAGAAATCAAGCATCCATATTGAGATCCCAGCCGGCCGCTCAGTTTCAATCAGTCAAAAAAAAAAAAAAAAAAAAAAAAAGGTTCAAATGGCTCATCAGTCCCCTAGAACTTTTAAACGTAACTAATCTAAGGACATCACACACATCCATTCCCAAGGCAGGATTCGAACCTGAGACAGTAGCGGTCGCGCGGCTCCAGAATCTAGCGCCTAGAACCGCTCTGCCACTCCGGCCGGCTTTAATCACTAACAAAAGCTTAACAATGAATCCCCTATATATAAGTGTAAATACATCCGAAAACATACATATGTATTGGATGGTCCTGGGCTGCCAATATAAACAATGCAGGTGAAGCCATCACGTGCACAGGGCTAGAATATACTTTAGGATGTCATGCTGAAAATTACGTCACCCATGTCGATCGACACCACAACCAGTTTCAACTAAGCCTGCATGAAGCGCACGTGTATTTCTGCCAGTAGTGGTTTCTATAACCAAAAGCTGGTTGCTGTTAACAGTTGTGAAGTACTCTCCTCCAACATAGAGACAGACACATTGTACTACGTAAGGAGATAGTTTTGTGGCCGCCTGCGCGTAGCTACCATTAGCTAATTAGTATTACACTGCCGATTCAAAACACGCAAGATGCACTTCGCCAAAATGACAGGTATGCATCTCGTGTACGACGCCACCGGAGGTGTCGCAATACGTAATACGTCATCTCCTGACAGCCGCTATCTTGGCTACCGTGTGTTCATGAGAGACAACACGCGGTTTCGCAGGAATGGAATATATACAGTGGATAAGCACGACAACGGTCTGCAACACAACGTCTGAGCGCAAAATTTGACAGGGAAGTGTTTGATCGCATGGCCGGTACGCCATCAAGGAGCACACGTGGATTACCTTGCACAATGTAAGAGAGCCACAAAAGTGTCTTCAGCCTTTTTTCTTTTTAACATCTAATTTATGCGAGAAAAATGGCTATGTTTCTGTAAACACGAAACTGTTGTACGGTACAACAAGCTCATTTCCGGACACGGGTCAATTTCGCTCGCTAGTATCTGCATAGATACACAGATTAATCTCTTTCCTCGCTACATCCTGTGGGCAGATGAGGCATCTTTCGTGATGGTTGGTTGATGATATGAACAGTCGGTACGGTCACGTTTGGAAAGAGTTATCCCTGATGTAGAGACTGAACACCGCCCTTAATAGGCATTCGCTGTAACGTATGGGCTGATATTTCCGACGAGAACTCTGCCATACTTTTGGCCTTCTTTTATCTTTATCGACTGTTCTTGGAGAACGTAGTGCGCATTCTGTTGTAGGACGTGGATTTAGATACACCATCACGTGTGTGGTGCACACATCTTGAGCCAGTGCGTGTTTTTTAGTTTTTACGATTCACTTAGATTATAGTACAAGCACTTATTAATTATCTTCATAAAGATGATTTGGTTTTCCTACGTTTTCATCCAGGTGATTTCGTTTAACTGCCACATTAAAGGGTAGTTCATAAGTATCTCCAGGGCTTGAGAATACGGATCCATAAAAACTAGAAGACACAGAAAAGTGACACATATAAACGGATAATCCTTCTCTCCGATTCATAATACACGCCGTGGCTAGAAGCAGGCGTGTCAGTATGATCAGAGGATATACGCTGATGAATAAAAACGTAACATCCTCAAGGAGTGTGTTCAACGACACCAGGGTATAAAATATGCATAGTGCTGTGTTGGGGGTTCAAATGGTTCAAATGGCTCTGAGCACTATGGGACTCAACTGCTGTGGTTATCAGTCCCCTAGAACTTAGAACTACTTAAACCTAACTAACCTAAGGACCTCACACACATCCATGCCCGAGGCAGGATTCGAACCTGCGACCGTAGCAGTCGCACGGTTCCGGACTGCGCGCCTAGAACCGCGAGACCACCGCGGCCGGCGTGTTGGTGGTCAAAAAATGGTTCAAATGGCTGTAAGCACTATGGGACAACATCTGAGGTCGTCAGTCCCCTAGACTTAAAACTATTTAAACCTAACTAACCTAAGGACATCATACAGATCCATGCCCGAGGCACGATTCGAACCTGCGACCGTACCAGCAGCGCGGTGCCGGACTGAAGCGCTTAGAACCACTCGGTCATAGAGGCCGGCAAAATAAAGGCTTTCAATGTTGTTTTGTTATTTACACATTATGTAGTTCTTGAAGATGTAACTATAGCACTTTAATACGATTAATTATACACTAGTGCGCGAGAGCACCTGGTGACGCATGATTCGGCAAACTGAATAGAAACTGCTGAATTCAGCTGTAACAGTGATAAGTTGTGAGCCATGACACTTTGTCAGATCATCTCCTTTCACACGAGTCAGGTGTGTAAATAGATTTTGGAGGTTTTTAAAAAAGTTTTACAAGCTGCGAAAAGGTTACGAATGGAATATGACCCGAAATGTAGATAAATTTCTTTTAATTCACGTCTATGGTCACAAACTTGTAGGTCCTCAGACTACCGGTCTCCATCAGCAATGACTCTCTTCAGATCTGCAGCAAAATATGGAAAAAAACACAAATACAACTAGTGGAGTGTCTGCAGCTTTAAAAAACAGGCCATGATGAAAAGTATTACTGACACACATGTGAAAATCGTGCGCTTTAAATACGAGGTGGCATATTTGTTTTATACGAAGCATGTCTTAATATACTGGAGCCGTAGTGGCCTCGTCAAATGCTAAACACAAAATCAGCGACAGCATCGTCACACATATAGAAATTATAGTAGAACAAGAGTCAGCTTGTCAGCAGCGCTACTGTTCAAAGCGAACTGCCGTGCACTAGCCACAAAATGATGTCACTACTGTAGGCTTTCATATGTTCTTCAGTGGTAATTGTACGATGTAAAATTAAAAAGAGGGATACAATCAGTAAAGTCTGTATTGGGCTTATAAGGTCTAAAAGTCATTACAATAATAAAATGCGATAAATTAAAAGACAACAAAAGAAAAAGTTAAGTGACAGTAATTCTGATACGCTCTAGTGGCGATATTTTAGGTAGTAGCAAAGATAATAAACACCTTTCGAAGTACACAGAATAATATAGAAAATACAAAAAGTTAGCGAAAGAAGCCCAATGAATGAATATATTATAATTTGTATATGTGTGACGATGCTGCGTCGATTTTGTGTCTAGCATTTGACGATGCCACTATGGCTCCAGTATATTAGGACAAGTTTTTTATAAAATAAGTATGTCTCGTCAAATTTAAATCGCTGAATTTTAACATTTATATCAGTAATATTTTTCAATATGGTCTATTGTATTGTTTTAAGCTGCAGACAATCCAATAGTTATATTTGTGTTTTCTTCCATATTTCGCTGCAGATCTGAAGATTGTCATTGCTGACTGAAACGAGTAGACTGAGGACCTACAAGTGTGCGACCTCAGACGTGAAATAAAAGAAATTTATTTTTAAATAATGTCAAAAAGTCCTGTAGGAGGTAATTTTGGTCAACATTAGAAGAAAAATTCCTATAATAGAACATTAGAAAATCAGTACCGCTGAGATATGGGCTGCTAAAGATCCGCAGTTCAGCACCTGAATTTTATTGACAGATGAGGTGGGATTCACAGGAGATAGCATAGTGAATTAGCAAAACACGCACGTGCGGGCAGCTGCAAATTCACGTGCATTCGTGGAGGTGACGCATTAGAATCAATTCAGTATGAATATATGTGCAGAAATTGTCGTGACAGACTCATAGGGCCATACACTTCACCAGACAGCCTAACTGGTGCTGTGTTACATCGATTTCTACCCAATGAATTACCAGCGCTATTGTAGAACGTTACTCATGCTGTAGTTTGCGCACGAAGAGGTACCACTCCATTTTCCACTATTCGTGGAACAGTACGTCACAGCAGTATTTCATGGACGACGAATGGGTCGAGGGTATCGGTTAGCATGACCTCCCGCGCTCACAGGAACGTGAGAGGCGATTATCATGGATATCCTTTCACCTTGAATTTTAATCCTACTCTTGAATCCTTCCTTTTATTTCCGTTATTGCTTCTTCGATGTATAGATCGAAGACTAGGGGCGAAAGAGTATATTCCTTTTTACACGCTTTTTAATCCGAGCACTTCCTTCTTGGTCTTCAACTGTTATTGTTCCCCCCTGGCTCTTGTATGTATTGTGTATTTATAACTTACCCCGATTTTTCTCAGAATTTCCAACACCTTGCATCATTTTACTTTGTCGAACGCTTTTTCTAGATCGGCAAATGCTACGAACGTGTCTTGATTTTTCTCCCATCATACATTCTCCCTAGCCCCGGTCTCGCCTGATTGAGCCGGCGGTGCGTGATCATGCTACCCAGACTTGGACACGGACGGCATGACGGAGTACGCGAGCTGGACCACATGGGGCAGCTACGATGGAACGAGCAGCTCTTGCGACAGCGCAGTACCTCAGGAGCGCTTTGATGATGTCGGCGAGTTACATCGATGAAATATAGGGTTATTCGTAAGTACGGCCAGGGTTACAAAAGGCGACTGTTTGAAAAAAAAAATTACACAGAAAATAGGCACATAGTGGACAGAGCATCTCTGCAGTTTGTTAACTCGCATCACAGGTGCTTAATATGGGCAACTTCGTGACGCGTAAAGGTCAATAAGCACGTGACATTCGCTGAAGTCGCTAGTGCAGCTGCAGGGGAAGGCCCAGCGACAGCGTCACGCTATGGAAATCCGTTAACTGGCTTGCCCGGTTGCCGGCACGAACTAATTCGATACGACTGTACACAACGGATTTTGACAAATGATGTGACATGTAGAATATTATTGTAGCAGTATATGATAACAGATTCAGACGAAATGAAATATGCATGTCACAGGAAAGGATGCCCAAACAGTTGGCAGCCATGCAGGCGATTATTCTCGCATGCAAACGGTCGTAAAGGTGCCGGCAACTTGGAGAGATTGTCACAAGCACCTTACAGCTTTCTATTCCAGTTCGGCAATGGTTACTGCAGGCTACGGAGAACGAGTAGGTTCCCGCTTCACCATGCCCCACAGCGCGAGATCTGGTGATTTTTCTGACCAGGGAGCACGTCTCTGAAGAGCACGCTGAGTTGCAGCAGGCGTATGTAGACGCGCACTGTCCTGTTTCAGTAACACATCATCTTCCTGTCGAAGAAATGGCAGTAGCAGGGCGACAAAAACCCGTGGAATGTAGCGGTCACTGGTTACTTAACCCTGAAGGAACACCAACCTATAGAAACCTGCTGTCATCACTGAAGACAACAGTGCGCCTTTCAACTCTCTCTTCCACCCTGGCGTGATACTAGAGTAGCTGTGATTGGCGGCGTCGTAGTGTCGGTAGTGGCCTGGCCGGAGGAACACGTGATCTTAGTCCTGCTGCAAGCAGGCGGTTCCCAATTGTCCTCGGTGACCCGTCAGGTGTAACATGTTGTCCAGATTTCTTTCCTAGATTATGTTCGGTCGGCCACTGCTGCTCTCACTATGGGTCCATCTTGAAGTGCGTCTGTACTACCCAGACGTCCAGAACGTGGTCTACAGGTGTGGAAATGTTCCACAAACCGCAGCTGGAAGCCGGAACACTGAGCTCAACAAGTACAGTCCCCTAAAAACGTCAATTCAACTTCCCACAGGCCCATAAAGCGACTGTGTTCAAATGGCTGAATTTATTCTACAGGACTACGTATTCGTCGGCTGGGCATGGTTGTACCGTAGAATGAACGTTGAAAACATTATTAACTTCTAAACTTAGCATAGCTTCTGCCTGTAGAATCAAAACAGGCCTCCAGAGCGTCGTCTTATCGTCTATGACCGCCAACCGGTATCCTTGGTATCCGTCCATACATATTATAAAATTGGTATATGTACTCGTACTGTGTATGTGTGTGCATACTCCACATCTCCTCCTAAACCACTCGACATATTTCAAGCAATCTTGGTACACATATATCTTACTGTCAGGCAAGAGTTGCTGTGGAGGTAGTAACCGCCTACCTATCATAGTTCAGGAGATCTGACGTCATAAGCACTAGGTGTCGTGAAAAACTGCCATTATCATACGTTTGAATTTTTTATTTCTGCGCTGTCAACTGTATTCGCAATAAATTTTTCAGTCAGTAACCACATATAGCACTAAATGCACCCACAAACTTATGTCATGGTACCACACATAGTTAACGAGATATGACGTCATTAACATTGTGGTGCGTGGAAACTGCCGCATTGTCCGTAAAGTTTAAAATTATTACTTCTTTGCTACTAACTCTATCGCAACGTATTTTGCTGACAATATCCACATATGCATCTGGATGTACCTACACAAATATATCATCGTATGGCACATAGTTCAAGAGATATGACATCATAAACACTGAGATATGTGAAAAAGATGCCGAATCTTGTATGAAATTGCAATACATTTATTCGTTACTGCTAATGCAGTCCTACAATCGAGTCAGCTTAAGGAGATTCTTGACACCTGGTAGGGCTTTTGACAGCTTTCAACCGCGAAATGCAAACGGCTGAAGACGAGAACGATAGCTGTCTATAAAGCTATGAGGAGACGTTGCCATGGAGATGTTTACACAATTGATTTGTAGACACGTGAAGCAGCTGCTCTCAGCGTACAGTAAGTGTCCGGGACCATGGTTCTTAATTTAGATACTGTACTTACACATTTGTACATTACGCATACTTCTTTGTACTATTGTTTCACAGTTTCAAAGCTGCTTACAAGAACACATTGCAATAATTTTTTTTTATACTTGAATACAAACACATTTCATTTTTTGTTTGTTTTCGTTAGTAATAGAAAACTGGCAAAATGAATACCAGGCAATACCGTCCTTTTGAACTAGTAAAGTATGAAATGCCCTCAATCTGAGAATGACACGAAACTTTTCGTAAAATGGAAATTTTACTGTCCGAAAGTGATCAAAGTGTCTCTGAAGTCGACCATTTTAAATTCTTAGGACTGAGGTTAATTGGAAGGCTTTCTTGAAAATATTATGTTCAAGATATCGGCAGATACTGTATGCTGCTGTCTTCACTGGAAGAATGAATTCCACTGCCTCTGAAAAATGCGAAGGCTTGTTTGCTTTTCTTACTGTCACTCTATCAACTCCTATGGTGTCACCATTTTGGGCAGCTCTGTGTACTCACCAAGTGTGTTCTTAAACCAGATACACGCGGTCAGACTAGTCTGCTGTGTCAGTTCGCGTGCTTCATGCAGACCTTCGTTCGGGTGTCTCGGATTTCTAACTTTGTCATTCTGTAGGAATATTCCTTCATGGTATTTGTTGTTGACAGTACTGACTCATACAGGAGAAACTGGTACATTCATTCAGAAAACACTAGACGGAAATACAAGGTATTCTTGGATCATACTTCCTGAATCATTGTATAGAAATGTCTGCAGTATTCAACACGTATCATTTCCAGGGGGCTTCCAGTAGAACTGAAGAAATAGAGTGATAAACCCCAAGTATTCAAACCCAATCTGGAAGGTTTCCTTGTGGCGCGCTCCTATTCTGTACAGCAATTTCTCGCCATAGTTTTTCTCTGTCATGTGTTACGAGGTGCGTTCAATAAGTAATGCAACACATTTTTTGATCAGTCAGTTTCGTTTAAAAATATATTTTTTGTTAGACGTCGTGGAATATTCTCGCTTCAGCCCCTATAGCTTCATGAAGTTCCGATAGATGCTGGCGTTATACTTCGCATTCAAAATGGCGTCTGTAATGGAGATGAGTTCCAAGCAGAAAGCTGTCATCGAATTTCTTTTGGCGGGAAACCAGAGCATCGCAGACGTTCAGAAGCACTTGCAGAATGTTTACGGATACCTGACAGTGAAAAAAAAGCACGGTGAGTCGTTGGGCAAGGCGTCTGTCATCATCGCAACAAGGTCGCGTGAAACCTGTCCGATCTCCCGCGATGTTGGAATGCGCTGACACTCTCGTTGGAGGTGATGGACGGGTCACAGTCAAACATGTCACCGCAGCACTGGACGTCTTTGTTGGTAGCGCTGACACACTCGTCCACCAGTTGGGGTACTCAAAGATGTGTGCTCGGTGGAATCCACCCTACCGCCTGGATCTCTCACCTTCCGATTTCCATCTGTTTGCCCCAATGAAGGGTGTACTCCTTGAGAAGCAGTGCGTGGATAATGGAGACGTTATTGATGCAGCAAGACGTTGTCTCCGGCGTCGACCAGTGGGGTGATACTATGCGGGCATACAGGTCCTCCCATTAAGATGGCGTGAGGCCATCGCATTTGACGGATATTAGGTTGAAAAGTAGGGTCTTTTAACCAAAAGAGTGCGGAATAATATGCTGTATGGGTATCCTGAATAAAATCATCCTGTTTCCAGAAAAAAAATTTGTCTCATTGATTACTAAACGTTCCTCGTATTTATTCGTATAGGGGAGGGCGTTGAACTCGAAATGTTCCCTCAACAATGATTCAGTCCAATGACTGATTTTAGAATCACATGAAGAGATGCGGAGTTGATACTACCATAATCAGTTTCTGGCATTTTCTACTGTTATTGTTGCTGTGTGATATGAAGTTGCGCTTTGTGTGGCGTTTGTAAATATTCTGAGTTCTACACATTTAACTGCTGTACAAAATATTAAATCAATTTGGAGGATAAGTTAATTCTTCACTTACAGAGTTTTATGATTAGTAGAATTCAGTATATTTTTAAAATAATTTACGTAGCCAGTGGTCGTGCACTATCTACTACCTCGAATTGGAAGACTGTGTTCCACAACGGAAAACGTCATATTTGTAAATCAACTAAGTTTCTTTAATGTCTAACCAATTTTATCTGTCTTGAAAATGGAAGCTGGTGTCAGTTTTTTTTTTTTTTTTTTTTTTTTTTTTTACTTTTAACTGGTTTTCTTAGTTTGATTTCACTTATTGTTTACTGGTGAGTAGTAACTATGTAAACATAGACTATTACACACATTATTTACAAGGCTTTCACGATTGCGACACTCTTGAGTTTGAATAGAATATCTGTTCCTAGCTACGTGACCATGAAGTACTTTGGAACCGTTTTTCACATTTGGTAAAACCTTACCATCCCAGAACAATTTCAGGAAAAGACTTCAACAATAAACTGAGTGCTATCATTTCAGAATGTAATAAGCAAATATATTACACCTCCATTACATGGCTGGCTCGAGGCAAATGTCTGTAAAGTGAAAGTGCAACGCTCTCCCCTACTCTCTATTTTTCGTGTCTTATTCATTCTTTAATTCTTTGTCTATAAATTTTGTGATCAGCATTCTGTAAATCATGTACTGACGCATTCCATGAACGAGTAGCTTTGGTTCGCATAGTCCCATGGGATCACATAAGTAAATAAATAGATAAATGAAATACCCATAATTCAGGCAAAATGTATCCAGTATCTATGTTTTCATAGTAAAACGCAAAAATTATAACGCATCAGCTCAAACAGGTACTGAATACCATTTACCAAAACAAGCAGTAAAATTTCCTTGAGCTAACTCCGGAAATTTATGGCTGCGGTTGGGCTACGCCTTACATAACTGGCTAAGAAAATTACAAATTCGTGACCAAGAAGACACTTCCGAAATATGGACGAGAGGATAAGTGCTCATAAATTGACTACTATCAGAAATTTCTGTAGATTTATACTTCGGTGGAGTCATCTTTAAAGTCCTGACGGCGAGTAATTTCATTCACAAGTTCTGTGTATTTGAGAGGAGGCGGACTTGCGTGTGCCGTAGAGCCCTCAAACGCGCCGTCGGTCGTGGCCCGGAAGAGCCGTGCCACTGCGTGGTGGGTACGAACGAAAACCCCCACCCACAGCTCTGAGCCGCAAGAAATGCCCTGAAACGCGGCACGCCATCCGTCACCTGTTGTCAAGGCGTTCTGCACCCTTTCGATCGACCCGCAACGTTACCGTTTCTGTAGGATTGGATATCAGATGGCAACTGGAACACGGAAAACGCGTGACACATCTTCAGAAGAATCTAACAAAATCTGCTCTGTAACACAAAGGAAAATAACATCTATGTTTACACTTCGCAGGCATGTGGGACAGAGTGCATTCCAGTTGAATGTATAGATAGCACACAGAAACACCTAAGTCAGCCTCCTTTCAAATATGGCAAACGTCAGAATGAAATTATTCGCCGTCTAACTTGAAATATTACTGCGGAGAAATATAAATCTACGGATATTTCTGATGGTAAATTTATGAGGATTTATGGTCCCTTCCATATTTGGTCAGTGTCATCTTGCTTCCGAATTTCTATTGTACTGAGCCATTTACACAAGGCGTAACCCAAATGTAGCCATAAATTTGTCGAGGTAGCTCAAGGAAGGTTGGCTGCTTGTTTTGATGAAAGTAATTGTGATGTTTGTTGTGAAGAATGGTAGTCGAACTCCCTGTACAAGAACCTAATGTGTCCAATTTGACATTCTCGATCTTATATGTTGGAAAGAAGGTGTAGACTCTAATTGGGTACGGAAACTCGAAATTTTTACAAGGGATCTCTGTACGATGGACAAAATTTTTTCTGCAGCCTCTCCAACTTCAGTTTAATATGAATTTCTGTGAAATTCTTTCCCTAAGTAATCAGAGATATAACAGGTTTTTGTAATAACGCGTAACATATCGCACCACCCCTGCAAGAACAGTGACACAGCTCAGAAATGCTATATTTGGGAAAAATCGACTTAAAGAAGTCTATAAAACTTATAATGAAACAGTAAAAGTTTCCTTTAAATTTTACGTATGTGTGGCAGTAAAGTCCAATGTACTCTATACAGCAGTAATATGGACATGTTCTGTTCACGTCGAATGTGGGGTGTGATCAGGTAATTATTAATTAGTTCTTTGGACTGGGTCACTTTTCTAACTTTTCTAAAAACATATTTTTGTTTTTTTAAGATCTTTCATGTAATACTTTGGCCACTTTTTCATCCCACATAAGACATATATTTTTATTTAGTGTAAAATAATACGGTATTCGAAGCTCCCTTGGACGAAGTTAGCATTTAATTTAGAATAAAAAATAAAAAAATAAGCTGATACAATTTTATTAGAAAAATACAAAATGCAAAACATTAATTTGTGAAAATTAATTTAATTTGTTAGGAAACATCAGTTAGGTATAATTTACAGAACACTATTTACGAAAATACAGAATTATAAACGTGCTTATATACTGTACGAATATCTTTCGCCGATAAATGAGAGTCAATGTGAACTTACTTTACAGCAGAAATTTCCATTTCGTCTTGTGCGCTGCAAAGCACGAAGTTTCGTAATATTTATAAAAATTTTAATAGTCAAAACAGTGTCTACTCCTTCAGACATACGTCCACGTGTGAAGGACATTGTAACGTAAGATACAGGCACTTTATAAACACAGACACTATAATAATTAATGATATTACAAAGTACATTCAACTTCTCTCATACATTATAAGTGTCACAATTCAGAATGTGCTGTTCTTCTTGAATGGCCCATGCATACCCGCCAGTAGCAAATCTGAAGCGACATTGTTCTCGCCGTGGTAAATCATGATGTAGCCTACAACAAAAGTGAAACTACTGCCCTGAACTGGACAAATTACGAGATAGAAATTCAACATTTTCCGTGCACTTTGGGGCACTTTGCATGTATTTTTCAGTGACATAAACTAAAAAAACGCGTATTTTTACTTGCGTCACTTTTCTTGCTGGGGTGCGACATGTTACAAGGAAATACCGAAGATATGAGGAAAAAAATGTTACATAGTGGCGCTAACTAAAGAGGACCTGAAGAGATTTGAGTACGTCAGTGCTTTACTGCCTTCGGTCCTACTGGAGACCGTATGTTGTCTTTCTTCAATCTTTGGAGTGACTAATCCAGCCATTATGTAACAACCTACAGTTTAACACTGTTTTTGTAGCACGATACAACACCGTACCTATGTTTGACATTAAAAGATTATAACCAGAGGTACAGTACAGGATAAGATCTGGTCAAATCCCAGGAAAGACTCGGGATCGAACTCCGGCTATCGTATGATTCGTAGTCTGACACGTGTTAAGTTTGTCTCAGAAAGACTAGCACAACGTCAATATCTTAAAGCATTCGTGTTGTGGGCATTGCAGTTTCGACATCATAATCTACGAGTGGCACATTTTTCTACCAGTTTCGGTTGAACAAATGCGGAATTTGTTGTGGGGCATCGACGAACATTCCCGCTTCAGCCTCTGTAGTTTCGTGAAATTCCGATAGGTGGCAACGATATACATAGCCTTTAAAGTGGCGTCTGTAACAGAGGTGCGTTTCAAGCAGAGAGCTGTCATGGAGTTTCTTTTGGCGGAAGACCAGAGCACCGCAGATATTGACATGCGCTTGCAGAATGCCTACGGAGACCAGACAGTGAACAAAAGCACGGCGACTCGGCGAAGCGTCTATCGTCTTTGCAACAAGATCGTTCAAACCTTGCAGATATCCTGCATGCCGACGGGCCGCACAAAGCTATGATTTCTACAATACTGGAAAGTGTGGACACTCTGATTCGTGTTAAACGATGATCACAAGCACCTCGTTGCACAGCTGGTAGTGCTGACAACTGGTCCACCAGCTGGGGCCGGCCGATGTGGCTGAGCGGTTCTAGGCGCTTCAGTCTGGAACCGCGCGACCGTTACGGTCGCAGGTTCGAATCCTGCCTCGGCATGGATGTGTGTGATGTCCTTAGGTTACTTAGGTTTAAGTAGTTCTAAGTTCTAGGGGACTGATGACCTCACATGTTAAGTCCCATAGTGCTCCGAGCCATTTGAACCACCAGCTGGGGTCCTAAGATGTGTGCCTGCTGGGTTCTTCGCCCCGTAACAGAAGAACATAAAGAGCAACGAAGGATCATCTGCGTCGAATTGCTTGCGTGTTACGAGGTTGATAGTGACAATTTGTTGTCGAACATCGTGACAGGGAAACAAAGCGGCTGTCTATGGAGTGGCGCCACACCACCTCTCCTCCGAAGAAGAAGTTGAAAGTCGCCCCCTCACCCGGTAAAGTCACGGGGACGGTCTTCCGGGACTCTGACGGCGTCATTCTATTTGATATCCTACTTCATGGTGTAATGATCAACTCTGAGGTGTAGTGTGCTACCCTCAGGATACTGAAGAAACGTCTTCAGCGTGTACATCGCCACAAAACGGCAAAAGAACTTCTTCTCCAAGTCAACGCAAAGTCCCACACAAGTCCGTGCAACCGAGAGGAGCTCACAAAACTCTGTTAGACTGTTCTTCCTCACCCACCTCGGATCTCCCACCTTCCTACATCCTCCTGTATGGCCCAATAAAGGATGCATTCCGCGGGAAGGAGTACATGGATGATGGGGACGTTACTGAGGCAGCAGGACGTTGGCTCTGACGTCGACCAGTAAAGTGGTACCACAAAGGCTCTCCCAGTACGGTGACACATCTGAAATGTGCCGTCCACTGTTCAAAGTGTCGTCAATGCGGACAAGAGGTGACCGAGACGTGTAACCAATGGCACCCCATACAATCACGCCGGGTGATACGCCAGTATGGCGATGACCAATACACGCTTCCAAAGTGCGTTCACCGTGATGTCGCCAAACACGGATGCGACCATCATGATGCTTTAAACAGAACCTGGATTCTTCACAAAAAATGAAATTTTCCCATTCGTGCACCCAGGTTCGTCGTTGAGTACACCATCGCAGGCGCTCCTGTCTGTGATGCAGCGTCAAGGGTAACTGCAGACATGGTTTCCGAGCTGATAGTCCATGCTGCTGCAAACGTCGTCGAACTGTTCGTGCAGATGGTTGTTGTCTTGCAAACGTCCCCACCTGCTGACTCAGGAATCTAGACGCGGCTGCACGATTCGCTAAGGCCATGCCTGTCATCTCGACTGCTAGTGATACGAGACCGTTGGGATCCAGCACGGCGTTCGTTATTACCCTCCTGAACCCACCGATTCCATATTCTGCTAATAGTCATTGGATCTCGATCAACGCGAGCAGCAATGTCGCGATACGATAAACCGCAATCGCGATAGGCTACAATCCGACGTTTATCAAAGTCGGAAACGTGATGGTACGCATTTCTTCTCTTTACACGAGGCATCGCAACAACGTTTCACCAGGCAACGCCGGTCAAATGCTGTTTGTGTATGAGAAATCGGTTGGAAACTTTCCTCATGTCACCACGTTGTAGGTGTCGCCACCCGCACCAACCTTGTGTGAATGCTCTGAAAAGCTAATCATTTGCATATCACAGCATCTTCTTCCTGTCGGTTATATTTCGCGTCTGTAGCACGTCATCTTCGTGGTGTGGCAATTTTAATGGCCAGTAGTTTTCCTGCATTCTCCTGTATGGCCCAATGAAGGATGCATTCTGCGGGAAGCAATACTTGGATGATGGGGACGTTACTGAGGCAGCAAGGCGTTGGCTCTGACGTCGACCAGTAAAGTGGTACCACAAAGGCTCTCCCAGTAAAGTGACATAAAGCCTCCGCATTGATAGGACACTAGCCGGCCGATATGGCCGAGCGGTTCTAGACGCTTCAGTCCGGAACCGCGCTGCTGCTGCGGCCGCGGGTTTGAATCCTGCCTCGGGCATGGATGTGTATGATGTCCTTAGGTTAGTTAGGTTTAAGTATTTCTAAGTCTAGGGGACTGTTGACCGCCGGCCTTTGTGGCCAAGCGGTTCTAGGCGCCTCAGTCCGGAACCGCGCTGCTGCTACGGTCGCAGGTTCGAATCCTGCCTCGGGCATGGATATGTGTGATGTCCTTAGGTTAGTTAAGTTTAAGTAGTTCTAAGTTGTAGGGGTCTGATGACCTCAGATGTTAAGTTCCATAGTACTCAGAACTATTTGAACCTTTCTTTTTTTTTTTTTTCTTTTTTGGCTGACGACCTCAGGTGTTAAGTCCTATTAGTGCTTGGAGCCATTTGAACCAATTTTGATTTGAAATGACATTACGTTGACAATTAGGGCTTTGTAACCAAAAGAGTGGGAAATGATATTGTTATCGGGTATGCTGAATAAAACCAACCCGCGTGTAGATGTAAATGTGCTTATTACTTATTGAACGCCTCTCGCAGATGATACATGCCAAATGCAAGACACTGTCAGACAAGAAGGCTAGCTGAGATATTTTGGTTCCTTATGAGCGTATGATTACGTCAAGAGGATGCTCTAGAGTGCTTTTCTCTCGTAGCGAGCAAGGCCAAGTCGCAAAACGGGAATGACGGCCTCGCAACATGGAAATCGGCTCCCGCATCGTGTTCAGCTTCGTCGATTACGACTCCCACCGGCTGGCAGCCCGGCACGTCCCCGGCAGCGTTCGCGCATCGCCGCAGTGACGGGCCGAGTGCGGCCGTTCCCAAGAGAGCTGGCCGCATTACGGTGCGTCACAACGGATTTAGATCGCCTCTCTCCTCGGACGGAGTAAACGTAGAATGTGGAGCTGCACTCTGTGGCTGTCACTCATTGTGACCCGGTTAGGAACCGCGTCTGGAGCTGTGAGGCGTTGTCTTACGATCAGCTGCGATTAACGTCAACTGTATGAGCACCCTGTTGTACGTCTCTTGCCCTGATACCGTACGTTAGACTCACAAGGGATGTAGCACGCCATCGACACTGCAGCACCACGGAAACTGGCATAGGCATGCGTATCTAAATACAGAGATATGTAAACAATCAGATACGGTGCTGCGGTCGGAAACGCCTATATAAGGTAACAAGTGTCTGACGCAGTTGTTTGATTGGTTACTGCTGCTACAACGGCAGGTTATCAAGATTAAAGTGAGTTTGAACGTGGTGTTATAGTCGACCCACGAGCAATGGGACACAGCATCCCCGAGAAACGATGAAGTGGGGAATTTCCCGTGCGACCATTTCACGAGTATACCGTGAACATCAGGAATCCGTTAAAACATCAAATGTGCGATATCGCTGCGGCCGGAAAAAGATCCTGCAAGTACGTAACCATCGACGACTAAAGAGAATCGTTCAACCAGACAGAAGTGCAACGTTTCCGCAAATTGCTGCAGGTTTCAATGCTGGGCCATCAACAGATGTTAGCGTGCGAACCATTCAACGAAACATCATCGATATGGGTCCATAGTGTATCCTTGATGACTGCACGACACAATGCTTTACGACTAGCCTGGGCCCGTCAGCACCTACATTGGGCTGTTGATGACTGGGTATAGGTTGCCTGGTCGGACGAGTCTCGTTTCAAATTGTGCCGAGCGGATGGACGTGTACGGGTACGGAGACAACGTCATGAAGCCTAGGATCCTGCATATCAGCAGGGGACTGTTCAAGGCGATGGAGCCTCTGCAATGGTGTGGGGCGTGTGCAGTTGGAATGATGTGGACACCTGATACGTCTAGATAGGACTCTGACATGTGACACGTACGTAAGCATCCTGTCTGATCACCTGCATCCATTCATGGCCATTGTGCATTCCGACGGACTTGGGCAATTCCAGCAGGAAAATACGACACTCCTCACGTCCAGAATTGCTACAGACTGGCTCCAGGAACACTCTTCTGAGTTCAAACACTTCCGCTGGTCACCAAATTCCCCAGATATGAACATTATTTTGCATCTCTGGGATGCGTTGCAACGTGCTGTTCAGAAGAGGTCTCCACCCCATCGCACTCTTACGGATTTATGGACAGACCTGCAAGATTCATGATGTCAGCTTTCTCCAGCACTACTTCAGACATAAGTCGAGTCCATGCCATGCCGTGCTGCAATTCTTCTGCGTGCCCGCGGGGTCCTACACGATATTAGGCAGATGTACCAGTTTCTTTGGTTCTTCAGGACACAACTACATTATCCAATGACAGCTAATACTTAATAATTACCATACAATTTGTCTCATGAACTGTTTTGTCCTATTTTCTGCAAACTATTTATTGATTTAATTTGTGACCTTACGTCAGTTTTTTATGCTGATCATTAAGGTCAAAGATGTTCATATCCACTATTACATTTGTGGTGCAAACCTGCGACCTTTGTCTTTGGCGATCAGATGCACTACCGACTGCGCTATCGAAGCATGACTCGCTACTCGTCCTCACAGGTTTAATCCCGCCTGTACCTCACTTCCTACCTCCCGAACTTCACAGAAATATTCTCTCGTATCTCCGTACTAGTACTCCTGGAAGAAAGGATGCTGCGGAACCTTGGCTTAGTCAAAGCCTGGGGAAATGAAAAGCACTGATCTACGTAACATGGAAGTCACTTGTTCTAACGTATCCTGTTCCTATCGCCTAACTACTTTTAACTGCTCGAGAAACATTCATACCACAATTCAGCCACTTTTATTGTCCTACTTCAAAAAAACTTCCTCTTGAGATGGTTATTAATGAGTAGCAATTAATATCTTCGCTGATCAGTGACTGTGTTGGAAATTTGGATCATGTTGAAATATACTCTGTTAGTTCTGCAGTTATTATATAGTGACACCGATCATGCCATTATTGTAAACGTGATTTCTTCACAATACTACATTAACAGGTTTTCGAAGCAGCTTAGCCTCGAAATCTATGTGTAGTAGTCTCGTCTTTCTTACTGCATCGGAAAGAATTATTTATCATTTGGCGATTCGTATGTAATACTTTGAGTGCAGAAGACCTAGCATAGTCTTTTATATTCACATGCAATTCTTATAATATGTTTATTTACGAAGTGTGTTTTTTTCTTTTGCAGGTAAGAGTCTCTTTATGGCATTGGCACAACTGAGGATAAAATCAGAAAAAGTCAGTGAGTACGTTATAAATAATTAGGCATTATCTAAGCGTCTGCCATAATTATCTAGTGAATATGTATTATTAATAATACAAAAAGAATTTACTGAACACTTTAAGCAGGCTCCTTAGTATTAGTTTCATGCTGTGGTATAACTGACATTATAGTTTTCTTAGAGCAAAAAACCCAGGGCCGATTCTTTAAAGAATCAAACTCCCATGTATAAAATAGCTTCAAATGTCTGATTACTTTACACATGAGTTAATGAGTTAAATATTTGATGTTAAGCACGTAAGGGATAAAATCTTTAGAAAATCTCTGAAATAATGTTTAAAGTTTTTCGGAACTCGACAACTGCTATCGTTATCAAACACTTAATGTTGTAGTCTGGGTAATTTGAGCCCTGTTTCAAGCAAAAGCTAGTTTTTCATGTATTTCAGAGTTAAAGTCATATCCCCTGAACGTATTTGGTAAAATGATATAATTTCGCAGGTTCATTCAGTGGTGTGTGTGGATATTGTCTGCAAAATATGCTGTGAATAGAGTTAGTAGTAAAGAAGTAGCAAGTTAAGACGTCATGCCTGATGCATAAGTTTTATTGCATGAACAGCGGAAATGTAGTAAACGACGAACTTTTTATCTTTCATCCTTTTGTGCAGGATGTCAGCGAGAAATTTGCGTGTAAAGAGTATTGGGAGTAGCTAAGCGCTCTCATTCCAAAATACTGGATGAATATAGTCTGGGTAGTTTACGTGCTGTGAGCTGCGCATTGCGATTTTCCTAACTGTAATACTTGCCTTACTGTGTTGAATTTTGATATAAGAATATACCTCTTAAATTTGGTAAGTAATTATTTGAAATATTGAGAATCAAATTTTTGTTTCTCCTTGAAGCCATAGATAAGCAACCTTCAACTCGGATCATGGACCAGGAACCAGGTTAATGGTGTAACAGATGCACGTCAGGGAAACCAATGACAACCGATGCGATTTAATGGAGTGCTGGTAATTCAGCTGTAATTGCACTGGACGTACGCATCTGATTCTACCGATATCAGGAGGTATTAGAGATAAGAGGTGGGATAAGCAATTAGAAATTAGTTGTAGTTCTAATTTAATTTTATACAAACTATTTACAACATAAGTCTTAAAACACATCGGCGATAAGTTACGCTGCAGTTTTTGTAACAACACAGACTGTATTCTGAAACTGTACCGTTTCTTTCTCTGTTGTCTAATAGTTGGCATGATATGTGGTAATCACTATATTACAAACCTGACCATTTATTCAAACGAATTAATAAGTGGTATGGACAGCGAATCTCCAGTCGATTCCATATTTCCACATTTACAGAAAGCTTTTGACACCATCCCCCACAAACAGCTTCTAATCAGATTGCGTACTTATAGACTATCGTCTCAGTTGTGCGAACAGGTTCGTGATTCGAACAGATGGGGAGTCGTCTAGGGGAACATGAGTTTATATCTGGGTTTACCAAAGGATGTGTTACAGCCCTTCTGCTGCTCTTAATCTATATAAACGAATTAGGACAATATGTGAGCACGCCTCCTAGATTCTTTGTAGATGATTTCGTAGTTTACCGTCTAGAAAAGCCACCCTAAGGTCAAAACGAATTGCAAAATGATTCAGACAAGAGATCTATATCTTGCAAAAAGGGCCTGTCGACCCTAAACAATAATAAGTGTGATGTCCTCCACATGACAACTGAAAAGAACCTGTAAATTTCGGCAGCGCGATACATTACACAGATTTAAACAAAGCTGATTCAACTGAATTCCTAGGGATAACGATTACGGACAGCTTAAGTTGGGGCCATCACATAGACGATGATATAGGAAATGCAATTCACAACTGCGTTTTATGGGCAGAAACTTAGAAGCAGCAGAAAATCTACTAAAGAGACTTCCTACACTATTCTTGTCCTACCTATTGTAGAATACTATCGCACGATGTGAGAATTTTTACCGGATAGGATTGATGGTGGACATCGAAAAATTTCAGTGAGGGGCAGTTCGTTTTGTATAATCGCAAGGTAGGGGAGAGAGTGTCACGAATGTGATACGCGAATTGAGGTGCCAAACATTAAGATACATGTGTCTTATTACTGCTCGATCTTTTCAAGAAAATTTGAATCACCATCTTTCTCCTCTGAATGCGACAATATGTTGTTGACTCCCAGCAACATTGACAGAAAAAATGACTATCGCAATAAAATGAGATAAATCAGAGCTCGCACGGTAAAATTTGTGCTCATTTGGTCACATGCTGTTTGAGAGTGGGACGGTCGAGAAATAGTCGGAAAGTGTTTCTATGAATCCTCTGCCAAATATTTAAACTGGAATTGCTCAGTAGTGGTGTAGACGTACGTCCCATACAATATCGCAAATAAATGTTTAAAAAGGTGTCCTCTCTTCATTGCGCTATTATCTGTTTAAAGCGGATGAATGAAGGCCACTTAGATCATTTTTTCCGCAGTTCTCAAGGACATAGTGCCTCCCGAATGCCGTGCCTCCCATTTCTAAGCACGATTTCCTTACTTAGTAATCCGTCACTCTATGGTGGCGTCAGTTTAGGATGAAGAGTACATAATTAATTGACCAATTCACACAGTATAACAGATTGACAACCAACAGACATAATACGCCGCGACCGCAGTGCAGACACTTTTATTGCTCCAAGATCACCGGTTTCGACAGTCTTATGCTAACATAATTTGATATTCACGAACTTGCTGTAAAACTGCCATGTGTCGTTACATGAGGTCAAAGCATACCAATCACTCTCCACGTATACATGTCCTGATATGAATCCAGTGGATAAAATACACACAGTTGGTGAAATACCTCAAACGATAAAACGAACGCACTTCAAATCCTCGTATCGTCCATGCAAGCTGGCGGCGGACGTGATTCTCCAAGCCTGGAGCAAAGCACCGCTTTGCGGCGAAGTGTTGCAGCGGCAGGCTTGGAGAATCAGATTCGCCGCCATCATACATGGACGTTACGAGGATTTTAAGTGCGTGAATTTTAACATTTGTATGCATTTCAAAAACTGTGTGTATTTTATCTACTGGATTTTTATCAAAACATGTGTACGTAGGGTGTGATTTTTACGCTTTGACTTCATGTAACGTAACATGGCAATTTTATAGCAAGTTCCAGAAGATCAATGATGGCAGCATAAGACTGCTGAAACCAGCCATCTTGAAGCAATAAATGTGTCTGCACTGCGATCGCGGGGTATAAAGTATATTCATTGTCACCATACCGATCGTCCCATAGCGCAGCATGTGTACATTACGGTACAGCAGGTGTTTACGTACGGATGTTAAAATTATTAAAATATGAAACTAAGATAAAAGTTCAATAGTCTGTTGTAGCTGTATTTATTTAAGTCGATTAGAGACTCTCATAACTGGCATCGCAACTTTTAAGTTTCATCTTCTGGTGTATCTAGTGTTATGTCACGTGGTATCGGGAGCTATTACAGAATGCCACAGAGTAACAATCGCTGTGGACAGGCTAAGTTCTCAGCCTTGTTCAGTTCCTGTGGACTCGTGTCAAGCAACAGACGATGTCCGTCGTAAATGAGAGGCATCGTTCGTTGCTTGACGTAGACCCACGTAGACTGAACATTCATCACTGATGACGGTTTTTAACAGTTGAAGAAAGTTAAGAACTTTTCCTGGCCCCGTCAACTCCCGATATCACATGACATAGCATTATATACACCAGAAGATGTAACTTAAAAGTCGCGAAACTGGTTGCGTGAGTCTCTAATCGACTTAAATAGATATAGCTGCAGCAGACTATTGGAATTTTCTTTCACTTCTGTATTTTAATAAACTTAGCGCCTGTGTGTAAACGCCTGTTTACTGTATGAATCGGTCAGTCATTTACGTGTAGTTACTTTAGATGTGGCAGCCCTACCTTTAAAATTATCTGTAGGCTGAAGTGGCCAAAAGAGAAACTGTTGGAATTGCAATGAAATGAATACGCCTAGCTGCATATAGGTGTTGATATAAGTCAACGTGGACAGATGAAAACGTGTGCCCCGAGCGGGACTCGAACCCGGGATCTCCTGCTTCTATGGCAGACGCTCTACCCTTCTGAGCCACCGAGGACGCAGAGGATAGTGCGACTGCGGGGACTTATCTCTGGCACGCCTCCCGTGAGATCCACATTCGCAACTTATTGTCCCGCACTACATTCATAGTGCCCCTGCCCATTATACTCATTACTCGCGGCTTTACTGCCGATTCCCGTAAGAGTTCGGGCCCTGTTTGTGCGTCCACACAGAAGAAGATGGTCAAATGGCCGGTGAGTCTTTTATATATATATATATATATATATATATATGTACGGTCGCAGGTTCGAATCCTGCCTCGGGCATGGATGTGTGTGATGTCCTTAGGTTAGTTAGGTTTAAGTAGTTCTAAGTTCTAGGGGACTGATGACCACCGATGTTAAGTCCCATAGTGCTCAGAGCCATTTGAACCATTTTTTGTTTTTCTATTTTCTACGACGCCCCCAAAGACGAACAAAGAAGTATATAACTGTTCAGAATATGTGAGCTTCTAAACGTGAATATCCCGTTTATTGTTAGCAACTATCGCCTCTCTTTGTAGCATTGCATAGTGTTTCAGTGGAAACTTCGCTACTAATGGTAAATGGAGATTAGGGAAGAATATCCACCCACTTCACCAGCTAGTTTTCGGATTAGTTTCAAATTAAAGTAATAGTATCATCACATTTTAAATTCAATATATTTACGCCATGGTTTATATTTAGATAATTTGAACCTCGTCATTACATATTTTGTAGACTATATCTGCCGGCCGAAGTGGCCGTGCGGTTAAAGGCGCTGCAGTCTGGAACCGCAAGACCGCTACGGTCGCAGGTTCGAATCCTGCCTCGGGCATGGATGTTTGTGATGTCCTTAGGTTAGTTAGGTTTAACTAGTTCTAAGTTCTAGGGGACTAATGACCTCAGCAGTTGAGTCCCATAGTGCTCAGAGCCATTTGAACCATTTTTTGACTATATCTGCTACCGGGAATTCTAGTGGTGTGGTGGAAGAAATTGCCCGACGGCATTGGGAGGGTTAAGGAAATGGAAGAAACTGGTGTAATAATTAGTTAGTTTTCGTCAGATTTCACTATGCAAAGGTTACAAATTCGTCATAGTATCCTATGATATGCTCTTTCGATGGGACGGAAAATCTGATAACTCAGCAGTTTCCTCAATAATCCTCTCCAAGCTACTTCTTATGTCTGTAACTCGATCCAGGACATTTAACTTCAGAGTTTTGCGCGAAAGTGAATGGACCGTATCAGGGATCCGTCTGACAAACACTTGTAATTTCTCCTAAAGGTTTGTTTGTTAGATACGTAACAAAGTCAGCAGAAAGCGTAACAAACCAAGACTTGTTGTACCGGCGTTGAGGATATGCAAACCCCCTACGCTAACATATCATGTCAAGTGTATATTTATTATTATTATCTTCTTTACTCATCCAAGGATAATTTCACAACGATATAGAAATTGTGAGGGTAGTACAGTACACATCCATAGCTCAAAATAAACAACACACAGAATATATAACATGCTTTATTAGCGTAGGACAAGTGGTCCATGAGGTGAGGTCAGATGGTCAGCAGGGGTCTTCATTAAGGAACCATCCTGGCATTTGCCTTAGTGATTTAGTAAAACCATGGGAAATTCAAATCAGGGTAACCAGATAGAGCAACTCCATCTTCCCGAATGTGAGTTCAGTGTCTTAAGAGTTGCACTGTCCCATTCGTTTGGTCCCTATTGTACAATGTCCGTTGAGTTACACACAAATTGTTTCAGGTAGCTCGTAACATAAAACGCGGTTCCATTCTTTATCGCTGAAATACACTAAGGACATCCAGCCGACACTCCTCGATTATGAATATGCTGCTGTGACTCTTGCAGCGACTCTAGTCTGTTCAGAAAACAGATTTCATGCTTGCACACATTGATCTATGCTCTTCAGATCACCTGAAAAACTCTTTCAGCATCCCTCCAAGATGAGTGAGATGATGAACCCAGGAGACTGACAAGACATTATTATCATGCATTTTACATCTTGACACATGTAAAAGCAGTAAATCGTGATCGTGCATTGAAATTTGACAGGGTGTTGTTGTTAGTGATCTTTCACTGCATATTATCCGTTATTATAAGGAATCCTTCAGCTTCCAAGAGTACTTTAGTAAACCTTTCATTTCCTTTGGCAATTTATTATATAGTTTTCTTTGCTGATAGTAAATCTTGTTTTGAGTTTTTTTTCTTGGTAAACGTAAGTCCAGACTGGCTCTTGTCCCATGATTGTGTAAAGAACTGTTAGTGAAATATCTGGCAACGTTTTCCCTGACATGCACTCGAGATTGGTAGATGTACTCACTTGGTGTAGTAAAGTTGCCCAATTTTCTTAAATAGCTCTTCTCAATATGCCTGTCTACTAATTCTAGCTAGCATTCTTATGGTTTCCTTCTGAAGTTTAAAAACGTGTCTCCGTTCGTGTTTCAGTCCCCAGAAAAGAATCCCATAGCTAAGAAGTGAGTGTGTAGGCATACTACGTAACCACAAGACATTAACTGTTACAAACTGATGGTAAAACCGTAACGGCATAACATGCTTATGATATTCTTTTTGCCAGTATCTTTGTTTTCTCATTCAATAAACTGGAGCTGTGCCCGAGACACATTCACCACGACTTTTATTTTCTTTAATCACATCCTTTACCAGTAGAAATTTGATCTACTTCATCAGCACATATTGGATGCTGTCCATTGGTTTTTAACTGGGGCACTGACTTTACAGGAAGATCTGTTTTTTAAGTACACAGTACAGCTTTTTTAAAGTGGGCTACGTCTGCGTTCTTACAAAAGTAAGATCTAGATTTTGACAAACTGTCTTGAAATTTCTGCTCCAGTAGTAATTTTAGCCAGCTAATCAAAAATATGGACGGCTTATGGCAGGAAATAAACTTATCATACCGTTTTCGGCGCACAGACGTAAAGGCTGAACTGTCCTTAACTGCGATTTTACGATAGTAGAGCGCTGGAAATGCTGAAAATTTATCAGAATTCGTATTCTTTGCTGTACGTTGTCTTCAGCCTGAATGTAAAATGTCGTTTTTCGTTTAATAGCATTTGCAGCTGTATTTCGTTATGCTGCCATAATCCATAGGACTTTCGGTTACATATTGTACAGTCCTTCACATCTGAATCTTGTCGCAGTGTTGCCCAGTGACGACTGGTACTTCTGCAGTGAGCTCGCAGACCAAGCGGTGGCAACCCATTTACGTCGTCGCTCCCTCCATAACGCCCTTCCGGTCTTTGTTTGACACTGCCTGCATAACAGCCGCGAACGTTTTAAAGCTAGTAAACCAGTATGCAAAGGCGCTCACTGCCTCGTCTACCATCAACGAGGCTGATGCTGTCAGAGAAGTTTTATAGTCTCCGATTTACGTACAACTCATACGACGGCTGCATGAAGCGGTCACGGACTCACCCCCAAGGAAGAATGATAGGAGCATGCTAACAGGTTTCGCTGACAGGCTACTTGCCCATTCACTAAATTAAAATTTTGAGCTTCACGAAACTGTACAAAAATGTAGGTGAAGCAAGTGTCAGACTTTGGTCCATTGGTGGAAAATACAATCAGTCTACAATCTATATTAGTTAAAAAAACACTCGTGCGACACATGCTAGAACATTGCTCAAGTATGTGGGACCCTAATAAATAGTACAAGAGTAATGAAAGTATACAAATAAGGACACCAAAAATGGTCACAGGCTTGTTCCATTCGTGGAGAGTGTCAGGGAGATGCTGAAAAACGTGAACTGGAAAACTCCTGAAGACAGAGAGCGGCTACCCTTTGGTTGCCTACAAGAGAAAACCATCACCAAAATTCAGTAGTTAGTCGCTCTGGAGATGACCTCTTCAAAAGTCTGTCGAAACTTCGGTATTTTAGTTGTTTTAGTGTTTCCTAATGATGCATACCTCGTAATCGCCATACAGAAAGGAAAAAAGAAGGCACCGACCAACTTTCAGTCTTTATTTACAGGCATTTGCGAAATTATTCGATTCAAGGACCTGATAGTCCCCAACGATCCGAGTTGTGCTGTAAGACGGAAAGAGTGGTAGTCTGTCCGAAACTTTCGTGCTCACACTGCGATCATATAAGGCAAGAAACCAGTGAAGATTTAATTTCTCTTACACGTCGCGAAAACCTTGAAAGACACACATCACAAGAAGGTGAATAGGTTACATGAAAATAAGAATCCTGTACGTCTTATATCAAGCTAAGAATGAAACAGCTCTGAACAGCTCCTGATAGTTCGTCAGGAAAGTTCAAAATCATTTTGTGGAGCTAACTTACAAACTCCATTAGAGCTACTGATAGCCTTTGGAGAGCCAACCTTGACAAAACTCTACCATCTGATGAGCAAGATGTATGAGACAGGGGAAATACCGTCAGATTTCAAGAAGAATATAATAATTCGAATCCCAAAGAGAGCACGTGTTCACAGATGTGAAAATTACTGTACTATCAGTTTAATAAGTCACGGCTGCAAAACACTAATACGAATTCTTTGCAGACGAATGGAAAAACTGGTAGAAGCCAATCTTGGGGAAGATCAGTTTGAATTCTGTAGAAATGTTGGAACACGTGAGGCGATACTGACCCTGCGACTTATTTTAGAAGATAGATTAAGGAAAGAAGAACCTACGTTTCTAACATTTGTAGACTTAGAGAAAGCTTTTGACAATGTTGACTGGGATACTCTCTTTCAAATTCTGAAGGTGGCGGGCGTCAAACACAGGGAGTGAAAGGCTATTTACAATTTGTACAGAAACCAGATGGCAGTTACAAGAGCCGAGGGGCATGAAAGGGAAGCAGTGGTTGGCAAAGGAGTGAGACAGGGTTGTAGCCAATCCCCGATGTTATTCAATCTGTATACTGAACAAGCAGTAAAGGAGTCAAAAGAAAAATTTTGAGTAGGAATTAAAATCCACGGAGAAGAAATAAAAATTTTGAGTTTTGCCGACGACATTGTAATTCTGTCAGAGACAGCAAAGGACCTGGAGGAGCAGTTGAACGGAATGGACAGTGTCTTAAAAAGAGGATATAAGATGAACATCAACAAAAGCAAAACGACGATAATGGAATGTAGTCGAATTAAGTCGGGTGATACTGAGGGAATTAGATTAGGAAATGAGACACTTAAAGTAGTAGATGAGTTTTCCTTTTTGGGGAGTAAGGTAACTGATGATGGCCGAAGCAGAGATGATATAAAATGAAGACTGGCAATGGCAAGGAAAGCGTTTTTGAAGAAGAGAAATTTTTTAACATCGAGTATAGATTTAAGTGTCAGAAAGTCTTTTATAAAATTATTTTTTATGGAGTGTAGCCATGCATGGAAGTGAAAATATGCACTATAAATAGTTCAGACAAGCAGAGAAAGGAAAGTTTCGAAATGTGGTGCTACAGAAGAATACTGAAGATTAGATGGGTAGATAACGTAACTAATGAGGGGGTACTGAGTAGAATTGGGAAGAAGAGGAATTTGTGGCACAACCTGAGCAGAAGAAGGGATCGATTGGTAGGACACGTTCTGAGGCATCAAGGTCTCACCAGTCTAGTACTGGAGGGAAGCGCGTAGGGTAAAAATCGTAGAGTGAGACCAAGACATGAATACACAAAACAGATTCAGAAGGATGTAGGTTGCAGTAGTTACTCGGAGATGAAGAAGCTTGCACAGGGTAGAGTAGCATGGAGAGCTGCATCAAACCAGCCTCTGGACTGAAGACCACAGCAACAACAACAACTTACAAACTATTTAATTCTATGAGAAAGGGTCAGATTTAGATCTCCTCAAAAGCATTAGTCGAATCTCGAGCGATAAAGCTATCTGTTTTTTTTCCCCAAATGTATGGTATTTCCTAACACATACCGTATTTTCTAGTTAATTTGTAAGAAGTGATACACGATTTTGTGAGCCTTGTGAATTTCAAACAAATTTGGAGTAAGACGAATGCTGAAGTCAGAAACAATTACTGCTATACTATTCGTTGAGGGTGCTATTTAAGTTATTTCACTGAATAACTTTTTCCTCTTTTCCTACGTTCGGAACTATTGACTGTAACGTTATATGCAGTACTGGTCGGTATTCATACGTCGTTAGGCAATTTTATTTTAAATTAAACAGAAGCTTCGTTAAGCGGTTTTTGCTTTATGAGGCTGTTACAGTTTTATTTATCAGCAGTAATTGCGTGGAAATCCATTTGCAGCGCGATTAACATCAGCGCGGCAGTAATATATTTCTACGAGAATTTCATGCAGCTAATTGTGTTCCTAATATTATATGTAGCTATCTCCATACATTATTCATTGTTTAACAACAGTTTCTGATCCTAATTCCGTTTCTACAGTACTGACTGGGGGCGTGTATTCCTAGACACTTTTTATGCAACTTCAGTGCCCTCTGCTGGTGTTCTCATCCACTTTAATACAGTGTTATCTCCAGTTGTATGCAAATAATCCAAAGCGCGACAACCATTCCCTGGGCGCTGTCGGTTTAGTTCTTTTCAGGCAGTGTTATATGGCTGCTAGTGCTACACCATTCCTTGTGCACACTGTTAGACAGCCTATATTGATACACCACACAAACAAGGCAACTTCAAGCACGTCCAAACACAATGACTTCTTTCTTTCTGCCACTCTGTCAAGTCTCCATGTTGACCAATGTTACTCCGTTGATTCTGTATAATAGACAGGCGTTTACACTCTCGTTTACAGCTACGACAGAGTCAGAGGTGGTGGGTCACATGACCACATGGCACTGGCTCTACTCCAAGTGCAGCTCCACAAAGCCACCAGTGTAGTCTTTCAAATGGTTGACAAATAGGAGGGACAATCAATAAGTAATGCAGCACAGCTTTTCATCGCAGAGTTTCCTTTGATGAAATGCCAAATTTGCTGTGGAACGTTGCGGAATATTTCCGACTCTGACATTCCGAAAGGTGGTGGCGCTATAGGAAGCCTTTCAAAATGGTGTCTCTAACGGAGGAGTATTCCAAGCAGAGAGCTGTCGCTGAGCTTCTTTCGGCGGAAAACCAGAGCATCGCATATATTCAAAAACTCTCGAAGTATGTCTACGGAGACCTGGGAGTGAACAAAACTACGCTGAGTCGTTGGGCGAGACGCCTGTCATCATCGCAACAAGGTCGCTCAAACCTGTCCGACCTCACGCGTGCCAGCTGCCCGCACACAGCTGTGACTCCTGCAATGTTGGAACGTGCGGACACTCTCATTCGAGGTGATCGAAGAATTACAATCAAAACACCTCGCTTCCCGTTGGTAGAGCTGGCACTCTGGACTGTTCTTCCTCATCTATCCTACAGTCCGAATCTCACACCTTCCGACTTGCATTTGTCTTGCCCAATAAAGCATACACACCGCAGAATGCTGCACGTGGATGGCACGGTGATTGACGCAGAAAGACGTTGTCTCCAACGTCGGCCAGTAGTGGTACCGTGAGGGCATAAAGGCCCTCTCAGCAAGGTCGCGGAAGACCGTCGCATTGAACGTAGATTACGTTGGGAAACAGGGTTTTGTATCCAAAACAATGGGGAATAATATGGTGTACTCGAATCCTGAATAAAACCAACATGCTTTCAGAAAAAATATGTTGCATTACTTATTGGTCGCCCCTCGTCTTTTGTCTGGGAAGCTTACAAGCATCTATTTTAATTTGTCACTGACAGGTAACGTCTGTAAAAGTTATGAGTAAGAGCCACGGATTCATCTGGTCGATTCTTGTTATGGTTGTTCAAAAATTTGAGAACCCTAGTAAGATACTTTTGTTGCTCACTAACAACCACCATGCCGGCCGCTGCGGCCGAGCGGTTCTAGGCGCTTCAGTCGGAACTGCGCTGCTGCTACGGTCGTAGGTTCGAATCTTGCCTCGGGCATGGATGTGTGTGATGTCCTTAGTTTTAAGTAGTTCTAAGCCTAGGGGACTGATGACCTCAGATGTTAAGTCTCATAGTGCTTAGAGTCATTTGAACCATTTTTGAACAACCACCATACCTACTTCACTGGCTGAAAATCACCGCTTATCAGTTCGAGCACAGGACGAACTGTGCACCAAATACTTATATTAATGTTTCTTCAAAATCCTTGTGGATGTTAGCCCATCTCATTATAAAACATGTAACCTATTCACCTTCTTGTGATGTGTGTCTTTCAAGGTTTTCGCGACGTGTAAGAGAAATTAAATCTTCACTGGTTTCTTGCCTTATATGATCGCTGTTATCTTCGGTGCTAAACACATGAAGAAGACATCTACAAAGACCTCGAAACGTCGGTTGTTTAGTTTTATGGCGTATTATGGTGTAACGCCCTAATACCCAAAAGGATTTTATTCGAACTGACACCGACCGTGAAAGCCTACGGGTATAGGAAATCTAAAGCTTAGTTGAGGCGTCAGCTGCAAGGCAACTCCTCGCGTGAGTGACTGGAGCTTCCCGGCGCTACAAGTTGTGTTCCATCCGGCTGCCCCTCACGGCAGGACAGGGCAGAGCGCCAAATGAGCGAGCGCCGGCTAATGTTATCCGCTGCTCCACAAACCGCCCTCTCGCTCCCGTGCGTGACGTCATACCTTAAACTGGACACACTGCATAGCCTGATGGATCGTCTTGCACCCGAAGAGCAGCGAAAGAGGCGCAGTAAAGCACGCTACCGACTGGAGAGCCTCACTCAGAAAAGCAATAAACTGTTGTGAAACTTTTTCATATAAAATGATTGTATTCGGTATTGACAAACTGTGTCATCTTTATTTTTCAATGTTCCCTCCACTGACAACGGTATGATGTACTCACAATCGTTTACGACTTACATCTTCGCAGTGGAAAGAAACAGAATCTAGGGAGTGTCAATTTTAATTCTAGTAAGACCTGGCTTTATGAAGTGATGGAGAAACGTAGTCCTATGTTCTTTTTACAATTTTTTAATATTTTTTTACAAAATCTTTTCTCTTGATTGCAACAGTATGGTGTTGGCCTTGATCACAGCTTCCACTCTCGCAGGCATATGTTAGGTCAGGTGCTGGAAGGTTTCTCGGAGAATGGCAGCCCCTTGATCACGGAATGCTGCACTGAGGAGAGGTATAGATGTCGGTCGGTGAGGCCTGGCAATAAGTCACCGTTCCAAAACATCCCAAAGGTGTTCCGTTGGATTCAGGTCAGGACTCTGTGCAGGCCAGTCCATTACAGGGATGTTATTGTCGTGTAACCACTCCGCCACAGACCGTGCATTATGAAAAGGTGCTCGATCGTTTTGAAAGATGCATTCGCCATCCCCGGATTGCTGTTCAACAGTGGGAAGCAAGAATGAGCTTAAAACATCAATATAGGCACGTGCTGTGATAGTGCCACGCAAAACAACAAGGGGTGCAAGCCCCCTCCATGAAAAATACGACCACACCATAACACCACTGCCTCCGAATTCTGTTGTTGGCACTACATAGGCTGGCAGATGACGTTCACTGGGCATTCACCATATCCACACCCTGCCATCGGATAGCCACATTGTGTGCCGTGATTCGTCACTCCACACAACGTTTTTCCACTGTTCAATCGTCCAATGTTTACGTTCCTTAGACCAAGCGAGGCGTCGTTTGGCATTTACCGGCGTGATGTGTGGCTTATGAGCAGCTGCTTGACCATGAAATACAAGTTTTCCCACCTCCCGCCTAACTGTCGTTGTACTTGCAGTGGATCCTGATGCAGTCTGGAATTCCTATGTGATGGTCTGGATAGATGTCTGCCTATTACACATTACGACGCTCTTCAACTGTCAGCGGTATCTGTTTGGTTGTAATACAATACATCATTTCTCAATCAAGACAAAAGATCTTTGTGAAATTTTGTAAATTTTTACAAACTTAAATTCTCCTTACTGTTAGCATTTGAACGCAGACTTAATTTCGCGATCAAGCACTGGAATTTAAACAGAATTAAAATCAATGCTCTCAAATTCATTATGTTGTCATTTGAGAGCAGTTCACTTTCCATACTTCCGTTTATGAATGTCACCTACAGCGACATTCTGAGCCCCATTTATGGCCTAGAAACTATAACGTGGGCATTTTTACTTTGTTTGAAATAAAAACAATTCTTCGACCGATTATTGAGTATTGCTCGCCAGATTGGTACTCTTATCACGCTGTAATAATACAAGAGATACAGCAGATCCGCCGAAGATTGCAAAGTTTCGTTGCGGGACAGTTTAGCAATTGTGAGGGCGCTACGAATATGCCCAACGTGCTCCAGGGGCAGTCGCTAAAAGTGAAGCGTCGTGCGTCAGTTACAGTTTTACTAGTGAAGTTCCCGGGGGATATATTCCAGGAGGAGTCTGGCGACATTTTACTCCTCTCACGCATGTTTCATTGAAAGATCACGACGACGAAAATAAAAATTACAACTCACGTTAGGTTTACTGACAGTCGTCCTTTCCACGCTCCATCTGTGAATGGAATAGGGAAGATGGGAAATTGTAGTGGTACCGAAAGCACTCTTCGCTAAATGCAATAACATTGTTTGCGGAGTATAGGGGTGTTATAAAAAGTTATATCCTGTGCCGGTTATTGAGCAGTGAGAACACAGCCGACGTTAACGATGTGGAACAGATTTGTTATAAAGTACATGCACTAGAGCTCCTCCTTGGAGAAATTCAATTACAAGGACTGTTTGCAATAGTTGGGGGAAATAATGAATTTACGATTCATACTGACAGAGGTGGATACACGTTTGCGCACGAGGAGAAATGCAGGGGAGAGGAAGAAGAATTGCAGTGTAGCGTACGAGCAACGGGATTAGGGGTGGTACCAGCATACACAAGGAAATGTAAGCGGGTTTATCGTGCAACAATAGCCTTGTGAAAAGCACAATTTGGTCATAAACAGTAGCCTCACTGTTAAGATAACACTCATAGGTCAATATAGAAGTTGCAGACACAATTGCACATTACAAATGATACAGTTCATCGTTTGACATATTACTACGGATCTTCCTCTGTCACTGTTAATACGCACAGAACACATTTACAAAACACCCCGTCCTAGTGTCTTCATTTCCAATGCCCGCATCTGTTTCAGATCCACTGGAAGTGTCAATTGAGTCACTGTCATATTGACTTGCGAAATCAGTATTGCTCCCATCACTATGACTATTGCTATTCGAATCTGCACCACTTCCCACACTTGCTGTATACAATTGGACGACACTCATCTCTGTACCCTGGGATACTTTTTGGAGTAAGTAATTCGTTTTGCCCTGATACTAATTTGCTCCTGGAGAACTTTTCGATTAATCTCCGTCTTCTTCCACAAAAATCCTAGAGTGTGCAGAATTTTACAAAGTGCGTTTATGCTTCCTTCAAAATTTAAGCTCTCTAACTTTTTATGAATTTCCTTCGAAGTGGGTCTTTCTTTATTTGTAATGTAGAAATTATTCGCCACACGGCGAACGACTTGCTCAATGAAATTGTCTAAATTGGCCTTGCAGGACGATCTGGACACCTTCTTGGGAGGTGTTAAAAATGTCAAGGATTCACCACCCTGGACTCTTTACACTTCTCTCTTGATGCTTGAGCAGAAGTAAATGATATACCAGTTGCTTCGGTCACTCGTTTCAATGTGGATTTTAGCACCGCTTCTTTCTTCATAAACTGGTAGTTATTTGCAACCACTTCACATGTTTGTCTGCGAAGAACATTCCACTTTAATTTGCTTCGTGTCGGTGGCGTCTTCAACTATGAGTGGTTTCTCCCAGAGTATTCACTAATGGAGCGCTCCGCCTGACTCGGTGACAACACGCCCTACGCTGGTGATCGACCGAGCGGCGTCAACTGTCCGTCGTGTTTACCCTGTCCCCGTCACATTTGCGTGAACGGTACGTACGTTCGTGGTGGTGGTTGAGTTCCTATGGGACCAAACTGCTGAGGTCATCGATCCCTAGGCCTGCACGTCACTTAACCTAACTTAAACTTACGCTAAGGACAACACACACACCCATGCCCGAGGGACGACTCGAGCTTCCGGCGGGGACAGGCTCGCGAACCGTGGCTACCCTGTTCAAAAAACGGCTCAAATGGTCTAAGCACAATGGAACTTAACATCTGAGGTCATCAGTCACCTAGACGTAGAACTAATGAAACCTAACTAACCTAAGGTCATCATACAAATCCATGTCCGAGGCAGGATTCGAACCTCCGACCGTAGCAGCCGTGTGGTTACGGACTGAAGCGCCTAGAACCGCTCGGCCACAGTGGCCGGCGACTTCCCTGAACGGCAGGGAAGTTCGTAAGAGGGCAGATGGCTCTAATGACGGACAAAATCAAAAGTATTAGATTCACTTTGAAACTAGAACAGTGCAGCAAAAGGTAAGATCGACAGCCGATACCAATGTGCTTTGCAGTATCAGGTGTGGAGGCCACGTCCGTGCGATATCTGAGGTAGTCACTGGCAGCGTCCATGATAGGCAGTGACATGAGTAACACAGAGTCGAACGTTCCAAAGGCGTCCTTCGAGAGCTCTGAATGATGGACTGTGAGCGCAGTCGGTGCCTGGCCGAGAAGACACGAGTTAAAGTCTGCCTCGAGTGGCTCTGCACCGGCCTAAGTACCCTCGTAGTGTCAGGATACATCACGAACTATTTGCGGACACGTGAGCCACGGAAGCAAGCAGGTCCGCCTGGTCAGTGACCTCTGGTGGCGCTCACGTTGCTGCGTGTCTGCTTCGAGAGCGGGCACGATCGTTAACTTGTCTTCGTCTGGCGTGACCCCGGCCAGCATAGGTCACTCGCATACCAGAGATGTGTGAGGGGTTGCTGGTTGACAGGTTGAACGGCCCATACACCAAAAAATACCGTCGGAACAGGCCATGAAGGGCCAACGGTACCAACCGACCACCGTGTCATCCTCAGCCACAAGCGTCATTGGATGCGGGTATGAAGGAGCATGTAGTCAGCACACTGCATTCCCGGCGTATGTCAGTTTACGAGACTGGAGCCGTTACTTCTCAGCCAAGTAGCTCCTCAGTTTTCCTCACAAGGGCTGAGTGTACCTCGCTTGCCAACAGCGGTCGAAAGACAGGATTGCCACCCATCCGGGTGCTAGCCCATCCCAACAGCGCTTAACTTGGGTGATCTGACGGGAACCGGCGTTACCACCGCGGGAAGGCCGCCGTACACAGCAAAAGGTACCCATTCATAGTGAGTCAGACTTCGGTCCGATTTCTTAGGGAACCATGCACACTCTGAAAAACTCCACGCTAGTCACGGATGCTCTGGCAGGCACGTATGATGCGTTCTTGTAGGACTTGTATATCATTAATGGAGACCAAAGGTTCCAGGTGTTCCCACAACCAAAACTCCAACGTATTGAGAAAGGAAGAACAAGATGGGCAACATACTGCACCTCCCAGATCAGTCCATTGGCCATCTATTGTCTGTATGAGGTGTTCGCGGACATCTAGAAGAAACAGGGATTCTGCGTCATCATGCACGAGCCCACATCTCCAGCCGTTGTTGGGATGGTACCTCCTGTAGCAGGACAGGAAGAAGTGTAATAGGTACTTATGATACCTTGAACCAGTCAGCCTGTCTGGTAGAATGTAAGGACGTTCGCAATAGCAAAGAGCTTACAGTAGAAGAGATGTGCGTTACAGTAGCGAAGATCGACAAAAAGTGCTAATAGCTCTTCAGGTATGCCTTTTAGATCCCATGTTCAAAGAATATTTTGTCTTGTCTCGGTTCACACACCACCTCTCAAAATACGGAGTAAATGTAGAGGGTGCCCATAATTAAAGTTCCCGTTCCAAAACGCTATAGAAAGAGAATGACGTCAAATTTGAAGAGTTTATTATTGTCACAGGGGGAAACGTCATGAAATAAAAGAAAATTTCATCCATAGATAGCGCTGTAAGCGTCAGAATATGCACAACATCAGACGCACGGCACACAGCTGTTCCTCAATTTGCGCTCGAGATGCTCCACAAGCCTGTTTCCATGAATGATCGCGCGCTACTGGCAAAGCACTTTTAAAAGCAAGGTGACTGTGTACCCTTGAATGTTTGGAACACTCCAGACACTCAAGGGTATTGAAAAAGGCGCTGGTCCGATGTCTGCTAAGGGTCTGGAGAAGATGATTACAAAATTGGAAAAGACACGTTCTTTTGAAGTGCAACTTCGCAGAGGGAGGAAATCAGATGATCCGACGCCTGTCGATGAGGTGGCCAGAGCACTGCAGGAGAGGTGGAGCGTTGGTGTGTAAGCGTGCAGTGCATGGGGAATTGCCCGAACGCTGGACATGCTTGCGAGCGCAGTGCATGTAGTCCTGCGACACATCCTACATTGCTATCCACATCAAATCACCCTTTTTCAGGATTGGCTCCTTGCCGACTTGCCAGCAAGACAAGCGATCGCTCAGGAATTTCGTGCTCCTCCCATGAAAGTGGACGATGAATGACCATGCAGCAGTCTGTGGACAGACAAAACTCACTTCCAAGGACATATCAATACGCTGAAATGCAGAATATGGGCAACGGTATTCCCGCACTCATATCAACCCGTGCCACTTCATTCTGCAAAGGTGCCTGTGTGATGTGGGTTGACGGTATCGTTTTAGGATCGTATTTCTTCGAGGAGATGAGTCGTGAAGGTCCTGTTACTTGTACCAGGAAATGCTGTGAGAGTCTTTTGCACACCAACTTCATTTCAATCCTTCAACATCACGTGTGTTTCGATAGGATCATTTTTACCGAAGTTGGCGCTTCTCCGCGCATTGTACAGCCGGTAAAGTGGCTGTTGCAGAAGCATTTCGGAAACGCTGAAATTATTAGCCACCTTTTCCCTACAACATGGGCGTGCAGATCACCTGATTTTAATCCATGTCACCTCTGATTGTGGTGTTAGCTGAAAGATGTCGTGTTCAATGTTCCAGTTACGAAAGTGTCTGAATCCAATGCACGCATTGCTCAACGCAAACTGAACGTGAGCCCCGAAATACTCCGATCTGTTGTTAAATATGTAGTTTCTCACTTTCAAGTTCTGGCAGAAAACGATGGACAGCACATTGAAAAGTTTTGCGCCAGTCTCACGATTTTAGAAACCGACGTCATATTGATTTTTATACAGTTTTTGTCCCCAGGACAATTACAAACAGATATCATTACGCTTTTTATGGATTTTTTACACCCAGGATAATTAAAAACCGACGTCATTTTGTTTTTTTATGCGGTTTTCGGCCTCAGGACAGTTGAAAAGCGATTTTTCCCATTTGATGAGGTACTAATTTTGTGTGGTGGATTGGCCTAACCAACTCCGCTACGACTGTTGACTGCCAATCTTTGCAGTCATAAACATTGAACAGTGCGGACGGTGAAATGTGCATCTCAAACAATAGCCGTCGTATTGCGATTCATGTGTCATTTTGTAGGCGACCCCATTTCCGTTAAGACGCTTACAGTGCCATTCATTGCTAGAATTTGCGTGTTCCATTCCATTTATTCTTTGTTTTTGTTTTCGTTGACGATTCCTCTTTCGTGAATAATATCCAATTCAAACTTGACATCATTCAGAGTTGTGATTCTCTTTCTACGGCGTTTTGGAAATAGAACTTTAATTGCCGGCCGGAGTGGCCGAGCGGTTTTAGGCGCTACAGTCTGGAACCGCGCGACCGCTACGGTCGCAGGTTCTAATCCTGCCTCGGGCATGGATGTGTGTGATGTCCTTAGGTTAGTTAGGTTTAAGTAGTTCTAAGTTCTACGGGACTGATGACCTCAGCAGTTAAGTCCCATAGTGCTCAGAGCCAGAACATTAATTATGTACACCCTGTCCATATACTTAGAAACGAAGTATTCATTGGAAGGAAACGAGCAAGATTAGCTGTCAAAGTCCCATGACGACGAATTAGAGTAGCCGTTAGAAAGTAATTGATCGTGTATTTTTCAGGGGGACGATTTAGGGAAACCTGGACAGACTGAACCGTTCAAATGGCTCTGAGCACTAAGGGACTTAACTTCTGAGGTCATCATTTCCTAGATCTTAGAAATACTTAAACCTAACTAACCTAAGGACATCACACACACCCATTCCCGAGGCAGGATTCGAACCTTTGACCGTAGCGGTCGTAAGGTTCCAGACTGTAGCGCCTTGAACCGCTTGGCCACCTCGGCCGGCGACTGAACCGTCATGTAAAGTATCGTTTAGTCAAGTTTACAGACAAATAATAGTCTCACAGTGTATTTATTATCCTGCAAAGTTTCTCATTAATACTCTGTCACAATTTAAAAATAGCCGTAGGCTTGAGTGACCTAAGACTTATTTACCTAGTTGGCCACAGGAACAGAGTCGGGTCATTGCCTCACACCTTAACGTTCCTTGTTGGTCTCTGTAGCTTTCGATGTTCTCGTGGGCTCCCAGGGTCTCAAGGTCTTCCTTGATTCCACCAGCCCAGCTCAGTTTGGGTCCACCAAGGGCTGTCGTACCTTGCGGATTCCCTTCTAGCACTGCCTTGAACATTCGTTATTCTCTTGTCAGTGTATGTCACAACTATTCAGGTCTTTCGCTCTTTATTAAATCTGAAACATTAAAAAACTTCTCGACTTAGGTATTTTTCATTCTTCTAAAAATTCCATTTTCTGACACACGTCCAAAGATTTTTCTTACACCTTGTTTCCGAGGGTCTAATTTTTTTCTCAATCGTCTTAGCAAGTGTCCATGTTTCAACCCCATGTATAAGGAATTAAAATTACCTGCTTTGTTCATGACATAACCTAATTCTGTTACTGAAAGTAGAGAAAGTAACCGCAGGAAAATTTATCCACCACTCTAGCGAACTAAATTTGCTTCTCAACGATACAAATAGTTTAAAAACAAAAGATAATGATTATTTCTTGCCAGTTTTAGGAAATGTAATGTTCGTGTGTATGTACTGTTTTTCAATAAATCACCTCAAACATTAATCAGTGTAAACATAGATACAATATCATAATGTTAAAAAAAATTGGCCGGAAATTTCCGCAGAAATGGGCAAACACGTAATTGGAAAGTTAGTTATTCATCCTTCCTGCAGAATGACACCTCACCTTCTAGCTGGTTAGTGCTGGTCTCATGTTTAAGAAATCCTCTACAGAATACCACTTCCACGCAGGTTCTCCATTCGTTCACTTTGGATGCACTCAATTTGATGTCTTCCAGTAATGTTAAGAAAACCGATTGCAGGTAACACAAACCCATATCTGTAATGAAATAAAATTTTGCTATCTTATAGTAATATTCACGGTTTCTTCCAATTTCCCACTAATAGGGGAAGAGACACGTAAAGTGTGAGAAAGCACAACGGGTATTCTCCCGGCGAAAACATTACCTTTCCATGCTGCATCAACGACGGGTTATCGAAAACGGAGACCAAGGTCTTACTGAAGCAGATTGTGGCAAGACATCATCCATGACATTCTGCATAGGACCATGTATTCGCTTTAAATGATTTATAGTAATGCGTGGGATTTAGGTGGAGTGGGGTTCGGGCAGGGGATTGTGTAGACGTGGGCTTAACTTTAAGGGGGGTAGGACGTCAAACGGGCCGACTTGGAGCAGTAGAGGCACCACAGGACATTTTAATTTCCACTGTCTATACTTTTACAAGTAAATTCATAAAACATTGTCAGCATGACCAGGATGGATTCAGGATTCACATTCGTAGCAGCGGAAGTTCAAAAACAAAACAAAATAATTTTTTTTACATGTGAAATTTCATCATTTTTTCACTTACTATTGGCTGCATTTTTTGCTATAGGTACACTTCTCTTCATAAGTAAGAGAGACTGTTCTATGAATTTTGCCGTGGTATATCGAGAGGTTGTGACAATGGAAAATTGTAATACAGGATGATCTGCAGCGAATTGACGCATGGTGCAGGGAATGGCAATTGAATCTCAATGTAGACAAGTGTAATGTGCTGCGAATACATAGAAAGATAGATCCCTTATCATTTAGCTACAAAATAGCAGGTCAGCAACTGGAAGCAGTTAATTCCATAAATTATCTGGGAGTAGGCATTAGGAGTGATTTAAAATGGAATGATCATATAAAGTTGATCGTCGGTAAAGCAGATGCCAGACTGAAATTCATTGGAAGAATCCTAAGGAAATGCAATCCGAAAACAAAGGAAGTAGGTTACAGTACGCTTGTTCGCCCACTGCTTGAATACTGCTCAGCAGTGTGAGATCCGTACCAGATAGGGTTGATAGAAGAGATAGAGAAGATCCAACTGAGAGCAACGCGCTTCGTTACAGGATCATTTAGTAGTCGCGAAAGCGTTACGAAGATGATAGATAAACTGCAGTGGAACACTCTACAGAAGAGACGCTCAGTAGCTCGGTACGGGTTTTTGTTGAAGTTTCGAGAACATACCTTTACCGAAGAGTCAAACAGTATATTGCTCCCTCCTACGTATATCTCGCGAAGAGACCATGAAGATAAAATCAGAGAGATTAGAGCCCACACAGAAGCATACCGACGAACAATACGAGACTGGAATAGAAGGGAGAACCGATAGAGGTACTCAAGGTACCCTCCGCCACACACCGTCAAGTGGCTTGCGGAGTATGGATGTAGATGGAGATGTACTTACAGGTGTCTGAAACTCTAGAATATATTTAATTTCTGAAAAATTGAATGAGTTATTACGTTTTAAACTTTATGTTTAGAAAAAAATCAAATTTTGTTGTTAATTATCTCAATTTTTACCGCAGTTTTTAATAGACTTGGAAAATTCTATAGTTTCATACACCTGTAAGTATGGTTTGTGTGCTGTGCAAAATTCATCAAAGAATCTCTCTTACTTGTGAAGAATAATGTACCTATAGCAACAAATGCAGCCAACAGTAAGTGGAAAAAATAATGAAATTTCATATCTAAAAAAAATTATTTTGTTATGTTTTTGCACTTCCACTGCTATGAGTGTGAATCCCGAATCCTTCCTGGTCATGCTGACAAAGTTTTATGAATTTATTTGTAAAAGTATAGACAGTAGAAAATAAAATGTCCTGTGGTGCCTCTCCTGCTCCAAGTCGGCCCGTTTGACGTCCTACCCCCCTTAATTCTTTGTAGCCAGAATAAACCTCAGCTGACCTCAAATAATAGCACCGCCGCCCGCTGCGTCCCCAGACACACCTTCGCTGTTCCCCGAGGCTCACTTCGAAGCAGGATTCATTATTAAACACAATCCTACCCAACACATGCGATTCCAGGTCGAAGACGTGTCTGGAAACGCCGCGGACAGCGGTGGGATATCAACCTGATTGCCACCCGCCGACAACCACGTATGATAGTCTGGGGTGCCATTCCTTTTCATAACAGGACCGCTTTAGTTGTCATCCGCGACACACTTGCAGCACATAGGTACGTTGGCGATATTCTACGCCTCGTTTCCTTGCCCTTAATGGCAAGCGAGCCTGGGCTTAAATTTCAGCAAGTTAATGCCTACCTGCACACGGCGAAGTTTGTACTGCTCGTCTTCGTGCTTACCAGTCCCTACTTAGACAAGCAAGGTCGCTGGATCTCTCTCCAATTGAGAACATTTGAAATACTATAGGCAAGGTCTTCCAACCAGCTCGGGATTTTGACGATCAAACGCGCCAATTAGACGAAACTTGACACGTGGTCCCTCAGAAGGACCTCCAACAACTCTGTCAATTAATACCAAGTCGAATATCTGCTTGCATAATGGCCACAGGTGACCAAAGCGTTATTGATTTGCTCGATTTGTGAAGCTCTTTCTCTTGAATAAATGATTAGTTTCTTCTGAAATTCTTATCAATTGTTTGTCTTTGTATGTACATCATATCTACCGATTTCTGTCCCATATGGATAATTCCTTATTCCGAAATGGTGTTTATACTTTTAAATAGCGTTTTTGCTTCTGTTATGTTTTTTGCACTTATTAGTTTCAAGACGCCATCTTTATTTCACTAGAGTTTACAAACCGTGATGCTATGTATATGATGCACACGAAAGAGAAACGAGCCTGTGACCATTGGAAGTATTTTATTTTACTTATTTTACTTTCACGTTTATATTTTCTTTCAATCTCTAGTCCAAAAGTTTCACAAAAATGTGAGCCCCGTTCTGAAATAGCATTTTGCTTTTGTCTGTAAGATAGTAGCACAGGTTACCTCAAAGTTGTAACACAACACATACGTGCCATACTAATCCACATAAATCCATATGGCGAAGCAGGTTTAACCCTTCGAAACGCGTTGTGGGGATAAATAAGCGGTGACTGGTAACAGTAAGGATCTTATTTCATTCGAAAACGAGTCCTCTTTCTAAAAGTAGGTGTTTCAGGAATCAAAAAAATCGAAGTTATAAACCTATACTACTGAATTTTGAAAATAATCACAAACTAAGATTGGAACGTTCTGGAACACGAACTTTTTTAATATGAATAACTTTTTTAAATATGAAGTCTTTGGGCAATGCGAGGCATTTGTCGAGAAGTGAAAACTGGTTTTTTTTAATTAACTCTTTCAATTTAGAAACAAGCAGATATTTTATGTATGAAAATTTCACCTCCACGTGTTTTTAATAGTTTCACACTTACGAAATTTCTTTTAAATTAATTTTTTCCAGGTAAACTAACTGTACTGATATCATTAGAAATCTGTAAATGACGCCGTTAATAATAAAATTTAATCAGTCCCTGCTTGAATGAGAATCTAAACATTTTACATACCTATGGATTACTTAAAAATTAATTATCTAAGGGTTACAATTGTATAAATGTAGCCATCCCATCTTGCTACGTCTCAAGTTGCTAAATTTTGCTCAAACTTGCGATAAATCATTGTCGAAAACATCAGTCGCGCACTAATATGCCAGGCAAATGATTACTTCAGTGCGAATATTCTTGTTTCTTTTGTCTAGGCCCTCCTAGGTAGAATAGGAGATGGTTTCGGAATGTTCCCGACAATGGTTCGTTTATTTGCCTGTTTATGGGAAATAATGGCCATCTTCCTAATCTTTGTCGAGTAGGTGGCCTTGTATAAAGACGTTGATTTCGACGGTACATTAACCCTGACCACTCTCAGGCAGATGCGATGAGTTCACGAAATATGCAGTAGAAGGGATTAATCGAGAACACTTTAGTAGAAGTCAAGAACGGCAGTAAGACAGTCGTGTCTTGCCTTGCCAGTTGTAAGCAATCCACCAAGGAAAGATGGATAGTGCGCTAAGCTGTTTTCCAGACAGGTCCTTTGCTTTGACAGCCATGCAGAGGTTCACAATGAAAATCCAGAGGGTAAAAAATATGTTTAGTAACAGTAGTAATATGATACGAAAGGCGACCCATAATTCTGTGTGATTTAACGCGTACTGCGAACATTCTAACGGAAACCGCCATTCCCCTGCGGGCAATAAAGGAAGCTGGCGTGTGACAAAGGACGATGGCGCTTCTTACTGGAGTCGTGAAGTTCCACTGTACGTGACGCCTGCGTCTGTGGGTAGACAATCCGCTTAATCAGTAGTCCTCGTAATACCTTCGTGGTCTGACAGCGCCGTTCTGCAAATGTGTCGCTCAAGGCCGCACCTTCACTCGAAGAGAGGTTAGAGTTTAACATCCCGTTGACATCAAGGTCATGAAAGACAAGCACAGCTAGAGGAGATCGCTGGAGCGAATCAGTCGTAACCAAGTCGAAAACTACAATCCCAAATGATTTAGGGAAACGAAGTGGAATGTACTTACTGACGGCTGGCTGAGAATTTTCAGGCTAATCATCTTCAGAACGATTCCGCAATCTTGTGTGTGGTAAATGAAGAAAGTGTGCAAATGCGTTACTGATTTCTTTACCCTAACAAATGTACTGCGATATCCTAAGCATTTCGTCATTCTTCTTCTCAAACGTATTGTCTTTATTTTTCCCTCTGCAGTGTCATTTCCTGTGGCGGCTGTATTGCTAAAACATCTTTGTAAGCAATCAATGGAAAACATATTTCGCCTTTGTGTCAGTGGCAGTCCATTGTCTGCTTCCAATGCAGTTTATTGTCCTATCGACAGAGAGGCTGTTATAGACAATGTACCCATTAAGGTCTGCCTCATTCGGTGTCATCTCTATGACAGGAGACAAACATCGTATACTTTCCATTTCGGTGTGTGATGTTTCTTATTATTCCGACTACAGGCTTATTGCCAAAGTTACTTAAATTCGGACTCAATCTACGGGCAGGGAACAGTGAAAATAGCGCACCCAGAGGGGAGAAAGGCAGTAATACGAAACTTTGCAAATATGTAAAAGAGCCACGTCTGGTGCCAATACGCATGCACATAGACCCTACAGTGGCACTGCAATCGGGCAGGGCACACTTTTTCAGCGGCGCAAAGAGGACAAATCATACACGTGACGATCACATCCTGATTCGAGGAGGACGTGAAATGTTAGGTAGACGTGAAATGTTAGGTAGACGTATTAAACGACATTTCTCACAATTTAGACGGTTTCAGATGGGACTAATCATCTGCATGAAAACTGCAGGCTGGTCGACACCGATAGTGGTTCGCCAGGTCGATCGTTCGTAGTGATGATGAGGACAACACACCACCCAGTCCACGACCGGAGAGAATCTCCAACCCAGCCGGGAATCGAACCCGGGCCCGCTTTTATGGGAGGCATGCACGTTACCACCAAGCTAAGCAGGCGGACGGGAGCAATCGACACGAGGTGACACTCAAGTGCGACGTAGCGGCTCTGGAGCGACCAGGGAAGAGGTCTAGAGGCATCATGCGGCAAACGATCAGAGATACTGTAGTGTACGGGATGCGAATTTGCAATCCAGGCGGTCTTACCGTGTACTATCGTTAACACTGAGACATCAAGGCTCCATCTATTGTGGTGCCCAGCCTAATCGACGTGGACATCCCCAAATTGGCGAAACGCGGTGTTTAGTAGTAAATTCCGATTCGATTTGGGAACGCATGATAACCGCGGATGAGTGTGGAGGCGGCCTCGTGAACGGTGAGGTTCCACCCAAGCTGTAGCTCGCTACACCGCCGGCACAGCCGCCGTAATGGTCTGGGGTTCATAGCTTGTGGCACGTGGAGCTTAAATGGGACGGTAGATGACATTCTATTCTTCAACCCCCATTTGGGACCTTCTCTAAACGGGCTACCAGGGGCACTTTTCCAGGATGGTAATGCTCGTCGGCATACAGCTCGAGTTACTCAAGACTTCTTACGTTATGTTCCCACTCTTCCATATCCGGCCTACTCTCCACACTTGTCAGCAATAGAGCATGTGCGGGACCATCTGAAAAGCCAGAAGCCGCCGTGTCACTCCGCACATGATTTAGAGGTGGCTGTTCAGGATTTGTGGGCCACTCTGCCTCAGGACAACGTCAGTTTGATACCTGACCGTGTTACGGCACGTATTGCAGAAAAACGTGGTCCAGCGCGTCACTGATCTTGCACTGTATTTGTTCTCAATCCATCTGCGTATTTTTCTTCATTCTGAGATCTAGTGAATCTCTCATATGTATCGTAATGCCTAATAAATTTCATTTCTATCCGATATTGCCTCCTCGGTGCGCTATTTTGAATGTTCATAAACGATACTACACGCATTTTACAACCTCTTCAAAGGCAAAACATTTTTTTAAACATTGCATACACTTGACGTATGATAATAAGAGTACGAACTGCCTGGCTTTATAAACTGTGACCAGACTTTCTGTATTTTTGGATAACGCTCTTCTTTTTTCCACTACGAAAACACTGAACGCAAAACCTTCCGCATAACGAAAATGTTCATATATGTGTGAATTCCTAAGGAACCAGACTGCTGAGGTCATCGGTCCCTAGACTTACGCGCTACTTAAACGAACTTAAACTAACTAATGCTGACAGCAACACCCACACCCATGCCCGAGGGAGGACTCGAACCGCCGGCGGGAGAGGCCGCGCAATCCGTGACATGGCACCTCTAACCGCGCGGCCTCTCCGCGAGGCTCCGCATAACGCACAGAGCTGCAAAAGAATTCTTTTCATTTTGGTAGGGTTTCGTATTTAGCTGAAGTTTATATGATTTTGGAAGAAACAAAAACCCAGGTTCAGTTGGATAGGAAAAAATAAATTAGTCGTTTGTTAAAGTATCCCTTTCTGATTTTACGTGATGTAATTTACGAAACGAGTGAGCAATTTAAACGGGAATAGCCGGATCGAAGTTCTTACCAGTTTTTCACAAAGCCCGCGTCCAGTGGATTAGCCGTTACTTCACCTGAAGTGTCCCAAGATGTGAGGTAAAAGACGAAACGGAGAAATTATCCCGTTTCCGCAGAGTCACTAACAAACAGAAAATTAAACGTTGGTTATCATATTACACGGTAAGGTGATTTAATAGTAAAGAGAAAAATGCTATGAAAACATCCGCTGTACCCCGCGCTGCAATTTAATACACACCGCAGAAGGTCCATAATAATGTCGAAACATGTAAGTATTTGCAATATTTATGGCCATGCGTGCGTACTTTAAGAGCAAAATTGCATCCCGTGTTCCCTCGCTGGAAGTATCTAATAAACTTTGCAAAGGCGTAATCGTGAATCTTATGTCATTAACGACTCAATGGTAATTATCTTGCCGTTCGTGCAGGAACATGTCAGGTATTTCGCAGTCAACTGCGTCACAATATCAGCTCTGGATGTAATTCGATGATATGAATTAATAGAGCTATTTTTACCTCATCTTCGATGGGAGAGGAGAATTTATGTGGCATTATATTCTGGTTACAAAACTACCAGCCGCAGCATGTCGCGTGTGAATAACATCAGAAATGATGCCGCGCCGGTCGTTTGTGAAACTTTTGGCGAAACGTTTCCGTCTCTTTACTAGCTCGGCCACCGCAGGAACCGCAGCACCGCTTTGCGCCAATAAAACCGCAGGTCTACTGTCAGGTATGATGCACGGATACCTCGAAATACGTGCGAATTTGTTCAACAGTAACGCCATCCCTTTATTGCTGTGTTTATGGAATGTGGTACCACTTTTCGTGACCCTTTGAACGTCATCCATTGGAAAAAATAATCTGTGGCAAATATATTGCCCATGTCGTTTAATCTGATCTTCTCATAAAAACTTTAAATTCATTTACACTAAATGTATCTAATTTTTATTTTTCATATCGTGACATAATTTTCACGGTCGATTAGGGTGCATAATTGCATGGTCGATTACGATTTTCAGATAGCAACAGACAGAAGATACATACAAATTTTCTTCTGTCAGTGCCGTTTTAACTCGACAGTCTCATACCATATCATCGTATCATTGTCTATCTTTGCTTCAGTTACATCTGTAACGTATAAGGAATTTGGAATGATGCGATCAAACATTGTTGTATAGTTACTTGTGGCGATGCTGCAGGGCTGCCATATTGTATTAAATGTATAGTGTTTACATCGATGTAAAATGTGTTTGTGCAGTGAAATACGTAGAAATCCGTGTCAGATTAAACATTGCAATAGTATGACATTAAACCCTGCCCCCTCCCCACTATGGCTCCAGTATATTAGGACATGTTTTTATAAAACAGGCCTGAATATGGTCATTATAGATCGAAACCTGTAGTCTGATGACATAAAAATTTGTGAACATAGACGTGAACTAAAGGAAATTTATAAATAGTGAAGCTGTACTCATTCTGAAGTTTGGTTTGAACACCACATTACTATTACTTACGGCCCTTTTGGAGGTAGTATGGCCTTTCGTCCCTCCGACCGTCAAACTGACTTATCCAGACAATCATAATGGGAGCTACAATTCAATCTTGTGTCGGAACCCTGGTGCGTCTCGGTATCGTTCACATTTGTAAATCGCTGTCGGTGGTGAAAGAAGTGATAGCTCACATATAAGAATTACTGCTGGCTAGGATCAACTATAGACCTTTAGATTTAGTCTGACACTTACCACTAAGCTAACGAACCACTGAAAAAAGATGGAACTACAACGCTACAATACTGCAACTGTTCACACTTCTTGACTATTAAAAGCTTCAGAGTAATATTACAAACCTACTACCTAGTAATTAAACGTACAATTAACAAATATCAGTAAACAGTGATGAAAAATTTCTTGTCTCAGTGCAGTAACGTTGAATAATTCGCTAGCACTAGTGGGAATTATTAAATTACCTAGAGCTATTGCTTCGCGATTGTAATTAACACCCATCTAGTCGACGTTCCACAATGCTGAAAGGAAACAGCGTTGGAGTTGTATTTGGGAGAAATATGTTCATACTCCTCTCCAGATGCCCCTGTTTATGTTATGTAAATCAGCTCTTCTCCAGCTAAACTAGTGTCCAGTGCTTAGTGACCTCGATGTCAGAATCAATACAAAAGCCAAGGTTTAGTCTTTCAGCCGTTCTTCCACCCCCTCAACTGTCGCAACTTCACTAAATATCCTGTGACTGCCCGAGCACAATACATCTGTTACTTCCCACAACGTGTAACACTTATAATGGCCTCACTTTAACACGCGAGTTATGCTATTTGCCACATACACATACACTGATCAGTCAGAACATTATCAGCACCGAGCTACTGTCGTCATAAACCGGTCAAGGGGATAAGAGAATCAGCTAGCGAGGAATGACTGCTAGTCAGACACACGCACTGTGCGTGTAGTATCAGTGAGCGTGCTGTCCGTGTGTAGTAGGAGCGCGATCTATCTGAGTTTGACCGAAGGCGGATTGTGTTGGCCGGGAGGCTCGGTGAGAGCGTTTCAGAAACTGCGCTACCTGTGTATTCTAGGAGTACTGTGGTGAGTGTCTTCAACAAGTGGTGAAACGAAGGAGAAACCGCGTCTAGACGTTGTGGGGTTGGGCGGCCAGCCGCGCGGGATTAGCCGAGCGGTCTGGGTGCTGCAGTCATGCATGGACTGTGCGGCTAGTCCAGGCGGAGGTTCGAGTCCTCCTTCGGGCATGGGTGTGTGTGTTTGCCCTTAGGATAATTTAGGTTAAGTAGTGTGTAAGCTTAGGCACTGATGACCTTAGCAGTTAAGTCCCGCTGAGAAAGACTGCACTCACAAATAATACATGTATTTAATCGACAGCGAATTATGTCAGGAGAAGTTGTAATGCCATCTGCTTTTTGTTCCAAATAGCAGAAGTTGCGCTGGCAGTTTGATTATAAAACTGGTTTAGATTTGGAACAACTGAATAGAGAAATTTATTAACCCATACAGTCGTCGTCTTAATTCTTACAAATGGAAAAATAAAATCGGGTAAAATATCGATTCATTTTCTAAGAATCTCTGTAAAGTGTGCCTCCATATATAAGTCGCCATACCAAGACGCGACTATCGTTCGTGAGTAGAAAGTCAGAATTTTTTCCCGCCTATTGACATTTTTGCGGAAGATAGATGCGGAAAGCAGCGCTGTTTTCTGAGATTCCGCCAATAGAGGTGAAACACAAGGGCGCGTTCCGGCACTGGTCGGCAGCGGCGAGCACATGCTCTGCTGACACACGGCAGCGGTGACAAATACAGTCGTAACGGGGCCCTAAATCAAACGGAAAGCGGCGCTCTCGCTCTCTCTCTGTAGCACCTCCCGCCTCTCCGCCGTGAATCTTTCGCAGCGAGCGGAGCCGTTAAAGAAAGTTCCGCACTTGGACTTTCTTACAGCTCCCAAGTTTTGTTCTCCGCCAGAAAGGGTCGCACAGGGCCTCCGCGTTTCCCTGGATATACTAGGACCCGCACTCTGCCAAACTGTGGCCTGCATTTGTTCCTAAGTCCTGCTCCGTGAGCTTATGCCGGTGACTTACAGCTCACGGGTCAAACCTATTCAGACATACGAAATTCTGTACAAACAGCCAGTTTCTGACAGGAATATAGTTATGGTTAGGCACTACCATGACAAGTGAACGCTTTATTCGGTTATTTTTTCATAGTATCCTGAGAAAGTGACATGCTCTGATATTATCTTATGGTACCTCTAGCAGTAACCTTGTGTTCATTTTTCACATCAACTTCAAAACAAGTAACGACGTTATACAGTAAACAGAAGTCTATTTTCAAAACAAAATTATTACCTTGAACAAAATATCTAGTACAAGATCCTGTTTATACAAAGGGGTCCAAAAGAATGTGTCCACTGTTTAAAAGTCAACAACTTGCAAACTAATTGACGGAGTTGTCTCATTTTTGGTGAAAGTGTAGCTTAAAGTCCAACTTAAAGATATCACAGTAGGTGTTCGAAATGGTCACCATTAACATCCACACACAAACGATGCCGCCGAAATGCAGCACGAACTACCGACTGCAACGTGTTCAGTTGTATATTTGCACATGAATGTACAATGGATTCTCTAAGTTCATCCAATGTGCGTGGCTTTTGTCGATAACGGACGTCCTTTAGTGTTCCACACAGGTGAAAGTCCAGAGGAGTTAGGTCTGGGGAACGTGGAGGATACTCCACAACATCTCTACGGCCTATCCATCTTCCTGGTAAATTTTCGTCGAGCTACGCCCTAACACGATTTTGGTAGTGGGCTGGGACACCATCTTGTTGAAAGTAAACTCTTCCGTCTCCATACAAGTCTCGGATGGCAGGTAAAATGGATGTCTGAAGCTTCTGAAGGTACACCTCACCGGTAACTGTGCCGTCAAAGAAGAATGGCCCAATCAAGCCCCGATAAGACAACCCACACCACACATTTACTCCTGGCACATTCACGGCTTTATCTACATGGACTTTCGGATTTTCGGCGGCCCAGTAGTAGCAATTGTGTCGATTTACTGTACCATTGAGTTCGAACTGTGCCTCATCAGACCACAGTATCATCTCTGCAAATTCTTCATCGTTGCGCACCATGTTAGTAAACCACTGGCAGTACTCCATTCTACGATCTGGGTCGTCCTCGTTCATTGCGTGTAACAACCGTGGGATGTAGCACTTCCACTTTGCTGTCTTCGAAATTCGCCGAACACTTGAGCGATTTACTCCAATTTCACGGGCACACTGTCTCACAGACTTCTGTGGTGAGCGAGTGAATTGTTGTAACACACGACGGGAGTTAGCTGGACTTGTTACTGTTACAGGTCGTCAAGATCGTTGTTTGTGTACATCTTTAACACAACATTCAGCTTCAAATTTGTCTCGAATGCGACGAATCGTTAAACGTTGGTGGCTCTGTTTGATACTCATTTCGCCATTGCCGTTGAACCGCATTAATGTTTTCGTACTTGAAATACCACTCCAAAACTGACTTCCTTTCATCGAATGTAAACCCTGTGCCAGCCATGTTTACTCGAGTAACTATGTGCAACTAAGAACAAAACACTACCTGTCTGGCGACTGTCATCTGACAAAACAAAACAACGCAATACAACGCTTGTGTGGTGATTGCCAGAACTACAGACTATTACACTACCAAAGATGAGACAACTCCGTCAATTAGTTTGCCAGTTATGGACTTTTAAACAGTGGATACATTTTTTTGGACCCCTCTCCATGTCCACTTCCGTTATAGCAACTGGTTGAATTTTGAATTCTTCAACCAAGGGCTATTCAGAAAGTAAGGTCCACAGTGAAAATAACAAAGGTTTTATTCGCAACAGTTTGCTACATCTTCCACCGACTTATCTACACAATCGTCGCTCCGACTTAGACATCTGTCGTAGCGTTGCACCAACTTCACAATACCATCGTCATAGAAGGTAACCGCCTGTGCCTTCCGCCAATTCTCTACACTGATCTACAGCTCATTGTCTGTGCCAAAAGGTTGTCTTCGTAGCTACCGGTTCACGAGAGCAGAGATGAACCTCAGGGGGAGCCAATTATGGGCTGTAACGTGGGTGATCAAACACTTCCCATCGAAAACGCTGCAGGAGCATCTTCATTGCCCCTGCAGAGTGCGGGCGAGAATTGTCACATAGAACTAAATGCATGATAGTTATGTGGGTTGCATAGCTACAGGCGAAATCTTTCACCAGGCCCTCATACTTGGCGGTAGACACTACTATCTAGCCATCTTTACGTTCTCACTGTGAGCTCAGCACTGGAAAGTGTGACGTGATGCGATCGACGGGATACTAGACACAGTACCCAATTCATCTGTGCAAATCTTCATCAAAATTTGAGTGTGTTTTCCATTTCGCGCCGAATCGGACCCCGCCGGCTGGAGTGGCCGAGCGGTTCTAGGCGCTACAGTTTGGAACACCTGCCTCGGGTGTGGATGTGTGTGATGTCCTTACGTTAGTTAGGTTTAAGTAGTTCTAAGTTCTAGGGGACTGATGACCTCAGAAGTTAAGTCCCATAGTGCTCAGAGCCATTTGAACCATATGAAACGGACCCTACTTTCCAAATATCCCTCTTAATTGGTATGTTGTCAGCTAGATAGCTACAGTTGGCAGTCCGTATCGATCAGAACGTAAGTTGCTTACAGAAATAATGTAACTTACCCGTTATTGGTTTCTTTGTTATTGCTTTATTTTTTCGCTCTGTACTGAGTAAAACTAATGTGTCAGAGTTAAAACTTTACCGTTCTTAAAATGCTAAAAGTTGGATATTAAAACAGTGATGGTAAACATCGATAATAAACAATGAAAACGTACTATCTACTGGAAGAAATGAAAATCATTAGATTTCCAGTCATAAGTTGTATGTGAAAGAAAGACAGTGCAAATCTGGTGAACAGGGTGGGTGCTTCAAAGATTTTACTTCAAATCTAGAAGTTCTCCCATCTACACAGGCAAGTGCAGTGTATGGGCCAAAGATTATTTCTTTTTTAAAATTTGGATGGAGCTATTTTCGCATGTCTGACTTTTTTTCATCTGGGTATCATGTCTAATATCAGTCCAAGGAAAAAAGTGAGGAATTCCCTTAGCTTCTCAGAAATCTTGATCATTTTATTTCTGAAAATGAAATTGACTTCTTCTTATTGATTAAATGTCACTGACTTCCACATTCTATTGTGACTGCCATCTCCTTTTCGCATTTGTTTTTGTTTAGTTCTGAATGAATGCAACACCATCTTGTAAAAAATTTCTTATAGTTGTATTTGTTCATGCTAGACACTTGTTATTTTGTCCATAAACGACGGAATTATTATCCATTATAACCGCCTTTTGTTTCTCTGTGATAGTTACGGTATTACGATCTTCATCAGATGGTACCTCGATCACAACGAACAAAAACTACATTTAGTGATGTACCAGTGCAATTGATAATATTTTTTCTCCATTAGTAAACGCATACAAAGGCCTGTAATTGAAACATCGGTTTTATCCATTTAGTGAAAGTTATTTTATTCTGCGACTGTACACCTAGGAAACCTGCGCTCTCAATAACATTTATACATCACTCATAGTAAATAATGCGTGTAAAATGGTATACTCTTTGTTCTGACAAGCTTCTAGCGTCTTCTATTTCACACGCATTTAACAGCAAATTGCCCAATACCATACTATGCTATTTCTCGTTGATCTTGAAAGGAGCCTGTCTTCCCTTCATTCATCTTTGCTTACTTTCCTCCATCATCCACGAATTTGGCTAGCTAAATTTCTTCCTCTCCAAGCTTGCAACAACTGAATTATTGGCACACTAAGTTCTTTGATGAAAGAGTGTATCGCTGTTATAAAGCGATCTTCGACTTTGCTTCCGTCGTAAGCAGTAAGAGGACTCCGTGGTATGCAATCTTTCCGCAGTTTGGTGGGGTCCGCATCGCTTAGTGGTTGGAACCACAGAGCTCCGGCATCTTTCACACTGAACCAATTTCCCATCAGTCGCATCATATTCGAGCTTTTATTCAGTCATGTTTTCTAAAAGTTGTTAAATCAAGCAACTAGGAATTACCTGTATCTTAACTAGGGAAATAACAGGACCACATGGCGTACAGAGGCTTCTCACACGCTCAGTATTTATTGCGCAGTAATATTGTACCAGTATATTGTGCTAAGTGCGAGAATGAGAACAATAGAACATTGCTGGAGAAATTCAACGATAAAATTAGAATATTTAAATTTATTATGAAACATTGAAGATCGCAAGCCACGTTTATTAAAAGGTGACCGGTTTCGATCTTCACGTGATCATGTTCAGACCTTAAAAATCATGTTGATGGACAGTGGCTATACACGAAGCAGGAACCGCTAATCGACAACTGACTATCGCCATCCAGCGGTTCCTGTTTCGTGTACAGCCATTGTTCATCAGAATGATTTGATTATGTGATTGTCTAAACCGTTCACCTTGTAATAAACGTGGCTTGTTATCTATACTGTTTTACAATCAATTTTTAACTAAAACGATACGTTTGTGCCTTCGCAGCGAACATGCCGGCGCTCGACGATGTAGAACTCGTATATACCGCGATTGAGCTGCTTGCCCTGCAAAACACAAGCAGTAATTATGCAGAACGGGCAAAATAAGTCTGAAAAGCTTCCAGTGAACATTTCAATGAACCATGGTCTAATTCACTGCAGCATAGATTCGTAAACCACAACGAAAGTTAATTACAAATTAAACAAGGGAACTGTGTAATTTATCGTGTTAAAGTGCAGTTTTCTACGCATTTCTCTACTTTAGCAAATGTTGCAAACGAAATAAAACAATGTCAGTACTGTGACAACAACTGCAAGGAAAGAAACATGTATGCTCACAGCTGGCCTGATCTTATTTGCCAATTTTGAAAACTGCTATAAGTAAAATAAACAAAACGCAGAAATGTCAGTATGCTCAGCTGTTGTACACTCAAGCTCCAGAACGCTCACTGGTGTTTTGTCATTTACTTTCCTCGGTTCTTTGTGGAAATTCGTTCGGAGAGAATAGAAATTTGGCAGGAACTGCAGTTCATTGCGCAATATTAACATTACCCGGTACGATAGTTCGCTCAATATACTGAACTCTGCTCAGAATCACGCTTACAAAGAAAAATGTAAAAGGTAAAGAGAAAGTTTTGTGTTCTGTTCCAATCGGACCGGTCGGCCGTTGTGGCCGAGCGGTTCTAGGCGCTACAGTCTGGAACCGCGTGACCGCTACGGTCGCAGGTTCGAATCCTGCCTCGGGCATGGATGTGTGTGATGTCCTTAGGTTAGTTAGGTTTAAGTTCCAGGGGACTGATGACCTTCGATGTTAAGTCCTATAGTGCTCAGAGCCAATTGAACCAGTTTTTTAACCCAATCGAACCCGACCGACAGCCGTGTCACCCTCTGCCTATGGTGTCACTATATGTCGTATTGTGGAGTATATGGTCTGCACGCCGCTCTCCCGTCGAAATCTCCTTTCACTCCGGCGCCTCCCCCCCCCCCCCTTATAGTCCTCTCGTTCGCTCACCTTTAGCTACCTGGCTTCTGTGCCTTTCATATTGTTTGGTAGAACATAATAGTTCACCTCGGAAATTGAAGTAATTAACTAACGTAAATATCTCGATTTTTCTACTTAATTGTGAATTAAATAATAGTAAGGAACCATTTCGTGGAACTGAAAAAGAAAAGTAATAATTCTGTAAGGTCCCTTTTAATTGTATATTTTTCCATCTTTAAAATGTAAAGTAGTTCTTCCTTCTCCGAAATTCTTCATGTCTCTCTACCTTCCAAAAATGAAATGTACTTTCCTTTATAAATGCAAAGCAACATGATATTTTTCCTAATTCCAATAGCTTGTCATCTATAGAAGCTGAGCTTCTTCTTTCTTTGTCAGGAAAATCAGAGAAATAAATCAAGTAAATTTATTCTCCTTCGTTGTAGCACATTTTCTTTGGACTACCTGCAGCCAACTTCGGTATCGTAAGGTGCGTTTAAAATATAAGCAACATAATGAATAAAAATATTAACCCTAAATACAAAGTAAAAGGAAAGTATTCAGCAATCTATGCACTGGTTTTACTACATTAGATGGAGGGATACCATGCCTTTGCGCAACTTACAAAATTATTTTGATGATATCATTTGTTATGGAGTTGATGGTCTAATATGTTCAGGTTGAACTTAAACTCCGTTAACCCCGTATTTCTGACGTTATCACAGGGTGTACGAATTGTCCCGATAGCCAGATTACCATTTTCTTCTTTATTTTTCTTTGTTTTTTGTGGTTGGGGGGGAGGATCGCTTTTGGTCTGCTGTCACCGTTTTTATCTTGAGGTATTGCGGTGCCGTCTGCATTAGTGATGCCAGTTTTTGTTAAATCCATTACCAGATTTCACGTGCGTGGTTACAAGTAAACCGTTGTATAAGCGTATTCTCTTTATTAAAACTGTCACAATTAGGTGAAGTTGCAAGATGGATAGAGTACAACTTTGTACCATTCTGTTCTGACATTTGACGTAAGCGCTCTGTTTTGAATGTTCTTCCACACCCTAGGCCTACGGGTGCTTAGTGTGCATTCTGTCAGGAAATGAACAAGTTTTAATATAGTCGTTACAAGTGTAATATCAATTAAATGAAACAACAAGTTTACTGTTACCAGTCACTATTTATCTCAGCGACGTATTTCAAAGGTTTAAATCTCCATCATCAGGTGGATTTACATTTGTTGGTATGACATGTGTGTGTGTGTGTGTGTGTGTGTGTGTTGTATTACGATTTTCTTTTTTGGAGGAACTTATGGCGCGCACACACACACCTTAATATTTACCATAAATATTTAGTTATGTTGCCATGACATTCCCCAAATGTACAAGAGATTGACCTCATTTACAAATATAGCATCACACCAACAGCTTGTAACTTCTGTCAGCTGGAAACTATATGTACATCAACTAATGGCACGAATTGTACATCCATCTGCATATTTTAAAGCATTAACCAACGTATTACCCAAACCTTTAGGCAGTTATTACAAGTAACAGATATAATCTTAAGAACCCCCCGCTTTGGAAAGTTTGCGCTCATCCAATCACTCCTTCCATCCCCTCTCTTCCTCTCACTTTCTCTTTCTCTTCCTCTCCCTCAGCCTCCAGCCTTTCATTCATATCCGTGAATTCCAACCAAACTTGTTATTTATGTATGATTTTACCATTGTAGCCAACATAATTATTGTAATTAAAGTCTGCAACATGTCACCTGAGTATATAAACGAATATGAAGTTTAAGCTATTTTAACTTGACAAAATCGGATTTTATATACCACCTGAAATATTTATTCCAATGCATGTATTCAACACCTCAAGACAAAGGTCACCAAAATCCTTTAAAACTTATTCTGTAATAATGTTACGATATAGGCCTTTATTCTTTCTACTTTGTGATAATTTTCTCTTCTGCTATATGATCCTTTCACCTAATTGTTCCCAGACGCCGTATTTGTTTACAAAATATGACAGTATACATGTGATGTGTTATGACAGTGAAAGGAACCTGTGACCAATAGAGGTACTCTATTTTACTTATTTTATTTTTACCATTAGATATACGTTTAGGTTTTTGTCAAAAGACGTCCAAAAACATGTTCTCAAATAGTGTTTTGATTCTCCACTAGACAGTGGTATAAATTCCTCCAAAAAGTCGTAGCATAAAACACACACACATCTTACTAACAAACGTAAATCCACCTAAGGGGGGGGGGGGGGGGGGTAGGACGTCAAGCGGGCCGACTTGGAGCGGAGAGGCACCACAGGACATTTTAATTTCCACTGTCTATACTTTTACAAATAAATTCATAAAACTTCGTCAGCATGACCAGGAAAGATTCAAGCATCACACCATAGCAGTGGGAGTTCAAAAACACAACAAAATACATTTTTTTAAAATATGAAACTTCATCCATTTTTACTTACTGTTGGCTGCATTTGTTGCTAGAGGTACACTTTTCTTCATAAGTAAGAGAGATTCTCCGATGAATTTTGCACAGCATACAAACCATACTTACAGGTGTATGAAACTCTAGAATTTATTTACTTTATGAAAAAATAAATGAGCTGTTACATTTTAAACTTCATGTTAAAAAAACTCAAATTTTATAGTCAATTATCTCAATTTTTACCATAGTTTTTTTTATAGATTTGGAAAATTCTAGAGTTTTGTATTAAGGAGTATGTGTTTAGTAAGCAGTGCAAAATTAATCGAAGAATCTCTCTTACTTATGAAGAAAAGTGTACGTACAGCAACAAATGCAGCCAACAGTAAGTGAAAAAAATGATGAAATTTCACATGTAAAAAACATTTATGTTGTTATGCTTTTGAACTTCCACTGTTATGAGTGTGAGTTCTGAGTCCTTTCTGGTCATGCTGACAAAGTCTTAGCCGGCCGAAGTGGCCGTGCGGTTAAAGGCGCTGCAGTCTGGAACCGCAAGACCGCTACGGTCGCAGGTTCGAATCCTGCCTCGGGCATGGATGTTTGTGATGTCCTTAGGTTAGTTAGGTTTAACTAGTTCTAAGTTCTAGGGGACTAATAACCTCAGCAGTTGAGTCCCATAGTGCTCAGAGCCATTTGAACCATTTTTTTTTGACAAAGTCTTATGAATTTATTTGTAAAAGGACAGACGGTGGAAATTAAAATGTCCTGTGGTGCCTCTTCTGTTCCAAGTCGGCCCGTTTGACGTCCTACCCCCCTTAAACCTTTGAAACGCGTCGTGGGGATAAATAAACAGTGACTGGTAACAGTAAACTTGTCTCATTTGATGTCAGTAACAGTCACGGCAAAGTCTAACCTAAAATGTTCACGTACAACTGTAGTATGTGAAGAGCTGAAAATTGGCTAAGGGATGGATGTTAACGTTTAAAACCACCAGAAAGCTCTGCTCCCAGTGGTAGTGAAAGGGTTAAGTTTCGCGGTATACCTGTTTAAGACACCCGCCGCTGAATTGGTGGAGAGTGCACTGAAAGCTCGGGCTCCCTGTGTGTCGGCCGTCCCGGCAGCTCCGGTGTAGGAAGGGTGGCGGCCACGGCAGGCGCAGAGCGGAGCAGAGGATGGCTGGCGGCAGGCAGCGGCAGCCGCCGATCGATGTTGCCGCGGAGACGGCCGCCCGGAAACACAGCGCGGCGCCGCGCGCGGCCCAGGTGGGCGGCGGGCCACGCCGAGAGCCGAGCTGCACCAGGCGGACGCTCCCTATCTCGGCCCCGGCGGGAGACACAACCAATTACGCGCCAGCTCTCGCACAGACGGCCTCTGGCCAGCAGTACCCGGCATAGCGAGCGCCGCAGGTACGGAAGTCGCCGTGGACTTTGGCAAGGTGCGTTCCGTAACTATCGCGTCATAGGCAGCTTGCTAGAATGTGGCGAACGATGATCACGATCGAAAGAGCCTGAGATTTGCCGATAGGTCATATTTACAAGACTTTTTTTTAATTCTTTGTGTACCAATAAGGAATGCGTTACATATTATTTAGCAACCTTTCACTCCTTTTTGGGAAAACAAATTGTCAAAAAGTCAAATCTATTAAAGTTCTCCGGATTATTGAGCCGTAGTTCTATCTGTTGCATAACGCAGTATTTCGTCACCGTCTGCGTAGGACAGGAGGATGCAGGGGGGGGGGGGGGGGCGGGTGGCGTGATGGCAGCTTCCACGAAATGAGGACGAAACGTTCGATTATCCAACAGATCCCAGAAGACTACGATTAATAGCCCGGGGAATCACTCAGGCTACCCAGATTTTTTAGTATCTCTTCTTTAAATCACTCTGTTTTTTCCTACTTTCTCCTTTCCAGGTGTGCATTCGTCTTTCCATTCTACGCTACAACAAGTAGAGTGGACTGTTTAAGATCCAGCCCACAATAGCGTCGCGGCTACATAGCCAGATGATGGTGGGGTTAAGAGAGTTCCAATTTGAGCTAAAGCTGATGTGTTACTAGTTACAGCAGTTGCCTTATAACCAAGGGATATCTCCCTGAAAGTCTTGGTCGAAAACAGATATTGCAGTGGTTTTAAATTATATCTAGAACAATATTCGCTATGTTAGGTATGTGTACATATGCATATAGGTGTGTTGTGTTTCAGAGAGGGAGAGAGAGAGAGAGAGAGAGGGGGGGGGGGAGAGAGAGAGAGAGAGAGAGAGAGTGTGTGTGACTGAGTGAGTGTATGTGCATCAGTGTCAGTCCATCATGAATGTTGTCAGGTAGGATTTGTAGAGCTTAGTTTCCAGAACATATGTAAGAAACTGTAGATGCCTTCCCCTTTTTGAAGGGATATAACATATTATAAAAAATTATAGGATGTTGCCTCTTGGAGAAATGAAAGGCTTGCATATGAGAGAGACTTTCGCGAAAAAGAATTAACCATTTTTCTATCATTCCGATGTATGTGTCACACAGTAAGTTACCAGAGAACCAGTGGAATTTGCTGTATATTATTGCAACGTATCAATGTTCCACTGGTAAAAGGAAGCCTGCTGCCTGTTTGCAGAATTCTTATATTTCCATATTGCACCTGCAAGTTGCGCTGTCTTCAAGTTTCATTGTTAACATTCTGCTCCGTATTATCGGATCGAAAGAGTTCGCGCCTGCAGCTAGGCAACCGAATTAACACGTTTGAAAAGTGGGCCGCTGTTGCGCCTTTCGTGTCAATGAACTGCTCCTATATATTGAGGTTTCCCTCGTCACGAACGGTGCCTGAGCACCTGTATTGTGAGTTACAAACTTGGACAGACGCTATGTACGCTGACGTGTGTCTGTTTTCTGTATATCTTGTAGTCGCCCCGGAGGTACTTACGAATAACTCTTACCTGTGTTAGGAATACTTTTTTTTGGTACAGTTAGTTCTGACTATGAGATTAATTAGAGTCTTTCACTCTTGAAAAAATTGATAGTGAAAGAGTTTAATAGCAATTCCACATTCTTCGAGTACCAAATATTCCTCGGCCAATTGAAAATAAAAATTGTAAATTGCCAGAAAAGCTAGTCACCTCACTAAACTGTTTCCTACTTCTACTTTTGTCCCATCATGTGTGACGTTGATAGGACATTGTTAAAGTCAATATTTGATGTAAGTGAGGGAAAGCTTTTTCCAAAGTCTTGGTACGGAAAAAAGGGACGCTGATTTCGGCCGTTAGTCTGAAGAGTATCAGGTGTTTAGACAGCCTAGCGCCAAGGGTAGAGCACACAGAACGTGTCCGCTTTAGTCTGCACTATGTGGCCGTTTCTTGTCAACTGAGGGACGGTGCTTCTCCTTGGCTTGTGCAAGATAACGCCGAGGAGAGGGAAGGTGGGGGGGGGGGGGGGGGGCGGTGGTATGATGTTGGTGGTTACTTTAGATCACTGTCTCGAACTGGTAGCCAGAGCTGTATGGTGATAGAGTCGTTCAATGGACTAATTTGAACAGTGAAACTATTGCCGCCAGTATTTCGTTGTCGAAAAAGCAGTTGCTCATGATGTCTTGCTCGCTTCCGCTGGAAGTCGGTACAGAGCCGCAGCGATACGGAAACATCTTTTCTACATGAGATGGCCTAGCTTCGCCTTTCGTGATATCTTTCCATGCTGCATACTCGATCTTCTCTTTTCTTGTTCGACACTGATACTATATCCCTTTTACGTCACTGTCAACGGTAATGCCGTTGTCATCAAAACCGCAGGACTCAACCCATTCCAACAATAACGTAAAGAAGTCTAGTCTTCTTGTGCAAGTGAAGAAGTACGTACATTGTAGTCGCGTGAGATTAATTTTACCAACATAGGAACACCTCCTGAAAGCCTACTTCTCGCCTAACTTCCTACCGTCCACCCCCTTCTCGACCGCGTTAACACGGCTTCTCAGAGAGTTTGTGGCGTGTCGCAAAAGCCGTTAGGCGTCGACTTCACACTACAACACACCGCCGTCGGGGTGGTTGCCTGCTCAGCGCCTGCGACTACACGACGTTCTGCTCCGCCATTTGCAGTGTCACCAGAGGGCTTCCGCGTGCACCGCACCAAAGCGCAGAGGGAGTGTAAATCAGCAAGAGAGGTCGCTCCTGCCACGACCCCTTGCTGCATCCGTCAATGTCACGTGCAGCCAATCAGAAGGAAACGCATCTCCGCCCTGCTGGTATCTAGAACCGCGCCCCGCACGCCTCTCTCGCCTCCAAGAGACCTTGGCAACATGCTCGCGGGCCTGTTGGTATTAAGTCAGGCTCATTTGGCAAGACTATAGAAACTGTGAACTTCTACTGATCGTAGTTTGTGTCTTAGTCTGTTCCACTGTGCTCCGCCAAGAAGAGTGAAGACTTAAACATTTAGTAGTCAAACTAGTAGAGAGCGAACTCTGACTATAGAATCTTTCATTATGTTATTTCCTCAATCAAGACTTGTATTCCAAGTACTTCCGTTTAGGTGTGAACTTATTTTTGTTTTAGAAACTAGATACAACGATAGTTAGTTGTTTGTGACGGTCTACAAAGATCATTTGTGTTGAACTCATTGTGTTCTTAAATATAGAGGATGAACTACATGCTCGTGTGTTTCTTGTGGAAGTGTTCAAAGTCCATGATACTTAAATTTGTGGCTGTAAAAAGTCGCATTTCAGCTGCTTGAACTTTACTTCTGTTTTTAGGCGTTTGCTTCCACAGAAGGCCCCATGGTAAAGCCAAGGTTCTCTAAAGCTACATTTGTGTGTCCTCCTTGGCTATATTTTTCAGTGTTTTCCTAATTGCTTCGCACACTGTGTCCTACGTCAGAGGACAGGGAGAACTCCTGCAGGCGCAGTGAAGCCAATTTCCCAGGGGAAGTCAACCCCGAAAACAAATCCTGTTGGCTCACAGGCAGCCAAACGACTCCTCTCCACCTTCCCCGCTTCTCCTCCCCTATCCCCCTGTGCGCCCCTCCAACAGCTACTGGGCTTACCGTGCGCAGCGCCCGTAACGACGTTACCAGAACTTATAAGCTCCTAAAGAGGGAACAATAGTATAAAGATCTTTAATTCTACAAAATAAAAAACTCAAACTAGGAACTTCTTAAAAATCTAAACAGCGATTCAATAAAGTCAAATCAGCACGTCATCGTCACAGAAAACGAGATAGCTCACCAGTTGCCACTGAAAGGCAATCTCTACATCTGCATATTTATTCTGCAAGTCACGGTACAGTGCATGGTGGAAGGTAGTTCGAATCAGTATATTGATTTCTCTGACCTGTTTCACTTGCGGATTGAACGAGACAGAAATGACTGTCTGTGCACCACGTTACGTAGCTTTACATCTCTTATTATCAGGGAAGATTTCAAAAGAACCAAACAGAACAAGAAATGTGAGGAACGACGAGCTTGAAGTCAGTAATCCAAGTACCCCAGTCACTCTACTTGATATGGAAAGGGAGAGCCAAGATGGTGCGTGGGGAGAATGTTGGTAAACCTCTGTAATGCTTCTGTAATTTTCCCGTCGTGGTCGTTTCACGAGAAGCAATTTCCTCTGTATTATACGACTCTTTTAGGAACGCATTCTCCAGGAATTTCTACAGTAAACTATACATCATGCACAACTCCTCTTCTGTTGCGTCTGCCAGTGAAATTTGTTCATTATGTCCGTGACTCTTTCGCACTAAACGCACTGGACGATCCCGCAACGATATGTGTCGTTCTTCGTTCCATCTTCGCTATATCTTTCAACCTGATGACGGTGCCACAATGATGATCTACCAGAATCGATCAAACAAGTGTTTTGTATGCCATTTCTTCCGTAAATGCACTGAATTTCCTTAAGGTTCTTCGAATGAGACTCATCCTGATATCTAATTTTCCAACTTTTAGTTTTATATGATCACTGTAACGTAGATCGCTGGAGGCAGGTAATTGTAGGAATGATAAGTAGTTATTGTTTCCAGTGATTTAATACGCAGTACATTGTATTACTTTACAAATGGTTCAAATGGCTCTGAACACTATGGGACTTAACATCTGAGGTCATCAGTCCCCTATAACTTAGAACTACTTAAAAACCTAACTAACCTAAGGACATCACACACATCCATGCCCGAGGCAGGATTCGAACCTGCGACCGTAGCGGTCGCGCGGTTCCAGACTGAAGCGCCTTTAACCGCGTGGCCACACTGGCCGGCTATTATTACTTTACAGTCAGGATGAACTACAAGTCTGCTATAGTTTTTGGTGGTGCTGCCTTTCTTTAACAAGAGCGTATATTCTAACATGTTTGGTTCAATTGGTTCAAATGACTCTGAGCGCTATGGAACTTAACATCTATGGTCATCAGTCCCCTAGAACTTAGTACTTAAACCTAACTAACCTAAGGACATCACACAACACCCAGCCATCACGAGGCAGAGAAAATCCCTGACCCCACCGGGAATCGAACCCGGGAACCCGGGCGTGGGAAGCGAGAACGCTACCTCACGACCACGAGCTGCGGGATAACATGTTTGGGTTCATGTTGGAACAGACCTATTAATGTAAGGATATTATAAAAAAAGAAGAAATTCCAGAAAGCTAAGAAATAAAAGAGATGGGATCTGAATAAACTGAAGGAACCAGAATTTGTTCAGAGTTTCAAAGAGAGCATTACCCAACTTCGGACTGAAACAGGTGAAATCAGGATAACAGAAGACGCACTGTTAGCTTGGAAAGGTGTAATAGGGCGGGCAGCAGAGTATTACACAAATAAAAAGACAAAGTCTTGTAGAAATCCCTGGTTACTCAGGAGACACTTGCTTTAACTTTCGAAAACAGAGAATATACACACATCAAAAATAGTTTTGCATCACCTCGGTTCCGAGAGTTCCGCAACCTGTACAGAAAATTGGAGTGGAGATTTACCCTAGGCATATGCGATAGGGTTCATGTCTGGAGAACATGCTGGCCACTCTAGTCGAGCGATGTCGTTATCCTGAAAGAAGTCATTCACAAGATGTGCACGATGGGGGCGCGAATTGTCTTCCATGAAGACGTATGCCTCGCCAATATGCTGCCGATATGGTTGCACTATCTGTCGGAGGATGGCATTCACGTATCGTACAGCCGTTACGGCGCCTTCCATGACCACCAGCGGCATTCGTCGACCCCACATAATGCCACCCCAAAACAGCAGGGAACCTCCACCTTGCTGCACTCGCTGGACAGTGTGTCTAAGGCGTTCAGCCTGACCGGGTTGCCTCCAAACACGTCTCCGACGATTGTCTGATTGAAGGCATATGCGACATTCATCGCTGAAGAGAACGTGATGCCAATCCTGAGCGGTCCATTCGGCATGTTGTTGGGCCCAACTCTACCGCGCTGCATGGTGTCGTTGTTGCAAAGCTGGACCTCGCCATAGACGTCGGGAGTGAATTCGCACATCATGTAGCCTATTAAGCACAGTTTGAGTCGTAACACTACGTCCTGGTACTATACGAAAAGCACTATTCAACATGGTGACGTTGCTGTCAGGGTTCCTCCGAGCCATAATCCGTAGGTAGCGGTCATCCACTGCAGTAGTAGCCTCTGGGTGGCCTGCGCGAGGCATGTCATCGTCAGTTCCTGTCTCTCTGTATCTCCTCAATGTGCGTACAACATCGCTTTGGTTCACTCCGAGACGCCTGGACACTTCCCTTGTTGAGAGCCCTTCCTGGTACAAAGTAACAATGCGGACGCGAATGGTTCAAATGGCTCTGAGCACTATGCGACTTAACTTCTGAGGTCATCAGTCGCCTAGAACTTAGAACTAATTAAACCTAACTAACCTAAGGGTATCACACACATCCATGCCCGAGGCAGGATTCGAACCTGCGACCGTAGCGGTCGGTCGGCTCCAGACTGTAACGCCCAGAACCGCACGGCCACTCCGGCCGGCTAATGCGGACGCGATCGAACCGTGGTATTGACCATCTAGGCATTGCTAAAGTACAGACAACACGAGCCATGTACCTCCTTCCTGGTGGAATAACTGGAACTGATCGGCTGTCGGGCCCCCTCCGTCTAATAGGCGCTATTCATGCATGGTTGTTTACATCTTTGGGTGGGTTTAGTGGCATCAAAAAATGGTTCAAATGGCTCTGAGCACTATGGGACTCAACTTCTGAGGTCATTAGTCCTCTAGAACTTAGAACTAGTTAAACCTAAGGACATCACAAACATCCATTCCCGAGGCAGGATTCGAACCTGCGACCGTAGCGGTCTTGCGGTTCCAGACTGCAGCGCCTTTAACCGCACGGCCACTTCGGCCGGCTTAGTGACATCTCTGAACAGTCAAAGGTTCTGTGTCAGTGATACAATATCCACAGTCAACATCTATCTTGAGAAGTTCTGGGAGCCAGGGTGATGGAAACCTTTTTTTGAGGTGTGTAAAAATGTAGCGAATGAAGCAGGTGAACACAGAAGTCTAAAAAATGAGGTTGACAGAAGGTGCAAAATCGCTAAGCATGATTGGCTAAAGAACAAATCAAGCCGGTAGAAGCATGCATAACTAGGGCAAAGATAGGTACCACCTTTAGGAAAGTTAACGAGATTTTCGTTGAAAAGGCAAGGAGCTGTATGAATATCAAGAGCTGAGTGTCAAGCCAGTACTAAGCAAAGAAATGAAAGTTAAAAGATGGAAGAATTACCTAGTAGGTCTACGAAAGTGGAATAAAGGTAGTACCATAGTAAGGGAAGAGGAAGTACATGGAGCTGAGCTGGGAGATATGACACTGTCAGAAGAATGTGACAGAGTACTGAGTGACTTTCTCCCAAAGTTATTGATATCCTTGGGCGTTCAGCGTGGCAAAACAAACATCTGCTTTACAAGATATATGAGAAATACCCTCAGACTTCAACAATGTAATAAATCTAAAGGAAACAGGTGCTGACAAATGTCCATATATCCGACCTATGACTTTAATAAATCTTGGATGCAATACACTCACACGAATTATTTACGGAAGAATGGAAAGAATGATAAAAGGCGAAATCGGGGAAGCTCACTTTGGGATCTGGAGAGATGTAGAAACACGAGAGAATACTGGCTCTAACGAATTATCGTTTGAGGCAGCTCAAGGAAAAATAAATCTATGTTTGTTTATAGCATTTATTAATTTAGAGAAAGCTCTTCACAATGCTGACTAGAATATACTCCTTGAAATAATAACGGTTCAGGTTTATTCACCCCATTCACTGTTACGAGGCGCATTCAATAAATACTGCGACATTTTTTCCTTGAAAGCAGGTTTCTTTTATTCAGAATTCCAATACACCACATTATTCCACACTATTCAGTAATTTGAGATCTATAGTGTTAAAGAAAGCGCCAAGAATAATATAATTCCAGGCATTAGCTCTCACAACGAATAACGCAGTGGCCGACGGCCTTCTTTTAACGACTCAGAGCACCGGAAATTGCGTAGAGTTGTCAGTGCTAACAGATAAGCAACTCTGTGTGAAAAACCACAGAAATCAACGTTTCCGTTTGACTACGAAACCCTATTTTTCAACATAATCTGCGTTCAATGCGACAACCCCGCGCCACCTTACTGGGAAGGTGTGTGTGCCCACAACGTACCATTCTTCTGGTCGATGTTGGAGCAAACGTCTTGCTGAATCAATAACATCCCTATCATCCATGTATTACTTCCCGTGAAGTGTATCCTTCATAGGGCCAAACAGACAGGAGTCGGAAGATGCAAGACCGGGCTTAGGGTGGATGAGAAAGAACAGTTGCTGTGAGCTCCTCTCGGGTATGTCAGAACTGTCAACAGAGATATCCAGTTGTGCAGCGAAGTGTTTGATTGTGATCCGTCGGTCACCTCGAGTGAGAGTGTCCATACGTTCCAACATTGCAGGAGTCACAGGTGTGCCGGCCGGCCGGCACGCGGGTGATAGGACAGGTTCGCGCGACTCTCTTGCGATGATGACAGACGCCTCGTTCAAACCTCACCGAGTTTTCGTTCACGGCCAGGTCTCGTAGACATTCTGCAAGCATCTATGAATGTCTGCAATGTTCTGATTTTCCGCCAAAAGAGTGACTGCTCTCTGCTTGGAACGCACCTACGTTACAGATGCCATTTTGTAGGGTAGGTACAGCAAATGGTTCAAATGGCTCTGAGCACTATGGAACTTAACATATGAGGTCATCAGTCCCCTAGAACTTAGAACTACTTAAACCTAACCAACCTAAGGACAGCACACACATCCATGCCCGAGGCAGGATTCGAACCTGCGACAGTAGCGGTCGCGCGGTTTCAGACTGTAGCGCCTAGAACCGCTCGGCCACCCTGGCCGGCGTAGGTACAGCGCTGCCACCAATCGGAACTTCGTGTATCTTTATGGGCTGAATTGGGAATGTTCCACTATGTCCCATAATAAATTCCGCATTATTTTTTTTTTCAATCGGAACTGGGCGACAAACCAAAAATGTGTCGCATTACCTCGTATGAGGCGGTAGTGAATCGAATTTGGAAAAAAATTTATGGCACAATTATACTAAAAGAGGGTATCTGTTCCTAGTAAATATCCTGAGTAATAAATAAACCATCAATTAGGTAAGCGAGGGACTGTAAGGGGGGGAGGGAGTAAAAATTGTAGGAGGAGTCCAAGACATAAACGCAATAAGCGAGTAATAATGGAAGTGGTTTGCAGTAGTTATTCGGAGATGAAAAACCTTAAACCAAATAGAGTGGCATGAAGAGCTGTACGAAACCAGTCTTCGAACTGAAGACCAAAGTTAGGCAGTCCGTTCAGAGATAAAGTGAAATGTGCTCTCGTGTAACAAGCAAGAAACGTGTTATTCCACTTCGCTCATTGTTGCATAATTGGATCGTCTTCGACGTACTTTGTTTACAAAACATAGCAGACATATGACAGGGAAAGAAAAATGATCATTCTAGCAGATAAAACAGACTTCAAGACGAATATAATAATTACAGTCCCAAAGGAAACAGGAGTTGATAGATGTGAAAATTACCGAACTATCAGTTTAACAACTCACAACTGCAAAATACTAACGCGAATTCTTTACAGACGAATGGAAAAACTAGTAGAAGCCGACCTCGGGGAAGATCAGTTTGGATTCCGTAGAAATTGTAACACGTGAGGTAATACTGACCTTACGAGTTATCTTAGAAGAAAGATTAAGGAAAGGCAAACCTACGTTTCTAGCATTTGTAGACTTAGAGAAAGCTTTTGACAAATTTTGACTGGAATACTCTCTTTCAAATTCTAAAGGTGGCAGGGGTAAAACACAGGGAGCGAAAGGCTATTTACAATTTGTACAGAAACCAGATGGCAGTCATAAGAGTCGAGGGACATTAAAGGGAAGCAGTGGTTGGGAAGGGAGTGAGACAGGGTTGTAGCCTGTCCCCGATGTTGTTCAATCAGTATATTGAGCAGTCAGTAACGGAAACAAAAGAAAAATTCGGAGTAGGTATTAAAATCCATGGAGAAGAAATAAAAACGTTGAGGTTCGCCGATGACATTGTAATTCTGTCAGAGACAGCAAAGGACTTGGAAGAGCAGTTGAAAGGAATGGACAGTGTCTTGAAGGGAGGATATAAGATGAACATCAACAAATGCAAAACTAGGTTAATGGAATGTAGTCGAATTAAGTCGTGTGATGCTGAGGGAATTACACTCCTGGAAATGGTAAAAAGAACACATTGACACCGGTGTGTCAGACCCACCATACTTGCTCCGGACACTGCGAGAGGGCTGTACAAGCAATGATCACACGCACGGCACAGCGGACACACCAGGACCCGCGGTGTTGGCCGTCGAATGGCGCTAGCTGCGCAGCATTTGTGCACCGCCGCCGTCAGTGTCAGCCAGTTTGCCGTGGCATACGGAACTCCATCGCAGTCTTTCACACTGGTAGCATGCCGCGACAGCGTGGACGTGAACCGTATGTGCAGTTGACGGACTTTGAGCGAGGGCGTATAGTGGGCATGCGGGAGGCCGGGTGGACGTACCGCCGAATTGCTCAACACGTGGGGCGTGAGGTCTCCACAGTACATCGATGTTGTCGCCAGTGGTCGGCGGAAGGTGCACGTGCCCGTCGACCTGGGACCGGACCGCAGCGACGCACGGGTGCACGCCAAGACCGTAGGATCCTACGCAGTGCCGTAGGGGACCGCACCGCCACTTCCCAGCAAATTAGGGACACTGTTGCTCCTGGGGTATCGGCGAGGACCATTCGCAACCGTCTCCATGAAGCTGGGCTACGGTCCCGCACACCGTTGGGCCGTCTTCCGCTCACGCCCCAACATCGTGCAGCCCGCCTCCAGTGGTGTCGTGACAGGCGTGAATGGAGGGACGAATGGAGACGTGTCGTCTTCAGCGATGAGAGTCGCTTCTGCCTTGGTGCCAATGATGGTCGTATGCGTGTTTGGCGCCGTGCAGGTGAGCGCCACAATCAGGACTGCATACGACCGAGGCACACAGGGCCAACACCCGGCATCATGGTGTGGGGAGCGATCTCCTACACTGGCCGTACACCACTGGTGATCGTCGAGGGGACACTGAATAGTGCACGGTACATCCAAACCGTCATCGAACCCATCGTTCTACCATTCCTAGACCGGCAAGGGAACTTGGTGTTCCAACAGGACAATGCACGTCCGCATGTATCCCGTGCCACCCAACGTGCTCTAGAAGGTGTAAGTCAACTACCCTGGCCAGCACGATCTCCGGATCTGTCCCCCATTGAGCATGTTTGGGACTGGATGAAGCGTCGTCTCACGCGGTCTGCACGTCCAGCACGAACGCTGGTCCAACTGAGGCGCCAGGTGGAAATGGCATGGCAAGCCGTTCCACAGGACTACATCCAGCATCTCTACGATCGTCTCCATGGGAGAATAGCAGCCTGCATTGCTGCGAAAGGTGGATATACACTGTACTAGTGCCGACATTGTGCATGCTCTGTTGCCTGTGTCTATGTGCCTGTGGTTCTGTCAGTGTGATCATGTGATGTATCTGACCCCAGGAATGTGTCCAGTAAAGTTTCCCCTTCCTCGGACAATGAATTCACGGTGTTCTTATTTCAATTTCCAGGAGTGTAGATTAGAAAATGAGACACTTAAAGTAGTAAAGGAGTTTTGCTATTTGGGGAGCAAAATAACTGATGATGGCCGAAGTAGAGAGGATATAAAACGTAGACTGGCAATGGCAAGGAAAGCGTTTCTGAAGAAGAGAAATTTGTTAACATCGAGTATAGATTTAAGTGTCATGGAGTCGTTTCTGAAAGTATTTGTATAGAGCGTAGCCATGTATGGAAGTGAAACGTGGCCGAAAATAGTTTGGACAAGAAGACAATAGAAGCTTTCGAAATGTGGTGCTACAGAAGAATGCTGAAGTTTAGATGTGTAGATCAAATAACTAATGAGGAGGCATTGAACAGAATTGGGGAGGAGTTTGTGGCACAACTTGACAAGAAGAAGGGATCGGTTGGTAGGACATGTTATGAGGCATCAAGGGATCACCAGTTTAGTATTGGAGGGCAGCATGGAGGGTAAAAATCGTAGAGGGAGACCAAGAGATGAATACGCTAAGCAGATTCAGAAGGATGTAGGTTGCAGTAGGTATTGGGAGATGAAGAGGCTTACACAGGATAGGGTAGCATGGAAAGCTGCATCAAACCACTCTCTGGACTGAAGACCACAACAACAACAACAACAACAACAACAGCTGATAAGACAGTTCACGACGGGACAAACGTCAGCATTCTCGTCTGGGCAGGGGCCGTTGTCGGCCGCGACTGTACTGGGCACTGAGCAACGGCCGCAGCGCGGCGAGGCGCAGCTGAGCGGAGGCAGGCGTCCCCGTCTGGCGACCAGAATACCCCGGGAGGCCGGCGCGGAGCTGAGTCAACGGCAGCAGCCGCCAGCGGCCATTTGACTCACCTGAGCACCGGGGCAGCGCGCGGTGTAGGGTTGCCGTCGTGGCCGCCACCACTGGTCCGCCGCCAAACTCTCCTCCCGGGAATCCCGCTTCCTGACCACCGACAAACACTTGCCGTGGGGCGCACAGGCTGCTCGTAACCTTCAGCCGTGACTTCTCCGCGTAAGTTCAACACAGATCCAGCGATCACTGTGTCACACAGTGCTGCAACAACGCACCTTATATGTGTCTGCAGATTATCACTGATAATAAACCCTTTTGAACTGTTAGCCTGCACCACATTCCCGTACAAAAATCTAATTCTGCACGACAGGCATAAACAGACTTTGAATGCGGGATGGTAGTCGGGGCTTGAAGCATGGGATATTCCACTTCGAAAATTGCTAGGTAATTCAGTATTGCCAGCCGGAGTGGCCGTGCGGTTCTAGGCGCTCCAGTCTGGAACCGCGTGACCGCTACGGTCGCAGTTTCGAATCCTGCCTCGGGCATGGATGTGTGTGATGTCTGTAGGTTAGTTAGGTTTAAGTAGTTATAAGTTCTAGGGGACTGATGACCACAGCAGTTAAGTCCCATAGTGCTCAGAGCCATTTTGAACCAATTCAGTATTTCGAGATTCACAGTGTCAAAGAGTGTGCCGAGAATACCAAATTCCGGGCAGTACATCTCACCACGAACAACGCAGTGGCCGACGGTCTTCACTTAACGACTCAGAGCAGTGGCGATTGCGTAGAGTTGTCAGTGCTATAAGATAAGCAACTCTGTATGAAAACCGAGCGAGGTGGCGCAGTGGTTAGCTCACTGGACTCGCATTCGGGAGGACGACGGTTCAATCCCGCGTCCGGACATCCTGATTTAGGTTTTCCGTGATTTCCCTAAATCGCTTCAGGCAAATGCCGGGATGGTTCCTTTGAAAGGGCGCGGCCGATTTCCTTCCCCATCCTTCCCTCACCCGAGCTTGCGCTCCGTCTCTAATGACCTCGTTGTCGACGGGACGTTAAACACTAATCTCCTCCTCCTCCTCTGTATGAAAAACCACAGAAATCAACGTTTACGATAGGATGTTGCGGCGAAATTTGACGTAAATGGGATATGAGAACAGACGACCAACGCGAATGCCTTTGCTAACAGCACGACGTCGCCTGCAGCACCTCTTCTGGGATCGTGACCGTATTGGTTGGATCATAGACGACCGGAAAACCGTGGACTTGTCAGATGAGTCACGATTTCAGTTGGTAAGACCTAATGGTTTGGTTCGAATGTGGCTCAGATCCCACGAAGTCATTGACCCAAGTTCTCAACAGGACACTGTACAAGCTGGTGGTAGCTCCATAACGGTGGGGGCTGTGTTTACATGGCATGGACTGGATCCTCTGGTCAAACTGAACCTATCATTGGAAATGTTCTGAGAGCATCTGCAGTAATTCTTGGACTTCATGTTCCCATGACAATGTGTCACGTCACCGGACAATTGTTCGCAGTTGATTCGAAAAAATTCTGGGCAATTCGAGAGAATGATTTGGTCAGCCAGATCACCCGACACGAATCCGAATCCAACACTTATGGGACATAATCGAGAGGCCAGTTCGTGCACAAAATACTGCACCAGAAACACTTTCGCAATTATGGATGGCTATAAAGGCAACACGGATCAATAATTCTACAGGAGACTTCCAAAAACTTGTTGAGTCCATGCCACGTCGAGTTGGTGCACGACGCCGGGCGAAAGGAAGTCTTACACGGTATTAGGAGTTATGCCACGACATTTCCCACCTCAGTGCAGTTCGAACAACAGCAGACAGGAGATCTAACGGCCGAATTTTCAGATCGGCTGTGTCGCGCCTTTCCGCGTCAATCACGTCAGCGACTTCCGTGCACTGCACGCACGTATTAACACCTGCCGCGTTACGAACGCTTCCCGTGTTGAGCACCAGTATTGTGAGTTAAGAACTTATAGAGATGATATATCCTTTGCTATGGGTCTGTTAGTCTAAGTCTTGTAATTTGCACGCAGTCGTCTTCCGAAACGCTGGAGGTACTTTGAACAATCCTATATAAAGGGCTAACTAATCATTACTTCGTGAGAAAAGCTGTAGAGTTAAACTCAGTAGAGAGGCATGTAACGTACTCTTGAGAATGTACGCCGGCAACTCTTCTTTACATAACTTTCAAATAGAGCACATGGTGATTTCTTCCACGGCATCTCTTTCGAAAGCAATCGCATTACTGCGATTTTTTCACCAATGTCGGGCCAATGACTTTGTTGTGGCGTAACAAGCTAGTCACGCCACACTGAGGAGGAAGCCGAAAGGCACGCGCTAAGCTACAGCAGGATGGCTTGAAGTCTGGAACAGGATAAGTTATGACTGCTATAAAGAAAATACGTAGCTTTGGAATATACTTAACTTTTAATGCTTCCTTTGGTACATCTCTCTTGACTATACAAATGAGACTCGTAAGATACATGCACTGTTACAATTGGCGCCTTGCTAAGTCGTAGCCATTAACTTAGCTGGAGGCTATTCTAACTGTCTCTCGGCAAATGAGAGCAAAGGCTTCGTCAGTATAGTCGCTAGCAACGTCGTCGTACAACTGGGGCGAGTTCTCGTACGTCTCTCGAGACCTGCCTTGTGGTGGCGCTCGGTCTGCGATCTGACAGTGGCGACACGCGGGTCCGACATGTACTAATGGACCGCGGCCGATTTAAGCTACCACTTAGCAAGTGTGGTGTCTGGACGTGACACCACAGACTTTACATCGTAGCAAACCTCCCTTTGTAGATATATGTAGCATGCTAGTGTTTGACATTCTCCCCTCGCAACAGCGGCCACATTGGTGAGAGGTGATGCCTTGCAGTTCCGAAAACGCTCTACATTGGCAACAGTGACTCACCTACAAGGAGGCGCCCGCCTCTGCACTCGGGGCGCGCCCGGTGGTTTGTTTTCCTGCCTTTCCCGGCGCCTTCGCGGGAATCTGCTCGTGATGAGCGTCGAGTGCGTCTGGCTCGACGCCAGTGTTTCCCCGGCGGCGGCGTCGACACGGGCTGACCCTGGCCTCGGGATTCGCGCGCAGAACGACGCTCGCTTTCAGCGCCATTGGCCGCGCGCTTACGTATTCGGGGGCGAGTTATCGGCGGTTCCAGAGGTGGGGCAGGCGCTGCTGCGGGGTGTTTATCGCCGGAGAGGGCCCTGGCGTGAGTCAGCGGGCGGGCAGGTAAACAGCGCCGGCGTCCAGCAACAAACAGGCGCCGCCCTCCACGTAACACCGACGCCGCGGCTGTTTCTTCTCCAAGCGGCGCCGTGCGTCACTGCCCGCTGTCTGCGCCGTGGCTGCTCCTCTTCATAGGTCTCCGCGGAAGTGGCCTTGGCCGAGCTGACCCGTGCTTATACTATGGCTGTGCCCGAATATAGCCTCCGGGAACATGGACTTTAGATGCCGGCAGTGAAATTTTGGAAATCAAGTTTTCAAAACACTAAACGTTGGGAAAATTCACAACACTTGCGGACGAAAGTAACTTTAACGTATATCTCCAGATTGAAGCTACGAATCAGAATTGGTGCTAAGACCGGGATTCGAACTGAGGTCTCCTGCTCAATAAGGAGGTGCACTAAGCACTACGCCACCCTAGCCCAGTGGCTGTTCACAGTGGCAAGGACTACTCTGCTACGCCCCCTCCTCAGTCCAAATTCCCAGTCACGCTCCAGTCAACTTGGTATCCCCCACCCCTTAACTTGAACAGCATTGCATCGGCTCTCTAATTGTATTAGAAAAGCATCCCAGCAGCCAACGAAACCGAGGATCTTGCCTGAAACCTAGGCATAGGTCTTTAATCAAATAAAACTACATGGTTCCAGAGACAGTCTCAAGCTTGAAACATCTACACTGAAGAGCCAAAGAAACTGATACACCTGCCTAATATCGTATAGGAGCCCCGCGAGTATGCAGAAGTGCCGCAACACGACGCGCCATGGACTCAACAAATGTTTGAAGTAGTGCTGGAGAGAACTGACCCCATGAATCCTGCAGGGATGTTCATAAATCCGTAAGAGTACGAGGGGGTGGAGATCTCTTCTGAACAGCACGTTGCAAGGGATCTCCATTATGTTCAATAATGTTTATGTCTGGGGTGTTTGGTGGCCATCGGAAGTGTTTAAACTCAGAAGAGTGTTCCTGGAGCCACTGCGTAGCACTTCTGGACGTTTGAAGTGTCGCATTGTCCTGCTGGAATTGCCCAATTCCGTCGGAATGCACAATGGACAAGAATGGATGCAGGTGATCAGACAGGATGCTTACGTACGTGTCACCTGTCGGAGTCATATATAGACATATCAGGGGTCCCATACCACTCAAATTGTACGCCTCCCCCCCCCCCCCAATTACAGAGCCTCCACCAGTTCCAACAGTTCCCTCCTGACATGCAGGGTCTGTGGATTCATGAGGTTGTCTCCATACCCGAACACATTTGAAACGAGACTCATAAGACCAGGAGACATGTTTCCAGTCATTAACAGTCTAATGTATGTGTTGACGGGTCCAGGCGCGGCATAAGGCTTTGTGTCGTGCAGTCATCAAGGGCACACGTGTTGGCTTTCTGTTCCAAAAGCCCATATCGATGATGTTTTGCTGAATGGTTCAAATGCTGACATTTGTTGATGGCCCAGTACTGAAATCCGTAGCAATTGTCACATTCAACGATTCTCTTCAGTCATCTTTGGTTCCGTTTGTGAGCGTGGGGTTGATCTAAGATTCTGTTATTCTGCGCAATGGATTAATCTGAGATGTACCCTTTACCCTGTGGCTCCTGCAAGATGCAATTTCCACCCCCACACTACTACAGAATTCAGACAGACGCTTCTGACGTTCTAAAGAGAAATGCCTGAAAAACTTTTAGCAATAAATATCTTCTGGAGTCGTCCGCTGTAAGGAAATGACACAAAAATTCACAAAATTTCTTATGTAACTAGTGGGACACTTGGGTACTGGAGTAATGCTAGTTAGTGTAAGAAAAACATGAAACTAACGAAAGTTATTATTTATTTTGCAAAAATTCTGAGAAATCACAATGGCACTTTTAGTTATGAATTGAACAAGTTATATCCTGGTTCTTTTCGGAATGTGAAGTTACATCTCAAGGATAGGATTCGCTAATGAAATTTCTATACAAAGTTTAAGATTGTTGTTGACTTGACAGAGTGGCTGAGAGGCGCTCCCACTCACCTTGAATAATTATCCTTTAGAATGTTGCTAGGTACGGTCAAGGCTGTCGTGTGTGAAATGCAGTGAAGTGCACTGTTGTGGAGGAAATATGGGGCTCGCAATAGCTGTAGTGCACAATACCGTAAGCTGCGATGACTGCTGTCTGCGCCGCTCGCTGCTGACAAATAAGATAACTCGCGTTCTATCTGGATTGACCTTCGCCAACCAAACTCTCACTATGCCTTCATGAAGTCAAGGATTCCTATTCGCCCCTAGTCAAACTATTGGCGTGGTACACCGGTCAGATAACCAGTCCACCACGATGCCACTCAAAAATTCGCTCGCAGGCGTTTAACTACAACTCTGTCCATTCACACCACACAATAAGTGTGTCGGCCAACACAGTGAACAGTGCTTAATCTCAAGGACTCAATATAGAGAGTCGCCCTTCGATTCGCTCTCGACTGAGGTGCTCTCCCAGTGAAGTACTGAGGAGAGACTTGTTCCTCGCTCCAAGAGCGACAGCGGAACAGCGCCTCTCCACGCCAGACGTGAAGGGGTATATCTTTCGGTCTCTTCCATTACTCCTTCAGCTGAAGGCGTCAGAAATATCGTCTGCCAATCAGCATTGCTCTTCTAAAACAGGAGAATGACGTTTCGTTTAAGGCGACCAATCTGGAAATCTGTAGTATCGGCGTTTGGCGTTTGCTGTCTCCCTGTGAAAATCTCTGAAACTGCGTGCTATGTGTAAAGAATGCGTAGGCTGGCCGCTCCCACACAATGTAGCAGAATTTGCTTTTAAGCCAAACACGGGGTCATTCCTCCTTTCCCTCGGGCGAACGCTGTCCACTCCACGGGCGGCCACCGGCCGACATAGATGGGTAGGGACTGGCCTCCTGACGTGCAGTTGCCTCTCCCGAACTAAAAGCTCCTGTGACCGTCGTGTCTGGAATGTATGTGTGTACGCCAGCCTCGAGTATTTCAACCACGGTGCGCACTTGCGATTTATTAGTTATTTGCATATCGTTTAAATGAATTAATACAACATTGACTTCATCTTATCGAGTTTGGGTTCGAATGAAGCGTCTTGATGTGCGGAATATGATTGTGAGGGCGGAATATGTAAGCAATGAAGGTCGGGAGACCACGACGTCTTACACGTTCTTGCAGGATCTTTTTCGGGCCACAGCGATGTCGGAGACTTGATGTTTTACAGGATCCCTGATAATAATAATAATAATAATAATAATAATAATAATAATGGCGTGTGACGAGGGCCTCCCGTTGGGTAGACCGCTCGCCTGGTGCAAGTCTTTCGATTTGACGCCACTTCGGTGACTTGCGCGTCGATGGGGATGAAATGATGATGATTAGGACAACACAACACCCAGTCCCTGAGCGGATAAAATCTCCAACCCAGCCGGGAATCGAACCCGGGCCATTAGGATTAACAGTCTGTCGCGCTGACCACCCTGCCACCGGGGGCGGACAGGATCCCTCATATTCGTAGTGCACTCGTGAAATGCTCGTACGGGAAAACCTCCACTTCATCGCTACCTCGGAGATGCTGTGTCCCATCGCTCGTGCGCCGACTCTACCACCACGTTCAAACTCACTTAAATCTTGATAACCTTCCATTGTAGCAGCAGTAACTGATCTAAAACTGCGCCAGACACTTTTTGTCTTATATACCGAGACAAAATGTTGCATGTGGGTACTGACCTCGAATTCTCTGAAAACGGTACACTTACCCCTCAAGATTAGTGTGACGCTGTAGTCCTTCACCTTGTGCATCCTTTGAGAGGCGCATTCAGCCCTAATTTCATTTCTGTGAATGACAGTACGCTACCGCACCGAACATCGCAGGTGGAAGACATCTTGGAACAAGAGGATGTTTGGTGAATAGAGCGGCCTGACCATTCACCTAACTTAAATTCCAACTATTACGTGTCGGATTAGATGAGGAGACGTACTGGAGCCCGTCTACGCGTACGAATGTCCATCCAGCAACTGCGCTGGTGAAGGAATTGAACGGCGTACCATAACAACGCCGTACCAAGATTTTCCCAGCATGGGAACATGTTTCATAACATGCAATGCCATTCTTGGCGATCACACACCCTATTAAGAACTATATCTCGCCTTTTCTAATGCCCAGGGAAATATCAAAAATTGTGCTGACCTCCATGAAATTGTTCTTCCTGAGTAAAAGTGTCATTTCTGTTCGCCTCATTGTGTTATGCACAATACTGTAGCAGTTATTTATACATAAGGCCCAAAGTTCATCAAACTATGCCACTTGGCAGTGACACATTCTGCGAAAAGTACTTTGGTCTCAAGTTTTGCATACCAGTGTAAATACACCATTCAAAATTTTACCTATCGTGCGAACCACTAAAGTAAGAAGAATACTTGATTAAATTTGTAGGTCATTTAGGATGTGAGATTAACAACACACATCAAGTACACTCTGGCTAATCCGGCTGGGCATCGAGTCGAATTGAGCTTCGTTTACAGATACAAATACGTCATTCCACTGCTGCAACTCTCTATGCCAGAGTTCATCAATCGCATTGGATGGCGAATGGTGGCCTTCAGTCTCTCGGCAAACAGCGGTCAAATGCTGTCAGTGGTTGAGAGATACGGGGAATGTAATGGCCAGAGCAACAGTCGAGCACCCATACTGTAAAGGTAGGTTCAAAATGGTTCAGATGCGTCTAAGCACTATGGGACTCAACATCTGAGGTTATCAGTCAGAACTACTTAAACCTAAATAACTTAAGGACATCACACACACATCCATGACCGGGGCAGGATTCGAACCTGCGATCGCAGCAGCAGCGCCGTTCCGGACTGAAGCGCCTCGAACCGATAAAGGCAGGTCAGGGCGATGCAGGTACGAAGTGGTCTCGAGTTACCTTGTTGAACGATAACGACACGTCCGGCCGCTGTGGACGAGTGGTTCTAGGCGCTTCAGTCGGAACCGCACTGCTGCTACGGTCGCAGGTTCGAATCCTGCCTCGGTCATGGATGTGTGTGATGTCCTTAGGTTAGTTAGGTTTAAGTAGTTTGAAGACTAGAGGACTGATGACTTCAGATGTTTAGTCCCATAGTGCCTAGAGCCATTTTTAAGCATTCTTTTTTTTTTTTTGATAACGTCATGAAGACTTTGAAGGTAGGACACATCCTATCATGCAGGTTAGAGGCGATACCCCTGGCACTCACATACCAGCTCATAAGGTGTCGGACCATCTGACGACTAGAGATGCAAATTGGCAATTCATTCCGCTCGAAGCCCCCGCTTACGGATACAACTATTGTTCTGTCAGTGCGCATTTCTCTGCTGCCACTTAAAGGGAAGCCGAGACAATGGTCGCCGTCCTGACAATTTGTGGTGCTCCAGCAGACATCGTTGCACTGTACATGTGGCTACCTGTCCTAACGCATATAAGCCAGCTTCCAAACTCAAGATACATGACGTAGCTGTACGATGCTGCAGGGCCGAGAGAACAGTACATCTGTCGTCTCGGGCGCTAGTCGCGTGGGGCCATTGACATCCCGCAGTGGTTTGAGTATGGCCCTTCTGAACCGATCTGTCCATAGTCGCATGGCAGTCGTAGTATCTTGACCAACGCGAGCAGTAATGTCGCAGAATGCTAAACCACTCCGTTGAAAGGTCACGATCCACCTGCCGTTGAATTACGCTACTTGCTGGTGCACGTTCCTCCGTCACCTTCAAGATGTTGCAATTTTAATGCCTAGCAATGTTCACACAGCGATCCCTCAGTACACGAGATCCACCCTGATTCTGGTGTTACCTACGCTGTCACGCCTTCTTTCGTAAGCCTTATATACTGGTAGACCTGTTTCAGGTCGTTATCTGTCCATTCTGATTTAGATTTCCGTAGTTTACAACGTCACTTAAGGCAACTGCTGGGATGTTTCCTTCCAGAAGGCCGCTGTTAGTTCCATACCCCTTTCTTAATTCAGATTTCATGAACCGACATCACCAACAAGTGCTAGTGCGGAGGTTCTCGACGCAGAACAACTGATTCGAATGCTGATAGTATATGCATTAAGACAGTCGAAGAAGAACTCGTAGAGTGAAATTTCTTATCGCCAGACTAAGCAAAAGTCAAGCATTAAGAGTCAAATGCTTCTCTGTTCTCTCTTGAAATGAAGAACATGACAATGTTGAACGTGACTGTCAGTTACGGGTGTTACGCCAGTGGACCCCTTATACAAACCAGGAGAAGTAGGCTCTGTGTTCTCACAAGGTTCAGTTTCTCTTGTCTATCACTGTCATTAATGACAAATCTAGACCACACTAGATAAATATTCGTCGGGGTCACCCACACGATATAGTTACACTTAAGGGGACATTGAGGGTGGGAAAATGAATGGTTCCCAACGACTGAATGATGATAGTCTTCCCAAACGTGACTGATCCACTACATGAGTTCTCCCCTAAGAACACTACACTGCTTTAGTCGCCAGCACGTTTTCAGGGCAATCTTTCCGGCTCTTTCTCTGTAGTTGCATTATTGTCATAGCATACTGGCCTGTTGGCTTCAGAATCAATGCCATTCTTCAGTCCCATGTTTCATTACCTCATTGCTCGTAGTTCATATTCCTTGAGGTACATCTTCGAAACAAACACTAATGTTTCATATTTTTGCGTTTTGACCCAGTTTTCTGTGCATCATTATTTAAATTTCGTTGCAGTTCGGGTGTTATTACAAATTACAGCTTGCTCCAATACTTTTTTTTTCATTAGTGATTGGACTTGTTTGATGCGAACCGCCACGAATTCCTGTCCTATGCAAACCACTTCATCTCAGAATACCACTTGCAGTCAACTTCGTCAATTATTTGTTGAATATACTCAAATTCTGTTTTTCCCTACATTTTTCACCCTCTATATGTCCGTCAGGTACCAAGGAACTTACTCTTTGATGTCTTATGACAAATCCTACCTTTCTGCCCCTTCATGTCACCAATGTTTTCCACATGTGCCTCTCCTAGTCGAGCCTGCAAAGAACCTCATTTCCTATCAGCCCACCTGATTTTCATCGTCATCCTGAACACCACACCTAAAATGTTTCGATTCTCTTCTTTTCCGATTTTCCGCAGCTCATGGTTCACTTTCATAAAGTGCTGTGACACAAACGAACAGTCTCCGAAATTACTTCCTCAAATTAAGGAAGATGTTTTGTATTAGTTCAATTATTTGTCACATAAATGATACAGAATTTGGGCTGGAAATCATTAAAAGAAAGGCGTTTTTCGTTGCGACAGAATCTTCTCACGAAATTTCAATCATCAACTTTCTCCTCCGAATGCGAAAATATTTTGTTGACACCGCCCTACATAGGGAGGAACGATCACGACGATAAAATAAGGCAAATCATTGCTGGTACGGAAAGATATAGGTGTTCATTCTTTCCGTATGCTGTACGAGATTGGAATAATAGAGAATTGTAAAGGTGGTTCGATGAACGCTCTGCCAGGCACTTAAATATGATTTGCAGAATATCCATGTAGATGGGGTTTCCTCTTATCCTGTGCTAGTCCGTTCTTTACGTACTGCTTGCTTAGCTCCTCGTGTGTTATTTTGCGCTTGCAGCGCAACAAAATTCATTTAGTTGGTCCACTTCATGATCCCCAATTTCAATAAGATTATCGCTGATCTCATTTCTAAAACTGCTCGTTATTTCCATTTTTCTGCGGTTTAATTTCAATCTACAGTGTGTTCACTGGACTATTCCATTCATCTGGTCCTGCAATTCGGTCATAGCTAAGTATTGCTTAAAACTAATCTTATTGAGTTCATTAGTATAACCAGATGATTATGCAGCAATTTTATTTCAGAACAAATTAGTGCATTAGTACTATTCTCTACCGTCTCATCCTTAGCAGTCTGGTTCAAATGGCTCTGAGCACTATGGGACTTAACATCTATGGTCATCAGTCCCCTAGAACTTAGAACTACTTAAACCTAACTAACCTAAGGACAGCACACAACACCCAGTCATCACGAGGCAGAGAAAATCCCTGACCCTGCCGGGAATCGAATTCGGGAACCCGGGCGCGGGAAGCGAGAACGCTACCGCACGACCACGAGCTGCGGACTTTAGTAGTCTAAAAGAATTACATTTACTTCTTGTCACCATGATACACCATCAGTTATAATCTACTCTCTAAGCCATTACATTATTTTTATCATAAAATGTCCCATCGTAGGTAATATGTTGCTATTTGCATGGTATCTGTACCAATAATTTATTATAATGAAAAAACATAAAATAAAAAACTCAGGTTAGATAAGGACGGGACAGAGCAACAACCTCGTTATATTCAAATAAAGCAGCTCAACATACATCACTAATTTCCACAATGCTGTTCGCGCTACCTGAATCTTTCAGTCTTAGATCTCAAATCTAAATATGACGGTGAAGTTAACGAATAAACAGGTTACCATTTTCTGAGAAAATCATTCTTGAACGGTGTTAATGGGCATCTTCGGTCAGTGTATTTATGTAAATTTAGTTTTTTCTTAACTAAAGTATTAGGTATAGCGTGCAGGGATAAACACTTTAAAAATAAAATTCAATAAATATGGAAATAATCAACATACATACGTTTCGTCTCGTACCTGTAGATCAAAAGGGAACGTGTAGCATCCCTGTCGGCGCTATTGTTGACTGAACCCAGTTAATTACTATTCGTGGTGCACTAATTGTTTGTTTACCCTCTTTCTGTTTGTTTGAAACTTCTGCTGCACGCACAAAGCCCCAACGAGAACGCAAACGGGGTCAGTAAACGTGGCAACTATGAATACCCGCCTACGTTGACAGGCGTACGTCGCTCCCGTCTGTGCTCGCCTAATTCCCAAACTTTGTTTCACAGATACCTAGGACAAAGTTAATAGACCGCAAGGATTTCTTAAAATCCGAAGCACAAATCTATAAAAGGGTGCTTTTACAACAATCGAATAAAAATATTCTTATCTGATGCCAGAAAAAAAATTCATATAATTTCCAAGCAAAGTTTGGACTTGTTTTACAAGCCACGGCTAGCTTCCTGAACCTTCTGTAATTGATGAAAACCGACCGATCTGACCTTGAAGAAAAATCAAACCTCGTGTATTTTCGAGATGACCACCACCATGAATCAGAGAAAGTAGAGGCCATAAGTGAGCTTACAGAATGTAGTTCTTGCCACGAAGTATTCGCAAATCGAACACTATGTCCGCACACCCACCGACGTCACCGTCGTCGCTACACAGATATCGCTTCGTTCGCCGCCCCCCCCCCCCCCCCCTTCCGCCGCCACCGCGGCAGCGGAGCTGATCTCAAAAGTTTGAGGATGTATTGTCCCGGCTAGTTAGAGAACCATTCCCTGCCGTGTGAGTCGGGCATAAAACATCTCTGAATCACGTTGTGAACTAACAGTTGAAAATTGATCGCGTTTTTCCAGAGAGGTTTCACACACCTTTAACCACGACAGATCGAAAGACAGTTTTTTTTATCACTCTGGAGTAAGAAATCAGTTGAGTTCCAGTCTATTTTTACTAATTTGTTTCCCTGAGTAATTTGATTTAGTTACTTTAGCAGTCTGTATTCATTCGTTGAATCGTATTACAAATGTTTGTAAAAAGGTTTATCAGCTTCCTTCAATAATCCTTGAATGTTTACAGATATTATTTTCTATGTACTAGCTGATTATGGAATTTAGTAAATACTGGGAATGTCTCGTATATTACTGTTTTATTGACACAATTAAGTTCTTAAATTAATGTGAGATGGCACAGGGGGATCAATGAAAGGAGAGTTGATCCTAGAGTGTATTGTTTCGGTGTGATATCAGTCATTCAGTACTACATTCCTTCGTGTACCTGTCACCGAAGATATTCTTTCCCATGAAACTGTCCTTTGCCATTGTCCGATAAATTATAAATATGTCTCTGGGCCTTACAATGTCTAAGCTTCTCAATTCTCACGACATGATATTAATTATGGGTTCGAATCCTTTCAATGTCTGTTCACTACAAGTTTAATCTATTAACGGGCACTATTTTCACTTCTCGTTTATTAGCGGAATCACCTTGACAACGAGCGGCAAAGATACTAGTGTGATAATGTCCAAACTACTTTCGATCGCCGGCCGCGGTGGCTGAGCGGTTCTAGGCGCTACAGTCTGAAACCGCGCGACCGCTACGGTCGCAGGTTCAAATCCTGCCTCGGGCATGGATGTGTGTGATGTCCTTAGGTTAGTTAGGTTTCAGTAGTTCTAAGTTATAGGGGACTGATGACCTCAGAAGTTAAGTCCCATAGTACTCAGAGCCATTTGAACCATTTTTTTTACTTTCGGTCCCAATACTCTTTAATAATTCGCATATAGCGAATAAAGTCCTAATTCAACATAAAAGTTTCCGTATTGTCATTAAATCTCTTGGCAACCGTAAGTATACTATCGTAGCGTTTCGTTTAACACGTACAATCACCATTCACTTGGGCCGAGCGGTTCTAGGCGCTGGAACCTAGGTTCTGGAACCGCGCGACCGCTCCGGGCGCAGGTTCGAATCCTGCCTCGGGCATGGATGTGTGTGATGTCCTTAGGTTAGTTAGGTTTCAGTAGTTCTAAGTTCTAGGGGACTGATGACCTCAGAAGTTAAGTCCCATAGTGCTCAGAGCCATTTTTTGAACCATTCACTTGAATATCAATGTTCGTACACCCTATCACCTCTAATTGAGTCCGTCTCTGAATTTATCCCAAAATAATCTATTCTCCACCACTCCAATGTCTAATCCAGTTCTAAGAATGCAGTTTAATTAGGCTTCTACCCCAAAATTTCTACTACCACGAAAGAACTGTGGACACACACGCCACCGCTGAAAACAAAAACTCAAGATACCTAACAGTTGTGCGCATTGGTTTATATATTACATTCAAAACAAAACGCAGCTCTGTTATGTCTTCCTTGGATTCTCTTTGTATTACTTTGCGTTACTCTATTTCGAATATCTACTCTTTGTAAAATTTTAACTAACTATTACTTCGAAACACTGTTACCGTTTTTTGGCTCTTAGTTCATTTCGTATTACAGAATTTAATCCAATACTCCTTTCTGTCTAACCACTCTCTAAAGAGCGGTTATAACAGTAAATGGTAATGTTACCAGAAACACTCTCTCCTACCCACTGTGTAGTATACTGCGATGTTTCGCTGCAGATTTTACTACGGTTTATCCAGTTTCTTGTCTTTTCCGAATTTTTGAATGCGACAGTAAACAGAACACAGTGTGCAGTCATTGTCACTTCAGCACCGCTCACAGCCCTGCGAGCAGCAGTAATTCCACGAGTTGGCCTACACCTACTTCTTTATCGAAAATCTTGCTGGTGGATTTCCATGAGACTACTTTACAAGTGCTGAGGTCCGAAATTGCTCACAGATTCTCTGCGTAGTTTTCCCGTTTAGTAGATCATACTAATATCTGCAGTTCGTTCGCCTCGGTAGCTGCGCGGTCAGCGCAGAGGTTACTAACGAGAGGGGCTTAGGTTCGATTCGCTGTCGGCTCGTAGACTTCCTCCGCTCGGAGACTTGGTGTTGTGTAGTCTTTGGGTTCGTATCGTAATAACTGACATTCAGCTGTTGAGATAGCTGTGTGGGTACGTCCTGAAAGCCAATGAGCTGAATAAAAGTTTGCAGTTGCTGTTGTTGGAAGCATCTGCCGCGTTGCTGTTAAATTTTCCGCCACAAGGAAAGAGGAAGAGTAGCTTGTCAACGGCCTTGCGGTGTCTATAGCATCGCGGGGCACGCTATCACTCAGTTTGTTGCTGCATAGCATGGAGCGGGTTGTTCCCGTCACTTGCCGATACATCTGACGTCGTCCGTCGCCCGTAGTCCAATATTTCATACGTGACAAGCTGCTGACCGAGCAAACGCATGGTAGAGGAGGAAGACGGGCTAGTGGCTCTATGGGAAAGCATACGCGCACACGTGCGCGCACTCACACACGCACACGCATATACAAACAGCGACGAAATGCATAGTGGGAGATAACCTTATTTCATTCTATGTTTTGCCGTTGTGTAATGGTGTAACGCACACGCTCTATTTTACGAGTGGCTGGCGCCACCGTAAAGCAGTTCTTGCACTACCAGACTGTGCCGTATCTCACACGGCTAATGCTCGCTTGCGAACGCTGTCTGGAAGCTTGTGTTGCACATCGGGAGTCGCAACGTGTGCTGAGACCGATAGCTCTTGGTTCTTGCACCGGACCCTTCGCCGCATATACATACGCGACTTTTACGGCTACAGCGTACTCAGCTGTTTTCCCGTTTTTCGTTGTTCTATCGCAGTGGAACTTTGAACACACGACTGGAGACAAGTCACTCTCGGAACAGAGTAACTATACTAACAACGGTCATCGAAGACAAAACAAAAAAAGAATACTGTCTTACACTCTTTCCACACCTCTATTGGAACATACACTTACTTGATGGACTGTTTTCGTGACTGCTTAAAGTATAATTAAAAATAAATGATTATGAATATGAAAAGCTAAAATGCAGTGCTCTAGAGGAACGTCCACAACGAAAATGCACAGCACTGCACGTAATTCGATCTTGTTGTCATTGTTACTTTTTTCAGAAGCAATGCACCTGAGCTAAACACAAGATCGGCCACGTGATGGAGCAAAGATTCCTAAACATGTGTAAAAAAAATTAACGTTTTGTCACCGGTTATATTGTTTTTGTTTTGTTTTTAGTTACATTCTGTTGATACACGCCAGTACTGTGGTCCATTCCACGAAAGAGTCCTGTAGCCTCGGTTCTATTAATGTATGTGCAAAAGACACTCTTTCACGTAATTAAGCAACAGTCGCAACCTGTTGCGTAGAACGGCATTTCTCTTCATTTTCATTAAATTAAACAAATGCAGCCCCAAAAGGTCTGAAAACATTGTAAAAGTACTGCATTATTGGCACAACAGTAAGACACGGTAGGCTGTGCGGTTTCGATCCATACCAGCACACACACACACACACACACACACACACACACACACACTCACACACACACACACACGAGCACACACGCGTCCTCTCACTCGCATACACATACGTGTCAGCCTTTCTATAGTTATTGCATCAGGAAGTTTTCCTAGTATTTCCCACCGGTTTCACTTTAACTGATAAGTATCCTGTCAATTCAAAAACTTTAGAAATTGGAATAGTAAAGAAAAGTTAAGATGGGGGTTTCAATCTTTTAGATGTTCTACATAGTCTCCCACCCCCACATACCTCACCCCCCACCCCCCACTTGATCACAACGCACATATAACCACGTGAAACTGTCAGAGAAGTTATTCTGTGGGGTGTTGCTCACCTCGCGCTCCATAACTTAGTAACGCACAACTCTTTCACGAAATTAAGTAACAGTCGCAACCTGTTGCGTAGAACGGCATTTCTCTTCATTTTCATTAAATTAAACAAATGCAGCCCCAAAAGGTCTGAAAACATGGTAAAAGTACTGCATTATTGGCACAACAGTAAGACACGGTAGGCTGTGCGGTTTCGATCCATACCAGCACACACACACACACACACACACTCACACAAACACACACACACACACACAAACAAACAAACACACGCACGAGCACACAGAAAATTCTTTGTTAGTACTAGAGAAGTGTTTAATTAATAATCTTAACTGTTCATTCCGTTTTGTCGTTGGCATCGTTTTCTCCGTACGCTACAGAAATCGCTTAATAATCTGTGCTTCCTTTTTTCAAATTGTTTTTTGTTCGTGAAGTTAGAGTGCAGGTAATGCCGTTCAAGGTATTTGTGAAACGCCTGATGGATCTGCAGCTTCAAGCGTTCCATTAGCTTTCACGATGACTTATCTCGTAACAGACTCTGTCGTTAGCCAGCCAAAATTAATGGCACATACTTGGCCGCAGCTCCAAGCAACGTTTGCAAGGTTCATGCCATCCCATTTAAGTAGTAGCCGAAGCAGTGTGTAAATACTGTATATTTCCATTGTCTTTGGATTATCGTATATGTTGTTTGCTTTATTATTGTAAACCTACATGTTGAGTTTAATGTACTCTTTTAAATTGTAATGTCTTTCCCTTGCAAAATTACCTTTGTAATATAGAAAAGTTTTCTCAACCATTCACTAAGAATTTCGCACCTTGCGCTTACGCCATCAGCCTCCCTCGCTGTATCTCATTCGGGATCATTTTTCATGAACTAAGAAGCTCCCACTGCGATGCTGTAAAAATGCCTTTCATCCATAAGTTTGGTACCGCAATCTTGTAAACCTTGTAAACAGTCACCATACAGTAATGTGTATATCTGTGTGTCAATATGATTTCCATATTTTCCGTTCAGCATTATGGGACATTTAACTGAAACAACTCAAAAACTAGTGCTGTTACTGCATCTCCTCACATGTAGCAAATTTTTGTTGTTTCATTGTTGACTCGTTACTCACAGAAAGTTTTAGCTGCGTTAATTGTCAGAACTGATTACATTCGCGACGTGAAAGCTGAACACAAAAGGCAAGTGGCAAGCGGCAACAAACGAGTTGTATAGTCTTCTTTTTACTAGTGACGCTCGACTAATCCGGACGTTCTACAACTAATGGAAAAAGTAAATTTTCGAGACGTGAAAAAGCAACAGTTTGCGGCTCTGTGATTCGAGCAGTGTACCTGAGGCTCTAAGCCCTATGGGACTTAATATCTGAGGTCATCAGTCATCTAGACCGAGAACTACTTAAACCTAACTAACCTAAGGACATCACACACATCCATGCCCGAGGTAAGATTCGAACCTGCGATCGTAGCAGCAGCGCGGTTCCGGACTGAAGCGCCTAGAACCACACGGTCAAAACGGCCGGTGACCTTGTTTCGATCCTAGACGCCACCAGGCAATTTCTGTTAATGCAAGTACCTGAACGAGCTCACTCTGACTCTTGAAGGCAACATCGATGTTACTTAAAAGAGAAGCGGTGGATTCAGGTTGTAGAAACGACATGAACGAGAATAGAACTTACTGCAGCCAAGCTGTTGCACGTAGCACAGTGTGGTATTCACGGTTACATTCTGAACGTCATGACATTTTATGGAAAGAACAGCGTATTAATTAAGATTGTGCTCTATCAAAACTACGGTTCTGTTGTTTTGGTACCGTACATAAATGAGGTAGTATATGATAGAATTAACGATATTATTGGCAGCAGTGACAGGGAAACGAACATAAATGAGTGTGCTAGAGAGGAAGTGGGAACCGACGACTTCTCATTTTTATTTTGTTTCTTTGGATGTTTGTTTTACACATAATTAAAACTGCACATAATTCAATGTTACACCATTTTGTATTTTATAGCCTTACAGAATACAAACAGAATTTTATTCGTAACAAACTTAGTTGATCCTGTAACTCCTGCACTTCTATGTAACTTAAGCAATTACTTTTGATGTAAGTATAGATTACATGCACAAACATAAAAACTATGCAATTATTGTTGTTATTTTGTACTCAATGCAACGTTCTTCATAATGATTAAAGGCAAGAATATTCTGTTACTACTGATAAATATGAAAGTTGTTTATGAATAACAAAAATATATTGAAGCAATATTTGATACATTTTCGTTCTGAGGTTTTTGAAAATTTTATATTTCTTGTGGAAATTACGTTTTCAACGACTGTAAAATAAATCTGTATTGCATTTTTATTTTTTCTATAAAAGTTACAAATCAACAATTTTCGAATAAAATCTGAATTAAACAGTGAATAATTTCAGTTTTGCTAAAAATACTGTTTATATTTAAGTAACAGATAGGAGAATAACACTGTGGAACAAAAACGTTCCATAGATTACGCGGCGATTTATATACCTTCATTCCCATTCTAATTGGTTCACTGCTTGCGGTTTCTAGCGGAATCTAGTAAGACACTGATCACATATGTAAGCAAAGCGATCGATATCACGTATAGCCCGATAGATATGCAGCCCATCTAATCTACAGGTAATGAGGGTACTATCTTAACTGACCAAGGTTAGTAAGAAAGCTACCGTAGCCTACCTCTACTTCTGACAGTCTAGGGTAGCCTACAGCAGTTTTGCAACTCTAGTATTAACGATGCTATTAATTTTTTATTGACATGTAATGCTATGGATGCTCCGGAGTTGCTGCCCATCATCATGCAAATAAACAGATCGAGGTGGTGCAGTGGCAAAAGTCTGGATTCTTCTGGAGGGCAGGGTTCAGTTCCCCGACCGGCCATCCAGCTTTTGGTTTTCCGTGGTTTCTCTATATCACTTAAGGCAAATGCCAGAATGATTCCTATGAAGAGTACACTGGCGATTTGCTTCCCAGCCTACGCCAATCCGAACGAGTTCTCTGTCTCTAATGACTTGGTCGTCAGGGGGATGTTAAGCCCTAAACTTCTTTCCTTTCACAAATTCACAAGCCATAGTGGATATGCCTATCGTAATTCAGCGGCTAAGAAGTCCGCTTTCAACCATGCGCTTCTCGGTTTTTTTATCTTCATCTCAATATCTAATCGTGATTCTTTTTCCTTTCATGGAAACAAATTTGCCAGTTGTCACTCTTCGCACTCTGCTCGGATGAAAGCATTCATTAAACGTGGGTCCTATTAAAATAAGCCATGGTATATCACGAAATGAAGACATTGTCGAAACTATATTACAAGAAATCCGGAGGTACATATACAACGTCGTGCTCAAGTCGTCATAGGTCACCAATCAGAAAGGCAAAGAGAACGAGTGCTTGTTTTTCACTGAAGGCTCTGATGGGAAGTTTGAAGACACGTGCTGTTCGGCAGCATGTGCAAGATGTGACAGACGCAAAACATCCGTCGTTATGCTACTCGAGGTGTTACACTATGCCAAGACACAAGCAGCAGCTTCTGCAACGTGGTCAATACAATACGTGTGAGAAATTAGAGATTATCTTGTGTTCATACTGGACTGTGCGCGGATTTCTTGAAATCATCCTCGTGAGGTATCGTTAAAATTCTGAACTCGTCCAGGAACCGAATCTGTATGAATCGTCATGAGTTTACAAAAGTAGATGTACTGTAAGAGTGACATGGAGTGTCCTGGCTGCTAACCATCTCGCGAGTAGGTCTGTCGTGTTTTTCACTTAATGGGTGTTGCTGAATGCATTGCAAGATCTGGGCCACAGAGTATTCAGCTGAATACATTATTGCGACAATATGACATTTGTTCCACGAGTTACAAGTCCCTTTTTTCTTGGGACGTATTCACGCAAATTTATTTAAAACAATTCCTGTCACCAGTAAACAGGAAAACCATAGGATTATTCTCTTCCTTAAGAGTAATAAGCACCCCATTCTATCAGTTGCTTACTGAAAAGGCCCCTCATCGTATATTCGATCCAGTAACTGTTACGATTGCGGATAATAGTGCCCTCAGTCGCTCTTTTTCGCACATATTGTCACCCAGGATCCGACAACATGTGACGTTTGAATATAAGACTATTTGAAACGGCAGATGTATAAAGCTCGCCTCACATTACATGTCAATGAAAAAATAATTATTTTTTATCGAACGTTATGCTTAATAATTCTTGTCCTCTTCAGTGCTGTTCAACTTTCAGCTTCGTCCGACCATTTTCTCACAACTGAGGGGCGTTACACTGAACATCTGGGATATTAGTTGCGCTGTGATTCGTACAATGTTACTGAAAGGCTACTGACAGTTCAAATGTAACCTTCCGGTAAAATATGTAACTATTATAGTAATACATTTTTATTGTCCCCTTTACCATTACGCAGTTTTACACGAGAGACTTTATTATCAAAATCAGCTACTCGTTGTGGGTGCTCGTTACGTAATTGCATGTAAATCAGCCGCCAGTCACATCACGAGTAAATCGTGACATCAATGGTCAACTGACTGTGACCAGTCTGGACTTGCAAAATCTTGAGTGTCCTGCCGACTGCACGTGCGAAGAACCATTGGAGTGTGGCTATTTTCCGTTACAGTAATGGATTTCTTGTTCTTTTGTGAATCTTTAAACATTGGTTACGTGACATCTCGCAAATACTGTGTGAGGACTTGGTATTTTTCGTACTATTGCCCTTCCGCAAGAGACATGAAATATCTGAGAGCATAAAAGTATTTCAATACATGGACAAAGAAAAGCCTACATTATGCACAAATAAATACGTAAATAGATAAGGGCTTTTAATGAAAATTGTTTCAACAGTTAACAAACAATATCTATTTAAGGCGGAAACTCATTTTCGATGTTATTTTGCACTCAGAATGAAAACAAGATACAAGCGATAAAAAATGGATCTGAGCACTATGGGACTTAACTTCTGTGGTCATCAGTCCCCTAGAACTTAGAACTACTTAAACCTAAGGACATCACACACATCCATGCCCGAGGCAGGATTCGAACCTGCGACCGTAGCGGTCGCGTGGTTCCAGACTGTAGCGCCTAGAACCGCTCGGCCACCCCGGCAGGCCGATAAAATAAAAAGGTGCTATGTACTGCCTTGTAAATATTATTTCTGGTATTTGTAAATATACAGGGTGTAACAGGTACAAATTCAATTATTTTTATGTGGTGCTTTAATGTGTACACACATCAGTGTTTGTTGTCTTCCCACACACATCACTTAATTTACTACGTGATGTGTTCTGCATGGCCGTAACTGCACCACTAAGTGCACTACTTCTGTTACTATAGACTGACCGTCTTGCATCCACGTGTCGACACGTCAACGCCAGACCTACTGCCCAGGGGAAATAAGCATCAACGTCTTTGTCTTAACACATGTAGTTGGAAGTACTAACAAACCTAAAAACATTCGACTTGTAATAGTCACAATTATTAGTCTGCAAATGACATAAATACTGATGTTGTTGAGTTTGCTATGCTCAGTCAACATCAGAAATCTCGGCACTTATGCTTATTGCACTCTGTATATATTCTCTCGAGCAGGTACATTAGAGATACGGAAATGTATGGATCAGACCTTTCCTATTTTTTCAATTGAGAGTGTGGACCTTTGTCAAGAACATCCAATACGAATTTCGGTTCAGCCATTAATAAACTCTATTATCATCGCATGTAACTATATTCTGCTACTATATTTAGATTTTGTCGTAACAAGGATTATCTCTCTTAACTTCACTTCCACCTTTCAGGTGACAAACTGCACAGCAGATAGCTGTCAAAACACACGCAGTTTCGTCGCTAACATGTAAACGAAAACGAAAATTCGTGATATGTGAGACTCAGTACAGGAATAAAATGCTAGATGCACTGCAGTAGACTTCCTTGCCACAAGTTGTCGATTGTGTTCGTCTCAAAAAAGGGGCTTCAACTACTTGGTACTCTTCACTTGCCTGTTCAGAAGGCAGTACTCAGATCTGCACAGGATACCACTCTCTAGGTCTGATCCATTGGATATCATATCTGGTTTTCAATGTTTCGTTAGTTTCTTATTTAACAAATGTCTCCTTCATTTAGTTGCTATTTTCACAAACACGTTTTTCTTCGTAAATTTTCTGACTGGTATGATATGCCCCTCCACGATTTTTTGCCTTGTCCCAACTTCTCCATCTCAGAGCAACACTTACACCCAGCGTCTTCTATTATTTTTTTCTATATATTCCTACCTCTGTTGCCCCTTCAATTTTTGTACTTTACGGCCACTTATAGTAATGTGAAAGCTGTTCCCTTGTGTTACACATCACCCTGTCCCTTCTTCTACCCACTTATTTCTTCCTTTGTGGATTCTGCAGTCAGACATTTCGTTTTTTATCTTATCAGTTAATTTAATTTTCAGCATTCTTCCACCACATATCAAACGGTAGGATTCTCTGTTCTCGCGGTTTTTACAAACGGTAGCTTATTTTATAGGACCCACCTATTAAATTTTTCATAACCGATGAAAAAGTTGCAAATAATTTGCGCCGAGAAGCAGAATTCGTATTAAAACAGTGCCAGCAGACGAATGGATACGGCGTTCAGGCAGTTGTGGCAACGGAACAGAAACTGCAGAAATTCTGGCTGTCACGTCAGTTCCATTAGTCAAGAGTAAGGAAGTCGAAGAGTGCTGCTCTCTCCCAAGCGCGGCGACAAAGTGATTTTATTTCCGTTACATTAAGCGCTGTCCATGGAGCCGAAATTAATAGAAGCTGATGAAAGCGGTAACATCCATTATTTTATTCTCTCTCCACAATGATGGCAGGTGCGTAACTTTCTAAAATGTCCCTGTAAGATTTACGATCTGGAAACGGCGAGAATGAAAGTGAATGAGCGAAAATTCCAACTCGCGAGTCAGATCCATTACTCAACTGTAAATAATCCGAATTTTCTTCACTGTTGATGCGGGAACGGAGGCTGGGATTCGTTACATTAATTTAAGTTCCAGTGCTGAAAATCAGTTTTATTCCGTTCGCTACGACGTCATTAGTCAGAATGACATTAGTAATACTGTTATCTTCAAAAGTACTTCACAATCGTGATCAAATGAAAAAAGAGAAGCTTAATTCATACATCTACAGGGACTGAACAAAATTATGGATTCAATGCGAGAAATGCATGCTTAAAAGTAAACAAAGATGCTAGCCAAGCCGGCAGGTCACCCTTTAGTATTTGGCCACGGACGGCATCTATGCAATGTGCTTAATGCGATGCAAGAGTGCGTCGTTTCAGAACAGGTCTTTGTAGTTGGGTGTGCTTGCTGTTTCCAAGTTTTGGCCGAGTTTACGTCACAAGAGTGACACATGGCGGGGGGGGGGGGGGGGTTATGGTTTGGGCAGACATCTTGTGTATTCCATGGGCACCATGGCTACTCTGCAAGATCGGATTGCTGCGAAAGATTATGTAACCATTTTGGCGGATCAGGTCCATCCCATGGTACAATGCGTTTTCCCCAATGGTGATACTGTTCCAAGACGACATGAACCATGTTCAAACAGGTCGCGCCGTCCAGGACTGATTTTGTAAGCACGAGGATGAATTTTCGCATCCGCCCTGGAATCTCCAGGTTTCAATTAGGCGTTCCGGCACCTCCCAGGGATTCGTTTTGGACACACTGGAATATGTCGGCACTGGAGACTGAAAATAATACACGCCTATTAAACCGCAACGTAACTACAATTCGTCACTGCACCGCGCCTGCACAGGCAAACGTGATTATAGGTGACCAACGTGAGAAAGATGTTGAGCACAGTTCCCAAGCTGTGATGCGTACATATCGCCTTTACATTAAATCTTATGGCTTTATTGTTTTGATTATAAGACTGGAGCTAGCCGCTTCATCTCGGAGGATGACTCTCGAAACTGGAGAAAAAACGTTGGGGGAAAGAGGCTGCGTGACGGAAGATGAATCCTATGATTGTGGTGACCTGCAGGACCCACAGTATCTCGTCTCCAGAAACCTGCCCGATCCTTGCGCCACAGAAGATCTGTATACAGCAAGTGAGAAGGCCAAGAAGACAGTGGAATTTTGGAGTTTAACGTCCTCTAACAGCATTGCCTGGCAGAATCTTGTTATTATTTTTATTACTTTGTATTATATAAGTCCTGAACATGTAAAATAATAAATAAATAAATAATAAATCACAATTCCTTATTATACATCCGTTATAGATCACCAAGAATGTTCAGGAAAGATTATCATTATCATTATCGTTTTTGTTTCTCAATGAAGAAAAATGATTCGTTGTAATGTTACTAACATTTGATAGAAGCTCAGAAAAAAAAAAACAACGAGGCTCGATTGTAGTACAGGCACACTTTCAGTCCGACACCTAAAGCTAGTAGCGGTAACGCTGCTGCTAGACATTTGCAGCTGTTATACACTGAAGGAAAAAAAATTGTAACACGAAGAAGCAGTTGTGCGTTATAAACAAAAGCTAGTAGGCATGTTTCTACATCTGTAAGATGATGTCTATTCAAATTTCGCCGCAGTCGCATAAGGGCGGCGCTAGAAGAGCCACTATTAGGATACAAATCAGGTCGTGAGTGTTGGTTACCAGTGAGACTGGACGTGGCGAGTTGATTTTAGTGAAGAATGCCTATAAGACGACAAAGACGCAATTATCAACAACTCATTGCGTTTGAACGAGCTTTTGTGTTGGGGAACGAGAAGCCGGATGTTTCTTGTGCGATGTTGCAGGAAGACTTGACAGGAATGAAGCCACTGTAAATGACAGCGGTGGTCATTCGAAAATACTGTCGCGAGAAGAATGGGTTTCCGATGTCCACGTGACACTACCGAGAGAGAAGACCATCGCGTTCGGCGTATAGCTCTGCCGCATGGTACTGCATATGCAGCAGCAATCTGAGCAGCAGTTGCCATCATAGTGACACAACGAACTGTTACAAATTGGTTACTTCAAGGACAGCTCCGAGCCAGACGCCCTGTATCGTACATTCCACTGACCGCCACTCGCGACTTCAGTGGTGTCAAGCTAGAGGTCATTGGAGGGCGGGGTGGAAGTCTGTTATGTCTTCTGATGAAATCTGGTTCTGCCTCGGTACTAGTGATGGCTGCGTGTCGGTTAGGAGGCCAGTTGAGGGCCTGCACCTACACCTGGAGTTATCGTCTATGGTGCGATTTCATATGGCAGCAGGAGCACTCTCGTAGCTATCCCACGTGCCCTGGAAACAAATTTGTACGTCTGTCTTGTGATTCGACTTGTTGTACTGCCATTTATGAACAGCATTTCAGGGGATGATTTCCAACAGGATAACGCTCGTCCGCATGCTGCTGTTGCAGCCCAACATGCCCTACCGAGCACTGACACGTTCCCTCGACCTGCTCATCCACTAGATCTCCAATCGATCACACAGGGGGCATCGTCTCGTGCTGATTTTACCTTGTGATCTTACAGTTTTAATCATTCAAGTATGTTACCTAGATAAATGTATTCCCGAAATTTCATTACTCTTCGTCAATTATTTTTTGGCGTTGCAATTTTTTTTCCGTCAGTGTATTTTACTTCGTAAAACGTTGATTCCTCGAACAGAGAAGCGCATAGTAATAGAGTATCATTTGTTACGTCTATAAATGTACCGCAGTCAAACGAGACAGGAGCAAATTTAGTGACCCGTTGGCGTTTAGTTGCCTCATCAGTTTGACGGGCAGGATGGTTGTAACAGCTCTTCACGCGAGGCGCCTCACGTGCGCACTGCAAGAGGAGTTTAGCCGCGGCCCGGAGGCGGACTGCTAATAGGATCCGGAATTAGGAGGTCCCTGGACTGCGCAGTGGCTCGGAATACAAATGTCGCGTCTGAGGGCAGGGTCAAACAGGAACAGGCGCACTCTAGGCGGAGCCAGCGCGACGCGCCAGTGTCAAGGCCGCTGCCAAGATATCGCCGCCAGCCTCCTGGAGGACGTTCTTACCGGAAACGATACTTGACCGACGACATGTCTTATCGCCCTGGCTCTGCAGCTTAAAGTTCCCCATGGGAGAAAAATACCTCGGCTCTAAAGCTTACAGCCACACCTGACCAACTCTCCCCAGTAGTCTTGCTGGAAAATATGCAGAGACAAGCACTTCTCAAGAAAACTAATGGTAATGGGTACTATGAAATGTCGGTAACAAGCTAACGTTTATGTGAATGAAGGGACATGCAAACATGAAATATAATGAAATAGTCGACTACTCAGCGAAGACTGCCTCTCAAAATGACACATTTGAAAACATCTTATTACCTCCATCAGACCTGAAGACTACATTATGAAGAAGAACAAGGCACCAGCACGAAGACGAATATCAGTTATCGATATGCAGTAAAAAGAAATATTAGGACAAATACAGCGAAACATGTTGATGGTGTTAGGACAGCAACCAGCCACAAATTTACTTCAGTTCCTTTATTCAAAGGGTACCGTTACCGGTTTCGAATCGTTGTGATTCATCCTCAGACGGTTTACATGCTTTCTTTATGACATGTGTGTTTTTTACAAATTAATTGTCCTAAAATATAAATACATACTTATAAACACGCCACACACAGATGGTTGCGTTACAGATTTTCGTTGCATGTGACTTACGTGAAACGTCGGTTTCGAGTGTTTGTTTTCATAAAATTCGTCCAACAGATGTAAATGCATTCCCACTGCATACGTATTATGGCACACGTAAATTGTTCTCACTGAACACTTAAGAGTTGACACTGAGCCGATTTCTACCACGCACCACATGTTTTCATACATACAAAGAGCTTACAAACATATGTGTATCTCAGATGCTATGATATGTTGCAATTTACGTGTGCAACAATAAGTATGCAGTGGGAATGCATTTACATCTGTTGGACGAATTTTATGAAAACAAACACTCGAAACCGACGTTTCATGTAAGTCACATGCAACGAAAATCTGTAACGCAACCATCTGTGTATGACGTGTTTATAATTATGTATTATTTATATTTTAGGACAATTAATATGTAAAAAACACACCACATGTCATAAAGAAAGCAGGTAAACCGTCTGAGGATGAATCACAACGATTCGAAACCGGTAACAGTACCCTTTGAATAAAGGAACTGAAGTAAATTTGTATGCCCGAGGCAGGCTTCGAACCTGCGACCATAGCGGCTGCGCGGTTCCGGACTGTACCGCCTAGAACCGCTCGACCACCCTGGCCGGCTCATCGGATACATGTTCGAGATGATAATTACTATGGATATGACGGAATAACAGCAGGAGACATCAGTCACATTTTTTCTGATGCAAATTGCTTGCAAATCAGCAAAATTGATTTCGTTCAATAGCTATTCGAATCTCGCCAATCATTACCAACTAATACACTGAGCTCGTGCATAAGTTCCTAGCGTTTTTCCATAACTTTAATAAACACAACAAATACACATAACAGAAACTTTAGTCATCAACAATATGTACTCCTTCACTATTTACAACTGTCTGACAACGCTGGGGTAACTTTCCGCTTCCCCGACTGTAGAAATCACGCGGTTTTGAGGCGAAGAAGTGGTCGAGCCATGTTCGGAGCGCTTTTCCATCCGGAAAAGAAGTTCCTTGAAGGTTGTTGTACAGAGAGCAGAGAAGGTGAAAATCCGAGGGTGGAAGATCTGGTAAATAAGCTGTGTGTGTGGAATGACTTCCCAAGCAAACTTCCGCATAGCGTTTTTGTCAATCTAACAGAATGTGGTCGGGCGCCATCGTGGAGTAGTATCACACCATTCAATTTTCCTGGTCGTTGTTCTTGGATTGCTTCTGTAGGACGTCTCAGTTGTTGATAATAAACGTCAACAGTGATTGTGACACCTCGGGGAAGAAATTCGTAGTACATCACACCTTCACTGTTCCACCAAATGTATAACAATATCTTTTGTGGAAGTACGTTGGTCTTTGTACGAAGAGCTACTGCTTTGTTTGGGCTCAACCATTCTTTTCTTTTCCTTATGTTAGCATAAAGACACCATTTACCGTCACCAGTAACGATACGGAATAGGAATGGTCGGTGTTGTTCACGAGTCAATTGATGACGAGCAAGCAGAGGTGTAGATATGGCCACACGCTGATCTTTATATTTTGGTTTAGAGCATGCGGTAACCGTACACCCGATTTTTGAACCATCCCCACGCGTTTAAACGCTCTTCATCAAAGTCCGAAAGTCTTCCTGAATGTGGAGAGTCACTTATGTCAAAACGATCCTCCTGAAAACGAGAAGCCTGCCGTTGTGGCCGAGCGGTTGTAGGCGCTTCAGTCCAGAACTGCGCTGCTGCTATGGTCGCAGGTTCGAGTCCTGCCTCGGGCGTGGATGTGTGTGATGTCCTTAGGGTAGTTAGGTTTAAGTAGTTCTAAGTCTAGGGAACTGATGACCTCAGAAGTTAGGTCCCATAGTTCTTAGAGCCATTTGAACCATTTGAAAATGAGAAAATCATTTTCTTCCCGTGTCTATAGCATTATTCCCATACACGGCGCAAATGTCTCTGGCTGTCTTCACTGTTGTCACCCCTCTACAGAACTCAAACACAAGAATATGTCGTAAATGTTCCTAGTTCTCCATTTGGAACACCATTTTCTAGCGTCCATAGGTCCACTCAGTATTTGCAAGTGACAAAATGACAATACACTCATGAGGCAAAACATTATGACTACCTGCTTCGTAGTTTGTTTACGACTTTGGAACGAAATACTTCACTAATCCTGCGCATCAGGGATCCGACAATTTGTTGGTAGGTCTGTGGCATTAGATGTCTACGCACAAGTCACGTAATGCGCGTACACGGTGATGACGCCCGATAACGATCCAGATGGGTTCCATAGGATTTTCATCCGGCGAATTCGATTAAAATGGTTCAAATGACTCTGAGCGCTATGGGAGTTAACATTGGAGGTCATCAGTCCCGTAGTTAGTGTAGTGGACTGACAAGGCAGCCAGTCCACAGTGACGGGTACCGAAAGGCACGCGTACACACACGCCGACTGGCGTGAAGTCTGAAACAGGATACGTGATGAAAGCTATAAAGAAAAGAACGGAGCTTCTCGTATACTTAACTTTACTTCATTGTGGTACATTTCTCTTGATAATACAAGTGAGACACTCCATATATGGTTAATGGCGCCTTGCTAGGTCGTAGCCATGGACTTAGCTGAAGGCTATTCCAACTGTCTCTCGGCAAATGAGAGAAAGGCTTCGTACGTGTAGTCGCTAGCAATGTCGTCCGTACAACTGGGCCGAGTGCTCGTACGTCTCTCTAGACCTGCCGTGTGGTGGCGCTCGGTCTACGATCACACAGTGGCGACACGCGGGTCCGACATGTACTAATGGACCGCGGCCGATTTAAAGCTACCACCTAGCAAGTGTGGTGTCTAGCGGTGACACCACAGTTAGAACTACTTAAACCTAACTAACCTAAGGACATCACACACATCCATGCCCGAGGCAGGGTTCAAACCTGCGACCGTAGCACTCGGGCGGTTCCGGACTGAAGTGCCTAGAACCGCTCGGCCACCCGGCGAATTTGGTCTTCGAGACATCAACGTGCGTTGGATATAATACTGTTCAAACCACTGCAGCTGGGTTGAGGATCCGCGAAACGGGCAATTATATTGCTGCAAGGTGACGTAGCCGACGGGGAAGACATCTTGCATGAAGGTATGCAGGTGGTTCGCAGGTGTCAGCGTGTCTTCTATTACTACCACATGTCCCACGTAAGTACAGGAGAATATTTTCCATAGCATAATACCGCTCACACCAGCCTGCATCCGTCGCGCTGCACGTTTCAAGCCGCTGTTTACCTTGACGCCGCTTGTGGAGACGATCATCGACTTAGTGTAGCAAAAATGTGGTTCACCCAAAGAGCCGAAAAGTTCCGATTGATCAAAGTCGAATGTCGATAGTATGGTGCCTACTGCAATCGTAATTTACGATGTCGTTAGGTTAACATGTGAACGCGTAGGGATGGTCTGCAGCGGGGCTCCATTTCAACAATGTACGATGAACCGTATGCTCTGAGACATTTGTACGTGCACCAGTATAGTGCCCTTTCGACAGAGATGCCACAGGTTACTGTCTATCCTACTTTAGAGAACAGAGAAGCTCCCAAACCCCATATTCTGTGAAGAGTAGTGGACGTCCAACCTTTTGGCGCCCAGTGGTAGTTTTACTGTCCTGTATCTTTCGGTAGATGCTCACGACAGTAGCACGTGAACAATCGACCAGTTTCGCCGTTTTCGAGGTACTGGTCTGCAGGCTCTGCTTAATAATAATCTGTCCCTTGTCAGAGTCTCTTATCTGAATGGATTTCCCCATTTTCAACCCATATCTTCGATAGGGCGATCCCCCGTCCGTGTCTGTTCCGCTTACAGACTTTTGTTACCGCATCACGCGCCCACAACGTCACAGGGCGCATCCAATGTCGCGGTGGGCAGTGGTCATAAGTTTTTGGCTGATTAGCATGCGTAAACTGAAATAACAACAGTGAACTACAAATAAAAAATATCAATCGAAATAAACCCACAACATCCGGAATACCAATATGCAAAACAAAAACATTACGAATTTACGCAGCAACATAAAAACAGCACTTCTTTTTAAAAATAATAAGCTGTTATGAAACGTCTAAGTGCAGGTAGGGCTACACTGTAAAATTATAGGAAATTCCTGAAATACTGAGACGGCTGTAAGGCATTCAGACCACCAGTAAAAGAAAACAAACTGCTTCACTGTTCTGAAAATGTTCGTCTACGCAGCGGTGCCGGCTCCCCATTGCACCGTTGCGGTGTAACGGGAGAGGATACGCGCACAGCGTTTTGCGATTAACTCCTGAGAGCCGAGCCAGAGCAATCCGAGTTAAACGGCAGGGGCTCGCGTCTGATGGATGAGGCCATCAGTCAGCGCGTGCGGCGGCGCCGCCCAGCCAGCCGCCGACCGGTACGTCCGCGTGGCGTTGCGTTGCGTTGCGCTGCGTTGCGTCGCGCGGCTGGTGTCAAATTTACGAGACTCTCGGGCAGAGCGATGAGCCTCCGCTCCGCAGTGTGGAATACAGCGGCGCCTGCCGGCTATTCAGGGCTCCGGCTAAACTGGGCGGGGCAGCTGGGTCCTGTTGCAGCAGCAGCAGCAGTAGCTTTGCATCTGGACACCATGCGGGCTTCAGCGCTTTGACGTCCAGACTGGACCGTTCGCCTTTCACATGCCTTACCAAGTCAGCACCAAGGACTGCACGTGAGCAGTCTACAAAACATACAGGCTGTTTCATTGAGCACGGCGCAATCCACACGCGAACTTAAAGCGAGTTGCTTTGGCAGTTTACAGTTAATTAGTTACTTAGTTTTATGTTCCACGGATCATTTGTATAAGTATCAAACAAATAACAGCAACATAGATGGAAAAAATTTATCCAGGTGCAAGTATGACTCGCGCACTGAAAGTTCCCAGCAAGCTTAATTATGTATATGGACATTCCATCAATTACTGGAATCGACAATACCGATGATGTTTACCTGTTGCCGACATTCATACTCATAAGATGTCGGCCCCGGGGACTACAAATCTTCCGACAAACTTTTAATTTCAAGTTCCAGGTCCGATAAGAAATGACCAAAGAAATAATTTTTCTTGTGATATAATTACAAATTAACAGGATCTATATGTAGCCACATCGGTTGCACAAAATAATTGTCAAATTAACCGTGGTTTCAACTGCACTAGGGCAATCTTCATCAGAATAAAAAATTCACATGGCTTACATGTAATCACATCTTGAGTAAAAATGTCTGAGCAAACGTGCTCTTTATTTGAAGAGAGAATCCAATCCATGTAAATTTTTTATTCTGATGAACATTGCCCTAGTGTAGCCAAGCCGCGCGGGATTAGCCCAGCGGTCTAGGGCGCTGACGTCATGGACTGTGCGGTTGATCCCGGCAGAGGTTCGAGTACTCCCTCGGGCAGGGGTGTGTGTGTCTGTCCTTAGGATAATTTAGGTTAAGTAGTGTGTAAGCTTAGGGACTGATGACCTTAGCAGTTAAGTCCCATAAGATTTCACACACATTTGAACATTTTTTAGTGTAGTCGAAACCATGGTCAATTTGGCAATTATTTTGTGCAACCGATATGGCTATATACTCATCCTGTAGCAAAAAAATGTACTGTTGCTGGATCTCTGCCAATAAAAATGTTTAAAATTTTACAAATTAACAGGTTTCGGATTTTTTTCTCTTTACTCGTACTGTGAAACCTTGTTTCTTGGCAGATTGCATGATTCCACATCAAGGGGAAGTACCCACAAGCTTTTAATGAGTGAGTTTGCGAGCATCAAAATCTGTGACATAAATGGCTGTATCTTTTGACTGCATTGACTTAGTAGCTTCACTTTTTTACGTCGCTAAGGGTTCGTAGACTTTAATATGTGGCATAAATTTCAGGTTGACATGTCTACCTGTTCCTGCTGAAAAGGGTCTTGAGATGTTGCGCACACAGACAGGCGGGCAGGCAGACAGACAACTAAGTGATCTTTTAAGGATTCCGTTTCTACGAGTAAATAAAATTGTAAATTTGTGGTAAGATCTTATGGGACCAAACTGCTTAGGTCAGCGGTCCCTAAGTTTACACACTACTTAATCTAACATAAAGTAACTTACGCTGTGGACAATACACCCATGCTCGAGGGTTCCGGCACGGCAGCTCAGCATATTCGGTCAGAGAGCCGGTTGGCCTCTGTAATAAAAAAACTGAGTGGAGCGATAAACAAAACGAACTTGAACGAATATCATGTGACGTCCGGAACGACCAACACAACGATCAACAACGAACAAAATTAAAAAAAAAGGAGGACTAGAACCTCCGACGGGGAAAGCCGCTCGTTTTTACTAGTCTGGATACTCTCCGCCCGAACAGGCCTTGGAAGGCCCAACGGTACCGACCGGCAGCAGTGTCATCCTCAGCCCAAAGGCGTCACTGGATGCGGATGTGGAGGGACATGTGGTCACCACACCGCTCTCCCGGCCGTATGTCAGTTTCCGAGACCGGAGCCGCTACTTCTCAATCGAGTAGCTCCTCACAAGGGCTGAGCGCAGCGTGCTTGCCCAACAGCGCTGAACTTCGGTGATCTGACAGGAACCAGTGTTACCAATATGCTAAGGCCGATGGCTGTCTGCATACGGAACCCTAAAAATAAGTAAACTTTATTAGTTCAAAAGTAATCGCCATAACTGTTAACACATTTATCCCACTCTGAGACAAGACGGTCAGCGGCTTCGTGGAAAAAGTTTGCGGTTGGGTTCGGAATCATCATTTTACACAGGCCTGAACCTCTTCGTCCGAAGTAAATCGACGGGCACGAATGTGTTTCTTCGGGGCTCCAAAAATGTGGTAGTCGCGTGTCGAGTGATCGGCACAGTTTGGAGGATGTGTAGGGGCTTCCGAGCGTAACTTTTGCAGCGTAGTCGAAACAATCTCGGCAACATGTGGACGCACTTTGCAGGAAGAGTTGCATGCCTGGGTGAAATATTGGTCCCGTAGGCAACTACAAACATTTTTCCATGAAAGCACAGCTGTTTTGTCTCACAGTAAGACAAAGGTATTCACAGTTATGGCGATTACTTTTGAAATAATAGACTGTTTAATTAGTTTTTTATGTGTCTCGCTTTCATTTGAGTGTGCCATATAATATAAGGATAACGTTTATTGCCGCCGCTCATAAGGCATGATATACGAGCATTTCAGGTATGATGCAAATTTATCGTCTGTTTTTGTAACAATAAACAATGCAGCTCGTCGTCATCGTGACAGTACGTACACAGATCAGCCAGAACATTGTGAGAACCGAGCTACTATCGTTATAAACCCAGGCGATAACAGCGTCACCTGGTGAGCAATGACTGCTAGTCAGACACACGCACAGTACGTGTAGTATCATTGAGCGTGCTATCCGTGTGTAGAATGGGAAAGGATTGAGATCTATCAGAGTCTGACCGATGGCCCAGAGGCTCGGCACGAGCATTTCGGAAACTGCACCGCTTGTCGGGTATTCGTGGAGTGCTGCGGCGAATGTCTTCGACGCGTGACGATACTAGGGTGAAACCACGTCTAGACGTCGTGAGGTTGGTGACCCCCTCATTACAGATGCACAGATGTCGGACGTCGTAGGCTGGGAGAATGGTAAGACAGGAGACATGGCGGAACTAACTTCAGACTTTATTGCCGGGCAGAGTACAAGTGTGTGTGAACACACGGTGTAGCGAACATTGCTGACTATGGGCCTCCGCAGCCGACGACCCGTGTATGTGCCAATGCTAACACCACGACATGGGTAACTAAGATTGATTCAAATGGCTCTGAGCACTATGCGACTTAACTTCTCAGGTCATTAGAACTACTTAAACCTAAAGACATCACACACATCCATGCCTAAGGCAGGATTTGAACCTCCGACCGTAGCGGTCGCGCGGTTCCAGACTGAAGCGCCTAGAGCCACTCGGCCACTCCGTCCGGCCTACTACGATTGAAATGAGCACGTGCTCATCGGCACTGGACGTTGGGGCAGTGGCAGAGCGTTGCATGGTCTGATGAGTCCCGATACCTTCTTCATCATGCCGATGGGAGGGCGACAATCCGTCACCTTCCAGGGGAACAGTTCCTTGACACCTTTACAGCGGGACGGAGACAAACTTGTGCCGGCTCCATTACGCTCTAGGGAACATGCAGGTGGGCATCAATGGGTCCAGTGGAGCTCGTTCAGGACACCATGGCGACCAAGGAATACCGTACACTGATTGAAGCCACGTACAATCCTTCATGACCATCATGTTTCGCGACAGCAGCGGCATTTTTCAATAAGATAATGCGCGCTGTCACAAGGCCAAGAGTGTGATGGAGTGCTTCGAGGAACCGAGTGGTGAGTTCCAATTGATGTGTTGCCCCCCCCCCCCCCCCTCTACTCGCAACATCTGAACCCGATCCAACACATGTGGTATGTAATTGAACGTGGCGTCAGAGGTCATTGCCCCCTCCTCGGAATTTCCGGGAGTTATGTGACTTGAGTGTGCAGATGTGGTGCCAACTCCCTCCAGAGACGACGAGTGCCTCATTGCTTCCATGTCACGATGCGTCGCCGCTGTTATCCGTACCAAAGGTGAATACACCGGCTATTACGCAGCTGATCGTAATCTTCTCCCTGCTGAGTTTATACATACGACTACTCTGCAGTTCACACTTAAGCATCTGTCATAGGGTTCATCGAACCACTTTCACACAATTTCTCTACCGTTCGTCTCTCTAACAGCGCGTGGGAATAACGAACATTCAGATCTTTCCGGACGAGCTCTTTTTTCTCTTATTTGATTACGATGATGATTTCTCTTCATGTAAGTGCGCGTCAACAAAATATTTTCGCATTCTGAGGAGAAAAGTGATGATTGAAAAGTCGTGAAAATGTCTCGAGGCAGCGAAAACGCCGTTTTTTTTTAACGACTGCCACCCAACTCACGTGTCATATCCGAGACACTCTCTCCCCTATTTCGCGACAGCACAAAACGAGGTGCCTCCTTTGTTTTCGCTGACCTCCGTCAATGCTATCTGTGAAGGATCCCATTCCGCACAACAGTACTCTTATCAGAGGACATACCTGCGTCCGGCCATCTAGATTTAGGTTTTCTGTGATTTCCCTAAATGGCTCCAGGAAAATGACGGGATGTTTCCTTTGAAAGTTCACGGCCGATTTCCTTCCACAACTTTGACACAATCTGAGCTTGTGCTCCGTCTCTGACGAACTCAGTGCCGACGGGACGTTGAACCTAATCTTGCTTCCTTCTCCTATTAGCAGAGGACGGACAAGAGTAACGCAGGTACTTTCTTTAATGGATTTGTTGCATTTTATAATTGTTCTCTCAATGAAATGCAGTCTTCGCTTCGCCTTAACCACAGAATCATCTGTCCATGTGAGCGCTCCAATTTACGTTATTCGTAGTTGCAATCTCGAGGTTTTTGGTTGAATTAACAGCCTTTAGATTTGTGGGACTTATTGTGCAACCAAAATTCAACGAATTCCTCTTAGTTCTCATGTGGATGGCCTTACACGTTTCATTATTTGGGGTAAATTGACACTTTCGGACCATACGGATATCTTGTCTAAATCATTTTTCAATTTGTTTCGTTCTTCTGATGACTTTACTAGACTGTAAATGACAGCATCATCTGCAAACAATCTAAGCTGGTTTTTCAGATTGTCTCCCAAATCTTTTACATAGAGTAGGAACAACAAAGAGCATATAACAGTTCCCTGGGGAACGCCATATATCACTTCTGTTTTATTCTATGACTCTCTCTTAATCATTACTAACTGTGACCTTTCTGATAGGAAATCACGCATCCAGTCGTGTAACTGAGACGGTATTCTATAGGCACCGAATCTGATTAGAAGCCGTGTGCGTGATCAGTTATCGGACAAATTAAACTGTTAGTTAGTGAAACCACTGTATGAAATCGAGAGGACATCAAAATCTAATTTCTCTTTCTTTTTCCTTTTATGTCACAAAAATTGGGAAAGAAATGATGTAGACACTTACAAGCTGATTTTTGACTACCACTGCTTTAGAAGGGGACAGCTGAAAGAGTACGTTGGCTAACCAAGTCAGGTCAGCGTCTGCTTCACGCTCAGAATATCAGTTATGTGTACCTGGGAGGTTTTCCGAATGTCGTAACAGCTCGTATGTGACAAACGTGGCAAATTGCGCTTCTGCCAGTAAATAATATCGAACGTCACTGCGAAAGAAACTATGTACATCGGGCAAATGTTTATTGCCCTAGCTTTCTCTGCCTCGTAATGACTGGGTGTTGTGTGATGTCCTTAGGTTAGTTAGGTTTAAGTAGTTCTAAGTTCTAGGGGACTGATGACCTCAGATGTTATGTCCCATAGTGCTCAGAGCCATTTGAACCAGACTGCTAAGGATGAGACGGTAGAGAATAGTACTAATGCACTAATTTGTTATGAAATAAAATTGCTGCATAATCATCTGGTTATACTAATGAACTCAATAAGATTAGTTTTAAGCAATACTTAGCTATTACCGAATTGCAGGACCAGCTGAATGGAATAGTCCAGTGAACACACTGTAGATAGAAGTTAAACCGCAGAAAGATAGAAACAACGAGGAGTTTTAGAAATGAGATCAGCCGTGACTTCTCCGCGTAAGTTCAACACAGATCCAGCGATCACTGTGTCACACAGTGCTGCAACAACGCACCTTATACGTGTCTGCAGATTATCATTGATAATAAACCCTTTTGAACTGTTAGCCTGCACCACATTCCCGTACAAAAATCTAATTCTGCACGACAGGCATAAACAGACTTTGAATGCGGGATGGTAGTCGGGGCTTGAAGCATGGGATATTCCACTTCGAAAATTGCTAGGTAATTCAGTATTGCCAGCCGGAGTGGCCGTGCGGTTCTAGGCGCTCCAGTCTGGAACCGCGTGACCGCTACGGTCGCAGTTTAGAATCCTGCCTCGGGCATGGATGTGTGTGATGTCCTTAGTTTAGTTAGGTTTAAGTAGTTCTAAGTTCTAGGGGACTGATGACCATAGATGTTAAGTCCCATAGTGCTCAGAGCCATTTTATTGTCCTAGCACTGAGCGGAAAATTTCACTACGGCTTTGTAAATGATTCAGATTTTTCCACAAAATTCCTCCGTCAGTCACATTTCAAGATCGACGTTTTATGATTAAAAGGCAATGTTGGCAGGAACCACGATGCGTTCCTGACAGTCGCCGAATATAAAATTAGTGCCGAAATCAAATTAGCATATATTATCGAAAAACGATGCGGTTCACCGACAGCATACGCAGCACGCTGTGAAATGCCTCTCGTGGTTACTAGGAAATGAAATTCATTGTTTCACGTTCAGAATTCGACGACCTTTCGAAGGAAACAATACAGCAGTGGTAAAAAGTTTTGTTGGATTAATTAATTTATTGTACCCACCTCATACTGCAACATTTATTTTCTGTCTCATTCTTTTGTGTATGAATAAGATAAATGAGTGCAAGTTCTTTCTGTGGTCTTGTAACGAGGAACATTTTGCTCTGTCACTGTAGACTATTAATGAAGATATATAACTGAAGTAGTGGACATTAAGGAAATAGAATTAACAAGTACTGCTGTTCTCATCCGTCACTCACGTTTTAGGTGCTCTAACATGAAAAGTCAAGAGATCAGTTAGAAGATAACTACTCGATTTTCACTTTACCCTTTCCGAGACTGTTTCGTCTTCCTTCCACCATGCCAGTGATAAAAGTGAACTCTTTTTTTAAATAGTTACAACAAAATATTTCTTACCTACTCTAAAAACAGTCATTTTCGTCCGTATTTTGACGCGTTTGTCGTTGACGTACAACATTTAAATTAAAATTAGCATTATTTGCTTAATTATACATTTCGATTCCAAAATAGTATTACAGAAGGAAGCTACAGTACACTTTTTTCCTTGTAGCGGGGAATTCCCTCTGGATATTACTGGTTAGGTTACGTAATTTCAAAATTATTGAAGCATTATGCAATATTTATCAAAATGACCTACTTATATTGATTTAAAAACCCATCGTTAAAAGTTTATAAATAATTTGTGTTTCATTCTTACAGAAACTAAGATACTGCTCGACCTTCCCGCTAACTTATAGCTGACTCTAAGCGATATAGCAAATTAATGTCTGAAAGTAATAATTTTCGGACTGTGACTGTATGTGTGCCTTTGAGGTTCTTGTAAAATAAACACAGAAGATACCAAACTACAGTCGCAAGAAAACTGTCTCCCCGTTTCCTTCACATATAAACAAAGATTCCGACATTTGTTAGAGACAGCTGTATCGCGTCCTGATTCCAGATGCAGCATCTTTCGTAATTACTTTACCTCGAAGGAGGGATAAACAGACTGTTGCGAAAACAGTCCTCTGGACGCTTTCCGGAGCAGGTTTCTTTCCCTATTTATTAATTTACTCCATGATTTTGTATGTTTACGAGCTGAATAAAGCTATGTGTCACACATAGTTTGCGAAGCCCCGTGACAAATATCCGAGCTACCTACACAAATGAACACATAATTAACTGTACGTTCTCGTTATGAGTTCGCCCACGGAGTCACTAAAACAGAAAAATACATTGTCGTCTACAGAAAATTTTCAGATCTAAAATCTGAGGCAGACAATCGCATCACCAGCTGCGTTCTATTACAAATGGACTTCGCAAAGCAATGAAATACCGAGCGGTTATAATTAAAGTGCAGCTGCCCATGGAGGTCCAGTGTGGGCTGTAATTATCTTATGGCAGCGAAACTTGGTAGATATGCTGATGCGTTAACGAGGAACCGATTTATGCTGGGGAAATTAATTCCAATTTTGACTACCAGGTGCAAATCTGGTGCTATACAGCATCTTGTGGTCGGCTTCGGGAGGAGGGTATTAGTGTTAACGTCCCGTCGAAAGCGAGACCATTAGAGACGGAGCACAAACTCGGGTTAGAGAAGGATGGTGAAGGGAATGAGCAGTGCCTTCTCAAGGGCACTATCCCGGCAATTGCGTAAAGCGACTTAGGGAGATCGCGTAAAAACTAAATCAGTACTATCGGACGCGGGTTTGAACCGCCGTCTAGTGTTCTAACCTCTGCGCCACCTCTCTCGGTCGTCATCTTCAGTGGTCATATTGAACAAACTGTGTAAGCGGCGATTAACGATAAAGTCAACACTATGCCTTTTCACTTGTTTGACCTGATCTGCGCATGTCCCGTTTCCACTCCATTACACATGGAAACATTTCTATACGTCTTTCTTGCATTCACAGCACCGGATTTGCACCTGGTGGCCAAAATCGCATTAATTTTTTTCCACCGTAAATCAGTTCCGCATTAACGTACTAGAATATCTTCCAAGTTTCGCTGCCATACGATAATCACAGCCCACGCTGCACCTCTTTGAATAGCTGCACTTTCATTATAACCACCTTGTACACTGTGGCCCGCTGGGCAGGTAATACTTAACACTAAAGCTTCAATGTAAAACACGAACTTCTGCCTTACTCTTGAAGAAATGAAGACGTGGGAGGCAACTATGCCGACATAAAAATACACTCCTGGAAATGGAAAAAAGAACACATTGACACCGGTGTGTCAGACCCACCATACTTGCTCCGGACACTGCGAGAGGGCTGTACAAGCAATGATCACACGCACGGCAAAGCGGACACACCAGGAACCGCGGTGTTGGCCGTCGAATGGCGCTAGCTGCGCAGCATTTGTGCACCGCCGCCGTCAGTGTCAGCCAGTTTGCCGTGGCATACGGAGCTCCTTCGCAGTCTTTAACACTGGTAGCATGCCGCGACAGCGTGGACGTGAACCGTATGTGCAGTTGACGGACTTTGAGCGAGGGCGTATAGTGGGCATGCGGGAGGCCGGGTGGACGTACCGCCGAATTGCTCAACACGTGGGGCGTGAGGTCTCCACAGTACATCGATGTTGTCGCCAGTGGTCGGCGGAAGGTGCACGTGCCCGTCGACCTGGGACCGGACCGCAGCGACGCACGGATGCACGCCAAGACCGTAGGATCCTACGCAGTGCCGTAGGGGACCGCACCGCCACTTCCCAGCAAATTAGGGACACTGTTGCTCCTGGGGTATCGGCGAGGACCATTCGCAACCGTCTCCATGAAGCTGGGCTACGGTCCCGCACAACGTTAGGCCGTCTTCCGCTCACGCCCCAACATCGTGCAGCCCGCCTCCAGTGGTGTCGCGACAGGCGTGAATGGAGGGACGAATGGAGACGTGTCGTCTTCAGCGATGAGAGTCGCTTCTGCCTTGGTGCCAATGATGGTCGTATGCGTGTTTGGCGCCGTGCAGGTGAGCGCCACAATCAGGACTGCATACGACCGAGGCACACAGGGCCAACACCCGGCATCATGGTGTGGGGAGCGATCTCCTACACTGGCCGTACACCACTGGTGATCGTCGAGGGGACACTGAATAGTGCACGGTACATCCAAACCGTCATCGAATCCATCGTTCTACCATTCCTAGACCGGCAAGGGAACTTGCTGTTCCAACAGGACAATGCACGTCCGCATGTATCCCGTGCCACCCAACGTGCTCTAGAAGGTGTAAGTCAACTACCCTGGCCAGCAAGATCTCCGGATCTGTCCCCCATTGAGCATGTTTGGGACTGGATGAAGCGTCGTCTCACGCAGTCTGCACGTCCAGCACGAACGCTGGTCCAACTGAGCCGCCAGGTGGAAATGGCATGGCAAGCCGTTCCACAGGACTACATCCAGCATCTCTACGATCGTCTCCATGGGAGAATAGCAGCCTGCATTGCTGCGAAAGGTGGATATACACTGTACTAGTGCCGACATTGTGCATGCTCTGTTGCCTGTGTCTATGTGCCTGTGGTTCTGTCAGTGTGATCATGTGATGTATCTGACCCCAGGAATGTGTCAATAAAGTTTCCCCTTCCTGGGACAATGAATTCACGGTGTTCTTATTTCAATTTCAGGAGTGTAAATAATGCCACCTTGAGAGTTCTTATTTACTCTATGGTTAGGAGAACAATTGTAGCAATGAAATAAAAAACTGTACAAACATTTATTAAACGAAATGATATCTCACTGTGCCTTAGCAGTTCAAGAGGTTTATACGAGCTTTCGGCACTGTGTGGTTTTATGCAGCTCCTTTTTATGGTGTACGTTAAAATTTTCTTAATTTAACAGAACTTTGCGTTATTGTCATCTCTTGCGATTACAATGTCCGTGGAATATTCGACTCTGATAACTACGTTTGTCCGTAATTCATTATCGTACCTAGAGTGCCTCATTTCTTGACAAGCCGGGTACGTAAATATCTTTTGAGCAGTAAAACTTCTCCACAAATTATGGTATAATTTGCATACATTATGAGACTTGTTTCCCCAGGAGGCGACGCTGTATTCGGAGCGCAAAGTCTCGCTGCTTAAGAAGGTCGCGGCTCAGCTGGAAACTTTTAACGCTGCTAGCTATTTGCTGCAAAGCGGCGGCGATAAACTCCGCCTGTTTTCTCGCCCCAGTATTTTCGGCACGCCAACTGCGCAAAATTTCTCAGGAAATGATGTTTCTGCAAGCGGCAAGAAACATTCGCTATAAAAACAGCCGAATGTTTATGCTGGCGGGAAGTGGCGGCTGCGATCGAAATCGGAATATGAAGTCGGCCAGTCACCGTTCGCTTCTGCGCAGTCCGTGAGCTATTCCAGTAAAACCATCCAGAGATTGAGGAGAAACACACCGTAAGATTCCTCTGAAGTTTCATGAACCCTTCAGACGCAAGTAACATTAACCTTTTTAGTAAAAAAAATAGTGAAATATAAGCTCATATGCCATTTAATAGCGAGTGAAACAGAGAATCTACTTGGAAATCTCAAGCGGCCTAAAAAAATTTCTGCTCTTTAGGGACAAGTAGGTCATAACGAAACTTCTTAACTCATTAAAAGTCTATTCAGGACATAGACTCCAATTCGAACCTTTGGCTTTCATGAGAAAAATTCTTTTTGATGACTCACATTCCAAGCTCGACTTTCAAGAAAAGCCATATTGCCCACTGCAAAGTGCAAATTATCTGCTATTTCTTTTTGATCCGTACATGGATTCTATGCCGAGTAAGCAAACAAGCTTCCATATACCATCGACTTTAGTTAATGCCCTACTTCAATAAAGGGAGAACACAAGTACTTTACATGTCATCCACGTCTACCGTATATGCAGTGCCGGCCGATCGGGACAGTTTTTGAAGACGCCTGATTTTAAACAGCGCAACTGTACGGTCCTTGTGATGCCGTCAGACTACATGGAGACCGCGAGTGCGTCAAATACTGAAGAAATGCCATTATTTATCATACTGATTATACTGAGCTTATCCATTATCTTTTGAGGGGAACAATTACAGGAAAGGGGAACTTGTGAAATGAAATGGGATATTTGTAAATCAGTTATTATCATTGCTGCTGGCGATTTAGTATTGTAGTTCTCATTCCAAATCAAACATATGAACTATCGTTGAACCAAAAGTTAAATTACATTCCCTTACCTATAAAAGGGTTATGTTTCGAACAAAGATTACGAGGTAAACCAGTATAATGAACTCAAAGATGAGGACAAGAAAAACTGGAAATTACATAAAAGGAGAATAATCCTGCATCGATATTTAAATAAAATTACACTTGACAAGTGAAAGAAATAGTGCTTGCGACCAACACTGAAACTACACAGATGAGTCACAGAGGTCCCAAAGTCAAAATCAAAGCCAGTGCAACGAAAACCAACTGAAAGTAGCAAATTTCATTTTTTTAATTCACATGACGACTAGTTTCGGGCAGGGACTCACTTTCGAGTCATCGTAAAATAGTCAAAAATGGTATTTTATAAAACTAAAAAACATGTCAAAAATGTGAAAACGAACAGTTGCAGGGCATACAGATAACACATACTGCTATCCACAGATAACGGCATGCGCTGTAATTGTTCGTTTGCGTATTTCTGCATTTTCGGTAGTACCATTTTTGACTGTTACTATGATTCGAAAAAGGGTCCCGGCCCGAAACTAGTCATCGAGTGAATAAAAAAATTGAAATTTGCAACTTTGGATCGCTTTGTCGTTGCACTGACTAACAAAAGTTCCCGGCTCACAGCTGTTCCAGCATGCTGGAAGTTCTAAAAACAAAACCTTTCCACTGAATGTGATAAGTTCCATAACCGTCATTCTGTTCGAGAAATATTATTCAAACTGGGATTCGATCGATATAAAATTAAGTGTCCTACGCACCGGGACAGCGTGCGCTTATAGTATTGCTCAATTCTCTAATGACAGTGAAGCTGAACAAATCCCCAGTTCCGCGAGCTGATTCATGTATTTACATGACAGGAATACAAGCGATTGGTGAAGCAAATAACTTGAATAAACAAGTGCTCGACACGTGGTTCATCACACAGAAACGTATCCGGTTAGGGTAAAGGAAACGATTTAAATCAGTACTGTCATTCTTGCAGTTTTAAAGGGTACATAGTTCTTAAGCAAATGAAAGTAGATAATCAAGGGGAACCAGTGCTGATACCACATGGTCACCACCAGTACGAACAGAGTAGCAATTTAAGTATTATTCACAAAAATTGATTTAAAAACTCAACAAAAATCACCTCTGAACATTCCGTGAAATAAATAAATTTCTTCGTAATTGACAAGAACCTATCCGCACTAACCAGTCCAAATACCAAGAGATGTTACCAGAATGGCGGCAGGATCCAAAGCGTCGCTTCAAGAAAGACAACAGAGGCAGTCGTCTCGGAAGTCCGGTTTTTTATGATGGTGGAGGGAGGGAGAGCTCCAAAAGTTTCGTGAGAAAAAGAGGGAAGCGTTATGATTTGCAAAGGAGCAGCTATGCTAGACCTCTCTGGTAAAAGCTATCGATATCTGTACTGCGCCGCACAGACCACATAAGAAAGTCTTTCCCTGGCTGGCAAATTTACATACATTCATCCAACGATATTTGCTTTGCAGAGTTTATCCAGGAAAAGGAGAGGATATGGAGAGGGTGCTGACTGATACACAAAATAAATGTAGTCACACACTGTGTGTTGTCTTACAGTGGGAGTACAACCGACAGAGAAACTATCTTTGAAGCCTATACGGGGTATTTAAGCAGTATCAAACACCAAGAATGAATGTTGGCATAGATAGTCACCTTTCAACAAGAACACAGCTCAAAGAAAAGCTTCAGTCTGAAAGTACCTCTCCTCTAAGCTTTCACATTCTCACAAAAGCTCTTCTTCTTAACTTTCTCGACGGGCACCCAGGAAGAGAGGATTTGGAGAGTTACAATTCATCCACGGCTTATGGGACAGTTTCGAGAAGAAACCTTTCTATTTGAGAGGTGGACTTCAGGAGTCTGGGAGTCATTTTCTGCCTCCCGTCTGCCCTTACAACACACTTAAAATCATGAATCAAATTTAAGTCAAAATTAATTATTTCGTACAGGACTTTCATTGCTTGCCTCAAAAACTTGTTTATGTCTTACTATATGAACCTAATTCTGATGTGGCGATGATATAAGGTGCAGTCAAATGAAAACGAAACAGATGGAAAAGAGGAACTAAATTGTTTTTTACAGCCGAAGACCCTAAGACTTGTACTCACAAATAAATAATTACAATTTCAGAAAAGTTGGATGATATATTCAAGAGAAAGAGCTTCACACACTGAGCAAGTCAATCACGCGTTGGTCCACCTCTGGCGGCTATGAAAGCAGTTATTCGGTTTGACATTAACTGATAGAGTTGTAGCATATCCTCCTCAACAATATAGTGCCAAATTATGTACAATAGGGGCGTTAGATCGTCAAAATGCGAACTGGTTGGAGGACCCGCTCCATGATGGTCCAGACGTTCTCAGCTGGGAAAATATCCAGCGATCTCGATGGCCAGGCTATGGTTTGGCAATCATGAGGGCAAGTAGAAGAAATTCCAGCCGTTTGCGGATGGGCATTATCTTTCTGATATGTAAGGCCAGGATGGTTTGCCATTAACCTTTAACCAGGGGTGGGGGGTGAGCATTCATAACAAATATTGAGGAAGGGTGTTCAGAACACCATATACAAATATCATACTGAGGTTAAGAATTTCAAAAAATTGTTTATCATATATTAGGCTCTGTGTTTAATCTTTTATTAATTCAGCTGAGTACAATTTGAATCGCCGTCCGCAATGGCCGAGAGGTTCTAGGCGCTACAGTCTGGAACCGCGCAACCGCTACGGTCGCAGGTTCGAATCCTGCCTCGGTCATGGATGTATTTGATGTCCTTACGTTAGTTAGGTTTAAGTAGTTCTGAGTTCTAGGGTACTGATGACCTCAGATGTTAAGTCCCATAGTGCTCAGAGCCATTTGAACCATTTTTTACAATTTTAGTCACTAAGTTACTCAAATAACTATCTACTATTGATATACCAATAACATGTGTAAAATGATTTCAGATGTTAGGGTACATACTATTTCTCAAATTAATAAAATAAGAGAGCTTTAACCATTTTAAAATTATAGAGAGATGTTAACACACAAAGGAACAGACATATTTATATCAATTGAAACAATCATTATTGTCGTAAGTCAGGTATGAAAGCACATTTTAGCACTGATCCTTTTCATCATTACTACAAGACGTTTCTGAATCGATACATTTACTGCAGGTGTTTCTCATATGATTTAAACACATAAATTGATTTTACTTGCGATGGAAGAACATGATTTTTTGTCAGTATTTCTTAGGCAAGCTGTGCGACTTGCTGATTTGCGTATACCGCTTTGAACTGCTGGAATAACTTCTTTTTGAACTGATGGAATAACTTCATCAGTGTCTGAGATCTTGACTGCCTTAATCCGGATGGATCTTGGAACGGCTGCGTTTGAAGATCTTTTTAAAACCGGAGGATGTACAATCTCCTTCCCCAGCTGCCTTATAAATTGCCTTCTTTCCACAGCAAAACCTATGATGTTGCACCTCGGTATAACTTGAGACTTAATGCATTCAACATAAAACATCCGAAAGAACACCACTAATGCTCATCGTTTGTCCTTCTTTCTACGGAGTATGTTGCACATAGCTTGTCAACAGTGTCAACTCCACCTTTTGTAACATTCTAGAAGGTAACGATCTCAGGTTTTCTCTCGTCACCTATTGTAGTATCAGTACACTTGGAATTTGGATGCATTTTTGACAGAAGTACAACGTTTTAACATTTCTTTATGCGTATGAAAGGTAAGTGACAGAATTACAGTTTCTCTCCCTCGTATGAAAGTCGGTTGTTTAGGAAGCCGAGGCTTTTTTTTCTCATTGTGCCAGTAAGTATCAATCGTTTCTTCAGTAATTCTTCAGCAAGAAAAATAATAGCGCATCAGCTACCTGTTGTGACATTTCAACTAGTATCTTGAATCCCCTCAGTAAGTCTCAAAACAACGTCTTTTCCTGAATTAGAAACTTGGAAAGGCCCTCCAGGCTGCTTCCCGGAACACACTTCTATTTGTGATGTATACCAAGTCCTCGCATCACATAATGTTTGTATCTTGATTGCGTATTTAGCACGCTTCCTTGGGATATACAAAAAGGAACATTTGCTTCTGAAGGGCACCAGCTGTCCATCAGTAACTTCCAAGGCTGTATGCATTTCTGAAATTTTCGTCGAGCAAGGTGAATACTTCCGGTATTGCAGCAATTTTATCCAATTACTCACGCCCAATGACATAATAATGTGAAATATTTCTACTCCTAATGCCTATGAAGAAAGCAGACCGTTTTAATTCATTTTATCTCCTCTGTAAGAAGCAGCAATTTTAAGGAATCCAATGAAATATCGTACTTCCATTACACCGGTTTCCCAGCGTCTATTTTTGTTTTTATAAAAGAAGTCCATGCGATCAATATGAATGTTGGTACACTTGACGACTAAGCGAATTATTTGTGCATTTATGCGGTTTCAGGCGGAAGCTATGTCTGGAGACGCCCGGGACAGCGGTTGGATACCAGTGTGGCTGTCGCCCGCCATACGGCCTGAGAACCAGGAGTGATTGTCTGGGGTGCCACTTTATTTCATAACAGGGCCCTTTGATTGCCATCCGCTGGACGCTTGAAGCACAGCTGTACGTCGACGATATTCTAAACAACGTTTTGTTGCCCTTCATGCCAAGCCATCTTAGGCTTACATTTCAGAGAAATAATGCCCATCTACGCATGGCAAGAATTTCTGTTGATTGCCGTCGTGCTTGTCAAACCCAACCTTGGCCAGCGAAGTCGCAGGAACTCTATCCATATCCAAATGATAACTTTTGGAACATTATGGGCTCCGCCCTCCAACGAGATGGGGATTTTGGTGATCTAAGACTCCAATTGGACAGAATTTGGCACGGTATACTTCAGAAGAAATCCAATAACTCTGTCAATCAATGCCAAGTCGAATAACCGCTTACATATAGGACAGAGGCGCATCAACGCGTTGTCGACTTCCTCAGTTATGAAGCCCTTTCCGACGAATAAATCATCCAATCTTTCTGATATTGTAACTGTTTGTCTGTCTGTACAAGCAAATCACATCTACTGGTTGGCGTCCCGTTCGGATAATTTCTTCGTGGTGAGTCGTAGTCTTTGACTTAAGGGTATTCCAGATATAGCCGCCATAGTTCTTACTGTATTTACCCTCCGTAAGCCACGACGCTCATTAACTTGCTGGAAACAGGTCTGCCGTGGTGTACGGGCGCGCATGTGTTCGTCTCTAGGAAATCGACGGCCGCGTGTTTCTTCAGGACTACAAAAATGTGGCCGGCCGCGGTGGTCTAGCGGTTCTAGGCGCTCAGTCAGGAACCGCGCGACTGCTACGGTCGCAGGTTCGAATCCTGCCTAGGGCATGGATGTGTGTGATGTCCTTAGGTTAGTTAGGTTTAAGTAGTTCTAAGTTCTAGGGGACTGATGACCACAGATGTTAAGTCCCATAGTGCTCGGAGCCATTTGAACCATTTTTTACAAAAATGTGGAAATCGCATGGGGAGAATCGGGACTGTATGGAGGATGTGTATGGGCTTCCCAACAGAGCTTCTGTAGTGTAGCCGAAACAACTTTGACAGCATATGAGGGAGCATTGTCTTGCAACAGAATGATACCGTCCTTCAACATTCCTGGCCGTTTGAACTTGATGGCGGGCTATCATTTTTGCAAACTGTCCACGTACTGCTGTTCACTGAAGTGCTAATCTTTTGCATATTCAGCTATGTGGCACACTTCATTCCAATTTAATGTTTGTTGCAGCCACCTTGATGATGTTGCCGTTTTAATAGCTAGCAGTGTACTCGAGAGTGAGTGCGTAGCTGAACACACCTGTTTCCCGCACCCCAGCTGCGACAGGGCGCGAGGACACTGAGCGACACAGAGCACGCCTGCCAGGCGGTTAACAGAGATTCGCGCCCCGCGGAGATGTATGCGGCCGTAGCAGTGCCGACGACATCTCGTAACGCAGTCACACACCTAGCGGGGGCGGAGGTAGGGAGCGTGACCAGGGGAGGGATCTTGGCCGCCCCCGCGCCCGCGCCCGCCCCCGCCGCCGCGCCCTGCCGCCGTCACGGCGTGAGTAACGAGTCTGCAGGGGCATACATGTTGCATCAGGCGCCTCATATTAGCCCCCTGAATAATTCACGCCCCCTGAGTGCGGCGGTCGCAGCCTTTATTGGGCTCCCCGGGCGACGGTGGCAGTTAGCGCGCCCCTAACTCCGCCCGCGATGATGGCCGCACCTACCGTACGCACGAGGCGCACTCGTAACCAGTGTTCCTACAAAGCCGCCACTCCCCTCCACTAACCTACCCACTCCTATGCAACGCCAGAAGCCCACAAGCGTCCCCAAGCCTTCACGCTCTACATCTCTCTCACACATCGCCACTGCCAGCACGTCGCACACGTGGGCAGACGTGTGAGATGGAGAGCAATTATCTCGTGCTAGCGGTTTCATTTGTTCGTCTACGCTCTCGCTACTATGGAGTGAATACTGAGGTACAGTAGAGAGATACAGTAGGGAGGCTCTAAAGGCGAGACTGAGTGAGATAAGTTTGATTAAACGTTGTCTCACGTCTTCAGTTTTGAAATTTTATGTTCCCTGCAACGAAAGTCAAGTAGATACGGCTGCTACAGGGAGGCCCGCAGGAAGCACTACATTTTCGTTTGACTGTTATAAGATTTAGCATATATTTGCACCAATATACCTTGAAAAACCAAAGACGTTTATTTACTAAAAAGTATATGACAGCTGTTTTCCATCATTGGAGACAAATTTCCTGAAGATGCTCACGGAAGCTTCTCACTACATTCTCAATCATTTTATAAGGAGTGGAGACTTCTCTTCCCGAATTGCGGCCTTCGGTTCATCATTATTGCGGAAACGCCGTGGAAGAAGTTTGCTCTTGAAGTGAGCCCACAGAAAAAGATCAGGGGCTGAAATTGCAGGTGATCTCGCGGGCCATGGGAATCACCGAATCGTGAGAGTAATCGCCTCAGCGTAGTCACTGATGTACAAGCTATATGCGGCGTAGCCCCGTCATGCAACTACACTACTGGCCATTAAAATTGCTACACCACAAAGATGACGTGCTACAGATACGAAATTTAAACGACAAGAAGAAGATGCTGTGATATGCAAATGTTTAGCTTTTCAGAGCATTCACGCAAAGTTGGCGCCGGTGGTGACACCTACAACGTGCTGACATGAGGATGGATTCCAACCGATTTGCTGGCCGGTGTGGCCAAGCGGTTCTAGGTGCTACAGATTGGAACCGCGCGACCGCTACGGTCGCAGGTTCGAATCCTGCCTCGAGAACGAATGTGTGTGATGTCCTTAGGTTAGTTAGGTTTAAGTAGGTCTAAGTTCTAGGGGACTGATAACCTCACAAGTTAAGTCCCATAGTGCTCAGAGTCATTTGAACCATTTGAACCAATCGATTTCCCATACACAAACAGCAGTTGACCGGCGTTGCCTGGTGAAATGTTATTGTGATGTCTCGTGTAAGGAGGAGAAATGCGTACCATAACGTTTCCGACTTTGATGAAGGTCGGATTGTAGCCTGTCGCGATTGCGGTTTATCGTATCGCGACATTGCTGCTAGCGTTGGTCGAGATCCAATGACTGTTAGCAGAATATGAAATCGGTGGGTTCCGGAGGGTATACGGAACGCTTTGCTGGATCCCAACGCCCTCGTATCACTAGCAGTCGAGATGACATGCATCTTATCCTAATGGCTGTAACGGATCGTGCAGCCACGTCTCGATCCCTCGGTCAACAAATGGCGACGTTTGCAAGACAACAACCATCTGCACGAACAGTTCGATGACGTTTGCAGCAGCATGGACTATCAGCTCAGAGACCATGGCAACGGTTACCCTTGACGCTGCATCGTAGACAGGAGCGCCTGCGATGGTGTACTCAACGACAAACCTGGGTGCACGAATGGCAAAACGTCATTTTTTCGGATGAATGCAGGTTCTCTTTGCAGCACCATGATGGTCGCATCCGTGTTTGGCGACATTGCGGTGAACGCACATTGGAAGCGTGTATTCGTCATCGCCATACTGGCGTATCACCCGGCGTTATGGTATGGGGTGCCATTGGTTACTCGTCTCTGTCACCTCTTGTTCGCATTGACGGCACTTTGAACAGTGGACGTTAAATTTCAGATGTCCCCAGAATGAGATTTTCACCCTGCAGCGGAGTGTGCGCTGATATGAAACTTCCTGGCAGATTAAAACTGTGTGCCCGACCGAGATTCGAACTCGGGACCTTAGCCTTTCGCGGGCAAGTGCTCTACCATCTGAGCTACCGAAGCACGACTCACGCCCGGTACTCACAGCTTTACTTCTGACAGTATCTCGTCTCCTACCTTCCAAACTTTACAGAAGCTCACCTGCGGACCTTGCAGAACTAGCACTCCTGAAAGAAAGGATATAGCGGAGTCATGGCTTAGCCACAGCCTGGGGGATGTTTCCAGAATGAGATTTTCACTCTGCAGCGGAGTGTGCGCTGATATGAAACTTCCTGGCAGATTAAAACTGTGTGCCGGACCGAGACTCGAACTCGGGACCTTGTTCTGGAAACTTCCCCCAGGCTGTGGCTAAGCCATGTCTCCGCAATATCCTTTCTTTCAGGAGTGCTAGTTCTGCAAGGTCCGCAGGAGAGCTTCTGTAAAGTTTGGAAGGTAGGAGACGAGATACTGGCAGAAGTAAAGCTGTGAGTACCGGGCGTGAGTCGTGCTTCGGTAGCTCAGATGGTAGAGCACTTGCCCGCGAAAGGCAAAGGTCCCGAGTTCGAGTCTCGGTCGGGAACACAGTTTTAATCTGCCAGGAAGTTTCATATCAGCGCACACTCCGCTGCAGAGTGAAAATCTCATTCTGGAAACATCCCCCAGGCTGTGGCTAAACCATGACTCCGCTATATCCTTTCTTTCAGGAGTGCTAGTTCTGCAAGGTCCGCAGGAGAGCTTCTGTAAAGTTTGGAAGGTAGGAGACGAGATACTGGCAGAAGCAAAGCTGTGAGTACCGGGCGTGAGTCGTGCTTCGGTAGCTCAGATGGTACAGCACTTGCCCGCGAAAGGCAAAGGTCCCGAGTTCGAGTCTCGGTCGGGCACACAGTTTTAATCTGCCAGGAAGTTTCATATCAGCGCACACTCCGCTGCAGAGTGAAAATCTCATTCTGGAAACATCCCCCAGGCTGTGGCTAAGCCATGACGCCGCTATATCCTTTCTTTCAGGAGTGCTAGTTCTGCAAGGTGCGCAGGAGAGCTTCTGTAAAGTTTGGTAGGTAGGAGACGAGATACTGGCAGAAGTAAAGCTGTGAGTACCGGGCGTGAGTCGTGCTTCGGTAGCTCAGATGGGAGAGCACTTGCCCGCGAAAGGCAAAGGTCCCGAGTTCGAGTCTCGGTCGGGCACACAGTTTTAATCTGCCTGGAAGTTTCAAATTGCAGATGTGTTACGACCCGTGGCTCTACCCTTCATTCTATCCCTGCGAAACCCTACATTTTGGCAGGATAATGCACGACCGCATGTTGCAGGTCCTGTATGGGCCTTTCTGGATACAGAAAATGTTTGACTACTGCCCTGGCCAGCACATTCTCCAGATCTGTCACCAACTGAAAACGACTGGTCAATGGTGGCTGAGCAACTTGCTCGTCACAATACGCCAGTCACTACTCTTGATGAGCTGTGGTATCGTGTTGAAGCTGCATGGGCAGCTGTAGCTGTACACGCCATCCGAGGTCTGTTTGACTCAATGTCCAGGAGTATCAAGGCTGTTATTACGGCCAGATGTAGTTGTTCTGGGTGCTGATTTCTCAGGATCTATGCACCCAAACTGCGTGAAAATGTAATCACATGTCAGTTCTAGTATAATATATTTATCCAATGAATACCCGTTTATCATCTGCATTTTTTCTTGGTGTAGCAATTTTAATGGCCAGTCGTGTATCTTGAAAAACCAAAGATGTTTATTTATTAAAAAGTATATGACAGCTGTTTTCCATCGTTGACGACAAATTTCTTGAAGATGTTCGCGGAAGTTTCTCACTACGTTCTCAAACATTTTATAAGGAGTGGTGTCTATCTCTTCCCGAATTGCTGTCTTCATCTCATCATTATTGCGGGATCGCCGTGGAAGAAGTTTGTTCTTGTAGTGGCCCCACAGAAAAGATCAGGGTCTGAAAGTTCAGGTGATCTCGCTGGCCATGGGAATCACCGAATCGCCATATTAATCGACGAGGAAAATGGTGCCTCAGCGTAGTCACTGGTGTACAAGCCATATGCGGCGTAGCCCTGTCATGCAACTACAACGCGTTTAGACGGCAGTGTCCCTGCAGCTGTGAAATGAAAAAATTGCTAATCGTGGTCGCATATCGATCGGAACATACACTGGCTGGCCGCCTTTGCCTTAAAAGTAATTATTTAAATAAATAGGAATTTTTAATGTACTGCTTTTTCAAATCGGACTAAATAGTGTAAAACAATTTCCCCTAGCACCTTATACATTCCTAAACACATACAGAGACTCTCAAAAAATTGTGATTATGAATTTTTAGCAGCTATGAAAAATATTGTACCATTTAAAACGAAAAACGTGGGCCGCTTACAATAGATAATAATGATAATGAAGTGAATTATTCATGCAGGAGTTAGTAAATAGTGTAATAGTACTGAGGCGAACTACTCAAGCATGAATTATGTATTGTATGCACCCCTCGTATTTCGTTTTAAATCTTACGCGTATTTTCATAGCTTCAGAAAGTCAATTCCAAATTTTCAGGATAATCTGTGTGGCTTCGGAAATCCTTACGGGGCTTTGAGAAATCATTTTATACTCTTTTGCCCCGTTATTTTTTTTTTTTTTTTGTTATATCTCTGAAACTTATCAATCGAGTTGAAACTTTTGGAGGCGACTGGAACAGAGACACGTGGTAAGTTTCAGGTTTATTCCAGTTTCTCTTCACCTGACTCAAGCAATACATTTCTTCCTCCGACGCATGTCTCGCAAAACAACCATGAAAGTAAAAATTAGAGAGATTCTAGCTCACGCAAGGGCTTACCAATGGTCGTTCTTTTCTCTAACCATTCGCGGGTGGAACAGGAAAAGGGGAAATGGCCACACGAGACAAAAAAGCGAGTTAATATCGCACAGTCATCCAGTTATGAGCTATATTTAAAATTTTAAGTCCTTACCTCTCCGGAAAATTTAAAATCCATTGCAAAATTTGTACCCAACACACAGCCAAAAAACAGACATAATATAAACGTTGTAAAATTTCGTCCAAGATTTCAATATGTTGTCCACTCGCAAGGCAGAGAAGGACCTTTGGACTACCCTGAGCATTTTCATGAATGAGCTATGTGTCTGTGTCCGAGTATTATCAGAAGTTTTGTTTATTGACACACCCGTTCAGATGAAAGTTTGCCTCATCAAACATCATAGCATTTGTCAGAAAAGCGTCGTCCTGGTCAGTTCTGTCCAAAAGTCTTGTGCTGAAACTGCTCTCGGCTAACTGTTCAGACAGTTGCAGCTTATCAACATGAAACTTTCAATCGTGTTTACAGATGCCTAGCACGCCTTTGCAGAGGAATGTCAACTGTTCTGAAATGGCAACGGAAAGATCGCTGTAGGCTTCAATACAGAGCTTTTCGAAATCGTCGGATAATTTCCAGCTTTCTAACTGTCATTTCAAGTCCTTTATGCTTTACATTTTTTTACAGGACCTGCCCCATGCCATTACTTTATTCTCCTGAATAACGTACGTCTGTGTGGAAATGGCTGTCTCCTCGACAGTGCATTGCGTGTTGGACAGCCGCAACACATTTCACGCAAGAGCACTCTTAAACTTCCTCAATACGCAGCTGCACTGGCCAGCGTTCCATACTAAACTGAGTAGCATACTATATCGGTCCGATTAGTAGCCTTAGATAGCGTGAGCACACCTACATATTAGCAGGGTGGCCAATCGAAAATGTGCTTCTTGCTACTGCAATCTTGGTGTGGTTTGTAACTTGCACGTGATTTCTGTCAGTGCCATGCTTCTCTAGTCTCCATCGCCGCGATCCGTTTTTTGGATCCGTTCCCAGTCTCACGTCGATACCATTCCTGTCCCTGTGTTGTGGCCTGACAGTGATCTACTTGGATCCCGCAGTTAATCTGCTTCACTATCTTTTCATGTTATTTTACTTATCTGTTATTTATATTCTCGATACTGAGGATTAAGAACAGACCGGCAGCGGCCTGGGCAGCGAAAGAACTTCTAGAAATATTCAAACATCTATGTGATAAAACTGTGTTGATTAAATGTCTTTCGTGATTTTGATGGTATTCGCATTCTTACAGCCTACGGGGGACGATTGTGCTGACGTGGGTTACTAATTTCAGTGGGAAAACGTTGTAAAATTTTTTATGTTACGCATGCTGAGATGGTGGGGAGCGGTGTAGGATGGAATGTGAGTAGGTTTCTAGCTAGGAAAGAGGAAGATCATCTGGATCACGGGAAGTGAGGGGATTTGTAGATTACGATTGATAGGATGGGTATATTTTAAGTTTGATTTCATGTCCTGATAGGAAAGATGATTGGACATACCCTGAGAAAGAATATACAGAGTTTTGTGATTGGGGGGGGGGGGGGGGGGGGTTAGTGGGATTTTTTGATAGGGTGCAGCAAAAGGCCAGGGTTTCCACTGATGGGATGTCGGGATTCAGTTTTGCGGCAAAAGTAATGTAGGCTAAGATGTTCCACTATTTGTCATTGTGTCCTTAAACACAACCTGAGCTAAGGCCGTAAGGAATGGTAACTTAGATATAACTTGGTGCCGGCTGTTGTTACTAGCTCGATCTTTGAGGCCACTGCCGATGTATCATTATCTTGTAGAAAGACTCGATTCGGCGGTTTCCACTTTCTGGTGCTTCCCGTCTTTCGACTGTTATCAGGGAGTTATCAGCAGAAAGACAACGTCACATTAAAAGTACACATTCGTCTTTCGGAATGACCTTGACCGCGCTCTGGCTTCTTCCTGTACACGCACAATTTCTTTAATTATAAATTGACTTACTTCGGCACCATATTTTCCGTTTTCTCGCCGCTAGTATATTGTCAACACTCTATCGTTCGTCATCGTTATCACGCCTTCCACTGCTTCTTGCTAGTTCCCCTCCTACTGTCTTGCAAAGGATAAATACTTCGACCTGGCATCCACGTTCAATTCTCGAATAATAATATGAAGAACGAAGTTCTACCAACAAGTAACATCCAAATTTAGATGTTAAATCGTATACGACAGTCAAATTAAATATGTACTGCCGACAATTGTGACAGAAACTTTAAAGTAGACATATGTTTATTGCGATGTCTGTAAAAAGTAAATAGCCGCTGTCAGGCTCCATCACAGTTGAGGGACGAAGAAAAGTCACAGTGAGCTGCGTGGAGTGCCCGTACGGTTTGAGGCACCATGTCACGCATTGCGCGGCCCCCGCCAGAGGTTCGAGTTTTCCCTCGGGCATGTGTGTGTGTGTTGCTCTTAACATAAGTTAGGTTAAGTTAGTTTAAGTAATGTGTAAGTCTACCGATGACCTCAGCAGTTTGGTCCCTTAGGAATTCACACACACACACACACACACACACACACACACACACACGCACGCACGCACGCAAATCACGGTAGACGCCGTCCAGTCGTGACGTCCGAATATGAAGCAAGACGTAGAAAGTAATCGTGCGTCAGATGAACTGAAAGTGCCTCTTGGCTCGGAAGCAACATTGTGGAAGTTGAAGGGTCGGGCAAACCTAGAGCAAATTGGCACTTGTGATGAAATCTACTCAGATAACCACTGGTCCACGATTTACGAAGCATCTGCTGGGAATGTACTTTTGAATTAGAGCGCTAGAATACAGTGAATCATAAAAACCATGGCCCGCTTTCAATACTTTCCTATACGCTAAATTTCAGGAAGAAATATCTGCTGAGGATTGCGATTTGGAAGTGAGAGCAGCATCTGCCGATAAAGATGTTGAATTTTCATTCATTACTTTTCAGTGTTCATTTTCTGCACCTAGCTGTCGCATGCAGCACGTACATTTATGATAGCTGTAGCTTCATGCAACCTACTGAGCAAATAACGGTTTTAAAATGCTGCAGAATTAGTGGCTAAACATCTTGCTTGCAGCAACAGCTGCAACACTGGCAGATGGATAACGTATACACTAAAAGAAAGACGTAAACTTTTATTTCATGATAATTCGTGGTACGTTCCTTTGGGACCAAAATTCTGAGGTCATCGGCCCCTAGGCTTACACACTACTTAATCTAACTTAAACTAACTTACGTGAAGGAGAACACACAGACCCGTGCCCCATGGTGGACTCAGACCTCAGACGAGGAGAGCAGCGCGGACCGTGGCAATGCGCCTAGACCGCGGCTACCCTGTGTTGCTAAACTTTTATTCTTTCTGTATCTATCACACATTGAGGAGAACCAAGGAGCAGCGAAAAATAATAGTGCAGCCTCCGAAATTTGTACAACATTTCAAAGTTTCTAAAAAAGTTAAACTATAACAAAAACCGACCGCGCGTAGTAATAATAGCATCAATCCACAGTTTAGTTACATTAAAGCTTTTAGAACAGAATAATACTCGTAGGATCATTTATAGACACTGTGGAAAAAGTTTTGGGACGGCCAATTAGGCAGAGCGGTCGCAATTGTGTGGGCTAACCATGAGATAAGTAGGAGACCTTATAAATCGACTTCGGCTTAAACTAAGCACTTTATAACTAAATTATTTACTACGAGATGTTTTCCATAGCCGGCCAGTGTGTCCGTGCGGTTCTGGGCGCTTCAGTCTGGAACCGCGTGACCGCTACGGTCGCAGGTTCGAATCCTACTTCGAGCATGGATGTGTGTGATGTCCTTAGGTTAGTTAGGTTTAAGTAGTTCTAAGTTCTAGGGGACTGATGACCACAGATGTTAAGTCCCATAGTGGTCAGAGCCATTATTTTGTTTTCCATACTGCTGAAAACGATAGATTGATGGCACAGCTGTACATTGTAGAAACCGTAACGATACTGCACGGAAATTGTTCTTAGTCTTAAGCTAAAAATACGCAGAATATTTCTTCGCTTGTAACACCAGTATTTTATCTCATACACGTATGAAAAGACCGCATGTACAAAACCCCAGAAATTGGTTAGTTTTCAAAACGAAAATGTTTTTGTATAAAATTTGCACTTGAAATCAAGTTTCCATTCATAAACATAGTAAGGTCAGAAACTCAGTATTATGGCTGTTTTATCTGCGCTTGTAACAGTCACTTGACAATGGCGTAACAATACTTAACCGGTTCCTCGACTAGTCAAAGTTGTTGCAAGTATCAAGATAGTCTTCTTTCCACTTAGTGTTTACAGACAAAGGCATTAATATAATATAGTTTTCTCTAGTTTGAATCAGGTAGAAAGAACGTAATAGTACCACAAACGTTTGCACAATGCTGGATGCATAGTGATGCTTACAGATAAGAATTATCCTAGATTTTAGTTACTATCCCTACAATAACTTGACAGTTATGTGAGAAATTTGTGGCTTTAAGAAGTATTACGCTACTGGTAGCAGTCTCTCTGTACTTTGGTTTGTAAGAATGTCAAACTTTATCAACACATCTAGATTCGTAATGCTGGCAAGGATGGAAGGAGGAAAGGAAGATTCAGGGTTTAACGTGACGCCGTTAACGAACTCATCAAAACTGAGAAACAGCATTCGAATGGACGGAGTTTGGCAACGAAATCGACAGCACTACCCCGACTGCTACGTTCCCATGCTAGCCCTCTCCCTGGCAGTCTACGCCCACATCACTTCACACGTCTATGTCTCTATCATAATAAATCAATACATCGGCTTTTATAGTTTAACTTACGCAACAGTCCACTGTCTTTTGTATTTTGTGTAACATTCGTTTGTCATTTCATCTGTGTCAATATTATAATTAATAACCAAATCAACCTTTCATATTTTAGCATATGCAGCTGACTGTCTTTTTATCGTGTCACACATTCATTTTTTCAACCGCCAAGTCCAATGTTATACTATGTTTTAAAATTGTTAATCTCATGTCGCTGAAGAGCAGCTACTTGTATCCCTGACTGCCCTCGACCCACCAATATGGGGCGAGAGAGATGAAATGCCAATAAAGGGGAAAAATTGCATAAGAGATTTGTAAATGTCTGGTAGTTGTATAGAGCACACGCTTCCTTCTACGGTTCTGAACGCATTTGAAGCTGACAGCTCGGGACGCAGCTTGTGGAAGTGGCAATCAGGGTGATTTGACGGAGCTATCTGGGATACACGGCCTCGTCAAGTGATGGGCGGTCTCGGAAGCGTGGCACTATTTATAGCTAGCGGGTGGTCGATGCGGACGCGTGCATAGGCCAGTGGCGGCTGACGTCACAGCACACGTGGGCTTGTCGGCGTGTTGCTGGCGTGTCCTCGTTCCGGTGTCAGCTTAGCGGCTGTAGTCTCGCTTATGTCCTCTGCCCCTCAATGCATTTTTCAGCAGTCCGCTGCCTCACCCGGCTGCGACGTCTAGTCTGGCGAACTGGCTTCGCCATCTCGCGGGACTCAGCGAGTGGTTATGTACACAGCGTCAGGTTTCCGTCAGGTTTTAAACACGCATGCAAGTCTGGATTTGCCATCAGTTAACCCTAGAACACAAAAGGGAGGAAAAAATCTTACGGTGTTACTAGACCATCGTAAATTTTACTACTCCATATTTTACTCAGCGTAATAATTTATAGTCTATGCACTAGTTAATTACAGTTATAAGGTCTCTACTGCCATGCGACAAAAAAAAATTACCTCTTTTGACGCCCTATACTGACCATACCACATTGGCCGGAATTGCGAATTGGTACCAACTACAGTCGTAATTTTTACGGGGGTTTAGTAATCTAGGGTTAAAAGAAATAACTCTCACACAATGGTTAGCCCTATGAAAGAATCTATTAATGCGATCTCATTGCTAATTTTGTTTACTATTACAGAGACAGTGGACGCTTACTTTCCGCAACGATTTATAACAGACATAGCAGAATAAATCTCACTTTGAGTGAAACTGTGTAACGAAGTAGCTTAAAGCCTCGTGGAGTGCCATCGGCAAGTGAACCCAGTCTGTATAAATGCTCAGAAATACGAGGTATTATACAATCAAAGTTTTATATAGAAGGAAGAACTGCAGTTCCAACAGCTGCATCCTCAATACGCATGCGACATCATGCGCTACGTAATACGTTCCAAAACGCCGTGCATAAAAACGCTATTCTTCCGGGGCTTATACCTTGTCTTCTGTTGGTGTTTGAAACGTAGGGTCAAGTGCTTTGGATAGCCCTTGCTGTAGGACCCATTTGTATATCCAACAGAAGGATCGTCTTAGTGTCACTACCCTACAGTACAGGGTCAAAGTATGAATATTACACACATCCTCCAGCTTAGGGAAATGGAGCAAATTGGTTGGTTCTTTTTGCATTTGATGTGGTCACACTGGGCCTTAAGGAGCTTATGGAAGCACCAATAGTTCATTAGCGGTTCCTTATTAAACCCCAAAGAAATATTTTTCAACTATTATTTCGTACTAAAATTCAAAATCAGATATGTGGACAACTACCCACACCAAATTGCTGATTTGCCTACGATATATTTCTAAAATCCCGATTTCGAACAACCTTGAAAATTTTCTTGGTATCTTCATCCGTTTCCGAGATATAGAGGTTCACGTAAAATACGCACGTATATTCCGTTGTAAGGCGAAATATAAATAACAAATAAGCTCAGGTAATTTCCCATATTTTAACGTTATATTTTCTGTCTCATGACATTTATATAGAAGTGCCATCTTCCCGCTTTCAAACATCTTTATCCGTTATCGAGAAACACCCGAAGAACGTCGTGTTTGGGTACCAAAACTAAGCCTCAGATTCCAAGACGGCTATGCACAGCAAACGGCTGTAATTTTTACAATCTATTTTTAAGATCCCAATTTAGAACAACCTTGAAAATTTTCTTGATATCTCTATCTGTTTCCGAGATACAGAGGTTCAAAGTTAACCTACTTGCGGAAACGTAGCTTGTAGAGTGACTTAGCAGGGATAAATATGCTGTGAAGTGCCTCCTGTATCATCACAAGGGTTTTTGGAACCCCATGTTGTAGTAATGAACCGCATTAAAATTTTTGTGTGCGTAAAATCCGGTCTGAGGATTAAAATTAGTCTTGCATTATTTCAATTTCAAGTAAGATAACTATGAAAATTATACTGACTCAAAAAGTTATTTTCATGAGAGTGGCATGCCCCGCTGAGTCAGGAAAGGAAGGCAACCAGTTAGATGAATTGCAAAAGATTTTGTTTCAAGTATCGGAACGTACTCTTCCCACAAAAGCACGAAGACCGGATCTCCAAGTGGTAGACATGACTCCAGGCGAAGAAATTTTCAGTCAATTTGCATACCTCCAATTCCACAATACGAACCGAGAACCTCATTACACATGAACTATGCAATTTCCAGAAAAGAATCGCAAATTCATACTGCAAGTGTGCTCACAACGCACATCATCAAAGTCCTCTTACCACACTGCAAAGCTGCAAACAGCGACGCGCTTCATCAGACTGCTAACTTCTGGAACGCTCGGCAGAACAAAACAGAGTGTCTCCTTCAAACCCACGACCGAGCATCCTCAGCGAGCCAGACTGTGAATTTACTGGCCGGCTCAGCCAGAACTCAAAGATTTCCTGAATACTTGACAGATTGACTAGGAGATAATTAAGCTGTTATGATTCGACATTACGTAAAGAACTGCATTTTGCAGTAAGACTGCAGTCACTAGCACACGTAATAACTGAACTGTACAGATAGATACTTAAATATTAAAACCTGCAATGTAACAGACAACTATCAACAGTAAACGTGTATCATCGCCTGCTGCTGCTACTGGGTGCCTTCAGTGGCAGTCGCTGAGGTAGGAACTACGAGCGATAGAGAAAAATATTTCAGAGGTCTTTATGTGAATTGATCATGGAAACAAAATAATGGAAAGGGAAAAGATAGTAAATGAAGATCAGGTTCGAAATGTGGTAGTACGAGAAGAATTTGAGAGAGTTATAAAGTAGAGACAAGGATCCAGGAGTAGATGACATTTCGTTAGAATTATTGTGATACTTGGGAGAGCCTGCCAAACTACGTGCTGCGGAAGATAAATGAGACAGACAGTATATCCTCGGGCATCAAGAAAGATGTAATAATTCCACTTCTAAAGACACCAGTTGCCGACCTGTGTGAATACTGACGAACTTTCAGTGTACTAAGTCGTGAATAGTTTTTGATATTGCTTAGCAACATGATAACGGGAGCACGCAATATTTAGTAAAACCAGGTTTCATTTAGTATGGCGTGCTCCCACTATCATTTACTGATTTTTCTGCAAGATGGTTATTTTACATCAGGCATTTCGTGGGGAGTCAATATTTTTCTTAACTTAATGACCAATTTGAAGCTTGATGTTTTGCAATCTACTATGTTAATGATATAAACTCATTCACTTGGAAATGGCATAAAAGTTCGAAACGTGGGTCGTAATTAAATAAACAACAATACAGTCAAACGTCGGTATGCTAGGTCGTGGTATCAAAATACTGACACGAATTACACTCCTGGAAATGGAAAAAAGAACACATTGACACCGGTGTGTCAGACCCACCATACTTGCTCCGGACACTGCGAGAGGGCTGTACAAGCAATGATCACACGCACGGCACAGCGGACACACCAGGAACCGCGGTGTTGGCCGTCGAATGGCGCTAGCTGCGCAGCATTTGTGCACCGCCGCCGTCAGTGTCAGCCAGTTTGCCGTGGCATACGGAGCTCCATCGCAGTCTTTAACACTGGTAGCATGCCGCGACAGCGTGGACGTGAACCGTATGTGCAGTTGACGGACTTTGAGCGAGGGCGTATAGTGGGCATTCGGGAGGCCGGGTGGACGTACCGCCGAATTGCTCAACACGTGGGGCGTGAGGTCTCCACAGTACATCGATGTTGTCGCCAGTGGTCGGCGGAAGGTGCACGTGCCCGTCGACCTGGGACCGGACCGCAGCGACGCACGGATGCACGCCAAGACCGTAGGATCCTACGCAGTGCCGTAGGGGACCGCACCGCCACTTCCCAGCAAATTAGGGACACTGTTGCTCCTGGGGTATCGGCGAGGACCATTCGCAACCGTCTCCATGAAGCTGGGCTATGGTCCCGCACACCGTTAGGCCGTCTTCCGCTCACGCCCCAACATCGTGCAGCCCGCCTCCAGTGGTGTCGCGACAGGCGTGAATGGAGGGACGAATGGAGACGTGTCGTCTTCAGCGATGAGAGTCGCTTCTGCCTTGGTGCCAATGATGGTCGTATGCATGTTTGGCGCCGTGCAGGTGAGCGCCACAATCAGGACTGCATACGACCGAGGCACACAGGGCCAACACCCGGCATCATGGTGTGGGGAGCGATCTCCTACACTGGCCGTACACCACTGGTGATCGTCGAGGGGACACTGAATAGTGCACGGTACATCCAAACCGTCATAGAACCCATCGTTCTACCATTCCTAGACCGGCAAGGGAACTTGCTGTTCCAACAGGACAATGCACGTCCGCATGTATCCCGTGCCACCCAACGTGCTCTAGAAGGTGTAAGTCAACTACCCTGGCCAGCAAGATCTCCAGATCTGTCCCCCATTGAGCATGTTTGGGACTGGATGAAGCGTCGTCTCACGCGGTCTGCACGTCCAGCACGAACGCTGGTCCAACTGAGGCGCCAGGTGGAAATGGCATGGCAAGCCGTTCCACAGGACTACATCCAGCATCTGTACGATCGTCTCCATGGGAGAATAGCAGCCTGCATTGCTGCGAAAGGTGGATATGCACTGTACTAGTGCCGACATTGTGCATGCTCTGTTGCCTGTGTCTATGTGCCTGTGGTTCTGTCAGTGTGATCATGTGATGTATCTGACCCCAGGAATGTGTCAATAAAGTTTCCCCTTCCTGGGACAATGAATTCACGGTGTTCTTATTTCAATTTCCAGGAGTGTATTTGCAGCAGAGTGGAAAAACTGAAGATCATTTTGGGTTCCGGAAAGACGTAGGAAACCCTAAAAATTATTTTAGAAGAGAAGTTAAAGAAAAGTAAGCCTCTGTTTATACATAGCATCTGCAGAATTAGACAAAGTTTATGACGACGTTAATTGGACTACACTACTTGAAATCCAGCGATAAAATACAGATAACAGTAGGTTACACACAACTTGTACAGAAACCAGTCAGCGCCGGCCGCGGTGGCCGAGCGTTTCTAGGTGCTCCAGTCCGGAACCGCGCTGCTGCTACGGTCGCGGGTTCGAATCCTGCCTCGGGCATGGATGTGAGTGATGTCCTTAGGTTTAAGTAGTTCTAAGTCTAGGGGACTGATGACCTCAGATGTTGCGTCCCATAGTGCTCAGAGCCTTTTGAACCATTTGAACCAAACCAGACAGCACTTTTAATAGTAGAACGTAACGAATGAGAGTCAGTGATTGAAAAGAGAGTGACAAACGATATTGTCGATCCCCGATGTTATTCAGTCTGTACATTGAGCAAGCAGTGATGATAACCATGGAGAAATTTAGAAAGGAGCCGCGCGGAGTGGCCGCGTTGTTTGAGGTGCCATGTCACTGACTGCGTGGCCCCTCCCGCAGGAGGTCCAAGTCCTCCCTCGGGCATGGGTATGTGTATTGTTCTTAACATAGGTTACTTTAAGTTAATTAAAGTAGTGTGTAAGTCTAGGGATCGATGACCTCTGCAGTTTGGTCCCTTAAGAACTCACATTTTAGAAAGGAAATTAAAATTCAAGGAGAAGGAACAAAACCTTTTGGGTTTTCTGATGACATTGTCATACTGTGAGAGAAAAAAGTTTTTAGGAGCAGTTAAAGGGAATGTGTAGTGCTTTGAAACGAGGTCATAAGGTCAATATTAACGAAAGTCAAAAAAAGGTAATGGATCGAAGACGAATTAAATTAGGGGATGTTGGGGGAATTAAAGTAGGAAATGAGGCACTAAAGGTTGTAGATGGTTTTTTTTATTTGGGCAGCAACTAATGAAGGCCAAACTAAAAAGGACATAAACTGGCACTAGTAAGAAAAATATTTCCAAAACAGATAAATTTGTACTGAATACAAAAGGAGATGCTGAGAAGGTATTTGTCTGGAGTGTAGCCTTGTGTGGATATGATACGTGGACGATAGAAATTCAGGAAAGAAGTGAACAGATGCTTTTGAAATGTGATGGTGCAGGAACTTGTTGAAGTTTTAATCGATGGATCAGGTAGCTAATGAGGAGAAAAGAAATTTACGACAGAGAGGAAGGAAAAACTGTCATATTCAGAGGCATCATGAAATCGTCAATTTGGTAACTGAGAGAAGAGCGTGTGTGTGGGGGGGGGGAGGGGGGGAGGGGGGGAGGGGGTAGTAAAAATTGTAGAGGGGGAGCAAGACTTGAGACTGCAAGCGGGTTCAAATCTATGTAGCTTGCAGTAGTTATGGGACGTAAAGATGCCCACACAGTATAAACTACCACGGATAGCTGCATAAAGCCGGTCTTCGGATTGAAGATCACGTCAAAAATAATGTGAATTACTACAGCTTTACAGATATGCAGCGTTGTCTTGTTCTATAATTCTGACAGAGCCATGTGTCGCAGTGGTAAGACACTCGTCTCGTATTTGGGAAGCTTCGTCATAGACAATTTTATCACCAGAGTCTAAATTACTTTTATAATGATTGATGTTGGTGAATCAAGAGATCTAGATCTCCAGTAGCAACCAGGAAGTGTCATCAAAAGTCAACTTCGGACGAGGTCCATCTACCAATCCCTCCGTCTTTTGTATCTGAAGATGACCAATTTCGGCTGTAGCCAGCTAGTACAACAAAAAATTCATGATCTAGATTGTTTCATAAAAAATATGATAGCTTTGTACATTATGCAAAATACCCTGTGTAAAGCAGGGTCCTATGAACGTCAAGCCCAGTTACTGTACATATTCCACGATTTTTTTTAAATTAGCGCTAACCACTGATTTATCTATTTTTCACAGTCCGTTACTCTTGGTATAAAGTTTTACACCTTACCTGTAACATAGCTCCAAGTTTCTGGCGAATAAGTTCCATAAGTTGCCAGACGAGTACATTCTCCTTGAAATATCCTCTAAGGAAATAAACACATGCTTAAAGGTCAAGCAAGTCGCCGTTGGCAAATGACGTGACTAGAGGAAATTTCCTAGATAATCTCAACGGAAGATCTTGCTGCACTGGTGACTGTTCGGTCTTGCTGACATCGTGTTTGATATGTCGTCATTCGGTTGTATCATAAGGGAGTTCTCTGACGTTCTGATAAGCAGTCGTCACAAAATAAGCGCTGGCTTATGGCGTACGCGCACGCAGCGAACATTGTCAGTACAGTAAACACACACGAGGTTACCATAGTTACCGACCGACATTTCTTGGAATTATGAGAGTGCTTTCGCGGCCGGAGTCCATTTCAAAACAGTACTTCTGGGCGTGTGATCACGTCAAATGCGATAAAACTGCCAATGTTTCGGCTGCTATTGTGGACAGCCTTATCAGAATGACGGTATATCTTGGTATAGTGTTAATCCATGATTCGAAAACGTTTACTTGACGAAACTAGTTGTTAGTGAATAAATACACATCACACCAGCTTCCGGTGATTCTGTGATGGCGTTCTTTAAGTACATTGAACCAGGCTGAACAGTCTACGGGAAATATTCCAACGCATTTGTAGATGCTGCATACTATGGCGTGACTGGGTAATGATGAAATGACAAAAGCAGTGACTCTGAGATTTAATCAAATAGTCTGAATTTCTAGGCAATTGAATTCAGAGACAATTATAAAATCCGCTACAGTTGTAAAAATTATTTATTTCTGAAGAGGAAGGCACAATCCGGTTTCAGGGCATGTGGCTTATCTTCAGTTGCATATTAAAGTTTGAGTCCACAAAAGATGAATAACTGAGATTTAAGTAGGTTAAAATATGTTAAAATAGTGCATCTCTGGTACATGGCATGCAACAGGATACCCTCTTCAATCCTAGGTCTTGCATAAAGCTTCTCGCAGAGAACAATGGCCCGGGTCTACGGGCGCACCGCACATGGATCCGCATGAAGACAGATAGGCGGTCTCTCGAACATAGTGATGCATAGACACCCATCAGACCCGTACGAAGAACAACCCAAATCAGAAATGCCAGCGGGAGCAGCTGTGTAGCCGCAATGTAAGCGAGCGAACTGCTCACATCATCTGACGGTTAAAATTTGAATTAATGCAGCCGACAACAGCAGGTCTAAGAAACCACAAACTGTCATCAGCTACATGGAAGCTAACTTCTTTCGTGTACCAGCGAGGCACTAATTGCTGATTACGGCGTCTGCATGTGAATACACTGCAAATCAACGAATAGGGTGAACCAATTTAAACTGATATAATTCCTGTAATGTCACACAAGACTTAGAGAGCATAGTTCCAAACTATCACTAATTTGTAGATCTACAAAGTTGTGGAACAACTAATGCAAATGGAAGGAAACCAATAAAGGGCTCATGGCCTAACAGCAATTACAGTATGAGCAGTTAATTTAGAGCACCATTGATCACATTAAGAATAGCTATTACAATAAAAAGCACAATGCAGCATTTTTAAGGAACATCGTTCACAGCAGTACTGAACACTTCAATAACATCCAAAATATTAAAAGTTACTAATAACAATAAAAGCCATAAAAACATAGTAATCTCTAATAAGGACGCCGTAAACGTTCTGTGGTGCAAAGACCGCCAGCATCCCCCCCCCCCTAAAAATTACTAATTTAAATTAATTTCAAAATTATTAAACATAACGTATCCATAAAGTTCGTACTAGACACTAGCAAACTCTTGTGGCACCAACGCAGAGTCACGTCAAAGCTTCAGGGACGAAGAAACATGACGTAACGGGAGATATAAAATACAATATGACTATCGATCGAGGTGCGAGCGGAAGCGTTGCTGAGCAATCACAACCGACATAATCCCGAACCGTGTTACACATCAAAGGTGATACTAACAAGTGCTAAGTGGTCCTTGGCGACTACCAAGTACTTCAAGTATGTATACGGACATGAAAATGGCGATATCACCCGCACTAGTGCTCATCACAAGGTGATTGTGAATAAGAAATGCTACCCATCAGGGTGACAAGAGCGTCTGTCGTCAGTTTCGCCACTACGAACGCCGTACACAGTATGCCTACGTCGTCAGAAAGAAGAACCCATGGGAAATCTAATAAAGGTGGCCGCTATGATTTGTTTCAGCCAGCGATAGCCTCACCTCTCAGTTCGGAAATCGGAGTTACGGACTTGGCAGCAATTCCGCGAAAGGCGATACAGTCTGGTATTCCTTCGCCTCACATTAGCCGTGGCTTGAAATTTAAAATCACGGTTCCGCAGCCTTTATAGAATTTAGCCATCTTGCAAATTATTAGGAGTAATTAAGCCAGGTTCCTGAAAATTACTCTGCCCGCACAAGACAATAGTTCCTGGTTCAGGCAGGTCTACGGTAGTCTGTAATTGCCGGGCAAATTGGTTTAATGGCATTTACCGATCATTTACTTTCATCGAGTTTTGAATAAATAATCTGAGCAACCTGTTCCCTACATAATCTGATTCGTAATTCTACGGCGCAATGCAAACCTGTGGTCGAAATTTTAATTACATTTTATTTAATCACTCTCTCTTTTCTTCGGGAGGCTGCACAGGGCTGCAGACGAGGCTTCTACAGGCCTTGTTGTAGATCAGAGAAAAGTCTGTGCCCTACACATTGTCTGTGGAATGTGTTGAACGTCTCATAAGAGTAGAATACATGACACGGTGCCACATTATCTTCTACCCACTCCAACCCAGATACACGTGCTTATATTATATGTTTTCCATCGGTCACCAAGTGCAAAAAATTAGCAGTCTTTAAGTGTGTTCAGCATATTATCTGGCCAGAGCCGAATCATAAACTTTCTGTTAATTTGGTGTAGTGTTAAATCTCGACTTGTAGATGGTCGCTTAACCGAACCTGAGTGCCCGTGAATAAATTACCTAAACATTACGTCGTTTTTATTTCGTGAACAGTTCGAGATACACAGGGTGATCTTAAGGGGTAATGGACAAAGGTAAACGTATCAATTTAAGGGACCTGGTCCAGAAATGACCAATTCGAAAGTTACTAGCGGAAATCGTTCTGGTGATGTTGGAACACATGTGCCGCTAGTGTTGTTGCTAAGATTGTAGGGTAGGTAACTTTCAGAAGTGATATTATGGACCAAAACAAGTAAGAAATGTCGAGTAAAGGAGGGGTCTAAACTGCATATCTTAACAGCTACGAGCACTTGTCACCTTCACTTCTGTGAAACACCTCTTCTACTGGACAAGTGCTCATAGCTCTTAAGGTATGCATTTTAGAGTCCATGTTTTCTAGATAACTTTTTCTTGTTTTGCTCCATACCATCACCTCTGAAAGTTGCCTACCCTACAATCTCAGCAACAAGAGTACCTGTATATGTCCTGTACCGCATTAGGTACCGCAACGATTTTCGCTTATAACTTTCGATTCGGTCGTTTATGGAGCACCACCTCTGACCTCAAAGTGATACTTTCACCCTTCTCGATCATCCCTGAAAGTTTGTAACATCAGCACGGAATCACTCTGTAAAAACGAGATTTCAGCTAAATTATAGCAGGCAGAGGGACACGTAACTGTGGATAATGTTCTCAACTCTTTTATTAACTGAGATCCAGAAGCAAGTGTTTTCTTTAAATGGAACGATGTGGTTATTAAGGACAATGGAAAGCGCTTTGAAAGGCGAGTGCAGCGATACAACGTTTGTTACTGCAGGTGGTGAAATTTTTCGCAAAAATATCGGAGAGATGTGCTACAATTGAAAGGCTAGGTCGCCAAATTTAGCTGTTGCAGCATAAACACCGACAAGTCGGGCTCTCCTGCCAGGTTCCGCTGTTGTATCCAACCTTCCCACTGTTTACACGTTTCCACAAAAGCTGTTCACTTAAAGACGAGTATGCACACTGATTTCAAATAGTTGTCCTAAGCATTTTGTGGTAAAATAGGAGATAGGCTTCCATTTAAGACAATCGGACCTGACCCCAACCTATGTCATCCAAAGTACTGTAGGACCAAGATGAAATACGTTTCATCTTAGTATATATGTAATCTTATTCCTCCATATGGGAGCCCCACATAGCGATGTTTACACGGCAATAGCCGATTTCGGCCGCCTCGTCTTCCAATTTTAGCACATTTTTTGGATGTTTATAGAAATAGTCCCAAGGGGAATTCCACCTTATGCAGGACATCGTTTTATATTTGTTTTTGCGGTATCGATGGCTTCTTCGCTGTCTGCACCCGGCTGGCTGCGTGCTTCTCATAGCTACGCGGACGACGGCACGTTTAAGGGGGAAACCACATTAGGAGGTTCAATAAATCAAATTTTTTAATTGTATAAATCATATCCAAGAATACGCGTCAAAATTTCAAAGCGAAATTCGCATTCGTTTAGATTTTACTAGCATACAACCGAGTGCACATCGATGAAAAAAGCAGTTATGGCGACATATTATCATATGATTTCCACGGATGAAAATACTCGACACGGGTATTGCCCTGAGTGAGAAGACAGCTGGTGTTAGTGGCAGAAGCGAACAGCCCTTGGAATGGAGCATGAGCCGCACCCTACTCCATTGCACCCCGAAGTACAGAAGGAAATTCTTCCAATATATGAAGATTTATCAAGGGATGAATTACTGCAGAGATGTTTAGGTGGCTAGACACAAAATGCGAATGAACGTTTTAATTCCACTATTGGGCGATCACCTCCTAAACTCTTGCACTCCGGACTAAAAGTCGTTGAATTGGCATCGTATTTAGCAGCGGCCTCATTCAATGAAGGAAATTCATCCCTTCTGATGGTCATGGACAATGGAGGTGTTCCAGTAGGCACGCATAGCTTCATTTATGCCGAACAAATGGATAACCAGTGCGTAAGCCGGCAGAATCGATATTGTTCATTGGAATCGATGGAAGGTCGGAAAGCTCGAAAAGCACTGCTGAGAGCGCTAAACGACGCCTATGAGGAAGAAGGAGGATTACTACGTGGTGCTGAAATCACAGATTAATCTGTAAGCATTTTATATTATTGTTGAATTCTTGAATTTCTAGTTTCCAAGAATTTATTTTTTCATAGGCGTTTATCTCGAAATGACTTTTTTCACATTTGTGTGCAGTCTAACTCAAAAAGTATACAACCGATCATTATGAAAATTGATAGTATGATTCTTTATAAAATTACGAATGATATGAACCAACTTGAGAGATGATATCATGATTTTAAGGGTATTTTTCTTTGCATAATTAGAGAAAAAATCGTGAAAAGCGAAGTAAATTGTTCCAACGGTTGTAACTTTTTTTTTTTTACTTTTCATTATTTTCACCTGAATTGGAACTCATATTCTCGTAAAAGAAGTTATTAATGTGAAATCAAAAGCTTTTTGATTTCAGATGAAAATCGGAATGGCTACACTGCACGCAGTTGGAGAACTATACTCACTACTTTCAGCGGAAATCACAGCGTAACTTTGTTATTTTTGACTGAAATTATTCAAAAAAATTCACAAGAACTATTCGAAATGTGAATGAAATGATGTCAAAATTTGATTAAATTCTAATTAATTCTTCCCACCAAAAAAAGGTCCCAAAAAATCTGTGCCAGACAGTTTCGTAATGTGGGGTTTTAAAGTTTTGTGATGTGTCTGGACTCTGGCGTAAACTTCTAGGCTGGAGGTTTTAGCGTATTGCAAAGTGGCTGGCTCCTCCCTTTTTCCTTGCGGTCAGCCAGCCAATTCCATCTGCTATATTGTTTTACCTTCTTCTCCCACTTTCTTCCTGTGTTGTCCATGTTTTCCTGCTAACGACAAGCTTCGTCCCATGCTTCGGTGTGGGTGGGCACCAAACTTGTTACCTGTGTTTTACATTCTGTTTTATCTTCCTGTTCTGAGAATTTTCTTGACATCTGTCTCACAGTGTTATTGAGCGGGCGGTGAAGGCCTTGATGTCGTGCGCCCATACCAACCTCTCCATCCATCCATCCCCTAATGTGGTTTCCCCCTCAAATGTCCACCGCCAGAGCACAGCTGGGCGAGCTCGTTTTTGCCTCGCTCGGTGTCGCCGATATGGCACAAACTACACTGCCGCACCTTTGCAAGCTTTTCAGACTGTTTCTGACCACCCTGCATATGCACGGAGAAGCGGTCCAGATAGTATTTTGCTAGACTAGCCTTGGCCTTGATTTGTGGAGAGGGTACGAGGGTATACAAGGGTAAGTGTGTACAGCGCCGCGTTTTCCCGTGTTTCCGCAGGTCGGTCCCACAGCGGGCAGGCGGCGCCGCTGTTCCGCGTGGGCGCCGTGGCGTCTCCGGGTCTGCGCGTGCTGGCGGAGACGGGCCGCGCAGACTTGCTGGACGCGGCGCTGGGGCAGCCGGCGGCCGGCGTGCTCGACCAGTTCACCGCGCCGCCCGTGCGCGCCGGCGTCGGCCGCACCGAGACGCACTTCTTCGTCGACACCAACCACTCCAAGGTCAGCAGCGGCTCCTCTCTGTCGGCTTATCACAGTCTGCTTGTCAAATGTTCAAATGTGTGTGAAATCTTATGGGACTTAACTGCTAAGGCCATCAGTCCCTAAGGACAAACACATACACCCATGCCCGAGGGAGGACTCGAAACTCCGCCGGGACTAGCCGCACAGAGTCTGATTGTCGCTGACACATTGTCAGCCATAGAACTACTGATGAAACAGTCCACTGGTGAACGGCTAGATATCAGTGTCCAAGGGGTACAATATTTCGATAAGTGCTCGCGTGACTGTCATCACGTGCGGTGATGAAAATATTGGCCAAAAGCCGCGCGGGCCTTATACACTATGAGATGAAAAAAATGCGGACATCTGACTGAAAATGACCAAGTTCGTGGCGCCCTCCACCGGTAATGCTGGAATTCAATATGGTGTTGGCCTACCCTTAGCCTTGATCACAGCTTCCACTCTCGCAGCCATACGTTCAATCAGGTGCTGCAAGGTCTCTTGGGGAATGGCAGCCCGTTCTTCACGGAGTGCTGCACTGAGGAGAGGTATCGATTTCGAACGGTGAGACTTAACACGAATCCTAGAGGATTCAGCTCAGGACTCTGTGCAGGTCAGTCCATTACAGGGATGTTACTGTCGTGTAACCACACTGCCACAGGCCGCGCATTATGAACAGGTGCTCGATCGTTTTGAAAGATGGAATCACCATCCCCGAATTTCTCTTCAACAGAGGGAAGCAAGTAGGTGCTTTAAACATCAATGTAGGTATGTGCTGTGATAGTGCCACACAAAACAAGAGGTGCAAGCCCCCTCCGTGAAAAACACCACCACACCATAACACCACCGCCTCCGAATTTTGCTGTTGGCACTACACACGCTGGCAGATGACGTTCACAGGGCATTCGCCATAACCACACCCTGCCATCGGACCGCCACATTGTGTTCGTCACTCCACACAACGTTTTTCCACAGTTCAATCGCCCAATGTTTACGCACCTTACACCAAGCGAGGCGTCGTTTGGCATCTGCTGGCGTCATGTGCGGCTTTTGAGCAGCCGCTCGACCATGAAATCCAAGTTTTTTCACCTCGAACCTAACTGTGATAGTACTTGCAGTAGATCCTGATGCAGTCTGGAATTCCTGTGTGATGGTCATGGATGTCTGGCTATTACACATTACGACCCTCTTCAAATATCAGCGGTCTCTGTCAGTCAACAGACGAAGTCAGCCTGTACGCTTTTGTGATGTACGTGTCCATTCACGTTTCTACTTCACTATCACATGGGAAACAGTGGACCTAGGAATGTTAAGCAGTGTGGAAATCTCGCGTACGGACGTATGACGCAAGTGACACACAATCACCTGACCACGTTCGAAGTCAGTGAGTTTCGCGGAGCGCCCCATTCTGCTCTCTCACAATGTCTGATGACTACTGAGGTCGCTGATTTGGAGTACCTGGCAGCAGGTGGCAGCACAATGCACCTAATATGAAAAACGTATGTTTTTGGGGGTGTCCGGATACTTTTGATCACATAGTGTATCTCCTCGTCCCGTCTCGCCAATTCGTTGCTCCGTCCGGTGTTTGCACCCAGAGACGCATGTAGCGGCGTGTAAGCTGTTGCGCCGCCTTTCCCCCATGTCGGTTCGTTGAGCAATGTCTCCTTCCTCTATAGACTAACTGCCGGTTACCAGGCCATGTTAAGGATGTAACCACTATCGCGAATGATCATCTGTTCCGCTACTCAAATCTCGATGCCTTTTTTTAATGACGCAGTCCCACAAGTTAGACCTCTGTGTCCGAACCTCAGTATAAACGAAATCCATGCAGTGTAGTTCGATAGGCAGTGTTCCGTGTTTGCCGACTTTTCAGACAGCGACGATCTGGAGTGCTGCTGGCGTTTACGGCAACAATTTTCGATAGTAAGCTCCATCTGACCTATGCATGTCATACCATTTCGGCAGGGTAGCTGTTGTAGCCTGTGGTCGTCTTAGACACTACCAAGCAGTGCCTGTGTTTCAGGTGGTGGGCGGAAATCAGTGTTTCAGGAGAATTCGTCCTTTCTTTCTAGACAGTGTGTCACAAAACACTGTATAATAAACACAGTAGCCGCGTCCTCTTCAGTTTCCTCTTCTGTTTTTTGGTGGATCTACACTCCTGGAAATGGAAAAAAGAACACATTGACACCGGTGTGTCAGACCCACCATACTTGCTCCGGACACTGCGAGAGGGCTGTACAAGCAATGATCACACGCACGGCACAGAGGACACACCAGGAACCGCGATGTTGGCCGTCGAATGGCGCTAGCTGCGCAGCATTTGTGCACCGCCGCCGTCAGTGTCAGCCAGTTTGCCGTGGCATACGGAGCTGCATCGCAGTCTTTAACACTGGTAGCATGCCGCGACAGCGTGGACGTGAACCGCATGTGCAGTTGACGGACTTTGAGCGAGGGCGTATAGTGGGCATGCGGGAGGCCGGGTGGACGTACCGCCGAATTGTTCAACACGTGGGGCGTGAGGTCTCCACAGTACATCGATGTTGTCGCCAGTGGTCGGCGGAAGGTGCACGTGCCCGTCGACCTGGGACCGGACCGCAGCGACGCACGGATGCACGCCAAGACCGTAGGATCCTACGCAGTGCCGTAGGGGACCGCACCGCCACTTCCCAGCAAATTAGGGACACTGTTGCTCCTGGGGTATCGGCGAGGACCATTCGCAACCGTCTCCATGAAGCTGGGCTACGGTCCCGCACACCGTTAGGCCGTCTTCCGCTCACGCCCCAACATCGTGCAGCCCGCCTCCAGTGGTGTCGCGACAGGCGTGAATGGAGGGACGAATGGAGACGTGTCGTCTTCAGCGGTGAGAGTCGCTTCTGCCTTGGTGCCAATGATGGTCGTATGCGTGTTTGGCGCCGTGCAGGTGAGCGCCACAATCAGGACTGCATACGACCGAGGCACACAGGGCCAACACCCGGCATCATGGTGTGGGGAGCGATCTCCTACACTGGCCGTACACCACTGGTGATCGTCGAGGGGACACTGAATAGTGCACGGTACATCCAAACCGTCATCGAACCCATCGTTCTACCATTCCTAGACCGGCAAGGGAACTTGCTGTTCCAACAGGACAATGCACGTCCGCATGTATCCCGTGCCACCCAACGTGCTCTAGAAGGTGTAAGTCAACTACCCTGGCCAGCAAGATCTCCGGATCTGTCCCCCATTGAGCATGTTTGGGACTGGATGAAGCGTCGTCTCACGCGGTCTGCACGTCCAGCACGAACGCTGGTCCAACTGAGGCGCCAGGTGGAAATGGCATGGCAAGCCGTTCCACAGGACTACATCCAGCATCTCTACGATCGTCTCCATGGGAGAATAGCAGCCTGCATTGCTGCGAAAGGTGGATATACACTGTACTAGTGCCGACATTGTGCATGCTCTGTTGCCTGTGTCTATGTGCCTGTGGTTCTGTCAGTGTGATCATGTGATGTATCTGACCCCAGGAATGTGTCAATAAAGTTTCCTCTTCCTAGGACAATGAATTCACGGTGTTCTTATTTCAATTTCCAGGAGTGTATAATCGGAGTAGTTCGTAGGAGTCTCCGATGAAGGCAACGTTGTCACCTCCCGAAATATTGTGTCTGTTGGCCCCTGATGCCCGCCTGTTCACCTGTGAATTATTTCGTGATGAGTTCGCCAGAAGTTGAAGAATCATATAGAATTATTATTTTTCATTTGCTGATATCTTCGTATGGCACGTCGATCCTACAATCGCAGTTGAATACGAAAATGATTAGTCATCAGTGCGATTCTCTTCTCTGTATTATCATAGAAGACACATAACTATCTCCGTTTGTACTGGAGTAGCAGGAAGTGCAAGGGGCCTAGTTGTAGCCTGCCATGTCAAAGCAAAACACGGAATTTCTAATATGTCCATACACGTGGCTTTTTTTTTTTTAAGTGATGCCGTCATCCCAGCACAGAGGTAGCCCATAGATCTTGTGTCTGCTGATTTTGCTGAAAGGCTTTAACGGAACTACGAAGAAACAGGCCAAGGTTCTCTCTTACTGAAGTAATGAGGCCCGTAGTTTATCGGGACGCCACCTTATGTTTATCATACACATTTCTTCAGATAAAATATCAAACCGAACTATAATATTGCGTGGCATTGCGCATGCTGATAGGACGCACATGAAAAGGTTCATCCATCTTAATGATCAAACACAATTCTTTTTCGCTTTAAAACTGATAAATAAATACTATTAATGTATGAATATGCATGGATCGTAGCATTATGAATTAATAAAATCTTTTCAGGCTTCCAGCCGCGTCAGGTAGTTAAAACGCCACGAGCTTTCTGTTTTATCAAATATTGTTTACATTTCTAAAGCCAAATAACACTTCCCTAAACTCATCAATTATGAGTCTTAAATGCTCTTTGCAATTCATCCAACTTAACTGTACCACCTAACGCACAACCGTTTGGCGTAAACCAACTCGGAACGAAGCCGACGATACACGGAATGATTCGGCTTTCCTTATTGTTCAAATGTGTACTAAAAGTTCACAATAAAATGTTTCTTTTTTACTATTCAATAATAGTGCAGTATCATAAGATTACATCATGTTATTATAAACACAAAGTGAACATTGATTTGGTAATAATTAATAAATGGAAAAATGAGATGTGGCGCTCATACCGAACGGCTATCCCTCTATATTACGTTATTACGGCAGCCAGTCAGATCACAAGTCGATTCAGCTGTCGCAGTTTTCACAACCGCTGTGACTACGTGTCAAGATCTGTCATTTCTGTCATTTCTGCCTCCCTCCGCCTTATGAATTCGTACATCAGCTACTTCATGTTCGGTCAGGTGAGATTTTATACTTGGGAATAAAGCTATGACTCCATGAGGCAGTCAGGTATGTTAAAATCGACCGAGGATCGCGCAACAACTCCCCTTTTGTTTGTGGTTTCCTGTTCTTCCATATCTCTTTCATATTGTTCCGCCGGCCGCGGTGGCCGTGCGGTTCTGGCGCTGCAGTCCGGAACCGCGGGACTGCTACGGTCGCAGGTTCGAATCCTGCCTCGGGCATGGGTGTGTGTGATGTCCTTAGGTTAGTTAGGTTTAAGTAGTTCTAAGTTCTAGAGGACTTATGACCTAAGATGTTGAGTCCCATAGTGCTCCGAGCCATTTGAACCATATTGTTCCCATGTTATGTTTTCCTTTCATCTGCTCTATTTTCCTGATTTCTCATTTTTCTCGACTTTGAGAACGTTCTAAATTTAATACTTTATTCTTTCTATCATCCACAATTATTATACGTTGTTTCTTTCTAGTTACTTTCTTTTTTTCTGTAATTCATTCTACACTGAAGCGCCAAAGAAACTAGTATAGGCAAGCATATTCAAATACAAAAATATGTAAACAGGGAGAAGACGGCGCTGCCGTCGGTGACGTCTATATAAGACAACAAGTGTTTGGCGCAGTTTTTAGATTGGTTACTGCTGATACATTGGCAGGTTATCAAATTTAAGTGAGTTTGAACGTTGTGTTATAGTAGACACACGAGCGATTGGAGACAGCATCTCCGAGGTAACGATGAAGTGGGGATTTTCCCGTAGGATCATTTCGCGAGTGTATCGTGAATATGAGGAAAAGGGTAAAACATCAGATCTCGGCCGTCGCTGCGGGCGGAGAAAGATCCTGCAAGAACGGGAGCAACGACGATTGAAGAGAGTCGTCACGTGACACAAGTGCAACCCTTCAGCAGATTGCTGAATATTTCAATGCTGGGCCGTCATGTGTCGGCGTGCGAACCATTCAACGAAACATCATCGATATGGGCTTTCGGAGCCGAAGGCCCACTCGTGTTCCGTTGAAGACTGCACGACACATAGCTTTGCGCATCGCCGGGGTTCCGTCAACGCCGACATTGGACTAGACGACATGAAACATGTTCCCTCATCGTACGAGTCTCGTTGCGAATTGTGTCGAGCGGACGGACGTGTACGGGTACGGAGACATGCTCACGAATCCATGGACCCTGCATGTCAGCAGGGGACTGTTCAAGCTTGTGGAGAGACTGGAATACTGTGGAGCGTGTGCAGTTGGAGTGATATGGGACTCCTGATACGTCTAGATACGACTCCGACAGGTGACGCGTAAGGAAGCATCCTGTCTGATCACCTGCATCCATTCATGACCATTGTGCATTCCGACGGACTTGGGCAATTCCAGCAGGACAATGCGACTCCCCAAACGTCCAGAATTGCTACAGAGTGGCTCCAGGAACAGTCTTCTGAGTTTAAATACGTCCCCTGGCCAAAAACCTCCCCAGACATGAACATTATTGAACATATCTGGGATGACTTGCAACGTGCTATTCAGAAGAGATCCCCAACTCCTCGTACTCTTACGGATTTGTGGACAGCCCTACAGTATTCACGGTGTCAGTTCCCTCCAGCACTACTTCAGACATTAGTCGAGTCCATCCCACGTCGTATTGCGTCATTTCAGCGTGCTCGCGAGTACCCTACACGATATTAGGCAGGTGTACAAGGTTTTTTTTTCCAGTTCAAATTATGCGGAAAGCGAATTTATAGTAAGAGAAGGTATATACAGGGTGGAATGACAAACTTTCAGAGGTCGTTCCGTGATACCTTCTGAGTATTTTGGTATGAAGAAGCCACAGTCTCCGGCGGCTCAATTTAGTGTAATATTATAATTAAGGCTTATTCGGTTTTGTTACCGCTGTTACACGTGTTACTGTGAAAATACGTTCACAAGAGTGAAAAGCCTGTAGTAGGTAATCATCAAAACGTACAGTGTAAAGGGCACAGTAATGCAGCGATTTTCGGAAACAAAAGTACAGATATGTCGCTCTTGTCGCTGCGGTACAAGCTCAGCACAGCATCGTCGTGTCGCCTTTCCATAGCATGCAGTGATGCCACTCACGAGATGCGTGTCGCCCAACCTTGTATCAGCATACCTTCCATACTGCAGAATGGCAAAGTAACAACGAAGAAAAAACAAACTGAAGACAGGACGGAGCAGTATTGGATGCAAGTATGAGGGCGAAGAGTAAACGTCGCGTTATTGTTGTTGGCAGCAAATACTGTAAACGAATGGATCAAACTGGTTTCCAAACAAGATACACAACGTATACCGTCTACATTTGTTCTATTTGCATTGCTATAAAAATATAATGATAATTGGTCCAAGAAACCAAACAGAATGCAATGTTCTGTAACGAGCCGCTGGAAAGAATGGGTCCCGTGTACAGAATCCCCCTACACTTGTCTGTAGAGTTCTGGTTCACCCTGTGTAAACTGACAGAGACGGGGGCTAAGTCCTCGGTTGTTGAGGCCCTAGATTATTCACCGAGATTACACCCCCACAGCTACGAGGGTTGTTCGGAAAGTAAGGAATGATCGGTCGCGAAATGGAAACCGCAGTGAAAATCAAAACTGTGTTCTTTGCACATTTAGCTACACTTTCCAGGTACTTCTCTACATAGTCGCCGCTCCGGTTTAGATATTTTTCGGAGCCTTATACCAAATTTTCAACACCATCGTCTTAGGAAGCAGCCGCCTGTACTTTCCGATAATTCTCTATACTGGTCTATAGCGCGTAGCCTACGCCCAAGTGTTGTCTTCGTATCCAGGGTTTTATCTGAATAGAGATGATACTCAGGACGAGCCAAATAGGGTTGTGTTGTGGGTGATCAAACACTTCCCATCGAAAAGGCTGCAGGAGCGTCTTCACTCCCCCTGCAGAGTGCGGCTGTGAATTGCCATGAAGAAGGAAGTGCGTGGCAGTTGTGTTAAGTGGGCTGCATTCATTAAGGCGAAGCCTCTCAGCGGGCCCTCCTACTTGGCAGGAGACATTGTTGTTCTAGGCACCTTTACTCGCTCACGGTTCACTCACAACTGAAAAGAGCGTCTTGATGCGATCGACGGGCATACTAGAGACACTGCCCTAAACGTCTGTGAAAAGCGTCGTCGGATTTTCACAGTGGTTTCCATTTCGCGACCGCTCGTTCCTCACTTTCCGAATAGCCCTCCTAGTTGCCTAAATTCTGTTACTGTTTCTACTTCTATGTAATCCTGTCGGCGTGGTTCAGTGTCTGAAGATGTAGGGCCTTTGCTACCCTTTCAAGGCTGTTGTTAGTACTGACAATGGAGATATGAGCTGCACATTCGTAAAGGTCGTCACTGAACTATTCGTTTTCACTACTTTCATTTGCACTCACAGTTGGATCCTACTGCCTAATTTGCATCCGCAGCGTCTGTAAGTCCGCGATGGCATGTTTCCTTATATTCTGTTAGCAGGCTGTTTAACATTTTGTTGTTAGGTCGTCAGTACGACACCACTTCTCAGGATCCAGTATAGACTTAAATCAAATGGAACGCCCAGTATAGCAGTGTTTAACAATGCACAGTGGAAGACAACATGTCCTGGAGTGCCTCTGTCTCTGAGCTTACACTCACTCCTCTGTCTGGTTGTGAGTCGTTCAAAATGACTCGTATAAGGACAGTGTCCTGTCAAAAGATGCACCATTCCACGATTAAGATTGGAAAGAGGCATTTTCAATCTTTCCCAGATGTTTGTAAATAAAGAGTGAACTCATGTCGGTACTTAGCATCTTCATATTTTTGCAGCGCAGTGATTGTCCCATAAAATTTCGGATGTGCTGGAGCATAAATTTCACTTCTTCTGATATTTCGACTGTATACCGTCCAGCCATCTTCAGAGTGAGCCGGTAGATCGACGCTCCAGCACTTGTTCCATCCTTCCAACCCGCGGACAGCGCCCCTGCACATGCAGTTGACCGGCGATAAAGACGTAAAACATACGCATGCAATTAGATCTGTGGCTGCACGGTCGATCTACAGGCTGACAACGATGTATCACTGCGAGACTTCGCAACGGTGCAGCTCGCAGTGATACATCCACCGTGAAGCCAAAGACCTAATCTCATGCGTATGTTGTAGCTCCTTGCCGCCGATCAACGTTTCTGGTTCCTTGTGTATCTGTGGCCCCATACACAATGGTGTGGCCCGCTGTTTTAAAAGGACGGAGCAAGCGCTGGAGCGTCATTCCCCGGCTCACTCTGAACATAGCTGGACGGTAAGCAGCCGAAATATCAAAAGAAGACGTCAAATTTATGCGGCTGCACGCCCGAAATTTTATGGAACATCATGTCAGTATTGTCCGTTTAACTCCGCGAGGTATCTTACCGTCCGCATCTTTTGGATGGAGGTTTTTTTTTAGTATCGTTAACATCTTCTGGCCATTATCTACATTTCCTTCATTTCCTTTCGTTAGACATGACGCCAGTGGTGTGGTTCGGAACGCCCCAGACAGCCTCACAAGCACACGCCTTTCTCCACGGCACACAACTATTCTTTGTCGCTCTCCGGTGAGACTCGGTGCGCCCATTGCTGGCTTATATGGCACTGTCGTATGATCTCATGGCGGGCGGTGGTAGACTGAACTTAGCACTTCCTGTACTTCTTATCTTATGAATTAATATAGCCTTATTCACGACTGCTGATATGTGATCAAATAATTAGTCTTCACATCATTTCTACCCCAAGGTATCAGCAGATCTTAGGTATTCCCTAATTTAAATGTTGAATTTCTAGTTTCTGGTGATCTACGTTTGTGTAGAATGTGTGTAGCGTTTTCTCCCTCATTTGTAAATTTGTTTCCTCCACACCATAGCAGTGGAAGGAAACATTCACAAGGTGCATGACAAAGTTCGGTGAATGATCTCAGAAAATAAAGGAATCAAGAGTTACAAACGGATCACCATTTGCTGCAACACACTTTTGACACCGGTTGTAAAGCTGTTGGGAAATCTCATCAAACACCTCGCCTTAAGCACCGTGGTCACGCGTTATTGGACATCTGCATAATTAAGGAGACAGGACCTGGTGCTACGAATACGACGCGGAGACGAGCCGACAGTCAGTGGCACGATGTTCATAGTTTTCCCCGGCTCCCTCGGACGTAAAGCATGATGAATCCAGTCGAAAGAGGTGATCAGCATCGTCTTAATATTGGATTTTGTCAGGCTACTTCTTTTCGGTGACGGGAAAGAACATGCCATTCACTGTCGCCTGATCTCCCGATCGTATTGGTAGCACCAGGTTTCTTCTCCTTTCATGATGCGGCTATCCAACAATACCTCACCACGGAGATTCGATCGGTTTCACAAGAAGCGTTTGCTGAAAGTTCTCAACGGCGCTACAACCGCTGTCAGAAGTGTGTTGTTAATGACGATCACCTTGAAGGACAGTAAGGGTATTTTGTTTCTAACTCTTGTTTCCTTTATTTTCTTAGACCATTCATCGATGCTCCTTGTATATCTCGATATTGATAGCATAGAGTATTTAGTTTTGTGACCGTCCCTGTGTTTTATGAACTTCATTAGATCTTATCATAATGAATAAGAAAATACCGAGTATAGTAGCGACACGCCATTTGCTCTCAACGATCCTAAAATTACGAGGTACATTCAAGTCCTAAGGCCTCCGATTTGTTTTCTAATTAACTACTCACCCGAAATCGATGAAACTAGCGTTACTTCTCCACGTAATCGCCCTGCAGACGTACTCATTTTTCACAACGCTGACGCCATGATTCCATGGCAGCGGCGAAGGCTTCTTTAGGAGTCTGTTTTGACCACTGGAAAATCGCTGAGGCAATAGCAGCACGGCTGGTGAATGTGCGGCCACGGAGAGTGTCTTTCATTGTTGGAAAAAGCCAAAAGTCACTAGGAGCCAGGTCAGGTAAGTAGGGAGCATGAGGAATCACTTCAAAGTTGTTATCACGAAGAAACTGTTGCGTAACGTTAGCTCGATGTGCGGGTGCGTTGTCTTGGTGAAACAGCTCACGCGCAGCCCTTCCCGGACGTTTTTGTTGCAGTGCAGGAGGGAATTTGTTCTTCAAAACATTTTTGTAGGATGCACCTGTTACCGTAGTGCCCTTTGGAACGCAATGGGTAAGGATTACGCCCTCGCTGTCCCAGAACATGGACACCATCATTTTTTCGGCACTGGCGGTTACCCGAAATTTTTTTGGTGGTGGTGAATCTGTGTGCTTCCATTGAGATGACTGGCGCTTTGTTTCTGGATTGAAAAATGGCATCCACGTCTCATCCATTGTCACAACCGACGAAAAGAAAGTCCCATTCATACTGTCATTGCGCGTCAACATTGCTTGACAACATGACACATGGGCAGCCTTGTGGTCGTCCGTCAGCATTCGTGGCACCCACCTGGATGACACTTTTCGCATTTTCAGGTCGTCATGCAAGATTGTGTGCACAGAACCCACAGAAATTCCAACTCTGGAGGTGATCTGTTCAACAGTCATTCGGCGATCCCCCAAAACAATTCTCTCCACTTTCTCGATCATGTCGTCAGACCGGCTTGTGCGAGCCCGAGGTTGTTTCGGTTTGTTGTTACACGATGTTCTGCCTTCATTAAACTGTCGCACCCACGAACGCGCTTTCGACACATCCATAACTCCATCACCACATGTCTCCTTCAACTGTCGATGAATTTCAATTGGTTTCACACCACGCAAATTCAGAAAACGAATGATTGCACGCCGTTCATATAAGGAAAACGTCTCCATTTTAAGTATTGAAAACAGTTCTCATTCTCGCCGCTGGCGCTAAAATTCCATCTGCCGTACAGTGCTGCCATCTCTGGGACGTATTGACAATGAACGCGGCCTCATTTTAAAATAAAGTGCATATTTCTATCTCTTTCCAGTCCGGAGAAAAAAAATCGGAGGCCTTAGAACTTGAATGCACCTCGTATCACGATGAGTTCTTTTTTTTCGCACACAGTCGATCATCTCTCTTTTTTGTGAGCGTGTTTTTAAGTGTTTCTTGTCGGTGGTTGTGTTCGATGTACTTAGACAGCAGTGTCGAGTTCACGTTGTTCATGGCAATGAGGTAGGATAGATAAGACGATTCGTGTTGTCCGTATACTGCTTCCTCCATTCGACTACCGTCAAAGCAGCGGTCGAATTCAGTGCAGTCAAAGCAGCGGCCAAATTCAATGCAGTCACTGTTTCGAGTCCCAAAACGACGTCTCTCCACAGTGAGGAGGGGGAGGGGTAAGGCAATGGTTCTGATTTAGCTGGAGACGGTGATAGCCGTTCTAGCAGTAAGCGGTCAGAGCTACCACCTCACATGTGCTTGCACGACAAACGCTAGTGATGGAAAATTTATTTTACTATCGATTGCCTTCGATTCAAGAATAATTGCTCAGGTGTGTGCCAGCCCCATCAGCTGTGGAGACAAAGTCGTTTGCCGATACTTCAAACAGTTGATACGTATAATTTACTGCCAAAGGTTACAGTTTCAGATGATATCTTTTATTCTTAACAATTTATAACATCCTGTGGTACTGGAACATGAGTCTATAGTTTCCTCTGTTCAATAGCATATTAAACAGAAATGAATGCGTCAGACAAGAGATAACTGTTTTTGAGGGGCACAAGGAAAGACTCGAGGCTTATAATGTTTATTGCCTGTGTATATTTAGCAAGCAGTAAAGTAAACCAAGGAGAAATTCGAATAGGGAATTAAAATTGAGGGGGGAATTAACATTAAGGGACTAGCAATATAGGGAGCAGTTATAGGAGAAAGAAGGAACAAAAACTTTAACGTTATCTTTTGATATTCTATTTCGGTTAGAGACGACAAAGGAATTGGAAGATTAGGCTAACAAGAGAGAAGTGTTGAAAAGAGATTATAAGGCGAATGTCAACAGAAGAAAGTAAAGATAGTGGAACACAGTCGACTGAAAGCAGGTGATGCCGAGGGATGCGGGTTAGGAAGTGAGATATAAAGGTAGCACATGACTTATGCTATTTGAGCAGCAAAATAACTAACGATGACGGATTTAGAGACAACATAAATTTAACCTGGCAGTAGCAAGGAAAACGATTCTGAAAAAGAGGCATTTTTAACATATAGCATAAATTTAAGTGTTGGGGAGTCTTTTTGTGAAAGTAACCGTCTGAAGTGTAACCTTAGCGGAAGTAAATCGAAATGTGGAGGAAAGATATTTATGGCAGAAAATGACCAAATTAATGATTCAGTTGATATGACTCGTCTTGAGGCATCAAAGAACCGTCAATTCTGTAATGGATGAGAGTTGTGGGTGGGTAAGGATTGTGAGATCAAGATTTGACTATAAATTCAAATGAATGTAGGTTCAGTAGTTACGCGGAGATGAGGAGGCTTGCATAAGATAAACTAGGGTGGAATATTACGTCAAACCAGTCTTCAGATTGATGTCCGTATCAGCAGCAACACATCATGCTGGAGCAATCGAATGTTTTTGAGGCTCTCATTGAGAAGAGGAAAATATGAGAACGGTTTTTCGATAATGTTGTTCTTTAGGTGTCCAATTGGCAATCCCAGGAGCAGGATGATCAGAGCTATAGCTTCATACCTCGCCTCTGAAAGAAGAAAGAAAAACTCAACATCCGTCATAACGTGAGGTGATGTGACAAACGAATTGGCCATATCGTGTTAGATGTTTTGGTGAAACAGAAGACAGAGCTACACCTTTGTCTGCCGAAGCAGAACTTCGCTTACTACAAGTAGTGTGGATTCTGAGCAAAGAGGAAGAAGTACCGAAGTTTCTGCTAACCTGACCGTTGCGGAAAATAGAGTCGCAGGCGAGAGAACCGAAGGCAGTCTGAACGAAAACTTGCAAACGTTTCCTGTGCGGAGAACTCGTAGCTGCAGATGTAACTTCCAACGCTGTGAACAAGTCTAGACGCGAAAGTTTTGTAACGGGACACCATTGCAGGCGAGGGCAGATGCTCTGCTCTGGTTTCAAAACGGGAAGCGAGTCTCCGTGCACTACCGTGAGATGGTTGTAACTAGGCGCTTTCCAGAAAGTTCTGCTTTGCGAGAGAACAACAACACTCCCAACTTCCGTGAAACGTAATTTGCAAATATTCGGGAGATCTAGCTACCAGACACTGCAGGGGCCACCAGTGGGAGTCTCTGGTTTTCACATTCAGCAGTTCTAAAACTAATTAACTAACGGTCGTATCCTGATTTCTATCCATATTCCTTGAAATAGTTATTGTAGACTTACGGCGGTTTCTACAGATGTCGCAATATTAGTCTGACAAACCGATATTAAGCCTCTGGAGCCAGTAAAATTTCCATTTCCATTATCAGTAAAACCTCTTTTTATAAGTTAGCCACTGACCTACGTACATTCTTTACTGACTTTGATACCATCTACTCAGAAACTAAAATAATACGTGTTTTATTACCACGTGCATTTCGTCACTTGAACAGTTTATAAGGTTCCCTTGACTACTTCCTACCTACAACATACTCATTCATCTATAGAAAATTTCAAAATGATGAGGTGAATTAACAAATGGTTGGATTCGAAAAAAATATTTCATTTGAGAATACACGATCTACACAAGTTTTATGCAAATTAGGAAGCACTGTACTGAAATGGTGGTAGAGACCGACTCGAAACGTCTGAGAAATTGTCGTTATATTCTTCATTTTTGTCACGGCCGTCTAGGTGCTTCGTATATATTGTAGAATACAGGAAATGCATGTGATGACATTAGTTTAGAAGTTGTACAGACGGTATCAGAACCAACAGTCTATATAGTAGCTACAGAATCAAGGCCACATATATCAGGAATTCGCTGACTTAGACTCTAAGTCATTCTGTACCACATTCTTGCTTCCAGCCGGCCGAAGTGGCCGAGCGGTTCTAGGCGCTACAGTCTGGACCGCTACGGTCGCAGGTTCGAATCCTGCCTCGGGCATGGATGTGTGTGATGTCCTTAGGTTAGTTAGGTTTACGTAGTTCTAAGTTCTAGGGGACTGATGACCTCAGAAGTTAAGTCCCATAGTGCTCAGAGCCATTTGAACCATTTGAACCATTCTTGCTTCCAAAAATGCCACTTCAACAATACATCCCTAAGTCTGAAGTAGTGGAAGAGCAGTACCGACAGATTACAGGTATGAATCTCAACATGATGGCGGCTCAGTTGAGAGGGGGAGGGGGGGGCGAACGGGGGAAATATTCGAGAGACCCACTTCTGTCCGTCAGAAAGATGTCACAGTTCTCTGCATGGCAATATACTTTGGAGAGTGAGGTAATTTCTTATTTGGCAGCGAAAATGCAATGCTGAAGGGCTAAGTAAAAAACTTGTAAACAATGTACACTACACCGCCATTACACATAGATATGATACATAATGATTATACACATGTTTTACGGCTTTATATACACTTAAGTTACTTGCAAACACACAAGGCTTGATAATCAAAAATATATACAGCGAGCTGACAAAAAGCCGCCCTAGGAATCCGATGGTAACTAAACTCATCGGATGCAGCTGGACGAAACTATGAAAAAAAATATGCCATCAGATTTTGAAATCTTGCATAAGACCAAGTTATTATCAGATAATAAACATTTACTGAAAAATTGTATATAATAAAATGAAGCCCTCTCCATAACGCCAAATTTGTCAACTAGTTGCCACAGTAAAACATAAATTTATGTTAAGTTTAGCTCCAGCGAAAAGCAAATTTATTAGGTTGGTGCATACGAGGGGCGTTTGAAATGTCCATGCAAAGTCCGAGAGATGGCACCACCGGCGCGTATTGAGGTCTTGTTTAGTTAGTAGCATCTTTGGAAAGAACGCACACCAGGTTTCACCCATATTGGTCTATTTCGTTGTGTTTGGCATTCGTGTGAATCAAGTCAGTCGAGTGATTGTCAAAAAATAGACGAAAAACAATTTCGTATGGTGATCAAACAGTACTTTATGAAAGGCAAAACACCTGAGGAGACTAAAGAGAAGCTTGATAAACATTATTCTGCACCTTCGATTAGAGCAGTTCATAATTGGTTTCAAAATTATCGGAGTGCCCACAAGGGCACAAGTGATGCTGAACGTTCTGGACGCCCTGTGGAGGTTACGACTCAAGAAATCATTGATAAAATCCATGATATGGTGATGTATGACAGAAGAGTTAAGGTGCGTGAGATTGCTAGTGCTGTGGGCATCTCGAATGAACGGATACATAATATTTTGCATAAACATTTGGACATGAGGAAGCTATCCGCAAGATGGGATTCCTCACGCTTAACCAAAAACGGAAACGTGTGAAGTGTTGGAAGGATGGTTTGCAGCTGTTCAGGAAGAATCCGCAGGACTTTAAGCGTCGTTTCGTCACTGTAGACGAAACGTGGATACATTACTATACTCCAGAGGCCAAACAACAATATAAACAATGGGTTACCGAGGGAGAATCTGCACGAAAAAGACGAAGTCCGTTCCTTCAGCAGGATAGGTTATGGCTTCTGTTCTTTGAGATTCGCAAGGGATACTCCTCACCGACTATCTGGAAAAGGGTAAAATTATTACAGGTTCATATTATTCATCGTTATTGGACCGTTTAAAAACCGAGCTGCAAGAAAAAAGCCGGCGTTTAGACCCTAAAAAAAATCCTTTTCAATCACGACAGTGCACCAGCACACACCTCAGCAGTTGTGCCACAAAATTAATGGAAACAGGATTCCACCTTGTTTCCCATCCCCCCCCCCCCCCCCCCATTCTCCAGACTTGGCTCCCTCGGACTACTATTTGTTCTACAATTTGAGGAAATAGCTGGCGGGACAAAGATTTTATTCAAACGTGAAGGTGATTGCTGCAACTAATAGCTATTTTGCAGACTTCGACAATTCCTATTATTCGGAAGGGATCAACAAATTAGAACAGCGTTGGACGAAGTGTGTAAGTCTAAAAGGAAACCATGTCGAAAAATAAAAAAGGTTTACCCCAAAGACGTAAGTAGTTTTTATTTTTGCACGGACTTTTCAAACGTCCCTCGTAAGATCGTAGCGTTGTTTGTTTTGCTTGTTGGAATCCCTGTTTCTATGGGTTTATTTATCGATTTTTATGTTCTATTTGTATCTCACTCTTGCTAGTATTGCCACTTTGTCAAATGGCTCTGAGTACTATGGGACTTAACTTCTGAGGTCATCAGTCCCCTAGAACTTCGAACTACTTAAACCTAACTAAGCCCGCATCTCGTGGTCGTGCGGTAGCGTTCTCGCTTCCCACGCCCGGGTTCCCGGGTTCGATTCCCGGCGGGGTCAGGGATTTTCTCTGCCTCGTGATGGCTGGGTGTTGTGTGATGTCCTTAGGTTAGTTAGGTTTAAGTAGTTCTAAGTTCTAGGGGACTTATGACCACAGCAGTTGAGTCCCATAGTGCTCAGAGCCATTTGAACCATTTGAAACCTAACTAACCTAAGGACATCACACACATCCATGCCCGAGGCAGGATTCGAACCTGCGACCGTAGCGGTCGCGCGGTTCCAGACTGTAGCGCCTAGAACCGCTCGGCCACCCCGGCCGGCCGCCACTTTGTCATTTGGAGATAGTAGGTAGAACTATGGAAGCTAGAAAACGGAGCGCCAAGTAGATAGATCTGAACATTTGCGATATATTTTTCTCTTTGAGCTCGATAGAGGGGGTGACAGCAGCTGAGGCAGCCGGAAACTTTGCGCCGTGTGTGGGGATAATTCCCTCGAAGGAGCACGGCAAGAAAATGGTTTTCTCGTTTCAAGGAGAATCATTTTGACATTAGTGATTGTCCACGTTCAGGAAGACGCTCGGGGTTTGATGGAGAGCGTTTAAACGTAACTTCCCGTACAAAATACCTGCGCGCATCCACTATTGGTAATGTTGAACATCTGGTGGAACAGCGACGGTGCGGTGTACTACGAATTGTTTCCCAGAGGTGTAACTGTCACTGATGACATACGTTGTCAACAACTGAGATATCCTGCAGACACAGTCCAAGAAGAACGTCCAGGAAGATTGCGTGATCTGATGCTACTCCACGATAGCGCCCAACCACATTCTGCTAGACTGACAAAAAACGCCATACGGGAGTTGGGTTGGGAAGCCGTTCCGCTCCCACTTTATTCACCTAATCTTGCTCCTTGGAATTTTTCTTTTTTCCGCTCTCTGTCGAACAACCTTGAAGGAATTTCCTTTCCGGTTTCAGCTTGGCTCCGAAAATGACTGGACAAGTGCTTTGCCTCATAACCACGTGATTTCTACTGTCGTGGAATCGAAAATTTATCCCAACGTCGGCAGGCAGTATTAAATAGTGACGGAGAATGTATTATTGATGGCTAATGTCTCTGGTAAGTATATATGTTGTGTTTATTAAACTTATGGTAAAACGCTAAGGACTTATGCACCAACCTAATATGTTTGTCAGAGACTCCATACTGGTTGAACATGCTACCCAAGAACAACAAGTAATAAATTCTTCTGGTCCACATCTTGTATTAAGAAAATAAGGTTACGACCATTACTCACCATAGCACGAGCACTAGTGATGGAATCAAAACTGAATTTCATCAAGGTAAACTTCCTGTGTATCGCCAATATGCACAGAAACAGACTTAAACCGTTGTATAAATCTGCATAAAAATCTTTGAGTCAGAAGAAAGTATGTGGCCCCCATCGGAAGTTTATGTTTGAGAGTGTCAACAGACGTATTTAATCTATATTCACTATCTCTAGCCATAAACCGGGTACAAAAATTTGCTTTCTAGAACGATTATGAAGATATTGGAACTTCTGACACACACTGACACAACTGAACCTGCATAACATCTGAAGATGTGGTGATTAAAATTCTTCTGGGTATTATGCCGCGTCATTGCTAAAAACTAACAACAATGATAAACTAAAACCGACGTTTCGGCTGAACTGCGACGGCCTTCCTCAGGGCACGAATCGAATAACTTTTCGATTTAGTTGTGCCCTGAGGAAGGCCGTTGCAATTCGGCCGAAACGTCGGTTTTAGTTTATCATTGTTGTTAGTTTTTAGCAATGACGCGGCATAATACCCAGAAGAATTTTAATCACTATGACACCGGTCACGGAAGCCTACGTTTTTATATCATCTGAAGATTTCTTTAGCATTCTAAATCAGTTCTGTTGACAAATTTGGGAAAGAAATGGAGTGCGGAAGAAGAAAATGCCTGCTGATACCAATAATATTCACAACAGCGTACAAAATGAGATAACTGCGTGACACTCACTGTCAAAGAGCGTTGTTCGAGATTGGCAGCAAGAAGACGACTACTATTATACTCTAACAGCCCCATTAGCAAATGTTGGCAATGGTACAACAGTCAACGGTATCGTACACCTCCAATACAAAATCGAATGAAAATATCACATTTAAATATAAATGGCACTTTAATCCCACCGCAACATGCGCTGCAAAAGATACCTGAAACTCTTTTATATGCTATCAGTTGTAATAAACGATCTTGACGTGTTTTTGCCACAATTCAATACCATCACCACTTCCAGCAGCAACTTTCAATTTGGATGACAGCAAGCAGAAGGGAAATTGATGACCACAGCCTATTTCCGAAGCCAGCGGCTGTAAAAACAATTACTGCAGCTCTTGGCTACTCAAATCACTTGTTGCATATATGAGCAGCAGCAAACATCTGGTTCATTTCCGGCTATGTAAATAGGACAGACCCGTTATAGTTTTCCTCAGTACATTATTATAATGTAGACTGGTTCCAGGGAAGCTCTCCTAATACAGTGTCGGTTAATTTCGCAATAGGATACCTATGACGCGCATGGCAAAAACATTACATACGTGGAATGAAGAACACAACAGCGATTGCAGTATTTTAAATTACTACTGCTTTCTAGGTTAGTAATGGATCCGAGAATCATTTGGTCGTGCTGCACCCGACCGTCTTCAGAATTTTCTTTCCTGCCAAACTCTTAGGAAATGAAGAATGGGAGTGAGTTTCCAGAACTCATATTTCTCTCTTCAGCGTATATTGTGTAACGTGGTACTGTGACTACTTTTGCATGTGTGGTAGATGAGTCTTTTTCCCCTGAGAGAAATGAACTTATGACACTGACGTAAGTTCGGAAACAGCGCGCGGCCATTTACGGCGAGAGTGGGAATTACGACAGTGAGACCGTGAGACTGTGGACCTGATGTTTACTGCGTGCGTGAGGATATAGAAGAGTAACGCCTTTTCACACCAATTCGCGCGAACGTGACGTCATTTTGACGTCATGTGCAATATCGACGATCGTATATGTTGTCGACTTTGTAACAAGGAAGAATATGAATTTTATTGGTGCTCGTTTCAGTCGCTGTAACTGAAGCTGTCCTCTTAGGTTCCTGCATAACAACACACTCGGAAATCGCTAGATGTTTATTTATTTCTTCTTTCGCTCACCACACGGGACTGTAAATAAAATCGAATATTGCAGGACATATTTTATTAGATTCATAACAAAGGCGCAGAATGTATTAACAATGCTAACAAGAAAAAAATTCATGTGTCTAGATGTGAACCTACAACTTGCAACTCTAGAAACCACGAATTTTATCTACTACGCTAGCCCTTGGTCAAGTGGTAATTGCCTCCTGTCTTAGTTATCATATTAGCTTTTGAAGGCTTATATTGTTGATGCGTTATTAACTGACATTTAACGATAATGATGATGTGTTTGTGATAAATTTTCAGTGCTCCATTACCTTTAAACGGCTTACTTCAAATTATAACAACCTACTTCTGAGAGAACACTCTTATATGAAGACATGAATCGGTGCTAAATCATTATGTGACGTTTAATTATAACAATAATTATAATAAATTGTTGCAAGAATGACGTATTTTAATAACTCTCCACTATGTGTGGATGAAGTCTTGTGAGAGGCACGTATCGAACGCTAACGAAAGTCGATAGCAATTCCTGCATTCAGCGATATTGATCGTGACGTCTAAATTACGTCACGTTTGCAGGAAACAGTGTGAAATGAGTGTTACCCTGGAGAGAGAAAGGAAGAAAATTAATTTTGGGGGCAAGACGATTGAACTTCGAGGAAAGTAGGTGTATTAGAAGAGGGATTAAATCTTGTAGCGACATTGTTGAACTGCTATTGGCGACATCTTGTATAAATAGGAAAGTTACGAGTTATTAACTCAGATTATGTTGTCAGCTTCAGCGCTTTTATATACAAACAGTTTCAAAATACAGATGATGGACAATTATCAAAGGTACGTCGTGTCAATTTTCATTTAATGGAACCCATGTACTTTTTAGGTGTGTGGTTCGTAAGTCGTGTGGGTCGATGGCTTCTTGATGCTAGTGAAGCACCTGCATCACACGGTCTGTTCTAACTTGACAAGAGTTGGTTTTTTCATTTTTCAGTTTTATACACAGCACTAGTGTAGGCGGAGTGTGCACTGTTCTGAAACTTCCTGGCCGACTGAAATGACTGAGAGAAGTACTGGCGAAAATAAAGTTGTGGGGGCATGTAGTCAGTCTTGCCGGGATAGCTCAGTAGGTATGAATGTTTCTGGGTTTGGGTCCCGATCTTTGACACAGTTTTAATGTGCCACATAGTTCCCAAGGGAGAGAGATTAAACGGCGTGATCCTCAGTGGAGACGGAACCCAAGGCCTAAGTGAACAAGAACATAGTAAGGTAATTGCCGCGCCTTGGTTCAAATGGCTCTGAGCACTATGGGACTTTACATCTGATGTCATCAGTCCCCTAGAACTTAGAACTATTTAAACTGAACCAACCTAAGGACATCACACACATCCATGCCCGAGGCAGGATTCCAACCTGCGACTGTAGCGGTAGCGCGGTTCCAGACTGAAGCGCCTAGAACCGCTCGGCCACAACGGCCGGAGCCGCGCCTTCTTTAAGGAATAATCTTGACATGAAATGCAGTAATTTAGGTAAACTGCGGAAATAACGACTCAGGATACACGATAGAGATTTGAACCCCACACCTTACGAAAACGAGAACAGTGCGATGAGCATAGAACGACTTCGTTATTTTGCTGCTTTTCTAAGCATTTCTTCTCTTAAAACCAAACGAGATGACCCATTGCTTAGCACATTGGACTCGCATGCGGGAGGACGACCGTTCAAGTCCTCTTCCGACCATCCAGGTTTAGGTTTACTGCGATTTGCCTAAATTGCTCCGGGCAAATGCTGGTACGGTTTCTTTGAAAACTGCGCTGCCCCAGACTTTTGTAATTCGAGTTTTTACTCCGTCTCTAGGCTTGTAAAACTAAACTACCGTAGATTATCGTAAGAGTAAACTACGGTAGTTCATCTAGTAGCTTTGGTCATTTGAGATCATAACACCGTTACCTGGACGTTAAGTGTGTTGCATACCTGTCAGGCGTTACCTCATGTCCATCGGTCTGCTTGAGTATGAGATCAGTGTCTTATTAGAGTCTCCTAGAAACCGATTGCAGTAAATCGTCCAGAAACTGAGTGAGGATATATAAAGAGCAGTGTAAGTTACAGACCATATTTGTTCTATGTAGTTATCGTCCTGTCTGAAAAATAAACAGTGTTTACAGCAGAATTAAGATTTTCAATGTTTAATTCAGACTTTATTCGAAACTTGTTGATTTTTTAACGTGAAATAGAATGATGTTGCAGTAAAAATTCTTTTTAAAAATGCAGATTTTTCATATTGAGCTGCAAAACGCAATTTACTCAGAAAAGGATAATATTTTAAAATACCAGACATCGCCTCAGTACTTCGTCGAGTTTATGTAACACATGTTTCTGTTACTGCTTAATAGCTTTGGCACTTATCAATGATAACAGGTAACTCTTGCCTCTGATCGTAATGAAGAATGTTCTATCGCGAACAAAATAACAACAAGAAATATATAGATTTTTTTGTGCTTGTGCATATAAACTATACCTGCATCAAAAGTAATTTCTTTGATTACACAAAAGCGCAGAAGTTATGTAGTTGACTAACTTTTATTATTGATAAAAGGCAGCTTATATATTGTAAGGATATAAAATATAATTAAATGAATAGCCTAGCTGCATACAGGCGTTGATATAAGTCAACGGGGACAGTCGAAAACGTGTGCCCCGACCGGGACTCGAACCCGTACATGGCAGATGCTCTATCCATCTTTTTCTTTTCTTTTCTTTCTGATAAAATGTAGCTTATATATTGTAAGGATATAAAATATAATTAAATGAATAGCCCTAACTGCATACAGGCGTTGATATAAGTCAACGGGGACAGTCGAAAATGTGTACCCGGCCGGGACTCGAACCCTTACATGGCAGACGCTCTATCCATCTTTTTCTTTTCTTTTCTTTCTGATAAAATGTAGCTTATATATTGTAAGGATATAAAATATAATTAAATGAATAGCCCTAACTGCATACAGGCGTTGATATAAGTCAACGGGGACAGTCGAAAATGTGTACCCGGCCGGGACTCGAACCCTTACATGGCAGACGCTCTATCCATCTTTTTCTTTTCTTTCTTTCTTTTTTTTTAAGATCTCATTATGTTTCATATCGTTCGTCGTTGAATTTGTTCGGGGAGGACGTCCGATGACACCCGCTCAGGTTCTTTGTTGATCCATTGATTCAGTTTTTTTTTTTTTTTTTTTTTTATTACAGAGGGTGTCTAACCCTCTGGCCGAGGAGCACGCTGAGCTACCGTGCCGGCATCCATCTGAGCCACTGAGACACAGATGATAGTGCGACTGTAGGGACTTATCTCTGGCACGCCTCCCGTGAGACCCACGTTCCCAATTTATTGTCCCGCAATATACTCATAGTGCTCCTGCTCATTATAGTCATTACTCGAGGCTTTTCGCCGATTTCCGTAAGAGTTCTGGCACTGTTTGTGCATGCATTGGAATAAAGGTTAACGGTGTGCAGTTTAAGTATGGGCAAATCAAAAACAAACAAAACAACGAAAACAAGATGTCAGCTACCAGTTGCTCTCTGTCATTTATACTTCTGTACTACCAATGCTACCAATACCACAGGTAATCCTACCATTCACTACTTCATTTATGTACAGCGCCAAAACTACCGAACCGTAGGTAGGCAACTCTGTCCGTCTCTAATAAAGGCGCTGTCGACGGAACGCTGAACTGTAATCTTCCTTCCTTTCTTCTTCTCTTAACATTGCAGTGTTTCGGAGCAGACTCTTTGTAAAGAATTCGGGTCGTGTATTTGAGTGAACTTATTGAGTAGTGCTAGCTAAACGTGCGTCTACGCGAGCCGTAGAAATTGCGTACTGCCCACAATATAGCCTATCAGTACTATCTTGGAATACTGCCGGCCACACGATTGCTACCGTAGCGTTGCTGGTCACTATTACCCATGAACGTCGGCAGTAACACATTTCCGAGCCACAAGAAGTTATGTGGGTCTTACTATGGCCGTGCAGTAGGCGAAAGCGAGCTTGTGGAAGTGAGGGCGGCTCTCCTGAATTTGTATTCCACAAGGAAAAGAAAGTTAGTAAGGAAGAGAGAAAATGGACCCAGGGTTATTGCGCGGTTCGGCCCTCAGTGGAACCTGCCCCTGGGAACGTCTCATTCTAGACGAGTGTAGCCCCGGTGTTTGCGTGGTACAGTAATTATGGGAGTACGCGTACGTGGAGACAGTGTTTACACAGCAATCGCCGACATGGTGAAACTGCCCGCATTCGCCGAGGCAGATGGAAAACCGCCTTAAGAACCATCCACAGGCTAGCCGGCAAACCGGACCTCGACGTTAATCCGCCGGGGGGATTCGTGCCGGGGACCGTCACGCCTTCCCGCTCGGCAATCAGTTCGTTAAACCGCACGGCTAGCCGGGCGAGCCTCGCATGTACATACTTTACAACCCAATTAACTCACATATCTTAAACTTCCAACCTCATTTCTCACTCCATAGTACATCGCTGGTAAATGTGGACAAGTATACATAGTATTTCTGTGCGTATGTGGCACAATGCAATAGTATACATGATTACGCCCACTAGCCCACACAAACAGAAATCTGGCATACCGTAGTATACGCACAGCTGTTATGGTATGACCGAAGATGTTTAGAATTCAACTGTTGATTGTCGATAACATTAAGTAAGCTACTGGCACGATATTTGCTAGAATATTATGTTCGTTATTCTCACATGTGCTATGTTATTAAAATTAGACAGACGGAAGTCACACACCATATGCCATACCGCTTGTCATATTAGAAATTACAGCAGAAAGTCCAACTACAAAAGATTACGTCGGGCCTTTTAATTAGGTTTGAGGTTTGCACGTCAATCTATAAAATAAATACTGATGTAGTATGGGCCATCTAAATTACTGTATAACTGAATGTGAAATGAAATAAGTTTCTACAATTTTGAGGAAAATAGCTTTATTTAGCGCCCATACTTGTAAGTCTTATAGTACTAGCTGATTCATAGTTCATTCATCGTGTGTCATTTTACTCGTACAAATTTAACATTCATTGTCATGTTAAAACCAGTAAAAATACGCCAGATATCCTCATGGGGCATGTTAGCTAGACTAAAAACTAAAATCTCCATTAGTAAATTATTAACAGGATGAACCGAAAAATTCATACATAACTGAAGAATTCGTACATAATTCACTAAGCTCAAGTTCCAGTACATCGTATACACATAAAATATCCAAATACCTCTTGTATGGTACTAAGGTGCTGTAAGATAAACAGTGCATAAATTTTTGTTGTGCACAAAGCGCATTCTTTTTACAGATAAGGAAGGTAAGTCGCAAAATTATTGCCAATAAAAGACAAATATACTGAAACCAACTGGAGGAAGGGGGGATCCCTAAAGGATGTTCCAGAGGTGACGGATACTTCTAAAATTTATGCAAGTACTACACAGTTCTAACAAATTTATAATATTGATAGTCAGTGATGCTCTAATTAAAGTGGGGACTTACCCCGATGATAAAGAATTTAATGTTAATAAACATAAAAGTAAAGGCATCCAGAAGCTAAAATATTACACAGCTATTTCAAAATTCTATACCATCTATAAAATAGGCAAATTCTTGAAGGAGAGCAGTGTTATGACTCCAAGTAAACTTTTAGTTGAGATAGTGAAACAACATTATGAGATTGTAGAAGTTACAGCATCATATATAGAAATCACAGTCTTTTAAAGACTATGAACTAAATGAATGATTGAAAAATAGTGCATGTTATAATCCTAGATAAAAATAGTATAGGTAAATTAATCCTACAGTCTTAAAAATCCAGGCCTACAGACGTAAAAGTATTAAGCAATTAACAATTTTTGAAGATCTAAAAATTAATAAATATTTGAGGAAGATGGCATTATAGTCACTGATGAAGGAACTCGGAACATTTATAGAGAGAGAGAGAGAGAGAGAGAGAGAGAGAGAAGGAATTTGAATAAATTAACGACAGCCAAAAGAAAAAGAGCTCGATAGCAATTGCAAATTGCTGAAACAGGATGTTGAATATACTTTCTAAGAATAATTCGTCCAAGAACTGGTGAGCCCAATGTTATATACCATGAGAATGGCAGATAACCTTCAGTTCTTTTGTTACTACTGTACCATAGAGAAATCTTATGACCCTCTTTAAAATGTGCTTCACAATCATATGCGCCGGCCGCTTTGACCGAGCGGTTGTAGGCGCTTCAGTCCGGAACCGCGTTGCTGCTACGGTCGCAGGTTCGAATCCAGCCTCGGGTATGGATGTGTGTGATGCCCTTAGTTTAGTTAGGTTTAAGTAGTTCTAGGTCTAGGGGACTAATAACCTCGGACGTTAAGTCCCATAGTGCTCAAGGCCATTTGAACCATTTGAACATTCATATGCCCCTCAGCACCAGGCGCTTGTAACGCTTTCGTACAAGGACTCAAGGCATCCATTGTGGATTGAATTAACAGCTAAAAGTTATGTTAGTATTGTATTGTAGTTCGCCAGTACAATAGAAGAACTATAATTTTCACAAATTCGATACATCTACCGCAAAAATTATGGTACATCGAAAGTTGCGAGGGCTGATTCTTTCCCACGTGCGATCGGTCTCTAAATTGACACTACAGTTAAAATCCGGTGAAGCTTTGCGCAGATGGGTTGTACAGTGTCTCTAGTATGTCCGCGTATTGCGTCACGTAGCATTTATCAGTTCTGAGCTCACAGTAAGCCCGTAAATATATCCAGAAAAAAGTCTCTCCCACCAAGTGTGGAATCTTGCTGAGGGGTCTCTCCAGACTTCATGCAGTCCACATAACGTAACTCCTTCTTAATGACAATTCTCGGCCTCATACAGCAGAGGGAACAAAGACGCTCCTGCAACGTTTTCGTTGGGAAATGTTTCGTCACGTGCAACACAGCCCGGACTGGGTTCCCTCTGATTTTCGTCTCTTCACTCACAGGAACCGCTGACCCAGACAACAAGCTACAGACCAGTGTAAGAAGTTGTTGGAAATCATAGCCGTGCTACCTTATACGACGAGGGTATTGGAAAGTTTGTAACACGCTACGATAAATGTCTAAAACGGAGCGGCGACTGTGTAGAGAAGTAGCTTAAAGGTGTAACTAAATGTTTCAAATAGTTTTGATTTTCATTCTGGTTTCTCTTTCATGACCGTTCGGAGGCTGAAGAAAAAGCCCTTGTATAAATTACATAAATACCGCAATTAAGAAAAGACAGTTGATAAGTCGATACTCCTGAACACGGAAACACGTGATTAAACTTCAGAAAGTTTAGAAGTCTTAAGAACCTATGTAAAATAAAGTTATGGCTCATTGCTGCAGATCTTCTACTATTATGGTAGCAGTAAAACTGAACGTTATCAGATTTCCGTGTTTGTATTTATTACTTTCTGTGTTCTAGAGCTCTGGTTATAGATGCAGATGTCATAGAGTTGTCCGCCCCGATAGCTGAGTGTGCCGGCACGGTAGCTCAACGTGTTCGGTCAGAGAGCTGGTTGGCCTCTGTAATAAAAAAAACTGAGTGAAAGGATCAACAACGAACTTCGACGGATGTCATGTAACGTCAGCAACGACACAACATTTTTGCGGCCACTTATTGTCGTGAAATTTAGCCCTTGTAAACGTAGGCTAAGAGAAGCCCCTGACGTTTCATGTTTACTCAGGGCTGCGTTGAGTCAGGCTTTAGCAGACGTTTCACGAAAGGTCCATACTAATATTCTTACAGATTGTATCGAAAACAACGAGAACGCTTAGTATGTTGTGCGGGACAGCCTACTGGTCACCTTTCATGGGAAACCATGTCCGGACATGCACAGTTTGCAAGCTGTAAATCATTAAATTTAGAGAACGGTGTCGTCAATGAGTCTTCGGGATTCGTTTGATATCCTAACTGTTAATGCAACACAGTAGCCATCAGTGCAAAGTGGTAACAGAGATCTCGACTACCTATAGCCCCATTTCCTTACGTACGTTCCATCTTGAAAAATAACGAGAGTTGTCCAGAAAGTAAGTTCCGATCGGTCTCGAAATGGAAACCATTAATCCGGTAAAGCTTTGCACAGATGTGTTGGGCAGTGTCTCTAGTATGCCCATCGCTCGTGTCACGTTGCTGGTTTCAGTTTTGAATTAACAGTGAGGACGTAGATATGCGTAGGGAATAGTATCTCGCGCCAAGTATAAGTACCTGGTTAGAGATTTCGCCTGTATCATGCAGCCCACATAACACAACTGTCGAGCAGTTCCTTCTTCGTTCCAATTCTCGGCCGCACACTGCAGGGGCAATGAAGACGCTCCTGCAGCGTTTCCGATGAGAAGTGTTTGATCACCTACAATACAGTCCGTAATAGTCTCCCCCTATCTCTGCTCACAAGAACCGCTGGCTATGAAGACAAAATTTTTCCACAGACAACGAGCTGCAGACCAGTGCAGATAACTGGCCGAAAGCACAAGGGGCTGCTTTCTATGACGAGGATATTGGAAAGCTGATACAACACTACGACAACACTCGAAGTTGGGGCGGCGACTATGTAGAGCAGTGGGTGGAAGGTGTACCTAACTGTTGGAAATAAAGCCTTTCTGGTTTTCACTGTGGTTTCCATTTCACGGCCGATGGGAACTTACTTTCTGGACAACCCTCGTATCAATTGGACACGCATACAAAGCGTCTCACAGGCACAACAGCCTTTCCACTTCACCGTGATGGCTGAAGGGTTGCCTACCTAATCTGGATAGAAAGTCAATCCGAAGCCACATTGATTCCACCGTGCAAGAGCTTCAACGCTCCACCGCAGCCAAAGCATGCATTTGCGGACAGGTGTTCTGATTTTCATGGTGGGTAAAATGAAACTGGCCTACAAAATATTTCACGCTCGTTAAGACAGGCAAGCCAGCTTACTTCATTTTCCGCAGGTGCAAAAGACTTGAGTTGAACTGTCTATCTTAAGGTACGCGAAGGACGATGAAGAAGTTTCCGTTTGAGGGCATTGCTGCAGTGTATATGCAAAGTAGCGCGAATCCGATGCTGGTATATAAGCACCGACCTGTAGGCAAGGTATTACTGTGGCATTCGTGTCTTTCCCACGTGCGTGCAGTCAATGCTTAAATGTGGATTATGGCGACGTTATTACCAAATGCGCCCAAATAGGATCAACGTGCTGTTATTCTTGTCTTGGCAGCCGAAGGACAAATTTTAAGAACGAATACCGGGCAGCATGTCTTTCGAAAATCACCATTTTGGAATGGGGTGCTGCTACTTGTAACCTCCCCCTCACTTATCGACCTTAATGACAGTGAAAAATTAAACCGCGTGTACCTAATGGAAATTTGGGAAAAGCAATCGTCACCGAAGTTTATCTGTCGGTAAAGAGGGAGGAAAGGGTTACATCTAAATGAAAGGAAAAATGCAAATGAAACTGGTGGAAATTAATTTTGAAAAGGGGTAAAGTTAATAAAGAAAGTAAATGTGCGGCCGTTACGTTAACAATTAACTAGCGGTAATTAGATATTTGAGATTTGGGGAAAATTACGGTCGCCAGTCCTATGGACAATTACTATAGTAACTGAAAAAGAAAGGTTAATGCACATATAATTAACACTAAAAGCGTGGCAACTGGAAGTTGACACGTGTTGTGTGAAAACTGAATGTTTGTCAGAAGCAATAAATTTCGCTACACTATGACTCAATTTAGCAAAAGAATTAATAAAACCGGAAAATTGAAAGTTAATTTAGTGACTGAAATTAATAGTGAGCTTTGTTTCTGAAGCACATCGAAATTCAGTAAAATACGGTTAGTCTTGGGCTACCTCAACAATCATTTCAAAAGCTACTTGAATCTACACAATTTAGATATAAAAGATTTGACTTTTAACTTGATTCTGAACAATTGACAATAGTAAAATTTAGTACGTACCAAGCTGAGCTGCAGTCACAAGTAAGCTAAAATATGCTAACAAAACTCGCACTCTTAATTGGTGCTTGTGTAATCTAAATATTGTAGCCAGCTATGAATACCTCAACTGAACTTTTAAATTAAAGCAGTGACATGGAATGATATTACTTTAATGCTGGCGTCTGAATTTCAACGACACTCGGGTTCATTTCGGAAAAGGAAGGGACCCTCCTTGGTAATGCAATTGGGACAATGAGCAACATAGGTTCATGCTAAGTTGCTGTAATTTTGTGATGCAACAGTTTTAAAAGCTGAGGTCTGCCATACAGTTCTAAAACTTTACGTGCCTCCAGTCTTCTTTTTTGGTTGATTGAAGGTTTGAAGCCGTCGATCGAGGAGGTGACGACAGTCACTCATTGTCGGTCGTCGCTGTTGCAGAAGCTGGATGTTGGCGCGCCTTCTTCTCGACACGGTCACCAGGCGAAACGGGCTCTTGATGTGCGCCAGCTAATGCTTCCCGTCCGCGACACCGTGTCAGAAACTATCATAGCAATTCGAGCGCAATTACATGCTGCCAAACCCCGAAAGCGCGGCAACTCGCGGGAGCGTCATACAACACACCTGCTCCACTGCACTACTCCAGCCAGACTGTCTCTGCTCTGCCCGCGCTCCACGCGGCAGAGTTAACACTACCAAAGATCCTAAACACTTTGGTTCTCCACACGACCTATCGATGTTTTCGTTCGATAGCATAGTTTTCCCTAGGCAAAACCCAGCGTAAAAATATAAATAGTATTTACAAAACATTTACAAAACATCGACATAAATGCACAAATATATATATACAAATAGTAAAACAATTACAATATATAAAGACACAGAAACGTCATATCTTCAGGTAACAAAATAAGGTAAAATTTTATAATGCTATAGATGGAAATAGGAGGATATGCATTTCCGGCGTTACGTACTCCATGACGACGCGTGTCCCTGTGTCATATAAGTTACGCCAACTCAAGTGGGAGACACACGAGTACCCACCCTCTGGACCTGATCGCTGCCCATGCGATTATCATGCATTCGTTCCCTTTAAAAAGACCTTGTAGGGTCGACGATTTCTTTCTGACGAGGATGTGCAAGTAGCAATTACGGACTTCCTCGTGCAGCAGGGCATGGTGTTTTACCAAATAGGTATCTCCAACCTCGTGCGACGGTGGGATGCTTGCCTCAATGCTCACAGAGTTGTGCCTGACTGGCAGACCGATTCTGGACTGTACGTCCTTGGAATGGAAACATTCTTCACTCTATGTATTACACTACTGGCTATTAAAATTGCTACACCACGAAGATGACGTGCTACAGACTCGAAATTTAACCGACACGAAGAAGATGCTGTGATATGCAAATAATTAGCTTTTCAGAGCATTCACACAAGGTTGGCGCCGGTGGTGACACCTACAACGTGATGACATGAGGATAGTTTCCAAACGATTTCTCATACACAAACAGCAGTTGACCGGCGTTGCCTGGTGAAACGTCGTTGTGATGCCTCATGTAAGGAGGAGAAATGCGTACCATCACGATTCCGACTTTGATAAAGGTCGGATTGTAGCCTATCACGATTGTGGTTTATCGTATCGCGACATTGCTGCTCGCATTGGTCGAGATCCAATGACTGTTAGCAGAATATGGAATCGGTGGGTTCAGGAGGGTAATACGGAACGCCGTGCTGGATCCCAACGGCCTCGTATCACTAGCAGTCGAGATGACAGGCATCTTATCCGCATGGCTGTAACGGACCGTGCAGCCACATCTCGATCCCTGAGTCAACAGATGGGGACGTTTGCAAGACAACAACCATCTGCACGAACAGTTCGACGACGTTTGCAGCAGCATGGACTATCAGCTCGGAGACCATGGCTGCGGTTACCCTTGACGCTGCATCACAGACAGGAGCGCCTGCGATGGTGTACTCAACGACGAACCTGGGTGCACGAGTGGCAAAACGTCATTTTTTCGGATGAATCCGAGTTCTATTTACAGCATCATGATGGTCGCATCCGTGTTTGGCGACATCGCGGTGAACGCACATTGGAAGCGTGTATTCGTCATCACCATACTGGCGTATTACTCGGCGTGATGGTATGGGGTGCCATTGGTTACACGTCTCTGTCACCTCTTGTTCGTATTGACGGCACTTTGAACAGTGGACGTTACATTTCAGATATGTTACGACCCGTGGCTCTACCCTTCATTCGATCCCTGAAAAACCCTCCATTTCAGCAGGATAATGCACGACCGCATGTTGCAGGTCCTGTACGGGCCTTTCTGGATATAGAAAATGTTCGACTGCTGCCCTGGCCAGCATACTCTCTAGACCTCTCACCAATTGAAAACATCTGGTCAATGGTGGCCGAGCAACTAGCTCGTCACATTACGCCAGTCACTACTCTTGATGAACTGTGGTATAGTGTTGGAGCTGCATGGGCAGCTGTACCTGCATACGCCATCCAAGCTCTGTTTGACTCAATGCTCAGGCACATCAAGGCCGTTATTAGGGCCAGAGGTGGTTGTTCTGGGTACTGATTTCTCAGGATCTATGCACCCAAATTGCGTGAAAATGTAATCACATGTCAGTTGTAGTATAATATATTTGTTCAATGAATACCCGTTTATCTTCTGCATTTCTTCTTGGTGTAGCAATTTTAATGGCCAGTAGTGTATGTATAGCAATAAGGAAACACTGCTAGCGTTATACACGGAACGCTGTAGGTATAATTTGTTTGTACATCATTTACTGAAGAGAACATCTAAAGCACAGGCAGGAATCCACTGCAATTTCGCCAGTTTGCTCTCTGCTTCTCTTGCTGCCTTAGCGCCACCCTTCATTTGTTCAAATGGTTCAAATGGCTCTGAGCACTATGGGACTCAACTGCTGAGGTCATTAGTCCCCTAGAACTTAGAACTAGTTAAACCTAACTAACCTAAGGACAGCACAAACATCCATGCCCGAGGCAGGATTCGAACCTGCGACCGTAGCGGTCCCTTCATTTGTGTACGCCACTCTAATGACCAGGCGATACGAACTGTAACACATTAACTGTGAAGCCCTTGCCCCAAGTACAGCGGACTTCGGAAATAGCTGATGTACTTGCCATAGAATGCGGCACAAATACAGGCAAAATAGACGAAAAGGCAATTAATAGCAATAGAAAGGAAGACAGCGACTCAGTTAACATCAGAATTTGACGTGACACAGTGATATAATATCAAGGCGGACAGATTATACAAAATGATCGAATTAAGGGCGGCTGAAGAAGATGTACTTGCAAGTGCCATTGCACTAAGTTTTCATCTAGGAAAGAGTTATTCTCGTATCGACTATTGACTTGGAAATGAAGAACAGCGTTCTGAAACTGAATGCCAAAAACTTTGAAGAAATTTTAAGCGTCTGCAGTGTTGAAATTCCTAGAAACATGATGGCATCTATAATATTATTTAAGCCCTTGCGTGTTGTTAAGGTTAAATTAGACCAATGAGAGCCCAAGCATAGAAGCAGTCATTCTCTCCATGCTCTACCTGTATATGGAACAGGTAGAGACTTCATTGTTTGATGCCACGCACGTAAATGTAGATGTTAAAAGTGAAGGATGTTAAAAATGAGGTGGACAGATAACATACAAATAAAGAAGTTTTAGTAAGAGCACCAGGTATCCAGTCACACCATAAAAATGTACGTATGTATTAATGTTCAATATCTCCTCCTAAACTGGTTCAACTGCAATCAAACTTAGTGCACATATCACATACTGTTTGGGAAGTGCCACTATGGTGCTAAGAAACATTCACCTCTTAAAGAGATGGGGAATGGGCGTGAAAAAGAAGAACAAATAGTCAGAATACAGGGTGAATCACCTAAAACTGAACCGCAAATATTACTACTGACGTGCGGTTTTCACAGAATGGATTGGTGTAATAATACTTACAAAGTGTATTTTTGTGCAAACACACATTTTTTAAATGTAACTATACCTATTGATATTAACAGACTGAAAGCAGGTAAGTTAGAATGTCAGTGGTGTTTCTTGCAAGAGTCTAGTGCGAGTCGTTTACGAGATATCGTATTACGCAAAGTTTCCACACCGGCAATTGTTTGTGCCACTAAACGTGCGTAGTTGATAGGTACGACGTTGTTGTGTTTTATAACAGTGTGCTTGTGTGTTCCGTGAGTGGACTGCGACTTGACAGTCAGTCGGTGTGTGACAGCCCAAGCAGTAGATCGCGAGTGCACGATGGGATTTACCAATGCAGAAAAAGCCGACATGCTCATGGTGCATGGAGAGTGTAGGATGCAGTTCGTTGTTGTACGGTGTATGCGGCAAGAAATCCCAAAAGGCGTCAACTATCTCGGCAATTATTTATCATCCTCTTCAACCAATTACGTGAAAGTGGTACTGTAACACATAGACAACGTACCATTTTCGCCGTTCATGCAGTAAAACTACCGCATCGAACGTGACGTTTTAGTTTATTACTTCTTTACTATTAACTCAATCCTCAGCACATTTTTCTTACAGTATTTTCATATACCACTGAACGTACCTTCAAAACTATATAATTTTACGACTCTTAAGTTAGTAGATATGATGCCGTAACACAGAGCTTCTTGAAAACTAAACTCAAGCCGTAATTCGCTAGATGTACAGGTGAAATATATGTACAAATATGTGTAAAATATCGTAAATACAAGTGAACTATACGTCACGTGTGCGGACACGAGCGGATAAAAAGCTCCTCCTAAATTCACAGATCGATTTCAACCAACCTTGGTACACATATTACTTACCATCTACAAAGAAATACTGTTGGGGTGAGAAGCACCAGCTTCCGATTGGGGTGAGGATGATAATGTGGTGATGGAGAGAGAAGGAGATGGAAACGGAAATCGACAGACAGAAGGGATTGAGGAGGATATGGACAGAGAGGGGGGAGGTGAAGAAAGAGAGGGGAGGAGAAAATGGTTTGGGGGAGGGGGATTATGTGGACAGAAAAAGAGGGTATGAGGAGGTGGGCTTAGAGGGGGAGAGGAGTGCCAAGAGACACAGTGGAGGAGCTGAAGGACAGAGGATGGTGGAGTAGATGTACAGAGAGAAGGGAGAAGAGCAGATGTACGGAGAGGGAAAGGAGGAAACGTAGAGAGAGGGGGAGGGGGGAGATGGACAGAGAGAGAGGGGTGGAGGAGATGGACAGTGAGGGGGGGGGGGAGCAGACTGATATGGAGAGGCGGTAGGGCAGATGAACAGAGAGAGAGGGGCACGAGCAGATGGAGAGTGAGAGAGAGAGAGAGACACAGAGAGAGGCAGGAGGAGATGGACAGAGTGTGGGGGTAGGGGAATTGGAGCAGGTGGACCGAGAGAATGGGACGAGGACATGGACTAATGCCGGGTACTCAGCTAGTATACCAATGAAAATAGTAGCACAAGCTGGGAAGAGGTGAAGGATGACAGTAAACTCGACGGAACACTGATTACTTTAGTAGAAACAGTACGAGGTTATTCGACCTCTATATAAGGCTCAACGATAAGAGACGTATTGTTGACATGAACATAAAACAAAAAATTCTAAACTTCCAAGCATGACAGGGATCAATTTTCCCATCACGCCATTACAAATATCACAGGCACTATTGTTACAGCCATGTACGAAGCAGCAAGAACCGAGGCCCTGTTTCCACTTTATTTGACACGTGAGCGAGAGGAGCGGTTCATCGTTATGTGAAATGACAGGTGCATACTGTTGGATCAGTTTGTATGCCAAACAGTAAGGTTGTCGATCCACAGTATCAACAAATGTACAACTCTTCCTTATTAGGTAAAAATAAATTTCTTCCGTGAACAACTTTCATTGGTTAATCGTCGTCACATTTTACTACATCATTACGAACAAAGCTCTCGTATTTTGCTAATTAGAACATAATCATCTCGGCGATATAGTGAATAATTTACCATTAGCACCAATAAAACAGAACGATATATTTAATTTTATCGTTGTTTACCCAAATCTGAATTTTAAATGAAACTGCACGCCAATTCATGCAGGCAATAGTCTAAAAAGGACTCTACGTCTAGAACGACTTTTATGAAGACGGGATAATTTTTCGCCTCGCTAAAGAATTTTACTACATCGAGGTCATGGAAATCAACCCTGTAGTTCAGAAGCTTCCGTTTTATTTCTACAGCAGTCTTCTCAGATGTGGCCTCTTACGGATTAATTCATTTAGTTCCAAGAATTTTAATACCAACACCAAAAAACACAGCGTTCAGAACTTTTCACTGGTATGAGGGAAAGGTGAAAAGTTCTCGGTTCATCGGATATAGATCGTGTGTTTATATTTAAACGTGCTCTTCTTTCCAGGTAGTTTAATGTACATTGATCAACTTTTTCCAGACAGATTTCATTCTCGGAGTCTGATTATGAAAGAGGGAGGTATGCAAAACAGCCCCGCGCGGCCTGCAAAGTTCTCCAATGGAGTCGAACCGTTTACTCTTTTCTCGGGACGGATCAAATTGAAATTTATCTCACATATATAAGCCTATGGTCCCTTGACGGTGTGAAAAATTTAAGCTTCTAAGTCCATGTAGTCAAAAGAAAAGGCCATTTATGTCATATTTTGATACCCGCAAACTCAGTCATCAAAACCTATATTATAAATCCCGTTGGCCTACAATCATGAGATTTGGCAAGAAGTAAGTTTTCACAGTATAACCAAAGGAGAAAAATCCGAAAACCGTAAATCTGTTATTATATCACAAGAACAAAAATTTTCGTCATTTGTTATTCCATGTCAATCTCTAAATTAAAACAATTAGTAGTTCTGCATTCAGGCTGACTGGGTCGCAATGGTAAAAATCAAACATCAAGCAAGGAATGACTAAGCTCATCTGAAGCGTTTCGCAGTTTATCCATCATATATCCAGGAGCGATTAGTGCACATAGAAATGGCATTTCAACTATTTCATATCTACGTGCAGTAATCGCTCCTGGATACCTGATGATGGATAAATTCCGAAACGAGTCATATGAGAAATAAAGTCATTTCTTGTCTGATGTTCGACTTTTACCATTGCAACTCAATCAGCCTGATTGGAGAACTACTGATTACTATAGTAATTGTGGCTTACATCCTACATGACTTTATGTAACATTTATATTACTGAAATTGAAACATTCTCGAAAATCTTGGAATTCGTGGGACCGATATCTTGCCAGTATTAATGTTGATAACAGGCAAAAATGGATGAGATTCTCGATTCCCGGAATAGATGAAATTTTTGTACCTATAATTAAATTTCAGCGGAACTTTCATTGTGCGAATCCTACTGGCACCCGGCCAATTTTCCCAGGCACAACGTAATTTTGATGTGGAAGTATGTAAAACTCAGAGAATAATAGAGCCGGCAGGATTGTTTGAAATAACAAATTTGCTGACTACGCTGGATGTTTCAATATTTTATACTTTATACTCATCAGGTATATCACCTCTAAAGAAACTTTCGGTATCCTGGCAAAAGACTTTCACCCTGTATAATCGAGTCTTCTCTTTAAGAACGTTTCCACACACTTATTACATCTATGCAAGGAAAATAATAAGAATAATTCGTTTCGCATCTCTGAAAACATTAAGCATTCTTTCCGACAGAAGAACTCGATATGGCATCTTCGGTGCACAGCAACCAGCTTCCCTCCACTGCTACATTTATCGTTTCGTGAATCGCGTGAGCGATGATCTCACGTTCCGTCGATTGTAAGAAACTCGCACACAAAATAATGTGGCTTATTTTCAAAACGATTCAGACATGCGTTTTCACATTTCCACTGATCAGCCAAAACATGATGATCACTGAGCACCACGACATTGGATTCCCCCTGGTGGCGTTGTGGTAATGTGACGCGATAACAAAAGTATGTAAGCGGAACAGACACGGACGGGGGATCACCCTAGCAAGATAGGGGCTGCAAGCTGGGAATTCCACTGAGATAAATGACTGTGACAAAGGGCAGTTTATTATTGGGCAGAGTTATGAACGAGTGTCTCGAACGCGACGATGCTTGTCGAATGTTCACGTGCTGTTGTCTCGAGCGTCTACAGAAAGAAGTATAAGAACAGTGAATAAATTGCTAGGCGCTAAATAACTGGACGTCCACGACTCTTCAGAGAACGTAGGATTCGGAAGCTTCTCTGCTCTGTGAAGTCGGATAGACGGTGATCTGTGGCATCTCTGCCGAGAGAGCACAATGCTGGTGCGCCCACAAGTGTTTCAGAGCGCACCGTTCATCGAACATTGTTGAACATCGAGCTTCGCAGGAGAGCACACCGACATGTTCACCTGTTTACGCAACGACATCGTCAATTACTATTGCAGTGGGCACAGGGCCCTCGGCATTCGACCGTCGATCAATGGAAAACTGGCAGCTCCTCGGGTCAATCACATTTTAGCTACATTAGTTCCATAAGTGACGTTACCGAGGTGTGCAGCGGTTCTAAAAATGCAGCACACTACAGACGCAGGCTGGTCGAAGCCGTGTCATCCTACGCTTCTCCTACGTTTGCCTGAGACCTGTGATAGTAATCGAGGATACGTCGACAGCTGCGAAGTAGCTGCGTCCCTACATACTTGACATCTTTCACGACGGCTATGTCATCTTTCAGTAGTATAATTGTCCGAGTCTCTGAGCCAGATCCGTCCTGCAGTGGCTTGAGGTTGATCTTTCGGCGATCAAATTCCCCTGAAGTAAATCTTATGGAACCCATGTGGGTCGCTATCGGGCACCATCACTACGTACGCAAATCAGCACCCCGTTATTTATGCGAATAGCATGACCTGTGCGTAGACATGTAATGCCACATACCACCACAAACCTACCAACAAACTGTCGAATCCGTGATACGCTGAACCAGTTATGCATTTCGTTCCAAAGACGGAGAAATAAGCCATTAAGTAGGTGGTCACAATGTTCTGGCTCATAAGTGTACGTATGTAAGTTTCAACAAATGCAGTATGCGTGTTGATCGAAAGTTCCTCATTTTAGTTATTTATTGTATAGCACATGGCAGCAGCACGTATACAAACATAAATTCACAATCAAACAAGAATAAGAGAATATAAAGGACGTTGTAAATGCCACTTAACATACACATTCATTAAGATATGTAGCATTCGAGACTAACTGTTGACTAGACATCGATGTCCAGACCTCGTATCTACTCTTCATAGCACGATGTGTGGCTTCTGTAAAGTCTCCGTCTGACCCACTGTATTTTCTTATATGGCATACTTTTATTATATGGTCCAGGGTCGGCTCAGGTGCTCCACAGTCACAAATCGGACTGTCCACATGTTTTTATTAACAACTCATGGCCTTGCATCTTGTGTGGCCGCTTCGGATACGTTTGAGTTTAGTCTAGTATTGCCTTGGGAAGTTGAACCCTCGCAGTGCTTTTAAGGGATCAGTTATAGCACGTTGATTACTGAGTCCTTTTCCCACGTGTCTGTGAGGATGATGGTGTTCTGTCCTCTTACGTAGTTGCTATTCCATATTTGCTTCCTTGATTTCAAGCGTGTATTTTCTCAAATTCATTATTACATATTGAACAGGAAAAACTTTTGCGTGGTCTGTCTGTTAGGTTTTTCATAGCTGATTCTTTGCATAAAATGTGCAGTAGTCTTTCCTGTAGTATGGGTTTGGCGCTGTCCGTTGCACATCCTTAAATTGTCTGTCGTCCATTAGTGCACTATACGTCTTCCCACTGTTTTCATTTTTTGATTGCACTTTTGCACTTCCCACATTCCGATCGTATTCAAAACATGTGCGACCAAGTGCAATTTAGCTGCCCATTCATGAATTCTGAAGGAAGCTATATATAAGAACCGCCAAGAGCTGTTGATTAAATATTTTTTTGTTTCTTACCAGTTTCAATCAACAAGTCATCATGAAGTAGATGATGTTATTTACATCAGCATGTCTTACTACGGCGTCAAGAAGTAAAGTAAAAACATCCTGCATTCTGGGTCTTTATATTATTATTTGACGCCTTAGCAAGGACGATACTACAAAGGCTGATGTTAATAAAGTTACCGCATGATGTCTGGTTTGATCGAAACTGGTGATGAACAAAAGTTTTATTTCAGCAGCAGATCTTGATGGCTGTTAAATATAATTCCTTGTGACATTTACGAAATACGGGGCACCAGCTGCTCAAAAGCTTCTTAATTTGTTGAAAATGAAAGAACAGTCTCCCCACAAAAAACGGCACAGAATTCAAATTAGTTTCCATCGTCAACAAAAAGCCCAAAACAAAGAATGTTACGAATAAATGCTGAAAATTGGAAATTTTGTTCCAGCCCGAGAATCTAATATGGATTTCCTACTTTTCACGGGCAGTCGGCTGAACCATTAGGCTATCTGTGCTTGCCTCCAGCCCTGCTTCATTGTTAGCGATTTTCCTACCTGACTGCTAAACAGTGTTGTCAGAATGTCTCCCATAGGATATGTGTAATATGGAGTCGATGGAGGACAGTGACTTACCCTATCACAAGGCATATATAGCGACTAATAATGTGTTGGTCCTCCTTTGGAACTCAGTGCGGCAATACGAGCAGGTGGCTTGTGGGCACGGGCCTGGAGACTGATAGCGTCCCACAGATATTCCATAAGGTCCAAATCAAGCGAATACCACAGCGAAGGCATCAAGGTGAGTTCATTATCACGCTCCTCAAACCACTGTAGCACGATGACATTGTGGCACGGACACTTATCTTTCTGTAAGGTGCCATCACCGTCAGGCAAGAGATTAAGCACGAAGGGACCCAGGTGGTCGGCCATAATGTTCATGTCGTCCACAGCTATCATGGTTCCTTGCGTTACTACCGCGAGTCCCATGGCAGCCCAGATGAATATTCCCCATGCCATAATACTACCCCCGCCTGACTGCGTCAGTGGCGCGATGCATGTTTCGAATAACTGTTCGCCTGCTGATATCTTATTCACAGGCGATCATCGACCTAACATAACAAGAAATGTGATTCATCAGACCAGGTGAGACGTTTCCATTGATACATTGCCCAATCCCAATTATCCCGTGCAGATTGCAATCGTTATTGACGATGTCGTTAGGTCCACACTGGAACACTTAGGGGTCGTATAGAGCGGAGCCTCATATTCAAAAACTGTGTGCTCTGAAACACTCGTGGCTGCACGAGAATTTTGCTCTGTCGTCAGAGCTGCCTCAAACCGCCGTGGCTGCCTACCGTGCTTTACAGGGCGGGCGATACTCTGATGTACATGTTCCGTAATGTGGCGTAGACGTCCAACACCTTGTCGCTCACTCGTGATTCCAAGTCCTTCAGCCACTTTTCACAAGAACGAACGTCAAAACCACGCGAACAGCCGACCACGTTCACTGATTGCGATATGCTCATTCGGAGGAGCCGAGCCATACACAACACTTTACCTTTGTCAAAGTCGGTTGTGTCAGCGGATTTCACCATTTGAGGCCGGTCTCGTCGCCAGAAGGAGCAGTCATTCGCCTCTGGTCCGCTTAAATTGGTTGCTTATCTCGCCAAGTGTCTGTAGAGCCACGGGGTGGTATTCAATGAAATCAATTAAGTGCACTGAGATGAATTTTCGCGACGTCTCATCCTCTGTTGCAAAACATGAGTTGGTACGTTGGCGGGCGTGTACCCCTGTCATAACACCGTCTACACCATACCAACTCATGTAAGCTGTCGAAGGGGTGGCTCGACTCGACGCGCTTGCATCTGCAACACACACTCCAAGACAAAAAGCGTCGCAGCACGAAGGAATTATCAGAATGGGACAAATGGTTACAATGTCAGAAAATTCGAATGATTTATTTAAGGGAAAAAGCTTCGTAAATTGAACAAGATGGTAAAGCGTCGGCCGCCCTCTGACCCTTATGCAAGCACTTATTCGGCTTGGCGTCGATTGACAGAGTTTTTGGATGCCCCCTGACGGATATCGCGCTAAATTCTGCCCAACTGGCGTGTTATAGAGTCAAAATCCCGAGGTGGTTGGAGGGCTCTGCTCTGTTCTCAACTGTGGAGAGATCCGGCTACCTTGTTGGGCACGAAAGGGTTTGGCAAGCACATAGACAACCAGTAGAAAATATCTCCTTGTGCGGGCCGGCATTATCTTGTTGAAATGTAAACCCAGGATGGCTTGCCATGAAGGAAAACAAAACAGGGCGTACAATATCGTCAACATAATGGTGTGCAGTGAGGCTGTTGCGGATCAAAACCAAAGGGGTCTTGCTGTGAAAAGAAATGGCACCCCAGAACATGATTCCTATTTGATGGGTCTTGTGATTGTTATACTTAGCACCTTTACCGCATGGCGGTACGTCGACGATATTCTACTGCCCGTTGTGCTGCTCTTCATGACAAGCCATCCTGGGATTAAATTTCAGCAAAATATTGGCCGCCCGCACACGGCGAGAATTTCTCCTGCTTGTCGTCGTGCTTGCCAGACTCTACCTCGGCCAGAAACGTTACCGGATCTCTCCACAAGCGAGAAAGTTTGGAGCAATAAGGGCAGTGCCCTCAAACCATCTCGGGATTCTGACGATCTAACTAGCCAGTTGGATATAATTTGGCACGATATACGTCAGAACGACATCCAACAACTCTGTCAGTCACAACCGAGCAGGATAACTGCTTGCGTAAGCTCAAGAGGTGGACCAACGCATTATTGATTTGCTCAATTTGTGAAACGTTTCTTTTGAATAATCATTTGTTCGTCTGTACTTGTGCATCACATCTACTGACTACCGTACCACGCGGAAAATTTCTTCGTGGTGCGTCAGTTTATTGACTTAAGAGTGCAAAATCCGCTGTAGCGTCATTGGACGATGTTCCCAGACATTGATTCCTAACTTCAGTTCTTTCCTTTTGAAAAGCTCTTCATTCCCTCGAAGTTTGTCAGTACAGATTTCATCCTGTAATTTGCACTAGAACACCAAGTGCACCACTGATGCCAATGTTCTGACGTGCCTCAACGGTTTCAGGTATATCTGTAACACGTAACGCAGTGCTAATAGTGGTGTTGAGTTACTCGAAAAAAAAGGGAAGTTTAGCGACGAGGCAGACTGTAAATGTCCGTTTTTGTGTAATATTTCATGTAAAAAAATCCACACTCGCATCTTTGACATTCTGGTTCATGGCAAAACGAAACGTTGTTGGATAGGGTATACCAGAAAGTGTTTATTAATATCAGTCGTGGCAGAATTGACAACAATTGATTGAATACGATGTTGTTCACTTCTAAAACACAGCCACAGCCCGTAAATCAATCGTAGTCGCATTGACAGGTGACTTTCGTGTCAGTCTTGGAATGTACAGCGTTACTACTCGTTCGTATGAACTGTGTCCGAACTGCTTCCGAGAAATGCCCGTGCTTATGTTGATAGATGATGAACCAGATTTCCTCCTTAGCGCAGAGCCTGCCGTTCTCATTGGCGAGTACAGTACGCAACAGCATGTTTGTACAATCTGAAGTGCGCTTAACCCATACTTGCATACTACTTGTTGCATAACGTACATGTTGTATAATGTATAGCTACTTCAGTAGCACGATGCCCACCTTCAGATGCGCACTGAGGCCCTTACCCCTCTGTATTGACTGCACATCTTCAGAATAATCACTAATCTCACTTTAATCATCATGTACTGCGGCCACAGCGTTGCTGAAGTTTTAAGAGAAAATTAATGTTTATGCAAAATAAATATCATACCTTGTATTAGATTTTATTCTTTTATAAATCATTGTCGCTCTTGTGCCGGGATGGGCCTTGACACCTAATCCTTGTGTATGCTGGTTGCGACTCATACCTGGCTATCAAAAAACGTAAGAAAGTTTCTACAGAGAGCTAACATTCCAATTCGGTTCACAGTCTAACGGTTTCAAGCTGACAAGGAAGTTCCATTTGAAAAATTCATAATCCCTTGGATTCATCTGAGACACATTACCACACTGTCCTTGCGTTAACACGCAGGTACCCCATGTCTGTTTGTACACGATTAAGTAGACACACGAGGGTAGAAATGTGCAAATCCGAAATATCACGCGATTGTTATCTGTAATCCACTAATCTTTCTTCTAATGATATGTCCACTAGCTGCAGTGGAAGCGCTAGGTCGTTGCTTTGTATAGATGTGGCGCTGTGATTATGAAAATTGGAGGAAATCCTTAACTAATTTTCAGTAAACATCACAGAGTTTATCTTTGTCCGAGGATGCCTTTAATTGAATCATGTGGTTTTAATCACAGCACAGTCATCACTGCACTCGTTGATTTGCACAATAAACCGTTTGTTCTTAAATTTTTGCAATCACCCTCAAATTAAATCTTTAATTAGTTCTAGGAGGCATACACGACGGCACTGTTCACCAGCTCGCGATGAAGTCTTTTCAATTCAGTTATTAACAAATGGCTCTGAGCACTATGGGACTTAACTTCTGAGGTCATCAGTCCGCTAGAACTTACAACTACTTAAACCTAACTAACCTAAGGACATCACACACATCCATGCCCCAGGCAGGATTCGAACCTGCGACCGTAACGGTCACGCGGTTCCAGACTGTACCGCCTAGAACCGCTCGGCCACCCCGGCCGGCAGTTATTAACACATTTTAGCAAACAATCGGCTAGAGCAACCACCAATTCGATCGTCTACTGTGATCCCAGCTACAAGACCCTTAATAAATAACATTTTTCATGAAAATTCCCAACATTCGACGAGAGCCACCATCGATCTGACTTTTTACTGTGGTTTCCGCTCTCCGACTCTTGATTTATTTTATACTAATAATAAAACAGTGGAACTGCCGTGTCTGTCTGTTTATCTGTTTGAACATTCTTCTCCAAAACTACTACATGAATTTTCACGGGGTTTTCGCAGGTAACTTGAGCATATTTTGGGTACCGTTTAGGCTTTATTTCATAATAATCGGATCACGAAAAAAAATCCGTCATATTATAAAAAAGTATGCATGTACGTACGTACGTGTGTTCCACATCTCCTCCCAAACCACTACCCAGACTTCATCCTTACTTGCTACACATATCACTTATTCTTTGGAAAGAATCGCTGTGGAGTGGCGGCCGTTGTGGCCGAGCGTTTCTAGGCGCTTCAGTCTGGAACCGCGAGACCGCTACGGTCGCAGATTCGAATCCTGCCTCGGGTATGGATGTGTGTGATGTCCTTAGGTTAGTTAGGTTTAAGTAGTTGTAAGTTCTAATGGACTGATGACCTCAGGTGTTAGGTCCCATAATGCTCAGAGCCATTTGAACTATTTGAATCGCTGTGGAGTAATAACCACCTACCAATCAAAGGGTGGTGGAGGAGGTGAAAAAGGAGTGTAGGCCATGACACGCGAGTACCCAATTTTATTTAACCGGTATTTGAGAATGAGAGTACACAGTGACTGGCAACAAACTTTACACCTAACCTTAGACCTTTACGAAACATTTTCTCGGATACAATTCACACAAAAAGATGACAGGAAAAAAATTTATCGTTTACTACATTTGCGCTGTTCATGCAATGAAGCTGTCGCATCAGGGACGATGTTTTAATTTATTATTTCTTTATTAATTGTATTCGCGACGCATTCTGCAGACAGTCTTAAAATATACCAGTGGATGTAACTGCAAAATTATATCATTGTAGAACACATAGTTAAAGATATCTTACGTCATAAACTGTGAGATGCGTGAAAAACTTTCGCGTCATGCGTGACATTTAAATTTATTACTTCTCTGCTACTAGCTATATTTGTAATACATTTTGCGAACAGTATCCACATATGCCGCTGAATCTAATTGTAAAATTATATCCTGGTGGTACACAATGAAGTCCGCAGCTCGTAGTCAAGTGGCTAGCGTTGCTGCATCTGGGTAAGTGATATGTGTACCAAGTCAGGTTGAAGTAGGTGTAGTGGTTTAGGAGGAGATATGGAACATACGTACATTCCCGCCCGCGTTGGGGATTTTCTGTGCCAGGAGACTGGGTGTTTGTGTTGCTCTCATCATTTCATCATCATCATCATTCGTGACAGTGGCTAGACTGGACTGTGAAAAAAATTGGACTGCGTGAAAATTTTCGCTTTGTACCGGCGCTGATGACCACTCAGTTGAGCGCCCCACACACTAAACATCATCAACATCACTACACATAGTTCAGGAGGTAAGACGTCATAAACATTGAGTTGCGTGAATACGAAACTGATTTGTTGTTAACAATTGGAGAGGACACGTATACGGAAGAAGATGGTGAAATCGTTATGCCTGGTAATTAGTGCCGTACAGTACTTTCACTTCAAAATCTCATAATACTTTAGAAAGCGTACAGTACAAGATATTTATTGATTTGAAAAAACAAATATTGCCGGCCAGGTTGGCCTAGCGGTTCTAGGCGCTTCAGTCTGGAACCGCGCGACCGCTACTGTCGCAGGGTCGAATCCTGCCTCGGGCATGGATGTGGTTGATGTCCTTAGATTAGTTAGGTTTAAGTAGTTCTAAGTTCTAGGGGACTGATGACCTCATATGTTAAGTCGCATAGCGCTCAGAGCCATTTGAGCCCTTTGAAAAATATTACTAAAATTAGGAAAAATTATTTAGTCTTTGAAAAAGCTGTTTACTCTTTGACTTTTGAACCTTTTTACATATTCGCGAAAATGACTGATACGTGCCGAGCGATACTATTCTAAGTTATGAATATCATGCTTATACAATCTTCAGTGTGTTTCACCCATACTTACACACTATTTGTTCCATAATGTACACATTGTATAGCGTATAGCTAATTTTACAGCACGACGCCTACCTTTGAATACGCACTCCTGCTCCCGCCCATCTGTAAGCACGACTCGGTAGCGACGCTGTGTATCACGACAGACCTCAAGTTCAGACAGCTTTGGAGAGGGAAGAGCGCGGAGCACATCACGAGCTATGCTTACCCTAACAGGTAGACAAGTGAGGGCAGCTGATGTTATTATACGTACAGTAGCTTACGTATTCACAATCAGTAGTAAATAAAATTGCCCACAATAATTCTCAACAACTGACGAGAGCCACAACCGGTCCGACCGTGTACTCTGGCCTCCACTCCAAGACTCTTTTCCAGTGCAATAGTTAACGTACTTGGCGACAGCCACCACCAATATTACTGTCGACTGTGACCTCCGCTACCACGCTGAAGCTACCAGCCATGACCTTCTAGTTCCTGCCGGCACAAGTGAGGGTCTGCTCGAGCGTTTTAGCCACTCACAGCAAAGAAGAATTTCTGCCACTACATATAGCGTAGCCTTGCTTGGCCAATAGCAAGCGAGGACGTTGTGCCACACTGGGACCTCCATGTCATTCTGCCCAGACTGTAGGTCTTTTGACATATTGCACCATATTACAGATATTTGATACTTGTTTTAACATAAATGTTTCAACGTTGTAAACCTAGTTAACTAAGTTCATATGCATGAGTTCGCACTTACCCACTTTCTAAGAACCCGGCTGCTTTAGGACACAATCCATTCATATACGAGGGTGAGTCAAATGAAAACCTTAAATTTGTAATAACAAATCGAAATTTCGCGTCAATATCCTGGAAGTTGGTAAGAGTGCTACAAACAGCGTGCAGAATGGCCTGTAGGTGGCAGCATACTGCAGATGCACACCTACCGTCGCAGTATCAGTATAAAGATGGCCGCTCCACTTGCGACTTGCACCAGGGAAGAACAGCGTTCTGTTATTGGGTTTTTGCTTACTGAAGGTGTGAAACCTACTGAAATTCATCAACCAATGAAGGTTCAGTACGGTGATGCATGTTTGTCACAGCAGTAAGTCTACGAATGGAGTAGGAAGTTCGCAAATGGTGTGACTTCAGTGGAAGATGCTCCTCGTCCAGGTGAGGCACAATGCGTTGTGACTCCACAGAACATTGCAGTAGTTGAAGCCATAGTGAAGGTAGACCGCCGAGTGACACTGGATCACGTTGCAGCATGTTTACAGATTAGTCATGGGTCAGCACACCACACTGTGCATGATGTGCTCCAGTTTCACAAAGTGTCTGCAAAGTGGGTGCCACGGCAGCTGACTCCTGAAATAAGAGAACGACGTGTTGATGCTTGTGAAGAACTTCTTCGGCGCTTTGAACGAGAAGATGATGGCTTCCTTGGAAGAATCGTTACTGGGGACGAAACCTGGGTTCACTTTCACCTACTGGAAACGAAGAGAGCGAGCAAGAAATGGCACCATTCCTCATCACCAAAACCAAAGAAGTTTCGAACAGAACCATCAGCAGGTAAGGTTATGCTGACTCTCTTTTGGGACAAAAAAGGCGTCATTTTGGAGCATTACATGCCTAGAGGGACCACTGTCACCAGTGCATCATGCACAGATCTCCTAAAAAAATCATCTGCGGCCTGCAATCAAATCAAAGCGACGTGGATTGCAATCAGCTGGTGTCCTTTTGCAACATAAGAATGCAAGGTCCCACACTGCCCGTACAACAGTTTAGAACAATCACAGACCTGCATTTTGAGTGTCTTCCTCATCCACCACACTCACCAGACCTTGCCCCAAGTGATTTCCATATGTTTGAACCACTCAAAGACGCAATGGGAGGAAAGAAGTTCCGTTCTGATGAAGAGGTACGCCACGTGGTGCATGAGTTGTTTCGCGGACTATCAAAAGAATTTTTTCTAAAGGAATTTATGCACTTTGTAAGCGCTGGAGGACTTGCATTAAGCGTGGGGGAGATTATTTTGAAAAGTGATACAGCTTTGTACCACTTTGCACAGTATATAATATTTCAAAAAATTTTTAAGGTTTTCATTTGACTCATCCTCGTACATTACACATTTAATTTATTAACATGTCATCGTTTCACAATTGTAATAGCTAATATTACTTAAACATCTCTTCCACAGTTACCTGCCTCTGCGGTAAGAACCTATCAAAAAGAGAAAAACAGTAGTAACACAAAACTCTTGAGATATTTAACGGTCTACGACTACCCTCTCATTCGTTGCACGAAATCTGTTACATGACACAAGTTTCCATGTGAAAATTCTGTTAACATAATCCCCTGATTTCCGAATACGTGTGGTATCGCCAGGTTTTTACATGGAACCAAACCTTGTATTTCATCACCTGACCTCGACAACATTTTTATCAAAATTTTCGTAACGAGTTTAAAAAAACCTAGCGAATGGTTGAACATTACGGTTTAAGAATGAAAGCGACGAATGAGCATTACCATAGGGTAATGGGATCTTAATTAGTGGTACGAGAGGAATAATGATGTCCTTTGTGTAATTACATTTCATTAGGGCTGTTGTTCGGAGAGAAACTTTATTATATTGACCTGTAACGAGCAGTTTAGGATAAGCGAGACTTGTTCCTTAATTCTCCTGGTGGTAGTTAAATTTCCTGTCGCAGTAGTTAACACCACTCTTAATACTACGGTGCGATTCATCTGAGGAAAATTCTATGACTTCTCCTTTGTTCTCAGTCGTAATAAATTTCACGGCAGACTACTGTGTGCAATTTGTTCATTCGCACAGCTCTTAAAACCCTGGTTTAATACGTACGTTGGGGGACGCTGCTATAATTATACGGCACCAAGCTTGGCCGCCTCGCGAAGCAAGGGGACCCCTGCCGCCGAGATTCTGTTCTCCGAGTGTCGTCTCCCCCTTTCACTGTCGGTTGTTAATTGCTACGTATGAGCGCTGCAGATGACATTTTCACATAGTATGAATGTCCACAATTACATTACGACCGCCTTTTAAACGCAGTCTTCTCTCAACGTTCTCGTCTCATTGTCCTTGGTGCAGAGAAAAAGTAATAGACACCATGCTTTTGTACCCTGAACTGGGTTTGCGCCAGTAAGCAAAAGTGTCAGAGTATGCCTGTGCGTTTGCACGTGCGTGGATGTGAGCGTGTATACATGTGTGTGTGTGTGTGTATATATGTGTGTGTGTGTGTGTGTGTGGTTGGGTGGATGGGTGGGTGGGTGGGTGGGTGGGTGGGTGTTTGTGAAAGTGACAGAGGTAGAGAGAGAGAGATCAAACGAAAAGTAAAGAAAGGGAGGAGGAAAGAAGGAAAAAATTAGGTGGTAATGTGATGAGAAGAGGCTGCAGGTGGACAGAGATGGTGACTAAGATAGAGCCTGTCTCTTTCCGTCAACGTAAGGTAAATGCAAACTTTAATGGAGGTCGCTTGTGAAGAGATATTTTAGAACGGCGCACTGACTGAGAGAATTTGTCTAACATGGATCCTAAATTGACTCTGTCTTTTATTCTTCTTTTCTTTGTGTCTTCACGTCACGTTGGCGCAGTGCCGGCATAGTTATTAACATATTTGGCCCGGTTAGTTTAATGGGTGTCCCGATGCCCTTCCTGTCACCACATTTCTATTTTTTTTCGAATATTCCATTTTAATTTTCTTTCATATCACATATGTTATTGCCTCTTTGGTAAGTCAGTGGCTGAGACTGGGCCAGCGTAAACTGGATGTTTCACATAACGCCCACGCTCAGTCCACATGAACATCGTCCCACGGTAGTACCGCTGATTGGAGACGCTATGTTGAGTACCACCGACGAAGGGACGGCCACTGAAGCACCCTCTGCCCACCAATAGGAGCACTGGGGAACGGTCACGTGGGGCGCGCCGGACAGCTTGCTGAGAATGCGTCGGTATTACGAACGCTCTCTTGCCTTCCAGCTCTGTCCGCGACCGGACGTGTCCACTAGTTCCTTCCTTTGGGTGGCGCAATGACTCTCAGTTTAATTGCGGCAGCCTCCTATTGCGCACTGGTGACCTGGAAACAGCCTTTTCTTTCGAAGGTTTTCTCCTAACATCACCGGACGCTCCGCTTCCTGCTCATTTACCCATCCTGACCAAATTTAGGATGTAGTGTGTACTGCAACCGCATGCGCCTACTGTTATTCACATGAAAGAGTGAAAGTTTTCCAAATGTTTGCGAATCGTGTAACTGAGGTGCGACTTGGGCACCAGTCTGGCATTCATGTAGCAGGGTGTGGAAAACCGCCTGAAAACCACATCAGGCTGGCCAGCACACCCACCTTCGTCGTTAATCCGGCGGGCCGATTCGTTTTGAAAACGGCGCACTTCCACTTCCCGAAAGAGGCGCTTCGACGTGCACAGCTATCCGGTTGAGCGAAACTGACTCGTACCATTGAAAAGTAACGCCCTGTTAGCTAAGCCAGCAGAACACACCTCTGGACCCAAGTTATAGCCATAATCCGATAATTTTAATGTGCCAGCTGAACCAACGTGATCTAACGTTTATGATTCTAGAATCAAGACATTCTTCTCACTATCTTTTCACATTGTGGGAAAACCAGAAAGGAGGAGAATCTAAGCATTAGAGATGAGCTGTTACAGAAGGGTGACGAAAATTAAGCGTACTGCTAAGACAAGAAATAATAAATTTCTCCACAGAATCAGTGACGAAAGAAATACGTGAAAAACACTGACTACAATAAGGGACAGATGTAGGACATGTATGGAGACATCATAGAATAATACCCATGATTGTTAGAGGGAACATAAGAGGACAAAAACTGTAAAGGGAGATGGAGACTGGAATATACCCAACAGATAATCGAGTACGTTGAGTACATGTACTACTCTGAAAATAAGGGCTTGGCACAGGAGAGGAAGTTGTAGAGGGTTGCATCAATCCTGTCTCCCGACTGATGACCCAAAAAACAAATCCTTCCTCGCGGGGGTCGCAATTTTCACATACAGCCAACTTCTGGGTTCTGTAGTTTTAGAAACTACAGAGCAAAGTACTGACGGATTGATGTCGTTACTTGCATTGTTGGGCATGCTCTGACAGTTAAACATTTAGACACATGCTAGCTTAGTCTCGCTACAAAAAACAGTTTTAATCTGCAGTTGTGTCAAATTCACTTCCACAGCGGAAGTAATGCTCTATTTTGGAGAAATGATTGTAGATTTTTACGTTCTTTGTAAGTATGTTAACATTTGACCTCTCTGTTCAAAATGGCTCTGAGCACTATGGGACTCAACTGCTGTGGTTATCAGTCCCCTAGAACTTAGAACTACTTAAACCTAACTAACCTAAGGACATCACACACATCCATGCCCGAGGCAGGATTCGAACCTGCAACCGTAGCAGTCCCACGGTTCCGGACTGCGCGCCTAGAACCGCGAGACCACCGCGGCCGGCCTGACCTCTCTGTCATGACAGGTAAATGTCACAGTTGTTTATGTACAAAGAGTTTATTAAATTGTGTCTTATCAATTGTTAAAACATGGGGAAATTTCAATTGCGTTCAACTATTAAGGTTGAATACCTTCACTGCTTTTATTGCTCCTCTTCTGTTTGTCATTCCCACATAGCCCACCCCCAAAATCAAGATCAAATGACTGTATACAACTGATCTCTCAACAGTACTGTTCACCTACAATTATAACAGTGTCTTCCCCCTTATTTCTTAAGAGTATTAACTCTCAAACGTCGTTCACGAAACCATTCATTGGAAGAAACGCCAGACTACGGAAGGAAAGTTACGAAATTCTCTACTTCTTTCTACAACTGTACTCCGCAAGGCACCTTATGGTTTGCGGCGGAAGTACTTTGTGTACCACTGTTATTTCCCCCATTTCCTGTTCCAGTCGTGAATGCTCCGCGGGAAGAGCAGTAGGTAGTAAGCCTCCGTGTGGGTCCGAAAATCTCTGATTTTATCTTCATGGTCTTTTCGTAAGATATGCGTAGGAGGAAACAGTACATTTGTTGATTCTTCTACAAATGTAATTCTCGGAACTTTAACAGTAACCCTTGCCGTAGCATGAAGCGTGTGCCACTGGCGTTGACTGATCATGTCTGTGACGCTTTCGTGTTTACTAAATGATACTGTAACGAAACGTGCTGCTCTTCTTCGAATCTTCTCTATTTCCTCTATGAGTCCTATTTGGTTCTGATTCCATACTAACGACCAATATTCTATGATTCAGTATTTTCGTCCTGGTTTACTGTTTCAGTACCCGTTTTACAAGTTATGAAAACATTTTAGTATGGCTTATGTTTAAAAAATCCTGATATTTATCATGATCAATTGAAATAAAAATAAACAAAATGGTACTGGAGTTTGTGGAATCGTGGGTATGAAAAATATCATAGTCGGAATATAGCTCGGAAAGTATGGATTAAAATCGTAGCTTTATTTGCAATCACAAGCAGGTAAATTATTTATCGGAAGTTTCAGGCGTAAATTATAACCTTAAAAAATAATTTGTTGAAGTGAAATGGGTGGCGTATCCTATGATTGAAGTTACAATAGTGGACCTTCTTTTTGGTAAGTGGGCATTAGTTGCCTACGAATTATTATTGCTGCTTACTTGCGGTTTTATGGCCCGATGGTGGTGATTCTGTTATAGGAGGTCGTTCGAAAATATGGTGCATGTTTTTCCACTTTTCAGCGCTTTTGGCGTTCAAAGTATCTCGTTCCAAAATTTATGATTGTCTATCAAATTTACATTGAATGACGGACATTGAAGGACAACTCACTTATGTTTCTAGAAAGAGCGCACACTCCGCTGCAGAGTGAAAATCTCATTGTGGAAACGCCCCCAGGCTGTGGCTAAGCCATGTCCCCGCAATATCCTTTATTTCAGGAGTGCTAGTTCTGCAAAGTTCGCAGGAGAACTTCTGTAAAGTTTGGAAGGTAGGAGACGAGGTACTGGCAGAAGTGAAGCTGTGGGGACGGGGCGTGAGTCGTGCTTGGGTATCTCAGTTGGTTCCGGCACGATAGCTCAGCGTGTTCGGACAGAGGATTAGCAGCCCTCTGAGGTAATCGATCAACAACGAACTTAAAAGGATGTCTTACGACGTCCGCCCCGAGCAGATGCGACGAACGAAAGCGAACAAAACGAGATTTAAAAAAAAAAAAAAAAAAAAAAAAGGAAGAAGTTGGTAGAGCACTTGCCCGCGAAATGCAAAGGTCCCGAGTTCTAGTCTCGTTCCGGCACACAGTTTTAATCTGCCAGGAAGTTTCACTTACGTTTCTTTTGCTGAATTTATTTTAAGTCGTGCAGAGTGCTTCTAATCTTGCTTTTCAGTGTCATCCCGAATCATCAACACATGGGTATAATAGAACGTCTCCCTGTTCATCTCATACACTATGTTCCTAGGCATCTATGGTTACTCCAACAACTGGAAAGAGTGTCAGAACTCCCCACGTTCTTTTAGAGACAAATATAGCTCATTCACATGCATTCCGTTTCTCTTCCGTAGCAACAGCCTCCAAGCATACAGGCATCGTGGTATTCGTCCCATCCTAGGAAGGTAAAATGTAAACTACTTCAAAAATGCAATAGATTCTAACGTAACAGCCTTGAGCCCGCCAAAACTGCTGAAAAAGAGCTCGCCAAAACTGCCGGAAAAGATAGGACGCGCTGAGACCGAGCTGTAGGCCGATGTTATCTGGCGAGTGACGACCGTTGGCAGAGGTCGTCCGATAACATCGGCCGACAGCTCGGTCACAGTGCGTCCCATCTTTTCTGATTATGGAGGGGGTTACAATCTATTGTAACCAATATTTGTCCCGAAAAGAAGGGGGAGAGGTAATGTACACTCTTTCGTCACCTACTGGAATAACTAGACACGTTTTATGAATAACTGAACCGAAGAGGAAACTTTCTGTTATGCTCTCGAGATGAGTCTTGTGACAATGAAAAGCAAGCTTACAAAAACTCTGCAACACTTCAAACAAATTCAACAATACAGACCTATGTTAATTAACCTTCAGCAAATGCCATTCAGAATGGAAGATTACGTTTCAACGTCCCATAGACATCAGGGTCAATGTAGGCAGCTGTCATTCAAGATACCTGTGAAAGGGAAAGAAAAATTTTAAAATAAGATGCTGTGAACACGAAAAGTACTGAAAAGTGGAAAGACATATACACCATTTGAAAGCCACCTCATATAAGAGAATCACTATCCTACAGGTATAAAAACGACGGTAAGCAGTAACAATGATACGTAGACAACTAGTGCCCAAGTACCACAACCCAAAAACGAGACACAACAAGAACTAACAAATTAGCATCAAAATGGACGTACACCACATGTTGCAACTGAACAATCACATTTTAAGCTTATAATCTGGGCGTAAAATTTCCGATACTGATTTTGCCTGTATTGCGAAAAAATGTTCAAATGTGTGTGAAATCTTATGGGACTTAACTGCTAAGGTCATCAGTCCCTAAGCTTACACATTACTTAACCTAAATTATCCTAAGGACAAACACACACACCCATGCCCGAGGGAGGACTCGAACCTCCGCCAGGACCAACCGCACAGTCCATGACTGCAGCACCTTAGCCTGTATTGCGGATGAGGAGCTGCATTAAGTATAGACATGAGGGTGACACGGCTACGTAGGCACAGGACATGCATAATGTAATATAAGGAACCTCTCAACAAATGACTAATTTTTTAGTTTGTTCCAAATTTGCGGATTCCAACGGAATAGCGATTTCAGACCACAGATTCCGAGACGTATCCTCGTTATTATGTTTCCCATGCTCAGTATGACACAAACTTCTTTCTTATATGAAACTTAAAATTTCCTCACAATCAGTAATTTGAGTGTTGGAACATCAGCCGATTTGATCGAAGGAAACAAATCGATTTGAGTCCTACCGAGTGTAGTTCGAAATCTATACTTTCGGCCGTTGAGATCGATTCCACTGAGACCGCGCACGTACTGGTGTACACATTTGGAAAGATTGGCGGTTTTCGGTCGTATACGTAGGATGTCGGTCGAATCCTCCAATGTCGGCACCAGTGTAACCACAGACTGACTCACGTCAGCCCCTTCCCATCAAAGACTGGGCGGTCTGAAAGTCCGAGCTGTACAATACGGACCCTTCGCTACATTTCTGCACTGGATTCCCGTTGCGACAGAGTCGGCACTGAGCGGTGAAGCGTCTGCACGTGACCGCATGGCTGCAGAGCGCCACGGTCAAGCCCGTGGCGCGCGCGGAATGCGTACTTGGTCTGTCGGCAGCCGGCGCATGCGCCGTGCGCCGCCGCCGACAGCTGTTGCCGGGTCGCCCACCAGAGGACGAGATAGGCATCTGTCCGCCCTGCCCTCACACTGCCCGCTGCCCACAATGGACTCCGCAGTGTCCGTGCGATGCGCTGCAGCTAGACCGCGCTTCTCTGCCGGCGGGCTCAAAGCAGCTGCCAACCTCGTATCGACAGTTCACCCAGTACAGCCCGTACAAAAGAACTTGGACCACGTGCTAAAGGAATTCTCCTCGTGAGTGCGGTTGATTTCATCCCTTGGGCCCAAAGGGCGGCCGCCGCAGTTGACTGTCGTCACCCGAACAGAACACTTTGAGCCTTCTCGTTGCCATGTCTTTACTAAATGGCATGGCACCGCAGTCTTCCATTAAAATTGCTACACCAAGAACAAATGCAGATCATAAACGGGTATTCATTGGACAAATATATTGTACTAGAACTGACATGTGATTACATTTTCACGCAATGTGGGTGCATAGATCCTGAGAAATCAGTACCCAGAACAACCACCTCTGGCCCTAATAACGGTCTGGATACGCCTGGGCATTGAGTCAAACAGAGCTTGGATGGCGTGTACAGCTACAGCTGCCCATGCAACTTCAACACGATGCCACAGTTCATCAAGAGTAGTGACTGGCGTATTGTGACGACCCAGTTGCTCGGCCACCATTGACCAGACGTTTTCAATTGGTGAGAGATTTGGAGAATGTGCTGGCCAGGGTAGCAGTCGAACATTTTCTATATCCAGAAAGACCCGTACAGGACCTGCAACATGCGGTCGCTCATTATCCTGCTGAAGGGTAGGTTTTCGCAGGGATCGAATGAAGGGTAGAGTCACGGGTCGTAACACATCTGAATTGTAACGTCCATTTTTGAAAGTGCCGTCAATGCGAACAAGAGGTGACCGAGACGTGTAACCAATGGCACCCCATACCATCACGCAGGGTAATACGCCAGTATGGTGATGACGAATACACGCTTCCAATGTGCGTTCACCGCGATGTCGCCAAACACGGATGCGACCATCATGATGCTGTAAACAGAACCTGGATGCATCCGAAAAATTGACGTTTCTTCATTCGTGCACCCCGGTTCGTCGTCGAGTACACCATCGCAGGCGCTCCTGTCTGTGATGCAGCGTCAGGGGTAACCGCAGCCGTGGTCTCCGAGCTGATAGTCCACGCTGCTGCAAACGTCGTCGAACTGTTCGTGCAGATGGTTGTTGTCTTGCAAACGTCCCCATCTGTTGACTCAGGGATCGAGATGTGGCTGCATGATACGTTACAGCCATGCGGATAAGATGCCTGTCATTTCGACTGCTAGTGATACGAGGCCTTTGGGATCCAGGACGGCGTTCCGTATTACCCTCCTGAACCCACCGAATCCATATTCTGCTGACAGTCGTTATACTGACAGGATTTTTGACCCATTTGTGTTAATTAACTTCTTCTACTAAGTATATCAAAAGAAAATCACTGTGCGCTGTTAAATGAGCCACAAACTCAGGCTATATTTCTTCATTCAACAGAAAGTCCTTGTATTACAAAACCGTGTGAAGAGCATCCAACTTTATCTTCCACAACAGATTTTGTCTGACAGCTGCACAATGTTGCTCTCATTACTTCAAAGGTAAACAATTAATAGAGTTTTCCAAAGACGTCACAAACTTACGGCAGCTACAAAACAAACTCACTCCACGAACTTCTCGGATCACAAATGTTTCTCTCGGCAAGGTAAGAGTAAAGTTCATTCCTGAGTATATATACTTTTTTAAAGGCATTCCCCAGTGAAAGCCAGCGAGACTTACTGAACAAAATAAGAAAATGTGCTCAGCTCCTACATCAACACATATTTGTTGAAAACATTTCGATTTTAGAGACCGACTTGTAATGAAGCGCATCAGTTCCATTAGTCTTTGAAGAACCTCATGAAGGACAAGGTTCATGTATTTTCATCCCAGTCGTTCTCAGTGTAAGAAACGATGTGTCCAAGAAACATAAGGAGCATTTCTACCGATCAGAGCTTGAAAGCCGGGGTAACCGCCAACAATACTACAACCATCTTCTCAAACGCCTGCAAAATTTTCTCATTTAATGTTTTCTTTCATTATAGAGTGTAGTTTTTCAAATTGTCAGTTTCTTTTGTTACAGGAGTAATTTTTCTGCAGAAAAGAAGATCTTCACAAAATTTGTTGTCATGTATGAATAACACGCAACAATTATTTACGCATCATTGTGGTTGTCTCTAAGTTCATATAAATGAATAGGGATATCAACATTACTTTTCAGTTTTCCAACCAAATGATCATTAATGTCTTTAGCAACATCGAGTATTCGCCGAGTTTTGTTTTTTGGCCCTCTCAACACCATGGTCATCAAAGCCCTTACAAAACGACTAACAGCGTTGTCTGACAAAGGCACACTTGGCAGTTGATTGGAAGCGGACTCGCGTATAGTAACAGATACCATGTCCAGTCAATATGACTTCGAAAACAAGAAAAGGAAATAATCACAGTCAAACACACCCACGAGAAACGGCACATCTAGAAATATGCAGGTATGAACGTCAAATTGTACAAAAATCACTCGTGAAATTTTATTAGAACGACAGAGTTTACAAGCGGTCAGCTTACAGCCAAACACCGTGCGACGAGATAGTTCCCTTCGACTGTAGCCATAATAGTACAATCTGGAAATAGTTAATTACTGATGACGTTTAGCCAAAGCAGTTGAATATTGATGGTGCTGGAAAGACAAACGCTGAATGTAGGCTACTACGAAGGCATATTTCTGGTATTAATAAATTGCATGTGCAAGTTATTTCGTGGAGACATGAAAAAATACACACTGTAGTAAATGTGGAACAACAACACAGCAATGCAGGTATCCGCGAACAAAACCTGTCTTTCATAGCCTGAAAGCTGTATGCGCAACAGAGCGGGATATTTACTACTTTCATGGGAAACTGCAGTGTATGAGCTGAACTATTTCACTGTGCGTACCACTGGCAGTCATTGGCTAGACAAAAGAAACCCCTCACAAAATGTGTGCGCAAGATGGCGTCACAGAAAATGGTTCAAATGGCTCTTAGCACTATGGGACTTAACTTCTTAGGTCATCAGTCCCCTAGAACTTGGAACTACTTAAACCTAACTAACCTAAGGACATTACACACATCCATGCCCGAGGCAGGATTCGAACCTGCGACCGTAGCGGTCGAGCGGTTCCAGACTGTAGCGCCTAGAACCGATCAGCCACTCCGGCCGGTGCGTCACAGAAAGCATGGATCAGAATTACCTACTATAATTCAATGAATGACTTAATAATGCGAAAATGAGTAACAGTAAATTTGAACTGATATTTTATACTGACTTCAGATTAATCAAACATTGAGCGTTTTGCGGGTAGAAGTCACAATAAACGTGAAACACGAGTCGAAATTCTGGCAACCACAAAAATTTAAGCTTTCTCTACATGACATCCAGCAACGCGTTGAATAAGCTCAAGTGCACAAGATAATGACAAAATTTAATTCATAACACTTTGGATTCAATAACTAAGACTTGATTCTGCAATCAATTTTCAACATACGGAAAACCAGCTATTCCTGGAACTCTGTAACATCTCACGTCTGACTAGCTAAACATATTTCCCAGACACCAGAAATGCGGCATGTGAAATTATCGCAAAATAACTGTGCAAATGCAAATACCACACGAGTGAAATTACTGTCAATGTCGCCTGTTAACGATCGCGACAGATAACTGAAATGGTGTCACCAGAGCTCCAACTATAACCGCCACTTCCGAATTCTAACGACATCTCGCATCAACGATAGCGGAACACAGTGTGTATACAAAGTCAACTGCCAGCGTGGGCCAATACCACCTGCTGTTCTGATTAGCTGGAAGCGACCGGAACTCACCAGCGATCCAGTGTCAAATGGCTCTGAGAACTATGGGACTTAACATCTGAGGTCATCAGTCCCCTAGAACTTAGAACTACTTAAACCTATCTAACCTAAGGACATCACAAACATCCATGCCCGAGACAGGATTCGATCCTGCGACCGTAGCAGTCGCGCGATTCCAGACCGTAGCGCCTAGAAACGCTCGGCCACCGCGACCGGCCACTACAGTGTCTCAAAGAGACATAAACACCGTGTTCCCAACATACCGCTACTGATTACAGCATATCTCTGCGAAAACTTTGCAAAGATTAGTTGTGCAAGATATAGAAACTAATTACATCACAACTAAGAGTGCTGTTTTAACTATTAATCATCATACATCAACTCTTTCCCCATATAACCTCACTACCAGGCAAAATTATTAACACCAAAAGTTTCAACATAAACATTCGTAAATCTTAATATATCAGTTTTTAACCTCAGCATGTAATGTTGAGTGGCTGTCCAGAAAGAAAAATATAACTTGTTTGAAAGCGTGATTTGTTCGCTTGCTGGTCTGCTGATAACACGAACATGAAATTCACAACTCAATATTTTCATCAGATATAGCTGCCATATTGTCCTTCCTCCACCACAGTCGCCCACGATTTTTCTCGTCCACTGTTTCGATGCTGGTGATATCTGTCACTTTGTATTGTCTTCTGCATACTTCGGAGAAGGAGCATTGGTGTTAGTACACTGAAGCGCCAAAGAAACTGGTACAGGCATGGGTATTCAAATACAGTGATATGTAAATAGGCAGGATACGGCACTGCAGTCGGCCAACACCACCTGCTGTTCTGATTAGCTGGAAGCGACCGGAACTCACCAGCGATCCAGTGTCAAATGGCTCTGAGAACTATGGGACTTAACATCTGAGGTCATCAGTCCCCTAGAACTTAGAACTACTTAAACCTATCTAACCTAAGGACATCACAAACATCCATGCCCGAGGCAGGATTCGAACCTGCTACCGTGACACCAAGTGACTGGCGCAGTTCTTAGATTGATTACTGCAGCTACAATGGCAGGTTATCAGGATTTAAGTGATTTTGGACACTTCTCCCAGGTAGCGATGATGTGGGGATTTTACCGAACGACCATTTCACTAGTGTACCGTGTGTATCAGGAATCTGGTAAAACATCAAATCTCCGACATCGCTGCGGTCGGAAAAAGATCCTGCAAGAACGGGACAACGACGACTGAAGTGAATCGTTCAACGTGACAGAAGTGCAACCCTTCTGAAAATTGCTACGGATTTCAATGCTGGGCCATCAACAGATTTCAGCGTGTGAATCATTCAACGAAATATCGATATGGACTTTCGCAGCCTAAGGCCCAATCGTGTACCATTGATGACTGTACGACACAAAGCTTTACGCCTCGCCTGAGCACGTCAACACCGACATTGGACTGTTGATGGGTTCAAATGGCTCTGAGCACTATGGGACTCAACTGCTGAGGTCATAAGTCCCCTAGAACTTAGAACTACTTAAACCTAACTAACCTAAGGACAACACACACATCCATGCCCGAGGCAGGATTCGAACCTGCGACCGTAGCGGTCGCGCGGTTCCAGACTGTAGCGCCAGAACCGCTCGGCCACCAGCGGCCGGCGGACTGTTGATGACTGGAAACATGTTGCCTGGTCGGACAGGTCTCATTTCAAATTGTATTGAGCGGATGGACGTGTACGGATATGGAGACAACCGCATGAATGCATGGACCTTGAATGTCAGCAGGGGACTGTTCTAGCTGGTGGAGCCTCTGTAATGGTGTGGGGCTAGTGCAGTTGAGTGATATGGGCCCCCTGATACGTCTAGATACGACTCTGACACGAGACACGTACGTAAGCCCCCTACTGACCACTTGCATCCATTTATGTCCATTTTGCATTCAGACGAACTAGGGCAATATCTGCAGGACAATGTGACACCCCACAGGGCAGAATTGTTACGGAGTGGCTCCAGGAACCCTCTTCTGAATTTAAGCACTTCCGCTGGCCAACGAACTCCCCAGACATGAACATTATTGAGCATATCTGGAATACCTAGCAATGTGCTGTTTAGAAGGGATCTCCACCATCTCACACTCTTAGGTATTTATACTCTGCCCTGCAGGATTCATGGTGCCAGTTCCCTCCAGTACTACTTCAGACATTAGTCGAATCCATGACAATTCGAGTTGCGGTACTTCTGCGTGCTCTCGGGGGCCATACACGATATGAGGCTGGTGTACCAGTTTCTTTGGCTCTTCTGTCTACATGAACTGCGTGACGATAATGGAGAACATAAACTATTTGCTATCACTAATTATAAACACACGCTTATTCTAAAACCTAGAAGAATATGTGTGTAGTTATTGAAAAAAAGAGGTCGATACATACTACTGATTATTATTACAGATTATCTAATTCAACGTCACTGAATTGAAGTTGGAGAGATTAAAGTTGTTGAGATTATGATATCCGTCAGTTTATTCAGGAGTTAGTTTTTCCACTTTTAGCAATGGCTGAATGTATGTATTTGCTCAAGAACTATACACTTAGGAGAAGGAGCTTGAAAATTCTTGGAGGGGCTCCATATGAAATGTTGATTCTATTTTTCTACCTCTCCCAAAATTTAAATGGTTTAAACAAGATAACAACGAATTGTGACTTGCAGCGTTCTCTATAAAGCCTGTTTAGAATTTCAACAAACGGCCGCGGTCGGCAGTACGACTGTCAGTTGTTACCAACGACCACTGACGCAAGATACTCTTGTCACCCACGGCTCCAGCGCACTGACAGGTGACTCCATCAGCTCAGAGGAAGAGGCTTAGGGATTAGCTCTCGTCGACACCCATATCATTACCGACCGAACTGGGTCAGCTCATAATCAAACAGTTTGGCGGTATCGTCAGTCGGTAACAAGACTAATCTAGACTGGCGAGCCTCGTAATCTGGTCAGCCTACAGGGAATGCTTTCAATTACTCTGCGTGCTAAATTGTCACTCCGAAATGTAGCTGCTCATGGAGGCACTGGTTCACTGAATTTAACAACATCTGGTCCATTATGAATGATTGGATCATCTCTGCTACGTTATGCGATCGTTACTGTGACGCGGAAATAATTACAGCCGTGAATAATTATTTAAATTACTTGTTCTTCCTCCATACTTCAAGCATTCAGCATTTACCTCTTGCGATACTAATGTTCTCCTACGTCTTCCTTGATTTCTTCTCCTTTTGGGGTTGTATCTTATGATTTTGAGAGATAATCTTTGGCTACTCATCCTGTTAATGTGTTCTTTATATTACGTTCTGTTTTCATGGATTTTATTCACTAATACATAGATTTTCAATTCTTTACTCTCTTTTCGTTTACCTGTGATCCGTAACCCATTTCCGCAATAAAATAAGAACACCCATCTCTTATAAAATTTCAGTAGTGTCCCATTCTGGCACCTGTTGATAGTTACACGAATATTTGAGAATTTTTCTAGTATTTCTTTTGTATCTCTAGCCAATTCATAAGTAATATCACATCCTAGATAGTTAAAATATTTAACGTTTTCTAATATTTTACCGTCAATATTCACGATATTTTGGATTATTTTCCCTGAAACTTCTACAAAGACCAATCTGTATTTATATCCGAAAGGCTTAACTGAGACTGCCTACAGCCACTACTCTCTATCCGGAAATTACCTAAACAGACCGCATAACTCATGAAACACTGGTATGCGCTACCTTGGACTAAATTTCACTGTGATCAAAGCAAAGAAATTAGGAAATCTGTCTTTCGTACGGCAAGAATCATTAACGCGGAGGAGTTGATATCACATTCGCGGTCTTCACGCATGCAGCTTCAATTTTCTGCCACACTCAGATATAAAGACTTGTTTTAAACAATGATATTTGTAAACTAGATCTGTAAATTATAGTTGAGAGAGTGGAGCGGTTAAGACATTGGACGCACAGGCAGTAGTTCTGGCGTTCAAATCCTCGACCGTCACCAGGATTTAGGTTTTCCGTGATTTCCATACATCGTTTAAGGTCAGCATGGTTGCTTTCAGAACACTACGTTCGATTTTCTTACCATCCTTTGCCTCATCCATTTATGATGAGCAGCTGGTCGACAGGGTGTTGAATCCTAATCATTGATCGTTATTTCCGCTAAAGTGTACTGATTCGCCATCTGTGTTGCAAATGATTTAAGTTAGCCAGTTTCAAATAATAATCACATCGCTGTCGTGAAATTTCAGAAAGAACGAATACTTCAAAGTAAAGGCTGTGGAGATCCAGGAAATGTAGTTCTTGTGAAACACAACGAGACCATTATTCACACGAAGTAATGAGTGCTTTCGACAGCGGATGTCACATTTACCCCGTATTTCTAGATCTCCAGGAGAATTCTGAAGCTGTTTCTCTCAAGCGACTTGTAATGAAATTGCGTGCGTGTCGAGTATTGTCTCAGCTGTGTGACTGGTTTCGTGATGACAACTGTACGTGGAATCTGACTTTACAAAAGTTCTATAAGAATTATTGAGAATTCATTTCCTTGACAGAATTAACTATATTTATGACTCCATCAATAGACTATAATTCACCACGTTAGTTCTTTATTTTAGGTTGTCGAGAGTGTTATTATAAAGAGGTAGTCAAGAGAGCTGTAGCCTAAAACACAGCTGTAAAAAAAGACTACATATTTGTAAATGTTAACGGTACTATTTCTTTTTTAATTCTTCTCATTAATGTTTTCATCGTGACAGGTCAAAATGCAGCTTGGTATCAAGTAACACAAAGGCTAAATCAAAAATATAAAGCGAGAAGACGAGCAGTAAACAACTTATGCAGTAATTTCAAGCAATGGTTGTAGGGAACCTAGAGACAGCGCTGCTTTACGAAGAATATGCGTGGTATAAAACGGTCCTGAAAAGCAACATAAACAAACTATAGATTCCATGTATCCTTTAAGTAACGCAACTGAGGCTATTAAAATCTAATAAAATTCTTATTTACATGGATAAACTGAAATCAGATCGAAAAGAGAAAGTTAAAAGTAAATTTAAGTGTTCACAGGTAACGTTTGCTAAGAAGTGGAGTTCTGCAGAGTACGTTTCTGAAATATGTTTCCATAATGAACACGTGAAATCTTACGCATTTCTGAACGAGCGTTAATAGGCTAGTGTGACAGCAGGATCTTATATTTTAATCGAGCTTGAGGTCAAAGTAACAGTACGTTGTAAGCAGCGAACGTGTTCAGACTTTCCACTCAGTCTAAGAAATGGATTTAACGTAGGGAACATGTTGTAGAAAAGGAGGGTGCTCTGATACAGACAAATGCACATTTATGACTAATGTACAGTTTCATTTGAAGCGATCACTGCAGTGATTAATGCCCTGTTGAAATACACCATCACACACGATGTTATTTTGAGACATGTAAGACATTGACAAGGCCAGAAACAAAGATATGCGCCGGATTTCCAATCTTTGGCCTTTACACCGCTCATTTTTAACGCCGTTTATGGTATTACATCAACAGAAGTTTGGGTGAATGCCGGTTTGGTGCACATATACGCTGGAACTGTCCAGTCCGTGAGAGTCGGAATACATGATCTCTCTATCCAAAACTGCCACTTAAGTGATGGATTTAGCATGGTGATGGTAAGGCCTTTCTATTACAGAATGAATGTACTAAATCCATATCGAGCAATGCTGCAAGGCTACTGCTCTCCGCAGTACGTATTTGCAGTCCGTATTAAATGGGTTCTGCAATTAGCAGCACCTGCTAGTAGGCAGCCCGCTACACTGCCCTGTCGTTAGAGTTGCCACACCGACACTGTGCAGGCGATTAATTGGCAGCAATTCTGTGGTACTAGAGCAACGCTTACAGGTTTACCCATCACTTTCCTGGGAGAAACTTGCCCTCACACTCATCCACAGCTCATGAAAATTTACTGCTCCATGCGACTTTTTATGTAGTGGAGCAACATGTGAAGCAGTTGTGACAGGCAGTATTCAGATTTCATACTGAAAACGGATTCTAAGATTTTATGAAATGTGTTCCAGGATACTGCATTCTCTGCGGAATGGGGCTATTTACTTTAATCACATCAGTTGAACTATCTATACTCAGGCTTCATGACCCGGTTCCGTACTCTACAGTGGTTAAGGCATTGGGAGGATCTGTGTTCGAATCCACATCTGGTCATCCACAATTACGTTTTCCGTACTTTCCCGAATTCGAATAAGGCAAGTTATGGGTTGGATCCGTTGATTTCCTTCCTCAGCTTTTTCCAATCCGAGCTTGAGCTCCATCTCTGATGACCTCATCACTGACGAAACGTTCACCCCTAATCTTCATGCATTCCTTTCTTGTTCTACCAAAATTCGCTACAAATGCTGTCTGAAACGAGAGTTTTATCTAGTAGCCGTCAGTGCACGACTACTTGAAAGAAAAAAATGTATATGTCATATGGCATTGTTGGCTGGTGTATGCGACGAGATGGGTTCAACAGCATGTCGGAAAGGATGTTCCGCCTCCGAGAAAAAGACAATGGGTTCAATCCGAGCTTGCGCTCTATCATCAACGAAACGTTCACCCCTAATCTTCTTGCATCCCTTTCTTGGTTCTACCAAAGTTCGCTATAAATGCTGTCTGAAAGTAGTTTTATCTAGTAGCCGTTAGTGGATGATTACTTGAAAGTAAATAAATGTAAATGTTGTATGACATTGTTGGTAGTGTATACAACGAAATGGATTCGACAGCCTGTCGGAAAAGATGTTTCGCCTCCGTGCACAACGGCCGCTGTCGCTGCGGGTATGTGAGAGTTGCGTGATGTGTGGGTTTGTAGAGCGTAGCTGAGTGTAATAGATGCGTGTATAGGGTCGTGTTAAATATGTATTGTATGAGGACGGCGATGAGAGAACGGAGAGGGTAAAACCCGGTGCCAGCGAGTAGCCTCCCCCTCTCGGACAGCACCAAGGGGCCGCAGCGTTTAAGGTCTCCATCCCACGGACTGGTCACCATCAATTGTGTTAAATGCCCTTACTTCATGAGACATTGCTGAGACGTTTGGAATTCAATCCACGACATTTCCGCAAAGAATGGTGTTCAGGAACCTTACGCCATCTACTCTCCTCCCATTTCCGGCTAAATATTGGAAGCGGAAATTTCATCCACTACCAGAATTCGAACCAGCTTATTATGAGCCGAGCGCACCGCACAGGTGTGCGTTAGCGACTCCGGCTGCAGAGGCGGGTCGTTCTAAGAGAAAAAAAAGGTTCCACAAAAAAGTCCTCTCGCTATGATGAGAAGCCTCTGTGGATTTTGCACTTAGAGGTGCGTTTGCAAGTTGGAGATATTACTGAAATTTTTTTTTTTTTTTGCTTTTATTCTGGCGATGAAATTCAAGAATTAATCAGCTGCATTACAATTGATTATTAAGTCTGTAGTATGAACTCTTTACTGTTTCCAGTCATGTAACTTATATTTAAACCTATGCTGCCAAAAGTTTTTTATTTTTGTTACAATTTGAATCCTTAGTATTAGTAAAGAATTTATGACGTGTACACATGTCTATTCTTCAACACTGAAACCCATTGACCTCATCTTGAAAGCGTATCTTGATCTTTCCTCTACAAAGAAAGTGATGACTTTCGGAGCATTCCAACAAGGTGCTCTGTTTCAGCTGCATCATGACGGAGAACCCAGGTTGAGTGCATACCTCCCACACATCACTGTATCCTTTTGACATGATATTCGTGGGAAGATGATTATATCAAAATAGAAGTCCACAGTTGTATTCTGTTTCGAATTATGAGTTATTGTTAATCACAAAGATTCTCAGAGCCAATTGTTAGTGTAGAGACTGCTCCACCTTTGGTGAATCATCGAATGAACACAGTAATTTGCCTATTATTTAGTCGTGATAGTCGAACGTCCCTTGCACGTGGACGATTTGCACAGTCGTTAATTTTTGTCAGTTCTGCACACAATCCTGACTGCAATCGCACTCCGTTCACGTTTGTCTCTTCGGCCTGTCTCTCTCGCCTCGCCGCCTACCTGGGCCTAGCTTGCTGGCGTCCCATTAGCACGGTGTCTCCACCTGCGAGTCAGTCTCTAATCACGTGAACGCAACGCAAGGTTTCGCAGTAGCAAAACAAGCGTTTCTCAGGGGATGGTCTGAAGAGCACAATATTTATCTGGACAGTTCATTTTTATCATAGTTCTTTTGTAACTAAACGAGCAAATTCAGATATTAATTATTTACATACTAAAAACTTTAAAAAATGTGTTAATAACAGTGCGAAGTGTCATCTGATGTGTCAGATTATAAGGTCACCTTACACTGTACTTTACATATCAATAAAAGTCACGAATAAAATTTATACTTGATACCTTATCATAATTGCTCTTTATTTTGAACTCCAGAGAGGCAGTCAAAGAAATAATGAAAATTTGTGTGCAAGAATAAGAGTAAGATATAACAGTACTAAGATATGCAGACGACAGTGCTCTGCAGCCTGAATAGGTTTAGCGACTAATTTCCATGGTATCTGGAATGAGGTTAAACAAAATCGGAAGCAGGAAGGACGAGGATCAGGAGAGAAGATAGTAACTACGTAACTACGTAAACCGAGGAACCGGCTAGAAATAATGAATATCTACATGGATACACTGCAAATCACATTTAAGTGCCTGGCAGAGGGTTCATCGAACCACCTTCACAGCTCTCTATTATTCCAATCTCGTACAGCGCGCGGAAATAATGAACACCTATATCTTTCGGTACGAGTTCTGATTTCCCTTATTTCATCTTGGTGATCGTTCCTCCCTATGTAAATCGGTGTCAACAAAATATTTTCGCGTTCGGAGGAGAAAGTTCCGTCGCAACGACAAACGCCTTTCTTTTAATTATGTCTATCCCAAATCCTGTATAATTTCTATGACACTCTCTCCCATATTTCGCGATAATACAAAATGTGCTGCCTTTCTTTGAACTTTTTCGATGAACTCCGTCAGTCCTATCTGGTAAGGATCCCACACCACGCAGCAGTATTCTAAAAGAGGACGGACAAGCGTAGTGTAGGCAGTCTCCTTATTAGGTCTGTTACATTTTCTGAGTGTCCTGCCAATAAAACGCAGTCTTTGGTTCGCCTTCCCCACAACATTTTTTATGTGTTCCTTCCAATATAAGTTGTTAGTAATTGTAATACCTACCGTAGGTATTTAGTTGAATTTACGGCTTTTATATTAGACTGATTTATCGTGTAACCGAAGTTTAAAGAGTTCCTTTCAGCACCCATGTGGATGACCTCACACTTTTCGTTATTTGAGGTCAACTGCCACTTTTCGCACCATTCCGATATTTCTTCTAAATCGTTATGCAGTTTGTTTTCATCTTCTGATGACTTTATTAGTCGATAAACGACAGCGTCATCTGCAAACAACCGAAGACGGCTGCTCAGATTGTCTCCCAAATCGTTTATATAGATAAGGAACAGCAAAGGGCCTATAACATTACCTTGTGGAACGCCTGAAATCACTTCTGTTTTACGCGACGACACTACGAACTGTGACCTCTCTGACAGGAAATCACAGATCCTGTCACATAACTGAGACGATATTCCATAAGCACGCAATTTCACTACGAGCCGCTTGTGTGGTACAGTGTCAAAAGCCTTCCGACTTAAACAATTAAATAATTTTTTAAGTAAGAACTTTTAATACCTACACCGGAATTTTCCTGTCACAATTACACTCCGATAACTAGTTTCGGTTGCTATCTCCAACCATCTTCAGATGGTTCAAAACATGAAAAGGCGGCGAATAAACATTGAAAAGCATTGTTAGCTGTAGTCATGCAACAACATACTTTCTAAGTGCCAAAACAATAACAGTACATAGTTGCAAACGTCATCGCGAGCAAGCCAGGTTCTAGTCGGTAATTTAGAAGGTTGACGGTCATACAGGAAATTTTCCAGTTGCATAAGTAGAAGCTGCATCAAATGCTCATTATTTTCAACAGTACAACAGGTATTATCACGAGAACAGTATATGCAACGGTTCCAAAAACAGTCAGCTATTTCGTAGCCTGGCTTAAACAAGAATGATCTTGTGTGGCGCATAACTTGGTCATCTTTATGAAATATGTACAAATTGAACGATGTATGAGAAAACTGCATGTCCACCAGTCTAACAAAACACGTCATAATGAACTGCTGGGATCGTTGCACATACTGTTCTCACGATAATATCTGTTCTACTATTGCAAATAATGAGCTTTTGATCGAACTTGTACTTACGCAACTTGACAATTTCCTATATAATCGTCAATCTGCGACATAACCCTCTTCTCCCTGGCTTGCTCGCGGTGACAGTTTCAACTACGTACTGTTATTGTTTTGGTACTTGCGAAAGCATGTTATGTATGCTTAAAGCTAACGACGCTTTCCAATGTTTATTCGTCGCTTTTTCATATTTTGAACGAGCTGAAGATGGTTTCAGGTAGCAAGCGAAACTAGCTATCGAACTTCAATTGTGTAGAGAAATTGTGGTCTATGCACTGAAAGATTTAACTTAAAAAATTATTTAGTTAACCACATTAAGACCGCCGCCTCCCTCCTGACCATGTCATTGACTTAAGGAATAATTTTATCTGAAATCAAGATTAAACAATACGGTCAAGATGAGGGAGGCGTGAGAAAAACATCAGAGCAGACGAAAAAACATGTGGTTGTACCTAACACAAACGTTTAATTTGCGATAGATTGGAAGAAGAGGCTCAGCAACATGACTTTCTAGTTCTGCTTCACTGTGGCACGTACCTCCGAGTTATTTACAGAAGAGTGGACTCCACGGTCGACTAGTTAGGTTGTTCTCTTTCTGCAGATGGATGTGGTCCAGTCTCTCTGTTGTAAAGAAAATAATGAAACACGGTTTGGTTTGTTTTCACTGCCGCCTACTCACCTTTTCTCACTCTCAGTATTCAAACGCCTGTTTTAAAGCGACTCAGAGCAATACACGCCATGGAGGAGAACCTAAGTGGCGACAGGTGTAGATGCTGCTTGGCCCTCGCCTCTCGCGTCTCAGCTCAGAATAGCGCAAAACACGGCGTTATAATGACGTTTACGTTCGCTTCTGTCATCAAATAAACAAGCGTGATAATGCGCCGTTGGCTCCCCCTCCTGTTTACGATGTGAGATGCCCGCTGCAAGGGAAACAAGGGAATTGCGCATGCGCAGGAGACGGGTGTTTTCAGGGTTAACGCCCAGCAGCGCAAAACAGGCTCTTGTTCAGGGCGTGGAGTAGGTCTCCAACACGAGCAAGAAGCGCCCACCAGTCATATCATACCTCAAGTGAAATTCATGGGTACACACGAAGTTGTGGCGACAGCCTGTGTACTACTACTACTACCAGAAGTAATAGTAGTACCAGTAATAGAAGTTAAATTTATTCGCGGAAAACTTTCACAAGAATGCTGGAAATGTGGAATTGTAGTTTAAAATATATACAGACATTTCACATACCGTGGACCGGATATGCTTTGACCACTGTGATTACTTAGACGAGTCATACAGCAAAAGATTTGCAGCTCACCGCTGGCTTTCAGTTGGGAGTTCAGTATATACTATTTGGAGGTAAAGTTACGCCAATATACGCTAAATAGCGCGATGTAGCGCCAATTTTCTTTCGCAACAGTTGGCGAACCTGCGTCAGTACACGCTAAATGGCGCCATGTAGTGCCAATTTTCTTGCGCAACAGTTGGCGAATCTGCGGCGACTGAGAATTGCATACAAAAAAAAACGTGTTAAAATAAGATTGTAAAAAAAATCCACCGATACCATTTAAGTGCAAAGCGATCGGTGATTTCAAGTATATCATTTATGTTACTGGATTAATAAGCAAAAGCAGACCACTGATTAGTGTTTTTTCACAAGTATATATCTGCCACTGTATTACGATTTCTTAGGTCATGTGCACGATTTCAGCGTTTCGAGGTTACTTTGACAACTAGTCATAGTTACCCCAGGATTACAGATACACAATTTAATATATAGTGTTGATGTCCATGATAATGTGGAAATACGAAATACATATATTAGGCATCGGTATACAGACGAAGACTCATTTGTAACTGTTAATGTTCCTGCAACTAAGAGAAACTAAAGTCAGTTGTATATTGTTCAAACTGCAAGCTGTTGAGGTGATTCATGTACAACATATGTCAAGTATCCTTGGAATCGAGGTCTGAAGTTTGTTTGACCACAAGTGCCAGATGTTGACTCGGTAAATGAAGAACATATGTCCTTAATTAAAATGGGTGTTTTGAAACGAGGATTTAGGACTAAGATGGATGAAATCGAAAATACAAGTACTATGCTCACTTAAATTTGGAGCTATGTGTGTTGTACCACATCTTTGTACCGTTCATTATATTTATAATTTTGATGATAGATTGCTCTGATTTATGTTACGTTCTAGTTTTTCTTGTACGAAGTTTAATAAAGCACTGGAGAAAACTTTAGATCGATGTATTTATTTTAAAGTTCCACCGCATTTTTGAAATATTGGCCACAAGTCGAATAGTAGCTGACGCGTTGTGGAATTGTAGGCCAACCAATGCATCCCCAATCGATTCTAACTTTGACCACCTACATTTTTTACCATTACTTCCTCTGTATTTTAGAAAATCTCTTGTACTAATTAGTACGTAATCCTTTTATACATGCTACTATGTTCACTGACATAAATATCACAGAAGTTAAAAAACACTCATGATAATTACATTTTAATCTGAAAATCTGTCAAAGTATAAGCGGTTTATGGTACATGTTTAGTTTAACAAGGACGGGACGTATAGCTGGCCATGATCTTGAAGTAAGAACCGTCCAGGCATTTGCCTGGCATAATTTAGGGTAACCGCGGAAATCTAAGCCGGGGTAGCAAAAAGTGTATGATAGCGTTGATCTCATGAATACAAGGCCATTCTGTTAAAACGGTACAATTTCGTTCGGTTTATCTCCCATGCACGACACTGTTTCATTTTAACGTACTAAGCAAAACTAAACCGGCCTGTGAAATCTTAAGATAGGTAACCCAACTGACATCATCCGCAGTTCTTAATGACGACGACGGCGAAGTGAAAAAGAAATTTCACAGATTTCAATATAGGTTCGACGAACACTCAAGGGTAAAGTACGAGAGGCGACTCAGATTAAGTTCTGTACAGCGTCTGCTGTGTGGAAGCGATACGTGGATGAATAAAATAAATGACAAAAATAAAATACGAGCTTCTTAAATGAGATTTCTGAGAGCAATGAAAGGTTACTCCCTAAGGGATAACAAAAGGAATGAAGAAATTAAACAGCAATAGGAAGGTATTCAAACAAGACCGAACTTTGCGCATTGTATATCCAGCACTGTTCTCCTCAACCTACACCTCCCCACTGGCAATACACTGTTCTCAAAGTTTCTTCCATTTTAGAAAAGCCTCCGGGAATGCCCTTTCTGGGATGGTGGGCAGGTCTGTTGTTTCATTGTTCCGACTCTCCTAAACTGTATGGAAACGAGTTTTGGGGTTGGGATGCAGGAAGAAATCTGCTGTGGCTAAATCCAGAGAATAGGGTGGATAGAACACAAAGCAAGTCTGATGTCTTGCCAGAGAGCTGCGGCTAAGGAGCGAAGTGTGAGCCAGCGCATTGTAATGATGCGACATCAGAGTCTGGTTTGTCACTGAAAATTTGACGGCGCGCTCCTACGCTGATGCCAACTTTATCAGCATCTTCTCGAACATGTAAACGACGGTTTCTAGGATTCGCAGAAGGAACTTTCTCTACGTCGTCATCGTCTGTTTATGCGGAATGTCGTCCTGGCCTGAAATCCTTACCGCCGACATTCTGCCGTGTTCAAAAAGATTCAGCCACTCATGGCATTGCCTGTGACACACACAGTCCTCCCTGTATGCTTGACCAAACAATCAAAATGTCTCTGTAAACGTTTTGTCACGTCTGTAGCAAAATTTCACACACACACACAAACACACACACATACACACAGCTGCACGTGGCCTCTTCGGCTGTACGAGGGGAGTTTGAAAAGTCCCTGCAAAGTCCGAGAGATGCTCCACCGGCGCGTATGTTTAGTTAGTAGCATCTTTGGAAAGAGCGCAGCCATAGTGGCCTTTTTTTTGTGTTTGGCATTCGTGTGAGTCAAGGAAGTCGAGTGATTGTCAAAAAATTGGACGAAAAAGAGTTTCGTGTGGTGATTAAACATTATTTTATGAAAGGCAAAACGCCTCAGGAGACTTCGATTAGAACAGTTTACAAGTGGTTTCAAAATTTTCGGAGTGGCCATATGGCCACAAGTGATGCTGAACGTTCTGGACGCCCTGCGGAGGTTACGACTCCAGAAATCATCGATAAAATCCATGATATGGTGATGGATGACAGAAGAGTTAATATGCGTGAGATTGCTAGTGCTGTGGGCATCTCGAATTAACGGGTACATAATATTTTGCATAAACATTTGGACATGAGAAAGCTATCCGCAAGACGCGTTCCGCGATTGCTCACGCTTGACGAGAAACGGAGTCGTATGAAGTGTTGCAAGGATGGTGTGCAGCTGTTCAAGAAGAATCCGCAGGACTTTAAGCGTCATTTCGTCACTGTGGATGAAACATGGATACATTACTATACTCCTGAGATCAAACAACAATCTAAACAATGGGTTACCAAGGGAGAATCTGCTCCAAAATAGGCGAAGACCATTCCTTCGGCTGTCTTTTGGGATTCACAAGGGATAATCCTCATCTACTATCTGGAAAAAGGTAAAACTATTACAGGTGCATATTATTCATCGTTACTGGACCGTCTTAAAACCAAGCTGCAATTAAAACGCCGGCGATTGGGCCGCAAAAAAGTCCTTTTCCATCGCGACAATGCACCAGTACACACCTCAGCAGTTGTGGTCGCAAAATTAATGGAAATAGGGTTTCAACTCGTTTCACATCCCCCCTATTCTCCAGAGTTGGCTCCCTCGGACTACTCTTTGTTCGCCAACTTGAAGAAATAGCTAGCAGGACAAAGATTTCATTCAAACGAGGAGGTTATTGCAGCAGCTAATAGCTATTTTGCAGACTGGGACAATTCCTATTATTCGGAAGGGATCAACAAATTAGAACAGCGTTGGACGAAGTGTATAAGTCTTAAAGGAGACTATGTCAAAAAATAAAAAATGTTTACCCCAAACATGTAAGTAGTTTTAATTTTTGCACCGACTTTTCAAACGCCCCTCGTAGCTCGGCGACTAACGGTCACAGCGAGGGGACTCTAATGGCAGTTTGCTCCTAAACCCGCCACTACGTTTTCTCCGTAGCCGCAGCGTGTTCCCTCTACCAATTGACGCGATATTTCAAAAGCTCATTCTCTTTCTAAACGCACCTCTTATTTTCCCTGAATGACAAATATCTCAGAGTAAACAGAATTGAAAAGAACACGTACTAACAGATCCTGAATCTCCCCCTCGAATATAATCCTACTGGAAGAACAGACATTAGTCGTCCCGTGAAAAGGTGGTCTTAAATCTGATGGCGGAACAGGATGAAAACCGGTCATGAAGAGGAAGTAAGTAACTCAGTTTCCTATCTGATGAACACGAAAAGACACGATCATTAAAATTATTTAAATGCTAGCTCTGTTTGGTTGTGTTCAACATCAAGGCTCCACTAATCGTCAAAATAGGTTTTTATTTCTAATCATTTTATTTACAAGTAATAGACGATAATTGTCAGTATTGGTGACAACAGCGTCTAGAATTCAGGTGGATGAAGTGAACAGTCCAAGAAACTAACGGAAGCGGCATTGAACTTTGTTGTGATTCGTACGGCTGTACTGCGACAAATGAATTATATGCTAAACATGTTTGTAAGACAGTACTACTGTGTTGAAGAAAGAGCACTCTAGTAGACAAGCTGAATGCTATAGGGGATGTCGTCAGCCCTAGAACTCGTCGTCGGTGGGACAGACGGGCGTAAAACAGGCAAAACGTAGGATATCAGTACACTTCTTCCCGACCACGTCGTGGATGCTCACCGCATGAAACCCTCCTCCCCGGAGATAGTGCATACACTGTATTTTACACCTGGAACAGTACAAGGATGTCGTGTGGGCGCCTTGACTGGAAGAAAATCTACACCACCCAAGTTAGGTGCCATCTGAAATAACGCGTTGAGAAAGTCATCGACTACGGCGAGTAACAGCAGTTCTTTGACAGTCGAAGATCGATTGTAAGCATTCGACTGATATCTGATCGATTGCTTCCAATTAAAGTTTATTTTGTTACGTATAAAACAACACCATACGCTTAGAAGGACATATACTGACGACTCAAAACATTATAACCATCTGATTAATAGCATGTTGGTCCACACTTCGATCATAATACAGGAGCGATTCTTCGTGGCATTGATTTGAGAAGACATTGGTAAGTTTCCAAAGATATGTGACACTATACACTGATAATCGAAAACATTATGGCCAATGCTCACCGCGACGCTGGATGCCTCCTGATGGCGTCGCGGGCACGTGACGCGGTAACAAAAGAATGTAAGCGGAGCAGACACGGTCGGAGAATAGTCCTAGCGAAGATATGAGCTGTAAATGGAGAAATTCATTGAGATAAGCGACTTTGACAAAGATCAGATTATTATTATGCATAATCTGTGAACTAGCATCCCAAAAACAGTACAAAGAAGGGCAGCTCGTTTTGTATTATCGCGAAATAGGGGAGATAGTGTCACAGACATGATACGTGAATTGGAGTGGCAATCATTAAAACAAAGGCCTTTTCGTTGCGACGGGATCTTCTCATGAAATTTCTATCACCAGTTTTCTCCTCCGATTGCGAAAACATTCTGTTGGCACACACCTACATAGGGAGAAATGATCATCACGATAAAATAAGAGTAATCAGGACTCGCACATAGAAATTTAAGTGTTCGTTTTTCCCGCGTGCCGTTCGAGAGTGGAACGGTAGAGAGACAGCATGAAGGTGGTTCATTGAACCCTCTGCCAGGCACTTTATTGTGAATAGAAGAGCAATCACGTAGATGTAGATGTAGACGAAGCTGATCGAGTTTTCACGAGCTACTGTCGTGAACATCTACGGAAAGAGGTAGAAGGACAGTGGAACTACCTCTAGGTGCTAAATAGTTGGACGTCTGGGACTCTTCATAGAAAGTGAAGTTCGGAGGATTCTCTTCCCTGTAAAGTAGCACAGACTGTGTTCTGTGGCATCTCTGCCGAAAGAGCACAATGCTGGTGCACGCACTAGTATGTCTGAGTTCACCATTCATCGTACATTGTTGCACATAGAGCTCCGCAATGGACTGTCTCCACGTGTTAGCTTGTTGACCCAGAGAAATCGTCAGTTACGATTGCAGTGGGCACTGGATCATTGGGATTCACCGTCGATCAATGGAAACTTGTCGGCTCTCCGGGTAATCATATTTTTTCTACACTAGGTCGCTGGTCGTCTCCACAAACGCTGTCATCGAGGTGAAAAGGCAGCTCGAAAGTGCAGCGCGCCACGGACGCAGGGTGGTGGGAGCAGTAGTATTACGTTATGGGAGATATGCTCCTGCGCTTGCATGGGACCTGTAGTAGTTATCGGAGACATGCCGACAGCTGCAAACAATCTGCATCCCGTCATCCTTTGTGTCTTCCCCGACGGCAATGTCATTTTTCAGTAATACAGTTGTCCTTATCTCGCAGCCAGAACGGTGCTACAGTGGTTTGAGAAGCGTTATTATAAACTCACCTTGATCTCACGGTGACCAAATATATCTGGTGCAAACCATATGGAATCCATCGCTATCGGGCGCCAACATCGCGTGCTCAAATCAGCGGTCAGTTATTTATGCGAATTATTTCATCTGTGGGTCTAATGCCACATATCTCCACAAACCTACTAACAAACTGTCGCATCCCTGATACGCAGAATAAGTGATGTATTTCGTTCCAAAGACGGACAAACAAGCTATCAATCAGGTGGTCATAATGTTTCGGCTCATCAGCGTATGTCTGCCTACAGATTACACAATTCCCGGGTATTACGGGTCGGTGGTTTGTCAGTGCGGAATCAGCTGCCGGTATGGTCCCAGATGTGCTCCACCGGGTATCGTAGAGATTCTGGGAATTTGGTAGCCAAGACATTAACTTGAGTTCAGTATCAGGCTCCTCAAACCATTGTAGCAATATTCCGACCTTGTAACAGCGACAGTTATACGTTGGAGAAGACATTAAGCATTATGGGACGCAGGTAGCTCCCACTAATATCCGTGTAGTCCGCAACAATTCATTTCACCTTCAATTACTGCCACAGGTGTCATGGAAGACCTACTGAATGTCGCCCACAGCATAATACTGCACCCACTGCTCTTTCGCTGGGGCGGTACGTGTTTCGAGAAGCCATTCGTTCAGATGACAGCGTATTCGGACACGAGCATCGACTTGTTGTAACAAGAAACATGATTCATTTGACTAGATAACACGTTCCCACTGATGAGCAGTCCAGTCTCAATGATCCCGTGCCCACTGCAGTCGTCTTTGACTATGTCGCTAGGTCAACATGGGAACATGTAGGTGTCGTCTTCATGTTCCATAATAGGCGCTGAATAGTGGGCTCAGAAACATTAGTGACTGCACCGTAATTAAATTCTGTCGTCATATCTGCCACAGATCGCTGCCTATCCTGCTTGACAGAATGGGCAACTTGTTTCTGTAAATAGTCATGACCAAAGCATGTCAACAACCGACCTGCCTCGCCGTTTCCGAGATGCTGATTGCTAAGTTCTCGCCCATAATAATCCGCCCTGTGTCAAAGTATATAAGTGGATTTCCGCGTTTACAGCCCTTATCACTGCTAGAATAACTCGTCATTCTTGTCTGGTCCGTTTATAAACTTTCCCTATTGAGTCACGTCCCCGGAATGCCAGCAGCCGGCATTCAATTTCGCCTTGGACAGTTGTCAAAGTGTCTGGTTCATCAGTGAATGTTACGCTATAGCGAAGACTGCGACCTGTGCTCCAGTCTGCTTTAGAGATACGAGGGGCGTTCACTAAGTAATGCAACGATCTTTTTCCTCGGCCAGTTTCCGTTGAAAACATGCGGAATTTGTTGTAAAACATCGTGGAACATTCCAGCTTCAGCCCCTATGGTTTCAGGACGTCCAGATGCCTAGTGGCGCTACACGTAGCCTTCAAAACTGCGGCTGTGACGGAGATGCGTTCCAAGCAGAGAACTGTCATTGAGTTCCTTTTAGAGAATGTCTATGAGACCTGGTAGTGGACAAAAGCCCAGTGAGTCGCTGGGCGAGGCGTCTGTCACCATAGCAACAAGATCGTGTAAACATGTCCGGTCTCCCGCGTATCAGCCAGCCTCACATAGCTGCGACTCATCCAATGTTGGAACGTGCGAACACTCTCATCCGAGGTGACTGACGGATCACAATCAAACATCTGCCTGCACAACTGGACGTCTCTGTTGGTAGTGACGGCACACTCGTCCACCAGTTGGGGTACTCAAAGGTGTGTACCCACCAGGTTCCTCGCCGATTAACAGAAGACCATTAAGAGCAACGAAGGACCAACTGTGCGGAATTGCTTGCGCTTTACGAGGCTGATCATGACAAATTTTTGTCGAACATTGTCACAGGCGATGAAACGTGGGTTCATTGCTACGAATAATGATGCGGCGCCACAATATCTCTCCCCTGAGAAAAAGGCTCAAAGCTGCACCCTCTGCAGTTAAAGTCATGGCGACATTCTTCTGCGACTCTGAAGGGGTTACTCTGTTTGATGCAACGATCAGCTCTGAAGTGTCTTGTGCTACCATCAGGAAATTGAAGAAACGACTTGAGCGTGTTCGTCGTCAAGTTTCCTTCTCCATGCCAACTCAAGGCGTCACACAAGTCTGCGCACCCGAGAGGAGCTCAAAAAATTTCCTTGGACTGTTCTTGCTTTTTCACCCTGCAGCCCAGATAACGCACCTCCCGAGATCCGTCTGTTTTTTTCCAATGAAGTGCCCACACCACAAATGATGCAGCAAGAGGTTGTCTTCAACGTCGATCAGTAGAATGGTACCATGCGGTTCAAAAATGGCTCTGAGCACTATGGGACTTAACATCTATGGTCATCAGTCCCCTAGAACTTAGAACTACTTAAACCTAACTAACCTAAGGACATCACACAACACCCAGTCATCACGAGGCAGAGAAAACCACTGACCCCGCCGGGAATCGAACCCGGGAACCCGGGCGCAGGAAGCGAGAACGCTACCGCACGACATGAGCTGCGGACGTACCATGCGGGCATAAGGGCCTTGCCAGTAAGGTGGCATAAGGTCGTCGCATTGAACGGAGATTATATTGAAAAACAGGGTTTTGCAGCGAAAGGAGTGGGGAATAATACGGTGTATCGGAATCCTGAATAAAACCAACCTGCTTTGAGAAAAAAAAATCTTTTGCATTACTTATTGATCGTAGCTCGTATTTGTGTATCGTCTCTCAGGCAGAGGTTCGATTGCTAAATTGCTAAAAATACTTAATTCGAAACAAATAGGCAGAGTAAAACTGTACAATGAGTAAGACACTCGGCTTTCACATCGAAGGAGTAGGGCTCAATTTCCTGTGTGGCCATCCAGGATTAGGTTTTCAGTTATTCATGTAAACAGTTTAAGGCGAATTCCAGGATAACTTAAAAAAAATTCTGACGAACGATTCCTCCGTTTATGCTTCTCAGAACGAGCCAGTGCTGTGACTCTAATGACGTTGGTGTCGACAAGGAGTTGAACTCTAAACTTCTCTGACTTTTTTTCGAAACGGTTGACACGGCTCCTCTTCAGGCCTAGCATGATTTAAAGCGCACTCTGGCCCCAGCAGTCGCTCCTTGTTGCCGACAAGCTCGCGAGTGTAGCCAGGGAGCGCTTTCCGGGACAATTATGAATTATTCCGGCAGCTCGCCCCTCGCCCGGTTTGTGCACGCGGCGTGTTGCCCGCGTAGACATGCGCGCGCGTGCCAGGCGACGGCCTCAGGCAGATGCATCGCTACAGTATTCATCTGAGCGCCAATCTGGGAGCGGGGCAGTGCAGGGCGCATTGTTTGTCCGCGCTGTAATATTCTACGAGCGCCTCGCGGCCGCAGCTGTGAGAGGGCCACTTTCCCACGGCCGCGGCGCGAGCGAGCACTCCCTGGCCCTGAGATACCTGTGCGAACCGCGGGCCACCAGACGTCATTCCCAGAAACTCAGGTGCGCGGCATACGTCGCACGTACCTCGTCCAGTCTCCATTCAGGCTGCTTTCGCGGACATCTCCAATGTTTCTCGAGATCGACTTACACTGTGCAACACAATTAAAGGGTCACTTTTCCGTAACCTGTAATTGTCTACCGCTGCGGCGCACAAGTCTGAAAATTGGCTCAAACGTGCCTACAATGTCGATCTGTAACGGTAACGCCCTGTGACGTTATCCTCGGACTCGGCGTCGCTTCACACAGCAACATCTCGATACATGCGAAAATGGGCCAGAATTCAGAAGTACGAAGGCTATTCGGAAAGTAAGGAACGATACGTCGGGAAATGGAAACTGTTTTATATGCAACAGTTAGCTACAGCTACTTATCTCCATAATCGCCGATCCTACTTAGACGTTTGTCGTAGCGTTGTACCAACTTTCCAATACCCTAGTTGTAGAAGGCAGCCCCCAGTCCTTTCCACCAATTCTCTAAGCTGGCCAACAGCTCGTTATCTGTGCCAAATTGTCTTCATAGCCAGCGGTTCATGTGAGCAAAGATGAAACTCAGAGAGAGACAATTACGGGCTGTATTGTGTGTTATGAAACATTTCCAATTGAAAACGATGCAGCAGCATCTTCATTGCCCCTGCAGAATCCGGCTGAGAGTTGTCTAACGTTGGCTGCATAGCTTCAGGCGAAATTTCAGACCAGGCCCTCGTACTTGTCGGGAGACACTATTGTTCTAGGTATCTTTATGTGCTCCCTGTATGCTCAGAACCAAAAAGAACGACGTAAAGCGATCGACGGGCATACTAGAGACACTGCCCAACACACCTGTGCAAAACTTCATCGGTTTTTCACCGTGGTTTCCATTTCGCGACCGATCGTTCCTTACTTTTTCTGAATAACCTTCGTATAAGGCGCGTTCAAAAAGAAACGAGCCGGAGGCATAATTACAGAAACCAGTACATGTATGTTAGAAGTACTGACCCTGGCTGTTGAGACACTTGTCCCACTGTGTCACAAGGCGGTGAATAGCTGTCTCATAAAATTCCGGGGGCTGCTATGTTAACCAGTTCCGCACGTACAGCTGGACGTCGTCGTCCGCGATGACGTGACCGTGACGTCCGGGCTTCATCAGGGGCACCCCGACCTCTGGGTATGCCGAGTCCTAGTAGGCTGTCCCTACTTTGCCTCCTGGTGGTTTCTTCACGTTGTCTTCTTGTCTTCACGTTGCCCTTCTCAGTATTTATTTGCTGGCTGTGTTTCAGTCAGCTGTGGCGGCCCATGGCAGGCCGCGTCGTCCGAGGTGAATCGTTTGCCCCTCAGAGCCTTGTTAAGGGGACCAAAAATGGCGTAATCACAGGGAGAGAGGTCCGGACTGTATGGAGGGTGGCCGAGAACCTCCAATTTGAATTTCTGCAGGAGTGCCGCGACTGTGTTGGTTGTATGAGGCTGTGCATTGTCGTGGAGCAGAATGACCCCACGGGTGAGATTGCCTGGTCGTTTTGATTTGATCGCTTGGCGAAGGATGGTCCAAGTTTACGAGTAACGCTGGGCATTCACTGTTGTCCCGTGCTACAGGAAGTGAATCAGAAGGAGACCATCTTGGTCAAAGAAGAGCTTTAGCATAACCTTTCCTGCACTCGTGTGGATGGTCTTGGCTTTTTTGGGTGGTTGTGACCCTTGATTTTTCCACTGGAGACTTTGTCGTTTTGATTCTGGTTCGAAGTGATGACACCATAACTCAACTCCAGCCACCAATCGTGCCAGGAACGCATTCCCTTCCCGAGCATAGCGCTGCAGATGAGCAAGATAGTGCGCCATTCGACATGCTTCCTGATGTGGTTGAACACTGTGGGGCACCCATTGGGCGCACACTTTGCGCATGTGCAGTCGTTCCTTCATGATGCTGTGAACGCTTCCGACGCTCAATCCGACCACGGTGGCTATGGATTTCACCGTCACTCGGCAGTCCTGTGTAATGAGTGCATCAACCAGCTGGACGATGTCATCGGTAATGCAGTGCGGTGCTCCAGACCGTGTATCATCGGCTAACGACACCCGTCCTTCCCTGAAGCGCTTGTGCCATGGCTTGACTCTCGCAAGGCACATGCAGTGTTTGTCGTACACTTGTGACATTCGTCGATGAATTTCGGCTCCTCCTACTCCTTCCGCTGTCAGAAAACGAACAATACCTCTTTGCTCTTCTGTCGACGCCTCCATCTCACTGTTTGCAATGCGACTTGGACGATTGATGCATGCTGCTGCTAGCTCTGAATAGTCATGTGACGCGCACGAGTGCCCTCTAGCGACGGGCTATGAACTTCCACTCTCTGGTCGGAACCACACCTCACGATACTACCCTCCTGTCACCTGTTTGAGCATTCCAGACTCCCGCTCGTTTCTTTTTGAACGCCCCTCATACATGTGAGCTGTAAGATTTCGCATGCCGCCACAACGCGCAGTTCAGCGACGTACCGCCACTGATCTGAAGTTTCTCGAAATGGTTGGCTGTCACATTGGCGGCTAGGAATCACGAATGGCTTTCTCTGTACAGTGACATTTCTGAGGTGCGTAACAAAGGTGCGCGGGTAGCAATGAGGGTGTTGCCCAACTGGGAGCTCTTGCAGGAACCCTTTTTTGTTTTATTTTCGCTTGTGGCAATACTGCACTCCCCTCCCCCTCCCCGGTGATCAGGTCACATGAGGACTGAAAAGGCATAAAGACCCGATTGCTGCTTCGATTCACCTTCATGTTTTGTCGAGCAGTTTTGAACGGTTCTTTGTTGTTCCACACTGAATACCGGAGCAAAAATTGCGTTCACGCTGCATCCCAAAAGGCTGTGATCACGTTTAATGGCGTTGCGGGCCCACAGTGTCCTTCGAGAAGTGCTGAACCGTCTGTGGATTGTCAGCGGAGTAAAAAGTTATAAAGAACTTGGTCCTGTTGCTTATCGCGAAACGTGTGGAAATCAACGCCCCAATGGAAGTGGTAGCTGCATTAACGTCCTTTATGCCACCCTCTGTGGCATTTTTGTGTCCGTTCTGAACAGTCGTATATCTGGGACGTTTTCCAAGGCCTCCCATAAGAAGACCCCATGTTTTCAACGCTGGGCGTCACGGTTTTGACCTTCACCACAGGGGCGTCAGGAGAGGAAGGAAGGAATGAAATAAGATTGAGTTTAACGTCCCGTCGACATCGAGGTCATTAGAGGTGGAGCGCAAGCTCAGATTGTGTGAAAGATGGGGAAGGAAATCGGCAGTGCCCTTTTAGAGGAGTCATCCCTCCATTTGCCTGGAACGATTTAGGGAAATCACGGATAACCTAAATCTGGAGGCCGGACGCTAGTTTGATTCGTCGTCCTTCCGAATGAGTGTCCAGTGTGCTAAGCGTCAAGAGGGGGGTGAAGTGTGGTAAGAAGGTGTATAATGACCTTTGCATCATGTGATAAGATCATGGTGGCGTTCGGCAGAATTGTGATTTTCGTGTCAATGTGACATCATTAACCCACCTTACAACTCACACGAGCTTCAGAGCTTTGGCCTTTTATCCACATACGTCGACGCTTTGCTGTTTCAAGGGTCGCGCGAGCCCGAGCGTGAATTTCCAATGTGCCACGATTTTGTACCGTATCAGGTCAATGTTTTAGGCACCTATAAAATGACTTTTGATCTTAACAATATGAATATTTATATATGTGTTTGGAGAGAGAGAGATTGATTTTTGATTCAGATTTTTACTTTAAGTCGTAACTGGTACCTGAATTTTGGTTGCTGCCTCCTTGAATGATCAGCTTCTGCACCAGTTGGTGACGTATTGTAATTTGAGGAAGTTATTGTTCTTTAAGGTTTAAAATACTACTCTGTTAGTTACTTCGCAGCATTGCGGATAGCTATGAGCCCAAGTTTTCGTAGCTTTTCATACCTAAGGGACCACTGTTATAAGTAAATAATATCAAACAGCAATCTGCTTTTCGCGAGAAAAGGAGATTGCTTAGCACACAAACTTCCTTCAAACTAAACGTCCTGCTGCACCAAAATTGGTCAGTGCAGCACCATACTATTATACAAGAATGGCTCTGAGCACTATGGGACTTAACATCTGAGGTCATCAGTCCCCTAGAACTTAGAACTACTTAAACCTAACTAACCTAAGGACACCACAAACATCCATGCCCGAGGCAGGATTCGAACCTACGACCGTAGCGGTAGTGCGGTTCCAGACTGAAGCGCCTAGAACCGCCCGGCCACAGCGGCCGGCTCTCCCAGAAGACCAGATGACATCCCTACTTATGGCCTCAATTCAGAGAGGACAGACTACTATTTTGACGACATCTTTGTTGTGTAATCATCTATGGAACTTAATAAAGTTAATTCATGTACGTTGCCTCACACCCACTTCTTCGATACAAATAGTCATTTGTCAGATGTAAAAATGTTTCGCACTACTTTGTGTCTCCCTCTGCACGGGTGAAACGGACGGTCTTATTCTTTCAAGGAAGAGGCGTCGTCACAAGAAAACTGCGTTTAAATCTGAGGAACTGTCGGCTGTATTACTCCGCCAATTCGCCTGGAAGCTTCGTAATGCCCATGTACCCGTTTCCCGGCAAGAATACGCTATAAAACTGGTATTGTTAGCTCTTAGTACTTTCGCTCGTACTCTCTGCTCTAGTGCATAATTCGAGCTCACATTATCTCATGAAATGAATCACATGCAAATAAAATATTCAATTACGTTTTTTCTACCATCTCGCCTTTTCTCAAATATGAATAATTCGGGCTTGCGTTAGCTCATGAAAGAATTATTCACTAATTATTACCAAACTGGAACGAGGTGGAATGGAGCGTGTAGTCCATCTCGGCGCCTCGGTACTTGTGTTTGCAGATTTGCTAATGCAGATACTCCATCCAACTATTTCATATACATCAACCAGCATCTATTCACAGCCAAAATGCAAATAGAATATTTCGCACAGACAGGAATGTAAATTGTTACTCCATGAACGCCTGGGGGAATGACACCGGGCTGATACTCCGGTGTTACCATGCCTGCGGGATGTGTTCATTAAAATTTCGTCCTTGCACCAATTTATTTTCAGTGCTTTCAGCAGAGAAAAGAGAGTGCTGCGATTAGTTGATGGCTATTGGATGTTTCTAACCTTATTGGACATTCCAGATGCAGAATGCAACACACCATGCGGACAGGACACGGATGTGCACGTGCAGCTTATCGTGATCGGACATTCAGAACGATCGAATCATTGGCATCACTGAGGTGACACAAGTCATGGCATACCTCTTAATATCGTTTCGGGCCTCGTTTTGCCCGACATAGTGCAGCAACTCGACGTGGCATCGAGTCAACTAGTCGTTGGAAGTCCCTGCAGAAATACTGAACCATGCTGCCTCTGTAGCCGTCCATAGTTAACGAAAGTATTGCCGGTAAAGAATATTTTACACGAACTGACCCTCCATTATGTCTCATAAATCTTCGGTGGGATTCATGTTGGGTGATCTGTATGACTAAATCGTTCGATCGATTTGTCCATAACGTGCTTGAAACTAATTGGGAACAACTGTGGCCCGCTGACATGGCGTATTGTCACTCATAAAAATTCCATCATTGTTCGGGAACATGAGGTCCTGCAATTGCAACAAATGGTCCCCAAGTAGCCGAACTTAAGCATTTGCAGTCAATTATCGGTTCAGTTGAACTAGAGGACACAGTCCATTCCATGTAAACACAGACCAAACCAGTATGGAGCACTACCAGTTTGCACAGTGTCTTGTTGACAACTTTGGTCCATGGTTTCATGAGGTTTGAATCACATTCGGACCCTACTATCAGCTTTTACCAATTGAAACCCCGTCTCATCTGACTATCCCACGGTTTTCCAGTCATCTAGCGACCAAACCATATAGTCACGAGCCCAGGAGAGGCGCTGCAGTGAATGTCGTGCTGTTAGCAAAGCCACTCGCGTGCGTTGTCTGCTGTCATAGTCTATTAACACCAAAATCTACCGAAAAGTCGTAAGGGACACGTTCGTCGTACGTCACACATTGATTTCTGCGGTTATTTCATGCTGTGTTGCTTGTTTGTTAACACTGACAGCCCTACGCAAACGCCGCTGCTCTGGTCATTAAGTAAAGCCCGTCGGCCACTACATTGTCCGTGATGAGAGGTAATGCCCGAAATTTGATATTCTCGGCACACTCTTGTCGGTGTGTATCTTGTAATACTGAATTCCCTAAAGATTTCCGAAATGGAATGTCCCACAAGTGTAGTTTCAACTATCATTTTGAGTTGAGAGTCTACGAATCCCAGTCGTGCGACCACATTCACGAACCTATCCTTTTCTACCTTGTGCATGTGGTACTACAGCTATCTGTACTAGTGCATGTCGCTATCCCATGACTTTTCTCTCTACATTATACGACAGATCGCACAGACGGTGTGCTGTACTGCAGTGAGTGCAGAGCGAGTGGTGGCGAGGTGGACTCAGGACATCAGTGTGGCAAGTAGACTCTGCGGTAAGACTGCACCACGAGGAGACCGTAGCATTACTCGACTGGCTCTGACGAATAAACAGATGGCAGCAGCGGAAATACATACAGAGATAACAAGCACTGTGTCGCCTTGAACTGTCGAGAAAGTTACTGGAAACTAGGTTCAGATCTTCAGAGACTTAAATTGTGTAGAAACCGAGAAACCGGGAGAATGAGTGGCATTTTGTGACCTCACATCTATTTATGTTGGTTATATTGACGCTAACGTGTCCGCAAAATACATGGTAGAATGTTACGGGAAGCAGCGATCGAGTGCCATACCTCTCCAACTTCTGGATTCATGAGATGCATAGATATTATATATGACTGCAGGACTGATACGATAGTTGTTGAAGAAAGGCTGAACGTCGCCATTATATGCCAAAAATGGTAAACCCTGTTGTCACACTCTTCACGAGCAAGGTACAGCAGGATAGCGCAAGACCTCCAGTGCAGTTCGCAACATTAACGCCTCGAGAAATGCACAGGACCTTGAATGATTTTCCTAGTCCCCTGATTTGTCACCCATAGACCGTGACCTGGATGCGATGGGAGATGTATACTTCCATACCAGTCGCCAGCGAATAATTTTCATGAACTGACACAATATGTGTTTTAGGAACGCCAAGAAAACCCTCAAGATGACGTTCAAAGGCTGTTTGCTAACATGCCACAGCGAATACAATAGTGTGGTCAGACGGCAATTTGCCGGCCGGCGTGGCCGAGCGGTTCAAGGCCCTTCAATCTGGGACCGCGCGACCGCTACGGTCGCAGGTTCGTATCCTGCCTCGGGCATGGAAGTGTGTGATGCTCTTAGGTTAGTTAGGTTTAAGTAGTTCTAAGTTCTAGGGGACGGATGACCTCACATGTTAAGTCCCACAGTGCTCAGAGCCATTTGAACCATTTACGTGTCACAATGATGCTGATGCTCGATATCAGTTCTCAAGCATTGAAAGTTTAATCGTTTAATATCTGATATGTGATAAATATCTAATCAAAGTTTGTAAAAAAATGTAATGTGTGCCTCATGGTGTTATACTATCCATTTTCGTCATTGTATTATGGCAGTAATTTATAGACATCAACACAAGACATGGTTCTAGTGACCCTATCACCAGTGACTTTTTTTCTTGCTGTAGGAATGGGGACGGAGAGCTATGCCAATATACAGATGAATCGTCTATAACAACACTGTAATATAAAAGGCATTCTAGAACCCCATGCTCAGTGACAGAGTGATCAATAAAACACAAAACTCTCAGGCCTTGGAGTGGAAAGTTATCCGAATGAAGTGGAGAGTTGACAGATTAAGGAGCTCCGTATTAGATGAAATCTTGGAATTTTCAATTTCTGTTTTCTTCATTGACATTAATATACGTAATTTCCCCTTTCCAGTGATATACCGGGTGATCAAAAAGTCAGTACAAATTTGAAAACTGAATAAATCACGGAATAATTCCGTGGTTTATTAAGTTTTCAAATCAAACTGAATAAATCACGGAATAATTCCGTGGTTTATTAAGTTTTCAAATTTATACTGACTTTTTGATCACCCGGTATAATACATACACTGAAGCACCAAAGAAACTGTTATAAGAATGCGTATACAGATACAGAGATATGATACAGGTAGAATATGGCACTGCAGTCGGCAACGCCTATATAGGACAACAAGTGTCTGGTGCAGTTGTTAGACGGGTTACTGCTGCTACAATGGCAGGTTATCAAGATTTAAGTGAGTTTGAATTTCGTGTTACAGTCGGCGCACCAGCGATGAGTCACAGAATCTTCAAGGTAGCGCCGGCCGCGGTGGCCGTGCGGTTCTGGCGCTGCAGTCCGGAACATCGGGACTGCTACGGTCGCAGGTTCGAATCCTGCCTCGGGCATGGGTGTGTGTGATGTCCTTAGGTTAGTTACGTTTAAGTAGGTCTAAGTTCTAGGGGACTTATGACCTGAGATGTTGAGTCCCATAGTGCTCAGAGCCATTTGAACCATCTTCAAGGTAGCGATGAAGTGGGGATTTTCCCGTACGACCATTTCAGGAGTGCACCGTGAATATCAGGACTCAAGAAAAACATCAAATCTCCGATATCACAGCGGCCTGAAAAAGATCTTGCGAGAATGGGACCACCGACGACTGAAGAGAATAGTTCAGCGTGACAGAAGTGCAAACCTCCCGCAAATTTCTGCAGAGTTCTGTGTTGGGCCATCAACAAGTGTCAGTGTCCGAATCACTCAACGGAACATTATCGATATTGGCTTTCGGACCCGAAGGCCCACTCGTGTACCCTTGATGACACAGAGCTATACACCTCGCCTGGGCCCATCAATATCGACATTGAACTGTTGTTGACTGGAAGCATTTTACCTGGTCGGACGAGTCTCGTTTCAAATTATATCGAGTGGATGGATGTGTACGAGGACGGATACAACGGCATGAATCCATGGACCCTGCACGTCAGCAGGGGCTGTTCAAGGTGGTGGAGCCTTTGTAATGATGTGGGGCGTGTGCAGTCGGAGTGATGTGGGACCCCTGATACGTCTAGATACTACTCTGACAGGTAACAAGTACGTAAGCATCCTGTCTGATCACATGCTTCCATTCATGTCCATTGTGCATTCCGAAGGACTTGGGCAATCCCAGCAGGACAATTCGACACCCCACACATCCATAATTGCTACAGAGTGGCTACAGGAACACTCTTCTGAGTTTAAACACTTCCGCCGGCCATCAAATTTGCCAGACATGAACATTATTGAGCATATCTGGAATACCTTGCAATGTGCTGTTCAGAAGAAATCCCCATCCCCTCGTGCTCTTAAGGATTTATTGACAGCCCTGCAGGATTCATGGTGTCAGTTCCCTCCAGCACTACTTCAGACGTTAGTCGAGTCAATGCTACGTCGTGTTGCGGCACTTCTGCGTGCTCGCGGGGGCCCTACACGATATTAGGTAAATTTGCCATTATCTTTGGCTCTTCAATGTACGTTATTACCCTACTTTTCGTTTTTCATTCATCTAAATAAAACACTATGTGGACATGACCATTTTCCAAGAATCTGAAGTACTGAAAAAGGTAAGATTCGTCAGTTATTTAGGACATGGGGATTTAAAAGCTTTCAAGACTGTTGAGGAAGAGAAGCTACTTGGAGCAAATGTAACTATCACTAAACTGGATTGCACAGGTCATGTACAAAGCAAATGAGTACGAGGTTGCGACGACTGAAAACTGCATATAAGAGAAATAAATTGGAAAACGGCAGAGGAATAAATGGTAATAACAGAATCTATCATAAATAAAACCTAAAATTATCATGGCATGGACATCAAGCAAAACGTTAGTAATGTAGAAGATATGAGACAAACTGTAGGGGTAGTTTTGTTTCACTTCCCTTCAACAGAAGAGAAACTGATTCACGGCCTATGTCCTTCATAAAGTGATTCATGGTGGAAATTCAACATATCGCAGCAAAACTATAAGAAATTTATTCATAAACCAGTTATACCATTTGCCATAGTGGAGGTCTTGAAAGAAACTTTCAGAAATTTGACAGGTGTAAGACTATTGAAGAAATGTCTTCATGGCCAAACCCAGATACTAATGGGTCCATCAGCATAGTAATGTTGTCCAGAATTATACTGAATTAAACAGAAAAAGACGGTGGGGAAATGGGGAAGGTCTTGAAATGAAGACTGCACATACCCTGAAAGAGTTACACTGGTAAAGAATAGTTGATATGAAAGAGAAAATTAAAGGTTTTTAAGATCTGTATGCAAAGAAAGTGGTTATGTGAGTTCTAATGATGCGATGAGGCGGGGGAAGGGGGCGATGCAGGATTTTAGTAAACAGAAATGGAGTAGAGGCTGGGATGTGGGCTGGTCTATGGTTTGTAGAGAAAAAGATTAGGGAAAGTTGGAGAGAGACTGGGCGAACCAAGTTGTTGGGTACGATATTGAGGGATGAGTTAGAGCTTGTTCTTTTAGCCATCACTCCATATAAGCCGGGGTGGGCTGTCAGAGATACAAACATACTGCTCTTCAGCCAAGCGTCTTTTTTAAATACATGAAAAAGGTATAATACTAGAGGAAACGATTACGTGTAATTTTAAATTTATGAAAGGTGTTTTGATTGATGGCAAAAATGTACAAAAGTTAATGCTCTTTTGTTTGTTAATAAAACTGTGTGTAGTCCTACATAAAGAGATTACGTTCGGGTGTAATGCAAAGATAACAAAATGGTTCAAATGGCTCTGAGCACTATGGGGCTTAACTTCTGAGGTCATCAGTCCCCTAGAACTTAGAACTACTTAAACCTAACTAACCTATGGACATCACACACACCCATGCCCGCGGCAGGATTCGAACCTGCTACCGTAGTGGTCGCGCAGTTTCAGACTGTAGCGCCTAGAACCACTCGGCCACCCCGGCCGGCTAAAGATAACAGTAAGTAGGGAATGGGCGATGGGAGATAGATGTAAGTCGTGAATTGGAGAGTGGGCCGAGCCGTAGAATGGAAAAGGAAATCAAGAGGTCACGATGGAATTGTTGGTGGGGAACACTGATGGTGCATAGAGTAGGGAAGGACAGTAGTAGCTGATAGGATGGCTAAATGTCGAGGAAGATTTCATTACCTTGCAAGAGGAGCTTAATATGTTGGTCAGTACCTTCTGGCTCTTTGCGATAGAAATGAACCTTGCGTTGCAAACGGGCTCGAACAACAGCTCATGCAATTTTTGCAAACTAAGGTTTGCTGATGACAGAGACGTCAAGGGAATTGGAAGTGCAATTGAACGGAATGGATAATATTTTGAAAAGAGGTTATAAGATGAACAAAAAATAAATAAAGCAAGGGTAACAGAATATAGACGAAATACATCATGCGATGTTGAGGGAATTAGATGAGAGAGGGAGACAGTAAAGTACTAGACGAGTTTTTTTATTTTGGTAGTAAAATAATTGATGATGACCTAAATACAAAGGACATAAAATGCAGACTGACAATAGCAACGGTAGCATTTTTCACAAAGAGAAGGTTGTTAACATCGAACATAAATTTAAATGTCAGAAAATCTTGTCTGAAGGTAATCAAACGTGAATGCTAAGCAGTTCAGACAGGAAGAGAACAGAAACTTCTGAAATGTCGTGTTACAAAAGAATGCCGAAGATTAGTTGGTTAGGTCGATTAACTAATGAGGAGATACTGAATCGAATTTGGGAGAAAGGAAATATGAGGCACAACTTGACTAAATGAAGGTATTTTTTATTTAATCGTATGGCAAGGGCGCCCCCCTCCCCCCCCTCCCCCCCCCCCCCCCCCCCCCCCCCCCTCGGGCAAGCCGTTCGCCGGGTGCCGGTCTTTCAATTTGACGCCACTTCGGCGACCTGCAGTTGATGAGGATGATAGGATTACGATAAGGATAGCACAACACCCAGTCCCTGGGCGGAGAAAATTCATCGAACCCAGCCGGGAATCAAACCCGGGCCCAGAGGATTGACAAACCGTCAAGCTGACCATTCAGCTACCGGGGGCGGACAATGAAGGGATCATATGGTAGGACACGTCTTGAGACATCAACGAAACGTAGTTATGTTAAAGGGGTGACGTGTGAGAAGGTAAATATTATAGAGGGAGACCAAAGATTGCCAATAGCAAGCAGGTTCAAATGGTTGTAGGTTGCACTACTTAATGAGACATGTAGAGGCTTACTTGGAGAGCGGAGCAAAACCAATCTATAGACTGAACATCATGATAACGCAGTCATATTTTTGGATTCATCTTCCAGTCGTTTTTATAGTCGTATAAAGAATTTTGTCACTTACGTGTCTGACCGATTTTGGAATTCCCGGCACCACAGGTTGCTAATAGCCTAGAAGTTACATAATTATGTATTTTAGTGCGTTTTCACCGTAGTTAACACAGAATCTTTGCTTCTACTTAATGTAAAACTGACTGAAGGTATTCCCTCTTATGTCTGTCGCAGGTGTCCGCCGTAAGTCGCATCACGCCGTCTCCTGACTGGTTCATCGGCATAGACAGCGTCGACCTACTGGTGGCCGGTTCCTGGCTGGACTCCATCACTCTTGAGGTAAGACACACGACGGATGGCATAGTGAAAACCGCGGAACTATAGTGTACATTTACATTAGTGGTTCGTAATGCGCTCACTGTTTTCGAAGTGCACCGCCTGATAAAGTCATGCATCCAGAAGACATGGTCATACGTATATTCGTATATGTACACATCTTCCACCGGTGTGTACATGCTTAGTGTTGTCACCAGGATGCAGCAGCGTTGTTCGTCTTTAGTAATGTTACAAAACCAGGCTGAATATACAGTGTGTCCGGGCTAGAGGTGTTCACAGACAAATTCTTATAACGAAAGAACTCGACATTTTAGTTGTTGGGTAAATGCACAATCCATAGAGACACTCTCCAAGAGAAGATCCTCACCTCATTACTTGATGAATAGCGCTGAGTCGCATGGTACATTCACGCCGGTGACCGGGCACACCTATTTGGACATGTTGATGGACTTTGCAGTTCCACAGATGCCTCCCGACGTCGTTTTCTAGCAGGATAATGCCCCAATCCACCATCATGGGGATGTTATAACATTTATTTCCCCATGAGACGTTTCCTGAGCCTTGGATCGGAAGGGCGGGGGGGGATTCCCATTGCCTGACCATCTCAGTCTCCGATCTTACTACGCTGAATTTCAGTACTTGGGAGTTAATCGAGGACATTGCTCACAGAAGAAGGGTCAAGACCTGTCAGATTTGAGACGCCGCAGTAGAGGCCGTAACATCTTTCATGCATATGAATATGTGGGGAGAAGTGGAGTACGTTTTCGATATCTGTCGAGCAACAAATGTTGTCCCTACTGAACTGTACCAACATGCATAAAAATGTTTGAGGTCATGTGCACAGTGTTGGACAAGTGGACTTATAAACTTTAATAGGCACTGAAATATAAATAAATGTATTTGTATACTTCTAGCCCAGACACGCTGTTCAGTACCTGACAAAGTTTGAAAGGGGCCTCAATGTGGGGGTCTCCATTCGGCTGGTTAGTCGAAACGTGAGATACCCAGATTTGTGGGGGTTAAGACATCACAGTGGCCCGTTGGCGGACTGCATCGGAACGTGTGAGCAGGCAAGTATGTCGTCCAGGTTCCAGTTGGTCACATCTGACCACCACAAGGGAACATCGTCGTGCTGTGCACCAGGCACATTGTAACCCCCTTCACATAGACGTCTGCCATCCAAGACCAAGCGTTGGACTCCGTGCAACATTCTGTGTCATCCCGCTCCATAGGTCGGAGACAAACAGCAGCCGAACTAGAGGATTACCGTCCCGTGTGTAGGCTGTCGTAAATATAAACGTCTGCGTTTAGAGTGCTGCCGTGATCGGTGAGCACGGACTGCTAGGGAATGACCATCGTCGGCGAGCACAGCGTCGACATAAGCAAGAGGTCTCGTTCTTTCAGTGTTTTTGAGAGGCGCAGCGGTGTTACTCCTGACGTCATAGTGTGGGAGTCCATCAGATATGATTTCAGGTCAAGGCTGGTACAAGGCTAAGTGAATAATGACGGCATAACAGTATATGATAGAAATCCTTCGTACTGATGTATTACGTCTGATGCGTCTGTTTTCGGTGCCATTTTTCAACAGGACAATGTTCGTGAACACATGGAAAGTGTCTCTAAGAACTGTCTGCGTGATGTTGAGGCAATCCCACATCTGTCTCTGATAGAATATGTACGGGACCAGCTCGGACGTCAACTTCTTTCCAGAGCCAGCATCCACGATGTTAAGGACGAATTACAGCAGTTGTGGGGCATATTGCTTCAGGAGAGAATACAACGGCTATATGAAACCCTTGTCAAGTGAATCAGTGCATGCATCCATGCTATAGGAAGTGGGCTCACACTGTCAAGTTCTTTGTAAATTTCATTCAGTTTTGTAACCAATCTAATAACATCATAAACACCCCCAAACGATTGCGTTTCATTCCGGTTCCTGTCTCCCCACCTCCGCCCCTCCTCCTTTGGATGCGTTACTATTTTTTTCTGACAGTGTACATATTGGCAATAAAGTATCGTAAACATCCATAGCATTTCATAAACGCATCAAGATTTTCGACAACGAATAGTACAGTACGTAGAATGTAGGTATTCTTCGTACTCAAAAGTCTATCAATGTAAGGAAGGAAAACTGTCTTCATTGGTTCAAATGGTTTACCTCCCAAAAGCTTTCGAGAGTTCTTGGCAACGGAATTCTAGAGATGTAACGACTGACATAGTTTGTAGTGAAGCGTTTCCGGAAAACGGCTGCTAAGTGAATTGTTCACAGAAACTAAGACTCCTTAACGCGATCTTTACTTGATGAATCTGTGACTGAAAAGCAATGTTAGCATGATATGTTTGCTAAAAATTTCACTGCAAGTTTTAATAGGCGTTATGTTTCTAAACTGTATTTTTCAAGCTCTGTCGATTGCTAAAAAGTAAAAAAATGGTTCAAATGGTTCTGAGCACTATGCGACTTAACTTCTGAGGTCATCAGTCCCCTAGAACTTAGAACTTTAGAACTACTTAAACGTAACTAACCTAAGGACACCACAAACATCCATGCCCGAGGCAGGATTCGAACCTGCGACCGTAGCGGTCTCGCGGTTCCAGACTGTAGCGCCCAGAACCGCTCGGCCACTCTGGCCGGCTAAAAAGTAAAAGCTGTATGTAAATAACTTGTTTCTACATTCAACATTGTGGCAATTACACCCGTTGTTAATGTACCAGCATTTCGCATTTGCGATGGCTTTTGTCTCGCGTTCATTAACCTGTGATCTTGCGACATTAATCACTTAAATATTCTGCTAGACAAATGTATTCCTGACATTTCATTTCTCTACATCAGTTATTTCTAACTGCTGGGATTTTTTCCCCCTTTAGTGTATAATGACGTCATGCGCGGTCCGTATCGTGTACGGCCTAAACGATGGTCGGTGGATGTTGTTAGAAATCAGCGCGCCGCCCAGTGTGATAAACGGTGACCGCGACACTGGCCACCGACCCCAGCGCTGACAGTCGCCCATCAGCGGAACACGGCGGCCGCAGCGCCGGCCACAGAACTGCGCCGCTGACAAAGTGTCGCCCGCCGACTGCCGTCAGCCGCGTCGACTGCGCTGGGCCGGACTCGACTGCGGGGGCGGCGATTATCGATCCCCGGGGCGGACGCTTCGCCCGCCGTGTCCTCTCCTCCCCCGCACTGGCCACGTGCGAACCTCTGCCCCCAACACCGACACGCTCACTTCCGGCGCTGCGCATGGTTCTCGTACCATTTGATTAATAGCCCCACAGCCGGTCACTCGTAGACAAACAGCCATCCACGTATCACGGTGACTGTATGAACCGGATCCCTTTCAGTTTGTTCTTGAAAAATACTGACACGAATATCTTATAGAAGGATAGAAAAATCTGTAGAAGCCGATCCTGAAGAAGACCAGTTCAGGTTCCGGAAAAAAGTACGAACACGCAACACTATGCACACCCTAAGACTTATCTCAGCAGAAGAATTGCACTGTACCAAAACTACGGTTCCATAGTTTCGGTACAGTATAAAAATATCGTAATAAATGATAGTATTACCGGTAGTTTGGTAGCACAGGTAAGGAAAGAAACATAAAAGAATGTGTTAGAGCGGAACTGGGAGACGACGACTTTATTATTTTGTTTCTTTTGCACATAATTAGAACCGTACATCATTCAGTGTTAGTCCATTGCGTGTTTTGTATCCTTATAAAATACAAACTACATTTTATAAATAATAAAAATTAGTTTATCACGTAACTGTAACCAAACCAATTACTTTTGATGCAAGTACAAATGGTTCAAATGGCTCTGAGCGCTATGGGACTTAACTTCTGAGGTCATAAGTCCCCTAGAACGTAGAACTACTTAAACGTAACTAACCTAAAGACATCACAAACATCCATGCCCGAGGCAGGATTCGAACCTGCGACCGTAGCGGTCTCGCGGTTCCAGACTGTAGCGCCTAGAACCGCTCGGCCATTCCGGCCGGCGATGCAAGTACAAATAACATGCATAAACATAAAGAAATCTATATAATTGTTCTTGTTATTTTGTACTTAATAGAATGTAGGTCACCATAATCAAGATAAAAGCGTCTTGTTATTACCAATACGTGCGAAAGATATTTATCAATAACAGAAACATGTTTTACATAAGCTCTCTGAAGCACTGAAGAAATGTTTGATATGCTTTTGTTATGACTTATTTAATATTCTTCTATTTCTTCGTTTTTTGTCGAGGAAATTGCTTTTTGTAGCGCTATATCATAAATCGCTATTGCCTTTTTTTTTTTTTTTACTTTTACTATAACGTCCCTCTGTTTCGGAATAAAATCTGAATTTAATATGGCAGTCAATTTTGCTACACATAGTGTTTATTTTCAAGTAACAGGCAGGGGGATAACTACGTAGTACAAAAACGTACTGAGTTATGTGGCGCTGTATATATCCTCACTCAGTTTCTGGACGGTTCACCTTTCCAATTAGTAAGAGACTGATATGCAAATAAAGGGATTGAAATGAGGTAACGCCCGTTACGTATGCAACACACCTATCGTACAGGTAATGCGGTTACAGTCTTAACTGACCAAAAAAACTAAACTCCGTCCGAACAGGACTTGGAAGCCCCCACTGTACCGACCGGCCGCCGTGTCATCCTTTCCCCACAGGCATCACTGGAGACGGATATGGAGAGGCATGTGGTCAGTACACCGCTCTCCCGGCCGTATGTCAGTTTACGAGACGGGAGGTGCTACTTCTCAATCAAATAACTCCTCAGTTTGCTTCACAAGGGCTGAGTGCACCCCGCTTGCCAACAGCGCTCGGCAGACCGGATGGTCACCCATCCAAGTGCTAGCCCATCAAAAATGGTTCAAATGGCTCTGAGCACTATGGGACTTTACTTCTGAGGTCATCAGTCCCCTACAACTTAAAACTACTTAAACCTAACTAGCCTAAGGACATCACACACATCCATGCCCGAGGCAGGATTCGAACCTGCGGCCGTAGTAGTCACGCGGTTCCAAACTGTAGTGCCTAGAACCGCTAGCCCATCCCAACAGCTCTTAACTTCGGTGATCTGAGGGGAACCGGTGTTACCACTGCGGCAAGGTCGTTGGCGTTGACTGACCAAGGCTACTACCAAAACTGCCATAGTCTACGTCTGCTTATGACAGTCTACGGTACCTTACCGAAGTTTTACAACTCTACTCACAAGGTAGACTGAAGAAAGACTCAAAGAAATCTTTTGATGTTGTTGACTGGATCACACTCTTTGAAATTATCATGGTAGCAGGAGTGAACTGCATAAAGTGAAAAGTTATTTAGGTACTTCTGAAAGGAAGTTGCACTTATCACTCTGTCATATCGATAATATCTAGACGACCGCACACAGCGAGCTCCGGGACGCTCATATCTCAGCTGAAGACGCAACTCATAGATGGTCCGCCAGTTGGCACCAGCGCGAGTAATATATTCCTATTCCTATGGGTGGCGCTACAGACGCCACCACAGGACGCCGCCTTCGATTCCATTCTTTGCGCGCTAATATACCTGACCGCATATCTTCTTAAGACGCCTCTCACCGAGTTCATTGGTCAAATATCGGAAGGGTCTCAATGAGGTTACAACGAACAGTGCAAAACGCTACTACTCTTCAAACTATATCCAAAACTGCTGTATGATCCATTCACATTAACGTTACCACCTGTCAAAAGCCAGAGTATCCTTTTGCAGCTAGAGATGCTGGAAGAGAATCAGTGAGGTTCTGGAAGGTACCGACAGGGATGTGGTGCCATGCACTACAGTGCCATGACCAGCTGCGGTTGAGGATCCATGGCGTCAACAGCCTCATCAACATTGTTCCACAGATTCTCGACTGAGTTTAAATCTGGAGAGTTTAGTGGTGAGGGGAGAACGATAAACTTAACCTGGTGCTCTATGAACCACGCACGTACACTGCGAGCTGTGTGGCATTACGCATTGCCCTTCTGGTAGATGCTATTGTGACGAGGAAAAAACAATCTGTATGTAGTGGTCGACATGGTCCCCAAGGAGAGAAGCATACGAGTGCTGATCCACTGTGCCTTCCAGAATAACGAGATCACCCAGGAAATTCCAGACCATAACTATTCCTCTACGGCCTGCAACTTCCGACGATTTTTCAGGGTCGTACACACCAACAGCCATAAAACGTGATCTGAAAACGCCACATTTGGCCTCTCACTGGACGTCCAGTTTCGGTATTGGCGTGCGAATTTCGCCCTTCGTCGCCGATGGACAACAGACAGTAAGGGTGCATGAACAAGGCGAATGCTGTGGAGGCCCATACGCAGCAATGTTCTCTGACTGGTGGTTGAGAAGACACTGTTGGTAGCTCCTTGGTTCATCGGGGCGGTCAGTTGCTCAACGGCTGCACATCTGTTCACCTGTACACATCTCCAAAGCCGTCGTTCACTCCTGCCATCTATGCCCTGTGGTTCACCACAATTGCCTCAGTACCGGTTTTAGATGGCGCCATATTGTCATGCATGGCATAGTTTAACCACTGCGGCTTGCGTACATTTTACAGAGTTAGCCGTTTGGGAAATGCTTGATGGTGATTTTTGGTTTGTGAGCCTTTCAACCACGTGGTTATCAGTGTCCGTAAAAATTCCCAATCCTTACACTGTCCAGTCTCGCAATTTCCCCTAATGATAATGAAATGATCAGGACAGCACAAACACCCAGTCCCGGGCGGAGAAAATCCCCGACCCGCCCGGGAATCAAACCTGGGGCCCCGTAGGGTCCAGAGGCAGCGAAGTTAACCATTACAGCACGAGCTGCGGACTAGGAAATGCCACCACCCTGGGCCCAGAAGCCAATGATCATGCCTTTTGGTCATAATATAAGTCGCTCAGTTTCCGCTTTATAAGAACGACTGCACTGTTTCCTGTGTCACCCTACACGTTTTACATACCCTCCACTGCTAGTCATGCCACCTACCGTCTGAGTGGTTATTGCACGTTGACGCCTAACATATGCGGTGGTCACATGTGACTGGACCCTGTGTTTTGTGAATTACGGTTCAGACATTGCTGGAACAGACTCAGAGCTTCAAAGTTATGTATTCGTTGTTAGGACCATAACAGCTCGGTACAGTCCATGCAAACAGAAATGTAACAGAAATAATTGGGGCATTTAAACGAGCATCTTCGTAAGAAAGGGAGCGTCGAGGGAGCCTGTTGTATAAATTTAGAGAACCGGCATTCGACGGGGACTGTGCTTCAGTCCGATTTCTCTCGTAGAAATCATGAAAACAGCATGTGACATATTAGGGCACATACAGATGCACTTAGACAGCCATGTTTCCCCTCACTCAGTACACTACTGGAGTAACGGAGAAAATGTCTAATATTGGTGGGATGAATCTTACTCCAGGTACTGTGCCGTCGTTTGCGAAGTATAAGTGTGAACCAGATCTCTATTGACGAAATTTCAGGTGTTCTTCAGGGATATCTTCTCAGTGTTTTGGTATAAAGGACCCGCAGTCTCTGGCGTCTCTTTACAGAGTAATGCTGTGACTGCGATTTACACTCTAAGTAGATAGTGTCGGAAGTTCCATGCGGCTTTTCGCGGATGATGCTGTAGTATACAGAGAAGTTGCAGCATTAGAAAATTGTAGCGAAATGCAGGAAGATCTGCAGCGGATAGGCACTTGGTGCAGGGAGTGGCAACTGTCCCTTAACATAGACAAATGTAATGTATTGCGAATACATAGAAAGAAGGATCCTTTATTGTATGATTATATGATAGCGGAACAAACACTGGTAGCAGTTACTTCTGTAAAATATCTGGGAGTATGCGTGCGGAACGATTTGAAGTGGAATGATCATATAAAATTAATTGTTGGTAAGGCGGGTACCAGGTTGAGATTCATTGGGAGAGTGCTTAGAAAATGTAGTCCAGCAACAAAGGAGGTGGCTTACAAAACACTCGTTCGACCTATACTTGAGTATTGCTCATCAGTGTGGGATCCGTACCAGATCGGGTTGACGGAGGAGATAGAGAAGATCCAAAGAAGAGCGGCGCGTTTCGTCACAGGGTTATTTGGTAACCGTGATAGCGTTACGGAGATGTTTAATAAACTCAAGTGGCAGACTCTGTAAGAGAGGCGCTCTGCATCGCGGTGTAGCTTGCTCGCCAGGTTTCGAGAGGGTGCGTTTCTGGATGAGGTATCGAGTATATTGCTTCCCCCTACTTATACCTCCCGAGGAGATCACGAATGTAAAATTAGAGAGATTACAGCGCGCACGGAGGCTTTCAGACAGTCGTTCTTCCCGCGAACCATACGCGACTGGAATAGGAAAGGGAGGTAATGACAGTGGCACGTAAAGTGCCCTCCGCCACACACCGTTGGGTGACTTGCGGAGTATGAATGTAGATGTAGATGTAGATGTAGACAAAACAGAAGCGACGCAGGACTGAGGAATTATGCGAATGGGGCGGAAATAGGTAGATGTGCTGTACATGTACAGACAAACAAATCACTAGAATTTCTGAAAAATTGGACGATGACCAATCACGCGTTGGTCCATCTCTAGAGCTTATGAAGCAGCTATTCGGCTTTGCTTTGACTGATAGATTTTTGGATGTCCTCCAGAGGGACATAGCGCCACATTCTGTCCAAATGGCGCATTAGATCATCAAAATCCGGAGCTGGATGGAGGATCCTGCCGATAATGCTCCAAACTTTCTCAATTGGGTAGAGGTCTGGAGACATTGCTGCCCAAGGTAGCGACTGGCATGAAGTGAGAAGTATTTACATGACCTAGGTCCAACCTTCTTTTGCTAAAGCACTGTGAGCCATAGCAGAATGATTGCTTGTACATCAAGCAATCAAGCCATACATGCCATAACGGCTCTGCCTTCCTGTGCGTCAATGCTACTGCGCCTCTGGTACTTCTGTTTGACAGTAGGGCGTGGAAACCGTATCTGCAATGTGGGGCGGTACTCTTCATATCAGCAACTTGTCTCTGATGTAACTTCATCTCGTCGACCCATACTGACCCACTTCTATGGTCACATGCATTAGCCATTCGAGGTGCCTCAACGTTATTCACCCATTCCCAGTAAATCACACTCTAGGACAACCTCTTTTGTCGTTATCTGCGGCACCCTGAAAGCACAGCGGTGCGTCGACGGTATTTTACAACTTGTTTTGTTGCCCATCATGGCAATCCAATCTGGGCCTACATTTCAGCACGATAATGCCCGCCAGCACGCGGCGAGGGATTCTACTGCTTATATTGGCGTGGAAGGTCGCCGGATCTCTCCCTAACTGAGAACGTTTGGAGTGCCCCAACCAGCCAGAGATTTTGACGGTGTAATACGCCAATTGGAGAGAATCTGGCACGATATCCCTCACGAGGAAGTGCACCAACTGTATAAGTCAATGCCAAACTGCATAAGGGCCAGAGGTGGACCAAAGCGTTATTGACTTACTGAATTTGTGAAGTTCTTTCTTTTGACCAAACCATTCAATTATATCTGAAATTTTAATCATTTGTGTGTATGTCATATACCCACATCTACCTATATCCGTCCCATTCGGATTTGCGGTAGAGCACCGTAATCGCTCTTGTTTCTGTCAAAATACCTACACAACAGTGTAAAATCCTATAATATGCAATCACCAAAACTTCTGCATATAACATGCAGTAATGCATCAACCATGGGACGTTAAAGTACTACGCTGTCGTTGCCCCATGTGCGAGAACAGTTACGAAGTCGTTGCGTCGCTTTTCCGCTGCATTCAACGAATCGATGCAAGAGGAGCGTATCGGCCAACTGTCGATCAGTAAACCTATCCATAGTACAGACTGTATCACTGTTGACGCACAACTAACGGAGCAGGACAACAAAACCCTAGACAGAAGCCAGCAGTACTGAGTGCTAACTCAGGGCATTGATGTTGTCAACAGCGGTTATGGTGAGGGGTCGACACTTAACTGTTTGCACTGTTTGCACTATTTTCAGCGCAATACAGACACAACAAATCTAATTGGGGGTGGGGGGGGGGAGGGGGAGAAACCAAAAGAAGTGCAGTGACTCTGCAACGAGCCGTTGGAGACCGTGAGCCTTCATACCAAAATAATCGTTAGGTATCCCACAAAATAATCGTTAGGTATCCCAGTACAACCTTTGAGAGTTTGTCCGTGGAGTTCCGGTTCACCCTGTAGACTATATGCAGATGTACCTGGACGTAACGGTCCGTACACAGTCTTCGACAATTAAGAACATTCATAACGACCTAGATGTGTCCAGAGCAATGTGCAGTATAAAAAAAAGAGGTGTTATTTTCTAACACCGTTGGCAACGAAATTTGATACTTTATGACTTGGTTATAAAGTAACTTCCACGACCGCTATCAGTTTTTTTAATGTGGTGATATATTTTATGAGCTGGTATTTATATTTCTTTCGCTACATTCATTAAGAAAAGCGAAATATTATAAAACATTTTTACTGTCGTCAGTTGCCACATTGCGACGCACCACATATAATTTTGCGGTGAATAACGACCAAAAGTTAATGTAGTGGAACCCACTCAAAAAGCGCTGTTCACACCCGAATGCAAACACACTCTAAAACTGTGGCGGTCGTAAAATTATGCAAATTTCACAAAATTTTATCGCACATGAATTGCCGCCCAACGGCGAAATGAAAACATACAACGCTATGCCCGGCCGTGAATGATAAAGTTTATGGAATGATTCGCCAGGTATAATCCGCAGAAAAATATTTTTTTCTGTAACTACTTCGATTTTCAGCTACGTGCAGCATGTCTGCGTCAGTTCAAATGGTTCAAATGGCTCTGAGCACTATGGGAATTAACTTCTGAGATCATCAGTCCCCTACAACTTAGAACTACTTAAACCTAACTAACCTAAGGACATCACACACATCCATGTCCGAGGCAGGATTCGAACCTGCGACCGTAGCGGTCAAGCGGTTCCAGACTGTAGAGCCTAGAACCGCTCGGTCACTCCGGCCGGCGTCTGCGTCAGTATCCAGGGTTTAACGCGTGTAAGTGCACGTATTTCCATTAGTGACGGAGGACGGTGTACTGAACAACACTACACTAGTATTTACTTCATTTGCAGACTAATTTTTATACCTGTTAGAAGTAGTACGTTTTATGTTGGTTAGTATCGCCAAGAACATATGGCAAGAGCAAGTCACTAATGAAGATTTTCCCCGGGGTAGGAGGTCAGGTATTGAAATATTCAAATGTGTGTGAATGCCTAAGGGACCAAACTGCTGAGGTCATCGGTCGGGTCAGGGCCACTCAGCGCGGCCAAGTGTTGAAGTATTGATGTATGGACGTAAAACGATTTTCTTTTCTTTTTTTTTTTAGCGACGGGCCTTGGTTTTTGGGAAAATCGATTTTGAAGTTCATTGCGCCCTTTGTATACCCGTAACATTAGATCTATTTCGGGCAAGTCAGTGTAGCGCAGCGGCAAAGATTCACGGCTACCGCTTTGGAGGTACCGTGTTCGAATACTACTCATGTACTTTCTTTTCAAAATCGACCGAATTTTTCAATTTTATTTCAAAGAATATCAACAAACAGTGTAAGGTTTGCGAAATATAAAGATATATTCAGTTATTAATTTTTTCAACTATTCATTCCGTTTGTGGTTCGCAGTTGGAGTTCCAAATGTTCGTACAACGGTCGCTTCTTGCATTACCTGAAATTGATCTCCACCCATTATCGTCCCCTCTCCCGTGAATACCGTTAGGCGTAACGGGAACCCCAGCTCCTAGTTGGGGCCAATGAGGATCAGAGCTGCATTCCTTTACATTCGCATCTAACTACAGCGTGTTGCTCGCAAAGCGTCTCTAGTGTAAGAAAAATTCTGTGAAATGGAAGAGCCAAGTTTTTCTGCAGTAGTGCAGCTAGAAGAAGATCCACAAGTAGAGGAGTTGAACGAATAATCAAAAGACGAAATCACAAATGACATTAAATACGCCGAAAATCTACTCCGCGATTCGAAAACGGTACCTCCAGCGCGGTAGCCGTGAAGCTTTACCGCCGCGCTACGCTGACTTTCTCGGAATAGCCTGGTACTCAGGGTAAGTTCCTCTGCAGCATATTTGAAGCGCATCAAAATCCGTGATTTACAGTATGGAGGGTCCCCTTGTTAGTGGTACAGTTACGACCTTGCAGAAAAGACCAGGCAGTAAATTATGTGATGTGTTTGTGGGGAGACTGTTAGGCACAGAGAAAAAATAACTATGGGCACATGTTAGGGTACCACATCTCAAAATATGTACACCTGTGCAGCTAAACGCGTTACATGCTGAATATCTGTCCAAAATTGGGTCATATGATGTAGTTGAGGAAAAACTAAGTATAAGCAATGATTGGCCGTGAACCCTAACAGCATAGCAAACACATCAGTAGTAATATAGTGGTAGTGCGAAGCTCATGCACAATGCCGTAACGGGATCCTTTTTAGTTCTGCCTTTTTAATTCTACCTTTTAGTGCTACATTTTTAGATGTTTCAGGTACTACTTTGCTCACTCACAATTGTGCCAACATAAAACAAACATTCATTTGATTTCCATTTCAAAATACCTGCTGACTAGTTTGAACTTACACAAAGGTGCGTGCTCTCTACTTGTTTCGCTCATGGGAGAGCGTTTCGGAAAAGCTGAAGAATCTGGTCTGACCGACATCACTTGTCCAGTGAACGTTTACGCATAAAGTTTCAGTGTCCAGAATTTAGTGTGGAATCTTGGAATATTCTAAAGCCTTCTACGTACCACTTTCGAAAGTACTGCGAAGACAAGATTTGGCTAATTACAAGGCGCTCAGAAGAAACTAAGCAGTCATCGTTCCAGCGCTCCAAACGCGAATGTAACTGGAAGAAACCCTAAAAGATGGTTGACGGAAAGTATTTCCTGTCATGAAATTCACAATGATTTTCAGAGTATGGGTGTATATGCAATCAACACAGATTGTTACCCAAGTAGTACAGTGTGCCCGGACTAGAGGTACAGAGAATCAAATTTTTATAATGAAAGAACTCGACATTTTATGTTGTTGGGTAAATACGCAGTCGATACGGACACCCTCTAAGATGTGATGCTCACCATTTCATGAACAGCGCTGAGTCGTATGGCGAATTCGCATAAATGTTTACTGTGCAGTACGCAGACGTACTCCTGACAGTCAACACGTGGACGACACAACAAAACGTGCAGTGTATGCTATGGTTAGCAGAGTTAAAATCTATAACTCGTGTTCGGCTCCGTGCAAGAAGAGAATGGAACGTGGGTCCTCGCTTGCAAAAATCCATTTGTCTATGGGACAGAATTCCTCGACAAAGAGGAAGTTTGATTTCATATGCTGGAAAACATCCTAAAGCGCTGGTGAATTAAGAGGCTGCGGAAAGCGTGCTTCAAGACTTCGCTGGAAGCCAACGTAAATCCATTTGGGAACTAGCCGCCACCCTCTGTCTCCCAGTCTGACTCCACTGGATTTCCGTGCATGGAAATTTGTCAAGGACATTGTTCACAGAATAAAGGTTCGAGGTGTGGCAGATCTGAGACTACTGATTTACACCACAATAAAGTCCGCAACACCTGTCATGCTTATGAACATGAAGAGAGAAGTGGAGCACCTTTTCGATATCTGTCGAGCTACTAACGGTGCCCACATCGAACTGTACCAAGATGCATAAAAATATTAGTGCTCCTGTGTACAACATTAGACGTATAAAGTTATAAACCTTAATATGTACTAGAATATAAACTAATGTTTTTCAAACCTTTAGTCTGGATACAGGTATAGGAGAAGCTGATTTGGTTGGTATCAAATGTTATTTTATTACGTTGCGTCATGAATGCAGTTGTGTCTTCGTAACCCAACACACTGAAAAAATTATAGGATTGTTAGGTAGAAGAGTTGGAAGTCGGCGTTTCTATATAAAAGTCACAAAGACAAAGTACACGAACGGTCCCTTGGTGTTTTAGGAGGGATCTGTTCGAATTTATTTACAGTTGATTGGGAAAACCGCAACACCTAAATCAGATGTACTGACGTGACATTGAACAGCATTGCTCTCATATACGATTTGCTGCGACCTTCCATGGCGTCAGTATTTGCAGTAACTTCAAAAACGGTTCAAATGGCTCTGAGCACTATGGGACTCAACTGCTGTGGTCATCAGTCCCCTAGAACTTACAACTACTTAAACCTAACTAATCTAAGGACATCACACACATCCATGCCCGAGGCAGGATTCGAACCTGCGACCGTAGCGGTCGCGCGGTTCCAGACTGTAGCGCCTAGAACCGCTTGACCACTCCGGCCGGCTTTGCAGTAACTTCGGCCATTAATAGACCGCCTCGTGCTTGACTACGGCGCTCTATCAAACTGTGTGCCTGATTGTGAAAACACATCGCACGTCCAGTCGGAACAGGCAAAGGGACGGTCATTGGCCGCTGGGTGCACACGTCTGTTCTGTTTCACCGTTCGTCGTAGAGCTTTACAGGGACAAACTGGCTTACGTTTATTAAGTGCAGCGATATTCGTTTATAATTCGAAGTCTTCTTTATAAAATGATATTTTGATTTACATTATTTCAGAATGTAGTTTTTCACAAGATCAGCCATTATCAATTGTTTGGAGAGGAAAATTTTCTTTGTCAATGAAAACCAGTTTATATCCCTCAAAATGTAGTTGCCGTGTAGACAGAAGAAATCGCTAGACATTTACTGACTGCAACGTTTGTTCAAATATACTACAGTCGTATCTCTTATTATTCAACTCATTCTCCGGCGCGGACAAACTTAATTGGAAGATACTGGATACGGTCGAACATAAGTAATGTCTTTACGTAGCGAAAGATGGCAAATCTGGATGACGACATGGTTGCTAAAATCACTTCATAAGCTTTGAATCTCAAGGGAATAAGGAATATCTCTCTGCGAAATTGTGTCGAAATCAGAAGAATGAGGTGGAGGCGTGTCACTGTTTATCACCAAACTGTGTGCCGTTGTCCTGCTATATATTTCAAACCACTAGCTATACTGTTGTGTAGCAGGGTCTAAATTACTCACATAAATAAATGGAATCTGGTGACAAAGTTAACTCAGTGGCCTTCCTAACGCTTGTGATTGTCTGTAACGACGGCCTCCAAATACCCACGAGACCCAAAGAAACCATCTTTTGGAAAACTAGCTGCTTTAAGTACGGGTCGGGCTAACAGATTCAAGGATTGCACTCGTCGGCCTTGATAGTTGCACGGTCAGCGCTGCAGATTGCTACCGAAGGAGCCCGAGTTCCATTCCCGCCCGGGTCGGAGATTTTCTCCACTTGGGGCTGAGTGTTGCGTGTCCTTACGTTCGTATCGGCCTAATTAACAATCAGCTATTGAAATGGCTGTATGGACACGAAACGAAAGCTAACAAATTTTAAAAAAAGAAAAAGACTGTATTGACCTGTAGGTCAATGGTAATTTGGAGACGCAAGTGTACATGTCAGGATCGACAGGATACGGATTCGGGTATATTTCGAGGGATCTTAGTAAACGAGACAATAGTCAGGAGTGAAACGCTGAAATTAACGAACATTCTTGTCTAGAGCGTACTCTGTTATCGAAGGTAAGGAGTGCTTTCCGCAACAGCAACTGCTAAATCGTGCCTAGTCGTCAAAGATGGGGCGTCTAGGAAACCTGCTTTCTCGGATCGCTAGACATCAGTTCAAGCAAATCGTATTAACGAGCTTTATTACGGAAAGTAAATGATATACTTAACTTTGAGAATTACATAGATGTGTCGCAAGCATAGGGAGACAGGCAAAATAATCAATCTTCTCCAGTGTAACAATTCCAAAGTCTGACACAAAGAGGGTTCAAGCGAACTAAATGAGCTTTGACGCTTCTATGCAAGTCACTACTGAGGCTGCTGTTCGACTGGGCCGCGACCAGTCGAGCGTGGCGCTTATGTCCTCTTCACATAGAGGCCGTTGCTGTGGCGTTGTCGTCCTGGAGAGGGGTCGGTCAGCGGGCAATTGGCTGACGTCATCTCACAGCCCTCTCTGCTCTATTGTTCCCGACTGGAGTGCCGGCGCCTGACTCTACACCGTAACAGCAACAAATGTAACAGGCGAGAAGAGAGATGTGAGGTGGCCAATGAAATTTAAGGACATGTCCGCACCATATTTTATGGAACACAAGAATGCAACGTGCGGTTTTAACGTAAAGATAATTATTGTGAAATGGATCGTCTGTTGAAATCAGTTTGCTGCTACGTAACAACCAGATGTCCAGTGGACAATCTTGACTCTGCTTACGGTTTATTTACCAACATACGGTTTTGGGTGTGTTCTGTTGCATTGCGCCCTCAAGAAACATCAGTTAAATTAATCAACTGACCAGCCTAAAGAACTATCAGTGATATATAAGAGCACATAAATGAATATGATATGTTGTGTTCTGCTTTTGAACTCACAAGTGGCCAACTGAAACAATCAATTAAACGAACACTCAAATGACAACACTTTACTTGATGTAAAAACTGCAATTATGTTTACCTATTCACTTCTGTGGCTGTGGGAACACGAATGGAATTAATTATTCAATTGAATAACTTGCTGTCAAATTACACAAGAGGCAGCTGAATACATTGAGCCGCATGAAAGTACAAGCTGCAGTTAATGAACTCTGAATGATTGCTGCAGCTACGACAACACATATCCTTTGATGATACTCGACGCGCTTTACATTAATAACTGTCACTAGTCTCGACTGAGCGACGATACAATTACTCTGTCCTCTATAGGCGGCAGTAGAACCTCTAGTCAGAAATCATGACAGAACTGCGAAACTAATAGAACTGTCACGCTTGTTCTTTGCGGCCGTATCTGAAGAGCATTGCGCGCGGTAATGGCACCTGGAATCTCTCGGGAGGCGTGGTTTATTTCTTCTTCTTGGTTCGTGCCTGATGGTGCTGCCTGACCATGCAGCATGTGTGCAGTGGTCGACTACTGATGTGCCTCGATCGACCACATGAGATATTTAAATAAGGGAAATAAGAAATGATTTATCAGGCTATTAATGAATCCTAATTATGGTATTAAAGTTCACTATCAGTTTATTCAGATTAAGCACAAGATATTTTCAGAGGGGCCTTACACAGACCAACATTATAAACAGAGAAACAAAAGAAATGTGAAAGAACTGACCAAACAGAGCAAGAAGGTATTCACAGGCAGTGACTAATGTAAGCCAAAGGCATTGTGGGATGGGCCAAATCAACTAAACTGAATAAGTCCTAATGCCCAACAAGATAACTCAAGTCTATATTCAACAACCAACTTACCAAAGCAAAGAACGTGACCCAACCAGCTACGAGTTTCAAGAGACCATGAAACTTGCCCTACTTTCCTCTTTATCATTTCCTTCACGTGACCATTTACTGCGCTCAAGTGAGTATCTGGAAGTTAGACTAAGTTTCCACTGGAAACAAGTATTAATAATTTTAAGTATTTCAGATATACATTATATACATTTTTAACCAGTCTGCAGAGGTTCATTACCTCAATATATGTTAAACATTGTAGGACAAACAATTTAAGTATATTTTGCAGTTCACAACAACCGGGTAATGGCAAGCACTAGTCAAATTCACTACTTTATTCAGTCTGGCGGTTCCTCACTACAATGCTCAAACAGATAACTTATAAACACTTACTTCCAAATTTTTTTATTAATCAACTACAAATAAATTGGTGTATTAGTAGCAATCTGTCATGCTGATTCTAATCTGTCGTGTAGCTGTGAAAAACTCTTCGTTATAGCACTCATTTAGTACTTATTAAATAATTTATTGATAACAATTCGTCTGTCTGTTCTGTGCTATAATTAGTATACTCATCTTCCAGCTGACTTAAAGCCCTGTCAGATGGTGTATCGTGCCCATTTTTAGCATGCTTTTAGCTTTTTTCAGTGTTGTTATAAACTATTTTACACATAAATGTTAATAAATTTTCATAATAGCTGTTGTATAAATACGGAAGTAATTTTATTTAACTCGTCGCCTTGTGGTGTCTTCAAATTTTCTGTAGCTCGTCTGGAAGTGATTTTTGTGTTTGTAGTGAATATTTGAACGTATAATTTTAACCCAGCCATACTGTTTAGCTTCCATAGCTACACGATTACACAGTTTAGCCTTGCCTCTGTGGCTTCGGCCAAGCAGTCCACTGCTGTCTACCCCTCTTCCCCCCCCCCCCTCCCGTCGTCACCTCCACGACTCACTACTCCTAGCAGCGAGCGACCTGGAGAGCTAACCCCAGCACTTACTGCTTACCTGCGTATCTAGCCTCCTCAGTTACCTGACACTCAAATGAACTTCCGGATTTTTGCTTAATTTATATGTGTAGTTGGCAAGCTTCTCGCAATGAAATATTTCGGAACTACATATGACGTGGTACACATCAATGGCTGTTGAGAGGATGTTGAAGTCATAGGTTATGGGTTCAAACTATGCCACTCAGTTGGAATTATTGCCAGTAGATGCCTGATCCAGTTCAACAAAGTCACTGTTATACACATTCCTGAAGGCTGAGTTTCTATGGGTGCACAGCATAGGCGTCAGACAATGGCCGACAGATACTACAGACCAGTCACAGCCTCGAGATTAAATGCTCCATCTGACGGAAGTAAAAGTCCACCAGCCAAGACTCTGTGTGTCTCAAAGCTATAATTAACACCCACGAAAGTTACCTTGAGATAATTTAAAACATAGCTGAAATATTAATGTTTCGTTTTACATTTTTAGAGTTAAATTAAAATTTGTTTACTGTCTTGGAATGTGTTTTGTGAAGAGTTACTGTAATCAGTCTGAGTGCAGAACAGAATATTTCATGGCAATAAAAGTTTCAAATCACAATGGAACAGTTCAACTTGCGTGCACTATTTAGTCTCTCAACATTCCTCGAATAATCATAGGCACAGATTGACGTACATTGTTATTTTGCGGTGACAAGGGATGTCAGCAAGGAGAGTTACCCGCATAGCGACTGACTGCAGGTATTCCATCGATATCGTGAGACACAAATCACTGAACATTGTAATTTCTTCAAGCACATTTGGAATTCTACGATAGCAAAGCGTATCGGTATCTTCGTTTACAAAAAGAAAAAATCACATAAAAACTATGCTCAGAATAAATAATTATTTTATGCTTAAATGTTTGTATTGCATATCATTAGAAGTATGTTACAGATTCAACACAAAACTTTGTAAATTCAGTTCAAAAAACTTTTGCTAAATGGTACCAACGATTATCTCTGACAAATATGTAAACACCTTGATTTGTATAGTATTTCCGTTCTTGTTAAGTGCGTACGGATTTAGCGAGAAGACGCGGCGAATTGTGGTCAAGTCTCTGTGTGAGACTGCAGGAAGCAGACATATAGTCCGAATTGTTACTTCATATTGTGTTTTTACTATGCGTGAAAAGTTTCAGAATACACTCGGTTAAAAATTCGGGTACTTTACTTAATTTCGTAATGTGAGAGTTACCAGATTTCCACAGTTCTTTCATTATTCAATTTTCTACACACCATCCCAGTCCGTGGGCGTTATCATGCCATTAAAGAAGAAAAAAATAAACCAACAACAAGACAATCAGCTAAATAAAAACTGTATATATTTGTGTATGGTTATACCCTTCGATGCAACTGACATCAAAATAATAACTAGCATCCAGTCTGAGGACAAGTCACTGAATATGCTGCCTTCAATAGGCCTATGACAAGATGAACCTCTTTGTGGCCAGCCACGATCAGCAACGCCCACTGATGACTGGTACCTGCAAACTACGGTTCACAGGTACTGCAAGAAGACTGTGGCAACTGTGTCAGGTACGTAGACCCAGACAGAACATAATCGTCTCCAAACGTTCAATTTGCCCTCCATGAGTCTATTACCCGCAACAGTATATACCGTCCAGCAGCGTGATGGACGAAGGATGTGGTCTAGGGAACACCTTCAATCGAAACTAGATCAGTGCCATCGGAGTACATCCATTAATGAGGTCAGGATTTTCCAGGCTCCTGATAATCGTCGTAGGAGGACTTGAAGGCAATCAGTGCACATTTCAGACATAAATTACAACGGATAATGCACATAAAGTCAGCCATGGTTTGGCCAGTATCAGACACCGATGTCTGAAGTCAAGGAGGGTCACAGCGTGTTACATTGCACGGGTTGGAGTAACCTCGTTCTGAATGTTACCTAGTTGTAGATTTTGATTTCACAGATGTCCAAAAGTGTACTATTTAATGTGTCATCTGTTTCCAACAATTGGTTTTATTTCTTCGTTCCAAACCTATCATGGTCTGATAACAAGAGGCTGTGCCTTATAACGAAAACAGGCTCACCCACATAAATGCAGTGAACGCAACCTGGTTAAGGAAAAACATGGGGTATTACTTCAGTAGAACAGACAACAAACTGCGCAACGTAATGAAAGTAGGCTTAGAAGCATTGATTCAACATGGCTGAACATGAAAAGTCATTGATGAGGTCGTACCAAAGTTTAACAAAACAGGGTGTTGCGGGTATAGCTGCAGATAATTTTTTTATGCGTACCTTAATATGTACAAGCATCGGTGTCTTAGTTGTTTTTTTCTCTGCGTCAAACAACCTTCCCATGAACACATCACGTAGTGCACTACTTGAGGTTCCATGCAAGGTCGAACTGCACCACTGAGTAGACTATACTTGCAGTATAAACTAATCGTTTTGCCTCCATACGTCCACATTCCGGCACCTGACATGCTGCATGGAGGAAAACAAGCATTAATGGCTTGCTCTTGACACATGTATTTGGAGGTTCTATCCAACCTAAAAACTCACAACACATAAGAGCAATAATTATTAGTCTACACATTAATTAAAAACTGATGTAATGTGGTTCATTACACTGTCCTCAGTCACCGAAAAAGAATCTACACTTACTCGAGACCAAGTTGCAATGCGAGATTCAGTTCCATCGCAACGACATAAAAGGTATCGGTAAACGTACACCGAGGTGACAAAAGGCGTGGGATACCTTCTAATACGGTGTCGGACCTCCTTTTACCCGGCTTAGTGCAGCATCTCGACGTGGCATGGACTCAACAATTCGCTGAAAGTCCCCTGCAGAAATATTGAGCCATGCTGGCTCTGTAGCCACCCACAATTGCGAAAGTGTTGCCGATTCAGGACTTTGTACACGAATTGACCTCCCGGTTATGTCCTACCAATGTTCTATTGGATTCATGTTGGACGATGTGGCTGGCAAGTCATTGTCCAGAACAACTGTTGCCCAGTGACATGGTACAATGTCATCCATAAATATTCCGTCGTTTATTGGGAACGTCAAGTCCATGAATGGCTGAAAATGGCCTCCAAGTAGTCCAACATAAGCATTTCCAAATAATGATCATTGCAATAGCACAAGAGGACCCAGTACATTGCAAGTAAACACAGCACAAACCAATATGTACATACCACCAACTGGCACAGTGACTTCTTGACAAGTTGGGTCCATGGCTTTGTAGGGTCTGAGCCACAATCCATCCTTACCATCAGCTCTTACCAACTGAAATCAAGAGTAATCTGACCGGGCCACGTTTCTCCAGTGGTCTAGGGTCCAACCGACATGGTCACGAGCGCAGGGGCGTCGCTGCAGGCGACGTCATGCTGTTACCAAAGGCACCCGTGTCAGTTGTCTGCTGCCACAGCCCATTAACGCCAGATTTTACCGCACTGTCCTAACGGACACGTTATTCGTACGTCCCACATCCCACATTGATTTCTGCGGTTATTTCAAGCAGTGTTGCTTTTCTGTAATCACTTACAGCTCTACACAAATGCCGCTGTTCTAGGTCGTTAAGTGAAGGCCGTCGGTCACTGCGTTGTCCGTGGTGAGAGGTAATTCCTGAAATGCGGTACTATCGGCGCACTGCTGACGCTGTACATCTCGGAATATTGAATTCTGTAACGATTTCCGAAATGGAAAGTCCCATAATTCTAGCTCCAACTACCACTCAGCGTTCCAAGTCTGTTAATTCCCTACGTGCGGCATAATCACGTCGGAAACCTTTTCACATGACTCACCTGAATACAAATGACAGCTCCGCCAGTGTACTGCCCTTTTATACCCCATGTACACCATGTATATGGTTTCTCAAATGGTTCAAATGGCTCAAAGCACTGTGGGACATCTGAGGTCATCAGTCCCCAAGTCTTAGAACTACTTAAACATAACTAACTTAATGACGTCACACACATCCATGCCCGAAGCAGGATTCGAACCTGCGACCGTAGCAACAGCGCGATTCTGGACTGAAGCGCCTAGAAGAGCTCGGTCACAGCGACCGGCTATGGTTTCTCAAGATGTACTTTTTAATGAAATTAAATTTAAAAAAAATTTAATGTGAATTGATTTTGCAAAATGTACGGGGGGGGGGGGGGGGTTGTAAATGTTACTTTTTAATTTTTTTTTTTTTTTTTTGTTATTTGCTCTTTCTTTCAGTCAGTACGAACTTTGTTGTAGAACCCCTTATTTACGTGTGGTAATAAAAATTCATTTAGACAGAATTAAGTACATTTAAAATTACTTGAGCTTAGTCAACCCTCTCAAGCTGATAAATTCACATTAACTGATTAAGAATATTTAGTTGAGAATTAAATCTTTTACATATTTCGGCCTTGGCACACATTTTCTAAATGCAGTGTTTTTTTTTAAATATTTACTGAATTCTTTCCCGGCGTTAGCTATGGAACAAAAGACTGTCTCTGTTAGCAGAAAATGGTTAAATATTGCCAAGCCGACGTTTAATTATGATTGATAAAACACACTTTACTATACATTTAAGTTATTTGAAAGAACCAACAAATTGTTAAATTTCAACGTTAACTATCCGCCTATGAATGCACAAATGTGAAATAGTAATAAATTCCGTCAGTCTCAGGATCGCTGTAAAAGAAAAACATTTTCTTAATTCACTGCTAATTTTTATCTGCTCCCGATTTACGGTTTGGTTAAATTTTTCTTAGCGGAACAATTTTTTAAATGTGCCGCCGCTGCAAATCGTTCGGTCGCGGCACAGCCCAGCAACACCAGCGATAATTGCTAAAAATGCTGAAAATTCTTTAAAGAAATATTATAGATGACATGGGCAAGCTAATTTACATTAGTAATACACACTTTTGATAAATTATAATGTATTTAGACCACAACAATAATTCAACTTACATTAGTTTGTAATTTTTCCTCTAATGGCGGCTAAATCTAGATACAGACAAAAGAAGTCTACCCATTCATAAAATGCTACGTCACAGGTTCCTCTCACTTTCAGCTCTCCAGGAAGACGACAAAGAATACACACTACGTGGTGCTTTTTATACTACTGCTGACCATTAACATCTCTTTCTAATCTTACAACATTATTTTCCTCTGTGGCTGAATTTTAGATTTTTGTTATAGCAGATATTGACACATTTCGCAATTACATTATGAGTATAGAAATATTACAATCATAAATACATCGAGAATATTATTACAGAAAATATTACAATAATAACGAATGTCCTTTATACAAAATTAAATAATATTTTTTGTTAAATAATTACAGTACATACAAATTGCTTCATAGCGGCGTATATAGTACAATTAAATTTTAGTTTATTAATAGTGTGTGTGTTGCCAGGGAACGTTACAACTTGCAAGAATTGCGAACATCATTCTGAATGTACTTGGTTGTGCATCAATTACTGCATTACTGCAAAAACTTGAACACCATTTCTCGGAGCAGCAACACCGACAAACGAGCCTCTATCACTGCAGTTTCTTGCGCAGAACGCGAATATTGATATGCGTATAAACACTGACGTAACAAAACAAGGATTGTGTGACATAAACTAAAACTGGTATGTATGTTTTTCATCTGAAACATGGTGTCCCTTCATATCTCACGCCACTCGCGTAAGAGTGCGCTGGCAGCGTCTCTATGAGGATGCAAATCAGATTTACTTTAAATATACAGTGTAACGGTAGTGGGCGTTAGTTACCATTGAGATTCGACGTGGTGAGTTGATATTAGTCAAGCACGCCTGTAAAGGCGACAAAGAAACTATTATCAATAGCTCGCTAAGTTTGAACGAGGTCGTGTAATAGGGCAACGAGAAACTGGATGTTCCTTCTGCGACATTGCAGAAAAACTTGGCAGGAATATATCCACTGTACAGGATTACCGGCAGCGGTAGTCACGAGAACGTACGGTCCCAAGAAGACCGCGCTGTGGACAGCCGCTTGGTGCCACCGAGACGGAAGACAGTAGAGTTCGGTGTATGGCTCTGGCGCGTCGTACTGCCCTTGCAGCAGCAATTTGAGCAGCAGTTAACACCAAAGTGACACAACGAACTGTTAGGAATCGGTTACTTCAGTGACAGCTCCGAGTCAGACGCCCTATAGCGTGCACTCCACTGACACCAAACCACCGCCATTTGTGCCTTCAGCGCTGTCGGGCGAGAGTTCACAAGAGGGCAGGGCGGAAGTCTGTTGTGTTTTCTGACGAAACCTGGTTCCGCTTCGGTACTAGTGATGACCATGTGTTGGTTAGGAGGTGGCCAGCTGGGAGTGTGCAACCAAACTGTCTGCGTGCTAAAAATACTGGGCCTATACATGGAACTGTGACTGGAATGCGAACTCGTATGACAGCAGGAGCACTCTCGTGGTTATTCCCCTAAGCTTACACACTACTTAACCTAAATTATCCTAAGGACAGACACACACACCCATGCCCGAGGGAGGACTCGAACCTCCGCCGGGACCAGCCGCTCAGTCCATGGCTGCAGCGCCTGTACAACATAATTCATGTACGTTTGCATGCTTTCGTTCATAATTCTGACAGTTACATCGGTGGTTATTACTCATTTGCAACGACGTATCTCGCGCTTACAATAACCCATGCCCTTGCATTGCTAATAATTTACATATGTTACTTTGACAAACATAGAACCAAAATTTCAGTACTCTGCATTCATTATTTTTTGTATTGGTGTATTAAGACACCACATATACGTAATAAATCTACCCTTGTACCTGTTACACACTGTGTGACATATACTAGTAAGGGAAACTATTTGAGATTTATAAAGTGGCCCAAAGATCAGCATTAACATCAGTTGCTGGGGAAAAGTATGCATCTTACAAGAGTTGTTCATACAATGCTGACAGAATCAAAGTCATCTCATAAATATCAAACTATTGGCCAAGGTGGTTTAAATGAAAGAAGGTACGTGATTTCCACTTGATATAATTGATTCACAAGCAAGTAGCCAGACGATATATAGCCTGATGGCAGAGCATAAACACATCTCTCATAAACCAGAAGTAAACATAGTACTTTTACCAAGCACATAGACGATATGAAACTGTTCTATCGTGAAAGAGAAAGCCACATCAATTAATGTGGCGCAAGTAGCAGTAAATAAATGAATTTTATTTACATTCGCAAATTGAATGCAACGAAACAGTTATTCGGACATTTATCTACATCTACATCCCTACTCCGCAAGCCACCTAACAGTGTGTGGCGGAGGTTACTTTGAGTACCTCTATTGGTTCTCCCTTCTATTCCAGTCTCGTATTGTTCGTGGAAAGAAAGATTTTCGGTATGCCTCTGTGTGGGCTCTAATCTCTCTGATTTTATCCTGATGGTCTCTTCGCGAGATATACGTAGGAGGGAGCTGCTTGACTCCTCGGTGAAGGTATGTTAACGAAACTTCTACAAAATCCCGTACCGAGCTACTGAGCGTCTCTCCTTCAGAGTATTCCACTGCAGTTTATCTATCATCTCCGTAACGCTTTCGTGATTACTAAATGATCCTCTAACGAAGCGCGCTGCTCTCCGTTGGATCTTCTCTATCTCTTCTATCAACCCTATCTGGTACGGATCCAACAATGGTGAGCAATATTCAAGCAGTGGGCGTACAAGTGTACTGTAACCTACTTCCTTTGTTTTCGGATTGCATTTCCTTAGGATTCTTCCAATGAATCTCAGTCTGGCATCTTCTTTACCGACGATCAACTTTATATGATCATTCAATTTTAAATCACTCCTAATGCCTACTCCCAGATAATTTATGAAATTAACTGCTTCCAGTTGCTGACCTGCTATATTGTAGCTAAATGATCTTTCTTTCTATGTATTCGCAGCACATTACACTTATCTACATTGAGATTCAATTGCCATTCCCTGCACCATTCGTCAATTCGTTGCAGATCCTCCTGCATTTCAGTACAATTTTCCATTGTTGCAACCTCTCGATATACCACGGCATCATCGGCAAAAAGCCTCAGTGAACTTCCGATGTCATCCACAAGGCCATTTATGTATATCGTGAATAGCAACGGTCCTACGATACGCCCCTGCAGCACACCTGAAATCACTTACATGGGAAGACTTCTCTCCAATGAGAATGAGTTGCTGCGTTCTGCTATGTAGGAACTCTTCAATCCAATCACAGAATTTGTCTGATAATCCATATGCTGTTACTTTGTTCACTAAACGACTGTGGGGAACTGTATCAAACGCCTTGCGGAAGTTAAGAAACACAGCATCTACCTGGGAACCCGTGTCTATGGCCCTCTCAGTCTCGTGGACGAATAGCGCGAGCTGGGTTTCACACGATCGTCTTTTTCGAAACCCATACTGATTCCTACAGAGTAGATTTCTAGTCTCCAGAAAAGTCATTATACTTGAACATAATACGTGTTCCAAAATTCTAGAACTTTATTCCCACTACTTGGTTCCAACACACCTGTAGTCACTGACAGTGCTCTAGAGTTCTCAGAAGGACGACGTAGGTGCAGCCGTGTAGGTGGAGACCGTTAGAGGTCAAGGACGGTCCAGGGGAGAGCTACCGGCAATAGCGTGGCTATTGCGGACGATGTTGGGCGATGAACTCCGTTGAACGTGTCGCGGGTCCCGCCAGCGTAGTCTTGGAGCGACATCGAGATCGAACAGACGGGTCGCGAGTGCGCTGACGTTGTATCCAGAGCGGAGAAGACGGGCCAGGCCCGGAGTGAACAGTCTACGTGGTCCGGAGCAGACGACAGCGCTGGGGCAAAGGGACCTCCGCTTGAGGGACCAGGAAGATAACGGTCGGCGCTTGGCCTGGAGCACTCCAGATGCGAACTGCTGCAGAGCGGGCGGTTCTGTCCCCTATAGCCACCCGGCGGAGGAATGCTGCCATGACGTTCACTGAGCGCGTGATCTCCGGAGGAAGGACTGGTGCCCGCAATGGCAGCGCTGATTGCGGAGACTCTCGCGCCGCTAGCGGCGAAGCTGGCGCTACGTTTTACCGTGGCGTCTGCTGGAGACGCAGTTGACAACAACCCGATGTGTGTATGTTTTTGGAGTACTGTTTTCCTGCTATCTCCCGCAGTGATTTCGCTAACGGTCCGAGAGGCGGCAACCTGCAGTACACGCTTCTGTGCTTGGTAGTTGGACCCCAGACGGATACAATTCGGACATTCCATAGTCGGTGTGAGAGAGCGATTTACACTGAAGCGCTAAAGACACTGGTACACCTGTCTAATATTGTATAGGGCCTCCGGTAGCACGCAGAAATGCCACAACACGAAGTGGCATTGACTCGACTAATGTCTGAAGTAGTGCTGGAGGGAACTGACGCCATGAATCCTGCAGGGCTGTCCATAAATCCGTAAGAATACCTGGGGGTGGACATCTCTTATGAACAGCTTGTCAACAACACGTTGCAAGGCATCCCACATATGCTCAATAATGTTCATGTCTGGGGCGTTTGGTAACCTGCGGAAGTGTTTACACTCAGAAGAGTGTTCCTAGAGCCACTCTGTAGCAATTATGGAAGTGTGTGGTGCCGCATTCAAATGTTCAAATGTGTGTGAAATCTTATGGGACTTAACTGCTGCCCTAAGCTTACACACTGCTTAACCTAAATTATCCTAAGGACAAACACACACACCCATACCCGAGGGAGGACTCGAACCTCCACCGGGACCAGCCGCACAGTCCATGACTGCAGCGCCGAGACCGCTCGGCTAATCCCGCGCGGCGGGGTGTCGCATTGTTCTGTTGCAATTGGCCAAGTCCGTTGGAATGCACAAAGTACATGAATGGATGCAGGTGATCAGACAGGATGCTTACGTATGTGACTTATGTCAGAGTCGAATCTAGACGTATCGGGGCTTCCATTTCACTCCAACTGTACACGCTCCACACTATTACAGAGCCTCCACCAACTCGAACACTCCCCACATCCCCTCCCATGGATTCATGAGGTTGTCTCCATACCTGTACACGTACATTCGCTCTATACAATTTGAAACGAGACTTGTCCAACCAGGCAACACGTCTCCAGTCATCAACAGTCCGATGTCAATGTTGACGGGCCCAGGCGAGGCATAAAGCTTTGTGTCAAGCAGTCATCAAGGGTAAACGAATCGGCCTTGGGCCCTGAGAGACCCTGTCGATGATGTTTCGTTGAATGGTTCCCACGCTGATACTTGTTGATGCCTCAGCATTGAAATCTGCAGGAATTTGCGGAACGGTTGCACTTCTGTCACGTTGAAGGATTCTCTTTAATCATCGTTGGTCCCGTTCTTGCAGGATCTTAGGCCGCAGCGATGTCGGACATTTTTTACCGGATTCGTAATATTCGCGGTAGAGTTGTGAAATGGTCGTACGGGAAAATCCCCGCTTCATCGCTACGTCTGAGATACTGTGTCCCATTGATCGTGTGCTGACTATGACAACCTATTCAAAATCACTTAAATCTTGATAACCTTCCATTGTGCAGCAGTAACCGATCTAACAACTGTGCCAGGCACTTGTTGTCTTATATAGGTGTTGCCGACCGCAGCGCCGTATTCTGCCTGTTTACCTATCCCTGTATTTGAATATGCATGCCTATACCAGTTTGGCTCTGAGCACTATGGGACTTAACAGCGGAGGTCATCAGTCCCCTAGAACTTAGAACTACTTAAACCTAAATAATCTAAAGACATGACACACATCCATGCCCCAGGCAGGATTCGAACCTGCGACCGTAGCGGTCAAGGAGTTCCAGACTGAAGCGCCTAGAACCGCACGGTCACACCGGCCGGCTATACCAGTTTCTTTGGCGCTTCAGTTTAAATGTGACTCTAAAGAAAGACTACAGTGACTGTTTTAAAACATTTTCAAAACGATTCCAGCTCTGTTTTGATTCGGAGGGAGACTATTTTGAATAAATATAGTGATTTTTGTGGACATAATTCATGACGTTTATTTTTCAAAGCCACAGCCCTAACGGAAATGAGACACACTGTGTATAACACATGTATATGAACATGGCATGTATACTTCATCAAAAAAGCTGAATGCCTACAGATAATCCAGATAATTTGAAGTGTATGACCATGACTACCAGTGTGCGCCGTCACTTTCAGAACACGTCGCCGCGATCAAAATAAGCCGTACACACCGCGCCAGGACCAGAACCACTGGAAGCAGAACAGAACACCGAGAGCTTTTGAAACTATAGGCAGCGTTGACTAGGGACAGGCTGCGCTCTGATTGGCGCATTCTACCGGAAACCTACAACATCATGACTTTCCGTAGAATGTAAAGACACTACGAGTTAATCAAGGTATTTGCAATCGACATATCGCACTGAATACTATCTTCACGCAATTTTAGCGACAGCTCATTCGCGAGATAAGAAAGAAAATGAATTTGAAAAATGGAAATAACAACTTGACACGCAAGCTTCAACTCATTGGGATAAACTGTCTAAATTTTGGTAGCTTTTGCTTTTACTTCACAGTATGTTTTTTAGTTTCGTATGGCTTATTGTTACATTCTCCATTCCTTTTGGACCTAAAACCAGAGCCATTCGCTGACATGCAGCTGGTTTGGCAGTTTATAATACTGCTGCAGGCGGTGAGAGCCTCCTGTCTCCAGGTAGCAAGGTGAGCTACTCTGGAAGTCCCTTTCACAGTGATGTTATTCATTACCAAGCCCACTTCACTAATTTAATGACAACTCACATTTTGAAACTGACACCGAAGTTGAGTGTTAGAAGCGCTAGTGTCTCCTGATTTTCATGAAATTGTGAAGACTCTGATGTAGTCTCGTGAGTACACTTGAGAAATCACTTGAAGAAAGAAGTAACAAACTTGTACGTTACCTCAGCGAAGTGGAGGAAACTAAAAACTGTGAAGAAACCCATTATATGAGTTTCATTGTTTTTAATATAAACACTGACCTATCCTCCGACTGTGCAAATATGAGGCGATGAACCCTTCTCGTTACTCAACGCCATCAGAATTCAGCAAACCACTGACGTAGCTACGAGGTGGCGAAAACGCTGCTTGGACGACGTCCCCACATTTACTGCAATGAGTAGTGTCGTATAGCGAAACGTAACCCGCAGAAATTGATCATATTAAATAAACTTTCCCTTTTAATGGCGTAGGCATACTGCTCTGTGTCTCTAATGACGACGGGTTTGCTATCAAATGGTTCAAATGGCTCTGAGCACTATGGGACTTAACTTCTGAGGGTCATCAGTCCCCTAGAACTTAGAACTAATTAAACCCAACGAACCTAAGGACATCACACACATCCATGCCCGAGGCAGGATTCGGACCGGTGACCGTAGCGGTCGCGCGGTTCCAAACTGTAGCCCCTAGAACCGCTCGGCCACTCCGGACAGCAGTTTGCTATCGCCGCAGTGGTAAATATTATGCCCAACTCCTGCCTATGCGTCACAGTGGTTGAAATACTGGTCTGGCATTGTGGTGTCATGTGTCTTCCCAACCAACGTAGTCTGATCTATATTTGCTGTGTATTCCTAAATAATGTTTCGTCAAATGCTTCGACGCGGTCACGAAAAGGAACGATCGATTCTTTCCACAATTACGCTCTAAGACAAAAAAAACCGACGCACCACGAAGCAATTATCCGAATGGAACATAAATTGTTTGATGCTGTGTACATATACGAAAAAACAAGTGATTACATTTCAGAAAAATTGGACGATTTATTCAAAAGAAAGAGCGTTACAAATGGAGCAAGCCACTAACGCTTTGGTCGACGTCTGGCCCTTATGTGGGCAATTATTCGGCTTGGAATTGATTGACAGAATTGAAGGATGTCTTCCTAACTGATATCGTGACAAATCATGTCCAATTAGAGCGTTAGTTCGTCAAAAATTTTAGAGCCCTACCCATAACGCCCCAAAGTTCTCAACTGGAGAGAGACGCGACGACCTTTCTGACTAAATTACTTAACTTGCAAAGTACGAATACAAGCGATATAAATCCTCGCCGCGTGCGGGAGTGCATTATCTTGCTGAAATGGAAGCCCAGGATGGCTTGCCATGAAGGGCAACAAAATGCGGCGTACTGTTGTGGTGTAAGGATGCCGCAGATGACAACCAAAGGGGTCCTGCTATGAAAAGAAATGGCACCTCAGACCAGGACTGCTGGTTGTCGGGCCGTATGGCGGGCGAATGTCAGGCTGGTATCCCACCGCTGTCCGTAGCATCTCCAGAAACTCATCACTGAAGACAATTCTACTCCCGTCAATGAGATTCCAGGCCAAATGTGGCCGACACCACTGCAAACGTGGATGTTGGTGTACAGAGGTCAATGGTAATCGGCGCAAGGGGCGCCGTGAGCTCAGACCTCTTTCTGTGAACCACCTATTAATGGTGATTGTGGTCACTGAAGTACCACTTACATGTCGGATGGGTGATAATGATAAATACGGGGTTTTGAGTGCTTCTCCGACGATTGCTCCGTCCTCACGTTCTTTCGTCTCTCTAGGTCGATCGCTTTCTTATCGACATTGTGTTCGACCGCAGTTCAACCATACCGGCCGACATCGTCGAATAGTGGCATCGCTCCTAGTCAAATGTCGAGCGATTCGTCGATTACTCCAATCGACTTCTTTGAGCCAAACCACACGTCCTTCCTCAAATGCTGACATATTGCGTATACTGTTACTGTGCATGCCTGTGAGGCATAGTTGCTGTGAAACTGAGTACACGGAATGAAATTCGCAAAGACTTTATGCCCTCGTATCGACATTTTCCCTGTTTACTATCCTTCCTAATCGCGCTGTGAAACTGCGCAGCATCGTCACACTATTTTCCATCGGCAGCCAGAGTTTACAGTTTTGTATCGTCCGTCGACACCTGTATGAATATCAATTTGTCCGGCCGCAGTTTCCGAGCGGTTCTAGGCGCTTCAGTCTGGATCCGCGCGACCGCTACGGCCACCGGTTCGAATACTGCCTCGGGCATGGATGTGTGTGATGTCCTTAGGTAGTTAGGTTTAAGTAGTTCTAACTTCTGGGGGGACTTATGACCTCAAATGTTGAGTCCAATAGTGCTCAGAGCCATTTGAACCATTTTTAAATATCAGTTTGTCACCTATCTGCATAACTCCTCCGTGGTGCGCCATTATTTTGTCTTTAGAGTATATATGTGTGACACACTGCCAGCCTCGGCAGTCAGTGTTTTTATATTGATCACGCTGACGAAAACAACAGTGGAAAGCTGGACTGTTTTATTTGTATTGATGCCGCTTGTAAACCGAGAAGTATTATTCAAAGGAATGCATATTTTATTCCGGATGGGTAAACTGGAACATGACTTTGATCCTTCAGGAAAAGTGTCCAATGTATTCTGCCAATGCTATTTTACCCTTTAAATAAGTACACTTTTCAAAAGAACTATAAGTGATAAGAGAATGAAATTTTTACTGCATATATACAACATATATGCCTCAAAAAATGGTTCAAATGGCTCTGAGCACTATGGGACTTAATATCTATGGTCATCAGTCCCCTAGAACTTAGAACTACTTAAACCTAACTAACCTAAGGACAGCACACAACACCCAGTCATCACGAGGCAGAGAAAATCCGTGACCCCGCCGGGAATCGAACCGGGGAACCCGGGCGTGGGAAGCAAGAACGCTACCGCACGACCACAAGCTGCGGACTATATGCCTCAATTTACAAGTAAATTGAACATAGTACTTTTTATGGTTTTGAAGAAAAAAATTTATTCTTTTACTACTCAAATTTAACTTTTTTTTGTACATTAATTATTATAAAACAGTTTCTGATTGTTTGGTGGTTCTCAGTTTACCTGTAATAACTTCTTACCATCTGCAGTACAGCTGACCAAATTTCATGTTTCTAACCCCATTAGTTTATCAAATACTGGTACCTGAAAGTAAAAAAATGGAGTTTTGAGAAAAATCCATTTACAGTTTAATATTGCAATTCTAGTATAATTATTGATAAGAATTACTTACCACTAATATTTTCCTGCACCATACTGAGCATCATCTGAATCATACTGATCTTCTTTTCTTCTCTTGGTCTCTCTTCTTTTCTGTGTAGCTTCTTTTGTGCATTTTACGTTATCAGTATCTGCTTTGCGGGTTCTCTTTTTATTTATTTACACCAAGGATTTTGCAGTATTTCTACTAGATTTTATGCCCAATAATTCCAAAACATCCAGTTTTCTAATTACACCATCATTGAAGCATAAAATAGCATCATAAACATCAAATTTGAGGGTTGTAAGCTGAATAAATACAGTTTGTGTTAACCGGTTCCAAATGACTGAATTCACACATTCATTTGAATTTTGGGTTTTCCCATGAAGACATTTCTTCAACAAGATATCTTTACAAAGGTTTCTAAACATGGGTTTCATTTCATTCCTTACTGATGCGGGTAAAGAATGTTTGTGGTCGTATCTGGCACTTCTCCTGTACTTGCACCGAGTGTCAGGATCATTCGGGCAAATACCATGCACTGAATTTTCATTTGTTGAAAACTTATGGAAAAAGATAGCTCATACAGCTTTTTTCATGTTTTCTAAATTCCCTGCATTTCTTATTATGGCCAAGCCATGATAATTCTATAATCTATCTATTTCAACATTTGTCAGGCGACTTTTACCACCTATCTTCTTGCCATCTTCGAATACTATTTTTTACTTTTCTTTCAATAATCTTGTCAACCTGGACCCCATTCTCTTCTGGACATGCCCAATGCACTCTAATTTAGAAATTGTGACATTAGGACCATAGGGTTGTTCTGCTCATATCCGGTCATAAGCCTTGCTGTCACCGTCCCGAGGTTGCACAGAGCGTCAGGAAAGCCATCATATCTCACGAAAAAATTGTCGTATTAATGCCGGCCGGGGCGGCCGAGCGGTTCTAGGCGCTACAGTCTGGAACCGCGCGACCGATACGGTCTCAGTTTCGAATCCTGCCTCGGGTATGGGTGTGTGTGATGTTCTTAGGTTAGTTAGTTTTAAGTAGTTCTAAGTTCTAGGGGACTGATGACCTCAGAAGTTAACTCCCATAGTGCTCAGAGCCATTTTTATATAAAACAAAAACTGTTTCACGCAGGAAACACAAGGCATTTCAAATACGCTAAAATCTAAAAATCGAATTTTTGAAGCCCACGCCTTCCGTCTCCCCTTAACGTGGTGGAACACCATGTGAATTGTGCATCAATTTTAGACGAAACATGCGAGACAAATTTCATTAAGCAGCTCAGGATTGCACAAATCTGACCGTAAATTTGTATCATATAGTGTAAAGTATGCCACAGAGAATCGTTGGGTCTCCATCTCCATTTACCGCTCAGCCCTGAACGAAGGGGATCTGACGCATCTTATTATCACTACGACTAACAATTCGTTGCGTACGGAGAAACGTCGCGTGTACGTCATTGATGAAATTCACTGTTATTCACAAACTATCTAGTGTACGTGCGAGGTCTAAAGATAGTTGCGTATCTCGCAACTCGTCATCCACGCGATTGACCTCTGCCGCCACGGCAGCGATGTGACACCCGTGCACGATGCGAAGCAGTCGACAACAAGTGCCACCACTGATGTGAAGCTAACCGTTCCGTAAAAGCGTCGTCCGGCAAATTGAAGGCGGCGGGCTGACGTGACGTGGCGCTGCAGCATCTGCAGACCGCTCCCCGGTTGGAAAGGGCAACTGGTGGAGGAATGCGCCGAGAAGTGTGTGTTTGTGTTCGTGTGTGTGTGTCGTCAGAGCGGCCTCAGAGCGGCCGCGGTCAAGTGGACCGGCACTCGAGAAGCGACGTCCGTACTGCATCTCACGTATCTTCAACGAGCAATGGTATGCCTTCATTCATACTCCATACTGGCTTGTCGTCTCTATCCAAGGGCAAATTCATTTCTGCTTCATGTAATGCTATCCGACAGCTCAGTCAAATTGGTATGAAGACGTGAATCACAAGAGGGAGTAGCAACGATTCTGCTGCAAACTAGCGCATGTAGGTGTCATCGTTCTTGAGAATACTACTGGACTGCATTCACACATCCTTAAACTGAACTGTGAAGGTTATCTTCAACCTCACAGTTATCACCATTCCCTTGCAGCAAGTTGTTCTCTGTTCAGAGTACACAAAAATCTTTACAGTGTGGAAACGACGTAACAAATACACTATATGATCAAACGTATCCAGACACCCCCCCAAAAACATACTTTTTTCATATTAGGTGCATTGTGCTGCCACCTACTGCCAGGTACTCCATGTCATCGACCTCAGTAGTCATTAGACTTCTTTCGAGAGCAGAATGGGGTGCTCCGCGGAACTAACGGTCTTCAAACGTGGTCAGGTGATTGGGTGTCACTTGTGTCATACGTCTGTACGCGAGATTCCCACACTCCTAAACATCCCTAGGTCCACTGTTTCCGATGTGTTACTGAAGTGAAAACGTGAAGGGACACGTGCAGCACAAAAGCCCACAGGCCGACCTGGTATGTTGAGTGACAGAGACCACCGACAGTTGAAAAGTGTCATAATGTGTAATAGGCAGACATCTATACAGACCATCACACAGAAATTCCAAACTGCATCAGGAGCCACTGAAAGTACTATGACAGTTAGGCGGGAGGTGAGAAAACTTGGATTTCATGGTCAAGCGGCTGCTCATAAGCCATATATAAAGTCAGAAATTTGCAAACAACGCCTCACTTAGTATATGGAGCGTAAACATTGGACGATTGAACAGTGGAAAAACTTCGTGTGGATGATGAATCACGGTACATAATGTGGCGATCCGATGGCAGGGTGGGGGTATGGAAAATGCCCGGTGAACGTCATCTGCCAGCGTATGTAGTGCCAACAGCAAAATTCGGAGGCGGTGGTGTTATGGTGTGGTCGTGTTTTTCAAAAAAAATGTTCAAATGTGTGGGAAATCTTATGGGACTTAACTGCCAAGGTCATCAGTCCCTAAGCTTACACGCTACTTAACCTAAATTATCCTAAGGACAAACACACACATCCATGCCAGAGGCAGGACTCGAACCTCCGCCGGGACGTGTCTTTCATGCAGGGTGCTTGCACCCCTTCTTGATCTGCGTCGCACTATCACAGCATAGGCCTACATTGATGTTTTAAGCACCTTCTTGCTTCCCACTGTTGAAGACCAATTCGAGGATGGCAACTGCATCTTTCAACACGATCGAGCACCTGATGATAATGCATGGCCTGTGGCGGAATGGTTACACGACAATAACATCCCTGTAATGGACCGGGCTGCACAGAGTCCTGACCTGAATCCTATAGAAAACCTTTGCCAGGCCTCACCGACCGAAATCGACACCCCTCCTCAGTGCAGCACTCCGTGAAGAATGGGCTGCCATTCCCCAAGAAACCTTTCAGCACCTGATTGAAGGAATGCCTCCGAGAGTGGAAGCTCTCATCAAGGCTAAGGGTGGGCCAACACCATATTGAATTCCAGCATTAACGATGGAGGGCGCCACGAACTTGTAAGTCACTTTCAGCCAGGTGTCCGTATACTTTTGATCACATAGTGTACGTGTGAAGAGGCAACACGCAGAATTACGGTTTGCGGGGTTCGTGGTGCTCGGTTCCTATTTGAGCTAGGAACATGGCGTCAAAGTTTTTGGTTCAGCTCGAACCAGCGGCTATCTGTATAGGCATTCGTATATTTACATTACTATAGCTGTGTTACAGTATATTAAGCAAGGGTTGAACCACGAACCGGAGCTGGCGCCCAGGCAAATTGTGCAAATCGATAAATTTCTTTTGCAAACGATTTTAGTTGGGCTGAAATTAATGATCACCTAATGGAACCGTTTGCATGTCCACCATCTGATCTTAGTTGCAAAAACAATCACCCATAAATAACTATGAACTGCAGATTTATGGTTCAGATTTGACCCGTTGGTGTGGTGGACCTTGGTCTAAGATAAGTTTTAACCCTTTGAAAAAGTCTTTCTTCGTTACGATTTTACGTACAAAAAACACATTTTTCCGGGGCGTCTTTGAAGCACGCCTCTTCTGTACCCTAAATTTGTACGAATAGGTTCAAACTTGGCACGAAGGCAGGTACATGGATAAAGTCATAACGAATTATTTTATCCAATAATATTTGTCCCTTGTCGAGAATCGATTATTTAAAGTCGAGCAAAATGTAGAATGTAAATTTAGTTCTTACATGAAATGAATGCGCGGAAACGGTTTAAAGTGAATGGATTCTTACGATAAAATTAAAAAGTTGCTTTAAAAAAATATTTTTGTGAGCTTTTTTACTGGCGCCACTTATATGTTTCTAACTTACGCCCAAATTTTGTAAGAAGGAGACAAATGCATGTAATTAATGGTCGTTCTGTTGGTTTGTGAAAACATAATCTGTTGCCACGACATAAGCAACATACTTAGCATGACAGTACAATGAAAAAATGCCTATACGGATCATTCGACGCCAGAATCAACAAAAACCTACATCGTTTGCCAAGTTGTGGCGATCTACTGGTAAAATTATAATAGAGTAAATGTTGGGAACCATGGTGAAAAAAGCCTCTGCGGAATCAGAATTCTGGGTATTACTGAAAGCACAAAAACAAGGCGAGTATGCCCTGGGAAAATTTAGGGATGTGAAAGAAGGAATCAAAACATCGTTACATGTATGCGTTTTTCTACAAGTTAATGCTAATTCCCCAGCGCATCTTGCAATTCACAGGCTGAAGTCCCTGATCCTATGACTGAAATCCACTAGATACGTCACCCATGGTGAACAATATATAATATCATATGGCTGAACAGCATAGATGTAACAGCTAAAAAAGTTTTTCTGGGCGGATAACATTTCTAGGGGTGGATTTGTTCCTGCGGTGGGGGGGGGGGGGGGGGGGAGCTAAATCAATTTTACTCGAAAGCTGTTTTGATTTAAATGTCTTTGTACCTACCAAAAAAATAGAAGAGCTACTTCCCTTCTATTACATCCCTAACTCTGCTCAGAATATATCCGCCTTTTTTGCGCTGTGATAGGAGCAGTTTTCATTCTGGTAACAGGTTAGTCTGGACGAGAAATGGCTGCCACAAGTCGCCTTTTGTGATGATAGAATTTTTGTTTTCCCAATACTGATTTTAATCGCCTAACGACTCGTCATTAGACAGTCCACATCTCTTAGTGACTCTAGCTCTGGGGATTCTTGTATGGCTATGTAAAGACAGAAAAAGATCGAAACAAATATATACTCAACGGAGCGAGGTGTCTTCAATTAGTTACATCATAAGGTCGATTTGATGCTGTTACTTTCACTTCTTTGATTTGACAGCATTACTCTTGGTGCACATATCACTTCGGAGAACACTGATTATGCCTTCCAGTGGTGTTAATTACACACCACTACACATGCTTTGCAACAGATAACAGCTTCCTCGTGCTTTACAGGATGTAAACAAACCCAGAGTGTGGCTGGCTCTGAGCACTATGGTACTTAACATCTATGGTCATCAGTCCCCTAGAACTTAGAATTACTTAAACCTAACTAACCTAAGGACATCACACAACACCCAGTCATCACGAGGCAGAGAAAATCCCGGACCCCGTCGGGAATCGAACCCGGGAACCCGGGCGCGGGAAGCGAGAACGCTACCGCGCGACCACGAGCTGCGGACCCCAGAGTGTGACTTAAGCTGATATTCAAATATCTTGCGCTAGATTAGAGGCTTTTTTGTGCTGAACTTTCTCACTTTTGAAAGTTACACATTGATCGTGAATGATAATACATTACATTAGTTGTTAAAAAATAGTCACACGCTATTTACAAAATAAGACCATATTTCGGAATGACATTCCTTCTGTATTGAAGTGACGTGCCGCACGGCTGTTCTTGTTTATTACATATTAAAGTAAAGTCGTATGTCGTGAACGGCTGGGAGATCCCGAAGGCCAGGATCAGACGCCTACATCGAAAGGTTCTCGCTATCTCCCGCTCCCACAGGCACCTTTCCTTTGCGTAGCGTGATAGCTGCTTATGGAAGTGTATCTCTTAAGTGTAGATGGTGTGTGTGTGTGTGTGTGTGTGTGTGTGTGTGTGCGGTGTAGTGTCATGTTCGTGTTGGAGAAGATGAGAGAAGGAAGAGCGTGAAACCCAATGCCGGCACATAAACCTACTCCTCACGAACAGTGTCGCATGCCCTCACTTCACCAGACACTGAGGACAAATCTGGAAACGAAACCAGGGCATAGGTGCAAAAGCTGGTGATCAGGTACTACACAGTATCGCCACTCCTATCCCTTCTGTCGTACAGGCAAAAGGAAAATCGCCAGCTCGCAGGTTCGAATCCTGCCTCGGGCATGGATGTGTGTGTTGTCCTTAGGTTAGTTAGGTTTAAGTAGTTCTACGTTCTAGGGGACTTATGACCTCAGCAGTTGAGTCCCATAGTGCTCAGAGCCATTTGAACCATTTTTTTTGAAAATCGCCAGCAGCACGTGGTGTACCCGAAGATGACGCATGCAAGTACTGGCCAAGCCCGACGGTGCCTAACTTCCGTATGTGGCGGGAACCGGTGTATCCGCCTCGTCACAGCCGTCCATTTAATACATATATGAACTAGGCATCAAAGCTTAGCATGCTGATGGCTCCACTTAGTGAAAATACTTTATTACCTGTACTCCTGGAAGATAGAGTGTATGTGAGAGATAGTAAATAGGTGTATGGCTGGAAGAGGTATTAACGGGGTGGTGTTGTGGAGACATCTGTGTGATTAAGGTAACTGGATGGCATAATCAATGTTATCCAAAACGATCTGTGCATCAGGAGTAATCCGGGAAGTCATGCCATCAAGTCTACCTTATGATGTAAATAATACCGTATATATCGCAACAATCAATGCTTACTTGTTTCGATGTTTTTCTATTCTGCCACAGCTACAGAATGATCTCCAAAATGCTGTAAACAGTCGCAAAGAACTGTGTGCTATCTGACGAAGAGTCGCTAGGCGATTTGAAAGCGGTAATGGGAAAGTAAATTTCAATCATCAAAAAGAATATTAGTTTCAGTTATTTCTGGAAACAGTTCCTTCATGTAGTTTTGTTGTTGCCGTTGTTGTTGTTCTTCTTCTTATTATTATTATTCTCTCATTTAATCGGCTATTAAAGCCGTTGTTGCGTCCTCTTCCAGTCATGTTACTCTCTCCCACAATTACTTTTTCGTCTCAGTAGTCGTCCAACCTCCGGTCGATACCATTTTTTTTTTTTTTTTGTGAGCCCATGTAGTAAACTGTTTTACTCCAAATGCTGTATGCTATTACGTTGTGATCCTAGCCATGTTTCGACATTGTCTTTCTTGCCTCTTCTCGTGTAACATACTGTTGTCTTCAAAAATCTAATTTTTGCTGTCTGGGACCTTCTTTCCTTCCCTTTCACTGTAACTCATCCTTCTCTCACATATCGTATACTGTAAATAGTTATGGTTGTATACAATTTCGTGAGGATTTCTCTCCTTACGTTACTTTAAAAATTACTGTATAATATGTCACTCACAAAACTCATTTTTTCTTTCTTTATATGTCTTGACACCCGCAATTATTAGGCATAGTCTAGGAAGCTAAATGGACTTATCTTCTTTGTTTACATGCAGCGCTTACTTATACGCCTAACACGTTTTGTTGCACTAAATTCCTTGGTTATTACCGGCTTAACATAACTTTATATTATCCTCTTGGTTCCTATTTTTTAATATAGTTTATATTGGGGAACCTTATAGCTCTGTACTTTTTCTAGTGCTTATTTTAAAAAGGAAGAAAGATCAGTTCACTACTCTGAACACTCGTGGCTCTTCTCTTGAAGCTCAACACTTATTAATCAAGTTTTAAGCCCTTCTCAGTTCCAGTGATACATTTTAATTAATTTCTGGAGATTTACAGTTTTTTTTCGCTAATTGCTTCATCTCTATTCAGTCTAGCGTCATTTTCTTTTCTTTTTTACTTACTATGGTCTTGCATACCGCTGTCTTCTTTTTTAAATTTATTTCACAAACAGAACAGTCTTACAATTTGTTTCACGTCGCCCTGCATCTCATCCTTCTGGGTGTGTCTACGACTCCCAATACGTTAGATGATGTATTTTACGTATTTCTACTATTCTTTGTCTTTGTTACATTTCCTCTCTGTTGCTCGTGCCAACGTCAAGCTGATGTAGTATATCTCGCAATAACCTGTTTCTGATTTCGCCTATATTAGACTGCTGTTTGTGCAGTCACGATTGTTCATGATACAGCTGATGAACAATTCTATCCGTCTGAATATTAAGACGAAATGTTTAGAAACGCATAATATACGTTACTAAAAATTCCTTATGACGTAGATAATTATTTTGCTCTCTAAAACAAAAGAAACGACGCACCACGAAGGAGTTATCCTGACTGGTTTGAAATCGGTAAATGTGATGTACATGTCCAGACAAACAAAAGGCTACAATTTCAGAGAAACTGCATGATTTATTTAAGAGAAAGAGCTTCAGAAATTCAGCAAGTCAACAATGTGTTGGGCGGCCGTTGTGGCCGAGTGGTTCTAGGCGTTTCAGTCCGGAACCGCGCTGCTGCTACGGTCGCAGGTTCGAATCCTGCCTCGGGCATGGATGTGTGTGATGTCCTTAGGTTAGTTAGGTGCAGGTAGTTCTAAGTCTAGGGGACTGATGACCTCAGATGTTAAGTCCCATAGTGCTTAGAGCCATTTGAACTAATAACACGTTGGTCCAAGCTGAATCTTATGCGAGCAATTATTCTGCTTGTCACTGGATGACAGATTCGTTGGATGTCCTTTTGAGGCATAGCGTGCCAATTGGCGCGTTAGGTTGTATAAATCCCAAGCTTGTTGGAGGGCCGTGCCTCTAATGCTCCAAACGTTCTCAACTGGGGAGACATTCGGAGACATTGGCGGCGAAGGTAGGTTCTGACAGGTTCGGAGATAAGCAGTGAAAACTCTCGCTCTGAACAGGCGGGCACTATCCAGCTGCGTTTTAAGCCCAAGATGGCGTGCCATGAAGAGCAACAAAGTTGGGCACAGAATACCGACGACGTACCGCTGTGCTGTAAAGATGTCGCGGACGACAATCAAAGCACTCCTGCAATGAAACTGAATGTCACCCCAGACCATCACTCCTGGTCGTCGGGCTGTATTGGCGGGCGACAATCAGATTGGTAATCCTCCGTTTTCTGGGGCGTCTCCAGACACGTCTTCGCTGGTCATCTGGGATCAACTCGAAGCGGGACCCATCATTGCAGACAATTCTACTCCAGTCATTGATATTCCATGTCGAAAGTGCTCGATATCAATGTTGGTGTATGGAGGTCAATGGTAGCTAGTGCAAGTGGCGCTGTGCACTCAGCCCCCTTTCTGTGAGCCGCTTATTCATGTTCCTTGAAGCACCAGCTACACGTCAGATCGTTGATGATGATGAATCCGGGTCTCTGAGTGCCTCTCTGACGAATGGCAAATGGTTCAAATGGCTCTGAGCTCTATGGGACTCAACTACTGAGGTCATAAGTCCCCTAGAACTTAGAACTACTTAAACCTAACTAACCTAAGGACATCACACACATCCATGCCCGAGGCAGGATTCGAACCTGCGACCGTAGCGGTCGCGCGGTTCCGGACTGCAGCGCCAGAACCGCACGGCCACCGCGGCCGGCCCTCTGACAAATACTCGGTCCCCTGTTCTGTCTTCTAAAAAAATGGTTCAAATGGCTCTGAGCACTATGGGACTCAACATCTTAGGTCATAAGTCCCCTAGAACTTAGAACTACTTAAACCTAACTAACCTAAGGACATCACACACATCCATGCCCGAGGCAGCATTCGAACCTGCGACCGTAGCAGCCCCGCGGTTCCGGACTGCAGCGCCAGAACCGCACGGCCACCGCGGCCGGCGTTCTGTCTTCTCTCTAGGTCCTTCCTGACGCGGTGTTTGGACATGATTCACCCATTCCTGCCAACAATATCGAATAGTGGCATCGCTCCTATTGAAATGTCGAGTGATTCGCTGATTACTCCAAACGGCATTTTTTAGCCCACCTACAAGTCCTCTCTCAAATGCTGACATCCACGTATATTATCACGTGCCTACATGGAGGCATTCAGGGAAACCGCAAAGAATTTATGCCCTGGAATCGACATGCCCCTCGTTTACTATCCCTGCCGGCTACGCGGTGAAGCTGCGCTGTAGCGTCACACATTCATCCATCGGCTGCGAATGTATCATTCAAATGCTTGGTACTATATCATTAATGTTATCAACTTCATAATAAGTGTTAGAAGCGATCTCCATATGGTGCGATGGTGCATCACACAATGAATTAATTGTCTCGTCGTCAAGTACCCCAGCCTATCCGTAAACAATGGCATGCAATTCATTGACACATTGTTAACTGTCACCGATTAAGGTAATTGTTCATTATTCTCAAAGCCTTGCAGGTGATAACGGAAACAAAAAGTCCAAGAAATTTAAGACAAGTTATAGAACGGACCATGCCGACGGCCTTGCCGCAGTAGTAACACCGGCTCCCGTCATATCACCGAACTTAAGCGCTGTCGGTCACCGTCCGTGTATGCTGAGTGCTGTTGGCATGTGAGGTGCACTCAGCCCTTGTGAGGCCAATTGAGGAGCTACTTCAGTGAGAAGTAGTGGCACAGGCACGAAAACTGACAACGACCGGGAGAGCGCTTTGCTGACCACATGCCCCTCCGTATCCGCATCCTGTGACGCGTAAGGGCTTAGGATGCCATGGCGGCCGGTCGGTATCGTTGGGCCTTCAAGGCCTGTTCGGACGGTGTTTGTTTGTTTTCTAGAACGGAACATACAGCAGGGTCTCCGCGACCTATTCACCTTCCACTAGTTACCCTTTAGCAAATTCTTGCTGCTTCTCGAATGTTTCCATTGGCTTGACGAATATCAATAACTTTGTTTGCCGGCCGAAGTGGCCGTGAGGTTCTAGGCGCTGCAGTCTGGAACCGCGAGACCGCTACGGTCGCAGGTTCGAATCCTGCCTCGGGCATGGATGTGTGTCATGTCCTTAGGTTAGTTAGTTTTAACTAGTTCTAAGTTCTAGGGGACTAATGACCTCAGAAGTTGAGTCCCATGTGCTCAGAGCCATTTGAACCATTTTTTTTTAACTTTGTTTGTTCCTGATATTAACTGCCGACTATGATGTACGTAAGTCTCCAGGTTTTCTTAGCCGTAGAATGTTAGTAGTTACACTACCAACGTTCCAGGGAGCTTGGTAGTTAATTTAAGCTATCCATCCACCTGTGGGCGAGTTCACAACGGAAAAAAACTGTTAGGCGGCACACAGGGGCTCTGTTGTACACTGTTGCATTATGCCCATACGTAAGCGTCTAAATTTCATCAAACTGCCTTAGGAACTAGTCATACTTGTGTACAACATCTACACTGAATCGCCAAAGAAACTGGTATAGGTACGCGTATTCAAATACAGAGATTTGTAAACAAGCAAAATACGGCGTTGCGGTCGGCCTGTTTAAGACAACAGGTCTGGCGCAGTTATTAGATTGGTTGCTGTTGCTACACTGGCAGGTTATCAAGATTTAACTGAGTTTGAAAGTGGTGTTATTGTCGGCGCAAGAGCAATGGGACACAGTATCTCCAAGGTAGCCATGAAGTGGGGATTTTCCCGTACGACCATTTCACAACTCTACCGCGAATATTAGGAATCGTAAAAAATCATAGCTGCGGACAAAGATCCTACAAGAACGGGACCAACGACGGCTGAAGACAATCGTTCAAGGTGACAGGAACCATTCAACGAAACATCATCGATATGGGCATTCGGAGCCGAGGGCCCACTCATGTACCCTTGATGACTGCACGACAGAAAGCTTTAAGCCTCGCCTAGACCCGTCAACACCGGCATTGGACGGTTGACGACTGGAATCGTGTTGCCTGGTCGGACGAGTCTCGTTTCACATTGTATCGAGTGGATGGGCGTGTTCAAGTATGAAGACAACCTCATCAATCTATGGACACTGCATGTCAGCAGGGGACTGTTCAAGCTGGTGGAAGCTCTGTAATGATGTGAGGCGTGTGCAGTTGGAGTGATATGGGACCCCTGATAACGTCTACATACGACTCTGACAGGCGACACGTACGTAAGAACCCTGTCTGACCACCTGCATCCACTCATGTCCAATGTGCATTCCGACGGACCTTGGCAATGCCAGCAGGACAATGTGACACACCACACGTCCAGAATTGCTACAGAGTAGCTCCAGGAACACTACTCTGAGTTTAAACACTTCCTCTGACCACCAAACTCCCCAGACATCAACATTATTCAGTATATCTGGGATGCCTTGCAATGTGCTGTTCACAAGAGATCTCCAACACTCGTACTCTTGCGGATTTATGGATAGCCCCGCAGAATTCAAGGTGTCAGTTCCCCCCAGCACTGCTTTAGACATTAGTCGAGTCCATGCAACGTTGTGTAGTGGAACTTTTGCGTGCTTGTTGGGGCCCTACATGATATTAGACTGGTGTACCAGTTTCTTAGGCTCTTCAGTGTAGATTGTATCCATGTAAAATATGTAAAATGTATTATATTAAAGGAAAGGTTTTTCTTTTTTTTAAAAAAAAGAAAAGAAAATAAGGTAGATTAGATACGTTTATTTTAACATATAAGCCATTTTTAGTCAAGAGAGCCCTTCGTTATTCCCGGGGGCACGACTTGTAGACTCTATAACATTAAACGTATTTAAACATGCTGTCAGTTACTTAATAGGTAAAGAAACAAACGAAGTTCATCAGTTTAATGTTGCAGAAAAGTAATTAGAGATCTAACAATTTTTCTTTGGAAAATAAAATAAGAAAACCACAGCTCATGCAATGTTCATAATTTTCGATAAAGTTCACTAGTGCTTCCAGCCTCGATAAGTGGCTTTTGAATCCACTAGCTTTCGGCTGAGTATTCGATGGCCATTTTCAAGTAGTGACTGTCTTTTGATTGCTGCAAATTTATATAACCGCTCTGCCTTCTGAGATGTCACTGACGCTTGTACCAGCACCATATAAGGTAATGTTTTCGTTGCACGTTCCCATCAAGGAGTCTATAGATCTGCCGTCGCAATTGTTTGACGACACTGTTGTGAATTTAATCAAACATTTTCTCGCGTCTTCATAGAATTTGATTGATGAACAATGTTTCAACCAGACGTGCGGCGTCGGGATGGGGAACCCATTAGCTCCAGTTATACATCACCTGTGTGTAGAGTACTTTGAGGATACTGGCCTGGGCACAGGTCCTGCAAAGCCTAGCTGCCCTTATTGTTGTGTCAGCGATACATTAATTGTCTGGTGTCATGGACGTGAAAAAGTGGGAGAATTCTTGGGCCACATCAACAATATCCATGACAACATCAAGTCACGATGCAGGCAGAAACAGACGGTGCCTTGCCGTTCCTTGACGCCCTTGTCTGCCGTTAGGAAAATTAGTGCCTCAGCCACAGTGTTTAACGGATACCCACCCACACGGACCGACGTCTGCGCGATAACAGCTATCACAATCCGTCGCAGAAACATTCTGTTCTGAGGACCTTGGTGCATCGAGCCGAAGTCGTCTCAGGCGCTTGCGACCTGACCCATTTAAGGGAAGTATTCATGGGATACGGGTACAACAATTGCCAGATTTCGGAAGCCGTCATTCCTAAAATACGTAAGCAGAAGGACCCCGAGGAGAACACGAAGAAGCTTGCGTTTTCGCCGTTCTGTGGCTCAGTAATAGCAAAGATAGGCGGCTCCTAACGAGGCATAAAATCGACTCCGACTTCAGGGCTCCAACGAAAATTGGACCACTTATGAGGCCTGCGAAAGACGATATAGGCCTCAGAACGGCAAGAGTATATAAAATACCAAGTGGGTGGGGTTGTTTCATGTCTTAGAGAATTTGCGTACTATCGAAAAGCGCTATGTAGAACACAAGAGATGTTTTCGCCTTCGGTATCCTGAGACATTAGAGGTAGCAGAGCATGGCCTAGAAAGCGGAGATTGCACTGCGTTCGACGAGATATCTGTTTTACACACACTAATAGTTTCTGGGATAGCATCTTAAAAGAAGCTCATAGAGATAAAAAATTGTGACATCACCCTCAACAAAGAAGGTCGCCCGCAGCTAAACACGGCTTGGGTCTCGGCCATCGGAAGGATGAAGCGGATGCGGCGGGAGCGCAATGAAGACATTGCCTTATATGGCGCCGTAGCGAGCACCAGTAGTGTCATCGAAGGCAGCGCGGCTTTATAAGGTTGGTAGCAGCAACCAAAAGACAGTCGCCACTTGACAATGGGCGAGGAGCAATCAGCCGAAAGTTAGAGGATTTGGAACCACTTGATGCGGCTCGAAGATCGAGAGAATTTTATGAGTATATATAGCCGCGAAACCGTGCATTCGCCTACTTCTAGTTTTTATATGTAATATAACTTTTTTTGAACCATATACGTTTTGTTTCTTATTCTCCTAGATCCAAAACGTATTTTGGCATGTCGCTATTCATCTCAAAGTTCTATACATAGAATGAAGAATAGGATTAACACTGCTGTTTCTGTTCATCTCCCTTTGTGGGGTGAACAGATTAGCAAAGCTTTTATTTTTTTATGTCATAAAAGCATGAGCTAGATCCCAAATTTTATTATAAGTTTAAAGTTAGACACGAGACCTTTGATCCTATATAATTTTGATTTTCATATTTCTTTTTCAAATTATCATTTTTTTTTTTGGCGTTAAAAACTATTTCTGTTCCTATTAATTTTCGGTACTGGCTGCATAAGCAAAATCCTTTGCAAAAATGCTCTAAAGGTCACATTTTTCAGTCGGTGCAATAAAAAAGACGTATTTCGGCGTAAAACCGACGCGATTGACCATCTCTATAGTGCGGGAGTCTATGAACTCATGTGAAGCTGTAGCAAAGAGTATGTAGACGAAAACGGGAGGACTATTAAAGCACTGATCGGAGCAAAATGCCTCACACGTTACGGACAACTTGTAAAATTTTTGGTAGCTGACCATCAGGAGCACGTATATTTCAACAACGTGTGAATGCTTTCCAAAGAACGTAACGTTTATGAAAGGAAAGTCAGAGATGCGCTCAGGTCTCTGGGAACGAAGAAGTTTCAATAGAGGTGACGGCTACACATGTTTAAGGATTTCTTACCACCTTTAATTACTTGACAAAAATCAACAGTATTCGCGACAGACTTCCTTTTACAACTGCAGTCAGGAAACGAGGCACTACCACAGAGACTGTGGTGAGAAGTATCCTACAGATTGACAAACTGGGACCGTGACTCACAGACGGGAGACGGTCGTGAAGGTCGAGAGCTCCAACCGAGGACAATCGTTGGGTCATCGGGCTAAACTGACTCATTTCAGACGCGCCGTAGAAGGATCGCGACCGATTGACTTCCGTCAGCTGGCCAACTATCCTTTAGATACACTTTAAGGCAGGACTCAGATACTGGCGTCCAACAAGGAAGAAAAGCTCTTGTAAAGAAACGCAAACCGTGTCGCCGTTGTTTGCTGAATCGTACGTTTTATACTGCTGTTTGAGTGCTGTTGCCGCAAGGAAGTACAAATGATGTGGATTATTTCGATGTCTGTGGCCGGCGGGTATTTTCACCAGCCGCAGTTCACGCATCAAAGTTCGCGCCTATACAGCTTCTCGCTACGATTACCGCTGTAACAGTCTGAATTGACTGATGTATTAACTCTTATTTGAAGAGTTATTTACTTCTTATTTCTTCTAGAAAAGGATGCACCGTCAAGCTCCGTGATAAAGTGGTATAATACATTCATAAATAATGCCACCGTGTTTGCCGAAGTTTGCAAGCTACACTGTATCTAGGTATCACTTTCAAGGGAAGCAATTTAGAAACGAAATAAACATCCTCCTTTTCCAGAAGATATATTGTAAAATTTTTTACGCCTGGTGACGTCAACACGTTGCAGGTATCACGAGCTTATACGCGTCACGTTAGGCGCATACCCACATGCTCATAGAGTGCAGTGTCGTGGAGCGTTTAGTTTGCCAGAAGGGGAACGGACGAGTAATCCGAACACTAACTTAACGGTACTACGAGGGCTATTCCGAAAGTAAGGTCCGATCGGTCACGAAATGGAAACGACTATGAAAATCCGATAAAGCTTTGCACAGATGTGTTGGGTAGTGTCTCTAGTATAACCCCAGTTAGCATCACGTCGCTCTTCTCATTTCTGAGCTCGCAGTGAGTGCGTAAAGATGTCTAGAAAATAGTGTCTGCCGCCAAGTACGGGGGCCTGGTGAGAAATTTCCCCTGAAGCTATGCAGCTAACATTACATAACTGTCGTGCTGTTTCGTCTTCAAGACAATTCTCAGCCGCATTCTGCAGGGGCAATGAAGATGCTCCTGCATCGTTTTCAAATGGAAATGTGAGAGTACCCACAATACAGCCCGTAATTGTCTCCCTCTGAGTTTCAGCTCTGGTCACATGAACCGCTGGTTATGAAGACAACATTTCGGCACAAGACAACGAGCCGTAGGCCAGCGTAGAGAATTGGCGGAGAGCACTGGCGGCTGCCTTCTATAGCGAGGGTATGGGAAAGTTGGTACAACGCTACGATACACGTCTAAGTCGGGTCGGCGACTATGGAGATAAGTAGCTGCAATGTGTATCTAACTGTTGCAAATAAAACATTTTTGATTTTTACCGTGGTTTCCATTTCGCGACCTATCGGACCTTACTTTCGGAATAGCCCTCGTATGTCAACACCTTCCACCGTCGGCGAACAGCCCCACATGTTTAGAGGAAGGATGTCACAGTACAATTACATTTCTAACGTACGCAGGGTGGTTATATACCGAAGCCCCAAAGAAACTGATATAAGAATGCGTATTCAAATACAGAGATATTTAAACATACACCGAAGCCCCAAAAAGTGGTACTGGCATACGTATTCAAATACAGGGATAGGTAAACAGGCAGAATACGGCACTGCAGTCCGCAACACCTATATAAGACAAAAAGTGTCTGGCGGAGTTGGTAGATCAGTTACTGCTGCTATAATGGCAGGTTATCAAGATTTAAGTGATTTTGAACGTGGAGTCATAGTCGGCGGCCAAAAGAAGGGACACAGCATGTCCGAGGTAGCGATGAAGTGGGGATTACCCCGTACGACTATTTCACGAGTATACCGTGAATATCGGGAATCCGGTAAAACATCAAATATCCGACAACTTTGCGGGCGGAAAAAGAACCTGCTAGAACGGGACCAATGACAACTGAAGACAATCGTTCAACGAAACGGAAGTGCAACACTTCCGAAAATTGCTGCAGATTTCAGTGCTGGGCCATCAACAACAGTCAGCGTGGAACCATTCAACGAAACATCATCGATATGGGCATTCGGAGCCGAGGGCCCTCTTGTGTACCCTTCATGACTGCAAGACGTAAACCTTTACTCCTCCCCTGGCCCCGACAACCCCAACATTGCATTGTTGATGACTGCTGGAAACATGTTGCCTGGCCGGACGACTCTCGTTTCAAATTGTATCGAGCGGATGGACGTGTACGGATGTGGAGAGGGACTATTAAAGCTGGTGGAGGCTCTGTAATGGTGTGGGGCGTGTGCAGTTGGGGTGATATGGGGCCTCTCTTACGCCTAGATACGACTGTGACAGGTGACACGTACGTAAGGATCCTGTCTGTTCACCTTCATCCATTCATGTCTAGTGTGCATTCCGACGGACTTATGCAATTCTAGCAGGACAATGGGGCACCCCACACGTCCAGATTTGCTACAGAATGGCTCCAGGGTTTAAACACTTCCGCTCGCTATCAAACTACCCAGACATGAACATTATTGAGCATGTTGGAATGCTTAGCAACGTACTGTTCAGAAGAGATCTCCATCCCGTCGTAGCTTACGGATTTATGGACAGCCCTGCAGGATTCATGGTGTCAATGCCTCCAGCATTACTCCAGACATTATTCGATCCATGCCACGTCGTGTTGCGGCTCTTCTGCGTGCTCGCGGGGCCCCTACACTACGTTAGGCAGTTGTACCACTTTCTATGGCTTTTCAGTGTAAATACACAGAGCAAAAAAAGTTTTGCATCACATCGGTTCCGAGAGTTCCGGAACCTGTACAGAAAATAGTAACAGAGATCAGCATAAACATCATTTCCGCCCTTTTTATTGATCATGAAAACTACACATGGCATGTTGTACCACCATACAGCGAAACTTTGAGAGGTGGTGGTCCAGATTGCTGTATACAGTAGCACGCCCTCTTGCATTGATGCATGCCTCAACGGTGATTCGGCGTAGATCCCTCAGAGTGGTTGCTGGGTCACGTCGCCCATAAACAGCCCTTTTCAATCTATCCCCGGCATGTTAGATGGGGTTCATGTCTGGAGAACATGCTGGCTACCCTAGTCGAGCGATGTTCTTATCCTGAAGGAAGTCATTCACGGATAATTGCATCCACACTTCCTTTGCTTACTGGCAGATGCAGCGCCAACTGCCGAGCCGTAATGCGTCTGTCCTCTAGAATGACATCAGCTCGCTGCAACATGTCAGGTGGGACAGCCATGGTTGGTCTCCCCGACCGTGGAGCCCCGCCGAACCGCCTTCTGATTACCTCACTCTCGGTGCCCAGCGACTAACTGTACTTCTGTCGACAGCAGATGCTCCATAGATCTTCCACAGGCGTTTGTAAATATTCCCCACAGTTTCTTTCTCTGCAGGGAGAAACTCGATGACAGCACGTTGCTAGTAACGTACATCTCCTACAGATGCCATTTGTAACTGACCTGCAGCCACGCTCTCTGTCAGAAGTGTTGGAAACTTGGCGCGCTCGCTCAGGAGACTTCAAATAATACATACGTATCGTTTCGCATTCGTAGCATTGTTTTCGGCCGAGAAAAAAAAATGCCGTGCATTACTTTCTGGGCAACCCTTTTACATTTCATTTACGAGGTAAATATAACTATTTGTGCTCTAACGGTAGATACTGATGGTCAGACGTTACTTGAGTGTTGCAAGTGTGATTGAACAGCAGAAATAATACAGCTAGGCTTTGAAATTTCTGGCACATAAGCTACTCGTATAGTAACGTGCTTTCCTGTTTTCACGAGGTTGATTGTGGTGAGTCCACAAACCATCGGAATGCTTAATTTTCGGTGCCCATCCTCGAACCCTGCCATCATGGTGACTGATTACGGCGTGTGTGTTCTATCCACCCGCCGTAACTCTCGCGCTGTCCGCTACGCGGCTACGGGCGGAATGCATACCACAACCATTGCAGTAAGGTAAAATGTCCATGAAGTGATAGTAACAGGCCAACCTATCATAGATATTCACCGAAATCAAGGACCCCAATGGTGAGAGGCAACGTGACTCGCCGAAATCAAGCATTTAGATGGGGACAGAAAACGGCTAACCATACTGGACCATGCAATCAAATATGCAACACTAAAGCAAATTTCTAAAATTAATATCAATCGTTAGAACACAAAGGTTTACATTTACATCGTAAATTAAATGTAGAATCAAATCTGTCAGTTCTTAATGGCAAAAACAGGCACACTTGATATTTGCCGATTACAGCGCCATCTACCACGAATGGAAAACAATTGTTCGAGTAAATCGCACGTATTTTTTGGCGTAGAGTGTAATATGCAATAAAAATGGGGGATTCACATTTGAAATTGGAGGGTTGGCCCCGCCCGCGCAGGAGGGGTGGTTAGAAAACGTCCAGTTGTAGCGCAGACGTATGTCCCTTTTACTGATACTAACTTCTCACGTACAATATTTTTTTCGTACGATGCGTCGTTTTCGAAAGATTTACTTGTCTCAAGTTATAATAAGCACCCTACATACTCATAACACATTCAGCTAAGAGTAGGAGAGGTAACGTACCATTGTTAGTTCATGAACACCCATGTAAATGAGCGACGTCTTTCAGGTTAGAGATAGTGATACGGGGTGTTTGTGTAAATCTTTTTTGTGTATCTTGGTATTTATCAGTAGAGTATGCCGAGGAAGACCAACGGCCTTGCCGGCCGCGGTGGTCTCGCGGTTCTAGGCGCTCAGTCCGGAACCGCGCGACTGCTACGGTCGCAGGTTCGAATCCTGCCTCGGGCATGGATGTGTGTGAAGTCCTTAGGTTAGTTAGGTTTAAGTAGTTCTAAGTTCGAGGGGACTGATGACCTCAGAAGTTAAGTCGCATAGTGCTCAGAGCCATTTGAACCATTTGAACCAACGGCCTTGCCGCAGTGGTAACACCGGTTCCCGTCAGATCACCGAAGTCAAGTCCTGTCGGGCTGGGCTAGCACCTGGATGGGTGACCATCCGGTCTGCCGAACGTTGTTGGCAAGTGGGATGCACTCAGCCCATGTGATGCAAACTGAGGAGCTACTTGACTGAGAAGTAGCGGCTCCGGTCTCGTAAACTGACATACGGCCGGGAGAGCGGTGTACTGACCACATGCCCCTCCATATCCGCATCCAGCGACGCCTGTGGGCTGAGGACGACACGGCGGCCGGTCGGTCCCGTTGGACCTTCCAAGGCCAGTTCGGACGGAGTTTAGTTTTTTTATATGCCGACGAAGTCTACATTCACACTGAAATGCGGCAGTCCATTAACCTTTCATATAATTTTGTGGCTTTATCAAGTTCTGCAGAGTTTCTTTTCTCTACCTGTGTTTCCTCACATCGGGTCCATTACGGAGACGACGATCACGCTGGGAACCGAAATTGAGTATGTTTTATTTTAATTTCTATTACATTTGATATTCAGTGCACCATATACCAGTAACCAAATTTCCTAAACATCGATGATAGGTGGACTGAATGAATGTGGGTGTGTTCTGGCGTAACCGCTAGCGCCGGAACGAAGATGAAGAACGCATGAGAAGAGAAGGCGGTGAAACGACTTCGGCCAGTGGTGCGCTGATTTGGACCGCACCACCTCTACAAGAGGAGAATACAAGCGCCGCTCCTGCCAGCCTCGGCAGCTCAGTATTCGCTTAGTATCGGCTCAGTATTCGGACAGTTGTAGACCGGCACCCGCAGAGCAGTTATTAGTGATCCATATCCATTGCTTGTTTGGACATTGTCTATAGCGAAGAACATTACCGTTTGTATGTCGCCCATCGCTTGCGACACTTGTTATAAATACAAAGTTAAGTAGTGTCAATCTGCTTTGATGAAATAAAACTATAAATGGGATTTTGCTTGAATTGTTGTACAGCATTCCGAGACCGCAGCATCCTTTTAGACACCCTATACGGGATGAGTGGGCAGGACCCCACAGGGTGTAATTTAAATCGCACGGAACTAGGTGAAATGAGGTGGACTTTCTTGGTTCAGCCTCGCAGTGGAGACCCGAGAACAGCAGTTGAGTTCAGTTATGAAAATTAGCTTGAGGCGCCACTGAGGCGGGATGTTTCTGCGGCAACTTTCTCAACTGACGGCCTAGCGATTACTTATTTCAGATCCACGTGCAACTGACGCCTTTGTTCAAATTTTAGACGTTGAACCGATGGAATATTTTGGAATATAGGCAAGAGGTGTTGCTTCACCAGTCTTCTAGTTGGTGGAGACGCTTGATACCGCTCAAAAATTCGCCTTATTGATTGGTCAAGCTCGCCTCCTCCAAGCTTTTTTGGTCTCTCGGCACTGAAGCGAGGCAATACTGTGTGGAGTTAGTCAGTCCCCGTTGAGATGCTGCACTGGTGTGGGGTGATTATGATGTATCGCTTCTGTGCGGACGTAGACCGTGATTCTGGTTGAGAGTTAGTTCACATTTCTCTAATAAGGAACTCTGAAATTTTAATGTCATCTGTTAGGAGCACTATGGGGTTTTCATAGGTGACGGTTTTGCTACCATTTCACGAAATTCAGATGGGATCCCAAATACTATGTAGAGTTAGTCAGTCCCAGAAGAGTTGCTTCGCTGGTGTGGGGTAATTATAATGTATCGCTTCTGTGCGGACTTAGACTGTGGTTCTGGTTGGGAGTTAGTTGAGATTTCTCTAATTAGGAACTTTCTGCAATTTTAAAGTCATCTGTTAGAAGCACTATGGGGTTTTCACAGGTGATGGTTTTGGTACCATTTAACGATATTCAGATGAGATCTAAGTTGTTCCTCGTGCTGTCACGGTTCACTTCATCCATCTTGATCCCAACTGAATGTCGTGTTTCTTTCCACTGCAAATCTCAAGCCAGTTTTGACAATTCAACTTTTACTGGAAAACGTTAATACACTCCTGGAAATGGAAAAAAGAACACATTGACACCGGTGTGTCAGACCCACCATACTTGCTCCGGACACTGCGAGAGGGCTGTACAAGCAATGATCACACGCACGGCACAGCGGACACACCAGGAACCGCGGTGTTGGCCGTCGAATGGCGCTAGCTGCGCAGCATTTGTGCACCGCCGCCGTCAGTGTCAGCCAGTTTGCCGTGGCATACGGAGCTCCATCGCAGTCTTTAACACTGGTAGCATGCCGCGACAGCGTGGACGTGAACCGTATGTGCAGTTGACGGACTTTGAGCGAGGGCGTATAGTGGGCATGCGGGAGGCCGGGTGGACGTACCGCCGAATTGCTCAACACGTGGGGCGTGAGGTCTCCACAGTACATCGATGTTGTCGCCAGTGGTCGGCGGAAGGTGCACGTGCCCGTCGACCTGGGACCGGAACGCAGCGACGCACGGATGCACGCCAAGACCGTAGGATCCTACGCAGTGCCGTAGGGGACCGCACCGCCACTTGCCAGCAAATTAGGGACACTGTTGCTCCTGGGGTATCGGCGAGGACCATTCGCAACCGTCTCCATGAAGCTGGGCTACGGTCCCGCACACCGTTAGGCCGTCTTCCGCTCACGCCCCAACATCGTGCAGCCCGCCTCCAGTGGTGTCGCGACAGGCGTGAATGGAGGGACGAATGGAGACGTGTCGTCTTCAGCGATGAGAGTCGCTTCTGCCTTGGTGCCAATGATGGTCGTATGCGTGTTTGGCGCCGTGCAGGTGAGCGCCACAATCAGGACTGCATACGACCGAGGCACACAGGGCCAACACCCGGCATCATGGTGTGGGGAGCGATCTCCTACACTGGCCGTACACCACTGGTGATCGTCGAGGGGACACTGAATAGTGCACGGTACATCCAAACCGTCATCGAACCCATCGTTCTACCATTCCTAGACCGGCAAGGGAACTTGCTGTTCCAACAGGACAATGCACGTCCGCATGTATCCCGTGCCACCCAACGTGCTCTAGAAGGTGTAAGTCAACTACCCTGGCCAGCAAGATCTCCGGATCTGTCCCCCATTGAGCATGTTTGGGACTGGATGAAGCGTCGTCTCACGCGGTCTGCACGTCCAGCACGAACGCTGGTCCAACTGAGGCGCCAGGTGGAAATGGCATGGCAAGCCGTTCCACAGGACTACATCCAGCATCTCTAGGATCGTCTCCATGGGAGAATAGCAGCCTGCATTGCTGCGAAAGGTGGATATACACTGTACTAGTGCCGACATTGTGCATGCTCTGTTGCCTGTGTCTATGTGCCTGTGGTTCTGTCAGTGTGATCATGTGATGTATCTGACCCCAGGAATGTGTCAATAAAGTTTCCCCTTCCTGGGACAATGGATTCACGGTGTTCTTATTTCAATTTCCAGGAGTGTATTATCCTTCGTTATTCTTTGAACGTTTGAGTCTTTACAAGCGAGCACATGAGGTTGGTGAAGCGTTCTGAGCCAGCCTACTTCTTACTGAATAATGATGATTTATACATTTTACCCTTAAGAAACCATAGCGTTAGTATTTTATATATCTTCGATGTTTAATTATGTTCAGGCGTACGTTTCGTTTTGTTGATAAGTGACCTCTAAACGTCAATAATTCGTTAAACTTTCCCCCAATATGCTTCCCAGCACGCTTTCTCTCCTCCTATGATCACTAATGTATTGTGGGCTGTAAGAGAAAGTTTCTAGAAAGGATTTAATGAAGTCCAGTCCATGGTCGGTCGATCAGAGTCCGGTAGTTAGATTTCTGTAGCGTGTTTTGTTTGTGATAGAACCTAGGGCTAAATTCAGTTAATATTTTTAGGTCATCAGATGACTTGGCATTCAGGGGAAGACAGAAGATTTTAACCACTGCTTTGTTCAATAGAAAGCTCGCGGCGATGAAAAGTCCGTGATATACAGCAAAAGAGCGTCCTACGGAAGATCCAGTTCCTAATATTTGAACCTTCTATTTAGACAATAAACAGTGAGCGTCTTTTAACACATATCTTACTATTTACTATTTTCACCGACGTCACTAAATACGAACTATTGTACTATATACTGTCTGTTTCAGATAAAATGTTTTCCGCTGCACCTTACAAATTAATATGTGAAACGAATATTTATTTAAAAAGGTAAACGTAGAAATAATACTGTTTCTTCAGATTTGTGGAAAAGTTTATTTACCAAATGAAATTATATTGTTCCAGATATCTTTTGAAGTTTCAAACATCTACGACGTATGTATGCAGACGGAAGCGACGAATGAAATTTTGTAAGGACAGGTTTCAAACCTGGGTTCCCTGCTAATTAGGCAGATGCGCCAACCACTAAGCCACCCGGACACAGTGGCTTTGCACAACTGCACAGACTACCCTAGCACACCAACCTCCTCAATCCCAATTCCCACTCAGGTCTCAGCTCACTTAGTATCCTCCCTAAACTGAAACAGCGTTGCAGAGGCTCTCCAGCTCTACTCGAATAGCACCGCGGCATCAATGAAACGGCACGAAATTCCATTCCTCGCTCAAGTTTGCAAATATACATCACAGATATTTGAAACTTGAAAAGGTCTCTGGAACCATGTAGTTTCATTTGATTAATGCACTATTCCTGGGTTGCAGACATGATCCCCCGTTTCTTTCAATGCTGAGGTGCTGTTCCACTGGGGGCCGAACCGCACAGTAACCCTGGGTTCGATGTGGGGCAGCGGTGGGGTGGGTGGACTGCTGTGGCCTGTTATGGGGTTGTGAACCACTGATGGCTACGGTGGGACAAGGCCTCTCCGTCGTTTGTAGGTCCCCAGTTTAATACATACATTCTGCTTCATGCTGCTAATATGTGTCAAAATGTCGAGAACATTTCACGACGTACTCACTCACTCACAGCAGAATGAACAGGAAATCATGGCCTGTAACTGAATAGGAGGGTGGAGCACACATTAGCAGAGCTTCTTGCAGAAAGTGTAGGGGGAGGCGGGGCTCAAGCACACTGCCATTACTGGAGTCAGAGGGTCACATTTCTTAGCTTAGAGTCAGGTTACAGAGACACAGTCTTCAAAGAAATTACAACAGAACAGGACCACAATATTTGTAACAGTTTCCAGAAAACTAAAGTTAGTTTCTATCATCAGAACGTAATGGGCCTGAAAATCGAGATAGATTAGCTTCTTCCGTGTCTAGAAGATGTAATAAATGTTGAAGTGATAGATGCTCTGCGCCTCTCTGAACACAATGTAATCAAAGAGACAGAGAACTTCAATATCAAAGATCATTTAGCGTCATTTTCCTGTAGAAAAAGCCCGAATAGCAACATTTGTTGGACATACAAATCCAAAAATACTGAAACAAGCGGTTTTATATAGATCACTACCTCGAAGCAGAATAGTTGTTAATGCAGAATACTTCTCTTGTAATTGTAACAGTCCGTAGCTTCCCTTAAGGATATTTTCAGAAATTTATGAGATATACAGATACATTATCGAGCTATCTGTTCGACAAGAAGCAGTTGCTGGAGATCTCAATACATATTTATTAAAAGATTTTGACAGAAAAACTGAACTGGAATAATTATTTGCCCGTTCCAATACGATTTCAGTAAAGAATTTTCCTACCCACGGGGAGCTAGATAACAGGAACCTGATTAAGGACCTTTTTATAGACATTGCTCAGGGCGTACAAAATTTGAAGTATTCTACCCTGTATATTAACTAAAGAACTGAATATAGAGTATTTCATCAATGTTCAGTGAGAGTACATTTTCAAGGAAACATTTAATAATTCTTTGAACAACATTATTAACAATCTCTTCTGTAGCTTTCTCTCCAAAGGGATTTATTTATAATACTGATATCTTGTAAATGTACCAATTATGCTAGATGAACGTTAAGTGGATGCTCATTCACGTATACAAGGAATAGGAGTGGACCCAAAATTGGATCTTGTGGGAATCCCTTCGTGATTTCTCTCTAGCAACAAGTATTTTCTCTCCTTCCAACATTGTCTGAATTATTCAACACAGCTCTTTGCATTCTGTTTGTGAAGTATGGTTCAAAACATTTGTGTGCGTAAAACTAAACTTTCGCACAGGTAATGACATGTCTACACAATTAACCGCCTTGGATACATCGCATAACATACTAGCCGCCGATATTTTATTATTTAAAGTTAGTAATATGTGGTGACTGAACGTTTAAATAGCATTCTCGGTCAAGGAGCCCTTTTGGAATCAAACTATGATGTACTAAGTAAGTTGTTTCTGCTTCAACGTGAAACTGCTCTAGAGTACGTCACTTCCTCGAATATTTGGAAAAAGAATATTAGTAAGGAAACTAAATGATCATTGTTTAACTGTTTCTTGTCATCTTTCTTGTAAAGGAGTTTAACAATTGAATATTTTAATCTGTCTGGAAAAATTCCCTGTCCCAGTGATGTGGACATTACTTAGTAAGTTGGAACATCTTACCAGATTTCTGCTTGAAGTTCCATCAATACCATATGGAGGATGTTGTGCTAGTTGCTTAAAGTTTTATGCCATGACATTTTTACTATATTATGTGAACCATTTAATTCTCTTTTTGTTACTACACGTGATTTTTAAAAATAGTTCAGCTTGTTAATTATCAGTCGCTACATTATCATTTATTTTATTTGGTATAGCATCTTGGGCGCAGACTGGTTGTCTTTCGTTTTATGATGTCCCATATAGTTTTAATCTCATTACCTGCATTATTAATTTCCGTCAGAATATGCATAATTCTGGACGTTTTAATAATTTTTACTTACAGTACTACAGTATCATTATGTAGAATGCAATTAACGTCAGATTTTGACTTATTCTGACCGTTATATACTTTCCTTCTTCTTTAGTTTCCATGGCTTACTTATTCTTTAATGGACTTTTTGGCCAACTTTCATATGTTGGCCTCTTTCATATGTTGACAAAATTTTACTTTGGAATAAAATGAATTTCACACTAACGTCCCTTTCTGTCTATATCTCATCTCTTTTAAATATTTTCAGTACATTGTGTCTTGTAGCTCTCAAACACTGAACAAGGGTCATTTTTAACATCAAACTAGTTTCGAGCTTTTCTCATTTTCACGAGCCACATATTTTGTATATTGAATATGTTTTGTTGTGCACTATTGTATTAATGTCATCACACTTAAGTGTAGTTCAGACAGTTAATACCCAGCAAGACGTTATTCAAGTGACAACGATATCTTATGTTCAATGGAAAATAAAATTTCTCGTTGGCTTATTTATCGTGGGTGTATTCATAATTTGAACATCTGTCAAAATTACGATAACACTTACGATAAATAAATCATTGTGTCTGAGTGTAATCCAACGAGAACAAATTTTTCATTGTACATAAAACATCATTACCATGTGGATCACATCATGCTGGATAATAATGTGTGAGATACATTTAACTTTAATGATAGTAATAGAACTGTCCGCATCAAATACATCTTACATACAAAATACGCGGCTTGTTAAAATTCGCAAAGCCCGAAACTAGCCAGCCGGAAAAGAAATAGCAGCTTTGATGTTAAAAAATATGTTAAAAAGTTCCGAAAGGATTCCTTGACCGAGAACGCTATTTAAACGTTGACTCGCCATATATTAATAACCTTAAATAAAAATATATCGCCAGATAGTTTGTTTTGCGATGTTTCTAAGGAGATTAACTGTGTAGACCATGTCGTCCCCTAAGCAAAAGTTAAGTTTTAAGCACACAAATATTTTGTATCATATATAACAAAGAGAATGCCAGGAGCTGTGTTGAATAATTCAGACAATGTTGGAAGGAGAGAAAATACATGTTACTGGGGAAATATCTCGAAGGAAGTCCCACAAGATTCAATTTTGGTTCCACTCCTATTCCGAATACGTATATGTGAATGAGCATCCACTTAGCGTTCATCTTGCAGAATTGGTACATTTACAAATGATACCAAAATTACGAATTAATCCCCGTAGAGAGAAAGCAACAGAAGAGATTGTTAATGATGTTGTTCAAAGAATTATTAAACGTTTCTTTGAAAATGTGCTCTCATTGAACATTGGGAAAAATACACTATATTCCGTTCTGCATGACAAATAGTCACACTAACAATTGCTGTCGCAGGTGAAAAGGAGTTAGTATACAGGGTAGAATACTTCAAATTTTTGGGGTTACATACTGAAAAAAACTTAAACTGGAAGAAGCAGATTACTGACTTGCACTAGCATTTAAGTGCAGCTAGTTTTGATCCTCGGTATTTGCTAGTCTTGGAAACGAACGAACCAGTCTCCTGGAGTAGAATGCACGTTTACATTCATAAAACATTATGCGATCTTTTTCTGTGGTAACTCACCACTTAGGAGGAACGTATTGCTTGCACAAAAGCGAGCATCAATCATAATGAGTACCGTACATCCGCAATCATCATATTAGGCGTTTTAAATGCTCCATCACAATACATATATTCGCTAATGAAATTCGTCGTAAGTAATGCATCACAATTTCAGAAGAATACGAAAATAATGATCGTCTTTACCCATTACTGAAACTTTCAGTAGTTCTGAATGGATTTCAGTATGCCGTAACAAAAATGTTTGATCATTTGACCAACAATTTAAAATTTCTGACCGACAGCGAAGCAAGTGTTCAGTGTAACATGAAATTATTTCTCCTGAACTACTAATTCTGTTCCATGGCCGAAATTTTATTTAAAATCCTGTAGTCCGTAGAAACAAAACAACTAAGAAAACAAAAAGCCTGTTTTTAAATGTAGTTGCATGGATAGGACTAAACAATAATACTCTCATTAATGTTAACACTAATTATGTGTACATATCCTGATTAGTTGCCTATCATTTCGATACAAAAAAATCTCTCAAATAATCTACGGAACATGTAACTAACTAACTAGATTTATATAAGCAACGAAGGTACTTCAAGAAACTACACAGCCATCGCGGTCATTCAGACGAATGCAATCAAGCCTAATTGGGCTATAAGGACAAAACCTCTCCCTCATTAGACTAACTAGCTTTTGTTCGTTATCGTAACATTGTGTTGGTAGGATATATTGTAGTTTTTTTTTGGTCAACAGTCTGTTTCTCATTATTCAGTGTTCTACTTGCTAATACGCCTTGAGTTTTGCAACTTGATATGAGTGTATGCTATTTGTGAGTAAAAGAATGAGAGGACAACAACGCATCCGTCACAGAGTGCTCTCGAGAAGTGAAAGCAGCGGAGGCAGCTCGAATCCCTCGAGTCCCTCTCGGAAACCGTATCATTGGATAAAATGTGACAATATATGGCTTCAAGGTATCAAAAGCCCCACCTCGGCCTGAGCAATTCACCATGAAACGGAATACCTTTAGGCCTTGGAGAAAACACTCGAAAACATTAATGATAAATGTCAGTAAAGCCGAAAATTATTAGATGTGATGAAATGTAGCCAATCGACGCGTAACGGGCTGTACAAATATGGCACAGTTATACAGCATACTAAGAGAAACTTACGTGAATTTATGAAGTTGGGCCGTGAGATATCCGATTGGTCGGAGAGGTCCGCTTTCGCTCGTGGCACATGCACAAAACAAGTGCTTTCGCTCGCTTCACGACTCCACTGTTGTTTCCGTCCGGAAATGAAGCTTCTCGCTATTACCCTACATCAAAAATGAGAAGACGTCAGAAAAAAGTAGCCTTTAGACACAATGGACAGGCAAATAAAGTTTCTTTATTACTGAATGGTGCATAAGAAAGCTTATTTAACGATAAATTTATTTTTGAATTGTGTGAACAGCAGCGTTTTTATTCCAACACTTGACAATAAAGAGTTCCTGTTACCAAGTAGTTTTAGCGAATTTCTCATAGGAAACAATAGCTACTGAGGTTGGATTAACCCTTGCGTACGTGATAGAAGTATCTGAGTTACCCAAATCAAGTATTTTCTTCATAATTTGTTTTTGCAAATTATGGACTACATTTCTTGTGTTTACCATTGAAATGTCTATTAAGAAAGAATTTTTTTTACGTTAACGTAGCCCGGAAAAATAAATATTCTGTAGAAATAAGCTGTAGTAGCGTGAATACGTAATTTTATAAGGACTGGTTTGATATGAAGTTTGAAAATGGTGAAGGAGCAATAAGAACATGGTTGTTCTATTCACATGCGAAATGTGCTATGTATTGCTTCCTTGAAAGCTTTTTAGAGTAAATAAAGGGAGAAGTTCTTTTGTACGGCCACAGTGTTTTAAAATATGGACAAAGCTTAACCTCCAAGTGTTAGATAGTGAAAAAGTTGTTGAAGCATCTGAAAACTGGAAATAGTTTGAAAGATGACTACACGAATGTGAAATAACTGATGATGCTCTTCAATTAGAACAACATAACTCATTCAAGAAATCTAAAGCTGCTTTGGCAAGAATTCTTGATTGTGTATTGGATTTAGTCAGGCAATCCTTACCCTTGTGTAGTCTCTCAGATGATTTTCGTGGAAGTGGTAACTGCGGAAATTTCCTCCAAACTTTCAAGCTTCTTGCTAAATATAATCCAGTTGCGAATCACCTTCACAAAGTTCAACAAACGGACGGCTACATTGTGTCTTATTTTTCTCCACGAAGCCGGAAGGAATTCATCAAACTAGCGGCATTAAAAAAAATTTCTAAGGCTAGGTATATCACCATCATGTTTGATAGTACACCAGATATATAGCATAATGACAGAATGTCTCCAGTAATTTGTTATGTAATTTGTTCAAAAGTCACAATAGAGGAATCGTTTGTAGACTTCATTCTATTACAGGGAGAGAAGCTAGTGAAATTAGAGAACAAATCTGTGACAAGTTACAAAGAGATGTTCTAAAACAGGAGTGCCGCTGTGGATATTGATATGATAATACTGCGACCACGTCTGGACATATTAGTAGTGTCTGCCCTCTGCCACACACCATTAGGCGGCTTGCAGAGTATGATATAGATGTAGATAGACGTTCAAAGATGTATTTGGGATATAAACCACAAAGCAGTGTTCGTACCTTGTGACAATCACTCACTCAGTCTTGCTGGAGTACACGCGATACACGTGGAACAACTTCTGCGACTTTTTATGGCAGTATGCAAAATGTGTACACATTTTTCTCAAGATCTACTTATAGGTGCGATGTTCTTAAAAAACATTTTCCAATTAATGTGAAGCGACTCTGTGACACAAGATAGAGTTCAAAGCATGAACCTGTACATGTTTTTGCTGAGCACATTGAAAGCTCATCAGCAGCTTTGAAAGTGTTGAGGAAAGGATCAGAAGGAACCCCAGACCAAAGGAAGTGCAGGCAGTTTATTGGTTTATATTATGACCTATCATTTCTTTGCATTCCTTTATTTTCGGAGCCAACGCTTCCTGAAGTGAATTATGCTCAGATATACATACGACAAAGGGAACCTGGACTTTATCAGTGTGTTCAAAAGCTGAAAGCATTGTCTTTATTTTTTGGTGCAAAGCGTCATTCCCTAGTTACAAAAGCAATTATGAGAGCCACGAAAATATGCAATATATTAGACATTTCAACAAGAAGAAAAATCTAAAGACGAAAGAAACTTTCTGGTGAGAAAAGTATCAACTCTGGCTTAAATTTAATTCAGGAAACTCGTCGGGAACAGCTCGAGGCAGCAGATAAACTAACATCGGAATTTTAAAAAATGTAGCTTACAAGTGAATATACTTCATGAGCTATTTGCCCTTCTTCAGATTCGAATACTGTTGGAGGCAGAAAAAGATGAATTCACTGTTCGAGACATTCAGCATCTACGTGAAAAAATATTCTGAATTGAATATGTCAACTATGATTGCTCAAGTACGTCGTATTAGACGCCACATTTATTTATTTAAAGAAGTTCATTCAGAAGAGAACATTTTTGTTTGAACAGCTATACAAATGTTAAGCTGGGCAATGAAGTGGAAGCTGCAAGCTAGTTTAATTAACATTGTTGTGACACTAAGAACTCGTTTAACACTTACTGTGTCGAGTGCTACTTGTGAAAGGAGTTTTTCGAAATTAAAGCTAACAAAGAGCTAGTAGAGACTGAGGTTAAGTAAGTCTCCTATTTTATCAATTGAAATAAAAATATATGTAAATTTTAACCATGTCACTGAACAAGAATAAAATCCATAACATTTTAAGCAAATGCAATTTATATGTTGAAATTTCTAATACTTGATGTTTTCTGACCCCCTATTCGGTTATTCTTGCGTTGGTACCTATAAGCTGTTACATCAATGCTGCTTAGAATTAGTGGGCTATTAAGATTGTAATTTTAAGTTTAAGAAGTGAATAGTTTTAAAACTTGGATTTGTAATAGCGTAAGAGAGGACGCAATATTTTAAATTGCCCAGGGCTCTCAAACCCCGCGGTACGCAAATTCCTATGCAGTAGTCAGGGATTGGCCGTTTACATCGTGTCTGAAGAAGACGTAAAAAAAACGCTGCTGTGTATAAAGAGATGCAGCACGACTCGATTGTGCAAGTCAGCACTTCGCCAGCCAGCGGCTTCAGCCTTGAGAGGATTAATATTTGGCAACAACCACCACGGTGTAATTTGTTACGCGATTTGCAGGGGTCGCATTCCTGGCCGTCGGCGACGGCATCGTAAATCTGAATTTGGCGAAGGACGCTTGCGAAACTTCCACTGGAACAAGTCGGCATCGTTAGCAGTTCGTTAGCCGGACACTGTTTCGAAATTAATCTCCATCAAAGCGGTCTTCAAGAAAATCTTACCTCCTCGGCTCAGCGTAACAGAAGAGCTAAATGCGTATCTCGGACAAGCTTTTCTGTTGACATAATGTGGCTGACAGAAACAGTACTATGAAAAAGTACTGGAGGGAAACTGGAGAGGATAGTCCCGCTGACTTCGAGGTCATGAAAAGAAATATGCGTTTTGGTTGGACAACAACGTAAAAAGAAACCGGCCCTGATATCGTTCAATTGCTTATTAACTTACGGATTTCACGGAAAATCTCAGCGCTTAGACAGGCATTTGAACAACTTTCCACCCGATTAGAATGACTATGAAAGTTCTATTACTTCAGATGCTCACGATCGTTGTTTGATTTATGGTCTACTGAAGTTAAAAATGAAAATAGTGTAGGCTTTTGTAAACTAGTCGTATACTTGCTAATTTCACGAACATACGAATAGGTACAGAGTATTTAAACATGGATGAGACGACTAAATTTGAAGAGATTTACTATCGTATGCTAGTGTCATATCAAATTTGCAATATGAAAATATCGCCTGAGAATGTTCCATTTTAGAAACTGGTCTCCAAACAGCCAAAGTTCAGATCACCTAGACAGCGTGGTTGCTGTATAGTAGGGGAGTGCCACGTATGTCTGATAACTGTATGACGGCAACGGTTATTATGACTTATTTTCCCAAAGAGCACGATAGTTTCTCCTCACAGTAGTTAGTGACATTGTGTCGCCTTTCGTTATGGTCATATTTCTTTTCTCCCGTTATTGTGAGCTGTTTTCCTCTCCACAGGTCAAGGCTACCCACTTCTTCTTTGGCTCTCTTCTCTTGGCCAACCTTGTATATAAAACTTATTATTCTGGTTTTATTCTTGTGAATTTATTTCCAGTTCTTATTCATTTTCATTACTCCAGTTCTTTGTTTCTTCGCAATTCGTATTTTCATAAAATTCAGCCAATCTGCATCTTTTCATGTCACGTTGAATTCGTGTATAGAATTTGGTTCTTTCTTGGTACAAACTGTGGCCTGTGGTTGTTCGTAGAACAATTTTTCCTTTTCATTTTTCAGTCTCTTTACTGTACGTTTTATAAATCTCCTATCCTGTTCAAAGTTAGCGTTACCGACGCATACAGATATTCATTTTTATAACGAATTTCAAATGCTTCTTGTTGTAGATATTTAACGAACCACGTTATTTTCTTTTTTTGCATCTAATTTCATTAGCTGTTCTCTCCTTTTCGCTTCCTGGATATTTCGAAAAATACTTAAACCGTTCGCCACGCATGACTTTATGGCATTTTTACCAAGTATATTGAAGCGTTTGTTGCGAGTAAGAGTTCAAAAGGGATTGGCATGTCAACAGGTTATATTAATTTCCACATATGATGTATTTGAATCAATAAATGAGGGATTTTTACCACTGGCTACGTTTTGTCAGTTGCTTAAGAATTTTGATTGTGCGAATTATGATACCATCATCAAAAAGCTAAAACACTATGGGATGTTACAGTTTTATCTTATTTGAATGATGCTCAATAGGATACATCAATTCCAATTCCATCACATAGCCATAGGGAATCGGAAAATGATATGAGAAGTTAGGTGTACCACATTGTCCCATTTTGTAAAGATAATTTTAATGGCCCTCTTTCTAAAGAGGTCCCCAAGGAAACATTACGTTGTAACAATGTGTGGTTCGAGGTAGATTTTTATTAAATTTTGACAAGATTCAGTACACAAAATTCAGTTCTGATCGTATAACGTCGGAAGTTACAAATTAAATATCTTTAAACAGAGAAACAGAAGATAGAGATGGTTTCAATTTTTACAGCTACAGGCGGTTGACAAATAAGATTAGAAAACCCATGTACCAGACGTAATTAAACTTTTTGATTCAGTAAGCATTGTTATAATTATATGTGTTTCAGAAACGAAGAATGTAGTTCACTCTTCATATTTTCTTTCAATAATGAATGTTGAATCATTTCTCTGGGAAATTAAAGTTACAAGCGCAATATTTTCAGAGTATGTAGCCAATTTCCAACATTTATATCTGAAGTCAGCACTAGAAAATTACACTTAAACGTCTTTGGAAAGCTTAGTATTTTGATCAATGTTTCGCAATGTACGAGCTTGATGTAATTTGTAGTTACCAGTATCCCTTTGTTGTCAAAAAAAGATCTGTAAAATGTAAACATAATACTGGGAAGGAACACAACTTCTGTAAAAACTTAAAGGATACATGTACACCGAAATCTACATACACACCCCGCAAGTCATAGTATGGTGCGTGGTGGAGGGTACCCCCAAGCACTAATACTGATTTCCTATCCTGTACTACTCGCAAATAGAGTGAGGGAAAAATGACTGACTGTGTGATTCCGTATGAGCCCTAATTTCCATTACCTTGGTGGTCGTTAAGCGAAATGTGCGTTGGCGGAAATAGAAACATTTTACCATCAGCATCACATTCTTATTGCGTACTTCTGTGTTTTCGTTGAACACGTTGACACGTTCAGCTCTTAAGCCGCACATTTTCGACAACTGGTGTGGAATAACCTCTGCTTCTCTAATTTTTTTCAACAGTGCCTCGCGAAAAGAACGTCGTCTTCCCTCCAGGAATTCCCAACTGATTTCACGAAGCATCTCCGTAATACTGTCGTGCTGACCGAAGCTACAGGTAACAAATCTACCAGTCCGCCTCCGAATTCCTTCGATGTCTTACTTTAATTCGAACTGTAGGGGGTCCCAAACAATAGAACGTTGTTCAGGAATGGGTCGCACTAGTGTTATATACTCTTTCTCCTTTACAGATAAACCACACTTTCCTAAACTTTTCTCAATAAACCGAAGTCGACCAATCGCTTTCCCTACTACCGTGCTTACGTGAATGAGATTTCAGGCCGAATGTGCCCGACACCACTGCAAAAGGGCTTGTTGATGCACAGAAGTCAATGATAATCGGAGCAATGGGGGCCGTGAGGTCAGCCAGCTTTCTGTTAGCCGCCTGTTAATGACCTTGTGATCACTGAAGCGTAAGTTGCATGTCGGATTGATGATAGCAATGAATCCAGGGCTCTGAGTGCCTCTTTGACGATTGCACGTTCTGTCGGCTCTCTAGGTTGGCTGCTTCTTCCTTGGCGCCGTGTTTGGTCATGGGTCACCCGTTCCCGCCAACATCGTCGAACAGGTTGGCATCGCTCCTACTCAACTACCGAGCGATTCGCTAATTACACCAGCTGGCTTCTTTGGGATCAACTCTGCATCCTCTCTCAGATACTGACATTTGCGCATATTGTTAACGAGACTGTCTGCGAGGGGTAGTTGCTGTTCAACTGAGTACACGGAACGAAATTCGCGAAGACTTTATGCCCTGTTATTCTTGCCAGCTGCACGGTGAAATTGCGCTGCAGCGTAACACATTCATCCATCGACCGCCAAAGTTTATGATTTTGTGTTTTCCGTCGATACCTGCATGGTCATCAATTTGTATAACTCGTTCGTGATGCGTCGACACGTCCTTGCTCATATGCCAACTTTGCGTTTATTCTTAACGCGCGTACCTGCGAAGCATTCACGGAATGAAATTCGCAAAGACTTTATGCACTGGTATCGATATGTCCCCTGTTTACTATCCTTCTGAAACACGCGGTGAAACTGCGATACAGCGTCACACAGTCATCCATCGGCCGCTAGAGTTTACAGTTTTGTATCATCCGTCGCTACCTGTCTGAATATCAATCTGTGACCAGTTTGCGTATCTCCTTCGTAGTGTGTTTCTTTTAGTGCATGTTACCCTTCACAGTTCCGTGAAGTCGGAGGTCAGTTAATAACCATGCATTCTGTTTGACTCGATCATTTAGGCTGACAATCAGTATCCATGAACTCGAAAGCAATATTATAGGTTTTTAAAAATTATTTTTATCCGATACTTCAAACTTAGAGCGGACTATTCGAGTAGTAACCCACAGAAGAGTCAGGGATTTTTGAGCCAAACTATAGGAGAGCTAGTAAATGAAGATGAGACCGGAGATATGGTACTGTGAGAAGATTTTGTCAGAGCTCTGCAAGACATGACTCGATCAAGGCTCCTGGTGTAGGCAACATTCCCTCAAAATTACTGAGATCCCTGGAAGAACCAGCCATGTCAAAACTATTGAACGTGATGTTTAAACTGAATGAGAAAGAAACAGTCCGTAATAATTCCAATTCCAAAGAAAGTAGGTACTTGCAGTGTGCATACTACCTAACGGTTATTTTAATAAATCATTATTGCGAAATAGTGATAAGAATTACTAAGAAAAGAATCGAAAAACTGGTAGAAGTCGACCTCTAGGAACTTCAGTTTGGGTACCAGAGAAATGTAGGAACACACGAGGCAATACTCATCCTACGACAATCTTCGAAGATAGATTGAAGAAAGGTAAACCTAAGGTTACAGTGTTTGGAAACGTAGAGAAATCTTTTGATAGTGTTCACTGGATTACAGTCTGTGAAATTTTGCTGGTGGCAGGGTTAAACAGAGGGAGCAAAAGATTATTTACAGTTTCTGCAAAAACCAGACTGCAGTTGTGAAACTCGAAGGACGCGAAATGGAAGCGGTTTATGAGGAGAGAGAGTCAGACAGGGTGGTAGCCTATCCTCGATGTTAGTCAGTCTCAACATTTAGCAAGTAACAAAGCAGAACAAGGAGAAGTTTGGAAAGAGAGATAAAATTCAGGGAGAAGAAATAAAACATTAGAGGTTTGCTTACGATACTGTAATTCCATCAGAGATAATAATGGGATTGGAAGATCAGTTGAAAGGAATGGGTAGAGTCTTGGAAAATGGTTATAAGATGGAAATCAACAAAGTTAAAACAAGGGAAATGGAATGTAGTCAAATTAAATTAGGAGCTGTTGAGGCAAACAGACTAGGAAATTAGGCACTTAAGTTATTTTGCTGCCAGAATACTAAAATTCATTTGTTACTTTATAAATGAATTGTGGTATTTTGGCAGCAAAATGACTGACGATAGCCGAAATAAAAAGGGTATAAAATGCTGAATGGCAACAGCTAGAAAAGTGTTTCTAAAAAAGTGGTATTTTTAACACCTAATATAAATACGAATGTTACGAATTCTTTTTTGAAGGTATTTGTCTGGAATGTAGCCTTATACGTAAGTGAAACTTGAACGATACGTAAGCTGTTGAAATGTACTGCTACGGAAAAGTTCTGGAAATCTGACAGGTAGGTTAAGTAACTAATAAGGTGGTACCGAATAGAATCGAGGAAAAAAGAAATTTTTGGCACAACTTTACTAAAATAAGAATCGGTTGATAGCACACTTCAACAGGCATCAACTATTAGTCAGTTTGGCAACGAATGGAGGTGTACGGTGTGAAAATTGTAGAGGGAGACCTAAACATGAATACAGTAAGCAGGTTGAATAGCAGTAGATATTCGGACATAAAGAGATTTGCACAGGATACACTAGTGTGGAGAACTGCATCAAACCTGTCTTCTGACGAACACACAACAACAACGACAACGAAAGCCACCTTCTCTACGTCAACTCTTCTTTTATTAGTGCGTTAACAAGAGTCGAATTCCCTGAGAAGGCAAGCAATGTGGTCGTAGCTCGTAAGACGTATTCATTCCACTAAAATATAACACATCGAAGGGCGAAATCCGTAGAGCAGTAAAGAGAAGGCCGCTGTAAAAATTCTCGTCTGTCGAGAATCCAACGACCGACATTCACTTCAGAGCCGGGGGTATGGCTCTGTATCTGTATCAGATTCTCTTGGCAATACATCTCTGAAAAATCCTTTGAATCCACTTCGGTCGATCACAGTAAGTAAAACCTGATTAGATACAGTGGGAGCGTTCGTTCCCCGAGAGCTGCATTATTCTTTTACAAGACAGATAAAAAACTGCAGCTACAAATCCGTATCGGACGACATACCGTGCAGCAAAATATTATTCGGTTAAATTTTAGGCTGGAACCATACTTTCTAAAGATTCCCGACAAAATTGCTGGGTCTCTTTTACGGCTCTCCACTGTGTAATGTAACACGACACTCTTCCGAGTGAAGTAGATGTTCTCCGTAAGCTCGTAACATTTCCAAATGATCACATGTGTGGCAGAACTACGTGCCACCTAAATTATGCGCGCCGAGTTAATCTTCAACGGGGGAGCTGGCGGAGCGCCAATACGTTGGTCCGGAATTCAGGCGGACCCATTACCATTTCCCTTTCCGTTCGCTCTAATTTTCACTTCCCTTCGTCTCATAAACCTCTCCTTGAGGAAAAAACCCAGTGCTCCGCCGCTGCAGGAAGAAAAACTCTGCTTCAGATCCCGATCTACGCAGTATTACTGGAGTCCCAATGACAATCAATAAAATTCTACAAACAAGAGATATACAAACAGACTGTCTTTCTATTTCTGTCAAAACTGTTGTTCCAGCTCTCCTGATACAGTACGTACACGGTGCCTCCTGAGCAACTCATTGACTTCAGTCTCTTACTAGCACAGAAACAGATACCCAAACACGTACTAGGACTTCCATATCTGTCTGGGAAGTCTTCTTGAAAACTACCTAACCCCCTCCCCTCCCGGTTTCGAGATATTTGCCTTTGTTGAAATACGTATGGCGGAAGTGAATATACTCCCTCCTTCCCCTAGACATTGCTCCAGCATCGTGCATGTACACGCCATCGACGTGTGTGTAAATTATTAGAGTTTCAGATGTCTGTGATAGGTAGAATGGCCTCCAGAATGCATTAGTGTAAGGGGCCTGAACAGCGTCAGATATTGAGTGATCAGTGTGAAGAACAAGGAGATACAACACACTAGTATGAGCACCTAACAGAGTTTGAAAGCGGCATCATTGTGGGTCTCCATTTGGTTAGCTGGTTGAATCGTACCGTGTTCAGATTTTTGGGGCACAAAAAGAAAAGAAAAACACAGAAGTATAGCTGTGTACTGTAGTGTTGACAAAAATATCCGTCTTTTGACTATACTGTTGTTAAACATTTGGTTAAAGTTATATAGTGTAATCCCGATTGCACTTTTAGTAGTTTACGTACGATATATGTGTCCAATATGCATCAAAACACTCATCGTAACCTTCTCCATTATATAAAATGTTTTCTGAAATTACATTGCAGTTTTAGTTTATATGATAAAATCTTAAATATGGCATGAACGTAAGCATTAGGCTACGCTATACCTCTATCAATTATCACAACCTTTATTTGGCGTTGACATTCGTTAGCTTCACCAACTCTCAAATGAGTATAAAATTTTTCTCAGGGCAAATTAGGTTCTTGGTTCATTTCTTCGACCTTGAGTAGGTCGTACGAGGGTTGGAACTTTAATAGTGGCAATTATTTATTTACAGCTCGTACAAAATAGATACGTGTTTCAAAGTTTTACTGACCTTAAGTAGTCACCAGCATTGTGTATAACCCGTTGCTAGCGATGTGGAAGTCGTAGGATACTCTTAGCAGTGCCAGTTGTATTGACAGTTCGAGCGGCGTGGTCTGCTGCCCGACGAATTTGTAGCAGTTCTGAAGCGAATGCCTGAAGTGTTTCCTTCAGTTTAGAAATCGAGTTGAACTCACGAGGGCTTAGGTCAGGGAAGTGCAGTAGGTGGTACAACACTTATCAGCCCCATCAGTGAAACAAATTAGTAACAGCTTGCACTGTACGTGCTGAGAATTGTCCAGTAAAATGATGGTCAGGTCTTGCAGAAAGTGTCATCAATTCTGTCTCTATGCTGTTCATTTCTAGGATACAACCTACGACCAGCTGATGATGCAGAAACAAATCTATTTTTCAACAAACAAGGACTGAAGACCTTCAACCTCAAGAAGATAACGTAATTTTGTTTTTCCGATTTGGTAACTTAAAATTTTGTGAGTACCCCTCGTGCAGTGACCCACGGCTAGTTAACATTGTCCTGTTATGTGGTTGTTGATGCCTTCTTGTGTTTTCAGTTGCTGTTCCTTTTAAGAGAGTAGACTATTCTTTTTCCTTGACGTTGTGGACCGTGTGTTGCAGGCGGACCCGCTGGACGCGGGCACGGACAACGGCTTCACGTTCACGGCTCCCAACTGGCGCACCGAGCCGCCGGGTCCCGTCTACCGCATCACCAGCCGCGCGCCCGCACACCCGGCCGGCTCCTTCTACTACCCACAGCTGGACGAGCTGCCGCCCATCGCCACCTTCCAGATCATCAAGGTGCGTGTGCCACACAGCTAACTCTCCCTCTCCCTCTCCCTCTGCCTCTGCATCTGGCGTAATGAGTTGTCTTCAACAGAATGACCTCATCCATGTCAGCCATTAGTATCTACACTGATGAGCCAAAACACTATAGCCACCTCATTAATGGCCTGTTTGTCCGTCTCTGGAACGAAATACATCACTGATTCTACGCATCAGGGATCCGACAGTTTGTTGGTAGGTTTGTGGAGGTACGCAGCATTAGATTTCTACACACAGGTCATGTAATTCGCGTAAAAAACGGATTGCTGATTCGTGTACGTGGTGATGGCGCCCGATAGCGACCGACATGGGTGGAGGGTTTACATCAGGCGCATTAGGTCGGCGAGACTCAACGTGAGTTCACTATAGTGCTTCCCAAACCACTGTAGCACGGTCCTAGCTCCGAGACACGGACAATCATAGTGCTGAAAGATGACATCCCCGTCAGGGAAGATATCTAGCATGAAGGGATGCAGGTGGTTCGCAGCTGTCGGTGCGTCTTCCACTGAAACCACAGGTCCCATGCAAGCGCAGCAGAATGCCTCCCATAGCATAATACTGCTCCAACCAGCTTTCTTCCGTGGCTCGTTGCACGTTTCGAGCCGCCGTTCACCTCGATGTCTGCGTTTGTGGAGACGACCATCGACCTACTGTTGTAAAAATGTGATTCACCCGAAGAGCCGACAGGTTCCCATTGATCGAGTTCGAATCCCGACGGCCCTGTGCCCACTGCAGTCCTAATTGAGGATGCCGTTGGGTCAACATATGAACACGTAGCGGTGGTCTGCTGCGAAGCTCCATGTTCAACAATGTACGGTGAACAGTGTGATCCGAAAAACTTGTGTGTGCACCAGCATTGTAATATTTCGGCAAATATGCCACAGATCAACATCTATCGTACTTTACAGAGCAGACAAGCCTCCGAAACCAAGTTCTGTGAAGAATCTTTCATTTCCAACCATTTAGCGCCTAGTGGTAGTCTCATTGTCCTACCTCTTTCCGTAGGTGCTCACGACAGTAGCTCGTGAACACTCGACCAGCTTCGCCGTTTTCTAGAAACTCGTGCTCAGGCTCTGCGTAATAATAATCTGCTTTTAGCCAAAGTCGCTCTTCTCAACGTATTTTCCCATTTGCAGTCCATATTTCCCACGTCTGTGTCTGCTCCGCTTTTATACTTTTGTTATCGCGTCACGTGCTCGCAGCGCGAAAAAGTGGCATCCAACGTCGTGGCGCGCAGTGGTCATAATGTTTCGGCTTCTCAACGCACATCAGCATACATATTCTGCCAACAACCGTCAAGCATAAGGTACGTAGCGTGGTACCACATGCTGTGCTTTCTTCCCGTTCCAGCTGCGTACGGATCGTGGATAGAATGACTGTAAATACGGGGTGGTTATAATTAAAGTGCAGCTACTCACAGATGTGCATCATGGGCTGTAATTATCGTATGGCGGCGAAACTTGGTAGATACGCTAACGTGGAACCAATCCACGCTGGAAAAAAAAATTACTTTCAGTATTGGCCACCAGGGGAAAATCTGGCGCTGTACCCTGTTTGTATGGCGGTATTACATCCACAGTGTCATTCGACAAGCCACAACGTGAGGGAATAGTGCGCTCTCAGTGAAACTGTTTTATGTGAACAGCAGTAATTACAGTTCCGCATTGAAAGTTTGAGGATAGGCTCGATGTCAGTAAATGGTTTAATAAAGATGATAAAGAAATTCGGTAACACGGGTGACTTTGGTGTGGCATCCGGAAGAGGAAGGCGCCCTTCCCCAGTGGAAGTTATTGACAAGCTTGCTGTTACTGTAACTGATTATCTACCATGTGCCTAGGTAGTACTAGTGCTTTTGCAGAAACACAGGAATTGTCAGTCCCACGGTAAACAGTACAGAAAGTTTTGCTGTTTATTTTACAGTGGCATCCGTACAAGATCCAGACGGTACAGCAACTGAAAGCTCATGATCCGCAGTTGCATTTTGAGTTTATTCTTCGGTTTCAGGCACGGATCAAAATTCAATGCATGTGGCCGGTGTGACCGCTCAATGTCATTCAATACGATTACGACGACACCCCTCGATCGACGTTAGCACTCGTGGTGTCACTCGCCTTCATACATGGCAGAGGAAGTTTCAAAATTCGTGACGCTAGCTCAATGGTCGTCAATTGATTCAAATGTTATTCCCGTCTGACCCTTAATTCAATTACTGCCACGGGGGTGAGGGGAAAGAACACATCCTGGTGATACCAGCATTATGCTGTTCGATTAATCTGAATGGTTTGCAATGATACCAGCATTATGATGTTCGATTAATCTGAATGGTTTGCAATGTTCCAGCGATTCTATTCGAACTCTATGCTGATGTACCGACAAGGACCATTTTCGCAGATAAACATGCAAGTACGTAATGGATGTTCAGTTTCTCAATATAGTTCGTCGTACTCGCACATTATACATCCGCTGTAAGAACAATTTCATGCATTTACATTTTTTGGTGTCCCACAATATTGGTTGGCTAAATATTATGACGATACGTTGTATACAACTTCCACAGATATTGTTTATCATGTAGTCAAGACTACGTAATGAAGCCAAAATTTTGGATAAAATTGAAATGCAGTTTGTTTATTAACACTTTTCTTTTCACTAACTAAATATGAAATATGAATCGGGATTGGAGGTGATGATCCTATCCTTCTTTTCAGTATGGGAATGGTCGATATCATGTTCTGAATAACGCGTGTCATATAATGTCCAAATATCGACACGACCCAGGCTCTTGTGGCGACGTCATTTATCCACTGCGCCAAAAACAGCGGGTGAAAGCTGCAGCTGATGGATATTTATCATAAAGCATTTTTGCACGTCTGTCGAAGGGAGGCACTTTGCAATTTTTACCGATCACAAGCCGTTAGTAGCTATATTTCAACGAGACACAGAGATCAATTCACCACGTCAGAGCAGGCAAGTCGAGTACATTGCACAGTTCACAACTGACGTGCGTCACATTTCAGGAAAAGACAACCTGGTCGCAGATTGCCTGCCTAGGAATTGTGCCAGTTTAAATTCAGTTCGTTGGACCGAGTTAGCGTCTAAACAACGAGAAGATCCTTTCTTGCACCGTCTAATAGAGGAACAGAGAACTGCGCTGCAGCTCAGACGTGTGTCTGTCCCAAATGTTCCAGACGGAATTTGGTGTGATGTAGCAAAAGGAAAGGAGCGACCTTACATACCAGAACAATATCGTCGCGAGATTTATAGTGCACTACATAACCTATCACATCCAGGAGTACGAGCTACAGCCAAGTTAGTTTCCTCCAAAGTAGTGTGGCCTGGAATACAAAAAGATTGTCGTGCATGGGCGCGTGCTTGCCTAACATGCCAGCGTAATAAAATCAGCAGACATGTCTTTGCACCTATTGCTGACTTCCCGACGCCATCTGCAAGATTTTCACATATACATGTGGACATTGTGGGCCCGCTATCATGCTCTTCAGAACAACGCTATTTGCTCACAATCATTGATCGTTTTACCAGGTGGCCAGAAGTAGTTGTAATACAAGACATTTCTGCGGAGTCAGTTGCAAAAGCACTGTTGCATTCATGGTTCTCCAGGTTTGGCGTTCCACAAAACATAACAACAGATCGCGGAAGGCAGTTTGAAAGCCAACTTTTCAATGAACTTTTACTACTGTGCGGGTGCAACCACCTACGCACCACAACGTCCCACGTGTGGCTTAGGGATGATACGGTGCGCCCGCCGCTTGTTTCGCCTTACTGTGGACCATACAGGGTAATCACAAGAGGAAGCCACAGCTTCAAAATCGATAAGGATGGTAAAGAAGAGACAGTCTCAATTGAGCGGCTTAAACCTGCTTACACCGAAGAGGGTACACTCCTTCCTCGGTCTGCAAAATCACCCTCAAACGTGGAGGCCAAAGAAACAGCAGATAGTCTCGCCGAGCCCTCGGTTTCAGAAGAGGACAACGAAGCAGCAAGTGCAGAACAGGAGCAGCCATTGCCTGCACCAGATGTTTTCACGAGAGCTGGTAGAAAAATCAAGTGCAAGTTTCCCCACATACCTGGTGCACCCGGTGTCAAAAGGAGGGGGGCTGATGTGGCGACGTCATTTATCCACTGCGCCAAAAACAGCGGGTGAAAGCTGCAGCTGATAGATATTTATCTTTGCCGTAGTCGGCTTGGTTACGAGTTATTTATTTTTGTTAGTTTTTGACCTGTGCTTGGAAAATAAAATGTTTTCTCATCTCATGAAAAAGCTGTTACTTCATAAAATATAAAGGCTCCCATACTCTCAACTCGGCACTTAAATGTCTATTCTTCGCTCTCAAAATGTTCGATGTGATTGTCTTTCACACGCAGGGATCAATTTAACTGTGTATACACTGTTTTTAGTATTTTACATCCCCGCCAACTAATATCTGGTAGTTAATAAGCGAACCATTTTTATGCTGGAGCGTTGTTTGTATCAGTTACCCCCGCAACCGTCCAAGGATAAGACTCTCTTAATGTTCCGCGCACACGCGTTTCACGATTTTATAAAATGCAGAATTACGTAAACTTAGCCTTCCGTTGCGTACAACTTTCGTGGGTTCCGCAACCATAATAGTTTTCCAAGAGTATTTTTCCCAGCTAACACAAAGTTCGAATTATGTTGTCGGAATCATTTTCACTTCACCCGACAATAAACGTCTCTGATCACTTCGTCACACGTAATGTATTTTAAACGTGCATGAAGAGTCTTTAAATAATCTCCTTAACGAATTTCGCAGTCGCGTACCACTTTTTCATCGACTAGCCCGATCGCGGTAACTGAAGGTAGAGAGCTCAATAATGTGTTACATGTTTTTTTTATATGTATTAAAAAACAAACGCGCCCCTATATCTTTCTGTCCCACTTGGTCTTTGCTACTTTGCTTTTTATTACTTTTCATTATATTGCTTCTTAGTAATACTGTGCAGTTATTAAAGTTTCGTATTACTTTCCCCTTTTTAATTCTTCCAAAATAAAGTCTATTTATCCCCGATTTTAATTAATATGATGCTAATTGACACGCCTGCCCGCATAGTACCGTTATACCGGGCAATATTCTATGGAGTGACGAGGCACTTTGTACGCTATAGGGTGCAGTTAACACACAGAGCTACGGAATTTGTGGTACTGCTAAATCGCGTGTTGCGCACGAAGACCCACTGCAGTGGCCGTATGTCACTGTGTGGTGTGGATTCAGAAGCACCTTTGTTCTCGATCCGTTATTCTTCAAAGAAAATACACCCAGAGGGCTTATCAGGTGTATCGTGACGTCTGGACGCTATCGAGACGCCCTTGTGCATAATGTGATACCTCCTTTGGAATCAACTGTGTGGAAACCATTGTTTTCATGCAAGATGCAGCAACACCTCGGGTCGTTCGCCCAGTGAAAGATCTGCTTAATGCAACCTTCCGGCCGAGCGGTTCTAGGCACTTCAGTCCGGAACTGCGCTGCTGCTACGGTCGCAGATTCGAATCCTGCCTCGGGCATGGATGTGTGCGATGTCCTTAGGTTAGTTAGGTTTTAGTAGTTCTAAGTGCTTAGAGCCATTTGAACCATTTTTGCAATCTTCCACGAACATGTTATATTAACCCTAGCATTACCAACGTATTTTTTGTTACATGTAATACCAACGGGGGGGCCTCAAAGGCCCATAAAGAATACCACAATTTATTTTATCATAAATCAAGTTTATTTACTTCTGATACCTCTAATAACAATTCAAAATGCTTAGACATTGTTTTTGTATACTGGATAATAAAAGATGTTATTATAATAGGAATAAAATGAACAAATCACGAGATTCAGTTTATATATTTTTTGGAATAATGTTTCAAAATAGTGTTTTCTTATAAAAACGACTTTTTTAATTCGATACACTACATGAAGCAAACAAAATTTACTGTCTCATTCTGCAACGCATTTTTCACACAACACTGTCTTCCTGCAGTATTTCCCACAGACGTGTTTGTGGCACTGAGAGCAGGTAACAGTTGACTTTCCCAGCTTGTTGTACTTGATCTTTTTAGATGCAGCTTCTTGGCAGCATAGGTGGCACCGTCCACGTGTTCCTGGTTCTGCTGTTGAGGATGATGGTTCTACAGAGCAGCTGAGCTTCCGTTGTGTGATGCTTTCCATTGCCATTATTACTGGCTTCTGAAGTCCATACAAATTTTGTGCCCGTTTATCTACTTGAGATCTTATTAGTTCGAGACCTAAGTTAGTGATAAAAACTCTTCTGCGGTTTAGCAAATTCTTTTTCCATTTCGGAAAGTTGAGGAGGAAGAGTGAATATGCATTTATTGCTGCTATGTCAATGAGTGTGTAGAAGAGGGACAAAGGCCATCTTCTTGTTCCTCTCTTTGTGCTGTAGTGTCTTGCCATCTGGTCTATGGTGTCCACGCCTCCCTTTGTAGAATTATAAAAAAGATTTATGTTAGTCTTTTTTGAGTCTTCATTCAACACTCCTTCTGAGTGATAAGTTGAAAGCATCAACAGCAGTCGTTTTGGCTTCTCGCGGACTAGCGTTGATGCAAGAGTAACTGGTGGCCTCTGTGTCTGAGGGTCAGTATAAGCAAAGATGGAAGAGTGTAAACTGCGGCCAGTTGTAGTCTTCAGCTCTTCAGGTATGTGTCGTCTGTTAGACTGTAGGGTGCCAACAAGTGTGAGGTGAAAATCATTCCATAGAGTCTCAGCAAGCTCCACTGAAGTATAGTACCGATCTGTGGTAACATTACGGCCTGATTTTTCAGTAGGTTTTATTAGTCTCTTTACAATTTCCATCGGTCCATTTGAATGCTGTGTATTTCCTGACTTGCCTGTATAGATGTCCATGCTGATCACATATCTAGTCTCAGAATCAGACAGCATTCGAATTAGAATGCCGTATTTTCCAGGTTTTTCTTTTAGAAACACCTTGAATGGACAGCGACCACGGAACAAAGACAACATCTCATCCACTGTTGTATGTAGACCAGGAATGAAATACAATGGAAGTGAAGAATTGAAGCTTTCAAAAATTTCCCTCATTGGAGCAAACTTGTCAGTCTGGCGACGAATTTCTCTTGTGTTCTTATCATCAAACCTCAATATTTTAGTCAATTCGAAAAATCGGGTCCGACTCATTGATCCATAGTACACTTGTCGGCCCTGAAGCATAGACCATAAATCTTGGACAGGTATCTTATTGTCATGATTTGAACCCATGATTAGCAAGAGTCCTATATAACAAAATAACTCATCTTCATCTGTGTGCTGAATACCTAGTCGAGAAGCCTCTTCATTTGAGTGTAGTTTTATTAGATTCATAATTTGAGGTGTAAAAAAGAGCTCTATAGCCTCTTTCGGAGACGCAATTCTTCCTTGTTGTCCTAGCCCCATTCTTTCTCGCACTATATTTTGTACAGAACGCCGATATTGTCGAGATGGCTTCGTAATATACTCTCGTCCACTTTTTGCAATGAATTTATCACATTCCGTATCATTATCATCTGGTGGATTGGCTTCAACCTCATCTTCATTCTCAGACGATGAATCAGTTCTAATTTCTTCCACATCATCATCCACTTCACTTTCCTCTAAATCTGATTCGTTCAAAACTTCTTCTAGCACTCTTTCAATGGAACTATCACGTAAACGATGTCTACTCATGTTGCTGGTTCAACAGCAGCAGAAACACTGAAAATAACAATGGTCCGCTTCATAATAATATGTCTGAAGGCAACAATGCCAAAATTCGTTTCATGGTAAGAATTTGAAACGAGAGACTCAACCTCGTAAATCTTTCCTTGCTATTACCAACGGGTGGGCTTCTAAGGCCCACAGAGAATTAAATCAAGTAAATGAATTTTAATTACATTTTTATTCCGAAATTCTGTAATGACTCAATAGTACATTCAATAACGAACAATTACCTTTGCTTTCAAGTTCATATATCAAAGGGTGTGGATACAACATAGAAAAACTGAGTCAGTGGGCCTACGAGGCCCCCCCGTTGGTAATGCTAGGGTTAAGAGGTATACCGGATGTATGGTCTCCAAGATCACGTGATAATCCTTGCGACTTTTGGCTCTTGATATATCTAAAAGAACGCGTTTATCTGGGACACGTTCGGTCTCTACCTCATATGAAGGCCAGTATTCAGTAACACTTTGTACAGTTCGGCCGGAACTCTACGAACAATTATTGATTACGTCGTTTTACGGATGCAGTATCTCGCTGACATCTCCGGTACTCATGCTGAACAAAGTGTGTAAGCGGAGGTTAATGATAAAATCAACATCATGCCTTTCCCACTTGTTTGACCCCTTCAGCCCACGTCCCGTTCGTAATCCATTACATACAGAAACATATCTATACGTCTTTCTTGCATTCATAGAACCAGATTTGCATCTGATGGCCAAACCTGAAACTAATTGTTTTCCGATAAATCGGTTCCGCATTAACGCATTAGCATATCTACAAATTTTCGCTGTCATACGATAACTACACCCCTCACTGGACCTCCGTCAGTAGCTACACTTTACTTAGGTATCTAAGTCGTTCAGTAATTGGTATAATCTCGTCTTCGCTATCACTACGGGATTGATACGCATATAGATGATAACATCTACAAGATTACATGACTACTCTGTGGTTGGCAATTAACGGCGTGACACTTAATTACTTCTCTACCGTTCCGCTCTGGAACAGCGCTCAGGAAGAACGAGCACTTGAATCATTTGGTGCGAACTTTGATTTCTAGTATTTTATTACGACGATCGTTTCTCCCTATGTAGGTGGGCATTAGCAAAATATTTTGGAATTCGGAGGAGAAAATCGGTGATTCAAATTTTGCGAAAACTTCTGGCATCATCGAAAAATGCCTGCATTTTAGTGGTTGTCACTCCATCTCGCGTATCTTATCCGTGACATTCACTCCCCTATCTCACAAAACGAGCTGCCTTTCTTTGAACTTTTTCCATGTCCTCTGTCAATCAGAACTGATGCTGATTCCACAATGCACAGCAATACTCCAGAAGAGGGCACATAAAAGTAGTGTAAACGGCCCCTTTATTAGACCTGTTGCATTTTCTAAGTGTTCTGCCGATAAACCGCGTTCCCACAACATTATTTATGTGATCGTTACAATTTAAGTTGTTCGTAACTATTATCACTAGGCATTGAGTTGAATTGACCTTTACATTTGAGTGCTTTATCGTGTAATTGAAATCTGACGGATTCCTTTTAGCACTCGTGTGCATGACCTCACACTTCGTATTATCTAACATTTTAGCTCACCAACGTACCTCTACCTTTTTTGTTTAATACTGGTTCATGAAATTTAGTAATAACTTGCGTCTATTTGTAAGAGCCTACAAATTCAGGTTTTTCAACAGTTCAGTGATACTTCCCTGTGAGTGAAACAAATGCTAGACCGTTTGTGCCACATTCATTTGTTAGCCCAATTTGGCATGAGATTTACACACTTGAGCAGTATCAAATGGTTCAAATGGCTCTAAGCACTATGGGAGGTCATCAGTACCCTAGAACTTAGAACTACTTAAACCTAACTAACCTAAGGACATCACACACATCCATGCCCGAGGCAGGATTCGAACCTGCGACCGTAGCAGCCGCTTGGTTCCGGACTGAAGCGCCTAGAACCTCTCGATCACAGCTGAGCATTATCGTAAGACGGGACACACAAGTGATTTGTAAGCAGTCTCCTTTGGAGATCGACAATATTTTTCCAGTATCCAGTAAATGAATCGAAGTCCGCCACCTGCCTTACCTTGGACTGAGCCTGTGTCATTATTTATTTTCATTTCCAACAAATTGTTACACTATACCTATATAAAGTGTCTGTTCTTTCGGACATGTGAATGAATTAAGACACAAGGGATTTACAAACGTGGGCTGTGAGTGGACATTGATTTAAACCAATGGGGAAAGTTGAAAATTTGTACCGGACCGGGATTCGAACCAGTTTTCCTGCAAACTAAGCAGATGCGCTAACCACTGAGGCATCCGGATACAGTGGTCAGTGCAACTGCACAGACTACCACAGCACGCCTCCCGTCATTTGCAAATTCTCAACTTATGCACACACTAATAATGCAGTGTCTCTTCCCCATTATCGTCACTACTTGCGGCATTTCGCCGATTCCCATACGAGTTTGAAGCTGGTGTTCATCCGCACTGAAGAGGCCACTGGCCGTCCTCGCCTTAATTGTTTATCTATAACATAAGTAGTGTGTGGATTAGTTGAGAATTTGGATCTTACGGAAGGCGTGCTAGGCCAGTCCGTCCAGTTGGGATGACCACTGTGTCCAGATAGCTTAGTGTCAGAGCATCAGCCTAATAAGCAGAAGAACCGGGTTCGAATCCTGGTCCAGCACAAACTTTAAACTTTCCCATCAATACCCACTCGCAGCCAATGTCTCTGACTCCCTCGTGTCTTAAATTTTTACACTCATTGTCAGATATTTGTGTGAGTTACTGATTCCAGTCGTCAATCATTGATTCTGTAGTCATCGGACACTAAGTTTTTTTTCGTTTTGTGAAACGAATAATTTTGCGTTACTGTACATTTAAAGCAAGTTGCCAGCAACTGCAGCACTTTGAAATCTCATCAAAGTTAGGTCAAATACGTGCACATTTCTTTTGAGAATGAGTGTTATTATGCACTGGTGTGCGAAACTTAATGGCGAAAATAACTTTCGCATGATGTGTCACAGCCAAGTAGTACAGCTCGATGAAACTTGGACCATACAAAGAAAGAACTTCTACTGTATAGTACAAAACGTAACTGAAAGAAATACGCAATGAGACGAACAGAAATGACACTTTTATTCAAATACAATAATTACAAGGCACCGCAATTTATAATGGACCCCTGGCCACTAAAAAATGGTTCAAATGGCTCTGAGAACTATGGGACTTAACATCTATGGTCATCAGTCCCCTAGAACTTAGGACTACTTAAACCTAACTAACCTAAGGACATCACACAACACCCTGTCCACTAAACAAGGCGGGACATGGTTCTTAATAGAATGTGTGATCACCGCAGACGGCAGTGCATGTTGTGCAACGAGTTGCCATGCTGCCCCACACGGTTGGTTTAAATGTGTCTGAATTCCTAAGGGCCCAAACTGCAGAGGTCATCGGTCCATAGACTTACACACTACTTAAACTAACTTATGCTAAGAACAACACACACTCCCACGCCCGAGGGAGGACTCGAACCTCCGGCGGGAGAAGCAGCGCAGTCCGTGACATGGCGCCTGAAACCGCGCGGTCACCCCGCGCATCACACCGTTGGTAAAGACTAGTTGCGGTAGTGCGTTCCATTCCTCCACCAGTGGGGCTGACAACTGAAAGATCGTCGTTGGTGCTTCTGCACATAGTGCAGTGCATCTCCTCAAAGAAGCCCACAAGTCGGTGGGATTAAAGTCGGAGAAACGGATAGGCCAGTCCATTCACCGAATATCATCTCGTTTCAAGAGCTTCTCCACCTGTGCTGTTGGATGCGGTCGCGCATTATCATCCGCAAGAAATGAACCCAGGACCAAATGCACCATTGAAAAGACGCACGTGGGGAAGGAGTACAGTGTCAAAATAACGTTGACGGTTAGCGTACCGCGTTCGTAAATGTGGAGGTCGCTATATCAGTGAAACATTTTGCCTCGCCACATCGTGTGACCTGCGCCACTAGAACAATCATGCTCGACAGTGTACATGTGTGCATTTCGCGATCCCATCTCTCGCCTTATGAGGGCACCCCCAGCGTTGTCGAATATGATGGTTTCGGTAGTCCAGGTACTACGACGACATTGCCCTACTTCCCCAGGCGTATTTTCAGGAGTGCATTCGGTCCTGAGTTCATTTTTGTGGATGATAATGCGCGATCGCATCGAACGGCACAGGTGCCGAAGATTTTGGGACGAGATGATATTTGGCGAATGGACTAGGCTGTCCGTTCCCCCGACCTAAATCCCATCGAGGACTTGTGGGATGTGTTGGGGAGCCGAATTGCAGCATGTCCAGAAGCTTCAGCGACCATCTAGCAATTGTCAGCCGGTGGAGGACCGGTGGAGGAACGGAACCATATACCACAAGTGGTCCTTACCAACCGTGTGGCCTGCATGAGAGAATTTTGCAGAATATGCATTGCCGTCTTTGGTGATCACACGTTCTACTAAGAACCATGTCTCCCCTTTTGTAATGTCCATGTGATCATCATGATAGCTGTAACTTCAGTGTAAGTATTGTCTTCGAATAAGACCGCCATTTCTGTTCGTTTCATTGCATACTTGGTTTATTTATCTTCTGTACTGTACAGCAGCAGATCTTTCTACGTATGGTCCTCGTTTCATCGAGCTCCATTATTCGGCAGGGGGACATCATGCGAAATCTACTTGGGTCCTTAAGATTTGCACTCCAGTGTACATAACTGCATTATTTGGGAAAGGTGTGAAATTGCAGTTAATATTGTCTGATAGGTCATTAAAATACAGCATTAACAACAAGGACCGATACACCCCATTGGAACCATCGGTCATGCGAAGCCAAGCACACACATTTGTCGAATGACATCATGAGAGCCATGGATCGAGGAAGTCAGGTGGATGCAGTATTTTTTGACTGTAGAAGAGTATTTGCCCCAGCACCATACGTACGCATTGCTATCGAAAACACGATCACACGAGGTATCAAGCGAAATTTGTGACTTGACTGGGGTTTCCTTGGCAGGGAGCATGCAGCACGCTAACTGGGAACGAGAATCGTCGACAGATGTAGAAATAGCTTCAGATGTGCCGCAAAGAAGTGTTTTTGGTCCTTTGTTGTACATGTTGTGTATTAATGACCTCACAGACAATATTAACGATAAGACTTGTCGCATATATGCAGTCATCTATACTCATGCAGTCACTACTGATTAAAGTTAATTAACTTTCATCTCATTTGCGTGTTTTCAGCTTCTTTCCACATCTTTCCCTACCTGGGCATCCGTTTATAATCATACTGTCGTCAGTGAGACGCTAAGCTCCGATTTTTCTTAGTAATGTTTGATGAATGTATTTTACGACATTCGAGTGCAATATCATCACTATAGTTCCAGGCGTTGGTCATTGTCGTAAGAAACTCATTAACAAACACACATATGTAAAGAAAATTGATTAAGCAACGGGAATGTTTAGAGCTATTGACTGTTATTTGCTCGTTAAAATATAAAAACTTTTTTTTTACATATCGCTGCTACTCACAATTCTTGGTTCAAAATGGTTCAAATGGCTCTGAGCACTATGGGACTTAACTGCTGAGGTCATCAGTCGCCTAGAACTTATAACTACTTAAACCTAACTAACCTAAGGACATCACACACATCCATGCCCGAAGCCGGATTCGAACCTGCGACCGTAGCGGTCGCGCGGTTCCAGACTGTAGCTCCTAGAACCGCTAGGCCACTCCGGCCGGCACAATTCTTGGTGACGTTGCTTCTTGTATTTTAAGACTGCAACATGTTTCGAAGTATGTCCTTATCTCTTGATCTTAATGTAGTAGTTTCTAGCCACCGTGTGTTGTGAGCCGCTTCGTTCGTCAGATATAAGAGTCCTCTTAGGGACTGTCCTCGTTCCGTCAGGGTGAAACTGTGAAGTTTTGTTCTCCGCTGTTTTTTAAAGTTGTATAGAAAACTTACAGCATGATGTTTAATAGAGTACGCGAGGTCATCAATAGAAACATGTTGCAATTTGAAAATGAAGTAAGCGGATAACCTTTTTACGAATATTGACCAAAAAGATTGGAGGCACAATATCTCTCTCCTCGCGACAGTGTGGGCAGTGAACATTCTCGATCGTTTCAGATCGTACGTCCTTTTTCCCTGGTTTGTCACAAGAGCGTTCCAGTCTTTCATTGAACTTGGATTCTAGTACAAATTCGCTAATCCTCTCACAAAAACTGGGCCGGCATCCCATTCGTACAAATTCGCAATTCCTCTCACAAAGGCACCTTTGACAGCAGTCCGTGAGCTTTTCCGATGTCAGAGTAAGCTGAGTATTATATCGATGACTCCGTGCGCGCCCGCAGCTCCATCGTCCTGTCCGTCCTTTTGTTGGCGTTTTTAAGGCCGACTAGCAGTTTTCACGAACTCCTCTCTTTTGTTCTCTTCTGCGCTCACAAAACGAGCTAATGCTCTGCCGTGTGCATGTGCGAATGTTTCATGCCTTTAGACGAGTGCTGTTTATGGACATATTGTGTTTAATGGGTAATACTGCTTACAAATAACGCGGAAGCAGGCAATTATTAGAGCCCAGCGGATGAAGTAAAAGACGTGGTTACTCTGCCATTAACTAACATGTTAGAACTAAACGTCAATATAAAATACCCGATTTCTCATTTTAATTTCGTCTCACATCAACACAGCAATTTGTAACAGAGAATTAAAAAAAGCTGTCATCAACCGGAAGGTTGAGTTGCCAATCACGGTCCCCTACTCGAAATTGTCCAATAAGAGCTGGTATCCTGTTGCCTTCCTCCAAACCACCGATTTCACTTACAAATCAGTTATAATGGAGCCTACAGTTTAATGTTGATTCTGAGCCGCTATATAGCAAGGTATTTTCCACACTATGAAATCATTTCCGGAGGTGGAAGAAGCGATAAATGCCAGAAAAAATACTGCGGCCAAACACGGTTTGAATCCCAGACGTCTGAATTTACCATCGCGTCTTCTTTAAATTTTCGTGTAATCTGTCTCCCTCACACGGCTAGGCAGCATATTTCCTTTCGTATCGTATCGTATCTACAGTTGTTTGCCACTATTCATACAGTTAGGCTCGGTGCTTCTGGAAACACGTTTGCATAATGGCCTGGGTAATACGTTAATGAATCAGTCATTTCGTTCAAATTATGCGAAGGTTACAATGATTCGAAACTAGATTCTGAGAATTCACCAGTCCATTCAAAACCTTATTTTAGATAATAGAGTTTGTAAGAATCGAAATTTTCCAACAAAACCCTTCTTGCCGTGCAGCATTAAATCAGTCAACTGCAGCCACTGTCCAGTGGTTAGACTCCTTTTACCACAAACGCAGAGGTCGCGTGTTTGATTGCGGTCACAGCTACTATTTGAAAATCCAGTCTAGTTATTTACGCCTTCCAATGCTGATTTGTACAACATGTCGTAATGACGTGGAATGAGATAATTTTCAGGTTATTTGATGTAATGAACATAGCTTCCTGCTGAGAATTATCAGATTAATTTATGGAACAGTAAAAATATTTATTCAATTAATGCAAGTAATTTCATTTTTTTTTGCACTATATAAATTATATGTTTCGGACTTAACTACTACGGAACTAAAAAAGTTTCAAAGAACATGCGTTTGTAACTTGCTTTCATATTTAACTTTATGGTCATTCATTTCTGAGGTAAAGCCAATTTTACTAACGAGTAATGTAGGTCTTATACTAGAGCAACTGAAAACTTCCAGTAGCAGGAGTCACACTCATTCCTACCAAACCTTTCTCAAAAGAATGCGGAGGAGCGGACAGAGATAAGGGCACGTTGAGCTAAGAAGCTTCCCGTAGAGGTGGAGGGCTCTGCAGTGATTATCGGCTTTGGTCTGCAGAAGGCAAAGAGACTATTGAAATAAAGACAGGAAAAGTGTAACTGCAGGGCACGTACTCTCCTAATATTTCTGATGACAACCTCCTCCTGAGTAAAGGATCTCAAATGTACGTCAATTTCCTGTTAGAAACTACAAGAGCAGAATTCTCGAGATAGGATCATCGCGAGGTCAAATGCGGCTATGTTTCTCGGAATCGTATAGTGGAAAATTAGCAACTTTAATACAGAAAGGAAGATGCAAAATTACAACAGAGGTGGATAGTATGGCTTAGCCTTTGACGAATTATGCGTAATGATGATAGAATGTCGATTTATCAGGTGACGGTCAATGAAAAAATTAATAGAGGGAAGAAAAGTTTCTGCCGGCCGGTGTGGCCGTGCGGTTCTAGGCGCTTCAGTCTGGAACCGCGTGACCGCTACGGTCGCAGGTTCGAATCCTGCCTCGGGCATGGATGTGTGTGATGTCCTTAGGTTAGTTAGGTTTAAGTAGTTCTAAGTTCTAGGGGACTGATGGCCACAGATGTTAAGTCCCATAGTGCTCAGAGCCATTAGAACCATTTGAAGAAATGTTTCTGGTGTTCGACTGGTACCTTACTCAAAATTCACGAGAGAAGACAGTTGTAAAATGTCGGATGATAGAAAGACTATCAACGGAATATTTACATTGTTAAACATAGGTGGCTGTAAAGCACACACGTGAATAAATATTATCTTAGAACTTAAATTACCAATGATGAGCGGTATGCTGCTAAAGAAGAAGAACGTTAAGAAAATGGAATAAACTAAAAAGCGGAACGTCGGGGAGAAATTGAACACCAAAGAGCTTCTCTGAGTCCTTCAGCACTGGAGTAAGTTAAGCTGTTGAGAGTCGTTCCCAGGAAGAGGAGCGGAACACATCAGAGAAGGAAATCTTTAAAATCCGAAGTGCCCACTGTAAGTACAGTTGAATCGGTAGCGTAAAGAACAAGACTGATTCAAAATAAGAAAACTGATGATGAAAGAAGTATCTCAGTTTTTAGGTTAGGCTTTACCGTGACTGTTACTGACATTAAATGAAACAATAAGTTCACTGCTACCAGTCACCGTTTTATTTACTTCCACGACGCGTTTCGAAGGTTTAAACCTCCATCATCGGGTGGATTTACATTAGTAAGTATTACATTTGTGTGTGTGTGTTGTGTTACGATTTTTGGAGGTTTAGGATTACTTTTGACGAAAAAGTAAGTATTACATTTGTGTGTGTGTTGTGTTCCGATTTTTGGAGGAACTTGTGGCACTGCCTAGTGGAGAAACGAGACACTATTTCAGAATACGGTTTAGGATTAATTTTGACGAAAAATTAAAAGGTACTGTAGTTTACTTATTTAATGTTTACCATTAGATATCAGTTTAATTTTTCGTCAAAAGTAATTCTAAACCATATTCTGAAATAGTGTCTCGTTTCTCCACTAGGCAGTGCCACAAGTTCCTCCAAAAATCGTAACACAACACACACACAAATGTAATACTTAATAATGTAAATCCACCCGATGATGGAGGTTTAAACCTTCGAAACGTGTCGTGGAAATAAATAAAACGGTGACTGGTAACAGTGAACTGGTTGTTTCATTTAATTATAGTATCTGAGTGCCAAGTTGAGATATAAAACCGTAAAACAGGTCTGTGGGAAATGAAATGTGGAGAAATCGTAAAACAACCTCAGAATGGGCAAGAGAGAAAAAGAAGCCTGTCGAAATAGAGATAGTTCAACGAAAATCTGAGGCTGCGAGCAAGAATGTAATGGAAGTAGCTATATACACTCCTGGAAATGGAAAAAAGAACACATTGACACCGGTGTGTCAGACCCACCATACTTGCTCCGGACACTGCGAGAGGGCTGTACAAGCAATGATCACACGCACGGCACAGCGGACACACCAGGAACCGCGGTGTTGGCCGTCGAATGGCGCTAGCTGCGCAGCATTTGTGCACCGCCGCCGTCAGTGTCAGCCAGTTTGCCGTGGCATACGGAGCTCCATCGCAGTCTTTAACACTGGTAGCATGCCGCGACAGCGTGGACGTGAACCGTATGTGCAGTTGACGGACTTTGAGCGAGGGCGTATAGTGGGCATGCGGGAGGCCGGGTGGACGTACCGCCGAATTGCTCAACACGTGGGGCGTGAGGTCTCCACAGTACATCGATGTTGTCGCCAGTGGTCGGCGGAAGGTGCACGTGCCCGTCGACCTGGGACCGAACCGCAGCGACGCACGGATGCATGCCAAGACCGTAGGATCCTACGCAGTGCCGTAGGGGACCGCACCGACACTTCCCAGCAAATTAGGGACACTGTTGCTCCTGGGGTATCGGCGAGGACCATTCGCAACCGTCTCCATGAAGCTGGGCTACGGTCCCGCACACCGTTAGGCCGTCTTCCGCTCACGCCCCAACATCGTGCAGCCCGCCTCCAGTGGTGTCGCGACAGGCGTGAATGGAGGGACGAATGGAGACGTGTCGTCTTCAGCGATGAGAGTCGCTTCTGCCTTGGTGCCAATGATGGTCGTATGCGTGTTTGGCGCCGTGCAGGTGAGCGCCACAATCAGGACTGCATACGACCGAGGCACACAGGGCCAACACCCGGCATCATGGTGTGGGGAGCGATCTCCTACACTGGCCGTACACCACTGGTGATCGTCGAGGGGACACTGAATAGTGCACGGTACATCCAAACCGTCATCGAACCCATCGTTCTACCATTCCTAGACCGGCAAGGGAACTTGCTGTTCCAACAGGACAATGCATGTCCGCATGTATCCAGTGCCACCCAACGTGCTCTAGAAGGTGTAAGTCAACTACCCTGGCCAGCAAGATCTCCGGATCCGTCCCCCATTGAGCATGTTTGGGACTGGATGAAGCGTCGTCTCACGCGGTCTGCACGTCCAGCACGAACGCTGGTCCAACTGAGGCGCCAGGTGGAAATGGCATGGCAAGCCGTTCCACAGGACTACATCCAGCATCTCTACGATCGCCTCCATGGGAGAATAGCAGCCTGCATTGCAGCGAAAGGTGGATATACACTGTACTAGTGCCGACATTGTGCATGCTCTGTTGCCTGTGTCTATGTGCCTGTGGTTCTGTCAGTGTGATCATGTGATGTATCTGACCCCAGGAATGTGTCAATAAAGTTTCCCCTTCCTGGGACAATGAATTCACGGTGTTCTTATTTCAATTTCCAGGAGTGTAGATAATACACGATACCTTAAAGGCATTTGCGGACCTTGAGAAAACCTTCGCCTGTATAGGATGAAATTACTCAAAATCTGAAGAGGAATATGGATAACATACAGCTACAGACGAGTAGTCCACAATATCTATCAAACTCCAATTGAAGCAATAATAATAATAATCTCGTGTGTCTCAACAGCCCGGTGCAAGTCTTTCAACTGGACGCCACTGTGGTGACTTGCCTGTCCCAAAGCCTACGGCGCACTCATACGGTCACCTATGGGTGCGGGTGCGGTATTCCTTAACTTCCAACGTGGCAAGGCTCGTTGGAAGTAATGAAGCTGGGGACGTTCACAAACACTCTGCAGGTTCTCCCAGCTTCCTTTGGCCTGCCTTTTGTGATTTTACCTCCCAGATAAGAAAATTATTTCCATTCTTCTACTGTACCTTGCTCACATAAAATATTTAGCTCGTTTCTATATTACTTTCTCCTATTCTGTGTTCACTTTGTCGTCCACATTTTGTGTATGCGTAAACTACATCTTACATCCAAAAGCCTGGTCTTCTCATTTGATAATAATTGCAAGTCTTTCTCGTTTTCTGACAAAAGATTAGTGGGTACTGCAAGCTTCAGTGCTGGTACGTCCTCCCACAACAATTTTATGCATGGTATCGTTTTTACGATTAAAAATTATTTGCTGCCAATCAGTGTCTTTTTTTGTTTATATTGTCTTCAACAAGACTCATGCCAAGCAATTTTTTTCCCTTTTTAAATTTGTTCTTATAACATCTGGAGACCTAAATGTATACTAGCTACTGCAAAATTCCCACAAACTTCACCTTAGCGCAAACAAGCGAAAATGGCTTGCCAGGAATGTTCCATGTTCTACAAGAGACGAAATAGCCGCGATTTCCACACCAGGCATTTCGAACACGTAAATGCTTTCACACGTAACCGATACAGAAGAGCGTCAGTAGCCATTCACATGATTATTGCAGAACACCCATTTGAAAACTGAGAAAAATATGTTGTGGTACTTCACTCGCGATATAGTGTTTTCCTAAAGAATGTATGGACTGAATTCTAAATTAAATACTTTAAAGTGACTCAGTTATTTTCTTTAGATGTTTCGTTAATATTCTCAAGCAATGAAAAAATTATGACAGTGTTTAGAAGAAAGCTGCTGAATGTAAGGTATACATTTTTAGTTACGAAAATGTTCCCTATAGGGAGAAAAATTAGATTACGTGAGTAGATTAAATACATAATAAACCCGTACTGAATCAAATCGGGGACAGAATAAATATATGTCCCAGCTTGACTGAAACTACCCTTTATAGAGATACTGATATCGAGATAAATGGATGTAAGTTGCAATAGTTATTCAGACATAAAGTGACGTTCACGCGAAATTCCAGCGTGGAGAGGTGCAAACAGCGCAGTCTTGGGACGAAACTTCACAATACCAGCGACTGAGAAAATATCATAATGCTTTATTACTAATCTGCAAAATAATAACTCAGTATTATGCTTCTAACAAATGTTTTTATTACAAAAATGAAAAAAAAAAGTTTTACAGTCACAGGCATTGGCACTCACTTTATAGAAGATGAAATACAACTTTTATCCAATTTACAAATTTAACCTAGCAGGAACTTCTAAGATAATATTACCGTTGACTTGATCTTTTACTTGTAACGCTGTTTTGTTCCTTCCGTGATCAGATACTTACAGCAGAAAGTGAAACGTAAAAAATTATATTTCCTATTTTGCATACATTTGTATTCTTTTACCGTTTCGACCAGCCCATATTTGGAACTGTTCAATCAAAAAAATTAATATTCTCTTGAGCGTGCAATGAACTGACATATATTTGATCGTCACCGGCAAATGCCTACATGGCACTTTTCGGAGAGCGTTAAGAATAAACCAAAAACAATGCTGAGTTCGGCGAATTGCTTTAAGCTTCGCACACAACTTCCGATATCAGTACGAGGCTATCCATTTGCAAGTATAACATAAGCACAGAATTCTATCGGCAGGCCGCATAGCTTTAACTTTGTTTTTCCAGTAACCCCCCAAATTTAGTGTCGCTGGGACTCCAGGTTACAGATGCGCAAAACTTGGGTGCCGTGTCGTAACTTGCCGGATAACCGGGGCTGCGTTGCTCCTGCTCGCAGAATTCCTTAATATCCAGCGGAGAGCGCCGTAACGTCATACCACACACTTTAGTAGAGACCCGAGCTTTCAAAAATATGCACCATCTCCTCCAACGGGACATGACATTACTTTCATCGATGTATCTCTCTTCAATACCCCCGGAATGACTTATTGTATATTTAGTGATTTCACCTTAGGGAGGGATAACCGAAAACTTCGTGTGCACATTTCTGGGAAATCGGCAATGGAGGCAATCCAACCTGTCGTACCTTTCGGACCTTAATTACAGGGTGAAGACTGCCCCGAAAAGTACTACTTTCCCTTTACACGAAGTTAGCAATTTTTGTAATCTTTGAACGTTTCACCACTTCCGCCAGTCTCCAGGGCTTAGCAGGATCGTAGAAAACTTGAACATTATAGACTTCGTTTGTCAGCACGATAGTAAAGTCACGTCATTTTCGAATGAAATTGAGCTTTCGTAGATTTGCGTCATTTTCTTTGTCAGGAGATGACTGATTGCTGGGATTGATGGAGCTTGGGGAAGGTTTATACAAGCAAAAGGTTCACAAACACAAAAATTAAAAGAAAGCAGTGTCAAAGAGAAATATTTCGAACATATGCGACTACTAATCTTAAACTACCTTCCAAGGTTTCGTCATTTCGCCTATAGGAAGTAGATCACGCCTATACAAGAGAAGAATATAGAAGTCAGTAGTCAGTCATCTGACGAGAAAGATGGTGTAAATCTTTGAAAGCTCAGGTTTCTATTCAAATGCAACATGGCTTATACGCCGAGAGAATATTATACAAGTTGGTCGCAGCAATCTCATTGTAGCGAAACACGACGTCTTCTGGCGTACCCATCTCGTGATCGGTAGTCAAGCAGGTGCCTGGCGAAGACACAGCGATCTGCCTCATCTTTCTCTTTTTATTTAATTAGGTAGAATGGGACCATTATTCTACGCTGCGGCACGAATGTCACATTACACAAGTACGACTGTGCAAACGGCTGTCTGTATGGATTATCCCAAGTACCTTATTAACCACGCGGTCAATCATCAGGCTGTCCAATATTGTTCATCAAAGCCTCTGTTCATCAGCATACCTGTACTCACTTATTCGTCAAGGATGAGTGTTCTGTCATAGCCATTGTCTCGAACGTGGTGAGTGCGATTTGTTGTAACCATGCCACTACCAACAGAACTCTATAAATTATAATTTTTATTTGAGTATTGTTTCTTTGTTTAAGAAACGAAGCGCACCACAAATTCAGTGAAGGCGGTAAGAATATTAAGAATTTGTTGGATTTTCATTTGGTTGTCTGTCCAGTGCTATATCGACTATCTGTGTCCAAATTTGCTCGCTGCATTTTGCACCGTAGTGGGTGTAAATCACTGGGGCATAAATTCAGCACGCTAATGAAAATGACGAACACAGCACTTCCAGTTTTGATTATAATTTAATGAGATCCAACTACTTTTGGACAAAACTTTAACAATTCTTCATCTGAGACTGGCTGTTGACTTACACAGCCTAAACAATCACACACTGACTGACTGCTTGCAAACAACAACTTACACTGACTAGGTGAACGCAGATCTTCTATCCACAAGGGCATCTGGCTTACTATCATCATTTCAGCCTATCATTTCATCGTGTCTCATTAATTTTTCATAAAGTCGGAAACGAGTTACAGATTCACCGAGACATTATAAACAACGTGACACTGCGGTTCTTTCCTGAGACACACTCCCCTCGGGTAGTGCAATTATGAATTCTGATCCATCTACAAAAATGTATTACTAATTTTCTTTCCGTGACAAATTCAGGTCATGTAACTGAAACATGTTAGAACTACGCCTCTGGCTATCTTTCCCGTGGATTTGGTCACGCTTATGTTGTACTCTGATAATAAAATAGTTTCAGCGTTTCTCTTTCCATTTCCAAAACAGAGCTACTATGAGAGTCAGGTCTGTCCCGGGTTCGATTCCCGGCGGGGTCAGGGATTTTCTGGGTGTTGTGTGATGTTCTTAGGTTAGTTAGGTTTAAGTAGTTCTAAGTTCTAGGGGACTGATGACCATATATTTTAAGTCTCATAGTGCTCAGAGCCATTTGAACGATTTGAACAGTCAGGTACAACGAGCTTAGTCATAAGTAGCCCTATGTGGTCTACACTGAGGCACCGTTCAGAACGAGTGCATTTGTATCAGAAGAGAATACACGAAATATTTTTAATTTGAATGACTAGATCTAAGTTCTGGCTCAGACGATCGCAGACATGAGTCCGATGATTCAGGATCGTTGCATTTCGTTGCATCAGGAGCTCCGAGTTCTATCACAAATGCTCTAGCCTGCTACGATTCTGCAGGAACTGAAATAAGCACTGACCGCGAGTTTAACATCTTGCGTCAGGGGTTTGCAGATCGCGTTTCATTTATCTCGTTTATGTTGCCATCATTTGTTGCAGCGTGATCGTACTTTTATTTTCCAAGACACATTCCTCTGCAGTGGCACGAGTTCACAACCCACATAATTGGTTTAACCAGCAGTAATTCTCAGAACCGGTTAATTATACTGAATGTAATCGTTTGTATTAGAAATGACGAACCAGTCAGACACTTTGAGCAGGTTATTTCGGGAGGTCAACTAATTCTCAATCACGCAATACTGTACCACATAAACCTACGTTTTCTTACCCACAACGCACTGCTGTACGTTTAGTATGATCTGTTAAGTAAAGCTTTATACAAGCGGAGTCCTCACCTTTTCTTGGTCGACACATAATGGAGGAAACAAAAGTTTGTTATCTAAATTTCCTTTTTATTTAGTTCACACACATTTGAGTACTTGAACCACTTGCCTAAAGTAGTGGATACTTTCTTAATATTATTGGTATATTCTCTTGAAATCTGGAATGTTCATTATAAATAACTTATCGTATTGCAGTTTTTGCCACTGTTTTTTGTGTTTACTATGTACTACGTAGATACTGCATTCATTTGGAAAGGCAACGTACATTGTTAATGATAATTTGCTCATATGAATCTTTCCAATTCAGTATATTAACCTAAAAATTCTTCAGAACAATCACCAGCATTTTCTTTCTTATCGTAGTAGGGGATGTGTATCTACACAACCAATACCCAAAAGTGTATCGATACCAACATAATATCGAAACAAAAGTATGGATATTAGCAATGTCACAAGGTATTGATTGCTTTTTTCCTACGTTTGTATGCGTTTCATTGATTCAAAATGGCCTTTTGACAATACAAGACGAAATATGGAATTATAACATGCTTGCATGAACTAAGAGAAGTACAAATTCAGATACAACCGCTACAAGTAAACGACAAACTTTTCAAACACAAACTACGATATTTCAACAGTGAAAGCTCATCTCTTCCATAATCTTTCTTCTTCTGATGCACTGCCTAAAAACATTAACGTCTTCTTTTACCTACATCTAGTTCACAAGCATTTGAGTTCTTGAAGCACTTGTCGAAAGTAGTGTGTACGTTCTTAATATTACCGGTATATTCTCTTGAAATTTGATATGTTGATTATAAATTACACATCGTATGTAGTTTTTACTACAGTTTTTTTTTGTTTCCTGCGTACTATGTAGCTACTGCATACATTTTAATTAATTAAACCAGTAATTAAAAAGTTTAATTACCCCCACATCATTCGATGCCTTATATATCGATACTTCGATATTTCTTGTTGTTCTATGAAATACTTGGTATCGATATCCACATCGTCGGTGTTAATAATACCGTAACTTGACTATGTCTGTCCTTTAGTACTTTGCTCAAAAGACGACGAATTGTAAAGCTTCATTTCACTTTTGGCTACGGAACCCCAAGATATAGCTCAAACAGTCATTGTGGATCAGTGAGATGAGTGTATTTAAAAATCAGAGCTGTGTTTGTGTTGTAGAGACAAAAGAAAAATATAAGCAAGCAATCGATGCCAACACACTGCCTACACCTTCCGAACAGAATCTCCAGCAGTAACGTCCCACCCAACGTGCTGACCAAAATCACTATTTGCTAGTGTGGTCACACTATATCAAAGTACAGTCTACAATGTGCAGAGTACAATGACCCATTATCAGGAATACCGCACATCAACTTCTCTTCCCCTCTCGTCCAGGGTTCGATGATGAAAATGTTGCATCATCTGGATGCAAAACAGATACATCCGGCTCAAATTCAATAGTTCATGAGTTGCTTGGGTGACAAATAACAGTTACAGAAAAGTATTATGAAATTGATTTACTCAGAAGGAATAAAGTGACCTTAAGTCACACACACACATACACATAAACTCAGAACTCGTTAAACCACACTGCTCAGAAAACGTACAATAAATTAAAAGGAAAGCTACAAAAATATGTAAAGTATTTGCGACTGTCTGATCACTAAAATACACAGACAGAAAAAAATCGCCACACCAAGAAGGAGTCAAGCGACATAAACGAAAGTTGGTAGGCTTGCTTCTGCATCTGGAAGATGATGTCTACTCAGATGTCGCGCCAGTCGCAACAAACTGACGCTAGTAGCGTAGCTATGATGATGCGAATCAGGTTTACTTTAAATACACGTCGTAAGGGTCGTTAGTGCTAACTACGTTTGAGACTGGACGTGGTGAGTTGACGATATTCAAGAATACTTTTAAAACGACAAAGACCCCATTATTAACACCTCACTGAGTTTGAACAAGGTAGTGTAGTACTGCATCTGCAGCAGCAGTTTCAGCAGCAGTTGGCACCACAGTGACACAATGAACTGTTACAAATTGGCTACTTCGAGGACAGCTCCGAGCCAGACACCGTCCCGTAGCGCGCATTCCACTGATCGCAAACCACAGCCATTTAAGACGTCAGCGGTGTCAAGCGAGAGCTCATTGGAGGGAGGAGCGAAATTTTGTTGTTTTTCCTGACGAAAGCTGGTTCCGCTTGGACGCCAATGATGGCCGTGTGTTGGTTCAAAGGAGGCCAGTTGAGGGCGAGCAACCAACCTGTCTGCATGACAGACACGCAGGACCTACACCTGGAGTTATGGTTTGGGGCGCGGTTTCGGATGACAGCAGAGGCTCTCTCATGGTTATCCCACGCACCCTGACTGGAAATTTGCACGCCAGTCTGGTGATTCGACTTGTTGTGCTTCAATTCATGAACAATATTGCAGGGGCTGTTTTCCAACAGGATAAAGCTCGTCCATAAATGATTATTGTAGCACAATTTGCTCTAAGAGCGTCGACATGTTGCCTTGGCTGTTCGATCACCATACCTGTCTCCAGTCGATTCATCATCGGATGAGCACTCCAGCGTCACACACAAACAGCGTTAACCGTCCCTATATTGACCGACGAAGTGCAAAAGGAATGGAGCTCGATTCCACAAACTGACATCCGGCACCTGTACAACACAATTTATGCACGTTTGCTTGCTTGCGTTCAACATTCTGGTGGTTATACCGGTTATTAATGTACCAGAATTTCACATTTGCAATGACTTACCTCGCGCTAACACAACCTGTGGTCTTGCAACGTTAACCTCTTAAATACACTACTGGCCATTAAAATTGAAGTGTGGCCGAGCGGTTCTAGGCACTACAGTCTGGAACCGCACGACTGCTACGGTCGCAGGTTCGAATTCTGCCTCGGGCATGGACGTGTGTGATGTCCTTAGGTTAGTTAGTTTAAGTAGTTCTAAGTTCTAGGGGACTGATGACCTCAGCAGTTAAGTCCCATAGTGCTCAGAGCCCATTAAAATTGCGACACCACGAAGATGACGTGCTACAGACGCGAAATTTAACCGACAGAAAGAAGATGCTGTGATATGCAAATGACTAGCTTTTCAGAGCATTCACACAAGCTTGGCGCCGGTGGCGACTCCTACAACGTGCTGAAATGAGAAAAGATTCCAACCGATTTCTCATACACAAACAGCGGTTGACCGGCGTTGCCTGGTGAAACGTTGTTGTGATGCCTCGTGTAAGGAGGAGAAACGCGTACCATCACGTTTCCGACTTTAATAAAGGTCGGATTGTAGCCTATCGCGACTGCGGTTTATGGTATCGCGACATTGCTGCTCGCGTTGGTCGACATCCAATGACTGTTAGCAGAATATGGAATCGGTGGGTTCTGGAGGGTAATACGGAACGCCCTGCTGGATCCCAACGGCCTCGTAGCTCTAGCAGTCGAGATGACAGGCATCTTATCCGCATCGCTCTAACGGATCGTGCAGCCACGTCTCGAACCCTGATCAACAGATGGGGACGTTTGCAAGACAACAACCATCTGCACGAACAGTTCGACGACGTTTGCAGCAGCATTGACTATGAGCTCGGAGACCATGGCTGCGGTTACCCTTGACGCTGCATCACAGACAGGAGCGCCTGCGATGGTGTACTCAACCACGAACCTCGGTGCACGAATCGCAAAACGTCGTTTTTACGGATGAATCCAGGTTCTGTTTACAACATCATGATGGTCGCATCCGTGTTTGGCGACATCGCAGTGAACGCACATTGGAAGCGTGTATTCGTCATCGCCATACTGGCGTATCACCCGGCGTGATGCTATGGGGTGCCATTGGCTACACGTCTCGGTCACCTCTTGTCCGCATTGACGGCACTTTGAACAGTGGACGTTACATTACAGATGTGTTACGACCCGTGGCTCTACCCTTCATCCGATCCCTGCGAAACCCTACAAAAAAAAAATGGCTCTGAGCACTATGGGACTTAACAGCTGAGGTCATGAGTCCCCTAGCACTTAGAACTATTTAAACCTAACTAACCTAAGGACATCACACACATCCATGCCCGAGGCAGGATTCGAACCTGCGACCGTAGCGGTCACGCGGATAGAGACGTAAGCGGCTAGAACCGCTCTGCCACACCGGCCGGTGAAACCCTACATTTCAGCAGGATAATGCACGACCGCATGTTGCAGGTCCTGTACGGGTCTTTCTGGATACAGAAAATGTTCGATTGCTGACCTGGCCAGCACATTCTTCAGATCTCTCAGCAATTCAAAACGTCTGGTAAATGGTGGGCGAGCAACTGGCTCGTCAGAATACGCCAGTCACCACTCTTGATGAACTGTGGTATCGTGTTGAAGCTGCATGGGCTGTACACGCCATCCAAGCTCTGTTTGACTCAATGCCCAGGCGTATCAAGGCCGTTATTACGGCCAGAGGTGGTTGTTCTGGGTACTGATTTCTCAGGATCTATGCACCCAAATTGCGTGAAAATGTAATGACATGTCAGTTCTAGTATAATATATTTGTCCAATGAAAACCCGTTTATCATCTGCATTTCTTCTTGGTGTAGCAATTTTAATGGCCAGTAGTGTATGTTACCATCCAAATGTATTCCAGAAATTTCATTACTCTATAGATGTTTATTTTTGGTGTTGCTGGTTCTTTCCGTCAGTGTAGAAATGGAATAACTAATTACTAAACAACACACTCAAATTTCCAATCCAAAAGCTTGGAGTGGAATCCAGACGTCTTAAATTTAAAAATTCGTAGCTCATACGTATCAATGTTAAGAATAGATGACAGGATCACATTTGTATTATCAGCTGTGCTCGTGGCAGAACATGAAATGAGCCCCGTTAAATTGCGTCCTCCAGAGAATCATACACCACAAATACATCAAACAAGTCAGTCTTGCTGCTGGTATATGAAATCGTGCATAAACAACTAGTACTCTACATCGGTTAGGTTGACTTCCTCCTATAAACTTGAGAGGAAGGAAAACGCTACGACTGAGCAATCGGTTGCAGAAGCTGTAGCCCATTTTCTCTCATATGCATTCACACTACATAAAACACACACGTGGCCCTCGAGCTCGGCATCAAGACGACAGTCCCTTGGGAATCGACACACTGTGTCGCACCGTCATCATTACTGTGAGTCCCCGCCTGCTACAACATATTGGCCGTTTCCCCAGTTAGCTGCATGCTCCTGTACAGTATGTGGTTCAAATGGCTCTGAGCACTATGGGACTTAACATCTCAGATCATCAGTCCCCTAGAACTTAGAACTACTTAAACCTAACTAACCTAAGGACATCACACACATCCATTCCCGAGGCAGGATTCGAACCTGCGACCGTAGCGGTCGTGCGGCTCCAGACTGAAGCGCCTAGAACCGCTCGGCCACCAGCGGCCGGCTACAATACGTGATTCACTGTCTGCTGTAACCGGAAACTCTGTGTCATATTCTGTGTTGGATGCATAGGTCTTAGCTTCTGCATGGCACTGAGAAAATTATGGAAAATTTCTTTAGGTTGCATAATTAATTCTGTCAGTAGCTAAATCGTAAAGAGACTGTCATCGGAAAACAGTGAGGATCCGTCAATGTACCCACTCTTTTCCTCGCCACTGTGCCGTTACGGCGTTTTAGTAATCTCTGCTAACACTTAAATTATCTACATTAGAACCTTCGATAGAAAATGCTGAGTACTCATATGGTTGAAGTGAGCTGAAAAAAAAAATGTTCAAATGTGTGTGAAATCTTATGGGACTTAACTGCTAAGGTCATCAGTCCCTAAGCTTCCACACTACTTAACCTAAATTATCCTAAGGACAAACACTGAGTACTCATATGGTTGAAGTGAGCTGAAAAAAAAATGTTCAAATGTGTGTGAAATCTTATGGGACTTAACTGCTAAGGTCATCAGTCCCTAAGCTTACACACTTCTTAACCTAAATTATCCTAAGGACAAACACTGAGTACTCATATGGTTGAAGTGAGCTGAAAAAAAAATGTTCAAATGTGTGTGAAATCTTATGGGACTTAACTGCTAAGGTCATCAGTCCCTAAGCTTCCACACTACTTAACCTAAATTATCCTAAGGACAAACACTGAGTACTCATATGGTTGAAGTGAGCTGAAAAAAAAATGTTCAAATGTGTGTGAAATCTTATGGGACTTAACTGCTAAGGTCATCAGTCCCTAAGCTTCCACACTACTTAACCTAAATTATCCTAAGGACAAACACTGAGTACTCATATGGTTGAAGTGAGCTGAAAAAAAAATGTTCAAATGTGTGTGAAATCTTATGGGACTTAACTGCTAAGGTCATCAGTCCCTAAGCTTACACACTTCTTAACCTAAATTATCCTAAGGACAAACACACACACCCATGCCCGAGGGAGGACTCGAACCTCCGCCGGGACCAGCCGCACAGTCCATGACTGCAGCGCCAAAGACCGCTCGGCTAATCCCGCGCGGCGAAGTGAGCTGAACATACTGCGATGTTGCAAACACCAAAATTACACGCGACATACGTACAGGGTAATTGAGTTGTCCTCATTAATACGTTTTATGTAACCTGCATAACACCTTCAAAGACCACGTACAACATTTTCATGTTCTCTCACTCTTTGCGTGCCAACTATTAATGCTACAGAAAAATGAACAGGAACTTTTTGTAAGAAATTTGATCTAGTTAAATTTTGCACTGGGATTCGTTTTCGCTGGAGGCTACAGTTTTCAAGTTATTGAAGAACGAAACGTTTGAAGGTCACTTTTATAAGTGTTTCTTGAATAATTCGAAAACTATGGCCTCTAATGTCCCAGTACAAAATTAGACTACATTACATTTGCCGCAAAAGGGCTCTGATCATTTTTCCTGTGGGACTAGCAGTTTGCATGTAACGAGTGAGTAAATGTGAAAATCGTACTCGTGGTAATTGAAGGCGTTGCGGGTTGCATAAAACCCCTAGGTAGGGGTTTACATATTGCATTTAGAGCAAAAGTTTAACATTATACTTTTTGTCGTGATTTGTCACTTTTATTTGTTAGTAACAATAACGATGAATAATGTTTCCCACTAGGAATGCTATTCAGACTACGTCAAAGGAGGAAAAGTTATCCTTCATAGGTAAGTATCAAAAATGTGCCATTACAATTATCATTCAAGTAAGAGGTGCTTAAGCTGTTGAAAAATATCGAGAAACATTGTAGTAAACGCCCAGTACTGTAGGGCTAATTTGCGTGACTGAAAGGCCATATACAGGTTGTTACAGAAAATGATACCATAATTTGAAAGGTGGTAGTATGGCCAAAAACATGACAAAAATATCCAGTAAATTCATACCTTAAGAGCTGTGAAACACATCTTTTCTACTGAACAATTGCTCATAGCTCTTAACGTATGCGTTTTACAGCCCATGTTTACAGGATATTTTTGTCTTGTTTTGATTCATACTACAACCTCTCAAAATATGGAGAGAAAAAGCTTGCAGTTAAACAGATATGTTTCACAGTAGCGGAGATGAACAAATTTCATAACTCTTAATGCATACATTTTAAAGTCCACGTTTATTAGACATTTTCGTGTTATTTTGATCCATACTATAACTTTAACAACCCGTTTTTACGAGATAAGTGATAGGTACATTAGGTAATGTGTTGCCGGTCAGTGTATACACGTTTCGAACAATTTTCACGTGTATATAATATTTCTGTATGAGTCTCTCAATTATTAGGTCCATGTTATATGGATATAAAAGCCGTTGTGCGTATTTTAAGGTAGGGACACTAGGATACTTTGCTAGTCGTATCTGTGAAGTGGAGAATGAGCACGTGTAATTAATATTTTAGTTTCCCTAAGATTGAACAAAGATTAAACGTATGACATCAGGAAGCAAACCGGCAGAATTTAGTTCCTAGAAGTATTTCAGTGCGTTACAAATCTCTAATTTCCTGAATTTCATAGCTTCACATACGGGTGTTCTTCGCTAGACTTTCACCTTGCCATGCTGGAAAGCTGAACAAATTATTAAAACAGAGGTTTTACAATAAGAAAATAATTAGCGGCATCCGAGCTGTAGTACTTGACGCAAATGAACTAAATGCCACTGCATTTATCTTTTCAACCTTAAGCGAGTTTCATTCCATACATAAAATGGAAAATACAAAGATGCCTATTAAAGACGTGAAAGGGGCCTTCCTGTACTAACGATGTAACGCCATTCATAATCTACAGATCGCCTACGGCCAAACTTCACGTTGCGCCGTAGTCATTGACTTTTGGAGGAAATGCACGTTAGCCACTAAAATTCCGTCCTGTACATCTGCATGCACACCTTGTATGTGTTCCTACCGTGTAATAGAAACTAAAGATGTATTATCTTTGATTTCTTGTTACACCATTTTAATATTTTAATTCAATATAGGTATAAGTCCTGTTGGCGTTACCCTCACTTACGCAATTCATAAATAACCTTGATGTCAGCGGGACATTAAACTCTCTTTCCCTCCTCACTCTCTTTCTAATACGATGAAGTCAAATCAAACTGCAAGACCTCACACAGGTTCTATTATTCATTATCAGTCGTACCTTTATTACTATTACTTCGTTTCATTATAATCATCAGTCATTCCTCAATAAATTCTCCTTTCGGGTATCTCCAAATACAACGATCATCAGATCATCTGATACTTCCAACTATGCTCTGTCTGTTTCTTGACGCTTCTTTCGCTAGATAGCCTTTTAAATCAATTCTTCAAACGACAAATCTTGCAAAGACTTTCCTTAGTCCATCTGCTGTCAATTCATTCTTCTGCAAGTACCATACATTTGCCTTGCAGTTTCGTAATTGCCACTACGAGATTGTCTACAGTTTTTTCCTGTTACTCCTTTATTCCTCTTGCTGTCCTCCTTACAATACATAGTACATTTATTTACCGTACGCCGTATTCGAATTTAACGATGAAACAATTCATGCACAAATCCTGCGCAGATAATACGTTTAGCAGATGTATGTTTCTAGCTCATCTTGAAACCTTATCTCATAGAGGCAAGTACTGTCTCAGAGGAATGAATATTCAAAGTTACATAACTCGATTTTGAGTAAAACGTATGACATTCACACTGTACAGCTTTTTTTTGACAGTATCCCATATGATCATTGAAGCAATTTTCCTGATCATTGTTGACATCTAAACGTACGTCGCCACCAACTACATTGTTTCGCAAGTAAAACGACTACACTAGTAAAATGGAAGATTGAAAATACCTACAGTTACACGGAATGGAAAAGGTCGTACCAAAATGGCATCAGATATGAAAGAATCTGATGGTATGAGGAAATTTATTCAACTCAGAGATTTTCCTCGGTTAATGAAGATAAAGATTGATTTTTAACTCTTCTAGCATGTGTTCACCTTTATACAAGAGCAGCCCAACTGTAAATTGACCTGTAACGTACAAGCAAAAGCTTTTTCCGTTGTTGAGTTTCATTCGGCGCTGACAGTAAAACAGCAGGGAAAAGCTTTACGCAAGTGATTAGGTAAACAAAGAATAACCAAAACGACTAGCCCCATGGCTGTTTCACTCGCGGAACTTCATGCACAATGCAGTGACCATCTTTATAGATTTGCTTTTATGAGGCTACTACTCGTTATCCAATGGATTTCCATGCACAATGGCTTTTTGGGAACCCCCGAAGATTCACATAATGGAGCGCCAAAGACAATGTATACACAATGATCAGAATTAGGACAGAACTACTGCAATTAATGATACAGAGACCAAAGAAGAAATTAAAAAGGTTAAAGGTGAGCAACCCATCGACATCAAGCGCATTAAAAATGAAGTGTTTTGTTGGGCCGGACTACGATAAAGGAAAGAAATCGACATTCGACTTTCTTAAGAAAACACACCAGTTTAGCTATAAAGCGACTTAGATTTACGTGGATTTTCCTTTATCAGCATAGACACGAGCGGGTTTTTAGCCACGCATCTCTCGAATATCAGAGAAATTTGCAAATAGTGTTATTGGAAAAACAGTAAGTAACTGGTCGCAAGCTTAACAATAAGGTGTTCTGCACAGCCACAAAATAAACACTAATAATCATTGTAGTTGGTTAAGATTTTTCAAAAAGGCGCATATTTATAAATTGTTGTGTGCATATGTGGACGTTAATTGAGAGTAAAGAAAATGATTCTGGATCTAACTAAATAACTCACTGACATAGCAAAGTCTCTAAGAGAAACAAATCAGTACATTAAGATGTATTCACTTTTTTCATTCGTTGTTTTAAAATCGGATGTTTTTCGGAAGTAACCCGTGTTTCTGAAAAATCGTAGTCATTGCACAAAAGCAACCGAGGATTATAATTGTTGGTGCTCATCCGCATTTAGCCAGTAAACACGTCTTTAAAATATTACATTCACTGAAGTACAGCGTAATTAGGCACATACCTCCAGTCCCTACAGCGAATGAAGAGCTCTGGGAGTACAATTAGGCCTGGCGCAGATACTTCGTGATTCTACCACATCCAGTAACGTAATACGATTCTATATACGTTTCTGCGGTAACGCTTCATTGTTGCTGCAGTTCTATAGACGACTGTTGTCTTCAGTCACGTAGCTTCGGTACAGCCAGCAGCGTTTGCCGCTTCGAAACTAAAGACTGACAACAACTCTGGCGTACGTCAGGATTCCTCTTCCGTCATACGAAGTAAAGCACCATGTAGCAGTCATGCAGGCCCTGACGATGGCGCCTACGAGTAGATTGTAATAGAAGGTAGATGGGATACGGCGCACAAATCACACTGCACCTGTGTATTATCCGGTACCACTTCTTCGCCATGGGGTACAGAGTCAACGGCCCTACAAGTGTACATCTTGCTGTCTGCAGGTCAGAGAACTCAGAGATTCAAATGGGTGCAAGAAGAGCGCCACTGGGTGCTTTAATTATGGAGAAGGGTAGCCTAAACTGATACATAGCGGTACACGCTCGTATTTGGCAATGACACGAGACGAATTCGTCGAACGATTGACGTTAGTGGATCGGTGAAATCATAGGCATCCTGCTAGACAAGGGAGACAGCTCTGCCAATTGATGGCGGTAGACTTATTCCGCTCTACACGCATTCGTGAGGATTTCGTTCATAGTATTTACACAACCACTGTGAAGTGCTCGACAGTGGGTAACATTAAGCTGATGTGATCTTACGTCATCCAGCAAAAGTGTCGGTCAAAGACGACTTAGCTACGGTCACAGTGACACCGACATCAATCACTTCCTCTGATGACATAGGCCGACGACGGCCGATATTTTCAAATGAGTACGCCATTACACACGTGGTCACAGTGCAGCCGATCTCGTCGCCCGAACGTAGCGAATTGGAACGACAGTCGATGTAATTCAAATTAATGTTTTTTCGGTCGAATCGGCCGACGATCGCGTTCACGGGAGATGTTGATGAGTTTAGTGCGAGAAAGGAGTTTGTGGTTTCCTGAGGATGAAAAATATCAACAATCGGGATACAGACCAAAATCTGTGGATTGAAATCTCTGGTTTATTCCTAACCAGAAGTGGGCAAACCTTCAACGAAAATATTAGGCGTAAATTCCTGTAGTGAAGCTTTCTTGGGTTGCGGTACGTGGTCATTGGCAGTCTTCGAACAGCTATTACAGCTTACTGCCATTTTTATGCCAGTAGGCTGGTGATTTTGTTATTTGAGATGGTTTGTATTTACATTTTTAGGTGCTCAGAGTATGTAATTCTAAAATTTATGTTTATCTTTCAAATGTACGCAGATTGGGAGTCGTTGAAAGATACTGACTTGTCTATTTTTCCGAATATATCTGAAGTTGTGCAGAGTGTTCATAATCTTGTTTTTTGATGTTAACCACGAATCCTCTCGCGTACGTAATAGAACGTTTATCTCTTCCTCAAAAATTCGTAAAACTTGTCTGGTCATTCCAATAACTGAGAAAAGATTGTACAGTACTCGCCACGTTCTGTTTTCGAGTGAGCATTCACAAGCATTCGGCGTCTTTTTAATAGCAAAAGTCGCAATGCCGTGCTCGTCTCGAAACACAGAGGCGTCGTGTCATCCATCACACAGAAGGAGGTTAAAAAATACTGTGGAACACAATTAAAGGATCAATATTTCGAGACACCGTAACTGTCTCACATTTTTATGTGGGAGGTTGAACTCTGAAATTAAATCACCCAGTTTGACACAGTCTGTGATACCCGTTCGCCTTTGTTGAGCATTTTAAAAATCTATCTGTACAGTGACAAACTGTGACTGAGTCCTAGGCGCATGCAGGCAGGTAATCCTTTAACATTTCACTTCCACATGCCTACTAGCGGACACAAGAGTCTACCTGCAGGCACCTAGAACTCTCATCGAAGTTTGTTTCTGTACAGGAAAATTTTTAAAGTGCTCAACAAGGTCAGAAGGGAGTCGCCGCAGATGTTGCCGAACTGAGGGCGAGGGCTTGAAGATACCTTTTGCCGTTTTATTGACGGATCTATCAATGTCCCGCCCCTCTGTGACTAAACCCACAGGTGGACGCGAAATAGGATGGCTGTAAAAGCTAAAGAAGCCTTTCCTGCTTTGTACTGCGTTCAAATTTCGTCTAATTGTTTTGAACGGTCCCTAGTAGTTAGACCGTTTACATCATAGTAAAACTGCGGATCAAAGAGGTGCGATCACATTCGGTGGGGTTACCGGCCCATAATGTCCTCAGATAAGGAGTGAAGCGTCCGGAATTGTCAGTAGGTCAAAGGTTTCCAAGAACATCCATTGGTTATCGCACCACGAACTGTCATTTTTGGCCACAAAATACGAGGGAATGAATGCCGGAAGGAAATCAGTGATTTCACTGACAACGTTTATACCACCCCTCCGTGTTGATTCTGAGCGACGGTGTGCCTGAAATGTTTTCCTCGACCACTCATAAGCAAACAGCATGATTTCAACGCTGGGCGTCGTAGTTCTTACCGGCATCTCAAACACGTCCAAATAGGTGAAATGTGGTTAAGGCGGACTATGACGAAATTTCTATCATGTGACACTTCCACGGTGACGCTGGGCAGAATTGTGGTGATATTTGGTGTCAATGTGACAGCATCAACCCACCTTAACACCTCACACGAACTTCTGAGTTCTGGTCTTTCTTCGCACGTGTTAACATGTTGCTGTTCGAAGCGTCCTCGAGCTCGATGATGGCACCACGCTTTATTATCATTACAGAGGAATGTTGTGGGCACCTTTGAGCCAAATTTCGAAGTTCAGCGTCGCAATGGGTGACAACTACGACGTTTCGAAAAGGTCGTCCGTTAATTGTTTTGCGCAGTGTAAATTATAACCTCCTTCGCAGAAAAGATTCTAACATAACCAGACCTTCTCCATCTCTCCAAAAGCTGACCAACGAGGTCGGAACACTATGACCAAGGTGTCGGCCGATGTTATCTGGCGAATCGGGCGATCTGTGATGACGGCGTCTGGCGACAATTGTCGGTGACATTGCGAACGCAGACTTAGAGCTGCTCAAGGCGGGTTTTAATAGGATTTCGTGTGAGTTCGACTACTCTTACGACGGATAAACGACACGCGCTGTTCAGGACCGTGGCATAGAATACCGGCGCCTTATTCCCTTCCTCCGAGTCAGTAGGTCCGCTATCACCAAACACTTGTCATTCAATGAAATTTTGGAAAATACTTCAAACTTCTTGATTTCTATTACGAGCCAATGAGTGAAAATACGACCTCACGAGGCTCTCGTCAATCGCGACGCTGGCTTCTGGGTATTACTATCAGAAAAACCGTCGTGAAAACCTTGGTGACGTGCATAGCCGGAGTCATCCCGGGACATTATGACCACTGCCAACCCCGAGGCTGTATATCGCGTGGTAACGCTGCTGGAACGTGACGCAGTAAGGAAAGTATACAAGTGGAGAAAAGACGAGTGGTAAATCATTCTACTGGCGATACAGGTCGCAAATGCGGAATTTCACTGGCATAAGCGATTTTGACAAGGAGCAGATTGTTATGGCCCGGCAATGGAGAAGAAATGTCTCAGATACTGCGATGCTGGTTAGCTGTTCGCGCGTTTCTGTCGTGAGGTTCTATGATAAATGACTGAACGGCGATGAAACTACGAGTAGGCGGCAACGCATTGGATGTCGACGCCGTATCACAGAATGCGGAGATCAGAGGCTTGTCCGTTTTGTGTAGAAAGTTTGGGGGCGATATGCGGCAGATCTGACGACAGAATACAGTACGCACTTCGCTGGACGTGGTGCTTCACAGCAAACGAGCTCTTCCCTTATTGACTGAATGACATCGTCAGCTATGATGCAGTAGGATGGGGATCGTGCAGAGTGAACCATGGATGAATGGAAATGTGTCGCTTGGCGGATGACCCATGACCTTGTTAAGCCAGGACGATGGTGATACCACGACACGCCGTCATCCAGGTGAGAGGCATCTCGGAACGTGCACCGTGCCACTGACACAGGCTGGCGCGGGCAGCGTTAAGGTGTGAGGGGCATTTCTCTAGGCTTCCATGAGACCACTGGTGGTAATCGAAGGCACCATCACACCTGTGAACAAAGTGAACAATACTGTGGACCACCTGTATCCCTTCGTGTGTCATGTTTTCCCCGACGCCGATGGCATATTTCAGATTGTTGACCGCCTCTGATAGAAGGCCCGTATCGTGATAAAGCGGTTCGAGGAGCATGACAGTGAGCTCAAGTTGATGCCTTGGCCACTAAATTCGCCTGATCTGAACTCAATGGAACGCATCTGGGACGCATTCAGATGTCAGCTCCACGACCACAAACTAGTAGCTCCTAATGTAGGGGGTTACTTTACCTTTGTTTAGACATCTGGTGGCGCATACCTCCGGAAACCTAAGAATTTGCCGAATCGATACCGAGCATAGTCGCTGCTGTATTGTCTTCCAGAGGTCTACCAACAAGCTATCAAGCAGTCATAATGTTTCGGCTCATCTGTAGTAACTGTACTTCAATTGCTCTAGAGTAAATTGTTAATTTGTACAAACATCTCCGCAAACATTCAGTTCTCCAGTTCTCGCTTAGTGACCTCCGCCAGCACCGATGACATATGTTTCTAGTGGAAATGTCCGTATAGCTCATGGCACAACTCCACAATATTCTTTTTAACGACTGATGAAGAAGGTTTTCCATTTACAGAGGTACTTCCACGGAAACAAAATAAAGTAATTTCTTATGTGTCAAAATATTACGACATGTGTAAAATCAGTACATCCGTCAGCTGTCTGTATGGATATGTTTTGTGTTTTTACGCGTACATAGTCATTCTTTTCCCTATTGGTCGTATGTTTACGACAAACTAAATTTAATGTAATGGGAAAGCTCGCGCACACACGCACACACACACACACACACACACACAATTTCGTATACACTGAGAGAGAAAAACCGTAGGATGCGTCCAATATCGAGTCGGACCTCCTTTTGCACGGCATAGTAGAGCAACTCGACGTGGCACGTGGCATGGAGTCCCTTACAGAAGTACTGAGTCTTGCTTCCTCTATAGCCGTCCATAATTGCGGAAGTGTTGCCGGTGCAGGATTTCGTGTACAAACTGACCTCGCGATCATGTCCCTTAATTGCTCGATATGATTCATGTCGGACGCTGTGAATGGCCAAATTATTCGCTCGAATTGTCTGGAATGTTCTTCATACCAGTTGCGAACGCTTATGGCCTGGTGACATGGCGCAATGTCATCTGTAAAAACTCCATCGTTATTTGGGAGCTTGAAGTTCATGAATGGCTGAAAATGACCTTCAACTAGCCGAACATAACCGTTTCCAGTCAATGATCGGTTCCGTTGGACAAGAGGACCCAATCAAATGGGTCAAATGGCTGTGAGCACTATGGGACTTAACATCTGGTGTCGTCTGTCCCCTAAACTTAGGAGCGGTTCCGGGCTGAAGCGCCTAGAACCGCTCGGCCACAGCGGCCGGCAGGACCCAATCCATTCCATGTAACCACAGCCCACACCATTATGGAGCCACCACCAGCTTGTAGAGTGTCTTGCTGAAAACTTAGTCCATGGCTGCACGGGATCGGCGCCACACTTGAACCATACCATCAGCTCTTACCAAGTGAAGTCGGGATTCATCTGACCACAGAGTCAGTTCTGACGTTCCTGTTGATAATGGGAGCAAGACCAAAGAAAAATCAAGACACGTTCATAAGATATGTCGACATGGAAACAGCAGTCGACAATGTAAAATGGTGCAAGATATTCGAAATTCTGAGGAAAATGTCAGTATAGGGAGAGACGGGTAATATACAACATATAAAAGAGCTATGAGAGGGTAACAAGAGTGAAAGACCAATAACGAAGAGCTCGGATTAAAAAGTGTGTAAGACAGGGATGTACTCTTTCGTCGCTACTTCTCAATCTATACATCGAAGAAGCAATGATGAAAATAAAGGTTCAAGAATGAAATTAAAATTAAAGACGAAAGGATGTCAATTGACATTGCTATCCTGAGTGAAAGTGTAGAAGATTTACAGGATTTGCTGAATGGAATGAACAGCCTAATGAGTTCCGAACATGGACTGAGAGTAAATCGAAGAAATGCGAAAGTAGTGAAGAGAAGCAGAAATGAGAACATCGAGAAACTTAAGAGCAGAATTGATGATCAAGAAGTAGATGAAGTGAAAGAATTCTGCTACCTAGCCAGCAAAAAGCGAATGACGGACAGAGCAAGGAAGATATCACTAGCAAAGTAGCACAGTCAAAAAGGCCATTCTGAGATGTGGTGCTATAGAAGAATGTTGAAAATTGGGTGGACTGATAAGGTAAAGAATGAAGAGGTTCTGCACAGAATCGGAGAGGAAAGGGATACATGGAAGACACTGACAAGAAAAAGGGACGGAATGATAGAATATCTGTTAAGACATCAGGGAATAAATTCCATGGTACTAGGAGAAGCTGTAGAGGATAAAATCTGTAGAGGAAGACATATTGGAATACACTCAGCAAGTAATTGAGGATGTAGGTTGCAAGTGTTACTCTAAGACGAAGATGGCACAAGAGAGGAATTCGTGACGGGCCGCATCAAACCAGTCAGAAGACTGGTGACTCAAAAAAAAAAAAAAAGAAGAAAAAAGAAGGAGCGGTTCCAGCCAACATGGTCACGAGCTCAGGAGAGGCGCTGCAGGCGACGTCGTACTGTTAGCGAAGGTACTCGCATCGGTCGTCTGCTGCCATAGCCCATTCAAGCCGAAACTCACCTCACTGCCCTAATGGATATGTTCGTCGTACGATCCACATTGATTTCCGCGATTATTTCACACGGTGTTGCTTGTCTATTAGCACTGACAACTCTACGCAAACGCCGTTGTTCTCAGTCGTTAAGTGAAGGCTGTCGGCCACCACTTTGTCAGCGGTGAGAGGTAATGCCTGAAATTTTATATTCTCGGAACACTCTTGACACTGTGGATCTCGGAATCTCCTAAGGTTTGTCGAAATCAAATGTCCTATGCTGCTAGCTCCAACCCCCGCTCAGCGTGTAGTCTTTTAATTCCTGCCGTGTGGTCATAATTACGTCGAACAACTTCTCACATGAATCACCTGAGTACAAATGACGGCTCCGCCAGTGCACTGCTCTTTTACTCTTTGCTGTACGCGATGCTGCCGCCATCTGCATATTTGCATTTCGCTATCCCATGCCTTTGTCACCTCGCTGTAGGATGATTTGCTTCGATAATTATTTATTACACTATTCAGATTACTTACCAAATGGCCAATATCTTTTATGGCAGCGTGAGTCTTCAAATGGTTCAAATGGCTCTGATCACTATGGGATTTAACATCTGAGGTCATCAGTCCCCTAGAACCTAGAACTACTTAAACCTAACTGACCTAAGGACATCACACACATCCATGCCCGAGGCAGGATTCGAACCTTCGACCGTAGCGGTCGCGCAGTTCCAGACTGAAGCGCCTAGAAACGCTCGGCCACTTCGGCCGGCCAGCGTGAGTCTTCCCGTGCCGTTTTGATGCTGCGTACCCGTTAGTGCATTCCATTATGTTCCTTTTAATATTACTGAGTTGCAGTGTTATTTTTAAGCTTTGATTTTCTGCTGCGGACAAACGCTATGGCGAAATAAATTTGCGGTTAGTCTTACTGCCCGTATGCACAGTTATCTAAAGAGATATCTTCATGACGTTCGAGGATGACACCACGTCACCACTCTTCTGTTCGTTTTAGAGAAATAACTATTTCCCTTCAAAACGTTAATTCGCCCCACTATATGACGCCGCAAAATGCTAACGACTGAAATTATACACAAGAGAAAAGATTCACATTTTCAAATTCAGTTTCCACTATTACTTAGATTAAATAAATCACAGCCGTCTGATGTTTAAGAATATCTCTATCTCAGGTTTCCACTGAGCACACGCACTCTGAAATTGTTTCCATCATTTGAATATGGTAAAGCTGCGAATATGTGGACGTTCTTCTCCATGCGAGGAAACATTTACTAGAAGCAATGTTCAGTTCTTACTAGTGATCGTATACTGCAAAACTTGTTGTCACTCATGTTTCGTCAAGTGCAACTTCTCTTGATGTTATTTGGCAGACAGCTATGGGACAAGTGATATTATTATCTCGACCTCTTAGATACTATTAATGTAGTCGCGTGCTGGTATGGACTAGAATGGGTCGTACACTGTTCAGCTGGAATCTACAACTGAAAAACTTTCTCCATGGCTTTACACATAATGCCTAAGGAGAATGCAGACTGTCTAGTAAACATTTCTAGCGGGACGTCTGGAATCTCTGATCATACAAAAGGTATTATAAAAGTAATTGTTGATAGTTGTTACATCTATGATACCATTTGTATGATCAGAGGCTGGAAAGACAAAAGAATTTTGTCTCCTAGAAGACCTTTGGGCATTTCTTAGTACAACTGTACCGCATAAATTTAAATACACCAAGATTTTTCACAGGTTTCAAGCATAGCAACAGGAATATTTCTTTCATTACAGTTTCTCTATGTGAAATTGAATACTCTTTTGTAAAGAGAAGCAGATACTTTTTGTGATGCCGATTCCATATTTTTTGTTCGAAAAATTAATTACTAGTTACGCAGCCCAACAATTGTAAATCACTGAAATTTTTTGTGTATCCAATTCATAAGCTGTCAGATAACCGCAAAAATGTAACAACTTGCGTAATTATTTTATGGAATAATTAAAATATCGGAAATCGCTGTTTGTGCATGGAGGGAGTTCAGTGGGGCGTGGTCAGTGGTGTGTAAAAAAAAAAAAAAAAAAAAAAAAGACAAGCCCAGACCGCACAGCCCATGCGAAACCAGTCACGGTACGAAATACGACTGCGGGCGACGACGTGCGATAATTTTAAATGTGGTGTTTTTCGTGAATTATTGCCTTAAATTTTACACGGCTGTGCGAGCCGCGCAGAAATTTACGGTACTGTGCGACACGAAGATAATTGTATGAGTGATCATTATGACTGCCCGATTTTGCACTTCACTGGAGCGTGATATGTAGTCTACCAAAAGAACGTTGTTACCTCTACCCCCTTCTAGCCGATGCTTGCATCAGTCCAGACCCGCAATGTACTGAAGCGAAATTCTGACGCCACCTCATCGGACAAAGCATCTAAAATAAAGCTGATTTTACGGTAGAATGTCAAGAAAACTTACTTTTTACCTATTACAGTGGCGCACGAGAAGTGGATGAAGTACATATATTTGCGATAGGAATAGTATCGTTTATATGTCTGTTGCGTGTATGCAGGAAACCTGTCTTAGTATTAGTTGCGTCGGAGTGTAACCTCCAAAAACGATATGATTTATTCTGTCTGTTCTTTATTATCCGCTACACTCAAAAACATGTGTTATAAGTGGGTTTATTGTCGTGTTTATCGACTTACTAGATGACAAATCTGGCATTGCCATGATATTCATTTTGGATATTTTCTGTTAGAAACGAAAGCAAGACATTAACTGTGTTAGTAATGGACTAAAAAAAATTTCCATGTATTCGTGAAAACACATTTGAAGTCATGAAACAGTCGTACAAAGAAGTATGCATAATGTACAAATGAATGTGTACAGCATCCATACACTTTCTGTACTCCGGGAGCAGCTGCTTCGCGTGTCTACAACGCGATTTTGTAGACATCTCTATGGCAATGGCTCTTCAAAGCGCTATAGACAGCTTCTGTTTTCGCCTGCAGCTAAAGCTACCAGAAGCGCTGTCAGATGTTAAGGATTTCCTTTATTTGACTCGACTGTAGAAATTTTCTTAGCAATAAAGAATAAATGCAGTAAAGCTACATGCATGATGCGGCAATTTTTCATGCATTTTGGTGTTTGTGACTTCATATGTCTAGATCTACGTGTCGTACAATATGTACGAGGGCTATTCAGAAAGTAAGGAACGATACGTCGCGAAATGGAAACCACAGTGAAAATCAAAACTGTTTATTTGCAACGGTTAGCTACACCTTCCAGCTACTTCTCTACACAGTTGCCGCTCAGACTTAGACATCTGCCGTAGCGTTGTACCAACTTTTCAATTCCCTCGTTATAGAAAGCCGCCAGTGCTTTTTGACAATTTTCTACTCTGGATTGCAGTTCATTGTCTGTGTCAAAATATTGTCTTCTGAGCAGAGATGAACCTTAGGGGTAGCCAATTACGGGCTGTATTGTGGGTGATTAAACACTTCCCATCGAAAACGCTGCAGGAGCATCTTCATTGCCCCTGCAGATTGCGGCCGAGAATTGTCGTGTAGAATGAACCGCATGACAGTTATGTTATGTGGATTGCATAGCTTCAGTCGAAATCTTTCGCCAGGCCCTCATACTTAGCGGGAGACGCAACTTTCCAGCCATCTTTACGTTCTCACTGTGAGCTCAGAACTGAAAAGACCGACATGATGCGATCGACGGGCGTACTAGACAAAGTGCCCAACTCATCTGTGCAGAGCTTGATCAGATTTTCACTATATTTTCCATTTCGCGACCGATCGTTCCTTACTTTCCGAATAACCCTCGTATTCCTGTAAGCACACTCGGCGGTATATGTGGGTACTATCTGCGAAATATGTTGCAAAAAGAGTTAGTAACAAAGGAGCAATAAACGTGATTCAGCAGTTTTTCATGCACCCCTGTGTCACGACGTCGTAGCTCCTGATCTATCTGTAATACAATCATACAGTTTCGTAGGTACATTCAAAGTCATATGTGAATAACGTCTGCAAAATGTGTTGAGAATAAAGTTAGTAGAAAGAAAAGAAGTAATAAATGTAAACGCATGATGACGCAGTTTTACAAGCATGTTATTGCCTGCTAGTGAATGGTATGTGTACTACGACTGGTAGAAGCCACTCCGATGGGCCAGGAAGAGATGTTGAATATATATATATATATATATATATATATATATATATATATATATATATAGTTCAGGCATTCCAGACAAGTGAAACGAAACCATATATATATATATATATATATATATATATATATATATATATATATATATATATATATATATTGTTTCGTTTCACTTTTTCATCCATTAGCAACGGAATTATAGTCAACGAAACAATATATATATATATATATAGGATAGAACAGTGAAATGAAAGATGCAAGCAGTTAGACAATTGCACCCCTACACTCCTAGTACTGCGGCAGACAAAGGGGCTGCACTGCTCCCTACTGGCAATCAGGCGATATTCCAGTCACAGGCTTGTGTCACAGACTTTACCTTTACTTTTAATGTTCCTGATACACGTCAATGGCTTTCCGAACAGTATTCGTAGCGAGGAAAATTTCTCTTTACTGGTTACAGCGATATTATAAGAGTGGCGTATAATAAGTAACATACTTTTTTCTCGGCAAATTTAGGACGAAAAAGCGGAATTTGTTGTGGGACAATGCAGAATATTCCGACTCAAGCCTCTATAGTTTTATGAAGTTCCCATACGTGGTGGCGCTACACATAGGCTTCGAAATGGCGTCTCTAAAGGAGTTACGTTTTAACCAGCGGCTGTAACTGAGTTTCTTTTGGCGCAAAACCATAGCATCGCAAATATTCATAGGCACTTCCAGAATACCTACGGTGATCTGACAGTGATGGAAAGCACACAGAGTCGTTGGGCCAGGGGTTTGTCGTCATCGCAACAATGTCGCGTAGAACAGTCCGATCTCCCGCGTGCTGGCCGGCCGCTCACAGCTGAGACTCCTGCAGTGTTGGAACGTGTGGACACTCTCGTTCGAGGGGCTCGACGAATGACAAACACCTGCTCAAATGGACGTGTCTGTTGGTAGTGCTGACACACACGTCCACTAGTTGTGGTAATGAAAGGTGTGTGCCCAATGGTTTCCTCGCCACCCAATACCAGAACGTAAATAGCAACGAAGGGTCATCAGTGCAGAATGAAGGATGCACTTGGGGGATGATGAGGAGATTATTGATGCAGCAAGATGTTGGCTCCGACGTCGTCTAAGTAGAGTGGTACCATGCGGGTATACAGGCCCTGGTGGCATAAGAAATGTCATACTGAACGGAGATGAAGTTAAAAATATAGTTCGGTGGCCAAAATAGTGGGAAATAACATAGTGTATTGGAATCTCGGATGAAACTAAGTCGTTTTCAGAAAAAAAGTGTTGCGTTACTTATTGAACGCCTCTAGTAGTTACTGAGGAAACAAGAGAACTCCTCGCAGAGCAAGCAAACGGAACTCTCAACGAAGATTACAGTTGGTCAATACGCAGTTAAGTTATACTGAACAGATAGTAATCAAATGACATTAATTTCAATTTGCAGAGGTAAATGAGGCTGGTAAATTAATAGTGATACCGCAATAGATTGCCTAGAGAACAGGAAATTTCCATGTATGAATAGTGACCATCGAATAATGTGATGTAAACATACAAAGATACTTGCAAACAGAATGTCATCAGTATGTTATGTCCAGTCCTGTCGTCAGAAGGTAATATCAACTGTATTTTACTTCAAAAGAAAAACAGTCTTGTTTGCAATGGAAACAGTATTCTATTGACCCGTCCGCCATTCTGGGAAATCATTAGAAAATTTTAATATACAGCAAAATTTGTATTCATCACATCTGATGATGCTACAGAAGCGCGAAACGCATCAATAAAAGTATTGTTTGTCCTTAAATCAAATTTTTCCTTAGAAATGCTACCCATAGTTGCTGTACCAGATGTGTCATGAAGCGAAGAGAATTGCACTGTATTTTAGTTGTATACTACAAAGACGTACAATAAATTCTTATTGGCGGTTTATATAGGTATGATATGCAGCCAGTTGTTTTTCCTTTGTTACGATTCATTGAATAATTAAATAGCTTTCGAGCCAATGTATAATCTGACTGAAGTATTACAAGAACATAATTTTCTGCACCATATACAGCTGGACGGTGGGGTTGAGGTGCTGTTAAAAATAACGGGAATTTGGGCATAAGTTAACGAAATATCTACGAAACGAAGAGGCAGTAATGTTTTAGGATACTTGTATTGCACTTCACATTGGCATCCATAAGAGATTCATTCCGAAAGTGAACGTTTCATCCAGCTTACACACACATACACACAAAATCGCGCGCGTACGTGCAGTGCTTAGGTGCACTGTTGTTACTGCAATCAAAACTGAATGTAAATAGGAAGTCTATGAGGATGTTATCCTCATACCCCTTGTAATCAAGCACAGGGTATAAAGCGCTTAAATACGCGCAATCGGTCACGTATAGCCACTTGTCTGTTATCTCTTCAAGCTTTCAGACCGTGCCATTTGATAGTGTTCGACTATTGCGTAAGTTTTCCTCTTCGGTATTCACTCTGGATTGGTCTTGCACGCTTCCAACGACCTTGTTGCGATTTGGACTTTGTTTCCAGCTAGCCATTCACTAAGTGAGCTCAGTCGTTACTGGGCACTTGGAATGCCATTTGTTTCATTGGCCACCAAGTGCCGATGATGCCCAACTTCTGCTGCCTACGCCGAATAAGATAGAAAACTGCAATACTAAACCTTCAATAAACGGCATGAATGACCACAGGCGATATTCGTACATTACATAGCGAAACACCAGTTTCATACTGCATGTGAACTGGTGCAGCTGGTCCCACAACATATACACAGCCATAGTATGTTTCCATAAAGATAAATTGTACGAAATATTGTGCGTCGCCTGTACCATATACTCGTAGGAATATTTTAAATGTGGGGGGATTGGTTATGTTAGGCAGAGGGGGAAGGTAGAAAGGCAACAGGCGCTACAAGCTGAGGGCAAAACTTAACACAATCTTAAATTTTATTGACCAACACCACCGCTCCCCATACCCTCAGATGTCACAGCAGACCCACTGCAATTATCCTAAGTATAGGGTGACGGTAAATTCAAATGGTATTCGTATGGACCCATTTTCCTCCATATGCAAACAAACCAGTCACTCGGCTGGGACCCTTACGTAAGGAAACTGGTGGCTTGTGATCTTTTATTTAAATAAGTCTGACCGACTTATTTTGATAGTTATAAGTTATGGTCAAAGAATGACTGCTTCCCCCCTCTCCGTGTCCACCTCCCCTATTCCTCTACGCCAGGTGGGTGATGTACAAATGGCTGAGCGTTATCTTATTCACTGAATTACCTTAATTACTCCAAAAGTTTAATAAAGATGCAAGTGCCTATCTCCCTTGTTCCTATCCTACTACAAACTTCAATTACTTTTTTCTGTGGCTGTACCAGTGAGCTATACAATTTTAAACTTGGATTAAGTGGATTTTTTTCTAAGTCCACTGCTCTGCTGAATGAGATGTTCGCTTGAACATGTTAACGTTACATACAGCTTTCAGATGATGTTGACTGGTGCTAACACATCGTCAAAAAATAATAATACGTCTGTAATTGTTAAAAGTCTTTTAGTATAGTACTGACGATGTCGATAGTGTATTTGTAATTCTACACACATTTCTTGGTGTGGAGAGAAGAATCTCAAGTGGCCATGATCTCATAGTGAGCAACAAATTATGTTAGCCAAACACAATAAGTGACCAATTTCTGGCTGCTAAATTATAGGAATTAAAATAACTCAACCGACAAAATAACATCCTGCCATTTACAGATCACCTAATTGGCATAGAGGAGTGTGGAAGGGGACGGGAAATGGGAAAGAAGCCGTTTTTTTATCATAAATTCTAACCACTAAAATCATTGAGCCATAAATTAGACTTACATAAACATAACATAAGAGCATGAGCCACCAGTTTGTTTACGCACAGGTTACTGCCAGGTGACCAGTTTCTTTATTAAAACGTCCCAGCCAAGTGACCAGTTTATTTACATAAGGAGAACAATGGGGCCATTGTCTCCGCGTCTACACAGCTACAGTACTGAAGGGGAATTGAGGGGTAAGTCTGCTACAACGTCTGCAGGTGTTTAGAGCAGGGATGGAAGCGGGGTACAGAAGTTGCTGGTCATTAAAATTGCAGAATCTTGCAGACTACCGGTATGTTGTTGCCTCTGTGGTACAGTTGCTCTTAGCCTGTAGTGCGGGTTGCCTATCTACATTAAGACTGTCTGATACAGTACATACCCCGTCCCCTTACCTATTTTGTCTCCTTTTCATCCCAGGAGTCAACTACCAATGTTTAAGAAATGTCCTTTATTTTCTTTTAAGAAGCAGTCCGCATTTGCGCACATACTTTCTGGAATGGTAGAGTGTACACCCATCTTTACAAACGAAAAGGTCTGTTGATTTCCAGCATGTTGGACTTAGTCCACAATATTTTAGTACGACAAGCTGGAACCTTATCAATTAATCTACAGTACTGTTCTTCACAACAGTCCACGAAACTGTTACAACGATCAACAGAATTCGCTCCATTAAAAGAGGACGAACAAAGTAGCGTCATGATAAGACGCTGCAGGACGACTGATCAGATTCCCCTCTGGCCGTCGAGGTTTAGTGTTACCGTCATTTCCCTACATCTCTTAATGCAAATGCCGGGATGATTTCTCTGAAAGAACAGCGACGTTATCCTTTCCCACCCATTCCCAGTTTAAATTCGTACCTCTTATCCGATGAACACGTCTTCAACAATAAATTAAATCCCTTCTGACATTAAGGTTTTCAAATCTCTCTCTCTCTCCCCTTCTTTCTCTCTCTCCTTTTCTCTTTACCCTTAAAAGCAGCCGTTTTTTTTTCTTAAATGCTTTGGGAACCCTTTCAGAATTAAAGTGTAATTATTGCGTGCTGTACACTCTGTTGGAAGCAGCGAGCATATGGCAGTGGCAGGTCTTTTCCCGGCAGCTTGAGCTGGACCCATCTCTGACGTACGTCAAGCCCTCTGCTACTGAAGTACTTTTCCAACGTTTCCACCGTAGTGCATCACATTTCTATCTCAGTTCTCTCTAATGCTGATTAACTGACTCGTAATTTTAGCACCACCAATCCACACGTTTTTATTAAATATCATTGCATCAAGATTCTTCCAATATCAAGTGAGAAACTAAAATTACTCCACTCCATGACTACCACAGTGACACTGGTGCAGGAATCGTAACAGAACTTTGGAACAGAAAAAACAGTCTTGTTTGCACAACATAGGCTTATTTAATTTTCACATGTGAAGCGTTTCACTTGTCCTAGGCATCATCAGACAAACTGGGAAAAAGCAGAAAATGGTGTAGGTATAAATGGCTATTAGATGCAATAACTAAAGCACTCCGTCTTCAGGCCACGAGTGGCCTACCGCGACAATCCGACCGCCGTGTCATCCTCAGTGGAGGATGCAGATAGGAGGGGCGTGGGGTCAGCACACCGCTCTCCCGGTCGTAATGATGCTATTCTTGACCGAAGCCGCTACTATTCGGTCGAGTAGCTCCTCAATTGGCATCACGAGGCTGAGTGCACCCCCCAAAATGGCAACAGCGCATGGCGGCCTGGATGGTCACCCATCCAAGTGCCGGCCACGCCCGACAGCGCTTAAATTCGGTGATCTCACGGGAACCGGTGTAGCCACTGCGGCAAGGCCGTTATTAGAGGCAGTAACAAATGAATAAATTAAAAATACCAAGAGGAAGACACACACCGATCGAACTATGGAGCACAGGGCCACATTTCTGTTTCAAGGGATAGTGAGGGGTATAAATTTCAATTCATAAAATATTGAACCGTAACTAACCTTACCGATAAGAAAAGAATTTTAACTGTTTATTTAGTGTTATAATCGCCCAGTCATTTGCCCAAGGTGTGTTAGCCTAGGTATTCTACGGGTGTATTTTGCACTCGTGAGTTTTTTTCCGCTAACTGAATATGCCTATTTGCCTAAGTTGGGTACCCCCTGCACGCTTTGATAGCTTTCTTTTTCCTAGTGTCACCACTGTTTCTCGCGTTGCTTCTTGTTGATGCTAAGAAGCATTGGCAGTGGCTGTCTGGCTGTTACCTCCCAGATCTTTGGAATTCTTAATTACGTCTGACGCCTTGGTTACGAGTACGAAGAATTTTTATCGGTGATGTAATGAAGCATTAACACTGGCTATGTGGCTTTTAGCTCCCAATTCTATGGCACTCTTAATTACGTTCGACGCCACATTTACGATCAGCAAGAATTTTTATCGGTAAGCTTAGTTATGGTGCAATGTTTTATGAGTTGAAATTTATACCCCTCACCAAGCACTGAAACACAAACGTGGCTCTGTGCTCCATAGTTCAATTTGTGTATGTCTCCCTCTTGTTATTTATTAATTTATTCATTTATTATTGCGTTTAATAGCCATTTATACTTGCACCAGTTTTTAATTTCACCAAACTGTCTGATGCTGTCTAGTAAACGTGTCACAAAGGGAGGGGGGTGTGGTGGGGCGGGCGGGGGGGGGGGGGAATAAATCCATCTTGTGCAACCAAGACGGTTTTTTCTGTTCCGAAAACTGATAAATTGTGTTTATAACATTCTTGAAATGTATGTTTCAGTAGCATTCTGTTTAGAAATTAATAGGTTAATCAGGACATGTGCCACCCAACATAGCTGAAATAAACAACTATGAAATCACAAGTTTTAAAACAAAAGTTATTGCCTATAAAAGGAAACAAAATTATGAAACTTCCAAGCAGACTTTAATTCTCTGTCCGTCTGGGGCTGGAACCCAAACCTTACCTTTCACGGCCATTGCTCTCACTGGCTGAGCTATCCATTTTTTAGGGCCTCTTTCCTCGTCAACAGCCTTTCCTTCCAATCACCAACATTTGCCTGCATTGGCTTGGGCTGTATCTGGCGTGAAAAAAAACTATCTCCTGTAAATGCGTTGGCATGAGGAAAATGATACTTTCAACTTATTAAAAAGAAAAAGAAAGGAAACATTCATGTGGCTCTTTCGTCTTCTTCTAATACAAGAAGTCTTTTCTTTGTCTTGTAACATGGCGCAGCTAAAATCTTTGTTTGGTTGTAAAATATAAAGATCTCGGACGTGTTTTTTAATGTAACGAATGTAGCTAACTTTGGGCCTTCCTTTTTTATAAAGTTTTCTGCGTTGCAACTAAAAGTTATTTCCTTCTTAAGAGAAAGATAGAATCTTTTTTCTTAAAAATAAATGTTCTTCTTGAAGACAAACCGTAACATCCGGTTCAAATTAGTCACATATGGACCTGCTCATGCTAAGTTCCAACGCAAAACTGTCACTTTCAGAAATAAACAGCTGACCAGAATGTACGTCCTTTACCAACGCCGCAGCACTAGGAGTTGTGGCGGTTCCTAGCCTCGTTGGTTGTTTGCTGTAGGAGGCTGATTCAGACAGGTAGCTGCTTTCCTCAGCTGCGGCCAGTCCCAGACTGAGCACGGCGTAGCTGGTTTACTCTTGACGAAACACATTTGCTCCTTGCGAAGGACTCCATACCTGCTGAAGACTAACTCATGTCTCCACTGGATAACAACTACGCGCTGACTCACTGGGCATTGGCTGAGGCCACTGACGATAACATGCGTTCGACTCGCTGGCTGCCGCAGCTTATTTTCTAGGCTAGTGTTGCTGCCTCTGGATCACGGGGTCCCGGGTTCGATTCCCCGCCGGGTCAGGCATTTTTCCGCCCAGGGACTGGGTGTTTGTGCTGTCCTCGTCATCATTTGAGTAGAGGCGAGATTGGAAATGGAAAGATTGGAACTCGTACTGGCGCTGATGACCACGATGTTGAGCACCCCACAAACCAACATCATCGTCGGCTGCCCAAGTGGAGTGATTTCATCGTCTTGGCAAATTGGTGCCTGTGATGAGACACGCCAAAATAGTGCGCCCACAACTGCGGACAGCTACCAAAATGTTCACCGCTCTAGGCTTTGCCTTAATGTAGGCATGATGATACGTCTCCGTGATGGAAGGGACGCATGATGGAAAATTATCCACAGCTTAACAGAGATGTCATCGAAGTATATGAAGACAATTTTTACACAAAAGAAGAAGCCATGAATGTTAGTGATGTACAGTATTTGATCAAGTTAGTGATATACACCACATGATCAAAACACCCCTATGTAACAATGAATTGACCACTACATGTAATGAGATGCTGACACACCAGCATAAAAGAAGACAGGAGAATTTTGTTGTCAGTAGAGTAGAAGTAACAGCAGAATGAGTTAGTCAAGAGAGCTCAGTGACATGTACGTGGAGTAGTCATTGGATGTCACCTGAATAGCAAATCCAGCATGGACATTTCAACCCTTCTAAAGCTCTCCAAGTCGTCTGTTGATGATGCGATTTTGAAGTGGAAAAGCAAAGGAACAACCAAAGCTAAACCTGGGCAAAGCTGACTTCATATACTCACAGTCAGGGACCGTCAAACATTTTGGAGGATGGTTGCAAAAAATCGCGGAAAGATTGACTCGTGAGTTCCTTAGTGCCTCTTCGATCCCAGTGTGTATGGAGTTGAAGAGAATGGGATATAATGGTAGAGCAACTCCTCACAAGCCACATTTCTGTGGGCAATGCTAAGCGACATTTGAGGTGGTGTAAAGAGCGAATCCACTGGGCAATGAATGGCAAGAAATGATGTCTTGGAGTATTGAATCATGACATACCCTGTGGCAATCCGATGGTGTTGTTTGATTTGGCGAATGCCTAGTAAACGTTACCTACCATCACGCATGGTGCCAATAGTGGAGTAATGAGGATTTGGTGTTATGTCGTGGTTAGACTGTCAACTCACTTATTGCGCTTAAACAAACGCTAAATGCGGAACGAAATTAACCAATTTTACAGCGTTGTGTACTGTGTACTGTAGAGGAACAGTTCAAAGACAATGATTGCTTGGATCAGCATGACATTGCCATAAAAGTGGGCACTGTCATAAAACAGCATCTGCGAGGCAATGGTTTGTGGGCGATAACATTCCTGAAATGGAATGGCCTGTCCAGAAACCCAATCTGAACCCAGTAGATCACCGTCGAGATTGCTCCACAGACAGTGGGACACTTCACTAAAAGTGTTCCCAGCAGAATTCAAGCTGCCATCAAGGCGCAAGGTGGACATTCCCCATATTAATGTCCATTAACGGGTGTTCAGATTCTTTTGCACAGGTAGTGTATGGTCAGTGGCTCTACAGACTCGAAATATAATCGTTATCTTTGAAAAACGACTGTACGACAGCTAAACTTTATCTTTGACAAGTATTACGTCTCCGATCAAGTGTAAACCTCTACCAGGATCGATTTTCACAGTATTTATGTTGATCACAGACGTCCGACCTGTCAGTCGGCAAAACTTTGCGATACCAGGAGTATTTCTGAAAATATTCGACCCAGGTCTGGACTAAATGTCAAGAGCAGACAACCAGGAAGTTTCGCCAACAACCAAAAATTTTGACAGAAGTATCTGTATGCCAGTAGGATTCCAGCGAAATTGATTGGCCCTATCCAGAGATACATGGGGAGGACTCACGTTACGCCCTCATGGCTCCACTTCAGCCTGTAACTCTCTCCTATTTTTTAAAGTCCACAGAAATACACCTGCATTCCTTATTCTTGTAGCAGTCCTGGAAGAAGTGATGGTGCATAGATGTGGCTTAACAGCCACTTATGGGACTGTCTCACTTTGCAAGAGTTTGTATGTTGTTGTGAAACTTCCTTTGCTTATGTAAATGTGAGAGGGTGTGTCGTGAGCAATGCGCGGAGAGTGCAGCCGGTACGAGAATTGCGCACAGAAGACAAGGTTCCGAGTTTGAGTCCCAGTTCGGAACACACTTTTTATCTGCCAGAAAATCTGACAACAGCGCACGCTCGACTGCAGATTGGAAGACACACTGGGGTGACAAGTCATGGGATAGGAATATGCACATATACAAATGGCGGTAGTGTCATATCACAAGCTATGAGAGGCCAGTGGATTGGAGTAGCTGTCATCTGGGCTCGTGACCATATTGGAAAACCGTGGCCCGATCAGATGAGTAGCGATTTCAGTTGGTATAAACTGATGGTAGGGTTCGAGTGTAGCGCAGATCCCACGACTCTATGCACTCAGGATGTCAACAAAGCAGCATGTCATTCTCAATGGAAAGAAGTCTTCCGAAGTAAGAGTGATTTCAGGTGTGCTCAGGGGAGTGTCGTAGGACCATTGCTATTCACAATATACATGAATGACCTTGTGGATGACATCAGAAGTTCACTGAGGCTTTTTGCGGATGATGCTGTGGTATATCGAGAGGTTGTAACAATGGAAAATTGTACTGAAATGCAGGAGGATCTGCAGCGAATTGACGCACGGTGCAGGGAATGGCAATTGAATCTCAATGTAGACAAGTGTAATGTGCTGCGACTACATAGAAAAAAAGATCACTTATCATTTAGCTACAATATAGCAGGTCAGCAACTGGAAGCAGTTAATTCCATAAATTATCTGAGAGTACGCGTTAGGAGTGATTTAAAATGGAATGATCATATAAAGATGGAAACCCAGTTCTAAGCAAAGAGGGGAAAGCAGAAAGATAGAAGGAGTATATAGAGGGTCTATACAAGGGCGATGAACTTGAGGACAATATTATGGAAATGGAAGAGGATGTAGATGAAGATGAAATGGGAGATACGATACTGCGTGAAGAGTTTGACAGAGCACTGAAAGACCTGAGTCGAAACAAGGCCCCGGGAGTAGACAACATTCCATTAGAACTACTGACGGCCGTGGGAGAGCCAGTCCAGACAAAACTCTACCATCTGGTGAGCAAGATGTACGAGACAGGCGAAATATCCTCAGACTTCAAGAAGAATATAATAATTCCAATCCCAAAGAAAGCAGGTGTTGACAGATGTGAAAATTACCGAACTATCAATTTAATAAGCCACAGCTGCAAAATACTAATGCGGATTCTTTACGGACGAATGGAAAAACTGGTAGAAGCCGACTTCGGGGAAGATCAGTTTGGATTCTGTAGAAATGTTGGAACACTTGAGGCAATACTGACCCTACGACTTATCTTAGAAGAAAGATTAAGGAAAGGCAACCCTACGTTTCTAGCATTTGTAGACTTGGAGAAAGCTTTTGACAATGTTGACTCTAATACTCTCTTTCAAATTCTAAAGGTGGCAGGGGTAAAATACAGGGACCGAAAGGCTATTTACAATTTGTACAGAAACCAGATGGCAGTTATAAGAATCGAGGGACATGAAAGGGAAGCAGCGGTTGGGAAAGGAGTGAGACAGGGTTGTAGCCTCTCCCCAATGTTATTCAGTCTGTATATTGAGCAAGCAGTAAAGGAAACAAAAGAAAAATTTGGTGTAGGTATTAAAATCCAGGGAGAAGAAATAAAAACTTTGAGGCTCGCCGATGACATTGTAATTCTGTTATAGACGGCAAAGGACCTGGAAGAGCAGTTGAACGGAATGGACAGTGTCTCGAAAGGAGGATATAAGATGAACATCAACAAAAGTAAAACGAGGATAATGGAATGTAGTCGAATTAAGTCGGGTGATGCTGAGGGAATTAGATTAGGAAATGAGACACTTAAAGTAGTAAAGGAGTTTTGCTATTTGGGGAGCAAAATAACTGATGATGGTCGAAGTAGAGACTGGCAATGGTAAGGAAAGCGTTTCTGAAGAAGAGAAATTTGTTAACATCGAGTATAGATTTAAGTGTCCGGAAGTCGTTTCTGAAAGTATTTATATGGAGTGTAGCCATGTATGGAAGTGAAACATGGACAATAAATACTTTGGACAAGAAGAGAATAGAAGCTTTCGAAATGTGGTGCTACAGAAGAATGTTGAAGATTAGGTGGGTAGATCACGTAACTAATGAGGAGGTATTGAATAGGATTGGGGAGAAGAGAAGTTTGTGGCCCAACTTGACTAGAAGAAGGGATCGGTTGGTAGGACATGTCCTGAGGCATCAAGGGATCACAAATTTAGCATTGGAGGGCAGCGTGGAGGGTAAAAATCGTAGAGGGAGACCAAGAGATGAATACACTAAGCAGATTCAGAAGGATGTAGATTGCAGTAGGTACTGGGAGATGAAGGACCTTGCACAGGATAGATTAGCATGGAGAGCTGCATCAAACCAGTCTCAGAACTGAAGACCACAACAACAACAACATATAAAGTTGATCGTCGGTAAAACAGATGCCAGACTGAGATTCATTGGAAGAATCCTAAGGAAATGCAATCCGAAAACAAAGGAAGTAGGTTACAGTACGCTTTTTCGCACACTGCTTGAATACCGCTCAGCAGTGTGGGATCCGTACCAGATAGGGTTGACAGAAGAGATAGAGAAGATCCAACGGAGAGCAGCGCGCTTCGTTACAGGATCATTTAGTAATTGCGAAAGCGTTACGGAAATTATAGGTAGACTCCAGTGGAAGACTCTGCAGGATAGACGCTCAGTAGCTCGGTACGGGCTTTTGTTAAAGTTTCGAGAACATACCTTCACCGAGGAGTCAAGCAGTATATTGCTCCCTCCTACGTATATGTCGCGAAGAGACCACGAGGATAATATTAGAGAGATTAGACCCCACACAGAGGCATACCGACAATCCTTCTTTCCACGAACAATACGAGATTGGAATAGAATGGAGAACCGATAGAGGTACTCAAGGTACCCTCCACCACACACCGTCAGGTGGCTTGCGGAGTATGGATGTAGATGTAGATGTAGATGCAAGCTGGTGGTGGCTTTGTGGGCTGTGTCTAATGGAATGTACTGGGTCATCTATTCCAACCGAACCGATCATTGACTGGAAATGATTACATTTGGGTAAACCATTTGCAACCATTCGTAGACTTCACGTTCCCAAACAAAGATGGAATTTTTATGGATGATAGTGAGACATGTCATCGAGCCACAGTTGTTCGTGATTGGTTTGAAGAATATTCTGGACAAATCTTGCGAATAATTTGACTATCCCATCGAAAATATGTGGGACATAATCGAGGGGTAAGTTCGTACACATTCTGCACCGGCAACACCTTCGCAATTATGGATGGCTATGGAGGCAGCGTTGTGCAGTATTTCTGCAGGGGACTTCCAGCCACGTCGAGTTGCTGCACTATGCTGGGCAAAGGGAGGTCCAACATCGCATCAGGAGGTATCCCATGATGTTTTGTCACCTCAGGGTTTATTCTGGAGGGTGTTCCGATATCAGAGTGATAATCTGATGTAGGCGATTTGTTGTGTTGCCACAATATAGCGACATTGACCAAGAGGTCCATAAAGAGAAATAAAGTTGTTGTTGTTGTTGTTGTTGTTGTTGTGGTCTTCAGTCCTCAGACTGGGTTGATGCAGCTCTCCATGCTACTCTATCCTCTGCAAGCTTCTTCATCTCCCAGTACCTACTGCAGCCTACATCCTTCTGAATCTGCTTAGTGTATTCATCTCTTGGTCCTCCTCTACGATTTTTATCCTCCACGCTGCCCTCCAGTACTAAATTGGTGATCCCTTGATGCCTCAGAAGATGTCCTACCAACCGATCCCTTGTTCTAGTCACGTTGTGTCACAAACTCCTCCCCGATTCTATTCAATACCTCATCATTAGTTATGTGATCTACCCATCTGATTTTCAGCATTCTTCTGTAGCACCACATTTCGAAAGCTTCTATTCTCTTCTTGTCTAAACTATTTATCGTCCATGTTTCACTTCCATACATGGCTACATTCCATACAAATACTTTCAGAAACGACTTCCTGACACTTAAATCAATACTCGACGTTAAATTTCTCTTCTTCAGAAACGCTTTCCTTGCCATTGCCAGTCTACATTTTATATCCTCTCTACTTCGACCATCATCAGTTATTTTGCTCCACAAATAGCAAAACTCCTTCACTACTTTGTCTCATTTCCTAATCTAATTCCCTCAGCATCACCCGACTTAATTCGACTACATTCCATTATCCTCGTTTTGCTGTTGTTGATGTTCATCTTATACCCTCCTTTCATGACACTGTCCATTCCGTTCAACTGCTCTTCCAAGTCATTTACCGTCTCTGACAGAATTACAATGTCATCGGCGAACCTCAAAGTTTTTATTTCTTCTCCATGGATTTTAATACCTACTCCGAACTTTTCTTTTCTTTTCTTTACTGCTTGCTCAATATACAGATTGAATAACATCGGGGAGAGGCTACAACCCTGTCTCACTCCCTTCCCAATCACTGCTTCCCTTTGGTGTCCCTCGACTCTTATAACTGCCACCTGGTTTCTGTACAAATTGTAAATAGCCTTTCGCTCCCTGTATTTTACCCCTGCCACCTTTAGAATTTGAAAGAGAGTATTCCAGTCAACATTGTCAAAAGCTTTCTCTAAGTCTACAAATGCTAGAAACGTAGGTTTGCCTTTCCTTAATCTTTCTTATAAGATAAGTCGTAGGGTCAGTATTGCCTCACGTTTTCCAACACTTCTACGGAATCCAAACTGATCTTCCCCGAGGTCGGCTTCTACCAGTTTTTCCATTCGTCTGTAAATAAAGTTAACAGCCGATATGTTGTGGGAGGAAGTATCTCCAGTCAGTGAACGAGACATTGATGGCGGGGGCGAGGCGCAGCCAGGGCGAAGCGGCCCTCGGCGTCAGGTCGGTCCCCCGACACGGCGTTCGCAGAAGGCGGTAGCCGGCGCGTGACCAGCCTAGCTTCCGACTGGCGCTGCGGGCCCGCCGGTAACCTGAGAAAGCGCCGGCCGCTCTATTCTGGGAGGTGCTGGCCCGCCGCCAGTGCCGCCATCCTCCGCCTCCTTCAGCGCGCTGTCTGTTGTCTGCCGTCGCGCGCACCGGCTGCTATCACCGTGTAATGACACCCAGCACGAGGGCGCGGACATCACACACCTGTACACACTGCCCTCTTACTTGGCTCGGCATCAGGAGGAGTGGTGCTATGTAACTTCCTGTTAACTTAAAAAGATACAAAGGCAACTCAAAAAGAAGATGCAAGTTTTTTCTTCTTCTGGGGTTGGTACCACTGACACCATACTGACACGTCTTATAGTCGCTGTTGTTCTCGTGCGCTAAGGTCCCCACACACGAGCGACGGATGCCTGCTGGTATGGCCAGCGACATTGCGTGCTTGTTTTGACCCTGCCACACACGGTCGTTTTACCGAGAACTTTCAACCAGTATTTCGAATACCAACGTGTCGGTAAGTTTAGCTGCAGAAAATGTTTAGCAGCAGCGCCACTAATCTTCGTACGTCAACAAACACTTTAAACAAAATACAGAATTCAAATTCATAACGAAATGGTGTCTTTAAAGAAGGCTATAAGATGAACATCAACAAAAGCAAAACGACGATAATGGAATGTAGTCGAATTAAGTCGGGTGATGCTGAGGGAATTAGATTAGGAAATGAGACACTTAGAGTAGTAAAGGAGTTTTGCTATTTGGGGAGCAAAATAACTGATGATGGTCGAAGTAGAGAGGATATAAAATGTAGACTAGCAATGACAAGGAAAGCGTTTCTGAAGAAGAGAAATTTGTTAACATCCAGTATTGATTTAAGTGTCAGGAAGTCGTTTCTGAAAGTATTTGTATGGAATGTAGCCATGTATGGAAGTGAAACATGGACGATACATAGTTTGGACAAGAAGAGAACAGAAGCTTTCTAAATGTGGTGCTACAAAATAATGCTGAAGATTAGATGGGTAGATCACATGACTAATGAGGACGTATTGAATAGAATTGGGGGGAAGAGGAGTTTATGGCACAACTTGACTAGAAGAAGGGATCGGTTGGTAGGACATGTATTGAGGCATCAAGGAATCACTAATTTAGTACTGGAGGGCAGCGTGGAGGGTAAAAATCGTAGAGAGAGAACAAGAAATGAATACACTAAGCAGAAGGATGCAGGCTGCAGTAGGTACTGGGAGATGAAGAGACTTGCACATGATAGAGTAGCATGGAGAGCTGCATCAAACCAGTCTGAGGACTGAAGTCCATAGCAACAACAACAACTTGTTTTGGAGTGCTTTTCTTGCAAATTATATGCTGTTACAGAACACATAACATTTTCCAAGGACTCTAAGTGGCCTGCGTAGATCCCTCAAGCCTGTATTTCATAAATATTTTTTTAATATCACCTATTTCTTTTTGATTTATTACGGTTGTTACTTAACTATAGGTGTTTACACCATTGGAAATGTATCATATACAACGGGCAGGAATCAGTTCATAAATGTAAACAAATAACCTTCAACACGAATTTACATTTTTTAAACGCCAAATGTATGTTTTTTCTAGAGAAAGAAAATTAGAGGTGCAGTTAGTGATGGCAGGCTTGTTTTCCCTGTTATAAACTTCATACCTTCTGAAAGACGTACACTTTAAAGGATGGAAACGGCACAACAGTGTCCGCCGTAACGTGCAGTGCGAGGGTTGCCTACAGCACGCTTCAGGCAGGCAACCCGCATCGTAGCTGTACATCATTGCGACAGAAACTGTGACGCCGTTTCCATTAATTAAAGTCTAAGTATTCTAGAAGGTATAGAGTTTGGGTATGGAAAGTCCATTGCTGATTCGATAAACTCCTAAAGATGAAATAGTGAACAATGACAGCAACCGTGAGCTACTGCGAGATGTGAAACCCAAAATCAAAACGCAGAGGAGTGTGCTGCGAGATCTGAAACCCAAAATCAAAACGAAGAAGGCTGAGAAGCTTTCAAAAGGTTTGACTTTACTTCAGCATAATGCCTGCCCCAGCACATATCGAAAAAGACTTCGGTGCATTCCAAATCTTGCTTTGAGTTGCTGGAAAATCCACCCTAAAGCCTTGACACAGCTCCGGCGGATCCTTTCAAATCCCGGAATCACCAGAGCTGGTTGCCGGCCTGTAGACCAGCGACTTCGACTAGTAGACGACGCAGCTCGGCAAGGGCCGATGTGGTCTAGCCATTCATTCGACTAAAGACTAGCCACGAGATAGCACCTGTCAAGTGCCGGATGTTGAATGATTTTTCCGGCTGAACCAGGAGTATTTATACTCCCTCCGACCAGGTGCGTTGCTGCTGTAGGTAGGCTTCCATCACGTACTCGACGTGGAAACATTGTGTTGTGCTACTCCATGTGGCAGTACGTGAGCCACCTTCCATGGTTTGTGGCGGTTCGACGACAGCTTAACGTCAGCTTTACTTCAGTTTCCAGCTACAGGACTACGGCTGTGGCTGACCTGCATATTACTTGGCAGACTGACAAGAGTTCACAGCGTTAGCTTTTAAGTTGGCAGAGAAAACAAATTGATACCCATGTGTAATACAGAACTGAAAAGGGCGGGTGAAGACTAGATGACTGAGTTTTTTTCGAGGCATCTAACGTTTTGCCCCGTGAAAACTCATCCTTGGCGCTTGGGCCACTTCACTCCTTCCCCCTTTTGAGAATTATGGCCTCCGTTGCCAGTCGTGCACAGAAAGCTGGACGTCACATGCGTGAGGTCAGAGTGACTATAACGCTGGCGCCGCAACACGAGGCAGTTCAGGGAACGGGAAAAGAGTGTCAATCAGCGAGCAGCTACGGTGCACTGTTGCGGTGTTCCCCAACACAAAATGACCTGGAGACAACATTTGGGTGCCTTCACATGAGGGAGGCTTATAGGGAAACTGGAAGAAGGACTGAAAGTGCTGTTCAACTCTTCAACCGTTGCAAGACAGTAACTGTAACATTTAAATGACCACAGTTCAAATAAAATGGCAAAGAAACAGATAAAAATATTTCTGTGTGACATTTAATATATTCACAGAAATCAGATGTAAAGGCTCTCAGGCCAACGTTATAAAAAAATTGGTCCGCTGCGCCACAGTCAGTGTTATTACTAATTTACATTTTCTTACAAGCTCTACTTTAAAATTTGATTATATGTCCAAAAATCCTCAAAAACACATTAGGTGTATGAGTTTTCACGGGGCAAAACGTTAGATGCCTCGAAAAAAACTCAGTCATCTAGTCTTCACCCGCCCTTTTCAGTTTTGTATTACACATGGGCATCAATTTGTTTTCTCTGCCAACTTAAAAGCTAACGCTCTGAACTCTTTCACTGTCTGTCCAAACAATCTTCCATCCATGTCTTTTAAATAACCGACAGGCTGTAACTATTGCTCATTCGAGAAAGCTCGGCAAAATTTTCCCATTGACTTGTCAGTATCAAAAGTCTCATTTTGAAGATTATTCTGAACTGCTCTCTGAAGAGTTGTTTTAGAAACGCTGAACTGAATACTAGCTTTCCTAGATCCCCTTTCCATTTTCACAACAGATGTCAATTCCAGGTTTTCTGTACACCAGCTTTTAGGATTCGTATATTCTATGTATGAGGAAAGAAGAACTGTCACTAGCATCAGTATGAAAAAATTGGAAAATATACTAATGTATCTTGAAAGTGTGAGAATAAATATGAATACTAGGAAAGAATGGTACGGTACCTGTGGCAGAACGGAAACTCGGTCCGTTCCACCCCGACCTGTGTCCGCCACTGCTAGCTGATTGGTCAGCGCGGGGGAATGTATTACCTAACAGCCCGGGCTCAAAAAATGGCTCTAAGCACTATGGGACTTAACAAAAAAATGGTTCAAATGGCTCTGAGTACTATGGGACTTAACATCTGTGGTCATCAGTCCCCTAGAACTTAGAACTACTTAAACCTAACTAACCTAAAGACATCACACACATCCGTGTCCGAGGCAGGATTCGAACCTGCGACCGTAGCAGTCCCGCGGTTCCGGACTGAGCGCCTAGAACCGCGAGACCACCGCGGCCGGCTGGGACTTAACATCTGAGGTCATCAGTCCCCTGGACTTAGAACTACTTAAACCTAACTAACCTAACTAACACACATCCATGCCCGAGGCAGGATTCGAACCTGCGACCGAAGCAGCAGCGCGGTTCCGGACTAACGCGCCTAGACCCACTCGGCCACAGCGGTCGGCGGCCCGGGTTCGATTCCCGGCTGGGTCGGAGATTTTTCTCCGCTCAGGGACTGGTTGTTGTGTTGTCCTTATCATCACCATTTCATCCCCATCGACACTCAAGTCACCGAAGTGGCGTCAACTCCAACGACTTACACCAGGCGAACTGTCTACCCAACTGGAGGCACTGGCCACACGGCATTTCTATTTTTACCACGACCTGTGAGATTAGGTGTACTTCAAAGTCCACAAAACGGTTTGAAAAGTAAACATCGTCTATACGCCCTGAAATAAGGAGCTTAACATGCGTTTGAGATTTTAAGAAAGAGAAAAGTAGTAGATCCTGCGTTTTTGCTTACCTTGCACATAAAGAGTTACTAATGTTGCAGCACGTACGCGGAAAAAAGCGCAAACACGTTACAGGCACAACAGTCAAAGAAAAATCCTTCTGAAATGGCTTCTTACCATCCTCGTCGCTTGAAGTCTAGTTCCTGAAAGTGATTCTACAGTGCACCACTTTACAACCGAAATAAACCGCTAGTTCCGCTCTGCCCTGTGGTTCCGTTTGAAACGATGACAGTTTATATGATTCCATTCTGAGCTAAGAGCAAGTAATAGTCGTGACAAAACGCGATTGGAATTTAATTAATGTGAAATGCCCAAATAACCCGAACTGTTCCACGAGCTGCCGTTCAAACCTCTGCATTATTTTTAGACATATTTACACATTTTGTAAGCTTTAACGACTGTGTTCTCCTTTACTTTCTTCCACTTTGTAGCCTGGAGTATTGCGAGTTCATTTCGCTGCTGTAGAGGGTAGCATCCGAATCTGAGGTTTTATATTTCCTCTTTCACATCTCTCGCTCTTGCTGCCGCTCCTGCCCTCACTTTCGCTCTCTGTAGCATCTCACTCTTTCAGCAAACACTGCCATTTCAAATTCATTTCAATTCAATTAACAAGCCATCTCCAGTTCCATAATGAGAAGCCTCCACAGGTGGTCCCCTACATTTGTCTTGTGAAATGTCGTTTATCTTTCTCATTTCTAAGTGGCTGTCTGTTGAAGCAGTCGGGCGACTCTCCAGTAGCGCTGGCGCTCGTGGCTCGTTTAATCGCTGGCGCTGTCACAGACCGCCCGGCGTAAGCCTGACTGCTTTTTGTGGGGCGTAGCTGCTGCAACAGACGTAAACACGCGCTTTTCTGACATCGCGCCGCGGGGCGGGTTATGACTTCTCTCCCCTAACATTCAGTCCACTTACCTCGATAGGCTTCTTTGTTGTCGGCCCCTTCACTCCGCGTTGTTAGATACTATAGTTCAATTCTTTTATCTTGACGGCTCGCGCATGCCCGCCCAGACGCGGGAGATTGCTGCGTTGCCAGGTTGCAAACGACGTACACGCCAAGAGAAGCAGCGCCATAGTATAGTATAGTTCGCAAACTTACGTTTAGGGGGGAGCGCGCAGTTTATGAAGTAAAGCCACCACGGTCGCATTAACCCTTTCGCTGCTACAGAGACGTGCTCCCCGCATTCCGCGCTGTGCGTTGTCATCACTGCATTGCTCGCCTGTGCTGACACACGGTGTTCCGACTGCTTTGACACTTATCATTCGATTTCTCAAATACTATTTGGCCCAAAAATTTGATTTTTACACATCTTCTTGACTGATACCTTCCCCCCATAAATGACTTCATTTTATTTTGATGGTCAACGCAGTTATTGTGCAGCATTAAATGTAATAAACCATTGCACGAAATTTTGAAGAGTTTGCAGAGGTAAAAGTCCATAGCGTATACTTTCCGTATGGTCGATTTTAGTTGCCACAATATTGAGAATAAAATGTGGACAAGATACCTCAATTTCATATGAAATATACTCTATAACAATATCTCATTTAATTTAAGTACCAGATAGGTTTCGTACGTAATATTGAGAAATATTCCGTCTATCGCGACTGTAATAAAAGTTTTATTTATACCAGAGTCATTTCGATTTTTTCTAAAAAGTTCTGATTAAAACAAAGTTGGCGAAGTACACAAAACTGAATTGTGGACGTAATAAAACATAGAAAAACTATAATATATTGTTTGTGAGGCACAGTGCGCAAACAATTTGTGTTTGTCAACACGGACAGCAAATGCTTGCCAAAATATTGATCAGTCGACGAAAACATTTAATATGACGATGTTGCCAAAGCAGCGAAGCAAAGAACTGCGTCCGACAATCAAGTAGCTCGGCAACGTAAGAGCCGAAATTCTGCTGTAAGTAATACTTTTAATACTGTCGCAAAAGAATATATCTCAATATGACTAGTAAAACAGCGGCTGCGGAAGAGAAGATATACAAATAAAACAGATAACATGAATATTGTATGTGTGCCTTTTCATATGATTATAATGAAGAGACAAAGCACTAGAAATTTCAAAAAATTACATTCAAACGAATAAAATTCGTGAAATAAGACATTTCGATATTCTTTTTAAATAAAGAAAATATAAAGCACCGAACAAGGTTTGAACTCAGATCCTCTCACTTAGCAGCTAAACACCTTAACCATTATGCTTACGCAGCTCGTCATTCCAAACGGCTCCTAGAGGACTTTACCATGTCACGCAAAATACCAACAAATACTGTTGGTATGACTATGAATTATTCACGTTTCGTCGAAGTACAATAGGAAATAAACAATTACCGCTGTTCTTTATTGCGAAAAAGTTCGTGAGAATGATACAAACACCTTTCCTTGCTATCGCCTGAATTATGAGGCTTATTGCTTGTTTGGTTTAATTAATTAATAGAATATGAAGTAATTGGTATAAAGTCTGCTATCAAGACATTGCTTTTGTTCAATTACTTTATTTATGACTGAACGTTTCTAAAACTGAAGACACTCGTCCGTGCTCTGCACTGCAGTCGAGCTCTGGCAACGTCATTCTCTGTTCATTGGCTGACTGCGTTTTGTAACGTCAGATGCGCAGAACTAACTTAAACTCGTAAATGACGCGCACTTTAGTTAAGCCGATAAAAGCAGCGTCGAAGAAAACTTGATTAAACACCTACCAAGCACAACGCCATTTGTCAGCAGTGCAAGCTTCGCGGTCAGAGCACTACTACTAACGCAGCCGTTTGTGTTTTGGTTTTGACGTAGCCCACGCATGGGACGATAAATCCCTAGTGCGACTGCCACTAGTCTACGGTCCTTGTTGTGGGATGTTCAAATGTGTGCGACTTCCTAAGGGATCAAACTGCTGAGGTCATCGGTCCCTAGACTTACACACTAGTTTAACTAACTTATGCTAAGAACAACACACACACCCATGCCCAAGGGAGGAGACGAGCCCCCTGCGGGAGGAGACGCACAATCCCTGACATAGCGCCTCAAACCGCGGGGTCACTCCGCGTGACTGTTGTGGGATGACACAGAAGTTCTTTAACTGTTCTCGGCTGGCAGGTGCAAATGTAAAGCGGTTAAGACGTGCTTGGTGCACAATACAGCGATCCTCCTTTGTGGTGGTTGCAGGATGGGACCTTGTAATGGTACTTGAATTACGTAACCAATACGGCACCTCATCTGAACCTCTCGATGCCAGCGATATTCTACTGTGTTTCTGTTAACTACTTAACATATTTCTGGGACAACATTCAGATTTGATTTCGTTTGTGATACATCGATATGTTTATATTGCAATGATATTATTCTTATGTGTATTCTTTCTTTTGTCACTATGATCTTTGACGTGCTTGTAACTCTGATTTTTGGGCGCGTAAGCGATTATTAGTTAGTTAGAGTCGGACCTTGAAAAACGTCAAGTCTTGGACGTCATGTTGGAAAGACGCATAACGTAGCCAGCTTATAAAATGTGAACTTTAACAGTGAGGAAGATGTTTTCAAGTATGTTTTGTATTGTGAAGTGATGTTTTGTGTGTTACGTGATATTGCAATAAAAGCAAATAAAAGGAAGTGTAACTTAAATTCAGAATGCTGATTTTTTTTTTTACATCACTATTGTGCTATCTTTGAAAGGTTTAATCTTCAGGAATGGTTTGTGAAGCGCATGTACAAAACTTTTGAATATAGCAGAATAAAACCTAGGCCTTTTTGAATCCGAGCTTGGAATCATCACCACCTAGATTTTTGACGATTGAGCCATGATTTTACAACGAGACCAGCGTGGGAAACACGAAAAGATGAGTGCCTAGTTTATTCATTATTACATGAAATGACTTTATTAACTGTGCTCTAATGACACCTGCCACATAATAACTTAGTTGTTGCCCGAAAATCCAGTATTTAGCAGCGTGAGCAACACCACAATATTTAAATTTTGACCTTTGTTGTGGTAGGATTGTTAGAACCTGCGCACTAACCGGAGACCCACAATGGGGAGGCTTAAAAGTCTGTTAGGTGCAGATAATGCTGTTTCGAATTAGTACGCGGCATATCCGTGTCCTTCACAGTTACCGCTCAAGACTAACATGTTCACAACACACGGCACTAAATACGAAGAACTCGAATGCACTCAGGTGTCGTTCCACCTGTCACAGTGAACTCCAGTTCTAATCCCTCAGATACCCACCGACGGTGTGAACGTGTGTGAAATTATATTGACACCTGTACGTGTTTAGAATAAACATGCAAAAGCATGCACGTTATTTATGGGCAGGAGAAAATGGCTCTGAGCACTATGGGACTTAACTTCTGAGATCATCAGCCCACTAGAACTAAGAACTACTTAAACATAACTAACTGCCCGAGGCAGGATTCGAACCTGCGACCGTAGCGGTCGCGCGGTTCCAGACTGTAGCGCCTAGAACCGCTCGGCCATTTCGGTCGGCTGGGCAGGAGAGGTTTCATCTGAGTACCGTAATCGAATCAGTACAATGAAACGTCGGCGTAGAGCCTGTTGTATGAAAAGACGAAGCAATTTCTATGTATAATCGGAAATCTGACAGGACCAAGTCTAGAATAAGCATGGAAAAGGGCACTGGTGTCAAGTTTTTTATACTCAGGAGACATTTCATGCATTTACCGGAATCACCTCATTACATTAGGAACGACGGCTTAGACCCTGTTGTGTGAAAATGTGGGGCAATTGCTGTGTACCATCGTAAAAGTGACGACCTCAGCAGTTTGCTCCCTTACGAAATCACACACATTTGAACATTTGAACATCCCACACCAAGGACCGGAGACTAGTGTCAATCGCACTAGGGATTTATGGTCCCATGCGTAGGCTACGTCAAAACCAAAACACAAACGGCTGCGTTAGGAATAGTGCTGTGACCGCGAAGCCAGCGTAACTCGAGCTTGGAGGCAGCTGTAACGTCGTCAAAATATCGGTAGAGCGGGATACTATCAAGTAAACCTGCCCTGAGGACACACTTCGATTTTTATTGATTGATTTGATGTTGTAGTGTGGAACAAAATAAGAGACTCGTATTTTTTATACATGCCCATTTGGTCTCTTGAAAAAAACTGAGTTTCATATTTCTGAATGAATACCCTCGAAATGGTAGCAGATACAAATAAACTTCAAATAAAAGTTCTATGGTTTTTAATGTATGCTGCAAATGTGCACCCAGAATTGTTGAAAAGTCATTTTTTACTAAACCTCTTCTCCCTTCCCTCCCCACCACTATGATGTTTTTCATTTAGTCATTTGACTAATAGTAAAACTATAGCATCGTTAATACCAAATTCAGTCGGATATCATGAAGTGGTGTTTCAAAGACGCCTTTGTCAGAGAAATAAGCTAGAAATATCTCCATATCACAGTGCGTTAAGCATTTTTTTACCCAAGAAATTCTGCGCCTTTCTCATTATTGTACAGATTTACAGAAATGCTATAACAATAATGTACAAACAATTTCAAATACAGCGTAATTAAATATGACAAGGTTGATAAATATATTCTAAATTGATATTCTATGTATATTGTTCTATACATACATTTTCTTTTAATTTTACGAAATGTGAAATATCTTATGTTTTATTCGTCGTTTCTTTTACCGTTTGGTGTACTTCTTTTTATTTTCAGGTTGTACCATTTTCATATTTCATTATATTATAGTTTGTTATATTTGAAATTGTTTGTACACTATTATTGTAACATTACTACAAATCTGTACAATAATGAGAAATTCGCATAGCCGTTTGGGTCAAAAAATACTACTGAACGCACTTTGATGCAGAGAATTTGTAGCTTATTTCTACAACTGCAACATGGTCGCCTATACAAACAGTGATCCAATACTGTCCAATGTTTTTTATTTCAGTCTTTGATCACAATATGAATTCTTTATACGATGACCGGTTTCAGTCCTTAATGACCATCCTCAAATCTTTTTTACACCCTGTCCTAAAGTGATAAGGTCATAATGGTATCGTCGAAACATATACACCTTATTTTAGATCTATATAACGATGCTATGCTGATTATATTTATATGCTTTGACGATGCCATTATGACCTTATCACTTTAGGACATGGTGTAAAAAAGATCGGAGGATGGTCATTACGGACTGAAACCGGTCATCGTCTAAAGAATTCATATTGTGATCAAAGACTGCAATAAAAAACATTAGCTTATTTCTGACAAATGCATCTCTGGTATACCACTTCATCATATACGACTGCATTTGGTACTAACAATACTGCACGTTTTGCTATTAGCCAAATGTGGAAATGAAAACCAAAATAATGGGGTTAGGGGATTTCGAAAAAATGGCTTTTTCTACAAATCTGGATGCACCCTTATCAGCGGTATGAGCACCTATATAAAAATGTGTCTCTTATTTTAGTCTACACTGCAACATATTTAAAGCTGAAAAAAATCGAAGTGCACTCCTTGGCTAGGTTTACTTGCAAAACAAGGTTCAATGTTTCATTAATTACGCCTTATTGCGTCCCAAAGCAAAGTTGTAAATGGTTATCAAGTCCGTATTTATTTGCCAAACTGGTTGAAAATGGCTCTGAGCACTATGGGACTTAGCCCGCATCTCGTGGTCATGCGGTAGCGTTCTCGCTTCCCACGCCCGGGTTCCCGGGTTCGATTCCCGGCAGGGTCAGGGATTTTCTCTGCCTCGTGATGGCTGGGTGTTGTGTGATGTCCTTAGGTTAGTTAGGTTTAAGTAGTTCTAAGTTCTAGGGGACTGATGACCATAGATGTTAAGTCCCATAGTGCTCAGAGCCATTTGAACCATTTTAACCACTGTGGGACTTAACAGCTATGGTCACCAGTCCCGTAGAACTTAGAACTACTTAAACCTAACCTAAGGACATCAGACAATACCCAGTCATCACGAGGCAGAGAAAATCCCTGACCCCGCCGGGAATCGAACCCGGGAACCCGGGTGTGGGAAGCGAGAACGTATTGCCAAACTATTATTGGTGTAAGTTTGTTACTGTTTAACTAGAGAGTTTCACACGAAAGCAGCCCGAAGTTCACTAGTCTGACACAAATAATTTTCACGTTCTGTACGGTCACTGATGCACATCTATTCACGAGTTACTACAAGAAGTCGTTCAGTGTTCGTCATAACGTCTCGAGATGTTCATGAAACACGCCACGTGGAGTTTTAAGTACGGCATGACAGTTCACAAGCAAATATCTTCCGAACTAAAGGTCCAGTTTTTCACTAAAACATTTAATAGTGCAGTCGCTTTGCAGTCACGATAAAAGAACCAACAGAACGTAAGTTTTACTTCATCTTAAAAAAAATGGTTCAAATGGCTCTGAGCACTATGGGACTCAACTGCTGAGGTCATAAGTCCCCTAGAACTTAGAACTACTTAAACCTAACTAACCTAAGGACACCACACACATCCATGCCCGAGGCAGGATTCGAACCTGCGACCGTGGCGGTCGCGCAGTTCCAGACTGTAGCGCCAGAACCGCTCGGCCAACAGCGGCCGGCTACTTCATCTTAACAACAATTTGTGTTGTGCAGTCCCACATAGATTCGTGCAGTAAGACGGTTTCCCAGAGACTGCAAGAAACACAGAGCTGCATCACAAAGGACTACACAAAGCGCAGTAGATGCTTCGGTCCTACTGGGTGATGAATTAGGTACACAAACAGGAAAGCTCCTCCACTTCAGTACTCCCTATAGTTTCTAAGTTATCCAACACAATTACAGAGAGCGGTTTATAAAATACATTCTGTATTTACGAAACCAAATATAATTTAAATAAAACAAAGTATGAATTATCCCCAGAAATGAAACGTTATTACATTTTACACCTAATATTTCTTCTGGCCGTTTTCATGCAAAGTTTGTACACTGGACATTCGTCACATGATTCATGATTGCACAAGAACTTTTTCACGCCTATATTTTGCACAGTTCTTTAAGAACTACGTCCCTGTCTTACACCCATTTTAATCCGAACACTTCGTTCTTGGTCATTCACTCTTATTATTTCCTCTTGGCTCTTGTACATATTGTATACTACCCGTCTCCCGCTACAGCTCACCAGTATTTTTCTCAGAATTTCGAACATCTTGCACGGCTTTATATTGTCGAAACCTTTTTCCAGGTCGACAAATCCTATGAACAAGTCTCGATTTTTCTTTAGTCTTCCTGCAACATCAGACTGCCTATACCTTTCCTAAAGCCTACTTCATCGTCATCTAACACATCCTCTGTGGATTACGTGATCAGTCTTGCGGACCACCAGCGTACCTCATGATTACGTCTTCTCCGAAGGTGATGATATCTCCCAACAGGATACCTGCCGAATTCTAGAATCCGTTGATGTCTTGGCCACCAGATTCGCCCGAGCTGAAACTAGTGGAACACAACGTAAGCCCATAACCACGCGCCCACAAACGACTCGTCAGTATTCCACAGGATCTGCACGATGTGTTCATAGACATATGGGGCCACATGCTTTCGGAAACCTAGTAAGGACTTTTTGAATCCTACACCGCCTAGAATCGCTGCTGTACTGTTCAGCAATGTTCCTGTGTTCATTAAATGCTGTAAGAGGATACGTCCAGTTTTGGTGGTCGAGGTGTTACGGTGTGGGGATGGCACAATTTGCATAGCGTACTGATATCCAAATCTTTGAATACCCACTCTCACCGGTCACCGTCATTGTGACATCTACATCTACATTTATACGTACTCCGCAAGACATCCAACAGTGTGTGGCGTAGGGCACTTTACGTACCACTGCATTACCTTCCTTTCCTGTTCCAGTCGCTTATGGTTCGCGGGAAGAACGACTGCCGGAAAGCCTCCGTGCGCGCTCGAATCTCTCTAGTTTTACATTCGTGATCTCCTCGGGAGGTATAAGTAGGGGGAAGCAATACATTCGATACCTCATCCAGAAATGCACCCTCTCGAAACCTGGACAGCAAGCTACACCGCGATGCAGAGGGCCTCTCTTGCAGAGTCTGCCACTTGAGTTTCCTAAACATCTCCGTAACGCTATCACGCTTACCAAATAACCCTGTGACGAAACGCGCCGCTCTTCTTTGGATCTTCTCTGTCTCCTCTGTGAACCCGATCTAGTACGGATCCCACACTGATGAGCAATACTCAAGTATACGTCCAACGAGTGTTTTGTAAGCCACCTCCATTGTTGATGGACTACATTTTCTAAGGACTCTCCCAATGAATCTCAACCTGGCACCCGCCTTACCAACAATTAATTTTGTATGATCATTCCACTTCAAATCGTTCCGTACGCATACTCCCAAATATTTTACAGAAGTAACTGCTACCAGTGTTTGTTCCGCTATCATATAATCATACAATAAAGGATCCTTCTTTCTATCTATTCGCAATACATTACATTTGTCTATGTTAAGGGTCAGTTGGCACTCCCTGCACTAAGTTCGTATCCGCTGCAGATCTTCCTGCATTTCGCTGCAGTTTTTTAATACTGCAACTTCTCTGTATGCTACAGAATCATCCGCGAAAAGCCGCATGGAACTTCCGACACTATCTACTAGATCATTTATATATATTATGAAAAGCAATGGTCCCACAACACACCCCTGTGGCACGCCAGAGGTTACTTTAACGTCTGTAGACGTCTCTCCATTGATAACAACATGCTGTGTTCTGTTGGCTAAAAACTCTTCAATCCAGCCACACAGCTGGTCTGATATTCCGTAGGCGCTTACTTTGTTTATCAGGCGACAGTTCGGAACTGTATCGAACGCCTTCCGGAAGTCAAGGAAAATGGCATCTACCTGGGAGCATATTTTCTGGGTCTCATGAACAAATAAAGCGAGTTGGGTCTCACACGATCGCTGTTTCCGGAATCCATGTTGATTCCTACAGAGTAGATTCTGGGTTTCCAGAAATGACATGATACGAGGGCAAAAAACATGTTCTCAAATTCTACAACAGATCGATGTCAGAGATATATGCCTATAGTACTGTACTTCTTCCGCAAGTGCGTCCTTTCTGGGAGGCATTCGACGCTGACTTCATTTTTATGAACGACAATGTGCGACCGCTTTGAACACCGCAGGCGGAGAAGCTCTTGGAACGACTTAAGGCTTATCGAGCACGTTTGGGGTTCATTGGTCGGGCGTACTGCAGCACTTCCACATCCAACAACGCCTCTCGATCAGATGTCAACCGCCCTGGTGAAGGATTGGAACGCCTGCGACAATAACTCCTTAACAACCTTGTGGCCAGCAAGGGAGCACTCTGCTGAGCACATATTGCTGTCCGTGGTGATCACACTGCCCATTAAGCCTCGCAATAACCAAGGCGGGGCGGGGGAGGTGTCTTTGTGCCTAGCTTTTGAAAATTGTGTAATCTAGTGAGCTACTTTGTATTTTAAAATTTGGAAAGAAATGTTTGTTGTTTTTAATGAATTCTGCTGCCAGATACCATTAATGTTTTAAATATTTCAATTAAAAATGTACTCAGAAATTGTAATCATCGTAGTAGATGTCACTTTCGGAAATGAATGTCATACTCAGTATTTTCAGGGTCACAACCTTACATGCGCGTTAATGTCTCTTCAATAATTATGTTGCCAGTAGAAGTCAACAGCAATCACTGAAATTTGCATTTACCTTTTTTATGGTGGGCATAAGGTACCGCTCACCCCCACCCCCCTTGGCAATGTGCGTTATGAAAAACGCCTTGGTATCGCTAGGGGTAAGAACCAAGTCCCCTCTTTTGTAATCTTCTGCGAACCATCATAAATCAGGTTGACTTCGGTGTAATTATTGTCTTTGAATAAAAGTTTCATTTCTGTTCGTCTCTTTGTGTATTTCTTCCTGTTACCTTCTTTACCTTTTGTACTAAACTGTAGCAGTTCATACTATGTATGGTCCAAGTTTCATCGAGTTATGGGTCTTGGTAGTGACACATTATGTGAAGGTTACTTTCATCGTTAATTTTTGCACAGCAATGTACTTTACTCGAACAGAGTTACCGTTTTGGATGTATTCTTTCGTTTCCTTATGGAAAATCCCTAGAAGAAACTCTGAAAACTTGTAGCTTTTGCGGAAAAGATTCGCTTTACTTTATCCATAATTTGTTTATTTTCACTGATACCGACACGGAAAAAACATAGTTCTCCAGTAACCTGCAGTATCTGAGTTGTGGAACGAAAAGTGAAACAGCATCCACAACATCTGCGCTGCGCTCCAGAAATTTAACGGCTGTGGGAATTGAAGAGGGCAACATCGTGGCAGCCCAAGTCCGCGGGGAATTTCTCGCGAACGAGAGGCGTGGCCGCGGAATCTCGGTCAGCACAATCTGGCGCCCCACAAGGCTGCTCCCATTCTCTCCTGGTTTCGCGCCCTTCTCGTGGCCTTATTTACGTCGGCCGCGCAAATGAACAGCGGCCTCTGTCCGCATTTTCCAATGGTCATTATGCTGTCTGCCATACGGGGCACAGGATACACCGTGATGCAGAACCACTCTTTTGCAGAATCTGCCACTGGAGCTCGCTACGCATCTCTGTTACGCGCTCGAGCTCACTAAATGAACCTGTAACGAAATGCGGTGCCCTTCTTTGGATTGTCGCTGTTTCCTTTATCATTCTTACCCGAGACGTATCCCACACCGATGAGCAATATTCAAGTACTGTTCGAACAAGAGTTTTGTAAGCGACTTCCTTTGCTGATGGACTACATTTCCTGTGGAATCTAAGCCTAATATTTGCCTTTCCTGCTATAAGTGTTGTGCGTCTTCCCATTTTAAATCCCTCTGTACTCACACTCCCTGACTTTTTTATGGATGTGGCTGCTTCCAGTAATTGTTCTGCAATCGTAGGATAAATTGTGTACCTATTTATGTACTCGCAATACGTTACATTTCTTTATATTGAGAGTCAGTTCCCACTCCCAGCACCAAGCGTCTATATCCATATCTACATCGATACTCTGCAAATCACATTCAAGTGCCTGGCAGAGGGTTCATCGAACCACTTTCACAATTCTCTATTATTCCAATCTCGTATAGCGCGCGGAAAGAATGAACACCTATATCTTTCCGTACGAGCTCCATTTTTCCTTATTTTATAATGGTGATCGTTCCTCCCTGTGTAGGTCGGTGTCAACAAAATATTTTCACATTCTGAGGAGAAAGTTGGTGATTGGGACTTCGTGAGAAGATTCCGTCGCAACGAAAAACGCCTTTCTTTTAATGATGTCCAGCCCAAATCATGTATCATTGCAGTGACACTCTCTCTCCTACTTCACTATAATACAAAACGTGATGCCCTTCTTTGAACTTTTTCAACGTACTCCGTCAGTCCTATCTGGTAAGGATCCCACACCGCGCAGCAGTATTCTAAAAGAGGACGGACAAGCGTAGTGAGGCAGTCTCCTCAGTAGGTCTGTTACATTTTCTAAGGATCCTGCCAATAAAACGCAGTCTTTGGTTAGCCTTCACTACAACATTTTCTGTGTGTTCCTTCCAATTTAAGTTGTTCGTAATTGTAATTCCTAGGTATTTAGTTGAATTTGCGGCTTTTAGATTAGACTGATTTATCGTGTAACCGAAGTTTACCGAGTTCCTTTTACCACTCGTGTGGATGACCTCACACGTTTCGTTATTTAGGGTCAACTGCCAATTTTTGCACCATTGAGATATCTTTTCTAAATAGTTTTGCAGTTTTTTTTATCTTCTGATGACTTTATTAGTCGATAAAAAACAGCGTCGTCTACAAACAACCGAAGATGGCTGCTCAGATTGTTTCCAAAATCGTTTATATAGATAAGGAACAGCAAAAGGCCTATAACACTACCTTGGGGAACGCCAGAAATCACTTCTGTTGTACTCGATGGATTTCCGTCAATTAGTAATAGTCTTGTAATACTCCCTGGGGGCACACCGAAAGTCACTTTTGCGTCTGAAGGTTTCTCTCTGTTGAGAATTATATGCTGTGCTCTGTTTGCTAGAAGCGCTTCAGTCCAATCACACAGTTGGTCTGATACAGCGTACACTCGTGTTTCGTTCATCGAACATCATCTGTAAATCAGGGAACACGGCATCACTGTGGCCGCCTGTATCTACTGCTTTCTGGGTCTGGTGTGCAAACGGAGCAGGTTACGTTTCACACGATCGTGGTTTTCGAAACCCATGCCGATTTCTATAGCTGAGGTTTTCGATCTCCAGAAATGTCATTATACGCGAGCATAAAACACCTACCAAAACTCTACAACAGATAGATGTCAGAGATAGAGGGCGGCAGTTTTGTGCGTGTGTTCGACGACGCCTCTCGAAAACAAGAATGACCTGCGCGTTCTACCAATCACTAGGAATGCTTCGTTCATCCAGTGACCTACGGTACACTGCTGCTAGAAGAGGAGCAAATTCCTTCACATACTCAGTGTCGTGAAGTGATCATTAAGGTGAAAATCAGAGAAGTTGGAGCACATTCCAGTGGTTATTGCCAGTCATTCTTCCCATGGATCATTCCTCATGGAGCAGGAGAGAAGGAAAACTGATGTGGAACTAGGAATATTCCCCCGCAAATGGTTCAAATGGCTCTGAGCACTATGGGACTTAACTTCTGAGGTCATCAGTCCCCTAGAACTCAGAACTGCTTAAACCTAACTAACCTAAGGACATCACACACATCCATACCCGAGGCAGGATTCGAACCTGCGACCGTAGAGATCGCGCGGTTCCAGACTGTAGCGCCTCTGACCGCTCGGCCACCCCAGCCGGCTACTCCCCCACCACCAAACACACATACACATCGAAGGTGCCTTGCGGAGTATGTAGGGTGTTTCACAATTCATGATACACACTTCTAGCGGTTGTAGAGGGTCTTAGTGGATCCAGGTTTACACACGAATGTATGTAGGGAAACGTCACCCGACGACGCTACAGAGCGTCAAAGTTATACGCGCCGGCGCCTGTAAATGTATGTATAAGAGTATACAGGCTGATTCCGTGATGATTTTACAAACTTTCTAGGGTGATAGACATGGGTAAATGTATCAGTTTCAAGCAAAGTTTTAAGCGAAAACGGTTCTAGTACCTCTGACTGTTGTTCCTAGCATTTCAGAGAAGTCTCGTGAAAATACGCTCTAAAGTGCGTACCTTAAGAGGTATGAGCACTTGTGCAGCGAAGATAAACAAGTGCTGATAGTTCATAAGTGTGCATATTAGAGGCCATGTTTACTGACCATTTGACCTTGTTTTGGTCCTTACTACCACCTATGAAAATTACCTACCGTATGACGTTAGCAACAACAGTAGCAGTTCGTGTATTCCGCTGTCAGAGGTATCAGAACGATTTTCGCTTATAACTTCCCACTCGTTCGTTTCCTGTACAGGAACCCGTACTTCAAATTAATACATTTATCGTTCTCCATTATCCTAGAAAGTCTGTAACATCATCACGGAATCACCCTGCAAATATATACATTTACAGGCGCCTGTAACTTTGACTCTCTGTAGCGTCGTTGGATGACGTTTGGCAACATGGGTTCCTGTCTAAAACCTGATCTACTAAGTCCCCTCTACAACTTCTAGAAGTGTGTAACATGGATTATAAAAAAAAACTGTAGATGTACATGTAGAAACGTGAACAGTTCAAAAATGGTTCAAATGGCTCTGAGCACTATGGGACTTAACTGCTTTGGTCATCAGTCCCCTAGAACTTAGAACTACTTAAACCTAACTAACCTAAGGACATCACACACATCCATGCCCGAGGCAAGATTCGAACCTGCGACCGTAGCGGTCGCGCGGTTCCAGACTGTAGCGCCTAGAACCACTCGGCCACTCCGGCCGGCACATGAACAGTTGCAGTATATTGTGTCCGAGGGACTCCACGTCATGAATGCATGTGTGTCTATATCGACACGAATGAACCTACTGGTCCCTCGCAAAACCTTTCTAGCTTGTTATAATGATGTTATTTTACGGCAGCTTAAAATCCTTTTTTTCCAGAAGGACGGACGCACACAGACGTGTTATCAGATTGCGTCTCGCGCCGTCCCGGCGCCCCTCCCCGCTTCACACAGCGGCCGAATAACTTCCGCGTCGGCAAACTTCGCGCCCCCTCTAGCAGCTCGTGAAAGGAAAACACATTCGCTGTAAAGCCGCCAAATTTCCAGACCACTGACCGCCCCGCGCGCCGCAGCTTTTCAAAACGGTCCGCGCGAAAATATTTGTTATTTCGCCTCGGGTAGCGGTCGCTGCTCTGGGGCAGGAGGAGATCTTAGCCAGTACGCGGAAGCTCATCCCGGCGGCCGGCAAAGCAGAGCAGCGAGCCAGAGCAGATGCTTCGCGGCGGTTCGCCGCTCGTGCACAAACACTGCTGCGCCCTCGCCTCGGCCGAAATGCGGGCAAGTGAACGCGCGGGCGTTCGCTGCCGCTCGGACAAAGCTAACATCAGAGTTGGCTGAACTCGCGCGTGCACTCGCTGGCTGGCTGGCCTCTGCCTGTGAGACGCAGAAAGCGCACTCCGTTACGACAGGCAGCGGTGCGCACCGCCGGCCGTGTGTGCGTATGTGTTGTCTGTCTGTGTGTGTCGGTCCCTCTTCGACCATCCGTGAAGCGGGGCGCATGTATCCCCCCACCTCCCCCCACATCCCTCTTCGCGTCGCGAACAACGGCCGATCGACGCGTCGCAGCGCGCCCTGACAGCGCGCAGATGTCAGTCGAAGCGTGGCTCACAGCTGACTGCGGGCTTACCGATCGCGTCCGCTCCCTGTAGCGCCGCCGTGACAAGCTCGGGTCGCATTCACAAGAGCCTCTCACTCTGCTCGATTGCCAGAGGGGGGGAGGGGGGGGGGGGCGACGGACACGCGTGACGCGCTGTGCCGGGCCGAGCATTGTGCTTCCCGGTCTGGTGACGTCAACCCTGTGCAGGTGTACGAGATTATACGCGTCACGTCAAGTGCGGGCCCATCTGCTCATAGAGCGCAGTGCCGAGGAGCGATTAGGTTGCCAGAAGGGGAACGGACGCGTAATGCGAACGCAAAATTAACAGCACTACGTCAACACCTTACACCGTTCGCGAACAGGCCAACCTGTTTAGAAGACGGTAGCACAGTACAATTACATTTCTAACTGATACCGGAAAGTGCAGCTACCGACGGTGGTCCCGAGTTCGAGTCTCGGTCCGGCACACTGTTTTGAACTGCCAGGAAGTTTTAAAATTTAGTGTAATTATTGTATGGCAACGAAACTTGGAAGACATGGTAATGCCTTAATGAAGAACCTTCTTACGCTGGAAAAAAATTAGGTCCAATTTTGCCCACCAGGTGCGAATCTGGCACTGTACAGCATCTCGTCGTAGTCTCTGGTGCTCATGTTGAACAAATTGTGAAAGTGTCGGTTGATAATAAAATCAATATTATGACTATCTCACTTGTTTGACCTCTTCTACCCAGGTCCCATTCCCTATCCATCACGTATGGAAACATTTCTGTACGTTTTCTTGTTTTCTTGCATTCACCGCGACAGATTTGCACCTGGTGGATAAAATTGGAACTAATTTTTTCCCACCGTCGATCGATTCCGCTTTAACACATTAGAATAGCAACGAATTTTCGCTGCTATACGATAGTTACAGCCCACACTCGACCTCTGTGAGTGTCTGCAGTTTATTATACCCGACCAGCACAAACTAGAACATTAGTTCGAATGCAAATGGATTGATCAACTGTCATTCGGGGCACAATTGAAACACACCCTTTTTTTTGTAGTTACTGTTACTTAGTTCTCGAGTGTTGCTTGCCGGACGGGGTGGCCGAGCGGTTCTAGGCGAACAGTCTGGAACCGCGCTTCGCTACGGTCGCAGGTTCGAATCCTGCCTCGGGCATAGATGTGTGTGATGTCCTTAGGTTAGTTAGGTTTAAGTAGTTCTAAGTTCTAGGGAAGTTAAGCAGAAAAAAATATACTACCTGACAAAATAATCGAAGCACCCAGAAACGGAGAGGGTTCAAATGGTTCAAATGGCTCAGAGCATTATGGGGCTTAACAACTGAAGCCATCAGTCCCCTAGAACGTAGAACTACTTAAACCTAACTAACCTAAGAGCATCACACACATCCATGCTCGAGGCGGGATTCGAACCTGCGACCGTCGTGGTCGCGCGGTTCCAGATTGAAGCGCCTAGAACCGCCCGGCCACAGAGGCCGGCAAAACGGAGGGGGAAACGGAATGAGACTTCACATGTTCCGAGAGTATGTGTTGTTATTTGAATGATTACAGAATCGAGCCAAATTATCAAAAAACCTGGAAGTGTGACTCTGCCTCTACATCTACATCTACATAGATTGTCCGCAAGGCACCGTATGGTGCGTGTGGGAGGGTTCCCTGTACCACTACTACTCATTTACTTTCCTGTTCCACTCGCAAACAGAATGAGGGGAAAACGACTTTGTATATGCCTCTGTATGAGCCCTAATTTTTCCTATCTTACCTTCGTGGTCCTTACGCGCAATGTATATTGGCGGCGGTGGAATCGTGTGGCAGTCAGCTTCAAATTCCGGTTCTCTAAATTTTCTCAGTAGTCTACTTATGAGTATGACGGTTGCACTGCCTCTGTCCTGGAAGCAAATACTGATTAGGTTCGAAAGGGTGTCATAAAGTCGTTGTCTCCTCTCCTGAGACGAGCTGACTCATAACTGTTGTATCTGGTCGGCAATATCTTGTATAGTACCACTGGAAGCAAGTTGATATCCGGTATCCGATCTGCCCCCTCCCCCCACCCCTCCCACCGTGTTCTGTCGGGGACGGATGTCGGGACTTTTCTGACTACGAGAGTACCTGTGGCTCTCCAAAACTTTGAAAGAAAGGAACGTTCTCCCAGTTCGCCGCCATGTGAGCCGATGATGGTCACTCGAGTTATTTTATAGCTGCTGGTCAAAATGCGACGCCATTCACCGGCAGTCCAGGTTTCCCGGTCATTGCATTACAGCCGTTTGTGCTGTCACGCTGACGGCAGCCTATGCAGGCGACGGAAATTCCGTACTCCGTTTGCCGTTGATCTCCGACAAATGTTGCAGCGAGGTAAAGATGTGAAGGGGTATCGATGCCCTTGGTACACAGTACGGCGATGCTCCCTTGTGGTCGTTAGACGCCTTCGACTGGAAACTTGACGACAAATGTGCCTCCCGTCACGTTCCCGTGGATTCCAGTGTCGGTCCACTGTCGCAACCGAATGCCCCACAAATATGTATATTGCACGTTTTGAGCAGCCGGCCAAAGGGAGACCCACGATAAACCGGCCTGGACTATTTTTCTGCCAATGCTCAGAAATTTGTGGAGCAAACTCCTTTCAAACTCTGTCAGGTGCTGATATCGCTGTCTCACACGAGTGCGCGGCATCTCCTTGTCCTTCAGCGTTTATTGAACATCTAACAATACTAGACAAGAATAGTAATGCAGTCTGGTGGCCATACTACGAATCATTCGTCACAGATTTTACTTTTTTCTGTAACTGGCATGAAAACAGTTAATCTACATGTTTTCTGATGTACGAATAACGAAAATGTTAATTAAAGTGCAATGTAAGCTCTCGTTTCGAAGTTATGATAAATTCACGTTATTGCCTACATAAGCTTATGCATGTATTCACCTTGGTGTTATCCCTCGGAGGAAGGTCATTAAAGGCGCGACCGCTTTGCCTGACGTTTGTAATTTTCTACAGGAGATTCCCCGATAAGTGTCAAGCAGTAATAGGCTAACACTGATGCACTCAACTTTCCCTGGTATGTCATTTTCATGTCCGAAATCTGCTGGCGTTCTCCAGGTTCGTCGGTTAGAAAACCACAGATGTCAGGAAAGAAGTCCAAGTGGGAATGTAGGAAATGTAGCTTTAAAGACATATTGCATCCCAGTTTATTATAGCAGTTCAGAAGATTTGCCACAAGATCCTTCTAGTTTCTTGCCCTCTTATGTCCTAGATAGTTTGTCGACTCTTGAACAAAGTCATCACAGCCGGCCGGTGTGGCCGAACGGTTCTAGGCGCTTCAGCCTGGAACCGCGCTACCGCTACGGTCACAGGTTCGAATCCTGCCTCGGGCATGGATGTGTGTGATGTCCTTAGGCTAGTTAGGTTTAAGTAGTTCTAAGTTCTAGGGGACTGATGACCTCAGATGTTAAGTCCCATAGTGCTCAGAGCCATTTGTACCAAAGTCATCATAAGTTAGCTTTTCATCACCTGTCAGGTGACTTGGGAAGAGAGAAATGCTTATCTTTCATTAGCCCCGATTTTATACGAAGAGCAGGGAGAATTATGTTCTTGGATTCGACAGGTGGTTCATGCATAACATGGTGAGATGTTGGCTCAATTGATTGATGCTTAGGCCAATCCCTTTTTCTTATAATGAAGTGCTTTGGTGCTGCTATCACAGAGGCAAGAGAGGTAACAGAATTTGGTGCAGCCGTATTGTAGCCTAAGTAATCTGCCTCCGACTTCCAGATTCCTGATATCTGCTATTTAAACTTGACATAGTTCAATCATAATAACAACTGTTTCATGGTATCATACGTTACTTTCATGTAAGGCGCGTGCCCAATCGGAATCGATTGTAGCACGTTGCCATAATGAAGAGTTGACGAACGACCTCCACTGATCACTTTTATATACAATGCACATAGACGCTACTAGTCCCTGTGAATAACTACAAAATACAGTTGTTTTCACTCTTGAGAAATGGAAGATGTGGAGTGTGGCGGTTACGGAACGCAGTCACATTTACCGTCTTATCAAGACATGTGTGTAAGACTGTTTTCAGTGAATATAGCAGTATTTTTCACCCACTGATCCAAAAATGCAGTTCCTTGGACGCTGCAAACACTTCGCACTAAATAAAGCTATGGATAGAGCAGAAGTCATTTAATTTTGAGGCAAGTACGCATTGTTATCATGAAATGGCTTACAATTAGCGATTCTGCTCACCACAGCTTACAAGTAGATCTTCGACTGTGTTAACAATCAAAACAAAAAGCGATGAACTGAATAAACTTGGCGTATGATATGCATTGGAGTGATAGAAGTCATGGGATACCTCCTAGTCCGCAGCTCGTGGTCGTGCGGTAGCGTTCTTGCTTCCCGCGCCCGGGTTCCCGGGTTCGATTCCCGGCGGGGTCAGGGATTTTCTCTGCCTCGTGATGACTGGGTGTTGTGTGATGTCCTTAGGTTAGTTAGGTTTAAGTAGTTCTAAGTTCTAGGGGACTGATGACCATAGCTGTTAAGTCCCATAGTGCTCAGAGCCATTTGAACCATTTCTGATACCTCCTAATACCGTATCGGACCTCCTTTTGCCCGGCGTAGTGAAGCAACTCAATGTGAACGTGAACTTAATAAGTCGTCGAAAGTTCTCTTCAGAAATAGTTAGCCATGCTGCTTCTATAGCCGTCCATAATTGCGGAAGTATTGCCAGTGCAGGATTTTGTGCACGAACTGACCTCTTCAATCTGCCCCATAAATGTTCGATGGGATTCATGTCGGGCGATCTGAGGAGTGGCCAAATAATTCGCTCGCGCTGTCTCCGATTTTCTATGAACCAATTGCGAACAACTGTGACTCGGTGACATAGCGCATTATCATCCATACAATTTCCATCGTTGTTTGGGAAAGTGAAGCCCAACCAGTCACTGATCGATTCATCTGGACCTGAGGACATAGTTCATTCTATACAAACAAAGCTCACATTATTATGAAGCCACCACCAAATCACAAAATGCCTTGTTGACAACTTGGGCCGTGGCTTTGTGGGGTCTGCGCCACACTCGAATCTTACCATCAGCTCTTACCAACTGAAATCGGGACCCATCTGACCAGGCCGCGGTTTTCCAGTCGCCTAGGGTCCAACTGGTAAGTTCACGAGGCCACGAGAAGCACTGCAGTCTATGTCGTGCTGTTAGAAAAGGCACCCGCGTCAGTCGTCTGCTGCCTCATAGTCCATTAACGTTAAATTTCGTCGCACTGTCGTAAAGGACACATTGTCGTACGTCCCACGTTGATGTCTTGGGTATTTCACTCAGTGTTGCTTGTCTGTTAGCACTGACAACACTACGCAAAGGCCGCTGCTCTCGGTCGTTAAGGGGAGGCCGTCATGCATTGCGTTGTCCATGGTGAGACATAATGCCCACATTTGATATTCTTGGATCTTTTTGACGCTGTGGATCTCGGAGTCCTGAATCCCTTAACGAATCCCGAAACTGAATGTCCCATGCGTCTAGCTCCAACTACCATCCCGCGTTCAAAGTTTGTTAATGTCCGTCATACAGCCATAACCATGCCGGAAATCTTTTCACATGGATCACCTGACTACAAATGACAGCTCCGAAAATTCACTGCCCCTTTATATGGTGTGTACGCGATACCACCGCCAACTATATATGTGCATATCGCTAACCCATAACTTCTGCTACCTTAACATGTTCACTGACAGGCGTCATCTCTAATGCAACACAGATTTTTAAAAAGAAACAAAACGAACTTGTTCGTTCACTCATTGTTTGTTTGGTTAGTAAAAATACCGTACTAAAATACGTGAGCATTTGAATATTGAATAACAATGACACATTTTTCCTTTCAACATTTATAAACTTATCGATATTAAATTTTTTTCAATGTAAAGTTGAGTTAGGTGCCAAACTATGTTGAGGTTATCGGCTGATCTATAAGCAGTACTGATCTTCAGAAATGTTGGAAATCACTAGTGCAGACAGCTCCAAGTTTCATTAGTTTTTCTTGTATAGTAAATCTACCTCACACCACGACAGTATAAAACGGGGTCAAGGAAACCCACCAAATCCACGAAGTGTCAAGTCAGGCAGTCAATAACTGTTATATTACACCTCACTCAGATCTAAATAGAAATGATTGATACTTGACACATGTTCTAATTCTGAAAACAACACTGGCAACGACACCAACAATTAAACTGATTTCTACATAAAACACTTTTTTTGTACCATCGTCCGATTTTCGTAATAATGGTGCCTTAACTATTTTTTAATGTTGTCGCAAGCAATATGTCAACTGTTCACAATAGTGCGATAGAACGCATTTTCTTTATGGGCGATGATGACATTATGGCTTTTAAGACACTCGTCAACGATCGCAAGAATATGCACAGCGTCTCTTTTAGTGAGGAAATAACACAGAGTCAGGTGTTGTTCAGCCCTTGGATCGGGAAGCCAAAACTGGCGACTCTCCCGATGCATTTCGACCAGACAACCTGACCAAGGTTTCCTCCTTTTCTTAATTACATTTTAATCGTCATATCAAACAATGTAATAGTAGAACACTACATACCAGAAGTTCTTGGTCTTTTTCGTGAGAACCACAGTGGAAGGACAGTGGGTAAGCTGTGCAAACCTACATTCCTAACAGGACGAAGGTTCTTTTTGTAGACTCACTTTACAGCAAGTAGTGATCCTGATTCCAGAAACAGTTAAATGTCCTGTTTTCTTCCCCCTAAAAATGGTCCTACCTTACCCCCAAGTGGAAATGTGACCCAAAAGCGTGTTTAAAGTATCGGTTTTGGACAGTTATGAATGAAGCCGATTCCTCTTAACTCTCGACTCAGACCTTCAAAAATTGCTATGCACACGTTTTCTGTGGGGTACTAAAAAATAATGAAAAGGACCCGCTGAGATTAAAAGATCATGAGAGAATATACACTGACGGAAAAAAATCGCAACACCCAAAAATAATTAATGTGGAGTAATAAAATTTCGGGAATACATTTCTCTAGGTAACATATTTAAGTGATTAACATTGCAAGATCACAGGTAAATGTAAGTGCAAATGTGGAATGGTGGTACATTAATAACCGGTGTAACCGCCAGAATGATACATGCAAACGTGCATGCGTTGTGGCCAGTTATCACTTTGTGGGATGAAGTTCCATGCTTGGTGCACTTGGTGCAGCCAATAAAGCGACGTATAACAGGTTGGTTCTAGGGCCTAAACCGGCCTCCTCCTAACGCCACACGGCCATCAGTGTCACCGAGGCAGAACCAGCTTTCATCAGAAATCACAACAGATCTCTACCCTGCACTCACGTGAGCTCCCACTTGAGGCAACTGAAGACGCTAATGGTTCAAATGGCTCTGAGCAGGTTGATTCCGTATTTCTAGATTTCCGGAAAGCTTTTGACACCGTTCCTCACAAGCGACTTCTAATCAAGCTGCGGGCCTATGGGGTATCGTCTCAGTTGTGCGACTGGATTCGTGATTTCCTGTCAGGAAGGTCGCAGTTCGTACTAATAGACGGCAAATCATCGAGTAAAACTGAAGTGATATCAGGGAAGCGCCCTGGGACCTCTGCTGTTCCTGATCTATATAAATGACCTGGGTGACAATCTGAGCAGTTCTCTTAGGTTGTTCGCAGATGATGCTATAATTTACCGTCTAGTAAGGTCATCCGAAGACCAGTATCAGTTGCAAAGCGATTTAGAAAAGATTGCTGTATGGTGTGGCAGGTGGCAGTTGACGCTAAATAACGAAAAGTGTGAGGTGATCCACATGAATTCCAAAAGACATCCGTTGGAATTCGATTACTCGATAAATAGTACAATTCTCAAGGCTGTCAATTCAAATAAGTACCTGGGTGTTAAAATCACGAACAACTTCAGTTGGAAAGACCACATAGATAATATTGTGAGGAAGGCGAGCCAAAGGTTGCGTTTCATTGGCAGGACACTTAGAAGATGCAACAAGTCCACTAAAGAGACAGCTTACACTACACTCGTTCGTCCTCTGTTAGAATATTGCTGCGCGGTATGGGATCCTTACCAGGTGGGATTGACGGAGGACATCGAAAGGGTGCAAAAAAGGGCAGCTCGATTTGTATTATCACGTAATAGGGGAGAGAGTGTGGCAGGTATGATACGCGAGTTGGGATGGAAGTCATTAAAGCAAAGACGTTTTTCGTCGCGGCGAGATCTATTTACGAAGTTTCAGTCACCAACTTTCTCTTCCGAATGCGAAAATATTTTGTTGAGCCCAACCTACATAGGTAGGAATGATCATCAAAATAAAATAAGAGAAATCAGAGCTCGAACAGAAAGGTTTAGGTGTTCGTTTTTCCCGCGCGCTGTTCGGGAGTGGAATGGTAGAGAGATAGTATGATTGTGGTTCGATGAACCCTCTGCCAAGCACTTAATTGCAGAGTAATCATGTAGATGTAGATGTAGATGAGGTCATCAGTCGCCTATAACTTAGAACTACTTAAACCTAACTAACCTAAGGACATCACACACATCCCTGCCCGAGGCAGGATTCGAACCTGCGACCGTAGCGGTCACCCGGTTCCAGACTGAAGCGCCTAGAACCACACGGCCACACCGGCCGGCGAAGACGCTAATGGTGGTGATTTTGAGTCAGAGGAATGTGCGTTACAGCGCGTCTGGCCCGAAGCTGTCCTTGAAGTAACCGATGTTTAACAGTTCGTTGTATCACTGTGGTGCCAATCGCTGCTCAAATTGCTGATGCAGGTGCAGTACGAAGTGCCAGAGTCATACGCGTATCACTACGATCTTCCCTCAAGGTAGTGCCACTTGGCAAGTTGGAGCCCGGTCTTTTTGCGACCGTGTATTCCCCTGATCACCGCTGCCAGCAATCATGTACAGTCGCTGTATTCCTGCCAAACCTTTCTGCAGTATCGCAGGAGGAACATCCATCTCTTAGTAGCCTTATTACACAACCGCGTTCAGTCTCAGTAGGGTGTTGATATTGACGTCTTTGTCGCCTTAAAGGCATTCTTGACTAACGTCAACTCACCATGTCCAATCTCGAAGGCAGCTACCGCTCACAACCGTTACAGAGTGTATTTAAAGCAAACCTGATTCATATCCTCATAGTGGTGCTACTAACGCCACTCTTACGGAATTGGTGCGAAATATGAACAGACATCAGCTTTGAGATGTAGAAACACGCCTACCAACTTTCGTTTATATCGGCACAAGTCCTTCTTGGTGTTGCTACTTTTTTCCGTCAGGATGTTGAGTTTCTACACGTGTATGTTCAAATGTGTGTGAAATCTTATGGGACTTAACTGCTAAGGTCATCAGTCCCTAAGCATACGCACTACTTAACCTAAAATATCCCAATGGCAAACACGCACACCCATGCCAGAGGGAGGACTCGAACCTCCGTCGGGACCAGCCGCACTGTCCATGATTGCAGCGCCCTAGACCGCTCGGCTAATCCCGCGCGGCTACACGTGTATGTCTCTGACAAACAAGCAGAGAGAAGTTCCCGTCTCTCTTCATTTATACGGTACAAATCTCCTGTTTTCGCCACAGTGTAGATGATTCTTCCATTTATGAGCTCGCGGGAGAAACTGCCTGCTGTGGTGCTAGCCGCAGCAGTAATCTGCTTTAAGTTCTGCGGTATCTTGCTGAGAAAAAAAAATTCTCTCCGAAATAAATGAAAATTTGCTGTAATGTGTATTATTTTCCTTTCTGCCATGTATAAAACGTACTAAAGTGGGGTTTTAGGAGATAAAACTTGATATTGGAAAAAAGCTTCCTGAATGTTGCTTTTCCGTATCAAGTCACCAACTTTCTGGGGGCACATTCTCCCTTGCATGTTCTCTTCCTATCAGCTACGTGTGACTCCCTTCACCATCTACTTGTGTACGTTTAGTAGATTTCCATGAGCAATCCTTCTCATCTGCTGGAGTTCACGCTTCCCTTATAACCTATAGGAATTGCTTATAGAATAAATCTCTTCGTTCCGTGGCCACTCGTTGAGTTGTGTACAGCGGCATTGGCACCCTCGAAACCACTGTAATTTTACTTGATTAATTCCCGCCTCCGGGGAGCGGGGTATAAATATACACGGAGTTTTAAGCCATGTCTCGAGAAAACCACTTCTCTAATTAACTCAATAACAGACAGAAGTATCCTCGTGCGGTTGCTTCTGAATTTCTCTTCGACGTGCTGTTGACCTGTAATTTGGGTGGACACCATTTTCCTCAAAAAACTGTTTAAGTTTGAAAGTCTCTTCGGCTTCGCTGCCGGATCCTAAAATCAACTTGACTCGATATTTGCCGGCCGTGTGACCGAGCGGTTCTAGGTGTATACGAAGTTTGGAGATCCTCAGTTATGCACCTGCCTCGCTTGAAAAGTAGTAAGAATGTTGTCCCTTAAAAATGTAGCAATTCACTCAGGTGTGTCCGAAACATCTGAATATGCTCTACTGCGGATTCAGTAAAAGGAGGAGGGAACAACAATGAAGGAACAGTGAAGTCGTACCGATGTGTCATGGTAACCAGAAGTAACGCTTGTGTTCATTTACACTTCCATTAAGTTGAAAATATGAAGCGCCTATTTAGTTGCTATGTAATAGACAGTCAGGATTCTTTCTCTTGTACAAATTTTCCTTCTCTATTTATACGTAACGTCACCCCGTGATTTCTGTCACCCCAGTGACCCCAAGAAGAAGTATTATATTACTGGAATATATTAGCGCCTTCCGTATGCCCTCTGGAAAAGCCCTTGTGCTCCCTGTAGTCTACACCAAACTGTTTGAAAACCTTTTCAAATGGTTCAAATGGCTCTGAGCACTATGGGACTTAACATCTGAGGTCATCAGTCCCCTAGAACTTAGAACTACTTAAACCTAACTAGCCTAAGGACATCACACACGTCCATGCCCGAGGCAGGATTCGAACCTGCGACCGTAGCGGTCGCGCGGTTCCAGACTGAAGCGCCTAGAACCGTTCGGCCACGCCGGCCGGCTAATGTATGTAGTGATGCACTGTTATCACCTCCATAGAAGATTGAGAAGTGAAAATGCCATGGCGGGAAACGACACAGTAGGACTAGTATTCCTGAGCTGGTGCACTGGTTTATGGGCGTTGGACGTGGGAAACGTTGTAAAGGACATATTAAACCACTCTATGTAACCTGATGAAATACCGTAGATCAGGACACCCGAAACCATTACCGTGTCACCAATTAGGGCCACGTGTTATTATTCTAACAAAAAATCCTTCTATGATTTTCTGAGATGATCACATCCGGATATCAGCGACTCTTTTACAATTAATGATTTTTCTCTCTATTTTGACAGTCGTGTTTTAAGACAAAGAAAGAACATGGTAAATTACAAGTATAGAGAAGAGTTGTACAGAAACGAAAACGACATAAGCTTTAGAATGCAACCACCCCAGAGAAAGAGAATATTGCCAAGCAGTCATACGACGCTCGTCGCTAACAAGAGTCTCAGCAATGAACTAAGAACAATCTTATAAAACAGAATAAAGCAGAACATGTAAAATTGGCTCTGAGCACTATGGGACTCAACATCTTAGGTCATAAGTCCCCTAGAACTTAGAACTACTTAAACCTAACCTAAGGACATCACACACACCCATGCCCGAGGCAGGATTCGAACCTGCGACCGTAGCAGTCCCGCGGTTCCGGACTGCAGCGCCAGAACCGCTAGACCACCGCGGCCGACGCAGAACATGTAAAAACGGGTACAGGTGTAAATATCGGCACCCCTCCCCAGAACGGTATGAGAAGTGCGGCAGACTGCGGGCCAGGACTGTAAACGATATCACATTGCCGATAGAAGATTTGTAAACTGCCTCTGAAATAGTGTGGAAGCAACGTCGGTTATTGTGCGAATTGATGTTTGTTCTGGACTGCAAACATTTTTCATTTCAAATGGTTCAAATGGCTCTGAGCACTATGGGACGTAACAGCTATGGTCATCAGTCCCCTAGAACTTAGAACTACTTAAACCTAACTAACCTAAGGCCATCACACAACACCCAGTCATCACGAGGCAGAGAAAATCCCTGACCCCGCCGGGAATCGAACCCGGGAACCCGGGCGTGGGAAGCGAGAACGCTACCGCACGACCACGAGCTGCGGACCCTTTTTCATTTCCTTATGGTTAGTTTAAAGTAATTTCACAGCGATATCCGTAAAACAGAATACTAAGCTACTTTTAGAAATACGTCTTTATTTTACATGTCATAGGGGCCGTCTTCCTTAGGTGGGGTTGGTGTAAATATGGGCCATCATTGAAACACCGCAATATTCTAAGGGGCCTTCAAATACAGTTTCTCTGTTCAGGATACCTCATGTCCTCATTATTAACCACATAACCACCACACGCGGAGGCAAAGCCGCAGTTATCAGCCTCATAACTGGACGCCATACAAGGATCACTTGAGCAGTGCTGTGGAAAAAAGGTCGTTCAGTGTTTCTGCGGTTGGAGGGTGGCTAGTGGGCAGGGGTGGGAGAGCCAAAGGCTTTCATTAAAAATTCCAACCACGAAACGATCCGATTCCTCGTCACATTCCTGTGACCGTCTCTTTGTGGACAGCGATAAGTAGCTTGATATCAACCGTGGGCTTACAACAGACTTCAGCGATTCAACGTGCACCTTCGGTGATGAAAAATTCTTTCAAGACAGTTGCGAAGAAGCGTGGCTTCTGTGCATCGTGTGCCAAACGTGGGCATTTAGATTGTCCTGGAGCCAACCGAGTAATTTAAGTCCGCAATTTTTGTAGATAATTTTTGATTCGATGATAATTTAAAATGCTTAAATGAACAAACTGATGGGCCGGCCGGAGTGGCCGTGCGGTTCTGGGCGCTACAGTCTGGAGCTGAGCGGCCGCTACGGTCGCAGGTTCGAATCCTGCCTCGGGAATGGATGTGTGTGATGTCCTTAGGTTAGTTAGGTTTAATTAGTTCTAAGTTCTAGGCGACTGATGACCTCAGAAGTTAAGTCGCATAGTGCTCAGAGCCATCAGAGCCAAGAAACTGATCTTGGTAGATTAGTCTACTGTTTCCTAATGGTTTATTCATCTTTATTAAAATATTGTTCCAAAATTTTTACCTTTTTGTGCATATCCCATACTTATGTTTAGTGCTATTTTGTAAGCTTTCTGTGAATAGTCGCTTTCAAATATAAATAATCCATATAATTGTTTCTTTTGCCTCCTATTATTGAATAAAGCTGCAACAGTTGTTAGTGAAGGCAAAAAACCTAGAATTTTCTCAAAAGAAAGTACCTTTAACTCAAAAACGGAAGGGGTGCCCATAATAACACATTTTCTTGTAAATGTATAGTTCCATCTTAAATACAAATGGCTCTGAGCATCACGGGACTTAACATCTGTGGTCATCAGTCCCCTAGAACTTATAACTACTTAAAGCTAACTAACCTAAGGACATCACACACATCCATGCCCGAGGCAGGATTCGAACCTGCGACCGTAGCAGTCGCGCGGTTCCGGACTGAGCGCCTAGAACCGCGAGACCACCGCGGCCGGCCATCTTAAATACATCTCTGACTGATACTACGCTATAATGGCGTGAAAATGCTGCGCGTATGTACAGTGAATCCATTAGCTCACTTCCAGTGAATTGTGGATAACTTATGCCTCTTTTGATTCGTCAGTCACTTGCTGTGTGCCGTCTCAGCAACTTGAAAGCCGTACATTTTGTGACATTGGACTCACCACTGAAGAACAAACTTACGTAATGCTGGGTACCGTCACAGATGAAGTGTACGTAACACCAGCAGCAGCAGCAGGGAGTGCACATGGGGCAGCCGCCAGTCAATGCACTTGCGGCTGGCTGGCCGGGCGCGTGGCCCCTGGCACGTGCGGCGCAGCTGGGATCGCTCCAGGAAAACAAGCGGCCGTCTGTTGCAACGCCCGACAGCTGCAAGAACTAGGCGCCGCTATTCCGGCGCGCTTTTGCTGGACGTATCGCGCGCTCGTGTGACAGCGCCGCAAGTGACACGACGACCGATACGGTACAGAAACAGCGCGCATTAATAGGGCGCATGGTAGCTCAGCTGAAGCGGCAAATCTGGAACGGCAGCGCTGCGAAATTGACAGTAGCTGTCGCTGTTACAACGCCCGGAGCGACAGCTTCTCCAGTCAGCTCAGAGTGCACTGAAACACCACGGTGAACCGATAGTGCAGTTTCCTCTTTGATGTATTTGAAACTGGTCGAAGTCTCTCTTCATCCCACTACATAAGAAAGGGTCAATCAGGAACAACTCCAACCACCGAACAATTGCTCTCCAAACCTTAGCAAGCAAAATTTTGCTCTACGAACTGAACCAGTGTTTGAAGCCATACATTCAGCCTCATATATATACACATAACAAGCATGTTTTGTGGAAGGAAAAGGAACTCGTGAACAGATTCTCAAGATTCGACAAATAACCGAGAAACCTCGAGAGTTTTTGTTCCTGTCTTGATCTGCTCTCTTGATTACAGGAAAGCCTTTGACTGTGTTGCACAGTTTGGTGTCACATCACACTTGACAGCACTGAGTAGGCGTCTGTACAATAATCACCTAGCGCCGGCCGCTGTGGCCGAGCGGTTGTAGGTGCTACAAATGGTTCAAATGGCTCTAAGCACTATGGGTCTTAACATCTAAGGTCATCAGTCCTCTAGGCGCTACAGTCTGGAACCTCCCGACCGCTATGGTCGCTGGTTCGAATCCGCCACGGGCATGGATGTGTGTGATGTCCTTAGGTTAGTTAGGTTTAAATAGTTCAAAAGTTCAAGGGGGCTGATGACCTCAGATGTTAAGTCCCATAGTGCTCAGAGCCAATAATTCACCTATCAGCTTTGAAGACAAGAGAAGGCGCGTCTGATTTCTTCAGTTTATCAAAAGGTATCAAACAGGATTGACTTATATCCCCCCCCCCACTGTATAACATCTGTATAGAACTTGTCATTAGGAAAGGTCTTGGTGGTTGGACTAAAGCCATCTCAATTCGTTGTAAAATTACTAACAACCTCCGATTTGTTGATGACACCGTTCTTTTAGCCAGCAGCGAAGACGAAGTTGCTGAGCTTTTAACAAAAGGACATAAGTCTACCATTTGAACTGAACCTCGATCTCTCCAATTCCAAACTCATGTTAACTGATCGAGGAGTACAGGTTCAACTTGCTCGTCGAACGGAGGAAATGGAAGTCGTTCATTCTTTCATCTATCTTGGGTCCACCGTCTGTGACACGGGAAGCTGTGAAGATAAGAAGAAGGATCACGCTAAAGGGAGTGGCTATGAAGAAGATTACCAAGATCTGGTAGAACAGAGCACTACAAACACCACAGAGGTCCGGTTTATTGGAAGTCTCGTGTTTTCCATCTTCTTTCATGGTTGCGAAGCATGTACACTTAAGGCCAGAGAAAAACAGTGCGTCGATGCATTACAGCTTTGGTGGTGGTGCAGCAATTTGTGCATAGGACTGACCAAAAAAAGAAGAAATATGACTGTTATTGAGCAGCTGAATGTCTCCACGCGTCTTTATTCTCGTGTCAGTAAAAAAATTACCCAGTTCTTCGCCACATTTTGAGAGGGGATGGAGAAAACCAAAATAAAATAGCACTGGAAGGGAAGATCGGAGGTAAGAGGGCGAGAGGAAGGTCAACGAACAGGTGGATTGATAAAATCAAGAAGATCTTGAATCTATCTCTTCAGCAGGCTCTAAGAGAAGTTGGTAATCGTCCAGGATGGAGTCGTTTGGTTCATGGGCTCACGATGCTCAGAAATGAGCACATCGACTTATGATGGTGATATTTGAAACAATAAATCACAAAACTTACCCCTAAGGTTATTCTGCGACTCAGGTGGACTTCGTTCCTTGTCCTTAGAGATTTATAATAATTTAGTACTCTTGCGGCTCTGTAACTAGTACCTTTCTAGATGTTTTATGCTTTATTTCGTCTTCAGTGCGTATCATACAACGTGTTCCTAATGTAACATTTCCGATGAACATGTTCAATATACAGGGTGTCCCAGAAATGTTGCGATAAACTTCGAGGGGGTGTAGAGGAATAGGAACCCGTGCCCGGAAACGTCATCCAACGACACTGCAGAGATTCGCAGCTATAGGCGCCGGCACCTGCCAATAAGCAACCCCTGTGGCAGCAAACGTGACTTTGTGCCCTGACGGACTGTAGGAGAAACGTCTGACAATCTTGTTCGTTGTTCAGTGATCGCGAATGATTGCCACAATCGTCAGTAGCGAAGATGGAGCTAGCTGCCATGTAGAAAGACCTCGTTTCCTATGAATTCTTTGCTCTCTTGCCTCGGTGGATGACGGTTGCGGACAGGGATTTCCATCTGCAATTTATATTTCGCCCTAATACCGAAAACCTTGTCTATTTTAGAGGGTTCCAGGAAAAAAACCATGGATGGAAATCCGTCTCTGAAACCGTCATCCACTAAGGAGCATCGCATTCATAGGATACAAGGCCTTTTACGCAACGCACAGAGTCACGTTTGCTGCCGAAGGGGCTGCCTAGTGACAGGCGCCAGCGCCTATAACTTCGACGCTCTGTAGCGTCGTCGGATGACGTTTCTGGGCACGGATTCCTATCCTTGATTTGTTTCTCAGGACACTCTCTACACCCCCTCGAAGTTTGTCGCAACATTTCGTAGAAACCCTGTATATAGATTTCTTGGTAGCACTTGATTCGGAAACAGTGGTGTCCATTCTTTGTGATGGATACCATATTGATAGTAATATAGCAGCAACGATCTTTATGAATCTGTTGGTATGGTGCTCCTGCGTCCCTCATGCCAATGAATCGACCCTTTTTCCAAGACGGAAAATTGTAATACATCCTCTGTACATGCTGTGTTGCGGATTCTAAGTTCCAGTAATGTTATATATACCAAACAGCCATCATGAATTTACACCTTTCTTCATTTTTCTGTACTGAAAATGCTGAAGATCAACTCACTTACAGATGAAATTTCTATCAAGATATACTACAAGCATGAAAATACTAAAGTATGACTTTGGTAAAAATGGCCAAGGTTTCATGATGTGGCACATTCCCTTTTCACCACATTATTTAAACGAGATGACGTGCTCAAGACGTTCACCGTGTACTATCCTAATAATTTAGTCTTCATATTTGATAAATAAGTATGGATTTCTAATTGTTTCAACTTGAATATGAAATGAAGTAATTTTGGTTCTCTTTTCCTTAATGTTGTTTCTGCGGAATCGGACGAAATTCTCCTTGCAAGCTCTCTCTGAATTTCTGGTTGGGATAACACTAGAAATTATTTTCGGCAACACGCATTAGTATGAATAGATCACTCTTTGATTACCATGTGAACAAATAATGAAATAGTTTACCTTCATTATTTGTTCACAATATGAATTGATTTTGCATCCGATGATATGGTAACAACATGTCGATTCCGCAAGTCAACAGATTTACGAGTATTTATTTATTTTTTAAAATGATGTTATTGCTTCCTTTAGATATACGCTCCCTTAGAATATGTCTTGTGTTAACATCTTTTCAAGTTGTTACACGTTTTGATTGATTAAAAAGTTATACCTCAGCATAATAACAGAAATAATAACATTAATAATAATAATAATAGTTAACGTATTAAGTAGCAGTTCCAATATTAGTCGAGAGACTATATGGATTTGTATTGGTTAAAGAAGTGGAATGAAAGTTTAATAAGAAGAAAGAGTAATGGACAGGTGATATTCAAAATAGTAAGAGCCATATCAAACTAGGTTCTATAGATGGGGCAGAGAGACAGAGAAAGAGAGAGAGAGAGAGAGAGAGAGAGAGAGAGAATGGCTATCTCTGATGCCATTCCAAAGTATATTCAAATTTATACAAGGTGTTCGGAAATTCTCGTTACAAACTTCTAGAACTTGTAGAGGGGAGTGAATAGATAATATTTTGAACTGGAACTGGAACCCCTGTTCGGAAACGTACCGTTTCTGTGCTGCAACGATTTGAGAACACGTTGGTAACGCGACTACTTTTACAAGTAATTTATTAGGCATGGCCCATTACATGATTTCTTCTACAGTTCCACTCATTAATAGCCAAAGAAATTGATCGTGTACTTGTTAACGGGTTCTCTTCAATCTGATGCAGTAGGATTTCTTCCAATTCGAGTGTGTGGCATCTCCTTGAAGCACCACAGTCACGCCTTCTGACAGTGAAGGTACCCTTTCCGAAGTCGTTGCGTAATTGAGGCGAAAAGGGGATACCATGGAGTCGGACGTTGTGGAGAACGATCTTGATAAAGGCGACGAGCAGCTCGTCCACTACCGTGAGCTTCGCTATTCCGAAGGATCATGTCGGTGTGTTCTGCATACGTGTACTCAGCCATGTTGCTCGAACACTCACAGACGAATGAGGCTAGAACTAGGTCAGAGAGGTAGCATAAACGTCGCATGACATCAGCCTATCCAGTGTAACCACTCTCTTCCGCCTCCCCGTACATTTACCTAGAAAACATGTTTTCAAATGTCTGTAGCTCGGAAAAAGTACGTTCCTAGACATGTGTTCCTGTTCAAAATATTATGTACTCACTCCCCTCTACAACTCCTAGGAGTTTGTGACGGGAATTTCCGAAAACCCTGTATACAAACACAGGAAGTCAATATACAAGAGCGCTGTTTTCTTGAATACTTTTCTTTGACTAGATTTATGATAGCTGATATGTTTTCAAGTTACGACCATACGACCATCCAGAAACTATGTAAACCAGAAAAACATACACGTTCTCTCTTCCACATTAAGGAAAGAGCCAGTACCGATAACAAAAGAAAGGATCAGCGGTGTAAAAGATTCATATAAAATATCGATTAGTCGCAGTTCTTGGCAGGAACTACACGACAATAAATATTTAACGTATACTGTCGGTTCTTTCTCTTTACCTTACGCTTTATTTCGCATTTAATAAGAGCCGTTATATACTGTCGAAAACTATTAAGAAAATATAAAGAAATACACCCAGAGGAATAGCAGACGCATCCACTATCAGCCGGCATGAGTGACCGAACGGTTCTAGGCGCTTCATTCTGGAACCGCACGACCGCTACGGTTACAGGTTCGAATCCTGCCTCGGGCATGGATGTGTGTGATGTCCTTGGGTTAGTTAGGTTTAAGTAGTTCTAAGTTCTAGGGGACTGATGACCTCAGATGTTAAGTCCCATAGTGCTCAGAGCCATTTCTGAGCTTCCACTATCGCCAAAACAAAAGAACAGACAAGCCCATCACGCAATATCAAAACAAAGTACACAGAATAGCAAGATAGCAATGTACCTATACAACATAAAACCGTAAAACATATTTTGTGGCAATGAAAGTGCTGCGTACAAATTAGGTGAAAATGAACGTTAATAATGACGTAACTACCAAGAAAACCATGCGTAATGATACTAATTTCATACTGTTTACAGCAATAAGTTAAAGTATAAAAAATGTTCATGATCCCAGCAAACAATATTATAAAAAAAATAATATTGTTACAGTAACCAGTAAAGATAGTTTAAAATAAAGCGAAGCTTGTTTGGATGTAATTTTATGAAAATCGCAAAAGAACGTATCACCCCGCACAAGGTGATTCACCAGCCCAAACTGATTTCGTTTTATGGAAACCGCATTGCGTTCGTATCACAAACGGTATCCCGACAGGGGACAGCATCATAATCGATGTAAGACAAGTCTCAGAGCTTTGGGTGACTTTTAGCAAACGGAATCCTGCTGTAAAAAATACAAGTGAGGACTGACGAATAGTTACATTTTGTACCAAGATATACCTTACGTCTGCCATACTTATCCAAGTGTTCCAATCTTTCTTTGTATAATTAGAGGTGTAGTCATACAGGTTTTGGATGTCTCTGTACGTTTATTCCGTTTATAGTACTTAATCTTTCCCAAATGATTAAAAAACGTTGCATTATAAAGCTTTTTTACCATTGGAAATAACGAAATTAAACGGAGATATCAGGATGGGAAGTGTGGATGTAACCATTTTCTGGTATATAACCTGATGAAAAGATTAATATATGACTCGCCGCGTTAATGTGCTGAAGTAGTTCCATGAAAAAAATGTGTACAGTAGATCTAAGATGTCTTCATATACTTTACTAGTTATTCTACAACCTTTTAACAGTGTGCTTCCCATCTCCAGAGCCAACTGGCAATAATATTCTGTCATGAAGAGTTGCATTAAACGACATAGGTAGCGGCAGCTGAATCACCCTTACATAAACTTTTTCATTAGGTTATATACCAGAAACTTTTTACTTCCACACTTCCCATTTTGATATCTCATGTTAATTTCGTTGTCTGTGATGGTGAACCACACTTTGTAAGGCAATGTTTCTGAACCATTTACGAAAGCTGAAGTACTATAAACGAAATAAACTTACAACAGAGACGTCGAAAGCTGTATTAGGACACCTCTAATTATACAAACAAATATTAGGGACAGTTGGATAAGTATGATAGAAGTAAGGTACATCTTGGTCAAAAAATACCGTGTAATTCGTGGCCAATCCTCACTTTTATTTTTTACAGTGTGATTCCGTTTGCCAGCCAGTGTGGTCGAGCGGTTCTAGGCGCTTCAGTCTGGAACCGCGCGACCGCTACGGTCGCAGGTTCGAATCCTGCCTCGGGCATGGATGTGTGTGATGTCCTTAGGTTTAAGTAGTTCTAAGTTCTAGGGGACTGATGACCTCAGATGATAAGTCCCATAGTGCTCAGAGCCATTCTTTTTATTCCGTTTGCTAAAAATGGCCCAAAGCTCTAAGACGGAACGTACATCAATTATGTGACAGTCGCCTGTCTGGATACCGTTCCTGATGGTAATGGGGGTTGCATAAAACGAAATCGGTAGGAGTTGCTGAATCACCCAGTATGTAACTTGTATAACACTAGATGTCGTATTATGTTTTGTTTTGGGACACCCAAACTCACTTTTCTTTCTCTTTACCTAATGCTTTTTTCGCATTTAATATGAGCCGCTATTCACTGTCGAAAACAATAAAAAATATAAAGAAATACACCCAGAGCAATAGTTGTTTGATTTGGGGAGAGGAGACCAAACAGCAAGGTCGTCAGTCCCATCGAATTAGCGAAGATAGGGAAGGAAGTCGGCCGTGCCCTTTCAAAGGAACCATCCCGGAATTTGCCTGAAGCGATTTAGGGAAATCACGGAAAACCTAAATCAGGATGGCTGGATGCAGGTTTACCCGTCGCGCTCCCGAATGCGAGTCCAGTGTGCTAACCACTGCGCCACCTCCGTCGGTTTCCATCCGGTATAACGTGCTGGGCTCTTTAAGCAATTATTCCCAAAGCCAGTCACATATCGGCGAGGATACTCTGTGTGATCGTATCTTCGTTGGCAGTTGACGATGTAAAACATTGTAAAAAGCAACCTTTCGGAATATCCTGTAAGAATAGAACAAGATATGTTCCACAAGTGTGGTGGTTTCCTGATTTCGTCTTTATTCTTTGAGGGCAGCTTGTCTACCATCAGGAACGTCATAACGTTTCAGGTATAATATATTCCAGGTACCCACAACAGTCAAAAGTCAGCGATATTGGTAATTCTGTTATATTGGTAATTCTACAGTTTCCTTTTTATAAACAGGATCGACCTGTGCTCTTTTACAGTCAGGCTCAACTGTTCTCTGCGGAGGAGCATCTCGATAAATATGAGCTAGGAAAGGAGTTAACTGTGCAGTATATTCAATGTGAAATCCATTACAGTTGACATATTTGTCCCGGCAGAAGCAGCAACTGTACTGGTATTTGAAACAATTCTCATTTATTCGTCAGCCACAGTTGCACATTTTTAATTACATAACGTGTTTCCATCAGTCTGCATCGTTTTCAAATCTAAATAGTAGTACTCTGATATGAAGTTCTGAACAGACAAGATGGGTTGCTGACGCAGCTACTTACGTCTCAAGATTATCCAGAGTCATCAAAAAATGTTATGAAATTGAAAATGTGCAACTGAGACTGAAGAATAAATGAGACTGGTTTCAGTGTAAAGTCATTGATTGTTAGCGCTCCAGTCTGGTTCCCGCGCAAGTTGTAAGTAACCTTTCGCTGACTGTATTTTATCACAGATAATAATGCTTTCCATATGCGGCCAGTTTAACTAGAGCTGAACAAGCATTGTCCATTCCTAGAGAACTAAATACTTGCTGGAAGCCAAACATCGTCGTTCGAGAATTCATTTCTAGGGGCGCGAATATTTACGTAAATTGTCCCCTTTAAGCACTCTCTACCTGCATTTCGTTGGCAGGATTCCAGCGGTGTCCGTATTACCCTTTTACTCCTGAATACGCAGTGAAGCCTGCAGGGCTTAACGAGACGCCGCTGAGACAATTTACTGCAACTCTTCGGACGAGCATTTGCGCTGTAACTACACTCTTGTGGTTTTTGTAGCGACTCTGGCTACGGCGGGACTGCGCTGTTTAATGCGCTTATCCGCCCCACGGTCAGTTTTAGGATCAGCTTACCGCGTAGAATACATCAGGAAATGTGACTACAGATCCTGCTGCAGCATCTGGGAAGAGAGCGTCCTTGTTACGCTACTCGCTCTCGGCTGAGGTGAGGACCGCATTTCGGTGGCCTGCGGCTAACGACGCCATTTTCGAGCCACGTTGCGCACCAAGGCGCGCTTTCAGGGACCCTAGCAGGGTAATTCAAGTAAGCCTTTTAGTTCCAAGGAGAGGACATTGTAGTACTTTTCCTCGGAGGGAATGTGCGCCTTGCGCTCCGCCGAGGTATCGCGTAATGGCGGACAGGAATGCCGACCGCAGGACGTGTGCGGAAGAATCTCGTCCGCTGGCGGGCATACGCGTTGAGACTAGCCGCTACCAGTTCCAGCCGATGCGCAGTTGTCCTTCAAATATTCTCTGGACAAAAGTCGCAAAACATTTTTTTTTCAACCCCTGTTCGTTCACTGTGTGCCCACATGTTACACATGACTCACCAAAAAAGTCATCAGAAAAGTTATTTTCATACAAAATGCTTTCTGAATAATCAGTATCTGGCTTCCTTCTTCCAGCCATAGGGACGCGTCATAAGGACTAACAACCGATGAGGTAAACCGGTTTGGCTGAGGTTAATGAATTAAAGGCGCTGACAATCCAGATGTTCCCAGCATACAAGACTATCCGAAAGGGGCGGAAATCTTGAGAAGGTTGTCCCTATAGTTTTATCTCTGTCTGCCTGAATCGCGTTGGTCATATCTTTTTCGTTTCATTGCCTCATCTTTCCCTGCGAGATATATTTTGACTTTGGTCTCCGCATTCTAGAACGAAAACAGAAAAGCATAGTCGTAATGACAAAGTGGTGCAAAATATGGATATAGCCCAAGCTTAGATCATACGTTATAGACCAAATTTAGAGCATCACTACGACGTAAAATTTAGGTTTATTATAAAACTACGAAAAATATTTGCTGTGTAAACTAAAGCTGTTCTTAAAGCTAAGAGTACCCTTACCATGATATGCTTCTAGAGCAGGGCTTCCCAGCCTTTTTAACTGACGGATCCCTTTTTCGGGTAAAAGTCGATGGTGGATCCTTTATCAGTCAAGCGCCCAGTAACTGTTGAAATTCAGAGCGAAGCCCAGGGGAACTTAAAACTTCGTAATTCAACTGCCATTTTTCCACCAACCCCACGACGAAACAAGAGTCTCTGGTTTAATGATGAATGGAAACAACATGAAACTAACGACATTACCATTTGTCTGAATTCCCACTATATTCAGATGTTTGCTGTTGGATTTACTCCCATTGTTCAATATTTTATGCATCCCCAGGAACTGTACTCGTATATAACAAAATAATACGCAACCAGCTGCATAAAAGAAATTTAGTTTCTTTACCGGTTTCCGGCGCTTAGTGTACAGACACTATGAACCACATGACCATGGCATTTTGCTGTATGCATTTTATTGTTGATAGCCACAAATATTGCCATAGGTATAACGTTCTGAATAAGGGCACTAAGCCCCCTAAACCGGTAAAGAAATTAAATTTCTTTTATGCAGCTGGTTGCTTATTATTTCGTGCCATTATTCATTACACTAGGCCGGCCATATTTCTAATTGTGTGGAGGGGAATATTGAAAGACAAGCAACATTCGTTGGATATCATTTTAATTTTCGGAGCAAAAATATCAATACCAACAGAATTCAACTAAATATTAAGTAACTGATACAAAACATAAACAATATACCTATGAAAGTTGAATTCCAGGAACATTCACGAAACAAAATATGTTAATCTTTACTAGTCTGTAGGTATAATAATGGAATCCTAATTTGAAGGTTGAGGTCGCTTCTGCTGACACAGTTTTGAAAAGTCAGGTTCAATACTTGACATCTGGAGGCGGATGCCTCGTTCAATATCTAGAGAGCTTCGGTACTTAGTTTTTTTGATGGCATAGATCGAAAATCCGGATTCGCACAGGTAAGTTATGGTAAATGGAAGCAGAACACATTTACTTTTTCAACAAGAGGGTAGAAATTTTGTTTTCCAAAGAGGTCCAAAAGCGTGAGTAACCGTCACTATCGAAAGTAGATTTCTGTATTGAGTCTAAGGCAATTTATATCAACAACTCACATTTATTCGACGATAGAATGTTCGGCTCTTTGGATACAGCGAATGGTTTGACCATCCATTCGGATTCCTGCAGCTTCTCATCTTGAGCTGTTCGGAATAACACTACAACGCTGACGTCAAGCTTCGGAGATGTTCGAGGATTTTATGAAACAAATTATTCCCAACATCCGATGTCTTGTCTTTCAAAAAATTGTAGAGAAGAGGGAAACACTCGACCTCTCCCTCCCCGACACTCTTTGTCCAAGAATTGATTTTCCTCTTGAACTGTGTCGTTGGTGGTGACCGTTGTTATACTTTTCCCTTGAGGTGAAATCTTCATTTCGTTCATTTTGAAGAAAAATCTGCCAAATAACCAAGTATACGTTGGCAATTTTTGTCACTAATAAGATCTGCCAATTTGTTGTTCTGGTCTAAAAGTAAATCTAGTACTTCTAAACGTAATTCATATAATGGAGACAGAGTATTTCCACGTGAGTGCCACCTCACTTCTGTATGGATAATCAGGGAACGATGAAGGTTTCCCACATCCTGACAAAGTATTATGAAAAGTTTTGACTTCAACGGACCTGACTTTATGTAATAAATAATTTCGAGGGATTTATCTGAACCTTTTTTGAAGGAAGCAGGCATTTTATATCGTAGCTGAAGCATCTCTGTGGAGAGCAGAATGACTACTACTGCAATCCTTTGAGCTCTCTTTTATTTTAGTTATCGCTACGACCGTTGGACTCGTCATAGTTTTTCCCCCCATCGGTGCACGCATGGATGCAATTAGACCATGAAATTTCCTTGGTCTTCAAAAAATCGTCCAAGAAACGGCATAATTCAGCACCTGTTGTATTGTCAGGTAGTGGTCTGCACAAAAAGAGGTCCTCTTCGAAACATCCCGAGTATTCATAAAGGACAAAATAAAATCGCTAATCCCGCAAGGACAGTAGATTCATCTTTTTGGAGAGAAACTGAATTGTGCTGCATGCAGGAAGCCAGAGATTCTTTCTCATCATTTGACATGTCAACTATTCCTCTCTTTATAGTTTGATAGTGGCACTGAGGAGACAAGTTTTACTACCGTTTCGTCTAGCATAGAAGAAACAGTATCGCTGAAACACGATTTCATGAGATATTCCGTAATGATATGAGTTTTGCTTGTCTTTGCTACTCTATAATTTACCAAGAAAAAAGCTTTTAATGAGATTTCATTAATTGTTTTTGCATGAGTTTTCTTGCAGTGTTGAGAAGCAGCTGACTTGTGCTCTTCCTCTTGAAAAACTCAATATAGTTTGGAAGTCCAGATGAGTGCCCTCAAAATGATGGTGCAATTTATCTGGAACCATCGAAGTGTTCGGAACGACTCGCGTATAAATTACGGACTGAGCTTTACTCTCCTCTGTATCGATAAAGCCCATTTCTAAATAGCTTTCGTTGTACTTACCCTTTTTAGTTACTCTACTTCCACAGGGTTTTGCAGCTAATGGAGCACTTGCAGACTTTTCGCGCAATAAATCCGGCTGTGGCGCTTCAAGTGATTGTTCTTCATTTGGCCGTCGTCCCTCCACATTAATTTGAACCGGGAACTTTCCTTGCTGTGAAGGCTATTGAGAAACTGCTCGCTTCTTCAGTTATCCCAACTTCAGCGACCAGTCCACATTGGAAGTAACATACGTGTCGAAAGCGAATAATGAAACATTCACGAAGGAAGTTTAATATCGAATGTCGTCTCGGACCACATATATGCCAACGAGAGCTCTAATTGTTCGACTGAGCTCGTGCCATTTCGGAATATCTTGCGCAAAAGATTTCTGCGCATCGAACGCCGTGAGCCGACGCGTACGCGCCCTCCGGAGTGTTGCAGAAACACTGGAACAGAGAGGCAGCATCCACCAACACTAAACTACGTGCTGGGTCCCCACTAGGGAACCGCAGCCATACACATATCTGTCAAACTAAAAAAGGGTAATATTGATGAATTTGCTTTTTACGTTTTTAATTAATAATTTTACTCATTATTTTACAAATTTTGGTCAAAGGTGGCCACAGACCCATAAAACGAGCCAGCAGACCATATAATCAATGATTATCTGCAAAAAATTTAAGATAATCGAAACTGAGTTAATGTTTACTACAGTCGCCTGCGACAATGAACTGACGGTTATGAAGAGCAACTGATGTGGCCTGAAGCGCTGTTTTACGTTGTTTCCGCTAGACTGCAGCACCTTCCCGTCCAAATATCCAACTAGCCAAACTTTAGGTCTTAGTCAAAATTAAGATCACCTCCTCTAATAGCGAAAACTGACATGACTGAAGGTATACGGTAATAGAAGCATGTGGAGATGATAAATACATGTCGTATCATTATTAGTAGTGAAAACTGAAACAGCAGTTTCTTCAGCATCTCCGTGACTCTCTCCCACAGGTGAAATAAGTGTGTGACCGTTCTTGCTGTCCTTCTCTGCATACGTTCAATATCACCTGTTAGTATTGTTATGTACGGATTGCATATACAATAGCTACATTCCAGACAGAGTCGGACGAGTGATTTGTGAGCAATCTTCTTTGTCGGTTGATAGCGCTTATCAAGTATTTATCAGTAAGTGGAAGTCTGTCATCTGATTTACCTACAGTTGAGCCTACGTCATCGTTCCATTCCATATCGCTACGAAGTGTTACACCCAGGTATTTGTATGAATTGACAGATTCTAACTGTGGCTCATTCATATTATAATCATAGGATATTACATATTTAGTGAAGTGCACAGTTTTCATTTTTGAACATTTAAGCCTGATCTCTGGGCTACTTTCCAGTATTGTCTGGATCTCACTGAATATTTGTGTAGCTTTTTTCGGACAGTGCTTCGTTATACATAGCTGCTAACTATGCGGAAAATCTTAGGTTATTATTAATATTATCTGCAAGTTCATTAAACTTTTCATTATGTACGATGTTTACGTGTAATACTGGCATGGTAAGTGCGGGAGAGTTGGACCACTGGTTGAGGCAGACCAGGAGCGTATTTCACAAATGCGCCGCTACAGAGTAGCTCCCACTACTTCCGTGGAAGCTCTTTTCTGAACAAACGTGGTGCAAACGTGTTGCTGTAATTTTCTTGTTAGTCCTGGAGAAAAATTTCATTTTTTGTTCTGGTAAGCCGAAAAGTTTGCTGGTGCGGTTACATGATTTTAGTATTGAAGTTTAATTTGCACGATATTAATGCATTTTTTTACTGCGAGTTTGAGAAAGGTGAGGAATGAAAGTAACCTAAAATGGCCACAGAGTTCGCTACCTGCAGATATAAGGGGGTGGTCCGTCTCTCCCAGACAATGGAGAGAGAAGGACCAGTGTTATTTGGGGGAGATGGACCACTTGTTTTAATATGAGAGAGATGGAGCACAAGTAAATCTAGCTTCAAGGCACTGAAGATGGCCCCACTCCCAGACTATGCTTATCTATCGAAAGATACGTCTGTACCAACAAATGGAAGAGCTGAATCTTACACGCGGGTCAACCAATCAGTTCAAAGCTCATCAAAGGACCTACTGATCGCAAACGCTTCAAAAGACCAGACTTATCTGCAGAAGTCAGATTCTTTCAAGGACACAACTTCGAGCTCCATTCCTACTAAACCGAAAACTTCTAAGATTGTCCCCTCAAAACCGACGACTCCTAAGTAAAAAGAGACAATACTTGAGAAGAAATATTACGTTCCTTCTATTGATAAAACGATGAATTTTAAGAGGAAGGCAGCAACTGTATCCACAGCGCTAATCTCTGCTGAAAATATTGAAACTGTAAAGAAAGAGAGGGATGAAGAAGAAAGGAACAGGAAAAAAGCCCGAAAGGTCATCAAATAAAAATACCATTGAAGAGAAAGACAGACTAAAACAACTAAAAATGAAAACTACAGCAAATAGCTCACCGTATTAATCAGATGCAGGCATTGTAGATGATTAAAAAAAACTTTGATGAATGGGATGAAGATGAATGTGTGAGGTATGGTGGAATCTATGACGAAACTAAAGAACAATAACGTTTGGATTCGGTGTGTTTCCTGTTCACGATGATCGCCTTACTGTTGTTCAGTATTTGGTGATAAATTTTATCGCTGCGATGAGAGATAGACAGGTTAATGCGTGAACAAAATGAAAAACTCATTAGAAAAGCCAATGTTCAATCAAGCTTCATGATAAGCTAATAAAATTGTTTTCGACTTAAATATTTAACAGTAAAATTCTGTATTAATTACAACATACTCGAAATAAAATATGTAATTTTAATTCACTCTTTTCTTCATGTGAAGCCATTTATACATTAGTCCATCTCCCCCAATACACTGGGGTCCATCTCCCGCATGGATCACTCATGTACATTTTCCTTTTATCATATCTCCTGTATTTTAAGTAGCATTGGCTCAGTTGTACTTAAGTTCATATGACACTCTATACCAGAGATGCTCAACTCTTCTAGGCTTGAGATATACTACATGCAATTTAGTCCATATAGCGATCTACTCACTTAAAAATTCATAAAGGTTTCAGAGGATCAACATTCGCAAGCCAAAATTAATCATTTTAACTACACAAAATACATAAAAGATAATTTCTTCTGCGTCAAAAGTTGCAGGCCTAATACTCAGTTTTCAAGTTATTACAATTGCGAAAAAAACTTATATAGACAGCATCACAACTGCTGAAAAAGTTTAGTGAGATACTTGGCTTTGCTTTGCACATTATTGGCGTTTTATTCTAATCTGTTGAATAATTTGTCGCAACAAATCTTACTCAGTCTGAAAGATGAGGCGGTTATTTGACACGTCAATAAGAACAGCAACCTTGGTTTCGATAAAATAAAGTATTCGGCTGATTATTACCTCCGACAAGCACATAGTTGTTACGTGGAAACTGAAAAAACCAGGCATGTGCTGCCTACTGGAGGCGAGGCTTGTTCCCTCACACAGAAAACGCGGCACTTCATCTTATAGTGGACCCTGAGCTCTCGCCCCACTCAGACTAACCCCGCTCACAACTGGCCTAGTTAACGATTGGTAACCTCGCCATGTATGAGGAAAAACTATTGCTTGGCGCGAGCGTTAAAAGGCGTTGAAATGCAGCTAGACACGAAAGAGGCGGAGATTGACGATGGGATTCACATCCTGAAACCCGGGTCGTGTGTACGATTTTATCTGTATAGGATTAGTCAAGTATAAATGGAGCCGATTTATTCATCATGAAACCGGTCGATCGCGATCGACAGGTTGACCACCACTTCTCTATACTAACATGCCGCCGGGAGTCAAAAAAAGTTGAAAAACATCCAAGTTTAATGTTGAAAAGAAAAGCGGTCCAGCTCTCCGCCATTTACCCTATCGTGCTACGGATTGGTTTTGCTTGAAACATCCCTACAGCAGACTTTTCTTAGCCTACGATGACTGTGTTGTTGTGGGATTGTCGTTGTTTGTGTCTACATCTGCTCTACCGCTGCTACACCACCACTGGAACAAACTAGTGTCAGCACTCGTGGTGTATGTACTCTTTTCTCGTGGTGCTTGCCTGTCGCTGAGCTCTGCACTGACGCCGCCTGCTTTGTGTCTGCCACAGGTGCGGGAGTACCGTCTGGGGGCGGTGTTCGAGCACGCGGCCGACGACCTGCGCTACGAGCTGGTGGTGCCGCAGCCCGCCGCCACGCCGCCCCCACCGCCCACCAACAACGACGACCTGCAGAACGAGATCGAGCAGGAGCGCCGCGAGCAGGCGCCGGCGCCCGCCCCCGCGTCCACGCCGCCCCCGGCGCCGGCCTCCTCGCCGCCCACCAGCACGGCTGCAGCGACGAGCACCAGCAGCGTCGCACCGCCGGCCCCACTGCCCCTCGTCTTCAAGCGCGGGGACAAGAAGGCGCTGCGCAAGCACATCATGCGCTACAACAAGAAGGCTGCCCGCAGGAAACTCAGTCAGTACCCGACACTATACTGCCCCAAATAATACTACGGCTATCGCTGTTGTTGTCTTTAAAAAATGGTTCAAATGGCTCTGAGCACTATGGGACTTAACATCTGTGGTCATCAGGCCCCTAGAACTTAGAAATACTTTAAACCTGACTAACCTATGGACATCACTCACATCCATGCCCGAGGCAGGATTCGAACCTGCGACCGTAGCGGCCGCGCGGCTCCGGACTGAGCGCCTAGAACCGCTAGACCACCGCGGCCGGCTGCTGTCTTTACTCTGAAGACTAGTCTGAGGCAGGGCTCTATGACAGTCTATCCTGTGCATACCTCTCTATCTTTGCACAGCCCCGTAATTGTTTATAAAACGCTTTTTAACCATCAGCTGTTTTATTTAACCAACATAGGGTGATTAACTAAAATTCAAAAACCCCTGACGCGGCGAAGATGACACTGAGACAAGTAATTTAATACAAGACACATCGCGTTGCAAATGTCGGGAAATACCCCAAAAGTGGATGACAAATGTTTAACATGTGACGTCACCATATGACGTACCTCGCCGCACATGCAGCAGTTGAGCCTATCGGTCTGTCGCACCCGGTCATTACAACCCAAGTCGATTATGCACGTGGCTGTAGCTCCGGGACCACGTGCGCGACTTTAACTCGTAGGGCTCGGGGTTCGAGTAATGCGTGTGCTAGGGAGCATTTTTCTTTTTCCATTGCGTTAGTCAGTTGGCGGCCGGAGTGGCCGAGCAGTTCTAGGCGCTTCAGTATGGAACCGCGAGACCGCTACGGTCGCAGGTTCGAATCCTACCTCGGGCGTGGATGTGTGTGAACTCCTTAGGTTAATTAGGGTTAAGTAGTTCTAAGTTCTAGGGGACTGATGACCTCAGTGCTCAGAGCCATTTGAACCACTTAGTCAGTTATGTGTTTTCCCTGAGGTTCCAGGCTGAAGCACCTACAACCGCTCAGCCACACCGACCGGCCAGATGATGGTTACAATACATTTTCTAAAGTAACGGGTGTTGATTCTCACCTGATTAAAACACTAAATCCCGTAATTGTATCCCATTGGGAAGTAGAAGTGTGAAATCTGGCTCAATGGTGCCTACGACCTTCCTCTGTAATGATGAAAAATGGTGGTGCCCTGTGACGTCACTCTCGGGCTCCGCGACGCTTCAGACACCAAGGTGCCGACACAGGCAAAGAAAAGGCCTCAGCTCAGAAGTTGATACGAAGTATAAGTTGGTTAATGATGTCGCATTGGCACGAAATTTCACCACAAGTCTGCTCAACGCCACCGTGGACGTGTCACACGATGCAAAGGTCATCACACCCTCCTCTTACCCACATTTCAACTCTTCTTTCGATGCTCCTGCAATGGACGTCAGAGCCGGCCGCGGTGGCCGAGCGGTTGTAGGCCCTTCAGTCCGGAACCGCGCGGCTCCTACGGTCGCAGGTTCGAATCTTGCCTCGGGCATGGATGTGAGTGATGTCCTTAGGTTGGTTAGGTTTAAGTAGTTCTAAGTTCTAGGGGACTGATGACCTCAGATGTTAAGTCCCATAGTGCTCAGAGCCATTTGAAGCCAATGGGTTTCAGAACCGCGATACCCAAGGCTTCAGGAGATGGCATAAATGGCGTAAGTGACACCATCCCTTCCCTTGGAGCATTGATTTCCACAGACTCATAGGTCGAAAACTAAAACGACAGTTCGCAGTGGGATGAGCAACAGGAGGACGTTCTTGACAGCTTTCGACACTGCTGACACCCCTGGACGATTACTCCTTCTCTAAGGACATCGTGGCGCTGTAACCCCATAGCGTGTGAGCTGTCCCTTTAGAGTGTAGCACGACTGCCATTTTTGCTGTGGTATGCACAGTCGAAACAGTAAGGACCGTTCAAAACCATTCGACAAACTTTGAACGTGATTCGAAGCAGAAAAGTGTATTTATGCTCCGTCACCCTACTGATTCGCAGCCACCTGTGGCGCGATCCACAGGACTTGCAACACTAGCACGTGCGCGTATAAAACGGCAAAGGGATCCTCTAATAGCCCTCCCCCCCCCCCCCCCCCCCCATCGCTGTCAGTTCGTCAACACCCGAGGTGCTACACTACACTGCAGATGAGCACTTTAAAACTGTACCTGTATAGAGACTTCGACACCCATTCAGCTCCACATGTATGCCATCAAACTGGCGCTAGATCAGCAGTGGAGAGCCACTCAGCTGTTGGGTGTCGAAGAATCTCTACAGGTACAGTTTTAAAGTGCTCATCAGCAGTGCAATGTAGTACCTAGGGTGTTGCGAAACTGGAGGTCTTAGAGGGTCTCTTAGCCGTTTTATTCACAGACGTTCCAATGTGGTTGCCCCCCCCCCCTCCTCCTCCCAGAAGGGCGTGAATCCGAAGGGCTGAAAAACCGTAAATACTATTTGTTGCTTCGCATCACGTTCAAATATCGTTAAATGGTTATGAACGGTCCCTTGTGGCTCCACTCTCTAAAGTACACGAAAAAATTGCAGTCGCACTACCCTCCAAAGGGTTGAAGCACTACGATGTACTTAGAAAAGGGTTCAATCAGCCGAGGTTGTCTGCAATGTCGAACGTTGTCAAGAAAGTCGTCGTGTGGTTCATGGTACTGTGAACTGTCGTCTCCGTTTTCCACCGCGAAGTCTGTGGGAATCAATACCCACAAGAGAAGGGCTCGTTTCACTGACGCACCTTATGCCATCTCCTGAGACCTTTTCGTGTCGATTATTATCTAAAATGTTTCATTGGGCCACCCACGACAAAACCGCGCGACATCAACGCTGAGCGATGAGCTTCTGACCTCCATCGTCGAAGTTCAAAAGGAGGAGTGAAATGTTGGTAACAAGGAGTGCGATGACCTCCAGATCGTGCGACACGTCGACAATGGCGTTGGGAAGTATTGTGGTGAAATTTGGTGCCAATGTGACATCATTAACCCACGTTATACCTCGCATGAACTTCTGAGCTCAGTCCTTTTTTTCGCATGTGTCGATACCTTGCCGAGGCAGAAGCAGATGTCACAGGGCCGCAAGCTTTTGCACTTTTACAGAGGAAGGTTGTAGGGACCTTTGAGCCTTATTTCAATCTTCTGCGTTGCAATGCCGGACAATTAGGAGGGTTTCAAAAAATTGACCCTTTAATTGTGTTTCCATTTCAGTCCGTTTATCTTTGTCATGCCCTGGTCTAACCGTAAAAAGTAAACTTTTGCAATTGCAAATGTCACAGTTATTAAAATATTCCGTGTTATTATTTCATGCTTTGATGAATATCTTGTTGAAACCAACTTTCATCCTCATCTACAGAGGTCGTTTTCAAAGGGGTTGTAGCTTTTTTAAAGGCTCGTCACCGACTAATAGAAGAATTCTGTTTCTTCGTGCTGAAGCGCAAAGGCGTGATTTCCCATTTTTTAAAACTCACGAGCAAATGAGTGCAAGAGATCAATTTTCTCGATATTGGTGACAGATAGAGACCACCAACTATGTCTAAAGAAAAAGTCAATATTTTAAGTAAATTTCATGCATAGGAACATGTTATGTAATATGAACCACAAGGAAAATCATAGCAACCTCTATTTTCCATTGCAAACTTTTTCGAATTTCGCGCAGTGTCTTACTTCCGCATAAATATCACAATAACTATGTCCATTAACGGAATTATGGGCAGAGATAATGAATCTGGCACCTGAGGCTACAAGTAAAGCAAAAAATTAATTTTTTTACCAAGTAATTTCTGTAAAATCGTTTCCGAAAGACTGTAGGGCGTGCGCGTCGATTCTGTCATCTCCGACCGGTCGAAAAGTGGCAAACGCTTATCAGCCTCCCCTTCTGAGCAAATGAATTGTAGAGTCTTGTACTGGAAGGAAGCAAGGGAGAGGATGATATTATGGGTGGCCAGTATCCCTGTGCGGCTGGTCCCGGCGGAGGTTCGAGTGCTCCCTCGGGCATGGGTTTGTCCTTAGGATAATTTAGGTTAAGTAGTGTGTAAGCTTAGGGACTGATGACCTTAGCAGTTAAGTCCAATAAGATTTCACACACACACACACACACACACCAACATGGATAGCGAGTATCCTCTTGTTACAACACAAATGCACACATGGATTAGTACAGTTCTTTATTTACATGAACCGTATGTTTTTACTTAACTGGAATAGAGTTCATGTGTTTTGGTACAAGCTCATCAATCGTAGTCCTCTTCCAGACAATGTCGGCAATCTTTCTAATACAAACTTTAGTCTCGCTGCTAGTCACACAATGGTCACTAATCTGGTCGTTATTCACTGTCGTAGCCTGTTACGAACTCGGCTCACTCTGCGAATGAATGACAGACGCCAAACTGGTACTGCGAGTCAGTGAGTCCCTCCGGTCAGCAGTGGCGGCCCAAACACATGCTGTCGAGAAGGCGTTGACGGCTTGTTGCTTGCAGGCGTGTCTCTTGCCTCTCTCTAATAGGCTCGCACAATCCAGCACACAAATGAACTCGCCCAGCTCTTTGGACGAAATCTGGTCACTGCACATTGGCTACCGTATCCTCAGCGACCTGTACAAGGCTGCACTCCAGGCAAATCCCTTCACAAAGGACTTCCTAAAAGTTACACTACTGGCCATTAAAATTGCTACACCAAGAAGAGATGCGGATGATAAACGGGTATTCATTGGACAAATATATTACACTAGAACTGACATGTGATTATATTTTCACGCAGTTTTGGTGCATAGATCCTGAGAAATCAGTACCCAGAACAATCACCTCTGGCCGTAATAACGGCCTAGATACGCCTGGGCATTGAGTCAAACAGAGCTTGGATGGCATGTACAGGTACAACTGCCCATGCAGCTTCAACACGATACCACAGTTCATCAAGAGTAGTGACTGGGATACTGTGACGAGCCAGTTGCTCGGCCACCATTGACCAGACGTTTTCAATTGGTGAGAGATCTGGAGAATGTGTTGGCCAGGGCAGCAGTCGAACATTTTCTGTATCCAGAAAGGCCCGTACAGGACCTGCAACATGCGGTCGTGCATTATCCTGCTGAAATGTAGGGTTTCGCAGGGATCGAATGAAGGGTAGAGCCACGGGTCGTAACACATCTGAAATGTAACGTCCACTGTTCAAAGTGCTGTCAATGCGAACAAGAGGTGACCGAGACGTGTAACCAATGGCACCCCATACCATCACGCCGGGTGATACGCCAATATGGTGATGACGAATACACGCTTCCAATGTGCGTTCACCGCGATGTCGCCAAACACGGATGCGACCATCATGATGCTGTAAACAGAACCTGGATTCTTCCGAAAAAATGACGTTTTGCCATTCGTGCACCCAGGTTCATCGTTGAGTACACCATGGCAGGCGCTCCTGTCTGTGATTCAGCGTCAAGGGTAACCGCAGCCATGTTGTCCGAGCTGATAGTCCATGCTGCTGGAAACGTCGTCGAACTGTTCGTGCAGATGGTTGTTGTCTTGCAAATGTCCTCATCGATACATGGCTGCACGATCCGTTACAGCCATGCGGACAAGATGCCTGTCATCTCGACTGCTAGTGATACGAGGCCGTTGGGATCCAGCACGGCGTTCCGTATTACTCTCCTGAACCCACCGATTCCATATTCTGCTAACAGTCATTGGATCTCTACCAACGCGAACAGTAATGTCGCGATACGATAAACCGCAATCGCGATAGGCTACAATCCGACCTTTATCAAAGTCGGAAACGTGATGGTACGCATTTCTTCTCCTTACACGAGGCATCACAACAACGTTTCACCAGGCAACGCCGGTCAACTGCTGTTTGTGTATGAGAAGTCGGTATGAGAAATCGGTTCCTCATGTCAGCACGTTGTAGGTGTCGCCACCGGCGCCAACGTTGTGTGAATGCTTTGAAAAGTTAATCATTTGCATATCACAGCGCACAGTCCGCTGCCCAGTGAAAATTTCTTTCTAGAAGACCAAACATTTGTTAACAGTACCACAACATGCTCTCTCTCTCTAACGTGCACATCGATGACATACAAGAACTAAAATGACAAGACGACCTTGCAAACATAATTTCGAAATTTGGTGAAATTTTGAATATATTAAACATTTTCAACCCAAACCGTCATGGCAATTTTAACAAATATTTTTCCAATTGTATTTGCACTGTGGTTTCGAACAGACACACCTTTCAAACGAGCTTCTTTTCTACTGAAAGGTAAACATTGGACACTTTTTCTTTCATTTGGTTGTGGTTGTGTTGCTGCTCCTGGAATATCGTTCTCAAAATTTGTCAGTATCTGTTCCATTGTTACGCGGCGCTCTTTAGGTAATTTTTTTCATGAGTGCTTCTTTCATTTCTCCTTCGGCCAGCCATAACGCTAATGATTTGAGAAAGTAGCTTCAGCTGTTTGTATTGCCATTCACCATAAACGAGACATAGTTGTTTATCCCCGACGCATAAAACGACCCATACATATGTCACATAGGCCAGCACCTGGTATTCCTGCCGTGGTCGTATTGTGCACAGAAGATCAAATACATCGAATCTCCCTTTCTTACATTGTAGAAAAGTACAATGTTCGATTTCTTCACCTTCTCATCTCCTTTATCTATCCCGTGCGTCGTTGAAGCTAAAACAGTCTTTTCTTTCCTGTAAATGAATGAGGGCGAAGAAATTGAGCTATTCCTGTTTTGCAGCAGTGATTCTAGGACTTCTGTTTTGTTTTGCGTAACCTATTAACCATTGTCAAATTTTTGTCGGCGAGTTTGTTGGTTACTTCAGGAGAAGCAAACGAATTGTCCATCATAATGTTCCGGTTGGTTCCATAAATAGGTTTCACTTTTTTTCATTACATAATATGTTGCAACTGAAACAAATTAAATTTCGCGTCTGTAGCACGTCGTCTTCGTGGTGAAGCAATTTTAATGGCCAGTAGTGTAAATGTATAGAACTGACAGTCACAGTCAGTGTTTTATCTCCTATTTTCTCTTTTGGTTTTAAGAATTCAGCAGTTTCATTTTAATGAAATGGTATAAAAAGAGTTGATGAAACAAGCTATGTTTGCTTGTGACGCTTGGGCCTTAAGCCGACCCTATAGAGAAGGGTGTCTTCGTGACTGAAGCCAAGAGAAACGTTCAATTCTTGAACTGTTTAGAGTTAAGTTGGTACAGGAGTTGTTGGTGTTCGCAGGGTCGGGCATCCGCGACTGCCGAGTCGGCGACTGGTCGGCGTGGGGTCCCTGCAGCCAGTCGTGTGGCATCGGAGAGATGCAGCGGCGGCGCAAGGTGGTGCGCGAGGTGGGCCGGCGCGGCGGCAGGCCGTGTCCGCCTCTGGTGGAGACGCGCTGGTGCGGCAGCGCGCGCACCTGCGGCGCCGAGACGCGCGGCGGCTACTTCCACTGGGGCGCCGGCGCGCCCTAGCCGGGAGCCGCCGTCTGCTCCACAACCTCCCCGCCACCACGCACCTTCTGTAACACTTTGTGACTCCATTTCATTTGAGGAACCCTGCCTTCGACTCATTCTTCACCAGACGTACACAGCGCTACTGGGCACGTGTACCGTGTACGTGTTGACTGCGTAGCGTGTTACTTCGTTTGTGGTGTCGATCCGAGACAGCGAGCTGGAGGGATCGTTTCCAGAGCTACTGGAGAGCACCAGCTCGAGAACAATTCTAGTGGCATCATTTGCGAGAACTGCAACAGTGTACCGAGTTTTTCAACTCGGTGAAGTGCACAGCGAAAAATTTCCAGTACGTCCAAAATCACAGGGTTACTACAAAAGCTTCTCCTTCATTTTACACTATACTCCATAAACTAGAAACCAAGCGGAGATTACTGACAACTGGTGGATACTGCCCAAGTTTTACCCACCGCCATATAAATGCAGTATGCGTCCTCATCTCGTCATTGAACACATTCCTTTCTAGTATTTGTACGTGGCGGATGCAGGTTTCAGTAAGTTCCATTCAGCGATCTTCATGATTCCATTTCTACACACGCGGTACTTACAACGTTCTTCATAATCTTTTTAAATGCTCGAACCTTTCTAGCCCTATGGATTTCGCCTCTAGCGCTGCATACTTTTACAAGTTATGTAGTCCTGAATGGCTCGGCAAGTGTTCAACTAATAAGTTCTTTCTTTCCCCTAGGACTTTCCTTCTACTTCTTTACTTATCTATTCTTCCGATTACCTCTCTATGTCTACCGTGTCTGCATCTCCAATATGCATCACATGCATTTCTATACCAGTAAGTCTTAAAAGACAATTTCTTATCCAGACAGCAGCCACCGATCTGCTGACGCCACTACCTCTATTATGCTTTGAGGTAAACTGAAACCACGAATACTGAACTTTGAGAACGTCTCCCTTCTTATCACGGATGACATTAGCGAATGGACGATTTAACTTCGGATTCGCAACATCCCGAATTGTCGGTAAGACGTTTGTAGTAACTCTGTTCAAATAACGATATTCACATATTTAACCGAAACCTTGTGCGGTCTTTCAACGTCACTGTATTTTGAATAGCTGGATTAATGGCTATGTGAACAACGATAACTGAAATTTCTGCCCTCTAAAGACAGTCAGACGTCGCAGTATTTGCGCTGAGTGTCCAAATTACATGACAATTTCTAAAATGTTTTAAGTACTGTAAGACACTACTGAGACGCTGGACCGTCGAAGTTTTTGGTCCACCGAGCGCGTCACTCTTGTGCATTCCGTTCTGGCGGATGCGTGTACAATAATAAGAGTCTCTTTAAGTTTCATTAACACATTCGTTAGAAACTAGCGAAAATTTTCGACGTCTTTTAAATTACCAATACGGAAAATAGTTGTCACACTCTGGGCGTAAATTTCAAGTAGACTTTCACTTGAATAAAATTCCTTTTCATTACCTAGAAATTGCACGATTCGAACGAACTGACGGGTAGCTCGAAGATATGTAAGTTATTCAATTAGCGAAAGGTTTTAGATTTAATGATTAAGTATAAATACTTTTAATATATTTCGGTAAGATTCTACGCTAACACGACGGACTCTGCAAACGACACGAACTCCACGTGTCCAACAATCACAACGTAAAGGAAGAGTGCGTCTTAATATTTGGTAGGTAAGAGTCATTTCATCGATACAGATGCGTATCGAAAACTGTACAGTTGTCTAGATTTGTAAGTTCGTAAACAGTTTGAAACACAGTACTGTAGCTGTTGTTAAGCAGATATTCTTGCTACTATTGTAAAAGTTGGAAGAAAAATTGTAAGATAATCACCTTTCATACAGTGGCCTTTTAACTGTCAGACGTCATGTTCGTCCTTGTCTCAGTTTAATGAAAGAAACTGACTTTTATTGTAACTCGAAAACTTCTTTTACTAACTCGCAGTGTAACATTGTAAGAAATTGTTGCCTTATTTTTCAATAAATATTGTGTACAAACCATGTCTATATTATGATTTCCAATTATCTGATAACCATGAATAATACAACTGCTTGTAAATTACTTATCTGTTGAAAGTAGTTTCCCTACCAGCTGAAAATCACTGTTCGATAAGTTCCTGACCCACATTTCCGTTGTTATTGCAGGTGATGAAGTACTCAAGAAAACCACGGGAATTAATCGACAACGTCATGTTTAATTTTTCGATGTACGACATTATTGAATACAAACCATCATTCTGCCCTGATTTGCTTTCATAGAATTTTTGACACCTTTTCCAAATTAAAGTTGAACTCTAATTGCTCAGTAAAGTTTAGTCAGTAAAAATTATCTGGAACAAGTGTTCTAGATATGTGGGATACTTACAAATTAATAGGAAAACGCAATATCAGTAATTCTAAAAGATACGAAATGCAATTTTTTGTGAATCTGCAAGGAATATATTTATGTTAATAAACTAAACCTGTCAAAACCTCTAAAAAATTTATTTCTCCACAATGTGATGTGAAAAATACAATAGATACATGTGTCTCATCAACCATTTATAAACGTAATCGTAAAACGTAGAACCAGTGATTTACAGAGCATTAAGCTACCCACCGAAGAGGTAAAAAGGAACCAAAGTTTTAAAAACGTGCTAGGTGCAAGAGCAAGAGTTATTGAATATAAATTCCACAAGTTGAAATACACTGAAAAGCTACAGACGATTAAGTGACCATAAATGAGCATACATCTGCAATACTGGATATAATATAAGCAATAACATATTATGAGAATGAAAACATCGCCCAGGTAGGCTGTTTCCTTTTTATTATCTATGCGATTGGTCATTTTCAACCTTTGGTCGTTTTCAAGCACGTGTATCATGCTTCCAGCTTCATTTTACATTATAATATACCACTGCCATACGTAGACATGAATACATGTTAAATTATTGCACATGGTTACGTCTGCACACACACACACACACACACACAGAAGTAAGATTTATTGGTGTCCACTTGTACGGCGATATACACACATCAAAAAAAAGTTTCGCATCACCCCAATTCCCGGAACTCCTGAAGATAAAAGATTGACTGTGGATACTATATCACAGACACAGTCCCTTTGACACATTTTCATGAGCAATGAAAAGGGCAGAAATGATGATTATGTTGATCTCCATTCCAATTTTCTGTACAGGTTCTGGAACTCTCGAACCGAAGTGATGCAAAACTTCTTTTGATGTGTGCATTATAATGTAAAATGAAGCTCGAAACTTAAGATACATTCTTGAAAATGAGAGAAGGTTCAAATTGGTCAATCGCATAGATAATAAAAAGAATATAGCCATCCTGCCCATGGTTTCATTGTCAAAATACGTCGAGGCTGTGGATCTCCACAAAAGAAATATATTAAGTTGGTTTTATAGCTAAGTTTCAATATTTTTTTTTAGCTTACTGTTAGATGCAACGGAAGAAATGGACAGTGAAACGAATTATAGCGCTGCGTAAATAGCTAGTGATTCTTTTCATTTATTATATAGTTCAAACATATCATTTAAATCACAGACCCTCCAGTTTTGGCTACTATGTCATCGTGTTCTGACTGCATGACAGTAACTGCAAAACCAATTTAATGCTTTGAAGTAAAGAGAAATGAAGATTGCAGTTCTTTTCAGTCTTGGTTCACACGTGCTGTGGTGACGTTCTTTCAGTTTGTCGAGTCGTAGTAGAATTATTCATAACTGTTTCAACTTACGCTGGATGGAGAACTGCTAATAAAACAAACGTTTTGCTTACAAGTCTTGGCACAACATTGACTTAATAGTAATGATGATGTCACTTTATTCACATTAAATCCTCGTTTAATGCCATACAGTTTGCTCTATCGTAAGGAATTTCCTCGTCATTAATTAAACTGAGACTTTATGGCTAAAGTTATGTAGTTATTATGTACAAATACGTATTACACTATTCAGAGGGAATAAGTACAGCCTTGTCACACGAACATTTTGGCCGTTAATGTTACATTTACAAAACAGAGAAATTGTGATCACATAAAATACAACTTGAAATTCGTTAACCGTACATCACTTGTTGTAGCAGACTGCATAAATGATTGACAATATTTCTCTATATTACGAATGCTAATACTAGTGTCCCTCGTGATTTTTTACGACAGATGCACAAGTAAACAGATACACTGATGAGGGAAAACATTATGTTCTTGTGGTGGTTCGCAGCCTCAATATGTTTTAAGAACGATAGCGTGGCCCAAGCACACTGCAATGTATTTATAGTCTCCGCTATTATCTCAAGTCTTGCTGCTCATTTTCAAGAACCGTGGAATCACTGTTGCTTGTAGACATTTCTTGCTGAAACTATTGCATTCGTTCAACTTTACCAACCTTTATCAAATTCCGTCGGTATCAGATAATTTTACCCCGCGACGTTTCCGGTAAAGTTTTTTAGAATTTTGTTCTGCAAGTAGCAGTGATCCCAAGGTGCTTGAAAATGACCGACAGTCGAAATCAGCTAATATCCCAAACAATAAATGGATTAAGCTTGCTTAAACCATGTTCCTGTTCTTAAAAAATATTATAACGAAGTGGTTAGTAGCGTGTTGGTCCACCTCTGGAAGGCAATACAGCAGCGACTTGGCATCGCATGGCTTCAACAAGTCGGTGGTACATTTTCGGACGTATGTGGCATCAGCTTCATTCGACTCCCCTCGGTGCTCTGTGCGAGCGATGCCTGCGAGTGTCCCATCGAATTCAGATCACGCCAATTTGGTGGCTAAGTTCACTACAATGTTCCCCAAATGACTGCAGAACGATTCCTGCATAGTGACATCCACTGTGTCCGCGGCTCGTGGTCTTGCGGTAGCGTTCTCGCTTCCCGCGCACGGGTTCCCGGGTTCGATTCCCGGAGGGGTCAAGGATTTTCTCTGGCTCGAGATGACTGGTTGTTGTGTGTCATTCATCATCATTTCATCCTCATTCACTCGCAAGTCGCCGTAGTGGCGTTAAAGAACTTGTGGAGCGGCGGCCGAACCGCCCCGCGAGGGGTCTCCCGGCCACCAATGCCATACGCTCATTATTATTACATTGACTGTTAGCCTGCTGGAAGACGTCATCACTGTAGGGGAAGACGTCAAGAATGAGTGGATGCAGGTGGTCTGTAACAGTGTTCATGTAGTCCATAGCAGTTATGGCACCTTCAGCTACTGCTACAAGCTCCACGGAAGACCATGTGAATGCACCCCATAGCATATTAACTGTCCTCGCCGGCTTGCGTCCGTGACGCAGTGCATGTTCACAGCAACCTTCTACCTGAATGAAGACATACAGGGCCACGGCCATCGACCACGTGTAAGAAGAAAAGTTTGTGTTGATCCACGGTCCCATATCGATGATCCCGTTCGCCATGCAGTCATAATTGACGATGTCATTGTGACAATATGGGAATATCGTTCCTATAACGATTTGCTCATCTGATACGTTCTTTGGCTTTGTGTTTTCCGTCATTAATGTTATTATGAAGAGGAGTAGAAAATGAGCTCCAATACCGAAATAAAGCATTTCCCGATCCTTGTCCATACAACACATATTATTGCTCTTTGTAAGAAGAACGTTACCTGAAAGTATGACCATAACTTTTTGTTACATCCTGTATAGCTGGAGGCCAGATGCTAGGGCCAGATTCATGGGCTGCTTTTCAACATTTCACACAAGTTGCTCCACCTACGCACTTAAGACATGTAAGGCCAAACCGCTGCCATGTGTAACTTGTCATAAGTTGAGGTATCTAAGATCTAGACCACCCCCTTAGCTGAGTGGTCAGCGCATCTGACTGTCATGCAACGGGTTCGGGTTCGACTCCCAGTTGGGTTGGAGTTTCTCCTCTCAAGGACTGGGCGCTGTGTTGCCCTCATTATCATTTCATCACCACGGACACGCAAGTCCCCCAATGTAGTGTCAGCTGAAAAGATTTCCAACTCGGCGGCTAAATTTACGTAGGTGGGGACTCGCGGTCGCAATGACATACGATCATTTCATTTCATTTCTTACGTCTAACCCCGAGTCGGATAAGTCGGAGGAACCCTCCTTTGATGTGCTTACGTAGGAACAGAGAACTGAAGATCACAATAAAAGTGGCGGTCTTCTCCCTCTCTCCATTATTTCTACTCGTACTTTGCATAACGTAGACTGTTCTCTGTGATGCCTGTTCTTGTTTCATTTCAGAGATACCCATCTCCATGGTATCACGGCATGTGATACTATGGAGAGAGTTGTGGAACTCAACAAGGTTACATCTGCTTTGATTTGTTATTTTAACCAACAAGTAACCAATTTCAAATCTTTTAAAAGATTTTAAGGTAACTACATACCTTCCTAGGCCTCTATGGGTATTGAAACGTGACGCTTTGTCAAACGTCCGCTCCTTCTTCTTCATCATTAGAAAAAACATTCTGATTTACGACTTCTCGAGTTCCGTTACTAAATACATTCTGATCATCAGGAGGACTGGCATCGCTTACCTCCGTCTTTTGGAAGAGTGGTTGTCCCTTACCCAATCGGTACGCCCATTGTAGTGGAAGTCCTGTCGTGTAGCTGATCTGCCATGGTGTTCAAATGAGCGGCTATGGATATGGAGGACCACCCAGACACAACCCCGCTTATCTAGGTAAGCCTTGTAAAAAGGACGAATGGTTGGTTTCCCAGAGGTTGCATGCTAACGACTGTTCGCCTCAACAGCCGTGCACCTCACCGGCGCGTAGCACACTTTGAAACTGATGTTTTTTTTATAGACTTTTCTACTATCCTCACAATCCGAGAGGTAAGTCAGGATCCACGTCCTCTGTGACACACAACGTTCCACCTCCTCGCAGCACGTTCGCCGCAGAAGTTTTCCCAGAGCTTACGGTTACAGAGGACTGGTGGCGCTCACCATTCCCTATCTCAGGAAACCCGAGTTCACGAAACCCGTACCCAGCTGAGCTTCCTGAAGTGCCCGCCCTTTGGACACAAGTACCTTATCGACTGCCACAGACGCAGCGATCATTACCCGCCTAACTGCTCAAAGTATGGTTCAATCCGAATCCTCCCGACGTGTAGTTGCTTATCAGTCTGCTGACTATGCCATCAGAATGTGCTATACTCTCGTATTTCTTGTTGTTATTCTGCCCTTAACTCTACCTCACCTCACGTCTGAAATCCTAGGACTGGCACGGGACAGATTTTCTTGTGTGTTTTTAGAAGTTGAATGCATCGTGCTTCATAACTGATGAAGCATTAATTACACTCACCATTTCAAGAGTACCTTATTTTTAGGAGCTGTGCTGTACATTCGGTAATTTGATTGGCATCTGTGTAACGTGATAGGTCATTCGAGTTAGTATTCTAATAGTTGTCTTTTTGAAATGATTTCATCCTAGCTTTTATTCGTGTAAGATAGTCTAGAATGTTTTTAAAAAATTATTAATTATATTTATAAATGGAAGTTGTGTTTCATCAGTTGCAGGTATTGATTGATACATCGGGTAGTTGTATATATGTCAGAGTAACTTGCCAGCAGTAAAATATTTCACCAGTAACATGTACATATACAAGTACATCTACACTGTGTGATCAAAAGTATCCGGACACCTGGCTGAAAATGACTTACAAGTTCGTGGCGCCCTCCATCGGTAATTCTGGAATTCAATATGGTGTTGGCCCACCCTTAGCCTTGATGACAGCTTCCACTCTCACAGGCATACGTTCAATCAGGTGCTGGGAGGTTTCTTGGGGAATGGCAGCCCATTCTTCACGGAGTGCTGCACCGAGGAGAGGTACCGATGTCGGTCGGTGAGGTCTGGCACGAAGTCGGCGTTCCAAAACATCCCAAAGGTGTTCTGTAGGCTTCACGTCAGGACTCTGTGTAGACCGGTCCATTACACGGATGTTAATGCCGTGTAACCACTCCACCACAGGCCGTGCATTATGAACAGGTGCTCGATCGTGTTGAAAGATGCAATCGCGGTCCCCGATTTGCTTTTCATCAGTGGGCAGCAAGAAGGTGCTTAAAACATCAATGAAGGCCTCTGCCGTGATAGTACCACGCAAAACAACAAGGAGTGCAAGCCCCCTCCATGAAAAACACGACCACACCGTAACACCACCGGCTACGAATTTTACTGTTGGCATTACAGACGCTGCCAGATGATATTCACTGGGCATTCGCCATACCCACACCCTGCCATCGGATAGCCATATAGTGTACCGTGATTCATCACTCAACACAACGTTTTTCCACTCCTTACACCAAGCGAGGCCTGGTTTCGCAGTTACCGGCGTGTTGTGTAGCTTATGAGGAGCCGCTCGACCATGAAATCCAAGTTTTCTCACCTCCCGCCTAACTGTCATAGTACTTGCAGTGGATCCTGATGCCGTTTGGAATTCCTGTGTGATGGTCTGGGTAGATGTGCCTATTACACATTACGACCCTCTTCAACTGCCGGCGGTCTCTGTCAGTCAACAGACGAGGTCGGCCTGTACGTTTTTGTGCTGTACGTGTCCCTTCACGTTTCCACTTCACTATCAAATCTGAAACAGATGCCCTAGTGATGTTAAGGAGTGTGGAAATCTCGCTTACAGACGTATGATACAAGCGACACGTTCGAAGTCCGTGAGTTCGGCGGAGCGCCCCATTCCGCGCTCTCACGATGTCTAATGACTATTGAGCTCGCTGATATGGAGTACCTGGCAGTAGGTGGCAGCACAACGCATCTAAAATGAAAAACGTATGTTTTAGGGGTGTACGGATACTTTTGATCACATTGTATCTATCTACAAACCAAGCCAACATTACTCATTCCCTTTCCTGTTTCCTCTGCAAGCTAAGCGAGGGAAAAACAATTCTGTACGCCTCTGTGCAAGCCCAAATTTCTATTATTTTGTCTTCACGGTCCTTACGCGAGATGGACGATGGCGGTAGTAGAACTGTTCAGCAGTCAGCTGCATAAGCCGGTCCTCTGAACTTCTCAGGAGTGTTTCACGAAAGAACATCGTCTTCTCTCCATAGATCCCCATTTCAATTCACAGAGTACATTGATCTACACTGGCGGTGACAAATCTTGCAGTACATCTCTGAATTATTTCTATGTCTTCCTTTAATCTGACCTTGTGCTGATCCCAAACTCTCGAGAATTACTCAAGAATAGGTCTCACAAATGTTTTATACACAGACAAGCTATACTGTTCAAAAATGGTTCAAATGGCTCTGAGCACTATGGGACTCAACTTCTGAGGTGATTAGTCCCCTAGAACTTAGAACTAGTCCATACCCGAGGCAGGATTCGAACCTGCAACCGTAGCGGTCTCGCGGTTCCAGACTGCAGCGCCTAGAACCGCACGGCCACTTCGGCCGGCAAAGCTATACTGTCTTAGGACTCTCTCAGTAAGTCGAAGTCAACCACTTGCCTTCCCTACCACCGACCGTACGCACTCTTTGCAACGTTACACCTAGATATTTCATAGATGTGCCTGTTTCAAGCAGCACACGTTTAAGTAATCCTGTAGTTTCTTATAGTCATTCAACGACGATACTTTCCCGCGCATTACAGCGACACCAGCACACAGTCGCAAACTGCTGGCCAATTTTTTCATCTGATCCTTTATGTATGTACAGAAGAAGACCGCTCCTGTCACACTTCCCTGGAGCTCAACTGACGATTCTTTTTATCTCTGATGAACACTTGTTGTCCAGGACAACGCACTGAGCTTGTTTACTTCAGGACTCTTAGAAACACTTATACGAGGTGCATTCAAGTTCTAAGGCCTCCGATTTTTTTCTAATTAACTACTCACCCGAAATCGATGAAACTGGCGTTACTTCTCGACGTAATCGCCCTGCAGACGTACACATTTTCACAACGCTGACGCCATGATTTCATGGCAGCGGCGAAGGCTTCTTTAGGAGTCTGTTTTTACCACTGGAAAATCGCTGAGACAATATCAGCACGTCTGGTGAATGTGCGGCCACGGAGAGTGTCTTTCATTGTTGGAAAAAGCCAAAAGTCACTAGGAGCCAGGTCAGGTGAGTAGGGAGCAAGAGGAATCACTTCAAAGTTGTTATCACCAAGAAACTGTTGCGTAACGTTAGCTCTATGTGCGGGTGCGTTGTCTTTGGTGAAACAGCACACGCGCACCCCTTCCCGGACGTTTTTGTTGGAGTGCAGGAAGGAATTTGTTCTTCAAAACATTTTCGTAGGATGCATCTGTTACCGTAGTGCCCTTTGGAACGCAATGGGTAAGGATTACGCCCTCGCTGTCCCAGAACATGGACACCATCATTTTTTCAGCACTGGCGGTTACCCGAAATTTTGTTGGTGGCGGTGAGTCTGTGTGCTTCCATTGAGCTGACTGGCGCTTTGTTTCTGGATTGAAAAATGGCATCCACGTCTCACCCATTGTCACAACCGACGAAAAGAAAGTCCCATTCATGCTGTCGCTGCGCGTCAACATTGCTTGGCAACATGCCACACGGGCAGCCATGTGGTCGTCTGTCAGCATTCGTGGCACCCACCTGGATGACACTTTTCGCATTTTCAGGTCGTCATGCAGGATTGTGTGCACAGAACCCACAGAAATGCCAACTCTGGAGGCGATCTGTTCAACAGTCATTCGGCGATCCCCCAAAACAATTCTCTCCACTTTCTCGATCGTGTCATCAGACCGGCTTATGCGAGCCCGAGGTTGTTTCGGTTTGTTGTCACACGATGTTCTGCCTTCATTAAACTGTCGCACCCACGAACGCACTTTCGAGACATCCATAACTCCATCACCACATGTCTCCTTCAACTGTCGATGAATTTCAATTGGTTTCACACCACGCAAATTCAGAAAGCGAATGATTGCACGCTGTTCAAGTAAGGAAAACGTCGCCATTTTAAGAATTTAATACAGTTCTCATTCTCGCCGCTGGCGGTAAAATTCCATCTGCCGTACGGTGCTGCCATCTCTGGGACGTATTGACAATGAACGCGGCCTCATTTTAAAACAATGCCCATGTTTCTATCTCTTTCCAGTCCGGAGAAAAAAAATCGGAGGCCTTAGAACTTGAATGCACCTCGTATATCTGAGATCCCGTTCCGTATGCTTGGACCTTCGTTAACAATCTGCAGTGGGACGCTGTGTCAAATGCTTCCCGGAAGTTTAAGAATATGGACACTGCCTATTGCCCTTCATTCACGATTCGCAGGATGTGCGAGGAAAGGGCAAGCTGAGTTTCGCACCAGCGATACTTTTTAAATCCGCGCTGACCTGTGGGTAAAACTTTTCTGTCTCAAGGAAATTTATTATGTTCAAACTCAAAATATACTCAAGAATTCCCCAGCAAACCGACGTTATGGATGATGGTCTGTAAGTATGGGTCCGTTCTTCCACCTATCGTGTGCACAGGCGTCACCTGCATCTTTTTCCCACTCACCTTAAATTTTCGCTGGGCGGGTGATTTACGACAAATGGAATCGGGTAAGCGAAGAACGCCGTAGATTACGCTCTGTAAACCTGAACTGGTTTTCCGTCCAGATCTAGCGACTTATTTCATTTCAACTTTTCCAGTTGCTTCCCAAGGAGAGGGATGCTTATTTCTATGTACTCTATAGGAGTCTGTACGACTGTTAAACCCTCCTAAGTGAATGATTTTTTTTAAACGTGAAATTTAAATCTCAGCTTTCCTTTGCTGTCGTCTATTGCCATAGCAGAACAGTTGGCGAGTAATTGAACAGGATCTTTCGACGTGCTTAGCAGTTCTGCTTAACATGGGAATTCTGTCGAGTTCTCGTCAAGATATTTCACTAACTTATAACGGTGGTAGTTGTATAGTTCGCGCATCGATCTTTTTATAGACGCATAAATTTCTGCCAACATTCGCCTTGTAAGTGGGCTGCTTCTGTGTTGGCAGCACTGTGTAGCGCTTTGCATTGGATCTCTTTACTGCGCTTTTCTTTGTAAGAGATTCGTTGTTGGAAGTTAGTCGCCAGCAGTGCTGGAAGTACTGTTGGGCAGCTGGAGGTGAACAGCCAGCAGTGGTGGGTGTTAAATGTGAGAAGATAGCATTGATGGAGGGTAGAGGTCTGAAGTGTTAGCGTAGGCTAACGATCTGGAAGTATCCTACTTGGAGATTGAAAATTATTCATGATTATATATCTTTGTACTGGATGTCAATGACGATTTATGTTCGTGTTTGAACTGGATGACACATTATTAAGGTAAAAAATACAGTGTTTGGTTTGCAACAAAATCTTTCCTTTGCTAACCACATGCCTATTAGTAGTTAGTGTCTTTAGTAGTTAGAATCTCTCATTTAGCTGGCAGTATTGTCGCTCGCTGTATTGCAGTAGGTCCCATAATGAAAATTTTTGTGAGGTAAGTTCAAAATGGTTCAAATGGCTCTGAGCACTATGGGACTTAACTTCTAAGGTCATCAGTCCCCTAGAACTTAGAACAACTTAAACCTAACTAACCTAAGGACATCACACACATCCATGCCCGAGGCAGGATTCGAACCTGCGACCGTAAGCGGTCGCGCGGTTCCAGACTGTAGCGCCTTTAACCGCTTGGCCACCACGGCCGGCTTGTGAGGTAAGTGCTTAATGAAATGTATAGATTATTGTTAAGATTTCTTTTTAGCCAGGGCCATTCTTTTGAATTAATTATTGGAAGTCTGGTTGTAATTTTTTTGAGTAGTCAGATTGCGTTGAGCTAGAATATTGTGGGTCAATGTTGACATGATAAGAAAAACTAAAGAGAAAGTAGGCTCAGTACGTTCAGTTTTACTCAGCTGTTTCAGAAGCAAATAACGTAGCAGTTGCATCTTCCCAGTCAGTCAGAAATATAAGTACAGATTCACTTATTTAAATAAAGAACTTTCAGCCTGTCTATATTTCTGCGTTCTTTTTTTAATTGTGAGTGCAATTTTGTTATTAAACTTTGGTGGGTATTTTCCTTCCTTAGTCCACATATTCGTCACATACGTCTGCATAGCGTCATTTGGAAAACAATTACCTCGAGCTCCGTTGCGCCTTTTCACCACCTATGCTACAGAAATCGAACTCTACCCACACGCAAGGACTCATTTACGTAATTCTTTACATAAATGCTTTCTAACATGTCCCAACAATTCAGATCGTTTGGATACTTTTAAGCACGGCCAAGACGCCTGCCTGGGGCTACAGTGTGATTAGCTGCGCCATTTTAATTGCTTGTAAAGTACTTTTAGCTACACCCATTACGTAATTTTTTTGGGTAAATACTTTTCAACATGTCACAAAAATCAAACTTCGGAGCATTCAGGTACTTTCTGGAAAGCCAAGACAGCTATATTATGCCTTCCTGTTTCATTTGAATGAAAATTAAAATGGCTATTTTTTTTAAAGGAGGGTGAAATACTAAGCTTTGGTTGGATGAGAGGGAAGGGGATGGGAGAGGAATAGGAGACAGGAGGGGAGAGCTACAAAGGACATATGGTCAAGTTCTGCAATCTTGGAACATTTTTTGAAGTAAAAAAAAATTTAGGTTTTCATTTCCTACCATCTTGCATTTCCCACCAACGCCACCTTGGATTTTTAAATTTCGCGCCATCTACCATCCTTATGACGTGATACATACAAGATAACGTCAAATTAAATACCTTTCAGCCGTCAATTTTCAATCTTATTTAATTTGGCAACCAGTTTCAGTGTTTTACTACGCCATCTTCAGGCCCTGTGTACAGAAAACAATGGTACCAGTATAAAATAGGTAACAAAACAAGGGGCATGGTGCAAGTCCTATATACAGAGGTAATATGTAATAACATAACAATAAGATACCAACCAGTACAGGAAGTTACAATAGTTACAGATAAATTGAGGAATAAAATAAGAGAACAGTGCACACCGTATTAACTTAAACTAGTGAACAAAGTATATACGTCATATAATCGTAAAAAAGGAATCTACTAAACGTAGGTCAATATTTCATGTTATGCGTAGATAATAACGGTATAATGCTAATGCAATGCCCGTGAAACAACAGGAGTAAAATAATGTAATGTAGTCATATACGATGAGTTCAGACTGAACATAAAACATTTGATTACATGGTGTCATATACTAGTAAAACTTATTGGAGATAAACCCCATAACTATCTGTATCATCATATACTACTAATAACTAATAAAAGGGGAATAAACCTCGTTACAATTTATCGATCACAACCCATGAGATGCAACCTATTTAATAAAACATTTCTACTGAATCAAACTAGAATCTAATGTAATAAACCGTAACGAATTCCCACTAAGCAGTAAATATTGAAATATGGAAAAGATAAAATCCCGTTATCACAAAAGTGATAAGTCTACCACTAAGCAGGCGTGTGAATATGTGATATACTAAATCAAAAGTTATGGCATAAGCTTAAAAGAAAAGTACTGCGATGCATATGCAGTATGTCATAAAGACACTAATTACAATCAGAACAACCAAAGGCGTTTACCTCTTCATGTCATGCATCCCTTAAAGTAGGGAAGAGAAAAGATAGCACGACCTACTACAAAAAAACCACTAGAGCACATGTGTCGGGGTATACCACACAATGTGTAGTATGTCAGTTAGAATCTTTGTGATCAGAAGGTTAATTGAGAACGTGGATGTCAAGGAATATACCGGAACACTGTGTTGGGTATTATCAAGGCAACAGATGTTTAGGTGAGCAATCTGAACAAACACCCATGTCAACTAATAAAACTAGTAATCGCGTGAAAACTAACACTCGTCTCATAACATAAAAACAATCTAAAGAGGGAAAGAACTCAGTCACAATACTAACAACATAATACCAACCAATGTAGTGCATCAACCGTCGTTGTTACATATCGAGGAATGAAGGTAAGCAAGTAAGTAGGTGGAGGATCACATGTCGGGTACATCATGGTCTTCAAGGTCAAATGAAGATCAAAGTGCGCCAGGAGCCCTACAGCATTCCTACTTACGAGACCGTGCTGTGCTAGTGGATTTGATTTTAAAAAAATACCACTAAACATGGAGTGGTTACTCAGAACGCTGTGAAATTTATAGATAACTGGAATGATTCATCAGACATTCTCAGTTTAGAATCAACCACTGAGCTAATCCAATAGTCCACGGGTGTACTGCCCATACATGGTGTCCAATGGGCACGTTTCGTAACGTATATGTTAATTAGTGGATGATTACATGGATTCAAAACTTTGACGCTAAACAGCGTGGTGATTAGCGCCCTTTCTCAAGATCGTTGTAATGGTGTAAGAGTAGTTACTCTCGTTAAAACAAAAAGCGAAGACCATATAACTACAGCTATAGTAATAGAATATGTCACATACCGTTATATCTTTTCATACCATTAACAGTGTTAATAAAACAGTGGATGGTGTTCAGATGGCTGATTGATCGAGAAATAAGTAGAATGAGCCAGCCATCCCCAAACACACAAAATCTTCGTCCAATTAAGTTGTGCAGGAGTCCTGTCGCAACACAACATGTCAACAATTTACTTGCTATTGTTCCATCATAACCTACAATAGAGGGAAAGTCCCTCGATAAACCAAAAACATCCCTCCTACTAGCATACAAAACACATTGTGTTCGTAAAAAAGAAGAGTGTTTCGGAAACACATGAATGATGCTGATTGCAGATGAAGTAGTGAAAATAATGGTTAAACGGATATGCGTTCCCAGGTTATGTTTTAGGTACGTCGTATGTGATACATTATGTACAGTTATTACGCGCGCATGTGTTATTCTCAATATACATGCATTATGTTGATTTTACTAGTAACCGCTTCGTACACAATTCGTTCAATATGAGCACCGGAAATACCGACGAGATGCTGCATCCGTAAAAGAACGTGATCAACAGTTGCTAGCAGCAATTACAGTGGAATCTGGGTAACGTGTTCCTGTTCACTGACGTTCAGTTCAGGTCGAGACCGATCGTGTCTCTGCTTAGCGAGTTCTTTTAGACGTCCCCAAAGCTAAAATTCTCATTGATTCAGATTAGGTGCTCTTGTAGGCTATGCATCTGGAAACGCTCTGGAGATAAGTTGGAAAGTATTTAGGGGATTTTTCACTGGACGAGCGACATGAGGTTTCCCACGGAAATCGTGGTTTCCACAAAGTTTCGCGCTTCTAAACCAAGAATCACATGCTGCACAAAGAGATCTCGATTACGTCCAGACGTGACGGTACGCCTGACAGGTCTTCTGGTTGTATTCTCTTCAAAGAAGAACAGACAAAAGGTGCTTCTGAATCCACTCAAAACAGTCACATACGGCGACTGCAATGGTTTTTCGTGCACAATACGCTGTCTAACAGTACCCCAAATTCGGCAGTTCTGTGTATTCATTACACTCAGTAGTTCAAAACGTGTCTCGTCACTCCATAGAATATTGCCCGGTCACACCTTGTCAGCTTCGATATGTGGCAGGAACCGAAGAGCAAATTCAAAATGTTTCGGCGGATCATGAGCATTAGTTGCTGCATGGTCTGGATCTTGTATAGGTACCAATGTAAAACATACCGCAAAACTTTCCGTTCTGTTGACCATGGGATGGAGAATTTTCGTGACACTACGCGAGCACTGGCACTATCCGGGTACACGCTGCATGGTCAGCTACAGCAACAGCAGCATCGTCAATAATTTCCATCGCAATAGGAAGCATTCCTTCCAGGTGCCATACTAAGCTCATTCGTGTTTTCGAATTAAAAAAAAAGTGGTTCAAATGGCTCTAAGCACTATGGGACTTAACATATAAGGACATTAGTCACCTAGATTTAGAACTACTTAAACCTAACCAACCTATGGACATCACACACATCCATGCCCGAGGCAGGATTCGAACCTGCAACCGTAGCAGCAGCGCGGTTCCGGACTGAAGTACCTAGAACCGCTCGTCAACAGTGGCCGGCCGTTTTCGAATTTCATTGCTCCCTTAGTGCAGCACTGTAATTGCTGCTGTTCACATACAACAGTGTCACTAGCAGCGCAAGATCTCGAGAGCCACTGTTCACTCACATTATGGCTTGTCAAATGAAAGCGTGGATGTTATGTCAGACAAACGGTGTACAGCGCCAGATTTGCTGTGGCGGTCAAAAGCAAAACTAATTTTCTTCCAGGGTGAATCGGTTCCGCATTAACGCAGTAGCACATCTACTACGTTTCGATGCGATACGATAGCTAAAGCCCACGCTGGACAGCCATGAGTAGCTGCGCTATAATTGTAACCAACCGTACTTTTATTTAAAAAAAAACTTTATTTTACTACCGTCACAGGTTTAGGGCTATTATACTCACCTTCTTTCACTGCGTAAAAATACCTGAGCAGCGAGTGTAACTTTATCTGCTTTCCAAATAATTAGAATAATACAGAGAAGTATGGATACGTGCGTGTAACAGATAAAATGGCGCTAACTATTCAAATACTCTTTTCAGAGTAGCATCTGTCGACATGCTACTGAACAACATAATACCGTAATGAAACAAGTGTAGCCATCTATAGACAGGCTTTACAGCTGGTATAAGGTCATGTTATTAAAATAAAGCTTTTTAAAAGTATTAGTAGCTGGTTTTCTTCTCCACCATCGATCCGTAATTGAGAAGAGCTACATGGATGTAACATTTGTTTGGAGTATTGTCTTATGCGAAAGTGAAACGTGGGCAGTAAACAGTGAAAATAAGAAAAGAATAGAAGCTTTTGACATTTTGTACTACAAGAGAATATTTAAGATTACATGATTAGATCAGATACATAATGGAGAGATACTGAATCGAAATGGGAGGAAAAGAGTCTTGTGGTACAACTTGGCAAGAGAACAGACTGGAAATTTCCTGAAGCATCAAGGAATACTTAATCTGGTAAAGGAGAGTGTGGCGGTGGCGGCGGTAGGAGGAGAGGGGATTGTAATTATATAGGGACACGACGACTTGAATTCATTAAACACGTTTAAATGGGTATACGGTGCAGATATTATACTCGTATATCAAAAGACATGCACGAGATACACTGCACTGGAGAGAAGCATGAAAATAATCTTTTGACTGAAGGCTACAACAACAACATTTTCCCACTACGTTTTAGTCTATTTTTAAGGATTTCTGTTGTATGATTAAATTCTTCCTATTTTCGGTACCCCGAAAGTGTACACCATTTGTGCAGGAGAATGGAGGGCGGAGAAGAGGCTGAAGTGCTGTCTCGCCTCTTTGCGGGCGGAGGTACAATATCGGCCTCTGTGAAAAAGTTCTTTTCGCCGACCACTCGATAAGACGGCGCTTTATGAAAAGAACTTTCAGCGGCCCGCAGAGAGGCCTGAGAGAGAGCTTTGACGAAGCTGAGCTATCAGAAGCCTCAGCCCTGCCAACAGCCTCTCGCCCAGAGATCAATCAGAGGAGTCGAACAAAGGCCGGAGCGCCATAGCGCCTCAGACGTGTAGCAACCAATCGCTCCGCCGGCGAACGTCTGACGAATACACCGCAATCAATATACTCTAAAAAGCTGACAGCTGTACACTTCTTTTTCGGTAGTTACTTAATAGCGAACAATTGCACAGAAATAAAAATTCAAACCAATCAACATGACAAATACCAAAAGACGAGCGATGAGATACCGGTAACTGTCAGCCACTTCTCTCACCATGAAAGTGTGTTGAATTTGAAAGATGATCATATCAAGACGGAAAAAAGAAAGAGAGGAAAATGTATAGATATCATATCAAAGTTAATCTTAGCAAAACACTTTTGAATAACGTGCACCACAGTTCTAATAAAGAGTGAATATCCTAAAACTTCCACTGCAAATATTGCGGAAACTGAAAGTGCTATTGCTGTGCGGTTTTCACAGAAAGGATTGGTAGAAACAGGCTCGTATTATTAGCAATCAACACTGTAACAATACTTAGAAACTGTATTATTGAGCAAACACATACATTTTAAATGGAACAATGCCTATTGACATTAACGAACTAAAAGTATGATAAATTAGTGCAAGTCGTTTACGAGATATCATATTTTGAAATGTTTCTACATCGATACTTGTACAAGTACACACTGAAGAACAACGCAAATACATACACTAGCTATGTGGATTCTGACCAGTAACGAGACAACTGACCATCACTGACCGGTTCAAAATGACCACCGGCAGCGGCGATACAAGCTTTCATTCTGGTATGGAACGATTGCTGCAGACATGGTAGCATCTCAGCGGAGATGTCAGAGAAGGCTCCAGTAATACGATGTTGCATATCATCGTTTATAGTTAGTATGTCCTTCCTAGACAGCGTCTTAAAGCTTCCCCCCACAGAAAAAAGTCTACATGCGTAAAATCTGGGGAGCAGGCCGGCCAAGGTATAGATCCTCTGCGTCCAGTCCTCCGATATGGCTCTGCGTCCATTCCTACGATATGGGAACAATTCATGAATCGTGCTGTAGTGCTTCGTGCGTTGTGGGATGGAGAGCCATTATGTTAGTTCCATAGGTTCCTCCTAGTTTTGCAGAGGAACTCCTTCCAGCATCCGTGGAAGATGGTTTGTTAAGAGGCTGCGATACTTGTGTGCGTTCAGTGTTCCGTCTGTGAAATCGGGCCTAAGAGCTGATGGTTCACTATCCCACACCACACGTTTACACTCCATGGACGCTGACGTTCCACCTGACGAAGACAACGGGGGTTGTAAGAGACCAGTAGTACGTGTTTCGGCCGTTTACATGGCCGTGACTGGTAAATGTTGCTTCATCACGAAACATGATACGTCATACATTTGGAGTAACCTGTCTTCATGCCCATGCACACAAGTTAACACGATTCTCATAATCGTTTCCATAAAGTCCTTGCTGGAGAGAAATGTGATAGGGATGGAACCCATGTCGATGGGTAATGTGTAGGAAACTTGCCTGCTTCATGTCATTTCCTCGTATGATCGTGTGGGAGCTAACGTGCGGATCAACTGCAGCAGCAACAAGAACATTAATTTTCTCCTTTTGTGTCGTCACTTGTTTCCTTCTGTTATGTTGTCTAGGTGTTACATTACCACTTTCACATACCAGTTATGTGAAAGTGGTAGTGTAAGAGGTTGATAAATAATCGCCGAGACGGCTGACGTCTTTTGGGATATCTTGCTACGTAGACTGTATGAAAACGAACTGCATTCTTCTACACTCTCCATACACCATGAGCATGTCAGCTTTTTCTGCGTTGGTAAATCCCATTGTCTGCTCACGACCTGCTGCTTAGACTGTCAAGTAACTGACTAGCACTACACTCAAGGACCTAACAACTACGCAGGTTGAATGGCCCAGACAAATGTCGGCGTGGGAATTCTTCACAATACGATATCTCGTAAACGACTCACACTAGAATCATGCAACAAAGATTACTGACATTCTAATTTACACTAATATTAGTCTGTTAATATCAATAGACATTATTCCATTTAAAAGCGTGTGTGTTTGTCCAAAAAATACACTTTCCAAGAATACGAGCCGCTGACTACCAATCCATTCTGTGAAAACCACACAAGAATAACCTTCCCATTTCCGCAATATTTACGGTACAAGTTTCAGATGATTCACCCTACATACTCGTATTTGAAGAAATTCACGCCACCACCGTATGATGCTTTTAGTGAATAGTTCTTTATTGCCTACTAGTTTCGGTAGGAAGTATCATTTTCAAGTAATTTATTATATTAAAAATATTTATGTACATGGTAGTGCTGCGACAGAACTGTGTTAACACGTGGCAGCAACACAGGTTCTGCTGTGCATTTTCATGACCAAGACAACTAATAACTTTGTTATGGGAGTTTAAATGTTAATATATCCTACAAAGATTTTTTTTATTTATTCGAATGGCAATTTTACAGAGCACGATAAGTCAACTCATCAAATCTTGCTCTCTTCCTTCTTCTTTCTTTCTGCCTACATTAATTTCATAGATTCTGATCTCTGTCTTCGGAGCTCCTCGATATTTTCGGCTGCTATCTTTTTCTCTTTTGTTCTTCATCTACATCTACATCTACATCTACATGATTACTCTGCAGTTCACATTTAAGTGCTTGGCAGAGAGTTCATCGAACCACAATCATACTATGTCTCTACCATTCCACTCCCGAACAGCGCGCGGGAAAAACGAACACCTAAACCTTTCTGTTCGAGCTCTGATTCCTATTATTTTATTATGATGATCATTCATATCTATGTAGGTTGGGCTCAACAAAATATTTTCGCATTCGGAAGAGAAAGTTGGTGACTGAAATTTCGTAAATAGATCTCGCCGCGACGAAAAACGTCTTTGCTTTAATGATTCCATGCCAACTCGTGTATCATATCTGCCACACTCTCTCCCCTATTACGTGATAATACAAAACGAGCTACCCTTTTTTGCACCCTTTCGATGTCCTCCATGCACATAAGATGCCTGTCATCTCGACTGCTAGTGATACGAGGCCGTTGGGATCCAGCACGGCGTTCCATATTACCCTCCTGAACCCACCGATTCCATATTCTGCTAACAGTCATTGGATCTCGACCAACGAGATCAGCAATGTCGCAATACGATAAACCGCAATCGCGATAGGCTACAAACAGACCTTTATCAAAGTCGGAAACGTGATGGTACGCATTTCTTCTCCTTACACGAGGCATCACAACAACGTTTCACCAGTCAACGCCGGTCAACTGCTGTTTATGTATGAGAAATCGGTTGGAAACCTTCCTCATGTCAGGACGTTGTAGGTGTCGCCAACGGCGCCAAGCTTGTGTGAATGCTCTGAAAAGCTAATCATTTGCATATCACAGCATCTTCTTCCTGTCAGCTAAATTTCGCGTCTGTAGCACGTCATCTTCGTAGTGTAGCAATTTTAATGGACAGTAGTGTAGTTGCGCCATTTTGCTCTTCACACTACTGTCTCAGGAGGATCCCTTCACATAACTGCGCACACACTTAAATTTTTACAAAGTAACTACACTACATCGATTATCCAATACTCGTTTTAGTGAATGTATTCAAAGTATTTAACACTGGCATATAAAACCACCCGATGAATGCTGTCTGCAGTAGCAGCCCAAACGTCCGTGTGTTTGTCATATTATGATGCAGTCTATCACCAATAAGTTTCTACTGAAACAGAAGACACTAGTCATAAATACAACAACTGGAATGGTTTCATTAATGGACACTACAGGAAACACCTGAGGAAATGTCTTAAGATCTGAACGGATAAAAGATCCCATAATCTGTTGTACAGATGTAAGAGTAGACACTGAGATTACAAGAAGCGGATAGAAAAGTCAGAACAGACATTGTTACGATGGCCCAATGGAATGGAGTAGGTGAAGATAGAAATGATGGTGTCCGTAGGGAACTTGATAACGTAACAAATGGAGTACACACCTAGCAAAGGCATGGGGCTCACATCTATGTCGCCAGCGTCATACTTATATAAATGGAATCAGGAATGCAGTTACTTTCGGAACGGGATTGTTACCTATGTTCGCCTCTATAGCTGAGTGGTCAGTGTAGATGGCTGCTATGTGGGGGACCTGGCCTCCATTCCCGCTACTGTCAGGGTTTTTCCCTTCTTTGCAGGCCTGCTGCAAGGACACTGAGGCCGGAAATGCCAAAGGAGGAGATGCTCGAGCGATTACTAGCGGTTCGAAGGTGAAGAATTCCGACGATGCCTTGTAAGTAGGCTGTTTAGGTTTTTTTATTGGTAACGCCACCTCTGTATAGAAAATCACTGGCTGTGCGGTGTGCAGTCTGTGGCTGCTTTGCATTGTTGTAATACTCGCCATTGTAGTGTTAGGCAGCTGGCTGTGAACAGCGCATAGCGTTGGGCAGTTGGAGGTGAGCCGCCAGCAGTGGTGGATGTGGGGAGAGAGATGGCGGAGTTTTGAAATTTGTCATGAACTGCTATATTTATATATGATGATACCAAGGTAAATACATTGTTTGTTCTCTATTAATATCTTTCATTTGCTAACTATCCCTATCAGTAGTTAGTGCCTTCCATAGTTTGAATCTTTTATTTAGCTGGCAGTAGTGGCGCTTGCTGTATTGCAGTAGTGGGAGTAACGCAGATTTTTGTGAGGTAAGTGATTTAGTGATTTGTGAAAGGTATAGTTTAATGTTAGTCAGGGCCATTCTTTTGTAGGGAATTCTGAAAGTCAGATTGCGTTGCGCTAACAAAATATTGTGTGTCAGCTTAAGCACAGTCGTGTATAATTTTTCTAAAGGGGACGTTTCATATGTCGACCCTTAGCCGAGGATACCTCACTGGAATCTTCTGATTTTTTCTTGTAGTTTGTGTAATTAGTGTAGCTTTTGTTTATTGCTAGCGCGTAATCATAGAGAGAATTTCCTTTGTAGTTGTAGTCTTTCATTGTTGTACAGTAAAACAGGTGTGGCACGCATGTAGATTTGCACCAAGTATTTCGCAGCTGCAATTAACTAGATATTATTTTCAGTGTTATGTTAATGTGTTCTCTTATTTTTGCTCTTCAAATTGTGCTTTTCTGTGTTGTCGTGTGAAATACTGTGACAATAATGGCGTGTGAAAAACGTAATACTAGGCTCCAAACTAAATTGAGAAATGACAGTGAAGACGAAAGAAGTGTGTTAGCGCCGCAGAGTAATGAATTAACTAATGTTCAAAGTAGTAATTTGGTAATTGTGCATAGGGAAATGGAGCGGGCGGCAAACAATGGTGTAGACAGTGAAACAATTAGAGAACAGGGAAGCATTATCGATCGATCGGTCGGCAACAGCTCGCCTCAGGAATCCGAAATGACAGGAAATAATCTCGCAAATATTGTAGACTCAGGTTTTGGGTCCTCACCGTTTTCTCAAATGAGTCAAGACACATTTTCTGCTTGTCAAAATGTGAATGTTGCCGGTGCAACTTCACTGCCGAATAGCACTGAGGAACATGTTTCAGACACCAGTGCACTGTTATTACAATTAATGCAACAAATGGGACAAAAGCTTCAAAAGTTAGACATAATGGAACAAAATCTTCAAAAGTTAGACATAATGGAACAAAATCTTAAAAAGTTAGACACAATGGAACAACACCAGAGACAAACACAGCAACAGTTAGACGCAATGGAACAAAATCTTCAAAAGTTAGACACCACACTTGAACAAACACGTGAGGATTTAACTAATGAGTTACATCACATTGAATCGAAATGTCAAAAAGTCTGTAACGACGTAAAAACACAAATTTGTGAGCATTTCCAACCTATTTTTTCGCGTCATGAAAATGCTCTACAGAATCACGAAGCAGCCATAAAAGAACTGCAAACTATTGTTCATGAAAATCATGAGACCTTACAAGCTAAATTTGACTCAGTTGCATCTACCGATTCGGTTACGCAACTTGCAAAAACTCAGGAAAACTTGAAGGACACAGTAGATTCGATTTCAACACAAATGGACAATCTGAAACTTGGTTCAGAAAAACACACTGAGGAAATGTGTTCACTATCGGAGAAAGTAGCCGAACTTTCGGATCAGTTCACTAACTTATCTACGAAGGTAGATGATAATCTGAACGACACAAAACCGGTAGTCTTTAATGACACAGAAGAGAGCGAACAAATTAGGAAACTGAAACAAAATCTGAATCAAATTAATACGCAACACCAAAGAGAAATCCGCGAAGTACAAGATCAGCTGACACAGGTAATACAAGAATTACGTATTTCAGAGGACACTCGCGCCCCAATACGGGAAGAGGGACATAGAAATACGGATCAACCACAAAATAATAACACAGGACACTTCGGAAATTATGAAAGAAATTAGCAAGGCACACCGAATTTTGAGATGGAACCGCCGACACGACGTAACAATGACCGATATGCTACTCGCCGACACGATGATTTTGACTATAAGCTGTTCATTACTACACGTAAATTCAAAACGTTTAAGAATTCTGCCAACGACATTCATCTACAAGCGTGGCTCCATCAATTCTCTCATTGTTTTCCTCCCAACTGGTCATTGGAGCACAGGTTAGAATTTATCTGTGGCTACTTAGAGAATGAACCAGCTGTAAGAATGCGATCGGTCATTCACGATTGCCACAGTGAAGGAGAATTTTACCATGCCTTCCTCTCAGCATATTGGTCTCAAGCTACACAAGACCGAGTAAAACATAGCAACATAATGATGAAACATTTCGAACAATCTGAATTTTCCAGTCTTGTGAAATATTTTGAAGACATGTTACACAAGAATCAGTATCTTTCAAACCCATACAGCCCCTCAGAACTCATCCGCATTTGCTTAATCAAATTACCTGAACATTTACGACATATTATTTTGGCAGGACGTTGCAAAGACGACATTGAAGCTTTTCAGGGACTGTTACAAGAACTGGAAATTGACACTGACAATCGCGGAACGCAGGAGCACAACAATTACAGATCACATCCGTCGCAATTCCGCGATGAAAGAAATAATAACTGGACGCGACAAGGCTATTCTCACAACACAAACCGTGACCAAAACAGACACCACCCGTATGACAACCACTGGCAGAGTAATAACTACAGAGAAAGTTCGCATTTCCGTAGTAATGAATATGACAGAGACAATCATAGAAACAGACAATATGGTAACCAGAACTATTATTATCAGGGGAGACAGAATAACTTCAGACGCAACAGTTCAGCGCGCAGTTACGATTCAGGGAGAAATTCTCCACCACATGACCGACAAGAAAGAAACTATGGCATCTACCGACATGACGACAGACGATATGATCGTAACGACAGACCTGAATTTCATCAGAACTGGCGGGATTATAACAGGGCAGGGCCTTCTCGGCAAGGCGAATTTGTAGAAGTTCGGTCTCCTAATCCCAATAACGACGCGCGCCAACAAAGGGACAGACAATGACTCGCACAGCAGGCAGCTGCGTGCGCCAGCTGGCTCAGAGAAAAATAACATAGACGCTAACCTTGAGAAAAATTCCAGTATTCTTTACCGACGTATACCACTTGATAATTGCTTTTCAGTTGAAAGTCTGCGTACTGGGAAGAGTATAGGTTTACACCACATATCACATGTAAAACCGTTTATTGAGAGATAATCTGCTTTTGAACTTTGTCTTTGCCATAAAACTTTTCACTTCACATTTCTAGTAGGCTTTGTCAGACTTAGAATCTGTTAACAAGCAACAATGTTTGAAGTTAAATATCCAGTCAAGAACCAAGAGATCTTATTTAAACAGAAATTACGAATGTATTGTTATAGTGAACAGACGACACAGTGTTGTATTTGTACATTCTTGCTTGTTAGTTGCACGATTACGTAACGACTATAAGGCTCACATACTTAGAACATTTACCAGTACTGTTAATGAGATTTTAATGCAACATTTTGGTATATTTGAAAATACATTCTGGATTTAAAGTACATTCTGTGAGATACCAGATGACACAGTGGTTAGTTTATGTGACAGCTACACGATTTTATCACGACGCTACTAATGAGTGACACTTTACAATGTTGCTTTTGCAGTGTTTCTGTTTTATATCTGCACAGTTTTTCTGCATTATTCTGGAAAGTAAAACGTGTTTTAGTAGCAACTTTTTTGGTATAGCTACAATGAGACAGCCTTTTCCGTAGCACAACAATACGTTACAGCACAGTACTTTCTTCATCACGGCAATAAGCGTAATAACTAAGATATCTATTCGCAAAGTATTTCATTTTGTGTATCGTGAGGTAAGTACATTGACTTCTGCAGAACTTAGCTTTCAGAGGACGATAACTACGACACTTCCACAGAATTATCTTACAGCAAGACGTACATTTAGCGCTACAGGACACGCATTTGACAGATTAATTTTGTACTTAAAACATTTATTTTGAAAGATATTTGGAGTACAATGATACAAAGGTTTTCCGTGATACATTTCATTCCATTGCTGTAATCTGTAACACCTGAGGGTATAATTACATTAATCCTCAGGGGGGTACACGCTTACTTTGTGTACCATGTGTGTGGCAACCACAAGGAACCCTAGCTAATATGGTATTTGCTTATGCAACTTTACACATCGGTACCATATTTCTCTAACACATAAATTACACAGCTATCTGATCATTTAACTAAGAGATAAACATTTTTTTATATACATCAGTGACACATGTTTACGCAATTACACAGTTGGATAACTTCACACTTACGAAATTGTATTTTGTCTGTACTTTGTGAACTGTTCATATTTTTTCGGAACCATTGTGATACTATGAGAGCTTTGAATGATGTATTTGGTATGGGATCATGATTTTTAAAGTACGTTTGAGGTAGATGACACTATTGAAATGAGCAGAGAATTTTTTTAGGTTTTGACATTATTGCAGAAAGCTACGACGTTTTTGAGATTTGACTGAGGTGTTATGATGTTATTTTTACGACGACGATGTGTATTATGCTGCTGAGGTATGTTTATGATCAATAAGCAGATGCGATATGAGTTATTTGATTATGCTACGTCTCTTATGATGAAATATTGAAGTGTCGATGCAAGATTGACGTGTCGACGAATATGTTTATGTGTAATAAGGTAAGGAATAATGAGTGTGGAAAAGGATGTTGGAAACCAAGAATCGTACTTTAAGAGTTATGAAATGTGTGTAAATGCGTGAATGTATCACAATGCTGGCGAAAATTTTTTGGACGCTGTTATATTTATAGGATTTTGTTTCTACAGATTTGTAACCCAAATTCTTGACCTGTGAAATATATTTATATGAGACTGTCACTGTAGCGGAAACTGGTGTCGTAAATATTTCGGTAAGAAAGTTCAGTGACCACCTGCACATCATGCGTCGTGGGCACCCAGCTGAGCGGCCAGGTGTGCCAGCCGCCTTGAGAAAAAGCCATTAGGTGGTAGGAAAAAAAAAAGGGAGGCCATTATCCTCGCTATTGACGTTCCTTTGAAGAGAGCATCGCAAAAACGACACGGTCGAACTTGAAAACATATGTTGACACTTGGAGCTCTTAATTTATGATATTTACAGAAATGCCTAATGAAATGACGAGAAATATTTTTACATCTGCACACCTGATTATGACAAGCGTCTTTCTACGAGAGTTGAGAGAATGTCTACTAACTTATGAAATGTCACATGACTATTGAATGATATTTTTATGCTTTGGTTTGCGTAATTGCTTATTTCATTTGATATCTAGTTTCTAGCTGCACTGCAGCATTGGTTAAAATAAAATTTAATAGATGTACTAAAATAAATATTTTATGCCTACAGATCCAGTAAATAATTTTATGATCTATTCAAAAAAACGAAGGAGCATAAAAAGATATTTCCCTTCACAGGAATTGCATTCGGAATTTTCTTTTCAACTACTGGGTAATTTTTTGGTAGAATAACTTCCTGTGGTGCACCACTTTAATTACTTAGACATTAAGATGTGATTATACATTTCCCTTATCTGCATTGTTGTCTTTACTGTAATATTTTTCTGCTTGAGCGTTGTCATGTTTAGATATAATTTATTGCTTTTGCTTCTGCTGTTTGCCAGGCATAATGTTACTGAATTTGACTTTGTATTACGCTGTTAACCCAGTTTTACTACTGATTTATTTTTCTTGTTTGCTGCGCATTGCCTCATATTAGTTGTAATGTTGAATTGCTTGGTAATTTAGATTTACTGTAGCTTGCTTTGCCAGCTTGAAATTTTTGTCATTGATGTTTGTGTTACTTGATTTGTGCTGCTGCATTGCCTCGTCCCTTAGTTTAGCATCTGAGCTCAGTAGATTTAAGTTAGCTTAAGAGGGGGTAGACTATATAAGAAACTATGATGAATTGGAAGCAATGCATTAACAAGGTATATGAAAAAGATTTGGGCCAAATGAGTATTGTACAGTGAGAAATAATTATTTAAGAGAAATATGAATAGAATACAGGAAGGAGGTTTAGATAGGACCTTTTGGAAATAATGAAGAACGCAGGGAGATCTCCGAGAAGTAAAGAAAGTTTTGTTTGCAAAATACTGCAGTAAAACAAACCCTGTCCTTTCCTTTTGTGTTATCCCACTATGTGTTTGTGTACCCTTGTGTATTTGTTTTCTTCCTGTCTCTGTGTAGTTTCATAGAATTTTTTCTTCTTCTAATACTAAGCTACATTCACTATGATGAGGAATACTGTTATCCTCAAATATAATTTGCATTAATAATATGTTATTTTCTTTGTAAAGATGTTTATAGACATTATTAATTCTGTTTTGTTTCAATGCCCATTTGTGAAATTAATGTTTCGAAAACTATTCTCATTGTTTTATTTATTTACTTATGTCATAATTCCTGTAACACTGATGTATATGTCTATTTCTATTCTTTTGTAAAGCCTGTTTTATTACAAATGTTATCTGTATTGTTATGTTCTTTAATGATGTATTTTGTACCTTTGTTATTGTGTTCTTATGTTATAAAATTGTAATTGACACCAGTTCATCAAATTAAGCAACTTGTAAGTTACATTTCACTGCACACGTTTTTGTTGGTCATAGTATATGGACAATATGTGAGAAGTAGGGACTGATAGTGTTTGCACGTGTGTTAATAATTCAGCAAGGGACTGGATAACAGCATTGCTGGTTCTAAGGACAATTCCAAAAACTTTGTGAGTGCACAAGTGGTGGTTATGGACTTGCTATATTATCCGCAAGACTCTTCAATGGTGATTGTGCACCTGCACAGTCACAACAGATGGCTGCTGGCCATCTCTACAAGGACTGCAGTGGGTCTGCACCTCTGGTGGCCCACCAATACCGTAATCTCTACCAGGACTACAGTGGGTCTGCTCTGTGATGACCTACCCACCAATACTCTTCAAAATTTCGACTGACTCCGCTGTGGGTTTACTCTGTTGTGGCCCATTACCTGTCTGCATGTAGAGTCAGCACTGTCTTTTCGTTGGAAGGACAACAATACTTCTTCAATACTGCATGAAAATCCACTACTTCCGTGTGCATTTTCTTTTACTGCTCAGACTTTGAGAAAAAGACTGATATTTTACTGTGATGAACGATTAGGACTGTCTTTATGGACTGTGAGAAAATTTTAGCTTTTGACCAACATTGTATCAATAAGTGTGTGCATTTGATTTCTTTGTTATTGTAATTATGAAAAATTTTTTCAAATCTGTATTGGGCACTGCCCAAACCAATTTGTAAAATTTTTTGTGGGGATCATGGGGGCTATGTAAGTAGGCTGTTTAGGTTTTTTTATTGGTAACGCCACCTCTGTATAGAAAATCACTGGCTGTGCGGTGTGCAGTCTGTGGCTGCTTTGCATTGTTGTAATACTCGCCATTGTAGTGTTAGGCAGCTGACTGTGAACAGCGCATAGCGTTGGGCAGTTGGAGGTGAGCCGCCAGCAGTGGTGGATGTGGGGAGAGAGATGGCGGAGTTTTGAAATTTGTCATGAACTGCTATATTTATATATGATGATACCAAGGTAAATACATTGTTTGTTCTCTATTAATATCTTTCATTTGCTAACTATCCCTATCAGTAGTTAGTGCCTTCCATAGTTTGAATCTTTTATTTAGCTGGCAGTAGTGGCGCTTGCTGTATTGCAGTAGTGGGAGTAACGAAGATTTTTGTGAGGTAAGTGATTTAGTGATTTGTGAAATGTATAGTTTAATGTTAGTCAGGGCCATTCTTTTGTAGGGAATTCTGAAAGTCAGATTGCGTTGCGCTAACAAAATATTGTGTGTCAGCTTAAGCACAGTCGTGTATAATTTTTCTAAAGGGGACGTTTCAGCCTGTGGCTCTATCACCTACTATAGTGTATACGGACAATAAGTAAAATTTCGTTATTTTCCATTCTTTCTGAAGTGGCAATAACAATTTCCAGCAAATTTGATCTACGTCCACACTGAAGATAGCATTCTGAATTTTATTCCTGTATAAATTTCTGCTGTGTATGTCCACTATCTAAATGTTTGCTTCTTTAACTACATTTCTAGTCTTTGTAAACCACGCTGCTTGTCCTTTAAGCTTCATTATTTAATTAAAGAATTGTCTTATTAGCCTGTCACTTTCCATTCTCTCCAAATGTCCAATTCTTTTTTTGCGCAAAGTATGTACTATGTTCTCTACATCTTCGTAGATTTCTTTGTTGGGTAGTGGTCTGTTGTAACCTGTTCCTGTTGCCCTTGGGCCGAATATGCTTCTAACCAATCTCCTTTCTGTTTTTATTACTTTATTTATCCCACCTTTTTCTATTAGGTTTAGCGTTTCGGCACCATATAGAACCTCTGTTCTCACCTCCGTATTGTAGTGTTTAATTTTGGTATCCCATGGTAATACCTTCTTCTTGTATATGTTTCTCCTCGTCTGGAATGCGATGTTAATCTTCTTTCCTCTTATTTCAAGACTTTCTTTCTCATTATTGTTTATGATTAGCCATTCACCTAAATATTTGAATGAATTGATTCTCTTGATTCTATTTCGATTTGTCAGTAGCTTCTCTCTGCAGTTTTTTACATTTGTTATAAACTCTGTCTGCGAAAGAAATTTGTAAACGGACTTCTTTTGCTTGCTCAGTTAGGTTTCCTATTTGGCTTTTCGCATTCTCCGGTGTGTCTGTGATCAGGACAATTCCATCCAGCAAACCTAGTAATCTACATAAATGTTATCCTTTCGGTTTGCCACTTTGATACCTTTCTTATCGGATTTTATCCACTCTCTAATCACTTTTTCCAGGGCACAATTAAAAAGTATAGACGACAAGCTGTCTCCCTGGCTGACTCCTGTTTTTATTTCAAAGATTGCGGAACACTCTCCGCAGAAACTGACTTTATATGTGGTGTTTGTCAATGTGTCTTGGATAATTTTTGTAGTTTTTGGACCTAAGCCGAATTCTTTTTTAATAGTGATAAGGGATGCTCTATCAATGAAATGATATGGTTTCATGAAATCTACAAAGGTAACAGTTGTGTCTTTGTTTCTCAGTTCCCTCAGTTCAACGATGGATATTAGATACCAGATCTGTTCAATGCATTATATATTTTTCCGAAATCCACCTTGGTATTCCCCAATTTGTGAGTTTGGCTGGTGTTCCACCGGACTGAGTAGTGCTTTAGATAGGATTTTATATGATAATGGTAGAAATTGTATCCCCTACAATTATTGGGGTCTGTTTTAGCGCCTTTCTTGATGGTAGTTTTCAAGTTTTCCGGAATTTCTTCTTTCTCCCAGATTTTATCTAATAGATTCTTAGGTTTAAGAATAATGTCATTATCCAGAGGCTTCCATAGCTCTGGCTTAATCCCATCCTCACCGGCTGACTGATTGTTTTTTTAAGGCGCATATGGTTTCTTTAAGTTCTTATAAATCTGAAGCCGTTGAATTGTTATGTTGAGAATAATTTTTGCTAAATGTGAATTTGATTTCAAGTTTATGACATTGTGTCACAGTTATTCTACTTACCAATGGGCCATATGGTTAGTGTTCAGGCTCATCAGTTGTAATCTTGACGGTATAAGTCTGGTCAGTTGTTTCTTAAACAATCACTAATAATTTCTAGTCTTATGCCTTTTTAAATCTTCATTGATTTGATATAACTCATTCATGATGAACAGCTTCCTCTCTATTTTAAAAATTCTAGTGACTTCCCTTCTCTTTTTTAGGAGGTTTCCCCTGTTTTCCTGACTGTTGTTTACATTCAACTTTTCCCATAATTCTTGTCTTTCTTGTACAGCCTTGTCACATTGATAGTTGTTTACGTTTGGTAGGTGTTGGCGTTCTGATTGCTGCTTCGATGATGCCATTTCAAAGATCATCCCATGCTTGAAATTCCTGGTTTTGAAGTTCTGACTTTAATTTTCCCGGCTGCAGTTTATCATGATCGTATTTTGGGATCTTAGTTTGTCTCTTGTGTTTCTTGTGTACTTCAGGTTTAATCCTAAACTTAAAAAAGAGATGTAGTGAGTCGATTAGATATTTGCGGATTTTATAACTCTGACATTCATTATTTTCTTAGATGACTTTCTGCTTATTGCTATATAGTCTAGCTGTTTTTCCCCACATATTGGGTTTGGTGACACCCATGTCGATAGCTTCTTAGGTTATCTCTCAAAGGACGTGGACTTCATGGCTACGTTGTGGTTTTCACATAGTTCTATCAGTCTTTCCTCGTTTCTGTTGACACGCTTAAGAGCAGAATGTTCACCAACAATTTTCCTATATTTTTTCTCTTTTCCAATTTGTGCGTTGAAGTCGCCGGTAGAAAATTAGTGTGTTTTGATGGTATTTTACTCATGTAGTTATTAGTTTTCTCCCAATATTCATCTAAGTTCTGTCTAGTTTTCGTCTGGTTTTTATCATTTGTTGGGGCATGGACATTAAGAACTGTGTATATTTTGTTCGTGGATTTAAATGTTAGAGAGGACGTTTATTCGTCATTTGGGTCAAAACTTACTATTGTGTTAGTTATTTTATTAGAGATAACGAAACCACTGCCGAAAATGCGTACACGTTTCAGTATCTTGCTGCTGGACTTGCTCTAATTGTTTCTGTATCCATTTGAATCAAAAAGTTTGTTGTCTACGTAACGGGTGTCCTGTACAGCTGTAATCATTACGTTCCTTTTATGTAAGACATCTGTTACAGTTTTTAGTTTTCTAAGTTTAATGAGAGATTGGACGTTTAATGTTGCTATATAGTTCATTTGCTTTGAGTTAATTTTGCGTGTGCGATCTTCAGGGTGCTCCTATTCACCCAAAACTTTATGTTGGGGTTCCCCAGAATGCGAAAGACCACTTGACAGATTCCAATGGGTATGGTGGGGGACTGACCTCTCGGGATATTCCGATTACATAAACACTTTTTATCTATACTGATTATTGTTTTGGTGATTAGTTTGTGGTAATCGGGTTCAGCTCTTACTTTTAAAGGTGAGATGTATAGGAAACGGCCGCACCTCACATAGTGAACAACGCCTACCAGGGGGCTGCTCAATATGAAACCGTCTGGATTTAACTTCCTTACAACAGTGCGTAGGGTTGCGTCTTCCACCAGCTTCACTATACCAGAATCCATCTCTTCTGCTGTTGATACCGTTGTGGTCTTCGTCGTACGCTGACAAGGGTACTATCGCCCACGCCAGGTGAACCAAGGTTTTTTAACGAGGTATTACTCCTCCCCCTCCTCCCTTCTCAACCGAGTTTGGGACCGACTATGGGAGAGTTGCAGATATTTTTATTATACAGTGTTTTTACGTCGACTTCAAAGTGGAAGGGGAGAATGTTTACCTCGGAACACTTTTCAGACTTTCACCATCAACCAGCTCCGTAATACAAGTTTAACACATCTTCCTGTTGCCTTTTTAAATGATAGCGTTCAATATTTATGTGCTGCAGTCTTTCTGAAGTTAAAAAAATTACTTTGTGAAGTAAGGTCTTTCCAAATGTGAGAAAATATTCTAAGGTGTAACATGCTCATATACTTAGGAACAAATGTTCTACTGAAATTTAAAAGGAAGGACATGGAAGTCATTAGAGACGGAGCGCAAACTCGGATGGTGTCAAAGAACCATCCCAGCATCTGCCTGGGGCGATTTAGGGAGATCACGGGAAACCTAAATCTGGATGGCCTCACGTGGGTTTGAACTGTCGTCCTCCCTAATGTGGGTACTGTGTGCCAACCACTGCGTCACCTCACTCGGCTGAAATTTAAAAGTGTTGCAGTCGAGAAAACCTTTCCAATACTGTACTTAACTGTCCATCTGTTACATTATTACTCCACGACAAACCAGTAATCTACAACTGAAATCAAATTAAGTTGAAGTATTACCAAAAACCAGTTACAAGTTAAAATACTTTTAAATAGAAGGTATTGAAGACTAACACAAATTTTCAGTATCAAAAGAGGTAAAACTGTGAAGACATCAAAGAAGCTCAGTTCATTTGCAAATATCACAAGTTTCATTATAAAAGACCTTCTTCCGTTCTAAGGTGCAAGATGGCGAAGGACTAGCAATGTATGGTTTAATTTTCCACATGCTATGTAATTAGTTTTAAAAGTTTATAGCGTCATACTCCCGTAGGATTCTGTAATTAAACAATTAACAATATCTTCCAATTAGTTTTAATATATATTACAGTACTCAAAAGTATAGGGTTAAAAAAATTACAAATGCTGTACAAAACACAACCTCTTGTCGCACAACAACAAAAGCAATGTAAAAAGTAGGAAACTTCTTATGACTCTCTAGTCCACATTCCGACATGGGATGCTAAAAACGTCGCTAGACTGAAACATCGACCAAGAAACTAACAGCCAAGACAGTCTATCACCCACAAAAAATGCAACAAAAAGCTTTTTATGAAAACATAAGCGCGTTATCTTACGAGAAAACAATGACCATGTAAACTTAAACAAAATTGCGTAAGCCCAAACAAAAACAGCGGAACACACACAAAATGGTTCAAATGGCTCTGAGCACTATGGGACTTAACTTCTGAGGTCATCAGTCCCCTAGAACTTAGAGTTACGTAAACCTAACTAACCTAAGGACATCACACACATCCATGCCCGAGGCAGGATTCGAACCTGCGACCGTAGGGGTCACGCGGCTCCAGACTGTAGCGCCTAGAACCGCTCGGCCACTCGGGCCGGCGGAACACACACACACACACGCACACACACCACCAATCAAATTTAACACCGTGCCGACTGTAGCTCTCAGTTATTTCTTATTTCTAAAGTCAGATATCATGACAGGTGATTAGCGCACACACTGTATAAGGGCGGACAGCAGATGTACTAATTTCAGATTTAGAAATATTTAATATGCACAAAATTGAAATGGAGATTTTTGTAATTTACACTTAATATTACTTTGTGTGTGTATGTACTGTTGTAGAAATTATAAGTAAAATTTTGATAGTGCTGTGTGAATTTGCCACTTTACTGTTACGTTTTGTGTTGCTGGTGGAATCAACATTACATACACCCCGAGTCAATGATGGCCAATTTTAAATGACAAAGTAAACCAATTTTGTAGGCACATTGATACTGTAAATCATTATTTAGTTTGGCTAAATGATGAATTGGGTAACTTCTAGTAGCAACTGTTAACTAATAAAAACAAAGAAGGATAAAGGAATTTTACACACTTCTCTCGGGCACGTTCGAAGTTACTTCTACATCTATCTCTCCATCCAAGATAACATACTGTGCCTTCCCTACCAAGAAATCCTCAATCCAGTCACAATATTCGCTTGATACCCCATACGATAACGTGCCACTTGATACCCCATACGATAAAACTATCCTCAAGAAAAGAATATGACATTAACATTTTTACTACAAATTTCAAGAGGCCACTGGCGTTATTGGAATTATGCGTATTAAATCATGATCTGTATCGAGCATCCCCTTTCGATATGCAGATCGCCCCACTGCAATTCAGATGTATGATAATGAAGTATGAGCAAGGAAACGGAACAGTTGGGTGGCCCTGACAGATGAGTAGTAGCTTTTGGTCTTGTATTACATTAATAATAGTAGGTGTAGGGGAAGGTACGTTCATGTACTGAAATTAAAGTGGAATTCATTAAAATCATGATTTGTTGGCTAAGTCTGACTGCGTGTAAAGCAACACAAGGCATGAAATTACAAACGTGATTATCTCACAAGCCGGAGATGAGTGTAGGGCGGAATCTGAATCCATACAAATTTGTTCCTTACGATACTGGATCGGAAAGGATATCCCAGGGAAGAATGGAAGAAACTGTGGTATACCTAACTGAACAGAAAATGTGGGATCTCATAAGTCGCAATGGAGGCAGGCAGTACCAGGCGCCCCCCAGGGTTCGATATTAAGTCCTGTATTCTCGATTGTACATAAATTAAGTGTCACAAGAAAATCTGAAGACAGCTATCGAGACTCTCGGTGCCGATGTGTGTACACTATCAAAATGGGTGCAGGATGTAGGGTTAAAGCTCAACCCATGCAAACCCAAGTAGTACTTGTAAGCCCGGAATATCGGAAATCTGTACCATAACGACTTCTCTCCTTCTTTAAGAGTTTAGGAGTAATAATGAAAATCTAAATTTGATTTAGAACGTAACTGCGGTGTGCAAGAAGGCAAAAAGGTATGATCTACAAAAATACAGTAAGCTATTCACTCTTGACCCAGAAAATAAACTTGCACAAATAGTTATAATTCCAAATATTGATTACAGCGATGTTATTCAGCAAAGTCTTTCTCAAGAAAGCTCACGGCCCCACCAGGAACTGGTTATGAATGCCTGTGTTCGTTACATCTGTAATGTTTGAGCCTTTGGTCATATTTCACCATCATATACACAGCTATCCTGGCTGCGTACAGACAAGCGCAGAGATTTCCATACTCTTCGTCCTCTCTACTGTCTTATCAACGAAAAGTGACCCTCATATCTCTTCTGTGCCGTAACGCTCTTATCTGAACAACGTGCCAGAAACACCCGTTTTCATTGGAGCAAAATCCTTTCTGCTCCACTCCATCGTTCAGCCACTTTGTCGAAGTCCTCCTCAGTAGAGGAACCTGACTTTGGAATAACCCATTGTTTGGGAACATGAAGTCGATGAATAACTGCAGATGGCCTCCAAGTAGCCGAACATTACCATTTCCAGTCAATGGTCGGTTCAGTTGCATTCCATGTAAACACAGCCCACAGCATTATGGAGTCACCACCAGCTTGTAGTTGTTGACCACTTGGGCCCATGACTTTGTGGGATCTGCGTCAGACTTTTACCATCATCTTTTACCAGCTGACATCGGGACTCATCTGACTGTGCTACCGTTTCTCATTTGTCTAGGATCCAACCGATGTGGTCAGGCGACCAGGAGAGGCGCAGGAGGCGACGTGGTGTTAGCAACGGCACTCGCGTCGGCCGCCTGTTGCCATTGCCCAACAAAGCCAGATTTCGGCGCTCTGTCCCAATGGATACGTTCTTCGTACGTCCTACATTGATTTCTGCGGTTATTTCACGCATAGTTACTTCTGTGTTAGCACTGACAAATCTACCCAAACGCCGCAGCACTCAGTCGTTAAGTGACAGTCGGCGACCACTGCGTTGTCCGTGGTGAGAGGTAGTGCATGAAATTTGGTGTTCTCTGCACACTTTTGACACTATGGATCTCAGAATATTGAATTCGCTAACAAATTCCAAAATGGAATGTCCCATGGCTCTAGCTCCAACTACCATTCCACTTTCAAAGTCTCTTAATACCCATCGTGCGGCCATAATCACGACGAAACCTTTTCAAATGAATTACCTGAGTACAAATGACAGCTCCGTCAATTTACTATCCGTTTATATCTCGTGTACGTGGTACTACCGCCATCTGTATCTGTGCATATCGCTATCTCATGACTTTTGTCACCTCAGTGTACACTAAGACGACGTACGCGGAGTAGCTGTGTTAAGTGCACTTATAACGACGTACTTAACCCTTAGAGCTGCTCTCCCAAACAGCTACCCATCTTCTCCAACACGCCGAACAGCAGCCGTATCTCCTTTGGGAAGGCTGCACTCGCAAATGTTACTGCAGCCATTTCAAAGTGGGGCAGCAAAGCCACACGAACGTGTGGTGGTATTACCTAACTTAACACTTTCGAGACGGTCCTCAGTCACTGTGCTTAGGGAAACTGGGCGGCTGGTTTTAACACATTTTCCGATTATCATGGCATTGTAACTGTAAATGCAATTTCCGCAGCTCATGGTCGTGCGGTAGCGTTCTCGCTTCCCACGCCCGGGTTCCCGGGTTCGATTCCCGGCGGGGTCAGGGATTTTCTCTGCCTCGTGATGACTGGGTGTTGTGTGCTGTCCTTAGGTTAGTTAGGTTTAAGTAGTTCTTAGTTCTAGGGGACTGATGACCATAGATGTTAAGTCCCATAGTGCTCAGAGCCATTTTTTTGTAAATGCAATAAATTCGTATGATGTGCTATACGAAACGAAGAAAGCTGCTTTAAATACTCGCAAAAGGCGGATTATGAGAGTAAAATTAACAGATACACAAACAGTTTTACTGAACTATGCTTCTTCTATTCCGAAAAAAATTAATACACCGTTCTTAAACACAAAAGTCATGGGATAGCGATATGCACATACACAGATGGGGGTAGTATCAAATACACAAGGTACAAAAGGGTAGTGCGTTGACGGAGTTGTCATTTATACTCAGGCGATTCACGTGAAAACTTTTCCGACGTGAATATGGCCGCACAAAGGGATTTAACAGACTTTGAAGGCTGAATGTTAATTGGAGCTAGACCTACGGGACATTCCATTTGGGAAATCCTTATGGGTATCAATATCCTGCTATCCACAGTGTAAAGAGTGTACTGAGAATGCCAAATTTCGGGCGTTACCTCTCAGCACGGACAACGTAGTGGCCTCGGTCTCCACTTAACGACCGAGAGCAACGGCGTTTGGATAGAGCTGTCAGTGGTAACAGACAACCAACACTGCGTGAAATAAGCGCAAAAATCAGCGTGGGACGTACGACGAACGTATCCTTTAGGACAGTACGGCGAAATTTGACGTCAATGGACTATGGCAGCAGAGGACCGACCCGAGTGCCTTTCGTGACTATACGACATCGCCTGCAGTGCCTGTCCTGGGCTCATGACCATATCGGTTGGAGCCTAGACGACTGGAAAACCGTGGCCTGGTCACATGAGTCTAGATTTTAGTTGGTAAGAGTTGATCGTAGGGTTCGAGTGTGGCACAGAACCCCATAAAGCCATGGACGCAAGTTGTCAACACAAACCGAGCGAACGATTTTAGCACCCAGGTCGCCCGTCATGAATCCCATCGAACATTTGTGGGACATAATCGAGAGGCCAGTTCACGCACAAAATCCTGCACTGACAACACTTTCGCAATTATGGACGACTGTAGAGGTAGCATGGCTCAATATTTCTGCAGGGGACTTCCAACGACTTGTTGAGTATGGCACGTCAAGTTGTTGCAAACAAGTGAAGGTGCGACACGATGTTAGAAAGTATCCCATGACTGAGTGTGGTACGTTTTAAAACATTTAGGCATACAAAGATTTACATGGCAATTTCGACACCACCAGGACGTTTCTTTTCGGCACGTTTTTCCCTTCCGGCTCTTACTGACAGACGAAATTAATATGGAGGCAACACTGAGCGGTATTAGAGTGCAGATACGAGGGTTAGTCAAACGAAAAACTCAAATTTGTAATAACAAATCGAAATTTCGCGCAGTTATCCTGTAAGTTGGTAAGCGTGCTACAAAGAGCGTGCAGAATGGCCTGTAGGTGGCAGCATAGTGCAGATGCACACATACCGTCGCAGTATCAGTATAAAGATGGCCGCCCCACTTGCGACTTGCACCAGGAAGAAAAGCGTTCTGTTATTCGTAGTGAAGGTGTGAAACCTATTGAAATTCATCGACGAATGAAGGTTCAGTACGGTGATGTATGTTTGTCACAGCATTAAGTCTACGAACGGAGTATGGAGTTCGCAAATGGTGTGACTTCAGTGGAAGATGCTCCTCGTCCAGGTCAGGCACAACGAGTTGTGACACAACAGAACATTGCAGCAGTTGAAGCCATAGTGAAGGAAAACCGCCAAGTGACACTGAATGACGCTGCAGCATGTCTACACATTAGTTATGGGTCAGCACACCACATTGTGCATGATGTGCTCCAGTTTCACAAAGTGTCTGCAAGATGGGTGCCACGGCAGCTGACTCCTGAAATGAGAGAACGACGTGTTGATACTTGTGAAGAACTTCCTCGGCGCTTTAAACGGGAAGGTGATGGCTTCCTTGCAAGAATCGTTATTGGGGACGAAACCTGGGTTCACTTCCACCAACGAGAAACTAAGAGAGCGGGCATGGAATGGCGCCATTCCTCCTCACTAAAACCAAAGGAGTTTCGAATAGAATCATCAGCAGGGAAGGTTATTCTGACTCGCTTTTGGGACGAAAAAGACGTCATTTTGGAGCATTACATGCCTAGAGGGACCACTGTCACCAGTGCATCATACACGGATCTCCTAAAAAATCATCTGCGGCCTGCAATCAAATCAAAGCGACTTGGACTGCTGTCAGCAGGTGTCCTTTTGCAACATGACAATGCAAGGCCCCACACTGTCCGTACAACAGTTGCAGCAATCACATAGTGTCTTCCTCATCCACCATACTCACCAAATCTTGCCCAAAGTGATTTCCATATGTTTGGACGCAATGGGAGGAAAGAAGTTCCGTTCTGATGAAGAGGTGTGCCACGCGGTGCATGAGTGGTTGCGCGGACTACTAAAAGAATTTTTTTCTAAAGGAATTTATGCACTTTGTAAGCGCTGGAGGACTTGCATTGAGCGTGGGGGAAATTATGTTGAAAAGTGATACAGCTTTGTACCACTTCTGCACAATAAATAATATTTTAAACAATGTTTAAGGTTTTCATTTGACTCGCCCTCGTAGATCAGAATTCGAACACTGTGCACAAAGCACAGACGCTTCCTTGTGCTGTGTACGTGGTTACCGATTCAGGGAAGGAAGCACAATAGCTTCTATGATGTTTTATGCACTGCACGGGCAGGACTCGGGCGCCGTCCACCTGACTAATTGCCGTTGCACGAGACTCACTCGGGTTCCGTCACGGAAGTGTTAACATACTGATGTAGCTACCGAAGCAATTTACTCAAGTATCATCTGAGTGCTTCACTGAAGATATGTGGTCAAAATAAATAACCTAAAGAAAAAGTACTGATGAGAAATGGTCTGAATAGCGTTATACGAGGGTTGTTCCGAAAGTAAGGAACGATCAGTCGCGAAATTGAAACCACAGTGGAAATCAAAACTTCTTTGCAAATTTAGTTACTGCTTGCAGGTACTTCTCTAAATAGTTGCCGCTCCGACTTAGACATTTGTCGGAGCGTTATACCAAATTTTCAACACCATCGTCATAGAAGGCAGCCGCCTGTGATTTCCGATAATTCTCTACACTGGTCTGTAGCGCGTAGCCTGCGCCCAAGTGTTGTCTTCGTTTCCAGCGTTTCGTGTGAACAGAGATGATACTCAGGACGAGCCAATTAGGGTTGCGTTGTGGGTGATCAAACACTTCCCATCGAAATGGCTGCAGGAACGTCTTCACTGCCCCTGCAGAGTGCGGCTGAGAATTGCCATGCAGAAGGAAGAGGGTGGCAGTTGTGTTAGGTGGGCTGCATTCATTAAGGCGAAGCCTCTCAGCCGGCCCTCCTACTTGGCGGGAGACATTGTTGTTCTAGGCACCTTTACTCGCTCACAACTGAAGAGAGCGTCTTGATGCGATCGACGGGCATACTAGAGACACTGCCCAAAACGTCTGTGAAAAGCCTCGTCGGATTTTCACACTGGCTTCCATTTCGCGACCGCTCGTTCCTCACTTTCCGAATAGCCCTCGTATTTTGTTTTTATGTTTTTGAATTTCACGGAAATGGTATGCTTATTCTGAGCGCTCACTGCAGACGAGTATTAAAAGCCATTTTTCAAACTCTTAAATGCTTATTAGCTGACACCTCGAGCGTCAATTTTACCATATGAAAAGAATTAGTGACATTTTTCGCCAGTCAGTATTTGCCTTGTCACCACTAGTCTGTTTTCCGTTGCTCTTATAGCTTACGGATATCAGTTATTTTGTCTTTTCTTCTATATTCGTACTGTCGTAGTACCAAGTGAAGTTTAGGCAGTGAGTCAAGAACATTTTGAGGAAATAAATGACCGTCTACAGACCTGCTATATATGTCATTCACTCTCTGGAAAGAATTACTGTAGGGTAAGAACCACCCACCTATTAAAGATGTAGTGGTAAAGAAGCAGAGTAGTCCACGATACGAGAATACCCATAATTTAGTTATTCACAATTTGAGAATGAGAGATTTGTAAAAACTTTACACATTTTTACAACCTTTACGAAACTTTTTCTCGCTGACGACCCCCACAAAATGATGAAAGGAAAAAGTTTGTCGCTTACTACATAATTGTATTCGCAAGATATTTCGCAGATGGTATCCACATATGCCGCTGAATGTACTTACAAAAATATCTAATTATACGACAATTAGTTTAGGATATATCACGTTAAACACTGAGACTCGTAAAAAACTGCCACATCATGCTTGATGTTTTAATTTATTACATCTTTGGCACTAACTCTACTCACAACACATTTCACAGACAGTAGGCCCATTACTATTGGGTGTACTTGGAAAATTATATCATTGCACAGCACATAGCTCTAACATTAAACTGCGTGAAAATGAAACTGCTGGGCGAAATTCACTAGACGTACACATTATACATCTGTGCAGATACCTGTGAAATAAATTAGGTAGGTGTGATATATAGTTGACATGTGCGTATGCGAACAAAGCCATGGGTAAAACCTCATGCGAAATACTTGGAACTATTTCAGTATAATTTGGTGCACATATTATTCACAATCTGGAAAGAAATACTGTAGGGTAAGGACTACCAGCGTCCTACTGGGTAATAGTGATAACATGGAGAGAGGACGAGGAGATGGTGAGATCACCGAGGGGCAAGGCGGAGATAACCCAATATAGGAGGAGGAACAGATGGACAGATAGGGAAGGGGAAAACGGACGGACAATGGAGAGAAGAAAAAATCGACAGAGAAAAGGAAGAGGAGGAGATGGATAGAGAGGGGAGAGGAGGATATGGACAGAGAAAGAAAATGGGAGGACATGAAAAGGAAGAGTGGGAGGAGGAGATGTAGAGAGAGAAGGGGCGGGAGGCGATGAACAGAGAGATGGGGAGGAGAAGATGAAATTAGAGGGGGAAGAGGAGATGGACAGAGAGAGGGGCGGGAGTAGATGAACAGGGAGTGGGGAGAAGGAGCTGCACACAGAGAGATGGTGGTGAACAAGGGCAGGGAGGGGTGGAGGTAATGGACAGGGACACAAGTGATGACAAGAGGGAAGAGGTGTGGATAAAGTAAGGGGATCGGAGAAAGAGGTGGAGTGTAAGGAGGAGCTGTAAGAATAGATGATTGGAATAAATAAATACCCGGACAACACCAGGTTCCTCAGCTAGTGCAAGATAAAACCTTCCGCAGAAGCGTTTCAGCAGCAGTGGCGTTGCCCTCTTCAGGCTCTGCCTTCTGCATTTTATCGGGAGCTGCTGCAGATTTTTCATAACGCCGTGCACACGTGCTGAGGCCGACGCCGACGCCGCCGTCAGACGCACCGGCGCCGCCACGCCACGCCCCAGAGACGCGCCGCGTCGCTATATTTACCTGCGCTTCTTTTCACCTGACTGATGAGTCCAGCGGCAGCCTCCGGTGCAAAAAGAAGGAAGAGCTGCAGGTGCGCGCGCACAAAAACACACGCGTCCGCTGCGAGGAACCACGGCTTTCCGGGACACATTTTATTAATACGTCCTGCAGTCGACAGCTGCGGTGGTACGTTGCAGGAACATCCATAACATGCAGCTGTATTGAGGACCACAGCACGCTATTATTGTTGCAAAAGGAGTAGTTGCAACATTTTCGTTTTATTTGCGCTTTTTTTGTGGTTGGCTATTCCCGCTCAGTTCAATGCTGATTTTTTTCTACATTATTCAGATATTTTCATTTACTCATTTTTGGAGCATCGTAGTCCTCATTAATATGATTAACAGTTCATGAAATATTCCCGGGATATCAGCCGAGTCGTGGCGCAGTATTGTTGTAACGTTTCGACGAATTTCCTCCTCATCTTCAGGAGAAGAGACAGGTTCATGTACAGTTTGTTCCTTTATAGCCGCCGGACGGCCGATTCCTCTGCCGGTTGCCCAATGGGTGAGCCAGTCGCTTGTCTCCGAAAGAGATATTGCGATCGGTGGTAAGGCGGCCGCCGATGGGTCTGGGCTGCGAATCCAAGGGCTGCCTGTCTATTACGCTCGCTGTGTCCGCTGCTTTCACAGCAGAGCTTTCCTGACCTATTTTTGGTAACACCACATTCCATACCGAGCTCTATTGAAAAATGTAGTCCCGATTGACAAGACCGTCATATACTCTCATTTCGACTGCATTTCTTATGACCAAATGTCAGAGAACCTGTTGGAGTCGCACAGCATCTTTGGCCGTTAAAAACAAACATGTATCCTTCGTTGATGCTGTACTTTGCCACTGTAAACTCTTTGGTTTGTCTGAGCTGAACGATCCGCAAATTTTCTGAACAGCCCTTGGTGACGTATCGCTGCATCTGGCCAATATACTGCACAACGTTCGGCAATAGAACGCGAAGTCTGATTTTGCACAGTTCACATGTGCACTATGTTTTCTAGATGCATGTTAAGGTCAGCAGTGACTCACATGGAAGTGTTTTTATTGGAGATTACTATCTTCTTTAAGGTCTTTCCTTTGCTCTAATTTTAGTTCCCATCGCACTATTGTGTTCAGCAGATCAAAGTTTCATACTACTAGAGACACTGGGCCTAGAAACCCACAGAAAAACGGGTAGTGTTGTCATGAAAGTAATGAACGTAGTAACATATTTGTACCTATAATTTACTCTCATCGAAAATATGGACATCAGCGCCAAGATTGTCGCCGTGTTCCTTGATTTCAGGAAGCCATTTCATACAGTTCCGCGCTGTTGTTTAGAGAACAACATACGAACTTACAGAATATTTTCGGATTTGTGACTGAATTCTGGCATTCCTTACAGATAGAGCTCATACCTATGTCTTAACGGAACAAAATCGACAGAAGTAAAGTACCTCAAGGAAGCGTGTTAGGACCATTACTGTTTACGACAACATATGTTAACCATCTAATGCAGCGTTTCTCAACTCCTTTCAGTATTCCCGACACACTTCTCAGTCGTAATTTTCATAACGGCCATCTCAGTATTTTGACGCTATAGCTACAAAGTTACAACTCTTACAAATCGCCAAGAATCAATAAATTTATTGGTATTTCGTAACACCGATCCGCTTCATTGACAAATTAATGACCTTCCTTTCTGTCTCACAGGTAAACCGCGATAATACTCCCGAATGTCCCTCTGCTGGCGGAGAAGTAGTCTTCATAGATTTCACGGCAAATGGCGAAATCAAAAGAGTTTTGTAATTAAGCGCTGTTTGAATTTTAGACAGGGTGGACTGATGAGTTTTCTGCGCTGAAAACACGAGCATTTTATACATTGTAACCATTTTTTTCGATAAACTCGCAGCCCCCCCCCCCATTTAGTGTTATCACGCCCGCCTAGGAGGGGGAGAATCACTGATCTAATGTATAACGCCGGATGCTCCTTAAGGCTGCTCGCAGATAATGCGTTTGTCTATAATATGATGTCAACCACAGAAGAGTGTAGCGAACTGAACGAAGCCCTGCAGAGGACTGAGGATTTGTGCAGGAATTGAAGTTGACTCTCAACGTAAATAAATGTAAATTTGGCATGAATAGGCGAAGCAATGAACTACTCTACCATTACACTATTGGTGACAAATTTGTGGAAGCAGCAACCATCGCAAAATATCTCTAAATATCCGTCCAGAGCAACCTAAAGTTGAAGGACACATAAAACAGTTTGCAGGAAAAGCAGATTCCAGAATTAGATTCTCTGGAAAAGCCTTTAGGAAATGTAATTCTCCAACGAAAGATACTGCTTACAAATAACTTCTTCGACCGATTCTCGAATTTTCCTCAATGGCATGGGACCCTCAACAGGTTTGATTAATAGAAGAGATAGAGAAGATCCTATGAAGAGTGCTTTACTAAGATGCTCAACAAACGCCAGTAACAGACACTACAAGAGAGGCGTTGTAGATCACGGAGAAGCTTGTTATTCAGATTGGAGTGCGTACCTGGAACAGTCAAGCAAGATATAACTTCTGTCTAAATACGTATCGCGAAATGATCACAGTTCGAGAAATCAGAGGTGCTACGTAGCTTTACGGAAAATCACTATTTCTACACGCCATTCGCGAATGGAATAAGAAAGGCTGGAACAGTATTAGGGGAAGTACCCTCCACCACACACTGTAAGATGGCTTGCGGAGTGTGTGCGTAGATGTAGGGAGAAGGAAGGAAATGTAGGGTTTAAAGTCTTGTCGACGAGGATGACATTATAAATTGTGAATTTCCGGCTCGAGAACAATGGGTAGGAAACTGGCCCCGTTTCAAGATCTCCGTCCCTCTACTTCCTTTCTGTGATTTGGTGAAACCACTGAATGCTGAAATCTGGGTGGCCGGACAGCTGTCTGAACCGCCGTACTCGTGAAAACGAGTCCAATGCGTAACTCTTGAGACACCTTGCTCGGTCTCTCTTAGAAAGCCTATAAAGTCATAGTAGGACGTTTGGGTAGATGAACATAAAAAACTGTCATTATCTTAACGGTGGTTGAAAACGCTTCCAAAGATGTTGTAGAAAGGAAAATCAAAATACAACGTCAGTGAGCTACAGATAGGTCAGATAAGAAGCTCCGTCTAAAGGTTGATACTATACTTCCGATAAGAAACTAGGCCACCTATATGACTGATTCAAGGCGATAAAAATTCATTTCCAGTTGCTGGAATCAGTTTATTGATCATTCACAAGCGCTGTTGGTTACAAGCTAATCATTTCGGGCGAGTAACGTTGCACCTCTTTACGGTGCGATCATATTATACCACAGTGCGTGTTACAGAGATCCATGTAAGTGGTACAGAAACGTAAACACGGCAGATTTCGTTTCTAACATACTGTTTGGATCAGTTTGGGTAGTTTGTACATACGCTTGACTATCCCTGAAGTCTGGCAATAAATTAGTCTTCTAATTACACCTATTTGAAACGATGTACACTTCCTGACGAAGGCATCCCGAAGACGTGGTTGGATCTGACTGTCGCTTCGTATACGTACACGCCTTAGGTAGGTCTGTAAATGATCAGAGTCTCAGTTCTCAGTGAATAATAGAACGGTCACCAGAGTGCTGTTCATGTTTAGTGATCTTACCAGGTAAGGTAGGATATATACTGAAGCGCCAAAGAAACTGGTATAGGCATGCATCTTCAAATACAGAGGTACATAAACAGGCAGAATAACGCGCTGCGATCGGCAACGCCTGTATAAGAGAACAAGTATCTGGCGCACTTGTTAGATCGGTTACTGATTTTGAACGTGGTGTCATAGTCGGCGCACAAGCGATGGGAAACAGCATCTCCAAGGCAGCGATGAAATGGTGATTTTTCTCCACGACCATTTCATGAGTGTACCTTGAATATCAGGAATCCGGTAAAACATCAAACCTCCGATATCGCTCGGCAGGGAAAAGATCCTGCAAGAACGGTACCAACGACGACTGAAGAGAATCGTTCAAGGGGAGAGAAGTGCAACCCTTCCGCAAATCGCTGCAGATTTCAATGCTGGGCCATCAACAAATTGGAATGCGTATTCAACTACAATGTAAACAGACAGAATACGGCGTTGTTGTCGGCAACGCCTATATAAGACAACAAGTGTCTGGCGCACTCTTTAGGTTGTTTACTGAGTGCGAACTATTCAACGAAATATCATCGACATGGGCTTTCGGAGCCGAAGACCCACTCGTGTACCCTTTATGACTGCACGACACAAAGCTTTACGCCTGGTCTGGGCCCGTCGACACCGACAATGAGTTGTTGACGACTGGAAACATGTTGCCTGGTCGGAGGAGCCTCGTTTCCAATTCCCTGCGCGGATGGGTGTGGAGATAACCTCATGAATCCATGGACCCTGCATGTCAGCAGGGGATTGTTCAAGCTGGTGGGGGTTCTGTAATGGTGTGGGGCGTGTTCAGTTGGAGCTATGTGGGCCCCCTGATACGTCTAGGTACTACTCTGACAGGTGACACGTACGTAAGAATCCTTTCTGATCACCTGCATCCATTCATGTGCAGTGTACATTCCGACAGACTGGGCAATTCCAGGAGGATAATGCGACACCCCGCACGTCCAGAATCGCTACAGAGTGGCTCCAGGCGCCCTCTTCTGTAATCTTAAGAATTTAAGGACAGCCCTGAAGGATTCACGGTGTCAGTTCTCTCCAACACTACTCCAGACAATAGTCGAGTCCATGCGACGTCGTGTTGCGGCACTTCTGCCTGCTCGAGGAGGCCACAATATTAGGCAAGTGCACCAATTTCTGAAGATAAGGTGGGTAGATCACGTAACTAATGAGGAGGTATTGAATAGGATTGGGGAGAAGAGAAGTTTGTGGCACAACTTGACTAGAAGAAGGGATCGGTTGGTAGGACATGTTTTGAGGCATCAAGGGATCACAAATTTAGCATTGGAGGGCAGCGTGGAGGGTAAAAATCGTAGAGGGAGACCAAGAGATGAATACACTAAGCAGATTCAGAAGGATGTAGGTTGCAGTAGGTACTGGGAGATGAAGAAGCTTGCACAGGATAGAGTAGCATGGAGAGCTGCATCGGGCCAGTCTCAGGACTGAAGACCACAACAACAACAACAACCAATTTCTTTGGCACTTCAGTGTATAAGGGACGTGAACAGCGGCAAATGTTGAGTGATCACCGTCCAGGACACAGACATGCCGCGTTTTCGTGTGTGACAACGTTATTAGTATCAGACAGAGTTTCAAGAGGGCCTCATTATGGGTCTGTATTTGGTCGGCTGGTCGACTGGTGCAGTATCCAGATCTGTTGGGTACTCGTGTGTCGCAGTGGTCTGACAGAGCACTGCTTCGGAATCTGAGGGCGGAAATGCCCGTCGTCAAGGTTCCGGTTGACCAAATCGGACCACCAGACAGGACGATGGCCTTAATGTGCACAAGCACATCGCAGGCCCTTCACATCCGCACCTGCCGTCTGAGAATCAGTAACGGATCCCATACAACATTATGTGTCGCCCTACATCATTCGTCGAAAACTAGTAGGCGTTGAACTAGGGAATTATCGTCCCATGCGTAGACCGTCGTTAACACTACAACACAAACGGCTGCGTTTGAGGTAGTGCCGTGAACGAAATGCACGGGTTATAGATGAATAGCGTCTGACTTTGTTCGGCCATGAATTTCAGTTCTGCATCAAGTCGGATAACCATCGCCGACGATAATGGCAGCGACCTAGGGAGAAATCCCATTCCTGAAGAATCACTCCAGTCTTGCTTCTGTCGTTATGGTATGGTGGGGAGCCATCGGGTATGACTTCAGGTCCTGTCTGGTAGTGATTGCAGGATTTCTGACAGAACAATGATACGTCACGGATATCCTGCGTCCTCATGTGATACCTATTATGCAACTTTGTCGTGAAGCCACTTTTCAACAGGACAATGCGCATACACACTTGGCATGTATCTCTATGAACTGTCCGCGTGATTTTGTGGCGGCCAACAAGATTCCCAAATCTGTCCCCAGTATAACATGCGTGGGTCCATCTCGAACGGCAGCTCCGCCCAAGTGCCAGTATACAGGATATCAAGGATCTCCTAGAACAGTTTTGGGCCCAGAAGAGGATACAGCAGATTGGTGACACCCTCCCTATCCGAATCAGTGAATGCATCCAAGCCAGATGGGATGCAACATCATACTGACAAATGGGCTCATTGTATTGTATTGTAGGTTAACCGGGGGACTAGAAACGACGGAGATGATCCGTCCCCGCCGCAGCTGCAATGGTCCACAACCCCACGACGACTACCGCAGTCCACTTCACATCTCCACCGCCCCACACCGAACCACTCTTTCAGGGTTATTGTGCGGTTCGACCCCCGGTGGACCCTCCCACCAGGGAACGTCTCACACCAGACGAGTGTAACCCCAATGCTTGCGTGGCAGAGTAATTGTGGTGTACACGTATGTGGAGAACTTGTTTGCGCAGCAATCGCCGACATAGTGTAGCTGAGGCGGAATAAGGGAAACCAGCCCGCATTCGCCGAGGCAGATAGAAAACCACCTAAAAACCATCCACAGACTGGCCAGCTCACCAGACCTCGACACAAGTCCGCTGGGTGGATTCGTGCTGGGAACCAGGCGCTCCTTTCCAATCCGGAAAGCCGTGCGTTTGACCGCACGGCTAACCGGGCGGGCAATGGGCTTATACTGCAAGTTCTTTGTAAATTTGACTGGATTTTGTAATCATTGAAATAACATCACATATCCTTTCAAGTCTCACTTCGTCTCTTCCTCCCCTTCTAAGTGCTTCACTTTTTTTGTCAGGGGCAGTGTATTTTCATTCTGTTTCGGATACTTCGCACGTTTACTCATATTTGCTTCATTGATATCGGGTCTCATGACTTTTGTGGCTTCATGAAGCTAACTCCAATCTTGTATTCCTTTAGTTAATACTCCAACAAGAACGGTTACATCTAAATATAAATTATCGTAATATACGGATATATGTAGATTCTTTCCCCATCAAGAAAATTTCTGCATTGTGTACAATCGATGCTTGAAACTTAACAAACTTAAAAGATTACCGAAACACTAGTCGCTCAAGACACAATACAGTGTAACGAACAATTATGTTTTTTTAACTAGTACTGCTTCTGTACCAGATGCCTCACGCATGTCACTTTACGTGGCTGACATTTCCTCAGACACTTTTGCTCTGTTATCTACAGCCAGAATTCAACACCAAAACGCAGAACAATGTTAATAGATGTCTACCAAAGGACAACAAAGTTCATTTTCCGGCCGCATTATTTAGTAATGCGATCGCTGCGGCTTTTAATTTCGGACTACTGCAGAGTGAATACACCTAAAATGATGTAGAATGTCTACTTGTCGAACTTGTCAGCTTTTCGTATGGTTCCATTCTGCTGTGTTTTAATTACTTCATTGTAACTCCAATTTTGCACTTCGTTGACTAATGATTGATGGAAGAACGTACGACAAGGTATGGAAGAAAGTACGACAAGGACTTTGAAAATATTGCATCTCTTAACATAAATTTTTATCAAGCACGTGTTTGGCTTTTAGTCAAATAATACCTCATCTACGATTTCCGTGAACCTGCTGGATGTAACCCAATAGTGATCATTTAATTCCTGGCAACGCAATGCATTTTCAGTGTTTGACTACATGTGTAATAGAGGTAGTAAATATTTAGACATCCTTAATCTCTCGAACTTGTGCTAAAGTGTAAATATAACTTAATATTTTCTGTAAATATGATTCAGTATTTTAGATAACCTTCATTTTACACCATTTATGAGTAGAGAAACGCATTGGTCCAGTAGGAAAGTTGACATTTTGCTAGCAAGGAAGTCACACGTGCAAGGAGTCAGTCAGTACTGAGACACGGTAAAGCAAAGACGGACAGGCGAAGACGTGTCATTAATCGACGGAAAAATTTGTAATTTTGCGAAAGGAGAGGTAGTTTCATTAGTACTGAAAGTCAGAAGATAGTATCTAGAATAGAAAATTGCAGTAGTGAACCGGTAGAAGCAGTTTGGATACATAGGAACAAGCGGAACGCAGAAGCCGTTAGAAACAGTATTGTTGCAGGAGAAGACGAAGTTTCGAGAAGAAATACTACTTGATATTGCCAATGAAGAAGAGGAATCGCAAGAGGGGAAGATTGCAAGCAACAGGACTCAAGACAGACTATTTACAAAGAAATCAGCACAGAAAATAACGGGAGGTCAAGACTAACAATAGGCCGGGAAGAAGAGAACAACCCGGGTTCCCGGGTTCGATTCCCGGCGGGGTCAGAGATTTTCTTTGCCTCGTGATGACTGGGTGTTGTGTGATGTCCTTAGGTTAGTTAGGTTTAAGTAGTTCTAACTTCTAGGGGACTGATGACCATAGATGTTAAGTCATATAGTGCTCAGAGCCATTTGAACCATTTTTGAAGAGAACAAAAAGCAGATTCATTACGAAAACACAAGTATAGTGTGAATTCGCTGCCTCAGTGTACTGAGAGTGTACTAAGAGTTACGGATTTTGTTTTGATTGAAAGACTGTGAATTATTTCAGTGTTATAGACTGTATTAGAGAAACGGACTGTGATCGTTTATTTAGTGTACGAGAAGAATAAACAGTGATTACATTTGCTGTAGTTAATTTATTTGGTGTGAGAATCAAGCCGTCTCACCAGTTAAATAATTTATTGCGTGTCTATACAATTTTTGCGTGGATAAAACTGAGTCTGCATCTTACTTGTTAGCTCCAGCACATTCCAGTCCCACACCCTTACGGTACGTGGGTCTAAAGTTGAGAGTGAGAATTCTACGACGGGACGGCGCATCAGAAAAACGGTAGGAATTATTTGGTGCTTTGTAAATTAAATTTTTGATTTTCAAGATAGCACCCACCATGTTGTCTTTTCCTATGGATCGCTAAACGTCTGCCACGTGACAACGCCAGCGATTGGCAGTTGAAGCAGCAGCCTCCCAGGTCAGCCAAGAAAACATTACAGTGATTCATCTCTGGCAGGAACATCGTGTTACATGTCAATAAACTTACCTAGCAGCAGACTTTCATGTGAACATGAACTAAAGTCAGACGAATGTAAAGGACTATAAAAATCAAAGACAGTTGTCTAAAGGAATAATATTCAGGCTAAATATATTTTAATTCTCCATTCACACTTAAAATATCAATTAAAAGTTGTAGTTTTTGTGTTGGCAGAAGAGCCAACACCGTGTTACGAATGGAGGCCGAAATGCACGCGTTTAGCTCACGCAGGCTGGCGTGAGGAGGGAAGGACTATACGGACGTGAGGTCGGGAACATGACAAGGAATGAGAATTCAGAAAGCGGACGTAATTAGTTCGATACTTAACTTTAATCCATTAATGATGAACGTCGCTCTTGACGGCACATGATTCACAATATTATCTGTTCAGAATACATTCTTGAAGAATATGGCGCCTTGCTAGGTCGTAGCAAATGACGTAGCTGAAGGCTATGCTAAACTGTCGTCTCTGAAAATGAGAGCGTATGTAGACAGTGAACCATCGCTAGCAAAGTCGGCTGTACAACTGGGGCGAGTGCTAGGGAGTCTCTCTAGACTAGACCTGCCGTGTGGCGGCGCTCGGTCTGCAATCACTGATAGTGGCGACACGCGGGTCCGACGTTTACTAACGGACCGCGGCCGATTTAAAGGCTACCACCTAGCAAGTGTGGTGTCTGGCGGTGACACCAGAGTTGTCACGCTACTTAAGTTAACTGTGAAAGCATACATGTTTCACTGTAAACTACCAAACTGAAGGACTGTTACAGTGGATAACATTGTACTGACGTAGTCTTTTATTTATTCAGATTCACATATACACTGATCAGTCAGAACATTATGATCATGAACTTAATAACCTGTATGTCCCCCTTTGGCACGGACAACAGCGGCGACGCGTCGTGGCATGGAAACAATAAGACCTTGGTACGTAGGTCGCTGGAGGGATTTGGCATCACATCCGCATACACAAGTAATCTAATTCCCATAAATTCCGCGGAGGGTGGCGATAAGCTCTGACGCCCCGTTCAACCACATCCTAGACGTGTTCGATCGGTTCAGATCTGGCAAGCTCGAGGGTGGGCGGGTAGCACATCAATTGGAAGTCGCCACTATGTACCTCGAACCATCACACTCCTGCCCTTGTGACATTGGGCATTATGTTGTTGAAAAATGCCGCTGCCATCGAGAAACATGATCGTCATGAAGAGGCGTAGGTGGTCTGCAACCAGTGTACCACACTTCTTGGCCATCATGGTGCCTTGCACGAGCTCCATTCGACTCACAGATGCCCACGAGAATGTTCCCCAGAGCATAATGGAGCCACCGCCAGTTCGTTCCCCTGGAAGAGGACGCGGATTAGCGCCCTCCCATGGACTTGATGAAGAAGGTATCGGGATTCATCGGACCATGCAGCGCTCTGTTACAGCGCCAACGTCCAGTGCCGATGGTCCCGTGCCCATTTCAGTCTTGGAAGCCGATGTCGTGGCACATGAATGGGACGCTGGCTGCGAAGGCGCATCGTTGGGAGAGTTCGGTGCACTGTTTGTTCAGACACACTTGTACTTTGCCCAGCATTGACGTCTGATGTTAGTTCTGCCAGTTCGCCGCCTGTCCTGTTTCACCAGTCCGCCCAGTCTACGACGTCCGATGTCTGTAATTAGGGGTGGCCGCCCAACCCCACGACGTCTGGACGTGGTTTCACTTCGGTTTCGGCACGTGTTGAAGACGCTCACCACAGCACTCCTCGAACGCCCGACAAGTCGTGCAGTTTCCGAAATGCTCGTCCAGAGCCTTCGGGCTATCACAGTCTGCCCTCAGTCAAACTCTGGTAGATCACTGGCGTTCCCCATTCTACGCACAGACAGCAGGCTCACTGATATTACATAGACCTGCCGTGTGTCTGACTAGCACCAGATGCTACTATCGCCTGGACGGGTTTATACTGATAGTAGGTCGGTGGTCATAATTTCTGGCTGAGCAAAGTACTTAAGGAGAACAAAGTTTGGCCGATACGATTCTATACCATTCCTGTACTTCATAACTATCTGTATAGCTAATAAAAGTTTTTCGGCCTTCCAGCCGCGTCAAGCGGTTTAAAATCCACGAGCTTTTGGTCGAGTACTCCTCGACCATTGTCAAGTGGTGACTGTCGTCTGGTAGCTGCTGGCGTCCTTATATAGCCGCGGTGCCTTCCGTGACGTCACTGGTACCCACTCCGGCACCATGTATGGTAATGTCTGCGTTGTGCGGCCGCCGCGTCCGCTTCAACCTTCCAATGGCCGGGTCCCACGCTGTGCTTAGCTCCAGGCCGCTGTCTTTATTCAGCGTGTTGTCACAAATTTTTATTTCGATCGCTTCTTTTATTATGCTATTCCAAAAACTGTTATTCCGTGTGATACTAGATGTCTCCCAGAAGGCAATACGATGATCGTCTTCTGATTCATGCTCTGATACCGCTGATTTCTCTGGGTATCGTAGACGAAAACATCTCTCGTGTTCTACACAGCGCTATTCAATGGTACGCACAGTCTGTCCGATACAGAACTGTCCACATCCACATGGTATTTTATATACTCATCAACATCTACATCATACTCCGCAAGCCACCTAATGGTGTGTGGCAGAGGGTATTTTCGGTACTACTATCTGATCCCTTCAACCCTGTTCCACTCGCGAATAGTGCGTGGGAAGTTCTGAGGCTCAAATGGTTCAAATGGCTCTAAGCACTATAAGACTTAACATCTGAGGTCATCTGTCCCCTAGACTTAGACCTACTTAAACCTAACTAACCTAAGGACATCACACACATCCATGCCCGAGGCAGGATTTGAACCTGCGACTGTAGCAGCAGCGCGGTTCCGGACTGAAGGGCCTAGAACCGCTCGGCTACAGCGGCCGGCTAGTTCTGAGGCCTACGTCGCCTTTCACAGGCCTCAAGAGTCGTCTAATTTTTGCTCGAGCCCTGAAGACCGAATCGATTTTATGCCTCTTTAAGCCGGCAAGAACGCAAATTTCTTCGAGTCTTCCTCGGAGTTTACGTATCTTTGGAAAGATAGGTTGCGAAAACTGGCGGTTGCTGTAGGCGTTTTCCTTGAATACTTTCCGTAAGTGGCTCAGTTCCTTCTACAAGTTCTCAAAATCTGAGACGGTTTCGACTCAATGCACTAAGGTCCTCAGAACAGAACGTTTCTGCGACGCATGGAGATAGCGTGCAGGTATCGGTCTTGGTGGGTGGGTTTCCGGTAAATGCTGTGGCTGAGACACCCATTTGCTTTGTGGCGGACGAGGACATCATGGAACGACAAGGCACCATCTGTTTCTATCTCCATCGTGAACTTGATGTTGTCATGGACGTTGTTGATGTCGTCCAAGAATTCGCCAGCTTTTCACGTCTATGAGACCAGACAACGAACGTGTCGTCGACGTAACAACCGCCCGTATGGATAAAATATTTTCTATTACACAAGAACCACCATGATGTCAGAGTATGCTTGAATAAATACACAACACTGTCTTCAAATAACTGCGAGAGCAGATCTATAGAGTCTTTACTGGGAACGCTCTTGAACAGTGCCACTACATCAAAGCTGACCATAATATCCGCTTCTCCAAGAAGCAGGCATTTAATTCGATTGATGAAGTTGGCTGTATTCTTGATATGGTGCACACAGTGACCACCGTGCGGGGTAAGGAGGTTGGCCAGATGTTTCGCGAGTCTGTGAGTCGGCGATGTAATGGTGCTCACGATGTGGCGTAGAGGTGTGTTCTCCTTGTCAACCTTTGGAAGGCCATACAATGTAGGTGGTCGAGGTGCCCGAGGGAGGAGATTGTCATCAAAAATCTCCTCCCTCGGCACCTCGACCACCTACATTGTATAACATTAGGTGGCTTGCGGAGTATGATGTAGATGTAGATTAGTATATAAAATACCATGTGGGTGTGGACAGTTCTATATCGGACAGACTGTGCGTACCATTGAACAGCACTGTGTAGAACACGAGAGATGTTTTCGTCTACGGTACCCAGAGAAATCAGCGGTAGCAGGACATGCATTAGAAAACGGTCATCGTATTGCCTTCGGGGAGACATCTAGTATCACACGAACTAACAGTTTTTGGGATAGCATAATAAAAGAAGCGATCGAAATAAAAATTTGTGACAACGTGCTCAATAAAGATGGCAGCCTGCAGCTAAGCACAGCGTGGGACCCGGCCATCGGAAGGCTGAAGCGAGCGCGGCGGCCGCACAACTCAAACATTACCATATATGGTGCCGGAGGGGGTACCAGTGACGTCACGGAAGGCAGCGCTACTATATAAGGACGGCAGCAGCAACCAGAAGACCGTCACCACTTGACAACGGCCGAGGAGTACTCGGCCGAAAGTTCATGGATTTCAAACCACTTGTCGCGGCTGGAAGCCCGAGTAACTGTTATTAGCACATACCGCCGTGAAATTATGCACTCCTACAATCTGTTCATCAATAGGAAAGCTGCGAACATTAATGAATTAGCAGAATTTAGTTAGATCGCGCATACTGCTGTAATTCATATTGCCATACAATTTACAGCAGATTACTCAGTAAATGTTAATAATTCACTTTTGTTTACACACCCTTAGTTTCGTACAATAAAACATGTGTTAAATATATTCATGCACGACAGTTCAGAAGAATCTAGAGATCAGGCTTCACGCTTCACAGCTAACGGTCGTTCCTCTTTGGTGCATGCATACTTACTGTGTGTCAGCATCAGTAGCGTTATTTTATAGCCACACCTCGTACATAGCAGATAATCAAGCGGAGGGTGCTTAGGCAGTCAGTCAGTAGCGTTACACTATATTATTAAAGTATGAACGTATTCTGATCGATATATTTGTTACCGACGGTGAAAGGGACAGCATGTGGTTCCTTAAACCAGATCCAGTTGTGTCCCAGAGCCAGTTAGCTAGGCTTTTATCGTATTGTTCGGCAGTGAAACGAATTTCCTGGTGATTTTCTAAATTGTAACTCACTGAAAATGCTACTATTTACACTTGTTTATTCCTTCATTAATAACGTGTGGTTTTTTTAATTTATTGTTGAGTCTGGAATTGTTGTTGTGGTCTTCAATCGAGAGAGTGGTTTGATACAGCTCTCCACGCTACTTATCCTGTGCAAGCTTCTTCATCTCCCAGTTCCTACTGCAACCTACATCATTCTGAATCTGCTTAGTGTATTCATCTCTTGGTCTCCCTCTACGATTTTTACCCTCCATGCTGCCCTCCAATATTAAACTGGTGATCCCTTGATGCCTCAGAATATGCCCTACCAACCAATCCCTTCTTCTAGTCAAGATGCGCCACAAATTTCTCTTCTCTCCAATTCTATTCAATACCTCCTCATTAGTTATGTGATCTACCCCTCAAATCTTCAGCATTCTTCTGTAGTACCACATTTCGAAACCTTCTATTCTCTTCTTGTATAAACTATTTATCGTCCACGTTTCACTTCCCTACATGGCTACACTCCTTACAAATACTTTCAGAAACGACTTCCTGGCACTTAAATCTATAGTCGATGTTAACAAATTTCTCTCCTTCAGAAACGCTTCCCTTGCCATTGCCAGTCTACATTTTATATCCTCTCTACTTCGACCATCAAAACTCATTTACTACTTTAAGCGTCTCATTTCCTAATCTAATTGCCGTAGTATCACCCGATTTAATTCGACTACAGTCCATTAACCTCGTTTTGATTTTGTTGATGTTCATCTTATGTCCTCGTTTCAAGACACTGTCCATTCCGTTCAACTGCTCTTCCAAGGCCTTTGCTGTCTCTGACAGAATTACAATGTCATCGGCGAACCTCAAAGTTTTTATTTCTTCTCCAATCATTTTAATTCCTACTCCGAATTTTCTTTTGTTTCCTTTACTGCTTGCTCAATATACAGATTGAATAACATCGGGGAGAGGCTACAACCCTGTCTCACTCCCTTCCCAACCACTGCTTCCCTTTCATGCCCCTCGATTCTTATAACTGCCATCTGGTTTCTGTACAAATTGTAAATAGCCTTTCGCTCCCTGTATTTTACCCCTGCCACCTTCAGAATTTGAAAGAGAGTATTCCAGCCAACATTGTCAAAAGCTTTCTCTAAGTCTACAAAAGCGAGAAACGTAGGTTTGCCTTTCCTTAATCTATTTTCTAAGATAAGTCGTAGGGCAGTATTGCCTCACGTGTTCCAACATTTCTACGGAATCCAAACTGATCTTCCCCGAGGTCGGCTTCTACCAGTTTTTCCATTCGTCTGGAAAAAACTCGTGTTAGTATTTTGCAGCCGTGGCTTATTAAACTGATAGTTCGGTAATTTTCACATCTGTCAACACCTGCTTTCTTTGGGATTGGAATTATTATATTCTTCTTGAAGTCTGATGGTATTTCGCCTGTCTCATACATCTTGCTCACGAGATAGTAGAGTTTTGTCAGGACTGGCTCTCCCAAGGCTGTCAGTAGTTCTAGTGGAATGTTGTCTACTCCCGGTGCCTAGTTTCGACTTAGGTATTTCAGTGCTCTGTCAAACTCTTCACGCAGTCTGGAATTACTGATTTAAAATAAATTGTGTGTAACTGTAAAAAGCAACCAATTGTAACCGATTAAGGCTCCGTCCACAGTCGTAACCGAATCCTGCCTACCCCTTGACCACCAGGTTTTACTATCGTGTACCTAATCACAGTAAAGCATAGGTGGGTTGAACAGAGTATTTTCCCGTGAGCACAGCCAAATGTGGCTCTGTTTGTGCGGAGAGTGAATTGAACTGATTCAGGTACACAATCGGCAAAGACGGGATTCTGAGTCAGCTCCGTGACGGGGAAGATGTATGGCCGTAGACCGCAGGGAAAGCCATTCGGCCTGAGTTACGGGAGACAATATCTACAGAGAAGGGCGGAGCGAGCGAGAGGGCGGCGGTTAATGTGCCGGAAGGCAGATACACGACCCTCCCAGTCACAATAACGAGCAACAGCGGCGAAATATTGCGCGAGTGAAATTTGCGCTCCCGACACTGGGCCGTAGTTAGTGAACCAAGACTCATTGCTGTTCATCCGGGAAGCCTTCCGAACTTTGAGAAAACGAATGGGAAGAAATTTATCACTTCGCAGGATTGACTGACACCGGAGGAATGGAACAGTTTACGCACAAAACAGAAGACCGTACTGGTCTGAGATACTGTTCGCCACATTGCAACAAAACGACTGTTTTTATACTATTGTGCTACAGATTCTAAAAAAAAGAGCATACTTAGGAGATTTTCCTCATTTGCCCCGAACTAACAGTACAGATATTTTTGCATTACAAATTGCTGTCATTTAACCTCCTGCTACCCCTCTTTTTGTGTTTGAAAATCAGATATTGGTCTTAAAAAACAGCTCTGGCTTTTGTAAAACACGATATTCGTTTGCTTACTCATTCTCATTTCGACACGATGTGTCATCTCAAGTGGGTCCCAGCATCCACGCAAGTTATAAAACTGGAAGTATGTATGCATATGTACAGGATGGGCATATGGGAAGGCGGTGGGCGTTATGGAATGAATAGGATAATATTTAGACAAAGGCCATTTATTGGCGAAAGCATGTAAAAAAGGGGATCACATGGGCCTAGGGAGGTGAGGGTGAGCCAGAGTGTAGAGTTTGGCGAAACATAGTTCGTGAAACTAACGAAAGTTGGCGTCTGCCAATCGGGCCAGTCCGAGCGGCATGCCGGTTGCAGAAACTAAGTCCCCGGCGCTGCAGCACCGGGAGAAGCGGAAGATGTTCACTGCTCACTGCTACAGGGCGCGCATCCAAGAGAGCGAGAAGACAAGAGGACAAGATAGCGGGCCCGGCGATGGGTGGCCGGGTATATTCGACGCACCACGCGGCTTCCTCCGCCCTGATTGGTCGGGATCGAGAAAACCGTGCGGGCGACATGGAATTTTCCAGAGCGTCGCCTGCTAAGTGACGCCTGGAGAGGCGTTACCTCAGCACGTGAGGGAGGCGAGGGGCCAAGGTGCTCTTCCTCGATGCTGACTTCCTGTTGCTAAGCGGTGTGATGAACGAATTTACAGGCAGCCAACGCTGTCACCTGTGGCTTGGCCGTAATGGAAAAATGAAGTTACCGTTTATTATATAACTAAAATCCCCTACTGTCTGGCTCATCCTTTACGCATATACACTGATGAGCCAAAACACAATCACTGCCCACCGTGAGGTCGAATGCCTCCTGGTACTGTTGCGGGCACATGACGCAGTAAGGGAAGAATGTAAGCGGAATAGAGATGAATGGGCAGTCTTTTTAGCGAAGACATGGGCCACAAATGCGGATGTCCACTGGTGTCAGCAGTTTTGACAAAAGGCACATTGTTGTGGCACTCCTCGCTGGAAACGAGAAACTCTGAAACGGCGAAGCTGGTCGCCTGTTGGCGTGCTACTACACCTATGGAAAGTGGTTGAAGTATGGTGAAATAACCAGTAGGTCCTATGTATTGGACGACCACGTCTCATCACAAAACGTGTTGGAGAAATCCCAACTGTGTAATCCAGAATAGGCAGCGGTCTGTGGCATATCTGACGACAGCGTTCAAAGCTGGTGCAAGCACAAGTGTTCCAGACCACACAGTTCAAAGGCCATTGGTGGACATGGAGCTCCACATCACACGACCCCTAAGTGTTCGTGTATTGACCCAGCGACATCGTCAGCTATGGCTGTACTTGGCACAGCACCACGAAGTTTTCATAGAGGATCAATGGAAAGGTGTCGCCTGTCGCATGGATGGCATTCCTTGTGACGCCAAGTCGGTGGCTGGACCCTTATAAGCCGTCATCCAAGAGAATGGCTGTACGAAACATGCACCGCGCCATAGAAGCATGTTCGTGACAGCAGACCAACATACCCTGAGATCCATGGGATCTGTGGCGGTAATAGAATGCATTATGACAGCAGTGAACGACGTGAATATTATCACGCACGGCCGGCCGGAGTGGTCGAGCGGTTCTAGGCGCTTCAGTCTGGAGCCGCGTGACCGCTACCGTCGCAGGTTCGAATCCTGCCTCGGGCATGGATGTGTATGATGTCCTTAGGTTAGTTAGGTTTAAGTAGCCATTATCACGCACCACCTGCATCGCTTCATACTTGAGGACTCCCCCTACGGCGTTGGCATCTTCTAGGCAGGATTATTGTCCGAGTCGCAACTTCAGAACAGGGCTACAGTGTTTTGAGGGCCACTATAGTGAACTCAAACTGATGTCTTGGCAAGCAAATGTGTTTAGACTGTACCCATTGGAACACATATCTAGCGCCAGCTGCTTGCCCGAAAAGCACCATCCCGTAATTTGCTTGACCTGTTATTTGACAACTGGTGCCACATCGAATGTAGGACTTGCAGAATCCATGAAAAGCAGAATGTCTGTAGTACTGTGTTTGAAAAGTGCAACAAGACGCATTTAAACAGGTGATCATAATGTTTCTGCCCAACGGTGTATGTTTGTATGTATCTACGTATGTATATTCCACGTCTCCTCCTAAAACATTGGGTCGATTTCAACCAAAGTTGGTTCACACATCACTTAAGAACCACTGTGGAAGTACGAAGCACCTCCTTCTCAAAGGGGTAGAAGTGCGGATGAAAAAGTATCGAACCTCTCGACGAGCAAATAACCAGACTATATTCATCTCTTGTTTGAGAACGCTTAGTTACTTGCGCAAATCCTTAAAATTCTTCTCGTTGACACCACACACAAAGTGACGAAAGGAAGAAAGCTTGTCGCTCACTACATTTTCGCTATCCATGCAATAAAATTGCTGCATCAGGTACGGAGTTTTAATTTATTACTTCTGTACAACAGACACCTCCCATCGAAAACGCTCCAGGAGCATCTTCATTGCCCCTGCAGAGTGCGCCCTAGAATAGTCGTGTAGAATGAAACACATGACAGTTATGTAACGTGGATTGCAAAGCTTCAGGCGAAATCTTTCACCAGGCCCTCATACTTGGCGGGAGACACTACATTGTAGCCATATTTACTTTCTCACTGTGAGTTCAGAACCGAAAAAAGCGATATGATGTGATCGACGGGCATACTAATACAGTGCCCACCGCACCATCAGATTTTCACTGTGTTTTCCATTTCCCACCAGATCGGACCCTAATTTGCAAATAACACTCGTACTTTTTTCATGACTGAAAATTGAAACTTTGGGTGAATTTTAACTTACACATAGAACTATTAAGGTTTTATTTTCAAAATGACCCTTAGATTTTACAAGGGTATCCATTTTACATGCAGGCACATGCAGTTTTTTATAATTACGTTTCGGATCAAAATTTTCATTTCCCTTTCACGAATGTTCGATGCTACCTCTACCGGTCTCACAACAAACACTAGCCAGATGATAGAGTCGTCACATACTACTGGGAGCATGTCTGGGACTACTGCATTGACTGATCTTGCTACGGCCCAGTTCACGCTAAGTTGTTAGAGGGACAGGGTAGTGGATGGATTCATTCAGAACCCCCACACAAAAAGTGACGTACAGGAGGCGGACAAAAAATATGGAAAGGCCGAAAACAGAACACTTTATCATGCCTAATACGGCGCAGGAAAATCGATGGCATTCTAAACGGCTTCCGATCGTTTCGGAATGGAAATATACAGGTCCTGTATTGTTTTCAAGGGAATATCATACCATTCTTCCTGAAGAATAGTGGCAGTCCAGTAACGATGATGGAAGTGGATAGTGCTCAGCCATACTTCTCTGAAAAGTAGATCACGGAGCCTCAATAATATTGAGATCTGGTGACTGTGGTGGCCAGGGCATATGGTACAATTCATCCTTGTACTGACAAAACCAGTCCTGGACGATGCGATCTGTGTGAACAGGGTGGCAGCATCACCGCTGAAGAACTTTCTACTTTTGGAGCTACTACATCAGCCAAATCGGTCACATAGTCCATGGCAGTAATGCGACCTTGCAGCGTGACCACAGGGCCCATACAATAACGCGATATGGCTGCCCAAATGATCACCGAACCCCACCAAGCTTCACTCCTGGGACGTAAATTTGGACAAATGTTGGGAACAGTGTGAAACAACACTCATCCGGTTAAATGACGTTCTACCATTGCTCCATAGTCCAAATTTTATGGTTTCCGCACCATGTTTGCCTTTTATGGGGATTCAAAATGGTTCAAATGGCTCTGAGCACTATGGGACTCAACTGCTGTGGTCATCAGTCCCCTAGAACTTAGAACTACTTAAACCTAACTAACCTAAGGACATCACACACATCCATGCCCGAGGCAGGATTCGAACCTGCGACCGTAGCAGTCGCACGGTTCCGGACTGCGCGCCTAGAACCGCGAGACCACCGCGGCCGGCTTTATGGGGATTTGCGTCATTTGTGTTTGGCTTTGGAATCCCAGCTCGTCCCATCTTCTTCAATGACCGTCCCTCACAATCACTCAGCACACACTTTCACCCACGTTGTGACTGAGCGGATTACGTTTTTTCCGCTTTCCCTGTAAGCGCTATGCATCTTCGATAGGTACCTCTTGAAGTGCCAAACATTTCGACTACCTTGGTTACTGAAGTACCCCCACATGAGCACCAACAATTTATCCACGTCCAAAGTCACTTAACTCCGACATAATACATTCACAACTACACGGAACACTGTTGTGCCCACGACTTACACTTGCAACATGTTAAGGACACTGCACAGATGTCGTTTGTAGTCAAACACAACAACGCAGCCTGCAGGATGGCTAGCACCAGGACTTATGTTCAGTCATGAATTTCTCGCGGTATTTCCACATTTTGTCCAGACCCTGTACTGCGAAGTCAGACGACGTTGGAGGCCAACGGGGCAATGTGAGGTCCGTGCGGCCCTTACAGCAGATCTGTCGCTGAGTCAGTTCACTATTAATAAATGCTCTTACGTGTATGTGGCAGGGCGGCGGTGCACCGTCCTGTTGAAAAATGATTTTTCCCGCATGTTCCCGTGACTGTGGAAGAAGCCAGATATCCAACATAGCCAGGTACGTGATTTCTACAACAACGGACTGTACATTTTTATCTCGGGAAATGCTGCAAAACTCATGAAGGTATGTGGCTGCTGTGTTTCCAACATTCTTACGGCATTCCCACTGAAATGGAATGTAGCCTTATCACCGAACCCTAAAGACGAAAGGAAATTGTTGTGTTATCATCAGATTACAAATCGTAGAGTTTTTTCTGACAATAAAAGTGATGTTCATCACAGGTAATACTTGGTGCATATACCAACCGACGATTTGTGCCGTAATTTGAATTCCTTCATAAACTGTAGATCTTTCTATAACTGCATGAGTGAGACAACTGTCAGTTCAAATGGCAACAATAGCATATGTGTTCCCCGCAAAGCCTACCTTCGTTATACAGTAGACTTGAACGAACTGTGACAGAAGCCCGAACAAGGGATTGACTTACCAGGAAATTCATTGATACTATGATACATTGGTATGTATTCTATGTACAGGGTGTTTCAAAAATGACCGGTATATTTGAAACGGCAATAAAAACTAAACGAGCAGCTATAGAAATACACCGTTTGTTGCAATATGCTTGGGACAACAGTACATTTTCAGGCAGACAAACTTTCGAAATTACAGTAGTTACAATTTTCAACAACAGATGGCGCTGCGGTCTGGGAAACTCTATAGTACGATATTTTCCACATATCCATCATGCGTAGCAATAATATGGCGTAGTCTCTGAATGAAATTAACCGAAACCTTTGACAAAGTGTCTGGCGGAATGGCTTCACATGCAGATGAGATGTACTGCTTCAGCTGTTCAATTGTTTCTGGATTCTGGCGGTACACCTGGTCTTTCAAGTGTCCCCACAGAAAGAAGTCACAGGGGTTCATGTCTGGCGAATAGGGAGGCCAATCCACGCCGCCTCCTGTATGTTTCGGATAGCCCAAAGCAATCACACGATCATCGAAATATTCATTCAGGAAATTAAAGACGTCGGCCGTGCGATGTGGCCGGGCACCATCTTGCATAAACCACGAGGTGTTCGCAGTGTCGTCTAAGGCAGTTTGTACCGCCACAAATTCACGAAGAATGTCCAGATAGCGTGATGCAGTAATCGTTTCGGATCTGAAAAATGGGCCAATGATTCCTTTGGAAGACATGGCGGCCCAGACCAGTACTTTTTGAGGATGCAGGGACGATGGGACTGCAACATGGGGCTTTTCGGTTCCCCATATGCGCCAGTTCTGTTTATTGACGAAGCCGTCCAGGTAAAAATAAGCTTCGTCAGTAAACCAAATGCTGCCCACATGCATATCGCCGTCATCAACCCTGTGCACTATATCGTTAGCGAATGTCTCTCGTGCAGCAATGGTAGCGGCGCTGAGGGGTTGCCGCGTTTGAATTTTGTATGGATAGAGGTGTAAACTCTGGCGCATGAGACGATACGTGGACGTTGGTGTCATTTGGACCGCAGCTGCAACAAGGCGAACGGAAACCCGAGGCCGCTGTTGGATCACCTGCTGCACTAGCTGCGCGTTGCCCTCTGTGGTTGCCGTACGCGGTCGCCCTACCTTTCCAGCACGTTCATCCGTCACGTTCCCAGTCCGTTGAAATTTTTCAAACAGATCCTTTATTGTATCGCTTTTCGGTCCTTTGGTTACATTAAACCTCCGTTGAAAACTTCGTCTTGTTGAAACAACACTGTGTTCTAGGCGGTGGAATTCCAACACCAGAAAAATCCTCTGTTCTAAGGAATAAACCATGTTGTCTACAGCACACTTGCACGTTGTGAATAGCACACGCTTACAGCAGAAAGACGACGTACAGAATGGCGCACCCACAGACTGCGTTGTCTTCTATATCTTTCACATCACTTGCAGCGCCATCTGTTGTTGAAAATTGTAACTACTGTAATTTCGAAAGTTTGTCCGCCTGAAAATGTACTGTTGTCCCAAGCATATTGCAACAAACGGTGTATTTCTATCGCTGCTCGTTTAGTTTTTATTGCCGTTTCAAATATACCAGTCATTTTTGAAACACCCTGTAGAAACAATATAGGTTATGCCACGAGTTGTATCTCTTTATACTAAACCGTATGTACTTCTTGTATTTTTTAACACTGATAATGCCTAGGCACTAGTCGAAATCTAGATTTCCTTAGTAAAACCTGATGAAAAGGACGATTGATTGCTGTGCTCCATCATTTTGAAAAGAGCATATACCACCTGTAATGGGACCACGGATAGATGAAATTGTGGACCTCGATCTAGTTAATTACATTGTGCTATAACATACCACATCGCGATTAAATTCCACTAACTTTCTAATTTATCCATCGAGATACTGAAAAATAGATAGACACAGTCCTCGTTCCATGGATGAATAGTCAGATGCTTCCCAAACTTGTAGTGCTTGCCAAGAAGATACATATACATATTTACAGAGGTAGAGATATGCTAGAGTTTCTTCCACGTGTAGTAAGTGGAATGATCCTTTTTTAACTGAAACAATTCAATGATATTTCATTTAAAAGTTATTACCAAACTTGTCTCTCACATTTAGAAGCATGTACAACGAAAATTACAAAATCACTTTGCAACTCTTATTTACATAGACCGTATTACTACACTGAAGTTGCAGAGAAGTCAGATTTTGTGTAGCATTTTCATTATCTCATATGATTAACAATATACACGTCAGTTGGACTACTAATAAATACACCAATGGATTAAAAGAAACTGGCCATTAATAGTTCCTTTGACACTAGCATAAACTAGACTTCATCAGTAGCTAAACATTTTATGGCTGTTAGCAAGTTGTAGCAAATGTGTGTTTTCGAATAATGGACACCATTCTGGACCAAAATAAGTGGGTTTATATATTTTAGTGGATAATTCTTATCTCTAGTATTTATTTCATTAAGTTAGAGCTTAGTATAAAATAATTATAAATATTAATTCATTTATTAACGAATAAATACACTGGGAACCAGTAGGTAGTGATCCCATTAACTCGATCAAGCTTCTACATGCCTTTTTCGAGTTGACACCACAAAAAAATCATATTACAAGCTTTTGGACTCGGGAGGCGTTTGCTTGGCTTCGTGAACTAACCTTAAATATAAACTGGCGTGAAATAATCAAGTGAAAGTAAGTTACGGTTACCAGCGTTTCCATTCTCAAATTACACTAGAACACCCACATTGCAAACAAAGATTTGGTTAGTCGTTTCATAAAATCTGTGATATACTCCTCCCAACTGAGTTTATTATGAAGTTACAGTCCCGATAATTTCACACTGTCAGCCACTGTAATCATAAACAGTAAGTTCGATAAAATTTATTACTGCCCATGAGAATTCCATTAGCAGTTCATCCTCAAATTATACTAGATTTTTTATTTATCGCAATGATTGTAACATCTACAAAATTCGTCAAGAGAGACCCAGCTGTGATGGTATGTTGAAAAACTTATATGTCGTTTATATTTCAGTCTCAGCTGCACGTTTAATACAAGCAAAATAGCTATGACGAACCTTCCACACTTTTGTTTACAACGGTGGTGTCACTTGTGCAGGTCAGCAACCCACCAATTATGTCCAACTACGCCCCTATTTACGCTCATACCTATGAAGTCACAAGCCACGCCACTTTTCTACCACTCCATCAAGCCAATGCTCCTATGAAACAGACAACTAAGCGCAGTATATACTGACCATTGAAACAACCAATCAGAATTTAGTCTTAGAGTTACCATCTTCGCCATTTACAAAGGTATCAAACATGCTATATTTTGCGCCATGTACAAAAGTATCCTGACAATGAGAATTATCTCACAAAATATTTGAGCTTCATCTAAAATGTTCAATGTTCAAAAGTATCACAATGATCTGCGTTTTGTGTCACATTCAGAAATATCCAAAATCCCTGAAATTGGTGCATTGTTCAAAAGTTTTTGGTTGGTTATTAAAAACGTGTAAAGATATTCAGAATACTGATATTACAACAGTACAGGGTGATTCAAAAAGAATACCACAACTTTAAAAATGTGTATTTAATGAAAGAAACATAATATAACCTTCTGTTATACATCATTACAAAGAGTATTTAAAAAGGTTTTTTTTTCACTCAAAAACAAGTTCAGAGATGTTCAATATGGCCCCCTCCAGACACCCGAGCAATATCAACCCGATACTCCCACTCGTTCCACACTCTCTGTAGCATATCAGGCGTAACAGTTTGGATAGCTGCTGTTATTTCTCGTTTCAAATCATCAATGGTGGCTGGGAGAGGTGGCCGAAGCACCATATCCTTAACATACCCCCATAAGAAAAAATCGCAGGGGGTAAGATCAGGGCTTCTTGGAGGCCAGTGATGAAGTGCTCTGTCACGGGCTGCCTGGCGGGCGATCCATCGCCTCGGGTAGTTGACGTTCAGGTAGTTACGGACAGATAAGTGCCAATGTGGTGGCGCTCCATCCTGCTGAAATATGAATTGTTGTGCTTCTTGTTCGAGCTGAGGGAACAGCCAATTCTCTAACATCTCCAGATACTGTAGTCCAGTTACAGTAGCACCTTCGAAGAAAAAGGGACCAAAAACTTTATTGGCTGAAATGGCACAGAAAACGTTCACCTTAGGCGAGTCACGTTCATACTGAGTTGTTTCCCGCGGATTCTCAGTGCCCCATATACAGACATTGTGACGGTTGACTTTCCCGTTAGTGTGGAAAGTTGCTTCATCACTAAACACAATCTTTGAAAGATTCATCTGTTTCCATTTGAGCAAGGATAAAATCACAGAAATCGATTCTTTTAATCTTATCAGCTGCAGACAGTGCTTGAACCAATTTCAGACGATAAGGTTTCATAACTAACCTTTTTCGTAGGACTCTCCATACAGTTGATTGTGGAATTTGCAGCTCTCTGCTAGCTCTGCGAGTCGATTTTCCTGGGCTGCGAACAAATGCTTGCTGGATGCGTGCTACATCTTCATCACTCGTTCTCGGCCGTCCAGAACTTTTCCCTTTGCACAAACACCCATTCTCTGTAAACTGTTTATACCAACGTTTAATACACCACCTATCAGGAGGTTTAACACCATACTTCGTTCGAAATGCACGCTGAACAACTGTCGTCGATTCACTTCTGCCCTACTCAATAACACAAAAAGCTTTCTGTTGAGCGGTCGCCATCTTAGCATCAACTGACGCTGACGCCTAGTCAACAGCGCCTCAAGCGAACAAATGTACAACTAAATGAAACTTTATAGCTCCCTTAATTCGCCGACAGATAGTGCTTAGCTCTGCCTTTTGTCGTTGCAGAGTTTTAAATTCCTAAAGTTGTGGTATTCTTTTTGAATCACCCTGAATCACCACAGTTAAAACGTACGTATTATTTTTAAAAATATACGTTACACTACTGCCGCTCGAACTTAACAGATAAAACAGCACTTGTGAATGATCTATGTTCGATATCTGTGCTGCACTTGGTGTAAGGCACAATGAAGCCTCCCTTACTAAATATTTCAGCATCCAAATTATCAGTATTATTTACAAAAAAAGTCTAAGTGCACACACACACACACACACACACACACACTCACACTCACACTCACACAAACACATATGCGTCGAAGGCAGTTGAGAACTCAACTTTGGTTTTCTTGGTGTTATGTAAGAAAACGAACCTTACCAAGTCTATAGCTGCAAAAAATATGTTTTCTAAATATTACGCTCCAGAGATAGATGACACTAACAAATAGCCAGTCTCAGTTATTGTTATGTAACTGTCAACTACTGGAAGTATGCAATTAATGTGTAACCTACACTTGTTACCTAAAAACATCACTGTCCACCCTCAAAATAATGGCCAAAGAGACCTGTCCACGTCTAAACTGTTATACAACTGTACAAAACAACTCTACTAAAACAACAAAGTGAGTAGGCAGTTGACAGTTCGTTCTAGACCTAAATGAGACTACGCACAAAAACGAATTGACCAAGCACCATTTTACAGTGCTAGAAGGCGTTTTGACGACTTCTTTAGTGTATTGTATCACTTAAACTACATTTATTCGCAAAAAAATTAATTATATCGTGTGACGAAACCTTATGTTAAACTTATACGTTCCACATCATTACGAAACGTCGTATTCATGATCTATGGAACAACTATTAATGTAATGTGACTTAATATGATAGAACAATTTCCTAATGCTCCAGACAGGAGATGTCAACACACAACATGGCCAAAGAAATTTGTAGGCAGGGTTCCATACAGAAGGAAAGAAGTTTGATATCTTGAAAATACGATTTCCGCACCTAAATAAAATTATTTATCAAAATACGTAATGGTTTCGTGTACAAAACGCACTAAGTTACTTATCATAATATGCAAGTATACACCCTAAAACGAAAAATGACGCACCGTGAAGAAATCATCCGAATGGGACAGAAATCGTTAGATATGATTTACATAAACAGCCCAACAAATTATTGCAATTTCAGAAGAATTTACTGGTTTATTCAAGAGCAAGAGCTTCAAATTGAGAAAGTCAATAACGCGGTGGTCCACCTCTAGCCGTTATGCAAGCAGTTATTTGGCTAGGCACTGACTGACAGAATTCCTGCATGCCCTCCTCAGGGATAGCGTGACAAATTCTGTCCAATTGGCGCGCTAGATCGTCAAAATCTCGAGCTGGATGATGGGTATTGACCATAATGCCCCAAACGTGCTCAGTTGCGTAGAGGTACGGCACCGTTACTGGCCAAGGTAGGGTTTGACAAGCATGAAGACAAGCAGCAGAAACTCTCGCCGTGTGCAGGCGGGGACTATCTTGCTGAAATGTAATCCCAGGCTGCCACGAAGAGCAACAAAACAGGGCATAGAATATCGTCGATGTACCGCTGTGCTGTAAGTGTGCAGCGGATGACAACCAGAGTGGTCCTGCTATGAAATGAAATGACACCTCAATCCATCACTCCTGGATGTTGGGCCATATGGTGGGCGACAGTCAGGTTGGTATGCCACTGCTGTCTGGGGCGTCTCCAGACGCGTCTTCGTTACCAGGTCTCATTTCGAAGCAGGCCACCTCACTGACGACAGTTCTACTCCTGTCAACCAGATGTTAGGCCGAAGTGCCTGGCACCGCTAGAAAGGGGCGTGTTGATGTGCAGAGGTCAGCCCCCTTTTCTCTGAGCGGCTGTTAATTGTCCCTGTGGTCACTGAAGCAGCAGTTGCACGTCAAAGAGATTATAATGATGAGTTCGGTGCTCTGAGTGATTCTCTCACGGCTGCTCGATCATCACATTCTGTCGTCCCTCTAACTCAACGGCTTCCTTCTTGACGCTGTGTTCGACCGTGACTCACTCATTCCTGCCAACATCCTCGAGCAGTGGCATCGCTCCTGTTCAAATATCGAGTGATTCGCCGATTACTCCAACCGGTTTGTTTGTGTCTAACTACACTTCCTCTCTCAAATTCTGACATCTGCAACTATCGTTCGTGTACCTGTCTACGAAGCATTGTTACTCTCCAATTGAGTGTACAGAATGAAATTCGCAAGGACTTCATGCCCTGGTGTAGACATGTCTCCCATCGTGACTTAATTGTTCTATAAGAATAAAAAATATACAAGGCTGGCATATTAGAACTTCTGATATAATATACAGGTTAAATTACGTATGGCTCACGTATTGGCACTCCTGATAAACTTACAGGTTAATCGACATTCTTAATTTGATCTTTGTTCATGCATTAAAGAAACCAAAGATTATCTGTTTTTATCTATCAAAATATATGAAAATTTGCTCTATAATATTACAATACATACATGTCACTGTTGCTGAACTTACAGCTTGAAGTGCACTTGTCAACAAGAATAATTTGATCTTTGTACCAAAGTAAACAATGTTATTCCCACGTCTCATACGTCAATATTGTCTGTCGAAACTCTTCTTAGTTCAGCATAAACAGATATCAAAGTCAGAAAAACAATCCCAGATTGCAGATTGGCTGTTTTGTTTTAATGACCAGTAAAATACTGTGCTGACTATGACGTCACGCAGTCCAGCTGAATGATCTGAAAGTGATTTCATAATGACATCATAAAAAGGGGCTATGGCTTGCGATGCCATGGATACAGTAGTGTTTTGTGCATGTGACGTTATGAATCTGGAAAATCTTATGCTTGTTGAAAGAAGTCTTGACTTGCTGGCATCAACAAGCGACAACTTCCTAATCATTCACTTTTGTTTGTTGGACCAAGCCGCAGCTTACAAAATAAGCCTCAACTTGCTGAGTTGATGATATATGGAGCAGTTTGTTACAGTTTTGTTTAACAATAGTGATGCAGAGGCAATATGTAACAATTTCATATTGAATATTTATTAATATTATATATTTGTTACATTTCTGTGTAACTGTGATGATGTATGAGGCAACTTACTAAAATTTTGTTGCTTGAGATACTATTCAAGATTCAGTAGTTGACAGTCACTCTCAAGTTATAGCGCATTTACTGTCAGCTTCTGATGATAAAATTAGCTGATGCGCACTGTCAGGTTACCACGCACGCATTGCCAGATTCTGGTGCTAGAATACCATCTAAGGGCCAGAAGGCGACACCCAGCGGCAATATATGGGTCAATTTTTTACGATTGTGGTGTAACATGTCAATCTAAGGGAAAATTTGTAACGATTTTCCTATAACAGGTGCAATTTGCTACCATTTTACTGTAGTTAGAGATATATGGTGTAATTTGTTACAATTTTGCTGTAACATAATGATGTGTGGGACAATTCGTTGTAATGTCGCTGTTAAATAACAATGCATGGAGCGTTTTGTTACAGTTTCAGTGTAACATTGCAGTAAAATTTGTTACAGTTTTGTTTCTTGCTCATCTGTAACTGAGAAAACTATTTGTGATCCAGTAGCTGACACGCAATGTCAAGTTTAAAACATACACTGTTAGCATATAGTATTACAAGACGTTTTAAAATCCAATAGCTGACACTCACTGCCAAGTTATGACACACAGGCTGTCTATTTCAGTTCTAAATGCCTATTTGTTTGCTTCAGCTATCGCTGTCTTGTCTGCTTAGTATTGTATTTCCCATTATGTGGTAGTATAAATTAGAATTCTCAGTAGAAGATGACAAACTTTTTGTACGATGGGGCAATTTCTTATAGTGTTGCTGTAACATGGTGGTAGGTGGGTACTTTCTTACACTTTAGCTTCAACATGCTGATGTGTGGGTCAGTTTGTCACAATTTTGCTGGAATATTTGATGTGTGGGGAACGAAGTATCTTGTTTTCTCCACTGTGCAATAGCATAAGTTAGCATCGCTGGCAGAAGATAACAAACAGTTTTGTAATGTAACATTAAGTTATGTCCTAGCATGGGGTCACTATAATGCGTGGCTAACTTTGATATTGGTTTCAGCTGAATTAAGATGAGTTGTTGGCAAATAACATAGCTACTTTAGACATTAAAATAACATTATTCCCTTTGGTACAAAGATCAAACTATTCTCACCAACAACAACACTTTAAGATGCAAGTTAAATGCACACTAGTGCCATATGTGTTTTGTAATGTTACAGAATAAATATGCATTTTCATAAATAACACAGATAGTTTTATTTCTGTGTAACAGTGGAATGTTTGATTATTATTAAATATCTGTAATCACACTTGCATATTGTGATAAGTAACTTCCATATATTTTGTATTCTAAATCGTTAAGTATTTTGATAAGTAATTTTATTTTGGTTTGAAGATCGTATTTTAGAGATACCAAACTTTTCTCTCTGTGTGGAATCTTGCTCATCATTTTCTTTAGCGATGTTGCGTGTTTACATTTCCTATCTGGACCATTAAAAAGTTTTTCTAGCATATTACGAATACATGTAGTTTAAGTGGTGCATTAAAGTTCTCGTCAGAGTTTCTTCTTCCACACTAAAATCGTGCTTGGGCAATTCGTTTTTTGTGCATAGCCTCAAGTGGGCCTTGGATGAACTGTCAATTGTCTGTTGATTTTGTTGTTTTGGCAGAGTTATTCTAATAGCACTCTTCCAGCAGATGAGAGTTATAGAATAGTAACTGAAGCTACCTATTTTTTTGTGTTAGCTATACATGTTTTGTACAGTTATGGGCTTGAACAAAACATCATTTAGGTCAAGATGAATTGCCATCTAAGTGCTTACCAAGCGTGTGTGTGTGTGTGTGTGTGTGTGTGTGTGTGTGTGTGTCTGTGTGTGTGTTTTATAAGCAATAGTGATAATGGAGATGAAGAAATATTTTAATACAGAGGGCTCCACTATGCCTTACTCAAAATATGCTAGCGAGATCGATCTTAGGTCATCGACATATTCTACTTAACCTGTAAATTTGATCAGCAACAGTGTCGTACATTTTGATAGACAATACGGGCATGTTAGTCATGGACAGTTTTTTATAGCTATTCAATTCTTTTGAACACGGTGAAAATTTTGGGTCATTTAGATATTTTTTAACATGCTGGAAAATTCATATCGTTCGTACACTTTAGAACATGACGTCATGGTGAAGAAATCATACATAGAGAGCGTGGCTTGTGACGACATAGGTAAAGGACTGACCTGTGCAAGTGACCTCACATAAGTAATCAACTTGTCGCAAGTTCACTATAACTATTTTACTAATATAGTACTGTATGACTACTTTCGGTCTTCCTGCATCATCTTCAGATTTATACAGCTGCGAAAGTATCCGTTCTAGTTACTTTCGAACTATATTTCAGAACACTTTTTTAAAATGTATATTGATTTAATTATTTTGTGGAAAATTGCACAGTAGCAACACTCATTCCAACAAGGAGAGAGCCTTTTATTTCTCGGGGCTAGCAGACTCCTATGACGACAGGTACTTCGCCTGTACTACCCATGGATTGTCATAGCATATGAACTGGAAGACGCGTTAGTGAAGTACTCTGAGGATTTTGAGTCTCTTCGCTGAATCCGCACATACACCCTACCGAGGCAGGGACATCTACGCCATTACACACACACAATAAATACATCTTAAACACATTAACTGTTTCTCTCGTTCCTTACTTGCTATATACATGTTTTAACGAGAAAGTAAGCTATGAACTCAATATTAATGTAGGTTTTTCTGTAGAAATATGGGAACTGCTAGAAAATATAAGCTCATTCCAAGATCCCAAAGTGCCCCAATGTAATAATTTAGAGGATGGATAATCTAACATAATTTCTTACATTTTGTACTTCTGCAGTTTCTTTTCCTTCATTCGTATGTTCGCTACATCGCATTGTAGTTAGCTGACTAAACATTTATTGTTTGGAATGTAAACTCGATATTTGTAGTCCAACATACACTAAAGAGCCAAAGAAACTGGTACACCTGCCTAATATCACGTACGGCCCCCTGCGAGCTCTCTGAAGTGCGGCATCACGACGTGGAATGGACTCAACTAATGTCTGAAGTAGAGGGAACTGACACCATAAATCCTGCAGGGCTGTCCATAAATACGTAAGAGTATGAGCAGGTGTAGATCTCTTCTGAACAGCACGTTGCAAGACATCCCAGATATGCTCAACAATGCTCATGTCTGCGGAGTACATCTCTTCTGAGCAGCACGTTGCAAGACATCCCAGACATGCTCAATAATGCTCATGTCTGGGGAGTTTGGTGGCCAGCGGAAACGTTTAAACTCAGAAGAGTGTTCCTTGAATCGTTCTGTAGCAATTGTGGATGCGCGGGGTGTCGCATTGTACTGCTGAAATTGCCCAAGTCCGTCGAATTGCACAATGGACATGAATGGATGCATGTGATGAGAAATTATGCTTACGTCCGTGTCTCCTGTCAGAGTCGTATCTAGGCGTATCAGGTGTCCCATATCAATCGAGCTGCACGCGCCCAACACCATTACTGAGCCTCCACTAGTTTCAACAGTCCCTGCTTGTAACGCCGGAAATGCATATCCTCCTGTTTCCATCTATTGTACTAAGAATTTTTTCCTTATTTTGTTACCTGAAGATATGACATTTCTGTGTCTTTGTATATTGTAATTGTTTTAGAATTTGTATATATATATTTATGCATTTATGTCGATGTATAATTGGTTTGTTTTGTAAATATTATTTGTATTTTTACGCTGGATCTGGCCTAGGGAATACTATGCTATCGAACGATTACATCGATAGGTCGTGTGGAGAACCAAAGTGTTTAGGATCTTTGGTAGTGTTAACTCTGCCGCGTGGGGCGCGGGCAGAGCAGAGTCTGGCTAGAGTAGAACGGTGGAGCAGGTGTGTTGAGTGACGCTCCCGCGAGTTGCCGCGCTTTCGGGGTTTGGCAGCATGTAATTGCCCTCGACTTGCTATGATAGTTTCTGGCACGGTGTCGCGGACGGGAAGCATTAGCTGGCGCACATCAAGAGCCCGTTTCGCCTGGTGACCGCGTCGAGAAGAATGCGCGCCAACAACCAGCTTCTGCAACAGCGACGGCCGACAATAACACCACCTCCTCGATCGACGACTTCAAACCTTCAATCAACCAACAAGGAAGACTGAAAGCACGTAAAGTTTTAGAAACTTATGACAGACTTCAGCTTTTCAAACTGTTCCATTTACATCACTAAAATACAGCAACTTAGCATGAACCTTTGTTGCTCATTGTCCCAATTGCATTACGAAGCAGGGTCCCTTCCTTTTCCGAAACGAACCCGAGTGTAGTTGAAATTCAAACGCCAGCATTAAAGTAATATCATTCCATTTCACTGCTTTAATTTCAAAGTTCACTTAAAGTATTCATAGCTGGCTTCAATAAACAAACAGAACTATATTTAGACTACACAAGCACAAATTAAGAGTGCGAGTTTTGTTACCATATTTTAGCTTACCTGTGACTGCAGCTCAGCTTGGTACGTACTAATTTTTACTGTTGTTAATTGTTCAAAATCATTTAATTCAAGTTCAAAGTTAAATCTCTTATTTCTAAATTGCGTAGGTTCAAGTTGCTTTTGAGATAATTGTTGAGGTACCCCAAGACTAACCTTATTTTATTTAATTTCGTAGTGCTTCAGAAACAAAGTTCATTATTAATTTCAGTCACTAAATTAACTTTCAATTTTCCGGTTTTATTAATTCTTTTGCTAAATTGAGTCATAGCGTAGCGAAATTTATTGCTTCTGACAAACATTCAGTTTTCACACAACACGTGTCAACTTCCAGTTGCCACGCTTTTAGTGCTAATTATATGTGCATTAACCTTTCTTTTTCAGTTATTATAGTAGTTGTCCATAGGACTGGCGACCGTAATTTTCCCCAAATCTCAAATATCTAATTAACGTCAGTTAATTGTTAACGTAACGACTGCACATCAACTTTCTTTATTAACTTTACTCTTTTTCAAAATTAATTTCCACCAATTTCATTTGCATTTTTCCTTTCATTTAGATGTAACCCTTACTCCCTCTTTACCGACAGATTAACTTCGGTGACGATTGCTTTTCCCAAATTTCCATTAGGTATACGCGGTTTAATTTTTCACTGTCATTAAGGTCGATAAGTGAGTTGGAGGTTACATGCTGACATGCAGGGTCCATGGATTCATGAGGTTGCCTCCATACCCGTACACGTCCATCCCCTCGATACAATTTGAAACGAAACTCGCCCGACCAGACAACATGTTTCCAGTCATCAACAGTCCAATGTCGGTGTTGACAGGCCCAGACCAGGCGTGAAGCGTTGTGTCGTGCAGTCATCAATGGTACACGAGTCGGTTCCGGAAGCCCATATCGATGATGTGTCGTTAAATGGTTCGCATGCTGGCACTTGCTGATGGCCCAGCATTGAAATATGCAGCAATTTGCGGAAGGGTTGCACTTCTGTCACGTTGAACGTTGATTCTCTTCAGTCGTCGTTGCTACCGTTCTTGCAGGATCTTTTTTCGGCCACAGAGATGTTGGAGATTTCATATCGTATTCCTAATGTTCACGATATTGTCGTATGGAAAAATCTCCAGATCATCGCTACCTCGGAGATGCTGTTCCCATCGCTCGTGCGCCGAATATAATACCACTTTGAAACTCACTTAAATCTTGATAACCTGCCATTGTAGCAGCAGTAACCTAGCTAACAAATGCGCCAGACTCTTGTTGTCTTACATAGGCGTTGCCGACCACAGCGCCGCGTTATGCCTGTTTACATTTCTCTGTTTTTGAACACGCTTGCCTATACCAGTTTCTTTGGCTCTTCCGTATAGTTGTTCTCTAGCTCACTTAATGATGCATCGGTTGGTCATCTATTGACTGACAAAACTGATATTTCGTTCTACATTGCAAATATAAAAATAAGTCATGTGTTAGTGTAATGATGCTGTCCAACGTAATATAAATCAATTGTATTCACGCTGCACAGTATTCTTCAGGTTTAACCCCAAAAATGAACCCCTTTAAGTGAAAGAACAGGACTTTTATTTGGGAGAAATATCCTACCACCCCTACACCTCCCTCCCTCCCCCTCCATCTCCAAAAAAAGCTTCTGCTGTCTTCTATGTTGATATAACTTATATGTGACTTTCTCATATCATTTCAAGCGAATGTGCTTGCAAGTACCAATCTTTAATGTGCTTTTCACTGCCTCCCGTTGATTACTGCGTCGACCTTCGTACTTTCTTCCACATCAAATGAGACGATAGTGGTTCGTTACTTTCAAATCGCAAATTCTTAATTCATCAACAAAAAATGAGCATGCTCTGCTGTCGACCAGGCCGTTTGAGAAATTCATGCACATTTGTGAATGCAGAGGCAGAATTCCTGGCCAGTTATCAGATGTATCGCTTTTTCGTATGTCCAGTTTCCCCACATCATACAGGGGCCACTGTACACATGATATTCGATGTAGATCGTCTCTGAACCACGGACTCGTTCATAAAACAGCCAAATTTCACTTCCCAAAATAATTATGCAGAGACATATAGTTCACTTAATTCCTCTCGTTTAATCATACCGAAATATTACATGCGTTGTTAACTGTAGGACAAAGGGTGTATGTGAAACTAAAGTGCTAGTTTTGCAACTAAATAAGTTCTTCGTTATAATCACGATCATTGCTGCAGCATGAATCCTTTTCTTCAAGTTACCGCAAAGTACGTTTATCCGGCCTAAATCTGAAACTCAGTTCTAACGCACGTTATCTGTGGGGATTCATCTGTGTAACACAAGATCTCCCGCGAAGGACTGAGTACGACGCCATGTAAAATTATCAAAGGTGGACGTCGCACTGTCCGACTGCAGTGAAGAGATCTGACAATCGAATTTTTGCCTTTGTGCATCTCTTCCGCACACAATACCGTAAATAAATCATTGCTGTCACCCTGGGGTGCTGTCAGAAAGACGTGGGCCAAAAATTTAATTTCCGCTCAGCTGCGGTCCTTTCCAAGTGAGACTGTCAAGCAGAATGAACAGACAGATTAATAACAATCAGTGACGTAACCCACATAAAGCGCTCACTACGAAGTAATTTCCAACGTGTATTTTGACATGGGTCATTTAATATATTACTCTTGACATATATGAACTTCCTATTGTGCAAGAAAAGTGGAAAGCAGAGTATATTTGATATTTTTCTTGTATGTATTACAGAAGCCTAACGTGTCTGAATATTATCGACAACCACGAAATGCAACAGATTAAAAGTAAATAGGAACTCTCGAATTACCACGTGAGATAGTTAAGAAAGATGCTCATGGCTTTCGGTGTTTGCAGAACAGACTATGTTTTCCGGGACTACAGAAACCCGTCAAGACAGACATTACCTAAGTCTTTGATAAGCATGTTACTGAATATGTCTAATACAGTCATTGCAGAAGGACACACAGTAAACGAAACTCCGTGTGTGAAATTCCTACTAGTCATAAAGATGGATAACAAACTGAGGTGCTACCAACACGAGAATAAGATAACTAAAGAGTTCAGTTTTGTTTGTTTGCCAAGTAAAAATCTCTCTGTGTTGACCTGGAAATGGGATCAAATACTTCCGCTCATTACTTCCCAATACTGTTGAAATACAGCTAACGCCAAAAAATTATTTTTTCTACGCAAACAGACAGTAAGAAAATTATGTAAGCTGATAATTCAACATCTTGCACAAGGGTTGGACGGATTGGGTGTTGTGTTGTCCTAATCATCATCATTTCATCCCCATCGACGAGTAAGTCGCCGAAGTGCCGTCAGATCGAAAGACTTGCACCCGGCGAACGGGGTACCCTACTGGAGGCCCTAGTCACAAGACATTTATTTATCTTGCAGAAGTGTTTTCTTGCAGAAGAGTTTTCAACACTCGTGAACTAGTACATTAACTTCCTAATGCAGTATGCGATTAATAACAATAATTAATTTAGGATGGACTGTGAAACTCACAATGACAATACTAAAAGTATTACTGTCTAGAATTCAGAGTGAAGTCATATATTCCAGTGCAAAATCCTCTAACAGGTTGCTACTAACCACTCCTTCTGTAATTTATCAGACGATTTGGACTCGTGGATGTAAATTCTGGTTAACACTGATGTTTAAATAATATAGGGTGACTTTTGATATACATGTAAAATCAAACCGTACTGATAGTTTTCTGTGACTCATACAAAAATAGCAGAAACAACATAAATCTAACTAAATTATACGTAACATGATTACAATATAAAGATTTCATGGCTCTGTCTCCTCTAAATCAAGCAAGTTTGACGAGCAGTGCATGAAAAGTTTCAGTCGTGAACATAGCGTAGATGGTAGAAGGAAATACTAGGGTGAGTCAAATGAAAACATTAACTATTTTTCAAAATATTATTTATTGCACAAAAGTGGTACAAAGCTGTATCACTTTTCAACATAATCTCCCCCACGCACAATGCAAGCCCTCCAGCGTTACAAAGTGCATAAATTCCTTTTGAAAAAAATTCTTTTGGAAGTCCGCGCAACCACTCATGCACCGCGTGGCGTACCTCTTCATCAGAACGGAACTTCTTTCCTCTCATTGCGTCTTTGAATGGTCCAAACTTATGGAAATCACTTGGGGCAAGGTCTGGTGAGTATGGTGGATGAGGAAGACACGCAAAATGTAGGTCTGTGATTGTTGCAAACACTTTGTGAAACTGGAGCACATCACGCATAATGTGGTGTGCTGACCCATGACTAATCTGTAAACACGCTGCAATGTCATTCAGTGTCACTCGGCGGTTTTTCTTCACTGTGGCTTCAACTGCTGCCATGTTCTGTAGAGTCACAACTCGTTGTGCCTGACCTGGACGAGGAGCATCTTCCACTGAAGTCACACCATTTGCGAACTTCCTACGCCATTCGTAGACTTGCTGCTGTGACAAAATGCATCACCGTACTGAACCTTCATTCGTCGATGAATTTCAATAGGTTTGAAACCTTCACTACGCAAAAACCGAATAACAGAACGCTGTTCTTCCTTGGTACAAGCCGCAAGTGGGGCGGCCATCTTTATACTGATAATGCGACGGTATGTGTGCATCTACACTATGTTGCCACCTACAGGCCATTCTGCATGCTGTTTGTAGCACGTTTACCAACTTACAGGATAACAGTGCGAAATTTCGATTTGTTATTACAAATTTAAGGTTTTCATTTGATTCCCCCTCGTAACTTGAGGAACGTCGAACTTGCTCTACTTTTGGCTAGCAACTGGTAGCACTATACATTCGCTGCGTGCTTGTCTCCGCCGATATTCGTACACAGCTGTCCGCTCTGGCTACAGGCTGTCTCCAAAGGTCATTCTTATAAATAAAAAAATTACCTTAATTATTTACTAGTTGTTGCACAAACAACAGAAGGAAGAGCTGTGTGTCCTCTCTGAAGGTGACGTTTCCACACACATCGCAAAGTCATCGTGTGGTGGTGTTGTCGTCTTCAGTCCGAAGACTGGTTTGATGCTGCTCTTCAAGCTACTCTATCCTGTGCAAGCCTCTTCGTCTCCGAGTAAGTACTGCAACCTACATCCTGAGTCTACTTACAGTATAAATCTCCTGGTCGCCCTCTTTAATTTTTAGCCCCCCACACTTCCCTCCAGTACTAAACTGGTGGTCCCTTGATGTGTCAGAACATGTCCTACCAACCGACCCCTTCTTCTCGCCAGGTTGTGCACAAATTTCTTTGCTCCCCAATTCTATCCTCTTTTCAAGACACTGTCCATTCCGTTCAACTGCTCTTCCAAGTCCTTTGCTGTCTCTGAGAGAATTACAATGTCATCGGCAAACCTCAAAGTTTTTACTTCTTCTCCTTGGACTTTAATTCCTAGTCATCGTGTACATTATGTGTTTAGCTCTCCCAGTGCATAGATAATTGAAATGAATTAAGTAGAAGACAGAAACATCAAGTGAACAGAGTTGGACGGAGAGCAATGGCTTCTCTTTACAAAAATAAAAAAACCATATAATCAAATTTGCCATATTAGCAAATGACGAGAGCACTATAATCAAGACAGATATTGTGATGTGGCCATCATATATAGCTGAGTATTAATTTTCTGCTCATTTCTTGTCTATTTTTGAGGAGAGTAAGGCTTGCTAATACAAAAGGAAGGTTTCATATTATCTTGTCAAGAAACGAGCAGGCCCAGGTGTTCACCCGTGGCCTTCCTTGACCACAGGAGGTCAGTCACAGAGGCTCCGTAAAATAGAAGTAGGTTCCTAGTGCCCTGCAAACGCGGTTTCCTTCTTTAAAGGCAGCAGCTGCTACTATGTCACTGTGAGTCCCTAAAGTACAATTGGGAGTGATGAATTCCTCTCCCTGTACGCAGATCTAAGCACGGGTCGCCACGGCGCTACTCAGACACAGTGAGAAAATTCATTGCCTGTCCCTCCAAATCTGGACATCCAATCAACTGAGTCTTGCCCTCTACTGTGTTTACAATGACGTGACAAAAGTCGTGGGATAGCGATGATGGCACTAGTATCGCATACACGAGATATAAAAGGGTAGCGCACTGGGGGAGCTGTCATTTGTAATCAGGTGAGTAATATGAAACGGTTTCCTACCTTATTATGGCTGCACGACCGGAATTAACAGATTCTGAATGCCGAATGGTAGTTAGAGCTAGAGGCATGGAACATTCCATTTCGGAAATCATTAGGGAATCCAGTATTCTGAGATCCACAGTGTCAAGAGTGTACCGAGAATACCAAATTTCAGGCGTTACCTCTCACCACAGAGAACGCAGTAGTCGGCGGCCTCCACTTAAAGAATGAGAGCAGTGACGTTTGCGTAGAGTTGTCAGTGCTAACAGACATGCAACGCTGCGTGAAATAAAAGCAGAAATGAAGTGAGACGTGCGACGAACGTACCCGTTAGGACAGTGGGGTGAAATTTGGCGTTAACGGCCAATGGCAGCGGATGACCGAAGCGAGTGCCTCTGCTAACAGCACGACATCGCCTGCAGTACCTCTCCCGGCTCGTGACCAAATCGGTTGGACCTCAGACTGGAAAACCGTGGCGTGGTCAGAAGAGCCCCGATTTCAGTTGGTAAGAGCCAGTGGTAGAGTGTGGCGCATACCCCACGAAACGAAGGACCCAAATTGTCAACAAGGCACATTGCAAGCTGGTGGTGGCTCCATAACAGTGTGGGCTGGGTCCTCTGGTCCAACTGAACTGATCGTTAATTGGAAATGGTTATGTTCGGCTACTTGGAGATCGCCTGTCGTCATTCATGGAATTCACGTTCCGAAACATGTCACCAGGCCACAACTGTTCGCGATCGGTTCGAAGAACATTCTGGATAATTCGACCGAATGATTTGGCCACACAAACCACCCGACGTGGATCTCATAGAACATCTATGGGACATAATCTACTGGTCAGCTGGTGCACATAATTCTCTAACGGCAACACATTCGAAATTGTGGATGGCTATAGGAGCAGAATGGTTAATATTTCTGTTGCTAATATTTCTTCCAAAGACGTGTTGAGTCCTTCCCACGTTGAGCTGCTTAAAGAAGTCGTAAGGTAGATTTAGAGGATGAGAAGTTTGGACGCTTGTCAGGGAGAAACCGTCTGGATCTCTCGTGGTCCAGTGGTTTTCGGGCGCAACCTGTTTCTGCCGTCGTCGCGGCTATTCTTATGTGCTGCTGACTGGTGCATTCTAGTGCACGTTTGCTGAGTTTGAGCAAGTGCCGCATTTCGCATTAGTGCTATCCACTTTCTGAGCACCTCACAATTTGAGGGATCTCCTTGAGTTGTCTGACTAATTGTATTATTTTGTGGTACTTCGACTTGTTCACTTCGCATTTGCAAGTTGCACAGATTACGAAAGCTTGTAACCTTCCCCGAGCAGTCTTCCACGCACATGACGTACCTCCCACAGTGTTAGCTGTACATTCATGATGCTCCTAGAGAGCTTTGTATTTAAATGTTTTGGTCAACTTTGTGCTCGTTGAGTTGCAGCAATTACTCAGTTAACATTACCAGACTTGATATAGTTGCAAAGTGGTGATATATTAGGTGTGTGGGAAAAGTGATGAGACTGATAACACTGCGAGCGATCTGGCTACGCTGTGTTGGCCTACTTGTGTAGACCTGTGTATTCAACCTTCCAGATGGTCAGTCGGAATTTCAGCACAGGACAGGTGTCACGTGATTTTTGAGAGCGTCGTCAGTGGAGTTGTGTTTTACGAAAATGGAACAGCGGAATTTAGAGCAATGTTATGCCATCAAGTTTTCCGCGAGTGCGACCTTTGAAAAGTTGGAACACGTCTATGGGGAACATTCTTTATCAAGAGCGCATGTTTTTCGCTGGCACTAAACATTCTTCGAGGGCCGAGAACGCCGGCCGTTGTGGCCGAGCGGTTCTAGGCGCTTCAGTCTGGAACCGCGCGACCGCTACGGTCGCAGGTTCGAATCCTGCCTCGGGCATGGATGTGTGTGCTGTCCTTAGGTTAGTTACGTTTAAGTAGTTCTAAGTTCTAGGGGACTGTTGACCTCAGATGTTCAGTCTCATAGTGCTCAGAGCCATTTGAACCAATGGCCGAGAACAAGCCAAAGATGAACCTCATTCAGCGAGACCTTCAACTTCAAAAACGCGTGCGTGCTCTTGAGATCAGACAGGGGTTTGTCAATGCAGATGATGGGTGGCCGGTCAAACTTGAACATTTTCACCGTAAATCAAATTTTGTCTGAAGATTGGCACGTGCGAAAGGTTTGTGCCCAGAGGATTTCGCATCATGACAACAACGCCCAATGTTGCACAGTCGCTTCCATCACGAAATTTTTTGTCTCAAAAGCCGTTCATGTTGTTCGACAGACCCTCCCCCCGCCACCAAAACCACCACCATATTCAACTGATCTGAGTCCTTTAACATTTTCTTTTACCGAAACTGGAAAATGCATTAAAAGGACGTCATTTTGGGACTCTGGAAAACATTCAAAAGAAAGTGACCGTCATTTTAAAGGCCCTAACAACTGAAGCCTTTCAGTGCTACTACCAGACTAAAAACAACGACTCCATCGGTGTATAGATGCCAAAGACAACTACAGTGAAGTGGACAAAATTGTTGTTTGAAACAAATAAAAACCTTGCTACATAAAAATTAAGTTTCATCACTTTTCTCACATACCTCGTACGCCGAGATTTTGAGTAAATAAATGACTTATTATATTCAGACTTCATTTGAATTACAGAGCCTAACTGTCGTCCTGTAACTGACGCTGATAAGTCGAATCTCTAAAAAAAATATAGCTCCTGCACTCCTAATTTTTTTTATCACTGCGGCGGAGTTTCTTTGCAAAGCTGGTGCCAGCCCTTCTGTTTAAATATTAAATATGAGAGTATTTTGATTTGTGATTATCGCTTATGAATTTACTAGCGTTGCGCTGAGCACGTCTTAGATGTGCTAAAGGAATGTGCGAGAAAGTAGAAAGGAAAGGCAGGCAGCGCATTTATATTTCAATATTCTTTTTAATGTGCTGGGAAAGTTAGCTTACAAATGTCCTTCCCAAAAAAAATTATGCATGAGTCCAGAACTCCCTATCAAAAATGACCGACAAAGTATAGTCAAATCGAAAGACTACACTACATCAAGTACCTACGCGAGATCCTTGAACCTACTGAGGTAGAGAAAATAGCACGCAGAATTCGCCTACAGAACGTCAAGAAGGCCTACAGGATAACTCACGACATTAACAAATGTTTCTCCACAAATGAGGAAATCAGATACTAGAACTGAGTAATCAGACTAGAAGCCTTATATGCCAGCGGAATTCTCACACTTCACATGAAAGGTGAATTGGAAAATGGCATGGAAGAGGAACAAAAAAATTATCAAAACGATTCACGGTCCAAACTGAATGGAAGATGGCTACAGACTAAAATCCCAGAAAACAATAGAGAAATGGATCATACAATGCAGACTTCCATGGCCAGTGTTTCCATTCTTGGTGACATTTGTTTTATGGGCATTAGGCCTTGGTCCAAGGCATGTTTCTGTGCCTACCGTTTCATCTTCTAATGTTGCAGACATCATCAGAGTTGCAAATACTCAAACAGAACTTTCGAATTTTGTTGTTTCGCTGGTGTCAGTGCATGATCTGCTACTACCGATTTATCTGGGTTTCCCAGACGACGATTGCTCTTGTGTTTCTTAAGCCTCTGACGATGTCTACAGCTTTAGAAGACGAAACGTCTGGCACAGAAATATACCCAGGACCAAGAGCCAATTCCAACTGAACAAAAATGACCATTAGAAAAGTTAAACCAAACTAATGGCAGACACCCAAAAAAAGAAGATTAAAATATCATGGACACATCCACAGACTCCTACTAATAAGATACAGAATACTCACAAAATTTTAACACACATGGAATGGGTGCAAACTGTGTCCTGAAATGAAATAAAGACCTAGAACGAGCCCAGGTAAATTCATCAGAAGTCTTAAAGTCATACAAATAAAATAACTGTCGGATGGGAAGTGGAGTCGGAGAATGAAGCTATGAAAAAAACAGGAGCTAAATGAAGTGGGAAAAGAAACAGAAACCACAGAGAAAAAAATTAGAGTTACAGGGAATTTTCTCTGGTATTTCGGTTGATATTGCAATTTCGTTTTTGCAATGTGTAACTGGAATGATTCCAAACACATACTGGTTATCACATCTTTTATGCGGCACCCAGTGTCGACTGAAAGTGGCGGTTTGTTGTCCGTTACAAAGAAAAGATTTTTAAAGCGGAATTTTACGCGCCCATTCGAGAGAGCGGTCACAGATTCGTGCAGTATTTGTTTTAGAGATATGTACCAACAGTAGCAGTAGAAAATGAAGAATTGTCAATAGTCCAACTGCGAGTGGCTAGTACTACTGAGTGGGGGAAGTATTCTCCTCAGGCCAGAAGATCAAGCGAGTTATTGCTGCAGTATCACTTATTGATGGGTTTCAGTCCTCCTCTTTGTACGTATTCAAAACGCTGTAAAAATCCAGAGCTCAGAATGACGTCAAATTTGAACAGACTGTTATCGAAGATGAGGGAAACGTCTCTAACAACCCTACCACAACAAAGGTCAAAATTTAATAATGATTGTGGTGTTGCTCACGCTGCTAAATACTGCATTTTCGGGCAACAACAAATTTATTATGTGGCAGGTTGAAAGGTGGCTACACTGAGCCACAGCGCCAGAGATCGCGCTAGAGAGTATTGTTCCGCCGCCTCCACTGGCAGTGATTATTGAGATGTCGTAGTGGGCAGTGCTTGTCGAGGACTCGTAGTAGTCAGTGTGTGTTGAGATGTGCTAGTGGGCAAGGCTTGTCGAGATGTTGTAGTAAGGAGTGCTTGTTCCATGTTTTATGCAGTTGTTTGATGGGCTAGACAGCAGATGGTTCGAATGGCAATATTGTAGTGATCAGAGTGCTTTTCGTCAATATATGAAGGTAAAATATTCCGTGTTTTTTTTCATTATTTCCGTGTTTTAAATAATGCGTCATTACAGGTTCAGTCAACAAAGCATCTGGCTTGTGTTCTTGGATTAGAGTGTAATTCTGGTTTTCTTGCGTAATTATGGTATTTCTATTTTCTTTAATTAATTCAGTATAAATGATATTTAAAATTTCTTGTGTTATTGAAGAAGAACCGTGCCAGATGCGTACGTTGAGTCATACTTCCACACACAGAAAAGTTACACTTGTACTTTGGTTTCGTAGGTTTTATAGTTGCTGGGGACTTAATTAATTAATTGTGTTAGTGAAAAATTCCATTTCATTCTTTGTTGTTGTTCTATGCAGTCAGATAGCATAATAATACTAGTCAGGGCCAACCGTTTACGAGACTTCGTAATCGAACAGACAGCTACTAAATCAAAAAATAAAATTATTTGCATTTATTTTAATTAAGCCCCCATGCACGTGGCGACCGCTGCTTCGGATCGTCCCTTGGAATCTGCTGATTGTAAAAATAGTAGACAGTAGTATTGTTGTAGCAATTTGTAGTTTAGCAATTGTAGTCTATTTTGCATGTGTAGATTTGGTAATTGTCATTCTTCTAATGGTATTTTATTTTGCAAAATTTAATTTTGTTATCTTGTATACGGGTTTGACAATTTTGTGCAGTTAGGAAGATTTCAATTGTTCGTTAATCGTGTTTGAGGGAAACATTTCGTGTGAATGGTATTGTTGGAGATAAAGTGTCATTGTGTGTAATTTTCATACAGTGACGAGTTTTGTATATTTTGTAAATGATTACGCGATCAATGAAAAAGGCAAAAATGATGGATAGTCAGAATGACGAAATTGTTGACATGGCGAACTCGCCAACACAGGACAACAGTATTGTGAATAATGAAGTGGAAAACAATTTAATAAGTCGGGAAAATAGTCCGGAACCATTTCAAAATTTTTCTCAATCAGGAAATTCACAGAATACGAGATTAACGATAGAAGATTCTGAAATGGTATCGAACACAGATAGCTTTACAGCTATGACGAAGGAAACTGGTTTCGCGGGAAATGTTAGGAGCGAAAGGAGTTTCGAATCAGTTACTATGGAGCAGTTGATGAGTGCTATATTAAAAATGGAAACACGGTTTGGATCTGAATTAAAAACACGGTTAGACTCACAGGGATCACAAATAGGAACAATTAAAACAGAGATGGGAACTTTGGCAACACAGTTAGACTTACAAAGGGGAACAATGGAGCAGTTAGGATCTGAATTAAAAACAGAGATAGGAACAATTAAAAATGATATGGGAACAATGGAAACACGGTTTGACTCACTGGGATCACAGTTAGGATCTGAATTAAAAACAATGGAAACACGGTTAGATTCGCGAATAGGGACATGTTTCAAAAACATGAAGGATGAATTAAAGAAAGAAATTAGAGAGGAAGTACAACCGATTTTGAACTCTCACAATAATAGATTAATTACAGTAGAGATTAGACAAAGGGAACAGGATAGAGAACAGGAGGAAAGAGATCGCGTGATAGTACAAAATTTTTCAGAGTTAAATTTACAACGTGTACACTATAAGGAAGAAATATTTGAGAAAATCGAGGAATCCGTACCAAATGACAGATTAAATAACCTAACACAACAATATGAACAGTTAACTACCAAATGTGTTAATACTGAAACCCGAGTCGCGACACTTACGGAAGACGTAAATAAACAGAAAGAAAAAATAGGTGACTTACCGGAAAGAGTTGAGGAGATTTCAGATAAATTGACAAATCTTAGTTTACATGGGGACAGAGATTCGGATGATACAGCTCCATTGCCATTTGCGGAAACTGAAGAGTACCAGAACATAAATAAACATGTTGAAAATCAGGGAAGATTTAATGAACGCGTTAAAAGGGAAGTTGAGGCATTACGGAAGCAAGTCAAACAAATTGAAGGCGAAATCGTAGGAAAAGACAGCAAAAGAAATTTAGGATCACGGATACCAGATGGGTTTGAAGAAAATCATTTGTTTCATTTACGGGATGCAACACGAGAGCGCCAGGCGCGCGAACTTGACAACAATCGACATTGGGACTGGGACAGACGCGGTAGGTCTTTGTCGCCACGAGGCGAAAACTTTGACTATAAACACTTTTTGACTCTTCGGAAATTTAAGATCTTTCGTAATTCTAAGAATGAGATACATCCATGTTCATGGTTATATAAATTTACGTACGCACTTCCGCCAAATTTGCCACTAAATCACAAACTGAAATTTATGCGCAGCTATTAAAGTCCTCAGGGGATTCACTACACTAAGTGAATATGTGCTGTAGCGTTCACAGGGCCCCGAGCTGTAGTGGTGCTATTTCCCTTTTAGTTTTCTGCACCGCTGCCTACTCTTATACTATTCTTTGCATCTATAAAAACAACTCTTCTACTATCCATCTATCTAGACAGTAGGTAAACAATAACCGAATTTGACTGTTTTACCCGAAAGTGACTTTGGAAATTACCGTTTGGACTTACTATATTTTCTGCAGCATTCATTCGTAGTTTAAACGAAATTTTACCTGTTTATCTTCGTGACATATGTTGACGACATTCTTATTGCTAAACGTTCTTGGAGTGAGCATAACAAAATTTTGGATTCATTATTACGTATTTTTGCAAGAGTTGGCATTACAGAGAACTTGGAAAAATCTGAATTTGGTCGTTCTCAGGTGAAATTTCTCGGTCATATTATTTCTACAGACGCTATTCTTCCTGATCCAGAGAAGCTAGACGCAATTCGTAATTATGCTGTTCCTTCCACAAAACGTGATGTTCGTAGTTTCCTTGGTGTCTGTAATTTTCTTAGACGCTTGTTAGATTGGATGATTTGGCCACACCTTGTTTACACATTTTAGTTATGCGCACTTTGGTCCCAGAAAATGCTTTCATAAATTACGAGAAAATTGCTACTTCAGTAATATGGAAAAACGTATTCGTTCTGTTCTTGCCAAATGCAAATTATGTCAAAAGGCTAAGCCTCCAACGATTTCTCACAGAGCACCGTTGTTTCCTATCATTCCAGCGAAATTAAAGGAGATGGCTGCAGTCGATTTGTTCGGTCCAGTGGTTCGTTCTACTAATGGTTTTGCGTACATTTTCGTAGCAGTGGAATTAACATCAAAATATGTGTGTTTTACACCTTTACGCAAGGCAACAGCTCGTTCAGTATCTAATGCTTTCATCAAACATTTTCTTAAAGAAGTTGGTCATGTTGATAAGGTTATATCAGATAATGGATCACAGTTTCGCTCTAAAATTTGGCTTCGTACTCTACGGCGTCGTAAGATTAAACCAATTTTTATTTCACTTTTTCACCCTCAATCTAACGCTTCAGAGAGATGGATGAAGGAAATCAATAAATTGTGTCGTCTTTATTGACATCAGAATCACAGAACTTGGGATCAGTATCTTCATATTTTTCAAAACATTCTGAATGAACTTCCTAATGACTCAACTTCTTTACCGCCTCTATTGATATTAAAAAATAAAGTACCAACAAATCGCATTTCTGAAATCGTTCCTTTTCCGCCTTCACGGAAACTGCGGCATTCTGAAGTTGTCAACCTGGCTCTACGAAATATTGCATCTGCGGCTGCTAGAAGAGAGAAATCAGCTAAACGTCCTGGTCCTTTAAAAATGTTGTCAGTTGGTCAAAAGGTGTTAATTAAGTCTCATCGTTTGTCTCATAAAGGAAAAGGCTTATGTCGCAAATTTTTTCTGCTTTATAACGGTCCATATAGAATTCGCAAAATTATTCATGATAACACTGTTGAAGTAGAAACTCTTAAATCTCGGCGTTCTAAAGGAATACATCATATATCGAACGTTAAAATTTTTGTGGAATGACATACTTTTGAGAAACGAACAGCTATACGTAAACATGCAGAGAGTACAAGGATACCGCGCTGTGTTTTGGCGGCGGCACAGACTCAAAGCAACAGTGAAGTCTGCGCGGCGCACAAGGCTGTCGACCGCAAACAATTACTTCCTACGTCACGCGCCTACAGCTGATCGAGCGCTCAGTGCGAATGCACTGACAGACGTAAACAAATACACAGTCTAATTTCTCCGACTAAATTCTGTATAAAGCTATGGTGACTTTATAAATTATGTTATTAACGTTCAGTATTTTTCAGGATACGGTAGTGTAAAATATTTAAGACCTTCAGGTAAATTCTGTGCGTGTCCGACGTTAAGACGACTTGCTATCGAGAAAATTTCAGGAAGAATGTAATTTCGAAGAAAAAAGTAATAAACTAAAAAAGTAACTGTTAATTGAGTTTATTTTTCAGGTAACATATTTCCACTTAGGTACGTACTTTAGACGTAATTTGCTGCTTGCGATTACGTGACTGATACTTTGTGCTAAATTTCATGTTCTATGAATTTACCTGTGAAGCGACGTGCTTGCGTACATTAACTGATTTTGACAATGTTTTATTAATGAACAGTGTTATTACTTGCGTATATTATGCATCGCTTGGCTGCTATGCTTTTTCACTGATGTCATATTTTTTTATTATGTGCCTGCTGTGCTTATTTATTTAAGTTATAATTGTCACCTGATTAATTGTGCTGACTGTGGCTATGTATGTAGGTTATACTTTGTGATTTATCTGCTTGCGCCTTCATGTTTACTTATTAAGATTACATATGAACATTTATTTGCTTATGCTGATATGATGCTAATGATCTGTTTATTGTGTAAGGTATATATTTGCTGCTTTGCGTATGGATTGCATATTTACAGATTTTTGTTTTGTTGTCATAAGTACTCTTTAATTTCGTATATAGAAATGCTGATGTACAGTGTACAAACATGGAGATTAGGTTACACTATGGTATTAATTATAGATTGTTTGCTTGGCAGAGCCTCGTTGTAGGAATTGTGCTGCATCCACTTATTGACATTCTGTTCTCTACTGGTATATTTACTCGCTATTGCATGTTTTGCTTACGCTCAGTGCCTGATATTTTTAAGATAAGAAAATGAACTGCTATAATGCTACGAACGACATTATTACAAGAAACTTCATAGAAGTCACATGAGATGGAGTTTTTATGGAAGCTGTATAAATTTATGCTAATAGGAAGGAAGCTAACGACATGACATACCAACACTAGGTTAGACCATTGACAGTTATTACACTGCATTTTTCGTGAGTAATTGAAATAGGAAGTGACACTTGACACAAGAAATACTCCACATGTTTGCTTCTGTTTGCCATAATTCTTGAAGTGGTGTACACACTGTGAAATATTATGATCATTAACACTTCGTAATCGTACTTACTTACTGAAAGTTATTCAAACTAAAGGCTGTTAGAGGTCATGTATGCATTTCTTTTATTTAATGATGGACAAGGAACCAAAATGTATCTTATAATTTATAATGAGTAGAAAATTTGGGTCAGATGGATTACACAGAGGTTGTGTGTGGACACTGTGTCTTCGGATTGTATGGGATGCTGAATTGAAGTTTGCACTAGGATTTTGTCTGTACTTGTTCGAGGAGACTGACTAGAGAAAAGAGTTGTTATGGAAGTGAAATGATATTGGTGCTGAGGTTTATATATATCGACGCATTGAAGAGGTATGATTGAGGTATTGAGATTATGTGAAGTTGATGATTATTGGAGTTTTCGTGGACAAGAGGTAAGGTAAATGATATTGATGATCGACGTATTGAAGAGGTATTATTGAAGTATTGAGATTATGTGATGCTGATGATTATTGGAGTTTTGGTGGATAAGAGGTGAAGTAAGTGAGGAGCATATTTTTTTTTTCGTTGGTCTATATGGAACAAGGAGGATAAAGATGGCAGACTAGAACACTAAAGTAGCAGGAAGATTGTCTACACACACACTTTGTTAAATCACTAAGCAGTATATACTTTTTTTTGGAGAGAGGAAGTAATTGCATATCTTGGCTCACTGACAGTTGTTCAGCAACCGTACAATTTGATCTGGCTTGGCAAACATTGGTCTTGACATGATGACTATGACGCTGACTAACTATTATTGACTGTTATACATTGCTGCCACTACTACTTGATACACATGATGAACATAAAATTTTGACAGAATTGCATTTACACAGTTAACACTATTCAATTACACAGTAGCACTAATGTGGATGAAAGATGAGTGAGTGTGTTTTGTGTGTTTTCCTTTTATAATCCCAGAGAAATGATCCCAACCTATCTCCTAAATATTATTTTACTTGTTTGTTGTGGCTTGCATTGACACCCATAAATACACTCCCGGAAATTGAAATAAGAACACCATGAATTCATTGTCCCAGGAAGGGGAAACTTTATTGACACATTCCTGGGGTCAGATACATCACATGATCACACTGACAGAACCACAGGCACATAGACACAGGCAACAGAGCATGCACAATGTCGGCAATAGTACAGTGTATATCCACCTTTCGCAGCAATGCAGGCTGCTATTCTCCCATGGAGACGGTCGTAGAGATGCTGGATGTAGTCCTGTGGAACGGCTTGCCATGCCATTTCCACCTGGCGCCTCAGTTGGACCAGCGATCGTGCTGGACGTGCAGACCGCGTGAGACGACGCTTCATCCAGTCCCAAACATGCTCAATGGGGGACAGATCCGGAGATCTTGCTGGCCAGGGTAGTTGACTTACACCTTCTAGAGCACGTTGGGTGGCACGGGATACATGCGGACGTGCATTGTCCTGTTGGAACAGCAAGTTCCCTTGCCGGTCTAGGAATGGTAGAACGATGGGTTCGATGACGGTTTGGATGTACCGTGCACTATTCAGTGTCCCCTCGGCGATCACCAGTGGTGTACGGCCAGTGTAGGAGATCGCTCCCCACACCATGATGCCGGGTGTTGGCCCTGTGTGCCTCGGTCGTATGTAGTCCTGATTGTGGCGCTCACCTGCACGGCGCCAAACACGCATACGACCATCATTGGCACCAAGGCAGAAGCGACTCTCATCGCTGAAGACGACACGTCTCCATTCGTCCCTCCATTCACGCCTGTCGCGACACCACTGGAGGCGGGCTGCACGATGTTGGGGCGTGAGCGGAAGACGGCCTAACGGTGTGCGGGACCGTAGCCCAGCTTCATGGAGACGGTTGCGAATGGTCCTCGCCGATACCCCAGGAGCAACAGTGTCCCTAATTTGCTGGGAAGTGGCGGTGCGGTCCCCTACGGCACTGCGTAGGATCCTACGGTCTTGGCGTGCATCCGTGCGTCGCTGCGGTCCGGTCCCAGGTCGACGGGCACGTGCACCTTCCGACGACCACTGGCGACAACATCGATGTACTGTGGAGACCTCACGCCCCACGTGTTGAGCAATTCGGCGGTACGTCCACCCGGCCTCCCGCATGCCCACTATACGCCCTCGCTCAACGTCCGTCAACTGCACATACGGTTCACGTCCACGCTGTCGCGGCATGCTACCAGTGTTAAAGACTGTGATGGAGCTCCGTATGCCACGGCAAACTGGCTGACACTGACGGCGGCGGTGCACAAATGCTGCGCAGCTAGCGCCATTCGACGGCCAACACCGCGGTTTCTGGTGTGTCCGCTGTGCCGTGCGTGTGATCATTGCTTGTACAGCCCTCGCGCAGTGTCCGGAGCAAGTATGGTGGGTCTGACACACCGGTGTCAATGTGTTCTTTTTTCCATTTCCAGGAGTGTATTATAGGTTTACTGTTATTGTGTACTGTAATAGTTAATATGACAACTACCTGATATCATTTGTGCATTTATTATGATTTGTATGTTTAGTGTAAGAGCATTGATAATAATTTTGTTAATTGTGTGTGCACTCAAACTATTGTTCATGACTGAACTGTCTCATTAGTGATAGTGAATATTATGGACTGTTACTTGCACTTTTTCTACGTGATTGGTGCCACTAGGACATGTTTAATTTCTGCTGATGAACAGTGTGATTAGTGAAAGTGAATATTATGGACTGCGGTCAGCACCTGCTCAACATTACTGGGTGCCACTGATGGTTTGTTTCTGCTGAAAAGATGTCACCTGTTGATATCTGCACCTGTTCAACATTGCTGGGTGCCACTGATGGACTGCTTCTATTGAAATAATGTTACTTGTTCGTATTTGCACCTGTTGACCATTGCTGGGTGCTACTGCTGGAACTATCAACTACTTGTTTTTTTTCTAAATCGAAAGCGTTTATGTGAATATTTGTATAAACTGATTTTTTGTGTATTACTATTTGTGAAAGTTATGAGACTCTTACCTGCACATATTCGTCATTGCTGACGCTATTGATTGGACTGTTTAACCACATAATACTTGTGTAAACTATTATGTAAAGTCAAATGTATGAAAGAATTTGTATAGCTTACTGCATTCGATATATTAGCTTATTGAAAGGTCAGTGCAAAGCCAAAATTTTATCTAGTTATGTGATATTTATGTATTAATTTTATCTTTTGATTTTTGTCTGTATTTTTTTGGACGAATTTGGTGGTATTTTCACCACCAATGCTGGCAAAAATACCATCAAATTCTAGCCCGTGGAGGAAGGGCATATGAAAGGTGGCTACACTGAGCCACAGCGCCAGAGATCGCGCTAGAGAGTATTGTTCCGCCGCCTCCACTGGCAGTGATTATTGAGATGTCGTAGTGGGCAGTGCTTGTCGAGGACTCGTAGTAGTCAGTGTGTGTTGAGATGTGCTAGTGGGCAAGGCTTGTCGAGATGTTGTAGTAAGGAGTGCTTGTTCCATGTTTTATGCAGTTGTTTGATGGGCTAGACAGCAGATGGTTCGAATGGAAATATTGTAGTGATCAGAGTGCTTTTCGTCAATATATGAAGGTAAAATATTCCGTGTTTTTTTTCATTATTTCCATTTTTAAATAATGCGTCATTACAGGTTCAGTCAACAAAGCATCTGGCTTGTGTTCTTGGATTAGAGTGTAATTCTGGTTTTCTTGCGTAATTATGGTATTTCTATTTTCTTTGGGTTCAAAATGGTTCAAATGGCTCTGAGCACTATGGGACTCAACATCTTAGGTCATAAGTCCCCTAGAACTTAGAACTACTTAAACCTAACTAACCTAAGGACATCACACACACCCATGCCCGAGGCAGGATTCGAACCTGCGACCGTAGCAGTCCCGCGGTTCCGGACTGCAGCGCCAGAACCGCTAGACCACCGCGGCCGGCTCTATTTTCTTTAATTAATTCAGTATAAATGATATTTAAAATTTCTTGTGTTACTGAAGAAGAACCGTGCCAGATGCGTACGTTGAGTCATACTTCCACACACAGAACAGTTACACTTGTACTTTGGTTTCGTAGGTTTTATAGTTGCTGGGGACTTAATTAATTAATTGTGTTAATGAAAAATTCCATTTCATTCTTTGTTGTTGTTCTATGCAGTCAGATAGCGTAATAATACTAGTCAGGGCCAACCGTTTACGAGACTTCGTAATCGGACAGACAGCTACTAAAGCAAAAAAATTAAAATTATTTGCATTCTATTTTAATTAAGCCCCCATGCACGGTGTCATTAGAGCACAGTTAATAAAGCCATTTCATGTAATAATAAATAAACTAGGCATTCATCTTTTCGTGTTTCCCACGCTGGTCTCGTTGTAAAATCATGGCTCAATCGTCGAGAATCTAGGTAGTGATGATTCCAAGCTCGGTTGCAAAGAGGCCTAGGTTTTATTTTGCTATATTCAAAAGTTTTGTAGATGCGCTTCACAAACCATTCTTGAAGATTACACTTTTGCAGGACAATGGTGATGTAAAAAAGTAATCAGCACTCCGAATTTAAGTTACATTTCTTTTTTATTACTTTTGCTGCAATATCACGTAACACACAAAACATCACTTCACAATACAAAACATACTTGAAAACATCTTCCTCACTGTTAACGTTCACATTTTATAAGCTGACTACAATATGCGTCTTTCCAACATGACTTCAAGGCATGACTTTCTCAAGGTCCGACTCTCTAACTCTAATAATCGCTTACGCGCCCAAAAATCAGAGTTATAAGTACGTCAAAGATCATAGTGACAAAAGAAAGAATACACATAAGAATAATATCATTGCAATACAAACATATCGATGTATCAAAGTACCTTTACATTAATGAAATAAAATCTGAATGTTGTCTCAGGAATATGTCAACTACTTTACAGAAACACAGTAGAATATTGCTGGTATCGAGAGGTTCAGGTGAGCTGCCATAATTGTTACGTAATTCAAGTACCATTACACGTCACAGAAAAAAATTTCCACTAGCTGGCGCTGTAAGCTGAAAAATGTGCAAAATACGCAAAATATGAGATGCGAGGCACACAGCTATCCACCAGTTTGCGTCTGAGTCACTCGACATGACTGTCTCAATGCGGGATCGCACGTTGCTTGTGGAGCTCTTTAACACAAGAACGATGACTGTGAACCAATAGCTGCCAAGGGTCTGGAGAAAATGAATACTGTTGTAACCACGACAGGAACGGTAGCGAAGTTACTGAGGATGAAGCGCGGCGGTACCAAATGGGAGCGGCCCACAAACAAACAAACAAACGAATGGGAAAGGACAGACACGAACAACGATGGACGACCGAGCAAGACCTTATGAACAACAACATGCAACAAGCAATGGGATCACAAGCAACAACCTCAACCTCACGAATCCACAATGTCCACTCGTACACGGAAACGAAGTAAAGTAAACATGCTGTCTGTAGGCGAGATGTCGATAGACTCATGCGAATATCAGAGTGCCTCACTGAGCTTCTTTTTTATCTTCTTTATTGTGATTGCATCTCCCTGCCCCATATGGGCAGAGGAGGGCTGTCAGAGGCACAATCCGCCGCTCTTCAGCCGAGTGACATGGCAACTAATACAAGAAGAAAATTATAGCCTACATATAAAGGCGATAAAAAGGGGGACATAAAAACGGAGAAAGGAGAGATAATGGAGGTAAAAATACACTGACATGGAGACGTTCATGGGGGAACAATTAAAAAAGTCGACATAAAGTTAAAAAAAACACAGTTGGCGATTCGTAGAGCACAAAAAGGACACTGAAGTCACATGCACAGGTTGAAAGTTGGCCACAATATTAAAAACACTCCAGAATAAGACACTTTAAAACGGCGTGAAGAGATGAACCACACACGACGAAGAATAAAACTGTCAGGAGGGACCTGCTGAGGGAGAGGCCAGAGAGGATGGAAAAGGAGGGGAGAGCAAGGTGCAGCAGGAGAGACGGCGAAAAGAGTAGGGGCGGCACGGAGTGCACCAAGAGGCAGTAGAAAGGGGGGATGGGAGATAAAGAGGGAAGACAAGGCAGGAGGAAATGCAGAGACATTGAACAGGAGCAGAGGAGAGAGAGAGGGCGTAGGAGGGGGAAAGCCGTTCAGGAGAAGGGAAGGTGAGGAGAGGGAGCCCTGAGGATGAGGTAGGAGGAATGTGGGGTTAGAGTTGGTAGGAAAGGCAGACTTGGAGGGTGTAGCTCATTATCCGGGAGGCGTAGATGCTGGAAGTTGCGTTGGGAAAGGAGGAAGAAGGTGTGGAGATGGAGAGAAGTTGGGACAGAATGGTAAAGGCGCGGCAACGGGCTGAGAAGAAGGGAGACACCAGGAGGTGAGGGGGATATAGGTGGCGGACAATATAAAGGGTGTGGATGTGTTCAAGGAAAACGAGAAGCTGGGGGACTCGCTGAGCGAGAGGCAGGCGCTTAAATACAGGACAGAGTACATCACTATTGGCTGCTGGGACCACGTGCTCCACTGTGGCACCCTCACGTTATACGCAGACCAGGAACGCGTGCAGCCACAGCTTATGACGTGACGACTGCAGAGACCTCTAGTAGTAATCGAGGTTCATGACATCTGATGCGGATTCGAAACCCACGGCACTCGGTACCAGGATTACGAACTTCGAAAAAGACGGTTTCTTTTGAAGTGCAGTGTGGCAGACGGAGGAAAACAATAGATCTAGCGTCAGCAGAAGAAGTGGCCACAGCTGTGCAGCTGGGTGTGCAGACATGCAGTGCACGGGGAATTCCCGAGCACTGGACATGCCTTCGAGTACGATGCATAAAATTCTACGAAATATCCTGCACTGCCATCCATACATAATTACCCATGTTCGTCCATGCTGACCATTCAGTAAGCAAATGTTTGCTTGCATGGAAGTGGACACACGAAGTCAATTTCCATCTCCAAAGTCACGTCAATTTAGAATTGCAGAATATGGGCAACGGAAAACCCGATTGCACATCAACCGGTACTGCTACATTATGCTAAGATGGTGCTGTGTGTTGGCGGTGTCGTTTATCGTAGGGCCATATTTTTCGAGGAGATGGGTCCTGTATATTCTGTAAGCTGTATCGTCACTGGTAAACCCTATGAGAGTCTCTTGCGCATCAACGTCAGTCCCATCCTTGAACAGCACGGATAGGATCGTTTTTATGCGATAAGGTGCTCCTCCGCACGTTGCACAACCAGTGAAGCAGCTGCTGCAGAGTCAGTTTTGAAATACAAAAATTAGCCTAAGTCATTTTCCTACAGCCTTCCCATCCAGATCAAGTGATCTTAACCCGTGTGTCTTCTGGCTGTGAGGTTACACAGTACTCGCTGAAAAGTGCTATTTGCCGGAGGAAAATGCACGACGCGAGTTACAAGCGTTACACAAATCATCATATTGTGATTCGGTGTGATACGGGCAAACGTAGTACAGTGATCGTCAGTTGAATACGAGTATTTAGCTGTCGGCCTATCTGTGGCTTGTGATTGCTGTGTGCAGTCTGTTACGAAGTGACACGTAATTTCAACTCGATCAAATGGCTCTGAGCACTATGGGACTTAACATCTGAGGTCATCAGTCCGCTAGAACGTAGAACTACTTAAACCTAAATAACCTAAGGACATCACATACATCCATGCCCGAGGCAGGATTCGAACCTGTGACCGTAGCGGTCGCGCGGTTCCAGGCTGAAGCGCCTAGAACCGCTCGGCCACAGCGGCCGGCGACACGTAAGTACTAGGAACGTTAAATGTATCCGTAGCTGTTAGTAAAGGTGTGTATGGTGCGGTTTTTAATTACCTGTTCCTGTAGTTTGTAGTCTGGACAGGTACACCAACAAAGAGCTCGTGACCATGCATTACGTGTACGGTTTGGCGGATGGAAATGCATTGGAGACGCGTCGGTTGTACCAGGAACGTTACCCATTGCGGAGATTACCAGACCGAAAAACATCTGAAGGAATTCATCGCTGCGTCTGTGGATACAGGACTTCCACGCGTACACCAGGTGGCGGTGGTCGGCCAAGACTAAGACGAACCCAGTGCTGTGGAATAAAGTCCTGGAATCGGCACAAGACGGTTAGGCTTCCAAAGGAACCTTCTCGACCTGATGGTTTGGAGACGTTTAAGGGAAAACGCGCTGTTTCCATACCATCTGCAGCGTGTACAGACCTTTTCTCCTGAGGGTCGTCCTCCATGTGTAACGATCTGCCAGTGGTTCGTGTAGCAATGTGTTATGACGCCCAACTTATTCCACAGATGAAGCGATATTCAGATGGATTGGAATCCAAAACTTGCATAACCAGCACGTGTGGGTGCACGCAAATACCATCATCTCAACAACAGAAGTTTTCCATTAACGTCTGGGCAACCATTGTTGGCGGTTACTTATTGGGAGACTTGCTGTAAATAACTACACAGATTTTTTGCGTACTGCATTGCCGGAGTATTTAGAAGGCATGCCACAGGCATTCTATCCACAGCTGTATTTCTTGCTCACTGGTGCTCCCGCAGATTTCGATCTCGAGTACTGGATAGGTAGAGGTGGACCAATTGCTTGGCGACCCCGTTCGCCAGACGTATGCCCCTGGACTTTCACCAGTGAGGACACGTAAAGTCGTGTATTCGACTGGTGTTGTGGATGAACCTACTCTCCACGTGGTGTTGTGGAAACCTTTCAGACAGTACGGACCACACTATGCAGTTTTGATCGTGTGTGAAATTCAACGAGGCGTAGAACAGGGCCTGTATTTAGGCAGGAGGAGGTCGCTTTGAACATTTTCTCTAATACGTAACCGGAGTCTACGAACTGGCGTTACAGACGTACAGCACAGTTTGTAAGAACTGCAGATCGAATAAATCTGTAATGATGGACATCAGGAATCGTGTCGGCATAGCCTTTTTTCTTCTAGTTATATGAGGAATCGATTCCTGAAGTTTTACCGTCGAGTTTTGAAACACACTGTATAATCTGGGTAAACCAAGACACCACCGACATACTTTCAGACATGTTTCAGCGGTATCGTCTGAATATTTTGTCATTAAAACCCCGTCTCTACCGACTCGTTACAGACTAATAATTTAATTACGATTTATTTGGTTTGTTAGCGCAGTCACGCTTGTCTTGTTAGTACGTTTGAAGAAACTGAAGCGTGTTATTTGGGTCACCATAAGAATCGACAAACGGCAATGGAGATGTTGGAGACATACCTTATCTTTAAGACACTGTGCCTTTACATCAGAGGAGCTTTAAATCAGCAGAAATAAAGAAAGCTACGTGTCTTTTAAACAGAGCAACCATTCCACGCGCTGCAAGCACGAGTTCAGTGAACTGTAATGTGTCAACCGTTTGGACATCGTATGTTACCTATGGAGGTGTAATGAAACACCATAAATCGAAGGCAAACGAACTTCGAAGTACCTTCTACATGTCAAAATCTTCGCCGGAAGTCAGGTCGTGCAAGCAACCTGCGTAATTGGAAGAAAACTCAAGGTTAAGATTTCCAAAGTCGAGTGACGTAATAATGTCAGGTGTTTCTCGGCCAGGTCAGTGTGACTTCGGTGCCTATGAAAGTTCACACTGTCAGAGCAACGAGGAAAGTCAATTTTTGAAGTCTGGTGATCTCGTCGCAGAAACAAGGGCGATGATTTTTATTGAAGTTTGAGAGGACTCGACGCAGTGCGCGCGAGTGGAGAAGATAAAACATTAACCTTAAAAGGCATGTAGTACTCCCAGTTTGATTTCCTAAGATATATGAGGTCACATCTCATTTAAAGAACAAAATTATTATGAGAAACATTACTACACGGAATGGCGTATTCCGTCCTTTCACAGATGGTAAAGCCAGATCGTCAGCAACACCGCTTTCACATCGAGAGGCCACGTCAAATAACAGGGAATTAGCATTAATAATTTTGCAACTAACTTTAATAAGGGGATTACGGTTATGCTGGGTAGCAAATACATTAACTGCTCGAAATGGTAAAATGTACTAACCATAAAAACACGTACTCACCCTTCATACCCATTATCATAATCATCAATCTTTCAATATCGTTCACCGAGTAATGCATTTTACAAATGGTTCAAATGGCTCTGAGCACTATGGGACTCAACATCTGTGGTCATAAGTCCCCTAGAACTTAGAACTACTTAAACCTAACTACCCTAAGGACATCACACACATCCATGCCCGAGGCAGGATTCGAACCTGCGACCGTTAGCGATCGCGCGGTTCCGGACAGAGCGCCTAGAACCGCTAGACCACCGCGGCCGGCAATGCATTTTACATCTGATTTAACTATAATAAGGTAATCACTATGAGAATCGCTTTCGTTAAATGTAAAGTCTTCACAACAGAAAAGTAGCCGGTAATATGCAATAACCAAAGCGTACAAGGAAAGTATTGCAAGAACTGTCAGATACAGAAATCTTGTGATGCGGTTCTCATCAGTATGGGAACAGCTCACCACAGAGCCCTTGTGCCGCTCTTACATTGCCTTCAGTGGACGCATACACGAACTGCATATCCGCCAACACTTCATCAGTAAACATATCCACATAACTGTGTATCACTATTAAAGCACAACGAACACTGCTGGACAACGAGACCCTATACGGCACCGAGCAGAATGCACCCTTGAGGGCAACGAGGTAAGGAGGGCATTACGGTGGCCATCAGTAGGTACCGTGAGTGAATGTAAACAAGACACACTCTACATACCTTAGACTTTTGCGCTGTTGTGCGCTATTTTCATTGCTATACATATACAAAGATAACTGGGGCAAGGAACCAAACGTAATTGGTAATTTGCGTACCTTACAGACGTGGCATGTTACTGCAACAGCAAATGCGTTTTTAATGTATAAGTTCAATCGTCCCACATCTCTGAAGGCTGACTTTATGATTCACGGAACTCCTTGTGTGGTTGAATGAGCCAAGCAACGACGATTCTCAACTACAGGTCGTTCACACTGCATCCTCTCGAGCTTTCATAGCTTTATATGCAGTATATCCGTGTCCGTACACATTACCATTTGAGCTTAATATGATGAAATTTGTACAACAGATTCAATTCGTCCCCTTGCTTTGGATTTTCACAGCAACAAATTTCGTAAGTATGAAATATGAAAGACCCTTGACAAACGATTTGAGAAAATGAAGAAGCAGTACATTCCATAAAACAACGAAACACGTAGAGATTAAGGAAATTTTACAAGGAACTAAATCAGTGGCTTCCAACCTGGGGGTAACGCATGACGGCACTGACTCACATCCGCACTGACATTGCAGAATCCCAAGTAGGAGTCAAAAACCTGCGAAATATTGTCCTGGAAGCACCACCAAATCAAAGATGCAGACTCGCGGATTCAAGACATTGTGTTGCGGACTCTTCTGTGTTGCTGTACAGGAGCAGCTCTTCGACAATGAGTGGCAGCTTTGCGTCCCACTGTGTGCTAAGCGTAACGTTACTTCAACGTACGCTTTTATTGTCTCTCTCTCTCTCTCTCTCTCTCTCTCTCTCTCTCTCTTTCTTTCACGGACGCAAAAAGAGAGCTTCCACCGTGGTCAGGTCTTGTTTTTCCTATGTCACACAATACTCAGCACAATGTTGACATCCGTGTTCAACAAACGATGAACAAAGTGTAACAATCATATACTGACAGTTTTGAGATGTGCAAATAAATAAATGACATGAGCAGCACATATGTATGTATATACACGGTTCTGCAAAACTTAACAATGAACTAGGTAAAGTACGAGGGCTATTCGGAAAGTAAAGTCCGATGGGGTGCGAAATGCAAACCACAGTGAAAATCCTAAGATGCTTTGCGTAGATGCGTTCGACAGTGTCTCTAGTATGCCCATCGATCCCGTGACGTCGTTCTTTTCAGTTCTGAGCGTACAGTGAGCACGTAAAGATGCTTAGAACTATAGTGTCTCCTGCCAAGTATGAGGATCTGGTGTGAGATTTCGGAGATAAGACAACTGCCATACGTTTCCTTCAGCATGAGAATTCTCGCTCGCATTCTGAATAGGCAATGAAGACGCTCCTGCAGAGATTTCGATAGGAAGTGTTTGATTACCCATAGTAGAGCCCGTAATTGACTCTCCCTGAGTTTCATCTCTGCTCACGTGAACCGATAGCTATGAAGACAACGTTCTGGCACAGACAATGAGTTATAGACCACTGTAGAGAATTGGCAGGAAGCACAGGCGGCTTCCTTCTATAATGAGGGTATTGGAAAGTTGGTACAACGCTACGATAAATGTTTAAATCTGAGCGGCGACTATGTAGAGAAGTAGCTAACTGTTAGAAATACAACATTTTTGATTTTCACAGTGGTTTCGATAGTGCGACCGATCGGACCTTACTTTGCGGATAGGCCTCGAAACATACTATATTACGTACTCGGTCGTGCACACGTGGTTGAGGTCAGCGTGGCTATAACGCAAAATGGGGCTGACGTCGCAACACAAGGCAGTTGAATGAACGCGGAAAGACTGTGCGCCAACTAGCGAAAAGTTGCGGTGCACTGTGGAGATGATCTTCATTACAACATGGCACAGAGACATTTGTATGACTTTATAAGGGGAAGAATTGCCGAAAACTGAAGGAAGGATGAAGTGCGGCAAGTGTAGCCCAGGAGTTCGAAATTACTCGCAGCATTGTTTCACGCGCATGGGAGCGTTCCGAACCACAGGTACTACAGCCCGTAGGAGAGGAGTTGGTCGACCACAGTCAACTACAGCAGCAGATGAACCGATACGTTATGCAGCAGGCACGAAAGGATCCATGTCAAGCAGCAGGAGCAATTGGAACCACATTTAACAGGACTGGCGCCACGCTCACACTCCACAGTGGTAGCGCAACTGCGTGGAGTGGTCACCGTTGACCCTGCACATCAGAGGCGTCGTTTGCTATGGTGCCAAGAGCGTAGGGACTGGACCAACCAGGATTCGGTTCGCGTGCTCTTCTCCAGAGCAGATTCAGTCCTAGTAGTGACTCAGGACGCACCCTGGGTATGGCCAGAGGTTGGAACGCGTAATGCAGCCAGGAACATTGTCGAACATGATCGTTTCAATGGTCCATGAGTTATGGTGTGGGGAGGCATAATATTACATGGCCGCTTTTTTTAAATTTCTTTTTTAATTCATCATTCGTATGTCTGGTATGTTGCGCCCCGCCACGAATTCATTTTCTGCGCCAATTCTTCATCTCAATGTATATGCTTGACATTCTTAACGATGAGGGTGATATACAGGGTGTATCATAATTAATGGCGTAATCGCATACAGTTGAAATTAAACGATACCAGAAACAAAAAAGTCTCAGTAAACATACCTTGAGAGCTATGAGCAATTTTTCATCTTCGATACTGTGAAACAAATCTCTTCTTCTGCAAGTTCTTTGCTTTCCATATTTTGCGAAGTGGTTGTATGGACCAAATAATAAAAAAACGTCCAGCAAACATGTGCTCTAAAACGCATACCTTAAAAGTTAGGAGCACTTGATCATTAGAAGAGTTGTATTTCAAAGTAGCAAAGACGAACAAGTGTTCAAAATGGCTCTGAGCACTATGGGACTTAACATCTGGGGTCATCAGTCCCCTACAACTTTGAACTACTTAAACCTAACTAACCTAAGGACATCACACATATCCATGCCCGAGGCAGGATTCGAACCTGCGACCGTAGCAGTCGCGCGGTTCCAGACTGAAACGCCTAGAACCGCTCGGCCACACCGGAACAAGTGCTCATGGCTCTTAAGGAATACATTTTAGAGAACATGTTTACTGGATTTTTTCTTGTTTTTGTCCATACTACCAGTTCCCAAAATATGAAAAGCAAAGCACTTGCAGTAGAAGAGATTTGTTTCACAGTATCGAAGATGAAAAATTGCTCACAGCTCTTAAGGTATGCATCTTCGACCCTATGTTTAATGAGACATTTTTGCTTCTAGTATCGTGTACTTTCATCTGTATGCGTTTACGCCATTAATTATGATACATCCTGTATATTAATACGAAATTGTAAGTAAAAACCTCAAAAAGACAATATCGGTATAGTACAGCATTTATTTTAATTACTGGTTTAGCAAAATATGTCGCCACCTTCGGTTATCAAATTAAAAGCTGTACCATAGAGATCTTGGCTGTTTGAAGTTTTTGCTTCGAAATTCATCTCTACATCTCAAAGTAGCACTTGCACTCTATGTCCACAATCATTCGGTGGATGTATTCCAATCTCTGTCTACCCCTACAGTATTTACTCTCGACAGTTCCCTCTAGTACCATGAAGATCATTCCATGATGTCTTAATACATGTCGTATTGTGGCGAAACAAGCCGTGTATCATTCGAGAGATACAGAGGCGAGCGAGTGTTCCAAGACTTACCTAAGTTCACTGCTTCTAGCGCAACGTAGGATACAAGTATTGCGCCATAATTTAAGAATGAAATTACAAATTAAAGAAGCTTTTCTAAACTTTGTCAACCTACGCTTTAGTATATTAATGTTTAAATTGTTAAGTCTGAGAGTGATCAGATGAATACGTTTCCCTAAATTCATCGTTCTAGGTAAAAAAAAAGCAGGTGGCGCTAAATAAAAAAGCTAGAAAGTCGAAAATTGTTTAAGATGTGCAAATATGTGTGAAAATCAACTTTTACAAGTCTCATCTTGATCGGAGCTATGTTTTGATCAAAACCAACGTTTTTACGAAAAATTGAAGGCGCTAAACATTAGACATAGAAATATGAAGATTAGTATGAAGCTTCAGTTCGGTATAAAAACATTGACTATGTGACCCCATTAAGCTACCTTTAACAGTTTTCAAGTAATTTACTGAAAACTGTATTTGGAACAAAAACGTTCTTATTTATAATAGATGAAGTATCATTTATGTTAATGATAGAAAGTACTGAATACAGCACTTCATTAAATCCATTAAATAATAGAGCTATAACAAGTTTCAAAACCGTGATGCAAATACCAATCAATACAAGGTCTCCTAAAGATGCAGAAAAGAGGTCATGTTCTACTGTCTGTTCAGTTCTAAAAATTCTATCCGGCAACGTTTAAATGCAGTCGAGATAAAAAAAAATTCTGTAATTAAAGCCAACTTAACTCCACCCATACAAAAATTACGAAGATAGTAAATTGATTCATGACAGAGGTACCAAATAATATGCGTCCGAGAAATCGGCCATTTAGAGACTGCTACCGAGGCATAGGGCGGGCGGATGAGGGCTGGTGTTCACTTCGGCCGTCTGCTGCGTCCAATATAAATACGGCCTGAGGGGCAGTGACACTTCACTTCGCACACAGCTATCAATCGCTCCGCGTCAGTCAAACGCCGGCTCACGCAAAGCCTCGAATGAGTCACCGCCGGGCTGCAACTAAACGCATGTTTCCGGTGCAAATAGAAACTGAACTAGCGAGGACTGTACACCGTTCTGGATCGCTTAGATTTCGCGGAAGTAACTGTTTGTGTGCCGCCCGTAATGTTAACAAAACCGCGTGGCAAGTGGTGATATTATTTTCCACTTTTGTGGCGAGCAATTAACTCTGAAGTCAGGGCGAAAGACCATTTAATGGGAATTCACTGCTGAGGTCGCCTCTGTACTGCTACTAGTGCTGTTTATGATATGGACATCATTATTGTTATTATCAGAAATATTGTTATATTTTGAGTGTGAACTTTTTTCTGAATATAATTGAATCAATTAGTACTCAAAAGTTTTGTTTGTAATCATAGTTCCTGAACCCGTTGAGTAAAGAGAGTGTGGAAACATTTCTTTCAGTCAGTACAAGAAGAATTTGGAATAGTCTGGAAATTATGGTCAATATGTTCTCCATCGCTTTCTGGCTGACCTCAGGCTCTCGTATTATTCCACCCACCGCCCTACAATATCATCTTATCCCTGCTTCTTGTCTGTGTTTTTCATTTGTTCCTTCGTCCACCCCCGGTTGATGAGTGGAGCCGGCACGGTAGCTCAGCGTGTTCGGTCCGAGGGTATGTGCCCTCTGTAATAAAAAAAACTGAGTTAATGGATCAACAACGAACTTGAACGGATGTCTTATGACAGCCGCCCCGAGCAGATGCAACGAACAAAAGCGAACAAAATGAGATTTTAAAAAAAGTGGTCAGCGCGCCACAATGTCAATCCTAAGGGCCCGGGTTCGATTCCCTGCTGGGTCTGAGATTTTCTCCGCTCAGAGACTACATATTGTGTTGTCCTAATCATCATCATTTCATCCCCATCGACGCGCAAGTCGCCGAAGAGGCGTCAAATCGAAAGACTCGCATCCGGCGAACGGTCTACCCTAGTCACAGGACATTCACATTTGTTCCTTCCCTTGCCAATTTTAGTGGAGAACCTCGTCATTCCTTATCTGATCAATGAGTCTAATTTTTAACATTGTTAGTAGCACCACATCTGAAACCCTGCGATTCTCTTCTTTTCCGGTTCTCCCGCTGTCCACAATTCACTACCATACAATGCTGCGCTCCACACGTATGCCTTCTTTGCCTATGCTAGGCTGATTTTTACGTCTTCCTTTCTTCGATCATCGTCGGCTATTTTGTTTCCAAGATAGCGAAAGTTCTTAACTTAATCTACTTCGTGACTATCAATTTTGATGTAAGGTTTCTCGCTATTCTCATTTCTCCTACTTCTTGTTACTTTTACCTTTTTCCAGTTTACTCTCACTCCATGTACTGGGGGCGTACTGACCTCCAAATCTTTGAACACGTTACATTCACCAGTCAGCGTTGTGACACTGTACCCCTTCCTCAGGTGTGCCTTTTCAACGATGCATGCGGTTCTGACTTCATTTTTATGAGGGAACATACTAGACCGCATCGAAGAGTGCAGGTGGAAGAGCTCTTAGAACGAGAGGATATTCGGCGAATGGACTGACCTGCCCGTTCCTCCGAATTAAACACTATCGAGCACGTGTAAGATGCGTGGTGGAGAGATATTGCAGCGCGTGCCCATGCACCAGCATTCAGCTGTTGTCATCCGCATTGGTGGAGAAACTGAACGCCGTATCACAATAAACCCTTACCAACTTTGTGGCCAGCATGGGTGCACTTTGCATAGCAAAAATGGTTGGAATGGCTCTGAGCACTTTGGGACTTAATATCTGAGGTCATCAGTCCCCTAGAACTTAGAACTACTTAAACCTAACTAACCTAAGGACATCACACACGTCCATGCCCGAGGCAGGATTCGAACCTGCGACCGTAGCGGTCGCACGGTTCCAGACTGAAGCACCTAGAACCGCTCGGCCACTGCGGCCGGCTTGCATAGCATGTGTTACCGTCCAATTTGATCACACTCCCTATTAGGAACCATGGACCACCTTCTGGAATGTACTAGAGCACCATCGTAAATCTCGGTGACTTCAGTGTAACTATGGTCTTTGAACAAAAGTGTCATTTCTCTTAGTTTAATTGTATATTTCTTTCTGTTACCTCCTTTACTATACTGTCTCAGTTCTTTCTCTGTATAGTACAATTCTCGTCGTGCTGTATTACATGACTGTGACATCATGCGAAATCATTTTCGTCTTTAAGTTTTACGTACCATTGTACTTCAAGCTACTGAGGGTGGATAATAATGAAGTGGAGCAAACGTGCGTGAAAAATTTAAACTGCATTAATTCATTTGCAAAATCCCAAACTTGTCAATATAGCTAACATCAGATGCAAACTATTCTTGAATAATAATGATACACTTTCGTGATATTTTGCTTGGAAAATGCATTAAGATTTGCGTTTTGATCTTAAGTACTCATAGTCAGCGAGTTTTTCCTTCTTTCAGCAGTCATGACTTTTAGAAAAAAAGTACAAATAAGCTTTTCTGATGTCGATTTTTAGCATGACAGTTGATAAAACTAATGAAAATCCCCAATTTGTTTTCTGCAGTAAAGTGGTTACAGCGGCAAACGTAAAGACCACTTTGAAAGAAGTCATGCACAGTTCACCAGAAAAGGCATTACATTCTTCGAACGCAAAGAATCTGCACTGAAAAGTTGAAGCATTGATTCATAAGACTATCTTTTCCACTGCGCAGAAGCTGGTCTTGCAGATTCGTACCGAATCGCTCTTCGGATCGCTGAGACCAAGAAACATTATACAATAGTAAAGGATCTCATTTCTTTACTAGATGCGGTGAACCTAGTTCTAGGAGAGCCCCACGTGGAAAAGATAAATAAGATATCTTTTCCTAATACAATTAGAATTCGTATCGAGGACTCTGGGCGCTTCTACACACACTAAAGATGCTGCTTATCAGCGAGAAATTTTGCTGAGGAAAAGGAGATGCATTGGTCGAATATCGTAAGTGTATGTACAGATTGGGAACCTTCCATGTTGAGGGTTCACTCTGGATTCCACACTGGTGGAAGAAATTTCTACAAATACAAGTTTCAGCCACTGCATTACGCTTTGACAGTTAAAACGTTGCCACCCGTTTTGTTTGAATGTACTCACTCAGGCAGTGATGACTGTAAACCACATCCGAGGTAGTGCAAAGAGTTCATCAAAGAGGCTAGGACCTATTTCGATGCGCTCCTGTTCCACACAAAAGTACGTTGGCTATCACATGGAAAGGTGTTGCGTAGCATTTTGGAGCTTCGACAAAAATTTCTTTGTTTCTGAAAAGGGTGAGTATTGAAAAGGAAAACGACCTAAGTGCTAAAAAAATCAGATAACGTACACACATCAAAAAAAGTTATGCATCACCTCGGTTCCGGGAGTTCCTGAATCTGTACAGATCAACATAAACACCATTTCCGCCCTCATACAGCGAGAACTTCAGAGGTGGTGGTCCAGATTGCTGTACACACCGGTACCTCTAATACCCAGTAGCATGTCCTCTTGCATTGATACATTCCAGTATTCGTCGTGGCATACTATTCACAAGTTCATCAAGGCACTGTTGGTCCAGATTGTCCCACTCCTCAACGGTGATTCGGTGTAGATCCCTCAGAGTGTTTCGTGGGTCACGTCGTCCATAAACAGCCCTTTCAATCTCTCCGAGGCATGTTCGATAGGGTTCATGTCTGGAGAAGATGCTGGCGATGTCGTTATCCTGAAGGAAGTCATTCACAAGATGTGCACGATAGGGGCGCGAATTGTCATCTATGATGACGAATGCCTCGCCAATATGCTGCCGATATGGTTGCACTGTCGGTCGGAGGATAGCATTCACGTATCGTACAGCCGTTACGGTGCCTTCCATGACCACCAGCGACGTACGTCGGCCCCATAAAATGCCACCCGAAAACAGTTGGGAACTTCCACCTTGCTGCACTCTCTGGACAGTGTGTCAAAGGCGTTCACCCTCACCGGCCTGCCTCCAAACAGGTCTCCGACGATTGTCTGGTTGAAGACATACGCTACAATCCATTGCAATAGTACCCCTTGGGCAGTTTGAGCGAGGCATGTCATCGACAGTTCCTGTTTCTCTGTATCTCCTCCATGTCCGAACAACATCGCTTTGGTTCACTCCGAGACTCCTGGATACTTCCCTTGTTGTGAGCCCTGGCACAAAGTAACAATGCGGACGCTATCGAACTGCGGTATTAACCGTCTAGGCATGGTTGAACTACACACAACACGAGCCATGTACCTCCTTCCTGGTGGAATGACTGTAACTGATCGGCTGTCGGATCCAAAAAAATGGCTCTGAGCACTATGGGACTTAACTTCTGAGGTCATCAGACCCCTAGAACTTAGAACTACTTAAACCTAACTAACCTAAGAACATGACACACATACATGCCCGAGGCAGAATTCGAACCTGCGACTGTAGAGGTCGCGCGGTTCCAGACTGTAGCGCCTAGAACCGCTCGGCCACTTTGGTCGGCTCTGTCGGATCCCCTCCTTCTAATAGGCGTTGCTCATGCATGGTTGTCTACATCTTATGGTGGGGTTAGAGACATCTCTGAACAGTCAAAGGGACTGTGTCTGTGATACAATGTCCACAGTCAACGTCTATCTTCATGATTTCTGTGAACCGGGGTGATGAAACACTTTTTTTGATATGTGTAGAACGAGGCCCACAATTTCACCTATCCGTAGTCCCATTACAGGTGGTATGTGTTATTTTCAAAATGATGGAGCACAGCAATCAGTCGTCCTATTTTTCAGGTTTTATTAAGTAAATCTATATTTCGGCTAATGCCTAGCCATTACTAGTGCTGTGTGTATTTGTTTCGAAAGCTCCATATCTTGCGAATTTGTCTGTAGAACTCAGCTTGCGCGGAAATATGGTAAATATTTTGACAGCAGAAGGTAAAGTTGCAAGTTTTCTTCGGGGTTTGGAGCTTTACGAACTTAGGCCTAAAGTTCAAAGTATTTCGATGTTTCCAGAAATGATGCTGTCCCTAGACGCCAACGGTGAAAAATGCTCATTCGCACATGAAATATAAGGGGCGTTTAAAAAATTTCCGTTTGAGGGCGTTGCTGCAGCGTATACCCAACATAGCGCGACTCTGATGCACCGACATGTAGGCAAGGAATTAGATTGACATTCGTGTCTTTTCAACGTGCGCGCGTTGAATGTGGAAGCGTGGACTGTGGCGACGTTGTTGTCATATGCGTCCAAACAGGACCAACGTGCTGTTTTTATTTTCTTGTCTTCCGAAGGATAAACAAGATAGACATCCATCGGAGAATAAAGAATATATACGGTGCAGCATGTCTGTTGACAACCACCATTGTGGAATGGTGCGCCAACGGGTGCTGCTGCTGCATTATGACGTACGTCCCCCCTATCGCAAATGTCGTAACTCAGAAGTTACGCCAACTCAAGTGGGAGACTCTCGCCTACCCACAGTATAGTCCTGACCTCTCCCCATGCGATTATCACCTTGAAGGGTCGACGATTCCTGTCGCACAAGGATGTGCAGCAGGCAGTTATGGACTTCTTCGCGTAGTAGGACACGGTGTTTCACCAAAAGAGTATCCTCAGCCCGGTGCGTCGAAGGGATGACTGCGTCAATTATAATAGCGATTGTATTCGATTGGTATAACAACTCTAGACAGTATTGGCTTCGAACGGAAACTTTTTGATCGGCACTTACAAGTCATTACTTATCATCGGGAATAAATTGTATGGGTAACTACACTACTGGTCATTAAAATTGCTTCACCATGAACATGACGTGCTACAGACGCGAAATTTAACCGACAGGAAGAAGATGTTGTGATATGCAAATGATTAGCTTTTCAGAGCATTCACACAAGGTTGGCGCCAGTGGCGACACCTGCAACGTGCTGACATGAGGCAAGTTTCCAACCGATTTCTCATACACAAACAACAGTTGACCGGCGTTGCCTGGCGAAACGTTGTTGTGATGCCTCGTGTAAGGAGGAGAAATGCGTACCATCACTTTTCCGACTTTGATAAAGGTAGGATTGTAGCCTATCGCGACTGCGGTTTATCGTATCACGACATTGCTGCTCGCGTTGGTCGAGATCCAATGGCTGTTAGCAGAATATGGAATCGGTGGGTTCGGGAGGGTAATACGGAACGCCGTGCTGGATCCCAACGGCCTCGTATCACTAGCAGTCGAGATGACAGGCATCTTATCCGCATGGCTGTAACGGATCGTGCAGCCACGTCTCGATCCCTGAGTCATCAGATGGGGACGTTTGCAAGACAACAACCATCTTCACGAACAGTTCGACGACGTTTGCAGCAGCATGGTCTATCAGCTCGGAGACCATGGCTGCGGTTACCCTTGACGCTGCATCACAGACAGGAGCGCCTGCCATGGTGTACTCGACGACGAACCTGGGTGCACGAATGTCAAAACGTCATTTTTTCGGATGAATCCAGGTTCTGTTCACAGCATCATGATGGTCGCATCCGTGTTTGGCGACATCGCGGTGAACGCACATTGGAAGCGTGTATTCGTCATCGCCATACTGGCGTATCACCCGGCGTGATGGTATGGGATGCCATTGGTCACACTTCTCGGTCACCTCTTGTTCGCATTGACGGCACTTTGAACAGTGGATGTTACATTTCAGATGTGTTACGACCCGTGGCTCTACCCTTCATTCGATCCTTGCGAAACCCTACATTTCAGCAGGATAATTCACGACCGCATGTTGCAGGTCCTGTACGGGCCTTTCTGGATACAGAAAATGTTCGACTGCTTCCCTGGCCAGCACATTCTCCACATCTCTCACCAACTGAAAACGTCTGGTGAATGATGGCCGAGCAACTCGCTCCTCACAATACGCCAGTCAATATTCTTGATGAACTGTGGTATCGTGTTGAAGCTGCATGGGCAGCTGTACCTGTACACGCCATCTAAGCTCTGTTTGACTCAATGCCCAGGCGTATCAAGGCCATTATTACGGCCAGAGGTGGTTGCTCTGGGTACTGCTTTCTCAGGATCTATGCACCCAAATTGCGTGAAAATGTAATCACATGTCAGTTCTAGTATAATATATTTGTCCAATGAATACCCCTTTATCATCTGAATTTCTTCTTGGTGTAGCAATTTTAATGGCCAGTAGTGTATTTTCATCAAATGGAGAATCGCCAGCAAAACGCCTAGGTTTTAAGATTGTTTCGGGAGAAAGAAGAAATATTTTCCGGTGATAAAGTTCAAGCCAAAGCAGAATTTATTGCACTATGTGTAGATAACACGCTGAAAACAGATTTCTCTAAAATGTAACTAGCAATATTTTGGAGAAAGATTGTTGATGAGTACCCATCATTATTATAAAAAACTTATGAGTACTGATTCCATTCGCTTTAAATTATAGGAGCCAAAAGTGAATTTGAAACTGCGGCGAAATGAAAATAACAAAAAGGAATCGACTGAAGTTGGATAAAGATTAACAATGTTCATTGGCCGCAATCGACTGAAGTTGGATAACGATTAACAATGTTCATTGGCCGCGACCGTAGCGAATATAAAAAAGGTTGTTAGAAATAAGCAGTACCAATTACCTCATTGATTTTCGATATTTCTTGGTTTGATATAACACCTACAAAAACATGTGAAACTTGAACGTTAATGAAATATTACGTATTTCCTGAAATTTTAAAAATGGAAATGTTGAAAAAAAATTTTTTTACAATGTGAATTGTAGTTAAATACTAAATTCTGTACGGGTATTGGTTTCTATATGGACTCGTTCAGGGGTAATGGTCTCAGAAAGGTCTGTAATCACTGAAGTAAATGCAGAATTTAGTATATTAAAGCTTAATTCTAACGAATCTTTCAGTGTCGTGAAAATTCATTCTCGTTCTTGCGAAACGAGAGCACTAACACATTCTAGTGACGTATCAACAATCAGATTGCCAAATTACTGTTCCGAGGCTACGCAAACTTGCATAAATTTATGTTTCACTGTTTCTATTTGTCAATTTAGTAGGCCGCCATACTTCTCTGTAGCTGTTCCTCCCTTTCACAGCAATCCCAAAACTCATTTTAGCCTCTTATTATTTATTAATCTACCATCATGTTACCTTCTGTTATTTCCTTTTATCCGAATCATCTTCACGAGAAATGCATTAATGTGGTCATGTGTACACGAATCTGTGCGTATTTTGTGTAATGTATATACACAGATAGTCTTCCGGATTTCTGTGTGTTTGAAAACTTAATAAACAACTCCTACATCAACCTTGAAGAATATCTGTATACAACGCACGAAATGTGCTCAGATTCAAGTCCACAGTATCTAATAAGTTTATTTGTAGCAGAGGTGATACACTTTCAGATAATTCTAGATGATGAAATAGTCTGATCTTCACTCAAAGGATCATTTAACAATATACATGCTATATTAAGTTAAACTATCAATCCTGTTCTCTCGTGCCGCCCCCTTGATATATATTTTAAAAAAGGTACCTTTATCCAAAATATCGATCGGCAGAAATAGCCACGTTTCTTGTTCGCTACGTTCTCCGGACCTTAGCCGCTTCAGATTTTTGATGTGCGGACTGTTGGAAGCCGAAGCCTAAAGAAAAAAGTAAACAGATGAGACGAATTGACCGTTCGGTTTATGAATAGCGGTGCCCTCATAAATGGACTCTAAGCAAGAGCTAAATGTGGCGTTGTCAAGATAATACGAAAATTCATTGAAGTGGAATTTATGAAAATCTAGTATGAACTTAATCATTTGCCTTTCCTCACAGCCTGTGATTATTTTCCTCTGTTTCTTTCTATCAGCTGCATCTCTGTAAACAACAGAACTTGGACACATGTTGTACGAAATATTTTATTCGAATTAGGCTATACTACGAGCTCACAAAAATATTTACCATTCCTCCTGAAGCACCCTGCATATGTACGTGTATAGTTAGATGGTGTCCTAGATGAGGTTCATGTTGCCTCCCTCAACTAAGACAACTTCGCTCGTGCTACTTCTTCATTTTCTGTCCCGTGTCTGACTATAATCAACCTTCCGCGACTTGTGTCCGTGTTCTTGAGGAGCGACTGCCCACGACAGGGCCTGGCAGCCGCACACACGGAACGTTGCACGACAGTATTTCCCCAGAACGATGAGGATTGTCCTCTAATGGAATACACTCCAGCGCGCAGACGTAACGCGCTGACCGCGGCGTAAGTCAGAACTAGCTGCTCCCGCGAGCGTGTAACGCCCTTCCCAGGAGACGCCCAACAGCGACATCCAACCGCTCTTTACGGCGCTCTGGGGGGACGTCCCCGATGAGGTGGTTTATGCATTCATACGTAACGTGCACGTTCCAGCCTCGCGTGTTAGTTGCCGCCGTCATTAACACAAATTGAAATTAACAACAACAACAACAAAACAATGAGAAGCAGTTTAGGCAGTAAAATGTTACATTTTACAGCAAAAAGAGAAACATACGCAGCGTAATACCCACAAAACGGTGTAGCCTATAAATTCACTAAGCAAAATATTTGATATCCCAACAGGCTGGCGGCTGGATCGAAGACTTCGTCCTAAACTGAACAGTCGTTCTTAACTTTTTCACTACCATCTTTTCACGAGTTTAAGATTAATGTATGGTTATTTTAATTATTGTAGTAGTGAGATGTAACAATACGAAAAAATAAACTGTCGGGAAAAATTCAACACAACCAAATAATTAATATAGAGTAATGATATTTTGATAATACATTTCTCTAGGTAACGTACGTAAATGAATAACATTGCAAGATCACTGGTTAATGTAAGCGCGAGATAAGCCACTGAAAATGTGAAATGCTGGTACATCAACAACCGGTGTAACCTACAGGCTGTTGAATTCAAACAGGCAGCCGGCCGCTGTGGCCAAGCGGTTCTAGGCTCTTTAGTCCGGAACCGCGCTGCTGCTACGGTCGCAGATTCGAATCCTGCCTCGGGCATGGATGTGTGTGACGTCCTTAGGTTTGTTACCTTTAAGTAGTTCTATGTCTCGGGGACTGATGACCTTCCGGCCGGGGTGGCCGAGCGGTTATAGGCGCTACAGTCTGGAACCGCGCGACTGCTACGGTCGCAGGTTCGAATCCTGCCTCGGGCATGGATGTGTGTGATGTCCTTAGGTTAGTTAGGTTTAAGTAGTTCTAAGTTCTAGGGGACTGATGACCTCAGAAGTTAAGTCCCATAGTGCTCAGAGCCATTTGAACCATTTGAACTGATGACCTCAGATGTTAAGTCCCATAGCGCTTAGAGCCATTTGAACCATCAAACAGGCAAACGTGCATGCACTGTGTTGTCCAGGTGCCGGATATCAGTCTGTGGGACGGAGCTCCATGCCTGTTGCACTTGGTCGGTCAATCCAGGGACGGTTAACGCTGGTTGTGGATAATGCTGGACTTGTCGTAAGATGACATCCCAGACGTGCTCGACTGCATACAGATCTGGTGATCGAGTAGGCTAAGGCAACGTGTCGACACTCTGTAGAGCTTGTTGGGTTACACGATGACATGTGCCCGAGTGTTATCCTGTTGGAAAACACCCCCTGTAATGCTATTCAAGAGTGGAAGCACAACAGATCGAATCGCTAGATTGACGTACAAATTTGGATCCATGGTGCGTGGGGTAACTACGTGAGTTCTCCTGCTGTCATATGAAATCGCACCCAGAGCATAACTCCAGGTGTCGGTCCAGTGAGTCTAGCACACAAACAGGTTGGTTCCAGGCCCTCAACTGGCCTCGTTCAAACAACATACGGCCATCACTGGCACCGAGGCAGAACCAGATTTCATCACAAAACGCAACAGAGCTTCAAGCTGCACTTCAATGAGCTTTTGCTTGACACCACTGAAGTCGAAAATGGCGGTGGTTTGTGGTCAGTGGAACGCACGCTACATGGCGTCTGGCTCGAAACTGATCTTGAACCAATTCGTAATAGTTCGTTGGGTCACTGTGGTGCCAACTGCTGCTCAAATTTCTGCCCAAGATTCAGTAGCAATTATTTACAGTGGGTTCATTCCTGCGTAGTCATTCTGCAACATCGCAGAAAGAACATCCAGCTTCTCGTGGCCCTTTTACAAGACGTCGCTCAAACTGATGAGGTGTTCATAATGGCGTCTTTGTCGCCTAACATCAACTCACCATGTCCAATCTCAATGGCAACTAACGCTCACGACCGACACAGCATGTATCTAAAGCAAACCTGATTTGCATCCTCATACTGGAGCTACTAGCGCCTGTCTTAAGCGACTGATGAGAAATTTGAATAGACATCATCTTTCAGTTGTATAACACGTCTACCAACTTAAGTTTATGTCGCACAACTCCTTCATGGTGTTGCCATTTTTGTCCGTCAATGTATTTCTTGCCATTTCGTTTACACCCATGGTGAGGGATAAGACATACAGTGTTACTCATAAGTACCTCCAGGTTTTCCGGAAGACGAATCCGCAAAAACTATTAATCATACAGTAAACAGTCACACATCAGCGGATAGAGAATCTCTACAAGTTTTAAGTAACAGTACAGGTGCTTAGTATTGGTACCCTCTATGACGCGAAAAACGTCAGTACGTCAGTTCATTGACGCAAATTGTCGGAGAAGGCGTGAAAGCAGTCCGTATTGCAAATCTGTTCATTGGGTTGCCTATCCATAGGGGAGAAGAAAGTCGATGTTATAAGTATGGAACAGAGGTTTAACAATGAAACTTGGAAGACAGAACAATCTACATGTGCAGTTAGTAATTATAAGAATTCTGCCAACCATTAGCAGGCTTCCCTTCGCCATTGGAACACTGATACATAGCAATATCGTGGGGCAGATAGTCTCAATGGTAGTGAATGGGTTAATAGGAAGCTATCATCAGCTTCGAAGGTAGCGTCTCTTCAGTCTGGAACCGCGCGACCGCTACGGTCGCAGGTCCGAATCCTGCCTCGGGCATGGCTGTATGTAGTGTTCTTAGGTTAGTTAGGTTTAAGTAGTTCTAAGTTCTAGGGGACTGATGACCTCAGCAGTTAAGTCCCATAGTGTTCAGAGCCATTTCATTTTTGAAGGTAGCGTCTGGCGTACCTCAGGATGGTGTTGTAGGACAGCTGCTGTTCGCGATGTATGCAGAGTGACTTTCCAATCTGAAGGGAAAATTAAACATGTTGATAATTCTGAAAGGAATAAAATAATTTTTATCTTTTTTCACGCGAACGAGTATTTACATAACTATAGTTGCATCTCTATGGCTCACAAACGATCATTCCAAAGAACATGAAAATGTCTACATGAAACGTAAATTTATCTTACTACATTCTTGAGTCTCTCCCGGCGTATTTGATAATCAAAATATCCACGGGTGTACTGCCGGTCTACAGTGTCCAACGTTGGACACAGTAGACCGGCAGTACATCCGTGGATGTTTTGATTATCTTAATACAGTCCGCCCCTGGTAGCTGAGTGGTCTGCGCGACGGAATGTCATACCAACTCCAAAGACTTGCACCAGGCGAACGGTCTACCTAACGGGAGGTCCTAGCCAAACGGCATTTCCATCTCAGTACAGGGTGATTCAAAATGAATGGGACAAAAAGAAAGTATCCATGTGACTACAGTAACAACACTGTTTCAGTAAAACACATATAGAATGAAAGGTTAACTGTCATAGTTTAATATGGCGCCAATAAAACAATGGAAATCCGCCGTTATTGTTCATCGCTGTCGTTAGTATTCAATATGGTGGCGTCCGCTATACAACCGTCGCATTGTGTTGTACGAGGCCTGTTCAGAAGGTACGTGCGATCGGTCGCGATATGTAAACTACAGTGAAAATCAAAAATGTTCTATTTGCAACCGTTAGCTAGACCTTACAGCTACTTCTCTTGGAGACACTGTATTCTTGCACAACTGGATCAATGGGGATTTCGTGGCCGCCTCCCCATTTTCATTCGGTCTTTCCTGTCTCAGAGGTTTTTTCGGACCCGCGTTGGTAACACACTGTCTGATCGCTTTGAGCAAGAGAACGGTGTCCCCCAGGGCAGTGTTTTAAGCGTTACCCTCTTTGCCATAGCCATCAACAGTATAACGTCTACAGTGAGGAGTCCAGTACAGTGCTCCTTATTTGTGGACGACTTTGCTGTTTTCTGTTCCTCCTCCAGTGTTGCAAACGTGAGCCGTCAGTTGCAGCTAAAAGTGCGGCGGTTAGAGGAGTGGGCTGCAAAGACGGGTTTTCGGTTTTCTGCCGAAAAGTGTGTTTGTGTTCATTTTAATCGTTCTCGTCATCTTTTCACTTTGCCTGCCTTGCATATGGGGGATACTGTCCTACGTTTTAGAGACACAGTGCGGTTTCTGGGCCTAATTTTTGACTCCAGGTTGTCATGGCTGCCACACCTACTTGACTTGAAAGCCAGAACGCTGAAGGCACTGAACATCCTCAAGTGCCTCAGCCACAGGTCTTGGGGCGCGGACAGGGCGCGTCTCCTACATTTTTATGGAGCTTTTGTGCGTTCACGGCTGGACTATGGGTGCACAGTATATGGGTCAGCGAGGCCATCTTATTTGCGGATCCTTGACGCTATTCACCATGCTGGGATCCGACTGGCCACGGGTGCTTATCGGACCAGTCCCGTACCCAGCCTCTGTGCTGAGTCTGGCGAACCGCCACTTACCATCCGGCGGCAGCTCCTGCTGGTGCGCCAGGCTTGTAAGTTTCTTGCAGCTCCCAGATCGCCTGCTCACCATCTTGTTGCCCATCCACATCTGGACCGCCTTTTTTCCCGCCGTCCCCGGGGTACGTTGCCGTTTGGAATCCGTGTGCAACGTGTACTAGAGTCCCTCGGTGTGGAGTCTGTACAACCCCAAATCCAAGGTTTTAACCGCCTGCCACCCTGGTTACTGAAGAAGCCCGGAGTGATTTTAGATTTATTGCAGTACAAGAGAGATTGCACTCCTGCCACCGTTTTTAATGCAGCATTTTCTGCCATTTCATCTGAGCACCACGACTATGTAGCTGTTTTTACGGATGGGTCGAAACAAGGGGATTCTGTTGGTTGCTCAGTTGTTTTTCCATATCGTGTCCTCAAGGTCCGACTGCCTCAGCCTTTTACTGTCTTTGATGCAGAATTGTTTGCGATCTTGCGGGCACTGGAGCACATGAGACATTCTTCCTCTCCTAAATTTCTTGTCTGTTCCGATTCACTCGGTGCCCTTCACTCATTGCAACGTTTGTATGCGGCAGACAAAATTGTCCAGACCATCCAGGATGCCCTCCTCCGACTACAGCGACTGGGGAAAGTTGTAGCTTTCTGCTGGGTTCCGGGGCATGTTGGCATTGCTGGGAATGAAAGGGCAGATCTCGCAGCCAAGGAGGCGTGTCTCGCCCCACAAGTATCTCAGTGTGCTATCCCCTTGCACGCACTCACCTCGCTGTTGAGCTCACGGGTCATGCGTCGGTGGGAGGATGAGTGGCTGGAAGTGACTGACAATAAGCTCCGTATAGTCAAGCCCACAACGCGTGTGTGGTGTACTTCCTTTCAGCCCCATCGACGGGACGAGGTTCTCCTCACTCGGCTTCGAATAGGCCACGGCCCTATGACGCATGGCTTCCTTCTCCGGCGAGAAGACCCTCCAATGTGTGGTGCTTGCGGCGTCCAGGTCACTGTGCACAACGTTTTATTGGACTGCGTTTTATTTTCTGACCAGCGGGTCGCGGTTGACTTGCCAGCGGACCTGCCATCTCTTTTAGGCAACACTCCGACGAATGTGGCTAAAGTTTTAAAGTTCTGTGCCCTGTCAAATGTTTTTACAAAGATTTTAGGGAAAGGATTTTAATTTGCTCACTGTGTGACAAGCTCGCCCATATTTTATGTAAGTGGCCAGCCAACAACAATTTCCTGTGACATTCTTGTTGCTATGTTTCCCCTTTCCTTAGGTTTTACTTTCTTATGTAGCATTTTCCTTCTTTTCCTGCTTTCTTTGAGTGTGTGCTTTAGTTTTCTTAGGTCTGTCCACATTCGTTCCTTTTAATGTGTGTCAGGGCGCTGATGACCTCGATGTTGAGCGCCCATAAGCCCCAACACACCACCACCACCATCTGCATAGTCGCTACTCCGACTGAGACAATTGTCGTAGCGTTGCGCTAATGTTGTGTGAAAAAGGAAATGTACGATAGTTACGTTGTGTGGGATGCATGAAATCAGGCGAAATCTCTCACAAACACTCATTCTTGGCGGAAGACACTACGACGTCTGTTCGGAAAGTAAGGTCCGATCGGTCGCGAAACGAAAATCATAGTGAAAATCAAAAATTTTTTGTTTGCAATAGTTAGCCGCACCTTCCAGCTACCTCTCTAAATAGTCGCCGCTCCGACTTAGATATCTGTCGTGGCGTCGTACAAACGTTCCTGTACCCTCGCCCCAGAAAGCAGCCGTCTGTGCTTTCCGCCAATTCTCTACACTGGTCTGCTTTCGTTGTTTATGCCAATTATGTTGTCTTCGTAGCCAGCAGTTCATGTGAGCAGAGATGAACAACGGAGACAGCCAATTAAGTGCTGTATTGTGGGTGATCAAACACTTCCCATCGAAACGCTGCAGGAGCGTCTTCATTGCCCCTGAAGAATGCGGCTGAAAATTGTCTTGAACGCATGACATTTTTGTTACATAGGCTGCATAGCTTCAGGCGAAATCTCTCACCAGATCCACGTACTTGGTGGGAGGCACTATTGTTTTAGGCATTTCTACGTGATCACTTTGCGCTCTGAACTAAAAGAGCTACGTGAAGCGATCGACAGGCACACTAAAGACACTGCTCCACATACCTGTGCAAAGTTCCATCGGATTTTCACAGTGGTTTCCATTTCCCTGCCTAATCGGACCTTACTTTCGGAATATGCCTCGCATTTTCTAAGTGTCCTGACGTGTTCACCGTGCGCAAAGAATTGTAAAGAGCAACGTGACGCGATCGACGGGCGTACTAGAGACACTATCCAAAACACCTACGTACAACTTCATGGGATTTTCAATGTGGTTTAGATTTCGCGATCGATCGGACCATACTTTCCGAACAGCCCTCGTAAAATCCGTAAAAATATCATCAATAATCGTTGTTCAAAGACATTTTCGGGACCAAGTTTGGTAAACTGCCGCCACCGTCAGGACGTTGCTAGATGGGCACAGTAGTTCGAGGAGACAGGATGGCCGTCCGTCGAGAATGTCTAACGTCCTCTCACGGTAGTTATGACCCGTCCATACCACTTGCCATGCACGAGGACATCTGACAGTACTAAAGTCCCTCTGAACCCAGTGCCTGCTGAAGCAAAGCAAGCGCTGTATCATATGTGAGATACAGAGGCGAGCGAGTGTGCCTGGACTTTCCCCAATTCACTTCCTGTAGCGCCACGTCACCTTAAAGCGTCTACGCGTAGCGCGCAAGTATTGTACCAAAATTAAGTATCAAATTAAAAATCAAAATTTACGTTTAAGACTTTGTTAAAATATAGTTTAGTGCCATAATGTTTCAAATATCAAGTCTTCATGTTCTAGACCTAACAGTTTACGTGAAAATGCCGTTTTAAGAGAAAAATAAGTGGCGCTAAATAATAAAGCTAGAAAGCCAGAATTTCGGCAGAAGGTGCCTTTAGAACTCATAAATAAGTGGTGCAGGTTTCAAAACCATAGAACAAAAATTGAAGCCAGAATGCACGTTCTAGAAAAAATCAGAGGCGCTCAGAAACATCAAAATTTGTTTTATGCTTCAGTTCACCCCAAAAATAATAACTGAGAGACCACGTTAAGCTACCTCTTATTATTTTGAGTGCTTAAGTAAAAACCAATTATGTAACTAAAATGTACGCAATTGTTGTGGATTAAGTACCTGTAATTTTAATGATAGAGAATTTTGGTTAAAGTGGATGGTAAAACATACCAAATGATAGAGCTATACCAAAATTCAGAGTTGTAGTATTAATAACAGCCAATGCAAGTTCTAGTAAAGATATGGTTCAGAGGTAACTACCTACCGTTAGTTCCACTATAAAAATTCTAGAAGCAAAGCTTACATTGAAGCGAGCTGAAACTTTTTCTGTGCTTTCAAACAACTTCATTGAATACAAGTAAAAAATTAAGAAGTTTCTGAAGTAATTTGTTATTTAAGATTATGTGCCCGAGATAGCGGTCGTTCGGAGGCTGCTGCAGTATGCAGATAGCCGTAGACAACAGATGTTCCCTCGCCTGTCCGCTCCGGCACGTACATAAATACAGCCAGAGGGGCAGTAGTAAGACTCACTTCGCACTCAGCCACGGTAACATCCACGTCTGTTAAACGTCGGATCGCGCTCTGCCCGGATGACGTCGGAGCCGAGCTGTGACAAAGCGCGTATTTTGCGGTACGGTAATAACGGATAGTGAACTCGCGAGGACTGTACACCGTCCTGAATCGCTTAAAATTCACCAAAATAACTGTTAGTGTGCCGTCCGTGTGAATTACAATTCCGCGTGGCAAGTGCTGACTTTATTTCCACTTTTGTGGCGAGCATTAACTTTGAACATTTACTGCAAACTTTCAGCTGAGTATTATTTAGTCAGGGCGAAATCTGGTAGGAACGTACCGTAGAGGTCGCCTCTGAACTGCTAAATGTGCGATTAGAATAGAAAGACTTGTTTTCAATCGAAAATAGTGCCGCGCGCGATTAGCCGAGCGGTCTAAGGTGCTGCAGTCATGGACTGTGCGGCTGGTCCCGGAGGAGGTTCGTGTCCTTCCTCGGGCATGATTGTGTGTGTTCGTCCTTAGGATAACTTAGGTTAAATAGTGTGTAAGCTTAGGGACTGATGACCTTAGCAGTTAAGTCCCATAAGATTTCACACACATTTGAACATTTTTTTTTGAAAATAGTGAATTTCCTAGTGATGTACGTGAGAAACTTTACGAAATACAATTTTTAACTGAAACTATATACACTCCTGGAAATGGAAAAAAGAACACATTGACACCGGTGTGTCAGACCCACCATACTTGCTCCGGACACTGCGAGAGGGCTGTACAAGCAATGATCACACGCACGGCACAGCGGACACACCAGGAACCGCGGTGTTGGCCGTCGAATGGCGCTAGCTGCGCAGCATTTGTACACCGCCGCCGTCAGTATCAGCCAGTTTGCCGTGGCATACGGATCTCCATCGCAGTCTTTAACACTGGTAGCACGCCGCGACAGCGTGGACGTGAACCGTATGTGCAGTTGACGGACTTTGAGCGAGGGCGTATAGTGGGCATGCGGGAGGCCGGGTGGACGTACCGCCGAATTGCTCAACACGTGGGGCGTAAAGTCTCCACAGTACATCGATGTTGTCGCCAGTAGTCGGCGGAAGGTGCACGTGCCCGTCGACCTGGAACCGGACCGCAGCGACGCACGGATGCACGCCAAGACCGTAGGATCCTACGCAGTGCCGTAGGGGACCGCACCGCCACTTCCCAGCAAATTAGGGACACTGTTGCTCCTGGGGTATCGGCGAGGACCATTCGCAACCGTCTCCATGAAGCTGGGCTACGGTCCCACACACCGTTAGGCCGTCTTCCGCTCACGCCCCAACATCGTGCAGCCCGCCTCCAGTGGTGTCGCGACAGGCGTGAATGGAGGGACGAATGGAGACGTGTCGTCTTCATCGATGAGAGTCGCTTCTGCCTTGGTGCCAATGATGGTCGTATGCGTGTTTGGCGCCGTGCAGGTGAGCGCCACAATCAGGACTGCATACGACCGAGGCACACAGGGCCAACACCCGGCATCATGGTGTGGGGAGCGATCTCCTACACTGGCCGTACACCACTGGTGATCGTCGAGGGGACACTGAATAGTGCACGGTACATCCAAACCGTCATTGAACCCATCGTTCTACCATTCCTAGACCGGCAAGGGAACTTGCTGTTCCAACAGGACAATGCACGTCCGCATGTATCCCGTGCCACCCAACGTGCTCTACAAGGTGTAAGTCAACTACCCTGGCCAGCAAGATCTCCGGATCTGTCCCCCATTGAGCATGTTTGGGACTGGATGAAGCGTCGTCTCACGCGGTCTGCAAGTCCAGCACGAACGCTGGTCCAACTGAGGCGCCAGGTGGAAATGGCATGGCAAGCCGTTCCACAGGACTACATCCAGCATCTCTACGATCGTCTCCATGGGAGAATAGCAGCCTGCATTGCTGCGAAAGGTGGATATACACTGTACTAGTGCCGACATTGTGCATGCTCTGTTGCCTGTGTCTATGTGCCTGTGGTTCTGTCAGTGTGATCATGTGATGTATCTGACCCCAGGAATGTGTCAATAAAGTTTCCCCTTCCTGGGACAATGAATTCACGGTGTTCTTATTTCAATTTCCAGGAGTGTACTTTTATTTAAATCGTAGTCCTGATCCCGCAAAGAAATAGGGGAATAGAAACTTTTCTTTTAGTGGGCTGTACCAGAATGTGGCCGTGTAGACTGGAAACTAAGGTCAGTACGTTTCCCTTCACCTTCTGGCTGACCACTAAATTAGTTGCCAGGTTCGCTTGAGTAAGACGGCGTATAAAACTTATACGAACCAATATAAAACAAAATTATTTCAACCCGCCGCCAAAAAGCAATTTACCTTCCAAAATACTACAGTCACACTGCTTCAGTATGCCCTATTGTCTATGCTATTTTAGCTGGACAATAACGTACATTTACCGATACCTTTCTCGACTTTTAAGCCCTATGAAGACAGACGCGATACGTTGCCAGCACGGACACGCGGGAATGAAAAGAAAATACGTAACATAATTCCAATCTCCAATAGAACTGAAGTGCACACACAAGCTAGTGAATCCCTTACTGACCGCCTAAGCAAACGCGATATCTACTGTGCTTTGTCGGCGGCTGCTGTGGTCGACAGTGGCGCATGATGACAGCAGCGCGTCGACGTTGTGCGGACCTGTAGACCTCAATACTATTCTAGCCTTGACTATATCAGCAGTCGGAAACTGCCCTGAGTTCTCGTGAGGCGAAAAATTATGTTTTTCCCTAGCTAAACTATTGCCAATGTCCACTCGCTCCTACTTAGCGACGTGTGCACCTCTGTTCTCTTTTAATTGTTCCGCAGGACGTAACTAATTCGGGCCAAAATCTATAATCTCCACTTCGGAGATGTTACGAGATTTTCAAACCTCAAAGTGACTATTAACGTGCAAAATAGGGAAAGCTTGTTAGTATCGAGTTCTTGTCGCTCACGTATGAATGATTACTCTCCGTACGATGCAAATTAGTATCACTTTACTTGAAGTAGGGTATGCGTAGTATCAAAGTACAAGAAGAATATCATAATTCCAATCCCAAAGAAAGCAGGTGTTGACAGATGTGAAAATTACCGAACTATCAGTTTAATAAGTCACAGCTGCAAAATACTAACGCGAATTCTTTATAAACGAATGGAAAAACTGGTAGAAGCCGACCTCGGGGAAGATCAGTTTGGATTCCGTAGAAATGGTGGAACACGTCAGGCAATACTGACCTTACGACTTATCTTAGAAGAAAGATTAAGGAAAGGCAAACATACGTTTCTAGCATTTGTAGACCTAGAGAAAGCTTTTGACAATGTTGACTGGAATACTCTCTTTCAAATTCTAAAGGTGTCATGGGTAAAATACAGGGAGCGAAAGGCTATTTACAATTTGTACAGAAACCAGATGGCAGTTATAAGAGTCGAGGGGCATGAAAGGCAAGCAGTGGTTGGGAAGGGGGTGAGACAGGGTTGTAGCCTCTCCCCGATGTTATTCAATCTGCATATTGAGCAAGCAGTAAAGGAAACGAAAGAAAAATTCGGAATAGGTATTAAAATCCAGGGAGAAGAAATAAAAACTTTGAGGTTCGCCGATGACATTGTAATTCTGTCAGAGACAGGAAAGGACTTGGAAGAGCAGTTGCACGGAATAGTGTCTTGAAAGGGAGATATAAGATGAACATCAACAAAAGCAAAACGAGGATAATGGAATGTAGTCGAATCAAGTCGGGTGATGCTGAGAGAATTAGATTGGGAAATGAGACACTTAAAGTAGTAAAGGTGTTTTGCTATTTGTGGAGAAAAATAACTGATGATGGTCGAAGTAGAGAGGATATAAAATGTAGACTGGCAATGGCAAGGAAAGCGTTTCTGAAGAAGAGGAATTAGTTAACATCGAGTATAGATTTAAGTGTCAGGAAGTCGTTTCTGAAAGTATTTGTACGGAGTGTAGCCATGTATGGAAGTGAAACATGGACGGTAAATAGTTTGGACAAGAAGAGAATAGAAACTTTCGAAATGTGGTGCTACAGAAGAATGCTGAAGATTAGATAGGTAGATCACATAACTAATGAGGAGGTATTGAATAGAATTGTGGAGAAGAGAAGTTTGTGGCACAACTTGGCAAGAAGAAGGGACCGGTTGGTAGGACATGGTCTGAGGCATCAGGGGATCACAAATGTAGCATTGGAGGGCAGCGTGGAGGGTAAAAATCGTGGGAGACCAAGAGATGAATACACTAAGCAGATTCAGAGTGATGTAGGTTGCAGTAAGTATTGGGACATGAAGAAGCTTGCACAGGATAGAGTAGCATGGAGAGCTGCATCAAACCAGTCTCAGGACTGAAAACCTCAACAACAACAACAACAGTATCAAACACCTCAGCTTGATGAGTAGATTACGTTTCTATATTTAAAATATAATGTTAAAGGGCAAAATCATACCGCTACCTTATAGATGAAGTAGTGGAAAAAAATCGTACATCTATGAAAGAAGCCCCAGAAACCCCACGCGTCGTGCCAGCAGAGAAGTGACGTGCCGCAGTCAACAGTTTGGCATGTGTAGGGAAAGCGTCTGCAGTTCACTGATTACAGAATTCAGATGTTTCAGGTGCTCAAAATTAGTCAGTAGATCAAAACGGAGAGATTTATGGTTGATTTTCAAGCGCGTACGGAGGTGGATGGTTTCGCAGACAGGTTTGTATTCTCTGACAATGCCGAATTTAGCTTAAGTGGCAAAGCGAACAAGCATAATTTGAGAATATGGCATACACAAAACCCGCATGCCTCTCTGGAACGTGAACGTGATTCTCCGAAACAAATTTTTTTTTGTCCCATAACGAACCGTCTTTGGCCCTTCCTTCTTCGCAAATCTACCGTTACAGGCATGACCTATCTCGACATGTTTTCTCTCTGATTGTTACCTCAGTTGATGGCAGAGGTACTTGACTATATTCTGCAGCAGGACGGAGCCCCGCCACGATGGCATATCCTCGTACATATGTCACATTTCAAGGAACATTTTCCACAGCGCTGGATTAGTCGTGCGGGTTCAGATTATGTATCGCTTATGTTGTGGTCCACCCCCACGACCCTCCACCCGTCCACAGGTTGCCCGAACTTACACCATAGGATTTTTTCTTTTGAGGATGCGAGCAGGACATGTTTTACGTATCCCCATTTCCGCAGCATTTACGGCAGTTACGGCACCAGTTAGGCGACGCGGTTAGCTCCATTGATCGGGCTACATTCGAACGCGTGTGGCTGCAAATGCTGTACCGGATGGATAGCTATCGAGTCACAAATTGACCCCAGATTGAACAGTTGTTTAATGTCCATAGTAACTGTGAGCGTTAATCTTTCAGTCTACATGCTTATTTCTGAAATCGTCTTTACAGTAGTCACAGGTATAATTTCCTTTTGTCCCATTGACTTTGGATCACTCTGTACAAAATTTTAGTGGAACTGCTTCGTCTAAGTGAAGCTCGTTCTTTTCAAAATGTACGAAAAGCTGCAGTAGTTAAATTAGCGGAAGAGGGTCGTAACTTTGGAACCACTATACCTGTTGAGGATTCGGCCAATAGCGCTGTTTAGCAGTGATACTTTCACTAGCACTCTCCTTACCGACACACGTCACATTTGCCACTATAAGTTAAGTTTTACTGTACGACTGTAGCCCCCAATAACGGCTAAATGTATTAAATACTATACACCACAGTTACACCTCTTTATGGCTATCGCTTGTTCAGTATGAATTACACTACAGGCGATCTTCCAATATTCATGTAGTTAGTATAATAACTGTGACCCTTCAAGCTTTCACAGTAAATAGTCTTCACAGGTTTGCCGGCGGATGTCGCCGCGCGGGGTGGCCGCGCGGTCTAGAGCGTCTTGTCACGGTCTAGGGCGTCTTGTCACGGTCCGCGAGGCTCCCCTCGTCGGAGGTTCGAGTCCTCCCTCGGTCATGTGTGTGTGTGTGTGTGTGTGTGTGTGTCGTCCTTAGCGTAAATTAGTTTAAGTTAGATTAAGTAGTGTGTAAGCTTACGGACCTGAGCAGTTTGGTCCCATAAGACCTTACTACAAATTTCCAATTCCGAATGACGTTGTGCAAATTCCACAATATTTCCAGAAGACTTGCTTTCATTAAGTGATTTAAGGTCAGTCGCACCTAGCCACCAGCGAGGTTGAACCAACTGAAGATGTCGGACAGTTGCTCCGAGGAAATATTGTGGGATTTGCACAGCGTCATCCGGCGGCACACCCGTGAAGACTATTTACAGTATAATAACTGCCGGTACCGACTCCGTCGTTACTCCAATCCCCTCCTCCTACTTGCTGTTGAGCCTTGGTGTCACGCACTAAAGGACAGAAGAGATAAGAGACAAACTGCAGATGACGAAACCATCTATCTAGACATTACGCTCCTCCTTTTGGTCACATAGTCAGGATGATGTCTCACCACTTGTCTCGATATGAGAGATACAGAGGTGTGAAAATTCTTATACACAAAGCGAAAAATTGGGAATTACCACTTTCCTTCACTAAAAAGCAATATATTCGTAATGTGTAATATACTTACTGCCTTGTTACATGTTTACACCAACTCTGAACGTCTTTGGCTTGATAACTTTAAAATCTTGATAACTTTAAAATCTCTGTCTATGAAACAGGGTTTGCCGCAGCTCGTGGTCTAGTGGCTATCCTTGCTGGATCACGGGGTCCCAGGTTCGATTCCGGGCCGGGTTGGGGATTTTGTCTGCCCGGGGACGGGGTGCTTGTGTTGTCCTCCTCATTCCATCATCATCATCATCATCATTCATAACAGTGGCTATACTGGACTGTGTAAAAAGTTGAACAGTGTAAAAGTTGCGACTTTGTAAGGGCGCTGATGATCGCGCAGTTGAGAGCCTCACAAACTCAACATCATCATCTATGAAACAGGGTTTAGTTAACACTGTTTCAGCAATTCAGTTGTTTATTGTGTGATGTTTGGTATGTTTTTGGTAACTTCTTAAGTAAATTTATTTCATCAGAAAGATGATTTAGAAATGTTTCAGGAATGACGCATCTTTAAAGAACAGCTTCAAAATGATTGTATCAGCTTTTCATATAGATATTAGAATTTTAGAGACTGTCTCCCTTCTGATTTTTAAGAGTATGGGCAGAAAAAGTGACTTTCAACCTAGGAAACCACTACTGTAAAAGTCTTACTACAAAGAAAACAATTTCTACAATGTTAGTAGTTAAAAGGCTACATATTTCACAGAAATTAGTAAGTCGTATAAGCCAGGCATTAAGTAATAGGCGCGACAACCATCCTATCCGATAAGGAAGTTGTGGACGAAATAGTTAATTGAGTACTAGAATTGAACACAAACGCATCCAAATTTCCAAAGGCATCCGGAGAGCGAACAAACAAGGTTATAAGAAGTGCCCTAAACAGTGTGGAGTACTTTCCGCAAAAAAGTTACTATCGCAGGTCTCCCTATACACTGGTCAAGAACGGCTAAGAAACAGACTCTGTCAGCCTAATTGTATGAAAAATCACCTTGGGGATGACTGAAGCACGATACAGGAACTAATTTTACAGCTTCTTAACGTCCTTTTAAATCATGTTTTTTTTTTTAGTAGAAGAATACAAATTTGAAAACTTCCGGCAGACAAACTGTGTGCCGGACCGGGACTCGAACCTGAGACCTTCGCTCGTTTCGAATCGTGGTCCGCCATATAGTTTTAGTCTGCGAGGGGGTTTTAGCTCGGTACGCCCTCCGCTCCAGAGGGAAAATGCGTTCTGAATATTCTTCCTTTAAGATACAGTACTAAAAAAATAGCGAGTTCTTGCATCCATTCTGATAACCACTTGAAACCTGAAGTCTTGTGTTCTCTGCATTAAAGAGTTCGTTTTTTGGATGAGTCCATTTTTTCTATATTTGGAGAAAGCAGCCAGTATGCAAGAAGAGATACAGATGGAGAATTGTCTGTGTAGGATGTCACTCGTACCAGGAAGGTTCTTCAATTGTGATGTGGGTTACCATTTCCGTAGATGGTACGCGTATTTTTGTGTTGTAATTCTTCAGTGCCTCAACAACAGTTTAAGAAGGTTTTCTGCTTAATTTAGAGGAGTGGTTTCCTGATGATTAGTTTGTTTTTACACCTTATGGTGCACAATTTCACAAAAACAAATCATTCACACAATTTGTGACTGCAAATTATGCGAAAACACTTTCGTGAGTTGCGAAAAGTTGTGGACCTAAGAGAGAATCTGCGGTCAATTTTGGAGGAGAAGGAAATCACCGTTACAATGAAGGTGCACCTCATTGGGAAGCACTCTGATGGAGAAATACAAAGTCTTTACCCAGTACTTATAGCAGGCAAGTCAAGGCGAACTAAATTGTTAGTTAAGATGAATCGCAAGAACACAACTTATTTTGCAATGTTAAACAATTAAATAACTATGTAACACAAAAACGTTCTCTTTGCAAAAAATATGGTTGAATCCAACAATTTTCCCTGCTCCTACATGGTCTATGGTATTTGATGTGATCTAGTTTCAGTAGGCCATATTTTACTCGAGTACGTTGTATATTAAAACGATCTGTCATATTGGAAGCACCAAAAGTAAGTGGCGACCTGTGCCCTATTTTACGAGGGGCGTTTGAAAAGTCCGTGCAAAGTCCCAGAGATGGCACCATCGGCACCGGCGCGTATCGAGGTCATGTTTAGTTAGTAGCATCTTTGGAAATAACGCACACCAAGTTTCAGCCATATTGGTCTATTTCTTTCTGTTTGGCATTCGTGTGAATCAAGGAGGTCGAGTGATTGTCAAAAAATGGACGAATAAGAATTTCGTGTGGTGATTAAAAATTACTTTATGAAAGGAAAAACACCTCAGAAGACTAAAGAGAAGCTTGGTAAACATTACGGTGACTCTGCACCTTCGATTAAAACAGTTTATAAGTGGTTTCAAAATTTTCGGAGTGGCCATATGGGCACAAGTGATGCCAAAAGTTCTGGACGCCCTGTGGAGGTTACGACTGCAGAAATCATTGATAAAATCCATGATATGGTGATGGATGACAGAAGAGTTAAGGTGCGTGAGAGTGCTAGAGCTGTGGGTATCTTGAATGAACGGGTACATAATATTTTGCAGAAACATTTGGACATGAGAAAGCTATCCGCAAGATGGGTTGCGCGATTGCTCACGCTTCTCCAAAAACGGAATCGTGTGAAGTATTGCAAGGATGGTTTGCAGCTGTTCAGGAAGAATCCGCAGGGCTTTAAGCGCCGTTTCGTCACTGTGGATTAAACGTGGATACATTACCATACTCCTGAGACCAAACAAGAATCTACACAATGGGTTATCAAGGGAGAATCTCCACCAAAAAAGGCGAAGACCATTCCTTCGGCCGTAAAGGTTATGGCGACTGTCTTTTTGGGTTCGCAAGGGATAATCCTCATCGACTATCTGGAAAAGGGTAAAACTATTACAGGTGCATATTATTCATCGTTATTGGACCGTTTTAAAACCGAGCTGCAAGAAAAACGCCGGCGAGTGAACCGCAGAAAAGTCATTTTCCATCACGACAATGCACCAGCACACACCTCAGCAGTTGTGGTCGAAAAATTATTGGAAATAGGATTCCAACTCGTTTCACATCCCCTCTATTCTCCAGACTTGGCTCCCGTGCACTGCTATTTGTTCCCCAATTTGAAGAAATGGCTGGCGGGACAAAGATTTTATTCAAACGAGAAGGTGATTGCAGCAACTAATAGCTATTTTTCAGACTTCGGCAATTCCTATTATTCGGAAGGGATCAACAAATTAGAACAGCGTTGGAGGAAGTGTATAAGTCTAAAAGGAGACTATGTCGAAAACTAAAAAAGGTTTACCCCAAACACGTAAGTAGCTTTTATTTTTCATGAACTTTTCAAACGCCCCTCGTAGCTGTCGACGTGACGTGGATGACAAATTTTTTGTACTTCTATATTTCAGCCTCATACTTAAGTATGTTGAAGCCATCTCGGCTACTGTACATCATATGACAAGCTTTGTGTGTTTGTATGTGTGTGTGTGTGTGTGTGTGTGTGTGTGTGTGTGTGTGTGTGTGTGTGTGTGTGTGTGCTCCCGCACGCTTTTGACCACATTGCGTTATATGTGTTTTAATATGGGCACTAGAGAGACTGTTGTCGAGTGCGTTAAATACAATCAGCGTCATCAACAGATTCCAGTAAGTCACATCGTACGGCAGAAGGTTGTAGGACTTACAAAACGGCTCTTAAAGCCCTCTGGAATATTATCTTTCGTGACTGTGTTCCACACTGTAAGAACGTCACTATCCTCACCGCTCTATACTGGCGTGGTGTGCAGATACTCTCGATCGTATGGCGTATTTAAAAATTATCTTCGTAATTAGGAACAGACGAATGTAGTGAGCAACAACTTAAAATGTGGCAGTTTTTTCCAATAAGACCATTTCTTCAATGTAGCGTAGAATACATTCTACCAGTAGCAGAAAAATACTGCACCAGTCCCTCACAATGGTAAGCACAAACGTAAATACAAAATTAAATATTACTTCAGGCTTTGACATTGCTGTAACCCCAGATTACAAAATGTAGAAGCTCGACCCCCTTGCTTAATTTTTGCAACACGCAAGCGAGTTGTAAACGTACTCAGTACAGTACTTCACCCAGAAAGAATCATTCAGCAATACAGAAAGGAAGTTATTATTAAGAGTTCCGGGTAGTGGAAACGTAATTGCGAAAGAGTGGGATCTTCCTTGTTAGCATATTACATGCACTCTGTTTTGTAACCTTGTTAATGTCCTGGGTAAGGATAAGGAAAAGAGTTATAATGAAAGTTATTTCAGGAACATGATGTTTAAATTCAACATCAGGAACTTAGTTTCATGGACACACTTCCATTCCAGCAGCACATCGCGGGTTCATCCACACTCTCTTCCTCTGTCTGCGCATGTATTACAATGTGTTGTGTACTTCTCATCAAGCGCAACACGATGACTCTTCTCATTCCAACTGCGTACATACTGTCACATAAGTTGTTTTATTAAGGGGCAGAAGAAGTCATGAGCACAAACATTGTAAGGAGTAGATTTGTCTGCTGTCAGCAAGAAAGTTCTTTGTGAATCGTAGCACGTAAATCATTCAGTAGAATTTGGCAGCTTTCCAGACGGCGAAAAGTAGGTGTGAGAGCCATCTATTCCGAAACTCTGGAGTCTAGAAGTCAGGTGGCGCCTTCAGAAGGGCAGCCAATAATTTTGTCGCCCTAAAAAGACCGTTTCCTGCGTCGTTGCTTCTGAAGTGAGTTGGCACACTTCGTCTTGAAATATAAGGTAGAAGGCGTCCACTGAACAACGTGCGTCGAAAGTTCTGATAGACATCAGGAAATTAACTCTGTTTCATGTGACATGTAAATATGTACAAAAATGTCTGCAATTTTTGAAATGTGGAGTACCTCACACAGAAAGTTAACTAATGGGGTAATTTAATTTCTTTTGGATAAACAATTAAAGAGCTGCTTACTTTAAAGAAGAATTATGTAAGGGTAACCCCAGGATAAGGTTGTATAAGTTAATCAGTTCTGTGTAACATTATTATCAGATATTTTGCTAAAGTCTGACCGTGATTGTAACTTACAGATTACAAAAAGCAAAAGCAAAGCTCCACATTCTCGCCCTAATGGGCAAATAGGGACCGATCAATAGCCGTGTCTTCATGTCAATCAAATTACAAACCGAACAAAACCGTCCAAGTTACACAGAAGTTGTTTTCATTTCAATCGCAACCAGCTTCGGACGTTAGTCCATTATCAAACCATCAACGCAGAACTGGACTGTCGTATGCAAATAGTACCTTGGACTTAGTCACCCACACAAGCAATGTGGCCAGTGTACACACATTATGGTAGAACTTTCAGCATTTTACGGACTATAAGAAGCACGTTTTTTCTTCGAAAAATTGCCTTCACAATTCAGGTGCGTCTTATACTCGAAAGTAACATAAATATGTCAAGTGTCTGATTTAAAATTCCTGCCGATCTTAGAAATGGCCATATATTCTATGCCGCAGGAAACCTGGATTCAATTGGCAGCAGCGGTGCAGGGATGCTACGAACATGAGTTGCCGGGATTCACGATGTTGCGAACACTGTCTCCCTAACGCCCCGCCATCAAAAACCTAGAACACTATCTCGTCTATGATGCGTCATTGCAGTCTACGGTGCTATTGATCTTTAACTGAAAGTGATTTGTGTTATCGGTTACAGTACAAGTCTCTGTTAGTAGCTAGTTTCGTAATGGAAAAAAAGGTATTCATATGACGCGAGCTATAAATTTAAAGTAATAGTATATGCAGAATAACATGGGAACAGAGCAGCTGAGCGGCATTTCGGCCCTCCACCAACAGAAAAAAGCATTCACGATTGGTGGGGTAGTAAAGAAGAACTGAAAAAAATGAGGAAGGTTAAATGTGCAAACAGAGGACTGAATGCAAAATGGCCAAATGTAGTTGACGTACTGAAATGTATTCAAGGACACCGTCGAAGACGCAATGGAATTAATACAAAATTATAAAAATACGCGCTCGTAAGTAAGCGCTAAAGGGGAACTTAAGGCCAAAATCTTCTGAAATACCGCCAGATGTTGTTGTTCACGTGTATGACAAGGATTGGATAGACGAGGTTGGTATGAAGTTATAGATTAACAAATGGCTCTAAGCACTATGGGACTTAACATCTGAGGTCATCTGTCCCCTAAACTTAGAAATACTTAAACCTAACTAACCTAAGGGCATCACACACATCGATGCCCGAGGAAGGATTCGAACCTGCGACCGTAGCAGCCGTGTGGTTCAGCGGCCGGCTATAGATTAACAGAATGTGGGAGAGGATGAAAGGGGCTTTGTTGGAGAAGAGTTCTTTTCTTGTTTCAGACCAATTTAGTAGTCATTTGAAAAAAAACCTGTGAAAGAGAAATTGAGACAAGGAAATACAGAGTTTGCTGTTAATCCGGGAGGACTTCCATCAGAAATTGCAACCTCTTGATGTCTCGAGAAGTAAACCATTTAAAGTATATATTAGAATCCGAAGGGAGCTTTAAGACGACCTACAATCAAACAACTGTGTCAGTGGATAGAACAATCGTGGTGCAGAGTGAGAAAAAACATTATTGTTAAATCTTTCAAGAAGTGTAGCATAAGTAACCTTCTCGATGGCAGTGAAGACCATCTTATATATGAAAAGGAGAACGATGGCGATGAAGAGGGAGGAGAAGAAGAAGAGAGTTCAGATGACTATTTTCAGGGATTTTAAAGATCAGTTCGGTTTTATAAACAAAAAATTTTTGTCTGGCTTTGCAATATAATAATAAAAATGGAAAAAATGTTATTTTTTTAAAAACTGCTTAAAAATTAAGGTTTGTCTTATAGTCTGTAGCGTCTTATAGTCCGTAAAATATGGTACGTGGTTGGCTTGATAATGGACGAAGTCCGAAACTGGTCACCATTTTCATAAAGCAAACTTCTGCATAGATTTGACGGTTTCGTAATTTCATTGAATCGTAATAAGTTTCCGCCTATTGCCATCTATCATACTGGAAGTAAGTGTGGTCCTCTGCCATTGCTGTCATTTGATGCGATCGGAGGGGCGTGTAGTCAACACACCGCTCTTCCGGCCGTTATCTTTCCAGATTTTGGAGCCGCTATTACTCGGCCAAGTAGCTCCTCAGTTGGCATCACGATGCTTAGTGCACCTCCTTCCAGTCCTCCAACCAAGGAAAACTCCCTGGCAGTGCCGGGAATGGAACGTAGGTTCTCCGCATAACAGCCAAACGCGGTACTGAATCAGACTATAGGTTACGAATATTTTTATTAAAATACGCAGTTTTTAATCACGAGATTTATTTTGCTATTTCAGTCTGGCGCCTTTCGGAATTACATGTCTATTCTGAACGATTGCAATGATGTTCCGTGGAAGTCACACTTATGACCTTATTTTGGACACAAAATGTTATTCTATTGGCGCAGTGAAAAACTTCCATAACGACAAATTTGAAAGTTTTTCATCGCTACAGAAGGTGAAAATTTCGTGTCTCAACGAATCAAAAACTGAAACAATCGTAACGCCCACATTAGCTTTATTGAAGTTCTTAAGAATTGAGTTGTAACTCCAGAAGGCGCGGAAATAAATTGTAAAATAAATTATTGTGCTGAGAAAGGTTAATATCAGCAAAAATATTCCTAAGCTGGTTAGAATTCAAAATCAATTAGCAAACTTTACATTTCATTAGCAATTATGTTGGGGAAGTTCTTCCAAGTGATGATTGTAGTAACGAGACGCGAGGAAGAGGAAAGAGGCAGTAGCAGAATAACGACTTATTTGCGCTTATGTACCCGTGGTCTAGGGGTAGCGTCTTTGATTCATAATAAAAAAAAAACGTCTTCGGTCCCGGGTTCGATCCCCGCCACTGCCCAATTTTTCATAAATAATCAGCATTGGCGGCCGAAGACTTCCGGCATAAGAAGTCAGCCTCATTCTGCCAACGGCCTTGTCAAAGATGGCGGAGGAGCGGATAGAGGTTCAGGGCACTCTCTTGTCCTAGGGGTGGGAAATTGCCCCTAAAGGCGGAAGAATCAGCAATGATCAACGACATGAGGATGCAGAAGGCAATGGAACCACTGCATTAAAGACACGTAACTTCTATCCACAGGACATGTGGCCTGTAATTGAAGAAGTGTCATGATGATCTCTCTATTGGCAAAAGATTCCGGAATAGTCCCCCATTCGGATCTCCGGGAGGGGACTGCCAAGGGGGAGGTTACCATGAGAAAAAGATTGAATAATCAACGAAAGGATAACGTTCTACGAGTCGGGGCGTGGAATGTCAGAAGCTTGAACGTGGTAGGGAAACTAGAGAATCTGAAAAGTGAAATGCAAAGGCTCAATCTAGATATAGTAGGGGTCAGTGAAGTGAAGTGGAAGGAAGACAAGGATTTCTGATCAGATGAGTATCGGGTAATATCAACAGCAGCAGAAAATGGTATAACAGGTGTAGGATTCGTTGTGAATAGGAAGGTAGGGCAGAGGGTGTGTTACTGTGAACAGTTCAGTGACCGGGTTGTTCTAATCAGACTCGACAGCAGACCAACACCGACAACGATAGTTCAGGTGTACATGCCGACGTCGCAAGCTGAAGATGAACAGATAGAGAAAGTGTATGAGGATATTGAGAGGGTTATGCAGTATGTAAAGGGGGACGAAAATCTAATAGTCATGGGCGACTGGAATGCAGTTGTAGGGGAAGGAGTAGAAGAAAAGGTTACAGGAGAATATGGGCTTGGGACAAGGAATGAAAGAGGAGAAAGACTAATTGAGTTCTGTAACAAGTTTCAGCTAGTAATAGCGAATACCCTGTTCAAGAATCACAAGAGGAGGAGGTATACTTGGAAAAGTCCGGGAGATACGGGAAGATTTCAATTAGATTACATCATGGTCAGACAGAGATTCCGAAATCAGATACTGGATTGTAAGGCGTACCCAGGAGCAGATATAGACTCAGATCACAATATAGTAGTGATTAAGAGTAGGCTGAAGTTCAAGACATTAGTCAGGAAGAATCAATACGCAAAGAAGTGGGATACGGAAGTACTAAGGAATGACGAGATACGTTTGAAGTTCTCTAACGCTATAGAGTCAGCAATAAGGAATAGCGCAGTAGGCAGTACAGTTGAAGAGGAATGGACATCTCTAAAAAGGGCCATCACAGAAGTTGGGATGGAAAACATAGGTACAAAGAAGGTAGCTGCGAAGAAACCATGGGTAACAGAAGTAATACTTCAGTTGATTGATGAAAGGAGGAAGTACAAACATGTTCCGGGAAAATCAGGAATACAGAAATACAAGTCGCTGAGGAATGAAATAAATAGGAAGTGCAGGGAAGCTAAGACGAAATGGCTGCAGGAAAAATGTGAAGACATCGAAAAAGATATGATTGTCGGAAGGACAGACTCAGCATACAGAAAAGTCAAAACAACCTTTGGTGACATTAAAAGCAACGGTGGTAACATTAAGAGTGCAACGGGAATTCCACTGTTAAATGCAGAGGAGAGAGCAGATAGGTGGAAAGAATACATTGAAAGCCTCTATGAGGGTGAAGATTTGTCTGATGTGATAGAAGAAGAAACAGGAATCGATTTAGAAGAGATAGGGGATCCAGTATTAGAATCGGAATTTAAAAGAGCTTTGGAGGACTTACGGTCAAATAAGGCAGACGGGATAGATAACATTCCATCAGAATTTCTAAAATCATTGGGGGAAGTGGCAACAAAACGACTATTCACGTTGGTGTGTAGAATATATGAGTCTGGCGACATACCATTTGACTTTCGGAAAAGCATCATCCACACAATTCCGAAGACGGCAAGAGCTAACAAGTGCGAGAATTATCGCACAATCAGCTTAATAGCTCATGCATCGAAGCTGCTTACAAGAATAATATACAGAAGAATGGAAAAGAAAATTGAGAATGCGCTAGGTGACGATCAGTTTGGCTTTAGGAAAAGTAAAGGGACGAGAGAGGCAATTCTGACGTTACGGCTAATAATGGAAGCAAGGCTAAAGAAAAATCAAGACACTTTCATAGGATTTGTCGACCTGGAAAAAGCGCTCGACAATATAAAATGGTGCAAGCTCTTCGAGATTCTGAAAAAAGTAGGGGTAAGCTATAGGGAGAGACGGGTCATATACAATATGTACAACAACCAAGAGGGAACAATAAGAGTGGACGATCAAGAACGAAGTGCTCATATTAAGAAGGGTGTAAGACAAGGCTGTAGCCTTTCGCCCCTACTCTTCAATCTGTACATCGAGAAAGCAATGATGGAAATAAAAGAAAGGTTCAGGAGTGGAATTAAAATACAAGGTGAAAGGATATCAATGATACGATTCGCTGATGACATTGCTATCCTGAGTGAAAGTGAAGAAGAATTAAATGATCTGCTGAACGGAATGAACAGTCTAATGAGTACACAGTATGGTTTGCGAGTAAATCGGAGAAAGACGAAGGTAATGAGAAGTAGTAGAAATGAGAACAGCGAGAAACTTAACATCAGGATTGATGGTCTTGATGTCAATGAAGTTAAGGAATTCTGCTACCTAGGCAGTAAAATAACCAATTACGGACGGAGCAAGGAGGACATCAAAAGCAGACTCGCTATGGCAAAAAAAAGGCATTTCTAGCCAAGAGAAGTCTACTAATATCAAATACCGGCCTTAATTTGAGGAAGAAATTTCTGAGGGTGTACATCTGGAGTACAGCGTTGTATGGTAGTGAAACATGGACTGTGAGAAAACCGGAACAGAAGCGAATCGAAGCGTTTGCGATGTGGTGCTATAGACGAATGTTGAAAATTAGATGGACTGATAAGGTAAGGAATGAAGAAGTTCTACGCAGAATCGGAGAGGAAAGGAATATGTGGAAAACACTGATAAGGAGAAGGGACAGGATGATAGGACATCTGCTAAGACATGAGGGAATGACTTTCATGGTACTAGAGGGAGCTGTAGAGGGCAAAAACTGTAGAGGAAGACAGAGATTGGAATACGTCAAGCAAATAATTGAGGACGTAGGTTGCAAGTGCTACTCTGAGATGAAGAGGTTAGCACAGGAAAGCAATTCGTGGCGGGCCGCATCAAACCAGTCAGTAGACTGATGACCAAAAAAAAGCTTTGCTAAAGCACTCCACGCGAATGATGTGGTTCTTTCTATGATGAGATCACGACCACTCTCAGCTTCTACTTCCGTCAAAACATATCTAGACGAACAATGTCTTTGCCTAGCCTTCTCTTTACGTGTGATGAGGGCCTAAGAAAGAAAAAAAATATATTGGCCAGGTGCGAGTAGGACACACACACTCTGAGGGTTCCGTACAAATTTAATTACGTATTAGACACTTCATCCAATCCTGGTATTCGCCTGTTATCGACATTGATAATGCCAAGATGTCGGTCCCACGGATTTCTAGATTTTCGTGAGTGTTTTAATTTCCATTTTGAAGTCTGATAACAAATGACCAAAGAAATATTTTTCCATGCGATATAATTTAAAAAATTAACAATTTTCAAATTTTTTCTTTGTTTTCAGCGAGAACTCTTACTTCTTGGCAAATTTCATGATTCTATGTCAACCCGAAGTATCCCGTAGCTTTTGATATCTGAGTTTGCGAGTATGAAGACGTGTGACGTAAATGGCCGTATCTTTGATTGCGTTAACTTAGGAACGTCACTTTCTTACAACGCCAAAGGATCGTAGGCCTTAACATGTGACATAAATTTGAACTTAATACGTCTACCTGTTTCTGAGAAAAATGTTTTGAACAATCGTACAAACAGACAGACAGACAGACAGATGGACAACAAGTGAGTCTGTGAGAGTTCCTTCTTCACCGACTGAGGTATGGAGACGGGAGATCGGCGCGCCTTCCTGCGTCCGTTGAAGCGGCTGGCAGCGGACGGATCGGGAGAGCGATTTGGGGGTGCTGCGCCAGGTCTTCTAGAGAAATCGAAGTTTATTAGAAGTTAAGTGATTGGTGATATGTTCTTTGATTTACTCTTGTTAAATTCTACTTGTTTTCTTGGTGAGGTCACCAGCCGTTTTGCTTTGGGGTCATCCCACCATTCTTCTCCGTTTGCCCACCCGAGAGAAGGTGGTTGTTTATAAATTGGGTGGTCCGTTTTTCCCTTGTGGAGTAGGGGCGGGCTAGAGCAACCTGCGCTTCGGGTTGTTCGGTAATCTCCCTATCAATCTACCGTGAGTTAGTAGCTGCCTCTGTCATGTTTGTCGGATTTGGTGTGTTAACGAATTCATTGCTTGGAGTGTAACGGCCTAATACCTGAAATATGTTTTGATCTTTGGAAACTTTGATATTATTGCCTATGATCTTGAGAGGCGGTATCTGTGTACTGTAGAGCATCTTAATTATTGTTTCGCCAACCATGTAGAATTTTATATAAGATTGCATTTCATGGGCTTTTATTTAAATGATCATTTTAGTATATAAAGTTGTCACCCTATCACCGTAAGACTTTGTTAGAAGTTAAAATCAAATTTCACCTTCGGTGGCAACGTTAATATTTTAATTGTTAGTGTTTTGTACTATTTCCACCCCTCCTACGGGGGGTGCATAGTTGTGTGCTTGTGTAAATTGTTAAAACTCTTAGTTTAAAGTTATCTGGTGTGTTGCAGATTTGCACCAGTGTAGTCTTTCAGAGGCTGTTGTGAGCGGTCGTAACTACAACCGTGTCAAAAGGGAGCGGCAAGGTTCTCTGCCCGAAAGCTCATACTGTCAAAACTTGTTTATTTCTGCCTCTGAATAAATTGTAACTTTGATATTTAGAGCGTGCTTTCTGATTATAATTTTAAATCTGTTTCTTTTAAAAAATGCATTTAGGCGCTATTAAAGTGAATAAAATTCCCATTTGTTAAAAGGAATTTGGTAATGATTTGTGATTATATGTGTTAATGTTCTTGATGAATCGCTAGTAAATAAAATAAATTCTTAAGAATGACGGTTCACAGACATTTTTTCGTAAGGGGATTGGAAAGAAATAGAGGATACACGGCAAGTCTCAATCAAATCACTGTAGTCATTATGTTCATATTAGTGTGTCTACATTTTTGACAGGTATATGTGTTCATATGGAGCACTGCACGAATCAGTATGATACGATTCGAAGAAACATGGAAAACAGTTCTGGGCGCTACAGTCTGGAGCCGAGCGGCCGCTACGGTCGCAGGTTCGAATCCTGCCTCGGGCATAGATGTGTGTGATGTCCTTAGGTTAGTTAGATTTAATTAGTTCTAAGTTCTAGGCGACTGATGACCTCATAAGTTAAGTCGCATAGTGCTCAGAACTATTTGAACCATCTTTTGGAAAACAGTAATAGTCATAATAAATCTGTTGCTAGAATGATGTGGGAATGAAAAGAAAAGAAGAAGAAAAAGCTGAGAGCGAATTTCGATACAGTGACCTCGCGGTCATAAAACTAAGCTTTCGCTTGCGCGGATCCAGAGTCCTTGAGTACTAGTTACCATATAAAGCATATAACCGTATGTGAAATTTTCAGTCTCCGTTTTCTCGAAAACGGTTGAGAGTAACATCTACTTGTTTAAATACGTTGAATTTATGGACGTACCCTACGCCCCTGTCAATTTGCATCATACTAGTGAGAGAAGTTCTTACGAACCCCAATTCGTGACGAAGGGGCACACATCATTGTATCCTTGGACTTAACTTCCAGTGTACCTGCATTACAGCAAAGAATACAGATTGCATACGTGTAAGGAACAACATGACACATCTTCAAACGATATCCCGCTCTTAAAAATAACCTATGTGTGTGGTACGAGATAGAATGCAATAGCACACTTGGAAAATTACTACTGGTATACGAGAAAATTGTGTGACTTTCGTAAATTTGCAATTAATGATCTAGAAAATTGCGATGTATCATCTTCCAAAAATACCAGACTGGTCGCTACTCACCTGTGGGAGGTGGTGCCTGCTATACTTTGGATTGTAGTATACAAAAAGAAAAAAAAATAATGAATCTCATGGAAATTACATCTAGATGTCTACTCTGCAATTAACAAGTGCCTGATAGAGGGTTCCTCAAATCATTTTCACACTATTTCTGTGCCGTTCCATTTTCGAGCAGCACGCAGGAAAAATGAACACTTAAATCTTTCATGCGAACTCTAATTTCTCTTATTTTACCACGATGATCATTTCTCCCCGTGTAGGTTGGCGTCAACAACATTTTTTTCTCATTCAGAAGAGGAAGTTGGAGTTAAAAATTTCGTAAAGAGCTGTCATTGCAACGCCTATGTTTTAATGATTGCGACCCAAACTCGCCTCGCATATTTGTGACATTCTCTATCCTATTCCACGGTAATAAAGAACGAGCTGCCCTTCTTTGAACTCTCTCGAGGTTCTCCATCAATCCTACATGGTACGTATCCCATACAGTACAGCAATATTCCAGAAGAAGATGGACAAATGTCGTGTAGAGAGTGTCTGTAGTAGACCTGTTGCCATCTTCTAAGTGTTTTTCTAATAAAATTCATACTTTGGTTCGCCTTTCTCACAAAATTTTCTGTGTCAGTGTTCCAGTTTAAGTTGTTCGTTGTTGTAATACGTATTTATTCAGTTGAATTGACTAGATTTATGTGATTTATCGTGTAACCGAAATTTAACAGGTTCCTTTCAGCGCCCATGTGGATGACTTTACATTTTCCATTACATGGAGTCAATTGCCACTTTTCGTACCATACAGATATCTTATCTAAACCATTTTGTGGTTGGTTTTGATCTTCTGATGACTTTACTAGACGGTACGTGACAGCATAATCTGCAAAAAATCTTAGAGGGGTGCTCAAATTGTCTCTTAAATTATTTCTATAGTTTATGAACAGCAGAGGACCTTAATACCTCCTTGGGCAATACCAGATATAACTTCCGTCTTACTCGATGGCATTTCACCGATTACTACGAACCATGACCTTTCCGACAACATAATGCGAATCCAGTCGCTCAACAGAGATGGTACTCCATCGGCACGCATTTTGATTATAAATCCCTTATGAGGAAGAAATTAAAGTAAAAAGAAGAGAAAACAGCAGAGCTGCACAGCCTACACAAAAAAGTTTCGAGAACGACGTTTGGGGAAACCTGGAATTAATAAGATTTATTCAAGAATAGAAAACCATATAATGAATTTGTAACAGCTTTAACTAATGTGTATTATATGTACACGCAAACTATACTATAAAAAACAAGGATGAGAACGCTCTTGGGTAGTTTCAATTCGTACTGTGTAGGTAGTGGTAGAAAATTTCACTTCAGTTTTTTGTTGGAGAATCTTATTGTTAGTAAAAATGAAGATGATTAAACTTTTATGACTTACGATGATGCTTGGCCAGCTACAAGAAACGCGTACAAAGTTCTGTTTCTCCTCACGTTAGCACTTCCGAAAACGTAGGGAAGTAGACAGGGCGTGTAGAGCGACAACTTTCTTTTACTCTCTTGGAGCCTGCTGCAGCATAGCGGTGAACATTTAGAACTATTCAAGGAGAATACTTTGGTTCTGTGAACGAGTTTCGTGGCAATATTTGTGCTAGTTCCTCTACAATGATGTAAGGCACTTATGAAAAAACTATGAATTGTGACAGTTACTTGCTATAGCGCTGCTAAAAGTTTGAAGAGCCAAAGAAACTGGTACACCTACCTAATATGGTGTGGGGCCCCCGCGAGCACGCAGAAGTGCCGAAACACGACGTGGCATGGACTCGAGTATTGTCTGAAGTAGTGCTGGAGAGAACTGACACCATGAATCCTGTAGGGCTGTCCATAAATCCGTAAGAGTACGAGGGGTTGGAGATCTCATCTGAACAGCACGCTGCAAGGCATCCCAGATATGCTCAATAATATTCATGTCTGCCGAGTTTGGTGGCCAACGGAAGTGTTTAAACTCAGAAGATTGTTCCTGTAGCCATTCTGTAGCAATTCTGGAGGTGTGAGGTGACGCATTTTCCTTCTGGAATTGCCGAATTCCGTCGGAATGCACAATGGACGTGAATAGAGGCAGGTGATCAGTCAGGATGCTCACGTGCGTGTCACCTGTCAGAGTTGTATTTAGACGTATCAGAGGTCCCATATCATGCCCCACACCACTATAGAGCCTCCACCAGCTTTAACAGTCCACTCTGACATGCAGAGTCCACGAATTCATGAGGTTGTCTCCATAACCGTACACGTCCATCCTCTCGATGCAATTTGAAGCGAGACTCGTCCGACCAGGCAAAACATGTTTCCTTTCATCGTCGGTTTTGACGGGCCCAGGCGAGGTGTAAAGCTTTGTGTTGTGCAGTCATCAAGGGTACACGAGTGGGTTTTCGGCTCCGAAAGCCCATATCCATGACGTTTCGTTGAATGGTTCGCACGCTGACACTTATTGATGGCTCAGTATTGAAATCTGCAGCAATTTGCAGAAGGATTGCATTTCTGTCACGCTGAACGATTCTCTTCAGTCGTCGTTGCTCCCGTTCTTGCAGGATCTTTTTCCGGTCACAGCGATGTCGGAGATTTGATGTTTTACCTGATTCCTGATATTCACGATACACTCGTGAAATGGCCGTACGGGAAAATCCCCACTTCATCGTTGCCTCGGCGATGCTGTGTCCCAACGCACGAGCGCCGACTATAACACCACGTTCAAACTCATTTAAATCTTAATTAGCTGCCATTGTAGCAGTAGCAACAGATGTAACAACTGCCCCAGACACTTGTTTTCTTATACCCCTAGGAGTTGCCGGCCGCAGCGCCGTATTCTACCTGTTTACCTATCTCTTCGTATGAATACGCATGCCTATACCAGTTTCTTTGGCGCTTCTGTGTAAGCCATGTTTTTATCAATTGCAATTTCGTATTCATAAAACATTTAGCGTAATGACATAGATCTTGTATTTACCTTGCTTTAAGACAGCGGAACTGATAATAAGACAAGTGCATTTCATAAAATAAATTATGGCATTAGTGCATTAAGAGTTTGGCGAAAAGCTGTGGTATCTTATTACATGTGTATGTTACGATGTTATTAAATTATTTTAGAAAATCCCTACAGCAAAAATAAGATTCACAAACTATGCAACAGACGTTGAATGCTGTAAGAAAACAAAAGATACAATTTGCTGCAGCATTCAAATTGTTCAGTGTTTCTAGAAGCACACTTACGAGGTGTGATCAAAAAGTAATGGGAATTTTTTCATTTCTTAAATTACATTTATTCATTCAACAACATAAACTTTCTCCTCTTCAAAGTAATGCCCTTGAGACATAACACACTTGCGCCAACACTTTTTCCAATGCTTCAAGCACTTCTGGAAGTCACTTCTCGTTTGGTATTCAGCTCCTTCAGCGATTCTGTTTTAGCTTATTAATGGTGGTAATACGACGTTCTTTCATGGTTCTCTGCAGCCTCGGGAACAGAAAGAAGTCTCAGGGGGCCGCGTCCGGCGAATATGGTGCCTGAGGCAACATAAGGGTTTTGTTTCCTGCCAAGAAATCACGAACAAGCATTGAGGTGTGGGAGGAAGCATTATCGTGATGCAATTTCCTTGAGTGGTTTTGCCACAATTCTAGTCGTTTTCTTCGTATTGCTCCACGCAAACGACACATAACTTTCAAGTAGTAGTCTTTATTGAACGTACCACCATAAGGCAGGAACTCACATGTACTATCCCACTGAAATCGAAGAAGAACCTTCACATGTGATCAAACTTCTCAGACTATTTTCGGTTTTGGCGCTTCAGGCAGTTTCCATTGCGACGATTGGACTTTGATTTCGACGTTATAAAGGTGTACAAATTTTTCGTCACGTGTTATAACATTCTTTAGAAGTTCAGGATAGTTGTCGGCTCCATTCAGCAGTTCCTGAGCGATTTTTACGCGACGTCGTTTTGGTCAAAATTCAATAATTTCGGAACAAACTTTGCTGATACATGTTTCATGCCCAAAACACCCGAAAAATTACTTGGCATGAGCCAGAGGATACGTCGACATCAGCAGCAACCCCTCTGATGCTGATTCAGCAATTTTCCAGAACTATTTTCCTTACTTCTTCCCTTCTGTCGTCAGTAATTATTGTCCACAGAGGTCGTCGTCTCCGACGTCTTCTCGACTCTCTCTCAAACGTTTCTACGATTTGTAAACTCTTGTCTTATCCATAGTGGATTCGTCAAAAGCCTCAGTCAACATTTCGTATACGGTCCTGCATTATATTTCAATTGTCAAGCAAAATGTAATGCATGTTCCTTGAGCCTTTTCGACAGTGAACAAAATATTCAAAACAGCTGAAAATGCAAATAAAGTCGGATGTATAAAGCCCGCAAAATTAAAAAATTCCCATTACTTTTTGATCACGCCTCGTAAGTGCTCTAAAAAAAGGGATTACTGAAGACAAGAAAATTCTTGGGAACTGCGGATGTGTATTTAACAAAGAGCAAGAACAACTTATTAAATATATTTTTACATGAAACGAAGATAATGTGGCATTTCATCTTGATGGGCGCAATAATCTACCACACTAATTCACTGAAAAGAAAAATACGGCAGGCAAGGGAAGTTTGACACAATTTAGGAAATACCCTAACGTAGAACTTAGAAAACCAGATTCCATTTTATCTTAGTCTTATTTTTCCTTTTTTCTGCTTCTGGCCTCTTAGCGCTACCTATGGGGCAAAGTGGCCGTTTACAAAGCTTAAGCTCACTTTTCTACTATAAAAGGAGGATTTGAATAACAATACAACTGTTAATAGTTGTGGAACGTATACAGTTTATACAGATATATTTCGTATGCTTATCTACGATATGACGTGAGAGGAAAAACAACTACATATTCCTTAGGGTGGCCTCATAAATACAGTGCTGAATATGTGCAACATGATTACAACTGACCATTTTTTGTGCCAATGCCAGTACAGCCCCCCACTTCCTTGCATCCGTGGCACCGTGCTTGTATCGAGCAGTTTTTCTACTGAAAGATGGCGTATTCGGACACGCCGATCGAACTGGTGGAACAAAAAACGTGTTCCATTCGACCAGGCGACACGTTTCATTGACTTACGGTCCAACCCCAATGATCACGTGTATATTTCAGTCGTAACTGACGAAGAAGTTGGATAAGCACAGGAACACATAGGAATCATCTGCTGGGGGGCCACCTGTTCAGCAATGTGCGTTGAGACGTGCGTTCGGAAACACCTTCCAGATTAGCCACAGATATTTGCTTGTGCTGCTTCACGGAGAGGGTAAGCCTCCGACTTCCACGTTCTGTGATGAGGCGTGGACGTCTACCACATTTTTCCCTACTCGTGGTTTCAACGTCTTTACTTTCCGTAGATGCTCTCGACAGCGGCAAGCGAACTGCCAAGATCCACCGTTTCCGAAGCGGTCGATCCCAGGCTCAGGACCATAATAATCTGCCCTTCGTCAAAGTAGATTAGGTTAGTGGATTTCCCCAATTGCATCCCGTATCTTCACTAGAATGATTCTCCTTTCGTCTCTCCTCCGCTTGTATACTTTCCTTACCGCGTCACGTACACACAATGCCACCACGAGGCATTCAATCTCGCAGTGGGAAATGGTCACGCTTTGGATCGCTACCATATGTCAACAGTTCTAACCTTGGCCAGCAATACCGCCTGTAAAAAATGGGACTCCTTTTTACAGACGCTGTTTGGTGACCTTCGGCCGCCACAGACAGAAGGAGATGGCTCGGTTTTTTCCACGAGGAAAAAGTTGGGATATTGAATAAAAAGTTCTTGGGTGTCCAACTGCGTCAAGCGATTAAAATTACACGAGCTTTCGGCCAACCGCTGCTTGATCATATGACAGCCACTGGGCTGCTTGTTCGCTCTTGCACATACTGATAAGCCAAAACATTATGACCACTGCCCACCACGTTGTTGCATACCGCCTGGTGGCTGCGGCCATCTGACGCGGTGCCAAAGTTCTATATAGGCGGAGCAGACACGAACGGAGGACCACCCTAGTGAAGATATGGGCTGCAAATGAGAAAATTCATTGATATAAGAGGCTTTGACAAAGGGCATATCGTTATTACATAGAGTCTGTGAACGAGCATCTCGAAAACAACGAAGCTGATCGAATATTCACATGCTACTGTCCTGAGCATATAAGGGAAGAGGTAGAAAGATAATAAAATTGCCATTAGACGCTAAACGATTGGTCGTCAACGACTCTTCACAGAGCGTGGGGTTCGGAAGGTTGTCTGCTTTATAAAGTAGGACAGATAGTGATCTGTGGCACCTCTGCCGAAAGTGCACAATGCTGGTACATGCACAAGTGTGGCCGGCCGGGGTGGCCGAGCGGTTCTAGGCGCTACAGTCTGGAACCGAACGAACGTTACGGTCGCAGGTTCGAATCCTGCCTCGGGCATGGATGTGTGTGATGTCCTTAGGTTAGTTAGGTTTAAGTAGTTCTAAGTTCTGGGGACTGATGACCTCAGATGTTAAGTCCCATAGTGCTCAGAGCCATTTGAACCATTTTGAGTCACAAGTGTGTCGGAGAACCCGGCCGCGGTGGCCGAGCGATTCTAGGCGCTTCAGTACGGAAACGCGGTGCTGCTACGGTCGCAGGTTCGAATCCTGCCTCGGGCAAGGATTTGTGTGATGTCCTTACGTTAGCTAGGTTTAAGTAGTTCTATCTCTAGTGGACTGATGACCTCAGATGTTAAGAGTCCCATAGTGCTTAGAGCCGTTTGAACCATTTTTTTGTGTCGGAGTACACCATTCATCGTACACTGTTGAACGTGGTGCTCCACAGCTGACCACCCCTACCTGTTCACACGTTGATCCGACGTCATCGTCAATTACGATTGCAGTGGGCACGGGACCATCCGTATTCGATCGTCGACCAATGGAAACGTGTCGGCTCTTCTGGTGAATCACATTCTTGCTACACTAGGTCGATGGTTCTCTCCACAAATCCGTTATCGACACGAGCTCGTGCGATCAGTATTATGCAATGGGAGACGTTCTGTTGCGCTTGTATTGGACCTGTGGTTGCAACCGAAGACACGCTGGCAGCTGCGAATAACCTGCATCCCTTCATCCTTGATGACTTCCCCGATGCCGATGTAATCTTTCAGCAGTATAATTGTTCGTGTCTCGGGGCCTGAATCGTGCTACAGTGTTTTGAGGAGCATTTTAGTGAACCCATGTTGGTGTCTCGGTGACCAAATTCGTGTGATGTAAATCCCATGGCACCCATCTGGGTCGCTACCAGGCGCGATCATTGCGTACACAAATCAGCGGCCCGTTATTTAGGAGAAGTACGTGACCTGTGCGTAAACATCTAATACCACATACCTCCACAAAACTACCAACAAACTGACGGAGCTCTGATACGAAGAATCAGTGAAGTATTTCATTCCAAAGACGCACAGACAAGCTATTAAGCAGGTGGTCATAATGTTTTGGCTCGTCAGTGTACAGTGGTGTTCGCGGCATCGCCTTAATGGGCATACGTTGACTCGGCGTTCGATTGTCTGCTTTAACTTCGCGATCGCTGGATCCCCCGCCATGCTGAGCTGCAGGCCGTTGTCTCACTTAAAAGCGTTATCGGGGATTCTTAATTCAATGGTTTCTTTAATTTCAAAGTCCCAGAAGGCGTCAGTGCGACTCACGACAGAGCTTTCGCCAAATTTTAACCTGTGGCCGTTTTCTAAAGCGTTCTTAGCCAGGATGAATTTCTAGGAGTAACGTAGGCGGTAAAGCCTTCTATGCTCCTCCCTTAGTTGTCCCGTAGTGCGTACTGTGTGTCCAACGTGATACTGGCCACACACAAGGTATTTGTAGACCCCAAGCGTTCCGAGACCTGATGCGACTTTAACTAGTCTCAGTCGTTGACGAACTTTCACCGGAGGCCTGAAGATCGATTTCATTTTGTGTCATTTCGGTAGGCGGCTAATCTTACCAGATACAGATCCACAGGACGGAAAAAAGAAAGTTTCCTTTCCTGCTCATCGTCGGTGGTCTTATTGTGATTCTTACTTGAAATCACTTCATTTATTTCATAAAGGTAAAAGCCGTCGTTCCTGAAGATCTTGCGCAGGTGGTTCATCAAAAGGGCAAGGTTGTCAGCGTTTGATATAATTTGTTGTACGATGTATCACTGTTTGTAACATAGTACGCTTCTGGCCGAGTGATGCTGGCTGATGGCGTGCAAGTAAGGATCAGTGCGCGTAGATTTTCTGTAGACGCTGTGGCCAAGGCATCCATTATGTTTGCGACGGACGAGGACATCGAGGAAGGGCAATGCATTGTCTGTTTGAACATCCATTGTGAACTGGATGCTACTGTTGACGCTGTGACGTGTTTCATCTTTCTCACGTACGTGGGGCCAAAAGACGAACAACTAGGCTTTAATGACACTATGTCCAAGGTAATATCCTCACAATTCTTCTTGAAGAGGCATCAGCTGGAGCTAAGACGCTGCCCATTGCAACGCCGTCCGTCTGATCGTAATACTGTCTGTTGTACGGAAAATAAGAACACCTAAGAGTATCCCTAAATAGCTCTATCACGTCACTTACAAGGAACTGGGATACTGGGTCCAAAGAGTTTTTAAGAGACACATTTTTAAACAGCGCCACCACGCCAAAACTGACCATAATGTCATTACTAGATCGCAGAGCTTTAATTCGGCTGATAAAGTCTGCTGAGCTTTCAATATGATGTTCGTAGTTCCAATACGTGGAACGAGGAAAATGGACAGATACTTCGCCAGCTTGTATGTTGGTGATCCAGTGGTGGATACGATGAGGCAGAATGACTTCCCATCTTCGGTAAAGCATAATCAGTAGCAGTAGGTGGTCTAAGTGCCTGTGGGAGAAGATTCTAGACTTTGTCTTCCATCGAAGAGCGTTTGAGAAGTTCAAATGTCTGTCTTTCATATTGTGTATTGCTGTTGGATCCCGTGGGAGTTTCCGGTAAGTATCTTCGTCCAGTAGCGTGCAGCTCTTCGTACTGTATCATAGTCTGCTTATTCCATAATTACGGCTGCACTGCCCTTGCCATCACTAAGGACCACAATGCTTTCATCACTGCGTAGTGCTCGCAGTTCATTGCGCTCAGCTCTGCTCATGTCGGGGATATTGTAATACAGAAGTGATGTGACAATATGCTTCATGTGACTGAACGACGTTTATTACGCTGGCTTGCAGAGTATGGATGTAGATACAGATTCACCTAGGCACATGGATGATGAAACTATTAGGTCGAAGACAGGGAAGGAATCCGACCACGTCCTATTCAATGAAATCATCTCGTCATTCGCGTTATACAATAAAGAAAAACAAGGAAAACCAGGATATTAATTACCACATTGGAATTTGAAGCATTTTTCTCCCGACAGTGAGTTCAGTATGCTAAACCTCTGCGGCCCCCTCGCTCCTTCTCAACTTTTCGTTTTGTTAGGAGAATGTGTACCACGACTAATTTATACCTATAGGCAATCGACGTAATTGCCTCCTTGTGGTGGCATAAATGAAAGCACTACAGCCCACATCAATCAACACGACTAGGCTGGTTGTTTTTACGTACATAATGCAGTGTTTATTTCGAAAATGTTAACAAGAATTTAATCAAAACGTTATTTTCAAATGGTATGCTTGAGATTTTTGTGTGGCATCATTCGCAGCCTACTTCTTAAGAGAGGTAGGACGTCAAACGGGTCGATTTGGAGCAGGAGGGGCACCACACGACATTGTAATTTCTGCTGTCTATACTTTTACAAATAAATTAATAAAACTTTGTCAGCATGACCAGGAAGGATTCAGAATTCACACTCATAGCAGGGGAAGTTCAAAAACATAACAAAATAATTTTTTTACGTGTGAAATTTCATCATTTTTTTCTCTTACTATTGGCTGCAATTGTTGCTATAGGTACACTTTTCTTCATAAGTAATAGATTCTTCAATGAATTTTGCACTGCTTATTAATCACAAACTCAATGCAAAACTCTACAATTTTCCAAATCTATTAAAAACTGTGGTAGAAACTCAAATAATTAACTGTAAAATTTGAGTCTTTTTCTAAACACGAAGTTTAGAATGTAACAACTCATTCATTTTTTCATAAACTAAATAAATTCTAAATTTTAATATACCTCTAAGTATGGTTTGTGTGCTGTGCAAAACTCGTCGAAGAATCTCTCTTACTTATGAAGAAAAGTGCACCTATAATAACAAATGCAGTCAATAGTAATTAAAAAAGATGAAATATCGCATGTAAAAAAAACTATTTTGTTATGTTTTTGAACTTCCGCTGCTATGAGTATGAATCCTGAATCCTTCCTGGTCATGCTGACAAAGTTTTATGATTTTATTTGTAAATGTATAGATAGGAGAAATGAAAATGTAGTGTGGTGCCTCTCCCGCTCCAAGTCAGCCCGTTTGACGTCCTACCCCCCTTAATTAAAGACGTGGCTGGTTCACAGATGCGATGTCTACAACAAGTACGCTAAAATATCAGTAGAAAAATACAAATTCAACATGAGGTTCCTGGAAAGAAAAGCACGCTGAGCAACGTGGGAAAGCGACTGATTGATTACTCACTCCAACACCGCATCTACTGGACAGAAACAGAGTACAGTCTCCGTAGATACAGCGTAAGACACCGTGATGAATAAACCTAGATACGAACGCGGAAGCGCCAAAGTCAGCAGAGATAGTGCAAGCGCTCTCTCGTGAAAATTAGATTCCGCTGCACATTCAGACAATACATCGCCATCGAATACGCGTGGAAATAGTTCGTCCAGAGACTGGATCAACACAGGCCTCCACAAACCTCCGGTGGCGAACTGTGGAAGTTACAGATACGTACTCCAGAGACTTGCTCCAGCGCCTAGTAGCGCTGACAGCAGATATGGACGGAATTAACAGACGCTTTGAAACTTCCTGGCAGATTAAAACTGTGTGCCGGACCGAGACTCGAACTCGGGACCTTTGGCTTTCGCGGGCAAGTGCTCTACCATCTGAGCTACCCAAGAACGACTCACGCCCCGTCCTCACAGCTTTACTTCTGCCAGTATCTCGTCTCCTACCTTCAAAACTTCTGGGAACAGACGCTTTGCTAGGATCGTAGCAGGGCTGTATAGTCAGTTACCAAGCGTATCAGAGATGCGAGGCATATAGTCGTTTTCCCCTCGTTCCAAATGAAAGTGTATCGGCCTAATAGGTTCGAAGCACCCTCCACCATGCAATGTACAGTGAGTTGCGGAATATGTATGTAAATGCATATGCAGACTTGCAACGAAGCAACCTAGAAGTCCTTCTCAGAGAAGATACTGAAGGTTCTCTTATTAACGTTGCAGGGTACAGAAGCTCTAGTAGAAGAGTGGGGAATCTTCTTCTAAAGCTAATTTGTGTGGTTCTAAAAATGAAATGGAATGTACTTCGCTTCATGAGGAAGATGCGTAGCAAAAGTTATCGACACTTTGAGATAAACTTTGGGTACCAAATGTGCTTCTTAACCAACATTTCTCTCTTTTTAACTGCTGGTCGAAAGACAGTAGGCTTTATCTTTGGATCACAATCTGCAGCATTGTGTGTTGATTAATTTATAGCTGCAAACGTAACGATGAAGCGGAACCAATACAACAAAGAATTTTGTACGAATATGAGAGCATCGTCTCTCTCTCTCTCTCTCTCTCTCTCTCTCTCTCTCGCTCCCTTCTCTCCCTCCCCTGTGTGTGTCTGTGTGTCTGTGTGTGTGGGAAGGGGGGGGGGGCTACAGGTACTAAGGAAGGGATGATCGGATGAGACATTATGTACGTGGGTATTGTCGCGCGCCCATACTCGATTTTTCATTCTTGTATACCCTTGTGTCTCTGGTATTATCCACAATTCGTTTTCCACGTTGTCATTTAATTTGGCGTATCTCGCTGAGTTACGTTCGTACTCACGGGTCTTTGTAGGTTAATTAATGTCTGAATGTCGTTATGGCTTTAATATTGATAGATGCTAAAATGTCTGCTTATATGCTGCCGTTTATTTCACTATCATGTCCATTCTGTCGTCTACTGTGATGATGAAGTCGACAACGAGCAGATATATAAGTGTGTCATACAATAAAATATAATTTTGAGTAACATGTTTTCTTCGGTTACAATCAAAAAGGTAATGTTCCGACCGACTGACTCACTCACGGATTCGTCATCGTCTAGCCCAAACCACTAAGGATAGAAATTTGCAGAGGATGTTGATCTTATACTGTAGGAATGGATTCTTTTGAAATTCCGCCCCTAAGGGGGTGAAACACAGTATGAAAATTTTTTTGAAAACATGTCGCTATTAAGACAATTTTGAAGCTAGACCTACGAAAATTTGGTATTTGGATTCTCGATCAGGAATAAAGAAATACGTGTTTCAGCATTTTTGGAGATTAACCCCTAAGGAGGTGAAATAGTGGGTGAAAGCTTTTTTTTTTAAATAAATCCCTACTAAAGCCATATCTATGAAAATTTCTTGACTTCTCGGTTAGAAAGTACGTCTTTCAGTATTTTTTGGAAATTCAGCCCCCTAAGAGAGTGAAATACAGGATGAAAAGTTGTATGAAATTATTTATTATGAAAACCTTTTCAAAGCTAAATCTATGAAAATTTGTATTTGACACCTCTGTTAGAACTAAAAAATATGTATTTCACGGTTTTTGGAAATTCAGCACCCCCCTGGGATGAAATGGGGGATGTAAATTTTAAGGAAATATTTCGTTCTATTAAAACAAAACTAAATCCATGAAAATGGTATTTCACTTTTCAGTTGCATATAAAGAGATATGTGTTACGTGACGAAAGTTTCTATAGAAGTTTCACAAGAACGCAGAACATGTGATTGATAAAAACCTTGGTCTCCAGCTACCAGAATCGGTTTTTGGTCAGAAGTACATTTGGAAAAGACCATGCTTTAGAAGCCTTAAGTAGCGTGAAACGTTTACAAGCTGTTGCAATATGGGAATTAAATCAAATAAAGCTATTCAACAGTCATTATGACATTTCCTTAGACAAAGAAATGGCTCATTAATAAATTAATTTTTCAGTAGGCCTAATATATGTTTATAAAATTATTTTCGGTGTAATTACTACGAAAACGTGAGTGAAGCAGCGGGCGCTAAAAAAGCACAATAATAATTTGCACTAACATGTTCTCTTCGTAGTTCGATATCTTCCGTTACTTATATTCAGTAATAAGGTATGTCATTGCTCTTAATAGATTCTGTCATGTAATTTCAGTTTCTTAGTATAAACGGAAGTGAAGAATTCTTCAAAGTAACAAAATTCGTGTTTACATTCCAATTTCTGTCTTACTAATTCAATTTTTGTTTGCGTGACATTATGTGTCGAGCAACACAGCAAGAAAGAAATCTCCTGATGTTTTGTTCCTTCAATCTCAGTTCGTAACTTTAACCCTGCTACGAGAAGGGCGCTTGCATAAATTGCGTCTGCATTGTTTCGTTTCCTTTGACTTCTCCGAAACTTACGTCTACAGAGTAACTTTACCCAATAGTGAATGCCTCGCTAGTCCTCGCTAATGAACATTGAAGTAAATGAGGTCCCACCTTAAGGTGGCTGTTATATTCTGAAGTGGGCTTTTCTTTCATGTCACAAGCTAGTTAGAAACGAGTCACTTTTGAAACTACTTTTTAAGTAGAATGACATTAAGCTCTAATGTACATACGAGTGTTGTTCACATTAACTGAGTATTGTTATGGTTGTAAGCATCTAATTAGACGATCGTAGTACCTAAAACTACAATTACTGACGACGAAGTGGCTTTCCGGATTGTGCTTCTTTTTTCCGTGAAACATCAAGCGTGCCGTATACTGTTTATTAGAATGCCAAATACGCCAATTTATTTTAAGTTTAGAAGTAATTGACTACTGTTCAACATGATTTTACAACCAAAACGTTCCCTACTGTTCTATCCATAGTTTCATCTCATACAGGAATCATACAGAAATACATTTTGTCTACTACATGCTGGTCAACTTCTGCTTCTTTTAATTTGTCTTCAATTGCACTTGCCCTCTCTTTTCTCCTCATCCTGACATTTTCCTTATAACTGCTCCCAAGTCTGGGTGTTCCAATTCCAGTCTTTTCTTGGTTGCGCTTCTAGTAGTATCAACTCTGGTTATATTTGTTTCTTGGACGCTGTTTTAGAAGTGATACATCAGATTTTGTTTTCAGTTGTGCCATTTTTCGCAGATATTTTTAATCGCTCTCTTCGAAAATCCAGTTTGAAACAAATAATTAAATCTGTAAATGCTCTTTTCTCAGATAACGACGTTTCTTGTGACCCCCTGCTGTTACATAACACAAAATATTTTTAATGAGTCGTAGCACACACCTACAAAATTTTTTTAGGGTCTAAATCGGCCTCACAGAGAACGGTAGTAATACGATCCAAAAAGCCGCACGCGAAAATGCTATAATTCAGGGCGTTATATCTTGGGCCCAATAGATCAGGGTTAAGGGATCAAATGTTTTGGATAGCCCTTGGCCTAGTGATCATTTGTACATCTATCGGAAGAAGGTCAAGATTTAAGCATTACACACTTCCTCCAGTCCATGCAAACAGAGTAAATCTGTTGGGTCTTTTCCATCAGGTGTCATTTAAGGTTAAGCTTAAACCGCTTATAAAATCACTATTTGTTCATGGGCGGTGACCGAGAAAACGTCGAAAAATCATCACTTTTTCATACAAAAAGTACCAAGGATGAGGATGGCCGCTTCTATAATATCTGTTCATGGTAGATCGTCGAAATTTTTAACATCTGTTCTTAAAATGGTATTCTTGGGGAACTTTTTGCAACATCTTAAACCGTTACCAACATCCAGAGGTTGAAATTTACCGTACTTATGCAGAAAAATCGCTACAACCGGTTTTCAACCGTTTTTGCGTCGTAGTTCGCTGTTATCTTAATAAGTGACTATAGAAATGGCTCAAATTTTAACTGTACGTTCTTTAAACATTCCCCCAGAAACGCCATTTTATCGTTTTCGAAAATTTGTATCTGTTATCAAGATACTACCGACAAACCACTTTTTCTGTACCGAATGTACCAATTGCGGGGATGGTCCCGTCCATAATTTCTGGTCGAAACTTTCACCATATATTCTTATAGTTTTTTCTGTGAGAATCTTGAAACTTTTTTCGATATCGTTGTCCGTTACCGTGATCCAGAGGTTCAAAATAACCGTAATTATGCACGAAACGTATGCACGTAATATCTGGTCTGAGGCATAAATGCAGTTTTAACTGACCTAGTGAAAACGTGGCAAGAGTTCTAAGGTCGCAAGGCTTCTGAGATCACCAAATTATGTTTTCAGTTCGCATTTGATCAAATAGTATCAACACAACACCGCCGCACACCACTGTCTCGACGTTAGGAGAAATGTTTGCCCATTTTATACCAAATGTAATAAAACACGTAACTCATGTACGATTCGTGTGTCGATTATCACAGCAAACTGGGATGAAATCTCTGTTGGACCACGGACTTCTCTGTCTTCGCTTTAACCTAGTCTTCACCCCTCAACGATGTGAGGAGTTGCCAGGAACAATACGTGGTTCGGTTTCGACATTAAGATGTATGTCTCGTTTTCCTGGTTGGATAACTGTCGTACTTTAGGGAAATAGGTTAGGGATATTGGTTAGTGATACGCTAGTCACCAAAATGGAGTCCAATAGAGAGACTTCTACCAGCCCATTGAGTCACACGATATTACATTATTGTTCTTGTTGTAGTTGTAGTTTTAGTTGAGTTGTTGTTGTTATAAAATACAACAGTTTGTACGGAAGCCTCAGGACGCAAATCCTACTCGCACTTGTCAGGCTTTTTTTATTAACACTACAGGTGTCGGTTTCGAGAGTTACTGTCATGAGCAGATGGCATACAAGTATAATTAACACAAATTAAACTTGAAATTTAGCAGTAATGAAGGAATACGTTCTTACGTTTCTCTCGATCACAGTTATACCTTGATGAGTCCAAATACATTTCCCACTGCGCAATGCAGTGGATGTGAACCTCTATGCAATGACAGTAAGATGGCTTGACACATATATTATAAGAATGGATGTACGTACTCGTATGTGTGGAAGAATGTATGTTTCACATCTCCTCCTAAATGGACCGATTTCAACGAAACTTGGTACACATAAGGAACGTTGCATGGGGGCTTAATTAAAAATATTAATGAAATAAATGCAATAATTTTAGTAGCTGTGACTAGTATTAGCACGCAATCTGACCGCATAAAATAAAAATAAAGAATGACAAGGAATTTCCATTAATACAATTGATTAATTAAGTCCCCTGCAACTATAAAAGCTACGAAACAACAAAGCACAAGTGTAACTGTTCTGTGTGTGGTAGTGTGACTCAACGTACATGTATCTGTCTCGGTTCTTTGTCAATACGACAAAATATTTTAAACACCATTTACAATTAACTAATTGAAAAACCAGAGATACTATAATTGCACATAGAAACCAGAATTACAAGTCTAATAAATGAACACGAGCCAGATTCTTTGTTGACTGTACCTGTGAGCAAGAGGGATTGTCGTAAAAGAAAATTGTAACACCTTTTTACCTCATATATATTATATATTGACGAAAATTTTCCATTACACCAGCATCATAAATCAAAAGCCCATCTCCTCAAATACACTCTGACAATTGCAACTTCTTCCATCTATACATTACACCAACCGAACATCTCTCGCCCAACAGAACAACAACTGCCCTCGACATCCTCTCAACTACTACTGAACCAGTGGAGGCGACGGAATAATAATCTTTGGCGCAGTCTCTGGCGCTGTGGCTCAGTGTAGCCACCTTGCATATGCCCCTCCTCCACAGGCTAGAATTTGGTGGTATTTTTTCCAACACTGGTGGTGAAAATACCACCAAATTCGTCCAAAACCACAGACAAAAATAAAATATGATATTTATAAGTAAATATCACGTAACTAAATAAATTTTGGCTTTGCACTGACCCTTCAATAACCTAATATATAAAAATACAGTAAGGAATACAAATGTTTGCATACATAATAGTTTACGAAATTATCATTTCTCAGAGTAGTTAAATAGTTCAATCAATGGCACCAGCAATGACGAATAGGTGCAGATAAGAGTCTCATAACATTTCATAAACAGTAAATTCACAATAAATCAGTTTACACAAACATTCACATAAAATCTTTTCAATAGTTCAATAAACAAGTAGCAGATTAATTGACAGTTCCAACAGTAGCACCCACCAATGGTCAACAGGTGCAAATAGCAGTCCCATAACATTTCATCAGCAGTATTTGAACAGCTCCAACAGTGGCACCCAGCAATGGCGAGCAGGTGCAGGCAGGAATGAGTGACATCACATCAATAGCTGCAGTTCCAACAGTGACACCTAGCAATGGCGAGCAGGTGCAGACAGCAACAAGTGACATCTCATCAGTGGTTGAGCAGTTCCAACAGTGACACCCAGCAATGTTGAACAGGTGAGGTCAGCAACAAGTTACATCATTTCAGTAGTAGCAGTTCCAACAGTGACACCTAGCAATGGCGAGCAGGTGCAGTGACATCTCATCAGTGGTTGAGCAGTTCCAACATGGCACCCAGCAATGTTGAACAGGTGCAGACAGCAACAAGTGACATCATTTCAGTAGCAGCAGTTCCAACAGTGGCACCCAGTAATGGCGAGCAGGTGCCGGCAGGAATGAGTGTCATCACATCAATAGTAGCAGTTCCAACAGTGGCACCCAGCAATGGCGAGCAGGTGCAGACAGCAGTCCCATAAAATTCACCAGTAGTAATTAAACAGTTCCAACAGTGGCACGCATCAACGTTGAACAAATGCAGTCCATAATATTCACCAGCAATAATTAAACAGTTCATCAGATTTCATCAGCAGAAATTAAACATTTCCAAGTGGCACCCACCAATGATAATAGGTATAAGCACGAACAACAGTTTGAATGCACACACAATTGCTTTTACAAAATTATTATCAATACTCTTACACTGAACATACAAATTATAATAAACACACAAATGATATCAGATAATAATCATATTAACTATTACAAATACACAAATATCAGTGAACCTATAATATTTATGGGTGTCAGTGCAAGCCACAACAAATAAGTAAAATAATATTTAGGAGATAGCTCGGTACCAATTATTTGGGATTATGAAAGGAAAACACACAAAACACACTCACTCATATTTCATCCACATACTAAGTACTATTGTGTAATTGAATAGTGTTAACTGTGTTAATGCAATTCTGTCAAAATTTGATGTTCAACATGTGTATCAATTAGTATTGGCAGCAGTGTATAATAGTCAATAACAGTTAGTCAATGTCATAATCATCATGTCAAAACCAATGTTTGCCAAGCCACATCAAAATGTACGGTTGCTGAACAACCGTCAGTTTGTCAAGATACGCAAGTACTTCTTTTCCAGCCGGCCGCGGTGGCCGAGCGGTTCTAGGCGCTTCAGTCCGGAACCGCGCGACTGCTACGGTCGCAGGTTCGAATCCTGCCTCGGGCATGGATGTGTGTGATGTCCTTAGGTTTAAGTAGTTCTAAGTCTAGGGGACTGATGACCTCAGATGTTAAGTCCCATAGTGCTCAGAACCATTTGAACCATTTGAACTTCTTTCCCAAAAAAAAGGTACATACGGCTTATTGATTTAATAATGTGTGTGTAGACAATCTTCCTTCCGCTGGAGTGTTCTAGTCTGCCATCTTCATCCTTCTTGTTCCATATAAACCAAGGAAAAAAAAAATATGCTCCTCACTTACTTTACCTCTTATCCACCAAAACTCCAATAATCGTCAACATCACACAATTTCAACACTTCAATAATACCTCTTCAATACGTCGATACATATAAACCTTATCACTAATATCATTTCACTTCCATAACAACTCTTTCCTCTAGTCAGTCTCCTCGAACAAGTACAGAAAAAATCCTACTGCAAACTTCAGTTCATCTTCACTAACTAGTTGCGAGTACCCAGTGTTAATGTTCACGTAAGTATTTGAATGAATAAATCGTAATATTTCACAGTGTGTACACCACTTCAAAAATCATGGCAAAACAGAAGCAAACATGTGGAATATTTCTTTGTGTCAAGTGTCACTTGCTATTGCAATTGCTCACGAAGAATGCAGAGTAATAAATGTCAATGGTCTAAAGCTAGTGTTGGTATTTCATGTCGTCAGCTTCCTTTCTATTATAATGAATTTATACAGCTTCCATAAAACCTCCAGTTCATGTGACTTCAATGAAGTTTCTTGTACTCATGTAATTCGTAGAATTATAGCAGTTCATTTTCTTCTCTTAAAATGTAAAGCCCTGAGCGTAAGCAAAACATGCAATAGCTAGCAAATATACCAGTAGAGAACAGAATGTCAACAAGTGGATGCAGCACAATCCCTACAACGAGGCTCTGCCAAGCGAACAATCTATAATTAATACCATAGTGTAACCTAAACTCTATGTTTGTACACAGTATATAAGTTTTTCTAAATACTAAATTAAAGAGTAGTTACGACAACAAAACAGAAATGTGTAAATATGCAATCCATACGCAAAGCAGCAAGTATATATCTTACATAATAAATAGGTCATTAGCATCATATTAGCATAAGCAAATAAATGTTCATATGTAATATTAATAAGTAAACATGAAGGCGCAAGCAGATTAATCACAAAGTATTACTTACATATATAGCCATATCAGCACAACTAATCAGGTGACAAATATAATTTAAATAAATAGGCACAGCAGGCACATAATAAAAAATATGACATCAGTGAAAAAGCATAGCAGCCAAGCAATGCATAATATACACAAGTAACAACTCTGTTCATCAATAAAACATTGTCAAAATCCACAAATGTACGCAAGCATTTCGCTTCACAAGTAAGTTCATAGAGCATAAAATTTAACACAAAGTATAAATGACGTAATCGCGAGCAGCAAATTACGTATAAAGTACATACCTAAGTAGAAATATGTTACCTGAAAAATAAACTCAATTAATAGTTACCTTTTTAGTTTATTACTTTCTTCCTCGAAATTACATTCTTCCTGAAATTTTCTCGATAGCAAGTCTTCTTAATGTTGGACACGCAAAGAATTTACCTGAAGTCCTTAAATATTTCATACAACTGTATTCTGGAAAACCTGAACGTTAATAGCATAAGTTAGCAAGTCACTATAGGTTTATACTGAATTTAATCGGAGAAATTAGACTTTGTATTTGTCTACGGCTGTCAGTGCATGCGCACTGAGCGCTCGATCATCTGTAGGTAAGCGTGACGTAGGAAGTAATTGTTTGCGGTCAACGGCTATCTTGTGCGGCGCGCGGACTGACTGTCGCTTTGTGTATGTGCTGCCGCTAGAACACGGCGCGGTATCCCTGTATTCTCTGCGTGTTTACGTGTAACTGTTAATTTCTCAAAAGTATGTCATTCCACAAAAATTTTAACGTTCGATACATGATGTATTCTCTTAGAGTGCCGTGATTTAAGAGTTTCTACTTCAACAGTGTTATCATGAATAATTTTGCGAACTCTATATGGACCGTTATAAAGCAGAAAAAATTTGCGACACAAGCCTTTTCCTTTGTGAGACAAACGATGAGACTTAATTAACACCTTTTGACCAACTGACAAAGTTTTTAAACGACCAGGACGTTTAGCTGATTTCTATCTTCTAGCAGCCGCAGATGCAATATTTTGTAGATCCAGGTTGACAACTTCAGAATGCCGCAGTTTCCGTGTAGGCGGAAAAGGAACGATTTCAGAAATACGATTTGTCGGTGCTTTATTCTTTAATATCAATATAGGTGGTAAGGAAGTTGAATCATTAGGGAGTTCATTCACAACGCTTTGAAAAATATGAAGATACTGATCCCACGTTCTGTGATTATGATGACAATAAAGACGACACAATTTATTGATTTCCTTCATCCATCTCTCTGATGCGTTAGATTGAGGGTGAAAAAGGAAAATGAAAATTGGTTTAATCTTACGACGCAGTAGAGTACGAAGCCAAATTTTAGAGCGAAACTGTGATCCATTATCTGATATAACTTTATCAACATGACCCACTTCTTTAAGAAAATGTTTGATGAAAGCATTAGATACTGAACGAGCTGTTGCTTTGCGTAAATTTGTAAAACACACATATTTTGATGTCAATTCCACTACTACCATAATTTACGCAAAACCATTAGTAGAACGGACCACTGGAGCGAACAAATCGACTGCAGCCATCTCCTTTAATCTCGCTGGATTGATAGGAAACAACGGTGTTCTGTGAGAAATAGTCGGCGGCTTAGCCTTTTTAACATAATTTGCATTTAGCAAGAACAAATCGAATACGCATTTCCATATTACTGAAGTAGCAATTTTCTCGTAATTTATGAAAGCATTTTCTGGGACCAAAGTGTGCATAGCTGAAATGTGTATACCAAATCAATTTATTAACCCACTCATCAGGAATGCAAACTAACCAAACAGAGTTGTCAACCGATTTTCGTTTAAAAAGAATATCATTGCAAACTAAATAATACTGTCTAATCGCTACGCTTTCCTTTCTCCTCCACTTCTCCTTAATGTCCTTCCAGATTGGATCCTTGTTTTGCTCCTTAGCGATGTCCTGGAGCGAAGACGAAATGAAATTTTCAAACGCAACACCTTGAATATACATCAAACAATAATTGTTTTCTTTGCAGTCCTCCTCAGCACTTTGTTTCAAACCCATAGGTGCACGTGATAAAGCGTCTGCAATAATATTAGAAGTGCCCTGGATGTAAACAATACTAAAATCAAATTCATGTAGATACAGTGCCCATCGTGATAATGTTCCATGTGTTAATTTTGTTGACATAAGAAATTCCAGAGCTCGATGATCGGTGTAAACCTTAGTATGTCTGCCATACAAAAACATGCGAAATTTTGTGAAAGCCCAAACAACAGCCAAAGCTTCAAGTTCTGTGATCGAATAATTCTTTTCTGATTTAGAGAGAACACGACTTCCAAATGCAATAGTTTTCTGTACTACAACGCCGTTTTCTTCTATCTCTTGAAATAAATGTGCACCTAGGCCTTTGTATGATGAGTCAATCGCCAAACAAAAATCTTTTGATAAATCCGGATGTGAAAGAAGTGGAACAGCAACTAAAGCATCACGAAGTTGTTCAAATTCTAATTGAGCTTCCTCATCCCAACACCAATTAGAATTCTTTACAGAAAGTTCACATAAACGAGGTGTGGCCAAATTGTCCAATCTAACAAAGCGTCTAAGAAAATTACAGACACCAAGGAAACTGCGAACAGCACGTTTAGTAGTAGGAACAGCATAATTACGAATAGCATCTAATTTCTCTGGATCAGGAAGAATACCTTCTGTAGAAATAATATGACCAAGAAATTTCACCTGAGAACAACCAAATACAGATTTTTCCAAGTTTACTGTAATGCCAACTCCTGCAAAAATACGTAAAAATGAATTCAAAATTCTGTTATGCTCATTCCAAGAACGTTAAGCGATAAGAATATCGTCAACATGTGAAGTACTATTGTTGCGAAGATAAACAGGTAAAATTTCAGTTAAACCAGGAATGAATGCTGCCAATGGGCTCCCAGAATGTAAGACCGCAGTGAACTTATTCTTACTCACACATACTTCAATAACAGGATGTAAAAATGCGTCTACATTATTTTCCTTTTCGTCTAGCAAAATATCTCTCGTGTCTTCCAAGCGTACGTAGTGTGAAGTCGTAGTGTCATTACTTTCTGAACCGTCTATATTGCTGCCAGAAGCCGAAGCTACAAGTCATTCTCAATTGTTTGCGTACCGCCTTGATTATTCGCGTCATTTCGCGGATCAATTTCTACGATTTGCATTTGTCTCTCTGAATTTCTGTCACGTGGAGGATGCCAATTAGGTCCCTCCTGTCTGTTAGACGAAAATTCTTGGTTGTGTCTGTTATTAAAATTGCTATTTTCCTGGCTATCTGCATGACTACTTCTTGTGTAATTTCGACTGTCACTTCTGAAATTATTGTTAGGTCTACTACCCTGGTTTTTTCTGTGGTAAGAATGTCTATCATTGTATGAATAATTTCTGTCCTGATGATACCGATTACTGTTTCCGTATGATTGATAATTCCGGTAAGAATTTCTGTTGTTACAATTGTATGTGTAATTTCTGATAGAACGTCTGTTATTGTCATAAGGCTGGTATCTATTGTCCTGTCTGTTTCGTCTGTTATTTCCAAAATTAACGCTATCACGTCCGTTCCGATCATTATCCCTTTTCTCTGAAAATCTATTGTGATTACCGTTACTGAAAAAATTACAAGAAATTCCGTCGTCGTTGTCATACTCAAGTTCTTGTAGCAAAGTCCTAAAAGTTTCAATGTCGTCTTTACATCTCCCGGCTAAAGCAATGTGTCTTATCGATTTTGGCAGTTTAGTTAAACAAATACGAATTAATTCAGTCGGGCTATAAGGGTTGGAAAGTAATTGATTCTTTCGAATCATGTCTTCAAAGTATTCTGCCGGCGTGCGGAACTCAGACTGTTTAAAATTACGCTGCATAATAAGACTATGTTTGACTCCATCTTGCGTGTTTTCGGACCAATATGCCGATAGAAATGCATGATAAAAATCATTTAAATTATTACAATTTCTAATAAGTGCGCGCATGCGCGTCGCCGGTTCGTTTTCTAAATATCCACACATAAATTCCAGTTTGTGACTTAGTGGCCAATATGGCGGAAGAGCGTACATAAATTGATCTAACCATGAACATGGATGTATGTCGTTATTAGAATTGCGAAAGATCTTAAATTTCCGAACAATTAAAAAGTGTTTATAGTCAAAGTTTTCGCCTTGTGGCGACAAAGACCTACCGCGTCTGTCCCAGTCCGAATGTCGATTACTGTAAAGTTAGCGCGCCTGACGCTCTCCTGTTGCATCTCGTAAATGAAATAAATTATTTTCTTCAAAACCCCCCGCTATCGGTGATTCTAAATTTCTTCTACTGTCTTTTCCTATGATTTCGCTTTCAATTTGTTTAACTTGCTTTGGTAAAGCCTCAAATTCCCTTTTAACGCGTTCATTACATTTTCCCTGATTTTCAACATGTTTATTTATATTCTGGTATTCTTCTGTTTCTGCAAATGGCAATGGAGCTGTATCATCTGAATCTCTGTCCCCATTTAAACTAAGACTTGTCAATTTATCTGAAATCTCCTCAACTCTTTCCGATAAGTCGCCTATTTGTTCTTTCTGTTTATTTACGTCTTCCGTAAGTGTCGCGACTCGGGTTTCAGTATTGACACATTTAATAGTTAACTGTTCATATTGTTGTGTTAGGTTATTTATTCTGTCATTTGGTACGGATTCCTCGATTCTTTCAAATATTTCTTCCTTATCGTGTGCACGTTGTAAACTTAACTCTGAAAATTTTTGTACTATCACGCGATCTCTTTCCTCCTGTTCTCTATCCTGTTCCTTTTGTCTAATTTCCGTTGAAGTTAATCTATTATTGTGAGCATTCAAAATCGGTTGTACTTCTTCCCTAATTTCTTTCTATAATTCATCTTTCATGTTTTCAAAACATGTCCCTATTCGTGAGTCTAACCGTGTTTCCATTGTTCCCACTTGTGATCCCAAATTTAATGTTGCACTCATCAACTGCTCCATACCAACTGGTTCCAAATTCTTTTCGCCCCTAACATTTCCCGTAAAACTAACTTCCTTCGTCATAGCCGTAAAGCTATCTGTGTTCGATACTATTCCAGAATCTTCTATCATGAAGCTCGTATTCTGAAAATTATTCAATTGTGAAAAATTTTTAACTGGTTCCGGACTATTTTCCCGGCTTATTAAATTGTTTTCCACTTCATTATTCATCATACTGTTTTCCTGTGTTGGCGAGTTCGCCATGTTAACAATTTCGTTATTCTGACTATCCATCATTCTTGCCTTTTTCATCGATCGCGTAATCATTTACAAAACATACAAAACTCGGCACTATACGAAAATTACACACAATATAACACCTTATCACCAACAATACCATTCACACGAAATGCTTCCCGACAAACACGATTAATGAACAATTAAAACCTTCACAACTGCACAAAATTGTCAAACCCGTATACGACACATCAAAAATTAAATTCTACAAAAATATCATCAGAAGAATGACAAGACAACTACAAATGTTCACTTACAAAATCTACACGTGCAATATAGACTACAATCACTAAACTACAAATTACTACAACAATACCACTGTCTACTATTTTTACTATCAAAAGAATTCCAAGGGACGATCCGAAGCAGCGGTCACCACGTGCATGGGGGCTTAATTAGAATATTAGTGAATAAATGCAATAACTTTAGTAGCTGTGTGACTAGTATTAGCACGCAATCTGACTGCGTAAAATAAAAATAAAGAATGACAAGGAATTTCCATTAACACAATTGATTTATTAAGTCCCCTGCAACTATAAAAGCTACGAAATAACAAAGCACAAGTGTAACTGTTCTGTGTGTGGTAGTGTGACTCAACGTACATGTATCTGTCTCGGTTCTTTGTCAATACGACAAAATATTTTATACACCATTTACAATGAACTAATTGAAAAACCAGAAATACTATAATTGCACATAGGAACCAGAATTACAAGTCTAAAAAATGAATACGAGCCAGATTCTTTGTTGACTGTACCTGTGAGCAAGAGGGATTGTCATAAAAGAAAACAGTAATACCTTTTTACCTCATATATATTGACGAAAATTTTCCATTACACCAGCATCATAAATCAAAAGCCCATCTCCTCAAATACACTCTGACAATTGCAACTTCTTCCATCTATACATTACACCAACCGAACAGCATCTACTCTTTCGCCCAACAGAAGAACAACTGCCCTCGACATCCTCTCAATTACTACTGAACCAGTGGAGGCGGCGGAATAATAATCTTTGGCGCAGTCTCTGGCGCTGTGACTCAGTGTAGCCACCTTTCAACGTGTCCATGTCAAAAACAAGAACCGCTAGTGAAGGAAGAGCACTGTGATGATGATTAGTTGCTACATCCGACATGGATCCGGATGTTAAATACAATGATAGGATATGCCCTGCAGCAACACCAGTCGCGCCTTAGCTACGCACCACACGCTGGACATAGCATGTGGTGATCTGTAGCGCACTGTAGTAAGGCAGATGAGATAAGCAGAAGACCACTGGTTGATCAGGACTGATGCCTTGCTGTTGCAAACTGGCCGCCTGTTCTACATCTGCTCGCATACTTCGACTGCATTTGATTTACGCTCTGGCTGTCGATGGTAAAGTCTAGACTGGTTTTTGAGAACTGTGACCTTGCTTTCTTTTTCTAATGAACAATAGGTGTTTAATATCTCAGCATTAGTGTTTACTTTTATAGATTGACAACATATGTTTTGTTTTCGCAACCAGTGTTTGGCCTTTGCTACACTCAGCCTAGACAGTTACCTAACAATACTTCATTCTCAGGTTTTTACTTATAATTTACATTGCCTCTGTGGCTCGAGTGCGGTAAACTACTATGTTAGCCAGAACGCGCCGCAAATTTCTGTACCAAAGCCCTCTAATACCTGTAATTTCTCTTGGTACATGGTGTGAAACAGCCTTGAAACATGCATGATCACTAAAACACCACCACTACTGAGCGTAAAACGTCATTGTATGTAGTATGTAGTAAGAAAAACGGCATCATTGCGTTTACTGGTTTTATTCGATTTTGGTATTGCAATATACATTGTCTTCAGGCCACTGGATACAATAAATGTATCACTTAGCAACTCTGTAAAATACAATATCTATAGTTACTTCTAAAAATGACCATATATTAACTACAGTAGACTGGATCAATTCAGATTACGTGAGTATACGTCACCAGTATAAGATTAAAAATTTTAGGAAAAGACAAGAACTGTAGATAGTGCCTACCATTTACCATATTTGTAACTATTGAGAAAATATCAAAAAGATTACAATATAGATATATAAGAAGGTAGGGGCAGTACATACATACACGTGTAAGGATGTAAATAGGATTATTCAATAGAGTCTAAAACCTATTAGGCTATGTCAACATAAGGAGGAGAAATGTATTCCTCTCGTGTCAGTCACATAAAACAGTTCAGATGCTGTAGTGCGTAATGCGTCACTTACATGGGATGGGACCTAAAGTTTCATTACACGAAATGTAAAATACAGTCAAGGTAGTTAAAATGCTTAAGAGTACAGTGAAAACCTACCCATACAGAGTATCTTTATATGTGATACATGCTATAAGGATATGTTTTTACCGTACGATTGAATATTTTACAATCTTAAATATATGTAACATTTTGTTTTATGATACATTAGGTCCCATCCCATGTAAGTGCCGCATTACGCGCCACAGTATTTGAACTGTTTTACGTGACTGACACAAGCGGACTACAGTCCTCCTCCTAATATTGACTAATCTATTAGGTTTTAGATTCTACTGAATAACCCTATGCATATCGTTTCACTGGTTGTACGTACTGATGATGATTTTGGTTTCGGGATGCTCAACGGCGCGGTTATCAGCGCCCGAACAAATTCCCAATCTTTTCACTGTCCAGTCTCGTCATTTTCCCGAATGACAATAAAATGATGACAACACAAATACCCAGCGCCCGGGCGGAGAAAACCCTCGAACCGGCCGGGAATCGAACCCGGGATCCAGAGGTAGTAACTCTAACTAGTAGACCACGAGTTCAGGACATGTATGTACTTCTCCCATCTAGAAATACATCTATATTGAATGCTGTTTGACTTTTTCGCAACAATTACAAATACGATACACTATAAACACTCTTTGTAGCTCGTGTTTTTTATTAAAGTTTTTCGTACAATGGGCTGGTCACATGCGCTATGTAATTTGAACTGATTCATATAAGGTAGTGAAAATATAATCAAATTTAAAAGCAGCTGTAGATATTATAATGTTGTATTTTATACACTACGATACACATGACATGTTTACTGTACACAAGGGCCTGAAAATGGTGTTACTAAAAAATCACTTACATATAAATAAAACAGGTAAACACAGCTGATGGGTTGACAGTGTTATCCTCACTATACATAATGTATAATAACACTTGTTGCCCCAATGATCACCAGATGATGGATGTATAGAAATTATTTTTATGCGTTTAATTTCGTTTGTTTATGAAGAATTCAAAATATTATCAAACAAAACCAAGTCACCTGATTCGAACAAGTGCTGTGATCGAAGCAGAACAACTTATGCAAATTAAGATTCACAGACAGCAATATATAAACAACACTTTCATTATACCACTGAACACACAACATATTAAACAACGGCTAAGGCTAGAAACTTGAAATTCGGAGGAAATGTGACTCTTATACTGTATCCGTCGTTTAAGAAGCGATTTTTCGAAATTCCTACCCAAACGGGATGAAATAGGTGATCAAGTGTTTGCTTGAAAAATGTCGCCATTAAGGCAGTTTTGAAGCTAGGTATACGAAAACTGTTATTTAGTTTCTCGGTCAGAATTCAAGAAATATTTGTTTCGGCATTATTAGAAATTTATGGGGGTGAAATAGTGGGTGAAAGTTTTTATTGAAAATATATCATTAAGAACTACTACAGTATTTTTAAAGCTACATCTATGAACACTGGTATTTGAATTATCAGCTACAAATTAAAATATACATATTTCAGCATTTTTCGAAATTGAACCCCTAGGGGGGGGGGGTGAAACAGGGGACGAGATTTTTTATGAAGATGTTTTATTATGAAAGCATTTTTAAAGCTAAATCTATGAAAATTTAAATTTGGCTTCTCAGTTAGAAATAAAAAATACGCGTTTCAATGTTTTTGGAAATTAAACCACTATGAATGTGAAACGGGGGATGAAAATTTTTATGGCATAATTTCATTGCGGAAGCATCTTTGAAAATGTGTATTTGGCTTCTCTGTTAGAAATAAAACATACGCGTGTCACAGTTTTTGGAAATTCAATCCCTAAGGGGGTGAAGTTGGGGCTGAAACGTTTCATGAAAGTATCTCATCACGAAAGCATTTTTAAAGCTAAAACTTTGAAAGTGGTGTTTGGCTTCTCGGTCAGAGATGAAAAAATAAATGTTTCACTGTTTTTGGATATTCAACCCCTAAGGGCGTGAAATAGTGTCAGACCGATTCACTGACTCATCATCACCCAATCCAAACCACCAAGGGTGGAAACTTGAAGTTTGGAGGTGGTGTGTATCTTCTCGTGTAGCCATCGTTTAAGAAAGGCTCGTCCGAAATTCCACTCCTAAGAGAAATAGGAAGTGAAAGGCTTTTTGAAAATATGTTGCTATTAAGGGTATTTTGAAGCTAGTATTGCGAGATCTGGTATTTGGTTTCCAGTCAGAAATAAAAGTACGTATTTCAGCATTTTTGTAAATTCAATGACTAATGGGGTAAAATAGTGGGTGAAAGTTTTTTTGAAAATAAATAGTTGCTGAAGAACTACTAGACGATTTTTAAGGCTACATGTATGAAAACTGGTATTTGACTTCTCGATCAGAAATAAAATAATACGAGTTCCAATGTTTCTGGAAAATCAACCCTTAAGGAAGTGCAACAGGGGACGAAAATTTTTAAGAAAATACTTCGTTTTTAAAAAAAATTTAAAGCTAAAATTATGAAAATTGGTATTTCACTTCTCAGTTAGATATTAAAAAAAATATTTGTTAACGGATGAAAGTTGCTATGGAAATGTCTCCATAAGAACGCAAAAGTATGATTACAAAAACTCTAGGACTCGAGCTATCAAAATCTCTTTTCGCTCACAAGTACATTCGGAAAAGACCATGCTTATAGGGCCTTGATTATCGTGAAAAGCTTAGGTTTTGCAGTTTGTGAACAACATAAAAATTCGATTAAATAAAGATAAAAAGAATCTCAGTCTACGCGAGCGAAGCAGAGAGCGCTGGGCTAATACGTTATATGAGCCTGAGGAAGCACCAAAAAATGTAGGCTAAAATTTAGGTCACATTCCTTACACCACTCCTCCGATATGCCTGTACGTGCGCTAAGTACAAAATGACAAGGGATGAAAAATAATCCTCATGAGACCGCGTCCTGCACGGCGAGCGCGCCGTTCATCATAAAAACTTCCTTCGTTAACGTTCCCTTGCATTGCTCTTCGTCGCGTCCATTCCACATTCCCCTTACGATGCCATACATTACTGTAACATGAGAACGGAAGCGGCTAATGCGTTGGGTGGAATATGTGAGCAACTGTTTGGGGCCAGTGCCAGTATTGTACCACTAGAAATATTCACAAATTTCGTATCACTAAGTAGAAAGTATTCCATTTATAGTAAAACTTTGACTTAATTTTAGACGTGGGATGTCCTTTCAGCCTGTCGTCTGGTGTAATTCCTCTGGAATTTCTGGGGATGTTTCCTTCTCGTACTCGTCACGTGCAGGTGGAGTCGCTTCGGTGTGTTTCGTACAACGCTCCAAGGAAAATAATGTTAGTTTACGTGTCCAGCCGGTGCAGCTGCCTCACATTTGCCAGCTTTAATATTTACTCGGATAATGTCCAGTCAAGGCTACCACAGAACAATAAGTATTTGAAACATTGCGATTTGTGGCAGTTGCCGTTCCGCTGTGAGGACTGACAGTGGCACCAGACAAATTCGATTGAGCTCAAGGTAATACACAAATTGCGTGTCACTTTGTCTTGTGCACAGCGTGAAGCACATTGTGAGCAGTCTTTCTTTGAACTGACTTGACACGAACTTCCTACAATTTTGTGGAGGCCCTAAGTAATTGAAAACTGAACACATGTGAGTAGAACCCGCGTTCTGAAGGTTCCGTACAAACTTAATTACCTGTATAAGTATTTCACCTACAGGTTATGGCGAGCGAGTTTGCAAGTATCAAAATATGTGACAAATGGCCGTGTCTTTTTACTTCGTTGACATGAGAGGCAAATGTTTTACATCGCCGAATATGATTCTGTTAGAACACCTTTCCTGAAAGTTTTTGTCAACAGGCTAGCTCTATATCGAAGTGAAACGTGTACGATCAGTTATACATAGAAGAAGAAGATAAATTTGAAATATGGGGCTGCAGAAGACTGTTCAAAATTATGTGGGTAAATCGAGTACCAGACGCAAATCGAGTACCAGACGCAAAATTTCATCTTGATACCTACACCAGTTCCTGAGAGAAAGTAATCTCAGCAGACGAACACACATACTGACGGACAATAAATGGCAAAGAAATAATAAAAAATTAAAAATTTTCGGATTTTTTCCTTTCCTTGCAATGTGAAGCCTTTCTTATTGCCAGATCTCATCATTCTAGGTCAACGGAAAGTAACCTATGGTTTCTAATGAGTGAGTTTGCGAGTAAGTGACATAAATGGATGTATGTTTTGATTACACTGACTCAAAAGCTTAAATAAAGCCGAGGGATCGTACACCTTAGTTTTTGATATAATTTTCAACTTGATATCTCTATCCTTCCTGCGAAACAGGGGTCTTCGTAGAAGGGAAAACAGACAGGCGTCAAAGTGATTGTATAAGGGTTCCGTTTTTACCAACAGAGTTACGGAGCCCTAAAAAATGGGAGCTAACCACCAAGAAGATGCATGCCAACTATCTTATCAACCACTATGTTCGATAGCTCCGCTCGTGGTCGACGTAATCAAGTCATACATTTTCACTGTATACCAAGAAGCATGAAGAATTGTACGAATTTTTTGCACATGTAAATTGAGACAGTAAAACCAGTCGCTGAGCTTTGCTGTTTGCACAAATGATACAAAATTCAGGCTGACAATGGCTAGTAAATCGTTCATGATAAATAGAAATTGGTTAACGTCGAATATGAATCTGTTAGAAGACCTTTCCTGAAAGTTTTTGTCAACAGGCTAGCTCTATATCGAAGTGTAATGTGTACGATAAGTTATACATACAAGAAGAAGTTAGATTTGAAATATGGGGCTGCAGAAGACTGTTGAAAATTATATGGGTAAATCGAGTAAGTGATGAAGAGAAACTGCAACTAAATGGGGAGAAATTGGCGTTGTGGTACTAAAATACGTATAGATGATAGGACATATCCTGATGCACCAAGAAACATTAAATTTAGAATGGAGGGAAGTGTAGGGGCAGAGGGATAGCAAGGCTTGGCTGAAAAAAAGAGTGTGTTAATAAGTCTTTGTTAATGGCGTTTGTATGGAGTGTAGGCATCTATGGAAATGGAACATGAGCAATAAAAAGTTCAGGCAAGAAGAGAATTGAAGTTTTTGAAATGCGGGCCGGCCGCGGTGGTCTAGCGGTTCTGGCGCTGCAGTCCGGAACCGCGGGACTGCTACGGTCGCAGGTTCGAATCCTGCCTCGGGCATGGGTGTGTGTGATGTCCTTAGGTTAGTTTGGTTTAAGTAGTTCTAAGTTCTAGGGGACTTATGACCTAAGATGTTGAGTCCCATAGTGCTCAGAGCCATTTGAACCATTTTTTTTTTTTTTGAAATGCGGTGCTATAGAAAAACGCTGAAGATTAAATAGGCAGATCTAATAACTAACAAAGAGGTACGGAATCTAAATTAGGACAAAATAAATTTGTGGCAAAGCTTAAATAAAAGAAGGGATCTGTTGACATCACACAACAACTGGTAATGGAAGGAAGCACATGAAGCAAAAAATTGTAAAGGCCTAGACTTGACTACGATAAACAGATTCTTTTGTATGTGCGGTGCACTAGTGATGCAGAGAGATACTACCATGGAGAACAGCATTGATGACCAGAACAACGACAAAATATTACATTCATGTTACATTACTTACAATTCGGTCCTCCACGACGTTTCAAGTTAACGTCCAAGGATGACTCCGTACAAGCCGAAATATCCTCCTCCTGTTTCTGGAAAGGGATTCTGAAGAGATTCTTTCGTCTATTGCGTTTAATACTTCATTATATCTAATGTGCCGGTTGACAACAGTGTTGTAACAATAGCAATCGACAGTCAGAGGTACGTCAGTCCTCTTCTGGAGATGCATGGTGATGCTCCATTTCATGTGTGTAAGAGGTTGAAACGTCCCCTTAGAAAAATTTATACACGACTGTGCTTTTCGGCAGTGAATTTGCACCGGAAACATTCACATTTTGACAAGCAGAAAATGTGTCTTGACTTATTTGAGAAAACGGTGAGGATCCAAAACCTGAATCTACAGTATTTGCGAGATCGTGTCGTGTCATTTCGGATTCCTGAGCCGAGCTATTGCCGACCGATCGATCGATAATGCTTCCCTGCTCACTAATTGTTTCACTGCCTACGCCATTGTTTGCAGCCCGCTCCATTTCCCTATGCACAGTTACCAAATTACTACTTTGAACGTCTGTTAATTCATTACACAGTGGTGCTGGCAAGCTACGCTCGTCGTCACTATTATTTCTCAGTTTGCTTTGGAGCCTAGTGTTACGTTTTTCACACGCCATTATTGTCACAATATTTCACACGATAACACAGAAAAGCACAATTTGAAGAGCAAAAATAAGAGAACACATTAACATAACACTGAAAATAATATCTAGTTAATTGCAGCTGCGAAATACTTGGTGCAAATCTACATGCATGCCACAACTGTTTTACTGTACAACAATGAAAGACTGCAACTACAAAGGAGATTTTCTCTACAATTACGCGCTAGCAATAAACAAAATCTACACTAATTACACAAACTACAAGAAAAAATCAGAAGATTCTAGTGAGGTATCCTAGGCTATGGGTCGACATATGAAACGTCCCCTTAGAAAAATTTATACACGACTGTGCTTTTCGGCAGTGAATTTGCACCGGAGACATTCACATTTTGACAAGCAGGAAATGTGTCTTGACTTATTTGAGAAAACGGTGAGGATCCAAAACCTGAATCTACAGTATTTGCGAGATCGTGTTGTGTCATTTCGGATTCCTGAGCCGAGCTATTGCCGACCGATCGATCGATAATGCTTCCCTGCTCACTAATTATTTCACTGCCTACGCCATTGTTTGCAGCCCGCTCCATTTCCCTATGCACAGTTACCAAATTACTACTTTGAACGTCTGTTAATTCATTACACAGTGGTGCTGGCAAGCTACGCTCGTCGTCACTATTATTTCTCAGTTTGCTTTGGAGCCTAGTGTTACGTTTTTCACACGCCATTATTGTCACAATATTTCACACGATAACACAGAAAAGCACAATTTGAAGAGCAAAAATAAGAGAACACATTAACATAACACTGAAAATAATATCTAGTTAATTGCAGCTGCGAAATACTTGGTGCAAATCTACATGCATGCCACAACTGTTTTAAGGTATTACTATCATTGATGATACGACGTAGTAAATTATACTCTTTAAACATCCCTGGTTCTGGAACTTTCGAAGTTGAACGCACATTTTCCTGGCGAGGGCACTGTCTTGCTATTTAAAGTCAAAAATGCACAGGTGCTACTGGTCACGCGCATGTATGTGAGAGCAATGTCGGTGTCTGGGTTTCGTAGGGAGTGGTCGCGTGAACCTAGTGGGGCACATGCCTGAAGTGTTTGTGGAAGACATGCTTATGAGACTGAAAGTATTACGTCGGTTCGAAGGGTAAAAGTAATTTATAATTTGGTTTATTCACGGAAAGGTGCGCGGAATTATTTATGAAATTAGTGAACGATACAGCATCGTGGTTGTTGGTGACTAGCTACCGTTGATGGAACATATTGTTGTTTGAATATGAATGAAAAGGCTTCCGCGAACAACGATAAATAAACAAATTAAAACGGAAACCCAACGCAGCCATTGGTTCAGCATAAACGTGTCTGTTAACACGAGCGCGCATGAGTCTAGGCTCACTTAGGGGGTACCTTACGCATCTGAAGGAATATAAAAGAAGTAATATGATTTGTACTCTTATTATTTCACAGCGACATTTTTTGTATTGTTAATTGAGAAACTATAATGTGTGTAAAGCATAACTAACACGTGTTCGTACTGTGGAACATAGTCACAGAGGTTTCGTAACGAAGCTTGTTCTCCCTGTAGAGCTTCCATACCTGTGCCCAATGGCCGCGAAATTAATGAAAGAAAATACGGGAGCTGTACAGTCGGCTGAGTGTCTAAGGATTACGCCGGCCGGAGTGACCGAGCGGTTCTAGGCGCTACAGTCTGGAAGCGCGCGACCGCTACGGTCGCAGGTTCGAATCCTGCCTCGGGCATGGATGTGTGTGATGTCCATAGGTTAGTTAGGTTGCTCAGAGCTATTTGAACCATCGCTAAGGATTACTGCTTTTCGGTGGAGCATAGTGATTTGGTACGCAATAATGAGAGACAGTTACGAACAATAGAGTGACTAGTCATGTGCGGAGAGAGTAAAATAATGTGTCATCGCCAAGGAAATCGTGTGTGAAACAGAAACCTATAGCATCTTGGAATGCAGTGCTTTGAGGCAACTAACACGACGTCGACGACGCACATGGAGCGGCGCAGTTTCAGCACATCATTGTGACAGTCACATTCAGAGGAGAAAGTTGGTGAAAGAAATTCCGTGAAAAGATCTTGGATTTCATGATTGCCATCCCAAGTCGTTTATCATAGCCGTGATACTCCCTCCTCTGTGTAGCGACACTGCAAAATGAGCTGCCTTTGAACTTTTTCGATTACTCCGTTAATCCTATCTAGTGAGGATCCCATACAGCATAGTAGTACTCTAGCAGAGGACGAACAAGCGTAGTGTAGGCAACAGACCAGTTTCATTTTTTTAAGTGTTCTGCCAATAAAACGTAGTCTTTGATTTGCATTCCCCTCAACTTCATTATCAATGTGAACGTTTCATTTTCAGTTGTTCGAAATTATAAATCCTAGGTAAGACATCCTTTAAATTTGTGTGATTTATCGTGTAATCGAAATTTAAGGGATTTCTTTTTGCACTCATGTGGATGACTTCACACTTTTCCTTATTAAAAGACAACTACCTCTTTTCGCACCATTCTAATATCCTGTCTAACTGATTTTGTAATTGGCTTCGATCGTCTGATGACTTTACTGTACGGTAAATGACAGCATCATCTACAAACAATCTAAGAGGGCTGCTAAGATTGTGTCCTAAATCGTTTGTATAGATTAGGAACAGCAGAGGGCATATGTTACTTCATTGTGGATGATTTTCCGTACTGTGGCCTTCTGACAGGAAATCGCGAATCTAGTTGTATAACTGGAGCGATACTCTACGCACGCAATTTGATTAGAACTCTATTGTGAGGAACGGTGTCAAACGCTTTCTGGAAACCTAGAAATATGGAATCAGTTTTAGATCCCATGCCGTTGTGTTTCACAAGAACGGTATTTCCTGAATCCGTGCTGACTGTGTCAATAGACCGTTTCCTTCGAGGTAATTCATAATGCTCGAACACATAATATGTTCCAGAGCTCTATTGCTCCTATTTCCTTTCTTGAGTATTGGTGTGACCTCAACAACCTTCCACTCTTTTGGTGCGAATCTTTCGTCGGGTGAGCGGTTTTATATAATTGCTAAATACGGAGCTAATACATCAGCATACTCTGAAGCGAATCTTATTGATTGGCTATCTGGACAGAAGTACTTGTGTATGTTAAGCCCTTTAAACTGCTTACTCATTTGGCAGTAGTTTGTAAGAGGTCCGAGCAGATGTAATTTCGCTGTATTGCTCATGCGCTGCCTGCGATATGCAGGGTGTCTGACCAGAGAGCAGTGTTGACTGCAGTAGGAACTGTGTAGCTGTAGCAGTAAGTTGTTGCTAGTCTGCAGTCTGCTCTGGTCTGGTCTGGTGTATCGTGCTGGCTGGCCCGGTCGTGGTGCAGCGATGCCGGAGCCTGAGTATTATTGTATAAGGTAAAAAGCAGCCTCGCACATATGTAGTAATGTTATCTCAAGTCCCATGTAAATGTTTTAAAAATCTCGTAATAATAATCATCCTCATAAAAAGTAACTTTTAACAACCATTCATTTCAATTTAAACAATTTACTAATTTCTCCCATCCATGATCATCCCGATTGTTGCAAAAAAAAATCAGTTGCTTCCTTTCATGAATGACAGATCTATCGGCCAGCATTGCACAGGGCTGTGCCAGAAAAATTTATTGTAAGAGCAGATATATATGCGTTATCCGGCGATTTCATTGAGGTAAGAATTTTTCCTTTTTTTGTTCAGAATGATCTTTCAGGGCCATGACGCAGCACTGCTGTCGTCCAAAATTTACCAGGTTAAATTCACAGTGAATTATTGAAAAAGTCATAAGTGAGCGACAATTTAATTGAGAGGTTAGTTACATTGTATTACTACCAGGTTACTGAATTTTTTTTTATTGGGACGTTACACTGAATGTGAACGACATAATTATAATTTTTACTGTTGAGAAGTTTAGGAATTTTTCTGTTTTGAGGTTAGATGAAATGTGAACCAATTTTGTGGGGAGGTTACAAGTTCTCTATTCGAATCCCGGAATATTTACTTCGCCATCTTTGGTAAAAGTATTTCGGAAAACTGTGTTTAGTAACTCCGATGTAGTGGCACTGTCTTCAGTAAAATGAAAATTTTGCGTGATTAGGGCCTCCCGTCGGGTAGACCGTTCGCTCGGTGCAAGTCTTTCGATTCGACGCCACTTCGGCGACTTGCGCGTTGATGGGGATGAAATACTGATGATCGGGACAACACAACACCCAGTCCCCGTTGGGATAAAATCTCCGACCCAGCCGAGAATCGAACCCAGGCCCTTAGGATAGACATTCTGTCGCCCTGGCCACTCCGCTACCGTGGACGGACAGTGTCTTCAGTTATATTACCATTGCTATAGCGCGGTGAAGGTACTGATTGTGTCTTTTCGATGGCTGTATGTGAAATATGACAAGAATTTCTTTGGATTTTCTGTCAGACTTCTAGGCTGTGGAAGCTATTTTACTGCTTTAGGCGAAACATCTGAACTGTCTGGTATGTGTGTTGCTTATTCAGTTGCCTGTGGTTGATTGCTAACCAATTCAGCACCATTCATGATGTGACGAGGCAGTTCATCTCGTGTATTTACCTTCACTTTGTGCACCTCTGATTTCATCCAACCCCATAAACAGAAATCTAAAGGTGTAAGGTCAGGTGATCTTGGAGGCCGGTTAATAGCACCTTACAGGTAAGGTAACATGTGGAGGGGCACCGTCATGTTGAAGGTACATTCTAGTTCGCTTGGCTAAAGGAACGTCTTCCAATAGTTCCACAAATAAATTTTCCAAAAAATGCAGGTATCACTCTCCCGTCAATCGCTGATTGACAATAAATGGACCTATCAAAAGGTTACCGCTCATGCCGCACAAAACATTGATGGAAAAAAGAACTTGGAAATCGGTACCCACTAAAGCGTATTTTCCCGTTACTATCGATGATTATTGCGTGTGATGTTTATTCCATGTCGGGAAAACTGGGCTTCGTCAGTGAGTAGTGTGTATGGAAGCAAATGACTGTTCTCAATTACCCGGTGACAGAATTGAAGTCGTTGGGCATTGTCGCCAACGTGGAGATTTTGGACACAAAAAATGGTTCAAATGGCTCTGAGCACTATGGGACTCAACTGCTGAGGTCATTAGTCCCCTAGAACTTAGAACTAGTTAAACCTAACTAACCTAAGGACATCACAAACATCCATGCCCGAGGCAGGATTCGAACCTGCGACGTAGCGGTCTCGCGGTTCCAGACTGCAGCGCCTTTAACCGTTTTGGACACACTGTATGAGAGATGGATACAGGTTTTTCGTACGTAATGCTTCCCGTACACGTGTCTATGGGACATTCATACGCAGGGACATTCTCTGTATGCTTGTACCAGGACTTGCAAAGTTTGTTGACGTGCACTCTCGGACGAAAAATGTCTACTTGGAATAAGGCCTGTTGCACGCAAAGTGATAAACACTTTGGTAAAAACCCTGCGATCAGGTAATCGTCGTCTCGGAAAGCGCCTGTGGTATTCTTCTCTTCAGCGGTAGCACTACCGCCGGCCGAAGTGGCCGTGCGGTTAAAGGCGCTGCAGTCTGGAACCGCAAGACCGCTACGGTCGCAGGTTCGAATCCTGCCTCGGGCATGGATGTTTGTGATGTCCTTAGTTTAGTTAGGTTTAACTAGTTCTAAGTTCTAGGGGACTAATGACCTCAGCAGTTGAGTCCCATAGTGCTCAGAGCCATTTGAGCCGGTAGCACTACCGTCGCAGAAACCATAAACATACGCCATATCTGCGTATTCCTCATTACTGTAGACGTGTGGCAGTGTTAGTAGCGCTTGTACGAACACAGTTAACACCATACACTACACAGCTAACCGATCCGTCGCCGGCACACTACACAATGCGGCTTACACGGCACAATTGCGCAAACAACGGGTGATTGTACTACGTACGTCACAGGACCATAATACGTGGTAGGTTGCATAGCTTAAACATGGCATGTACCCGTGCATTGTTTGCAAGAAAATCACGTTATGGTCCAGTTTTATTGCGAATACATTCACGTTGTGCACATCAATTCTGCAGAATGAAAGTTCCTTCCAGTACCCATACCTCCCTAACGAAGCATTTGCGGACCTATGTTCATGTAACATTTTTGTTCAGAATTACGTATACTATCACTGTATAAAATATTGACCTTTCCTCCCCAAACACCCTGTATAAGAACTTCATACGCTGGAACCTTTGAGTCTGACTTGTAACTGAGTATCCGCTTCTTGCAGAAACTGGACAACACTGACATAATCCGTTGTGATCAGCTGTCGAAACAGGTCCGTCACAGACGTAGTTTGAGAAATTCCTTCGCTCATCAAGACCTTAAGATGCTTACGATGTTGCCTGCCATAGCGTGAACATCCTAGTATCACGTGGTTGAGGTCTGCAATTCCAACTGGGTGGTGTTCGCAGTAGGGACATGGCTAAAATTTCATCCTATAAAGATGTGAAGGGTAACAGCCATGACTCTCCCGGATGCGCTTTGTGGTAGTGGTATGATTCTACCTGAGTTTGACCGAGGGCAGAATGTGACGGCCCGGATGCCCGGCACGAGCATTTAGGAAACTGCACGACTTGTGGGGTGTTCATGGAGCGCTGTGGTGAGTGTCTTCAACACGTGACGAAACCAAGGTGAAACCACCTCCAAACGTCATGGGGTTGGGCGGCCACCCGTCATTACAGACGTCGGACGCCGTCGGCTGGGCAGACTGGCAAAGCAGGACAGGCGGCGAACTGTGTCGGAACTAACATCAGACGTTAACGCTGGGCAGAGTACAAGTGTGCCTGAACACGCAGTTCACCGAACACTCCTAACGATGGACCTGCGTAACAGACGAGCCTTCTGGCGCTGCAGTCCGGAACCGCGGGACTGCTACGGTCGCAGGTTCGAATCCTGCCTCGGGCATGGATGTGTGTGATGTCCTTAGGTTAGTTAGGTTTAAGTAGTTCTAAGTTCTAGGGGACTTATGACCAAAGATGTTGAGTCCCATAGTGCTCAGAGCCATTTGAACCATTTTGAACAGACGAGCCATGTACGCGCCAATGTAAAGACACTAGATCAGCAACTAATACTGAAATGGGCACGTGATCATGGGCACTGGACAGCGGCGCCCTTGCAGAGCGTTGCACGGCCTGATGAATTCCATACACCTTTTTCATCATGCCTATGGGAGGGCGTGATTCCGTCGTCTTCCAGGGGAACAGCTGCTTGACACCTGTACTGCGGGACGGAGACTAGCTTGCGGCGGCTCCATTCTACTCTGGGGAACATTCACGTGGGCATCCACGGGCACAGTGGAGCTCGTGCAAGGCACCATGACCAGCAAGGATTATTATGCTCTGGTTTCAAACCATGATGATCATGAAACTTCCTGGCAGATTAAAACTGTGTGCCGGACCGGGACTCAAACTCGGGACCTTTGCCTTTCGTGGGCAAGTGCTCTACCAACTGAGCTACCCAAGCACGATTCACACCTCGTCTTCACAGCTTTACTTCTGCCAGTACCTCGATCCAGCACACAGTTTTAATCTGCCAGGAAGTTTCATATAGCGCACACTCCGCTGCAGAGTGAAAATCTCATTCTGGAAACAGAATAGAATTTAAAATGTCGTGTTCGCTTTTAAACCAGTATTTTGCCAGGAACGTCGTATCGAGTACCGCATAAGACAAACTATCTTTTTCTAATCGTGTCCCCAAATTATACGCCTCACTGTTCATCTAGTTTACAACGTAAGCAATTTTTCTCGTGTCGTTCCACACTTGTTGCAATAAATCGCGGAAACTGCGTGTAAATGCAAGGAACGGTTTGTAGTGTACCACTTGGATTACACTTACAGAATTTAGAAATTCGATTTGTGGGTCACCTTCCGCTCCGATTTCTGTATGACTTGCAACACACTTCACTTCGTTCTTTAGCTTTTTGTTCGTCCTTTGCTCAACAAGGCTATGATATTCTGTAGTACCTCCTTTCATGCTACGTCTAGTGCATCTACTCTTTTTTGTTAGGTTTCCTATGGTTAGAATTAGTTCTGCATTCTTCTTTGACTGCAGTTGCGTCACCTTTTGAGTGGGCTAGGAATTTCTGTCTCTACTAGTTTTCTGGGATGCTGTTCCGTGTCTTGTTCAATCTTACTTAAACGTGCATGTGTTTCTTCTATCTCAGTAACCTTCTCCCTTACGGTCGCTTGTTGCATTTCATGCCCCCGTGCAAACTTCACTATTACGTTTCCCCTTCTCATGAAACTCTGCATTTAACTTTTCTTGTCTTTCTTTTAACAGTTTAAACTCTACCACAGTTCTTTCTTGACATTCTTTAAAATGTGTTTAAAATTCCTTCTTTAGTCTTGCTTTAATTCTTTCTATAGTTTTCCTTTAATTTCTTCATGGTTTCCTTTTTACTTTCCCTTATCGGGACGCTTGACTGACACTGGAAGTGACAGATGTTCGGTTTCACTGCAAAGTCGGGTACTCCCTAGCTGTCTCGTCTTTGTATTTGTGGCATTGAAGTTTTACTCGTGCTTAATTCCGCCGGTATTTCAATTTTTACGTATTCTTCTTCACTCATGTCATCAAAACAACAATATCTGAATCCTGCTCTATCGTATTCTTCATCTTTACTGAGCCGAGCTCACCCAACAGTAAAAACTGGTATTTGTTCTTCCACCGACGACGTTTTTGCACTTGAAAATCGAAAGTACAAAACACAAGCCTAACTACCTTCTCGTAAAACTGTGTAACATAACTGCGCTTGACTGTAACATCGTTTTCAAGAAAATCACATTACGGTCCAGTTGTATTGCGTATACGTTCACGTTGTGTACATCTGCTTTGCAGAATTACAGTTCCTTTCAATACCCATACCTCCATAACGAAGCATTTGTCGACCTATGTTCATACAACATTTTTGTTGATAATTACTTACACTATCAGTGTGTAAAATATTGACCTATCCGCTCCAACCACCCTGTACATGGACTGTGTTGAATGCGTGAGTGTGCCGGCCTGGCCGAGCGGTTCTAGGCACTACAGTCTGGAACCGCGCGAGCGCTACGGTCGCAGGTTCGAATTCTGCCTCGGGCATGGATGTGTGTGATGTCCTTAGGTTAGTTAAGTTTAGGTAGTTCTAAGTTCTAGGGGACTGATGACCTCAGAAGTTAAGTCCTGTAGTGCTCAGAGCCATTTGAACCATTTTGAGCCAATGCGTGAGTGTACAGACGGTTCCATGATGTTTACCTGGAATTAATTCAATTTGTAACGTGTATGTGCTTTTCATGTGATAATGTATACCAGATCAATAATTACTCACTTCTCTTGCTTAATGGTTAATGCCAAAGAAAAATAAACTACATAAAAATCTCAAATAGATCGCGTGCCTTCCCGTTCTACACACGGACAGATCGCTCACTAATACTACATGCACCGTCCGTGTGCGTGACAAGCAGCCATTCCTCGCCACGTGAGGCTACTATCGCCTGGACGTGTTTATATAGAAGGTAGGTCGATGGACATAATATTGTGGCTGATCCGTGTATTTCGAATTTTGATTGGGAGTCCAGATATTCTTGCAGAACGTCTTATTCACAAAAATATTTCGTTTTACTAAGGATTACTGAATGAATTACGCAGGTCTCCAAATGTATACATTGCAATTTTTTCCTTAATTATTTTAGGTTATTGCTATGTTTTTTGAGAAGTTACGAATGGAAAAAGTTGTAGAAGCCGACCTCGGGGAAGATCAGTTTGGATTCCGTAGAAATGTTGGAACACGTGAGGCAATACTGACCTTACGACTTATCTTAGAAGAAAGATTAAGGAAAGGCAAACCTACGTTTCTAGCATTTGTAGACCTAGAGAAAGCTTTTGACAATGTTGACTGGAATAGTCTCTTTCAAATTCTAAAGGTGGCAGGGGTAAAATACAGAGAGCGAAAGGCTATTTACAATTTGTACAGTAACCAGATGGCAGTTATAAGAGTCGAGGGACATCAAAGGGAAGCAGTGGTTGGGAAGGGAGTGAGACACGGTTGGAGCCTCTCCCCGATGTTATTCAATCTGTATATTGAGCAAGCAGTAAAGGAAACGAAAAATTTTGAGTAGGTATTAAAATCCAGGAAGATGAAATAAAAACTTTGAGGTTCGCCGATGACATTGTAATTCTGTCAGACACAGCAAAGGACTTGGAAGAGCAGTTGAACGGAATGGACAGTGTCTTGAAAGGAGGATATAAGATGAACATCAACAAAAGAGAAACGAGGATAATGGAATGTAGTCAAATTAAGTCGGGTGATGCTGAGGGAATTAGATTAGGAAATGAGATACTTAAAGTGGTAAAGGAGTTTTGCTATTTGGGGAGCAAAAAACTGATGATGGTCGAAGTAGAGAGGATATAAAATGTAGACTGGCAATGGCAAGGAAAGCGTTTCTGAAGAAGAGAAATTTGTTAACATCGAGTATAGATTTAAGTGTCAGGAAGTCGTTTCTGAAAGTATTTGTATGGAGTGTAGCCTTGTATGGAAGTGAAACATGAACGATAAATAGTTACGACAAGAAGAGAATAGATGCTTTCGAAATGTAGTGCTACAGAAGAATGTTGAAGATTAGGTGGGTAGATCGCGTAACTAATGAGGAGGTATTGAATAGGATTGGGGAGAAGAGAAGTTTGTGGCACAACTTGACTAGAAGAAGGGATCGGTTGGTAGGATATGTTCTGAGGCATCAAGGGATCATAAATTTAGCATTGGAGGGCAGCATGGAGGGTAAAAATCGTAGAGGGAGACCAAGAGATGAATACACTAAGCAGATTCAGAAGGATGTATGTTGCAGAAGGTACTGGGAGATGAAAGAGCTTGCACAGGATAGAGTAGCATGGAGCGCTGCATCAAACCAGTCTCAGGACTGAAGACCACAACAACAACAACAACGTGTTTCCCTCTGTCACGTAAGGTTTTATCTTAAAAAAGTAATGTTGAACGTCCAGAAAATCCATACTAAACACATAATTCCAGAAACCTTATTAAAAATCACAAAATAAGGATCTTCTAAGAGTATAATGAAGTATTACGTTCTTCAGGTGTAACAAAAAGACACAAATCTTAATGTCTCTTCTTTTTCCCCTGAAATCTTTGTTGTTTTTTTCTTCTGTGCGGTGACTGACGATCCTGTGCAGCATCCGGCAGTAGTCAACTATCATGCCGACGTCCCATCGGTTCTGGTATAACCGTTCCATTTTGTTTAATGTTTTGGTGAAACCTTTCTCCCTGTTTCTCATTGACTGCACCCCAGATTTTCTAGGAAATAGCTGTCATGGAAGTCCAGAAAGGGCAGCCTCAGATCCTTTGAGGCATTCAATATTTTGAAGTTCTCCAACATGTTTCTTACTAATTATCGTTATCAAGATCTTTACAGTTGCCAAGAAGCTTGTTGACAACTTGCTCAAAGGATATCGAAGATAATGTTTAAATGTTATTCATTTTTTCTTCAAATGTATCGTCTTTTTTTTATTTTCCGAACGCTAGGGCTGACGAAAACCCTTTCTTCCATCTTAGATTTTGACAGCCACGATAAATTATTTGCCACATTCTCGAAAGTGTCACCATATTTCGTTAGAGCTATAAATTGTTTCACAACGCCAGGTTTTAAGTCTAGCTTTGAACAGAATAGTACCTTTTTCCCTCCAGCTTTTGACATCTAATTGGCCAGATTTTTTGAGACCAGTGCTTGCTTTTTGCACGACTGTCCCGTTTGCACAGAAAGCAGGTGTCTTTCCTCCCAATTCGAACACATTTGATGTGGATCCCGTGACTTGCTTTGATCACCAACCTTTACGGCAAAGTACGGAAAGTACATTTCTTTGACAAAATCTGAAACTGTCCGCTAGTGCTTTTTCATTGTAAGTGGTCAGGAGAATTATTATAACCTCTTGAAACCATGATATTCGTGAAAGCATTATATAGGTGGGTGTATTTTAGCCTGTAAAATCAAACACCTTTAAACAGACACAAAATCCCCAAGATTGGCAATCTTTTACAAAAGCTCGAAATTCAGCGCGGACTTCAATGCGAGATGCTTATAACAGTTCCCACAACGAAACTTTGTCTCAAAACCTGCCAGAAAATCCTAAGAGATTCTGGTCGTAGGTGAAGTATGTTAGCGGCAAGAAATAACCAATGCCTTCTCTGCGCTATGGCAATGGAGATACTATCGAAGACAGTGCTGCCAAAGCAGACTTACTAAAGACAGCCTTCTGAATGCCTTCACAAAAGAAGCCAAAGTAAATATTCTAGAATTCTAATCGAGCACAGCTGCCAACATGAGTAACGTGGAGGTAAATATCCTCGGAGTAGTGAAGTAACTTAACTCACTTAATAAAAGCATGTCTTCTGGTGCAGACTGTATACCAATTAGGTTCCTTTCGGAGTATGCTGATGCATTAGCTCCATACTTAACAATCATATACAACCGTTCGCTCGACGAAAGATCCGTACCCAAAGACTGGAAAGTTGCGCAGATCACACCAATATTCAAGAAAGGTAGTAGGAGTAATCCACTCAATTGCAGGCCCATTATGCTAACGTCGATATGCAGCAGGATTTTAGAACATATATTGTGTTCGAACATTATGAATTACCTCGAAGAAAACTGTCTGTTGATACACAGTCAACATGGGTTTAAGAAACATAGTTCCTGTGAAACACAACTAGCTCTTTATTCACATGAAGTGTTGAGTGCTATTGACAAAGGATTTCAGATCGATTCCGTATTTCTGGTTTTCCGGAAGGTTTTTGACACTGTACCACACAAGCGGCTTGTAGTGAAATTGCGGGCTTATGGAATATCGTCTCAGTTATGTGACTGGTTTTGTGATTTCCTGTCAGAGAGGTCACAGTTCGCAGTAATTGACGGAAAGTCATCGAGTAACACAGAAGTGATTTCTGGCGTTCCCCAAGGTAGTGTTATAGGCCCTTTGCTGTTCATTATCTATATAAACGATTTGGGAGACAATCTGAGCAGCCGTCTTAGGTTGTTTGCAGATGACGCTGTCGTTCATAGACTAACAAAGTCATCAGAAGATCAAAACAAATTGCAAAACGATTTAGAAAAGATATTTCAATTTTGCGAAAAGTGGCAATTGCGTCTAAATAATGAAGAGAGTGAAGTCAACAATATGAATAATAAATGGAATTGGCCAAATTTCGGTCCTACGGTAAATCACACAATCATAAAGGCTATAAATTTAACTAACTACTTACGAATTACAATTACGAGTAATTTCAGTTGGAATGATCACATCGATAATGTTGTGGGGAAAGCAAAACCAAAGACTGCGGTTTGTTGGCAGAACACTTACAAAACACAACAGCTCTACTAAACAGGCTGCTTACAATACACTTTTCCGCCCTCTTCTGGAGTACTGCTGTGTGGTGTGAGATCCGCATCAGATCCGACTGATGGAGGACATTGAAAAAGCTCAAAGAAGGCCAATTCGTTTTGTATTATCGTGAGACGGTGGATAGGGTGCCACAGAAACAATTCACGGATTGGGATGGAAATCATTTAAAACAAAGGCGTTTTTCGTTGTGATCATAGCTAACACGGAACGATTTCAGTGTCCAACTTTCCCGCGTTCTGTTCGAGAGAGGAACGGTAGAGAAATATTTTGAAGGTGTGGCAATGAACCTTATGCCAGGCGCTTGACAGTCAATTGCAGAGTAATTATGTAGATATACATGTAGGCATCTCAGAGGGGCAAATTTTTGGATTGTCACTTATTGTTATAAATCTGAGTTTACAACCCTTAAGAACCGGCCCATTTCTAATATCAAATTTTCTGATTTTTCCAATTTCGCAGTATTAATTTACGCCCGAATTGATAGCTGTACAGAGTGGTGTTCTCAAATGACTGTATCTAAGAGTGATTAAAGGACCCGCAAAAAGTTCTATTATGCAGACTGCATGCAAATCAGGTGGCACGTAATTACGAGTGTTCGGATATTTCTGAGAATGATAGGACGAGCATATGTGAAGAATTGTGGGAAATGATCAGTGAAATATTTCATGACAAAAAGAGGAATTTACGTTGTGTACGTATTTCCTCTCATAACAAATTACAATGCATACAAGTAAGTAATCACCGTATTGCAGAGAAACTGTTAAACAGCCTTCTTTTTTTAGATTTAAACACGACTTATGATCAGAAATTTCCATTCTGCCAATTGTGAATAGATCATTCACATCATAAACGTACCGAACACAAAGCGTTCGCGTAATTACACTCTGTGTCCTTCTGGCAACGATTTTGATTCAGGTGTAAATTGAAAGGTTATTTTGCAGATTATCTGTACACGCAGCACACACGAACGAAACAGACTTCCCAAAAACGTAAAAACAGCCCGCTATATTGCAACTTCTGAACTGAAACTAATTGTAAATGACGGAATAAATAAAGCGTTTTAAAAAGCAATTATCTGATAATCTCTAACATTAATTGTTTTTAATTACCTGTAAGCTATGAAAGCAAATTACGGTGTTCTGTTACTCTCTCCGGTATAATTCACTCAAATTACACATTTTCGAAACTCCTTGCAACGCCTGCAGTAAATCAAGGGAAAACACCACCAGCAGAACATCGTGGCAGCACAACTCCATTCTTCTTGCAGAGCTCCGCTAACTGGATTTGAACTACACACACGCGCGCGCGCGCACGCACGCACCATATACAGGGTGAGTCACCTAACATTACCGCTGGATATATTTCGTAAACCACATCAAATACTGACGAATCGATTCCACAGACCGAACGTGAGGAGAGGGGCTACTGTTATTGGTTAATACAAACCATAAAAAAATGCACGGAAGTATGTTTTCTAACACAAACCTACGTTTTTTTAAATGGAACCCCGTTAGTTTTGTTAGCACATCTGAACATATAAACAAATACGTAATCAGTGCCGTTTGTTGCATTGTAAAATGTTAATTACATCCGGAGATATTGTAACCTAAAGTTGACGCTTGAGTACCACTCCTCCGCTGTTCGATTGTGTGTATCGGAGAGCACCGAATTATGTAGGGATCCAAAGGGAACGGTGATGGACCTTAGGTACAGAAGAGACTGGAACAGCACATTACGTCCACATGCTTACACCTTTTTATTGGTCTTTTTCACTGACGCACATGTACATTACCATGAGGGGTGAGGTACACGTACACACGTGGTTTCCGTTTTCAATTACGGAGTGGAATAGAGTGTGTCCCGACATGTCAGGCCAATAGATGTTCAATGTGGTGGCCATCATTTGCTGCACACAATTGCAATCTCTGGCGTAATGAATGTCGTACACGCCGCAGTACATCTGGTGTAATGTAGCCGTAGGCTGCCACAATACGTTGTTTCATATCCTCTGGGGTTGTAGGCACATCACGGTACACATTCTCCTTTAACGTACCCCACAGAAAGAAGTCCAGAGGTGTAAGATCAGGAGAACGGGCTGGCCAATTTATGCGTCCTCCACGTCCTATGAAACGCCCGTCGAACATCCTGTCAAGGGTCAGCCTAGTGTTAATTGCGGAATGTGCAGGTGCACCATCATGCTGATACCACATACGTCGAAGGGTTTCCAGTGGGACATTTTCGAGCAACGTTGGCAGATCATTCTGTAGAAACGCGATGTATGTTGCAGCTGTTTGGGCCCCTGCAATGAAGCGAGGACCAATGAGGTGGTCGCCAATGATTCCGCACCATACATTTACAGTCCACGGTCGCTGTCGCTTTACCTGTCTGAGCCAGCGAGGATTGTCCACGGACAAGTAATGCATGTTCCGTAGATTCACTGCCTCGTGGTTTGTGAAACCCGCTTCATCGGTAAACAGGTAGAACTGCAACGCATTCTCTGTTAATGCTCATTGACAGAATTGCACTCGATGATTAAAGTCATCACCATGTAATTGCTGATGTAGCGACACATGAAACGGGTGAAAGCGGTGACGATGCTGTATGCGCATGACACTACTTTGACTCAGTCCACCGGCTCTCGCAATGTCCCGTGTACTCATGTGTGGGTTCATGGCAACAGCAGCTAACACACCAACTGCACCCGCTTCTCCTGTGACGGGCCTGTTACGGACCCGTTCGCGTGCTACGACCATACCTGTTGTATACAGTTGGCGGTAGATGTTTTGCAATGTGCGGCACGTTGGATGCTCTGTCCGGGTACCATTCTGCATACACCCTGCAGGCTTCAGCTGCATTTCGTCGACACTCGCCATAGATGAGTATCATCTCCGCCTTTTCAGAGTTCGAATACACCATGGTCACAGTTCCTACAACACTACACTATCACAGAGATCTGGTAACACGGTGTACTACAGTTGGTCTGCGTGCGGAGACGAAGGCAGAATAACAATAGCAGCAAGCGCTACATGCGGACACTGCGACAGCTAGACCAAACCGCAACAGTGCACTACAGCCACACTCGTAAACACGGTTGTCATCGTAAACATGTCCCTGCAGATGCTGCTCGCCGACCGTGGCCCGTGTTTGTTACATCACGCAACTGAACGTCGGAGGTTTCAAGCGTCAACTTTAGGTTACAATATCTCCGGATGTAATTAACATTTTACAATGCAACAAACGGTACTGATTACGTATTTGTTTATACGTTCAGATGTGCTAACGAAACTAACGGTGTTCCATTTAAAAAAACGTAGGTTTGTGTTAAAAAACATACTTCCGTGCATTTTTTTATGGGTTGTATTAAACAATTACACTAGCCCCTCTCCTCACGTCCTGTCTGTGGAATCGGTTCGTCAGTATTTGATGTGGTTTACGAAATATATCCAGCGGTAACGTTAGGTGACTCACCCTGTATACCGACAGAAAACAAAATCGCAACACTAAGAAGATGTTGTGCGACTTGAAGGATAGTTAGTAGGCGTGTTTCTACATCTGGAAGATGATGTCTATTCAAATTTCGCACCAGTCATTTAAGACTAGCACTAGTTGTGCCACTTTGAGGATGCAAATCAGGTTCGCTTTAAAAGCACGTTGTAATGATCGTGAGCATTGGTTACCCTTGAGACTGGACGGGTTGAGTTGATATTAATCACGAATTCCTTAAAGGCGACCTACAGTTGGGTTGAGTATATATATATAACGACCGAATACCTATTTAATTTCCACACCTTGCACTGTTCAGACCACGTTCGCTTCTTCCAACGTAGTACTGTATTGCAACGATGCTGAAACGTCCCTGCTATGCTCAAAATAATACACAGGGGAATATCGGTGGCGGGGGGACGCTTAAGGGGGGGAGGGGGGGAAAATTGCTTGACTACTGAGTGACGTCACGTGAGTCTGGTAGAACTTTGATTACACTAGTCAACAGCCATTTTGCATCTGGGACGTGCTACATCAACTAGTATGTATTTTGGTTTGTACAATTCGAAAATATCTTTCAAAATGTTCTAGCAAGTACCATTTTTAAGTTTTTAAAGGTTTTTTTATTTTTCGTATTCAGTATATCGTTTTTTCTATTTTTCTGTTTTGATGTTTAATTGTTTGTTTTTGATTTGCAGAGGAGAGCTAGAAATCTACAAATCGTCAGTAAGTCGTTGCTGTTGTAATCCAGTGGTGTGAAAGAGATCCTCAGTGAGTGTTTCCTGTGAAAGATAATGCAAACTTTTTGTGTTTAAAACTTACACTAAGAAAAATGGCGTTTCTTTCTAAACCACCTCGACAAGTTTTGTTATGCGTGTAAAAATTCACTCCAAAAACCCAAAGAAAACCATTGACTGATTTGGTTAAAAATGCATATAAATTGTATTTTGATTTTCCTGTTGGTGATCAAGATAAGAATTTTGCACTTCATGTTGCTTGCATAACCTGTACTAACCGAGTGGTTGAAAGGAAAACGCCGAGCCATGCCATTCGCTGTTCCGATGGTGTGGTGCGAGCCTAATGACCATTATTCAGACTGTTACTTCTGTCTTGTTTTGGGACATTCAATCAAAACTAGACATAAAATAAAGTATCCAAACGTATCTTCAGTGCATTTTCCTCTGCCCATCATGAGAGGCTGCCCGTTCCTGTCTGTAACTTGAAAGCCGCTGAACCAGACACCATGTCAAGTGAATCAGAAAGTATTGAACTTATATAAGAGTACTGCCCTCAGTATCATGACACTTCGCCTCAACTCTTTAATCAAACAGAAGTGAACGATTTGGTTCGTGATCTAAAACTTTCGAAACATCAAGCTGAACTCTTGGGGTCAAGACTGCAACAACGGAACCTTCTAGCTCCAGGGACAAAAATTCCCAGTTTCAGATCAAGAGGTGCTTCCTTCGCTCAATATTTCGATATGCGAAATTGAGTGTGAGTATGTAGAGATGTCAATGGTCTGATGATGTAACTAGGTGTACAACATAATCCTCAGGAGTGGCGAGACTATTTATTGACTCCAGTAAAACCAGTCTGAAAGCAGTACTACTGCATAATGGCAATTCATTTCCATCGGTACGTTTGGCTAACGCAGTAGACATGAAAGAAACATATGAAACCATGGCTTTACTGCTAGAGGCAATCAAATATAAGGATCATGAATGGCAGCTTTGCTGTGATTTGAAAGTTGTTGCACTTCTTACAGCTTTACAAGCTGGATTCACGAAATACTGCTGCTGTTTGTGTCTTTGGGACAGCCATTACACCAAGAACGATTATACAGTCAAGGAATGGCCTATAAGGAAATGTAAATGTGAACACTAGCCCATTGTTTTAGCCCGATAAAATCGTTTTGCCTCCCCTTCATATCAAGTTGGGCCTTATAAAGAACTTTGTAAAAGCTCTGGATAAAGAAGGTCAGGCCTTCAACCACTTAAAACAAAAGTTTCCCAAATTAAGTGGGGCAACGCTGAAAGAGGGTATATTTGTTGGCCCACAAATAAGAAAATTGCTAAAAGATCCAGCCTTTGATACCAAACTCACAATGTCCAATTAGCTGCTTGGTCTTCTTTTCAAGCAATTGTAAACGGCTTTTTGGGTAACAGAAAAGACAAAAACTACGTTACCATTGTGAATCATCTGTTGGGCGACTATAAGAACATGGGGTGTAGAATGTCGCTTAAAATTCACTTTTTACATTCTCACCTAAATTTCTTCCCGGGAAATTTGGGAGCCGTTAGCGATGAGCATGGTGAACACTTTCACCAAGATATACTTTCCATGAAACACCGTTACCAAGGCCATTGGAACCCTTAGATGATGGGTGACTACTGTTGTGGTCTTGTTGGGGAGAGTAATGAAACGGCAAACAAAAGAAGAGCTCCGTCGTCGCATTTTTCAAAAACCAAAGACGATGAAATGCGACAATATCTTCTGAACTAATCTGGATCTTTTATTGGCACCATGCCCATATATACATACAGAATAATATTTATTTCAATCATTTTGAATGTGTATTTTTGTTTGACTTGATTGTGTCAATTTTCGCTATTACCATTTTTTATTCTGCTGTGTATCTAGGAAACGTGACGTCACTGAGAAAAACTGATTTTACCAGTGTATTCAGCACCCCAAAATTAGGTAAATCCACCCATTTACAAACGAGATGCAGAGAAAAGTTTAAATTTGTTAACTAGTGTTATTATTAAGGGGAGACGGAAGGCAAGCGGGCTTCAAAAATTCGATTTTTAGATTTTAGCATATTTGAAATGCCTGGTCCTTCCTGCGTGAAACACTTCTTGTTTTACAAAAATACGACAATTTTTTCTTGAGATATGATGGTTTTCCTGACGCTCTGTGCAACATGGCATTTAAATGCCACGCGTTTCTTTTTGCGCCATGCAGAGATAATGCACAGCATTATTTTACTCCATGTATATTATTTCGTGCTTCTATTTTTTATCGCTTCAATGTTTCCTACTCTTTATCTACTATCGATACTCGCTATTGCGATCATGTTTGTTATCGTTTTCGATCCTTAATGGTTGTACTTAGTGAAGTTTGTTGTGACTGAAGTACGTGTTGGTTTTTATTTTCTTAGGTTCGGCGTGTTTTCATAAAAATGCCCCGAATAAAGAAATTCCCGCCAAAATTAAAATTCGGAGGAAATAAATACGTAAAGTTAAATGAGGTTAGTGGGTCAAAGGACCCAAGAATGTTAGACATAAAGAAAATCAGCACATCAAAAAAGAAACTGCAGTGTCTTCAATGCATTTCTTCCCAGTCAGCTTGTAGAGATGAACATTAGTTTGGAAATATTATGGTGAACCTTAGCATGCTCTGTGATTTCATTTCCAAAAATACTGTGCGCAGAACATGTGGTGACGTATCTTTGGGTGATAATCAATCAGCATCTTCGTACAGGGATTGTGTCAAACCTGACATTGAGTTGTACAAAATGTGGAGCAGTCGCTACAACAGTAACATCAAACATGGCAAATAATAATTTATATGAGAACAACATAAGGATAGTTTATGGTCTCAGATCTATTGGTAAAGGGATGGAGGCAGGCAAACTCTTATGTGCATTACTTGACATTCCAAATCCTCCTGCAAAATTTATGACTTACAATAATGTTATTGGTCCTGCTGTTGCTGAAGTCTGTAAAATCTCAATGAAGGAACCAGTTGAAGAAGCACTCAAGGAAAGTGATGACAGAGAAAGTGGTGATATTTGTGCATGTTTTGATGGCAGCTGGCACAAACGTGGACACACTTCACTAAATGGTGTCGTGACAGCTGATACCAGAAAGGTGACTGATGTAGAGATTCTAAGCAAGTAGTGTAAAACTTGTGGCACTGGAACTGAGAAAGAGCATGAACATAGCTGTCAGATGAATTATACTGGCCCAAGTGGTGGTATGGAAGTAGCAGGAGTTCTCAGGATTTTTAATCGTTCAGTGGCAAACATAGGTGTCAGATACACACAGTATTTAGGGGATGGTGACAGCAAGACTTATGACCAAGTATGTGCAGAACAACCCTATGGTCCTAATGTCACAATTTCTAAATCAGATAGCATTGGGCATGTCCAGAAGAGAATGGGGTCCAGGCTGAGAAGATTATTGAAATAAAAGTCAAAATTAGTATCGGAAGATGTAAGAAGATAGGTGGTAAAGGTCGCCTGACAAATGTTGAAATAGATAGATTACAGAATTATTATGGCTTGGCCATAAGAAGAAATGTAGGGAATTTAGAAAATATGAAAAAAGCTGTATGGGCTATGTTTTTCCATAAACTTTCCACAAATGAAAATCCAGTGGACAGTCTTTGCCCTAATGATCCTGACACTCAGTGCAAGTACAGGAGAAGTGCCAGATATGACCACAAACATTCTTTACCTGCATCAGTAAGGAGTGAAATTAAACCCATATTTAGAGACCTTTGTAAAGATACCTTGTTGAAGAAATGTAATCATGGGAAGACCCAAAATTTAAATGAATTTGTGAATTCTGTCATTTGGAACCAGTTACGGAAAACTGTATTTGTTCAGCTTACATCCCTCAAATTTCGTGTTTATGATGCTATTTTATGCTTCAATCATGGTGTAACTAGAAAACTGGATGTTTTGGAATTACTGGACAGAAAATGTAGTGGAAATACTGCAAAATCCTTGGCACAAATAGATAAAGAGAGAATCCACAAATCAGATATTGCTAATTTAAAATGCACAAAAGAAGCCATAGAGAAAAGAAGAGGGACCAAGAGAAGAAAAGATCAGTATGATTCAGATGATGCTCAGTATGGTGCAGAAAAATATTAGTAGTAAGTAATTCTCATCAACAACTATACTACAATTGCGTTATTAAACTTTAAATGGATTTTTCTCAAAATAACATTTTTTTTACTTTCAGGTACCATTATTTGATAAACTAATGGGGTTAGAAACATGAAATTTGGTCAATTTATCCTGCAGATGGTAATAAGTTATTACAAGTAAATTGAGAACCACCAAACAATCAGAAACTGTTTTATAATAATTAATATACAAAAAGAAGTTAAATTTTACTAGTGAGAGAATAATTTTTTTTCTTCAAAACCATAAGAGGTATTATGTTGAGTTTACTCATAAATTGAGGCATATATGTTATACATATGCACTAAAAATTTCATTGTTTTATCACGTATAGTACTTTTGAAAAGTGTAACTATTCAGAGGGTAAAATAGCATTGGCGAAATAGGGATAAAAATTGCCTTCTGTCTCCCCTTAAAATTTGTGCACTTCACAAAGCTACACTGCTCACACTCTAAACTCTTTTTTCTGTGGATCATGTTATATTATGGGCAAATAAAGAGACTGTATTTACTGTCTAGGAACAGCTCTATTGTTAATATTTAATGCATTACAAAGAATACTGCAAAATACTGAAGCAAGTAATCCAGAAAGATAATTGCATCAGGCAACAAAATAAAAACTATATATGATATAGTGAAGACAGAGATAGATGGGACCAAAAAGGAAGATGAACAGATAACTCTAAAAATAAATGACACATTGGTAACAAATGCATGTATTGTTCAAACCTCTTACAAGGACAGTGTCCTTGTAGCCCATAGCGGTCACAGTGCCTTCAGTTACTAGTACAAGTGCCGTGATAGCCCAGATGAAACAAGTACTTTGTTTATATTACTGACAGCTTAGGGTTATCAGGTTCCGTAAACAGTGCAGTGCATTATATGAGCCCAGGTTTTACAAATAACTTGCTTAAAAAGGAGGTGACATTCACATCTCCCAAAGAAGTATTATCCATCATGGAATACTTAAGGTCTAGGTATTTTAGTGGTAATGATAACATATCAATGGAGTTAATCAAAGAGTGCTCATGTGAGCTGAATTCTGTCTTAAGTTATTTGTGTAACCAATCTCTTAGGAGCGGATCATTTCCAGACTTGCTAAAAGATGCTGACGTTTAGCCACTTTACAAGAAAGGGAATAAGGAGATACTGTCAAATTATCGACCAATTTCACGTTTGCCAGAATTTTCAAAAATATTTGAAAAGATTGTGTTCAAGCATCTTCTTAAGCATCTGAGTGCAAATAATGTGCTGTCCAAGTCACAGTTTGGGTTCCTTAAGGGTTTCATTATACAGAAGGCTATTTATATGTATAGTGAGAATGTGCTTGATTCATTAGATGTCATATTAGATGCTACTGGTATTTTCTGTCACCTGTCAAAAGCCTTTGACTGTGTGATTCACAGCATTCTCTTAAGTAAATTAGAATATTATTGTATCACTGGAAGTGCTGAACAGTGATTCTAGCCTTACCTCACAGGAAACAAAGGGTGTTGTTGCAAAATACCAGTGGAGTAAGCAATCAATCTTCATCTGACTGGGAATTAATTACATGTGGTGTTCTTCAAGGTTCCATCTTGTGTCCACTGTCCTTTATTGTCTGTTACATTGCCAGATGATACAAACATTGCAATAAATAGCAAGTCAAGTGCAGATTTAGAAATGGCTGTTAATCAAATTTTCACTGACATTAATAAATGGTTGGAAGCTAATTCACTGTCATTAGACTTTGAAATGATCCACTAGTTGCAGGTCAGAATCTGTAACGGATTTTCTTCTAGGGTGTGTATAATAATGAAGTCATGCAGATATAAACGGTTGACAGTGTTCAATTTCTGGGATTACAAACTGGTAATAAAATCAGCCGGAAAGGGAATACCACAGAAGTGCTGAAGCGCATAAACAAGCCTGTATTTGCAATGTAAATGGTGTCAGATGTAGGAGACACAATATAAAAAATCTTGATTACTTTGATTCTCTTGTATCATATGGGATCATATTCTGGATAGTTTGTCAAACGGAGCAAAACTTTTTAGAATCGAAAAGTGTGTAATAAGATTCATTTATGTTGTAAATACAAGAACATCATGTAGGAATCTGTTCAAGGAACTGACTATTCTAACCACTGTTCCTCAGTATATGTATCCCTTAATGAAATTTGTTGGAAATAATATGTCTCAATATCTAATCAACAGCTCAATGTGTAATACCAACACTAGGAGTAAGAAGACTCTACATTAAGATCCAAAATCAGTTACCTTGGTCCGAGAAGGGGTCCAATATTCAGGAACACACATTTTCAATAAATTCCCAGGAACTATTAAAACTTACTTTCAAATAAAAGCCTTTTGATACATAACTCCTTCTACTCATGAATATCTTAACAGGGACTGTTAGACCAACTTAACTAAAAAGTCTATTACATTTAGGTTATGATAGCACTTTATCAGGTATTTTGAGCATGATAAATTTATTAATAGTGCATAAATATGTTTCATTCTGACTGTGTATTACTTCTGTACATATTAGCAGTCCCAGTTTACTGTAATGAATACACTTCTTTTGACAATCTCCTGACAAATGATCAGAGAAGTGTATATTATATTGAAACGTTCAATTTTTTTATATTATACTTCCTTTGTCATGTTCCATACCCACGAGAACAATCTCATTTTTTAGTCTATGGAACGAAAACAGAATCTAATCTAAGCTAATTTCTGTCATCCTCGATTCACTGCAATCCATCAAGGCGACGTTCGTCGCTCTGTAGTTAAAACCATTTCTGACTTGGCGTGGAAACATTAAATAGTATTTCTCGCGTTTTGACTCAATTCACAAATTTCCGAACTACTGTTGCCTTCGCTCACGTACAGTTGGTCATCGATGAGTATACTTTTGTCACAATTATTACAACACTTTTGAGACCCAATATTTCCGCAGTCCGTCGTGTTAGACAGTCAACAAGACACTACTGATCGCTTGGAGCCAACCGTTAGCAAAACACGCCAAACAAATGTGAAACCAGTAGCAGCGATGCTAGTGGATGTAAGTTTACATTCCCGCACGAAAATTTTTTTCTAAATTTATAAGGCTCTTGAAAAACAGAAGACAACTCGGGGAAGGTTGGTGAGAGAAAACTGGTACAGGTGGGGAGAAGGGGAGCGGTTTACCCAAGAAAAAAGAAAACAATCAACAAGTTAGAAAGGTGAAAAGAACGGAAAAGTATTTCTACGAACGTCGTTTGGTGTACTATTCTACCATTAGTTGACAATATTCTTTTAGTCATTCACTCAAAAATTGTAAAATTGTTGTTGAAATGTTATACAACGTAATACGCGAAAGAAACTTGTATGTGAAACAAACATTAGTTATCAAATTGGCCCCTAAATTGCAGTCAAAATACGAACAAATTATAAAAAACATAGTAAACATGAAAATGTGACACGGGGAAACATTGAAACCAAGAAAATTTATGTCGCATAACCCAATTCATCATAAACACGACACACATGAATCATTCAATACAACCAAAATACATCGAGTGCTTAAATAAACCTAAGTCACAGCACCACCACATGAAGTCTTATTGATTGGGGTTGGGTTGTTAGGGGTGAAGAGACCAAACAGCGATGTCATCGGTCTCATCGGATTAGGGAAGGAAGTCGGCCGTGCCCTTTCAAAGGAACCATACCGGCATTTGCCTGGAGCTATTTAGGGAAGTCACGGAAAACCTAAATCAGGATGGTCGGACGCGGGATTGAACGGTCGTCCTCCCGATTGCGAGTGAAGTCTTATTGATCACTGAAATGGAAACAACATTAATAGCCTATCACTCATCAATCATCGGCAGATGCAAACTTTCGCTGGTGCATGAGCGCTCGTCGAAGAGAGAAGAAACAAAGAACCTTAACCTTGACTCAGTTAATCACTACTGGAGGCTGTGGGGTTCACTGATCCCAAACTACATTCCGCGCGGACAGCTGTTGCCACTGCCCCAGAGAACAAGCCACCACGCATCTACGTATTGCACAAGTCGGTTTCTGCAGGCCATGAAACATACTAGGGGCCCTTTTACAATTTAATCTACACACAGTCTAATATACAAATTTCTTAAGCCTAAAAAATATTTGAAATTTAACATAATAAAGTACTCAGAAGAACTTTAGGACCACAAAACAACAAAGATAGGAACCGAACGAAGAGGATAAATGTTGTTATATACAGAAACACATAAACAATCACAGATACAATGAGAAAGAATGGATTAAAATTTTACGGTTTTATGTACAGAATGAATGTCAATGGGCTAAGGAAGAAAAATTTTAACTTCACTTTCAAATTAAAAAAACACCATAGGATGGCTGGAGGACACTAGAAAGTACACGAGAAAACTTAACGTTGCAGAAAACACCATACATAGCAGGGAGAGTTTCAGGCTACTGATCAATACTGCTAAATTTCCTGTCCAACAACGAAATTCACGACCAAGGAGGGTGATGTCAAATTAACAGAGGCAGGCCATCAGCCAACGCATGAAGAAGTTCAGGGAAAATAAAAAGAAAAAGATTCCAGCTCAACCACACATTGCTAATTGACCGAGCAGACTTGTCCTTGTTAAGCATAATCACTCATCTTTATGATAGGGTTTAATATTTTCAGCATGACGCTTTCCTTCATATTTCCGCTACCTTGAAACCTCAAGTTCTACTGTATTAGGACACTCTATACCAATGATTTTGTTTGCTCCCTTATACTCAAAATCGAATTTCCTTGTCATCTTAGTGAATTTTTTGAGAGTCGTAATCAATACCAAGTCGCCCAAGAAATATTTAATTGGACGAACGATTTTATCATAACAATCTTTTCTTTGGTTCGCTTTTCTCTCCAATGACTGCAGTTCCACGTTTATCTTTCTTCCCATGGCATAATAGTTTTTAGAACATCTCTTGTGAGCGCAGCAAAAATGGTTTCAGGTTCCTGGTTTAGTAAAAATTCACGGGTTGCAAAACCAGTGGATACGTGTGGCATGTTGTTAAGCACACTCCCAAAATCTACAAGGTACTCCTTCCAATGAGTATGCAGTTGATTTCTTTCACTGCACGTCTGCGGGGTTCGAAGCAGGTCTATATTTGTCAGTTATTACTTGTTCAATATTGCTCTTGTGCAACATCTTTTCCCATTCCTTAGAAACAAATTGGAAACCACTATCTGTGAGGATCCTCTTTGCTTTACAAGTACTGACAAAATAATGATTAGCCATCTCTGCCATCATTTATTTACTGACAGCTCTTCGAAGAGGAAAAATTTCTCATATTTGGGCCCTTCTTCTAACACTACCATAACTTGTGTAAAATTCCCTTATGGCCTTTGCAAAAGGCCCAGGAGATCAATTGCAACGACGTCCTTAGTGCCATCTGGTATTGCATGCATTGGCCCTTGACGTCTGTCGCAGTCTCTGCCTTTTGGCATGCATCGCATGCCCGCAGCGCCTTCCTTACCTTTTTGCTCATACCACAGAACACACATTCCCTCTTCAGTTTTTCTATGCATTTATCTGCACCAAAGCGTGAATTGCTAAAATGGGTGTACCAAATCAACTTCTCAGTAGCACATTCCGGAATACATACACACCATTCTTGCTTACATTCTGCTGTAGAACTATATAAAATGTTGTCATGTATCAGGTAGTATATATGAAGGTTCTCTTGACCTACACAACCATATTTGGTTATTATAAGCTTCAGTGCTGGGTCCAAGTCCTGTCCACGACGTATATTCTTCAAAACATTTTTCATATAAGCTTCATGTGGAACTCCGTCCATTAATTTGACTCTCAGCTCATTCCCTTGAGGCCCATTTACAGTAATATTTTCAATATCTAGTGGAATTCTGGATAATGCATCTAGTACAACATTTTAATTAGTTGCCCTGTATATGGTCTCAAATTGGTTTTAGTCAACCTGTTGTAGTTCGGACAGTAAGTTCCGTTTTGATTTTTCTCCGCAGCACTGCTACGATCGCAGCTCCGCTCATGTGCAATAGTATCTCTGGTTCAAGCAGAACGCCATTTCGAGCTAGCTCTGTCTTGTGTGTCGTTTGTAGTGATTGTTTATAATGACATCGTCGATCGAAAATCCTACCGCGTGTGAACTGACGGCTGTGATTCGTTTCCTGAATGCTGAGAACGTTAAACCAAGTGGCATTCATCGAAAATCTTGGAAGTTTAAGGAGAAAATGCAATGAGTGCTTCAGTGGTGAGAAGGCTGGACGTGATCAAGTGCATGACGGAGAACGAAGTGGGCGTCCACCTGTGGTTTCTGATGAATTGGTTAATGCAATCGAAGAAATGATGAAGAAAAACCATAGGTTTACGACTAATACTATTACTCGTCAACTTCCACAAATTTCAGAAACAGTAACTTACGAGATTGTTACTGAAGCGAAGAGGAATGCTCTCAAATGGTGGTGTTTTCATTCACGACAACGCCCGACCACTCACTGCGAACGTGACAAAACTCCTTCAGCGCTATGGCTGGGAGGTTTTCCGCCACTCTCCTTTCAGTGCCGACCTCGCTCATAGCTATTTACATCTCTTTCGGCGTCTGAATTCATTCCATGGTGGTAAGCGCTTCAACAACTATGAACTAAAAGAACTTGTTTCCACATGGTTGACAACACAGGTGGCAACATTTTGTGACGAAGGAATACATAAACTCATCCCATGCTATGAAAAATGCATGGAAAATTACGGAAGTTGTGTTGAAAAGTAATGTAAGTGTTATAGATTTTTTTGAAATAAATTGCTCTCTTTCTCTATATTCGATTCCATTTTTATTACCAAATGGAACTAACTTTCCGAACTACCCTCGTAATTTACTCGGATATCGTGAGAAGACCGCCTAAATTGTGGCCCTTCACGATTGGCTGCTGCGTTCGGAAGTTGCGCGCCAAAATGATAATCTTCTGTTATTAATATTAGATATATTAAATAGCGCATTTAATTGCATTTTAAATTAAAGCTACTCTCAATAGCGTGCTATCATTCCATTATTTAACAAGCATTAATAACCAGCAGAGAGATAAACAACTGCTAAACGAAAAGGCAGACGAAGCACTTCGGAGATCTTCGGATCGCGCCTGACTTCTATGGCGGGCGAGGTGGTTCGGCTGTAAGATCAGAGCTGGTTGCGAAGCCTCAGAGGACAGACATGTTGGCTGCCGCGGTCAGTGTTAGTTAAGACTTTATTAATAATGTATGGTTATTTGGAACATATAGTTGAGAACAGTGTGACAGTAATTCCGGAAATACGCTGTCCATTAATTTGTTGAAGAATAGAAATTATTTGTGACTCTAAAGGTGTGCACATTCTCGCATTCTGCCAACAAAAAGCGAGTGGCATCCCCTATAAACAAACTGATTGGAAATTTAATTATTTCTAAAATAACAGTTCCTCGCTAAGACTTTCTTACAGCCTAAAAATAGCGGACTCGCGACGTACGTGCTGTTTTCTGCGCAGGGGCCACAGCTATAAAAGACAACACTTTGGTGAACACTTATTAGAACTTATGCTTTCCACTCAGGGCGGTGGAAGCAAATAGGCACCTCGCGTGTACTGCAATCTTAGTACAGATGAGATCAGTGACACGTCGTCTGTGGTAACACAGAGAAGGTATGAAAGGTATTTTTGACGGAAAAGCATATATATATATATATATATATATATATATATATATATATATATATATCTGTCTTCCTAACACTCTTTTTCAACATGCCGTAATCTCTTTCAGTATCTGAAGTCGTTCCTTGGTGGTAAGCGCTTCAACATCGATGAAAAGGTAAAAGAAATTGTTCCCACTTGGTTGACTACACAGGCGGCAACATTCTATGACGAAGGAATACATAAAGTTCTCCCACGCTATGAGAAATGTCTGGAAAATTACGGGGGCTGTGCTGAAAAGTAATGTAAGTGTTATATATTTTTTTAAATAAATTGCTTTCTTTATCTGTATTTGATTCATTTTTTTATTACCAAACGGAACTTACTTTCCGAACTACCCTCGTAATTTACTCTCAAGGAGAAAGGACACTACCTTCGCTATTCTATCCAGCAGATAATATCGGAATTTATTAAATTCCCAAAGGGTGGCTAGTGCTTCCCGCTCTGTAATTGTTTATTGGCGTTTCCAGTATACCAATGCTCGACTTGCAAAGGCAATGGTATTTCTCCCTCATTGGCATCATCTAATTGACAGCGATAGACACCAAGCCCATAACATGATGAGTCACAAGCCATGCTGAACTCTTTATTTAAGTTTGGGTGTTACAGCATGTTCGGATTACACAGCTGACTTTTAATATAGTCGAAACCACATTGACTCCCTTGTTTTCATTGCCATAGCGCTTTATTCTTCAGGAAGTTCAGTAGGTGCCAATTATTTAGTGACTGGTCCTTTACGAATTTTCTATAGAATTCGGCTACACCAAGAAATCCCCTTAATTGTGTTTCACAACGTGGTGCACGAAGTCATAACAGCCTGTAGTGTTGCCTATCTCGTTAATTCTCTTGTTCAGTAATTACATGACCTAAGAAGTGTCTTCTATCTTTCCCAAATTCAGATTTCTCTGTGTTCACGGTCACTCCAGCTTGTTTGAAAGCAGATAAGACACCATCTAAGATTTCTCCGCTCTTCCAACGTCGCAGTGGCTATAAGAATGTCATCGCCATAACAAGTAACCTTTTCTATAAGTCCCTGTCTAATGCTCTGATGAAGGCTGAACTATTTAGATCAAAAGGTAGAACATGATAGTGATAGCTTTTGTCCTCATACAGAAAAGCCATATACTGTCTTGAATCTTTATATAGCGGAATCTGACAGTAGCCATATCTGAAACCAGTACTACTAAAGACCTTTGCACCATGGAATTTTTGAAGTACTTCCTCTAGGTTATGAGGTATATCTCTTTGTGGTATTATGATCTTATTCACAGGTCTGCCATGCAACACAGTTCTGACATCAGCATTCCTTTTCTCTACGACGAACTGTGTCATGGTAAAAGGTGCAGGGGCTTACCCCTGTTCACTGCTTCCAGAGCTACATCATCACAACGCGCCCACGCTTAGCATACAAATGATTGCGCTATAATCTAATAGTAAAATTAAAAAATTAAAATGACTTTTCCAAACTTCGTCAGTGTGTTTCAGCATATTAACGTTAACATTATAGTGTTTCAGAAGAATCAAATGAGTATGTTACGCAAAAATATACGATCTTAAGAACAAAATAATTGGCTCTGAATAATAAGACTACAAAGTTAAAAACTGGTCAGAATGAGCTAAAGTAACAAGTTTCAACTTCATCACAGCAATATTTCCTGTTTTGATAGAGGCCATTCACAACCTCGTTTTGCTTTTTCACTGACAATCTGTCCTACTTCTTGCTTCACCGTTCCCATATCAGCACATACAGCATCCACGCAATCCACACGTTATTTCTGTTCTGAATCACTACGCGAAACATCATCACCTAGTTTGTTTACTTGTTTGTATTAGTTTCAGTCTGTCCATTCACGTATGTCCTTACAGCGTTTATATGTTTTGTTGCCTCCTTATGGTGTCGGTCGCACTCTTGCCCTTGGTGATTAATAACAGGCTGAACTTTATCCACATCCTTTTTGTAATCTTCTTCAACCTTCTGGATCTCTTCCTTAAGTTCCTCTGTCACTTAATCTACCCTTTGATCCTGTTTTTGAAACCTATCATCGAACTGTTTCATGAGCGCTTCTTGAGCCCTTTTACTTTGTTTTATCTCATCCTCAATCGTCTTGTTAATTTGTTGAGTATTTATTTTTATGTTTTATTCAGATATCTTCAGAGTGTCTTCTAATTTTTTCTGATTCTCATCAGCATTGTCTTCAAAAACTGCTTTATCATAGCAAATAATTCTAGGCTGTGATTCCTTTCTTCTTGATTAATAAAAGCACAAGCTGGAGGAAAACCCACACCTAAACTTCCCACGTCACTGACCAAAGAAGTATTACAGTGTCATCAACTGACACCTCCCTGACAACAATCTCAGTTACATGCTTAGACATTGCCTCAAAGCTGAAGTCCTTTAAACCCTCCTCGTGTACTACTTCCGTCTTTTCCCTCGTTGGATCTGCTTCTTCAACCTCCTGCTTAATATATATCCCTGAGCTAGGATCACATAAAGCCTCTCATCAACCATTTCTGTCTTTACTCTCCTTAGATCTACCTCTTCAATTTCGCAGTTAAGTAATCTTGCTACACCATCCACATCTGTATTCACATAGGTAGTTGCCATTACTGGATTACTTATTTCTTATGCTTCACACTAATCACAGTTGCGGAACCTGTATCTCACGTAAGAACAATAATACAAATCAACAGCACTTCACATTGACAACGCAGGAACTCAACACCAAAATACACCTTCAGTTTATTAATGCACAGCAGTGAGCGCTAGAAGCAAGCATTAATACTCTTTAGTTGCTAGGATGTGCTCAACATGCGCCAAATTAGGTTTGTTTTGGAATAACGACAACTGTTAATTAGTAATGTATTTATTGATTGCCTCATTTGTGTTAATACAATACAGGGTGCGCTACTGTCGTTTGACACTTATGTCTGCTAACTCGCAGGGTGCGCTGACTGTGTGTTGATGTGTGACGTCAGCTCTGGCGCCGTTCCGATGGGTGGGGAGCTGGGGACTAGATGGAGACGGATGCGGCTCTCGATGCTGCGACGCAGCGTGGACCGAAGTTGAGCTGCTACGATCTTCAGACGTCGTACTCCAGCTTCCGTCAGTGGTGGGGAGATGATACGGCTCGTGATGCTCTATTGTCTTGATATCAGCTCTTTTTTGGTGCCACAGTATGTCATTGCCCATGTCCCGATCGTCACTTGTTCTTCCGCTGTGGTGGGAAGCTGGTACAGCCCTAACGCCACTTCTTTGACCACGAGTTCTTTCCATGTACACACGCTGCTATTATTTTAACTGGAATTCCTGGGTACCTCAAGTTCTTTGTCTATCACACGTGCACATTATTTGTGACATCAAAAGTACTTAAATCTCATTTCACAGTCGCTGCAATCAGAATCTGTGACCCAAAAATTACAAGTCCTAAAATGTAATCGCAACGTAAGCGAACGTACCTTCGATTGGGGTGAGGAAGTGCACTGTTCAGACCACATCCTTTCTTCCCTCCTAGTACTGCTCTGCAGCGACGCTTGAACGTCCCTGCAACGTTCAAAATGGCTCTGAGCACTATGGGACTTAACATCTATGGTCATCAGTCCCCTAGAACTTCGAACTACCTAAACCTAACTAACCTACGGACATCACACAACACCCAGTCATCACGAGGCAGAGAAAATCCCTGACCCCGCCGGGATTGCCAAAGAAGAGCGGCGCGTTTCGTCACAGGGTTATTTGGTAACCGTGATAGCGTTACGGAGATGTTTAATAAACTCAAGTGGCAGACTCTGCAAGAGAGGCGCTCTGCATCGCGGTGTAGCTTGCTCGCCAGGTTTCGAGAGGGTGCGTTTCTGGATGAGGTATCGAGTATATTGCTTCCCCCTACTTATACCTCCCGAGGAGATCACGAATGTAAAATTAGAGAGATTAGAGCGCGCACGGAGGCTTTCAGACAGTCGTTCTTCCCGCGAACCATACGCGACTGGAACAGGAAAGGGAGGTAATGACAGTGGCACGTAAAGTGACCTCCGCCACACACCGTTGGGTGGCTTGCGGAGTATGAATGTAGATGTAGATGTAGATGTAGGAATCGAACCCGGGAACCCGGGCGTGGGAAGCGAGAACGCTACCGCACGACCACGAGCTGTACTACGTACAGACGGGGATGTGGGGAGTGCTTCACTACCGAGTGACGTCACACGAGCTTGGTAGAACTTTGATTATTATTAATATTTGTGCACGATACAGGGCTGCACTGCTCACACTGTAAACATGCTATTCCTGGGGTCACATTCACATCCATTCACGGCAATCCACCAAGGCGACATTCATGGCAATGTAGTTTATAAAATTCTGATGTGGCGCGGAGCGGGAGATGCATGGGAACATTAAATCGTATTTCTGGCGTTTTGACTCCATTCACGCATTTCGTGAACTGCCACTGCCGTCGCGTGATGCACGCGAACGATTGCATATCCATGGTTATACTTTTGTCACAATTATTACAACATTTTTGCGACCTAAGGTTTCCGCGGTTCCGTCGCGTTAGACAGCCAAACACACACTACTGGTCACTCGGTGCCAACCGTTAGCAAATCGCGCCAAACAAATGCGAAACCAATAGCGCCACCGCACTATCGATACCAGCGATGCCACTGGATATAAGCTCACAGATGCCATTGTCAGCACCTCGCTGAGTTCCAACGAGGTCGTGTAACAGGGCTACGAGAAGTTGGATGTTCCTTCTACGACACTGCAGAAAGACTTGGCAGGAATGTAGCCATCATACATTAATGCTAGCAACGGTGGTCACGAAAAAGTACAATCGCAAGAAGCCAGGACTCCAGACAGTCACTCGGCATTACCGAGGAGGGAAGGCCATCGTGCTCGGCCAATGGCTGTAGCACATCTTACTGCATCTGCAGCTGGAATTTGAGCATCAGTTGGCACCACAGGGACACAATGAGGTTTTAAAATAGCGTACCTCAAGGACATCTCCGACTCAGACGCCCTGTAGCGTGCATTTCACTTGTTGTGTCCTCCTTTGCGCGCTGTGTGGTTGTTTAATGAATACAGGAGCGAGGAACAGATGACGTTCATGAACAGAGAATTTAAATATTAAATTATTTTACATCTAATATCAAATAGTAAAAATAATACTTCACTTTGTTGTTTTAGTGGCAGCATCAGTTGCTAACGGTAGCTTTGAATTTAGAAATATACAGGGTGGTCCATTTATCGCGACCGGGCCAAATATCTCACGAAATAAGCGTCAAACTAAAAAACTACAAAGAACGAAATTTGTCTAGCTTGAAGGGGGAAACCAGATGGCGCTACGGCTAGCCCGCTAGATGGGGCTGCCATAGGTCAAACGGATATCAACTATCAACTGCGTTTTTTTAAAAAATAGGAACCCCCATTTTTTATTACATATTCGTGTAGTACGTAAGGAAATATGAATGTTTTAGTTGGATCACTTTTTTCGCTTTGTGATAGATGACGCTGTAATAGTAACAAACATATGGCTTACAATTTTAGACGAACAGTTGGTAACAGGTAGGATTTTTTAAATTAAAATACAGAACGTAGGTACGTTTGAACATTTTATTTCGGTTGTTCTAATGTGATACATGTACCTTTGTGAACTTATCATTTCTGAGAACGCATGCTGTTACAGAGTGATTACCTGTAAATACCACATTAATGCAATAAATGCTCAAAATGATGTCCGTCAACCTCAATGCATTTGGCAATACGTGTAACGACATTCCTCTCAACAGCGAGTAGTTCGCCTTCTGTTAATGTTCGCACATGCACTGACAATGCGCTGACGCATGTTGTCAGGCGTTGTCGGTGGATCACGATAGCAAATATCCTTCAACTTTCCCCACAGAAAGAAATCCGGGGACGTCAGATCCGGTGAACGTGAGTGCTTCGACGACCAATCCACCTGTCATGAAATATGCTATTCAATACCGCTTCAACCGCACGCGAGCTTTGTGCTGGATATCCATCATGGTGGAAGTACATCGCCATTCTGTCATGCAGTGAAACATCTTGTAGTAACATCGGTAGAACATTACGTAGGAAATCAGCATACATTGCACCATTTAGATTGCCATCGATAAAATGGGGGCCAATTATCCTTCCTCCCATAATGTCGCACCATACATTAACCCGCCAAGGTCGCTGATGTTCCACTTGTCGCAGCCATCGTAGATTTTCCGTTGTCCAATAGTGCATATTATGCCGGTTTACATTACCGCTGTTGGTGAATGACGCTTCGTCGCTCAATAGAACGCGTACAAAAAATCTGTCATCGTCCCGTAATTTCTCTTGTGCCCAGTGGCAGAACTGTACACGACGTTCAAAGTTGTCGCCATGCAATTCCTGGTGCATAGAAATATGGTACGGGTGCAGTCGATGTTGTTGTAGCATTCTCAACACCGACGGTTTTGAGATTCCCGATTCTAGCGCAATTTGTCTGCTACTGCTGTGCGGATTAGCCGCGACAGCAGCTAAAACACCTACTTGGGCATCATCATTTGTTGCAGGTCGTGGTTGACGTTTCACATGTGGCTGAACACTTCCTGCTTCCTTAAATAATGGAACTATGCGGCGAACGGTCCGGACACTTGGATGATGTCGCCCAGGATACCGGGCCGCATAAATAGCACACACCCGTTGGGCATTTTGATCACAATAGCCACACATCAACATGATATCGACCTTTTCCGCAATTGGTAAACGGTCCATTTTAACACAGGTAATGTATCACGAAGCAAATACCGTCCGCACTGGCGGAATGTTACGTGATACCACGTACCTTTAAGTTTGTGACTATTACAGCGCCATCTATCACAAAGCTTACAAAGTTGTCCAACTAAAACATTCATATTTCTTTACGTCTTACACGAATATGTAATAAAAATGGGGGTTCATATTTTAAATGCGCGGTTGATATCCGTTTGACCTATGGCAGTGCCATCTAGCGGGCCAACCACAGCGCCATCTGGTTTCCCCTTCAAGCTAGACGAGTTTCATTCTTTGTATTTTTTCGTTTGATGCCTATTTCGTGAGATATTTGGCCCGGTCACTATCAATGGACCACCCTGTATACAGATACAAAATATTAATAAATCTATGACTCCTCAGTACAATATCTATTCAAAAGACGTCGAGCCCTAGCCACTATGATAGTCTGTGAAAGTTATTCAACTGGCAGACACACAAAATGGGATGGGTGCATGAATGTTCGAACTTAAGTACACCCACCGCTGGAGCTCAGGAAAGAGAATGCTTGCATCTCATTGGCAGCGGCGTAGTCGCTCGTGGCGGCGGCCTCGTGCCGTGGTGGCGGCTGTAGGAAACGCGGCAGCGTAACTGGCAGCGAGCGTATTTGAAAGTGCGGCCGACCGGATAACGGCTGATACCGCACCACAGACCCCTAACCATCGCTATTTGCGACTTCAGTGGTGTCAAGCTAGAGCTTGAAACGTCCCCTTTTTGAACAATTATATACAAGACTGTGCTTAACCTGACACACAATATTTTGTTAGCGCAACGCAATCTGACTTTCAAAATTCCCTACAAAAGAATGGCCCTGACTAACATTAAACTATACCTTTCACAAATCACTTACCTCACAAAAATCTTCGCTGCTCAAGCTACTGCAATACAGCGAGCGCCACTACTGCCCGCTAAATAAAAGATTCAAACTATGGAAGGCACTAACTACTGATAGGGATAGTTAGCAAATGAAAGATATTAATAGAGAACAAAGAATGTATTTACCTTGATATCATCATATATATAGCAGTTCATGACAAATTACAAAACTCCGCCATCTCTCTCCCCACATCCACCACTGCTGGCGGCTCACCTCCAACTGCCCAACGCTACGCGCTGTTCACAGCCAGCTGCCTAACACTACAATGGCGAGTATTACAACAATGCAAAGCAGCCACAGACTGCACACAGCACAGCCAGTGATTTTCATACAGAGGTGGCGTTACCAATAAAAAACCTAAACAGCCTACTTACATAGCCCCCATGCTCCCCACAAAAAATTTTACAAATTGGTTTGGGCAGTGGCCAATACAGATTTGAAAAAATTTTTCATACTTACAATAACAAAGAAATCAAATGCACACATTTATTGATACAATGTTGGTCAAAAGCTAAAATTTTCTCATAGTCCATAAAGACAGTCCTGATCATTCATTATAATAGTAATTACAGTTTTTTTTTCACAAAGTCTCATTAGTAAAAGAAATTGCACACGGAAGTAGTGGATTTCCATGCAGTCTTGAATCAGTAGTGTTGTCCTTCCAGCGGAAAGACAGTGCTGACTCTTGACATGCAGACAGGTATTGATCCACAACAGAGCAAACCCACCGCAGAGTCAGTCGAAGTTTTGAAGAATATTGGTAGGTAGGTCATCACAAAGCAGACCACTGTAGTCCTGGTAGAGAGTATGGTATTGGTGGGCCACCAGAGGAGCAGACCCACTGCAGTCCTTGTAGAAATAATGGTATTGGTGAGTCAGCAAAGACGTAGACCCACTGTAGTCCTTGTAGAGATGGCCAGCAGCCATCTGTTGTGACTATGCAGGTGCACAATCACCATTGAAGAGTCTTGCGGATAATAGAGCAAGTCCATAACCACCACTTGTGCACTCACAAAGTTGTTGAATTGTCCTGAGAACCAGCAATGCTGTTATCCAGTCCCTTGCTGAATTATTAACACATGTGCAAACACTAACAGTCCCTACTTGTCACATATTGTCCATATAGTATGACCAACAGAAACGTGTGCAGTGAAATGGAACTTACAAGTTACTGAATTTGATGAACTGCTGTCAATTACAATTTTATAACATGAGAGTACAATTACAAAGGCACAAAATACATCATTAAAGAACATAACAATACAGATAACATTTGTAGTACAGGCTTTACAACACAATAGAAATAAACATATACATCAATGTTACAGGAATTATGACATAAGTAAAAACATAAAAGATCAGAATAATTATTGAAACATCAACTTCACACATGAGCATTAAAACAAAACAGAATAAATAATATCTAAGCATATTTACAAGTTAAATAACATATTATTAATACCAATTATATTTGAGGATAACAGTATTCCTCGTCATAGTGAATAGTATTAGAAAAAAAATTCTATGAAACTACACAGAGACAGGAAGAAAACAAATACACAAGGGTACACAAACACATAGAGGGATAACACAAAAGGAAAGGACAGAGTTTGTTTTACTGCAGTATTTTGCATGGAGATCTCCCTTCGTTCATCATTATTCCCAAAAGTCCTATCTAAGCCTGTTTTCTGTATTCTGTTCACATCCTCTGTCAAAAATAGTTTTTCTCCACTGTACAGTATCCTTTTTTTTTTTTTTTTTTTTGCCAAACCATTTTCTGATAGCTTCTCAATGCATTTCTTATAAATTCATCGTAGTTAGTTTCTTATATAGTCTACCCCCTCTTAAGCTAACTTAAATCTACTGAGCTCAGATATATATACCAAGGGACGAGGCAATGCAGCATCACATAAAACAATTAATATAAACAGCAATGAAAAAAACGCAGATTTGTGAAGCAAGCAGCATTAAGAAATTAGCAAAGCAATTGTAATATTACAACTAATCTAAGGCAATGTGCAGCAAACAATAAAAATAAATCATTAGTAAAACTGGCTTAACAGAATAATACAAAGTCAAATTCAATAACACTATGCCTGGCAAACAGCAGCAACGTATACCTAAACATGACATAGCTCAAGCAGAAGAAATATTACACTAAAAATGGCCATGTCTACATCTACATCTACATCTACATCTATACTCCGCGAGCCACCTTACGGTGTGTGGCGGAGGGTACTTATTGTACCACTATCTGATCCCCCCTTCCCTGTTCCATTCACGAATTGTGCGTGGGAAGAACGACTGCTTGTAAGTCTCCGTATTTGCTCTAATTTCTCGGATCTTTTCGTTGTGATCATTACGCGAGATATATGTGGGCGGTAGTAATATGTTGCCCATCTCTTCCCGGAATGTGCTCTCTCGTAATTTCGATAATAAACCTCTCCGTATTGCGTAACGCCTTTCTTGAAGTGTCCGCCACTGGAGCTTGTTCAGCATCTCCGTAACGCTCTCGCGCTGACTAAATGTCCCCATGACGAATCGCGCTGCTTTTCGCTGGATCATGTCTATCTCTTCTATTAATCCAACCTGGTAAGGGTCCCATACTGATGAGCAATACTCAAGAATCGGACGAACAAGCGTTTTGTAAGCTACTTCTTTCGTCGATGAGTCACATTTTCTTAGAATTCTTCCTATGAATCTCAACCTGGCGCCTGCTTTTCCCACTATTTGTTTTATGTGATCATTCCACTTCAGATCGCTCCGGATAGTAACTCCTAAGTATTTTACGGTCGTTACCGCTTCCAATGATTTACCACCTATGGCATAATCGTACTGGAATGGATTTCTGCCCCTATGTATGCGCATTATATTACATTTATCTACGTTTAGGGAAAGCTGCCAGCTGTCGCACCATTCATTAATCCTCTGCAGGTCTTCCTGGAGTACGTACGAGTCTTCTGATGTTGCTACTTTCTTGTAGACAACCGTGTCATCTGCAAATAGCCTCACGGAGCTACCGATGTTGTCAACTAAGTCATTTATGTATATTGTAAACAATAAAGGTCCTATCACGCTTCCTTGCGGTACTCCCGAAATTACCTCTACATCTGCAGATTTTGAACCGTTAAGAATGACATGTTGTGTTCTTTCTTCTAGGAAATCCTGAATCCAATCACAAACCTGGTCCGATATTCCGTAAGCACGTATTTTTTTCACTAAACGTAAGTGCGGAACCGTATCAAATGCCTTCCTGAAGTCCAGGAATACGGCATCAATCTGCTCGCCAGTGTCTACGGCACTGTGAATTTCTTGGGCAAATAGGGCGAGCTGGGTTTCACATGATCTCTGTTTGCGGAATCCATGTTGGTTATGATGAAGGAGATTTGTATTATCTAAGAACGTCATAATACGAGAACACAAAACATGTTCCATTATTCTACAACAGATTGACGTAAGTGAAATAGGCCTATAATTATTCGCATCTGATTTATGACCCTTCTTGAAAATGGGAACGACCTGTGCTTTCTTCCAGTCGCTAGGTACTTTACGTTCTTCCAGAGATCTACGATAAATTGCTGATAGAAAGGGGGCAAGTTCTTTAGCATAATCACTGTAGAATCTTAAGGGTATCTCGTCTGGTCCGGATGCTTTTCCGCTACTAAGTGATAGCAGTTGTTTTTCAATTCCGATATCGTTTATTTCAATATTTTCCATTTTGGCGTCCGTGCGACGGCTGAAGTCAGGGACCGTGTTACGATTTTCCGCAGTGAAACAGTTTCGGAACACTGAATTCAGTATTTCTGCCTTTCTTCGGTCGTCCTCTGTTTCGGTGCCATCGTGGTCAACGAGTGACTGAATAGGGGATTTAGATCCGCTTACCGATTTTACATATGACCAAAACTTTTTAGGGTTCTTGTTTAGATTGTTTGCCAATGTTTTATGTTCGAATTCGTTGAATGCTTCTCTCATTGCTCTCTTTACGCTCTTTTTCGCTTCGTTCAGCTTTTCCTTATCAGCTATGATTCGACTACTCTTAAACCTATGGTGAAGCTTTCTTTGTTTCCGTAGCACCTTTCGTACATGATTGTTATACCACGGTGGATCTTTCCCCTCGCTTTGGACCTTAGTCGGTACGAACTTATCTAAGGCGTACTGGACGATGTTTCTGAATTTTTTCCATTTTTATTCCACATCCTCTTCCTCAGAAATGAACGTTTGATGGTGGTCACTCAGATATTCTGCGATTTGTGCCCTATCACTCTTGTTAAGCAAATAGATTTTCCTTCCTTTCTTGGCATTTCTTATTACACTTGTAGTCATTGATGCAACCACTGACTTATGATCACTGATACCCTCTTCTACATTCACGGAGTCGAAAAGTTCCGGTCTATTTGTTGCTATGAGGTCTAAAACGTTAGCTTCACGAGTTGGTTCTCTGACTATCTGCTCGAAGTAATTCTCGGACAAGGCAGTCAGGATAATGTCACAAGAGTCTCTGTCCCTGGCTCCAGTTCTGATTGTGTGACTATCCCATTCTATACCTGGTAGATTGAAGTCTCCCCCTATTACAATAGTATGATCACGAAACTTCTTCACGACGTTCTGCAGGTTCTCTCTGAGGCGCTCAACTACTACGGTTGCTGATGCAGGTGGCCTATAGAAGCATCCGACTATCATATCTGACCCACCTTTGATACTTAACTTAACCCAGATTATTTCACATTCGCATTCGCTAATAACTTCACTGGATATTATTGAATTCTTTACTGCTATAAATACTCCTCCACCATTGGCGTTTATCCTATCCTTGCGGTATATATTCCATTCTGTGTCTAGGATTTCGTTACTGTTCACTTCCGGTTTTAACCAACTTTCCGTTCCTAATACTATATGCGCACTATTTCCTTCAATAAGAGATACTAATTCAGGAACCTTGCCCTGGATACTCCTGCAGTTTACCAATATTACGTTAACTTTTCCTGTTTTTGGTCTCTGAGGACGGACGTTCTTTATCAACGATGATAATGTTCTCTCTGGTAAGCCGTCAGGTATTTTATCGTTTCGCCCAAGGGGGGGTCCCTCTAACCTAAAAAACCCCCGTGTGCACGCCACACGTACTCTGCTACCCTAGTAGCTGCTTCCGGTGTGTAGTGCACGCCTGACCTGTCTAGGGGGGCCCTACAGTTCTCCACCCAATAACGGAGGTCGATGAATTTGCAACCATTATAGTCGCAGAGTCGTCTGAGCCTCTGGTTTAGACCCTCCACACGGCTCCAAACCAGAGGACCGCGATCGACTCTGGGCACTATGCTGCAGATATTAAGCTCAGCTTGCACTCCGCGTGCGATGCTGGTTGTCTTCACCAAATCAGCCAGCCGCCGGAAGGAACCAAGGATGGCCTCAGAACCCAAGCGGCAGGCGTCATTCGTTCCGACATGTGCTACTATCTGCAGCCGGTCACACCCAGTGCGTTCAATAGCTGCCGGAAGGGCCTCCTCCACATTACGGACGAGACCCCCCGGCAAGCACACCGAGTGCACACTGGCATTCTTCCCCGACCTACCCGCTATTTTCCTGAGGGGCTCCATAACCCGCCTAACGTTGGAGCTCCCTATAACTAATAGGCCCGCCCTCTGTGACTGTCGGGACCTTGCCGGAGAATCGGCCACTGGCCCAACAGGCGAGGCATCCTGTGGTGGCTCGGAAACGATGTCATCACCACTAGGAAGCACCCCGTACCTGTTGGAAAGGGGTAAGGCAGCCGCCACGCGGCCAGATCCCACCTTCGCCTTTCGGCCAGGCACGCGCGAGCCCACCACTGTCCGCCATTCACCCTGGAGTGATGGCTGACCGATAAGATGCTCACTGCCGGAAGACGCAGCGACATCAGGGGTTCCATGTGATTCCAAGGCCACCGAAGTAGGCATAGGTCTCACCACAGTTGCCCCAACGCCACTACGAGCCGACGCCTGCGCCTCGAGCTCGATGAGCCTAACAGACAAAGCCTCCACCTGTCCCCGAAGAGTGGCCAATTCTCCTTGCGTCCGCTCACAACAACCACAGTCCCTACACATGACTATGTTTACCCTACTCTATACGGTGACAAATTCCCAAGATAATCTTCTGATGAGCTACTCTGATAATCAAGAAACACTCACTGAAATACGAGACGCGAAAACTACACTAGGTTTTCCCAGAAAAACTATTTAAAAGCTAAGCGCAGCAAATAAGTACAAAAACACTGTTATTGAAATAAAAGGTTCTACCTAGTAAGCACTCGAACACGCAAGAAATTACAAAAATAAACTAGTAATTACACAGATAACTGAAAATAAGTCGCTGCTGTTTGTAAAATATGTAAGAAGCAAACGGTGTACTCGCCTTAGTAGTAGCAGGAGCTAGCGATGCGCTCTCGCTGACGGTCTAACTGACACTGACTGAGCTGCTCTAACCAAACATACAAGCCTGCACGATACGAGAGTCGATACAACGGTCGATAGCAATGGCGGTACTGTACACTACACTGTTATTGAAATAAAAGGTTCTACCTAGTAAGCACTCGAACACGCAAGAAATTACAAAAATAAACTAGTAATTACACAGATAACTGAAAATAAGTCGCTGCTGTTTGTAAAATATGTAAGAAGCAAACGGTGTACTCGCCTTAGTAGTAGCAGGAGCTAGCGATGCGCTCTCGCTGACGGTCTAATACCTATGTCACATCTTAACACTAGAGTGATGCATCACGAGAACTTAAACTAGCAGATAAGTTACCAAACCGTAAAGAAATTGTTTATGCAATTCCTGTGAAGGGAAATGTCTTTTTATGCTCCCTCATTTTTTGGAAATATATCACAAAACTATTATTTACTGGATCTGGAGACAGAAAATATTTATATGAGTACATCTATAAAATTTTATTTTAACCAGTGCTGCAGTGCAGCTAGAAACTAGATATTAAACAAAATGAGTAAATAAATACATAAAGCAAGCCATATTGCATTTCTCTCAATTCTCGTAGATAGACACTTGTCCTAATCAGGTGTGCAGATGTAAGAATGTTTCCAAGCTATTATTAGCGTGTCGTATTTACGATGCTTTCTACAAACGAATGTCAATAGCGAGGATAATGGCCTCCCCTTTTTTTTTCTACCACCTGCGTCACACACTAATGGCTTTTTCTCAAGGCGGCTGGCACACCTGGCCGCTCACAACGCATTACGTGCAGGTGGTCACTTAACTTTCGTACGGAAATATTTACGACACCAGTTTCCGCTACAGTGACAGTCTCATATAAAAATATTTCACAGGTCAAGAATCTGGGTTACAAATCTGTAGAAACAAAATCCTATAAATATAACAGCGTCCAAAAAATTTTCGCCAGCATTGTGATACATTCACGCATGTACACACATTTCGTAACTCTTAAAGTACGATTCTTAGTTTCCAACAACCTTTTTCACAAACCATAGTCCCTAACTTCTATTCATTATTCATATACATATAAACACGTAATCACATTCGTTATATAGCATCAGCTTATTGATCATAAACATACCGCAACAACATAATACACATAGTCGTTGTAAAAATAACATCATAACACCTCAGTCAACTCTCAAAATCGTCGTAGCTTCCTCCAATAATATCAAAACTTAAAAAAAAAATTCTCTGCTCATTTCAATAGTGTCATCTACCTCAAACGTACTTTAAAAATCGTGATCCCATACCAAATATATCATTCAAAGCTCTCATAATATCACAATGGTTCCGAAAAAATATGAACAGTTTACAAAGTACAGACAAAATACAGTTTCATAAGTGGGAAGTTATCCAACTGTGTAATTGCGTAACATCTTTCACTGATGTAGTAAAAAAAATGTTTGTTTCTCTGTCAAATAATCAGATAGCTGTGTAATTATGTGTTAGAGAAATATGGTACCGATGTGTAAAGTTGTGTAAGCAAATACCATATTAGCTAGGGCTCCTTGGGCGTGCCAAACACATGGTACACAAAGTAAGCGTGTACCCCCCTGAGGATTAATGTAATTATAACCTCAGGTGTTACAGATTACAGCAATGGAATGAAATGTATCACGGAAAACCCTTGTATCATTGCACTTCAAATATCTTAAAAAAAATAAATGTTTTAAGTGCGAAATTAATCACTCAAATACGTGTACTGTAGCGCTAAACTGTGCGTCATGTTGTAAGATAATCTCTGTGGAAGTCTCGTATTTATCGTCCTCCGAAAGCTAAGTTCTGCAGAAGTCAATGTAGTTACCTCATGATAAACAAAAGTGAAATGCTTTGTGTATAGATATCGTAGTTATTACGTACCTTACCATGATCAAGAAAGCACTATAATGTAACGTATTGTTGTGCTACGAAAAAGGCTGTCTCATTGTAGCTATACCACAAAAGTTACTATTAAAACATGTTTTACTTTCCAGAATAATGCAGAAAAACTGTGCAGATATAAAACAGAAACACCGCAAAAGCAACATTGTAAATTGTCACTCATTAGTAGCGTCGTGATAAAACCGTGTAGTTGTCACATAAACTCCAGAATGTATTTTCAAGTAAACCAAAATGTTGCATTAAAATCTCAAGTTAAAAAAGCACATTATCTCTCAATAAACGGTTTTACGTGTGAAATGTGGTGTAAACCTTTGCTCTTCCTAGTACGCAGAGTTTCAACTTTAACGCAATTGTCAAGTGGTATACGTCGGTAAAGAATACTGGAATTTTTCTCAAGGTTAGCGTCTATGTTATTTTTCTCGGAGCCAGCCGGCGCAGGTGACTGCCTGTGGTGCGGGTCATTGTCTGTTTCTTTGTTGGCGCGCGTCGTTATTGGGATTAGGAGACCAAACTTCTACAAATTCGCCTTGCCGAGAGGGCCCAGCTCTGTTAGAATCCCGCCAGTTCTGATGCAATTCAGGTCTGTCGTTACGAATATATCGTCTGTCGTCATGTCGGTAGTTTACATAGTTTCTTGATTGTCGGTCATGTGGTGGAGAATTTCTCCCTGAATCGTAACTGCGCGCTGAACTGTTGCGTCTGAAATTATTCTGTCTCCCTTGATAATAATAGTTCTGGTTACCGTATTGTCTGTTTCTATTGTTATCTCTGTCATATTCATTACTACGGAAATGCGATCTTTCTCTGTAACTATTATTCAGCCAGCGGTTGTCATAAGGGTGGTGTCTGTTTTGGTCACGATTTGTGTTGTGAGAATAGCCTTGTCGCGTCCAGTTATTATTTCTTTCATCGCGGAATTGCGACGGATGTGATCTGTAATTGTTGTGCTCGTGCGTTCCGCGATTGTCAGTGTCAATTTCCAGTTCTTGTAAGAGTCCTTTAAATGCTTCAATGTCGTCTTTGCAACGTCCTGCCAAAATAATATGTCGTAAATGTTCAGGCAGTTTGATTAAGCAAATGCGGATGAGTTCTGAGGGGCTGTATGGGTTTGAAAGATACTGATTCTTGTGTAACATGTCTTCAAAATATTTCACAAGACTGGAAAATTCAGATTGTTCGAAATGTTTCATCATTATGATGCTATGTTTTACTCGGTCTTGTGTAGCTTGAGACCAATATGCTGAGAGGAAGGCATGGTAAAATTCTCCTTCACTGTGGCAATCGTGAATGACCGATCGCATTCTTACAGCTGGTTCATTCTCTAAGTAGCCACACATAAATTCTAACCTGTGCTCCAATGACCAGTTGGGAGGAAAACAATGAGAGAATTGATGGAGCCACACTTGTGGATGAATGTCGTTGGCAGAATTCTTAAACGTTTTGAATTTACGTGTAGTAATGAACAGCTTATAGTCAAAATCATCGTGTCGGCGAGTAGCATATCGGTCATTGTTACGTCGTGTCGGCGGTTCCATCTCAAAATTCGGTGTGCCTTGCCAATTTCTTTCATAATTTCCGAAGTGTCCTGTGTTATTATTTTGTGGTTGATCCGTATTTCTAAGTCCCTCTTCCCGTATTGGGGCGCGAGTGTCCTCTGAAATACGTAATTCTTGTATTACCTGTGTCAGCTGGTCTTGTACTTCGCGGATTTCTCTTTGGTGTTGCGTATTAATTTGATTCAGATTTTGTTTCAGTTTCCTAATTTGTTCGCTCTCTTCTGTGCCGTTAAAGACTACCGGTTTTGTGTCGTTCAGATTATCATCTACCTTCGTAGATAAGTTAGTGAACTGATCCGAAAGTTCGGCTACTTTCTCCGATAGTGAACACATTTCCTCAGTGTGTTTTTCTGAACCAAGTTTCAGATTGTCCATTTGTGTTGAAATCGAATCTACTGTGTCCTTCAAGTTTTCCTGAGTTTTTGCAAGTTGCGTAACCGAATCGGTAGATGCAACTGAGTCAAATTTAGCTTGTAAGGTCTCATGATTTTCATGAACAGTAGTTTGCAGTTCTTTTATGGCTGCTTCGTGATTCTGTAGAGCATTTTCATGACGCGAAAAAATAGGTTGGAAATGCTCACAAATTTGTGTTTTTACGTCGTTACAGACTTTTTGACATTTCGATTCAATGTGATGTAACTCATTAGTTAAATCCTCACGTGTTTGTTCAAGTGTGGTGTCTAACTTTTGAAGATTTTGTTCCATTGCGTCTAACTGTTGCTGTGTTTGTCTCTGGTGTTGTTCCATTGTGTCTAACTTTTTAAGATTTTGTTCCACTGTGTCTAACTTTTGAAGATTTTGTTCCATTATGTCTAACTTTTGAAGATTTTGTTCCATTATGTCTAACTTTTGAAGCTTTTGTCCCATTTGTTGCATTAATTGTAATAACAGTGCACTGGTGTCTGAAACATGTTCCTCAGTGCTATTCGGCAGTGAAGTTGCACCGGCAACATTCACATTTTGACAAGCAGAAAATGTGTCTTGACTCATTTGAGAAAACGGTGAGGACCCAAAACCTGAGTCTACAATATTTGCGAGATTGTTTCCTGTCATTTCGGATTCCTGAGGCGAGCTGTTGCCGACCGATCGATCGATAATGCTTCCCTGTTCTCTAATTGTTTCACTGTCTACACCATTGTTTGCTGCCCGCTCCATTTCCCTATGCACAGTTACCAAATTACTACTTTGAACATTAGTTAATTCATTACTCTGCGGCGCTAACACACTGCTTTCGTCTTCACTGTCATTTCTCAATTTAGTTTGGAGCCTAGTATTACGTTTTTCACACGCCATTATTGTCACAGTATTTCACACGACAACACAGAAAAGCACAATTTGAAGAGCAAAAATAAGAGAACACATTAACATAACACTGAAAATAATATCTAGTTAATTGCAGCTGCGAAATACTTGGTGCAAATCTACATGCGTGCCACACCTGTTTTACTGTACAACAATGAAAGACTGCAACTACAAAGGAGATTTTCTCTACAATTACGCGCTAGCAATAAACAAAATCTACACTAATTACACAAACTACAAGAAAAAATCAGAAGATTCCAGTGAGGTATCCTAGGCTATGGGTCGACATATGAAACGTCCCCTTTTTGAACAATTATATACAAGACTGTGCTTAACCTGACACACAATATTTTGTTAGCGCAACGCAATCTGACTTTCAAAATTCCCTACAAAAGAATGGCCCTGACTAACATTAAACTATACCTTTCACAAATCACTTACCTCACAAAAATCTTCGCTGCTCAAGCTACTGCAATACAGCGAGCGCCACTACTGCCAGCTAAATAAAAGATTCAAACTATGGAAGGCACTAACTACTGATAGGGATAGTTAGCAAATGAAAGATATTAATAGAGAACAAAGAATGTATTTACCTTGATATCATCATATATATAGCAGTTCATGACAAATTACAAAACTTCGCCATCTCTCTCCCCACATCCACCACTGCTGGCGGCTCACCTCCAACTGCCCAACGCTACGCGCTGTTCACAGCCAGCTGCCTAACACTACAATGGCGAGTATTACAACAATGCAAAGCAACCACAGACTGCACACAGCACAGCCAGTGATTTTCATACAGAGGTGGCGTTACCAATAAAAAACCTAAACAGCCTACTTACAAGCTCATCGGAGGGCATCGAGGTAATCGGAAGCCATTTCACACACACTGGACCTACACATGGAGTTATGGTCGGGGTGCGATTTATTATGACAGCAGGAGCACTCCTGCGGTTATCCCACGCACCCTGACTGCAAAATTGTACGTCGGTCTGGTGATTCGACCTGTCGTGCTGCTATTCATGAACAGCAATCAAAAAATGGTTCGAATGGCTCTAAGCACTATGGGACTTAACAGCTGAGGTCATCAGTCCCATAGACTTCCAACTACTTAAACCTAACTAAACTAAGGACATCACACACAGCCATGCCCGAGGCAGGATTCGAACTTGCGACCGTAGCAGCAGCACGGTTCCGAACTGAAGCGCCTAGAACCGCTCTACCACAGCGGCCGGCGAACATCATTCCACCGAGTGTTTTCCAACAACAGGATAACGCTCTCCCACATATGGCTGTTGTAACCCAACATGGACTAATGAGTGTCAATATGTTGCTTTGACGTGTTCGATCACCAGATCTGTCTTCAGTCGTGCGCAGATGGCACATCATCGGACGACAACTCCAGCGTCATCCACAAACAGCATTAACCGTCCATATATTGACCGATCAATTGCAATAGGCATGAAGCTCCATCCCACAAACTGACATCAGGCACCTTTGCACGTTTGCATGCTTGCATTCAGCAGTCTGGCAGTTACATCGGTTATTAATCTACCAGCATTTCACATTTGCAGTGGCTTATCCAGCGCTTAATTAACCTGTTATCTGGAAATGTAAATCATTTAAATATGTTAACTTGAGAAGCATATTCCCGAGATCCGTCATGTTGATGTGACACTGACTGCCTTATGTTCAGAGGGATGTTCTTCAGTTACTGCAGCAGCAGTTTATCTTAGGAACTCGAGACAACTGAGTGTGTTTAGATTCCCATCAAGAAAACAGGGACCGTGATGCAGGTCTTGAAAATCAGGTACCAAATTTTGACAGAACAAGAGCGTTGTTTTTATCCACTTCTTAGAGTCAGCGTGTATTGTCAGCTAACAATTAGTACATATCGCGAAGATTGACTTGCCCATGGTTTGTAAACGATGTTTCTTCCTTAAACATTCGTAAAATTTTGCGTAGATATACTGCATCACCTGACACTTTTTGTAGACAGCTTTCGGAGAACTGTAACAAATTTTGGATGCCATTGCCATGATAGGGATGCAGTGAAATGTGAAATGGATGAAATACGATGGTATGTAGTGTTCGCAGTACACTGGTTTGGTTGATTCCTTTCGTACTCCAGAGATGCCTTTTAACGACATTCGCATTGTGTGTTACTGCTGCTAAAATGTTATTTTCATTTCTTCCATCATTTGCTCTTCTTTTTAATTGGAGGATGTTATTGTCCACACACCCAGTTTCTAGAATGTTTGTTTATAATTTTTGCAAAGACAGATCGTGACCGCTTGGAATGATCTGGGTACTCTTCAGAATACAACCACACTCTTTCGACTGTAGTACAAATTGAGAAAATCTCAACAGCTTTACGAACAAGTTATCTCATTTCCACAACAGCAGAGCACTCACTGATGGGCTTCAAGTACACGGGTAAACACAAGAACCACACCTAAATTACATTTGGTATAACAAGGCAAACGTTTGAGTAACCTCTTATGACTTCGGGACAGTCGTTTTCGGCGCTGTTACGTTGATACTGTCCGTCCCCGGTAGCTGAGTGGCACAGTCTGCCGCCGGCAGTGCTGCGAGGCGGTCACGCGCCAGAGCTCTGCGGGCGAGGCGCGCACGGTGTGTTTGTGTTTACTTCGGCCCCTGTAAGTGCCGTTTTTCCCTTCTAGACCACCATGGCCCACAACTATCGGAAGAAGACATTTTCAACTTTTGTTCCGACTTCGCCCGACCCAAGGCCCTGGAGGTAGAACGATTTATACGCGATGAAGTTAAGATACCACCAACGGATCTCATTGGTATCCACTTGTCCATAGTTAGCAGTACCGTCTACGTCAAAATGATCAACGATGCGGCCTGCGACAAGGTGCTTCAAGAGGCAAAACGTGGACTGCGCTTCTGTCATTCCGGCGGCAACGTCGGACCCGTTACCGTCGATCACGCAGGTCTCGGCACACGGACGATAAGGATCTTCGAACTGCCGTTCGAACTACCTGCAGACGTCGTCATCGAGGCGCTCCGTCCCTATGGCAACGTTCTGGAATATGTTGCCGAACGATGGGTACAATTTCAAACCTATCCCGTTTTAAACAGTGTTAGACAGGTCCGCATCGAGTTGCAGAAACACGTGCCTTCCTATCTACGTATCGGAGGCTGCCGTGCCATTATAATGTACGACGGCCAACCTCGGACCTGTTCCGGTTGCGGGAAAGAAGGTCACCTACGGTCTGACTGCATTCAACGACGTGTCGCGCAGCTCCCGTTGTCGGAAGCGTCCGTCACACCCACGATGACCGCCCTACCGGTCACTTACGCAGCGGCTCTTGCCACGTCTACAGTTTCGTCCAGTCCGTCGCCCGGTCCTTCCGATCGGCACGTCCCACCGTCCCAGCTGACAACCTTGCCGCCGAACAGGCTCCCGCACCGGAAGCTGAGGAGAACAGTACTTCTTCACAACACCTGTTTGACAATTTCATTGTACCCACCGACGCCTTCGCACCAGGTCGACGCTCCTCCTTGCCGTCGTCCGACACTGAGGAACACGTGCGCAAACAACGCTCGCCACGTAGGCGCAAACGCCGTCGCCGTTCACCCACGGGCTCTCAAAGCGTCACCACCCGCGACGACGGCGACGACACCCAGCCAGCCGACATTTCCACACAGAGGTCGGCGGACAACTTTCACGATGAACAAGACGTTTCGCAGGACGGGACCACCATGGAGGTCGCCACGCACAATGTAACGATCGGTGCGCAGGTTGAGACGCCTGTCTCCCCGCCGACAACTCCAGATCTCTCTCACCACGACGCCATTCCCATGGACATTGGACAGACCCACGGCACAGGAACATGGGCCGACGACGTTGAGGAAGATACGCCCCCCTCCTCCGGATGAGTTGCCTCCGCCGGACAAGGCTGCCTGTTAACATCACAAGCGAGGCATTGCAGCTGATGGGACGGGACTTCCTGTCGGTGCCCTCCCCTTGGTGATGGTAGATGCGCGTCCACCACCACTGAAACAAACGTACCGTTTTGCCACACTGAACATCAACATGATCGGCACTGCACCCAAGCTGCAACTCCTATGTGACATGCTTCGGGCCTCTGACGTCGACGTCGCCCTTCTTCAGGAAGTACGCGTTGCCACCCTACCACCAGTCTACGGCTACGACTCATACACTTCCAAATGTGATCAATCAGGGCGTGGAGTGGCTTTCTACATACGCGAAGGAATCCCACTCAAGGACACGACAATCCTTCCCTGTGGAAGAGGCATGGCTGTTACCATCTTCGACACGCGCGTCATCAATATCTACGCTCCGTCTGGCTCCACGAACCGTCGGCAGCGGTCCACTTTCTTCGGACATGACGTGGCGCCCCTGTTTTCTGGACGCTATGATCGCCTTATCATGGGAGGCGATTTTAACTGTGTCCTCCATCCGCAGGACCAAGTGCCTGGTTATTCGCCATGCCCGGCACTGCTCACCTTAATCGAAGATTTTCATCTAGTGGACGTTTGGGAGAAAATTCATGGCAATACCCCCGGTTTTACGCATTATACAGCACATTCTGCGAGCAGACTGGACCGGTTTTATGTCTCTGCCCACCTTGGCAATGAAGTCGCCCAAGCTGAACGTTGGCCCCTTGCATTTTCGGACCACTGCGCCGTCATTTGCTCCCTGGCTCTGCCACCTCAGTCAGTGTGGCGCGGCAGAGGTTACTGGAAGCTTAATACCTCCCTCCTTAATGATCCACACTGCCGACAATGTATTGCCACTACATGGGCGTCTTGCGAAAGACGCCTTCCGCAATACACATCCACGTTCCATTGGTGGCTCAAATGTGCCAAACCTGCGATCAGAAAGGCTTTCATACAATGTGGCAAGGAAGCAGCAGCATGGCATCGAGACACCACAAATTTTCACTACGCCGTCCTCCGTGAGCTCGATGCGCTCCCTCCATCACCTGACACCCATAGAGAGCGACAGCGTACTAAAGCTCGTCTCCTCTCTCTTCAACGTGCCCGACTGCATGGTGTCGTGGTGCGTTCCCGACGACAAGACCTCCTCCACGACGAAACCCCATCCACAATCCATGCCGCATCCGACCATAGTCGTCGACGTCGACTTTTTGTCCCCAACATCACGACCTCCGATGGTGTTCACCACACAACACAGGCGGCAGTGGTGTCTGCCTTTGCTGAACATTATCGCCAATTTTATGATGATGAACCGATGGCGACGCCCATTCCTGATGATCTCCGTCCTTCCCCTAATCGGACCCTCACCGTAGCGGAGTCAACGTCCATGATGTCTGCAATCACCTCAGAAGAGGTGGTAGATGCGATCAACAAAGGGGCCAAGAACAAATCACCCGGACCAGATGGTATCCCAGTGGAGTTTTACCGGGCGTTCACCACGTTAATGCTTCCTCGCTGGACGGAAATGATTCAGGAACTCTTTACTCCGTCCTTCCCAATTCCACCTGAATTCGTCACTGGCATTCTTCTACCTGTGCCTAAACCGAATGGAGGGTCTCATGTCTCTGCATATCGCCCCCTTACGCTACTGAATGCAGACTATAAAATCTATGCACGGCTCTTAGCAGCGCGCTTACGCACCGTCTTACCTACGGTCCTTTCACCTGAGCAGACTGCACGTGGTTGTGGGGCCACCTTACAAACAGCCCTCGGAGAATGCCGTGACCTCATTGCACTGGCGTCGGTTTGTCGCCTTCGTGGAGCACTGGTATCCGTCGATTTCACGAGTGCCTTTGATCACGTTCGACACCCATTCCTCCTCATGGTGGCGACACGTATGGGGTTCCCATTGCTTTTTGTCGATGCCATTCGCCGGTTACTACTTCCCGCGGTCTCGATGGTACAAGTCAATGGGAGGCTTGTAGGACCGATCCCTATACGCCGCTCTGTGCGTCAAGGATGCCCTATGTCTACTTTATTATATTCCATTGCACTTGAGCCCCTCATCACTGGACTTACCTCTAGACTGCAGGGCCTCACTTTGCGTGACTACACCTTTCGCTGTAGGGCTTATGCGGACGATCTCCTCTTTCTCACCCGCTCCTCCATGGAACTCAATGACGCCATCCAATGGATCCACCAATATGGACGTCTTTCTGGTAGCATTCTTAACGTCCGTAAATCGACTATGATGCACATTGGGCGCGGCCTCCCGGCTATGGTGCCGACCCCACTCCCAGTCAGTGCCACCCTTCGTTACTTGGGTATCGAATTTACGAGCTCCACACACCGCACAGTGGCCCTGGCTTACCGGCGGCTTTTGCAGTCGATTCGGCACCATGTCCGCGGTCAAGTGCACCGTAACTTAAACCAACTCCAACGTGTGTCCTATGTCAACATGTATGTCGCCCCTAAACTGGTACACGTCGCCCAGATCCTCCCAATGCCGTTACTCCTTGGCCGTCGCATCCAATCAGCCTTTGGATATTTCGTGTCAGCAGGGGCACTTTTCAAAATCCGCTACAATACCCTAACACTGCCTCCTGCAAAAGGTGGCCTCGGACTCGTCAACGTACGGGCACGATCTTCTGCACTCTTTGTCCACACTCTGTTGCGGCACTGGCAGGGGCCGGTCCCGTCCTTAACACGCAGTCTCTTAGATATCCTCCGACCAGCTTCTCTCGATCCACCGATCAATGTGGCACCTATTTCTCCACTATTGTACCACGTCGCCAATTGTTTCATAGAACTCAGCTACGTTCGGGCCGATCTTCCAGTCACCCGTCCTCACCGTACAAAAGATTATTATCGTTTGTTTATGCTGTCCAACCCTTGCGACCCCATGGTGCTACAGCATCCTGACATTAACTGGCGCACGGTTTGGGGGTGTGTGCATGCACCCTTTTTACCGTCGTCTGTGTCTGCACTCTGGTATGTTTTAGTCTATGGAAAATTCCCGACTAATAGTCGACTTTATCGCATAGGACTGGCCACCTCCCCACTCTGCCCTGACTGTCAGCTCGAAGACACCGACGAGCACCGTCTTACGTGCCCCCTGAAACAAAACGTATGGCTCCTCATCCAACGAATCGTGGGCTTTTACCTCCGTGCCCCGCCAACGACGGTAACCCTGGATTTCCTGTTGTTGCCCCAGACATTTCACTACCCTCTTGCTAAGCACCATACCCTAATCTGGTTTCGAGGACACGCTTTAGAATATCTCTTTCAGAGTGGTCCGCATACAGTCCTTGACTTCTGGTACAAAGTTGTGACCGCGCATAGCTCCCTCACCCGACAACCATCTTACCGACAAACTTTTGCCGGTTTTCTCCGCAGCGCCTTCCTTGACCCCCCTCAAAGTTGGGGTGTACCATGCCTACCTGTCACAAGATGCAACACCCTTATCCACGTTCTCGCGCATCGATCAAAAACAAAAACAAAACAAAACAAAATGGAAGAAGACAGAGTATGTTATATTTTGTTGTATTTAATGGTTTTGATTTTAATATTTTTTTTGTTTAACTAACAGTCATTTGTATATGTTTCAATGGTACCTTGAAGAACTCTTGCATAGTGAATATATATGTACTTTTAGTTTGTTCACTAAAAAAAAAAAAAAAGTTGGTAGAGCACTTGCCCGCGAAAGGCAAAGGTCCGAAAAAAAAATAGAAAAAAAAAAGTGGTCAGCGCGACAGAATGTCAATCCTAAGGGCCCGGGTTCGATTCCCGGCTGGGTCGGAGATTTTCTCTGCTCAGGGACTGGGTGTTGTGTTGTCCTAATCATCACGATTTCGTCTCCATCAACGAGCAAGCCGCCGAAGTGGCGTCAAATCGAAAGACTTGCAGCCGGCGAACGCTCTACCCTGAGGGAGGTCCTAGTCACACGACATTTATTTTCCTTGATACTATTTCAAATGCTGTCGTCGAAGTTCTCTCATAAGCTTCTTTCAAACGTCACAGAAAAACGTACATAGTTAGGTCCGTTTGAAAAGAAACAAAGTCGTTGTCGTAATTCGGCGAGTATAAACGATAAAAATTACTTGCGAACGTCAGGAATTTTGCCATATTGTCCGCTATAGCTTGGCGGAAATTGCACATCACTGTATTTATTCGTTCTGGATATATTTCGGGAAGTGTGACTCAACTACCTCACTCTGTATACACACTGACGGAAAAAAGTCGTCACAAAAAAAAAAACATTGAGTAACGAAATTTCGGGAATGCATCTCTCTAGGTAACATATTTAACAATGCAAGATCACAAGTTATGTAAGCACTGTATGAGTCATTGCAATATGAAATGCTGGTACATTAATAAACGGAAAAAGCACTCCATCTGAAGGCCACAAGTGGCCCATTGGGACCATCCGACCGTCGTGTCATCCTCGACTGAGGATGCCGATACGAGGCGCGTGTGGTCAGCACACTGCTCTCCCGGTCATTATGATGATTTTCTTTGGCCAGAGCCGCTACTATTCGGTCGAGTAGCTCCTCAGTTAGCATCACGAAGCTGAGTGCACGCATAAAAATGGCAACAGCGCATGTCGGTCCGGATGGTCACCCATCCAAGAGCCGGCCACGCCCGACAGCGCTTAACTTCGGTGATCCGACGGAAACTGGTGTATCCACTGCGGCAAGGCCGTTGCCATTAATAACAGATGTAACCTACAAAATGTTGAATGCAGGCATGCAATCGTGCATGCATAGTGTTTTACAGGTGCCAGATGTCAGTTTGTGGGATGGAGTTCCATAACTATTGCACTTGGTCGGTCGATACAGGGACGGTTAATGCTGGTTGTGGATGGTGCAGGAGTTGTCCGATGATATCCCATATGTGCTCGACTGGAGACTGATCTGCTGATCGAGCAGGCCAAAGCCACATGTCGACATTCTTTATAGCATGTTGGGTTACAACAGCGGTATGTGGGCGAGCGTTATCCTATTGGAAAACACCACGTGGAATATTTTGCATGAATGACAGCTCAACAGGTCGAATCATCAGGCTGACGAACAATTTTCAGCCAGGGTGCGTGAGAGTGCCCCTGCTGTCATACGATATCGCACACAAGACCATAATTCCAGGTGTAGATCCAGTGCGTCTAGCACGCAGACAGATTGCTTACAGGCTCTGAACTGGCCCCCTCCTAATCAACATACGCCCATCACTGGCACCGAGACAGCATAAGATTTCATCAGAAAACACAGCAGACCTCCACTCTGCCCTCCAGTGAGCTCTCGCTTGACACCACTGAAGTCGCAAATGGCAGTGGTTCGGTGTCAGTGGAATGCACGCTACAGGGCCTCTGGCTCGGAGCTATCCCTGAAGTACCCGATTTGTGACAGTTCGTTGAGTCACTGTGGTGCCAACTGGTGCTCAAATTGCTGCTCCGAATGCAGTACGATGCACCAGAGCCATGTGCCGAATACCATGGTCTTCCCTCTCAGTAGTAACACGTCGCTGTCCGCAGCGCGGTCTTCTTGCGAATGTCTATTCCCGTGACCACCGCTACCAGCAATCTTTCTGCAGTATCACAGAAGGAACACCCGACTTCTCATAGTCTTATTACACGACCTCGTTCATACTCAGGGTTCTGATAACAACATCTTTGTCGCCTTAAAGGCATTCATGACTAATATCAACTCATCACGTCCAATCTTAAAGCTAACTAATGCGTGTATTTAAAACAAACCTGATTTACATCCTCTTAGTGGCGCCACTAGCGTCACTCTTATGCGACCACAGGGTGGTCCATTGATAGTGACCGGGTCAAATATTTCACGAAATAAGCGTCAAACGAAGAACTGTCTAGCTTGAAGAAGGAAACCACGCGCGGGATTAGCCGAGCGGTCAAAGGCACTGCAGTCATGGACTGTGCGGCTGGTACGGCTGAGGTTCGAGTCCTCCCTCGGGCAGGGGTGTGTGTGTTTGTCCTTAGGATAATTTAGGTAATGAAGTGTGTAAGCTTAGGGACTGATGACCTTAGCAGTTAAGTCCCACAAGTTTTCACACATATTTTTGAACACACCAGATGGCGCTATGGTTGGCCCGCAGTTGATATCCGTTTGACGTATGGCAGCGCCATCTAGCGGGCCAACCATAGCGCCATCTGGTTTCCCTCTTCAAGCTATACGAGTTTCGTTCTTTGGAGCTCTTTCGTTTGATGCTTATTTCGTGAGATATTTGGCCCGGTCACATATATAATACGAAAAAATCGCATAAGAGTAACGCTAGTGGCGCCACTAAGAGGGTGTAAATCAGGTTTGTTTTAAATACACGCATTAGTTAGCTTTAAGATTGTACGTGTTGAGTTGATATAAGTCAAGAATGCCTTTAAGGCGACAAAGATGCTATTATCAGAACCCAGAGTTTGGACGAGGTCGTGTAATAAGACTATGAGAAGTCGGGTGTTCCTTCTGTGATACTGCAGAAAGATTTGGCAGGAATGTAGCCATTGTACATGATTAGATTAGAGAGAGAGAGAGAGAGAGAGATCCACTGCTCGGAACGACGTCAGAGTTCAACCGCATATTATTGACGCAGGGGGAGACGCCATGGAACAAAAACAAAACAAAAAGACTTAACGAAATTTCTTACCGATAGATGGCACCGTAAGCATCTTAACGCAAATGACGTTGGCTACAAATGATAGAGGAATTGCAATACAACGGCTATGGTTTGATGATGACGATGATTGTTTGTGCGGGCTCAATATCGTGGTCACCAGCGCCCATAAAAGCTTCACTCTTTCCATTTTCAGTATCGACACTACCCAAATGATGACGAGATAATGAGGACACTCCCTGGGCGGAGAAAAATCCCCAAAGCTGCCGGGAATTGAACCCGGGAACCCGTGATCCAGAGGCAGCAACGCTAACCACTAGACCGCGAGCTGCCGACGCGGCGTCTGTGGTTTGAGTTGCACATTGCACCATCCTTACTGTACAGTGCGTCTGACTGCACAAGTTCCGCAATCAACAGTTGCGGCATTGTTAATTAGGTAAGTCCAATTACCACGGCAAGGTCGTATCACACCGGGAGAAAAAATCTGTTTTTAATTATCATTATCATATCATCGTATAAAGCAAAATGACGTCGGTTTTTAACCGTCGTGAGACTGGCACCAGACATGTTCAGTATGCTCTGCACCGTTTTCTGTTACTAGTTGAAATCGAGAAGCAGCACTTTGCACAAAAGATTGGAGTGTCTCGAGGTCACGTTCAGAATGGTTTGTGCAATGCATGCCTTCAATTTAAGTACGTTCGTAACTGAAGCACTGAAGACAACATGCGTCAGATAACACGTTTGATAAGCAGCCGCTTTACTGTCCGTGGAATGTGCTGAGGAGCGCCATCTTGCGTAAAAAGGATCCTATCCATACATCCAAAAGTCTCTCGTGCCTTTACCATAGTACATGGAACAGGGCCTACAGAGTCATCTAGAAAAAATACGGCCCTACGATAAACTATGCCGACAGCCTGCACCACACAGGCACTTCCGCAAAGTGAATTAGTGCCGGCTGATGTGCATGCAGATTTTCCATTGTCCATATTCTGCAGTTCTGGAGATAGAAATGAACTTCGTCCGTCCACAAAATGTTCCATGGCTTTTCATTGTCCTGTTTCATGCGAGCAAGAAATTCCAGAGCGAAGTTTGCTTGATGCCAGATCAGCAGGAAGCAACTCTCGAACATGGGTGTCTTTGTATAGATAGCAGTGCTCGCAGGCAAGTCAAACGTTCGGGTGATTCCACGTATACTGCATGTTTGCACACAACCGTTTGACCCCTCGGGGTAATGCTATAGCCACGTCTCTGACAGACGTCGGATTAACTGCTTCCCTCTTCGACAATGAGCTTCAAAAGATCCTATCTTTTCGAATTTTGTAATTATACTCTCCAGACCCTTAGCAAACATGGTACCAATGCCTTTTTTAATACCCATGAGTGAACGGAATTTCTGCAGGGCTACGGGCGCACAGTAACCGTTCTTGTAAATGAGCTGTACCAGCAGCGAGCGATCCTTCACGGGGACAGTGACGTTGGGCATCTCGGATTCAAACTGAAGAACAGATGTGTTACTAAGTTTTTTTTCTTTCATTCTGAGCAGTGATTCCGTTTCTACGACGTTTTGAAACATATAAAGATACGTAATGAAACCTTGAACGTTGTCGAACATGATGGTTTTGCTGATCCACGTGTTAAGGTGTGGGTGGTATAATGTTGCATGGGCGTACTGACCTCCACATGTCTGAAGACGATACGCTCACCAATCAGCGCTTTGTGACACTATACCCCCTCCCCCTCTGTGTCTTCTCAGGGGTTTACTCGGCTCCGACTTCCTTTTTATGGATTACAACGTGCGACCACATTGAACAGGGCAGGTGGAGGACCTCTTGGAATGAGAGGATATTCAGTGAATGGACTGGCCGGCCCTTTCCACCGACTTTAATCCCATCGAGTACGTGTGGGATGCATTCGAGAGACGAATTGCAGCAGGCTCACAACCACTAACCATTCAGCAATTGTCAACCGCGCAGATCGAGCACTACTTACCATTGTTGTGGCTAACGTTGGAGCACGTTGCAGAGCATCAATTGTTGTCCGTGGTGGTCACTTACCCTGTTAAGAAACACGTCCCCTTCTTTAGTGTGCGGGAGACCATTATGATTCACGCTGGCTTCAGTGTATTTATTGTCTTTGAATAAAAGTATCGGCCGGCCAGAGTGGCCGAGCGGTTCTAGGCGCTACAATCTGGAACCGCGCGACGACTACGGTCGCAGGTTCGAATTCTGCCTCGGGCATGGATGTGTGTGATATCCTTAGGTTAGTTAGGTTTAAGTAGTTGTGAGTTCTAGGGCACTGATGACCTCAGAAGTTAAGTCCCGTAGTGCTCAGAGCCGTTTGAACCATTTTGTATCATTTCTGTTCGTGTCAAAATGCTTCAAACGGTTCTGAGCACTATGGGACTTAACATCTGAGGTCAGCAGTCCCCTAGACTGTCCCGACACCCCCACATTAAATGCTCCCATCCTTTCACTAAAGCTACGTAAACTACACTGCCGGAAGAAATAAGTACACCTGGAAAGACGACGTCGATCTTGATCCGATGACGACATATGTAATCTGGTGTATGGTAGCTGTACTGGTAGCAAAATTTTGTATTTGTGGGGTTCCACAACCTCCAGATGTTTAGTAAACGTAGTCGGCCGCAGTGGCCGAGCGGCTCTAGGCGCTTCAGTGTGGAACCGCGCGACCGCTACGGTAGTTCTGCTCCTGCCCAGCAGTGTCCTCATCCAGAGAGAGAGAGAAGGGAAAGGTGTGTTTGACAAAAGCGATGACGCTATTTAAACCCGGACCGATTTGTGGATCAAACGGCTCTCTAGAAAAATTCTATGTGGTCGTCCTTGGACTATATTCAAGAATTTTGCAACCAACCAGTATTAACATAATTTTGTCATACTTCTGACTTGGTAGAAACACTTATTGGCCCCCTTAAAGACATATTCGGGTTGAAAAGACGGCACCAGGAGAAGCTACGATTCGTTTTATCTCGAATGTACCAGAGCGGTAGCCTCCCACAGCGGACGGGACGGCGGTGGCTTGGGAGGCTCAGGAAAGAGAAGCCGACGCAGTGACCGCCGCGGTACTGTGCGTTCCTCTCCTTTCTGCTTCCGCGGAAGGCCGGCCTCCGTGGCGGTACGCGACGTGCATTATGCAGCAGGCGGCAGCGCAAAGGGGCCGCTGCTGGCCTCGGGCAGTGGATACCTGCCCAGGCAGCATCCTCCAGCCAAACTGGTGACAGCACCACTAAGTCATGCTGTCCCGACACCCCCACATTAAATGCTCCCATCCTTTCACTAAAGCTACGTAAACTTCACTGCCGGAAGAAATAAGTACACCTGGAAAGACGACGTCGATCATGATCCGATGACGACATATGTCATCTGGGGTATGGTAGCTGTACTGATAGCAAAATTTTGTATTTGTGGGGCACCACAACCTACAGATGTTTAGTAAACGTAGTCGGCCGCAGTGGCCGAGCGGCTCTAGGCACTTCAGTGTGGAACCGCGCGACCGCTACGGTAGTTCTAAGTTCTAGGGGACTGATGACCTCAGACGTTAAGTCCCATAGTGCTCAGAGCCTTTTGAACCAGTTTTTTTAATAAACGTAAAAATGGTCCGTAGTAGGCTGTAATATGATTTTCATTTAATCGTGTGCTTAGCTAATTTCCACTGCTTGTCATTGTCAGGCACCTGTAAAACCAACATGGAAAAGCACTATATTGTCTGCATGCATCGCCATTTATAAATAATACTTCATACACCTCACATTAACACTCTGCTGCCGCGCGGGATTATCCGAGCCGTCTCAGGGCGCTGCAGTCATGGACTGTGCGGGTGATCCCGGCGGAGGTTCGAGTCCTCCCTCGGGCATGGGTGTGTGTGTTTGTTCTTGGGATAATTTAGGTGAAGTAGTGTGTAATCTTAGGGACTGGTGACCTTAGCAGTTGAATCCCATAAGATTTCACACACAACACTCTGCCGTCCGGCGACGCCACAGTGGTGTCGTGCGCGAAATAGCGGTCAACGGCAGTGGTGTCGTGTGCATAGTATCACGCAGTGGCCGGCGACAGCACTTTAGTATCTTCTGGATTCTGTTGGTGTTTTGTTTATGTAACAATAAGTTGCACACGTCAACAAGTTTTTTGTTTGTATGAGTACTTGTGCCCTTTCATCATGGCAGACGAAAGAGACGACACGATTATTTACGATGAATACGCGGAGCAAATCTTGGAGGTTGCCACTACATCACGTACGTCTCATCATTATCTTGTTGATAGACTTTCCGGTCACATAAAACAACACCAACTTATAGGCCTACGTATTTCTGAAACGAGTAAACGAAAACGAAGAAACTGCCGTGTACGAGGTGCGGCTAGAAAAAAACCGGACTGATGCTGGAAAAAACATTTATTTACAATTATTTACAATTTCATGTTATCTCCTTCAATGTACTCTCCTCCTCGGTCTCTACACCGCTCCATACGAATTTTCCACTGTTCATAGCAATGCTGCAGATCATTTTCGGTAAGTCCATACATTACTTCCGTCGCTTTTTCTTTTACTGCTTCAACAGTCTCAAATCTAGTTCCTTTCAAAGCTGACTTAACTTTAGGGAAAAGAAAAAAGTCACAGGGGGCCAAATCAGGTGAGTAGGGTGGATGATCTAAGATGGGAATGTTGTGTTTTGCCAAAAACGTCTTCACTGACAATGCACTGTGAGCTGGGGCATTGTCTTGGTGAAGGATCCATGACTTTTTTCTCCACAAATCGTTCCGTTTTCTCCGTACTCGCTCACGTAGGGTAGCCAGGACGCTAATGTAGTAATGCTGATTCACTGTTTGTCCCTCTGGTACCCAATCAATGTGCACAATCCCTTTGATGTCAAAAAAAAAACAATCATCATTGCCTTGAATTTCGAATTTGACATTCGTGCTTTTTTTTGTCGTGGAGAACCAGGAGTTTTCCAATGCATCGATTGGCGTTTAGTTTCGGGATCGTAAGTAAAAAACCACGATTCATCGCAAGTAATAACATTTTGTAAGAAGGTGGGATCACTTTCAATGTTTTCCAGGATGTCAGAACAAATCATTCTTCGGCGTTCCTTCTGTTCAATTGTGAGACACTTTGGAACCATTTTTGAACACACTTTGTTCATGTTGAAACTTTCATGAAGAATCTGCCTAACGCTTTCCTTGTCAACTCCTGTTAACTCAGACACTGCTCTGATTGTTAAACGGCGATCTTGTCGAACAAGTTTACCGATTTTATCAATGTTTGCATCAGCTTTTGCTGACAATGGTCTGCCAGTGCGAGTGTCATCACTGGTGTCTTCGCGGCCATCTTTAAATCGTTTAAACCACTCAAACACTTGTGTTCGCGATAAACAATCATCGCCGTACACTTGTTGTAGCATTACAAACGTTTCACTTGCAGATTTTCCTAGTTTGAAACAAAATTTGATGTTAACACTCAACACTCACTTTCTGTACACTCAACATTTTCCGACGCACAGACAAAACGTCAACTACTTAAAACAGACGCCACGGGCAGACTGAGTGCAGGAGGCAGATGAAACTCGAGCAGTAGGCGGAGCGAGAGTCACGTGACAGGCCACGCGACTTTCAGCCTTATTGCATTCGTTTTATTGTTTCACCAGTACTAGTCCGGTTTTTTTCTAGCCACACCTCGTATGTTCCAAAAACAAAACAAAACAAAAAAGAACAACAAACTTAATGTGCAAGTCTTGTGGAGTTGCGTTACATCTTGGAGACTGTTTTTCTGCGTATCAAATGGTTCAAATGGCTCTGAGCACTATAGGACTTAACGTCTGAGGTCATCAGTCCCCTAGAACTTAGAACTACTTCAACCTAACTAACCTAAGGATATCACACACATCCATGCCCGAGGCAGCATTCGAACCTGCGACCGTAGCGGTCGCGCGGTTCCAGACTGTAGCTCCTAGAACCGCTAGGCCACCCCGGCCGGCTCTGCGTATCATATGAAAGAGAAATACTAAGTACCAAAGACAATGCAAACAAACAAATATATGAAAAAAATAAATTTTGTATCTATTTACGTATATCTTTACGTATATCTTCGAAATTGAGAACTTATGAGAACTAACGATGAGCTTAGTAGAAATTAACAATTTATAATCTCCCTATAATGTCAAGAACGGCCGGCGACAAGCCAAGTAATCCGAATTAGCGTTGCCGGCGCCAAGTGAATAAATCTGTACGAGACTGCGGACGGCAAAATGTTAAGATAAAACGTTACTCCACAAATATCTTAAAACCACATGGTAAAATAACACAGCTGGTAATTTGTTGTCACAGATTCATATTCATCCGACGACTTTAAGACTCTCGATAGCACATATCACAAGGACATTACATATATTTCAGACGTGCCAGACTTAGCTGATGTCATGTATAAAAACAGTCAGCGACCAAAGAATACATTAAGGGCACACAAATGGACATAAAATATTAGAGTGCATGGCATATCGCCGGACAAACTGCATTATTTTAAACATCACGTTAGCAAAAATTTACATGAGGTATGTACAAAATTCCACAAATAACAGCAACAGAATAGTCCACCAACTGAGGGTGTACCAGGTATATGAGTGCCTTATATCGTGAGTCATCCGTGTTTGAAAGCTATTTCTAGACATACAGAAGACAGACCTGACTATTTGTACGGAAAGATAACCCACAGAATTTTTTTCTGTGTCTTATCTTTCCATACAAATAGTCAGGTCTGCCTTTTGTGTGACTAGAAATAGCTTTCAGTCAGCGCTCGGTATTACAGAATGTAGTTAGACCCGTTCTTTTGCCGTTAATGCAACCGGAAGTTGATGTGTTGTTCCAACGGGATACAGCTCTCCCACAAACTGACTGTGAAACTCAACGTGCTCTGCAACACGGACAGCAACTTCTCTGGCCAGCACGATCTCCGGACTTGTCTCCTATCAATAACATGTGAGATAAGATGGGACGTGCGACTTGACAGCTAACTCTTACGGAGCTACGTGAACAGGTCGACCAGGCGTGGCATACCTATCCCAGGACAGTATTCGCCCCCTGTACAATCGGCTGGATGTTAGAATCAGCGCCTGCATTGCCGCCCGTGGAAGTTACACCACGTACTAATATCGGTGTTTCAGTACGGGTCAGCCGGCCGGAGTGGCCGAGCGGTTCTAGGCGCTTCAGTCTGGAACCGCGCGACCGCTACGGTCGCAGGTTCGATTCCTGCCTCGGGCGTGGATGTGTGTGATGTCCTTAGGTTACTTAGGTTTAAGTAGTTCTAAGTTCTAGGGGACTGATGACCTCAGATGTTAAGTCCCATAGTGCTCAGAGCCATTTGAACCATCTGAATCAGTAAGGGTCAATATTCGGCACCGTACAACGGCTTATGCTGTTAATCTGTAATTGTAATCATTTCAAGTACTCCATACACACTGTTCCAATAATAAATCTTGAGTGAATTGGGAATCTCTAAAAGAGTTTACTAACTTTTTCTACCAGTATACATGCAGGGGTTGCACAAAACTATGGAAGCACCGCAAGAAATGCGTGCTTGAACATAAATGCACATGCTAGCCATGCCTGCAATTTGCGCTATTGTAATTCACCACTAACGTCGTCTGCGTTGTGTCCTCAATACGTTGCAAGTGTCAATCGTGGTCAGAACACTATACACTACGCCGGCCGAAGTGGCCGTGCGGTTAAAGGCGCTGCAGTCTGGAACCGCGAGACCGCTACGGTCGCAGGTTCGAACCCTGCCTCGGGCATGGATGTTTGTGATGTCCTTAGGTTAGTTAGGTTTAACTAGTTCTAAGTTCTAGGGGACTAATGACCTCAGCAGTTGAGTCCCATAGTGCTCAGAGCCATTTGAACTATACACTACTGGCCATTAAAACTGCTACACCACGAAGATGACGTGCTACAGACGCGATATTTAACTGACAGGAAGAAGATGCTGTGATATGCAAACGATTAGCTGTTCAGAGCATTCACACAAGGTTGGCGCCGGTGGCGACACCTACAACGTGCTGACACGAGGAAAGTTTCCAACCGATTTCCCATACACACACAGCAGTTGACCGGCGTTGCCTGGTGAAACGTTGTTGTGATGCCTCGTGTAAGGAGGAGAAATGTCTACCATCACGTTTCCGACTTTGATAAAGGTCGGATTGTAGTCTATCGCGATTGCGGTTTATCGTATCGCGACATTGCTTCTCGCGTTGGTCGAGATCCAATGACTGTTAGCAGAATATGGAATCGGTGGGTTCAGGAGGGTAATACGGAACGCCGTGCTGGATCCCAACGGCCTCGTATCACTAGCAGTCGAGATGACAGGCATCTTATCCGCATGGCTGTGACGGATCGTGCAGCCACGTCTCGATCCCTGAGTCAACAGATGGGGACGTTTGCAAGACAAAACCATCTGCACGAACAGTTCGACGACGTTTGCAGCACCATGGACTATCAGCTCGGAGACCATGGCTGCGGTTACCCTTGACGCTGCATCACAGACAGGAGCGCCTGCGACGGTGTACTCAACGACGAACTTGGGTGCACGAATGGCAAAACGTCATTTTTTCGCATGAATCCAGGTTCTGTTTACATCATCATGATGGTGGCATCCGTGTTTGGCGACATCGCGGTGAACGCGTGTATTCGTCATCACCATACTGGCGTATCACCCGGAGTGATGGTATGGGGTGCCATACGTTACACGTCTCGGTCACCTCTTGTTCGCATTGACGGCACTTTGAACAGTGGACGTTACATTTCAGATGTGTTACGACCCGCGGCTCTACTCTTCATTCGATCCCTGCGGAACTCTACATTTCAGCAGGATAATTCACGACCGCATGTTGCAAGTCCTGTACGGGCCTTTCTGGATACAGAAAATGTTCGACTGCTGCCCTGTCCAGCACATTCTCCAGATCTCTCACCAATTGAAAATGTCTGGTCAATGGTGGCCGAGCAAGTGGCTCGTCACAATACGCCAGTCACTACTCTTGATGAGCTGTGGTATCGTGTTGGAGCTGCATGGGCACCTGTACCTGTACACACCATCCAAGCTCTGTTTGACTCAATGCCCAAGTGTATCAAGGCCGTTATTAAGGACAGAGATGGTTGTTCTGGGTACTGATTTCTCAGGATCTATCCACCCAAATTGCGTGAAAATGTAATCACATGTCAGTTCTAGTATAATATATTTGTCCAATGAATATCCGTATATCATCTGCATTTCTTCTTGGTGTAGCAATATTAATGGCCAGTAGTGTAGTTTCGAGTGCATTATGTCGAAGGTAAGTGAAGTCGGATAAATTGTTAGTGCTCGAATGGTGGGTGCTTACATAGCCAAGACAGTCGAAATGTTTGGTGTTTCAAGACACACGATACCGAAGATTTATTCCACATAGAGGGAAAGCGAAAAAATTTCATTCGCTAAGTCACAACGTGGACGAAAACATGTGTAGACTGATCGTGGCAGACTGTCACTGAAGAGGATTGTGACGAAAAATAAGAGGACGACTGATGCAAAAGACTGCAGAACAGAATGTCGCACTCGTGGATCCTGTCAGCACCAAGACAACACAAACGGAGCTTCATATGCACGGACTTCCAGAGCGGGATGGAATTCTAAAACCACACATCAGTGATGCAAATGCCCGTTATAGGAAAACGTGGTGCCGAAGCAATAAATGTGTGGTCTTTCACACTATTTCCAACTTCGGCTCGAATTTATGACCCAAGCGTGAAATATGGCGGAGTTTCGGTGATGATTTGGGCTCCCATATCGTGCTGTTCCATGGGCCCCGTGGATATCACGCAAGCTCGCCTTACTGCCAAGGACTTCGTGACTCTTGTAGCTGATCAGGTCCATGCCATCCTCCCAATAGTGACGTTGTGTTCCAAGACGTCGGGGTCCCTGTTCACACAGCCTTCATTGTTCGTGACTTATTTTGTGAGCACACGTGTGAATTGTCTCATTTCGTCAGGCCACACAGTTACCAGATCACAATATTGTTGAGACTTTGTGGTCTATCTTGGAAAAAAGGGTGCGTGATCGCTGTCAACATCCGTCATCGCTACCCGAACGTGCCGCTGTTTTGTAGGAAGAAAGGTATAATATTTCCTTGATGGCCTGTATTTGTCCATTCCGAGACAACTGGAAGCTGTCTTCAATGTCAGTCGTGTCATACACCGTATTAGGCATGGACTGTGTTTTTGGTGTTTCCATATTTTTGTCCAACCCCAGTACATACCAAAAATGTATATAAGTTTCACATCTCACAAACCACAGGATCGATTCCACCCAAACTTGGTAAACATATCATTTACTACTTGGAAAGAAGGACAGTGGTCATAATAACCACCTTGCCTCCGATGGTGTGTGAGGGGGGAGGGGATGAAAAGGTGGAGCCACAGAAGCATAGCTCAGGAGCGTCAGGTACTATTTCAACCAAATTTTGTTAACACATGACTCATTATTACTACAAAAACAGCGTGGGAGTAAAATACCCCTACTACCCATAGGGGTGAAAGTGGGAAAGAGATAGCGTCACATGAAAACGTTTATGAACGACTTGTTGATATTTCTTTGCTGTGAGCCACCAGTGATACACGCAGCGTAATGGAAGAATCTAACGTGAGCCACTGGTGGTACACGACGTCCAGTTGGAGGATCTAGCGTGAGCCACCAGTGCTACACACCATCTGACAGGAACATCTAGAGTGAGTCATCAGTGGTACACGCTGGCCAATGGGAGGATCTGGCATGAGCCAGCAGTGGTACCTGATGCCAAATGGGAAGACCTATTGCGAGCCACCGCTGGTACACGATGCCAGGTGGGAGGATTCAGTGTGAGCCAGCCGTGGTATGTGCCACCCAATGGAATGATATAACATGGGCCACAGATTGTACACAGTACCCAATGGGAGGATCTGTTGTGAGACACCAAGTGGTACACGCCAGCCGATGGGAGCATCTAGCCTGAGCCACTGGTGGTTCACGTCGCCCAACGGGTACATCTAGCATCAGCAACTGGTACTACACTCTGCCCAACTGGAGCATCTATTATGCACTACCATGCCGCCCAATGGCAGGATATAGCAAGATCCGTCAGTGGTACATGAAGGCATGAACATGTTAAAATAGTAATGGCTCAGTATTTGAAAGAAGATATCCACAATGGATATTTTTGAGAACGTAAGTTTGGAGCACAGCATTATTTGGTAGTGAAACACGAACTGTGAGAAAACCGGAACAGAAGAGACTCGTAGCATTTGAGATACGGAGCTAAAGATGTATGTTGAAAATTAGGTGACTGATAAGATAAGGAATGAGGAGGTTCTGTGTAGAATCAGAGAAGAAAGGAATATGTGGAAAACACTGACAAGAAGAAGGGACAGGATGATAGGACTTGTGTTTTGACATCAGGGAATGGCTTCCATGGTACTAGAGGGAGCTGTAGAGGGCGAAAACTGTAGAGGAAGAAAGAGATTGGAATACATCCAACATATACTTGAGGAAGTTAGGTTGCAAGTGCTACTTTAGGGTGAAGAGGTTGGCACAGGAGAGGAGTTCGTGGACTGCCGCATCAAGCCAGTCAGGAGACTGATGACTCAAAAAAAAATTCGCATCAGTGTGTACACTGTGTGGAACACATGGCTTTTCTTAGTCGAATGCTTTTCTTAGTCGAATGATTAAGACTTCTACTGTGATACTACCTCACTACAAGGTGTAGCCATAAAGTTTGAAATATCACATTCAAAATATGAGGTTACAAAATTAAATTTTTGTTTGTTTGCAGGCATGTGTCTTCAGTCATGGCTCAGGACCATAACCAAAGTAAAATGGCGTAGCCCATTGATAAAGTGAAGTATTAGCCAGTAATTCGTTCAGTGCTAATGAAGGGGAATAACACTGAATAATCCGGGCTGAGACGATAGTAAAGTGCACAGCAACAATGAACCATCATATGACACAGTACTTGGGTGGCCCACGTGGTTTCGATGACATGGTCAGACAAACCTGAATGATCGACAACCAAGTGGCAGGCCGTCGCTTTGAAGGACCATGGAGGTCCTCATGGTAGCAGATAGGCATATTACAGTTGAGCCTATGGCACAAATATTGAAAATTAGTCATGGATTAATTTTCGATACCTTGCTCAACACTTTCAACATTACAAAGGTCACCAGTCAGCTGCCTATCATGACTGCTCACGTCCATATAAAAGGACCACCACACCTAAGCAGTAGCGGTAACGTTGCATATTGTGTCATGCCAACCCAGATGACATCTCTACCCAGCTAATCAACAAGTGCAACCGCTGGGCGTATCACTAAGACGACAGCTCAAATGAGCAAAGCAAGCAGCGGAAATACGTCGATCAGCTACCCCTGAAAAGGGTGTAGACCCAACCATCAACGAACAAAGTGATGGTGAGGCTGTTCTGGACGTGCCTTGGTGTGCTGTTAACAGATGTAAATTACTCGTAAGAGGCAAACTGACAAAGGAGCACAGTGCCGAAATCTCCTAGAGACAAAGCGTCGCGAGAAAGTGTCCAAGGGAGTGGACTCAGAACAGTGTTGATCCCTCGTTAAGTGGAGGTCGTGAGTTTGGGTCCTGCCTCGAACTGTGGTGTGATGATATATGGAGTATTTTATACTGCTAATGGATTTGCAGTGATAATATGAATACGAACCACATCCGCTAAAAACACTGCCTTACAAAAGAGGAGGAAATGACAAATTAACAAAGAATTTGGCAGTACGGGCCCATTTATCAGTATGACGTTGCGACTCCTTTGACTTGGATGCTTGCATAAATTCAATTGGCAAGGGTATCGTAAAGTCTTCGTATCCTCTCCAGAGGTAGGCAGGCCTCCAACTGTTGTAACTGCTCCTTGTTATCCTGAATACTGGTCTGTTGACGTCTGAGTTGGTACCGTAAACGTTCTATTAGGGACAGATATGGAGGTCTTGCTGGCCTTTACAGTACCTCAGCATCATGCAGACACTTCATAGGGACATGTGTTGCTTGAAAGGTAACACATGGGAATGCAGGATATCCATGACATATCCTTCTGCCATCAGAGTCCCCTCCATCAATACCAGTTGTGAAATGAAGTCATAACCGATGACTCCTAACACCATAACGCCAAGAGTAAAACTGATATGCCTCTCCAAAATATTGGAAGAATGGGCCCTGTCCACAGTTCGCCGCCATACTGGCCGACGATGGTCGTCGACCTTAGAGCAGAGCCGTGATTCATATGTGAACATAATGTGACATCATTCATCAACAGACCATGCATCCCTGCCATGGCACCACTCCAAATGTTGTTGTTTGTGATATGGTGCTAACGGTGCCTATGCATGGGACAGTAATTCCCTGATCTGGCTGCTGCTAGTCTCCGAAAAATGGTGTGGGGTGATACAGAATATTGGAGGGAGCCCATTACTCGTTCTCAGACAGCAGGTGCAGATGTGAAAAGTGCCTAATACAGTGATTCTCCGTTCTGGTTGTTAGGCGTGTTCGACTGGAACATTGATAATGGGTATACCTGCCCTCATGTTCCCATGTAATTCAACATTGGGACACTGTCACATCTAAATGCCCTGCAAATATGGATATTGCACAATTTGATCTGCCTGCCAATTGAAGACCCACAATGAGGCTCCTGTCAAATTCTGAGGCGCTGATAATGCTACCTCACATGAGTATGTGACATCTCTGTGTCCTTCACAGTGATCACAAAATATCTAACGCTGAACACTTGTAGAGCATAGATAATTGGTGCAGAGGCTGTCAGTTGGCGTAAATAAATGTAATGTACTGTGCATGTGGTACCACGTATCAGTACCACCCCACAGCATGTCGCGGTCGCGCGACATCTAGCGCAGCCAGTGTTGCACGTCCACTGAGCCCCAAGTCCAACAGCTCTGTACTACGAGTGCCCTCTGCCGCTGCAATACAGACCGACCGGTGGCAGCTGCCCAGCCGCACTTGCGCTTGGAGCCTCTACACTATGACATCTTCGTTCGCACTTAGGACAGTGAGTCGCCTCCTAGTTGCTATTGTCTGAGTTGGTGTGTTTAGAGAAACAAAAATTACGTAAATCCTCTGTTTACTGTGTTAACCTGCTCACTAACCTGTCAAGCTTTCCTATGATGACAGTTGCCACACCACTCTGTAGCCTACCTCCTCCTATCGTTGTCTTTGTCGTACACAACTGGGCATAACTAGCTGGGGAGACCCATCACTGTCCAGTTGCACTATTTTAATCACTGGTTACACTAATAAGTCTAAAATATAGGATGTAACAGTGCTGGACGACTTAAAGGCGAATGACCATATAAAATTAGCTGTAGGAAATGAAGATACTAGAATGAGATTCATTGGAAGAATCGTAAGGAACTGTAATTTTCCCACGAGAGAGGTGCCTCGTAAAACGCTCAGTTGATCGATTGTTGGTTATTTCACATGTCAGTCTTGGGCCCTTACCGTATTAGATTAACAGAAAAGAGAGAAAATTCAACAAAGGATGATGCATTTCGTCATAGGTTCGTTTAGTAAGTGCGAGAGCATTACGGTGATGCTCGGCAGATTCTAGTGGCAGATGCTCGTTGAGCGTGCATGGAGATGTTTGCTGTTAAAATTCCTGGGGATATACAGTCGACAAGCTTCAGGCAGAACACATACATATCGCGAGGCGCGCGGAGTGGCCGCGCGGTTTGAGGCGGCATGTCACGGATTGCGCGGTCTCTCCCGCCGGTGGTTTGAGTCCTCCCTCGGGCATGGGAGTGTGTGTGTTGTTCTTTGCATAACTTAGTGTAAGTAGTGTGTAAGTCTAAGGACCGATGACCGCAGCAGTTTGGTCTGTTAGGTATTCACGCACATTTGAACATTTTTTACATATCGTGAAATAAGAACGACGAGGAAATCAGAGAAATTAGAACTCAGGCGGAGACTTACCAACTGTCATTCTTCCCACTGTGACAGAAATGACTTTTGCTGAATGATGAAAGTGATATAGTCGGCATTAACTGCGTCGACCTCCCTACGGCGTCTATGGTCTATAAAAGAAAATACCTCAGAAATGATACGGAACTTTGAATTAATAGTGACATCTGGTGTGTATACCTGTAAGTAAAAAGATCGTTTACGAGTTGAAATAATTAAATTAATTAATGAAACTGAATGTAATTTGTATGTATAAATTGTTGTAAATTTTGACTGAAGTAACGTGTACCTTTAATTCGGGTGTATATACTAGGTTTACAACTTTGCTTCCGCCGTTTTTTCTCGAAGTTCATGGCTTTATTGTGAAAAACGTACAAAAAAAATTATGATTCATAGTATTGCCCATCGCTGGCCACTACATTCTCCCATCTTTCGGATAGCATACGAATCCCGTGGCGGAAGAACTGGGCGTCTTTTGTGGGGATCCATGAATCGATTTAATTTTGCACTTGTTCATATGATAGGAAGTGCTGGTCAGCCAGACTGTATGCCACTGATAGAAAAAGGTGGTAGTCAGAGAGAGCAATGTATGGAGTACGGCGGGAGGGATAGGACTTCTCATTTCAACGTTCCCAAGTATGTTTTGAAGGGTTTTGCGACATGGGGTCGAGCACTGACCTGTTGCAAAATTACCTTTACGTGTCTGTCGCAGTACTGTGGCCGTTTGTGTTTCAGTGCTGGGCTCGAACGCATTAATTGCTTTCGATAACGATGTCCTGTGACTGTCTTCGTCTGTTTCAGTAGCTACAAAAACGTTCTGTCTTCCAGCGCCATGCTGGTCTTCGACATCAAAATCACCGTTATTAAGGCGTTGAAAACATTCTCTGCACGTTCTTCCACTCATAGTTCCCTCGCCATTGGTCTTACCCAGAATTTTAAGAGCCACAGCCGCAGATTTCTTCGTGTTAAAGCAGAAGATTAAAAATTCCCGCAAATGGCGAGAAATGGGTACGTAAGTTGACGTACTTAATCGAAAAAACCTTATGATACAACCACAAATCGGCTAATATTTTTATGGCATTATGTTTACAGATGCCTAAGCTTATTGTATTACACCTATGACTAACCACCCGAACCCCACTTGCCGCTACTGCCGTCTGTTGCAAAACGGCGGAAGCAAAGTTGTAGACCTAATGTAATGTGTAAATATGTCAATAATGTCTTACTTTTTTGTGTGGGTATTCATCTATTTCCATTGTTGTTGCTGAAATTGTATTCATATGTGGCATTACGGAGGACAGAGAAGTGGAAAAGTGTGCTTACGAATTAAGCATATAGGGAAATGCATGACTAATGTTACACTGCGTTAATAACCAAAACGTTATCTGCATCTGGAATTGTTGCTCGGAAAAATATAGGACTGTGCAGACTTTTGTTAATCATGCACAAGTCTGAGTAAACTGCAACAAGTCGCTAGGTTGTGCAATGCAGGGTGTCCGCTATATGACAGGTACGAACATTCGAAGAAAAAGTCTCGTAAATATGGGCTCTCAAATGAATACATTACGAGCTATGAGCACTCCTCCATCTGCGCTACTGTGAAACATATTTCTACTGAACAAGTGCTAATACATCTTAAGGTACGCATTTTAGAACTCATGTTTACTAGACACTTTTGCTTTGAAAGGTCGTTTGTGTCATATCCTTGAACATTAACAATTTCCTCCTGTAATACCCCATATGATGTAACATGTGTACTGATGTCTACCAGAACATAAGAATGGTTATTGCAGTTCAGTAGTGAATTGTATGATATTCAGAATCGTTTACCCACTCATACACAAATCATAAACTTTGTTTGCTCTGTACACTTAACATAAAATGCTCATTACTGCTGAGCTGTTCCATGTGTAAAATTGTACGTGATCTTTTAAACAGAAATAGGAAATTTCGCATTTGATCATTGAGTATTGTGTGGGGTATCAGATGATTCAGTTGAGATGAATATCACGTACTTCTTGCAAGACATAAATTGTAAATTGTAAGTCATTATGAAGAAGAACAAATTCGTGGGCACGCTACTATGGCATCGAGACAGCTAGGATTTTGGAGGTATCTAGCTGTTAAAAAGTAGCGAGATCCACCCAGCAACATTCGCAAGTGTAACAGGGAAGTGGAAAAATTATAATGATACCAGAAGTACCTTCCGGCCTACACCGTAAGTTATAGATGAAGTTCACGCGGTCTACACTCTTGTGCGAGATGTCCCTTTGTCCGTCTTTCCAGGGGCGCATTCGGCTCTAGCTTCATTTTTATACATGACAATGTGCCACCGCATCGAACAGCGCAGGTGGAATTGCTCTTAAAATGAGAGGATATTCGGCGAATGGACAGGCCTGCCCCTTGCCCTCGACTTAAAACCTCGTCGAACACCTGTGGGATGCGTTAGGGACACGTATTTCAGCACCTCCACATGCAACAACGACTTTCCAGCATTTGCCTACCTCGCAGATGGAGGAATGAAACGCCCTGCCACAACAACTCTTTGCCAAAATTGTGGCTAGCATGGGAGCACGCTGCAGAGCATGCGTTGCCGTCCCTGGTGATCATACACATTATTAAGAACAATGCCAGGGTGCCATCGTATTTCGCACTGACTTCGGTATAACAATTGTCTTTGGATAAAAGTGTCATTTCTGTTCAGCACATTGCGTATTTCTTTCAGTTATCTTCTGTACTATACTGTAGTAGGTATTTCTGTGTATGGTCTATGTTCACTCGAGCCTTGCTCCTTGGCAGTCACACATACTGCGAAAATTGCCTTCATCCTTAAGTATTGCAAACCAGTGTGTTAAGTTCGAGCCAGGTGTGATCACCAGCAAAAGGGAACTGAAATGCACCCCAGGAAAAATGCAATGGTCACTTAACTTGTTAACTATCATCTTACTAGGTAATAATGATTAATTTTCCGCACTGCGCGCGAGAAAAAATGTTACATTTCCCACAAAGATTATGTACAATCCAAGGAATAATCAATTATCACGTCTTCTCCCAATTATTTTCGCTTACAATTAAACTGTTCGTCTTATAATTCTTTCTCCTTACAAACGCCAAACTATAAATGACAATGTGGATGTAGCTGTAAGTTAAGTTCAATTATATTCTCAAGTTACAAGCAACGTGTCACAATATTACTTGACTAACTTCGGTTCAGAGTTAATTATCTTCAGTATTAAACAAGAGACTTGTCGACTGCCGAATACGAACACAAACACAAGACTACGTGTTTAAAATTGTGTATCAGGTGCAGCAGCGACAGCGTCCGACATTCTTAGGCTCCGGTAGATTGTCACCAAGTTGTCACTGCTCACACACACGAGTGCCAATTAATTTCATCTCCACCATCACATCCGGATACCGCGTGTCTCGTTACAAATACGTAACTGCACCAACTTTAGCACAAGTACATTTTCCCCGTCTAGTTCCCCTTGGTCGCTCGCTAATATTATAAGAATAATCTCCTTTGTACTGCATACGAGGATAAGATGACCATAATCTCTTTAGAGAAAAGAGAAATTTTCCAACATTTTCTTGGTAAAAAAAGTGGGACGACCTTTACTCTATCATTACATATCGCTTTTAACTCTATAGTTTCCTCTTCCCCTGGAAATGTGTCCTTTACTGATGTGAGTAATAGTAATCGAGTGATATATAGGAAAAACTGTAAAGGATAGTATCCTAAGCTTAAGACTTACAGTAAACTAACGACAGAAAAAGTTTTGGAAAAACATCAGAAATTAGTTCTTATCGATTCTAAGCTGCAATCATATTTCTTTGAAGATGAAATTTCATTCAGCAGCTCAGGTTTGCCCAATATGTACGAACAGAAATCAGTACAGTTCTATTTACTGAAGCAGAAACAGATCAACAAAATGCACTTAACACTCCTCACAGTACATCTACACCTCTCATCTCTCCACTTCAACGACAGTCAGCTGAAAACTCTTTCAGATTTGCATTGCAGGCAGGGAGTGAAAATAAGTACTGCGCTATGTTAAGCTATTGTCTGAACTGTTCGTTACATCTGTAAGAACTGAAAAACCTACACTATTTTTTATTTGCTATCAGCTCAGTCCTGTATTCACTTGTTGTTTTACAATCCTCGTCACGAGGATAAAAAATTCCGTATTCATATTCATCATAAGCGAACCGTCTCATACATCCTCACCAAAACGAAGCAATGGTACCTAAATTGCTGATTCGATTCAGACAAACCACAGAATGAATCAATAGTAAATTGACAGTAATAGAATAATTGTTTTTCTTCAGCTGTTACATTCGTAGCGACAGAGACATGTGGTACTGCATTTGTATTTATAGTTACTACACATTCATAAAGTTATTTATTATGTACATTCCAAATAAATGATCAGGTCTATGAGTGGGTATAGCTGTTGTTCTACTGGTGAGTATTTATTTATTATGCTGTATTTCTGTCATCATGCATTATTGATAGCATCATGATATTAAACTATTAATACGAACTACACATCCTTCGTTCAATATACATATTTTTCTTCTCATTGTACCACCCTTTCCGTCATAATTTCAACACAATAAAAAATACACTATTCCTCACTATGTTCCACATTAGTGACCGCAAGTTTCACCTGACAGCTCCATTTTAAGTGTCAAAAATTAGATAACAGCATCACCTGATAACTGCCGCAACTTGCGATCACGCAGGAGTCGTCTGTTGCAGAGTCCGCGTTCAACAATGTGCGCTGAACGATGTGTTCCGAAATACTTGTCCCTGCACCAACATCGTCGTTAGATGTACCACACATCGCCGCCTATCCCACTTTGCAGACTGGGAAAGCTTCAGAACTCCACATTGTGCGACGAGGAGTAAACGTCCAACAGCTTATCGCCTACTCGTGGTTACACCGCCTTCAGCCACTCACCACAGATGCTCACGACAGAAGCACGCGAACTTCCAACCAGTTCCATCGTTTCCGTAATGCTCGTTCGCAGGCGACGGGCCATAAAAATCTGGCCATTGCCGAAGTCCCGGACGTCCATAGATTTCCCAATTTACGGCCGTATCGTTACTAGAATGATAAAAAATTCGTTCCAATTCCGGTTACGTACATTCATTATCGCGTCACGTGCTTGCAACGCTAGTAGGCGTAATTCACTCTCGCGACTGATAGTTATCACAATTTTGTATATGAAATAGTGGAACGGGAAGCAAATGTAAAGGGTGGGTAGGAAACTAGTGACTTCCAGCGGCACAGGGCACTACGGAAATGAATGGTGGGAATTGAACATTTGTGCCAGACCGGGACTCGAACCCGGATTTACCGCAGTTGCCTTAACGACTTCGGCCTTCCGGACACAGTCCGTGAGCAACTCAAATTTCCAACTTACCGCACGTCCATTAATCCCCTGTTCGCAAATTGTTGATTCCAGTAGGAGTTCGGACGATGTTTGTGCATCCGCACTGAAGGAAATGTATCTGTTCCGACACAATAGACACTACATGCCCATATATACACATTTCCGCTTTAGACAAGTGCTAATCTGCTTTCTTCAAGGAGGCCTCGGGTGACTCCTATCCTCCCTGTGCTCGAGTTGATTCGCCGCTCTTATTAAGCTCGATGCCGACTGGACTTTAAAGTTTAATCTCATTTCCCTTCTTCCTCCTTTAACATTCAGCAGCTGCTGTAGGCTCTGACAGCATCTCAGCCCATTGATATTCATCGCGAGCCTGCTTCCGAAAGGATAAACACAGTGGTACCTGTCGGGCTAAATTGAGCGGCAAGAGCGCGACGGTTTAAAGCTGGTCTCCACTAACAAGGAAGAGGGCTGTTTACTGAATAAATCGCTGTTGAAGCTGTTCTTAAGCACACTTCAACTTAGCTAACCTGTGCCAGGCTCTAGTTCACAGTCCTCACTCGACTGTTCTAACTTATATTTTTACTTTAGGATTGGATACATCACATAGACTATTACAAGCAAATAGTGAAACTTAATTAGAGCAAAAAGTAATGAGTATGAAATGCCACACTGATATATAGATTTTGACTAAGATTTTGAGGAAGCTTTTGACTCAGATCTGCACGCAAAGACTCTGCAAAACAAAGAATTAAAAGTACAAAGTACGTTAAAAAATAACAGATTATTATATTTTTTTGGAAGTAGTAGGTACGCCATGGGCATTCTAGACTACATCAGACCTTTGACCTTGACCTTCCTCTCCTCACCTAACCCCTACACTCCCCTTCCATATCGTATGCCCTCTCCCAAGTCTGCTCCTTCCTGTACTCTTCCATTCCCTGCTATCCAAAGCCTGTAACGGTTGACACTATTTTTCTGCGGCACTGGACACTGACCTGAGGGCATGATTTAACTGTCCAATTTTAGTTAATTTTTTTCTGAAAGTATATACACTCCTGGAAATGGAAAAAAGAACACATTGACACCGGTGTGTCAGACCCACCATACTTGCTCCGGACACTGCGAGAGGGCTGTATAAGCAATGATCACACGCACGGCACAGCGGACACACCAGGAACCGCGGTGTTGGCCGTCGAATGGCGCTAGCTGCGCAGCATTTGTGCACCGCCGCCGTCAGTGTCAGCCAGTTTGCCGTGGCATACGGAGCTCCATCGCAGTCTTTAACACTGGTAGCATGCCGCGACAGCGTGGACGTGAACCGTATGTGCAGTTGACGGACTTTGAGCGAGGGCGTATAGTGGGCATGCGGGAGGCCGGGTGGACGTACCGCCGAATTGCTCAACACGTGGGGCGTGAGGTCTCCACAGTACATCGATGTTGTCGCCAGTGGTCGGCGGAAGGTGCACGTGCCCGTCGACCTGGGACCGGACCGCAGCGACGCACGGATGCACGCCAAGACCGTAGGATCCTACGCAGTGCCGTAGGGGACCGCACCGCCACTTCCCAGCAAATTAGGGACACTGTTGCTCCTGGGGTATCGGCGAGGACCATTCGCAACCGTCTCCACGAAGCTGGGCTACGGTCCCGCACACCGTTAGGCCGTCTTCCGCTCACGCCCCAACATCGTGCCAATGATGGTCGTATGCGTGTTTGGCGCCGTGCAGGTGAGTGCCACAATCAGGACTGCATACGACCGAGGCACACGGGGCCAACACCCGGCATCATGGTGTGGGGAGCGATCTCCTACACTGGCCGTACACCACTGGTGATCGTCGAGGGGACACTGAATAGTGCACGGTACATCCAAACTGTCATCGAACCCATCGTTCTACCATTCCTAGACCGGCAAGGGAACTTGCTGTTCCAACAGGACAATGCACGTCAGCATGTATCCCGTGCCACCCAACGTGCTCTAGAAGGTGTAAGTCAACTACCCTGGCCAGCAAGATCTCCGGATCTGTCCCCCATTGAGCATGTTTGGGACTGGATGAAGCGTCGTCTCACGCGGTCTGCACGTCCAGCACGAACGCTGGTCCAACTGAGGCGCCAGGTGGAAATGGTATGGCAAGCCGTTCCACAGGACTACATCCAGCATCTCTACGATCGTCTCCATGGGAGAATAGGAGCCTGCATTGCTGCGAAAGGTGGATATACACTGTACTAGTGCCGACATTGTGCATGCTCTGTTGCCTGTGTCTATGTGCCTGTGGTTCTGTCAGTGTGATCATGTGATGTATCTGACCCCAGGAATGTGTCAATAAAGTTTCCCCTTCCTGGGACAATGAATTCACGGTGTTCTTATTTCAATTTCCAGCAGTGTAGTACTGAACAAACATTGTAATTTAGGTTTATGTCTTTTATAAGTTTCTGTGCATAATTTTGTCATGGAGATACATAACTGTATCACAGAAATTGTCAAAGCTGAAAGCTCTTACAAGGGATGTTCGTTAGGTAATGCAACAATGTTTTTTGAAAGCAGATTGGTTTTATTCAGTATCCAATTACACCATGTTATTCCCCACTATTTTGGTTACAAAACCCTACTTTTCAACATAATCTCCAGTCAATGCGACAGCCTTACGCCACCTCACTAGGAGGGGCTGTATGACCACAAGGTAGCACTCTACTGGTCGACATCAGAGCCAACATCCTGCTGCTTTAATAACCTTCCCATCATCCGTGTACTGCTTCCAAAAGAGTACATCTTTCATTGGGCAAAGCAGATGGAAGTCAAAAGCAGCAAGATCCGAGTTGCAGGGTGGGTGAGCAACAACAGTCCAATGACGTTCTGTGAGCTCCACTCAGATGCACACACTTGTGTTAGGCCTTGTGTTGGTATGTTTGATCTGTTGTCACAGTTGGACTGATGAGCCACAAATAGATGCAGGAGTAGAGAGGACACAACAAACTTTCAAAAAGTGTTTGAAAAGTAAGGAGTCAGCAAAAGCTGTGAAGAAGAAGAAAGTTTTGTTGTTGGGTAGTTCACATGGTAGAGGTGTTGGCCAACTGTTGCAGGATGAACCAGGGACAGGTTAGCAGGTCACAAGCTTTTTTAAACTTAGTGCAAGTCTGGATCAGGTGATAGAGAACGTAGGTTCACTTTGTAAAGACTTCACAAGGAAGACACTGAGGTAATAGTTGGTGGGGCAGGCAACAGCGTAGATAGGAACCCTAATTATTCAACTGAGAGTGACCTGGCAAAGATAGCTTCAGCAACGAGACATGATGGTGTTGGGCTTGTGTCTGTTCTGAGGCGCCATGACCAGCCTCATTTAAACTCTTCTGTTAGGAGAGTTAATTTAGAGGTGGAACGGCTGCTTGGATCAGATATGGGGTCTCATATCAGAGTGGTTCCTGTTGACTATCAGCAGGTGGGACTATACTAGGCATGGCCTTCACCTCAACAGGAAAGGGAAGGGAAAACTGTCTGAGCTAATAGCAAATAACTTAAGGCAGGGGCATTGTCACATGTGGTAAAGTACCAGTGGTTACAAGTGAAAGACCAGCAATTTAGGGTAGGGAGGGCAGAAACAGGCTGAAAATGACATTCACATTGATAAAACAGGCAGCCAGAAAGCAAATTTTAATGTACACAATTCATGCAGATAGCCTCTGATTGAAACTAGAGATACTAAAAAATTGGCAGGAAAATCAGGTTCATCCAGTTGTAATTCAGCCAGTGCACAAAATCAGTTATCACTGTTGCATCATAATATCGGAGGACTAAGGGGTAAGCTTAATGGGTTGCTTATTTGTGTTGAAGAATTAGAGTTGAGCAAACCAGTTGATATAATCTGCCTCTCTGAACATCTTGTGACCACTGGTATAGATATGTTAAATATTACAGGAGTCAAGTTAGCTTCTTATTTCTGTAGAGAAAATATGGAGAAAGGAGGAGTTGCCATATATGGCAGAAACTGTTTTGATTTCAAGAATATTGATATTAATAAATTTTGCTCAGACAGAACGTAGAAGCTTGTGCAACAGAAGTAGTATTTCATAATAAGATCTTTATAATAGTAGATGTATACAGATCACCTTCAGGAAATTTTAATCTCTTCATAAAAAATCTGGAAGCTTTGCTACCCCATCTCATAGTAAAAAACAAGGAAATAGTGATTGCTGGAGATTCTACTGTTGATTTATTGAAAATCTCTGTCAGTGAACGATTATTGCAGTCAGTAACACTATCATTCAATTTAGTTCCTACTGTGAACTTCGCTACTAGGATATGTAAATGCTCTGAGACTGCTATTGATATCTCTGTAGACAAATTTAGGGAAAAAAAGTCATATCACAAAACCAATAGTAAATGGGCTATCGGATCATGACATGCAGCACCTTGTGTTAAATGTTGAACTTATCAGGATAAAAAATCTATTAAATCTGAGTACAAGAGTGTAATAAATAGGTCAAAAATTGAGAAATTCAAGACATTGCTTAAAGGCATGAACTGGATTGATGTTTACAATACGTCTGACTCAAATGGAAAATACAAAGCATTCATAAATAAAGTTGCCTCCACTTTTGAAAATTGTTTTCCTCTAAAGGTAACTAAAGTCACACAGAAGTAAAAAATAAACTGTGGAGTACAGAAGGAATAAAGATATCATGTGGGACAAAAAGGAGACTCTATCTACTATCTAGGAACAGCTCTGATGTTAGAATTGTAATGTATTACAAAAAATACTGCAAAAATATTGAAGCAAGTAATCCAGAAATGGAAGCAGCTTTATTGTGAGCAAAAGATAATTCCATCAGGTAACAAAATAAAAACTGTATGGGATATTGTGAACACAGAGACAGATGAGGCCAAAAAGGAAGAGGAACAGATAGCTCTAAAAATAAATGAGACTTTGGTAACAGGTACATGTAGTGTTGCAAACCTCTTAAACAAGTACTTCATTTCTGTTACTGAGAGCTTGGGGTTATGTTCGGTGAACAGTGCAATGGAGTATCTGAGATCAGTCTTTAAAAATAACTTTAGTAAAATGGAAATGACACTCACGTCTGCAAAAGAAGTAGCATCCATCGTAAAATCCTTAAAATCTAAGTATTCCAGTGGGTACGATAACATATCAACAAAGTTAATCAAAGAGTGCTCATCTCAAGTTATTTGTGTAATCAATCCCTTATCAGCAGAACATTTCCAGACTGGCTAAAATATGCTGAAGTTAAGCCTCTTTACAAGAAGGGGGTAAAGAGATGCCATCAAACTATCGATCAATTTCACTTTTGCCGGCTTTCTCAAAAATATTTGGAAAGGTTGTGTTAAAGCATCTCCTTAAGCATCTGACTGCAAAACATATATTGCCCACGTCACAGTTTGGATTTCTTAAGGGTTCTGATATAGAGAAAGCTATTTACACTTACAGTGAGAATATACTTAATTCATTAGATACTAAATTAGAGGCTACTGGCATTTTCTGTGACCTGTCCAAATCCTTTGACTGTGTGAACCACAGCATTCTCTTAAGTAAATTAGAATATTATGGTGTCACCGGCAATGCTGCAAAGCGGGTTGAGTCTTGCACACGCCCAGAGAAGAAAAATATTAGTCCACTCACCCCAATGAGCTTCTCCCTGCTTTCAGCAACATCTAGAAGCATGTGCAACAGAAGTAGAGTTCCATAACAGATCCTATATAATAGTAACAATTTACCGAGCATGTGCAGCAAATTATAATCTATTCATAAATCATCTAGAAGCTCTTTTGGGTTATTTAACAGGAAGAAACAAAGAAATTTTGATTGCTGGTGACTTTAATACAGATTTTCTTATGCAATCGTCCAGTAAACATTTACTGCAGTTAGTAATGTTGTCTTTCAATCTAACTCACACTGTAAACTTTCCAACTAGGATCACTAAATCCTCAAGGACAGCCATTGATAACATTTTATAGACAAATCAAAGGAACACAATCATATCATAAAACCTGTAATAAATGGACTATGAGATCATGACATGCAGCTCCTTGTTTTAGATGTAAATTCTAAGCAGATTATCAAGACTGCTAAATCTGAGTACAGGAGAGTAGGCAATCAACCAAAAATTGAGTGTTTTACAAAACTGCTCAAAGATATCAACTGGAAGGATGTTTATAGTGCTCATGACATGAATGAAAAATATAACACATTCATGAACAATGTCAGTACCATGTTTGAAAACTGTTTTCCTCTAAACGTTACTCAAATTAAACAGAAGTCTATAATAAAACCATGGATTACACAAGGAATAAAGATTCCCTCTAAGACAAAAAGGAAAATGTATCTGTCGACCAAGAATAGCTCCAATGCTGACGATTTAGCTAAATACAAGGATTACTGGAAAATATTTAAAAAAAAGTAATTCAGACATCTAAACAAATGCACTACGAGAAGAAGATAGCAATGTCAGGGAACAAAATAAAAACAATATGGGATATAGTGAAAGAGGAGACTGGTAGAGCCAGAAAGGAACAAGAGCAAATAGCACTAAGGGTAGATGACACATTAGTAACCGATGGGCATAGTGTGGCAAATCTATTTAACAAGTACTTTATATCCGTTACTGATAGAACAGGATTGTCAGGATCAGTAAATAATGCCCTTGAATATGTGAAACTAGCCTTTACAAATAGCTTCAGGTACATGAATATGTCACTCACTTCACCAAAAGAAATAACTTCCACAATAAAATCTTTAAAAACAAAGAATTCTAGTGGTTACGCTGAAATATCAACAAAGTTAATTAAGGCGTGTTCTTGTGAGTTTAGTACAATTCTAAGTTACTTGTGTAACCAGTCAATTATAACTGGGACATTTCCTGACTGGCAGATGTTAAGCTTCTATTAAGAAAGGGGATAAAGAGATACCGTCAAACTACAGACCGATTTCACTTTTGACAGCATTCTCAAAAATTTTAGAAAAAGTAATGTACAGGCAGCTTCTCAACCATCTGACCACAAATAACATATTATCAAGAACACAGTTTGGATTTCTGAAGGGTTCTGATATCGAGAAGGCTATTTACACCTACAGTGAAAATGTACTTAATTCATTACATAACAGGTTACAAGTAGCAGGTATTTTCTGTGATTTGTCAAAGGCATTCGATTGTGTGAACCACAACATCCTTTTAAATAAATTAAAATTCTATGGTGTCACAAGCAGTGCAGCAAAATGGTTAAAGTCATACCTCACTAACAGGAGACAAAGGGCGTCAGTGCAAGGGACTAGTGAATTAAGTCATCAGTCATCATCAGAATGAGAAGAAATTACATGTGGTGTCCCACAAGGATCCATCTTAGGGCTGTTGCTTTTTCTTGTGTACATTAATGATCTCTCATCAGTTACACTGCCAGAAGCGGAGTTCATTTTGTTTGAAGATGACACAAGTATTGCAATAAATAGTATGTCGAGTGTAGTTCTAGAAAGATCTGCTAATGATATTTTCATGGATATTAATAAATGGTTTAAAGCCAACTCACTGACATTAAACTTTGGAAAGACTCACTACATGCAATTCAGAACCGGTAAGAGGTTTCCACCCAGCATATGCATAAAGTATGAAGTAGAGCGGATAGAAGAGGTCGACAGTCTTAAATTCCTGGGATTACAACTTGATAATAAATTCAGTTGGGAGGAGCACACCACAGAACTGCAGAAACGCCTCAACAAATCTGTATTTGCAATTCGAGTGTTAGCAGACATAGGCGACATAAAAATGAAAAAGTTTGCGTACTTTGCCTACTTTCATTCCATAATGTCATATGGTATAATATTTTGGGGTAACTCTTCAAGTCAAACAAAAGTTTTCAGAGTCCAAAAGCGTGTAATACGTATTATTTGTGGAGTAAATTCACGGACGTTCTGTAGAAACCTCTTCAAAGAACTGGGTATACTAACTACTGCCTCTCAGTATATTTACTCCTTAATTAAATTTGGCCTAAATATCTCTTTTTCCAACAAACGGCTCAGTTTATACATACAATACCAGGAACAAAAATGATCTGCACAAGGACTTAAAAGCACTTCCTTTGGTTCACAAAGGGGTCCACTACTCAGGAACACTCATCTTCAATAATTTGCCAGCAAACATAAAAAATTTAGTTACAAATAAAGATCAGTTTAAAAGGAGCCTGAAAGACTTACTAGTGGCCAACTCCTTCTACTCCATTGACGAATTTTTTAATAGAAACAAATGATGTATTGTATATATTCATACTATTAGTATTGTTATTTCAGCTTTAAAAAAATTGACATGTTCCACATCCACGAGGATCTCCTCAGCTCGGATCTATGGAACAAAAAACTAATCTAATCTAATCTTCAGCTGCGGCTGGAGATGACGTCCTGTCTGCAGCTGCAGATGACAGTATTGGCGTTGCTTGATGCTGTAGTGCCTACTTCTGTTACCACTTGTAATGGTGGTGGAACTGAATTGCTAGCGTCAGTAAGCTAGTAGTTCAAATGGTTCAAATGGCTCTGAGCACTATGGGACTCAACTGCTGAGGTCATTAGTCCCCTAGAACTTGGAACTAGTTAAACCTAACTAACCTAAGGACATCACAAACATCCATGCCCGAGGCAGGATTCGAACCTGCGACCGTAGCGGTCTTGCGGTTCCAGACTGCAGCGCCTTTAACCGCACGGCCACTTCGGCCGGCTAAGGTAGTAGTACACCATCCTGTATTGGGTAGCAGTATTCCAATGTAGGTGGATGCCTGGTAGTCGGCCGACATATCAACATTAAAACCTCATTGTTAGGCCTTTCATTTATTACTCAGCACTTTACAACAACCTTAGCGATAGTCTGAGAAGCTAACGTCCAAGACGGAAGTCGTAAGCGACCTGTAAAGAGATGCAACCGACAGTCAGCAGCGCCGAGAGGCTGTTAAAGTGATTACTACATACACTCCTGGAAATGGAAAAAAGAACACATTGACACCGGTGTGTCAGACCCACCATACTTGCTCCGGACACTGCGAGAGGGCTGTACAAGCAATGATCACACGCACGGCACAGCGGACACACCAGGAACCGCGGTGTTGGCCGTCGAATGGCGCTAGCTGCGCAGCATTTGTGCACCGCCGCCGTCAGTGTCAGCCAGTTTGCCGTGGCATACGGAGCTCCATCGCAGTCTTTAACACTGGCAGCATGCCGCGACAGCGTGGACGTGAACCGTATGTGCAGTTGACGGACTTTGAGCGAGGGCGTATAGTGGGCATGCGGGAGGCCGGGTGGACGTACCGCCGAATTGCTCAACACGTGGGGCGTGAGGTCTCCACAGTACATCGATGTTGTCGCCAGTGGTCGTCGGAAGGTGCACGTGCCCGTCGACCTGGGACCGGACCGCAGCGACGCACGGATGCACGCCAAGACCGTAGGATCCTACGCAGTGCCGTAGGGGACCGCACCGCCACTTCCCAGCAAATTAGGGACACTGTTGCTCCTGGGGTATCGGCGAGGACCATTCGCAACCGTCTCCATGAAGCTGGGCTACGGTCCCGCACACCGTTAGGCCGTCTTCCGCTCACGCCCCAACATCGTGCAGCCCGCCTCCAGTGGTGTCGCGACAGGCGTGAATGGAGGGACGAATGGAGACGTGTCGTCTTCAGCGATGAGAGTCGCTTCTGCCTTGGTGCCAATGATGGTCGTATGCGTGTTTGGCGCCGTGCAGGTGAGCGCCACAATCAGGACTGCATACGACCGAGGCACACAGGGCCAACACCCGGCATCATGGTGTGGGGAGCGATCTCCTACACTGGCCGTACACCACTGGTGATCGTCGAGGGGACACTGAATAGTGCACGGTACATCCAAACCGTCATCGAACCCATCGTCCTACTATTCCTAGACCGGCAAGGGAACTTGCTGTTCCAACAGGACAATGCACGTCCGCATGTATCCCGTGCCACCCAACGTGCTCTAGAAGGTGTAAGTCAACTACCCTGGCCAGCAAGATCTCCGGATCTGTCCCCCATTGAGCATGTTTGGGACTGGATGAAGCGTCGTCTCACGCGGTCTGCACGTCCAGCACGAACGCTGGTCCAACTGAGGCGCCAGGTGGAAATGGCATGGCAAGCCGTTCCACAGGACTACATCCAGCATCTCTACGATCGTCTCCATGGGAGAATAGCAGCCTGCATTGCTGCGAAAGGTGGATATACACTGTACTAGTGCCGACATTGTGCATGCTCTGTTGCCTGTGTCTATGTGCCTGTGGTTCTGTCAGTGTGATCATGTGATGTATCTGACCCCAGGAATGTGTCAATAAAGTTTCCCCTTCCTGGGACAATGAATTCACGGTGTTCTTATTTCAATTTCCAGGAGTGTAGACACCTCAATGACACTGACCGCAGCAACGTGTGGCAAGTAGTTTGCTCGCACTGTAGACTGGAGGCAGCCTACCTGCACTGAACGAGGAGCACTGAGGCGTGATGAATGACGCCGAGGGTCCAGCGCAAATGAGACAGATAGCAGCAGCATCAGTGTTTGTCCACATGAGCAGAGGCAGGCAGTAAGAAATTTGCCCGCACCAGTGATGGAGGCTAAGTGGCTGATTCACGTAGACACAGAGTGTCGTAGATTCCCCCTCGGAATGGCGATTATTTATATGGACGTAAGCCACAAGAGAATCGTGGCCCAGACACGAAGCAACCAAGTCACATATACCGCAGCAGCTGTGTATTTCTGCTGTGCCAATGCTATTATGCCTCAGACAACTCCATTCAGGTTTAGCTTCTAGTAATCGACTCGACACCTTGGACCTGTACTTGTTATATCAGCATGTGGCCCCTGAAGTAACTGCGTCTGACTGGTTACAGTTTGACCCGCTTCCATGGCATCTTGCATCAGCTGACGCAGAAGTGTTATTTTACTCAGCCATGAAGAAAACTATAGGTGGCGCTACAATCCATATGCCTGCGTACGAGCCGTAATTTCTCTTATCTTGTCTTCGCGGTCCTTGAGCAAAATATATACTGGCGGAAGTAGAATCGATTTGAAGTCAGCTGTAAAAGACCTCTAAAACATTGTGGCAGGAAGTAATGGTGCACTATGCCCCTCAGGTCGAAGAAACGTGAGTGTAATCTTCCTATTTTGCCGCATTTGTCGAGTTTTCTTCTGTCTTGTGGTAGTTCTCTACGATTACACTTGAGCGTCATTTTCGAGGACATATCCGTAAACCGCGTTTCATCATCTGTTTCTTCACCTGTTATGTTCCACTAGTTTTGCATTGTTGTTGACTTCATGTAGCGACTTCCGAGAAAATTGCATTGCGACTGTTTTTCTTCGAAACTCAACAATTTTGGAAAAAAATTTGTTGCCACTCGTTTCTTACTCAAGATAGACGAAAAGATTTCACTAAATAAGCCAATTGATATGCTATAATCATCAGTGAATTTTCCGGCTGTGACTCGGCGATCGTTCATACTCATTTCCTTCACTTTCCTCACAATTACATCGTCTGATGTGCTGGGGCGTCCAGGGCGCACATCATCTTCAGCGCTTTCACGGCCTTCTTCAAAACGCTTATACTACTGGTAAACACTTGGTTCACTTGTAGCAGACTCACCAAAAGCAGTATTCAACATCTGTAAAACGTTACTGCATTTTATTTCTTGTTTATATCAAAATTTAATAGAAATTCTCTGATCAATCTTTACACAAAATAAATAATCACCAATATTACCAAGCCACTGTGACTCTTTTGACAGCTGGCTACAGACTGAATATCCGACTGGATACTGTACAGACACTTTTCACGCATGTTTTGCTAACACAACAACTGGAAGTTATCAGTACGGTGTAAAATTCGAAATTGAGTGAGGAAAGAACCAAGAACGTTCAATGTCAGCAAAAACATTCTAACCAATCCTAGAGAAAGTTATCTGGTCCCTAAACTGCAATAACGAAGGAATATGTGGTAATGGGATATCCTTACCCACCGTCGTTCTGTTGATGACTTCTACTCTTTGTCTCTAGTACAGAGTAATTTCAAGAAATATGAAAGGACTTAATAGGCCCTGCTGAATTTAAAGCAGAAAATCAAAAGATATTGAAATAAAATAGTTGATTATCAACACTTCCAAAAGGAAATGGTAGAGGTTATAATGAAAACATAGAGCCACATGACGAGATTGTCTGTTTAGGTCATTTGGAAACAATGAATGGTGAATACCAAAGAACACAAACAGAAAAGTGGGAAAATTGTGGGGCATTTTAGTTTTATTGGACTGCCTTTCAAACAGTAATTAGTGGCTGTCACAAAGATGTCTATGACCGTTCGAGAGGCTGCTTGGTTTGAAGGACACCACGAGCATAAAGCTACCGTCCTGGGAAGTAACTGGCGGTTGGAAACAGCCAGGTAATAGTAGCCTAACAGGACTGGACAATTCTCTAAGAGCTCGCTTGTACAGCGGGCCCTAGACGGTCAACGATATTAAACAATAATATTGTGCAATATTATTGACATTCTGCTCAAGCTACTCAATAATATTGTCAATAATATTGTCCAATAATACTGTTGTTCGGAATGTTGGCGATAAAGACGCTGTTGCTGTGGTAATTGCTCTAATTTGCTGCAAGCAGAAAAAAAGTTTGATGAAAAATTGGTTCAAAGACCGTCGGATTGTTGGGAGAGTTGAGGTTGAACAGAAAAAAAGACAATCATAACTTTTTGTGTATTGATGATCCACCACTGATTCATTACGGGAAATTATGCGCCCGTACATTGGCGTCCCCACACTCAGCCACTCGCTACAAGGTAAGATGAATTTGTTGTAGGGCTAAGCGGCAATACCGGCTTCCGGCAAGATGACCGGTACGAGCGCGTTCAGGTAGAAAGACTAACAGCGTCGCCAGAAATAGGGAAAATCCCAGTACGCGGAATTTGAGCGGCTATCGCTCGCACGGCCTCTGTGCAGGAGACAACGTTCCAAGACATGCCGGAGTGTCAGACAGTCTTAAAGATAGCTTCTTATAGCTCTTTGAGACTATAATAATCCATGTCAAGTACTAAAGCAAGTCTGAATATATCGGCAATCTCACATAAATGAGTCGCATCCAATGTCACAACAATATTTCGGTATCTATAAAACTACAGAACTTAATATTTCACAGCGAATAAACATTTTCACGATGAACCTCTGAATTAACAATTTTTAAACTCTTCATACCATACCAACAAACGATATCTGAGGCCATAGTATTGCACAATAGCTATCATCCCCGAAAACCACCAATACGCATCTGTTCTACTTATTGACTTATGACGCCTTTTATATCTTTTCTACCGCCCAAATGCTTGTAAGAACATCATATTCCCCACATGTACACAGCAAATGAAATACCCCACATATTGCTATACTTGTGCAGTTGTTTAACGAACACTTTATTGGCCGGTCGGAGTGGCCGAGCGGTTAAAGGCGCTACAGTCTGGAACCGCACGACCGCTACGGTCGCAGGTTCGAATCCTGCCTCGGGCATGGATGTGTGTGATGTCCTTAGGTTAGTTAGGTTTAAGTAGTTCTAAGTTCTAGGGGACTTATGACCACAGCAGTTGAGTCCCATAGTGCTCAGAGCCATTTGAACGAACACTTTATTATTTTACCAGTAACTTTATTCAAATATTGATTGCAAGTGCTAATAAGAAATGGTACTAATTTAAAAGTGGCCAATTACGTGTGTTAGCCAACACCAGAATTGAAAAGAGAACCAAAATATTCTTCTGTCAACAAGACATAAATAATTGTTTAAGCACTATTTAATGACATTCTGTTGTTATATATAATGAGCTCACTTGTGCAAGAATCCTGGCTTATTTATTAATAAAAAAGTTTTAGTCAGATTATAGTGGACGATCTGACTGTGACCAAACGTTCGTAACATTTCTTTTATTTAAATATTGTCGCAATATGTTAGTTTAGTGCGGAAAAGTGGTCATGTTGAGGCAGATCATGTCTGTTGAGCTTAATCGTATTATGATGTATTTTTGTGGGGAAGACCTTCAGCCAATGGAACAACAGACGGTAGTGGAACATTCTGGAAGTCAAGTGAGACTAGGCTTTTCGAGTGAAGAAAAAAATGGTTCAAATGGCTCTGAGCACTATGGGACTCAACATCTTAGGTCATAAGTCCCCTAGAACTTAGAACTACTTAAACCTAACTAATCTAAGGACATCACACACACCCATGCCCGAGGCAGGATTCGAACCTGCGACCGTAGCAGTCCCGCGGTTCCGGACTGCAGCGCCAGAACCGCTAGACCACCGCGGCCGGCTCGAGTGAAGAGCCCAAAGGACCGATTGCGGACACTTTATGTCAAGTGCTGCTCTGGCAATGGTAAACGGCCACTACCATACTTTAACTTCTGAAGGGACCTTAGATTACGAGAAGTCTGGCTCTAAGGCCACACGCTTTTACAGGAGAAGTAAGACACTTTGAGAATCGAGTATCTTTACTATTCGCGATACGTAAATGATAAATCGGAAGGCAATCGCCGGCCACCGTCTGCATGACGGCGATATAGGCTAGGTAACACCATGATGCTCCACTGTTCTCCTCGTCGCATTTCTCCCTTCTCTCTCTTCTTTCTTTCTCTCTCTCTCTCTCTCTCTCTCTCTCTATATATATATATATATATATATATATATATATATATATATATATATATATATATATATATATCCCTTCCCCTTCGGAATCCTATAGTAGCTTCTTTGATATACTTCTCCTGAAATCGGAGCTTGATATTCGTTTTCCTGTGTTTGTAAACAGTTAATGAGTCAAATTTGGGGTCCTATTGTTATGGACGTGGTACGGAGCTTCCTGTTACTTTCATCGCCATGATACGGTTTGATTAATCGATTTTAAAATTGAGTGTTTGATTCATGCCTGTAAGTAGGGTCGAGTCACATGCTTAGAAGGTCACATGCTTTAAGTGGGTTCCACTTACAATAACAGGCCTTTTTCCTATGTTAAAAATATAGCTGGGATTGTCGTTATTCTGATTGATTATAACATTTAAACAGCATTTATGGCCAATATTCTGACAAAATGTGTGTTATTTTTATGTAATTAAAGCTTAAAAATCATTAAATATCAAGATCTGTTCATGTGATCGAAAACGCTCTGTTATTGGCTGATGCTCTGGTGACGTCACAGACTAGGAGCAAGACGAAGCTATACGTGTGTAATGGCAGTGTTAGCTGAGGCTACGAGGTTTTTACGTACTTTTCCTGCAATCGGTTTTTCTGTTTACTGATGGAAAACGCAGTTACAACTTTTAAGTAGCAATAGAAAGGGATTTTATGAACGCTGATAGTGTAAGCCTTGCGCAAATAGATGCGTTTATACTCCACCCATTTAGAGCGGTGATATGTGCAACGACAGACAGTCTTTTCCCTGCTCCCTGTAACATCATTAAGCTCGCTCAAAAGTAAGGTAGTGTAGAATTTTTGCAAATGAGTTCGTATATTACAACTAGATTAACGCCTATCAGCCATGAGCTACGACACAAAGCACAATAAAATTAATCTTGGCAAAACTTAGTTCTGATTTCCTCTGTAGAAGATACTCAGCAGAGATGAGGCATCCAGCAGCCGTTCAGTGGCGCAACGGATAGCCCATCCGACTGGAGATGAAGAGGTCACATATTCGAATCCTGGAACGGGCGTGTATTTTTAAAAGTTTTACACGAAATACTAAAACAGCGTTAGCAAGAAGTGATTGCAACAGATGTTTAGACTTGGGATGTATTATACACTCCTGGAAATTGAAATAAGAACACCGTGAATTCATTGTCCCAGGAAGGGGAAACTTTATTGACACATTCCTGGGGTCAGATACATCACATGATCACACTGACAGAACCACAGGCACATAGACACAGGCAACAGACCATGCACAATGTCGGCACTAGTACAGTGTATATCCACCTTTCGCAGCAATGCAGGCTGCTATTCTCCCATGGAGACGATCGTAGAGATGCTGGATGTAGTCCTGTGGAACGGCTTGCCATGCCATTTCCACCTGGCGTCTCAGTTGGACCAGCGTTCGTGCTGGACGTGCAGACCGCGTGAGACGACGCTTCATCCAGTCCCAAACATGCTCAATGGGGGACAGATCCGGAGAGCTTGCTGGCCAGGGTAGTTGACTTACACCTTCTAGAGCACGTTGGGTGGCACGGGATACATGCGGACGTGCATTGTCCTGTTGGAACAGCAAGTTCCCTTGCCGGTCTAGGAATAGTAGAACGATGGGTTCGATGACGGTTTGGATGTACCGTGCACTATTCAGTGTCCCCTCGACGATCACCAGTGGTGTACGGCCAGTGTAGGAGATCGCTCCCCACACCATGATGCCGGGTGTTGGCCCTGTGTGCCTCGGTCGTATGCAGTCCTGATTGTGGCGCTCACCTGCACGGCGCCAAACACGCATACGACCATCATTGGCACCAAGGCAGAAGCGACTCTCATCGCTGAAGACGACACGTCTCCATTCGTCCCTCCATTCACGCCTGTCGCGACACCACTGGAGGCGGGCTGCACGATGTTGGGGCGTGAGCGGAAGACGGCCTAACGGTGTGCGGGACCGTAGCCCAGCTTCATGGAGACGGTTGCGAATGGTCCTCGCCGATACCCCAGGAGCAACAGTGTCCCTAATTTGCTGGGAAGTGGCGGTGCGGTCCCCTACGGCACTGCGTAGGATCCTACGGTCTTGGCGTGCATCCGTGCGTCGCTGCGGTCCGGTCCCAGGTCGACGGGCACGTGCACCTTCCGACGACCACTGGCGACAACATCGATGTACTGTGGAGACCTCACGCCCCACGTGTTGAGCAATTCGGCGGTACGTCCACCCGGCCTCCCGCATGCCCACTATACGCCCTCGCTCAAAGTCCGTCAACTGCACATACGGTTCACGTCCACGCTGTCGCGGCATGCTACCAGTGTTAAAGACTGCGATGGAGCTCCGTATGCCACGGCAAACTGGCTGACACTGACGGCGGCGGTGCACAAATGCTGCGCAGCTAGCGCCATTCGACGGCCAACACCGCGGTTCCTGGTGTGTCCGCTGTGCCGTGCGTGTGATCATTGCTTGTACAGCCCTCTCGCAGTGTCCGGAGCAAGTATGGTGGGTCTGACACACCGGTGTCAATGTGTTCTTTTTTCCATTTCCAGGAGTGTATATAGCTTCACTTCAGTCTTAGTCTGAGAACTGGACAACAGAGGATAAATGCGTTTACTCTGCGAACAAATAATTCACTTTTTTGGAAAGCATTGCTGATAGTGAAGTTATCACCATACTGCCACAGTACGACGAGATGTACGACGATGAGGTTATAAGGAGAGATGTAAAGCGTGTACAACAAGCAGGTGGCACTAACGTATGGGCTGTCATGTTTGTGAGTATAAACTAACGTTAGCGTCTCAAGCAGCATTACTTCATCTTCATGTAAGATGATGAAACTGCAAAAGTTTATACAATAAAGATCCTAGCTTGACAGTACGAAGATAAAAAGACTGTTTCTAATAAAGTAAATTTGGTCACATTAACTAGAAAATATCTTTTTGAACGTGGCTTGTGGGAACAGCAATTGCAAATGCAAGCACATGTAAAAAGCAAGGAAAACAGGACAATATTCTGTTTCTGATCGGTACGGTGAAATTTTGTAATTGTGATTTGATTTTCATATAAACGGAATGTCGAGTCGTTTTGCAAATAAGTTAAAACGTTCTTTCAGGATAGATTCGAACCAGCGATCTATGGGCATTATCTTGTAAAATTCGACGGTGTGCCAGTCTCAGAACTGAGCTATCCAGTAGTTGACGTGCGGTTGGATACAACGACAGTTTTCACTAGGAATTCAATTTCGTTGAGTGACGCTATCCTTCGTAGTAACAGTGGGAGAGAGTACCTCGGAAATAAGTTAATGTTAACTTGACAGTGCAACACGTTTTTAATTAAGTTAGTGAATTTGTGCGTCGACGTGGAGGCAACTTGCCGGTACAGAGCAATCACATTTTGCGTATCTTCTCATTCTCGGAAACACTAAAAACAACTTTTCAGGGGGTTTTATGGATGTAATCGTACAGTACGGTACTACACACCGTTTGTAACCCGTCTTCCGAAATGTAAATTCCAAACAAAACATCACTGTTAATTAGGATTATAACAGTATGAGCAGCGAGCTAGACAATGACGTCACGGACATCACATGACTCGAATGCATAGTTTTAGCGGGATTTCAAATTATACACAGAAAAACAAAACTTTGGCACTTTGTTTGCGTGTGTCGCGAGAGGTGTATCGTGTGTGGCAAGAAAGGCTATGAAAAACTGTAGCGCAGAAACAAAGTGCGAAAGTTTTGTTTTCCTGGGTATAAAAGCAGCTACATACCATCCAACGAACGTGAGTACACGAATAGCTAAGTAACAGCTCAGTACACACCAAATACCTGGTTTCCACAACCCCAAGTATATATGGCTGACATACGAAGTTCACCTTTTACTATTTTGCTTACTAACAGCCGCTCACATGGTTGCAGATGACATGATGTTCGCTAAGTAAAAATCGGCAACAGAAAAAAAGCACACTGAAAATATCTCACAAACAGCGACAATAATTGCTTAAAACATACTGTGACATACAATAAATAAGGTAGTATGAAAGAATGCATTGTAAACTATATTTCAAAAAACGAATAGTAAAAAATGTAATAATTTGCTACTGTGTGTGTATAACCATGGTATTTTCTGCATGTTTTAGATCAAAAAACCCCAGTGATGATGATGATATTTATCGCCGAAACTAGTTTGGGATAATAAAGAAATAAACGAATAACAAGGTGTTTTGTAGCAAGGCTGACCCAATTTCTGATATTACTGTTTTTCTATACAAACACCGACCAAATGGAAGAGTTCCAAGATAAAATCATTGTCATCCTGGTGTTCTTGAAACCGTCTGACACGTTGTACTTTCCTGCTGGCTGCACGGTATTAGCCGAGCGGTCTTGGGCGCTGCAGATATGGACTGTGCGGCTGGTCCCGGCTGAGGTTCGAGTCCTCCCTCGGGTGTGGGTTTATGTGTTCGTCCTTAGGATAATTTAGGCTACGTAGTGTGTAAGCTTAGGGACTGATGACCTTAGCAGTTAATTCCCATAATATTTCACACACATTTGAATATTTTTTCCTCCTGGTAGATGCCATCGTGTCGAGGAAAAACAGAGAACATGTAGGGGTGTGCATGGTCCCCAAGGATACATGCATACTCGTGCTGATCCAATTGCCTTTAAGAATGACGAAAACACCATAACGTTCTCTCCTCCGGCCTAGACCCTCCCGACGATTCTTGCAGGGCATTTGATTTCAGACTTTCGCGCCGTATACGCCAACGTCCATCTACCGATGGAGCATAAAGGGTGATTCATCTTAAAAGGCCACCTGTCGCCACTCAGTGGATGTTCAGTTGCAAGTTCCAGTCTTCGTCGTTGATGAACAGCAGTCGACGTGGGTCAATGAATCTGTCCCCTGCCGTAGAGGCCATACGCAACAATTTCGCTGAACGGTTGTTGAGGAGACACTGTTGAGAGCCCCTTGGTTTATCTTGGAGGTTAGTTGCTCAACGGTTGCACTCCTATTCGCCCGCACTGATTTCCGCAGCCATCGTTCACCTCTGTCATGTATGGCTCGTGGCGCACCGCAGTTGCCTTGGAGCCAGTTTGGATAGCGCCATTTTGCAGTGTTTGGTATACTTTAAGCACCGCGGCACGCGAACAGTTTACAAACTTAGCCGTTCCGGAAATGCTTCCACCCTTGCCCTGAAAGCCAATGATTGTGCCCTTTTGGATGTCAGGTAAATCGCTTCGTTTCCGCATTACAATAAAAACTGCACTGTTTTCCGCGTCCCCTCGACACATTTTGTATATCCACCACCGCTAGTGCTGCCGCCTGACGTCTGTGAGTGGATATTGCCTGTTAACGTCTAACACAGGCGGTGGTTCCATCAATATGACTGGACCATGTATTTATTACAAACACGCAAACGTGTCCTACTATAATAAATTAATTCGATATGCTTAGCCGTAAGATCTAAATGTGTCAAGTATCTTCATCATCCTGTTCGAGCTCCAATTTTAAAAAACAATTTCATTTCCTGATTTTTATCTGTCTTCTTTGCTCCTGCATGATATAAGTACGCCATTTTCTTGCTCGTTGTAAATTTACACTGATAATTGTAGTATCTGACTTAATATATGTTTTATTTATCACAAATGATGCCACTATCCTTTACTGATAATATGTAAAGTTTCTTTTAAGGTTTCATCTTTCAGTCAAGTTGGAAAGCGATTGGTATGGTGACGTGTCGTTTTGTGAACTAAGCGCGCTATCATGTGCAGATTTGCCCTTTATAAAAATCGAACCTTGCAGTCGAGATTTCTTGTCACGAAGTCCGGTCAATGTTTTTAGTGTAACGCAAATTATTCTGGCACGTTATGCTTCATATTGCCACGGTCTGCAATCACCAAACTTATCTGCCGCCCAGCAACAACTCTGAACCTGACAACTACGAAATCAAGTAACGGAAGAATTTAGCTCGACCAGCAGTTGGGTATGCTTCCATGTTCTGTTCCTGTTGTGGTCACTGTGTTTATCCCATTTCCGAACAATCAGCTTTCGCAAGAATGGAAGAATGCAACACTAGCATTTCAAGTCAGTTATCTATTTTTTACAAATTGTTTGGATTGAATATCATATTTTGAGACTGAAATAAAGTATAATTAAGACCAAACGCGTTTCGATTTATTCTAAAGCATCTTCGGTGGTCACTAAATTAAACTAAACTCCGTGCGAACAGGCCTTGGAAGGCCCAACGAACCGACCGGCCGCCGTGCCATCCTCAGTCCACAGGCATCACTGGATGATGATATGGAGGGACATGTGGTCAGCACACCGCTCTCCCGGCCGTATGTCAATTTACGAGACCGGAGCCGCTGCTTCTCAATCAAGTAGCTCCTCTGTTTGCCTCACTAGGGCTGAGTGCACCCCGCTTGCCAACAGCGCTCGGCATACCGGATGTCGGTGGTCACTATAACCATACCTTCTTTTTTTTTGCTGTATTCGTTTGCTGAGATCATGAATAGTTCTCATGCTGTAACTTACTACTATAAACAATATTCATTATTATGGTTACTCGCGAGTTTTTGCTTCTCACGTCTTTTTTTCACGTTCTTCTGCACATATGTGATAGACTTCAGCACACAGCACTTTCACTGACACTAAATACACTCATGTTTTTGTGTTGTAAAGAATCACTGCTATCTTACCAATTTTTGCACATTCGTCTTTTGTTTAGTCTTGGTGCTAGTGAAGTAGTGCGAGCGTCTGCTATTCACCTCTCTCTCTCTCTCTCTCTCTCTCTTTATCTGTGTGTGTGTGTCTGTGTGTGTGTCTGCGTGTGTGTGTGTGTGTGTATGTATGTGTGTGTGTGCTTATATTTTTCGACTGGTGTGTGTTTCTAATTTTCAAATGGCGTGTGTGTGTGTGTGTTCTCTTTTTTATTGTATGGGATACCTACATTACACCACCCGTACACCCCGTTAAGGTTAATTTGAAATAGAACTTTAAAACTGCTACTCTCTATGAATAATCCAGTGCTTCTTTGAAGAGCCTATACAAAAGCAAAGGCTTTCAAACGAAAAGAGGCCTTTCTGAGGACGAGGTGCTTTTGATCCTTCTTGAAGCCCGTTTTATCACTGCCGGAGGCGCTTCCTGTCGATTAGTTCGCTGATCGCCCTCCCGTAAGATAATTTTCACACCTCAGTGTTCCTTCTTTAGCCCTTGATTTTTTGCTAGCAAAGGTATTTTTACTGTCGGTGTGAGTTGCCCTAAAAATATCACTCGTCTTAATAGAGAGTGTGGCCTACCATCACTGTAACATGCAAAGCAGATGACGAAAAAACAAGATGATTTGAACACGTAATCAGTTTCAGCAATATTTTACATTTGCGAGGAGGCGGGGCTAGCAGTGTATTTAACATTAAATTCTTCTAGAATCTTCATATGGAAATGATGCTCCAAGCCCCCCCTTTTCTAACTCCGACTTTGCTGTTGCACATGGATTAAGAAGAAACGCGAACTGACTGTAATCGACCCTGCAAGTGGAGTAGAAAAGAGTTTGGCACCTGCAATAATTTAATTTGATAAAGGAAAGTTTCATTAACGTAGTGAGAAATGGAAGGGTAGCTTTACCGATCCATAGAATGAAAGTTCTGTACAAAATAACAATTTCATTTATTATGACTAAACTCAAAATAATAAAACACATGAAACATTTGCAATACATCAAATTGGCTCAAATTGGATACTCAAATAAATGCTGTGATTGTGAAGTTGTCCCTAAACTAGATTGTGACATTTATGACGAAGTGGTATGTGGAGCCAGTTCCTTGCAACTCAAATCTTAAGAGAAACACACAGCCAACCCAACATTAATTGCTGCTACAGTAGTGAGAACTCAGACAGTGAACACCCAAGACAGAACAAAGTTAGAAAAAGACGAACAGGCGCGCTCTGCTGAGCTCTGATTATCATCTAGGAAAATTCCTAATCTGCCGGTCCTGCGGACATACATTACCAAACTGTCTTCTTAACTTCAAGAACACGATCTGGCGTACCGGAAGCGATGGCTGGTTGCTTCGACATCCCGTCGTGGTGATGATAATGTCGCGAGTATAGCCCGAAACAAATTATCCTGTTCTGGTTGTTCCAGACGAAAGACTTCCTGTCAATACAAATGCGCCTCTGGGGGAGACGAAGAAGGCTCGCCACACAATCACTGATGGTACAGTGATTGATTTTAACAAGTGAAGTTACACAGTAGCTCCAATACAGTCAACTTTAGCCAAAACTGCTCAAAATAGACAACATAGGCCGCTTGTACGCAGAACGCTCAATTGCCACCTGTACTCGGAAAGTTACGTTGAAGTCGAAACTTCAGCAACTTCGTCAAACAGTTACAATTAAATAAAAGTATATTAGACGGGCAACGGAAGGCAGGTTGTCCAGAGCAGCGAGAGCTCAGTCTTGTAACCTACTCCGACCGAAAGGCGAGAGCCGGCCCTCTCAAGAGCACCCGTACAAGCCGAACGCAGAACATTCCCGCCCCACGACAGTGGCCGTGGTTAAACGCTCCAATCAGCAACTCGAAAACCGGCGGATAATTCCACTCTATTGCCAAAGCACTACTAGTCCACCAATGGAGATTCTTGGCGCCAATTTCTGCGCCGATTTTGCTACGTCACGGAGCTATGCCCTGAGCAAGCTAATCACAGTTACGATTTTGCAGAAAACGCGGGAATTTGCCCTCCAAGACTGCCTGGGAACACAAGTCACTCCCACGCCTCGCTAATAGCCACCCAGAAAGTGTTTTCACTAAGTTTCTGCGAAGTAACGGAATCTCTAGCCCAGCCGCCCCTTCTGGCCCCTTTCGGCGTGTCGCTCCCGCTCTTATGACAATGTCGGCATCTGGAAAGCATCCACTCGACTCCCTCACACCATTCGGCTTAACCCTTTCAAGCTCAGCAGAACTCGCCTGGTACCGTACCACCCGGGTGACGAGAGACGATGCGTGGGAAGTCCGCGTGTGAAGGAATAGCAACTTTTCACCGCATGCAATTAGAGAGGAAAATCGAATTACTCAGACTAAGATAGAAATATGAGAGGGGGCTCTTGCCACCTCTCACATTTTCAGCAATATTTTACATTTTCACATATCTAGCCATATGAGATGTATTACCTTCAGAGGTCTTGCTCTGGAGATGAAGTTAGATACCACAGTCCAGTTCACTGGAAGATTTCTGAGGAGTTTCAGTTTTGTAGCAAATAAGAGCGTGAAGAAATCTCTTAAAATATGAACAAGAACTGTCTCACAATAATCTACGCAAGACTTGTTGAATGCCGCTAAAAACGGCCTCGTTCCATTAAACAATCGCTATAATGACAGATAAAAACTTTCTGATATTAATAAAGTAACAAAATATTTGTCTCATTACGAACTATCAGTTGACAATGCTCTTAATACACTGATGATCCAGGACACTGTGACTGCTTGTTTAATAGCGAGTTGGTCCATCCTAAGAATGCAATACATCAGCGATAAATCTTGGCATTGGTTCGATAAATCATTAGTATGTTTGTAGAGGTATGAGTAGGGTAGCATAGCAAGTTCTGGCCAGATAATGCAAGGTCAGCATCTGGTGTCAGATTAGAGCTGATGTAGTTGCATGATAACTCTTGAGTTATCTCCGAGGTCATCTCCTCTCCTCCCTCCCCCTCTCCTCCCTCCTCCTCTCCTCCCCTTCCCTTCAGTCCCTCTCTCGCACTTTGCTATCAGTCAGCCGCACATCTGTATCAGTGTTCTCTCAGCCAGCCGCAATTGAGGCCCTATTGCTCTCGGGCAATTTGCTCTTGACCAACAGGGATCATGTTCCCCTCCTCACTCGTTGTTATAAAAATCCCATTGCCCCTCATTTTAGGCCTGTACATCATAATCAGAAGATCGCCATGAAGCACCATTAACAGGGACCAGCCACTGCCTCTGATCAGAAAAAAAAATCAGAGGAAGACTGTCATGTCTGAAAGTAAGTAATTTGTCCATCACATGTCTCACCAGTCACTTTGGTAAATTTTATTCGAAGCTCCATACCATTCCCCACGGAATACTGGCATGAGTGTATAACATACTCTACAAATAATTAAGAAACAACATTTGCTTATAAAATATACTCAGAAAATTAGTAATATGTAGTTGTTGAAGATGAGTTTTACTTTAAATACTGTTCTGCAAGCCCTGAAAACAGCAACATAAAACTAACTTCCGTTTATTTTCTACCTCTATGACAATTGTCAAATGTCACAATAATCTTTCCAAGTGTAAAATGTCTGAAACATTATATCTGCGACGTAATAAATTGCAATGTTTGTCGAGTATTGTAATGTTAATTTCCACACATACACACACACAGAGTTGTCAAATTAGTGCCTAAAAAACTAAAGTAAGTACTACATTGCTTTTTTCATGCCTGATAATATTTGAGATTTTACGAGTTGGGCTTAAGGAGACGACGTTGTAAAACTAAGCTGACCAGGCTTATAACTGCAGAAAATACTAGTTAGCTAAAATACTACGCTAAGCAGGAAAGCATGCAAGCAGACTGATAATCAAACTGTAATAAATTATGCGTACTCTTGATGCAAATCACAATACACAGTCAAATTAAATATTCTCACATTTAAATTGTTCTGAAGCACCATTTTGGAGGGAAAAGGATACGTATCACGCTATACCAGAAAAATATAATGCTGATACTGAGTGACAGTTATTGCTATTATCACAAGAGACACAGACCTACTGGAAGTTATGTACAATAACAACTACTGACGAAGTTTGCAGGCACAATTACGGTACCAATGCTCTCTAACAGCTTTGTAGACTGTATTTGCTATAATCAATTATTAAATATCACCATCATCTAATAAAAAGACGTGATAGATACAACATAGGTAAAACACAAACAAACACTATATTAGGAAGGAAGGTGAAAAGGCGCCTAAAAGCCACGTCCAGGCCGGCCAGTACATTGTCCCTCATCATTAATCCACCTGGCGGATTCCATCCGGGACTGGCGCACCTTCCCGAATCCAGAGGCTGCGTGCTAACGCGCACGGCTGTTCGGGTGTGTCAACAGCTACTTAATGGTCGGTGATTCGAAATATTTCGTTAATTAATCAGACTGAAATCCATGTGGTCCCGTTGTGCATAGCGATTGTTGGATATAGACAATGGAGAAAAGAACAGCAATCGATCGCGAAATCCATCGTTTTATTACAAGAGGCCTAGGCTTCAGATATTACATAGTTATGAGTTCATGTTAGACTCCTGTAAACTCTACACCAATATTGTTTCCTACGTGGTACTTTAGACTAACATCACCTGCTGTTACATGCATTGAAGATGATCATGTATTAGCTGAAATCTAGGTCTGCTGCAATAAAACGGTGGATTTCGCGATTGACTGCTCTTCTTGCCTTCATTGTCTGGTTCGTTAATTGTTCAGATAATTATTTTTTCATTCAGCTCTTCGAGCCACGGTATCATTTTCTCAACAATGACCACTTAATACAGCATATAAAGCAGCACCAAATGACTCCAAGGAAGTACAACTATGAATTTCTCAGTTTGCTGGAAAGTGTCATAACGAGGGAGGTGGCGGTTCTAGCGAGGTCGGTACTTACGAATTGCGGAATGATTACTGAAATGACTTAGTCAATATAGAAAATAAACCATACCTTTCCTTGTTGGTATGGCTACTGTAGTGGTCGCCACTAGTGAGTGGTGGCTCGCTAAATTGATGAAAATACGTAACTTCGTTTTTAAGATGGCTTGTTGAAAATTTGCAAGGATTTATGACAGTTTCAACATGGTACAATGAATAAAATGATCTTATGTATTTCCGGAAATATGTATGCCTCTTCCATTCGAAAAGTTGAACAAATAAAAAAAGCAAGTACTGTAGGTATAAAATCAACTTACTTTTGACTTCAGTCTGTTACTTTCTACTTACACTTGTTAAGAAATACGAACGTTAACGAAATTAGAGTGTCATTTCTTAACTTACAATCTTACTTCGACTTTCCCCTGATTCCACCTTGGTTAGTTAAACTTTCGCTAAATCGAACTCTCAGTAATCTGAACTTCTTGTTAGATTCCTTGGACGTGGAATTTACGAAAGTATGTACTGAATCATGCAGCAAGTCTAGATGCTTTTTCCACTACTGAGCGATTTTAACTGGCTTTCAATGTGGCAAGAACTTATGTCGATAAGTTATTTTGGTGTTTGTGGCATGAATGGAAGGACGAAGCCACGCTACACTTTTCCTTAGTGTAATAATTTCGACTGTCTGAATTCAGTATTTTGGCTTTCTCTCTGTAATCGTCCGTTTCAGTATCATAATGAACGACTGAAAAGATGATTTCGATCCGGTTACTGATTTTACGCACGACCCAGACTTCTTAGCGTTTATCGTCAGACCCACTGGCAAAATTCTGGATGTTGTTGAATGCTTTCTGTGTTGCTCCTCTTGGCTTCGTTCAGCTTTGTATGTCAACAAGGCTTTGATTTCGTTTAAACCTTTGACAATGGCTCTCTTTGCTTTCGTAGCTATCTTCTAATGCCGCAGTTGAACCATGGCTGGTGTTCCCCATCCGCCGTCGGCACATACTGATGTACGATGTACCGTACAATGCTTCCTAATTTTGTCCGTTTCTTATATGAATGCGTGGCGTCTTCTTTGTACATGCCCGAAAAAACGGACACCACGCATTCATATAATTGATTCGCTTCGATGGGCCATGAATCCTCCAGCTTCAGTGCGGATGTACAGTTACGTCCGAACTCCTGCGTGAATCTCAAAGTAGCGAGAGTGGAGGACAGAGAAAGGGACCGTGGATCGGTGGCGCTAGGTGTGAATGTGTGTCGGCCGAGAGACGTGCTGATATAGTCCGCACAAGGGCGATGAGCACTGTGTCTTGGTGGCAGAGTGGTTGACGCATCAGCCTAGTAAGCTGGAGATTCCAGGGTCGAACCCTGGTCTGCCATACATTTTCACTCGTCGTCGCTGATTCCGCATAAAGCCCCGATGCAGCTGACATCAATAATCCCTTCCCTTTGCTTTCCTTCCTAAACCCCCCCTCCCCCCACCTTCCATTTACATAAAAATTATCCATTTGTGCTCCACATCTTCGTTTACAGAGCGCAATATTTGATTTTGACTGTTCAGATACTCTGCATTTTTTTTCCTGTCACTCTCGTTAGTTGCGAATGTATACTACTGGTAAAAATCTAGTGGAATGGCTCCACATTTCTGTGACGGCTTCCTTAAATCCGACCTGGTGGAGATCCCAAATACTCGAGCCTTACCCAAGAATGGCTCGCACATGTGCTACATATGGAGCTCTCTACACGGTGTCCCAGCAATGATGCAACAGACTTAGAGGGCCTGTAGAAGTACCCTTGAGGAACAAATCGAGGATAGAAACCCATCTCCAGGAACGTTATCCAACGACACTCAGAGTTGTAGGCGCTATTGCCTGCCACTACACCATACCTTCAGCAGTTTTTCGTTATATAGGAGAAAAACAAACTACACATGGAAACCCGTGTCCAAAACCGTCATCCATCAAAACAACACAGCATCACATTCATCGGGGACAAGACTTTTCTACGCTGCAGCTAGCTCCATCTTCTCCATTGGCGATCGCGTCAATCAGTTGCGATCACAGAATAACAAACAGCACTGTGAGGCGTTCTGCCTATGTTCTGGAGCGTATAAAGTCACGTTTGCTGCTGAAGAGGTAGCATAGTGGCAGGCGTCGAAGCCTGTAACTTCGTAACTTCGACGTTCTGTAGCGTCGTCTGATGTCGCCTTCAGACATGAGTTCCTATCATCGATCTGTTGTTCAAGACGCTCTCTACAACCCCTCGAAATTTGTCGCAACATTTCTGGGACATCTTGTGCAAGTTGAATCCGGTTTATTGGGAGAATTTTAGAAAAATGTACCTACTTTCCTAGAAGTCAACCATTCGCCATCCGTATAGTCGACCATATATGTTCATTTCATTTCATATCGCTTTGCAACATTAAACCTAGATATTTAATTGGCGTGGCTGTATCAGGTAGCACTCCCCTGGTAGAATTTTACTCAGAGCATAATTTAGTCATCGCTAACACTTGGTTTAAGGCTCATGAAAGAAAGCTGTACACATGGAAGAGACCTGAAGACGCCGCAAGATTTCGACTGATTATATAGTGGTTAATGGTAAGACAGATGTTTCGGTACCAGATTTTAAATTATAAGACAGGGGCAAATGTGGACTGTGGCCACAATTTATTAATTATGAACTGTGGATGAAAACTAAGGAAATTTCAAAAAGGTTGGGAATTAAGGAGATGGGACGTGGATATGTTGAAAGAACCAGAGATTGTTCATAGTTTCTAAGGGAACATTAGGGAACGACAGACCAGAATTGTGAATGAAAACTAAACAAATTTCAAAAAATTATGGAATTAAGGAGATGGGACCTGGATATGTTGAAAGAACCAGAGGTTGTTGAGAGTTTCTGAGGGACCATTACGGAACGACTGACTACAACAAGAGAAAGGTATACTGTAGAAGACGAATGGGCAGCTTTGGGAGATAAAATAGAGAAGCCCATAGAGGATGAAATAGCTAAAAAGACAAGGCCTAGTAGAAATCCTTGATAACACAGGAGATTTAATCGATGAAAGGAGAAAATATAAAAATGCAGCAAATGAAACAGGCAAACGGAGATACAAAAGTCTAACAAATGACACTGACAGGAAGCAGGAGTAGCTACGTGGCAAATGTTAGGATAAGCATATTTCACTAGGGGGAATATATATATACAGCCTACAAGAAAATTAAAGAGGTCTTTCGAGAAAAGAAAAGCAGCTGTATGAACATCAAGAGCTCAGGTGGAAAACCAGTCATAAGCAGAGGAGAGAAAGCTGAAAGGCGGAGAATGTATACAGAGGATCTATACAAGTGAGATGAACTTGAAGGCAATATTGAAGAAATGGAAGGAAAGGTAGATGAAGATCAGATGGGAGATATGATATTACGAGAAGAATTTGACAGAGCAGTGAAAGACCTGTGTCGAAACAGTATTCTGGGAGTAGGTGACATTCCGTCAGAATTACTGGTAGCCTTAGGGGCCAGCCATGACAAAACTTTACCATCTGATGAGCAAGACGTGTGAGACAAGCGAAATGCCCTCAGACTTGGAAGATAATATAATAATTCCAGTTCCAAAGAAAGCAGGTTCTGACAGGTGCGAAAATTATCGAACTCTCTCTTTAATAAGTCTAAATACTAACACGAATTCTTTACAGAAAAATGGAAAACCTATTAGAAGTCGATCTCAGGGAAGATCAGTTTGGATTCGGGAGAGATTTAGGAATACGCGAAACAATACTGACCCCAAGACATAGCTAGACGATAGGTTAAGGAAAGGGAAACCTACATTTATAGCGTTTGTAGACTGAGAGAAAGGTTTTGACAATACTGACTGGAATACACTGTTTGAAATTCTGAACTTAGAAGGGGTAAAATATAGGAAATGAAAAGCTATTTATAAACATCACAGAAACCAGACGGCAGTTACAAGAGTCGAGGGATATGAAAGGGAACCAGTGGTTGAGAAGGAAGTGAGAGCTGTAGCTTGTCTTCGATGTTATTCACTCTGTATATTGAGAAATCAGTAAAGCAAACAAAAGAAAAATTTGGCGTAGGAATTAAAGTTCAGGGAGAAGAAATAAAAACCTTTAGGTTTGCCGGTGACATTGTAATTCTGTTAGAGACAGAAAAGGACTTGTAAGAGCAGCTGAACGGAGTGGACTCAGTCTTGAAAAGAAGATATAAGATGAATATCGACAAAAGCAATACTAATGTAATCGGATTAGATTAGGACACAAAGTAGTAGATCAGTTTTGTTATTTGGGCGGCAAAATAACTGATGGCCGAAGTGGAGAGATCATAAAATGTACGTATGCAATGGAAAGAAAAGCGTTTCTGAAGAAGAGAAATTTGTTAACATCGAATATAGAATTAAGTGTTAGGAAGTCTCTTCTGAAAGTATTTTATGGAGCGTAGTCATGTACGGAAGTGAAACATGGACGATAAACGTTTTAGCCAGAAGAGAGCTGAAGCTTTTGGAATGTGATGCTACAGAAGAATGCTTCTCTGATGAGAAGGTACTGAATAAAATTTGGGGAAAGAAATTTGTGGCACAAGATTATCAGAAGAAGGGAGCGGTTGATAGTACACATTCTGAGACAACAAGAGATCACCAGTGTAGTATTGGAGGGAAGTGTGGTGGCTAAAAGTTGTAGAGGGAGACCAAGAGATGAATGCAGTGATCAGCTTCGGAAAGATGTAAGTTGCAGTAGTTATTCAGAGATGAAGAGGCTTGCATAGGATAGAGTAGCATGGAGAGCTGCTCGCTCTTCGGACTGAGGATCACAACCTCAACACGCTCATTGGACAGCTGACATCCGAGAAACGGTACAAGTAACATTTTGCTCATTGTCATGACATCAAGACTTGAATTTTGTGTGCTGTTGTAATCAATCAGATCGCTAGCGCTTCCTGATCAGTCAGGAATTTCATTCGTCAAAGTATCACATGGATCTTTCATATACATCTTCCAGACCACCTCTAGATGTTTTGTCATTTACTTTTTTAATTCATTTCGGAAATTCTTTCGGGGTGAATTAATCTGTCTCGAAAGGAACTGCCGTGCATTGCGCTATACCACTCTTACGCGCTACAATACAGAGTGAGTCAAAAAGGACTTTACAACTTTGGAATAGTATAGAAATTTATTGAGATATCTTACAGAATCGGTAGATGTGACATTTTGTACCAAACAACCTCAAGTTTGATTCACCTAATGCATCAGTACCCCATTCCGCCACCAGGAGTGCCAGTGTGGTGCACATTTAAAATGGCTTCTTTCACTGGTGCGGAGCATGGTCGCTGTGTGTTTTGGCTTCAGTAAACGAAGTCTGCAACAACTGTTAGGCGTATATTTCGCACTGAACCCGCTAAAGACCCTCCAAGCAGGCTTACAATTTCATCTTGGCAGAAGAACTTTGTGCAGACGAGTTGTTGACTGCGACATGACAGTTCACCATCCCGCGTGTTGATGATTATGGCGAACAGGTTAGGGAGAGCTTTCCCCGCAGTAAACAAAAATCAACACTACGTGCGTCTCGGGAGACTGGCATTCCACAAATGACGGTGCATTGCCGCGCGAAGTGGCCGCGCGGTTTGAGGCGCTGTGTAACGGATTGCGTGGCCCCTCCCTGGTTGGAGTCCTCCCTCAGACATGGGTATGTGTGCTGTTCTTAGCATAAGTTAGTTTAACAAGTGTTATGTCTAGGAACCGATGACCTCGTCAGTTCGATCCCTTAGGAATTCACACACATGTGAACATTTGACGGTGCACCGTCTCATTTCTTCACGGAAGTTCGGGTTTCCTCAACAATCGCTTCACAGGTCGGTGGATTGGCCGCGAAAGGCCAATTGCATGGCCACCTCGCTCCCCAGACTTGATGCAACTAGATTTCTTTCTCTGGGATTTCGTTCAAGACTCTGTGTATGTTCCTTCCCTACCAAACAATTTAACCGACCTGAAAAATCAAATCTAGGCTGGCGCTGCTCAAGTTACACAAGATTTGCTGCAACGAGTGTGGGAAGAAATTGTTTACCTGTGAGATGTTTGCTACATCACAAATGGTAGTCACGTCAAAGCAAAGCGACATTTTACACTTGTATGTGAAATTTGAGGCTGTTTACTACAAAATGACACATCTAATGATTCTGTAAGTCATCTCCATAATAGTCTATATCATTCCAAAGTTGTAAAGTTCTTTTTGACTCACTCTGTATATTGTACAACTTACTGAGCGAACATTAGTATTTTAAAGCTCTGCAGTCTTCTTCAGTACATTGTGCAGGCCGTCAACAGCGATCTCAAACGGCCAATATTACTGCGCAGTACTCAGTATCGAGCATTAAATATTAAGCTGTGATGTCCTTTTAGGCCGGTGCTCCAACTGCCAATGGCTTAGGACTGATTGGGAGTACAAAATAAACTGTTGTTTTAACTATGAAACATTACATTCGGCTGCATAATTTGTGCAACTTTGCCCGTCTGTAATGTTTAGCTGTATTGTATTATGGACAGTCGAAGACTGCTGATGAAATTGTGAAGCTTCATGCGAGAACTGATGCTAACCTCCAGGCGACGAAATTCTCGCAGAGGCTGATGAAACTTTGCATCATTTTCAGTGTCGACAAGGTTTTTTTTTGTGGGGAGTGCGCGGGTTTGCTCCACTTTCTCAAAGGAACATTTCAGGCTCCATGCAAGTAGTTTCGACCGTACAAACCTTGTACCAACTTTCTATTATTTTTACTTTCAGCTTCTTTTTGCGCCTCTTACAGTATAAGCATTGCTGTCGGCTTTATTGATTCGTCCTCAATATCAGTATCACCATGCAGTGTCCACTTCTCTAAAGCTCTGAACACACTCACTCAAAAAGGTCTATTATTTAGAAGAGGTGTCACGTGAGTAGGCACTGAACGAAATAATTGAGCTGCTACGAACTAGCTTTACAAGCGACGAGGCCAACATAGAAAATCAGTGATACACGAACACCATCATTACCCAATACAGGTCAGGTTCCAGAGTGCTTTTATTCTTGCCAAGCAGCCATGGACACATCGACGCAAAATAATAAAAGCCACGGAAATGATGCTGCACCAGAGAGGACGGCTACAAGCCCTCAGCGACCTATTTAACAGTGGTCTCTATCCAAGGGCCTGGAAGAGTTTGCTATAGGCAGCGTCTCCCTAAAATAAGAGTACAACTGCATCAACAAACGGCTACAAGGGACACGACATTCTGCATGCATGAATCCATCCACGAAAGTATTTATCCTTGTACGTAGCTCCCAATCGTCTGCTTATGTAGGCTTTGTAGAGAAGAAAGACTTCCTGTAACGACATTGGTGGTCGCATGACACCATATCTCATCTCCAGGGACCATTCATTCCGAAGACCCGACAACAGCTGTTGACTGTGGATCTGAACTACAGCTGTTACTTTATTCAATTTTATTTCGCAGTGTGACGTAGCATAGTTCTCTACTGTACTTCGGTTTATTCCATTGGAATGTATGGCTACGATTCGCTACCTAGAAAAATGTAATTTCATTTCGAAACTTTTTTAACACGTTGACTGCCCCGTGGCGGCGACTGCACACTGCAGAATCTCACTCCCTACACCCTATGATCGCCGGCGACCACGAACTCCACATTGTTTAGTACAATATCTCTTTGGACGGCTTGTTTGTAATACATTGACAGGCACCTGTGGTTTGTTGACGGAACATATACTGAGGTGACAAAAGTCGTGGGATACCTCATAATGGGTCGTCTCAGACCTCCTTTTGCCCGCCGTAGAGGGGCAACTCGACATGGCGTGGCATAAGTCGCTGGAAGTCCCCTGCAGAAATACTGAGCCATGCTGCCTCTATAGCCGTCCATAATTGCGAAAGTGTTGCCGGTGCAGGATCTTGTACACGAACTGAGCTCTCGATTATGTCCCATTAACGTTCGACGGGTTTCATGGAGAGCGATATGCGTGGCCAAATCTTTTGCTCGAATAGCCAGATTGTTCTTCAAACCAGTCACGAACAATTGTGGCCCAGTGACATGGCGCATAGTCATCCACAAAAATTCCAGCGGTATTTGGGAACGAAGTCCATGAATGTATGAAAATGGTCTCCAAGTAGCCGAACACAAAATATTTCCAGACAATTGTCGGTTCAGTTGGACCAGAGGACCCAATCCGTTCCATGTAAACACAGCCCACACCATTATGGAGCATCCGCAGCAATTGGTCTAGTGGCTAACACTGCTCCCTCTGTATGATGGGGTCCCGGGCTCAGTTCCCGGCCAGATTGAGGATTTTCTCTGCCTTAGGACTGGATGTTTGTATTGTCCTCATCATTTCATCATCATCATCATCATCATTCGCGAGTAAAAATTGGGACTTTGTGTGGGTGCTGAAGACTGCACAGTTGAGCGCCCCGCAAACCTAACGTCATCAAACATCATCAACATTATGGAACCACCACCAGTTTGCACAGTGGCTTCTTAACAACTTGGATCCACGACTTCGTGGTGTCTGCGCCACACACGAACCCTACTAGTAGATCCTACCACATGAAATGGGGGCTCACCTGACCAGGTCAGAGTTTTCCAGTCGTCTAGGGTCCAACCGATATGGCCATGAGCCTAGGAGAGGAGCTGTAGTCGATGTCGTTCTCAAAAGCACTCGCGTCGGTCGTCTGCTAGCACAGCCCATTAACTACAAATTTCGCGGCACTGTCCTAGCAGATACGTTCGTCGTACGTATCATACTGATTTCTGGGGTTGTTTCAGGCAGTGCTGCTTGTCTGTTAGCTCTTGATAAGTCTACGCAAACGCCACTGCTCTCGGTCATTAAGTGAAGGTTGTCGGCCAGTGCACTGCCCGCAGTGAGAGGTAAAACTAAAACTAACTAAACTCTTCTCGAACAGGCCATGAAAGCCCAACGGTACCGACCGGCCGCCGTGTCATCCTCAGACCATAGGCGTCACTGGATGCGGATATGGAGGGGCACGTGGTCAGCACACCTCTCTCCCGGCCGTATGTCAGTTTCCGAGACCGGAACCGCTAATCCTTAAGCAAGTATTTCCTCAGTTTCCTCACAAGGGGTGACTGCGCTCGGCAGCCGGATAGTCACCCATCCAAGTGCTACCCAAGCCCGACAACACTGAACTTCGGTGATCTGACGGGAACCGGTGTTACCACTGCGGCAAGGCCGTTGGCATGGTGAGAGGTAATGCCTGAAATGTAATATTCTCGGCACGCTCTTGACAGTCTGGATCTCGGAATACTGAATTGCCTAATGATTTCCGAAAGGGAATGTCCCATGCGTCTAGCTCTAACTACCTTTCTGCGTTCAAGTTTGACCATAACCTAGTAGGAAACCTTCTCACATGAATGACCTGAGTACAAATGACAGCTCCGCCAATGCACTGCCCTTTTGTACCTTGTGTATTCGACACTACCGCCATGTAAATATCGCTGCCCCATGAGTTAGTCAGCTCAGTGTATACCACGAAAGAATGTGGTCTATAATTGCGATCTTGTATTGGCGACCTACTATCAGTTTAGCCTTTGTCGTAGTCGTGGGTTATTACTGTTCTACTTGCTGTAGATTTTTCGCAGTACTGCTTCTGTTGATAGACTGACATCAGTTACAGGTACAATATTTTGTTCTCATGGAGGCAACGAAGATTATCACACTTTCGCGATCCAATATCAGGAAATACAGTAAACGACTTGCGTGGCAGTTACACAAGGAAAAAGATAACAGAATAGAAAAGTGCGAATAAGTTGTCAGGAGTGTTACTTGAAGATTTCTGAAGTCCTGGAAGGTCTGAAGTTTTAAAACGACTGAAGAAGATAGTCACTCTCTGTGAAACTTGCAACGAATAGCCCTGCCCGTCTTGTCATTGAGACGCACTAATTGCCATGTATCTGCATTCAACTCGCCTACTCGGTAAACTGTATACGTGATCGCTTCCTTTCTTTTCGTTTACACTTTACCTGTTGTTTACAACTAGTTTTTGTTTCTAATTCTCGCTTGTGAGATAATTAACCTGCAGTAGTCTGTGTTCTGAGGCGTGCTGAGTTCACAAAGTTGCAGGGAAGCGTGACGTATCTGCAGGCACCATAGATAAGTGTTTCAAAAACTTGACCTATAAGGGGCATGTATAAAGAAGGATGAAGTGTAGCTATTTTACGTGATTTCCAACCGTTTTTGTTAGGGTGAAATGGCCTGATCTGCCCTGGCAGTGCCGCTGCCTGCGTACAATACAGAGTGAAAAGTATTTAAACCGACAAACTCTGGGAGGTGGTAGGGGACATCAAAACAAATATTTTTCCCTAATGTCATTTTTTTCCTATGAGCAGTATTTAAACCGGTAGAGGAAGATTTCTCTGGCAGCAAATTAATTAAACCAACAAACACTTTTCCATTTTTTATGACCAAGAGACAACACATTAACACAACCCAATTTCCATTACAGTAGATTTTCAAAAATGCCTCCATTGACACGTAAACAAAGGTTACACCGTCGGATCATGTTCTGTCTGACACAGGAAAAAACCCCAGGAGTATCCTGAATTCTTCCTGCTGCTGCTGCTACTATCTGGGCAATCAGATCCTCTTCTGATGCAACAGGAGTTGCGTAAACAAGGTTGCGCATCTCTCTCCACACAAAAAAGTCCAGAGGGGACATATCTGGGGATCAAGCAGGCCATGGTACAGGATCACCTCTGCCAATCCACGTTTCTGGGAACCGTCGATCCAGGAATCGACACACGCGACGACTGAAATGTGCCGGCTCCCTGTCATGTTGGAACCACATGCGTTGTCTTGTAGGGAGCGGGACGTCTTCCAGCAATTCTGGCAACGCTCTGGGTGGATAATCCAGGTTGTGGACACGCTGTAAGTGAAATGGACGTAACAAGGACTGTTCTCGAAGGACTGTTCGTACATTCGTCTGATTCGTCCCCATGTTACGTGCAACTGCACGAGTGCTGACTGAAGGATCCCTCACCACATGCTGCAAGACACCTTCCTCAAATTGCAGCGTTCTTACCAGTGCGACGGCGTCCCTGTCCAGGTAATTTGCTAAATGACCCGGTCTCACGCAGACATTGGTACACAGCAGCAAAGGTCGTTTGATGCGGGATACGGCGTTTAGGATATTGTTGCGATAAACCCGCTATGCAGCTCGTCCGTTGTGGCGCGCTACGTAGTACGCACCAACCTTATCAGTGTACTCACTCCAGGTGTATCGCTCCATGAGTAAACACAGACAATGCACTACAACACTGGTGGACAGCAGTTGCCTACAACTGAAGAGCGTAATACGGCCTCTAACAACTGAAGATCGTAATACGGCCTCCACCGATTTAAATAATCCTCATGAGAGAAAATGACATTAGCGAAAAATATTTGTTTAAATGTCCCCTACAACCTCCCCGAGTTGGTCGGTTTAAATACTTTTCACCCTGTATATGTCAGGTGTGAAGCTCTTTTCTTCTAGTGGCAATCAATGTGTCATGGAAAAAATAACCCTATTTGATGTCCTTGCTCCGAATCTGATAAAATAAACATTTTGTCGTAATTTAAATTTTTCTTTCATTTAATAGACTGAATTCAAATTCGTCAAATTTAAGGAATGGAGTAATGAGCCACTCGGATTAAGATTTCGTCTCAGGATTCAAAAATTATCCTGTGCTAGGACAGGTACGTCGACTGATTTTTATTTCGTCCCATCTGCCTTCATTATGTGCAGACGATATAACGTAATATACACTATTTGATCGGAACTATCCACACATCAAACAGTGCACATTTATATGCGGTGTGTCCACCCTTCGCCTTGTTGACGGCTTAACTCTTCTAAAAACACTTTCGGTGAGGTTCAGAAATGGTTCAAATGGCACTGAGCACTATGGGACTTAACTTCTGAGGTCATCAGTCCCCTAGAACTTAGAACTACTTAAATCTAACTAACCTAAGGACATCACACACATCCATTCCAGAGGCAGGATTCGAACCTGCGACCGTAGCAGTTGCGCGGTTCCAGACTGTAGCGCCTAGAACCACTCGGCCACGCCGGCCGGCTTCGATGAAGTGTCTGAATGTCTGGAGGAATGGCAGCTAATTCTTTCTCAAGAACCGAAACCAGAGAAGGTAGTGAGTTGGAGGCTTGGGTCTGGAGCAAAGGCGACATTGTAACTCATTCCAAAGGTCTGCCATTGGATTCAGGTCGGGACTGTAGGCAGGCCAGCCAATTTCAGGAATGTTATTGTTCGCAAACAATTGTCTCACAGATGCTGCTATACGAAAGGGTGCATTGTCATGCTGATACAAACATCGTATCTGTACTGTTCCTGTGCTGTATGTGTTATATCCTTCCGCATTTAGCGTTTCTTTAAGTACAATAAGGGGACACACAAACACGAAAAACGCCCTCAATAACTTAACACCACCTCCTCCGTACTTCACTGTCGCCACTATATTCTCCAGCCATTAGCAATCTTAAACCAAAACCCTTCCATCCACATCTACATCAAACTCCGCAAGCCATGTAACGGTGTGTGGCGGAGGGTACTTCCGGTATCACTAACTGATTAGTCGTTCCCTGCTCCATTCGCGAAAGGAGCCTGGGAAGGGTGCTTGTCGGTAAGCCTCTGTATTTGCTCTCTCGAATTTTTTGTAGTGGTCGTTTCGCGAGATGTACGTGGGAAGAAGTAATGTATTTTCTGACACTTCCCGGAAAGTGGTCTCTCGGAATTTCAATAGTAGACCTTTCCGTGATGCGCAGTGCATCCCTAGTAACTCGTGTCACTGTAGTTCGCTGATAATCTCCGTAACGCTCACGCGCCGACTAAACAAACCCCTGATGGAACACACCGCCCTTCGTTTGATATTCTGTATCTCTCCTGTCATTTGTACCTGGTGTCTATCCCAGACTGTTGAGCAATACTCAAAATTCTGTCGAACTAGTGCCTTGTAAGCCACTTCCTTCCAGAATGAGATTTCCTTAACATGCTTCCTATGAATCTGTCTGGAATCTGCTTTTCCTACTATTTGTTTTTGTGGTCCTTCCACTTAATATCGCTCTAGATGGTTACTCCTAGATATTTTACGGTAGATACTGTTTCCAGCAGTTTGTCGTCAACAGTGTAGTTGTATAGTACTGGATTTCTTTTCTTGCGTAAGCGCAGTGTGTTACTTTTGTTTACGTTCAGCATCAACTGCCAGATGCAGCACCATTCGCCAGTCCCTGCAGTTCATTCTGCAAATGAGTACCGCCTTCTGGGGTTGCGACTTTTTTTATAGACAACCGCATCATATGCCAACTGCCTTCCGGCGCTTTGTACTAGATTATTTATATATACTGTAAACAGTAACGCTTCTATCATACTTCCTTGTCATACTCCGGAAATTATCTTTACGTCTGTCGATTTTGTTCCCTTAAGAGCAACGTGTTGCTCTCTATCTGCAAGGAAGTCTTACATCCAGTCCCAAATCTTTTCCGATACTCGGTAAGCTCACATTTTTTTCACTAAACGGCAATGCGGGACTGTGTCAAGTGCCTTCTTGAAGTCAAGGAACACAGCCTCAACCTGAGCGCTGTTGTCCACTGCGCTATGGATCTCATGGAGGAACAGAGCGAGCTGTGTTTCGCAGAACATCTGTTTGCGGAATGCACATTCGTTTTTATAGGGGAAATTTTCGTTCTCCAAAAACGTCATAATCCTTGAGCCTAAAACATCCTCCATAATACAATAGATTTACGTCAGCGATATAGGTCTAAAATTGTGTTCATCTGTCCAACGGCCCTTCTTGAAAACGGGGTTACGAGCGCTTTTTTTCAGTCGCTGGGTGCCCTTCGTTGCTCTAGCGACCTACGATTAACTGCTGCTAGACGGAATCTTATAGGTATGTCATCTGTTCCTGATGCCTCTCTACTACTAAGCGATTGTAGTTGCTTTTCTACTCCACGATCGTTTATCTCAAAGTCTACCATTTCGCCATTCGTACGATGACTGAAAGGAAGGATTGTGTTACGATGTTCCACAATGAAACAATTTCAGAAAACCGAATACAATATTTCGGCCTTCTCTCTGTTTGTTTCCGTTTCGGTGCCAGTAGGCTCACTGAATGAATGAATAGAGAATTTCGAAACGCCTACTAATTTTGTGTAAGACCAAAATCACTTAGGGGTTTACTCAGATGGACTGACAATATCTTACTTTCAAATCACGGAACGTTTCTCTTATTGCTCTCGGGACTTACGCTCATTTTCGCTTCGATTAGCTTGTTTGTCAGCAAGGTTTTGATTTCTCTTGGGTCTGTGATGAAGCTCTCTTTTTTTACGTAGCAGTTTTCTAAACTACGGTTGGTCGGGACATACTTGTCTAAGCCATCTTGAACGATTTTTTTTTTAATTTTTTCAATATGTACTCCACATATTCGTCATCAGCACTAAATATTTGATGCTGACTACTCAGACACTCTGCAGTTTCTATCATGTCGCTTTAGGTTGTCACAGGATGTAGTGTGATTCGTCAGTCCAAATCACTCGTTTCCAGTCACCCACTGTTAAGTAGCTTCGTCAAGTAGATACGTCAAGTATCGTTTATCATTGACTACAGATATATGTGACTTGTGAGTAGTTGCTCGATCATTGTATCCATTTTTTTTTAACTCCTCACACAGTCATTGTGCTACCTGGGCTGTTATTAGTATTTTGAATCTTACTTATGGTTCCTTCCGCTGATTTCATGCGACTTTACAGTCACCTTCTGCAGTACTGACGGACGCTCTCTGTTAGTACACGAGAGCTGCCTGGTCTGGTTTAGATGTAGTTGTTCCTTCGCGTTTCCGATTTAGAATAATATCACCAATCGACTTGGGCAGCTTCAGAAGGGTTGAAATGTACCAGACGGATTTGTTACTCAGGTGTCATCTACTGTCTACTTCACGTTCGAAGTCGCTGACCTCTTATGACCGACTCATTCTGCAGTTACTGCTCCTCTGCTAACAACACAATATTCCCTGTCTCCTTTTGTGCTTGCAGGTCGGTGTCTCGTGGCATCTAGTGGTCAAATCGCATTACATAGGAGTTTCCAGATATTTTTCATCGGATTGTGTAAGACGAGCCATCTCTGAACTACTCTGCATCCGAACAGCCCTCGAAAGACCTAACGGTACCGACCGACCGCAGTGTCATTCTCACACGGCAGGCGTCATTGCATGCGGATATGGAGGGGCACGTGGTCAGCACACCGCTCTCTCGGCCGTTGTCAGTTTTTGCGACCGGAGCCGCTACTTCTCAGTCAATTGGCTCGTCAATTGGCCTCAGAAGGGCTGAGCATACCCCACTTACCAAAGCGCTCAGCAGTTCCAAATGGTCACCCATCCAAGTGCTAGACAAGGCCAACAGCTCTTAACTTCGGTGCTCTGACGACGACCAGAGTTACCAATTCGGTAAGACCACTGGCAGGACCAGTCAGAGTCCGCATCTCGTGGTCGTGCGGTAGCGTTCTCGCTTCCCACGCCCGGATTCCCGGGTTCAATTCCCGGCGGGGTCAGGGATTTTCTCAGCCTCGTGATGACTGGGTGTTGTGTGACGTCCTTAGTTAGGTTTAAGTAGTTCTAAGTTCTAGGGGACTGATGACCATAGATGTTAAGTCTCATAGTGCTCAGAGCCATTTTGAAGGACCAGTCAGATTAATCTTAAAAGATTTTACCTATATGTTACATTCATCATTTGGATTTGCAACTCCTTGTGTTGACCGTGTTTGCAGTTAAAATTGTAGGATGTGAGGTCCGCCAGTTATGCAAAACACCGTTTTTTCTCAGTACCCAAACATGTTTCAGCACCACTGAGCCATCATCAGTGGGTTTCTGTTCTATTTATTCTTTACACTTGGTGTGCATGATTTTTCCGGATCACTTGTGTATTCTTTACTATAGGTAGCTTGTCATGTTTTCGAGTGGCAAGTCCTTTTATACTCCGCGTCATGGTGAGGTGTCGTGATGCACACGTAAATATAACACGTATTTTCCACGACCTTATTTGTGGAAAATATGTGTTATATGGGGTGTTCAAAAAGTCTCTCCACAGTGCCGTATGATACTTAGTCGCGCGTGCCATATGCTGCAGTGAATATACTGAAATGAAACTCAGTGCAATACAAGCAATAAATTAAACCACGCCTCGTCAGTGAAAAACGTTTCGTTAAGAATATCCCTTCCATTTTGTTGAACGAAATTTTTGAACCATTGACAATAATGCAGTCTCTTGCCATGATCAGTATTTTTCAGTTCTTGCACGACTGTCACTTTGTATGGGAAAAGTTCTAATTTTTTCCTTAATGCTTTGTGGACTGTTCCGACACAAACATCGATTTCCTGGGTGAGTTTTCTTACTGACTTTTAGAGACTCATGGATATTTTATCGGAAATATCGAGTAGTTCATCCTCAGACAAAATGCTAGGACTACCACTTCTCGGTGCATCTGTCACTGAACCCGTACTTCGAAATTTGTTAATCAAATCTCGCACAGTATAGCGATGTGGGAGTGTCGTCTCCAGGAAAACTGAATTAAATGTTTGAAGAACTGAAACTGTGTATTTGCCGCCAGCTTTGAACACTTGTTCGGCTAAAAACACACGTTTTTTCAATGGTTATCATTTTAACAGTGACCAAAACAGAACAAGGGAACTAAACTTAAATGTTCACATCAACACGTAACGACTCACACCAACGATACTACTGACGCTGGCTGAGATAAACGAAATAGAGGAACGTTGGGAGAGTCCACTTGAAGGGAAGCAACCCAGGCAGGTGTGGCTAACAATCATACGGCACTGCAGAGAGACTTTTTCAACACCCCGTATTTACGTGTGTATCACGACACCTCACCAAGATGCGGAGAATAAAAGGGCTTGCCACACGAAAACATGACAAGCTACCTGTGGTAAATAATACACAAGTGATCCAGAAAAATCAGACACACCAAGTGTAAAGAATAAATAAAACGGAAACCCACTGATCATGACATAGTGGTGCTGAAACATGTTTGGGTACAGAGAAAAAACGGTGTTTTGCATAACTGGTAGAGCTCACATCCTACAATTTCTACATGTTACAGTTTGCAACAAAAAAGTGACGAATATGATAGTAATTTTTACATACATTTACCTCCATATTTAGATCATGAAGTTATTTTAAAAACTGTTTCAATCTAGTAATTACCAGCACAGACGTACAAAAACCTATGATACATTCAATAATTAACACTTAGCTTTAGTTTTACTCTCAGGTGCAATATTATTTCATACACTTCTTTCACAGGCAACTACAATAAATACAAAACGATAGTAAAACATTTCTTACTGTTTACATATATACATTTCTGTATTGTAGATTTTTTGCATTAAATCGTTAAGGAATTTCTGGAACGTCTTTTCAGTCATGTTGTTACTTATAACCTCAGGTAGACACTTTACCAGTTGTACATGTGAATATCGAGAACTTTTTCCAACAATTCTCAGTCTATGTGGTATACTTTTCAACTGATCCTTATTTCTTATGTGATATGAATGGGTATCTGCATTTTTCCAGGTAATCTGATGTTTCTGATCAAAAATCACACCTGCAGGCTGAGTAAGCTGCCCCTACCACTGTCATTTGATGCAACTCGCAATGTTATACCATGCCTTCATAAGCCATGTGCGAGATTTTCATATTCTCTCGCTCGCTACAGGCAGACTGTTAATCGTACAGAAAAAGTGAACGGGACCTTTTTGTGGGAAATGTAATGTAGTTACATTTTGTACCTGTATTCGTTTTCACTAGAGGCCGTAATTTTCGTATTATTCAAGAAAAACGTACAAAAGTGACCTGCAAACGCACTCCGACTCCAATACTAGAGCCTCACCAGTTAGGATTTTTAGTACGCTGTTCAAGACACTCCCTCTTACCACTGTATAAATATTTGCGACTGTACGAACTGTTTGCCACATTTGACAGTGTTTAGTCTTCATTGACTGTGTAAGCGTTCGACAAAATATTTTCTAAGAGAAGACTGAATACATCGATTTCGAAAACTTTCTGCGCATGTAACAGGTACTTTAGGTAATGTATTCAACTGCTGAGCAAACTGACTTTTGGTTGGCCCTGTGTTGCGCATGTGAACACTGCGTTGAAATAAAACTTTAAACTTCATGAAATGCAAAATTTAAAATAAAGAAAATGAATCCAATTAACTGCCAGAAAACTAATTACGCACTCAATAAAACTCAGTAGCTAAAACTCAGTACCCAAACACATTATAAACGATGCGTGATATTAGTTGCAATGTTAGACTGAAAAGTGTCCACAAACACAAATTACTGCTCTACTCAGACGACAATAACTGTTTGAAATTATCGCTATTGTTCACTGAATATGTTCACTTGTTAGCACGACAGCTGACAAACCTGACTACACACTGTTTGCAAAAGATGCAAGGCGAGATCTGAGCTGAGATAAAGGTGGCTTACCTTTTGCTCAGCATCCTGTTTTTCTGTCTGCAGTACTGACGTTCTCGAAAGCAATTACAAATTAACAGATGCAGCAGCTAAAGATAAATAATCTACTCTAATTTTTTTTGTCAGGAACAATCTGTTGTTTCGTGTGGCGTAAGGTGCAATGCACACATGATAAAAATTCAAAATTTTACTATGAATCTTGGAGGTGGGTTTCACTTTAAATAAACTCGTTTTTGAGAAATAAATCTCTGGTTATTGAGATAAAGCACAACATAAGAAGACTCTAATAATTACAAAATTTTCTCATTACAAAGAAACTACAAACATAACTTTTAAAAATTCCTTCAAAATCTTCTCCATCAGTATAAAGAACAAAAAAGTGTTACATACCAGTTGTCATCCCCATAATAAATTATTCTAGATATATTCTCCTAGATTCACAGAAAACAGGTATTCTTTGAAAAACTCAACTGCACGCTACTACGCCTGAAATAAGAATGTCTCAGCGCTGCACAACTGACTGCCTAACAAGTCAATCACAGATGAAACTAAACACAAAGTGAAGGATCTTAATCACTGCTCCTGCAGTGCGCTCATTCATCTTTGTCCCAGTCCAGTAAAGGTGAATTATTTACAATAGCAGAAAATATATTAGAACCAAACAACTGTTCTTATTACACCACCAGCTTAGTTGAGCACTTACAAAATATGAAATTGATGTTTGTGTAAATTGTACCTTACCATTTTGTTAATTTTAACAGCATTAAATAAACAATCACATCGTTGTATTCGTTAGGCCTTCTGAGGGCTAAGTTTGGATCGTATTGTTAACGTAATTAGTTTTAGCGTAACTTTTACAAAAACCGTTTTTCTTTCATCTCTCTCACGGGCCTCTTTAAATTAACAATGTTAACGAAATATCTGACTATGCTGCTGGTGTAATAGCCCAATAGCAATAGAGAACAAAAAATGTCGAACATTGGGAATAGTTTGTGTAGTCGGAAATTTTTGCGCAGTGACAGGAAGGAGCACTGCGAACAACACACAAGAAATCCTGACTGGTGAGAGATGAGAGTCGGGTGGAAGTGCGTTTGAAGATCACATTTGTACGTTTTTCTTTAATAACTCGAAAACCGTGGCTCCCAGAGGAAACGTATCCCAGTACAGATTACCTACTTTAAATTTCGCACAATAAAGTCCTGTTCATTTTTTTCTGTTGGACTAACAGTCTGCGCCTAGCGAGCGAGATAATATAAATATCTCGCGCGTGGGTTATGGAGACCAGGTTTAACATTCTGGGTTGCATAAAACGACAGCGGTAGGGGCCACTGAATCACCCTGTATATCGTACACACTTATAAGCCGAAATACATCAGCATGTCAAAATGATCATGCGATATCAGTCCATATACATAACACAGAAAATAATTGTCTCAGAAGGCTGCTTATAAGGTGCTAGGCTGTCTTGCGATCAATTTCAGTGTCAATATTCGATGAAGAGACCCGCAAAGACCAACTTAAGTTAAAAATCAAGTTCTAACTGTAGGGCAGGTCTAGAAGAGGCTATTGGAGGGATGAGACAAGTGGAACTGCAATTCATTTGCCAGTATGACAGTTCGAACTCCGGACGATTCGTGGTAGCAAAACCACAATATAGTGCAGGTGCGACTCATCAATGATTCACTCATACGTGACGTGAACAATGCATTGTGGGTAATGGCATGTGCAACATTTACGTACTACCCATTAGTGCCCAGTTAGCAACGGCAGATACGGTACTGGGTACACGTAGGAGGCCATCTGGACGCGATATGTAGTGCCGCTCACCTCATTTATATTTGCTAATGACCCATTAGGGCGGCATAGTGGCAACGTGGAAAATCGATAACTTCCTGGTCTGAGATGACTGTCCTGTCAGAATACGACCACTGAGTGGCCGCGGCAAACAAATTTATCTAGTTGAAGGCAGGCGCAGATTCAGGAGTGGGAGGGCGGGGGATTTTCACGGCCAAGACACGTTCCCCTACAAACATTTTAGTACAGGCGTTAATATTTCTACATACCGTGTGTTTCACAATAAATATCGCGGTTTTAAGGCTTTGCAGCATGTATTAAATTCAACTTACAATTATAAATGAAACATCAAATGAAAGAGCAACTCAGTTTTGTTTGTATATCTGTATACATGTGCATCCATTGTTTCCTGTTTCTTCTGTCAGAAAGCGTTAGTAGCAAAGATGGCGACTCGTAAAAAGAAGTAGTTTTATGTTTTACAGTTTGCAACCCCTAACTCTGTTGTTATAGCACAACGTGCGTTCCGTGTAAAGTTCTATTATAATACTCCAAGTGGTAATAATATCCGTAGATGATAGTTTGAAGATACCGGCTGTCTTTCCAAAGAGAAGAGTACAACTCGACCAGGAATGACTGAAGAACGTGCTGAACGAGTGAGAGAGTCTTACACGAAAAATCTCAGGAAATGAGTTCGAAAGGCTAGCCGTGAATTAGCATTTCAAGTGATGTCTGCGTGGAAACCAGTAAGGACACGCTTACAACTACGTCCTTACCGTTTGCAATTGTCACGCCGGCCGCGGTGGTCTCGCGGTTCTAGGCGCGCAGTCAGGAACCGTGCGACTGCTACGGTCGCAGGTTCGAATCCTGCCTAGGGCATGGATGTGTGTGATGTCCTTAGGTTAGTTAGGTTTAAGTAGTTCTAAGTTCTAGGGGACTAATGACCACAGCAGTTGAGTCCCATAGTGCTCAGAGCCATTTGAACCATTTTTTTGCAATTGTCACAAGCTCTAAATACTAGAGTTTGCGTGCCAACTGTGCAAATGAAATGTTGCAGCATGACGCTGAAGATTTTCTACGTCATGGTGTCTACAGTGATGAATCGACATTTCAACTGACTAAAAATGTGATACACATTATGTGCGCATCGGGGTCATAACAGTCCCTACGAGATGGTGCAGATGCAAAGAGACTCTCGTGTGTTGAATTTCTTTATTTCTTTATTTTTTATTTTTTTATTTTATTTTTTTTTTATTTATTTATTTATTTATTTATTTTTTATTTTTTTTTTTTTTTTTTTTTTGTGTGTGCCACATCCAAGCTCAAAGTTTATGGGTCTTTCTTTTTCGGTAAAGCAGCTGCAACTGGTGTTTCTTATCTTAATGCGCTAGAACTATGGCTCTTTCCTCGATTGCAAGGAGCTGAACCAACTAACTTTATTTGGCAGAAAGATTGTGCGCCACCCCATTACACGGTTGGTTAAACGACGTTGTACCAGACAGCTGGATTGGCCGCAAGAGGCCGGATGACAGAGCTTGCTTCGCATGTCCTCCATGTGTATGTGCCTCCTCTACCAGCTGATCTACCCGACATGCCACACAGGTCTGAAGAAGCAGTTGTTGCAAGGATTACTCCAGACATTCTGATGAAGGTTTTGGGAAGAACTCGCCTATCGACTCTATGTGATGAACGGTGCTCGCACTGTACTCTTGTAAAAAAAAAACTGAGTTGTTTTTTCCTTTAATGTTTTATTTATAATGGTACGTTGAATGCAATAAATGGTACAAAGCTTTACAACACCGATATTCGTTTTGAAACACCCGGTATATCAATTTTGCAATTTCAAGGCGACTTGCTGAGAATAAAGTAGCACGAAAGTAAAGCTACGACTAATGTAGGACACTTCTCAGTTGTTTGTGTGTAGGCCTTCCCAAGTGGGGAGGGGGGGGGGGGGGCTGCGGACTGTTGACGACATTCATTCCTGCCAGGTAAAGATGCACATTCACAGGGTGACCGTACCTGCTGTCAACAATTAATACGCCATGGTTCGTCCGTCCACAGGGAGAACCGGCGAAGCACGGGAAGTTAAGAAAGAGAAGACAAAAAGGGAAAACCGTCCACTAAGAAAAAATAACGGAAAAACTAATTTCCCGAACGTAGGTGATAACGATTGTAACAAACAGCACTACCCATATTTACATGTTCGCCTAGCCACGTCTGCATACCTGTGTTCACAATCGTAGTACTAATTAAAATACTGATATTGGCAAGTACACACTTAGAATTTTTGGGACATTATGCTAAACTGTTGCACCAAGCACTGATGTAAACACATTATCTATACTACTATATAAAGCTGTTTAACGTGGTAACCCAAAACTTTCGAAAGGTACTGGACTGATATACTTCATACTTTTGTACGATGCACTAATGAACATTCATATGGACATGTGCTATTTACGATGCACCAATCAACATTCATACAGACGTATGTGAAATGTACAGTTTCCTTTTCTTTCTTGCAGTCAGTTCTAACTAAGATAGTAGGGCTTGTGAGCCATTAAACAAATTCAGAATGAATTTTTCACTCTGCAGTGCAGTGTGCACGGATATGAATCTTCCAGGCAGTTTAAAACTACATCGTGCGCCGAGACTCGAACGCGGGACCTCCGCCTTTGGCGAGCAAGTGCTACCGACTGAGCTTCCCAAGCACGACTCGTCTTCATAGCTTTAATTCCGGCAGTACCTCATCTCTTATCTTTCGAACTTCACAGAAGTTCTCTTGAGAAACTAGCAAGACTAGCACTCCAGAAAGCAAAGATATCGCGGAGATATGGGTTAGAACAGCCTGGGTATTGTTTCCAGAATGAAATTTTCGCTCTACAGCGGAGTCTACGCTGATATGACACTTCCTGGCAAATTAAACCTGTGCTGGATCGAGATTCGAACCACAACTATGTGCTGTTTTGATTTCTTCGTCGCCGTCGGTTTTTCAAAAAACAGGAAAGTTATATTTATAATTATAATACTAGTATGCTTCTGAACCGTCGGAAACTTCCTAATCCTAACCATTCGCAGATTGAAACTATGTGAAATAATGTCACTGAAGCTACAATACTCTCAGATCCAGCAGCTGGAAAGATCTCATTCGTACCATGTACACCAATGGACCCCATAGATTTACCCACTCATTTTAAGCGACTTAAATTCCCAATCAAGGTTTCGTTCTGTAGTAACGATAAACAAGGCTCAAGCTCAGAGAAGAGGAACGAGGAGATAAACTGAAATGGAACGGTGAAGCAGGGGCGGACAGAGAGAGGGGGGGAGGGGGAATATATATATATATATATATATATATATATATATATATATATATATATATGTGTGTGTGTGTGTGTGTGTGTGTGTGTACAGCATGCACAGCAAATATTACGGAGTAGGGAAGTACTACTAATATGAGGTTTTCACATAAATTATTAGTAGTCAGTCATATTGTCATCCAATCAACAGATTGTAACAATACACAGAAAATGTATTTTCTGTGCAGAAATACATTTTTTAAATGGAATAATGCCTACGGTCGTTAACAAACAAAGAGTATGGTAAGTCAGAACGTCAGCGGTGTTTGTTGCAGGACACTAGTGCGAGTCGTTTACGAGATATCACATTTTGAAAAGTTCCCACATCGACACTGCCTGCACTAGCACACACTAAAGAACAACTTAAGTGCATACACTATGTATGTGGATTCTGATCAGCACCGAACAATTGACCGTCACGTATTGTGGTCAAAATGATCACCGGCAGCGGTAATACACGCTTCCAGTCGGATATCAAACGTTGCTGCACACACGCTAGCATTTCAGCGGAGATGTCCGAGAAGGCTGCAGTAATAAGTCGTTACACATCATCAGGTGTAGTTAATATGTACTTTTAGACAGCGTCTTTCAGCTTTCCCCGCAGCAAAAGTCTACAGGCGTCAAATCCGGGGAAAGGGCCGGCCAAGGTATAGGTCATCTTCATCCACTCCAACGATTTGGAAACAATTCATGGGGACAAGCTGTAGTACTTCGTGCACTATGGCCTGAACAACTATCATGTTTGTACCAGAGGTTCCTCCTAATCTGCACAGGAACATCTTCTAGCATCCGTTGAAGGTGGTCTGTTAGGAGGCTGCGATACTTGTACACGTTCAGTGTTCCGTCTATGGAAAACTGGCCTATGAGCTGGTGGTTCACTATTCCACACCACACGTTTACACTTCATGGACGCTGACGTTCCACCTGATGATCCCTACGCCGACTGTCAACAGACCAATAGCGCATATTTTGGCGGTTTACCTGGCCATGATTGGTAAATGTGGCCACATCACTAAGCAAGATACCTGATACATATAGAGTGTCCTGTCTTAATGTCCCTGTACAGAAGTTAACATGATTCGCATAATCTTTTCCATGCAGCTATTGATGGAGAGAGATGTGATAAGGATGGAACCTATGTCTATGGGGAATGCATAGGACACTTGCCTGACTCATGCCACTTCCTTGTATGATTGTCCGAGAGCTAATCTTAGATCAACTACAACAGCAGCAAGAACATTAATTTCTCCCTCTTCTCTCGTCACTTGTATCCTTCTGTTACGTTGTCTGGTTGTTACACTACCACTTCCACGTAACAGGTTAAAGAGTCTCTTCCTTTACAGCTTTTACCCTCTGCAGCTCCCTCTAGTACCATGGACGTAATTCCCTGACGTCTTAACAGATGTCCTATCATCCTGTCTCTTGTCCTTATCAGTGTTCTCCACATATTCCTTTCCTCTCCAATTCTGCACAGAACCTCCTCATTCCTTACCTTAAAGCCCATCTAATTTTCAACATTGGCCTGTGGCTGCATATACTGTACAAGAACGAAATGCATTCTTCCTACACTCTCCTTATACCATGAGAATGTTGGCTTTTTCCGCATTGGTAAATCCCATCGTCAACTCACGACCTACTACTTGGACTGCCACACACTAACTGACTAACAAGTCGCAATGCACTCAAGGAACAAGCAACTACACTGTAAGCAAATAAAACAACGTCATACCTACCAACTACGCAGGCTGAATGGCACAAACAAGTGTCGGTGTGGGATCTTTTCAAAATACGGTATCTCGTAAATGACTCACCCTAGACTCCTGCAACAAACATCACTAAAAATTCTAATTTACCCTACTTTAGTTTGTTAATGTCAATAGACAGTGTTCCATTTAAAAAGTGCATGCACGCAGAAAATGCAATTTCTGTTATTACAATCTGCTGATTGGCTAACAACACGAACCCTTCACTGCCAATCCATTCCGTGAAAACCGCTCATCAATAGCATTTTCTATCACCGCAATATTTATGATGCAAGTTTTAGGTGATTCACCCCGTATATTCAGCAGTTGCGAAGCGTTGCTGGATCACTAGTTATTTTTACAGTAAAATATTTTATACATTTTGTTGTAATTAGTACTAAAATGGTAGATATTTGTCGTTAAACATGAGGATGATAGCAAGCTATAGTTGACAAGAATGGGCGAGAGGAGAGGGAGAGGAGCTGCAAAGTTACAAATTGTGACAGCCCCCTCCCTCTTCTAGAGACGAACCCTAGCTACACTTCTGGCTTAGTGAGGTTAAGTGCCCTACATACGCACCGACTGATCGATCCACCGACCAGCCGCCGGCTAACCGAATCATTTCGTGTGCAGCCTACACACTCCCCGACCAACTTCACTCAGTGATTATAGCACCGCCCTGTTCCTATTGCCTGTTGCGGATTGGTGTTCTTTTTTTCTTTATTGTCATTTCATTCACCCACGCGGAGGCAGGCTGGCAGCAGTGATGTAGCCACTCTTCAGCCTACAGTTTTGAACATAATAATGGAATGTTTCAAAATATAGAAAGGTGAACAAAATACGACTACTGAACGTGACACTGATGCAGTAGAGTTGATGTTTTGTGGTGAACAGCTTAGAGGTGACGAGTTGCAGCAGATGATGCTGATGTGGCGTTTGCTTGATGCCCAGCTCCACGTAAGGGGTAGACAAAAAGAGATTGTAGTATCACAGTGGAGAGTGAAACAAAAGATGAGAATAGGGAGGTGACATGAAGTCGTGGAGAAGGAAAATGTTTGTTGGTATGATTGTGAAAGGGGTGGTGATGGAAGGTATCGAGGATGCTGTGGGGCTGGAGGAGCTCCTCGGGGGTGGGATGGAATGTATTAGACGAAGGTGTAAACACGGGAAAACAGAAAGTGGGAGTGGTTTTGGGAATACGTGGCTGTGGCATTTAAATGAAATAGGAACGGGCTGACAGGTTGACCTAATAGAATGGGTGGATGTTTTGTAGGGCAGTGACGATGAAACAGATGCTGTCTTCAACAGTAGGAGTAGGATGTGGGGAGTCGTTTAGGTGGAATGGACTGTAAATAGGGCAGATTGTGACGGTCAGTTCAGGTTTGATAGGAGGGGCTTTGGCTGTACACTTATAGGAGTAAGTGGGATAGGACTGGTTGCAACTGCTGCAGGTGCGTGGGGACTGGAGGCTGGGAAGTGTTGATACATGCGGATGGCTTTGCAGAGGGGGTAAGAAGGAGGATTTTTGCAGTCAGAAGTTAAATGATCATTGTAGATGAGGCATTTTTGGCAACATTAGACCTGGGCTTGGGAGAGATGAAGGCTCCATTCTGAAGGAGGTAACTTGTGTTCGAAGAATCTTTGGAGAAGGTGTGAATGAGGAATTTAGGAATGAAATGGTGATGAATTGGAAGGGCTTTTCGGATTTGGAAGTCAGCATTGGAATTTAGCTCCCACTCAACTTCCCCCACTGTGATCACAGCAGTGAGAGTCCCAAGGCATCGTGGGGGCTGGGGTTGTCTGGGTTGTGCAGGGCTGCGTGGGAGTAGGGAGGCATGCAGCCCAAAGGAGATGGAAGAGACTTCTTACGTTAGATGGGTTTTAAAACCAGGATTAGAAGATTTGACAATTACAGAGTCTTTGCAGGCTATGAGCTGTGATATGGTGAGGTTTGGAAAGTACTTTTTTATTTAAAGGGAAAGTGTTTTAGGATTGAGGAATCTCACATACAATGAAGGAATGTGTTGGAGAAGGTGTGTGGGGTGAGGTGCGGGTAGACTCCATGTGCTCTGGTGTGTGGGGCTGGTGGGGCAGTAGGTGGGTATCAGAGACATTTGGGTAACTACTAGGTGGGATGAAGGGACCGTTTGAGGATGGGGTGTCAGAGGATATTGACTGTGGAATGGGATGGGATTTTGTACGACTTTTCTTAGTTTCATTATTTAGAGTTGGTGGTTTTGAAGCTGATGCAGATGTGGCAGCTGGCTGGGGTGGCCGAGCGGTTCTAGGCGCTACAGTCTGCAACCGCGCGACCGCTACGGTCTTAGGTTCGAATCCTGCCTCAGGCATGGATGTGTGTGATGTCCTTAGATTAGTTAGGTTTAAGTAGTTCTAAGTTCTAGGGGACTGATGACCTCAGAAGTCCCATAGTGCTCAGAGCCATTTTTGAGCCAGATGTGGCAGATGCAGCCGTAGCTGCAACATATGTTGTCGGTGTTTGTCTGGTAGTTGCTCCAATCGATGTGGCTGGTGCCTCTGCTTCTGGATCCACACGTAATGATGACAGTGGAACAAAGCAGCAGCACTAATTGAAGGCTCTGCTGGCTGGTTCAGTTCTGACATTGGTAACGAGGACGGCAATGGTGGCGTCAGCAGCAGTGACAGTGGAGCTGCAGTATATTTTGAAGTGATAACACATGCAAATGAGGAGTGAATTAACTCTGAGGATGCAGTGTGTGAGTGGGAAGGTGGACGGGGTCATCCGAATAGTGGGGAGAGAGGGAAATGAGGGAAGAGCAGGAGGGATACTGAGTTGGGGGTAAAGGAGTAAGAGGAAGGCGGAAGTGGAGTATAGACGCGAGTAAATGATTGTGGATGTCATAGTTGTAGGTTGAGCCATAGCTGAATGAGTGTAGCGGCGTAGCTGATGGAGGTGAAGATTGGCAGCGAAGACGTGGGTTAGTGATCACTGGCAATGCACAGCAGAGAGAGCGAGGCTGGTTGCGAAGGTGATGACTGGTAGCGAGGACTGGCAGCAGCGGCAACGTCTGGCATTGGAGTCAGTTTCCATTATGGACAGCAAGGTCTGCCGGCAATATTAAACACATCAATGGCGTCAGCTGAAAGCTCTTCCCTAAAGAATTTAAATCCTGAGAGCGACCCACGCAGTTGTTACACTATGTGATCAAAAGTATCCGGACACCCATAAAACACGTTTTTCATATTAGGTGCATTATGCTGCCACCTATTGCCAGGTACTCCATATCAACGACCTCAGCAGTCATCAGACATCTTGAGAGAGCAGAATGGGGTGCTCTGCGGAACTCACGGACTTTGAAGGTGGTCAGGTGATTGGGTGTCACTTGTGTCATACATCTGTAAGCGAGATTTCCACACTCCTAAACATCCCTAGGTCCATTGCTTCCGATTTGATAGTGAAATGCAAACGTGAAGGGACATGTACAGCACAAAAGCGTAGAGGCTGACCGCGTCTGTTGACTGACAGAGATCCCGACAGTTGAAAAGGGTCATAATGGGTAATAGGCAGACATCTATCCAGACCATCACAAAGGGATTCCGCCGGCCGCTGTGGCCGAGCGGTTCTTGGCGCTTCAGTCCGGAACCGTGCTGCTGCTACAGTCGCAGGTTCGAATCCTGCCTCGGGCATGGATGTGTGTGATGTCCTTCGGTTAGTTAGGTATAAGGAGTTCTAAGTCTAGGGGACCGATGAAAAAAAATGTTCAAATGTGTGTGAAATCTTATGGGACTTAACTGCTAAGGTCATCAGTCCCTAAGCTTACACACTACTTAACCTAAATTGTCCTAAGGACAAACACACACACCCATGCCCGAGGGAGGACTCGAACCTTTGACGGGACCAGCCGCACAGTCCATGACTGCAGCGCCTTAGACCGGGGACCGATGACCTCAGATGTTAAGTCCCATAGTGCTTAGTGCCATTTGAACAATTTTGAACATAGGAATTCCAAACTCCATCAGGGTTCACTGCAAGTACTATGACAGTTAGGTGGGACGTGAGAAAACTTGGATTTCATGGTCGAGCAGCTGCTCATAAGGCACACACCACGCCAGTAAATGCCAAACGACGCCTCGCCTGGTGTAAGGAGCGTAAACATTGAACAGTGGGAAAAACGTTGTGTGGAGTGACGAATCACGGTACGTAATGTGGCGATCCGATGGCAGGGTGTGGGTATGGCCCAGTAACGTCATCTGCTAGCGCATGTAGTGCCAACAGTAAAATTCGGAGGCGGTGGTGTTATGGCGTGGTCGTGTTTTTCATGGAGGGAGCTTGCACCCTTTGGTGTTTTGCGTGGCACTATCACAGTACAGGCCCACATTGATGTTTTAAGCACCTTCTTGGTTCCCACTGTTGAAGAGCAATTCAGGGATGGCGATTACATCTTTCAACACGATCGATCACCTGTTCATAATGCACGGCCTGTGGCGGAGTGGTGACACAAAAATAATACCCCTGTAATAGACTGGCCTGCATAGAGTCCTGACCTGAATCCTACTGAACACTTTGGGATGTTTTGGAATGCCGACTTCGTGCCAGGCCTCACCGACCGACATCACTACCTCTCCTCAGTGCAGCACTCCGTGAAGAATGGGCTGCCATTCCCCAAGAAATCTTCCAGCACCTGATTGAATGTGTGCCTGCGAGAGTGAAATCTGCCATCAAGGATAGGCCAATACCATATTGAATTCCAGCATTACCGATGAAGGGCGCCACGAACTTGTGTCATTTTCTGCCAAGTGTCCGGATACTTTTGATCACATAGTGGATGTGAGTGAGCTTATAATCCGCTGCACATAACACAAAGTAAAACGACAGAAAAAGTAATGTTTATAATTATAGTAAAGTATGCTTTGTTATGAGAAAAAATGCATACCATATTCCACATCTATCTCGCTTGGCTGATCGGTCATGACTGACTGTCAGCTGGCTGACTAAATTGGCTGCTCAACATTACGGCTGCCTAGTACGTTATAGCCCAAACTGCTGAGGCCATCTGCCTATAGGAATATTTATGTTTCATTCGTTGCGCTGTAAATGAAGTAAAGCTGTGCTCAACTTTAAAGATGGTTTCAACGTTGCACTGCTTTACTAGGCACAGTGGTGTGCCATTGACATTATCCACGTCTGAACTGACTTACACAGACAGAGAGGATATACATTTCGACACATATTCCGAAATATGGTGTAACTTGACTTGGCATTGTTGCCATTGTTCTAGGTGAAAGAAGGGACGAGATCAGAAAAAATCGTATGACCAACCAGGCATCGAACCCTGCACTTAAGTTTTGTAGTCTGCAGCTTAAGCCACAAAGGCACATTTCCGGACAAGTTATTTATCAAACAGAAACTGCACTGAGCCAAGAGAACAAATACTAACTATGTACTCCGTCTTCAGGCCACGAATGGCCTACCGGGACCATCCGACCGCCGTGTCATCCTCATGGAGGATGCGTAAAGGAGGGGCGTGGGGTCAGCACACCGCTCTCCCGGTCGTTATGATGGTATTCTTGACCGAAGCCGCTACTATTCGGTCGAGTAGCTCCTCAATTGGCATCACGAGGCTGAGTGCATCCCAAAAAATGGCAACAGCGCATGGCGGCCTGGATGGTCACCCATCCAAACTAACTATGTACAAAAAAGAAATATAGAAGATACAATGACATTATATGTTATTCTTTATTTAATTTAGAGATAATTTATTGGTGAATAAATCTGACTGAATTATCTACTTATTCGAATAATTTTCCAGGTATAAATCTTTTTCAATAATACCCACCCTTTTCAACACTACACTTTATGCTTCCTTTATCTTTTGTTCATACTATCAAATGTAACGAATCCTACTACTTCATTTGCTCAGTTTACTAGTGAAAGCCTACAGTGTAACTGGATAAAAGTTTTTGTCAATTGTAAAAACAGAGTTGACAACTATAGCCCATTGTCACACATCTCAATGTAAATCTTTCTAATTTGTTCTCTTCAAAATATCTGTTCTAAATGTCAGTGTGAGTTTAGCAACCGACTGAAAGCGAGCGTTAATTCACCTGCTATAATTTCACGGAAACATTCAGTTCCACAACTGAAACAATGACATTCAATAACATTCAATATTCGGTTACCACTTTAATTTTCGGTATACTGTGGTAACACTTGGTGACTCTCCATAGAAAACACAGAAAATCGACAGCTAAAAAGAAATTTTAATTCTAAATGCATTCCAATGCTTTCCAGGTCCATTACTGCTGCTATGTTGTGTCGAAGTTGAATAGGCTGAACAGTCTATGTTTTTTTTTATTTATTTATTTACTGGCTATCAGGCCATGACCATTCAGTCAACTCAAAAGTAATGGAAATTATGACAGTAAGAAAATAAGAACATGTAAGTAGGCTGTTTAGGTTTTTATGTTGGTAACGCCACGTAGCTCTCTATATGAAAATCACTGACTGTGCTGTGTGAAGTCTGTGGCTGGTTTGCATTGTTGGAATATTTGCTATTGTAGTGTTGGGCAGTTGGATGTGTACAGCTTGTAGCCGTAGCGTTGCGCAGTTGGAGGTGAGCCGCCATCAGTGGTGGATGTGGGGAGAGAGGTGGCAGAATTTTGAGAGCGGACGACCTGGACATGTGTCCATCAAGGTAAATACATTGTTTGTTCTCTATCAAAATTTTTCATTTGCTAACTATGCCGATCAGTAGTTAGTGCCTTCAGTAGTTAGAATCTTTTATGTAACTGGCAGTATTGGCGCTCGCTGTATTGCAGTAGTTCGAGTAACGAAGATTTTTGTGAGGTAACTGAGGTTATTCTTAGCCAGGGCCATTCTTTTGTAGGGATTATCGAAAGTCAGATTGCGTTGCGCTAAAAATATTGTGTGTCAGTTTAGAGAAATGCTGAGTACGTTTAGTTTTGCTCAGCTATTTGAAAATCAAATAGCGTAAGAGGTTTATCAGCACAATCATTTATAATTTTTCCAAGGGGACGTTTCAAACAGTATAATACTAAGTCCCCAGGGAATCTTCGACCCACTCGGTAATCGAACCCCGGCCCCTCCACTTTGTAATCTGCCACACTGACTACGGAGCTACCCCGCCAGTCAAAGAGACTTATTTCCTTACCCACACGGCTGTCGCCCGTCACTCCGAGAGTGAGAGCTGTGTGACACCGAGTGATTGAACTGGCAGCCACACGCTTCTACGTATACATGCATAGCGAGTGATGCAGGCGGACGCTGCTCATGCAGATTCGTCATTCAGATGCAGTGCTCTTTGAGTAGGGCCCTTTATCTGTCTGGTTCGTCACGGATGTCCATACTAGCGATAAATTGTCCTCTTACGTATTTTTATTGGCAATATCCGCTAAAGTATTTCGTAATGAGATTGCATGCAGCTCTTACCTACAGTTCAATGAAGACTTATTAGAAGAAAGTACTGGCTGTGCACATTTAAGCCACTAATGTGGCCGTAATTGTCCTATGAAGCAAGTCAATAACGCGTTCATCCACCTCTGGTCCTTTTCCAAACAGATATTCGGTTTGGCATTGATTGACAGAGCTGTTGGATGTCCTCCTGAGGGATATCGTGCCAAATTCTGTCCAATTGGCACGTTAAATTGTCCAAATGCCGACCTAATTGAAGGGTCCTGCCCATAATGGTCCACACGTTCTCCATTGGGGAGAGATCTGGCGTCCTTGCTGGCCAAGGTAAGGTTTGGCAAGCACAAAGACAAGCAGTAGAAACTCTTGTCGTGTATGGGCGGGCATTATCTTGCTGAAATGTAAGTTCAGGATGGCTTGCCATGAAAAGCAACAAAACGGCAAGTCGAATATCGTCACTGTAGCGCTGTGCTGTAAGGGTGTCACAGATGACAACCAAAGGGTTTCTGCTGCGAAATGAAGTGGCACCCCAGACCTTCACTCCTGGTTGTCGGGCTGTATGGCGGGTGACAGCCAGGTGCTCAGTTCGAGGCGGGATTTATCACTGAAGACAGTTCTACTCCAGTCAATGAGATTCCAGGTCCTGATGACAAGGGGAGACGAGTCTGAAGATGATCCAGACAGTGTTGGGAGACCACTCGGTCACCCACCAAACAGCCAAACTCCCAGGGATTCTGTTCCATTTCTTAACTTAGATTGTCATTACCAGCAAGATAATTCCCTCCTGCACATGGAAACTTTCCTCATGTCAGCACGTTGTAGGTGTCGCCACCGATGCCAACCTTGAGTAGATGCTCTGAAAAGCTGATCATTTGCATATCACAGCATCTTCTTCCTGTCTGTAGCACGTCATCTTCGTGGTGTAGCAATTTTAATGGCCAATAGTGTACGTTCAGTATTATTTTAACAATATTCTTGTACTATTGTTCTGCAGCAGTTCAGACATTCAAAATGAACAAACCTAACCAACTAAAGTTTGTGAAATGTTTATGAAATGAAGATAATAATTTTCGATCTACAGTTTAATCATGCCAATAACATTGAATAATAGCGCAGTTCCTGCAAATATACTTCACTTTTACAAGGTCAGTTTTAAAGTTCAAAGAAAATAACATGCAACAGCGACAATAGTAATATTAAATAGTCCTACGCTACTTCTTTACTGACAAACTCATTCATTTCATTAATTTACGCTGCACAGCTAACTCGCAATATAAATGAGTTCAAAGGAAAGAGAGCTGTGGCACCAGCCAGTGGCGGCTCGTGAGTATACATTCTGGGTGTTCACAAATTCAACAAATTAGATTCAGATAAATCTGAGATCGCAAAATTGATAGCGTCTGCTGCATAACAGTTTTTCCTATCAACAAGTTTATACAACTACAGCCACTGCCAATAACAATAACAACCGTAATAATAATAATAACAATAAGATGCATAACTTACCCGACAAAAGGAAGAAATTTTTTGTGAAATTTTGTTGTGCATAATTAAGTACCGTTTAGGGCAGTAACGAAAAAACGTGTAAGCCTTCGCAACTGTCCATTTCGCATTTTTGTGTAATTGGGAGTTTTCGTGCTTTTCCATTTGTCAGACAAATGTACAAGATTCCTAACAGATGTATTAGTTCACGATTTTACTTCTGGGCTGAAAATCAGATATTGTTACGCTAGACCCACACAACAACATGTGCTAACTGTACACTTCCTTGTTAAATGTTCGCTTGCAGTCACGTTTATTTGATTTCGTCATTCTCTCAAAGGATCCGTTCTCGGAGGCCCTAATTCCTTTGCGGCTAACTTTTTGAGCTAATTTGCTTCTCTGATCCCAGAATGAGATTTTCACTCTGCAGCGGAGTGTGCTCTGATATGAAACTTCTGGCAGATTAAAGCTGTGTGCCAGACCGAGATTCGTACTCGGTGCCTTTGCCGTTGGTGGGCACGTGTGACTGAGCTATCCAAGCACGACTTACGGCCTATCCTCACAGCTTTATTTAGTATTTATAACAGATTCCACGTATTTCATGTTTACACTGCATATGAAAGCCGATTCCCACACAGTAAACAACCAACTCCAAACAAAAAATGCCTTTTGCAGAAATGATTAAATTCAAGTAGTAATGTCTACGAACATAGTCACCTGACTAAAATACAAATGAGGCGCTGAGATCCATAAGGGCCTAAAGCACACTGCTGTCGATCCCACATGTAAGTGCCACCAGAAATCAATATTAATGGGCCTTTGTGCTCATCTTTAGAGAGAAGGGTTCGTGGTATGTTGCCACCTCCATTGTCGTAACCTGAACTTGTCACTATTTTTCACGAAAAGTAGTACAAAATTCCCTTGGAAATCATACAGGACGTTTATTTTTCCATTCGAGACGCCTAGAACCTGTTCTGCATGCCAACTGGTTTCCGTCACCGTATTAGACACAGTAACGTGTTTTTGGTCTCTCCATATTTTTGTCCAGCCCTCGTATCATCAGTTTATCCATACGCGTATGTAGCGCAGGAGCAATGATTGGTTAAATGTCACGTGCGCGCTGTAACTAGTCTATTTTTTTTTTTTTAGCGATACCTGCAGGTGCACTATGTAGCAGGCCTTGAAGATTCCTAAATTCTTCTAGGAACTTTGTAAGTAGGCTTTCATGGAATATTTGGTATAGGCCTTCAAGTGTCTTGACAGTTCTGACTCCTCACTACACTGAAGTGACAAAAGTCGTAGGATACCTCCCAATATAGTGTTGGGCTTCCTTTTTCCCGCCATAGAGCAGTAACTCGACGTTGTATGGACTCAAAATGTCGTAGGAATTCCCCAGGAAAAATGTTGGGTCATGTTGCCTCTACAGCCGTCCATAATTTTGGAAGTGTTGTCAGTGCAGGATTTTGAGCACTAACTGACCTCTCGATTATGTCCCATAAATGTTCAGTGGGACTAATGCCGAGCGATCAGGGTGGCCAAATCATTCGCTTGAAGTGTCCAAAAGGTCTTCAAACCAAAAGCGAACAACTGTAGCCCATTTACATGGAGCATTGTTATCCACAAAAATCTATCGTTATTTGGAAAGATGTAGTCCATCGGTGGCTGAAAATGGTCTCCAGGTAGCCGAACATAAACATTTCCAGTCAATAATCGGTTTAATTAGACCAGAGGACTGAGTCCATTCCATGTAAACACAGCCCAGACCATTATGGAGCCGCCACCAGCTTGCACAATGCCTTGTTGACAACTTAGCTTCGTGCCTCCGTGGGGTTTGGGCCACAGTCGAACCATAGCATCAACTTTTACTAACTGAAATCGGGGCTCATCTGACTAGACCATGGTTTTCAAGTCGTCTAGTGACCAACCGATATGGTCACGAGCTCAGGAGAGGCGCTGCAGGCAACGTCGTGCTTTTAGCAATTGCACTCGCGTCGGTCATCTGCTGCCATAGTCCATTAACGACAAATTTCGCTGCACTGTCCTAACGAGTACATCGCACATTGATTTCCGCGGTTATTTTACGCAGTGTTACTTGTCTGTTCGCACTAACAACTCTAAACAAACGCCGTTGCTCTCTATCGTTAAGTGAAGCCCGTCGACCATGGTGAGAGTTAGTGCCTGGAAAGCTGGTATTCTCGGCATACTGTTGACACTGTGGATCTGAGAATACTGAATTCCTAACGATTCCCAAAATGGAATGTCCCATGCATCTAGCTCCAACTGCCAATCAGCGTTCAAAGTCTATTAATTCCCGTCGTTCGATCATAATCAGGTCGAAAACCTTTTCACATGAATCAGCTGAGTGCAAATGACAGCTCCGCCAATGCAGTGCCCTTTCATACCTTGTGTCCGCAATACCACCGCCATCTGTATATGTGTATATCACTGTCCGATGACTTTTGTCACCTCAGCGTATTTCCGCGGCGCTAACCAGTGGGTGAAGTAAGCTTCTGACCATTCGTGTTACTCTTCTCTTTATACGTTCAGTATTCGCTGATAGTCCTATTTGGCATGGACTCTACATACTTGAACTGTATTCTAGACTGTGTCGCCGGCCGCGGTGGTCTCGCGGTTCTAGGCGCGCAGTCCGGAACCGTGCGACTGCTACGGTCGCAGGTTCGAATCCTGCCTCGGGCATGGATGTTTGTGGTGTCCTTAGGTTAGTTAGGTTTAAGTAGTTCTAAGTTCTAGGGGACTAATGACCACAGCAGTTGAGTCCCATAGTGCTCAGAGCCATTTGAACCATTTTTTTTTTTTTAGACTGTGTCGCATAAGTGTTTAGTAAGCAATCTCCTTTGTACACTAACTCAATTTTCTCATTATCCTACCAATGAGCCCATCATACACGGACAATAGTATTGATGGTGATCTTAGGAGATAGCTTCAAGAGTTACAACTACAAATGATAATTTTAAACAGGCTTTATTTCAGAATTTTTTCTGTCTGTGATCAGAAGCATCCAGGTGATCACAATCGCTTCTTACTGGGTATGGTGCAATAATTTTTGGAAATTAGTTCCTCTGTTTCACTTATCATTTGTGTTCGATAAAATGTGAGAACGAAAATCTAGTTGCGGTAGATGTGCTACATCAAGTGGACATGGATTACAAGTGACGAAATGTTGCCTCAGAGTGAATAGCCCTACCAATCGCTCATCCACAGAAAATATGTTTATAATGTTGCCGAATCTCCACATGTTTACCTGTATCTAGCTTAATAATATTTAAAATAAACTGCAAAATTTTTTGCAATATTCATAACTGTCTGAAAATGTAAGCTGGATAATTTTTGAGCTGTTATTGGAACTGGTTAAAGTGACTACAGCGTAGACATTCTGTACTGAAAGGGTTGGCCCCTTTTTTTCTTGTAACCGATAAACACGTTGAAACACGTATGTTGTGCGGCAGCGATGCTGAGACATTGTAGAATCTCTGACCAGAGCAGTTGCGCTCGACTCGCAGTAGCGAGCAGTCAGTCAGTGTGCAGTCGGTCGCGAGCAGTTGCGAATGGTAGTCAGTCTGCAGTAGTCAGTCCTCAGTAATGCTTGGAGTCGGTTGCTAGCAGTAGCGGAGAGCAGTCGGCGGGCGTCGGCATCGCAATGGTCGAGATTCAGGACGAGGTATAATTTATTTAAATAAATAATCATGCAGCTTTGCGCTTATCAGATAATGTAAGGTCCACTCATTGTAATTTAACTTTCAAAAATCGCCCCCAATAATAATTTGGATTTAAAAACAAATTTACAAACAATCATTCAAATTCCCTCCATTTCCCTTTAACAAAAATTTTTTTTAAAAAAAAAAAAAAAAGGGCAATTGCAATGTTTTTCCTCCAAGCCGCAGCCAACAATAAGAGCAGAATTTTGACATGCAGTTTTAATAAGGTAAGAAATTTATTCTGAATTCGCACAGGGCAAACACCGACTTTTCGGTTGAATTGAGTTTAGGTTATCATTACAGTTTCATTATCATGGGATTAGCGTTCATTATTTAATGGGAACTTGTACTTGAGTCAGATAGCGAGCTTTCATTTAATTGTCTTTGCCATTAATATTCTTGTGGGGAGTTTACACTTAGCTGTGGCTTCATTTCTAATAAATATAGTCTTTTCGAATTTGTTGTGGGGAGGTTACACTTGGCGACACCCAGTCCAGGATCGTATTTCGTTGTGAATCTTTTGAAAAACAGTCAGATATCTGCTCTTATTTGTTTAAATATAATTAACATTTGGCGCAACGCTTCTACTAATCTTGTGACTTTCTTTCTACAGGTCAACGGCAACTCGTTGCTCTGTTGTATTTGTGTGTTGATTTTGCATTGTGCTTATTTGTTTTGTGATTAATTGTGATTATTGTGAAAATGCCGCGAAAGACTGTGAATAGTGTATCGCGAGGTATTATGAACGAAATGACCGAATTAAATAACTTCACCAATAGTACTAGTGACACGCAGTGCAATGATGACAATCCTGCGTTCACTAACAGTCAGTGCGTTCCAATCGCGAATGACGACTTTTACCTTAATGATGAACAAGAGAACTCAATTGTCTCCACTGTTAATTTGACGACAATTGATGACGCGGGGGGCTCTATTGTAATGAGCGCTGCCCAGCTTAACACACCCGGTTTGGAAAATTCAAATAACGTACAGACAAATTTCTCTAATGAAAAAGAGCAAGATACACAAAGTACGACGGATTTATTTAATTCCGAAATAATGTTTGACAGTGTACATGCGACTGACAAACCTTTTTGTGAATCTCAGAATAACCAAATGGTTACGGAAAATGAGACAATTCCAGATCCAGCATTAATTAGCACAGGGAACAGAAATGATGATTTTATGTCGAATCGAATTATGGCATTTTTGCTGCAAATGAATAAACAACTTAGTGAAAAGCTTGACAGCACTTCCAAACAATTTAATGAAAAACAAGACAAATTTAGCGAAAAATTAGACAACAATGATGTAAATTTCAAACAGCTTACTGAACAGGTCAGACAACAGAGTGAAAAATTAGACGAAAATTCCAGACAGCTTAGTGAACAAATTAGTGCTGTTGCCGCGCAGTGTCATGACACCAAGGTACAGTTACGCGAAGAAATTGAGGCTTGTTCAAGAAAAAGTAGCGAAGAAATTAGGTCTGTTGCTCATGAATTAAGAGAAATGCAAACAGCCACAACAGAAACACTTAGAGCGGAAATCAGTACAGTCGCTAAACAATGCTCGGAAAAGGCTACACAATTACGCGACGAGTTTAAAACAATGACAGCAGAACTTTCGCGCACAGTGGATGAAAAGATTGATGCGAAGTTCGAACAACAGAACACACAGATTAACGAACGCCTTAGTCTTCACATACAGAACAGTGATACGCGTTTCCGCAAATTTATTGATGATCAAAATAAAGTAAAACGTCAAGTAATGGAAACAATTACTGCTCAGAGACAAGAAGACAAACGTAAAATGTTTGCGAAAGCGAAAACATACGTAGACAATAATATTGCTACAATGTCGGACAAAATTAATACCATCGAACAGTCAAACACAGAATTACGTGACGAAATTTCTGATCTGAAATCGAAAACAGACACATACATAACAGATTTTCAAACAGTGACCGACAGACTCGAACAATTAGAACTAACACAGGATTCCGATGTCGTCAAAGCTGACGTTAGAAAACTGAACGAAACTACACGAAAATTGCAAAACCAGATTAATGCCACTGACACTAAAACCGATGATCAGGTAAAAATACTGACTGAAAAATGTGATGAATTGGCCAGTCGTATTGACGTTATCGAAACTACTAATGACAATAAATCAGACGATACTTCCCCGGTTGCATTTAATCAAACACAGGAATTTCAAAATCTACAGCAGACAATTAATGAGATAGATTCATCTAATAACACCTTGCGTAGAAAATTGTCAAGTTTACAGCAGGAGATAACACAGATAAAAAGTATTTCGGTTAATAACACATCACAGCAGACGCCACTTTGCGAACATTTGTCAGATTCGCGCAACGCGTGTAATTTGGGTAATCTACAAAGAGCACACGACTTTGATTCCGAACAACCACAGTTCAATAGATTCTCTTACAATCCTGAACCTGTTCCATCACATAGAGACGATAATTTCGATTACAAACATTTTCTGTCAGTGAGAAAGTTTAAAGTGTTTAAAAACGACAGGACACAGATTCACCCGCTAGATTGGATACAACAGTTTAGCTTTGCTTTTCCACCGACTTGGCCTGTAACGCATAAACTTGAATTTATTTGCAGCTTTTTGGAAGGCGAACCGGCAACTCGTATGAGGCCGATCGCGAGGCAATGTTATTCAGTGGAAGAGTTTCAGAATGCGTTTCTGTCAGCGTACTGGTCGGAGACGACACAGCGCGGAATTAAAGATCAGTTAATTAGCTTACCAAATTATGAGAACTCCAATTTTCCCAGTGTCACTCAATTCTTTGAACACATGGTGCAACAAAATCAGTATTTAAGTGAACCCTATAGTGAATCTGCACTCATTCAATTATGTATCTCTAAATTACCACGATCATTAAGAGTGTCACTTCTCACGGGTCAACAGAAAGAAAATATTTCAGCATTCAGGGATCTGTTGCAGCTTTTAGAAGTGCAGCAATCAGATTATTCTTTCGTAAACAAAAATTTTTCATATAACAACCAAGGCCAACAGACGTATAGCAATTATGATCAGACACGTAATTTTAATAGGAAAAGTAACAGACGTTTTAGGAATGAAAACCACCAAAGCTTTAATAACAGACAAAATTCTAATTATCAATATCGTCAAAATTTTGAGCAACAAGAATCACATTTTGGTAACAATAGACGTTTTCCACCACAACAGCATGAAAGTCAACCGGTTAACATGCCTAACCAACAATGGAATGCACAAGGTCAACCAGGCTTTAATGTTTCGCCGCGTGCACGTATAGTCCCTGATACAACAAATAGTAACGCACGGCAGCAAGGAAATAACTACGTACAGAGAAGACAGTATTTTAATTCCTATCGCAATGCACCGTATAGGAATGAGTATCACGACAGACGTAAAAATGATGAGCACAATTATCAGCGTACGTTTAACAACAGTCGGTCATATCAACAACAAAATCATCCGCAAGAACCTATTCTCATGAATGAACCCGACAGTAGGTATCATCCAGAGCGTAATACGTCTGGAAGAAGTAATAGAACTGTTCAAATAGTAGAAATGCCACAACATCCTCCTGATAATAGTAACACGTCAGATAGAATTTGACTAGATACTGTACAGGACGCATCTTCCAATAACACCCGCACTACTTTTGACACGCAAAATGTTGTTCACGAGAATGTAATTACGTTTGACGACATCAGAGACACTCTTTTGCAGGAAAAACCAGTTGTTCAGAAAACTATTTCACATCCTGTCATCGAAATTAAAATTGGTTCATCGAAATTTTCAGCGGTAATCGATTCTGGTTCACCTATGTCAGTCATTAATGAGGAAACTTTTAACGAGTGTAACAAAGAGAATACGTATCCTACATTACCTTTAGGCAAAACGAAAGTAAAAGGAGCAGTATCGAGTAAAGGAGTAGACGTTAAATTACAGACGCATTTATCATTTTGTATTGCAGGTCACACATTTCACTCAAATTTTTGGATTGTTCCTTTATTGACAACAGACGTTATTTTAGGTACTAATTTTCTCGTACAACACGACGCAGTGGTTGATTTTCAGAATTCTTACTTAATGTTAAAGGATGAAAATGTACAACTTGCTTTAGAATTTCAGCACTCATTATCTGCGGAAGAGCAAACAATTAACCGCACAGAAGTCATTTCCGCAACACGTAACATAGACTGTAATTCCGCATTGTTCACAGATACGTACGTACACAACTATAATACTCCAGACGAAACTGACTACGACGTAATGCAGATGATTACTGACAAAGTTAAACAGAGCAGTGCAAATACAGACGACGAACGAACGCAATTACACAAAATTCTTTTACAGCAAGCTCCAGTTTTCGATAACATTCCTGGTACTATGTCCGGCTTTATGTACGAATTTCAAGTCAAACAGCACGACACATTTAAAGCTAAGCATTATCCTATTCCGTATATTCATAGAGAACAAGTTAAAAAAGAGTTGCAGGATATGCTCGACCAAGGAATTATAGAACCAGCAGTTAGTCCGTACATAAACCCGCTGCATATTGTTAAGAAAAAGGATGGCTCACTTCGCCTCGTACTTGATTCACGTCACATTAATGACATTATTATTAATGAAACAGATCGACCACAGACATTAGAGGAACTTCTACAAAAATTTCACGGTACAGCTATTTATTCCACATTAGATTTGAAATCGGGATTTTGGCAAATACAACTTCATCCGAATTGCAGAAAGTACACAGCTTTTCTCTGTTTTGGTGACTGTTATCAATTTTGCAAATTGCCATTCGGCTTAACTATTTCTTCTGCAGCTTTTATTCGCGGTTTAAACACAATACTTCCGACAGAACTTAAAGACAGAATTACGACGTACGTAGACGACATTCTTATTGCAGAAGCTAACTGGTCTGAACATAATCTGATTTTAGAACGACTATTGCAAACTTTCCATGCACAAGGACTCACAGTTAACCTCAGTAAATCACATTTTGGTAAAACTTCTATAAAATTTCTTGGACACGTAATTTCAGCAGAAGGCATTGCGCCTGATCCAGAAAAACTTCAAGCTCTACGTGACATTACTGTTCCTACGACGAAGAAACAATTACGCAGTTTTTTGGGCTTAATTAACTTTTTTCGCAAATTTATTCATCACTCTGCACTAGACACACCTAGATTATGCCAATTAACTGGTAAAAACACTATTTGGTCATGGGATAAGCAAGCACACTCTGAATTCGTGAACCTGAAACATGCTTTGTTGAATGCTCCACTTTTATCGCACCCAGACCTTACTAGAAATTTTTCTATTGCCACCGACAGTTCCAACACAGCTTTAGGCGTACATATTTTTCAGGAAATTGAAGAAGATGGTTCTAAAATAATTAAAAACATCGCATTTGCAAGCCGCATTTTGTCACCTGCTGAACGAAATTATTCCGTTACTGAATTAGAAACATTATGTGTTGTATGGGCTTTTACGAGATTTCGGCACTTTCTTTATGGCAGACATACCACCGTTTACACAGATCACAGAGCTATACAATTTTTACTTTCAGCTAAATTTACTCACGACAGATTAAGCAGATGGAAACTGTATTTACAGGAATTTAATTTTACGATTGTTCACATTCCCGGTACACGAAATGTTATAGCAGACGCACTTTCGCGTTCTCTCAGCAACAATCAGCAAGACGTCGCAACCAACTTCTGCAAAGCAAATTTCAGCATCATGTACATTCAGCAAGTTGCATTTGAAAATTTTATTTCATCATCATTACAGGACATAGCAAAAGAGCAAAATAAAGACAATGTGTGGAAAGAAATTAAACACCTTTGGGAAGATAAGAATAATGTTACGATTAGGAACCACTACACTGTACGCAATGACATTCTGTTTCGCCGCTCTCATCCAGACAGCAACAATTGGTTATTATGCATTCCTGACGAACTGATTAACAAATTAATTTGGTATACTCATTTAAGTTACGCACATTACGGAGCCAGAAAATGTTTTCTTATATTGAGACAGAACTGTTATTTTTCAAACATGGAAAAACGTATACGACGAGTTTTAGCGTCATGTAAAATTTGCCAGAAAGCTAAATCAGACACCACTTCACACATTCCTCCATTATATCCCATTGTACCTGTTAAATTAAGACATATGGCCGCAGTAGACATTTTTGGTCCAATTCCGAGAACTAATAGAGGTTTTTGCTACATCTTTGTCGCTGTTGAACTCACTTCAAAATTTGTTACCTTCACTCCGTTACGCAAAGCTACTGCTAAAACTGTTTCGAAAGCATTTGTAAAGCATTTCTTATTTCATGTAGGGCATGTGATGAAAGTAATTTCTGACAATGGATCACAATTTCGTTCTGTCATATGGACACGCATGTTACGAGCTAGAAACATTTCTCCGATTTATATATCCAAGTACCACGCTTCTTCGAACCCTTGTGAACGATTAATGAAAGAAATTGGCAAACTGTGTAGAATATACTGCCACAAAAGACATGTTAATTGGGACACACACGTACACTCATTCCAAGATGTAATTAATTCCATTCCAAATGAATCCACTATGCTACCTCCGTCTGTTATACTGAAAAACGTTGAACCACCCAACAAAATCAAAGAGTTAGTAAATTTTCCTACATCTCGTCGATTACGACACCACGAAATAGTTGACATTGCGCTGAACAACATCAAACGTGCCGCAGAGCGCCGGAGAAGACAGCAAAAACAGGTTTGTAGACACCGAGACTTTCACGTTGGACAGAAGATATTAGTACGTACACACTATTTATCCAGCAAATTAAAAGGTAAGTGCAGTAAATTTGAACTTCTATACGCAGGTCCATATCGGATTCGCAGCATTCCTCACCCCAATGTTGTACACGTCGAAACTCTGAGAACCAGAAAATCGAAAGGCAACCATCATGTGTTAAACATTAAACCCTTTATCGAATGAAACCACTTTACGATGTAACATGCTATGAGGCCGTTTACACATTTTATGACCACTTATGCAATTATATTCACATGACTAATTACTGATGATGACTATCGTATTTTTTCTTGGCAAGTGCCCGGCAAGGTAAGGTTAGCAGGTCGCTCTTCTTGTCGTTACACACTAGACCGTGCATTTTTTCAGATGAACTTACACATTTTTATGAATAATTATGTAATCCTCTGTAATGACGCATTAATTTTATCAAATTCTCTCTCCATTGAAGTCTTTAATTATCGCATCTATTAACTACACTACATATAAGCTGAACACAACGAATGTCACATTTTGTCTTTCTTATGTATGTACGATTGTTTTCATGTTTTGTTTGTATGCACTGTGAACTAGTTAAGGTATAACACACACCATTTGACTTTGACATTTTGCCTTGTGATATCTCAACATCATGACTGTTTTACATTTTCCTTTTTTGCTGCTGCATTACGATATTCTCTGTACACTTTTTGCCTTTAAACACTGTCTATGCTTTGAGATATTACGTTTTCTGTCATGTTATGCTGTATGCTTAATTGTGTCACCATTAACCAGTCATTATTTAATGGGTATATGATTTAAATGTAAGACATTAATCTTTGTTCATCAATTTCAGAAATAAATGATGCGTACAGGAAATGAATTAAACAGAAGTGGGAATTTCACCTACGGAATAAACGAAAGAAGATGCAATAAACTAATGAGGACGAGTAAATGGATCAGAATTAACAAGCATTAACAAGAATATACTATACACATCGCAGAATAGCAGTCTTAACTAATTTTTTCTTTCAGAATACAAAGCGATTGATGCAAGCTGTCAGACAGAACTACACATTTTAGTTTTAAGTGATGAAATATGCTAGAGATAAGGAATAGTTGTGTAATGAATAATGAAGTGATTTTTTGCAGATGATAATTAATGCTGACGAAGAATAATGATGAAGAATATGGTACTATGAATAATGAAGTTTTTGTTTACAGGTGATGATAATGATGAAGTTATGATGATATGAATAATGAAGTTTTTTCTTTACAGATGAGGATAATGTTGAAGTTATGTATTTATGCTATGTAGTTATTTAAGTATTTGTTGTAGTTTACTTTGACAGCAGGTGTTATATTGCGTAGTAGGATGATTGAAGGTTTTGGAAAGGACAGCTATGGAACACATTTTTTATACACATTTCACTACCTGTTAATTCGAAGTTCACTACTTTTCAGCATAGTCTGCGTTTCTTCTTTCAGCTCAATAATCCATTTTGTATTTTTCTTTCAGGAGAAGCTTTTTATGATTCTTACTAAACTTGTTACCTATTATACCTGTTCTAGTACTTGCATTTTTTTTTTTTACCCACTTGTGTCTATCATTTATAAATGTGATAACCTTGCTACAGTTGACTCATGACGAATGACGTTACACAATCTTTTCATTTATAGGAACAACCTAGAAGCAATTTTTTCTCTTATTTCTTCTTGCTTTCCCTTATAATTACCCAAAGCAATGCATTGCTAGCAGAAAAAACAAAATGTATTAACAGTCCCAGATAATGTCACTAGTTTATGATAATTCTGAATAACACTGATCAGCTCTGAATAGTATGTCACTTGAATAATGACTTCTTAATGATACCAAAACATAATTGCCACTATCTATTGTAATGAGAGTACTTATTATGCCCATGCTTATTAATGCTACTAATGTTTTGTACTATTCAGTACTTGCTGGCCACTGAGTGCCCATAATTAATGTAACTTATAATGCCCATGCTTATTAATGCTACTAATGTTTTATACTATTCAATACTTGCTGGCCACTGAGTGCCCATAATTAATGTAATTACTTATTATGCCCATGATTATTAAGGCTATGACTGTAATTAACTGATTTTTAATAATGATTTCTTAATGAGATGAAGAATACTGAATGAGGAATAATGTTTTATACTATTCAATACTTGCTGGCCACTGAGTGCCAATAATTAATGTAACTTAACGTTTTGTTAGTGTTTTCAATGATGACTTCCCATATTAATACTGAATGATGATAAATATTTTGTACTAATCGAAAGTTGCTAGGCCACTGAGTGTTAATAGTTACTTGTAAATATGTCATTTGAATGAGGAAAAATGTTTTGTAATACTCAATACTTGATGGCGATTGATTACCACTCTTGTCTTTAAATTAATTAATGAACATTTTTCTGTAATACTACATTCATGGTACAGAAATGTTCAATGACTAGAGTATGGATACCGCAAACTACTTATGTAATCACTAATCAAGACTTGTGTGTTAGTTAATGTCCTTCACCTTCTGACCTAACTACCTGAAATTATTGTAACATCCATTTGTCTTGTCCATCCTCATTATCATGGAGCAATATATTTGGTTTTTGCACTAATTCTACGTTGGTGTGCCGCCTCTTAAAAGCGTGGTGTTGACACGACATGCTGTCCACCACTGTAGGCGAAGAAACTACTTATGTAATCACTAATCAAGACTTTGTTATGGAGCACTGTGTGCCGCCTCTTAAGAGCGTGGTGTTGACACGACATGCTGTCCACCACCGTAACCGATGAAGACGTTATTCTGGTCCCACTGTTTGGTGTACCTGGTATACTGCCAAATGATAGTATGGAATACTACTACGACGTTTCAGTGTCGTGATACGCTGATAAATACTTCTGGGAACGGAACTGCAGATTGTATCACTTAGTTGTGATTCTGTGGAAAGATATGGACTTTCAGTGCAGCTATGTGCAAACTAAAGTGCTACAACCATGATGCAATCCTTCCTTTCCTATCCTAATAGTGAAAATCATTTTTTTACTAACACCATTTATGTTCATGGCATATACATTTTTTTTCGATTTGTTGAACTCTAGTGCGAGTACACTTGTGTCACTTGTCGACATGATTTTTGCCAATTGTTGTCAAAATACTAAAGACATTTTCGATTTGTTTTGAAGTGCAGTATGTGTGCACTCTTGTCATCTATATTGTATATACTTTTTGTGATTTGATGATTTTTTCTACTCTTGCGTTTATTTGTTATAAAAATGTTCAAAAGTTTTCAGTGCATGTGCACTTATGTGAATATGTTTTCAACTGAACTACAGTGCCTGTGCACTCTTCTCAATTTTCGATATGATTTGTGTTCATTCTGTATACCTTTTATGATTTATGTCATTTGTTACTCTTGTATATACATTTCGTCTTTTACTGATATGTTCTCCACTGCAGTGCATGTGCACTCATGACACTTGTCAACATGATTTTTTTTGCCTGTTATGAAACTGCTAAAGAATTTTTCAGTGTGTGTGCATTTTATTATCTGTCAAATAATTTGTATATACATTTTTCCTGATTTGTTTTGTACTTATATTTTGTCTTGTCTGTAATGTTTTGTAATTGGTGCATGCGCACAACATTTAATTCATGTATTACATCCAAATATTTTGTAAATGTTAATTAATTAAAGGAAAAATTTGTTACGATGGCAAGTCCAAATGACTCACCATCGCTGCCAAATTTTTGCCCCCCCAGTGGAGGGTTATGAAACACGTATGTTGTGCGGCAGCGATGCTGAGACATTGTAGAATCTCTGACCAGAGCAGTTGCGCTCGACTCGCAGTAGCGAGCAGTCAGTCAGTGTGCAGTCGGTCGCGAGCAGTTGCGAATGGTAGTCAGTCTGCAGTAGTCAGTCCTCAGTAATGCTTGGAGTCGGTTGCTAGCAGTAGCGGAGAGCAGTCGGCGGGCGTCGGCATCGCAATGGTCGAGATTCAGGACGAGGTATAATTTATTTAAATAAATAATCATGCAGCTTTGCGCTTATCAGATAATGTAAGGTCCACTCATTGTAATTTAACTTTCAAAAATCGCCCCCAATAATAATTTGGATTTAAAAACAAATTTACAAACAATCATTCAAATTCCCTCCATTTCCCTTTAACAAAAATTTTTTTTAAAAAAAAAAAAAAAAGGGCAATTGCAATGTTTTTCCTCCAAGCCGCAGCCAACAATAAGAGCAGAATTTTGACATGCAGTTTTAATAAGGTAAGAAATTTATTCTGAATTCGCACAGGGCAAACACCGACTTTTCGGTTGAATTGAGTTTAGGTTATCATTACAGTTTCATTATCATGGGATTAGCGTTCATTATTTAATGGGAACTTGTACTTGAGTCAGATAGCGAGCTTTCATTTAATTGTCTTTGCCATTAATATTCTTGTGGGGAGTTTACACTTAGCTGTGGCTTCATTTCTAATAAATATAGTCTTTTCGAATTTGTTGTGGGGAGGTTACAACGTCTTTACCTTTAACGAACCAATACTATCGTCAGTCGATGCAGAGAAAATCAATTACGCTTTACATCAGTGCAAGTACATCTAGATCATACTCCGCAAGCCACCTAATGGTGTGTAGCGGAACGTACTTTCGGTACCACTATCTTATCCCTCCAATCTTGTTCCACTCGCGAATAGTGCGTGGGAAGAATGATTGTCGATAAGCCTCTGTACTAGCTCTAATTTCTCCAACTTTCTCCTCGTGGTCAAGACGCGAAGTGTATGTGGGGGGAAGTAATACGTTGCCTGACTCCTCCTGAAAAGTGCTGTCGGGAAATTTCAATAGTAAAGCTCTCCATGATGCACAACGCCTCTCTTGTAACGTCTGCCAGTGGAGTTTGTTTAGCATCTCCGTAACGCTCTCTCGCCAGCTAAACGATCCCGTGACGAAACTCGCCGTTCTTCGTTGGATCTTCTCTATCTCCTCTATCAGTCCTACCTGATAGGTATACCAGATGGATGAACATTGCTCAATAATCGGGCGAATAAGCACCTTATGAGCCACTTCTCTGGTGGATGAGCTACATTTCCTTAAGATTCTTCCGATGAATCTGAGTATGGTGTCTGCTTTCCCCACTATCTGTTTTATATGGTCATTCCACTTAAGCTCGCTCTAGACAGTTACGCCTATATATTTTACGGCAGATGCTGTCTCCAGCTGTTTGGTATCAATAGTGTAGCTGTACAGTATTGGATTTCTTTTCGTATGTATGCCGAATATGTTGCATTTATTTACGTTCAGGGTCAACTGCCAGAGTCTGCACCATTCATCAATTCTCTGCAGGTCGTTCTGCAAATTCTTACTATCTTCTGACGTTGCTACTTTGATATAAATAATTGAATCATCTGCGAATAGCCTTAAAGACATTCCACGCTTTCTACTAGATCATTTATATACATTGCAAACAGCAACGGTCTTATCACCCTTCCCTGTGACACTCCGGATATTACCTTTACATCTGCCGATGTTGTTCCATTAAGAGCGACGTGTTGAGTTCTACCCGCAAGAATGCCTTGAATCCAGTAGCAGGTCTGATCCGATACTCCGTAGGCTCAATTTTTTTCATTAAACGGCAGTGCGGGACGGTGTCAGGTGCCTTACTGAAATCAAGGAACACGGCACCAACCTGAGCGCCGTTGTCCACTGCGCTGTGGATCTCATGGAGAAACATAGCGAGCTGAGGTTCGCAGGATCTCTGTTTGCGGAATCCATGTTGATTCTTATAGAGGAGATGTTCATTTTCCAAGAACGTCATAATTCTTGAGCACAAAACATGTTCCATAATTCTACAACAGATTGGCGTCAACGATATAGGTCTATAATTGTGTGGATCTGTCTTACGGCCTTTCTTAAAAACGTGAATGACCTGCGCTTTTTTCCAGTCGTTAGGTAAAAATCGTAGGGGGAGACCAAGAGATGAATACACTAAGCAGATTCAGAAGGATGTAGGTTGCAGTAGGTACTGGGAGATGAAGAAGCTTGCACAGGATAGAGTAGCATGGAGAGCTGCATCAAACCAGTCTCAGGACTGAAGACCACAACAAACAAACAAGGTACCTTTCGTTGCTGAAGCGATCTGTGATAAATTACTGCTAGAAGGGGAGCAAGTTCTTTCGCATAATCTTTATAGAATCTTATAGGTATCTCAACTGGTCCTGAAGCCCTTCCATTACCAAGCGATTGTAGCTGCTTTTCAGTCCCGCAATCGGTTATTTCAATATGTGCCATTTAGACATTCGCGCAACGATTGACAGGAGGGACAGTGTTACGAACTTCCGTGGTGAAACAACTTCAGAAGACCGATTTCAGTATTTCGGCCTTCTCTCTGTTATCTTCTCACTCAATTAGCGATGTGAATAGCCGCAGCTACAGGCTCCCGGAGAGCAGCAATGAGCCAACAGCGAGGCTGCAGCATAAACGCACTCTTTAATAATTAAATGATTTGACCAGCTTTATGGTTTAACCACTAACTTTGTAACAGGATTCTTTTTCCTGGTTATGAGCATTATATTTCTTTTATTCACAGCTAGCTGAATACCCAGCATACGTATTTATTTCAGTTCTAGTAGTCCATCTCCTCCTTACTCCTCTCTTTGTCCACCTGCTCTGCCCCCTTCTCTGTCCATCTCCTTCTTCCCTTCTCTCTGCCCATCTCCCTCTCTCTGTCCATCTCCTTCTACCCCTCTCTCTGAGTCGAACAATTCAGCGGCATAGGCCTGCGTGGATACTGTCTGCTACATGTATTGCGAGTAGAGTTAGTTGCAAAGAAGTAACAAATTTAAACATCATGACGCTATACCTCATACGACAGTTTTACTGCACGAATAGCGAAAACGTAATAACTGCTAAACCTTTTCCCTTTTACAATTTTGTGGTTGTTGTAAGCGAGAAATATGTTCGTAAAGTTTTAAAATTATGTGTAAAGTTTGTTTCAAATTACCATCCCGTTATCAAATACTGGACATCGTGCATAGTAGCTACACATTTTGCAACGTGTACTCTATGCAAGAAATAATGTGGAAGTATGGACTAAACACAGTGAAGATTGTATAAGGTCTGTATTCATTACTTTGAATCGTATCATGTAGCATATATGAACCAATAAAAGTATTTTCGCAAATATGATAAAGTTCGAAAGTCAAGGAATAAATGCTTTTTCAAAGAGTAAATTTTTTTGTTAATTCGCGTAATATTGTTGAGATCAGTAGGTATCTTGTACTGCACACTTTCTAAAGCAGTTTATGTTCTTCCTCATGGTTCAAGCTATCTCGTTACCAAATCGATTCAGCAATAATAAAATGCATGATGCGGCAGTTTTTCACGTACCTAAGTGTTTATGGCGTCATATATCCTGAACCATAAACCGTATAACGACATTATTTTGCATGTACATTCAATGGTATATGTGAACACTGTTTGCAAAATGTGTCGCGTATACAGTTAGTAGTAAAGAAGTAATAAATTAAAACGTAATGTCTGGTGGGGGGGGAGGGTGTCAGCGAGAAAAAGTTTCGTAGGATTTGAAATTATGAGCAAAATTTGTTGCAAGTCATTAAGTGTTCTTGTTCTGAAATACTTGATGATTAAAATTGGGCATTCACACACCGCGCCTTACACTTCTTTTTCACCCCCCTTTGATAGGTAGGTGGTTCTTAACCTAACAGAGATTCTTTCTAGTCATTAAGTGATATTTGTACCAAGTTTGGTTGAAATCAATGCAGTGGTTTCCGAGGAGATGTGGAACATACATATATATAAACCTTTTTATAATATGTATGGATATCATTTTTTTGGTGATCTGGACGCTCCATACGTGTCACAAGTACAATTATCAGGTTCTACGGGAGGATTTTAAAATCAATAATGGCGAAGTTTGTAAATGAAGTGAAAAAGCAAAGGGGCTTTAGAAAAGGTAGGTCATGTGTAGACAATATCATTATCCCAAAACAGATGATGGAGAAGAGATTGAAAAGGAATCCAAGCCGTCATTTGGCTTTTGAGAAAGCGCATGACACAGTAGCACCAAAGCTATTGTTCCAGGTGCTGTGGTCAGAGGAATTGCCAAGACTTTATGGAAGAACCATCATAAATCTCTACAAGTCAGCAGGACGCGTCATAAAAGTAGGTAAACGAAATTTCTAGATACGCCTTTGGAATAGCTAAAGGACTGAAGCTAGGCTGCTGTCTGTCTCCCAGACTCTCTAAGATGTATATGCAGAAGGCACTGAATCTGTAGTATAGAAAATGCATGGACATGGGGATTGAAGTAGGAAACCAACGTATGTACACACTTTTCTATTGTGATGATCGCGTCGTTGCAGCAAACGATGAAGAGAATGTTTCTTACATGCTCAGGAAGTTGATGAAAGAGAATAAAATGTGGGGTCTGAAAATTAGTTTTGAGAAGACGGAATATCTACTATGCGTAGAAGAGGGAGTAACCTGGGCATTGACGGACATCTTATTAAACTGTGTAAAGAGTTTAAGTATCTGTGTACGTGGTGGAAGATGTGACAAAGATATACAACAACGAATCAGGCAGGGAAGGGCAGCTATCCAAAAATTAAAACCTGTACTTTGGTCCTCAAAAACGAATGTTTGGACATGTCAAAAGAATGGATGAAGACAGATAGTCCAAGAGAGTAATTTCACGGTAATCTCCTGGAAGGAGACGAAGGACCACGGACCACGGAAAGTGGGGCTAAGTGGTATCCAAGAAGCTACGGAGCGAACATGAATGGAAGAGGATGAGGAAAATGGCGAAATCGAGGCATCTGGCGACAGAGATGCGAGATGTAGCAACATCTGTAGGCTCCTGCAACGAGCAAAAAGATTTGATTTTGATGAAATAAAGACTGTACGGTGCCCAAGTTACCTGCGTAAACCACATGAATATCCGTCTAGTAGTTTTGGAGATTAGCATGTTCAAACAGAGAGGCAAGAAAATTTTAGCGAAACTTTAAATTACGGTATCCTTCTTTCCGTGACCCGATTTTGATAAAATAAAACGTTTACATTACCCCAAGCTACGCTGAAATTACCAGTGAGAAACCCTTAGAAATTCGTCCACTAGTTTGGATGATTAACGTGTTCGAAGACAGACAGACACGGCTGTTTTACAGTTTTATTATTAGTACAGATATGGATTACGAGAGCTGTCATTCAGAATACCAAGCGGAAACAGACAGCAAACTCATTTTGCATTTCCTTACAATCATCCAGCGACAATACTTAAATATGGACAATAGCATAATCGGATTGCAAACATTTTTAGACCTATTACGCTTGCTTGTGGAAAGATACAATTTCGTATGAATGATATTCTTATGCTGTTTTTAGAATCCTTATAAGTCGTAGTGTCTCGTGGATGCTCCCTTGACCATTTACGCTACAAGATTTAATTTAATATGTACATCAGTAATGAAGCTCAACGATCCTTTTCGGAAAGGAAGACGAACTTCCTGCAAGCGGGATTAAAATCTCCGGTTCTCTTATTTTAGTTTCGGAAGAACTCGATCTTGTATTTCTAACTTACCCGCGCCCAAAACTTTTGTTTCTTTAATTATTTACACTTTCTGAATTTTTCATGTTAATCTGCCCTCAACAGCTTGTGGTTTCGTTCTACTTCTTGTAGCTAAGGCACATCATCGTGTTACAGGAGAGTTTAGGGTAAATTTTCTTCGAGATATTAATGAATTCGCTTTAGTTAAAATGCATGCTTGCACATTGTACTATGCACATTTCAGTCATGATGTTTTTCTTGCTGCTCTGGTAAGAAGTATACTGATGTCTTTGTAACGACCAAATCTGCAGCTAACCACTTGAGATTTAACTATAACAGCTAAGATACCCCAAAAGATTGATGTTTCCGTGTTATAAGTATACTCTTAAAATGTCAAATAATTCAGAAATAAACTCTGTCCGTCATGAACGATGCTGGAAGTCTGCAACTGTGACAATATGCATTCAAAACGCAACAACACTGGCTTCGTTTCTTTGTGTGCAGCAATACGTATTTTCAAGTGCTTTGGTAACTGTTTGTTAATATGCCGTATTTGTCAGTTGCGTTCAACATTTTATAGCATTCCCGTCAAGTTCATGCTGCAGCAGAAAAATTCGTGGGAGGCTTAATATTTTGGAAAACTTAAAAATGAAATCCTGTCGTATTTTAAATTTACTTACACGATTAGTACCTACTCCCTCATAGAGAAATCCGCACAAGCGATACACATCTTTCACAATGCTTATTTTACCGGCTGGCAAAGCCACACAAAGGTATCACCACTCGATTCCTTGCCAAGGAGTTTACGTGCGTCAAGAAGCAATTTAAGATATTTAGTTTCAAGATATTCTGCTGCAGTATATCTTCCTCTTATTGTGGCAGTAATTAAATAGACGAAGAACTTCCGAATGTATTAATAGTTTCGATATCATACTTGTGGACCATACCGTTAAACAGATAAATTAATTTTCCTATAGCTACATTCATTATAAATACTAGCAAAATAGCGGCAAGAAAGACATCAGTCACTTAACACCATTTATGTGCCACAATGTTAATGTTTGTTGTGAGTTCTTTTCTACTTAGTTTACGAAATAGTTATTATATTTTTGCGTTCGATGCAATGGAAAAATCTCAAGAGATCGGAACTATCGTAAAATAAACTTAAACAGAACCAAAACTCATAAATGAGATGACATAATGTACAGTATTTTCATCAAGACATGCTCTGGAAACTACGTATAACTGCATCGTAACTCCACAGCAAGCAAGGGAATATAAATGCAGCGTTTCATCCATAAGAAGGAGGCTGACTGTTCTCAAGATTAGCACTATCTTTGAAACGCAGCAATTTTTCACTACGTCTAAACATTTACTAAACGTTGCACATCACTCAACTTCTTCTTCAAAAGACGACTGTGTAGAAAAACTACGACGTTTGTCGCTCTCATGGATCAGTAAGGCCCATGTGGTCCCTTTTGGCGCCAAGCTGAGACATACAGTGTAATGGGAAATGGCATAGGTACAAATATACGATAGTGGAAGTAAAAATATTCCAAGTAACATGGTTGCACAAACGAGACAACTAATGTCTGAGGAAGGGGCATACCAAATGATTTGCCGCTTTTGCGGAAAAATGTAGCTGAACCAGCACTGGATGTGCCAACATTTGCGGAATTAGTTTCATGTGAGTCAGGGAAAAAATTTTACTGTTTTTATTATGTAAAATGGAAGGGGTGGAAAGGAAAGGAAAGGACTCGTTGATGTCAGGATCGAAAGTAAAATTCTATGCACCGACTTGACAGAAAATCCTAGGAAGTTCTGGTCTTACGTTAAATCAGTAAGTGGCTCGAAACAGCATATCCAGGCAGTCCGGGATGATGATGGCATTGAAACAGAGGATGACACGCGTAAAGCTGAAATACTAAACACCTTTTTCCAAAGCTGTTTCACAGAGGAAGACCGCACTGCAGTTCCTTCTCTAAATCCTCGCACAAACGAAAAAATGGCTGACGTCGAAATAAGTGTCCAAGGAATAGAAAAGCAATTGAAATCACTCAACAGAGGAAAGTCCACTGGACCTGACGGGATACCAATTCGATTCTACACAGAGTACGCGAAAGAACTTTCCCCCCTTCTAACAGCCGTGTATCGCAAGTCTCTAGAGGAACGGAAGGCTCCAAATGATTGGAAAAGAGCACAGGTAGTCCCAGTCTTCAAGAAGGGTCGTCGAGCACATGCGCAAAACTATAGACCTATATCTCTCACGTCGATCTGTTGTAGAATTTTAGAACATGTTTTTTGCTCGCGTATCATGTCATTTCTGAAAACCCAGAATCTACTCTGTTGGAATCAACATGGATTCCGGAAACAGCGATCGTGTGAGACCCAATTCGCTTTATTTGTTCATGAGACCCAGAAAATATTAGATACAGGCTCCCAGGTAGATGCCACTTTCCTTGACTTCCGGAAGGCGTTCGACACAGTTGCGCACTGTCGCCTGATAAACAAAGTAAGAGCCTACGGAATATCAGACCAGCTGTGTGGCTGGATTGAAGAGTTTTTAGCAAACAGAACACAAAATGTTGTTCTCAATGGAGAGACGTCTACAGAGGTTAAGGTAACCTCTGGCGTGCCACAGGGGAGTGTTATGGGACCATTGCTTTTCACATTATGTATATAAGACCTAGTAGATAGTGTCGGAAGTTCCATGCGGCTTTTCGAGGATGATGCTGTAGTATACAGAGAAGTTGCAGCATTAGAAAATTGTAGCAAAATGCAGGAAGATCTGCAGCGGATAGGTACTTGGTTCAGGGAGTGGCCTCTGACCCTTAACATAGACAAATGTAATGTATTGCGAATACATAGAAAGAAGGATCCCTTATTGTATGATTATATGATAGCGGAACAAACACTGGTAGCAGTTACTTCTGTAAAATATCTGAGAGTATGCGTGCGGAACGATTTGAAGTGGAATGATCATATAATATTAATTGTTGGTAAGTCGGTACCTGGTCGAGATTCACTGGGAGAGTCCTTAGAAAATGTAGTCCATCAACAAAGGAGGTGGCTTAAAAGACACTCGTTCGACCTATACTGGAGTATTGCTCATCAGTGTGGGATCCGTACCAGATCGGGTTGACGGAGGAGACAGAGAAGATCCAAAGAAGAGCGGCGCGTTTCGTCACAGGGTTAATTGGTAAGCGTGATAGTGTTACGGAGATCCTGTAACGAAGCGCGCTGCTCTCCGTTGGATCTTCTCTATCTCTTCTATCAACCCTATCTGGTACGTATCCCACACTGCTGAGCAGTATTCAAGCAGTGGGCGAACAAGCGTACTGTAACCTACTTCCTTTGTTTTCGGATTGCATTTCCTTAGGATTCTTCCAATGAATCTCAGTCTGGCATCTCCTTTACCGACGATCAACTTCATATGATCATTCCATTTTAAATCACTCCTAATGCCTACTCCCAGATAATTTATGGAATTAACTGCTTCCAGTAGCTGACCTGCTATATTGTAGCTAAATGATAAGGGATCTTTCTTTCTATGTATTCGCAGCACATTACACTTGTCTACATTGAGATTCAATTGCCATTCCCTGCACCATGCGTCAATTCGCTGCAGATCCTCCTGCATTTCAGTACAATTTTCCATTGTTACAACCTCTCGATATACCACAGCATCATCCGCAAAAAGCCTCAGTGAACTTCCGATGTCATCCACAAGGTTATTTATGTATATTGTGAATAGCAACAGTCCTACGACACTCCCCTGCGACACACCTGAAATCACTCTTACTTCGGAAAACTTCTCACCATTGAGAATGACATGCTGCGTTCTGCTATCTAGGAACTCTTCAATCCAATCACACAATTGGTCTGATAGTCCATATGCTCTTACTTTGTCCATTAAACGACTGTGGGGAACTGTATCAAACGCCTTGCGGAAGTCAAGAAACACGGCATCTACCTGGGAACCCGTGTCTATGGCCCTCTGAGTCTCGTGGAAGAACAGCGCGAACTGGGTTTCACATAATCGTCTTTTTCGAAACCCATGCTGATTCCTACAGAGTAGATTTCTAGTCTCCAGAAAAGTCATTATACTCAAACATAATACGTGTTCCAAAATTCTACAACTGATAGACGTTAGAGATATAGGTCTATAGTTCGACGTCCCTTTTTGAAAACGGGGATGACCTGTGCCTTTTTCCAATCCTTTGGAACGCTACGCTCTTCTAGAGACCTACGGTGGGGGGAGAAAGGATATGTAAGCGAAAGAACGATTGATATCAGCTGCATCAGGACTTTATGTGGAAAGAAGGGCGATCAGTGAAAATGTGTACTGGACCAGGCTTCGAACCCACGATCTCCTGCTTGCTAGGCAGGTGCGTTACCCACTATGCCACCCGGGCATATGTCTGAAAGAACGCACACCACACATCCATATAACTGATTCACCTCGATGGGCAGTGAATTCACCACTTTCACTGCGGATGCGCAGTTAGGTTCGACCTCCTGTGGGATTCTCTAAGTAGCGAACAAGGACAGACAGGGACCGCAGATAGGTGGCGCTGGGTGGTTTGGCTGGGAGACGTGCTGAGGGAGTCCACGTAATCGCGATAAACACTGTGTTCTATATGATGCAGTGGTTAATGCATCTCCCTAGTAAGTAGGAGATCGTGGTTTCGATTTCCAGTCCAGCACACATTTTCACTTGTCGCTGCTGATTCCACATAAAGTTCCGGTGCAACTGACATCAACAGTTCCTTCCCTTTCTCCCTCTCCACATTCAGTTTACATAATACGCATCACAGCTGCGGATTCCTTGTGGCATGTGTTCTTTCGGACGTATCTGGAAAAACAGATACCACACATTCTATAATTCATTCACCTCGATGGCAATAAATCCACCACCTTCGGTGTGGATGCACAGTCACGTGTGACATCCTGCGGCAATCTCAAAGTAGCGAGATTAGAAGACATGGACAGGAGCTGCGCATAGGTGGCGTTGGGTGTGAATGTAGGTCATCTGGGATGCGTACCGGGACAGTCTGTGCAACAGCGATATACACCGTGTCTCGGTGACACAGTGGTGGAGCCGCGCGGAGTGGCCGCGCGGTTAGAGGCGCCATATCACTGATTGTGCGGCCACTCCCGCCGGAGGTTCGAGTCCTCCCTCGGGCATATGTGGTCTAGTGGCTAGCGTTGCTGCCTCTGGATCACGAGGTCCCGGGTTCGATTCCGGCCGGCCTGGAGATTTTCTCTGTCCGCGGACTGGGTGATTGTGTTTTAAAAAAAGGCGGCACGGTAACTCAGCGTGTTCAGTCTGAGGGTTAGCTACCCTCTAAAAAAACTGAGTGAATGGACTAACGTAGAACCTGAACAGATGTCATCGGACGTCCGCGACGAACAAATTCAACGAATAATATAAAAAAAAACGAAATGAGATTTAAAAAAGTAGTTAACGCAACTATCTTGTAAGCATGAGATCGTGGGTTCGAATCCTGGCGCAGCACACATTTTCACTCGTCGTCGCTGATTTTGCATAAGCCACGATGCACCTGACATTAACAATTCCTTCGGTCTCCTTTCCCTTTTCCCCCCTCTATGTTCAGTTTACATGTGTGAAAGAACAGACGCCATACATTCACATAATTTTTGTTTCTGTCGTTTAATTATTGCCCGGTGTGGTACTTTCCTCATGAGCTAGAGTTATGGTGGCTTAAACGGTAGATTAAATGTAGTGGACTGACAAGGCAGCCAGTCCACAGAGACGGGTAGCCGAAAGGGCACACGTACACACACGCCGACTGGCGCGAAGTCTGGAACAGGATACGTGATGAATGTGATAAAGAAAAGAACGTAGCTACTAGAACACTTAACTTTTATATCGTCCTTTGGTATACAGCATTCTTGATGATACAAGTGAGACTATCTTGAGATACATGCAATCGTACAAATGGCGCCTTGCTAGGTCGTAGCCATTAACTTAGCTGAAGGCTATTCTAACTGTCTCTCGGCAAATGAGAGAAAGGCTTCGATCAGTGTAGTCGCTAGCAATGTCGTCGTACAACTGGGGCGAGTGCTAGTACGTCTCTCGAGACCTGCCGTGTGGTGGCGCTCGGTCTGCGATCACTGCCAGTGGCGACACGCGGGTCCGACATGTACTAATGGACCGCGGCCGATTTAAGCTACCACCTAGCAAGTGTGGTGTCTGGCGGTGACACCACATTAAACAGTGTAGGTACTAGCTTCCTATCTTATGCATTCATAAACTGGTTTGTTTCTAAGCGCAGTGAATAAAATTTCGCGTTATTGTGTAGATATTCGACGTGTCTTCCTGCAGTACATCACGTCTTCTGCTGTTTATTGTCTCTTTCTTGTTCTTAAAAAGAAACATTATTCTTCAACAACTGTCTGTATGTTTCAATAAAACTGTAACTAATCAGTGCTTTAATGTGCTATTCGTATATCTATAGAGTGACAAACTCGGTTTCCCTTGTGTTTTAATCTTACAGTTTATTGCGCCATGCACGCTCTGTTACGAATAAACCACATTTCAAGTCAGTATAGACGTTACCATTCCCATTCACCGCTTATCGTACACAGAACTGTAGCTGATTGTCAGGTTGATGCTCTGCTTCGGTGAGCCGGCCGGGGTGGCCGAGCGGTTCTAGGCGCTACAGTCTGGAACCGCGCGACCGCTACGGTCGCAGGTTCGAATCCTGCCTAGGGCATGGCGGTGTGTGATGTCCTCAGCTTAGTTACGTTTAAGTAGTTCTAAGTTCTAGGGGACTGATGAACTCAGCAGTTAAGTCCCATAGTGGTCAGAGCCATTTGAACCATTTTGCTTCGGTGAGGATAACAAAAATTAGCAGGAGTGTCGTGACACTTGTAGTGTAATAAATTATAAGTTCCTCCATTACGTTGTCATGATGCTTTTTCAAAATAATGAAGCAGAAAATCATCATGTATGTGTTTGGTTGAGTTTCTGGAGTTTGCTTTTTATTATGATACTACAGCTGATGTTGTAAAGTGATATCATAGTTCGCAAACACTGTTTGACCGGTTTACCTATTTCAGAAAATTCTGCCAGCCTGTCATATTCAGTATTTTATCTAGGTTTATAACTAATTTTCATATAACTGAATTTATGGATTCGACTAACTTATTGCATAAGGTGGGAGTTAATTTCTGTTACAATTTGTGGGTATAGCCCAATAACGAAGACTGGAATAGGTAGATTGGGTGGGAGGATTCATATAACGGTACATTTTTGTACAGTGAGAATGCAATGAACAACTCACTAAAAATCTTGACTGATGGGGTGGAAGCGTTTGAAGGTCACTTTTCATGTTTCTCTTGAATAACTAGAAAGCCGCAGCTTCAAGCGAAAATTTTTCCCAGTTCCAAATAAACTACATTAAATTTTCTGCAAATAATGTTCGATTCATTTTTTCTCCAAGACTAATAGTTTCGTGTTCCAGGGGGTGAAATCATATATTATGAATAATATGGTTCTAACGGTATAATATTAATGTTTATCTTTAAATGAAGGGAACTAAAAACAAATATTAAATGTGTGTACCACGTCGAAGTACAGTAAAATCATATTAAGTCATATTAACCCCAGCAATACCGACGCTTTTACCAAAACATGTATGGGTGGCGGGTAGGGGAGGGGGGTGGGGGGGGGGGAGTGATGTTCTGCGCCCATCCTAAAAAGAATTTAAGAAATTGTTAACTGTTGTTGACCTATAATAAAAACATGGTTTTTAAAGAGATACTAATTTGCAAGTAGGATCCAGCCCACAAAATATCTTTTATTGCTTTCTTAGTAAGATCGATGGACGTTCGATAATGTTACAAAATTCCGGTGGTTGTGGCAGTGCGGGATCTACCACACATTTACTTCTGGACCGGAGTTTTCCCCTGACATAATCCCGCCCCTAAGAAACACTACCGTAATCTGCACGCAAGGGATTCATACAATTTTAATTAATTAAATTTTGGCCCTATAGTGGATCTTCGACATAAATCGATATAAATCGTATGAAATAGACCACAAATGAAATTAGAATTGCAAAATTAAGAGACTAAAGGAGTTATTAGTCTCAAAATCAAATACCTTTATTTATCTAAAAACATGTGACAAATGGTATTTTGTAGTAACCAAAATAAAACAAAATTCGTTCAGAATAATGAATCACATTTATGGCTACTGAAGTGTTCAGTTGACTAAGCCGATAGGAAATGGGCTCCTGTTCGAATGGTACACTAGGCCACCTACTGTGAGTACTGTTCCTCACGCTATCTGAATGATTTTACTACGTGAGACGGTGATTGTGGACTGCAAAAGTTTTCACCTGCAGTACATGCAACAACTGACCGGAAATACGCTAGTGCGAGCCTTAACAGAACTGCCGAATTCCCTAAATGCTGGAGCTGCGACTGTTTTTACAGCAGACCGTTGCCGTCGTGTCGACTTGGTGCTCAGCACTTTGATGAGATGCAAATCTGCGACAAGGGCCCCCCTGTGCTCGGTCACGAACGTCAGACTCCGTCCCCACAGATTCTCCGCCTCGGCTTCAGGCTACTGACTCCTCACTTCGCTTCTCGCCACCGACTTTCCTCACACTCCTTACTGAGCACCTCGTACTCCCAAATGACTCCACGTGGTCTCCACAAAACACATACGAGACCTGTTCAAAAAATCCCGGAAGTTTGTCCACAAAATTTTTCTCGCTTACCTTTTAGTTATTTTGCATGGTCTCCTTCGAAATACTCTTCCTCCGCAGGCCGCGGTGGTCTAGCGGTTCCAGGCGCTCAGTCCGGAACCTCGGGACTGCTACGGTCGCAGGTTCGAATCCGGCCTCGGGCATGGATGTGTGTGATGTCCTTAGGTTGGTTAGGTTTAAGTAGTTCTAAGTTCTAGGGGACTGATGACCACAGATGTTAAGTCCCATAGTGCTCAGAGCCATTTTTTTTAACTCTTCCTCCACAACTGATACACCGCTCCCAATGCCGGCCGCGGTGGTCTCGCGGTTCTAGGCACGCAGTCCGGAACCGTGCGACTGCTACGGTCGCAGGTTCGAATCCTGCCTCGGGCATGGATGTTTGTGATGTCCTTAGGTTAGTGAGGTTTAAGTAGTTCTAAGTTCTAGGGGACTAATGACCACAGCAGTTGAGTCCCATAGTGCTCAGAGCCAGCCCAATGCCGTTTCCACTTCCGGAAGCAGTCTTGGTATGTCTCTTGCTGGATCTTGCAAAGCACCGTCTGCGAATTTTCTTTTAACTCGCTTTTCGTAAATCTTCGTCCTTTGCAGCTTTAGTCTCATGCTCTTCACCGACAGCGAGGCAAAGGTTTTTCTGGTCTTGACTCATGAGCCGTGGGACGAACTTGGCGACACCACGATGCATTCCAAGATGCTAAGTCAGAATTTCATGACACGATCCAACTGAAATGTTACATCCTTCTACTATCTCTCGGACAGTCAGTCTCCGATTGGCAAGCACAATTTCGTTGACGTTCCTGACATGGGCGTTGTCGGTAGACGTCGAAGGGCGTCCTGAAAGAAGGTCATCTTTAACTTTCGGTCGGTCATTTTTAAACCGTGTGAACCATTCGTAACACTGAGCGCGGCTTAAGCACTGATCACCACAGACTTCCTGCATCATTTGGAGTGTCTCTGTAAAGGTTTTCTTGAGTTTCGTTCAAAATTTAATGCAGACGCACTGCTCCCAACTCTAACTAACTCCAGCTCTGAAACTTCCTAGCAGATTAACACTGTGTGCCGGACCGAGACCCGAACTCGGGACCTTTGCCTTTCGCGGGCAAGTGCTCTACCGTCTGAGCTACCCAAGCACGACTCACGATCCGTCCCCACAGCTTCAATTCTGCCAATACCTCATCTCCTACCTTCCAAACTTCACAGAAGCTCTTCTGCGAACCTTTCAGAACTAGCACTCCTGGAAGAAAGGATATTGCGGAGACATGTCTTAGCCACAGCCTGGGGGATGTTTCAAGAATGAGATTTTCACTCTGAAACGGAGTGTGCGCTGATATGAAACTTCCTGGCAGATTAAAACTGTGTGCCGGACCGAGACTCGAACTCGGCGCACTTGACCGCGAAAGGCAAAGGTCCCGAGTTCAAGTCTCGGTCCGGCACACATTTTTAATCTGCCAGGAAGTTTCATATCAACGCACACTCCGCTGCAGAGTGAAAATCTCATTCTAGAACTCCAACTCTGCCATCTCGAAATTCGCAGACAGTGCGACACAACGTTCCACTCAATACAGCGCTGAACAATAACTGACAGACGTACAACAATAAAACTTCTGGCAGTTACACTTTAAACACAGTCATGTGAAGGGATGCCAACCGCATTTCGCTCCAACACACCATTGGCGCGAAATTACGAAGCTCCAGATAATCGCATCTCTCTTGGACGCCTATGTGCTACTTACGACAATTTTGTAAGGCCTGCGTGTTATAGGCAACTATTAATATAATAATTAATTGCCTTGATGTTGTAACCTGTATGTGTCCTAAGATCCCCGAAACCGGTAATCACGGAATAAAAAGGATTCCTGCGATCTTGGCTACCAGTTTATTGTTTTACAAGTTACGAAGTTTCTGGAGTTTTTTGAACAGGCCTCGTGCATCAATCAATAGCAAGCGGCAGTACATATCCACACCGATCACATAAACGAACATCCTCAGTTCCTCTCCCTCCAGCAGAAGAGCAGAAGTCGCGTTCCCAATACTGTTACTTGCCGACAGGAAGCTGGAGGCGCCTTTTTACAGCTTCTGGCACCACCGTCTGATTCCCAACCAAAAAGCTCGCTTGCTGCACGCACAGAAATCAGTAGGCATCAGAACCAAAAAGAAAGAAAAAATATGCTATCTACGTGGTCGACACACTGTTGACCACGCCGCTGTGCAGGTCCAGCTTTTGCTTGGAAACGGACAGTGCCTGCAGATACAGATCTCTGAAGCCAGGCCTTCGTGCATTCAGCCAGCAAATGCCGAAAGAGTCTAAAAACAGACGTCTTCTAGCATAAAACGTTTTGGAAGGCGCCTCCCTGGCGTTGTGCGCGACCCATGTGGCTTGCTACGGATACCGGCCACCTATCTAACAAAGATCCGCCTCCGGAGGGCCGCGGCAGCATTACCGCCTACCACGCAAGGGGGCCCGGGTTCGATGCCCGGCGGGGGACTGTGTGTTGTGTGTCCATCATCATTTTCATCGTCATTGACACGCAAGTCGCCGAAGTGGCGTCAACTAAAAAGACTTGGAATACAGCGACCGAACCCCGAAGGGCATATCCCGGCCAATAAATGCCATACAGCCATTTCATTTCATCTAACAAAGGAGTCACCCGTACAGCCGCTCCCAGGTCCCAATCGGCGAAGCTATTCACTCTCTCTCCTTGTGTAAGGCCCACTCTGAATGAAATAGCCGCCCAGCGTTCACCTTCTGTGCGGACGACTGGTCCTGCTGCGAATACTTGCGCGGTCGTCACCTTCCGAGATCACCTCACGGTAAAGAGCTTCTCTCTGCATATAGCAGCTGCGAAACAGACCAAGCAAATAACAGTAAAATGAAGGAAGGGTCCGTAATCGCCTCATTAACCAAAGTAGTTAAATGGCGACCCTCTAAGTGCGTATAATCACTGTTAAATTAAACATACCTCATCATAATATTCATAAGAACCCCGTAATGATCATAATTATGAAAGGGCAGCCGCGCCGGGTAGCCGAGCGGTCTTAGGCGCCTTCTCACGATTCGCGCGGCTCCCCTCGTCGGAGGTTCGAGTCCTCCCTCGGGAATAGGTGTGTGTGTTGACCTTAGTGTAATTTAGTTTGATTAAGTAGTGTGTAAGCTTAAGGACAGATGACCTCAGCAGTTTGGTTCCATAAGACCTTACTACAAATTTCCAATTTTCCTATGAACGGGCAATAGTCCACATGGACCTGCCATCTTTCAACGTGCGCACCCTACTACCGAGGTAGGGTACTTTACACCCACTGTAAGAAATAAATAAATAAATAAAAATTGATAAACGGAAATTTTGTTACTTGTTGTTGACTGCCCGCATCTCGTGGTCGTGCGGTAGCGTTCTCGCTTCCCACGCCCGGGTTCCCGGGTTCGATTCCCGGCGGGGTCGGGGATTTTCTCTGCCTCGTGATGGCTGGGTGTTGTGTGCTGTCCTTAGGTTAGTTAGGTTTAAGTAGTTCTAAGTTCTAGGGGACTTATTGACCACAGCAGTTGAGTCCCATAGTGCTCAGAGCCATGTGAACCATTTTTTTTTTGTTGACTTTTACTCATAACATACTTTTTACAGAGACACTAATGTAAAAGTACCGTCCTTAACCTGGAAATATTCTATATGACATTCACTGGGGAAAGTGATGTCTACTACCACGACTTAAATTTTTGGATTAAGTTCAAGTGAAAGATTTTATACATTTATGAAATCTGGTAAAAGAATTCATCCAAAACAACAAAAATTGTTTGCAAAATTTTACCTCTCCCCGGTCGATATAGAGAGGGTTAATGGATGAATTGTGTTCTAGGATGCTACACGGCGTAGGAGTGGGGGCGGCAGTGTGTGCGGTAGACGTACATGGCAATGTAGGCCACCAGATTGTGTTTATGCACTTCCGTCCTTCATAGGTATGCAAACTGAAGATCGGAAAGATGACTCGCCACTTTATTTATCCCATCACATCACACGAAGCAAATATAGGGTCTTTCTCAAAGTTATACCTACCCTGCACTGCGCGCCTTATGAATCACTGGCGACACAGTGTTTCTGCCCGCAAGGGTGTTCATTTTCCACACTGTGTGTTAATACTACATGGAATGCAGATGTGAGTTACTAATAACACAAAAGCGAGAAACACATGCAGACAGAATCTACGTAAATCTCTGCACACTGTTCTACATTGCTATAGGAGAAATTGAGTTTTAGTCGTCCTTACGTCCGGGTAAGCCACATTCCGCCATCACGGGCGCCGCTCGCTTCTCACTTTAAATATAGACTATACCTACACAGTATTTCCTGTCCAGCTCTCTTATGAGAGTAGACAATATAACTTCATTGAGCACGTGTTTATATAATTAAGTTATTTTCAGATTATTAACTTAGTGCTTGTTTACAGTTGTTAAGTGAGCTGTTATGTGAAACAGCTCAATAGCTGGAGCTGTCAAATGCTTACCACACTTTAGAGCCTGTCTCAGGTGTAACATCCTGTCATTATATATTTGTCAATGTCTATTTCACAGTGTCCACAATCTCTGTCTGGAATAGTGTTCAGAGTATGAGAAGTACCAAATGCACCAGTTCTCCCAACATCTGAGGAGGCCAGGACGCTTGTATTGCCTCCATCTGTAACAGAAGTACAAGGTGACCCAAACGTTTGTTAATATTTTAAAATGCACTAATTCGCAGAATAATGAAGTTATGGAGGTAAAAATTCACACACATCTCTGAAATTACGTGAGGTTTTACTGAATCCAAAAAACGAGTGCGAAAACTGGTCAGCATGTAACGCTGGACAACAACACGTCAGTGACGCAGTGTGGGAATCGTGTATAAAATGAGCTGTACTGAGAGAGACAGTCATATCAACCCTAGCCTGGCTGATAAAGACATGCTGGAAGGATGACTTTTATGCGGTGTGGCGCTCCACTCCATATTGCTACATCGTTTGGTGAGGCTCCCGTGCTTAGCCTCTGTGTCCGGCATGCTTGGCCTCCCAGGTCCCCAGACCTCAATCCGTGTGATTGTTGGTTACCTGAAGTGGCAAGTCAACCGCGATCGTCCCACCTCATTATGGGTGCTAAAAAACATCATCCGACGGTAATTTCTCACCATACCTACTAATCAACCCCCCCCCCCTCCCATGAACCAAGGACCCTGCCGCTGGTGGGGAGGCTTGGGTGCCTCAGCGATACAGATAGCCGTACCGTAGGTGCATCCACAACGGAGAGGTATCTGTTGAGAGGCCAGACAAACGTGTGGTTCCTGAAGAGGGGCATCAGCCTTTTCAGCAGTTGAAGGGGCAACAGTCTGGATGATTGACTGATCTGGCCTTGTAACACTAACCAAAACGGCCTTGCTGTGCTGGTACTGCGAACGGCTGAAAGCAAGAGGAAACTGCAGCCGTCATTTTTCCCGAGGGCATGCAGCTTTACTGTATGGTTAAATGATGATGGGGTCCTCTTGGGTAAAATATTCCGGAGGTAAAATAGTCCCCCATTCGAATCTCCGGACGGGGACTACTCAGAAGGACGTCGTTATCGGGAGAAAGAAAACTGGCGTTCTACCGATCGGAGCGTGGAATGTCTGATAACTTAATCGGGCAGGTAGCTTAGAAAATTTAAAAACGGAAATGGATAGGATAAAGTTTGATACAGTGGGAATTAGTGAAGTTCGGTGGCAGGAGGAACAAGACTTTTGGTCAGGTGAATACAGGGTTATAAATACAAAATCAAATAGGGGTAATGCAGGAGTAGGTTTAATAATAAATAAAAAAATAGGAATGCGGGTACGCTACTACAAACAGCATAGTGAACGCATTATTGTGGCCAAGACAGACACGAAGCCCACGCCTACTACAGTAGTACAAGTTTATATGCCAACTAGCTCTGCAGATGACGAAGAAACTGAAGAAATGTATGATGAGATAAAAGAAATTATTCAGATAGTGAAGGGAGACGAAAATTTAATAGTCATGGGTGACTGGAATTCGTCAGTAGGAAAAGGGAGAGAAGGAAATGTAGTAGATGAATATGGATTGAGGGCAAGAAATGAAAGAGGAAGTCGCCTGGTACAATTTTGCACAGAGTACAACTTAATCATAGCTAACACTTGGTTCAAGAATCATAAAAGAAGGTTGCATACATGGAAGAACCCTGGAGATACTGACAGGCCTCAGATAGATTATATAATGGTAATACAGAGATTTAGGAACCAGGTTTTAAATTGCAAGACATTTCCAGGGGCAGATGTGGACTCTGACCACAATCTATTGGTTATGAACTGTAGATTAAAATTGAAGAAACTGCAAAAAGGTGGGAATTTAAGGAGATGGATAAACTGACTAAACCAGAGGTTGTACAGAGTTTCAGGGAGAGCATAAGGGAACAATTGACAGGAATGGGGGAAAGAAATACAGCAGAAGAAGAATGGAAAGCTTTCAGGGATGAAATAGTGAAGGCAGCAGAGGATCAAGCAGGTAAAGAGACGAGGGCTAGTAGAAATCCTTGGGTAACAGAAGAGATACTGAATTTAATTGATGAAAGGAGAAAATACAAAAATGCAGTAAGTGAAGCAGGCAAAAAGGAATACAAACGTCTCAAAAATGAGATCGACAGGAAGTGCAAAATGGCAAAAGGGGCAAATGTAAGGATGTAGAGGCTTATCTCACGAGGGGTAAAATAGATACTGCCTACAGGAAAATTAAAGAGACCTTTGGAGAAAAGAGAACCACTTGCATGAATATCAAGAGCTCAGATGGAAACCCAGTTCTAAGCAAAGAAGGGAAAGCAGAAAGGTGGAAGGAGTATATAGAGGGTCTATACAGGGGCAATGTTCTTGAGGACAATATCATGGAAATGGAAGAGGATGTAGATGAAGATGAAATGGGAGATATGATACTGCGTGAACAGTTTGACAGAGCACTGAAAGACCTAAGTCGAAACAAAGCCCCGGGAGTAGACAACATTCCATTAGAACTACTGACAGCCTTGGGAGAGCCAGTCCTGACAAAACTCTACCATCTGGTGAGCAAGATGTATGAGACAGGCGAAATTCCCTCAGACTTCAAGAAGAATATAATAATTCCAATCCCAAAGAAAGCAGGTGTTGACAGATGTGAAAATTACCGAACTATCAGTTTAAAAAGTCGCAGCTGCAAAATACTAACGCGAATTCTTTACAGACGAATGGAAAAACTGGTAGAAGCCGACCTAGGTGAAGATCAGTTTGGATTCCATAGAAATGTTGGAACACGTGGGGCAATACTGACCCTACGACTTATCTTAGCAGCCGGCCGAAGTGGCCGTGCGGTTAAAGGCGCTGCAGTCTGGAACCGCGAGACCGCTACGGTCGCAGGTTCGAATCCTGCCTCGGGCATGGATGTTTGTGATGTCCTTAGGTTAGTTAGGTTTAACTAGTTCTAAGTTCTAGGGGACTAATGACCTCAGCAGTTGAGTCCCATAGTGCTCAGAGCCATTTTTTGAGCCATCTTAGCATTTGTAGACTTAGAGAAAGCTTTTGACAATGTTGACTGGAATACTCTCTTTCAAATTCTGAAGGTGGCAGGGGTAAAATACAGGGAGCGAAAGGCTATTTACAATTTGTACAGAAACCAGATGGTTGTTATAAGATGGTGGTGGTGGTGGTTAGTGTTTAACGTCCCGTCGACAGCGAGGTCATTAGAGACGGAGCGCAAGCGCGGGTTAGGGAAGGATTGGGAAGGAAATCGGCCGTGCCCTTTCAAAGGAACCATCCCGGCATTTGCCTGAAATGATTTAGGGAAATCACGGAAAACCTAAATCAGGATGGCCGGAGACGGGATTGAAACGTCGTCCTCCCGGCAGTTATAAGAGTCGAGGGGCATGAAAGGGAAGCAGTGGTTGGGAAAGGAGTGAGATAGGGTTGGAGCCTCTCCTCTATGTTATTCAATCTGTATATTGAGCAACCATTAAAGGAAACAAAAGAAAAATTCGCAGTAGGTATTAAAATCCATGGAGAAGAAATAAGAACTTTGAGGTTCGCCGATGACATTGTAATTCTGTCAGAGACAGCAAAGGACTTGGAAGAGCAGTTTAACGGAATGGACAGTGTCTTGAAAGGAGGGTATAAGATGTACATCAACAAAAGTAAGACGAGGATAATGGAATGTAGTCGAATTAAATCGTGTGATGCTGAGGGAATTAAATTAGGAAATGAGACACTTAAAGTAGTAAAGGAGTTTTGCTATTTGGGGAACAAAATAACTGATGATGGTCGAAGTAGAGAGGACATCAAATGCAGACTGGCAATGGCAAGGAAAGCATTTCTGAAGAAGAGAAATTTGTTAACACCGAGTGTAGATTTAAGTGTAAGGAAGTCGTTTCTGTAAGTATTTGTATGGAGTGTAGCCATGTATGGAAGTGAAACATGGACGATAAATAGTTTGGATAAGAAGAGAATATAAGCTTTCGAAATGTGGTGCTACAGAAGAATGTTGAAGATTAGATGGGTAGACCACATAACTAATGAGGAGGTATTGAATAGAATTGGAGAGAAGAGAAGTTTGTGGCACAACTTGACTAGAAGGAGGGACCGGTTGGTAGGACATGTTATGAGGCATCAAGGGATCACAAATTTAGTATTGGAGGGCAGCGTGGAGGGTAAAATTCGTAGAGGGAGACCAAGAGATGAATACACTAAGCAGATTCAGGAGGATGTAGGTTGCAGTAGGTACTGGGAGATGAAGAAGCTTGCACAGGATAGAGTAGCATGGAGAGCTGCATCAATCCTGTCTCAGGACTGAAGACCACAACAACAACAACCTACTGATATGCTGTGCTGTGCTGTGCTGTTCACAACTTTGTCCCTCGACTACAAATATTGTTGATGAATGACGGGGCGACATGCTGTGCATTTGTTATAAAGAACATGGTCTTCACTAAAAAGCCAATTATTAAGATAATCATTGCTTTCATATCAAATGAAGCGCCAACTGTTAATCATTTTGTGAACTTTTTTTGGTTCCAATAAAACACCACGTCATTTCTAGCATGTGTGCCAATTGTTACCTCTCTACCTACATTATTCCGTGAAGTATTGAATTTTCAAATGTTAACGGACTTTCGGGTCACCCTGTAGATCACCCAGGCGTTACAGAACGTCAGATATTTCGACGTAAGTCAAGTAATGCGTTACGGCAGATTACTGTTCTAGAACCGAGAACGATCAGTCCCATTCCATCAGACATATTCACGCCCATCTTGGAAGATATACTGTGGATGTGTGGTTCAGTGGCTCCGCTCGCTGCAACCCATTCTACAAGTGCCAGCAATTACTGAATGGAAAGATTTATACAAGCTGTCACTAGGACCATTAATGGTGAGAGTAACTTTCTGGTCATTAATCAATTCGCCACCACGTGATTACAGTACACCTACACGGCTTTAAAATACCTAGTAAATAATAGACAGCAGCTAGGTGCCTCATTTACCAATCCCTTTCCCACCAACGCTATATAGGTCACTGGCAACTTCACATTTACAAATTAAACACGTCTCTGCAGTTATTTACAGCAACATATTTTACAGAGAAGCTCACTTAACAATTGCGAATAAGTATTCCTTTAATAAACTGAAACTAACTCCACTACATAAACACGTTCTCAGTGAAGTTATTTTGTCTATTTGTATAAGAGAAGAGGATAGAAAATGTTGGCGAGATTGTCTGTCAACTGAAAATCGAGCAGCGTTCAAGGTGGAGGGTATCTTCTTTCCTGGAAGAACAGTACAACCGCCGTACAGGATTACTAAAAATGAATTTCCATTCTGGCAGTGTAGAACAGTATGCAGGGATTTACGTAGATCCTGTCCATACGCGTTAGTATTATTGGTATCGCATATCTGCATACTATGTATTGTTTACACATTGTTGAAAATTAAACATCTCCCTGGCATGTCATCTAGGGATGGGAAATACCGATACCGGTATTTTAGTACTGAGTGACCGGAACTTTTCGGTATTTGTTAGGTCTAGGTTACAACTAGTGTTCTTTTTTTTACTGATAACCGAATAAAAAACTGAAATATCAATTACCCACAGCAGCGGTGCTAAAAACTTTCGTTTTTAAATAAACCTTTTTCAAATAACGAGTAGCTTTTTCATAACTTCTGCAATGCTTTGAAATATTGCGTTATTATATAAAATGGGAAAAGCCTTAGGTGCTATTTTAATAACAATGCCGAAAGAGCAACAAACACATGGCATAAGAACTGGTACAGCGTTGCTGAGGGAATAATATACCTCTTACCATGTGGTGTGGTACGTGTGTACATGCAGTGTGCAAGACATGCTCCATCTGGTCTTTATGTTACTTTCTGTGTTCATCGGACAACAGTTTTGTTACAGAATTTCACTATTCCTAGTCTGGAACTATTTTAGAAAGTGAGGTATCAGTGAAGTACGATGCTCCATTTGCTTTAAAAGATTAAAAACTGGAGGAGCCACAACAAACTTGCGACATAATATAAGGAGTTCGTTCATAGCTTACAACAAAAATAGAAATCAGCTGATCTGCTGCCTGTGCCTACATAGCATGCTTTTGTCTGCTTGTAGCCCTTGAAAACGGGCGAATCAAGACGAAAAGTAGAGTTCTTCAGTCTCTGTTTTCACCCTTTAGCACTGACTATTCGTAATAACCAAATAGTGCTATGATTCCCATTTACAATCTATTTTTGAGGAGAGTTCCAAAAAATTAGAACCCATAGGAGAATATTGGTGATTTGTGTAATAGTCAACCACTTATCACTTTTAGAGAAACGAAGCGAATGGTGGACGAACTAAGTTTCCGTTTATTTGCGTTTTTAAATTAGTATTTTGATTCTAAGTAGCTTGAGACTCAGTTCGATTTCTACATGTATTAAAGGAAATAATAGGAACAAAAAACCGAAGATTTGTTATTTCAGAAACCGGTTATTTAGAGCGGTTTTAACAATCGAGTTAAACTGGCGTTGAAAAAAAAACTATATAACCTACAACCTGTTGTTTCAGCGATAACCGCCATCCCTAGCATGTCTGTGCAATGCGTCGCCAGTGACTCATAAGGCGCGCTGTGGAGAGCTGCTATAACTTTGTGAAACACCCTGTAGTTGCTTTTTGTGCCGTAGTGGGGTGGATAGAGTGAGGAATCATCTGTTCGGTCTTCAGTTTGCAGATCTATGAAGGAGGAGAGTGCATGACCAGAATCTGGTGACCTACTTTCCCTCGCTTCTACCCCACACATCACTTCGCCGCCCCTCTCCACTATGTTACACCCCTGAAACACAATTTATCTCTAAACACGGCTCTACTGCACTTCGACGTGTTACGTACATTAAAAATTTGTTTTTAACGCACTTCATTTAAACATAAGCTTTAATTTTATACAATTAAAATAATATTTTTAATAATCCATCCTCTGCAGCGCATAAACTGTTAGTCCTACAGAAGAAATGAACGGGATCTTTATCTAGAAAATTTAATGAATTTTAATTTGGTGCTGGGGAACATTTTCGTCAGAAGTCGCATTTTTCGAATTATTTGGGAAAAACAAAAAAAAGTTACCTCTAAAGGTCCCCCGCACCAGCCCCCTCCCACCACAAAGGTCTCACTCACCCCATCGGCCAGGATGTTTAGTACGTTGTTCATGGCACTCGCTCCCGCCACTCTACAAAAATTTGCGATTACATGAATTTTTCCCCTTATTTTCCTTCGTTGACTGGACTGTCAGGTTTTAACACGTTTACTGCTTCTGAGAAACAGTACTTAAAGAGAATGCTGGTTACACGTTTGATAGTATCCTTCATCTCCTCTGTACGTCCATTTTCTAAATACAATAAGTATCTCAGATCGTATTCAGACACAAACGTATCACGCAATGAAGTCGCAAAATCTTTGTGTTGCGTTTATCAGGTGCGGTAAGGAGAACTAAGAACGATATCTTTGGTATGTAGAGTATTTTGTGTAAATAATAGCGCGGAGAACCTGTGAGTAAAACCAGAAATACAATGTTTTTTATAAATAAATTTTCTGTGACCCTGGCATTTTCGCGATTTTTTCGACTGCAGCGCGGTTGTGATGGACGACAGCACTCGGCTGTGACGACGTATTCAAGACATGTAGTTCACAAAGCATTTGAAAGGGAGAACGTATTCCTGAAACGGGTTTTGCTGTGCACAAGAGAAAATTTGTATACATAAATGTTTGGCAACTCTTACGCATACTTTACTCGGTTTTATCACTAAAATATCAATTTTCATTAAATGTAACAATAAGTTCTGAGCGACGGCCTAGCAACACGTCATCTTTCCACAAGATACAGATTAACAGTTCGGTTTTTTTTAATAAACTAATTGTCCATACTCAAAGATTCACAACTACTGTCGTTGCAGGGATTGCGCGCTAAAGGCTTTGTTGTTGTCCAGCTGCGCTTCACTTCACTCCAAGTACTTTTTGAATCATTTATGGTATTTTTATACATTACTGAGCTTCTCAGTATAAAATCAGACACAAATTGGTTTAAAAAAAAGGGGCAGCGAGGCTCACATAACATTACAGGCAGTAGCTTTTCTTAACATCATATTGGCATGTTCCAAGAACGCGACTGTACAGTCAGACTTGTATAAGAAACTGGTTGCAAGAGGCTACCCTCTCCCTACCAGTATTCCTGTTTTACTTCATCGTTTGCTCACAGATTATTTGAAACCCACCGGCATCCAAATTTAATTTATGTGTTGCCGAACTCTTCATTCTCAAATGGCATCAGCACGTTCGTAATCGGGTGCCTAATTTTATGTTTTAATTTGCTTACGGACCTTTATTTCCACACTGCATATCCATTATCGCTCTCGTGCATTTTATGTCACTGATCCACTGGCACTATTATATATACCGTTGGCTGTATTGTGCTTGTCATTTTCGGTTTTTCTTATAAGTATGTCTGGCTGTATGCTACAGTTCTCACATTGTTTATAATGTTATTTGCAATTCTGCCGGCCGTTGTGACCGAGTGGTTCTAGGCGCTTTAGTCCGGAACCGCGCTGCTGCTACGGTCGCAGGTTCGACTGCTGCCTCGGGCATGGATATGTGTGATGTCCTTAGGTTAATTAGTTTTAAGTATTTCTAAGGTTAGGAGAATGATGACCTCAGATGTTAAGTCTCATAGTGCTTAGAGCCAATTGCACCATTTTGCAATCCTGTTCTTCAGCTGTTGTACATACTATATGATGTGCGGTGTTTGCCCTTGTCTTTTCTATAAGAGCGTATGTATGTTTGTCATAATGTTGCCGTATACTGCTGTTTGTAATTCTGCTCCAATGTCACTGCCATCACTGCCGTAGGATGTCTAATGTTAGTCAAATTGCGCTTTTATTTTACTTGAAGAGTGTGTTTATATGTTAACTTTGTAATTTTGTGTTATTCTGCTTTTTGTGATTATGTTTATTTGGCACTTTACAACCGTTGTTGGCTGTATGGTTCTTGTAATCCAAAGCCAACGCCATAATCTTTTGGTTTTAACTGTTGCACGAGCTGCAGACGGCACGCCTTGGAATGTAATTGCCGTCGCAAAATCATCCACGCAGTTTGCAGCGGTATTAAAAGATCGTTGCTTGCGGACTTTTTTTTTCTTTTTTTTTCCATACCTGAGCCGGCTTCAGGTATTTTGCCGACCCGTGCGAAAATTTCAAGCACCCTCTCCCCCCCCCCTCCCTCCACTCCCCCTCCACGAATTTTCAGACATGGCCAACTATCATCACAATGTTATTCATCTATGAAGTCTTGTCTCCACGTATTACACTAACTCATACGTCTTTAAAATCAGAGCTAAAGGGTACCAGCCAGTGAAGCAGAAGTGAAATGTTTACAGTATTATATATTTTTAGTTAATTATGTCAACCAACATAAACTTATGTGCCTCGCATCGTATATAACTAAAACATGTTCTCTTTTTCACGTTCCCTGAACAGTGGGGAGCGTGCGATGCGGAGGTAGGAACTCAATCATCGCCGCTGGGGGTGGAGGCGACTAGGTTTATCGTAGTATTGACGTACGGGAGAGAGGTTTCGTGAAAGCGCGTATTTACATAGACGTTTATCTTCAGATGTGCTACACATTCGTAGCACACCACAAAGACAGAGAAACACCTGTTTATTGTGCACTGAACGAATTTTCACTACAGCGCTGTACACTTGTGGATCGCATACGTGTGCAGATGTTGCAACAGGCACGAAACGTCCCAAACCTTGTCAAAGAGTTCTGAAGAAAGAAAGCTATGGGTCTCAGCGAACAAGGAAAAGTAAACATACTATAGTATATGAAATAGCATCTCGAAAGTTTGGTTTGTACAGGCAGGTGACATTTAGCAACCTATTTCGCCGTTATACAAAACAATTTTTGTCCTACTCTACAACAAATCGTTATTAAGTAAACAAATGAAAATGCACAAATAATGTAAACAAATCAAATTTATGTTTACATACTTACCTTACATTACAGATATTTTCCTCGCTTTAGCACCACCGAATTCCTTTAAGGTTTCGCTGAAATCGAAACATTCAGCTAGCTCACATTCAGTCCACACCGTTGACAGCCGACACAGTAGTTCCCGGATCTTTGCTGGTCTCAAGTTCGTTTTAATCAGTTTAAGCTTCGATAAATTTCTGTCTCAACTTGCCGCTGTCACATGTCGTTCTAGCAAAATTTGTAAGGCTGCACTTAATCGAGGGCAAAGTCACACGCTTATTTGAGTTTCACAGTTTCACTTGCTGTGCCACCAGGCTTTACCACCGCTGAGGCCGATTTAAGCCCATCTTTAAAATCGACAAGACTGGTGTCCTTAGCGTGTTCGTGACTAAAACTGTCGAACAGTTTGGAATAGCTGTCTCTTACATCCTCAGGTGACATATCTTTAATTTTACTAATGTCGCACAAGAACTCAAAAAGCTCACTGTGACTTTTGAGCTGTCGAAATCTCTCACTGCGTGCAATATTATAATATTCAGTGCATTAAATTAAATATCTATTTTGTACCGCATTTGTGCATCTTCAATTTTCTCACTTTCTCGCTCACAACGCAAATTTTTCTTCTTCCGTCTCTTTCGTATTTGTATTGTACCTTCTACCGGTTTTTCTGTATCGAATTCGTTGCCAGTTTCTTAGTGTGTAATGAGTAATTTTGGCACTGAGGACCTCTCGGTAGTCAGAGAAATACTCTGTTGTCTTTTCGACTAAGTCAGCACCTTTCGATACTGGTATATCTTTGGTATTACACTGCTTCACAATTGCTGTGTAACAGAGACGTTATTGAACAGGAATAACCATAGGCAATGATGCACGACATGAAGCATAGTCCGTAAATAATAGAGCTGAGTAGTATATTTATAAAGAAAAATAATACAGATTTCATCACATAGCAAAAAATGGTTCAAATGACTCGGAGCACTATGGGACTTAGCATCTGAGGTCATCAGTCAGAACTTAGAACTACTTAAACCTAACTAAACCTAAGGACATTCCACACATCCATGCCCGAGGCAGGATTCGAACCTACGACCGTAGCGGTCGCGCGGTTCCAGACTGAAGCGCCTTGAACCGCTCGGCCACACTGGCCAGCCATCACATAGCAATGCAGGATAACAGACGTAAGCAACATCATATTTGACACAGGTCAGAGACTCAAATATAAAGGTCGATATCGGACTCTCAGTAAGGAATATGCCTTCCTTGTGGACTAAAGCATATTTTGCACCTGTTATTCATGTTGACTACCAAACTGTTGAAGATTCCTCGGGGGATAATGTCCCGTTTCTCAATCAAGGCGCTTTTCAGTTCTTGCACGGCTCGAGGAGGGGGTGTTCGTTAAGAAACATTCTGCCAAGAGCTTCTTATGCATGCTTTGTATCTATGGGGTTTTAGGTCCGGCAAATGCGCAGCCCATTCCATACATTCAATATCATTACTTTCCAGTCTGTCGGAAACCTCAGCGGTCTTATGCGGTCGGGCATTGTCATCCACAAACAGAAAGTCGGGACCTACCGCAACGCTAAGCAGACGTATATGAACCAGAACCATCTCCCTGCATGGCGCTGTACTGTAACGGTGCCTCGCACAAAAATATGAAGCGGAGTCCGACCATTATGCATAATTCCTGCCGACACCAAAACGCCCAGACCATACCAATGATGTTCATGAACATTATGTGGTGTATAACGTGTTCCCCCTCACCCCACACTAACTGCAGCCCAGAATTACTTGCCACAGTGAAACGGAATTCGTTGGAGAACATAACTGTGGGCCGTCGTTGCTGACCGCAACCAACATGCTGCCGACACCAACGAACTCTATCTCGAGGATGGCGTGGTTGATGTGGGACGAGTTTAACAGGCTTCCGAGCATACAAATCAGCCTGATATGATCGCCAAGAAATGGTCTGGCACTGACACGAGTACCGGTAGCGATTGCTAGGTCTACAGTGATCTGCCTAGGAGTCAGATGTCTGTTCTTTTTTGCCTCTGGAGCTGCGTATCGATCCTCTTGCGATGTGTTGATTGGTTCGTTTAAGACCACCGACATGTTTTCGCGTAGCATTTCCGCCTTGAGTGGCCTTTTGCAATCGCGAGATGACACTTTTTCACACACGCACTAATGTGGCCACAGTAGTAACACTTTGACCGGCTTCGTGCTGTCCTAGTGCTTGGCCACAATCGTAAGCACTCTAGTGATGTCTTGCAGACATGTTGCTGTACCACTCGGAATATCGCACTAATGCAGTGGTTCCAAACCTGGGGGTAAAATGAAATTTTCTGAGGGGTAAAAACTAAACGATTCGATTCTGTTCCAGCCATGAAACTAAATTATTTTCAAAAGATCATTACTATTATCACCATATCGTAATGTAATGTTGTTTATTTGCAGGTTATCAATAATTAGTTTTTCTCAATGAGTAGCATTAATGCGGTGGAGGTTACAGATTGTCCCACCACTACACGCATATGTTGTGCTTCTTCCCGTACATCGCTGATGATAAAAGTGAGATATATACGCAACAAATGCTACATATCTAAAGAAAATGTCTACTCCAAGTTGTACATAGGATCTGTAGTAGTCCAGAAATTCCTTCATTACTGGCTTCGAAGCAGATAAATGAATTAATTGACAGCGCGACACAGCAGTAATTGCATAAGGGCAGCTATTGTGCTGTACACAGTATAATAATAATAATTATTATTATTATTATTATTATTATTTCTTTCCTTTCTCAGACGTTATGTCTGGTTAAAAATGGAAAGTGACGCGGACCTTGATCAAGCGTGACTTCCTTTTAACTGTACGGTATATGTTACATTGCATTTAGGAACTTTCGGGTAATTGAACATGTATCAATAATTACAGATTTCTGTAGTTATATATATACGTTTGGATGTAGCTGTATTGCATTGATGTACTGGTGGATATTGCGTGATATGACTCCTGTAGTTGATAGTATAATTGGTATAATGTCAACTTTATCCTGATGCCACATGTCCTTGACTTCCTCAGCCAGTTGGATGTATTTTTCAATTTTTTCACCTGTTTTCTTCTGTATATTTGTTGTATTGGGTATGGATATTTCGATTACTTGTGTTAATTTCTTCTTTTTATTGGTGAGTATGATGTCAGGTTTGTTATGTGGCGTTGTTTTATCTGTTATAATGGTTCTGTTCCAGTATAATTTATATTCATCATTCTCCAGTACATTTTGTGGTGCATACTTGTATGTGGGAACGTGTTGTTTTATTAGTTTATGTTGTATGGCAAGTCGTTGATGTATTATTTTTGCTACATTGTCATGTCTTCTGGCGTATTCTGTATTTGCTAGTATTGTACATCCGCTTGTGATGTTATCTACTGTTTCTATTTGTTGTTTGCAAAGTCTGCATTTATCTGTTGTGGTATTGGGATCTTTAATAATATGCTTGCTGTAATATCTGGTGTTTATTGTTTGATCCTGTATTGCAATCATGAATCCTTCCGTCTCACTGGATGTATTGCCTTTTGTTGGCCATGTGTTGGATGCGTCTTGGTCGATGTGTGGCTGTGTTAGATGATACGAGTGCTTGCCATGTAGTGTTTTCTTTTTCCAATTTACTTTCTTTGTATCAGTTGATGTTATGTGATATAAAGGGTTGTAGAAGTGGTTATGAAATTGCAATGGTGTAGCCGATGTATTTGTATGAGTGATTGCTTTGTGTATTTTGCTAGTTTCTGCTCGTTCTACAAAGAATTTTCTTAAATTGTCTACGTGTCCATAACGTAGGTTTTTTATGTCGATAAATCCCCTTCCTCCTTCCTTTCTGCTTAATGTTAATCTTTCTGTTGCTGAATGTATGTGATGTATTCTATATTTGTGGCATTGTGATCGTGTAAGTGTATTGAGTGCTTCTAGTTCTATGTTACTCCATTTCACTACTCCAAATGAATAGGTCAATATTGGTATGGCATAAGTATTTATAGCTTTTGTCTTGTTTCTTGCTGTCAATTCTGTTTTCAGTATTTTTGTTAGTCTTTTTCTATATTTTTCTTTTAGTTCTTCTTTAATATTTGTATTATCTATTCCTATTTTTTTGCCTGTATCCTAGATATTTATAGGCATTTGTTTTTTCCATCGCTTCCATGCAGTCGCTGTGGTTATCCAATAAGTAATCTTCTTGTTTAGTGTGTTTTCCCTTGACTATGCTATTTTTCTTACATTTGTCTGTTCCGAAAGCCATATTATTATTATTATTATTATTTCTTTACTTTCTCAGACGTTAAGTCTGGTTAAGAATGGAAAATGACACGGACCTTGATCAAGCGTCACTTCCTATTAACTGTACAGCATGTGTTATATTGCATTTAGGAACTTTCGGGTAATTGAACATGTATCAATAATTACGGATTTCTGTAGTTGTATATATATGTTTGGATGTAGCTGTATTGCATTGATGTACTGGTGGATATTGTGTGGTATGACTCCTGTAGTTGATAGTATAATTGGTATGATGTCAACTTTATCCTGATGCCACATGTCTTTGACTTCCTCAGCCAGTTGGATGTATTTTTCAATTTTTTCTCCTGTTTTCTTTTGTATATTTGTTGTATTGGGTATGGATATTTCGATTACTTGTGTTAATTTCTTCTTTTTATTGGTGAGTATGATGTCAGGTTTGTTATGTGGCGTTGTTTTATCTGTTATAATGGTTCTGTTCCAGTATTATTTGTATTCATCATTCTCCAGTACATTTTGTGGTGCATACTTGTATGTAGGAACTTGTTGTTTTAAAAGTTTATGTTGTAAGGCAAGCTGTTGAACATCCACTTGTGATGTGATCTACTGTTTCTATTTGTTGTTTACAAAGTCTGCATTTATCTGTTGTGGTATTGGGATCTTTAATAATATGCTTGCTGTAATACCTGGTGCTTATTGTTTGATCTTGTATTGCAATCATGAATCCTTCTGTCTCACTGTATATATTGCCTTTTCTTAGCCATGTGTTGGATGCGTCTTGATCGATGTGTGGCTGTGTTAGATGATACGGGTGCTTGCCATGAAGTGTTTTCTTTTTCCAATTTACTTATTATTATTATTATCATTATTACAATTCTAATAGTGGCTGTGGTCACACACAAAGTATTAACGCCCTAAGGTCTTCCTATTACTGTCAGTTCAGAAGTAAGGAGTGCAGCAATCCAGTGATTCACGAACAATAAGTATAGCGCACACATTTTGGGTTGAAGACCAAGCAAGTGCCGCAATGGAGAGAAGTAATGCAGGGGAAGCAGGTTTTGTAACAAGTTACTACCTATCCTGTCTGTGGATAGTTTACTTTCTCATTTGAGAAGGGGTTGTCGGTAGCACTTGTGATGCACCACAAATTGCTTCATCATTCATTCTGACACACACACAAACACACACAAAAAATGGCTCTGAGCACTATGGGACTTAACTTCTGAGGTCATCAGTCCCCTAGAACTTAGAACTACTTAAACCTAACTAACCTAAGGACAACACACACATCCATGCCCGAGGCAGGATTCGAACCTGCGACCGTTGCGGTCGCGCGCTTCCAGACTGTAGCGCCTAGAACCGCTCGGCCACCCCGGCAACACACACACACACACACACACACACACACACACACACACACACACACACACACACACAATGTCATTCATCTTTCATCAGTTAAAAGTAAAAATTTTCCAAGAAAAGTCTTTCATTCTACAGTTTAGTTAGGTGCTAAAGTTGGTGACAGTGTGGGGGAGGACAATAGACAGCACAAGGGGGGAGGGACGGGTGGGGGAGGGGGAGGGAGTACTAACTAATGTCTGATTGCACTCAGGGGTAACGGTCTAACAAAGTTTGGGAACCACTGCACTAACAGATTCCTCAACCGCCTTCGTCAAACACCGTACTGCATAAACTGTCGAAATCACATAGAGCGTCCGTGCACAGGCTTCGCTTCAGTTGAACATGTCCCGCCCTGTACATTTCCTTTTACTATCATTGGTGGGGTGTTCTACAGCAGCTATAGGTAGTTCTGTAGCAGCTGGCAGATGTTCGTTAGCAAGTGTCAGTTGTTGCTCAGAAGCTTTGTGTGTTTTTGCTGACAACAATAATGTGGAGTAATATGCCATACCATATCACCACTGAAGAAAGGAACATAAAGTCACTGATAAGAAATGCCAAGCTCCCGCCCTCATGTGCAGTCATTCTGTTCGCATTTTTGTCTTTGCTTATTTCAACCAATAAATCACATACCTCTCCTTTACCATATTTAACAGAGGCAACTGCACCAACCCTCCTTTCCTATCTTGTTTGTAGTCAATGGCTTCAATGTTACAGCAGACGTACGAACATTTACGACTGCCCAGCATCGCGTAGGCACAGAAGAGAAATCATAAATGAAACTGCAAATTCTGATGTCTTTGTGGCATCATTCTATTGATTATGACTTCGACACCAAGAAAGAAAGGGAGATGAGGGAAAACTTAAAATAAGTAACAGATAAGGCAGAAAAAAATTAATTTAGAGGAATGTGGAAAGAAGGACCGTGGATATCGTGTCAACGGCAGATCTAGATGATACCGCTTAATCACAATGTGTGGATTCAAGAGACTATGGCATGTGATGCGCATTGCATATTTTACTTATTCTTTATTCATTTGTTACGAAGTGTTTTTCTCAGCGATACTGTTACAGGTGTTTAAGGTTGTTATAGGAACTGTTAGGCCATAATATGCTGACATTTATCTTTATTTCTTTATTACAAAGTTTTCCACTTCTGTAGGAGCTTCCTAGCTAACGTACGTACATTTCGAGTGTTGTGTAGGCGCATGGCAGAAATTGAGGGGGCAGCATAAGACACTAGATTTTATGAACGATTCATGTTTCCATCTTATTCCCACACTTCTTATCATTTTAGAACCATATAAAAATTTAATATCTTGCCGCCCCGAAAATCCTGCGCCTTTTGCAGGGACTCGGTCTCCCTCCCCCACAAAGCCGGCCCTGCTACGTACGAAACTTCTCATCCGGGAAACTTTCCATCACGGTTGCATCTGGCACACTTGGTCGACCGTGATGCTTTTCTGTTTGCAGAGACAACGAGTGTCACTAAACTGTCTATAGCAACCCGCAATGCTCTGTTTACATGGCGATCCTTTTCCGTAATTCCTTTTGAATGCACGCCGTCTCGCATATTCCAACACACAAAGACTCTTTTCTTACTCTGTCGCCATTTTGTCAAGGCACGACACTCGTAACGTAACGCCACCTGGTAGTCACAATGCAAACTCGGTGATTCACAGTTCTTCTCATGCTCCAGTCGTATCTGTATACGTAATACCTTAGAAAATATAGAACTCTGAAAACGAATGACTTATTAACAGTAGCCCTGAAGACGTTCTACGTGGTCAACAAAGAGTCGCTGTCCATGGGAATAACTTCCATTAAATGACTGGTGTCATCCATTCAATAAATTTCCTTTCTTTCACATCTATTGCCACAAATTTTTTGTCAGCAGACTACCGGTTTCGGTCTATAATGAACATCTTCAGGTCTGTTTTATAAAAACATGTCCTAATATACTGGAGCCATAGTGGAATCGTCAGATGCTAAACACAAAATTAGTGCCAGTATCGTCAAATATTTATAGATAATAGTACTATATATAAATAATAGCGACCATAGACGTGAAGTGAAGGAAATTTATTCTATATTCGGGTCACTGTTCAATTCGCGACCATGTCGCAGCTTGTGTAATCCATTCAAGATGGCAGGACGCAACCGAAGAATGTGGCTAGAAGTCGGCCCGGAAGCAAAAGTCTTCAAGGCCTTTAGTCGTACGGTGTCGGCAAGAGCTCAAAGGCGAAGGACGCTATTGTCCGCTGGCAGAAGCCAGCCGCTTCCTGTTGCCGACGTCCGCACCTCGGGGTCGGGGTCGGCACGTTCTTCATGGCGCCCTGCCTTGCTGCCGTTGCCGAGCAACTTAAGCCGATCCACTCTGTTCACAGTAACTGCTTCGCATAGCTTTCATAGACGAAGCGCCAGATCAGAATGTTCATTCTTGTAAATGCAGGCAGTTACCAGACACTCTGCGCCAAATGTTCCGCCTAGAAACTACCACCCACCCCCGCCTCTGTCCTATAGGTGAAGTAGATTGGAAATTTTGGGTGAAAATTCAGAACATCATAAAACAAACTGGATAACAAATTGTATTTACTGAATTGGGAAAAACGCGCAATTAACTATCTCATGTTCACAGCATCTAACTTCCTGAAAATACACACATCAAAAAAAGTTTTGCATCACCCCGGTTCCCAGAACTCCTGAAGATAGACGTTGACTGTGGATATTGTATCATAGACACAGTCCCTTTGACTGCTCAGAGGTGTCACTAAACCCGCCCAAAGGTGTAAACAACCACACATGAGCAGCGCCTAGTAGACGGAGGGGATCCAACAGCCCATCAGTTCCAGTCAGGAAGGAGGTACACGACTCATGTTGTCTGTAGTTCAACCATACCTAGACGGTCAATATTGCGGTTCGATCGCGCCCGCATTGTTACTTTGTGCCAAGAACAGTTCTCAACAAGGGAACTGTCCAGGCGTCTCGGAGTGAACCAAAGCGATGTTGTTCGGACAAGGAGATACAGAGAAACAGGAACTGTCGATGACATGCCTCGCGCAGGCCACCCAAGGACTACTACTGCAGTGGACGACCGTTACCTACGGATTATGGCTCGTAGGAACCCTGACAGCAACGCCATCATGTTACCATGTTAAATAATGCTTTTCGTGCAGCCACAGGACGTCGTGTTACGACTCAAACTGTGCGCAAGAGGCTGCATGATGCGCAACTTCAGTCCCGACGTCCGTGGCGAGGTCCATCTTTGCGACCACTACACCATGCAGCGCGGTACAGATGGGCCCAACAACATGCCGAATGGACCGCTCGGGATTGGCGTCACGTTCTCTTCACCGATGAGTGTCGCATATGTCTTTAACCAGACAATCGTCGGAGACGTGTTTGGAGGCAACCCAGTCAGGCTGAACACCTTACACACACTGCCAGCGAGTGCAGCAAGGTGGAGGTTCCCTGCTGTTACGGGGGGGGGGGGGAGGGGGGCATTATGTGGGGCAGACGTACGCCGCTGGTGGTCGTGGAAGGCGCCGTAGCCGGCCTCGGCGGCCGAGCGGTTCTAGGCGCTTCAGTCTGGAACCGCGCTGCTGCTACGGTAGCAGGTTAGAATCCTGCCTCGGGCATGGATGTGTGTGATGTCCTTAGGTTGGTTAGGTTTACGTAGTTCTGTCTAGGGAACTGATGACCTCAGATGTTAAGTCCCATAGTGGCTAGAGCCATTTGAACCATTTGAAGGCGCCGTAACGGCTGTACGATACGTGAATGCCATCCTCCGACCGACAGTGCAACCATATCAGCAGCATATTGGCAAGGCATTCGTCTTCATGGACGACAAGTGGAACCCCCATCGTGCACATCTTGTGAATGACTTCCTTCAGGATAACGACATCCCTCGACTAGAGTGGCCAGCATGTTCACCAGACATGAATCCTATCGAAAATGCCTGAGGTAGATTGAAAAGGGCTGTTTATGGACGACGTGACCCACCAACCACTCTGAGGGATATACGCCGAATCGCCGTTAAAGGGTGGGACAATATGGACCAACATCCCTTGACAAACGTGTGGATAGTATGCCACGACGAATACAGGCATGCATCAATGCAAGAGGACGTGCTACTGGGTATTAGAGGTACCGGTGTGTACAGCAATCTGGACCACCACCTCTGAAGGTCTCGCTGTATGGTGGTAGAGCCGGCCGCGGTGGTCTGCGGTTCTGGCGCTGCAGTCCGGAACCGCGGGACTGCTACGGTCGCAGGTTCGAATCCTGCCTCGGGCATGGGTGTGTGTGATGTCCTTAGGTTAGTTAGGTTTAAGTAGTTCTAAGTTCTGGGGGACTTATGACCTAAGATGTTGAGTCCCATAGTGCTCAGAGCCATTTGAACCATTTGTATGGTGGTACAACATGCAATGTGTGGTTTTCATGAGCAATAAAAAGGGCGGAAATGATGTTTATTTTTATCTCTATTCCAATTTTCTGTACAGGTTCCGGAACTCTCAGAACCGAGGTGATGCAAAGCTTTTTTTGATGTGTGTACTTTGTTGTTAACTGCATTTGATGTTTTGCTTTCGGATGCATTGTCGTGTAAATTTTGTGATTGTCCAAAATGCGAACACGTTACGTATTGTTGTCTGTCATGTAGTTGTCAATGCAGCTAATACGATTCTTTTAAACTCACTCCGCAACACTGGACTGTTTGCCCTTGTGCTTCTCGAATAGTCATACTGTACGTTAATCCTACGACAAATTAGAGCCTTTTAAAGCTCAAATTGTTGTTTAAACGGTATTTGTGAGGGCTTACCGGGAACATTGAGAGTGTATAGGAATTTCGTTGAGAAGTTTATGCTTTTGTCTTGATTTATTATTGCATCAGTGGATTTAAACATTTTTTCTTCCACTGGTATCATATTCCATATTCGCTGATACTTTTGTTGAACTACATCATTTTTTTGATAAAACTGATCACCCACACAACCGTTCTTTATTTACGTACCGATTTTTTTGTACAGTGTGTTCAGAAATTTCCGTTACAAATTTCTGACTTTAGAGGAGAGTGAGTACATAATATTCTGAGTAGGAACCCATGTCAAGAAACGTCATCCATCGATGCTATAGAGCGTCAAAGTTACAAGCGCCGGCCCCTGTAAATGTATGAACATACAGGTTGATTCCGTGATGATGTTAACAAACTTTCTAGGATGATGGACACTGATAAATGTGTCAACTTCAGATCAGGGTCCCTAGTTCGGAAACGAACGAGTCGAAACTTGCGTACGATAATTGTGGGAATATGTGCAGCATTGCCAACCGAACGATCTGCACCGTACAAGTACTATAATTTAAGATGGTGCACGAACATACGACCACCCTTCGGATCGCACATCTATTGTACGATCTTTTGTAACGCTTACCATTGTTAATATTTCATCTTTTTATTATTTAAATTTTTATCGTTTACTTAATTTTTGATAGTTTATTTCACAAATACGATTTTGAGCAGCCTAAATGCCAGTGTGTCCAGTCGTGGGAACGAACTTGCAGCAAAACTGAGACATACAAAAATCAGTGTTCTTACTAACATGAAACGATCGTATGGCATTTATCGGCCGGGATATCCCCTTCAGGGTTCGGTCACCGTATTGCAAGTCATTTTAGTTGACACCACTTCGGCGACTTGCGTGCCAGTGATGATGAAAACGGTGATAAAGGACACACAACACCTAGGACCCTGCCGGGAATCGTACCCGGGCCTCCTTGCGTGGTAGGCGGTAACGCTACCTCTACGCTACGGAGGCGGTTCTTACTGGTGTGTCAACAGACGTAGGCTCTGTTAAAACGTCGTGTGTCGTGGTTAGATATTTTGATATAGAGACAAATAACACTGAAAGTAAATTTTGGAATTTTTATGCAGGTTGCAGGCAAACGAAGGTGCAACAAGTAAAAAGATTCATTTCTATGAAATGCTTTCATTTTCCGAGTACAATGTTTCTGAAAACCATATTATAGTATTTGCTTCTGGTGATTGTAATTCTATGGATGGGGTCAAGAAACTCTGTTGCTACTCAGTTAACTGAAAAATGTCCTGGACTAAAGTATTCTCAAATGTATACGTCACTCGCTTCACATATGTGCCCGTGTGGTTTGTAAGCATCTGTCCAGACGTTGTGAAGACCTAGCAAGGAACATTCATAACCATTTAAAGCTAGTGCTAAGAGCAGGCACAACTGCACAAATTTCAAAAGTTGTTAAGTATCAAAATTCATAAATTGTTGCATCCATCACAATTTATCGATCTCTCAATGACAATTTTTTAAAATTATTTTATTTATATTTGGCCTATATTTTACCGAAACTCACAGATTTAAATAAATATTTCTAGATTGATAAAGTTGTTATTGGCTTACATGAAAAATGGGAGAAGAGCAAAAGGAAATGTTGCTTCTGCTACATGGACTGGCAGTATGTCATAACCAATAAATATATTGACAATGTCTCAACAACAGGTCACCGTTTTTTCGTGACAGCCAAATGTATTTCGTAGTTGAAGTTCTGAAGGCAGTTCATAAACCAGAAGTATATAATGAACGGCATGCCGTGAAAGACTTTTACCACGGATTCAGGGATTTAATGTATTCGGCATGTTCATGCTTTTTGAACATCACAAAAGAAGACGGTACATATGGACATCGAATGTAGACAGTAGCAGATACCAGATCGATTACATACTAATACAAAGTATATTTCGGACATGCATGAGAAATGCCATGGCTTATCCAGGAGCAGATATTAACTCTAACCACAACTTGGTTGCAGCAGATGTGCAGGTTGGATTGAAAAGAATGTTGGAAGGTAAAGTGAGAGAGAAATTTAACTTGCATCCTGTAAAGGAAGAAAGAATAAACAAAAAGCTTGAAGAAGAGTTCCGAGACAAGTGGAAAATTAGAGAAAAGACAGAGGGCATAAATGAACAGTGGAACCAATTCAGAGACACCCTGAAAGCAACCAGTAAAGATGTTGTTGGTCAGGTGAAGTGCAAGCGGAGAATGAAACCATGGGTTACCGATGAAATGATCTTGAAGATGGCAGAAAGGAGAAAATGGAAAAACGGCTACAAAGCGATGAAGGAAAAAGGCAATACAGAAGACTGGACAATGAGCTGAGAAGATTAACTGATCAGGCCAGGGCACAATGGACAAGAGAAATTTGCTCAGAAATTGAGACACTGCAGATAGAGAGCAGTACGAGTAGCCAAGAAAATAGTACTTCAGGGAAGGAAGAACAAAACAAATATGGAAATAGAATGGAAAGATGGAACTCTTTTAAGGACTCACACGCTGTTCAGAATAGATGGAAAGAATATATCGAAACTCTCTATAAAGCGGATCAAAGATCTTCCGATCTGCAGATATAGAAGGAAGAATCAGCAAATGAAGACGAAAAAGGAGATTTTATTCTAGCGTCAGAGGTAAACAACGATATTGGGAGAACTTAAAAACAATAAAGCGTGTGGTATAGATGACATTCCGGCAGAAAGCTTAAAGAATTTAAAAGAAACAGGCGAAAATGAGTTGACCTCTCTTTGCAACTACCCCTATGACAAAGAGGAATGTCCAGAAGACTTTCTCGTAGGTATAATAGTGACAATTCCAAAGACTAATAATCCCAAAAAGTGTGAAGACCATAGGACAATCAGCCTAATATCGCAGGCATCAAAAGTAGTTCTCCGAATTCTGAATGGGGGGCTATATGGAACTCAGGAAGAAACACTTGATGAGGAACAATATGGTTTCATAAGGGGAAAGGGAACACGAGATGCCATTGGACTTTAAGAACCATCGGCGAAAGATAACATGGAAACGGGCAAAGAAGTGTATGCTGTCTTCATAGACCTCTAAAAGGCCTTTGATAGAATGCAGTGGGATAAGCTGTTAGATATCTTGAAAAAGAAGGGAGTAAAGTGGAAGAAGAGAAGATTGATCGCAAATCTGTAACTGAATCAGAAAGCTCGGGTACGAATAAGTAATGGGATCGCTGAAGGCAACAAAATTGGCAGAAGTGTTAGGCAGAGCTGTTGTCTCTCGCCGAGCCTATTTAACATCTACCTGCAGGAAGTACTGGAAAGCTGTTTGGATGCTACAAGAGGCGTCAGGATAGGTGGGCGAAAAATTGAGTGTATAAAATTTGCAGGTGACATGGCGATCCTCGCAGAAAATCAAGAGACGCTGACTCAAATGCTAAATGACCTGAATGAAGCCTGTGCAGCGTATGGTATGAAAATTAATAAAAAGAAAACCAAAAGCGTGGTCTAAAGAAAATAAAAGTGAAAATTAAGTTGGGGTCAGAAATCATAGAACAGGTAAGAGCATTCAAGTATTTGGGAAGTTGGATTAAAGAAGACATGGATTGCCAACAAGATATCAAAGTGGGAATGGCTCTGACGAAAGAGGCCTTACAAAAGCAGAGAAGACTCCTAACTACCTGTTTAAACAAGGAATTAAGGAAGTGACTGGTTAAGTGCCTAATATGGAGCGTGGCCTTGTATGAAGCAGAACCGTGGACTTTGAGAAAGCAGGATGAGAAGAGAATTGAATCTTGTGAAATGTGGATATGGCGTAGAGTGGAGAAGATCAGCTGGATTGATAAAGTGAGGAATGAAGAAGTACTGAGGAAAGTTGGAGAAGAACGTAGGATGCTGCTCACGGTGTAGAACAGGAAGACATTGGTTCATATGGTTCAAATGGCTCTGAGCACTATGGGACTCAACTGCTGTGGTTATCAGTCCCCTAGAACTTAGAACTACTTAAACCTAACTAACCTAAGGACATCACACACATCCATGCCCGAGGCAGGATTCGAACCTGCGACCGTAGCAGTCGCACGGCTCCGGACTGCGCGCCTAGAACCGCGAGACCACCGCGGCCGGCAGGAAGACATTGTCTTCTAGTAGAGGCAATTGAAGGTTTCGTTCCGGCAAAGAGAGGGAAGGGCAGAAGAAGGTTTCAGATGCTGGATGATGTCAGCAGGCCACAAGGAGGGTACCAAAGAATGAAGAGGAACGCAGAAGACAGAGAAGCATGGAGGGCTAGGCAGTCAAAACCTGCCGCAAGGCACAGACCAATGACGATCATGATGGATGTTCAAAACTGAAAAACAGATATAAATTTGATGATGATATATTGCCATTGCTTGCAGTTCTGACGTCTAAAAGGGCTGTTTCAAACAAGGAAAGAGAAATAAACTCTTTCTCTTATACCTCTTATGTTAAAATTGACAGTAACAGTCTCTCTAGATGATGATATAGATCTGCAACAAATCGATGACTGGAAGAAATATCCTATCGTAAAAATAGACGAAAATATTAAGAACTGTTCAGAAGTGGACGTATTTGGGGGAACATACTCAACTTAAAAACTTTATTTGGTGAGAGAGAATTCCCAGCTCTACCAGAGTTTGTGCATTCATGTTTATCCCTTCCACATTCAAATGCTGATTGTGAAAGAGTTTCTAGTAACAGGAATCTTATAAAAGTGAAAAACAGGAAAAGGGTCGTTACTTTCACAGTGTATGGATGTTTACTTGCCAGCCAGTGTGTGAGGAGGAGCAGCTCATGCAAAAATTCTGTTCTTACGGAAAATATGCTCAGTAGCACGAAGAAACCGCAGTTATATTCGCGGCCATCCACTTTCAATTCTTCTGTTCCTGAGCCTCCAGAGAAGAAAGACGATGATGATGATGATGCATTCCATTTTTAAGTCTTCTTCCAAGATAAGCAAATAACGAAGTAATATTTTATATAATTTTATGCACCATATTTAACTTTTTAAATTATTTCCTAATATATAAATTAAAAATCAATAGCATTAAAATGTAGAGAAGTTAACGCGAAATAATTAATCGAACACACCTATTTGTATAGGTACCAGTATAAAACTCCGGTCGAGACTGGCCCGCAACAATCTTGATAGGGCTCTAATTATGTTATTCTTGACGATAAGCGTGTACGACAGAAAAAGTTTAGAAAATGATTGAAATGATGCTTAAAATCTGTTGGAAGTCGCTAAGTACTTTGATTATGAAATACGTGACGATTACAGGAAAAGTAATCTGCGCTCCATTTTAAGCAGAACCACGTTTTTGACGTATCTCGTTATTTCTGACTCATATCTCCGGAACTATTTGCTGTACAGTGTTATTACGTTGCACGTGCATTCTGTGATATACGTAGATATTATATGTAAAATGTATTGCGAAAGGCATTAGTAGAAAAGACGTGATAAATTAAAACGTCACGCCTGATGTTGAAGATTTACTGCACGCCAATGTAATCAGAAGCTAGTTTTTGACAAGTCTATCACGTCATATCCCCCTGAGCTAGACGCTGTACGGTGATATTACTTTGCAGGTGCATTCAGTGATATGTAAACATATACTGTCTGCAAGGTATGTGGCGAACAGCATTAGTAGTAAATAAGTAAAAAATTAAAACGTCCTGGCAGACGGTGGACTTAAGCGTACATGAACAGTGAAAATGCAGTAAGCGACAAACTTTTTTCCTTCCATCATTTTGCAAGGGCTGTGTGAAAATTTTCATGAAGGTTTGAAGTTATATGTGAAGTTCGTTGGAAGTCGCTAAGTGTTTATCATTTTCGAGTAATGAATGAAAAAAGTTGGAATATTTGAGCGCCATCCACTTCAAGACAAATACTTTGCTTCCAATTGGAATACTTATCTTATTGTGTTAAACTTAATTTACTCAACAGATTGTGGCAGCATGTTAAATTTTTAAATTCGGTCAATAATTACCCGAAATACCGAAAATGAACTTCTTGTTGCCCCTGGACGCCGTTAGATCGGCCACCTGGAACAAAACGTCAAGGACAGGCACCCAAAAACGAATTTTATGGTTTAGATTTTAGATATGTACGGCCCCTTAACGAAATGTACGATAATTTCGTTGTAGTTGTACGATCCAGTAACGCTGAAAGGTTGGCAAAGCTGAATACATGTACCGCTACTGTTGCAGGGTATGCAACTTTGAGAGGTGGTAGTATGGACCAAAACAAGGAAAAAATGTTCAGTAAACATGGACTCTAAAATGCATACCTAAGGAACTATGGGCACTTGTTAATCTTCGCTGCTGCGAAGCACATCTCCTCTGTTAAGGTATGCACTATAGAGCCCATGTTTACTAGACCTAGTTTCTTCTTTTAGTCCAGGGGTCTCCAAACTACGGCCCGCGACGGCCGGCAAGCCAGCCCGCGTTAGCTGGCCGGCCATCCCCGGGATCCGGCCCGCCAAATATTTGAGGTGGTACCTATACTGCCAACAATTGAGTTTCGAGGCCTATCGCTACCAATACACCGCGACATTGGCTCTGCTACTCGCTACAAGACTACATAAGTAAACTTATTGTTGCGCCGCTTGAAATAACAATGCGTTGACATACTCTACCTCTGTTACGTCTTGCAGTAATAGTGTTGCTAACAATGATTTTGAGATTTCGTTAACTTTGCAGGACGCTTTCGTGAAGAATGTGCAGTGACACACTTTTTTGTCAGTGAAATTCGCCAGAATAAAATACGCCAGAATTTCGGTGAGGTATGTCCACAAATCAAAATTATGTAATTAAATAAAAATCGTAGTTCGTTTCAGTGCTAGCTATTCCCACAACCTTAGATTTTTGCGATTTCATCTTTCCTTTAGCCTTAAATTACGGTGATCGTGGAGTACTAGGGTGCTTTAATTCCACTTGGTAGATCTTGTCCCTTATGACTTCGTGGAGGAGTCAATGTGGCCCGCGGACTAAAAAGTTTGGAGACCCCTGTTTTAGTCCATAGTACCACCTTTGAGAGTTTCATAACCTACATTCTTAGCAGGAACAGTAGCGGTACATGTATTCCACTGTCACAGGAATCAGAACGGTTTTCGCTCTTAACTTTCGACTCTTTGGTTTCCAAACCGGGGCTCTTTCCTCAGATTGATACATTTATCCATCTTCATCATCCTAAAAAGTTGTAACATCACGGAATCATCTTGTATATACATACATTTACAGGCCTATAACTTAGGCGCTCTGTAGTATCGTTGGATGACGTTTCCGGACATGAGTTCCTATTCAAAATATTATGCACTCACTCCCCTCTAAAAGCCCTAGAATCTGTAACACCCTGTATAAGCGAGTACACGTTTTCCATGAGTTGTTTACCGTTGCACAAAGGTGCGGTTATGACGATTTTCCCGTTTCGAAGTTGTATATGCTAGAGCATTCGTAAACGCTCGGGAACATCATGGAACCACCCCGAATTTTTCCCTTGAAAAGTAAATTGATGAGAACGAGACGGAAGATGTCTTGGTGACCACCACGATGTGACGCCGCCCACTTCAAACGCTCATATCTCCATAACCACAACAGCTGCCATTGCATGACCGCTGTACTTCGCAACTAGGGAACCAAGGGTATCACCAGACACAATAACGAATGACTGTAATACTTGTCACGTCTCCTTCTTTAAACAAAGACACACGCTGGACGACAACGCCCGAACCCAGCCGGTATGCGTCGATTGGTCAGCTGAAACGACGATGGATAAACTTCGATCCGTCCCCCACAAGAAGTCAATATTTAAAGTAGGGATGGACGATTTCGAGAGAGAGGCGAATAATTGGCCTTTTCGATTAATCGAATCGATTAATTGTATCCGAATAATCGTTTAATGTTATAATAATCACGTCTTCATTTTCAGGTCTACGGAAAATTACCCTAAAATTATTGTTGTACGATAAAAAAGCATGTTCTACAAAAAATACAGCAATGCTATCACACTTACATTTCTCTTTTTGTATAAAAAAAATGGTTCAAATGGCTCTGAGCACTATGGGACTCAACTGCTGTGGTCATAAGTCCCCTAGAACTTAGAACTACTTAAACCTAACTAACCTAAGGACATCACACACATCCATGCCCGAGGCAGGATTCGAACCTGCGACCGTAGCGGTCGTGCGGTTCCAGACTGTAGCGCCTTTAACCGCTCGGCCACTCCGGCTGGCTCTCTTTTTGTATCCAACAATGGTTATCCAGTTTTATGTAATGCATAATTACCATTTCTATTCTAGCAGTAATGTATACCTATTTACCATTTATTAGTAAAGCTAAAAAATATCGTTGTTTTAACAGAGATTTTGTCCATTGAGTCTCGAACAGCAAGCTCTTTTTTGTGTGCTGCATAAGAAAACAGTCTTTCAAAAGAAACAGAGGAAGTCGCTATTCCCAGGTATTTACCAGTCACACTAAGCAGAACAAGATACACAGCCTACTGTCTTTCCGAAATTGTAGAGGAGATTATTTTCGGTTGATTACAGGGTGGTTGCAAATACAGCCGAACATCAGATACTAAATCCTGGCTAGTTTCTGTTAGTGTGTAGAGTTCTGCTCCTGCTGTATTGTCTCATGAATGCTCCACAAATCATCTGCAGTAGCGGGTAACTGTACTTGTGAGTCTTCAACTTCAACTGCTTTCTGCCTGCTTCTTCTGAACAGTGCCTTAATGGGAGGGTTTTTAAAAATGAAGCCGCTTGGAGCTAGGATCTACGTAGAATCGTGCACAATGCCGACAGTTTGGTTTTGTCAGCGTTTCGGGAGTGTCTGCATTGTTCTTGCAGATTATCTTTTAACACATTTACACAACGGCGTCTGGAGGAAACGCAGTATTTAAGGGACCTACAAGCAAACCGATAGATGACGCTGTGGTCACGCTACCATGATCCTTTGCGAGTCAGGGTGCCCATTTACTCACGGTCAGTCTTTGGTGATGTTTCGGAGCCATAATAGAGTTGAAAATGGAATCCGTATGTTCACACGAAAGCCTCCTGGAGGTCATTTTACTAGCAATATTTTACATACAACGAAGATGATTATTATTCCACATCACAAATGTCACAGAGGCAATTGTTTAATTAACCAATAACAATTCAACTACGTAGATACGCAGCTGTGTTATTAAGATTGTAGATTACAAGATTCTCATTACATTATTGTATTCTTATCTTAAATAATTACTCTGGCGTAATTAAGCTGTGGCGTGTGGCATACGCTCCCTAATAGAATACGGACATTAGTTTTGAGTCAATATTATGTTTTGGTTGTAGGTTTTGGCAGATAGATTATCCATCTGGATAATGCGTGGAATCCTGTCATCTCCGAGATTTGCTCCAGACGAAGACGTCGACGCACTGGGTAGCCGCGCTTTCTAGGTGCCTTGCCACGGTTCGCGCGCGTCGGAGGTTCGAGTCCTCCCTTGGGCATGGGTGTGTGTGTCGTCCTTAGCGTCAGTTAGTTTAAATTAGATTAAGTAGTGTGTAAGCCTAGGGTCCCATGACCTCAGCAGTTTGATCCCATAGGAACTTACCACCACGAAGACGTCAGAATACTCCAATAACTGCGGCGAGCGGCAACGCCGAAGACAGGTGATCCTTGCAGTTCTACCACCGAGGGCGCTGCCGCCGGGCGGTGTGGTCCGTGTGTCACCATGATCCTGACGCATGCGTGGCAATACTATCAGCGCGCTATATAAGGCGGAGTGGAGATTGAGATGACCAGATACAGATCCTCTACAGCTTCCGCAAACTTGATCCCCCTCACCCGCTTGTCTCTCCCATCCTCTCCCACCCCCGTCCACTGCTGCGCCTCCATTCCAAGATCCCACCTGCTCTCCATCTCTCCACTCTCCATACCCTCGCTCAAGGTGGCTTCCACCAACTCATCCCCTCCATCTACCCCTCCTACCAACTTTGATCCCCCCCATCCAGGCCCTGTGTTTTTTTCCCAAGGGCACCCTCTCTCCCTTCTCTCCCTCCTTCCTTCCTCCTTCCCTCCTCTCCCCCGGGCCTCCTCGAACCCCTTTACCTTCTTTCCTCTCCCTCCCATCTCCCATGCCACTGGCATCTGCACCCACCCCTCTCCCTCCTCCCTCATCTTTTCCCCTTTTTGGCAGGTCCCCGTCTCATACATATATAGTGAACTTTCGCGTGCTGGACATCATCGCCTAGTGTTCGTATGTGCCGTCGTGTTCATATTCCAGTGTTTCAGTGTTTCATCGTTTGTGCTCCAACGTTCACTTGTGTCATTTCTGTGCGTGTCCACGTTTCTGAACGTTTTTGTGGCCGTGCAGTTCTAGACGCTTCAGTCTGGAACCGCGCGACCGCTACGGTCGCAGGTTCGAATCCTGCCTCGGGCATGGATGTGTGTGATGTCCTTAGGTTAGTTAGGTTTAAGTAGTTCTAAATTCTAGGGGACTGATGACCTCAGATGTTACGTCCCATAGTGCGCAGAGCCATTTGAACCATTTGAACATTTATGGGACATAACCGAGAGGTCAGTTAGTGCTTTCCAGCTGCTGGATCTGTGAGTATTGTAGCTTCAGTGACATTATTTCACAAAGTTTTAATCTGTGAATGGTTAGGATTAGGAAGTTTCCGACGGTTCAGAAGCATACTAGTATTATAATCATAAATACAACTGTCCTGTTTTTTGTAAAACCGACAGCGACGAAGAAATCAAAACAGCACGTAGTTGTGTGTTCGAGTCTCGATCCAGCACAGGTTTAATCTGCCAGGAAGTGTCATATCAGCGTAGACTCCGCCGAAGAGCGAAATTTTCATTCTGGAAACAATGCCCAGGCTGTGGCTAAGCCATGTCTCAGCGATATCTTTGTTTTCAGGAGTGCTAGTTTTGCTAGTTTCTCAAGAGAACTTCTGTGAAGTTTGAAAGTTCTAGTGGACTGATGACCTCAGATGTTAAGTCCCACAGTGCTCAGAGCCATTTGAACCATCTTTTGAACGTTTTTATTTTGTACACTGTGCCCCTGAACGGCTCCGTGTGTTTTAATTTTGTATGTCTACGTTTGTATATCCACCATGTCTGTTCTGCGATTGTCTTCTTTTGTATAATTAGTCTTATCTGTGTCCGTAGAGCGGCGTAGTATGCCGCTGCTGGCCTACCTGTATCAGGTGTGAAAACAACAATAAAGAAAAAAAATTGAGATGACTGGTGCCGCTCCCCAACGAGTGCAGCCTTCAACCTGTGCTGCAGATGGTTTCTGCGTCCCTCCGTGATGGGTCTTACCCCCACATGGATAATCCATATCCCTTCACCCCTCCCGACCGGCCTAAAGCCCTTCCTCCACACAAGCCATACGATCCCATCAGGCATCACCTGGTCCTGCGCTCATTAGTGCCGAGGAAGTCCTCAGTCTCACCATTCGCCACCCTGTCTTCACGCCCTCTGACTGGGAACACATTTTTCTGGTCTCAGCCAGGTGCGTGTTGGCAAGGGAGTCCCATCCGGGTCATCAGCGGTCACCCCCGCCTGACCCGCCTCCAGTTCCGATCAGTTGCCTTCTTCCAGCCCATATTGCACAATTTCTCCGAAACCAACCTCCATTGGACGCATCCCGTCCGCCATGCCAGTCCTAACATTAAGTTCTCTCTACTTATTCCCACTTAGGCGCTGCAAGAACAGTGGCTGCGCTTACTCTGCTCCACACGAGCTCTGGTCTTGCTCGTTCTGAACGTGTAGTGCATTGCAGTGAGATGGCTGGCAGGTGTCCAGTTGAAATATCATGGAATGAAGTTGGCGACGATGGGCTGCAATCCCGGAATGTCTTCGAACATCAACGAATATGTTGTCATGAGAATAAGTATAATTATTCACATCTACATCTACATCGTATTCCGCAAGCCATCTAGTGGTGTGTGGTGGAGGGTACTTTCGGTACCACTATCTGACCCCTCCAACCCTGTTCCACTCGCGAATAGTGCGTGGGCAGAATGATTGTCGGTAAGCCTCTGTATTGGCTCTAATTTCTCAAATTTTCTCCTCGTCGCCGATACCCGAAATGTATGTGGGGGGAAGTAATACGTTGCCTGACTCCTCCTGATATGTGCTGTCGAGAAATTTCAATAGTAAATCTCTCCATAATGCACAACGCCTCTTTTGTAACGTCTGCCAGTGGAGTTTGTTTAGCATCCCCGTAACGCTCTCTCGCCAGGTAAACGATCATGTGACTTAACGCGCCGCTCTTCGTTGGATCTTCTCTATATCCCCTATCAGTCTTGCCTGATAGGGATTGCAGATAGACGAACAATACTCAAGAATCGGGCGAACAAGTGCCTTATAAGCCACTTCTTTCGCGGATGCGTTATATATCTTTAAGGTTCTTCCGATGAATCTGAGTCTGGTGTCTGCTTCTGTCTGTTTTATATGGTCATTACACTTAAGGTCGCTCTGGATACTTACGCCTAGATATTTTACGGCAGACGCTGTCTCCAGCTGTTTGTCATCAATAGTGTAGCTGTAAAGTAGAGGATTTCTTTTCCTATGTATGCGCAATATGTTACATTTATTTACGTTCAGGGTCAACTGCCAGAGTCTGCACCATTCATCAATTCTCTGCAGGTCGTTCTGCAAATTGTTACTATCTTCCGACGTTCCTACGTTGGTATAAACAAGTGCATCATCTGCGAATAACCTTAAAAAGCATCCGACACTTTTTACTAGACGATTTATCTATACTGTAAACAGCAACGGTCCTATCACACTTCCCTGTGGTACTCCGGATATTATCTTTACATCTGTCGATTTAGTTCCGTTAAGAGCGACGTATTGAGTTCTACCCGCAAGAAAGTGTTGAATCCAATCGCAGGTCTGCTCCCATACTCCGTAGTCTCTTTTTTTCATTAAACGGCAATGCGGGACGGTGTCAAATGCCTTGCTGAAATCAAGGAACGCAACATCAATCTGAGCGCCGTTGTCCACTGCGCTGCGCATCTCATGTAGGAACAGAGCGGGATCTCTGTTTGCGGAATCCACGTTGATTTTTGTAGAGTAGATGTTCATTTTCCAAGAACATAAAACATGTTCCATAATTCTACAACAGATTGACGGCAACGATATACGTCTATAATTGTGTGGATCAGTTTTACGGTCTTTCTTGGAAGCGGGAATGACTTGCACTTTTTTGCAGTCATTTGGTACCTTTCGTTGCTCAAGCGATCTACGATAAATTACTGCTAGAAGGGGAGCAAGTTCTTTCGCATATTCTTTATAGAATCTTATAGATATCTCATCTAGTACTTAAGCCTTTCCACTACTAAACGATTGTAGCTGCTTTTCAGTTCCTCGATCGGTTATCTCAATGTCCGCCATTTCGACGTTCCTACGACGATCGAAAGGAGGAACTGTGTTACGATCTTCCACGGTGAAACAGCTTCGGAAGACCAAATTCATTATTTCAGCCTTCTCTCTGTTATCTTCCGTTTCGGTGCCGGTGTGGCCGCTGAGAGAATGAATAGACGATTTTGACCCACTTACTGATTTTACATACGACCAAAATCTCTTAGGATTTTTACTCAGGTCGGTTGACAACACCTTACATTCAAAATCATTGAACGCTTCTCTCATTGCTCTCCTTTCGTTCATTTTCGTTTCGTTCAGCTTTTGTTATTCAGCTACGTTTTTACTTTTCTTGAATCTGAGATAAAGTGCTCTTTGTTTACGTAGCGCTTTTCTAACACGGCTAATTAACCATGGTGGATCTTTCCCATCCCTTAAAACCTTACTCGGAACATACTTGTCTAGGGCATACTGAACGATGCCTTTGAATTTTTTTTCCATTTGTTCTCCATATCTTCGTCCCCATCACCGAATATTTGATGCTGACTGCTGAGATATTCTGAAATTTGTATTCTATCACCCTTGGTGAGCGTATATATCTTCCTACCTTTCTTGACATTCCTTGTAGGACCCATCGTCATAGATGCTCTCACAGCCTTATGAACGCTGATATCTTCCTCTATGTTAACTGATTCGATAAGTTCAGGTCTGTTTGTTGCCAGTAGACGTTATCCTCTAACTATTTGCTCAAGGTAATTTTCGGACAAGACATCCAGAGCAATGCCTCACGATTCGCTGTCTCTGGCAGCAGTTTTGATGGCATAACACTCCTAATCTATAGACCTGGCAAGTTGAAGTCACCCCGTATTACAACACCATGATCAGAAAAATTACTAATGGTATTCTGCAAGCTCTATCTGAACTACGGATCCTGATGCCGGCCGCTGGTGGCCGAGCGGTTCTGGCGCTACAGTCTGGAACCGCGCGACCGCTACGGTCGCAGGTTCGAATCCTGCCTCGGGCATGGATGTGTGTGTTGTCCTTAGGTTAGTTAGGTTTAAGTAGTTCTAAGTTCTAGGGGACTTATTGTGGTGTCACCGCTAGACACCGCACTTGCTAGGTGGTAGCTTTAAATCGGCCGCGGTCCATTAGTACATGTCGGACCCGCGTGTCGCCACTGTGTGATCGCAGACCGAGCGCCACCACAAGGCAGGTCTCGAGAGACGTACTAGCACTCGCCCCAGTTGTACGACGACGTTGCTAGCGACTACACTGACGAAGCCTTTCTCTCATTTGCCGAGAGACAGTTAGAATAGCCTTCAGCTAAGTTAATGGCTACGACCTAGCAAGGCGCCATTAACCATTTGTAACGTTGCATGTACCTCAAGATAGAGTCTCACTTGTATCATCCAGAATGCTGTATACAAAAGGACAATATAAAAGTTAAGTGTTCTAGTAGCTACGTTCTTTTCTTTATCACATTCATTACGAATCCTGTTCCAGACTTAACGCCAGACGGCGTGAGTTGACGCGTGCCCTTTCGGCTACTTCACTGTGGACTGGCTGCCTTGTCAGTCCACTACACTTATGACCTCAGCAGTTGAGTCCCATAGTGCTCAGAGCCATTTGAACCATTTTTTTTATCCTGATCCAGGTGGTCTATAAAAGCATCCGATCACCATTTTTGACCGTTCTTTGATACTCACTTTCACCCAGGTTAATTCACATTCGGAATCCTTGATAAGCTCGCTAAATTTTATCGAATCTTTAATGCAATAAACCAATGGTGACTAACCCATCCTTACGATAAACACTTCAGTCTGAACTTAGTATTTCGTTGTCATTGACGTCTGCTTCAACCAGCTTTCTGTTCCCAATACTATCTGTGCATTATAGTCTTCAGTAAGCGATACTCATTCTGGGACCTTTCCTTGGACGCTCCTGCAGTTTACTAAAATCATATTAATCTTTTCTATCTCTGATATGCGAGGACCAAGATTCTCTGAGGTCGTTGTTGTTATGGTTACGCATGTTGCATTCGAGGAATCATTCATGTCTTATTTTTGTAATGATGGTATCAAATGTTTTCAGTTAGTCTCGTAAAACCATGAGCATTTAATCTGTGAAAATCACAGTGACATAACTATTCAAGCTGCATGTACAAGACATCAGTACAGAATACAACACAGCAATCCAAACAAATTTCTTAGGAGGAAGAGTATTCAACGTTGTAGAATATTGCCACTAGGTACCTATGATTTTAAAGTAAGTGTAGGCACAGAGGACAACGGCCTTGCCGCAGTGGATACACCGGTTCCCGTGAGATCGCCGAAGTTGGGTGCACTTAGCCTCGTGATACCAATTGAGGAGCTACTCGACCGAATAGTAGCGGCTTCGGTCAAGAAAACCATCATAACGGCCGGGAGAGTGGTGTGCTGACCCCACGCCCCTCCTATCCACATCCTCCACTGAGGATGACACGGCGGTCGGATGGTCCCGGTAGGCCGCTCGTGGCCTGAAGACGGAGTGCTTTAGTGTAGGCACAGAGAACGCCATAGAGACATTTGCATTAGAAATTGATCTGAATTACTTTCAACCGAATATTCTTTTACAGATCCTCCCATACAGAGCTCGAAACCATTAAAGCCATCTTCTTAAAACTTGCCCCTTATTATAAACGGCAAAAATTCATGAATACTTATATCTACATTTCGTTCTTGCGCTTTAACATTTCTTTTTAAGGTAAAAGTTACGTTTCAGGTCCCTACCCGTTGCATTTTTCATATTTCATGTGATATTCATCAAAATACTCACCTGAAACATTCCCGTGATAGAATACAGATTTTCTGGATTTACCTTGTAATTTTAGTTTTTATGACGAAAGGTTCGTTAAATGTGGGAAAATGCGTTATATGTAGTGTGAACATAAACATTAGGTAAGGCGACAGGTCAATCTTTTTCCACAGCCTTTATTTGGCATTCACATTCATTGGCTTCGCCAACTCACAACCAAAACTATTACTTCCCAACCTACCCTATAATTAAATAGGTCATTTCAAAAAGGTCATGAGTCACAAAAGGACAATTTTACAGGAGAAGGCAAAAACTTCCTACACTGTAAACCATGTGTGTACTTATTGTTCCAATGTATTCAAGGATTGTGTAGCATTGTGTATTTTTGTTTCATGATTTATAGTTTAGCACAAAAGTAAATTTAACAATTGCTGACTCATGACCTTTTTTCCAGTACACAAATATTTGTTACAATAAATGACTGCTATATTTGGAAGACATGTAGATTTTATTACAGAATCAGCACATATGGCAAATTGCGAACTCAAAGGAGACTTACTTTTTTATTCACATATTAAGCTGTAGCGGCACTTACAATAATGCTGAAGCAAAACACAATAAAACAAGTTATTCTTTTTGATCATCATCACTACCATTGTGTTCCATCTGCTATTGCCCATTCTTACAACTGCTCATAAAATTCCATATACTGAGGTGAATATACCTTTTCACTTTCAATATACGAGGGCCGTTCAGAAAGTAACCTCCAGTTAATTTAAAAAAATACACCAAGTTAAATAAAAATATTTTAATATATACATCTTACAACTACATCTTTGCACTATTTTTCTACATAGTCTCCATAGCGATTGAGGCACTTATCGTATCTCTTCACAAGCTTTGAAATTCCTTCTGCATAAAAATCACCCGCTTGTGCCTGGAGCCAGCCTGTGACCACATCTTTGAGCTCTTCGTCGTCATCAAACCGCTGTGACCCGAGCCATTTCTTCAAATGCATGAAGAGGTGATAATCACTTGGCGCCAGGTCTGGGCTGTAAGGTGGATGGTTGATAACGTCCCACTTGAAGGACTCAAGAAGGGCCGTTGTTCTGCGAGCAGAGTGAGGACGGGCGTTATCGTGCAAAAAAACGATATCGGAAGTCAGCATACCACGGCGTTTGTTCTGTATAGCCCGTCGTAACTTTTTTATTGTTTCACAGTACACGTCTTGATTAATGGTCATACCACGTTCCATGAATTCAACCAACAACACCCCTTTGGCATCCCAAAACACCGTTGCCATCAGTTTTCTGGCAGAAAAATCTTGCGAGGCTTTTCTTGGTTTGGTAGGCGAATTTGAATGTGCCCACATCTTTGATTGTTCTTTTGTCTCAGGGTTCACGTACTTAATCCAGGTTTCGTCACCGGTCACGATTCTGTTTAACAATGGTTCTCCTTCGTCCTCATAACGTGACAGAAAGTCTAATGCAGAGGCCATTCTTTGAGTTTTGTGGTGGTCGGTAAGAATTTTGGGCACCCATCGTGCACAGAACTTACGGTAACCCAATCTTGCTGTCACTATCTCGTACAAGAGAGTCTTAGAAACCTGTGGAAAACCAGTAGACAACTCCGACATTGAGAAACGTCGATTTTCACGAACTTTTGCATCAACTGTCTGAACGAGTTCGTCAGTCACCAATGATGGTCTACCACTCCTCTCTTCATCATGAACGTTTTCTCGTCCACTTTTAAATAAACGTACCCATTCACGGACAACTCCTTCACTCATAACTCTTGGTCCGTACACGGCACAAAGCTCATGATGAATAGCTGCTGCAGAATATCCTTTGGCTGTAAAAAACCTTATGACAGCACGCACTTCACATTTGGCGGGGTTTTCTATTGCAGCACACATTTCAAACTGCCACAAAAACTAAACTAGCGCAGGTACGACGTTCACTCGACCACGGCTTGATGCCGACTGACCTGTTGAGTGCGTGAACGCACAGATGGCGTCGCTACTCCCCCCACAACCCGCACTGTGACCAATCGGAGGTTACTTTCTGAACCGCCCTCGTATCTTGTATATTTTTGTCATTGATGGGTATCCGTTTTTCGGGGTACAGTAACTCACTGAGAAGTACAGGATCCTTCGGTAATACTCAAAACTCAGCCATTTAGAAGGGGAAAAAGAAATTTTATGCTCGTCAGGAAATTTTCCCATGCTTGATTCACAGAGGCAAGACTTTTTAAAATAGACAGGCCACTAATTTTTAAATGCTGATATGGCAACATGGTCAACAGTTTCCACTGAGTATTTACTTGACACGTTTTTAATCATTATGGCATACTCTTCAAGTATATAAGTCTTGTCATGATGGCTCTCCAACTTCTTCATAATTCCATCTTCATCATATGGCAGAAAATTTTATCTGTCTATAGAGAAGTAATGTTTCATCTTCTTCTGTGTCCTAGTTGATACAAGTGGTAAACAAAAGTGAATCATTGTGTTATTCTTGCTCTAACTGGCACACTCATTGGAGAACAGGTGAAGCTCATTCACATCCTTTTGGATATGTTTCTCCATATAAAGGTATAGAAATGAGCAACTTTCATTTCCATCTTTCTTTGCTTCGGCTTCTGATACCTTTAAAAGCGTGGGTGGTTGTTTCATATTATGTACGTCAAAAACAGTTCCCCATATCTTTTTCAAATAAAAGATGTCCTGAACAGGATTATTTGCTAATAGAAAATTTTGCTTGTAGTCAAACTCCAGCCCACAGACATTACGAGTATTTTCCTTTTCACTGCGTTCAGAAACATTATTAATTTCATTGTAAAATTTTTTGGGCCTTCTGTGGTGAACCACTAACCAGATTGTTACGTATCTTCATTGCAAAATGGGCATGAGTCAGTGCCTCATTACCTTTCCACATGGAGTGACGATTTCGAGCTCTGATAGTGACACCATTGAAGGTTGATAACTTCCCTCCTTCTATGTACAGGGTTAGCCAGTGAAATGGGCAGATTGGAGATGACCTTGACAGCTGGAATGTGAGTGGTGGGGGTAATGGTGGCCGGCTCCGTTCTACCTGCATGTCCCGCCATTTAGTTGCGATGGATCGTTGGACGGGTGAACATCGCGGCTACGCGGTTAAAGCGTATTATACGAATGGTGAGAGTTTGGTGAAAACGCGACGTGCTTTTCGACGCCATTTCAACATACCGCACAGGCTTGTTCCTTCTGATAACGCAACCGCCGCGCGGGATTAGCCGAGCGGTCATGGCGCTGCAGCCATGGACTGTGCGGCTGGTCCCGGCGGAGCTTCGAGTCCTCCCTCGGGCAGGAATGTGTGTATTTGACCTCAGGATAATTTAGGTTAAGTAGTGCGTAAGTTTAGGGATTGATGAACTTAGCAGTTAAGTCCCATAAGATTTCACACACATTTGATAACACAGTTCGTTCGTGGATAAACAACCTTGAACAAACGGGATCAACGTCTAAAAAACGAGGTGGGAGTGAAAAAACCGTTCGAACCCCTCAAAACATCACTGCTGTTCAACAGGCAATGCTCAGAAGTCCACGCCGATCTGACAAACAACATGCTCTACATCTTTATATAAGTAACACTTCGGTGAGAAGGATTCTTACATTTTCACCCATACAAAATACAGATTGTGCAATCTCTCAAACCAAGTGACTACCAGAAACGATTACAATTTTGTGAGGAAATGGCCAGAAGACTTGAAGGAAATGACGACCAAGTAAACCACTTGTGGATGAGTGATGAGGCGCATTTCCACCTCTCTGGTTTAGTTAATAAACAAAACTTCAGATACTGGTCGGAGAAAAACCCTAACGCACTTCATGAAATGCCTCTTCATGCTCAAAAAGTGACGGTTTGGTGCGCAATGTCGGCAAGAGGCCCATTTTTCTTCGAGGATATCAATGGAAGTGCTGTGACTGTTAACTCTGTGCGTTACGTTGCAGTGATCTACAACATTCTTACGCTATAACTCGCCCATTTTCCAGTGAGTGAACACACAATGTTCCAACAAGATGGGGCAACATGCCAGCTTGCAAGAGTTGCCATGAATGCTTTGTTTCCAGGTGGCGTCATTTCCCGAAACGGGGGTATCCCTTGGCCCCCTCGCTCTCCAGATTTGACAACCTGTGACTTTTTTCTATGGGGTTACTTAAAAACAAGAGTTTTTCAGAACAATCCACCCATAACTATCCCAGCCCTAAAACAACGAATTCGGGATTAAGTTAAAGGAATACCAGTCAATATGCTGCAAAACGTCATGGGAAACTTCCAGGCCCGGCTGCAGAAGTGCATAGATTCTAATGGAGGACATTTGGCAGATGTTATATTCAAAAAATATTTTTTCCCTTATTGTACAGTAAATGGCTACCTTTGTTCTTTATATTTATAACCATTAAATTAAAAAAATAAATTTTCTTAAAGAATTAGGTACTTATTTAAATCTTCCCATTTCACTGTATTAATGAGGCTACCCTTCATTACACAGTTCCAGTACACAAATATTTTTTGTAAAAAAATTGACTTGTGAGCTTTCTGCAATGACCGACTCAGGCTAGGCTACACATAAGTCTGTCACCGCAACCATAACTTCAGTAGGGGGTCCAATACCACACACTAACCCCTTTTAATTCATCATAGTTTCGTTTAAGTCGGTAAACCGAATTTTGTACGAATTGCATTCCAATACCTTTTTTTCAGCATCGTCACTCATTTGGAGCTGCGAGTTTTTCGAGCGAGTTTGGGTTTCAAGGGATGGCTACAACCAGTGTTGCCTGTGCATATCAACTAAGTCACCCACCCGAGATCGTCAAATTACCCGATTTTATTTCAAAATACCCTCCGTTTCAAAAATAGTTGCAGGAATGCTTACATGCAAGAAAAATGTCGATAAGTTAACTGAAAACCAAACAGTTAAATATTTTACTTACTTAATTCCAGTTTCCAGGCACTGAGTGAAGTCATACACTGCTTCTTATTATTTCTCTAGTCGCTTCGAAAGAAACACATCCTCCTTCGCCTTCTACCTCCTCTTTTGCAGCCATCAACACTAATACTACTTTTGTTTCAAATTTCAGTTTGCTCCTATGAGCCTTTTCAAGTTTTTAAGGGTACTAAACACTCGTTCCACTGAGGCGTTTGAAAACGGAAGACAGAGGAGAAGGAAGACTGCTTTTTGTAAATTTAGGAAACGTGCAATTTTGGTTGCAGATATTGTATCAAAAACTTTCTTCCAGTATACAGTGTCAGATTCAGAAACATCTAATCAAAGTTTCTCATGCTCGAGCATAGCATGATTTTTCCATTCAGAATCCAGGTGCTAACAGTTGATTAATTGTTGAAGTACAGGAAACCTTTTTACAACAGAGAAGAAGTATTTAAGTGTGACATTGGGCTACGTTAGCTTTCAGTTTGAAAATTAATTTAAAATAATGTGATCTGAGAAGTCAAATCGTCTTTTGGCCTGTGTACAAGCTCTACATAGAAATTCAAACAGCTTCTGTAAAAACAATTTATGTCTTGTTGGTGCACTTCACCGCTATTGGCTTTTGAGTCCATCAAATAATTCCTGTGCATCGATACCCGAGTTTATCTTATCTAATCCAAAGAAGAGCCTTGGATTTGTATGATATAACAGCAAAATTTAATTTTGATATTATTAAGACAAAATCAAAATTAATAAAATTAGAATACAGATCTTTTAGCACGTTTTTCTACTTTTGACTTAATATTTGTGAAGGTGAGGGAGTCCACGTTGAAAAAATGTATAAAATCTGTACATACACCTAAAACATATGCCATGCCAGATATGTGAAAATAAATGCGTTATCCATAATTGAAACAATTTGTTTTTTTAGTGAAGATGGATCTTTCATAACATTTCTCAGGTAGACATTAAGTGCAGTATACTGTTCCAGTACCCAATCCACACATGATTTGACAGACAAACATAGAGCTGCACAAGCACATAGAATTTTGTGTTCTTCAGTACGAAAAAACAGTGCAAATTCTTTTAATGTCTGTCCTGCCAAAACTTCTACTGAAATGAGAACCTAAGTTTCTCAGCAAATCTTCGACACTTCTTGAAAATTTTAAGCATGTTTTCGAAGTTCAAAGATAAATCATATAAATGAGCAGCTAATACATGCTACCTGTGGAAAGACTCTCTATAGGCTAGAAAAAACTGAGTGATGCTCTCCAACCATAACATTTGCTGTGTCCAAGCTAAAACCAACGAGATTATCAAGATTCATGCTCTGTGATTTTGAAGAATGTATCTGCACTGTATAAAGTGTTATACTGTGTTCATCATAAGAATAAACTAGATGTAAACATTAAGCCACGTATTCTTCCACGTTTGCTTGAATTTCATTTAATTTCGTTTCACTTGGAGCATAAGACAAGCTGTGTCCAATAGTCAAGTACGATCATAAGGACACGTTTTATGCTGTGTTACACGCACACAGACTGAGCGATAATGTGGGACAATAGTTTTACTTGCGCATTTAACTTGGACAGCACTGGCCAACCGGCTGGCCCAGTTAACCTGCCATGGTGTAAGCAGTTGAAGTTAAGGTGCCGCGGGGGATTAGCCGAGCGGTCAAGGCGCTGCAGTCATGGACTGTGCGGCTGGTCCCAGCGGAGGTTCGAGTCCTCCCTCGGGCATGGGTGTGTGTGTTTGTCCTTAGGATCATTTAGGTTAAGTAGTGTGTAAGCTTAGGGACTGATGACCTTAGCAGTTAAGTCCCATAAGATTTCACACACATTTGAACATTTGAAGCCCAGGTGTAAAAAGAGAGGAGCAGGGAAACAGTATAGATTCGAATGTCATTTAATTTTTAAAGAGAATGAAGTAATATTTGGCAAAACTCGAGCACTACCGCACGCTTCTTAGATGACCAGACGGAAAGCATGAAACACTCTCGTTCTCACCTAACATAGTAATCTAATTAAAAACAAGAGAGATGAAAATTCCTAACTTAAACACAGTGTAATTTTTCTGAGCGAGCTATGTGTGATGCAAAAGGATATTGCAAGGATTTCAGCGTATTGTTGAACACTGAAGCCACTGAAGGTATTAATTACACTCAGTCATCTGTTAACCTCTTCGCTCCTTCCTTATCCGAATCCGAGAAATACATTTCACTACTGAAACTGTCATCTGCTACGTTGATGACGAGTCAATCAGCAACAGAATCCACTATGCCACCCATGCACCGCATTTTCATTTATGGTGTGCTGTTCTATATCCCGCCAGCGTTTGATAGTGACATGTGAAAAAGCTATGTGTCTTAGTTCCAGTACGTCTGGTAGTGACAGTCTTATTTCCCGCAATAAATCCCTTAACTTGGCTCCATATCAGTTCTGTTTGGCTCATATTGAAATGGTACAGAGGCAAATGTAAAAATGCAACATATGTACGGTGCACTCGATGCTGTGGAAATGATTGTTTTTCATGTTTCTATGACATTTAGCACTCTAGTATAAAACAAAGAGTGTCATATAAAACAAGAGTATAGTATAAAACAAGAATATTTGGTTTTACATTTTTGTCCTAAGATATTAAATTGTGGTGTTTTCTTAATTTAAACAATCTCTATTAACAATATTTCATAAAATATCGATAATTAAGAATCTATATTTGAAATAAAAACATAAATTTCGCATGTCATATGTAATTAGAAACAAGAAGACGTGGATTATTCATAAAAATTGATGATGAATTTTACAAGTACGAGATGCAGGTATTTCAAATTGAACGAAAAAAAAAAGACGAAGACCAAGGTAAGACTTGAATCAGCGTTCCATGAACCGCACAAGATTATCAATCTACTACGCTACTCATTCCGTTACCGTATACATCCAGTGTGCATTTGTATCTCAACTGTTTCTAATACAGTCCTTCGAAAAACATTGCCGAGCCGATTTTTTCCGCTAAATTTATGAAAAACATTAAGAACAACCTATTTATCGGCACTTTTTAACTGTGTTCCACACGCGTGTTGCACTGCGGAGCAGGAAGCAGCCTCAGTCGTTTTCATACTGCATAACGGCGCGACAATCGGAGCACAACAGTACAGAGTCTGTGACTCTACACAATATTTGAAAAAAAAAAAAAAAAAAAACTACAAAACTACAGCCTGATTAAGAAAAACGTTTATGGCTGTTAATACATCAAATTACCCTTAAGTTTCATTTAACGTAACTTAGTAATAATATATGTAATACGTATGTACTACCTACTTCCAAGAGCGTAAAGCCTAGTTTACACGACACTAGGTTGCAGGCAACTGCGTTACCGTCCCCTGAGCATGCGCGCCGCGCGTTTGCGCAACTCGTCGGTGAAACTAAACACTTTCGGCGTGTTCCAACTTTGGCGACACTAGTTACATGAGTTTTTGAGGTTATGTATGTTCGTATAGTGTAGACAAACTGGAATATGAAGTGGGGAATGGAGAATAATGTTCGCTTTTTGGGTATCTATGCTTTGCATATGTGTTTGTGGGATTTCAGTGATGCTGATTACAAACGTAAGCAACATATTGCTACAGCAGAGACCGTCATGTGCGATCATAACATAGATGGTTTGACAATATCTGAGTTGCAGGGCAAAATTTATTGAGTAAGTAGCACATATACAACTGAATTAAGAAAAATACAAGCAAGTGTAATTCTAGCTGTGGCAATGCTCTTGTCTACAAGACTGAAATCCCATTGTTCGATTTGCCCAACTCTTTGTTAAGCAATATTGTTCATAGGAGGGAAGGCTATACAAATTCAAGAAGCTGTATTCTTTATTTAATATTCATCTATTTAAAACGTCGTTCCCCATTCACATATGTTAGAATTTTGAAATATTGCCACTGTTCAGATCTATCTTCAAGAGAGTAGTTTGCAAACCATTCTCTTCTTAATGCGGCCTGCTTCGAATAACTATTGCTGTTAATGTTAATAATTATTACTGTGAATGTTAACAATTGTTGATGTTAGTGAAAAAACGTCATCACCAACTTAAACCGCACTTATAGCATACCAAGTGTTCTGGATTGTAATGCACGCAATATATGTAATTTCAGCTCTGGCAACAGTGCTTCATGCATTACAGTACCTTTATTCCTTATCGCATAATTAACTCTATTTAGAAGAAACGTGAACAGTTCTGGAGACATTCTAAGATAATTAAAAGAACTTCTTGGATCTTTCGTTATAAACTATTACAGCAAGGATGCTGAGCAACCGAGCTCACGTCTTTTCCTCATCCAGTCACGAATCGAAATACGTTTCTTATTTTTTTCTTATGCAGCGATTCCACGCAACAAGCTTTAACCCCATCACAGCTCATGCGACGTGCAGCTGCCAAAACTTTCATTTCAGACAAGACTCAGGGACCCACAAAATGACGAAACTGAAGTGTATACTGGTGTCGCCGTGTCTACAGTCATATATGAAACCACTTGCGTGCAACTCATTCCACACAATGAGTGGCGCAACCCAATGTCGTCGTGTAAACTAGAGTTAACACCACCCAATGTTGCCAACTCTAAAAAACCCAAGTCGCTAGATTCAATATCAAAAGTCACTAGAAAGTCGCTAAAACTGATTTTACTAGCGGTGTACTGAATATTTCGTGCTTTGAATGGTGCAATAAGCCAGGGTGGGGGGGGTAATAAAATATTAATAAAAAGTGTCTCTTAGGTAATTGCTATATTGCCTTAATTAAATGACGCATCGCTTGCAACAACATACATATAAAATACGCTAACGTTTAATTTAACATGTTATCATAACTGACACAACACATAAATTGTTGTTTCAATCACAGTAGCCAAATATACTAGAAATATACAAATATATTTGTAACAAAAGAAAGCAAGAACTCAAATTAGGTTACAAAATTTACACATACTGGTATGTGAGCTATTCATCGTCATCACTCAGAAAATCGAATAACTCTTCTGTTTAATGCTCTGACAGAACTGTAGTTATGTAAAGGGTTGAATGTCGCTCAAAATATGATGTTGCAGTTCGACTGGTTTTGTCGCAAAAGAGTAACTTTTGTTCGTTCCAATAAGCTCCAATACGTCTGACGGTATGTCAAAAGATGCACAATCTTTATTTTGTTTCTTCAGGTGGTCTCTCAATATGATCAAAGCATTAATTGTCTTCAACGATAATCTGTTACGTTGTTTAGTTTTTATAATGTTCATAGAACTGAATATTCTTTCCACTTCTGCATTTGAATGCAGTAGGCATAGAACAGTCATTGCTAGCTGTGAAATAAAAGAAAAAGGATTCTCCCCTGCGGCATTTTTATACTGCAAAACCTCACTCCAATATCGAACAGTGTTAGTAGTGTTATTCCACCTAATGAAGTTGATATTATGCCATTCTTGCAGCATACCGTCTATGAAATCGCCACTAAAACCCAATTCTTTGGCTACATCCGCTACAGCATTATTTTTATTCACTTTTAGTGTTTCTTCAACATTCAGCATTGACATTTTTTTCAGGATCGTAATGTTACTTGGCAGTCTTTGTTGAATTTCTTTTATGAGTTTCAGACTAAACTGAATGCATCTCTTCTTCAAATAAACTTTATTTTCTTCAGACAAACTTGACTCAGACAATTTCTGTTCAAACATAAAGCTAAGGTTCGGATTTGCGTACATGCATTCGCTTGGAACTGGTGTTGTCAACAAATCAACAGTTAGAAAAACTATGTTTTGTCCGAGTGACTGCATGAGAAATACAAGTGTATCTAGTAATTTAGTGGGGTCATTGTCTTCTCTTTCACAAGCTTTTATTGCTATTTGTACGTCTTTTAAAGCATGTTTAAGGTAAAACATGTAAAGATGATTTGAGTCGTCACAATACATCTTGTACAAAAGATCGGCAGTGTAACAATTGTCTTGAACCATGGCAAGTGAAAAATGTAGCTTTAGTTCTTCCCACTGCTCCAGAATTCTTCGTATTGCTGGTTCAATTGAAAGCCAACGTGTTGCACAGACCTTCAAAATTTTTAGTGGCTGTTTTCCACAATTTATTGTCTCATAAACCTTTTTATATTCATCTTGTCTTTTGGGTGAAATGGAGAATGAATTGTAGGTTTCCCGTACAAGAAACTCTATGTTTCTAGGTATGATATTCACTGAGGCGTGCGAAACTGCGAGCTGAAGAGAGCGACAAATGCAATGGATCAATGCCAAATGCTTCAAACCATATGCTCTCTTGAGTTGTTTGAAAAGCCCATTGTTTATTCCAACCATTGCAGAAGCATTATCTGTGCCAATTCCTACAATATTAGCGATTGGAAGTTTGAGATCTTTCAAAGAATTCACAAGAACAGCAACCAGATTTCTTGCATCTGCAGTTTCTACTACAGCGAGTTCGGGAAATGCTGATCTAATGGTTTCGTTGTTTACACTATAGTACCATATAACGATACCTAGCATTTTAGATATTGATACATGTGTGGATTCATCTATTGGTACACTGTGTTTTTGATTACCTATATCTTCAACCAATTATTGTGTAAAATATGGAGCCAAAACTTCAGTTATAATGTTAGTGCACTTTGTACGATGTAATTGCATATTTTTAGCGCCCTCATCACCGGAAAACACCTTCTTGAACAGTATTCCTAAATTATCTACAGCTAAAATAGAACAATGTTCAGCAATAAATAAAGAAAGGGCGCCTTCCGATCTGCTTGCTGTTCTAAATGTAGTTTCCGGAACAATTTTCACAGGTAAGGTGGTTTGTGTTTTTTTTTAATCAATTTTTTGTCAATACTTAATAGTTTTCAAATGCTTTCTAATATCACACAATTTAGCATAAAACTCTGTTGCACATACTGGACATCTTGCCTTGGATAAGCCTCCAACGACTGGTTTCAGCCACCCATTGAATTCAGGTTCTGCTTCCCACGCATTCTGATATTTTTTAGCGTACTGCTTCATCTTCTGCGGTAAATCCATTATGTAAGCCACCACAACATAAGTTTCACCAATTTATAATCACTGAAAATACATTAAAACTCAGGCGAACTAGAGGTCATGAAACAATCTACTCATTCGGTAACTCGATATCAGTCCTATTCTTCATTGTTTAAAATGTAATAATGTCTGAGATACCCCCGCCGAATTGTTCTTGCGTTACCATTGTGCATGTGGTAATAATTTGACTGCGAGTTAACATTTCGAAAAATTAGAGGTTGCTGGACAGAAATGTATTTTATCATACTTCATATTACGTATGTTTTTTGTCAATTCGAAAAATAAAGGGAGTTCAAAAGTTGAAGAATTCTAGATCGATACGCTATCGACGATAACAGGCTAGTGGGTAATGAATAATGAATTGTTCTATAGTCAAGGTTTTCTTACTCTGTAGGCAATTCCCACATTCAGGTTTACTAAATGCTGAACACTGCTACATGATCTGCTAAGAACTTAATTTAACTTAGTAAATCTAGAACAAAGTCAGTGTAGTACCCATTCTATAGTTAAAATCTTAGTTTTGTTAATGAAAATACTGGCCCAAAATAGTCTTAATTTGTACTTCAAAAGTCGTCAGTACTCCAAAAGTCGCCAGATAAGTCGCTAAATAAATTTTGTCGCTAAAAAGTTTTTTTTTTTTTTTTTTGGTCTCTGAGACGAAGGCGAAAGTCGCCATTTCTAGCGACAAAATCGCTAAATTGGCAACACTGACACCACCAGTGTACTAGAGTTGGGCAACACGATTCTTTTTCCCAATTCGATTCCTACGATTCAATCTCACATTGCGAATCGATTCCTACGATTCGTTCACAATTCTTTCACAATTCATTCTAGTCTGCGATGGCACGATTCATACGGAATGCAAAAAGTTCTACATCTTACTCACAGATGGCAGGACATGTCTGAAATTGTCAATGGGGTTAGAATTGAACTGTGTCATGATAAAGGTACGTTTACACTGGGATACATGTATCGCGACATGTATGAGCGACATGTCAATTTGAAGGTGCGTTTACACTGCGATTTGTATCGGCACATGTATGAGATACATGTATATGCGACTTTGCGACATGTATCGCGACTTGTATGAGTTGACAAGTATCAATTTCATACATGTATGAGCGTGCGTTTACACTGATTTGTATCACTGTGCGATGGCTTCCGACGACGATTTGGAAGATTTCACATTTTTATGTGCTGGTACACTTACTCTTTTGGAAGATGATAGGAAGAAAAGGCGGAGGAAGCGTAGATGGTGGCAGAGAGAGTTTCTTCGCAAACGCGCTACTCACGGAGCTTGCGCAATGCTCGTTCAGGAATTAACGCTAGAGGATGGCGCATATTTTTGAAATTATGTTAGGATGAGTATGGAGGATTTCCGCGGTTTGCTATCTCTTGTTGCTCCTCTTGTGTCCAAAACCAACACAAACTTTCGGGAAGCGATTCCACCAGAGGATCAGTTGGCAGTAACACTCCGTTTTTTGGCCACTGGGGATTCCTTTTCGACGTTAATGTATCTGCATAGAATATCAAAAAGTGCCATATGCAACATTATTCTTCGTGTTTGCGAGGCCATTGTGCATTTTTATCCCAAGAAGTGAAGGTAAAAGTTTTATATATATATATATATATATATATATATATATATATATATATATATATATATACACTCCTGGAAATGGAAAAAAGAACACATTGACACCGGTGTGTCAGACCCACCATACTTGCTCCGGACACTGCGAGAGGGCTGTACAAGCAATGATCACACGCACGGCACAGCGGACACACCAGGAACCGCGGTGTTGGCCGTCGAATGGCGCTAGCTGCGCAGCATTTGTGCACCGCCGCCGTCAGTGTCAGCCAGTTTGCCGTGGCATACGGAGCTCCATCGCAGTCTTTAACACTGGTAGCATGCCGCGACAGCGTGGACGTGAACCGTATGTGCAGTTGACGGACTTTGAGCGAGGGCGTATAGTGGGCATGCGGGAGGCCGGGTGGACGTACCGCCGAATTGCTCAACACGTGGGGCGTGAGGTCTCCACAGTACATCGATGTTGTCGCCAGTGGTCGGCGGAAGGTGCACGTGCCCGTCGACCTGGGACCGGACCGCAGCGACGCACGGATGCACGCCAAGACCGTAGGATCCTACGCAGTGCCGTAGGGGACCGCACCGCCACTTCCCAGCAAATTAGGGACACTGTTGCTCCTGGAGTATCGGCGAGGACCAGTCGCAACCGTCTCCATGAAGCTGGGCTACGGTCCCGCACACCGTTAGGCCGTCTTCCGCTCACGCCCCAACATCGTGCAGCCCGCCTCCAGTGGTGTCGCGACAGGCGTGAATGGAGGGACGAATGGAGACGTGTCGTCTTCAGCGATGAGAGTCGCTTCTGCCTTGGTGCCAATGATGGTCGTATGCGTGTTTGGCGCCGTGCAGGTGAGCGCCACAATCAGGACTGCATACGACCGAGGCACACAGGGCCAACACCCGGCATCATGGTGTGGGGAGCGATCTCCTACACTGGCCGTACACCACTGGTGATCGTCGAGGGGACACTGAATAGTGCACGGTACATCCAAACCGTCATCGAACCCATCGTTCTACCATTCCTAGACCGGCAAGGGAACTTGGTGTTCCAACAGGACAATGCACGTCCGCATGTATCCCGTGCCACCCAACGTGCTCTAGAAGGTGTAAGTCAACTACCCTGGCCAGCAAGATCTCCGGATCTGTCCCCCATTGAGCATGTTTGGGACTGGATGAAGCGTCGTCTCACGCGGTCTGCACGTCCAGCACGAACGCTGGTCCAACTGAGGCGCCAGGTGGAAATGGCATGGCAAGCCGTTCCACAGGACTACATCCAGCATCTTTACGATCGTCTCCATGGGAGAATAGCAGCCTGCATTGCTGCGAAAGGTGGATATACACTGTACTAGTGCCGACATTGTGCATGCTCTGTTGCCTGTGTCTATGTGCCTGTGGTTCTGTCAGTGTGATCATGTGATGTATCTGACCCCAGGAATGTGTCAATAAAGTTTCCCCTTCCTGGGACAATGAATTCACGGTGTTCTTATTTCAATTTCCAGGAGTTTTACCTTCACTTCTTGGGATAAAAATGCACAATGGCCTCGCAAACACGAAGAATAATGTTGCATATGGCACTTTTTGATATTCTATGCAGATACATTAACGTCGAAAAGGAATCCCCAGTGGCCAAAAAACGGAGTGTTACTGCCAACTGATCCTCTGGTGGAATCGCTTCCCGAAAGTTTGTGTTGGTTTTGGACACAAGAGGAGCAACAAGAGATAGCAAACCGCGGAAATCCTCCATACTCATCCTAACATAATTTCAAAAATATGCGCCATCCTCTAGCGTTAATTCCTGAACGAGCATTGCGTAAGCTCCGTGAGTAGCGCGTTTGCGAAGAAACTCTCTCTGCCACCATCTACGCTTCCTCCGCCTTTTCTTCCTATCATCTTCCAAAAGAGTAAGTGTACCAGCACATAAAAATGTGAAATCTTCCAAATCGTCGTCGGAAGCCATCGCACAGTGATACAAATCAGTGTAAACGCACGCTCATACATGTATGAAATTGATACTTGTCAACTCATACAAGTCGCGATACATGTCGCAAAGTCGCATATACATGTATCTCATACATGTGCCGATACAAATCGCAGTGTAAACGCACCTTAAGATATGCCAGAAATAGTTTATTTATGAATAAACATGCATATGACGTTACAAATGTGATTCTCGATTTATACGTGTAATGCCTTAATTTATGAAAGGTCACGTTTGATTTGATTGCATCTATTGTTTTATTTCAGTATACCAGGAAAGAGGAGTCGATTTGTGCGAAAGGTGGTGCAAAATTACGTGGTATGCCAGTTTGGTTGTGTGGCTTGAACGTATCTAACTGCAGACGTCTGTTTTATAGTAACAAAGTCTAGCAGTGAGGCAGACGTGGTTTGGCTCATATCATCCTATGTTTTTCTGTGCTAAGATGTCTTTCCAAGTCCACATCACCCTTGTAATTCATAACGCAGCTGACAGCCCTCCCACACAGCAAATTTAGCTCAACTGTCATTTCTTCTAAATACAAAGCATAGGTATTTTGCTTTTAATTTGTCTGAGAACTTGCCGCTGTCACTACTATTTACGTGAGAAGACGACATACTTCTAAACAATAGGATTCAATCGTATACAGCGACATTTCTTCACTAAAATTTAATATGAATCTGAACACGAAAACATTCGAAAACTCAAACTTGAAATTATTAATTAAAAAGGTTTTGTTTAAAGACGGTATTACACGGCAATCCGCCAAGAAAGTTATTGGTTAGAGAGCCTACATTCTCTCTATATAGGCTCTGTAATATTGGTCTAGTGCGACAGCCATTTAGTGACAGCACTGGTGGAACTAACAGAATTAGCAAATTAGCAGTGAAGTAATGTCGCTGTATACGTTTGTATCCTACACTTCAGAAGTATGTCGTCTTCTCACATAAATAGTAGTGGCAGAAGCGTCTGGCGGTCGTAATTATTCGGCATGATCGGAAGTTGCCTTCGAAGCATAGCGTACTAAGAATCGATGATCGTTGGAACTTGGAATCGTCACGACTTGGAAACACGCAATCGTTCTTACGATTCTTTTGAACGACGATTCGTCCGTATCACGATTCGATTCTTACGATTCTTTATTTAGAGTCGTTCAAATGAACGACTCATTCACGAATCGCCACAACTCTACAGTGTACGTGTGTTACGGCTTCTGACCAATCATCACGTTTGTTTACATCAGGTTTATTCTCAAGATGGACAGAGTGTAGCACTTTCCGATGAAACTTCAAACATATCAAAGAAACTAGTTTTAATCTGACCTGGATCCCTATCAATATGCACAACTGTTAAAGCACATTGATTAGTAACAGTTACATGACTAGTTTCATCCATGATCAGTGAAAGAAACGTACCTGGATGCCTCAGTTTATCATGTAAGGACGCTCGCTTTCAAGCAAACTTCCGAGCGATTGTTGTATCAGAATAGACGTTCTTACACAGAGGAATCTATGTACGGTATCAAAAGTGCTGATGGTAAATTATTGGCAGCAACAAATGATGTTAATGTTATTTCTGGCCTATTTACATCGTCGACATTGCTGTGTAACGTTGAAGATGTATTAGAAGTAGATGTAACAGTTTTCATTTGATTAAAATGTTTGTAAGACTTTGTGTGCCACAAAATTTCAGATTTATTCGCTGTTAAAACGCTATTACATTCCTTGCAGTATACCAAATTATGTCCATCCCTCCGATTGTCAAAGAACGCGATGTTGTGGCAGAGGTAGCACGCACTTTGTAAATTGGGAGTTTGTGTAAATTGTGTGAGACAGGAAATCCAGGAGGGACATGCTGATTGTCTACAGATCTCGCACTAATATTTACTTTACGCAACCACTTAGTGAAATAAAAGTACTTTAGTTTAATAACTACTATTACTGACCACAAATATAACCCACACCAGAACATTCAGTCTAGTAGTCCATTCAAACTGCGAGACACTGCTATTTGCTATCATAAGAACAACAAGCTGACTAGTAGGCTTATGAGTTGCAGCACATACAGTTCAAACAAAGAGCGGAAGAAAGACCAGAGAAACCAGGGAATTACCGGGCTCATTGCCCACTATAACATGTCAAAATTCTGATATTCTCATACATGGTCTGTACTGACATTTTTTAAAAGTTATTGAACTATTTGAATATAAACAAAAAAGTTTGGTGTGAAAATTATCAAATTACCCATAAAATACCCCCCCCCCCAAAAAAAAAAAAATTGCATATTACCCACTAAAATACCCACCAACAAAGGTTTTACCCTAAAATTGGGTAATTACCCTCCAATTGGCAAGACTGCGTACAACTGCAAGGATCACAGTAGCGTGACCGTAGCGACATCTATCTGTTTGCTTGGTAGTTTAGAATCCCGTATTTATACGATGATGTCTCCGGACTCCAGTCATTTACAGTCCAGTGTCGAAATGTCTTCAATTAACTTCATTGACAACAAATAAACAGACGGTACCGATATTACTTTGTTTCCTGTTAACGTTATTTTCACCACTGATTTCTTCGGTTGCTTGGTATAGCCTAAGGGCAGGAAAGTGTTATGACTTCTTTTATAACTGAAAATTTCATAGCCATAGAGCATGTTTCGACCTCAAGGATACTGAACGAAACGGTGCTCACTACATCTGACAGAAATGAAACGTTCAAGCATTAAAAATGTCGAGTTCCATCTTTTGGAGCACTGCTGAATGAGCATAAGACTTTTGCCCTCTGATTTACCAAATGTTTGGGATCCCCGAAACTCATCGTAAGCACTGACAAATATAGCAAGTCAACACACTACTGGCTTTAAAACTACAAAGGAAAAAATTGTATAATTAATCAGAAGGATAATCGATTATGTAAAACTAGCTGATATGAAAGAAACACTGGCACGTCCATAATCGATTTCCAGAACAATTACCCTTAATCAATTAACTGCAATTAATCTCCCATCCTTAATGTAAAGAAAAGTGTCATAATCTAAATGAGAGAAGAGACATATTCTAAAACCTTTCCTTTCCCCATCCTTCATAATTCTGACACTTCATTGTTTGCTATTGATTGGCATAGTGGGTCAGCTGCTCCCCACCAACATCTACCAACCTTTGTGGCCCACCACAACACATGGCAGCTATCCCTGCCACTGGTTGAAGAACCAAGCCCAAATATCAGCTCCAGAAGGAAGCCATGGTGGTCCATGGCATGTGATGCAGGGTACAAAAAATCCAGAAGATCCTGCAGATCCAGTGAAAAAGCAAAGATCTTCGAATTCCCCTGACACAAACTGCCTACTGTTATCGGACACAACCATCCTGGGAGATCCCTCAACGGCAAAGATAATGACAACACGCTAACAGTTGTGGCCAACGATGTGGAGAACAGCTTGGTTATGAATGGGAAACTGGACAATATGTTGACTACCAACAACCAAGTGCTGCCCAAAAATGGACTGGTGAAATTGATGTGCATCCTGTCCCAAGGTTGCTCTGAGACTTGCCAAGGGAAAATGGGTGCAGCAGTGCAGGATGGTTCTGTGCACAAGCTCCACAAGTCCGCACCAGATGTCTGATGTCATAATTGATTGCCAGTTTGTAGTCGTGACACTGTGCCGATGCCTTCATATGAGTCATATCCCAATATGATGCATGTTGCAACTGGAGTACACAACATTGCTAATCTGTGGCAAGCTTGAGGATCTCCTGGACAATATTGAGTCAATCACAGAGGAGAAAAAGTTTATGCCACACTGGATCCACACCCAAAGAGACGAGCTCCGGCCAACCCATGTGGACTGCTGAAATGATTTTCCAGGAAAAAGGGTCAGCAGCCATGGCAGTGGCATACTCTCATTCACTGTAAAATCCAATAGGGTTTCCTGCAAGGCATCATCCAATGTGAACATGAGTGCCTCCTGCCACTGGTAGCCACAGTAGTGCATCAGCATCGGCTTGCTGGATGGTGGAATGGTAACGAATGTTGTATCAACATTTACTGAGAAAGATGGCCCATCTCTGCAGTCAGTGGATAGTCCTATCAGGCAGCTTAGAATGAGGGCCAAATAAGGAATCTGTGACACTTCATGCGATGACCGTCAGTCTAAAATCGCCGCAAATGCACAAAGAGCCATCACGCTTTTAAATCAACACCGAAGGGGTAGCCAATTGACTCGGACAGAACAGGAGAAACAATGCATTGATTCAGCCAATGCTGTAACTTGGCCTTTACATTGTCCCACGTGGTGAAAGGAATGGGGCAGGCCGACATATTTTAGGTACCACCGATAAGAAATATGTGCCTCGACATTTTCTATTTGGCCCAAAGTATTTTCAGACGTGGGCCTCTATTACCTCAGTGCGGGGTACAAATCATGAAAAGGAATGAACTGAGACACTAAATGCAGTTCAACAACAACTTGGAAGCCAAAAACGGAAATAGTGTCCAGCCCAAAAGTATTCTGCGCCAAAAGAGCATTGACCATTAACAATGCAAGTTACCAATCCACATTCCCATAATGCATGGAGACGGAGACTTGCCTCTGCAAAGGAGTGCAGTGTTTACTGTAAGTCGCAACATGATGGAGCAGCCATTGCAACTTTAGGCACTCCAAGAGGCTGTATATATCTAAATTAATGAGGCTGGCTAATGCTCCAGTGTCAATTAGAAATACAACTAGTTGCCCACCTACTACCAACATCAGCAAAATACGCTGGGGCAATAAGTGCAGGGCATCAGACAGATCCAGCACCTAGTGAAACCATATGGGTCTCCGACTGACTGGCAATTCGCCAACAGTCATGAACATTTGCCATATGCCCTATCATACATGGTCTCCACGTGCGGCAATCACAGTGAACATGCAACAAATTACAATTGGGACAGGACTACTGGCTGGTCCAATGAGCAGAACTACAATGATCCAAAATGCAACATGAGCGGGAATTAAGATGCTGTGACTGACATGAACCCACTGAGCTTGGCACGTGCAAAGACAAGCAGTGCCCTGACACCCTCGCACCGGAATCGTCAATGGTGTCAACACACAGCAGGAGGTGAGGCTGCCTGTGTTACCTCATGGGCCACCAGGGGCTGTTTACCATGCACAACTAATTGAGCCATGCTCCTTGCTGCTGGCGTCAGCTCACGTGAGTCCTCAATCTGAGTAACAATGGCTAAAGAAGGTTGGACAAGATCAATTTCCTAGTCTGAATTTCGGGATCAGGCACTAACAGGACAATCATGCCCCAAATTAGCGAGTCTCCATAATAGGTAGCACATTTGCGACACTCAAAACAACACTTATGCGAGATCCCACAAATCGGTGATCCAGACCCTATACAACTGGCCAGGGCACTTGTGATGCTGGTTAAACTTCAACTGTACCGCCACCACATGGATTTGAGGTTTCAAATACTGTCCCAGTAACCAAAAAAGCTCATCAAAAGTGTGTTTCTTGGGCTCACTGAAAAGTTTCAAATTTTGGACAACTACACACAAGTGAGCTGGCTCAACAATTTACCTTACCTGGCACTGCAGTAAGAACCAGCTCAGGTGATTCTCCCACCTGTCCATAGACTCTTCAAAACCAGCAAATAGTGTCAGGATGGAGAATGAAACTGCACTACATAATCCCGGTCTGCTGCCAGTTGGGTGAGGGAGCAAAGCAATACTGCATTCTGATCATGATGATCATCTGTGTCTGCATCTGCTCCTGCTGTTCCTTTTATAGGTACAACTGTTCCTGCCAGCACTGTAGAAATGTCAGGTCAATGGTGGCCAAAATAAACACTAGGAAAAGGGAAGCAAAAGCAGGTGTCTCGTATGTATAAGAATGTCCTTCTTCCCCACTTTATTATCTGCACAGGTGAGTCAATGCCTCTACATCACACTGTCGGTGCAGTATTTAGTGGGCCACCGGTGACTTGGTGATAATTGGGGAACAGAACCCCAGGAGAGGAAAATGAGAACTTGCCATGCAAGTCAATTTACAGGAAGCAGAATGTCTGAAACCTCATAGAGACATCCACGAAGATAAACTCAGCATGTGGCTAGCATGGACAGCTGTGGACTCAGCACAATGCGCTTGGCAAGGTCCGTGGTAGCTGAACTCAAGAGTATGCACTGCACTGCCCGCGCTTACGCAACCAACAGATAACTCCCCCATCAGTGAGTCTGCCCACATTAAGTGTCCCGTGCGTCCTCCATGGCAGTTTTCCACGCTATTCTGCTGCAATCCCGAGCCAGCTAATTTGTCTGCATCATGATATCCGCTGGTGGGGATATTAAAAAATCAAAACAGGCACCATTATGAACACTTCACTGAATTTGATTGAGGTCACATAATAGGGCTACAAGTAGCTGAACATTCCTTCTGCAATACTGCAGAGAGAGTTGGCAGGAATGTAGCCACTGTACATGTATGCTGGCAGCAGTGGTCATGAGAATGTATACTCACAAGAAGATGGTGCTCCAGACGGCCATGTGGTACTACCAAGAGGGAAGACAGTTATGTTCGGTGTATGGCTATCTCTGGCATCGTATGGCAACTGCAGCAACCCATGTTAAAAAGGTGAGAATTGTTCAATACAATATTGTGTACCTCCAAACTGACCCACTAAAAAAATTTCACTCATTTGTATTGATATTTTGGTATTTCAAATTACTTTTCAGATGTTTGATTAGCTCTCCCATAATACAAATTTCAAGCAGTGATGTAGCAACTTTTGATTCTGAATGCTTCAAAATGCTTGAATTATTGGTCTTTGAACAACCTTCTCTGTAAGCACAATGTGCAATATACATATATGGCTGTTGTAATCTAGTATTAAGCATTTAACAAGATTTTACAACAGTGCTTAATACAAATCAGCTTATCATTGTTGTTGTCTTCAACAATATTAGAACAGTGTAATTCATAATTCATTCACAAAGGAAGTATTCTGAAAACTCTCATTTGCCTGAATCTCGAGTGCTGTTAATCAGTCAGGGTCCTTAGCCAGATATGATAAAGAATTCAAGGAGGACCTACCTTTTTCTTTGCAGATTCATTTGCTAACATATGGACATAATGGACGGGTAAGACCAACTCCAGTGACAGATATGGTGGTGGTGGTGGTTAGTGTTTAACGTCCCGTCGACATCGAGGTCATTAGAGACGGAGCGCAAGCTCGGGTTAGGGAAGGATTGGGAAGGAAATCGGTCGTGCCCTTTCAAAGGAACCATCCCGGCATTTGCCTGAAACGATTTAGGGAAATCACGGAAAACCTAAATCAGGATGGCCGGAGACGGGATTGAACCGTCATCGTCCCGAATGCGAGTCCAGTGTGCTAACCACTGCGCCACCTCGCTCGGTAGTGACAGATATGGACGACAGGCCATCACATCCAATAAATCTCCCCCAACTCAGGGTTCTGGGTGACTTTTCCAAATTCTACCCCTTTTCCTAAACTTCTCCAGTCCTTTTCCTTCACTCCTCTTCCTTCCCCTTCTGGCAGAAAAAGGCTCTATAAGTTTGCAAACACAAAACTTTACATATATCTCTGTTCTCCTGCTGCTGCTTGATGAATAGATTTTTTATTTACATAACAAATGATACTGGATGGATTGCTACTCACCAAACACAGCAGACAGGCACAATGTAAGCACATATGCCTGTCTGCTGCTCTCAGTGCCTCCTCTGTGTGGTTAGTAGCAGTCTATCTTATTTCAATTGTTGTACTCCACAAATAATATCCAAATCAAAGGTACAGTACTAAGAAATAATAAAATGCAAAACTGTTTTCAGAGTACTGATTTATTATTTACATGTGCAGAATTAAACAAGCATATTCCAGTGGAAAATACAAGTCCAAAGAAAACTTTAAATAAGATTTCTAAAAATAAGTTATTCTTTTCCATCAATGAGTACCTTCATACTTCCCCCCCCCCCCTCTCTCTCTCTCTCTCACACACACACACACACACACACACACACACACACACACACACACACACACACACACACACATGAGAGAGACGGTGAGAAAGGATAGTGAGAGGGGGAGAGAGGTGGTTTATTGTTTCTCAAAACATATCATGCATCATATCCTCCATGAACTTTTTGTAGATACTCATAAACTTTGCAACAAATGCTTCTAAATGCATAATAGCTTTATTGCCGTGGTGTAAACGGTGTTCATATAAAGCTGCTGCAGCAACCACTTGTGTCTTCAGTTGCATGTCGCACTTCTCCACCACTTCATCAACAAGGTGCTGTAGGGAATAAAATAATACTATAAACAAAAATAACTGGAAAGGGGCAGCACATCAAATACTTCTTCACACAGATGTTAACTACCAAGACCATTACCTAGAATTTCGTACAGTTTGTGACATCTCCATTATAACGTCTTGTCTTTACTTTATTACATTCAGTATATATAACCAGAAATGAAGAGGAGATATCTTAAGTGCAGTAGACATATTATTCAAGAACATGATTAGAATAGTTTGTTAAAAACTTCGTTTATCCACAACGAGAAAGATTTACATGGATGTGTTTAGTGACAAATTGTGTAAATGACAAAATGCTAAGGCTTATTAATATAAACAAAAGCAAACAACTGTTAATGTATTACTAGTAATGAAAATGACTGATGGTAGGAAACAATCATCTCTGAATGTAATGAAGACATAGGACCTGTTATTCTAAATCTGAAGTACTTAAAACAATCAAGGTAAGTGAACAGTAATTATTCAGACAAAATTTTGACAGCCCATTTGTGCCAGTTCTAGCTTCGTTTGGTTTGCTTTATTCAATGCAAATCTAATGCTAAGTATGTGAATAAGTAACAAATTTCCTATCAGTGTCAGATCTCATTGTACTTTTAATTAACTATTATTTGCAGATTTGTGTGCTGTAGGCAAAATGCTATAGTCCATGAGATTGTACACTGTGGTGAATACACTAATAGTTGTTATTGTTGTACCAGGTTTTAAGTATGAGGAAAGTTGCAAACCAAGTCAATTTACCAAAATGTATGTGCAAGGGCCATTCAGTTCATAACACAATGAAGAAAGAACTGTAATAAGGAAAGAAGTGCTACTTCAAGACTTGTAAGATACTGAAGTAAATCATTTGGAACAAAACATAGTATTTTTAAGTACCCTTGGAAAGAAAAATAAGCAGCCTTGCCCAGTTACAGATCGAGAGTCATTCCAAACTGATGCAGTTTTTCAGCACATTTATGGATATTATAGTAGGAAAGAATACCCCACAATAGCAAAGTTCCTGATTTCTTTAAAAGACTTTGAACGTTCTTCAGTAGGGAAAACAGCACTTTAAATTATATTAAAAAGAATATGGTCTTATGCTCTAAAAAGCTAATGCAGTTGTGGCTCCTAGTATCTTCTTAGGAAAGGATAGCCATTCAATTATATGATTAAATGAAACCTGGGTAAATGTTGGAGAAGCAGTTGATAAATGCTAAACAGATGATACTCTGAATAGGAGCAGTTGTCAATCATCGGAAAGAGGAGCCAGATTCATTGTAGACCACACAGGTTCTTCAAATGGTTTTGGGCACGAAGAACTTTTAGTTTTTCAATCAAGAAAAACCTGTGACTACTGTAAGGATCTGGACCATCCACAACTTCTGCAGTGGTTCAAATATTTGGTGCTTCAGTTTAGAATTCCGACGGTGTTTGTAATGGATAATGCACCTTATCATTCAGTGATATTAGACAAAAGTCCAACACCTACTGACTCCGAAGAAACTATTGTGCAGTGGTTGTGGTGAGAGACATTGCTGTGACATGAGTCTAACAAAACTGCTGCTACATGAACTTGTGAAACAAAGTAAGCACTTGTGTCTATAGATGAAGTTGCTAGAGAACAGCGTCATATGGTAATTAGACTACCACTTTATCACTGCCATTTCAACAAAACTGAACTGACTCAGAGTGACATTGAGACTTGCATTCAAAATAATAAATCTTTTACTATAACAGAAATGGAAAGGCATTGCATGAAGATCTTGCTAGTGTAGACGTTGGCTCATGGAGGAAGAAAGTAGACAACATTGGTAAGCTTATTAGAGAAGCACAGACTATAGATAGAATTATAAATGAGGATGTCTGTTGATGAAAATGATGGTTTTGGCACCAATTTTAATGATAGTGATTAGGAGAATTTGATGGAATTGGACCACTGACACTCTAAGTTGGTGCATGTCAACGTATAAAGAATTAACACTTTCATTCTGTATCATAGTATGCACTCATTTCTTTATTTCATTCTATGAATGTTGATAGTGTGTTTTCGTTTACATTATTATATGAAGTTTTTATACACTGCTATGTATACATTATTATGCAACTGCTTATATACATGGCAATTGTAACCTACATTTGCAGAACATCCTGCGGTGCCAACTATAGCGACCTCGCAATTGCAGTAAAACCAACTACACATGAGCTTCAAGTTAAAGTGACATGTTTCATCGGACTGGCAGTAGTGTGTAAACTACTTCGCCACCTTATTCATTAAAACTGTGTGTGTGTGTGTGTGTGTGTGTGTGTGTGTGTGTGAGAGAGAGAGAGAGAGAGAGAGAGAGAGAGAGAGAGAGGAGGGGGGGGGGGGGGGGATTGCGGGTCAGGTCAGGCCCAGTAGAGCAGCATTATATGAATGTTGGTCAATCAAATGAATGCCCCCCCCCCCCCGCCTCACACACACACACACACACACACACCAATGCCAATGCCACATTGCCGACAATAGTAATCATTTTGTGCTCTGTTACAATCACTTGTTTCAACTTGTGACACAAAATTCCTAAATGTAAACATGAGATAGAAAAATACAACATAAATAAAAGGTTAGAGGAAGGTGAATCTGCATCCAAGTAATCTAACGAGTATAAGATTGGTAACACAAAAATTACAGATATAAAAAGCAAAAGAGGAGCATCACAAATTTTATATATTTTACTAATGGATTGACAAGTCGTAAAACTACGAAGCACATCATGAACATGGACCTAGATGATGCTGTTTACAAGTGGTTTACACAAAAAAGATCACAAAGAGAATATATCTTTGTTCCCAATTGAAAAAATAAATAAATAAATAAATGTTAAATGGCAATTCAATCTAACAAAACTCTTGGAAGAATATCAAATTTTAAAGCAAGCACAGGCTGATTAAAATGCTTTAGATCAAGACATGTCATCTGTAAACTCCAAATACAAGGAGAAAAAGTGCCTGTTGATTCTTCAGCAGACGATTCATTAAAAATCAAACTAAGGAACATACTGAGGGAAGATTATGCACTCAAAAACGTTTACAATGCTGATGAAAGTGCCCTCAATTACAAAGGTTTGCCAAGAGAAACTCTTGCTTCACACTGTGAATTGGCAGCACTTCGTCCTAAAATAAGCAAGGATCATACTTGTAGTACTGCTTTACCTTGTGCTATTGCTACTGGTAGTCACCAAAAAGTCATTGATTAAAGTAAGAAACCACGTTGTTTCAAAAAAGTTAATATGTCTGCAATGCCTATAGTGGGGGAATGACAGAATGGGTTGTGGATTGTACTCAGCAGCCCATTCAGTCATTGTTCCTTCAAACCTGGCTGTAGCCACAGTGATAGCCATTCATGAGGGTGGTCAACTAGATGTAGTCGTAGGATACTATTTTTTTTTTCCTCTATTTTGTGAAGTGCAAAATTTTACATTTTCGAACATTTAGAGCAAGTATCCGGTCTCTGCACCACGTTGAAATCCAATCAAGGACTAACTGAATATTTATGCAGCTTCTCTCAGATAGAACTTCATTATAGGTAACTGCATCATCTGCAAAAAGTCTGCTATTACTATTAACATCGTCTGCAAAGTCATTAATATACAACATGAACAGCAAGAGTCCCAACACACTTCCCTGCAGCACATCCAAAGTTCTTTCTACATCTGATGATGACTCTCCGTCCAACATAACATATTGTGTCCTCCCTACAAAAAATCCTCAATCCAGTCATAACTCTCACTTGATATTCCATATAATCGTACTTTTGACAATAAGCGTAGGTGTGGTACTAAGTCAAATGCTTTCTGGGAATCATGAAACACTGCATCTACCTGGTTGCCTTGATCCAAAGCTTTCAGTATGTCATGTGAGAAAAGTGTGAGTTGGGTTTCACATGATCGATGTTTTCGAAATCTGTGCTGGTTGTCATCGAGGAGGTCATTGTGTTCAAGATATCTCATTATGTATGAGCTAAGAATATGTTCCAAGATTCTATAAGAAATTGATGTCAAGGATATTTGGATGGTAGTTTTATGGATCACTTCTACTACCCTTTTTGTAGATGGGTGTGACATGTGCCTTTTTCCAAGAACTGGGCACGGGTTTTTGTTTGGGGGATATACGATAGATAACAGATTGAAGAGGGGCTAACTCAGCCGCAAATTCATTATAGAATCTAACAGGGATTCCATCAGGGCCTGGAGCTTTGTTAAATTTTAACGATTTCAGCTGTTTCACAACACCACTGACACCACTTATTTTATTCATCTTTTCAGTAGTACAGGGATTAAACTGCGGCAATTATCCTGGGTTTTCTTTTGTAAAGGAACATTTGAAAACAGAGTTAAGCATTTTAGCTTTTGCTTTGCTACCCTCAATTTCACTAAGGACTGGACACTAAATTGGTGCCAGTTACATATGGCCACCATTCCAGGTGACTCAATCAGAGTTATTGAAATGTTGAATGACCTATATTGTACAGTATGCCAATGACAAGATACAGAACGAACACCATGAACTATGCAAAAAGCAATCATGCCTATGGAAAGGAAATTTCACACCTGAATAGGCTCAATGTTTCCTAGAATAATACCACACTGGAACACACAGATAAACCAACTTTATCTGGGTGTGGCGTTGGATATATCTTATGTACAGACCTCAGTGTGTAAAAGGTGGCCTCCAGAAATAGTGTTTAGTAGTAACTCATAAACAGCCGAATGTGGAGCAAAACCTACAATCCTGAGAACCATCGTACAAGCACTATGCTTCTTTGTAGCTGAATACGCGTGCCCAATATGGACCAGATCAACACATACTAAGAAAGTCAACATAAGCCTCAACAGGACGTGTTAAGCAGCAACATGGTGTATGAAACCTACAGCCCTACCAAGGCTTTACAGAGCTGTTTGTCTTGCAAGTCTTAACTTCCGAAATTCACAGTGAGGCTCAGACAAACCATTTGATGATCGACATCCTCACTTTGGCACTGAGTGAGAGCCTTGACAACTGAAATACCATAAAAAGTTCTTAAACATGGCCACTGATGAACCACCACCTGACTATCCAACAGAATATGTAGTTCCCATTGGCTTCACAACAAATGGAAAACATGGAGGATGCTGAACCGCATAAGAACAGAAGGGGCCACATTGAAAACAAACATGGTCAGGTGGGGTCATGGTAATGTGGATGATGACAAGTGCAACTGCAGTGCTGTGCAAGGCATATAACACCTCCTGGCCAGTCCAAACTGCCCCTACAGATGCAACCTCGATTCTTTCTTGTGACTGAATAAGAAAGAATCCCCAGACGTGGCCAAACAGTGGGCTGAAAGACTGTGATTGGTTTCCGGACACTAAAAAATAAATTAAGTGTGTCATATGACTACCCATCCAACAAATAGTTTGTGAATTATTACTGTTTAAAGTTCACTAATTACACAATTTATTGAAAATTAACTCATCACAGCATTAAACGAAGCACTGATGAATTACATTCCTTAAGCACCATTGCTTCACATACATAATCCAACAGTATGCTTTTATTGATTATCCATCAGGTACATCTTTTCTGTTAATGTACATGATTAATATACACCCCCCCATGAACCATGGACCTTGCCGTTGGTGGGGAGGCTTGCGTGCCCCAACGATACAGATAGCCGTACCGTAGGTGCAACCACAATGGAGGGGTATCTGTTGAGAGGCCAGACAAACATGTGGTTCCTGAAGAGGGGCAGCAGTCTTTTCAGCAGTTGCAAGGGCAACAGTCTGGATGATTGACTGATCTGGCCTTGTAACATTAACCAAAATTGCCTTGCTGTTCTGGTACTGCGAACGGCTGAGAGCAAGGGGAAACTACAGCTGTAACTTTTCCCGAGGGCATGCAGCTTTACTGTATTATTAAATGATGATGGCGTCCTCTTGGGTAAAATATTCCGGAGGTAAAATAGTCCCCCATTCGGATCTCCGGGCGGGGACTACTCAAGAGAACGATGTTATCAGGAGAAAGAAAACCGGCGTTCTAAGGATCGGAGCGTGGAATGTCAGATCCCTTAATCGGGCAGGTAGGTTAGAAAATTTAAAAAGGAAAATGGATAGGTTAAAGTTAGATACAGTGGGAATTAATGAAGTTCGCTGGCAGGAGGAACAAGACTTTTGGTCAGGTGAATATAGGGTTATAAATACAAAATCAAATAGGGGTGTTGAGTGGTACTTAAGTAAATAAATCAGTGAAATCAAAGTGAACTAGAAATTAGGATATAAATGAAAAACTTGGTTTAGTTTAGAGAGTTACATATTGGCATTCAGCGGGCAAAACAGCAGAACAGAAGAGACAATGACCATGAAGTCAGCAAGTTCCACATAAGCGGGCGCTGTCGATTCAGCCGTCAGGGCATCGCCCGACCGGCTCACATGTTTCTCAGTTGTCGTATGTGATCATCCCAAGAGCCAATGACCGACGTTAAGAAGATTCTTCGAGAAGCTTTTCAACGTGACAGAAGAGGCAATGACCGGCTCACGTGTTTCTCAGTCGTCACATGTGATCAAAGGCCCTCGCCTACATCCCAAGAGCCAATGACCGACGTTAAGAAGATTCTTCGAGAAGCTTTTCAACGTGACAGAAGAGGCAATGACCGGCTCACGTGTTTCTCAGTCGTCACATGTGATCAAAGGCCCTCGCCTACATCCCAAGAGCCAATGACCGACGTTAAGAAGATTCTTCGAGAAGCTTTTCAACGTGACAGAAGAGGCAATGACCGGCTCACGTGTTTCTCAGTCGTCACATGTGATCAAAGGCCCTCACCTACATTCCAAGAGCCAACGACCGACGTTAAGAAGATTCTTCGAGAAGCTTTTCAACGTGACAGACGAGGCAATGACCGTGAAGTCGTTCACCTCCAGTAAACTGAAGTGAATAAATACGCGAGACGCAGTGGGCCAGACAGATGAAGTCAGACGGAGACGGAGAGGAGAGACGAAGAAGACGAAGAAGTTTTCAGTCAGTTTCGGTGCTGAAGACCGTCATGCAAGAAGAGACTGCATCATGCACAGACGCACCAAGTCCGCTGCTGTAATGGAATAGCAAGCAGCAGCCGCGGCGCCAGAAGACAGAAGTTAAAAGGTATTTGAAGTCTGGTTTTTACATACCCGGGTGACTCGTGAGGACGGGAAGGAGACGGCCTCACATCAGTAGTCACCTGTGAGCTGGGATGAAGACCTGACAGCCGAAGACTGGCAAGCGGGAGTCCGTGGTTCGAGTCCGCCACACTGGCCTTCCCCCGCCGCGCCGCTCCGCTGGTCGACGCAGAACACACGCGGCCGCTTAGAGAAGAGAAACACTGGGACGCGACACCCAAGGTATCATCCGATGCACGATTTCGCTCGCAATAATTAAACGGGCCACCTCGCGCTGCGCGTCTCCAGTCAGCTGGGCGAGACGGCGACACGAGATACACACCCCTACGCGTAATCAGACGCCGCCGCCGCCGCTGCCGCAGCAGAAGACTTCACAAACGACACAGCTGCCGCTCTCCGAACCAGAACATCCCGTAAGATACAGTTGTACAAATCTTCAATAAAAGTTATCTTATGTAAAAATGATGTTTCATTCGACCTCATACCCGAGCCAAGGAAGAACCCACCCTGCCCACATGTTGTTAAGAGAGAAAAGTTAAATTATTTAATATTTTCACCCTGACAGAATGCTTTAGAATGCTCATCCTGACAATTGACAGCATCAAAAGAGAAAACCCAGTTACATTTAGTGACAGAAGTGTCACATTTAGTAACACAACTGTTACATTTGGTATCAGAAGCCGTTTTAGTTGTTACAGGGGTAATGCAGGAGTAGGTTCAATAATGAATAAAAAAAATAGGAGTACGGGTAAGCTACTACAAACAGCATAGTGAACGTATTATTGTGGCCAAGATAGACACGAAGCTGATGACACAGCAGTAGTCACTGAAAGAGCACATGTCTTGTGTCACTTGGCGTCATGTTTTTTATTTTGAAGTTGAGATACCCAACTGCATTAGTACAATGTATGACCCACCTAACTTTTGAATGTCACTCAAAAATGTCCTTCTGATGGGTTATACCACACATCTGACAAGCTGAAAGTGTGCCGTAATGAAAAAGGCATAATAAAAGAATATTTTAATCCAGACTAGTTTGGCAGATTATTGCCATTCAAAAAATGTATGTGGGCATGCTGAATGGCTAAATGTTTAACTTGGATCAGAGAACTTTAAAGAGAAGGGCAGATTTTGCCTTCTTGGAAGCAGAATAGTTAAAGAAGAAACAAGAAAGGTGTTGCAGAAAGCAATGCTCGACTGAAAAGGGTTTTCTATAAAAAGAAACAGCTGGTAACATCCAGAAACATACCTTGAGACCACAAAAAAGAAGATAAGCTGTATGTGGAGCACAGTTCTGTATGGGTGTGAAGGGGAAGACAGATGAGAAACAATTAGAAGTCGTTGAAAATGGTGTTACATGAGACTGCTGAGGATCAGGCAGGTTGAACAATGAGTATACAAGAATAAAGTTTCTAACAAAGAACATAATAAGTCAAAGATTTAGAATGGTTGTGTACAAATTAAGTCAAGTAATTGCTGAAAATGGCTGTAGCTGAATGGATGATGAAAGGAACGAACTGCATGTCCAGAACTAGATGTGAGTATATATTTTAAAGATCATCAATTATGTGTGATTCTGTTATTCTCTGATGAAATGGATGCCAGGCAAATGAGAGGGATGGAGGACAGACTGATGATTGAAACAAAAATGACAATGACAACGCAGCAGCAGCAGCAGCAACAACAACAAAAACAACAACACAGCTTTATTCTTATTACAGCCTAGTCAACGCATACTACCTCCTGCAATTTAGGGCAACTGGTGAATTAGTTTGAACTGAGAGAATTACGAGGTGCATTCAAGTTCTAAGTCCTCCGATTTTTTTTCTCCGGACTGGAAAGAGATAGAAACATGCACATTGTTTTAAAATGAGGCCGCCTTCATTGTCAATACGTCCCACAGATGGCAGCACCGTACGGCAGATGGAATTTTACCGCCAGCGGCGAGAATGAGAACTGTTTTAAATACTTAAAATGGCGATGTTTTCCCTACTTGAACAGCGTGCAATAATTCGTTTTCTGAATTTGCATGGTGTGAAACCAATTGAAATTCATCGACAGTTGAAGGAGACATGTGGCGATGGAGTTATGGATGTGTCGAAAGTGCGTTCGTGGGTGCGACAGTTTAATGAAGGCAGAACATCGTGTGACAACAAACCGAAACAACCTCGGGCTCGCACAAGCCGGTCTGACGACATGATCGAGAAAGTGGAGAGAATTGTTTTGGGGGATCGCTGAATGACTGTTGAACAGATCGCCTCCAGAGTTGGCATTTCTGTGGGTTCTGTGCACACAATCCTGCATGACAACCTGAAAATGCGAAAAGCGTCATCCAGGTGGGTGCCACGAATGCTGACGGACAACCACATGGCTGCCCGTGTGGCATGTTGCCAAGCAATGTTGACGCGCAACGACAGCTTGAATGGGACTTTCTTTTCGTTGGTTGTGACAATGGACGAGATGTGGATGTCATTTTTCAATCCAGAAACAAAGCGCCAGTCAGCTCAATGGAAGCACACAGATTCACCACCACCAAAAAAATTTCGGGTAACCGCCAGTGCTGAAAAAATGATGGTGTCCATGTTCTGGGACAGCGAGGGCGTAATCCTTACCCATTGCGTTCCAAAGGGCACTACGGTAACAGGTGCATTCTATGAAAATGTTTTGAAGAACAAATTCCTTCCTGGACTGCAACAAAAACGTCCGGGAAGGGCTGCACATGTGCTGTTTCACCAAGACAACGCACCCGCACATCGAGCTAACGTTACGCAACAGTTTCTTCGTGATAACAACTTTGAAGTGATTCCTTATGCTCCCTACTCACCTGACCTGGCTCCTAGTGACTTTTGGCTTTTTCCAACAATGAAAGACACTCTCCGTGGCCGCACATTCACCAGCCGTGCTGCTATTACCTCAGCGATTTTCCAGTGGTCAAAACAGACTCCTAAAGAAGCCTTCGCTGCTGCCATGGAATCATGGTGTCAGCGTTGTGAAAAATGTGTACGTCTGCAGGGCGATTACGTCGAGAAGTAACGCCAGTTTCATCGATTTTGGGTGAGTAGTTAATTAGAAAAAAAATCGGAGGCCTTAGAACTTGAATGCACCTCGTATATGCAAAAATAATCCATAATAGAATTTACTAGACAAAATGCAATACCTCCGCCTACATTCCACACAAAATACAGGGTGTATATAAAGTCTGGGCAAACTTTCAATTATTCATTTCACAAGAACCAACCATTCCGATTAGTGAGCACTAGCTGCAAACATGGTGAGTTCAGGTGCGGATCGAGCTTTCTGTGTGTTGGAGTTTGACAAAAACAAGTGTGCTACAGGTGTTCAACGGATGTTTAGAATGAAGTACGGTAGGAAGCCACCAACAAGGAAGGCCATTTACCACTGGCACAACAAATTCGTTACGACAGGTTGCTTGTACCCGACAAAGAGAAGCGGACGTCCCAGAGTGAGTGAAGTGAATGTGTGGAAAGTCCTGCGACAGAAGCTGTCTATGAAACCATTCAAATTGGAGCTAGTGCAGAATCTCAATGACGACAAGCATTTTGAGTTTTGTTCGCAGTTGCAACAACTGAATGAGGATGGGGATGGCATTATTGATCGCTTAATTTTTAGTGACGAAGCCACTTTTCACACTAATGGGAAAGTGAACAGGCATAATTGTTGAATCTGGGGTACAAAGCATCCACATGAATGCACTGAATTTGAGCTTTATTCCCCAAAGGTAAATGTTTTTTGTACATTGTCACGTTGAAAACTGTATGGGCCATTCTTCTTCGCTAGAGCACTGTCACTGGATATTCCTATTTGGACATGTTGCAGCAATGGCTGATGCCTCAAATGCAATCAGACTCTCTGTTCATCTTTCAGCAGGATGGGGCTCCACCCCATTTTCATCGTGAAGTTCGTGGGTACCTGAACACGGAGCTGCCGCATGATGGATCAGCCGTGCTACAGAAGGGGACAGCGGTTTCACGAAATGGCCTTGCCAATCACCAGATCTCACTCCACGTGACTTTTTTTCTGTGAGGACACAGTAAAGATCTGGTGTATGTCCTACAATTAAGAGACAATGGACCATAAGGTACTAGATAAGAACCTTCACTTAATACAAGAATTTCGGCCAAATGTACAGTACGAAATGCCAAAACTTCACGTGATGTAAAACCTTCCAAGCCAGTCCTTGAAGCATCATGACACACAACAACAGCAAACATGATCCAACCATTACCTATAGTACTTGATTCAGATTATCATTAATAAAAACTACACATTGATCTTGCCAAAAGCCGAGAAGCGATTCTTCTTAGTGTTGTAGCTCCCTGGGGCACCCTGGGATGCTCTCTGGGCCTGCCCCCCTCAGGGGCCTCTCACATTGCATGTGGTTACGCAATCGCATCCACGCCGCTCAGCCTTTAAAAAGACTAAGGCTGTGTGGCCGAGATATTATACAGCTTTTAACACAGGGAGATAATGCGCTATACACAGGCCTGCAAACTCAGCCACAGCGTGTTATCGACTCTGTACAGGCGACAACCAGCGTGCGCTTGGATCTTGAGCTATAAATAGCTGCTGATGCAACTTCGCGCATTCATTATATGAATAGCATCATTCAAGAATGGGTCGCCGTTTTGGATATCGCCGTCGCAGACGAATGCTGGTCTACAAGCAATTGGCGAATATTTCTGGCACCTATGGTACTGTTCCAGCACCTGGTACGAGTAAGAAGATAACAAATCTCACGTGAAGTTTTGGCATTTCGTACTGTACATTTGGCCGAAATTCTTGTATTAAGTGAAGGTTCTTATCTAGTACCTTATGGTCCATTGTCTCTTAATTGTAGGACTAGGCGTAAGGTTAATTGTGATGAAAAAATTTATATTTGGTCTAAGATAAGTGGTACATCTAATATGGAAGATTGTAAATTTGTTGGTGTTTGAATGATATATCATTAATAAAAACTACACACTGATCTTGCCAAAAGCCGAGAAGCGATTCTTCTTAGTGTTGTAGCTCCCTGGGGCACCCTGGGATGCTCTCTGGGCCTGCCCCCCTCAGGGGCCTCTCACATTGCATGTGGTTACGCAATCGCATCTACGCCGCTCAGCCTTTAAAAAGACTAAGGCTGTGTGATGTAGCAGAGGTCCAGGAGAGAATACGGGAAGCAACTGCCGCAGCTGACGATGCCATGCTGGGATGCGTATGGCAAGAATTCGATTACCGTATTGACGTCTGCTGGGTCACTCATGGTTCACATATAGAATGTTTGTAAAAAAAAAAAAAACTTTCAGAGTTTCTCTTGAAAATGCAATATTTATGACATCTGTACAATGTTTAGTTCTTGTGCAATAAATAATTGAAAGTGTTCCCGGACTTTATGTACATCCTGTATGTCAAATCAATGTCTGAGACCAGTATGGACTGAAGCTGTGACTCACTTACCAAGAGAAAGTCTGAAGTACAAGTTGAGCAAATAATATTTCATACACAAACTATGAATACTGTACAGCCAAGTACATTGGAGGAAAGACAGTCACTATGCAATGAAACCTTTATGCCTCTTCTTTCCGAATTACATTTTTAATCCATTCTTGTACATGCATTTTGACTACTACTTTCTGCCAAAACTACGTGACAGCCATATTTTGCTCTAAAAGTTCAGCATTTAAAGCCAAAATTTATCAGAACAAGTTCACTTGCCTTGAAAATGAGTTCTGTAGGAATGCCATGGATAATGAGTTCATACAATTTCTCTCGAATTATTCCAATCTGTCTAGGTGTTTGCTCTGCAACCATGAGGTCTGACACACCTTGTAAAAACACCAACCAGTCTGGCAACTGCACTGGCGAATCTGCTGTTGGAGTATTCCTGTGTAAGAAAAAAAACTTATTCAGTGTTTCATTCATTCCTTCATACATTTAGTCCCCTAAATCTCATCATTACGAAGAGCCCTCTGGAATGTGGAACAAAGTAAGTTATACTTTACAAGGCAAAAGCAGCTACTGCAGTAAAGCAACTAACATAAAATTGTCACTAGTGCTAGTCTACTGAGAACTGAAATTTGTAGGAACACACACACACACACACACACACACACACACACACACACACACACACACAGGGTGACTTTGACATGTGCAGAAAATTGTCTGCAGCAAGTAACATAATTAGCACACAAAAATACCCCTAACAATTTGTTTGTTTCTCCAATAATTATGTCTGTGTGTGTGTGTGTGTGTGCGTGTGTTCCTCTTACACTATCCTACTGCTGTTTTCCTTTACTAAACATTTATCTAACTTACAGCTTTGAATACTTGGAAAGTTGAAAACATGTTTAATAATTATTTCAATGATTTATAAAAGGAGTGACTTATAAGGTACTCTTGTCTGTGTATTTCCAATTTCCTGCCCGAATCCATTATCCACCTGTTGTAGATTTTAGAACCTGAACACAATATTCCATCCCGAACCCTATATATAGGGTCAATTACGAAATGACTTTTACTTCTAATATTGTGGTTGTGGATTTTACAGTTTATCCTAAATTCACTTTTATTGTTAACCACAAATATCATTTGAGCGCAGTCAGCCACAGCATGCAAAACTGTATGCATGCTGTCCAGCATGTATCAGCTTTGTCAGGTTCATTTTGGCTGTGCTCAGTCCTCAGAATTACTCGGTATGAGGTGACTGCAATGTAATGCTGTTTCCTCCAGCCATTCATGTGGCCTTTTTTTTTTTTTTTGGTTGGCACGACTTTATTCTGTTTGTGAAGGCAGTGCTGTTTATCCCTAGCTATTTGCTCGTGGTATAAAGACAGTTTGAACGTCCAATGGTTATTGCAATGAGACGTACACTCAAAAATGAGGCAGTCTAGGGGCCTACAAAATGAGTGGGAATCACAGCTTTTTTTCAAAGAGAAGAACGACAATTCTCAATGTTTATTATGCAGCTGTATTATCATCTGGCACAAAAATTTGCTACATTACAGCTTTACAACACCTTTGTATGCCATCTTTGTAGAGGATGGTGGTTGAAACGTCAGGTGGTCAATTTGAAGTACACAGCAGTACACCTTCAGCCATAAATTTTGACCTCTTTATTAATGTAATAGGATAGATTAAAAAAATCTACTCACCAAGCAGCAAAAGAAGAACAACAATAAAAAAAGTTTTACTTATGCAAGCTTTCGGAGCCAAGGGCTCACTCTTCCGGCAGTAGGGTTGAAGGGGAAGAAAGAGGGGTGAAGGAAAAGGACTGGAGATATTTAGGAAAAAGGGCAGAGTTTGGAAAGTCACCCAGAACCCATTGTTAGGGGAGAATTAGCGGACGGGATGAGAAGGCATCAGTCTTTCCTTCTTATCCCATACAGTAAGTCTGCCCCGTCTCAGGATTCTGGGTGACTTTTCCAAACTTTGCCCTTTTTCCTAAATCTCTTCAGTCCTTTTCCTTTACCCCTTTCTTCCCCTTCAACCCTTCTGCCGCAAGAAGGAGCCACTGAGTCTTAAAGCTTGCAGAGTGTGGGGAAGAAAGCTGGTATCTTTTTACTTCCTCTCTTCTTTTGCTATCTGCCTCCTTGAAATTCATTTTTTAACTTTTGACTAACATACGTAAGTATAATCAGCATTTTCATAAAAGAGAAAGGTTGGTCCTCAGTTTTAATGAATACAGCACCAGATCTAGTTTTGTGCTTAGTTTTATGTATGTAATTGATTTTCTAATTTATTTCAACTATTTCTAGTTAATATCTTTTGTTATAGGATGAAATCAGTAACTGTTTTGTAACTTAAATTCTATTGTGGACTCATAAACAAATATAAATTCTTTACTAATTATAAACACTTGGAGGAACAACTAATAGTATTCTTGAAGGATCTATTTGGCTCTGTTTGAAAACATGTTAGCAAAGCCACCCCTTAATTAATTCCAAAGTAATTACTAGTTTTGTCAAAAGTATTGTTTGCATAACTACAAGGTGTACAACTTTGCTTCCACCGTTTTTTCCCTAATATTTGAGGCTTTAATGAAACAAACTGGTTACACATGTATCATTCAAAGTATTTTCCATTGTTGGCCACTACTTTCTCCCATCTTTCGGGCAGTGTACGATTCTCGTGCCAAAAAAATTGTTCATCTTTTGAAGCGATCCACAAATCGATCCAATTTGTGACTTCTACATGAGATCGGAAGTGTTGGTCAGCCAGGCTATGCGCCACTGATCTAAGCAGGTGACAGTCAGAGGGAGCAATGTCTGGAGAATACGGCGGGTGGAGTAGGACTTCACAAGTACGTTTTGACCTCTTTTGCAACGTGGGGTTGAGTGCTGTTAAATCACTTTATCGTGCCTCTTGCTGTATTGTGGCCTTTTGTCTTTTAATGCTCTGCTCAAACACATTGTATTCAATAATGAGCACCTGTGATTGTTTCACTTGGTTTTAACACCTTACAGTACACGACTCCAAGCTAGTCCCACCAAATGCAGAGCATGATCTTGGAGCCAGGAATATTCGGTTTGACCGTTGATGTGGAAGCATGGCCGGGATATCCCCATGATTTTTTGCCTTTAGGTTTATCGTAATGAACCCATTTTTTGTCCCCGGTCACAATGCAATGCAGAAATCCCTTCCATTTTTGCCTCTGAAGCAACTGTGACAAACACACAAATGCAATACAACGTCTCTTGTTTTCAGCTCACACGGGACCCAAGTTCCTTCTTTCTGAATCATGCCCATAGCCTTGACACATTTTGAAATGGCTTGCTGTGTCACTCCCACTAATTGTGCCAATTCATCTTGAAGCACTTGCCGCAAAAGGCAAAGGTCCAGAGTTCGAGTCTCGGTCCAGCACACAATTTTAATCTGCCAGGAAGTTTCATATCAGTGTACACTCCGCTCACTCAGCAATGTCTCCAATTCTGCATATTCAAATACATTTTCTCTTCTACCACTGTGCCGGTCTACGACGTTAAAATCACCTTTCTTGAAGCATTGCAACCACTCATGACATATTCTTTCACTAATAACGTCCTTACCATACGTACTTGAGAGCATTCGATGAGACTCAGCCGCTGTTTTCTTCATACTGAAACAAAACAGTAACACCACCCGCAAATGATGAGAATTAGGCTCTTAAACTGACATTTTCAATGAAGAACAACTTTACAATGCAGACACAAATTGGCTAATGTTTGAATGAGGTTATGTTGACCGAGGTCCTGACGTCTGTGATCTGTTTCTTTCGACCGCTACTTACCGTTGTCGCCACCTATTGGAAAAAGGCGGAAGCAAAGTTGTACACCTTGTATATCTGTTAATTTCATCATATAAACAAATAATTCAGTCTAACCCTTGTAGTAGAAGAAACTTAACAGAAACGAATTTTTCGATGTCCTCAGTTAAGTTTTAATTGTAATTTATGTAATTTAAACATCAAACAATGTGTAGTTTTTATTGTGATGATATACATAAGGGCTCGATTTTTGGTACTGAGTCAGTCAGTTCACGGCAGAGTTTCAGACAAGGAACCCGTATTGGTTAGATCAACAAACATTGCATAAACTTAACAGTGAAATAAGTATAACACAAATAGGCCGTGTGTTAAAACAATTTCCTGGTTAAAAACACAATTTCTCTCAGACGAAATTACGTATAAAGCAGGTGAAAATACATCCGTGCTAAGCAACAGTATACTGTCCCTCGGAGCTGTAAAACCTATCAGTCCTTTGAATCTTAAAGGTCTTATACCGGTGGAGGACGTTCCAGCACTTTAGGAAACTAAACCCAGGAAAAACAATGCGTTTGGAAAGATGTTTGATGCGAGACAATATGCACACAGTTTATTTTCGTGTTGGGGAAGTATATGCACAAATTCCACAAATTACAGCACAGTAGCTTCTGTAGCTCTAAAATATAGATTGCGTTGAGCGATGCGCTTTTGTCAGCCAGTCATAGCTCATGTCACGTGGTCTCACTAGCAAATGACGGCGGTTATTCAGAGCACGAGGCCTACGAGAAAGACAGGCCGTGGCACATACGTTATGAAGGTAGGTCGAGCTCGCTCGACTCAGCAAAGTGTGTTTCTACACCAGTTAACCCGTAACTAGATGTGTGTGTACGAACGAGAATTGCATCGTCTATTGGAATGCACTATTATGGAATCTTACCGTTGTTGGTCCTACAATGATAGGAAGTCCGTAGGCCTACTAACAGACTCTAACTTGGCAATTAAAATCATGCCAAAATGATTATCAGTTGCGTAAGGCACCACATCTATGAAAGGAGAACTGTTACGAAGAAGAGACTAAATGCTATAAACGAGCAGTTATACCATTTCTATCAAGAATTGATTTTAAATTTTGTTGTACAAATAGTAATCAGTAAGGCTTCATAATAACAGATTCCAGTACAAGATGCAATTCTCGTTAGTATGCACGCACCCAGTTGCGAGTTAACAGATTTAGAAACGCATTTTGCCTGCTGAGTTAAGGGAACGAGCGAGCTCAGGCCATTCTTCGTGACGTACGCGCTGCAGCCTGTCTTTCTCGTGGGCCTCGTTCAGAGCATAAGACATGTTATGTAATCAACCACTAGCAGCATCACTGTTAAGCAGCGCGACCATATGAAGACGAAAGGTTAATGGGTTAAAGAAATGTAAGTACACTATATCTTCACGAAAACCTGAACTTTCACATACAATATTGGGCATTAACAATGTTTGCTGTTTTTTCTCGGAGGGCATGGTTAGGCAGGAACCTAAGAATGCTTCGGAAACTGAACTGCTGTATTTTATGTATTTTGTACAAGTACTTTCGTACTGCATAAACATGCAGTTCAAATGCAGTTGCATATCAAAGATCTTTACAAAATGCATTATCTTTTGCTGGATTTCGTTTCCTAAAGTGCTTGGAAGTATAAAACCCCTAATCTTTCCATAAGCCGTTTTCCAATAACACAATTAATTTAGTTTTTATTTCGTGATCATGGCTGCAGCGATTTAGGAGAACCTTTACAAAGTGAAGTTTATACTTAGCTGTAGTCGGTGTCATGTTTTCTTGAAGAGTGATGCAACAATTTTTACTCTGTTTTTATTCAAATTTCCGAATATACTGTACAACATTTAAACACCCACTGACATAAGGCTGCAAGCACTCACAGCAAGGTCTGGGGATCTCTGCGAGCATTCTGCGTTCTGCCTGACTGGGACTGGAGTGGCAATGAAGGATGGGACAGAATAGGAGCAGTCGCCACGGCATCAGCTGGTCAATGCAAAGTGATCCAGTGACTGCATGAAGTGGGAAGAGACATCGCTGCGAGCTGAGATGGCGAGGTGAGGTGACCAGGCCAGCAATCGATCACACGAAAGACGAGCCATCGTTTTCAGCAGCTAACATCGTTACATGCCTGCTCAAAATCCTAATACTGTGAAACGCCATAATAATACAGTCGCTGTTACCGAGATTAAATACAAATAAAACAATTGCTGTTTACACATCCAATGCCAAAAAATATAACTTGATATATGTAAAGAGAAAAAAAAATGTCAAGACAGTATTACAGGAAAATACTAGCTGGCAGGGAAGTGGTAAACAATAACATTACGTAAGTTGGTCAGTAATTAAAGAAGAAAAATCTGGAGCAAGAGTCTTGAAATACTAGTTTACTGAACCGAGTAGCATGTTCTTCAGATGATCAGACTACGGTGTAGCTAGCAGGTTTCGGGTTGTTTTTTTGCTCTACCTTTGCAACAAACATTCGCAGATACAGAAGCAGTTACTAGAACGCACTCCGCAACGTCTACGTTCTCCAGCCATTAGATCACGCAAAACTTCAAGGGCAACATTTCCAATTCCGTGGTCCAAATACACAGAGCTACTCTGGCATGGAAATCCTTAAATTGGTTTTACAAGGCCTGTACAAACTGAATTATCAACCAGAGTGTTTCCTTTACTGCGGACTTGATTAGCAGGAAAATATGGAGAGGGGGCTTCCAAGTATATCAAAGAACAGCAAGAAAACAAAGCGTGAAGACAACAATAACAGCTGAACAGCGTTTATTACGTTTCTAGGTACGGAGGGATGCATAAAAAGTGACAATATCAATATACTGGATGTCAAGTAAAACCATATTTTAAAATTAAGTGGGTAAATCATTCCCCTACAAGTAAATCAACACGTACGCTGGTACAGAATCTAGGCTTTAAATTAAAATCGGTATATGTGCAACAGAAGGTGTACCAAGTCCTAAAGCACTTTGGAAATTTTACATACAGTAGAGCGCCCCACTTGTAAAGTAACTGGGAGGCCAAGTCATTCGCAACCGGCAGACTTCATAACTTAGAAATCGTGGATGGCAGACGAGAGCAAGTAACCAATAGCAGCCGATAGAGAGACAAAGAGAGAGAGAGAGAGAGAGAGAGAGAGAGAGAGAGAGAGAGAGAGAGAGAACTTTGATCGATGAGTGTGGTGGCCTTAATATCTTTCGTCTTTATAATTGAGGTGCTGTACTGTACATGTCAAATTAGCTAGAAGCTTGCAACAGATTACTGGAGTAAGACTGGCTGATAAGTCTTGTCATTCATAGTTTCTTCAAGGGTCAACAAACGCAGTGCTACTAATAATATCATAATTAACGCTGATTATTGCTTAGCAGAGACTGTGTTTTCAAACGTGCCTCGCTAGCTTTTCAAATCACACAGTCTGTCAGTTGTCAGTGTGCTTGGCTCACCTGCTGAATGCAGTTCTGTACACGTGCGGGGCAAAGTTTTATAAACTGACAAGGTAGGTAACACTCGTGTCATATTTCATTATGCGTAATAATGAGGCGCAGCCTTATTTCATACATTGTTCCTCTTTCTCCAATAAAGGTTGCCCACCAACAATCACTACGACTGCGCCATGTCGATTGGTTTTCAAGATAGCTGGCTTTCAGATCCAGCATTCAAGGACTGGCTGGTGAAAGAACCCACAGATCTTTATAGTGCTAAATGTGGATTATGTCCACGGACACTCATTAACATCCGTACTATGGGAAGATCGGCTCTTACAAGTCACATGACAAAATCCAAGAAGCACATCGAAAAAGCAGCTGCCATGAGAAGCAAAGCAAGTTTGTACGTCTACACCCGGCCAGCGGCGACCACTTCAACCCAGCAGAAAGATTCTACTTCCACTACCACATCTGCGGATTCAGCTGGGTCAACAACAGTGGCGTTGGCCACTGGAGTTGTCGCGCCTCCGCAGAAGGATGTCACTGCAATGTCAAAACCTGGAGATAAACTGAGAGGAATTGATCGGATGACAATATAGGACAAAGTAACACAAGGCAGATGACGAAGAAATTGATGAAATGTATGATGAGATAAAAGAAATTATTCAGATAGTGAAGGGAGACGAAAATTTAATAGTCATGGGTGACTGGAATTCGATAGTAGGAAGAGGGAGAGAAGGAAATGTAGTAGGTGAATATGGATTGGGGGTAAGAAATGAAAGAGGAAGCCGCCTGGTAGAATTTTGCACAGAGCATAACTTAACCATAGCTAACACTTGGTTCAAGAATCATAAAAGAATATTGTATAGATGGAAAAATCCTGGAGAAACTAGAAGGTATCAAATAGATTATATAATGGTAAGACAGAGATTTACGAGCCACGTTTTAAATTGTAAGACATTTCCAGGGGCAGATGTGGACTCTGACCACAATCTACTGGTTATGAACTGTAGATTAAAACTGAAGAAACTGCTAAAAGGTGGGAATTTAAGGAGATGGGACCTGGATAAACTAAAAGAACCAGAGCTTGTACAGAGCTTCAGGGAGAGCATAAACGAACAATTGACAGGAATGGGGGAAAGAAATACAGTAGAAGAAGAATGGAAAGCTTTCAGGGATGAAATAGTGAGGGCAGCAGAGGATCAAGTAGGTAAATAGATGAGGACTAGTAGAAATCCTTGGTTAACAGAAGAAATATTGAATTTAATTGATGAAATCAAAAAATGCAGTAAATGAAGCAGGCAAAAAGGAATACAAACATCTCAAAAATGATATCGACAGGAAGTGCAAAATGGCTAAGCAGGGATGGCTAGAGGACAAATGTAAGGATGTAAGGACTTATCTCACTAGGGGTAAGATAGATACTACCTACAGGAAAATTAAAGAGACCTTTGGAGAAAGGAGAACCACTTGTATGAATATCAAGAGCTCAATAGAAACCCAGTTCTAAGCAAAGAAGGGAAAGCAGAAAGGTGGAAGGAGTATATAGAGGGTCTATACAAGGGCGATGTACTTGAGGACAATATTATGGAAACAGAAGAGGATGTAGATGAAGATGAAATGGGAGATATGATACTGCGTGACGAGTTTGACAGAGCACTGAGAGACCTGAGTCGAAACAAGGCCCCCGGAGTAGACAACATTCCACTGGAACTACTGACGGCCCTGGGAGAGCCAGTCCTGACAAAACTCTACCATCTGGTGAGCAAGATGTGTGAGACAGGTGAAAGACCCTCAGACTTCAGGAAGAATATAATAATTCCAATCCCAAAGAAAGCAGGTGTTGTCAGATGTGAAAATTACTGAACTATCAGTTAATAAGTCACAGCTGCGAATTCTTTACAGATGAATGGAAAAACTAGTAGAAGCCGACCTCGGGGAAGATCAGTTTGGATCCGTAGAAATATTTGAACACGTGAGGCAATACTAACCCTACGACTTATCTTAGAAGAAAGATTAAGAAAAGGCAAACCTACGTTTCTAGCATTTGTAGACTTAGAGAAAGCCTTTGACAATGTTGACTGGAATACTCTCTTTCAAATTCTGAAGGTGGCAGGGGTAAAATACAGGGAGCGAAAGGCTATTTACAATTTGTACAGTAACCAGATGGCAGTTATAAGAGTCAAGGGACATGAAAGGGAAGCAGTGGTTGGGAAGGGAGTGAGACAGGGTTGTAGCCTCTCCCCTATGTTATTCAATCTGTATATTGAGCAAGCAGTAAAGGAAACAAAAGAAAAATTTTGAGTAGGTATTAAAATCCAGGGAGATGAAATAAAAACTTTGAGGTTCGCCGATGACATTGTAATTCTGTCAGAGACAGCAAAGGACCTGCAAGAGCAGCTGAACGGAATGGACAGTGTCTTGAAAGGAGGATATAGTCAGGTGATGCTGAGGGAATTAGATTAGGTAATGAGACACTTTTAAAGTAGTAAAGGAGCTTTGCTATTTGGGGAGCAAAATAACTGATGATGGTCGAAGTACAGGGGATAGAGTGTAGCCATGTATGGAAGTGAAATGTGGACTATAAATTGTTTGGACAAGAAGAGAATAGAAGCTTTCAAAATGTGGTGCTACAGAAGAATGCTGAAGATTAGATGGGTAGATCACATAATGAATGAGGATGTACTGAATAGGATTGGGGAGAAGAGGAGTTTGTGGCACAACTTGACAAGAAGAAGGGATCGGTTGGTAGGGCATATTCTGAGGCATCTAGGGATCGCCAATTTAGTATTGGAGGACAGCGTGGAGGGTAAAAATCGTAGAGGGAGACCAAGAGAAGAATATACTAAGCAGATTCAGAAGGATGTAGGTTGCAGTAGGTACTGGGAGATGAAGAAGCTTGCACAGGATAGAGTAGCATGGACAGCTGCATCAAACCAGTCTCAGGACTGAAGACCACAACAACAACAACAAACAACAAAGGCGGAAATATTGTGGTGTTTGGAGTGCATCATTTCACACAAGTCACTGTGTAGTTCTGCGAACGACGTGTTACTTTTCCTCGCAATGTTCCCCGAAAATGAAGTGGCCAAGAGCATGCATTTACAATAGGACAAAATCGGTTATATCGTGCAATATGGACTAGCTCCCTTCTTTGAGTCTGAAATTAAAGCTGACCTCGTAAACGCATCACGGATTGTTGTTTGTTTTGACGAATCCTTGAACAAGGTGTGCAAAAGAATCCAGATGGACATTTTAGTGCGTTATTGGGACATTTAAAAAATCTGGTGTGCACGCATCGGCTTTTCTAGGCAGTGGCTCTAACATCAACCTCGCATTCTTAAGGGAACTTAAAAAATTTCTGAAAGGGATTGAAGGGGTAGACACTGTTTTATTGGAAATTGGAATGTGTGAGCTTCACATTGTTCACGGCGCCTTCAAGTCCTCAATTCAGGAAACAGTAGATGATAATTCAGTGTTTAAGTGCCTTGTACAATCTTTTTAAGGATGTCCCTGCCAGAAGAGCTCTGTATAATTTGACAACGGAATCAGAACTGTTTCCCTTAAAGTTTTGCGTGATCCGATGGCTGGAGAATGTGGATATTGCTGAGCGAACTCTAGTAATGCTTCCCTTTCTGAGATATTTGTTGCAAAGCTGGAAGAAAAAAACAAACCAAAATGTGCTAGCTACAGGGTAGTGGAGGATCACCTCAAGGACAAGCTACTCAATCCGAAAATTGCCCTTTTTCAAGACTCATGCTGGGGACTCGACACCTTTCCTAAAGGATTTCCAATCCAATTGGCCGCTAGCACCATTCCTCCATTCTGCTTTGACACAGGTAATGGAGACAACGATGATACGATTTGTCCAGCCGCAGCCGACGAAGATCTCGCTGTCAGTTAATTTGGACAAAGAATCCAATCTTTTGGGTGTGAACCACGTCAAGATTGGGTTCACTATCAAGAATTAGTTCAGGAAGTGTAGGTCTCTCACAGCCGTTGAAATTGCTAAGTTCCAGAACGAATGCAGAAGAGGAATGATCAAGCTCGTGTCAAAGTTGATGGAGAAATCTCCCCTACACTTTAGGTTGACAAAAGCTGTAAGCTGGCTTGATCCCACAATAGCATGCAGGGAGGCTGGTCTCAAATGATTTCATTCCTTTCTACAGGTTTTGGTGGAGAGCAATTGGATGGATGGTGGATGTGCCAATAAAGCAGAAGCGCAATACGCTTCTGTTGTAAAGAAGAACTGCAAAACAAAATTCGAAACATTCAACAAAAAGGAGCAACGGCTGAATGAGTTCTGGATGAAATGTCTCAAGAACCAAAATGCAATGTGCCACGAGCAGCAGAAGGTAATGGAAATCGCACTCACTTTGTCGCACGGTCAAGCAGGTGTGGAGTGAGGATTCTTGGTGAGAATATGGGGGATCAATCTGTAGTGAGCAGAAGACTGGTGTACAATGCAGTCAAGACACACTGCGGAGTCCAAGGAGTGCTTATAACAAAGTTCCTTATACACTCTTGTAAGAAACTCACGAGATCGATATGCTGAAGACCTCAAAAATCAAAATGCAGAGTCATCCAGGAAAAAGCATCATCGGACTAAAAAGGAAGATTGTTGACACAGAAATAAGGCAGCTTAAAGAGAAGAAGGCAAAACTTGAGGGAACCCATTCAAAACACTCAGATAGAGCAAGAATCTATTACAGAACAAATCAATGCTCTCGCACACAGCTCCAAGTGAGTTATTCTTCAAAGTAAATTCCTAAATTACAGTATTTGTTGTTAAACATGGTACTTCCTTCTAAATTATTTGCTGTATTGTCTAATAATAATTAAAATGTTTCTTTAATAAAATGTTTTCAAAACAAATGCATATGATGGTGTTATTTATTTTAAACTGCTAACTCCCATAGATGTTTACCGAGCAAGGTGGCGTAGTGGTTAGCACACTGGACTCGCATTCGGGAGGACGACGGTTCAATCCCGCATCCGGCCATCCTGATTTAGGTTTTCTGTGATTTCCCTAAATCGCTCCAGGCAAATGCCGGGATGGTTCCTTTGAAAGGGAAGGGCCGACTTCCTTCCTCGTCCTTCCCTAATCCAATGAGACCGATGACCTCACTGTTTGGTCTCTTCCCCAAGCAACCCCAACCCCATAGATGTTTAAATAAACATTGCAAACAATAACTTTCGTGATTCAAAAATGTTTGAAAAATAAACCTAAGAAATTAAGTATTAAAATAAAGACCAGAGGTAAAATTTAGCAACACGAAAATCTGAAAAGAAAAGACTGTAAAAATGCAGAAAATATTTTAGGGAAAAAAATATCTTATTATTCTAAAATGAAAGAAAGTAATTAAAGGTCTTTAACAACAATTTAACCACAAGCTTTTGTATTCAAATAAAAACAATAATAAAATGATTTTCTCATTTTATGCACATTATGCACTTTTTTTGAAGGTCAATTACACTTTTTGCCATCGATTGCATAATTTCAAGAACAACATTAAATACGAAAACTAACTTGAAGCTCAGTCTTTTTTGAGCGTGTGTTACATGTTAAGTCATATCAAAACACAAATGTGCCAGTAAAGTTTTAAATAGTGGCATAAATGACTTATCTTCGCCACTATTCATAATATTTTCCAGTGATCTGTTAGAAATGTAAACAACTGTGATGTCACGCACATCGAATGCACATTAGTTGTTACGGACATACTGCATAATCTTCGACCTAAAGCCTTAGACACTTTTTGGTGTCGCCAAACTGGTCTGTGCATTGTGTAAATTACCCATTTTCTATGCAACTAAACTTTTATTTAGATGTTATTCTCTGATTTATGTTTTATTGCTGCAATATTATTCAGCAGTAGTGGGCTAAAGTTCTTTGTCAGCGTATCAGATCTTACACGTCAAACCTTCAAAAATTTAACTGAAAACTAAAACAATGAAAAATTCCCGGAATTCTGAAAAATTCCCAGGTTTGTCCCGGATGAAAAAATTCCCGGGTTTTTCCCGGATCTCCCAGATGTCCCGGGCCGTATACACCCTGACTGAAGGGTGTGCTCCAAAGTACTTGTGCCTACACCTAGTATTGTACTCAGTATCATACCTGCCACATATCGCTGCCTATTGGTGCTTTACACAGCAGGGAAACCTCCAACCTCCACATTCTGTGATGAAGCATACATGTCCTAATAGCTTGTTAACTCCTCGCCTTTTCACTGTCATTCAACCAGTTTCCACAGTTGCTCATGACAGTACCACACCAACAGCCAACCAACTCCACCATTTCCGGTGCTCATTCCCATGCACTAAGATATAACAATCAGCTGCTTGTCGAAGTCACTTATGTCTGAGTATTTCCCCATTTTCTGCCCGTGTCATCAATATAACGATTCCTTAGTCACCTTTGCTTCACCTATATACTTTCCTTACTGTGTCACATGCCAGTGACGTCACCAGGTGGCATTCAATCTCACAGTATGCAGCGCTCATACAATTTTGGGGTCTCATTAATGAACGACTCCATCAATACACGAGTAATGCCTCTAAATCTAGAACATTTTCGTTTACCTAGAAGAATTTTATGATCTACAGAGTTGAAGACCTATCCAAGAACACATAAAAATACAACAGGTTAACTTCTTATATTGTTTTACCAGGGGTCTTATATTGCTTTCTCCTTAGATAAGACCAACACCGTTGTTGAAAGGTTATTGCCAGAAACGTTCTGTTATAAGCCACCTTCCCTAACACAGGTAGGAGGGAGATTGGTCTGTAATTAGAAGTCACTTGCTTAGCTTCATTTTTGTGAATGGATGATCCTAGTGCATATTTCAATCTTTCGAGACGTAAACTTTGACTTAACCCATTACAAAGGTAACTTGATCGGAGGTGGGAGTGGGGGAAAGGAGGGGGTGGGCTGGGGTGAGGGACAGGGGAAGATCTATAAAACAATATGAGACACAATGAATATGTGTGTACTGATAATGTCCTAGTGACTTTTTGCAATGTGACACAGTGATATGGATACAATATACAGGGTGGTCCATTGATAGTGACCAGACCAAATATCTCATGAAATAAGCATCAACCCAAAAAATTACAAAGAACGAAACTCTTCTAGCTTGAAGGGGGGAAACCAGATGGCGCTATGGTTGGCCCAGTAGATGGCGCTGCCATATGTCAAACGGATATCAACTGCGTTTTTTTTAAATAGATACCCCCATTTTTTATTAAATTTTTGTGTAGTACGTAAAGAAATATGAATGTTTTAGTTGGAAAACCTTTTTTGCTTTGTGCTAGATGGCACTGTAATAGTCACAAACGTATAAATACGTTGTATCACATAACATTCCACCAGTGCAGACGGTATTTACTTCATGATACATTACCTGTGTTAAAATGGACCGTTTACCAATTGCAAAAAAGGTCGATATCGTGTTGTTGTATGGCTATTGTGATCAAAATGCCCAACGGGCGTGTGCTATGTATGCTGCTCGGTATCCTGGACGACATCATCCAAGTGTCCGGACCGTTTGCCGGATAGTTACATTATTTAAGGAAGCAGGAAGTGCTGAGCCACATGTGAAACGTCACCATGACCTGCAACAAATGATGATGCCCAAGTAGGTGTTTTAGCTGCTGTCGTGGCTAATGCGCACATCAGTAGCAGACAAATTGCGCGAGAAACGGGAATCTCAAAAACATCAGTGTTGAGAATGCTACATCAACATCGATTGCACCCATACCATATTTCTATGCACCAGGAATTGCATGGCGACGACTTTGAACATCATGTACAGTTCTGTCACTGGGCACAAGAGAAATTACGGGACGCTGACAGATTCTTTTGCATGCGTTCTATTTAGTGACGAAGCGTCATTCACCAACAGCAGTAACGTAAACCGGCATAATATGCACTATTGGGCAATGGAAAATCCATGATGGCTGCGACAAGTGGAACATCAGCGACCTTGGCGGGTTAATGTATGATGCAGCATTATAGGAGGAAGGATAATTGGCTCCCATTTTATCTATGGCAATCTAAATGGTGCAATGTATGCTGATTTCCTACGTAATGTTCTACCGATGTTACTACAAGATGTTTCACTGCGTGACCGAATGGCGATGTACTTCCAACATGATGGATGTCCAGCACATAGCTCGCGTGCGGGTGAAGCGGTATTGAATAGCATATTTCATGACAGGTGGATTGGTCGTCGAAGCACCATACCAAGCCCCGCACGTTCACCGGATCTGACGTCCCTGGATTTCTTTCTGTGGGGAAAGTTGAAGGATATTTGCTATCGTGATCCACAGACAACGCCTGACAACTTGCATCAGTGCAGCACATTGTCAATGCATGTGCGAACATTATGGAAGGTGAACTATTCGTTGTTGAGAGGAATGTCGTTACACGTATTGCCAAATGCATTGAGGTTGGCGGACATCATTTTGAGCATTTATTGCATTAATGTGGTATTTACAGGTAATCACGCTGTAACAGCATGCGTTCTCAGAAATGATAAGTTCACAAAGGTACATGTATCACACTGGAACAACCAAAATAAAAAAATGTTCAAACATACCTACGTTCTATACTTGAATTTTAAAAACCTACCTGTTACCAACTGTTCATCTAAAATTGTGAGCCATATGTTTGTGACTATTACAGCGCCATCTATCACAAAGCGAAAAAAGTGGTCCAACTAAACCATTCATATTTCTTTACGTACTACATGAATATGTAATAAAAAATGGGGGTTCCTATTTTAAAAAATGCAACTGATATCTGTTTGACCTAGGCAGTGCCATCTAGCGGACCAACCATAGCGCCATCTGGTTTCCCCCTTCAAGCTACACAAGTTTCGTTCTTTGTAGTTTTTTCGTTTGACAATTATTTCGTGAGATATTTGGCCCGGTCACGATCAATGGACCACCCTGTATACCTTACAACTAGCTAGGAGTTGTGTATGTCTCTTGCAGTGTGTAGTGTCCCTCTAGTGATGCTACACTTAACATCAAGATAATGTGTCATGCACCCTCAGAGAGACACAGAAAACACATCTGTTCATATTGTGTGTCGTCCAATATAGCTTGCGGTAACATTTCTCTTTGCTGGACATGCACTCACTCGAAGTTGTAGTGACACTGGCTCCAACCCTTTAACCTACAGTGCCCACCCATGTTCAACTGGGCTTTAGTTCACGCAGCATTCCAGCCATTCTACACATATAATGTCGTCACATCGCAGGTACTAGTCCCTAAGTGGTTGGCCACAGTCATCTATCAGAGGAAACCCAGGACCATATGCACCATAAAAAGGAACACAAATTTTTGAAGGTAAAAAAAAAATCCAAGCCATCACAGTAACCCTGGAAAACGTGTAGTGGCATACACGCTCATTATATGACATCACTCCAGACAGGAACACTAGTGCCACCACTTTAGTTTATTCTCACAGCACTACCATGTTGCAACATGTCTCTTGCAGGCACCAGAGGAAGAGATGGCAAGAATTACTCTCCACGAAAACTGCAATCCATTCACGAACAGAACACAACACAACCATTTCTGAATCTACTCCCTGAATGCAGACTGAATGCAGCACACAATGTTTGTCGAGCAACTTGGTGCCTTTGCAAAAGGGGAATTCATATGGTAGATCACTCAAACATATAGATCAGCCTCTCAAAGCAAACAACACACCCTGACAGGCTACCACAAGGTTTCTATCCAGGGCAAGTATGATGTGATACGACATTTCAAGAACTTAACAGCAAGAAAGCATGTTGTCAACCTTGTCCTTACAGTTGCTGAATGTTTTATCCCTCCTACAACTGGATACAGCTACAGATACTGTTGATGACGCCAGTGGAATCAGCCCGATGAGACTCCGCCTTGTATAGCACTGGCCATTCCATTTGGCTTTGAATGAGCTACAGTGACCCAACTATCAGTCACTGTTTGCATAATTGTATACATATAGTAAACTGTGCTTGGCACATGAGCAAAATTTAACAGAAACAACAGACTTTGATCCCAAAGTTGAAGACCTCTCTCCTGACAAACACCTATTCCTAAAGGAACACTCTAGGTCCATTAAATATTCATATCAGTGTTACTAGGATTGCTTGACGGATTTGTTATAATTCAAATTCGTGCAACATGAAAGCTATTCAAGTAAACAGAACACCAGTTTCATTACCAATGAATATGTACACCAGCATGCACATATTCCTGTTGCTATTAGTCCAGGTTTGCAGGGTGGCTTTAATTATGAGTAATCATGCATTTCTTGCTTCTCCATAAAGATAGATATTAGCTGATTATATAAGTGGTCATACAGACTTAAGGGAACAAAAAATGATATCTCTCATTATAAGCTTCCCTCTATATGCCCCTCAAAGCTGCCTCTCCCTTGAGATACTAAAAGAGAGTACACAAACAATAAACTGGATTTGTTAATAAGTTAGAGATACAAGAACTAGGACTGCCACACCCAGTCAATATGACTGGTTAAATGGGCAATTTTATTTGACGCCTCATAAAAATCATTAGTACTCTTCTAACAATGATAAGTTATTATTTTTACCATCCCTTCTTTAATTTAGAAACTTCAGGTTCTCATATCCTTATTGCTCACAAGATCCTAAATACAGTTAAATATTTCATCATAACTAAAATGATGTATCAAATTCAAATTCAACGTATTAATGGGCAATTATTTTAGTAAGGCAAGTTCCTTTCTAAGCTTGTAGGTTTTGTCACAATCTTAATTTTTTACCTAATGTTCTCAAATATACAAGAACACCATTCTCTTGGGAGACCATCCTCTCTCTATGTGCTCTGACTGACGCCCGATAGAAACACTAGCCCTTCGATGAAGATGTTACCAGGTGCCCTAGTTCTATTACTATTCAAGAATAAAATATACCCTACATATACAAAAGTAGGTACATAATATGTAACACAAGCTTCATTTCAGAGACCTCTGACAATGACCTGTGTATGTGGAAAAGTCAAGCTGCAGAGTGGTTCACATTAAACTAAAGATCTTGCTATAACTGGCTGGATAAGTGAATTTGAAGATCAGAGGACGGCAAAGAAACAGCATCTCTGGCATATTCATGCATCTAGTACAGCACTGCAGTGATCAAACTGATCTTTGGGTTGAGGACAGCTTTACCTCCTTACCCATATTCCCCGCACTCAATTTTTCCCACATCTCAAACAGGTTTTATAACATCTGTGATTTTTCTGTACCAGAAAAATACAAATGTAGGGTGTCCACAATGATACTCCAACATTTTACTATCCTATATCTTTCTCATTTCAGATGGTGAACGTGTGAATCCTGAAGGGGCAGACAGAGCAACTCAACAAGTTTGTGGTGTGCAAATTTGATACGCCAAGTCGCCGTAGTGGAGGTGCAATCAATTGTTTTAGCAAATTGGAGGATATGAAGGAGCGTGCACAAGTGGTCTGGTGGTATGCAGAGAGAAAATCGGTGACCCAAGTGCAAAGAAACTTTCGTCAAGTTTACAACAAAGTGCCCCCGTCGTTCAAGACTATAAAGTAGTGTGATCAGTTTTTGGCTACTGGGAGTGTTGCAAAAGGGCATGGTGGTGGTAAACCTGGGATCAGCGAACATCATGTGGAACAAGTGCGACGGTCATTCGAACAAAGTCCACAGAAGTCAGTGCGACAGGCAGCACGGGAACTTCGTATGAAACGTTCAACAGTGCACAAAGTGCTTCATCAGTGATTACGTTTGTACGCATATGAAGTGCAGGTTGTGCAAGAAATCAAGCCTGATGATCGACCAAAGAGAGAAGAATTGGCATGTGCCATGTTAGATCGCATTGCTGTCGACAAGACATTTTTATCACTCGTGATGTTTACTAACGAGGCAACTTTTCAAGTGTCAGGGGCTGTCAATCGTCACAATGTGCGCATCTGGGGGTCCGAAAATCCACATGCACCTAGGGAACACATGTGCGACAGTCCAAAAGTAAATGTGTGGTGCGGTTTGATGATAAATCGCATTGTTGAGCCGTTTTTCTTTCAGGAGCCGACTGTGGATAGAGCGATCTACCTGGACATTTTGGAACAATTTGCCGTGCCGCAGATAACAGACCTGCTTGAAACAGCGCATAAGAATTGTCATCAACTCTGTCACAGAACAGATGCTCCGCAACACATGGTACGAAATCGATTATAGACTTGATATTCTTCGCACTACCCGTGGCGCCCATTTTCAAGTGTACTGAACCATCCACCTGTGTATGAAAACTTGATGAGCTGTTGTATGATTTCCCTGTATTTGTTCGTCAATAAATTGTGTTTCCTCTCAGATTTCATGAGTTCAAATGTTGGAGTCTCATTGTGGACACCCTGTATTATGCCACCACACATCCAAACACTTACAAAAAATGAAGCACTTCCTTGTTGTGCGGTTTAATTACATAAGAAAGAAACTGTTATACAACACCATACTGCAAACCAGTGTCCACCACTGGTGTCTGAAGTTGGGTGTTGCATTGAGGTTCGATGTTGCATTTTTATAAGAGACACTTAAAAGGGAGAAGATTCTTTATCTTAGTGCCTAGTTTTGTGACATTCATTATGATGTAAGCTCCCCTAGAGTTCATGGTGTATGAAGGTCACAAAATTCACTTTTTTAAACCCTATTTAAGATCTTGCAAAAAGTTAGATTAAGGGTGTACATAATAAAAGTTCCAGTTTCAAAATGCTGTATAAAGGGAACCACTGTTCAGAATGACATCACATTTGAACAGCATATTATTGGGGCAAGGGCAAATGTCATGGGAGAAAAACAAGTGAAATCCGACCAATAGATGGCGCTGTAAGCATCAGAATATGCACACCAACAAACATGCGGGACATGGCTGTTCCTCAGTTTCCACCTGAGACATGCAGGATACAGCTCTTCCTCAGTTTATGTCCAAGACACAGAATATGAATCTCTTCATGAAGGATCATGTGCTGATGATAGTAAAGCTCTGTTACAAGAACTGCGAATGTATGCCAGTAGCCCTGCAGAAGTTCAGACACTCAAGGGTATGAAAAATGGCATTGGTCCTATGTCTGCTATGGGTCTGGAGAAAAGATTACAAAATTAAAAAGACAGGTTCCTTTGAAATGCAATGTGGTGTAGCGAGGAAAGCAGTTGATCCAACATCTGTTGAAGATGTGGCCACAGCATTGCAGGAGGGGTCAAGAGGCGGTGTGCAAACATGCAGTGCACGGGGAATTGCCTGAATGTTGGACATGCCTACGAGCACAGTGCATAAAATCCTATGAAACATCCTGCATTGGTATCCATACAAAATCACCTATGTTCAGAAGTTGCTTTCTACTGTCCTTCATCAAGACAAATGTTCTCTCTGGAATTTGTTGTTTGCATGTAAGTGGACAGTGAATGGCCAGGGAACATTCTGTTGATTGATGAAGCCCATTTCCATCTCCAAGGACATACCAATGTGCAGAATTGCAGAATATGGGCAATGGAAAACGTGCACACACATCAACTGATACCACTTCATTCTGCAAAGGTGACTGTGTGGTGCTGGTTGGCGGCACCATTTACCACCGCTGGCAAACGTTCTGAAAGCCTTTTATGCACCAATCATTTCAACCCTTCAACAGTGTGGATGTGTGGGTAGGATCATTTTTATGCAAGATGGTGTTCCTCTGCAGACTGCACAGCCAGAGAAGCGGCTCCTGCAGAAGCATTTAGCAAATTCTAGAATTAACAGCTGTCATTCCCCAACAGCCTGGCTGTCCAAATCATCTGGTGGGGCTATGAACTGAAACCACACAGCGCACAACGGATTCTGAATGTGACCGCTGACAAACTCTGATCAGCTGTGGAACATGCCATTACTCGATTTCAAATTGTGGTACAAAACGGTGTCATTTTGCTTATATGCAGGTTTTTGGGCCCAGGACAAGTAAAAATCAATGCATTTTGCTTTTTATGCAGTTTTTTGTCTCAGGACACTTAAAATCTGATTTTTCTCATCCAATGTGCTATGACCTTGCTGTGGAGGATGGATTACCTAACTGACAGTGCCACAACTGTTGACTGCCAACTCGTGCTGTCATGCATATTGAAGAGTATGGATAATGTAATGTGCAACTCAAACCACAGCTGTCCTTTGGCGATTCATATGTCATTTAGCGAACCCCATTTATGTTAAGACACTTGCAGCACCATCTATTGGTCAAATTTTCATTTTTTTTCCCGTGATGTTTCCCCATGCATCAATAACATGCTATTCAAATTTGATGTCATTCTGAGCAGTGGTTGTCTTTCTACAGTGCTTTGAAACTGAAACTTTAATTATGACACCCCCTATACCTATGACAGAAAAATGTCTGCGCCAAAGAGCATGCTACAATTTATCAATTAATTAGGAAAACAATTATTGTTACGTAATGACCAATGTTCTTAACACGAATGAAATACATACATCATTTAAAAGACTGGAACTAAGAGAGAAATTATACATTATAAATACACTTATTCTTACCTCACTTGTACTGAAAATTTGCCCTCCAATTTATTATTGGTGCTAACTTGTTAGTCATCCATTAGTCATCCACTGATCGGGTTTTATGATCTCCATCATGACATCTCTTCAATGGAAAGCATCACCAAAGCCAGAATGAGTTTATTCTTTTCAAAACTGAAAAGCACCTTTTGTGCTTTGACCGACATTATGGGAATGCCCCTGTCTATTACAGTATTATTTTGCACAATATTTAAAACTGGTAACAGTCACCCTAGTCTCTTTACAGCAAGCAGCTCTGCATCAAAAATGGGGAAAAGTATGTACTTTGTAGATTCTTTTCAATCACACTTCACAACCTACTAACTATGCGACGAGCTAGTTCTCACTGTCCAGAACTTACCAGATACAGTGACGCATAGACAATGGTGGTATCAAGTACCGAGACACTCAATCACTTAGAAACACAACAACACCTTTACGAAAGACTCCTGTTTGGTTGCTTCATTTGGGGGAATGGACCAAACAGCAAGATCATCGGAATAGGGAAGGAACCATCCTGGCACTTGCCTGGAGCGATTTTGGGAAGTCACAGAAAACCTATATCAGGAGGGCTGCACGCAGGTTTGAACTGTTGTCCTGCTGAATGCAAGTTCAGTGTGCTAGCCATTGTGCCACCTTGCACAGTCGAAATGCTCTTAGAAATAATATTCATATATATGATAAACATAAACATTACGGCTGCAGTAACACCAACAATCACAATATTCTAGCCACAAAATGTCACAAAGTTAGCATTAAATTTAAGCTCTACTTACAATTGACAAAAATATAAAATGCAGTTATGAAAAACCATCTCCTCCAAATCTCTACCCTCAGGACCAATTTTTGAATAACCAAAATTACTATAATTTCTGCTGAAATATCAATACTGCCAATATTGTGCATGGTGGAATGGCTTATCCTAGCAGTTTGGATAACAAATTAATGTTCTGGACACAGAGAAAGCTGGGAGAAAAGTCCCCCATACAAAGGTGCTACCTAATGGGACATTTGGAACAGTTTCTAGTCAGGGAGTTGGATGCTGACTGCAACACCCTGCAACGTCACTGGCGAGCATGTTACCTGGTGCTACAGACAGACCTCGACTCATCCCTGCTCGAAAAACAAGGGGCCGTGCTATCTGTCATAGAGTTGCTGTAGGAGTACGACCCTCCCTCCCCACCGCAAGTTTGCTTCAAGCCTGGCAGCATTTTTGGATCAGTTATGAGGTAATAGTCTGTTGTATGACCACAGATAGTTCATTGCAACATGAAAATGGGACATACAAAGTCTAAAATTATTGGGAGTTGTGCAACACTGTGACAATACCATGCACTGCCACAGTTGCAACCACTAAATTTCATTCTGTTTGTTTACATAGCACAATTATACACTTAGTAAAGTTTGGTCTTACAAATAAATTGATTTAGGCTGTGTAGATATTATGTATAACTTTAGCAACAATTGCCAGGAAGGTAAACATGAGTAATTAGTGCCTGAGGTATTACTTACGTTCGATCAATGAAAAAGGTCTGTGTCATAAGAAGTGCTCTACGCATGTTTCTGTCTGACTTCTCAGCAATACGGTCTATGAGTTCTGCTGGTAACTCAAACTTCTCCCTTTCACAAACACTCTGCAAAATAAGGCAATGATTTAGCGAAGTTACATTAAACAGTTGCAGAATAACAGACTGGCAAATCAGATAATATAGAAGCTAATGAATAACTAATATGATAACTGAACAATGGAAACTACTGTTACAAATATCAACAATGTAGGAAAACACAGATTGCTACTTACCGTAACTGTGTGTATGAATTGTGTGCGTCTCTGTTTTGCTGATGAAGGCTGTGGCCAAAAGCTTTATGAAGTGTCTTTTAATTGTGCCTGTCTGCAACTTAACACGTCTTCTTTATACGGTAAGTATCAATCTGCCTTTTCCTACATTGTTAATATGATAATTGTTACCCTACTGACATTGTCCTGTACGTGCCTTTCAATTTATTTTGTTCAGAAAACACTTGCAGAAAAGACACGAGAAATTTCTTCTTCATTAGCAGAGTGGTTGCCAGGAATGTGAAAATATCTGACAGCAAAGAACACTGCAAAATCAAATTTTAAAACAGCTCTCTAGGGAGGGCCAGGTGTAAAAACAAGTACTAAAAGTACACTGAAAGCAATGCCAAGTCAAAGACTGTGTTTACTGTTTGAGAGTACAAACAGAATATAAGGGTTTAATATCCTGCTGACAATGAGGTCATTAGAATCATCAGAACTGGAGCACAAGCCTGGGTTGCATTGGAAATCAGCTTCACCCTCTTCGAAGAAACTACCGTGGTTTTTGGCTTCATTAATTTAAGGAAACCATGGCAAATTTAAATTACGATGGGTGGATGATTATTTTAACATTATTTCTTCCAATCATGAATCCATCGACTGAACCACTGTATCAGTTTACAGTATCTCCAAGTAAATAAGTTTCTTTAGGCTTGTCCAAACATCCATTATGGCCAAGAGCTTCTGTTACTCCACCCATTTTTATCATGGCTATTGCTCAATTATAAAGAAATGTTTCAATGGATGAAGGAGGACTGCTAAGCAGTTTCACAGTCCAGTTTTTCTAAAGCACCAAGTCCAACCGAGCTTCGAGCAAATGTCTCAGTTGTTTGAAGTAAGTGTCCTCAAAACACTGTCATATTCAGGTTATTCTGAGACATCCTGAGGGGTACCTTGGATCTTGAGAATGCTATCCTCTCAGGTTAGTCTTCTCTGGACTCTGAGAAAAATGTAGTGCAGTACTGAAACTGAATAAAATAAATGAAATCTTGCGGATTACAGCCTCAATTTAATGTTGCTTTGGCAGCTTTCATCTCTCATATTACTTCATATTAATTCAAGCAAATTCTTCTTTAGCACATACAAACTAATTAAACATATGTGGTGTACATCATATCACCTGACAATCCTTGGGCCTGTCAGCCAGCAGGACACACTGTTTACAAGGCCAGATTTAAGGGAGAAAGCTTTATTCCAAATAAATGCTACACTATTTGAAAGAGAAGCTAATGACATATTGTATCTCATGGTGTGAACAAATGTTCAAAATGCTTTCAAAATAATTAGCCACCCTTTGTAACTATTTGTTTTTAGCTGCACCAATATGTTCTGCGTGGAATCTTTAAATAGTTTTCTACAGCTGCCATTAACAAACATTCTAATTATGAGCAAATATTTACAGTATTATGAAACATTACTGGGCAACAAGCCTTTTTAATTATAGAGTGATGCAAAGACATGAGTGGAGCAGCCTTCAGCTGTTATACCAACAGTTTTCACCAATGTTTAAGAATTTCTCACTTTTCTCTTTTTTCCCCTTGTTGCTTTCCAAATAAAGATTCTTACACACTAATGTATCACTATTCAGAATTCTGGTTGTTGTAATAGGACGCACCTGTGTATTTTAGCACTAGGCGATAAGAAACTTTCAACAACATTTTAAAAAAGCAGGATGATATCATAAAAACTGTCTCTTATGACCTTGTTGTTGATGGGACATTGAAAACTAATCTCCTCCTCCTCCTCCTCCTCCTTCTTCTTCTTCTTCTTCTTCTTCTTCTTCAGAAAAAATTTATTTATTAATTACAAGAATGAGGAATCATGTCTTATATGAAACTCTGTAGCCCTAATGTTTCAGCAGCAGCAAAGAGATGAGCTTGACTGGATGTTTCCTGCTAAGAACAACATGACTACAATGAGACAAGAGATAAATCTTCAAGCAATTTCCATCGATGTCTGATTTGATTGCCTTTGTGCAGAGAGGAATCCAGAGTTTCCAACAACAAGGAACACAAGAACTACATTATTGTAACAGCAACAGGAAACAAGATAGGTGCAATAACTTGACTTCAAAGTTGTGTAGTTTGCACTGTGTCTATTGCCATTATTAATTATTGTTATTATTATTATTATTATTATTATTCAACTAGCCATACAGGCTTATGGGAACACAGTGGCTGCCTCCAAATGAAATTCATTTATTGTATTTTTCAGGCTGGGGTACACAAATGACCTGCACATTGTTTAAATTAATTTTTGAGAAGTCATTTCCAAATTTATACATTTCTACTGCAGCAGCTAAGGAAACAGACATATAACCGCTGGCACTACATTAATCCAAAGGTCTTAGAGTACTCTCACAGGTACAAAAAAAAAAAAAAAAAGAGGGTACCGCAGGCTGAAAAAAAATTAATGATAAAATTATATATAGCGCAGAAAATAAAAGCAAAGTGGTGTTGGATGTTATAAAACAAGACACTAAAAAGGCATACACAAGTATAACAACATACTAGTCAAAGATGGGAACAGAATAGTAGGAAGTTCTCAGGAATTAGCAAATTCTGTAAATGATTATTTCTCTGGTATAGCGGAAAAGTTGCAGCAAAATTTTCCTAAAAGACATATGGCAACACCCCATGTCTTACACAGCAAACACAACAATGATGTTTCCCACAACAGCGTTTGAACTTAGGAAGACAAACACCAATTAAAACATAAGAAGTCAGTAGGCATAATGAAGTTCCTGCTTCTGTACAGAAGATGTGGATAGACAGCATAAAGCCCCATTAACATATGTAATACATGAGTCCTTTAGTGCAGGTATTTCCCCCACACGTGTGGTGCCCTTACTAAAGAAAAAATGTGGAAAGTAAAGAAAACAGCAGCCCAGTTTCACTACTGTCTCCATTCTCAAAAATAAATGAATCAATAATGAAAGTGACTAATAAATTACATGCGTAAATGGAACCTTTTTGCTGAATTAGTTTGGTTTCCAAAGTGGAAAAGTACAAATTGGTCATTACAAAGTTCACAAAAGTGGTACTTGAAGCTCCTGATAAGGAGCAGGTATTTTCCTAAACTTCTCCACAGCTTTTGACACTGCTGACTGTAAAATATTACTAAGCAAGCAAGAAGCAATAGATATAATAGTAACAGTGAATGAGTGGTTCCAGTCTTACTTGGAAAACAGGATGTAAAACATGAAAATAGTTCACACATTTGTTGTTGAAAAATTTTTAGTAAAACAATTGTCAGATATGAAACACATAAACACAGGTTTCCCTCAGGGTAGCGCATCGCGTCCTATTATGTTCATAATATATCAGTGACTCTCCAGAGAGTGTAAGAAATGGAGAAAAAATTCTCTTTGCTGATGAGAGCAACATCATACTCACCGATGAAACACCAGAGCTCCTTTAAGAGAAAACAGATGAAACCTTAATGGATGTTTATTACTGGGCAGCATGTAACAAATTAATGGTGAATGTAAAGAAAACAAAGGGTGTACACTTCAGCATAAAGAGGGGAAAACTGTCACATTAAGCATAGATGATAAAACCATAGATGGTGTAACAAACACAAAGTTTTTAGTGATGAACACTGTCAGCTGTTGCGAAATGAACACACAAAGATACTGCTAAACAGAATGCCATCAGAATGTTATCCTCTTAGGGTGTTGGCATCTGTCTGTTACAGTGAATGTCTTGTGGGGACTATTTGGCATTTGTACACTCAGTTCTTAGCTATGGGAGCCTTTTCTGGGGATTAAAGGCACAAAACATAGACACAGTCTTTAAACTGCAGAAACGGACCATAAGAATAATAACTGGATGCAGTAGTCAAGCTCACTGTAAAGAGCTCTTTCAAAAACTGGGCAACCTTACTGCAACAGGTGAGGACATCTACCAATTTGTGGTGTGCATGAGGAGAAACATTACAAAATATTTCACCAATACACTGCCAGAAAAAAGAGTTATTATACCTGGAAAGACAGCACTGATTTTGATCTGACGATGGCATATGTCATCTGTGGATAGCAGCTGTACTGATAATGGTTTTGATGTCGTCCACCAACAGATAGGATAGTGGCATAGCTGCTAGAGTGCCATCTGTGTCTATCCTTTAACTGGGAATGCTCACAGCCAGAAAGCTCAGTAAAGTGCAAACACATGAAGCAAGCTGGTAACCGTGCCACAGAGATACACTCGTGCTTCCTACAGCGAACTGAGCGAGTTTGAAAGGGGTCGAATAATGGCCTTCTGAGTGGTGAGATGGTCCTTTTGGAGAATTGCCACACAAGCTAGACATATTGCATCAGTTGTTCAACTTCGCTGGTATCAAATGGTCACATGAGCATTCTCACACTTGTAGATGAGGTTCTGGAAATCAACGGCACATACATGCCAGCCAGGATTGTCAGAGGACTTATGATCCCGGTCATGTCAACACAAACTGTTACAAACCAGTTATTAGCAGCAGGGCAATGGGCATACAGCCCATCTTCCACTCACGCCACACCATCGAGGTGCACAGCTCAACTGGTGCTGTCAGAGGATCACTTAGAAGATGGAATGGCTCACCATGGTTTTCAGCAATGAAAGCAGATTCTGCCTGCATGTAAGTGGTGGTCATTTGTGTCTCACAGAGTGCATTCACTCAACACGCACTGGCCCAACCCCAGGCCTTATGGTCTGGGGTGCAACAAACTACAACTCTTGCTCACCTTTGGTGCTTCTGGAGGGGCTGCTAACCAGTGCTTGATACATGCAGAATGTTGTTAGACCTGCTCTTTTGCCCATCTTGCAACAGGAGAGTGATGCGTTGTTCCACCAGGATAAGGTGTGCCCACACACTGCCCATAAAACTCAACGTGCTCTGCATGTTGTGCGGCAACCCTGGCCAACACAATCTCTGGACTTGTTTCCAGTTGAGCACTTGTGGGATGTGATGGGACAAGAAGTGGCTCCTGCGACTAGTCAACCAACACCTCTTACAGAATTATATGAACAGATCAATCAGGTATGGAATAACATATCCCAGAGCAGCATTCGTCCTCTGTACGACTGACTGGATGTAAGAGTCAGCACCTGCGTTGCTGTCCATGGAGGCTACACCATGTATTAATATGGGTGTTTCAGCATAAGTTGATACCTGGTATCTTACAACTGCCTATGCTATTGATCTGTAAATGTAATCGTTTCATTTCCTCCATAGGCAACGTTGCAACAATAAACAGGGTGCGTGTGTGCGCGCGCGCGCGCGCGCGCGCGCGCACGCACACACACACACACACACACACACACACACACACATGAAAAAAAAAATTCCTGGACTTTTCCCAGATTTTCTGGTTAATAATACTTTTTTCTTGGGTAAAAATATACTTTCCCTTGGAGCTGTAAAACATATTAATCTTTTGAATAGCGAAGGTTTTATAGACCGATAAAGAACTTCCGGCACTTTAGTAAACAAAAACCAGCAAAAATAAGAAAGCATTCCGGAAAGATATTTGATGCATGGCAATATTTACACTAAATATTTTTGTATTATGCAATTATAAACACAAATTCCACCAAATACAGAATGGTATGCCATGCAGTTCATGGTGGTTTGCAGAGTGTAAATGTAGATTTAGATTTAGCTTCTAAAGCACTGAAATCACGACTGTGAAGCGCTTTTCTCAGGCAATCACAGTTCCTGTCACGTAATATTTCCAGCCAATGACAACAGATATTCAGAACCCAGGAAATGTGATGTAGCCAACCAATAGCACCATCATTGTTAAGGAGCATGAACACACAAATACAAAAAGTTAATGGTTTAAATTAATATACAAACAGCATAGCTACAAGAAAAGCTAAGCTTTCACATTTAATATCAGTTATCAAAAATTTTTTGCTGTTTTCTTTCCTGAAGTGTGGTTCACCAGGATCCTAAGAGCACAAACTTAAATTGAAACAGCGGAATATTACTGACAAGCACTGTTATAACTTTCACTGCTGTGCAATGAACATTTTGTGGGTTACCTGGCTGCATACATGTTCCATCAAGCACTTCAACTTTTCCATAGAAAAGCCAACTACCTCTGAAATCGCTCAAGAATTCGCCTTGCACCTTTCTTATGGAAAATTGTACTTTTTGCCATCGTTATAGCATAATCTGTAATCTACGAAAGAATTAAAATAAATATGAAAAATAAACATCAAAACTTGGTATTTTTTAGCGTTTGTTGCCCGTTAAAATATATCAAACACAAATGTAAACTTTTAAATAATGGCATAAATGGCTGGTCTTCTGGGCCTGAAACTTTCTTAAGTGGCTGGTTCTCAATTTTGAATGAGAGTCTAATGCTCCATGATTTAAGAAATTTGTCACACACTGTCACATGTAATGTAAGTCATCTAGAGTAAGAGGAATTTTACTTGTAATGCTTTTCACACCCCCATTCCATATTTTCCCACAACCTGTTAGAAACATAAATAACTGTGATGCCTCCCATATCAAAACGAGGCCCACAAGAAAGACATGACTAAAACATTTCGTTGTTACTAAGTATTGCATAGCTGTTGATACGTTGATACCTAAGACGAAACAAGGCCCCTGGAGTAAACGATATTCTGTAAGAAATACAGACAGCCTTGGGAGAGCCAGCCATGACAAAACTCTTCCATCTGGTGTGCAAGATGTATGAGACAGGCGACATACCCTCAGACTTTAAGAAGAAAGTAATAATTCCAATTCCAAAGAAAGCAGTTGCTGACAAGAGTGAAAATTATTGAACTATCAGTTTAATAAGCCATGGTTGCAAAATACTAGCAAGAGTTCTTTACAGAAGAATGGGAAAGCTGGCAGAAGCTGACCTCGGAGACAATCAGTTTGGGTACCGGAGAAATATAGGAATAAGCAAATCAATACTGACCCCCACAATTTATCTTGGGAGATAGGTTAAGGAAAGGCAAACCTGCATTTATAGCATTTGCAGACTTAGAAAAAGCTTTTGACAAGTTTGACTGGAATACTCTTCCCAAATTTCTGAAGGCAGCAGGGGTCAAACGCGGGGAGCAAAAGGCTATATACAACTTGTGCAGAATCCAGACGGCAGTTGTAAGAGTCAAGGGGGATGAAATGGAAGCAGTGGTTGAGAAGACAGTGATACAAGTTGCAGCCTATCCCTAATGTTATTCAATCTGCACAGTGAACAAACAGTAAAGCAAACAAAAGAAAAAATTTGGAGTGAAAATTAAGGTTCAGGAAAAAGAAATAAAAACCATGTGTTTTGCTGATAACATCGTAATTCTGTCAGAGGCAGCAAGGGGCTTGGAAGAGCAGTTGAGCAGAATGACACTGTCTTGAGAGGAGGATATAAGATGAACATCAACAACAGCAAAACATGGATAATGTTTGGACTGCAATTGAATCAAATCAGGTGATGCTAAGGAAATTAGATTAGGAAACAAGACACTTAAAGTAGTAGGTGAGTTTTGCTATTTGGGCACCAAAATAATTGATGATGGCTGAAGTAGAGAGGATATAAAATGAAGACTGGCAATAGGAAAAAAAAACATTTCTGAAGAAGAGAAATTTGTTAACATCAAATATGGATTTAAGTGCTAGGAAGTCTTCTCTGAAAGTAACTGTCTGTACTGTAAGCATGTATGGAAGTGAAATATGGACGATAAATAGTCTAGAAAAAAAGAAAATGGAAAATAGCAGCTTTCGAAATGTGGTGCTACAGAAGAATGCTGAAGATTAGATGGGTAGATCACAGAACTAATGAGGAGTTACTGAATACAACTGGGGAGACGAAAAATGCGTGGGGCAACTTGACCAAGAGAAGAGATCAGTTGATAGGACACATTCTAAGACATCAAGGGATCACCAATTTAGTACTGGAGGGAAGTGTGGGGGGTGAAAATCGTAGAGGGAGACCAAGAGATGAATACATTAAGCAGATTCAGAAAGATCAGGTTGCAGTAGTTATTTGGAAATGAAGAGGCTTCCGAAGGATAGAATATCACGGAGAGTTGGATCAGACCAGTCTTAGAACTGAAGACTACAACAACAACCGCTATGCTAGATGTTCTCAATTTGAATTGTTTTTCTTCATACTTCCACAGTTCCTGTTTTCTTTATATTGTGTTACCGATGAGCTGCAGTATTAATAATTTTGTCAGTCTTACTGATTTGGTTGTTGATAATCAAATATGGTCTGCAGTGCAACAGTAAAGGTCTTATGCATCAACACTGGGTTTATTACAATGCAAGAAATGAAGCTTTAATTCCATAACAGAAGCAGGAGTACACTTAAATATGGTGGCACATCTTTCTTCCAACAATTAGTATGTAACACTCAGTAACTGCAGTATTAATTTTGTTAACTATTTATGTCATACCGGATACACAGTTTCTGAAAGAGATATTATATGTTCAATTGATGCACCTGCTGGCACATTCCTTGCATCTGTTATTATTAATATTACTGATGTGCATTTGCTGTAATTAACCTTCAACATCATTCATCTTTATGTATTTCTGTGGGAGAAGCCAACTTCATTGTGTTTCCCATACACCATTAATTTGTGGCAGATTATCCATTTTGATATTTGTAGTAATGTCGCTGTTGGCCCAGTAATGCCTTAGTTGCTTTTAACAGTCAAGTGTGGATGGGGAGAATGAGTAAACTAGTTTGTAAACTTTTGTAGTGGAGCAGCCAAATATACACAGAAAAAGACTGTTACATGCATGACAGAACATACAGCTACAAAGCAATTACATTACGAAGTAAAATGAAGCACTACTGTAAAGAACCATTCTCACCTTGATAACAGAAATAATTGTTTCTTTTGAAGGAGCAGGCACACGCACAGCTAGGCAACGACTAAGGATAGCAGGAATAACACGGGACATGGATGAAGCGCACAGAATGATACGGCATGTGGCAATATATTTTTCCATTGTCCTACGAAGGGCATGTTGTGCATCCTTCGTTAACCTATCTGCGTCCATAACAACAATCACTGGAACACACAAACATTACACATTTTCTTCCAACTGCTGCAAAATTTTAAAGCATTAATAACAAAAATAATTGTTGACACTCCCCACTGTGTGTGTGTGTGTGTGTGTGTGTGTGAGAGAGAGAGAGAGAGAGAGAGAGAGAGAGAGAGAGAGAGAGAGAGAGGGGGGGGGGGGGGGGGGGGGGAGATGAGTCAAACAAGTGCCTGTATCGTAAACAAACTTCGGACCTGCGTGTACACCTATTGAATTTCAATCATTTTATCTGTAGGAACAATTACACGTTTATAGCAAAAAAAAAAAAAAGAGAAAGAAGCAGCCAGTTTCCACGTGAAATAAATAATGTTCTATCTGAAAGACTGCTTGGATCCAATGACGGTCCAAAAAAATGCCGTTACCATACTCTGTGAGCTTTTTATTACCTACAATATGAGCTTGATAAATGTATAACACATACATGGTTAATCACACTCCTATGGTCATTAAACTTGGTTGTAATATCTGCTACATTCTGCTTCTACATGCTACTTTATAATGTTCTTATAACATCATCCATTAAAGGCAATGCCTTGCTGATGCAGCTATTTGTATTAGTTTCTTGCCAACAGTATTATGTCATTCTAGTTTTCGCATTTTATTCTTCATCATTAGTTTCGAAGCTCTTGCAGCAGCTGTGTTTGCAGACAAAAATCACTAGGTTTCAAGTCCACATATTATCCAGACAACTGTTTTTTACATAAACCCATACATGTTACAGCACCTTTGTGCTATCATCAGAGAGTACTTTTATTCAGTTCTTTAAAATGTAAAGACATTTTAAGTAATAATTATTCTAAAAAAATCAGTACTAAAAACAGTTTTTGTCTGTTGTTGCTGTTATCATATTTATTCCCAACATTGCTGTGTTATGTATGGCCCTCTGTCCCTACTGTGTACTGTGTAGCTTATCGTCTGCAATTAAATGATTTTATGTGAGTCTTGTTAGCAAGTTAACAAGCCACTTTGTCTATAACCATAATTTTGCTGTGTGAAAATATTTTGCAACTATATTTTGCGATTACTTACAGTTAGTTTCGAAACATCCATCCTCAAATGCTGCTAAAATTAACACACAAACACAATGCATGTTTTTTTCAGAGCTTCACTCACATGTTACACTTTTTCATTTTACAGAACACAGTGCTTATGTTGCTGCTAGGTGTCCACATTCATTTTTTCATAGCAGTTTGGTGCTACTTGTCTATAATTTGCTTTCCTTATGCTAATATCTTTTGTATGTGAAAGTTTTCTTCTATTGCAAATTACAGTATAGGTTGTGGCTGGATTTTCGTATTTTTAAATATGTTTCTAGTTAAATTAGGTGATGGTCATGGGCTACTAAGTACTTACCAAATGTACCGTGGTAGCTGTTACTTTTTAGAGCTCTGAAGGGTTCTGATTATCTTGTTTTGAAGTTCCTGCAAGTCTGCCCTATATATACTGACTGACAAGAGTTCCATGTAAGTTTGCATATGTGTGATTTGTTGAATTTATCTGTGGGAGCATACCATGTCCTGAGTTCCTTCTGTGTTATGTTGTATTGTATTGTATTTGAAGTCCATGTTTCTTAAAAATATTAGTTATTCTGAGAACTATTTTATTGTTGTGGGTGATACACTTTTGCGTGTGTGTTCTTTCTTTGTTGTGTCTTGTATGTGGCCTTTGTCTGTTTGTTGAGTTCTTGGCATTGTTGACAAAGATCTTGTTTGCATGTAGCATGTTCATTCTCTGCCTGTTTACATAAAAATGATAATCCAAGAAAAACAATAGGTACAAAGCAAAGAACTCAACAGGATAAACAGCACAAGAATATCAACTACAATCAATCATTAGAATCAAACATATTTTCCATGACAGAATCATCACAGTAACAGACATAAATCTTAAGAAACAAGAAAAGTATTCACTTGATATATCACCAAAACACAACATTAAGATTCACACACACATTTTACAAAATCACAAAAGACCTTATAACAGACTCTGAACACATTATAAAGGAATGAGAGAGACTCAACACACCAAATTTTAATGTAAACTTGAGAATTTGTACCTGTGCAAATAATCAAAAAACACAAATCCATCATAACCTCCAATTGCAAAACACCTAAAGCAATCACATCCAGTAGTCTACAATAAAAACTAAAACAACATAATACCATACTAACAATATCAGACAAAGGCGACGTAAGAGTGGTCATGAATGGAAAGAGGCACATACACAAAATATTAGTTTCTCTGAAGGGCAACAGTACCACCAAAACAATAAGTGATCCATCTCAGAGATACAAAAGAAACACTCAACTAGCACTGAAAAACATTAAAAATATATTCACAAAAGGCCAGATAAAAAGAATGACACAGAAAATCCCTAAACAGCTATTCTAAATTCCTTACCAAAAGTGTACAAACAAAATATTCCCATAAGACCAACCATTAAATTCAGAAATGCTCCCCCCCCCCTCTCTCTCCCACCCCCCTTCCCCCTCCTTCACACACACTACTAAAGAGAAATTAATATATGGAATCAAGGACATGGCTATTCCAGACACAGCAAGGCTTATATCATTTGATGTCACATCAATGCACATTTGTATTACAACAGAATCAACATCATCCCATAAAGCAACATGGCCACACACACAAAACACACACTGATCAAATACCAACCATTCTCAGGTCTATAACGGCACAAAATTACTGTGTGTTCAACAAACAATTTCTTTTCCAACACAGACTGCGACTGGGATCACAGATTAGTGACCTCTTATCCAACAGATTCATGAACAATCTAGAGAACAAGATCAACAATTATAAATGGATAGATTGTTACTTATTGTAAAGATAATGCATTGAGTTGCAGACAGGCACAACAAAAAGACTGGTACCCACTAAGGTTTCAACCAAAGCTTTCTTCAGAAAGCACGCACGCACACGCACACGCACGCACGCGCGCACACACACACACACACACACACACACACACACACACACACACACACACACACACACACACACACACACACACAAAAGCAAGGAAGCACACCTCTCAACATGACTGTTATCTCTGGCCACTCCAATCAGCATGCAACCAAAACACATCAAACAGTAGCAATAATCCAGAGTGGTGAGGAGAAGGGGGAGAGATAGCAGGCTGCAGGAAGGGGACGAGGAGTTAGTGCTACAGGAACTAGAGGTGGCAGGACAAGGCTGCCTGGCAGGAGGCGAGTGAAAAAGGAAGTGAGAGGGAGAGGAGCAGAGAAGGGGAAGAGACCGGTCATAATTGTTGATATTCCAAGCTGGACATTCTATTGTTAGATAACAAGATCTTAATAAACACAATGTTATATAGTGGTACCATTATGTTAATGACATAATAAGCCTGACTGACAAACCACATACACACATAAAACAGGTACAAAAATAAAAAAAAAATTCACATCCAAAAATTAATTTCATGTTAGAAACATAAACAGACAAAACACTGAATCTTCTGGATCTGACCATACACAGAATAAACAACACACACAATTTCACAAAATACAGGAAACCCACAACCAAAACCACCACCACTCACATTTAATCGAACAAACAACCCAATGACACACAAACAAGCAAGCTTCAGATTCATGCTCCACAGATTAAACATAACACATATAAACAAACAAATCTTCACACAGGGGTTAAATACAATAAAACAAATAGCAATGGAGAATTTTTATGATGCCCATATGACAGAGAAACTGGACAAAAAAATGTGTAATGAGACAGGAAATAGACCATATGCATACAAGACACTGCACAACAGGGTAGAAGATTTTAACACACAGACAACAACCACACACAAGACAACAGATCATGAACACAAACAAAAAAGGTACATACTCACCAAATAGTAGAGAGAGAGAGAGAGACGAGCAGTCCTCCTCTAAATATACTGAGGGTCTCACTGAAGCCTTCACTGACCGTAATTATCCTCCAATCCTTGTACAAAATCAAATCTCCCATGCCTTATCTTTACAGTCTCCAACCACCTCCCAAAGTCCCACAGCCTGGCCACAGAGGAGCATTCCCCTCGTAACTCAGTACCGAGCGGAACAGGAACAACTGAATTACATTCTCAGTCAGGGTTTCGATTACCTCTTGTCATGCCCTGAAATGAGAAATGTCCTACCCACTAGAAATGTCCTACCCACTATCCTTCCCACCCCTCCTACCGTGGTATTCCGCCGTCCACCGAACCTTCACAATATACTCGTCCATCCTTACACAACCCCTGCTCCCAATCCCTTACCTCATGGCTCATACCCCTGTAATAGACCTAGATGCAAGACCTGTCCCATTCATTCTCCTACCACCACCTACTCCAGTCCGGTCACTAAGATCACCTATCCCATCAAAGGCAGGGCTACCTGTGAAACTAGTCATGTGATTTACAAGCTAGGCTGCGACCACTGTGCTGCATTTTATGTAGGCATGACAACCAACAAGCTGTCTGTCCGCATGAACGGCCACTGACAAACTGTGGCCAAGAAACAAGTGGACCACCCTGTTGCTGAACATGCTGCCAAACATGATACCCCTCACCTCAATGACTGCTTCACTGGCTTCACTGCCTGTGCCATATGGATCCTTCCCCCTTTTCTGAATTGCACAGGTGGAAACTTTCCCTGCAATACACCCCTACGTTCCTGTAACTCTCCTGGTCTCAACCTTCGTTAGTCACTGTCCTCACCCATACAGCCCCCTCCCTGTTCCCATTCCAGCACTACACAGCCGCCATTTCACCACCACACCCAGTCTTTTAATTTATTTTTATTTCTCTCCTTTCCGTTACTTACCCCCCCCCCCCTTCTTTCCTGCCCTCCGTCTAAACTACAACACTTCACTGTCCGCCACTCCCACCATACTATCCCTTCCCCTCCCCGCACCAGCCTCCTCCTTACCCCCACCCAGTCGCCACTCCCATCACGCACTGGTGCTGCTGCTCGCAGTGTAGTTTCAGCTCTCTAAGACTGCAGATATGTGTGCAAGTTGTGTGTGTGTGTGTGTGTGTGTGTGTGTGTGTGTGTGTGTCTACTGCTGACAAAGGCCTTAATGGCCAAAAGCTATGAGTGTGTGAATCTTTTTATTGTGCCTATCGCGACTCAGGATCTCCGCTATATGGTGAGTAGCAGCTTTCCTTCTCTGGTATTGTTACATACCCAGTATTTGTGTTTACTTGTATAGGTAAGTGACAACAGAGGTGTAAATTGAGTAACATTTATGTTCTGATTACAGCTAAGCATAGGTTTCAATGTCTTCTCTATATTTACAAGCAGATTATTTGCAGTAAGGTAAGTTGAGAGAAAATTGTAACTAATTTCACTACTGTTGGCAGCAGTTCAGATAACACAGCTCCAGCTAACAAATGATGTTATCAGCATAGCTTATGACCTTATAATTTTTGGGTTCAATTACATCATTTACATAAACAAAGAATAGAAAAGGCCCTAATGTACTTCCTTGACGCACATCACATTGAAATATCCTATAAGTTGATTTAGTTGTTACCAACTGCTCATTCCTCTTTTCAGTTAGCTTGACACACTGTCTCCTGTCTTTAAAATAGGAGGTAAGTAGTTGTAAAGATACTCCTCTCCTCCTGTATTCTTTTAATTTATTCAATAGAACTGTATGATTCACAGTATCAAAAGCTTTAAGCACATTCAGGAAAGTGACTTATCTTGTCTCCTTTATCTAGCTTGATTAATATTTCATGTATAAATGTTGCTACTGCTGTTGCAGTAAATCTTAATTTTCTAGAACTATTTTCTAACTTGTTGAATAGATTATGTTTGATGAAATATGCCTTGAAATGATTTAGTATTACTTTCTCTAGCAATCTGCCAAGTTCTGAAGTTAACGATATTGCCTGTAGCTTTTTATGACAGTTTTTATTCCCTTCTTATACACTGGCAGAATTTCAGTGATTTTTACAAGGTCAGGGAATTCTCCTGGGCAGAGGGAGGTATTTACTAGGTGTGTCAAACGCTTCACTAAATCTCCTCTGCATTCGTTTAGCAACTTAGGTGAAATATCACCCCAGCCGAAAGACATTTTAGCTTGCAGTTTTATTGCTAGGAGGTCCCTCTCAGTATTACCATGGATGAAAAAAGTTTGGCTATTGTTTGTAACATTAAAATTGCATGCCTAGTCACATACTTCATTTGTGCCAATTGTACTAACTTCTGTATGAATGTGTCACACACTTCTTTTGGATCATATTTTATTTCATCATTTTCTTTTAACATTATGCTGTTGTGTTCATGAGACTGCTGTTCCCATACTCTTTGTACATTGTTTTACTAACACAACTGGAATTTCTCATTAGACAGCCATATTTCTGAGCTTTAAGGTTAGTCAAGGAATTTCTGCATTTTTTCTGAGGAGCTAGTATTTTGCTAAAAATATTGTAATTTAGCATCTCTAAAGAGTATATAGCAATCTTCCATTTTCTCTCTCAGTTCAATGATTTCAGGAGAGAAATTCTCAGCATTACTTCTTTTATTAAGGGCATGTTTCATTTTAAGTTTCACTGCATAGCTTATAGAAATTTTCGCATTTATCATTCACATCAGCTGCACTGAATACTGGTCACCATTGCCCTTTAACATTTATTACAATTACATTTTCTTTTATATACAAATGTATCACTTTTGGTTATATCTACATACCTTACATCAATTTTCATAGCAAGGGCTCAGTATTCAGACATGTGGTTTTCTGAGGTGTTATGTTTATGTTCTCCTTTGTTATGTTTGTGAGAATGTAGTCAGTGCTTGTCTGTGTATCTACAGTAATTCTTGTAGGTTCAGAGTTTATGTGGTTATAATTATAACACTGTACCGGTAGTAAGCTGACATGATGTAAATAGTTAAGAATATTTTTTAATGAGTCTATGTTGATGACTCCAACAAACAAAGTTTTTTATATGCTGATGTCTTCAACAGCAAGTTCTCCAGGTAATTAAAAAAATTCCTTCAATGCTACTCCCAGGTTGCCTATACACTGCTGCTATAATCAGATTGTTGGTTCAAAATGGCTCTGAGCCCTATGGGACTCAACTGCTGAGGTCATTAGTCCCCTAGAACTTAGAACTAGTTAAACCTAACTAACCTAAGGACATCACAAACATCCATGCCCGAGGCAGGATTCGAACCTGCGACCGTAGCGGTCTTGCGGTTCCAGACTGTAGCGCCTTTAACCGCACGGCCACTTCGGCCGGCTCAGATTGTTGTCCCCTACTTTTAAATCTATTGCTGCAACCTCAAGTTCGATTTCATTACTCTGATCATCAATCCATTTGACATTTTCACATGCTAATATTTCTACTATAAATTCCTACCCCACCACCTTTATGTGTCTTTCTACAGAACAAGCTTATGAGTTTGTAATTATTTAGTCTGTATCCATATGCTTTGTCTTCCTTGCAACACAGTTCACTTAATATGAAGAAATGCAGTTTAGTTACATTTAGGTATACACACTAGTGCATTGTTTTATTTGTTATTTACTGAATATTCAGGTACATAAGAGTTAATTTGCTATATTTTACTGTACAAAAGCATTGCTATTCCCTCCGTGATCGAGAATTTTCATTAACTCACCTGTTTCTGCAATAATTTTGCTTATCTTGTCACACAAAAGTTTTTTGTTTCAGAATTTAGATGCAACCCATGTTTGGTATGTATGCATTTGTCCGGTTTACCTACACCCATTGTTCCAAATTTTTCAAATGAAGCACACATTTTAATATTCATTTTTTGTCTCCCCTTGTTGACACACAAATTGCATATTAGGTCACACCTGTGAGGTAGCATTGTAACTATTGTGTACCGATATCTATTAACTTCTAAGAACTTTTTCAGACTTGCTAAGAAATTTTGTGCCTCGTTTCTTGCAATATCATTCATATGACACATCCATTTTCGTCTTTCATTTTTTCCTGCAATCAATATTAGTAACATTTTTCATACTTGCATCTGGTTTTACTGTTCCCATTGCTTGGAAGTCTTTGTTATTATCTTGTAAAGTACTGGCCATTTTCTGCCATGGCTGTCTGTTAAGAAAAGAACAGTGTAACATTTATGTGATAGATTCTTGGTTCTGCTGTCACTATCTCTAACAGTTGCCTTGTTTGTTCCACTGCTGCGTTGTTTACGAAGTTTGCTGCCAACACTTTTCACACTTTCATGTTTATGACTATCACTTAATTCAGCTGGAATTGCAGTCCACTTATCTGGAAGAGTTTCACCATCACCCAGAAATGTACACAATTTTTGTAGTGATAATGGTTCAAAGGTTTGACAGTTCACACTTTTCAGATCCAAGTTTTTTTTCACATTGCTCATTAGGATGTTAGTGGTTAGTTGAAGAGTACTTGAATGATCATTTAACCTTCTGAACACATGTCTATACAAGCCACCATCTTTGATGTGGTCAACTAGACTTTGGACTATTGGTTGGAGCTGTTGGTCAAAGAGGGGCAAAAATTCTTTCAGTGGGAACACAATAACCAGCTACGATGGGGTGTCCAGGATTGTTGGGTTTTTGGAATTTGGGGGAACATGTAAGAGATGGGTGTGGGGGGGGGGGCCACAGGTGCAAGGAGGGAAATTGATTCAGGTTCTGGAAAGGGCCTAAGGCTTTAAGCAGAGATTGGAGGTTATGCTGGACTTCTAGGATGGGATTACTCTGACAGAGTTTATAGGTGGAGTAGTCCAATAATTGGCAGAGGCTTTCCACCATGTAGTCAATGTGATTCATAACAACAATGGTGGAACCTTTGTCTGCAGGTAGGATAATTCTTCCACTAAAAGGCTGGTGTTCTTAGGAAGTTACCTGGGAAAGGATGGTGACGGCAAGTTGGAGGTAAGAAATTCCTGGAAGGTGACCCAAGAGGTGGTTAGGTGGTAGGAAAGTTGGGGGGAAGGATCACCATTGGATGGTGGTATGACCTGGGAGAGGCAAGGTTAAATGTCGGGATTATCTTTGCTTTGGATGGAGGGATTGAAGCCAAAGAAATGTTCCAATTGCATGGACCAGGAGAATGGGAGTAGGTCTTTGAGAAGTCCAACATGGTCAAAATTGGGTGTAGGGCTCAAGGTGAGGCCTGTGGGCAGGATGAAACTTCTGTGGGGCTGGGAATTTTGTTGGGAAGACTAACAACAGTGTTCCAGGACTGTTTCAGCTCTGGATTTATCGGAGTGTGCCTTGAAAATGTGTTTTTGCAGTACCAGGTTCGTGAGTGACAAGGACTGGCAGAATCTGAAAAGATGAAGGTCATTGAGAAAGGAGGGGTAGGATCAGGAGAAAGGAATGTTTATTGTTAGACCATAGGGGATTGGGGGGAGGGGGGGGGGGGTTCCATTGCATGGCCGCCATTGTTTAGTCACTGTCATATCACTGTTGTTAATCTTTCCAACAACCCCTCAACCCCACACACATTTCAGTCCTATCAAAAGCCCTCGCCTTTAGCCCTACATTCAAATTTAACCATGTTAAACTTGTCAAAGACCTACTCTCCTCCTGCTGATCCCTGCAAAGGAAACACTTCTTTGCCACCAATCCTTCCAACCAAAGCCAACATAATCCCAACATTGATCCCTTCTTCTCCCAGGTCACACCACCATCCAACTGTTATCCTCCCGCCATCCCACCTAACCATCTGGTCACCTTCCACGAATTCCTGAGCTCCAACTTGGGTTCACCGTCCTTCTCCAGGTCCCTTTCTCAGAAAACCAACCTTTCACAAGAAGAAATGGCTGCCATACAAACCTCAAAACAAATCCAGACCCAATTATTCTACTTGTAGACAAAGATTTCACCACCAATGCTATGAATCTCAGTGACTATCTGGCAGAAGACCTCTGCCAATCAACTGCCTGCTCCACCTACAAACTCTACACAAGAAGTTCAACATAACCTCCAATCCATGCTTAAGGCCTTGGGCCCTTTGCAGTACCTCTCCCCTGAATCTATTTCTCTCCTCACTCCTATGACATCCCACACAGCCACCTTCTATATGCATTCTGAAAATCCACAAACCCGATAATCCTGAATGTCCATTGTAGCTGGCTGTTACACCACCACTGACATAATTTTGGTCTTCAATGTCCAACACCTGCAACAAATGTCTGAAATCTAGCCGTCCATATCAAAGACACTAATCACTTCCTTCACTGATTATCCATCATCCCCACCCTTTTATCTTCTGGGTCCCTACTCATCAGTGTTGATGCCGCTTCCCTATATGCCAACATCCCTCATGGCTGTGGTCTTGCCCTATTGGGCACTCTCTCTCCCAACATCCTTCAGACTGCAAACCCACTACCTCATTCCTCATACTCCTTGCTAACTTTATCCTAACATGCAAATACTTCTCCTTTGAAGAGAAGGAATACAAAAACTTCCATGGCACAGCCACATGAATGTGTATGGCACCCTCTTGTGCCAACCTGTTTACGGGCCACCTAGAGGAAACCTTCCAAGTTTCCTGAAACCCCAAACCCCTGATCTGGTTCAGCTTCATTGATGACATTTTTATGATCTGGACTCAAGCCCAAGACACCCTATCCTCAGACCTTCATAACCTCAACACCTTCTCTTCCATCTGCTTCAACTAGTTCTCCTAAACCTAATGTGCCACTGTCCTAGACATTGACCTCCTCTCTGATGCTGCCATGCACACCTCCGTCCACACTAAACCCTCCAACAACTAACAGTATGTGCATTTCAACGGCTGCCATCCCTACCACACCACAAAACCCCTCCCATATAGTCTGGCCACCCAGGGACGGCATATTTGTACTGACAAAAACTGCCCTGCCCAGTATGCTGAATATCTCAGATAGGCCTTCACAGACAAGCACTATTCCCCAGACATAGTCTGCAGATAGATTTCCCTTGCCATATCCGCACACACACCCAATGCTGCAATTACACCCACACGCCAACAACAAAGACACACCATCTTTGTCACCTACTATACCCTAGATTGGAACAACTGAACCACATCCTTTATCACGACTTTGATTATCCATCATTATGCCTGAAATTAAGGACATCCTACCCACACAACATCCTAGTCCATCCCTATGCCACTCCCAATCCCAACCCCTTGCCACAGGGACCTGCCCAGTCCACACAACAGCACTTCCTACTCCAGTCCTGTCACAGGCTTACCCTACTCTATCAGAGGCCGGGCCACACGTGAAAGTAGCCATGTCATATACCAGCTCTGCTGCAATCATTGGATGGCTTTTTATATTGGTGCAACTACCAACCAGCTGTCCACCAAGATGAATGGCCACTGCCAACTTGTGGCCAGGAGCAAAATGGACCACCCTGTGGCACAACATGCAGCTGAACATAACGTGCTTCGTTTCAGTGGCTGCTTCACAACCCAAGCCACCTGGTTCTCCCCTCCACCATGTTTTTATATATGTGATATTTTTGCTTCTATCGAGCAGTTCACAAGCACAATGAGTAAATGTATACTCACATATCTCTGAAATCTCTTAGTCTTCGCAAGTCAAGCTGATGATTCTGAGCTACTCCTTTAATTAGTTCTTGTATGACAACTCTATCATAAATTCCAATATCACATGGATTCACTTACAACATGGAATTTACTGCTCTAAGTCATTAATTCAATTTCTTTATTCAATGAAGTCTGTGAAGCAGTCCTTTTCACTATATAGTTGACTTACACCTCACTGTCGTATGGGGATGAATACCATAGGCCACCAATGCAAGCAGGAATCAAATGACCACAAGTATACCCAGTCCCCTTCCTCACAATTGCTATGCAGAAGTCAGAATAAGGTCTTGTCCTGAGGCTCTGAATGAGACAGGCAAGGAGAGACCACCATGTTAAAGAACCTTAAGTAATATTTCAAGCTTAGTAGCCATCTGAATGGAAGGAATGTAGGAAACAGACCAATTCATATCAGTGATCATGGGGATAGGAACCCATGATCTGGAAGGGCATCAGACAACAGCAAGATTTTTTTAGGTTGTAATGTTATTAAATGTGACTCCCTCCACCCCCTCGTCAATTCCTTTTCTTTCATACTTCTGTTTTTTACAGTATGGCATCTGCAATTGAGGCATTTTCCTATGATCATATACTGTTAACGACTGTACGACTTAAATGAGCTTCCTTAAAGAAAAAACTTTAGGTCCTGATTTCTTAACTAGATGGCAATCTCTGTATATTTTTAAAACGTTATTTCATCTACATTCAATATGGGGTCTATTATTTTTTCCAAATGAAGGTGTTTACAGTCAGAATATGTAATTAAAATGCAGCAATCAAGACAATCATACATAATAACCCAAAAGTCAAAATATTGATGTATGCATTGTATACTGTATTCTATTATGAAAGCACAAGATCATGGGATATTGCGGAGGCTTTTCTTCCAAAATAACTGGGTAAAGAGGAGTAAAATAGTTTCCTTCCTCTTACTCTCCATTGGAATGATTCAAAATCCTTTACATAGTTCTGCAAGCTTGGATAACTAAAGCCATATATACATGGTATTTTGCTTAGAAACTTGCAGTTCACGATCGCAATGAGTGAATGTATACTCTCACATACCTTTGAAATCCCTTAGTCCTTGCAAGTCAAGCTGATGAGTCTGAGCTACTCCTTTAATCAGTTCTTGTATGACAACTCTATCATAAATTCCAACATCACATGGATTCACTTCAATGTGGTAATTACTGCTTAAAGTCATTAATTCAATTTTTTTATTTGATGGAGTCTGTGAATCAAAAAGATATACAACCTGAGGTATTTAAAACAACTTGTGCATTACAACACACTTAACATTTCTTGTTACATCAGTAAACATAGCCTGTGAGATGCAAAAAGTGACAGATACAAATGGCATTTTATCACCATCCTCTTGGAACAAATTACAAAATCAGATGACTTGAAATAAAATTACGTACTACCTCCATGCTCGTCCTGCACTGACATCAGTTAATGAAATATCTTGAGGAGTAAACACTCAAATCTCTGTGTATTATGTAAACATGGCTAGGAAAACTAGACTGACAGAGGTATAGGGATAAGAGGTAAAAAATTAATCATATATGTTACTTCAAGGATATAGCAAAGCATCACATCCCTTGGGATGAGAACTACTGTGGACGGTACTTCCTCAGTGTTCATCCCCTAAACCAATACAGAGGTTAACAGCATTGTATGTTGTCAAAATGTTCACTTTCTACTCCAAAAACCTGAAACACAGTTGACAGTAGCTATTGCAACACCAGCTACTATCAGAGATATCAAACATTCATTCCAGTCTACATTTAGATCAATTCACAATATGTGCTGTCCAAAAAACGATGTGTGATGCTGATCTTTAGTATAAGCAGAAGTCATCTAAATACAATCTTGATAAGACAATGAGTCCCACAATGGTTATGGTATCATTAATAGTTATCACAAAGAAAGTAGTGCTGAGTACTGATTCTGGTGGGAGAATGTTTCTTGGACATATTGATTCCTAAATGTCAGGCTCACTCATGATCCAAATCAAACAAAGTAACAAAAGGTGCTGTATAAAACTGTGTAGACATGCCTGAAAAACATACTATGTAAAGTGAGCAAAATGTTATACGGTCATGTAGTTAGTTGTTTTATGTAGGTGTAAGAACAATGCAGTCAGACATTACCAGTGTACAAAGACAAGTCAGACTGGGTATTCTACATGCAGAAGATGGCTACTGGTCAGCCAGAATTCTCAAAAACCACATTTGAATTGAGATAGAAGTTTTCTGGATTACTGGTGCCAATACAGTTACCTGTTAACCATTCTTTCTAACAATTTGCACAAATTACCTATTAGACAAATTGTTCTTCATTATACCCTTCTTTTCACTGTTATTTCATAGGTGTCGTAGTATTTGATTGCATAAAGCTAAAATTCGGCTGCAACTTCATTAAAAGGGCCACTTTAAGTTTCAAGGTGTTGACAATGATGGTATGTAATTACTGAAAACAACATCTCTACAAGTTGTGCTTTTAAACAATGCAAAATCTAGGAGGGAATGAAACAATACTATGAAAAGGATAGTTGCTACTCACCATATAGCTGAGATGCTGAGTTGCCAGTAGGGACAACCAAAAGGCTGTCACAAAATGAGCTTTCGGCCAAGGCCTTTGCCGAACACACACACACACACACACACACACACACACACAGTCTCTGGCGTCTGAAGCCAAGGCTGCGTTCGTTTGTAAATGTGTGTGTGTGTGTTTTTATCTTATTTTGGGAAAGGCCTTGTTGGCCGAAAGCTCATTTTGTAACAGTCTTTTTGTTGTGCCTATCTGCAACTCAGCATCCGCTATATGGTGAGTAGCAACTACCCTTTTCAGAAAGTTGTGCTTTTAAAGTTCAATACTATCCAGGGGTCACTGCTAACATCTTCATTAGCTGTGCCACAGATATGTGCTGGCTAGAATAACACTGAAAATGTATCAGGGCTCAGGAAGTATGTTAGTGAATGTGATGAACAATCTAGTAGGTGAGATGTAGCACTCATTTCTTTTAATATGCCTTCGTCCAGAATTGTTTTGGATATAACTGAACTGGTCATGGAGGGTTGATGTTCATTGCACTAGAACACCATTACAAGTTCTCTAAAGGCCTTAGTTATTTCTCCTGACTGCCCTAATATGGGCTTCTGCCAGAGAACATCAGAAAAAAGAGTATAGTTGCATCTGTGGCACACATGGTCGCAATAGTAGCATCATGAACCAACTCCATTATTTCTTTCTCCTGGTTGATTTAAGAAATGCTTCAAATTAATTACTTAAAACACTCTCCTGTGTACTCAGACTCATGTGCAAAGATAAAACAGTCAGTACATTTTTACACAACCTGTGGAGAAATTACACTCATTAATTATTTTATTTGATGTTCATTGTCTTCTTCCACATCTTCCAGTGTTGGTATCTGAGCGAATATGTCAGAGTCCATCATTACTTGACATTATTATTGGGTGGAGAATTTATTGTATCTTAATTGTCATACTGATAGGCCAGGTGCACAGGCACTGACGTACCAATATATTATCGAATGCAGTTTGAAAAGGTAATGTGAAATATAAGGCAAAGAAATGTATCTACTACTTGCCATAACTTAACAACTCAAAGAATGCGCTCATAATTATATACGCTTTGAAACTGTTTGAGGAACGATGTATAAATTTTGTAGCTGTCTGCATATATTCCTGGAGGTTTAGACTTCAACGGAGGAAAATTATGATCTAAAGAAGTACGTACCTCTACAGGTACATGCTTAACTTCTAACATCATGAGAGAGTCAGATAGCAGTTTTTGGTGACATAACTATAAACTCTTAGCTGGTTGAGTCAAATTCACATTTGCAGTGAAGAATAGTTATTACTAAAGAAATACCTCACAAGGTTTTTTAAAAAAAGTCTGTGAACTTTATTTCTATTATCCCACATCATACTATCTTCTTTAATATGCAGATGCTACAGAATGCTCTAGTGCCTATATTTTAATAAAGCTAAATTCTATCTGTGACACATACCCACAATTATGATGCACATGGGCCGTGGCTCTACACGAATACACTTAAAGTTTATATTTCACTCTAATTACGGGTGGGTCCATGCCATCATAGTATGTCCCATAGTTGGACATGGATCTGTTGAACATCTTGTTAAATTGTAACAAATAAATAGAAACAATATCGCTATTCAAGACACTACCATATTAAATTAATGTAGCTGAGGCACAAAGTTTATCTTTAGCTACCATGTTTATTCACTATGCAGAAAGTCTACTGCAGCTGTCACTAATTAAACAGTTTATAATACATTCAGTATATATTAAAGCTGGCAAGAGCAAATTTAAGTATTTATGAATTTATTTAAATACAGAAAGACGTTAAAAGTTCCAAGCTCCACATGCAAACTGTATTACATTGGAATCAATTATCTTCAAGCTCTGATGGGAGACAGCTGAAGTTCCCACAAGAGTTGTAAAAAACTAAGGGCTGCTAATCCAAAGAGTGAAAATAGTTCAGTTACACAACAATGTAACCAATATACTACAGATTTATTTGAAAATCTAAACTCCAAGCTGCATAAAGGAAGTATGCCCTCCCCAATACAATCAAACCTAGCCCTCTGCTTATTCTTCTGACAGCCATCAAACCACCACCCCAACTGCAGCTGCACTCACCCCTCCAGTGGCATACACAGCCAAGGGCATGATATTTGTAAACTGAACTTGCCCTATGCCCTACCAGACAAGATGTGTCTACCTCACCCTACTGCCATCCACAGCTCTTGCAGTACTAGTCGGCAAAAATGGAAAGAGATTACCCTAGTTTATGGGAGTGGTACATGTTAAAAGGCTGCTGAGATTTTAAATTTATTATCTACCCAATATTCCAACACATTAAGGCATTAGCAGTGTTCCTTTTTGCAGGGGGTTCCTCATTTGTCAGGTACTGGGAAATACAACTTCTGAAATTAGAACCAAGCAAAACACAATACACTGCTGACGACAGCTTTTGTTGATGTTACACAATAATAAATGACACAAAGCACATGAGTGAAACAGGAACTATGGTCAAGCTGGGGAGAAAGTACTGAACCAAGACACCAGATCAAGGTGACAATGGAGGAGGTTCCGATGAATCTTATGAACGTCACCACAAGCCTGGCACCACCGATTTGCGGCTGTCGAGTGAGATATATCCACGCACCAAGTGAATACAACAATGAGCACATGCTCGCAATATTGCTGTGTTCTGTTCAAGGTGATGAACAACTAAACCGCTACTCACTGCAAGGTGGTAAATCACTGTAGCAGTAAGTCCACGATGGGGGTGAAGCTGCAGCTGCTGGTCCTTATAAAAGCTCAGTCTGAAAGGTAAGGATGTGGCAGTGGCCCAGAATTTTTTTGGCTCTTTTGGTGCCACACTCCTGTAAGCAGCCAACTCCAAACCATAGAAACATTGCCAATACCATGCAAGGGTAAGGTTCAAAACTCATCTGCTGATACATAGGAGCTGATCATTTCTTTTTGCAACAGGGGTTTCCTACTCTGGCTCAGTTCTATCGCAGAAAGTTCGTTAATACTTTAAATTGTGACTGAATTTTCAAGAAACTCAAAATAAAATTATCTTGTGGCACTCCTTGGAAGGTTCAATGTGTTACAACGACAGATGCATAAATTCCGTTCAGCGTCAGTTTGAAGAAAAATGCCGAAACATCTGATGGAAACTGCCTAGTAGCAAGTGCCTCCAGCCTTTTATCATGAACATCAAAACAGTTTTGTCATTTGCCACTATTCTCTTTGTAACTGAAAATACCAGTAGCGTTGTACCTTCAAATCACAATGGGTTTTTCTCATGTAACCAGGTAAAATCAAATAATACTAAATACTGTGAATATAGAAAATATTTACATGTGCTTGAAAACTACTTTCCTGACAGCTATATGACATCTGGCTTGTTCCATGCCAAGTGGTCTAGAGGTTCCTGCATGAACATCACAAATTTTGATGAAATTTTGTATGAACAACCGCAAATGTTCCCAATGAACATTGCTAATGTTTCACAGTCATTAATTCAATACTTCAGAAGATATAGTCATTTGTTTGACCTAATAGCATAGCTATCAACAGTTTTTTAAATCTTCGCAAGTAAATGTAGGCTAAACCTGAAACTTTGCATGTATTAACTTACAAAAACAAGATGTTAGAGTATAAAATTTCATTCTCCTACTACTTTGCAACAGTTTACAAATTGAACGCAAATTTCATTCTCCTACTACTTTCCCATAGTTTACAAATTGAACACATGGTTTACAATTTTTTTTTTAAATGCCAAAAATGGCTATTTTTGGCTCACTTTTACAAAAGAAGAAAAGAAAAAGAGTCTTTAAACCACCTAAGAAACTATATTTGCTTTTGCAATTAGAGCACCATGGCCTTAAAAAAAAATAAGGCGGAGGTGCATTGAAAGTGGACCCGTATTGCTTCAAATTATACTTAACATGTTGTTGTTGTTGTGGTCTTCAGTCCAAAGAGTGTTTTGATGCCGCTCTCAATGCTACTCTATCCTGTGCAAGCCTCTTCCGCTGCGAGTAACTACTGCAACCTACGTCCTTCTGAATCTGCTTACTGTATTCATCACTTGGTCTCCCTCAATGATTTTTATCCACCATGCTTTTCTCAGTACTAAATTGGTGATCCCTTGATACCTCAGAATGTGTCCTACCAACGGATTCCTTCTTCTAGTCAGGTTGTTCCACAAATTTCTCTTCTCCTCAATTCTATTCAGTACCTCCCTGCTGCCGTTGGATAAGCAGCTGCCAGCAGCAAGTCGTATACTCCTAGCTTACTTATTTGTTACATAGTTCAATTCTTAATTTCTTTGCGTGTTTTTGGGTACTTGCATTGTTTAATTCATAAATTTCGGGCGTATTATAGTATTTGAGAGCTGTAGCATCGCGCTTTAGTACCTGAATAGTGTAAATTCGCGTAGTCATCTGTCTTCGGTTTTTGTTTTGAATGGCCAGTGTTGGTTGGTCACAGCCAGTGTGCTCCATGCCGCCGTTGGATAAGCAGCTGCCAGCAGCAAGTCGTATACTCCTAGCATACTTATTTGTTACATAGTTGAGTTTCGTATAGGAGGTGTAATTTCGAGTCTTAGTTACTGTAATCGTAAATTCAGGCCGATTGTAGCGCAGTCATTAGGCATTTGTACAGGTTAGTTCACACATTCTTTGCGTGTTTCCCTTGTGTTATCTAGGCACGGACTCGTGTTTCAGTAACTGTTGTTCAACATCGATTAGAATGGACAGGGACTGTGATTGCTGTGTTCGGATGAGGGCTGAGTTGGCATCCCTTCGTTCACAGCTGCAGGCGGCGCTCACTTTGGTCACGCAGCTTGAGGCTGTTGCCAATGGGCACCACTGTGGGGAGCCGGACTTGGGTATCACGGGGATGTCAACCTCGTCCTGTCTGTCCCCAGATCGGTCTGCCGCTTTGGTTGCCCCGATTGCTGCCCGCAGCGGGGCTGAGCCCTCGCCTGTGGTTGATTGGGAGGTCGTTCCAAGGCGTGGCAGCGAAAGACGTCCCCGGAGGCTGATCAGAAAGCCTCCCCGGTGCGTCTGACAAACAGGTTTCAGGTACTGCCTCTGGCTGAGCCAGATGCAGCTGCCTGCCCTGTTTCAGAGGATGATTCTCAGCCTTCAAGGTCCGGGCAATTGCAGAGAGTGGGCTTACTGGTAGTTGGGAGCTCCAATATTACGCGCGTAATGGGGCCCCTTAAGGATATGGCGGCTAAGGAGGGGAAGAAATCCAGTGTGCACTCCGAGTGCATTCCAGGTGGAGTCATTCCTGATGTGGAAAGAGTCCTTCCGGATGCCATGAAGAGCACAGGGTGCAGCCAGCTGCAGGTGGTGGCACATGTCGGCACTAATGACGTGTGTCACTTTGGATCTGAGGAAATTCTCTCTGGATTCCAGCGGCTATCTGATTTGGTGAAGTCTGCCGGTCTTGCTTACGAGATGAAGGCAGAGCTCACCTTCTGCAGCATCGTTGACAGAACCGACTGCGGACCTTTGGTGCGGAGCCGGGTGAAGGGTATGAATCAGAGGCTCAGACGGTTTTGCGACCGTGTTGGCTGCAGATTCCTTGACTTACGGTGAGGTTTCGGGTTCCGCTAAATAGGTCAGGAGTTCACTACACTCAGCTGGCGGCTACACGGGTAGCGGAGGCTATGTGGCGTGGACTGGGCGGTTTTTTAGGAAGTTAATAATTGGCTCCTTCTACCGACCCCCAGACTCTGATGATATAGTTGCTGAACAGTTCAGAGAAAATTTGAGTCTTGTGACAAATAAATACCCAACTCATACGGTTATAGTTGGTGGGAACTTCAACCTTCCCTCGATAAGTTGGCAAAAATACTTGTTCAAAACCGGTGGTAGGCAGAAAACATCTTCCGAGATTGTCCTAAATGCTTTCTCCGAAAATTATTTCGAGCAGTTAGTCCACGAACCCACGCGAATTGTAAATGGTTGCGAAAACAAAGTTGACCTCTTAGCCACAAACAATCCAGAGCTAATAGAGAGCATCATGACTGATACAGGGATTAGTGATCACAAGGTCGTTGTAGCTAGGGTCAATACCGTTTCTTCCAAATCCACCAGAAACAAACGCAAAAAAAATTTTATTTAAAAAAGCGGATAAAGTGTCACTAGAAGCCTTCCTAAGAGACAATCTCCATTCCTTCCGAACTAACTATGCAAATGTAGACGAGATGTGGCTCAAATTCAAAGATATATTAGCAACAGCAATTGAGAGATTCATACCTCATAAATTGGTAAGAGATGGAACTGATCCCCCATGGTACACAAAACAGGTCCGAATGCTGTTGCAGAGGCAACGGAAAAAGCATGCGAATTTCAGAAGAATGCAAAATCCCAAAGATTGTCTAAAATTTACAGACGCGCGAAATTTGGCACGGACTTCAATGCGAGATGCCTTTAATAGGTTCCACAACGAAACATTGTCTCGAAATTTGGTAGAAAATCCGAAGAAATTCTGGTCATATGTTAAGTACACAAGTGGCAAGACACAGTCAACACCTTCACTGCGCAGTGCCAATGGTACTGTTACCGACGACTGTGCCGCTAAAGCGGAGTTATTGAACGCAGTTTTCCGAAATTCCTTCATCAGGGAAGACGAATGGAATATTCCAGAATTTGAAACACGAACAGCTGCTAGTATGAGTTTCTTAGAAGTAGATACCTTAGGGGTTGCGAAGCAACTCAAATCGCTTGATACAGGCAAGTCTTCAGGTCCAGATTGTATACCGATTAGGTTCCTTTCAGATTATGCTGATACAATAGCTCCCTACTTAGCAATCATATACAACCGCTCACTCACCGATAGATCTGTACATACAGATTGGAAAATTGCACAGGTCGCACAAGTGTTTAAGAAGGGTAGTAGGAGTAATCCATCGAACTACAGACCTATATCATTGACGTCGGTTTGCAGTAGGGTTTAGGAGCATATATTGTATTCAAGCATTATGAATCACCTCGAAGGGAACGATCTATTGATACGTAATCAGCATGGTTTCAGAAAACATCGTTCTTGTGCAACGCAGCTAGCTCTTTATTCGCACAAAGTAATGGCCGCTATCGACAGGCGATCTCAAGTTGATTCCGTATTTCTACATTTCCGGAAAGCTTTTGACACCGTTCCTCACAAGCGACTTCTAACCAAGCTGCGGGCCTACGGGGTATCGTCTCAGTTGTGCGACTGGATTCATGATTTCTTGTCAGAAAGGTCGCAGTTCGTAGTAATAGATGGCAAATCATCGAGTAAAATTGAAGTGATATCAGGTGTTCCCCAGGGAAGCGTCCTGGGACCTCTGCTGTTCCTGATCTATATTAATGACCTGGGTGACAATCTGAGCAGTTCTCTTAGGTTGTTCGCAGATGATGCTGTAATTTACCGTCTAGTAAGGTCATCCGAAGACCAGTATCAGTTGCAAAGCGATTTAGAAAAGATTGCTGTATGGTGTGGCAGGTGGCAGTTGACGCTAAATAACGAAAAGTGTGAAGTGATCCACGAGTTCCAAAAGAAATCCGCTGGAATTCGATTACTCGATAAATAGTACAATTCTCAATGCTGTCAATTCAACTAAGTACCTGGGTGTTAAAATTACAAACAACTTCAGTTGGAAAGACTACATAGATAATATTGTGGGGAAGGCGAGCCAAAGGTTGCGTTTCATTGGCAGGACACTTAGAAGATGCAACAAGTCCACTAAAGAGACAGCTTACACTACACTCGTTCGTCCTCTGTTAGAATATTGCTGCGCGGTGTGGGATCCTTACCAGGTGGGATTGACCGAGGACATCGAAAGGGTGCAAAAAAGAGCAGTTCGTTTTGTATTATCACGTAATAGGGGAGAGAGTGTGGCAGATATGATACGCGAGTTGGGATGGAAGTCATTAAAGCAAAGACGTTTTTCGTCACGGCGAGATCTATTTGCGAAAATTCAGTCACCAACTTTCTCTTCCGAATGCGAAAATGTTTTGTTGAGCCCAACCTACATAGATAGGAATGATCATCAAAATAAAATAAGAGAAATCAAAATCAGAGCTCGAACAGAAAGGTTTAGGTGTTCGTTTTTCTCGCGCACTGTTCGGGAGTGGACTGGTAGAGAGATAGTATGATTGTGGTTCGATGAACCCTCTGCCAAGCACTTAAATGTGAATTGCAGAGTAATCATGTCGATGTACCTCCTCATTAGTTACGTGCTCTACCCATCTCTTCTTGAGCATCTTCTGTAACACCACATTTCAAAAGTTTCTGTTCTCTTCTTGTCTGAAATGTTTATCACTCATGTTCAGTTCCACACATGCCTACACTCTCTACAAATACTTTCAGAAAGGGCTTCTTGATGCTTAAATCTTTATTTGATGCTAACAAATTTCTCTTCTTCAAAAAATCTTTTCTATCAATTGACAGTCTACATTTTATATCCTCTCCCTTCAACTATCAGTTATTTTGCTTCTCAAATATCAAAACTCATCTACTATTTTAAGTGTCCTGTTTCCTAATCTAATATAATTAGACTACATTCCATTATCCTCATTTTGCTTTTGTTGATGTTCATCTTGTATCCTCTTTTCAGGACACTGCCCATTCTGTTCAACTGCTCTTCCCAGTCCTCTGCTGTCTCTGACAGAATTACAATGTCATTGGCAAACCTCAAAGTTACTGAACTGATAGTTCAGTAATTTTCAAACCTGTCGGAATCTGCTTTCTTTGAAATTGGAATTAGTATATTCTTCTTGAAGTCTGAGGGTATTTACCCTGTCTCACACATCTTGCTAACCAGATGGAAGAGTTTTGTCATGGCTGGCTATCCCAAGGCTATCAGTAGTTCTAACGAAAGTTGTCTACTCCCGTGGCCTTGTTTCAACTAAGTCTTTCAGTGCTTTGTCAAATTCTTCATGTAGTATTATATCTCCCTCTTCATCTTCACCTACATCCCCTTCAATTTACATAAAATTGCCCTCACGTACATCTTCCTTGTACAGACCCTCTATATACTCCTTCCACCTTTCTGCTTTCCGTTCTTTGCTTAGGACTGGTTTTCCATCTGAGCTCTTGATGTTCATACAGGTGGTTCTCTTTTCTCCAAAGATCTCTTTAATTTTCCTGTAGGCAGCATCTATCTTACCCTTAGTGATACATGCTTCTACACTCTTACATTTGTTCTCTAGCCATTCCCGCTTAGCCATTTTACACTTCCTTATGATCTCATTTTTTAGACATTTGTATTCCCTTTCATCTGCTTCATTTATTAAATTTTTATGTTTTCTCCTTTCATCGATTAAATTCAGTACCTTTTACGCATATCACCCTAGAAAACCGTTTTTTATTCTGCTGAAGATAGTGCAAAAAGTTGTGCAAGATGGTCTAGTTTTGTTCCTTTCAAGAAAATATTGCCAGAGATATGTCTCTCAGTTGTCGAAAAGAGACAGGTGTACTGTTTGTAGCTGCACTGTGTGATCAAACAAATGACTGCAAGTTTTAAAGTCGTGAAAGTAAAACTTTACTAATGTTCTTTGAGGACATGCGGAAATGTTCACACAAAATTTCAGCAAAATCTGAGATGGTCACAAGGAAACTTTTTCTGAAATTAGACCACCTGGTATGGAATGGCCCATCTACAAATTTCAAACAAAATATACTGTCTCATTTATAAAAATTACATATAATAGATAAATACTACAAAGTGGTTGCATTACTAACTTTTCTGATTATTAAACATTGTTTTCAGTTTAATTTTGTAGGAAACTGGACTTTGCTGTCTCATCCATTCACAAAGCTGGGTAATAAACTGAACTGAACTGTTGAATATGATAACCAAAAAGCTCAGTTCTATCCATGATGCCCTCATAAATCTCTATCACTATGTTGATATGCAGGCAGGATTGCTAGTACACTTTTCATACTTTCATTCAGTACTGTTTTATGGCATAATCTTCTGGGGCAATGCAGCTCATGCTACACCAGTATTTATCCGACTGAAGTGTGCAAAATACTATATTATGTATATCTGTCACCTAAAAATTTGGCAGGGACCCTGGGATTTCTACCCTTATGTGCCATCCCTAATGGTATTTGAGGTTTATAATGTGAGAAAATTTATGATAAACTGTACAATTCATAGCTACAATACAAAATGTAAAAATATTTTCCATGTCGATTACGCATCTTTGTCTACATTTCAGAATGATGTTTTGTTTTCTGATGCAAGTCAGATTAATTGCAGTGCTCAATACCACTTTGACAACTCATAACCAAACTGTCACTTATCAACATAACTGCATGCTACAGCACGATCAGTAAGTCAGCACATCTAAGATTTTGCATTCACATTCATTGGCATCACCAACCCACCAATAAACTGTAATGCCCCAACCTAACCTAAGCCTCAGGTTACATTATATTTCAGTTCGTCACAACCTGTGTTCCAAAAACTAATACAGATGCAAAAGAAATGTCAATGTTCTGTTCTCTTTCTGTCTGCAAACAAATGACATCATATGACAACTCATCATTACATTAAAGGATAAAGTCGACACTCGGAATCAGTACATTAATAACACCAAAAGTCTGTGTGGGGGGGGGGGGGGGGGAGGGGGGGGGAGGTTTGAGGTTTTCGGGCACTAAACAGTGTGGTCATCCAAGACGGACAGCAAACAAGGAGAACGGCTAAAAGACACAGGCCTGACGCAGTTCCAAATCCTCACATACAGAGGCAAAACAAGAGGAAAAGAAATGCACTAAAAAAGGAAAGGAAACACAAGGAAAAGAGAACAGAAATCGAAGTGAAACACGTAGGTAATCGTGACTGGCGGACCTCTTACCTAAAACCTGGGTGAGCCAGTCACCCAGCAGCACATTAAAATCCTCTCCCTAAAATCCGAGGCAACAAATTGGACAGGACACAAAACCGTAAGACCTTAACCACAGTCACTGCGTCGTCTTGCAAAATAGAGGGCAAATCCGGTGGCAAGGAAACCACCGCCCTCTGGTCAGAGAATAAAGGACAGTCAAGTAAAATGTGGCGGACAGTAATCTGGACGCCACAAGCACTGCAGATTGGGGGGGTCCTCCCGCCGGAGTAAAATACCATGCGTTAAGGGACTGTGCCCGATGCGGAGGCGAGTGAGGAGAACCTCATCCCGCCTGCATGACTGGTAGGACATATGCCATGGCCGCGTGGTGGCCTTGACCAAATGCAGCTTATTTTCACCAACTGCCAGCCACTCCTCTTCCCATTGACGCATAACACGAAAACGCAAAAGGGAGGTAACAGCATGGAGGGGGACGGCACATTCAACAACGTGAGGGAGGGAACATGCATCTTTGGCAGCCACATCCGCCAGTTCGTTTCCCCTCATACCTATGTGCCCCGGCACCCAGCAGAAAGAAACCTCCTTCCCCTGCCGTTGCAGGTGGAGTAGGGCATTATGGATGTTCTGGACGACCGTATCCGCTGGTTACAAGTGTTGCATGGTCTGAAGGGCACTCAGGGAGTCAGAACAACCAAAAGTCTGTCACAGGTTAATTAACACAAGGCTGTAATAGAAGGTCGCATAAATTAGGTGGTTACATGAATGCAGTTCTGGATGACATGGACATTACTGAATACAAAATATCCCTCATAACGAGACAAAAGGTTAAGAAATCAAGATGCTGTTGCAAAAAGTGATCAGACTATTTCAGTAGACTAGTATGCATGTCGTAATGCGCCAAGCCAACTTTCTTTGCATAATTACTTGTGAATACAGTAGCCTACTATGCCTATTTTCATTCACTGCTTTCATGTGGCATCATATTTTGGGGTAATTTATCATTACGAGAAAAAGTATTCATTGCGCAAAAAAGGGGGATCAGTACAATAGCTGGAGCCCACCCAAGATCACCTTGCAGACATTTAAGAAACTCGGGATATTCACAGTACCTTCGCAACACATATCTTCACTTATGAAATTTATTCTTAAAAACCCATTCCAATTCAAAAATAATAGCTACAACACCAGAAGGAAGGATGATCTTCACTATTCTGGGCTAAATCTTGACTTTGGCACCGAAATCTTTGGTCATTCGCCAAATAGCATTAAAAGTCTGACAGATAGCCAACCAGCATTTAAAAGCAAATTAAAGAATATTGGAATCCTTCTACTCAACAGATGAATTTTTGGATACGAAGTAGCAACTGAAAAAAAAGAAGAAGAAAATACTGTATCGTGTGAAGAAAAATTATATTAAAATGGCACATTACACATCGTTGCGAAAGTTTGTATTCATGATCTACTGGAACAACTTTTAATGTAATGTAAAAGTAGTTGGTACATGGCATACACAGACGACTTGCAGCTCATCATTTCCATGGCTTCCATAGCTCAACTCAAAAGGAACTGTGAAGAAACATTGGTCCTGAAGCAGAGCTGCTGCACAGGCAACACAATGAAACACACAAATCTTGACAGGGAATTTGTGTAGGCTATGAACTCAAATTATCTGTCTCAATAATTGGTCACTCAAAGAACAGGTCTGTCAGTATTTTGACCTCTATCTTGTGCAAAAAGAGATTCAGAATCACCTAGAAAATTGCCAGTATTGCCGTAGTTCAGAGTCAGGTATTCATCAACACAGTGAAGCAGTCCTGACTTCTATTTGGAACCACTGCCTGGGCCAGGAAAGGTTCTGCTAAAGACGTAAGAGACCTGTGAGTATAGAACAATACCAACAGAAACTCAACTTATCTTAAAAATTTATGCAAACAGAAAGCAGCGGAGCCATGTATTGGCTCTGGAAAGAAAACAGGGAAAGTGCAGACACTGTCTGAAGAGTTACTGAGCTGTGGAGATGAAATACAAAGAATTGTGGGCAAGTAACAGCAATGAATGTAGCTAAACAGGGCAGACAATAGAGGGTGTTCACTCCTATCAAACATTACAGAGCGAAGTAGGCTGAAAAAGTTTGGTTCACTTCCTCTCTAGGCATAGACCCTACCATTTATATTCATAATAAAACTCACAGAAGAGAAAATAAGTGTTGAGTACTAATATAGGTACATTGGAACATGCCATTTTCACAGGAATGCAGATTCTGATTCTTAACACAACATGTATACTGCCACAACAATAACACAGAAAGTGCTGCATTCAAGAGATCCATGTGTAGTATTACAGGAAAGTACTCTCAGACCTAACTTCAAGTATGCATAACTGCGAGACTTGCAACTCATTACTTCAATGAAAACAATGCGTAAATGCAGCAGAGAAAAAAAAAAAAAAAAGCCTGGCACTGCAAGTATACAACAAAGTCAATGGTAACAGCTTACAAAAGACAAACGGCATTACTCTCACATAAATACATGCATATGATCTAAAGTGGAATATGCTCTTTCTGAACCTTGTCAAGCAGATACGCATGGTGGATATGCAGATAAACCGAATGGTATTTCTCGTGACTTTCCCTTAAGCCCAAGGAGACTGAGACTACAGTAGCTTGGAAGAAAGCAAAGAAGGTAAGTGTTTAACATGCTGCCAATAATGAGGTCATTCAAGGCAAACCACAAGATTTGATTGGAGCAAGGTGGAGAATAAAATTTGAAGCATTCAACTCATCATTTATCGTAAGTGATTTAGAGTAACTACAGAAAACCTAAATTTCAATGGTTGGTCAGAGATTTGAACTGCCGTCCTCCTAAATGAAAGTCCATAGTGCTAACCACTGTGCCACTTTGCTTGGCATGCTTGCAAAATATTTTGTCATCTTCGCTGACAGCAAACTGCAGAAATAATGGGATTCCATGTGTAATCCAACTGATAGTTTCTGTCCCAGCTCATAATATTTTCCTGCCATGTATATCTCCATAGGTCAAATTGTTGTTTTATCACATTCCACTGAATGCCTAGTGAATATAAATTTCACACCAATAGAATACTTTCGAGGACAGAAAAGGTAGTTGCAGATATTCAGATATTCCATGGCTAGTGCCCACACTGGATTTCAGATCCCATACACAAACTCTCACTACACTAAGGGGGGGGGGGGGGGGTGTATTGTATGGACACACTACATATGCCTGAGAACCCTGCCCTATAGTCCAATCAAAATTACTTGACAGCTGACTTCTATAAGTTGCTGTTATAGCGTTGCCACATTAGCTGCCGCTTGGTCCAAAGTGATACTCACACATGGCGGGTCCCTCTGTACTTGCTGTTCATGTAAAGCAGAGCACTGTCGGAAGCGGTTGCCATTAGGTATGGTGGGAATGCGAGATGCTCTGTCCACAACTGACTTTAAGTGATCAGTGACTGAACTGCGGCAGACAATGCATTTTGTAGCTATGGATTTAAACTCATGTCCTAACCTAACCACAACCTCGTGATGTGCTATGTATATGATAAAACACCGGTCACCAACCTGCGGCAGAACTGTTGATCATGCTCACTTTGATCATGGTGATTAAAGCTGGCCTCTGTGAGCAAACTCATGATGAAAAAATTCCAGTTTCAGCACTAAAAGCAAAATGAAATGTTTCACTTTCATCAGCTACCTGAAACAATCCTCATACTGGCCACACAAGCTGACATGATACCAAGTGATGAGCAGTCTTGCCTGGCTCTCTGTTGCAGGTTTAGGAGAAACAGGCTGATTCCAAATGTAAAATGAATGATACGAAGTAAAAATAACAGCAAATAAAAAGTCAATACAATGATAAAAATGACGTGACAAAATATTAAATATGAAAAAACTGCATTTAAAATAAACAATTCAAAATAATGACAATCAGTCATTTTTATAAAGATTTAAAAATAAAAAATAGTCTCATTATTAGATTCAAACCAGTGATCTTTTGCACATCAGGACTGCACATTAACCAGTGAACTACAGCATCATTTCATCGTGTAGTGTTCTATTTATGCCTCTATAGAATCAGCACTCATGGTCTAGGGGTTGCGTCTCTGATTAGCAATCAAAATGTCCTCAGTCTCGGGTTCGAACCCTGGCACTGCTTAAATTCTGAATACAAATCATCAGCAATGACAGCTGAAGGCTTCCGGCATAAGAAGTCTCCCTTATTCTCCCAACAGCCTGGTGAAAGAGTGCGGAGGAGCGGAAAGAAGTTCAAGCACTCTCTTGCCCTAAGATGAGAAATTGTCCCTAAAGGGCAGAAGAATCAGCAACGTCAAACCGCAAGACAATGAAGAAGGCAATGAAAACCACTGCATTAAAGACACAAAACATGTATACACGAGACATGTGACTTGTAACTGAAAAGTGGCAAGATGATCTCTCCATCAGCAAAAGATTCTGGAATAGTACCCCATTCAGATCTCTGGGAGGGGACTGCCAAGAGGGAGGTGACCATGGGATAAAGATTTAATAACCAACACAACAATAATGTCTTTTTTGTGGTAGGGATGCTAGACAATCAGAAAATGGAGCTGCTAAGGCTCAATCTAGATACAGTGGGTGTCAGGGAAGTCAAATGGAAAGAAGACAAGGATTTCTGGTCAGATGGGTATAGGGTAATATTAATCTGCAGCACAAAATGGAATAACAGGAGTAGGATTTGTTATGAATGGGAAGGTACGATAGAGGTGAGGTACCATTAACAGTTCGGTGATAGGATTGTTCTCATCAGAATCGACAAAAAACCAACACCAACAACAATACTTCAGATACGCACGCAGATGTTGCAAACAGAAGATGAGGAGAGAAAGTTTATGAGGATGTTGAACAGATAATTCAGTAAATAAAGGGAGATGAATATCTAACTGTCATGGGGGATTGGAATGAAGTTGTAGGGGAAAGAGTAGAAGAGAGAGATATGGGAGAGTATGGGCTTGGTACTAGGAATGAGAGAAGATCAAGACTAATTGAGTTCTGCAATAAATTTCAGATGGTAATAGCAAACACTCTATTTAGAACCACAAGAGGAGGGGTATACTTGGAAAAGGCCAGGAGATATAGCAAGATTTCAGTTGTATCGCATCAAAGTCGGGCTGAGATTCCAAAATCAGATACTGGATTGTAATGCATACCCAGGGCAAATGCAGACACAGATCACAATTTGATAATGATGAAGAGTATGCTGAAGTTTAAGAGACTAGTCAGGAATAAACAATACGCAAAAATGTGGATACTAAGCTACTAAGGAATGAAGAGTTTTCTGAGATCTTTTCTAAAGATACTGCGATAATGAATAACTCAGGGCAGTTCAATTGAAGAGGAATGGACACCTGTAAAAAGGGTGGTCACAGAAGTTGGAGAGAAAACAAGAGGTACAAGAAAGCTGACTGCAAAGAAACTATGTGTAACAGAAGAAGTACTTCAGTTGATCAACGAAAGAAGGAAGTACAAAAAGTTCATGGAAATTCAGGAATACAGAAATACAAGTCTCTTAGGAATGAAATAAACAGAAAATGCGCAGAAGCTAAGGTGAAATGGCTACATGAAAATGTGAAGAAATCAAAAAAGAAATGATTCAGTATATGGAAAAGTCAAAACAACCATCAGTGAAATTAAAAGCAACGGTGGTAACATTAACAGGCCACTGGGAATTCTGCTGTTAAATGTTGAGGAGAGAGTGGATAGGTGGAGAGAACACATTGAGGACCTCTATGAGGAAGAGAACTTATCTGATGGCATGATAGAAGAAGAAACAGGAATCGATATAGAAGATATAGGTGATCCAGTATTAGAATCAGAATTTAGAATATCTTCAAATACTAACAAAGAGATAGAGGGGCTAGCCAGTACTTACCTCAGCTCAGTACAGCCGATAGATACACAAAAAACAGAACCGGACCGAAAATTTACGTTCCTAGCTTTCGGAATAAATGTTCCTTCATCAGGGAGGAGAGAGGAGAAAGAAAGGGAAGAAGGGAAAGTAGATTCAGTTACTCACAACCCAGGTTATGAAGCAACAGGGAAAGGAAAACAGGAAGGGTAGCAAGGATGGAGGCATGGTTGTCAGAGGGAAGCCAAAGATATTCTACTGTAAGTACTGTGCCAGCTTCAAACCAAAGAGGATGCATACAGAAGTAAAGAGGTATATAATATAAAGATAAACACAACTATGTAGGATGAAAAGATGCGTGAATGGCTAAAGAGGAAAGGGAAAGAGGAGAAGACTGAAGAGTAAATGGGAGTGAGGTTGTTTAACGTAGGTTCAGTCCAGGGGGATGGCGGGATGAAAGGATGTGTTGGAATGCAAGTTCCCATCTCCGCAGTTCAGAGGGACTGGTGTTGGGTGGGAGAAGCCAAATGGCACATACGGTGTAGCAGGTTCCTAGGTCCCTAGATTTATGCTGGAGGGCATGCTCCGCTACTGGGTATTGGACATCTCCTAGGCGGACAGTTTGTCTGTGTCCGTTCATGTGCTCAGCCAGTTTAGTTGTTGTCATACCGATGTAAAAGGCTGTGCAGTGCAGGCATGTCAGCTGATAAATGACATGTGTAGTTTCACATGTGGCCCTGCCTTGAATTGTGTATGTTTTACCAGTAGCGGGGCTGGAGTAGGTGGTTGTGGGGGGATGCATGGGGCAGGTTTTGCAGCGGGGTCGGTTACAGGGGTAGGAACCGCTTGGTAGAGAAGGTAGTCTGGGAATATTGTAGGGTTTAACAAGGATGTTACAGAGATTAGGGGGGCAACGAAAGGCAACTCTGGGTGGTGTGGGGAGAATTTTGTCAAGGGATGATCTCATTTCAGGGGTTGACTTGAGAAAGTCATATCCCTGGCAGAGTAATTTGTTGATGTATTCGAGGCCAGGATAATATTGGGTGACAAGGGGGATGCTAATGTGTGGTCTGGGGGTAGGAACATTGTTGTTGGATGGGGAGGAGTGTATTGCTCGGGAGATCTGTTTGTGGACAAGGTCTGCAGGATAGTTGCGGGAGAGGAAAGCACTGGTCAGGATATTGGTGTAATTGTTGAGGGATTCGTCACTGGAGCAGATACGTTTGCCACAAATACCTAGGCTGTAGGGAAGGGAGCGTTTGATGTGGAATGGATGGCAGCTATCAAACTGAAGGTACTGTTGTTTGTTTGTGGATTTGATATGGACAGAAGTGTGGATGTGAGCTTCAACAAGATGAAGGTCAACATCCAGGAAGGTGGCTTGGGTTTTGGAGAAGGACCAGGTGAAATTCAGATTCGAAAAGGAGTTGAGGTTATGGAGGAAATTAAGGACTGTTTCTTCACCATGAGTCCAGACCACAAAGACGTCATCTATAAACCTATACCAGGCCAGGGGAAGCAGCTGTTGGGTCTTCAGGAAAGCCTCCTCCATGTGGCTCATGAAGAGGTTGGCATAGGACGGAGCCATCCTGGTTCCCATGGCCGTTCCCCTGATTTGTTTGTAGATCTGGCCTTCAAAAGTGAAGTAATTATGTGTGAGGATGAAGTTGGTAAGTGTGATAAGAAACGAGGTTTTAGGAAGATCTTCGGGTGGGCGTTGGGAGAGGTACTGCTCAAGGGCAGAGAGACCATGGGTATGTGGGATGTTTGTGTAAAGGGATGTAGCATCTATGGTGACAAGAGAGGTTTCAGGTGGGAGAGGAGTGGGAATGGATTTGAGGCGTTCTAGGAAGTGGTTTGTGTCTTTGATGTAGGATGGGAATCTGCGGGTGATAGGTTGGAGGTGTTGGTCTACCAGAGCTGAGATACGTTCTGTTGGGGCTTTGAAGCCTGCTACAATGGGACGGCCAGGATGGTTCTCTTTGTGGATTTTGGGTAATAGGTAGAAGGTAGGGGTACGTGGCTCAGGTGGAGTGAGTAAGTCTATGGAAGCCGTTGTGAGGTCTTGTGAGGGACCTTGGATTTTTAGGATTTTCTGCAGCTCAGTCTGGATGGAGGGAATGGGATCCTGGGTACGGGCGATCTTTTTTGCAGCATGCGTGATCTTTTTTTTCGCCACTCACTATCTCTGTTTTTGAGCAACGTGTGTTCTTTTCCCCTGATCTGGACATACTTGCTTGGTCTGGTCAACTTTTTCCGTATTTTTGTTATTTAGTGGTCTTCCTTTGGTATTGAACATTACCAACACAATTACTTTCTTACTCGTCCTTCCCTCCGTGTTTTATTCCTTCTTATGATTACTATTTTAACTTTAGTTATTTAATTTCCCTACCCACCAGTTACCCACTATGTATCCTAATCCTATACCACATTATTTACATTCATTCCGGAAACATGCATTCACTGTAGCCAAACTGCAATCCCACATACTTTTCCTCCGGTCCTGCTTTAACCTTTGGCTTCCCTCTGACAACCATGCCTCCATCCTTGCTACCCTCCCTGTTTTCCTTTCCCTGTTGCTTCATAACCTGGTTTGTGAGTCACTGAATCCACTTTCCCTTCTTCCCTTTCTTTCCCCTCTCTCCTCCCTTATGAAGGAACATTTATTCTGAAAACTAGGAACGTAAATTTTCGGTTCGGTTCTGTTTTTTGTGTATCTATCGGCTGTACTGAGCTGGGGTAAGTACTGGCCAGCCCCTCTATCTCTTTGTTAGTATTTGTTTCACATCTGTATATGAGATTTTCCATTAATCATTTAGAATATCTTCGAAAGACTTAAAATCAAATAAGGCAGAAGGTATTGATAACATCCCATCAGAATTTAAAAAATCATTGGGGGAAGTGACAACAAAACGATTATATCACATTGGTGTGTAGAATGTATGCGTCTGGTGACATACCATCTGACTTTCGGAAAAACATCATCCACACAATTCCAATAAGGCCAGAGCTGACAAGTGCGAGAATTATCGCACAATCAACTTAACAGTCATGCAACCAAGTTGCTGACCACAATAATATACAGACGAATGAAAAAGAAAATTGAGGATGTGCTAGATAAAGATCAGTTTGGCTTTAGGAAAGGAAAAGGCACAAGAGAGGTAATTCTGATGTTGCTGTTAATAATGAAAACAAGACTAAAGGAAAAAACAAGACACGTTCACAGGATTTGTCAACCTGGAAAAAGTGTTCGATAATGCAAAATGGTGCAAGACGTTCAGAATCCTGAGAAAAATAGGGATGATCTATAGAGGAAGGTGGATAATATACAATATCGACAAGAACCACGACCACGAGGGAAAAGTAAAAGTGGAGGAACAAGAACGAAGTGCACAGATTGAAAAAGGGTGTAAGACAGGGATGTTGTCTTTTGCCACTGCTGTTCAGTCTATACATCAAAGAAGCAATAACAAAAATAAACAAAGGGTTCAAGAGTGGAATTAAAATTAAAAGTGAAACAGTACCAATGATAAGATTTGCTGATGATCCTCAGAGAAAGTGAAGAAGAATTACAAGATGTGTTGAATGGAATGAACAGTCTAATGAGTACAGAATATGGACTGAGACTAAATCAAAGAAAGACGAAAGAAATAAGGGTAGCAGAAGAGATAACAGCGAGAAACTGAACATCCTAAACTGTGATCATAAAGTAGATGAATTAAGGAATTCTGCTACCTAGGTGGCAAAATAGGGCATGATGTCGGAGCAAGGAGGAAATAAGAAGCAGACTAGCAATGGCAAAAAGGGCATTCTGGCCAAAGAGAAATCTGTTACTATCAAGCATAGATCTTAATTTGAAGAAGAAATTTATGAGGAAGTATGTTTGGAGCACAGTATTGTATGGCAATAGACATGGACTGTGGCAAAACCGGAACAGAAGAGAATCAAAGCATTTGAGATATGGTGCTGCAGAAGAACGTTGAAGATTAGGTGGACTTATAAGGTAAGGAGTGAGGAGGTTCTCTGCAGAATCAGCAAAGAAAGGAATATATGGAAAACACTGACAAGAAGAAGGATCAGGATGATAGGACATCTGCTAAGACATCAAGAAATAGCTTCCAGGGCAGTAGAGGGAGCTGTAGAGGATAAAAACTGAAGAGGAAGACAGAGGTTGGGATATATTCCACAAATAATTGAGGACGTAGGCTGACTCTGAGATGGAAAGGTTGGCACAGGAGAAGAGTTCGTGGCAGGCTGCCTTAAGCCAGTCAGATGACTGCTGACTTAAAAAAAAAGGATCAGTTGCAGCTATGATATGGTCTTCAAAAAGTTCAGTATCATGCAATGTTGTATGAAGCTTAACTATTGTAGGCTGATCTTTGTGATAATGATCAGGGCAGGTTTGAGAACATTTTTTCCACACAAGTGCCTTATCATTTGCCGCCCCTCTCCTTCCCCCTTTTCCCCCATATAATTTCATCAGTTGTGATATGCACTGTACACAGGTCTTGCAGTTGGACAAAACTGGTGCCCCTCTCAGCTTGGTGCCCCAAGCAGCTGCTACTAACTGTGGTTTCACATATAGAAATCTTGGAAGTTGTGGCGCCTTTGGCGAACCTCTCAGCTCGGTGCTCCAAGCAACATCTTTTGTCGCTTGGGCCTTATACCAGCACTGATAAAGATGATAACTGAATAGGTGAACGTCTTGTGTGAAAGGATCCAGTAGTGTTTGTCTAGAGCTGTGTATGAAAAGTGTGCATTTTGTTACCATTGTTTTAAGTACATTTTTTTGTGTGGTTATCATGTCTGATGAAATGCAAAATAACAGGGCCAGACCCAGGGTCCAAACATATCAAGAAAGAAAACCAGACCAGGAATTGGCAACAGCAAACAGTTCGGATGTGACGTTGGGCTGTCTGATTGGAGGAAGATAGCCTCAACAAATGAAAAATGAAAAGTCAACCATCAAGTAATTTTAATGAGACTATAGGTAACATGCTCTTCTTCTTCTTTTCTTTTTTTTCCCAACTGTTAGCATCTCATCAGTAAATCACATGTTCTCCAGATCTGAGAATAAAATGGAACTGTGGCTACAGTGACTGCACACCATATCCACAAAATTAATTTCCTGACTGGGCCATATACAAAAATAAAATAAGTACTGGCATACAGACACATTCAACACCTTTCTTCAGACATAGGGCCTACCACTGTATTTACGTGTCAGAGTTGCATACACGAATTACTGGATTCTTTCAGGATATGCATACTCTGGTAATACCCACTTCCCTTGCATCTATACTATTAATACTGAAATAACAAGCAACACAAATATAATTAATGCGTGTAACTCAAAATACCATATAGCTTGACTGTTCCATCCTCAGTCTTTCAACTCCTGGTCCATAAAGCTCATGAAGTAAACAATTAATGATTGTTCTCTTTCCAGAACCAGAGGGGCCATGAATAAGTAAATGTGGAAAATCTCCTGCCAGCACCTGCAAAAATTACAAATCAACTTTTAATTTATAGATTTCTATCCAAACACAAATTCATCAAAATTATTTTTTAAAACAGGTAATTACAAAGGCTTGACAATCTTGCTATAAGCATAAATACCAATGGAATCATTCCTGGTTACGAACACAACATTTGTACAATTGAAAGTGAAGTATTAAAGTGAAAATAAATCCCAAAAGTTACAATTTTTTGATATAGATAGACCTTAATAGGAGCAACGTACATCTAAGATTTAATAAATCAAGCTGTGTTCATTTATTACTAAAAAAATAAAAAGTTAATGCTACACAGGTAACTCAGGAAAGTGAAGCTAATGCACATATATTGGAGTGTCTTTTAATATCTGTTGATTCTTCAGTATAAACAAACTTGTATTACTTACATAAAGTACAAGGGCAAGTATTTATGAAAATGTATCTGACATTAAATAAATTTACACTAACTAATATAAAATAAGGTATGTTCGGTTGTGTAGTGACAAATTTATGAATAAATGAAGAGCACTCCAAAAACTAATTTAGTTTAGAAGATTTAATTACATTTCAGCAAAAGCTAACCTTTTCTGGGAATGTAAAGGATGCACTACTTGGGAAATGTCACCTTTACTAGTAACATCTTTTTCCGAGCATACAAATTTATTCCCTACCCTCTTAATGAATTTAACTTTTTCGCATTCTTTACTAAAATATTGTTCAACAAATGTGTGCAAATGTCCTCATTCAGATTCTAGTTGAACACAACCTACTGACGAAAAGACAGTGAAAGGTTTCCATCATTGCAACTATTAATGAAGGAGTTTATGGGTGTTTCTTCTTGATCACTCTGATCTGTAATAGGTTTGAAATGGAAGTGTGAGCCAGCTTCTACAGGCAACAGGGATATTTTAAATGCATATTTCCCAATAGTGCTGACACTATGAACCTGATGAGTGTTTGAGGCATAATCCGTATCATTTCAGGCAGGGGGTTACCTTCATAGTCTCAGATGTTATTGAATTTAGCGTATGTTAAAATTCAGGAGTAAGTAAGAAACACATATTTTTTGTTTTCTCCAAAAAAAATCCTGCCTCCAGGTACAGGCCTCCAAAGATGACACTGCAAATACAATTTTGAAGATGCGAACTTTGGAAATTTTTTTTTATGCTGTATCTCTGTAACAGTTCTAGATATTTTGTTACAATTTTTTTTATTTGAAAGATAATTGCTTAATGATTACAATGGTACCCTCCATTTGGATATATCTGTCAATGTTCTTTTACTGTCACCTTTTGAATTTTTTTATAATTTACAGAAAAAAAATTTTCTTTTTTTCAAAAATGCCTATCCAGAAAAGTCAGATTATTATTCTGTCGATTAATGCCATGTAGTACTACAATCTCTGTAAAGGAGAGCTTCCACTTTTAAGTTGGACAGACTTTATTTTAAAAAATCATTCTTTTTAACTTTCAAGGGTAATGGATGTATTCACTGAAGTTGTTTCTTACTAATTTCTTTGTTACAATGATAATTTCTATTGTATTTGTAGCAGTTATTTCTTTTCACTTTCATTGTTGCAGATACTTCTTACACTTCGTTGTAGTTTCTTGTCAGTTTCTTTGTCATGATTGTTCATTGCAGGTTTATGTTTTGTTGTTGTCCAATGCTAATTTGTTTACTGAAGAGGCTTCTAAGAAATCTGAGACCATCCAGTGAGTTCTGTGTTTTCATGAGGAGTTTGCCAGTAGCAGTATGTTTTGTGAAAAAGACTGTTTGAAATGTCTTCTGACTGGGGCCACAGGAGAGTGAAGTGTGCTGACTATTCGCATAAAAAACACTAAATGTTTTGACAGTACAACAGCAATGACAGTATCTCAACAAGGGGAAGCCTCCCATAGTGCAGATGATGCAGATTTTGCATCAATAGAGTCAACTACAGAGGTAGGTGCTAGTCCTGTTAAGAAACAGTGGTCAGTGAAGTTGGGTCATAAGCTCTATGCATCAAGAAAGCACAAATAAATTAATAAACCTATGAATGAATATGAGCCGTAGTAAAGTTAGCTTTGTAAAGCGCGCCGCAGCGCGTAGTGTGAAGCAGTTGCCCTGCGTTTCCTGGCGGTGGCACCTTTGTCGCAATTGAAGGCTTCGGTGTCTCCCTCTATCGGGAAAGGGGAAAAGTGGGCTGTCCGTGTGGGTTTAAGAAGTGGCTGCACGGGCTCTTGTAAAGAGTTGGCAGTCGGGGCATCAAGAAGCATCTTCTCTGCTGGTGCTAGAGGGACAGCACGCAGACCGCGGTATCAGCGTAAGCAACGCGAGCAGTGGCTCCACGGTATGGGGCGTTAACTGCTCATCGCAAAAGGAATCTTTCTGAGCGTGGGTCCGCAAGGGGCCTAATCTGCAGTTCGGCCGTATGCTGTCAACCAGCGAGGAGGTTCTGAAAATCGGCGCGCATTCCTCCGTCCGTTGAAACAGTTGGCAGCGGGCGGCTCAGCAGAGGATTTGGAGATGCTTCGTTGGTTCAGTCCTGGGAATCGTAACGCACCAGAAGTTGAGTATTGATTGTTAACAGATTTATGAAGTTTAATTGAATTCAATTTACTTATTCTTGTTAATTATAGCAGCCGTATTTTTTGGGGGGTTTCCCACCATTCATTCTCGTCTGCCCACCTGCAGGAAGGTGGTAATATTAGAAAGGGTGGTCCATTTTTTAGGATAAAAGAGGGGGGGGGGGTCAGAGTAAATCTGTGCTTCAGATTGCTGCTTTCCCCTCCCAGCTTACCTACAGGTTTATTCGACTGTTAGCCTCTGCCATGTCTGTGAAAGTCTAAGACACCAATGGCTGTATCTTCAAAAATGCAAGGCACTAAGACCTGATCCATTCTCTTGCCTGCCATAACTAATATTACTAGACTCATGTGTAAAAGGTACTCTAAGAAAGAATAAAATATTCCTTTTGCCTCGTGGTAAGAACTAGTCAATTGCATAACGAATTCCTGCTCATCTGGAAGCTGTAACTTACGTAAATTTGTGTTTATGAATATTTGGCTATAATCTAGCAAGGTTAATGTACGTCGTAGTGAATTCTTTTATATTGTTTCTACTCAGCAAAAACTGTTGTGTATTTTTCCAATTCAATACCTTCTAAGGCTTTTACTCAACGTGCTTATGTGTTTTATACAGGTAGTTGGTTATTAGTGTGTTTTCTTGCCATGCAAAAGTTTGCCATTTCATTATGGGTGGAAATTGTTGCCTTGAAAGGAGAATGTTGTAAAAGTTCGCAAGTCCTACCTGGCGAGCGTGTGTGTTTGCCGTAAGTCAACTGTCAGAAATTGGTAAAATTTGTTTTTTTTATATATTTTGGAAATGTTCATGTTATTAACTGTGAACGTCCCCCCGCATGCATGACTCATGCATTTTGGTTTTTCTATTTTGAAAACTTTTGTAAACAGGATTGTCTTTATACATTGCAGACAAGTTTGACTCTGCGCCATTTAATGAATGGAGTGAAATTCACCTGTAATATAGCTGAGCTTGAAATATTATACAGCATCATGTTGTATACGTTAAATTGCTTGCCTGTGCTTGCCTTTTACTGGCGTGAATTTTTTTATAATAATTTAATAGTCCTTTTGCTATTGTAAATTGCGACTTATTTGTTAAATGATTGTTGGTCTTTTTTTTTAATATCGTAAAGTCTTGCACCAAATTTGAATAATGAGTGTTATTGAAAATTGTGTGTAATTTCACCAGATGTTCCTTGGCACCTACTTCCACTTTACATTTTGTGTATCGATTGAGATTAATAACCTTTGGTGAACCAGTAGTAAATTTACAGTTCAGAATACACTACAGCAAAACTGACCACACACTTCAAAGTAGAAATTCCACCTTCAGAAGCAAATTAACCAAAGAACTCTTGCACCTCGTGCCAGGAATTTTCCACAAATATCAGTTGAAAAGGTGCAAGTTTTAACTATTATTCCACAGACATTTTCAAAGAAAACAATTTTGAACCACGTTCCATTAGTATCAAAGTAAATGGTAGACAAATCAACAAATGTGAGGTCTGTAAAAGGAGTCTTTGGAAGACCAGATCCCTATTATGGTCACCCTGTAGAAGCAGCTCAAGTTCAAATAGTGCAGTCATTTTATCTGGAAGATAAATGGGACTGTTCTCACCAAAGTGCCAACAAAACGGACACTATAATTGTAACAGCTGAAGGTCAAAAAGTTGTGAAAGCGAAGAGGTACACAACTCGCAGTATTAAAGAAATTTTAATAATTTATGAGAGCAACTATACAACTTCACATATTGGAAGATCAAAATTTTACACACTACAACCTAAGTGGGTAGTTCCACACCCACCTAGAGATGTCTTTCTATGTGTGTACTGCGCGAATTTTAAACTTTGTGTGGTAACTTTGGAGAACTTACTGGAGCACGTGACATATGACACCTTGGTTGGGAGTGTGAAGTCATTAGTAGTATGAGATGAAAAGTGAGAGACTAGTTTTTTTTTTTTTCAAGAATGTGGTGACTTCCCTGTAAAGGGAGGACTGTTTTTACAGACACATGGCCTGGAAGATGTAGCAGATGACTGCAGAAATTACATATGTGACATGGGAGGAAAATAAACTAATTTAAAAAACTGTTGCCTTTTAGAGTTTCATTGATGAGTTTGGTAAATGGTCCGTGAAAGCATCTGAAGAAATTGCAACAATAGCACATTGCAGAAGCGAAAGGGTGTGGACTCAGCACATGCACCGAGCGAGGTGGCGTAGTGGTTAAACACTGGACTCGCATTCGGGAGGACGACGGTTCAATCCCGCGTCCGGCCATCTTGATTTAGGTTTTCCGTGCTTTCCCTAAATCGCTCCAGGCAAATGCCGGGATGGTTCCTTTGAAAGGGCACGGCCGACTTCCTTCCTAGTCCTTCCCTATTCCGATGAGACCGATGACCTCGCTGTCTGGTCTCCTTCCCAAACAACCCCTCAGCACATGCTTTGCTAGCAATGTGCAAAATTCTTCAACTGCAAACAGGGGCAGCGATCATCATCATTATTTCTGATGGCGTTCCTACTCATTTTAAAAACTGTCACCAGCTGTTTGAATTGAGTAAGTCACTTGTGCCAATTGACTGGGTACACAGTGCTGGTGGTCATGGGAGGTGGCACTGATGGTGTACGAGGCCTGCTGAAGCACCATGCTACAAAACAATATCTTTCCACACCAAATACAGCTGTGATTCAGAATGCTGAGGATTTTATGAGAGCCGTGAAATCTTACACATCCACAGCCCTCATCTTTTGTCCAAAGAGGAAATCACGTAAGTCCATGAAATGAAAAAAGAAGAATGGTCCACAAACTACTCCTGAGAAAGGAATTTAGAGGACGCATTTTTGGACTCAAAGTGATGGACGAATTCACGTTGCATACACTATAAATAGCAAGAAAGAAGAAATTTTATTCGTTCGGCCAACACCTCAGAAACAGCAGGATAATATTCAGATTCACAACCTGAGAAGGGGGATGTTTGTGGCGTGTGTGTGTGACTGTGACTGGTGGATTGCAGAGATTATTAACACCAGTTATGAGTTAAACAAAATTGTAGTGAACTTCATGCTACCACATGGATCAGCTGCTGGATATAGGTTTCTAGCTGAAGAACAGCAACAATGCCATCAGTGCTCACTTCCTGTTCACAATGTTTTGAAGATTGTAAGTGCTCCAGTTTCTATTGGTTCAACAATAAGGCATCACTCTACATCAAAGGAAGATACTGAAGCAGTGGAACACATTTTTAGTTCACTGACTGGCTAATTTCAGTACAAAACAGAGTGCAAAGAATTTTTATAAATTGAAACCTTTCACATACATGTTGGAACCATTTAAACTGCTTGAAAAATGAGTCTCTTGCTCATCTTTCAAAACTAAAATTATGTTAAATAAGGCTAGGTTTTGATTTTTATGAGCCTGTCAACTGAAAATGTGGTAATAAAACAGGTTTTATGCATGGAAAAATTTCAATTGTTTATAAAACATGTCCAACGTAAAAGTGGAACCCTCCCTTTCAGGGAATGTAGAACTATATGGTACTAAACAGAAAAAAAACTTCAAAATTTTATCAGAATGTTATAGTAAATGAACTTTGACAGATAAGTCCATATGGAGGATTTCTTTGTAATCATAAAGCAATTATCTTAAAAAAAAAATCTAGAACTTAACAGATTTTCAATTTTTTTTCCAAAATTCACATACAAATGGTACGTGTTTTGTCATCTTTGGAGGGCAATATTTCAAAGCAGAATTTTATTTGGAGAAAACAAAAAAAATACATGTTCTCTACTCAGTCCTTCATTTTAACATGTGCTAAATTCAGTACCAACAGAGACTATGAAGGTAAGATTTTTTCCTACCGTGTCTGAACTGATATGGACTACGCCTTAAAATAGATCAGATATCACACCAATGCTGCTGTAACTTGTCAGCAAGGGTGTTTACCTCCTAAGCTACAACTTCTGTTGTATGAATTTCACCAGTTATAGATTTTGCTCAGCATACAAATTATGTGTAATCAGTAATGAGAATCTGTCTATCTTTCAGACACTGCTACACTTGATACTTCACAGCATTCCACCAATACCATCAGCATCTACTTTTCCATTGAATGTACAAAGGAACTACCAATTTAATACAAGATTACAGTCTTCTTTTCTGGATGTTATATTAGCTAATGAATACCACTGTCTGAAATGTTGGCTAGTGCCATCAGAGAACATTCCCACCATTTTAAGAATAGAAAATTTACCTTTTAGGAGATGGGTATTTTCTGATTAAAAGAACACAGCCTACAGCTAGCTTATCATGCTGCAGATAATCAGATGCAATAGCATATGAAACTGGATCAGTAGTTGTGTAAGTCACTGCTGCATTAACGGTGATTTACTTACTCCAGTGTGTGCTCTGCACCTCATCCTAATGAGCAAAACACTATCTCAAACAGTCTCAGCTTTTGTCATTTCAAAGTAGGTATTTTGCCTATTTTTTATAACACAGGGTATAAGAAAATTCGGTAATTTGCTCTCTGAAACGTTGAAAACATCATCTAGAGAACCTTCCTATACCACTTTAGCTGCTCTTCCTATTATTCATGCTTCTTTAAATTTTCACACTTATGGAAATATGACCAATATCCTTTTAAAAATGTTTTAGAATTCTTGTTTCATGAGAGAAAAATCAAGTGTTTCATACATAACAGCGTTTCCAGCCACTGTGATGTGTTGTAACAATTTTTTAAACGAAATTCTATCTACCATAGACTAAATACAAAAGCATAATAATTTTTATTTCATTACATATAAAATACTACATTCTGAGCAAACTTTTCAGTTTAATTTATTTTGGTTGTGAGTCTAGTAAATCAATTATTTAAACTATTTTCTTATTTTTTAAAAAACGGAAATATGATTGAAAATTGTTTGGATGTGTCTAAATGATACACTGAAAACAATGAAATAACAAAGAAATACATCTTGTAGCAAAATTTATGAATTTTTCTCCACTTTATTTGAATAAGTCTTCATCAGGCCTCTTTCAGTGAAAATATAAAATGTATATAAGTATGGTGTGAGTTTTCGTACAATTTCAGAAACTATACATTTTCACTTCTGACTTGATACATAGGAACACAACATCTACTGAATTTCAAAATTTTCCATTTTGGTTTCACCTTTCATGGAATTATCCCAATGTATGGAACAGCAGTTGTGCTACACTTTACTGACAGAGCATAAGCACTGCTTCACAAAGCAGAAACATATATTTCAACATAATATCACTTTGTCAAACTTTATGCATAAGCAAGGTGTTGTCTACTCCGAAATATTTTTTTTTTCTATTGGCCACCTGTGAATAGAGATATGCAAAATTTGTCAAGGTACAGACAGATCAGTCGTGCTGTACAGTTCAATGTCAAAAAGTTGGCAGTTACACTCTTGGCTTGTGTTAAACATTTTTTGAGGGTCTAAAATACAGTTTTTCAATGTAGGCCTACACACGTAGGAGCCTCGTATGGAATTCAGATGTAAGTTTCCTAACACTGAAACGCACAGTTAAAAGTTACTGACGTTATGCTAAATGAAAAACACACTTGCTGAAAACTCGCAAACCTTGTGTACTTACAAGATTTTTCAGTTTCTTCATTAAATCTTTATGATATCGCAGATCAGCTATGTCCCGAGGACGATACTTATCAACGAGAAGACCGTAGTTCGTCATATCTAGTTTGTTTTGTTATAACACAAACACAAGGAAAAGTTTAATCCAAGTTTTCCTAATCTTTTTTTGTTTGCTTTTCACTTAGTAACCTGTCAAGTGTCAACATTACCAAAAGTTTCGCGCCATATTCATAAATTGCCAAAGATTATTAGCGTGCGAAGCTCTTACTACAAGTGTAGTGATATCTGCCAGATACAATCGATGAAGACCATTGTTAAATATCATTCACCGTCGCCTTGGGGATAGGTTACCTGGACTCCGGCTTTAGCCGGACATGTCCGCTATTTACGGGCAAGTCCGCCAAATACCAAATATAGATTGTTCTGGCCTGTTTGGCTTTTGTTAGGCTGTTTGGCGATGAATTAAGGCCACTCCCACGCTAATGACGTAAACGCTGAGAATAAGTATAAGGAGCAATAAAGAGGTATAAGATACCATAAGGATATATGGATGTACCAATTAATGCTATTCCTTTGTCTGTGTCATATTTTTCTTCATAGGCCGAACGAGCCTAACGCTTACAATGTCACAATCACAGTACGCGTAGAGCGACCGAAACAAAGAATCAATACCGATCAACCGAGGTCAACACGCTTCCCCCTGCTACGCTGACACGCTCCTCCTACTCGGTGACATTACTAATGAAATGACCAAAATTACCGAAAATATTGCTTGATGAATAGCTTCTAGATTGCTTTAACACAAGATTATCTCAAGAAGAAAACTAAGCAGTTTAGAGGACTGAGCACTTACTTGGTATCGTAACTCCCAAATTATGAGGCTGTTTACTGATATTTTCAGTTTAAGTTCGTTTAAGGTTGATCTCGCAAAAAGCTGACTGTAATTGATTATTATTAAACGATTGAAAGTATCTGACATATTCTATTTCTATTTTAAATATGTAGGGCAACTTTTAGGGTAAAATGTCTCGCTAAAGATAAGGCGGAGTTCGGTTTTTGTATTTTTGAACCTGACAACTCTACTTGGACACGACCTCAATGAGGTACAGTATCGTTTTAGAAAATGTAGGTCGACTAGTACAGCCATAGTTGCCTTTGTAGCTGATATTATATAGGCGTTTGAAGAGCAAAGAGATGTCTGCGGTGTTTCCATTGACTTTTCGAAGGCATGTGACTGCGTATGTCACGACAGACTACCGCACATATTAAATTGATATGTTATCAGATACAGGGCATCTGACATGATAAAATCATACATGGAAAACAGAGATAAGTGTATAGAAATAGTCTTATAACATTTAGTATACCTCATGAATCAATTCTAGGACCTCTTATATTCATACTGTATGTAAACTTTATGATAATAGCAGTAGATGACTACATAGTAACGTTTGTGGATGACAGTGCACTCAGTGTAAAAGATGACTCAGTAGACGAACTGCAATCAATTGCCTCTATAAATTGGGGGAAGGTTAATAATTACCCCACAGAAAACAATACAGCTAAATCTCTCCTGTCAACAGTTAACAGAAATACAGATCAGCTATGCTTATGACTTGCAACAGACTGCTGCTCAATGCAAAAAAAACAGTAAACCTAACATCCTCACAATTCAGAAGAGAACTCCCCAGGCTATGTCGTCGAAATATACTTGAAACTTCGAAACCATGAATGAACTGCGGTCAGAAATTTAAACTGATCCCAGCTCCTCCAACAAATGAGAAGGTTGCAGATAAAAGACAACTGTGATCAAATACCTAACTTGGGTTGTCAGCTTCAAAGATTTGATTTTGCTGCAGTTACTGTAGAAAACAATAATAAATCGACTTCCTGGAGGTACAACCATGGAGGTAAGAATAGATCTCCATGCGTACAACAGTGTGTGTCGTTTAGAATCGATTACATGTTAACTGATCAGCACAGGTGACACATCGATACTTCATGCAAAATTGGGTACACTACAGTGACTCCGCATGACCCTTATATAGGTTTTACTGCAATGACATAATTGCTAAAAGCGAAAATGTAAAGAACTGCAACGATTTTTGACAGGTAACAGTTCATTAAATAACACTGAAGCAATCGTGAAATAAAATTACATTACTTAATATATGAAATTCCTTATAAACCAGTCTCATTCAGAATGAAAATAGCCATATATATAATTATAACGAGACGTGTTACATTTTATTGGGTTATTCGTAAAATACACTACATTCATTCTTCCTAGCATGTTTCCTAGCTTTTAAAAAAGTGTACTTCATTTGAATGAAACAATCTTTTCAAAGTCGAGTCTGGCAGATAGGATATGTTTTGCAATTTTATAGTTACACTCGTATTTTAATTGAACTCTGTTCTTTGTTTTTTTAATTACATTAGTTTTAAACCATATATCATCAATACTGATCATTACTGGATTCTTTCTGATGTAATTACCTTCAAATTACTTCTGTTTTAGAAGTAGTGGTAACAAGTGATGGCAGCAAAAGTATAACAATTTTAAGGGAATAGTATGGTTTTAAACGTTCCTACCAATTACAGTGCATACACAAGGCATAAGGAAAACATTGTACAGTTCCCAAAGTACAGTATTACTAATATTGTTCATATTTGGCTACGTTTAGGATTGTTCTTGACATGCTATTAGATTTTCAGTTAATTATTGTGAATGGGAAGCCGTTGGCAACAATTATTTTAAAGAAGTGGTAAGGTCCTAAGTGTTACATTTCAGACTGCCCCATCAAGTCAAGGTTTGAACAGATAAAGGTTGGACGATACATTTGAAGCTTATTCAAGTAACAGCAGGCAGGTACAGTTTTACATTTCTTTATATAATTTACCAGTGATGAACACAATACGAATTTTTCATAATCAGAACATTATTGGCACGAACATTTCTGTGAAATTTTACTGTTTGAACAAAAAAATTGTTTGTATTCTTGTAAACTTGACACTAAATTGCCAAACACGTGGGTATATATATCATTAAGCATTATATGAGTTGTATTATTCTTTAAGACAAAGTACGTATTTAAATATGATAACCAGTGTTGTTTTGTGTATTTAAGTTCACAGGTAACAATGCAATATGTTTGTAAGTAACAAGTAATAATCTTTACAAATATCACATACACAGTTCTAAACAGATACCACTGTATCAAAGACATTTCAATGTGGTAATGAGTACAAATGTTGGAGATCAAATTACTTATAGAAATGTAGTTTACATATTATAAGACAAGTAATTATTATTTAGATATAGATGTCACAGGCAGTTCAGTTTCTGCCACTAAAGAATATGTTTTTTTCTTCAATCTTTGATGACTGAGGAGAGCGAAATCAAGATTCTAAGTTCGACTTTAGTCACTGATCATTTGTAACATATTTCAGTACTCAAGTGTTTTACACAGTTTTTATGTTTTTTATTTGCTCATTAGGCAGGTATAGTGATCCTACTTGACAATCCCAATTAAAACTAAACTTCGAAAAAGTTTACCCTTATATTACAATAATCAAGTCCCTTGCTAATAAAGTGTCTAAATCATTTGTTTAGACATTTATGAAGTACACTTCTCATTTACAAGATATGACCCATAATCAAAACATAAACAAACACACACAAACTTGTGTTGTGTTGTTTGTGTGTGTGTGTGTGTGTGTGTGTGTGTGTGTGTGTGTGTGTGCAATTTCAATTCCAGTTATTAAACTATGTTCATACTTTAACAGGTAAGTTTTCTCGTTGAATCCTAATATTTCCTCCTTCAAAATGCTGCTGTTGCATAGTCAAAATTCATTATTTTAAATTGGAGAAAATCTTTCCTATCATAGGCAAAACTCAAACCTCTAGTTACCTGTGGCATTATGATCATTATTTTTGATCAGAAATAGCTCAAGTCAAATGAAACTTTACTTCTTTCAGTAGGAACCTTCCATCATAGTCACTATCTCAATCAGCACCGACACAATACACTTAAAGCCTTTTCCTTTTCCACTTAATATTTCTATACTCTCTCGGTGCAGTGAGAAATGCATAACTGCAATAACATGGTTTAGTCTAGTTTGCATTATGCAAGAAAAATCATCAAAATTAGACTTCAGAGTTTATCTGCAGCTCAGACATGAACTATTAACATTAAGGGAATCCAATTTCCACAAGTAAATGTAAAGTTTTTAAGGCATGTGTGCAAATTATGTTGCAGTTCCTCTATTTAAAACTTTCATTCATCACTCACAATTGTGTAAAGTTGCCACATACAAGTCTCTTCCCAGATATCATAACAAATTTTTCAGTGCTACATGGAAAGTTATTTCTTATTAAATTCTATATGTCTATATAGCAAATCATGAATGTGTGTGTTCATATGTGTAATAGTTCTTCATTCTCTCGCAACAGTAAAAACATCTCAAGTTATAATAATAGTAATAATAATAATCTTCATAGTGTTATCAAACATATGTATGCAAGGTTTCACCTATCACATCACATAAATATTATTAGAAAATTACTTCTTTTGTAAAGCAATTATGTCTTCAGAGTTACGAAGTCCATAGTAACTGTAAGTAAAATCTCATCACTTTAACATATCGTTGCTCTTAACTTCAGTATTAGTAAATCTTTGTAGCTGACCATACTAACAAAATAAGTACATCATCACATTTTATATTTCATCTATTGTCCTCAGGGAAGTGTAATGGGACCGCTGTTGTTCTCTATAAACATAAATGATTTGGCAGACAGGGTGGGCAGCAATCTGAAATTGTTTGCTGATGATGTCATGGTGTACGGTAAGATGACAAAGTTTAGTGACTTTAGGGTGATACAAGATGATATTAAAAAATTGGGCATTAAGTTGCAATGTGATATGAGGTGGAATGAGCATGTGAGAACTGTGTTAGAGAAGGCAAGTGGTTGGCTTTGGTTTATTGAGAAAATTCTACAGAAGAGTGGGTCACCCATAAAAGAAACCACATGAAGGACGCTAGTTCGATCTATTCTTGAGTGTTGCTCGAGTGTTTGAGACCTGTACCAGGTCGGATTGAAGGAAGACATCAAAGTAATTCAGAGCCGGCCAGCTACATTTGTTAGCAGTAGGTTCAAACCAACATGTAGGTGTTACAGAGATGCTTCACGAACTCAGATGGGTGACCCTGTAGGGAAGCATCATTCCTTTTCGAGAAACACTACTGGGAAAATCTGGAGAACCGACATTTGAAGCCGTCTGCTGAAAGATTCTACTGCAACCAACATACCTTGCACATAAGGACCATGAAGATAAGCTATGAGAAATTAGGGCTCACACGGAGGCATACAAGCAGTCATTTTTCCCTCACGATGTTTGCGAGTGGAACAGGAAACAAAATGACTAATAGTGGTGCAGGGTACCATCCGGCATGCACCGTGTGGTAGCCTGTGGAATATCTATGTAACTGTAGATGTAGATGTAGATGACATGGACTGTCAAGCATTGCGGAGACTGGTTGTTAAGTAGCCCATGAAATCAACAGAAGTCACTCGAGACTTTCAAAATGTTACCAGCAGTCCAGCTAGCAGAATGACTGTGTATAGGGAGTTAGGAGGAATGGAGTACAATGGTCGTGCACCTCCCCATAAACTCCCACATTTCTGTAGTCAAAACTAAGGGACATTTGAGGGGTTGTAAAGAGCAGTGTCACTTGACAATGGATGACTGAAAAGGAGTGACTTGAAGTCATGAATCACGCTATAGTCTGTGGCAGCCTGATGAAGGGGTTTGGGTTAGGCGAATGCTTGGAGAACTTACCTGGGATCATTATATGTTGCGCTAGCAGTGAAATATGGATGAGGTGATATTCATAGTTAAGCTGTGGTCCCTTATTGCGCTTAATAAAACACTAAATGTGGAAGAATATGAACACACTTTACAGCACTGTCTACATCGTGTAGTAGAGGAACACTTCGGAGATGAAGACTGTTTGTATCAGGATCATAAGGCAGCATTTGTGATGCAGTAGGTCGTAGAAAATAAGATTCCTAAAATGGACTGGTCTGCACAGAGTCCTGACCTGATCCCAATGCAACAATCGTAGGAAGAGTTAGAACGATGACTTAGAACCATTTCCCAGCATCATCCTACTTCTGATGTTACATTTTAAATATTGATAAAACATGTATAAACATCACTTTTAATTTCAGAAAGGCTGTCATTAAAAATTTTAGTTGATTCATCTACGTTCTTATTCATAACTGTGTTGCATTTTTGACTATTAAATGCAGTATTTTGAAATTTTTATCATTATTTCCAATTTATGAACTAGGGTTGTTTCTTACTTTTGTGTCCTAACCTCCAATCCCTCAATCCCATTACTGACTTTGTGATGTTCATTTCCAAAACTTCTTTTAAACTAACAATATTATTCTCAAGCTGTTTTGTTTTTTTTTCCTACAGTTCACCTTACTTTGATTTTAATTTTAGTTAAGCCTTTTTTTTACTACCTTCAAAGCTTCTCTTGCGTCTTAGCATAATCTTCTAGGTTACCAAACCTGTCATTGACAGGTTTACTCTGTTTTTTTAAGATTTCTTTTATTAAAATCGCTAATCTGTCCAACAAACTATTGCTACTACTACAGTTCATGCCTTCTCTCTTCTCAACGCCAAGTACAGCACTCACTTCATGGTCTACTGACTCTTCCTCAGACACTACACCACTGAATTTCATGAGTGTGCTCTTCTACATCCTCCTGCCTTCTGTAATTCATGTTTTCGACATTTATATCATTTATGTATCCCAAAGTATTTAATTACTCAGAAATATCACCCCTCAAAATATAATTTAAAAAATAAATTGTATCCTAAACAAAAAGTTTTTCACACATCATACACTCACTGTCACTCTGAAGAAAAGAAGAAACAATCGTTGAATTTCCTTATTGCAGGTGATGATGTTACTGATGGCTCAGTTGCATGATGTTGCAGTTTGTTGTATTCACAACTGAATTTTGGGTCGTATTTTTCTCCAGACAGCTTTTTGTTTTTGGTTCTTGTCTTCTTTGTCCAAAATTTTTTCACGTCTTGCGTGTTCAAAATACACTATGTGATCAAAAGTATTCAGACACCTGGCAGAAAATGACTTACGAGTTCGTGGCGCCCTCCAACGGTAACGCTGGAATTCAATATGGTGTTGGCCCACCCTTAGCCTTGATGATAGCTTCCACTCTCGCAGGGATACGTTCAGTCAGGTGCTGGAAGGGTTCTTGGGGAATGACAGCCTATTCTTCGCAGAGTGCTGCACTGAGGAGAGGTATCGATGTCCGTCGCTGACGTGTAACCACTCCGCCACAGGCCATGCATTATGAACAGGTGCTCGATCGTGTTGAAAGATGCAATCGCCATCCCCAAATTGTTCTTCGACAGTGGAAAGGAAGAAGGTGCTTAAAACATCAATGTAGGCCTGTGCTGTGACAGTGCCACGCGAAACAACAAAGGGTGCAAGCTCCCTCCATGAAAAACACGACCACATCATAACACCACCGCCTCCGAATTTTACTGTTCACACTACGTACACTGGCAGATGACGTTCACTGGGCATTCGCCATACCCACACCCTGCCATTGGCTCGCCACATTGTGTGCCGTGATTCGTCACTCAACAAACGTTTTACCACTGTTCAATCGTTCAATATTTACGCTCCTTACACCAATCGAGGCGTCGTTTGGCATTTACCGGCGTGATGTGTGGCTTATGAGCAGCCGCTCGACCATGAAATCCAAGTTTTCTCACCTCGCCCCTAACTGTCGTGGTACTTGCAGTGGATCCTGATGCAGTTCGGAATTCCTGTGTGATGGTCTTGATAGATATCTGCCTGTTACACATTACGACCCTCCTCAATTGTCGTTGGCCTCTGTCAGTCAACAGACGAGGTCGGCCTGTAGACTTTTGTGCTCTACGTGTCCCTTCACGTTTCCAGTTCGGAAACAGTGGACCTAGGGGTGTTTAGGAGTGTAGAAATCTCGCTTACAGACGTATGACACAAGTGACACCCAATCACCTGACCATGTTAGAAGTCCTGAGTTCCGCAGGGTGCCCCATTCTGCTCTCTGACGATCTCTAATGACTACTAAGGTCGCTGATATGGAGTACCTGGCAGTAGGTAGCATCACAATGCACTTAATATGAAAAACGTATGTTTTTGGGTTTGTCCGGATACTTTTGATCATATCATGTATGTAATTGAAAAATACTTGAAACTTCAAAACTATGTTAGCACTCTGGTCACAGATTTACATTGATCCCAGCTGCTTCACCAGGTGAGGAGTTTCCAAATAAAAAGGGAGCTGTTCTTTGACTGGGATTAAATACTTAACTTGTGTTGTCAGCTTCAAAGAGCTGATATTGCTCTAGTTGCTACAGAAAACAAGAATAAATCGACTTTCTGGAGGTAAAAATACTGACCAAGTGGGTTGTAATGCTCACATTAATTCGTGTCACACTTTGTTTTGAGGTTCAGTTTTGTTTATTGCGGACCATAACTGTACAAAGTTGGCACAATGTGTGCCATTTAGCATTGAATACATGTTAACTGATCTGCACAGGTGCCACATCGTTACTACAGGCAAAACTGGGCGTACAATAGTGATTTCACACGAGACTTATACAGGTTTTACTACAATAATATAACTGTTGCCAGATACGTAATTATAATGAGACATATTACTTTTTAGTGGATTATTTGTAAAATACAAAATATGTATTCTTCCAAGCATGTTTTCTAGCTTTCATAAAAATGTACTTCATTTTACTAAAATCAGCAATGGTGGTAGCAGAAATATATGAATTTTAAGGGAAGGGAATTGTTTTATGGTGCAGGTTTATTTCATGATAACAGATTTCAAAATATAGTATTACTAATATTGACAAACTGCCTATTGGCTTCTGTCTCGGGTTCTTCGGCCGACGTTCATCTAATGATTGTTCTGACGTTTCGCCAGCACGAGTGGCTGGCATTGTCAAAGCTTCACCCTCCATTGCCGGTGGTGAACTGGAGCCGAGCTCGCGGGCGCAGACTATATGTACCTGGCGCGCCAACGTCCGAGGGCTTCTCCGCGGTCATTTCCGGTGCGGTTCTCCTCTTGCTACCTGCGACGGTCGTTCGCTGCAGTACGGGAAGCCAGGATCCGTTGACCTTAAGGCTTTCCTCTTTCTTGTTCAAACTGTTCGCGTGTTTTTGTATTTCTACAGCTTCTCTGAACAAGCGCGTGTGATAGTGGTTCTCTACAGCCAGAACTTCCGTGTCGGCGAATTTTATTACGTGGTCGGTCTCATTCAGTGCGTGTTCTGCCACGGCCGATTTCTCCACCTGCCCCAACCTGCAATGTCGCTTATGCTCCTTGATCCTGGTGTTAATGGATCGTCCAGTCATCCCGACATAAACTTTTCCGCATGTGCATGGTATGCGGTATATTCCCGACATTGAAAGTGGGTCTCTTTTCTCCTTCGCCGATCTAAGACACTCTTTGATCTTCCTTGTCGGTTTGAAGATCGTCTTTACGCCATGTTTGCGCAATATACGGCCGATTCTGTCCGTCACTCTGGGAATGTATGGCAGAAAGGCCGTACCCGACATTTCTTTTTCTGGTTCCTTACTTCGCCGAGTGTTTGGCTCAGTTACACTTCTAATATAATTTGTGGAGTACCCATTGCTCCTCAGGACTGTTTCCAGGTGTTGCATTTCTCGTTTGAGGTGTTGCGGCTCACATATTCGTCCTGCTCTCGTTACGAGCGTACTAATTGTGGTGTCACCGCTAGACACCACACTTGCTAGGTGGTAACTTAAATCGGCCGCGGTCCTGTAGTACATGTCGGACCCGCGTGTCGCCACTGTGTATTCGCAAACGTAGCGCCACCACAGGGCAGGTCAGAAGACACGGACTTGACCTCGCCCCAGTTGTACGGACGACATAGCTTGCGACCAGACGTATCAAGTTTTCCTCTCATTTGCCGAGAGACAGATTGAATAGCCTTCAGCTAGTCCATAGCTACTACCTAGCAAGGCGCCATATGTATCAGTGCTAATTGCTTACTACTACTCACGAGATGTATTTCAACAAGAAGAACATCATTAAAAGTTAAGTATAATACAAGACAAGTTCTTTTCTTTATAGTTTTTCATCCAGTCTCCTGTTTCAGAATTTACGCCCGTCTGCGTTAGTTTCGCGTGCTTCTAGCCACTCATTGTGTCTATGCTGTATTAGCATAGATACAACACTAATCATGCCCCTTTTCTGGCTCGGGTGGTGGTTTGACAGTTTGTGCAGGTATCGGTCCGTGTGAGTCGGTTTTCGATACACGCTGTGTCCCAGGTTTTCGCCGTCCCTTGTGACCAGCACATCTAGAAATGGCAGTTTCTTGTCCTTTTCTACTTCCATGGTAAATGTTATGTTGGCATGGAGGCTGTTCAAGTGTCTTAGGAAGTCACCGAGCTGTTCTTCACCATGGCTCCACACCACGAAAGTATCATCGACGTACCTGTACCACACCTTAGGTTTGCAAGTGGCCGAGTCCAGTGCCTGTGCTTCGAATTGTTCCATGAAGAAGTTGGCCACCACTGGACTGAGAGGACTACCCATGGCGACGCCTTCCAGCTGTTCGTAGAAGTCGCCATTCCACGTGAAATAGCTCGTGGTGAGACATGCATGGAAGAGCTTTCTGATCAGAAACTTTAACATATACGAATCTGACAATTAACTGAATTCTGTTTTGTGATACATAAAATTTTCGAAAAGAGTAATTTCATATAAAGCCTAATAATGACTATCCTTTCTGTCCGTATATGAGTGAAAATTAAATAATTATCTGTGTGACAACATAGAAACAAGGATTATCGAAAGAATATTTTTGAATAATAATAATAAGAAAAAAGGCAAAATAGCGAAAATAGCCACACACACCAAATGGGGTAAGGTAATTGTCACTTGAGTATTCTGTTTCTCTTGATACATAATTGCAAAAAAAATAAAGGAATTTTTAACTTGATCTAACAGTTGTGAATGCAGTTGTCATGTAGTCAGTTTTTTGTAATAGATTCCATAATGGATGAACAGTTCAATACTCCAACATTGTATTTCATGCACTTATATTGTTGAGAGCTTGTCGTTTCATTACTTAGTAATCAATTTGTCATACACGATTTATTTACTTGAGTTTTTTTGCAAAATTATAAGCTTGTATAAATTTGTTGTTGATTCTGTCTAAAATGCCTAGGGTTAATACATATCTGACATTGAACAAAAAATGAAAGAATCTGTTGGTGTAAATGCACAGATTACTCAGAGTAATGTCACGAGTAGTTGAACCACACAGGTAAGCGAAAGTTAATTCACACTTCAACAGTGTGATAATATTTCACAGGCAAATGATGAGCCAAATTTGGCACAATATCCTTTTGAAAAACACATTTCAGGAGAAATTCCTGTCCTGTAACAGGTGACTTATCATTACAACAAATCAATGACCGAGCAAGGTGGCACAGTGATTAGCACACTGGACTCGCATTCGGGAGGACGACAGTTCAATCCCGAGTCTGGCCGTCCTGATTCACGTTTTCCATTATTTCCCTAAATCGCTCCAGGCAAATGCCGGGATGGTTCCTTTGAAAGGGCAAGGCCGACTTTCTTCCCCATCCTTCCCTAATACAATGAGACAGATGACCTCACTGTCTGGTCTCCTCCCTCAAGACAACCTCTAATCAATTTTTTTTTTATTTCGAATCGTCTTTACAAAGAAACAGCACTGGTATCAGAGGTCGGAAAACGAGTAGCGTTTAAGAGAAAATACGTGTCACCATTGCTGCATGATGCAGCCTTGAATGAGCCAGGTATCGTAAATTGCTACTCAGTTATGTTTGCTACTCAGTAATAATGTTAAGCTGACAAATAGCATCTCCCATGAGTTTGTTCAGAACTCTTCACAGCTCAAGGCGACGGACATTAAGTTTCCCCAACTGTTGAAACAGATGGGTAATACACTTTATCGGCAGTTCATGCAAGTGGGCAATAAATTTTCTGCCACGTGGGATTAGCCGAGCAGTCTAAGGCGCTACAGCCATGCACTGTGCTGTTGATCCCGGCTGAGGTTTGGGTCCTCCCTCGGGCATGGGCGTGTATGTTTGTCCTTAGGATAATTTAGGTTAAGTAGTGTGTAGGCTTAGGGACTGATGACTGTAGCAGTTAAGTCCCATAAGATTTTTAAAAATAAATAAATAACTTTTCTCAGCAGTTCAAGCAGACGCTTGAGGAACAACAAATGATTGCAAACAGAGTAGATAATCTTACAGAGAAGAAAAATACTTTACAAATCGCTCATGACAAATTGCCAAAACTTGTGTCCACAGTTCAAACAGAGGTATCTGAAAGGAGACCATCTGTTGCAAAGTTTCTGATAAAGTACGAAAATTGTTAGAAGAAGAAGGTTTTTTCAAGCTTGAATGGGAACATGTCAATGATGGTTTAACGAAATTTAATAATCTCACTGAGTTAGGAGCTTTTGATAATGATACTACTCTTCCTGAATAGGTAGTGCACAACACCGAACTTTTCTTAAAGGTGTTGAAAAATTGATATCTGACAATGAGGGTGTATTTATTACAATAATGGACAATGATATTACAGCTGTGGTACAACAGATGTGTACTGGGTTAGCTTCAAGCAAAATCAGTCCATCTGAATCAACTGCAATTGAATTCGGGAATATACACAGAGGTTTGTCTCATACACAGTAAAAGCCAATATGCAGTGCTAGAGAGGGGTGTAATCATTTAGTGATGCTATCAACAAATCACGTAGTTTACCAAGTCTCACCACCTCTGTCAGTGCCACAATGACAGATGGCAGGGCCCTTACTTTCATCAATAATACTTAATGAGAGATTACTGAAAACTCGGCAGTGTCGGGTTTTTTCACCTGAGACAAAAAAGGTACAACCTGCGGAATTTATAAGATCTTTGCACAATGTACCACCTCATAACTGGACTGAGGCTCAGAAGATTCGTTACTTAGCAGGTTTTATTCAAGATAATGCATTACTTTGAGCTGCAGATAGAGCCAATCAGTGTCACACAGAAGCAATTTGAGCAAGCTTTCTTGGAAAAATTCTGGTCTAATTCCATCCAAGAATGCCTGCACAAGGAGGCATTTAATCCTGAACCGTTTTCTAGTAAGCAAGAGGTCTTACACAGGTACTTCGAGTCTTACATCAACAATACAAGATACTGGTATAAGCCACTCTCACATATTGATTTCCTCCGAATTCTTAAGAGAAAGTTACCGCCAAACATTCGCGAAAAACTGGTTACTGTGTGGGAAACAGGGTCAGAGTATTTCCTTTCTGTACCGAACTCATTTGATCTAATTCATGAGGATGAGAGGGGACAAGGTAAAACTCATTAGGCAATGGGCACTCAAACAACGACAATGACAGTAAAAACTCTGGTTATTGGCACTTCCTTACTGTGCCTCAAAACAACAGTCAACGAAACACTTATTACCATGTAAATAATAACACCTGACAAAGGAGAAGAGAATGCTGGCTATCAAAACATGGCAAATAATAAAAATAACGATGGCCCTTTTAATAACTTCCAAAATGCTTCAGACAATAAATCAGAAAACAATAACATGCACAGTCGTTGAGTACCAATGAATAATGAACAAGTGCAAGGTAGAGATATGTGACAGGGTAACCAAAATTTCCACAGGTACATTGACACTAATGACAGAACAGGGAATATACTGTCAACATAGTAGCAGTAACAGAAAATAGTAATGGTATCTGCTGCTGGCAGAAGATACCAATCAGCCTCATCAAGACCTTCAGCGATGGTCAAACGACATAGTCAGTGGGAGGGGAAGGGGGGGAAGGGGGGAAGGATGAACATATACATTTTATGATATAATCATGATCAAGACATTGAAGATCAATTGTGATGCAAGTATGTAACATGTCAAGAAGTGACAATACAATAATAGAAGCTATTGTCAGCACTTCGATAGGTGACATTTCTGTGGTCATTGTCCTCAACACAGGTATGTCCAGAAAAGTGATGTCTATAAATTTGCTTACTGACATTAGTAAAACTATTTTGTACCCACCTTTCCCTTTCAAAACTGTCAGATACTGAGCGCAGTGGGCAGTAGGGCATGATGTGTTAAATCCCATGTGCACATTCCTATTGGTTTTTGTTTTACAATGGTGAAATCTTCATTTCTTGTGGTAGGCAAAATAGTTGTCAGTTGTATATTGCAGATGGTGTTTTGGAGGCAACATGGAATCAAGATAGGCCTGTGCAATGGCCAATTCTATTTACATGTTGGCAAACAATTTCTTTGGATTTAGTGAAGACTGGACCAGACCACAGCACTTTTCTCAGCAAGTAAATTTGCAACTTGTTTATCTGGAAGTATTATTTGTTAATGAGCAATACATAGAACCTTTAGTAGGTTTGCAGATCAATGTTCAGGTTATATAAGAGGAAGTACAGGAATCCGCCCACTTAACTGCAGTGCGGGATGATGAATTATTTGGGCTATTACCACAGTATTTGCCAGTGTTTAACAAACGACCTGGGATTATTCATGGGTAAGTGTACAAGGTGGAATTTTTGCCCCACTCATCCTGTGCTATACGTTGGGAGAAAAGGGAGGTTGTCAGAAGAGAATTTGAAAGAATGATTAAGTGGAAAATAACAGAACCTTCACAATCCCTGTACTACAGCAAACTTCTTTCAGTTACAAAGTCATATGGCAACGCTCACCTAGTGTTAGATGCGAGGATGAGTAACAAAATCATGTGGCAATGTTCATCTAGTGTTAGATGCGAGGGTGAGTAACAAAATATTCTCTCAGTCAGACCAAAACCAGACAACTTAGGTGAATAACACTTAAAATTTCATAAAGTCAATATGTAACTAGAATAGATTTAGATATTTCTTGTTGGCAAGCTGCCCTCCTCCAAGACAGTTGGAATTATACTTCCTTTCTGCTGCTATCAATTTTACATTCTTCCTTTTGGTTTGAATATCAGCACAGTGGTTTTTACCTCAGCTAGGAATATGGCATTGGCTCCAGAGCTGTTAAATAGGGTGACAGTGCATGCTGAAGATTTTTTTATTGCCACCACATATATACATAGTAGGTCATCACTTTAGTGTACAAATTTCTGTAATGTTTGTGCAGGAATAAATCTCATAATTTGAATTTGGATGTACTAATAGTATGTGAAATATCAGCGATCACATACAATTATATATATATATATATATATATATATATATATATATCTGTGTGTGTGTGTGTGTGTGTGAGTGTACATTAAAAGTTGTGTGGCCTCATGACCACGAAACAAACAAAACTTATCTGAATCTGTGGAAAAAATTGGGGTCAACATTTGTAAAACTCTAATTCCTCTCTCTCAAACAGCACCATATGGGGGGAGAGGGAGAGTTTTATTTTTAGTGAATCATAATTTACGAAGTAAATAAGTATATTTTATTTATCTGTAACCATTTTTTCGTATCATATATATATATATATATATATATATATATATATATATATATATATATATATATACTGTTGAGAAACCAGAATAATTCGAAAATTAAGCTTCATAAGAAAAAATGTGTAGAATCCAAAGATGATTACTTTCGAGAGGGACATCTGTTGGTGCTAAAATTAGCCTGCCACCCCAGCTCCATGGGGGTGGGGCAGGAGGCAACTTTAACTTTTCAAATGAGAAGCCTCCTTTTTGATTGCAGAATCAGATTCTACATAAAAAACTATCTACATTTTGTCTTAAACTTTTGTTTCGATTCTTGGTAGCTGGCGCTGTAATTCCAGAAAATCCATGTCCTCATTTTTGTATGGAAAATGGTTACTGATAAATAAAAATTACTTATTTACTTCGTAAATTTTGATTCGCTAAAACTGAAACTATCCCTCTGTCCCATAGGGTGGGGTTTGAGAGAGGGGAACTAGAGTTTTACAAATGTTGACCCCAATTTTTTCCACAGTTTCCGATAAGTTTTGTTTGTTTCATGGTCATGAGGCCACACAACTTTTAATTATCAAACAAATCATCTTACTAGCTAACTAACTAACCAAACATACTACTTACTAACAAGTGAACTCATTAACTAAAAAACTGACTCACGGACCTGATTTTATATTACATTCTTTCTCGTTTGTCGAGAAGTCTCATAACTGGAGTGCTTACTTAATTTGAGTCTTTTAGTTTCGGGTGAAAAAACGTAGAAAACGACATTCATAAATTTATTGACTTAAATCACATTGTTCACACCTTTATTTTATTTCCGAATATCGCGGCTGTTACGTCGTTTACATTTTTAGAATTATGTACGATAATCGACATCACACTCAGCCCTGATCGATAATCGATGCTCTTATGTAGCCCTTGCTGATGAAGGCGTAATGTTTCGGAGTGCAGCCGATAGGTAGCTCAGGGACGAGAAATTCGCCCTTTGTCGTAATAAGACTGTGCTTTAGAAATTATAAGTATTGATGTAATAAACGCACTGCATCTTTTACCCACCTGAGCATTCAGAGAGCAGTACATCGTTTATAACGATTGTCCATTGAGTGACACATGTTTGATTACCTTGTGTGACTGCGTTCGCGGGTTTTGCTCGCTACCAGTCGCGTTTGACGCGGAGTTAGTATTGCTAGGCGGAATTACGCCGAGCGCGCCTCTTCTCGCTCATAGAAATTCTAACCCTGCCTTTCTCGACGCCTCTTATCTTTCCTCTCTTGACATTAATATGTGGCATATGTCATTATGCATTATCTTTTTGTAGAAAAAAATTGAGATTATGTACTTTTATGGAGAATGTGGGAGAAATTTTGACGATGCAGTCGCGCTTTATGCGCAGCGTTTTCCTGGCCAAGCACGATGACGGTCCTCTTTTGTTCGAATTATTAAACAATTTACTGCAGTAGGTAGTGTGAACCAGAAAAAAAGAACCCATGCAGCTACTGTTTGTGGAGAAAACAATCAAGTGGCAGTCCTAGTGCTGTGGCTCATACCCCACATGCGAGCACAAGAGAAATATCAAGGCAATCAGGAATTTCACACATGAGTGTTTGGAAAATCCTGAAGCACAAATTTCATCCATACCATGTATCCATGCATCAGGAACTAGATGGCGATGACTTCCTAAACCGTCTAACGTTTTGTCACTGGACAGTTCAGTGGATGCAAACAAACCAAAACTTCTTTGCCAGAGTTCTTTTCTCCAATGAGGCAATATTCACAAACCACAACGAAGTTAATCGCCATAACATGCATTACTTGTGTGAACAGAACCCACACTGGATTCGACAAGTCAACCATCAGTGACCTTGGACAATTAATGTGGTATAATTGGCGATAAACTGATGGGTCCATATTTTATCGACGGTAATTTGAATGGCAACAAATATCGAAACCAACTTGAAAATGAATTGTCAGATCTGCCTGAAGACCTGAGCATCGAACTTCGACAAAACACATGGTTTCAAATGGTTCAAATGGCTCTGAGCACTATGGGACTCAACATCTTAGGTCATAAGTCCCCTAGAACTTAGAACTACTTAAACCTAACTAACCTAAGGACATCACACACACCCATGCCCGAGGCAGGATTCGAACCTGCGACCGTCACATGGTTTCAACATGATGGTTGTGCAGCACATTATTCATTAGTAGCGCACAATGTACTAGATCAACTTTACAATGGTGGCTGGATCGGCAGGGCAGGTCCTGCGAATTGGCCAGCCAGATCGCCTGACCTTACCTCGCCAGATTTTTTCTTATGGGGTTATCTAAAAGAAATCGTTTATCAGGAAACACCTACCCCTCGCGAAAACATGATGCAAAGAATAACAGATGTTGCCCTGCAATTACACCAGACATGTTATCAAGATGTGTGCAGGGATTTACAGCATGAGTCAATAAATACACCGAAGTTGGAGTTCATCTATTTGAACATTCGATTCATAAAACGGTGAGATGCAAAGGATTTATGGACAACAAGCAGGCAAAAGTGAGAGGCGAGGGGTCTCACTGGAAACAAGCACCCCAAAATTCATTTACTTGCAAGTATTTGCAAATAATCAACAATAAAACGAAACCAATCGTTCCTTTTCAGGATCACCAAATCTTAAACTGGAATACATTCATTTTTAGTTAGCGAGTGGGTTAGACTTTTATTCAGTTAGTCTTTTACTTTGTTTACTCTGTGAGTTAATGAGTTCACTCGTTAGTAAGTAGGATGTTTCTTTAGTTAGTTAGCTAGTCAGACGATCTTTTTGATAATTAAAAGTTGTGTGGCCTCATGACCATGAAACAAACAAAACTTACCTGAATCTGCGGAAAAAATTGGGGTCAAAAAACTCTAATTCCTCTTTCTCAAACCCCACTCTATGGGGACAGAGGGAGAGTTTTAGTCCTAACGAATCAAAATTTACGAAGTAAATAAGTAATTTTTATTTATGCGTAACCATTTTCCACACAAAAATGAGAACATGGATTTTCTTGAATTACAGCTCCAACTACAAAGAATCAAAACAAAAGTGTAAGACAAAATGTACATAGTTTTTATGTAGAATCTCATTCTGCAATAAAAAATGGGGGTTCCTATTTGAATTTTTAAAGTTACCTCCTGCCCCACCCCCCAGAGGGCTGGGGTGACAGCCTAATTTTAGCGCCAGCAGATGTCCCCCTCGAAAATAATCAACTTTGGATTCTACACATTTTTTCGTATGAAGCTTGTTTTTCGAGTTATTCTGGTTTGTCAACTTAAAATTTATACCCTGTATACTACAAATAGCCAATAAAGGTAAACCCCACCAGAAAAAATACATACTGTAAATAAACTAATTTCAAGTTTAGATTATGAGCACTAATACGAAATATTTTTAGCTATCCTATGGACAAAATATATACAATGATATCTGTAAGTTACATACATTGCTATTTACATGTTATCTACAAATGCAAAAGCCTAGGAAGTTAAGAATGCGCTCCAGACCTGGAAAAGGGGATGATATGAATGATTAGAAAATTATACAACATCACACTGTCTAATTTATAAGCCATCTACAGCATATATTACTGAGAGAATCTGTAACAAAATATGTTCACTGGGAAGAAATTTGCCCAGCCTTATACAAGTAATATTGTTGATCTGGGACGAAACACAGAAATTACCATATCGAATAGTGAATGTAAATTTGGCAGAGGATATTTTTACTTTAATTGCTATGAACTGTGTGAACCATGAGTGCAATATCTAGTAGGCATTGGAGAACAGTGTGTACTGATAGTACCACACAGACACTGTGTTATTGTATGAAAGTGCCACTAGCTAACCCATAGGGAGACAAACACTTTAGCTAATTTATGTATTATTAATTTTGTGTTGCGAATGGTGCTGGTGCACAACTCGTTATGTTAAGAAGGGTTATTTAGTGAATGCCACGGTAGGAACTGAGATAGGACCACACTGTTCTGATGTATAAGTGTGAATGCAAATGTGCAAATATGTCTGAGCAGAGAAGTCATGTGGCAAAAAAGGCACAATTAAGTACTGATTACTGTAAATATGGAAAATTGATGTTACTCCATTTTGGTCATAGTGTCAAGTTTGAATTATACACCAAGTTGTCCTGATATGTCTAGTGAGTCAAGAAGGTATGATTCAGACATCGATCTACAAATCACTTACTAGGTCATGCTTTACCTGATTGGTATAAAACTCTAGTATTGAGTAAGGGGAATGACCAGCTGCAACCCTACATAAAAACGATAACAGTATTGGAACGTTAATAGACATTGTATAAAACTTCCTGGCAGATTAAAACTGTGTGCCCGACCGAGACTCGAACTCGGGACCTTTGCCTTTCACGGGCAAGTGCTCTACCATCTGAGCTACCGAAGCACGAATCACGTCCGGTGCTCACAGCTTTACTTCTGCCAGTATCTCGTCTCCTACCTTCCAAACTTTACAGAAGCTCTCCTGCGAACCTTGCAGAACTAGCACTCCTGAAAGAAAGGATACTGCGGAGACATGGCTTAGCCACAGCCTGGGGGATGTTTCCAGAATGAGATTTTCACTCTGCAGCGGCGTGTGCGCTGATATGAAACTTCCTGGCAGATTAAAACTGTGTGCCCGACCGAGACTCGAACTCGGGACCTTTGCCTTTCGCGGGCAAGTGCTCTACCATCTGAGCTACCGAAGCACGAATCACGTCCGATGCTCACAGCTTTACTTCTGCCAGTATCTCGTCTCCTACCTTCCAAACTTTACAGAAGCTGTCCTTCGAGTCTCGGTCGGGCACACAGTTTTAATCTGCCAGGAAGTTTCATATCAGCGCACACGCCGCTGCAGACTGGAGACATCGTATAGTATTTACATGTGACATAATTTTTCATAATGGGGAAAACTATATTTTATGGTGTAGAATACAGTTCACCTAAACCTTGTATCATAGCTCAATATGGAATGTTAGATTGTTTACGTGATGCTGAAATTATGGCTAGAGGATATAAAATGATAACAGGATATTTATTTTCTTCCTTACACACACATGAGGAGAAATTGAGTTATTTTCCTATACACAGAGTGAATACAGTTTAAATACTGTAAATATTTGTAGTTATAAAGAAGTAGAGAGATATTTACATGTGCTGTATAACACGTGACTGAGTAAAAACTTATCCCTGAAAGAAACTAATCTGAGTTTTAACTTTGCATAGTGCTGAATTGTGCTTCAACCAGATTAATGACGAATGAACATAGAAGTTGTTAAGATAAATGCAAGTTATGGTGAAGGATACAAGTAAAATATGTGCGCAGACACACACACACACACACACACACACACACACACACATAAATATGGAAGGTGATGTTACTCCATTTTGGTCATAGTGTCAAGTTTGAATTATGCACTAAGTTGCTCTGATATCGCTAGTGAGTCAAGAAGTTATGACTCAGACATCGATCTACAAATCACTTACTAGGTCATGGGTCACGCTTTAGCTGATTGATATAAAACCCTAGTATTGAGGAAAATTAATCCTTATATATATATATATATATATATATATATATATATATATATATATATATGCATGTGTGTCAAAATATATGTAAATGATAAGATAGCATTTTTGACTTCAGAAAATTATTTTAGTTGGTTCACAGATGACCTGAAAACTAATAAGACATGGACTAACATAACCAGTTTAAGTCTTGTGTGATACCACTTAGAAACAGATATAATATACTAATGATGTCACTTTTGATAAGGACCTTTGTATGTAAGTATTTATATATTTCTGGTAATAGATATAGAAAATAAGTTACAAGTAAATTAGAATGCTCACTACAATGGAATGCAAATGTGAACAAGAGGAACATGCCTTGCATATTAACAAGTGTACACGAATTTCAAACTGTTATATGTAGAGATGTGATGAGAAATCGTACAATTGCTGCATATTTTGTGTTTATTTGATATGATGCATCCTTTTACTGTAGCAATAGTCCTGTTTCTCTTCATTTGTAGAATGTACACAATGTAAATCCTTTCGCTTGAGTTGTTGTAACTGTAGCCCGGCCTCTAAGTAAATTTAGATTTGTTTTCTTGAAAACTATTGGATTAACTTGCAGATTGATGGGTCAAGGACATCTTTCATAAGTATATATATTGTGTGCAATGTCCCTGCAAAAAACAGGTAAGATAATTTCAAAATCTATCTTACTTAGTGACTTGTCTTTTTTGGTGCGTATTAATGGGCTATACATCAATGAGTAAGTTAAATATGAATAGAGCCAAAGCCTCTACCACGAAGAAAAATTCTATTATGATACATGAATGACCAAAATGAGTAGATTGGTAGAGCATGATGAAAGAAAATGTACACTAACAAAAGAACTTCATTGAAATGTACACTTGTGTATAGGGAAATCACATTACAGAAAATGTATAAAGATCCGACAATAGTGGATGAAATTACTGTCAAGTGAGATTGACATGACAAAGTGTTTTTGGTGTTGTGCCAAAATATTTGCTTCAAAATGTAATAGGTGTATACTGTTGGGACTCAATGAAAGCAAAATGCAATGCACTGTTACTTTTGGAAATATAGGCTTTGCCATGTGCATAGCAGAGTGTGTGAAACAAATGGATGGCAAGTTTCTATCGCCATGTGAAGTATCCTACAACCAATAAAAAGCAAACACATGACATCTTACTTGGCTGAGATGAGAGCTGTGTGTTTTATATCCTTTGCTTCTCCAGTGTGCACCAAGAAACTTCTGGGTCATCGTAATCACAAAGGAGATTGGTTTCATAGCATAAGACGCTGTAGGTGGTATTACGTATCAGCATCTGCGCTCACATCTGCTATAATTGGCAATGCTGTCCTCTGTGACACCAGTGCCATACAGTACCTCCAGCTTTAACTACGTCATTGTAGGACTGCACCAACATTGTAACCCAAGTTTGGCACAAAGACATTGACTGATAAAATAAGAATGGAAAACGTTACTCCCTCAAAAAACTGAAGAGAAACCTTACCATGAGCATTTCTCACTGACTACCCCAGAAAATGAAAGTAGTAACGACATTGTTTATTACATACAAATTCGCATAAAATAGTAATTGACCTGTATAGTCGAATTTCTTGTTTTCCTTACAAAATTGGGATTTCTTTGGTATTCTTTTAGTGTTTTTTTATTAATATGAAGTAAAATGGTTTTCATTACGAGTTGTACTCTCTTATCAAACTTACAAATAAATGGAATCCTTATCCTTTGTTCCTTATATTCTATACTATCGATCCACAAATAAAACAAATATATGCCTTGTATCAACTCCTACTTCCTTCAAACCCTTCTTGAATTTTTGATTAATATACTCTGTTCCATTAACAGATCTGACAATTTTAACCTTCTTTCCCATTTCTCTTTCTACCATATTACAAAAATATCACTCACTTGATCTTTAGAACTTAAAAAATAAAGATGGTATCTTGAATAGTTGTCTATAAAGGTGGTAAAATAATGGCTTCCTCCTACAGATTCACAAACATCCATGTATATTAACTGCAAGACGTCTATACTTCTGCTTTTACTAGGCTTAGAGGGTAGTATAGTCTCTTTCCCTTGTGCACATATTTTACAGATTTCTTTAAATTTCAGTTCTTGTCACCATATCCTTTAATAATGACATGCCTTTTCTGTTTAGGTTCCCAAGTCGTCTACGTCACAATAAATCTTTTGCAGAATACACAGAATGATTTACAACTTCATCTATGTCTTCACCAGTCTCTAACTAGAAAATTCCCTTTCATTTTTCGCCTTAGCTGTAACTTCCCCATTCTGATTAACCTTTTTTTCTCAATTTATATCCCAGTTTACTCTGTTTCTCTTGTTGACTACTTCGCTTAAATATAACAAGTTTATTGCAACATCTTTTACATAGTAAACATCACATGTCGAAATATTTTCTTTACAGTTATCTTAAGATCAAATTTGCCAGCAAATTCACACTGTAACTTGGAATTAACCACCTTGGATGTACCCATATGCGTTTTATTAGTAAAACGATATAGAGCTGTTTTGTCTCTAATAATATGCACTGATGGTCCTGAATCTAATGTTCATTCTGGTTCTCTGTTACTCGTTATTCCGAAAGAGTAAGAAATTGAGAGTGCCTTACCTTGATCAGCAGTTCTGCTCTCTGGACCATTTGCGTCATACCTGTTTTCCATTGGCGGAATTGGGATCTGGTGTGACCCATCTTCTGGCAGTTGTAGTACTAAACTATTTTTCTTTCCTTTTTTAGAATTAAGTGCTGTAGCTGTTTCATTCTCTGAAGTAAGAAACAGTGATGTATTTTTGACATCCTGTGGGATCTTCAGTTTTATGGAATTTCCCTTAATCTGTATGCCTCAACTTTTAACCCCCCACTCATGGGTGCATATTTTGCAGGTGGCTGTGCTAACAATAATGTATCTTAGCCATTTATCGGCAATCGCGAAACAATGTTTCATAATCGATTCGATGTGAATATTATCTTGCTGACGTCCTCGTCCACGTTCTTGCAGTTAACCATTCGAGTCGTTGCAAGTTCACATAGTAATCCGACTTTTCTTGTAAGGCCACTGTCTTCAAAGGCACTCTGTTAAGTGTCCCAAACTTGTTTTGCCGTCACAACTTTCTCTATGTGTACATAAATCACTGGATCAGTCTCTAATATCAGTTTTGATCTTGCCTTCCGGATCTTATTTGCGTAATTTTGCTCAGTAGGCTTCAGTGTAACATCCACTATGTCCCATAAATTGTCTAAGCGTAAGCATACTTCCACAGCAAATTTCCATGTAGCATAGTTCTCATAAGCAACAAGTCTCTCTGCTTGCGGTATTTGTGCTGCACTCATTTTCACAAACTGTTACTGGTAGTAAAGACATTACTAAACTATGTCACAATCGCCTCGTCCCGATAACTTTCACTACACACTTTGAGGATTATTCCGACGATATTTACTTCTGTATGTCAGAATACTGTTGTGAACACATTCACTGGTGCCATAACCAGTAGCAACTAGCTCTGCAAAATAAGTAATTCTGAATACGGAAAGTGCAGAAATAAGGCAAGTTATATTTTAACACCCCTTACGTAGAACAGCGCATTTACAATCGATAGTTAAGGTAACGGCACAGAGTATACAAAGCAGTTATAGAGGTCTATTGCACATTGTGCACTACACTTTTCCGAATACACATTCACATGCGAAATTGTTGCTCATATATTCCCAACAATCATGAGCATCGCTGGCCGACTACCCCAGAAAATGAAAATAATAAAAATATTGTTTATTATGTGCAAACTCAGATAAAATGTTACTTGCACTGTACAGTTGAATTTTTGTTTTTTCCTTCCAAGGCTTCGATCACGTATGTATTCTTTTCATGTTTTTTAATGAATTTCATGTAAAAGGTTTTTATTACAAGTTGTACTCTCTTGTCAAGCTTACAAAGAACTGAAATCCTTATGATTTGTTCATTATATTCTATATATTTAATCCAAAAATAAAATAAATGTATGCATTATATTAACAAATGCCTATGAATTTTCCATCTGTAAAAATCTAATGGACTTTGTGTCATATGTTTCAATAACATGTAACTTCAGTGTCTAAATTTTCCTAGTGATACATGATGAAATCGCGGAATATTATGTATCCATTGTAATACGCTATGTTGTTATACTGGGCGCATGTACAAACACTAATATTTGTATTTTTCGAACTTTATACTGAATATTTAATATTCCTATACTGTTAACTAACTGCTGTCATAGTACTGTCTGCTATATTCATCTATTAACTCATGTTTCTATCAGCCAGTGGGACCAACTGCAGTGAATCCTGTAAGTCAGACAAGTGACGATTCTCAATTTTTTTATTGTTCTTGTCTTAACTCCCAAGAAATATTTTTTTCTCGTTTCCGCCAGGGTAATTTTTATAATTAATTGAAAACATACCTCTGAATGTAAAGAGGGTGTATTGTCTGAGAATACAACAAGGTACTATGAGATTAATTTTTCTGAAGCATTTTTTCTGCTTCTGCATTGGCGATATTCAGACTGTTTAAAGCAGCTGTTGAAAAAATTGAAATATAGTGATTTTTATCAACGAATGGATATTTCTTTTAACTTATTTGACCACATGGACGTATTATAATTCCAAAGACCTAGTCTGATATCACATAGGGAAGAACTGTAAATACAAGGAGACCTTTACTTAACAATTGTAGGTGCTCACAAGAAGTTTTGGTGGTGAATTGTAATACAAATTGTTCACACTCCATCGTTATGCGTGTGCATATGTCTCAAAAGGAAATACAATAGGTGTTACTAACACCTAGGAACTTTCTGACAGCAGTAAGTTGTAGTGTTCTTCAGAAGTGGGACACAGTGCAAAAATTAAGTTCCCTGTTTCCATACTATTATAAACAAAGAAAAACTCTACAGTAGGCAAGAATTTCGCCATTTTAAATGGTCCTATTCACATCAGGCATCTACAAAAGCTTTGTTTAATCCCTCAACTACACTCTAAGGAGGAAAAAAATGTAACACAAAGGAATTGTCCTGATGGGACAGAAACCCTTAGAAGTGATGTACATATGCACACAAACAAATGGTTACAAATTCAGAAAAATTCAAGAGAAAGAGCTTCACAAATTGAGCAAGTCAATCTACATTCACATCTATACTCTGCAAACCAGCTAGAGGTGCATGGCAGAGGGTACATGCCATTGTACCAGTTATTAGGGTTTCTTCTTGTTCCATTCATATACGGATAGCGGGAAGAATGATTGTTTGAATGCCTCTGTGTGTGCCAGTAACTACTCTAATCTTATCCACACGATCCCCAAGTGAGCGATATGTAGGGGATTGTAGTATATTCCTAGAGTATTTATTTAAAGTCGCATCTTGAACCTTTGTTAATAGGTTTTCCCGGCACAGTTTGCAACTGTCTCCAAGAGTCTTGCAGTTCAGTACTTTCAGTATCTCTGTGAAAGCCTTCCATGGATTAAAAATCATTCATGACTATTCATGCTGCCCTTTTCTGTGTAAGTTCAATATTCCTGTTAGTCCTATTTGGTATGTGTTCCACACACTTGGGCAATATTCTGGAACTAGTTGCATAAGTGAGTTGTAAGCAATCTCCTTTGTTGGCTGATTGCACTTACGCTGTAGTCTACCAATATATTGAATACTACCACCTTCTTTACCCACGAGTGAACCTATGTGATCAGTACATTTTCATATCCCTACAAAGTGTTACACCCAGGTATTTGTATGAGTTGACCGATTTTAAAAGTGACTCACTGATATTATAGTCATAGGGTACTACGTTTTTTGGTTTTGTGAAGCGCAAAATTTTACATTTCTGAACATTTAGGGCAAGTTGCCAATTTCTGCACCAGGTCGTAATCTTAACAAGGTCTGGCTTGAATAGTTATGCAGCTTCTCAGATTGTATATTCATCATAGATAACTGCACCATCTACCAAAAGCCTGACATTACTATTAATATTGTATGCAAGGTCATTAATATACAGGGTTTATTACAAGTTTCCTCAAGTGAAATTCCCTGATATTCCTCTGATTTCCAGACAAGTTTTAACATCTTTCTCCAACAAATTTTGAGATCTCAAGGGTAAGTAAAGACATAAGGTACAAAAAATATAAGGACTTCCGTATTTCTAAACGTGTGAGCAAAAATCTTAAGTGCTAATATCAGCTTCTCTGTTTTTAAATGGAGAAAGCAAGAAAAATTGTATACATGGTGAGGCACTAACTATTGTCACCTAGAATAACACCGAAAGTATGATAGTAGCTGAAAAGTTTGTGGAACACATGTTACATGGGACAACAGGGGCCATAATATGACGTTGGTTTTGTTGTTGCTAGGAGGGGTCACGTCAGAGATGGTCAACTTTGTTTTTTTTAATAGGATGCTGTAGTTTAGTACTTATTTTCTGATATCGAGACGAATCCAATGACGTGTAACAGTAAGGTCTTTGAAGGTCGACGAAGGTCAAAAAGGTCGCATGAAAGTCCATTTGTAGAGTTGTGCAACACGATTCTTTTTCCCAATTCGATTCCTACGATTCAATCTCACATTGCGAATCGATTCCTATGATTCCTTCACGATTCTTTCACGATTCATTCTAGTCTACGATGGCAAGATTCTTACGGAATGCAAAAAGTCCTACATCTTACTCACAGATGGCAGGACATGTCTCAAATTGTCAATGGGGTTAGAATCGAACTGTGTCATGATAAGATATGCCAGAAATAGTTTATTTATGAGTAAACATGCATATGATGTTAAAAGTGTGATTCTCGATTTATACATGTAATGCCTTAATTGATGAAAAGTCACGTTTGATTTGATTGCATCTATTCTTTTATTTCGGTATGCCAGGAAAGAGGAGTCGATTTATGCGAAAGGTGGTGCAAAATTACTTGGTATGCCAGTTTGGTTGTGTGGCTTGAACGTATGTAACTACAGACGTCTGTTTTATAATAACAAAATCTAACAGTGAAGCAGATGTGATTTGGCTCATATCATCCTATGTTTTTCTGTGCTAAGATGTCTTTCTTAAGATTACTGTAAAATAAACTACATTCAGTTCCACACAACATCCAAAGATGAGGAAATAGTAGTAAAAATAGGTGAGCAGACAATAACCAGGATAGATTCCTCAAAATACCTAGGCTTGCATATTGATAGCAAACTGAATTGGTCAAACCACATCCTGGATCTATGCAAATGACTAAGTTCAGCAACATATGCATTGGGCACTGTTTCTTTTTATAGAAATATGGAAACCATGAAGTCAGTGTATTATGGTTATTTTCATGCAATTATGGCATTTGGAATTATATTTTGGGGAAATCAGCCACTGGCTAAAAAAGCACTGTGTATACAAAAAAGACCATAAGGATCATGTGTGGAGTCCATCCTAGAGCCACATGCAGGAATCTTTTTAAGAAGCTTGAAATACTTAAATTTACTGCGCAATATATGTTCTCTTTGATGTGCTTCATAAGGAAAGAAAAATCCATCTTTAAGCTGAATAATGCATATCCCAGCCACAATACTAGAAGGAAACATGATATCCACTTTGAACAGCTAAATCTAAGTATGGTACAGAAACGAGTCCATTTCAGTGGCTGTAAGATTTTTAATACCCTCCCTTCAAGAATTAAGTGTTTGGTAGATGATGATCTCTTGTTTGAAAAAACCTTAAGGCAGTTCCTATTGCAAGGATCATTTTATACAATAGAAGAGTTCCGGAACACAGTGTTTAACATTTCTTGTATTGTAAATTGAAAATGTATGCCCAAATTTGTATTTGTAATACCGAATATTTCTATTGTAAACATATATTTTGCAATATTTATGTCTCTGTAACACTTATTATTTTGTAATCCTTATCCATCTCTAAAATGTATTTTTTGTAGTGGGCCTTAAGTTACTGTTTACTGTTTTTGTTTTGTAATCTCTATCTATCTCTAAAATGGATTTTTTGTAGTCAGACCTAAGTTACTGTTTACTGTTGTTTTGTTTTATGTATTACCATAAATTCTGGCAAAAAGCTTGTAAAATTGACACGTTCCATATCCTATGATAGAGTCACAACATGGATCACTGGAACAAGAGATAAATAAATAATATAAAAACATCACCCTTGTAATTCATAACGTAGCTGACAGCCGTCCCACACCGTAAATTTAGCATAACTTTCATTTATTCTAAATAAAAAGCATAGGTATTTTGCTTTTAATTTATCTGAGAACTTGCCACTGTCACGTCTATTTACGTGAGAAGACGACATACTTGTAAACAGTAGAATTCAATCGTATACAGCGACATTACTTCACTAAAATTTAATATGAATCTGAACACGATAACATTCGACAACTTGAACTTGAAATTATTAATTAAAAACCTTTTGTTTAAAGACAGTATTACACGGCGATCCGCCAAGAAAGATATTGGTTATAGAGCCTATATTCTTTCTATATAGGCTCTGTATTATTGGTCTAGTGCAACAGCCATTTAGTGGCAGCACTGGTGGAACTAACAGAATTAGCAAATTAGCAGTGAAATAATGTCGCTGTATATGATTGTATCCTACACATTAGAAGTATGTCGTCTTCTCACGTAAATAGTAGTGACAGAAGCAAGTTCTCAGACAAATTAAAAGCAGAATACCTATGCTTTGTATTTCGACAAAACAAAAGTTAAGCTAAATTTGCAGTGTGTGAGGGCTGACAGCTGCTTTATTGTGAAATATAAGGTGCTGTGGAATTGGAAAGAGCACAGAAAAACGTAGGATGATACGAATCCGCACATGTGCACTATATAGGGATAACTTACGCATGCGCACAAGGGGGTACTACAGTCAGCTTTCTGCTTATTTGTTTATGGTTTACTGTTGCTATTAACCTCTGTGACCAGATCCCTACTTCAAGTTTTTATATTGAAGATTTTGTCCATTCTTCAAATTTTCATAAATAGAGCAACTAAACAATTTCTTTTCCAGCAGACTTTCTTTACTCAAGCTATTTTCGAAAGAGATTCTTTGTACTTTGATTACTTCGTATTCTAGAAACAGAATGGATCAAACAAGCATTAACCGTCTTAATTCAGGCATATTGCGAGGAAAGGTGTTTGTATTCCTCTCACAATCCACTGTATCATGATAATATACGCCACCAATCGTTTATTTGTGAGTAATCATGCATATGACTTTACAAGTGTCATTTTCGATTTGTATGGGTAATGTCTTAAAATTGACGAAAGGTCACATTTGATTTGATTGCATATTTTGCTTTATTTTAGTACGCCAGGAAAGAGTAACTGACAGAAGTAGGTGGGATGGTCCAATCACAAAATGAATGAATAAACTGTGTGGACTTAACTTCTTCATTGATAGTATGATATGAGCCACATCACGTCTGCCTTCGTCCCTTCTTCCCAGTCATGGTTTAACCCAACAACGTCTGGCTTTTCGTCGTCGTCATCCTGCCCTAATCTTAAGGGTTACAGGCCAACAACTCAAATAACAATGCGTCCTCCATGGGCGAAATGCTGTATAAATATAAAGTTAGATAAATATATGCTTTTGCAACTTAAGTGCCATAAGATAAAATGAATAGTTGAGACCATAAGTCAGAACACTAATACTGTAGCATAAGTCGGTGATAACTATATGAGAGAACAATTACTCAATAAAAAATGACAATAAAAATTATGACTACTTAATAAATAAGAACTTTCAGCTCTCAGAAAATTTAATTAAAATGAACGTTCCCTAAGAGTTTCACATGGTATTATCATCCAGTGTGGATGCACGCGTTCGCGTGAGGCTTATCACTCGTGCATTGTCTGATTGGGCAATGTGAACCAGTCTGCAGTTCCCGATGTTTACGTTTAGGGAGCTGATGCGTAGGTGAACACGATAGGCGTATTGCGTAATACGGCCTTAAGAGCGTGAACGAGACAGTGCTAGACATATTACAATATCTCAAATAGTGATATCTTCACCTCGACTATGAATGAAAGATTTATCTAGTCACACCATTCGTAGCGAATGTCGTGAAAAACATACAGCCAAGAATTTGCAATCTATACCTCAGTTCAATTACGCTATACATAACTTCGTTACATGATAAATACATCTTTGTTTCCACAAAGCAGGATATTTCTAGAAAACAAAAACTCTGGCAAACATTAAAAAAGGAACAAAAAAGTCGAACACGTCCAGAAAAAGCCAGACAGTTGGTATACCAGTAAATGTGTAATGATTTAATGGCAAGGTGTTACAACTTTACTGAGTTCATAACAATCGACTTTTATTCTAGGGTTGGATCAAATAAATTATACGTGATTTTACAAGTGTTGCAAATATTTGGAAACTACTGTAAACATACTATAACTTTAAACTTCCTGGCAGATTAAAACTGTGTGCCCGACCGAGACTCTCCTGCGAGAGCTTCTGTAAAGTTTGGAAGGTAGGAGGCGAGGTACTGGCAGAAGTAAAGCTGTGAGTACCAGGCGTGAGTCGTGCTTGGGTAGCTCAGATGGTAGAGCACCTGCCCGCGAAAGGCAAAGGTCCCGAGTTCGAGTCTCGGTCAGGCACACAGTTTTAATCTGCCAGGAAGTTTCATATCAGCGCACACTCCGCTCCAGAGTGAAAATCTCATTCTGGAAACACCCCCCAGGCTGTGGCTAAGCCATGTCTCCGCAATATCCTTTCTTTCAGGAGTGCTAGTTCTGCAAGGTTCGCAGGAGAGCTTCTGTAAAGTTTGGAAGGTAGGAGACGAGGTACTGGCAGAAGTAAAGCTGTGAGTACCGGGCGCGAGTCGTGCTTGGGTAGCTCAGATGGTAGAGCACTTGCCCGCGAAAGGCAAAGGTCCCGAGTTCGAGTCTCGGTCGGGCACACAGTTTTAATCTGCCAGGAAGTTTCATATCAGCGCACACACCGCTGCAGAGTGAAAATCTCATTCTGGATACTATAACTTGTTGAAAAGGAAATGATTGCCTACGGACTGAGAGAATATAAATTACATGTTCTTTATTTTTCTTCATTTGTTGGCTCTCCCAAAAAGGGCAGGAAACAGGAATATTTATATATTTTCATCTCTTGAGTTACTTGCGTTGTCATAAACAGGTGTGATTGTCGTCTTCTTTGTATATGTGCATGTTAAAGAGTTAGTGTTTGTCACTAAAATGGATCGTGATAAGCGAAAAAAGTGTTATCTGGAAGTATTTTCTAGAAATTAACCCTGGTCCTGCTAAATGCGAAACATGTTCTAGTATTTATTCCGTCAAAGGTGGAACGACTTCCAATTTAGCAAGACACTTAAGAACACAGCATCCTACTGCTGTTCTCACACCCGAAGGTCCTCAGTTGGTTATTGAAGACGAAGTGGAGAGTGTTACTGAAGTAAGAACATCATTATTTTCAACGTCTGCCATAGTGCCCTCAACATCGTATTCTATACCCTCGACGTCGACCAAAGAACTGATTCAGCCACCGACAAAAATACAGAGAACAGGACAGAGCACAATTAGTGATTTCGTCACGAGACCCCTACCAGTGTCGAAGGTCAAAATTTTCGACGGAATTGTTCTGAAATTAATTGTGAAGCAGTTTCACCCATTCAGAATAGTTGAACAGCCAGAATTTAGAGAACTGATACACAACCTAAATCCAAATTATGTATTACCTTCGAGAAAGACTCTCTCGAATGCACTGTTGGATTCAACGTACAATAGTCTGAAAGAGAAAGTAAAAGAAAACATGTCTCAAGCTTTTTCCTGTTGTGTTACTACAGACAGTTGGACTTCGGCTGCTGGCGAAAATTATGTCGCAATAACTGTGCACTATTTAGATGAAACCCCTAAATTATGCACTGCGTTACTTGATTGTTTTGCGTTCAATGAAAAACACACTGCCGAAAACATCTCCCACGAAATAAGGAGGGTTTGTCAAGAGTGGGAAATTGACAATAAAATTGTCGCAATTGTGACTGACAATGCCGCTAATATGATTTCAGCGGTGAGATATTTGCAGTGGCAAAGTATTCCATGCTTCGCTCAGACCCTAAGTCTGGTTGTGCAAAATGCAATAGCTGAAATAAAGGTGCTGCAAACAAAAGTGAAAACAGCAGTGGAATATTTTAAACGATGTCCCCATGCACTTTCAAAATTAAAGGAAGTACAAAAACAAGTGTATATTCCAGAGCAGACTGTGAAACAAGACGTTCAAACAAGGTGAAATTCAACCCTGGCAATGTTTGAAAGTGTAGTGAAGAGCAGGGATACTATTGTTGCAACTTTAGCAATAATGAATCCTGCAATAGTAATTACTAAGGAAGACTAAAATGCTCGGAGAAATGTGCAAAATTTTAAAGCCTTTTTTACATGTCACTGAGGATGTGAGTTCTGAGAAACAAGTAACTATATCTAAAGTAATTCTATTTTCTCGGTGCTTGAGAAAACATTTTGAGAAATACGATACTGCCAACAAACCTAGAAAGGTATTATCTGTAATTAGAAAAATCAAGAACGAACTTGACAGACGTTTCAAAGATATTGAAGATAGAGCTATGTTGGCCAAAGCTACCTTGCTTGATCCCAGATTTAAAAAGCAAGCGTTTCTGTCAACAAATTCGTACAACAAAGTAAAACAGTCTGTTATACAAAAAGCTGCAGTATTAAGAACATCCGGTGATGATGAGGCAAAACAGCCTGAAGAACAGGAATAATCAGCAGACACGGAGGAAGATTTATTTTGGGAAGATTTTGACTCTAGTGTTCAACGCTCTTCGAGTCAAACTATTACACCCATGATGTCTACAATAATACAATTCGACAAGTATATCGAAATTCAGCCTTTAGGAAGAAAGGCAGACCCTTTTAGATGGTGGAGTGAACATAAGATATACTACCCGGGACTGTACCAGTGTACCAGCTCATGTTAAGACGCTTGCGTGCAGTGGGAAGCTCAGTTCCTTGGGCGTGTGAACTGTATATGTTTGTGACAATACTTGCTTTGAACTGTGTTTAGACAAGACTTTTATACAGTTATGCAAGTAATCAGTAATCTAATGATGTAATGTGCATATTACTCTTGTTGTTACCGTAATATGTGGAAGACCGAACTTAGCTCTGTTTCTTTTTGTAAAATCGTATTTTTTGGGAGAAGCTACTTACTCAAATAAAGTTGAAAGCAAACAGTTAACTAAATATAAATTTTCATTTCCGAGATACCAGCGATCAGAGGAAACCATGTCTAACCTAAAACATATCTAGGATGATTGTTACTATTGGATGTACTATAAGTCCAATGTGTTCGTATTCGGATAATGTTATACCGCCATCTCACAAAATTTTGATACACCTCTACTGTAACATCCAATAGTAACAAAGATTTACGAAATTGCGATATAAAATACTTATTGTGTAAAATCGAGTTTTTTTAGGAAACACACCAATATAGATAAACTTAAAAATCAAAATCCGTATCTAAATATAAAATTTTATCCAAACTGTTAAAGCCATCCCCAAGAAACACGAAATTCGCGGTTTTATTTAAAAAATTCTTTTGTGTAAAATCGCGTGCTGTAAGGAAAGATACCTATATACAGATAAACATAAAAACCAAAACCTTAACTACATTCAATACGTACTAACAAAGTTTTATGAGATGGTGTTATAAAAACATGTGAAATAGCGTTTTTATAATGCAAAATTGCGTTTTTACGAATGGGACTATGTAGGATATACATATTGTAAAATTGACTTTTTAGTAAAGAATGGAATTATTTAGGTGAACTCAAAAAGCAAAAACCAGTCTAAATACAAAATTTCATTCAAATCATTAGGGCCGTTTCCGAGATACGCGAAATATAATACATAAGCCAAGTGCTATTGCTCGTGTGTGAAGAAGGTGTGTGTGTTTTGCATTGCATGTGCAACAAGTAAGAAGTACGTATTTATTCATCATACTTGGATTTCTTGATTTTAATCGTGTGTATTGGGAGCTGTGTACTCGCTGTACATCGTTTCTGTCATCTCTAGTTCGTGTATTACTCGCGCAAACTAAGCTGACGTCGGCGCGGTGGCTGATGGTAGCGGTAGTAAATGGGAAATGCCTTTTACGCTCGTTCCCGTCAGCCACCGCCAAATGTCAGCTTAGTTTTCACGAATCACGAGTAATATTAGGGCCCACGAACTTCGTTTGTTCGTTCCGAGCTTTCTTTGTTCACACGCATCCTCCACTTGACTGCCATGTGGCGGTCGTAATCATTCGGCACGACTCGGCAGTCGGCAATTCGGCATGATTCGCAAGTTGCCTTCGAAGCATAGCGTACTGAGAATAGATGGAACTTGGAATCGTCACGACTCGGAAACACGCAATCGGTCTTACGAGTCTTTTGAACGACGATTCGTCCGTATCACACGATTCGATTCTTACGATTCATTATTTAATATTTAGAGTCGTTCAAATGAACGACTCATTCACGAATCGCCACAATTCTTAACAGAAAGTGTTCGAAGTGATGACCGTTGGTATCGGTGCTTGCTGCAATCTTATTATCATGGATTGTGTAGCACTGCTTATCACTTCAGCACTTGCTTTGACAATTCTCTCTCGTATATCACGCAAAAAGTAAATATTCGGCGAATACGGCGTATCCATCTAACGTGCCATTGACATGTAAACACCATGCGACGGTTTCTCAATACAACGCTGATAGGAACAGTAAGACTAGTATCGTCGAATCAAGCGAATGTGAATGATTTATTCCTTCAAAGATCAAGTCGATATGCTTCTCATTTACGGAGAATGCCAACGAAATTCAGTGAGAGCTAGAGACTAATACGCTGAAAGATATCCTCAATGTACTCGCCCTGCACGTCGTACATTTAAATATGTCTATGATAAATTGAGAACAACTGGGCCTATAACGCATCGGAAACATAATCGACAAAGGAAAGTTACTAACCAGGAAATGGAAATTGATACTCTTGCCACTGTGGTTCGAGATCCTTGTGTTAGTTCACGTAAAATCACAAGGAAATTTGGCATGAGCCAGAGTAGCGTTGTTCGTGTTCTGCATCGCCATAAATATAATTCTTACCATATCAGCCTTCACCAAGAATTAACCGGTACGGATTGTATGCGTCTACAAGATGGCGGCTACAGTAAAAGTTAAGCAAGTGTCCTTCCAGAAAAACTTAAATTTTGCCGTAAAAAAGAAATCGTGTGAAAATTGTAAAGACGAAATCAAGAAACTGAATGAACGCATAACGAGCTTACAGTTCATAATCGGCAGTTTGAAAACGGACATTTCGAAAATACAACAAGAAAATAGTGAACTGAACACGCTAAAACTTGTGCGAGATAGTTCGTCCGTTACGGAAAAGTGGTCAAATGTAAAGTGCAAGAACAGCAAGTCCAAAGTGCAAATTCAGAAAACCTGCGAAAGTTACGCAAGCTTTGTGCACGAAAACACATTTCAAGTACTTTCGATCGCCGATAGTGAAAATGCAACTTACAGTTCGCATGAACGATGGGAAAAGCAAAAAGACACTTTGGGGAATAAGGTAAGAGAAGAAAATTTACTGACGCAAACAACTGTGAAGGAGGTCAATATAAATGTGCCGACCAAAAAATGTGTCGAAGTGTGTAGTAAAACAATACAAAACTATTCGCAAATTGTGAACTCCAATAGCAGGAAACTGTTTGTGTTTTCAGACAGCCATGGTCGTGGACTTCCGAGTAAACGAAAAGAAATAACTAAAGCATTTTCGTGTGGTATAGTGAAACCGGGAGCCCCACTTAGCGAAATTAAAAAAATGACCGAATCGGCAGAGGCAAAAAAATCTGCATGATAAAGACTTCGTTGTACTTATGGGAGGCGCAAATGATGTCTACAAAAATGAAACAGCGAGTGCAACGCGCGATCTTAAACAGTGTCTGAGGAATTCCGCATCGCTATGATCTTGTAAGATGGTCATGTGTTAACAGGGAAATAGAAAGTGCCAACAGTCAGTTTGCAAAGATCTGCAGACATTTTAAAAACGTGAAATGCGTTGATATAAGCAGTATTGGACGTAGATTCCACACGCAACACGGACTTCACCTGAATGGCTTGGGGAAAGAATATCTGACAAGCCTGATAACCAGGGTAATAAAAAAACCATCAAAATAAATTCAAAACCAAAACGATAATTGCATTGCCATCGCCTGACTCCATAACGATAACGCTTCAAAAAAATTCATTAGAAACTTCATCAGCAGCAGCAAAACATGTAAAAAAAAGACCAAATTTTAACAGAAAGAACAGTGGACATCGATTCCAACAACAAAAGAACTACTGTTCCTCATCAGCCAAGTATTATTTTAGACGAAAATAACAAAAACGAGAAGACTCCAAGTTCCAAAGGAAACACAGCAGTAGTGGTAGAACCAACATTTGAAGTGTCAGAAACAGCACCACCACCAACAACAACAAATAGAAGGCTGCTGGACAGAAGAAATGCTGAGCCTCCTTCTCATCTCAACGATATTTTATGTGTGGGCCTGAAGAAAGAGAAGGGACAACAGTAGGTAGTGTCAGGTGTCTCCTCTCCTGTCTCAAGGCAGACTCCAATGGATTCTCAGTCAGGTAACAGCACTAATAGAATGAAAAAGCAAGAGGAAGGCATCTCTTTCTTTCATCAAAATATAAGGGGCCCCTTAAACAAAACAGATCAACTCCTTATTAACATTAGTGAAAAGGACAGTATAAATAATGCCCAGATTTTGTGCTTAACTGAGCACCATGTTACTGAAAAATGTGACTTGCCATCTATAGTAAGTTATACTTTAGTAACATACTATTGTAGGGAAAGTAAAGATAAAGGTGGAGTAGCAATTTATGTTAAGGATAGTGTAGCATACAAAGCTATAGATATTAAGAAATATTGTGTGGAACAACAATTTGAGGCATGTGCCACAGAAATAACAACTAAATTCTACCCTATAATAGTGTTGGCTGTCTACAGGGCTCCTTCAGGTGACATAAAAACTTTTCTGCATTCAATGGAACTCCTTCTGTCATGGTTACTTTCAAAAGCGAAGGATATTGTAGTATTAGGTGATTTCAATATAAACTTTTTGACAGAAAATAAGAATAAAATAGACTTTGAGATTGTGATGACCTTACACAATCTGACATCAGTAATAAACTTCCCAACAAGAATTACATCCGAGTGCCAAACTATGATAGACAACATTTTTTTAGATGTAAATAGACATCAGAATTATATTGTCAGGCATGTTATAAGTGGGCTTTCAGATCATGATGGACAAATTCTCACTATTTATGATGTTAATCTGTTCAAAAAAGAATTTCATCGATGGAAAGTCATAAGAGTAATTAATGAAGAAGCGAAAGGAACTTTCAACCACAGGTTGCAGCAAATGGATTGGTCTTTAGTATATAGCCATGATGATGTTGATACTAAATTTAACTGTTTTATAAATGAATTATGTGCACTCTTTGAAGAAATATTTCCCAAGAAATGGGTCAGAAACAGTGCTTCCAATTCTGTAAGCAAGCCTTGGATTACAAAAGGTATAAAACAGTCATGTAAAACCAAAAGGGAAACTTATGCTGCAATAAGATTCTGTAAAGATGTAGAAAAATGGGAACACTATAGAATATACTGTAAAATTTTGAAGAAACTAATACAGAAATTAAAAGCCCTTTATTATGAGAAGAAAATAGATAATTCTACTAATAAAATAAAAGTAATTTGGAGAGCATTGTAAAAAAAGAAACAGGAAGAGATACAACAAGTAAAGAAGATACAAATAATATCAGATATGAAGGTATCCTAGTAGATAACCCCAAACGGTGGCTGAGATTTTTAATAAACACTTCCTATCAGTAACTCAACAGATTGGTTGCAAGCCCGATGTTGATGAAGCTGTAACTCTTTGTCAAGCCGTATATTCAAACACAATTTCAGAAATGCACCTTAATCCTGTCACTGTAGAAGAAATTCAAAAAATCATCATGTCTCTAAAAGAACGAATTCTGCAGGGGTTGATAATATATCTAGTAATTTATTGAAATATTCCTGTGTGTGGATAAGGGACATTCTCTGTCATATTTTCAATGCTTCCCTTCAGAAAGGTGTTGTTCCCAGTAGACTTAAGTATGCCATTGTGAAGCCCCTGTACAAAAAGGGTGATAAAGCTGAACTAACTGACTATCGACCTATCTCTTTGCTGACAGCTTTCTCCAAAATTCTAGAAAAGCTAATACATGTAAGAATTACTGATCATCTCATGAAGAACGGAGTTCTCAGCAAGAGCCAGTTTGGCTTTCAAAAGGGCCGTTCAATAGAAGACGCAGTCTACGCACTTGCAAATGAAGTCCTAGAAACTCTTAGTGAAAAAATGCTAGCACTTGGTGTCTTCTGTGATTTATCCAAAGCGTTTGACTGTGTTGATCACCAGATTCTCTTGCAAAAAGCAAAATTAGTAGGAATAAGTGGTGTTGCAGGCAATTGGCTACAGTCATACCTCCAAGACAGAAAACAAAAAGTTGTGTTGAATAGCTCGGGTGGAGTATGTGACACTTCCTCAGATTCTGAATGGAGTTCCATTACATGTGGAGTGCCCCAGGGCTCAATTCTTAGGCCACTATTATTCCTGATTTTTATAAATGATCTACCATCATGTACAAGCCTGCCATGTAAATTTACATTATTTGCTGATGATACCACAATTTTTATGAGCAGTAGAACAGACAACAATCTTGAGGAACTCGTTAATCACATACTCACAGATATGGTTAATTGGTTCAAGGTGAATGGTCTCTCGTTAAATTCCAGTAAGACCAGCTTTATTCAATTCTGTACAAAAACAGAAAAAGAGAGAGAGATAAGTGTGACATGTGGTAATCAACCAATAGTTAGAATGGAAACAACAAAATTTCTTGGAGTGCACATTGACAAGAAAATGAACTGGTCTTCACATATTATTGATCTCTGTAAGAGGCTTAGCTCTGCTACCTGTGCTTTACGGGTTGTCACTACATGTGTTGAAACTAACACTGCAAAAGTGGCATATTATGGCTACTTTCATTGTCTCATTGAGTACGGAATTATTTTTTGGGGCAACCAGCCATTAGCAAGGAAAGTGTTCATTGCACAGAAGCGAGCTTTAAGAATTATATGTGGATTGCGCCCAAGAGACTCTTGTAGAAATAGTTTTCGTAATCTTAAAATATACACAACTACATGCCAATATATTTTTTCTCTCGTGTTTTGTTTGTAAAAATATAGATATATTTCAACCAAACAGTAATTATCATGAGCATAACACACGGAGGAAGAATGACATACACAGTGAACTCAGAAATTTGAGCTTGGCACAAAAGGGTGTCCACTACACTGGAGCAAAACTCTTCAATGCTCTTCCTCCCGAAATAAAGACAAAGGTTCATAACAATAGTGAGTTTAAGAAAGCTCTAAAAATATTTCTGCTAGAAAAAACTTTTTACAGTCTAGATGAATTTTTAACTAAATAAATTGTAATATTTTAATATTATATAATACAAGTTGACATAATGCCACTATGAATTTTATTTAACCTGAGCTCTGTATCTGTGTGTGCTCCGTATCTGTTTTCTGTAGTGTTTTAATGATTCTAAGAAAATATGTATTTTCTTTTTCTGTATTGCTGCCCAAAGAATTTACTGTATAAATTTTTATATAATTATGTACTCAAATTTCTGTATATGCTATAAGATTATCAGATTGTATTTGTAAAAAACTGACTCGTTCCACGTCCTTGTGTATCCAACACAGTTGGACCTATGGAACACGAAATAAATCAAATCAAATCAAATCAATTGAATTCTGCCAATGGGCTCAACTCCAGATTCAGAGGAATGACACACTTATTAATTTGATTTTATGTACTGGCGAGGCTACATTCACTAACCATGGAAATGTTAATTTGTATAACATGCGTTGCTGGGCAACTGAAAATCCATGTTGGCTGTGGCAAGTTGCACACCAAAAACTGTGGTCGGTGAATGTATGGCGTGGGATTCTGGCGAACAGAATTATAGGCCCCTATTTCATCAAAGGAAATCTTAAAAGTAGGTAGTACACCACAGTCCTGCAAGAAACATTAGGTATCTTATCGGAAGAAATACCTTTAGGAACAAGGAACAGAATGGGGTATCAACATGATGGGTGCCTGGCACAGTTTTCGCTAATGGCTAGAAATGGGTTGCAGAGACAATTCCCAAATCGTTGGATTGGACGCGGAGGACATGTGTCATGGCCGGCTCGTTCACAAGACTTGGCGCCTTAGGATTTTTTCTTGTGAGGATTCATAAAAGACATTGTTTATAAAGATGTTCCAACTACACCTGAAGATATGCGAGAGAGAATTGTCAGAGCATGTGCTTCGATAAGTGTGATAAGGAATACCACTCAATCCATGATAAGAAGATGGTCATCACTTCGAACACCTTCTTTAAATGGGCCTTCGTGGGGAAGAGTTGTGCAAACCAACACCATAGGTGACCATCAATAAAATGTTGGTTCTACAATGTTCATTACTGTCAGTTATTACCCACTGTGTTATGTCTATTATTCTATGGGTATTGTGTGACTTTTTTTTCACGAAATACATGAGTACATAGTGTACAAACTGCCAGTAAGTGCCAAAATTTTCTTCCTATTATCGTCCATACTTTCTAATATACAAACTACTTTCAAAGTGCCAAAATGTACTAGAATAAATAAAATGCCTAAAAAACGCTCCACTATACAATGTACTTATGGTGAGACAGTTCCGATTCCTGAAATACACTGCCTGTGGCCTCTGGCCTGCTGAGAAGCACCACAATCCTGGATCCATGGATAAACGATGAAAATCCGCCACATTGCGCTGCACACAGACAGGCCCTGCCTGCAGGCAAACAGGTGAGACTAGATCCGACAGGCAGGGCCCGCACATTAGTGGGAAACTATGGGCTACAGATTGGCAGGCCCGATCTGTTAGAGATAGCAGCAGTAATGGCCTGTGGTTGTGGCCCGTCGTGGAAGTCCACTCGTGTGGCCAGCTATTCACGTGTCACAGACACCGTGGTGATGAAATGAGACTGCGGTAATCACCCACACAACAGGTAACTTGTGCAAATACCATTGGGAATCAGTACTAATAAGAATAGGTATCAACTCACTGTAAAGATGATCACTGAGCCACAGACAGGCACATAGATAAGACAATCACACTCTCAACTAAATTTTTGGCCATAGCCTTTGCCAGAAAACGAGAGCGGACACACGATCACTCAGACACAACTCATCACACATGATCATTGTCTCCAGCTGCTGCGTCAACAAGCTCTGAGAATCAGATCCAAAAAAAAAAAAAAAACACTCCTCACGCTCTCCTGCCTCTCATCTGCAGCTGCTTGGCTAGCAGCAAGTAGTGGTGGCAGTGCTGACTAGCTGAGAGAAGGGGTCGGAAGGGGAGAAGCAGTAAGAAACAGAGAGTAGGGAAGTAGCGCATGTACTCAGCTGCGCCCAGGCAGTGACGGCGCATGACATCTCAGTAACCAAACAATTTCATGCTACTGAGACAAAAGTGACATTTTTCCAGTGTTTGTTTCAAATTTCCCTGATACGCTTGAAATTCCCTGATTTCCAGAACTTGTGGCAACCCTGAATATACAATGTGAACAGAAAGGGTCCTAACACATTTCCTTGGAACACACCCAAAGTTACTACTACATCTGATGATGTCTCTCCATCCAAGATATGCTGTGTCCTCCCTACCAAAAAGTCCTCCATCTGGTTACAAATTTCACTTGATACCCCTTGTGATCGTACTTTTGACAATAAGTGTAGGTGCAGTACTGAGTCAAAGGCTTTCCAGAAATCAAGAAAGACTGCAATTACCTGGTTGCCTTGATCCAAAGCTTCCAGTATGTCATGTGAGAAAGTCCATCTCTGGCCCTCATGCAAGCAGTTATTCAACTTACCACTGATTGATAGAGCTTCTCCATGCCCTCATGATGGATATTGTGCCAAAGTCTGTACAATTGGTGTATTACACCAGCAAAATCATGAGCTGGTTGGAGGGCCCTGTCCACAGTGCTCCAAATGTCCTCAATTGGAAAGAGATCCAGCGACCTTGCTGGCAAAGATAAGCTTTGGCAAACATAAAGACAACCAGTAAACACTCTCGCTGTGTGCAGGCAGGCATTACCTTGCTGAAATGTAAGCCCAGGATGGCTTCCCATGAAAGGCAACCAAATGGGGGCATAGAATATTGTCGACATACCACTGAGCTGTAACAGTGCTACGGATGACACCAAAGGGATCCTGCTATGAAAAGAAATGGCATCCCACACCATCACTCCTGGTAGTCGGGCTACATGATGAGTAACGGTGAGGTTGGTAACTCACCTCTGTCCAGGGAGTATCCAGACACACCTTCACTGGTCATCAGGGCTCAGTTCCAAGCGAGGATCATCAGTAAAGATAATTCTATCCCAGTCAATGAGATTCCAGGCCGAAGACATGCCTAGAGATGCCCTGGATAGCAATTCAACAACAGCCGCCAGCCATACAACCAGGAATGATGGTTTGGAGTGCCATATCTTTTCATAGCAGGACCCCTTTGGTTGCCAGACTTGGAAAGCTTACAGCACAGTTGTATGCCAACAATGTTCTATGTCCCACTTGTTGCCCTTCATGGCAGGTCTTCTTCGGCTTACATGAAAGCAAGATAATGCCTGCCCACACATGGTGAGAGCTTTACTACTTGTATTTGTGCTTGCCAAACCCTACCTTGGCCAGCAAGGTTACTGGATCTTTCTTCAATTGAGAATGTTTGGACCATTATAGACAGGGCCCTCCAGCCAGTTCAGGATTTTGATGTTCCAATGTGCCAGTTGGACAGAATTTGGCACAATATTCATCCATTAGGGTGTCCTAAAAAATTGAAGTTCTTCTTTAACACGTGCTCCCTTAACTTATTTATATAATGGAAAAACAACTGTAAATATAATTTCATAAATGTAGGATTTTCAGCACTCCTTCCCAACTAGTACTCAAATAGATCAGTACCTGCTGAGTAAGGCAAATGAGTGCTGACATGTTGATGTATCTGTAATCACTTGCAACACTGTTAGTCAACTTATTGTTTTCAATCAGTGAGCATGTCAATGGAATTACACAGTAGTACTGAAAAAGGTATATTTTTAATAGATGGCATAAGGTTTAAAACTGCCACTGATGGACAAGTTCTGGCAGTTTTGTTTTACAATATCCGTTAAACAAAGTTCACTGTCAATGAAAGTGCAAATCTCACTCATTATTTGTTGATGTATTATCTTTTGGGGAAAGGTGTGTATACCTACCAAATCATTGCCTAATTCTTTGAAACAACTTGTGAACCTACATCAAGTTTGGAGAGAGTTACAAAAAAACTAAATCCTATTTGAGCATTGCTGATAAGAGTTTGTCAACAACTTCAATAATTTGTTTGACATTGCACACATCAATGTGCCTCAGTTAATGAAAATAAATGAAGATGGAATCTTCCTAGCTGCAACTTTTTTGTCCACGGACAAAGCTTCTTAATCATCATCTTACAAACCATTACAAAAGGATTCATCATCTGATTCTGCTGAAACTGACAAGCATTTAAAAGAAGTTTTTCCAACTCTGACTGAGAACACACAACCCAGAACCAGTAAAACAGCTATGCAAAAAATTTCATTACTCCAAAGTTAGTAGCAGTGCTAGATAGGTGTCAGATGAGTACGAGAGATTCAGTGTTTAATCTTGATACTACCATTGAAGCACTTTGATATAATACTGACTAATTTCCTATAGGTAAGACCTAGATTCACCAAATTCTGACAGGAAAACGGAAAGAGCATGTGAAAGCTATAAACACTAATTATCAAATCGAGGTACTAGATGCTGTAACTGTTCACTGCCATGGCAAACTATTGTCTGCCTTACATGATTGAGAATCAAAAGATAAATGTCTTCCGGTAGTTATTTCATATGAAAATAAAGAACAGTTTATTGCTGTGCCAAGATTGGAAGGTTCTTCAGGATGTGAACAGGTGTAAGCTTTTTCAAATGTAATCATAAACTGGATTCACAAAGGTAAAGTGCAAATTCTCTTTTGTGATACTATGGTGACAAATACAAGTCATACCAATGGTGCCTGTGTGCTTCTTGAAGTAAAACTTAATGATACATTTTGCTTGCCAACATCATGTTTATGAATTGATATTAAAAAGCGTGTTCAAAGTAAAAATCAATCAAGTGACAACAAATTCCACTATTCAGTTATTCAAAAAATGTTATAAAGAAAAGTTTGCATTGCATCTGGCTGTTTCCAAAAGTGACGATCCGCTTGAGCTTTACCCAGCTGAATGACTAAAGAAATAACAAGAGATGACCATCGAGAGTTGGTAAAGCCTTCTGTGATATTTTTTGGTACATATACACAGAGAAAATTTAATATTCAACTTCCAGGTGCCATGCATCAAGCTCAATGGATGGCGAAATGTATTTGTTGCCTAAAAAATATCATTGCTTTGTGCTTAATTCAAAATTATGAGCAAGAATAAGACAGCGCTGTTAGAAGTTTGCCTGTTCATGATGAGATCCTATGTCAAGCCATGGCTCCAACATATTTTGTCAGTAAAGGCACCCTAACAAGACTTGATTTTTGAAGTTGATGAAGGCTTACAAAAAAGCTGATAAAAGCATCTCAAAAGGAGCTTCACAGAAGATAAGCCACCATTTATGGTATTTTTTGGATGAAGTTTCTGTTTTGTCACTGTTTGATGATGATGTGGATGAAGAAAGTAAAATAAAAATGGTTTCAATTTTAAAGAAAGAGAAATTATCATTTATAACAAATGTTACCTCATTGAGCTAGAACTTTGTGGTTCATTGTATAGTGAGATAAATAACTAAATATAGACATTGTTTCTTAAGTTTTCTGTTTAGATCACTGTTTTGTTAATTGACTCTGAAGCTTCTTTTTCAATTTGAGAATACTTTTGTTGGGCATCTGTGAGCGTTTTGGAGGCATAAGCAATGGGTTGTTCAGAACCGTCAGAAAAATGGTGCACAAGGACTGCACCGACCCCGTATTGAGAGGCGTCTGTGGCAAGAACAAGATGTTGGTCAGGTCGATAAGTAGCCAGGCACGGGGACTGTTTCAGCATAGTCTTCAATTTCTGGAAAGCCGCATCACAAGACGGACCAGTGAAAAGGCACGTTTTTATGCAACAGGCGATGCAACGGCTGAGCCACCGAAGCAGCAGACGGTAAAAACTTGTGATAGTATGCTGTTTTCCCCAAGAAGGCCTGCAGTTCCTTAACAGATGTAGGGTGAGGAAGGGCATTGATAGCAGCAACAGTTTGCTGAAGCGGACGAATACCATCCCGAGAGAGTTGAAACCCCAAGTACGTGATAGATGCCTGAAAAAATTGTGATTTCTGAAGATTACACTTAAGACCGGCAGTCTGTAAGACATGAAAAAGTGTGTGGAGATTTTGAAGATGTTCGTCAGTGGTGGAGCCAGTGACAACGATGTCGTCCTGGTAATTTATACACCCAGGGACAGTGAGCAATAATTGTTCCAAGAATCGCTGAAAGAGACCAGGGGTGCTGGCAACCCCGAATGGCAATCGTTGGTATTGATAGAGGTCGAAAGGCGTGTTAAGGGCCAGAAACTGCCGGGAAGCAGCGTCGAGAGGAAGTTGATGATAAGCTTCTGACAGGTCAAGTTTAGAAAAATACTGGCCTCCAGCAAGTTTAGTGAACAATTCTTCAGGTTGAGGCGTAGGGTAAGTATCGATAAGGCATTGAGCATTTACAGTGGCTTTGAAATTGCCACAGAGATGAATATCACCATTTGGCTTAGCAACGACAACAACAGGAGAGGACCACTCGCTGGAAGTGACAGGAAGCAAGACCCCTGAAGCAGTGAGATGATCCAGCTCCCATTTGACCTGATCACAAAGGGCCACAGGAATGGGCTGAGCCCAAAAAAACTTAGGCCGAGCAGTGGGTTTGAGTGTGATATGAGCTTCAAAGTCGTTTGCATGGCCTAACCCAGGAGAAAAAAAGGGACGAAAATGTCGTCAACAAGGAATCCAGTTGAACATAAGGAATAGCATCAGAGATGATATTGACAGAGTCATCTATGGAGAACCCAAAAACGCTAAAGGCATTGAAACCAAAAAGATTCTCCACATTACTATGGTCGACCACAAATATGGGAACAGTGTGAACGACAGATTTGTAAGATACCTCAGCATCAAATTGTCCCAAGAGAGAAATCTTCTGTTTATTGTAAGTCCGTAATTGCCTACTGACAGGTGACAGGATTGGAGAGCCCAACTGAAGATACGTCTGAGAATTGATGATAGTGGCACCAGAACCAGTATCCACCTGCATGCGAACATCTTGACCACGTATTTGGACAGTGAGGAATAACTTCCCTGAAAGGAAAGAAGTAGAATTGACAGCCAACACTGAATCAGAATCAGCTTCATGTTCATGAATATCATGTATGCGGTCGGATTTGTAAACGGATGACACATGACCCTTTTTTTTGCATTTGTGACACATGACCCGACATTGTGGACAATCTTCTCATGAATGTTTCGTAAAACACCACGGACATGAAGGAAGTTGCCGTGGGTTTTGCTGCAGTTTCTTAGAGGTTTGTTTATGGTTAGGCTGCGGCTGGGAGCGTACTGCGGCTGCGTCGGCTTGCGGGGACATGCCACACGCTTCGTCAACATCGCACAGAGGTTGTATTTCCCCGATGTCGCCCCATGCCTCTATTTGTGCTCCAGCGGCGCAAGAAATTTCAAAAGACTGAACGATGGATAGGACTTCATCTAGAGTCAGATTTTCCAACTGAAGGGCACGTTGCCTAACTTCTTTGTTGGGCGCCGATCAGATAATAGCATCCCGTACCATGGAATCGGCGTAGGATTCTTTTTGAACTTCAGTAACAAATTGACACTTTCTACTGAGGCCGTGAAGTTCAGCAGCCCAAGTGCAATAGGATTGATTTGATTGTTTTTGAAAATAATAAAAGGCAACACGAGAGGCTACCACATGCGTTTGCTTTTGAAAATAGACGGACAGAAGTGAGCACATTTCAGCAAAGGACAAAGACGCAGGATCTTTCAAAGGAGCCAATTGCGACAACAACCGATACATTTGAGGTGAAATCCATGAAAGCAACAGAGACTTACATGTTTGTTCATCTGCGACATGAAATTATACTATCAATTAGAGAGTTAAAAACAAAATTTTCAACAGGTGTGAATGAGATTCCAGATTATTTCATTAAAAATGTGGGTGACCTCATTGCAATACCATTAGCCCACATTTTCAACAGTTCATTAACAAATGGAGTCTTTCCTTCCTGCTTAAAGACAGTGAAACTGAAACCACTGTTCAAAAAGGGTAAGAAATAAGACATAGCCAATTATAGACCTATTGCCTCGCTATCTACATTTCGTAATACTAGAAAAAAATTTTCATAAGGGGTTGCTAGATTTTCTAGAAAAGTGCAAAATATTATCCACAACCCAACATGGCTTCCGGAAAGGCCGATCAACAGCAACAACAATATATGAATTTCTGGGTGAAGTACTCGAAAAAATTGATAGTGGACAAAAAGTAACTGGCATATGCCTTGATCTGACTAAGGCTTTCGACATCATAGACCACACCCTATTGCTCCAGAAGCTTGAAAGTATTGGTATCAGAGGTATGCCTAACAACTGTCTTAGATCATATCTTACTGACCGCAAGCAAGTAGTAGAAATACATTTTCACAAAGAAAATAAATCAACAAGACACTATTCTGATTATAAAGCAGTAAAAATATGGAGTACCGCAGGGCTCGGTACTGGGCCCCATCCTATTTTTGATATATATAAATGACCTAACATCAACCAACCAGTACCACAGCACTATCCAGTTTGCAGATGACACAAGCATATTAGTCAGTGGGAAGACTGCAGAGATACTACAGACAAGACTGTCTGAGGCATTAACAAATGTTGTAAACTGGTTCAACCAAAACAAACTAATAATAAATAAAAGTAAAACAGTAGCATTAAATTTTCATAATATCAAGAGAAACCCCCATGAACCATGGACCTTGCCATTGGTGGGGAGGCTTGCGTGCCTCAGCGATACAGGTGGCCGTACCGTAGGTGCAACCACAACGGAGGGGTATCTGTTGAGAGGCCAGACAAACATGTGGTTCCTGAAGAGGGGCAGCAGCCTTTTCAGTAGTTGCAGGGGCAACAGTCTGGATGATTGACTGATCTGGCCTTGTAACATTAACCAAAACGGCCTTGCTGTGCTGATACTGCGAACGGCTGAAAGCAAGGGGAAACTACAGCCGTAATTTTTCCCGAGGACATGCAGCTTTACTGTATGATTAAATGATGATGGCAGCTTTACTGTATGATTAAATGATGATGGCGTCCTCTTGGGTAAAATATTCCGGAGGTAAAATAGTCCCCCATTCGGATCTCCGGGTGGGGACTACTCAAGAGGACGTCGTTATCAGGAGAAATAAAACTGGCATTCTACGGATCGGAGTGTGGAATGTCAGATCCCTTAATTGGGCAGGTAGGTTAGAAAATTTAAAAAGGGAAATGGATAGGTTAAAGTTAGATATAGTGGGAATTAGTGAAGTTCGGTGGCAGGAGGAACAAGACTTTTGGTCAGGTGATTACAGGGTTATAAACACAAAATCAAATAGGGGTAATGCAGGAGTAGGTTTAATAATGAATAAAAAAAATAGGAGTACGGGTTAGCTACTACAAACAGCATAGTGAACGCATTATTGTGGCCAAGATAGACACAAAGCCCATGCCTACTACAGTAGTATAAGTTTATATGCCAACTAGCTCTGCAGATGATGAAGAAATAGATGAAATGTATGACGAGATAAAAGAAATTATTCAGGTAGTGAAGGGAGGCGAAAATTTAATAGTCATGGGTGACTGGAATTCGTCAGTAGGAAAAGGGAAAGAAGGAAACATAGTAGGTGAATATGGATTGGGGGGAAGAAATGAAAGAGGAAGCCACCTTGTAGAATTTTGCACAGAGCATAACTTAATCATAGCTAACACTTGGTTCAAGAATCATAAAAGAAGGTTGTATACCTGAAAGAATCCTGGAGATACTAATAGGTATCAGATAGATTATATAATGGTAAGACAGAGATTTAGGAACCAGGTTTTAAATTGTAAGACATTTCCAGGGGCAGATGTGGATTCTGACCACAATCTATTGGTTATGAACTGCAGATTGAAACTGAAGAAACTGCAAAAAGGTGGAAATTTAAGGAGATGGGACCTGGATAAACTGAAAGAACCAGAGGTTGTAGAGAGTTTCAGGGAGAGCATAAGGGCACAATTGACAGGAATGGGGGAAAGAAATACAGTAGAAGAAGAATGGGTAGCTCTGAGGGATGAAGTAGTGAAGGCAGCAGAGGATCAAGTAGGTAAAAAGACGAGGGCTAATAGAAATCCTTGGGTAACAGAAGAAATATTGAATTTAATTGATGAAAGGAGAAAATATAAAAATGCAGTAAATGAAGCAGGCAAAAGGGAATACAAACGCCTCAAAAATGAGATCGACAGAAAGTGCAAAATGGCTAAGCAGGGATGGCTAGAGGACAAATGTAAGGATGTAGAGGCTTGTCTCACTAGGGGTAAGATAGATACTGCCTACAGGAAAATTAAAGAGACCTTTGGAGAGAAGAGAACCACTTGTATGAATATCAAAAGCTCAGATGGCAACCCAGTTCTAAGCAAAGAAGGGAAGGCAGAAATGTGGAAGGAGTATATAGAGGGTTTATACAAGGGCGATGTACTTGAGGACAATATTATGGAAATGGAAGAGGATGTAGATGAAGATGAAATGGGAGATAAGATACTGCGTGAAGAGTTTGACAGAGCACTGAAAGACCTGAGTCGAAACAAGGCCCCGGGAGTAGACAACATTCCATTAGAACTACTGATGGCCTTGGGAGAGCCAGTCATGACAAAACCATCTGGTGAGCAAGATGTATGAGACAGGCGAAATACCCACAGACTTCAAGAAGAATATAATAATTCCAATCCCAAAGAAAGCAGGTGTTGACAGATGTGAAAATTACCGAACTATCAGTTTAATAAGTCACAGCTGCAAAATACTAACGCGAATTCTTTACAGACGAATGGAAAAGCTGGTAGAAGCGGACCTCGGGGAATATCAGTTTGGATTCCGTAGAAATGTTGGAACACGTGAGGCAATACTAACCTTACGACTTATCTTAGAAGAAAGATTAAGAAAAGGCAAACCTACGTTTCTAGCATTTGTAGACTTAGAGAAAGCTTTTGACAATGTTGATTGGAATACTCTCTTTCAAATTCTGAAGGTGGCAGGGGTAAAATACAGGGAGCGAAAGGCTATTTACAATTTGTACAGAAACCAGATGGCAGTTATTAGAGTCGAGGGGCATGAAAGGGAAGCAGTGGTTGGGAAAGGAGTGAGACAGGGTTGTAGCCTCTCCCCGATGTTATTCAATCAGTATATTGAGCAAGCAGTAAAGGAAACAAAAGAAAAATTCGGAGTAGGTATTAAAATTCATGAAGAAGAAGTAAAAACTTTGAGGTTCGCTGATGACATTGTAATTCTGTCAGCAAAGGACTTGGAAGAGCAGTTGAACGGAATGGACAGTGTCTTGAAAGGAGGATATAAGATGAACATCAACAAAAGCAAAACGAGGATAATGGAATGTAGTCAAATTAAATCGGGTGATGCTGAGGGGATTAGATTAGGAAATGAGACACTTAAAGTAGTAAAGGAGTTTTGCTATTTAGGGAGTAAAATAACTGATGATGGTCGAAGTAGAGAGGATATAAAATGTAGACTGGCAATGGCAAGGAAATCGTTTCTGAAGAAGAGAAATTTGTTAACATCGAGTATAGATTTAAGTGTCAGGAAGTCGTTTCTGAAAGTATTTGTATGGAGTGTAGCCTTGTATGGAAGTGAAACATGGACGATAACCAGTTTGGACAAGAAGAGAATAGAAGCTTTCGAAATGTGGTGCTACAGAAGAATGCTGAAGATAAGGTGGGTAGATCACGTAACTAATGAGGAGGTATTGAATAGGATTGGGAAGAAGAGAAGTTTGTGGCACAACTTGACTACAAGAAGGGATCGGTTGGTAGGACATGTTTTGAGGCATCAAGGGATCACAAATTTAGCATTGGAGGGCAGCGTGGAGGGTAAAAATCGTAGAGGGAGACCAAGAGATCAATACAACTAAGCAGATTCAGAAGGATGTAGGTTGCAGTAGGTACTGGGAGATGAAGAAGGTTGCACAGGATAGAGTAGCATGGAGAGCTGCATCAAACCAGTCTCAGGACTGAAGACCACAACAACAACAAGAGAAACACTGAAGAGGATATAAGAATTCAGATGTCAGACACAGATATTGCAAGTGTGCCTTATACAAAATTTCTGGGGGTCTGGCTACAGGATAAACTTAGATGGGAAACTCACATTGACAACATATTAAAGAAGCTAAGTACCGTGTGTTATTTAATGAGAGTGCTAGAAAACTGCTGTCATAAGGACTGTCTAATGACAGTTTACTATTCTAATATACATTCTGTCCTAAAATATGGGATCACTTTCTGGGGTAACTTGCCATCCTGTCTAAAACTCTTTAGGATGCAAAAAAGAATAGTGAGAATCATGGCTGGAATAAAAAGGAACAAACCATGTAGACCATTATTTAAAATGATTGCGATTCTTCCCCTTCCAGGTACTTTCCTATTTGAAAGTGCAATGTTTATAAAGAAATATACAATAACAAATCCAAGTATCCTCCCCAAAAATGAAAATGTTCATCATCATAATACAAGACAGAAAACTGACTTTCATGTACTCCATACAAAAACCAGTTTGTGCCAAAAAGGAACATTACACCATGGAAAAATTATCTACAATAAATTGCCAAGAGAAATTAAAGTAAAGACTGATGTAAAAAATTTTAAAGCAGCATTAAAATAGTATCTATTGACACATTGCTTTTATAGCATGGAAGAGTTCCTCCAAAATCCTCGAGAGTCTAAGTGATGATTATGCAAATACTGTAACCATTAATACTTGCCTATAAATACATTCAGATGTAGTTCTTAAGTTTTTAATGGGGTTCAAGTATAAGTTGTATATTGACTTGCCCAGTATATGAAGTAAAATTCTGTGAATGTAATTCCCTAGTGTACATGTCAATTCATAGTGTAGAAGAGCTCCTCAAAAATCCTTAGAGCTTAAGTGAGGATCATGCAAATACTGTAATCGTTAATATTGGCTTATACATGTATTCAGTTGTAAACTTCAAGTTTCTAATGTGGTTTAATTATAACTTACACATTGACTTGCCCAGTATATGAAGTGCTGTAAAATTTTGTGAACATTATTTTCTAGTTTCTAAAGTGTTTTAATTGTAAGATATACTTTGACCTGTCCAATATCTGATGTGCTGTACTGTTCATGTAAGATTTACTGGACCAATAAATACAATACAATACAAATGCCAAGAAGTGCTGTCGAAGACGATTTTTGTAATCAGACCAGTCTTCTGCCGTCTCGTTGTAAGGGGGACAAGTAGGTAGAGACAACGATGAGAGACGCCCCACATTTGATGCTGCGACGAAATCATGAATCGCATTTGTGAGAAGCATTTGCTGTTCTATGAGACCTTGCAATAGTTGCTCTGAAGTAGCCATGGAAACATGTGGGTCAACGATGGAAAAGAAAAATCCCATCCTCGTCACCAATTGTAATAACTTCAAGTTGAACAAATATATTTCAAGGAAGACGCAATATGTGAAAGTCACAGATCAAGTAAACAGAGTAAGATGTGTGTACACTTTAACAGTCAAATCATAACTGAGTCCAAGTCTAGCAGCCACTGGCTGGCTGGTCGCTTAGGTGGCACTGCTGCTGCATGGCTGGCAGACAGCGCCGCATGTAGAGGACACACGTAACGGCGCGGCGGCACTTTGAAAGATCGGCGAGTCACAACTCTAGAGCTTTGTGGGAACAATATTTTCATGTCTGGGGTTTCATAACCTCTCTCACTCTCTGCATCATTATTTTCTTTAACAATATAATAAGAAGTTGACTAAGGTATTATCTGGAATTCATGATGCATCTGTATTCATTTGCATGGTTTTTTTACACAAGAGTTGATGAACAGATTGACTTGACACTCATTCGCATTAGCATGTAACAACCAGTAAAGTGACCTGTATTTATACAAAGCCTAAATGATAACTACAGTTGCAAATGACATTACTACATAGTTGCTGAACTAGTTTGGAGCACAGTCAACTACACATATAGTCCAGAAAACAAAGACTGTTGACAACTAAATGTAGACGTACAATTTGAAGCTGTCACTAAGCCTTATTTATGTAGAATTTGAATACAAGATTCTTAGTATTCCTGCAATGTCTGTCATGAATTATCGTGGGATGTCTTGAAGATTGCCATCATTCACATTTAAAAAAATAAAACACTAAAGCCACTGCAGTGTTTGTAGCGCACACATGTAATTGTGGCAGTAATCATTTTTACTCCTCCAGAAGAGAGTCATGGTAATCCCCAAAATGTTAAACTTTGATTCTAAACTGCAGCAGCTATAATGCTGAGAATGAGGTTCACAAGTGTTCTTCCTAAAAAGACATTAATGACACAGGACTTTGTACCACACTGGTTTTTATTCTATTTTATATATTGCTAAACAGATACCCCAGCTGCAGATCAATATCCATGCAACAAACTAAAAGTCCTTTTAAAATGTGGTAAAACTAGCACAAACAAGTCTTGCGCTGATCATTGACAAAAGCTTGTGTTATATTTCCAAAGTTAACTGCAAGAAAAGTAAATTCAAATAAAAAGAGGCTCATCACTCTTGGCTAACACATTACTGATGAGTAAAACAAGCGCACTGAGGCAACAAAAGAAACAATACGAAGCCAAGGACAATGTGCAGCTTGTACTATAAGTTGCATAATGGTGAACAATGTGCTACATTGTTCATTGTCTTCATGTAATTGCATATCTTTCCACCACTTTGTCTCAAATATGACCATAAAATTCCATTTGCATCCCAGTAATTTGTGAAAAATGAAAAAGTAACATACAAAACTGAGCCATCTCACATTATGTTATTTTTTATTCAAGTAAAGTTGCATTTACATTTGTACTAAAAACAACTATAAAAACAAGTATAGATGAGATTCATTATATGTGGTGTAAGAATGTGGCAGTGAGCAAAATTGAAGATGTTCAGAGATATGTACAATGTGGAAAAATAGAAACTCAATTATAGTAAACATTCATTCATCTTTGGTATAAAACATTTTGCTCATAGTAGCTCACCATATGTTTATGGACTCAGAAATGCTTCATGAAGTACAACATGCATCACAGCATTCTCATGTATCATTTAAGCTAATACTATGAAGTACTTGTAGTAGATCAGATACAAACATCTTAAGTTTAATTACTTCAATCGATTACAATATACTAGTTACTCAAGTATGGCACATATCAAGTAAAAAAAGTTTTTGGCCTTATATATGGTTTTCCCACCTCATGTAACAAACTGTACTGGGGAGGGAAACTGAGAAGACATAAAAAAATCATTCTTACAGTCTCGTTAAGGAGACTGCTTGTTCACTTGTACTTTTTCCTCTGTCTTGAAAGTTCTAGTTGGATGTACATGAGCTCACTCTTAAGCTGGATCCCACAACATTTCTTATTCCCTGCAGGACTCTCAGCAACATAATGTTGCTATAGGTAACTCTTCACAGAATTTGTTCAACTGGTTCCTTGAATTTTTCCATTTCTAACTGAAAAAATGTCTACCCACAAAATAATATTTATGTAAGTAATTAGAATGTTTGTTAACACCAGTACGTATAGACAAAATTTAATAATGTTACACAAGCATATTATTTGAACCAGTGATATTAGAATACAAAAAGTCTGTTAACTCATAGGAATATCATCTTAGAAATAGCGAGACATAGCTTAATGTTCTCATTCACATAAATACCTTACAGTTTCTCAGAAACAACTTTAAAAGTCTTGAAAAAACTAAAATTCCTATAGAGTGCACACTGAAGCCATCTGTGTTTTTAGAAGGCCAAACAGATTAATGGCAAGATGGCTGTCGGGGAACTACAAAAGAGGAAATAACACGACAGCCATTTTACAGCAATGTAGTTGTTTGCACTGCAGGCAATTGCAACTATGAACAACTGATTAATTTTACATTTAAATGAGGAAAAGCAATAATGTTGGAAAAAATTATATGCCTAGTTTGATCTTCTCCTCTTCACAGATTTTTGTGTTATTCATCCTAGGACTTCAAGATATGAAAATAACTTCTCCGACTTAGTTTTCACAATATCTGATCCAGCTTATGAGGATTAACAGCCTATTTCACAGAGCAAAGACCTCAGGTAGGTAAAATACAATACATGTACTTTGTTTCTTTGGTATACTTACTGCAAAGAATTCTCAGTATTGCAGAACATATAATTAGCCAACCCCATAAAACAAAGTCATTAGATCCTAAACACTTATCAAAATCTTAGTATCTATACAAACTGATATTCACATGACTGTTCATATTAGCAGCAAGCATGCTTCGTGTAATCATTACAACAGTTCTTTTTACTATAGATAATGACTTCATTAAATATGTTACAGGCAGTGATCAACAAAATAATATATTTAAAAATGATTTCTTCTCGCCATCCTTCAATAAAACATAAGACTGCACTTTTAAAGAAAATTTCAACAATCCCTTCACTTTTTCAGTCACTTTTCGCAAATAAATACAAATATAATGAGAGCACCATTATTCCACTGCACACCATCTTCATTTGACTGGCAGGTTTAGTATGTAATGCTGCTTTCACAGGCCATAGTTTTTCATGGAGACTAATGTGAATGAAGCAATCAAGGTTCCAGCACTAGCCGTTTCCAACATCCCTCTGGAAGAGTAGCTTGTATGGCTTCTATGTTGTCAACTTCTTGTTGCAGTCTTCTTAGCTCTTCTTCATGGCTCTTAATCCACTGGTTCTAGTGAAAGATATAAATTATTTTAGTGTTAATGTTAGTACAATGGTCAGATTAATGAAGCATAATTTTATAAAGGCACACATGACAATGAGGAAGACAATGAAGTGAACATATCTGCAAATACTGTGAAATATACCTGTTCCAGTCTGTAATACTTGAGTGTTTCTATTCTTTCCTCTATATTAGCATTTCGTAATTCATTTTCTGCAACAGAAAGTCTTCTTTCCAGGTCATCCAATGCAGCTGCATCTATGAGAAGAAAACATGACAAAGAACCATTACAAATTATGATAATTAGACCGTCTTCAAATATTTCAGTTGCTTTTCATAATAAAAGTCAGTCATCAGTTGCAAATATATATCTTGGTATGTTTTGCCAGTTTGGACAAACTGATTTGGCATCTTCAGAAGCCTACAAAATTAGGGATATTATAAATATTTGAACATTGGCTATTCATGTATGTGAAGTATAAGAAGTATATTACAAAAATTTACCTAGTATTGGTTTAGTAGATGTCAATATCTTCTTCACGGAAGCATATGCCATGATATGTCCAGAAATGCAAATATTGTGAGTATTGTAAACACAAACTGACAATTTACAGTAACTGAATCACATCTACGTATAGGTCAAGCTGTTGACTAGCAGCAAGAAACATATACAAGAGCATATGAAAAATATAATCAAGGTATATGAGGATAGTTACATACAATTCACTTGAAAAAAAAATTGCGCATAGCTTTAAGTAAGTTTCTGTAATATATTTCTTATGATGCTCATAAATGTATAGCCAAGGTCTGAAGATTTATAACATCCCTTATTTTGTAGGCTTCTGGAGGTGACAAATTAATTTGTCAAGACTGGAAAAGTGTAATAAAAATATATTTGCAACTGACAATTTTATTCCGAAAAATATATACTGTAGCTGGTGAAAACTACTGCTAAAAATAAAATAATTTCAATTGTTACTAATCTGGATAGACAATTTTATTCTGAAAAATATATACTATAGTTGGTGAAAATTACAGCCACAAATAAAATAACATCAGTTGTTAATAATCTGGATAATATACTGAAAGTTTCTCAGACTCTTCATTCCAAGATCACCTCCTTTAGTAGAGGTCTTCTGTGCTCCCTGCCACTGTTGGATAAGCAGCTGCCAGCAGCAAGTCGTGTACTCTTAGCTCACTTATTTGTTACATAGTTTAATTCTTAATTTCTTTGTGTGTTTTTTGGTACTTGCATTGTTTAATTGATAAATTTTGGGGGTATTATAGTATTTGACAGTTGTAGTATCGCGTTTTAGTACCTGAATAGTGTAAAATCACATAGTCTCCTTCTGCCGCCGAGCAGTGTGTCAGCAGTGCGCAAGTAGCAGCATTACTGCATTTACTAGGCAATCTTGTATTTTAATAACCATTTAAATTTTGTGTCGAATTGTTTGTGCTCTCTGTAGATTAGTTCAGACGTTCTTTGCAAAACAGTATTTAGCGTAGATAGGGACTGTGACTGCGACTGCTGTGTTCGGATGCGGGCTGAGTTGGCATCCCTTCGCTCCCAGCTTCAGGCAGTGTAGGCTTCAGTAGCAGGGATTGTGTGGCGTGGACTGGGCGGTTTTTTAGGTTAGATGGCCTCGGGCAAGTACAGAAAGGGCAACAGCCTCAAAGGGTGCGGGGCAAAGTCAGGACATACGGGTACCAAGCAGCAATCGGTACTGTAATTGTAAACTGTCGAAGCTGCGTTGGTACAGTACCGGAACTTCAAGCGCTGATAGAAAGCACCGAACCTGAAATCGTTATAGGTACGGAAAGCTGGATGAAGCCAGAGATAAATTCTGCCAAAATTTTTACAAAGGCACAGATGGTGTTTAGAAAGGATAGACTGCATGCAACCAGTGGTGGCGTGTTTGACGATGTTGGTAGTAGTTTATCCGGTAGTTAAGTAGAAGTGGATAGTTCCTGTGAATTATTATGGGTGGAGGTTACACTCAACAACCGAGCTAGGTTAATAATTGGCTCCTTTTACCGACCTCCCAACTCAGCAGCATTAGTGGCAGAACAACTGAGAGAAAATCTGGAATACATCTCGCATAAATTTTCTCAGCATGTCTTAGGTGGAGATTTCAATTTACCGGATGTAGACTGTGACACTCAGATGTTTAGGACGGGTGACATTATACTGAGTGCACTATCCGAAAATTACCTCAAGCACTTAAACAGAGAACTGGTTCGTGGAGATAACATCTTGGACCTACTGATAAAAAACAGACCCGAACTTATCGACTTTGTAAGCGCAGAACAGGGAATCAGTGATCATAAGGCCATTGCAGCACCTCTGAATATGGAAGTAAATAGGAATATAAAAAAAGGGAGGAAGGTTTATCTGTTTAGCAAGAGTAATAGAAGGCAGATTTCAGACTACCAATTGTAAAATGCGTTTTAGACAGGTACATGCCAAGTAAAACCGTGAGGGACAGGAAAAACCCACCGTGGTTCAACAACAAAGTTAGGAAACTACTGCAAAAGCAAAGAGAGCTTCACTGCAAGTTTAAACGCAGCCAAAACCTCTCAGACAAACAGAAGCTAAACAATGTCAAAGTTAGCGTAAGGAGGGCTATGCGGGAAGTGTTCAGTGAATTCTAAAGTAAAATTCTACGTACCGACTTGACAGAAAATCCTAGGAAGTTCTGGTCTTACGTTAAATCAGTAAGTGGCTCGAAACAGCATATCCAGACACTCTGGGATGATGATGGCATCGAAACAGAGGATGACACGCGTAAAACTGAAATACTAAACACCTTTTTCCAAAGCTGTTTCACAGAGGAAGACCGCACTGCAGTTCCTTCTCTAAATCCTCGCACAAATGAAAAACACCATTTTGAAGATGCGAATTTCAGAAATTTTTTTAAAATGTTCTACCTCTGTAACATTTCTAGGTTTTGTTAGAGTTTTTTATTTGAAAGATAATTGCTTTATGATTACAATGGTATCCTTCGTTTGAACATATCTGTCAATGTTCTTTTATTGTCGGCTTTTGAATTTTTTTTATAATTCACAGAAAAAAATTTTTTTTGAAAAATGCCAATCCAGAAAAGTTAGATTTTTTCCTGTTGATTAGTACCATGTAGTACTATATTCTCTATAAAGGAGAGCTTCCACTTTTAATTTGGACAGGTTTTATTTTAAAAAATCATTTTCTAACTTTCAAGTTGTTTCTTAATAATTTCTTTTTCACAATGTTTATTTCTGTTGCCTTTGTTGCAATTATTTCTTATTGCTTTCTTTGTCGCAGTTATTTCTTACACTTTGTTGTAGTTTCTTGTCAGTTTCTTTGTCATGGTTGTCCATTGCAGGTTTCTGTATTGTAGTTGTTCAGTGCTAATTTGTCTGCTGAAGAGGCTTCTAAGAAATCTGAGACCATCCATTCAGTTCTGTGTTTTCGTGAGGAACTAGCCAGTTGACACAGTTGCAGCATGTTTTGTGAAAAGGACTGTTTGAAATGTCTTCTGACTGGGGCCACAGGAGAGTGAAGTGTGCTGACTATTTACATATCCATAAAAGAGTGATATGTAAGACAAGCAAAAAACAGACTTTGTTCAGGTTGAGGAATAAGTGTTCTCATTTGAAGACTCTGTTTCAAAGTGAAGATGTTTCCAGTGACCATTTTTTGTTTTCCAAATGTCTTGACAGAATAACAACAATGATAGTATCTGAACAAGGTGAAGCCTCCCATGGCACAGATGATGAAAATTTTGCATCAATAATGGAAGAATTAAATACTCTGAATCAGTCACCTAAAGAGTTAGATCAGTGAAATCAAGTCCTAAGCTCTATGCATCAATAAAGCACAGAGAAATTTCCAAAGCTATGGATGAATACATTACAGCAAAACTGACCACACTCTTTGGAATAGAAATTCTATCTTCAGAAGAAAATGAACCAAAGCACTCTTGCACCTTTTGCCAGAAATTTTTCACAAATATCAATTCAGCTGTTGAATACTGTGCATCCTACAGTGAAAAGGTGCAAGTTTTAACTATTATTCCAGACACATTTCCAAAGAAAACAGTTTTGAACCACATTCCACCAGTATCAAAGTACATGGTAGACAAATCCAGAAATATGAGGTCTGTAAAAGGAGTCTTTGGAAGACCAGATCCCTATTATGGTCATCCTGTAGAAGCAGCTCAAGTTCAAATAGTGCAGTCATTTTATCTGGAAGGTAAATGGGACTGTTCTCACCAGAGTGCCAACAAGAAAGACACTATAATTGTAGCAGTTGAAGGTCAAAAAGTCGCAACTATACAACTTCACATATTGGAAGATCAAAATTTTATGCACTATGACCTGAGTGGGTAGTTCCACACCCACCTAGAGATGTATGTTTATGTGTGTACAGTGCGAATTTTGAACTTTGTGTGGTAAATTTGAAGAACTTACCGAAGCACGTGACACTGACACTTTGGTTGGGCATGTGAAGTCATTAGTAGTCTGTGATGTAAAGCGAGAGACTTGTTTGTTTCAAGAATGTGGTGACTGCCCTGGAAAGTGAGGACTCTCTTCACAGACACTTGGCCTGGAAGACGTAGCAAATAACTCTGCAGAAATTACATACGTGACATGGGAGGAAAATAAACTAATTAAGAAAACTGATGGCTTTGACAGTTTCATTGATGAACTTGGTAAATGACCGTGAAAGCAGTAACACACTAGCATCTGAAGAAATTGCAACAACAACACATTGCAGGAGAGAAAGCATGTGTACAGGCTGAAGAACTATGTTTAGTGCTTCACTGTGATTTTGCTGAGAACACGTCTGTAATTCCCCCACAAAAAGTACAAGGATATCACTGGAGTAATGAACAGGTTTCAAGTTTTACAGGAGTGACATATTTTCAAAACAAGACCACAAGTGTTGCGGTTATTTAAACGATGACACAGGACATGACTCAGCACATGCTTTGCTAGCAATGTGCAAAATTCTTCAACTGCAAACAATGGCAGAGAAGATCACCATTATTTATGATAGTGCTCCTAGTCATTTTAAAAATTGTTACCAGCTGTTTGAATTGAGTAAGTTGCTTGTGCCAACTGACTGGGTATACAGTGCTACTGGTCACAGGAAGGGGCCGTGTGATGGTGTAGGAGGCCTGCTGAAGCACCATGCTGCAAAACAATATGTTTCCATAGCAAATAAAGCTGTGATTTTGAATGCTGAGGATTTTATGAGAGTTGTGAAATTTTACACATCCACAGTCATCATTCTTTTGTCCAAAGAGGAAATCGAAGAATTCCATGAGTAGAAAAAAGAAGAATTATCCAAACAAGCTACTACTGTGAAAGGAATTCAGAAGACACATTTTTGGACTCAAAGTGATGGGCGAACTCATATTGCATACACTTTTAAGAGTAAGAAAGAAGAAATTTTGTTCGTTCGGTCAACACCTCAGAAACAGCAGGATAATATTCAGATTCGCAACCTGAGAAGAGGGATGTTTGCGGCGTTTGTGTGTGACTGCAACTGGTGGATTGCAGAGGTTATAAACACCAGTTATGAGTTAAACAAAATTGTAGTGAACTTTATGCTACCACATGGACCAGCTGCTAGATATAGGTTTCCAGCTGAAGGACAGCAACAATGCCATCAGTGCTCACTTCCCGTTCACAATGTTTTTAAGATTATCACTCTATATCAAAGGAAGATACTGAAGCAGTGGAACACATTTTTAGTTCACTGACTGGCTAATTTCAGTACAAAACAGAGTGGACAGAAGTTGTATAAATTGAAACTTTTAAGTCTTTGGACCTTTCATAAACATTTTGGAACCATTTAAAATGCTTGAAAAACGAGTGTCTTACTCATCTTTCAAAACTAAAATTATGTTAAATAAGGCTAGGTTTTGATTATTTGAGCCTGTTATGTGATAATGTGGTAATAAAACATGTTTAATGTATGGCAAAATTTTCAATTGTTTATAAAACCTGTTCAACCTAAAAGTGGAAGCTCTCCTTTTCATGGAATGTAGAACTGTGTGGTACTAATCAACAGAAAAAAAAATAAAAATTTTATGGGTTGGCATTTTTCCCATAAATTATAAGAAGGAGTTCAGAATGCTACAGTAAAAGAACTTTGACAGGTAAGTCCAAATGGATGATTTCTTTGTAATCACAAAGCAATTGTCTTTCAAATAAAAAAACGAACAAAATATCTAGAACTGTTCCAGAGATACAGAATTTTAAAATTGTTTCCAAACTTCGCATCTTTGAAATGGTATGAGCAGTATCATCTTTGGAGGGCTGTATCTCGAAGCAGAAATTTTTTTGGAGAAAACAAAAAAATACATGTTCCTTACTTAGTCCTACATTTTAACATAAGCTAAATTCAATAACATTCAAGATTATGAAGATAAGATTTTTTTCCCTAGCCTATAACAACTGTACAATTAGTCTTTACACACAAGCATTATGTAACAGAACTGGGCCACACACACACACACACACACACACACACACACACACACACACACACACACAAGCAGACTCTATAATCCAATACCTATGTTATACAAGAAAATAATCACCCTACTCATAGATCGTAAGTATTATATTATTAGATATTTGATTTACCTATATCAGGCAACCTTGAAAGTTCTTCTATGATTGCTTGAACATCAGCTAATGCTGCCTGAATCTGATCTGTAGCTTCCGCAGCACTGCTTTTTGCTTGCCCAACTTTTGTTTTGGCCTAGAGAGCAGAACAAAGTTAGTTACTGTAAAATCATTTATACTGTTTCAATACAATGAAATTCACAGTATTTAAAGGAAAGACATGTAATACAGCAACATTTATACATTTTTCATGGTAACTGGTACTAAGTTCAAAACAGTTTACAATTTATCAGCTATAATGCACATTTTGACCTAGCTACAGTATTACAGTTGTGGAATTATTTTTACCTCATCAGTTAAGTTTCGGACTTTGCTTGCAGTGTCTTCAAATAATTTGACATTGTTGCCAGTTACAGCAACTCTTCCAGACAGTGCATCTGCTTCATCACGTAGCCTTACGGCCTCTGATTTTGTATCATTAGCTCGTTTTCTAATGGAGTCAGCTTCCTATATAAAAAGTAGAAGTTTAATTTCATGTGTGTAGTGTAGTACAGCATGGAACATAATTAAAATGAATATGAATTCTCTATCTATCAGCACCTAAATACGTGAAACTGAGGAATTTTACCTGTGATGCTTGCTCTGCAAATTTATTTTGAGCCTCCTGAGCTGTATCTCTAGCATACTGGGCATTCTGAACAGCTCCTGCCAATGCCTGCCGAGCTCTATCGGTCTTGTTTTCAGCTTCAGTTATCAGCCGCTCTATCTCAGGAACCTGTCCCAATGCTTCAGTAGCAAGATCCTTGCTGTCTTGCACCTGTTTGTCGAATGCTGTAAGTGCAAAATTACGCTTTTATTCTTTCAGAAATATTTCCATGGTTATAGTTTTTGTCAATTTAGTAGTTATATTATGCTTAAATAATGATTGCATCTTCACTTTGTCTATCTAAAAAACCATTCCTACTTCATCTTTTTGGTATTACCATTCTTAAGATTCTCAAATGTTCTGGTCAGTGTGTCTACCTTTGCCTTATACATAAAGTGGCACCACGTAATTGCGGGTATGGTGGCGCCATCTATTGGTAGAAAGACTGACACATGAGCACCTTTTGATGTTGCATAGCACCAGCGAGGCTTCACGCCGAAGAGGAGATGGTCACACAAGTTATTGTCCACTACTGAACATGCAGGCGAATAAGCAGAAACAACGAGGAGTGATTCGAATTTTGGCGGCGGAGGGAGTTGGAGGCCGTGAAATGTATCGATGGATGAAGGCTGTGTACAGTGAGTACAGTCTGAGTCGTTCAAGTGTTGTGAAATGGCATAAATGATTCCTTGAGGGGCGAGAGTCACTGGAAGATGATGGTTATCCTGGACAGGCTCATCGTGTCATCACACCGAAAATGGTTGTGGAAGTGGATGCTTTAGTCTTAGACAACCACAGAATCACCTTGGACATGATTCATTGGTTACTGGATATTAGAATGGACACCGCCCACACCATAATGCATCAACACTTGAACTTTCGAAAAATATGTGTGCAGTGGGTTCCACACCAACTGACAGCTGAACAGCGCAGTACTCGAATGGTGCTGTCTTTGAGTCATCTGCAACATTATTAGGAGGAATACGGCTTTCTGTTGCACACTGTCACAGGTGAAGAAACAGGATGTCACCATTTTGAACCATAAAGCAAGTGTCACAGCAAGCAGTGGAAATATGCGACTTCACCACCTCCAATGAAATCAAAGGCCGTGCACACCAGTTCTGGTGAAGTCATGATGTCCTCCTTCTTTGACCACAAGGGCCCATGGCTTGTCAAGTTTGTGGAATGGGGAACCACCATCAGTGCCCAGTGTTATCAAGCCACTTTACAGAACCTTAGACAAGCCATCAAGTCGAAAAACCTGCATGATAATACTCGCCCACACATGGCCAATACAATGAAGATGACACTGCAGCAGTTTTGGTGGGAAACCCAGGAACATCCACCATACATTCTCAACCTTTCACTCTGTGACTTTCATGTGTTTGGACCTCAAAACAAGCTGTTTGCGGATATCGATTCGCAACGGACAATGAAGTGTGTGACTGGGTCCAGGCCTGGATCCGACAGCAACCTACTAGATACAAGGATGGAATCGACCAGCTAGTGCTGCAATGGGATAAAAGAGGCAACAATTTTGGTGACTATTTTTGAGTATGTGTACTGTGTATAACTACATTCTTGAGTTAATAAAATCGTTACCGTTACTTTACACTAGTGACCGGGTTTCATTTGAACACCCTTTATATACCAAAGGGGAACAAAAAGCTGCAGAATTTTTGCATTTATTTTGGATAACCACTACGTGCATTTTTTGGCCTCTAAAGATGTATTCTGAACCTCCAGCATTACTTTTATCATATAAAAAAACTGTTTGTGGCAAACTTAATGCCTTGAACATAAACAATCCAAAAAAGTAAGGTTAATGTTTTTCCATGACCGTTATTCAATATTATAGGTCATGACATCATTTACTGTCACTAAAACAAGTCTTAGTCTTCTACTGGAATGCCACTGGAGTTTCCTTGATTCTTAATAGATTACACACATTTATACAAATGGTGTCAAAAAGAGTTTCCATCACATTCACACTTACTCATTCATATGACATAAATCAGAAATACTGATGAAAACACTAATTTTGCAGTTCTGTCAAAAATGTCTTTCATGGTTTTAACACTATATCTGAAAGCACAAATAGCTGCTTGAATTTTATTGTTAAGAATGCAGATGCAGTAATTGTTTTTTGACTGTTAAGTAACTATTTGAATTAATAGCTATGGAAATCATAAATGTGCCAGTCAAGCTTACTGAGTGTGAAGACTCGGGTCACAGTACAGTTATGAAACACATAAATGTGCACATTTTCTTACAAATTTTGATGACGTAATCTGCATTCTGTCTCTACAGGCATAGTGATTAACAATGTTTAAAAACTGTGACACATACTGGCACGAAATCAGTAACTGTCTCAGGAACTAATGATCAAAGAACGGCCAAGATCAAAGTCAGTGCCATAAATCCCACAGATCTGCATAGCCAGAATATCTGTTCCTAGTTAAAATCAATGAAAATAATCAATTATTGACAATAATGTAATGGATAGCCACTGGCTCCGAAAGCTTGTAAAAGTTAAACCTTTGTGTGTGTGTATGTTTTCTCCTGCTGCTGCTTGGTGAGTAGGATTTTTATCTGTCCATTTACATTATGTTCCTAATTTATGTTGCATATACTGACAGATACTCATTTTTTCTCTGCAAACCACCAAAGGAATTCAATATGTGATACAGGAAGCAATCATCACTGCTGCAATGGAAGACTCCCTGAATTTCATTTTGACATACATTCAAAGATTTGTGGCATCAATGCTATGACTGGCTCCAGAAGAAACAACAGTGTGCGACATTGGGATTAAAAACTGTCCTATGTGAGCTGTAGGCCTACTCCTTCCATTTATTTCATCTACATTTATAACATGTCGAAATTTTGTTCTTACCACTTATTTGGTCCAGTATGTGTCAACTCCCCCAACTACACAAGATAGTGTTAGATTAATGCACATGTATTTGTAAGGATTTTGTGAAATATGATCAAGTTCATGATTCAACTGAAGAACTACTGAAAGTTTTGATGTTCAATATAAGATTACAACATTCTCTAGAAAACTAAAAGTCAGGTACTCATTGAACTGTTCAAAGGTTATCTAGTATGAAACATACATATGTGAAAAAACACAGGCCCTGGAATATTGGTAAACATCTGGGATGTGACTTCAAATAATTTGGAAGTATTTAATTGGAATACCTTGTATTTTTAAACAATTAGTTAATTAATTTAATATCTTTAATACCTTGCAAAGTACTGTATGTTTCCTGTGCATCAGCTAGAGTTTTGTTAGCTAACTTGAGTGCCTCTTCAGCTTCTTCTGAAGCTGCATGAACATCTGCTAGAAGGTCATCAGCTTGCTGCTGTTGCTCTATGGCTTGAGCTAATAAATCTTCTGCTCTTATTAACTGCTCTTCAAGGTCATCAAGTGTTTCAGTCTCTGATTCCAGCAATGCCTCTGCATCCTCTCTGATCTGCTTTGCCTGAAGGGGAGAAAACCAGATTTGAATTTTCAGCACAAAGCTTTCTAAGCCCAGTAAAGGTTTCAATTTAAACCAGACAATATAAGCATTCTGATAGATAATAAATAATTAGAAAACATACCATAATCAGTAAGTTACATAATCAGTGCAATACAAATGACAACAGTGCATACATTTCTTGGGTTCCGAAAACAGATTTTACCATAACAGCACAGCTGCTGATGTACAGTCAGACTGGGCCAAATTGTGACCTTGGCTGAGAATTGAGGAAGGGGGAAGATAAGGGTGAGCTAGGCTGCAGAACAAAACAAACAGGGGGAGTGTGGGGCTTGTAAGGGGAAATGAAGAGGGAACAAGAGAGTATGCAGTAAAAGATGAAGGACATGAACTAGCAGATTTAGCTGTGGGAGCAGTTGTGGTAACGGAAGATATGAGGCATCTACTTAATTCTGGAAAGCTGGTTTGTGGGACGGAGGAAGGGATGAAGGAAGTTTTGGGAAGAATTATTCCATATAGCAGAGGTTGTGAAACAACTGATGAAGTCAGTCACCTTATGTTGAGCCCTCAGTCTGGCCATTCATCCAGGGTACTTAGTCTGTTGTTATAACTACACAGAACACTGAGCAGGGATTATAGCAAAGTTGATATGTGATGTGGGTGCTTTGTCACAGATGGATCTGACTCTGATGAGGCAGGAAATGCTGGTGATAGTGCTGGAATAGGAGGTGGTGGTAAAATGTATGGGAGAGCTCATGCACCTCTGTATTTCACAAAGATAATACCTACAGAACAAAAAGCTCAGAGCAAGAGTGGCATAGGAAGACACACAGTATTGAACAATTCTTGTCACTGGGTTTTCCTCAAGAATATGACACATACAGCATGAGTTGGAAGTAGGAATGGTTATGTAGGTTGCGGCTATGCATGTCGGGTAGACTTAACAGCAAATACTGGTGGGATTCACATGTGCCTAAATATGTTTTAGTTCTCTAAATTCTCAACATAAAGGAAGCAAGAAGATTAGAGAACCTTAAAGTTGTTGCTAGTATCATTACTATGCACAGCATATACTGTATTCCAGCTTGGAAACTAAGTCAGTTGAAAGGATAAGTATGAAAATTCATTTGCAGTATGACTGGCATTCAATGCATTGTGTACATATACAATGAGGTAACAAAAGTTATTGGATAAGTCCAAATATTGAGTCGGACCTACTTTTGCCTCATGTATGGCTGTGTGCTACTGGTGTAGTGCAGCACCTCAATGTGTAATGGTCTCAACAAGTAGTTGAGAGTATCCCACAGAAATATTGAGCCATGCTGCCTCTATAGCTGTCCATAATTGTAAAAGTGTTTCCAGTGCAAGATTTTGTGCACAAACTGACTTTTCAATTATGCCCCATAAATGTTTGATGAGGTTCATCAGGCAATCTGGGTGGTAAAATTATTTGCTCAAACTGTCCAGAATGTTCTTCAAACCAACTATGAACAATTGTGGCCAGGTGACATGGCACATGGTCATCCATAAAAATCCCAGCATTGTCTGGGAACATGCAATCCATGAATGGCTGCAAATGGTCTCCAAGTACCTGAACATAACCATTTCCAGTCAATGATTGGTTCAGTTGGACTAACCTACACCATTACAGAGCCACCACCAGCTTGCGCAGTGACTTGTTGGTAACTTAGGTCCATGTTTTCGTGGGGCTGTACCACATTCGGACATTACTATCAGCGCTTAACAACTGAAATCTTATCTGACCAGAACTTGGTTTTCCAGTCATCGAGAGTCCAACCGATATGGTCACGAGCCTAGGAAAGGTGCTGCGGGCAAAGTCATGCTGTTAGAAAAGGCACTCGTATTGGTTGTCTGCTGCCACAGCCAATTAATGCCAAATTTAGCCACAATGTGCTAACTGATATGTTTGTCATACATTCCACATTGATTTCTGTAGTTACTTCACACAGTGTTGCTTGTCTGTTAGCACTGACAACTCTATGGAAACACTGCTTCCCTCGGTCGTTAAGTGAAGGACACCGGACATTGTGTTGTCCATGGTGAGAGACAATGCCTGAAATTTGCTATTCTTGGCATACTTCTGGCACTGTGGATCTCGTAATACTGAATTTCCTAATGATTTTCCAAATGGAATGTCCCACGTGTCTAGCTCCAACTACCATTCCACATTCGAAGTCTCTTAATTCCCATTGTGCGGCTGTAATCATATTGGGAACCTTTTCACATGAGTCACTTGAGATCAAATGACAGCTCTGCCAATGCACTGCCCTTTTATACCTTGCATATGAGATACTACTGCTATTTATATATGTGCATTTCACTATCCGATGACCTTTGTCACCTCAGTGTATGTTCCTCATTTTGCCAGTTGGTCAGTAGGCATCTACCTTCTGGTTGCAATATATCATCTTATACACAAGTAATCTGTTGTACTTACCCTTGTTGATATAGCTTCTGCATCAGATTTCAACTTAGCAATATCAGTTTGTGGAATATGAAGTGCAGATATTTCACTATAAATGTTAAGAGCATCCGTATGTGATTTTTCTGCCCGTTGCTTTGCATCATTTGTCAGTGCTTTTGTGAGTTCCAACTGATTTGCAGCAGAATCTATGTCGTTTCTAAGTTTTCTGATTTCATCACTGCAAAAGAAACATGATGTAATAGACATTTAGACTATTTTGTGTTACTTCTCAATAATTATCAAAAAATACTAAATTTTACTACAGATTAGATACAAGTCTGGCATTGATGGATAAATGGGAGAAGTATGCAGAGGATTTTAAAGTGGATGAAGAATGAGATAACAAACAATTCATCTTTTTGGTAACAGAGAAACCCACATATTATGGACTAGACCTGATAATACAAAGATCTTTGGTTCTGTTGAACCTGGAAAGCAGCATAGTATCCTGGATAATAAAAGTACCTTCATATCTTATTAATGAGATCATTTCAGTTGAATGAAGGAGGTGACAGTCTCACCACTGTATGGAGTTATTTATTGGTTTAGTATCTGAAAAATAGTCTACAAGATTGTATTCTATCAGTACTTCTCTTCAATATGAACATTCAAATTATCATTAAGAGGGCTAGTTTGACAGGCAATCACAATGGTGTGAAAATTAATGACAGGAACCCTAACAGCTTCCAGTATATTGATGATAAGAATATAAAGCTCACAGAAGATATGTTGATATATTCACATTTTGGTACTGACTTTGGTAGCTGAGAATGTAACAATAAATTTGTAGTAAAGTGGATTATGCCAAGAAGTGTGTCTGAAAGAATTATAGTGAAATTTAAGCTTGAATGTTCTGTTCATATGATGAGAAATTCTACTTTTGAAAAGGCAGTATTGCTAGCAGTGGTAAGTGGCAAATATGTGATGATACGTCAATTGCATGCAGGATGTGCACCAGCAAAGCAGATAAGGGCCTGACAATTCCAGAAATGAAAGAATATATACAGGACAGATCAAGTTGGGGATACAAACTCCTTAAAGTGACTGCTAGTTGTACTTCACTGAATGAGTAAGTGCTGAGGAAATAGAAATATTAAAGTTCATCAACTTTAGAATAAGAACTTGAAAAGCAGCAGAAGGAGTACCTGCAACCAAAATCATGGGCTATTTGTTTCATTAGTGGAACAAAACGTTAACCACTGCAAAAACAGTGACTGTCAGAGTTTAACATGTGATCAATGTTGCACTCATTACAGATAGAATACTGGCTCGAATGGAAGATTACATGACTTTTGGGACTCCTGCTGGATGATATTGACATCTTGCCACAATATTTTAGTGACAACCACTTAGCGATGTTCAGTTGAATATTTTACACTGGAGATTGCTGGTGCACATCACTAAATTTATACAAAAAATTAGTGTGGAAGCACGAGTACATAGGTTCCCGCAGCACGAGTGCCCTCTTTGAATATTGCTTCAGGTACATGTGTAATGGTGAAACTGCACGTGTGCCCTCTGCCAAACTGCAAATCCACAGAGTTAAAATTAAGATGTCAAATTAAAAATTAACCATACAGACCACACATTAATTGGCAGACAGGCAAAATCAAAAGGAAACTACACATTAGCTTTTGGTCTCAGCCCTAGTCAGAGATGGAAACACACACCACACACATTCATTCGCACAAGCAATCACACCTCACACACAGCACCGCCATCTCCGACAGCACTCAGATCGGAATGTAATTGGTACTGGTTGCTTTTAATACAAGTATCATGGTAAGAGTCCAACTATTAACCCTTAACAGAACTAGTATTTCAGCTAAGTGAAAGGAATATATTTCACTTAAAACATTTAGACATTTTACCTAAACAAACGAACATTAAACAAAAAGTGCAATTTCCAGAAACCATTAATGTTTTAGAGGTCTTGAAAATTGACAGCTGAGTGGCTTAGACCACCTACTTCCAGGAAATTGGGAGGTGTGCAGCCCTGGACCGAATTTGCCTGATGGATTAATGATGGGGGGCAGGTATGCCAGCCAGCCTGGAAGTGGTTTTTATGTGGTTCTCCACACCCCCTAGGTAAATACTGGGCTATCTGACATGTCCTGCCCCACATACTTGATGTGCAAACATTTTGTAACAATATGTAACATTTTACCATGCAATTACACTAGATGCAGTCAGAAAGGAGTCACTCCACGCAAAGGGAACAATATTAAAAAGTGTCCCCACTCAGCCATCTCCAAATCTAATGAAATCTGGTGTGAAGGTTCTATATGGTCTTTGATGCTTATATCCCAAATTTCAGTCCAGTATCTTCAGTGGTTGAAATTTTAGTGGCTTTTAAACAGAGGTTACTCACCTTCACATCAAGTAGAAAAGTGCAAATGCGCCAAGTTTGCTAGGTTTTCTTAAAAGTTCTAGCAAACATAAGGTCATTTGCTTCAACGTACACAAACAACTTCTTATGCTGAATCACACCATGACAATAATTATGAATTTTGCCACACCTAAACATAGATACAAGCCTCTAAAGTGGCTAAAACATTCATAGCGCTGTTCTGAGAGCCAAGGTTTGACTGACCACTCATACTTTCCATATGAACCTATCACACCAAAATTTCACAGTGTTATTCCTACCTATGGTGTCTATATATGGATCAAATTTAAATAACATTGGATGCCCAGATGAAAAGATATGCATTTACAAAGTTGGCCAAAATTTTCTACATGCAAATTTTAGGTTATTTTTGGGGGGGCTGTATCTCAACTGTGTCTTGTTGAATCCTTATTTTCTTATCACAGCTGGAAAGAGCATGCTTTAAGCTTTCAAATCTATAATGTTTAATTTCTGTATCTTGCACGTTGATAGGTAAGAATGCCTATCAAAATAGGGAAAATTGATTATCAATAAATACAAAAAGTTAATACATTTTGAAGTTGTAAATAAAACAAATGTGTAATTGTAGTGTCTTTTAATAGTATGATATTTGCCAGTGGTTTAGGGAATGTAATTATGCTAATAAGAAGTGTTTTTACATTATTTTACAGTACAGAATATAAATGTAATAAAACCTCAGAAAATGCTCTTAAGATTATAAAACCTAGAAGATCATAATGGAATGCTATGTTGGTTTAGAACATTTTAACCTTACAATGCATGGTGGTGTATATATGCATTGTCACTCAATTTCGTTTGGCATTATAAAGCAGCAACAGTTTTTTTAAGGCTCTATCATTGCAGCAGTGATACACTGCTGAATCATCACTTTCAGTTGTTGCTTTCATTATTGACAATTTTCACAGTGTCAGTCTTCTGTGAGTGTAATGTTTGGTGTTGACATTATACAACCTTAGGTTTGAGTCCTGAGCGTTTGAATAATCAATAATCATTGTTGCAGCTGAAGGTAAGCACTAAAACAGTATTTTTTATACCCTAATTTGCATATTTTATATACAAACAACATTAAATCTGCTATGCTTCATACCAGGGTATTCATGAGCTTTCAAAATTGCTTGTTATAGGTTAATAAACTATTATATAAAATGAACCAAGAGACCCTTGCACCCTGCTACTTTGGTGGATCAGATGGAGCTGACAGTCATACGTCATCACCATTCCATTAAGGCAAAAGTCAGCTACAGTCAGTTAAGGAAATGTCACCAATAACAAGGAGCTTCTACAACATAGATGTGGGCTTTATATTAGTGAAGATGCCCAAATTTTTTCATGCCCTAATGTCTTATCGATAACAAAATTTCAATTCCTGCAGAAGACTTGCTGCAACCCATTTGGTAAAGAAAAACATTTAACCAAGAAACCTTTAACACCAGTAACCATTGCAATGTCTGATAGGTTGAAGTTTCTGGCTAATGAAGTTTTTAAACCTAGTCAGAAAATTTGTACCAAACATAGACATGAAGTGACCCAACAAGAATCATCCCACCAGGATAAGCAACAATCACCACCCACTGAAGACATGGATGTTGGTGATGCTTGCTTTATTGCTAATGCTTGATTATCATCACTTGGAGGTTTACCATTAAAGCTTCAATGGATCAGTAAAAGGAATTCAATGGGATGCGTATAGTGCAAAGTTCTGAAAGCCCAAGGCAGCATTACTATGGTAATTGTGACCGCTGCTGGTGTGAGCCAAGTAGATATTGCTCAGATACTAACAGAAGGGTGCCAAAAATGTAAAGATATGGACAGCTTAATTGAAGAATTTAAGAGTAAGCTTCAACTTCAAGCAATTACAGTAAAGTTCAAATTTTGACCCTGGTTCCAAATAGCTGAACTATTGAAAAAATGGCTAAAGAATTTGCTGTTTCAGCTAAAATGGTGAAGAAGGCTAAGAAACTAAAGATGGAAAATGGGATTTTGGCAACACCTGCAAAATGAAAAGAGAAAAAACTCAATGATGAAGTAAAAAAAAAATTCCTCCAATTTTTGAAGATGATGAGTTTTCTCGTTTATGCCTGGGCAAAAAGGATTGTGTTGCAGTAATAATAAACAGGGAAAAGATTCCCAAACAGAAATGCCTGCTCCTTTGTAACCTGAAAGAAATGTTAATTGCTTATGTTAAGCAATGTGAAAGTCAACTGAACTTCTCAAAATTTTGTGAAAAAAATGGTTCAAATGGCTCTGAGCACTATGGGAGTTAACATCTGAGGTCATCAGTCCCCTAGAACTTAGAACTACTTAAACCTAACTAACCTAAGGACATCACACACATCCATGCCCGAGGCAGGATTCGAACCTGCGACTGTAGCATCTAGAACCGCTCAGCCACACTGGCCAGCAAAAGTTTGTGAGCTCTGGCTGAAATGTTATACTACAGTTGGTGCCTATGGATCATATTCATGTCCATCCAAGATTTGATGAAAAAAAAAACAACTGAATGCAATTTGGAATCAAAAGATTGTATGCTGCAATGTTGTGAGGAACGCCCAGGAAATGCAACTAGAGGCTTTTCTTGAAGACACTTTTAAAGACTATGACCCTGAAGAAACAATGGAATACAAGCAGAGGATCCATACTGACAGAGGCACATTGGGGACATGTCAGAGAACTGTTGAAGATATCATGGAGGCACTGATTTTGAAAACTACTGATTTAAGAAGCCATCACTTTGTTTCAAAACACCAAAGTTTATACCTTAAGAAGCTAAAAAGAAATCTTGCAGAAAATGAATTAATTATATTGATGGATTACACTGAGAATTATTCATTTGCTGTTCAAGATGTGCAAGGATTTCATTGGGAGAATAGTCAGGCCACATTACATCCATTTGTTGCCTATTTAGGTGGCAAAGAATGTCAGAGTATTAGCATTTGTATGATCAGCAACTGTCTCCATCATGATACCATTGCTGTTCATGCCTTTCAAATAAAGTTAATATCACATTTAAAGACAAAGATTGAAAACATTAAGAACGTTTATCATGTTAGTAATGGTTCAGCTACTGAATACAAGAATTTCAAAAATTTGATCAGTATATGCCTGCACAAAGGATTTGGCATTTACTGTAGAATGGAATTTTTTTTGGAACAAGCCATGGTAAATTGCCTTGTGATGCCACTGGGGGAACAGCACATAGACTAACTGCCCATGCTAGTCTGCAGAGGCCCATAGATGGCCAAATATTGACTCCATATGATTTGTTCAAATTCTATGATGATAGTATTCCAGGCATAAAGTGTTTTTATGTACCAAAAGAAGAAATTAAAAGAATTGAGCCTGATCAAGAAACAAGGTTTGCCATGGGAATCACAATATTTGAAACAAGAGAAAATCATCAGTTTAAGCCAATTAATTGAAATCAGCTCAGAGTAAAGAGAGTTTCCAATGATGCTACAGCATTCACAGTTAATTCTTTCAAAGCAGATGAAGAAATTCTAACAATTTCAATTGCAAGTTTACAACCAGGATAGTATGTTTCATGTATGCATGACAATTTTTGGTGGGCTGGAAATGTGTGTGAAGTTTCACATGAACAACAAGATGTCCTCATCAGCTTTATGCACCCACACAGTTCTGTTTGTTCCTTCCACTGGCCAACTGATAAAGACATCTGCTGGATTTCTGATAACATATTTTCATGACTGTAGAAGCACCATCAACATCATCATCAGGACAAAACAGAATAGTTATCCACAATCTATCCTTGACAAAATTGTAGAACTTTTTAACCAAAAATGGAAATGACTCTTTAGTACTTCTGTTTTGCAAGTTTGCTGTGTTGTGTATTATACTTGTTTTATGGCATGTGTTAAATTAATGTTTGAAACTGATTTATATACTCAAATAACAAGATCAATTATGAGACTTAATGAGCAAAATATTTCACTTCTCAATCTTCTCAACAGGCAAAAATAATAACTTCTGACACATATTCTTATTCATCAATATACAATATCCAGAAATGAAACAGTATAGCTTTGAAAACTTAAAGCATGCTCTTTCCAGCTGTGGCAAGAAAAAAAGGATTGAAAAAAGACACAACTGGGATATCTTCCGCCAAAAAGACCCAAAAATTTCCATGTAGTAAATTTTGGCCAACTTTGCAGATGTATATCTTTTCATCTAGCCATCCAATGGTAATTGAATTTGATCCATACATAAACATCATAGATAGGAATAACATTCTGAAGTTTTGGTGTGATTGATTCATATGAAAAGTAGCAGTGGTTGGTCAAACCCCAGCTCTTAGAATAGCGCAACAAATCTTTTAGCCACTTTAGAGACTTATATCTATATTTAGGTGAGGCTAAATCCATAATTATTGCCATGATGTGATTCAGAATAGAAAGCTGTGTATGTATATTAAAGTAAATGACCAAATGTTTGCTACAACTTTTAAAAAAGCCTAGCAAACTTGAAACATGTGCACCTATGTATGTGATGCGAGGGTGAGTAACCTCTCTTTAAAAGCCCCTAAAAATTCAACTACTGAAGATACTGAACTGAAATTTGGTATGTACTCACCAAAGACTGTATAGAACCTTCACACCACATTTCATTAGATTTGGAGATGGTCAAGTGGAGACCTGTGGTCCCCTTGCTGTGGAATGGCCCAAAGACTACATGGATTTCTCCCTGGGGAGGGGGAAAGGGGGGTGGGGTGGGATGGAACTGCCAGCAGCTTTAAAATGTCTTTTGAAGCAGCGATCCCATCATAAACAGCCTATCAAAAAGTATGGTTGGTTCTCCATGAAATAGGAGAAGTACCATACCACCCCATACCCGGCATTGGCTGGATGAAGGGCACTGGACAGAAAAGTTGGTCATGGAAACTAATATTAATGAATATGAACTTGAATAAAACATGCTGACATGCATAAAAATTGAAATGGAACAAAAATAGAAATTCCTGGTTGGAGCAATACATAAAGTAAGAGAAAGACAGCCACTCACCTATAGCAGAACAATGCTTGGAGCACAGAAACATAACACAAAACAGCATTCACATTAGCTTTCGACCAATAGTTCTTTTTCTAATAAAAGTACACAAATTCACACACACAACCATATAAGACACCTAAATACACACACCAGTGGCCACCACAGTGAAACTAACTACTGATACTCTATTACTGAAAGCAGCTGCCTGAGCTGATGGAGGTGGGGAAGGGGGAGGGAAGGACATAAGAGGGGGTAGTAGGAAAGAGGCAGGTCTGTGGACAGAGGACTCAGTGGCTGCACAACAAGACAAAAAGTGTGTAGAGGGTACAGCCAACGGAAATGTAGGATGAGGGAGAGGGGGGGGGGGGGCGGCTGAAGGAGAGGGAAAAGGAAAGGTGAAAATGAAGAGGGAGAAAGGGAAGGGAGAGATGGGGGAGAGAAGAGAGTGAGTGAGGAGGGAGGAGAGAGAGATTGGGGGAGAGGAGGGAGGGAGGGAGAGAGAGAAAGAGAGAGAGAGAGAGAGAGAGAGAGAGAGAATGCTCACACAGGGGGTGGTGGGAAGAAGAGTGGTGGGACAAAACAGTACATGTCTTGATGGATAAAGAGTAGTGTGGGAAAAATAAAATAAAAAATAAAAAAAAAGAAAGGGGGGGGGGGCAAGGTAAGGCAACTGGGAAAGATTAACAGATGTTTAGGTCAGGGTGATTGTTAGAGCACAGGATATATTGGAGAAACAGTTCCCGTGCGTGTTATTCAGAGAAGCTTGTGCTGGAAGCATGTATCAAAATGGCTCGAGTACTGAAGCAGCTGTTCAAATGGTTCAAATGGTTCTGAGCACTATGGGACTCAACTGCCGAGGTCATAAGTCCCCTAGAACTTAGAACTACTTAAACCTAACTAACCTAAGGACAACACAAACATCCATGCCCGAGGCAGGATTCGAACCTGCGACCGTAGCGGTCGCGCGGTTCCAGACTGTAGCGCCAGAACCGCTCGGCCACCAGCGGCCGGCTGAAGCAGCTGTTGAAGTTATTTGTGTTGTGGTGTGCATTATGTTTGGCAACTGGATTGTCGAGCTTGAGGTCTGCCACAGTTTGGCAGCATCCATCCATTGTTGTTATCCCATCCAGAACTTTCTGTTCTTTGAGTTTGCCAAGTGTTAGATCAAAATGCATCAATTTTGCAAACATATCTCACAATTGTACATTACATGACAAATCTCAGCAAGCATAAACTTATACATTTCTGTTGCAGCTTACACATGACTACAAACACATGCACAGTGGATTCTACTGAAAGAAAACACCATTTAAAAAGTAAAATAGGAAATTAACAATAAAAATTAACAGCTTTTGAAAATAAGAGATTGTTGCAATAATATACGTGCAAGTAGTTGTTGTGTGAGCAGCAACATATGCTTGTCTGCATTATTGTAGTAGAAGCAGTCTATGAAGAAGCTATCAAGCTGGGCATGCAGCAATTTTACACATCATGTTCTGTCCAGTATATATGAAAGTGAAGCTAATGTACTAGCTAATCCTTATTACATAAAGCTTGACATCTTCTAACGTCTGAAACATCGATCTTCAAGCAAGATTTATAAAAAGAAAAATATGTATTCCTGCACATACAAACTGACCTCACCAGAACTAATTAAATGAGTGTTTCACTTATTCAGGAATGAATTTTATATGCTGAACTTTCAGAAGCACTGTTTCCTACATACATGACATGAAAAGCATTTATATTATATTCATATGCTCTACCTCAGATTCTGTTGTTGATCAACAGCTTGCTTTGCCAGTTCGTATGCCTGTGTTGAGGTGTTGACAGCTTTCTCAGCTATCTGTTTGATAGCATTGGCTTCTTGTTCATGGCTATAACAATAAACAAATAAATAATTGTGGTTATAACTACAAAATAAAAATTTTAAGATTCTTAATACATTGGTTAAAACAGTTCTTAGCCTATGAATAAATTGCAAACCATAAAGAGCAATGTAGGTTTCTTTTGACAGAAATAAACTGGGGCTGTATTCTTGTAAGCTAATAAAGTCTGCTGCAGTTATCTTTCCTTTTGCTTGAAACACAAAGTAATTTCCACGTTATGAATGGCGTTGGAACATTTATTACACACACAACACAAATATATACCAGCTGACTAAAATTTAGTCATGCAGGTGTGTAAGTATTAGGATTTTTTAATCACTCCTGCAGCATATTTCAAAAAAATATTTGTCACAGATGAAAACATTACTCTTAACAGAGCACTAAATCATACAAAATTATTTATTTTAAACCAGAAACTGTTTCTACAATTCCAATTCTGCGAATGCATTTTATGAGCTGTGATCAAAAAGTGACAAGAATTTTTGTGTTTCTTAAGGTATCTTTATTTATTCATCAACTTTATCCCCTTCAAAGTAATTTTTGTTTTTCTTAAGGCATCTTAATTTATTCATCATCAACTTTATCCCCTTCAAAGAACCCCCCCCCCCCCCCCTCAGATACAATACACCTGTGCCAGCCTTTTCCCAATCTTGGAAACACTTCTGAATCTCATTTTTCATTAAGATATTCAGCTCCTACACTGATTCTGTTTTTATCTCTTCAATGGTGGAAAACGATGTCCTTTCATGGTTCTCTTAAGCTTCGGGAATAGAAAGAAGTCACAGCAGCCATGTCTGGTAAATACAGTGGCTGAGGCACAATTCTGGTCATCTTATTTGGACTGCATCATACAAATGGTGCATAACTTCCAGCTACAACAACAACAAAAAAGTGAGAACTTGTTTGGTATATTTTTTCTCACTTGTACATGATACTGCTACATGTGTTGGAACAAGTTTTTATTCCTAAAATGCTGTAACTACAGTCCTCCTATACCATTGTTTCAAAATGAATGTCCAGAGTGTATTGGTCTGACTTTTTTCTTCACTGTGATAAGAATGCCATAGTGTGTGACAGTTAATTAAAAGAATCACTCACTGGCATACTGTATGTGATGGTGTTCCTGTCTCAGGTCACCTATGTCTACACCTTTACTCCACAAGCTACCTTACAGTGTGTAGCAGAGGGTACTTTATGTAACACCCCTATTTCTCCTGTTCTAGTCATGAATGGTTTGGGGAGAACAACAATTGCTAGTAATTATCTGTGTGGACTCATATGTCTCCAATTCTACCTTCAAAGTCTTTTAACGAGACATATGTATGAGGAAGCTATTTATTGACTGACTCTTCTAAGAGCATGTGCTCTCAAAACTTTGACAGTAAATGTGTGATGCAGAATGACTTTCTTGCAGTATCTGCCATGATGCTTTTGTCCTCCCTATTTTTCCATGTACAAAATATGCTGCTCTTCTTTAGATCTTCTCTGTTTCCTCTATCAATCCTATCTGGTACTAATCCTAGAATGATGAGCAACATTTAAGTATTGGTTGAATGAGGGTTTTGTAAGCTACCTCCTTTGTGGATGAACTACATTTCTTGAGAATTCTTCTACTGAATCTCTGTCTGGCATCTGCCTTATCAGTGATTAGTTTCATGTGATCCTTCCACTTTAAGTAGCTCCATATGCAGATTCATAGATATTTTTTGGAAGTAACTTCTCCCAGTGATTGGAGGACATGCTACTGAGCATAGCACGCTCAATTTCAATGGCTGTTTCACAATAATTCCTTCTGGATACTTTCCACCAACACCGGCTTCTGTGAACTACACAGATGGCAGTTGTCCTTGAAACACACCTTTTGTTCCCATAATCATTCTAGCCTCTACCTCCACTAGCCTCCACTCCACACCCATTTTCCATCAGACCCCAAAGTGTCCTCATGTCACCAACATTGTGCACCACACAAACTTACCAGTGTCAGTGCCCTTATGTCACATTCCTATCCCATGCAACTGCTGCCTATTCCTATCCTGTACACACCACCTTTCTCAGAATTATCAGCCCTTCCAGGCCCTGCCACCTTTCTCCCTTCTCCCACTCCACCCCAACAACCTCTCACTCCCAATAACCTGCAGAACTGCAGGCCTGGTATTGTGTATTCAGCTGACATATATCATTTCATATTTCAAATAACAGCTTGAAAAGGAAAATTATGCAAACAATAAAACTATTGCATGTAGAGAGTCCTTTATCTTCAGTGACTGAATAAGGCTAAAGGCAAAAACACAAGAAATAGGCACACAGTGTAACTGAATTCAAATGTGCACAGACAAATGGTTCAAATGGCTTTTAGCACTATGGGACTCAACTTCTGAGGTCATCAGTCCCCTAGAACTTAGAACTACTTAAACCGAACTAACCTAAGGACATCACACACATCCATGCCCGAGGCAGGATTCGAACCTGCGACCGTAGTGGTCTTGCGGTTCCAGACTGTAGCGCCTAGAACTGCTCAGCCACTCCGGCCAATGTGCACAGACAGACAGGTAGTAAATTCAAGTTATGTTCTTGCATATGGTGCAATAAACATAAAAGCTGTATAGTTAGACTGCACACTAGATACAAAATGTATATTTATGTATGGTGCTACTGTATTTAAAAATGATATACATACGGCAATTACAGGAGGGGTAGCCAAAATAAACTTGACCTTTTTAACTTATTTATTCACATTTTAAGCATAAACCTTCAATTCTCTTCAAAGTACTCTCCACTTGCACTAATACACTTGTTAAATCTTTTATTCCATTTTTCAAAACATTGTTTAAGTTCTCTTTTATGATACTTGACATTGCCTCTGTCGTTTTTTACTTCATTTCAGCAACATTAGTAAAACACTTTCTTTTCATGTCTCTTTTCATTCTAGGAAACAAACAAAAAATTACACGGGGCAAGGTCAGATGAGTAAGGAAGACTGGAGAACAGGGGTTGTACTATTTTTGGTCAAGAGCTGTCATACAGACAGAGCTGTATGAGCAGGGCCATTGTCACAATGGAAAAACCAGTCACCTGTCTGCACAAATCAAGTCGTTTCTGCTGCAAATTGTTGTGCAATCTTTCCAAAAATTCCAAGTAGAAAGCCTCGTTAACTGTCTGACCCTGCAGAACAAACCTTGTATGCATGGCTCCTCTCATATTGAAAAACAAACCAGCATTGTTTCAATGTTTGACTTCACCTGACCAGCCCTCTTGGGGTGAGGCAACTTGAAATTGATGGTTGCTTTGATTCAAGAGCATAAGTGTATCACCAAGTTTCGTCACCTGTGATAATCTTTGAAAAAAAATTTTGGATCATTTCGGGACTCTTCTTTCAAAGCACATCATGCTTACATATGACCTTGCTTTTGTTCAGTGGTCAGCAGTCATGGCACAAATTTGGCAGCCACCTTCTTCATTCCCAAATCTTCTGTCACAATTCACCGCACTGACCTCCAAGTCAGTCCCAACAGCTCCACAATTTCTGTCACTGATCTTCATGATGATTGCATTAATGTTTTCAAAATTTTCATGAGTTCAGGCCAAGAAAGGATGACCAGAACGAGGTTTGTCATCAACTGACATTTCACCATTTTTGAAATGGAACAACCACTCATACACTTGGGTTTTCCCCCTTGCATTCTATTTTTAAAATTTCAAGAGTTTCTGTTCGACTTTTTGTGAGCGGGGGGAAAAAAAAAATCAACAGAATTTCATTGCTGCATGCTGTTCATGAAAAGCAGCCATTGCAAAAATGACAATCACACAAATCAGTTGTCACTATAAAATCACCCAAAACTAGTCCTAACCTTCTTCAGTGATGGCACTCGACTGGCTTACTGAATCAGAATGTTCATTCTGTGTGCTCCTAGCTGCAAAATGTGCTACTACAAAAGCTCTGCACCCCACCCCCCACCCCCCCTCCCCCCAACCCAAAAAAAATTGTTCTGTTTATTTTCAGTACCCACTTGCATAGTGTCTGTAATTATTATTTTGTAAAACTGACAATGCAAATATGCACTTGGATCTGACCAATATATGTACATCCAATGCTGCAAAATAAACAACGAACCAGTTTACTGACATTGAAGACCACAAAAACAAACTACAATATCTTTTGCATTAATCTGCATTAACTGGTATTCAGTATCATAATTCTACACAGGTCTGATTTCCACATTAACAACAGTTACAGTTCAAAATCTTTGTATCTTACTTTTGTCCTTTTTTCTCTTATAAATACTGAAACATGCTGTGTTAACAGTGTTTGCAGAGACAGCATACCAGCAACAATGGAACTGTCATGAGTAGGTATAAGAAGATACAATAAGATTCTCTTTGGGTGATTAAAAGAAACTTAAATTAGGATGGCTTTATTAGGATCACATTAATGATCCTTTTCAATAATTATTCTTTCTATTCCAATTAGAACTACAAGTCTCTGGGCTGAAAACCACTGATATATTTATTATTATGATAATAGTATCCCACATTTTTACATTTACCACAGAAAAAATCCATAAAACATTTGTCTGTGCTGTAATTGTTTCAGTCATTGTGATCCATATGTGGACACAGGTAAGTCACAGCAACATTTTTCCCATTGAGAACCTATTCCTCATCTAAATTTTCATTGGTTAGTATCTGTCACTTCTGCTACAGTTCTACAAGAACTAAACACACTATTCACTGTTGTGTTTTCCTGTCTCTGAACATGTCTGATGTGTACCACTAATTAAATGCATCCACTAGGCAATTCATTCTAAACTGCATGAGTGTTTGCGAGTTGCTATTTTTCTGGGATGAAGTGTATCTCTCCAACAACCTGCCACTGAATAATAATTTCCATTTGGTCTAACTACAGTTCATTCCAATGAAAATAAGCAATTTTTGAACATATGAATGGACAGATAACAAAATCTACTCACCAAGCAGTGGCAGCAGCAAACATACAAAAAAGTTAAAGAAACTGCAAGCTTTCCTGGCCGAAGGGTTAAAGCAGAAGGAAGAGGGATTAAGGAAAAGTACTGGCAAGGTTTAGGAAATGGGAAAAATTATGGAAAAGTTGCCCAGAACCCTGAGATCTTGAAGGTGGAAGACAGGGTAATAAGCAAGACAGAGATTACTGACAAAACAATGTGCAACAGTTAATAATGTGAGTGGAAAACTAACAACATTATATGTGGTAGAGGTAGGGGTGAGGAAAGATAGACAGGTCAGAAAATAAAAGAATTAGAAAACTGAAAGGGAGTGAAGAAAGGAATAGTCACTGAGAAGAAATGCTGAGTCTGAAGAAATTAATGTAATTTAAGGCCAGGTACGTGGCGAGAACAAAGGACATGTTGTAACACCAGTTCCACCCTGCAGAGTTCTGAGAAACTAATGTCAGGAGGAAGAATCCAGTTGGCATGTGTTCACAAAACAGTCTTTGAGGACACAACTGCCATATTGTAGAGTATGTTGGCAACAGGATACTGTGTGTTGCCAGTATATATCCTCTGTCTATGCCCATTTATCCTAACTGATAAATTGGTTGTAGTCATACCATTGTACAAGGCTTTGTAATCTTTACATAACAGATGGTACATGACAAGTGTCTCTCTTTCTTTGATAACGTATGTTTGCCAGTTACTGAGCTGGTATAGGGGGTGATAGGAGGATGCATGTGGTAAATGGGTGCAGAAGGAGCATAGGGTCTGACCTGCACACTGTGAAGATTGGGGGAGGAAGGGGGAGGAGAGTGGGCAACAGAAAGCTATTCTAGTTGTGGTGGGCAAAATGTGAGACGGACTGGATCTCATTTCATAGCACGTTTTTAGAAAGTCATAACCTTGTCGAAACAGCTGGTATTGCATCTGAACAAGGCTCATGGGAGGGAATGTTTGACATGGAAAGGATGGCAACTGTCAAAATATAAGTACTGTTGTTTGTTAAGTAGGTTTAATTTGAACAGAAGTGTGCAGCTGACCCTCAGTGAGGAGGAGATCAACATCAAGGAAAGTGACATGGTATTCAGAACAGGACCACATGAAATTTAATTGGAAGAATGTGTTTAGAGATTCCAAAAAATTTTAGCAGGTCAGCCTCACAGTCTCACGATGAGTTCATATGGCAAAGATGTCATCAATATATCTAAACCAAACCAAGATTGAAGGCTTATGGATTCCAGGAAAGACTCCTCCAAGTGACCCATGAAAAGGGTTGACACAGGAAGAATCCATTCTCGTTCCCCTAGCTGTGCCCCTGATCTGTTTGTATGTCTGCCCCTCAAATGTACAGTAGTTGTTCGTAAGTGTAAAGTTGCTTAAGGTGAGCAGGAGGGACATCATAGGTTTGGAATCAGCTGGGCACTGGTTGAAGCAATGTTCAGTAGCAGATAGACCACGTATATGGGGGATGTTTATATAGAGGAAGGTGACATCAATGGTGAGAAGCAAAGGGGAGTTCTTGTACTGTAGATTGCAGGTGTTGATCAACTAAGGCAGATATAGGTTTAGTCGGTGCTTTGAAGCCAGAAGCTATAGGGCAGCAAGGATGCTTGGGTTTATGTGGATCTTAGGAAGAAGGTAAAAGGTAGGGGTGCATGGTTTGGAAGGGGGTGGGGGAGGGGTGTAAGAATTTCTATGGATTGAAGTGTTAGTCTTTGGGAAGGACATGAGGTTTTAAGGAAGAGCTGTAGGTCACTTTGTATTACAGATATGGGATCTTTATGGCAGCTGCTGTACGTAGAGGTGTAGACGCTTGCTTACATACTGCCATCAGTCAAGTAATACAGTGATAGATCACATGTCTGCTGGAAGGATAATGACATTGGTACTACTGATTCCTCCAAAACACAACATACGGCTACAACCAATATATTAATCAGCTGCTTCGACAAGGCTATGATTTCCTAAAATTATGCCCTGGAATGGGGTCAATTCTGTCTGACATTTTGCCCACCACACCTAGAATAGCTTTCCATTGCCTGCACCCCCACTCCACCCACACATAGATTCCATACACGAGATCTGGGTGCGCAGTTGTAAGGTGCACTACTGAAGTTGACAGACATTAGAACTGTGCATCAGAGGCTGAATGTGGAAGACAGGGTAATAAGCAAGTCACAGAGCACTGACAAAACATTGTGCAATGATTAATAGTGTGAGTGGAAAACTAACAACACTATATGTGGTAGAGGTAGGGGGCGAGGAGAGATAGATGGGTCAGAAAATAAAAGAATTAGGAAATTGAAAGGGAGTGAAGAAAGGAATATTCACTGAGAAGAAATGCTGAGTCTGAAGAAATTAATGAAAATTAAGACCAGGTAGATGGTGAGAACGGAGGATGTGTTGTAATGCTAGTTCCACCCTGCGGAGGAGTTCTGAGAAACTAATGACAGGGGGAAGAATCCAGATGGCATGTGTGGAGAAAAAGAATTTGAGGTCACAACTGCCATATTGTAGAGCAAGCTGTGCAACAGGATAGTGTGTGTTGCACTCTACCAACTTGCTGACAGGTTACAGAGTTGGATCTGGCCAGCCTCACCCTCAGTTGCATGTTGTCATTCTGACTAAGATTATCGGACTAGTAGTGTGGCCACTACATGGTAAATGTCTTCTTGTACAAGTTATTCTGGTGCAGCAACAGAAGGCTGTCATCAAGGTCATGCAACTGGCTTTACCAGTGTTGCTCTCTAAGTACCTGGCTCTGTTTTCTCCTCCATTCCTGCCATTTGATGAAATGGCAGGAGATTGCGAAGTGTATTACACACTGCCTAATTTCCACACTTTCCATGTTACAGATATGAAGGTATATCATGTGCTATTTTTGACATGGATTTCTCCCTCTTGTATCAGCTGTTGCAGCACCTGGCCCAGTTGCAAGAACTTTCCTTATTGTAATTTGACAATTTATGTTCATTGTTGTCTCCCTATTATCACCACTGCATGCACATCATGGCAGCTATGTCTGAATTCTACAAATTGAAGAAGCAACCCCATCAGTCTTATCATGCCTGGGCCACAACCCTCCAGGTCCTTAGCTGCAAGTGCCACTTTGTCATGACTGAGTCAAAAGAATCATATGCAGACATCATGGTTTGCAATATTGTCATCCACTCTGCCCTGGGTAAGGTCCCGTAATGCTCCCTCCAATTAGAGAACTCTCCCTTGAAGAAGTTTTGTGAATTTCTCAATCGTATGAGGTCTCACACACAACTGATCAGCATCTGGAAGGATGGTGTGGCATCGAGGTCATACATGGTGACCCAGATGCGTCTGCTGCATACAGGGAGAGTCATGTAGCAGCAGTGCAAGCTGGCCAATCCAGTGGCTTCTACACAGTGCATAAACAGAGTTCCATGTGTTGCTCCCTGTTGCTGTCATGTGTATCTTGTTGCTCAAACATGACAGAACAGAGTGTCTGTCATAAGTATCAAAATAAAAGGGCACATTGTGGTAGTATGCAACTCAACAGCACAGAATGCAGCATCAGAGAATATGGATATGGATATCCAGGAAGTGTTATCACCAGGACTGGTTCCCGATCTGGATTCCAACAAGCTTTTTATCAAAGGTTTGGTCCTCTTGAGACAGCTACATCTGCAGGTAGACACTGGTGCAGAGGTTTCCCTGCTTAATGTCCAAACATATTCAGACCTTTGCTCACTGCCACTGTTGCCAGTAAACAGGTGCCTCCAGGGATATGGTAAACAGCAAATCCCTCTGCATGCCCAATTCAAGGCTGAAGCTACCAATAAATCAATTATCTTTAGTATCATCCATGTTGCTAGTTCAGCAAACCTTTTTGGTTTTGATGCCTTTGGCTTTTCAGTCACGGGTCAATACAGTTGATATCTGCTGAAGTCCCCTATCAATCATTGGAATCTCTGTGCTTAGAATTTCAGTATATCTTTACAGAAGGCCTAGGGTGTGCCAGAGACTTTCAATCTTGCATAACCTTGAAGCAGTTAGCCCGTCCGACATTTTTTCATGCTAGGCAGATTCCTATAGCCCTACGTTCTCAAGCCAAGGTGGAGCTGGACTGGCTCACATTTCTTGGAGTTGTGGTTCCCATTTCCTCTAGACAGTGGGCCACATCCCTTGTCATCATGAAGAAATCCTCTGCTAAATTGTGACTTTGCAGCGATTTTAAGGTCACCATGAATTTACAGTCTGTGGTCACCATATAGCCATTGCCACATCTGAACTAATTGTTCACACTTAGCAGGGGGTCAATTCTTCTCCAAATTTGATCTTTTCTACGCATATCAGTAGTTACCCCTGGATGATGATTCCAGATGTGCCATGGTTCTTAATATGCCTTTTGACTTGTATCAATAGCAACTGTTGATGTTTGCAGCGGCAAGTACCCCTGCAATTTTTCAATGCTACCTGGAACAGGTCATGTCCACAATTCGACAATGTTTCAACTAGCTGAGTGGCATTGTCCTTACTAGACATACTACAAGTGACCATCTGCAACATTCTCTGGGCCCTTCTCAGGCCATTGGTCTGTGTTGTAATCTGCAGAAGAACAAATTTTTCAAATCATCTCTTGAGTATATGGGCCACACTATCTTGTGTGAGGACTTCCAACCCGTGGAGAGTCTTGTCAGGGCTATTACAGACCTGCCGTGTCCCTCATTATTGAAAGAACTGTGGGCATTCCTGGCTAAAATTGCCTATTGCCACCAGTTCATTCCCGGGCCATCCAACACTGCATGCCCTCTCTACCTCCTTCTCCAAAAGAGTGTTTCCTTTGTCTTATCTCCCATGTGCGACCAGACCTTCACCACACTGAAGGAATACCTCAGGTCGGCATTGTGTGTAACTACTTCTCATCTCAATAACACATTGGTATAGGCTACGGACACCTCACAGTACTGTGGAGGGCAGTCTTTGCCCATTCAGATGCAGATAGTTTGGAGCAGCCACTGATGTTTGCGTCTGAAACCCTCAGCCCAGCACAGGTCCACTACTCTCAGATCAAGAAAGAGGCTCTGATGATTGTGTATGTGGTCACCAAATTTCACATTTTCTTGTAGTGCACCAAATTCCAACTAATTATGAGCCACAAGCCATTAGTTTTTTTATTTAGTCTATCTGCAAGGTCCCCAGTAAGGGTTGCAGCAGTGGGCATTAAAAACTGTGACATTAATTTTTGCCCCACTGCATGCCATGCCAATGCAGATGCCTTATCATGACTGCCAAATGGCCTGTATCCTTAGTTTGACTGACAGGATGTCATGTGTTTCCATTTGTATATCTCCTTCCAACAAACAACTCATGGGTTTCCAATCAGTAGTGTCCCAATCACCAAGGCAACAGCATCTGACTCTGTCCTCAAGCAAGTAGTCCACCTCGTCCACCAGGGTTGGTCTTTTCACTCTCCAGGCCAAGTATCTGACCCACTTCATAACTACTTTTTCTTGCGCCATCATATCTTCTCCACAGATTTCACAGCTACCAGGGTGGTTATTCCCAGGAGCTAGTGGTAGGAGGTCTTAGAGCTGTTACACGAGGATCACTGGGGTGTTTCCCAAACTAAAACCTTGGCTCACAGACATGTGTACTGGCTTGGCATTGACCGGGAACTGAAGTATTTGGTTGCTGTGTGTCCCCAGTGTGGTAGTCAATAGGTGGCTCCAAAGGCTTCGTTCCCTCATGGCCTCCAGCAGCTTAGCCCTGGGAATGCATCTAAGTGGTTTTTGTGGGGCCATTTCTGACAAGTTTTGATTGATTGTCTCTGATGTGTTTTTTCACATATGGTCCAGTGATCCTTGACCTCTACCGAAGTCACTATTCAGGCTCTCTCAAAAAAATTTTCTGTGGAAGGTTTCCCAGTTATTCTCATTCCTGACAGCGAGCCTCAGTTCCTGTCACAGCCCTTTCATAACTTCTTTGGGCATTCTGGCATTCACTCCCCTCCCTTTCACACGCAATCTAACAGGGAAGTTGAGTACATGGTTTACACCTTTAAGACCCAGATGAAAAAATATCCACAGGACTCCACCACCAAGGAGGCATTACTGTTTTTTTTTTTTTTTTCTGACTGCATACCAGACAACTCCTACTGAATCCTGTAGTCCTGCCCAGCCTCTCCGTGGGCACTAGCTGAGGACACTATTCCATCTCCTCCATCGGGGATCTTGCCTGCTATTGTGTTCAGTTTCACCAAGTGTTCCACCAGGGATGGCAGTAGGGCCCGGTAGTTATGGTTGGTGGCCCCACTGGTTACCAGCAGTCATCGTGTATCAGAACATGGCAGTGCCTACACCCTCTGGACTGAACATCTGCAAGGTCTCTGGTGCCATCAAAATCAGCCCCAAGCACTGGTGGGCAATCCCTCCCCCCTTCCCCATCCTGCATACACCACCACCTTTGCCAGTGCCCCAATTACTGGGTGCCACCTATTCCCCGGTGTTCCAGCCCCATCTTCCCCCTGTGTCAGTGTTTCCCCTTGATAAGCCTATGACTTTGTAGCCTCTGGTAGCAGCTCCGGTGCCCCTCCAGCCAGTGGACATGCCCCTTACAGTTCAATGTCTCCTGTGCAGCCTTCGCCTATGGCAGAGTTGCCTCCCCACACTGCAGCTGGACATCACCAGGGATTCCAACTTGGATTGCCCATCACCGGTCCTGTTATCTCGTGCTCTGACAGTGTGGCATTGGGACTCTCCTTGCACTTGCCACTTTTATCCATATTGTAAGGTATCTGGCAACTGGAAGTTGTTCTCCCCTCTCACATCTGAGTTTCCATATACATGGATGCCGTCTTCACATTGCAGCTGTCCACACATTCCCCAGGGAATGATCAACGCTCCGTCCCCAAGGAGGTGGGGTATAGCTACCCTCATAGATTCAGGTGTGCAATTGTAAGATTTACCACACAAGGCGGCAGACACTAGAACTGTTAGAGGCCACCACTCATGGGTGTGTGCGAAGCCTTTCCTCCATGCACTCTACTGGCAGGTTGATGGCTTATAGAGTTAGGCCTAGCCAGCCTCACCCTCATTTGCATGTTGACATTCTGACTAGGATTATCAGATTAGTAGTGTGGTCACTCTGTGGCAAGTGTCTTCTTGTACTAGTTATTTTTAGATGTAATGAAGTGTTGTGTCTGTCATTGTCTGTGTGTTCTTGTAATTTGAACAGCCCCCTTACCCCCAATCACTGCAATATCTGGTCAGATCCTAAGTGCCGTCTGTACCTATTTCCCTACCCTATGACTCCTACTCCTGTGATAGTTCTCACTGTAAGACTTGTCCTATGCACCCTCCTACTACCTCCTATACCAGACCTGCAACTGGCAAAACATACAAGGGCAGTTCAATAAGTAATGCAACACATTTTTTTTCTCGGCCAATTTTGGTTGAAAAAACCGGAAATTTCTTGTGGAATATTTTCAAACATTCCCGCTTCATCTCGTATAGTTTCATCGTCTTCCGACAGGTGGCAGCGCTGTACAGAGCTGTTAAAATGGCGTCTGTAACGGATGTGCGTTGCAAACAACGGGCAGTGATCGAGTTTCTTTTGGCGGAAAACCAGGGCATCTCAGATATTCATAGGCGCTTGCAGAATGTCTACGGTGATCTGGCAGTGGACAAAAGCATGGTGAGTCATTGGGCAAAGCGTGTGTCATCATCGCCGCAAGGTCAAGCAAGACTGTCTGATCTCCCGCGTGCGGGCCGGCCGTGCACAGCTGTGACTCCTGCAATGGCGGAGCGTGCGAACACACTCGTTCGAGATGATCGACGGATTACCATCAAACAACTCAGTGCTCAACTTGACATCTCTGTTGGTAGTGCTGTCACAATTGTTCACCAGTTGGGATATTCAAAGGTTTGTTCCCGCTGGGTCCCTCGTTGTCTAACCGAACACCATAAAGAGCAAAGGAGAACCATCTGTGCGGAATTGCTTGCTCGTCATGTGGCTGAGGGTGACAATTTCTTGTCAAAGATTGTTACAGGCGATGAAACATGGGTTCATCACTTCGAACCTGAAACAAAACGGCAATCAATGGAGTGGCGCCACACCCACTCCCCTACCAAGAAAAAGTTTAAAGCCATACCCTCAGCCGGTAAAGTCATGGTTACAGTCTTCTGGGACGCTGAAGGGGTTATTCTGTTCGATGTCCTTCCCCATGGTCAAACGATCAACTCTGAAGTGTATTGTGCTACTCTTCAGAAATTGAAGAAACGACTTCAGCGTGTTCGTAGGCACAAAAATCTGAACGAACTTCTCCTTCTTCATGACAACGCAAGACCTCACACAAGTCTTCGCACCCGAGAGGAGCTCACAAAACTTCAGTGGACTGTTCTTCCTCATGCACCCTACAGCCCCGATCTCGCACCGTCGGATTTCCATATGTTTGGCCCAATGAAGGACACAATCCGTGGGAGGCACTACGCGGATGATGAAGAAGTTATTGATGCAGTACGACGTTGGCTCCGACATCGACCAGTGGAATGGTACCGTGCAGGCATACAGGCCCTCATTTCAAGGTGGCGTAAGGCCGTAGCATTGAATGGAGATTACGTTGAAAAATAGTGTTGTGTAGCTAAAAGATTGGGGAATAACCTGGTGTATTTCAATGCTGAACAAAACAACCCCTGTTTCAGAAAAAAAATGTGTTGCATTACTTATTGAACTGCCCTCGTACATTATCAAAGGGAGCGTCACCTGTCATGTACCAGCTGTTTCAGCCTTCTACATTGGTGTAACTACCACAAAGTTATTAGTTAGGATGAAAGGGTATAGACAGAGGCTGTATGCTGGCAACACATACTATCCTGTTGCACAATGTGACAGTTGTGACCTCAATGCCTGTTTCACCACACATGCAACCTGGCTTCTTCCCCCTTACACTAGTTTCTCAGAACTCTGGAGGTGGGAACTGGCATTACAACATGTCCTTGGTTCTTACCACACACTTGGCCTAAATCTACATTAATTTCTTTGGACTCAGTATCTCTTCTCAGTGACTATTTCTTTCTTCACTTCCTTTTAGTTTTCTATATCTATTATTCTTGAAGTGTACCTCTCCCTTCACCCTACTTCTATCACATATGATGTACTCTTAGCTTTCCACTCACATTATTAACTCTTACGTGATGGTCTATTTGTATTTTCTGTGTTGTTTATTACCCTGCTTTCCACCTTTGAGATCTCAGGTTTTCAAATCTCATGTGGTTCAGTCCCCAACAATCAGTCTTTCCCTCTCATCCCGTGTGCTAAGTCTCCCCTGACCTGGGATTCTGTGCAATTGTTCCATAATTCTCCCTATTTCCTGAATCTCGTCAGTCCTTTTTCTTCATCCTTCTTCCTTCGCCTACAACCCTTCTGCCAGAAGAAGGAGACAGTGGACCCAATATCTTGCACATTTCAACAACTTTTGTATGTGTTTGCTACTGCTGCCACCTGGTGAGCAGATTTTTTATCTATCAAATATACTAGTTTGAATATAATAGAAAGAAACATTCCACATGGGAAAAATATATTAAAAAAGATGCTGTGACTTACCAAATGAGAAAGCGCTGGTAGATAGAAACAATAAAAACACACAAACAAATTTCAAGCTTTCGCAACCCACAGTTGCTTCATCAGGAAAGAGGGAAGGAGAGGGAAAGACGAAAGGATGTGGGATTGGAATGACTCCTTACCCTATCCCTTAAAACCCACATCCTTTAGTGTTTCCCTCTCCTTCCCTCTTTCTTGACGAAGCAACTGTGGGTTGCGAAAGCTTGAAATTTGTTTGAGTGTTTTTATTGTTTCTATCTACCAGCGCTTTCTTGTTTGGTAAGTCACAACATATTTTTTAATGTAATTATACTAGTTTGTTCTATGTATTCATCCTGTTAATAAAGACTTGTGTCTGAATTACATGACTCCAAGTTTGACTCTCTAACACAGCAATTAATGACATGATCTTTCAATGCCACTCTTTTCATGTTGACAACATTTTACAATCTTTAGGTTATTTGCTATTGTAGCTAATACTATTAATTATTCATTAATAAATTCTGTGTCCCACTTGCTCTTTCAGCCATTTTTAAGATTTTATTGAAAGAAGATAACTGTAACAAACCATCAATTGCAGAAAGTTCCTACATACTGTTCCACCAAGGAAATTGTAAGTAATGGATAACTTTCTAGATGTTTTAAGGTGTAGGCATCAGTCTAAATGAATGACTCATTTTGTTCAGAAACTCATGGTGTAGTCGCCCGGGAAAGGCAACTGAGAATAGAGGTAGAAACGAGTCCATTCAAAGGCATTCAGAGAACAGTGCTGAAAGCAAAACTATACCTATGGCAACTTCTTGATGACTATATTTGTTTTAAAGTTGTAGCTGTTTTCCTTGTGTTCTCATTCTATGTAAATTTACATTTGTGGAAAACGTCCTTGAAATAACAGAACACTTTAAAAACCTTACACTCAGTCCACAATCATACCTTTCTACAGACTGTACATCCATTCTGTTCTGTAAATCCAATCCTGTAGACTACCTTCAGTGCTGTGGAAGCAGTCATGGTATCCCTTTACACAGTACTGAAATGTACGTCTGGCACAAAATACTAAAATCTCATATGTCTTCAGCCACAAAATGAGGCACTGTACTATAGCAATTATTGTCAAAATTGGTGTGTGTATAGGCTGGCCCGAAATACTGCTATTATATACCGCATTAGCATATCATTCCACATTGCCACAGTAATCTCTGTTCCTTTTGTCATCATATCATCTCACATAATCCAAAGTATTACTGTTGACTTGCCCTATATCATAAACTATCGCTTATAACACAAATTATTTATGTACCAATAAAGTACAATGACAATGTATTTCAGTTGTTTGGATTTAATCTATGCTCACAATTTAAATTGTTCTCCTTTCCTTCTTTATAAGTATTTAATGCCTCAGTGATCTCAAACTCCTTGAAAATGGGTGGTTGCACATACTTTAAAATAGTCCAGGAGCAACAAAAACAAAAACTGTGACAATGAAAGTTATGACATGGCTTGTACTGTAGACAGAATTCTCACAGTACTGTGTCTAAAAGAGCATACAGAAACAACAAACGTAAGTGTCAATCGTTCCTGTCCTGTGTCCTGACGATAGCAGCAAAAACATGGGAAAATTTCATATATAGCTACAGGTTGAGAAAAAGATACATAAATATTGTCTTTTGAAATTAAATAGATTACATTCAAACTGTAGTCAGATCCATGCTTTCTTATAATAATCAGTACGACTGAAAAATGGAGTATGACCTCTATATTAAATTTGAAAATCATATTGAAACAGTGGTGAATATATGATATGTTATGCATTCCCTCATTACATCTATTGTACACATATCTAGCACTATTATTATTTAATATTTATCACTTTTCTGATTGCATGTATTTCCACTATTTTGCACTACATTCTGGGTTTCAAAAAGTATAAATTTAACACTTCTATTTAAGTTTCAAATTATATTACAGTAAATAAGCATACCCGCTTGCAAATATCCTTGCTTCTCTTGCATTTTCAGACATCTGGTTGCTCTGCTGTCCAAACTGATCAGACTGTTCTTTCGCTTTCTGAAGTGCAAGATAACCTTCAGTCTGGAGCAGATCCATAGTTTCCTGAGGACATAACACTACCATGAAAATATATATTTGAACAGAAAGATGTTTTTGTGTGTACAAGCTTCATTACTTAAATAAAGGAAGGAAAGAAGGTAAGGGTTTTGCCACTACTAATTCTACTCTCTTACAGCATATTTAATATTTTACAATAGCAGCCCAGTAAGTAAACAGCGCAGAAAAAAAGTAGATCCCTTTCCAAATTTCAACACTGTGTACCGTAATATAACATTTTAAAGAGGCACACCATAAATATTTGAATACTGCATATTATAACATTTATGGAATATTCCATTGGTACTTGTTTGATACAGACACATTAAAAACTGAAACATACAGCTTTAATGTTTTACAATAATACTTATTTTATATTTTGTTCAAACTGGTTTTTTACTTTCTACGTCATCATCATTGTACAACTAATCACTAGACAGTCAACACCTCATCAATGAGAGCTTCTAGCTGAACCGAGGCTAAAAGATGTATGACAATGCATAATCTTCAGATCATCCCCTATCTTGGTAAATAGCAGTCTTTGTACAACTAGAAGCTCTCACTGATCTTGTATGGACTGTTTATTCAATCTTAAATTGTCTGATGGCCTAAGCAAGTTCACAGCAAAACATAAAATAAATATTATTATGGAACATTAATGCTGCATTTCAGTTTTTAACCACACTTTATGCTTCTTGAATTTTACAAGAGGGTGAAATAGTAAGAATTTTAACATATCAGAACTGTAATCATACTTTTAAAAAACTGATCTCAAAGAAGTATCAAGTTCTCTGAAGTTTACCTTAAGAGTCTGTAAAGCTGCTTCAATAATTGTTTCTGCTTCTGTAACATGCTCTTCGCCTTGCCTGGTAGCAAGCTCAGCTTTCCTTGTACCACTGTCAATCTGTTTTGTTATGTTACCAACAGCTTCAAGTCGCTTTATCAGATCATCAAGACGTTCAGATAAACTCCTGCCACCACCTAAAAAATGTCAATTTCACGGCACAAACATTTCCTAAAAAGAAATAAATAAACAAGAAAAAATTCAATAAAAAGGACATCACTGCAATTTATAAATGCAGTGAGAACAGAGAACTCTCCTGTGATATTGTGATCTAGTATATGAAAGTCTAATAAGTTAAAAACAAAAACTTATTTACTGACTAAACAAGAGTTTTCATAACGTTTTATTTTTCTTGCTTACTTTTACTCTCATATGTATAGCAAAACAGTGTGGCTTCAGTTGTCTGAGACTGCAGTCATGTGTGTGTGAGTGGTGTTAGTGTGAGTGTGTATGTATATGTCTGTCATCTAATTTTGACAAAGGCTTCACAGGCCGAAAGCTATATTTGTGACAATTTTTTTGTTGTGACTATCTGCGACTCAGCATCTCTGATATATGGTGTGTAGCAACTTTCCTCTTCATAATATTGTTACATTCCATCCTGGATTTTCCACTGTTTGACATATACCAAAAGACAACCTGCAATATTGCAGTGTGTGCATGCTTAAAGGGACAAGCACTGCGGTAACTAGTTATGAAATAAATGAAATGTATTCACAGTTGTTAATACGGACAATCTTCAGCTGCATGATGCTAATGGCTTGCCGGAATGGTAACACCAGTTCCTGTCAGATCACCGAAATAAGCGCTATCTGGCTTGGCTAAAACTTTGATGGGCACTGTCCAGGTATGCTGAGAGCTGTTGGCAAGCAGGGTGCAATCAGCCCTTGTGAGCCCAATTGAGGAGTTGCTTGACTGACAAGTAGTGGCACGAGTCATGAAAACTGATGATGGCCAGGAGAGTGGTGTGCTGACAACATGCCCCTTCGTATCCACACCTGGTGACGACTAAGGGCTGAGGATGTCACAGCAGCCAGTTGGTACCATTGGATCTTCAAGGCCTACTCAGATTGTGTTTGTTTGTTTGTTTCAGCTGTATAACAAAATGATGACATTGAAAATTTGTGCCGGAATGGGACTCGAACCTGGATTTCCCACTTATCACCAGCATTCGTCTTATCATTTGGCTATCCATACATGACTCATGGCCAGACCCAAACTACTATATGTTATCAACCATGCATCTACATCATGTACTTATACATCTATTATGTACATTCACATACACATGAGACATTTTTCTTGAAAGTCGCTTGCCCACTGTCAGTGGACAAATATGATATTGCAGTGCCTCTGTTACTTGGAATCACGATGCATTCATGTCCAAAGGAACAGGCACTGCGGTGACTGCAGCCATTATGGAATACATAAAATTTATTTGCAGTTGCGAATATGGACAACTTTCAGCTGCATGACACTGAAAATTTGTGCTCGACCTGGACTCGAACATGGATTTCTCGCTTTTGGATCAAGATCTCATAGAATTTAAAACCTGAGCAGAGAGTTTGTATAGGTGTATTTTCATTTAAAATGAAATTTATTGACTACATAGTTTTTGATATTAACCATATGAAGAAGTTTGTAGGGTATTATATGAGTGAAAAGCAGAAAATACTTACCACCAACAGCCTGTTTTGCTCTAGTCCACAAATGACCAACAGCCTCTTCAACTTCTTTCAGTCTTCTTTCAAAGTTATCATCACTTATTACTGTAGGATTACTAGCAATATCATCTAGGACCTTTTTTAATTTATAGAGTTTTGCTCTGTGGACATTTGCAGCATCCTGGACAAGATTGTAACATGCTGGACAATCAATGCAGCCACGCTGACGATCATACTTGTTTTCTTTGCAACGATCACATCTTCGGCCTTCAACATTTTCATAACACTGTAATCAAAAAACCAAAATTACAATATCAGATTAATATATACTTTGTTTTTTAGACCCAAATGAGACAAAGTTTCTTACCGGGCACTGACCCCAAGGGCTACATGTTAAGTTCACAGATCCTATAGGATCACAGTCACATTCCTTGCATCCATCAATGGAAAAACCATAGTGGTAGAGTTCACATACATCACATCGAAGACCTGTTATACCAGGTTGACAATGACATTGTCCAGTATGTAGATCACATGTGTGGTTCAGAGAACCAACAGGATCACAACTGCAAGCCTGGCAGCCCTGTAAATAAATTAAAGCTGTAGTAATTTAAGAGGTATACATCATAATTTAATCTAATAATTTGTCCTCAAAAATAAAATATTACTAATATTCATTAACTTCCAGTCAACAAATTGTGTGGAAAAATAAGAAGACATTTTTCATTGTTGGTCAGAATATGATGCAGTGGCACCATACACACTGCAGAACTGCTGACTACATTTTAAACTTCCAGTGCATCATACAATTACTTACTTCGCCACTTATTATGTTGTAATAGCCTTCCTCACAGTGATCACAGTTCTTGCCATAAATATGTGGTTTACACTGACATTGCCCACTTATCTGATCACATACTGGAGGACCAAAACCTGTTTCTACAGTTCCTGGAGGGTAACACTGACATGGTTTACAATCTCCTTTTGGTAAAGCTAAAGCATCTCCAAAATAACCTGTAAGAAATAAATGAAGTAATAAAATTTGTATAACACCACTGTAAAGTGCAAATATTAAAATTTATTCTCACTGGTTATGTAACACTTATCAAGGCATGGATCCGTTTATTGTTTTACAGGAATTTAACTTTAAGCCCTCTGTTTCACAGCCTCTGATTCTGCATATGTGTGTAGCTTGTACTGGTGAGCTAGAAGTGAATAAACAAATTGAAAGTTGCAGAAGACAGTCTTTTGCACAGATCCAGGATATGGTTTGACCAGTTTAGTTTGCTATCAATATGTAAGCCCTGGTATTTTGAAGTATCTGCTGGTCACCTAGCTTTCCTCCTATTTCTTCATCTTTAGTGGTTGCATGAAATTGAATAAAGTTTGTTTTACTCTAATTATGAGAAAGACCATTTATGTTAAACTATTTCACAACATCCCTACAAACCTTCTTAGCTGACACCTCAAATTTGTGTATTGAATTATCAGTATGTACCACAGTGTGATCAGCAAAGATGGTGAATTTACAATCTGATTTGATCCATTATAAATGGTTTTTGAAAGCCTGCGACTGTGAAAACAATAGCTTTCTTTATAAATAAATCTTCTGCTACCAGTCACGATTTTCTTGATTTACTTTTTGCACAACACATTCCGAGAAATGATTCCCATTTTCATGGGCATTTTTTGTGTGTATTAAGCCATTTCTATTGATGTTGTCAATATGTGAGAGTCTGCTTCATTTCGTAGATTTTTTCTGTTTTATATATAAGAAACACGTGATTTTTTGTTGGTTATCGTTTCTTTTAGTGAAGTTAGTGGCAAAATTTAGAATTTGTACTTACAGTTTTCTAATGGCCCATTTGTGCAGAGTCTCACAAACACTAAACATCACACACAACTTATTGTACACTTTAAACATTGAAAATATCTTATATAAACAATATATATTGATAACCAACTAAAAAATTGCATGGTTCTACATCTACATCCATACTCCATTAGCCACCTGACGGTGTGTGGTGGAGAGTACCTTGAGTACCTCTCATGTATTGCAGTAAAAATCAACAAAATGAAGCAGACTCTCACATATTGATAACATCAAATTTGAGGTGTCAGCTAAGAAGGTTTGTAGGGATGTTGTGAAATAGTTTAACATAAATGGTCTTTCTCATAATTAGAGTAAAACAAACTTTATTCAATTTCATGCAACCACTAAAGATGAAGAAATAGGAGGAAAGCTAGGTGACCAGCAGATACTGCAAAATACCAGGGCTTACATATTGATAGCAAACTAAACTGGTCAAACCATATCCTGGATCTGTGCAAAAGACTGTCTTCTGCAACTTTCAAGCTGGAAAATGGGCTGCGACAGGGAAGTGCACTTTCGCCTTTATTGTTTATTATTGTTATGGATGAAATCCTACAGCAAGTATCAGATGCAATTGGAGATCATAAAATGAAAGCAGTGCTTTTTGCCGATGACCTGATGTTATGGGGAAATTGCGAGAAGGAGGTGCAAGAGCAGTTAGATGTGTGGGAGGCAACGGCAGCACAATATGGAATGCATTTCTCTGCAAAGAAAAGTGAAATAATTGTCACAACAAGGAAGAAGAGTAGGCCAAATGTGGATATAACTTGTGGAGGGGAAAAACTACAAGTGGTAGAGAACTTCAAGTACCTGGGAAGCATGATTGAAAGTAAGGGGGGAAACGAAATGGAAATAAATGAAAGGTGCAGAAAAACAGGGCAGTTCTACAATTGCATTAGGGGGCTTATTTGGAGCAAGGAGGTGCCACAGAAATCCAAGGGAATTATATACCGAACCTACTTTGTCCCCATATTGACATACGGAAGTGAGACATGGGTAATGCACAAAAGCGACAAAAGTAGAATACAGGCTAGTGAAATGAAGTTCCAGAGGAGCAGGTTGAGTGTAACAAGACGAGACAGATTGCAAAATGTGTATGTGAGGGAAAGACTAAAGGAGGAACCAGTACAGGACAGGATAGAAAAATCAAGACTGCAGTGGTATGGACACATGAAGAGAATGGATGAGGGAAGAATTCCAAAGAGGATGTTTGATCTGCAACTGGAGGGGAAGAGGCCCAGAGGAAGACCAAGAGATAGATGGGTGAAGGGAGTGAAGGAATGTGTGACGAGAAGAGGGGAGAACTGGACGAAGGTGGAAGAGGGGGAATGGTGGAAAGACAGAACACGATGGAGAGGCTTGTGTTCCCGACAGACCCAGCCAGTGGCTGGAAATTGTCCAAGATGATGATGATGATGAATAGATATGGCTTAACATGGCTTAATACACACAAAAACGCACTTGAAAATGGGAATCATTTCCCAAAATACATCATGTGAAAAGTAAATAAAGAAAATGGTGACTGGTAGCAGAAGAATTTACAATATTCTGTAGAAAGAGGTAGATCATTAATAAAAAGGAATAAAAAGTAGGGGACCTAGAACTGAGTTCTAAGGCACTCCGCACATGGTGGTATCCCATTCTGATGAAGTTGAATGCACCTTCTTGACTATCAAATACAACCTTCTGCTTTACTTTAGAAAGGAACAAGTTAAGCCACTTCCCTGCTGCACCATTTATACCTAGGTATGTAGTTTGGGGTTAAAGTATTTGATGACTGAAGCAGTCCAACACTTTTTGTTAAGTCTCAAAATATTCCAACCATCTTCAAAAAATAGTAATAATAATAATTATTATTATTTACAGACTCCAAAACATTGGCAGCAAATGCATGTATTACATCTTCTGTTGATAACCTTTTCTGAAACCCAAACTGACTTTTCCTGATGATATTTTGGTCACTATGTTGCTAACAATCCTGAAATGCATTAGTTTCTCTAAACCTTTGGAAATGCTTGTGAGTAGTGAGACTGGCTGTCTGCTTTATCTTTCTTCTTATACAGTGGTTTTACAACTGCAGGAATCATTCCTTGCTTATGTGACATGTAAAAAATAGAGGAAAGGGATTTAATTACATGGTTGCAGTGCTATTTTAATAATTTACTAAGATGGTGTCAACTCCAGTAGAGCTTTTACTTTTCAGAGACTTAATGATTCTTTCAATTTCCTGTATAGAGACTGTTCTTACCTAGATCTGTTGTACTGTGCTCAGTACTTTGACTTCCAGATAATTCATGGCTCCATTTCTGGAGCCTCATGATCCTATTTGTTCTGTTATTGTTAAAAACATTTATTGAATATATCAGCAACTGTTTTTGAATCACTAAGAAGATTATCCTCATCTTTATTTGGATATTTTCTCTACAGAATGTATTTTTTCCTGTTTTACAAAATTTTAAACAGTTTAGACTTTATTGTCTGAGTTATTGATTTCTGCTCTGATGAAAATATATCTCAAAGCTGGTATGGTCTAGTTAAGAATTCTATTGTATAGTTTGTAATGCCTACCTAATCTTATTGTGATCATTTGATCTCTTGGCCACTACATACAGCACCTTTCTTTGCCCTACATGTATTTCTTTAGGAAATATTTTTTCAAATAGACCTGTAATCTCTTCGATAAATTTATTAAATTTGGAGTTAATGTCAACAGAAGCATATAAACAAGACCAGTTCAAGGTTGCAACCAAAAATTCCTGGTAGATTAAAAGTGTCATCTGGACTCGAACCTGGACCTTTGACTTGTAAAGTTTCAAATCAGCATACTCTGCTGTAGGGTGACTATTCATTCTGGAAACAATCCATCACGCTTTGACTTAACTCATGTCCCTGTAATGTCGTCTACCCTCGCAGGAGTGCTAGTCCAGCAAGACATGCAGGAGAACTGGTGTGAAGTTTGGAAGACAGGAGATGAGGTACGGATCAAAGTAAAGTTTTGAGGACAGTTCATGAGTCAAGTTTGGATAGCTCAGTCAATAGAACACTTGCCTGCACATGGCAAAGGTCCCAGCTTCAAGTAATCTGCTGGCACACAGTTTTAATCTATCAGGAAGTTTCAAATCAGCACACAGTTCACTGCAAAGTGAAATTCATTCTTGAAGCTGCAACTGATGAGTGAAGTTTTCCATAGTGTGTCTTTTGATAACCCTCAGTTTTGAAACTTAAATTATTATACGTATCCTTATCTACAAATACACTGATCAGCCAGAACATTATGACCTGCGACCTGCTATTGACATAAACCTGTCCAGGCAATAGCAGTGAATAGCAGTGTCACCTGGCGTGCACACGTAGGGTGCATGTAGCATCAGTGAGTGTGCTGTCCATGTGTGGAATGGAGAAGGCGTGCAGTCTGAGTTTGACCAAGGGCAGATTGTTATGGCCTGGAGGCTCACAAGAGCTTTTTGAAAACTGCATAACTTGTGGGTGTTTGAGAAGTACTGTGGTGAGTGTCTTCAACACATGGAGAGACCAAGGTGAAACCAAGTGCCAACGTCATGGGGTTTGGTCACCGCCGCTCATTACAGATGTCGGTTGTTGTAGGCTGGGCGAACTGGCAAAACAGGACAGGTGGTGAACAGTTGTGGAACTAACATCAGACTTTAATGCCGGGCAGAGTAAAAGTTTGTCTGAACACACAGTGCACCAAACACTCCTAATAATGGGCCTCCACAGGTGATGATGACCCATGCATGTGATAAAGTTAACACCATGACATCAGCAACTACAACTGAAATGGGCACGGGGCATGTGGCCACCATCAGCACTGGACATTGACGCAGTGACAGAGCATCGCAGTGGCACAGCATTGCATGGCCTGATAAATCCTGATACCTTTTTCATTGTGCCGATGGGAGGGCATGAATCTGTCATCTGCCAGGGAAACAGCTCTTTGACACCTTTACTGTGAGATAGAGACAAGCTGCCACCAGCTCTATTACACTCTGGGGAATATTCATGTGGGGATTGATGGGTCCAGTGGAACTTATGCAAGGCACCATGATGTCCAAGGAGTTTCGTACACTGGTTGCAGAATACTTACACCCCTTCATGGTGATCACGTTTTCAACAAGATAACACACCATGTCACAAGGCTAGGAATGTGATAGAGTGGTTTAAGGAGCACTGTGGCAAGTTCTAATCAGTTGATGTGTTGCCTCCCAACTCACCAAATCTGAACCTGATTGAACACATCCAGGATGCTATTGAACGTAGCATCAGATCTCATCACCCTGATCGCACTCCTCTCCGGAATTTACAGGAATTAGGTGATATGCATGTGCAGATGTGGTACCAACTCCCTCCAGCGACCTGCCAAGGCCTGATTGCTTCCATACCGTGATGTGTCGCCGCCGTTATCCCTACCAAAGGTGGACTTGCCGGCTATTAGGTAGGTGTTCATAACATTCTAGCTGATTAGTGTATGTTGTGTATTAAAGTATTGTTACACCAGTTGCAGAGTCTGATACATAAGAGCACAACAGATGGTCATGACCTATTCTGTTTCTGGTACCTGTTAAAAAGTTCACAATAAAGTCACTCATTACAATAAATTAATTTGTTTTCTAGACAGACCTGACAAGAGTGAGTCAATGTGTCTTAGAAAAAACATTCAAATTTCCAGCAAGTGCCCAGTAAATTGACAGCACAATAGCTGTTGCTCTAACTGCTGTTACCTTGATGCACAATATTTGCTTAAATCTAGAGATTTATATACAACATTATGTCTCACAAATATTGCCACTCCATCTTTTCTCATGATAGATCTACAGTGATTCTTTGGCCATGTTATATTTTTGTAGAATAGAGACAAAGTTTGGGTCTTTTCACCCCTGCATTGGTGTGAGATTTTTTTGGTACAAGAGTAATTTAACTCCATACACAAGTTTGTAGTTCTGCTTGTGTCAGTGGAGGCTCATACTGAATACACAAGAGACATGTTCCACATGTTCTGGACTGCCTTTCACTCATACATATATATATGAGAACCTTAGGCCCCCTACAAAACCTTTCACCTGACTCCATCAACCTCCTGACCCCACCGACACCCCGCACCCCTACCTTCTACCTTCTTCCTAAAATTCACAAACCCAATCATCCCGGCCGCCCCATTGTAGCTGGTTACCAAGCACCCACAGAACGTATCTCTGCCTACGTAGATCAACACCTTCAACCCATTACATGCAGTCTCCCATCCTTCATCAAAGACACCAACCACTTTCTCGAACGCCTGGAATCCTTACCCAATCCGTTACCCCCAGAAACCATCCTTGTAACCATTGATGCCACTTCGTTATACACAAATATCCCGCACGTCCAGGGCCTCGCTGCGATGGAGCACTTCCTTTCACGCCGATCACCTGCCACCCTACCTAAAACCTCTTTTCTCATTACCTTAGCCAGCTTCATCCTGACCCACAACTTCTTCACTTTTGAAGACCAGACATACCAACAATTAAAGGGAACAGCCATGGGTACCAGGATGGCCCCTTCGTACGCCAACCTATTCATGGGTCGCTTAGAGGAAGCCTTCTTGGTTACCCAGGCCTGCCAACCCAAAGTTTGGTACAGATTTATTGATGACATCTTCATGATCTGGACTCACAGTGAAGAAGAACTCCAGAATTTCCTCTCCAACCTCAACTCCTTTGGTTCCATCAGATTCACCTGGTCCTACTCCAAATCTCATGCCACTTTCCTTGATGTTGACCTCCACCTGTCCAATGGCCAGCTTCACACGTCCGTCCACATCAAACCCACCAACAAGCAACAGTACCACCATTACGACAGCTGCCACCCATTCCACATCAAACGGTCCCTTCCCTACAGCCTAGGTCTTCGTGGCAAACGAATCTGCTCCAGTCCGGAATCCCTGAAGCATTACACCAACAACCTGACAACAGCTTTCGCATCCCGCAACTACCCTCCCGACCTGGTACAGAAGCAAATAACCAGAGCCACTTCCTCATCCTCTCAAACCCAGAACCTCCCACAGAAGAACCACAAAAGTGCCCCACTTGTGACAGGATACTTTCCGGGACTGGATCAGACTCTGAATGTGGCTCTCCAGCAGGGATACGACTTCCTCAAATCCTGCCCTGAAATGAGATCCATCCTTCATGAAATCCTCCCCACTCCACCAAGAGTGTCTTTCCGCCGTCCACCTAACCTTCGTAACCTCTTAGTTCATCCCTATGAAATCCCCAAACCACCTTCCCTACCCTCTGGCTCCTACCCTTGTAACCGCCCCCGGTGTAAAACCTGTCCCATGCACCCTCCCACCACCACCACCTACTCCAGTCCTGTAACCTGGAGGGTGTACACGATCAAAGGCAGAGCCACGTGTGAAAGCACCCACGTGATCTACCAACTGACCTGCCTACACTGTGATGCATTCTATGTGGGAATGACCAGCAACAAACTGTCCATTCGCATGAATGGACACAGGCAGACAGTGTTTGTTGGTAATGAGGATCACCCTGTGGCTAAACATGCCTTGGTGCACGGCCAGCACATCTTGGCACAGTGTTACACCGTCCGGGTTATCTGGATACTTCCCACTAACACCAACCTATCCGAACTCTGGAGATGGGAACTTGCTCTTCAATATATCCTCTCTTCCTGTTATCCACCAGGCCTCAATCTCCGCTAATTTCAAGTTGCTGCCACTCATACCTCACCTGTCATTCAACAACATCTTTGCCTCTGCACTTCTGCCTCGACTGACATCTCTGCCAAAACTCTTTGTCTTTAAATATGTCTGCTTGTGTCTGTATATTTGTGGATGGATATGTGTGTGTGTGTGTGTGTGTGCGAGTGTATACCCGTCCTTTTTTCCCCCTAAGGTAAGTCTTTCTGCTCCCGGGATTGGAATGACTCCTTACCCTCTCCCTTAAAACCCACATCCTTTCGTCTTTCCCTCTCCTTCCCTCTTTCCTGATGAGGCAACAGTTTGTTGCGAAAGCTTGAATTTTGTGTGTATGTTTGTGTTTGTTTGTGTTTCTGTCGACCTGCCAGCACTTTCATTTGGTAAGTCACATCATCTTTGTTTTTAGATATATTTTTCCTACGTGGAATGTTTCCCTATATTATAACCATATATATATATATATATATATATATATATATATATATATATATATATATATATATATATATATATATATATAACAGAGGGAAACATTCCACGTGGAAAAAATATATCTAAAAAGAAAGATGATGAGACTTACCAAACAAAAGCGCTGGCAGGTCGATAGACACACAAACAAACACAAATATACACACAAAATTCAAGCTTTCGCAACAAACTGTTGCCTCATCAGGAAAGAGGGAAGGAGAGGGAAAGACGAAAGGATGTGGGTTTTAAGGGAGAGGGTAAGGAGTCATTCCAATCCCGGGAGCGGAAAGACTTACCTTAGGGGGAAAAAAGGACAGGTATACACTCGCACACACACACATGTGCGAGTGTATACCTGTCCTTTTTTCCCCCTAAGGTAAGTCTTTCCGCTCCCGGGATTGGAATGACTCCTTACCCTCTCCCTTAAAACCCACATCCTTTCGTCTTTCCCTCTCCTTCCCTCTTTCCTGATGAGGCAACAGTTTGTTGCGAAAGCTTGAATTTTGTGTGTATATTTGTGTTTGTTTGTGTGTCTATCGACCTGCCAGCGCTTTTGTTTGGTAAGTCTCATCATCTTTCTTTTTAGATATATATATATATATATATATATATATATATATATATATATATATATATATATATATATATATATATATATATATGCTGATATCTTTTTTGTTGCATGTAGGGTAAGCTACAGCTTCTGTTGCACATGGTAATGTTTTAGTTGCTGGTTCTGATACTGATGGCACTGCTTTTTTTTATCGCAGTGCTATTAATAGTGCTGATGATTTTGCTCTCAAACATGGAATTACACGGTTCCCTTTCTCTCTGTTTGTAGTGATTTCATTTACCTTTTTCGGTGTAAAGTGCTTCCCTTCATAATTCAGCTGGTTCCATGCTTGGTATGCAAGCGTCTGTCCAGTTTGCCTGGATCTAGGACACTGAATTTTCCAAACAGAGGATGTATTTGTTTTATTTTAATGTTGGTTTTCCGTATTGATTTGGTTACATACACATTACAAAGTCATATCTGTGTGGTAATGTTGGATCTATCAAATTATATTGATTATTACTCTCTAGGAAATTCTTTAGTTCTGCTTGGCAGTTACTTGCCCCCTTCTGTGCAACATCATTTCCACAAACTATACACAACACATAATCTTTTTTGTTAACATTTTGTCATGCAGATTGACATCAGTAACATTATTTGTTGTTGCCCCTGGCTTAACAAGAACTTTTGCATAGCATTTAGGCCTACTGTGTTCCTTGAAAAGTCTTTCCACATTTTTACCATGGCTCTCTATAAAAAGGAGCTACAGAAATTGCCTTCTGAGAAGCTAAAGCCAATATCACAGAACAATCTCTGTTTCAAGGATTCACTTGTGCTTTGTGTATGAATAAGATGCATAAGCTGTAGCACGTGGTCTAGGGGTAGCGTCTTTGATTCATAATCAAAACGTCTTCGGTCCCGGGTTCGATCCCCGCCACTGCCTAAATTTTGATAAATAATCAGCATTGGCGGCCGAAGACTTCCGGCATAAGAAGTCAGCCTCATTCTGCCAACGGCCTTGTCAAAGAGGGCAGAGGAGCGGATAGAGCTTCAGGGCACTCTCTTGTCCTAGGGGTGGGAAAACTGCCCCTAAAGGCGGAAGAATCAGCAATGATCAATGACATGAGGATGCAGAAGGCAATGGAAACCACTGCATTAAAGACACGTAACATGTATCCACAGGACATGTGGCCTGTAATTGAAGAAGTGTCATGATGATCTCTCCATTGGCAAAAGATTCCGGAATAGTCCCCCATTCGGATCTCCGGGAGGGGACTGCCAAGGGGGAGGTTACCATGAGAAAAAGAATGAATAATCAACAAAAGGATAACGTTCTACGAGTCGGGGCGCGGAATGTCAGAAGCTTGAACGTGGTAGGGAAACTAGAAAATCTGAAAAGGGAAATGCAAAGGCTCAATCTAGATATAGTACGGATCAGTGAAGTGAAGTGGAAGGAAGACAAGGATTTCTGTTCAGATGAGTATCGGGTAATATCAACAGCAGCAGAAAATGGTATAACAGGTGTAGGATTCGTTATGAATAGGAAGGCAGGACAGAGGGTGTGTTACTGTGAACAGTTCAGTGACCGGGTTGTTCTAATCAGAATCGACAGCAGACCAACACCGACAATGATAGTTCAGGTATACATGCCGACGTCGCAAGCTGAAGATGAACAGATAGAGAAAGTGCATGACGATATTGAAAGGGTAATGCAGTATGCAAAGGGGGACGAAAATCTAATAGTCATGGGCGACTGGAATGCAGTTGTAGGGGAAGGAGTAGAAGAAAAGGTTACAGGAGAATATGGGCTTGGGACAAGGAATGAAAGAGGAGAAAGACTAATTGAGTTCTGTAACAAGTTTCAGCTAGTAATAGTGAATACCCTGTTCAAGAATCACAAGAGGAGGAGGTATACTTGGAAAAGGCCAGGAGATACGGGAAGATTTCAATTAGATTACATCATGGTCAGACAGAGATTCCGAAATCAAATACTGGATTGTAGGGCGTACCCAGGAGCAGATATAGACTCAGATCACAATATAGTAGTGGTGAAGAGTAGGCTGAAGTTCAAGACATTAGTCAGGAAGAATCAATACGCAAAGAAGTGGGATACGGAAGTACTAAGGAATGATGAGATACGTTTGAAGCTCTCTAACGCTATAGATACAGCAATAAGGAATAGCGCAGTAGGCAGTACAGTTGAAGAGGAATGGACATCTCTAAAAAGGGCAATCACAGAAGTTGGGAAGGAAAACATAGCTACAAAGAAGGTAGCTGCGAAGAAACCATGGGTAACAGAAGAAATACTTCAGTTGATTGATGAAAGGAGGAAGTACAAACATGTTCCGGGAAAATCAGGAATACAGAAATACAAGTCGCTGAGGAATGAAATAAATAGGAAGTGCAGGGAAGCTAAGACGAAATGGCTGCAGGAAAAATGTGAAGACATCGAAAAAGATATGATTGTCGGAAGGACAGACTCAGCATACAGGAAAGTCAAAACAACTTTTGGTGGCATTAAAAGCAACGGTGGTAACATTAGGAGTGCAACGGGAATTCCACTGTTAAATGCAGAGGAGAGAGCAGATAGGTGGAAAGAATACACTGAAAGCCTCTATGAGGGTGAAGATTTGTCTGATGTGATAGAAGAAGAAACAGGAGTCAATTTAGAAGAGATAGGGGATCCAGTATTAGAATCAGAATTTAAAAGAGCTTTGGAGGACTTACGGTCAAATAAGGCAGAAGGGATAGATAACATTCCATCAGAATTTCTAAAATCATTGGGGGAAGTGGCAACAAAATGATTATTCACGTTGGTGTGTAGAATATATGAGTCTGGCGACATACCATCTGACTTTCGGAAAAGCATCATCCACACAATTCCAAAGACAGCAAGAGCTGACAAGTGCGAGAATTATCGCACAATCAGCTTAACAGCTCATGCATCGAAGCTGCTTACAAGAATAATATACAGAAGAATGGAAAAGAAAATTGAGAATGTGCTAGGTGACGATCAGTTTGGCTTTAGAAAAAGTAAAGGGACGAGAGAGGTAATTCTGACGTTATGGCTAATAATGGAAGCAAGACTAAAGAAAAATCAGGACACTTGCATAGGATTTGTCGACCCGGAAAAAGCGTTCGACAATATGTGAAGACATCGAAAAAGATATGATTGTCACAAGGACAGACTCAGCATACAGGAAAGTCAAAACAACCTTTGGTGACATTAAAAGCAACGGTGGTAACATTAGGAGTGCAACGGGAATTCCACTGTTAAATGCAGAGGAGAGAGCAGATAGGTGGAAAGAATACATTGAAAGCCTCTATGATGGTGAAGATTTGTCTGATGTGATAGAAGAAGAAACAGGAGTCAATTTAGAAGAGATAGGGGATCCAGTATTAGAATCGGAATTTAAAAGAGCTTTGGAGGACTTACGGTCAAATAAGGCAGAAGGGATAGATAACATTCCATCAGAATTTCTAAAATCATTGGGGGAAGTGGCAACAAAATGACTATTCACGTTGGTGTGTAGAATATATGAGTCTGGCGACATACCATCTGACTTTCGGAAAAGCATCATCCACACAATTCCAAAGACGGCAAGAGCTGACAAGTGCGAGAATTATCGCACAATCAGCTTAACAGCTCATGCATCGAAGCTGCTTACAAGAATAATATACAGAAGAATGGAAAAGAAAATTGAGAATGTGCTAGGTGACGATCAGTTTGGCTTTAGGAAAAGTAAAGGGACGAGAGAGGCAATTCTGACGTTACGGCTAATAATGGAAGCAAGACTAAAGAAAAATCAGGACACTTGCATAGGATTTGTCGAACTGGAAAAAACGTTCGACAATATAAAATGGTGCAAGCTGTTCGAGATTCTGTAAAAAGTAGGGGTAAGCTATAGGGAGAGACGGGTCATATACAATATGTACAACAACCAAGAGGGAATAATAAAGAGTGGACGATCAAGAACGAAGTGCTCGTATTAAGAAGGGTGTAAGACAAGGCTGTAGCCTTTCGCCCCTACTCTTCAATCTGTACATCGAGGAAACAATGATGGAAATAAAAGAAAGGTTCAGGAGTGGAATTAAAATACAAGGTGAAAGGATATCAATGATACGATTCGCTGATGACATTGCTATCCTGAGTGAAAGTGAAGAAGAATTAAATGATCTGCTGAACGGAATGAACAGTCTAATGAGTACACAGTATGGTTTGAGAGTAAATTGGAGAAAGACGAAGGTAATGAGAAGTAGTAGAAATGAGAACAGCGAGAAACTTAACATCAGGATTGATGGTCACGAAGTCAATGAAGTTAAGGAATTCTGCTACCTAGGCAGTAAAATAACCAATGACGGACGGAGCAAGGAGGACATCAAAAGCAGACTCGCTATGGCAAAAAAGGCATTTCTGGTCAAGAGAAGTCTACTAATATCAAATACCGGCCTTTATGAGGAAGAAATTTCTGAGGATGTACGTCTGTAGTACAGCATTGTATGGTAGTGAAACATGGACTGTGGGAAAGTGGAACAAAAGAGAATCTAAGCATTTGAGATGTGGTGCTATAGACAAATGTTGAAAATTAGGTGGACTGATAAGGTAAGGAAAGAGGAGGTTCTACGCAGAATCGGAGAGGAAAGGAATATGTGGAAAACACTGATAAGGAGAAGGGACAGGATATTAGGACATCTGCTAAGACATGAGGGAATGACTTCCATGGTACTAGAGGGAGCTATAGAGGGCAAAAACTGTAGAGGAAGACAGAGATTGGAATACGTCAAACAAATAATTGAGGACGTAGGTTGCAAATGCTTCTCTGAGATGAGGAGGTTAGCACAGGAAAGGAATTCATGGCGGGCTGCATCAAACCAGTCAGTAGACTGATGGAGAAAAAAAAAAAAAATAGCTTCATGTCCAGTGCCTCCAGCCACTAACATCAATAAGTGACTTTTGATGTTAGCATTTCTCACTGTCCTGCAGGAAGTGCTACAGGGAGTGCAAAGTGTCACCAACCTCTTTGCTGCAGAAATATCTGAAGATGCAACAAGAATTAAACCTGAGTCAAGCATAGGAACCACAGTACTGCGAAGCCAATGAGTGAGATGGTGCTGTTGTTAAAGCATTGGATTTGTTGTCATAACAAGCAGCGTTCCAATCTCAGTACAGATTACAGAAATTTTTTTACTGTTTTCTCAAATCGCTTCAATCAAACACCAAGAAGTTTCTTGTCAAGCATACAGTGAATGTCTACACCAAATGTTCCATAACCAATCCAGTTTTCCGCCTGTTATCATTACTACCAACATGAGAAGAAAGACAACAGTAAGAATTACTTGGCTTCAAGTTATATCCCTATAAACTCCATACAACAATTTGGCACTATGTTGTAATTCAGAAGTTTTAAATGAAAGAAAAAAAGGGACATGAATTGTACTACCTAACTGTAATCAAATATTGAGAAGTTCACCTACACCAGTAATAAAAATAATGCTGATATTACATGGCTTTTGCCAGTTTTGTACACATTTCCTTTCTTTCTTTTGAGTAAGTGAGACAGCAACTCTGATTCTAAACTCCTGAGGTGTAGTGTGATTCTTTCCAAGCACCTTCAAAATTATTACTGTATTAGTCTAACTAACGGCATGAATTTTCAACATTTATGGCCTAAAAAAATTTACGGAAACTAAGTGGCTGACTGGTTGCTATAGGCAGACACTGATTTTCAATGGAAAACAGAAAGCACTCTACAAATGGAAGCAAAATTTGTGGGATGATGTAAATGTGAAACAGTAGATAGTGTACTGTGGACTAATCAGTGAATAGCGTAAAGAGGAATATTCCGCTATATGTCATCCTGACTCATTTAAAAATCAATAATACTTCTCATTTTACGTTACATCAGGTATGCTGTAACTATTCAAGAAAATGCACTCAGCAAAATTTAATTAACTTGAGACATCTGTGTAGAGAACACCACACTCTGTTGGACTGATTGAACATACTTTTGAAAACCATACTACTCAATAAATTTGTTCACTGGGTTCTAATTACATTAATTTTAATTATTTTAAGAAGATTATGACACTTTACAATGATTTCATTCGAAATATTGTATTTGAACTTTCAGAACTTAAAGTTACTTCATTACCTGGAATGCAAGAGTCACATTCTGGTCCTCCTGTATTATAAATGCATTTCAGACATTCTCCAGTAGTGCGGTTACAGTTTCCAACAGCATTAGGGTCAACATTATCATTGCACTTGCATGGTTGACACAGTTTAACACTGCCAAACTTTCCAGTTGGATCTCCAAAGTACCCATCACTGCACAGGTCACATCTGGGACCTGTTAGGTATGCAAACAAAGTTGTATTATCTTCTACTTATTTATCACTAAACAATGGAAGATACAAGTTGGAATAATGATAATATTATGAAAATGACAGATTGCTACTCACCATACAGCAAACATGCTGAGTCGCAGATAGGCACAACAAAAAGATTGTCAAACAAGTAAGCTTTTGGCTGAAAAGGCCTTCATCCGAATTAGACAACACACACACACACACACACACACACACACACACACACACACACACACACACACAAATGCAACGCGCACACACATGATCACAGTCTCTGACTACCAAGACTTTGGTCACGTGTGTGCAAGTATGGGTGAGAGAGAGACAGAGAGTGTGTGTGTGTGTGTGTGTGTGTGTGTGTGTGTGTGTGTGTGTGTGTCCCATTCAGATGAAGACCTGCTTGGCTGAAAGCTTACCTGCTTCAGTCTTTTTGTTGCACCTATCACTCAAGATCTCTCTACTATATGGTGAGTAGTAATCTCTGTCTTTGAATTACCTTGTAACTGTTAAAAAGGGGAAAAAGATTAAAATGATTCATTCACACTGTAATTCAACAAAAATACCACCAAATGATTTCTGTGTGTAATCATCCCCAGGGTATGGAGAAATGTGCAGAACTAGAAAATTTCTAAATTCGAAATCAGATATTTACTTAAATGTAATTTCCATAGTTTCTTCAACTGAATTAATTTACTTATATAAACATCATTAAATATGATACTTTTCTGACAGGTAAACTGGAGTGATGAACTATTTATATAATTCAGGAGTGTTGAATAACAATCTGCAGCTATTCTCCCCAAGCCAATTACTGGAATGTGAGGGATGGTACTTTGTCTATCACTATCGTTTTCCTCCCACCCTTTCCCATTACTGAATGATGCCCAGGAAGAAATATTCTTAGTAATTCTTTGTATGAGGTTGAATACTTTTTGCAATTTTACCATAATGGCCATTTTACAAAATGTGCTTATGCAGCGGGAAGAAATATGAAGTCTGACTTTTCTTTCAACGGAAGCTCTTGAAATGTTAACAGTGAATGTCAATCAAGCAAAATGCTTCTCTTGCATATCTGCCACTGGAGCTGGATGAGCATCATGATGCATTTATATTGCCTAAACAAACTTGTTATGAAACATGTTCCTCTCATATCTGATGAGCAGTATTCAAGAATCAGTTGAACAATGGTATTGATAGCTATCTCTTCAGGGGTCAATTACATCTCTTTCAAAATTCTCTCCCCACATATGCCAAGCACCAACTCATCTGCAGGTCTTCCTGCAATTTTACTATAAATTCCTGGCACTATGAGTTCCCAGAACACAAATGCATCATCAGTGAATTCTGCCAGTGAGCAATTATAGTTGACTTTTTTATAACAGACATAAGCATACACTGATTAAGAGTGACTGCAAATTACATTTAACTACTGCTAAGCCTTTTCTTATCTGCTGATACTGTTTTAAGACATTTCTGAGGTAAAGAAGTATCCCTAAATTAGTTTAGTGCAATGTTCCTCTATAGATTAAGTATTTCTGGCATAAATTATGGCTACTAGCACTCAATGTGTAAAATTATGTGGAATGTCTTAACACCGCTCATAGCTGAGTTTTAGTATATTCATGATACAAGTATCCTGTAATTTCTTTTCCACTTTCCATCATATTATACGCAGCCAGCTTTCTTATTTGAATAAAGTTCTTACCCCCATATCCTTTTGGACACTCAAGACAAATGATAGTTTCATCTTGCAGCTGTATACATGGTCCCTGCTTAGGGCAAGGGCATGGTTTGCAATCATAAGCAGTTCCCTGCAGAGCATTTCCATAATATCCTCGTGCACAGCGGTCACAGTTGTCCCCAGCTGTGTTATGTTGACAGATGCATCGACCTAAAAGGGACAGAAATGAACAGTATGGGGGAAAAATCCATGGATAAACACATTGCTAGGCTTGGAGAAACAAATTTTACACCAGTAAGAATATAATGACATATTTCCGGCCATGAAGTAACTGGTTGCTGCTTCAATTTCTTCAGATTTCAACTTACCTGTTTCAGCATCACATATGTCTGCATGGCCATTGCAGTTACATGGGACACAAGGTGCAAAAGGTCCACCATTGGCCGGCTCATGGCGAAATCCTGGTTCACAGGATTCACAGAACTGACCAACATAGCCAGCAAGGCACCTACAACTTTCAATCCATCTGGCAGGTTCACCTGCTGCCCCACGATGAGCTGTTTCTAATCTGACATCATCAAGGAATCCAACACCTAAATAAGAAAAGCAGGTATACACAAAATCACCATCAATTAATACTGTGCAGTTAATTACAGTTCCTATGAGCAACCTATTGAAAAGCACATGACACAAATGGCACAGCATACATGATAAGATAAGGTACCATAATTATACCTTCTGGAGTATATGTTCCCCTAATATATATTGCCGTAAGATTTGCAAGAACACTTATGAAATCTCTGGATGAAAGTCTTGGCTGCCATCCGTACTGGGGATGTTCATGCAGGCGGAATTTATACTCCTGGGCCTATAACCAGAAAGGAAACACAATCAGTTTCAAATGATACACGAGAGAAAAAATATATTTGTATTACAACCATCAAACATAATTGCATAAAAAGTTCTTGGTTTACTTGTCGCGTCAAATTTGGATAAAATCCCGAGCTTTCCATGAGTACCTCCATCATCTTCATCAGGGGTAAAACTGACAGTCGTGGACCAGTGAGGCTTCCACTTTTATAAGCAGTGGACGGCTTCTCATTGGCTGACGATGACGACAGAGGTAGTAATTGAAAGCTCGGGATTTTATCCAAATTTGATGCGGCAAGTAAACCGAGAACTTTTTATGCAAGGACTCTGTCGCAAAAGACTTCGTAGTCATCAAGCGTAATTATTTTATTTATTTCTAGTGATTTTCCAAGTATTTATGAGATTGAAATTTTATACACACATATGTATTAATAGGGAACAAACAAGGATGTAGCTAAAAAAAACACATGTGCACATGTGGTGACAGTATACTGAAGAGACAGCTACCAGCAGAATACTTCAGAAGTGGCAGAGTTAATGAACAGCTCAGTATAGCAGAGAAGTGCTCCAGAGATCAGCTCACAGCATGAGTATTAAATTAGTGACTCCTTTTCATATATCGTACTTTACAGAAAGGTATCCTTGTTTCGGTTCAATCTCATTTCCAAGCTAAGGAATGCCACTTGCTTTTCTTTTTCATTGCTGCTAACAAAACTAGAAGTCTTATGATGAGATATCCTCAAATACTGTTTTCATATTCTCCATTACATAGCAAAAAGTACTCCTCATTATAAACGTGTTCTGTGAATACGAAGGAAACATGGGCTCTAGTTTTTCTTATTTTAGAACCTGAGCTCTTATTCCTTGCACAATCCTTTGCTTTCTAAAGTATCTGCAAATAGAAAACAAAATCAACTGTTTGCACCTTAGGTATCCACACTTACATTGACAAAGCACAATTGCTGACAAACATTACACCCTGCACAACGAGTTTCTCAGAAGATACTGGCCCCCTCTTGGAGGCACACACAACATGGCAGGTAGAGGCCTTAACTATGACACATGTTCAGTATATAAGGACTAGCAATAGTTGTACAGGACCATTTTGGATTATCAAGCAGATAGTGATGTCACCTAAACTGATTGAGAAAATCTACTGTTGCCTGTGGATTGGATATGTATCAGATTGCTATATCGGAGAACTTTGCTGTTGTGTACAACAACTTGGCTTTGAATCTCTTTGATGTTATGGTTAACTATCTTGTTTTGTTCAGTTTCAGCGGTAATGGACTCTGACTCAGCATGGATATGTTGTAATCTATTTCAATTAATATACTGTGACTGTTGAATAAAATAGTTCTTTTGTCAATTTTAGTTCTGAGTCCTTCTGTTTCTCTGTTTAAATTCAAACCTTCTGTATGAATTCCTAGACTATGATCTTATGCGATAATTTTCCTAATTTTTATTTGTTGTCATTGGTTTCATGCATTACAGCAACCCTCATGATATACTTTGCAGGAAGATTCTACAGCTCTATTTTCATCTCCACATACCATTTCTTTTTAACTACATGCTACTAAAATGCATGTACAAAGAATTACTAGCAAGATAATTTGTAAAAGGAAGGAAAAAAACAGTCGGTCATTTAGAAGAAGCATGTTTCTCTGCCACAAATAAGGTAGAATAGATTGAGAAGAATGGAATGAATGATACCACACATATCACACAAGGGAAAAGTATTAATTGGGGTTACTCAAGGTTCTCTGCTTGACAAAAATATAAAAAAATGCTCTTACCTCTACAGATGGCAAAGGATTTCTCTGACCAAAAATTGCTTGGGTGATTGTCAATCCTGCACCTTCTATCACTACATCTTCAACAGTAGCTCCTGGACCACTCTCTCCAATTCTAAGGTTGAATGACAGTAGCTGATTGTAACTGGCACGTTGGTCTCCAAGAAACCTGTCTGAAGACAGTAAAATTTATTATCTATGCTAATGGTACTGTTTTTTTTATTAAATTGTATTCCATTATTTCTTACTCAGCACCTTTAGCATGTAGTTAAAGGATGTGGCCTCTCGCTCAGTACAGCTTAAGTTTTTAAGAATATAGTCTATATATTATTATAACTATTTAAATTTGAAGGTAAAATTAAAGAGCATGGGAGCAGTCAGTTTTACTTAGGATTTGTGATGAAAGAGAATATAATGTATCTCCAGCCAAAAAAATTGTAATATTTGCCTTCTCTAATATTACAACCAAAACAGTCTGTAACCTTTAGAATGAGGTTGCTGCAGAGTTTGGAAAATGAGAGATGTATCGGCACATTTGGAACTTTGATCCAAAATATGGTGTGTTTTTGTGTGATGGTGGTTATCTATATGGAAGTTCAGTCTGTATCTTCTTTAAATATTTGAAATAAAACTGTTAATCAACACAGAGAATGGTTTTCATACTACGGCCTAGGTGGAGACCTGTTGAAGAGAAAATATTATACTGATACAGGGATTTGTGAAGCTACCTAGAGTGGACCAACAAGTTTATATGCAAAAGCTACACATGTAACAGAACATGTAGCAATTATGTGTTCGCAACTGCTTCAGGGGAAAAAAAAATCTGGACTACATTAATGTTACAAAAATCAGCGCTGAGATATGATTATCTCTCATGATAAGCATAATTACTGAAACAGTTGTTTCTATGGAAAGATGTAACAATTTTTTAAAGCTGATGGATTACATACACTAATAGACTCTAGAATGATCCATTGTGCCCTCAGAATTACTCTCCTCATGAAGCTGTGAATGTAGATTATAAATAATAAATTGGAAGCAGGAAACACCACAGAATATCATAAAAATTCTGAGATGAAAAGACATTTTAGTATACATGAGTATAATGCTTCAGAAATTATTGTCTTTCAAAAATAAGTCTTTAAATTTGAAGCTGAGACAAAAAGTTAATTATATAACACTATATGTTTATTGTACTATTATTCATATGATGATTGGTGCATATTATCTCAAATAAGAGAAATCAGGATGTAAGAATTAGAAAGATTTTACACTGATATCTAGATTTTTAGAGTGAGATGAAATTTAAAGAATGAGCAGCTCCAATGATCTATGAAATATATTAGTGCTTTCGCTGCTAAATGCTCAAAAAGTGTTCAAAAATTACAACTCATTTAATCATAAAGACTAAGTTCAAAATAGCCAAATCAAAGCTTTTTCTGTACCTGGTGCCACAAAATATACTGGATCTCGACCAGGAGCATTTGCACCAATGGACTGTGTAATACTGTGATAGAGTAGCTTTACAGGATTGCCACTGTAATCCTGTGCAGACCACCTTTCATTGTTTCGTGCAAACATACTCTCAATAGTAACTTTTGAATATCCAGGAGCCGATTCACACTGTGATGAATGGCCGTAGCAGAAGCAAGGTGTGCAACCGAATTCATTTTCAATGTCCAGGTTGAAATATCCCGGTTTACACCTAAGTAACAGAATAAATAACACAGTTTTAACTAGGGTAGAAAACAGAAGTTAAGGCAGAACTTGTGATTAAAATAAGATCAACTGGCCATTTTAACAAACATTTAATGCTAGATAAAGAAGAGAAACAAAATAATTGCATACCCCCCACAGCGCTTTCCTTCAACATTCTCTTTACACTGGCATGCACCAGTATAAGGATTGCAGTTGGGCTCATTTCCATAACTGCCAGCAGCATTGCACCCACATGATCTGCAGCCAAGGCTGGTGAAATCATAGTAATTAACATCACAGTGGTCACACTTATCACCAGTTACACCTGGCTTGCACTGGCAACGACCCTCACGATTGCATTGTAAGCTCCTTGAACCTGTAAAAAAAATAATTGATTAATAATAAAATTCGTTAAAAACACTTAACTTTCAACACATAGACAGATAACTGGATGTATCCAAACATAAAAAAATCAATATATGTTTTTAAAATGTTTTGTTTCGTACATTATTGCCTGTTCTTTCACAATGGCTGAGTTTCTTGGTGTGGCCAAAGAAGCACTGCAGATTTGATCTATATCTACAACTACATTCATACTCTACAGACCACAGTAAAACGCATCGCCGAGTATACTTCCCATTGTAGCCCTTTCCATTTGCGAATGGAACGTGGGTAGAATCACTGCTGAAATGCCTCTGTGTCTACTGCAATTAGTCTAATTTTGTCTTTGCAATCCTTGATGGGGCAATATACAGGGAGCTGTGGCACATACCTTGATTCCTAATTTAATATTGTTTTCCAAAATTTTGTAAGTATACTTTTGCTGGATAGTGTTTATCTCCAAGTATTTCTCCCATGAGTCAAACTCAGCCATAGCCTCAAGTTTGGTTACAAAAGGAGGGAGGGGGGGGGGGGAGTAACACCTCATTAAAAAACCTTGGTTTACCAGGCCCATGTTATAGTACCTCATGGAGGTACAGTGAATAGTGCAGTTGCACTGAAGGCAGAGTGGAGACCATCAGAACAGTGGAGCTGGAGGAGAAGCAATCCTATGTTTTTGGCCCAACAGCAAAACAGAAAGATGAGGAGCCCTCTTACTATCATTCTCAGTGGTTGTGGAGATGGATGAGGCTATGCCAGAGAGACTGGGTGTTTAGGCGCAACTCAATGGCATTCCAAGTCTGGAGCAGTCCTTTGCAGTCGCAGTACTGGACCCTGCACGTCTTCCTTCACTTTAGCTGCAGAGTATAGTTCCAACACTATAGGGTGAATGTCACTTCCTCACCAGTTGAAATCCATCTTAAACCAAATCATGCTTGTGGAACTTTTTCCCTGATGTCACACCTTCACTGTGAAGACAACATTGCTGACTGATCATCAGCTAACTCCAACTGATGTCAGCAAAAGAATTATTTCCCTCCAAACCCAACTCTCTGGAGGCAAATTTATGACTCTCATATCTGTCTGGATGATTATGTAGACATTAAAGACCTGTCTTACTACCTGCTGTACACAGCTGTCATCCAAGTACCACCTAAAGTCAAGCACTTACTATTCAGTGACTTCAGTGCTAGAATTGGTAGAGTTCATCAATTATAGTGCAATGTGATGGGAAACAAGGACTTGGCACCTGCAATGCCAATGGTCTATGTGCTGAACATGAACTCTTTTTTACAAACAGTCAGTTCTACCTCCCTAATTGCTGCAAGACCACTTGGATGCATCCTCTCTCAAATCCCTGGCACATCCTTGGTTATATTATCACCAGGCAATGTGATAAAAAGGATGTCCTTGTCACCAAGATGGCAAGAAATGTCTAAGACTGCTGGACAGATCATAAGCTTCTATTTTTCCAGTTGAGGATCTCAATTTGTCACAAACCAGAAGGACACATCCACAACCTGCCATATGTAAATTCGACATTTCCAAATTTCAAATTAAATCCATTGCTACACATTACAGAAATGTGATCTCAAATAAGACGGCTAGCATCCAGTCAGCAGTAAGAGTGTAAATCAGGAGTGGGTCACACTTCAGAAGTTATTACCGAGTCGATTGAGGAAACAATTAGTTTTATGAAGAAGGAAAGACAAGACTGGTTTGATTAAAATAAAGAAGAAATGTGTGACAACTGAGAAAACAATTGGTTTTGCGAAGAAAAAAGACAAGACTGGTTTGATGAAAAAATGAAGAAGTCTAATCAACTCCAAATGGGAAGCCAAGTTATCCTTTCTCCAAGCTCCATCTTCCAATATGAAAAAATCACATTTCATGGAACATACAGACAAATGCATGCACCAACTAAGGAAATTAAGAATAGCTACCAGCAACAAAAAGCTGAAAAACTGCAAAGACTAGCTGATACCTGTGATCTGCAAAATTTCCATGAAGGCACAAAGAAGATATAAGGTCCAATTCGATCCCCATCAGGGAAAAAGAAGACTGCTGACAATTCCATCATTTTAACTGGCAATGAAAAAATGCAAAGTGTTTGAAGGAACATTTCTCTGTAATTGTAAATTGTGCCTCCAATGTTGTTGAGGACTTTCTCTGTAATGACTCTCAGCAGCCCCAACAACCATGAATGGCAGTTCCACTTACAGAGACTTTAATAAAGTACTCAATCAACTAAGACCAAGAAAGCTCCTGACAATATCCCTCTCAAATTGATACAGAATGGAGGTATACTGTTAAAGACTAGCCTTTTTATACTTAGCCTCTTAATTTGTGAAACTTGAGAATATCTGATGATTTGAAGAATGCTACCAAAATGGTTCAAATGGCTCTAAGCACTATGGGACTTAACATCTGAGGTCATCAGTCCCCTAGACTTAGAACTACTTAAACCTAACTAACCTAAGAGCATCACACACATCCATACCCGAGGCAGGATTCGAACCAGCGGCCATAGCAGCATGGTTCTGGACTGAAGCGCCTAGAGCCGCTCGGTCACAATGGCCGGCTAAGAATGCTACCACCATCACTATCTTCAAGAAAGGCAATTGCTGTACACGTGGGAACTACCGCAGTATATCACTATTATCAATTGCAGATAAAGTTCGCACAAGAATTCTATTAAGTCAGCTCCAGATTATTCCAGAGAGGATTTACCTAAAAAATGTGGTTTCCAAACCTTCAGAGGCACAAGAGATACGATTTTCTATGCTATCCAACTCACGGAAAAATGCAGAGAGCAGCAGAAGCCTCTGTATTTAGTTTGCTATGATCTGGAAAAAGCCTTTGATCCAGTATGTCGATGTGCTGCGTGGAAAGCACTGAAACACTTTGGATATCCTGAAGACTATGTGGAACTGGTTCAAGCTTTTCATAATGGCATGTCTGGGCAGGTTCTTCACGGTAACTCTGCATAGGATTCGCTGCTAATATTCAGGATTTGAAACAAGGCTGTATGCTTGGTCCAACATTCTTTGCTCTTTACATGCCTGCCATGCTGTGTAAACCACCTGCAAAGCACCAGAGCATGGAGATTAAGTTTCGTTTTGACGGGGGTCTCTTCAGATTGGCAAGACTTCGTTCACAAAGATGTACCCCAGGTTACCTGGTTGATGGAGCTGTGAGTCCACACACACATTATGTGATCAAAAGCATCCCTCACACCCCCAAAACATACGTTTTTAATATTAGGTGCGTTGTGCTGCCACCTACTGCCAGGTACTCCATATCTGCGACCTCAGTAATCATTAGACATCGTGAGAGGGCAGAATGGGGCACTCTGCAGAACTCACGGACTTCGAATTTGGTTAGGTGATTGGGTATCACGTGATTCATATGTCTGTACACGAGATTTCCACATTCCTAAACATCCCTAGGTCCACTGTTTCCAATGTGACAGTGAAGTGGAAACGTGAAGGGACACGAACAACACAAAAGCGTACAGGCCAACCTCATTTGTTGAACGACAGAGACTGCCGACAGTTGAAGAGGGTCATAATGTGTAATAGGCAGACTCTACCCAGACCATCACACAGGAATTCCAAACTGCATCAGGATCCACTGCAAGTACTATGACAGTTAGGCGGGAGGTGAGAAAACTTGGATTTCATCATCGAGCGGCTGCTCATAAGCCACATATCACGCCAGTAAATGCCAAATGACCCCTCGATTGGTGTCAGGAGCGTAAACATTGGACGATTGAACAGTGGAAAAAGGTTGTGTGGAGTGACGAATCACGGTACACAGTGTGGCGATCCGATGGCAGGATGGGGGATGGCGAATGCTCGGTGAACGTCATCTGCCAGCGTATGCAGTGGCAACAGTAGAATTTGGAGGCGGCAGTGTTATCGTGTGGTCGTGCTTTTCATGGAGGGGGGGGGGGGGGTTGCAGCCCTTGTTGTTTTGCGTGGCACTATCACAGCACAGGCCTACATTGGTGTTTTAAGCACCTTCTTGTTTCTCACTGTTGAAGAGCAATTCGGGGATGGTGATTGCATCTTTCAACACGATAAAGCACCTGTTCATAACGCACGGCCTGTGGTGGAGTGGTTACACGACAATAACATCCCTGCAATGGACAGGCCTGCACAGGGTCCTGATCCGCATCATATAGAACACCATGAGATGTTTTGGAACGGCGATTTTGTGCCAGGCCTCACCGACCGACATAGGTACCTCTCCTCAGTGCAGCACTTCGCGAAGAATGGGCTGCCATTCCCCAAGAAACCTTCCAGCATCTGATTGAACGTATGCATGCGAGAGTGGAAGCTGTCAATCAAGGATAAGGGTGGGCCAATAATATTTAATTCTAGCATTACCGATAGAGGGCGCCACGAACTTGTATGTCATTTTCAGTCAGGTATCCGGTTGCTTTTGATCACATAGAGTATGACTGCTTACCTAAAACAGGATTCACAACTTTCACCGACATTTTTCTTCGTCTAGCCTCGCAACAACCCCTTTCATAGTATATTTGAATCCAGTGCACCGTGGTTTCCCAGTGTATGCTTCGACCGTTTTCTTTCATTTGCCTGTCCCCCCTCCGAAATTTTTGTAGTTACATTATTTGGAATATATGCCGCACTCAAAAATTACCGGTTATTCCAACATCCATTAGGAAAGTTTATAATTTCAGTCCAACCGAAAACAATCATCAGAAAACCAGAAATGATGGGAGGGATGGAGGAGGTATATTATTTACTCATTTGCCAACTACCACGCGTTGCATTGATCATAATATATTCAAGCTGATGTAAAAATTTTGTTTCCAGACTAAAGCAAACACAAAAGAAATCAAATTAGTCGATAAAATAAGGCGTGCTATGCGTAATGGCAGGAAAAATGAACACAAGTCTACAAGATCATCACAGTTAAATACATATTTCATAGGTAATTTGAATAATTTAAACGATTCTTCTATCGAAATTATGTGGTATGAGTCGGGAGGATATGCACATATGGTCAGCGTTAACATTAATGAACAAATTACTTTTTTTTATTCCCACTCTTGCAGCTAAGCTTCAGAATACATTTTTTAAGAGTCTGCCAGATTTTAAATCGAAATTCGTCCATGGAATAGAAGCAGCTGACCAGGAAAAATGATTTTTGGTTAGATTTAAAACTTGTTTACCACCTGGCAGACGTTTTATGTTGTTATGCAAATGATTATAAATTATTGTTGCTGCCAACGAATGTTGCTGCATAGTGGACTCTTCTCTCAGCCACTGACAACTTTAACAATGGGTAATGACAGTGCTGCCAAATCAGCATTTTTTTAAAGCTCTGGCTTCTTTTTAATGTCATTTAGCTGGCAAATGAGTGATTCAGCTGGGGTCTGAAAGCTTTTTTCGTAATTATTTGACTTCTTTTCTAGCCCTTTGTTTAATATAGGAAAGCGTTAAATTCCGAACTGATGAAAGGAAAATTATCTGCATTCAACTAAAATTTCTTATTAGACTGAATTAAAAAGCACAAATTAATGCTATGTTATGTATGTGCATGCTAAGGACCCTGGAAAGCACACTAAGACCAAATAACTATGAAATATAAACGGTTGAGGTCGCTATAGGAAACATTGTTGAAGCAACTTCACAATAATTAAGGAAGCTGTTCTAAGCAAAGCAGACTTTGATTTACGCAGGATGGATCAGAAGTCATACGCATCACAATTGCAATATACCATGTGCCAGGGACTGAACGGAGGAGAGAAACAGCGAACTTACGTTCAGTGCAGTATTTTGCTGTATTGTTGGCTACAAAAAGCCAATAAAATAATAATTAAAGTAAAGGAATAATGTACGTAATATTGCAGTGCAGATGTTGTGAAGTTTGTCCTGTATGTACCTAGCAGAAATGTTTATATTTGTATTGAGAGAAAGGGAAGTTATTCGAAAGAAATTGTCATGAAGATAGTTATTCAAACATATTTCTGCGGCTCAATATCGAGATATTAAATATGGGCTGATATTATGTACGCACATCGTACAAATAAAATCTTAAATCGTTATAGCTGCATTCGCAGTACGGTATAAGTACATCCAAAAGTCATTTCTGTAACGATGTGCACAAGGCACGTCTCTAAATTTTTGGTCCCTCGTGTTTCCGGAAGCTTTACTTTTTTGAATATCTATACATTGTCTCTCTAGCTGTTAAAGCCATTAAGATGAAACGTCGTACATACATTTGAGATATGATACAAGCTTCTGTGGAACAATTATTTCTTGAAGTTGTTTTAAACTAAATTAAAAAAAAATAATGCCAGCATTGATTACATTTTGGCTTGTATGTATATAAAATTATATCTAATTGTTTTCATACAGTTGGTATTATCTAACGATATATATCTGTCTACATTTTTCGTGTGCCCCCCCCCCACACACACACTTTAAAGAAAAATTATTGCAAAAATAAAATTGCACAACACATCTTGTTTTATTTCAGCTTTTTTTTGTGGACGCATTTAGCTTATTTCGTTGAATGTTGGCAACAATGGGTAATATAGGGCAATTTTTTCCATCTAGTGTTAAGAATATATACATCACTGTTCTTCTGAAATTGTGATGGATTATTTATGACGAATTTCATAAGGGAATGTATTTATTGTTACGGTGCAGTTGGTACGTACATGTCGAACGCAGTTGAACCCATATGTAATTCTTATTGTTCACTATCGTGCAATGAAAACTTTCTAAGTGATGCGTTACTCCATAAAATTATTTCACACGGCGTTATTAGGTGGAAATATGCAAAATATGTCAGGAGGTTTATTCGTTTGTTTCTACGAATAACAATAATACGAAGAGCAAAAGTATCATAATTTGTTTTAGGAACTCAGCAATGTGCTTCTTCCAGGTGAAGTTTTCATCAATATGTACACCATAAAAATTAAAGCATTCTACTCTATTTACTGACTCCCGCTCGTGTGTTAAGTAAATCTTTCAAATGACTCTGTTGTACAAAATTGAATAGAGTGTTTTTCCTCAAACTTTAGCGAGATTCCATTTTCAGAGAACCACTTAATAATTCTTTGAAAAACATCATTAACAATCTTTTGCTTCGTCTCTATAATGGGATTTATTATAACACTAGTATCGTTTGCAGGAAGTACAAATTCTGCTTGTTAAATGTTAAGTGAAAGGTTATTCATGTATATAAGAAATAGTAGTGAAACAATAACTGAAGATACATGGGATCTGAAAGTGAAAAGAAGTAAAAAAAAAAAACCCTGAAGCAAGACTTTTTATAAATGTGAGTGAGTGCAATCACAAAACAGTCTTTAAATATAATTAATTCTGATATGTAGATGTCCATACCAATCTCGTTGCAGTTGCACGCGATGCAGTAGCCATCTTCACGCTGGTAGAAGTTCTCCTTGCAGCGTTCGCAATTTGGCCCGTCTCTGTTGCCGGTGCAGTCGATACAATGTCCTCCGTGGCCCGTTTTCTCATACAGATCTTTGTCGAAGAAGCATCTGTTCGAGAAGCCGTTGCAGTTGCACGCTGAAAATGAGAAAGACAGGCTCCGATGTATTTATCGGTTGAAGAAGGACACTAAATACAGATAAATAAAAAAAAGGGAGTGCTCCTTGACTGGGTGCTGTTCTGCTATTTGTAAGACTACACAAGTGCTACTGGACGGCAGAATCCGTCTACTTCTTGGAATACCTTAGAATCTACATCTACATGGATACTCTGTAAATCCCATTTAAGTGTCTGGCAAAGGGTTCATCGAACCACCTTCACAATTTCTCTATTACTCCAACCTCGTACAGCGCGCGGACAGAACGAACACCTATATCTTTCCGTACGAGCTCTGATTTCCCTTATTTCCCCATGGTGATCGTTTCTCCCATGTACGTCGGCGTCAACAAAATATTTTCGCATTCGGAGGAGAAAGTTGGTGATTGAAATTTCGTGAGAAAATTTCGCCGCAACGAAAAGCGCCTTTGTTTTAATTATGTCCACCCCAAATCCTGTATCATTTCAGTGACGCTCTTTCTCCTATTTCGCGATAGTAAAAAATGGTTGAAATGGCTCTGAGCACTATGGGACTTAACTTCTGAGGTCATCAGTCCCCTAGAACTCAGAACTATTTAAACCTAACTAACCTAAGGACATCACACACATCCATGCCCGAGGCAGGATTCGAACCTGCGACCGCGGCGGTCGCGCGGTTCCAGACTGTAGCGCCTAGAACCGCTCGGCCACCCCGGCCGGCTTTCGCGATAGTACAAAACGTGCTGCCCTTCTTTGAACTTTCTCGATGTACTCGGTGAATCCTATCTGGTAAGGATCCCACACCGCGCAGCAATATTGTAAAAGAGAGCAGACAAGCGTAGTGTAGGCAGTCTCTTTAGTTGATGTGTTACATTTTCTAAGTGTCCTGCCAATAAAACGCAGTCTTTGTTTAGCCTTCCCCACAATATTTTCTGTGTGTTCCTTCCAATTTAAGTTGTTCGTAGTTGTAATTCCTAGGTATTTAGTTGAATTTACGGCCTTCAGATTTGACTGATTTATCGTGTAACAGAAGTTTAACAGATTTCTTTCAGCACTCATGTGGATGACCTCACACTTTTCGTTATTTGGGGTCGACTGCCAAATTTCGCACCATACAGATATCTTTTCTGAATCGTTTTGCAGTTTGTTTTGATCTTCTGATGACTTTATTAGCCGATAAACGACAGTGTCGTCTGCAAACAACCTGAGACGGCTGCTCAGAATGTCTCCGAAATCGCTCATATAGATAAGGGACAGCAAAGGGCCTATAACTCTACCTTGGGGAAGGCCAGAAATCACTTCTGTTTTACTCGATGACTTTCCGTCAATTACTACGAACTGTGATCTCTCTGTCAGGAAATTACAAATCCAGTCACATAACTGAGACGATATTCCATAAGCACGCAATTTCACTAAAAGCCGCTTGTGTGGTACAGTGTCAAAAGCCTTCCGGAAATCCAAGAAATACGGATTCAAATTGAAATCCTTGTCAACAGCACTCAACACTTCATGCTAGTAAAGAGCTTGTTGTGTTTCACAAGAACGACGTTTTCTAAATCCGTGTTGACTGTGTGTCAATAGACCGTTTTCTTCGAGGTAATTCATAATGTTCGCCCGCATCTCGTGGTCGTGCGGTAGCGTTCTCGCTTCCCACGCCCGGGTTCCCGGGTTCGATTCCCGGCGGGGTCAGGGATTTTCTCTGCCTCGTGATGGCTGGGTGTTGTGTGATGTCCTTAGGTTAGTTAGGTTTAAGTAGTTCTAAGTTCTAGGGGACTTATGACCACAGCAGTTGAGTCCCATAGTGCTCAGAGCCATTTGAACCATAATGTTCGAACACAATATATTTTCTAAACTCCTGCTGCATATCGACGTCAGTGATATGGGCCTGTAGTTTAGTGGATTACTAATACTACTTTTCTTGAATATTGTTGTGACCTGTGCAGCTTTCCAGTCTTTGGATATGGATCTTTCGTCGCGCGAACGGTTGTATAAGATTTGTTGTTGCACAGCAGAATAGTAATTAAGTATGGGAATAAAATTTTGTTAGAACCGGCCGGGCGACGCCAAGTGGATCGCGTCCGCCGGGTTTGCGAATTTGACGTGACCAATGCCAACAGTGGGGGTGCCGAAGTACAAACAGACAGGGACCTTATTGCCTCTGGTATGTAAGAGAGGACGCCAGGAAACACTTGATTCAGCACTTAGGCAACAGTGCAGAGTGAACACACATCCGGTCATCTGTACTGTTGGAATCATGTCATCGACTGCTATAAAACCAGAGTGTGACCACTTCATCTGCAGCACAGATACCGATGGAAAGTTGCACTACTAGTTGCAGGACAAAAACTAAACTAAACTCCCTCCGAACCCCCATGTCATCCTCATCCGATAGTTGTCACTTGATGCGGAAATGGAGGGGCATGTGGCCAGCACACAGGTCTCCCGGCTCTTGTCAGTTCTCGTGACTGGAGTCGCTACTTCTCAATCAAGCAGCTCCTCAATTGGCCCTACAAGGGCTGGCTGCACCCTGTTTGCCAGCAGCGCTCGGCAGACACGAACAGTTACCCATCCAAACGCTAATCAAGTCCGACAGTGCTTAACTTCGGCAATCTGACGGGAACAGGTGTTACCACTGCGGCAAGGCCGTTGGTTAGTTGCAGGATGCCCTGATGAATAAAACAAAGCGTCTACAGCTGCTGCCATCTTAAGAGTCCACTGCTACGAGTCCACAGCTACCTGGCTGAGAAGAAAACGTCGACTCTGCGAGCTACACTCTTCCTGATCACTACGGTGAATGACTGAAGATGAGGGCCGGACCGATCTTCCGTGAATGAAGAACCAATCTGCACGTCTCTAAGCTGTTCAGCTTGGTAGCAGGACGCCTGTGCCGACCGTCCTGGACATTACAAGTACCGTCTTATTGGCTGTCTGCTCAGGCCGTCACTCGGGCTGTCCTTCGTGTAGCTGTTGGATCTTCTGCCCACACGCCATCTCGGCAACCGACAACAGAGGAGTGCAGATTTCTGAGGCCGAGCCCAAGCACAGCTTCACTCAACGACAGAACTGAAAATGGAAATGGCTCTGAGCACTATGGGACTTAATATCGGTGGTTATCAGTCCCCTAGAACTTAGAACTACTTAAACCTAACTAACCTAAAGACATCACACACATCCATGCCCGAGGCAGGATTCGAACCTGCGACCGTAGCAGTCGCGCGGTTCCGAACTGAGCGCCTAGAACCGCGAGCCCACCGCGGCCGGCGACAGAACTGAAGCAGTCGTAATCTAGAAGACTCGTTCAAACACAACAAAGCTTATATTGCATGCTCCGAGTGGCGGACCTTACACACCAATAACTTCTTCATTGAAAGATGGTTCCAAAAATTTTTGTTATGTGTGTAGACAGAGATTACCCAGATGGTATTTCATGCGGCAACCACTGCCAAGGAAATACTTAGTGGGGTTTTTCAACTGAGTTACTTTATGTTCATGGCGATGAGACCGATTAGTCTTGTTGTGTCATCACCCTCCATCTACGAGGCTGATCCAAGACGCAAGGTAAATGGTCTTCTGCGAGAAAATGTTAATGCAGGAAATCAAAGTTAGCAAGACACAGGTGCATATTACTATTACACATAGTCGGCACTGTTGTTTAAGCTTTTGTTTCAAAGGTAAGCCAAAATCGGCAAGAAATAAATCAGGGTCCAAGTCTAGCAACCACGTAACAACCGTCTCCTGAGCGTAGGTAGTAGTTCTGCAAATGGCGACGGACCAAGTGCTTCTTTAACAGTTCATACCACCCATCACAAACGCCGGATCGAATCAAGCATAAAGGTGACTACTCACGAAACTACATGCTTGACAGTCACGCATGAGCAAAGAGTGCCGGCGCAAACATGCACTAATTGCTCACACCGCCACACAGGTCAACCAAGCTTGTACAAGCATCAGGTTGTTTACGAAACCTGTCCATCTCAGACGACGATGCGCTGCCTTTAGCAGAAAACGTGACGTGTGAAGATAAAAGTGGTTAAAGAAACGAAAATATCATACCTATATTGACTGTACACGGTAAACACTCTGCAGCAACTGTCTCATAGTATTGCTCTTTTTCCTCTCTTTTTTTTTTCTCCGTGCAATATTGTATTCTTTCACTTGTCCTACATTACAGTACAACCTTTGTGCAGAATGTAATGTTACAAGACAAACGAACATAAAATCAAATCAAACCACTGACGAGTGCTTGCACAAGCCTCCCTATTCTTGGCGCACACTCTCAAGCATGCACACGTTTGGACGCTTGCATAAGCATGCATATTCGAAATTCGATCAACGTCGCACTCCTTGTACAGTCGTGATGCCTGTGTGACCCTACACTACACACGCTCAAGAATGCATAAGTAAGCACGCAGTTAAGCTGGTAGCCACCTTAATCAAGACCTATGCGGTCGGACATGTCGTGCAACAACACACATTCTGAAAGCAGTCCTCGTCGTTCCCGATTGGCACAACAGCTGGCAATATTCGTGGTCACTCGACGAGTGAGTAATAGAACAGCAGCACATCCTAAAAGAATGTGGCCATAACTTAAGCGCTCCCTAGACAGTCAATAATACTGTACAGTATTACTGAAATTCTCTACAGATAGCTCAACAATACTAACGTTCGGAATGCTGGACGAAGCTTATTATTACTACAGTGAGTGGCCTTACTCCACGGAATGAGGTCGACAAACAGGAGAATCCTAGTCAGGGAGCGGAAGAAGAAGGAATGTTGGACGATCAATACACTATTGCTGCGACAATTACTCTTCTTTGTTGCAAGCAAAAAAGAAAGATAATGAAAAATTCGTTGGGGGAGCGTCAAAGATCACTCACGAAAACTTGTGGAGAGTATGGAAGTTGAACGATTTGTGTCGTTTCTAAAATTTAGTTCTTGTGGCATGACAATTCTCGAAACTGACCAGCTCTTTTACATATAAAAAATGGCGATTTTAGATTCTTGTGCAATCATGAATCATGTAACATACGTCCAGGATGCATGCTTTATAAAAACAGCCAGAAGAAAAGTTGGGCGTTAAATCAATTAGTATTTCATTTCTGGGGATAATCTGTACTTTGCTTTATTTCAATTAAATTTGGTTTCGTAAATTTAGATTTTTTAAATAAATTGCGGTTTGTAATTCTTTTGCATGAGTACCGCGACAACTCGAGTGCTGGAGATTTTCTGATTGGCTGCCTAATTCATCATTCAAAAGGAATTATACATTTCCTGCACTTTGTGCTACGGTTCTGTCTCTCTACGAGTCGATGGGGAACCGTCTTGCAGTTCAGAACATGCTGAATCGCGGCGTACAAATTTTGGCTAAGATGAAGGAAACTGTTCGGTCTTTCGGTTTTTCTATCGTAATCCTGAAGCGTCTACAATTTTGAACGTTTTGGTGAAGAACTGAGAATTTTATGTAATTCAGTCTGTTGCCATGCTTAAACTCTGAGTGGCGTGTTTCGTGAACATCTCGGGAAATTTGGGCTAGCATTTTTTTTATAAGATGACTGAACGACGAGATGTAATAACTCGCGAATAGCGGTGGGTCAGTGATTGTATAGGACCTGAAAATCTTTCGGGTCGGACTGGTAAACTTACGGCTGCTTACGTCTGAAAACGTATAGTAAAAATGGTAATTAACTTGTATCATTAATAGTTTAGGCAGTAAATACGGACTTTATAGCCATTTACCACTTGTTTTGGGGGCAATAAAGCCTAATTAGTTGAACTTTAAACCTTTTACGCAGACCTGAAATTTTTACGAACTTGCAGTCGCTGCGTTTAAGCTTGAGTTATGCGGCCTTTGTTTGGTAGGTGTTTAGTCGGTGTTTCTTCAACGCTGCTTTTCATCGACTGGGCTAGTATCTACCGACGTAGTGTGAAGGGGACGGACATCAAGAAGCCTACCGAGGAGGTGGACTGAACTGTTAGGGTACGAAGAACGAATCCATCTTCCCACAATAGCATCAGATAGTCTTTTCTGAAAGGAAAGGAAACTGTAACAGATATAATGTGACAAAAGTCAGCGGATGGCGATATGCACATATACCGATGGCAGTAGTATCGCGGAAGTAAGATATAAAAGCGCAGTGCAATGACGGAGCTGTCATTTCTACTCAGGTGGTTCATGTGAAAAGGTTTCCTACGTGATTATGGCAGCACGACGGAAATTAACAGACTTTGAACGTGGAGTGATAGTTGGATCTAGACGCGTCGGGCGTTCCATTTCGGAAATCATTAGGGAATTCAATATTCCGAGATCCACAGCCTCAAGAGTGTGCCGAGAACCCAAGATTTCAAGCATTACCTCTCGCCGCAGACAACGCAGTGGCCGACGGACTTCACTTAACGACCCAGAGCAGCGGCGTTTACGTAGAGTTGTCAGTGCTAAAAGACAAGCAGAAATCAATGTGGGATGTACGATGAATGTATCCGTTAGGACAGCGCGGCGAAATTTGGCATTAATGGGCTATGGCAGCAGACTACCGATGAGAGTGCCTTTGCTAACAGCGCAACATCGCCTGCAGCGCCTCTCCTGGGCTCGTGACCATATCGATTGGACACAGAAGACTAGAACACGGTGGCATGGTCAAATGGTTCAAATGGCTCTGAGCACTATGGGACTTAACGTCGGAGGTCATCAGTCCCCTAGAACTTAGAACTACTTAAACCTAACTAACCTAAGGACATCACACGCATCCAAGCCCGAGGCAGGATTCGAACCTGCGACCGTAGCGGTCGCGCGGTTCCAGACTGTAGTGCCTAGAACCGCTCGGCCACACCGGCCGGCTGGCATGGTCAGATGAGTCCCGATTTCAGTTGGTAAAATCTGATGGTAGGGTACAAGTGTAGCGCATACCCCACAAAGCCATCGATCCAAGTTGGCAACAAGGTACTGTGCAATCTGGTGGACGCTTCATATGGTGTGGACTGAGTGCTCTGATCCTTCTGAACCTATGATTAACTGGAATTGGTTACGTTTGGCTATTTGGAGATCATTTGCAGCCATTCATGGACCTCGTGTTCCCAAACAACGTTGGAATTTTTATGGATGACATTGCGCCGTGTCATCGGGCAACAATTGTTCACGATCGGTTTGGAGAACATTCTGGACAGTTCGAGCGAATGATTTGACCACCCAGACGGACCTAAATTAATGTCATCGAACATTTATGGGTCATAATCGAGAGGTCAGTTTGTGGACAATATCCTGCACCGGCAACACTTCCGCTACTGTGGACGGCTACAGAGGCAGCATGTCTCAATATTACTGTGGGGGACTCTCAACTACTTGATTAGTCCATGCCACGTCGAGTTGCTGCACTATGCCGGGCAAAACAAGGTCCGGCACGATGTTAGGAGGTATACCACGACTTTTGTCACCTCATTGTACTTCACGTGCTACTTGGAAGCATAATGAATGAATGAATGAAATCCCATGCTTCTCTACAGAGCGTAGGGGAACGATGCGGGAGACCCGCACCGCCTTACTAGGCAAGGTCCTAATGGAGGTGGTTTGCCGTTGCCTTCCTCCAACCGTAATGGGGATGAATGATGATGATGAACACAACAACACCCAGTCATCTCGAGGCAGGAAAAATCCGTGACCCCGCCGGGAATCGAACCGGGGACCCCGTGCTCGGGAAGCGAGAACGCTACCGCGAGACCACGAGGGGCGGACTGGAAGCATAATAACACGCGTTAAAAAAAATATGAGTTCATATTGCTGAACAGAGGACCCGCAGTAGTTAGAGAATGATACGGGCACCGCACAAGCTAAACTAGTCTAGCTAATGGTCGGTATCCGTTTCAACTGGATCTACCCCCCCCCCCCCCCAAAGAAAAAAACAAAAAAAAAACCGCAATCGAAAATATCTATAGGTACAGAAAGAACGTACCAGACAACTCTCTGGAGACAACCCTATATGTTCTGGCGAATTATAGGAATTATTCGGAAGCGATCACGTGTCAAAAGTCACCAATTTCTCAAGAGGTCTTCTAGGCTCGCATGCCCTTGCGCCATCCTGCGACAAAGCAAACGACCAGCCGACTTGATAGAAGGGCTGAAGCGTGGGAGGAGAGCTTCACCTGCTTTTCAGCCTCGTCCCGGAATCGTGACAGCAGTTAGCGCTAATGGGCGGCGCGTTAACATGTTTATACCCGCCTGCGGTGGGCCCCACGGCCATGGCGTGGTCCTACCCAGCACACCTCGGCTTCTCACCTCGGCTTCTCACCTGCCTGTTGCAGAACGAACACGGGCTTGTCGAGGACGACGAAATTACCACCCGTTTCCAGATATACACTCGCTCGATGCTGCAAGCGCTGACTACACGTATAGACGTTTCTCAGACTTGGTATATAGAGATTCTTGAGTTGCTCATAACGAAACTGAAATGTCGAAAAGCAGAAAGAGAGAAATAGAGAAAAATAAACACTGCCCAAGACAGTTCCCCACTAAATATTCTTTTAGTGCTGAGATGGTGTGTATAGAAATATGTACCTAATATAGTTGATGTCGCAAGGACTTCTTTCCAGTATTATGCGTAAATGTCAGCGATAATAATATTATTAATATTGTTGTGCGATACTCAATTGCGGATCACGTTTCTGGAGGAGTGACGGGTGGGGTGGGAGGGGGTGGGAGGGGGCGCGGCAGGAGGTAGAGGGGGGATGAAACAGTGAAAGCTTGTTAGCGTCTCTCCACCCTCCCTTTGCCAAATGTAACTTTTCGTGGTCACCTCTTTCAACGTGCTAAGGTGCGTAGAATTGTAATCAACATCTCGCCACTCGCCATTGCCAAATATAACTTCTTGCCGTAACCACTTTCAACGTACTAAAGTGCCTAGAATTTTAATTAAAATACCAATAAAATAATAATAATTTGCACAGAACACATTGCTTAGCTTTTGCGCACGACCTATCGATTCTATTCCAGAACATTCGAACAGCACAAAAACAAATAGAAATTCTTAAAGGAACACCAGGAAACACAGGTAACCAAATATCATTTGGGAAAAGCAACCTGGCTCTCAAAATGTTAATAATTAAGAACGGGAAAATCAAGAGAGTCTCTCAGTTAAGATATTTAGGCGAAACCATTCAGGGGACTGGTCCGAAAGAGACTGATTACGAAATTCGTTGCCACGAGGTGGCAACAGCTTTCGCTCTTACGTGAGACATCCATAACAAAAATACATCTCAAAATACGCTAAACTGAGACACTACAACACAGTCATCCTACCAGCGTGTCTTTATGCGGCTGAAACATTCATTTTAAACAGACAACGAAAAATAATCAGAAAAATTTTAGGTCCAAATCATACTGACGAAAGAACATACGGACCAAGAGCAAAGAAACTGTAAAGTGTACCAACATGTATTCAGGTTGAAAAAAGTGCAGGGTAAAATCTATGTGAATATTATAAGAATGGAACAAATCATATATACATTTGAAAGCCGGCCGGTGTGGCCGTGCGGTCCTAGGCGCTTCAGTCTGGAACCGCGTGATCGCTACGGTCGCAGGTTCGAATCCTGCCTCTGGCATTGATGTGTGTGATGTCCTTAGGTTAGTTAGGTTTAAGTAGTTCTAAGTTCTAGGGGACTGATGACCAGACTGCAGCGCCTAGAACCGCTCGGCCACTCTGGCCGGCTTAAGGAGCTCACTTTGCGTTATATTGGTGCTGACAGGATTCGCGAGTGCAATATTTTTTGCACTGACTTTTTCAACTGTAGTCCTCTTATTTTTCGTCACAATCCTCTTCAATGAACATCCGTCACGATAACTCAACAAACACTTACGTTCGCGTTGTGACTTAGTCGACGATGTTTTTCCGCTTTCCTTGTATGCGATATAAGTGTTCGATCCGGAGCCTCTTGAAACACAAACACATCGGCTATCTTGGTTACGGAAGCATCCACCATACGAGCCCCTGCTTTTCTCCGACGTTCGAAGTCATTTAGCTCCGATATCATTCACGCACTACACTATTTTTGAACATCAGTGAGTTTGAGGAAAAAATGGTAATCGGACCCAGAAATGTTAGGAATACTCGTAAGATTTGGCAAAATCTTTTATTGAAACTAAATACAGACAGTCAAATTTTATTTCCCTCCGCGTAGTCTCCTTTGGTTTTAATCAGTGTTCTGCATACGCGAGACATTCTTGCTATCAGGTTCATCAGGGTTCATCAGGGTGATATGCCGCCATTCCTCTTGTTGCCTGGTCCAGAGGTGATGAACGTTGGTAATAGGCCTTGATTTGATTGCTCTATGCAAGTGATCCCAAAGCAGTTCAATAGGATTATAGTCGGGAGAATGGGGCGGCCAGATCATGTTTCTCAGTTTCTTCTTTCTTTCTAAATTTGCCAAATACGATGTACACAGTTTTGAAGTGTGTTTAGGGTCGTTATCTTGCTGTAGGACTAATCCCTCGCCAATCAAACTTTCTCCGCATGGCTTTGCATGATACTGTGGAATGCGATGGTAATCCTCTCACCAGGCTTAGCGGCTCGAAAACATCCCCAGACCATGAGGGAACCCCTTCCATGCTTTAATGTTTGAGACACACATTGGTGTGACATTCGTTCACCTGGCAACCGGCGAACAGACTTACGTCGCTTTGTGCCAAAGACCTCAAATTTGGATTCGTCAGTGAAAAATACCTTTTTCCACTGATTTACTGCTGAACTTTCATGTTGTCTTGCCCAGTGTAGCCTCTTTTGCCTATTAATAGCCGTCAGTAATGGTTTCTTAGCCGCCACACACCCGTTAAGGTTCACTACCTGAAGACGTCTTTTCACAGTACTTACACTCGCCGGCTTTTCCCTATTATGGCTGAGTTCTGCTGCTAAAATTGGCGCTGTTTTGAAGCGATCACGTTTACTTGTGACTACTATATAATTATCATCACTTTTTGATGAAACTTTTGACGTACCCATTCGAGGTAGGTCCATATTCTGGCCAGTTTCCACATGCCTCTGCAAGGTGTAATGGACATATCCCAAGGAAATATGTTCTTGACATGCTATTTGTCGCATAGTAAGACCGACTGCACGTAAAGGCAAAATTGTAGAACATTTCTCTGTTGAAAGCTGCTTTCTTCGTTCCATTATAGATGTCTACAGTGGCACTCACTGAAGTTCACTCTTTGATATCTCGTGCATGACTACATGCCCCTTTCTCACCTGCAACTGTGTTTACAGGTTTGTTGACGTCCTATGAACGCCATCTAATGAGGAAAGATTATATTGTGCTACCACAATACAAAATTAGAGGCATGCAACGCTTGGAACCTGAACAGCGTAACAACAGAAGGTTATGTTTTGAACGACTCCATTTTTAAAAACGCGGGACACTACTCATAAACGTTATACTGAGCATGACACTGGGGAAACAATATAGCTAATTCGTATTTGAATCTTATGAATAGCTTTTCTTATTTTACTTTCAGTGCATTCGAAAACTCTTGAGCGATAGTGTACACACAACACTGTTCTGAACATGACTGACACTTGCAACGTATTAAGGACATTGTATAGGTGCCGTTCAAGGTCAAATACAACAGCGTAACCTGCAAGCTTGGCTACCACCACCATTTATGCTGAAGCACGCATTTCTCAAAGTTTTTTCCATATTTTTGTCCAACCATTGTAAGTGTGCAATATTGCGATGTAAATGGACCAAGCATTTTTACTGGGCTGCATAGGTTGGTCAGATACCTGTGATACGGCCCACAGGGAGGCGAGGTCGCTGAAACACTAGGAGGGAACAGCGTGGGACAGGTCGTAAGACAGAGGTCCCGCGTCGTGTGTCCGACTCGCCCTTTTGGGCAGGGCGGTGCCTGTGACCCTTGACCCCGCCAGGAGGGGGCCAGCCGGCGCCGTCTCCCTTGGGAACATCTCTCCACCCCCATCCGCGCTCCAGGTTCATCCCGCAAGCCGCGCGGCCCCCCCAGGGAGTCGGAACCAGGATCTGTTTCCTCTCTACAGCTCAGCTGACCTACGATGCGTTTGCAACAAAAAAATCTCACGCACTGATTATATTAGTCAAAAATATTCCGCACTATGTTGTTGTTTTCGTTAGCATCTATCAGATTGGTCTGAGGCACTTCCCAGTTCGTGTCGCATAACGAGATGACGCACAGGTAAGACACTGTGTAACGCCGGAAATGCATATCCTCCTATTTCCATCTATTGTACTATAAATTTTTTTCCTTATTTTGTTACCTGAAGATATGACATTTCTGTATATATATTGTAATTGTTTTACTCTCTCTCTCTCTCTCTCTCTCTCTCTCTCTCTCTCTATATATATATATATATATATATATATATATATATATATATATATATATATAGAGAGAGAGAGAGAGAGAGAGTAAAACATATATATATATATATAGGCCCGCATCTCGTGGTCGTGCGGTAGCGTTCTCGCTTCCCACGCCCGGGTTCCCGGGTTCGATTCCCGGCGGGGTCAGGGATTTTCTCTGCATCGTGATGGCTGGGTGTTGTGTGTGATGTCCTTAGGTTAGTTAGGTTTAAGTAGTTGTAAGTTCTAGGGGACTGATGACCATAGATGTTAAGTCCCATAGTGCTCAGAGCCATTTGAACCATTTTTTATATAGTATAGGTGCCGTTCAAGGTCAAATACAACAGCGTAACCTGCAAGCTTGGCTACCACCACCATTTATGCTGAAGCACGCATTTCTCAAAGTTTTTTCCATATTTTTGTCCAATATAGCTAATTCGTATTTGAATCTTATGAATAGCTTTTCTTATTTTACTTTCAGTGCATTCGAAAACTCTTGAGCGATACTGTACACACAACACTGTTCTGAACATGACTGACACTTGCAACGTATTAAGGACATTGTATAGGTGCCGCTCAAGGTATATGTATATATATATATATATATATATATATATATATATATATATATATATATATATATATATGCATTTATGTCGATGTATAATTGATTTGTTTTGCAAATATTATTTGTATTTTTACGCTGGGTCTTGCCTATGGAAAACCATGCTATCGAACGAATACATCGATAGGTCGTGTGGAGAACCAAACTGTTTAGGATCTTTGGTAGTGTTAACTCTGCCGCGTGGAGCGCGGGCAGAGCGGAGTCTGGCTAGAGTAGGGCGGTGGAGCAGGTGTGTTGTGTGACGATCCCGCGAGTTGCCGCGCTTTCGGTGTTTGGCAGCATGTAATTGCGCTCGACTTGCTATGTTAGTTTCTGACATGGTGTCGCGGACGGGAAGCGTTAGCTGGCACACATCAAGAGCCCGTTTCGGTAGGAGACTGTGTCGAGAAGAAGGCGCGCCAACATCCAGCTTCTGCAACAGCTACGGCCGACAATGAGTGATTGTCGCCACCTCCTCGATCGACGACTTCAAACCTTCAATCAACCAACAAGGAAGACTAAAAGCACGTAAAGTTTTAAACTGTATGGCAGATCTCAGCTTTTAAAATTGTTCCATTTGCCTCACAAACCTTTGTTGCTCATTGTCCCAATTGCATTACCAAACACGATTATCCTTTGCCTGCTGCAATCGTTATATGTCGTTGGGTCAAAATGCGAATACATAGCGGGTCGTCTGCTGCAGAGGCCCATCTTCAACAACGTGCGCTGAACATTGTGCTGCGAGACACTTGTAACTGCACCAGCATCGTAACTTTGGTATCCGATCTGCCACAGATCGTCGCCTATTTTGCTTTGCAGGTCGAGCAAGCCTCCGACTCCACGTTCTACGGTAAGACGTGGGCATCCGATACCTTGTCGCCTACTCGTTGTTTCATGTCTTTCAACCACTTTCATAGATATTTACGAGAGTAAGACGCCAACAGCGGCCAGCTTCGCCGTTACAGAGATGCTCGTTCCCAGTTGCCGAGCCAAAACCGTCTGCCGTTTGTCATAGCCGCTAATGTCAGTGGATTTTCCAACCTGCGACCCATATCGTCTCTAGAATGATTCCCCAACTGTCTCTGCTCAGCTAGTATACTGTCCTTGGTGTGTCGTATGCCTGCTACGCCAACAGGCGGCATGCGGTCTCGCATTGATCAGTGGTCATAACGGGTTGGCTCATCAGTGTATATTTAGGACTGTCCCTGCTGCTCTTTCTTTCCAGAATCCCTTTAAAAACATTTTACAGCAACGAACCATGCCAAATATGTGCCCAGATGTTCTTTCCCATCGACTCATTACGTTATCCACTGGGCAGCTTTCAATAGATTTTTTTTCTGTCAGTCTCTATGTACTAAATTTATTACGGAAAGACGTAGAGAAATGCTGTCACTGATGTACATCAGATGGAGTAATATACAATGTCTAGTCACATTAGGGTGGCCACCCGTCAAAAGCCTGAATAACCAATTTTTGCAGCGTGGACCGCTGCCAGACGTGCACGAAGAGAGTCAGCGAGATTCTGGAAGGTGCCGACGGGGATGTAGAGCCATTACGTGGCCAGCTGCGCTAGGTCTCTTGGTTGAGGACCCATGGCACGTACAGTCTGATCAGTGTGGTCCCACAGATTCTCGATTGAGTTTAAATCGAGGACTTTAATGGCCAGGGGAGTAGAGTAATCTAATGCCGGTGGTCATCGAACGAGGCACGCACACTTCAAGTTGTATGCCACGTTTCATTGTCCTGCTGGTAGAAGTCTTCGTGGTGAGGATAAACAAACTATATGTTGTTGTTTTTGTGGTCTTCAGTCCAGAGACTGGTTTGATGCAGCTCTCCATGTTATTCTATCCTGTGCAAATTTCTTCATCTCCCAGGACCTATTGCAACCTACATCCTTCTGAATCTCCTTAGTGTATTCATCTCTTGGTCTCCCTCTACGATGTTTGCCCTCCACGCTGCACTCCAGTATTAAATTGGTGATCCCTTGATGCCTCAGAACATGTCCTACCAACCGATCCCTTCTTCTAGCCAAGTTATGCCACAAATTTCTCCACTCCCCAACTTTATTCAGTACCTCCTCATTACTTATGTGATCTACCCATCTAATCTTCAGCATTCATCTGTAGCACCACATTTCGAAATCTTCTATTCTCTTCTTTTCTAAACTATTTATCGTCCATGCTTCACTTCCATACTTTCAGAAACGACTTCCTGACTCTTAAATCTATATTCGATGTTAACAAATTTCTATTCTTCAGAAACTCTTTTCTTACCATTGCCAGTCTACATTTTATATCCTCTCTACTTCGACCATCAGCAGTTATTTTGTTCCCCAAATAGCAAAGCTCATTTACTGCTTTAAGTGTCTCATTTCCTAATCTAATTCCCTCAGCATCACCCGATTTAATTTGACTACATTCCATTATCCTCGTTTTGCTTTTGTTTATGTTCATCTTATATCCTCCTTTCAAGACACTGTCCATTCCGTTCAACTGCTGTTCGAGGTCTTATGCTGTCTCTGGCAGAATTACAATTCATCGGCGAACCTCAAAGTTTTTACTTCTTCTCCATGAATTTTAATTCTTACTCCGAATTTTTCATTTGTTTCGTTTACTGCTTGTTCAATATACAGATTTAATAACATCGGGGATAGGCTAAAACTCTGTCTCACTCCCTTCCCAACAACTGCTTCCCTTTCATGCCCATCGACTCTTATAACTGACATCTGGTTTCTGTACAAATTGTAAATAGCCTTTCGCTCCCTGTATTTGACCCCTGCCACCTTCAGAATGTGAAAGAGAGTACTCCAGTCAACGTTGTCATACTCTTTCTCTAAGTCTATAAATGCCAGAAACGTAGTTTTGCCTTTCCTTAATCTATCTTCTAAGATTAGTCGTAGGGTCAATATTGCCTCACGTGTTCCAACATTTCTACGGAATCCAAACTGATCTTCCCCGAGGTCGGCTTCTACCAGTTTTTCCATTCGTCTGTAAAGAATTTGTGTTAGTATTTTGCAACCGTGACTTACTAAACTGATAGTTCGGTAATTTTCACATCTGTCAACACCTGCTTTCTTTGGGATTTGAATTATTATATTCTTCTTGAAGTCTGAGGGTATTTCGCCTGTCTCATACATCTTGCTCACTAGATGGTAGAGTTTTGTCAGGGCTAGCCCTCCCAAGCCTATCAGTAGTCCTAATATGTAGGGGTGGAAATGATCCGCAAGGGTGGATGCATACTTGTGTTGGATCCACTGTGCTTTCCAGAACGTTGAGAACGCCCAGGGAATGCCACGAAAACATTCCCCAGACAACAACGCTCCCTCCTCCGCCCTGGACTCTGGCAGGGTGTTTGCTTTCAGACGTTTCATACTGTACACGTCAACGGCCATCCGTGCGACGGAGCATAAAACATGATTCATCTGAAAAGACCACATGTACCACCCCGTTATTGGTCGTCCTGTCGCGATGCTGACGTGTAATCCCCGGACATCGTCGCAGATGGACTGCAGTCAACATTGAAACCTGGACCAGGCGCCTGCTGGAGAGGCCCATACGAAGCAAAGTTTGTTGAACGGTCGTTGAGCTTACATTGTGGGTAGTCTCTTCCTTGGTTCATCTGAGCGGTCAGCTCCTCAATAGCTGCACCTGTATTCCCCGTATACTTCTTCGCAGCTGTCGTTTACCCTCATCGCCTATGGCCTGTGGTGCACCACAGTTACCTCGGCGCCGTTGTTTTTCCATGCGTGGTAGACTTTAACCACGGTGGCACGCGAACAGTTTACAAACTTAACCGTTTCGGAAATGCTTCCACCCCTGTCCCGAAAGCCAATGATCATGTCCTTTTGGTCTTCAGATAAATCACTCCGTTTCTGCATTACGGCAATGACTGGACTGTTTTTCTGCGTCCTTATATACACCCTCCACTTCTACTGCTATCAGCCGCCCGGGATTAGCCGAGCGGTCTGAGGCGCTGCAAAAAAAAAAAAGGTTCAAATGGCTCTGAGCACTATGGGACTCAACTTCTCAGGTCATCAGTCCCCTAGAACTTAGAACTACTTAAACCTAACTAACCTAAGGACATCACACACATCCATGCCCGAGGCAGGATTCGAACCTGCGACCGTAGCGGTCGCGCGGTTCCACACTAGGGCGCCGTCCGGTGTGGCCGAGCGGTTCTAGGCGCTTCAGTCTGGAACCGCGCGACCGCTTCGGTCGCAGTTTCGAATCCTGCCTCGGGCATGGATGTGTGTGACGCCCTTAGGTTAGTTAGGTTTAACTAGTTCTAAGTTCTAGGGGACTGATGACCTCAGATGTTAAGTCCCATAGTGCTCAGAGCCATTTGAACCATTTTGAACCTCGTCTCCTACCTTCCAAACTCTTGGTCCGGGACACAGTTTTAATCTGCCAGGAAGTTTCATATCAGCGCACACTCCGCTGCAGAGTGATAATCTCATTCTAGTGTGGAATTGTGTCGATACGCTTTTCTTTTTCGCTTTGTTGCACGATGACAGAGGTACTTTTCTTTCTATAAAGTCAACGTGGACGAATGCCTCGGTATTTACTGCGTCAGAGTTTACAATAAGTTTCTGTTTTACAAAACAGTTAAGGTTAAGCGTCCCGTCGACACTGAGGCCATTAGGGACGAAGCAATAGCTCGGATCAGACGACGAGAGAAGGCTTTGTTGAGGTAACGACCGCAGCATTCGCCTAAATAATTTAGCGAATTCACACAAAACCCAGATCAGAACGGCCAGTAACGGTAACCGAACGATGCAGTGCAAGTCTCGTTTTCGGGAGGAGAGGGTTTCAAATCTTGTCCTCAATAATTTATATATAACACCATTCCCAGTATTAGTCCTCAACTTAAAACGCTTAGCTAATTAAAAACCAAAATAGTTTTTCACATTTTAGGTATGTGATGTCTCGAATAGCTCTCCTGCTTCCATAGAGCTTCTTCCGATATGATTCTTGAAGTTTGCCCGGGGTACTGAATATTCTATGAGGTTTCGGGATGGCAGCCGGATCATGTTGACTTCTTGCCACAATATTTCGGCTGGCAACCGTTCAGGCATCTTCCAGTGTCCGTCACTGGAGACTGCTAGTTCATGGTGCCAGCTTTACAGTAAAAAATTGGCGCGGAGACGCATGGGCATTGTCGGCCGTCACAGGAGCATCGTCTATCGAAATTCGCGCCCGCTGCAAATACTGTTCCATCTGTGGCGCGCAGGCGGATGCGTAAACGTGAAACTGTATGTCCGCCCTCTGTCGGAACCCGCGCTCGTGGCGCTCTAAGCAAACGGTAGATGTCGTCAGACGTGTCATTTTGAATAAATGTTTTCTCTCAACAGAGAGCCACAAATGGGGTAGTATTTGCAGAGGCCACTGATTTCGATAGAGGATGCTCCTACAACAGCCACAAATACGCATGCGTCTCCGCGTCAGTTTTTTGCTATAAAGCCGACACCGTAAACTAGCAGTCTCCAGTGGCGGACACCTGAAGATGGCTGAACGGTTGCCAGCCGAAATATCGTGGCAAGAAGTCAACATGATCCGGTAGCAATCCCGAAACGTCATAGAACAGAGCCTTTTCCGTTCAGATACACGTTTTAGATTATTTGCGTTTTAATCAGATATCTGTTAGACCTCTTGTTTAACCTCGTATCTTTGCTGTGACATATCGTTCTTGTTACAGCAGAGGACACACGAACAACTGACAGGACACATCACTCAAATTTTGTTCGCCGACAGGACGTATGTTACAATCGCTCCAGTTTTGTGACTGATTCAGTATCGGATGAATAAAATAGGTGAACCTTCATTTATAACTATATTAGTATTTTGTAACTTAGTTTAGGCGTGATCGCCCCAATGTTATTAAAAACAAAAAGGATTTTGTACGTATTTAGGAGCGGTTCAAATGGCTCTGAGCACTTTGGGACTTAACATCTGTGGTCATCAGTCCCCTAGAACTTAGAACTACTTAAACCTAACTAACCTAATGAAATCACACACATCCATGCCAGAGGCAGGATTCGAACCTGCGACCGTAGCAGTCGCGCGGTTCCGGACTGAGCGCCTAGAACCGCTAGACCACCGCGGTCGGCATTTAGGAGCGGAACAAGTATTTTACGGATTGTAGGAGTAGATTACAAGTACCAGATCATTCAGTAAGAACAGCTCGAAGCCTCAAAAGAATAGCCTATTGAACCATCTGAAGACGAATTTACGAGGGTAATCCCAAAAGTATGGTCTCCTATTTTGTTAAAGTACATAGACCTGTTTATTCTTACAATGGTTTACATCAGTTTACAGCTTGAACATTTAGCTATTTTTCGACATAATCACCATTTCTGTCGATGTGTTTTTGTAGACGCTGTGGCAGTTTTTGTATGCCCATGTCATACCAGCTCGCCGCCATGCTGTTCAGAAAGTTATGAACCTCTTTTTTCACCTCGTCGTCGGAGTTGAATCGCTGTCCGGCCAAAAGTTCTTTTAACCTAGGGAACAGGTGACAGTCACTGGGCGCCAAGACAGGACTATACGGTGGGTGGGTGATTATGTTCCACTGAAACTGTTGCAGGTGAGCAACGGTTTGCCGAGTGATGTGTGGGCGAGCGTTGTCATGGAGAATGTGTACGCCCTTGCTCAACATTCCTCTTCTCCGGTTCTGAATTGCCCGTTTGAGTTTTTCAGTCTCATAGTATCTGTCAGCGTTAATTGTCGTCCCAGTGGGCATAAAGTCGACCAACAATATCCCTTTCCGATCCCAAAAAACGGTTGTTATGACTTTACCGGCAGACTGTGTTTGTTTGAATTTCCGCGACTTTGGCGAAGAAGGATGCCGCCACTGCCGTGATTGTTGCTTAGTCTCAGGTCGTCACTCGTGAAAATTGATTCCAGAAAGTTGTCCTGTTCGGCTGCAAGGCGGTGAAGAAATGTGTGGGAAGCATCAACTCGTTGGCGCATGTGGTCCTCAGTCAGCATGCGTGGCACCCATCTTGCGCACACCTTCCGGTAGTTCAATGTTTCCGTTAAAATTCTGTGGGCGGTGCTTCGGGAAACCTCAGAAACCAACGTGCAGAGATCATCCAGGGTGATCCCGCCGATCTTCACGCATGCTTTGCTCAACCTTCAACACTGTCTCCTCGGAAACTGACGGTCTCCCGCTCCTTTGTTCGGCGTGAATTTCTGTCCGACCAGCTGCAAACTCTCTACACCACTTACGAACATTTTTGATATCCATGCACGACTCACCATACACTTCCGTCAACTGGCGATGGATTTCAATCGCCGCAGTGCCCTTTCCGTTCAAAAACCCAATAACTGTGCGCAATCCGCACTTGGCGGTAACATCCAACGGGAGCTCCTTTCTCAACGGCTGCCAGGCCAAGACTGAGAAGTTGAGCACCTCAGCGCGGCGTGCGCTTGTTTACACACAGCGCGTGAAGTACTCTTCATAACAGTGTGACCAACTGCCACACAAACAGAGTTCTGTACTTATAAAAAAATAGGAGACCTTACTTTTGGTATTACCCTCGCATAAGTCCGAAAACGATTCGTTGATGTATGAATCAGAACTTTACACCTCATGCTTAGCTGGTGAACGTTAACTTCCATTAAAAACTAGAAAATGAAGGATTTTCGAACATACGTTTATTTGAGCTTTTTTTCTTTTTTTGGTATTAGGATGCTGTCCCCAAAGTTTGAGAAAGTATTTTTGAAACACCCTGTATTATTTAAATCGCAACTGTGACTGTGTTAATCATCATCCACGCTGTTTGGCATGTAAAGGAGCCGAGGGGAGGTCTAGACGGAAGCAAAGGCGCGCAGGTGTCGTGTCCCGAGGGACGCGGGGCTGCCGTTCGGCGGTGGGCCCATTAGCATCTTTATTGGAGGGAGCTCGCGCCTATAGAGGCAGAGGCAGCAGCATCAGAACCGCGGGACGCGGCCTGACGAGTGCTGGCAGCTGTCGCGCCGGCGAACGTGGCAGAAGAAGGGCCGACTGCAGCGTGGGAAAGCACGCTCCGCCGCAGGCTTGCCGGGCGCGCTATTTACATGAACGCGCGGGACTGCAGTTCGCGGAAAGGCAGCTAATGCGAATGCAAATTGGAGCGCGCACCTGTAGCCTAGAGTGCGTGCAGCCTAAATGGGTTCTCATCGGCTTCTGAGCGCGTCTCTGAGAAGACATCGAACCGACGCGTCAGCACCTCTTCGAACACCGTGTTTACATTTAGTAAAGGTGAAAAGGAAAACGTAAGCACGAGGATGGTAACTACGAAGAAATCATGGATAACTAAAGAAAAACTTCAGCTGATCGAAGAAAGAAGTAAGTACAAAAATGTGCAGGGAAATCAGGAATGCAGAAATACAAGTCGCTTATGAAAAAAATTAATAGGAATTGCAGGGAAGCTAAGGTCAAATGGCTGAAAAATAAAAGAGAGAAAGAAAGGCTGACGGCTGACTTACCACATAGAAAAGTTAAAAAAGCAATGGCGATAACATCCAGAGTGAAATGTGAGTTCCATTGCTAAGCGCAAAAAAAAAAAAAAAAATGATCGTATGGCATTGTTGGCTGGGAGGCCCCCATTCGGGGGAGTCCGGCCGCCATATTGCAAGTCCGTTTTAGTTGACACCACTTCGGCGACTTGCGAGTCAATGATAATGAAAATGATGACGAAGACCATGCAACGCGCAATCCCATGCCGGGAAGCGAACCCGGACCCCCTTCTTGGTAGGCGGTAACGGTAACGCTCCCGCTACGCTACGGAGGCGGACTCTAACTGCAGAGGAGAGAGCGGATAGGCGGAAGAGTATACTGAGGGCTTCGATGAGCGGGAGGACTCGTCTGATCACGTTGTAGAAGAAGAAACAGGAGTTTACAGGAAAGAGACCGGGGATCCAGTCGTACAGCCAAAATCTAAAAGTGCTTTGGAGGACTTAAGATCAAACAAGCCAGAAAGGATACATATTCCTTTAGAATTTCTAAAATCATTCAGGGAAGTGTCAACAAAAAGACTGTACACGTTGGTGTGTAGAATGTATGAGACTGGCGATGAAGAACATCATCCACACAATTTCGAAGATAAAAATAGTTGCGAGAATTATCGCACAATCAGCTCAACAGTTCATGCGTCCAAGTTGCTGATACGAACAATATATAGAAGAATGGACGAGGAATTTGAGTGTGTGTTAGATGACGACCAGTTTGGCTTTAGGGGAGGTAAAGACACCAGACAAGCAGTTTTCACGTTGCGATTTATAATGGAAGCAAGACTGAAGAAAAATCAATACACAGTCATAGAATTTGTCGATCTGGAAAAAGGTTCGACAGTGTAAAGCCGCGCGGGATTAGCCGAGCGGTCTGAGGGGCTGCAGTCATGGACTGCGCGGCTGGTCCCGGCGGAGGTTCGAGTCCTCCCTCGGGCATGGGTGTGTGTGTTAGTCCTTAGGATAATTTAGGTTAAGTAGTGTGTAAGCTTAGGGACTGATGAACTTAGTAGTTAAGTCCCATACGATATCACACACATTTGAACATTTGACAGTGTAACATGTTGCAAGATGTTCGAAATCTGTGGAAAATAGGGGTAAGCTATAGAGAAAGACAACCCCCCCCCCCCCCCCGCAATGAACCATGGACCTTGCCGTTGGTGGGGAGGCTTGCGTGCCTCAACGATACAGATAGCCGTACCGTAGGGGCAACCACAACGGAGGGGTATCTGTTGAGAGGCCAGACAAACGTGTGGTTCCTGAAGAGGGGCAGCAGCCTTTTCAGTAGTTGCAGGGGCAACAGTCTGGATGATTGACTGATCTGGCCTTGTAACACAAACCAAAACGGCCTTGCTGTGCTGGTACTGCGCGAACGGCTGAAAGCAAGGGGAAACTACAGCCGTAATTTTTCCCGAGGGCATGCAGCTGTACTGTATGATTAAATGATGATGGCGTCCTCTTGGGTGAAATATTCCGGAGGTAAAATAGTCCCCCATTCGGATCTCCGGGCGGGGACTAAACAAGAGGACGTCGTTATCAGGAGAAAGAAAACTGGCGTTCTACGGATCGGAGCGTGGAATGTCAGATCCCTTAAACGGGCAGGTAGGTTAGAAAAATTAAAAAGGGAAATGGATAGTTTAAAGTTAGATATAGTGGGAATTAGTGAAGTTCGGTGGCAGGAGGAACAAGACTTTTGGTCAGGTGAATACAGGGTTATAAATACAAAATCCAATAGGGGCAATGCAGGAGTAGGTTTAATAATGAATAAAAAATAGGAGTGCAAGTAAGCTATTACAAACAGCATAGTGAACGCATTATTGTGACCAAGATAGACACGAAGCCCACGCCTACTACAGTAGTACAAGTTTATATGCCAACTAGCTCTGCAGATGATGAAGAAATTGATGAAATGTATGATGAGATAAAAGAAATTATTCAGGTAGTGAAGGGAGACGAAAATTTAATAGTCATGGGTGACTGGAATTCGAGAGTAGGAAAAGGGAGAGAATGAAACATAGTAGGTGAATATGGATTGGGGCTAAGAAATGCAACAGGAAGCCGCCTGGTAGAATTTTGCACAGAGCGTAACTTAATCATATCTAACACTTGGTTCAAGAATCATGAAAGAAGGTTGTATACATGGAAGAACCCTGGAGATACTAAAAGGTTACAGATAGATTATATAATGGTAAGACAGAGATTTAGGAATCAGATTTTAAATTGTAAGACATTTCCAGGGGCAGATGTGGACCATGACCACAATCTATTGGTTATGAACTGTAGATTAAAACTGAAGAAACTGCAAAAAGGTGGGAATTTAAGGAGATGGGAACTGGATAAACTGAAAGAACCAGAGGTCGTACAGAGTTTCAGGGAGAGCATAAGGGAACAATTGACAGGAATGGGGGAAAGAAATACAGTAGAAGAAGAATGGGTAGCTTTGAGGAATAAAATAGTGAAGGCAGCAGAGGATCGAGTAGGTAAAAAGACGAGGGCTAGTAGAAATCCTTTGGTAACAGAAGAGATACTGAATTTATTTGATGAAAGGAGAAAATACAAGGAAGCAGTAAATGAAGCAGGCAAAAAGGAATACAAACGTCTCAAAAATGAGGTCGACAGGAAGTGCAAAATGGCTAAGCAGGGATGGCTAGAGGACAAATGTAAGGATGTAGTGGCTTATCTCACGAGGGGTAGGATAGATACTGCCTACAGAAAAATTAAAGAGACCTTTGGAGAAAAGAGAACCACTTGCATGAATATCAAGAGCTCAGATGGAAACCCAGTACTAAGCAAAGAAGAGAAAGCAGAAAGGTGGAAGGAGTATATAGAGGGTCTATACAGGGGCGATGTTCTTGAGGACAATATTATGGAATGGAAGAGGAGGCAGATGAAGATGAAATGGGAGATATGATACTGCGTGAAGAGTTTGACAGAGCACTGAAAAACCTAAGTCGAAACAAGGCCCCGGGAGTAGACAACATTCCATTAGAACTACTGACAGCCTTGGGATAGCCAGTCCTGACAAAACTCTACCATCTGGTGAGTAAGATGTATGAGACAGGCGAAATACCCTCAGACTTCAAGAAGAATATAATAATTCCAATCCCAAAGAAAGCAGGTGCTGACAGATGTGAAAATTACCGAACTATCAGTTTAATAAGTCACAGCTGCAAAATACTAACGCGATTTCTTTACAGACGAATGGAAAAACTGGTAGAAGCCGACCTCGGGGAAGATCAGTTTGGATTCCGTAGAAATGTCGGAACACGTGAGGTAATACTGACCCTACGACTTACCTTAGAAGAAAGATTAAGGAAAGGCAAAACTACGTTTCCAGCATTTGTAGACTTAGAGAAAGCTTTTGACAATGTTAACTGGAATACTCTCTTTCAAATTCTGAAGGTGGCAGGGGTAAAATACAGGGAGCGAAAGGCTATTTACAATTTGTACAGAAACCAGATGGCAGTTATAAGTCGATGGGCATGAAAGGGAAGCAGTTGTTGGGAAGGGAGTGAGACAGGGTTGAAGCCTATCCCCGATGTTATTCAATCTGTATATTAAACAAGCAGTAAAGGAAACAAAAGAAAAATTCGTAGTTGGAATTAAAATCCATGGAGAAGAAATAAAAACTTTGAAGTTCGCCGATGACATTGTAATTCTGTCAGAGACAGCAAAGGACTTGGAAGAGCAGTTGAACGGAATGGACAGTGTCTTGAAAGTAGGGTATAAGATGAACATAAAAAAAAGCAAAACGAGGATAATGGAATGTAGTCGAATTAAGTCGTGTGATGCTGAGGGAATTAGATTAGGAAATGAGACACTTAAAGTAGTAAAGGAGTTTTGCTATTTGGGGAGCAAAATAAGTGATGATGGTCGAAGTAGAGAGGATATAAAATGTAGACTGGCAATGGCAAGGAAAGCGCTTCTGAAGAAGAGAAATTTGTTAACATCGAGTATAGATTTAAGTGTCAGGAAGTCGTTTCTGAAAGTATTTGTATGGAGTGTAGCCATGTATGGAAGTGAAACATGGACGATAAATAGTTTAGACAAGAAGAGAATAGAAGATTTCGAAATGTGGTGCTACAGAAGAATGCTGAAGATTAGATGGGTAGATCACATAACTAATGAGGAGGTATTGAATAGAATTATGGAGGAGTTTGTGGCACAACTTGACCAGAAGAAGGGATCGGTTGGTAGGACATGTTCTGAGGCATCAAAGGATCACCTATTTAGTACTGGAGGGCAGCGTGGAGGGTAAAAATCGTAGAGGGAGACCAAGAGATGAATACGCTAAGTAGACTCAGAAGGATGTAGGCTGCATTAGGTAGTCGGAGATGAAGAAGCTTGCACAGGATAGAGTAGCATGGAGAGCTGCATCAAACCAGTCTCAGGACTGAAGACCACAAGAACAACAACAACAACATAGAGAAAGACGAGCAATATACAATATGTATAAGAACCAAGAGAAAACAATAAGAGTGGGAGACCAAGAACGAAGCACACACATTAAAAAGGGTGTTAGAGAGGATTGTAGTCTTTCGCCCCTACTGGTCAATCTGTACATCGAAGATGCAATAAGGGAAATAAAAGACAGGGTCCTAAGTAGATTAAACTGCAAAGTGAAAAGGTATCAATGATAAGATTCGCTTATGATGTTGCTGTTCTCAGAGAAAGTGAAGTAGAATTACAGGATCTGCTGAATGGAATAAACAGTCTAATGAATACAGAATACAGACTGAGAGTAAATCGAGAAAAGACTGAAGTAATGAAAAGTTGCAGAAATGTGAACAGCGAGAATCTTAACACCAGAATTAGGGATCTCGAATCAGACGAAGTTGAGGGATTCTGATATCACACTGGCAAAAAGGGCAGTCGTGGCCAAGACAAGTCTTCTAGTCTCAAACATAGGGCTAAATTTGAGGAAAAGAATTTCTGAGATTTTACGTTTGGAACACAGCATTGTATGACAATAGAACATGGACTTTGGGGAAATCGGAACAGAAGAGAATCGAAGCGTTTGAGATGTGGTTCTACAGAAGAATGTTGAAAATTAGGTGGACTGATGAGGTATGTCACAAGGAGTTTCGGCGCAGAATCGGTGAGTGAAGGAATATATGGAAATCACAGACAAGCAGAAGGAACAGGATGATAGGACATCTGGTAAGAGGTCACGGAATAACTTCCGTGGTACTAGAGGAAGCCAGAGAAAGTAAAAACTGTAGGGGAAGACAGAGACTGGAATACATCCAGCAAACAACTGAGGGAGCAGCTGCTATTCTGAGATGATAAGATTGGCACAGAAGAGGAATTCCTGGCGAGCTGCATCAAATCTCTCAGAAGATTGATAACCAAAAAAATTAAAAAATGCCTTCCTCACACGGGACGAGAAAGCGAACGTGGACGTAGAGCTGGTAGTTTTGTGAGGTCAGAAAGTGGAATTTCACGCCGTGGAGCATTTCCGAACGTGAAAGACGGAATTAGTCACATGAGGTTTTTGCTCCGTGAAGAGGAATGTTGCCAGTGAGGTGCAAGATCGCTTTTACGTCACAAGCAGAACTCTGGAGACGCCATATTGGATTACGGCGTTTTCAGTTGAAGCTCGTATTTGTTGGTTTTTACGCTATAGCTTCCGTGCTACGAATATAAGGTATTTCACAGCACTGTCACAGCGTGAATTTCTCGAAAACGCGTTGTTATTGGCACTGTTTGTTATAATAAAGTGATGGGTAACAGCGTATCGCTAGTTAAAGGCTTTTCACATTACAACTTTATTGCTGTTAAATTAATGTCAATTAATGACACGTTCGTGGTTAAAGACTTCTAGATATCATAGGATCAAAGACGCACACACACACACACACACACACACACACACACACACACACACACAGAGTGATCTGCCAATTGTGGCGTGCTGGATAGTGGGGTGGATAATGAAGTGAAAAATTGCAGTTTTCCGTCCGACACTGAACGCTTGCATGTTTTCCGATCGACTGTGGGACATTTCTGACTGACTTAATAGAAGTATGTCCTGTAGTACTTAATGTATATATACAGGGTGACCAGAAACAGTCTGAATAGCTTGTAAGAGTGATGCAGCCGAGGTCATGCTGATAAATAATTGTTAAGAAAAAAGAGCCAAAAATTTGCAGCGGAACACTCCATGGTCTACGTGTGAAGAGAGCAACTATTGATGGTGCGTTACCCCGTGGGCGTGGAAGTTCCCGTAGCGACCACGGCGCCACTGTCGCTGACAAAAGGCTGGCGCTGCGCGACGCGACACGGCTGGCGGCGAGACCGCGCTCGTTTATCTTCCGCCACAAAAAGCCTCCCGCCGCGTAATTGTTGGCTTATAATGAGCCCAACGTCCACTTCAAAGGAACGGTAAGAATCCTTAAAATATTGCGCTACCGTCCACGATGTATGCCTTGCTGTTCCAGCGCGCTGATTACTCCGAGAACTCTTCTCGGTTGTCCGTCTGTTTCTTCGTCTTTCATTTTTTTGCCTCTTCTTTACTTTTGCCTTTCGTACTTCACGAAAGAAGCTGAGTCCGAGTGTACTCTTCGTATGATTTATAATGGCATCCATTTGTGGGAGCTTTCTGCGCTGTCTAACGAGAAAAATGGATTAAAGTAGCTTTTTCCTGTTCATGGAATGCTTCGTCATTGTGACTTGAAAAATGAGAATTAACAAAAACACCCATGCGCGAAGAAATTTACGCACCCTTCTGTTTCTCGGCACATTACGTCACGTGCTCGGGCTTCTCGGCTCCACACTACCACCTCAATTCATACAAAAAAAACTTCAATTTCGAAAGTCATTAACTCACAGTTTCGTTATTTGATGTACCAGTGCTTAATTTCTAACATTTTAGCTGCTGGAAAGCACCATTTCAACCACACAGTACATCACGCTCCAAGCTATAAAAATCACAAGTTACGATTTTTTAAAAAACTTTTGATAAAACTTACAGTGAGAAACCTTTTATTACAAAAAACTGTTCTGACATTAAAAGATAGACTGTTATAATCAAAGTAATAAAACCACAAGATAAACAATAGATGCTGCCTTCTGTTCCCATAGCAGTGTCATTTTGCTTCCTAGTTCTGGTTTGGTCAAGCCTATTATTTCATCCCAGAAAACTGATTATTATCCACTCAATATTTTTTGTAGGTAGATTATCTAGATACTTGAAAAGTAAGTATGATTTCATGATTACCTTCAAAGTAAATCATTTACAACAAAGAGAACAAATTTTAAAAATTCTTTTGCGCTGTTATCAATAACTCGGCTTACAAAACATACATCTACACACGTTCACAAAAACACAGTTTCAACCGTACCAAATAAGAGCTTAGAAGTTAAAGTCTGAAATAATTAAGTAATTGTTTTCCTAAGAGGAGCTGATGAAGAAAAAAGTGACAATGAAGAACCAAATGTGATATGAAATTACACAAAATTTAATATTACACCTGATACTGTTTGGAAACGAATGGCACTCGCTGAGAACCCTTATCATTTACAGCTCCTACAACCTGTTTTCACTCATTGCAGAATACAGCAACAGTTTTACTCTTCGTGGAGTACTGAAGGACCCTTCAATTGTGCATGTAGTTGCAGGCAAATCAAGAACAATTAATCGAGCCATTTTCATAGCAGAAAAAACTGTATATTTATCAATAATATCAGTGACTAACAGATTTATAGATATTTGTGCTCTCTCTGATCAAAAATCGTACTACATTGTTGCTTCAGATAAGAAGTTATCAAAATTATAACATTTTTCAGCCCCTCTGGCGCCGAGCTGTAAATTATGAAGTATTGGGTTGGTGCATAAGTTTGTAACGGTTTTCCGTAAGTTTAATAACACAGCAGATACACATAACAGAGACTTTAATCATCAATAATATATTCTCCTTCATTATTTACACGGTCTGCCAACGCTGGGGCAACTTTTCGATTCAGCGGCTGTAGAAATCACGTGGTTCCGAGGCGAAAGACTCGTTAAGCCATGTTTAGTTCCTTTAAAGTTCTTCGATAGAGAGCACAAAAGATGCAAAAATGTGAGGTGAATAAAGAGGGTGCAGAATGACTTCCCAACTCCTGTGTAGTGTTTTTTGTCAGTCTAACAGAATGCGAGCGAGTGTTATCGTAAAGTAGCATGACTTCATGCAGTCTTCCTGGTCGATGTTCATGGATTGCGTCTGCAAGAGGTCTCAGTTGTCGATCGTAATTGTCAGCAGTGATTGTTGCATCCCGGGGAAGCAATTCGCAGTACACCATAGATCACCAGACGCATATCATTATCTCTTGAGGATGCGCGCACGTTTTTTATACGAGGAGTTAGGAGTTGCTGCTTTGTTTGGGCTGGACAGTTCCCTTCTTTTCCTGGTGGTTAAATAAAGGCACCAGTAACGATACAGGATAGGAATGTTTTCTAACCGTGCTCTGTCCAATGGCATTATCCTCATACACTTCGCCAATGATTTTGCCTGTCCTCGCTGTTGTCACCCCTCTGTTGAACTTAAACTGAAAAATATGTCGGAAATGTTCCAATTTTTCCACTTGGAATTCCATTTTCTAGCCGTCACCACAGCTCCATTCACTATCTCCAAATGACAATATGTAAACCCAAAGAGCAACACTGAACTAACAACAAAAAAGACTATCGATAAATAAACGCATAGGAACCGAAATATCAACATGCAAAACAAAAACGCTACGAACTTATACACCAACATAATACATATGTCACAGCATACTAAATTTCTTGTGAGGTTTTGATAAGAGAAATATTGAAAGCAATTCAGTGCACATCCTGGATTCAAATATGTGTAGAAAATCGCAGAGTGTTCCTGATGAGTGCCCCGGAGTAGGAATTGCGTAGTATTCAGAACATCAATCGCTGACTCTCGCCAGGCCGTGCGAGAAAAATTGGAACGGTCTTTGTTTCTAGCTTTATTGAAGTCCACTGGGTTACCCTCGTTTCGAGCCTGAAGTTCTGGCCCTGGCGGAAGCGTTCCCTTGTTGTTAAATAAAGGTAATACAGTAAATTAACTCCTCAGGCTTCCTATCGCAGGCTACACTTACTTCCAGCATTCTGAAAAGTGTTCTCTTGGATGTTTTCTCATGATGAAGAAGGCAAAGATCCTGTGAAATTCATAGTTAAGGCGTACTACAGTGCAAGAGGTTCGTACGTGCCGGAGAAGCCAATAAAGGAAGTCAGCACGAGTCTTAAGAGCGGGATTCTTCCGCCCTCGTTTGATTCGCTGTACAGCAGCATGCTCACTCACAACGTTTACATGCGACACATCTTCTTTTTCGCTGTCGCGCTTACATGTTAAGGTCGGAGGCGGATATGCCAGCCCAATTAAATATAGAGTCTGGAAACCAGCTGATCCAGTTTCTGATCCAGTCAACACAATCGTTATTTCTGTTCACTTAAATAGTGCAGGTAGACAGCTTCATGCTCAGTCTAATACACTCCTGGAAATGGAAAAAAGAACACATTGACACCGGTGTGTCAGACCCACCATACTTGCTCCGGACACTGCGAGAGGGCTGTACAAGCAATGATCACACGCACGGCACAGCGGACACACCAGGAACCGCGGTGTTGGCCGTCGAATGGCGCTAGCTGCGCAGCATTTGTGCACCGCCGCCGTCAGTGTTAGCCAGTTTGCCGTGGCATACGGAGCTCCATCGCAGTCTTTAACACTGGTAGCATGCCGCGACAGCGTGGACGTGAACCGTATGTGCAGTTGACGGACTTTGAGCGAGGGCGTATAGTGGGCATGCGGGAGGCCGGGTGGACGTACCGCCGAATTGCTCAACACGTGGGGCGTGAGGTCTCCACAGTACATCGATGTTGTCGCCAGTGGTCGGCGGAAGGTGCACGTGCCCGTCGACTTGGGACCGGACCGCAGCGACGCACGGATGCACGCCAAGACCGTAGGATCCTACGCAGTGCCGTAGGGGACCGCACCGCCACTTCCCAGCAAATTAGGGACACTGTTGCTCCTGGGGTATCGGCGAGGACCATTCGCAACCGTCTCCATGAAGCTGGGCTACGGTCCCGCACACCGTTAGGCCGTCTTCCGCTCACGCCCCAACATCGTGGAGCCCGTCTCCAGTGGTGTCGCGACAGGCGTGAATGGAGGGACGAATGGAGACGTGTCGTCTTCAGCGATGAGAGTCGCTTCTGCCTCGGTGCCAATGATGGTCGTGTGCGTGTTTGGCGTCGTGCAGGCGAGCGCCACAATCAGGACTGCATACGACCGAGGCACACAGGGCCAACACCCGGCATCATGGTGTGGGGAGCGATCTCCTACACTGGCCGTACACCACTGGTGATCGTCGAGGGGACACTGAATAGTGCACGGTACATCCAAACCGTCATCGAACCCATCGTTCTACCATTCCTAGACCGGCAAGGGAACTTGCTGTTCCAACAGGACAATGCACGTCCGCATGTATCCCGTGCCACCCAACGTGCTCTAGAAGGTGTAAGTCAACTACCCTGGCCAGCGAGATCTCCGGATCTGTCCCCCATTGAGCATGTTTGGGACTGGATGAAGCGTCGTCTCACGCGGTCTGCACGTCCAGCACGAACGCCGGTCCAACTGAGGCGCCAGGTGGAAATGGCATGGCAAGCCGTTCCACAGGACTACATCCAGCATCTCTACGATCGTCTCCATGGGAGAATAGCAGCCTGCATTGCTGCGAAAGGTGGATATACACTGTACTAGTGCCGACATTGTGCATGCTCTGTTGCCTGTGTCTATGTGCCTGTGGTTCTGTCAGTGTGATCATGTGATGTATCTGACCCCAGGACTGTGTCAATAAAGTTTCCCCTTCCTGGGACAATGAATTCACGGTGTTCTTATTTCAATTTCCAGGAGTGTATTTCTGCTTCTCCTTCACTGCACAAGAAGTCCATATTAACAGAATTTTCTGAAAACAAGACATAACTTGACAACCAAAGCACGTTTCAATACCGGTTGGGTCTACATGGGAGCGAAAATCGATTGCAGAAATTTGAAAACAGGCAAGTAGAAGCGGTCTTCCAAAATCGATTGTTTACATAATCTCCCAGAATGGCTTTACGTAATCCGGTTTTGGAAACCCCATGTAAACGGGGTGATTATTATGAAAGGGAGGAATGAAATCAAAGCTACATAGTGGAACGTCTAGTGTTGTCTCACTGCGATAAGCGACATAATGGTACAATTGGCTAAACGAGAGGTTTTGCGAAACCACGGAAAATCACTTTTAGAAGAATATGAGTATTCTGTAATGAATAAAAACTCAGTGGCGCCCCTCTTTCGTCGCAACCCCCCCCCCCCCCCCCCACCCGCGCAACTCTTGTGGCGACTTGTTTTAGCGTATTAAAAAAAAATTATAAAGCCATCCTAGGAAGTGCCGGAACGCCGTTCCGAGAGAATTAACCCTTGCCATGTGCTGGGCACCTGGCATGAAATATTTCGTTGCTTTCTGATGAATAACAAAAACGTAATTTTATTTCCTTGTGAAAAAGAGGTAATATTGTATTTATAATAGGTCCCTTTAATGAAATCTAATTTCAGTCGGCAGCTTGGCCGTCTTTACGTAACCCACTTCATACACTCCTGGAAATTGAAATAAGAACACCGTGAATTCATTGTCCCAGGAAGGGGAAACTTTATTGACACATTCCTGGGGTCAGATACATCACATGATCACACTGACAGAACCACAGGCACATAGACACAGGCAACAGAGCATGCACAATGTCGGCACTAGTACAGTGTATATCCACCTTTCGCAGCAATGCAGGCTGCTATTCTCCCATGGAGACGATCGTAGAGATGCTGGATGTAGTCCTGTGGAACGGCTTGCCATGCCATTTCCACCTGGCGCCTCAGTTGGACCAGCGTTCGTGCTGGACGTGCAGACCGCGTGAGACGACGCTTCATCCAGTCCCAAACATGCTCAATGGGGGACAGATCCGGAGATCTTGCTGGCCAGGGTAGTTGACTTACACCTTCTAGAGCACGTTGGGTGGCACGGGATACATGCGGACGTGCATTGTCCTGTTGGAACAGCAAGTTCCCTTGCCGGTCTAGGAATGGTAGAACGATGGGTTCGATGACGGTTTGGATGTACCGTGCACTATTCAGTGTCCCCTCGACGATCACCATTGGTGTACGGCCAGTGTAGGAGATCGCTCCCCACACCATCATGCCGGGTGTTGGCCCTGTGTGCCTCGGTCGTATGCAGTCCTGATTGTGGCGCTCACCTGCACGGCGCCAAACACGCATACGACCATCATTGGCACCAAGGCAGAAGCGACTCTCATCGCTGAAGACGACACGTCTCCATTCGTCCCTCCATTCACGCCTGACACCACTGGAGGCGGGCTGCACGATGTTGGGGCGTGAGCGGAAGACGGCCTAACGGTGTGCGGGACCGTAGCCCAGCTTCATGAAGACGGTTGCGAATGGTCCTCGCCGATACCCCAGGAGCAACAGTGTCCCTAATTTGCTGGGAAGTGGCGGTGCGGTCCCCTACGGCACTGCGTAGGATCCTACGGTCTTGGCGTGCATCCGTGCGTCGCTGCGGTCCGGTCCCAGGTCGACGGGCACGTGCACCTTCCGCCGACCACTGGCGACAACATCGATGTACTGTGGAGACCTCACGCCCCACGTGTTGAGCAATTCGGCGGTACGTCCACCCGGCCTCCCGCATGCCCACTATACGCCCTCGCTCAAAGTCCGTCAACTGCACATACGGTTCACGTCCACGCTGTCGCGGCATGCTACCAGTGTTAAAGACTGCGATGGAGCTCCGTATGCCACGGCAAACTGGCTGACACTGACGGCGGCGGTGCACAAATGCTGCGCAGCTAGCGCCATTCGACGGCCAACACCGCGGGTCCTGGTGGGTCCGCTGTGCCGTGCGTGTGATCATTGCTTGTACAGCCCTCTCGCAGTGTCCGGAGCAAGTATGGTGGGTCTGACACACCGGTGTCAATGTGTTCTTTTTTCCATTTCCAGGAGTGTATACATTTTGGTGGCTCCCAGCTTGAGAGCAGCAATCTGCGAGGTGTTCCTGCAATGCGGCACCAGGTGCCTCCACGACCTGAGTTAGTGATCTTCTGTTGTTCGATCGGCGTTCAGTAAGTGCTGCAATTCTTTTATTTTCCTCGGCCAATTTCGGTTGAAAAAATGCAGAATTCCCGCTTCAGCCACAACAGTTTCATGAAATTCTGACAGGTGTCGGCGCTATACGTAGCCTTCAAAATGACGTCTGTAATCGGAGGTGCGATCTAAGCAGAGAGCTACAGTATCATCGGGTTTCTTTTGGCGGAAAACCGGAGCATCGCAGGTATTCATAGGCGCCTGCGGAATGTGCACGGAGACCTGCGAGGCGTCTGTCATCATTGGAGCAAGGTTGCGAAAAACCTGTCCGATCTCTCACGTGCCAGCGCTGTTTACGTATGTTCAAAAGCAGTTTGCAACGTATTACAGAGGTGTACGAGTACGATCCCTCTGATACACCATAAAAGATTTTAATTTTTATTATTCATCAGTCATCACAAAAAGACAATACATATGCAAGGCTTAGAAGAACAATTTTTATTTAATTCATGCACGCATCACGCAAATTCTAATCACAACCAGTGGAAGTCGAATAACATTTTCCTCCAAACATTGAAAAGGAAAAAGGAACTTATCTGACCAGGCCACGGTTTTCCAGTCGTCTAGGGTCCAATCAGTATGACCAAGCCCTGGAGAGACGCTGCGGGCAATGTCGTGCTGTTAGAAAAGGCACTCAAACGTCGGTCGTCTGCTGCCGTATACCCATTAACGCCAGAATTCGCGCACTGTCCTAACGGATACATTAGCCGCACGTCCCACGTTGATTTCTGCGGTTGCTTCATGGAGTGTTGTCTGTAGCACTAACAAATCTGGGAAAACTCCGCTGCTCTCAGTCATTAAGTGAAGACTGTCGGCCACTGCGTTGCTCTTGGTGAGAGGTAATGCCTGAAGTGTGGTATTCTCGGCACACCTTTGAAACTGTGGATCTCGTAATATTAAATTCCTTGACCATTTCCTAAATGCGTCCAACTCCTATTACCATTCCGTGTTCAAATTCTATTAATTCACGTCGTGGGGCCATAATCACGTCGGAAACCTTTCCACGTGAATCGCCTAAATACAAATGAGTGCTACGCCAATGCACTACCCGTTTGTACCATGTGTACATCTACATCTACATTTATACTCAGCAAGCCACCCAACGGTGTGAGACGGAGGGCACTTTACGTGCCACTGTCATTACCTCCCTTTCCTGTTCCACTCGCGTGTGGTTCGCGGGAAGAACGACTGCCGGAAAGCCTCCGTGCACGCTCGAATCTCTCTAATTTTACATTCGTGATCTCCTCGTGAAGTATAAGTAGGGGGAAGTAATATATTCGATACCTCATCTACAAACGCACCCTCTCGAAACCTGGACAGCAAGCTACACCGCGATGCAGAGCGCCTCTCTTGCAGAGTCTGCCACTTGAGTTTGCTAAACATCTCCGTAACGCTATCACGCTTACCAAATAACCCGGTGACGAAACGCACCGCTCTTCTTTGGATCTTCTCTATCTCCTCTGTCAACCCGAAGTGGTACGGATCCCACACTGATGAGCAATACTCAAGTATAGCCCGAACGAGTGTCTTGTAAGCCACCTCCTTTGTTGATGGACTACATTTTCTAAGGACTCTCCCAATGAATCTCAACCTGGTACCCGCCTTACCAACAATTAATTTTATATGATCATTCCACTTCAAATCGTTCCGTACGCATACTCCCATATATTTTACAGAAGTAACTGCTACCAGTGTTTGTTCCGCTATCGTACATGATACTCCTGCCATGTGCATATGTGCATATCGCTATCGATTGACTTTCGTCAGCTCAATGTAGGATAGGATGTTTTGTGAGGCGGTGCGAGACGCGCCAGCGACCCAGAGGCGCCGCGCCGTCGGCTTCCTCGTCCTTCCGCGACGGGGCGGTCTGTGGTGGGCGGCGCAGCGTGCTGCGTGGGAGGCGGAAGACGGCTCGGCCCGTCTCGTGGACCCGGCAGCAGGCAGCCGGCACGCGTGGGCGGCGCGGCTATGCCGGCGCCAGCCGGCGTGTGTGCCGCCTCCGTACACGGCCCTAGGGATCCGAGACACACGCGGGTCTTCCGAGATACTCCGGGACTAGACTAGAGTGGACAGACCACTGGCCTAAGTCGTGGCACTTCCTGTATTCCTGTTAAGAGACCAGAAACTGAACGAGTACAAGTCCTGTGTTGAGGGTTGCATACATTAGAAATCAAGGCGCCGCTGTTAACGTCAGTGCTATAGTGGCTTCCTTTCTTCCCGACGTAGTTCGACGAGTAGAATGTTGTCGCTGCTGTCGCTTCCTGCTTGCCGACTTATTCCTGTTCAACTGAGTGTAAATTGCTAAGGGACCAAACTGCTGAGGTCATCAGTCCCTAGACCTACGCACTACTTAAACTACATTACTGGCCATTAAAATTGCTACACCACGAAGATGATGTGCTACAGACGCGAAATTTAACCGACAGGAAGAAGATGCTGTCGGATGATTAGCTTTTCAGAGCATTCACACAAGGTTGGCGCCGGTGGCGATTCCTACAACGTGCTGACATGAGGAAAGTTACCAACCGATTTCTCGTACACGAATAGCAGTTGACCGGCGTTGCCTGGTGAAACGTTGTTGTGATGCCTCGTGTAAGGAGGAGAAATGCGTACCATCATGTTTCCGACTTTGATAAAGGTCGGATTGTAGCCTATCGCGATTGCGGTTTATCGTATCGCGACATTGCTGCTCGCGTTGGTCGAGATCCAATGACTGTTAGCAGAACATGGTGGGTTCAGGAGGGTAATACGGAACGCCGTGCTGGATCCCAACGGCCTCGTATCACTAGCAGTCGAGATGACAGGCATCTTATCCGCATGGCTGTAACGGATCGTGCAGCCGCGTCTCGATTCCTGAGACGACAGATGGGGACGTTTGCAAGACAACAACCATCTGCACGAACAGCTCGACGACGTTTGCAGCAGCATGGACTATCAGCTCGGAGACCATGGCTGCGGTTACCCTTGACGCTGCATCACAGACTGGAACGCCTGCGATGGTGCACTCAACGACAAACCTGGGTGCACGAATGGCAAAACGTCATTTCTTCGGATGAATCCAGGTTCTGTTTACAGTATCATCGTGGTCGCATCCGTATTTGGCGACATCGCGGTGAACGCACATTGGAAGCGTGTGTTCATCGCCATACTGGCGTATCACCCGGCGTGATTGTATGGGGTGCCATTGGTCTCACGTCTCGGTCACCTATTGTTCGCATTGACGGCACTTTGAACAGTGGACGTTACATTTCAGATGTGTTACGACCCATAGCTCTACCCTTCATTCGATCCCTGCGAAACCCTACATTTCAGCAGGATAATGCACTACCGCATGTTGCAGGTCCTGTGCTGGGCCTTTCTGGATACAGAAAATGTTCGACTGCTGCCCTGGCCAGCACATTCTCCAGATCTCTCACCAATTGAAAACGTATGGTCAATGGTGGCCGAGCAACTGGCTCGTCACAATACGCCAGTCACTACTCTTGATGAACTGTGGTATCGTGTTGAATCTGCATGGGCAGCTGTACCTGTACACGCCATCCAAGCTCTGTTTGACTCAATGCCCAGGCGTATCAAAGCCGTTATTATGGCCAGAGGTGGTTGTTGTGGGTACTTATTTCTCAGGATCTATGCACCCATATTAGGTGAAAATGTAATCACATGTCAGTTCCAGTATAATATATTTGTCCAATGAATACCCGTTTATCATCTACATTTCTTGTTGGTGTAGCAATTTTAACGGCCAGTACACTACTTATGGTAAGAACAACACAGACACACCCATGCCCGAGGGAGCACTCGAACCTCCGGCGGGAGGGCCACGCAATCCATGACATGGTGCCTCAAACCGCTCGGCCACTCCACGCGGCCGATTTATTCCCTCTTACAAAAACCGTGAACTAGCGCTGAAGGCGAGTGCATATCTTGTTGCTACGGTGTAGCACTGACAGTTGCGTTCTGGCATTGATAGGGCGAAATTGAACGACACTCGCCATGCTGTGGCCTATAACGAAGCTGAGTTTTGTGAGTCTCTGGAGGGCGAAAGACGAAAATTAAATGATGTGGTGTACACAGTTGTCAATTTGGTCCAAAAGAGGAAGAGTAAAGTCTGGAAAAATTTCGATTCTATAGTCCATGCTCGAGGTGAAAAACATACAAAGTTCGTCCGATCAAAAAAAAAAAAAAAAAAAAGGAGCTGCATTCTTCTTAAATTAATTTACAATAGTCTCCAATTTTTTAATAACTAGACATAGGTATATGAATATGTACTTACATACGTATACAGACAGGGTGTTTCAGAAGTGGTGGCCAATAATTCACATATGGAAAGCATAGGCCAAAAGTAGCTAAAAAGCTCCAACAAACATGGGTCCGCAAATCAACCGTTGCCGAGGTATCGCATTAATTCGAGTTGGGAACCATCAGCAAACACCCCTGGACACCACGGTATTTATGTTGGCATCTCAAGGTTTGAGATCGACCATCTATTTGTTATGGATGCGCAACAACTTCCCTTCCCCCTTCGTGCACTTGGCCGTACCGGCCTCGCAATCAGTTACGAACGTGAAGGCACCATGGACAGAAGTTACACGAATGAAGAATACGCCGACATGCACTTCATGTATGGCAAAGCCAATGACAGTGCCCTTGAGGCTGTCGATCTTATAAAGAACCTTTTCCTCTCCGCAGGCAGCCCTATAGACGTACATTTAGACGGTGACATCAGCGCCTTTGAGAAACCGGGAGTTTCGCACACCACGTGAGAAAATGTCGACCCAGATCCATAACACGCTATGTTAAGGAAAGAGTGTTACACATTGTACACGAACGTGCGAGTACTTGAGCAAGGAGGATTGCTACCCAAGGGCGTGTCCTGACTCATAGCAGTGTGTGGCGGATTGTACACTGGTAAGTACTCTAACTAGTTAAACTTTTAGAAATGCCATGTGTTCTGAACACTGATGAAACGCAACAGAAAATGTGTTGTATGTCAACAACGGTTGATTTGCGGACCCATGTTTACTGGAGCGACCCATGTTTAGTGGAGCTTTTTAGCTACTTTTGGCCTGTACTTTCCATGCGTGAATTGTTGGTCATCACTTCTGAAACACCCTGTATATGTACACACAGGTGTGTGTGTGTGTGTGTGTGTGCGCACATATATGTATTTATGTATGTGTATATGTATACTATATATACAGTGTGATTGAACTGCGTCTATCTATAGGTTTTACGCAACCTGCAATGCACGACTGATATAGATGCTCATTTTAACTGAAGACATTGAAATATCTCGAAAACTACACATCGGATCAAAAAAAATTATAATCCACTTTTGTTTGTCTCGAAGAGGGACATCCAATTATACCACACTCGGCACCCCACCCCACCCTGTACGTGGGTGGTGGGGGGAAACTTTGAAATCTTCAGCGGGAATCCCATTTTTTATTGCAAAATACGATTCTACTGCAAAGTCTACATACGTTTTGTCTGAAGCATTTTTTTCGTTTCGCCACAGATGGCGCTATAATCGCAGGAATAGAAATTGGTACACAATCGTAATTTACGACATGCTATTCAATGGCCCTTCAGTATCCAGTGGCACGTGGGACCCAACCTCCATGCTGCCCAGTATTTCAAAACTTCTAATTGGTAACCCCGTCGGCGATAGTTTATACTGCTTGTCATCGTGCTTGCCAAACCTTACCTTAGCCGTTGAGAACGTTTGGTGCATTATGGGCGGGGTTCTCCAACCAGCTTGGGATTTCGGCGATCTAACTTGCCAATTGGACAGAATTTGGACGATATCCCTCAGGAGGACACTCAGCAACTCTACTAACGAATGCTATGCCGAATAACTGCTTCCATGGGGGTCAGAAGTGACGTGCTCAGTTTGTGTTCTTCTCTTGAAAAAACCATCCAATTCATCTGAAATTGTAATAATTTGTTTCCCTGCACAAGAACATCAGATCTATCGCTTTCCGTGTCATTCGGATAATTCCTTCGTGGTGCGACGTAATTTTTTTTCTTAAGAACGTAATTTTTTGCTTTTAGATATTTGGCCGTTCTTGTGGGAGAACACTCGTTGGAAAGACATCAAATCCTCTTTCGACCTCCACAATATGCCACAAAAGCAGAATGAAGAATGAAATATAGACTAAGAAGACAAAATTCATTACTACAAAACGAGTGAACGCGGCGAGAATAGGTTGAGTTCCGATGTTAGGGAGCGACGCCACAGTCCACTGTTTTTGCGCATGCACAATCTTCAGCGTTACTTGGGTTTTTAGAGCGCTTTTGACACTCGGCACAGTCAATTGAACATTGATGCCACCGAGCCACTCGCTATGTGGGGAGTGGCTGATTTACATCCTGATTCTGATGAATCTGTCTGTAGTGTGCGTCCAGGTATGTTCACTGCAAGGCAGTGCACAGTGAATGGCGGAGTGTACTTCGTACCACTGTTCCATGTCCTACTCTATTCGCTTAGTGAGCGAGGGGAAACTGACTGTCTACGCGCCTCTGTACGCACCCTGTATTCTCACAGTCGCTGCGCCAGCTGTATGATGGCGGCAACAGAATGGTCGCACAGTATCTCTTAGCTACTGGTTCTCTAAATTTAATCAACGGGATTTTGCGAGAACTACGTCGCCTTAGTTCCATGAATTCCCACTTAAATTCCTCAAGAATTTGTTTTAAACTGTAACAAGCGCTGTGGCATCCTATTGTGATACTAACAGTATGTGTCTGAATTCTTTCGATTTCTAGTTCCATGCCTACTTCATAGGGATACCAAACACTGGAGCAGTACTCTTGAATTGGCCACACTATCGTTCGGTATCCATATTTCCTTTACAAATTAACTGCACTTTCCCGTAACCTTTGCAAGAAGTCTATGCCTTTATTTCGCATTCCCCACTACAGATTATATGTGTATGTCCAATTTTTTAACGCTTCTTATACGTGGGCCATTCAGTAAGTTACGCAAGGCATTTCTTTTCTCGACCAGTTTCGGTTGAAAAATGCGGAATTTGCTGTGGGATATCTATCCGTCAACTGATGGAAAAAAGTTGGGAGTATAACAAAAGGGTGATAATGGTTTTTATAGACATAGAAAAGGCATATGACTCAGTTGACAGGGAAAGACTCTGGGAAGAAATGAAGAAGATAGATATAGAAGACATTAATGTTATAAAGACAATGTACAGAGGACACAATTGTAGAATTAGAACACCATTGGGGAACTCTGAATACTTCGAAATAAGACAAGGACTTAAGCAAGGAAGTATTCTATCTCCTGCACTTTTTAATGTTGTGATGGAGGGAATGAATAGGGCAGTTAAAGATATAGTAAAAGAAAAAGACAAAAAGATGATTTTTGCAGATGATGTGGTAATATGGGGTGATAAAGAGGTAGATGTACAGTTACAGCTTGATGCGTGGAAGGAAATAATGAAAAGGTATGGATTAAAAATAAAGATAAAAGTGAAGTAATGGTATTTGGAAGAGAGAAAGGGATCAACGGAAATATTACCTTGAATGGAGAACCCCTCAATGTGGTAGAAAGTTTCACTTATTTAGGGAGTGAAATATCTAGGGATGGAAGAATAACTAACGAAATTAATAGGAGGTTACCGAAGGGAGGCAATTTCTACCAAACAATAAAACACCTGATTTAGAATAATGAAGTTTCAGAAAGAGCAAAACTCCTTATGTATAAGAATTATTACATCCCTATTGTCACCTATGGTGGAGAAACAGAGACAATGACAGAAAGGAACTGGAGCAGACTGCAAGCAGGGGAAATGAAATTTCTCAGAGCAGTTAAGGGAAAAACAAAAATGGACAGAGTAAGGAATGTAGAGATTAGAAAGGACCTTAAACAAGAAAGTATGAGAGAAGAAATTGAAAGAAAGAGATTAAGATGGTATGGGCATGTTAAGAGGATGCATGGGCAGAGACTCCCCAAAATTATGGAAGAACTAAAGATGGATGGGAAATGACCTCGAGGGCGCCCAAGAACACGGTGGAAAATGGGAGTGAGAATATCTGTAGAAAGGAGAGGTGTGACCTGGCAGCAGGTGGAGGAAGAAAAGTGGTGGGAGGACCGAGCCAAATGGAGAGGACTCATCAGCACCCAGACCCGGCAGTAGCTGGATCGGGGTTCGGTTATAGATAGATATTGTGAAATATTCCCGCTTCAACCTCTACGGTTTCATAAAGTTCCGCAGAGAGCTGTCATTTAGTTTCTTTCGGTGAGAAATCAGAGCGTTGCAACTATTAACAGGCGCTTTCAGTATGTCTAGGGAGATCTCGCGCTAAACAACAGCACGGCGAGTCGTTGGGCGAAGCACCTGTCATTATCGCAACAAGGACGCGCAAACCTCTCCAATCTCTCGCCAGCCGACCGCACACATTCTCAGGAACGACTTCAGCGTGTTCGTCGCCACAAAAATGCAAACGAACGTCTTCTTCTCCATGACAATGCAAGGTCTCACACAAGTCTGCGCACCCGAGAGGAAATCATATAACTTTATTGGACTGTTGTCCGGCCCCGGTAACTGAGTGGTCAGCGTGACAGACTATCAATCCTAAGGTCCCGGGTTCGATTCCTGGCTGGGTCGGAGATTTTCTCCGCTCAGGGACTGGCTGTTGTGTTGTCCTAATCATCATCGTTTCATCCCCATCGACGCGCAACTCGAAAGACCTACACCAGGCGAACGGTCTACCCGATGGGAGGCTCTAGCCACACGACATTTCATTTCACTGGACTGTTCTTCTTCATTCACACTACAGCCCGGATTTCCCAACTTCCGACTTCCAGCTTTTAGCCAAATGAAGGATGCACTCCGCAGGAAGAAGTACGTAGATGGTAAGGAGGTTATCGATGCAGCAAGATGTCGGTTCCGATGTCGACCAGTAGAGTGGTACCATGCTGGCATTCAGGCCCTACGACTAAGATGGCGTAAGGGCAGTGCATTGAACGGAGATTAGGTCGAAAAACAGGAATAATATCGTGTTTAAAATCCTGAATAAAACAAACCTGCTTTCAGAAAAAAATTTGTTGCATTACTTATTGAACGCCTCTCGTATTTACCCCTAAATACTTACACGATCTGACGTGATCTCCCAATGGCGGCAGAGAAGTGGACTTTTCTACTCTTTTTTCTCTTTCCCTCTTATGTTCGTTTTATTCTTGCTGCTACTACCAAGTGAAATTGCAGTCGTCTGGTCATAACCGTGGGTTCTTTGATTGTTCTGAGTGATGGCTCATCCGAACTACAACACATGAAATACACTGAAGCGCCGAGGGAACTGGTATTCACATGCGTATTCAGATAGAGAGCTATGTAGACAGACAGAATACAACACTGCGGCCGGCAACGCCTATATAAGACGTCAGGCGCAGTTGTTAGATCGGTTACTGCTGCTACAATGGCAGGTTATCAAGATTTCAGTGAGTTTGGACGTGGTGTTATAGTCGGCGCACGTTTAGTTCTAAGTCTAGGGAACTGATAACCACAGATGTTAAGTCCCATAGTGCTTAGAGCCATTTTTGGGGGATTTTCCCTTACGACCATTTCCACGAGTGTTCTGTGAATATCAGGAAGCCAGTAAACCGTCAAATCTCCGAAATCGCTGCGGCCGAAAAAAGATCCTGCAAGAACGGGATCAACGACGACTTAAGAGATTCGTTCAACGTAACAGAAGTGCAACCCTTCCGCAAATTTCTGCAGATTTCAATGCTGGGCCATCAACAAGTGTCAGCGTGCAAGCCTTTCAACGAAACATAATCGATATGACCTTTCGGAGCCGTAGGTCCACTAATGTATCCTTGATGACTGCATGATACAATGCTTTACGCCTCGCCTGAGCCCGTCAACACCGACATTGGACTGTTGATGACTGGTAACACGTTGCCTGGTCGGACGAGTCTCGATTCAAACTGTATCGAACGGATGGACGTGTACGGGTATGGAGACAACCTCATGAATCCATGGACCCTGCATGTCAGCAGGGGACGTTCACGCTGGTGGAGGCTCTTTAATGGTGTAGGGCATGTGCAGTTGGAGTGATAAGTGACCCCTGATACATCTAGCTACGACATTGACAGGTGACACGTTCGTAAGCATCCTGTCTAATCATCTGCATCCACTCATGCCCATTGTGCATTCCGACGGACTTGTGCAAGTCCAGGAGGACAATGCGACACTCCACACGTCCAGGATTGCTAAAGAGTGGCTCCAGGAACACCGTTGCGTTGGCCACCAAACTCCCCCGGCATAAACATTATTGAGCATATCTGGGATGGCTTGCAACGTCTGTTCAGAAGATATCTCCACCCCCTCGTACTCACGGATTTGTGGAGATCCCTGCGGGATTCATGGTGTCAATTCCATCTAGCACTACTTCAGACATTAGTCGTATCCATGCCACGTCGTATTGCGGCACTTATGCTTGCTCGCTGGGACTCTACACGATATTAAGCAGGTGTACCAGTTTCTTTGGCTGTTCAGTGTATTAGTTCGCTTTATTACATGAATGATAAAAAGATTTTCTTTACTTTACACTATCCTTTGCTACAGGATTGCTTGATAATTTTGCATCGGTCATTGACTATTGAAGCATTACTTGATGCACTAATTAACAAACTCTTCTCTTTAAGTACAATTTTCAAATTTACAAAAGTACATTTCCATCTGAGACTTGAATAACACATTAAGCCTAGTCGATGATTCTGACTGGTTCAGCTGAGGTCAGTAACTAGGGCAGAGCGCTTCCATGCTAAGCTCTATATTGACCTCTGTGCTAGAGCGCTGCTGTGCTGAGAGAGAGGGCATGTCTTCTATTAGGCTATCCTACTCGTCGTTGAAGACTGCAGCGAAACATCGACTGTGATGTGGCACCGCGGTTTTTGGGTGATACCACGCTTGCATTGAGAGAGTGTATAGAAATTAATTGTCTGATTTGTGGTTTTCTGCCATAAGCATTTTGCAGAAATAATGATACGCACGGAATCCACCAGTTTAGTAAAAACCCAAATTATTCTTTATTTTTTTAGACAAACAATGTTTTGGTGTCTCGGTGGCATCATCAGCGAGTCTCTACAGGGACAAGAAAATAAATAATCTTGTGCGAAAATAAAATCCTATTTAAAATATGAAATAGGTACCCACTGATGACGGAGTACAAGCTGACGTATGAAGTTGACTCAAGGAAAAAATACTTTTATACAGAAAAAAGAAATGGTTGGTCCTGGCCCAACGCCACTCATGTCATTTCCATTCATATATTTTCCTAATTTGAATCACATTTTTACAATTCTAATTAGTACCTTCAAAATCAGTGTAGTACCACCCGTTTTAGAACACCAGGCAACAGGTCGAAACAAATACAGAATGAAATGAATAAATGTGTGACCTCACACATTGTCCTACTTCTTATTTAGAAGAGACGGTCATTACACGTTAACCCCAAAAACAAACATTTGACGAAAACACTCGTTTTAGAGTTATAGCCAACCACATAAAAAACAGTATTTCTTCAAAAATGGTTCAAATGGCTCTCAGCACTATGGAACTCAACTGCTGTGGTTATCAGTCCCCTAGAACTTAGTGTGGTGTCACTGCCAGACACCACACTTGCTAGGTGGTAGCTTAAATCGGCCGCGGTCCATTAGTACATGTCGGACCCGCGTGTCGCCACTGTGTGATCGCAGACCGAGCGCCACCACACGGCAGGTCCCGAGAGACGTACGAGAACTCGCCCCAGTTGTACGACGACGTTGCTAGCGACTATACGGACGAAGCCATTTCTCTCATTTGCCGAGAGACAGTTAGAATAGCCTTCAGCTAAGTTAATGGCTACGACTTAGCAAGGCGCCATTTGCCTTAAATAGCTTGTATATAAAGAGTCACTTGTATCGCCACAATCTCCAGATGTCTCACCAAGAACGATGTATACAAGGATGTATTAAAAGTTAAGTATATTCCAAAGATACGTATTTTCATTATCACATTCATTAAGTCTCCTGTTTCAGACCTCACTCCATCCTTCGTGAGTTAGCGCGTGCATCTTGGCCACCTCTTTTCAATTAGTGTACGTAGTGTTGGCAAGTCTGCCGACACTACACTTAGAACTACGTAAACCTAACTAACCTAAGGACATCACACACATCCATGCCCGAGGCAGGATTCGAACCTGCGACCGTAGCAGTCGCACGGTTCCGGACTGCGCGCCTAGAACCGCGAGACCACCGCGGCCGGCTAGTATTTCTTCGATATCTTGTAGACGATATACTATAAAACCTTAGATATACGCATAACAGGGTGTAATGTATCTCAAAAATTACATGAATGATGGTAGAAACCAATTTAAAAAACGTCTGTTTTAAAACACAGCTTAAAGATAATATTAATGTTAAAAAATATACCAAAACCGCTACATACACAAATAACAAATGGTTCAAATGGCTCTGAGCACTATGGGACTTAACATCTGTGGTCATCAGTCCCCTAGAACTTAGAACTACTTAAACCTAACTAACCTAAGGACATGACACACATCCATGCACGAGGCAGGATTCGAACCTGCGACCGTAGCGGTCGCGCGGTTCCGGACTGAGCGCCTACAACCGCTCTGCCACCACGGCCGGCCACAAATAACAAAACAGCTACCTAAAATGACGCGTAGTTGACGAAATATGTCTCCGCGACAAAATAAGGAAATAAATAATGCAGTGTTTTGTAATATGAATGCAATAATCTGGAATGAGCGTAGTAGTATAAGCAGCAGGTTGGTTGAATTCGAGTACTTCAAGTCTACGCACCACGGGCGATATACCGCTGTAACAGCCTAGGAAGGTCTCCAGCGGTCTATAGCTGAGGAGAACGGAATATACCATGTGTACTCTGTAACAAACTTCAACGATGCGTCACGAGAAATAGCGGAGGAGGTATGTGGCTAGAGTCACTTGTGGTACCGATGGCGCGAATAGTTCCGCTGCTCGCTTGTTAAAGGTGCATAGTTCAGAACTCAACGATCGTTTATGGAACAATTAAGGTGGAATTCCACCTGAAGCTCTAGACACAAGGGGAGCCGGAAATCTCGAAGAGATGGTGCGTCTTTTTTACGAGTGCTTCTGCTACGATGTTACGAGGTGATCGGCGGTGTCAATGCTGCGTTAAAATTATGAGGTAATCAAGTGCAGTGACGGACAATTTAACACACAAAGCATCCTCTATCCTTCGCCAAATTCGACTACAAAAGGGAACCGCTCATGTCAGAGCGTGATGCACAAGAACATCTGATTTATTTTCCTATTAGCAGCCCTAAATCGCTTCATGCAAATGCCGGGATGGTTCCTTTGAAAGTGTACGGCCTACTTCCTTCACCATCCTTGCCTAATCCGATGGAACCGATGACCTCGCTGTCTGGTCCCCTCCTCCAAACTAACCAACCAATCTATTACCAGGGTGAATTTATGTCAAGTCTTTCCGCTCAGTCGTATTTATCGTGCTCAGCGATGGATATTATAGAATACGATTGGAACTTTGCAAATACTGGTCACGGGAGAATATGAAACTACTTTCAGTGACCAAGATCATAATGGGGTCTTTTTGCCGTAAGTTCTGAAGGACCTGGTCTGTGATGATACGTTGCTAGGCTCTGGCGACTTTTTACCGCCAATCTCACTTAGCAGTGGAGTCATTACGTGTGAAAGTGGGCTCCTTTTCACAAAGGGCTTCATTTTAGCGGAAACTGCCGTTTTGTCGATAGCTGATGTAGTGGACTGACAAGGCAGCCAGTCCACAGAGACGGGTAGCCGAAAGGGCACACGTACACACACGCCGACTGGCGCGAAGTCTGGAACAGAATTCGTAATGAATGTGATAAAGAAAAGAACGTAGCTACTAGAACACTTAACTTTTATATCGTCCTTTGGTATACAGCAATCTTGATGAGACAAGTGAGACTATCTTGAGATACATGCAATGGTACAAACGGCGCCTTGCTAGGTCGTAGCCATTAACTTAGCTGAAGGCTATTCTAACTGTCTCTCGGCAAATGAGAGAAAGGCTTCGTCAGTGTAGTCGCTAGCAATATCGTCGTACAACTGGGGCGAGTGCTAGTACGTCTCTCGAGACCTGCCTTGTGGTGGCGCTCGGTCTGCGATCCTGACAGTGGCGACACGCGGGTCCGACATGTACTAATGGACCGCGGCCGATTTAAAGCTACCACCTAGCAAGTGTGGTGTCTAGCGGTGACACCACAGCTGATAACTTATTAATGCCAATACTTGTGGAGTCGCAAAAATACTCCTGTACCCCAGAAACAATATCAAGTTATCGCCATCTCTCGATCGACTCAGAAATATACATAATTTAATATTCAGATTTAAGTTCTTAATGGTCGGAGATTTGATGGTTTACTGGAAACATGTTGCCTGGTCGGACGAGTCTCATTTCATATTGTATCGAGCAGATGGTTGTGTACGGGCATGGAGACAACAGACGTCTAGAATTGCTACATCGTGGTTCAAGGAAAACACTTCTGAGTTTAAACACTGCCGCTGGCCACCAAACTCTCCAGAATGAATATTATTGAACATATCTGGGACGCGTTGCAACGTGCTGTCCAGAAGAGATCTCCACCCCTTCTTACTCTTACGGATTTATGGACAGCCCTGAAGGATTCGTGGTGTCAATTCCCTCCAGCACTACTTCAGACATTAGTCGAGTCCATGCCATGATATTAGGCAGGTGTACCAGTTGCTTCGGCTCTTCACTGTATGTTAAATGGCACAATATCATTTTGTATTTCCACACTTTTTCCCAAAAGCTAATGATATTTCCATGCATTGCAACAATTACCCCGTATAGTACTAAGTAGGCTATTAGAGGATAGTGAGGCGAAAAGCCTGTGCTAGAGAGTCGCATAGTTTGCCCGTGCACCCGAATACGGCGATTAGTGGCGCTACCAATCGCTCTCTGCTATGTTGGCTCCACTTACTGCAGTGCCCTGTTGCGCTGCTAGTTGCCTTCTGCTAGTAGCGGTCTTAAGCCCGTTTTACACGAGCGACTTTCTGATCAAAATCCACTACTCGAAATGCGTGTACCTTCCGTGCCCTCGTGTAAATCAGTAACCAACCATGAAGCGACTGTGTGTATGACGTCAGTGATCTATAAATTGTGTTCACTGTGGAGTTCTAAATTTCCGTGTATGTTGCACACTGTGCATGCGCAGAGACAATTTACTATGGCGGCGTCTGCTAACATAGGAAGTTATAATATGTGGTGGTCGAGCTCACCCGTGTTATAGAAGTGGGTTTTATGTTTTCGTATCTTCATAATCTTTGTAACGCTGTTTGTTTGGTTTTCGTAGCCCATTGAACACTTACATAAGGTCCTGCTATTTTTTCCTACCTACTGTTGTTGTTCTACAAGAGAGACGGAATATGTCAAAGCAAAAATATAAGTTTTACAGAGAAAAAATCTACACTATACACAAATAAGAACATCAACACAGAAACGTGTTTTACTGAAAATTATTTTAGCAGTGAAAATGTCGGAATTATTGAACGAGAAAAATAATTTTCGTTATTATGCATCACTTCGCAAGAAAACAAGATACAAAGGATAAAGAAAAAGCGCGCTATTTACTGCGTTTTACATATTGCCTGATGTGTTTCTTTCAGTTCTCAAGAGTGAAGAGAATTTGCCAGACGACCTCTGTCAAGAACTTCCACTACGAATTCTGCTTCGGTCATTAACCAACTGTATTGTCATTGTTTGTTGCTACATTTGGTTACTATATTTCCATTTTCCGTGAAAGAATAGTCGCTCACAACCTCACTTTCACTGTTTAGATGCGAAACTGCACAACAGATAGCTCTCACAATATCGGCAATGCTAACACTGACATACAAACGAAAATGACCACTCAGTCAAGACTCAGTACGGGAATAAAACGCAAGGGGCGCTGCAGTAGACGCACTTGTCACGAGTAGCCAGTTGAGACAAGAAATTCGATCGTATATAGTTTTCGCGCGTCTGATACGGCCAATCAGGTAACACTATTTTGTTTACGTTGCTATGGCAGCGCTGCAGTTGTAGGCGACTACAGACGAGCCTTTTGCACTCCATGGTTGGAAGCTGGCAACAGCGCTGCCTGGTGTAGGGATCCTCTCTCCCATATGGATTACACGCAACACATCGAACTACTGAAATTAAAATAATAATAATAATAATAATAATAATAATAATAATAATAATATAAATAATTGCAATATCTGAGTTTTATCATTACGCGTGACTGAGATGTTCAAATGTGTGTTAAATCTTATGGGATTTACTGCTAAGGTCATCAGTCCCTAAGCTTACACACTACTTAACCTAAATTATCCTAAGGACTAACACACACACTCATGCCCGAGGGAGGACTCGAATCTCCCCCGGGACCAGCCGCACAGTCCATGACTGCAGCGCCCAAGACCGCTCGGCCGTGACTGGGAGTCGGCATGAAGTGTCTGCCACTGGAGTCAGTTTTTACATTTCCGTGGGTCGGAAGTCGGCGAAGATTTTCATATAAAAGCCGTGCTGGTTGTTTTTTAAGTAAGGAAAAGGTTACAGGTAGGCAATACACCAGCCATAAACCTGTAACGACGGCGTTTTGCACATGATTCACGGCGCCTTCGAAATTTAGGGGACTTGTCGCCTAATAAGACGTATTCTCGGCCCCTGCACCACACAGCCGGTCTAGCAGGTACCAGTAGTAGCAGCGTCGGAGGCGGCGCCCTTAAAGAGCGAACGCGCCGAGCCGCCGGGTAGAGACCGGGCCCATCAGTCAGCCACTGAGTCAGCTTCGCACTCAGCTGGTCGTTCCCACGTCCAGCAAGGCCGCCGCTTCCTTTGTTCCACACTTGCCGGTCACACAGCCGCGGCTTCCTTTGTCACATGCCGGACTCCAACGGAATGCTAAAAGAATCTAGTAATTCCCGTTCCCTCCTCTTCACTGCGAGTCCCGCGAGAGGTATTCGACCAAGGAAACTGTGAAGGCTACAGTTCATAGGCCCGTCCTATCGTCTTTTTATTAATGATCTATAGCACCATTGCCCGGAGTGTTGGAATCTTGCTAGGAGTCGGAAACGCTGCCGAGATTCCAGAAGATGAACTAGAGTGCTCCACTAGAGGACATCGGTATTCTTCAGGCGGAAGGAGAAAAGTCTGGAGTTCAATGGCCTGTCAGTGTCCATGTTTCCTTAGATGACGCAGTAGGGAGAAATATACTATGATCTTGTAGTATGAACACTTACCTTCAAAGTTTGAAAAACTGCACGTTATGGTGTATAGCATACGATTTTTGGGGCACATAACCCGAAAATAAAAGTCCAAAATTCAATGACCGACTTTCATTTTTGAAATAAAGATATTTAGTGTGGGTATGGAGAAGATTAAAAAAGATGAAACAATAATAAATATCACTATTTCTTAAGAACATTATATTCGCCGTTGAGTGCAGAAACTATTTCCCAATTACAGTTTTGGCCTTTGGGCCGTTATAATATGGTGTTGCGAAAGATTTTGCTTCGTCACATGCCAGACTTTAAAATCCTCCAACGCGAAAAAATTTTTTCGCGCCAGCGGCCTCAGTTCACATATGAATAGTGTGTTAGAACATTGGTTTATAGCCGGCTACCTTGATTATGGAAGCATCGACCTTACGACCACGAACAATACTATCACGTTCGAAGTCTTAGCTCCGACATAATGCACTCATAACTACAGAGAACACTGTTCTGACCACGATTGACGCTTTCAACGTATTGAGGACACTGAAGAGGTGCCGTTCATGGTCAAATACTAGTACAACAGCGCAACCTGCAGGCTTAGCTAGGATCAGCATTTATGTTCAAGCAAGCATTTCTGACGATGTATCAATGTTTTTGTCCAACTCCTGTACAGCAATCATTTTTCTCTCGATCAGTACTGGCAATGGAATCGCTACCATTTGTACGTGGTACCATACGCCAACCGCTGTGCTGTGGGTTGCAGAATATGCAGGAAGGAGTAGAGTGGAGCTGCAAAACGACTCCAGTGTGGCCACCTGTTCTAGGTTTCTTGGTTGAGGATCCATGTGCGTACATGTAGAGGCTCCTATTTCTGGTGGAATAATACTTGCAGGTGTTTTATTAAAGTTTGGTGGTTATGGTATTTTCCGTGTGATAAAGGTTATTTCTGGTATGGGTGTAAAGTTTAATTATTTTTTATTATCTTTAGGATTGTCTGGCGGTGTTGTGATTTATTTGTTTTCGCCAGGTTGATTTAAAGTCTTTGATTGCCTATTCTTCTGTCGCGCTTATTAGAATGGTTATTGGTAGTTTAATGACTATGAATTGATGAGGCCGATCAAGGCGGTCCCACATATTCTCGACTGGGCTTAAATCAGGGGAAAAAAATGGCTCTGAGCACTATGGGACTTAACTTCTGAGGTCATCAGTCCCCTAGAACTTAGAACTACTTAAACCTAACTAACCTAACGACATCACACACATCCATGCCCGAGGCAGGATTCGAACCTGCGACCGTAGCGGTCGCCCGGTTCCAAACTGTAGCGCTTAGAACCGCTCGGCCACTCCGGCCGGCATCAAGGCGGTCCCACATATTCTGGACTGGGCTTAAATCCGGGGAGATGAGTGGCCAGGGGACTACGGTAAAATCGTTCTGGTGTTCTTTGAACCATGCATGTACACTGTGGCTCATGTAGTATGTTGCACTGTCATGCCGAGGAAAAAAAAAAAAAAACTACATGTAGGGTTGGACATGGTCCGAGGGATGGGTGTATGCTAGTGATGATCCGTTATGCCGTCCGGAATAACGAGATCACCTAAGAAATGCCACGAAAACATTCCCCACACCATAAGGCTTTGTCTTCTGGCCTGGACCCATCCGACGATTGCTGCAGGGCCGTACACTCCAACTGGTATCTGCCCCATAGAGCATAAAACGTGGTACATCTGAAAAGGCCACCTGTCGCCCCTCAGTGGACGTCCAGTTGCCATTTTTTTTTGGTCATCAGTGTACTGACTGGGTTGATGCGGCCCGCCACGAATTCCTTTCCTGTGCTAACCTCTTCTTCTCAGAGTAGCCCAGTTGCCATACTGGGGTGCAAATTCCAGTTTTCACCGCCTTTGAACAGCAGTCAGGATGAGTGCATGCACCAGGCACCTGTTGCAGAGGTCCATATGCAGCAATGTTCGCTGAACGGTTTTTGAGGAGACACTGTTGATGGTCCCTTGGTTCATCTGGACGGTGAGTTGCTCAACAGTTGCACATCGATTCACCTGTGCGCATCTCTGCACCGGTCGTTCATTCGTTCAAATGGTTCAAATGGCTCTGAGCACTATGCGACTTAACTTCTGAGGTCATCAGTCGCCTAGAACTTAGAACTAATTAAACCTAACTGACCTAAGGACATCACACACATCCCTGCCAGAGGCAGGATTCGAACCTGCGACCGTAGCGGGCGCTCGGTTCCAGACTGTAGCGCATAGAACCGCACAGCCCCTCCGGCCGGCCGTTCATTCGTCATCTACGACCCGTGATGCAGCGTAGTTGCTGAGGCGCCCGTTTCGGATGGCACCATTTTGCCATGCACGGTACACTTGAACTACGGTGCAACGTGAACAGAAACATGGTCGTTTCGGAAATGCTTCCACCCTTGGCCCGAAAGCCAGTGATCATGCCCTTGTGGAAGTCGGACAAATCGCTCCGTTTCCGCATTACAACGACTGCACTGTTTTCCTCGTCCTCCTCCACTGCTAGTGCTGCAGCCTGCCTTCTGCTAGCGGTTATTGCAAGTTGATGCCGAACACAGGCGGTGGTCCCATTAACGTGACTGGACCGTGTAATTCGACAAGTGCGCGTGGGAGAGGTGACGAATTGGTGATGGCGGAAGTGTCAGAGAGCAGCCACGCGGGGAGAGCTGGAGCGAGTTGGTGGACGGTCCCAGGGAGTGGCGGCGGCGGCGGCCGCGTGTCTGGCAAGGCCAGCGGCCGCGACCTCTCGCGTGGGCCCCGCCTCCGCTCCAGACAGGCCAGCGCGACCGCGCCTCGCCTCGCCTCTCCGCTGCTCACCTGACATTTCGGAGCCGGCAGCCGGCGCTGCAGACGCTGCTGCAGCAGCTGTGCGAGCAAAACACCCAGCGCTGCCCGCCGGCTGACCCGTCTCGTCCAGGTTGACTACGTAGTTGTACACTCCTCAATGCTTGCAATTGTACACGATCCATTCAACATTAATGTACTCACTGCCTATGTTCGAGTCTACATCTACATCTACATGCATACTCCGCCATCCACCATACGATGCGTGGCGGAGGGTACCTCGTACCACAACTAGCATCTTCTCTTCCTGTTCCACTCCCAAACAGAACGAGGGAAAAATGACTGCCTATATGCCTCTGTACGAGCCCTAATCTCTCTTATCTTTGTGGTCTTTCCGCGAAATGTAAGTTGGCAATGACCTTAGCAGTTAAGTCCCATAAGATTTCACACACACAAACAAATCTAGCAGCCCGCCGCTGAATTGCTTGTATGTCCTCCCTCAATCCGACCTGATAGGGATCCCAAACGCTCGAGCAGTACTCAAAAGCCGGCCGCGGTGGTCTAGCGGTTCTAGGCGCTTCAGTCTGGAACCGCGCGACCGCTACGGTCGCAGGTTCGAATCCTGCCTCGGGCATGGATGTGTTTGATGTCCTTAGGTTAGTTAGGTTTAAGTAGCTCTAAGTTCTAGGAGACTGATGACCTCAGATGTTAAGTCTCATAGTGCTCAGAGCCATTTGAACCATTTGTCCAACATTTTACCTTATCTGAGCCACACTCGAAGAAGACGAGTGTTTGGGGCCGCATACAACATATTTAACACTAACAACAACAGTAAAAACAGACAGACAGAGACAGAAAGAGAGACAGAGAGAGAGACAGAAAATGGTTCAAATGACTCTGAGCACTATGGTTCAAATGACTCTGAGCACTATGGGACTTAACATCGGAGGTCATCACTCCCCTAGAACTTACAACTACAACCTAACTAACCTAAGGACATCACACACATCCATGATCGAGGCAGGATTCGAACCTGCGACCGTAGCGGTCGCGCGGTTCCAGACTGAAGCGCCTAGAACCGCTCGGCCACATCGGCCGTCAGAGAGAGAGAGAGAGAGAGAGAGAGAGAGAGAGATAGAGAGAGACAGAGTCTCTCGAAGGCGTATATTATAATTTATTATTAAATAATTAAATCAAGACCTTACGCTGCCAAGGGGCGTTGATATACATCAAGGGGGCCAGTTGAAAATGTGTCCCTAGACCGGGACTCGAACCCGGGATCTCCTGCTTACGTGGCAGACGCTCTATCCATCTCAGCCACCGAGGCAACAGAGGATAGTGCGACTGCAGGGACTTATCTCTTGCACGTTGCCTGTGAGACCCACATCCCCAAGTTAATGTCCACACACTACATTCGTAGTGACCCTGCCGATTACACTCATTATTCGCGGCAGACAATCTTACCGAGTCCTGTAAGAGTTCAATACGTGTGCATCTGCACAGAAGAAGAAGGTCAATGGCCGGTTAGTCTTAACTATATGAAGATTGTATCTGTTCTTTCGGAAGATTGTCTGCCGCGAGCAACGAGTGTAATGGGCAGGGGCACTACGAATGTAGTGTGTGGACATTAAGTTGGGAATGTGGGTCTCACGGGGAGCCTGCAAGGGATAAGTCCCTGCAGTCGCACTATCCTCTGTGCCCTCGGTGGCTCAGATGGATAGAGAGTCTGTCATGTAAGCAGGAGATCCCGGGTTCGAGCCCCAGTCGAGGTACACGTTTTCAACCGTCCTCGTTATGTATATCAACGCCTGGCGGCAGCGTAGGGTCTTGATTTAATTATCATTTCATTCTAGAGCGCTGCATGGTCTCCGATGGAATCTGTTCTTTCGGACATGTCTCATTGAACAGATACCATCTTCATACATTATGAGTCTTTATTCTAAAAAAGCAAGACGAAATTAGATATTTTATTTCTCACATAACAGCAGCATAACAGACCAATGTTCCTGTCGGACTGACCAGTTATTAGAACGAGTGTAGCAAGGGTGACAGTGTTAAGAACAGGATGAACCAGTGGTATAATGCCATCATGTGGCGAAATATTCTGTTTATCATAATCATAACTTTCCATAAAAGGAATTTCACGTGTGTGTGTGTGTGTGTGTGTGTGTGTGTGTGTGTGTGTGGTGGGTGGGTGTCACAGAAGCTTACACGTTGGACCGCATTCATACTTGCTTTGGGCTTAAGGGCCGCAGTTGGGCACCTCTGACCTTGCTGAATCAAGGGATACCAACAGTGTCTCCTGGACTACCGATCAGCGAACGTTGCTGCGTATGGGCCTCCGCAGCACGCACCTGGTTCATGCACCCACACTGACTGCTGTTAACCTAGCGCAGCTAGCCGAGACGCTGGAGCCGTCACAGCTACACATTCATGTCGGCAGGTCCCAGAACCTCACTGACACTCTTCCTGCACGTTTCGCAGCGGTCGGCGCTGCAAAAGGTGGCAATTCAGATTTCTGACAGGTGGTCACATTAGTGTGACTGGTCAGTGTATGTCTGTATGTATGTATGTATGTGTGTGTGTACGTATATACATCCATCGATTGAACCCAACTTGTTACACATATCAGTTACTATCTGTATAGAAGCCCTGTGGAGGTAAGAACCACGTACCTCCCTGAAAATGAAAGGTAGGTGACATAGAATCACAGCTTACGGACGTCTAGAGCAATTTGAATCAAACTTTGTACGTAGATAAATCATTATGTCTATTCACTGCATAATAACTGCGTAAGAATAATATGTCCCTATCATCCCTTGAGACAGGAGCGGGGGCGGGGCCGAGAAGGCCAGTTCTTACAACCAATTTTCAGATAGCTTGGTGAGAAGCCGTGAAATATGAAACGCCGTAAATACATCTCCTGTAAGGCCTTTCCAAGTCTATTCAGTGACCAAAACCGTGTCAGTGACATGTAATATATAATTCGCAACACAATTAATGGATCACTTTTCGGAACCCCGTAACTGTCTCTCATTGCGATGTATAAGTTTGAACTTTGGCTCAAAGTTGTCTACAACTTTCCCCTGTAATGATGTAAAAGTGTTGCGCACTACGACTTCACCCCCGGGCTCGACAACGCTTGAAACAGCAAGATGTCGACACATGGAGAAAAGCCCACAGCTCAGAAGTTGATGTGATATGTAAGGCCACGTTGCCACTTAATTTCACCACGCCACAAGGGGAAGGTCGTCACGTCTCCTCTTACCCAAATTTCATCCCTTCTTTTGACGTCTCTGCGATGGAGTTCAGAACCGAAACACCCAGCGTTGAAAAAAAAAAATGTGTGTGAAATCTTATGGGACTTAACTGCTAAGGTCATCAGTCCCTAAGCTTACACACTACTTAACCTAAATTATCCTAAGGACAAACACACACCCATGCGCGAGGGAGGACTCGAACCTCCGCCGGGACCAGCCTCACAGTCCATGACGGCAGCGCCTGAGACCACTCGGCTAATCCCGCGCGGCCCCAGCGTTGAAATCACGCGCTTTTCATATTATGGGTGGCCGAGAGAAACCTTTTAGACACTCCGCCACCAGAATCGACACAAAAAGGCTTCAAAAATGGTTCAAATGGCTCTGAGCACTATGGGACTCAACATCTTAGGTCATAAGTCCCCTAGAACTTAGAACTACTTAAACCTAACTAACCTAAGGACATCACACACACCCATGCCCGAGGCAGGATTCGAACCTGCGACCGTAGCAGTCCCGCGGTTCCGGACTGCAGCGCCAGAACCGCTAGACCACCGCGGCCGGCGCAAAAAGGCCTCAGGGTGTGGCATAGAGGGCGCCAGTTAAACCGCCCCTTCCTTTGGGCCTTTGATGCACACAGATTTTGCAGTCAAAAACAACAGTTCGCAGTGCGACGAGCAATAGGACGGCATTCTTCACAACGTTCGACACTGCTGCCACCTCCTAAGCGTTTCAACTATTGTCTAAGGACATCGCGTGGCTGCAGGCCCATTGAACGTGATCTGACGCCTTTGGAATGTCGTGTGACAGCAATTTTTGCCCCGGTATATACGGTGGAACCATTAGGGACCGTCCAAAAGCATTAGACGAAATTTGAAAGCACTGTTTGAAGCCTCGCCGAGTCCGAGGATGACATCGCACGGCACCAGACTTTTGTTCCATTACAGACGAAGGTTGTAGACTCCTTTGAGCCAAATTTTAAACTGATGCTTTACAATGGGAGATAATTACAGGATTTCAAAAAAGTGATCCTTTAATTTTGTTGCGCAGTGTAAATACTGATGTTTGCTTGGTGAAATTAATGTTAAGGCAACTATGCTTCATGCACCAGAAACCAAAATGCTACAACGAATTTTGGACCAGTGCTAGGAAATGGAGCATACAGACTGAAACTAGGAGCAGATTTATATAAAGCTTGTACAACAGCTGATTGTGTACACAGATACGTCTTTCATATAATTAAAGAACGACAGATGTGAATGGAGTTCGCAGACTCAGTCATACGAAAAGAGAAACCATGTGCTGTGTTTCTGGGACGTCACGTACTCAATAGACAGAACCGGGCACCCCACGCGTACGTGATCTACATCATAACTCGTCCATTTCGTATTCAAATGAACGGACGTGGGCTGAGCGAGGGCTGCGCCAAGCTCACGCCGCATGCGGTGGTCTCCGGTCGTAGCACCCTGCGGGCTTTGGTTCACCACTTCCCGATCGTCGTCCCACATCCAGCTCAATGTGAGAAATAGCCTGCACGTAGAGCTAAAATATTTGGCAAAGACCAGCTGCAGTGTAACGCTTAATACAGCCGTGTAGGAAGCCGGGCGCAGGTCCAAATGATAACAAATTATCTAATTTCATGTCGCTATAATCACACCAAACTAACCTAAACTCCGTCCGAAGAGGCCCTAAAGGCACAAAGGTACCGACCGACCGCCGTGTCATCCTCACCCACAGGCGGCACTGGATGCGGATATGGAGGGCCATGTAGTCAGCACACCGCACTCCCGGCCGTTGTCAGTGCTCGTGCCCGGCGCCGCTACTTCCCAATCAAGTAGCTGCTCAATTGGTCTCACAAGAGCCGAGTGCAGCCCGTTTGCCAACAGCGTTCGGCATACCGGTCACCCATCAAAGTCCTAGCCAAGCCCGACAGCGCTTAACTTTGGCGATCTGGCATGAATCGGTGTTACCAATGCGGCAAGGCCGTTCCGCCGTATTTTCACCAAGGCCGGAAAAAAATGTACACGATCTCATCATTATCTCAAAGAGCAGCGTTTAATGCTTGCTATACGGGCCTTTGCTTCCGTCGTGAGCCCCATGTGTGGAGGAGGGGGGAGAAGGTGATTAGTGTTTAACCTCCCCTCGATAACGAGGTCATTAGAGACGGACCACAAGCTCGGATTCGGGAAGGATGCGGAAGGAAATCGGCCGTGCCCTTTGAAAGGAACCATCCCGGCATTTGCCTGAAGCGATGGAGGGAAATCGCGGAAAACCTCAATTAGGATGGCCGGACGCAGATTTAAACCGTCGTCCTCCCGAATGCGAGTCCAGTGTGCTAACCACTACGCCGTTACGCTCGGTAACACAGAGGTGCCGACGTGAAGTCCTCTCAAGCAGGATCTGGTGCCATCTTGAGTGCATCTACATCTACATGATTACTCAGCAATTCACATTTAAGTGCTTGGCAGAGGGTTCATCGAACCACAATCATACTATCTCTCTACCATTCCACTCCCGAACAGCGCGCGGTAAAAACGAACACCTAAACCTTTCTGTTCGAGCTCTGATTTCTCTTATTTTATTTTGATGATCATTCCTACCTATGTAGGATGGGCTCAACAAAATATTTTCGCATTCGGAAGAGAAAGTTGGTGACTGAAATTTCGTAAATAGATCTTGCCGCGACGAAAAAGTCTTTGCTTTAATGACTTCCATCCCAACTCGCGTATCATATCTGCCACACTCTCTCCCCTATTAAGTGATAAGACAAAACGAGTTGCCCTTTTTTGCACTCTTTCGATGTCCTCTGTCAATCCCACCTGGTAAGGATCCCACACCATGCAGCAATATTCTAACAGAGGACGAACGAGTGTAGTGTAAGCTGTCTCTTTAGTGGACTTGTTGCATCTTCTAAGAGTCCTGCCAATGAAACGCAACCTTTGGCTCGCCTTCCCCACAATATTATCTATGTGGTCTTTCCAACTGAAGTTGTTCGTAATTTTAACACCCAGGTACTTAGTTGAATTGACAGCCTTGAGAATTGTACTATTTATCGAGTAATCGAATTCCAACGGATTTCTTTTGGAACTCATGTGGATCACCTCACACTTTTCGTTATTTAGCGTCAACTGCCACCTGCCACACCATACATCAATCTTTTCTAAATAGCTTTGCAACTGATACTGGTCTTCGGATGACCTTACTAGACGGTAAATTACAGCATAATCTGCGAACAACCTAAGAGAACTGCTCAGATTGTCACCCAGGTCATTTATATAGATCAGGAACAGCAGAGGTCCCAGGACGCTTCCCTGGGGAACACGTGATATCACTTCAGTTTTACTCGATGATTTGCCGTCTATTACTACGAACTGCGACCTTCCTGACAGGAAATCACGAATCCAGTCGCACAGTTGAGACGATACCCCATAGGCCCGCAGCTTGATTAGAAGTCGCTTGTGAGGAACGGTGTCAAAAGCTTTCCAGAAATCTAGAAATACGGAATCAACTTGAGATCCCCTGTCGATAGCGGCCATTACTTCGTACGAATAAAGAGCTAGCTGCGTTGCACAAGAACGATGTTTTCTGAAACCATCATTACACCGTTCCCTTCGAGGTGACTCATAATGTTTGAATACAGTATATGCTCCAAAACCCTACTGCAAACCGACGTCAATGATATAGGTCTGTAGTTCGATGGATTACTCCTACTACCCTTCTTAAACACTTGTGCGACCTGTGCAATTTTCCAATCTGTAGGTACAAATCTATTGGTGAGCGAGCGGTTGTATATGATTGCTTTGTAGGGAGCTATTGTATCAGCGTAATCTGAAAGGAACTTAATTGGTATACAACCTGGACCTGAAGACTTGCCCGTATCAAGCGATTTGAGTTGCTTCGCAACCCCTAAGGTATCTACTTCTAAGAAAATCATGCTAGCAGCTGTTCGTGTTTCAAATTCTGGAATATTCCATTCGTCTTCCTGGTGAGGGAATTTCGGAAAACTGCGTTCAATAACTCCGCTTTAGCGGCACAGTCGTCGGTAATAGTACCATCGGCACTGCGCAGCGGAGGTATTGACTGCGTCTTGCCGCGTCTAGGGCTGACCTGGCGAGGAGGCACCTCGGGCCACATATGTACCGATGTTATTATTAACTGGGAACCTACATAAATGAATATGTTATTAGCCCCCAATAGGCTGTCCATACTAATGGTGCGATAAGTTGGCAATGCACCCGAAGAACTCATCGTTACATCTCGGCACCATTCGGAACATTTCGTATTCACTGCTCTCTGTTTCAGATTGCTGCCACCCTCAGCGATCCCAAAATTTATGACACTGTAATTGCCTGAGGAAGTTTCGTTGTATAGTCCGTGTGGCGGATGATACATTGACTAATAACACTAACTGTACGTATATTTGAATTATGCAGTATGAGACACGATCACAAATGTTTACTAAATGTTTTAATGTAATTTTTCTTATATTCATTGTGCTGTATCATAATAGTGTTAATTTAATTTCACCGAGCGTGGTGGTGACGAGGTTAGAACACTGTACTCGCATTCGGGAGGTCGACGGTTCAAATCCGCGACCGGTCATTCAGATTTAGATTTTTCATTTCCCTAAATCGCTCCAGGCAAGTGCCGCAATGGTTCTTTGCAAAGGCACGCCGGATTTCCATCCTAGTTTGTGCTCCGTCTCTGATGACACCGATGTCAACGGGACGTTAAGCTCTTGTCTTCCTTCCATCCTTTCTTAATTTAATTTCACATTCCTTACTAGAAATATTTAGAGAAGACCGTCCCTGTAGTGCGCTTGCACTAATCCATGTTATTTCCGCAGCAAAACCTGTACCATGGCAGCTGTTCGGCACACGTCGCGAACTCCCGTGAGTTGTCAGTTTTGGAAGACGAACAATAAAACATTTTCCCCCTCACAAAACATTTTTCCTGTGGTACTGAGTGAGGGAGAAGTGAGTACATACGCGGCGTAATCTCTGTTGGACATGAATAGCGAAGCGATCGATTGTGACCTTTTTGAATATTCCATCCCACCCTTTGCTTGAATTGCTCGTGAAACCTTAATTTGGACGACTGGGAGTCGACTGGAATCCTACTCCATCCTGGTAAGGGACCCAAGTCGAAACTATTGCATCAAGTCGCTCAGTTCTAACGTCCGATTTTGTGATAGCTAGGGGCTTCCCATATAGAAATTGTGCATCCTCACTTTGCTGGATAAATTAAATGCCATATTACTTCTCATAATGACGTGTGCCGAAAGAACCCCACCCTGTGAGGAACGCCCATAAAATTCTCATAAAACACCTTCATTGATTCATCGAGTACAGTTTGCCAACACGTTTCAGACTGTGCGGGATCCATCGTAGTCAGTTTCGTACAATTCTCCCCACAAGAGATCTTTCACGCGTCTAGCAATATGGGGTGGAGCGCCATCCTGCATGAACGTCATACATTCCAGCAGGTGTTTATCAGCCAGGCTGGGGATGATGCGATTCTGTAACATATCGGCATACCTCTCACCCATCACGGTAGCAGTTTTGCTGTCCAGCGCCATCTGTCTGACATTTTTGAACTTTTTTTTTTGGTTCTAATAAAACCCCATGTCATTCCAAGCATGTGTGTCAATTTTTACCTCTCTATCTACATTATTCCGTGGTTTATTAAGTTTTCAAATTTATGCTAAATTTTTGATCACCCTGTGTATACCTGGCTAGTCAAAATGGATTGAAAGCACAACCTGTTGTCAGGTGCAGCAGGCTAGACGGATCCCTTGGAGCTTCTCAGGCTTGCGGAAATCCAAGTTGGCCTGCTTTACCCACGGTGGTTCAACACGTGTACCGTTGTGTCTCAGTCGCGACGAGTTCAGCTGCTTAAATAGTTGCGGCGAAAGACAGTGGCAGACAGGCCGGAAGGAGAATTATTAACATCTGTACCTCACTTTGTAGCTGAGCCTACAGGGTGTACAGCAAGCAGTCAGCCGCGGACGGCGACCGCGCTATGAATGCGCTGGCCGTGACTAATGGCTCGCGTAACGCGGTAGGCGTACCTACAGAACAGGCGGTTCTCACCGGCCATTTGTTATCGCGACGTCGAAGCGCAGTCGCCTGACTGTTACCCGTGACACGCATAAGATGAATATCACACAACGTTGTGTCGTGATTCCTCCGGTACTGTCAACGGTAGCTGCAGGGCAGGGTTTCCAGACAGCGATTTCTTGTCTCGCATTTGTGACTAGTACGAATGGGAGATTTGCCGCTGCATGTTAGGTTGTCAGAGTGCGCAAGAATAAATCAAGTTTTTCCAGAAACAAGACGGAGCAGCAGAACTGGTACTTCTAACCAGGAACGCGGGTGTTAGGTTGTTTACGAATGCTTTAACCGCCTAGTTTGCAAAAGGGTCATAGAGAGTACGTATGTTCTAGGATGTTGTAACGCGACAGCCTCCTCTAGCGTTATTTTCCCTCAACAGAAGTTGTTGGTACCAGAATTATTTTTCGAATTTTAGGCAGGTCAATATTATCTTAGCTGCTCTTCCGAAAACTTTCATGTAATTTTATACACAGTATGTTATATTTCAAGCTAAATTTTATGAAAAGCAATTACTTTATTTTGGATGTTATAATCGATAAATACTAGTTCTGAATGTACAGTTAAAATTTTGTTTAGAAACATCTGAAATTGTGAATTACTTGGAACACTTAAAATTTCTGTTATTAATTACGTAATCTAGTACTATTTATTATGTTTATTTCTGTATTCATTTATGAAATAATAATCGAAATTAATAGAAATTCATTTGTCATGAAAAATTATGAAGCCTTTGGAATAGGGTTACTACCGCAGAGTGAATGAGCAGTAAGCATGCCTCTGATGTGATCGGACGTATGTTTGTATTTTGAGTGAACAACGTAATTTCGAGAGTGAGATTTTCACTCTGCAACGAAGTGTGCGATGATACGAAACTTCCTGGCAGATTAAAACTGTGTGCCGGACCGAGACTCGAACTCGGGACCTTTGCCTTTCGCGGGCAAGTGCCCTACCACCTAAGTCACCCAAGCACGACTAACGCCCCGTCCTCACAGCTTTACTTCTGCCAGTACCTCGTCTCCTACCTTTCAAACTTTACAGGAGCTCTCCTGCGAACCTTGCAGATCTTCTGTAAAATTTGGAAGATAGGAGTTGAGGTACTTGCAGAAGTAAAGCTGTGAGGACGGGGCGTGAGTCGTGCTTGGGTAGCTCAGATGGTAGGGCACTTGCCCGCGAAAGGCAAAGGTCCCGAGTTCGAGTCTCGATCCGGCACACAGTTTTAATCTGCCAGGAAGTTTCAATGTAATTTCGGCTTTGTTAATGTGAAAATGTGAAAGTCTGTATGATATAATAAAATGTGACAAAATATATTAACGTAACAACAAAAATTCTGCAGCAACAATCTCCATATGTATTTAGAGCAATTCAACCACGAGGACCTAAAATGTGAGAATTTCAGCTTCAAGAATCAGATCCTTAGAACTGGAGCCTACTCTACATGGAAAGCGAAGTAAACAAGAAAGTTTATTGTAATCTTCACTCCTCTCAAATTTTTCATAAGACTTTGCTTATTGTGGACAGTAGCTGGAATTAGGAAGGAGAGGGGAGATTACAGTGGCCGCCTGCTAGAAGTTTTCATTTCTGTGGACTGCTGAACGAGACGGCCTCGTCAGGTGCAGCAGGCGGTGATCTTACGTGTGCTCGCTGACTGATAGGGGGTCCAGTCACGGAACTCATGTAGGGCAAAGACGGCTAAACCTGTCATGGAGGCGCTGTGCGTGAAAATGAATTTGTCAGCTCAGTTTGGACCGGTAGTGCAAAGCACCCTTCAATAGCGCCGGTATAAACTGGCAAGATTTGTGCTGGAAAACAGAACGAAATGGCACAGGGCTTAAGGCACTGCAATCTTATTCGCGAGGAAAGAGGTTCAACCATCGACCCACCATACAGTCTTGGCCTTTCCGTAGTCTCTTTCACTTACATGACGCGAATGTTATAGTCGGTATGGTGAAAGAAGAATCCTGACAGTTAAAGTTGGCTAGGAGCGATTGCTTCGCGCTTATACCACCACCCAGGAGAATAATGTTATTACGTGGCTCCACAGCAACGTTATTAATTATGTGATGTATAAAAATGGTTTAGACTCAACCGATGATTTCATATTTTGTGTCGAAATTTATTTCTATGAAGAATATACTGGGCGATTGACGGAGGACATCGAGAAAATGCAACAGTGGCAGGTTAACAAGACTTAAGTAAGTTGGAACGTTACAGTCGGCACACGAGCGATGGGACACAGCATCTTCGAAGTAGCGATGAAGTGGGAATTTACGCATACGACCATTTTACGAATGTACCGTGAATATCAGGAATTTGGTAAAACATCAAATCTCCTACGTCGCTGCGGCCGGAAACAAATCCTACGAGAACAGAACCAACGACGAGTGAAGATAATCGTTCAACGCGACAGAAGTACAATCCTTCCGACAATTACTGCAGGTTTTAGTGCTGGGCCATCAACAAGTGTCAGCGTACGAACCATTCAATGAAACGAAATCGACGTCGCATTTCGAAGCCGACGGCCCACACGTGTACCCTTGATGACTGCACTACACAAAGCTTTACGCCTCGCCTGGGGTCCACCAGCACCGTCATTGGACTGTTGATGACTGTAAACATGTTTCCTGGTCGGACGAGCCTCGTTTTAAATTGTATTGAGTGGATGGACGTGTACGGGTATGGAGACAACCTCATGAATCCATGGACCCTGCATGTCAGCAGGGGACTATTCAAGTTGGTTGAGGCTCTGTAATCATGTTGGGCGTGTGCAATTGGAGTTATGTGGGACTCCTGATACGTCTAGATACGACTCTGACAGGTGACACGTACGTCAGTATACTGCCTAATCACCTGCATCCATTCATGTCCATTGTGCATTGTGACGGACTTGAGGAATTCTAGCAGGATAACGCGACGCCCCACAGGTCCAGAATTGCTACAGAGTGGCTACGGGAACACTCTTCTGAGTTTAAACAGTTCCGCCGGCCACCAAACTGCCCAGACATGAACATTGTTGAGCATATCTGGGATTCCTCGCAACGTGCTCTTCAGAAGAGACTCCACCCTCCTCGTACTCTTAGGGATTTATGGACAGCCCTGCAGGGTTCATGGTGTCAGTTTCCTCCAGCACAACTTCAGACATTAGTCGAGTCCATGCTACGTCATGTTGCGGAACTTCAGCTTGGTCGCGAGGACCCTACATGACATTAGTTTCTACTGCTCTTCGGTGTGTAAAAAACTTTGGAATGAACATTGTCTTAGAACTGATTGAAGAATATTTGAATGGTCAGTTGAAAAAGTATTTGTAGGAGAAAATAAGTAGTCAGAGCAGAAGAATCTGGTGTGGAATGTGCTTCTCTATGATTTATCGTATTTAAATATTTTTTTGTTTGATTGTACGATGAATAGTTTTTTTATATAAAACTGAAATCGTCATTTGAAAACTATTTTGCAAACAAAATGAAATGTTAATGTAATGTTTGTCAAAAACATCATGTAACGCGATTTCTGTACGTCTCTATGAAAATGCCTCACTAGCTTCGGTATCGCGACCACCTTTTTGCACTACACAACTGAATGCTGGCGACAGCACTGTCTTTCTTCAGTGTACGAAGTATATGATGTATATATACTTAAAGAAGAGCATTGTCGACTTCCTTCCTATTCAGTCCGGAACTATACTCTCTCTGTAATGACTTCACAGTTCCTGGATGTTAAACCTGGGGAAAAATGGATTTCGCATATCTATCCAGCCCTGTTTATTTGCTTTTCTGGGGTTCCCGCACAAAATGTTGTGGAAATGAAAAACGTTAAATTGTCGATTTGAAGCTACCGATTTCGAAAGTGAGGCTATTAACATATATATCAGTTTTCCAATTGTAGCCATTACCTGTAATTTTCACAAAATATCGAGTCCAATTGCAAGCAGCCAGCAATACTGCACAACCATATCTTTACTCTCATAGTGTAGTACCATTGATCGGTTATATCCAGCATGTCTTCGTCATGTGACCATTGGCGTCTCGACCAGACAAGTTCTTAAGAATTGCTATAGTAATGTGGTCGTGTTTCGATGCTTTTCTATGTGTTTTATGAGGAGTCGATTATGATATACTTGTAGGAAGCAATCTATTATGAACATGTACGTAGACCAGTGTCCTGTAAATGGGTTACTTCCTATTACACTGAGTGTTACGGGTATAAGTGCAGATATTTTTATGTATGGTACCTTAATTTGTACACACATCACTGTGTTGGTTGCTTTTTCTCTGCGTCGAACAGTCTTTCAACAAACACATCGCAAACTTTACGACCTGATGTTTTCTGCATGGTCATCAGTCCCCTAGAACTTAGAACTACTTAAACCTAACTAACCTAAGGACATCACACACATCCATGCCCGAGACAGGATTCGAACCTGCGATCGTAGCGGTCGCGCGGTTCCAGACTGTAGCGCCTAGAATGTTGCAGACACTGTTCGTCTCTGAAAACATCACAGTCACTGCATGCAGAGTCAAAAACCGGTAGATTCAGGCTTTTTGATTTTGTGGAGTACATTTCTAGCTATTCTAACATATTTAGGATCTTATCAATGGCTTCACTGTGTAGAACTATCATACTGTTTTCTGTCCTGTTGACAATATCAGACACTAAAGAAAATATACGTAAAACCAGAACGTGAATCTGTGTTACATTCACAGACTGATTACAGTAGCCGTAGTTATTTTAGTAATTTTAAGGACTTATTTTAAACTTATATCTTCTATATGTCAATTTCGTTAACACTCAAATCTCTGAGATAATGCGATAAACTTCATCTTTGATTGCATCATGTTAAAATAGACTGAGGTAACAAAGTCATGGGATACCGATACGCACAAATACAAATAGCGATAGTAGCTCATACTCAGGATGTAAAAGGGCAGTGCATTAGCGGAGCTGTCATTTGTACTCAGGTGGTTCACGTGAAAAGGTTTCCGACGTGATTATGGCTGCACGACGGGAATTAACAGACTTTGAACGCAACATGGTAGTTGGAGCTAGACGCATGGAACATTCCATTTCGGAGATCGTCAGGGAATTTAATATTCCGAGATCCGCAAAGTTAATTATCGAGAGCAGCGGAGTTTGCGTAGAGTTGTTACGTAGAGATGTTAGTGCTAACAGGCGACCAACACTGTGTGGAATATCCGCAAAATCAATGTGGGACGAACGACGGACGTATCCGTTAGGACAGTGCGGCGAAATGTGGCGTTAACGTGCTTTGGCAGCAGACGACCGACGCGAGTGCCTTTGCTAACAGCACGACATCGCCTGCAGCGCCTCTCCTGGGCTCACGACCATATAGGTTAGAACCCAGACTACTAGAAAACCGTGGCCTTGTCAGATGAGTCCCCATTTCAGTTGGTAGGAGCTGATGGAAGGGATCGAGTGTAGGACAGACCCCACGAAGCGCTGGACGCAAGTTGTTAATGAGGCACTGTGCCAGCTGGTGATGGCTCTATAACGGAGTGGGCTGCGTTTACATGGAATGGGCTGGGTCCTCTCGTCCAACTGAACACATCATTGGCTAGAAATGGTTAAGTTCGACTGCTTGGAGCCATTCATGGAGATCATGGTCTCAAAAAAAGATGGAATTTTTATGGATGACAATGTGTCATGTCACCGGGCCATAGTTGTTCGCGGCTGGTTTGAAGAACATTCTGGACGATTCGGGCGAATAGTTTTGCCACTCAGATCGCACGACATGAATCCCAACGAACATTTATGGAACATAAACGAGATGTCCGTTCGTGCACAAACTCCTGCACCGGCAACACTTTCGCATTTACGGACGGCTATAGAGTCAACAAGGCTCGCTATTTCTGCAGGGGAAATGCTGAGTCCATACCACATCCAACTGCTGCACTGCGCCGGGCAAAAGGAGGTCCGACACGATATTACCACTTTCAGACGCTCTGGCTGCAGTTGTGTACATTAACTTTTACTGTGTCTTAGTTGCAACGGAAGTATTTTTCCCAATGGAAACATGAGGTACACATTTGTGAATGCTCATCCTTTGTATCATGCCCAAATACTGCCAACTGTTGGGTGTCATCATGAAAATATCAGCAAGTCAATGTAGCAGTGGGCAGCAGCTCGTGACCACCCCTAATACGTGGATGTGGTACATCCCACTGTATAATTGAATATTGTTGTTGTTATTATGCATGGTAATTATTCAATGATCATTTTACTATATATTACAATAGAGAATATTTCGTAATTAGTTATTTTAGTCCATAAAATGAAGCCAAGTCTACAAAGTATCTTTTGAAAACCGAAACATATTTTTGAATAAATCTTGGATGAAAATCATGAAAACATCACGTCAGAGCATTACCACAGAGATAAAAATGATCCTTCCTCCAGGAGAAATTTAGGTCTGAAAGGGTAGAATGGGGGATTTCTTAATCAATATTCGACGGCTCACCTGATGATGATGGGCAGGTGAACAGCCCAAATGTCATGGAGTGTAGTTGACGGCGAAAGGATGCAATCCCGAAGTTTCCTTGAACATTCTGTTGGTCACGAAAACGATTTTTTTAAAATTCGAAACTTGTATTATTATTATGCTGCACCACACACGCATATTTTTGTACTGAATTATCTGTTTCACCTGAGTACGGAAAATTTTTATAGATTTCTCACAAAATATTGCTTGAGATATAATATTACGAAGGAAGAGTTGCTAAGATAACCTTACGTCGCCCATGTTGGACTGTGGATTGGGAACTGCGATTATTTGTGAGATTAAAGATAAAGTAAAACACTTATCTATGTAAGTCGCTTTTATTTTCATCTATGACACGTTGAGCTTACACTGGCATTCAGGTGTATCATTGGATTACATTATAATTTTATGTGCTGGGTGTAACCAGTTACCTGTTTTAAACCTCATTTCGAAGGTGTTCCAGCAAAAAGAATGTGGATAAAAATATATGTTTTCATCGTTACGTGAGTGTTTCGTGTTGGCGTACTGTTTAATAATCAAGATATTCATAATCACCTCAGGTTTCTTTTACTGGAACATCTTAGAAATGACGTCCAAATCATACTGGCTACAACCACGTGAAGATGGGGTGTAAGCCTTCGAAACGCATCGTGGAAGAAAATAAAAGTGACTGACACAGACAATAGTTTTAATTTATCTTTTATACTAAACAATGTAAGCTTTAATTTATCTTTTATGCTAAACAATGTTAGTGATGACTCGTTATGGGCAACTCAGTGATGAGACCTATATATCGTTTTCAGCTCGTATTCCTTGACTTACAGATCTTAGTCTGGCGCTCACCTGTTAATCGCTCTTTAAGCACTTGTTTTTGTAGCACTGTAGTTAAGTTGCTCGCAGTGCTACTTGCTGTGTAACTGCCCACACAAGAATGTTCACGTTCATAGTTTTTTTTTTTTTTAACAGCACTGCAAAATATGCTAAAGGCACAGATACTCAACTGAAAAGTTAAAACTTATCTATGTGAAATCTCAGATAATTTGTCAAGATATCTGATCTATGGTCAACTTTTGTTAATTTTAGGTCACTTTTCGACCGTTTTGCTTTCATATTTCGACCTAGTTACTTACTGTGTTATGGGTATTACATGGTGCACCATGCTGGCAGGGACGGACTAGTGTCCCTGCGCTGTAGGAAAGCAGCAGTAGGAAATTCAAAGTAATGGATCGACCAGCCTTTGTGGCTGTTCGACATCTTGCGAATTATTATGAATAATTAAACCAAGGCTCGGAAAATTCCACGTCCCCTACGAGACAACAGTCATCTGGCTAGGCAAGCCGACGATGATTTCTAAATGTATGGAAAAATTTGTTTCATACCATTTAATTAATTATTGATTTAATCGACTTTCGGAATATTATTCGAAGCGACCCAAGACACACATTAAACGATTTGCGTACAATCTGAATCTACCATCGGAAATGCAAATTATATTTTATTGAGGCACTATTTGCCAAGTAGGCTGGACAGGGCGAGAGTCGTTTGTGCTGCACGCCTTGTGGTAGGCTACAAAAAGTCTCTGCTCTACAATCTGTAAGCAAACAAAAAATCAGTTACGTATTACGGTATATTGATAATTTTTACTTTATGGACCGTCTGACAGCAACTGAATGAAACACACGAGTTTCGCCTTTATTTTCTGCAAGGCATCTTCAGTGGCCTGAAATATGTACATCTGTTTGCTATTTAATTGACATTTTGGTCACTGTACCTATAGGTTATAAACAGTTCTGTTGTAGAATAATGGAACATGTTTTATGTTCTCGTATTATGACATTCTTAGATAATACAAATCTCCTTCATCATAACCAACATGGATTCCGCAAACAGAGATCATGTGAAACTCAGCTCGCCCTATTTGTCCAAGAAATTCACAGTGCCGTAGACACTGGCGAGCAGATTGATGCCGTATTCCTGGACTTCAGGAAGGCATTTGATACGGTTCCGCACTTACGTTTAGTGAAAAAAATACGAGCTTACGGAATATCAGACCAGGTTTGTGATTGGATTCAGGATTTCCAAGAAGAAAGAACACAACATGTCATTCTTAACGGTTCAAAATCTGCAGATGTAGAGGTAATTTCGGGAGTACCGCAAGGAAGCGTGATAGGACCTTTATTGTTTACAATATACATAAATGACTTAGTTGACAACATCGGTAGCTCCGTGAGGCTATTTGCAGATGACACGGTTGTCTACAAGAAAGTAGCAACATCAGAAGACTCGTACGTACTCCAGGAAGACCTGCAGAGGATTAATGAATGGTGCGACAGCTGGCAGCTTTCCCTAAACGTAGATAAATGTAATATAATGCGCATACATAGGGGCAGAAATCCATTCCAGTACGATTATGCCATAGGTGGTAAATCATTGGAAGCGGTAACGACCGTAAAATACTTAGGAGTTACTATCCGGAGCGATCTGAAGTGGAATGATCACATAAAACAAATAGTGGGAAAAGCAGGCGCCAGGTTGAGATTCATAGGAAGAATTCTAAGAAAATGTGACTCATCGACGAAAGAAGTAGCTTACAAAACGCTTGTTCGTCCGATTCTTGAGTATTGCTCATCAGTATGGGACCCTTACCAGGTTGGATTAATAGAAGAGATAGACATGATCCAGCGAAAAGCAGCGCGATTCGTCATGGGGACATTTAGTCAGCGCGAGAGCGTTACGGAGATGCTGAACAAGCTCCAGTGGCGGACACTTCAAGAAAGGCGTTACGCAATACGGAGAGGTTTATTATCGAAATTACGAGAGAGCACATTCCGGGAAGAGATGGGCAACATATTACTACCGCCCACATATATCTCGCGTAATGATCACAACGAAAAGATCCGAGAAATTAGAGCAAATACGGAGACTTACAAGCAGTCGTTCTTCCCACGCACAATTCGTGAATGGAACAGGGAAGGGGGGATCAGATAGTGGTACAATAAGTACCCTCCGCCACACACCGTAAGGTGGCTCGCGGAGTATAGATGTAGATGTAGATTAAGTAGTAATATTTTGAACTGTACTTAGAGGTTGCGTGGACGATTTCTTACATATTACGCTTCTGTTGCATTTTTGGTGTTGTTGTTCTTCTTCTAATTGCCAATTTGCGGGTTTTTTCCCACTATCAACTTGACACTTGTTTCAATGCAGTGTTTTGGTTTTTGTCGCCGACAGTCAGATGTTATTGCCAAAGATCGAATGTTATTGCCGAACTTTCGAGTGTAATTATTGAAGTATCTGTGATCTGCTTGTGTAAGCATTTGTGTGTGCCTGTGTGTGTGTGTGTGTGTGTGTGTGTGTGTGTGTGTGTGTATATATGTGTGTGTTTGTGTGTGTCCAGAAGGCGAAGGGGGAAGTGGGAAGAGTTTTTTTCTGGTTGTGTGAGAGGGACGATTTTTTTACACAAACAGATCACAGATACTTCAATAGTTACACTCGAAAGTTCGGCAATAAATTAGATCTTTGGCATTAACATCTGACAGTCGGCGACAAAAACCAAAACATTGCATCGCAACAAGTGTCAAGTTCATAGTGGAAAAAAAAAACCGCAAACTGGCATTTAGAAGAAGAACAACAACAACACCAAAAATGCAACAGGAGCGTAATATGTAGGAAATCGTCCACGCAACCTGTAAGTACAGTTCAAAATATTACTACTTAATAGGAAATACCAACCACCAGAACTGTTTATAATCTATAGGTACTATGACCAAAACGTAAATTAAATAGCAAACATATGTACATATTCCAGGCCACTGAAGATGCCTTGCAGAAAGTAAAGGTGAAACGCGTATGGCACTACAATTGTGTTATATTCAGCTGCTTTCAGACGGTCCATAAAGTAAAAATTATCAATATACCGTAATATTACACGCAACTGAGGAAGACAGGACTACAAAAGTTGAAGATATCAGTTTGGTAAAGGCCTTGTCGCTACTGCTGTGGAGGCCGAGTTGTTACTGTTGTTACGGTAGACCGAGCTTGTGGACTCGTGAAACGCCTTCTGGTGCAGTACACCGATAAGACAATTTCTCTCTGCCACTACGAGTTACACAGCTGTGCCCCAGGGTCAGGTAACAGGATAGGAGAACGAAGGTTCTACAATACTCCAACAAATTAGTAACGGAGTCACACAAATTAAAAGGTTTACTTACCTTTGTGACTTGTTGAATGATTAAGTCAGCAACACTGCTTGTAATAAAACACAAAAAATCCCCTCAATGGTTAAGTACAAATAAGCACTCCGTCTGCAGGCCACAAGTGGCCCATCGGAACCATCCGACCGCCGTGTCATCCTCAGCTGACGATGCGGATAGGAGGGGCGTGTGGTCAGTACACCGCTCTCCCGATCGTTATGACGGTTTTCTGTGACCGGAGCCGTTACTATTCGGACGAGTGGCAACAGCGCATGGCGGCCGGGATAGTCACCCATCCAAGTGCTGGCCACGCCCGACAGCGCTTAACTTCGGTGATCTGACGGCAACCGGTGTATGCACTGCGGCAAGGCCGTTGCCTTAGGTACAAATAATCGTAGGTAAACTTCACAGTACATAGTAAATGCAATTTACAACTGTCTGATCACTTGTAAGAGTTCATTAACGACGTTCCCTGTCTAAGTCAGCCCTGGACGATTATCTATAACCAAGTGGGTGATGCTCATCTATCTTCCGAGTAGGCTTCAGTCTGTTGTCGTCCAGTCATCGTCGGATTGTACCGGCTGGCATTTGGCAGAGGCGAAGTCGATATATTCATCATCAGCGCCGCCCGTAGCGTTGGTGCAACTCGCGCAAGTGGCAAGTCTCTGTGGCAGTGGCACCAACGCGCATCTTTGCGCCTGTGGTGCTTTTGCCTGGCTTTGTCTTGTTCGGACGACACAGCATTTCGGATGATAGTTTAAAAAAATGGTTCAAATGGCTCTGAGCACTATGGGACTTAACTTCTGAGGTCATGAGTCCCCTAGAACTTAGAACTACTTAAACCCAACCACCCTAATGACATCACACACACATCCATGCCCGAGGCAGGATTCGAACCTGCGACCGTAGCGGTCGGGCGGTTCCAGACTGTAGCGCCTAGAACTGCTCGGCGACTCTGGCCGGCGATGATAGTTAAAACTTTAAACCTCATGTCTTTTCTAACTAATTTTTAAAAATGTACAGCCAGTGGAAGTATGTAGGTTACCTGACGACGGTGTGCTATACGATGAGTTACCAACCCAGCTTCCTGCCGTCTACAAAATGACGCTGTGGAATGCTGCTAAGTTATTAACCTCGGGACAGTAGAATGGTGCGTTTATACAGGGGAAGCTGACAGTAAATAGTCTGTGCCACATGTTGATGTGACGGCAGAATGACGACATGCCTCAGTTTATGAGGACCGTATGTAGTTGACGGCAGATATCTCCTTATGGATGTAGCTACTTGCACGTCCATCAGTTTAGAGTGCCCCATTTCCGCTTTAGTACCCCTTCCGTCGGTTTCAGACGCTTGAACCGTAGCGCCACCTAAGCTGCCGACAGCTGGGGGAGAGCGACCCTAGCATTTAATCCTATTTGGTGGTGAGGCGGCGCGTTACTAACGAGAACAGGCCGGCATGATTTATCGGCCGCGGGCGTGTCGCGGCCCAGCAGGTGGAGCGGGTAGCGTGAGCTGAGAGCGATGCGCCGCCACGGCGCGGGGGACCAGGCGGTGCGTTGTGCCAGGCCGGGCCAGACGGCATTGTCTCGCGGCCGCTAATTGCGCTGATGGATGGCGGCGCTCATTTCCATAAACTAAATACGGCCATTTGTCAGCCGGCGCCAGATAAGGGCTGATTGCCGACCCCTCTTACTGGCCCACCCGTCCGCCGGCGGCGCGGCGACCGGACTGCGGTGCCACCAGTGCGCACGCCCTATTCGTGTCCTCAAGAGGAGCAGCTTCCTCTTGTAATGAGGAAATCTGGAAAGATTATTTATGCTGTCGCTAGCATTATTCTTGCTCCCCGAACATAACTTACTTTCAGTTGTGCACGGTGTCCCAGGAGGAATGGTCAACATACAGGACTATGACAGAAACGATCGGTCGAAGCAAAAAAGCGTATTAAACGTGGCCTCTAAAATGCGTACCGTAACAGCTAGGGCACTTGTTCAGTAGAAGTGATGTGTTTCACAGTAGCTTCGAAGTTTCAGCAGACCATTTAAATACAGGGTGTCCGAAAAGACTTTCCCTGATTACATAAATTGATAACTCAGGCTAGAAGTACGATACAAATATGAAACTTGTGCCGAATTGTTTACAACTATCAAAGTTTTTTTTCTGTTTTAGGTTCGCAGTCCGTAAGTAGTGGATGGGGTGCAGTGCCCAAGAAGCCATGTTAACCAATCAGGAGAAGGCATAGTGTGTCCTGTGGTACCATGAGACACGATCACCAATCACAGCACAGAGACACTTCCAGACAACATTTGGAAGGAATCCACCTGATGTCAAGAGCATTAAAGCCTGGTATGAGAAGTTCAAGAACACAGGATCGGTTGCTGACCTTCCGAGGTCTGGTCGACCAAGAACCTCAGCAGACAGAGTGTAAGGTGTAAGGCATTCTTTTCTGCGAAATCCGAAGAAATCGGTGCGCAGGGCCTCACGTGAATTACAGATGCCAAAAAGCTCTCTCCATGACATTTTACACAAACGTTTATTGTTTCGTGCTTACAAAGTGCGAATCGTTCAGGCCTTATTGCCCAATGACAGTACACGTCGATATGACTTTGCGGTCGGAATGCTGTCACGTATTAAGGACGATGATGGTTAACTCAGACGAATTGCCTTTTTTGTCAGTGGAATAGTGAATCGCCTTAATGTGCGCATTTGGGGTTCACAACCACCTGGCGAGGTCATGCAGCGCACCAGAGGCAGTCCAAAGGTGAATATTTGGTGCACGCTATTGCACGATCGAATTATCGGCCAGTTCTTCTTCGCTGAGGCTACCATCACATCTGCAGTGTATCTGCACATGTTGCAACTGTATGCTGTTCCTCAGCTGCTTCAGTATCACCCCGATGTCTTGTTTTAGCAAGACGGTGCACCGTCTCATTGGGGTTTGGACGTCCGTGCCTATCTCGATATGACCTTTCCCGGGCGATGCATTGGTCGTGATGGGCCAACGGTTTGGCCTCCTCGCTCTCCTCACATAACCCCATTAGACTTCTTTTTATGGGGTTATGTCAAGGACGAGGTCTACCGAACACGTGTACCAGATCTTGAAACCCTGCGGCAACGGATAATCACAGTCGTTGAATCGATCCCTCCAGTGATGTTGGCTAATGTGTGGACGGAAATTGAATATCGCCTAGATGTGCTACGTGCTACCAAGGGTGCTCATGTGGAAGTTTACTGATGTGTGAAAAAAAACTTTGATAGTTTATAAACAATTAGACACCAGTTTCATATTTGTATCTTACTTCTAGCCTGAGTTATCAATTTATGTAATCAGGGAAAGACTTTTCGGACACCCTGTACACTCACGGAAAAAAATCGTAACACCAACAAATAATTAATGTAGAGTTATGTTCTGCAGGAATAATTAGCATTTGAACCATGTCGGCTCGCGAGTTCAAGGTCAACATCGATATCACCGCGCAATACCACCTACCGGTAAAATGTGACTGCGGCCTTCGTTGTCGCTATAAACCGAAGGTAATGGATCATTGTGACTTGAGCAGATGTGCAGGACGCCTCGCAGACGTATGCGCAAACGGTGCTATCAAAACAGTGAACTTGAAAGAGGGCGCATTATTGACATGAGAGAATGTGATGCATCCATCCGGGAAATCGCTGCTCGCGAGGAACGAAGTGTTTCGGCAGTGCAACGAGTGTGTGCAGAGTGGTTCGCTGAAGGCTGTAGGGCACGACGAGGTGGGTCAGGATGCACCACCCAGACCACTCCCCGAAAAGATGGACGCCTCACCCGAATGGCATTGCAGAATACGTCTGCGTCCTCCTCGGCTCTGGCGAAACAGTGGAACAGCGTTACGCATCGTTCACTATCACGGGTGACAGTCCGTCGCCGTTTACTACGGCGTGGGTTACGTGCGCGTCGTCCACTTTTCCGTCTACCTTTGACGAATGTGCAGCAACATGCTAGACGGCAATAGTGAATGGAACGAAGTCACTGGCGACAGGAATGGCATCAGATAGTGTTTTCGGACGAATCCAGGTTCTGTTTGTTTGAAAATGATGGCCGCATTTTGATTCACCGCAGAGAGGGGGAGCTGCATCACAGTGACCTTATGGTGTGAGGTGCCATTCGGTACGACCGCAAATCACAGTTGGTGCGCGTCCAGGGCAGTGTGACCTGTAGCCATACTTTTTCTGCACAGCACCCAAGACGCCATTTTTGTTCAAATGTGGTTGAATTCCTAAGGGACCAACCTGCTTAGCTCATCCGTCCCTAGACTTACACACTACTTAAACTACCTTAAACTAACTTAATGCTAAAAACAACACACATACCCATGCCCGAGGGGGGACTCGAACCTCCGGCGGGAGGGGCCGCGCAATCCGTGACAAGGTACCTAAAAACCGCGCGGCCACTCCGCGCGGCGACGCCATTTTTCAGCAAGACAATGCACACCCACATGTTGCTGCACGAACACGTGTCTTCTTCGTGTCACAGGATGTCAGCTTTTTTCCCTGGCCCGCCAGATCATCGGACTTGTCGCCAATCGAAAATGTGTGGGATGTAGTGAAATGACGGGTGCAGCCCTGTGGCTCAATGTCAACCAACACAGATGAACTTAACCGGGTGAATACAACGTGACGGCTATACCACAAGCCGCCATTCGTGCCTTATACTCGTCGATGTCACCCCGCATGGAACAAGTTATCAGGGCCCACGGCAGACACTGTGCCTACTAGGCAACTGGACACATGCCAAATCCAGGTCAATGAAATGCTAATCATTGCTGCTGAACATACTATATATTAGTATGTTCAACAGCAATGTGAAAATGAACGTCCTGTCTCTAGTCGTTCAAAGTGTTCTTTTTTAACATGTGTGTAGTTATTTACACGTGTAAGCTAACTGATACACGAAATGTTGCATTATATAAATATATAACAAATTTTATCCCCAGCGTCTTCTTTCTGGGACTGTGTAGTTAAGGAGGCCATACATTAACAGTAGGGCGCACCATCGTATCAACAGGAATGTAGGTTTTCGACTAAGCGACGCCTGGAATCCAGCACTGGCTGCCATTAAATCAAAACAGCGAAAACAAGAACTTCCGATTCAGAACTCAACGCAACGCACTGCTGAAATTTAATTTAACCACAGGAGCGTCCAGCAGCACAGTTATTGCCCAAAAGCGCACCCGTGGAAGGTCTTTCTGCGGCTCCCAGCAGGGGGCACTAGGAGCGCCGCCTTTCTCCAACTGGCAGGGTTTTCCGCACATGAGTATTGCCTGCTCCTGGCCTGATATACACTCCTGGAAATTGAAATAAGAACACCGTGAATTCATTGTCCCAGGAAGGGGAAACTTTATTGACACATTCCTGGGGTCAGATACATCACATGATCACACTGACAGAACCACAGGCACATCGACACAGGCAACAGAGCATGCACAATGTCGGCACTAGTACAGTGTATATCCACCTTTCGCAGCAATGCAGGCTGCTATTCTCCCATGGAGACGATCGTAGAGATGCTGGATGTAGTCCTGTGGAACGGCTTGCCATGCCATTTCCACCTGGCGCCTCAGTTGGACCAGCGTTCGTGCTGGACGTGCAGACCGCGTGAGACGACGCTTCATCCAGTCCCAAACATGCTCAATGGGGGACAGATCCGGAGATATTGCTGGCCAGGGTAGTTGACTTACACCTTCTAGAGCACGTTGGGTGGCACGGGATACACGCGGACGTGCATTGTCCTGTTGGAACAGCAAGTTCCCTTGCCGGTCTAGGAATGGTAGAACGATGGGTTCGATGACGGTTTGGATGTTCCGTGCACTATTCAGTGTCCCCTCGACGATCACCAGTGGTGTACGGCCAGTGTAGGAGATCGCTCCCCACACCATGATGCCGGGTGTTGGCCCTGTGTGCCTCGGTCGTATGCAGTCCTGATTGTGGCGCTCACCTGCACGGCGCCAAACACGCATACGACCATCATTGGCACCAAGGCAGAAGCGACTCTCATCGCTGAAGACGACACGTCTCCATTCGTCCCTCCATTCACGCTTGTCGCGACACCACTGGAGGCGGGCTGCACAATGTTGGGGCGTGAGCGGAAGACGGCCTAACGGTGTGCGGGACCGTAGCCCAGCTTCATGGAGACGGTTGCGAATGGTCCTCGCCGATACCCCAGGAGCAACAGTGTCCCTAATTTGCTGGGAAGTGGCGGTGCGGTCCCCTACGGCACTGCGTGGGATCCTACGGTCTTGGCGTGCATCCGTGCGTCGCTGCGGTCCGGTCCCAGGTCGACGGGCACGTGCACCTTCCGCCGACCACTGGCGACAACATCGATGTACTGTGGAGACCTCACGCCCTACGTGTTGAGCAATTCGGCGGTACATCCACCCGGCCTCCCGCATGCCCACTATACGCCCTCGCTCAAAGTCCGTCAACTGCACATACGGTTCACGTCCACGCTGTCGCGGCATGCTACCAGTGTTAAAGATTGCGATAGAGCTCCGTATGCCACGGCAAACTGGCTGACACTGACGGCGGCGGTGCACAAATGCTGCGCAGCTAGCGCCATTCGACGGCCAACACCGCGGTTCCTGGTGTGTCCGCTGTGCCGTGCGTGTGATCATTGCTTGTACAGCCCTCTCGCAGTGTCCGGAGCAAGTATGGCGGGTCTGACACACCGGTGTCAATGTGTTCTTTTTTCCATTTCCAGGAGTGTATTTCGACGCCGCCGCGCGATTATAATCGGTACCGACTTGCAGCAGTGACAGCAGCAGCTACCACCACCTGAACATGTCGAGCAGTTGCATCGATCAAATATTGTGGAATTTACATAATAGGATCCGGTGGCAAACCCGAGAATATTTGCAACAGTTTCGTCGGGAAGACCTTAAAAGTCACAAATCTGTAGTAGTTACAAGTATACCAACATATTAGGTTGGTGCATAAATTCGTAGCGTGTTTGTTTTGCATGTTGGTGTTCCAGTTGCTATGGGTTTACTTACCGATTGTAAATTTTTATTTTTTATTTCACTGTTGCTGTTTGAGTGTACATATTGTCAGTTTGTCACTTGTAGATAGTGACTGGAGCTATGAACGCTAGAAAATGGAGTGCCAAGTGGAGAAATCGGAACATTCCCAACTCTTCTGTTTGAGTTCAATAGAGTGGTGACAGCACCGGAGGCAGCCAGAAACACTTGCGACGTGTTTGACGATAATGACATTGGACAGCGCATGGTAAGAAAATGGTTTTCTCGTTTTGAGAAGGATCGTTTTGACATTATTGACTCTCCACGTTCAGGAAGACCTTCGGGGTTTGATGAAGATCGTTTAAACGCGTTAAACCGCAATGACCCACATCAATGTACTAAAAAACTGGCAAATGTGATGAAGTGTGATCATTCCACCATCGTGCGACATTTGCATGGAAGGGGGAAGCTTCAAAAATAAGATATATTGGTGTATATATATATATATACAAATGGAAAACTGATGTCTACTTATCAGTCCTTCATATGTACATAAAAACTTTAGGTTCAAATTCAAATGTAAATGTATTACAATAATTTTCAGAATGGAAAATAAAAATATCGCTCTGACGATAGGACAAAAAGTGCTGAAACATGTTAGGGAAAAGAAAGGCCAAACAAACAGCGTCTAGCAAAGGCGGAATCTCTCACCAACTTTTCCTTGTAGTGAACATAAGAAGGATGAGACGAAAAGAATTTTTTTTATTTTTTGGTGATAAATTATATTATTTTCTAACCGCTTAAGAAAAAATGAGCATAGCAACAGGAAATAAGAAAACATAATATCTTTGAAGTCATAAACGAAAGTTGAAGCTTGGGCTATATTTAATCTTTTTAATTAGATTCTTCTCCCTGTATGAATTGTTGTTGGAAAATGTTGGGCGAATTAGCCATATTATCCTTCTGTGACAAAACATCCACTTTACGAGTGTTTTTGAGTACAAAAGTTGTTCAATAATTTGTTTACTAACCCGATACGAGAAAAGGATTGCTAGTGTATAAAAGGCGCAGCACGACGAGGCGAAATAGCACTCCGATCACCGAATCCAGGCTACACGGGAACCACGCAAGATTCGTTTTTAACGGACCACGGTTAACTTAGAGACTGGAAGACAGCGCAGTGAAGAGTTTCTATACTGAAGAGTCAAAGAAACTGGTACGCGTGTCTAATGTCGCGTAGGGCCCCCGCGAACACGCAAAAGTGCTGCAACACGAGTAATGTCTGAAGTAGTGCTGGAGGGAACCGACACGATGAATCCGGCAGGGCTGTCCATAAATCCGTAAGACTACGAGGACTGGAGCTCTTCAGAACAGCACGTTACAAAGCATCCTAGATATGCTCAATAATGTTCGTCTGGGGAGTTTGGTGGCCAGTGGAAGTGTTTAACCTCAGGAGAGTGTACCTGGCGCCACTCTTTGGCAATTATGGAGGTGAGGGTTGTTGCATTGTCCTGCTGGAATTGCGCAAGTCCGTCGGAATGCACAATGGACATGAATGGGTGCAGGTGATCAGACAGGATGCTTGCCGACGTATCAGGGGTCCCTTATCATTCTAACTGTCCACTCCCCACACTATTACAGGGCCTCCACCAGCTTGAACAGTCCCCTGCTGACATGAAGGGTCCATGGGTTTATGAGGTTGTCTCCATACCCGTACACGTCCATGCGCTCGATACAGTTTGAAACGATAGTCGGCCGACCAAGCAACATGTTTCCAGTTGTAAGTAGGCTGTTTAGGTTTTTATGTTGGTAACGCCACGTAGCGCTCTGTATGAAAATCACTGACTGTGCTGTGTGCAGTCTGTGGCTGGTTTGCATTGTTGGAATAATTGCTATTGCAGTGTTGGGCAGTTGGATGTGAACAGCGCGTAGCGTTGCGCTGTTGAAGGTGAGCCGCCAGCAGTGGTGGATGTGGGGAGAGAGATGGCAGAATTTTGAGAGCGGACGATCTAGATGTGTCCATCAGAAAGAGTAAATTTGTAATACTGGATATCATGAACTGATATATATATATATATGATGACTTTTGAACATTATGAAGGTAAATGCATTGTTTCTTCTCTATCAAAATCTTTCATTTGCTAACTATGCCTATCAGTACTTAGTGCCTTCAGTAGTTAGAATCTTTTATTTAGCTGGCAGTATTGGTGCTCGCTGTATTGCAGTAGTTTGAGTAACGAAGATTTTTGTGAGATAAGTGATTCATGAAAGGTATAGGTTATTGTTAGTCAGGCCCATTCTTCTGTAGGGATTACTGAAAGTCAGATTGCGTTGCGCTAAAAATATTGTGTGTCAGTTTAGTGAATGTCTGAGTATGTTTAGTTTTGCTCAGCCTGTTTGAAAATCAAATAGCGTAGAGGTTTTCCAGCACTGTCATTTATAAAATTTTTCTAAGGGGATATTTCACAGTCATCAACAGTCGAATGCCGATGTTGAGGGACCCATGCGAGGCATAAAGCTTTGTGCCGCGCAGTCGTCAAGAGTGCACGAGTGGGCCTTCGGCTCCGAAAGCTCATATCGATGATGTTTCGTTGAACGGTTCGCACGCTGACACTGGTTGATGGCCCAGCATTGAAATTTGCAGCAATTTGCGGAAGGGTTGCACTTCTGCTACGTTGAACGATTCTCTTCAGTCGTCGTTGGTCATGTTCTTGCAGCACCTTTTTCCGGCGGCAGCGATATTGGAGATTTGATGTTTTACCGGATTCCTGATATTCACAGTACACTCGTGAAATGGTCGTACGGGAAAATCCCCACTTCATCGCTACCTCGTAGATGCTGTGTCCCATCGCTCGTGCGCCGACCATATCACCACGTTCAAACTCACTTAGATCTTGATAACGTGCCATTGTAGCAGCAGTAACCGACCTAACAACTGCACCAGACACTTTTTGTCTTATACAGGCGTAGCCGACCGCTGCGCCGTATTCTGCCTCTGTATTTGAGTACGCTTGCCTATACCAGTTTGTTTGGCGCTTCAGTGTATAAGGGACGCCTAAAACACTGTAACTGATTGGTAGAATTTCATTGGAAGAATCATAAGGAAATGCAATTCGAAAACAAAGGAAGTAGGTTACAATACGCTTGTTCGCCCACTGCTTGAATACTGCTCAGCAGTGTGGGATCCGTACCAGATAGGGTTGATAGAAGAGATAGAGAAGATCCAAGTCATTCAATTGCACGCAACGTTGTCTCTAACCTGCCGGGGAAATGAGAGCTACAGTATAAAGTGGAACTCCAACCACGAGTAGTTCCTGGAGAATCCTCATGTCTCCGAGAGGTGAAAACTAGTCTAAAGACATAAGTAAATATTTTGTGGGTGTTTCGGGATTCGACGCCGTTACCTTTCCGTTTCGATTTACCACTAGATCACGTTACTCGACTATTACTTCTGAGTGGAGAAAAAGCGGAGTGTCTCTCCTATGGGTCGTCAGGCGCATTTTTCTGATGTTTCTGCAGATATTTTCAACTTCGTGTTAACCCAAACAAATACTGCTCTTCACGTCTTTCATACGACGCAAAGCGTCGACGGAAATAGTCGTTTCGTTGCACATTACCAACAAAATACGTGCCCATTCGATAGAGCAGTCTCAGGTTAGTCCACTGCGTTATTCTTTTTATAGATGTGTATTAACAGGAACAGTGAGGCACGAAAAATACGAGTACTCCGGCAGCGACTGAGTAGCGCTTCTGCATGGCAGTGGGAGTCACTGCTGGGGGAACTGGTTATTCTTTGCATTTCACTGTCCCTGTTTACATACATCGTTAAAAGGAATATCACGCTATACTATTTTGAGACCGAGCTGTCGAATGGACGCGTAAAATTCCGCTTTAAAAATAATTTTCTTTGTAACAGGAAGCAAACCGACGCTTTCCATCGACAACTCTAGACCTATATCTCTAACGTCGATCAGTTGTAGAATTTTGGAACACGTATTACGTTCGGGTATAATGACTTTTCTGGAGACTAGAAATATGCTTTGTAGGAATCAGCATGGGTTTCGAAAAAGACGATCGTGTGAAACCCAGCTCGCGCTATCCGGAGACTCTGGCTCTGAGCACTATGGGACTTAACAGCTATGGTCATCAGTCCCCTAGAACTTAGAACTACTTAAACCTAACTAACCTAAGGACATCACACAACACCCAGCCATCACGAGGCAGAGAAAATCCCTGACCCCGCCGGGAATCGAACCCGGGAACCCGTGCGTGGGAAGCGAGAACGCTACCGCACGACCACAAGATGCGGCGGGCTATATCCGGAGACTCAGAGGGCCATAGACACGGGTTCCAAGGTAGATGCCGTGTTTCTTGACTTCCGCAAGGCGTTTGATACAGTTCCCCATAGTCGTTTTATGAACAAAGTAAGAGCATATGGGCTATCAAACCAATTGTGTGATAGGATTGCAGAGTTCCTAGATAACAGAACGCAGCATGTCATTCTCAATGGAGAGAAGTCTTCCGAAGTAACAGGTGTGCTGCAGGGGAGTGTCGTAGGACCTTTGCTATTCACAATGTATATAAATGACCTTGTGGATAACATCGGAAGTTCACTGACGCATTTTGCGGATGATGCTGTAGTATATCGAGAGGTTGTAACAATGGAAAATTGTACTGAAATGCAGGAGGATCTGCAACGAATTAACGCATGGTGCAGGGAATGGCAATTGAATCTCAATGTAGAGAAGTGTAATGTGCTGCGAATACATGGAAAGAAAGATCCTTTATCATTTAGCTACAATATAGCAGGTCAACAACTGGAAGCAGTCAATTCCACAAATTATCTGGGAGTAGGCATTAGGAGTGATTTATAATGGAATGACCGTATAAAATTAATAGTCGGTAAAGCAGATGCCAGACTGAGATTCGTTGGAAGAATCCTAAGGAAAAGCAGTCCGAAAACAAAGGAAGTAGGTTACAGTACACTTGTTCGCCCACTGCCTGAATACTGCTCACCGGTGTGGTATCCGTACCAGACAGGGTTGATAGAAGAGATAGAGAAGATCCAACGGAGAGCAGCGCGCTTCGTTACAGGCTCATTTAGTAATTGCGGAAGCGTTACGGAGATGATAGATAAACTCCAGTGGAAGACTCTGCAGGGGAGACACTCAGTAGCTCAGTATGGGCTTTTGTTGAAGTTTCGAGAACATACCTTCACCGAGGAGTCAATCAGTATATTGCTCCCTCCTACGTATATCTCGCGAAGAGACCATGAGGATAACATCAGAGAGATTAGAGCCCACACAGAGGCATACCGACAATCCGTCTTTCCACGAACAATACGAGACTGGAATAGAAGGGAGAACCGATAGAGGTACTCAAGGTACCCTCCGCCACACACCGTCAGGTGGCTTGCGGAGTATGGATGTAGATGCAGTAGCGCAGTTTTAGCACCATGTCCTTGAGGATATTTCCTTTTTTCCGGCAGTATATTCTGTCCTATGAGTTATTTGAAGTCATAGCGTGAACCCTGTTTAATTAAGGGAATCTCATCGACTGTCCGCAGTCTCTTATCCTGCCCTGGGCACATCCACAGTAGGTTATAATAAGGAGCAACCGGGGCAGAGAGCAGCACGGCTAACACCAGCTCGAGGAACGTGCCCAGGGGCGGCGCGTTAGTCTCGCCGGCTGAGATGTGGCGTCCTGAATGTGAGATATTTGGAGTGTCCGGGAGGACACGGCCGCAGCGGGCAGCCGTAAAGCCGGGTTTATACGCGGAGGGAGGCAGGGAGGGGCCGCTTAGAGCGTCGGTGTGAAGCGGCCGGCCCTTTGTGCCGCCCCCGCGGGGCGCCGAGCCGTGTTCCCGCGTCGGCCGTATATCGGCGCCACTCCGCTCCACTCCACGGCCCCTCTCACTATTTCACGGCTCGTTCCCGCTCGCGCACCGCGACCTGCCGTCGCCGCGACTCGCTTCGTTATTCCAGAAGCGCCACGCGCACGCGGACAGCACGCCTTCGAGTACGCCTCGTGTATCGTGGCTGGGCCCCTGAGCCTGTGAATGGTGGCTATGGGCTGGCAGTCGAGCTGTCTGCCCTCCCTTGTACTTGCTCGTTGACTGTTCCTTTTAGTCTGTCCCTCCGACACTACCTAGCCCGAAATCCCCCTCTTCGAGTCGTCAGATCCTCAACATTACGACTTCGTTTTCTTCATTCACTCTCACTAAACTCTATAAATCCAACCACTTCTTTAGAAGGCGGCGTGCAGTACTTCAAATCAAGCTGAGGAGATGACTGGCTTGTGTAGCATACAATCCTAGTGTGGAGATGCTTCATCAGTGTGTTAGTCCGCAGCTCGTGGTCGTGCGGTAGCGTTCTCGCTTCCCGCGCCCGGGTTCCCGGATTCGATTCCCGGCGGGGTCAGGGATTTTCTCTGCCTCGTGACGACTGGGTGTTGTGTGATGTCCTTAGGTTAGTTAGGTTTAAGTAGTTCTAAGTTCTAGGGGAACGATGACCATAGATGTTAAGTCCCTTAGTGCTCAGAACCATTTGAACCATCAGTGCGTCATGGATGTCTGCAGTAGCGTCTGACACCGTGCGAGGCTGTTTGAAAGGTTGTGACACTCCAAGAACGTACGTGTTTGTACACTGAAGTGCCAAAAAAACTGGTACAGGCATGCGTATTCAAATACAGAGGTATGTAAACAGGTAATACATAGCGCTGCGGTCAGCAACGCCTGTACAAGACAAGAAGTGTCTGGCGTAGTTGTTAGATCGGTTACTGCTGCTACAATGGCAAGTTATCAAGATTTCAGTGAGTTATAGTGGGCGCACGAGCGTTAGGACACAGCATCTCCAAGGCAGCGATGAAGTGGGGATTTTCTTCTTCGGGCACTCCACGAGTGTACCGTGAATATCTGGGATCCGGTAAAACATCAAATCTCTGCTCCCGGAAGAAGATCCTGCAAGAACGGGACCAACGACGACTGAAGAGAATCGTTCGACGTGACAGAAATGCAACCCCTCCGCAAATTGCTGCACATTTCAATGCGCGGCCATCAAGAAGTGTCATCGTGTGAACCATCCAACGAAACATCATAGATATGGCCTTTTGGGGTCAAAGGCCCACTAGTGTACCCTTGATGACTGAACGCCAGAAGCTTTACGCCTCGCCTGGGCCCGTCAACACGGAGATTGGACTGTTCATGATTGGAAACGTGTTGCCTGGTCGGACGAGTCTCGTTTCAAATTGTATCGAGCGGACGGACGTTTACGGGTATGGAGACAACCTCGTGAATCCATGGATCCTGCATGTCAGCAGGGGACGTTCAAAGTGTTGGAGACTCTATAGTGGTGTGGAGCGTCTGCAGTTGGAGCGATATGGAACTCTCGATAGGTCTAGATACGAGCCTGACAGATGACACGTACGTAAGCATCCTGTGTGATCACCTGCATCCATTCATGTCCATTGTGCATTCCGACGGACTTGGTCAATTCCAGCAGCACAATGCGACATCCCACACGTTCAGAATTACTACAGAATGGCTCCAGGAACACTCTTCTGAGTTTAAACACTTTCGCTGGCCATCAGACTCCCCAGACATGAACGTTATTGAGCATATCTGGGATGCCTTGCAAGGTGCTGTTCAGAAGAGATCTCCACCTCCTTTTACTCTCACGGATTTACGGATAGACCTGCAGGATTCATCGTGTCAGTTCCCTGCAACAGTACTTCAGACGTTAGTCGAGTCCAAGCTACGTCGTGTTGCGGCACTTCTGCGTGCTCGCGGGAGCCCTACACGATATTAGGCAGGTGTACCAGTTTCTTTGGCTCTTCAATGTCAATCCAAGCGGAGGACACTTTGGAAATTATTTAAGAGCTTCTTACCTGAAAACTGAAAAATCTTCTTTCGTCAATAAATCGAAACGATGGACTATTAAGTTGTATTTATGTGTCACAACGTGTTTTGAGAATGAAAACTGTGTGGTCGGCCAGCTTCAATCTTGGTTCATTTCTAAGCAGGTATCTTAAGTTTACAGCTACATTTTTTATGTGTATTTTCTTGTATTACAATGTAAATTAAAGCTGGAAGCCTAAAATACTTGCCTGAAAATGACCCAAGGTTGAAAATGGCCGATTGCACAGATAATAAAAAGAATACAGCCTACTTGGACTATGTTTTCATTCTCAAAAGTGTAAAGTATTTGTTCTCCGCACAGTACATAGCTATATCTTACACAGCTGTGCAGAATCAAGTGCCAGTACAACTTTAACTGTGTCATAGTCTTTGCCGAGGTCACAAAAATCTGAGCATTGGCTAAACATTGTCTGCCCTCTGTAAGTGTGTACTTTGTCAGTATATGTTTCGGAAACTCTGAAATTCTGAAGTTAAAGTTGAAAATAATGCAGAGCGATGCAACTGTTTCCCCTTCCCCCTCCCCCGCACCCTTTCCCAACAGGGTACCGTACGCCGTTCGTATAGTTGATGGAATATTCTCATGTGCTGTGGGGGTGCTGGCGAGGGGGGCTAATGGTGCTAATTGCATGCAAGAGGGACTCCAGTATGTCTGCCTCCATCTCCCATAAGCGAACGATCCAGGATCATACAGTCCGGTCATGTGCATTTTTTTCTTGATCTACACTTACCATGAGCGAAGTATCTGAACATTGTTTCGCACCATCCTAATGTAAAGACGGTTCGTGGACGTGTCATGGAAGTCTGCAATATCGCCTGGCACCGTCCGATGGTGTTCGAAAGTGTACAACAACCACGATGTGATGAATGTTCGCGTTTATAGAAGCTAGTTGACACTTATGAGTTTCTTACTTGTAAACTGTAAAATCTTATTTCACCATTAAATCAAAATGAAGGTTATTCCGCATGTACTTACATGAACATTTTTTTCTTTCTTTTGAATCGAGGAATCTGCCTCCTAAATTGTAAAAATATTTATTTTATGTAATTTATATATCTACATCTACATATACATGGGTACTTTGCAAATCACATTTAAGTGCCTGGCAAAGTGTTCATCGAAGCACCTTCACAATTCTCTATTATTCCAATTCGTGTAGCGCGCGGAAAGAACGAACATCTATATCTTTCCGTGCGAGCTCTGATTTCCTTTATTTTATCATGGTGATCGTTTCTCGCTATGTAGCTCGGTGTCAACAAAATATTTTCGCATTCGGAGGAGAAAGTTGGTGACTGGAATTGTGTGAGAAGATTCCGTCGCAACGAAAAACGCCTTTGTTTTAGTGATGTCCATCCCAAATACTGTATCATTTCAGTGACACTCTCTCCCATATTTCGTGATAATACGAAACGTTCTGCCCTTCTTTGAACGTTTTTGATGTACTCTGTCAGTCCTATCTGGTAAGGATCCTATACTGCGCAGCGATATTCTAAAGGAGAACGGACAAGCGTAGTGTAGGCAGTCTCCCTAGTAGATCTGTTACGTTTTCTAAGTGTCCTGACAATAAAACGCAGTCTTTGGTTAGCCTTCCCCACAACATTTTCTATCTGTTCCTTCCAATTTAAGTTGTTCATAATTGTAATTCCTAGGTATTTAGTTGAATTTGTGACCTTTAGATCTGACTGACTTATAGTGTAACCGAAGTTTAACGAATTCCTTTTACTACTCATGTGGATGACCTCACACTTTTCGTTATTTAGGGTCAACTGCCAATTTTCGCAGATTATTCAGATATCTTTTCTAAATTCAGACTCTAGTTAGATTTTACGCAGTCATGCTGACATGGCTCCATCATAATCTTTGCCGAAGTAAGAGAAATACAAGCACTGAAGTTATAAAGGATTGAATACTGAGTGTGACACTAGATCTCGGTTATGTCAGTCGAAAGACATGAAAGGCAGGCATCTACATGTGCATCCACATCTACATGGGTATCCTGCAAATCAAACTTAAGTGCCTGGCAGAGAATTCATCGAACCACCAGCAACTGAGAAACAGGTGAGACGGGGCTATATCATATCACCCACGTTAATCAATCAGTACATACAGCAAACAATAAAGACCCTTAGAAGAGAGTATGTCTTTGAGCACGGCCCGTATATCGCACGCGAGTAACTTGCTGGTCAAACGAGCTCCCATCCCGAGCGTCTGAATGATGGCTTTGGGCTGTCGAGCAGTCTGCCATTCCTTCTACTTGCTCGGTGACCGTCCCTTTAGTCTGCCCCTTCTATACTACTTCGCGCACGTCCCCTCTTTAAACTATCGGATCCTAAACGTTACTGCGTCGTTTTCTTGATTCACTCTCTGTAGATGGTAAGCGCAAAAAGTAGCCACTTGTTTGGAAGGAGACGTGCAGTATTTCAAATAAAGCCCAAGAGAGAAGGGAAAAAACCAAGCCTAATGACATCTTGAAACGTTCTTTCTCGTTCTCCCTTGGAGCAATAGTTACGACGCCAGCTGTACCACTCGCTACAGCGGCCGGAATACGGGCAACGTTCGCATTGTCCGGTGCGTTTCTCAAGTTACTCAGATGGTATAATGGTCAAGACGACTACTCGCAATAAGCAGAAAAAAAACTGTTTCTAATCCAGGTTTGGCAATATTTTCAGTAAACATTCCTTGCACAAACCAATTTTGTTGAAAAGCACCTGCGGGGATGCAATCCCGCTCCCCAACAGGGCACCGTTAGGACAGTTAGTCTCGTGTATGTATGTGTGTGGGTGTTAAAGGGGTGGTGGCAATGTTTACACGGGAAGAAATGTAACTCTTGATATCTATGCCTCCGTCTCTCATCGGTGAACGATCCACGAACCTATAGTTCAGTCATGCGCATTTGTTTGTTGACCTACTCTACACCCACAAGCAGAGATTTATCTTCAGCAACGTAATTGATTAATGCTGCACATTGCCCTAATATAAAGACACTGCGTCGATGCGCCATGCAAGTCTGCAAATACTGCCTAATACCGTTCGACAACGTCTGAAAATGTGCAATGGTCTATGATATGAAGTACATATAAGTGTATAGAAGCATGTAGAGAACAGTTTTTTTCTACATTTCTTACTTGAAAACTGTGAAATCTTATCAATAAAGCAAAACGAAGAATTTTTGGAACTGTTGATGTGGACGTTACTTTTGTGTGGGGAATCTGCCCCAAAATTTGTAAAAATACTTACGTTACGCCACGTATATAGTTTAATTTTTTACATAGTCACGGGGATTCTAGTGCCGATATAGCTCTAAAAGCGTTATATTATTTGATGAAGTATAAAAAATCTGTCCACTGGCAAAAGACGATTTACCCTTCCAGCAACTGCTTGAAATAATATTGTCAGTACGTTTTCCAAACATTCTTTGCGATTCTGGAGAAGGCAGCGAAGAAGTGCCTACAACTTGGACTGAAATCAGATTGCAGTTGTAGGAGTCGAAAGATACAAAAGGGCCGCAGTAACTGAGAAGGGGCTGAGACAGAGTTGTACATTGTAGCCATTTCCCTACGCCATTCAGTCTGCACACTCATCAAGCAATAAAGGGAACGAAAGAGATGTTTGGAGAAGCAATTAAAGTTCAGGGAGATGAAATCAAGTCTTTAATAGCTGACGTAACTCTGTCAGAGACAGCAAAGGACTTGGAAGACCAGTTGAATGGCTAGGGTGCTGTATTGAAAAGAGGTTGTAAGAGGGACATCAACATAAGTAAACCAAGGGCAGCTGAGTGTAGCAGCATTAAATCAGATGAAGTTGAGCGAATTAGACTAGGAAACGAGGTACTAAAAATAGTAGACGAATTTTATTGATGGAACAGCAAAATAAGTGATGGTGATCGAATTAAAGAGAATATACAGTCTAGATCGCAGTGGCAAGAAGAGGATCATCTGTATTCTTTATCTGGGAAAGAAGTGCAACGTGGACGACAAACAGTTCAGACCAAAAGTGAAGTATGCTGAAGATTAGATATAAAGATCGGATAACTAATGAAAAGGTACTATACAGAATTGGGGAGACTAACTAAAAAGATAGATCAGTTGATAGGAGACATTCTGATACATCAAGGAATCTTCACTTTCGCAATGGAGGGAAGAGGGGGGTGGGAGGTACAGGCTTGATTACAGTAAGCAGGTTCAAGTGGACGTAGGGCTGAAATTTAAAATTTTCTGGAAGAAATAGAAATTTACACTCATATGCGTAAGTACGTGAACAAAATCTTAAATGAAGAAACTGAACTAAAACATAAAAATTACATCGACAACAAATGAGCATGGATAAATAATTTAGGCAAAGATAACACCACCTGTAAACAATACAAAAATCCACATACAGGAACACATTACGAATGTCTGTGATTGCCAGTATAGTGATGTATGTCTGTGAGATAATACGACCAATAAACAATACGAAGGTGATAATATCACAAAATCCATAGAGGTTAAAAAGAAGGGAGATGGCGCTATAGCCTTACGCTGTACGTTGCTTTGAAGCCAGAGTTGGTGGGGCCTGCCGCCATTTTAAATAGCCCAAAACATTATCAGGCTGTTGTTCATGACTGCTTCTTTTTTATTATTTCTGTCGCGTGCGCTCAACTGCCTTTATAAGTACTAAAAATTACAGTGTTTAAGTGAATAAGATAGTGTCAGGAAGACAATTTCGAAAGATTTTCTGTTCTTGAATGCATATCTGCTCTATTAACACGACACATTTGGCCTCGTTAATGTAACTTGTTTTTCATTGATATATTTACAATAACAAAGAAGAGAAGGATGTGATGTGAAAAGGTTGCTTTCGTAATCCATTTAATTTCCACTTTTACTGTATTTGTATCGATTGCAAATGAAGCTGAACTCCGAAACCAATGCTTTTCGGCTTACTGTTCGTCATATTTTCAGCTTTCAACAACATTTTTAATGTTAACGTTTGCAAAAAACTTACCTACGCGTTCTTTGTTAGCCCATAAACTTGTACAATGAGAGAAGAAGCAAGGCTTGCTAATTGTATCTTGTGCACGTCAACAAAGTGAACGACTACTGAAATGTCAACGAAACAGAACTGCATAGGGCTTGATAGGAAATCTAACGTCAACTGGCAGAAATAAAGCTTCTTCAGTAAAAGTAAACAGCGCAAGCATAATTCTTGTATACAAAAGAAAATGTTGCTTGAACGGCTCCACTTACGAATGAAATGTGATTCCTTTAAACTTTAGATTAGTACACCAATAAACGACGCAAGCTTGCATTTTTGATGAAAGAATCTAAGCACCCGATGATGCTTGGGATACGCCAACGAAAGTCGATAATATCCCCAACGCTCGAAACTGGGCACGGGCGCATCAGAGTGACGTCACAGGAAGTACCATCGCGGTGAACCATGGAGGTATAAATGGGATGAACCCACAAACATACATTGCTAGACTGGCAATACCGTATACAGTATCATTTGTATCACAGAAGTCGTGGTTTAGAACTGCAATATGGCGGCGAACCCAAAGGACGTGTAAACGGCTGTTTATGTATTGATGAAACAGTCGTTCAAATGGTTCAAATGGCTCTGAGCACTATGGGACTCAACATCTGGGGTCATCAGTCCCCTAGAACTTAGAACTACTTAAACCTAACTAACCTAAGGACATCACACACATCCATGCCCGAGGCAGGATTCGAACCTGCGACCATAGCAGTCGCGCGGTTCCGGACTGAGCGCCTAGAACCGCTAGACCACCGCGGCCGGCGAAACAGTCGTAAGAAATGGGAATAAACTGATACGACTACGTTTCTTTTAGAATTTTGACATAATGGTCAATGCGTCGTGTTTGGCTGTAATTTTTCGTTCAACAGACAGAAGATACAATGAAAGGAACATGTCTCAGTGCAAGCATAACTAGAAACATCTTACGTATTTTTGATTTTGTACTGGATGGATGCCTAAATAAGTACATTACAGTTTATCATATCCGAAATACCGGCAATATTTAAATAGTTTGCGTATATTTTAAGGGGTTTAATGATCAATATTAACAGATGTAGTTTAATGATGTGTTTTTAACCAGTTTTGATCAACTTCGGCTTTTCTTCGAGTGGTATGCTCGTTATGAAAGTGCTTCTACAAGTAAAACGTGCTATTTCTCGTTGATAAGAAGTGTCTTTATTCATTTGAGTGTTCTTACGAAAACTATAGTCTGATTTAAGCTTGTATATATGTGACTTGAAGCTCTTCTCACAACACGATGTCTTAAACTCAACTAGTACGCAAATACCTGTATTTGTTCAGTTGCAGAAAATCCTTAAATCGCCTCGTAAAGCTTACGAGACCATTTCGTTCCAGAAAATCGTGTTAGTACTACAGACAAACTTTTTGACGCCGCCATCTTACTTCACCAAACGTCAGGCTTCATTAAAAGTGTTTGTGGGTGAACCTAATGTTTAGGGCTGTGTAGGATGGCGGACGACGGCTTCAAGTTTGTGATGAAATGACAGCTCCCTTCTTGTTTTATTTCCATGCTAAAATGCATACGTTAATAAACCAGAGATGTGCCTGAAGTACGTCGTTACCAAGCTCTCAATAGAAGCTGTCAATTCTGAAAACAAATCCAATACCCCAAAACTAGTGCTCAACAACTGCATATTGCATGAGCTTTTAACACATAATAAATTTCGACTGCACCAGCGATAACGATGTGTCAAGGACGTAAGTACTTTCAGTCTGTAACGTAAAACTTATAAAGTAATTTATAAGTAATAAAAACAAGCAAAAATTCTGTACCAATATCTTAGATATTTTGCAAATAGCTTGAAAACAACCATGATGTTGAGCTAACAGCCCTGAGAATAGCTGAATAAAATACTATTATAGCAGCGTTATTAGTCAGAATTATTTAATGTCGTTACAAGAGATTTACAGCGCTACAGTCCCATGAGAAATAGAAAAAGTGGGTTGCAGTTGTTAGCAGAGATGAAGAGGCTTGACAAGATACTAGCTTGGAGAGGTGCATCAAACCATTATTCCGAATGCAGACCACAACAACAACATCTTATAAATGCGGAAGATGCTGGAATAAAGAGTTATGAAATACTGTTGTCTTCTACCAGATGTGAGAATGCAGCTGCTATTTACCCCAGAATCTGCTACCGTCGGAGGCGTAAAGAACTTTAGATCGCGAGCCTCCTCGGTCTACGTAGGTGGCTGTTTTATCCTTGGTCCGATTCAGACAGACTTAAGAGGCTTCCTTTATTCTCAGTGAGACAATAAAGCAGACATCGCATTGAGCGTTTCTGAGAAATCACCCAGGGCAGCAATTACAACTGCCGCGCCGGGGCGTCCTTTATACCTGCTATTCCTTATTCATGAGAGGTCTGTTCCGTGTCACTGGGGCAGCGCTATTTCGTTTGTCAATGCCGTACCTCTTCGGCGGCTTCATTTGTTCCAAAGAACCGAGTGAGTCTGCTTGCACATTTAGCGTCCCACATGCGCGGAAGTTGGCTACCATTATCGTTTTGAGACGAGACGTAATTCAGTAGTAATGCACGCTGGAAACAATGAGTAACGTTCCAATTCTAATTTAATTCTGGTCAGCATAAGGTTTCTGATCGGTATGTCACAATATATTTTCGGCTAGACTGCGGTGAATATGGTATTCTGCGCTATGTTCGGTGGTTGGATAGCAAATGTGCAAAAAACCTTAAAGAAATTTCAAAAAATTAATTTTCGGTACCTCAAAAAGTACTTTTTCGTTATCGCTATAGATATTTAAGAGACCCCCCCCTCCCTATCATGATCGTGAAAAAAAGCGCTAGGTTCATTGAATCACATGTTATATGGAATGACTGCGAAAGAACAGCGTGTGACGAACAAACTTCACGAACTAGTAAAATAACACGAAAGCAAAATGATGTACGTCTGCTAGCTACGAAATACAGAAAAAGGAGACAGTTTTCCTTTATCATTGTACAGGGTCCGAAGGAAACTTGAATAGCCATCCTCCCACTGCAAAGGAGGGATTAGAGCATTTAAACAATTTAGACAATTTAACAAACCAAGACAAAAGGTTTTGCTTTGTAGACCAGAAAAAATATCGTATTTTTCATTTGTGAACAAAATCTTGAAATTATGTGAATTAATATGCGTAATATATTAGTGGAAGGGACATTTTGCGTTTCACCAAAATACTGTACTTTCATCAGTTTTACGCGTTACACACCTAGGTTGTTTTTGGGTATGTCGATGTTGCCGTGTGGTTAATGTTATCAAAAACTGTATCAGCATACGAATGCATGTGGGACGGTATTCGTATTTTGAGGACTAAAATTTTTATCCTTGAAAAATTAATCTTAGATTTTGATCTTGCAGTTCATGTGACGGCACGGAAAGTATTTCCAAGAGTAAACATTAAAAGGCAGAAATTTTCGCTTGGTTCTGTCATGGTATCAAAAGATAGTCGAATTTGAGCTTCGGTCTGAGTATACCAATTCTCAATCGGAAATCGGAAAGTATTGTTTGGTTTAAAATTTCTACCGCCAAGCACAGTCGGGGATGTGTTCGTGGAGTCCAAATAGTTCAAATGGCTCTAAGCACTATGGGACTTAACATCTGAGGTCATCAGTCCCGTATACTTAGCACTATTTAAACCTAACTTACCTAAGGACATCACACACAACCATGCCCGAGTCAGGATTCGAACCTGCGACCGTAGCAGCAGGGCGGTTCCGGACTGAAGCGCCTAGAACCGCTTGGCCACAGCGGCCGACCGTGGAGTTCCATAGTGTAGCTCCCAGTTAATTTTTTTTTCTAGACTGTGTACTTGAAAACTATGTAAGTGAAGGTGCTACATTTTCCCTTACTTTATGGGCACGGATACCAACAGATGAAATCAGAACTACAAACGGTGCAGAGTCGTTTCATCGACATTATAGACTCCTCTCGGTTCAACTCGGGTTCGGTCGGCGCGACGGCGGTAAGCTCCAGCCTCGAGCGAAAGTCGACATTACCAACAACAATTTTACAAACCCCATCATTCTAGCCACGAGTTTACGGATTTTTAAAGCAATGGCAAAGAGAAATTTGTGTGTGCTTTAGCACAGTGAATTATAAAAGAAAAACAAATAGACGTTACCATGAATTTCATCGCGTGGCTACTGAATTTTGGGGCGAATATCAGCCTGGAGAATTATAGTTGTTACCACACGCAAGAAAACTGCCCGTCTCTTCCAGCTTATCATACTCTATTACACAGAGCCATACAATTTGTTGTGGTGCCAATTTTAAAGGTAAGCTGTTGAACACTTTATATTTGCGGTAGTGATTTCTAATATTTTGCGGTTAAGTTATGTGCAATTTTGTGGTAATGAAAATAGGATGTTTTGCCGTAAAGCTAGGCTGTTTTGCGGAAGTGCAGCTCACTTACCTTTAATAGATTAATATATCAAACAATATGACGATTTGAGATGAAATATATCACTATTAGCCAGTAATATAGTGCTAAGAGTTGCCAGTTACGACGTATTTCAAACATCGGCCTCAAAATGGTATTACCTCAGCGCACAGTTATGTTATCTACTGGGAATTCTGCTTCGAAAAGAATAATTCGAAGCAAGGAAGACGTATCGTAGCTTGCAACTGATGACTGTGCAGCTCCCTGAAACCAAAGCAGAGTGGTCCCTCGTCGAGTGACGGAATGCCGTTGGTTAAAGCACTTGACTCGAATTCTAAGGGGTTGCGCAATTGCTTAATGTACTGAACTCGGTCCGGTATAAGCAGGAACACAATCCGTATCTACAACTACATATGTACTCCGAAAGCCAATGTATGGTTCGTGGCGTAGGGTACTTTGTATGACAATGTCACTTTCCCCACTATCTTGTTCCATTCGTGAATGGTGTGCGGAAAAAACGGTTGTTTATAAGCCTCTGTGTAATCTCAAAAATGGTTCAAATGGCTCTGAGCACTATGGGACTTAACAGCTATGGTCATCAGTCCCCTATAACTTAGAACTACTTAAACCTAACTAACCTAAGGACAGCACACAACACTCAGCCATCACGTATGTAAGCTCAAACTATTGAGTTTAACCTTCATGCTGTTCTCGCAAGATATACGTAAGGGAAAGCAATATACTGGTTGCCTGTTCTAGGAACGTACGCCCACTGGATTTTAACACTATGCCGTCTGGCGACACCACAGTGGTGTCGTGAGCATAGTATCGCGCAGTGGCCGGCGACAGCACTTTAGTATCTTTTGAATTCTGTTGGTGTTTAGTTTAGGTAACAATAAGTTACACATGTCAACAAGTTTGTTGTTTTTATATTTGTGCCCTTTCATAATGGCGGACAGAAGAGACAATAGGATTATTTACGAAGAATGCTCGGACGTCTCGTCTGACGTTCCGGACGACTTGGCCGTTTGGGAAGAAGATATTGGCTACCAAAAAAATGAAAGTGAAGCAGAATCATAGGAAGATTGTGAAATGCGTCCAAGAAGAATTCGGCGAATGCTACGGTTGCCAACTGATTCGACAGAATCAGACAAAGAAGACAGTGCACAGTGGTCAGACTTTGATTTACCGAGGACCAATAATAAATTTGAAGGATCCCTGGGTCCAAACATATTTCCCAAAGATACACAGAGCGTCAAGGATATCGTAGAATTATATATTGGGAACGATCTATTTGATTATATTAGCAACGAAACCAACAAGTACTGCAGTCAAAATTGCAATAGAAGGAAACTGGACTAAAAAAATGCCAAATTTGTCGACTTTACGGGACACGAAATTAGAAAATGGTTTGGGCTTGCTATCCTTATGGGAAATGTAAAAAAAAAGCAAGGATCGTTGATTACTGGTCAACGAATCCGTTGATAGACATACCGATATTTCGCAAAACGATGTCCCGCAACAGACTCAGACAAATATTATCATTTTTACATTTTTCCGACAGCAACAATAAACCGGATAATGCTAACCGGCTTGTCAAAGTGCAATTCGTAATTGATTATTTTTCCAAAAAGTTTAAAGAAACGTTTCATCTAAGTCAAAACATCTCAGTTGTATGAAGGAATGATACCGTGGCGTGGACGGCTAAATTTTAAAGTTTACATTCCGTCGAAAATCACGAAATACGCCATACTCATTCGGATGCTGTGTGATTCGGGTACGGGATACGTTTTCTGATTCTAAAATGGTTCAAATGGCTCTAAGCACTATGGGACTTAACATCTGAGGTCATCAGCCCCCTGACCTAGAACTACTTAAACCTAACCTAAGGACACCACACACATCCATGCCCGAGGCAGGATTCGAACCTGCGACCGCAGCAGAAGCGCGGTTCCGGACAAAAGCGCCTAGAACCGCTCGGCCACAGCGGCCGGCTTTCCTGATTCAAGATATTTTCCGGCACTGGACAGCCTTCAGCAAAAACAGTGATGGAACTGTTGATACCTTCTGGTGGAAAGTGGCATCACCTCTGCGTGGATAATTATTATCACAGTGTAGTACTTGCAGAGAAGTTACTTGAAAAGAAAATTCGAGTTTGTGGAACGATACGGCAAAATAGAGGATTTCTGGAAAATTAAGGCGCGCAAAAGTCAATGTGTTTGGCGTTTGTCATCAGCGGAAAGGTGACAAGTGGCCGGCGACAAGCCAAGTAATCCGAATTATCGCTGCCGGCGCCAAGCGAATAAATTTGTACGAGACGTGTGGACGGCAATGTGTTAACACAATAAACCACACCGTGACGTGCAACGACTCTCTTGCACCGTCTACCATTGGAGTTGGTTGATCACCTCTATGACGTTTTCGCGTTGGCTAAACGAACCTAAGATAAAACGTGCTGCTCTTCTTCGTACCTTCTCCATTTACTCTACCAACCCTACCTAGTAAGGGTTTCTCACTGAAGAGCGATACTCAAGTAATGGCCGAACGAGGGTTTTGTAAACTACCTCCTTCTTGTGTGGATCGTTACTGCCGAACGGAATGTCACATCTAGGAAATGAGAAGTTACGAGAGCAAAAGTTGAGAAGTTACTTGCGACCGAAGGGTACTAGTGATCACTGGAGCATTTTGGTTACATAAGGGGGCGAGTGTAGTGAAGATAATCTGTGGGTAGGAAACCATGGGATTGGGAAGTTAGTGTAATTTAAAGGAGAATCGTCTACTAACGTAAAAAATAAGGGCTGGAGTGTGAGGGAGGGCAATGTATAATCCGTAGATGGTATGAATGATGTGAGAGAGGAATTTCATAAGCTCGCGAACTGGAGAGGGTAGGCAAAATCGAAAAGCTGGTCGGAATGCATTGTCTTGTATGATTTCGAAGGACTTTGAGTGTAACAAGATATCAATACACTTACACCAGCTGCTGTGGCCGAGCGGTTGTAGGCGCCTCAGTCCAGAACCGTGCGACTGCTACGGTCGCAGGTTCGAATTCTGCCTCGGGCATGGATGTGTGTGATGTACTTAGGTTAGTTAGGTTTAAGTAGTTCTAAGTTTTAGGGGACTGATGACCTCAGAAGTTAAGTCCCATAATGCTCAGAGCCATTCGAACCATTTGAACCAATACACTTACAGATCGAAGGTCATGACATAGTGGTCAAATAAAATACGAGGGTCATTCCGAAAGTAATGCCTCCTATTTTTATTCGTGGAGACTACAGGAGATAAAAAGCAACAGCACAGCTAAACAGAACAATATATCAGCTGAAGACTATCATTTATCCGCATAGCCACCACCATTCATTATGCACTTTTGCTAACCATGAACCAGAGCCTGCATGCCGCGCTTGTAAAAATCAGAATCAGCTGTGGCTAACCACTTCCTTATAGCTTTGACAGCAGCATCCGAGTCTTGAAAATCTTCGCCACGTAGTCCATCCTTCAGTGGCCTAAAGAGATGGAAGTCTGAAGGCGCCTGTACGGTGGTAAAACAATCCATCCGAATTTTGCAATCAGTTGCGTGGTCGCTAAACTGGTGTGGCGTCTGGCGTTTATCGTGTTGCAAGTGAAAGTTAGTCTTCTTGCCTGGCTCTACCTGAAAATTCGGGCTTTCAGTTTAATCAGTGTCATCTTGTATCGTGCTAAATTGATAGTTTCTCCGGGCACCGAGACATCCAAGAGAACCACAGCCTGGCTATCCCAGAAGAATGTGCACATCACTTTGCCTGCAGATGACTGTGTCTTTAATTTCTTCTTTGACGAAGGATTGGCATGTCGCCGTTCCATAGACTGTCTTTTGGATTCCAGCTCGTAGTGGTGACACCATGTCTCATCTCCGGTGACGATGCTGTTCAGAAAATTGTCACCTTCAGCTTCATACTGGTCCTACACGTCCCGACAAATTTCCATTCGATGAGTTTTTTTCCTTCTGTAAGCATCCGCACAGACTTTGCGATAACCAAGATGTTTCAACATTGTTTCCAAGGCGTTACAGCCGACATTCAGCTTTGGACACAATTCTCTGGTTGTTATCCGCCGATCAGCACGGATGAGTTGATCAAGACGCTCTTCATTGCGAGGGATGACAGCTCTTCAGGATGGACCCGGCCGTCGCTCTTCATGCACAACTTTTTCACCACCTTGAAAATACCGTACCCATCGCCTCACATTGCTCACGTCTATTATGTCGTCACCATACACCTTTAGCAAGCGTCGATGGATTTTACATCGCTGTTTTATATCTGTATCAGACTCCATTTTGAAATACTATTCTGCGGCGCCAACTACCGCAGAACAACGGAAGCTCCTGCAAATGGAAGAGAAAGGTTCAAACATTAACACTACACCAACGACATCTGGAGTGCAGGCGTGCACATCCAAACTCACCACAAAAAAATAGGAGGCATTACTTTCGGAACGACAGTCGTACGAGTGAATGAAATAGAATGGTCAGTCATTTCGCTGATGTCAGCTCAACTGAAAATCTAAAGATCACGCAACAACTTTCCTTATCATCTCGATTAGTGTCCCACAAATCGACTACAAAATTTTCGCCTTGTTGCGAAACTCACGAAAGCCAACATCGACATATGTTTAGCGCAGCTTAGTGCTCCAAGTGTAGGAGCTCCAATAGTGACGAAAGGCGCACCCACAGGATAACAATAGCTGTCCCAGGTAGCAAAAAATTGGTTCAAATGGCTCTGAGCACTATGCGACTTAACTTCTGAGGTCATCAGTCGCCTAGAACTTAGAACTAATTAAACGTAACTAACATAAGGAAATCACACACATCCATGCCCGAGGCAGGATTCGAACCTGCGACCGTAGCGGCCGCTCGGGTCCAGGCTGTAGCGCCTAGAACCGCACGACCACTCCGACGGCACCCAGGTAGCAGTTCTTATCCTGTCTCTGGTTAGTAACAGAAAAGCACTTAAGTGCATAAAGCGATAAAATGGTTGCCTTTTGAAGTACAGTAAGCAACTGTATACTTTCGGCCTCAGCCGGTGCGATTGTCAACCGGAAGCGCTGTATTCGTGTTCGTGATTTGTTGAGACAGCTGGGCCCCAAATAAAACTGACCAACCACATCCGGCGCGTGACAGAGTAGATCCGGGAATTAGAGCGAGTGCCCCCAGTGACTAATTTCGTCTCACACAGGCAAGTGAAGAATAGGAACTTCAGTGTTCGTTTCTTTAGGAGCAACTATTTTAAGTTCCTGTTGGACTGGCAACACTACTTCTCAACCTTTATTCGTGAGTCCTCTTAAACGTTTCACAGCAGCAACTATCGGTTAATAGCAGAATTTACTGCTGTGGCATCATATCCGCGCACTTTAGAAGGTGATTTGCTTTAACACTGGGAATGAGTCTCTTACAAGGAAAGGTCGCACAGGACTGTGGCCTCTGCTTCAATCTCAGCATCAAAATAGATTAATGAACAGTGCTATAAATGGTTCAAATGGCTCTGAGCACTATGGGACGTAACTTCTGAGGTCATCAGTCCCCTAGAACTTAAGAGCTAATTAAACCTAACTAACTTAAGGACATCACACACAACCATGCCCGAGGCAGGATTCGAACCTGCCACCGTAGCGGTCGCGCTGTTCCAGGCTGTATTGCCTAGAACCGCTCGGCCACTCCGGCCGGCAACAGTGCTACATACACAGTTAGCGTCACTGTCATTCAGAACTATAATAAAATAAAGGGCTCTGAGGGTTATCTATCTGTCCCGCAATCTATCATTATTTACGCACCAAAAGAAACTTTTTGCAGGTTAATTCCGTTAGTTGATTGAAGTGATTCACGCGAAAGGGACGATTCCGGTTTTCAGGCACATCTTTCGGCCTCTTTTTACAAGAGTAAAATAAGGAGAGAACAGAAAACATGAAATTGCGAGAAAGTCAGCACTGAAATCTATGCGACGAACGTATTCACAGCAAACTTTTGCTTGAAGAGCTTGTTGTAAACATAAGTTATTGTAAAATTTGTAGTTACGTGCATCTAAACGAACTCGTGTGTACCAAACAATTTATTTGTAGTTGCGTGCATCTAAACGAACTCGTGTGTACCAAACAATTTAATATTACGGAATGAATTTTCATCCTGAAGCAGGGTGTGCTCAGACTTGAGACTTCCTGGTAAATTAACACTGTGTGTCGGACCGGGACTCGAACCCGGGACTTTTGTCTTCCGCGAACAAGCGCTCCACTGACTGAACTACCCGTGGAGGTCCTCACAGCATTTCTTCTGTCAGTTTCTCTCCTGTAGCTTCCAAACTTCACAGAAGTTCTCGTGCTTGACTTGAGATACTAGCGCTCCACGAACAGCCCTCCATGTGTGTGTTAACTATTCATGGTTAACGATCATTTTAATACAATTTGTGGAGGTCCAAAAGGAGGATTTTCATGTTTAGATTGTCATTCTTTATCAAACCACTTTTTTTCTTCAAACTTACTACCGAGACTGTACCCTGCGCTCACCTGCATAATGTGTACACAATGAGCTGACCTAAGCCATGGGATAGCGGTATGCACATGTACAGATGACGCAGGGTATGAAAGGTCAGTACATTGGCAGAGGTGCCACTTGTAATCAGGTAATTCACGTGAAAAGGCTTCGACGTTATTATAGCCGCACGACGGGAATTAACAGACTTTGAATGCGCAAGGGTAGTTGGAGCTAGAGGCATGGGGCATTCTATTTCGGAAACATTAGAGAATTCAATATTCCGAGATCCACAGCGCCAAGAGTGTGCCGAGTATACCAAATTTCAGGCATTACCTCTCACCATGGACAACCCAGTGGCCGACGGCCTTCACTTAACGACCGAGAGCAGCGGCGTTTGCGTAGAGTTGTCAATGGTAACAGACAAGTAACACTGCCTGAAGTAACCGCAGAAAGTAATGTGGGACGAACGATGGGCCGGCCGTTGTTGCCGAGCGGTTCTAGGCGCTTCAGTCCGGAACCGCGCTGCTGCTACCGTCGCAGGTTCGAATCCTGCCTCGGGCATGGATGTGTGTGACGTCCTTAGGTTAGTTAGGTTTAAGTAGTTCTAAGTTCTAGGGGACTGATGACCTCAGATGTTAAGTCCCATAGTTCATTTGAACCATTTTGAACCGTTTGAATGGAATGGGTCCAACTGAACTGATCATTGCCTGAAAATGGTTGTGGTGGACTACTTGGAGACCATTTGCAGCCATTCATCGACATCATATCCCCAAACAACGATACGACAGGTCACCACGCCACAATTGCTCGCGAATATCGGAATTGAAAAACAACTGCTATCACTTAGTAGCGGAAAAGCATCCGGACCAGACGAGATACCCGTAAGATTCTACAGTGATTATGCTAAAGAACTTGCCCCCTTTCTATCAGCAATTTATCGTAGATCTCTGGAAGAACGTAAAGTACCTAGCGACTGGAAGAAAGCGCAGGTCGTTCCCATTTTCAAGAAGGGTCATAAATCAGATGCGAATAATTATAGGCCTATTTCGCTTACGTCAATCTGTTGTAGAATAATGGAACATGTTTTATGTTCTCGTATTATGACGTTCTTAGATAATACAAATCTCCTTCATCATAACCAACATGGATTCCACAAACAGAGATCATGTGAAACCCAGCTCGCCCTATTTGTCCAAGAAATTCACAGTGCCGTAGACACAGGCGAGCAGATTGATGCCGTATTCCTGGACTTCAGGAAGGCATTTGATACGGTTCCGCACTTACGTTTAGTGAAAAAAATACGAGCTTACGGAATATCGGACCAGGTTTGTGATTGGATTCAGGATTTCCTAGAAGAAAGAACACAACATGTCATTCTTAACGGTTCAAAATCTGCAGATGTAGAGGTAATTTCGGGAGTACCGCAAGGAAGCGTGATAGGACCTTTATTGTTTACAATATACATAAATGACTTAGTTGACAACATCGGTAGCTCCGTGAGGCTATTTGCAGATGACACGGTTGTCTACAAGAAAGTAGCAACATCAGAAGACTCGTACGTACTCCAGGAAGACCTGCAGAGGATTAATGAATGGTGCGACAGCTGGCAGCTTTCCCTAAACGTAGATAAATGTAATATAATGCGCATACATAGGAGCAGAAATCCATTCCAGTACGATTATGCCATAGGTGGTAAATCATTGGAAGCGGTAACGACCGTAAAATACTTAGGAGTTACTATCCGGAGCGATCTGAAGTGGAATGATCACATAAAACAAATAGTGGGAAAAGCAGGCGCCAGGTTGAGATTCATAGGAAGAATTCTAAGAAAATGTGACTCATCGACGAAAGAAGTAGCTTACAAAACGCTTGTTCGTCCGATTCTTGAGTATTGCTCATCAGTATGGGACCCTTACCAGGTTGGATTAATAGAAGAGATAGACATGATCCAGCGAAAAGCAGCGCGATTCGTCATGGGGACATTTAGTCAGCGCGAGAGCGTTACGGAGATGCTGAACAAGCTCCAGTGGCGGACACTTCAAGAAAGGCGTTACGCAATACGGAGAGGTTTATTATCGAAATTACGAGAGAGCACATTCCGGGAAGAGATGGGCAACATATTACTACCGCCCACATATATCTCGCGTAATGATCACAACGAAAAGATCCGAGAAATTAGAGCAAATACGGAGACTTACAAGCAGTCGTTCTTCCCACGCACAATTCGTGAATGGAACAGGGAAGGGGGGATCAGATAGTGGTACAATAAGTACCCTCCGCCACACACCGTAAGGTGGCTCGCGGAGTATAGATGTAGATGTAGATGTAGATTGACTTGAAGAAGATTCTGGACAGTTCGAGAGAGAGATTTGGCCACTCAGATCACCAGACTTGAATCCCATCGAACATTTATGGGACATAATGGAGAGGACAGTTCGTGCACAAAATCCTGCATTGGCAACACTTTTTCCATAGTGGACGGCTATGGAAGCAGCATGAGTCACTATTTCTGCAGGGAACTTACAGCGACTTGTTGAATCCATGCCAGGTCGAGTTGCAGTACGCCGGGCAAAAGGAGGTCCGACACGATATTAGGTGGTATCCTAAGACGTTAGTTACCTCAGTGTATCTCCTAATGTTCCTTCCTTCTTTTGCGGCAGTCATATCGAAGACTACAGACAACCTCGGTCTGGAAGGCTGACAGCTTTTGAATACTGCTCCTTCTGAATTAGTCTCCAGTACGCCACGCACCACACCACCTCCCTCCCACATGTGCGGCCGTACGCGGCACGCTCCCTCACGCATGGACACAGGCCGGCAGCGCACGCTGCGAGGGCAGCGCCTTGCCGCGCCGCGATGCTATCGCCCCTTGCGGCACACAATGGAACGGCCCCTACTTACTGGCGCCAGATTACAGCTTATTAACTAAGAACCCTCCTCTTATCCCGCGCCATTACGCCAGGGGGACCGGCCTGGTGTTTGGGAACGCGCGATGCATCCTACCCGTATCCTCGAATTAAGTCATAACTTTCTCCTGCGCACGCATCTCGGATTCAAAAGCGGAAATTTCGGAACAATTACGGCGGGTCCTCCGCTCGAGTCCCCCTAAAGGGCTCTCTCGGAGAACGCCTCATTGAATGGAACAGTTCTTAATTTGGGCACTAGGCTCGGCGGGAAGAGGGAAATAAGAAGAGGCCGTCGAGAGGTGCGCGCCCGCCTACCAAGTGAGACGCGTTGACGCAGCAAAACGACAAAGCACTCAAATGGGTAATAAGGCGAAGCGCCGGCGAGTAGTTATGACGGGAAAGGACAAATTAGTGTCTCGCCAGTAATGGCGAGTCATTTCCAGAGTGGACCGAGAGGGGCACCAGATAGGCCCTTGGTAGTTCACCAGGGCGCGACGGAGGCGTTGTCTAGGATCACTGGTTTGTGATTATTTTATGTGTGTCATAGGCACGGAATGGTCAACAGTGGAATGGCACAGGACGCAAGTTGATCGTGGGTGCCAGAGCGTCTGCAATGCATTAGTCTCCATACGGTTCCAACAGAAACGATTATTCTGAGTCCCCCCACCCCTTCTTCATCCCCGAAACAATTTGGATGAACTGCGCCGTTGCATAGCAACACCAGTGAAAGGAGTAACTCCACATATGTTCGCAAAAGTATGGGACGAGTATGATTATCGCCAGGGTGTTTCTTGTGCGACTGGGGGAGGGCCCGCTACACACTTGAGAAAGCTAAATGAAAACTTTGGTCCGTTACATAATGGTATAAATTACCTAAGGTTGTATGTGCACTTATGTGAAAGATATATCTCTGCAAAATCGGATGGTTCTTTTTAAAACAAACACTTGGTAGTCGTATGCGTAAGGCCACGTAGAAGATGGCTTTGTGAAATCGGACGAATATTCATCTACATCTATGTCCATACGTCTTAAGCTGAATTTCACACGACTGTTATTTTCGACACCCATGTTGATACCTACACAGGAGATTTTCGGTCTCCTTAAATGTCATAATATGCGATCGTAAATCATGTTCCAAAATACTACTACAAACCGACGTCAGCGGTAGAGGCCTGTAGTTCGTTTCGTCTTTCCGACAACCCTTCTTGTAAATGGCAATTACCTATGTTTTTTCTTCAGTCATTAGAAGCGCCGCGCAAATCCAGCGAGCCACCGTAGACTGCTGCTAGAAAACGAGCAAGTTCTGTGGAATAAACCATGTAGAAGCGTACTGGGATACCGTCAGATTCAGTGGCCTTTCCTCTCTTGAGTGATTTCAATTGCTTTTCTGTCCCATGTACACATATTTCGACATCTCTCATTTTGACATTCGTGTGATGGTTTAACTGAAAACGTACACTGCGACCTTCCTCAGTCAAACTGCTTTTTAAAAAGTTTAGTATTTCGATCTTCTCAGTGTTATAAATAGTATGCCTGAAACACGTTGTTGAAGTGGCGACAATGGATTAAGTAATACTGCTAAACGTAATTTTCTCAGCGACTAGTTCGTCTGTTGAAATTCAGCTAAAGGCAGCTAAGGCAAACGTGGTGCCATTTTGATTTCACACGCTGTATCGAAGGCCGCAGGACCTGTTATCGTCGTTCGTGATTTGACATTGTCGGCACACACTGGTCCGCACCGTGTATTGCTCAATCAGAATATTATTGCATCAGCGCGTGAGGGGGCTTCGGTAAGCTTACAGTGAACCAGCGCGTAATCGGTGTTGATAGTACAGAGGGCGACAGCGTTCATAGTAGGATATTAAAAACACACCTTCCGGTAGTAACTGTAATTTATGTATTGCCTCTGATGTCAATTAATAGTGAAAGGTATGCCATTTACTAATGTGTAAGTCTTTGTCCATTGGGTGGATTACTTTTTGAAAATGACTCCTGTCAAATGATGCCCCCTCGGCACAACACATTCATCTAGACGGCGTTGGAAGCTTTCCATAACTCGGCGTAACGTGTTCCCTGGGACATTGCCGACGGAAGTTCTGATGCGATCCTTCAACTCAGGAATGGTAGCACAACGTGTTCGGAACAGTTCCTGCTTCAGGTAGCCCCAAAGGAAAAAAGTCTGCACATGAAAGGTCAGGTGAGCGAGGCGGCCAGGAAATGTCACCAAAACGGGAAATTAATCTACCGGGAAATGTCCGTCGCAAGAAATCCATGCAAATTCTGGCCACCATTCCTGAGTTGAAGGCTCCTGTCGCGCGGAGCATAAAGAAGTTCGAATCAGCTGCGCGTAACTCCGGAAAGAGGCCTACGACCGGTTGCACCACAGATGGTTGATGAAATCGCTGTTGCTATGGCAGACAACGCTGTGCGCAATTTCCGATCGTCCGGCAGTGCTCGTGCTGTGTCGCGACAGTTGGTTCATTAACGTGGTCCACTGTACGGAAGGTGCCTCGAACCATTCTCAAATGGCATCCGTACGAGATCCATATCGTACAGCAGCTTCCACCACAGGGCGCACAACGACTTGTTGACTTCGCTCTACACTTTCTCGCAAGGACTGAAGTTGACGAGCGCTGGCCCTCGACCATCCTATGGACGGACGAAGCTTCTTTTATCTGACGGGTGAGGTGAACACACAGAATTGCCGAGTCTGGCGATTTTCATCTCCTGTCACTGTGCATGAAGTTCCTCTGTATGGTGAACGTGTCACCGTATGGTGTGACTTCACGGATACGTCATCATTGGCCCATTCTATTTTGAACAAGTTGGCGCTCAAGGACCATAGACGTGCGGTGTGACTGGCCAGCGTTACTACGATATGCTTCACCAACACGTCATACCCGAATTATCAGCCGATCGTTTCCAAATACTTGGCAGGCACGATCACCTGATCTCACTTTCTGTGGTTTCTGGTTGTGGGACTACCTGAAGGGCAGGGTTTATCAGGGGAACATTCACACATGTGCTGATCTAAAGCGCAGCACATCAAGAGACGTAGCCAGCATACCTAAGGGCATGCTTCGTTCTGCTGTGCAGAATGCAATCCAGCGCTTTCAGACTCTGCTGGACACTGACGGCCGCTATATTAAGCCCCTTTTATAGCAGTAATGGTACCGGTATGCAATGGTATTATGTATCGGAGCAGCACATTAAAAGTATTTCAATTGAATTGATTCTGCATTTTTTTTCCCCCATGTCCTTGACATTAATGCTACCAAGTTTGGTCCTCGTGTGGTAATTATTTTCCGTGTTATAACGTGTTAAATAGGGAAAGTTTAATTATGAGCACCCGTAGTAAGGTGTTGAGCATTATTTCGCTTTATTCGCAGTTTGCGTGAAGTAAAAATGTAATATTAAAAAAGGGAAAATATTTTCCCGCATACAGACGCGATCCCAAGAGCCTTTCTTACCTTTCTGTACTCTTTCCGCTGCGCCAACCGCTACCTGAAAACTACTTGAAACACCCCCATTTAAATTCCTTTATTGGGTTTTGTGTAATTTAGCGAAGCCGCCAAACAGTTAATTATTATTACTATTAAAAACAGTCTTGATCACAATTTATTTAACGAGGTGACCGGTTTCAACCACTACTGTGGTCATCTTCAGACCATTGAGTAGGAACCTCTTTCCTTGAAGATTCTTCAAGGAAAGAGGTTCCTACTCAATGGTCTGAAGATGACCACAGTAGTGGTTGAAACCGGTCACCTCGTTAAATAAATTGTGATCAAGACTGTTTTTAATAGTAATTATTTATGACATTGATCACTGTTGTGCCCATAATGTATTCAAAAGTAGTTAATTATTATGATTATATGACCGTGTGCTTAATGGATGAAAGGCTATCGGTTTTTCTGCTGTGGTTTCGGGGGTATTTCAACCGAGTGCGGCTGTTCTGAGACGGAATAGTTAATGATTGAAAGTTTGTCTATCATAAAAGGCCACAAAGGTTGCGATGTACAAACTGATATGTATTGTCTACGAACACACAAATTCTGAGGCAGTTGCTACCTTCACCTTACACGTTTAATTACGGTTATATCTATTATTGGTTGCTGATTTTAGGTACTTCGTCACACGCAATGTTGATGGTTAACATTCACAACAATCCTCACTGCAATCCATGATTGTTGCTGGCCGACGCGGTTGACGCGAAACACGTAATTCGGCACTTGTCACTTTTGGCTTCATATCACTCGCGAATCGTTATCGACGAGGGTCCACCCTACGACGATCAGGGGGACGCGCTCATTTGTGATACTCCGGTAAATTTACCGTTTACTAATCACTCGAACACCATTCTTAGCCGTCTCTCCAGTACCACAGCTCACTCGACACTCACGTCACTGCCTCCTGCAGCGCTCGACAATCGACTCCAGTGCACTGTCGACCTGGGTGTCAGATACTAACATCTATGTTCGTGGGATCACGGATCTCTTACCTTACATACTCCAACATAAATGGCTCATGCCTCTCACGACCTACGCCAAAAATGCTATTTTCTCTAAACGTTTCGCCATCTGGATCTCCCACTTCTGGTCAAGTTTTTGGCCAAACCCTGTAAATAGCAAAAAATTTAGACGAAATCTGTGATGACGGGTAACCGCGGTCCCCTCGTGAGCGTTGCCCTAGTTCGTCCCGTCTTGCGTGAGAGCCAACTGCTTTGCCAGAGCTGCGCATGCGCGCTGGCTAGGTCGCTGTGTTTACGCCTGTTGGGAAGCACTGGAGCCGGGGCGAGTGGGGCGCATGGCCGACGGCAGCGGCCGTTATGGAGATGTGGCCAACGCGCCACTAATCACAGCGCGCAGAACGCGGGCACGACGGTCGATAAAGTCCCGACACGGCCGCAGCCGCCGAACCGAGGCGCGTGCAATTAGGCGGCGATTAGCAGCGCTTAGCGCGCCGCCCGGCTCCCTAAATCCCGACTCGTAGCAGTTCCCCAACCTGCCAGTTCACGCCACTTCGTCCGACGCTGCCGCTCGCAAATTTTCCAGATAATGCGAAGCGAGAGCGCTGTAGCTCTCTTTATGGTCGCCAGTCCCCACTTAGTCAACGTCTTCAGTCTTACTGCTAAATACGAGCCCGTTTCATCTTCACTGGAAATCCATTTAAAGTTTTTACAGACAGCAGGTTGTAGAGGTCGGCTGTGTTAAAACTTGCCACGTGTTAAACGGACCCCTCTCGCTAACAGGGGCTGATAACGTACGGTCGTACAGTGGCTCTCCACTCGGAGGTAGCTGGTACAGCTTGTGGAAGAAATCTTCATCGCCAATATATGGCCAGAGAGAGGAGCAGCATCGATGGTATTCGCTTCTCGAATATCTGTACAGGATTAAAGAGTCCACGCTGTGCGTGCACATGTGGGGTCATTGGTACACCTGAACATGCCATACTAGAGTGACTTGTGGATTTGCGGATCTAAATGGTGATTTTTTCCACCGAGTACAAACTCTAGGGACTGATCGAAGAGAAGATACGGAACAAAAAGAATCTAATGAACATATGTCCGGAAATACATGGTTTCCATGTTAGAGACCATTTATTGGGGTTATTGGGTTGTTTGGGGGAAGAGACCAAACAGCGGTCATCGGTCTCATCGGATTAGGGAAGGATGGGGAAGGAAGTCGGCCGTGCCCTTTCAAAGGAACCATCCCGGCATTTGCCTGGAGCGATGTAGGAAAATCGCGGAAAACCTAAATCAAGATGGCCGGTCGCGGGATTGAACCGTCGTCCTTCCGAATGCGAGTACAGTGTGCTGAACACTGCGCCACCTCGCTGGGTAGCATTTATTCAATCATACTTCGTTATAGAGACTTCGCTGTAATACGCGCTGTACCATGTAGCCACAGTTACGTTATGCACGGTTTCCTCCTAGAGGGTGGTTCTGTTCCTCATAGCCGCGCGGGATTAGCCGAGCGGTCTCCGGCGCTCCAGTAAGGGACTGTGCGGCTGGTCCCGGCGGAGGTTCGAGTCCTCCCTCGGGCATAGGTGTGTGTGTTTGTCCTTAGGATAATTTAGGTTAAGTAGTGTGTAAGCTTAGGGACTGATGACCTTAGTCCCATAAGATTTCACACACATTTGAACTTTTTTTGTTCCTCATAGTCATGTCCTAGCGCCCTCTCCTGCCATAGTAACTGGTAATGTTGTGTCAGATTCACTTGCTGACTCACCTTGTAGTGGATGTGATACAGCGTTGCACAGAATGGTTCCGTATTCGAATAGAGAGCTCGCCGACATGGTGTTTACTTACGGAAAGGCAAGTGGCAACGGGCGGCGGGTAGCAAGGTTGTATCAGATGACCTATCCCCGTCGACAACCACCACAGCATCCGATTTTTGCAACAGTGTTTCGCCGTTTGTCTGAGACAGGGTCGTTTCAGGAAGCAGGAAATCATGAGGGACGTATCACAAATATTCGGACAGCAGACTTGGAGGAAGATGTGATAAACAATGTGAAAAGCGACCGCCGTGTCAGTACTAGGCAGTACAGGGTACTCCAGACAAGCTTGTGGAACACGCTCCATGACAATTGTTACTGCACATACCACTTACAGCGTATTCAGGGCTTACTAGCGACAGACTTTCCACCTTGGGAGCATTTTTGTCACTGTTTTCTTCACCAGGCAACCACGATACCGGGATTTGCGTCGTCCGTCCTATTCAAAGATGCTGCCACCTTTACGCGGAGTGGTATCTTCAAAATGGTTCAAATGACTCTGAGCACTATGGGACTTAACTTCTGAGGCCATCAGTCCCCTAGAACTTAGAGCTACTTAAACCTAACTAACCTAGGGCATCACACACATCCATGCCCGAGGCAGGATTCGAACCTGCGACCGTAGTGGTCGCGCGGTTCCAGACTGTAGAGCCTAGAACCGCTCGGCCACTCCGGCCGGCTGTGGTATCTTCAACTTTCATAGCAGTCGCCTGTAGGATAGTATGCAGAACCCCCATGGTATGGTGACAGCAAGTCATCAGCATCGGCGCAGTCGGAATGTGTGGGCCGGGATAACTCGCGACCTCATTTTGGTGCCAGTCTTCCTTCCACGTCGGCTAACAAGCCGGAACTTTGTCTCCCCTGCTGGAAGAAGTGCCTTTGATGATTCGAAGGGTTATGTGGTTGCTACAAAATGGTGCTCCAGCCCACTTCGCCGTTAACGTCCGGACGCATCTCAGTCGTGTCTTCCCTGGCCGATGGATCGGGCGAGGGGGTCCATGGCCTTCTCGTTCACAGGATTTCAACGCGTGCAGTTTCTGGTTAAGGGGCCATCTCAAAAGTATCGTGTATGCACAGCCCAATCAAGATGTGGAGACACTGGAGCAGCGTATTGATGCTGCCTTTGACGCTGTTCGGATGCAGCCTGGGCGATGTGAGTGTCAGAACAAACTACGGCGCGTACGCGTATGCGTTGAGGCACAAGGAAATCATCTTCAACACATGCTGTAAGGATAGCTGCATGGTACAGCGCGCATTAGACTGCACTCTCTCTAACAATCTATGTTTGAATAAATTGTCTCTAGCTTGGAAACCATGCATTTCCTGACATAAGTTCGTTAGACCTTTTTTGTTCCGTATCCTCTCTCGATCAAACCCTAGAGTTAGTCATTATTGACTCAGAAAAACATACAAGCTTGCCAGTCTGTTTTCGAAAATTCTAACCTAAGTAACTAAGCTATGTGTCGTGAATTAGCAATTCACTGCATAGCTGAAGTCCTTATCCTTGGCGCCACTGCTGGTGTTCCATTCCCGCCACATCAAAAAGCTACCAAACTGCAAAACTGCCAAACACAGCACCACAGCGAGGCTAGGAACGGCGTGGAGTGACTGCGGAGAAGATTCTTTGGTGGGACAAGCATGCAGCATCAGCTCTGAGTGAGTGCCGGGATCAGGGGACAGCAGTGAGACAAGACTTTGCATGGCGCGCCGTCTGGTCTTATTTACCTCCCGGTATAGCCGGCACAGTGAGTTGGCCAGCGAGCGAATGTGTCTGGCTGGACAGGTGATTCTGTGCGTCTGGCAGCAAGAGGAAGCAGCCCCTTGTGTATAGAAACGAACCGAACACTCATTATGGGGACTGAAGCTGAGGAATTTGATGTGAGCCAGTGTATCTGAGAAGGCAGTCTGCCAGACGAGTTGGACCAGCAGGTTTGTGTGGCCAGTAGTGGAGGTAGCCTGGATCTGAGTTTGCAGCCATTTGCTATCAACATGGGGCACTGGTTGTTGTTCCAGACAAAAGGATGATGTTTGGCGTTTTAGTCCCAAGGAAGAGCACGCTGAGAAGATAGAAGAATGTACTAGCTGTGGTGAGTGCTAGGCCTCGGGGCAGCATTAGAATTGTGCTGTTCTAGTTGTATTCGGTGGAGCTACCGTTATACCGCCACAATGTCTGACTGGTTTCAGTTTAATTGTGTGAGCTATTCTGTTGTCGTAACGGCGAGGATGCTGCAAGGTTTAATGTGTTACCTGAAATTAGTTTTTGTAGGACAGGATTCAGTGCGAATCAAACCCCAAAGGACATGTATCTTATTGGCATGTGCGCTCAACAGATCTTCTGTTCTGTCCTTCAACTACTGGCATTTTTTAAATTATTTAGCATATTTTCATTCAGTAGCGTCATACATAATAATGTTCTGGGGCAATTCAACTTTAAGAAAGAAAGTCTTGAGTGCTCAAAAACCTGGTGTAAGAATAATTAATAACGTAACCCAGCGACTGTATGAATCAACTTGTTACGTACTCGCAACAGGTAATTAGCAGTACACTTGCTTGTGCTCGTCTGTGTGTGGTCCTGTAGCTTTCCAGTTGCAATCGCTGTGCCCGCACACGCACACCAAACCTAACTATTTCAATGAAGACGGCATTATGATACACACACAGCTTGCAGCGGTATTATATTATTTGCAGTCTCGGGGCGGACTATCATGTACGTAATTTCGACTGGCTTCTGCGAAACTGTGGTTGTATATGACGAAGTATTTCTTTTCTCTTCAATTGCAAACCTAGATACATGAATACATATTTCTTTTTATTGAAATTCAGTGCAACCTAGGTGTAGTGTTCCTCCTGACAAAAAGCCTACACTTAAGTAGCAGATATAAAATTCTTTCCCCTAGCTGTTTTTAATTTGATTAGTGAACACAAAAATGGTTCAAATGGCTCTGAGCACTATGGGACTTAACGTCGGAGGTCATCAGTCTCCTAGAACTTAGAACTACTTAAACCTAACTAACCTAAGGACATCACACACATCCATGCCCGAGGCAGGATTCGAACCTGTGACCGTAGCGCTCGCGCGGTTCCAGACTGAAGCGCCTAGAACCGCTCGGCCACACCGGCTGGCGTTAGTGAACACCTAGATACACACTTATGTCTAATTTATTGCCACCTCCAACTTCGCTCTACAGTCAGCAGATACCACAATGAGCATGTCACCACTGAATTCGTCGCATCTCTTGTTTCCACGAGCGGCTCTACCTGTTAGGTCTCAGGATACAGATTCACATGTTGACCCCTGAGGACAACCTTACGTGATACTTCTTGATAACGTTCTGATGTCCGGCAACCCTTTTAGCTATCCGATTTCTGCTGCTATGACCCTTCCTTTTCCGACAGTTACGCTGGGACAGCACTACCCAGGAGAGTGAAATATTAAAACTCGCGCGTGACACATTACCGCCGACTTTCCGTCGGGCGCTACATGTGGTCGAGTGTACGAGGCCAGTTTGCTTTCTCGCGGCGCGCGTATGCAAAGTGAAGGCCATTTGCAATTCATCACGTGTCGGTACAGGTGAATCGGGACCTGAGAATTATATCCTTGTTCGGACAACGAGGTGTGCCTGGAACACGCTCTGTTGTGTGACATCACCGCACGTGAGCGGAACGCCGAACGCGGCTGGCCCCCTGTGTCCGCGGCCTTCGCCTGCCTTACGTGGGTGCCTCGCAGCTGTTCTGCAAGCGCAAGACACCGCCGAGTCGAGACAGAAGAGAGTTTGTCTTTCTCACGCCTCACGCCAAGGGAAGTACGCTTTGTTTTTTTCCCTGCATCACTGCAAACGAGAAAAGAACGTAGAAAAACGCTCGGACCTACTAGGCAAAAAATTAATTTCGTTGCGTGTCGGTGCTAATAGCATCGTTACACCACCACTCTCTCTTAAACTGATGTTTTCTCAATGCCACATCTACAAGGTATCTACATCTCAAACTAGTGTAAAATGCATGACAGAGGGTACTTTCCGTTGTAAGACGTATTAGGGTTCCTTCGTGTTCCACTCGCGTATAGAGCGTGTCTTGGCGGTCACAACTTTGGAGGCTCTGCACTTGGTGATCAAAAGTATTCAGACGGCCCTATGTAATGGGGAATTGACCACTAGGTGTCACGATTGAGGGTCTTCCAGTATGAAAGGAGGCGGGGAGTACTGTGTTGTCAGTAGAAAATGTTCAAATGTGTGTGAAATCTTGTGGGACTTAACTGCTAAGGTCATCAGTCCCTAAGCTTACACATTACTTTATTAATTATCCTAAGGACAAACACACACACCCATGCCCGAGGGAGTACTGGAACCTCCGCCGGGACCAGCCGCACAGTCAGTGACTGCAGCGCCTTAAACCGAACGGCTAATCCTGTGCGGCTTGTTGTCAGCAGAGAAGCAGTAACAACAGAGTGGGTCGACCACGAGAGCTTAGTGAATTTGAAAGTCAGCTGCATACCACTTGAGTAACAGATCCGCCCGGGACGTTTCAGACCTGCTAAAGATGACCAAGTCGACTGTTGGTGGTGTGACTGTGATGTGGAAACGCGAAAGGTTCAAATGGCTCTGAGCACTATGGGACTCAACTGCTGTGGTCAGAAGTCTCCTAGAACTTAGAACTACTTAAACCTAACTAACCTAAGGACATCACACACATCCATGCCCGAGGCAGGATTCGAACCTGCGACCGTAGTGGTCGTGCGGTTCCAGACTGTAGTGCTTTTAACCGCTCGGTCACTCCGGCCGGCAGTCCCCTAGAACTTAGAACTACTTAAACCTAACTAACATAAGGACATCACACACATCCATGCCCGAGGCGGCAGGATTCGAACCTGCGACCGTAACGGTCGCGCGGTTCCAGACTGAAGCGCCTAGAACCGCTCGGCCACTCAGGCCGGCGAAACGCGAAAGGAACAACCACAGCTAAAGCAATACAAGGCAGATATGATGATACAAGATTGCTCGAGTATTGCGGAGAGCGGTTGTGACAAATCGCATGAAATCAATGCAAGGACTGACACATGTATTTCAAAATAAAATATGTATTTCAAAAGAAATAAGTAGTTCTCGTAACATGCAAAGATCAGCACATTCCTCAAACTGGGGAACTATCAAGAATGGGGTTCCACAAGGGTCAGTCTTGGGTCCTTTGTTGTTCTTATAATATATTAATGACTTGCCATTCTATATTCATGAAGAGGCAAAGTTAGTTCTCTTTGCTGATGATACAAGTATAGTAATCACACCTGACAAACAAGAATTAACAGATGAAATTGTCAATACTGTCTTTCAGAAAATTACTAAGTGGTTCCTTGTAAACAGACTCTCACTGAATTTTGATAAGACACAGTACATACAGTTCCGTACAGTGAATGGTATGACGCCATTAATAAATATAGACCTTAATCAGAAGCATATAGCTAAGGTCGAATATTGCAAATTTTTAGGTGTGTCCATTGATGAGAGATTAAATTGGAAGAAACACATTGATGATCTGCTGAAACGTTTGAGTTCAGCTACTTATGCAATAAGGGTCATTGCAAATTTTGGTGATAAACATCTTAGTAAATTAGCTTACTACGCCTATTTTCACTCATTGCTTTCATATGGCATCATATTTTGGGGTAATTCATCACTGAGGAATAAAGTATTTATTGCACAAAAGCGTGTAATCAGAATAATAGCTGGAGTCCACCCAAGATCATCCTGCAGACATTTATTTAAGGATCTAGGGATATTCACAGTAGCTTCTCAGTATATATACTCTCTTATGAAATTTGTTATTAACAACCAAACCCAGTTCAAAAGTAATAGCAGTGTGCATAACTACAATACTAGGAGAAAGGATGATCTTCACTATTCAAGATTAAATCTAACTTTGGCACAGAAAGGGGTGAATTATACTGGCACTAAAGTCTTTGGTCACTTACCAAATAGTATCAAAAGTCTGACAGATAACCAACAAGTATTTAAGAAGAAATTAAAAGAATTTCTGAATGACAACTCCTTCTACTCCATAGAGGAATTTTTAGATATAAATTAAGAAAAAAATATTAAAAAAAAATTAAAAATAAAGAAAAACAAAAAAACACAATAAAATAAAGTTGTTATATTAACTTAAGTATATTGTTAAATTAACCTAATTATGTCATGTATTGGAAAATTCGACTCGTTCCACATCATTACGAAATATCGTATTCATGATCCATGGAACTAGTATTAATCTAATCTAATCTAATCTAAAAGCGTGTCCCATCTTATTGTTACAAAGTCAGCACCCAGCATTATGCTAGAAATAGGGATGTAACTTCCAGAAAACCATCTGAACATGAGCCTGAAAAGGTTCGAAAACCGGTTCATCTACATCTACATTCATACTCCGCAAGCCACCTGACGGTGTGTGGCGGAGGGTACCTTGAGTACCTCTATCGGTTCTCCCTTCTATTTCAGTCTCGCAATGTTCGTGGAAAGAAGGACTGTCGGTATGCCTCTGTGTGGGCTCTAATCTCTCTGATTTTATCCTCATGGTCTCCCCGCGATATATACGTAGGAGGGAGCAATATACTGCTTGACTTCTCGGTGAAGGTATGTTCTCGAAGCTTCAACAAAAGCCCGTACCAAGCTACTGAGCGTCTCTCTTGCAGAGTGTTCCACTGGAGTTTATCCGTAACGCTTTCGCGATTACTAAATAATCCAGTAACCAAGCGCACTGCTCTCCGTTGGATCTTCTCTATCTCTTCTATCAATCCTATCTGGTACGGATCCTACACCGGTGCGCAGTATTCAAGCAGTGGGCGAACAAGTGTACTTTAACCTACTTCCTTTGTTTTCGGACTGCATTTCCTTAGGATTCTTCCAATCAATCTCTGTCTGGCATCTGCTTTACCTACGATTAATTTTATATGGTCATTCCATTTTAAATCACTCCTAATGCCTACTCCCAGATAATTTATGGAATTAACTGCTTCCAGTTGCTGACCTGCTATATTGTAGCTAAATGATAAAGGATCTTTCTTTCTATGTATTCTTTGTTTCTATGTATTCATTCTTTCTATGTATTTATGGAATATTAAATAACTGTTCAAAAAATGACTGGTTGCAGTTTTATATATTTACATTACTTTCAAAAGTGTTACCATCAATCGAGTTAGCACAATGACTGTGCGTAACGAGTTCAAGAGAATCGGGTACAATGGGCGAACAGCTCCTCAGCAGTTCCGAATAAGGACAACCAACACCTGTAAAACGGAATGACGACAATGAAAATCTGTGCCGGACCGGGACTCGAACCCGGATTTCCCGCTTATCGTGAGCGGTCGCCTCACTAGTTGTTTTTTTTTTTTTTTTTTTTTTTTGGTATTTTTGTTGCGTTTGCTCTGGGAGGACGTCACAAGACATCCTTTCAAGTCGATCGTTGATCCCTTTACTCAGAATTTTTTTTACAGAGGGCGAGTAGCTCTCTGACCGAACACGCTGAGCTACCGTGCCGGCTACTATTTGGCTATCCGTGCATGGCTCACGGCCAGACGCGAACTTCCATATGTCGTCAGCCACCCGTCTAGCCAAATGGCAAGGCGACCGCTCGCGATGAATCGGAAATCCGGGTTCGTCTCAGGGTCCGGTACAGATTTTCATCGTTGTCATTCCATTCTACAGCAGATGGTTGTCCTCATTCGCAACTGCGAATACATTTAATGTATTTCATAACGGCTGTGGCCGCAGCAGTGTCTGTTCCTTTGGATTTAGATGCATGTCCAAAGGAACTTGATCGTAATCAGAATAAGACAGCCACTGCAATATCTTACCAAACATTTCAGTTTCGAAGATAAGCGATATTTGAGGTGGTGTAAAGAGTGACGCCACTGGACAGTGGATGACTGGAAGCGAGTGACCTGGGGTGATGAATCACTCTTTATCCTGCCGCAGTTTGTTTTGGCGAATGCCTGGTGAACGTTACTTGCCTTCACGTGTAGTGGCAATAGTAAAGTACGAAGGAGGTGGTCTTACGATAGGTGGTTGTTTTTCGTTGTTAGGAAGTTGTCCCTCTATTGCGCTTAAGATAACGCCAAATGAGGAAGGACGTGAACACACTGTACAGCACTGTGCACTGCCTTCAGTAAAAGGGCAGTTCGGAAGCTACGATGGTTTGTATCACCATGATGGTGCACCTTGTGCATCTGTGAGGCCATGGTTTGTGGACAATAACATTCCTGAATGGGCTGCCCTGACCGGAGTCCCAAGCTGAACCCAGTGGAACACCTTTGGGATGAATTAAAACGTCGAATTAGATCTACACTCATGCTCATAAATTAAGGATACTGCTGATACATGGTGAAACAACGCTATGGTGGGTGGTTTGCGGGTTTAAATCACCTCGGAGTATGACCATGCGGTGCATTGGATTCGCGGTCGTCGCACGGTGGCGCTGGCAGCAGTCCACATATGCAGAGGTGTGTTGGTGCATGTCAGTGTACGGTGCAGCAGCGAGTAAGTGTGCAGACGTTTTCAGACGTGCTAATGGTGACTGTGTGTTGAAAATGGCTCTAAGAATACATACTGATGACGTTATGAGGGGTAGAATGTTATGGCGACTGGAGGCTGGTCAAACACAGCAGGTAGTAGCACGGGCCGTCCGTGTGCCATGTGTGTGATCTCAAGATTATTGCAACGATTCCAGCAGACAGGAAACGTGTCCAGGCGCTACAGTACGGGACGTCCACAGTGTACAACACCACAAAGGCCACGGAGTACTGCAGGTAGCCTTGCTCGGGACCTTACCGCAGCCACTGGAACAATTGTCTCCAGACACACAGCCTATGGACGGCTGAACAGACATGATTTATTCGCCCAGACACCTGCAAGGTGCATTCCACTGACCCCTGGTCACAGGAGAGTCCGTAAAGTGTGTTGTCAAGAACACAGTACATGGTCATTGGAACAGTGGTCCCAGGTTATGTTCACGGACGAGTCCAGGTATAGTCTGATTCTCGCCGGGATTTCATCTGGTGTGAACTAGGAACCAGATACCAATCCCTTTATGTCCTTGAAAGGGAGGTCGTTGTTTGATGGTGTGGGGTGTGATTATGATTGGTGCACGTACACCCCTGCATGTCTTTGACAGAGGAACTGTAACAGGTCAGGTGTATCAGGACGTCATTTTGCACCAATACGTCAGCCTTTTCAGGCGTGCAGTATGTCACACCTTCCTCCTGATGGATGATAACGCACGGCCCCACCGCGCTGCCATCGTGGAGGAGTACCTTGAAACACAAGATATCGGGCGAATGGAGTGGCCTGCCTGTTCTCCAGACCTAAACCCCATCGAGCACGTCTGGGATGCTCTCAGTCGACGTATCGCTGCACGTCTTCAAACCCCTACGACACTTCAGGAGCTCCGACAGGAACTGGTGCAAGAATGGGAGGTTATACTCCAGCAGTTGCTCGACCACCTAATCCAGAGTATGCCATCCCGTTGTGCGGCCTGTGTACGTATGCACGGTGATCATACACCATATTGATGTTGGGGTACATGGGCACGAAACAATGGCGTTTTGTAGAACATATGTTTCGGGGTGGTTTTCTCAACTTATCACCAATACCGTGGACTTACAGATCTGTGTCTCGTGTGTTTCCTATGTACTTATGCTATTAGCGCCAGTTTTGTGTAGTGCCACGTTGTGTGGCAACACATTCTGCAATTTTCCTTAATTTATGAGCATGAGTGTAGACGAGCGGTCTGAGGTGCTGCAGTCATAGACTGCGCGGCTGGTCCCGGCGGAGGTTCGAGTCCTCCCTCGGGCATTGGTGTGTGTATTTGTCCTTAGGGTAATTTAGGTTAAGTAGTGTGTAAGCTTACGGATTGATGACCTTAGCAGTTAAGTCCCTTAAGATTTCACACAAATTTGAACATGAGTGTAGATGCAGCGTCCGACATCACTGCCTTATCTGGTTTCGGTTCTTGAGGAATACTGGGCTGCCATTGCTGCACAGACCTCAATAAAAGTGTCCCCAGGACAGTTTAGGCCGTCATAAAGGCACACGTTCAACAGACACCTCACTAATGTCCACTAAAACGTGGCCAGATACTTGTGAACAGATGGTATAGTATATTCCTACGTTCTTCACTCAATACTGCTTCTCGAAATTTTGTATGTACACTTTCACGTGATAGTTAGTGTCTGTGTTTAAGCATCTCTCAGTTTAGGCTTTCCAGCATTTGAATGATACCCACCCTTGGATCAAACTAACCATTTGTGCTACCCTTCCTTCTAATCCTTCAATATCCCCTCTTGATCCTGTCTGTCATGGGTTCCACACTCTTCAGCTGTGTTGCAGGGCTAGCTGTTACCTGCGACTGTCTTCGCATATCAGTAGTTTTATAATGATGAATGATGGCGAATAAGTAAGCTGTCGTAAGTGCAATAACGTCAGCTGCCCTGGTGTGCCTGCATGACACGGTGGTATGGGCAGCATTGCTGCTGAGCGTTGCGTGCACGGAAGCACACATCTAATAAGTTTTTGACATAGTTTATGTTCACTGATCTGAAAAAAGGATGCCCCGTCTCCTGCTTCACTCTCTCAAGGGATCGGATTTTGGTGAAATAAAACCCATATGCTGCCCCAAACTACGCTCAAAAGTTACTCATGAAAACCTCACGAAAATTCATCTAGTAGTTTCGGAGATTAGAATGTTCAAACAGACAAAGAGACAGACATGACGGTTTTAGATAAAACTTTAACTACTAATCTTTTTCTTTTCGTGATCAGATTTTACTGAAATAAAGTCTCTATGTTGCCCGAAGCTACACTCCACTCACCAATCAATACAGGATGAAAATTCGTCTTGTAGGTTTGGAAGGTAGGGTGTTCAAACAAACAGACACGACGGTTTTACGGTTTTGTTACGACTACAGACAGATGAGTTGCACAAGTGTTTCGCAACAGATCTCCTTTGTAGACTCATTGCATTTTCACAGTATCTTATCAATCAAGCAGAGTCTACCAGATGCTTTATCTGCGATTAAGCTTATGTGATGATTACATTTCACAGCCTCATAAATTGTTACATCTGGATATTTGTGTACATTAACAGCTTTCAGTTGTGACTGACTGATATTGTATTAACAGGATATTAAGTTTTCTCGTTTTGTGAAGTACACAATTTTAACCTGCGTAACATTTAAAGCAAATGGCCAATCTTTGCACTACTTAGAAAACTTATCTATATCTACCCAATATTTGTGCAGTTTTTTTCAGATAGTGTTTCGATAAGACAAATGCATCCTTTGCAAAATCGATAATTTACAACGCAAACACCAAGCATCCCAGTCACGGCAAGCCTGAAGCTACTTCTGCATCTGTCGATCAGTCTCCAATCGAAATAATATGCTGCGTTCTCCCTGTCAAGGTATGTAGCTATGTAGCTCGTAATAGACCTAGTCATTTCGGAACTTTCGCACGTCAGCTGAAATGTTCGACTCCGTAAAAATTTTGGACTCTCTTGGGTTAATTTTCTTATTTAAATTATCTATTTCTCATCTGTAGATATTTCTAGATGTTTCTGGTTCCAAAATAACGACTTTTCTGTAAGTATAATTTTATTATTTATACCAACATATTTCGTGGTATGGATCTTGTACTATGAAAATTAGTAGTCATAATCATTAACTTAAACGACATGAAAACATGTTTAAATTAGAAACAATATTTTTAACCTTCAGTTTTTATGCAATCAAAATTTCTTTCTACATTTATAACTTTTGTGATTTTACTGTCGATAATGAAATCGGTTTTATAAAATAACAGGAAACTTGTATTTTTCATATTGTCAAAATCTGCAACATTGTTATTAATCATTATGCCTATGAATCTTTACTTCAATAATTAATTATTTTCAGAAAACGATATATGAGCTAAAACTGCTAAACAGTTTAAGATAAAAGAGTATGTTGATACTAATTTGGACTATTTCCTGTTCTAGAAGATACTGGAATCTCAATTCATAGCAAATATATAATTTTTTGGCTTTAAGTGCGACAGGGTTGAATGAAGAGTTGGATGAGATAGCATCAGACAGCGTCAGAGGGGTTCAGATAGCTTCGGGGCGGGATTAGCATTTTTAGAGTTTGATACATGTTGCTCTCAGACCGGCTATGATCTTTATATGGCGCAAGGAAGTTGCCCAGTGTATTTTTGAAGAAAATATTTTAGAAATATATTAGAAAATATAGAAGTTACGTAATATACATTATATTATATTAGAAACATAATATATTTCAAAATGTATTTCAAATAAAAGAAGAAAATGGTTAACAGTTGTGTAATATTCCAGTAACTTGACATTTAAATGAACTCTGGGCAAAATCTTTTCAATGGATTTCACGGGAAGAAATGAAGGCAAAGGTCCCGAGTTCGAGTCTCGGTCGGGCCCACAGTTTTAATCTGCCAGGAAGTTTCAACATAAGAATAAATATTCGAATTCTTCGCAATATATCGACATTAAATAAGGAATTGCATTATAAGCTATTTGCAGACACATTCATCCTGCTTCTACAGCGTTTCATCTGCAATCAAGGTTGCTTTACTGTAAAATTGGGCCTAAATTTACGTTGTTGGTATCTGAGTATTTATGAAGCTTTTACGCAACACGTGTTAGCCCCTGAAACTTACAGAGTTTCGTGACTTTTTCCCCGAATGTGCGTTTATATTTAGATTCGTTGAGATCTGCATGCTATTTCTAAGTTGTTCGTCATGACTTCACTAGCGTATCAGTGAGACTTACATGACTTTTGCACTTGAGCGGGGTTCAAATCCCCGACGGTTCTTCTGATTTGGATTACTCGCGATCTACCTAAATGACTTAATATATTTCAAACACGACTGCCCCCATCCTTACTCAGTCCCAAGTAATGCTTCGTCGCTAATGTCCTAGGTCGGTGGAGCATTCAACGCTAGCATTCTTTGTTACTCTTACTGTTTTCCGCTAACAAAGCGCGTCAACTGCTAACTACACATTTCTCTCTCTCATTTCTTTTTCTACTTCTCCAACCACTTAGTTAAGGGTGGTGACGGTGTCTTTTGTCTTGTGTATTGGAATTTTTATGTCGGCTTTTATTGGCAAACCTCAGTGTCTGGTGAGGCGAATGGCCGCCTCTTTTAAAGATTTATTACCTTCATTACTGGTACTTCCATTCTCGTAAACAGTGTAAAAAGCAGCTTTCTGCATTTATTGTAGGCTGCATTTACCGTATCCGCCGCCACTGATGTGTAATTTATGACAGCGGTGTAATTTACACCTCTTTATGAGTACGACGTTGAAAGGCGTAAAGAACAAAGAAAATTGTACTTTCAGAAGTGAACTTCCTTCTTTTTATACGTAATTACCACAACCCGTTACGATCTTTAAAAATTGCATTCCTATAGGCATGTAGCTAGGATTTCTGTGCTTACCTTAGTGTGAGCTCTGCATTAGTTTGCCGTAACGTAAGTAAACACTCTGATAAGACCATAGGATTATTGTCAAATAGCCCACTAGTGTTAACCAGTAACAGTTACGCGATATGCACGCTGATTTTTCAGCCTATGTCAACGAAGTATCGATACTGTGAATGTACCGGCCGTTCCTTCTCCATCTTCTTCAACTTTCTCGCCTTTAATACAAGCATTAGCGTGCTCACTGCTCAAAAGTAAAGACACGGTCTTTCAGACCAATCATTGTACCTCATTTCAAACTTTCAACTTACCTAGTTATTTATCTACGTGTCTATCAAGGGAACCCTCCATAGCTCTCTCTGATGGAGTCGTAGCTTACCTAATTATTTAACTACGTATCTGTCAAGGGCAACCACCCCTCCTCCCTCCCCATCACAATAGGTCTCTCTCTCCCTGATAGAGTCGAAACTTGGTAGGGTGAAAGAACGGTGAAAATAGGGGACCCCCATTTCGACTTAGGTGCCAACACTCAATAGTCACTGAAGATAGTGTGTTGACAGCGCAGTGTCAAAGAGCATGGATTCAAATTTTTGCTCCCCCTGTTCAAATCCAATATTTTGTTGTTTTCTTTTCTCCTCCCTCTCTTTGTGTTGTTATTGCTGAACTTTGTAGCATCAATATTTCTTTGTGAGATCGTGAAATACTATGGAATTATAAGAAGAATACATTTCAAATATTAATAAAAATAGCTTTTATCCTCACAGCTAAAACTTATTAACACTTTCCTGAAAACTGTTACCACAAGACGTAAAACAATGGGACATATGAATGCTTAGTTTCGCGGCGATATACACTGATAAAATTTTCTCGGGCTTCCAGCCGCGTCCGGTGGTTTAAAATCCCCTCTAATTTTTCCGCTGGATTTTAAACCACTGGACGCGGTTGGAAGAAAGAGGAAATTTTATCACTCAATTAATGGAACAGTTACAGGATCGGTACGCAAAAGCTACAAAGTCTAAAACCCCACAAAAGAAACCAATCATCAGGTTTTGGACAAAGATTTGCGACCTAATGAAAAAATGGAGGGCTGTTTGTCGATGAAACTGGAATACTGAAAGTGCTGAATAAAAGTAATTTCGCCAAAAGTTATGCCTTTGTTTCAACCCTGCGTCGTATACTTTTACTGACAGGGGAAGACTGACATTCGCCGATTACAAAAGTGCCCCATTTTAATCACACAGCAAAGGGCCAACACAAGTAGAAGCAATGCAATTGAAATATGCGCTTTGTTCCATAATCCACTGCAGGCTCCAGCTTTCGAGAAAATGCTTGCTGCGAGATTATTGCCAGATCGCAAGGTCTTTACCTACGTAAACGAGGATGTTTCCCCTAATTACATTTACACTGAAAATGTGGCTGTGGCGTATGTGCCTTCATACGTTCTTCACGGTGATCAGAATTTTTACGATTTGAATGTTTCTATAATAGATATCACCCTGGGGAACGCAATGGTTCTCTAGAAGTAAAAGTGTGAAGTAAGAGTGTTGGGAAATTGGCGTTAGAGCTTCTAGGACTTGTAGAGGGGAGTGAGTACATAATATTTTGATTAGGATACGTTTCCTTGCTACAGCCGTTTGTAAATGTGTTTGCAAGGTAGGTGCCCAACAGGGTAGTCATGGTGGGGTGTGGTTACATCGGATCGGCTGATGTCATCTGACGCCTATCCTACTTCTCTGACCTGATTGGAGCCTCATTTTGGAGCCTCATTCACGCGTCTGGGAGAGTCAACAGCAACATGACTGAGTACACGTTTGCAGAATACACGGACATGATCCTTCTGAATGGCGAAACTCACGGTAGCGGAAGAGCTACTCGTCGCCTTGTCGAGATCGTTCCCCACAACGTCCAACTCCGTCGCATACCCTTTTCGCCACAATTACGCAACGTCTTCGAGAAAGGGTAGCTTCACCCTCAGCAAGGGCGTCTGTGGTGCTCTAAGGAGACGCCACACACCCAAATTTGAAGAGGTCGTACTGCAACACGTTGTAGAGAAACCGTCAACGAGTAGACGAGATATTTCTTCAGTTACTATTGAGTAGAATTGTAAAACAACGGTTGTACTGGGCCATGCCCAATCAGTTACTTGTAAAAGTGGCCGCGTTACCAAGTTGTTTTCATGCGGTTGTAGCACGGAAACAGACGTTTCCGGACGTGATTTCCAATTCAAAATATTATCTACTCACTCCCCTGTACGTCCTAGAAGTTTGTCACGAGATATTATATAAAGTTTATGATCATAAAACCTATTGTTGATACGATTTGAAATAACCCCATTATATTTCACGATCTCACAAAAAGTATCGATGTTATATATTTCAGCGACAACAAGAGAGATCAAAACATAAAATTGGATTTGAACAGGGGGTGCAAAAAGTTGAAGCTCTGCTCTTAGCCACTGTGATACCAGCTCGACTGATTATGTGCCGAGAGAGTGGATTGATGAAGTGGCATCGAATCTTTGGGCGTAATTTTCTCAGAAACTATTGAGGGTTGGCACCTAATCCAAAATAGGTGTCCCCCTTTATTTTCACCCTTCTTTCATCCTGTCAAGTTTCGACTGTATCAAACAGACGTATAGAGGGTTCTATTTGTCAGCAAACCTTCTACCTTTCTTATTCATTCTGACTGCTTTTCAACGTTATTGTGTAGCTTTCTGATGAAGTGAAAAGCTAATTTACATTTTCTGTTTTCGCACTGGTTTCTTCTGCGCTGACTTACCGCGGACATGCGATTACACATCAGCAGATCTCCGTTTTCAGTTCGTGACGTGAGTAACGGGTGGGAGTGGCACCACTGGCTGTAGCCGGTGACGAGCGCTGTACCTTGCAGCATGTTGACCGACGTCCGTAAGAGGTCAGAGCGCTCGAGCTGGGGTATCCTGCTGTCTAAACACCGGCAAGTGTTTGCACTTCCTCACACAACAAGCAGGCGTCGTTTTGGACATTAAGGCAGAGGCATGCGCGATGCACGTTTAGGAAATATTAGCCACGTGTTCAGTTGCTGGTAAACATGACGGAATACGCGTTCCCCAGTGTTAATTTTGGAGCACGTGTTTCGGAAATGCAGTGTTACTGTGACTCTGCTGCTTTCCGTGTAGATGTGGGGAACACGACAGAGCATTTCAATGCGTCGCCTTATTTCAAGAGGCGAACGGCGTTGGTGCGAGGACATTTTTTTCTGGGAATAATGAAAAGTAGGAGAGAAAATCAATACTTTAACGCTTCGTCGATTTTGAGGTCATTAGGGACTAGGTCTTCGTCCAGTTATACAGGGAGGACAATGGAAGGGCCGTGGCCCGTTTAAATAACTGCCCCACCATCTACCTGAATTCTTCTAGGGAAACCACGGGAAATTTAAAACGAGATGCCAACAAAGGAATTCGAACACTGCCCGTCCAGAGTATAAATCCAGTCCCTTAACCACGACGACGACGACGACGATGATGATGATGACGATGGCAGTGACGTGTTTACGATGTCACCTTCGTGGTTATTATGGCCGTTACTAAAATAACTAAAAACGGATTACTTAAATAATACAAAATTCAGAGTATTCAGAACGTAAAATATTCGTTAGAAATGCAGTCGTTCTACTTGTCCCATTCATATTAATCTCCACGTTCCCCCTCTAACACTCAAGAGGAAAAAATTCTGCATATGTTGTACTTTGCCTAAATGTACACTCAGAACTCAAATACATTAAAAGCTTTCAGCAATTAACACTTAATTTAGTTTCCAAAGAAGAGACTTTATGTACTGAATCCTGTTTGTACCGTACGTTTCAGAATTTCTTCAATCATCGAAGTTCTTAAAACTGGAGCTTATATTTGCAGCTGAGTCAGATGTGTCTGAAAACACGAACTGTGCCGTGTAATGACTGCGTACGAGCAGCCAACTTTCAAAAACCTAAAATCTGAAAATTCAGTTTTAAAGATCGGGAGACAGTCTTTGAATGACGAAAAACCGTGGCTCACGTTCATTATATCTTTTCTATAACGGCTATAAAAACGCAAATGAAAACACTCTAACTACCCAAAACTTTTGATTCGTAGCCGGCCGCTGTGGCCGAGCGGTTCTGGGCGCTTCAGTCCGGAACCGCGCTGTTCCTACTGTCGCAGGTTCGAATCCTGTCTCGGGTATGGATGTGTGTGATGTCCTTAGGTAGTTAGATTTAAGTAGTTCTAAGTTCTAAGGGACTGATGACCTCAGATGTTAAGTCCCATAGTGCTCAGAGCCATTTGAACCAGTTGAGAACGGAGTGTGACAGGGCTGGAGGCTTTACGCCATGTTGTTCAGACTGTAAATTTTGATAATGATAAAGCAAATGAAGCAGAAATTAGGAATGGCGATTAAAGTTCAGAGAAGAAATGAAATCATTGAGGTTTACCGATAACATATAAATCTGCCAGCAACGTGAAAGTACTTGAAAGATTTATCGAACTGTATCGATAGTTTGTTGTGAAGAATTTATAAGGCGACCTTCAAAATACGTATGAAAAGGGTTATGCAGCAGAGTCGACTTAACCGTGGTGAGGCTGGGTGAATTAAATTACGAAGTGAGAAGCTAAAATTAGTACTTATGCTGTTTGTACAGCAAAAATATTTACAGCGGCAGAAGTAAAATCCAGACTGTCAATAGAAAAAAAGAGGTTTTCTAAAAAAGGGTAATTTATTAACAGCTAACGTAAAATTTAAATTTTAGGGAAGGTATTTGTCTGTAGCGTAGCTTTGTACGGTAGTGAGACGTGGACGATAAACACCTCAGACAAGAGGAAAATAGAAGCTTTTGAATATGGTGCTACACAAGACTGTGAAAGTTTAGATGCATAGAAGAGGTACTGAATCGAATTGGGAAGAAAAGAGTTTTGTGAGACAACTACAGTACAAGAAGGTATCGGTTGATAGAGCATATTGTGTGGTATCAAAGAAAAGTTGATTTGGTAGCGTGAGGAGTAACAGACTAGAATTCGGTAATCAGAGTCAAATGGATGTACTAGGATATAGAGGTTATGGAATAATGAACAGACTTGAAAAGGATAACATTCGGTCCACATTCATTGGATGCTGTATTTAAAGTTCCTAGTACCTAGCAAGATTAAGACTGCTATTATCATTCCTCAACAGACCGTACCTCGAGAACACTGATTTAAATGATTCTGTAGCGATCGACATATGGGGTAAAGCGCAGTCTATATCATTTCATGTACCTGTTAATACTTTCTGTATCATAAAATAATTAAGGAAACAATAGAAAATTAAAAACAAGAGCATTGCTCCATTCCTTGTCACCTAACGGGCGGTGTCTTTCTCGTGGCTCCGTGACCTGTTGCGATTTTCAGATTATGTACTAGTCCTACTTTGGTTGCATGAACGAGTATTCTACCATACTTCATGCAGAACCCTTTTTTTATGTAACACTTGTATTCTGCTTTGCTTCTAGCGCTGAAGCCAGATTCGTATTTTGAACAATCACATAATACGATGAACGGGTATTATCACATCACCAAAGTAGCATAACTATTTCGTCAAACAATGGAAAATCTAGGATAGATAATGACAATATCATGAAAAGGATAGATTGTTAGTCACCATATAGCGGAGATGAGGCGCAGACAGGCACAACAAAAGGACTACTAAACACGTTAGCTTTCGGCCAGATGGCCTTCTTCCGAAATAGACAACATACACACACACAAACATATACACGCAAACGCAGCTCACACACACATGACCACTGTCTCTGGCTGCTGAGTCTGCTCCCGACAGCCGGAGACAAAAATGGTTCAAATCGCTCTGAGCACTATGGGACTTAACTTCTGAGATCATCAGTCCCCAATAACTCAGAACTACTTAAACCTAACTAACATAAGGACATCACACACATCCATGCCCAAGGCAGGATTCGAATCTGCAACCGTAGTGGTCGCGCGGTTCCAGACTGTAGCGCCTAGAACCGCTCGGCCACCAGGGCCGGCAGCCGGAGACAGTGGTCATATGTGTGAGTTGTGTTTGCGAGTGTTTATGCGTGTATGCCTATTTCGGAAGAAGGCTCTCTGGCCGAAAGCTAACGTGTTTAGTTGTCCTCTTGCTGTGCCTGTCTGCGACTCAACATCTCCCCTTTATCGTGGCTAACAATTTTCTTTAAAACATTGTCTTGACTACTTCTTCACCTGACTTTATCCATCTGTATATTACAGATCGAACTGTGTAATGTTAAACAACTTGATCTTTCACTCTGCAGCGCCGTGTGTGCTGATTTGAACTTCACGACAAATTAAAGTGGTGTGCGGGACAGGGATTTGAACCTGGGACCTTTGTCTTTTCCAGACAAGCGCTCTACCGAGTGATCTGTCAAAACAACAAACGACCCGCCCTCAGAGCCTTACTTCCTCCAGTACCACATCTCCTGTCTTCCAGATTTCACTACAGTTTTCCTACATGTTTTGCGGTCTGCGGGGTACGCAGGAGAACTTCCGTGAAGTTTGGAAGGCAGGAGATGAGATACTGGCGCAAGTAAGGCTGTGAGGGCGGGTCGTGAGACGTGCTTGTGTAGTTCAGTCGGTAGAATGTTTGCCCATGAAAGATAAAGGTCCCAGGTTCGAATCTATGTCCGGTACACCTAGGAAATTTGAGTACTTTCACTATTTGTGGAGGTCCCAATACGACTACATTGGCCTACGTCCGATACCTATGGACGCCACCCCTCTTATGACCGTAACGTTGACAGCATTATAACTTGAAGTGAACGCTGCACATATTCGCAAACTCTTTGTTGGAGAGCAGTTCCGCAATTCGATACCTTATTATTACTTTAAAATTATATTCACTATCGATTTACCTATCACTGTGAAGGGATTTAGGATTACTGAGATTTTCCCCGAGTTTTCGGTTTCTAAATTGTTAACGCTTTGTATACGTCCAGTTAACTCCAACTCTTTGAAGACCAGAACTCCGATGTATAAATCATCTTCAAGCGCCTGATTAGATTATAAATGGGTTTGAACTCATGCTTAAAGTTTGTTGGAAGTCGTTAGGTGCTCTCAATATCAAAGACTGGATGAATATGGTGTCAGTAATTTGCGCTCCATTAAAGCAACAGCTAGTTCTTCGCGCATCTCGTTATTATATTCAAATACTCACGTTTTTTCCTACACTTACTGGAACGCCATCTGGTATATGCATAATTAATGCACAGTAAAAGGAGAAACGTTATAAATATGTAAATGGTGATTTGTTCAAAACTGTTAATCTTCGATATATATATATATATATATATATATATATATATATATATATATAGTGGAACAATGTTAGAAAACAGGAAAATTGAATTACGGTTTTTGATTAATACAGAATCTGAATTTGCAACGACAGAAAACAAGGCTCAAGGTCAGAGAGAAGGTGAAGTGGAGATGAACTGAGAAGTGGAAGGAAAGGATGCAGATAACGGGAAGGAGGAGGTGGACAGAGAGAGGGGGGCAGGAGTAGATGGAGAGAGAGAGAGAGAGAGAGAGAGAGAGAGAGAGGGGGGGGGGGGGAGAAAGAGAAGGGGAGGGAAAGAGAAGATGGACAGAGAGAGGGGGAGGAAGTGATGAATAGAGAGGGCGAAGGAGAAAGAGATGGACAAAGAAACAGAGAGGGGTACAGTGAGATTAGGATGTATATTCAATTCTGATACATACTATAAATATGTGCATACTCTTTTCTTTTTTTTCCATTTAAATAAACTGCGCCCCAGGAAGTCGTGGCTGGGTACAGCTAGGATATAATAAAAATGCTCTGATGCAAGCTGTCGTTTGTGATGGAAACGTCATACAGTCTTCGGACTGAAGACTTCAACAAGACATGTCGTGCTCGTTGGCTGTTGTAAGTCTGCAGAGCACTAACGAGGAGTGTGGGTAAAGAATTATGACTTTTACGAGGAGGCGGCACCTCACGGAATGGCACCTGTCGCGCGGAATGCCAACAACTTGCAGCCAGGCGAATGGCCCTGGAGGAGGGACCGGCGGGCGTATGCGCTGCAGCGGCGCGGCGTGGAGTGCCCCCGCTCGCCGGCGCAGAACAATGGGCGGAGGTAGCGAGAGAGCGGCCCAGACGGCAGTGGGCGAGATTTACGGCCTTACGCAGATCCGCGAGGGCGAAGGAGCGCGCCTTTCGGTGACAGGCCCGCGGCCGCGGACGAGACGGGCTGCGGAGGTGGGAGGCGGCCGGCCTGGCTGTGGCGCCTTCTCCCTGCTGACTGCCGGCTGCTGCCTTAAAAGGCCACGCCGCGTCCCTGACTCGTCTGCAGGTCGTCCGGCCACTCCTCACGACCAGAGACGACAGACACCGCGACTAAACACATTCTGCACGAATACTGCCGGTGTAGCATTTTCAGAGAAATACACAGTCGAAAAAAAAGTACACCTGGAAAGACGACATCGATTTTGATTCGATGACGGCGTATGCCACCTGGAGGACAGTATATGCATGGTTTCAACGTCGTCCGCCAACAGACAGCCACAACCATTTAATACGGCAAGCTCACAGCCAGAAGGCTCACAAGGGGAGGCCACGACGTTTGGAACGCGGATTTACTGCAAACTTCGTACAATCGTAGTACTCCATGAGGACAACAAAATATGTAAGCAGTAGCGCGTACTTCTCAAGCGTTACTGAGAAAATCGCAAGATAATTTCGGTCGTCGAATATATATATCTGTGCGTGGCCATTTTAACCATGAAGCGGCTGCAGCCGAATAGTGTCGGCATGGTAGCTCAGCGCGTTCGGTCAGGGCGTTAGCTACCCTTTATAATAATAATAATAATAATAATAATAATAATAATAATAATAATAAAATCTGAGCGAACGGATTATCGACAAACTGAATGGGTGTCATTGGACGTCCGCCCTGAACAAATTCAACGAACAATACAGAACAAAATGTTAAAGAAGTGTTTGGCGTCCAAGCCGCTGGATCGCTGGATCGAGTTGCGTTCGTCAGTTTTTTTATTTTCAACACAGTCATTTTCTTTATTATTTATATTACAACTGATATAATAGGGAATGTACGTCTAATCGGATGAAATGTTATTAAATTTACAATGTTATTTGGCAGTCTACTAATTCTTATTATCACAGATAATGTAATATTCATAACTATCGACTAGTAAACGACCAAATGCATAAAGTCACACTGAAAACGTATGCTTGTCCGTGATTTGAGAAATCCCTTAAACCTGCAAGGAGCCCGAAACGACTTGCTACCCCCAAGTTTTGACCGGCACAGACGGCTTTCGAAAGATGTATAATTAATCGTCGCTTTCGACATTACGAGTACAAGTTGCAGGATGGTATTTTTCGTAAAAACATGGAAAACACAAAGTTAAACGGCACCAGCTCCATTAAATAAATGATATGCTTCCACATACGCAAGGTCTTTTGACATTTTCTGTGGAAAAACAAACCTTGTTAACATTTTCAAAAACCTCTCTTTCAGACGATAGTTTGACAGCAAACCATGCATAATGCAGTATTTCCTTAAAAATCGGCACTGATAATTGGTTATGCAGGATAATTGGTTATGCAATATCGAGTGTATTCTAATTGCGTCTTAAAAAAAAATTTGTTCTATATTGTTCGCAGAATTTCTTCAGGGCGGACGTACGATGACACCCGTTCAGTTTGTTCGTTTATATGTTCGCTCCGTTTTTTAATTACAAAGGGAAGCTAACGCTCTGACCGAACACGGTTTTTTTTATTTTTAATCTCATTTTGTTCGCTTTTGATCGTTGCCATCTGCTCGGGGCGGACGTCGTAAGACATCCGTTTTAAGTTCGTTGTTGATCGATTAACCCAGTTTTTTTATTACAGAGGGCAGCTAACCCTCTGACCAAACACGCTGAGCTACCTTGCCGTCACCTCTCGGCTGCCGTCGCTTCATGGTTAAAATGGCCACGCACAGATATATATTCGACGACCGAAATTATCTTGCGATTTTCTCAGTAACGCTTGAGAAGTACGCGCTACTGCTTACACATTTTGCTGTCCTCATGGAGTACTACGAGTGTACGAAGTTTACAGTAAATCCTCGTTTCAAACGTCGTGGCCTCCCCTTGTCAGTGTGGTGCAAACACGTGAAGCAAACAGGAAACCGTGGCACGGAGGTGCACTTATGCTTCCTATAGGCAACTGAGCGAGTTTGAAAGGGGTCAGATTGTGGCCTTCCGAGTGGTGGGATGGGTATTTTGGAAAAATGCCATACAAACTGGACGTGTGCTTCATTAGTCGTGCAATGATGCTGGTATTAATGGTCACGTGAACATTCTCAGACGCGTAGACGAGGTTCTGGATGTCCACACAGCACACACACCCGCCAGGATCGTCGTAGTGGCATTTCGCACAGCTATCACTGCCACAGATAAGAGGGCTTTTGAACCCAGACGTGTCAGCGCGAACTGTTGCGAATCCGTTATTAGCTGTGGGATTACGGGCACGCACACTTCCAGTCTTCCACAGCATCGACGTGCACACCTCGACTGGTTCTACGAGAGCATCACTTGGACTAGCGCACCGTGATCTTCAGCGATGAAAGCAGATTCTGCCTGCACACAAGTGATGGTCGTTTGTGCGTTCGACATAGGCTTGGTGAGCGCTTTCTCGAAGAGTGCGTTCGTCAAAGACACTCCCCAACGTAGGCCTTATGATTTGGCGTGCGATAAGCTACAACCCTCGTTCATCTTTGGTGTTTCTGGAGGGAAGAATGTTTCTAAACCAGTTCTTTAGCAGTTCTTGCAATAAGAAGGTCATGTGTTGTTCCAAAAGGATAATGCTCGCCCACACACTGCCTGTGAAATCACCGTGCTTTGCAAGAGGTGCAGCAAATTCGTCGGTCAGCGCCATCTCCCGACTTGTCTCCAGTCGAGCACATGTGGGATATGGTCGGACGAGAATTGTCTCGTGCGACTAGTCAACCAGCAAGTCTCAAAGAACTAAGTGAGCTGGGGCCTAAGGTATCTTACGACAGTATTCGCTATCTGTACTATTGACTGGATGCCAGCGCCTCCATTGGAGCCCGTGGAAGCTACACTACGTACTAATATGGATGTTCCAGCATGGGTCGATACCTGACACCTTAGAATCGCTTGTGCTATTGATATGTAAATATAATCATTTCATGTACTCCATATGCACTGTAACAACAATAAATTTGGATTGAATTGGAAACCTCTAAAAGGTAATTTTTTCCAGCAGTTTAGGTACGACGGAGACTCTGAAAATTTCTAAAATGCCATTATTCTAAAAATAGATGAAACTGTCTCTCTGATGATGGTCTGTGTTGGATCGCGACTAAGTTTCCGATGTGTATCATCTTCAAATAAAGGGAGGACCTTAGACAAGGAAGTTAATGAAGACCTTTGGTATGCCAGAAAAAGAGGTGGCGTAATTAATACCACGTGCCGCCAGACCTCCCACGGTTTATGGATTGCCGATGATACACAAGGAAGAAGGTTCTCAGAGACCTATAGTTAGTGCAGTCAGTTCACCCACATACAGACTGGCAAAACATTAGGCAGGGTCACGGGCGTACACGGAAATTAATAAAAGAGGGAGGGGGGGGGGGCAAATTCTAAAATTTGTATTGATTTCATAATTTAGTCGAATAGTTTGAAAAGGTCTCGTGTTGAAGAATTAAATAACTACGCTACACCACACTTTTATCCACTTTGTGTATTTTTTGTAGTGGACTGACAAGGCAGCCAGTCCACAGTGACGGGTAGCCGAAAGGGCACACGTACACACACGCCGACTGGCGCGAAGTCTGGAACAGGATTCGTAATGAATGTGATAAAGAAAAGAACGTAGCTACTAGAACACTTAACTTTTATATCGTCCTTTGGTATACAGCATTCTTGATGATACAAGTGAGACTATCTTGAGATACATGCAATGGTACAAATGGCGCCTTGCTAGGTCGTAGCCATTAACTTAGCTGAAGGCTATTCTAACTGTCTCTCGGCAAATGAGAGAAAGGCTTCGTCAGTGTAGTCGCTAGCAACGTCGTCGTACAACTGGGGCGAGTGCTAGTACGTCTCTCGAGACCTGCCTTGTGGTGGCGCTCGGTCTGCGATCCTGACAGTGGCGACACGCGGGTCCGACATGTACTAATGGACCGCGGCCGATTTAAGCTACCACCTAGCAAGTGTGGTGTCTGGCGGTGACACCACATTTTTAAGATAAATTACTTTGAAAAATGTAGGCATCTTTCATTAATATATGCAAAGTATATGGTTTATGGTATTAACATGATTATCGATGCCATTTTTCTGATTTAACGATCTGAAAACATAGCCTCATAAGATTAAGTAAGTTATCCACTGATTTAGGTAATGCATCTCGAAAATATTCATTTCTGTTCGGCTAATGTTAAGACTGACACTAAAAATTAATAATTCGAAATAGAAAAATAATTTGATTGACAGAACAATTACTGCTGGATATCAATCAAAGCAATTAACAAAAGCTGTCATTGATTAATATACCCTTCAGAACGGAGAAACACGAAGTAAACTCTAAAATATCGCTTATACAAATTTGATACAGTGTAGAATACTTCCTTTCCTTGCTGCTCTTTACATATGAACTTGTTAATGGATTTATTGGATTACTTTTATGTCTTCAGTTTTTTTTTATGTCGACTGGTATAATGTAAGTTGCTCGAAATGTCTCATGAAAGCTACATGTTTCGGTGTTTAAGTCAATGGTAATACAGGGCCTTTATTCAGCTGGAATAATGTGCGCAGCTTCCCAAAACCACCATGTCCGACCTAGGAGTAAACCGAAACCATCATTGTCTGCTCAGTTCTTCTTGTCAGAGATATTACATTCCAACGATAACAATTATAAGCTTGCTACCATATCATCATTCTAAATTTGTTCAAATGGTTCAAATGGCTCTGAGCACTATGGCACTCAACTGCTGTGGTCATCAGTCCCCTATAACTTAGAACTACTTAAACCTAACTAACCTAAGGATATCACACACATCCATGCCCGAGGCAGGATTCGAACCTGCGACCGTAGCAGTCGAACGGTTCCGGACTGCGCGCCTAGAACCGCGAGACCACCGCGGCCGGCATTCTACATTTGTTGACAACATGTATATGCAAGGGTATAGTGTTATGGTATAGAGTTATAAATATAACTATCCATCCCGTTCTTTTGAACCATATGACTATAACATTACATACAAAACTGTATGTTGTCAACAAATGTAAAATGATGATGTGGTACCAAACTTACAGTTCTTATCACTGAGATATAATATCTCTGACAATAACAAAGAAAATACGACTTGTGAATGTATTTTCTGCCTCATTTCACATGTAAAGGGCGTATTAAAACCTTCGTTTCTTGCGATTTGTGTTAAGGATGTTAACTTTAATGATAGTTCACGTCATTTACATCCTTACACGATGTACGGAGCTTCAAGTTCATTTAATGCTGCTGTATTCTTGCTGTGAATAAGCTCAGTTCAAACTATTTTAAAGTTAGACATGTGCTGAAGCAAAATGTGACGTGCCATTTTTGCAATGTTTTACAATAATCATGACATTTTTGCACAATTTTATGTATTCATTCTGTGCTTTATTCATTTTTTGTGTCTTACCTTTTGCAATACCACTTGTTGTTAATGTCATTAAGGACGAAATCACAACTGTGAAATAAATTATTTCTCCAGTCAACTGCGATATGATGTCCTTTAAAAAATACTCATTATGAGTTTCAGGTCGAACTACTAAGTATTGAATTACTTTCAGTTTTATTAACTACAGTCTTTTAAATTCATGTAACATCCGTTACGGATAAAATTACAGCCGGCCGCAGTGGCCGAGCGGTTCTAGGCGCTTTAGTCTGGAACCGCACGACTGCTAGTAGTTCTAAGTTCTAGTGGACTGATGACATCAGATGTTAAGTCCCATAGTGCTCAGAGCCATTTGACAAAATTACGCTTTTCTTCCATATTTGCTGAGAGTCAGATCGTTCATTTGGATTGCTAGTAATCAAGTACGGAGGAAACTTCATTCTTTCCTGATAATGCTCATAATAGAAAGGCAGCAACTTACAGTATCCGATTACAGGATTAGTGGTTTCTATTTAGAGGCAATTGTACGAGAGTCATTCAATAAGTAATGCCCCACATTTTTTTCTCAGAACATTTTTATTGTTAAGACTCAGAATTTGGTGACAATATACATCAACATGTCTTGTCCATGCCGTATTTTTCTACGTAGTCTCCATCACGTTCCATGGCTGTACGCCAACGTTGTGGAAGAGCATGTATTTGCTGCGGGTAAAGGCTCTTGTCTTGTAGGTGTAGCCAGGTTTTTACTGCATGACTCACACTCTCGTCATCTTGAAAGTGTGTTCCTCGTAGAGAATCTTTAAGCGGCCCAAAGAGATGGAATTCCGCAGGTGCCAGGTCTGGACTGTAGGGTGGATCAGGCAATGATGTCAAACCCAATTTGGCGATGTGTTACCGGGTTCTCAGACTTGTGTGTGGGCGTGCATTATCGTGTTGGGGCAAGATTTCTGTTGGATTCTTGTCCGGTCGAACACGTTGGAAACTGTTCTTGAGTTTATTCAGAGTCTTCACGTATGCCTCTGAATCGATGGTTGATCCACTTGGCATCACATCCACGAGAATGCCGCCATTACAATCCCATAAGTCTGTCACCATGACTTTTCCGGCAAAGGGGGTTGTCTTGAATTTCTTCTTTTGTGGTGAATGAGGATGACGCCACTCCATGAACTGCCTTTTTGTTTCCGGGGCATAGCGGTGCACCCAGCTTTCGTCCCCCGTAACGACCCGTGACAGAAAGGCCTCTCTGCCGGGCTGGCTCAAAAGGCACCAACATTTCATATGAGATGGCCTATCTTTGAATCTGGTAGTTCGTTGTGAGCATTCGTGGAGCCCATCGTGAGAATCTCTTTGAATATCCGAGAGTCTCGATAACTGCAGACGCACTTCCAGTGCTGAGCGACAACTGTAGAGCCAATTGTCGAGTTGTGATGCGCCGGCCGGCACGAATAATGACGTCCGCACGATTCAGCATGTCTGGGGCAGTGGCTGTGACAGGACGACCCGAGCGTGGCTGATCATGGAGCTCTGTTTCTGCATTTCCTCAGACTGTAACTTTCTTTACCGATCGCCCACCTGTACTCCTATCAAGCGCAGCATCGCTATACACTGCACACAAACGTTTATGGACGTTCACCACGGTTTCTTTTTCTGCACACAAGAATTCAATAACAGCACTTTGCTTGTAACATGAGTCGTTGTAGACGCCATTTTGACGCTGTACTACGGCTCTGCCATCTGCCAGAACGGTTCGAAACTTCACCGGCGCACAGAGCAAACATGAAATGTGAAGCACCAACAAGGACATTTGTCTATTTATACTAATAGCCTTTTTAAAAATGTGGGGTATTACTTATTGAACGACCCTCGTAAGAAGCAATATGAGATGCTGCATTGTGAACATTTTTGTACACTTCTGCAACGGGTCACTCTAAAAACATCAGACCCCTTGTTGTTCAAAATCTTTTACACATGACGCGTTTCGGGCTTAGCCCTTCCTAACAACATCAAGCATAAAACATGTATACATATTATATCGTCACAAACGTACACTCTCAACTCTCAACATCGGTGCTCAGACATCTGTGGGCTGAGCACTGCTGTTGAGAGTGTAGACATGTGATGCTATACTATGTATAAAGGCTTCTTGTTAGTGGTTCTGAGGATGTCGTAAGCCCGAAACACTTCAAATATAATTTTTTTTATTATTTTTTTTTTTAGCAGCAACGGATCTGCTGTTTTTAAGTGACCCATTAGAGCAGTAATTTACATTATAATCCATGCCCCCTATGCGACTTCGTATCACAACTTACGTGAAGTTGCGCGAAGATGTAAAATCAGAAACAGGGAAGACGAATGGGAGATCTAGACTTCATGGAAGAGTTCTGGGAAAGTGCCATGTACCTGTAAAGGAAATCGACCAGTTCTAAGGTAGGCTAGTGTTCCAGTGGCTGGAGTCCATATCAAGTACGTGTGATAGAAGACACTGAACGAATTCAGAGACGCGCTGCTAGTATAGTAACAGGTCATTATAGTCAATAGCAAGGTGTAACAAAAAGGCTCGGATAACTTGAATGGGAACCTTTGGAAGAAAGACCAGGGAAATTCTTGCGAAAACCTATACTGTTCTGCTGCCGCCGTCGTATATTTCGCGTAGGGATCACGAAAATAAGATGATCGAGATTAACGTATGTACTGGGCCATATAAACACCTATTTTTCTCCCTCTCGGAACGCGAATGAAACTGGACTGAGTTAAGCTAATATTTATACAAAGTACTCTTGACCACAAAGTGTTCAGTGGTTTGCTAAGTATACGTGTAGATGAAGTTAATCGTATTTTGTTGGTCCTGTAGTGTCTGTCTTATACGGGGCAGACGTAGTGCGGCAGGAACACCATACAGGGTGTTTCAAAGTCTTTGAATCAAACGTCTAGAAGTGAGAAACCACATCATGGAAAACAACTTCTGTTAGAGACAGACATCGCTAGGCGCTCTTTGGTATTCGCCGGCCCTTGAACGACGGAGATTTCACTGAAATGGCAGTGTGTGCACACAACGTATGCCAGTAAATTGATAACGTCTTCAACAATGAAACCTTAAGTGAGTGTGTCTCTAAGCGGATAAAAGTATTTTGGAAGAGAATCAGGGAACGTAACTTTTGCTTGACCTACCACATTTCATACGGAGCAGATGACTGGATGATAGGCAACACATAAGCTGTTCACACGTTAGAGTGCGTACGCCCTGAAGCCTTCAGGGAGATAACCGACCGAAAACTAGTCACAAAAAGTATCAGCGTACATTTTAGTTCTCCATGACCCGATATTGCACTACTAGTTTAACGCAAAGAGTCTGAAACACGACGTGTAAGTTACGGACAGTAAGTGCCAACAGTTGTATCTCTGGAAGCAGCACCACGATGCCGACGCTGTGGCCCTCAACCTTGCCCTCGTCCCCCCCCCACCCCCCCCCCCCCCCACCCCACCACAACAGAACAGAAGAGGGCAGGCGGCGCCACGCGACTGCGGCTGGGCGTGGCCTGGCCGGAAGTGCGCCGGCGCCCCGCCGGGGACACGCCCACCTGGGTGCTCACCAGCGACCCTTCTCTCGCTGTCACGCGACACACCACCGACTAGCAACAACTCCTGCCGTGCCTAAAACACGGCGTACGTCACGCGATATGCAAGCCTGAACACGTACACTGAAGTGACAAAAGTCATGGGATAGCGATATGTACAATGACAGATGGCAGTAGTATCGCGTACGCCAGGTATAGAAGGCCAATGTATTGCCGGATCTGTCATTTGTAATGAGGTGATTCATGTGAAAAGTTTTACGAGTTGATTTTGGCCACTCGACGGGAATTAACAGACTTTGAACGCGGAATGGTAACTGAAGCTAGACGAATGGGACATTCCATTTGAAAAATCGTTACCGAATTCAATATTCAGAGATCGATAGTGTCAAGAGTGTGTCGGGAACACCAAATTTCTGGCCACCATTTCTCACCACGGACGGCCGAGCAGAGGCTGACGGCCTTCACTTAGTGACGGAGTGCGGCGGCGTTTGCGGAGACTCGTTAGTGCTAACAGATGAGCAACACTGCGTGAAATAACTTACAGAAATCAAAGTGGCACGTACAGCGAACGTATCCGTTATGACAGTGCGGCGAAATCTTTGCTAATAGCACGACGTCAACTGCAGTGCCTCTCCTAGGCCCGTGACCATATCGGTTGGACCATAGATTACTGGAAAACCGTGGCCTGGTCAGATCAGTCCCGATTTCAGTTGGTAAGAGCTGATGGTAGGGTTTGAGTGTGGCGCAGACCCCTCGAAGCCACGGACCCACGCTGTCAACACTGTGCAAGCTGATGGTGGCTCCATAATTGTGTGGGCTTTGTTTACATGGTATGGACTGGCGCCTCTGGTCTATTCGGCGACTTGGAGACCATTTGCAGCCATTCCCAAACAGCGATGGAATTTTTATGGATGACAATGCGCCATGTTGTCGGCACAATTGTTCGCGACTCTTTTTAAGAAAATTCTGGGCAATTCGAGCGAACTATTTGGCCATTCACATCGCCAGATACAGATGTCATCGAACATTTATGGGACATAAAAGGTGTCCACAAAATCCTGAACCGGCAACACTTTCGCAGTTATGTACTGTTATAGAGGCAACATGGCTCAATATTTCTGTAGGGAACTTCCAACGACTTCTTGAGTCCATGGCACTTCGGATTTCTGCTCTACGCCGGCCAAATGTAGTTCCGACACGATATTAGGAAGTATCCCATGACTTTTGTCACCTCAATGCATCTTTGACTTTCCAGTGTGTACGAGCACACATATAGCAAACACGATGAAGCGAACTTATTCAGAGTAAGCTCACAAATAACGATTATTTTCCTCTTCATCGTCCGCCTCCCTAGGTGAATGGTCATTGCTGTTGATTAACATGTGGGGGACGCGAGTGCGATTCGAGGCGTTGCAAGGGATTTTTACCTGGAGGGAGGATTGGAATGGGATGCACTGAGTCTCGTGGGGCCCACTGAGGAGCTACTCGACGGAGCATTAGCAGTTCCAGCGTCAAGAAACCCAACAACAAACAGTAGAGTGGCGATGTGCTGATCCCACGGCCCTCCATCCCGCATCCAATGACGTCACTGAGAAAGGATGAAACGGCGGTCGGTCAGAATCGACTGACCATCTAGGGCCATTAAGTGCAACTTTACCTACCTACTTTCTCCTTCATCGTCTGTCTGTCACCAATAGATTGCAGACAGTTACACTGTAGCATTCAGCTCCCGAAAACCTAGGTAAGGAAATAATGTTGTCAATAAATAGGGGCGATCGAAAAGTTTCCGTTCTAGAGCGTTGCTGCAACGTAGGGCAACTCCGATGCGGACATGTAGGCAAGGGTTTAGTGTATCATTCGTGTCTTTCCGACGTGCGTGTGACAAATGCGGAAACATGAACTTTGGCGACGTTTTTACCAAATGCGTCCAAACAGGACCAACGCGCTGTTATACTTTTCTTTGCTGCCGAAGGACAAACACCGGGAAACAACCATTGGAGAAGGAAGAATGTGTATGGGGCAGCAAATGGTTCAAATGGCTCTGAGCACTGTGGGACTTAAACAGCTGAGGTCATCAGTCCCCTAAACTTAGAACTACTTAAACCTAACTAACCTAAGGACATCACACACATCCGTGCCCGAGGCAGGATTCGAACCTGCGACCGTAGCAGCCGTGTGGTTCCGAACTGCAACGCCTAGAACCGCTCGGCCACCGCGGCCGGCTATGGGGCAGCATGTCTGTCGAAACCAACGATGTGGAATGGTGCGGCAACGGGGCTGCTACTTCATAACGCAAGTGTCATAATGTTGAAGTTACGCCAATTCAAGTAGCAGACACTCGAGCATTCGCCCTTTAGCCCTGATCTCTCCCAACTGCGATTGTCACTCCTTCGGTCCCTTATAGAAGGCCTTGAAGGGTCGGCGATGTCTGTCGAACAAGGATGTACAACATGCAGGTACAGACTTCTTACGCAGCAGCACACGGCGTTAACCGAATGGGTATCTTCAACCTGGTACGTCGGTGGGATGATTGCGTCAGTGCTCACAGCGATTTTGCCTGATTGGAATAACGAGTGTGGACTGTACGGCCCTGGAATGGAAGCTTTCTGATAGCCTCTTATACATTGGTAGTTTCGACCCTGGATGGGAAAGTTGCATGTATGAAACGGCGGACGTGTGACGCCTTATCGGTCACCGACTCTGTCTGACAGAAACAGCAGTCTGCTGCAATCCTGTGCTTTCATGTGGTAAAAGCCTACGATACTTAAAGTAGAAGGTTACAGAATTTGAAATCACTCTGTTATTCCTTAGCTCACGTACTGCGACTTCCTTTAACGCCTACTTTACTGTATGTACAGCAAGGAGACTTCTAGTGCTACATAGACAGTTCAGAGCTGAAACAGGATGTTAGAGAAGTGAGCATGCAAAAGGGTGTCTTTTTCTGTAAGATTACTGTTGCTAACAAAAAAATGGCTCTGAGCACTATGGGACTCAACATCTTAGGTCATAAGTCCCCTAGAACTTAGAACTACTTAAACCTAACTAACCTAAGGACATCACACACACCCATGCCCGAGGCAGGATTCGAACCTGCGACCGTAGCAGTCCCGCGGTTCCGGACTGCAGCGCCAGAACCGCTAGACCACTGCGGCCGGCTGTTGCTAACAAATGGTTCACATGGCTCTGAGCACTATGCGACTTAACTTCTGAGGTCATCAGTCGCCTAGAACTTAGAACTACTTAAACCTAACTAACCTAAGGACATCACACACATCCATGCCCGAGGCAGAATTCGAACCTGCGACCGTAGCGGTCGCTCGGCTCCAGACTGCAGCGCCTAGAACCGCACGGCCACTCTGGCCGGCTGTTGCTAACATTTCTACCGGGAGACTTCAATAACTAAGTTACACATGTCGTCATGTCGTCCCACTCTAAGACCACTGTACAACAAGAGTAGCACATTGTCAGAAGAGAGTCCATGTTCCGTGTTTCCTGCATACGCAGTTCTGACGCGGTACGGATAACAGGAGCATCACAGTGCGGGAGTGAAATCGCGCGGCTACTGGAAACCAAAGTACGCTGTAGAAGAATGGTGCCAACAATTTGACCAAGTCTGGAAACACGTGGGTGATGGTCATCGGGAAGTCCAGAGCTTGAAACACGCGATTTTCGTACAATTTGCAGATCTTTGCAAGCTGAAAGAACATATGGGTAGGGTGGGGGTGGGGGGAGGAAGATTTTCCAATGATGAAGACGTTCATACAATGGTTGATGAATGGTTCCGTGACCAAAGAGCGGATTTCAGTCGTCGAGAAACTGAAGGATTGGTAGAACATTCTAACTGTTGTTGACTCGGTGACTATGTTGTAAAGTAGTATCATGTTTCTGTGTCACTTTGATGTGTAGTGCAGCAATCAATAAACATTACCTGGCGTGTCGTAATAATATCTATCTTTTTAAGGCCTCCTCGTCAACGGGTCATTACAGACAGAATAGTAATTCAATAAAGGAAAATCGTCGAAACAATTCAGCCCTGTTTTTGCTGAAGGTGCCATTCGGGTTTTGTGCTGGTAGAAGGAAATAAGATCAGAGTTTGAAGTACCGTCGATGTCGAGGCCCCTAGAGACGGACAGCAAGCTCGAAAAGATTAAGTATAGGACGGAAATCTGCTGTTTCGTTTCAAAGGTACTACTCTAACATTTGCGTTACGCGATTTAGAGGAAGATAGGAAACTCTAAATCTGGCTGGCAGGACGCGGATTTGTACCACCGTCTACGCCTACATCTGCAAAGCACTGTGAAGTGCGTGGCAAAGCGTACTTCCCATTGTACCAGTTATTAAGGTTTTTTCCCGTTCGATTCACGTATGGAGCGCGAGAAGAACGGTCGTGTAAATGCTTCCATGCGTGCTGTAGCTAATTTAGCCCTGTTCCCACAATCCCTACGGGGGCAGTATGTCGAGGGTTGCAGCATATTTCTAGAATAATCATTTAAAGCCAGTTCTCTAAACTTCGTAAGTAGGCTTTCTGGGGTAGTTTATCAACCTTCAGGCGCCTGCCAGTTCATTTTTTCATGATCCCTGTAACACTCTCCCAGGATCAAACAAATCTGTAACCATCTGCGCTGCCCCTCTCTACGTATGGTCAATATCCGCTGTTATCTCTATTTGGTACGGTTTCCACACACTTGGACAGTATTCTAACAAGAGTCTCACAAGTGATTTATAAGCAATTTCCTTTCTAGATTAACTGCACTTTCCTAGTACTCTACCAAGAAACCGAAGTCTGCTACCTGTTTTACCCACGACTGGAACTATGTCATAGTTTCACTTCATATCCCTACTAATTGTTACATCCAGGTGTGCACAGTTTTACATTTCTGAAAATTTAGTCAAGTTGCCAATCTTTGCAACACCCTGCAATCTTTTCAAGGTCTGACGGCATATTTATGCGGTTCCTTTCAGATAATGCTTCAATACAGATAATTGCATCATTGCAAAAAGTCTGGGGTCACTATCAATATTGCCCCCAAGGTCATTAGTATACAACATGAACAGCAAGGGGCCCAACACGCTTCCCTGGGGCACACTCGTAGTTACTTCTACATCTGACGATGACTCTTCATTCAAGACAACATGCTGCGTCCTCCCTATCAAAAAATCCTCAGTCCGGTGACAAATTTCGCATGATACCCCATCTGATGGTACTTTTTACAATAGGCGTAGATGTGATACTGAGTCAAATGCTTTTCAGAAATCAAGAAATAATGAATCTTCCGGAGTGCCTTGATTCAGAGCTTTCAGTATGTCATGTGAGAACATTGCGGGTTGGGTTTCATAGCCGGCCGCTGTGGCCGAGCGGTAGTAGGCGCTTCAGTCTGGAACCGCGCGACCGCTACGGTCGCAGGTTCGAATCCTGCCTCGGGCAAGGATGTGTGTGCTGTCCTTAGGTTAGTTAGGTTTCAGTAGTTCTAAAGGCTAGGGGACTGATGACCTCAGATGTTAACTCCCATAGTGCACAGAGCCATTTGAACCATCTGTGTTTCATATGATCGTTGTTTCGGAATCCATGCTGGTTGACACAGAGGAGGTCAGTCTGTCAGAGATACCTCATTATATTGATCTCAGAATATGTTCTAAGATGCTACAACAAATCAAAAGTGTTGCTCAGTAGTTGCATGGGTGATTTCTACTATCCTTCTTGTAAACGGGGTGACCCATTGCTTTTTTACAACTACTGGGCACGGGTTTTTGTTCGAGGGATGTATGATAAGTTATAGGTAGCAGAGGGACTTACTCAGCCCTAAAGTCAGTGCAGAATCTGTCAGGAATTCCATCGGGCCCTGGTGCTTTGTGTCAGTTTTAATGATTTCATGTGTTTCTCAACGCTACTGACACTAACACTTATTACAGCCATTCTCTTCAGTGGTAAGAGGATTAAATTGAGGAATTCTCCTGGGTTCTTCTTTTTAAAGGAATATTTGAAAACAGAGTTAAGCATACCTGCTTTTGCTTTACTACCCCCAATTTCAATTCCTCTGTCATCCAGGAGTCACTGAACGCTAACTTTGGAGCCACTAACAACGTTTAGAAACGACCAGAATTCTTGGGGTTTTGTGAAAGATCATTCGACAATATTCTGCTAGGGTAGTCAGTGCCCTCTTGACAACCGAACGCGTTTCATTTAGCACCTCCCCATCTATAGACCTATGCTTTGGTTTACACCTCTTAGGCAGTTCAGAAGTTTCTTTACATTGACTGTATGCAATGCAGGTTCCCTTCGATTATGAACCGTACTACTGGGTACATATCTCTCTAGTGCATGGTCAACTGTTCTTACTGTCGAATGCTAGTTCAGTGTCAACCACAGCGCCATCTCGCTCGGTACATACCACTGGAGTGCAAACGTTTAATCAAACTGCCGAGATAGGGATCGACCCAGACACCAGTCTAGCAAGAATCCAGTACACAGTAGGGTCAAGATTCTAAAGGCTACCAGGCAAAATTCGCTTTCAGTATTTCACAGTTTCCCCAGCGTGGCATCTACCGCTGCTGATACACGAGCACGGATCGAAAGCATAGTGTCATTGTCCTTGATTACGTAAGAACAGAAGATGTAGATTCTAGAGTGACCGCTCGCGCGACGCGAGAGTCAGCGCACGGTGACAGCCTTGGCCTCCGCACCGAAACGCCGAGCCCGCCTCCGCCTCCACCTCTGCCGCCGCCGCCCCCACCACTCGGCTGCTCTGGAGTGGAGAGGTGACTCATCGCGAGGGAGTGGCGCCCGGCCCGCTAAGCTGCGATCAAGCGGACGCCAACAGGGCACTGACTCACGCCCGGTCCTCCTGCCACGGAGCTCAACCTTCGGTACGGAAAAGCAGGTATAAACCGTCAAAGCGAGCTGAAGACTTACGAAGCCTCTTGAAAGGAGGCCTGCGCTTAACCGGGTTTCCACAGGAATTGATTACTTGTGCGTCAAGACCTCACCATCACTAACGTAAGTCAACTTACACGGGGAAACCCACTTGCGCACTGTACTTATGTGTAAGTTGCAAAGGTTGAAAGGCCTTTCTTGCACGAAGTCACTTTCCCAACCGTCCCCTTACAGTTTCAGCGACTGCTGCTAGATGAATCTGTTTGAATTCTGCTCTCGTTCGTTGGACAGTACACGTCTTCACTGTTTTCTTTATGTACGTGAATAGTTAGTATCATGGCAAAATAATGGGCTTTGTCTTCCACTAAATATATTCTTTATAAAGTGAAAATGTTCTTAAGGGGGCACGTTCACGAAAAGCCCACACTACTTTAAAGATACAACAAATCCACAATTTTGAAGATAACGCAATGAAATTTTGTACCTTGCTTTACATTAAATTAACACAATTACATTTAACTTCTTTGCATTATACGCTGAAGAGCCAAAAGAAACTGGTACACCTGCCTCATATCGTGTAGGGCCCCCGCGAGACCACAGAAATACCGAAACACGACTTGGCATAGACTAGACTAATGTCTGAAGTAGTTCTGAAGGGAACTGATACCATGAATCCTACAGGGCTGTCCATAAATCTGTAAGAGTACGAGGGGGTGGAGATCTCTTCTGAAGAGGAAGAGGAATCCCAGATATGCTCAATAATGTTCATGTCTGGGGAGTTTGGTGGCCAGAAGAAGTGTTTAAACGTAGAAGAGTGTTCCTGGAACCACTACTTTGTAGCATTATTGTGGGCGTGTGGAGTGTCGCATTGTCCTGCTGGAATGCACAATATTCATGAATGGATGCAGGTGATCAGATAGCATGCTTACGTGCGTGTCACCTGTCAGAGTCGTATCTAGACGTATCAGGGATCCCATATCAATCCGATTGCACGCACCCCACACCATTACAGAGCCTCCACTAACTTGAACAGTACCCTGCTTGCACGCAGAGTCCATGGATTCATGACATTGTCTCCATACTCGTACAAGTTCATCCGCTCTATACAGTTTGAAACGATACTCTTCCGACCAGCCAACATGTTTCCACTCATCAACAGTCCAATGTCGGTGCTGACGGGCGCAGGCGAGGCGTGAAGCTTTGTGTAGTACAGTCATCATGGGTACACGTGTGGCCCTTCGGCTTCAAAAGCCGATGTCAATTTCGTTTCATTGAATGGTTAGTACGCTGACACTTGTTGACGGCCCAGCATTGAAACCTGCAGCAATTTGCGGAAGGGTTGCACTTCTGTCACGTTGAACGATTTCTCTTCAGTAGTCGTTGGTCCCTTTCTTGCAGAATCTTTTTCCGGCCGCAGCGATGTCGGAGATTTGATGTTTTACCAGATTCCTGATATTCACGGTACACTCTTCAAATGGTCGAACGGAAAAATCCCCACCTCGTAGCTATGTCGGACATGCTGTGTCCCATCGCTCGTCGCCGACTATAATATCACGTTCAAACTCACTTAAATGTTGATAACCTGCCATCGTAGCAGCAGTAACCGATCTAACAGCTGTGCCAGACGCTCGTTGTCTTACAAGTATACAGGCGTTGCCCACCGCACCGCCTTATTCTTCTGGTTCGCATATATCTGTATTTGAATACGCATGCCTATACCAGTGTACAATTTAACTGTTTTATGGAATTTACAAATTTTCAAAAAATAATACAATACCTTTTTCTCAAACGCTATCCAAGAGATATCTACAAAATTTTCTCTGTTTGATCTCTTTGTATATAGTAAGCTTGTCTCACGATATTTTTTGAATATATCGAATAGAAGAATTGTTTAATTATAATTCTGTAACTATAATGTAAAATTCATGCAGAATTTCAAGCATATATCTGCCTACTCAGAATTTCAAAATTTACGCTTGAGACGACTTTTATTGGATTCATAGAAATAAATGTACGAAATTTCATAATTGTAGGCTTCATATATTCCGAGAAAAAGGTACATAAACTTAAAAGAATAATTTTCAGGAAATGCAATTTAAAGGTCAACCCAAAGTCTCTTCTTATTTCTCCTGTTCTGAAAGATCCAGATTTGTACTCAGGGTCCTATTTCCCTTCCAGGCTTCCCTTCTGGTTTCTTGTCTTCTGCCATCTTTCCCTTTACCATATCAACTGACGTTTCAGCTGCATCATAAATTGCAATTCTGACAACTGTAGCAGACGAAAATGTCTTTTTAGGTCATGGTTTCCCATATGAGTGAATTTAGAGACTCATTTGGAATCTGAATCGGCATGAACACACTAGTTTAGAAGTTCAGAATCGACCAGAAACCTTTAAGTGGGCTTGAAAACATCCAAGATACAAATTGGAGGACTCTCCTCGTGAATCTAGATGCTTTTATCCCTGTGAGCCTATCGATATTTACACTAGTTAATGTGGTACAGATGGTGACTGGGATGTTTGTCTGATGACATCATGTGGAAATACATAGCCCGTACTGTATTTTTCATGTCACTTACAATGGATAGGTCGTGTCTGATAGCCTTGCCATAATACACTTCAAGAGTGTCTATCATCTTCTCTGTGTCAGTTGTGTTCACCAGTGCCCTTTCCATCTTCCAACTTTGTTATTGTTTTTAAGATACGGAGCAGAGTCACAGATCCATAAAACCAAAGAGTATATATTACAGCTTTCTGCGTGTATCCCGTGCAAGTTACGTTAAAGTAATCTATGGAAACGTTGTTCACGGAGCTAGTACTGAACTGTTGCTTCAAAAAGTGGGTATGACAGGAAGATCGCGGTCACACACGTAATTATTATTCAGTTACTTCGGACGCGATTTAATGATTTAAACTTTGGGATCTAATTGTCCCTGAGGTCTACGAATAAATAAAAAAATAAATTGAAAATTGACATTTTCGGTCAATTTCGTGAACGTACCACCTTATAGCGCACGACAGGAACCTCATTCTAGAATTCAGCATTTCATATAAATCGCTTATTTGTAATATAGTAACATAGCATTATTTGAAGTGATGTACAGATTCGAAAAATATTGCAACGAAGTGTGCACTTGCTGAGATTCATATTAGTGCCGAACAGTCAATATTGTAAAGGTATTTTTTATTCCAGTATAACGATAAAGTCCGTCTCCGTAGCTGAGTTGTCGGCGCGGCTGATTGCTATGCGGAAAACTCGGGTTCTATTCTCGGTACTGCCGCGCGTTTTTCCGTGGTGGGAGGACTAGGTCGGGGTGCACTCAGCCTCGTGAGGGCAGCTGAGCAGCTACTCAACCGATAAGTGGCGGTTCCAAGGTCAAGAAACACTACAACGACCGAGATAATGCTGTGCCCGTGCCCCGCCACACCGCATCCAATGGCGCCACGCGCAGAGAATGACACGGTGGCCGCTCGGGCTCAATTGGCCAGTCTTGGGCCAGAAGGCTGAACTTTCCTACCACTCTTATAACGATAAAAATGTGTTGCTTTAATCACTGAGTGTAAATATTATGGTGAAATAAAAACCTAAACTACGCCCGAACAGGCCATGAGGGCCCAACCGTACCGACCGGCCACCGTGTCATCCTTAGCTCACAGGCGTCACTGGATGCGGATATGGAGGGGCATGTGGTCAGCACACTGCTCTCCCGGTCGTATGTCAGTTTACGAGATTTGCGGTCAAATGGAAATACAAAATTTATTTGCGCCTGTACAGATTTAAAGCTACTGTTGCGCCTAACTGCGCTTCTAGGCGCTACAGTCTGGAACCGCGCGACCGCTATGGTCGCAGGTTCGAATCCTGCCTCGGGCATGGGTGTGTGTGATGTCCTTAGGTTAGTTAGGTTTAAGTAGTTCTAAGTTCTAGGGGACTCACGACCTCAGAAGTTTAGTGCTCAGAGCCATTTTTTTGAGCCTAACTAAAATCTTATATAAGCCCGCCGGTCTAACGCACGGCTTTCCGGACTGAAAAGGAGCGCCTGGACCCCGGCACGAATCCGCCCGGCGGACTTGTCTGCGCAAACAAGTTCTCCACGTACGCGTACACCACCATTACTCATTACTCTACCACGCAAACATAGTGGTTATACTCGTCTGATGTGAGACGTTCCCTGTGGGGGGGGGGGGGGGTCCACCGGGAGCCGAACCCCACAATAACCCTGAAAGAGTGGCTCGGCGTGGGGCGGCGGAGGGATGGATTGCGGTAGTCGTCGTGGGGTTGTGGACCACTGCGGCTGCGGCGGGGACGGGGCCTCTCCGTCGTTTCTAGGCCCCAGGTTAACATACAATACAATACAATACAATACAATACAACATCTTATGTAAACAAGAGTGTCCGTATTGGCGCAATCAGTGAGCACACTGTTCTCACAGTAGTAAAACGTTTGCTTACAAAACTCATACCTTACCGACAAAGGAAATGTCAACATTTACAACATCTGTTGCCTATCAGGATCTCGACTAAACCTAAAAGTAAAAAGAAAGCAGAGCTGTTGAGACAAAAACCTTGCTTTCCTATCTATCTTATCCTTATCGTAGCATCCAAATCCTTAACATAAAGAAATTAGAAATAGTGCTGTTTATAGTGCGATACGTGTATGGCAGTGATGAAAGTGTCTCTAGTTGTCAGATATCGCAACGTTACTTGTGCTTTCATAAGGGCTGGCGTGGCATCTCGCATACGTGCATTACATTTTTTTATAAGAGCTAGAAATATAGTTCAAGAGGAATTAAAACTCAATTTTACTTGTTCGAAAATGATTTTAGTCCTCGGTAGAAGGATCCTTTATTAGCCTATTGAGTATCTTAAAACCATCTCATTTCTTTACCCTATGCTTGTGCTTCCGTTTTCTTTGTCAGCGTCAACATAAGCTCTTCGGCCAAAAAAAACGGCCCAATCATATTAACTCCCTTACGAATAGGAGAGAAGCAAGTTTCACTCCAAGCATACAGGTAGTGGTGGGTGGACGCACGAGTAATTCATACCTGTGGAAGCTAAGCTTACGCATAGGCGCTGGGCGACACTACAGAATGAAAGTAAAGCACATAGGAGACGACGTCCGACGTTAATCTAACTTCGTACACGTATACGCCACTGGCAGGTATGTACATGATTATAGATTTGCAATTCTCTATGACAGGTAAAAGGGCCACTAGAGCGCACCAGTGTGTTTAGTGTTGCTGCCACGCCTGCGAGGATATATCACGGACGTGAAGAGCGTCAGATGTTGAGTGAGCACTGTGAAGGACACGAAGATACCGCGTACTCGTGTGAGATAGCGTTATGAGCAGCTGAGAGGATTTGAAGGTGGCCTCATTGTGGGCGCCCATTTTGCAAACTCATCGAATCGTGCAATATCTCCATCCGATCAGCGCAGTGTCCTTGCCTCCGTAATTAGTACATCATCAACTACTCAGTTGTAACATTTTTCGTGCATGATCCCTCACCTATTACATGAATGCAGCCACTCCTGTCTCCATCTCACAGTCCATAAATGTAATGACGTTAACAGCAAACCGTACCGGCCGCTTGCAACAGGACATTTTCCGCGATCGCTTGTAATGTGAGATACACACGCATCTCTTTGAACTGGAATGTAGTTGTACCTACCTGTTCACGTTACCGAGTTAGTTCCCGTTTTGCCTGCGTTTACGGTTCGCCCTATCGAGTTCTACACTAGAGAGCTAATAACTTCACAGCTCGCAAGGCAACAACATGCTGCAGCAACAAGGCTGTTATTATCGTTTCGGTCATCAAGATTTTTATGCTATTCGCCAGTGTTTGTTTACCCTGACAGTACAACTACATCTGTTCTCTGCAGGCTGCCTTGCGGCGTGTGGCAGACAGTACTTCTGGTACTATTATCGTAGGCTTATAGCCTAATTGATTTACTTAGAAATAATTTTTATAGGTAAATATCCATAGTTTGAAAAGTTTAAGGACATGTGGGGACGGAAACTGCAGTGACCAACTGGGCGATTGTGACTATGATAATACACCTCTTCGGAAAGCCCTTATTGTCCTTTTCTTATGTTAGATAACATTTTACGTTTTCCAAAAACTTATTGATAATCAAAATTTTCGTCCTCCAGAATGTTATAATCTTAAGTAATGTTATTTCCAAAATAGTCTTGCAGCTATAATTTTCCTGATTCTGAAAATGCCTACTTTCATGAGGGGAAACGTGTCAATTTGTCAGTTCTTCGATCTAGAAAATTTCACGTTTTAGCCGTTTTTGGTGGAGCTCGGGAATAGCCGCGGAAGTAGAAATTAAATAGTATGTACAACTTAGTCAGTTTACCCGTTGTCCAATTCGTAGTTAAACATACTTGCTCTTGACTGATTTTAATTTCATGTCCACTAGATTTGGTAACTTTGCTACTGTAAAGAAAAAATAAAACAAGAAATGATGGTGTTTTTGGTATGCACTTCTATAAATAGTTGTACAGGACAATGATTCCGTCAATCAGCGGTCAGTATGCAAAATATGAACATCTACGCAAGTATCTTGATGAACTGAGTCCATAGTTCGTTTTCATTGTCTCAGTCAGTCTGTGGTTTGAGGACGATATTGTTCAACAAAAGTGTGCCACTGTTAAGATATGTGAAGTGTACGTAGGTATTGGAATGTGATATGTGAACTTTAGTATACATCAGTGATTCGCCAGTAAATACCGCGGTAATTACTTGCGTCAGTCTCTCGCTAGTTCATGAAGTACGCGCCTTTGAGCAGAAGAGTTTTGACCTTGCCTATGTAATATTTCGATACGGATTCCTCCGTGGACTCTTGTTGCTCGCTTAAGACGACTCTGGACTTTCTTTTGATTACCGTTCACTTCGTAACTTCCTCCACAGTCTTAAACCTCAGCAATCCATGCTTGTTCCACTTCCACCGGTCTCTGCGTTACCGCCAGCTCATGTAGTCATGAACAGTGTTTTACCGAAGCATAGTAGGATAGACAATGGACTACACTGCGCAACAAAACTAAAGGATCACTTTTTTCGAAACCGTTTAATTGTCTCCCTCTGCGACGCATAGGTTTGCAATTCGACTCGTTAAACACAACACTGTAGAAGTAAACTTCGAGCCTTCTCACATTATTCACGTCGGGAACATTACGATGACCAGCTTTTACTAATGAATTTATATGCACTGCAGAACAGAATTAAAGAATCGTTTTGTCGAAAACCCGTAACTGCATCCCACTGCGAGACATATGTTTGAAATTTGGCTCGCTGGTGCCTACAACCTTCTTTTGTAATTATGCAAAAGCGTGGTGCCCTGCAAAGCCACTCCTGGACTTAACGGCGCTTCAGACAGGAAGGTGTCGACATGCGAAAAAAAGGCCACAGTTCAGAAGCTCCGTTGAGGTGTGTTAATGATGACACTTTGGCACCAAATTTCACTGCACTTTTGCCCAACAGCATCGTGGACTTACTCCATGATGAGAAGGCTGTCATAGCTCATCTTACCCACTTGTCACCCCTTCTTTTTCCGTCTCTGCGATGGAAGTCAGAATCGCAACACCCAGCGATGAAATCGAGCGGTTTTCTTATTGGTGGTCGAGGAAAACATTTCGAACACGTCGCTGCTCTGAATCGACACAAAATGTCTCAGGGGGTGGTATAACGGGCGTCAGTGAAAACAGTCCTCTCCAAGGGGCGTTGATTCCAACACATCTCGCGGTCCAAAACGACAGTTCACAGTGCGACGCCCAACATCAAGATGTTCTTGACAACCTTTGACACTGCTGGCACCCTTTGACGTTTCAACACTTCTGGGGGCTATGTCCCCGCTGAAAGTGATCTGCCCCTTTTGGAGCACAGCGCGACCACATTTTTTGCTCTCCTGTATAGGCTGCAACCACTACGGACCGTTCAAACAATTAAACGGAATTTGAAAGTGATCCGAAGCAGCAAAGGGTACATATGCATTTTGAACCCTCCTGCTTTCGGTCCTCCTCAGCCGTGATTGCGTGGGACGGCAATATTAACATGTGCGTAAATAAAATGGCAAAGGTTCCCCCTACTATCACACAGTTCGGCAACACCCTCGGTGCCACCCACGCAACTTTGTTGAGGATGCTACAAATGCACCCGTCAGAAATTTCGACACAAATTCAACCTGGAGGCTGCTGTAGCGCCTGAAGGTAGGCAAACCCGACCCAAAGAATGTCGAGAGTTTGGCTAACCCTCAGGCGCTAGACCAGCCGACATGCTGATATGATGTCGGAATTATTGAAGGTACATTTGTAACTTGCTCAACAAAGGTTCGTAGGTGGTACAAAGAGCTTTGCCGAACTGGGAGGGTTTGAGAGGGATCCTTAACTGTTTTATTTTACGCAAATGTCAATGTTCCACTCCTGTGTAAACACACAACGAAGGGCGAAAAATATAAGGAATGAATAAACATAAGCACCATTTGCTGCTTCGAATCACGATCAGGCTCAATGCAACCCCACAATGTCCTTAGAGAGGGGTTTAAAGTTCCGAGGGTGTCAGCAGTGTCAAAAGGTGTGAAGGAAGTCTTCCTGTTTGTCATCGCACTGTGAACTGTTGTGTTTTCGACCTCGAAATGTGTGGGAATTTACGTCCCTGGGAAAGGAGTGGTTTCACTGACGCCATTTATGCCACGTCCTGAGGCGTCTTTGGGTCGATTCTGAGCGGCGGTGTGTGTGAAATGATTTCCTCGGCCGCCCACAAGAAAACACTGATTTCAACGCTGGATGTTGCGGTTCTGACCCCCATCAAAGTAACGTCAAAGGAAGGGGTGAAATGCGGGTAGGATTGGCTGTGACCAGTCCAAATGACGTTGGGGAGAATTGTGGCAAAATTTGGTGTTAATTGGACATCATTAACACACCTTGCAACTCACATAAACTTCTGAGCCATGGTTTTTTTTTTTTTTTTTTTTTTTTTTTTTCGAACGTGTTGACACCTTGCGATTTGAAGCATCGTCGAGCTAAAGGATGAAGACGCAGAGGGCCACGCTCTTGCACCATTGTAGAGAAAGTTTGTAGGCATCTTTGCATCTTTGAATCAAACTTATGACTCGACATAGGCAATTATGGGGTCTCGAAAAAGCGACGCTTTAATTCTGTTGCGCATTGTACACTGAGGCGACAAGTATGGAATAACGATATGCACATATCCAGATGGCGGTAGTATAGCGTACACTAGATATAAAAGAGCAGTGCATTGGCGGGGGCTGTCATTTGTAGACAGGTAATTCATGTGAAAATATTTCCGATGTGATTATCATTGCACGATGGGAATTAACAGACTTTCAACGTGGAATGGTAGTTGGAGCTAGACCATGGGACATTCCATTTCGGAAATCGTTAGGGAAACAAAGTTCCGAGAGCCACAGTGTCAAGCATGTGCCGAGAACACCAAATTTCAGGCACTACCTCTCACCACAGACAATGCAGTGGCCGACGGCCTCCACTTAATGACCGAGAAAAGCGGCGCTTGCGTAGAACTGACAGTGCAAAAAGACAAGCAGCTCTGCGTGAAATAACTACAGAAATCAATGTGGGGCGTATGACGAACGTATCCTTTAGGACAGTGCGGCGAAATTTGCCGTTAATGGGCTGTGGCAGCAGACGACCGACACGAGTGCCTTTGCTTAAATGGCTCTGAGCACTATGGGACGTAACATCTGAGGTCATCAGTCCCATAGAACCTACAACTACTTAAACCTAACTAACCTAAGGACATCACACACATCCATGCCCGAGGAAGGATTCGAACCTGCGACCGTAGCGGTCGCGCGGTTCCAGATTGAAGCGCCTAGAACCGCTCGGCCACACCGGCCGGCGTGCCTTTGCTAACAGCACGATATCGCCTGCAGCGGCTCTGCTGGGCTCATGATCATATCGGTTGGACCCTACACGACTGGATAACAGTGGTCAGGTAAGTCCTGATTTCAGTTGGTGAGAGCTGATGAAAAGGTTGGGTTGTGTCGTAGACCCCATGAAGCCATGGACTAAGTTCTCAAAAGGCTCTGTGCAAGGTGGTATGGCACCACACTGGTGTTGGCTGTGTTTACATGGAATGGCCTGGGTCGTCTCGTCCAAATGAACCAATCATCGGATATATTCGGTTACTTGGAGACCACATGCAGCCATTCATGGACTTCATGTTACCAAACAAAGATGGAACTGTTACAGGGCCACAGTTGTTCGCGATAGGTTTAAAGAACATTCTGGATTATTCGAGCGAATGATTTGATACGCATATCTCCTGACATGAATCCCATCGAACATTTGTGGGACATAATCGAGAGGTCACTTTGTGCACAAAATCCTGCACCGGTAACATTTCCGCATTTACGGACGGCTATAAAAGTAGCATGGCTCAATAGTTGTGCAGGAGACTTGGCGTACAACGACTTGTTGAGTCTACGCCACGTCGATTTTCTGCTTTTCGCCGGGCAATAGGAGGTTTGATACGATATTAGAAGCTATCCCACGACTTTCGTCACCTCACAGTATATAAATTCATTAGTAAATGTACGATAATGCTGGAAGCTGAAGAAATGAATTAAAATTTGTGCAGCGGCCGGGACTCAAACCCGGGTCTTCTTGCTTACTAGACAGAAATGCTGACCGTTACACCACAACAGCACTATGGTCAACATTGCTGTACGAGCTACCTCCCCAACATAAACTTCAATTCATATCTCCAGCTTATTTTCCCCCTACATTGTCATTAGCAAACGCTGTTCATCGGAATGCTTCCGATTTGAATAATGTGAGAATATTTGGGGTTTACTTTTGCAGTATTGTGGATATGTTTTTACAATAACTTTTTTAAGTAATAAAATACAGAAAGAGTGACGACTTGAAGAGCAGAGACACAGGGCCACAAAACACAGGTCAGTAGCCTTAGGCTATATGGATCCGTTTAGGATCCCTGAGACAGATTCTTTCTGCTATGGTGGTGTTCCCTGGCGCTGGGCCCTCTAGATATCCCCACGAACTGTTTGCCTCGGTGGCCAAGGATTGGAAGAAAGGACTTCATGGAGAAATAGCTCAGTCACGCCTAGGCAGCAAATTACGCAGGATATCTTCTGTCAAGTTCGGAAAATGCGTGAGGGAATCTACGAGAAAGAGCGCTGACAAGGCTCGATAATTCAGTCAATAAAAAGGGGGTTCTGGGTTCAAGTCTCGGTGCGGCACAGTTTTTATCTGCCGGCCGCGGTGGTCTCGCGATTCTAGGCGCGCAGTCCGGAACCGTGCGACTGCTACGGTCGCAGGTTCGAATCCTGCCTCGGGCATGGATGTGTGTGATGTCCTTAGGTTAGTTAGGTTTAAGTAGTTCTAAGTTCTAGGGGACTAATGACCACAGCAGTTGAGTCCCATAGTGGTCAGAGCCGTTTGAACCAAGTTTTTATCTGCCATGAAGTGTCAAAACAACGCGCACTCCGCTGCAGACTGAAAAGTTCATTCCGGAATCAAAATTTGCTCTTTAAAATGGTGATAGTCAATTTGTATAGGTACGCATACTTATTTGAAGCATGCCACATGGTATATAGTCTATGAAACAAAAAGAGATCTATATATGTATAGAAGTTTGACAGAAAAATAAGCATGCTTGGACATAAATGGAGATGCTAACCATGCCTGCAGGTTGCGGCGTTGTATTTGAATACGAACGGCGTCTGTGCAATATACTCGATTAGTTGCAGGTGTCGGTCGTGATTATCACAGTGTTCTGTGTAGCTGAGTGAATCATGTCGGAGCTAAGTCGAGCTTGGGTAAATTGTTTGTGCTCATATGGTGGGTGTTTCCGTAACAGCCGGTCGGTGTGGCCGAGCTGTTCTAGGCGCTTCAGTCTGGAACTGCGCGACCGCTACGGTCGCAGGTCCGAATCCTGCCTCGGGCATCGATGTGTGTGATGTCCTTAGGTTAGTTAGGTTTAAGTAGCTCTGCGTTCTAGGGGACTGATGACCTCAGATGTTAGCTCCCATAGTGCTCAGAGCCATTACAACCATTTTTCCATAACAGAGGTAGCCGAACTGCTCGGTGTTTCAAAAGGCACCAGTCGAAGATTTATACCGCATACAGGGAAAACGAAAAAAGATCATTTGCTACGTCACAACGCGGACTTAAGTGAGTGTCACTGATGGAGACAGGCAATAATTGAAAAGGAATGTGAAGATAAATCAGAGGATGACAGCTGCAAAAGTCACTGCAGAAATAAATATCACACTCGCGTACCACGTCAGCAACATAGCAGCATTCCAGGGCGAGTTGAGGTTCTGAAACGACTCGTCAGCGATGCAGATGCCCGTAAGAGAAAAATATGGTGTCGAAGCTATAAACCTGGAATATGGAGGTTTGCATTGGAGAGAAGGTGCTATCCACCTTCATCATCTTTACCTGAACTTGCCACTGTTTTGCAGGAAGATTGTCATAAGATTCCCTTGAGCACCATCCGTGATCTGTATTTAGCCATTCCGAGACGACTGGAAGCTGTTTTGAATGCCAACGGGTTACCTACCCCTTATTAGCTATGGCAATGTGTTGTGGTTTTGGCGTTTCATAATTTTGTCCACTTCCTGTCCGTCACTGCAGCGGGTGTGTTGAGACAAAGTACCGAGTGGCTGGACCTTCCAGTGTCCACAGGCACCACAGAAACCGTGGGCCGGCGGTGAGTGTGATGGCGATTAACCTGCCAGACGTGACAAGCCGCCACGGGCAAAAGAGAACAAATGGGAGCCGCGAAGGCGCCGTCACGGACCCAGCCGTCGCCGCAAAAAACCTGTGGCGGCGTCAATTACCGGCGGCGGTGATTGGTGAGCCCAGCCCGCATAAGGATAAGCATCGCGCCGCCCGACACGCGACCTCGACAGCCAGACGTGCGACGGCGGCTGGACGGCGCTGCTCGGCTGTGTGGGCCACCTCTCAGACATACTGAGGATGGGCAACGAGGCAGAAACACACTGCTACCGCGCAGACACGGGGAAGACTTTGTGAACTGTATACTAACGAAGTAACTAAGACGGGATACAGATAGGCGAGAGCCCCAAATATAATACACTACTGGCCATTAAAATTGCTACACCACGAAGATGACGTGCTACAGAGGCGACAGTTAACCGACAGGAGGAAGATGCTGTGATATGCAAATGATTAGCTTTTCAGAGCATTCATGCAAGGTTGGCGCCGGTGGCGACACCTACAACGTGCTAATATGGGGAAAGTTTCCAACCGATTTCTCATACACAAACAGCAGTTGACTGGCGTTGCCGGGTGAAACGTTGTTGTGATGCCTCGTGTAAGGAGGAGAAATGCGTACCATCACGTTTCCGACTTTGATAAAGGTCTGTCTGTAGCCTATCGCGATTGCGTGTAATCGTATCGCGACATTGCTGCTCGCGTTGGTCGAGATCCAATGACTGTTAGCAGAATATGGAATCTGTGGGTTCAGGAGGGTAATACGGAACGCCGTGCTGGATCCCAACGGCCTCGTATCACTAGCAGTCGAGATGACAGGCATCTTATCTGGATGGCTGTAACGGATGCAGCCACGTCTCGATCCCTGAGTCAACAGATGGGGACGTTTGCAAGAGAACAACCGTCTGCACGAACAGTTTGACGACGTTTGCAGCAGTATGGACTATCAGCTCTGAGACCATTGCTGCGGTTACCCTTGACGCTGCATCACAGACAGGAGCGCCTGCGATGGTGTACTAAACGACGAACATGGGTGGACGAATTGCAAAACGTCATTTTTTCGGATGAATACAGGTTCTGTTTACAGCATCATGATGGTCGCATCCGTGTTTGGCGACAGGTGAACGCGATGAAGCGTGTATCCGTCATCGCCATACTGGTGTATCACCCGGCGTGATGGTATGGGGTGCCATCGGTTACACGTCTCGGTCACCGCTTGTTCGCATTGACGGCACTTTGAACAGTGGACGTTACATTTCAAATGTGTTACGACCCGTGGCTCTACCCTTCATTCGATCCCTGCGAAACCTTACATTTGAGCAGGATAATGCACGACCGCATGTTGCAGGTCCTGTACTGGTCTTCCTAGATACAGAAAATGTTCGACTGCTGCCCTGGCCAGCACATTCTCCAGATCTCCCACCAATTGAAAACGTCTGGTCAATGGTGGCCGAGCAACTGGCTCGTCACAATACGCCAGTCACTACTCTTGATGAACTGGGGTATCGTGTTGAAGCTGCATGGGCAGCTGTACTACACGCCATCCAAGCTCTGTTTGACTGAATGTCCAAGCGTATCAAGGCCGTTATTGCGGCCAGAGGTGGTTGTTCTGGGTACTGATGTCTCAGGATCTATGCACCCAAATTGCGTGAAAATGTAATCACATGTCAGTTCTAGTATAATATATTTGTCCAATGAATACCCGTTTATCATCTGCATTTCTTCTTGGTGTAGCAATTTTAATGGCCAGTAGTGTATCTACATCTGTAGTCCTTTGTGGTTTGTGGCGGAGGGTACTTTGTGTGACACAGTCACTTTTCTGTTCCAGTCGTGATTGGTGTGCCGGAAGAATGACTGCTGTCAAGTCTGAGTGTGAGCTCCAATCTTCCTAATTTATCTTTGCGGTCCGTTTGGAGGTATACGTAGAATGAAGTAATTTATTAAGGTAGGAGGTGAGGTACTGTGAGGACGTGTCGTGAGTCGTGCTCCGGTAGTTCAGCTGGAAGTGCTGGGCTCGAGTCCTGGTCAGGCACACAGTTTTGGTCTGCCACGGGGTTTCACATCTGCATACACTCCGCTGCACAGTGAAAATTCATTCTGAAAAAGAAACTGATATATTGGTTTATTCTTATAAGGAAGTTCACTCAAAGAATTTAAAAGTAAACGACATGGTGATGCAGCACGCCTCTCTTGCAACGTCTGCCACTTGAGCTGACCGATTATCTCCGTGACGCTGTACACTTACTGACTGAACCTGTAATGAAACACGCTCATCTCTGGATCTCCTCTGTTTCTGCTATGAATTCCCAGACTAACAAGCAACATTAAAGTTTTGGTCGAACGTGGGCTTTGGAAGTTACCTCATTTTTGGATAGACTATACTTCCTATGGATTCTTCCAATGAATCTAAGTCTGCCATCTACTTTATCTGCAATTACTATTATGTGGTCGTTCCACTCTAAATCGCATACTCCCAGATATTTTGTGGATGTGATTGCTTCCATGACTGTCCTAAAGTCGTGTGAGCATACAATAGTGGGTCTTTCCGAATATTTATGCGCAGTACGTTACCTTTGTTTATGTTGAGATTCAACTGCCAATCCCTGTACCAGACGCCGATATTGCGAAGGCCTTCCTAAAATTCGTTAAATTTCTACCGCTACGACTTCCCTTTGTACAACAGCACCATTCGCGGAAAGTGACATAGAACTCGCGACCTTATCCACTAATTCATTATACGGTATAGGTGGTGATTCAGCAGCCCCTACCGATTCGTTCTATACAACCCGTGCTGCGTCTGTATCAGGAACGGTATCCAGACAGGCGACAATCAGATAATCTATACAAATTTCCCCTCAGAGTTTTTTGCGACTTTTCGCGAATAGAATCATAATGTAAAAAATACAAGTGAGTATTGACCATGTGTTACACGGTTCTTTTGGATCAAGACCTACCTTACGTCCGCATACTTATCCTAGTGTCTCTAGCCTTTCTTTGTGTAATTAGCGCTGTAGTCATACAGGTTTTGGCGTCTCTGTAAGTTTATTCCCTTCATAGGAGTTAACCTTTGTAAATAGTACACAGGTTATATGCCGGAAAGTTGTTACTTCTGCGCTTCTCATTTTGATATCTCCTGTTCATTTCGTTGTTTCCTATGGCGAAACACACTTTATAAGTCAACGTTTCTGAATAAGTTACGTAAGATTAAGTGGTCGAAACAGAATAAACCTACATATACATCAAAACCTGTATGTGTACACCGCTAATTATACAAAGAAAGACTGGAGACACTTGAATAAGTATGGCAGAAGTAAAGTATATCTTGGTAAAAAAAAAAAACAATGTAGCTCATGGCTTTTCACAGTATGAATCCGTTTGCCAACAGTGGCCAAAGCTCTGAGACAGAATTTATGTCGATTACATGGCTGCAGCCTGTCTAGATACTGTTCCTGATACAGACATAGGGCGGGCTGCATAAAACGAATCGTGAGGGATAGCTGGACCACCTTGTGTATTGTGAACACTAATGGTGCTATAACACTGTCTTGGGGAACGGTCGCAGCTACTTTTACATCTGAAGATTTATATCCGTTGAGAACGCCATGCCGTGTTCTGTTTGTTAGGAACATCTCCACTGAGTCATCCAGCTGGTCCAACACTTCGCATGCTCTCACTTGGTTCATTAGGAGGCAGTGCGGAATTGTATCGAATGCCTTCGGAATAGCAAGGAACAACCCGTTCTTAGACATTGCTTTCTCTCGTTGACGAATAGAGCGAATATTTCCTCTGTACTACCGTGATCTGTGTCATGTTGAACACCCTGTACTTCACCATGGTATTATCTAAGTTTCACCGACGGTGTACTGTGACTGAACTTCTGGCAGCGGTTCATTCCACTTCGTTTATTATTTTGTGCATTTTAATTTTTCTCCTGTACAAGCAACCATCGACTCAAGTTGTAAGTATATTGACAGTACAAGTGACCTTTTCTATTGCTGTAAATTACAGTATTTCAGCTCTATGGAAGGGTAACATTCATAATGTGCGTATGTCGGTGTCGGGAAATCCGTGTGAGATACTGCAGACGGAGAGTTTGTGTAGGCCTTCTAACGCAGATGTATGGAACTACTGATATTACACACTTACCGAACTATCACTGGAAACAGCCTCATCCAAATATTTGGGAGTATGCGTACGGTCCTGTTTAAAGTAGAACGGCCACAGAAAACTGGTAATAGGAATGAACAGCAATTTATTGGAGGACAGCCCACACAAGAAGGAAGTAGCTTATACAACGCTACCCCTCCTTCTACCGATACTTGACATCGCGTCTCTGTCTGGGACTGCCCCCTTTGCCAGGTGAATTGAGAGAAGTAGACAAGAACGTAAGGAAGCTAGTGCGCCACGAATCTCTACCAACACTAGCGGCAGTGGAGGAATTCGTACTGACACTGAGGCTGGACAAGGGCTACAGCTTAACAGTTCCACATTTTTCAGCCACACACACACTAAATTATCTTTGCGGAATACAGATCTAGATGTACAAATAGCATTGTCCCTAGTTGCCAAATGATCAGCAAGGGAGCTGATGACAGGACGTAATCGACGTGATCTTCACGTTTTCCTCTTTCTGCTTAATATATGCCTGGAAAAGAGGCGACATCTCTACCATTTTGGTAACTGCCAGTGCTATTTTGTTTTTATCTTTGATCGCAGCGTCTATAGCTGTAGAAACACACGATACGTTTCGACAAATTGTAATGAAACTATTTTTCACTGACCATATTCGGCGAGAGATCATCACAAAGATTAGTGTTTTTTTTAATAAGTTAAGTCTGTTATTTCACCGCAAATTCCCACCGGCAGTTTAATAAACTTGTGACTGCCTTCATTTAGTGTTAAGTACGACAGATGCGCTGGTTGACCGCTGGACAGTGATGAAGCTAATATTCTGAAATCCAGTCACGCATAGGGAAGCCCTATGAACGGTGTTTTTCTCGCTTTATTTAATTTTTTATTCGTGCTCGTGGGATCTCGCGAGTCGAACTTCTGTGTATGCAATAGTTAATGACTTCACCATTAGTCATTTACTTTTTGATTAAGCAAGCTCCAAGATGAACATAACATTTTAAAACAAAAAATGTTAGCTCCCTGCCCCCTCCCCCCCCAAATATAACCCCGAACCATGTCGCAATCAGAGCCTTTGTAACTGACCAGCCAGAACATTATGACCACCTTACTAACAGCCCGTATATCCACTTTTGGAAGGATAACAGCGGCGACGCGTCGTGGCATGGAAACAATGAGGCCTAGGCAAGTCGCTGGAGGGAGTTGAAATCACAGCACACACAAATCGCCTAAGTCCCGTTCAACCACATCTCAGATGTGTCCGATCGTGTTCAGATCTGGCGAGCTGGGGGGGGGGGGGAGGGGTGTTAGCTCGTCAACTGTAACTCTCCACTGTGTTCCTCGAAACACTCCATCATACTCCTAGCCTTGCGACATGACCCATTGTCTTACTGAAAACTGTCACCACCGTCGGGAAACATGACCGTAGTGGAGGGGTGTACTTGGTCTGCAACCAGTGTGAATGAGTTCCACTGGACCCGAGGATGGCCACGTGAATGCTGCCCAGAGCATAATGGAACCGCCGCAGTACGGGTGTCAAGGACCTGTTCACCTGTCCCTCCAACTGGCATGATGAAGAAGGTATCGGAATTCATCAGACCATGCAACGCTCTGCCACTGCGCCAACGTCCAGTGCCGATAGTTACATGCCATTTCAGTCGATGCCGATGTCGTGTTGTCAACATTGGCACATGTATGGGTCGTCGATTGCGGACGCTCATCGTTGGAAGTCTTCGGTGCACTGTGTGTTCAGCCATTGAAGTCTGACGTCAGTTCCGCCACAATTCACCGCCTGTCCTGTTTTACCAGTCTACGATGTCCGACATTTGTAATGAGGGGTGGCCGACCAACCTCACGACGTCTGGACGTGGTTTCATCTTGGTTTCGTCACGTGTTGAAGACACCCGCCACAGCTCTCCTCGCATACCCAGAAAATGGTGCAGTTTCCGAAATGCTAGTGCCGAGCCATCACAATCTGTCCTCGGTCAAACTGGGATAGATGGCGCGTCCTTCCCATTCTACACACGTACAGCACGCTCACTGATACTACACATACCGTGCGTGTGTCTGATTAGCAGTCATTTCTCGCTAGGTGACGCTGCTATCGCGCCTTGTCACGGTTCGCACGGCTCCCCCCGTCGGCGCTTCGAGTCCTCCCTCGGGCATATGTGTGTGTGTGTGTGTGTGTGTGTGTGTGTGTGTGTGTGTGTGTGTGTGTTGACCTTTGCGCAATTTTGTTTAAGTTAGATTAAGTAGTGTGTACGCCTAGGAACCGATGACCTCAGCGGTTTGGTCCCATAGGACCTCACCACCACCACCACCACGTTGCTATCGCCTGAACGGGTTTATGTCGGTAGCAGGCCGTTGGCCATAAAGTCCTTGGTGATCAGTGTAGGTTCATCGTGTAATAGGGGTTTTACGGGGTGCACTAGTGCGGACATCCTGGGCACGGAAGACCCGCAAAGCCGAGGACAGGCAGAGGCGGCGTGTTTTGATGCCATCCTGCGGGCTTGGCTGGGTAACGTGGCGTGACGCACGCCACCCCGGCCTCCGGACGCCGCCCAGGGACAGAGCGCGCAGACGGGCGCGAGATTATCGATGCGGCAGCCGGCGCGCCCGTGAGGCCCAACACACACACACACACACACACACACACACACAGAGGCAGCAGCGGCTGACGTGCCCGGCGCCTTCCCCGTGGGCGGCAGATGGGCCTCGCGATAAGCGAGGGACCGGTCCAGCCGGCCCGTGCGACGAACTCGATCGCGTAACACAACAGCTGTCCCTGTGTAAACAACAGCACGCTCCCATCTCTACCGCGGCCTGCAAGGGGCAGCGCTTCTCGCCGCTCTGTCCAAAGCTTCACTAATTCTTTCTTTCTTTCTTTCTTTCGCTTACGCCATAGCCCCGCAGCGATCGCAGGGTCAGCGTGCTTACAACGGATTTGGCAGTGTTAGTGGTAGGGATGGCCGGATGCGCTTCCTGCCGCCACCCCGTACCCGCCAAGACGGAATCAGTGTACCCCAACTGTCTGCGTCTAGTGTAAATCGTGAAATAGTGCGGACGTGTTTCAAATGTCTGTGACGCGTGTAACTGAGGCGGAACATGGGGACCAGCCTGGTATTCACCTAGCGGGATGTGGAAAACCGCCTAAAAACCACATCCAGGCTGGCCGGCACACTGGCCCTCGTCGTTAATCCGCTGGGCGGATTCGATCAGGGGCCGGCGCGCCTACCCGAGTCCAGGAAACAGCGCGTTAGCGCGCTCGGCTACCCTGGCGGGTTCCAAAGCTTCACTAATGGAGAGCGGAATACGCTATCCGATCAAAAGTATCGGACACCTGTTGGTCGACATTATTAAGTGCCCATCCTTCGTCTTTATGACGGCTTGAACTCTACTGGGACTATTTGTAATGAGGTGCCTGAAAGTTGTGCAGGAAGGGCTGCCCGTAGTGATACCGCGTGCTTGTGGAGGGAGCTTTCACTACTTGCCTTTTTGGAGTCACTGGATCCTGAATAAGCGTTAGTATTCTATACAGGTAAAAATATCAGTTATGGCTACTGTACATGTGTGCACTGACGGAAATGTACACTCCGCACCAGATATCTGAAAGCTTCAAGACCGTCGCAATGTAACTGCCAGGTGGCCATTGCGCATGCGGAGAGATACTATTCAGCTCCCATACATTTGGCTGCCTTCAGTTTGCCACGTGGGACCGTTGTGAGCACAGCACAATTCTCCTCGTCCCTTGAGTTTCTTCGTGCTTGTGTTATTAGCGTGCAGTGATTGCAGACTGAAAATACGATGCTTATTAGTACATCAAAATTGAAAGGCAGAAAACAGATTACTTAGTCTCGAGAGACTGAAGACAACATTTTAATGTTTATGGAGGAGTTCTCTCATGGAAGGAACGTTCCCGTACACGACGATCAGCCGAGAGCTCAAGTGGCCACGGGCGTTTTGCGTAGCACCACCCAGGAAATTAAAAGGCAAGCCAGGCTAGCAGAATCTGGCGGAGGAAGGAAATTTGTAACTACAAATGGTTCAAATGGCTCTGACCACTATGGGACTTAACTTCTGAGTTCATCAGTCCTAGGGACATCACACACATCCATGCCCGAGGCAGGATTCGAACCCGCGACCGTAGCGGTCGGCCGGCTTGTAACTAGAGATAAATAAATGTAAACGCAAAACAGTTATAGAAACTGATAGTTTTGATGAGGCCGTTGTTAGGAGAATTGTTCACATCTTTTTTACATTAATGAAACAATCATTTTTGCGTCACACGTAAGTAGGAAATCATGGAGTCATAATAAGGAAATCATGGAGTCATAATACAACTCACGATCTCCTCAACCCGGTATCAAATGTACAACGCCTGTTATTAACTCATGCAGGACTTGAGAATGGCTTTACTCCTAGCGCGCTGCCGGCTGATGTTTTTTTTTTTTTTTTTTTTTTTTTTTGTGGTTTTAGGGCGCACAACGTCAACGGTCATTAGCGCCCAGACTACTTTAGGAATGCACCGCGAGTCACAAGTTTAAAACAGCAACGAAACGGAAAACACGATGAAAGACATACTGACAGGCATAGGATTAAAAAAGAAAACAGCATAATCAAATGTCCTTTGAGAGGGTTGTCAAATTGATAAAATGAAGAACGCGAGCAGCTGCTCGTGGGTCATCCGCTAAAATGGCTTCTACAGTACATGGCAGGCCAAGATCGAGACGCAGGGTGTTAAAATCCGGACACGACGTTAAAATGTGGCCGAGCGGTTCTAGGTGCTACAGTCCGGAACCGCGCGACCGCTACGGTCGCAGGTTCGAATCCTGCCTCGGGCATGGATGTGTGTGATGTGCTTAGGTTAGTTAGGTTTAAGTAGTTCTAAGTTCTAGGGGACTGATGACCTCAGATGTTAAGTCCCATAGTGCTCAGAGCCATTTGAACCATTTGAACCTAGCGCGCTTGTTATGTGGAAGTCAGACGGGAGATTATTACAGCCACACGAACCAAGAAAATTATGAACAGTGGTTGACAGAAAAGGTGGTCCCCAGTTTAAAACGTAACGCTGTACTAATTTTCGGCACTGCTCGATATCACGAAGTTAAAATGAACAAATCTCCGACGTCTAACTTTACCAAAGACGACATCAGAAAGTGGCTAACAAAAGATGAGACGCTGAAAACTGTTCTATATGAGCTAGTTCGAGGAACGAAGTCGAGGACCGTCGAGTATTCCGTCGATAAGATTCTACAGACTGCTAGCCACGTTGCTATACGCCTTCCTCTTTACCACCCGGTATTAAATCCAATAACATATATTTGCTCTGTTGGGAAACGGTGGGCAGTTTCTAGGAACGTACTCTGCAACCTGACATCTGTGAAATATTTGTGAGAGGAGAAATTTAATTCAGTGATTAAAGAAGATTGGATTCCGTTGTGCCAACACGTTAAAAATATGAGCGAGATAACACGCAGCAAAAAATGTCTTGGGACGATGAAAGAGACAAAATAATGATACATTTCCATTGTTTAAAACATTTAGGTGGGGTAGATAGCGATAGCGAAAGCGCGTTCACGGTAATTCTCACTCTGAAGATGATGGGTAACTGGAAGGAACGTGTGTGCTTCCTGATAGTGATTGAAGGTCAGCGCTTTCCGTTCAGCGCGCATACACTTGTGCCCAGCTCCGCGGCAGTACTCGCTGTGACGTTACCCATGCTTACAGGTACGTATCTGGCCGCGGTGTGTTTGATAACATTTACAACGAAGGCTGTGGTTTGAGAATGGACAATGTAGACCGCAATTAATCACTATAAATAAAAAGGTCTGGAGAGAAGCCGGTGTTCTAACTCACCCCAGAGGTGTTACAGTGAGTTCAGATTGGGATTCTGGACAGGCCATTCCGTTTCAGGAATGTTACTGTCCACAAACCATTACCCCACAGACACTGTTTTATGACAGGGTATCTTGGCATGCTGATGTCATCATCTCCAAAATGTTGCTCTGCTGTAAGCAGTACAAAATGCTGAAGCATTTCCTCGTACACTTTTCATGTAGCGTTGTCTTAGAGCTTACCATACGCTAACCACGAGAAGTCCCCCTATACCGTAACACCAGCTCCTCCGTAATTCACTGTTGCCACTTCACATGGTGACAGGTAACGTTCTGCAGACATTCGTCAAACCCAAACCCTCCCATCTCATTGCCGCAGGGTATTCATTTGTCTTCTGTGATTCACCATCCAGCGGCCTCGCTCTTTGCATCTCCTCAAGCGTCGCTTAGCAACGGCTAAAGAAATGCACGATTTATAAGGAGCAGTACGACCATAGCATCCCATTCTTTTAACTGCCTACGCACAGTCACTGTGCTAGCTGGACTGCTAGTCACACTTCGGAACACACGAGTGAAATCTTCCGCTGATTTCATGCAATTTTCTACAGATCTTCTCTGTGACTGTCGACGGTCCGTGTCCGGCAATGCATCAGGTCTGCTTGGTCTTGCTTTGGCTGTGGCTCTTCCTTCACGTTTCCACTTCACGATCACATCACCAACCGTCGTCTTTAGAAGGGTTCAAATGTCCATGATGTTACTCAGACGACATCGAATGACAAGCCCACGTTAGAAAACTCTGTGTGCTCCTGACCGACCCATTTTGCTGTTACTGTTTATCCACTAACAGAATACTCCCCACCTTCTTTTATACTGACGGGTCCGCTTCCCGTGGCATCTATAGTGTGACTGAAACTATGTGATACACTCCAATTAAAATTACTTGTGACTGGCGTTTCAGCGAGTCGAGCAGTAGGGGCTGGCCGTCATTCAATCTTTGTTCTTTCTCGAGATCCATGTGCTCGATGTGTTGCCATTGCTCTTATTTTTCCTATCTTTTTTTTTTTTTTTTTTGTTTGAAGTCTGTATGTGTCGTTTATCACCTGTAACGACGACTGTTCATCGGTTGGTAACGTGGCAACTCGTGTAGCTAGTGTGAGGATAGTTTCAGGTGACCATTGAAAGCGAGAAATAGCAGTTTGTTTTAAACTGTTTGTTTCAAACTGAAACATTCAGTCTTGAGCTTGCTCGTAGAAGTTAGCTTTAATCACCATAAACAAAGAGAGCGCAATTAATAGTTCTGCCGCAGATCGTAGGCCGCCGTTTTCTCGTCTCGTACACCGCACATCACGAAGTTCTGATAAAAATAAAATGTCGTGTGACTAGGGCCTCCTGTCGGGTAGACCGTTCGCCGGGTGCAAGTCTTTCGACTTGACGCCACTTCGGCGACTTGCGCGTCGATGGGGATGAAATGTGGATGATTAGGACAACACAACATCCAGTCCCTGAGCGGAGAAAATATCAGACCCGGCAGGGAATCGAACCCGGGCCCTTAGGATTGACATTCTATCGCTCTGAGCACCTTTTTTTCCGTTATCTTCGGTATTGTTCGTTGCGTTTGGTCTGGGCAGACGTCACAAGAGATCCGTTCAAGTTGATCGTTGATTCCTTTACTCAGTTTTTTCATTACAGAGGGCGAGCAGCCCTCCGACCGAACACGCTGAGCTACCGTGCCGGCGCCACTCAGCTACCGGGGGCGGACACGAGGTTTTGATTAGGTACAGCTACAAAACGCGTCGACTGTTGCAGTTCAGTCACTGGTTACTTAAATTCAGCTATGGACAGAGCATCTCACGTACACGTCATGCCTCACGGTGCCAGCTTCCAACATTGCTCCGCTCTACACTTTAAACGACAGCATTTTTGAAGTGACCCGCCGTGTTTGTGTGTCGCCTATAGCCGAGCGGTAGTCGGCAGCCGATGTGGAAACACTGTAGCGGCAAGTGAAAACGTCAACTAACACGTAATTTTAACGTGATTATAGTTTCCAGTTTCAAATTACGGAGGGGTGTTCGGACACTTTTGATTAGGTAATGTAGACCGTCCAGAATTGAGAGTTTTCCACACAGAAGAGTCCCTAACAAGCAGCGTGCGTGCTCAAATGAATACGAAACGTACATGGCGTGTTAACCCTCCGGGGTCAGAATTATAGAGGATCTTCTAGCATTTCTGGTTTTTGAAGCAATTACTTTATTTCTACAGAAAACACCTGAGTTGTACGAGGCTGTAATTGCGCACGTATCAACTGCTAACACACAGAGTTGACAAAATTCATGTGATAGCGACACGCACGTATACAAAAGGCGGAAGTTTCGTGTGCTGAAAGTATGAAAGGGGAGTGCATTGGCGGTGCTGTCATGTGTAATCAGGTGATTCGTGTGAAACGGTTTCCGACGTGACTATGGCCACAAGAGGGGAATTAACAGACTTTCAACGCGGAATGGTAGTTGGAGCTAGAAGCATGGGAATTCGAGAATTAGAGAATTCGACGATACGAGAACCACGATGTCAAGACTGTACCGAGAATAGCAAATTTCAGCCGGACTGGGTGGCCGAGCGGTTCTAGGCGCTACAGTCTGGAACCGTGCGACCGCTACGGTCGCAGGTTCGACTCCTGCCTCGGGCATGGATGTGTGTGATGTCCTTGGGTTAGTTAAGTTTAAGTAGTCCTGAGTTCTAGGGGACTGATTACCTCAGAAGTTAAGTCCCATAGTGCTCAGTGCCATTTGAAGCATTTTTAACCAAATTTCAGACATTACCACTCACCACGGACAACGCAGTGGCCGACCGTCCTCAGTAGTTGACTGAGAGCAGTGCCGCTTGTGTAGAGTTGCCACTACTAACAGATAAGCAACACTGAGTGAAATAACCGCAGAAATCAATGTGGGGCGTCCGACGAAGGTGTCCGTTAGGACAGTGCGGCGAAATCTGGCAGCAGACGCCCGCCGCGAGTACCTTTGCTAACAGCACATCGCGCTGCAACGCTTCTCCTGGGCTCGTGACCATATCGGTTGTACCCGGCACGACTTGAAAACCATGGCCTGGTCAGATGATTCCAGTTGATAAGACCTGATGGTAGGATTCGAGTGTGACACAGACCCCATGAAGCCATGGACTTGTCAACAAGGCACTGGGTTAGCTATTGGTGGCTCCTTAATCTTGCGCGTTGTGTTCACATGGAATGGACAAGGTCTTCTGGTGAAACTAAACCGAACGTTGACTGAAAATAGTTACATTCGGCTACTTGGAGACCATTTGCAACCGTTCATGTGCTTCATGTTCCTAAAACAGCGATGGATTTTTTTATGGATGACAATGTGCCGTGCCATCGGGCCAAAGTCGTTCGTGATTGATTTGAAATACGTTCTGGACAATTCGATCGAATCATTTGGCCACCCAGATTGCCTGACCTTAATCCCATCGAACATTTGGGACATGCCGGCCGGTGTGGCCGTGCGGTTCTAGTCGCTTCAGTCCGGAACCGCGGGATCGCTACGGTCGCAGGTTCGAATCCTGCCTCGGGCATGGATGTGTGTGATGTCCTTAAGTTAGTTAGGTTTAAGTAGTTCCAAGTTCTAGGGGACTGATGACCATAGATGTTAAGTCCCATAGTGCTCAGAGCCATTTGAACTATTTGGGACATAATCGAGAGGTCAGCTCGTGCACACAATCCTGCTCCGGCAACACTTTCGCAGTTATGTACGGCTATATAGGCGTAGGAAGCAGGGTTCGATATTTCTGCAGCGGATTTCCGGCGACTTGTTCAGTTCCTGTCACGTAGAGTTGCTGCACTAAGCTGGGCAGAAGGAGATGCGACAGGGTATAAAGAGGTATCCCCATGAATTCTGTCACGTTATTGTATGATGCACCATTCGTGTCAAATTGCGTCGACAGCAAATAATTGAGCTCTGGTTGGTTCCTATAGTGAAATCTATTTCACAGTCGCACAGTTTTCCCTGTGCTCTGTCAAGACATATGTTTTTAACGTTTTCAAATTTTTCCGTTTAGGTGTAGCGTCCCCATACTACGGCGCAGTTACCTCGCATGGTACGGACGGACGGACAGATAATAATTGTCTGAAAAAAAAATTAAACTCTTCACTCGAGGGAAGACTTGAACCCAGGACTTCTCGTTCCGCAGCTGCTCACGCTAACCCCGGGACCACGCCGCTCCTGCACTCACTTTAACATTGATGTTGCCTATCTTGCCCATGGACTACTCAGTTTATATATTTTGCTTATTTTTTTCATAGTTCCACACAACTTCTTCCTGTTTTCTCGATTGATCTGTGTTCAGTTTTTCAAGGCCTATCCACTGTGCCAACTTATAACTAAATCTGAGGGGGGTTGCGATGGGGAGGTTCCCTGGTCAGTGGCGTCACAACTTCTGACGTCGGTGCACTGCGAAAGACGACCAATCGCTGAGCTGGAGTTTGTTTACATTAGGAAAGAACTTACGGTGAACGAAGTACAGTAAATCTTTGCTCCACCGACACAATGAACTTGAATATCTGTATCTCGCACATATGGTCGCATACAAAGAAGTGAGTTGCAAGAGGGAACAGGTGATATATGTCATGACTGGACACAAAAGCAGAGCCGTGTTGTGCTCGGAAGTCTGCGCGCTGTAGTGAATTACGGAAGCGGAGAGGTACAAGGCGGTGTCAGCCGCGAGCCGACAAACCGAGGCGCTCCGTCGCTAGGCCTTGTAAGGGAACAATACTCGCCCACTCGCGCTGTTCCATTGTTTGCAGACGGAATCGGCTTCTTTTGCTGTCTGCGACACAGCGAAAGTTTATCTGTATGTCAGAGGTTGGTGGGGGCGACAAGCGCCTGGTATGTGGCCGGGAAGCTGTACGTCTTGGCTGTCATTGTATGCGGCCGTTAAAAGGAACAACGTTGTTCTCAGCGAGCACAAATGTATCCGAATGAGGGGAGCGACGTCAATTAGGAGCCTGCGGGATTTGTTCCCGGCCCGCAGCCGGACAAAATGGTAGCCGAGTGCCCTGCTTTATATGGAGGACTCGACCGTGCAGCTGCACGGCCCGGCAGATATGCGTATCTCGGGGCGATCGGCGCTGCCGCACCGGCTAATGCGCTGCACAATGGTAAGCAGAAGCTATGCTCTCCTTTTTACATTGCTTAATGCAGAAAACGTGCTGCACATCTGCAATATCTTGTTTGTCCTTTGATCGGACCGCTTTTAGCCAGGCCGAATGTGGAGTCTCTATAGATAGTCGTCGGAGCACGATTTTTTTTTATTTCTTTGTTTTAATTTATCTCCCATACCTCACTACATCCACCAGCGCGTACATAGGGTGACTTTTCAATGCGTGCAGAAACGCTGCTCCTGACAGAGACAATTTGCAGACAAAAATTCTATTTCCATTTTTTTTTTTGCTTGACCAGCTTTAGAATCTGGCAAACCATATGAATTCTATCTCTCAACTATACTGATTACTTCGTGTTCTTGATAAATTTTTGTATCGATGTCTTGATTATATTATTTTGAGAGTTGCTATGGTATTTTGTCGTAGTTAAGCGTCATTTCCATTTAATAACTACATTCTTGCGAGGAAATTATAAATATATCCAAGGATCAGTTAATCACAATCAGTAATCCTACGCTACGTAATTATTACTGCGTTGCGTAATGGAATATATCATTCAATTTTTATTAATTCTGTAAGTTCTTTCATGAATTCTGAAGTACTGAACATATGCCTGGATTTGACTACCTAATTTTGTGACTACTTGTCTATACAAATTAGCTCCAGTGTGGGTAATGACCATTGATGACCATAGGTATATTACTAATTGTCACATAAACTTGAATTCAATCAAATCCAATTGGTTTCAGTAACAAATTGTCCACTTCAGGATTGGCGACCCTGTTATTTTTTTATCTAATTAAATTTCATTAAAGTACAGTGTCTTTTGTAAGTAACATATTCGACTAACTGTTCAAAATCAATCTTTGAAATTACGTATGTTTGCACTCATTCGTTAGGGCAGTGAGTCCACTTGCCTTATTAACGATTAGTTGTATACTTTTCCACATTATTTCGGTCCATTCTCTTCGTAATTGCTATCTTTCCAGTGACTCAGGTCACGTAATCACTTTCGATAACAGCGTATACCGGAGATTGTGGAAAGGCTACGTGGGCCGAAATACTTGTAACGCGCTAGGTAATCCATCGTCAGATGTGCCACAGATCGCAGCCTGTCCTGCTTTAACAAGCGCGAAGACTCCGACCGACAGGAGACGAGGACGTCCAAAACTCTGTCGCCTTCTCATGGTTCCGCCGTGCTTCAGCTAATCTTCGTAGATACTCTCGACAGTAGCACGCAAACAGCAGGCCAGTTCTGCTATTTCTGAGGTGGTCGTTCCCAAACGCCGGACCGTAACAACCTGCCCTTTGTCGAAGTCGCTTGTGTCTTTGGCTTTTCCAATTTGCTGCCGCATTGCGTATCGCTCATTCGCCTCTGTTACACTTACACACAAGGCCCGCAACGACACCAGGTTAAATGTGTGTGAAATCTTATCGGACTTAATTGCTAAGGTTATCAATCCCTAAGCTTACACACTACTTAAGCTAAATTATCGTAAGGACAAACACACACACCCATGCCCGAGGGAGGGCTCGAACCTCCGCCGGGACCAGCCCCACAGTCCATGACTGCAGCGGCTAAGACCGCTCGGCTAATCCCGCGCGGCGCCACCAGGTTACATTGAGTCTCGTGGTGCGTAGTTGTCATAACGTTTTGCCTTATCATTGTATATAAAGGCTCTCACACCCAAACCTCCAGATGTTAGACACTCGGAGCGGTACCAAACATTGTTTGTCGATAGAGTATCAACCAGAACTCCTTTTTAGTTTGTACTACGTGCTGTCATGCAGCAGAATGGGCGCAAACGTTAATTAAAAGAAACACCAGAACTACGGAGCACAGGAAAAACACAACTGTGAGTAACTAATACGTACAGCTTCTGTAGGTAAGTAGGTAGAGCGTTAGATTGTCGTATCGAGGGTCCTGGTTTCATACCCCAATGACGACTTCCTTTTTTTCTGTGTTATGCGTGAAAGTGTGATATGAGACTATTAATACTTCCACAAGTATGATGCAATTGTTTCTTTATTCTACTGTTCCGATTGTTTACTTTTATTCTGTGAAACTAGCTGCTTCATCACGAGTGGTCACAGGTCCGACATAACACCACACCTATCTATACAAATGTACGCTATAGGTTTGCTACTTTCAACACCGTCAAATGTTTTTTTATTCCACTCTTTGATCACAATATCAGCTCTTTTAACGATGACCGGTTTCAGCCAGTAATGACGACCTTCAGATCTACAATATAAAAATATATACACCTAGTCTGCAGTGTGTCTGTCAACACAATACAGCATTACGTATCACAATATACTATCATACAACCAGGGAAATGTACAGATAAAATACGGTAAAACGTACCTTTTCTACACCATGTCCTAAAGTGATGAGGCCGTAATGACATCGTCCAAACATATAAATATACTTATCACAGCATCGTCACATAGAATAGGCCACCTCGTCCACACAGTCATTTTTGCAACTGGCTACTGAAGTACAGTAGTTACCAGAAACGTGTTTGCCTACATCCTACATACATGTCGCTACTGTGGGCTTAGATGTAGTCATCATTTACGTGAGAAACATAATCTGATAAAAACACATCAGGTCAAAGATAACCATTATAGAAACCAATTGTGATACAGTAAAAGACGAATACAGTTACCCAAATAAAATTATTAAAAGGAAACGTATAAAGATAATAGGCCTGACAATTTTATGGTGAATTTACGGTCAAAAATTAATAGACGTAATACATTGCCTGTAGCAATCTATAAATTACCTATGAAAGATAAAATATCTATACGACAGTTGAAGAAAAGACAGATCAATGATCAGCGCCCTCTGTTGGGTCGGTCGCCAGGCCGTTATGTAGGCTCGCACCGATCGTAAGAACTTAACCACTAGAGGGCTTTACGTACATCGTGATGTATCTCCCACAGAAAACGTTTAAACAACGTATTAACAGTCAATAAATTATATTATCTAGTGTGGCCATACACTCCATGAATATTACGTATTATGTATTTCTCTCCAGATAACAGTAAGTGGTACTTGTGGCAAATTTGGTAGGTTTTGTTTTGGGAGTTGCAGAGATATGCTGATATTTCATAGTCTTTGAATGTCTCCCCCCCCCCCTTCATCCCCCTCCCACCCCACTCCTCCACTCATAGGGGCAAAACGTCATCGGGACTGTCACCAATGAGCCAGAGACTCCGAAATCTATAGATTTGATACTAATATCGGTTGTTACCAAATGTTTTACATGTAGAGGCTTTCTATCCTCCACCCCTAGGAATGGTAGTGTGTTACAATCACTATGATATGTTTCTACAAATAATTATTCAAATTATTGTAACCAGACGAAACTACAAACGTCTGGCCACACCTGTGGGATTCTTGAGTGCTCTGGGAGATGGTTCCTTTTTAATTAGAACAGATGAAATATTAGTTAGTTTTATTACATGAATGATTAAAAAGATTTACTTAAGTTGGGACAGTTCTTTGCCACAGAAGAGCGTAGAATATTTACAACTGTCATCGGCTACGAAAGCACCACTTGATGCGTATCGCAAACTATTCCCTTGAAGTACAATATTTAACTTTAGCGCAACTACATGTTACACTGAGGCTTCGGACTAATACTGTTCCTTCACGATGTGTTGACTGCTGAAGCTGAGGTCACAAACAGGGGCCGAGCTCTTGCATGTTCATCATTACGTTGACTTCAGTGTGAGGGCGCTGCTGTCGCTGGTAAGTGCAGGGGTGCTCTTGAGGAGCACTTCAGATTTATCATTACGGATTGCTGAGAGCGCTTGCTAATGTGTGTGGTATCAATTTATGTTGGTGTAGCACTGCGATCTATGGATAATACCAAACGAATGATACAAATAATGGATCATGTATGTAGAAAGTTGGCTGAAAATTCTCTAGACGTTCTGGTTTTCCTTTTTTACCCAATCCCAAACTCAATCTGTACAGCACTTCTTTCCAGATATGGTACGGGATATATGTAGCGAGTCTGGTTGAAAATATCTTTTTTCAACGGGAGATGTGGAGCATACATACATTGCTTTTTATAAATACATAGATGATTTTGCGCCTAAAATATCTAGAATAGTTACTGACCTCGGCATGCGCCATTCGGTTGCCCAATTCAGATATATGTATCAAAATATATATCATTTATGACAGATAGTTTGGGTTTCTTTAAACAGCTTTTGTATTGGTAACAAGCCGAGTTACTCCGTTTCGAAAAGCTTTGTTGTTTTTCTGTTTTTTTTTTTTTCATCCCTAACCGCATAATGAAGCGATTCCCATTTCGTTCACTTGTGGTCTGCATAAAACGCCGTCAGTTTTTTAAGTGCTTCTGCCCTAAGGTGTCGTATGAAGCGCTGATTTTAGTCGATTTTATGATAGTTAGTCGATTGTATGTTGTAAATGGAAGAAAAAACAAGCCATTGACCTTCGTCTGTGCAAAGGCGCACAGGTTGTCCAAACTCTTACGGGAATCGCCAAAGCGTGCGCGAGTAATGAGTGGATGGGCAAATGTCTGTAAAGTACATTACATATGTAGAATTGTTGACAGTTGGGAATGTGAGTCTCACGGGGGGCGTGCAAGGGATAAGTCCCTGCAGTCGCGCTATTCATCTGTGTCCTCGGTGGCTCAGATGGATGGAGCGTCTGCCATGTAAGCAGGAGATCCCGGGTTCGAGTCCCGGCCGGGGCACACATTTTCAGCTGTCCACATCGAGGTATATCAACAACACCTGTCGGCAGCTGAGGATTTCAGTTAGTCATAATTTATTCCAGGGAAAAGCTGCACGGTCATCAACAGTATATGTTCTTTCGAGAACAGTTACTGTCTTCATATGAATACTGCCACTTTTCTGATGTGCAGTTCCGATAGAGATGCAACTACAGAGATCAGAAGATGATCCAGGGTGAAAGAAACTGGCCATACTGCAATAATTGTGCAACTGGGACTTTTTCTTATGCTCAGTTGCTGGATTCCTACGCGACGAATATGTCGATTATATTGAAAAGAAGAGGAACAGACAAGTTGGACATTTCCCCCTACGTACCATCGAAGCGTTACACATGGAACAGATTTAAAGCTCTTAGCTCTGTAGGACGCACCGTTAACGCCTGATTATACGCTCTGAAGCGCTTTAAACGCTAGCTGTGGGTGGCGGTGGTATGAGACAAGGCGAATGAGGCTGGGATAACAGAAACGGATTTATAGCGATGACTAAAGGGAGTACGAAATATGGACGACGGTTTTTGAGAGAGAGAGAGAGAGAGAGAGAGAGAGAGAGGGAGCGAGGGCGGGGGAGGGGGGGAGGGGGAAGAGAGATTTAGTGGGCGCAGAACGCGTGATCTTGGGCGAGACCGCGGCACCCCACGTCGTAATCCTTGCTTAGAGCCACAACATCCGACGCCGTAAATTACGGATTGGCTAGCCACAACACGCAATTGGGCTCAACGCGCGCGCCGGCTGCCCACCCGTCGGCGAACAACTGCCGGTCGCTGGCGTGACGAATAAATTAGGGGAACTCCGCGATCGGCTGGGGTCACGGAGCTGTCCGTAAGCAGGAGTTAGGAGCAGCGCGCCGTACTGCTGGCTCAGAGGACCGCCGCTCGATGACAGGCGTCAAATAATCGGTCGTAAACTACACCGTGCTGTCTTCCCGCAGCCTATCGGGCAATGCGAGCTGCGGATTTGTTACGGTGCAGGGAAGACTTCACCGGGATCGCCTACACAAAATATGGTTCTGCTTAGGAGGGAGTGTGAGGGTACATTTAAGTGAGCAGCGTAGAATCTACGAGCAGACGCCTCTCTCAAGACGTATGTCGCTGAGGAGAACGAGGAGATACGGCCATTTGAATGAAGCTGAAAGAAATACGTAAACAGAGGAGCCAATAAAGTATCGGGAAAGGCAGTAAGGTTTATTCGTGTTATAATAGATACTCTGAAATAACACATAGTGTACAGGGTGTCCCGGTAAGCTGAACGCTCCAAATAGTTGAAAGGCGGTCCGAGATATCGAAACAATGGCATCAGCAAGTGATAAAGATTTTCTTTAATTTTTAATTTCTTTCCTGTATCTGTCATTCTCTCTCCTGAAGATTCTGATGAGAGAGATTATGATCTTTTCAGCCATAGGCTTGGTTGTGCTGCTTGTAGTCCATTTATTTGTCAATTAGGAGAAAGGAGAACTTTCAATTTGTTGTCAAGTGCTCTTTTTTGATTTTGAGGGTAGTATGATATAATACATTTCGATGGGAGTGTGGTATAGCCCCGGTATTCATCTTACAGTTGGGGAAAACTTCTGTGAAATCTCATCTGTGTTGTTGTGGGCACTGTTATTTCCATATTTTTTACGGTTCCTTGACTCAGTCTGTAAAAACGAAACCCGTTCAGGATAACTTTGTAGTCCGTCCGCCTGTCGGTCTATTTGCCAAAATGTTAAAAACCTTTTTTCTCAGGAACGGGTAGACGCATCATGTCGAAATTTTTGCCATACACTATGATCTACGGTCCATTGGCGATGTAGAAAATTGAAGCCTCTAAGTCAATGCTATAGAAAGATACAGCCATCTGTGTCACATATTTGGATACCCGAAAACTCACTCATCAAAACCTATAGGGTTCTTCCCGTTGGCCTAGAATCACGAAATGTGGCAAGAAGCAATGTTTTACTATACAAATAAAGCAAAAAATCCGGAAACTGTTAACTTGTAATTATATCACAGGAAAAAATATTTCTTTTGTCATTTGTTATACGACTTCAGTATTGAAATTAAAACGGTCTCGAATGTCTGGGAATCTTCAGTGCCGATATCTTGCGAGTATCGGCGTCGATAATGGGCAGAAATCGTCGAGATCCTCGATTCCCGGAATGGATGAACTGTCTGTATACATAATTAAGTTTGTACGGAACCCTCAGACCGCGAGTCCTACCCGTACCTGACTAGTTTTTCTTTTTGCCTTCCCTATAATAGTTAATATTGCTGGTTAGTACTGTTTGCTGTTCTATTTCGTCACAGTGTTGGTCAGCTTCCTTTACGACCTGGGCTATTGTATACGGCGGGTAGCTGTGTCGAAAATATCGTAAAATTGAACGTGATGATTTTATCTTTAAGTACGTCCACTGCCGGTGATTTGATACTTAATGCGCTCAGTCTGATTTTATTAACGAGCTAGATGAGACGGCATTTTAAAAGTTTTATATTGGCTATATGTTATGTGGCTTTGTGTGGCATATACACTACTGGCCATTAAAATTGCTGCACCACGAAGATGACGTGATACAGACGCGAAATATAACCGACGGACGAAAAGGCTGTGATATGCAAATGATTAGCTTTTCAGAGCATTCACACAAGGTTGGCGCCGGTAGCGACACCTACAACTTGCTGACATGAGGAAAGTTTCCAACCGATTTCTCATACACGAAGAGCGGTTGACCGGCGATGCCTGGTGAAACGTTGTTGTGATGCCTCGTGTAAGGAGGAGAAATGCATATCATCACGTTTCCGACTTTGATAAAGGTCGGATTGTAGCCTATCGCGATTGCGGTTTATCGTTTCCGACACTGCTGCTCGCGTTGGTCGAGATCCAATGACTGTTAGCAGAATATGGAGTCGGTGGGTTCAGGAGGGTAATACGGAACGCCGTGCTGGATCCCAACGACCTCGTATCACTAGCAGTCGAGATGACAGGCATCTTATCCGCATGGCTGTAACGGATCGTGCAGCCACGTCTAGATCCCTGAGTAAACAGATGGGGACGTTTGCAAGACAACAACCATCTGCACGAACAGTTCGACGACGTTTGCAGCTGCATGGACTATCAGCGGTTACCCTTGACGCTGAATCACAGACAGGAGCGTCTGCGATGGTGTACTCAACGACGAACCTGGGTGCACGAATGGCAAAACGTCATTTTTTCTGATGAATCCAGGTTCTGTTTACAGCATCATGATGGTCGCATCCGATGAAACTTTTATCACAATGATCAGGGAGAAAAATTTGTGGTAAGTTCCTACGGGGCCAAACTGCTAAGATCATTGGTCCCTAGGCTTACACACTACTTAATCTAAGTTAAACTAAGTTACGCTATTTACAACACACACACCATGCCCGAGGGAGGACTCGAACTTCCGTCGGGTGGGAGGGGGGAGGGGGGGGACACCCGCGAACCGTGGCATAGCGCCCCCCACACCGCGCTGCTACCCCGCGCGACCAAAGATCAGCGAAACGTGCAAATGTGGCGACGAAATCTGCAGGAATATCGCATTTCCTGCTTTTCTCTCTCTTTTTATTTTACACGATGTTTGAAAGTGGAAGTAAAATCTCATACACTGAAAGCTTTCGACATCACACGTTTCGCAAATTCCTGTGCTGCTATCTAAAAAGGGCCACAACGGACATTAACATTTGTTATATCCGTATAGTCATCTTCCTCGGAGCTACAAAATGCTGTTAAAATTGTGCATTATTAAGATAAAAAATTTATTTCAGTATCTCGGCAGATAAAAGGTTAAGTATTACCACCCTGAAAAATACTCTGATGCTTGCACCCACTGAAATGTTCTAATTACATCACTTATAAAATATTAGCGTTGTCTTTCTTCCGACATTCCGTATATGGATTACACAGCAGTGTGTCTTACGACAGGAAACATTGCTACGTTGCATACTGTACCAAAAATATGATTACTACCGTGGTTTATCTTGATTTCTGCGATTATTGCAACCTGTAAGTGTAACACGATACCAGGAGAATCAAGTTAATCTTCACACGTGTTGGCAACGTAACATGCTTGAGCTATGACTGTCCGATGCACACATTGGCAAACTTCCCGGTCAGGCTGCCGCGTGCACCGTGGTCACCTGCTTGGAAAAATGTGCGTCGTTTTAATGTTAGGTGTTGTCTCGCCCAAGTTCTGATGCTCTACTAACGGTCATGCTACTTCTGAATTTGTAATAGCTGCACGTTCGGTGTATTAGGAACACAGCATTCTGGGCGTATATGAAGGCTACCTCTAGTAAAAACCGTATCAATCCAGACACACAAGTAAAAGGAACATGAAAAATCGGTAGAATTCTTTTCGTATCTTTTTTTTATTTCCGTTTACTTAACCAGAACTCTGTACAAATATTAATCACTAGCTTAAAAACCCGGCATTTCCAGGGTATTCATTTTGCCAATTTTCTGTTAGAAACGAAAACAAAAGAATGAAATGTGTTTGTAGTGTAATATCGAAAAAAAAAATCATTTCCATTGATTCGTGAAAACGTCTTTGAAATTATGAAACAGTAGTGCAAAGGAACACGGATATTGCACAAATGTTTAACTACAGTATCCAAACTGAGAAACGTAGTATGAAAAATACAAATTCTCTTTAATGTTCATTTAACTCAGAAGTTGATTATAAACAATGTTTCTTATTACATGTCCAGGCAGCTGAGCGCAGCTGCTTCCTGTGTCTTCAACGCGATTTTGTAAACGTCTCTACGGCAACGAATCTTCGTAGCACTATAGACGGCTACTGTTTTCGCCTACACACGTTCGGACCTCGCAGCTGAAAGCTGTCAAAACCGACAACACGTGGCATGAATTTACGTAATTTGACTTGACTGTAGGAGTGCGTAAGTAGTAAAGAACAAATGTATTAAAACTTCAAGCATCTCAGTGTTTATGACGTCATATCTCTTGAACAATGTGTCGTACAACTATACATTTGTGCAGTTCATTGCGAATAGAGTTAGTAGCACAGAAGTAATAAATTTAAACGTGTTGCACGATGCAGCAGTCTTTCACGTATTTTATTATTTATGACGTCATATCTGCTGAACTATGATAGGTATGTGGTTCTTACCCCCACACCGATTGTAGCCTGACAGTAATTGCGGTTGAAATCTATCCAATGGTTTAGGAGGAGATGGGGAACACACACACACACACACACACACACACACACACACAAACACACATTTTTATAATATGTGTGAATCTATGTTAATGGACTTCCATATGAGCCGGCCGGTGTGGCCGTGCGGTTAAAGGCGCTTCAGTCTGGAACCGCGTGACCGGTACGGTCGCAGGTTCGAATCCTGCCTCGGGCATGGATGTGTGTGATGTCCTTCGGTTAGTTAGGTTTAATTAGTTCTAAGTTCTAGGCGACTGATGACCTCAGAAGTTAAGTCGCATAGTGCTCAGAGCCATTTGAACTTCCATATGAACAGACATTAGTCATAATCAGTAACAAAGGCTTATAATACCGAGCAGGTCAGTTTTGAAATCTTATTACTGCAAGATGTACCCTGCCATCATGATTACACATCTCTGTTGCACTGAAACTTCTGATACTGTCACAAAACATGCTTTTAACGCCCAAAATACACCGATGAGCTGAAGTAGATTCTATAAGTTCTTAGTAGGTTGCGGAAGTATGTGGCACCAGAAGTCTAGGCGCAAATCACACAACTCCCGTGTATTACCGAACGATAGTTTGTGGGCTCGGAACTGACGACTGATGGCGTTCCACGTAAGATCCATCGGCTTCGCATCGTGTGCATTTGGTGGCCAAAATATCAACGTGAGTTTACTATCATGCACCTCAAACCACTGTAGTACGATTCTGGCCTTGTGACTCAAATGATTAACCTGCTGGAAGATGCTATAGCAGTAGGAGAAGAGGTCAAACATGGAAAAGATGCATGTGGTCCACATTAACAGTCTCGTAGTGCACAGTTATAACGGTGCCTTCGATTACTACCACAAGTTCCATGGAAACGCAGGTTAATGTCCTTCATAACTTCACACATAACATAATACCTACCAGCCCGCCGGCCAGTGTGGCCGAGCGGTTCTAGGCGCTTCAGTCCGGAACCGCGCTGCTGCTGCGGTCGCAGGTTCGAATCCTGCCTCGGGCATGGATGTGTGTGATGACCTTAGGTTAGTTGGGTTTAAGTAGTTCGAAGTCTAGGCGACTGATGACCTCAGATGTTAAGTCCCATAATGCTTAGAGCCATTTGAACCGTTTGAACCCACCAGTCCGCGTCCGCGGCGCGATACACGTTGCGAGCAGCAGTTTGCCTGGCTGACGGCGTATCCGGACATGATCATCGACTTGGTGTAACATGGAACATGGTTCACCCGAACAGGTGACACATTTGTATTGATCAAACATCGAATCTCTGATACCGTACCCAGTGCAGTCGTAACTGACGATGTCGTCGCGTCGACATGGGAACACGCAACAAGTTGTCTGCTGCGGAGCCCCATGTTCAACAATGTGCGCCTGAAACACTCGTACTCGCACCAGTACTGTACCCTGTCGTCAGATCTGCCACACATTGCCGCCTGTCCGCCTTGACAGAGCTGGCATGCCTACGACCTCCACGTTCTGTCAGGCGGCTTGGACGTCCAACGCCTCGTGCGTACTCGTGTTTTCACGGGGCTTGCGCTTTCCACAGAGGCTGACGACAGTAGAACGCGAACAGCCGACCAGCTTCGCAGTTTCCGAGATGCTCATTCGCAGGCGCCTGACCATAAAACCTGACTTCGTCAAAGTTGCTTATGTCAGTGGATTTCCTCCCTTATGGCCTGTATAGTCGCTAGAATAATGCCTCATTCGTCTCTTCTCCGCTTATTACTTTTCTTATAGCGTCCAGTGATCCCAATGGCTTGCAATCTCGCGGTGGGCAGTGGTCTTAACGTTCTGGCAGATCAGTATAAGAATTACTGATACAATCACGATGTGCTTCCCACTTTCTTCTGTCTTAGACACAATAAACGTTTCGCTCGTTTGCTTTTGCATAACTGGGGGCACCGTTTGTGCAGAAACGTATTGGAACAAATTTACGAAAACGAAGCAAAACAGTGAGGCCGATCTTTCATTATGCGTCAATGTAAAGCACCTACTTTTCAGAGTACAGTATCCAATAAGATTCGTCATCAATTAGAAGTGAAATTGCCAAATCCTGCTCCGTTATGCTCGGCACTGAACATTAATAGTGGACGTATTTTTTAAGTGTTGTGCATGTTTTAGAATACTCTTAGACCTTGAAAACTTATAGCGAAATGTTTTCCGTGTGTTGCGCAACAATAAAGAGTTTAGAGGAATTTGGAGTACAAAATAGCTCTTACAGAATATGATGAGACTGCCAGGCTACCAAAGAGGTAGACGGGCAATGAACTTCCGTTCTTACAATGTGTGATACACAGGCCAAAGTGGAGCAGTGACTTACACAGTGGAGAGACGAGGTTGTGTTTTCTTTCCAGTCATCCATATTACGGTATAATGTGATTTCCACTTCCCTATCATATTCTACCTTCGAATATAATAAATTGAGAAAGAGAGAGAGAGAGAGAGAGAGAGAGAGAGAGAGAGAGATACAAGCACCTTTCATCCAAAAATCAGCACGGATTTAGAAAGAACTGCTCGTGGTAAACTCAGCTTACAATTTCTCATACGATATCCTGCGAACTGTAGACGAAGGGCAACAAGCAGATGTCATATACCTAGATTTCCGGAAGGTATTTTTTGACCACACCGCTGACTGTTAGCGTAGGTTCAAGCACACGGAATGTGTTCTACGATAAGCGAGAGGCTCGAAAACTTTTTAAAGGTTAGAGTCCCATACGGTGTCCTGGCGGCGACTGGTCATCGGAGACAAAGAAATCGTCAGGAGTGCCTCAGGAAAGTATGATAGGACCACTCTTGTTTTTCATATACATCAACAGTCTGACGGGTAAGGTGAGGAGCAGTCCACGACTGTTCGCTGATGATGGTAGTAGGAGTACATAGGATAACTTAGACTGAATTTCTATTTGATGTGATGAATGGCAGCTTGCACTAAACTTAGACAAATGTGAGTTAACGCACACGAATAGGAAAAATATTCGCATACTGTATTAGTGACGTGTACCTTAGTCACGTCGATTAATTACCTGGGCGCAGAGTTGCAAAGCGACAGGAAATGGAACGGTCGCGTAAGATCGCTCGTAGGGAACTCGAATGGTCAAATTTGGTTTATTGTGAGAATCTTAGAAAAATATAGCTCATCTTTAAAAGAGACCGCCTACAGAACATCTGTGAAAAACCTTCTTTTGTACTGTTCGAGTAATATTGATCCCTAACAGATCGGTATAAAGGAAGACATCGAAGCAATACAAAAGCGTGATAGATTTGTTGCCGATAGCTTTAATCAAAATGCGAGTGTTACAAAAGGGCCTCGTGAACTCAAACAGAAATTCCTGGAGCGGTAAGACGTTCATTTTGCGAAAAATTATTGGGGAAGTTTAGACGACCGGCGTTTGCGAGAGACTTACGAACGGTCCTATTGCCAGCAACGTCCATCTCGTGTAACGACCGCCAGGACAAGAGAAAAGGTTCGTACGCGGGCATGTAGACATTCGTTTTCTCTCGCTCCATTCGCAAGTGGGACAGGAAAGGCATTAATCAGTTGTGGTACAAAGCACCCTCTGTCGTACATGGTTACGTAAGTTATTCTCATTGTATACTGTGTAAAGAAAATTGTGTGTGATGTTTAACATGTGCGAGACTCCGCACAAATGGAACGTTGGAAAACTTAAAACTCAACATAACAAAGCAGAACCTCACACATCAAAAATTTTACTTAAAAATGGCACAGTACACAGAGAAAAATGCTCTTTAAAGTGCTAATCATCTCCGGAAACGCGTCGTGTAAAATATAAATAAAATAAAATCGTGACTGGTAGCGGATAAGTTATTTATAAACAAACCCATTGTTGTCACAGTTGCAAACCTCCGCAAACCACCTCTAACGTATCAAATCAGGTCCTACTATTAGTTTTTCAGTGACCATTGCATTTTATGTTGCTACAAACTGCTAGGTCTAGTTTTTTTCCTAGTAGTCGCTGTTTCTAATGATTTATCACCAATAGCGTAATCGAACAGTAACGCATCTCTTCGCTTATTTGTTGGCAATACGCAGCATTGAATTACGTTCAAGGTGAACTGACAGTCCGTACACCAACTGTCGATCCTGTACATGTTTTCTTGCATTACACTATAGTCTTCAGGCGTTGCAACATTCTTATAGACGTCACTCATCGACGTCAGGAAAAACTCCTTCTCTCTACTCCCTACTATTAACACTGAAATCTGGAAATGCAATAAAGTTACGAAGCAGATAGTTGTTCCGTGTCAAAGGCACACAGCATTATGAAATTAAATCTTACAATGACAGCAACCTAGCACTAAGGATGTGATATTTACTTAATAATGAATCTTTAAACACATAAATATAAAAAAAATCATTGTACACCAATAACATAACAAATAAGGCGCTTGGAATGGGGAAGGTACGAAAAGTCAACAAATCTGCACTTTTGCAGTACATGGTAGTTCTTCATACTATAATAGACGTGACAGAATGGCAGAAACGAGCATATACGACATGCATAATACGACGCAGAGATTCGCGATCAAGCTACATATAAGACTAGCATGAGAGGAGTTCGTTTCTAAAGGGCGCTGAGGTCCTTGACTGCTTGATAGGAATTAATGGGAGCCATGATTGTCAGGATAGGGGCCGTAGTACAGTTCTGACAGTGCTAAAAGGACGTTTCCTCATCGGCAATGTATGTTGTTAATGAGACGTAATCGGGTAAGTCTCCTTTGTCGCGGAGTCGGTCTAAAATAAAGGACAGTGAGAGCCTAATTTAGCTCCCGCCTTTCTATCAGACTTGAAAGAAGTCATTATCTGCTCTTTCCCCAACCACGAGAGAGAAATAATACGAGTCGAGTAGGTGACGTCTACGAATCGCTAGCCGCCTGGATTCGACTGTAGAAGGCAATGGCCCTTCTTGGAAAGTTAAATATAGACGGAGCGAGACATCGGGGACATTCCTCCTGAAGTCCAGCTGCTGTAAATAAGGCCGGGAATATCTAGAAGACGGCAAAATAATGGGGACGGCGGAAGAAAGCGAAACGTGCTGGGATGTTGAGGGGGGGGGGGGAGAGGGGGAACGATGTGGCGGTCACGCGCGGCGCTTTGTTGCCGGGAGTCCCCCCTCCCCCTCCCTCCCCCCGTGACGTGGAGGCGGCGGCGGTGGCCGGTCTGATGTCTGAAGGTGGACCAATCTGCGCCCATTTGTGACCCGCTAGCAGCCATTGTCTGCAAGCATTATCGCTACCAGACACATCCCATACTGTGTATACCAGACACATCCCATACTGTGTATAATTTCAGAATCATTATACAGGGTGAATCACCTAAAACTTGAACCGCAAATATTGCGCAAATAGAAAGTGCTATTGTTGTGCAATTTTCACAGTTAGGTTGCTAGTCAGGGACTCGTGTTGTTATCCAATAACTTGATTTCAGAAAGTGTGTTTTCTGTACAAACATACACTTTTTAAATGGAACAATGCTATTGATATTAACAAACTAAAAGTAGGGCAGCTTTGAATGTCAATTGTGTTTGTTGCAGGATTATAGTGTGTCAATTTACGAGATACCGTATTTCGAAAAGTTTTCACACCGACACTGCTTGTGCCATTCAACCTGCTTAGTTGCTAGGTACGATGTTTTTATGTTTGCTTACAGTGTGCTTGTGTGTTCCTTGAATGCATTGTGACTTGCCAGTCAGTTACCGCCTAACAGTCCAAGCAGTAGGTTGTGAATGGTCGACGGGATTTACCAATGCAGAAAAAGTCGACATGCTCATGGGGTACGGAGAGTGTAGGAATAATGCAGTTCGTTCTTGTACGGCAATTGCGACAACAAAAGAGGGGGAAGTTAACGTTCTTGTTGCTGTTGCAGTTGATCCGCTCTTTAGCTCTCGCGCAATCTTACGAGGAAGTGGCATTCAGTGAGGCTAGTGTCCTATGCATTCTCCATCGACATAGGTTCAATCCCCACCACATCTCTCTCTATCAACAGCTGCATGGGAACAATTATGAGGACCGTGTTAATTTCTGTACATGGGCATTAAGACAGGATACTCCAGTTATATCATGTTATTGTTAAGTCATGAAGCCATATTTACCAATCATGACCAGGTAAACCGCCGAAACATGCACTGATGGTCTGTTGACAATCCGCGTTGGTTTCAACAGGTGGAACGTCAGCGTCCACGGAGTGTAAACGTGTGGTGTGGGATAGTGAACCATCAGCTCACAGACCCGTTTTTCATAGACGGAACACTGAACCCGCACAAGTATCGCAGCCTCCTAATGGACCATCTTCCACCTGATGCACGTACCAAACCATAATTCTATACTAAGTTAAATCACCTACCTGAAAATTAGAAATATTGTACCATACTATGTACTTTTCACAGATCATCTGAAATGGTAATCCCATCGGAATAGGCTGTAATAATAAACAATATAATCAAACACATTAGCGTCTTTGGTCTCATAACATAATATGTAATGTCCTTATATGTCATATATGACGCAGCGGGCCTAGATGAGTGCAAATTTCATTATCGATTACTGAAGTTGATCGCGACACCTGGCGACAGACTCTTTGAGCATAAACTAAATTGATATTATGTAAATTCTATTTTTGTAAGAAAGATATGTTTATAACAACAGCACAACATTCCTGTTTCCATAAATACCATACAGTCCTTCCGAAATTGTAGTTTAGGATTCCTGTAAGAAATCCATTTTTCAAATGTTGAAACCAGGTAAATTCAGTACCCCATATTTTTCTACCATGAATTGAAGATTTACAACAACTAAAGATCATAACAGATTTCATGGGGGACCCACTAATTTGGCTAATTCCGAAACTGTATTATTTATTAACGGAAGAAGTAATAATGAATATCAAAATTCAGTTTAATGACTGTTTTCAAAACTAATGTTCATTAAACTAATGCTAGAGGAAAAACCATCAAGTTTTACACCTACCACTACAATGCAATCGCATCAGATGAATTAACGTTACCAAAAAATTAGGCAGATCACTCATTTTTCGCAGTAGTTTGTAATTTTGTGAAACTTGCATTTATTTTATTTTGTTAAGGTGCCAGAACGAATTCTAGAGAGAATTGGCGACTCAAATACGTTTTCATTACCATTAATTTGGTAAAGGAGAAACTCGTTTGACTTAAAAGTAATATAAATTAGAACAGTGCTAGCCAACACGCGCCGTAATTTTATCACGAAGTGCATTTCGTGCTTCTTTTCTTTGATTTCTCATCCCTTAAATTGGTGGGGAGAGTCATGTTTATTTGTAGATTTTTGAGAGGTCCCAGAAGGCAGTTCAGTGTGAGTTGATCTTCAGTTAGTTTGGTGAGACCTCCAATACTTCATTTTGTAAATTCCTTCTAAAAGTAGGTCGGAGAACAGTGGAAAACATGGTCGGTGGTTCTTGTTATTGTGAGCTTTTTTATTAACGGCTTTTGTAACCTACCCGTACAGCCAGACTCAGAATGACTGTCAACTTGTTAAGTGTGTAGCAGCCTGAAACCGTTCATATAAAACATTTGATATAAACCACATTATGGCCCCTTAGTTCCCTAGTAGGACTTTGTATTTTCTCAACATAATGCTGACATCTTATGGGTACTCATATGTAATGAAATTAAGCTGATATCCACGGCCGATTTTACATTGCAATGCTATAAAAAGACTATTCGATACATTTAACCAGGGACGACAATGTAGGCACGTCTATATTCTAGCGCAGCTAAAACAGAAGAGAGAATTTACACGAACTCGCTGGGAGCTGCCGAAAGAAAAAATTAGATGAGCGTCGAAAATAGTAGAAATAGGCCAGCGATAAAAACTAAGTCTGTATCTCTTAAGAAGATTAGTGTCTCTCTATTTGCGACCTGTTAATTATTATCTTTGACTGCTACTAGGTATACTTTACATACAAGTGCTCTGTTGCAGCTAGGCATTATTCTATTCTTTTGTGAACATTGAGGTAAAGTTATCTTAGCCTGAACCTGCGAAATTATTTACATTACATTCCGTATTTTTAACGGAAATAAGTATTTCTAGCTTTTATCGCCAGGAGAATATTAAATTCAAAAAATCAAATAACAGGAAAACGGTTGTAGCTTACCGATCTTTAGAACTCTTACACAGTATGGGCGACAGAAACAGAGTGGCAGCTTTGGAACTCACCTGCAACAAAGATCAATAAGGCACATGTAGTTTGTTTTGTAAGTTCAAAATATAAGAAGAAAGATAGGGGATGTCAACTGACTGGAAGATCCCCCATTGCAGCAGCGATTAAATTACCAGTTATTTGTTGATATTACTGTTCAACTAAAGTAGCTGCTGCCAATGATTAAATATACTACTGGAAAATGAAAAATAAATATCCTAAAGTAATAATTACACATTAAACAAATACCAGTAAACCTGCGATTCTGTAAATAATTGAACACTCATATATAAAACGGCTTCAAGAGTCTGATTACCTTACAAATGAGTTAGCGTATTAAATATTTATCTTTAAGCATGTAAGCGGGTAGAAGTGTAGCAAAAGTTTGAAATTATGTATAATGTTTGTTAGAAGTAGCTAAGTGCCCTCATTCTCAAATACTGGACGAATGATGTCCGGGTATTTGCGCGCCTTTAGTTATGCTACGTCAGTACAAAAAAAAAAAAAAAAAAAAATGGCTCTGAGCACTATGGGACTCAACTGCTGAGGTCATAAGTCCCCTAGAACTTAGAACTACTTAAACCTAACTAACCTAAGGACAACACACACATCCATGCCCGAGGCAGGATTCGAACCTGCGACGTAGCGGTCGCGCGGTTCCAGACTGTAGCGCCAGAACCGCTCGGCCACCAGCGGCCGGCTACGTCAGTACATGTACCATGCTTGTAATTGTAGTACTTGTTTTACTGTGTTAAACATTTAAAATAAGATAATACCTCTTAATGAGTAGATTATGTCGACATTTTAATTTTTTAAATTTGGTCGGTAATTACGCAAAATATTGAAAATCAAATATTTGTTGCCCCTGGAATCCGCTAGATAGGTAACCTGCAACTTGAGTTGGCTCCGGGATAGCGGCTTAGTAATGTACATGCTATACCAGATTTTACGTGCTACACCTGATTTTCTATCACAGGAAATAAAATAAAGACGCTATGTCTGTTTCTAGTGTACGCTTTACAGTGTACACTATGTTCATTCAGTCCACCACTCGTTTTTTAAGAACAAGTTGTAATATGGTAATATACCCTCCACTTTCGAATAAGTGCTTGTTTATTTCATTACAACAACAGAGAGATATATTTTTCTCGATGTAGTGCAGGGGCTATATTCGGCACCGACATGTACTTTCACTTCCAACTGGCATTTTTTTCATTATTTTTAGATGTTTAAGATTTTTTCTGTGTATTGCACATATGTCAGTTATTTTCTAACACAAATGGTACTCATTTGTACATGTTCTAAAATTTTGGTGAATCACACCAATTTTTAAATGGTGTACTTTAATCTTGTTTTGTCCCAGATCAACGCATTGACCACTAAAAGAAACGTTTCATTCATGAAACCTAAACTCAGGAATTAGGAGGGTAACAACAATTAATAAGTAATTTATTTTACCTGAAAATTACTGTGTGATCTAAAATTATTAAAGCAAATTTACTGAAAGAAAAGGAGGGTTGATAAAACAAAGCATACTTAATCATTTACTATGTTGTACTGTAAAATGATCTGTCCTTCGACTATAATGTCGTATGGCAGTCTATGCAGTTTTAGGTCTTTTGCCACTGAAAGAGCTTGAATTTTCGTTGGTAACGCATTCCCGAAGAATATCACACATTGCAGTAGAATCGCGGTTTTTTGATGTATTCTGTCACAGCTACAGAATGTGAGGTTAACATCGTCCTCACTGCTCCATTTAGAAGAGTGGATAATGTTGAGGCATTGCAGATGCTTCTCGAATCTCAAAAATCGAACGCGCCACTGTCGCTATAAAATTTCTGCCATACTAGTAAATTTAGTACCAAAACGTGAAGGGAGATTAGGCACCTCTGTGGTACCTTTAATTTCGTAAGACCGGTGCAGTTTTTAGTTTCTTCGGGCCATGATTATAGTTCTTACGGCACGCGGAAGATAGTAAGGCGGCGCTTTATCGTAGTTCGCTAACCCATTATACACAGCTTCTCTGGCCAGTGTCTACTTCTTTATTTCTCTTTATTTCACTACAAGTCTTCGTCCATAATGTAATCGTGCTCATACTTTGTTTTTTGACAGAGTAGGATTTTAGCAGCATAGTGCTAAGCATGAATCTGATAAAATAATGATTGTTCCTTCTTGAACTCCTTTTGCTTATTTAGGTGCCTCTAAAATGATTTAAAGTTCTCCAATGAGTATGGACGCTACATCAGGAAGCTTGAGTTTGCCCCCTTTATTCGTTCTGCTACCTACTAAATCACTTCTTGCTCCATCTTTTTGTTTAGATTCAATTGTGTAAATCTGTCCTGAGGAATTCCACGTCGCTATATTGTCAGCTAAAATTTTCCCATTGAGTGGATAAATGGAAGGTTGTCGATAGTTTCGTCCGACCTGTTTTAAAGTCTCAGTCGGGTGTCTGTGCCGTGTGTATGACTGCGATGAGTGATTGTACAGTGTAGTGCTTTGTAGCGGCGCAAAGTTTGCTGATCAGGAACTGTACGTCACCACCATTTCTCCTCCCCTTGCCGGCCGAATACTAGCGGCGAAAGTTTTTTCTAACACCTGGATTCGAACGGGCTACCCCCACGTCACGCGCAGCTGCGCAAGCGCGACGGTTACCAGAGCCGTGTTTTAAGCGAATGGTGTTTGTAAATCAGCTGTTTCGATTTCGTAAGTACGATAAGACGAGGCTGTCATACCATTGCACTATCTTTTATAAATAATTAATATGATTTAATTATGACATCAGAGCAGTTTTTGAGGACTAAGAGGAAAATAAGGATGCAAATTCTTAGATAGAAAATGTTTACAAATCTTATCCACGCCAATTAATGCGCGTGAAACTTTCCTTACTCCCACATAGATCATGCGCATTGTGGAATGAGTACGAAGTGATCAGTGACGGGGCATTATTGCACTCCAATGTTTTGGAGACTCAGAGTGGCTAAAACTCTTCCTAAGAAGTCAAAGGTGGATTCACAATCCCGTGTATGTAACTACAGAATGATTTTATCACCAACCAATTATTGTGTACGCGAGCCTTTGCCACTAAAAGCGAAAATGGGTACGGCAATTTACAAATTAGACAACTACACTGGAAAAAAGAGTTGTTACCAGCTCTATTTTGGTAATTCAAGAATAAATCGGCATTTATACATCACTTTGCTGTTCATAAAAATAAACTTTGCTGCTCGTGAATCAGAAAAATGAAATGGATAACTTATAGTTAGCCCAAAACTTTTTTCTTTCTCTTCATATAAAATCGATCCATCCACATTAAAATTTTAAAAAGTTGTGCTTCTTACACTAACTCTCGGGCCGGCCGGTGTGGCCGAGCGGTTCTAGGCACTTCAGTCTGGAACCGCGCGACCGCTACGGTCACAGGTTCGAATCCTGTGTGTGATGTCCTTAGGTTAGTTAGTTTAAGTAATTCTAAGTCTAGGGGACTGATGACCTCAGATATTAAGTCGCATAGTGCTCAGAGCCATTTGAACCATTTGAACTCTGAAAACTTAAACCAAGCGGGGTAACACGGTGTTTAGCGCAATGGATTCACATCCGAGAGGACTACTGTTCAAACACGCATCCAGCCATCCTGATGTAGGTTTTCCGTCATTTCCCCAAAATCGCTTAAGGCAAATGCCGGAATGGTTCCTCTAAACGGCGCGGCCGCTTTCCTTCTTCATCTTTTCCTGATTCGAGCTTATGCTCCGTTTCCTAATGACCTCGTTGTCGAAGGGGCGTTAAACACTAATTTTCTCCTCATCCTCCTCGTCGAAAACTTACAAATTTATGTAAATGGAGTATTACCATTCTGCATGCCCGAATCGGTATGTGCGTAGATACAATAAACTTGTTGAGCAGATCACCGAGTCCACTCTCCTACACACTTAAAAAGATGCTCTAACTCGCAGTCTGGGTCATATGGGAGAGTTCTCTAGGTTGCAAAGCAAATGCTGGGACCGGAAATCACCTCCCAAACATTACTGACAGGGCTCCCTCCCCCTGCCCTACTATACGGGATGTAACGGGTGTAAGTGAAGATATTTTTTATTTGTAGGGCCTTAATATGTAACACATCATTGTGTTCGTCGTTTTTTCACTGCGTCAAACAGTCATGCCACAAACTTTACGACCTGATGTTTTCGGCATAGCCATAATGTACCACTAGGTGGACTACACCTGTAAGAATGGACTAACTGTTTTGCATCCATGCATCCGCACTTCAACATCTGACCTGCTGCCCAAGGGAATATAAACATTAATGGCACACTCTGGTCACATGTATTCGTAGGTACTACCCAACCTAAAAATATACGATTTGTAATAGCTATAATCACTAGTCTGCAAATGACGTAAATACTCATGTAATGCCCGCAGCTCGTGGTTGTGCGGTAGCGCTCTCGCTTCCCACGCCCGGGTTCCCGGGTTCGATTCCCGGCGGGGTCAGGGATTTTCTCTGCCTCGTGATGGCTGGGTGTTGTGTGATGTCCTTAGGTTAGTTAGGTTTAAGTAGTTCTAAGTTCTAGGGGACTGATGACCATAGATGTTAAGTCCCATAGTGCTCAGAGCCATTTTTTTACTCACGTAATGTGTCGAGTACACCATCCCCAGCCACCTATAGAAATATCTGCACTTGTACCTATTACACCCTATATTTGTCTGAAAGGAACTGGGCACCACAATAGATCGGATTTCGAACAGTCCGCTCTACCCACGAGGTAAAGAAAGAAAACTTACTTTAAAAAAATAATGTTTCTCGAATAATGTTTCTAGAGTAAGGAATGGTAAAACTTTCATCAATGTGAAAATTCTTTTAAACACTACATACTTCACCAGGCACAGTCCTATTGGAGACAATATGCCCCTCCTTTCCTCCAACCTTTGAGCAAACGTACTCATTATTTATTGGGGGACCTAAACATCAGTGTGTATTCTGGACCACAGGCAGCTTGAAATTTTCCACATTAACAAGTCTTTGCTAGAGGTAAAAGAAGCGCTAAGTGAGATAAAAAATATCCTCTGACTAATCGGAGAGCGAACCTTGGACCCTTTTATTTGTAGGTCTAGACATTTTTTTATTTGTAGGTCTAGTCATTTACCTGCAAACAAGACATGCATACAACCAATGAGTTACCAATGTTGCTCATCTTTCAGACAATTGTAGAACTTACTTAGATGTAACAAAGGATTCTCTCTTGTGCTGTGCTCCTCAAGCGTTTTCGAGAAATCGAGGTTGAAAGTATTACGCAGCTGTTGAATATCTTACGTTAGTGCTAACGGTTTAAAAGCGGCATTGGTACAACTGGCTAAGGCGACAGACTACAAATCTTCCCGTGCTGCGTTAGATTCACGTCATTTTCTTTTTTTATTTGGTGTACTGCTTAGTACTTGCGTTACTACAACGAATCGCAGAATAGCATTCCTTTGGGAAAGGAAAACAACAGTAATGATGATATTGTTACACTGTAGAAATTTTCTCAAATTTCCCTCCAGCCAGCTCCAGACTAAAGCATGACAAACCGGGAGAAAGCTGACATTGCGAATAGGTGAGCAAACCCGGAAGATGTTGCCTCACCTTGCACGAGTGAGAGGCCTGAATCGTAAACTCAGCAACATCACCTCAGTGAGGGAAAGATATAACGTCTTTCTGACAGCACAGCTTGATTTCGCAAGGAAGAGTAAACACGAGAACACCTAGCATCCTACTGATAAGGTAGAAATACCAGCTGAAGACCTGAAAGCCATTTTTACGAAATACACTGAGGTAACAAAAATCATGGCATACCTCCTAATATCGTGTCGGTCCTCCTTTTGCCCGGCGTAGTGCAGCAACTCGACGTGGCATGGACTCAAGTCGTTGGAAGTCTCATGCAGATCTGCTAAGTCATACTGCCTCTATAGTCGTCCATTTGCGCAAGTGTTGCTTGTCTAGGATTTTGTGCACGTACTGACCTCTCGGTTATGTCCCATAAGCGTTAGATGGATGTCGGGCGCCGACCGGGGTGGCCGTGCGGTTCTAGGCGCTACAGTCTGGAACCGCAGGACCGCTACGGTCGCAGGTTCGAATCCTGCCTCGGGCATGGATGTGTGTGATGTCCTTACAAGGGAACCTCCCCATCGCACCCCCCTCAGATTTAGTTATAAGTTGGCGCAGTGGATAGGCCTTGAAAAACTGAACACAGATCAATCGAGATAACAGGAAGAAGTTGTGTGGAACTATGAAAAAAATTAGTAAAATATACTAACTGAGTAGTCCATGCTAAGATAGGCAACATCAAGGACAGTGGGAGTCAAGGAGCGCCGTGGTCCCGTGGTTAGCGTGAGTAGCTGCGGACCGAGAGGTCCTTGGTTCAAGTCTTCCGTCGACTTATAATTTTACTTTCTTTATTTTCGCAAAGTTATGATCTGTCCGTTCGTTCATTGACGTCTCTGTTCACTGTAATAAGTTTAGTGTCTGTATTTTGCGACCGCACCGCAAAACCGTGCGATTAGTAGACGAAAGGACGAGCCTCTCCAATGGGAACCGAAAACATTTGATCGCAAGGTCATAGGTGAACCGATTCCTCCACAGGAAAATACGTCTGATATATTCTATACGACACTGGTAACGGCATGTGCGTCACATGATAGGAATATGTTTTCGACCCACCTAACTTGTACACTTGGCGAATGGGTAAAAAGATTCTTCTACCTTGCCCGATTTAGGTTTTCTTGTGGATGTGATAATCACTCCCAAAAAAGTGATGAAAATATAAGAGTCTGACACAAACTGAAAATAAAAAATTAAAATTTTCACTTGGTGGACGACTTGAACCGAGGACCTCTCGTTCCGCAGCTGCTCACGCTAACCACGGGACCACGGCCCTACTGAACTCTAATTGGCCTTGATGTTGCTTATCTAGCACGTGGACTACTCAGTTTGTATATTTTGCTTATTTTTCATAGTTCCACACAACTTCTTCCTGTTTTCTCGATTGATCTGTGTTCAGTTTTTCAAGGCCTTTCCACTGTGCCAACTTATAACTAAATCTGAGGGGGGTGCGATGGGGAGGTTCCCTTGTTAGGTTAGTTAGGTTTAAGTAGTTCTAAGTTCTAGGGGACTGATGACCTTAGAAGTTAAGTCCCATAGTGCTCAGAGCCATTTGGGTGTCGGGCTATCTGTATATCTGTATATGTGCATATCGCTATCTCAGTGTTTTGTACGCTCGGTACCTCAAATGAGGGTCCAGATTCATCTACTATCCGTCTTGTTGTGTTCATGGCACCTCACACGAGGGTACAGGTTCACCTTTTGCCAGAGCGAATCCAGTGCCCGTGTGGAAGCGGAGGTGAATCGGCACTTATCGCAATCGGGGCCTCCGCCCCCGCCGGCGGCGCCACTCGAAGGCCGCGCCCACGCCCGCGCACGCCCAGAGGCGCCACGCATAGGTCGGCGCGGTGCCTTGTAGAGGCCGGGTCTCGGCGCCGCGCGCGCCTTATACAGCTGGTCGGCCTTGCAGCGGGCGGACGGACGGACTAGAGGCTCTCGCTGACGCGGCCTTCACTGTGCGGCAAGTGGTCCTGCCGCCGCCGCCGCCGCCGCCTCCACCACCCGCGCAACGCGTCATGCCTGGCCGCCCGGCCGACACAGCTGCGACTGAGTCAGTAAGCGGCGCTGTCGGTACAATGTCATTCGCACGTTGTTCATTACGTCAGCTCGGCATGCCGGTAGAAGCATTCAATGCGTACCTGGTAGTATAGCAACAACTACATACACTACTGACCATTAAAATTGCTACACCACGAAGGAATGCAGATGATAAACGGGTATTCATTGGACAAATATATTATACTAGAACTGACACGTGATTACATTTTCATGCAATTTGGGTGCATAGATCCTGAGAAATCAGTACCCAGAACAACCACCTCCGGCCGTAATAACGGCCTTGATACGCCTGGGCATTGAGTCAAACAGAGCTTAGATGGCGTGTGTAGGTACAGCTGCCCATGCAGCTTCAACACGCTACCACAGTTAATCAAGAGTAGTGACTGGCGTATTGTGACGAGCCAGTTGCTCGGCCACCATTGACAAGACGTTTTCAGTGGGTGAGAGAACTGTAGAATGTGCTGGCCAGGGCAGCAGTCGAACATTTTCTGTATCCAGAAAGGCCCGTACAGGACCTGCAACATGCGGTCGTGCATTATACTGCTGAAATGTAGGATTTCGTAGGTATCGAATGAAGCGTAGAGCCACGGGTCGTAACACATCTGAAATGTAACGTCCACTGTTCAAAGTGTCGTCAATGCGAACAAGAGGTGATCGAGACGTGTAACCAATGGCACCCCATACCATCACGCCGGGTGATACGCCAGTATGGCGATGTCGAATACACGCTTCCAATGTGCGTTTACCGCGATGTCGCCAAACGCTGATGCATCATGATGCTGTAAACAGAACCTGGATTCATCCGAAAAAATGACGTTTTTCCATTCGTGCACCCAGGTTCGTCGTTGAGTACACCATCGCAGGCGCTCCTGTCTTGCAAACGTCCGCATCAGTTGGCTCAGGGATCGAGACGTGGCTGCACGATCCGTTACAGCCATGCAGATAAGATGCCTGTCATCTCGACTGCTAGTGATACGAGGCCGTTGGGATCTAGCACGGCATTCCGTATTACCCTCCTGAACCCACCGATTCCATATTCTGCTAACAGTCATTGGATCTCGACCAAAACGCGAGCAGCAATGTCGCGATACGATAAACCGCAATCGCGATAGGCTACAATCCGACCCTTATCAAAGTCGGAAACGTGATGGTACGCATTTCTCCTCCTTACACGAGGCATCACAACAACGTTTCACCAGGCAAAGCCGGTCAACTGCTGTTTGTGTATGAGAAATCGGTTGGAAACTTTCCTCATGTCAGCACGTTGTAGGTGTCGCCTCCGGCGCCAACCCTATGTGAATGCTCTGAAAAGCTAATCATTTACATGTCACAGCATATTCTTCCTGTCGGTTAATTTTCGCGTCTGTAGCACGTAATCTTCGTGGTATAGCAATTTTAATTGCCAGTAGAGTGTATAGGGCGTAAAAAACTATGTATACAAAATTTAAGCTTCTTTAGAGCAGATAAAAAGAATTATTTTTTTGCGTGAAAACGGGTTCGTTTGTCGGTTGAACTTTCTTATGTGACAAGATACCGTCAGATCTGAATCGCCAATAACTCCGAGACTGATAGTATGCAAACAACGGTAGTGCGCACAACACATACGAGGCGTTTTTTTAAAAGTAAATACCGTTTTGAAATTTAAAAAAAGACGTGCTAAGATATCTCAATAATTTTATTTTTACATGAAAGCCTGTACCTTAATCTATTTTTCTACATAATTTCCGTCAATATCAAGACACTTGTCATGACGTTGTACCACTTTCTGAATACCCTCCTTGAATACCTGACTTGTTAGCCACTGCATCACCACTGTTTTGACTTCGTCACCGTCTTGAAGACGCTGACCGCCCAGGTGTTTCTTCAAGGAGCTGTACGATTGATGATCTAGAGTTTCCCATCGAAAAGATGTGATGAGATCTTTGGTCTGATTCGCCACTTGCGGATGGGCACTGTCTTGCAGCAACTTGCTCAACTTCTATGGACTGCTGCTTTGATTCTGGTGTGACGTAGGCCATCCACGTTTCATTGCCCGTAACAATTTGGCTTAAGAAATCATCACCGTCGTTGTGGTACCGCTCAAGGAAAGTCAATGCACTGTCTAAACGTTTGGTTTTGTGCACAACCGTCAACATTTTCGGTACCCTAACGTTCGCACAATTTTCGGTAATTCAAGTGCTCGGTCACAATGCCATACAAAACACTACGAGAAACATTAGGAATGTCATCCCGCAAGGAGGAAATCCTACAGCGTCTGTTTTTCTTTCACCTTATTGTCCACTTCCTGTACCAAACTTTCATTAACGACCGAAGGACCACTCCGTTGTTCATCATGCACATTTGTGCGGCCATCTTTAAATGCTCTCACCCACTTTCTTACCATTCCATCACTCATAATGTTTTCTCCGTAAACTGCACAGATCTAACGATGAATATCGATCGCTTTTAGGCCTTTAGCACTAAGAAATCTTATAACAGCCCGTACTTCACAGTCGGCGGGACTCACGATTACCGGAGGTATCTTAAACACTCAGTACACAACGTAAACAAGGAAGAATCAGACTAAAGGCGTCAGTGCGTAGGTTAAGGTACAGGCTTTCATGTAAAAATAAAATTATTGAGATATCTTAGCACGTCTTTTTTTAATTTCAAAACGATATTTACTTAAAAAACACGCCTCGTAGATCACGTATGTACGAATGTGGTTGTCACGTAGTATTTTTTTGCCTGTGACGTCATCGTATCAGTGTAGGCGCATCTGCTTGTGTAAAGTTATAAATCGGTGCAGCGTGGAAACGCACCGAGCCAGGACGTTGGTTCCGGTCTATTATGAAGAGGTTGCTTAGCACTACTACGCAGCCTGTCGGAAAGTAAGGTCCGATCGGTCGCGAAATGGAAACCACACTGAAAATCAAATATGTTTTATTTCGAACAATTAGCTAAATCTTCCAACTTCTTCTCTACATAGTCGCCGCTCCGACTTAGTCATCTGCCGTAGCGTTGTACCAAATTTCCAGCACCCTCAACTTTCCAATATCTTCGTCATAGAAGGCAGCTGTCAGTGCTTTCCGCCACTTCTCTACGCTGGTCTGCAGTTCGGTGTCCGTGCCAAAATGCCATCTTCGTAGCCTGAGAATCATGTCAGCAGATATGAACATTAGAGGGAACCAAGTCCGGGCTGTAAGGTCGGTGATCAAACACTTCCCATCGAATACGCTCCAAGGGCGTCCTCATTGCCCTGACAGTGTGCAGCTGACACTATTGTTCTAGGCTTCTTCACATGCTTACTGTGTGCTCAGAACTGAAAAGAGCGACGTGATCCAATCGAGAGGCATACTACAGACACTGCCCAACACATCCAACACTCTCCCACCTCCATAGGTCGGGGGTAGAATCGATTGTAGGCGGCTGAAACTCAGACACTGCCAGACGGGGAGAGGGATGGAAGGTAGGTGCCCTCAGCTCTTGGTGCTTCCCACTAAGTGGAAGTCTAATAGCTGGCAAATAGAAATCTGTAACGTGGCATATGTTCGAGCGCTGCATGGGCTGTTTGTAAATAAGTCCAGAAATCACGGCTTGATTTTGGTCCCTGACCGCCCACCCCTTGGCCCACGTAATGGCATAATATTTGGCGTCGGGAAAATGTGTGTCCTCTGGGTATAGAGATAGTCGCGGTTCGATCTCATCTGGTCGCACTCGGATGCAGCAGACGGTCAGTTGCTGCACGAATCGCCACACGTCGTGCGAAGAGCCACAGGTCGGATGGTGTTCATCAGTGTCAAGTTGTTGGCAAGGGAGACGAAGAGGGGAATCCGACAAACCGATGTTGTGCAGTCGCTGTTTTGTGGCAAATTTACTGTTGACCGTGTGATACCACATTTCCCGGACATCCATAGGGAGGAAGGGCTGGTGGATGGCCCCTCACACTATGGACCACCGGGCTGGAGGAGTATTTGGTCTCCTGCACGGAATGGGGAACACGGCGCAATAGTAAACTGCAAAAATCCTTAGGCCTGGGCAGACGCTTGCCTGGGAGGATGGTATGTGCGTAACTGTAGTCAACGAAAAAGGCCGAAAAGTGAGACAAATGAGGCACTATGTGGCGAACAGACACCAGTGGTAAAGTAGACGCAGGCAGGAGGACCTCAAGCAAACTGCGTGTTAGGGACGTGCCCCGTCTGGTCCATTGTCCTCTCATAGTACTCATATACAAGGCTGCAGTCTGAGACAGTCATCCCAAGGTGGCAAGATGTCTCATAACGGATTTCAATCTTGGAACCAGCAGTAAGATAATAGCCAAGCGCTGCCTGGAGGTTGTACTCAGTCGCCGTCGGCAGAGGGAGCCTTGCGTAAGGTGGGTCAATTTTGACGTCATATAACGATTAAGGAAGTCAACGTGTTGAAGTGTCGGCGCAACAGGTTCTGGCGGACGTCGTTGCAGATGACGTGTATCAGGCGACAGAAATTCGTCGCAGCTGTGCTTGTGATGGTGGGAGTAAAGGTGATACCCAGGTACTGGAATGTCCACACTAGCGGCAGGGGTACCGCCTTCACCTTTCTGAAGGCTTCGTCCAGTGTACATCTTAGACGATTTGGCGACATTCACAGCACTGGTTTCGGCAGCCCCATAATGCGTAATCAATTCGAGGACTTCTTGAATCTCAGAGCCGGAGTGGATGGGAAGGAGGAAGTCATCAGTGTTACGCCTTGCAGTGACTGATGTTGAAGGTTGAGTCCAGAGAGCTCAGTGGTCAGGTCCCAATGAGGGGCTCTAGGGTAACTGCATACAGGAGCGTAGAGAGGGAGTACCCTTTTCGAACTGAGAGGCAGATGGGTTCTGCCTGCCAAACGTCCACTGACTTGGACCTGTGAACTGGCAACGCTGTAAAGGCGTCGAAGGACGTCGATGCCACCAAAAACGGGAAACGGTGGCGCACTTTATCGAAGGCGCTATCGAAATCTAGAGCGATGACCTCTCCACAAAGACTGCAGGTCGCCGCCGTCGCAATTAAGTTGCGTCACTCTCCCGTGGCAGTTTGTATGTTAGCATGTCTCCCCCCTCCTCCTCCTCCTCCCCCCCCCCTGCGTCGTTGCTCTTGGGGAGGATGCAAGAGGGTATTGTCCGGAGAGGCATCGCCAGTAAGCTGGTAAAGATCTTGTAGCGTTGAGCAAAGTGAGCGGTCTATAGTTCATGACAGTCGAATTGCGGCTGGTTTTTGGACTGGAATGGTGGCGACATCAACAAAGGAGGGTGGGACTACTTGGTCAGATGTCATTGGTTCTTGGAACATAGTCATCCATCGTGTTGCCATGAGCCCTCAGAATGCTCGATGAAACTGTTGGTAAGCTGTAAGCTGTCAACGGCGAGCAATCTGCTGGCTGCACCTTTATCAATTGCGTCATCAAGTTCGTCTCGTGTGACCACCATTGTTAAAGTATGCACCTCCTTGTGGTATGCGGTTGCACATAATGTAATGCAACATGGAATCGTTCACTTCGGCACTGGCATCAGCATCTTCTTCCCTGTAAATACGTCGGTAGTGTTCGACAATGTTATTCTGACTGGCCACCTGCAGGCCATGAGGCGTGACCAGAGTGTCGATGAGCTGTCGACGACGGTGACGTTCGTAGGATACTATATGATGCATGGATGGAATTTCTTATCCCGCCTGATCGTGGCACCGCATCTGTCTAACCATCCGCTATAATATGTGGCATGCCAGCTCAATCATCCTTGTCTTAGTTCTTTGCCATTTCATCTGGTTGTCTGGTGCTGGAGGATCGCATAGTAGGACAGTGTTGCAATGTCATTCGGTCAAGTCCTTCCCATTACTCATCAGTGTCCTGCAGATCGCCAGTTTGGAGCAGCCTATCCACCATGTGAAAGTCAAGCGGTAGTGGTAAAGGCATCGCTCGAAGGCTGCCAATATGATCTGCGTTATACAGATTGAGGTGGAAGGAGGACCATGCAGATATAGGCACAGTGGTCGGAAATGGCCAGTGGCCAGCGTTCGACATCCTGTATCGGAGATATAAGATTACATGATACATATATCCTGTCTAGACGGCTTGCAGAATGACTGGTAAGAAAAATATGGCCAAAAAGGTCACCACATTGGGCTTCAAAGGTATCATGGAGTAGTTACATAGTTTCTGGCAGGTAGTATAGTGTGGAACCTGATCTTTCAGGCGGAGAACAAAATCACCTCCTAGAAGGCAGTGTTCATATAGCCCTAAAAACAGAGGGGGGGGGGGGTTAATTGGCCAAATGAAATTTCTGCAGGAGGACGAAATCAATATCAGAAGCCCAGAACACCTCCTGCATAAGGAGGATTTTCACTCTTGAACGGATGTTGTTGGTGTTGATTGCTGCTACCTGATAGGCCTTATGGTGGACCGCTGGAAGTTGATCCACGCTAGCGTCATCCGATTTGCCTTCAGGTAATTCAGGGGGGAGTATGATTAGTGGAGCGTCGCCAACGACGCAGGGTACTGTCATGGGTCCTGTTCCCCGACCTCCTCTTCATGCCATGCCGTGGAGAAGGACAGTGGTGTATCGTCCATTTCGCGCTCAGTGGTGTAGTTTCGGCTGTCTATGTTATGAAATAGTGCGACGTCCTCGCTTTGCTTTGGTGTGACGGGTGGAGGCACACTGTTGGATGTCACTGCGCTCGCATCGTCTCCTTCGGCGGTGGCGGTTTCGTGGGCATCGTTCGGGTCGATGACCTTCTGTGCCCGACGACGGCAGGGAGTTACGTCGTTCTGGCAAGAAGGCCGCTGTAGGGACGATCAGAGAGTCGATCCCCATCTTGCTGCCGGGCGTTGGGTCAGCAGGCTGCGGCCCGTCCGAGGCACCCTTTGTTGGAGTACGATCTGGCTCAACTGTGGCGTGCGGGCGGCGTTGCGAGGCCGTAGGAGAAGCGAGAATAGCTGTGTAGGTCACCGGTAGCACCGTAGTTGGCGACGCGGGTGGTCCGTCAGCGGCTGGAAGTTGCGTAATGCCCCGTTGTAGGCATTCGGATCTAAGGTGGCTTCTCTGCCGCACCCGGAACAGCTCCGAGGCTGGCCGTCATACACAATTATTACACGGCATCCGCTGATCTGTAGGTAAGACGGGACGTAGCTTCGGAGATCAATGGTGATATTTTCGACGCCTTAAGGACACGAAATGTCCGAAACTACGTCCATTTCTCCACAGTATGGCCGTGGACTGTACTGTATAGTCGGGAGTGCCACGACGACTTCCTCTGCTGGAAGTTCAAATGGCAATTCCAAAATGGATATCGCACGCATGCCTAGGCCTGCGTGGTCAACGGTCACCGCCCCGATATTGCCACTAGCGTAACAGAAGCGGAGCCATTGTTTGGTCTCGCGTAGGATGTGTTCGCTCGCCGCGTCATTAATATTTTTAACATAGACTGTGCTGTTCACGATCGACAAGTGTATTACTAGGATCTCAGTCGCCGAGATTTTGGCTTCATCTCGCAGAAAACGCTCCACCTCGAGTGCTCTGGGTCGGCCATAGTCATTGCAGAAAGTGAATCGGATTGTAGATTTGTGGTAAAGGCTCGCCGTGTATCGTAGACGCTAAGCCGGCACTTAAGCAACGCCTGTCGGAATGTAAACGAGGCGAGCTCTCGCTCCGCACACGGAGCGTGTCCGCTCTGTTGCCCCGCCAAAGGCAGACTGATGGCTATCTGTTCACGACTCACGGCCAGACCCAAACATCTACATGTCGTCGTTCATGCGTCACACCCTGTAGTCGTACATACATTATGTAATTCCTATACAAGAGGAGGGGAAGGGGAAAGGGCAGCGACTTTCAATTAAAAGTCCCCCCTGTAAGGAAATTTTGTGTATGAGTACAGGTAGCGACGCGGGAACGACATCGTATGGAAGTTTGATTCTGGCCATGAGTCGCGCAGGGATAGTCAAAACTGTTAAGGCGACCATTCGCGTGAAACGGGAGATCTGGGGTCAAGTCCCACTACGGCACGAATTTTCTCTGTCGTCATTTCGTTACACAGCTAATGGTTGTTCGTATTCGCAACTGTGAATACATTTCATGTGTATAACAAAAATATTTGTCGGAATATACGTGACAATCGATATTAAACTGAAAATTACAAAATTATTAAAGATATCGTCTCATATGAATCGTAAATTTGCTCAGCCCACACATTTATGATAAATCTCTGTAGATGGTAGAACACGTGAGTTGCCTAGCAGAATTTTCCAACTCCCAGTCATGGCTACATGGCTGCTGAATATTCCTCCGCTTGTGAAGGCAGCCTCGTCAATGAATAAAACATAGGTTTGGAAGTCGGGGATGTTTACAAATTGATGCAGAATTCCAGGCGTTGTGGAAGGTCGTTAGCTGACAGGTCATGTACCTTCTGATACTTGAATGGATGTGAACCCGTCTCGCACAGGTCGTTGCACACATTGTTCTTGGAGCCATACACCAAGCCCTCGTCCGTGATGATTGAGCGGCTACAGAAATTATCTGGATTGTCCCTTTACACAGTTCCAAATTTCCGCTGCTGCGTCAGGTCGGTTGACTTCTTAAATCGGTGCGAGCAGCGCTCAATTTCGACCGAAACGTGCCGGAACGGCGTTCCAGCACGTCCCAGGGAATTTTTTCTGATCCCACCGGAACAAATCGGCACTGGACATTTAAAATAGTATACGTGTATGAAATCGCAACGTAACTATAATCTGCCGCTGCGCCGACACCAGTAAGCGTGACAATGGGTGACCACGTGATGCGATGGGCAGGCACGTGGGGCGAGGTACTACGTAACTGGAATAACACATTAGTTAACGAAATATTTCAGTCAGAAAATTTCCGTTTCCAGAAAATTCAGTGGACTTTTCTAAAACCTAGCAATGCAAGTGTACACCCACAACTTCCACTTCACCGAGCAGCTACAACGGAACTGTTGGAAAGTTGTAGCTGGCAGCGGTTGGTAGCACGGCTTCATACTGACGAAGAGTACCGTTTGTGACGACATGTATCGAGTAGAACTATGCTGCTAAGTGACTCTGGAATTGGGGCAGACGTTCTTCATATTAAATATTTGTTGTGTACATAGTTCCGCATAGTCAGCGCGTACACAACTTTCCCACTAGAGCGCGCCCCGCTAAGCACAACAGCGCAGGCGCAGCGGTCGTCCGTCTCCGCACTACGAGATGGCGCTGGCTTAGAGACGGACCAAATTCTGCTTCCGCCGATCCGCGTATTAATATGTAACGCCGCCAATGAGATTGCTGATAACGTAGAACCTTTTCTCCTCGCGGATCACACTCGCGCAATGATACCTGAACGCGCGAAGTATTATAAGGAGTGTACAGACCTCCGATTAGTCAGTCTGTACCAGTCTGCATTAGTCTGTACCAGTTTATAGTCAAGTTTCAGTCTGCACCTTATAAGATTATCATATTCCTGTACATAGCCATGAAGATAAATGAATAGACACTTTGTCAAGTATCAGAGATATGTGAGAATAAGATTAACGTACCAAGACCAAAGGAACTTCAGATTGTCAATTGTAAACAGCATCCAGAATCAAGTTACGTAATGTCTATGCTTTTTATTATTTTAATAAATGTGTGTGAAAATTAATCAAGTTCTGTTTAAAGTTGGTCACCGTCACTCTGCTACTGTAAGTGTGCAAGTGGCATTTCTGTCGTCTGACCTAACGGCAGAAGATAAACACGCCACGATAAGACCACGAGACATATTGCTGACACTCGCCTACTTCGTTAGAGCCAAAAATTGCTCTGAGCACTATGGGGCTTAACATCTATGGTCATCAGTCCCCTAGAACTTAGAACTACTTAAACCTAACTAACCTAAGGACATCACACAACACCCAGTCATCACGAGGCAGAGAAAATCCCTGACCCTGCCGGGAATCGAACCCGGGAACCCGGGCGTGGGAAGCGAGAACGCTACCGCACGACCACAAGCTGCGGACGTTAGAGCGACAAGTCAAATAATCTGATGGTGTGTGTACCGCACACCACAATACTGTAGTTTTATTCCTTTGAAGAAATTATAAGGAGTGTTTAAATGAAAATGTACGAAAGGTCGTAACAGCAAAACCGATTGAAATTTGCATAGCCGCTTTGGGATAACATAGTGAGACATCTACGCGTTGGAAGATGCATCGTCATTTCCCCCCAAAAAATTCAAAGCTCTGCCCTCAGCAGCCAAGGTGATGCTCTCCGTCTTTTTCGACGGCCGAGGTCCGATGCTCATCGAATTCCTCGATCACGGAAAAACTGTTAACAGTGACGTGTACTGTGAGAAATTTCGAAGCCTCCGCAAGTCCATCAAGAACAAACGGCCTGACCTGCACACGGACGGGGTGATTCTGCTCCACGACAAGGCGCGTCAGCACGTCTCCAAGATCACACAAAGTGTAATGGCGAAGTTCAAGTGGGAGCAGCCTGAGCATCCATTCTAAAGCTCGGACATGTCGCCATACGACTTCCATGTGTCTGGTCCAACAAAAAAACAACTCAGAGGGAAGCGCTTCAGCTCGGGCGAAAAATTGAAGGCCTCAGCGGAGGATTGACTGCTGTCACAGCAACAGGAATGCTGGGAAAAGGGAATCCTTCCCCTCATGACATGAGATAGTTGTGCCCAGGCCTCTGGTCATTACTTTTCGATAAATACTTCAATTATGACCACAATATTGTTTCTTACCTTTTCTTTTGAACACCCCTCAATTTCAAAAAATGGTTCAAATGGCTCTGAGCACTATGGGACTTAACTTCTTTGGTCATCAGTCCCCTAGAACTTAGAACTAGTTAAACCTAACTAACCTAAGGACATCACACACATCCATGCCCGAGGCAGGATTCGAACCTGCGACCGTAGCGGTCTCGCGGTTCCAGACTGCAGCGCCAGAACCGCGCGGCCACTTCGGCCGGCTCCCTCAATTTCAGAACAGTATTTTGTAAAAAATGTTTTCATTGTAAGATCACAAGTCTTCCGAAATCTGAAGTTGTGATTTTTATAGCTGGGTGGGTGGGTGGGTGGGGGGGGGGGGGTGGGATGTGTGGTTGAAGAGGTGCGTTCCTGACCTAAAATTTTAGAAATTAAGCACTGACTGTGAGCCGTCGCGGAACTAGCGAGCGGCAACCATTGCCATCTTCAAAATGTTGCGCATGATTTTCAAAACCGACCCATTACCGACTTTCACTTCCATAGCTATTCACTATTACCCCGAGACAAAAGAGCGAAGAGAGCAGTGGAAACATGTGGATTCACAATCGCCGAAGCAGGCGAATACCCAGTCATCGTCGGGCAAGGTGGTGCTGACTTTTTTTGTGACAGCCATGGTGTGGTGATCACAGTTTATGATTGTAAGGAGCAAAATGCTACAGGAACATACGACCGAAACCTTCGGAAGAGGTTACGGGAGCTATCTAGGTGAAGCAGCGCGTATACCTGTCCAAGGTGGAGTTTTTGCTCCACGACAACGGCCCAGCCCATTCTGCACAGGACGCAGCCACACACGCTGCCTTGCCTCACTCCCCGCCCCTCCTCCTTATTCTCCTTACATGCCGCCCAGTGACTTCTTCCACTTTCCTCAGATGATGAAACCATTCACCTGGAGCATTTCCAGAACAGCGACGAAGTGTTTTTTGAGATGGAAAATTTCCTGAACAGAAAAATTACGCAGTCCTCACAACCAAGGTCTCCCCCATGACATCAATCATTGGGTAAATGTGTTACATACGAGCGTAATACGCACGAATGTGCTAACACCGTGACAAAATTATTTAAAAATTTATGATCACCCTGGCTACCTGTTATGATCTCAGCAGTGCGTCTTCGAATTCGTTCGATATCTGCTCTCATGTCTACCACCACTGAGGGGGCAACACTCAACACTCCAGTGCACTCGCCTCATCGAAGACATCCATAAACACACTCACCCATTTACATAAACAGGGACACTGCCTGAATATTTCAGTATAGCTTATCGATGTGAATGATACGCGTCACAATGTGTTTGTATTCGGCAGCATGATTTGACAAGATAGAAGGAAGAGTCCCAACATTAAAAATTGACCGCATCATTGCCGGGCCTCGTGGTCTAGCCGGTATTTCAGCGTGTTCGGTCACGGGACTGCCCACTCTCTGAAAAAAAAAATATATATATATATATAGAAAAACTGAGTGATGTTCTCTTTGACTGTAAGAGATGTCATGCCACATCCGCACCGAACCACTGACCAAACCACGAGGAAAAACCAGATGGAGAGAGAAAAAGAAGCGGTTAAGGGCGTCCCTGGAAAGAGAGAGGAATCTCTGTCCGACCATGATCTTCAGTCTTCGTTTTAACCTAGCCTTCACCTCTGAACGATGTGTCGAGTCGCCAGAAACGACACGTAGTTCGGATTCCACGTTAAACTTTCGGTCCCCTTTCCCAGGTTGGATAACTGGGATAGGTTGAAAACACGCAAGTCGGCGAAGTGGTGTCCAATTGAAAGACTTGCACAAGGCCTCTGAGCCACATGAAATTAATGTTGTTATTACTATTATTAATATTATTATTGTTATCATTACTAGTATTATTACTAAACTTTAAGAAAGAAACCAGGATATAAAATAGTAAATATTATAAGTTAAGCTGATGACGCTGTACTTTCAGCAAATAATGAGGATAATTTACAATGGTTCAAATGGCTCTGAGCACTATGGGACGTAACATCTATGGTCATCAGTCCCCTAGAACTTAGAACTACTTAAACCTAACTAACATAAGGACAGCACACAACACCCAGCCATCACGAGGCAGAGAAAATCCCTGACCCCGCCGGGAATCGAACCCGGGAATTTACAATGGTTACTTCACCAATTTAATAAAAGAGCTAAGCAATATAGCAAGGAAATCTCATCTAAAAAAAAGACAAAGATTATGGTAATATCAAAAACACGTGTAAGATATAAATTACAAGTAGATGCTGTGTCAACTGGACAAGTAACTATTTTTAGTTATGTAGGGACCGTTAACATCAGTTATAAAGACTGAAAAACCGAGTGAGAAAAGGCAGTAGGGGTAGCCGGATGCCTGCAAAATACTTATGAAGAAACAAATTTATGAAAAATGATGGGAAAATATAAATATGTAAAACAATAGTGCGTGTTGTTACGACATACGCAGGAGAAAAAAGAGTGGAAACGAAAAAGATAAAACAGAAGTTAGCGGTAGTTGAAAATGAAGGTACTAACAAGTTAGACACATCCCAGGAGTAGCCATGTGGGACAAGAGAGCAAATGTATTGGCAAGGTAACAATTTGAAATACAAGATATAAGTAAATGAAAGAAAAGAAATTGGAAGGATCACGTGGAAACGATGGAGTCCACAAGATGAGTTAAAATTTATAAACGTGGACGACAGCATGGGAAACCACTACCTAGATTGACAACCCAAGAGATGGGACAGCTGTTGATCCGGCTCGTCTATGGAATGAGGCCGACAAACAGGTGCAGTCCTTGTCAGGACAAGAAGAAGTAGAAGGGGAAGAAGAAGTTGTGATGTTATTAGTGACAGGTATTAGTTTAAGTGAAATTTCAGGCGTTCTGAGCAAGAACTTGACCATGTGCAGGGCTTACCCAGATTTTGGAATATCATCTACATAATTACTTTACTCTGGCAGGATGCCATTGTCGAACAGTCCTGCAGTGGGTTCAATTTATGGAACTGAAAAGTGTCGTAGCCTTGTCCCTCACATCTCATGTGAGCGCACAAAGACCTGACGTTTAACGCGACTGGCTAAGCACGCCGAGCTAAGTCGCCAGCAAACAGTTGGTAGCGGCAGCAGCGGGACGTAAAATAAAATTCGCCGTCTCCACTCTGTGCAGTGCGTAGGCTGGCCAAACACGCGCTGCAGCTGTACCCACCGTGACTATGGGCAGAGAGGGAGCACGTAGCGACGCGCCTGCCTCTGCGTGTTGACGCAGCCGGCAGCCCGGGGATCCGGCAGGCGCGTTCGCTAAGTGGCTGTCGGTATTTGCGGAAGGCAGGGCCAATGGCAAATCTGTGGTTTGCGCAGGGCCGTTTTACGCTTCCCTAATGAAGTTACTTAAAATTCCGCTTCTATCAAAAATATTTGTATGAAGGAAAGGGATTGTTTAATGACGAAAGAAAGAAGCTGGAGTTGATATGGAAGAGACTGGAGATCCAGTTTTAGTCAGAATTAAATACGACTGTGGCAGATTTGAGATTAAAGAAGGCAGAAGGGATATATAACATCCCACCGGAATTTCTAAAATCATGGAGGAAGTGGCAGCCAAACGACTATTCATGTTGGTCTGTGAGACAGGCGACATATCATCAGACTTCTGAAAAAGTATCATCCACACTGTTCCGAAGGTAGTAACAGCAGACGCGTGCGAGAACTATTGCACAAGGCAGAAGAATGGAAAATAAAAAGGAGAATATATTAGATGAAGACCAATTTGGTTCAAATGGCTCTGAGCACTATGGGACTTAACTTCTGAGGTCATCAGTCCCCTAGAACTCAGAACTACTTAAACCTAACTAACCTAAGGACATCACACACATCCATGCCCGAGGCAGGATTCGAACCTGCGACCGTAGCGGTCGAGTGGTTCCAGACTGTAGCGCCTAGATCCGCTCGGCCACCCCGGCCGGCGAAGATAAATTTGGCTTTAGGAAAGGTAAAGGTACAAGAGAGGTAGTTCTGGCATTGGGGTTGATAATGCAAGCAGGACTGAGGATAAATCAAGATACGTCCATAAGATTTGTCGACATGGAAAAAGTGTTCGACAACGTAAAATGGTGCTAGATGTTCGACATTAAGAGAAAAATACGAGTAAGCTATACGGAACGACGGGTAATGTACAATATGTACAAGAAGCAAGAGGGAACAATAAGACTGGAAGACCAAGAGAGAAGTACTCGGATGAAAAAGGGTGTGTGACATGGATGCCGTCTTTCGCCGCTACTGTTGAATCTACACATAGCAGAATCAATGACGGAAATAAAAGAAAAGCTCAAGACTGGGATTAAAATTCAAGACGAAAACCTATCAACGATAAGATTCGCTGATGACATTGCTATCCTCAGCGAAGGTGAAGAAGAATTTCAGGATCTGTTCAACGGAATGATCTAATATGTATAGAATATGGACTGAGAGGAAACCGAAGAGAGACCAAAGTCATGAAAAGAAGCAGAAATGAGAATAGCGAGAAACTTAATATCAAAATTGTTGATCACGATGTAGACGAAGTTAAGGAATTCTGCTACCTTGGAAGCAAAATAACTCACGATGGACGGAGCAAGGAGGACATAAACAGGTTGCCGGCCAAGAGAAGTCTGCAAGTATCAAACGTAGGCCTTAATTTGAAGAAGAAATTTCAGAGAATGTACGCTTGGAACACGGCACTGTATGGCAGGGAATCGTGGATTGTGGGAAAACACGAACAGAAAAGAATTTAAGTGTTTTAGATGTGGTGCTACAGAAGAATATTGAAAATTAGGAGGAATGAGGAGGTTGCCCGCACAATCGGAGGAAAAAGGAACATATGGGAAATACTGACAAGAAGAAGGGACACGATGATAGTACGTTTGTTAAGACGTCAAGGATTAACTTCCATGGTAGTAGAGGGAACTGCAGAGAAAGACAGAGATGGAGTACATCCAGCAAATAACTGAGGACGTAGGTTGCAATTACTACTCAGAGATGAAGAGGTTGGCATAGGAGAGGAATTCGTGTTGGGCAACATCAAACCGGTCAGAAGACTGATGACTCAAAAGAAAAGTAGAGCTACGTAAGCTCTCGAGTAAAGGTACCTTCCTTCTACCTGAGGGGTCGCTGAACGCAAGTACTGGGATCGCTTGGCTAGCACGACTGTTAATGTTGGCTTTTAAAACCGATGGCCTTAAACCGATAATGGCACGACTTCTTCGTAATAATAAATACCATTATTGAGTGTGGCTGTCTGTTGACTTTACTTTACTGTAGGAATTAACTTGCATTTTCACATAGCAACGGCCTCACTACGCCAGTTTTCGACAAAATGGCGTAAAAATAGTAAACTCAACATCGTGGCATTACTGTCGGCGACCACCTTATCTGTTATGGAGATACTTGTAACAATCTAAGCATCTTGTCTTCTCTCAAATACTGTGCTCCCGAAGTCACCAATGTGTTTGTTCAAATGGTTCAAATGGCTCTGAGCGCTATGGGACTTAACATATATGGTCATCAGTCCCCTAGAACTTAGAACTACTTAAACCTAACTAACCTAAGGACATCACACACATCCATGCCCGAGGCAGGATTCGAACATGCGACCGTAGAGATCATGCGGTTCCAGACTGAAGTGCCTAGAACCGCACGGCCACACCGGCCGGCAATGTGTTTGTTAATTCGAGGAAGAGAATCTTAACTCTTGTGGCATTTCGAATGCACACGTATCTTATGAATCTGTTCTACGTGCTGTTTGTGGTACGTAAACATGGGACAGCAATGTTTCCTTCATTTTTGGAACACTGGACTCGCATTCGGGAGAACGATGGTTCAAATCCGCGTCCGGCCATCCAGATTTAGGTTTTCCGTGATTTTCCTTAATCGCTCCAGGCAAGTGCCGGGATGGTTCCTTGAACCTGTCCAAGCTTGTGTTCAGTTTCTAATGACTCCGTTTGTCGAACATATTAAATCTCTACAATCGACCATCTGCTTTACTATGGAAACGGAGAAAAATGGAGATCTTCAGTTTCTGGATGTAACGGTTCGTAGTAAAGGAGGAGGCTCCTTAGGTCACACTCTTTCATAAACCCAGTCACACCGATTTGTATCTCCGAGCTGTTACCATACATCCCAAAGCAGTTGTGTGTTACAGAATTTCGTTCATAGGGCTAGAACTAGCTCAGATTCAGAGAGCTTATGAACAGAGTTTAGACATCCCCGGCCTTAATTCGTCCAGGAAGGGAAATGTGATAAGAAAATTTGCATTGTTTTCAGACTAGCACGCACTGAAATCTCAAGAACAGCCAGAGAAAAAGACGAACGGCATGAGGATAGTTTTTCTACCTTATATTGTTGTGTCGCTTAATATCGCTAGGCTATTGAGCACACATCGATTAAAATGTGTTTTCGTCCTCCGGCGCCAGTGCAAACGATGCAGGGCTCCGTTAACCCCTTAATGGCTGAATAAAAAATCAAAAATAAAAAACTGTGGCGTCTAAGAGGTACCCGAAACACTGAGGACAATGCAACACTTGTCAGAAACGTTGGTAGCTTCATACAGAAACAGCAACTACCGGCACCGACGTTCAAAAACAGTTAACCTTCCAATTATTAGCACAGCACTGGTATGATTCGAATTCGCGACACTCGCATTAAGAGGTTAAGGACGAGTAGGTCGAAGGAGACCACGAATACTGAAAAATCCCGCGCCAGTGTGGGAAAATGTTACATTTCGTCAGAGGTGTCGCACAGTAAAAGACAGATCCGACGAATATAAACGCCGTACCAGACGGGATCAGCCAGAACAGTCTAGTGCTGCACATTGTTTTGATACGGGATACGGTGTGAACTACATATAAGTCAAGAACAGGGTTAAGAAAAACCCGGACATTAAAAAAAAAAATCCAGTGGATAAAATTGGGTTTTTGTGGTTTTTTTGGACTTTTTCATATTGACAATTAGATACTTCAATTTAGATTCCTATAATTAGTTTATTGAAAACAATGACCCATTCTTACAACTACTTTATTAAAAAATGTTTCAAATGGCTCTGAGCACTATGGGACTTAACTTCTAAGGTCATCAGTCCCCTAGAACTTAGAACTACTTAAACCTAACTAACCTAAGAACATCACACACATCCATACCCGAGGCAGGATTCGAACCTGCGATCGTAGCGGTCGCGCGGTTCCAGACTGTAGCTCCTAGAACCGCTCGGCCACCTCGGCCGGCAGACTACTTTATTAGTGCCTCATCTTGCCCTACCAACACAGCAAACACTGAATCTTTTCCATATACCGGTACTGGCCTGTTTGGTCAAATTTAAGAAATAATTTAGGAAGTGAAACACCCGAGAAATTAGTGAAGATTATAAATTTCTTCATGCTTCCAAAAAGTAGTAAATTGTACCTTATAGTCATTACGATAATACATCAAATTAATTTTTTTTCTGGAAATGTAAGAATTTTAGTTGTGTTTCCTGTATTGCAAGAAAAATTAAAACACAATATTAACAAAATAAATTCTTGCGACGGCAAATAGTTGCCTTCAACAAATATGATGGCTCTTTGTAATTTGTGTAAGGCTAACTTTGTAACATTTTGTATGTTAGTTAAATTTTCATAATTAAATACCGGGTGGTTCAAGAAGAAAGAACACATTTCAGTTGTTTATTACAGACAAACTCTAAAAGATAGAAACACATTGTCCATGTCGCTGGATAGAGGAAGGTTCAAAGTTTAGACACACCTGCGCTGCTGTTTGTGGCGACTTGGTGAGTATACCACAAGAGAAGTCATTTTGTGTACAGGATTTTGCGCGAAGTAAAGCAGTTTTCAAGTGCAACGTACGTTCCGCTATCGATTGATCAAGAGCCGTCTCTGCACATGTAGATTTATGACTGGCATACAAAATTCTTGGGTGCATATGCAAAGGGAAGAGTACTGGCTGGCGACGCAAATCTGATGCAAATGTCGAGCGTGTCCGAGATGCATTCATACGGAGCCTCGGAAGTCCACAAGACGGACACGTCAGGAAGTTCAGTTGCCTCAAACAACGGTGTGGCGTGTTCTGAACCGCCGCCTGCATATGAAGCCTTACAAGTTGCAGTTACTGCAGCAATTGTGTCCCGGCGACCATAACAGAAGGTACGAATTTTGCATTTTAGTTCTCCAGTTTTGCAAGAATCGACGTTTCATTTATCGCGTGAAGTAAACTGGCGTTGCCGGCCGATGTGGCCAAGCGGTTCTAAGCGCTTCAGTCCGGAACCGCGCGACTGCTACGGTCGCAGGTACGAATCCTGCCTCGGGCATGTATGTGTGTGATGTCCTTAGGTTAGTTTGGTTTAATTAGTTCTAAGTTGTAAGGGACTGACGACCTCAGCTGTTAAGTCCGGTAGTGCTCAGAGCCATAAACTGCCGTTATATAAGAATTTAAGAATCACAAAATCGAACATGTAAAGAGACTCGCCGAAGCCGAACATGTTTGTGCCGTTTCTGTTGACAAAGTTTATGGACCTTTATTATTTGCGGAGGAAACTGTGACAGGAATGTCATACCTGGACATTGGTTGTTTCCTCAACTTCACGTAGATCCTAATGATTTCATTTTTATGCCTGACGGCGCCCCGAGTCATTTTTACCTTGAGGTGCGTGGTTCTCTCAACAGCACCACCCCACAATGTTGGATTGGAAGAGGTGGACGACAAGATCATGTTCATTGTTTTTGTCCTACCAGGTGACCAGACCTCACACCTTGCGATTTTTTCTGTGGGGGTAAATTAAAGACAGAGTCTTCGTCCCAGCTGTGACAGCTACTCTTCAAGAAATGAGAAATCGAGTTGTTGAAACTGTCGATTTAATAAACGGGGACCTGTTGATTCGTGTGTGGAATGAAATGGTCTACTATTTCGATGTTTCTTGAGCAATGCATGGTGCGCATGTTGAATGTGCGGTACAGTGTCTGTGTGGTAACACTAAACTTTCAATCTTCGTCAGTCCAGTGTCATGCGCATTGTGTTTCTACCCTTCGTAACTTCACTGTAATAAACCATAGAAGCCTGTTCCTTTTTGTATCACCCTGTGTAGTTACGTCTTACTAGGAGTTTCAAAATAAATTTTTAACCGCATAGCCTGGGTTGTGTTAAACTACAATAACTCTGCTCGTTTGCCTCCACGTACTGGGTTTTCGTCATGAAAGAAGCAGTCTACGTCATGAAAGAAGCAGTCTAAACGTGTGTAGTTAATGACTTTATTAACAAGGACACGGGATTTCAATTCAGCAAAGCGTGGGAACCAGCCCTGGCGGCACTTAGGCATCGTAGGCCATAGACGATTGACCCGCCAGGGGCTCTGGGTGACAGCGTCCTCTATGCTGACATTGCCCGTCCTTTGGCGCCTGCGCTTCTCTACTGAACCAGTGAATAAGTTGGCGAACCACAAAAGCAAGCAATAGTCGTAGCTGAAGATGACGAGCAGCTACTCGCAGAAATATTGTGCAGTTCAGAGCATACCATGCGACACAATGTCCACGAACCTTTCAAGCAATCTGTTGTACGTTTCTTTTACGGCATTGATTATTCAGCTTCAGACGTGGAGCTATAAAGTGCACCAGCTCAATATATATGTATATCGCTCTACGTCGTTTACAGTGCGGGAACAATTTTCATTTGCACTGCGTGTAACATAAAGGTGAAAACCCTAGTGTTCGAATACAGCTGCAGTATTATCACAAAGTCAAGAATTGTCAACAGATAAGAAGATACGCGGTTGCCTTCAGATGTCAGAATTTCTCTATATCGGTTTCGTTGGCACGCCTACTGATATCAGCGTTGCATGTGCCCTGTTTTACTGCTTTACTCTCTGCGTGACAATGCGTGTACTTAGTTCATATATTTTGTAAGTGTTTGTCAGACATCTTTGACACAGTTTTTTATTGAATTCCAGAGAAACATACACTGCCCTCGATAAGTTTGGAAATACTATGCTGCGTATTACAACGGAGCAAGATGGAAGTGATCTATGTTATTGGTAGAATACGGAATAGCAAGCTCAAATAACGGTTAATAATGACACGTGCAGTATTGTACACATAATTATTGTACATATACATACATATTGAAACATACTAGTATTGCTGCGTTTTATGTAAACCGACGTTACCTGTCCAAGCAGTCCTACTAAACACGCCAGGTGGCGCGAGTAGACCGCATGGCTATGTAGAGGTACCATGTTTACATTTCTGTTCACTTGTAGTTGCGTTTGCGTAAAGGTATAACACGCCGCGAAAATGGACCCGAAGTGCCAGATTCCTTATGAATCACGGGTAATGATAATCACTTTGCACTAAGAAGGCAACAGTGTCCGACAAATAGCAAAGAAACTGATGTTTTCCATCGGCGGAGTTGTCAAAACCATACACCCCCATCTAGAAACAGGCTCCTATGGAGATCGTCCTCGCTCAGGAGCACCCAGGAAATCATCAGAACGCCAGGAAAAGTATTTGGTAGTGACCAGTAACCGTAACAGATTAAAAATTGTCCGTGAATTGACTGCTGAACTAAACGAAACGAGGGATACACCGGTGAGTGAGTCAACAGTGAGACGACGCCTGGCAGACAACAATCTCCGAGGTTATGTAGCAACACGGAAATCACTGTTGCGCCCTGTTAACAAGAAGAAAAGGCTTCAGTGGGCTAAGACATACCAACATTGGACATCGGGGGATTGGGAAAGAGTCTTATTCACTGATGAATCCAAGTTCGAAATATTTGGAAGTAAACGCCGTCAATTTGTACGCCGTTTACCCCATGAACGCTTGAATCCTCAGTGCGTAATCCCAACTGTAAAGCATGGAGGGGGTTCTGTGATGGTATGGGGATCATTTGGGGGGAATAAAGTCGAAGATTTCCTGAAAATAGATGGAAAACTGAACCAAAAGGATTATCATGCCATTCTCCAGCGACATGCTAAACATCTGGTTAGCGTCTGATTGGGAAAGGGTTTGTCTTGCAGCAAGACAACGACCTGAAACATACGTCTCGCTTGTGCCAGAACTACGTGAAGTCTCTAGAGGTTCGTAAAATACTGAAAAACATGGAATGGTGGCCCCAATCCCCTGATTGTAACCCAATCGTGCTGCTGTGGGATGAATTGGACAGGAGGGTCCGAAAACGGGAAATCATGAGTGGGTCACAATTGTGGGAGGTCGCGCAGCAAGAATGAAGATTAATTCCAACTGAAACCTTGGCGAAACTGACGCAGCGCATGCCGAGACTGTGCAAGGCGGTGATGAAAGCAAAAGATGGCTATTTTCAGGCTATTTTTTGAATATCGAAGGCGGCGACAGATTTCGTTTCTGTGCGCTGCGCTCACATTGTTTCAGGAGGTTGTTCATTCAATGCAAAAAAAGCAGAAAGAGTGTGCGTGTAGTTCCCGTCTGTTTCTGTCGTTCGTTCGTGGCGTATCGCTGAATGCGGAAAAATAAAATATGCAAAAGCAATGGAACAAAGAACTGTGTTACATCGTATCAAAACATAATTTCGCATAAATAGTAGTTTCCTGGGGAACCGCACATATTTTATATGTAAAAGGCTCACCGTGTTCTAGTGGATTCAATGCCAGATTTCTACTCAACATTCCGAAGATACTGGCATCCTCGTCACCGGAGCTTAAACTGACTATATAAGTAATAGGTAATCACGCTACAACTTGAATTGTTGTGTCAAAAGACAGAACTTAAGCGACGGGAACGTACAGAATATTTTTGCAGGTAGAGAGGCTGCATAGTGATGTTACCTGTCTGCAGCTCGTGGTCGTGCGGTAGCGTTCTCGCTTCCCGCGCCCGGGTTCCCAGGTTCGATTCCCGGCGGGGTCAGGGATTTTCTCTGCCTCGTGATGACTGGGTGTTGTGTGATGTCCTTAGGTTAGTTAGGTTTAAGTAGTTCTAAGTTCTAGGGGACTGATGACCATAGATGTTAAGTCCCATAGTGCTCAGAGCCATTTGAACCATTTTTGATGTTACCGAGCGAAATAAGTTAGTGGTTAAGGGCGCATTCGACTCGCATTAGGGAGGGAAATTACCATGCGGTAATACCGAACCAGGTTCTCTTGTCGGGTTGGTTCCTCTGGAAACACCGCGGATATTTTCCTGCCCTTCTCTTATGGTATTAAGTAAGTGGATAGATGAAGCCACAAAAATTCACAACCAGCTCGTAGAAAAACATCTCGTAGAATCACATCAAACGGCGAACTTAGCTTAGTGAAATAGTGCACAGCAGTGCCCACGTATAACAAGAGAGATCCGCTATTCCTCGACAGATATCTTTCGCTCTTAAACAACACGGTTACTTCTCCTCACGCTTTCCTCCAGCTACGTATTTGACTTCTTGGGACATAGGCGCGCGCGCGCGCGCGCGCACACACACACACACACACACACACACACACACACACACACACGGGAGGGAGGGAGGGGGGGGGGGGGAGAGAGAGAGAGAGAGAGAGAGAGAGAGAGAGAGAGAGAGAGAGAGAAATGGAATGGATTGTAGGGGCCGCCCTCTGCCGGGCTGGAAACTCCTACTAATTCGCCAGGATGCTGTCCGATGACTTGTGCAATGTCGTTAGACGGCCGCCCGCGGTGGTCTCGCGGTTCTAGGCGCGCAGTCCGGAACCGTGCGACTGCTACGGTCGCAGGTTCGAATCCTGCCTCGGGCATGGATGTGTGTGATGTCCTTAGGTTAGTTAGGTTTAAGTAGTTCTAAGTTCTAGGGGACTGATGACCACAGCTGTTAAGTCCCATAGTGCTCAGAGCCATTTGAACCATTTTTTTGTCGTTAGACGAAATAAAACAATATTCGAAATTAGTCCATTTACAGTAACACCTTGCTAATCCGACCTCGGATAGTGCGACTCCCCGCTTAGTCTGACCGTCCAATTACCGGTGTTTGCTAGGACTTCTTTATGACATATCGTCCACGATATGGATCATTAGACGGTTGACCATTGATAGGTGCGGTAGTAGTTATATCACTTTTACTATGAAATAAATTGTTTCTAACTCAATCAATAGGTTTATTGTGCACGCATTTGTTTTACAAATTAGTAACAGTGTGCGTCTCACATATTAAAGTGTGTAAAACTAAATTATACATCAACTAAATAAAGATGGAGAAACTGAAAGTGCTTGAAACGTGAGGTAAGGCGAGTCTGTTGAGAACATTGCAAGTGAGGTAGGATTTGGCTATTGTCGATAGACCTCTCACTGTGGAAAACTTTGTCTATAATGATTTCTCTATCACCTCTCCCTTCTTTCGGGTGTTTTGTGCAATATTTATTCATCTTTCTACTATTACGCCTGCCTCGGTGATTAAAGCGTCAAGGAACAGCGGTTGAATTTCCTGGTGAGGTATCCAGTTTAGATTTTCGATCGTCTCCTTAAACTACTTATGGTGAAGAAGGAGTCGGCGGTTGGTTCTTCTGGAAAGGAAACGGCCGATTACCTGCGCCGTCCTTTCCCCCTCTGATCTTGTGGTCCGTCTCCAATGACCCTATCGATGGTGGGGGGTTAAACCCCAATCTTCCTTCTTTTTTTCCTACCACCCTTCATCACTTTCACCCTAGCCCATATTCTGTGCCACGTGTGCCATCTTATGGATTCAACAGTTCTTTCTTACAGGGGACTAAATCAATTATGATGATTAGAAATACTGAACCACATAACGCGCTCAAGTACTTGAGATTGCTTAGACAGCTGCAGAAACTTATATAACAGAAACGCTTCAGATTAGGATTTGCTAAGCGATGGCGGTTTTCGCCCCCTTTATTTGAGTCTTGAGGAAAACGAATGTATTAGAGGAAGGTGTATAGTTGCCGATTTCTACACCTAAATGTACGTATATACTCTGCATGCCACAGCACAGTGCAAGGCAAAGAATACATCGTACCAGTATTATGGGTTTTCTTTCGTATATCATTAGCGTAAGTGCGAGTGAAAAATGACTACCTATATGTCTCCGTACGTACACTATCAATTATTCTCATGTTCCCTATGAGAGATTTTTGATGGTGTTAGCATGAAGCTGGCACAAACTCCCTGGATTGCAGGTTCTGTAAAATCACCGAGTACGGATTCGCGGGAACTTCGTTGTCTTTCCATCAAAGATTGTCATTTAAGTTTCTTGAGCGTTTCTGCTGCGATTTGCTATGAGATACAGTGATCTGTTAAGATACCTGCAACGCGGCTCTGAATTCGTTCTCTATGTTGTCACGCCTACTTGATAACGACTCCGAACACTGGAACAATACTCTAGAATTGCTCGCACTAGTGTCTTGTATGGCGTTTCCTTTGCAGTTGTATTGGATTTTCCCAGAATACTTCCAAAGAATCTAAGTTCAATACTGATCATTACATGCTTGTCCCATTTCATATCACTTGAAACGTCCCCTTTGAAAAATTACTGACACACAATATTTTTTAGCGCAACGCAATCTGACTTTCAATAATCCCTACAAAAGAATGGCCCTGACTAACATTAACCTATACCTTTCACAAATCACTTACCTCACAAAAATCTTCGTTACTCGAACTACTGCAATACAGCGAGCGCCACTACTGCCAGCTAAATAAAAGATTCAAACTACGGACGGCACTAACTACTGATAGGCATAGTTAGCAAATGAAAGATTTTAATAGAGAACAAACAATGTATTTACCTTAATAGTCATAATACATAGCAGTTCATGACATCCAGTCTTACAAATTTCAAAACTCCGCCATCTCTCTCCCCACATCCACCACTGCTGGCGGCTCATCTCCAACTGCGCAACGCTACGCGCTGTTCACATCCAGCTGCCGCTGCCCAACACTACAATGGCAGACAACAATGCAAACTAGCCACATACTGCACACAGCACAGCTAGTGATTTTCATACAGAGCGCTACGTAACGTTGCCAATAAGAAAACAAACAGCCTACTTACACACTTCTTAGTTGGTTGGTTGGTTGATTGGGGGTAAAGGAACAAACAACGAGGTCATCAGTCCCTCGTTCCGAAAGTGGTGCATCCGTAAGTGAAGACGTCCACCGAGAACTTTTTCTGATCTTGTCGTGAGATTCAAAACAGTCAATGCAAGAAGTCTAAAAACGTACTGGACATCTTTCGTACCGTCAAAAATAAAAGGAATGAAGGAGATAGGGAAGTCGGCAGCCGGGCGTCCCGAGGGCTCTGCGTGCCACAGGAAACGTCCCACCAACAGTTGTCCCACCCGTGATCGATTACAGTCAAGAGCGTCCACTAGTGAAGAAAGTACGACATCCAGAACAGAAAACTGGGCGCGGCATCAAGGAAGCAAACTGAATCTAAATCCGTTTAAAACAGAATAAAAGAGGGATGAAAAAAATAGCCTGGTCAAGGATGTAGGATTGGGAAACCCCTCAGACCTAGTTTACAGCAGGAGAAGCCCTATCCCCAGCCGCCCTGCACCTGCTCCGGCCGTAGTTTAAAATCTTATAACGGAGAATAAAAATCACTTTCACAGAGAAAATTGAGAACCACTTCAACCATCCCTGAATCGTCCACCAATATTAGAGGCAATGAGACCGGAAATCCATACTTAGCAAGATGGGCCAAAAGGAGGGGGTATTCCACAAAAATATGAGCTGTAAGGCTTCACAAGCACAATGTGGGGGTGGCTCGTTACACGAAAGAAAACCATGGGTTAACCTCACCTGGCAAATGCGGAGACGTCCCGAGTAGTCTCCTTGATAGTAAGGAGTCTGGTAGGTGGGCCACAAGCCGATCAGATGTCATTTAATTTCCGAGCGAGCAGAGATCTCGTGTGTACGTGAAAATTGGCTTCTTAGTGTTATCTCTATAGACTTACACAATGTGACATGCTACAGATGTTCACAAAATAATACTGTATTGAGTTACTATTGGCCTCTTTCTCTTTATTATACAGGGTGGGCATTACCTTACATTTAAAGAGAGGCGCCATTCATTAACCAAGGACAAATATTGTCCATGTCTTTCTGCAACTCCTTACGGTCGTCCTATGTTCCTATGCACAACAGTAACATCAGCGCTCAATCTTAAGCTGTTGCTGATCCAGTCTAGTAAACCGTTTTGGTGTGTATTGAAAATGTCTGAGGTTCTTTTACTCTTACTTGGGGCACAACCAGTTTCCTTCAGTTTCTATGGAACATTTGCCGTCCGATATATCGTTCTTGGTTCTATTATTTAAATATTTCTGGAGCCAGTGACATACTTGGTCTTTCTGCAGTCCTCCTTAATTTAGCACTGCATAGTCTGATACAGAAAATATACCCCAATAAAAACCAAACCTAACAAACTAGACCCTCCAACTTTCCAAGCAGTAGAAAAAAATTCTTAAAGAACAAAAAAATTATAAGGCATGTGGACAAGATCAGATTTTTGTTGAAATGTGGAAATATGCAAGTGACAAAGTCAAGACCTCCTTACACATGGCTCTAACAAAAATTTGGGTAACAGAACGATTCCCCGAACATTGGACCACAGCTATCACCCACCCACTACGCAAAAAGGGAGATAAGAGCAACCCAGACAACTACAGAGGAATCTCTCTCCTAGATTGCACATACAAAATTCTATCCAAGATCCAATGTGAAAGAATCTAGGAGCAATTAGAACAGGAGTTAGAGGAATATCAGGGAGGTTTCAGATCATGGAGAAGCTGTGCAGAGCAGATAATTAGTTTAAAATTGATTATGGCATACTACAAGAAACGGAACAAACCTCTGGCAATAACATTTGTAGATTTTAAGAAGGCATTTGATTGTCTCCACAGACCTTCATTACTAAAAAATTTAAGAAATCTAGGACTCCATCCAAAACTAATTAAAATAATAGAACTGACTCTAACCAACACCAAATCAACAGTGAAGTTCAGAGGAGAAATTTCGGAACCATTCCTCATAAAAACAGGCTTAAGACAAGATGACTGCCTATCACCATTACTGTTCAACTGTGCACTGGAATACATAATGAGAGAATGGTACAAGGAAAATCCAAAGATGATAAGAATTGGAAGTGCAAAAGATGATATTAGCTTAAACTGCTTGGGATTCGCTGATGATCTTGCTCTCCTAGCCAACACCGTTCAAGAAGCCAGACAACAAGTGAAATCACTACAAGAAATAGCAGAGAAAGTAGGCCTTAGAATATCATTTGAAAAAACGGAGATAATGCTAACTGATCCACCACTTGCAAACAAAATTACAATAGGAGAACAGGAAATCAAAATTGTTGATAAATTTAAATTTTTAGGCGAAATAATAACATACAATCTAAATGAGAAGCCATCTTGGCAGAATAGAATAAAAAAACTGAACTACGCACTTACATTACCAAAACTACATACAACAACAAAAAAGCCTGCCTATAGATCCAAAATTAAAACACTATAAAACAGTTACACAACCAGAAATAACGTATGCAGCTGAAACTATCTTCAAAACAACTAATATAGCAGAAATTGACAGAATACTAAAAATAGAAAGAAGAATAATTAGGACATGTACAAATAAACAGTATAAAATAAATGGACATTGGAGAATATCATCAAATGAAACAGTATATAAGAAAATAGAACCAGTCATGAGCACGATCAGGAAGAAACGCATCTCATTCTTTGGACATCTGATGAGAACTCCAGAAAACAGAATTAGTGGCCCTGAGCACTATGGGACTTAAATTCTGAGGTCATCAGTCCCCTAGAACTTAGAACTACTTAAACCTAACTAACCTAAGGACATCACACACATCCATGCCCGAGGCAGGATTCGAACCTGCGACCGTAGCGGTCGCGGGTTCCAGACTGTAGCGCCTAGAACCGCTTTGCCACCACGGCCGGCTAAACAGAATCAGTAAACAAAAAAAAAATAAAAAAAAAAAAAAAAAATAACAAAAAAAAAAATAAAAAAAATTGTGGAATAGCAAGAGCGACATTAAATGGATCACAGAAATTAAGGAAGATATAAAAGAACTCCAAATCACAGTAGATGACCTAAAAAACAAGACAGAGAAAACCAGAATACTGCAAGACCCGCAAACTAGACTACAAATGAAAATCAATAAAAGGAGTACAGGAAGAGTGGTCACAGATGAAGAAAGAAAGAAAATATCTGGAAGAATGAAGAAATATTGGGCAGACAGAAGAGAAAAACACCTTTCATATAAGAATAGACTCTAATAATTATATCACCTAAATATCATATTAAATTATTGTTGAGGCAAATTGTATCCCTGAGTAACAACTTGTTTACAACTTTGTATTTTTGACTAGAGTGGTCCAATGAAGGCCATAAAATAAATGATAATAATAAATAATAATAATAACAGAAAATATAAAGGGAAGCCAAATGATTATTACATTTATCCTACTGCGAGACAAGACGGTCAGTACCTTAGTGGAAAAATGTTTGAGGTTGCCTGTGGAAACATGTTTGTAACAAAGCGTCCGAAGCAAATCGACGACCACCAACGTCGTTCTTTAGGGCTCCAAAATTATGGACATCGCATGAGGGAGAGATCGGAACTTAACAGAGAATGTATAAGGGTTCTCAGCGAAACTTCTGCAGCGGTCTCTAAACAGCCTTGGCAACATGTGAGCGGACATTATTCTGCAACAGAATGATGCTGTTCATCAACATTCATTGGCGTTTGGACTTAATGGTGCACTTCAGTTTTTGCAAAGTGTCCCCGTACCGCTGCGCGTTAATTATGGCACTGTGTTCCAGAAAATAATTGAGCAGTGTGGTCTTGCAGTCAAACATAATGGTGATCACGACTTTCCCGGAGTTGGCGTTCTCTTCGTATAGTGGCCGCTCCTGTCGTGGTGCGGTCCTAGTCAGCGGGCTATTGGCTGACGTCGTCTCACAGCCTTCTCTGCTCCGTTCATCTTCGTGGCGGCGCTTTTCGTTACGCCGGAACATTATAACATTATATACTGCATAACGTCAGAAGTTCCGTTCTGCGCATAAACAGGCGAGGAAATGCACTAATCTACGAATACACTATCGCTGGTAATAGTAACTATCGTAAAATACGCAGGAGTAACCATCCGGAGAGACCTAAAGTAGAATGAACACACAAAACAAACTGTAGGAAAAGCAGATGTCAGCTTGAGACTCACTGAAATACTTTTTAGGAAATGTGATTCATCCACTAAAGAAGTTGAAAGATGTGTATCTCATGAGAAACGTTTATGAAAGGCGTATATATCATGAGAAATATGAGTTTGTTTGGCATATTTGCCACTATAAGCATCTTTGCACGCCTGAAGACACGAGTGAGGCTCATTTTTGGCTACCAGAGGTTGTATTATTGAGTAGAGTTCGGGAGGGTGAGTGAGCTAGTTGCAGAGAGAGAGAGAGAGAGAGAGAGAGAGAGAGAGAGAGAGAGAGAGAGAGGAGAGTATGTTGTATCGTGGCAGAGTAAGGAGACTGGGTGGCTGATGTGCCTCACAGATAATGGAATTTTATTTGAGATGTTCCCTAGTTTATGACTGAGCATAAAAGATGATTTTTGAGACGATTTTATAGTGAGACGATGCTTTTGGAAAAAGGTAAATTTGCATTGAGTTTTATTTGCTGAAAGCGGTAGCCGAGTAATTATTGTAGTGCAATGATTTCATTATGTTTAACAAATTCTACGTTCTGGTATCCAGGATGAATTATCAGTCACGTGTTCATTATTGTAATAGCTTCCTGCCTCCATTCTTAGTTTAAAGTATTTCATCAGGAAAGCAAAGAGTGAATTTTATGTAATTTAAATACTGTACGTAAAGGTAACCTTTATGGTGTATGACAATGTTGAGGAAACGTCATAGCTCATGTTAGTACGAGTTTCTTCTGTCTCATTTAAAGGATTTAATTTAATTTCAAAATAAAGTTTTATTAATTTACAAATATTTCACTGAAGCTAATTCTTACTGTTAAATCAAAAATAAATCTGGTTAAATTTTCACTATCACGCCTTGCACTATTGCGTGGATAGTGAACTGCATTTTAAATAAAGGTGACAAATGTCTAATTTACGAACGCCTTAAAGTAAAAGAAGACAAGGCAATTTACCACGCAGTGATTTATTTTAGGTCATGCAGTTCAGCACAACATATTCTCACAGTATGCATACAGAGCAGAGCTAAGTTATCCGTTGTAAGGTAAGAAACAATTGTAGGGCCTAAACGAGCCTTTTGAGAGAAAATTTCATACAAATTCAGTAGGTGCGTTTTCGTTCCAGGGCACAGTTTCAATACGTAAGAGTTAGTCATTGCATGTGATTGTTTCATGAGGCTGCCATTATGAATATTACTGATGACCAGTCCTCATATTCAGCTTCATTTATATATTGTCAGATGCAGTAATTGATATCATACACACAAAAAGTAGTTTGCACAGATATGTTCGTGTTTTAAAGGAGGGTAGCTAAGGTTATTCTGTATCAGAATATGTAGTCGGACTTTACAGCGTGCGTTTTCAGACTGCTAGCGAGAGATTTTGACACACAAACACACACACACACACACACACACACACACACACAGAGTTTGGAAACTTTCAATGTGGGTTTGTAAAAAAAATGTACAACCCATTCTTGAATACTGATCACTACTCTGGAACCCGAACCATGTTGCCTTCTTGGATGAATAGAAAAGATAGAGAAGATACGATGAAGATCGTCGTTTAGTTGGCGGGACAGCATTAGGGAGATTTTCAACAAACTCCAGAGACACACGCTACATATACGTTCCACGAAAAGTCGGCACGACAACGCCTGCAGCGCCTCTCCTGCGCCAGTGACCACATCGGTTGGACCCTAGACCACTTGAAAGCCCTGACCTGATCAGATGAGGCCGGCTTGAGTTGGTAAGAGGTGATGGTAGTTTTCGAGTGTGGCGCAGAACCCAGGATGCCGTGGAACCAGGTTGTCAACAAGGCGTTGTGCAAGGTGGTGGTGGCTACATAGTGGTGTGCGATGTGTTTACGTGGAATGGAATGGGTCCTCTGGTGGACCTGAACCGATCATCGAGTGGAAATGTTTATGCTCTGCTTCTTGAAGACCATTTTCAGCCATTCATGGACATCATGTTCTCAAAGAACCATGGAATTTTTATGGATGACAATGCGTCATGTAACCGCGCCACAACTGTTCGCGATCAGTTTTAAGAACATTCTGGACAGTTCGAGCGAATGATTTGGCCACTCGGATCGCCCAATGTGAATCCCATCGAACATTTATGGAACATAATTGAGAAGTCAGTCAGTGCACAAAATACTTTCGTAACTACAGGCGGCTATAGACGCATCATGGCTCAGTATTTCCGCAGGGGACCTCCGAAGACTTGTTGAGTCCATTTCAAGACGAACTGCTGCACTGTGCCGGGCAGACAGAGGTCCGACGCGATATTAGGAGGTACCCCATGACTTGTCACCTCAGTGCACGACGCTGTTTGATTCGCTGATGAGTGTTTGGAGAGTGTGTGTCGCGTGTGGCCTCGGCGTATGGTCGTGTGGCATGGGCCGGCCGCGAATGTAGTTGCGCCTAATGAGGCTGCGCGCCGCCCACGGCCGGTTCGCCGCCGGCCGGTTGTTAACCCGCTGACCCTGTGGCGGTGGCGGCGGCAGCGGCAGCGGCGCGAAATTAGCGCCCAGGTAGCGCCTGAGGGGCGTGGCTCTGCTGATGGGCTGTGCCGTTAAACAACGCTCCTCTCTGCCAGCGGAATGGACCGACTGACACGCAGCACGACCAGCAGAGGTGAGAAACTGAAAGGCGCCGTTCCGCAGGGTCCAGTGCTGGGACCAGTTTTACTTTACTATCTCGCCGTCAGTAAATGAGCAACAGCAATAACAGGGGAAAATATAAAACAGTTGGCATGTCCATAGCTCTAATGAGACCCCTTACAAAGGATGCTTTAAAAAAAGTCCTGTACCTATAGGAGGTTCTTGTACTGATGAGTCCAGAAGGCAATAACTGCTGAAACGTGGACGTTTTACTTGTGATAAATAGTGTATAGTATTTGATGATGTAGGCAGTATTTAAGTGATCGAGCCCAGAGGCTCCTTATTCACTGATTCCTATTTCCTACTCTTTGCAGGCAATTGTCCTCTACGCCAGTCTGCAGCAAGTCGTCATTGATTCCACCTCTTCACCTTTTCTTTGGTCTACTAGTAGTCTTGTTTAGCGTGGAGTCAACACCATGGACTTCAAAGACCATCTATGTTGGTCTGTGCAATTTGCCCATACAAGCCGTTTGTTTATCATCCATCCTGCAACATTTGGGCTCTTCCGAATCTCACGGATCTTCCTTAAGATTTTCCGCTCGAAAACCGGAAGATTATTTAGGTCCTTTTTCCGGACACTCCGAGTTTCGCAACCATACTGCCCTACGGGTTGGAATAGTGTTTTTACAGCTAGAGTTAAATGATGGACTACTAAATCTGAAAAAGGAAAGAAAAACAAGTAGACTGATACTGCAGTACGATCGATTTCCGGCTTAGATTGTCGCGTTTAACCCATGACTCATACGAAACTTTTTTTTTTTTTTGCAAAGGTAGCCCTCCCCTCTCCGCACCAACTTTAGACCACCAGTGGGTGGAGCAGGTCTTTGAATGGATCCTGGACGTCACCAGATACTCTGTTTCCTATTCATTCACCAGCGGTCCGATCTTGCTCGCTGCTTTCTCCACCCTTTCGCTCGTCTGCCTTAGTTCTTCCGTAAATTTGGACAAGAGGACTAAGTCGTCGGCAAATGCGATATGTGCGATTTCTTCACCTTCGACTTCGGTCCCTCGCACAGTGCTAGAAAACTGGAAAGAAGTGCTCGAAACGCGTTGTACCATGTATGAAAGAATCTAACTGGCAGAGTGACTTTATCAACTAGTTGAGTACTTGGCTTTGCCCATGTGTGTGTTTATTCCAGTTATATTAGTCCATCTCCTATTTACCTCTTACTCTGCCGATCTACATCCCCTCCTCTCCGTCCATCTTCTCCTCCCTCTATCTATTGCCATCTGTTTCTCTTTCGTTTCTCCATCTCCTCCTGCCATTGTCTCTGTCCATCTCCTGTTCCCTTTCTCTGTGTGTCCATCTCTTCCTCTCTAATTTTCTGTCTCCGCTGTCACACCCCACTCCAGTAGGAAGTTCCTGGTTCTTACCTCCCCACTCCCCCACCCCCAACGCAGTACTTCTTACCATACAGAAAGTGATATGTAAGTACGATATCTGACACATATTTGTATACATAGTGCATCTGTACCTCTAGCGAACTTCGCCCTGCAATTTCGTATTCATGGAGCTAAATGTTTATGACGTCATGTCTCCTGAACTATTAGTCAAACAGTGACATAATTTTGCACGTACATCCAATCCTATATGTAGACACCTTCTGCGAAGTACCTTGCAAACCGAGTCAGTAGTATAGAAGTAATAAATTAAAACGACATGCATGGTGTGGCAGTTTTACTGCATGAGCAGTAAAAATGTAGTAAGCGACAGAAATTTTTCTTGTCATCATTTTATGTGTAGGGGGAGGGGAGAGGGGAGGGGGAAGGAGAGGGGGCAACGAGCGAGAAAATGCCTCGTAAAGGTTTGAAATTATGTGTAAAGTTCATTGCAAGTCACTAAATGCTCTCATTCCCAAATACTGAACGAATATAGTCCGGCTATTTGATCGTCGTCAACTACGCTTCTTTTTCATCTACATGGATACTCTGCAAATCACATTTAAGTGCCCGGCAGAGGGTTCACACTCACACCCTCCACTTTGTCCGCTCCCGGTAGCTGAGTGGTCAGTGCGATAGTGTCAATCCTAAGGGCCCGGGTTCGATTCCCGGCTGGGTCGGAGATTTTCTTCGCTCAGGGACTGGGTGTTGTGTTGTCCTAATCATCATCATTTCATCCCCATCAACGCATAAGTCGCCAAAAAGGCGTCCAATCGAAAGACTTGCACCCAACGAAGGGTCTACCCGACGGGAGGCGCTAGTCGCACGACATTCATGTTCACCCTCCACTTTGGCAGGCAGGTGGTCCTTACTCCCACAGTGCTACTTTCCAGACACTAAGTGGTCCATTTTTATAATACGTATGGATAAACCATCACTGACACAATTGTAGGCTTTCCAAGAACATCGACTACGGTTCTGCAACCGCTGACCGGTTCGAAGTTCCCTCCTTACAGAAGTAGAGCAGCTCAACAGCTCCTCTCACTCATGCCAGTCCAAGAAATTGGCGCTGCTTTTTTTCCCGCGTAAACAGAATCTCTCGCACTCTTTTATCGAGACCAGAAGCAGCATGTGGACACAGCTGGGAGTCCGCCGCCGAAGCAACCGGCCTGCCGGACGAACCGACGGCGTCAATCGGTGTGGGCGGGTGCGGCTAATCTAAAGCAAACAATCTGTATGCGGCCGTGGGCGGCGGCGGGATCTGTAGCCGGCTGTGCCGGGGTCGCGGCACCGGCGCGTGGCCCCATGTCGCGTCGCCGGCACTCGAGACACGTATGTACAGGTGGCAACGCAATATGCATTACTCTCACTCTCCCCTTCCACCAAAAGCATTTACGTGAAGTCCTACTGAAATGAAAGCGCTCGACGACAGAATAACATGTTTCTTAACATTAGAGAAACTACTTATTTCTCTGCTATTTCTAGTTCCAACGGCTTAACGTTGAAACCGAAGCGTGATGGTACACAAATTTCCACCTGCTATAAGTTTTGTCAGAGGTGGGAGTTAGAGTAACCACACACACACACACACACACACACACACACACACACACACACACAACTTCGAACCAAATTATCATCTAACCCGAAAATTTTGCAGCGCTAACGTATCTGAAATCGAAAAAGTGCCAAGGCGCCCCGTGACGGGCCATGGCGATTCACTAATGAAATATACTACTGGATATTAAAATTGCTACACCAAGAAGAAATGCAGATGATAAACGGGTATTCATTGGACAAATATATTATACTAGAACTGACATGTGATTACATTTTCACGAAATTTGGGTGCATAGATCCTCAGAAATCAGTACACAGAACGACCACCTCTGGCCGTAATAACGGCATTGATACGCCTGGGCATTGAGTCAAACACAGCTTGGATGACGTGTACAGGTACAGCTGCCCATGCAGCTTCAACACGATACCACAGATCATCAAGAGTAGTGATTGGCGTATTGTGACGAGCCAGTTGCTCGGCCACCATTGACAAGACTTTTCAACTGGTGAGAGATCTGGAGAATGTGCTGGCCAGGGCAGCAGTCGAACATTTTCTGTATCCAGAAAGGCCCAGCACAGGACCTGCAACATGCGGTCGTTCATTATCCTGCTCAAATGTAGGGTTTCGCAGGGATCGAATGAACGGTAGAGCCACGGGTCGTAACACATCCGAAATGCAACGTCCACTGTTCAAAGTGCCGTCAATGCAAACAAGAGGTGACCGAGACGTGTAACCAATGGCACCCCATACCATCACGCCGGGTGACACGCCAGTATGGCGATGACGAATACACGCTTCCAATGTGCGTTCACCGCGATGTTGCCAAACACGGATGCGACTATCATGATGCTGTAAATAGAACCTGGATACATCCGAAAAAATGACGTTTAGCCATTCGTGCACCCAGGTTCGTCGTTGAGTACACCATCGTAGGCGCTCCTTTCTGTGATGCAGCGTCAAGGGTAACGGCAGCCATGGTCTCCGAGCTGATAGTCCATGCTGCTGCAAATGTCGTCCAACTGTTCGTGCAGATGGTTGTTGTCTTGCAAACGTCCCCATCTGTTGACTCAGGGATCGAGACGTGGCTGCACGATCCGTTACAGCCATGCGGATAAGATGCCTGTCATCTCGACTGCTAGTGATACCATGCCGTTGGGATCCAGCACGATAAATCGCAATCGCGATAGGCTGCAATCCGACCATTGTCAAAGTCGGAAACGTGATGGTACGCATTTCTCCTCCTTACACGAGGCATCACAACAACGTTTATCCAGGCAACGGCGGTTAACTGCTGTTTGTGTATGAGAAATCGGTTGGAAACTTACCTAATGTCAGCACGTTGTAGGTGTCGCCACCGGCGCCAACCTTGTGTGAATGCTCTGAAGAGCTAATCATTTGCATATTACAGCATCTTCTTCCTATCGGTTAAATTTCGCGTCTGTAGCACGTCATCTTTGTGGTGTAGCAATTTTAATGGGCAGTAGTGTATTAAATGCTCTGAGTAACCGGAAGTCACCCGTTGAGATTTTTTGTGATCTCTCAAAGGTTTTTTGATTGTGTAAATTATGGAATACTTCTAGATAAGCTCAAGTACTGTGGTATGAATGGGACAGCGCTCAAATGGTTTAAATCATACCTAACTGGAAGAATGCAGAAAGTTGAAATAAGTAGTTCACATAATATGCAAAAAACTGGTGATTTCTGTAACTGGGGAACAATTAAGAATGGGGTGCGGCAAGGTTCGGTCTTGTGTCCTCTGCTGTTCTTAATATATATTAATGACTTGCCATTCTATATTCACGAAGATGCAGAGCTGGTACTTTTTGCCGATGACACAAGTATAGCTATCACACCCAATTGACAAGAATTAATTGATGAAATTGTAAACGATGTTTTTCAGAAATTCATTAAGTGATTCTCTGCAAATGGGTTCTCATTCAACTTTGACAAAACACAGTATATACAGTTCCACATAGTAAATGGAATGACACCATTAATAAATATAGACTTCGATCAGAAATCGTTAGCTACAGTACAATATTATAAATTTATAGGTGTATGCATTGATGAGGGGCTGAACTCGAAAAAACACACTGAAGATCTGCTGAAACGTTTGAGTTCAGCTACTTATGCTACTAGGGTCATTGCAAATTTTGGCGATATACATCTCAGTAAATTAGCTTACCACGCCTATTTTCATTCTCTGCTTACGTATGGCATCGTATTCTGGGGTAACTCATCATTGAGTAAAAGAGTGTTCATTGCACAAAAGCGTGTAATCAAAATAATTGCTGGAGCTCATCCAAGATCATCCTACAAACACTTATTTAAAGAGTTAGGGATCTTCACTGTAGCCTCACAATATATATATTCACTTATGAAATTTGTTATTAACAATCCGAACGAATTCAAAAGTAATAGCAGTGTACATGGCTACAACACTAGGAGAAAGGATGGTCTTCACTACTCAAGGTTAAATCTAACTTTGGCTCAGAAGGGGGTAAATTATGCTGCCACAAAAGTCTTTGGTCACTTACCTAATAGCATCAAAAATCTGACAGATAGCCATATAGGGTTTAAAAGGAAATTAAAAGAATTTCTTAATGGCATCTCCTTCTACTGATTAGATGAATTTTTGGATACAGTAAGTGGGTAATTTCCCCAACCCCCACAAAAAAAAATTAAAAATATTAAGTGTCATGTAATATTTTGTGTAATGTAATATCTTGTATAGAAACCTTTTATTAACCTGACACGTTCCACATCATTACGAAGTGTCGTATCCATGATCTATGGAACAGGTACTAATCTAATCTAATCTACATGGTGAACCATAACTCCACTGACAAAATTTCAGCGGTTGTTCAGGAGCATTTTCAAAGTATTTTGGCATAAGAGACCCGGGATTTTCGGTGGCTTGTCACAGAGTAATTCCATTTAGTTTGATTCATTGTCCTCATTTATCTTTGTATTAGTATTGCACCGAAAATATCTGCATAAGAATGCAAATATCGGCAGTATGAAAAGTGTGTAATTTTTCTAAATATTTGTTCCATTAACTTGGGGTACTTGTTGTTGACAACAGTACAGCCTACTTTACTGCAGCTGAATTAGTTGTTTGTTAACTGAATCGCACGGAAGAGGAGTTCAACGACACTATGCTGAGATGTTTTCCCATCAACGCAACCCCATTACACACCTTTTGCATCTGTTTGAGACTTGTTGCAGTACTCTGTGTTTCGTATTACAGCCTTTTCCACTGTTGTGAAAGTATTCTGCCATAAATAAAGCTAACTGAGGTGACAAACTGAATAAATCACAGCTACATCATTATTTTGTAACGAGCCGCCCCAGACTTCGAGACTCTTAAATCAAAATACTCTGAAAATATCCCTGAACATGCTCCGAAATTTTGTGGCTCAAACAGTCACCTACTTCGAATTGCAAGTTTGCCTTTCTAAAGGCTTGTGAGGCAACAAAATTTTGATTTAATGTAATTTTTGACCGATACTAAAAATTTAAAATACTGTTGGAATCTACTCATTAACAGGTGTAATTATACGTTAAAGGTTTAACGCAATAAGTCAAGTATTAAAGACAGAAACTGAGCATGTGTCTTGACGCACGGCAACTCACTGTGCGCAAATTATCCAATATTTCAGAATAAGAGCACTTAGCGACTTCCAACGAACTTTAAAAATAATTTCAAACTTTTTTCTAAACTTTTTTTCTCTTAAAGCCCCCAAAAATGATAATAATAAGAAAACATTTTATCGCTTACTAAATGTTATTCACGCAGTACAGCTTCAGCATCAAGCATGTCCTTTCAATTTATGATTTGTTTCAGTATTAACTCTATCCCCTACACATTTTGCAGACAGTACCCACATACACCACTGAATATACCTACATAAAAAATTGGTGTGAAATCTTATGGGACTTAACTGCTAAGGTCACCAGTCTCTAAGCTTACACACTACTTAACCTAAATTATCCTAAGGACAAACACACACACACACACACACACACACACACACACACAGACACACACACACACACACACACACACACACACACACACACGCCCAAGGGAGGACTCGAACCTCCACCGGGACCAGCCGCACAGTCCATGACTGCAGCGCCCCAGACCACTCGGCTAATCCCGCGCGGCATACCTACAAAATTATGTCATTTTGCGACACATAATTTAGGAGAAAACCAGCTTCTGAGAAAAATGTAAATTGTTCGCAATATCGGTTGTATTAATATCCACGGAATTAAAAAGAACTGTGTTGGAAGCTTGAAGCTGCTTTATAGGTGGGAGTTCAGTTCCGTAAGGATTCGGAGACGGCGGGTTTACTGGCAAGAAAGAGCAGAGTCAACAGATGTTCAGTTGTTTTCCATCGTTTCATCCGCGAATATCTGAGTATAATCGTGGTAAGAAATACCTTTGGAGGTGAGGTGAATAGTGCTTGCTGTGTTTAAATGTAGTCGCTTGCGTCTCCACAGTAATTGCTTCGCTCGGTAAATCCCGCAGGAAACCGCGGAATACGATCTGCAAGACTGCGAAAAAATCCGCGCTTGCCGTTTTGTTTGCCCGTAGGCGGCGCGTCAGAGATAGAAAGGGGGCAGTTCGGCGTGGGCACGTGGGACAGGGTAATCACCATAAAGTGCCGGGCGCCGCCTTTATGATCGCATCGGGCAACGGTCCCCGATTATGACCGGGCGATTTATTTGCATTTGCATAGCACTCCGGACCGCCGACACACTCCAAGTGCCAGTTCTTCAGTGACAAACGGTCAACTGCCAGAAAGGCCTGTCCCACGCAGGCAAATCCCGTCACCGCGTGCTTGACGCAATCGAAGACAGCCAGTACTGAAATATATTACGCTTCTCGAGGATGAAGCACTCCATATTCTCGTTCTCGACTGCAGGGAATTCGACCAACAAATGTCACTGCTGAGAGCACGACATGTGATGAGCCCCAATGGAATCACTCGCCAATAGCTAAGGCGACGTCTACCACCGCTATTGCCAACGTCAAATTGTAAAACAGAATGATAGATGGAACGAATAAATTGGACTTTTCAGGTTGGAGCCTCGCCTCAAGCATTGGCATGTATTTTAAATTCGCCTTACATTATGTGACGTATAGTGATTACAAATATCGATATCAGTCTATATAATAGGTGATGAGGTGTGCCCGCATCTCGTGGTCGTGCGGTAGCGTTCTCGCTTCCCACGCCCGCGTTCCCGGGTTCGATTCCCGGCGGGGTCAGGGATTTTCTCTGCCTCGTGATGGCTGGGTGTTGTGTGCTGTTCTTAGGTTAGTTAGGTTTAAGTAGTTCCAAGTTCTAGGGGACTGATGACCATAGATGTTAAGTCCCATAGTGCTCAGAGCCATTTGAACCATTTTTTGAGGTGATGAGGTGTTCAAATTTGGCTGCATGGCCGTACTGAGTTGATGGCTGTTGGGATGTATTCCCAGAAACCAGTCGGTAAGCACGTGACAGCATGCGCTACCAATATATCCCAAAATGGGACTTTTCAGGTTGGAGTCTTGCTCAAGCATTGGCATGTGTTTTAAATTCGCCTTACATTATGTGACGTATAGTGCATTATTACAAATATCGATATCAGTCTTATATAATACGTGATGAGGTGATCAAATCTGGCTGCGTGGCCGCACTGAGTTGACGGCTGTTGGGATGTATTCCCAGAAACCTGTCGGTAAGCACGGGAGAGCAAGCGCTACCAACATATCCCAAAACGCGGCGCACAAAAAGAAGTTTTTTTTTCGAGGTTCATACCTCGGTTCTATTCGTGACAGAAAGGTAGGATCAAATGTTTTGGATAGCCCTTGAGCTGGGGATCATTTGTATACCTAACAGATGGAGCGACTACACTACAGTGCAGGGACCACAATTGTTCGCGATTGGTTTGAGGAACATTCTGGACAATTCGAGCGAAAGATTTGGCCATTCAGATCGACCGACATGAATCCCATCGAACATTTATGTGACATAATCGACAGATCAGTTCGTGCACAACATCCTGCACCGTCAGCACTTCCGCAATTATGGACGCCTGTAGCGGCAGCATGGCTCTGTGTTCCTGCAGGGGACTTCCAACGACTTGTTGAGTCCATGCCACGTCGAGTTGCTGCACCACGCAGGGCGAAAGGAGGTCTGACGCGATATTAGGAGGTATCTCATGACTTTTGACACCTCAGTGCATATGCCGCATGTGGATCATGAAAATAAAGAAAAATTAAAGATATTTCATCACAGAGAAAAGAAAGTAAAGAAAGCTTTAAAAATAAACTAGGTTCTCGTTAGTACGTAGATCTCACCACTAACTGCTAGGTGAAGTGGATCACTAAAGTGTGTCCAAGCGATAACGCCTACATCGTGTTGATGACTGATTTGTTGTCGTAAACACTGCATGTTCAACTGCTAAATAGGTTTGGAACAGCCTTATAAATCTACAGAACGCAAGAAGATTTCATTTGAGAACCTGTGCCCATCCTCTGGCATGGTAATACGCTGCGACGCTTTTACTGCGTGGGACTGAGATGCAGTGTTCGTAGCCGGAACTTCGACCGCTAGGGACGGAGAAGTGACAGAACTTCCCCAAAACCAGCTTGTGCAACAGCGTCTCGGTATCTGCTCATAGTCTCCGAGAAGTTAATTAATGATCTGAATGGTTCAAATGGCTCTAAGCGCTATGGGACGTAACATCTGAGGTCATCAGTCCCCTAGACTTAGAACTACTTGAACCTAACTAACCTTAGGACATCACACACATCCATGCCCGAGGCAGGATTCGAACCTGCGACCGTAGCGGTCGCGCGGTTCCACACTGAAGCGCCTACAACAGCTAGGCCACTGCGGCCGGAGCTGTCTGTTGCCCGACGAATTTGTAGCAGTTCTGAAGCGAATGCCGTGAAAGTGTTTCCTTCAGTTTAGAAATCGAGTTGAACTTACGAGGGCTTAAGTCAGGGGAGTGCAGTAGGTGGTATAGCACTTAGCAGTCCCATCAGTCAAACAAATCAGTAACAGTTTGCACTGTACATGCTTGAGTATTGTCCTGCAAAATGATGGTCAGGTCCTGCAGAAAGTGTCATCACTTCTGTCTCTAAGCTGGCCGTAGGTTGTGTTCCAAAAATGAACTTAAATTCAATTTCCAAAATTTCTCGTTGATTTTCTTCAGAGCTTTCTCAGTGTACAGACTGAATAAAATGGGGGATAGATTACAAGCCTGTCTCACTCCCCTCTCAACCACTACTCCCCTTTCACGTTCTTCATCTCTTACATCTGCTGTCTGATTTCGGTACAAGTTGTTCATAACATTTTGCTTCCTGTATTTTAACCTTGCTACCTTTCGAATTTCAAAGAGAGTATTCCAGTCAACGCTGTCAAAAGCTTTCTCTAAGTCTACAAATGCTATAAATGTATATTTGCGTTTCTTCAGTGTATGTTCTAAGATAAGTCGTGCGGTCAGATCAGCCTCGAGTATTCCTTCATTTCTACGAAACAGAAACTGATCTTCCTCAAGTTCGCCCCTACCTGCTTTTCCATTCTTCTGTAAATAAAGAAGCATTCGGCATTGTGTTTGTTAGACACTCTTCCAATATCTAGGTCTCTCTAAGAAAGTGTGCCATTGTGTTTGTTAGTCATCCTTTCAATATCCACATTTACATCTCACAGCGGAAGACAAGAGATCATCCTGTTCTGTCACCGGATGACGCGCAAAGGAAGTAACTGTCTGTACACTTATACAATGTGTCAAGAGCGTTTGTTTCAAGACTGATCGAAGGTGCGTTTCCTAAACATACAGAAAACTTAGAAGTCATAGAGATACCTTACCGCGCTATTCTGAGATGGTGCTGAATCTTCCTTACGTTGCCCTCTGAAGCTTGCTGTGAAATCTTGGTCTTGGTGACAGTCTGACCTGCAGCATAGTTGGAGGTTGGAAGGAGACAGTGTGGTTTGAATTGACGAAGCCAACGAATATGAATGCGACATAAAGGTCGATGTGTAGCGTAGACCGATGTCTGTGTTCGAACCATAATTAACGCAAGTTTCATTCTGACAGTCAAAACTGGAAAGTATGGTTCAAATGGCTCTGAGCACTATGGGACTCAACTTCTGAGGTCATTAGTCCCCTAGAACTTAGAACTAGTTAAACCTAACTAACCTAAGGACATCACACACATCCATGCCCGAGACAGGATTCGAACCTGCGACCGTAGCAGTCTCGCGGTTTGGAAAGTATGTATAGAAAAGCTGTATTAAGTAATAAACATACCTTCTCAACTATATGGGTGGATATTATTTACATTAAAAATATACGTAAAGCTGTCATCAATACAAACGTTGCCGGCCGCGGTGGTCTAGCGGTTCTGGCGCTGCAGTCCGGAACCGCGGGACTGCTGCGGTCGCAGGTTCGAATCCTGCCTCGGGCATGGGTGTGTGTGATGTCCTTAGGTTAGTTAGGTTTAAGTAGTTCTAAGTTCTAGGGGACTTATGACCTAAGATGTTGAGTCCCATAGTGCTCAGAGCCATTTGAACCAATACAAACGTTGACTTGGTTTACTATACAATCATCGTCCTCGTCTACGAACTACGAAAAACGCAATTCGGATTGGGTGGGGAGGTGGAAGTACTACTTATCGTTTATTAGATTCCTTCCGCTCTCAAAAAGGTTTGAATGATACTTCCGTATTAATAATTGTTTTATATGCTCCAAACAACCAATAATTTCACGAATACTCACAACGGTTTCAACAACGCTCTTCTGTAGACCAGTTGAATGAAAGAAGAAAAAGGAAGGGTAGTTATTTTCTGGCGTTATTACAGACGCTAATGTCATCTGTCCTTGCACACTGGCAGTGACGTAATGCGCTGAGTTAGAACTAGAGGTGCATCTACATCTCTACTCTACAAGCTAGTACGAAGCGCATTGCGGAGAATACTTCCCATTGCACCCATGTGCATCCAGAAGGAGGGGGGGGGGGCAAGAGGGGGCGTCTGCCCCTCCTGGATTCTAGGTACAGGCTTTCTGTTCAGAATTCTCTCGAATTTGTAGCAATCATCGTCTGCAATTCCACTAAAGCGTAGATTTAACACTGGCGACCGCGACGAGATATCCAGAAGCTTTAGCGTCACTATGCATCTTGGGTTTCGTTAATTGTCACTGAGTTCACAAGGAATTGGGTAATATGTCTTCGATCTTAGCGTACTGCAGACACGAGCTGCTCTAACACTTTGGCGCCAGTTGCCAAAAAATGAACATGGTAGCAGTGTGCATGCCAGTAACCCGTCCCCAACTGCCATAAGGACGCCCCCCCTCCCCCCCCCCGCCACCCCTGCGCTTGATGTAAACTGCACCACAGCAGTAGTTCACTATTTATCTGAAAATCCCGTAATAGTTTGTTGATTCTGCAGTCAGTTTTACACGAGAGAGCTAAATGCTAGAAAGCTGCGCTACATTCTGTATAAATCTGTACTTTATTATACCCAAACACATCAGCCGAAAAAGAAAATGCAATTTTCTGCGCTAGAAGAGAGGGAAAGAGTGCGAAATTTCAAGGTAGAAAAAACTTGCTCCCCAGGATTGAGATCTTCCGAAAGTCTATGGATGTATCACACCGCCACATGCAGTCACAGAGCTAGTAATTCTGCACTCCATTTGGCATGCTGCACAGTAATGTGACAAACCGGAGTGACGCAATCCTATAATGCTAATGTTTGGTTCGACCGCGAGATTTCCCACATTCATCTAGGTTACGTTTTACATAACTGACCCGTAAAAGTGTAGCATTCAGAACAACTTCAGTTATGTTAATCGACACTAAAAAAATAGAAATGATGAAGGTAATGCAATAAATCCATTAACGAGAACAGGTGGGAAGTTTTATAAGCAAAAGAAGTGTTATAGATTCTATTAAAGTTGAATAAGCCTCTAATAAAGTTTATTCCCTGTTTCTCCACTTGGGAGAGGTAATAATATGGCTTTTTTTTTATTTGCTAAATCGTTCCTTTTTTTATATTTTGAATTTTCAATTTCAGGGAATAAATTATTTTTGTTAATGTTTTCTAGCTTTATTTCAATAGTTGTTGATTAATGTGGACTTAATCATTCGAGGTTGCAAGTTCACATTGTTGACTCAAAAAGATGGCACCCTCATACGTATTAGTAACAGAAAAAGATTGCCTATACTATAGATGTATGCTTGCTTTTCAGGTACCAAAGTAATCTACTGAAAATATTAAATAGACAAATATCAGTGTTTTGAGATACAATAAGTTTTGCGTGCTACTTGTCAAATTTAGTTCTTGGGACACGAAACGTTTTGAATCTCACCGAATGAGTTATATCGTAATTGACAAGTTTTGGATTTTGTCCCCTCTGAGTCGCGTTTTTCAGATAGTATTTCATTACAGAAAATCGCATCACACGCGAAAAATCTGCCGATGCTATTAATACTGTCTGTCACGTCTCTGATGCAGGGTGTGCCAGAAGGAATAGTCAAAATTCAGGGATGTGACAAGAACGATTATTCAGAGCAAAAACGTCTAGTAAACATGGGCTCTAAAACGCATAATACATACCCTAAGAGCTAAGAGAATTTTTTTCATCTTCAGTATTGTGAAACAAATCTCTTCTACGGAGAGCTCTTTGCTTTCCATATTTTGAGAGGTGGTAGTATGGGCAGTAGGGACCAATACAAGAAAATAATGTCCCGTAAACATGGGCTCTAAAGTAAATACCTTAAGAGCTATGAGCACTTGTTCATCTTTGCAACTGTGAAACATCTCTTCTACTAAACAAGAGTTGACAGCTGTTACGAGTGCACTTTAGAGCCCTTGCTTACCGGACATTTTTTTCTTGTTTTGGTTCTTACTACATCCTGTCAAAACATGGAAAGCAGAGCCTGCAGCAGAAGAGATTTGTTTTACTACATTTAAAATGAAGAAGTGCTCATAGATCTTAAGGTGTGCATTTCAGAGACCGTGTTTACTATACTTTATTGCTTCGAATGATCGTTCCTGTCATGTCGCTGAACATTGACCGTTCCTCCTGAGACAAACTATAATCTGTATACAACATGAACAACAACGGTCCTAGCCGGCCGGTGTGGCCGTGCGGTTCTAGGCGCTTCAGTCTGGAACCGCGTGACCGCTACGGTCGCAGGTTCGAATCCTGCCTCGGGCATGGATGTGTGTGATGTCCTTAGGTTAGTTAGGTTTAATTAGTTCTACGTTCTAGCCAACTGACGACCTGAGAAGTTAAGTCGCATAGTGCTCAGAGCCATTTGAACCATTTTGAGCAACGGTCCTAACACACTTCTCTGGGGCACGTCTGTGTTAGTTACCTCTATATCGGTCAATAACTTTCCATACGAAATAAAACGCTACTTACTCCATGAGAAATCCTCAGTGTGATCACAGGTTTCGTTTGGTTTCCTCATAACCGTACTTTAATTAATTAATAATTGCTTGAGTGGTGCTGAGTCACAGCCCCGGGTCTACAATATTTCCGAGTCGGGGCAAAAGCTTGATAGTGGCGCCTCCCTTCGAGCGTTTCAGATAGGACGTCAAAAATTAAAGAAAAGACGATTTTTCAAAAATATGTTCATTTTATAGATCTCATCTTTCTGAAGGGTAAGATATGTAAAACATGTATGTTCGAGGAAATGTAAGACATGTTATTGGGTCTTAAGTGTGCCAGAGTGCAGTGCCACGCCTCTTCACACAGCATTCGTCTATCGCACTTCACTGTATTTCGTTCTGTGGAACTGAAAGGTGTATGCTTCAGCTTCCATCAAATCTGTATTCAGGGCAGTGGAAATTAAAATATCCTGTGGCGCCTCTCCTGCTTCTACTCCTTAAAAAAAAACTCACAATTAGTACTGGGTGGGATTTGTCGTGACCAGGAGAGTAAGACCTCTACAGAAAATTTGCACTCCCTATTGCCTATTAGCTAATAACTTTCTCTTTTGTGTGATGCAAAATTAAATATAGGAAACACACAACTAGTAAAGGCAAGAGACAAGCAAGATAGTACACATTTCTTCAGTCCTTAGGTTCCAGCATTTTTTTTTTCTCTCTGCTCTTGCTACAGCTTTACACGGTGTGCTTTTCTTCCTGCGAAAGAATCTATTACGTCATCAACGTTCGTCAAACGCTTTGCTACAAGAAAAATCAAAGTGTCGTTGTCTAACACTAAAAAAAATGTTAATGCGGATAGTAACCCAAAACTGGTGTGGTTTGTCGATTTGATTACGTCTATTTTGTCATAGCCTGCTAGATAAAACGGAACAGGCCTTTCCAGTATTGCCAAATAAACGAGACTGTTTTGGACAAATGGTCATTTTCTGTACCTCGTTTGCATAAATAACGCGACAGCGTAATTTACGAAGTACCAATCAAATTCCTATTAGGCCTACTACAAGCAGAAAGTTTTGTATTAGGAAATAGTTTCACATTTCATTCATACGCTCCAGTTCCTCAAGCGTGAGATCGAAAACTAGTAGTACGATATTTTTACATAAATTTGGAATCGTCATGTTCTTCCATATAATTTGTATGATGTCCCTGTTTCTTCTCCTTCCTCGTTCTAACAAACGATCTTGTCATCACTAATTCTGTAACTATTCCTGCCATTGTCAAAACTTGTCCTCCACTCAACTGCCAGGATTGCAGGTACAGTTATTCCGCGTTTATTATCCGGTTAGGTGTTATTACGTTTTCCACGCTATTCCGAGAGTAGAACCTGAAGCGGCTGCTAATCGGGGACTGTGCTACTGCTAGTGCAGCGATCCGGCAAATTATTTTCTGTGTTCCTGGATACACCGATAAGATAACATGTAATATTTCTTATCTGTTATTCCTATTAGTCGTTTATTTCCATTCTGGTAATTTGAATCTACGGATATCGCTAGTAATTATAACAACGCTGATCACCCAATCAACCACATAAACAAACAGCAATTGGCTTTCACCCGTTCAGGTTTATTCGACTCAGCACATACAGCCCCGTCCTCTTTTGTCTGCGGGAAGGTTTTTTTATTTCTAGATATGACGGGGATTCCCCTGGCAGAGACATCACGTACACTATGCACACATTCAAAAATCAACTTATGATTGGTTCAGAAATCAACTTAGAATGCGTTCAAAAACCAACTGGGATGCGCTTCAAAATCATATGAATACTCGGTAGACCAACGTGCGCTGGATGCTAGGCGCTTTCTGAAACGAGTTTTTTCTTATTCAAGAATGTGAATTTGGCGAACCCTGAAACTGCCGACCGGTGCAGATATCCCGGTTTGCCCCCCCCCCCCTCCTTCCCCCCTTAGATCTGGGCCTGCTGAGTCGAAAGGTAGGGCAGGGCCTTACGCTGAAGGCAATAACCTTGAACGTGGTCTACTCACAGGAATCGAAGAACCACGAGACTCCGTCCCACTGGCTGGCAACGCACACGGACGCCGTCTGGAGAACCAACAATACTGAGAACATCCACGGCGACGCCATTGTCACTCAACACTATATAGTTCACGTTACTACGTTATCCACACATTGTCGAAGAATCACCGACAACAGCGTTCCTGCGGAAAGAGACAAATTTGCATCCGTACTTTGGACAGCGGAAGATATCACACGAGCTCTCGCGAACGCGGCAGCCAGCGGTCGGAAGTCGAGGGAGGTAGGTACGTGATACAGCGATCGAGCGAACGTCCGTCCGCGGCGGAGGCCCGAGCGGCACTGCGGTGGGGAGGGCAGAGCGCGAGTCGCGCGCCTCTCGCCGCCCGCTGCCCGCTGCTCCGCGGCGGCGATACGCGGAAACAAAAAACGGGGCACGCGCTGCCTGCTACCTGTGGCTGCGGATGCGGCGCCCGGCGATCGGTAATTTCTGTCAGTGGCTGCCCGCGCGGAACGGGCCGGCGCGACTTTGCGGTAGCGGCCCGTAAGGTTCCACCGCTGAGTGGCCTTCCGCTCGTAATTGTTGTGGTCCGCTGTTGCTTGCTGGAAAAAAAGAATCCGTAGCGGGTTTGTAATGACGACCGTCGCGTACACACTTTGTAGCCGTTCTTCCTGGTTTTTCTGTTCTGTTTATGCCCGCAGCTGAATGGCCTGACTGCCAATCGGAGGAGTATAGCTCCATATCCGGCATCGCCAGGGATTGTTTTTTCCTTGCTGGGAAGACTGGAACGGGTTGCAATCAGTGGCGTTAGGCCAGTTGAGGAGCTCTTAGAACAGTGGTTCCTAACCTTTCTTAGACCCTTGAGTGTAGTTAGACATTAGCTAGTAGCCCTGCCTCCCCCCCCCCCCCCACCCACAACGTATGGTGCCCCCCCCCGCCCCCTCCCATATTATCACCAACTTTGGCAACTAACTAGACTGTAGAATGAAAGACTTTTCTTGGAACAACTGCGCAATTTTCCAATCTGTAGGTACAGATCTATCGGTGAGCGAGCGGTTGTATATGATTGCTAAGTAAAGAACTATTGTATCAGCGTAATCTGAAAGGAACCTAATCGGTATACAATCTGGACCTGAAGACTTGCCCGTATCAAGCGATTTGAGTTGCTTCGCAACCGCTAAGGTATCTACTTCTAAGAAACTCATGCTACCAGCTGTTCGTGTTTCAAATTCTGGAATATTCCATTTGTCTTCCCTGGTGAAGGAATTTCGGAAAACTGCGTTCAATAACTCCGCTTTAGCGGCACAGTCGTCGGTAACAGTACCATCGGCACTGCGCAGCGAAGGTATTGACTGCGTCTTGCCGCTTGTGTACTTTACATACGACCAGAATTTCTTCGGATTTTCTACCAAATTTCGAGACAATGTTTCGTTGTAGAACCTATTAAAGGCATCTCGCATTGAAGTCCGTGCCAAATTTCGCGCGTCTGTAAATTTTAGCCATTCTTCGGGATTTCGCGTTCTTCTGAACTTCGCATGCTTTTTCCGTTAACTCTGCAACATCGTTCGGACCTGTTTTGTGTACCATCCTTCATTTTACCCCCCAGGGAATAATTACCCCCAGGTTGGGAATCACTGTTCCACAATGTGAAGTAACGTCTCCAAGGGTCAGAGAGCTGGCAACTGCTTGATAGTAGAAGATGATGGCTGGCATCATACAGCCTCCACAGTCACAATGTAGATTTTTTTTTCATGTCTACATCTATACTAGCAAGCTATGCTACAGAGAGCCAAAGAAGGTACTTCAGGTACCATTCGCATTATCCTCCTGCCCCTAACTTTAGTGATGACTGTCGAAACAAAAATATGTGGTTTTTCGTGCCACTCCAGTGTGGGTGAGGCGAAACATTTGTGTGTCTTTACTATCACACACCCGATATTCGATAGCAGAAAATATACGAGGGTTGGAACTTTAATAGTGGCAACTACTTATTTACAGCTCGTACCAAATAGATACGTGGTTCAAAGTTTTAGTGACCTTCAAAATAGTCGCCAGCATTGTGTATCACACGTTGCCAGTGATGTGAAGCCGTAGCATACTCTTAGTAGTGCCAGCTGCGTTGACAGTTCGAGCGGCGCGGTCTATTGCCCGTTCTGAAGCGAATACCGTGAAGTGTTTCCTTCATTTTAGAAATCGAATTGAACTCACGAGGGCTTAATACAGGGCAGTGCAGTAGGTGGTATAGCGCTTAGCCGCCCCATCAGTCAAACAAATCAGTAACAGCTGGCACTGTACGCGCTTGAGCATTGTCCTGCAAAATGATGGTCAGGTCCTGCAGAAAGTGTCATCACTTCTGTCTCAATGCTGTACATTTCTGGAGCACAAGCTACGACCAGAGAACCAGAAGTAAGGAGGAAACATTAGAAGCACCTGAGGTATCTGAGGTACATACTGAGTGTTTCGGGCAGTTCTGATGGTGACGATGACAATGATTACCATGATCGGTTTGCTGGCGCGATGAAGTCAGTATCTAACCTAATAAGCTGTGCTGCATCTACAAAGAAGTAGGAAAAGACCAAAAACTGTGGTACAAGGACACCTCAAGACAATCTTTTTGTGATGACTCTTCATCCCAGAAACGAGCATTCTACAGATTGTTGCAGTATAAACATGAAAGTTGTTTCATGTTGCCATTTAAATACATTTCAGTAATATAAGTTCCCTTCTCAAGCCAACAATTTCCGACCTACTGCGGGTGTATTTACCATGGGTTGGGGAATCGTGAGGAATTGCTTCTGCAAATTTGGAGTTAAAACTTAAATTGATTTAATACACTAGAAGAAGAAAATCTGCGCCAACTTTATATACGTACTATTTTAGTTTACTTAATACGAGTGTGTCAAAATAGATTTTGCTTTAAGTGCACACTATTTCACCACCTCCCTTCGACATAGAACCAGCTGTTAGATTGTTTTAAAAAAACAGTTTCAAACTTTCAGATCATCTTACGCTAAAAAAAGCTTTACGGCTGTTACACATGCCTAAATCCTCCTTTCCAAACATATTTATCATATATTGTTGACGTAAAATGACACGATAAATGTGTTTGCAAATCATGACGTGGATCCCTCTACACCATGACGATGCTTTTGCAGCTAAAGATGATCTGAAAGACCGAAACTTGTAAAACAAAAGCAATGCAATCCATCTATCAGCTGTCGGTGTGTCTATGCAGTGCTAGTCTCATCCAGAAGTATGGTCTTCTGCTTATGTCTTCTGAGTAAACTTTACGAGGCAATGGCCGAACATAGCGCCTGTTCCTGACTTTCCGGCTGCGATCTGGGGCGGATGGAACGATTTACGAGGCTCTACTCCCGAACGCTCCTTTACATAGTCGAGATACACAGGGTATCGGAATGTGAAGAAGCCCCAGCTTGCTGGAGCACGGGTGGGAGCGAAGGTAACGGGACGGGCAGGCTTTCGGCTCAGCAGGATGACAGGTGAGTTGTAAATCACGCCCCGGCGCGGGAAAACATCTCTTGTTTCCCTCGGGCACCTCCTGGGCGCGCCTCGGCCCAGCGAGCAACTCCGCGGCCCTGAAGCCTCACACGAAAGCGCAGGCAGACTTCCCGGTGCACGAAGTCACCCAAGGGCTAAACTGAACTGACGAATTCTGGTCGTGCATTTCGCTACGTACTTACGGTTATAATCTGACTTGATCCATTATAAATGGTTCTGAAAGTCCGCGACTTTGAAAACAATAGGTTTGTTTATAAATAACTCATCTGCTACGAGGCACGATTTTCTTTATTTTATTTTATTATTTAACAGCGAAGAACCCTGCCTACAGAAAATTGAATTTTATGGGAGATATGTAGATGACACACTACTGTTAGTGAAAGGGAATACCAAAGACAACACAGACATTCTAAATTGCTTAAATAATCTACATGAGAAAATCAAATTTACAGTGAAACATGAGCAAAACAATAGTATCAACTTTCTGGACCTAAATATTACAAGACGCAACAACACATGCACATTCAAAATTCATAGGTTCAAATGGTTCAAATGGCTCTGAGTACTATGCGACTTAACTACTGAGGTTATCAGTCGCCTAGAACTTAGAACTAATTAAACCTAACTAACCTAAGGACATCACACACACCCATGCCTGAGGCAGGATTCGATCCTGCGACCGTAGCGGTCGCTCGGCTCCAGACGGTAGCGCCCAGAACCGCACGGCCATTCCGGCCGGCAAAATTCATAGGAAAAACACAATGACTGACACCACAATCCCTGCAACCTCATGTCACCCAAATATCCATAAACAGGCAGCATACAATCAGTGCTACACAGGGCAACTAAAATACCATTTAACCAAGAAAACATGCACCAAGAAATAAACACAGTGAAAAAGATTGCAGTTGCCAATGGTCACAATGCTTCCATGGTTGACACAGTCCTAGAAAAAGTGAAGAAAGACCCAGGTACAAACTGCACCACAAAAGAAAAAGACAAAAACAAATGTATGTCTAGTATCCCACACATTGGCAATGTATCACAGAAGATTGCAAATATTTTCAAAAATCACAAAATAAAAATTGTGTTTTCTACATCTAATAAACTACAACAAAAACTAATACATAATATAAAGTGTAAGCATGATCCATACTCAGACTCTGGAATATACAAGGTAACATGCCAGGAATGCTCGATGTTTACCTAGGACAAACAGGCCGAAATTTCAACACCAGGTACACAGAGCACATAAAAGCCTTCACACACCACAGACACACTACATCAGCCATAGCAACACATATACATAATACAGGACAACCATTTGGAAAAATAGAGCAAAATGTCAAAGTACTCTACCGATTATTATAAAGAACATAAAACGGATTTGCTAGAAGAACTGGAGATATATTCACATTACAGAAAATATGAAGATAAAATATTAAACGAAAAACTTGAAAGTGAATCAGTGAATTTCTTGAGATATTTCGATAATATACTTAAATAAAAATAGTAACACATAGAAATAAGCACAATTGTGAAATAGATATAAGTAAATTATGATCCAAATTGTTAAGGTAAATAACCTCTGTACAAAAGCATATCATACTCTGTGGAAGACCTATAATGTCATCGCTGTTGATTGCTTGAGGAACATTTGTGTAACTGCTTTGTTTATCTAACAGTTTTCGATGTTGAAATGTGTACAAGAAGTTGTGTGTGATGTTTAGTGTGTGAGGGACTCTGCACCAATGGACCATAAGGAAACTGTAAATACAAATTCTTCTAAATTTCGCTACCAACTTCACAAAAAGATCGACAACCAACTAAAAATCGCGTGTTTTCTTATATATTGCAGTAAAGCCAACGAAATGAAGCAGACTCTCACATATCGACAACATCACATAGAAATGGCATAACAAACACAAAAAACGCACTTGAAAATGGGAATCACTTCCCGAAGCGTGTCGTGTGAAAAATAAAATAAAGAAAATCGTGACTGATGGCAGATGAGTTATTTATAAACACACCTTATGGTTATACGTGAGGACGCAGCTAAGGAGATGTATCTTGCAAAATGGCGAAAGATAAGATAAATTTCAGTGGCCCATCAACATGTATACTGAATTCAGTTGGACAAGAATGACGAAATAAATCGGCCATGGTCATTATGTAACTAGTGTTGTATTATCCGCAAGGAAATCATGGCACACCCAAACGTAGATGGCAAGATTGAGATTTGAGCCCCGGTACTTTCGAGTTCCTGTAACTACGGCTGCAACATTGTGCTCGTAACGGGATATGTGCAGTTAGTGTGTTATTAGGTCATTATTGAATGTTGTGTACCAGCATCTCTCTTTGTTTACATAGTTACTCGGATAGGATAAATATGAGAAAGGAAGTGGGCACGTACTTTTCAAAGTAACCAAATCAGCAGAAATCTCCAGTGACTTACGGAAACCATTGAAAACCTTTGCCAGGTGCGAGTATGACTCGCGCACTCAGGGTTCCATACAAACTTAATTATGTATACAGGCACTTCATTCATTCCAGGAATCGAGAATTGACATCAATACTGGAAAGATAACGGTCCCAGAGATTCGAAGATTTTCGGGAATGTTTTAATTTCAATGATAATGTCACAAAGTCATGCAGAGACAATCTCACTAGTTCACAATGGTAAAAGACTAACCTGCGAATGTTTGTTTCGCCTACAACTTAAACGCCGTATCTACATGCAGTAACCGCTTCTGTATATCTCATGGTGGATAAATTCCGAAACCCGCCATATGAACAGTAAAGTCGTTCCTTGCCTGATGCTTAACTTTTACCATTGCGACCCAGTCAGCCTGAATGCAGAACGACCGATCGTTTTAATTTCTAGTTTGAAATCGGATGACAAATGACAAAGGAAAAATTTTTTCGTGTGATATAATTACAAATTAATAATTTTCGGATTTTTTTCCTTTACTTGTACTGTGAAACCTTACTTCTTGCCAAATTTCAACACTGTAAATCTGTGGGATGTACCTTGTATATTTTGATGAATGTGTTTGCTAGTGTCGAACTATGTGATTTAAATGGCAGTATCTTTTGATTGCATTCACTTAGAGGCTTCAGTTATTGTACACCGCCAAGGGCTTATAGACATCAGTACGTGACAAATTTCAGCTTGATACGTCCCCCAGTTCCTGAGAGAAAGGGCTTTTAACAGTCGGACGGACAGATAGACAGACGGACAACTAAGTGATCCTACAACGGTTTCGTTTTTGCCGACTGAGGCATGGAAGCCTCAAAACTGAATCTGGGATTTCAGATGGGGTTTCTCATGAATGCAAGATAAGCGTGCTATGACCACTACATCACCACGTACGTAAGCCTTTAGATGTTGTATTTACCTCTGTCGGAAATCTACCCAGGGCTGGTACTGCACAGCTCTAACTTTTGATGTTGTACTGTCGTAATAAACATTCCAATTGGCTTAATGCGGTCTACAGATATGTATCTGACGATGTGCGAGCAAAGTGAAATGCCCAGTAATACTCATACCAGTCATGTCCACCAGAATACTGTGAGGTACGGAGAGGAATTTATTTTGACATTTACTGTGTCACCCTGATATATCCGCGTGTTCAGAAAAATATTACTGCTTACATCCGCAGAACTTTTGGTGAGGTAACGTCAAAGTCGGTCAGCATTCATTAACAACCTCAGCTATCTGTTCAGGCGCTAACAGTCACTGCAGAATAACCACATTCCAGAAGTCATCGTCAGCCTCGCTCATGAGTGTTACACGTGATCGAACTAAAGAGCGATTTACGAATGTACACGGACCATCGCCTTCGTACACGCTTCTGGTTCGCATTCGTACACGCTTCTGGTCACGGTACTACACACACACACACACACACACACACACACACACACACACACACACACACAGAAGAGAGAGAGAGTAGTAATTACTTCTACATATATACTCCACAAGACACTTTATGGCGCATAGTGGAGGGTACCACGTACTACTGCTAGTCATCTCCATTTCCATTCCACGCGTAAATGGAGGGAAAAATGATTGTCTATATGCTTTCATACAAGTTCTCACTTATCTTGTCTTGGAGATATGTACTTGAGGTGTGCGTTGCTGTCTGTGGGATAGTTCAGCAGTCTGTCGCAAATGTCAGTTCTCTAAACTTTCTCAATAGTGAGTTTGTTTCCGTGGTGATCCTCCGCAGAAATCACAGAAATATTTGTTTTGTAAATAAAAAACGTCTTCTCTTGCTGCACTGAATTTTATTGTCCTAGATGCGTTTTCGTTAATCGAGTGGTACTGCGACCTCTATGTGACCAGGTGAAAGGAAACACCGAAAAATAGGAAGAACCGGAAGTGATTACTTTCTTACATAAAATGCTAGACATGAACCTTTTTATAATCTACGAATAATAAATATCAAAACTGTGTCATTATAGATCCCACTGATGATGTCTTAAAATGAAAAAAGGCGAAATGCGTCTGGGAAAATACAGGATGATTCAAAAAGAATACCACAACTTTAAAAATGTGTATTTAATGAAAGAAACATAATATAACCTTCTGTTATACATCATTACAAAGAGTATTTAAAAAGGTTTTTTTTCACTCAAAAACAAGTTCAGAGATGTTCAATATGGCCTCCTCCAGACACACGAGCAATATCAACCCGATACTCAAACTCGTTCCACACTCTCTGTAGCATATCAGGTGTAACAGTTTGGATAGCTGCTGTTATTTCTCGTTTCAAATCATCAATGGTGGCTGGGAGAGGTGGCCGAAACACCATATCCTTAACATACCCCCATAAGAAAAAATCGCAGGGGGTAAGATCAGGGCTTCTTGGAGGCCAGTGATGAAGTGCTCTGTCACGGGCTGCCTGGCGGCCGATCCATCGCCTCGGGTAGTTGACGTTCAGGTAGTTACGGACAGATAAGTGCCATACAGTTGATTGTGGAATTTGCAGCTTTCTGCTAGCTCTGCGAGTCGATTTTCCTGGGCTGCGAACAAATGCTTGCTGGATGCGTGCTACATTTTCATCACTCGTTCTCGGCCGTCCAGAACTTTTCCATTTGCACAAACACCCATTCTCTGTAAACTGTTTATACCAACGTTTAATACACCACCTATCAGGAGGTTTAACACTATACTTCGTTCGAAATGCACGCTGAACAACTGTCGTCGATTCACTTCTACCGTACTCAATAACACAAAAAGCTTTCTGTTGAGCGGTCGCCATCTTAGCATCAACTGACGCTGACGCCTAATCAACAGCGTCTCAAGCGAACAAATGTACAACTAAATGAAACTTTATAGCTCCCTTAATTCGCCGACAGATAGTGCTTAGCTCTGCCTTTTTGTCGTTGCAGAGTTTTAAATTCCTAAAGTTGTGGTATTCTTTTTGAATCACCCTGTAGAATACAGTGCAGCAAGAGAAAACGGTTTTTATTTACAAAACAAATATTTCTCAGTAGTGTTTCGCGAAAAGAACGTCTTCGTCCCTCAGAATTTCTCTTTAGAGTTCACGGGGAATTTTCATACTACACGTATGATGATGGAACCTATCCGTAACACATCTAGCAGCACGCTTCTGAATTGCTTCGGTCCCTAGGTTTACACACTACTTAATCTAACTTAAACTAACTTACGCTAAGGATAAAACACACACACACACACACACACACACACACACACACACACACACACACATGCCCAGGGCAGGACTCGAACCTCCGACGGTGGGAGCCGCGCGAACCGTGGCAAAGCGCTATGTTTCTGTTGTTATTGGTTGTGCCAGTGAGGTTAGGTGGCGAAGTTCCGTTACTTATCTCCAGAGACAGAAGTGTAAATTCTCACAAGACAACGAATGAAAATTCCCCTTCTGCCGTCACTGTGTAACACTCTTATAGGTAAAACAAGATTTCTAGAGGAGTTGGAGTAGACTTCCTGAAATAATGAATAGACAGTGAGAAAGTTTATGCCTATTGTAGATATTGTTGTATTATTTTGTTGAACTGCATAAAAATTAATACTTTTTGAAAGTGATAATTTTTCGTAATCGATTTTCATGCATACAGACTGAAAGTAAAATCTTATGTAGTATTTTTGAAAAGGATACAAATTTGAAAAGCAGCTACCCATATTGCCTTGAAAGCAAAATAAGTGGACTGCTTAAAGTTTATGGTGAACAATTGTAAATACTGAACAAATTTTAAATAATATTTATGTAAAAGCTTGTATCATATTTTCTCCCTTGTATTTATGTATTATATGCTCCCTTATGTATGTGTCATTATCATGTGGGTGTAACCGTTGGTATTCAGTTCTCTATGTAACACAGAGTTTCTTTTCCAAGGTGAAACGTTATGTAAATGTAACTAATGTTGTTCTTGTGTGAATGACGTGATATGATGTTCTTTATTTTTGTATTATTATGTGTGTAAAGTGAATGTTGTGATGTGTTTGTAAAAAAAAAAATTTGGTCCCACACTGTTTGATTTGGTACGGATGTTTCACTGATGAATCCCTAATCGAAAGCATTGCTTAAACAAGGGGCATGTGTAACAATAGTATCCATATTACTTCTAATGGTTTTATCTAATTCTTTTTCGGTTTTTACTTAACATGACTTCTGTATAGCTATGCTCTTTGATGTAAATGTTTCAATCATTATGTATGATAATTTATGTAATAGTAATTAATCTACGGGTGTCATTTCAAAAGCAATGTGCTGCAAAGAACGTCAAACGCTTGTAATCATGTAAAACTCGGAGGGAAGTCCCTCCACAATGGAACAGGCTAGGCGGGAATAGAAATGGTGGATCTGGGGTCGACCTGCAAAGCTCCTTTGTGGCATGAGTCAGTTGGTGGCTAGCAGGCAAAGAATACGCATCTTGTGCACTGAAGGAGGCGACAAGAACTGCAAGATTATAAAATATAGTCTCGGATGCGACAGTAATTCGGCTTATTATTCATGGTATACTTTGGTTAGCTCTGTAGTTTAAAAATCCGACGCCAAGAAGAAAATTTTCAGAGCTTGTTGCACAGGAAGAGCCATGGATATTTTTGCCGCCGTTTTCGAAGAGCACACGAGATCGGTGCTGCCACCATCTTCAGCTCAAATTATTAGTCGATTACTGTAACAATGCATAGACAGTTGTGTGGTTTCGTTTTCAATAAAGTTTGTGTTGAGACACCGTATTTTATCGTTAGTCATTTACCTAGACAGAGTCCTATCCCAAGCGGTACGATGAATCCCAGTATCCTGTTGTACTGAACCGAAAAGCAATTATTTTCCTTAACTACAGTTAACAAACTTTGTGGAGTTGTTAAGTACATAATTATTTAGTGATCATAAGTTTTTAAATACTCCACGTAGCTTTCATAAATGGACAACTGAAATATTCAATTCAAAGATTCTTTTTGTTGAAATAATAGTGTTTACAATTTCATGTGTTATGTAGTTAACAGTGCTTCGCACATTGTGTTATGACTGAAGCGCTCAGCCACGCTCTGGATCTACCGACGAATTAGTTTCTGAGTCCCCATGCTAATTGATGAGCCAAAATTAGATGTCATATTACAGTGACAGCAATCAAGAATAAGCAAGTTGTTAGGATTATTCAAACTATACTAGATACAGGTGTTATATATTCTGTCTGAGCTAAATCATATGCGGTAGTTAATATTCCTTGAGAATGCAAATAATAATCAGTACAAAAGATACAATTACTTCATAATTAATTCAAAAGTAGTAATTTCCTAAAATTAAACTGACAAAAGAACCTCTTGTTCACATCTGTAGTGTTTCACAGTTAGTAATCATTTAGCTATAATTTTCATTATCTTCCCACTGTAATGTACAGATAGTGTTATTGAGAGCCGGTTATTGTCTAAATACATTAAGACTTCTCCTGTGTAGTTCAAGTCAATTCACTGGTACATTACTTGCTAAACTGTGCTACTGTCTTGTATTTTATCAGCAAACAGAAGTTTAGTATCAAGTACAGTCAACCCACACAGTTAATTTTCTTTATGAACCATGATAGCACTGGGTACAACTTTGCCTAAGTAGGCTGGCGGCCGTTTCTTTTGACATAATTACAGTTTACTAGGTTACTAATAGAACCTTGGTTCAATTCGCGTTTACCTTGCTACTGCTTTCTTTCAATACAAATCTTTACTGAAACAAAATTGGTCCGATACCTTTCCGTTGAACACAGGTACGGTCACAAAAATTCTTTCACAGGAATAACATTATCGGAATAGTACTAATATAAGAACAGTCCATAGTGTTATACCTGGCTTTTCCCGTGACAGGACTAGTTTTTCTCTTGGGGATAAGTTTGTTATACAGTGATGGCAGATGGCGAATTTTCGTTCGTTGTCTCATGAGAATATACACTTCTATCTCTGGAGATAAGTAACGGAACTTCGTCACCTAACCTCACTAACACAATCAATAACAATGAAATGAATACCATTTGCTGCATACAGGCGTTGATATAAGTCAACGGGGACAGTTGAGTATTTGAATATGTGTGCCCCGACCGGGACTCGAAACCGGGATCTCATGCTTACATGGCAGACGCTCTGCCCATCTTACATATATAGTTCGTTCCGTTTGGTCTGGGCGGACGCCACAAATCAACCGTTCAAGTCGATCGTTGTTTCCTTTACTCAGTTTTTTTTTTTTTTTATTATTGCAGAGGGCAAGCAGCCATCTGACCGAACACGCTGAGCTACCGTGCCGACATCCAACTGAGCCACCGAGGACACAGAGGATAGTGCGACTGCAGGGACTTATCTCTGGCACGCCTTCCGTGAGACCAACATTCGCAACTTATTGTCCCGCACTATATTCATAGTGCCCCTGCCCATCATATTCATCACTCGCGGCTTTACCGCCGATTCCCTGTTTGTGCATCCGCACAGAAGAAGATGGTCAAATGGCCGGTGAGCCTTATATATATATATATATATATATATGAAGATGGTATCTGTTTTTTCGGACATGCCCGAAAGAACAGATACCATGTTCATGTATACACAATCAATAATAACAAAAAATGGCTCTTGTGGTTAATGAAATGACAAAATAATATACTTGTATAATTTGTAGACGGCTACCTAATGGGAGAAGGGTGATGGCAAAACGCGTCTAAATATTGCGACTTAAACGTGACGTCAGCGAACAGAGTGTTGTTTGCAAAATTCGTAAGACATACCCACAACTGATCCAGTTCTATATAACATGGTAAATGTAAGCTAAATTGAATGACTGTTAAATAGCACTGATAACAGTGTTCCGTCGTGAAGAAGTCTCAACTATTCAGAGTGTTAACCTTTCGCAAGCAAGAGTACTCAGCACGCGTGGTAATTGACGTGACAAAGAGGGTCCGAAGCTGCGCAAAGGATAGGCCATTCTTGTTCCTCCGTCCATGAAGCGGCTTTGATACAGAGCCTAATAAAATTATCACGTCGGCGGTTCTATTCACTGGCGCACGCTCGGCCGAGCGCTGAGCCGCGAAGAAAGGACGACCGCGGCGTACAGGCTGCCTGCTGCCTTCTAAAGACATTTCCCAACAAGAGCCGGCGCGACGCTGTTTGAGGGTGGGCCCAGTAGGGACGCGAAGGGCTGCTCCCTGTTCAAACACGGCCGGGACGTCAGCTTATTCAGGACACGGTCGTCTGCAGTGGCTCATCCTCAACAGGGCCAGGTCGCAGCTGCAATAGCACTGGGTCCGGCGCACTCGGGGGCCACTTGTTCAGAGGGCCCTAATGTGGCTGAGGTAGAGACTCGCGTGTGAAGTCAGAGCCAAGCAAAAGAAGCGACTCACTGGCGCCAGATTTCTACAGACCATGGCGCAGTTATGGTTAACAAGGTAATGCAAATCATACTTGTGCTGGCACACAGTGTTTCTCAGAGGGAAACACCGATTACTAGGACGCCATGTTATTGTAACAGGAAAGTTATTGCGTAGTAAAAGACGGCGGGCTGAAGTGACCTGGGAGCGAAAAGTGGCCACTGCTCATTTTTCCTTTTTTTGCCCTGAACAGTGGTGCTGCCTGGCAAGGAGTGGTCAAACTAGTTCTAATGTACACCTACATTGTTGTCAGTGAGCTCGATAGAAGAAGCTTGTCCCGGTTTTTTTTTTTTTTTTTTTTTTTGTAAGCTCTTTTCTGATTTTTTCAGTTGTTTGTTTTATTCTTCTTACCTCACTTACGAGTTACAAGTATTGAACTACATGAAAAAAAAGAACGTAAATTAGTTACAAGCTACGGCGTGCACACACTTTATTCGATATGTAAACGTCACTACAGATATTCGGATTTAGATTGTGGTATGTTTGATATGCCTACCATAATAGGCGATGATGTGGCGCTGAGGAACAGCGAAATTCTGCATGACGCGCTGAAGTGCCGGAACACTGATGTTGTCGATGACCTCCTGAATGACTGTTTTCAGCTCAGCAGTGGTTTTGGGGTTATTGCTGGTCTTTAATGCAGCCCCACAAAAAGGTGTCACATGTGTCAGATCCGGAGAATATGGCGGCCAATCGATGCCCATGACAGTGGCCTCTGGGTACCCCAGAGCCAGAATGTGATCCCCAAAGTGCTCCTCACGACGTGAAAAACTCTTCTGCTTCGATAGGGTCGACCTCCGTCTTGCGTGACCACATCTTGTCGAAATCATGGTCACTTTGGATAATGCGGATGAAATCATCATCTAAAACCTTCACGTACCGTTCGGTAGCCACCGTACCATCAGGGAATATCGCACCGATTACTCCGTGACTGGACATTGCACTCCACACGGTCGCCCATTGAGGGTGAAGAGATTTCTCGATCGCGAAATGCGGATTCTCAGTCCCCCAAACGCCACAATTTTGGTTATTGACGAACCCGTCCAAATGAAAGTGGGCTTCGTCTCTAGACCAAACCATGCAAGCGGATACTAGTTTCCACCATGTCCCGCGGTCATCCGTGTAGATTGAAAGTCATAACGGAAACCGTTCAGAAGTTATGACGATTTTATTTCATATAACTCAGTAATTATCACGTTGTATATCTAGAATAATATTTTTTTCAATATCGGTGTTGAAACAAATGTTTCTTTCGGTTTGATTTTTTCATCTGTGAACGACTAACGCTGACATGGCGTTCGATCCGGAAAAGTGTCCACACTACTCATCGAGAAAACTGGTCGAGGTGTTTACGCCAGGAAGACTTAGTTACTTCCATATACAGGATGTCCCAGGAAGAATGATCAGTATTGAAGGATATGACAGGAACGATCATTCGAAGCAAAAATATATAACGTACACTGATTCTAAAATACATCCGTTAAGAGCTTTGAGCACTTCTTCACGTTTGATTCTGTGAAATAAATCCTTTCTACTTCAGGATCCTTGCTTTCCATTTTGAGAGATGGTAGTATGGGCCAAAACAAGAAAAAAATATCGATTAAAAGTGTGCTCTGGAGTCCATAATTTAAGAGCCATGAGCAGTTGATCATTTCTGCTAGTGTGAAACACATCTCTTTTACTGAACAAGTGCTCACAGCTCTTAAGGTAAGGATTTTAGAGCTGTTTTTTATTAAGCCCATACCATTTCCTACCAAAATACGGAAAGCCAAGAGCTTGTAGAAGAGGAGATTTGTTTCACGTTATCGACGATGAAGAAGCGCTCGCGGCTCTGACGGTATGCATTTTATGGTCCATGTTCAGTAGACGTTTTTCCTTCGAATGGTCGTTCCTGTCCTATTCCTGAATACGCATCCTGTGACACGCTTTATCATGCGTAATACTGCAGATCATGTTGGCTTCTAAACCCTCACATATACTAAGGTATCGTCTGTCATTCTATTCCTTTGTGAAGATTTTGAATTAATTTATATCCTTTAAAACTGTCTCTGTGGTTCAAACGGCTCTGAGCACTATGGGACTTAACTGCTGTGGTCATCAGTCCCCTAGAACTTAGAACGACTTAAACCTAACAACCTAAGGACATCACACACATCCATGCCCAAGGCAGGATTCGAACCTGCGACCGTAGCGGTTGCGCGGTTCCAGACTGTAGCGCCTAGAACCGCTCGGCCACTTCGGCCGGCCTGTCTCTGTGCTCTTCTATTTGGACTAACAAAAAATCCTATTGAAAATGGTCTGCTGCAGCCGTTTGGTATTGTTTCAGAACTAGCACACCAAGATATCTAGAAAAATACCAGCTGATCGCAGGTGATGCTCCAAAAACGAACAGTAATACTGTGCATTGACGGTCTTTGCGAAAGAAACGACGACACTTTCAAGTACTGTACCATCCACCATACTCCCCGGACTCAACTCCTTGTGACTTTGATTTGATTCCGAAGATGAAGGAACCACTTTGTGACATTCGCTTCAGAACTGCTCCAGAGATTCGATAGGCAGTAGACCGCTCCATTCGCACCATCAACAGAACAGGCTCTGCTAACGGTATACTACGCCTTACACATCGCTGGCAACGGGTTCTACACAACGCTGGCGACTACTTTGAAGCACAGTAACAGGTGCAAACATGTAACTTTTTTGTTTCGGTTGTGAATAAATAGTTGTTACTATTTAAGTTCCAACCCTCGTATAAAGGTGTAGAGTAGCAAAGCGAGATAGAAAGGAACCAGCAAGTAAGGTTGGTTGGAGGGCAGGCGAATGATCGACTTCAGTCTATTGGCAGAATTCTAGGAAAGTGTTGCTCATGCCCGAGGTGTGTGAGAAACGTGATGAGACTGACAACACTGCGAGCGATCTGGCAATGCTGTGTCGTTCTACTTATGTAGACGGGTGTGTTCATCCCTTCCAGGTGCTCAGTTCGAGTTTCAGCTCCGTAGTACAGCCACCACGCGATTTTTGAGAGCGCCATCAATGGAGTTGCACTTCTGTTGTTTACTACTAAAATGGAACAGCTGAATTTAGAACAACGTTATGCAATCAAGTAGGGGACTTATGACCTAAGATGTTGAGTCCCATAGTGCTCAGAGCCATTTTTGCAATCAAGTTTTGTGTTAATCTTGAGGAATCCACGAGTGTGTCTTTTGAAAAGTTGAAACAGGCCTCATCAAGAGCACAAGCTTTTTCTGGCGCAAATCAGTTTTGGAAGGCCGAGAACACGTTGAACAAGAACCTCGCTCAAGGAGACATTCAACTTCAAAAACTGACAAAACGTCGAATTTGTGCGTGTTCCTGTGAGACCAGACCGACATTTGACAATCAGGATAAAATGGAAATGCCGTGTGGCTAGGGCCTCCTGTCGGGTAGACCGTTCGCCGGATGCAAGTCTTTCGAGATGACGCCATTTCGGCGACTTGCGTGTCGATGGGGATGAAATGATGATGACAAGGACAACACAACACCCAGTCCCTGAGCGGAGAAAATCTCCGACCCAGCCGGGAATTAAACCCGGGCTGTTAGGGATTACATTGCGTCGTGTTGACCACTCAGCCACCAGGGGCGGACGACAATCAGGATGATGGGTCACCTATTAAACACTTTCACCGTACATCAAATTTTGACCAGTGATTTGCACATGCGAAATGTTTGTGCCAAAATGGTGCCGAAAAGCCTTACAACTGAGCAGAAGGGCAATCGAAGAAATGTGTGGTCCGATCTTCTTGAGAGGATTACCAATGACCACGAATGGTTCAGTCGTGTGATCGCAAGTGATGAATCCTGGATTCATCATTTGTACGACCCTGAAAGTACAGCGGCAAAGTCAGGAGTGGCACACGGACACATCTCGAAAAAACTTCGAATGAGCAAATCAAAGATCAGAACAATGCTGATTTCATTTTTTAATAGTAGGGGTATCGTGCATAAGGAATTCGTTCCTCATGGGCGAATTGTCAACCAACTGTTTTACAAAGATGTCCTTGAAAGACTCAGCAAAAGCTTGATTCGAGTGAGACCGTACTCTGCAAACAAGTAGATGCTGCATCATGTCACATGGCCACTTCCATTACGAAATTTTTAACCTTAGATGGCATTTCTGTTGCCCCACAGGCCCCTATTCACCTCACCTGGGCCCTTGTGGCTTTTTTCTTTTCCACAAAATTAGAAAAATGGCTTAAAAGGATGTCATTTTGGGAGTCTGGACAACATTGAGAAGAATGTGACCACATGTTAAAGGCCCTACCAGTTGAAGCCTTTCAGCACTGCTGCCAGGACTGGGAACGACGACTCTGCCAGTGTATAGCTGCCGAAGGGAGCTACTTTGAAGGGACAGTGTTGTTGAAAAAAATAAAAACTTTGGTAGATAAAAAATCAGTCTCATTACTTTTCTCACACAGCTCATGTGAAAGGAGACCGCGAACACAACACTTATGCGACCCATTCTTGAATTCTGATCGAAGATCCCTAACACGTCTTATTAAAGGAAAACATCGAAGAAATTCAACGGTTCTTAACTCTGTTTACCAGTTTCTAGCCAAAAAATGTTCGATTAACAAACTCGTAGATTACGAATCTGTTAAGTTCAATGAAATGCTTGATGTGTGTAATTATCTTGTTGGTTTCGACAACTTTTCTCCATCATTTTAATGTTAATTGGGGTGCACAATATTAATTGCTTCACTACAGTAATCCCAGGAGTCAATATGAAAAGCCGATGATATTAAATAATTTACACCGACACATAATTTGCATTTGTATTAAGGTTTATATTGTTCCAGAACATTCGTACAATACACAGCTCAAAGAAATTGACTTTACAGATCATTTACTCGAACTAACTGGAAACAGCTGCCACTCTACTGCCACTTCCGAGCTCTTAGGCTCACTGCTTAAGTAGTTTCTTACCAATACAAGTTATATACAAGTTATTTGAAAGTACGGTTCAGCAAAATCACATTAATTGAGTTACAATTAAATTACAATTAAATTTCAATGCATCATTTAACCAGAAATCTACCCGAAACATTAATTTTCACGTTTTATGAAATAATCGAATTTTGAAAATTAATTTACCATTTAATGACTGAACTGATTTTAACACTAACGTTTCTACTTGATTATTGTCTGATAGTTACACAAATGAAATAATTAGTTTTTCTGTAAATTTCGTAATATTGATGATTACAATAAGATACTTTTCCATTAATTAAAAATTCCTGTTAATTTCATTGAAATAAGCTGTAACTGACTAAATGGGTGTCTTACTTTATATATATCTCGTGTACAATGCTACCTGATACAATACAGAACAGCAAAATTTGAATTGTAACATTTGCTCTACTGTGACATATGTATCGTATAATACATGAAATCGGTACCGAATACTTTACCAAATACTTCACTTAGGGTCCCCATAGTATTTCCTATCACAAGGCGTGCTGCTAGATTTGTTACTAGTAGGTTAGATCAACACGCGAGTATTATACGACGTGAATTTAGTTTATAGACAAATTTCGTTGGGAAGAATGTTAATTCTGACAATGGCTAGAAGATCACTGGTTGTGTTTGCGAGTACACCGGACGGGCGCCGTCCTCGGCTCAGCTACGAGTCCTTGCTACGGAGCTGCCCATCTATGCAGACGCTGACGTCATCGCTGGCGGCAGCTTTGGGGTAGCACCCGTTGGCGGAAATAGCCGGGCGGACGTGCGAATAGCCAACCGCTCCAGCGATGCAGCCAGATATTAATAGCGAGACTGAGGGCTACTGCGACACGAGCTTTGCCGTCTAACAAAGGTAGAACGCGTCATACTTACTTTTAAAGTACTAGCTTTCGTAGCAAGCGCAGCTGCCGAACGCTCGTTAAGGTGACACTCTACCTTCAAGTATCCTGGCGACAGAAATATTATCATTTACCCTGTAAGAGTAGAAGTTTCTGATGACTTAAATTGTACGCTAGCAAAACACCGCACTTCTACACACTATTTCAGGGAGTGCGGCAGATAGAACTCGACACGTCGTCCTCAACGGGACTAAATGGACATGTAAGACTAACTTCGAGAATACCGCAATGGAGTGTTGTACGACCATTAGTGTTTACAGCATGTGTGAGTGATCTTCTGAATCACGTCAGAATCCCCATGAGGCTGTTCACGGACGATGCAGTTACGTATAGGAGCTTGCAACGTCAGAAGATTGTTGCGAAATGCAGGAAGACTTGGACTGCCAAAAGGCCGTCTCGACACAAAATCACCAAACGTACCTTTGCTCGTACCTGCCACGAGGAGGAAAACCCTTTTTATTTTCCCTCCCTCTCTATTTCTTTCCTCTCTTACATTTTGTTGCAGCTTTTATGCTCACTCAATATAAAATGTACATAAACATAAACAAAATTGTAACGTTTGCGGTTGAAGAAGAAAGTAAAAGATGAAAGAAGAGATTAGAGAGGAGAGTCCAATCATCGTAGACATCCGGGGGTGAAAGTCTTGGTATATTCATCGAGCCATTAACGTCCGGAAGCCTTTAATATTCTTAATTATTAATATTCTTACGTTAAATACTAGATTACACTTGTTTTGGTTATGTTACGTGCCGCGTGTGTTAAATGTATTTGTCGTTGTATCTATCATAATTATACACTGACGGGAAAAAGTTGCAACATAAAAAAATAATTAATTTAGAATAATGGCTCTAAGCACTATGGGACTTAACATCTGAGGTCGTCAGTCCCCTAGAACTTAGAACTACTTAAACCTAACTAACCTAAGGACACCACACACATTCATGCCCGAGTCACGACTCGAACCTGCGACCGTAGCGCGGATCCGGACTGAAGCGCCTAGAACCGCTCGGTCACAACGGCCGGCAATTTAGAATAATGAAATTAATTATTAACATATGTTAATCAACATCACAGGTACGTTAAAACTGATATAACCGTCAGGATGTTTAATGCAAGCATAGAAAGGTGCATGCATTGTGGTGCGTAGGAGCGGATGTCAGTGTGTGGAATGGAGTTCCATGCGTGTGGTACCTGATCGGTTAATACAGGGGCAGTTAATTCTGTTCGTGGATGACGCCGGAGTTGTCGTACGATGCTGTCCCATACCTGCTCGATTGGAGATTGATCTGGCGGCCGAGCAGCCCAAGGCAACATGGTCGACAGTTTGTAGAGCATGTTTGGTCGCGACAGCGGTGTGTGGGAGAGCTTTATCCTGTTAGAAAACACCCCCTGGAATGCTGTTCATGAATGGCAGCACAACATGTCGAATCGCCAGACTGACGTGCAGGTTTACAGACAGAGTTCGTGGGATAAGCACGCAAGTGATCCTGCTGTCATACGTAATTGCACCCCACCCATAACTCCAGGTGTAGGTCCAGTGTGTGTAGCACGCAGACACGTTGGTTGCAGGCCCTCAACTAGCCTACTCCTGACGAACACAAGGCCCTTAAATGAGCTCTCGTTTGACATTACTGAAGTCACAGATGGCGGTGGTATGGGGTCAGTGCAATGTACGCTACAGGCCATGTCTTGGTCCTGTCCTTGAAGTGCTGGCCGGGGTGGCCGAGCGGTTGTAGGCGCTACAGTCTGGAACCGCGCGACCGCTGCGGTCGCAGGTTCGAATCCGGCCTCGGGTATGGGTGTGTGTGATGTCCTTAAGTTAGATAGGTTTAAGTAGTTCTAACAAGGGAACCTCCCCATCGCACCCCCCTCAGATTTAGCTACAAGTTGGCACAGTGGATAGGCCTTGAAAAACTGAACACAGATCAATCGAGAAAACAGGAAGAAGTTGTGTGGAACTATGAAAAAAATTAGCAAAATATACGAACTGAGTAGTCCACGTGCAACTTCAAGGGTGATTTGCCGTCAGGAGCGCCGTGGTCCTGTGGTTAGCGTGGGCAGCTGCGGAATGAGAGGTCCATGGTTCAAGTCCTCCCCCGAGTGAAAAATTTACTTTCTTTATCTTCGCAAAGTTATGATCTGTCCGTTCGTTCATTGACGTCTCTATTCACTGTAATAAGTTTAGTGTCTGTGTTTTGCGACCGCACCGCGAAACCGTGCGATTAGTAGACGAAAGGAGGTGCCTCTACAATGGGAACTGAAAACATTTCATCGCAAGGTCATAGGTCAACCGATTCCTCCACAGGAAAACACGTCTGATATATTCTATACGATACTGTTGACGGCATGTGCGTCACATGACAGGAATATGTTGTCGACCCACCTAACTTGTACACTTGGCGAATGGGTAAAAAGATTCTTCTACCTTGCCCGATTTAGGTTTTTGTGTGGATGTGATTATCACTCCCAAAAAAGTGATCGCTTCAGACGGACAGATAATAATTGTCTGAAAACAAAAAAATTAAAATTTTCAGTCGAGGGACGACTTGAACCAAGGACTTCTCCCTCCACAGCTGCCCACGCTAACCACAGGACCACGGCGCTCCTGACTACACATTACCCTTGAAGTTGCATATGTTACACGTGGACTACTCAGTTCGTATATTTTGCTAATTTTTTTCATAGTTCCACACAACTTCTTCCTGTTTTCTCGATTGATCTGTGTTCAGTTTTTCAGGGCCTATCCACTCTGCCAACTTATAACTAAATCTGAGGGGGGTGCGACGGGGAGGTTCCCTTGTAAGTTCTAGGGGACTGATGACCTCAGAAGTTAAGTCTCATAGTGCTCAGAGACATTTGAAGCATTTTGTCCTTGAAGTAACCGATTTGTAACAGTTCGTTGTGTTGCTGTGGTGCCAACAGCTGTTCAGATTGCTGCTGCATATGCAATAAGACGCGCCAGAGCCATATGTGGAACGCGATGGTCCTCCCTCTCGGTAGTGGCACGTGGCCGTCTGGAGCGTTGTCTATTTAAGACTGTACATTCTCGTGACCACCGCTGCCAGCAATCATGTCCAGTGACTACAGTTCTGCCTAGCCTTTCTGCAGTGTCGCAGAAGCAGCCTCCACCTTCTCATAGCCCTATTGCACGACATCTTTAAAACTCAGTGAGGTGTTCATAATGGCGTGTTTGTCACCTTAAAGGCATCCTTGACTAACGTCAACTCACCATGCCCAATTTCAAAGGCATCTAACGCTCACGACTGTTACAGCGTGTATTTAAAGTGAATCTGATTTGCATCCTCATAGTGGTTCCATTCTAGACTTGTCTCCAATCGACCATGTGTGAAGTTGTAAGCAGGCTGTTTAGGTTTTTATGTTGGTAACGCCACGTAGCGCTCTTTATGAAAATCACTGACTGTGCTGTGGGCAGTCTATTAGCGGACGGTCTGGAAGTGTGTCCGCCAGAAAAAGGAAATTTGTAAAGATGGATGTCATGATTGAAAGATATATATGATGACTAGTGAACATTATTAAGGTAAATATATTATTTGTTCTCTATCAAAATCTTTCCTTTGCTAACTATGCCTATCAGTAGTTAGTGCCTTCAGTAGTTATAATCTCTTATTTAGCTGGCAGTATTGGCGCTCGCTGTATTGCGGTAGTTCGAATAAGGAAGATTTTTGTGAGGTAAGTGATTAATGAAAGGTATACGTTATTGTTAGTCAGGGTCATTCTTTTGTAGGGATTATTGAAAGTCAGATTGCGTTGCGCTAAAAATATTGTGTGTCAGTTTAGTGATGATCAGAATAAGTAAAGTGAGAAATATCTGAGTACGGTCAGTTTTGCTCAGCTGTTTGAAAATCAAATAACGTACAAGTTTACCAGCACGGTCATTCTTAATTTTCAAAGGGGACGTTTCAAAGTATAGTAGGAAGAGAAATAACATAGCTACCAGAGCGCCATCTGGCTCTACTTTTTAATAGACTCTCACTGCCAGAAGGCTCCCTGTTGTGTAAACGTGTGCAGCAAGCGGGCAACCGTGCCACGGAGATGAACTCATCTTTCCTACAGCCAACTGAGCGAGTCTGGAAGGGGCAAATTGTGTCCTTCCGAGTGGCGGGATGCTCCTTTCGGAGAATTGCAACGATGCTGGTATCACTGGTCAGGTGAACATTCACACACCTATAGACAAGGCTCTGGACATCCATACAGCACAGGCGCCAGCCAGGATGGTTGTACTGTAAGGGCAGCAGTAGCAGATTGTGCAGCTAGCACAGTACAGATAAGAGGGCTTGTGAGCCCAGACATGTCAACACGAACTGATGCGAACCTGTTATTAACTGTGGGACTACGGGCACGCACACTTCCAGCCCGGCTTCCCTCACTTCACAGCATCGACGCGCACCGCTCGATTGGTGCCGTCACAGGATCACTTACGCGTCGTTTGCGTGTACGGCGTAGACCTGGTGAGCGCTGCCTCGTAGAGTGCATTCGTCCAAGACACACTGGCCACACCTCAGGCTTTGTATGGTCACGGGTGCGATAAGCTACTACTCTCGTTCACTTTTGTGTTTCTCACGAGACGCTAACCAGTGCTCGGTACGTACAGAATGTTATTAGACCCGTTCTTCCAACAGGAAGGTGATGTGCTGTTCCAACTATAATGCTCACACATGTATTGCCCGTGAAACTCAACGTGCTCTGCAAGACGTGCAGCAACTTCCGTGACCAGCACGATCTCCAGACCTGTCTGCAGTCGAGCACGTGCGGGATATGATGGTAAGAGCAGTGTCTCGTGGGACTCATCAACCAACAACTCTTTCAGAACTTTATAAAGAGATCGACTAGGCGTAGAAAAAGTATCCGAGGACAGTATTCGCCATCTGTACGATCGACTAGATGGCAGAGTCAGCGCCTGCATTGCCGCTCGTAATGGCAGCACTATATACTAATATGGGTGTTTCAGCATGGGTCGATACCTGGTATCTCTGAACCCCTTCTGCTATTGATTTGTAAATGTAATCATTTCACGTACTGCGTATGCACTGTTGCAACAATAAATCTTGACTGAACTGGAAACTTTTAAAAGGATGTTCTTTTTTTTTCGAGCAGTGTAGAAGCAGATGTAGATGTAGCTGTTGTATACTGTCTCAGCAAGACTAATAAATTGAGTTCCCATATTCTCTCGTGGCAATTTCAGCATTGACTCTTGTATACATAACAAACCGCTATTCCCTAGCTAGAAGAAGAAACGAATTCTCAGTATTAGGTTGTCAACTGGGTGTCATCGACTTATCCGTCCGTGGCGGGAAGGTTGTGAAATCAGCTGATAATGGCACCAACTTCGCCAAGTATGTGGTGTCTCAAACGCCGTACTCTTTGGAGTAAAACGAAGGTCATCTGAGACGTTATACTGTGTGTCGCGAATTTTTATTATTATCGTTAGAGTACGCTTTACGTTTCGACATTAGTGGATAATGCAGAATTAATGGCACACTACATCCGGGGAAACTTAACGTACCGATACCACCGATACCGGGTGTCGCTATCGGTGATGTAATGATGTGTTATGGGACGTCATATGTGCTCAACCAGAAAATAATAGAACACTGAAAATATTCTTTTACGCCTATGTACACTGACGGAAGAGAATCGAAACACCAGAAAGAGTTGTGCGACATAAACGAAAGTTGGTAGGCGTGTTTCCGTATCTGAAAGATGATGTCTGCTCAAATTTCGCATCAGACGCATAAGATTGGCGCTAATGGAGCCACTGTGAATTTGCAAATGAAGTTTACTTTAAATAAGAGCTGTAACGGTCCTGACTGTTAGTTACCTTCGAGACTGGACATGGTGAGTTGATATTAATTAAGAATGCTTTTAAAGCGACATGACGCCATTGTCAACATCTCATTGAGTTTGAACTATCTCGTGTAAAATGCTAAGAGAAGTTGGATTTCCATCTGCAGTACTGCAGAAAAACTTGACAGGAATGTAGCCACTGTTCGTTAATGCTGGCAGCGGTGATCACGGAAATATAGTTACAAGAGGGCCGGGCTGCGGACGGCCACGTGTCACTATAGAGAGGGAAGACCATCGTGTTCGGCGTATGGTTACGGCGCACCTTATTGCAAAAAAAATGGTTCAAATGGCTCTGAGCACTATGGGACTTAACTTCTGAGGTCATCAGTCCCCTAGAACTTAGAACTACCTAAACCTAACTAACCTAAGGACATCACAAACATCCATGCCTGAGGCAGGATTCGATCCTGCGACCGTAGCGGCCACGCGGTTCCAGACTGTAGCGCCTAGAATCGCTGGGCCAGTCCGGCTGGCGCACCTTATTGTATCTGCAGCGGCAATTTGAGCAGCAGTTGACACCACAGTGACACAACGAAATATTACAAATAAATTACTTCAAGGACATCTCGTAGCCAGATGCCCTGTAGTGTGCATTCTATCGACCCCGCACCACCGCCATTTACGACTTCATTTGAGTCAGCCGAGAGCTCATTTAAGGGCAGTGTGAAGGTCTGTTCTGTTTTCTGATGAACACTGGTTGTCCCTCGGTGCCAGTGATAGCTGTGTGTTCGTCAGGATGAGGCTAGTTGAGGGTCTGCAACCAACGAGTCTGAGTACTACACACACTGGATCTACACCTGGAGTTATGGTGTGGGGTGCCATTTCGTATGAGGACAGGAGCATTCTCGTGGTTATTCCAGGCACCCTGACAGTAAAATTCTACGTCTCTCTGGTGATTCGACCTGTTGTGCTGCCATACATGGACAGCATGGCAGGGGTAAGTTTTCCAACAATGTAACGCTCGCCCACAGCCGCTTTTGTAACCCAACAAGCTCTACAGAGTGTTGACATGTTACTTTGACCTGTTCGATCACCAGAGTTGTCTCCAATCGACCAGATATGAGACATCATAGGAAGAGAATTCCGGCGTCGTCCACGAACAGCGTTAATCGTTGGTGTTTTGACTGACCAAGTGGAACAGGCATGGAACTCTATTCCACAAACTAACATCCCTCACCTGTAGGACACAATGCACGCTTGCATTCATGATTCGAATGGTTATTAATGGACCAGCTTTCCACCTTGCAATGACTTATCTCGCGCGTACATTATCCTGTGATCTTCCGATTTTAATTTCTTTAATATGTTAGCCAGACGAATGTATTCTCGGAATTTCATTACTTTGGTGTTCCGATTTCTTCCATCAGTGTAATTTTTTGGGTTGGGTCGTTGGGGGTTGGGCTGTTTGGGGGAAGAGACCAGACAGAGGTCATCGGTCTCATCGGATGAGGGAAGGATGGGGAAGGAAGTCGGCTGTGCCTTTTCAAAGGAACCATCCCGGCATTTGCCTGGAGCGATTTAGCGAAATCACGGAAACCTAAATCAGGATGGCCGGACGCGGGATTTAACCGTCGTACTGCCGAATGCCAGCCCAGGAATTTTTTGGCAGTATAGGTTGTGGTGACAGACTTATCTATAGCGTGGCTCGAGGTGTAAGTTAGGTTGAAAGATCACAGTACGGTTGTGAGTTTGAGAAACAGTATCGAACGCTTCGGTTAATCCGACTGTCCTAGTCAGAGTTTTCTGAAATTCCGAAATTACTTGCAAATGTTTTTTACTAGAGGAGGAGTGTAGTTGGGCACAAAGCGTACCCTATACACGGTAGCATCAGCTGTTCTCTAACCACAGAAGGCAAGCACGTGCTGAGTACGAGGCGGAAGAACCGCTTCCTGAAGTGTGTCAGGTTTCAGGTTTTTGCGTCGCCAGAGGAGAACGGCGGTGCCCCCCCCCCCCCCCCCTCCTCCGCTCTCGCAGTATTAATTACAACCTGCTGGTTGCTGTGTACCTGCTCGGGCCGGATCGCATCTGATCCGGTCGTTTACACGCAGATTATGCTGACCGCTGCGTCTTAAATTTCGACACTGGAAAACTCTCTGCGTAGATTCCAAAGTATTCTTTTCTTCCGCAAAAGTACTGCACTGCGACTAGCAAAACTGTCGTCAGAGCAGATTTCAAATGAGCTTACCGGACACTGAATCAACCACGTATTTCCTAACGTCATGTATGAGCTCGGTGAGCATCGAAGTTCAATGTTCTCCATACAGCAGCCACTTATTGCTCCTCCCTTGCCGCTGAGTTGATTGTGTATGATGAAACACCTCTAGTGTTTAGGTACTGATCAAGTAAAACAGTCGCACATTAATACGCTACGACAAATAGACCATTAGTAATGTTAGCTGTATCTTATCCAAAGGGGTTTACAGATTACTACAGTGGTTGTTGTTAATATTCCGTTAGGCACTGTCTTCAATAATCTCCGAGACAATTAAGTGATTACATATCATACATACACAAAAATGCTCTGGATCAGTAGAGAGATGTGTGTGTTCAATAATGAAGTGTCATCAAACCGCTGGTAAAAGTAAATAAACTTGTTTTCGAAAATAAATTAATTCAGAATTGTTCTAAGGGGTTTAATCCTTAATTTTCAGTCACAGAAGAGGATAATTTGTATGATATCATGTATTGATACCCCCCTATGGCGTATAAAGGTTTGTAACAGAATGGCAAGTTTCCGTTTGATGCCGACAGCAGTCGTGCGGGACCAGGCGGACCCAATGGTGCATGTCCGCTAGGCCACACCTTCAGTGGCTCCTTACTATGAGAGCCCTCTGCCGCCGCGATATAGGATGCCTGGCAACAGCCACACAGCCGACTCGCAATCTGCTGCGTGATATACAAATGCCGTCTAGTCACGGCTCCAACACCGTAATTTGTGCTTAGTGTAGCGAGACTATCCCTTCTGACATTGACAGCTGTACTCAGCATCTTGTTGCATTATTACTAATGAATCATCGTACGCTTGGAGAAATACGAGTTAAGTAAAACTTCTGTTTATTGTGTCAACTTGTTCGGTAATCATTTTTGCTCCTGTTCAGTTTTCCTATGACGACGGTTGCTGCACCACCTTATAGCTCAACTCTCCTTACCATTGTGTACAAACACATACAACAATTTGGGCACTAAATTAACTGGCGATGGCGGATGTGAAGAGGATATAAAATGCAGATTGACAACAGAAGAACATTTCTGAAAAAGAAGAATTTATTAACACCTAGGATCATTTTTTACGTGTTAGCAACTCTTTCCTGAAGGTACTCGTCTCATTTGCAGACTGGCATGGCAGTGAAACATGGACGATAAGCATTTCAGCGAAGAAGAGAATTGAATCTTTTGAAATGTGGCGCTACAGAACAATGTTGAAGGTTAGATAAGTAGATCGAATAACAAATAAGAAGGCACTGAACTGCATTGAAAAAAAAATGATATTTTTGGCACATTATGACCAAAAGAAGGGATCGGTTGTCAAAAAAATGGTTCAAATGGCTCTGAGCACTATGGGACTTAACATCTATGGTCATCAGTCCCCTAGAACTTAGAACTACTTAAACCTAACTAACCTAAGGACATCACACAACACCCAGTCATCACGAGGCAGAGAAAATCCCTGACCCCGCCGGGAATCGAACCCGGGAACCCGGGCGCGGGAAGCGAGAACGCTACCGCACGACCACGAGCTGCGGACAACGGTTGTCAGGACGCATCCTGCGACATCAGGGAATTGTCAGTTTGGTAACGGAAGGAAGAGTGAAGGGTAATAATTGTACCGTGAGTCCGAGGCTTGAATATAGTAAGTAGGTTCAAATGTATGTAGGTGTGGTAATTATGTACAGCACAGACTAGCATGGAAAGGTGCATCACATCATCTTCAAAGACCACAACAACAGACAACAAGAGGTAGCTTACCTTGGGTAAATGTGCTTTAGTGTGTAGCTTAATATTCTCTCTTTTCCGATTACCCCCTACTCGTTATCTTTCTGTCCTCCCACGTGGTCAGCTAGGTCAGAATGGGACGCAAGGGCAACTGACACAACGTTCGAACTTCGACTGCTTGTCACCATTCACCGTCCGATGGACAGTCAGAGACATTGCCAGTTTGCCGAATACACCCAGAAGAACGAATGGAGGTAGTATACGATGATCAGAACAGGTGGATCACATACAGTCTGTTCCCCAAAAGAGCAGCAAGGAAGCTATATGGAAGAGAACAGCAATGAATCTTAAGGAAAAGTAAGAATAGTACTTGATTAACATCATCTAAAACTGCAATCCAGTTGCTGAAGAATGTGGTAAGCACATAAGCGAACCTGAGTGGAGAAGTAATCAGAGAAGAATGGTACAGCGGAAGAATGGAAAGGAAAAAGTGATACTTGAACAAAATGAACTGAGGCAAAAAGGACGCAAGCTATCGCGTTAAAAAAGTGGGAGAATTATATCACATCCAACGTCTTTTCAACAGACGGAAGAACACTAGTGTGGCGAAAGCCACGTGGCGAACTGCAAGTTAAATGTTTATAATACTGAAAAAAAAAGATTGCAGTGAAATATAGAAAAGTTGGTAATTAGTTGTACATTCAGATTTTTCCAACAGAATGAACCGAAGCACACATCGTATCTTGCAAAATGTCTGTCGCAAAGTTATCTGGAAGTCATCTCTATCGCCAGAGCTTAGCCCTACAGGGAAAGCATGAGACAAACCAAATGAATGATTCAGAAGAAGTATAAACGACTCGAACTAGTATCAACTCACTACATCCGTTCTCAAATGTAACTAAAGTTCACGACCGGCGGGAATCGAACCCGGGCCCTTAGGACTGACATGCTGTCGCGCTGACCACTCAGCTACCGGGGGCGGACTCACGACCTTTACACAATGTACACTCCTGGAAATGGAAAAAAGAACACATTGACACCGGTGTGTCAGACCCACCATACTTGCTCCGGTCACTGCGAGAGGGCTGTACAAGCAATGATCACACGCACGGCACAGCGGACACACCAGGAACCGCGGTGTTGGCCGTCGAATGGCGCTAGCTGCGCAGCATTTGTGCACCGCCGCCGTCAGTGTCAGCCAGTTTGCCGTGGCATACGGAGCTCCATCGCAGTCTTTAACACTGGTAGCATGCCGCGACAGCGTGGACGTGAACCGTATGTGCAGTTGACGGACTTTGAGCGAGGGCGTATAGTGGGCATGCGGGAGGCCGGGTGGACGTACCGCCGAATTGCTCAACACGTGGGGCGTGAGGTCTCCACAGTACATCGATGTTGTCGCCAGTGGTCGGCGGAAGGTGCACGTGCCCGTCGACCTGGGACCGGACCGCAGCGACGTACGGATGCACGCCAAGACCGTAGGGTCCTAGGCAGTGCCGTAGGGGACCGCACCGCCACTTCCCAGCAAATTAGGGACACTGTTGCTCCTGGGGTATCGGCGAGGACCATTCGCAACCGTCTCCATGAAGCTGGGCTACGGTCCCTCACACCGTTAGGCCGTCTTCCGCTCACGCCCCAACATCGTGCAGCCCGCCTTCAGTGGTGTCGCGACAGGCGTGAATGGAGGGACGAATGGAGACGTGTCGTCTTCAGCGATGAGAGTCGCTTCTGTTTGGTGCCAATGATGGTCGTATGCGTGTTTGGCGCCGTGCAGGTGAGCGCCACAATCAGGACTGCATACGACCGAGGCACACAGGGCCAACACCCGGCATCATGGTGTGGGGAGCGATCTCCTACACTGGCCGTACACCACTGGTGATCGTCGAAGGGACACTGAATAGTGCACGGTACATCCAAACCGTCATCGAACCCATCGTTCTACCATTCCTAGACTGGCAAGGGAACTTGCTGTTCCAACAGGACAATGCACGTCCGCATGTATCCCGTGCCACCCAAAGTGCTCTAGAAGGTGTAAGTCAACTACCCTGGCCAGCAAGATCTCCGGATCTGTCCCCCATTGAGCATGTTTGGGACTGGATGAAGCGTCGTCTCACGCGGTCTGCACGTCCAGCACGAACGCTGGTCCAACTGAGGCGCCAGGTGGAAATGGCATGGCAAGCCGTTCCACAGGACTACATCCAGCATCTCTACGATCGTCTCCATGGGAGAATAGCAGCCTGCATTGCTGCGAAAGGTGGATATACACTGTACTAGTGCCGACATTGTGCATGCTCTGTTGCCTGTGTCTATGTGCCTGTGATTCTGTCAGTGTGATCATGTGATGTATCTGACCCCAGGAATGTGTCAATAAAGTTTCCCCTTCCTGGGACAATGAATTCACGGTGTTCTTATTTCAATTTCCAGGAGTGTATTTAAAGCGAACCTGATATGCATCCATTTAGTGGCACTAATGGAACACATTTTTTCTGAAAATACGTCCGTTTTATTCAGGGTTCCGGTGCACCATATTATTCCTCAGTCTTTCGGATACAAAACCCTGTTTGTCAACATAATCTCCGTTCAATGAACGGCCTTACACCGCCTTACTCGGTGGGTCTGTATGCCCGAATGGTACCACTATACTGGTCGACGTCGGAGCCAGCTTCTTGCTACATCAATAACCTCCCCAACATCCACGTAGTTATTCCCGTAGGCTGCATCCTTCACTGGACCAAGCAGATGGAAGGTGGGTGGTGCGAGATCCGGGCTGTTGGGTGGATGAGGAAAAGGAGTCGAATGAATTTTTGTTGAGTTCCTCTCGGGTGCGAAAACCTGTGTGAGGCCTTGCTCTGTACGGAGAAGTTCGTTCGGTTGTGGTGAAGAACACGGAGAAGTCGTCTCTTCAATTTCCTTAGGGTAGCACAATACACGTCGGAGTTGTTCGTTGCAGGATAAGAGAGGACATCAAACAGAATAGCCCCTTCAGACTCCCTTTTGACCTTCGCCATGACTTTACCGGTTGCGGGTGTGGTTGTGAACTTTTTCTTCGGAGGAGAGGTGGCGTGGCGCCACTCCGTTGATATCCGTTTTGTTTCCGCTTCGAAGTGATGAAACCATATTTCATCGCCTGTGAGGATTTTCGACAGAAAAATCGCCACAGTCAGCCTCATAACGCGCAAGAATTCCGCACTGATGGTCCTTCGTTTCTCGTTATCATCTCTGAAGGTGCGGGGAACCCAGTGGGCACGCGCCTTGGAGTATCCCAACTGGTGGAGGAGTGTGTCAGCGCTATCAACAGAGATGTCTAGTTGAGCAGCGAGGTGTTTGTGTTCCGTCGATGGCCTCGAATGAGAGTGTTGGCACGTTCCAGCATTGCAGGATTCACGGCTATGTGCGGTTGGCTGGCACGAGGGAGATCGCGTAGATATAGGTGACCTTGTTGCGATGATGACAGACTTCTCCCTCAACGATTTTCCACACATTCGTTCACTGCCAGGTCTCCGTAGACATTCTGTAAGCGCCTATGAATATTGCGATGCTGTGGTTTTCTGCCAACAGAAACTCAATGACAGCTGTGTGCTAGGAATGCACCTCCGTTACAGAAGTCATTTTGAAGGCTACGTATTGCGCCACAACCTATCGCCACTTCATCAAACTATGGCGCTGGAGCAGTAATATTTCTCGATTTCCCACAGCAAATTTTGAGATTTTTCAACCGAAAATTAGCCGAGAAGAAAAGTGTTACTTTATTTATTAAACGCCCCTCGTACATGGGCCTGACTGCACCGCAAAATTCGTTGTTGAGATGGAAGAGCGGGGGAAAGCGGTGATAAAACAGCAATGATATTTCATGAACAACTGAGTTCTAGTATTATTCCAGTATTCAAACAGAATAATGTTATGATCGAAGATTACATACACTATAGCGTTAAGCAGTGAAATATTACTTAAGAAAATATTGTCTTATTATGTTACTTAAAAACTGTGAGACACAGTTTACAATTACAAAGAAAATTTTTCATTTATGCATATTTAAATGTGTATGTGAAAATAAAAGAGGACGTCATTAATACTCAGCGAGTATTAATGACAGCCTATGTGTATAGGAATGTAACGATTCTGTAAGTGTCTGATTCTCACAGGTGAATTCACAACTCTTTCTAACTTATTAAATTCAGTAAAGTAGTTTGTTGTCTGATATGTAACATAATGTTTACTTTCATTATGCATGCGCGTAAAAATATGTAATAACTGTTTTGATTTAGTGCTGTATGATTCAACACTACTGTAGGGTGTTGACATCGTAAAGCTGATATCGCTCTCGCGCCACTCTTAAATACACGCTGTAACGGTCGGGATCATTAGTTATTGTTGATGCTGGACATGGTTCTGTTCAAATTCCGCGCCACTCTTAAATGCACGCTATAACGGTCGGGATCATTAGTTATTGTTGATGCTGGACATGGTTCTGTTCAAATTCCGCGCCACTCTTAAATGCACGCTATAACGGTCGGTATCTTACTTTTGATGTTGGACATGGTGGGTTGATGTTACTCAAGATTGCTGTTAAGGCGACAAGACACCGTAATCAGCACCTCATTGAGTTAAAATGGAGTTGTGTAATAGGGCTACGAGAAGCTAAATGTTTCTTCTGCGGTAATGCAGAAATATTTGGTAGGAATATAGCCACTGTACATGATTGCTGGAGGCGGTGGTCACGAGATTGTACGTTCGCAAGAACACCGGGTTCTGGACTGTCACGTGCCACTACCGATAGGCAATACCATCGTCTTCGGCTTAAGGCTCTGTCGCATCGTACTGCATCTACAGCAACAATTTGAGCAGCAGTTAGCACCACAGTGACAGAACGAACTGTTACAAATAGGGTACTTCAAGGACAGTCCCGAGACAGGCCCTGCAGCGTGCATTCCACTGATGTCAAACCACAGCCATTTGCGACTCCAGTGGCGTCAAGCGGGAGTTCATTAGAGGGCTGGGTGGACATCTGTTGTGTTTTCTGACGAATGCTGGTTGTTCCGCGGTGCCAGCGATTGCCGGATGTTGGGTAGAAGCAGGCTAGCTGAGGGCCTCCAACTAACCAGTCTGCGTGCTACACACACTGGACCTACACCTGCAGTTATAGTCTGGGGTGCGATTTCGTGTGACAGCACATTCGTGTTTATCCCACGAACCCTGCCCGCAAATCTATAGGTCAGTTTCGTGATTTGATCTTTTGTGCCACCATTCACGAACAGCATTCCAGGGGCTGTTTTCCATCAGGGAAAGCTCGTCCACATACCGCAGTTGTGACCTAATGTCGACATGTTGCCTTGGCCTGGTCAGTCACCAGATCTATCACCAATCGGGTACATATGAGACGTCATCGTACATCTCTGGGGTCATCTACAAACAGCATTGGCGGTCCCTGCATCGACCGACCAAATGCAACATTTTGCACGCTTGCATTTAACATTCTGGCGGCTGAACCTCTTTTAATGTACCAGCTTTTCACATTTGCAATGGCTTACCTCACGCTTATATTAACCTGTCATGCTAATCGCTTAAATATGTTACGTAGACAAATGTAATTACTTTTTGGTGTTGCAATTTATTCCTTCAGCGTGTAATAGAGTCGACGAAGGAGAACCTTGACAGTTGCGATAGGCTCGACGCGTTCGTTTCGCACGTCTGCCTCGACCATTCATTTAAAGCTGTTTCGTATACGTCTTGTTGCAAAGACTCAGGTGTTCTCGCAGCTCTATAAACGACTACTGTTTTCGGGTGCAGCAGTTTTGCGCTTCGCAGGTGAAAGCTGGCAACAGCGCTACCAGCTGTCAGGGAACTTCTTTCGCTGACTCTGCTGTGGTCCTGGTTCAAAGAACTGACTGTCAGCATTTCATTCTACCATGCAATATACTATGTTTCACGCGGTACGTTCCACGAAAATAATTTCTCATGTTAAAGACATTAGCAAATCTCCTTTGGTGCTCGTATTGTACGTAATTGCCAAAACAAGTAACTTTTCCTGTTAAAAACTCTCAACATATTACTATAAATCCATTCTAGTCCTCATCAGTCCCAAAATTTCCACTACAGTTACAGTGGAGCGACAGCAGGACAACATCCTGTTCCACAACATTCCCTCCAACAGAAAAAATAAACCTAAAAGGGGGCCCCATGGGAAATGGTACATTCCAAACAGACCACCTTTCGAAGATTGAAACGTGCTTGCGCCATCTACCGCATCTAATTGGACACGCATAGTACGCCATTCAGTTCAGTATAGGAAGTTGGCCGGCGCAGGTTCGCGTTGAGGCAGTGAAGTACTGTCGTGTGCAGAACTTCGTGGAAGAGAGCGACATTTCCATGTTGCAGGTAGAAGGAAAATATCCATATGGATAAAACAACGAAGTGAGATGGATTCTATAAGCAATATGAAGGATAAGAAACCTGAAATGACGGTTCGAAAGCCAGGAAACATTCAACGATTAAGTGCAGCTCTGCAACAAAGCCCACAATGGTCTGTCCGCCGCCTCACCACAACTTACAAATCCCTCGCACGTCTTTGCAGAGGACTGTGAAACAGGATTTGAAGTTTCATTATTGTAAGCTGCAAGTGGATTAAACAGTAGCGACCGGGAGCTGAAGAGAGTAGGCGCAGTTTCCGCTCAACATTTCTGGGCAGAATTGACCACGACGTATTTCTGACGAATCTTGTATGTCTGATGAGGCAAAACTTTCATTTGAATGGGTTTATCAGTAAACAAAACTTCAATTTCACTCAGAAACAAACCTGCACTTCATTCATGAAGAGCCTCAGGGTAACCCAAAGGTCGTCGTCTCCTGTGCCACTCGACAGTCATTTGGAATCTTTGGGCAGTATTTTGTAGATGAGAAAAACGACCGGCTTGTGAGTGCCAATTTCCGGAGCTCCAGGGACATTGCCGTCTAAATGCCATATCGATTCAACAAGATGGGGCTACAGACCATACGGCCCGTTAAGTCAGTGACTATAACGAAGCATCACTTTCCAGTTCAATTACTTTCACGATTCGATGATATCACATGGCCGGAGAAATCAACTGATCTTTCAGCTACTGACTTTTCTTTGTGGGGTCATCTCAAGAAAAAAATTTTTTCACAGCGATTCCACAATACTGATGAGTCTAAAGCTGCAATCCACGAAGAGGTAGAGGCCATTACACAAGGAATGAGTGCAACGCAATGAGGAACTTCTGCGAACATATTCAGCAATCCATCGTCAATGATGGAAGCCGTTGTGATGTACTTTCAGAGAAAGAAATTGTGTTTGAATTTTCAGTAATGGCTATGTGTTTAGAACAGTTATCTACGAGTTGTATTGATGTAAATATGCGCTAAACCTCGAGTAACCAAGTGAAAATGTACTACCACCTTGCATATTTTCTCGCAACGTCTACGCCATATCTTCGTTCTTAATTAAACATTTCTTTACGTAATATCTTTCGCTAAATCTTTCATCACGCAGACAATGAACCCACTTCCTACCGAATGAGGTGAAGTTTAAGTTGACCACCAAAATAACTTCCTCATCCGACCACAGTGCTTTTTTAATACTCTCACCGACGCTTTTATACTATTTATTCAAAGCTTTAGTCGCTGTACCAAGTGAAGTAGGTGTCTAATTTTTTTCCCCTTGGCCTCTTTTCACAACGAGTTTGAACAACTCACTCGTACCACCAACATAAATATTACACGTTTACTTTCCTGTAATAAGCATTTTTCTGATATTTTTTTAGGCTGAGAATAAAATCATCTACATCCCTCATTAAATCGTCTTTTTTTAACGACGTTTCGACTACTGCCATCATGAGATATCAAAAAGCTTAGCATTCATAAAAGAAAGTTGTGATCAGTACTAAAATTGGATTAGTCATAGTTTTTAGTACTGACACAGAACCTCCTTTTATAAATTGTAATCCGTTTGATAAACTGAAAGAACCAGAGGTTGTGCAGAGTTTCAGGGAGAGCATAAGGGAACAACTGACAGGAATGGGGGAAAGAAATACAGTAGAAGAAGAATGGGTAGCTTTGAGGGATGAAGTAGTGAAGGCAGCAGAGGATCAAATAGGTAAAAAGACAAGGGCTAGTAGAAATCCTTGGGTAACAGAAGAAATATTGAATTTAATTGATGAAAGGAGAAAATATAAAAATGCAGTAAATGAAGCAGGCAAAAAGGAATACAAACGTCTCAAAAATGAGATCGACAGGAAGTGCAAAATGGCTAAGCAGGGATGGCTAGAGGACAAATGTAAGGATGTAGAGGCTTATCTTACTAGGGGTAAGATAGATACTGCCTACAGGAAAATTAAAGAGACCTTTGGAGATAAGAGAACCACTTGTATGAACATCAAGAGCTCAGATGGAAACCCAGTTCTAAGCAAAGAAGGGAAAGCAGAAAGGTGGAAGGAGTATAAAGAGGGTCTATACAAGGGCGATGTACTTGAGGACAATATTATGGAAATGGAAGAGGATGTAGATGAAGATGAAATGGGAGATACGATACTGCGTGAAGAGTTTGACAGAGCACTGAAAGACCTGAGTCGAAACAAGGCCCCCGGAGTAGACAACATTCCATTGGAACTACTGACGGCCTTGGGAGAGCCAGTCCTGACAAAACTCTACCATCTGGTGAGCAAGATGTATGAAACAGGCGAAATACCCTCAGACTTCAAGAAGAATATAATAATTCCAATCCCAAAGAAAGCAGGTGTTGACAGATGTGAGAATTACCGAACAATCAGTTTAATAAGCCACAGCTGCAAAATACTAACACGAAATCTTTACAGACGAATGGAAAAACTAGTAGAAGCCGACCTCGGGGGAGATCAGTTTGGATTCCGTAGAAATATTGGAACACGTGAGGCAATACTGACCTTACGTCTTATCTTAGAAGAAAGATTAAGGAAAGGCAAACCTACGTTTCTAGCATTTGTAGACTTAGAGAAAGCTTTTGACAATGTTGACTGGAATACTCTCTTTCAAATTCTAAAGGTGGCAGGGGTAAAATACAGGGAGCGAAAGGCTATTTACAATTTGTACAGAAACCAGATGGCAGTTATAAGAGTCGAGGGACATGAAAGGGAAGCAGTGGTTGCGAAGGGAGTAAGACAGGGTTGTAGCCTCTCCCCGATGTTATTCAATCTGTATATTGAGCAAGCAGTAAAGGAAACAAAAGAAAAATTTGGAGTAGGTATTAAAATCCATGGAGAAGAAATAAAAACTTTGAGGTTCGCCGATGACATTGTAATTCTGTCAGAGACAGCAAAGGACTTGGAAGAGCAGTTGAACGGAATGGATGGTGTCTTGAAGGGAGGATATAAGATGAACATCAACAAAAGCAAAACGAGGATAATGGGATGTAGTCGAATTAAGTCGGGTGATGTTGAGGGTATTAGATTAGGAAATGAGACACTTAAAGTAGTAAAGGAGTTTTGCTATTTGGGGAGCAAAATAACTGATGATGGTCGAAGTAGAGAGGATATAAAATGTAGACTGGCAATGGCAAGGAAAGCGTTTCTGAAGAAGAGAAATTTGTTAACATCGAGTATAGATTTAAGTGTCAGGAAGTCTTTTCTGAAAGTATTTGTATGGAGTGTAGCCATGTATGGAAGTGAAACATGGACGATAAATAGTTTGGACAAGAAGAGAATAGAAGCTTTCGAAATGTGGTGCTACAGAAGAATGCTGAAGATTAGATGGGTAGATCACATAACTAATGAGGAGGTACTGAATAGGATTGGGGAGAAGAGGAGTTTGTGGCACAACTTGACCAGAAGAAGGGATCGGTTGGTAGGACATGTTCTGAGGCATCAAGGGATCACCAATTTAGTACTGGAGGGCAGCGTGGAGGGTAAAAATCGTAGGGGGAGACCAAGAGATGCATACACTAAGCAGATTCAGAAGGATGTAGGCTGCAGTAGGTACTGGGAGATGAAGAAGCTTGCACAGGGTAGAGTAGCATGGAGAGCTGCATCAAACCAGTCTCAGGACTGAAGACCACAACAACAACAATCTGTTTGATATGTAATGCTGGCAGTCGCCGAAAGTTCGTGATAAATAAATTTTAATAAGCCATCTAGATGGTTTTATTTACAAAAAGCACTATATGACTAATCATCATACAGGGTGTTTAGAAATAAATATCGGGATTTTAAAGCTTTATAATATTTATTACATTAAACTTACAGTCATAAATGATATATCAAATGAAAGAGCAAATCAAACAGTTGTGTTTGTCATCAGTGCGCATGCGCAGCGCCCAATGTTTCCGCCGTAGTACGCAATTGGTTGAACTTCACTGTACCGAAGCGCTGGATAGGCCACAAGCGACCCAATGACAGGGCTTGCTTTGCAAGGCCTCCACGTTTACCTGACCTAACGCCATGCGATTTTTTCCTTTGGGGCTTCATCAAGGATAGTGTGTACGTGCCTCCGCTACCAGCAGACCTCCCTGAATTAAGAAACCATACTGAAGGAGCTGTTGCTACAATCACTGAAACACTTATCAACGTTTGGGAAGAACTCGGCTATAGACTTGATGTGTGTCGTGTGACAAACGGTGCTCACATTGAACATTTATAAGGTTGTTGGTAAAACTGAGTTGCTGTTTCATTTGACATATTTATAACTGTAAGTTTTGAAAGGGTACAGTACCGCCCAACATTGAAAATAGGTACGAAATTCTTGTCAGAACAACACATTTTTTGTGTAAAAGTAACTCAATTTCAATTAATACAGCGAAGCCGGATACCAGTGTGGGAAAGAATGACAATTTATTTATTTAATTGATCACATGTGCACTCCCTCACAATAAATCCCTACATCCAGTTTGGTGAGATCTGTGAAATGAATGAATGTATGGTCGTCTGCTAACCACAGATAGTGAATGGGAATATATGATCATCTTTGAGTCGATCCTTTGGCTACCTTTGGTGAGATCAAAGAGATGGAAGTTACCAGAGCTTTGGAGCGTCTGAAAGGTGGCTGACCAATAAGGTAGCAAGGTGCTTCTCCCACTTCGACAGAGGTGCGAGAGAACCGGAATACGGCCATGTTTCGACTCTCTGGCGCGGAACCTTCTGCTTTAAAGACCTGTTTTTTTGTTGTGCTCCGTAATGAAAGTGTGGAGGCATGGTATGGATGTGGAATATTTAAGAGTAGTTAGAACTAATCATTTCTCTTTCCCAGGAACTTTTGTGGGGAAAATTACAAAGTGAGGCAGGTAATTTTAAGGGGATTGTAGTAAACCAACGGTCACAATGAGCCCACGTGTAGTTATAAGTTGAGATACTAGCGTGTGTACAATAAGCTGAAATATTTAAGAATTAATAGCGTGTGTACAATAAGCTGAAATATTTAAGAAATAGCGTGTGTATCATAAGTTGAAGTATTTAAGAAATATCATTCCGTGTGACGCTAAATTTAAACTCTGAGAGAGAATCAAGGTGAGTCGGCCGTTTTTCCAGCAACGCCACTTGGCTTGCATTGCACAGGAAGACGTGCGTTTATCTCCAGAGTTCACAGTAGGAAAGTAGAATTACAAAGTGGGGCAGTATCGTGTGAAACTGGGATAGATATTGACTGAAGTGGAAAGCGGAAAGAGATGATGTTGTAACAGTTCTTTGTGTTGTATTGCATATTGTTGTGTTGTATATGTCATGTAATTTGGGTATGTGTGTTTTGCATGGGGGTAGCAAGGTAGTTTCGAAAGATTTGTGGGTATGCCTGTTCCTTCTGTATCGCTCGATCTGGAGGAAAGTATCGTGAGGATGATTGTGAGAGGCGAAGTGTGGGGTATAATAAAAGATCCACCATCCGATCCAGGGAGTGCACTGTTGCGGTAAATAGATTACGAGACCATAGTATAGAGATTCACTAACGTAAAGCCATGCCCACTGGGCGGAATTTCTCATGTGATTTTGTTGTAGGTTGTAGAATTTGTGTGTTTAGGAATAAATCAGATAGTGAATAGAAAGAGATTGGTGGCCTTTTTCATTAAATTGTATGTTGTCATAGTGTCCCGAATTTATATAAAAGCCGTTAAATCAAAGACAAAAAGTAAATGTGGTATTGCCAGTGCGTAGTGTGCAGTCAGAGTTCTATAAATCACTGATAGTCAGATGCGTGTTTCCGTTGCGTATTATTCATGCAGGAGGATAATTTGTAACTAAATAGTAAGATACGAGAATTCATGTTGCTCGATAAATTAAGGAAGAATCCATTCGCTTGGCAATCCACTCATCTTGCAGGCCTGACTGCTTGATGCCACAGTATGAGAAAGGCAAGTGGGTGCCTCTCATAATTTCGACCCTGCCAGGATATTTTGTTGCCAGGATGATTTGGCCAGGATATATTTTGCCAGGATATTTTGCCAGGATTCTGCTGTTAGGGTTTGCTGTTAAGATTTTTTTTATGGAATGTATTGTGATAGCGCTAAGAAGTAAAAAATTTTTTTGTTGGCAATTTCTTTCTGGATTGGTGAGGATCTTTTATGTTTTTTATGTAATGCTTGCTACTTCATCTAAGGTTGGAAGATCGTTGTATAATTTTTTTTTGCGCAATGTCCGTAGTAACTAGATCGCAGTTGAAAAGTGTAGCCACCATGGAGAATAGCGATTCTGGGGCGAACGTAGTAGTGCAGCAGGAAGTAGCTGTTGACTATGGCTTAATGAGAGGGGACGGCAGACACTCCGAAGAGGCTGTATTGTTCAGTGGACCGCTGCAAGGGGATCCTTTATGCGGCGGGCTTTGTCCACAAACGCGGGCTTTTCCAGACGACGCGGGCTCGGGACTATTTCAGGTATTCAGTGAAAGTGCAGCTACCCTTAGCGAAGCTACGGTTTCTCAGGCGAACGAGGTGAGCGCGTCGACAGTAGCAAATGACAGTGGGCTACTGCAGTTTTTACAGAGGATGGATAGAGATAATAAGGAAAGATTTGAAGCAATTAATGATATATTGGACGCGATGGATATAGAGAATAAGGAGAGAGATAGGGAGAATAAGGAAAGATTTGAAGCAAATAAGGAAAGATTGGAAGCAATGGATAAGGGAAATAAAGAGGCAATGAGGAAGCTACTCTCAGTTATCGATGAGCGTCTGTCCGCAGTTAATAATCGGTTAGATGAGGGGGAGAAGAATCTGGGTGCGTTGAAGCAAGTATGGGACGCCGTGAAAGAAAAAACCAATAATTTGGGGGTACGAATAATTGCAATAGAGAGGGATATCACAGAACGTAGGGACGTGTTGCCAGATGAGCGAATCAAAGAGGTAGTGGAGGACTTACTTGCAGATAAACAACGGGCATTATACAGCGTGGAAGCTCAAGTCACTCGGCAGGAAGTGGCGCTAAATAAATGCAGGGATGAAGTTGCGGAGGTATTGGTCAGAATGAATGCAATTAGTGCAGATGTAGAAAAGGTCAATATAAGAGGCGAGACAGGCTCTGACAGTACGCAGCGAGAGGTTTATGCCGATCTGGAAGAGATACAATCACTATTACAGTTTAAAGAGGCACAATTAGAAATAAATAGGAAACATAGTGAAGAACTAGCGCAGTGGCAATTAGCGTGCAGTGGCGAAGGTGACACACCACCAGGTAGATTGCAGATGGAGAGTGAGACAAACTCAAAAAGCGAAAATAGGCAGAAAGAGAAAGACGAATTCACAGAGTCAGAAGAACGGTTGTGTCAGATAAAACAGGTGACAAACCCAACTGGGTGTAGCTCAAGGTCGGAAAACATAAATGCGGAAGAAGAATGTAGGAGGCACTTCGTGTCGGTACAAAAGTTCACTTGCTTTCCGGATCCTGATAACTATCAACATCCATGTCTGTGGCTGTCTCAATTTCAAGATTCATTACCTGAATCGTGGGGACCGCTCCTCAAAATGAAGTTTGTGTGTAACCATTTGAGGGACGAGGCTAGAGCACAAATGCAGGAAGTTATTAAAGACTGTAGTAGCTACAAGATATTTTGTGACAAGTTTTTAAATGACTTCTGGCCGAAAAGTAAGCAGGACCAGGTTAAGCAAAGCATATTGATGATGCCAAATTGTAACGAAGGTAGTATAAGAGATCCAGTTGCGTGCTATCAGGAAATGCTGAGACGAAATAGGTATTTGGATGTGCCATACCAACCTGGGGAGCTCATTAGGATCTGTATAACGAAGTTGCCAGTGAGATTGCGCAGAGATATAGTGATAGCAAGCAGAGGCTTAGACGATTCTGCGTCATTTCAGCACTTGTTACAGGAACTGGGTAATGAGAAGAACATCGTGAACGGAGACACGACTCATAGGTCAGACAGAGTCGAGGATAGGAACGGCAGAAACTATCAGAATGGCAGGAGAGCAGGGAATCAGAGGAATGACGGGAATGGAAGATGGCGAGGAAATAGGGGGCAGAGTTCATGGGAATATCGACCGTCAAACCGGGAAAATAGAAGATGGGACAGAGATGGAAGAAGGGAAAATCAAAATGATGGGCGAAGAGAGGATAGGCAGTCATTGCGTTACGATCAAGGGAAAACAATCTCGTGGGCTTCATCACATTTCTAACGTCAAATTATGGAAAAGTTAAGGATAGATCTAAGGTAGGCAATTTATGGTAGGTAGTCAGTGTATTTATTTGTGCTGTGTAACGTTGTGCAGGGTAAAATCGAACGTGAGAATTTTCAGGCGGGATGTCAGGAAGTATGACGGAATAGACTGGTCAAATGAGTCATGAACAGGAGTCGACAGAGTGGTGTATGTACGTGTTTTTTGTCATATGAATAAGGATCAAGCAGAAACGACGTGATGATTAATGAGTGAATAAAGATAGTAGATAGAGAAGCGACGTGATAAATAGTAGTGGATAAAGGTGGTATATGAGGAGAAGCGACGTGAAGCAGTGTGATTAATAAAGAGAGATTCGACGTGATGAAACAGTGGTAAATAAAGGTGAGTAGAATTGAATAATGTGGAGATGTCTTAGATGTATGTTACAGAGAGGCCTGTGTATGCTGCAATAGAGATTGATGCCAATGATGAAGGAAGACCAGGAAATGATGGAGTAATGGACGGACGGAGAGCCGAAATACGAATGAAGAAACGAGGACAACTGCACAATGTGAATGGACGTAAAGGGAGTATGAGACCCAGATGGTGAACGTTGTGGAATACTGACGTAAGATGTGATATAAGTGTAGATCTAATTCTTAGCATAAAATTTGCGATTGGGCAAAAATAATATTTTTTGTTGTTGTTGAAGCCTAGTACCAGTATAACCAATCAAAACGGTACCAAGAATGTGTGCAGTTATTTTTGCAGGTTGATTAATTTGTGTATTTTTGTTCTTAGATGAAATGTCGCGATTCTAAGTTGATATTTAGCATAAAGTGAATGCAGAGGTAAGCCGATGGAGAGAGGTGCCAGAGTGAAAGGACGAATTCGGAGACTGGAATGCTATCTCCGAAACAGCTTCATGTGTTATGTGGTTGAGTATAAGGGAGCAAAGGTATGGTATGTTGTAGTGAGTGTGGTGGTGTTAAGGTTAGCTGACTTCTAGATCTATTCTGTTAGTGTATTAATGGATTGAATGAGAAGGAAAATGTGATGTCTGGTGAGTGAGAGTCGTAGAGTAGTGTGATCAATGCGCACACTCCTGCAAAGGGGATGCTACCGATCTGTAACTAAAACATTATTATGTATTGTTTGATTGGGATGAACCTCGATGGCAGGTCAGGATCTGAGATCATGTGGATGGTTCATATATGTCCTAGAAATGTTGTTATATATATATATAAAAAAAGGTAAAATATATAGAAAGATACTAATTTCAGTCAGTCACAAGCACAAAGGTGCATTGTATGTTGTAGATTTAGAGTCATCAGTTTCTAAAATGTTTGTTGTGTTAGGATGTTAAAGTAGTTTACTATTTAATAACATGTGGTAGGTAATTGTGAGCCTTGTGGATTATTCTTATTTTTTGTTAGAGCACTTTCAAGGGGTATTAATTTCAGTCTGTCACAAGCACAAAAGTTCATTGTATATTGTAGTTTTAGAATAAACAGTTTCGAACACTTTCACTGTGATAGGATGATAGAGTAGCCTACTATTTGATATTGTAATTATGAGCAGTATAGATTGTTTATTATTCCTTTTGTTTTTTTTTTTACACTTTCATGTTTTGTATGAGGGACGACAGGTACAATGAATAGCACGAGTGTGGGCTGTCTATAGAAAAGAGATAAATGTTGATGTTGTATGTGTAGAAAACTAGGGTGTATAATTTTAATGTAAGAATTTCCTTTTGTCTGTAATGTTGCGAGATGCACGGAAGATCTGGCTAATTGGGTGTCGTAACGCCCATACCGCTAACGGGCCGAGCTGACGTCGCCATGGCGACAGGCGACACAGCCGCGGCACTCCCCACTCCACTGGCGGACGAGGTACACTCCACGCGCCCGCTACAGCAGGTCAACGGCCTGGGGCGACACGCAGGTATCACTGGCCATTCATGAGTTCCGCCACCCTTACGACTGGGGAAGGTATCCCGCGGAGGCAACAGCGGGTGGTTTCTTCTGCTCAACAGCGCGTGCAGAGGCGCTACTGCAGAATGGACGAGGCGCGGCAGAGCCCGGCGAGCATTTGTTACCAGCAACTATTAACTAGTACTGGACTGTGGAGCCGTGAAACAAGATGACTGCGACTTTCTATAAGGTGGAAAGTGAGGGACTGGTGTTTCCACGTTGTGAGTGGTGGAAAAGATTTTGTCTGTAGCAGACAGGACGATTGTTTTGTTTTGTCTTGACCACTGAATGGTGGGATCCATAAACTTTTGACAGTGACTTGTTAAGTGTGCTTTGTGAATTGCATGTGGGACACTTGGTATACTTAGAGGACAGTTGTCGTATGGTGAACAATTATTGTATGAAGGCAAGAAACTAGAGTGGGACATTGACATTTGCGTCTGTAGTAGGAGACATTTCTTGAATTGGCGCGGGAATAAGTGCTGTTTGTTGAGACTTACGACTTTTAATTACACCATGAACTGAAAGGACAGAACCGTGGGTAATAGTAGTTGTAGGGCCATTTTTTGGACGAACAGATTCGTGTGGATGGTACTCTGAGAGTGACTATGACATTTGTGTTTAATGAGAGATACAGTTTACTGTTCAGTGCGTGTTCAAAATGCCGATTTGAGTGACTCAAAGACTTTCGTCCGGGTAACCATGGGAGAGCTTTGACACCGAGACAGTGGTTCTAGGAAAACTATCAGCAACCTTTTGACCCCAAGAAAATCACAGAATGAAATGTTTCCGTGTGACTCGCAAGATAGGGAATAATGTATTTGTAATTGTGTAAATGTTTTTTTTTATATGTTTCATTCCTGAAGGGACAGCAAGCGTAATTGTATTTTATTAATATTTGTGTTTAGAATAGTTAGTGTTTGTTTTTTGTCTGTTCTGGGTTATCAAGTTCACGTAACATGTTTATTAGAATATTTGGTACAATGATGCTTTAACTATTAGCCAGTGGCGTAATACTAACGTAGCGGCCCATGTAGCATTGATCAGTAAGATTGTCACAGGGGACAAGAGTTTGCATTGCACAACAAATATCGGAATTAACTGATGTATTTTGATGTCGTGCATAGTAATAATCTAGTTGGTGTTTTGACTGAAGCCACTTATTTTTATTATCACAGTGGTGATATTTCACATTAAAGTGTAACGAAGGCTAGTCGAAATGCAAGTACTTGTCGTCTATATGTGTGACAACAGAGAAATGAACAGTAGAGTAAGATAAGAGAGCTACCGGTAGATTCAAGAACTTATTGCTAACTATTTATTGCGAGTATTGATCAAAGTTGATGGACTGACTAGCTCAGCAGCAGGTATTTGTACTGATGGATATAGGATAAGGTTAAACTCACTGTCGAGTAGCTGTGGCAATTGTTTAGGTGATGATAGTTAATGAGGTATGACATGATGTCTTAGACGAACTATATTACGTAACCAGTATGTAACTTGTGGTGTATTTCATTGTTTTTCTTCTCAGTTTTTATTTCTCTGTAGGTTTGAGGTATATTTTAGAGTAATGGTATGGAGCCTGACATTCTACGTGTAACTAGTGTACGAATTTTTTTTCTTTTGTTGATTTTGTTTTGTATTTAGACTTTGCTGTGTAAGGGTTTTTACAGCGCAATTTATGAATGTCAGATTACTTGCTCTGTGTTTGGACGGTGAGCTATTTAAAATTTCATGAGAACAATTAGTATTTTTTTTATTTGTTTTAGAATTATTGAAATTTGGATTACTCATAAAAATAACGAAGATCCCAGTAACTAAAGCAAATTTTTATCTCAATATTATTTTTTCATTTCTATGATGTGATGTTTTATTTGTCATGTGGATTGTTATATATTTGTATGTGTACGTTACTCCGGATTGTGGAGAGTACAATAATGCAACAACTGTCAATAATTTGGTCGTCTATTTGAGGTCACCAGGGGCTAAGGTCTCCTCCTGGTTATTTTGATGAAATGCTACGTTTGTTTTAATACAGTTTTCTTAAAAAAATGTTCGGAACTACCCTCGCATTGCAAGGATAGTACCGTGCCATTTTTTTCTGCATGGGTAGCCGGTGGTGAAAGGGTACAGTACCGCCCAACATTGAAAATAGGTACGAAATTCTTGTCAGAACAACACATTTTTTGTGTAAAAGTAACTCAATTTCAATTAATACAGCGAAGCCGGATACCACTGTGGGAAAGAATGACAATTTATTTATTTAATTGATCACATGTGCACTCCCTCAAAATAAATCCCTACATCCAGTTTGGTGAGATCTGTGAAATGAATGAATGTATGGTCGTCTGCTAACCACAGATAGTGAATGGGAATATATGATCATCTTTGAGTCGATCCTTTGGCTACCTTTGGTGAGATCAAAGAGATGGAAGTTACCAGAGCTTTGGAGCGTCTGAAAGGTGGCTGACCAATAAGGTAGCAAGGTGCTTCTCCCAATTCGACAAAGGTGCGAGAGAACCGGAATACGGCCATGTTTCGACTCTCTGGCGCGGAACCTTCTGCTGTAAAGACCTGTTTTTTTGTTGTGCTCCGTAATGAAAGTGTGGAGGCATGGTATGGATGTGGAATATTTAAGAGTAGTTAGAACTAATCATTTCTCTTTCCCAGGAACTTTTGTGGGGAAAATTACAAAGTGAGGCAGGTAATTTTAAGGGGATTGTAGTAAACCAACGGTCACAATGAGCCCACGTGTAGTTATAAGTTGAGATACTAGCGTGTGTACAATAAGCTGAAATATTTAAGAATTAATAGCGTGTGTACAATAAGCTGAAATATTTAAGAAATAGCGTGTGTATCATAAGTTGAAGTATTTAAGAAATATCATTCCGTGTGACGCTAAATTTAAACTCTGAGAGAGAATCAAGGTGAGTCGGCCGTTTTTCCAGCAACGCCACTTGGCTTGCATTGCACAGGAAGACGTGCGTTTATCTCCAGAGTTCACAGTAGGAAAGTAGAATTACAAAGTGGGGCAGTATCGTGTGAAACTGGGATAGATATTGATTGAAGTGGGAAAGCGGAAAGAGATGATGTTGTAACAGTGCTTTGTGTTGTATTGCATATTGTTGTGTTGTATATGTCATGTAATTTGGGTATGTGTGTTTTGCATAGGGGTAGCAAGGTAGTTTCGAAAGATTTGTGGGTATGCCTGTTCCTTCTGTATCGCTCGATCTGGAGGAAAGTATCGTGAGGATGATTGTGAGAGGCGAAGTGTGAGGTATAATAAAAGATCCACCATCCGATCCAGGGAGTGCACTGTTGCGGTAAATAGATTACGAGACCATAGTATAGAGATTCACTAACGTAAAGCCATGCCCACTGGGCGGAATTTCTCATGTGATTTTGTTGTAGGTTGTAGAATTTGTGTGTTTAGGAATAAATCAGATAGTGAATAGAAAGAGATTGGTGGCCTTTTTCATTAAATTGTATGTTGTCATAGTGTCCCGAATTTATATAAAAGCCGTTAAATCAAAGACAAAAAGTAAATGTGGTATTGCCAGTGCGTAGTGTGCAGTCAGAGTTCTATAAATCACTGATAGTCAGATGCGTGTTTCCGTTGCGTATTATTCATGCAGGAGGATAATTTGTAACTAAATAGTAAGATACGAGAATTCATGTTGCTCGATAAATTAAGGAAGAATCCACTCGCTTGGCAATCCACTCATCTTGCAGGCCTGACTGCTTGATGCCACAGTATGAGAAAGGCAAGTGGGTGCCTCTCAGTTTAATGTAATAAATATTATAAAGCGTTGAAACCTCGATATTTATTTATAAACACCCTGTATTTCCAAATCAACAACCCCATTCTTTCTGACTTCCTCACATGCGTAGATCGTATCAATCCAACCTGTATTACTGAGGAATATGTAGAGATAGCACGAATGATACGCAGGCAAACATCGAGTTGCTATTGTAACGTAGCCTATGGGGGAAGAGGAGGCGCTGTTGCGAGAGCGAAGTGTTGCCCCTGCGGGCTTCACTGGGCAGATGCCTGCTCTAGGAACCCGGAAGCGTTTGTTCCAGACAAATGATTTACGGGCTAAGGTCGGCGATGGTACGTGGCGCGAACAGCCTTCTGGGAAGGGAAGCAGATGGGCTGATTGCGGCCGTGTAATTTGAGCCGATTTAGATGGTATCGCCGGCAGGCCCGCTCCTAATCAATTAGCCGACTTTCCGCGAGAGCAAATTCCGGCCGGCCGCTAATTGCCGGCTTCTGCTGCCGCTGCTGCGGTCGTTGCTCCGCGCGGGTGTAGCCGAGGCCCGTCTCTCGTCGAGATCTCGCCTACGGTGTAGCGCTAATCAGGAACCGCTCTTCCGGGTGAGAAGCTATCAACTTCTACAGCGCGCTTCAGTAATTCGGCGCATTGGGGAGCGCTGTTCACAAGCAGCCATGATCAGTGTTCAGGCGCATTAACCACCAACAGTCGTGGATCCAAGGAGAAGAGGGGATCATGGGGGGGGGGCAGTGAACCCCCCCACCCCATTCCTGATAAGAACATTTTGTTAAGGTGCTTACATTTTTACATGTAGGATGTTCAAAAATTCAGAGCCCAAAAAAATGGTTCAAATGGCTCTGAGCACTATGCGACTTAACTTCTGAGCTCATCAGTCGCCTAGAACTTAGAACTAATTAAACCTAACTGACCTAAGGACATCACACACATCCATGCCCGAGGCAGGATTCGAACCTGCGACCGTGACGGTCACGCGGAAGAGCCCAAACTAACAGGAATGACACAGGAGAAGAAAAAAACAAATACACGACTGGCCATTAAAATTGCTACACAAAGAAGAAATGCAGATGATAAATGGGTATTCATTGGACAAATATACACTGCTGGCCACCGAAAATGCAAGACCAAGAAAGACAAGAGGTAGCACAACAAAATTTATTTTGTAGATACATGTTGACCAAGTATCAAATGATTACGTTTATACACGTCTGTGACATGTGGTTCCGGCCAGAATCAGTAGCCAGAGTAGCCGCCATTGTTGGAGATCACCGCTGCCACACGTCTCGGCATTGAGTCAAAGAGACGTTGGATGTGTTCCTGGCAGCCCAAGCAGCTTCCACACGTTGCCAAAGATCATCTGCTGTGGCAGCTGGGGATGTAATCTGGGTCACTCGTTGAGCAACCATGGACCACATGTTTTCTATCGGCGAAAGATCCGGAGAGCGAGCCGGCCAGGGAAGCAATTCAATCTGGTTATTGACGAAGAACCTTTGGACAATGCGTGCCACGTGTGGTCGCGCATTATCCTGTTGAAATATGGCTGTGGCCGAGCCCTGAAGGTAAGGAAGGACAACTGGCTCCAGCACCTCGGATATGTAGCGCCGGCTATTTAAAGTACCGGCAATACGTACTAGAGGCGTGCGAGAGTAATATCCAATACCGCCCCATACCATAATACCCGGTGCAAGACCAGTGTGGCGGTGCATAATGCAGCTGTCCAGCATCCTCTCTCCACGGTGTCTCCACACTCGAATCCGACCATCGTGGTGCTGCAGACAGAAGCGTGCCTCGTCAGTAAAGACAACGTCATTGCATTCTGCCGTCCACATCCGTCTGTCATCACACCATTGGCGACGGAGACGTCTGTGGTTCTGCGTCAATGGTAGACGAAGTAATGGACGTCTTGCGGACAGACCACTCTGCTGTAAACGGCGTCGAATGGTACGCGCAGACACTGGATGATGCGTTACAGACGCAATGTGCTGTGCTATGGTTCGGGATGTCACTGAGCGATCCGTCACTGCCATGCGCACAATTTGCCTATCAGCACGTGCAGTGGTGCACCGAGGTGAATGCGATCGACCACGTCGGTCCGTCGTACCCTTCTGCATCCAACGGTCACATATCCGCATTACAGTTGTTTGGTTTCGTCCAACACGACTAGCGATTTCTCTGTATGATAATCCACAATCTCGGTAAGCCACTATCCTTCCTCTGTCGAACTCGGATACTTGATCAAAAGATGTTCGCTGTTGTCTACGAGGCATAACTGATCGTCTTGTGAAACAACCACAAGGTAAACACACGTGCCGAACGTACACTCGCCGAAATCGCCAAACCTTAAATGGCGCTATGAGGTGGCGCCACAGGCGCGCGTGATGTGCGTCTGCGCTGAAATTCTAATCAGTTGCATATCTCATCGCTGCAAACTCATGGTGTAAATTTCACTTGATTCGGTTGCTTCCTTCTGGGTGTTGCATTTACGGTGGCCAGCAGTGTATTATACTAGAACTGACATGTGATTACATTTTCACTCAATTTGGCTGCATAGATCCTGAGAAATCAGTACCCAGAACAACTACCTCTGGCCGTAATAACGGCCTTGGTACGCCTGGGCATTGAGTCAAACAGAGCTTGGATGGCGTGTATAGGTACAGTTGCCTATGCAGCTTCAACACGACACCACAGTTTATCAAGAGTAGTGACTGGCGTATTGTGACGAGCCAGTTGCTCGGCCACCATTGACCAGACGTTTCCAATTGGTGAGAGATCTGGAGAATGTGCTGGCCAGGGCAGCAAACGAACATTTTCTGTATCCAGAAAGGCCCGTACAGGACCTGCAACATGCGGTCGTCCATTATCCTGCTGAAATGTAGGGTTTCGCAGGGATCGAATGAAGGGTAGAGCCACGGGTCGTAACACATCTGAAATGTAACGTCCACTGTTCAAAGTGCCGTCAATGTGAACAAGAGGTGACCGAGACGAGTAACCAATGGCACCCCATACCATCACGCCGGGTGATACGCCAGTATGGCGATGACTAATACACGCTTCCAATGTGCGTTCTCCGCTATGTCGCCAAACACGTATGCGACCATCATGATGCTGTAAACAGAACCTGGGTTCATCCGAAAAAATGACGTTTTGCCATTCGTGCACCCAGGTTCGTCGTTGAGTACACCATCGCAGGCGCTCTTGTCTGTGATGCAGCGTCAAGGGTAACCGCAGCCATGGTCTCCGAGATGATAGTCCATGATGCTGCAAACGTCGTCGAACTGTTCGTGCAGATGGTTGTTGTCTTGCAAACGTCCCCATCTGTTGACTCGGGGATCGAGACGTGGCTGCACGATCCGTTACAGCCATGCGGATAAGATACCTGTCATCTCGACTGCTAGTGATACGAGGCCGCTGGGATCCAGCACGGCGTTCCGTATTACCCTCCTGAACCCACCGATTCCATATTCTGCTAACAGTCATTGGATCTCGACCAACGCGAGCAGCAATGTCGCGATACGATAAACCGCAAGCGCGATAGGCTACGATCCGACCTTTATCAAAGTCGGAAACGTGAGGGACGCATTTCTCCTCTTTACACGAGGCATCACAACAACGTTTCACCAGGCAATGCCGGTCAGCTGCTGCTTGTGTATGAGAAATCGGTTGGAAACTTTCGTCATGTCAGCACGTTGTAGGTGTCGCCCCCGGCGCCAGCCTTGTGTGAATGCTCTGAAGAGCTAATCATTTTCATATCACAGCATCTTCTTCCTGTCGGTTAAATTTCACGTCTGTAGCACGTCATCTTCGTGGTGTAGCGATTTTAAAGGCCAGTAGTGTATATTTCGTAAAGCAATAATGTGTCGAAAATCCATACTGCGTGATCACTGAGATGCGTAGGTAATACACGAATGGAGCAGAGAAAATCGTTGTGTCTGATGTTACACCAAATGTTAGTTTGAGATACGAAGTATGTTGAGATGTCATGGTTTTCGACACTGAGTCACAGTGGGTAGCACTAGAGCCTGCATGAAAGCTGCCGCTTCAACGTGGAGAGCTGCACGTGCGGAGAACTGCGAGACATGCACTTTGTTTACGTTGCGGCTCAAGGCAATAGTCGAAGAGCCCAGCGAATGTACAGCGATACGAAGATGACCACATTATTGCACATTTACTGCAGTCTGCGCTCTACTGGAGAATACCGGCACATTAATGGTAAGCAGGACTAATGTAGGTAGACAACGGGCGGTGCGTAGACCTAACGCTGAGGAAGGAATGCTGTTACACTTTGAGAACAATCCAAAGACAAGTATATGAGCAGTTGGTGCTGTGCCCGATATTGACCATAGTTTAGTATAGGACGTGTTGCGTGAACAGCTGCTTCATCCTCATCGTCATATGAGCGTACAGGCCATGGGACCAGATGACTCTCCACCTAGTCTTGAGTATCTACCCTGGTTCCTGCAACAGGGTTATGAACACCCACCTTTTCTTGAAGTTGTTATGTTTATAGATGAGACTCAATTTTCTCGGGAAGACATTTTACAATAGTCATAATTCGCTCGAATGGCCGGATGGAAACAGTCTTATTACCGTTGTGCGAGGTCATCAGAGACTTTTTGCAGTAAACATGTGAGGCGGTATCGTGGGCAGCTGCAGACTTGGACCTTACATGTTGCCTGCTCGATTCAGGCGCCCAATGTACAGAATGTTCTTGGAAGTTAATCTGCCGACGTTGTTGGAGAAAGAAATCCTAAATATGGGAAGGAGGATGCATTGTCCCCAGCGCTCTTTGCAGAACCAATCCGAGCAGTGACAGCCACTGCTTTAGGCAATCGGTGGATCTGCCGGAGAGGACCTGTACTTTGGTCTCCAAAATCCCCATACGTCACCCTATTAGACTTCTTTCTCTGGGGCTACTTGAAAACCGAGGTGCCGGCCGAAGTGGCCGTGCGGTTAAAGGCGCTGCAGTCTGGAACCGCAAGACCGCTACGGTCGCAGGTTCGAATCCTGCCTCGGGCATGGATGTTTGTGATGTCCTTAGGTTAGTTAGGTTTAACTAGTTCTAAGTTCTAGGGGACTAATGACCTCAGCAGTTGAGTCCCATAGTGCTCAGAGCCATTTGAACCATTTTTGAAAACCGAGGTGTATTCTACGCCTGTTGACTCAGGAACTGAATTGGTTGCAAGAATTTTCATAGCAGCTATACCCGACGCATCACGCATTTTACAGCGACCTCCTTGCTACGTCGATATCGATTCTGCACTGAAGTTAATGGTGCTCATTTTGAGCATTTATTGTAATTTAATAGTGACCAAAACAATAAAGCAATGAAAAGCATTTAACAGCGTTTGATTCTCAATCACAAGCATACTCAATACTCCAACAATATCCGTTTCCGACGCTTGGTTGCTTTACAAAATGTATTTGTTTTTGTTTCCGTAATCAACCCTCCGCCTTTGGGTGTTGAATTTTTGAACACCATGTATAACAGTCCTAAATTTCCGAGATGTTTGGAGAATGAAGAAATGCGAAAATTAACAGTCACTAAAAATGACAGGGAAGTAGAATATTACAATCTGGGTTTCACAGTGTGTTTCACACTGGTCCATGTGGATGAGCTTGTGGCCTGACTGGGTGCAAACAATATTCGAGACAGGCAAAGGCGCCCATTCGCCTACTGACCGTAGCTGCAACCAACAACAAATCCCATACGGCTATTGACTACACAAGTGGAACCGGCAGGCTATACCAAGTGGAGTAAGGCACGACTTGATGAGAAACGTAGAGTGGACAAAACGGCATTGTCACCTTTTACTCGCTTGCGCAATCGTACAGTGCAGATCTGTGTTCTCAGCCGTAGAGCTAATGGTGAGCGAACACTTTGATTTTATATCGAGTAAAATATTACGTTGTCAACAATTGTGAGAGTTTCTTGCTACTGAATGACACATCCACTTCTCCAGTTTACGGATGATACTTTTGAAGTTTCTCTACACTGATATTCTTCCTCGAATTTATGCTAAAGTGATATACTAGTCACTGAGGTACAAAAATATTATTGCTATTATTATTGTATTAAAATTTTTGTATGATTAATAAAGTCGCATAGAACGCTGGACTCGCGCCTGACTACCGGTTGCTTCTCATAAACTAGACAGACAAAAGTTTGGTCGTCTTCGTCAAAGCAGAATGTCGTGCGTTCAAGAACCTGTATAACGATTGCAGTTCAGTGAAACATGAATTTGACAAGATTAACGAAGGAGGGAACATCCATACCCACCGCCTCTCGCGACATTAACTCGTTTTTTTCCAACCACATTTTTTTACAGCTTGCTCGAAATTCCTGTCTTCAACATCGCTGCGGAGTTGACATCGTCTAAATGAATGACTCGCGCAGACATTCGAAAATTCGTAGGACATTACGAATGATTGTCACGGTACCAAAAACAGTGTCGCTAACTGGACATAATTCCACGTCCTAGTCTCTGACTGTCGTTCCACAGCGATGCGCTTCCGACCTACGTTTATTTGAATTCGACATCCCCTATACTGGTCGGACCTAGTTATTAGGTTCTTTCTCTCCATTTTGTATACTAAGAAGGCAACACCGACTGTGGAACAGGAGAAGATACGTACAGTCAACACATATAGCGCCAGCAACAGAGACTATACAGCCGGCCGAAGTGGCCGTGCGGTTAAAGGCGCTGCAGTCTGGAACCGCAAGACCGCTACGGTCGCAGGTTCGAATCCTGCCTCGGGCATGGATGTTTGTGATGTCCTTAGGTTAGTTAGGTTTAACTAGTTCTAAGTTCTAGGGGACTAATGACCTCAGCAGTTGAGTCCCATAGTGCTCAGAGCCATTTGAACCAAGAGACTATACAGGGTGAGTCACCTAACATTATCGCTGGATATATTTCGTAAACCACATCAAATACTGACGAATCGATTCCACAGACCGAACGTGAGGAGAGGGGCTAGTGTAATTGGTTAATACAAATCATAAAAAAATGCACGGAGTATGTTTTTTAACACAAACCTACGTTTTTTTTTAAATGGAACCCCGTTAGTTTTGTTAGCACATCTGAACATATAAACAAATACGCAATGAGTGCCGTTTGTTGCATTGTAAAATGTTAATTACATCCGGAGATATTGTAACCTAACGTTGACGCTTGAGTACCACTCCTCCGCTGTTCGATCGTGTGTATCGGAGAGCACCGAATTACTTAGGGATCCAAAGAGAACGGTGATGGACCTTAGGTACAGAAGAGACTGGAACAGCACATTACGTCCACATGCTAACACCTTTTTATTGGTCTTTTTCACTGACGCACATGTACATTACCATGAGGGGTGAGGTACACGTACACACGTGGTTTCCGTTTTCAATTACGGAGTGGAATAGAGTGTGTCCCGACATGTCAGGCCAATAGATGTTCAATGTGGTGGCCATCATTTGCTGCACACAATTGCAATCTCTGGTGTAATGAATGTCGTACACGCCGCAGTACATCTGGTGTAATGTCGCCGCAGGCTGCCACAATACGTTGTTTCATATCCTCTGGGGTTGTAGGCACATCACGGTACACATTCTCCTTTAACGTACCCCACAGAAAGAAGTCCAGAGGTGTAAGATCAGGAGAACGGGCTGGCCTATTTATGCGTCCTCCACGTCCTATGAAACGTCCGTCGAACATCCTGTCAAGGGTCAACCTAGTGTTAATTGCGGAATGTGCAGGTGCACCATCATGCTGATACCACATACGTCGACGCGTTTCCAGTGGGACATTTTCGAGCAACGTTGGCAGATCATTCTGTAGAAACGCGATGTATGTTGCAGCTGTTTGGGCCCCTGCAATGAAGTGAGGACCAATGAGGTGGTCGCCAATGATTCCGCACCATACATTTACAGTCCACGGTCGCTGTCGCTCTACCTGTCTGAGCCAGCGAGGATTGTCCACGGACCGGTAATGCATGTTCCGTAGATTCACAGCCCCGTGGTTTGTGAAACCCGCTTCATCGGTAAACAGGTAGAACTGCAACGCATTCTTTGTTAATGCCCATTGACAGAATTGCACTCGATGATTAAAGTCATCACCATATTATTGCTGATGTAGCGACACATGAAACGGGTGAAAGCGGTGACGATGCAGTATGCGCATGACACTACTTTAACTCAGTCCACCGGCTCTCGCAATGTCCCGTGTACTCATGTGTGGGTTCATGGCAACAGCAGCTAACACAGCAACTGCACCCGCTTCTCCTGTGACGGGCCTGTTACGGACCCGTTTGCGTGCTACGACCATACCTGTTGCATACAGTTGGCGGTAGATGTTTTGCAATGTGCGGCACGTTGGATGCTCTCTGTCCGGGTACCGTTCTGCATACACCCTGCAGGCTTCAGCTGCATTTCGTCGACGCTCGCCATAGATGAGTATCATCTCCGCCTTTTCAGAGTTCGAATACACCATGGTCACTGTTCCTACAACACTACACTATCACAGACGTCTGGTAACACGGTGTTACCAGTATCTATGGCGAGTGTCGACGAAATGCAGCTGAAGCCTGCAGGGTGTATGCAGAACGGTACCCGGACAGAGAGCATCCAATGTGCCGCACATTGCAAAACATCTACCGCCAACTGTATGCAACAGGTATGGTCGTAGCACGCAAACGGGTCCGTAACAGGCCCGTCACGGGAGAAGCGGGTGCAGTTGGTGTGTTAGCTGCTGTTGCCATGAACCGACACATGAGTTCACGGGACATTGCGAGAGCCGGTGGACTGAGTCAAAGTAGTGTCATGCGCATACTGCATCGTCACCGCTTTCACCCGTTTCATGTGTCGCTACATCAGCAATTACATGGTGATGACTTTAATCATCGAGTGCAATTCTGTCAATGGGCATTAACAGAGAATGCGTTGCAGTTCTACCTGTTTACCGATGAAGCGGGTTTCACAAACCACGGGGCAGTGGTCTGCGTGCGGAGACGAATGCAGAATAACAATAGCAGCAAGCGCTACATGCGGACACTGCGACAGCTAGACCAAACCACAACAGTGCACTACAGCCACACTCGTAAACACGGTCGTCATCGTAAGTATGTCCCTGCAGATGCTGCTCGCCGACCGTGGCCCGTGTTTGTTACAACACGCAACTGAACGTCGGAGGTTTCAAGCGTCAACTTTAGGTTACAATATCTCCGGATGTAATTAACATTTTACAATGCAACAAACGGCACTGATTACGTATTTGTTTATATGTTCAGATGTGCTAACAAAAATAACGGGTGGTTCCATTTAAAAAAACGTAGGTTTGTGTTAAAAAACATACTTCCGTGCATTTTTGTATGGTTTGTATTAAACAATTACACTAGCCACTTTCCTCACGTTCGGTCTGTAGAATCGGTTCGTCAGTATTTGATGTGATTTACGAAATATATCCAGCGGTAACGTTAGGTGACTCACACTGTATAAAACGTGTCGGGGTAAGGTGGAAAACGGTGCAGTCGTTCTCGTCACTCGGAAGTGGAGCAATTTATTTGAAATCCAAAAGCACATGAGCACTGGCTTTCGGACCAAGGGTGAAAGCGTTTCTAAAACGGCTAAGTGTGTAAACTGTTGGCGTGCCGCCGTGGTTAAAGGATACCATGCATGACAAAATGACGCTAAGCAAAGCCACCGCCGAGGCGACTGTGGTGCAGCACGGGTCATATTTGAAAGGGTTAAACGACAGCTGCGTAGATGTGTAAGGGCGAATAGACATGAAACTGTCGAGCATCTGACAGCCCAGATGAATTAAGGGACTACCAACAGCGTCTCCTCAGCGAGCGTTTAGCTAATGTTGCTCTCTATGGGACTCTGCAGCACTGGTTCACGCACACATGCTGACTGCCGTTCATCGGCTTCAGTCCGGAACCGCGCTGCTGCTACGGTCGGAGGTTCGAATCCTGCCTCGGGCATGTCTGTGTGTGCTGTCCTTAGGTTAGTTAGATTTAAGTAGTTCTAAGTCTAGGGGACTGATGACCTCAGATGTTAAGTCCCATAGCGGTTAGAGCTATTAGAACCATTTGTTCATCGGCGACGAAGGCTGGACCAATGCCGCAACTGTACGTGTACTAAACACCAATAGGTGGCCTTTTCACATGAATCACGTTTTATGCTCCATTGGACAGGCGATGAACACCCTGCAGCAATCGTCTAAAAGGTCCAAGCTGGAGGAAGGAGCGTTATCGTCTGGGGAATGTTTTCGTAGCGTTCTCTGGGTGATCTCGTTTTTCTGGGAACCACAATGAACTAACACATCTATGCATCTATCCTTGGGAACCATGTCCACATGCAGTGTGTTTTCCTCGGCACGATGGCACCTACCAGGAGGACAATGCAACGTGTCACACAGCTCGCACTGTACGTGCGTGGGTCAGATAGCACCAGGATGAGTTTACCATACTCTCCTGACCACCAAACCCACAGGATTTAAACTGAGTCGAGAATCTGAGGGACCACCTGAAGCGGGTTGTTCGCGTCGTGGATGCTCAACCGAGAAACCTAACGCAGCTGGGCACGGCACAGGAGTCGGCATGCCTGTACATATGTGTCGGCATCTTCCAGAGCTTCACTGACTCCCTTCCTGCACGTCTCGCAGCGGTACGCGCTGAGGAAGGTGGTTATTCAGGCTTTTGATCAAATGGTTCAAATGGCTCTGAGCACAATGAGACTTAACATCTGAGGTCATCAGTCCCCTAGACTTAGAACCAGTTAAACCTAACTAACCTAAGGACATCACACACGTCCATGCCCGAGGCAGGATTGGAACCTGCTCAGGATTTTGACAGGTGGTCACATTAATGTTACTGGACAGTGTATAAAGGGACGTCTTTATTACTCATTCACGCATTATAGGTGTAGATAATGGGAGAGTGAATGTTATAAGTGCCATTTTCGTCAAAAAAACATGTTCTCAATACTCTGTAGTACGTCACTGGACTTGCTTCAAGCGTCAAATCAAGGAGAAAATGTTTCAGACATTCACTACTAGAAGGTGGATGGTCTTTGTACCAAGCAATGCTTCCGTGAGGAATTCCAAATGCCATGCGTCGAAATCTTTGTTCCGCAAGATCGCAAGATTCACACAAGATTATTGAGTCAACTAAATCTATGCACACACTGCATGTAATTCCAATGCATACAATTGACTTCTTTCGATTTAAAGATGTTGCTGAAACACTATTGCCGATGCAGACGTGTGAGATCTCCAAATGCAGTATAATCAAAGTGTATCATACTCATTCCTCTCATATAGCTATTAGAAATTCTTATTCTGAAACAGAAAACAGGAAAAAAAATTCGATGTTCTCAAAAGAGGAAAGACCGTGGCAGAAGCATACCGTGCCGTACTCCATCTGAAAAACAAGTCCTGTTTATTAGTTGCCAATCAGAAAGACCGGTTATCGATGCTGCAAATTCTTCCTCAAAACCACAGGTGTGAATTTGAAGCCATTCTTCGACCGTGACTGTCTCAAGAAATATGTATAGGTTTTTTTTATTTTTATTTTTTTTTAATTACCGCTACTAGTCACAAACTTTGTCAACCATTGTATTACTTATTTATTTAGCGACGCGTTTCGAGGATTAAACCTGATCTTCAGGCTAAATGGCAAGTTGTTTTTGTAATGCCGCTTAGCCTGTAGATGAGGTTTAACCCTCGAAATATGTCGCTAAATAAATAACAGTGGTTGGCAAAGTTTGTGACTGGTAGTGGTAATTTAAAAAAAACTTTACATACCACAGGGGCGTTTACAGTTAGCTTTGAAACATCTGCCCCACAGAACGGAGTTGAGCAAGAAACAGAAATCAATGCTGAGAGATCTTTTTTTCATAAATTTAATTTTGTTATGCTCTTGAAAAACAAAGTAAATGAAATGAGAAATGGCTTTTGTTGACTACAATTCTAGTAGTGAAATATGAATGCTGTATTTCTGTAGTTGTATTACCACACATAAAACGGACTGCTCCTGTACTAATAGCTCTTGGAATAAAAACTTCGTATTATTTTATCCATGTTAGAGCTTGTGAACTGAGTACCCGTTAATGATAGTTGGTGAATGACGCAACCAGCCACAAATACTTTTTTAAATGTTTCATTTTTATGCCATAACAGGTTTAGGGCTACCATGCCTATCTTCAGATGGCTAATATTTTCAGTTACACAGATGTTTTGATGAACATGCATGTCCTTGATCCTGCACTGCATAAGAATATAATGTGTCACTAAATATATTCAGATATTCTTGTGGACTGCAGGAGCAGACGAGATGCCGTTGATCAAAATATCTATCTAACCGAAAATATTAGCCATCTAAAGATGGGCGTCGTAGCCCGAAACCGGTTATGACTCTGAAATGAAGCATTTTAAAAAGTATTTGTGATTAGTTATGTCATTCACCAGTTAGAGCTCCTCAGTTTATTGTTATGGCACGTAGAACCTTCTTAATAAATTGTTTTCTAACATTATTTTTTGCAGTGATGAGGTGGGCTGCATAATTATGTGGTATCAGAATACTTTCTCAATATTTTAGACACCAATAAGTTATGAAACAGAAAAGACATGTAGTTTTTTTTATTCTCCAGGCAAATGTGAGATATGGGACTTAGAACGTTTTCCACTTCCACTCTTCAGTTGTACCCAGGAATATGGTGTTCTCGTTTTCAGAGCTATGAGGTAGAACCAGAAATCTTCCTGCATCTGTCAAGACTGCCGACCTCCCGCCGCTGCGGGCCGGAGGGCAGTGCTGATTGCCTGGCGTCACAAGGGGCGGTCCAGGAGGCGCCTGCAGTAATTTACGGCAGGGGTCCGGCTGGCTGTTTGCCTGCTGGAGGCCGCCGCTTTGTCGGCGTCCTCTCCTGGCAGCAGGCCCCTCGTTACCAGCAGAGTGCCCGCAGTGGCTCGTTGCGAAATCGCTCCCGAATCCGAGAGGACTTGCCCTCACCTTATTAAGCTATACCCCGCTCATTCCAGTTCCGATTTCTACTAAAATCTCCACTAAGTTCGTTGGCAGATAGCCGCATCACTCCGAAATCACCTTCTTAGTACTCTTTGCGATGGTGTATTGTGGCTTTTAAAAACTGTTGTAGTATTGTGCTTACTCGTGCAGATTCCGGTACCTGCAGAAACCCAGAAGACTGACCTCTGCTTTGTACTGCTCAAGCACAGCTGACCTCTAGCTGTACCTTCACACCTGGGTCCCGTAGAAGAAAGGATGCACCCAACATTCCGGAAATAGCATGTACAAGAACATGAACAGGAACTGCTAAAAACACCAACGTCGCCATTGCGTTCCCAACCCGTAATAAACATAGCTAAAAAAAGGTTCAAATGGCTCTGAGCACTATGGGACTTCACATCTGAGGTCATCAGTCCCCTAGAACTTAGAACTACTTAAACCTAACTAACCTAAGGACATCACACACATCCATACCCGAGGCAGGATTCGAACCTGCGACCGTAGGCGTCGCGCGGTTCCAGACTGTAGCGCCTAGAGCCGATCGGTCACTCCGGCCGGCTAAATAAAGTTAAGTAAGGATGAGATAATTTTATGTTATAATGTTCACACTGCAATAATAAGAGCCGATCAGAAGGTTTCCTTTTGAGGACGTTGCTGCTGCGTATACGCAACGTTTCTTGGCTCCGATGTGGGTATATAAACACCGACATCTAGGTAGGGGATTAATGTGGCTTTTGCGTATTTCCGATATGCGTGTGCTAATTTCGGAAACTTGAGCAATTGCGACGTTATTACCAAATGCGTCCAAACAGGATCAAGATGCTGTTATTCTTTTCTTGGCTGTCGAAAGATAAACTTTGTAGACATGCATTGGAGAATGAAGAATGTATATGGGGTAGCATGTCTGTCGAAAACCACCGCCGTGAAAAATGTTCAAATGTGTGTGAAATCTTATGGGACTTAACTGCTAAGGTCATCAGTCCCTAAGCTTGTACACTACTTAACCTAAATTATCCCAAGGACAAACACACACACCCATGCCCGAGGGAGGACTCGAACCTCCGCCGGGACCAGCCGCACAGTCCATGACTGCAGCGCCTTAAACCGCTCGGCTAATCCCGCGCGGCACCACCGTGAAAATGTGTGTCAAGTTCCGTGCTGCTATTGCATGATAACGTACGTCCGCATATCGCAAATGTCATGACGCAGAAGTTACGCCAACTCAAGTGGGATACACTAGAGCACCCGCCCTATAACCCTGATCTCTTCCCTTGCGATTATCACGCCTTCTGTCACTTGAAGGGTCGATGACTCCTGTCGGACGAGGATGTGCTGCAGGCAGTTATGGACTTCTTCACGCTTCAGGACACGGCTTTTTCCGAAACGGGTATCTTCAGCCTGGTGTGTTGGTGGGATGGTTTCCTCAATGCTCACGGCGATTTTGCCTGACGTCGTAGAGCTGACTCTGGACTCTAGGGCCTTCGAATCGAAATTTTTTGGTCGTCCCTTATGCAATACATATTGACGTACTTTACGGAGCTGCTATTTATACCTTGCGCTAGTTATTAGCATTAAAATGGCAAGCCCACGAATTGATGCTGGCTAGGGAATACCGACGCCAACTGAGCTACGTAACTGACCGACATCATCTCACTAATATTGTACCCCATGAAACCTATCTACTGTCACACGAGAGTCGATGAGGAAGTCTTGCTCATTCGCCACTCGCGACTGCCCAGGACAAAGTTCCGTTTGTCGAGTTTTATTGCCTCCAACAGGCTCACACAACGAATGTTTGTGCCAGATGATCAGGGGCCTCACCGCTGGTTTAGCTTTTGTTTTTATTTTATAATAACTGCTGCCCAGATGACTTGGAGTGAGAAAGACCCTCTTTGCCTATATCTCTCAAATTTAGGAATTACTCTGTGTTAAATAGGACACCACACAACTTAAATGCAGGGCTTTGTTTTTTGACGGACTCCAATAATTGTAGGCACACTAGGTAGACTAAACAGTTGACTCCTATCCCCCAAGCGGTCGATGGTTGCGTCTGCGCCATCACGCCGACGAAATACGACGTGTCGCATTCCACCTGCTCTTTCACGAGGGGCTATTGTGCCTCTTCAAACCCGTGGCGAGCTGCTTGGGTCACTTTCCTCTCTGCCATCGGTCCTCACGTCATTTTTCAGCGCAACCACAGCACCTGACGCTTAACTAGTTGTGTCCTTATTTATGTCCTCCGTTCCGTTAAAACTGCTACAAAAATGCTAGGAAGTAATAAAGTACTCATATCAGTAACTGCGATGCGGTGATGTTTCTGCATGAGGTTATAGATGGTGTGTTTAAGCGGTGTCTTCCATCGCAGCTGACTTACAGGGGAAAAATCGACTGCAGCCTGTCTTCAGGCAAAGATCACGTGAGACTGACGAAATAATCAATAGTTTTGCTGCATGTAGTGAATAATCATAGTACCTACTCGCATAGCTTAACACACAGCATGTTAGCTTAGGCACTGTATTTTCAATACGTATGAAAAATATTCCAACATTGCTTCCGATACGGTGTTGTTAGGTACTTACGAACACCGGTAGTAGAAAATCGGCTGCTAAAATATGGTAATCACAGTAGGAGAGTAGGACGGCGCGGTCACTACAGACGGACCATAAGCGCACACTGCGAAAGGATGGGCAAGAAAACCGGTTGTGTCCTTTCAAGGAGCCATCATTATATTCCTTTTTAGTAATTTGGGAAATCACGGAAATATTAAATCGGTCTGACTGATCGGTGTTTGAACCAAAGCACTCCCGAATACGCGTCTATTGTCATCTCACTGAGCCGCTCTTCCAGTGATAGAGTAGGGACAATACGTCGTTTGAACATACTGAAAATAGCATTTATTTTAGCAGCGACTCTAAAGAAACACTTGATGTTTTGGAATGCAAAATACGTAAGCCGTTTGAGATTCGGCTGATTGTATAATTCATTTCTTTTCCGCCAAATCCCAGTGAATTGGAAGTGGGCCAGAGGGTTTCCAATTTTGCATATTTCGGAGAGTATTAAAAATTCCAGCGTTTGTTTTACAACCCATGAAGAACTCCCGGAAACCTTAATCGGAACAGAGAAAATTGGAGTTACGAGCTATTTCTGGAACAATATATCCCAGTCAAAAATATTAACGTCTAGAGAATGTTTTTTATGAAGTTTGTAAGAAAGTAAAAACGATGACTTTCTTGAAATTGTCTGTATACCTACCACCCATTACGTACGTTCGGCGAACCTGCTAGATGCATAGCAGACCACAGCATGGCTGCGGGAGAGAATTCAAGGTTGCACATTTTGCAAGTAGTGAACACAATTGTTGCGGCTAGATGGCTCAGAGGACAGTTGTCAGACTGCAAATTCGATGCGTCAGGGTTCGACCGAATCCCTTTTTGGCGCAAGGATTTTTTTGTGTCACTTAACGCTTCTTTCGCGTCTAGCAACGACTTGTTCATCTTAAAAAGCTATGTTTCACAGTGGATCGGGGGGCTGCTTTAAACTGTAGGTCTTATCATTGCTGGGTGAGGCAGTCGGTTCGAAGGTCGGGGGAAGACAACGGTGTACAACTTCCAATACGATCATTCCTAGTAAATTGCTGTGATGTTCCAACCAACTTTTGGTTTGAGGGCTACTTTACCTTATACAAAAACAAAGTATTGTAAGCTACATTTAAATAACGAAGGCACTATACAGCTGCCTGCTGTAGAACCATAAGCGTTTCTGTACCTTAGAAATCCATCTGACTCGGGCTTCGAAGCGTCACGAGGAATTACTCGTAGACTTCTTGACAAGTGCATATCGTAACACTCATTACTCTTCTGTGAAACATTAAATAGAAATTCCGCAGGCGCTAACTGACGAATAATGGAAGTTGAAAATTTCTCGATTTTCACAATATTCGGTTTTCGGATGAGCAGACAGAAAAGGGGAGAACACCAAACTCACAATAAAAGGACTGCAGCTGTGTCAGTTTACAGAACTCAAGTACTTAATAAATATTGTAACGGAGGACCCAAAATGAGACACAGAAATACTATCGCGAGTGGCGACAGCCAAGGAGCCATTCAACAAAACGAGAAAAATACTGTGCACATTAGCGAATAAAAACCCTAGGTAAAGACTGGCAAAACGGTTTACATGGTGTATAGTTTTATACGGCGCAGGAGCCTGAGTATTGTGAAAACAACAGGAAGGGAGGCTGGAAATGTAAGGAGGAAACTAGAGCAAGTGGGAAGCAATGGCAGGACGAAGAAAAAAAAATGGTTGAAATGGCTCCAAGCCCTATGTGACTAAACATCTGAGGTCGTCAGTCCCCTAGACTTAGAACTGCTTAAACCTAACTAACCTAAGGACATCACACACATCCATGCCCGAGGCAGGATTCGAACCTGCGACCGTAGCAACAGTGCGGTTCCAGAGTGAAGCGCCTAGAACCACTCGGTCACAGCGGACGGCTGCTGGACGAGGAAGGAGAAGTTGTTGAGAAGAATTGTGGTGAGCACAAACTTCTTAGACAAGGTAACGAAATTAAATAAAATTTGGCTAGGCAAAGTTTTTAGACGACAGTGCTTACTCCAGCAAGATATTGAAAGGACATTGAAGGGATGGTAAAAGGAAAAAGAGGGGAAGGAAAAAAGAAACCAACTAACGAACAGTGTCAGAGATGAAAGCTGAACTAAAGAGGAAAGCGCGAAACAGAGACTGGTGACTAAGCACCATAGTTGGACCTACCGCAAGGCTGAACTGCTGATGATGACGATAAACGCACAGGCGTTCATTTTAGAGCCACTTGGGAAACAACTTGAGAAGTGCGAAACAGCGGAAATGGCGTATCTTTATTGTTTACGGGACGTGGGTTCTCAGGAAGATGACGACGCAGCTAGAGAGGATACGTTCCTGAGAGCGACTGGAAGAGGCGGGGATGTGTGAGCGGGCGTACCGGGCTACCTGCTTGAGAAACGACAGGCCATCCCGCATTCCGGGACCTGGCAGACTGCGTGTGGAGAGCGGCGCCTTTCGCAGACGACTCCATTGTGGTGCTGGCGCTTCCTGCTGCTAGCCAAATTGGAGAGGGCAGGGTGCCGCTCGCACACATTTCAAGAGCCTTCGGCGAGACTGCCGTCACTATATAGTCACGGTGCGGAAAAAAAAGAGAAAAATAGTTTCACAGGGGTGACGGTGCTGTCTGTTCTCCTACCCTGGGGAAGGGCACGTCTTTTCCTTTCCTTTTCTTGAGGGACCCCATCCTGTTGACTTACATAGCTATTAATTTCAAATATCTGATGCCAGTCAGAGCGAAACATGTACATAAACATACGAGCGAAACATCACGACCACCTGCTTAATAGCGTGTCGGTATACGTTTGCGACGCAATACAGCCACGATTAGCGGGGTGTGGATTCGACAAGTCTTTGGTAGGTTTCTGGAGGTACATGGCACTAGATATCTACGTCAAGTAATTTCTTTAAGTTGTAAGGCAGTGATTCGTGGGTGCGCGATATAGGCCCAGGTACGTTCAGATCAGGGGAATATGGTGGCCAAGACATCAAACTTAGCTTCCTATAGTGCTCTTGAAGCCACTGTGGCCTTGTAACATGCGCACTTGTCCTGCTGGAATAAACCATTGGCCCCGGGATTAGATGTCAAGCATGAATGGTTGCAGGCCATTCGTAATAATATTCGACTGTCGTGGTTCCTACCACTGGTCCCACGGAATCCCAGGTGAATGTCTTCCAGAGTACACACTAAAAAAATAAAAAATAAAATAAAAAAAGGCGGCACGGAAGAATTGTCCGAATGAGACAGAACTCGGTAGATGTGATGCACATGTACATGCAAATACATGAGAGAAAAATTGGATGATTTAGTCAAGAGAAAGAGCTTCACAATTCAGTAAGTCAATAACGCGTTGGTTCACTTCTCGCCCTTACGCAAGCAGTTATTTCGCTTGACACTGATTGACAGATGGATGTCCTCCCTAGGGATATCGTACCTAATTCTATCCGATTGGCGTGTAAGTTCGTCAGAATTACAAAATGGCTGGAAGACCCTGCATATAAAGCCCCAAACCCACTCAATTTGGGAGAGATCCGGCGACATTGCTAGCCAAGGTGGGCTTTGTCAAGCACGGAGATAAGCAGTAGAAATTCTCGCCGTTTGCGGGCGGGCATTATCTGGCTGAAATGTAAGCCCAGGGTGACTTGCTAGGAAGGGCAACAAAACAGGGCGTAGAAAACCGTCGACGCACCGCTGCGCTGTGAGGGTGCTATGGATGACAACCAAAGGGGTTCTGCTATGAAAAGGAAAAGCAATCCAGACCACCAGCCTGGTTGCCGTGCCGTATAGTTGGGACTCCCACTAATGTTAGGGGCGTCTCCAGCCATGTCTTCTTCGGCCTGGGATTTCGTTGACTGGAGTAGAACCGCCTCCAGTGATGAGTCCCGTTTCGGACTGTGCCCCAGTGACTAGCGAAGACGTGTCTGGAGACACCCTGGACAACGGTGGGGTATCGACATGGCTGTCGCCCGCCATACGGTCCAACAACCAGGAGTGCTGCCATTTCTTTTCGTAGCAGAACACCTTTGGTTGTCATCCGCGGCACTCTTACAGCACAGTGGTACGTCGACAATATTCTACGCCCCGGTTTGTTGCCCCCTTGGCAAACTACATTTCAGCAAGATGCTTGCCCGCGCGCTTTACTGCTTGTCTTCGTGTATGGCTAATCCAACTTTTGCCAGCAAGGTCTCCGGATATCTCCCTAGTTGAGAACATTTGGAGCTTTATGGGTAGGGCTCTTCAACTATGTCGTTATTCTGACGAACTAACGCGCCAGTCGAACAGAATTTGGCACGATATTCCTCAGGACGACATCCAACAAGCAAGTCAATCAATGCCGAGCCGAATCACTTCTTGCATAAGGGCTGGAGATGGACCAACGCGTTGTTGACTTGCTCAATTTGTGAAGCTCTTTCTCTACAATAAATCAACCAATTTTCCTAACTCTGGAGTCATTTGTTTGTTTGTACATGTGCGTCACATCTACAGATTTCCGTCTCATTTGGACAATTCATTTGTGCTGCCCGGTTTTTTTTTTTCTTAGAGTGTATAATAGTGGGCGTTGGCCTTGCCGCAGTGGCTTCACCGTTTCCCGTGAGCTCACCGAAGTTAAGCGCTGTCGGGCGTGGTCGGCACTTGGATGGGTGACCATCCGGGCTGCCATACGCTGTTGCTATTTTTCGGGGTGCACTCAACCTCGTGATGGCAACTGAGGAGCTACTCGACCGAATAGCAGCGGCTTCGGTCAAGAATACCATCATAACGACCAGGAGAGCGGTGTGCTGACCACACGCCCCTCCGATCCGCATCCTCCACTGAGGATAACACGGTGGTCGGATGTTCCCGATGGGCCACTTGTGGCTTGTGGACGGAGTGGTATAATAGTGCCGCCACCGACCTGTGTCCGCGGCACGGTATAGGCCAATGCCGTAGAGTACTCTTTGTAAAATCGAACTGGAGCTCCATTCAGAGCTGGCGATTTATTTGCTTTCTAATCTTTCAGTTGTTTCTCTAAGCCAGGTATGCTTATTTCTATGTCGTCCATGCCGGAGTCTGTCCGATGGTCAAATGACGGTACGTTTGTAGGGTTTTCCCGTGTGAACGATTTCCCGAACGTGAAGAAAACCTGCAGTGCAACGCATGCTGGAGAACCTGGACAGTTTATGACCTCCGTGGGCTAATTTCGGCGCAGAGATGTTAAATACCGCTTATTAGCGGGAGGGGAACGTCAGTTTGATTGACGGGTTCCCGCAGGGCACACGAGGTGCGACCCCCCAGAGTGCCAGGTGCGTGTGCTACATATTCATCAGGTCGGCCAGCGGTGTCCTGAAGCCGTCGCGGTTTGCAGGCTGCTGGGGGCGCAGAGCGCGCGCGCCTAACTGCGGGCTGGACCCTGCCCATAGCGCCGGCGGTGGCCGCAGTTCATTAGCCGGCCCGCCGCTCATAAAGCACCGCGAGTAGTCGCCGGTCGCTGCGCCAGGGCCGGCGGTCCCGCGCCGTTAATTGGGCCGTAACTCTGCACGCATAAGTGGGGGCACGCCGTCCGGACGCCGCCTTAAACCTCCGACTCGGCGTCTATCGGCTTATATCTGCTCAGTCGTAATGCAACCTGCCTTGCAGCTGTTTGAGGCAACGACCATTCACGTTGCAAGCGACTGTGAGATCTTACTGTGCTTACAAGTAAACCTACCCAAGGGGTACACATTGAAAGGTATGTGCTAAGGTTTGATCAGGGTAGATACAGAAAATAAAGTCGATGGTTGCCAACCGCAAGGTGGAATGAGTATAATATCTTTGACTAGGAGGATCTTTGATGGTTAAGAGAGGCGGGCGCGCGCAGTAAAAAACTCGGGAGTCGCAGGTAGGTGCCCGAAGGAAGCAGACGTGTGGTGACAGCTTTAAGGTGGGATTCGCGCTACAAAATGGATGGAAATGGTAGTTTTGTATATGACTTAAATTTTTAACAATATATGTGTTGTGTACATAGTTCCGTGTAGTCAGCGCGTACACAACTTTCCCACTAGAGCGCGCCCCGCTAAGTACAACAGCGCAGGCGCAGCGCTCGTCCATCTCCGCACTACGAGATGGCGCTGCCTTAGAGACGGACCAAATTCTCCTTCCGCCGATCCGCATATTAATATGTAACGCAGCCAATGAGATTGCTGCTAACGTAGAACCTTTCCTCCTCGCGGATCACACTCGCGCAGTGATACCTGATCGCGCGAGGTATTATAACGAGTGTACAGACCTCCGATTAGTCAGTCTGCATTTGTCTGCATTAGTCTGTACCAGTCTGCATTAGTCTGTACCAGTCTATAGTCAAGTTTCAGTCTGCGCCTAATAAGATTATCATATTCCTGTACATAGCCATGAATATAAGTGTATAGACACTTTGTCAAGTATCAGAGATATGTGAGAATAAGATTAATGTACCAAGACCAAAGGAACTTCAGATTGTCAATTGTAAACAGCATCCAGAAACAAGTTACGTAATGTCTATGCTTTTTATTATTTTAATAAATGTGTGTGCAAACTAATCAAGTTCTGTTAAAAGTTGGTCACCGTCAATCTGCTACTCTAAGCGTGCAAGTGGCATTTCTATCATCTGACCTAACGGCAGAAGATAAACACGCCACGATAAGACCACGAGACATTGCTGACACTTCCCTACTTCGTTAGAGTGACAAGTCAAATAATCTGATGGTGTGTGTACCGAAGGTATTACAGTACGCACACCACAATATGTATTGAGATCAACATTGTGTTTAAATCTAACAGCCTCAATCATAATCCACATCCTTAGCTTGTATTGAATATGAAAAGGAGTAGTAAAGTAAAGTTACCCACAAATGAAAGAATGTAAAGAAAATGAGGCCTCTATGCAATATGTATGTGCAGTTCATGGTTTGAAACCGATTTTGGTGTAACTAAAGTTATCAGAGCAAAGTTATTTCAAATAACTAATTTTATGCCATTGTACAACTGGCATTATTAAAGTCAAGATATAATTTCATTAAGTAAACATCTGGGCCAAAAGTTAATATTTCAGTACCATCTTAATGCCATTGCACAAACGGCATTATTCTCTTAAACTTGTTTGCTGAGTCAAATACATGTTTCATTACTGGCAAAATAGAGGAGTGCACAAAACAAGTTCACAGACGCAGTCAGATGCAGGTTTTTTGAATAATTAATTTGGAACAATTTTATCTTTGATTGTTTTGCTAATTAAAAAGGAAACAATTTTGGTTGGATACTTTCACTTTTAAAGACAATTTTATCTATGATACTTTCAACATAGATACTGATCAAGTTAGAATGTGTTGTAGTATACAGCAAAATAAGAGACACATTGCCTAGCCCCCTCTCTCTCCCGATCTGACTCCGCTGGATTTGAGTGCATGGCGGTTTATCAAGGACATTGTCCACAAAACAGGGGTTCGAGATCTGGTAGACACATAAGGCCGATTAAGGGGGTGAATCATCCTCTTGAAGAAAATTGAGTTTCATTCAAATAAAATTAAAAAATAAAAGCCTGACGCATCAAGAAGGAGTTATGCAAATTGGTCACAAACTGATACTCATACCGGTTTCGACGTAAATAAAGCAAAATTGTAAACTTTGCCGACGTATGAATGAATGTGTGACACTGCAGTACAATTTTACCGTGCGGGCGGACGCGTCTTTAGAATACCTATTCATCATAGAGTATTGAATTTCGTTTCGATATTATAGGTTTTGCTGTTAGTTAAATGTCGAAATAAAGAACTAAATAGCCGCGCGGGACTAGCCGAGCGGTCTGAGGCGCTGCAATCATGGACTGTGCGGCTGGTCCCGGCGGAGGTTCGAGTCCTCCATCGGGCATGGGTGTGTGTGTTAGTCCTTAGGACAATTTAGGTTAAGTAATGTGTAGGCTTAGGGACTGATGACCTTCGCAGTTAAATCCCATAAGATTTCACACACATTTGAACATTTTGAACAAAGAACTAAATAGTAGGGGAGAAGAGATTTCGAAAAAAATGAATTTTTCGACAGATCTGGATGCACCGTTGTAATGTACATTAAAAAACACAGAAGTTTTATTTGAAGCTTTTTTATTTATTTATTTTTTGTTGAAATATCTGTACCGTTTCAACGGTATTCATTCAGAAATATTACACTCTGTTTCTTTAAGGGCGTGTTACACTCCTTAATGGATGTATGGGCAAGCATTAAAATAGGTGTGTCTTATTTGGGCCTATACTACAAATTCAAAGCCGATGAAAACCTATCTTTATTACTTTGATAGGTTTACTTGTTAGAACGAATGCAATTTGAAACGTGTCAGACCAGACCTAGCTTGCCTTGTCATTAAGAGTACTACATGGTCGAGGCATATTAAACATCACCTGTGGAAAGCCTAAATAGCCATCTTTCAGCATTGACGTGCAGGAAGAGAGTCAATGAGGTTCTGGAAGGATCGACAAGGACGTGGAGCGACTCCATTGCCGTGTCCAGTTGTACTTCGTTTCACGGATGTCGAGTTGTTCCCACCGATTCTCGTTTGGGTTTAAATCCAGGGTGTTTAGTGGCCAGGAGAATACGGTAAACGCATCTTGGTGCTATTCGAACCACGTATGTATACTAGGAGCTGTGTGACACGCTGCATTGTTCTGCTGTTAGATTCCATCGTGCCGAGGTTGAAATGGTTCAAATTGCTATAAGCACTATGGGACCTAACATCTGAGGTCATCAGTCCCCTAGAACTTAGAACTACTTAAACCTAACTAACCTGAGAACATCACACACATCCATGCCCGAGGCACGATTCGAACCGAGCGGTTCCGGACTGAAGCGCCTAGAACCGCTCGGCCACACCGGCCGGCCACCGACGAAAAACAGACTTCATGTAGAGGTGGGTATGATTCCCAAGGATTGACGCGTACTTGTGTTGATCCACAGTGCCTTCCAGAATAACGAGATCATCCACGAAATGCCATGAAATCATTCCCCGGACCATAACATTCCCTTCTCCGATGTGGACTTTTCCGACGACGATTGCAGTGCCATACGCGTCGAAGTCCATCTGTCCCGTGGAGCATAAAACGTGATGCGTATGAAAAGGCCACATGTCGCCTCTCAGTGGAGTCCAACTGCGGTACTGGTGTGGAAATTCCAGCATTCATCGCCGATCAACAGCGATCAGCATGGTTGCATGAACCAGGCACAGCTGTGGGGACCCACAGACAGCAACTTTCGCTGAACGGTCGATGAGGAGACACTGTTCACAGCCCTTTGGTCACTGGGCGATCAGTTGCTCAACAATTGCACGTCTATTCGCCCATGCACATCTCCACAGCCATCGTGCACATTTGACCCATGGAACACCACAGTTGCATGCGCGCCGATTTTTGGAAGCGCCATTTTGTCACGCACGATATACTTTAATCACGGTGGCACGCGAACAGTTTACAGATTTAGTCGTTTGGGAACTGCTTCTACCTTTAGCCTGAAAGCCAATAATTATGCCCTCTCGGAAGTCAGGTAAATGGCCCGTTTTCCCATTACGACAACGACTGCACTTATTACCCCCATCCGCTGACACGCTATATATACCCTCCACTGTTAGTGCAGCCAACTACTGCCTGTTAGTGGCTACTGCACGTTGACGTCGAATACAGTCGATGGTCTTATTAATGTGACAGGACTACGAAGTGACTCAATGTAGATAGAGATACACTTATGGTTTTATGGTTTTAGTTGTCTTGTGACAGCCAGAGCGAGAGCACCAGCAGCAGCGAGTACTGTTTGTATAAAGCGTTTATTTTGCATTTTGTTTACGACCTTCCACTAAGGAAGGGATTCTATTAGTGTTTATCTGCTCTGCATAGTAACTAACAGTTCTTGATAAAACTTTACGTAGTTTTCGTGTTAGATTTCTTAGTGTTTTCTTGATCGTTTAGAACAGAAAGCGCCCAAAAACCGTCTTTTGTTTGTTTCGCGGCCGTTAGCCACTAGTCACTTGAATCAGCAGTTGTCTTGTGACAGCCAGAGCGAGAGCACCAGCAGCAGCGAGTACTGTTTGTATAAAGCGTTTATTTTGCATTTTGTTTACGACCTTCCACTAAGGAAGGGATTCTATTTGTGTTTATCTGCTCTGCATAGAAACTAACAGTTCTTGATCGTTAGGAGAGAAATTTATTTTGTACTTATTTGCTGCGCTTAGCTTTTAAATAGTTCTTCTGGGAAAACCTAGCGTAGTTTTCGCGTCTCGTATTTCAGTGAGTGTTTCTTGATTATCAGAGTAGCTCATCAGAAGATTATCTTGGGAATTTGTCACCGTATAGAGTAGGGTAAACATAGTCATGTGTAGGGACTGTGGTTGTTGTGAGCGGACGCAAGGAGAATTGGCCACTCTTCGGGGGCAGGTGGAGGCTTTGTCTGTTAGGCTCATCGAGCTCGAGGCGCAGGCGTCGGCTCGTAGTGGCGTTGGGGCAACTGTGGTGAGACCTATGCCTACTTCGGTGGCCTTGGAATCACATGGAACCCCTGATGTCGCTGCGTCTTCCGGCAGTGAGCATCTTACCGGTCAGCCATCACTCCAGGGTGAATGGCGGACAGTGGTGGGCTCGCGCGTGCCTGGCCGAAAGGCGAAGGTGGGATCTGGCCGCGTGGCAGCTGCCTTACCCCTTTCCAACAGGTACGGGGTGCTTCCTAGTGGTGATGACATCGTTTCCGAGCCACCACAGGATGCCTCGCCTGTTGGGCCAGTGGCCGATTCTCCGGCAAGGTCCCGACAGTCACAGAGGGCGGGCCTATTAGTTATAGGGAGCTCCAACGTTAGGCGGGTTATGGAGCCCCTCAGGAAAATAGCGGGTAGGTCGGGGAAGAATGCCAGTGTGCACTCGGTGTGCTTGCCGGGGGGTCTCGTCCGTAATGTGGAGGAGGCCCTTCCGGCAGCTATTGAACGCACTGGGTGTGACCGGCTGCAGATAGTAGCACATGTCGGAACGAATGACGCCTGCCGCTTGGGTTCTGAGGCCATCCTTGGTTCCTTCCGGCGGCTGGCTGATTTGGTGAAGACAACCAGCATCGCACGCGGAGTGCAAGCTGAGCTTAATATCTGCAGCATAGTGCCCAGAGTCGATCGCGGTCCTCTGGTTTGGAGCCGTGTGGAGGGTCTAAACCAGAGGCTCAGACGACTCTGCGACTATAATGGTTGGAAATTCATCGACCTCCGTTATTGGGTGGAGAACTGTAGGGCCCCCCTAGACAGGTCAGGCGTGCACTACACACCGGAAGCAGCTACTAGGGTAGCAGAGTACGTGTGGCGTGCACACGGGGGTTTTTTAGGTTAGAGGGACCCCCCCTTGGGCGAAACGATAAAATACCTGACGGCTTACCAGAGAGAACATCAGCATCGTTGATAAAGAACGTCCGTCCTCAGAGACCAAAAACAGGAAAAGTTAACGTAATATTGGTAAACTGCAGGAGTATCCAGGGCAAGGTTCCTGAATTAGTATCGCTTATTGAAGGAAATAGTGCGCATATAGTATTAGGAACGGAAAGTTGGTTAAAACCGGAAGTGAACAGTAACGAAATCCTAGACACAGAATGGAATATATACCGCAAGGATAGGATAAACGCCAATGGTGGAGGAGTATTTATAGCTGTAAAGAATTCAATAATATCCAGTGAAGTTATTAGCGAATGCGAATGTGAAATAATCTGGGTTAAGTATCAAAGGTGGGTCAGATATGATAGTCGGATGCTTCTATAGACCACCTGCATCAGCAACCGTAGTAGTTGAGCGCCTCAGAGAGAACCTGCAGAACGTCGTGAAGAAGTTTCGTGATCATACTATTGTAATAGGGGGAGACTTCAATCTACCAGGTATAGAATGGGATAGTCACACAATCAGAACTGGAGCCAGGGACAGAGACTCTTGTGACATTATCCTGACTGCCTTGTCCGAGAATTACTTAGAGCAGATAGTTAGAGAACCAACTCGTGAAGCTAACGTTTTAGACCTCATAGCAACAAATAGACCGGAACTTTTCGACTCCGTGAATGTAGAAGAGGGTATCAGTGATCATAAGTCAGTGGTTGCATTAATGACTACAAGTGTAATAAGAAATGCCAAGAAAGGAAGGAAAATATATTTGCTTAACAAGAGTGATAGGGCACAAATCGCAGAATATCTGAGTGACCACCATCAAACGTTCATTTCTGAGGAAGAGGATGTGGAACAAAAATGGAAAAAATTCAGAAACATCGTCTAGTACGCCTTAGATAAGTTCGTACCGACTAAGGTTCAAAGCGAGGGGAAAGATCCACCGTGGTATAACAATCATGTACGAAAGGTACTACGGAAACAAAGAAAGCTTCATCATAGGTTTAAGAGTAGTCGAATCATAGCTGATAAGGAAAAGCTGAACGAAGCGAAAAAGAGCGTAAAGAGAGCAATGAGAGAAGCATTCAACGAATTCGAACATAAAACATTGGCAAACAATCTAAACAAGAACCCTAAAAAGTTTTGGTCATATGTAAAATCGGTAAGCGGATCTAAATCCCCTATTCAGTCACTCGTTGACCACGATGGCACCGAAACAGAGGACGACCGAAGAAAGGCAGAAATACTGAATTCAGTGTTCCGAAACTGTTTCACTGCGGAAAATCGTAACACGGTCCCCGACTTCAGCCGTCGCACGGACGCCAAAATGGAAAATATTGAAATAAACGATATCGGAATTGAAAAACAACTGCTATCACTTAGTAGCGGAAAAGCATCCGGACCAGACGAGATACCCGTAAGATTCTACAGTGATTATGCTAAAGAACTTGCCCCCTTTCTATCAGCAATTTATCGTAGATCTCTGGAAGAACGTAAAGTACCTAGCGACTGGAAGAAAGCGCAGGTCGTTCCCATTTTCAAGAAGGGTCATAAATCAGATGCGAATAATTATAGGCCTATTTCGCTTACGTCAATCTGTTGTAGAATAATGGAACATGTTTTATGTTCTCGTATTATGACGTTCTTAGATAATACAAATCTCCTTCATCATAACCAACATGGATTCCGCAAACAGAGATCATGTGAAACTCAGCTCGCCCTATTTGTCCAAGAAATTCACAGTGCCGTAGACACTGGCGAGCAGTTTGATGCCGTTTTCCTGGACTTCAGGAAGGCATTTGATACGGTTCCGCACTTACGTTTAGTGAAAAAAATACGAGCTTACGGAATATCGGACCAGGTTTGTGATTGGATTCAGGATTTCCTAGAAGAAAGAACACAACATGTCATTCTTAACGGTTCAAAATCTGCAGATGTAGAGGTAATTTCGGGAGTACCGCAAGGAAGCGTGATAGGACCTTTATTGTTTACAATATACATAAATGACTTAGTTGACAACATCGGTAGCTCCGTGAGGCTATTTGCAGATGACACGGTTGTCTACAAGAAAGTAGCAACATCAGAAGACTCGTACGTACTCCAGGAAGACCTGCAGAGGATTAATGAATGGTGCGACAGCTGGCAGCTTTCCCTAAACGTAGATAAATGTAATATAATGCGCATACATAGGGGCAGAAATCCATTCCAGTACGATTATGCCATAGGTGGTAAATCATTGGAAGCGGTAACGACCGTAAAATACTTAGGAGTTACTATCCGGAGCGATCTGAAGTGGAATGATCACATAAAACAAATAGTGGGAAAAGCAGGCGCCAGGTTGAGATTCATAGGAAGAATTCTAAGAAAATGTGACTCATCGACGAAAGAAGTAGCTTACAAAACGCTTGTTCGTCCGATTCTTGAGTATTGCTCATCAGTATGGGACCCTTACCAGGTTGGATTAATAGAAGAGATAGACATGATCCAGCGAAAAGCAGCGCGATTCGTCATGGGGACATTTAGTCAGCGCGAGAGCGTTACGGAGATGCTGAACAAGCTCCAGTGGCGGACACTTCAAGAAAGGCGTTACGCAATACGGAGAGGTTTATTATCGAAATTACGAGAGAGCACATTCCGGGAAGAGATGGGCAACATATTACTACCGCCCACATATATCTCGCGTAATGATCACAACGAAAAGATCCGAGAAATTAGAGCAAATACGGAGACTTACAAGCAGTCGTTCTTCCCACGCACAATTCGTGAATGGAACAGGGAAGGGGGGACCAGATAGTGGTACAATAAGTACCCTCCGCCACACACCGTAAGGTGGCTCGCGGAGTATAGATGTAGATGTAGATGTAGTACAGTACGGGTTTTGATCTGTAAATGAATCTTACACGATGACTGCAGAGGCTACAATTTCTCTCTAACAAAATATTTTGCATTAACTGCACATTGGTTTGCACTTGGTGTTAGGTAGTATTGTTTCTGAGTCTTGGAGCGGCTCTCGCTCAGCCGCAGGCAGGAAAGCGTTCCTAGACTGCAGAGTGTGTGGGCTCGCTGGCATACACCTGGCTCCTCAGATAAACGAGTCGCCAGTAGCATGGACTTGTCGGGTCCCCCTTAGTAGAAGATATACTAGTAAAACAGGTACTTCACCCTAAAGTTGCATAAGCATTTTAGAACCGAATGGCTTATCAGCCAATTACTGTACACCCTGCTCGCGAGCAGCTCGTGAGCCGCTCACTTCGAATCATCTGCTGTTGGCTGTCCACGGGAACACAAAAGGGTGCTGCGGATCAGTGGAGCACGCACTGACGTATTCACTACTGCAGTGCACGCGAACGATGTACACTATGTGATCAAAAGTATCCGGACACCCCCAAAAACATACGTTTTTCATATTAGGTGCATTGTGCTGCCACCTACTGCCAGGTACTCCATTTCAGTGACCTCAGTAGTCTTTAGACATCGTCAGAGAGCGGAATGGGGTACTCCGCGGAACTCACGGACTTCGAACGTGGTCAGGTGATTGGATGTCACCTGTGTCATACGTCTGTACGCGAGATTTCCGCACTCCTAAACATCTCTAGGTCCACTGTTTCCGATGTGATAGTGAAGGGACACGTACAGCACAAACGCGTAGCGTACAGGCCGACCTCGTCTGTTGACTGACAGAGACCGCCGACAGTTGAAAAGGGTCGTAATGTGTAATAGGCAGACATCTATGCAGACCATCACACAGGAATTCCAAACTGCATCAGGATCCACTGCAAGTACCATGACAGTTAGGCGGGAGGTGAGAAAACTTGGATTTCATGGTCGAGCGGCTGCTCATAAGCCACACATCACACCGGTAAATGCCAAACGACGCCTCGCTTGGTGTAAGCAGCGTAAACATTGGACGATTGAACAGTGGAAAACCGTTGTGTGAAGTGACGAATCACGGTACACAATGTGGCGATCCGATGGCAGAGTGTGGGTATGGCGAATGCCCGGTGAAAGTCATCTGACAGCGTGTGTAGTGCCAACAGTAAAATTCGTAGGCGGTGGTGTTATGGTGTGGTAATGTTTTTCATGGAAGGGGCTTCCACCCCTTGTTGTTTTGCGTGACAGTATCACAGCACCGGCCTACGTTGATGTTTTAAGCACCTTCTTGCTTCCCAGTGTTGAAGAGCAATTCGGGGATGTCAACACGATCGAGCACCTGTTGGCAATGCACGGCCTGTGGCGGAGTGGTTACACGACAATAACATCCATGTAATGGACTGGCCTGCACAGAGTTTTGACCTGAATACTACAGAATACCTTTGGGACGTTTTAGAACCGGCCGACATCGATCCTCTCTGCAGTGCAGCCACATGGCTCTCGGGAGCCCGGTCTTCTTGTGACCATACATGACTATCGCTGCTAGCAATCATGTACTTCCTAAAAGGAAGTAGAAACTTCCAGGTATGCAATGACATTGTAATTCTGTCAGTGACGACGAAGGACTTTGAACAGCTGTTAGTCGGAATGGGTAGAGTCTTTAAAAGAGGCTATACGAGGAATATCAACAAAAGTAAAACCAGGTAAAGGAATGTACTGGAATTACATAATGCGACTTGAGGGACTAGGTTAGGAAATGACACACTAACAGCTGAAGATATGTTTTGCTATTGAAGCAGCGAAATAACCGACGATGGCTAAATTAGAGACAATACAAAATACAGACTGCCAAAAACGAGCACCAAAGGCATTTCTGTAAAAGAGCAGTTTTTTAAAATGGAAATTAGATGTAAGTGTTAAGAAGTATTTCCTGTAGGTATTTGTCAGGAGTGTAGCATGGTATGGAAGTGAAACGTAATTTATCCGTTCAAACAAATCATGTGTACTTAGCCTGTAAAGCGACTCGTTCCACATCATTAGAAAAGAAACTGTTAAATGATGTATGGCTCAGGGAATTAACGAACTAATTGACCACTTAGCTACAGATATGAACAGATATGAACAGCAATGACAATGATACTCTTTAGCCACATAACTAACTGTCAGAAAAGCAGATGCAAGGCTGAGATTCACTGGAGGGGATTAAGTGTTTCTTCACTGGATCATTTAGTCGGTGCGAGGGCGTTACGGAGATGTTCAACTAACTCTAGTGGCAGACGCTACAAGAGAGGCGTTCTACATCACAGATAAGTTTACAAATGAAATTTCAAGATTGTACGTTCCAAGAAGAATCACGTATCATACACTGGCAGGAAAGAATCATAGCGCCAAAAACAGTTACTGTAACGTAATTAAATTTCGGGAATACAGTTGTCCACGGAACATATTTAAGCGATTAATGTTTCAAGATCACAGATTAATGTAAGCGCGAGATAAGTCATGCAAATGTGTAACTATATGTGAAAGTAGTATCTGTTCCCGAAAGAACAGATACAATTGATGACCATGCAGCTTCGCTAGAATGAGATGGTAGTTAAATCAACACCCTAGCTGCAAACAGGCGTTGATATACATCACTGGGGATATGTTGAAAATGTGTGACCCAACCGGACACGAACCCGGGATCTCCTACTTACATGGCAGACGCTCTATCCATCTGAGCCACCGAAGGCACAGAGGATAGTGCGCCTGCAGGGACTTATCCCATGCACGCTCTCTGTGAGACCCACATTCCCAACATGTCCACACCACTACATTCGTAGTGCGCCCAATAGATGTTAGCCCATTAAACTTATTACTCGTGGCAGATTAATCTACCAAGTCCCCTACGACCGCAGGAGTTGGGGCGTCCGCACAAGAAGGTCAATGGCCGGGTAGCCATGTTTTAACTATATATGAAGGCAGTTTCTGTTCCCGAAATACAATTGATGGCCGTTGAGCTCCTCTAGAATGAGATGATAATTAAATCGACATCCTAGCTGCAAACAGGCTTTGATATATTAATTGAGGACATGTTGAAAATGTGTGCCCCGACCGGGACTCGAACGCAGGATCTCCTGCTTACATGGCAGACGCTATATCCATCTGAGCCACCGAAGGCACAGAGGATAGTGCGCACTGGCACGCTCTCCGTGAGACCCATATTCCCAATATGTCCACACCACTACATTCGTAGTGTGCCTAATAGATGTTAGCCCATCACACTCATTAGTCGTGGCAGATTAATCTACCAAGTCCCGTACGAGTTGGGGCGTAGTGTGTGCGTTCGCACAAGAAGGTCAGTGGCAGGGTGGCCATATTTTAACTACATATGAAGGTAGTATCTGTTTCCGAAAGAACAGATACAACTAAGACCGTGTAGCTTCTATAGAATGAGATAATAATTAAATCGACCGACACCCTAACATCTATTAGGCGCACTACGAATGTAGTGGTGTGGACATGTTGGGAATGTGGGTCTCACGGGGAGCGTGCAGCGGGTAAGTCCATGAGGGTGCACTATCCTCTGTGCCTTCGGTGGCTCAGATGGATAGAGCGTCTGGCCTGTAAGAAGGAGATCCCCGGTTCGAGTCCCAGTTGGGGCACACATTTTCAACATGTCCCCAATGACGTATATCAATGCGTGTTTGCAGCTATGGCGTCGCTTTAGTTATCATCGCTAATGTGTAATGCTGGTACATTAATAACCGGTTTAAATGCCAGAATGTTGACTGCAAGCAGACAAACGTGCATACATTGTGTTGTACAGGTGCCGGATATCACTTCGTGGGGTAGAATTCCGAGTCTGTTACACTTGTTCGATCAGTACAGGGACTGTTAACGCTGTTTGTGGATGACGCTGGAGTTTTCGTCATATGATGTCCTATATGAGCTCCACTGAACGCAGATCTGGTGATCGATTAGGCCAAGGCAACATTTCGACACTCTGTAGAGCATGCTGGATCACAACAAGGTATGTGGGCGAGCGCTATGCTTTGGGTAAACACCCCATGGAATGCTGTTCATGAATGGCAGCACAACAGGTCGAATCACCAGACAGACGCAAAATTGTTCAATCAGGGTGCGTAAGATAACGAGAGTGCTCCTGCTGTCATATGAAATCGCACCCCACACCATAACTCCAAGTGTAGGTCCAGTGTGCCTAGCACGTAGACAGGTTGGTTGCAGCCCCTCAACTGGTCTTCTTCTAATCACACACGGCCATCACTGGCGCCGAGGCGGAACAAGTGTTAATCAGAAAACACAACAGACCTCCACCCAGTCTTCCGACTGGCTCTCCCTTGACACCACTGAAGTCGAAAAGGGCGTTGGTTTGGGGTCAATTAAATGCAGGCCACAGGGCGTGTATATCGGAGCTGTTCTTGAAGTAACCGATTTGTAACAATTCCTTGTGTAATTGTTGGGCCAACTGCTGCTCAAATTACTGCTGAAATTGCAATACGGGGCGCCGGTGCCTTACCTTACAGCGATAGTCTTGCCTCTCGGTAGTCCCTCGTGGCCTTTGGGAGCCCGGTCTTCTTGTGACTGTACATTCCCATGACTACCGCTGCCAGCAATCACCTACAGTGGCTACATTCCTGCCAAGTCTTTCTGCAGTATCGCAGGAGAAACATCCAGCATCTCGTAGCTCTGTCGCACGACCTCGTTCAACCTCTGTGACGTGTTGATAATGGCGTCTTTGTCGCCTCAAAGATGTTCTTGACTATCATCAGATCACCACGTCGGTCTCGAAGGTAACTGACGCTCACGAACGTTACTGTGTATATTTAAAGCAAACCTGATTTGCATCCTCACAGTGGCGTTACTAGCGCCACTCTTACGCGACTGGTGCGAAACTTAGTAGATATCATCTTTCTGGTGTAGAATCACGCTCCTCAACTTTCGTTTATGTCCCACAACTCCTTCTTGGTGTTGCGATTTCTTTCCGTCATCTCGCGAAATCAGAGAGACCAGAGCTGATGCAAAGGTCTGCCAACAGTCATACTTCCCACCAGACATTCGCGAATAGAACATAGATTCGGGTGTACGAAAGTGTTCCAACAATTAAGCCTCTCACCAAAAGATAGTGAAGCATATCCTTAGAAAAAATTATAAATGACAGTGCTGGAAAACCTCTTACGTTATTTGATTTTCAAACAGATGAACAAAACTGAACGTACTCAGACAATTCTCTCTTTACTTATTCTGATCATCACTAAACTGACACACAATATTTTTAGCGCAACCCAATCTGGCTTTCAATAATCCCCACAAAAAAATGGCCCTGACTAACAATAACCTATACTCGTCATGAATCACTAATCTCACCAAAATGTTCATTACTCGAACTACTGCAATACAGCGAGCGCCACTACTGCCAGCTAAATAAAAAATTCTAACTACTGAAGGCACTAACTACTGATAGGCATAGTTAGCAAACGAAAGATTTTGATAGGGAACAAACAATGTATTTACCTTAATAGTGTTCAAATGTCATAATATGCATATCAGTTCACGACATCCAGTCTCACATACTCTTTCTGATGGACACACGTCCAGATCATCCGCTCCCAAAACTCCGCCATCTCTCTCCCCACATCCACCACTGCTGGCGGCTCACCTCCGACTGCGCAACGCCACGTGCTGTTCACATCCAGCTGCCCAACACTACAATAGTAAATATTCCAACAATGCAAACCAGCCACAGACTGCACATAGCACAGTCAGTGATTTTCATACAGAGCGCTTGGTGGCGTTACCAACATAAAAACCTAAACAGCCTACTTACAATAGTTTGCTACGTAAGGCATAGATGTAACAACGACAACGACGAGCATCGTAATTCTTTAAATGAAATGAAATGTCGTGTGGCTAGGGCCTCTCGTCGGGTAGACCGTTCGTCTGGTGCAGATCTTTCGAGTTGACGCCACTTCGGCGACCTGCACGTCGATGGGGATGAAATGATGATGATTAGGACAACACCAACACCCAGTCCCTGAGAGGAGAAAATCTCCGACCCAGCCGGGAATCGAACCGGGGCTCTTAGGATTGACAGTCTGTCACGCTGACCACTCAGCTACCGGGGGCGGACCGTAATTCTTTAAGTTTTCCCGGGGTGAATAGCATTCCATGAGGTTTCGGGATTGTAGCTAGATGGCGTCGATACCTTGTCATGATATTTCGGCTCACAGCTATTCAGCCATCTTCAGGTGAGTTTCATACTGGATATCGCTGGTACAAATCGGCACGTGGCTAATTTAACACCCTCTGTCGAAGGGCCAAAACATTATGACCGTCTGTCAAATGGCTTCTTTGTCCGTAATTGGAACGAAATACGTCACTGATTCTGCGTGTCACGTTTTCGGCACTTCGTTGGTAGGGTTTTGGAGGTATGTGGCATTAGACGGCTAGTGGTAAATTCACTGCCTTTCTGCCTCTTTCCGTAGATGCACATTCTACCAGCTTTGGCGTTTTCAAGATACTCGTTCAAAAGCTCTGTGCAATAACCTGCCCTTTGTCAAAATCGCTTACCTCAATGGATATCCCCATTTGCAGCCCACATCTTCGCTAGGGTGGTCCCCTGTCCGTGTCTGCTCCGCTTAAATACTTTTGTTACTGCGTCACATGCCCGCAACGCCACCAGGTGACATCCAGCGTCGCAGTGGGTTATGGTCATAATGTTTTGGCTTATCAGTGTATATTGCATGCCCGCTCTCTGTCAAATTGCGGAGCCATCGAGTTGAAATTCAGTGGTCTATATATTAAAATTAACCGTCGTTATACGTGTGAACAGGTAAAAAATGTTGTCTTTCCGAAGATGTTTTACGGGGTCCAACGTCTGATCACATTTGACGCCACCGTCATTACGATTAATCAACCTGTTCCAGAAGGCTCTCATCGTGTGAAAGATTTTTGTGGCGGGATTCTCCATAGAATATCGTGTGGATGCAGATACAACGCTCGGCTATGACTGACTTATTGTGCTGCGAAAGGCAAATGCGATGTCCTTCGAAAGTTGGTACATCGGATATATGAAGTGTCCGACTGAGACAGCGCTGAAAAGGAGCTGGTACACCTAAAATCTGCATTCAGAGACAATGGATATTCTCCACATCAGATCAGCACAGGTTTATGAGGAACAAAAGTGTCCATCCACAAGATAAAGACGAGAAGGAACTGTTCAGGAGGTTCTTCCGACATGTGGGTAGCATTTCCCCTAAATTAGGCAGAATCCTAAAGGAGCAATATGTTAAAACCATCTCCCAGCCACCTGCAAAGACGTCCTTCGCTCGATAAAGGGTAATATGGGTTTACGGAACGCTAGAGTCTACGGAATGCCGTGGGAATGTAGCAAGGCCTACATTGGTCAGACCGCACGGTACTAATATGGTGAGGTTCAGACCAAACACACAGTACATTAAAGATGCGTGGACCTCGATTTCCACACACGCCTTTCGCAGCTCAGTAAGTCATTCATAACCGAGCACGTAACCATAGCATATTCTATGGATTATTTTACAATTAAAATCTTGGCCACGACGATATCCTTCAGGAAGTCAGTTATTTAGAAATGTTTGAAGATACGTTCGGCGAAAGATTTATTGATCGTAGTGGCGTCTTTCAACTTAATAAAGCTTGAGACCTTGTGATTTCATTAATATCTCCAGAGATAAAAAATTTACCTCTGGTAACACGTCTAAGCATAGTTAATTTTAATATTTTGATCACTGAATTTTTACTCCATGAGCCCTTAGTTTGAGGGCGCGCATCCATTATAACTGCACGCAAGCGCCTGCGCGCCTAAAATGGAGCAAGATTCGACGGAGTGTGCTAAGCCCTACAGAGGGCCCTTCTCTAAATCCTCGCACAAACGAAAAAATGGCTGACATCGAAATAAGTGTCCAAGGAATAGAAAAGCAACTGAAATCACTCAACAGAGGAAAGTCCACTGGACCTGACGGGATAGCAATTCGATTCTACACAGAGTACGCGAAAGAACTTGCTCCCCTTCTAACAGCCGTGTACCGCAAGTCTCTAGAGGAACGGAGGGTTCCAAATGATTGGAAAAGAGCACAGGTAGTCCCAGTCTTCAAGAAGGGTCGTCGAGCAGATGCGCAAAACTATAGACCTATATCTCTGACGTCGATCTGTTGTAGAATTTTAGAACATGTTTTTTGCTCGAGTATCATGTCGTTTTTGGAAACCCAGAATCTACTATGTAGGAATCAACATGGATTCCGAAAACAGCGATCGTGTGAGACCCAACCCGCGTTATTTGTTCATGAGACCCAGAAAATATTAGATACAGGCTCCCAGGTAGATGCTATTTTTCTTGACTTCCGGAAGGCGTTCGAGACAGTTCCGCACTGTCGCCTGATAAACAAAGTAAGAGCCTACGGAATATCAGACCAGCTGTGTGGCTGGATTGAAGAGTTTTTAGCAAACAGAACACAGCATGTTGTTATCAATGGAGAGACATCTACAGACGTTAAGGTAACCTCTGGCGTGCCACAGGAGAGTGTTATGGGACCATTGCTTTTCACAATATATATAAATGACCTAGTAGATAGTGTCGGAAGTTCCATGCGGCTTTTCGCGGATGATGCTGTAGTATACAGAGAAGTTGCAGCATTAGAAAATTGTAGCGAAATGCAGGAAGATCTGCAGCGGATAGGCACTTGGTGCAGGGAGTGGCAACTGTCCCTTAACATAGACAAATGTAATGTATTGCGAATACATAGAAAGAAGGATCCTTTATTGTATGATTATATGATAGCGGAACAAACACTGGTAGCAGTTACTTCTGTAAAATATCTGGGAGTATGCGTGCGGAACGATTTGAAGTGGAATGATCATATAAAATTAATTGTTGGTAAGGCAGGTGCCAGGTTGAGATTCATTGGGAGAGTGCTTAGAAAATGTAGTCCATCAACAAAGGAGGTGGCTTACAAAACACTCGTTCGACCTATACTTGAGTATTGCTCATCAGTGTGGGATCCGTACCAGATCGGGTTGACGGAGGAGATAGAGAAGATCCAAAGAAGAGCGGCGCGTTTCGTCACAGGGTTATTTGGTAACCGTGATAGCGTTACGGAGATGTTTAGCAAACTCAAGTGGCAGACTCTGCAAGAGAGGCGCTGTGCATCGCGGTGTAGCTTGCTCGCCAGGTTTCGAGAGGGTGCGTTTCTGGATGAGGTATCGAGTATATTGCTTCCCCCTACTTATACCTCCCGAGGAGATCACGAATGTAAAATTAGAGAGATTAGAGCGCGCACGGAGGGTTTCAGACAGTCGTTCTTCCCGCGAACCATACGCGACTGGAACAGGAAAGGGAGGTAATGACAGTGGCACGTAAAGTGCCCTCCGCCACACACCGTTGGGTGGCTTGCGGAGTATGAATGTAGATGTAGATGTAGAGGGCTCTCATGGAAGGGTAAACGATCCACATGCGCCACTGCACCAATAATTCTCTTCTGCTCTTTCCGTATTAGGCCAATTGTGACCTGTTACGGTTGCAGTCTATTTCTCGATGTGCCAGGATCGCTTTTCCGTTTTGATATAAAGTTCTCTATCTTACTTGGTAGTTTCTCCGAAGCCATTCTTTGTAGATGTTCATTCCATTTCTGTTGGTTCAAATGGCTCTGAGAACTATGGGATTTAACTGCTGACGTCATTACTCCCCTAGAACTTAGAACTACTTAAACCTAACTAACCTAAGGACATCACACACACCCATGCCCGAGGCATGATTCGAACCTGCGACCGTAGTGGTCACGCGGTTCCACATTATAGCGCCTAGAACCGCACGGCCACCCCGGCCGGCTTTATGTTGGTCTTCATATAGTTTTTCTTTCCATCTCCCAGTTACAACAGCTTTCGAATGTCATTTCACATTTTATCTATTTTTTTTACTGCCCCTCACTGCCAATTTTTAGTATAAACTTAGCGACGTGTACCACCTATCACCACTCTAAAATTCACCTGAAGGTGGTTGAATGGTTGTTAGATGAAATGTGGAAAGGTGTCGACGTCATGGCTGCAATTTCGAAACCTGGCACAAGCATCGTGCAAGTTTTACAGTCGCGACCCACGGACTCAGCGCTGTCCGTGGGAACCGGAGCTCCGATGAAGACACGCGATCACGGCCAGCCGTCGTGTTTTGCTGTACAAATTCGGCAATGGCAGCCGGAAAGCCACAGACCTGCGCCGCGGTTTGCCGTAAACGGAACGTCTCTATTGTTATTCGGAACGCGTCCGGGAGAGGGAACGCCGAAGACGAGCGTCTGTTTTTAAGGCTCGGAGGTCAGGAGGGCGCGCATTCGAGGCGAAAAAACACCGGCAAATATGTGGCGCCCTGGACTGGCGACAGTACAGGGGGACGTATTTCAAGGCGGCGGTGCCTTATATAGGGAGCGGCGCCGGCCGGCGGGCCCCATTTCCAAACAATGGCCGCACGGCGGCGAGCTGTGTGGCCTCGCCGCGCATGCGCTCTGCAACCCGTGTGGGTGGCGCCGCAGAATTATGTGCGCAAAGGGCGACTACTGTGCACCGCCGCTGTCGCTCCGTAATGTTTCATTCTCCGGAACCTACCTCTACCTCGCCATGTTCCAATATTGTATGCGACAGTGCGGTAGTAAATCGCGAGGCTCCAAGTTGCAGCGACGTGTGTAACTTATGTAGGTAATTTGTTACGCCTCCGGGATTAGGGACGCTCTCCTCGTTTTTGGACGTACCTTCCCCAAGAGGAGCGCTATGTTTTTTAATTTTTTTTTTCACATGCCCCGTGCTACCATGTGAGCCAAAGCTAAAGGAACATGGAAGTAATAAAGCTGTCTTCAGCCCGAAGACTAGTCTGAACTCCGCAGTGACAAGTGTGTCAGCAGAGAGAACATTTCCTTACTGCACAATATAGAGAGGTTTCTTCTCACTGTCTGCCCCCGGTAGCTGGTGGTCAGCGCGACGGACTGTCAATCCTAAAGGCCCGGGTTCTATTATTTTTTTTTAAAAATGATACAGGGTGTTACAAAAAGGTGCGGCCAAACTTTCAGGAAATATTCCTCACACACAAATAAAGAAAAGAGTTATGTGGACATGTGTCCGGAAACGCTTAATTTCCATGTTAGAGATCATTTTAGTTTGTTCTTCCACCTACGCTCAATGGAGCACGTTATCATGATTTCATACGGGATACTCTACCTGTGCTGCTAGAACATGTGCCTTTACAACTACGACACAACATGTGGTTCATGCACGATGGAGCTCCTGCACATTTCAGTCGAAGTGTTCGTACGCTTCTCAACAACAGATTCTGTGACCGATGGATTGGTAGAGGCGGACCAATTCCATGGCCTCCACGCTCTCCTGACCTCAACCCTCTTGACTTTCATTTATGGCGGCATTTGAAAGCTCTTGTCTACGCAACCCCGGTACCACATGTAGAGACTCTTCGTGCTCGTATTGTGGACGGCTGTGATACAATACGCCATTCTCCAGGGCTGCATCAGCGCATCAGGGATTCCATGCGACGGAGGGTGGATGCATGTATCCTCGCTAACGGAGGACATTTTGAACATTTCCTGTAACAAAGTGTTTGAAGTCACGCTGGTACGTTCTGTTGCTGTGTGTTTCCATTCCAAGATTAATGTGATTTGAAGAGAAGTAATAAAATGAGCTCTAACATGGAAAGTAAGCGTTTCCGGACACATGTCCACATAACATATTTTCTTTCTTTGTGTGTGAGGAATATTTCCTGAAAGTTTGGCCGTACCTTTTTGTAACACCCTGTATAATATGACAAAATTTTCTCTCTTCTTCAATTTAGGTACAATCTGTAGTATATGTAAAAAAGTTTCTTCCACTTCTGCTCCATCTATCATGGTGATGTGTCCCTCATACTGTCCCACCTAACAGTGCAAACTAGAGGAAGAGATCAAACCAGAATACACAATGTGCTTGTGGCATCACAAGTGCATCACATACTGAAACATGAACTCAAAATCAATGCGTCGATGCTAAATATAAACTGTTATGCCTGTCCTGCAATGTCTACCCAAAAAAAAAAGATGACATATGGCCATGTAAAAGGGTTTAAGGAACAATAATAAGAGAAAAACGAAAAAGGAAAAATATAAAAACGAAAACCTATAAAATGATAGTAATATTAATCAACACTAGGAATATAATAGGTTAATAGAATGTCTCGTTAATATATTAAAATAAATATATATGGTTGCAAAAAAAAGGTTCGATACCCGACTGGATCGGGGATTTGCTCCGCGCAGGGACGGGGTGATGTGTTGTCCTCATCGTCATCATTTCATCCCCATCGACACGCAGGTCGCCGAAGTGGCGTCAACTCGAAAGACCAGCACCAGGCGAACGGTCTGCCCGACGGGAGGCCCTAGCCACACGGCATTTTTATTTTCTTCTCGCTCATTTCAAGGACGGTGCGTTGGAAGAAAGGCTGCTTCTGGGTGTGTGCATGAACTCTCTCTTTTTTTTGGGTCGTCAGTTCTGAAACCGATTTTATTCGGCGCGCCACGATAATTTCTCCAGTGCGTCTCTTCATCTCAGCTCAGGACTAAACTTCCTCCCAACGTCTTGACTTACTTTTTCTGTATATTGCAGTCTTTGCCACTCGTTACAATTTTCGCCCTCTACAGCTGTCTTTAGTACCACGGAAGTTATTCCCCGATGTGCTAACACATGCCCTATCATCCTGTCCTATCTTCCAGTCAGTGTATTCCGCATATTTCTTTCCTCGTCGATTCTGTTGATCATTTCTTATCTGTTCACTCAATTTTCAGCAGCCTCGTGTAACACTGTATGCCAAACCCATCGATTCCCTTCGTTTACAGTTTCCCCAGCCTGTAGTGTTAAGCTCCAGACGTACATAAACTTCTATCTCAAGTAGACTTATATTGGCGAGGAACGCACTCTTTGCCTGTGCCTGTGTTAGTTTGCTTCTTATACTCTCCTGCTTCGTCTGTCACACGTTACTTTCTTTTTCGAGGTAGCAGAATTCTTTTACTTTTGTACTATGCAGTCCCCAATTCTGATGTTAAGTTTGCCATTAATCTCCTTTCTGCTACTCTTCAACATTTTCATCTTCCTTTGTTGATTGTTCATTCCCTTCAGCACGTCCTGTAATTTTTTTTCAGTTTCTCAGAGGACAGAAATGTCATGAGTTAGTTTTATAGCCAGCCGCTGTGGCCGAGCGGTTCTAGGCTCTTCAGTCCGCAATTGCGCTGCTGCTACGGTCGCAGGTTCGAATCCTGCCTCGGGCATGGATGTCTGTGCTGTCCTTAGGTTAGTTAAGTTTAAGTAGTTCTAAGACTAGGGAACTGATAACCTGTGATGTTAAGTCCCATAGTACTTAGAGTCATGTGAACCATCTGAATCAGTTTTATAATTTGTAATCCCACTTCAGAAGCTGTGTTTTATTTCCATCGTTGCTTCTTCGGTACGCACATTTAACGGTAGAGGACAAATACTGCATCCCTGCCTTACGCCCTTTTAATTCTAAACTCTACTTTTGGCCTTCTATTATATAGTTGGTTCGGTTCTTCCACATTTTTCCTTACACCGCATAAGTTTTTTTGAGACTGGAACATTTTTAAAATGAAATTTTGCTATCAAATTCTCTACGGGGCCAAATACGACGGTTGGAACTTAAATTTACAAAACAGATATATATTTCAAAGTTTCACTGCCCTTCACAGTAGTCACCAGTAAGGTGGATAACCCGTTGCCAGTAATGTGGAAGTCGTAGGATACCTTTGTAGCGCCGGTTGTGTTGATAGTTCCAGAACTGTGCAACAGTTCTAGAGCTATTGCCAGACAGTTCTTTCTTCAATTTAGGAATCAATTTGATGCCACAAGGGATTAAGACCGTGGAATGTGGTGCGCGGTGCACCACTTCCCAGCCGCATCGATCGAACAAATCAGTCACAAGTTGCGCCATTTGCGCCAGGACATTGTCCTGCAAAATGATGGGCGGGTCCTGCAGAAAGTGTAGGCGCTTGTTTCTCTAAGCTGTTCATTTTTGGAACACAGCCTTCGACCAGCTTAGAACAGTTTGCAAACAATGAAGACCACAAACAAGCAGTGACAACCTGGCTCAAACTGAAAAACTGGTCCCACGTTACAGTAAGTGCATTGACAGCTATGGCGACTACATTGAAAAATAGAGTAAGAGACAGTAACTTTATAAATAATGTTTTGTTTGATATCGTATATTTTATTTCGTTATGCCAAAACGTTCTTTACTTTCTGGACGACCCTCGTAGTTCTGTTGGGGCACGTCCTGGATCTGTAGCTACCTCTACTCTTTATGAAACTTCTTGGCAGATTAGCTGTCCAGGCAAGACTGACGACACAAACAGCGCCTGTTCCCCAGTCCCTCTCGCCTACCTCCCAAAATTCATAGAAGAACTTCAGAGAAGACCTCCCGCATAGTTTGCTGCCTAGGGTGTGACTAAGCCATTTCCTCGCAATATCGGTTATCCAGTATGGGCCAGACATACAGTATGGGGGAATTCTAGAGGGCTATCAGCAGTGCACCAGAACTCCATCTCTGGAATTCCAAAAGGAACCATCGGTAGAGAATGGCATTCATCCAAAGGTAGCAATCCGCTACTATACGACTTCGTTCGGCTCCAGCCGGGATAATGGAAAAGTATAACATTTATCAATGTTATACTGTTCCAATTAGGCGGGCACCTACCAGTGTACATTACCAGTAACTGTATGTAGTTTATCGAACTGTTGTTTTCGAATCCCGACATCTTGTTGAATCTCACCCACTGTTCACATAATCATGACGGAGAAGTCAAAAATCCGCTTATTGGTCTTGCCACTAACGCACGACTTCCGCTGTACATGATGATGGTCTCACGGTTGCAATTGATCGCTAGAGTTGCATTCCATCTGTGGCAAAAACTGCCAAGAAGTTCCCTTATTACTGCGGGAGCTACCGACGTTGACGTTTAACCTTGGTTTTGATCTTGCCTCAGAGTCTACAGCTCAGAGGTCATTCCGTCTGGGACTGCTCACGGAGATTCAGAGTTGGACATCGAGGCGTGGCAGAGGTCAAGGGCCTGAACTCGTCCTAGACCTGTTCTCGCAACACGTCTGGCGGGCCGGTCGTCTTTCAGGCGCCACTTACTTCGTGGTTAGGATGAGCTACGCGCTACTTAATGTGTGAATACACTAGCGAGCAACTTGCTCGTGAGCGGCTCATGACAAGCTCGGGGATAAAATTAACGCAGAGAGCCCCGCCGGATCATTATGTAAACCACATAGCTCATGACGCACGGACAGTTATGAGTGACATCACTGCAGGGCCCAGTCACCTTGAGCTGAGACGAATGAAAATTTTAACGACTGCATCGTTAAACGCAGTGGTGCTCCTCTGAGCAAGGACCTCTCGTCCTTAGTCAGCTTGTACTTCTCCGTCAAAGAGCCATTGCACTATGTCCTTCCTTACCTCAGATGCATAGGGAAAAATCATCGTCGTCTGTAGGAACAACCGTGATAAAGTCCACCCCCATAGCTGAGTGGTCAGCGTGACGGATTGCCGTCCTACGGGCCCGGGTTCGATTCCCGGCTAGGCCGGGGATTTTCTCCGCTCATGTACTGGGTGCTGTGATGTCTTCATCATCATTTCATCCCCGTCTGGCGCGCAGATCGCCCAGTGTGGCGTCGAATGTAATAAGACCTGCACCAAGGCAGCTGGACCTGCCCCGTAAGGGGCCTCCCGGCCAATGACGCCAAACGCTAATTTCCATACCGTAATAAAATGCAGAAAGACTTGGACAAAATTTCCACTTGGTGTAATGAATGGGAGCTCTCTTCAGATGGGAATAAAAGTGAGATAATGATTCTAAGAAGGAGAAGAAATCCATTAGCGTCCGATTACACCGTTAGTGCCGGCTGGAGTGGCCGTGCGGTTCTAGGCGCTACAGTCTGGAGCCGAGCGACCGCTACGGTCGCAGGTTCGAATCCTGCCTCGGGCATGGATGTGTGTGATGTCCTTAGGTTAGTTAGGTTTAATTAGTTCTAAGTTCTAGGCGACTGATGACCTCAGAAGTCAAGTCGCATAGTGCTCAGAGCCATTTGAACCATTTGAACACCGTTAGTGGTGAAGATACTGGGCGCGTCACGTCGTCTCAGTATTAAGGAAAATACTAGGAGGCAATATTATCTGGGACAAACACGTGAAATCAATATTAGGGAAGGCGAATTGAAGACTTTCCTTTTTTGGATAGGAAAGTACAATGTATCTGCAAAGGAAATCACGTACAAGATGCTAGAACAATTAATTTTGAAGTATTCTCCCAGAGAACGGAGTCCTTATCAAGTAGGCAGGGCAACGACGCTGAACGAATGAGAGTGTGGCAGTACCATCTCATACATCGTTTTGCGATAATAAGTAAAATCTACAGCTTAATTCTCTTAACTGTGTTGGAGGGAAGGCATCGTCGGTGCCTTCTGGAGTAAGATTCGTGACTTTCCCTTCGCTGTGGCAGGCCTGAGAGGGTGCAGCGACGGACTTGGTTGGTCGCAGCGCTATGAATATCGGACTGCTTAAGCCCTCTCCTGCAGGGCTGCCTGTTTGCAGAAATGTTGTGGCCACACGCTGGACAGTTTCCGTTGTCTGTGAGGCGGCACGGTCTCGGAAAATACCAATATGACCATAGGTGACGAATCTGCATTTCCTGTCGGCGTTTGCAAATACTCGACATCGACATTGCGCCGTGTTGAGTGTGGGAAAATTCCAAAATCTAACTTTCCGTATGATGTTAGCCCATCAGAAGGGTCGTCGGCATAGGAGCTGCAGTGTCTGAACATTGACTGGCGACACAGCATATACACTGACCGGCCAGAACACTATGTTCACTTACCTAATAGCCGATATATCCATAATTGCGATGGATAACAGCGGCGACGCGTCGTGGTGTGGAAGCAGTGAGGCCATCGCAGGTCGCTGGAGGGAGTTGGAACCACATCTGCACACTCAAGTCACCTAATTCTTTTGAATTCTTGTGAATTCCGGGAAGGGGGGCGATAAGCTCTGACGCCACGTTCAGTCACGCCCCAGATGTGTTCGATCGGATTAAACCCGGCGAGTAAGGGGGGGGGGGGCAGAACTGGAACTCGCCACTGTGTTCGAATCACTCCATCACATTCCTGGCCTTGTAACATGGTACATTATCTTGTGAAAAATGCCAATGAATCGGGAAACATGATCGTCAGGAAAGGATATATGTGGTCTGCAACCAGTGTACGATACTCCTTGGGCGTCATGGGCCTTGCACGAGCTCCACTGGACCCATAGAACCCACGTGAATATTCACCAGAGCATAATGGAACCGCCCTTGTATCTGTCCCGCAGTACAGATGTCAAGGACCTGTTCCCCTGGAAGACGACGTTTTCACGCCCTGTCAGCTGCATGATGAAGAAGGTATATGGATTCATCATACCATGCAACTTTCTGCCACTGCGCCAACATCCAGTGCCGATGGTCACATGCCCATTTCAGTCGTAGTTGCCGATGTCGTGGTGTTAACATTGACACATGCATGGGTCGTCGGCTGCGGAGACCCATCGTTACGACTGTCCGGTGCGTTGTGTGTTCAGACACACTTGCATCCTGCCCAGCATTAAAGTCTGGTGTTAGTTCCGCTACAGTTAGCGGCCTGTCCTGTTTTACCAGTCTGCCCTGCCACGACGTGTGGACTTGGTTTCACCTTGCTTTCACCACGTGTTGAAGACGCTCACCACAGCACTTCTCGAACACCCGAGAAGTCGTGCGGTTTCCGAAATGCTCGTGCCGAGCCTCCAGGCCATCAGTATCTGCCCTCCTTCAAACTCAAATAGATCGCGCGGCTCCCCCATTCTTCACACGGACAATACGTCCACTGCTACTACATGCACCATGCTTGTGTATAACGCTCATTCCTCGCTCTGCTATCGCCTGGACGGGTTTACATCGATCGTAGGTCGCCGATCATAATGTTCTGGCTGCTCAGTGTACAGTGTGCAAACCTCTGGGCATTTAATGGGCATACTGCAAGCGAAAGTGGAGAATTTTTCACACGCTTCCCCTGCGTTTTCAGCGTGTTGAGAGGAATTCTTGGTCGTCACTGTGACGAAAGCTGGAAATCGTCCCCTCCAAGCCGTAGTTTTCTGGGAGCGGAGAGGAATGTTAATCAGTCGTGGAGTCGGTGCGCTGATGCACGGATGGGAGGTCACATCGACAGAGACAGAGGCGCCTGGTCTAAGCCTGGCCCAGTTTTTGCCGAATCGATTGAGTGAGTGCCGGCCGCGGTGGTCTAGCGGTTCTAGGCGCTCAGTCCGGAACCGCGCGACTGCTACGGTCGCAGGTTCGAATCCTGCCTCGGGCATGGATGTGTGTGAAGTCCTTAGGTTAGTTAGGTTTAAGTAGTTCTAAGTTCTAGGGGACTTATGACCTCAGCAGTTGAGTCCCATAGTGCTCAGAGCCATTTGAACCATTTTTATATTTAACAGTTTTGGAATCACATAGCATTTTCAGTTAGTGTGATTAGCAGTTTGCTGGTTTAAGGCAATATAAGGCCTACACTACCTTGCATATCGTTTGTGGGTTGTGCACGTTGCGGCAGGCAGATAGTTCTCTACATTGCCGATCCCCGACACGTCCTGCATTCCTGTTTCAAGAGCCTCACTGCTAAAATCGGGCCATTTAATTATAAATAATATGAAAGTGTAACAGAAATGATTGTTGAAAGAGAGACAACGTAATTTCCACGAAAACATGTTGGGTATATTTAGAGAAGTTGTATTAGGAGAAATCTGTGCGACCATTATGCTGCCACGATCCTATATCACGCTTAGTAGCCACGAGAGTAAGATAAGAGAGATTATGGTGCGTATACAGCAGTATCTCCGTTGCTCAGTGCTCGAAACAGCACTAATATGAAGCATCGTTTGTCATGCACTGTATAGTGGCTTGCGGAGTGTGTAAGTAAGGTCCGATCGGTCGCGAAATTAAAACCACACTGATGACCGATGAAGCTTTACACAGTTGTGTTGCGCAATGTCTCTAATATGGCCGACGTTCGCGTCATTTCGCGCTTGTCAGTACTGAGCGCACAGTGAGCACGTAAATATCTGGAAATTTGTGGTAAGGTCTCATGGGACCAAACCACTGAGGTCATCGGTCCCTAAGCTTACAGACTATTTAATCTAACTTAAACTAATTTACGGTAAGGACGACACACATATCCATGCCCGAGGAAGGACTCTAACCTCCGATAGGGGGAGCAGCGCGGACCGTGACAAGACGCCTGAGTCCGCGCGGCTACCCAGCACGGCAAAAATGCCAAGAACAGCAGAGTCTCCCGCCAAGTGTGAAGTGCGTGCTGTTGTTCGATATATGTTCACATCTTCGCGTTCCACATGATTTCATGCACCACACGTAACATAACTGTCATGCGTGGTAGCGAAATTCAGAAGTGGTAAATAAAAATGTCGTGTGAATAGGGCCTCCCGTCAGGTAGACCGTTCGCCGGGTCTTTCCATCTGACGCCACTTCGGCGACTTGCTCGTCGATGAGGATGAAATGATGATGATTAGGACAACACAACACCCAGTCCCTAAGCGGAGAAAATCTCCGACCCAGCCGGGAATCGATACCGGGCTCTTAGGATTGGCATTCTGTCGCGCTGACCACTCAGCTACCGGGGGCGGACTTCAGATGCGGTGAGGAACTTTGAAGCAGCATATAAGGACGTTCATGGTGAAGGTGGTCAGAGAAGATAAAGAGAGTCATCTAATGATATTGTTCAGCGAGTGAACCTAGCGATATGAGAAAATCGTCTACGAAGAGCTGTTCAGAACAAGCCCAGAGGAATGCTGTTATTAGGCATTTTGTCCCTCATGATGATGCTCGGCTGCACACTGCAGCTGCAACAAGGACGCTCCTGCAGCGTTTTCGATGGGAAGTGTTTGATCTCCCATCATACAGGATGGACTTGAGTCCCTCTGATTTGTCATATCTTTGCTCACATGAATCGCTGGCTATGAGGACACCAGTTTGGCACAGACAACAATCTACAGACCAAGTTAGATAATTGGCGGAACGTACAAGCGGCATCCTTCTGTGACGAGGGTACTGGAAACTTAATACAACGCTGCGACAAGTACTTAAGTCGGAGCGGGGACTATCTAGTCAAGTAACTGGCAGGTAGCTAAATGGTGCAAATAAAACATTTTTGATTTTCACTGTGGTTTCCATTTTGTGAGCGATCGGATCTTGGATAAAATAGCCTTCGTAGATGTAGAGATAGTAGTGAATTGTTTAAATATATATATATAGCGGCCAGTGAAAATTTGTACCAGGGTTAGGAATCGAACGTGGGTCTCCTGCTCACTAGGCAGGAGCGTTAGCCACTAAGCCACCTTGGCATAGAGGTTCACACAACTGCCTCTATCCAAATTCTCACTGCCGCCCCATGTTCTGGAATAGCGCCTCAGCATCGTACGTAAATGGAGGATCCAGACTGAAACCCAGGTGCAGATAATTATACAAATGAATTCACTCGCCGCTTCAGTCTATATACAAAAAATCTTATCTGTGTGGGACCAGTAAAGCCTCTGAAATTGTGTCATTCCATTTGTATGAATGCCTGCACCTGGGTTTCAGGTTAGACCCCCATTTACGTTCGGTGCTAAGGTACTATGCTAGTACGTGGAGAGCCTCGACCATTCTGTTCGTGTGTAAAGGGGAATTTAAAGTAGACTGGGGCGGATGTGAGAATTCGGATCGCGGAGGGAGGTGTGCCAAGGTAATCCGAGTGACTAACGTACCTGCCTGTTAAGCAGGAGACACAGGTTCGATTCCAGGCCTTGGTACAAATTTTTATTCGCTGCTACAGTCTACGTACATAAAATAATATCTGAATGAGACCAGTAACGTCTCTGAAACTGTGTCTTTTGATTTATTTGAAACTCTTAGAACCATTTGGAGTGTTTTGAGAACCGAAGACGACGCCAACTGCCACACAGACGTGCCCTCTGTGTGGCATTTTTCCAACCGTGATAAAATATCCACTATATCCTCCTGAATCTTGCATTGCAGGGATGCCTGGAGGTCCATCGTACCGTAGAGATAAAGAAGATAAAAATAATTGTCCCACAGAAGACCATGGAAGGAAAAAATTTCAACTGGAACGACCATAGAAAACTAATCAGGTAAAGACAGTTGTCAGATAGATTCTGTGGAAGAATCTGAGAATGTAGTTGACCAACGCAGTAAGCAACTTCCGAAAGTCTTGTTTGACTGATATTTCAATATTACTCCTCGTTTTGGTATCCTTATCATGTATTGTTAATAGAGGAAATAGAGAAGATCCAAAAAAAATTGTGTTTTTGTCGCCATTTATTTTAGTTTCCTAATCTATCTTCAGTTGGGAGACCCTACCAGAGGAGAATTATACATCATGGTGTGGGTTACAGTTCAGTACCGTCTCAAGTAAGCCAATATATTGCTTCCGCCTACTTACCCCATGCAAACAGTTAAAATTAGAGATTCATGTCCACACAGAAGCATCACAATACTCGTTCTTAGCGTGCGCCGTTGACGATGGAAAAGAGGCGAGGGGAAAAAGTGTTGGAACACGAAGTACCATACGCCACATATTGTGAGGTGGCTAACGGCACATAGATGTGGAAAGGAACCAAGAGAAAGAAGCGATGGAAGAAGCAAGGGATGAAGATGAGGTCATCTGAGACGGAGGCATTTGCCACCGAAACTCTTTGTGCCAATAAAAATTGGTAAATAGAACGTAACTGAAGCTGAGAAACTGTTATCCTAAAAAAAATGTTTTTAGCCATCTAGACCATTTTACTCACAAAAATGTAGTCACTTAGTTCGAGGTAGAAAACCAATTGTCAATTTTCGTATATTATCAACGTGCAATAACCACTCACAAATTGTTCAGATGGCTCTGAGCACTATGGGACTTAACATCTGAGGTCATCAGTACCCTAGACTTAGAACTACTTAAACCTAACTAACCTAAGGACATCACACACATCCAGAGGCAGGATTCGAACCTGTGACCGTAGCAGCAACGCAGTTCCGGACTGAAGCGCCTAGAACCGCTTGGCCACAGCGGCCGGCTAACCACTCACACAGGGCAAGTGGTGGCACTATGTGCTGTGTGTGTGTGTGTGGGGGGGGGGGGGGCGTCATAATGTGGAAGCGGTATGATTTATCTGACGTCCAAAAGGTCATCATATGTTTTCGATCTAATAGTGGTTTCGAAAAGGCCAAGTTTGTTAACTGTTCGCATACTGGTGTGGTTAAAGTACATCATGAACGGAAAATGGCGCTTTTCAAAAGCGGAGCTGAGGCAGCTGTGGTGAACCAACCGCTAGAGACGACAGGGGTGAATGACGGCTGCGGGGATGTGTACGGGCTAATAGACGTGCAAATGTAAAGTAGCCAGCCGAAGGGATTACTAACAGTGTCTCCTCTACGATGGTTCAGCGAACAGTGCTACGTATGGACCTGGCAGCAGGTACATGATTCATGCACCGATGCTGACTGCTGTTCATCGGGGGCGACGAAGGATGGAAGTTGCACGCCAGTAGCGCAACTAGACGTCCTCAGAGTGGCGAACATCTACATCTACATCCATAATCCGCAAGCCACCTGAAGGTGTGTGGCGGAGGGTACATGATGGCCTTTTCAGATGAATCACATTTTATGCTCCATCGGTCGGATGGAAAACAGTCTGCAACAATCTTCAGAACGGTCCAGGTCAGAGGAGGAGCGTTATGGTCTGTGGAATATCTTCGTGGCATTCCGTGGGTGATCTCGTCGTTCTGGAAGGCACAATGGGTCAACACAAGTATGCAGCTATTCATGGGGACCATGCCTACCCCTACATACAATGTGTTTTTCCTCTGCGCAATGGCGTCTAACAGCAGGAGACTGAAACGTGCTACACAGCTCGCAGTGTCAATGGGTGGATCAATGAGCACCAGGATGAGTTTACCATATTCCCCAGGCCACCAGATGGGCGCTGAAGACCGTGCTTTCATGTGCCTGTACATCTACATCACTCACCGCGTTAAAACCCAATCGAGAATCAGAGGGGACACCCTGATTGGGCTTTTCGCTCCATGGACCCTCGTTCAAGAAACCTAGCGAGCTGGCTACGGCACTGTGGTCAGCATGGCTTCACAGTCCTGTCACCACCTTCCAGAGCCTCACTGACTCTCTTCCTGCATTTCTCGCAGAGGTCCGCGCTGCAAAAGTTGGCTATTCAGGCTTTTGACAGGTGGTCACATTAATGTGACCGGAAAGTGCAGTATTTTGCCACAGTGTGGCGAAAGACAGTCTCCACACTCGTGTGATGTACTGTGTTGAGCTTGAACAACGAGAAGCGCAGTAACGCCAGCTTTGCACAGTGCCTCGCCTCGCACAGCCAGACAGCGGCGCTTTGTGCTGGCGAGGCGTGTTAAAACCGCGGCCGGTTCATCTCGGCGCGCCTGCTGGCCCGGAACACCGCCCGCTAACGAGCCACACTCCAGCGCCCGCCCTCTGTTACGCACGATGCACTCAGCTCCGGCTCCAGGCGCTATATCACGCTGGTACGCACGCGTAAGAGTTCTCGTCAGCCGCGGACGCGCCGAAGACTGTCCGCACGGCAATCAATACGTCCAGTCTTTATTGCATAGTCAGAGTTCAAGGTAAGCTATCTCTGCTTGTGAGTGAGTCCTCGTAGGATCAATAATATTATCTTGGAACTCTTCCATTTGGTCCGTATTTGTATAGAAAAACAGTAATATTAAAAATTGAGTCCGCCTTGATGCAAAACACCTTGTTATTCTTTTATTTCTTTATTATCCCAAACTAGTTTCGGCGACAAATATCACCATCATCAGTGGTTTTTTTTAATCTAAAACATGCAGAAAATGGCAGGGTTGTACAAACACAGTAAATCATTATTACATTTTTACAAATCGTCTTTTGAAAAATTGTTTTATATTGATACTTTCATAATACCTTATTTATTGTATGTTACAGCATGTTTTAAGCAATTATTGGCGCTGTTTGTGACATATTTTCTGTGCTCTTTTTTTCTGTTGCTGTCATTTTACTTATGAACATCATGTCACCTGAAACCATGTGAGCGGCTGATAGTAAACAAATAGTAAAAGGTGAACTTCGTGTGTCAGCAGTATATACTTGGGGTTATGATAGTGTTGTGGAAACCAGTTATTTAGTGTGTATTGAGCTGTTGCTTAGCTATTCGTGTACATCCAACGAACGTGAGTACACGAATAGCTAAGCAACAGCTCAATACACACCAAATAACTGGTTTCCACAACACTACCATAGCCCCAAGTATATACTGCTGACACACGAAATTCACCTTTTACTATTTGTTTACTAACAGCCGCTCACATGGTTGCACATGACATGATGTTCGCTAAGTAAAAAGACGGCAACAGAAAAAAAGAGCACAGAAAATATGTCACAAACAGCGCCAATAATTGCTTAAAACATGCTGTAACATACAATAAATAAGGTATTATGAAAGTATCAATATAAAACTATATTTAAAAAGACGATTTGTAAAAATGTAATAATGTTTTACTGTGTTTGTACAACCATGCTATTTTCTGCATGTTTTAGATTAAAAAACCTCTGACGATGGTGATATTTGTCGCCGAAACTAGTTTGGGATAATAAAGAAATAAACGAATAACAAGGTGTTTTGCATCAAAGCGGACTCAATTCTGATATTACTGTTCCTCGTAGGATGTTTTTCGGGGCTTAGTACTATAACAGATTAGCCATGTTGTATATGTACAGAGAGAGTCTTATGGAATGTTTAACTGGGACATCCCACAAACTCGGAATGTGTTTTGTTCCATCGCGTGTGGACTCGCATTCGGGAGGACGACGGTTCAATCCCGCGTCCGGCCATCCTGATTTAGGTTTTCCGTGATTTCCCTAAATCGCTCCAGGCAAATGCCGGGATGGTTCCTTTCAAAGGGCACGGCCGACTTCCTTCCCCGTCCTTCCTTAATCCGATGAGACCGATGACCTCGCTGTCTGGTCTCCTTCCCCAAAACAACCAACCAACCAACCATCCACCGCGTGCAATGGCTTCCTTTCTCACGGTGTGTGACGGTTAGAGTAGTGTTTGAACGCGACTCGATCTGTTCGAGCAGTTTACGCCACAGTTCGGAAAAACTCGGTTTCTGTTCGATCTTTTGGTCGGCCTACGGTCTGGTGATTTTTATTGGTACTATCACAACGAGGTGTCTTGTTTTTCATGCTCTATGAATTTTAACGACAAAATTAACTGTGAAACACGGACTTAAGTATCTTCAAGGGTGCACGTCACGCATAACAGCGGCAAATAATAAATGAAAATAAATGAATAAAAGATCATTATTCTGTGTAATTATCGAGCTTTCGGTCGTCCCGCGGTCTAGTGAAGTTTGATGGTACTGTCTGCAATACGGGCCACTTCACGATAAAAATTACAGTCACTTCATTACGATACATTTCGTTTGTTCGGCATTTAATTCTTCATTAGTTGTCTTGATTGTTTCATCTGAATGTTGCCGCGTTGTTAAAATCTGCTAAGCATTTACTTGTTACCGAAAAATGTGAACAGGGATTGAATTGCTCATTTCCAGTCTATCTGGTAATTCATTACCGCCTCTGATAATCAAATAATTAATTATACTCGATTCAGTCAAGCAATATTTTTAGTAAGTCTACATTTTCGTCTTCGTTGTCTTTACTCAAAAATCTGCGTAAATGTTTATATATCCGTACATTACTGTATGAGAACTCGTACAGTAAATTTCTTTTAACACAATAGGTTTTCGTGCAATGTTTGGATTTCATGCTGTTTCCTCCACTGTTCCACGAAATTTAGAAATTTGTGCTGAGCCATAGCTCACTGTTGTGGCTAGTTCGTAGTTTCTTTCGCATCCTTTGCACTCGCGCCACGCGAATCAAATGTTACGTGATCATTTAGACAAGCTCCAATCCCTATCGAACGGAGTGGCGTATTGGGAAATCTCGAGCCTGTTCGAAGGCAAATATCGTTTCCCTATTCCTAGTGACAGTTCTGTTGAGTGCATAAGACTGTTGTGAAAGTAGCGGTCTGTGCCCTTGTTATAGAAAGTTAGGCTACGTATAACGAGTAGGAGATGTTGGTCAAATAGCAACCTCAACCGAAATGCCTCAAGGCATCTTCATACCGAAATCATCTCCCAACAAACTCGGTCGACAACTGTTTCAAACTCTAAGTGTGACTTAGTTTTCGACTGTTGTCAACAGTTGTCAGAAATCAAGAATTTGAAAAACTGGTCGATGGAAGTTTTGGCTTGAGTTTGTCGTAGTTTATGGTCAGGAAGTATAAACACGGCAGATGTGGTTGCCGTGTCGCCTGCTTCATTTCTTTCTTGTGTTTACACAGTGGCGAGTCCCGAGCGGTCCACAGAAGTTACTAACTCTTCAGTTTTTATTAGAAATTGAATTTAGGAAACATCTGTCGTATCCTTATGATTCAATAATTTTATAAATAAATTACTTCTATTTAACAAGCTTTTTATTTTAAGTTTAAGGCAGTATCAATTTCTCTGGATGCTTAGCCAGCAACCAAACGGTATGTTGAAAGTTCATATTTTGTACTCGTAGATCGTATCAAAGAATAATGATACTTGTTCAAAATTCAGTAAGAGCAACGTTATGTAAAAACAGTTATTGCTACTGTTCATAAGACTATCTAGAAGATGATAAAATGCTTACATTCAGCACCTTGCAGCTTTGCAGTGGCTCTGAGCACTATGGGACTTAACATCTATGGTCATCAGTCCCCTAGAACTTAGAACTACTTAAACCTAACTAACCTAAGGACAGCACACAACACCCAGCCATCACGAGGCAGAGAAAATCCCTGACCCCGCCGGGAATCGAACCCGGGAACCCGGGCGTGGGAAGCGAGAACGCTACCGCACGACCACGAGATGCGGGTTTGCAGTACCAGGCAATACGTTAGTTCATGTATTTATCTAAAGTTTACACTATAAAATGAGCGAGCTAAAGAAAACCACCGTTTGAAATCACATTTCATGTTATGGATATTATGAAGACTGTGCGTGCATCCGCTTGAGTTTATAGTGTACTGGGACCGCCACATGTCCCATTTAAACAAAAGTTACCAAGTTCCTCCTGCTTAAACAAAAACGTAATAAGTGAGAGAGTTTCGAACTTAAGAAGAGAAACATGGAATGATCACATCCGGTTGAGTTTTATCTGTCTAACTGACAGATGAGAAAGTATTTTCGATCCTAACAAATTTGAGAAGGAACGACACTTCTGCTCTGACGATCTTACTCCATGGACGTAGAAAAGATAAAAAATTATTTCTGTGCTTGGAGGAATAAAATCGGTTTGGTGAGTTACATGCCTGTTGCCGTTGTTTCTATCTAGACATCATTAAATTACTACTGGAACTTGAGGCAATTTTCCAAAGACTGCCCCTTTTCGGAGAACGTACCTAATTCTGCCAGTGTTAAGGTATGATAAAAGGTATTCTTATTGATTGAGAGTGTTGGATGGGAATGTTAAATCACACATCGCAAACATCAAGTTTGAAAATCTCATAGTACACGAAAAATGCAGTTCATAATGGGAATTATTTTCCGTAACGCATCGTGCAGAATATAAATAATGAAAAGTTTGTGACCGTAAAAGCAAATGCTGTCGTAATATGCACAAAACCGCTGCTTTTACTGTTACAGGCTTTTAACAGCCTTTCTTAATGGCTGTAATGAGCTAACATAGCATATCACTTTCATATCTTTCCTCCTTTCGGTCACTGTAAAGGTTTCAACCCCTCACTTGTTGGCGTGTTCGCAGATTCCTGAAGCCCATCTGCTACTGAAACATGCAGCGGAATTGCGATAATACCTCGCGTAACAGGGCACAGTAGCCCAGGAACGCACGTGGGCGGCTCCCGCTGCTGGCCTATTATAATTTAAAAGCAGGCGACCCGCGCAGAAAGCCTTAAACGAGCTACGAGTCCGCTATCTGGGAAAGGCGGCAGCCTTTCTGCTGCGGAATACGCAATGAGCTCCTGCACTGCAGTCCAGCTTGTCCGTGATGCCGCTCTGTGGGCATGCATGACTGCCTTCTCTCGTTAATCGCCGAATTAATGCTCGGAACGTCGATGGAAATCGACAGTTGAACTGTGTAGGCGACACAGTGTGGGAACAGCAAGCTTTTTCGTTTTTTTTCGCTGTCAGCCTCCTGCTTGTACTAGGAGCATGTGTTCCTCATAGGGAACAGTAGTCGTTACTTCGCAGTTTAATACCAAATGGCAACAGAGCACCATAAACCACATACCGGGTGATTGATCTGCCACTACCTATGGGTTTTACACAACATGCAGCACCTTCAAAAACCACACACAATATTTTCATATTTTCTCGCTCCCTATATGCAAACTTCTTTCTTATAGAAAAAATGAACATGATCTTTTTTCTACGAAATTAAATGTATCCAGAATGAGATTTTCACTCTCTAGTGGAGTGTGTGTTGATATGAAACTTCCTGGCACATTAAAACTGGGTGCCAGACCGAGACTCGAAATCGGAACCTTTGCCTTTCGCGGGCAAGTGCTCTACGAACTGAGTTACCCAAGCACGTCTCACGTCCCGTTCAAAATGGTTCAAATGGCTCTTGAGCACTATGGGACTCAACTGCCGAGGTCATTAGTCACCTAGAACTTAGAACTAGTTAAACCTAACTAACCTAAGGACATCACACACATCCATGCCCGAGGCAGGATTCGAACCTGCGACCGTAGCGGCCTCGCGGTTCCAGACTGCAGCGCCTAGAGCCGCACGGCCACTTCGGCCGGCTCTCATGCCCCGTCCTCACAGCTTTACTTCTTCCAGTACCTCGTCTCCTACCTTCCAAACTTTACAGAAGCTCTCCTGCGAACCTTGCAGGACTAGCACTCCTGAAAGAAAGGATATTGCGGAGACATGGCTTAGCCACAGCCTGGGAGATGTTTCCAGAATGAGATTTTCACTCTGCAGCGGAGTGTGCGCTGATATGAAACTTCCTGGCAGATTAAAACTGTGGGCAGGACCGAGACTCGAACTCGGGACCTTTGCCTTTCGCGGGCATTTCATATCAGTGCACACTCCGCTGCAGAGTGAAAATCTCATTCTGGATACATTCCCCAAGCTGTGGCTAAGCCATGTCTCCGCAATATCCTTTCTTTCAGGAGTGCTAGTTCTGTTTGGTTTGCAGGAGAGCTTCTGTAAATTTTGGAAGGTAGGAGACGAGGTACTGGCAGTAGTAAAGCTGTGAGGAGGGGGCGCGAGTCGTGCTTGGGTAGCTCAGTTGGTAGAGCACTTGCCCACGAAAGGCAAAGGTTCCGAGTTCGAGTCTCTGTCCGGCACACAGTTTTAATCTGCCAGGAAGTTTCAGTTCAATGTAGTTAAATTGTTTACTGGAATAAGTCTTCGGTGGAGGTCATGGTTTTCGAGTTTTTCGTGAAAAACGCGTTTCAGGTTCACTTTTGTACGCTTTTCTTCAATAATTCGAATACTATGGCATCTAGCGAAAACGTATCTTAGTGCAAAATTTGACTACGTTAAATCTCCTACAAAAAGGTACTGTTTATTTGCGTGTAGTGAGTGAGAGAATATGAAAATCTTGCACATAGTATTTGAAAGTGTTGCGGGGTGCCTAATACCCATTGGTAGGTGCAGCTGAAATACCATATGTATTAGTAGCAGAACTGACATATAAATGAAAACTTTGGGCCCAGACACTCATAACGTTACATCATCTTTTAGGCTCACTGCTATTTGAATATTACTGGTTTATTTACATCGTTTATTACATTACCTGCCTCGAGGGTAAGACCAAAGTAAATACAGTTGTTATTCGTGAGTTGTTATATGCAGACAATGCAGTTGTGGCAGCAAACACAGAAGATGAGCTGCAGTATCTAAGTAGCAAATTGTCACATGCATGTGAAAAATTGGTCTTACCGTCAGCCTCCAAAAGACTAAGATCGTGGTGCAGGGCATCACCAACCTTCCATCCGTGAGTACTGACGGCAATTCTCCCAGGTAATTGATGACTATACCTTGTTGTTATCTACAGTACGTAGTAACTCGTCTGTTGACACTGAGATTACTAACAGAAACCCAAAAGCATCATACATCGTGGCTACATTAAGAAACAGAGTCTGGGATAATGGGCTGCTGACAATAAAATCTAAATTATAAGTTTACAGTGCTTGTGTCACCAGCACCCTTGTCAATAGCTGTGAGACATGGACAACTCGTGCGAAGCACGAATCTCGAGTGAACGGTTTTTATCTCTGCTGTCTCCGGAGGATCCTCCAGATCTCTTGGACAGATATAAAAAGCGTTTATGTATGTCCATATGTTCATTTACAAGCTGCATAAAACGATTTCATTGAGTACTTTCCGTGTGAAATATTTAGCACATGGAACAAGAGAGCCTTATAAAGTAACTGTTCCGAACTTTAACGTATTTTAAAGTCTTTGCCAACGGGAAGCAATGAGGGTACACTACTGATTCCTATAATATGAAAGAAGAAGAAGAAAGCTGTAATAGATGCGATTGCTGTCTTACATACCTGAATTAGGTGGAATCACTGAAATTGTTTCGCTACGAAAGACACTAGAGTAGGTGCTGAATCAAGCAAATACGATTCGTATTATGGTATTTATTCTGAAGTGCACGACCGTCTTGCAATGGAAAATACAGAAAGCAGAACTGACTGAAATGAGTTTCATATCTTTTGCAAAGACTAGTGTGTCATAGAGAACGCAGACACTTGCTGAATCAAATGGTTCAAATGTCTCTGAGCGCTATGGGACTCAACTTCTGAGGTCATTAGTCCCCTAGAACTTACAACTAGTTAAACCTAACTAACCTAAGGACATCACACACACCCATGCCCGAGGCAGGATTCGAACTTGCGACCGTAGCGGTCTCGCGGTTCGAGACTGCAGCGCCTAGAACCGCACGGCCACATCGGCCGGCACTTGCTGAATCCACCAAACGTCAGTACTAAGACTCAGTGAGTGTAATAGGTACCGGAATATATCTTACTTCCTGTATAAGTGGGCGTCCAAAAAGTTTCCATTAGAGATTGTTGTTGCTATATTCAGGGTGTTACAAAAAGGTACGGCCAAACTTTCAGGAAACATTCCTCACACACGAAGAAAGAAAATATGTTATGCGGACATGTGTACGGAAACGCTTACTTTCCATGTTAGAGCTCATTTTATTACCTCTCTTGAAATCACATTAATCATGGAATGGAAACACACAGAAACAGAACGTACCAGCGGGACTTCAAACACTTTGTTACAGGAAATGTTCAAAATGTCCTCCGTTAGCGAGGATACATGCGTCCACCCTCCGTCGCATGGAATCCCTGATGCGCTGATGCAGCCCTGGAGAATGGCGTATTGTATCACAGCCGTCCACAATACGAGCACGAAGAGTCTCCACATTTGGTACCGGAGTTGCGTAGACAAGAGCTTTCAAATGCCCCCATAAATGAAAGTCAAGAGGGTTGAGGTCAGGAGAGCGTGGAGGCCATGGAATTTGTCCGCCTCTACCAATCCATCGGTCACCGAATCTGTTGTTGAGAAGCGTACGAACACTTCGACTGAAATGTGCAGGAACTCCATCGTGCATGAACCACATGTTGTGTCGTACTTGTAAAGGCACATGTTCTAGCAGCACAGGTAGAGTATCCCGTATGAAATCATGATAACGTGCTCCATTGAGCGTAGGTGGAAGAACATGGGGCCCAATCAAGACATCACCAACAATGCCTGCCCAAACGTTCACAGGAAATCTGTGTTGATGACGTGATTGCACAATTGCGTGCGGATTCTCGTCAGCCCACACATGTTGATTGTGAAAATTTACAGTTTGATCACCTTGGAATGAAGCCTCATCCGTAAAGAGAACATTTGTACTGAAATGAGGATTGACACATTGTTGGGTGAACCATTCGCAGAAGTGTACCTGTAGAGGCCAATCAGCTGTGCTGATAGTGCCTGCACACGCTGTACATGGTACGGAAACAACTGGTTCTCCCGTAGCAGTCTCCATACAGTGACGTGGTCAACGTTACCTTGTACAGCAGCAACTTCTCTGACGCTGACATTAGGGTTATCGTCAACTGCACGAAGAATTGCCTCGTCCATTGCAGGTGTCCTCGTCGTTCTAGGTCTTCCCCAGTCGCGAGTCATAGGCTGGAATGTTCCGTGCTCCCTAAGACGCCGATCAATTGCTTCGAACGTCTTCCTGTCGGGACACCTTCGTTCTGGAAATCTGTCTCGATACAAACGTACCGCGCCACGGCTATTTCCCCGTGCTAATCCATACATCAAATGGGCATCTGCCAGCTCCGCATTTGTAAACATTGCACTGACTGGAAAACCACGTTCGTGATGAACACTAACCCGTTGATGCAACGTACTGATGTGCTTGATGCTAGTACTGTAGAGCAATGAGTCGCATGTCAACACAAGCAGCGAAGTCAACATTACCTTCCTTCAATTGGGCCAACTGGCGGTGAATGGAGGAAGTACGGTATATACTGACGAAACTAAAATGAGCTCTAACATGGAAATTAAGCGTTTCCGGACACATGTCCACATAACTTGTTTTCTTTATTTGTGTGTGAGGAATGTTTCCTGAAAGTTTGGCCGTACCTTTTTGTAACACCCTGTATGTGCAACGAAGTGCAACTTGGTTCAGGTGTATAATCATCGACATGTTGGCAAAGGATTGGTGTGGTATTCGTGTCTTTCCAACGTTCGTGCTGTAAATGAGGAAACGTGAACCACGGTGTTGTTATAAACAAATATGTCCAAACTGCAGCAGCGTGCTGCTGTTTTTGTTGGCTGCCGATGGAAAAACATTGGCAGACATCGTTCGGAGAATGAAGAATATGCAGGAACCAGCATGTCTGTCGAAACCCACAGATGAGGGTCCGAGCTGGTCGCGATTGGAGACAACGCACGTCCGCATGTCGCAAAAGTAACGCGGAAGTTAGGCGAGTGCAAGTGGGAGTCACTCGAGCACCGGCCCTATAGTCCTGATCTCTGGCGATCCGTAGCTTAAAAATAGCCTTGAAGAATCGACGGTTAATGTCCGACGTGGATGTGCAGCAGGCAGTTACTGACTCCTTCACGCAGCAGGACACAGTGCTTTTGCCTCAATGCTCACGGCGACCATTTTTTTTTTCCTGGTTGTTGTACCGATTCTGAACTGTACGGCCTTCGAAGCCTCCGATGTAGGCGCTGTTTAATACCATCATTCGATATTCAGCACAATGAAGCCTATAATTCTAGGCATCGTTTCAGACAAGAAGCATTAATAAGCAACTGAACAACATAACGATCATCGGTGGTGAACTGTGTGTTCTTCACAGTCCTATTCCTCTCCCTCTTAATGTCGCTTGCAGCGTTAATTTCAATTCCCGCCGTGAGTCATTTTTCGTTTATTAGCGATACCGAGGGGGCGCTGCGTGCTCTGCGCGGAGCGGTTCCCTGTTGCACGCGCAGCAAGGGGTGACGACAAGGTCGGCAGTGGGGAGTGGTCGCGAGTGGTGGGACCGTTGTCGACGCTCTGTGTCTAGTGTGGACGTGGACGTGGCCTCGATAAGGTTACTGGCGTCTGGACGTAATAGTCGTGTCTGAGTCAAGGCGTTATGGACATTCTGTCAGTTCTGTTTCCTCTATGTTGCCAGTGTGGAAGCAAGACTGTGTCCTGGCACCGGTAGCTATTCGTCGGAGTATGCTCCTATCATACGCCTCGGTTTAGCGGTGGTTGACATTCACATTCCACTAAAACGGTGATTCAGTAACCAGGCCATATTACCGAAGTGATTCGTCGTGACTTCTGTTGACTGTTCCTATCAGACACTTTAGTATTCTCTTCCGTATCTTCCGCTGTGTGCTGTTGGGTTCATTTCAGTGTTAATATTCAGCCCAATGTGTTAGAAATGAATTCTTGTTGTCTTGTGGTTGAGTCCTGGGTCTGTTTGAATCGATAACCAGGACGTCCCACACCACTCACGACGCAGGTCAAGCGACCAAGATAAATGTGACTTAAATTTTCATTTGTGTAACTTGTTTATCCAGTTTTCAATGAGATTTTAGTTAATTAGTTAAATAACTATTTTATACTTTAAATTACGTAAAACTTGTTCCTCCCGTGAAATGGGGTTTTGACTTGCAATGTTCTCTGTTTTTTGGGTTCTGGTCAAGTCCACGTTATGTCATCTTAATGGTCTGTTAAGTGCCTCAGCACTATCAACAGTCATATGGGGTATATCTAATTAATTATTTAGGTTAATTAATAGTAAATTTATTCGGTTCATTCAAGTCCTCTAATTTCTTGAGTGAATACAAGGTCTTCTATTTTCTACCCTTATTCTGGAAGTGTGAGTACCGTAATCTGCAAAGATTTGTTGGCGGGTCTCTTCCTATGTGCCATTACAGTTGTCTGGCTCCTGGTGGCTGTTACGATTTCTATCGCCACCTGTTCGTTCTTCAAACAATCGCTGCAATTAATGAATTTAGCACCTTGTGGAGGTCAATCTTACCCTTTCTTTACTTGACTCAGGCTTAGGGAGGGATTTAATTCCTCAAGATAGCTTTAGGCCAGCGCTGGTCCATTAGAATTCCTTTGATCTTATGATAGTTTTATATAGCTCTAGAGAATAACTTATTGACGTCGAGTTTATTAAGTTGGTTTTACAAGGCCAATGTGATTCCGAACTGATGGTTTTAAGAATAATTTGTAACCCCTTTTATATGCTGAATTGTTTAGGGTGAAACAGAGTTGTTAGAAGCCTGTTTATATATATTTGAAATCTTTAAATTTATTGTACTATTTCCATGATTTAATGTATAAGCCCCTTTTAATGGGTGCTAGGTTTATCCTGTCTTATTTAGTGTTCAAGTAAGTCCACTGAAACATCACTCTGAAATTAAACTAACTTATCCGGCTTGTTTAGTTCTCCGTGTTCTACGATTTATTTCGTCGAAAAGTGTTTCAGTGCTATAATGTACACCAGTCAAATCTGAACCAAGTTGTTCTTGTTCCCTAATTTTCGTGGAATTTAAAATATCTAAATTTGCAAGCCTTAATCTGTTTGGTGTAAATTGTTGTCAGTGTAGCTAATCAACAGCAACACGTAATTGTTGGTGTTTTAACTGGTTGTGTTGCAATAAATGCAAACTTAAAGTGAAGCTTGTGGGTGATTCATATTCCCCAGTTCCTCATCCCCAGTAATGCTAGAATTGATTTTTTTATTAAAGCTTTAAAGAAGCTGCTTACCTCATTCTGAGTATCTGATTTTCGGGAATCTGGCTTACCTGCAACAACAAAAAAAGACATAAGTAAGGGCGAAAGAAGAATGTATACAAAGACGTTTTAGATGTGTTGTTGAAAATATTCAAGGCGTTATACAAGATATTACTCACCACATATGCAAACGTAGTTCATATTTTACACTAATATCATGCGCAAGAGAACTTTCAGGTACAGTCCTCGCATAACTCGGATGCAGGATGGGTTCCTTAATGTGGTATGCGGTCACTCCGTATGGAAAGCGCTGTTCGTACCTACAATAATACTGAGGAGGTACTGAGAGTAATTTTGCCACTCTTCCACTCTTCACGAAGAGAAGTCTCCAAATCTTAAAGAATAGTGTCAGATGCAGAAGCTAGATGTAATACGTCTTCCGAGTACGAATACAGTTATCTTCACTTCGTAGCATGTCGTTCATGAACTTCACTTGTCATCTTAGTAACACTGCAGCCGAAGAAGCTGTCGCTGATTTCATTACAAGTCTCTTCCGTCGTTCCTCTTTCAAAAAAATGGGTCTGAGCACTATGGGACTAAACATCTATGGTCATAAGTCCCCTAGAACTTAGAACTACTTAAACCTAACTAACCTAAGGACATCACACAACACCCAGCCATCACGAGGCAGAGAAAATCCCTGACCCCGCCGGGAATCGAACCCGGGAACCCGAGCGTGGGAAGCGAGAACGCTACCGCACGACCACGAGATGCGGGCGTTCCTCTTTCATTGAGAGTTTAATGCATGTAACGTACGACAGAGCTCTGTCACCTTCCGGTCATGGGTAAAGCTATTAGGAGCCCAATGTCTGCGGAGACACTGTACCTCCTGAATACGGAACAGAGTATATACTCCTTGACTGCTGGGGGTCATCCTTTGCCATCAATTTCTTGCTGACCCACCGTCTAAGATTACTTTAAGTGGAAACGAGAGGTCGCAGGATAAATCTAGGTTGAAAGGTGTACCACCGCCCTGTCTGAATTCTTGAATTCAGTCAGCTCCTTAGCGACTGTACTACACGCTTTCCTAAATAAACAAATGTTGTTTTTGTTCTTCGAAAGGTCTACAATACAAGGTCGTGGTTTAATATCTTCGGACAGCTTCGCTAAAGGTTCTCTGGGAAACCCATAATATTCTTACACAGTCATTGCGTTCTGAGCAGTACAACGGGCAGTGATAATGGTTTAACTATCGCCCAAATAAATCAATAATTAAAGTTACGTAATTAGTTTTTAATTATTTTGCAGGTACCCGTCTTTAGGCCCGGTACAGATTAATATCTCCGCGCCATAATACCATTGCGCGCTATTCATCATAATCATCATCACCATCTTCATTATTATCATCATCATCATCATCATCAGGATTTACTTCTAGCGAGCCGGGTAAGAAATTATGAACGATATGCCTCCATTGATTTCTGTCCTGGTTAGGTCACGTAGGTGACTCCACTGTTAGCAAACAAGTCTCATTACCGATGAACAAACCTGCTGACCATGTCTCTGTAAAGAACCGAATGTTCTGAGAGAAGTGAAGCGCCTGGTGCTCGAAGACCAGCGTATCACAGTCGAGGCGACAGTGAAGAAAGGATGGTCATGGATCACTTTTCAACACCTTGCACGACATTTTGAATATAACGGTCACAACTGCTAACACCCATTCAAGAAATACATTGGACCGAGGCAGCATCAAAAACATTGCAGCAGACGCTATTCCAAGAATCGTTTAAATTCTTATTTCACATATTAGTTACGGGACTGGTTTTTAATTCACGGACGTGGAACTTCATGTTGCCCCTCTCCGAGAGACGCGCACATAAATTATACCACAAATTAATTCAGGCAGAAGCAAGAAGCAGCGTTCATGATTTACATAAATTGAATATGTCAGAGGAGAATTCTTTTGTGACGAGCCCTCGCCGTTTCGGAAGGAATGCCAACCGACGAAGGGAGTGGCTTAGTAAACATAAAAGTTTTTGGTTTAGGATGGTCAAGATGAATATAAAGGTGCGCTTATATGAGAGGAGAAATCAACATGTCGTGGGAAAAAGCACATAATTTAATAACAATCTGAAAAGAGTTATAATGACATACGCTTAGCTCTTGGAGTTTAATTTTTAACAAAACAACGGAAGAGTCAGCTACACTTAACGTCACATTGGGGTCCCTCTTACTGGCAGTATCTAGGAGCACAAACAACTTTGATTGAACACGCTGCTTTCTAACCTCATGTATTGGAGTATGCCTTAATCCGTGCGTACTATGCACGGGCTATGGTTTGGAATCACTGCACTGTTATTTGTTTAATTAGAGACAGTGATGAGCAATCAGACCACGTGATTCTATTGCGAATCGTGCGTGGAGTGACGTAACCAAAATATAAACTACATAACAAAGAAGTCAGTGTGTACACTCAAGGTACCACACATTTTAATTACTTAATGAAGCAATTTTCTTCCTTATTTTTTAAAGTAGTATAGCGTTTAAAGTTACGTTAATAACGAGATCATAGAGACGGCTATCCGAGCTGGAGAAGTATGCGTGAAGAATAAGTCGCAGTATTTTCAGAATAATCATTTATCCCTAGCGGAATTGCGGAAAACTTAAACCTGATTTCTAGGTCAGGGTTTGAAGCACACAGCTACGGAATGCAAGTCTAGATCCTTAACCATCTGAAACACGTCTAGTCAGTAATCTGTTTTTCAGTAACATGTCACTCAATTACAAATAACCTAAATTGGAACGATCACATAGATAATATTCTGGGTAGAGCAATCCAAAGACTGCGATTCATTGGCAGAACACTTAGAAGGTGCAACAGGTCTACCATAGAGACTGCTGACACTACGCTTGTCCGCCCTATTCTGGAGTACTGCTGTGCGGTGTGGGATCCGCACCAGGTGGGACTGACGGATGACATATACACTCCTGAAAATTGAAATAAGAACACCGTGAATTCATTGTCCCAGGAAGGGGAAACTTTATTGACACATTCCTGGGGTCAGATACATCACATGATCACACTGACAGAACCACAGGCACATAGACACAGGCAACAGAGCATGCACAATGTCGGCACTAGTACAGTGTATATCCACCTTTCGCAGCAATGCAGGCTGCTATTCTCCCATGGAGACGATCGTAGAGATGCTGGATGTAGTCCTGTGGAACGGCTTGCCATGCCATTTCCACCTGGCGCCTCAGTTGGACCAGCGTTCGTGCTGGACGTGCAGACCGCGTGAGACGACGCTTCATCCAGTCCCAAACATGCTCAATGGGGGACAGATCCGGAGATCTTGCTGGCCAGGGTAGTTGACTTACACCTTCTAGAGCACGTTGGGTGGCACGGGATACATGCGGACGTGCATTGTCCTGTTGGAACAGCAAGTTCCCTTGCCGGTCTAGGAATGGTAGAACGATGGGTTCGATGACGGTTTGTATGTACCGTGCACTATTCAGTGTCCCCTCGACGATCACCAGTGGTGTACGGCCAGTGTAGGAGATCGCTCCCCACACCATGATGCCGGGTGTTGGCCCTGTGTGCCTCGGTCGTATGCAGTCCTGATTGTGGCGCTCACCTGCACGGCGCCAAACACGCATACGACCATCATTGGCACCAAGGCAGAAGCGACTCTCATCGCTGAAGACGACACGTCTCCATTCGTCCCTCCATTCACGCCTGTCGCGAGACCACTGGAGGCGGGCTGCACGATGTTGGGGCGTGAGCGGAAGACGGCCTAACGGTGTGCGGGACCGTAGCCCAGCTTCATGGAGACGGTTGCGAATGGTCCTCGCCGATACCCCAGGAGCAACAGTGTCCCTAATTTGCTGGGAAGTGGCGGTGCGGTCCCCTACGGCACTGCGTAGGATCCTACGGTCTTGGCGTGCATCCGTGCGTCGCTGCGGTCCGGTCCCAGGTCGACGGGCACGTGCACCTTCCGCCGACCACTGGCGACAACATCGATGTACTGTGGAGACCTCACGCACCACGTGTTGAGCAATTCGGCGGTACGTCCACCCGGCCTCCCGCATGCCCACTATACGCCCTCGCTCAAAGTCCGTCAACTGCACATACGGTTCACGTCCACGCTGTCGCGGCATGCTACCAGTGTTAAAGACTGCGATGGAGCTCCGTATGCCACGGCAAACTGGCTGACACTGACGGCGGCGGTGCACAAATGCTGCGCAGCTAGCGCCATTCGACGGCCAACACCGCGGTTCCTGGTGTGTCCGCTGTGCCGTGCGTGTGATCATTGCTTGTACAGCCCTCTCGCAGTGTCCGGAGCAAGTATGGTGGGTCTGACACACCGGTGTCAATGTGTTCTTTTTTCCATTTCCAGGAGTGTACATGGCCGTGGCCCACCGCCGGTCAGTACATCAGCGCACCTGATAATGGCAACGTGGTCGATTGCCGAAATATTGTGTCCTATGCACACTCATACCAGGCTGTCCACCCGAGATTTATTTCGTCATAAAATACGCCTGGAGAAATTGAAGAATCACATGACATCGAAAAAGTACAAAGAAGGGCAGCTCGTTTTGTATCGCGAAATAGGGGAGATAGTGTCACAGACATGATACGTGAATTGGAGTGGCAATCATTAAAACAAAGGCGATTTTCGTAGCGACGGGATCTTCTCATGAAATTTCAATCACCAGTTTTCTCCTCCGATGCGAAAACAATCTGTTGACACCCACCTACATAGGGAGAAATAATCATCACGATAAAATAAGAGAAATAGGGCTCGCACAGAAAAATTTAAGTGTTCCTTTTTCCTGCGTGCCGTTCGAGAGTGGAACGGTAGAGAGACAGCATGAAAGTGATTCATTGAACCCTCTGCCAGGCACTTTATTGTGAATAGTAGAGTAATCACGTAGATGTAGATATAAGTATGTGGAATCTGCTTCGATTATCGTGTCATTACTGTACCATTACTGTGGAATTATATTAAACTAACTTAGGGAAATATTTCCAAATACGCGCACTAAGACCTTAAACATCTACAGTACTGTTTGTGAAAACCGCACACGAAGAAGGGGACATGTGATTACAATGAAATTTATTCCGCAAATTAGGGACATGATACGGCAGAAATAATTGGAATTGCAGAGCTGTACATACACTGAGAGAGAGAATTCAGTACAGTGTGAAGCTGCCATGTGTTGCAATCAGAGCCTTTAGACGTCGTGGCATGGAATCTAAGAGAGACTGAATATGCTGCCGAGGAACACACTGCCATGTGGTTTGTAGGCGCGCTCATAAAGCATCGACAGTGGTTTCAGGAAGTCCAGAACGAACAAGTAGCTGGCCGATCATATCCAAGGCATGGTGCATGACTGACGTGTCAGGCGAATGCACAGGTCAGAGAAGCAGTTATATCCATTGTTCTTCTAAGAAGGCTAGCACAGTCATCGCCACATGGGACCGGGCATTGTCCAGCTGAAATATGGCATATGGAGCTGGCTGCAGGAAGGGCTCTAAGACGCCACTCTTGTAGCGGTTGCTGTTCAGATTTCCCTCAATCATATGAAGGAAGACCGTATACGCAGCCAATCGTGTCCCAAACCATCACACTTGGCATCTGTCAGCTGTGCCGCTCCGGAATGCAGTCTGCCCAATAGATGTCACCACGGTAGTGGCTAACATTTATGCTGCCATGACTGCACGGCAGGTTGAAGCGAACTCGTCCAGAAAACTAAATATTGCTACTCAGTACGTCAATGACGGTTTTCACGTGCCCATAGCACTCTGTGGCGTCGGTTATTTCTGGACAATGGAATCCAAAGCTATGGCATACGTATCACCAGTGCAGTCCTCAGCAGAAGGCGTCAAACCGTCAACGCGGACATGTCCACGCAAGATGCACTGCTCCAACGTTGAGTCAACGCTGTGGACGTAGCTGCTTAGTCGGTTACGCCTGTGCGGAGAAAGTGGTGCTCATTCCGCGCAGTGATTACATTACATGGTCCACTGTTTGTTTTGACTGTATACGACCCTCTTCTATCCACTGGTTTCACACACGCATCAATGTCATATCAGCGTGCCCTGTGCGAGCGGCAGTGTCACGGTACGACAACCCCGTTCCCGGGAGACCATTCTGCCCTGCCCGAAATCACCAGATGCGACTGAGCGTGGCATAACATAAGAGGTCGCTGCCGTCTATACGTGCTCGCCAGGTCTTTGAAATCTTAATCACTTTTTATCTTTCCACTGTTTCTCACATCCCCCGATTTTGGAGTGATTCGTACCATTCCTTTTGGGTGTTGCATTTGTCGAAAATGGTGGTGTAGTAGAGTGATCATTGGGCCAATGTGATAGCATAGTGAAGTACGGATGTAATGTACAGGAATGAGCAAATCTGCTCTGAGTCACACCAAAATGGCGCAAAGTAATACATCTGGTAACAGAGTCACTGGATTACCTGCTCTATTAAAGCCATAAACTGCATGGTCGGGAAGAAAAGACATCGTCTGTCGACTGGTTTCAGGAGCGTATTGCAGACAGTTACCCTAGCGAAAGGACACTGCTACTGCAAGGAAAAGCCCAGTGGGCGGCAGCGTGGTGAATCAGTCAAAAGAATGCGGAGTCGTGAGCAATCTGTAGAAACGAGGCGTAGAATCTACCATGTCACGAAGAGCTGCGTGTTAGATGTTAAATTCTCGCTGAGTAAACACCCATGGATGTACACTACCTGATCATAAATATCCGGACGTCCCCTATGTAATGCGGATTTGATCGATAGATTTCACGAGAGGTGGATGTATGAAATGAGGCGGGGTATGTAGTATTGTCAAGCAGTAACAGCAGAATGAGTTGATCAGGGAAGCTCAGCGACTTCGAAAGCGTACCAGTCACTACAGCCCTTCTAATGCTGCCCAAGTCGAGTATTGGTGATTGTGAAGTGGAAAAATGAAGGAACAACCACGGATAAATCAATACCAGGCAGACCTCATGTACTGGCGGACACGAGCCGACGAGCATTGTGGAGGACGCTCGTAAAAAATCACACGAAATCACCGGAAGGAGCGACTCGTGAGTTGAAAAGTGCTACTATCAGTCCCGCTAGCACAGCTGTGCATAGGGGGTTACAGAGAATGGGGTACAATAGTCTAGCAGCTCCTAATAAATCATAGATCTCTGAGGTGGTGTAAAGAGAGATTCCATTGGACATTGGAGGACTGGAAGTGAGTGATTTGGAGGACGAATCACGCTAAGCTCTGTGGCAATCGGACGGAAGTTTTTGGGTTTGACGAATGCTTGGAGATCATCTCCTGCCATCATGCTTAGTGCCAACAATGGAATGAGGAGCAGATGGTATTACGGTATGGAGGTGGTTTTCGTGATTGGGCTGTGGTTCCCTCATAGCGCTTAAGAAAATGATAAAGGCAGAAGGATATGAGTACTTTTCACAACATTGTGTACTACATATGGCAAAGGAATAGTTCGGAGACTATGATTGCTTGTACTAGCAAAAGAATGCAACCTGTCATAAGACATGGCCTGTGAGGCAACGGTCTGTGAACTATGACATTTCTGAAATTGACTGGCCTGTTCAGAGTGGTGGTCTGTACCAAATGAAACACCTTTGGGATCAATTAGAATGTCGATTTCACTCCAGAACACAGAGTCCCATACCAATATCCTGGGTGGTTCCAGCCCTTGAGGAGGAATGGGCTGTCATTCTTCGACAGACATTCAGATACCTCATCGAAAGTGTCTCCATCAGATACCAAGCGGTCATAAGGTCGAACAGTGGACACAACCCATATTGTTAACTAATATGTGTCCGGATAATGTTGATCTGCTAGTGTATCAGAATGTAAAATGCGCGGTTACAGTTTTTCACTGAGGAAATCAGCCAGGGAGAGGAAAGGACACATACAGCACGAAAAGCGCTTTTATTACTCCCCTGACGGGTGTAGCAAACTGCCGATTTACTGCCCGTTTTAGCGGTAATTATGGGTACAACTACGTCTGCGGAACTCGTGTGAACGACTGCTACTAAACCGCCAATGATGTGTTGTTTGCAATATTGTCTCGGATTATTTAGCTACCACATTTAGCTTACTCACCCGTCCTGTACGTCTTAGTGTCAATCTGGTCCATAAGCCACAATAGCACACAGTATGTCTCTAGATCAACTTGTACAATACGAAACACAAGACCTTTCCTAGCATACCGACTTCATATACCGTCAATGGGCACGCAAATACTCAAGGCTGCTCTCACATATAACGTCTAGCACGGCCACCAGAAGTGTGATTGTCTTTATATATATATATATATATGCTACCGTTTATCCTGTCGGCCGGCAGAGGTGGCCGAGCGGTTCTAGGCGCTACAGTCTGGAACCGCGCGACCGCTGCGGTCGCAGGTTCGAATCATGCCTCGGGCATGGATGTCTGTGATGTCCTTAGGTTAGTTAGGTTTAAGTAGTTCTAAGTTCTAGGGGACTGATGACCTCAGAAGTTAAGTTCCATAGTACTCAGAGCCATTTGAACCATTTATCCTGTCGGGTTCCGCTGTTATTCATGACTTCGCAAATTTTATTTCAACTTTGTGACTGCATGTCCGTCCTTAGGCACTGTCGTGCGCTCGGGGTTTCCGTCACTGAATCGTTTATTTCGTGTGTTGTCGTAGTTTTTGAATTTATTACCCTGCGTGTCATATTTTATGAGATGGAGAGTGGGGACCAGCCCAACATTTTCCTGTGCGCCCGTGGAAAACCGTCGAACATCACACTCAGGCTGCCACGTGTACCAGACTACCGGATTTGATTCCTGCCTGGCAAGCTAGCTCGCTGCGCTCTAAGCCATGCGAGCACGTCGCCACCCAAAACGCGATCACGACAGCTAACATGACACATGCTTAGTCTGTCAAGTGAATGAAATAGAGAGTACCGCCAAAAAGGACCTATACTGCAGTAACAGCAAACGATGGTAATTTAAATGCCACGATCGAATCGTATAGTCAGTCCTTGCGACGCATGATGAAAGTTTCCTACAGGCTATTCCTTCCCCTACATTTCCTTAGCAGAGCATACGCGTCCTAAGTATTCTTCTAATCCTCTTTTCTTCTCGTGCCTTTGTCTCCCAACCCCATTTAAGCAGGGTCGACATGGTTACTGTTATATTTGGCACGGTTCATTTAAGGAATGGCCAGATATGTCACCGTAACCCCTCATCCCCCCTCCCCAGAGTGTTAATCATGTGAGAGTGTGTGAAGGTTTTTTTTAAATGTTTGCGAATCGTTTAAGTGATTCGATACCAACCTGGTATTCACTTTTTCAGATGTGGAAAACCGACTGAAAGCCACATTCAGTCTGACTAGAACACCAGCCTTCGTCGTTAAACCGCCGGGCGGATACTATCCGGGGCCGGCGCACCTGCTCGAATGCCGGAAGCAGCGTGCTAACTCACTCGGCTGTCGGGGCAGGTTAAGAATTTTCCTAATCAAGAGTTTAAAACGCCGCGTCCTACTTAGCACCTACCTTCCATCTGAACCTGACCCTCGGCTGCAACATATTTCTTTCTTTTTTTTTTCCTTTCGTTTGCAACGTGCTCTATTCTCAGTTCTCGCTGTCGATGCTCATTTTCACACTTACGAGGAGAACACGGCAGCTGCTGTAACCCGATTTCCCAGAAACTTTTGAGAAAACGGCCATTCAAAGTTTTCCACAAACTTAAGATGCCTTTTAGCGCGCAACAAGCACAGTGTATTCGACCAGAGAACCGCCTGCCCTTAGTTATTAAAAAGCTGACTTAAAAGACTGAACGTTGAACTTCAACGGGTGTCACATTGACGTCCGCCCAGATCAAATGCAACGAACAATAAAGTCTTGTTGGAAGAACATCGGCAACTGAGAATTACAGCAGAGGTTGAAAATACCGCTTCAGTTGTAAATTTCTTTATTTTCACACGACCGGTTTCGGGCCGTTATAAGCGCATCTTCAGGTGTCACAGCTGTGCTGTGGTCCTCGAGCGCCGCATGTACCAGGCGCGGTGTGCTGCCAATAAAATGCTTAATAAATGCATAATAAAAAAAAATGGCTAGCCAGCGACCCGGCCTTTCAGTTTTGCTCCCCGTGTTCGAAACACTATTATTGTCTATTTATTTTCTTTTTTTCATTTGTCAACCCATGTCCGTAGAAGGTTACTACTCGAATGTTTCTTATTAAGTTTGCGGATACAAGCACGTTACATTAATTGTAAAATTACAGCTGCGTTCCACAATAACTGTCATACGTTTATTACGTAACACATGTGTGTTTGGTATTTTCGAGGTTCAAAAATGGTTCAAATGGCTCTGAGCACTATGGGACTTAACATCTAAGGTCATCAGTCCCCTAGAACTTAGAACTACTTAAACCTAACTAACCTAAGGACAACACACACATCCATGCCCGAGGCAGGATTCGAACCTGCGAACGTAGCGGTCGCGCGGTTCCAGACTGTAGCGCGAGAACCGCTCGGCCACCAGCGGCCGGCGGTGTTTTCAAGGGTTACAACCTTTTAAAATTCTATTAATCTTCTATTTCAGTGTGGTATCAACCCTTAACGCTCATTATTTATTTTTATGTTTATTCTTCAGGAAGATTTTGTGCATTCGATTAGATGATACCGATAGTAGAAACACACGAAACATATAAATTCCGAACATCACCAGCATCGCGCCATGCAGATTTGTCACAGCGACTTCTCTTCGTGTGAAAGACATTCGGGAAAGAAACGTCGTTAACGTTACTAAGGATTTCAGGCGCTGACAACAATTTCGAGGCAAACCACGGATAACGGATCACTTTTCGAAAACTAGCGCTTGGAAGTGATTGTGAATCGGAGTTCATTACAGGAATTTCACCGAAAACAGTTTCAAAATATTTTTCTATTCACTTGTTTTTCTTTTTTAGTTTTTTCAGTTTTCTAGTTTTTTAGTTTTCTCAAAAACGATCGAATATCTACGGATAAGCCGTGACACATGTTCGCTTATTTTGATTCCTCTTCCCTTTAGCAAAGTTTTTGGGAAATCGGGTTATGGCACTTGCTGTGTTCTCCCCGTTAGTTTGCAGCAAACTTACGTGATCCCTCGGTAGCGTTGTTTCTGTCCCTTACTCTAGGTTGCGAGTTGCAGTTCCGCTTGGGTAATGAAATTTAGTCTAAAAGTACCGTTACAGTGTGAATAGAACGTTGTGATGAACCTGGAGAAATGTGTACACGTGTCTGTAAAATACGAAATTTCCGAACCTACCTAAAATTGGAGCGCTTACTGTACCGCTGTTGCTAAACGTCACTCCTTACTCTATGCATCCACAGTAAACTGAAAAGTCATCTACAAATAGTGCGATGTTCATCCTATTCGAGCCAACAGAATATGTAGTACCACATGAACTTCACTTATATGAGGTTATGACCATAAGGGGATAAATTCCGCACTGTATCAGTTCGGTTCTTACGTTCATACTTACTTCTACACCCACTTCCGTGTTGACCTGTTGCTCATTCAGAATCGTGTTTATTACAAGTGATATCTGAATTACCTAAGAGCAGCCATAGTCTATTTGATCTTCGGCACAAAATCATCGATCGTTTTAATATCGTGAAGTGCTATCTGCTTTGCCACACTACAGACTCTTAACAAAGATCCGAGTACACGGAATAGGTCCTCAGATACGTTCGTGGCTCGAAGACTTTTTAAGTAATACACTCCTGGAAATGGAAAAAAGAACACATTGACACCGGTGTGTCAGACCCACCATACTTGCTCCGGACACTGCGAGAGGGCTGTACAAGCAATGATCACACGCACGGCACAGCGGACACACCAGGAACCGCGGTGTTGGCCGTCGAATGGCGCTAGCTGCGCAGCATTTGTGCACCGCCGCCGTCAGTGTCAGCCAGTTTGCCGTGGCATACGGAGCTCCATCGCAGTCTTTAACACTGGTAGCATGCCGCGACAGCGTGGACGTGAACCGTATGTGCAGTTGACGGACTTTGAGCGAGGGCGTATAGTGGGCATGCGGGAGGCCGGGTGGACGTACCGCCGAATTGCTCAACACGTGGGGCGTGAGGTCTCCACAGTACATCGATGTTGTCGCCAGTGGTCGGCGGAAGGTGCACGTGCCCGTCGACCTGGGACCGGACCGCAGCGACGCACGGATGCACGCCAAGACCGTAGGATCCTACGCAGTGCCGTAGGGGACCGCACCGCCACTTCCCAGCAAATTAGGGACACTGTTGCTCCTGGGGTATCGGCGAGGACCATTCGCAACCGTCTCCATGAAGCTGGGCTACGGTCCCGCACACCGTTAGGCCGTCTTCCGCTCACGCCCCAACATCGTGCAGCCCGCCTCCAGTGGTCTCGCGACAGGCGTGAATGGAGGGACGAATGGAGACGTGTCGTCTTCAGCGATGAGAGTCGCTTCTGCCTTGGTGCCAATGATGGTCGTATGCGTGTTTGGCGCCGTGCAGGTGAGCGCCACAATCAGGACTGCATACGACCGAGGCACACAGGGCCAACACCCGGCATCATGGTGTGGGGAGCGATCTCCTACACTGGCCGTACACCACTGGTGATCGTCGAGGGGACACTGAATAGTGCACGGTACATACAAACCGTCATCGAACCCATCGTTCTACCATTCCTAGACCGGCAAGGGAACTTGCTGTTCCAACAGGACAATGCACGTCCGCATGTATCCCGTGCCACCCAACGTGCTCTAGAAGGTGTAAGTCAACTACCCTGGCCAGCAAGATCTCCGGATCTGTCCCCCATTGAGCATGTTTGGGACTGGATGAAGCGTCGTCTCACGCGGTCTGCACGTCCAGCACGAACGCTGGTCCAACTGAGGCGCCAGGTGGAAATGGCATGGCAAGCCGTTCCACAGGACTACATCCAGCATCTCTACGATCGTCTCCATGGGAGAATAGCAGCCTGCATTGCTGCGAAAGGTGGATATACACTGTACTAGTGCCGACATTGTGCATGCTCTGTTGCCTGTGTCTATGTGCCTGTGGTTCTGTCAGTGTGATCATGTGATGTATCTGACCCCAGGAATGTGTCAATAAAGTTTCCCCTTCCTGGGACAATGAATTCACGGTGTTCTTATTTCAATTTCCAGGAGTGTAGAATCCATACGGTGTCCTGGACATTGAGTGTTCATAAGAGATAAAGGTATCGTCAGGAGTGACTCACGGATATGTGGTAAGGCTGCTGTTGTTCTCCAGATACATAAACGGTCAGACGGTTGCCGAGGGCAGAAATGTACTACTGTTTACTGATGACGCTGTAGTGTACGGGGAAGTATCACCACTGAGTGGCTGTCACAGGATAAAGGACGCTTGGATAGAATCTATTTTTTGTGTTATGAATGGCAGCGTTCTCTGAAAGTGGAAAAAAAATACGATTATGTCGTAGCTGGTGAAAAAAATATAAGTTAATGTAGACGAGTAGGAAAAACAATTTTAGAATGCTGCTGGACACCGTTATGTCGTAACGTTGCAAAGTGGAATGAAATGGAACTACGACGTAATGTCGGCTGTAGTGAAGGCGAATGGTCAGCTTCGGTTTACTGGGAGAATTCTAGGAGAGTGTAGCTCACCTATAAAGGAGACCCCCTACAGAACCCCGTACGACCCATTCTTGAGTATGCTCGAGTCTTTCGCACCCCCAGATTGGATTAAAGGCAGACATCGAAGCAATTCAGACAGTTGCTGCTAGATTTGTCACCGGCAGGTTCGATTGACACACGAATATCAAGGAAATTCTGCGTGAACTCAAATGGGAATCCCTGGTGGGAAGAAGGCGTTATTTTCGTGAAACACTGTTGAAAAAGTTTGGAGAACTGTCATTTGAGACGGACCCTATGACGTTTCGATAGTCCCAACGTTCGTCTTGCGTAACGATTGCGAAAACAAGGTAAGAGAAATCACGACTCGTATGGAGGTGTACAGACAATGGTATTGTGTACAGACAATGGTATTCTTCCCTCGGCCCATTTGCGAACGGAACAACAAAGGGAATGACTAGTAGTAGTAAAATGTACCTTTCTCCACACGGAGTATGTATGTAGAGGAACTAGTTCAGCGTAGTGCTGAAACACAGAACAAATATTTGGACGAAATGTTTACAAGTCGCAGCCAACTGGCTTACCGCAGTGGTAAACACCGTTCCCGTTAGATCACCGAAGTTGAACGCTGTCGGGCTTGGCTAGCACTTCGATGGGTCACAGTCTTCGTCTACCGAGTGCTTTTGGCAAGCGGGGTGCACTCAGCCTATGCGAGTTTAATTGAGGAGCTACCTGACTGAGAAGTAGCGGCACCGGTTACGAAATCCGAGAACGGCCGGGAGAGCGATGTGCTGACCACATGCCTCTCCGTATCCGCATCCGGTGACGCCTAAGGGCATAGGATGACACGGCGGCCGGTCGGTATCGTTGGGTCTCCAAGGCTTGCTTGGACGGTGTTAGTTCTTTCTTTTCCTCCAAGTGCCCCTTCTAGCCCTATTATTATTGCTTGCTAGGTTTGAATTACATTAAATCAATTACCGTATGGTTCCGTTACCCATGTCTGTGGGGGTTTTCTCATCTTAGACTTCTTTGCAAGTACACACACAAGAGCATATGCTTGAGGAATCTTTTCAGGCTCAAATGGCTCTGAGTGCTATGGGACTTAACTTCTGAGGTCATCAGTCCCCTAGAACTTAGAATTAATTAAACCTAACTAACCTAAGGACATCACACACACCCATGCCCGAGGCAGGATTCGAACCTGCGACCGTAGCGGTCGCTCGGTTCCAGACTTTAGCACCTAGAACCGCTCGGTCACCCCGGCCGGCGATCTTTTCAGGCACTTGCTGATCACTGGCAGATGACGTCAAGATTAGATTATTATTTGTTCACGATTTCTCTAGCTCTTGAGAGAGAGAGAGAGAGAGAGAGAGAGAGAGAGAGAGGAGAAGAAGAAGAAGAAGAAATAATCAACTTTTTGCGAAAGAAAAAAAGATCCAAGTAGGCTGTGCGGTTAGCAGACTTCGACTGTGGGTAACTTTCAAGCATATATTTTAAGCTTTACGCTTCCTTTCACATTACTAAATCGCTCGTACATGTGGACAGGTACGAAGCGTGAATCTTAAAATATGTGCTTGAAAGTGACCCACGGTTGAAACTGAATAATTGCAGATTACAGCCTACTTGGACCGTGTTTTCATTCGTGGAACACACTGGACCCCCTACAAAAAAAAAGTTAAGAAATTAACTCATAGAGACGCACGGACTGGTCCAAGGAGGATTGAGGAAAAACCGTACTTAAGCACCACCTGCGGCATGCAGATCCAACGTAGCACTGAAAATTACAACTGTGTTTTATAGTACCTGTCGTTATAAAACTAGCGTGGCCCTTTTCCATCTTCAGGCTAACTTCCAGAAGATGTAAGATGACTATATGTCTTCGAAAACGTCGCGGACACATTGCGAATGAATGCGGAAGAAACCCAAGAACATTTTATTACGCTGACAGGCTGCGAGACCCTCATTTGCACCTCAGCTTCTCAGCTGTTACCGCTATGCTAGGTGGACACTGTTTCAGTTCCTCAACCAAAGAAAATTCCTCGACAGGTTTGCAGACTATTCACGTGTGAGTCATGCACGGTGGCAGATCGCTTTCAGCGATAGACGCCTCTTTCCGTGTTTATTATTACATACACTACTGGCCATTAAAATTGCTACACCAAAAAGAAATGCAGATGGTAAACGGGTATTCATTGGACAAATTTATTATACTAGAACTGACATGTGACTACATTTTCACGCAATTTGGGTGCATAGATCCTGAGAGATCAGTACCCAGAACAACCACCTCCGGCCGTTGCTCGGCCACCATTGATCAGACGGTTTCAACTGGTGAGAGATCTGGAGAATGTGCTGGCCAGGGCAGCACATTCTGTATCCAGAAAGGCCCGTACAGGATCCGCAACATGCGGTCGTACATTATCCTGCTGAAATGTAGGGTTTCACAGGGATCCAATGAAGGGTAGAACCATGGGTCATAACACATCCGAAATGTAACGTCCACTGTTCAAAGTGCCGTCAATACGAACAACAGGTGACCGAGACGTGTAACCAATGGCACCCCATACCGTCACGCCGGGTGATACGCCAGTATGGTGACGACGAATACACGCTTCCAATGTGCGTTCACCGCGATGTCGCCAAAAACGGATGCGACCATCACGATGCTGTAAACAAAACCTAGATTCATCCGAAAAAATGGCGTTTTGCCATTCGTGCACCTAGGTTCGTCGTTGAGTACACCATCGCAGGCGCTCCTGTCTGTGATGCAGCGTCAAGGGTAACCGCAGCCATGGTCTCCGAGCTGATAGTACATGCTGCTGCAAAAGTCTTCGAACTGTTCGTGCAGATGGTTGTTGTCTTGCAAACGTCCCCATCTGTTGACTCAACGATCGAGAGGTGGCTGCAGGATCCGTTACAGCCATGCGGATAAGATGCCTGTCATCTCGACTGCTAGTGGTACGAAGCCGTTGGGATCCAGCACGGCGTTCCGTAGTACCCTTCTGAACCCACCGATTCCATATTCTGCTAACAGTCATTGGATCTCAACCAACGCGAACAGCAATGTAGCGATACGATAAACCGCAATCGCGATAGGCTACAATCCGACCTTTATCAAAGTCGGAAACGTGATGGTACGCATTTCTCCTCCTTACACGAGGCATCACAACAACCTTTCACCAGGCAACACCGGTTAACTGCTATTTGTGTTTGAGAAATCGGTTGGAAACTTTTTCCTCATGTCAGCACGTTGTAGGTGTCGCCACCGGCGCCAGCCTTGTGTGAATTCTCTTCCTGTCGTTTAAATTTCGCGTCTGTAGCACGTCATCTTCGTGATGTAGCAAGTTTAATGGACAGTAGTGTATTTATCAGCTGTGTTAGAGGTCTACTTTTCATCTTCTTTTTTTCTGGTTTGGAACGGACTGTATTTACTCTACTGTAACAACTATTTTTAGTTTCCCTTACTGATTACGTTCTTTCTGTTGCTTTGTTAGTGACTTTTTCAAGTTATTATGAGCAACGGCCAAGCCATCCGCTGTCATCCTACGATAAACGTCTGTGGTTTAGATAACTTTCCACTTAATCACGTCTGCACCATTCTTGGTTTATTTGCAGATTTTTATTCATGTAGTGCCAGGTTGTTCGCAACAATAAGAGACTGCTGCTCCCAAGGAGTTAAATTTCCCGTGTAGAGCCCCCTAGGTTCAAGAATATTACTTATAACAAGTTTATTGGTGTGGTCATTCTATACAGCTAATATATAAATATACGTTTTATATTACAGAAATCAATGCCTTGGGCATCAAGTACTTTATTAAAATTCATTATTGTTTTAGACTACATTTCCTAACACATGGCAAATGTTGGTAGGAGAGACAAGTAACTACTAAAATCCTATGAATATACCTTTAATACAAAAACACGAAACGTATCTGAAACGAAAATATACTGCCTGACAAAAATAGTGAACCACCCAGAAGCCATCATCAGGTGTCAGTGTATAAGGGACAGTCGAATGAAAACGAGACTGTCAATGCCTTCATGGAAATACGTTTGCGTTTGCCTACAGAACGATGAGTGAACCCAGGCGCGCACCTCTCCGTCCGCTGTAAATCGACGGCCGCAAATAACTACTTTCAGGGCTCCAAAAACATGGAAATCTCATGGTGAGATGGCTCTGAGCACTATGGGACTCAACTGCTGAGGTCATTAGTCCCCTAGAACTTAGAACTAGTTAAACCTAACTAACCTAAGGACATCACAAACATCCATGCCCGAGGCAGGATTCGAACCTGCGACCATAGCGGTCTTGCGGTTCCAGACTGCAGCGCCTTTAACCGCACGGCCACTACGGCCGGCCTCATGGTGAGAGATCGGGGCTGTATGGTGGATGTATAAGCGCTTCCCAGCCAAACTTCTGCATCTCGGGAAAGTCATGATGACCTGTCTCTTTGATTGCAAGGGCCCGTTGCTCATTGACTTTCTGGAACAAGGCACCACAATTAATGCATAGCGGTACGTGGATCCTTTGCAAAAATTCAAGCGCCCCATCAAGCCCAAGCGCCCAGGAATGTTGACGGACGGCATCATTAAGTTGCCGGACAATACTTCTCCACATGTTGCCAAGGCTGTTTCGACTACGCTGGGAAGTCCCTACTCAACGTGCCGGTTTTCGTTTTCTGGAGCCCTGAAGAAGGACATTTGTGGCCGTCGATTTGCTTCGTACGAAGAAATCCACGCCTGGTTCCGTAGGCAATCGCAGACATTTTTCTGTGAAGGCACTGACCATCTTGTCTCAAAGTGGTATAAATGTATTACCAGATATAGCGGTTACTTTCGAAATAATAAAGAGTTTATCTACTTTTTCTGTCTGTCTCATTTGCATTTGAATGTTCGTTTAACTTCGTGCACGAAAACAGCATCGACAGGTGTGTAAATACGAGTAGTTAGAGTTGCAATTCTATGGCGTTTAGAACGGCCACCACAGTGCATTAATTTGGTCCGTGTTTAGGGTTGTTACCAGGTCAAGAGGTGTATGTAAGGAGCGTGAATAGTGTTATTTGTTGGTTGGTCACTGTGAAGGACACAGATATGCCGTGCACTCGTCTGAGACAGCGTTATCAAGACCTAGCAGAATTTGATTAGAGCTACTTTGTGGGTCTGTAGGAACGGTTGGTCGAAATCGTGCACTAACCAGATTTATGGGCCATTCGCATGTGACAGTGGCCAGATGTTGGATAGCATAGGAATGCCATCAAGATTGAGATTGAACACGTCTGACCATCGTAAGGGAGGATCGCCGCATTGTCTACCGATCATATCGTAGCCCCTTTACATCTTGGCCTGCCACCCGTTAACAAGTACTGGACACCTTGCAAAAATCTGTGCCATCTCACACCACTGGTCTGAGACGGGCGACCGTCCCATGCTTAGGCCAGCCGCGGTGGCCGAACGGTTCTAGGCGCTTCAGTCCGGAACCGCGCGACTGCTCGGGCGCAGGTTCGAATCCTGCCTCGGGCATGGGCGTGCGTGATGTCATTAGGTTAGTTAGGTTTAAGTAGTTCTAAGTTCTAGGGGACTGATGACCTCAGATGTTAAGTCACATAGTGCTCAGAGCCATTTGAACCATTTGAACCCATGGTTAGGTTTCCATTAGTTCCAAAACACAAACGGTTGCATGTGGAGTTGGGCCATGACCCGGAAGCATAGACTGCTGACGTATTGCATCCGACTGTGCTCAGCGATGGATCGCGGTTCTACCCTGGAAGATCATCGTCGATGATTCTGGCTTAGTCCTGGGGAGAGATCTATTTCGTCCAATGCTTTTGGATAGGCACAGTGGCTTCACTCCTGGCGTCAGAGTGTGGGAACAGTGCAACGTTGTGCTGTTGTTAACACAGTGGTCTTGCATTCGGAAGCACGACGGTTCGAAACCCCGTCCGGCCATCCACAACTAGCTTTTCCGTGTTTGCCCTCAATGGTTTAAGGCAAATGCGAAGATGGTTCCTTTCAGAAGGGCATGGCCGATTTCCTTCACCTTCCTTCCCCTATCGAAACTTGCACTGCGTCTCCAATCACTTCGGGATGATAAACTCTAGTCCTTCCTTATAGTTTGGGGAACCATCGGGTATGAGATGAGGTCACGGCAGGTAGTGGAAGGAACTCCGACGGCCCAACGTTAGTCTCGTCTTAGCTCTCATGCTACAGTGTCATAGAGCCATTTTTCAATAGGACAATGCTCATACATACATAGCACGTGTCTCTATCAAGTGTCTACGTGATTTTGAGGTACTCCCCTGACCATCAGGTGACACAGACCCCTCCCCGTCTCTGTTATCTGTCTGTGTGATTTTGAGGTACTCCCATGACCATCGAGTTCCCCATATCTCTCCGCGATAGAAGGTGTGTGAGTCCATGTCGGACGTCAATTCCGTCCTGGGTCCAACATCATACTGGCAAGTTTTCTGCAAATTTGCCTCCATTTTGCAATAACTGAAATAAAATCACTCACAGTTTCAACCTGTGAAGTTTCATTTCATTTATTTCTGCCCATCTGGGGGCTTTTCGCTTACCAGGCAATATATGACACTGAAGAGCCAAAGAAACTGGTACAGCTGCCTAATATTGTGTAGGGGCCATGTGAGCACGCAGAAGTGCCGCATCACGACGTGGCATGGACTCGACTAATATCTGAAGTACTGCTGGAGGAAACTGAAACGCTGAATCCGCCAGAGTTGTCCATAAATCCGTAAGAGTACGAGGGGTGGAGATCTCTTCTGAACAGCACGTTGCAAGGCATCTTAGATATGCTCAATAATGTTCATGTCTGGGGAGTTTGGTGGCCAGTGAAAGTGTTTAAACTCAGAGAAGTGTTCCTGGAGCCACTCTGTGGCAATTATGGACGTGTGGGGTGTCATATTGTCCTGCTGGAATTGCCCAAGTCCGTCAGAATGCACAGTGGACATGAATGGATGCAGTTGATCAGACAGGATGCTTACGTACGTGTCACCCGACAGTGTCGTATGTAGACTTATCAGGAGTCCCGTATCACTTCAAATGCACGCGCCCCACACAATTACAGAGCTTCCACCAGCTCGAACAGTCCCCTGCTGACATGCAGGGTTCGTGGATTCATGCAGATGTCTTCCTACTCATACACGTCCGTCCGCTCGATACAATTTGAAACGAGACTCGTCCGACCAGACAACATGTTTCCAGTCTTCAACTGTCCAATGTCGGTGTTGGCGGGCCCTGGAGAGGCGTGAAGCTTTGTGTCGTGCAGTCATCAAGGTTACACGTTTGAGCCTTTGGCTCCGAGAGCCCATATCGATGATGTTTCGTTGAATGGTTCGCACTTATTGATGGTCCAGCATTGAAATCTGCAGCATATTTCGGAAAGGTTGCTCTTCTGTCATGCTGAACGATTCTCTTCAGTCGTCGTTGGTCCCGTTCTTGCAGGATCTTTTCCCGGCCGCAGCGATGGAGATTTGATGTTTTATCGGATTCCTGATACTCACGGTACACTCATAAAATGGTCGTACGGGAAAATCACCACTTCTTCGCTACCTCAGAGATGCTCTGTCCCATCGTTCATGCGCCGACTGTAACACCACGTTCAAATTTACTTAAATCTTGGTAACCTGCCATTGTAGCAGCAGTAACCGATCTAACAACTGCGCCACACTTTTATAGGTGTTGCCGACCGCAGCCCCGTATTCTGCCTGTTTACGTATCTCTGTATTTGAATACACGTGCCTATACCAGTTTCTCTGGCGCTTCAGTGTATACTGCAACAAGAAAAATGCGACTGACTTTATAAAACGGATATTACTTAACATTAGAAGACTTAAAAATTTTATGATCTTCTCTTCATTCGTGACCCGTGCGGACAGGGCCTGCACCTGTGTTGGAGAGGCATTGTCTCGGGAGACACGCCAGATTCAAGTCCCCAGACTGCTGCTCTTCTTCCAGACCATTAGCGTGCGCCAGTTCCGCTCTGTGATTAACGAACCGTCCGGCGCTTCGGGACATTAATTTGAATAACGAGTTCCGCAGCCGCATACGAATTCCGGTCACGGAATTCTTTCGGCGGGGGTACGGCTCCGTTCCGTAAGAGGACAGACCCGACCGGCGGCTAACCCGATAATCGGACCAAACTGACGTTTAATGATTGCATTAGCATTCGTCTGCTCAAAAATTTCCCATTTCATGCAGGAGCTGCCGTGCAGTAAAAAAAATGAGGTGGGCGGAGAAACTGGGTAAATGCTCGGCAAAGTGTAAATTCTTTAGTTAAGAACTGTATTTTTCCACACTAGGCACTATGATCAAGGCTGGAAGATTATATGTGCTTAATGTGTCATTTTCTGCCTGGCTCAGTCAGGAGACAGCGTAGGCGTGACAGAGATGAATTTGTTGGAGACTTGATCTGAACTCTTGCAATCGTTTTTGTTTTAGTGCAGAATCAGTTCTTTGACCCTTCTATCGCAGGGCCGCCGAGCGCTAACGCACACCATGTTGATGCGATGCCATTTGACCTGGAGGGTATTCAGTTTGAATCCCGGTTTGGAAGGAATTTTCATTACAAGATTTGACTACAAGGAGAGGAGGGGTGGTAACGTGCTGTTGCTGATCACCAGACTGTTTCAATATACGGCGCAAATTACCGCTACTCATTGTCTCTCGGTGAGAGGGGTAAGATATTGTTGTTGGTGTTTCATATGTATAATAGGTACGTTGATTTCGGTCGCCACGTTGACTATCCGAGGCGTGTAGGTTGTGTCGCGCTACCAAAGTTCGACCCGTCTGTCTTCTTTTCTACAAAATAACTGCTTGTGTACAATGAGCTTCATAAAATTTTTATTGGCTGTTGATAATCACCATATAAAAATGTTCATCGTTTTCTTTTCCATCGTCACTAACAATCCAGAAGCGATGATAAACTACATACTGCACTACAGATTAAACAAGAACTGAAAGTTGAGTCATAACACAGAAACCCCACTCTGGCGACTTCGTATATAGAGGCAAGCTATCAGAAAAAACAAAAAACATCAACTGCATTCATAGATCTGAGCGCAGCCTATGAAACTGTCTGGAGACAAGAACTGTTGTACAAACTAATTCAGATAATTCCCTAAAGCAGTACTATCAGACTGATCGATAACATGCTTGCTGGGAGAGCGTTTAAAGTGTTTACTGGAGAAAGAAAGAGCTCCAGCAAGGTACTCAACAACGGGATACCGCAAAGTTCACTCCTGGCCCCTCTGTTCTTCAACCTTTACATTTCTGACATTGCAGACACACAATCTACGAAGTTTGGCTACGCGGACGACTGGACCCTAGCTGCACAACACGGATCATTTGAGGTCGCTGAAGACATCCTGTGCTCCGATCTGAAGTCGCAGAGTGGCTACTTTCTCAAATGGATACTGCAGCCGAACCCGAAATAGATTGAAGTATCGTGCTTCCACCTTGCAGCCATTCAGCAAGGAGACAGCTCAATGTTATCTTTGAAGGGAAACGCCTTAAGCATAACAACTAGTCCAAATATCTAGGAGGTACACTGGACAGGACGCTCTCTTACGGAGAGCACCTGACGAAGACTGCAGGAAAAACGGGGACAATAAACATCATTCATAAATTCTGCGGCACTACTTGGCTCTCCACAGAAAATACACACTGCACATCAGCAACTAGACGTGTCTAATCAGTGACAGAATACTGCACTCCAGTGTGGATTAATAGCCCGCACACAAACAGGTTTGAAGCATTATTAAACGATGCCATTCGCATCATCAGTGGCACAATAAAATCTACCCCTACCGTATGGCTGCCAAACCCTGAAACATATACCACCACCAGAGATATGGCGAAAAAATACACTTTTCAGAGACTACAACAAGGTAATTAATAAACCTCAGCTGCCCATACATAATGATACAGCTGACCTGGAGCGCAGAAGACTTAAATCGAGAAGACCCCAACTACTCAGTGTTAAAGAGATGACGACCGCCAACTTTGACATCCACAGTGTCTGGAAACAACTCTGGCGAGAACACCAAAATACCAAAGATTATGGTAAATGAGAAGCCGCCCGGCTTCAATCAGTCACGCGAGTGTGGACAACTTTAAACCGCATACGCACAGGCCACAGAAGAAGTGCTGACGCCGTCTAAAAACGGGGAAAGATGCCAACTCCAAACTGCCACTACAGTGCTAAAAAACAAACAGTCCAGCATATAGTGGAACAATGCCCAGTTCGAGCTGACAAAGGAAACTTCATCGACTTTCTAGCTGCAACAGAGTACGCCATCGATTATCTTCAATGACTGGATGTCAGCTGGTAATTAAATTGTATAAAGTGTATAAGAATAACAATGTATGCGATACTATAAATAAAAATAAATAAACCGCTTAATAAAAACTTATTTTCAATAGCTGAATATGGCAGCATTTGCGCATAGACGACATAGAGTTAAATATGTTTCAAGTGTTCATGTAAATGTCTGTGTTCCTATCATCGATTCAGTAAAAATTCATTTAAATAATATAAAGCTCTCGGGCTTAGAGCCGAGTTACTTCATCGAAGGGGTGCGATGTTTCGGCAAGTGTCACTACCATCATAACTTTGCTAGAAGATGATGAGAGTGGCACAAAACTATTCCAACTGTTAAGCAAGATATATGAGACAGGGGAGATACTCCGAGACTTCAAGAAGAAAGTAGTAATTCCGATTTCAAAGAAGTTAAGTGCTGAAAGATGTGAATATACAGAACAATCAGTTTAAGAAGCCATGGCTGCAAAATACTGACAGGAATTATTTACAGAAGAATGGAAAAACTGGTAGTATTCGACATCGGGGAAGATCAGTTTGGGTTCCAGCGAAATGTAGTAAAACGCGAGAAAATTTGAACCTGTGACCCGTCTTAGAAGATAAGTAAAAGCCAAACATGCTTTTAAGGCAGACTTTTGACAATGTTAACTGGAACGCACGCTTTGAAATTCTGAAGGTAGTAGGTGTAAAATACAGCGAAAGGAAGATTATTTACAACTTGTGCAGAAACCAGACTGCAATTATAAGAGTCGAAGGACGTGAAACGGAACTAGGGAGTGAGAGACGGTTGTAGCCTATCCTCTGTGCAGTGAGCAGACTATGGAGGTAACCAAGGAGAAATTTGGAAACGGAATTAAAGTTCAGTTTTGCCGATGACATTCTAATTCTGTCAACGAAGGCAAAGGACTGGGAGGCGCAGTTGAACTGAATGGGCAGTGTCTTGAATGAGGTTATAACACGTACATCAACAAAATCAAAACAAGGGTAGTCGAATTAAATCAGGCGATGCTGATGGAATTTGATTAGAAAATGAGAGACTACAAAAATGGCTCTAACCATATGGGACTTAACATCTGAGGTCATCAGTCCCCTAGATATAGAACTATTGAAGCCTAACCAACCGAAGGACATCACACACATCCATGCCCGAGGCAGGATTCGAACCTGCGACCGTAGGAGCAGCGTGGTTCCCCGCCTAGAACCGCTCGGCTGAGAGACTAAAAGCACTCGGTGAATGCTGTTATTCGGGCAGCAAAAAAATGACGACGGTGAAAGGAGACAGGGTATAAAATGTAGACTGGCCATAGCAAAATGGTTCAAATGGCTCTGAGCACTATGGGACTCAACTGCTGAGGTCATTAGTCCCCTAGAACGTAGAACTAGTTAAACCTAACTAACCTAAGGACATCACAAACATCCATGCCCGAGGCAGGATTCGAACCTGCGACCGTAGCGGTCTTGCGGTTCCAGACTGCAGCGCCTTTAACCGCACGGGGGCCATAGCAAGGGAAGTATTTCCGAAAAGTAGAAATTTGTTAACATCGAATATAAATTTAAGTCCTCGGAAGTCTTTCCTGAAAGTAATTCATTGTACGACAGTGGAACGTAGACGATAAACAGTCAAGACAAAAAGAGAATTGAAGCTTTCGAAATGTGGTGCTACAGAAGAATGCTGAATGTTAGATGCGTAGATCGAGGAAGTAATGAAGAGACACTGACTCTAATTGCGAAAAAGAAAAGAAACTTGTGACACAACTTGACTGAAAGAAGGGATCAGTTGATATGACACATCTTGACGCATGAAGAGATCATCAGTCTGGTAATGAAAGGCAGTGTGGATGTAAAAATTGTAGATAGATTCCAAGGCTTGAGGCCGGCCGCAGTGACCGAGCGGTTCTAGGCACTACAGTCTGGAACCGCGCGACCGCTACGGTCGCATCTTCGAATCCTGCCTCGGGCATGGATGTGTGTGGTGTCCTTAGGTTAGTTAGGTTTAAGTAGTTCTAAGCTCTAGGGGACTGACGACCTCAGAAGTTAAGTCCCATAGTGCTCAGAGCCGTTTGAACTATTTTGAGCCGGCCGGTGTGGCCGTGCGGTCTAGGCGCTTCAGTCTGGAACCGCGTGACCGCTCCGGTCGCAGGTTCGAATCCTGCCTCGGGCATGGATGTGTGCGCTGTCCTTAGGTTAGTTAGGTTTAAGTAGTTCTAAGTTCTAGGGGACTGATGACCACAGCAGGTAAGTCCCATAGTGCTCAGAGCCATTTTTGAACTATTTTGAACCAAGGCTTGAGTACAGTAAAGATTTTCAAACTGACGTCGGTTGTAGAAGCTTTGAAGTGATCAAGAAAATTGTACAGAATATACTGGTGTCTGCTCTGTCTATGTGCATGTAACACAGCATAAAACGCTTCCTTACGATCGTACTTGACTGTACTGCATACGGCTTAGCTTCTGCTGCACGTGAAACGAAATCCAATGAGATTCAAACAAACGCCGAAGAATATACAGGGTTATTACAAATGATTGAAGCGATTTCACAGCTCTACAATAACTTTATTATTTGAGACATTTTCAAAATGCTTTGCACACACATACAAAAACTCAAAAAGTTTTTTTAGGCATTCACAAATGTTCGATATGTGCCCCTTTAGTGATTCGGCAGACATAAAGCCGATAATCAAGTTCCTCCCACACTCGGCGCAGCATGTCCCCATCAATGAGTTCGAAAGCATCGTTGATTCGAGCTCGCAGTTCTGGCACGTTTCTTGGTAGAGGAGGTTTAAACACTGAATCTTTCACATAACCCCACAGAAAGAAATCACATGGGGTTAAGTCGGTAGAGCGTGTAGGCCATGACATGAATTGCTGATCATGATCTCCACCACCACCGATCCAGCGGTTTTCCAATCTCCTGTTTAAGAAATGCCGAACATCATTATGAAAGTGCGGTGGAGCACCATCCTGTTGAAAGATGAAGTCGGCGCTGTCGGTCTCCAGTTGTGGCATGAGCCAATTTTCCAGCATGTCCAGATACACGTGTCCTGTAACGTTTTTTTCGCAGAAGAAAAAGGGGCCGTAAACTTTAAACCGTGAGATTGCACAAAACAAGTTAACTTTTGATGAATTGCGAATTTGCTGCACGAATGCGTGAGGATTCTCTACCGCCTAGATTCGCACATTGTGTCTGTTCACTTCACCATTAAGAAAAATTGTTGCTTCATCACTGAAAACAAGTTTCGCACTGAACGCATCCTCTTCCATGAGCTGTTGCAACCGCGCCGAAAATTCAAAGCGTTTGACTTTGTCATCGGGTGTCAGGGCTTGTAGCAATTGTAAACGGTAAGGCTTCTGCTTTAGCCTTTTCCATAAGATTTTCCAAACCGTCGGCTGTGGTACGTTTAGCTCCCTGCTTGCTTTATTCGTCGACTTCCGCGGGCTACGCGTGGAACTTGCGCGCACGCGTTCAACCGTTTCTTCGCTCACTGCAGGCCGACCCGTTGATTTCCCGTTACAGAGGCATCCAGAAGCTTTAAACTGCACATACCATCGCCGAATGGAGTTAGCAGTTGGTGGATCTTGGTTGAATTTCGTCCTGAAGTGTCGTTGCACTGTTATGACTGACTGATATGAGTGCATTTCAAGCACGACACACGCTTTCTCGCCTCCTGTCGCCATTTTGTCTCACTGCACTCTGGCGGCAGAAACCTGAAGTGCGGCTTCAGCCGAACAAAACTTTATGAGTTTTTCTACGTATCTGTAGTGTGTCGTGACCATATGTCAATGAATGGAGCTACAGTGAATTTATGAAATCGCTTCAATCATTTGTAATAGCCCTGTATGGTGTGATGTTTACCTCAGGTTCATTCTTATGATGAAGAGAGAGTAGTCGCAGTGCGGCTGTGCATGCCCCACACGCAAGTGCAGATACGTGCTTCCCCGTCTAGAATCTGAGGACCCTGCACCTGTGCAACATGGCCCGTGGGTACAATTCGCAGGCAAGCGCGGCTTAACACCTGTGCCTCTACTTGCGCGTGGAGCAAGCACAGCCGCATGGCGATTAACCGCAAGGCGCACAGGTATAAACGCTTACTGTGCCAGTTGTCGTCTCACCTCGTGGCACCACTGTTGTGCTCGGAGAAGGTAGTAGGGTGGCTGCTGGGTGGAGCCACCAGATATGGAGGCACAGACAGAAAGGGAGAGAGAGGAGCAGGGGGGCGTGCTATCTGTGGCCGTGAGAGTGTTTTAGAGCGCGCCCCAGGTTAAGTGGGTCCACGGGCGGCGGGGCGCGGCGGTGTCGCCGTTTAACGAGCCCGCCGGCCCTGGGCGATAAAGCGGAGGAGGGGGCGAGGCTAGCGAGATGGGGCGCGGCTACCCGCGGCGCGAGGGAGGAAGGGCTTCAGATAAACAGCCTGAAATACTGCACTGCCTGTGGCCGGCGGGGTTGCTGACTCTGACCCGAAACAAACGTCGCCAAGGCTTATGAACGGTTCAGTCAACCCATCTTCAGCCAAATGAAAAAAAGAAAGAAAAAAACAAAACAAAAAGTTGAGATATTTACAATGAATTTAAAACTTTTCAAAGGTAAATATAAAATGGAAGTTTTTATATACACAAGAGATATGACTTCTTGCACTTGTAGTTAAAAACAGTAATAATAAAAGGTAAAAAGGAACACCACAAGGGTATATTTACCACACGATTCTGAAACGCTGAGGTTTAGATGAAGCACTTTCCTGGTACTAATAACTAATGAGGAGGTATTGAATAGAATTGGGGAGGAGTTTGTGGCACAACTTGACAAGAAGGAGGGACCGGTTGGTAGGACATGTTCTGGGCCGGCCGGAGTGGCCGTGCGGTTCTGGGCGCTACAGTCTGGAGACTGATGACCTCAGAAGTTAAGTCGCATAGTGCTCAGAGCCATTTTGAGGACATGTTCTGAGGCATCAAGGGACCACAAATTTTGCATTGGAGGGCAGCGTGGAGGGTAAAAATCGTAGAGGGAGACCAAGAGATGAATACACCAAGCAGATTCAGAAGGATGTAGGTTGCAGTAAGTACTGGGAGATGAAGAAGCTTGCACAGGTAGGGTAGCATGGAGAGCTGCATCAAACCAGTCTCAGGAGTAAAGACCACAACAACAACAAAAACTGGAAAGACCTGCCCTGAGGAAGTCTATGGATGAACGTAGGTCGGTGAGAAGGGTAAAGAATGTGATGGTATAATGTTAGAGGATTGAGGCATAGTATGGGATAGGAGTGGCTGCTGGCACAGAACAGGGGATTGAGTAGAGGGGGGTAGTGGTAAGGCGAAAAATTGATGGGGAAAAGGGGGATAGAGAGAGAAAGGTAGACGGCTGGCACAGAAGGGGTGGAGAGAGGGGAGTACTGGTGTGGCGAAAAGTTGATGGGGAAAGGGAGATTAGGGAAAGAAAGGTAGACGGGAAAAAATGGGGTAAGAAAATATGGGGAGGGGAGGGAGAGGGACACTGAGACCTGGTGAGGGGAAATGAATGGGGTGGACGCAGAACTTTTATGCCAAGGCTGGAAATCGACGTCTTACATAGGCCTCCGGACTGCCAAGGAAAATGTGCCGTCCACCACAGTTGCTGCTCCAAGACTGGGCTAGTTCGCCATACCTAACAACACCGGCGCCAACGATATATTGCACTCAAAAATTGTTGAGATACCTACGAGTTTTAACATTACAAGTGTGTTCCATGCATCTTCCAAGACTAGGACACAACTCGGCTCTGTTATAGGTGATTTTGGACATAGCAAGCTTGGCATATACGAAATTCGGTGTCATTGTGGGAAGGCTTACATCGGCCATCAGATCGCACAGTTCAAGACAGGTGCGTGGAACATCACGGTCACGCGACGCTACATGAGCGCGAAAAATCGGCGGTAGCAGGACATCGCTTACACGAGGATCACGAGTTGAAATTTGACGAGATCCTGATAGTTGTCAGTACATCGGGTTTTCTGGGCTGTGGTTATAAAGTGGGGACTGAAATTAGGTTGGCAGACAATTTGATTAATAAAGACAAAGATTTTCCTCTTAACAGGTCATGAACCCGGCATTATCTTGAATCAAAACACAACGCTCCTTGGTTCGTATGGCTCGACTGTTGAAGACAGACTGCGATATATCGTTGGCGTCCGTGCTCTATTAGAGGAGGTGGCGCCAGTCCAGTCTTGGGAGCAGAAACTGTGATGAGCGGAGTATGCTCAGAGCACTGTGCGACGACGACGATATGCTGCCTTGGCATCAGCTTTAAGCAGGACTCGGCGGCGGTAGCTTTCTCCTGAAGATGGCGGACAGGTGGACCGCCGAAATATCGGGTCATTTTGATTTTAGCATTCGGTAGCAAACCCTAAGACACCACCAAGATCAAATAATGCTTATATAACTGCAACAGACAATCACTTTCGTTTTGTTTTTGTTTACGTACGACGCTAAGTTAGCTTCTAATATGAAACCAGTCATCTTCAGATGCTCGGAACAGGCGTGTCATTCTTCAAATCTCTGCCCCTTCCCAAAGCCATCCATGATGTAGGAAGCAAGACACGGGCTTTCTGGGACGGAGGCAATGTTTTAAAGTATTCCTTATCGATACTCAGACCGATAAAAGTGATTCTGCCAACCTGAAAGTAACTTTTATAAATGATAGAACACAGCAATCAGTCATCCTTTTTTGCGGTTTTATTTGGAAAATCGAGATTTCGGCTAGTGCCTAGCCAATATATATAAAAAAAATAAGAAAAATGGTTCAAATGGCTCTGAGTACTATGGGACTTAACAGCTGAGGTCATCAGTCCCTTAGAACTTAGAACTACTTATACCTAACTAACCTAAGGACTTCACACACATCCATGCCCGAGGCAGGATTCGAACCTGCGACCGTAGCAGTCGTGCGGTTCCGGGCTGAAGCGCCTAGAACCGCTCGGCCACAGCGGCCGGCTAGCCATTATCAATGCACTATTTTTTAGTCTCAGTGCATGTCTGTTCCCTGTTGTTCGGGTGTCAGTCACAGTTATTTGAATACTACTAAAAAATAGTGCACTGCTAATGGTTAGGCACTAGCCGAAATCTGGATTTGCCAAATAAAACCGCGTAAAATGACGACTGATTGCTGTGCTCTATCATTTATAAATCAGATCACAGTCGCTGAGTCTACCCACGTTCCTAATCGAAGGTAACCTGCAAGTAAGTTGCCGTGTGCAAGTGCGCAATTGTGGTAATCATTTTCCAGTTTTTCTGATTAGTACTATGGGCTAGGGAATGTGCACTTGATGGATGGCCCAGTAGTCTACTGTAAGTATTTCACATAGTCGCCACCGCGGCGAATTGCGTGTCTCCAAACTATCCCGTTATACAACTGGGAAAAGAGGACCTACAGTTTAACACGTAATCCGAACCACTTGTCGCTTCTGGTGAATCTACTCTCAATTGGAAGATGCTAGCTTAAAGGCTGATGAAAAAATCCGTGGTCCGACAGGGATTAGATCATGCCACCTTAGGGTCTCCAGGCAGGGGCTTTACCTCTAGATCACATACGTGATTAATAGACAGGGGCGTTGTATCAGGCAGAGACAACCCTTAGATGGGTGGGGATGCTGCTTAATCAAAGAGAAATATTTGGTGAGGTCTAATTGAAGCGAATAAACTGTGAATATTTGCATGGAAACCTGTAAAGTGTTGAAACTTTCTGGCGGATGAAAATTGTGTGCCGGATCGGAACTCGAAACTAGGCCATTGCCCTTGTAGCCTGCCGTCGAAGTTGTCCCAACACAACTCACGACCCGCTCTCCCAACTTCCTCCAGCAAAGTCATTTCTCCTCCATACCCTCCCGAAGACTGCTAATCCCTCAAGGTGATGTTTTCATGGCAGGAGAAGAGGTACTGGCCGAAGTAAAGCTCTGAGGAGTTCGTGTCTCGTGCTCCGATAGCTCAGACGGTAGAGCACTTGGCCGCGAAAGACAAGCTTGTGACTCGAGTCTTGATCTGGCGCATACTTTTAATGTGTCAGGAAGTTTCTTATCAGCACACACTCTGCTGTAAAGTGAAAATTATTTCTTGTGGAATGTTTTTGTGGGACTATTGACCAGTCGGATTTGAAATGCTACCGTGTTTTGTCTTCCTGGAGATTATATGGAGCAATTGAAATCGGTGTATTGACTACTACTGGTGTAAGTTTTCCAATACAGGTCTTCCAAGAAATCCATTACATAACCTTCATTTAAAATTTCAGCAAGAAAATTTATATGAGAGATTTTTTTTTTGCTAGTGAATGGAGCTTTCGTAATGTCATGTGTTTCTACAAATTTATCTTAAAAAAAGGAGGACATTGCTCATTAGTAACTTATACAGTCCAGAGCCTAACTTTTAGTTTATCTTTTAGTAGATAATTATATAGCTACTCTTATGTGTATCATAAAAGTCAACTGAAAAAGCGTGTGTTGAAGTGTTCCCTCATTCGCTATCAAACAGAAGGTTTTATTGATTACCATATGACCGATTGCATTGTCAAATGGAAGTAGAGTGGAGCAGTACTCTCAATACAATGTACGGTACTTCTGTGATGTTCTCTACGTACGGTTCTCCTCTAATGTATGGACTGGCCGTACTGTGCCCCTGCCACGAAAAGTTGCTGCAGCTGTCAGCTAGCACCGACGCCAAAGCCTATGTCACACGTGTTACTGTGAATTTCAGAATAACGAGACAGACCGTGATCTGAAATGCAACTAGTTAATCTTTTTTTTTCCTTTCCGTTCTTCCTATTTATGATGCCAAGTTTCAAACAATATCCAAAAAGATGAAGTAAATATAAAGCAGTCAACCTTTCTGATGATTTCCTTCGAAACTCGTTACCATTCAGTGCTGTTGGGATGTGGGGCCCTTAACTAACTTCACAGCCCGCCACTGTTCGTTCCGTAGCCTGGAAAACAATAAAACTGACCGTGTGGTGGCCATTAAACTGCCGTTCTCTTTATTTCCTGTCGGGTGGCACAGCTGATGGAAGCAGAGATACGGGCGTTCAAGCGTCGCACCGGTTGCTTTGTTCCTCTGACCGACCGCCACACCCACGCAGTCAGCAACAGGTGAACACAATGAGCGGCCGTTCTCTTTGGCTGTCCCGCTGCGCGCAGCCACTAGCCGCTGGGTGGGTTATTACGAAGAGATGGGTACTACTACGATCGCGCCACGAGATGTCCACTGTCCGAGGAACGGGGGCATCAAGGACGAAAATGCCATGTGCACATGCGCAACACAAGTAACGAAATCCTAGTGGCAAACAACGTTAACGTTATAAGTGGATATCAACATCTGTGTCACTGCTCTGAAATACATGATAAATGGGTGACATAGGTTGTCTTTTTCCTATACAATGTGCTACTGACTTTTGAAGACCTATTCATGCATGGAAATGGGAAGCACATCACCTTGTAAGCATGTATGTGACTAATACCCTGTTCTGCAATACTTAAGGCCGAGGTAGAAGGCGGCTCCTGTGACCGAGCGGTTCTAGACGCTTCAGTCCGGAACCGTGCTGCTGCTACGGTCGCAGGTTCGAATCCTGCTTCGGGAATGGATGCGTACGTTGTCCGTAGGTTAGTTAGGTTTAAGTAGTTCTAAGTCTAGGGGACTGATGACCTCAGCTGTTACGTCCCAAAGTGCTTAGAGCCATTTGAACTATTTTGAGCCGAGGTAGATAAACTAACGTAACAAATGAACAACTCTATGGAAACGAATGAACGTGCGGAAACATGATGACAGAGGTTTCTCAGTCGTGCACAGAAAGATGGACGTCATACGGCGTGGTGTCAGAGTCACTATAGCACCAAATGAGGCTGCCTCGGAGCACGGCCGGCCGCGGTGGTCTACCGGTTCTAGGCGCGCAGTCCGGAACCGCGCGACTGCTACGGTCGCAGGTTCGAATCCTGCCTCGGGCATGGATGTGTGTGATGTCCTTAGGTTAGTTAGGTTTAAGTAGTTCTAAGTTCTAGGGGACTAATGACCACAAAGTCCCATAGTGCTCAGAGCCATTTGAACCATTTTGAACCTCGGAGCACGACGCAGTTGAAGGAATGACAAGAGACAGTGTAAAGACACAAGGGAATTGTAGACATTAGCTGGCTGTGGCTATTGATTTTTATTAATGAGCCTAATTAAAAATTTGTGTGGGACCAGGATTCGAGCCCAGGTCTCTTGCTTACTAGACAGTTATGCTAACCAGTACGCCATCTGGACATAGTCACCGCACCCACACGAGCTCCCCAATCACTCCTCCCGTCAGATCCAAATTCTCAACTTATACCACTCATTAGCCTAATTACTCGCGGCATCTTGCTGAGTGTTCGAGCTTGGTGTGCAGCTGCACTGAAGGGATCATTGGCCGTCATCACCTTAATTATATATGTAGTGTTTGTTCTTTTTGGCAAATCTGAGAACAGATGTGCTAGGGTAGTCCGTGCGGTTGTGGTGACCACTATGTTTGGATGGCGTAGTGGTCGACGCAATAGCCTAGTGTAAGCATGAGACCTGGCTTCGAATCCCAGACTGGCACAAATTTTCAACTTGTTCCATTAATATAAATCAATTCCCAGAGGCAGTTAATGTCTTTTATTCCTCTATGTCTTGATTCATAATGGCTGCAGGATAACAATCAGGTAATGATCGCCAACGATCCCTTCAGTTCAGATGCACACAGGGCTTAAACTGTTACGGGAATTGGCGAGATGACGCGAGTAACGAGGCTAATGAGCACGGATACTGCGTTGGTACTGTGTGGTATAAGCTGAGAATTTAGGTCTGACGGAAGGCGTGCCAGGGTAGTCCATGTCGTTGTGGTGACCACTGTGTCCACATGGCTTAATGATCAGCGCAAGTGCCTAGTAAGCAGGAGACCTGGTTTCGAAAGCCACTCCAGCACAAATGTTCAGTTTGCCCACTGGCAGCTAATGTCTTTAATTCCCTTGTGTCTCGATTCATAGTGGATGTAGGATCAAAATGGTGTCTGTTCTTTCGGACACGTCGGAAACAATAGAAACCATATATGCGAGGGTTGTCCAGAAAGTAAGTTCCAATCGGTCGCTAAAGTGAAAATCAGAACCATTTTATTTGCAAGAGTTAGCTACACTTCTCTACATAGTCGCCGCTCCGACTTAGATATTTGTCGGAGCGTTATACCAAATTTCCAACACCATCATCATAGAAGGCAGCCGCCTGTGCTCTCCCATAACTCTCTACGCTGGTGCATAGCGCGTAGCCTGCGACCAACTACTGTCTTCGTATTCAGCGTTTCATGTGAACAGAGATGATACTCAGGACGAGCCAATTAGTGATGTATCGTGGGTGATCAAACACTTCCCATCGAAAAAACTGCAGGAGCGTCTTCACTACCCCTGCAGAGTGCGGCTGAGAATTGCCATGAAGAAGGAAGTGCGTGGCAGTTGTGTTAGGTGGGCTGCGTTCATTAAGGCGAAGCCTCTCAGCGGGCCCTCCTACTTGGCGGGAGACATCGTTGTTCTAGGCACTTTTTCTCGCTCACAGTGCGCTCACAACTGGAAAGAGCGTCTTGATGCTATCGACGGTCATACTAGAGGCACTACCCGACACATCTGTGCAAAGCTTCATCGGGTTTTCACTGTGGTGTCCATTTCGCGACCGTTCGGAACTTACTTTCTGGACAACCCTCGTATAAAGACAGTGTATCAATCAGTGAGCAGTTAAGGCGCACTGTGGTGGGTTTTTTCATTACAGCATTTGTATAACTATACACGGGGAACGTTCTGAACCATAGGCTATGCTGCTCGAAGGAGAGGAGGTGGTCGATCACAGTCAGTTACAGCAGCAGATGATTGCTACATCGTGCAGCTCGCAAGAAGAGACCGACGTCAGACAGTGGGTGCTGTTGCAACCTTATTTAACAGGCCTGCAAGACACGCAGTGTCACTCTCTACGGCGGGACGGTGACTGCATAGATGTGGTCTCTCTGTCCGACGACCAGTACGTTGTATTCTGTGGACATGGCGGCACCGTTTGCGATGGTGCCGAGAGGATACTGATGGGAGCAACGAGGAGACGCCCGTACTCCGGGACGCAGTTAAGCTGGCGGCGACTTTTATCTTTCTGTACCCGATATCTATCTTTACCCTAGTTATACATGCTTGTACAGTCTTGTATTTGTCCTTTAGCTATTCCGCTTAACCATCTTTCACTTTCTTAAGCTTGCTTCATTTGCTGGGTTTTTATATTTTCTCGCTTCGTAAATTAAATTCAGTATTGCATACGTTATTCAAGTATTTCTGTTAGACTACGTCTTTTGAACTATTTGATCCTTATGATGCTCTCACTATCACATCTCTCAATGCTACCCATTCGTCTCCTACTATGTTCCCTTCACCTGTTTCAGTCAAACGTTGCTTAATGCTTCCTCTAAAAACTCTCAATTATCTCTTTAGATTTATCCAGGTCTAATTTCTTTAATTTTTTTATCTTTTTGTAATGTCTTCAATTTTAGTTTATATTTCATAACCAATAAATTACGGTCAGAGTCCATATCTACCCCACGTCTTACAGTTTGAAATGTGGCTTCGAAATATCTGCCTTACCATTATATAATTTGAAACCTTATAGTGTCTCCAGGTCTTTTCTTACGTGTATAGCCTTCTTACATGATTTTTAAACCGGGTGTCAGGAATGATTAAATTATGCTCTGGGCAAAATTCTCTTTCATTCCTTTCAACCAGTCCATGTTCTCCTACCATTTTTCCTTCTTTTTCGTTTTCTACTAACGAATTCCGTTCCCCCATCACAATTAAATTTTCCTCTTCCCTAGTTACCTGAATAATTTCTTTTATCTGATCATAATTCTGTCAATATCTTTACCATTTTCCAAAATAAGGGCTGATGCCAACCTACTGAATGCACCAACGGGTGGCTCTGGCCTACTGGGCCATAGTATTGGCCGTTTCCTTTCTGCCTCAGGGGTTTCCTACCCTGGCACCTTTACAATGTCAGAACTGTGGGCTTTCCTGGATCCCTGCGCGCCCCACTGCCAAGAAGGCGCTGTGTTAAAAATTGAATCCAACGACTGCCGCCATCTTGAACAAATAATTGATCCCTCTCTATGTCGGGAATTATTGTTATAAGGTTTCTCTCCTCTCTGAAATTACTTTAATGTTTTAATTTGCCCCGGCCGGTGTGGCCGTGCGGTTCTAGGCGCTTCAGTCTGGAACCGCGTGACCGCTACGGTTGCAGGTTCGAATCGTCCCTCGGGCATGGATGTGTGTGATGTCCTTAGGTTAGTTAGGTTTAAGTAGTTCTAAGTTCTAGGGGACTGATGACCATAGATGTTAAGTCCCATAGTGCTCAGAGCCATTTGAACTATTTTTTTTAATTTGCAGTAGAATTTTTATGTACTTAGAAATAAAATTTATAGACAAATTGTTGGCACAGTAGCGTTTCATTCAACATAAAAAGTTGCAGAATCTGTGACCTGATTTAGTATTTACTGATTACGTCTCTGCTCATGTTTTTTTATCAATCTTGCGCTGCTGCCCACCGCTCGTCATGGCACGACGCATTCTTGAGAGGTGGTACATCATTCGAAACATTCATAGAAAGGCCATGGTAGCACAGGTAAGCATCACTATCATCAAGAAAGCGTAACTATATACCTGAAAACTTGGAAAAAAATAATGTCTATAACTATTTCTGCTTTGTGTTATGTCAGACGTTGTCACCATACTCAGTCCACTGAATGGCGCCATCAGTCAGTGGATTTGTATGTGAAATTATGCTTTCTTTACAAACTCAGTAAATAGTGCATCACTGAGAGCTTAGATTCTCAGAAAGTAAGTTGGTATTCTCGCTAGATTAGTTTCAAAAAATATGTATCAAGCATCAGATGAATGCTCAATTAGGTTTTCATTTACACTGTGCTGTTAAGAACCCTACGAAAATCACTGCTACACGCAACAGCACCTACTGCCACCAGTTTGTCTTACCCTGAGTCTCGATTCAGGAACTTTCAAGGTAATAGTACAGACAGTAGCCATTAACTTCGACTAAAGCCCAGTGTCACACTCGCAGATTAATGCACGTGGTCTGGAACTGCGCACCTGTTGTGAGACAGCAACAAAGCCGCGGAGAAGGTATAGGTCTGCTGGCACTCTATGTGCATACCTACTCTTTCTGAGAGTGAATTTAGGAGTGTACGAGTTTGTGGACAGCGCCTTGCTCTCAGGAGCGGCTGAACTCGTAGGGAACAGTGCTACAAAAAGCAGTTCCCCTGTTGTCCGGGCGACAGGGCCGCTCGGCCGCGCGCCGCATTCTGCTCGCTGTTTTGGGAGACTTTTTCCTCCCAGCGGCGCCTGGCGCACCTTGCAAATCACGATACATGATTGTCCTCTCGGTCGAGAGCATCCGAGGCATTTATTAGAGAGCCGAGAAGCAAGATACGGAGAGTCTGAACAAGGAGCAGGGACTGCTGAGTTTCTCTACCGAAAAAGCGGCGCGCTGACTCAAGGTCTCTAACAGAATTCCGTGGCTCCGGATTCCCCGATAACAGTCCGCGCTGCGCTCACGTATAACATTCCTTACGATCTATTTCCTTCAGAATGCACGATTTATCACTTCAGACGTGTTTGCCTGAGGGCAAAAAGTTAACTATTCCGAACTGTGTGAGGCAGAATGTAATAAGTCCATAAACGTCTAACACAGAGTGGCGCAAAACAGATGTTAGAAACTATTTGTCTATTGTGGTCTAATCGTGCACCATAAACGAGTCTCCCTGTCATATTGTTGTATTATAGCTCTGAAAATTCTGTAGGTAACTCAACAACGTCTCATTTCACTTTTCATAACGTATGCATGAACAATGGAAAGGCCTGTTTACCGTAAAGACATTTTACACAAATTCTGGGTGTATTGTTATGGTGAGACGCGCATTCAACAGCACGTTTTGTCCGACAATGGCACCATCTGAAACGACCATTTCTCTGTGAGATTACAATGTTAAAAGGAAGTCCAGTTGTGATGACAAAGCGGCCGGTGTGGCCGTGCGGTTCTAGGCGCTACAGTCTGGCACCGCGTGACCGCTACGGTCGCAGGTTCGAATCCTGCCTCGGGCATGGATGTGTGTGATGTCCTTAGGTTAGTTAGGTTTAAGTAGTTCTAAGTTTTAGGGGACTGATGACCACAGATGTTAAGTCCCATAGTGCTCAGAGCCATTTTGTGATGACAAAATCTGAGCATCCTCTGATATGAATTTTGTGTAATGCTTTCCCTGTGTCTTTCGAGATTGGTGAAACGTTTTGAAAAGACGGATCCCTACATGACTCAAAGAAGAGCTCCTCAGAACGACCAGCCTCAGCTGAAACCCTGGAGAGTGTGGAACGAGAGCGAACCCTGTTCAACGAGGAGCCCACTGCAGCAAAAAGACTTTGAGCACAGGAACTCAGGATGTCACGCCTGTCTCTCCTGAGGATCACGAAAGAGAAACTTAACCTTCATCCTTACAAAACTCAACCGCGCCATCCTTTAGAGGACAGTGATGTGGAAAAAAAAAATCAAATGGCTCTGAGCACTATGGGACTTAACTGCTGAGGTCATCAGTCCCCTAGAACTTAGAACTACTTAAACCTAAGTAACCTAAGGACATCACACACATCCATGCCCAGAGGCAGGATTCGAACCTGCGACCGTAGCGGTCGCGCGGTTCCAGACTGTAGCGCCTAGAACCGCTCGGCCACCTCGGCCGGCGATGAGGAACAGCGATATTCTTTTGTAAATCAGATGACTGAGGGCTTTGAAAATGGAACGGTCGTTAAGGATCAGATTTAGTTATGAGGCACACTTCCGTCTCCGTGGGGACGTGACATCAACAAACATGATTGGCTGCACTGGGGTACTGTGAATCCACACGGTCAAGCCGCTGGACATTGTGTGGAATGCACCTCTTATAGTAACAATCGTAACCGATATTAATATTTCTTTTGGGACAGAGTCTTCGAAGATGCACTGAAACATTCCAGTACCTTCGTACTGCCATTTCTAGAAAGATCCGTGCAGACGAAAATGATGATCTTCAGTGATCCATCACGCAATTCAATTCCAGGCTTTCCACATTCGTTGCTGCAGACGGAAAGCGTTTTGAAAACCATATCTACTAAATTTTAGGTTGTCTACTGTAGCGTAAATGTGATAGCAAGGATCTATCACCCCACATTATGTCGTAGTAGACAAAAACTTTGTAACACCTGTTTTGTGCCACCCTGTACCAGACCGTCGTACAGCAGAAACCAAATTCCTAAAGAGATAATTTTTTTTTATATGCCCTTGAATGATACTGTGATGTGGTGTAACTCAAAAATCTGTCCGCATAGCACTCACTGTAGGGACATCCACTGAAACGCTAGACGTGTGCAATGGCCTAAGCTGGTAATTACCAATAACAGCTTACTGCGTTCCCCTTCCAACCAGACAATCTATTTTTTATTTAATGGGTACCATGAAAGACACATAGTGGTTGAAAAAGTAATTGTTTTCCAAAATTAAACGGAGCCCTCTGCAAATCCTCTTTGCCTGAAACAAGCTCTTTGAATGACACGAAAATAAAAAATCTTGCAGGAACTACAGATTATTATAAATTATAATTTTTTCGGATGTTAGCTAGCAAAAATGTCACTTCGCCAAATGATACCTCTGAACTGTTCTTTATTCTGAAGATAGATAATATTATTACAGGCATTTCAAGAACGGTTTTACAGTATCTGGGAAGCCCGAACGATATGATCACCACTGCAACGTACTTATTAGAATACCTTGATGAAGAGGAGGTACATGATGCGGTATATAAGAGGCATTGAGGATACAGGGAAATGATAGGGCGATTGGATGTGCAGAAAACATAGAAACTTCGTATTTAAGCTAGTTTGGTATAGAGAATTCGAGGTGGACTATTTCAGCTGACAAACTTTCAGTGTCTAAGATGACTTGGACCCTATGAACCAAGGTATGAAATAACTCTTAACTAAATCTCAAAGCCTGAAACTCTAGTACACCTCGAAGATAGAACGAGTATAGTGAAAGATAGATTAACGCGCATTGCGGTATCGACCAACTGTGAACTGGATGGTTGTTGAAAATAGAGAGGTGGCATTGTAGACTATTGACTTGCTGAATTACGCAGGTAACATTTCCAACATAGCAGCTCACCATCTAAGATGAGGGTTCTTGTAGAGCCTGTAAAGGATGTCCTTGGTTTGCGTAAGGCAGGCGTCAACAGTACCCAGTGCAGCTGTGGCATGTCATACGAGGGCTATTCCGAAAGTAAGGTCCGATAGGTCGCGAAATGGAAACCACGGTAAAAATCAAAAATGTTTTATTTGCAACAGTTAGATACACCTTGCAGCTACTTATCTCCATAGTCGCCGACCCGACTTAGACGTGTATCGTAGCGTTGTACCAACTTTCCCATACCCTCGCTATAGAAGGCAGCCGCCAGTGCTCTCCGCCAATTCTCTACGCTGGCCTACGGCTCGTTGTCTTGTGCCGAAATGTTGTCTTCATAACCAGCGGTTCATGTGACCAGAGCTGAAACTCAGAGGGAGACAATTACGGGCTGTATTGTGGGTACTCTCACATTTCCATTTGAAAACGATGCAGGAGCATCTTCATTGCCCCTGCAGAATGCGGCTGAGAATTGTCTTGAAGACGAAACAGCACGACAGTTATGTAATGTTAGCTGCATAGCTTCAGGGGAAATTTCTCACCAGGCCCCCGTACTTGGCGGCAGACACTATTTTCTAGACATCTTTACGCACTCACTGCGAGCTCAGAAATGAGAAGAGCGACGTGATGCTAACTGGGGTTATACTAGAGACACTACCCAACACATCTGTGCAAAGCTTTATCGGATTTTCATAGTCGTTTCCATTTCGTGACCGATCGGACCTTACTTTCGGAATAGCCCTCGTACATTGGTCGGACCATCAGGACCGTGGCTGACCAGTGTACTGGGCATAAGTATCACTCACTCTAACAAGATCCGAACAAACCTACAACTGCAGACGTTTCTATGGCACCAAACATCCTATGGAACATAACAACACGAAGATTCTGTCTTGCACTTCCAGCTCTTGCGATCGTGTTATTAAGGAAATAATTGAGATTAAATTTGCAAGTGACCTTATAAATAAAGATGGCGGTTTTTCCTTGAACTCAGGTAACTCCCTGATGAAAGAACAGAGGGACAGAGTTAATACTACCTTACCAATCAGTAATTAATATTGACAATCGATAATTTCTGACGTTAGTCATGTTTGCTTGTGTGGCGCCGCTAGTGTCTTCGGTGTGTGCGAGTGAGTGTGACAGAGATTACAATTAATGTTTTCATATTGATACTGTAATTAATTTGTATTAATTAAAATATCGTCTTGTGTAGGACACAATAGGGTCTGTACAGAAATGTATTCGGACACACCTATGTATGCGGAATTGACTACTTGAAGTGACAAGAGGCGGATCTGCCAGTATAAAAGGAGGCGGGGAGTATCGCGTTGTCAGCGATACAATGGAACGGTTAGAAGAGCTCAGCGACTTGGAACGTGGCCTACCCATTGGATGGCACCTGAGTAACAAAGCCATCAGGGACATTTCATGTTTTCTAAAGCTGCCCAAGTCGACTGTTGTTGGCGTGATTGTGAAGTGGAAACGCGAAGAAACAACCAAAGATAAACCAAGACAAGCAGATACCATGTATTGACGGACAGGGGACGTCGAACACTGGGGACGGTGGTTGCAAAAAATTGCACGAATAAATTGTAAGTTCCAAAGTGCCACCAGCAGCCCAGCTAGCTCAGTTACTGTGTACAGGAAGTTCAAAATAATAAATGTAACATCTTGCGCATACTTAGGAAAAGAAATCTGCTACTGTATAGCTACAACATTGATGGCAAATTGCTGGAAACAGTATCTGCCGTAAAATATCTAGGAGTAACATCCGGAGCGACGTTAAGTGGAACGACCATATGAAACAAATAGTGGGAAAAACAGAAGTCAGATTCATAGAAAGAATCTTGAGTAAATGTAACTCATCCACGAAGAAAGTGGATTATAAGGCGCTTGTTCGACCCATTCTTGAGTACTGTTCATCTGTCTGGGATCCCTACCAGGTAGGACGGATAAAAGAGAGAGAGAAGATCCAACGACGAGCTGCACGTTTCGCCACGGGATCGATTAGTCGGCACGAGAGCGTTACGGAGATGCTCAACAAAGTCCATTGGTAGACGTTACAAGAGAGGCATTGTGCATCACGGAGAGATTTACTATTGAAATTTCGAGAGAGCACCTTCCTGGAAGAGTCTGACAACATATTACGTCCCCCTCCATACGTCTCGCGTAATGACCATGAGAAGAAAATTCGAGAAATTGGAGTCATTATAGAGGCTTGCCGACAGTCATTCTTTCTACGCGCTATTCGCGAGTGGAACAGGGTTGAAGGGTTTAGTTAGTGGTACACAACGTACTCTCTGCCGCACACCATTAGATGGCTTGTGGAGTATGATGTCGGTGTAGATGAAGTGAAATGGTCGAGTAACTCCTCATAAGGCACACACTTTTGTAGTCATTGCTAAGGGACGATTGAAGTGGTGTAAATAGCGACGCAACTAGCCAGTGGATGACTGAAAAGGAATGTGTTGGAGTGATGAATAACGCTATATGCCGTGGCAGTCCGGTGGAATTGTTGAATCTGGCGAATGGCTGCAGAACGTTAACCTCCATCGTGTGCAGTGGCAACAGTGAAGTACGGTGGAAGTGGTGTTACGGCATGGGTGTGTTTTTTGTGACTAGTATGTGGTCCCCTTATTGCGCCTAAGAGAACGCTAAGTGCCGAACGATATGAACACATGTATGGCGTGCAGTAGAGGAAAAGTTCAATGCACACTATCATAAAGCAGCGTCATTCAGGCAGAATGCCGACATGAAACCAAATGAATGCCTTTGACATGAGTTAGAACGTTGACTTTGCTCCAGACCCCTACGTCCAACATCAGTTTCGGCTCTTGGGGAAGTACGGGCTGTCAATCCTCCATAGATATTGATACACTTTACTGAAAGTTTCCCAGCAGATTTCAAACCGTTATGAAAGAGAGGCGTAGGCACTCCCCATATTAATGTCGACTGATATGTATCTGGACACTTTTGATCATGTAGCTCATTTCAGGTACCTATTTGTAAAAGCAAAACGTTTGCAACCATGCTTCTCAGTAACTTCGTATTTCATACTTGTTGAAATTAGGTCACAGAAGCCATTTTCCACGGAACCTGTTGCCTGCCTTTGAATAAACGATGCGGTGTGTGTGATACCAGCTTCAGACAACGCGTCAAACAAACAGACGAAAAGTTGAAAGTGGATTGATACGTTTATTTACTTCGAGTAAATTTTGGGTATCAAACCAGAAAAACATTAGAAATAACCTGTTGTCGCTGTTACTTTAAATATGTGACGTGACGGTTTACTATTAACCGACTTAATTTTAGATTATCAGACCAAATAGCTTCCCGTCTGCAGCCGTTAAGCAGTTATCATTCTAGAACTGGTAATCGACCCTTAGGGGTAGGAGGTGGTGATGCGTGGAGGAAGATGGATCTAGAATTGCATTACAACACTTGGAGTATCCATTCAACTAATTCTCGTTATGCAAGAGGTCACTATAATTAATAATTGAAACATAATTCCTGAAATGTGGACGCCAATCCTTTACGTTCATCATGGATTTCTTTCGATTTGTAATTGCTTAGTGATTTCAGCGTCATTTGCGATATTGTCATTTATGACAAGGGAAACACTTGGAGTCAACAAAGACCTGATAATTCGGAATTAATTAACGAGCAATAATGGTCCTGCAAACAATATTCGTCTGAAACAACAAACCATATCATGATCTTTTATGCCTTGTTTAAACATTAAGCGTGTGTGGACGATAGTTTTACATGCATTCACTTTTTTAAACTAAACAGTTCAATCACAGACAGTATCTGTTTCATGAAATATGATTTACAGAGTTACTCTTTTAGTAAATTTCGTATTTCTTGACTCGTCTAAAATAGCTACATAGTCTTCCAGGAATTCGGAATTCAGTTTCTCGAGGTCTATGCTCAACATACTGAGGAACGGCTGTTTTTCCTCAGTATGTTGAGCATAGACCTCGAGAAACTGAATTCCGAATACGCATGCAGAGCAGTAGTCCAGTGTGAGGGTATTGAAGTCTGATGATGAGCTTTTAACTCGAAATATATAGTTCTAGGAATACAGCTACGGGGGGTTGTTCAATAAATTTTTCATACCCATTACAGTATATAGGAAAACATTCTTTTCTCATTACAAGTGACGAAATCCGGGTTCATCACTTTGAACTTCTACGAATGGGGAATATACACTCTTAGACAGCCCTTGTGTGAGCTCATAGAACGTGACTAGGCGATGTAGAAAAGTAGTTAATGTGACGGAAATGTTGATTGACGTTGTCTCCAAATTCCTAAATATAAATATTTTATGAGCAAAAATTGTGGTGTATTATTTATTGAACTGCTTTCTAACAGATGCAGTTGTATCCATGTGATGCAATGCCCTTGTTGTCTTCGTTTTATTTATGCTCCCTATCGGTTGAGAGCATTTACTTTTTGGGCTGAATAACACGTGAGAGAAGAATGAACGTGGTTTACAGAAGAGCCAGTGCTGCAAGTCCTACAGGAGGCAACGCCCTGTTCGTGACAAGAGGCGGTCTGTCTTCCAAAGGCTGTGCACCTAGGCAGGTCAGTGAGAGAAATCTGGCACTGATTATACCTGGGAATAATAAACTCTTCAAGTCCTATGGAAACATCTAATGAGGCGGATCTCATTTTATTTCACGCAGCTTTCAGTGCCTGTGACAACGATAGGGGACAAAATACTTGTTGGAAAGTTTTATTGTTTATTGTTTATGCGTACGCCTTAAAGCACAGTTGAGAACTGTCACACAATGCTCTCTGATTTCCCTAGTCACTTATTGTCACAGATAATTCACATTACAAGTTTCTCTTTAATGTATCAGAAAGAAGAAGAATATGGTATAATTTATTCCAGTTGACATGCAGCACATTACAGAGTGGGTGTACGATAAGACTGAATAGGGATGGGGAAGAAAATGGGCAGTGCCCTTTTCAAAATTGGAGAGGCGTTCAGTAATTAATGTAGCACTTTTTACTCTCGCCAGTTTCGGTCGAGAAAATGCAGATTTTTTTGTGGGTCATCGTGGAATATTCGCGCTTCAACCTCTATGGTTTCCCGAAGTTCCGATATGTGGTGCCGGAATACGTAGACTTCATAATGTAAAGGAGGTGCGTTCCAGGCAGATAGCGGTCATTGAGTTTCTTTTGGCGAAAAGCTAGACCATCGCAGATATTCATAGCCGTTTGGAGAATGTCTACGAAGACCTGACAGTAAACAAGAGAGCGGGGTGTCATTGGGCGAGGTGTTTGTCATCATTGCAACAAGGTCGCGCGAACCTGTCCAGTCTTCCGCGTGTCGGCCGGCCGCACACGGCTGTTACTCCTGCACTGTTGGAACGTGTGGACACTCTCATCCGAGGTGATCGATGGATCACTGTCAAACACGTCACAGCTCAAATTCTCCTTCTCCATGACAACACAACGCCTCACACAAGTTTGTGCACCCAAGAGGAACCCACAAAACTTCATTGCACTGTTCGTCCACATCCACCCCACAGCCCGGATCTCGCGCCTTTCCACTTCCATCTGATTGGTCCAATGAAGCAGGCACTCGCAGGAAGCAGTATGTGGATGATGGGAAGACAGCAAGATGCTGGCTGCGTTGTCGACCTGTAGAGTCGTACCATGCAGGCATACAGGCCCTGCCAGTAAGGCGGCCTGACACCGTCGCATTGGACGGAAATTGTTCTGAAAAGTAGGGTTTTGTAGCTAAAAGAGTGGGGGAATAATATGACGTATTAACTCCTCCCGAACAGGTCACGAAGGCCCAACGGTACCGACCCTCCGCCGTGTCATCCTCAGACCAAGGGAGTCATTGGATGCGGATATGGAGGGGCATGTGGTCAGCACACCGATCTCCCGGCCGTATGTCAGTTTCCGGGATCGGAGCCGCTACTTCTCAATCAGGTAGCTACTCAGTTTGCATCACAAGGGCTGACTGCACCCCGCTTGCCAACAGCGCTCGGCAGACCGGATGGTCACCCATTCAAGTGCTAGCCCAGCCCGACAGCGCTTAACTTCGGTGATCTGACGGGATCCGGTGTTACCACTGCGGCAAGGCCGTTGGCAATATGGTGTATTGGAATCCTGAAAAAACCATCCTCCTTTCAGAGAAAAAAAATGTGTTGCATTACTTATTGAACGCCCTCGTAACAATCACCTTAAGGGATTTAAGAATATCACGGAAACCGTAAATAAATGTCCAGGTGGGGTTTATACACCTACATTTACATACATATTCCGCAAGGCACTATACAGCGCATGGTGGAGAGTACACCGTGCCAATAAAAATCTACTTTCTTTCCCGTTACATTCGCCTTTTCCCCCTGTACGAGCCCTAATCTCTTTTATCATATCGTCATGATGCCATGCTTCATACACGATGATGACAGCATAAATGTTTCACTGTCTTCTTCGGATTCACGCTTTTGATTTACGCTACAGTGTTCCGCGACAACTACGGCGGCACCCTTCCTCCAAGGATTCCCATTTACATAACTCAGCATTGCTGTTACACTTTCGTGTGCTATACCTACCTGTTACGATCCTAGCATTACGTCTCTGAGTTCGTTCGATGTCTTTCTTCATGCCTACTTGAAGAAGGTTCCAAGTATTCGAACAATATTCCTGAATTGTTCGCCTTATACGTGATTTTTCGTTACGCATGTTCTGCATTTTCCCAGAAACCTTCCAATAAATGTAAGACTTCCATTTTCTTACCCTAATTCTGAATTGTCGTCATCGTCTCATCTGGTAACGCTACGTAGTATTACTCCTAATACTTGTACGATATGATATGATCAACACGTGCTCCAGTAATCTAGTAATCCGATATAATCGTGTTCTTTCTCTTTGTTATAAGAATTTATTTATTTAATCGTATGGCTAGGGCCCCCCGTCGGGCAGGTCGTTCGCCGGGTGCCGGTCTTTCAATTTGACGCCACTTCGGTGATCCGCTGTCGATGTGGATGAGAGGATGATGATGGGGACAGCACAACACCCAGTCCCTGGGCGGAGAAAATTCCCCAACCCAGCCGGGAATCGAACCCGGGCCCTGAGGATTGACAATCCGTCACGCTGGCCATTCAGCTACAGGGGGTGGACCTTATAAGAATCATCTTACATTAATCCACATTTCGAAAGAATTACTTTTAATTACACCTATTGTAAATGTTGTCCAAAATTTTCTGCAATTCTTTACAATCGTTCAATAAGGATACTTTCCTGTAATCAACAGCATAGCCAGTCAACAACAGCCTTATAGTGGTGCTGGTTCTATTTGATAAACCGTGTCCGCAGCTCGTGGTCTCACAGTCGCGTTCTCGCTTCCCGAGAATGGAGTATCGGGTTCGATTCCCGGCGGGGTCAGGCATTTTCTCCTGCCTCGAGGTGACTGGGTGTTTGTGTTGTCCTCATCATTTCATCGTCATTCATGAAAGTGGCGAGACTGGACTGAGCAAAGGTTGGGAATTTGTATGGGTGCTGATAACCGCGCAGTTGAGCGCCCCACAAACCAAACATCATCATCATGATAAATCGTTACCTGTGTTGCTTGGCTTGAGGCACGCTTGAATTAAATCACAGTCCTACCGAAACCGCATCGAGTGCCTGAGGTACTGTGTCTACCCTCTGCAATGCACCTCGAAGTGGTTTGCAAAGTATAGTCGTAGATGTACAGTAATTAAAAGTATCCGGACATCCCTACTTAATTCGTAATTGATCACCAGACGTCACGAGAGGCAGACCAGCCAGTAAAGAGGCGAGAAACATTGTGTTGTCAGCAGAGTAGCAGTAACAGCAGAATGGGTCGTTCAGGAGAGGTCGGTGCCTTCCAACGTGGAGTAGGCACTGGTTGTCACCTGAGTAACAAGTCCATCGGGGGCATTTCAACCCTACTAAAGCTGCCCAAATTCACTATTGGCACTGTGATTGTGAAGTGCAAACGCGAAGGAACAATCACGGTTAAAGCAAGACCAGATAGTTCTTTTGTACTAACGGACACGAACCGTGGATCATTGAGGAGGGTAGTTATAAAAAGTCGCCTGAAATCACCAGAAGTAACTTACAGAGTCCTGTCACCAACCCAGCTGTCACAGTGACTGTGTATCAATGGTACGCGACACTTGAGGTAGTGTAAAGAGCAACGCCACTGGCCAGCGGATGACTGAAAAGGAGTTATTTGAAGTGATGAATCACATTATACCCTGTGGCAATCCGATGGAACGATTGTGTTTTCCGAAAGTCTGGAGAACGTTACCTGCCAGCACGTATAGTGCCAACAGTGAAGTATGGAGGATGTGGTGTTAAGTTACGGGGGTCACTTTCTTGGCTGGGTGTTTGGTCCCCTTATTGTGCCTAAAAACACGCTTAAGGTTGTGAACACGTGTTACAGCACTGTGTACTGTCTACATAGAGGAACACGCCCTGTCATAAAGCATGACCTGTGAGGCAACGGTCTGCGGACTATAGCAGTTGACTGAGCTACCCAAAGTCGTTCTCTGTTCCCAATAAAACACCTTTGGGACGAGTCAGAGCGTCGATCTCACTCTCGCGAGTGGTTGGCGCAGTGCGCTCGCATTCGGGAGGACGACGGTTCAAATCCGCGTCCAGCCATCCTGATTTAGGTTTTCCGTAAATTCCTTTAATCTCTTCAAGCAAATGCCGAGATGGTTCCTTTGAAAGGGCACGGCCGACTTCCTTCCCCATTCTTCCTTCTTCCCTAATCTGATGGGACCGGTGACTCGCTGTTTGGTGCCTCCCCAAATACCACCAACAACCAACTCGATCTCACACTAGAAGGCAGTGTCCAACATTACTACCTGTACTGTTTTCGGCTTTTAGGAATAATGGGCAGCCATTCCTCCACAGACATGCAGACATCTCATTGAAAGTGTCCCCAGCGGACTTCAAGCCGTCATAAAGGAAAACAAAGGTTGAAAAGAAATTCAAATGGCTCTGAGCACTATGGGACAACTTCTGAGGTCATCAGTCCCCTAGAAACTTAGAACTACTTAAACCTAACGAACCTAAGGGCATCACACACATCCATGCCCGTGGCAGGATTCGAACCTGCGACCGCAGCGGTCGCACTGTTCCAGACTGTAGCGCCTAGAACCGCCCGGCCACCCCGGCCAGCGAAGACAGAGGAAGTAGGTTACAGTAAACCTGTTCGCCCACTGCTTGAATACTGCTCATCGGTGTGGGATCCGTACAAGATAGGGTTGATAGAATAGATAGAGAAGATCCAACGGAGAGCAGCGCGCTTCGTTACAGGATAATTTAGTAATCGCGAAAGCGTTACGGAGATGATAGATAAACTCCAGTGGAAGACTCTGCAAGAGAGACGCTCAGTAGCTCGGTACGGGCTTTTGTTGAAGTTTCGAGAACATACCTTCACCGAGGTGTCAAGCGGTATATTACTTCCTCCTACGTATATCTCGCGAAGAGACCGTGAGGATAAATTCAGAGAGATTAGCGCCCACACAGAGGCATACCGACAATCGTTCTTTCCACGAACAATAGAAGGGAGAACTCACAGAGGCACTCAAGGTACCCTCCGCCACACAGGTGGCTTGCGGAGTATGGATGTAGATGTAGAAAGGCGAAGGGTGGACATTTCCAATATTAATGTTTACTAACATGTGCCCTGATTCTTTTGATTATATACTGTAGACATTAGGGTGTGCCCGGCCGAAGTGGCCGAGCGGTTCTCGGCGCTATAGTCTGGAACCGCGCGACCGCTACGGTCGCAGGTTCGAATCCTGCCTCGGGCATGGATGTGTGTGATGTCCATAGGTTAGTTAGGTTTAAGTAGTTCTAAGTTCTAGGGGACTAATGACCTCAGAAGAAGTCCCGTAGTGCTCAGAGCCATTTGAACCATTTTTGAACCTTAGGGTGTATGATTAATTCCCTCGGTGTTTCGGACGTTGATGTCAAATTTTGCAAGTCGGAACCGCTGGTTCTGTTTCAAGCAGTTGAAGCATTCTCCTCTCCGTCCTGGTCCACCCACCAAGAAGAATCTGAAAAAACTCGCGGCCGTACTGGGCACCGGATCTCCCACGCGGCTGCCATACATACTAACCGCTCAACCGCACGTGCGGACTGACCGCAGTAGCTGGCCACAATTTGTAGTCGGTGGGTCCTTAGTTTTGAGAGTGACCTCGTAAATGTCGTTGGTGGTGATGAGTTGCAGTGAGCACAGTAGCCGGACGTACGGGCCGGCGCCCGCCGCAGGAGGGAGCTGACCGCGCATCGTGGGCGTGCCGCAGGTAGCTGCACTGCCCCGTGGTGGGTGCCCCAACGTGAAATATGCGCCATTGTTTCCGGGTGGCCGCGACCTCCAGACGTAATACGCCCCTCACACAGACTAGACGGCCACTCTTACCTTCGTGTTCGCTTGTCACTCCGGTACGTTTGCCCGTGGAGTGTATCCAATTTGCCTGTGACGTACATGAGACAGACTCGTATGGTAATGCCGGCTGGTAGTCTTTGAGGAGATGGTCAAACGCCAGTTTGGAAAGCACATCTACATTTTCGCGGGTCGACATCTTCCTAAGCCGTGTGCCTGTGTTGTATCTTACAGGGATCTGGTCTGTGTTTTTTACTAGTATTTTGAAACAGAACAACACAAAACTTTAAGAAATACTGAAGTATTCCTTTACCAAATAATTGGTTTATTGTGACGTCTGTGTGACAAAATTTTAAATACTGTGATGTTCATAACGGAGTGAAAATTGGTTTTTACCTCACGCACTGAATTATGTGTAATTTTAATTTTATTTATTTTTAAAACTGTAAATGTTCGTTTATTCAAAATCGTATATTTCCGAAAGTTCTTCACCGATTGCTATGAAATTTTGACTTAAAGTTGCATTTGAATACCGGCATGTCTTTATGTACGTACTGTGGAACCATATGGTTTATATATACAGCATATGGCGTTTTTATGTATGTATTGTGGGGCCATATGGTGTATATGGCGCCTCAGTACATATATAAAAACACGCGTATGTTCAAATGCAGTGTTATATAAAATGTTCAAATGGCTCTGAGCACTATGGGACTCAACAGCTGTGGTCATAAGTCCCCTAGAACTTAGAACTACTTAAACCTAACTAACCTAAGGACATCACACACATCCATGCCCGAGGCAGGATTCGAACCTGCGACCGTAGCAGTCGCGCGGTTCCTGACTGAGCGCCTAGAACCGCTAGACCACCGCGGCCGGCAGTGTTATATATACAATAAATAAAAAAAGTACAAACACACACACACACACACACACACACACACACACACACACACACACACACACACACATATATATATATATATATATATATATATATATATATATATATATATATATATATTCCTGGAAATGGAAAAAAGAACACATTGACACCGGTGTGTCAGACCCATCATACTTGCTCCGGACACTGCGAGAGGGCTGTACAAGCAATGATCACACGCACGGCACAGCGGACACACCAGGAACCGCGGTGTGGGCCGTCGAATGGCGCTAGCTGCGCAGCATTTGTGCACCGCCGCCGTCAGTGTCAGCCAGTTTGCCGTGGCATACGGAGCTCCATCGCAGTCTTTAACACTGGTAGCATGCCGCGACAGCGTGGACGTGAACCGTATGTGCAGTTGACGGACTTTGAGCCAGGGCGTATAGTGGGCATGCGGGAGGCCGGGTGGACGTACCGCCGAATTGCTCAACACGTGGGGCGTGAGGTCTCCACAGTACATCGATGTTGTCGCCAGTGGTCGGCGGAAGGTGCACGTGCCCGTCGTCCTGGGACCGGACCGCAGCGACGCACGGATGCACGCCAAGACCGTAGGATCCTACGCAGTGCCGTAGGGGACCGCACCGCCACTTCCCAGCAAATTAGGGACACTGTTGCTCCTGGGGTATCGGCGAGGACCATTCGCAACCGTCTCCATGAAGCTGGGCTACGGTCCCGCACACCGTTAGGCCGTCTTCCGCTCACGCCCCAACATCGTGCAGCCCGCCTCCAGTGGTGTCGCGACAGGCGTGAATGGAGGGACGAATGGAGACGTGTCGTCTTCAGCGATGAGAGTCGCTTCTGCCTTGGTGCCAATGATGGTCGTATGCGTGTTTGGCGCCGTGCAGGTGAGCGCCACAATCAGGACTGCATACGACCGAGGCACACAGGGCCAACACCCGGCATCATGGTGTCGGGAGCGATCTCCTACACTGGCCGTACACCACTGGTGATCGTCGAGGGGACACTGAATATTGCACGGTACATCCAAACCGTCATCGAACCCATCGTTCTACCATTCCTAGACCGGCAAGGGAACTTGCTGTTCCAACAGGACAATGCACGTCCGCATGTATCCCGTGCCACCCAACGTGCTCTAGAAGGTGTAAGTCAACTACCCTGGCCAGCAAGATCTCCGGATCTGTCCCCCATTGAGCATGTTTGGGACTGGATGAAGCGTCGTCTCACGCGGTCTGCACGTCCAGCACGAACGCTGGTCCAACTGAGGCGCCAGGTGGAAATGGCATGGCAAGCCGTTCCACAGGACTACATCCAGCATCTCTACGATCGTCTCCATGGGAGAATAGCAGCCTGCATTGCTGCGAAAGGTGGATATACACTGTACTAGTGCCGACATTGTGCATGCTCTGTTGCCTGTGTCTATGTGCCTGTGGTTCTGTCAGTGTGATCATGTGATGTATCTGACCCCAGGAATGTGTCAATAAAGTTTCCCCTTCCTGGGACAATGAATTCACGGTGTTCTTATTTCAATTTCCAGGAATATATATATATATATATATATATATATATATATATATATATATATATATATATATATATGTGTGTGTGTGTGTGTGTGTCTGTCTGTGTGTAGTGAAATGTTGTTAGCAAACAGGAAGGAAAGTGGTGCTTATGGCTTATCGGACTGTGTTTAGTATACTACAATTTACGTCTGCAATGTAACTTCTTACTTTTTGCCATTTTGCGATGCAAAATCGTTGGACTACGCCTGAAACAGTTACAAAAACAAGTTTACAATACGAAGGAGCGCGAAAAACTCAAGTAATTTGAAGTAAGCTATTTGGATCGAGAGAAATATATATCGAAATATATTCCTTCTCGCAGTACAATCGATTTCATCTTCAAGGATATCACACAAGCGAGTTTCAATGGAAATATCGGACTCAAAATTAAATGGCGAGACATTTCAGGCAAGGTTTTATGTTTGACTGTAGTGGGGTAGCTGGGCATTTAAAGAAAACGCGCCGCACCTGCTTTAAAAAGGTTTTTAAACACGAAAATTGTGAAGTAAAATTCATAAAGCACATATTCTTAGAATTACGAAGAATCAGAGAATTTTTATTAAATAAAAAACAGAATTTCCTTAAGTCTAATCTGCTAGGGTTCCTCCTCCCGCAATTTCACTCTGGGGGATTGCAAAGCAAATCCATACTTTAGGGTCTCACTCTATGTATGCTACTGAAGAAAAAATTTCTTAGGAATCGATCTCAGCTCACCGTTCAACGGCGATACACCGTGAGAAACATGGCAGCATTAAAAGTATGTCAGTGAGGTGAGAAACGATTGGTATGACGGTCACTCGAAAAGAAATGCACAAGAGTTTTTTCAAAAGTCCAATTTTTATTCTACATTTTTGTTATACACTGAGGTCACATAAACATTCTTCCCGGTTATATTCAAATTTAATTCACTGTCGTAGCACTCCTTCAAGTAGACTGATACGTTTGATGTTCGTCTGAAGCAACGTGGTGTTACAGACTTCCTGTGTTGTGAGAACGAGACGGTGACAAAACATTCACGAGAGATTGAAGAAGGTGTACAGGAATGACGCTAATGATGGTAGAACAGTTAGTCGTTGGGTAGGCAGATTATCTGGTGACAGTGGGCACACCAATACTCGGGACCTCCATCGCAGCGGCACGGAAAACACACTGCACAGACAATGTGCAGTATATTCACAACATGATTTTCGCTCACAAGCGCGTAACATTTTATGAACTGTCAGCGCAAGTGGGAGTATGACAACCGACTGTGTGCAGAATATTGAGACAGTTAAAGTTGAAAAAAATTTGCATCAGATGGTTTCCGAGAATATTGACGGATGCCAACAGAAAAATATGGAAGACAGCGAACTTTAGGAATAGTACGAGAATTCTGGGGATGATAACTTTGTAAGAATCGTGTGATAAGAGATAAAATCAGATGGCATCACTTCGAACCGGAACGGCAACCGGTGGGAGGGCATCATGAAAACTCGCCGAAGAAGACGAAATTCAAAACTGCTCCTTCAATAGGAAAAGTGACGTCTATTGTATTTTTTGATGCAGAGGGGCAGTTGCTTGTGGATTTCATGCCACACGGAACAACTACCACTTCTGACGCGTCTCTGGCAATGCTTCAGAACTATCCTGCTATAATGTGTCGCGTTCGGCAACATCGACAAAAACACCGTATTTTGCTGTTGCATGGTAATTCCCGGCCATGTGATAGTGAGAAAACCACCACCGAGATCACAAAGCCTGGGTGGATAACACTGAAACATCCATCCTACAGCCCTCATTTGGCACCGTCTGGTTACCATCTCTTCGGTATGCTTCACGGAACGAGAGTTGAAGATGATAACTACCTTGAGAAGGCTGCTAAGCAGTGTCTCAGACGTGCTAGCCTTGACTAGTACCGTGCAGGTTTAGTGTCTTGCTTAGTTCCACGGTGGCGTACAGCAGTTGAAAGGGATGGAGGTTATTAAAAACCAACATTTTGTCTCTAACTACGGTATCGACACAGTGTAAAAATATCAAAGGTCTATGAACTAAACTAGATTAAAAAAATAAAAAAAATAAAACACTGTGCATTTCTTTTGGAGTGATTTTCATATTACCCACAATAGAGTGACAGAGGCGCCTAATTTTTTCGCTTCAAATAACTTTTTGACTAATGAAAGACATTTGTAATCCCTTTGTACTTGGACAAATTGTGACGATGGGAACAGAAGCAAAGAGGAGCGTGATTCCACAAATTCTTTAATTTCAGAGAACAGGCATCATTTTTTTAAAAATGGAATTATGGTGTTTTACTCATTTTTCTAATCTATGTCGCCTGTTACGGTCAAAATTCATTTTCTTAGCAGTCATTTGAGCTTATAGCCCCTTCTCTTCCGATGTTTTCCCCGAGTAACCAGTTCCCTTATTAGCTGTAAGGTATTTTCTGTATTGCGAACCTGCGTTCCATATAAAGAGTGAACCGATAAAATTTCGGAGGTAGTTCAGGCATGTTTTTCTAAGTATTTAGGTATTTCCGGTGGCTTCTTAGAAAATAATTGAATTTATTTTGATTTCTGATCCACATTTATCTTTGTACTTGTATAATGGAAACGTCTGCACCGTACTGGAAGTGTCGATTGTACGCGCCGCGTGTTTTGTTTGGAAACCAACTTGTTCGCCCGCATCTCGTGGTCGTGCGGTAGCGTTCTCGCTTCCCACGCCCGGGTTCCCGGGTTCGATTCCCGGCGGGGTCAGGGATTTTCTCTGCCTCGTGATGGCTGGGTGTTGTGTGCTGTCCTTAGATTAGTTAGGTTTAAGTAGTTCTAAGTTCTAGGGGACTGATGACCATAGATGTTAAGTCCCATAGTGCTCAGAGCCATTTGAACCAACTTGTTCCATTCACTCACAATACTTGCTGTTGACAAGAGTTATGCTCACGCTATTCTTAGTCCTCAAGCTTGCATTCTGTACTGCTCGGTTCAGTCTCGCGTTTCTTTTTTCAGCAGTGTTAGTTGTACGTCAACAGCGATACACAGCAGTACTGTGGATAGGTTTACAGATGAAGAGTTGGCCGATATGCGCCTTGTCTATGGGTTCACTGAATGAAATGGAAGAGCTACACAATGACGCTACTGCCGAGCTGTTCCCTCAGCGCTGACAATCACATTGTTGTTTTGTAAGGAGTGTGTCAGAACTCTCCATTACATTGAAAACAATATAGCCAACTTAACGCCATTCTTTGCATTGTGTAAAATTGGAAATAAATAAGCACTCACATATCGATATTAACAATCTGAGGGCCAAACATGGGAGCGCGATTGTAAACATTGTCGTGAGACGAGGTCTGTCTGCGAGAGTGGAACTAGTCGTGTCGGTCGAGAGCTCGGAGACAGAAGACGTGTCGTGCTTCCCTCACGTCGGTGATAGCAGATCTTACCACACTCAAAGCCTGGTTTCATTTACACACATTAAAAAAGATTTTCATCATCCCGTTTCCCAGAACTCCCGAAGATAGACGTTGACTGTGGATATTGTATCACAGACACAGTCTATTTGACTATTCAGAGATGTCACTGAACCCGCCCAAAGGCGTAAACAACCATGCATGAGCAGCGCCTATTAGACGGAGGGGGTCCGACAGCCGATCAGTCCCAGTCATTCCACCAGGAAGGAGGTACACGGCTCGTGTTGTCTGTAGTTCAACCATGTCTAGACGGTCAGTACCGCGGGTCGATCGCGTACGAATTGTTACTTTGTGACAGGAAGAGCTATCAACAAGGGAAATGTCCAGGCGTCTCGGAGTGAACCAAAGCGATGTTGTTCGGACATGGAGGAGATACAGAGAGACAGAAACTGTCGATGACATGCCTAGCTCAGGCCGCCCAGGGGCTACTACTGCAGTGGATGACGTCTACCTAAGGAATATGGCTCGGAGGAACCTTGACATCAGGGCCACCATGTTGAATGATACTTTTCGTGCAGCCACAGGACATCTTGTTACGACTCAAACTGTGCGTAACAGGCTGCATGATGCGCAACTTCACTCCCGACAACCATGACGAGGTCCATTTTTGCAACCACGAAACCATGCAGCGCGGTACAGATGGGCCCAACAACATGCCGAATGGACCGCTCAGGACTGGTATCACGTTCTCTTCACCGATGAGTGTCGCATATGCCTTCAACCAGACAATCATCTAAGATGTGTTTGTAGGTAACCCGGTCAGGTTTAACGCCGTAGACACACTGTCCAGCGAGTCCAGCAAGGTGGAGGTTCCCTGCGGTTTTGGGGTGGCATTATGTGGGGCCGACGTACGCCGCTGATGGTCGTGGAAGGCTGTACGATACGTGAATGCCATCCTCCGACCGATAGTGCAACCATTACGGCAGCATATTGGCCAGGCATTCGTCTTCATTGACGGCGATTCGCGCCCCCATCGTGCACATCTTGTGAATGACTTCCTTCAGGGTAACGCCGTCGCTCGACTACGGCGACCAACATGTTCTCCAGACATGAAGCCTATCGAACATGCTTGGGATAGATTGAAAATAACTGTTTATGGACGACGTGACCCACCTATCACTCTGAGGGATCTACGCCGAATCGCCGTTGAGGAGTGGGACAATCTGGACCAACAGTGCCTTGATGAACTTGTGGACAGTATTCCACGACGAACACAGGCATGCATCAATGCAAGAAGACGTGCTACTGGGTATTAGAGGTACCGGTGTGCACAGAAATCTGGACCACCACCACTGAAGGTCTCGCTGTATGGTGGTACAACATGCAATGTGTGGTTTTCATGAGCAATGCAAAGGGCGGAAATAATGTTTATGTTGATCTCTGTTCCAATTTTCTGTACAGGTTCCGGAACTCTCGGAACCGACGTGATGCAAAACTTTTTTTGATGTGTATATATAGCCAGGAGAGATTTGGATGGCTTAACTACGCTTGAAGATGGAATTCACGGCAAAATTCGCAAGCATACTCCAAAGCAATTCCAGGGTTAAGCTGGTGATTGTTAGTCCGAGTTTGCAATAATCCCATGTTTTGCTTGTCCTCCAAATAATAATAATTGTTATGCTCCACATCTAATTAATAAATATACTGTGGTTGTAAAATGCAATTGTAAATTCGAAATTAAAATAAATTGTTTATCTGGCACTCAGCCATTCTTGATACCTATGTCATTGTCTATTACTAGACACGATGATTTCTGAAATTTTAAATAGACTTAATTGATGAAATCCCTTCTCACAAGTTATTTAGTAGTTAACAGGACCCAAGCAAACTCCTTCTTATTAAATGCATTCTTAGTAACAGTAAGCTTTAGCCTCTGTGCTGCTGCGAATTGCTGTAAACCACATGGATAAAGGCAGTCATCTAAAGAGGTGAGTGCAAAACTTAGTGCCAAAACGGAGATACTGACACACCACAATATGTCATGTACTCTAATCCAGTAATTTCCGTTGAACAAGTCAGATTCTGTATCACTTGTAAATTCTTGTTCAAAAACGCAGTCAGATAGCTTATCCAAATGTTAGTTTTAAGTTTTTCATGTAACGATCTGCTGAGGGCTTAATTGACAGTGAAACTGACACTAATACAACACGCACACAGTGTTATGCAGGTTAGATTCCGTTTATTGATATCTCAGGTTGCTTATCGAGTCCATTTTCACAGACGATCACAGGCATTTTTGTTGTAGGTACGTTACAGTATACGCGTTTTCATTCAAGGTTGTAGCATTACTTTGTTTTGTGCCGTACGTTTTGGTGGTTGCATATTAGAGCTTTTTAGCTGTTGTGAACGTATTTGTACAGAAACGAAAGTAATTCGATTAACAAAGCGAATAAATACACTGAAGCACCGAAGTAACTGGTATAGGCATGCGTATTCAAATACAGAGATATATAAACAGGCAGAATACGGCACAACGCTCGGCAACGCCTATATAAGACGACAAGGGTCTGGTGCAGTAATTAGATCGGTTACTGCTCCTTCAATGGTAGGTTATCAAGATTTAAGTCAGTATGAACGCGGTGTTATAGTCGGCGCACGAGCGACGGGACACAGCATCTCCGAGGTAGCGATGAAGTGGGGATTTTCCCGTACAATCATTTCACGAGTTTACCGTGGATATCTGGAAACCGGTAAAAACAAAATCTTCGACATCGCTGCGGCCGGAAAAAGATCCTGCAAGAACGGGACCAACGACAACTGAAGATAATCGTTCAACGTGATAGAAGTGCAACCCTTCCGCAAATCCCGCACTACTTCAGACATTAATCTAGTCAATGCCACGTCGTGTGGTGCGACATCTGCGTGCTCGCGTGGGCCCTACACGATATTAGGCAGGTGTACCAGTTTCTTTGGTTCATACGAAAATATTCAGAACATATCCCTGAACAGAATTCGAAATTTTGCCTGTGGAGTTCGGATAACCCTGTATTTCGTAGTTTTTATTACTGGCTCGAGGAGTTCATGGCGAGCTATTTGCAAGAAATAGATGCGCATTATATATATATATATATATATATATATATATATATATATATATATATATATATATATATATATATATGATGAAGTCCCATACTCCGTGACGGAGCGTAGGGGAACGATGCGGGAGACCCGCACCGCCGTACCAGGCAAGGTCCAAATGCAGGTGGTTTGCCATTGCCTTCCTCCGACCGTAATGGGGATATATATATAAGCACATCCCAAAACTGAAATCAAAATAAGACAGACACCAATAATTTGAAATCTATCAGCTCAGTTGCAGAGATTGTGAAAAGACAGACATTAGAATGATTGGCGGGACATTCGACACAAGATATAAAGAACACGTCAGAGCAATTAAATCCGATGCAAACCATTGAACATTTGCAGATAATCTAAAACAAGAACACCATAGACCAAGTAATATTGAAAAAGATATAAATATCATAAGAATCAGTAAAGACAGACAACTCCTCCCTTTCCAAGAAAATTTTCGTATACACAAAGCACTAACACAAAATAAACAGTTACTCAGTGACCAAATAAATATTGAAAACCAGACTCTACGTAAAATAATTGGTGAAATTACATGAAAAAGAAAAGAGCCTTTTCTATCCTTCACCGTCTCCCACTCTCCCACCCAACCCCCACCCCTCCCAGTTCCATTACACTTCTTGCTTCTCACTTTCTCCCCTCATCATGGGTCCACCTCCCCCTTAAAAAACTGCATTGCTATTCCTTCTGGACTCTTACACAGTATATGAATGCACAGTAACACAATTAAATGGAATTACACGCACAGAATAAACAACAAAAAAGAAAGTATACGAGGAAGACAAACTAATTGCAAGGTTATGTTGACAATGCTACAAAAAACAAACTATAATACATACTGTATAAAAACAAGCAAAAAATTGTGCTGTGTAAAGCATAAAAAATGCATAGTGCTGCAGAGCAACTAAATTTTAGACCACAACTACCAGTGTCTAAAGAAGAAAGATATCAACGATGTTCTAGCAGACGGCATTTCCCAATGTAGGCGAGAAATCAAGCGGAAGTATCCGTAAGTAAAAACTAGCATATTGTTAACTAACAATTTCTCGATCTTAAAGCAAATAAAAATGTAAATAACTTAATTACAGACCACTAACGATGCTTTACCTCAATAAAACGAAATGCGTCTGATGAAAAAAAAAAAAAAACAGAAAAACGCATTTCTTGTAGTTGCAACGACAGAACTAAAACACCCTCAAGACTTGGAATCATGACTTGGTCATAGCTTATAATAGTGTATAACATGGTCGGTTACTAGCTTGCTTTAATCGGAGATATACCACCAAACTGTGTGAAAGAAACGTAACTATATTAATTAGCACAGACAATATTACGCACCAACTTTGGAAAATATGTGATTTATTCACCTTAACAAGTTTCAGGACTGCGTTAGGCAACGTCAAAAGTACAAAGCAAGCAACAAACATGCATTGTCAAACATATTACACTCTTCTTTGACAAGATACGTCTGCTGCTTGCTCTTTACTTTTAAGAATTTTAAGAACTTGATAACTGGGTAAAATACTCCCAGAACATATTATAAAGAAATCACACATTTTCGACAACTGGTGCGTAATATTCCCAGTACCGATATGTATACAGTTATACTTTGGATTCACACCAGATAAGTACTTATTCTGATTGGGGTATTTGTGAACAATGTCTTTGGTAGACGAAATTTTAATGTGTTGGTAATGTGAAGGCGGTTAATTTGCGTCATAAAAGCCAAGCGAGACAGACCAGGGCGCTCAGAACGACGGAGATGGCGATGGAAATTGCAAAAAAGGGAAGCGAGAAGAACAAAGCCGCACGCATCGTGTGTGGTCGCCCCGGAAACGACGCCTCTGGGCTGGAAGTTGTTTTTATACTTCCGGGAAAGAGAGCTGCCGGCTGTGAACTCTGCCGCCAGCCGCAGGTGTGGGCTGGACCGCGTTTCCAGGAGGCACGCAACGGACCGGTCCTAAGGCGTGCCAGCCTCACCGCCGGTAGCCACCATACTTCTCTCCTGTTGGTAGATATTTACGTTGTATATTGTTCCTGTTCCTACTCTGAAGAAATTTTTGGAGGGACAATTGACTCACGGGATCTCAGATCCTGGATGACGCAGCAGAGCAAAAGGCGTATGAGGTAGTGAACTGTATCTACCTGGTACTGTTCATGCAGTTCCAAGAAGACCTCGTAAGTTTATGGCGATCAGATTACAATGTCCTCCTACAGGGAACGAAGGTGAAATTATGCGCCCTTAATGTTGCAGACGGTTCGGTTCGAATAATACTACAACAGTTAAATGGCAGTGTCCTAGGCCTTTCTTCCATTATTACAGGAAGGTTTCTAGGTCCCCGGTTCAATACACAGATACCCACAGAAAAATTGAAAAAAAAAAAAGAATGGGAAAGCTGGTGACAACGGAGAGCAACCAAATTTAATTCGCTTATTCAGACCTAGAATTCCTGATAAATTCTATCAGAACTTCAAGAAATGCACGACAACTTTGCTGTATTGGAATTCAAACATTTATTTCTACGGGTTTCGGTTCTAAACGGTCGTCCAGGGAAATGGAAAAACAATACAACTTTTACATGTCATGCAATATGTCACAGGTGAATGGCATGTTCCAGTTGAAGTTATAAGACATACCAAACACTCACAGCAAGTCAGTGTGGCTCGCTCAACTGGGACAGACAGACATGCAGAATACAGTCTGTCTGTCCCAACTGACTCAGCCGCGTTGAGCTACTGTGAGCGCTCGCTATGTGTTCTAACATAAACTGGAATATACCATTCACGTGTGCCATTTGGTACGATACGTAAAAGATGTATTGAAACTTCCTGGCCTATCAAAACTGTGTGCCGGACCGAGACCCGAACTCGGGACCTTTGCCTTTCGTGGGCAAGTGCTCTACCTTCTGAGCTACCTAAGGACGACTCACGACCTTTCCTCACAGCTTTACTTCAGCCCGTACCTCGTCTCCTACCTTCCAAACCCCCACAGAACCTCTCCTGCGGACTTTGCAGAATTAGCACTCCTGGAAGAAAGGATGTTGCCGAGAAATGGCTTAACCACAGCCTGGGGGATGTTTCCACAGTGAAATTTTCACTTTGTAGTGGAGTGTGCACTGATATGAAACTTCCTAGCAGATTTAAGCTGTGTGCCGGATCGGATCGAGACTCGAACTCGGGACCTTTGCCTTTGGCGGGCAACTGGTCTACCATCTGAGCTATCCAGGGTGAGGGTTTGGAAGGCAGCAGACGAGGTACTGCCGGAAGTAAAGCTGTGAGTACATATCGTGAGTCATGTTTGGGTAGCTCAGATGGCTTGGACACGGTTGCTAAGCTGTTCGGCCAGAGAGCTGGCTGGTCTCTATAATAAAAAAAAAAAACTGAGTGAAGAGATCAACAACGAACTTCAACGGATGTCATGTGGCGTCCGCTACGACCAAATACAACGAACAAAAAAAAAAAAAAAAAAAGATAGTAGAGCACTTGCCCGTGAAAGACATAAGTCCTGAGTTCGAGTCTCGATCTGGTACACAGTTTTAATCTGCCAAGAAGTTTCATATCGGCACACACTCCACTGCAGAGTGAAAATTTCATTCTAAAAGACGTATTGCTTTTCTGTTTCTCCCGGACTATGGCTTGGAACCGAAACCGGTAGGAATAAATGTATAAATTCCAATACAGCAAAGTTGTCTTCTTTCTTAAAGTGTTAGACATTTGCCTTTACGTCCTCCCGTTCAGTGCCTTCCTTGTCTGTGGTTAGTTTCTATTTGACGTCTCCACCTTTTTCTTGGTGTGCCTATTTCTTTTCTCTCTCTGGTCGATAATTCATTATTATTTTTGACATTCTATTTTCATGTATTCTGGTGAGGTGATCTCGGCATTTTTCCTGCTTCTTCGCCACACTTATTAACAGTATGCTCGTGTTATCCATGAGGATGGATAACACGAGGATGTTTCAAAGTCGTCCCACAAAATGTCTAGGGACGACAGATCATCTCTTGGGGAACTACATCTGTTAGAGAACAATGTTCGTTGATGCTTCACGGCGGTGCTGGATGTCCCTTTGTATCTGTTATGCTCCTCGCTTCTAAAATAAGTTCCTCCGCTTACACGATCTCTTTCTGTAGGTTTTGTAGTTGAGAACACTATCAATTTGCTGTGATAGGTAGCAGGCAGCACAACTGACTAGTAGACCCTGCTAGTTCGATGGAATGTCGTCGTTCCAGGGCCGATGAATGAAATAAAAAGCCTCCTAGCGTCACCGGGAAACGTCAGCGAACATTTACTGTGTAACAAAACGTTGGTCACCATGACGTGATCTATCACCCCTAGATGTTTGATCCAAAGACTTTAAAGCACCCTATAAATTTTAACTATCTGCATGTATTTATGTCCTTAATTTTGAATTAAATTCACAGATAATATTTTTTATGTCATTTTTAGATTTCTTGTTATAGTTGAATTCTTTTATCTTGGCGGCTCGCGCATGCCCGCCCAGACGCGGGAGATTGCTGCGTTGCCAGTTGCACACGACGCACGCGCCAAGAGAAACAGCGCCATAGTACAGTATAGTTCGCAAGCTTACGTTTAGGGGGGAGCGCGCATTTTATGAAGTAAAGCCACCCTTTCGCTGCTACAGAGACGTGCTCCCCGCATTCCGCGCTGTGCGCGATTTTGTCACTGCACTGATCGCCTGTGCTGACACATGGTGTTTCCGACTGCTTTGACACACTTATCATTCGATTCCACAACAACTATTTGGCCCAAAAATTAGATTTTTACACATCTTCTTGACTGATACCTTCCCCCCACTTCCTTTGACTGACTGAAGTGCTTTAAAATAAAGCCAAACGCGCCCGGTGTAAATAAAACTTTTATTACAGTCGCGAAAGACGGAATATTTCTCAGTATTACATACGACACCTATGTGGTACTTAAATTAAATGAGATATTGTTATACAGTAAATTTTATATGAAATTTAGGTACCTTGTCCACATTTCATTCTCAACATTGTGGCAACTAAAATCGACCATACGGAAAGTATACGCTATGGACTTTTACCTCTGCAAACTCTACAAAATTTCGTGCAATGGTTAGCTACATTTAATGCTGCACAATAACTGGGTTGAACATCGAAACAAAATTAAGTCATTTATGGGGGGAAGGTATCAGTCAAGAAGATGTGTAAAAATCTAATTTTTGGGCCAAATAGTTTTTGTGAAATCGAATGATAAGTGTGTCAAAGCAGTGGAAACACCATGTGTCTGCACAGGCGAGCAGTGCAGTGATGACAAAATCGCGTACAGCGCGGAATGCGGGGAGCACGTGACTGCAGCAGCGAAAGGGTTAATGAAGAGACAAAGCACTAGAAATTTCAAAAAACTGCATTCAAACGAATAAAATTCGTGAAGTAAGACACTTCGATATTGTTTTAAAAGAAAAAAAAAAAAATTTGGCATCGCACAAGGTTGGAACTCGTTACCTATCGCCTGCTAATCCAACGCCTTAACCATTACGCTAACGCAGCCCGTCCTAATGTCTCTCCATAAGGACTTTAACACCTCACGCAAAATTCTGACAAACACTGTTGGTATGCCTATGAATTACTCGCACTTCGTCGAAGTACAATAGGAAATAAACAATTACCGCCGTTCTTTATTGCGAAAAAGCGGTTCGTGAAATTGATACAAACACCTTTCCTTGCTATCGCCTGAATTAAGAGTCTTATTGCTTGTTTGGTTTAATTAATTAATAGAAAATGAAGCAATTGGCATAAAGAATGGTTTTTCCAAACTTTCAAAAAACAAAGTCTGCTATCAAAACATTGCTTTTGTTCTATTACTTTATTTATGACTGAACGTTTCTAAAACTGAAGACACTCGTCCGTGCTCTGTACTACAGTCGAGATCTGGCAACGTTGTTCTCTGTTCATTGGCTGATTGTATGTTTTGACGTCAGATGCGCAGAACGAACCTAAACTCGGCCGCCAAGATATATGACGCGTACTTTAGTATAATCTCTTTCTGTTCAAATGTGCAAGGCGAGTATGCTGATGTTGTCTTTAAAAAACTTGTAATGGTCGATGACAAAACCTAATATCCAATATAGGTTCTATAAAGCTGATACATTCACCAAACTGTTTACATGTGTCTAACGACAGAGTTAAAATTGTTACTACACCAGTGGTCAGTGACCTGTTGCAATACAACTGCTTTCAAAACAGTCTCAGAAACGACCACCTGGACTGGAAAGCAGGCACCGTAAACAGTCGTTACACCACCTCCGACGGTTTCTAGCATCTCCTCCATAAACAAAACCGGATAGCCGTCTAAAGTCAAAAAGGAGAAGGACTCAAGCAAAAGAAAAAAAAAAGAAAAAACCACAAGCTTCCACTGGAGCAAATCGAATTTATTGTCTTCTGTCAGCCCTCGCCCAGTCGACCTCATTGATATCAAACGCTACATAAAGCTATAACCCGATCCACGATCGATGGCGGTCCGCGCATGTCGAGGCACGGTTGAGGAATGCATTGTTGACGATTCCAAGCGACAGTTCTGGTACGCGCATGCGCGTGCTTTTCGCTTGAAGAAAGCGTATATCCTGCAATTTATGTCTCTCCCCCGCATGTGCAGAATGTATTACTTACCACCGCCATTAGCGATGACAATCCGTAACAAATGGAATAAATATTCACTAAAAAACTCGCTACGTTCACGTTTAATGGTCGCATTAGCTACGGCATTCAGAGCAGAGCGCTCAGAATACAGAATACTCATTGGCTGTCGGAGAATGCGTGACGTAGGTGCGCAAAACAAGCCTAAACTCGACCGCCATCGTTCGTGACTACTACAATAGCTGATGACTACACGTTCTGAGATGTGACTTCTGTCGCTCTAGCAAGTGCTCACCCGTTAAGTCGCAACCTTTCTCACAAAAACCGGAAAACAACTGGGCTCTCCACATCCATTCCCGGGAAACACACTTATCAACTCTTTCAGTTGTCCGCAGCAGAAGATCAACTTTGCTGATCACTCACTCCCGACTTCATAACCGCGACACTTTTAAAACCACAGCTAGGCCCCACTGGCCCCACGACTCCGTTCCTACCATTGCTATGTCTGTCGACTCACTCGTCGTTTTGCGGTCTTCAAATTCCTCCAAGAAATTACACAATTATTTTCACATGCACGGCTTTCGGCGAATCATTCTGTGAAGCACTTCCTGCTAACACTGGTGGTATAGCATTACATGAGTAATCGTCCAAGTAGCCCACGAAATCTTTAAGCTATAGTCTTGTCGGGATGTCCATTAAAGTCAGATATACTTTGTGTCACGTGAGAGTAGGAGAGTCCAAACAGGTAGTAACGCGTGGCAGCATCTCAAGTCGAGATTTTTTTGTAGTGCAATCTTTGCCGAGCGATTGACACTGTATAAGAATGAATAGGTAATGAGTTTTTTTTTGACATAGAAGATCAAAATGCTGCGTTATGCGTGATTTTTTTCTTTGAAACAGGTAATAACTTCTGAGTTGCTCAAGTGCGTGTACAAGTTGTAGTCGAGTGCGGATCCTCTTCAATTTTACAGAATTGACCTAAAACTTATAATCCATAATCCGGAGTTGGTTTGGAAAACATTCTAGAGAGCCACGGCCAAAGTTTGTTATAAACAGATCGCTCGCGGACTTTGAAACAACGGCGCTAAGTTGGAGATATGCGGCAGGCGTTCGCGCGTTATAGTCGCGTGAAGGATTAATTGATACTCCCCGTAATTTCTTGACATTAACTTGGTAATAATTATTAAAGAATTATTGGAGATTATAATAATCGTTCTTGGTGCTTACAGTAAATGGGGTTTGATTTACTGTTTGAATGCGAAATATATTAATCACGGAATAGTCGATTGATTGATACGTTGGTTAGCAACCAATAAACAGATTGTAACCGAATTACCGGAACGATCAGTAAACTTCATCCAAAGTTGGAACTTTATAAACTGTGTCATGTTCCTTTAATTTAGTAGATCGATAAAAATTATAGTCTGCACTACAATTTTCACGTTTTGAAAAAGAGAGCACTTAGCTTTTTTAGAGAAATGTTTCAGCTTTAGTCATCAATCTTCTCAAAACGGAGATAAGGATGACACTCACACATATGCACTACGTCATCGTGATCAACCACATATGTGCCCCCTTCTCCCTCCCATTTGTCGAAAACCCTGACGTCTAGCCGCGGTACGACGAAGAAAGAAGGAAGAGGGTTTGGACAGCCGAGGAGAAAAGAAAACGACGACGACGGAGCAATAGAGAGAAACTAGAAGAGGGGAGGTCACAGTGATACTTGCTGTAAGGTGCTGCTTCCTGTCGAGAGTTTAAAAACTTTCTTGCTTAAAGGGTGTTAGGAAACACCCGCTCTTGGAAACCATGTTCGGCCCACACCGCCACTTATTTAGCCATATTAAGGGAGGGCACGTCCATTATTTCCACACTGAGAATAAAACCGACGCTGGCGTTGATAACAGCGACCAGCACTAGCCGGCCGGCGTTGGCACGAAGTGGCATGCTAAACAATGACCGTATGCGGTACACTTTGAAAACTGAAGAAAACCGCAGGACTGTTGCTTAATCCACGTGTTTGTGTTCCGGGTCGTGCAGCAGGAGCGAACTGCTGTTATGTGATTTTTGGACCCTTTTACTTTTTGGGCATGGAATCTTTGGTTACATGACAACACTGGGTTGAGGAGGACCTCAGATGATCAAGTGATTTTATTTTTTACACCAGATGATGGAACTGTAAATGTGTTTCCAATAAAGATTGTGGGTTAAGCAACTGTCATGCGGTTTTCTTCATTTTTCAAAATGGTACTGTACAGTTATGGCTGCCCCACAGGAAGAACTCTTTGCGCATATGTGGTACGCAAGAGAAAAGGCACTACGACTCTGTGGTAGGGCTCTGGGAAACTTCTGTCTCTCTACGAATGCCAATCTACACACAGCTACAGCACGGTCCATACTTGAAGATTGTTGAACTATGTGGGAACCCTACAGAACGCAATAACAGTGACCTCGAGCGTATACGAAGGAAAGGGGCCCTTATGATCTCAGTCTTGTTTCACTGGCGAGGAAGTGTTACAGAAATATTGAAAAATCTCTATTGATAGACTCTGAAAGAATACATTTTTGCGAACGTGCCTAGAAAACTTCGAGAATCGCCTTTGTGGTCAGCAGCTACGTACAGCGAGATTAAAATCTAATTAAAACATGAGAGGGTAACATTTGCTGACTGCGTACCATGTTTACTCTCCAGGTAACAAATGTAGCTCATTGTGACGACCTTCTGCATCCTTGACAGACTGGAACCGCTCTAAAGATACCATTTCACAATTTTTCGCAGCACTTTTAGAACGGTGGACGATGGAATGTTCAGCTATCGTGACGCTACTCGTGCACTGCTTGAAGATCTCACATTGCGTCCAGCATTCTCACAAGGGAACCTCCCCATCGCACCCCCCTCAGATTTAGTTATAAGTTGGCACAGTGGATAGGCCTTGAAAAACTGAACACAGATCACTCGAGAAAACAGGAAGAAGTTGTGTGGAACTGTGAAAAAATAAGCAAAATATACAAACTGAGTAGTTCATGGGAAGATAGGCAACGTCAAGGAGAGAGAAAACGCAGGAGCGCCGTGGTCTCGTGGTAACGTGAGTAGCTGCGGAACGAAAGGTCCATGGTTCAAATCTTCCATCAAGTAAAGAGTTTAATTTTTTATTTTCAGTTTATGTGACAAACTCTTATGTTTTCATCATTTTTTGGGAGTGATTATCACATCCACAAGAAAACCTAAATCGGGCAAGGTAGAAGAATCTTTTTACCCCTTCGCCAAGTGTACAAGTTAGGTGGGTCGACAACATATTCCTGTCATGTGACGCACATGCCGTCACCAGTGCCGTATAGAATATATCAGATGTGTTTTCTTGTGGGGGAATCAGTTGACGTATGACCTTGCGATCAAATGTTTTCGGTTCCCATTGGAGAGGCACGTCCTTTCGTCTACTAATCGCACGGTTTTGCGATGCGGTCGCAAAACACAGACACTAAACTTATTACAGTGAACAAAGACGTCAATGAACGAACGGACAGATAATAACTATGCAAAAATAAAGAAAATAAAATTTTCACTCGAGGGAAGACTTGAACGAAGGACCTCTAGTTCAGCAGCTGCTCACGGTACCACCAGACCACGACGCTCCTGAGCAAAGGCTATCCATGATGTTGCCTTTGCGACCCGTGTACTACTCAGTTTGTATATTTTGCTTATTTTTTCACAGTTCCACACAACTTCTTCCTGTTTTCTCAATTGATCTGTGTTCAATTTATCAAGGCCTATCCACTGTGCCAACTTATAACTAAATCTGAGGGGGGTGCGATGGGGAGGTTCCCTTGTCAGCAGTGGCAACAGTAACTCCGTCAAGGGTTTCTAGCGCCACTGGCCGTCGGTCTCTCCCAGGATCAATTCCTAAATCGCCGAATCATGTTTTTCAACCTCGGCGCGGAAAGGGGACCTTTCTGCATATCTTTAATGTGATGATACTTGCGAAGAGCAGTCTGCAACTGTAATGCACACTGATACTTGTCTTTCATCCCTATGTCGGTGCATCAGTATCGGCACCTAACGACAAGTCATGGCACTAACACTAAACCTACATCTACATCTACATGGATACTCTGCAAATCACATTTAAGTGCCTGGCAGAGGGTTCATCGAACCACCCTCACAATTCTCTATTATTCGAATCTCGTATAGCGCGTCGAAAGAATGAACATCTATACCTTTCCGTGCGAGCTCTGATTTCCCTTATTTTATTGTGGTGATCGTTCCTCCCTATGTAGGTAGGTGTCAACAAAATAGGTTCGTATTCGGAGGAGAAAGTTGATAACTGGAATTTCGTGACAAGATTCCGTCGCGATAATACAAAACGTGCTGTCTTTCTTCGAACTTTTTCGATGTACTCCGTCAGTCCTACCTGGAAAGGATTCCACACCACGCAGCAGCGTTCAAAAAGAGGACGGACAAGCGTAGTGTAGGCAGTTCCTTAGTAGGTCTGTTAGATTTTATGTGTCCTGCCAATAAAACGCAGTCTTTGGTTAGCCTTCCCCACAACATTTTCTGTGTTCCTTCCAATTTAAGTTGTTCGCATTTGTAATACCTAGGTATTTAGTTGAATTTACCGTTTTTAGATTAGACTGATTTATCGTGTAACCGAAGTTTAGAGTTCCTTTCAGTACTCATGTGGATGACCTCACACTTTTCGTTATTTAGGGTCATCTGCCACCTTTCGCACCATTCATATATCTTTTCTAAATCCTTTTGCAGTTTGTTTTCATCTTCTGATGACTTCATTAGTCGATAAACGACAGCGTCATCTGCAAACAACCTAAGACGGCTGCTCAGATCGTCTCCCAAATCGTTTATATAGATAAGGAACAGCAAAGGACCTATAACACTACCTTGGGGAACGCCAGAACTCACTTCTGTTTTACTCGACGACTTTCCGTCTATTACTACGAACTGTGACCTCTCTGACGGGAAATCACGAGTCCAGTCACATAATTGAAACGATATTCCATAAGCACGCAATTTCACTACAAGCCGCTTATGTGGTACAGTATCAAAAGCCTTCCGGAAATGCAGAAATACGGGATCGATCTGAAATCTCTTGTCAATAGCACTATATTCTTCATGTGAATAAATAGCTAGTTGTGTTTCACAGGAACGATGTTACCTATCCCATGTTGACTGTTTGTCAATAGACCGTTTTCTTCGACGTAATTCATAACGTTCGAACACAATAAATGTCCCAAAATCCTGCTGCATATCGACGTTAACGATATGGGCCTGTAATTTAGTGGATTAGTCCTACAACCTTTCTTGGATATTGTTGTGACCTGTGCAACTTTCCAGTCTTTGGGTACGGATCTTTCGTCGAGCGAACGGTTGTATATGATTGTTAAATATGGAGCTAATGCATTAGCATACTCCGAAAGGAACCTAATTGGTATACGGTCTGGACCAGAAGAATTGCTTTTATTAAGTGATTTAAGTTGCTTCACTACTCCGAGGATATTTACTTCTACGTTACTCATGCCCGCAGCTGTTCTCGACTACTAACAACGCAAATCCAGCAGCACGCAATCTGAACATAATTTCTATAAAGTTGGATACCCATACTGCAACTAATTCTGCATCTACGCTGACTCAAGTAGCAAAAGTTAAATTATAACCACCCTGTACCTGCACCGAAGAGATCGCCCAGATCAAGCGAGGCAGATTGCAGCTCCCGCAGTATTTGGCTGCTTGTACTGTATATCTGATAACTTCACAATTTCATACGGGAAAATGAATGGTACCTTTGCCACGGATTTCATTGTGATTCACAGAATATAATAGATCTGAATGTAGACGTAGAACTTGAACTTTGAAATCAAAACTGGGCCTGCCGCCTGCTGTTGTAGACTACTGAGGCTGCGGTATCTGGTCCTCTGGCTGCTCTGTGGGTACGGGGGCGTGGGAACATCGGCAGGCAGGGCACTTACGGTGTGTGTATGTGTGCGTGCGCCACGCCGCGCCGCCTCCCGTCACAATTCGTGGCTCGACGCTCAGCTGCCTAATGCACGCTCCATCTCTCTCTCTCTCTCTCTCTCTCTCTCTCTCTCTCTCTGTAAGTAACTCACTGTGAAGGACGTCGGCAGCTGGCTTACTCGGTATGGTGTTAGCTGGAGGATCGCAGTATAACGTACCGTCGAAAACGACTTCATTCCATCTATATATACCGTACCAAGAACGGTTACAGAGACTCTGGGAACTGAACTATTAACAGGAGAGACGCCTCAAGTGGCAGCGACGGCAGGAATCATCGACAACTAAGAGCTGCAAAACAAGTAGATGTCGAAATGAGATATAATATACTCTGATGAGCCAGAACATTATGATCAGCTGTTTAATAGCATGTAGGTTCACCTTCGTGGAATGCTATAAGACAGTGATTCTGCGTGGCAGGGATTCAACAAATTCTTGGTAGGTTTCAAAGATATTTGGCACACGATGTCAATACACAAGTCAGGTATTAACAATAATTTAGGGGCCAGTGGTTTGTGGGCACAAAGCTGGCGCCTGATAGCATCTCAGATGGACTCTATCCGCATCAGATCAGGCGAATTTGATGGCCAACACATCAGTGTAAGTTTCACTGTTCTGCTCCTCAAGGCACTGTACGATCATTTTAGCCTTCTCGCACAGACAGTTGTCCTACTGGAAGATTTAATTGCCATCGGGGCTAGACATCAAGGACGAACGGATGCAGTTGTCTGCGATAATGTTCACCTAGTCCACAGCTGTCACGGTGTCTTCGATTACTACCGTAAGTCCCACTGAAGTCCAAGTGAATTTCCTCCCGCCTGCGCCCGATTATCGACCTGATGTAAGAAGAAAATTGATCCATCCGAAGAGCGGAAGAACCGACCAATTTCCAATGTCGGTGATCCCATGACCACTGTAATTGTAATTGAGAGTGTCGCTGAGTCAACACAGAACGTAGATTTTGTCTACCTCGCTGATCAGTGTGCTCCGAAGCACTGGTGCTTGCACAAGCTTTCTACTATGTGACCAGGTCTTCCACAGACCACCGACTCTCGTCATGCACAGAGCGGGAAAGCTTCCGACCACGTTCTGTAACGGAGTGTGTACGTCCAACACCGTGTCGCCTACTCACAGTTTCACCAGTCCTTCAACCACTTTCGATAGATGCATATTAAAGTATCACTCAAACAACAGTTCAGTATCGCTGTTTACGAGATGCTCGTTCCCAGGCACCGAGCCATAGCAATCCTTCAGTCACTTATGTCAGTGGATTTCATTTTCAGCCCGTATCATCGCTAGAGCGATTCAACAGTCAGCTTCGCCCCGTTTATAAGTTTTCCTTACTGGGTCACGTGGCCGCAACGCCAGCAAGCGGCATTCATTCTCCTAGTCGGCATTGGTTACAATGTTTTGGCGCATTACTGTATGGTATGGCGATCGATTCTTGACCAGATCTTCCAACTGTAATAACAAGAATCAGGACACAGAACATTCAATTGCACTGAGGTGACAAAAGTCAGGGGGTACCTCCTAATATCGTCTCGGACTTCCTTTTGCCCAGCGTAGTGCAGCAAGTCAACGTGCCATGGACTCTAGTCGTTGGAAGTTGCCTGCAGAAATATTGAGTGATGATGCCTCTATAGCCGTCCACAATAGCGAAAGTGTTGCCGGTGCAGGATTTCGTGCACGAACTGACCTCTCGATTATGCCCCATAAATGTTCGATGGGAATCACGTCGGGCGATCTGCGTGGCCAGATCATTCGTTCGAATTGTCCAGAATGTTCTGCCACGGCGCATTGTCGTCCATAAAAATTCAGTCCTTGTTTGGGAACAAGAAGTTCATGACTTGCTACAAAAGGTCTCCAAGTAGCCGGACATAACCATCCCACGTAAATACAGCCATTATGGAGCCACCACCAACTGGCACAGTGCGTGCGTTGCTGACAACTCGGGCCCATGGCATCGTGGGGTCTGCGCTACACTCGACCCCTTCCACCAGCTCTTGCCAACGGAAATCGGTACTCACCTGATCAGGACATGGTTTTTCAGTCATCTAGGGTCTACATCTACATCTACATCTATACTCCGCGAGCCACCTTACGGTGTGTGGCGGAGGGTACTTATTGTACCACTATCTGATCCCCCCTTCCCTGTTCCATTCACGAATTGTGCGTGGGAAGAACGACTGCTTGTAAGTCTCCGTATTTGCTCTAATTTCTCGGATCTTTTCGTTGTGATCATTACGCGAGATATATGTGGGCGGTAGTAATATGTTGCCCATCTCTTCCCGGAATGTGCTCTCTCGTAATTTCGATAATAAACCTCTCCGTATTGCGTAACGCCTTTCTTGAAGTGTCCGCCACTGGAGCTTGTTCAGCATCTCCGTAACGCTCTCGCGCTGACTAAATGTCCCCATGACGAATCGCGCTGCTTTTCGCTGGATCATGTCTATCTGTTCTATTAATCCAACCTGGTAAGGGTCCCATACTGATGAGCAATACTCAAGAATCGGACGAACAAGCGTTTTGTAAGCTACTTCTTTCGTCGATGAGTCACATTTTCTTAGAATTCTTCCTATGAATCTCAACCTGGCGCCTGCTTTTCCCACTATTTGTCTTATGTGATCATTCCACTTCAGATCGCTCCGGATAGTAACTCCTAAGTATTTTACGGTCGTTACCGCTTCCAATGATTTACCACCTATGGCATAATCGTACTGGAATGGATTTCTGCCCCTATGTATGCGCATTATATTACATTTATCTACGTTTAGGGAAAGCTGCCAGCTGTCGCACCATTCATTAATCCTCTGCAGGTCTTCCTGGAGTACGTACGAGTCTTCTGATGTTGCTACTTTCTTGTAGACAACCGTGTCATCTGCAAATAGCCTCACGGAGCTACCGATGTTGTCAACTAAGTCATTTATGTATATTGTAAACAATAAAGGTCCTATCACGCTTCCTTGCGGTACTCCCGAAATTACCTCTACATCTGCAGATTTTGAACCGTTAAGAATGACATGTTGTGTTCTTTCTTCTAGGAAATCCTGAATCCAATCACAAACCTGGTCCGATATTCCGTAAGCTCGTATTTTTTTCACTAAACGTAAGTGCGGAACCGTATCAAATGCCTTCCTGAAGTCCAGGAATACGGCATCAATCTGCTCGACAGTGTCTACGGCACTGTGAATTTCTTGGACAAATAGGGCGAGCTGAGTTTCACATGATCTCTGTTTGCGGAATCCATGTTGGTTATGATGAAGGAGATTTGTATTATCTAAGAACGTCATAATACGAGAACATAAAACATGTTCCATTATTCTACAACAGATTGACGTAAGCGAAATAGGCCTATAATTATTCGCATCTGATTTATGACCCTTCTTGAAAATGGGAACGACCTGCGCTTTCTTCCAGTCGCTAGGTACTTTACGTTCTTCCAGAGATCTACGATAAATTGCTGATAGAAAGGGGGCAAGTTCTTTAGCATAATCACTGTAGAATCTTACGGGTATCTCGTCTGGTCCGGATGCTTTTCCGCTACTAAGTGATAGCAGTTGTTTTTCAATTCCGATATCGTTTATTTCAATATTTTCCATTTTGGCGTCCATGCGACGGCTGAAGTCAGGGACCGTGTTACGATTTTCCGCAGTGAAACAGTTTCGGAACACTGAATTCAGTATTTCTGCCTTTCTTCGGTCGTCCTCTGTTTCGGTGCCATCGTGGTCAACGAGTGACTGAATAGGGGATTTAGATCCGCTTACCGATTTTACATATGACCAAAACTTTTTAGGGTTCTTGTTTAGATTGTTTGCCAATGTTCGAATTCGTTGAATGCTTCTCTCATTGCTCTCTTTACGCTCTTTTTCGCTTCGTTCAGCTTTTACTTATCAGCTATGATTCGACTACTCTTAAACCTATGATGAAGCTTTCTTTGTTTCCGTAGTACCTTTCGTACATGATTGTTATACCACGGTGGATCTTTCCCCTCGCTTTGGACCTTAGTCGGTACGAACTTATCTAAGGCGTACTGGACGATATGGTCACGAACCCAGGAGAGGCGCAGCAGCCGATGTTGCGCTGTTAGCAAAGGCACTCGCGACGGTTGTTTGCTGCCACAGCCCATTAATGCCAAATTTCGCCGCACTCTCCTAATGCATACGCTCGTCGTACGTCGATTTCTACGGTTATTTCACACAATATTGCTTGTCTGTTAGCACTGACAACTCTACGCCAAAGCCGCTGCTCTCGGTCGTTATGTGAAGGACGTCGGCCACTGCGTTGTCCGCGGTGAGAGGTAATATATGAAACTTCGTATTCTCGGCACACTCTTGACTCTGTGGATTTTGGAATATTGAATTCCCTAACGATTTCCAAAACGGAATGTCACATGCGTTTAGCTTCAACTACCACTCCGAGTCCAAAGTCAATTAATTCCCTTCGTGCGACCTTAATCATGTCGGACACCATAACACATAAATCAACTGAATAAAAATGACAGCTCCACCAATGCACTGCCCTTTTGTACCTTGTGTACACAATATTATCGGCTTCAGTATATGTCCATATCGTTATCCCTTGAGATTTTGTGCCTCTATCGATGTATGAAATGCCAGGTGATGGGTAAACTTTTCGTTCACAAAGAGATAAAATTATCAAAACGAGTAAGACTGCTACTAGTATATATGAAACTGCAGTAGTTTGACAGTTAATACTTTCGTATAGATTTCTATTAATGTTGTGTGTTCTGTTCGTGGTCCTATCTAAACGTATCTTGCACTGAAAAACAAATGTATGGGAATGAGTTCTCTGCTCGATGTGTGCGATTCTAAACCATCATAATTATGCTGCAGTGACGTTACAAAGCGCGTCTCGTTTGTCTCTGCAGAATCTATGGATAAGGATGTTTATATTTTCCATGTTATAGTCACAGAGAGTATTACTTTCAACAAAGAATATTACTTTTAACACTAAAGTTTCTTACATTCCAATGCCCAGGAAAATTCTTAAATGGCTAAATAAGTTTTTATTGATAGAGAGATAAAAATTTAATGCTTTGTCTAATCCGATTTAGCCTTTAAACAATTTATATGGTTCTTTAATGAACAATGAGAAAGATACTATTGACATTACTAAGCGAATCTCTCATCTTTCACTACGAGAAGATCGTTAGTCTTGTTTTATGCTTGGTGTACAAAAGATGTTCCTATGCAAGTTCAGTATGAAGTGGATGTTATAAATGCACTGTTTATCGAAGGGCAATCAAATCAAGAGGAAGACACAGAAATGAAGCAGAAATACTTAGATAAGGCAAAACACTTGAGCTACTGACACTCTTCGCGTGGTGGCAATGTGAAGATCCGCCTAAGCAGCGATACACACGCAGCAGCACAGCAATGCGGGCGATCTATACGTCAGGCGTAAAAGTCCACACTGTTTTCTGATAAAATTATATAGGTCTTTCGATTGAACATTTAACGTGAACGAACGGAAATACTGCTGCAAATGTAAAAAGAAAGGAGAGTTATGTATGAGCATGCTGTTTAATTTCTAGTTCAGCATTTAGAGCATGCTGATTCCGCAACTACATTATTGATTTTGAATAAAATGACAGCACCAGAGACACTTTAACTTTTTGGTCTCGAGTTCTCTTTCCTTCCAAGAGTATTTTCTCAAGAATTTTCCCGTATCTTCTCACAATATGGCCAAAGATCTAATGCGCAACATCCCGTGCCAGCATCCAAGCTGAAATGTATCACTATGCTGCTTGTCTTTAGCCTTACGAATCCATGTTTCACGATCGTATAAGAAGACGGAAAAGAAAAGACCGCTAACCCTCTAGGTCAGTTGCTTGTGCACAATATTAAAACTAACAACAACAAATTCAAAAGTGCATCCATTTATAAAATATGCTGCAGCGACTGAAAAACAGTTTACATCGGCCAGTGAGACACAAACTGGGTTTAGAGACGATCAAAATATTAGGAAAAAAGGCAGAAGAGAAATCCACCTTTGATTACAAAAGGAAAATGTCACTAATATTGACAATAACCTTAAAATTTTGCATAGAGTGGTGAAGCGTTTTTGTATGAGCATATTGTAGGAAATTGAAATTTACAAGGAAGGGGATACTAATAAAGACGAAATCCTTAACGAAAAATAAATAAATAAATAAATAAAACGCAATTTTTCTTGATGTCTTTCAGAATGTGTTTACTGTTTACAATGTCAATGAATCTAGCGCCGTCACTTTTCATTACGTAGTACGTTTGGCCGTCTTATTGTAAACAACAGACTCCGCTCAGTTCGTCTGGCTGAATGGCGTATGAAGATCGTGTTTGTGAGCAGAGATATCCTTTTCTACTTCCACTTGTTTGTCATCGCTGCTTTCCAACATCGACTCTTCGATCATCTTAAGTTCTCTGAGCGTCGTCTGTTATCATTCCCTTTCCTTAATTTCACTTTTTACTTTTATTTTAGTTACGTATTAGTTATGTTAATCTTGTAAATACCACATAGGTCTCTACTTTAAATTATTTTTAAAGCATTGTACCAATGTTCTTATCATTACTTGCCTCTCCCTCATTACCTACCTGCCCTTTGCAAGGCTTCCCTGTACCGTGCCTCTCCTATATCTAACTGCAACCTCCGTGCACATCTCATCAATCGTTCTATGTCCCGTCATGGTGTCTCACGTATAAGTTCTTGTTACAGTTTCTTAAACTGATGACGAATTTGTGTTATTAGGGTGTTTTTATTATGTTTCTTGAGGAGTCGTTTTTCAACATTATTTGCTTTACGGTATCTTTACGGTGTTACTTATGTTATTTCTTTACCAGCGGTCGTGTTTATAAACGTTATTTATTTTATTGCGCTGCTCCTATGAAGTCTGCAGATAACTCGTTTTTTCATTATTGTTTTCAACGTCATTTTATTACACTTTCTGTTAGTAATACCTATTACTACATTTACATTGTTCTCTATATGACTACTTCCATTGTACTTTGTTTTTTGATGCTATGTAGGTAACCACTGGAGAATGGTCATGGGGGACGAAACCAGGACCGTTTCTTAAAATGAACTGATGCTGTCATTTTATTGAAAACTATCCCCAATCATCGTAAAAGATGGGTCTTGAAATGGAGAGAGGGTTGTTGTTCTTGTTGTGGTCTTCAGTCCTGAGACTGGTTTGAAGCAGCTCTCCATGCTACTCTATCCTGTGCAAGTTTCTTCATCACCCAGTACCTACAGTAACCTACATCCTTCTGAATCTGCTTAGTGTATTCGTCTCTTGGCCTCCCTCTACGATTTTTACCCTCCACGCTGCCCCCCCCCCCCGCCCCCCCAGTACTAAATTGATCCCTTGATGCCTCAGAACATATTCTACCAATAGATCCCTTCCTCTAGTCAATTTGTGCCACAAACTTCTCTAAACTCCTCTTCACCCCAATTCTTTTTTGCTTTTCTGTCACAAACTGTGGATTTAATTTATTAGACCACGTCTGAAATATTTGCAAACCTCATATAACACGGTTAACAGCCATAACCAGCGATAATTATTTGATTTTGTAATCCTTCTTAGCGTAATTTTCATGTCAGCGTATGAGCGGCTGTGTCCGTTCACAATAAATGCAAACAGTGCAGTGCAGTTATTTGAACTTATTGTGGTAATTAATTTCATCCATTTACAAAACACTAAGATTTAAAGCGTTGCCGGCCGCGGTGGCCGTGCGGTTCTGGCGCTGCAGTCCGGAACCGCGGGACTGCTACGGTCGCAGGTTCGAATCCTGCCTCGGGCATGGGTGTGTGTGATGTCCTTAGGTTAGTTCGATTTAAGTAGTTCTAAGTTCTAGGGGACTTATGACCTAAGATGTTGAGTCCCATAGTGCTCAGAGCCATTTGAACCATTTAAAGCGTTGATTTTGTATCACCACTATAGCAACTGAGAAAATTTCCGAAGAATCAACATAGCACTATTATCATGTCTAAATATTTCAGTGGCATCCAACGTTATATACTTGATTCACTTAACTGATAAATACTTATATAAAAATTAATCATCAAGTAACTTTTATATGGGAAGAAATAAGGTTTTCTTCGGTCACAAATATCGTTACTGCTTATGACCACCTATGTTCATAGTATCATGTAAGATGAGTGTTATTGCTAGAAGTGCAGGAGAAGGAAGCTGCCCTTTGAAGACTTCACGATGGGCTGAGATGCTTATGAATCACTTGTAGTGTTGTACTCTCGATATAACCGTATTAGATGGTGAAGTAGGGCGCTGAGATTTTCATTACGCTCTATGCCTTATGAGCTCAAAACTTCCATAATATCAGTGTGTCTCATTCTCCCGCGTGCACACGTTCAATAATGAGTCTAGAGCTGCGGAAAGTGGTGTCGGATTGTCTATAAAGGCGACTTTCAGTCATGGGGCATGGTGATAAGATCGGCGTTGACGTCAACGCAGTTTTATCTTTGCTACGTTAGTACATGTCATGCAGTAATGTAAAGGACGTAACTTGTTATGCGGGATAGTTTTGTTTGTGCGGATTTTCATACTAAACCGGCATTTCTTACCATTCTTAGCGGGAATGTCGTACGCCTGGTATACTACTGGCCTGGACTACTCATGGCAGATACGTAGTGCAGGTTGCCTGCACGCTGCTGAGACAGGCGTTTAGACGCCTGCTCGTCCTTGGCCCAGAACGTCATGCATTGACAAGAATTAATACAATCAACAATACGTAATCCTAATTCGATTTGACGTAATGGCAACGCTGTTCCATTCCGGTGGATGTTGTGTGTGGAACTATTGGAGTTTTTCTGCATTTAATTGAGGAAATATATACAATTTCCTGGGGATCGTGGGGGGGGGGCTTTTAGCGTTTTTCCTTTTCCTCCATTTGGGTTTTAAAAATACAGAATTTTAAAGATTTGAATAAAAAATTAGTATTTTTTAAATCATTAGAAAAACAGTTGTTACTGATAATGTTAGAAACTGTTCGCTGTCGTTTAATAACAAGTGTTTGTGGAAAAGTTGATAATGAAAATGAAATACTGCACTATAAACGTAGAAGCTGCATTATGAGACAATCAGTTGGGATTAGGAGGGTTATGTGATGCTGTAAGGTATGATAGGGTGGGAAAGGAGGAGGGAACCCTGATATGATAAAGGGCGACGAGGAGTGGGTTCTATCTGACAGTAAGGATAAATGTTGTGACAGTTTTAATTGTCTTAAAGGGACGTACTGTTGAAACTGCGTTGAGGAAAGGACCTACAGTTCATGTAAATGTATTGGCGGGAGATATCAGTATTGAATCGGCAGCATGCCGGAAGTGGTAACTAGGGGAGAAGCGGTGGGGTTGTTGGAGTAGAGTTTTCCGGCTGCATTGGATATACGGAAATGTTCTGTCTGAATAAGTGAAGAGAATTTGTAAGGCATTGGAATAGGGACGCGTAAATGGCTACAATAAGAAACACGAAGTCCATCGTATTCAATGATTTGGAGGGAATAATAGATATTTTGATGGAGTTTTCATTCAGGTGCTCAGGTATACGAAGCTGGACATGGGTCTTACACGTTACACTATTTATTAGCGCGCTGTTTGCATTTCGCGCATGCGCCAAGTTCGTGCAACACAAATACCCACACAAACGAAGGGCAGCGCCTTCGATGGTGTACGTGCGACACTCGCGTGTATGGTGGGTTGCTGCAATCCGTGGCCTCAGGCGTATCCCGTCACTTTCAATGACGGCAAGTAGTGAAAATAAGGGGGTACTGTGAATTATACATTAATTGCTCTTATGTGGTTAATGAGGGTTTACGCGTTGCGTATGTCCAAGGACTCCTCAATCTTGGAGTTTGAAAACGATGTCCCTCTGGCCAAAATTATTATTTCGTCATGTTCCATTGAATATCCCCTAGAGATAAATTCCTGGGTTACAGAAGACTTTGTAACTTTCAAGAAGTGTAGATATTCAGAGCAACGCGCTTTCACAGTGCCTGTCATAGAATCCAGTTGTCGCAGTAGTAAACTATCTATCGCCAATCCATGAACTACAGCTGTAGATTTATGTGGGAAAAATCGCTTTAAAATTTACGGAGGGTTTTGGCTAACTTGGATGAAACTGTCAACATTTGATAGGAAAGCTAGGGTTTATTGCAGCACAGACCCGATGAAATGAGTGGCTTTGGCTTTAGGTGATATTTTGTTTAATTAGCTGCACAACGTGGAATGTAGCATCAGTCTTGTGACTAATTTGATGCGGCTCGCCACGACTTCCTCTCCTGCGATAACCTCTTTATTTCAGAGTAGCTTCCTCAGTTATAGGTGTACTATCTAGCACCATAGATGTTCCTATCATCCTGTCCGTTCTTTTTATAGTTTTTAATACAATCCTTTCCTCACTGATTCTACGGAGAACCTCTTCATTTCTTATTTTATCAAGCCACTTAACATTCAACATCTTTCTATAACACCAAATTTCAAGTGCTTAGATTATCTTTTCTTGGAAAAGAACCTGTTGCTAGCAATGAAATAATGTGATTCTTTGCCGATGCAAAATCAAATTAAATTACTGACCCCTAACCAAACAACATAATTTCGTGCAGATTATTGTCATACACACAAATCGAAGTGTGATCTTTTACATTCTCTCGGCGTGTATGATTAATAGTACCCTTCCAGGTGTTCAGTCCAGTTCTTTTCCATTTTATGCCCAATATTTCGACGTCCGATCCTTCGTCTTCTTCAGGCGCTGCGAGTTGTGCTGTTATGTGTCTCCCTGCCTGGACTCCAACCAGTCTTCCAGACAGAGAGTACAGATAATAATGGAAACAACAACTCGCCTGAACATCCGGAAGCATATCATTAACAAGGTCATGTATTTGGTGGAATAAAGAAAGCGTCATTAACTACATATTCAGGAAAGTGTACATGACTGCTGTCACTATTTCATAACAGCTCAGACACCTGTAGGCCGCAATTGAAGAAAAAACGCCCCGAAAAAGGATTGAAGGAAGTGCTGCTGTAACACGAAAAAATGCGTCCGCAGAACGTAGAACGAAAGCAAGTAACCAACAACGCGTTTGAGAGTAGATTCCTCCTCATCCATATTCTCCTAACCTTGCAGTCCCATACGTCCATTTTTTCCATTCTCTAGCAGACAATCTGTGGTGTCACCGCCAGACACCACACTTGCTAGGTGGTAGCTTAAATCGGCCGCGATCCATATTAGTACATGTCGGACCCGCGTGTCGCCACTGTCAGGATCGCAGACCGAGCGCCACCACAAGGCAGGTCTAGAGAGACGTACTAGCACTCACCCCAGTTGTACGACGACGTTGCTAGCGACTACACTGACGAAGCCTTTCTCTCATTTGCCGAGAGACAGTTAGAATAGCCTTCAGCTAAGTTAATGGCTACGACCTAGCAAGGCGCCAATTGTACCATTGCATGTATCGCAAGATAGTCTCACTTGTATCATCAAGAATGCTGTATACCAAAGGACGATATAAAAGTTAAGTGTTCTAGTAGCTACGTTCTTTTCTTTATCACATTCATTACGAATCCTGTTCCAGACTTAACGCCAGACGGCGTGAGTTGACGCGTGCCCTTTCGGCTACTTCACTGTGGACTGGCTGCCTTGTCAGTCCACTACACAATCTTCGAGGAAACTCTTTCCATACCAGTACTTTTGAAATGACCCCTTAAACTCCAAACTTAGCCGAGCGGTCTAGGCGCTACAGTCATGGACTGTACGGCTGGTCCCGGCGGAGGTTCGAGTCCTCCCTCGGGCATGGGTGTGTGTATTTGTCCTTAGGATGATTTAGATAAAGTAGTGTGTAAGCTTAGGGACTGATGACCTTAGCAGTTAAGTCCCATAAGATTTCACACACATTTGAACATTTTTGAAACTCCAACCAGTGCAGGGTCCTCGTAAGTGACTGACTGAGTACCAAAACAAATATTATTGCAGGAATACGAATCTTATTTCACTACGTAGGTAAAAACACATAACTTTTTACATAGTTTTACGTTTCCTTAGATACGCTAGAAATTCTCAATGTGTGCGCTGTTTGTCACTTGACAGTCACCTACGCGACTGCGCGTCTCTTCTCAAACACGCTGCAGTATGTCAGCAGTGATGATTACTTAGAGGGCACAGATGCCCTGCTTCAGTTCCAGACTATTCGTCGGTAGAGAAAGGACACAGACTTGATCTTAAGCGTACCTCCACTCGAAGAAATCATGCAGTGTCAGGCCTGATGAATAATTCAGCCAGAGTAACATCACCTGACGACTAACATCCTGCGACCGATTCATCGTCGTGGCACTTACTGATTTAAAAACGCTCTGACCTCTCTGTGGAAGTGAGGTGGTGCACCATCTTGCTGCAGTATAAAAGCCTCACTGTCGTCTTCCAACTGGGGTAACAGTCTTTCTATCAGCACGTCTGTTGAGTGAACCAAAAAGAGCCGAAGTCGCACGGAACACGTTCCCTTTGGGAGAAGCTTGCACGTATTCCACACAACAATGTTGATTTTATACTCTCAAAACACTAACGTTTCGTTTATTCACCTTTCCACTCACATTAAATGTTGTTTCGTCGTTGAAAACTAGTCTGCCACAGAAAGCACCATCTTCCCAAAGTTGGCATAGTGTTATGCTAAACTTTGCAGGTAAGGTTTTACCATTACTCGCTGATGTGTCTGTTTTCTATAGATCACTGCACACTAAGTCCGTGGTTGTGTCACTACTAATATACAGGGTGTCCCAGCTGTCTTTTCCACCCAAAATATCTCTGGAACAATAACAGCTATTGGGAAACGACTTTCACCGGTATCAATTTAGGGCTGGGGCCCATGAATGTACATATTTAGAAACATTCTAAAACGAAAGCATATGTGTTTTTAACACAAACTTATGCTTTTTAAATGGGCCTCCTATATTTTTTCTTCAGCAATCCATAGCATGACAAAGCACATACACAATGGCGTTGATTGCATCGCAATATTCCCATTACATCCCGAGATATTGAGACGCGAAGTTGACGCTTGAAGCACCCGACATGCGCTCCTAGCGCACGTCCTGGGGCTCAGGCGTGAACCCCATGCTGCCCGTAGTCGCGATGTGATTGACAAGTAAGTGTCCCTCTTGATAAGTATGCAGGTGTGATTACGCATGTCAATCACATCGCGATTACGGGCAGCGTGGGGTTCACGCCTGAGCCTCAGGACGTGCGCTAGCAGCGCATGTCGCGTGTTTCAAGCGTCAACTTCGCGTCTCAATATCTCGGGATGTAATGGGAATATTGCGATGCAATCAACGCCATTGTGTATGTGCTTTGTCATACTATGGATTGCTGAAGAAAAAATATAGGACGTCCATTTAAAAAACGTAAGTTTGTGTTAAAAAACACATATGCTTTCGTTTTAGAATGTTTCCAAATATGTACATTCATCGGCCCCAGCCCTACATTGATACCGGTGAAAGTAGTTTTGCAATAGCTGTTATTGTTCCAGAGATATTTTGGGTGGACAAGATAGCTGGGACACCCTGTATATTGTATTACACAGGGAGAGTTTTCTGAATGGAGACAAAGCTCAGGAAAGGATCCCTGAGAAGATGAGGAGAAAATAAAGATCATGTCATCACAAAGCCGGAAATGCTTTCCTTGAGAGGTACACTCCTTTGAAGATGGAGATAAAAGATCTTTGGTAGTGTAGGTTTCGGAAGTTAAAAGCCCACAAGAGGTCACAACAGGCAAGTGGGATCGTTCTGACTGTACTAGCGTTTCAGTGGTATGGTAGCAACGAACTGTCAGCACCGGTTCAGCCTCAGTGTGTGGAGGGGGCTTATTGGCGACCACGTCTTGGGACCAGTCATGCTCACAGGCGAGGCGTATCCGTACTTCTTGAGCATTTGCCTGCCTCCCCTGCTGGAATGCGTGCCTTTGGTGGCACGAAGGGTAATGTAGCTACTACATGGTGGTGCTCCAGATTACATCTGCATTTTCGTGCAAAGGCATCTCGACAGTATCTACCACGACTACACACTGAGGCTGTACACTAATGCGGACAGAACATTCTCACTTGAATGGTGTGTTCTCATATGTGCTTCCAACCAGTTAAACCTGCATTGACAAAGATATTTTGTCTCCACCTTCAGGTGGATGTATCTCCCTTGGATCGCGTTTCCGGTCACATGTCCATATCATCCTCCTTGTTCCTTATACCCAGTGATCGTTGCCTGCAGTTTCTCTCCATTTAGAAAAATCATCTTGTATAGGGACTGAGGAACAAAGGACGCTCACGTGGATTGTTTGAAGTCCTTGTAAGATCAGACGAAGTATTATGTCCGATCACATGTACCTGTGAGTAGTCTTTAATCATTACATCTGGTATTTCACACCATTTCCTCCCACACTCAGATTTTTACTACTTTTTTAATATTTAAATTATCGTGTGAGTATGTCATCTTTTAAAACCGTCTTTGTTGGGGCCAAAAGAAGGAAATGAAACATTGTTAATTTCTCGTGGTGGATGTTCGCAGTCACGTAATTTGTTAAAGAAAAGGACCATAATCGCCTTTTACTGTAAAGGTTGTTTATTTGCAATTTTGCAATTTCGGCAGTATCGCATTTATCAAGTTGTATACCAGAATGAGATTTTCACTCTGCAGCGGAGTGTGCGCTGGTATGAAACTTCCTGGCAGATTAAAACTGTATGCCGGACCGAGACTCGAACTCGGGACCTTTCGCGGGCAAGTGCTCTACCAACTGAGCTACCCAAGCACGACTCACTACCCATCCTCACAGCTTTACTTCTGCCACTACCTCGTCTCCTACCTTCCAAACTTAACAGAAGCTCTCCTGCGAACCTTGCGGAACTAGCACTCCTGAAAGAAAGGATATTGCGGAGACCTGGCTTAGCCACCGCCTGGGAAATGTTTCCAGAAAGAGATTTTCACTCTGCAGCGGAGTGTGCGCTGATATGAAACTTCCTGGCAGATTAAAACTGTGTGCCGGATCGATACTAGAACAAGGGACCTTTCCCGGGCAAGTGCTCTACCAAGGAAGTTTCAAGTTGTATACCGCAAAACAAGGAATAATGAACAGAGTGTCCATATAGAATGCCACTAAAACCACACCAAACATTTAGTACTATTAAACCAAAATGCAAAAATAACATATTACTTACACTGTGATTTAGCAAGTGCAAAATCTAGGAATTATCTTTGGTTGTTTTCCTTATAAACTTTTATGTAAATTGAGTTGCTGCTATTTTGTCATTCTTGAAAGTTATTATCTCTGTAAATTGTTTTAATGTGGGACAGTTAGCACATGTGATTTATTGAGTTGCTAGGAATATATGCTGGGTTTAATATGAAACGATCGCCGTTGGAAATTGATTTCATGAGAGGGCCAGAAGCTGAAAAGTGGTTTCTTGACGCAACTAAATACGGCAGAATAACAAGGAGAAAGATAAAAAGGAAGAGAAAAGATGGGAAACATGTAAACCAAGAAGATTATGCAACTGGAGTGTTTTAAGAACACCAGAGGTGAGTCATAGATCAAATATAAATTGGATTGAATTTCCCGAGAACTATATTTTCTGACATTTTTACTTTATTCACAAGAAATATATATGAGCTCGCGGTCAGAAATAGTTTAGGATGTGTCAGGGTACTATTTGGAAGAAAGTGGACTATAGACGCTAACGGACTATCGACAGGAGGAAAATGCGTAGTGATTATTTATAAAAAAAGTAACCTCTATTTTGATTATCTAATGTAAATATTTCTAGAATAAAAACTTGAGGCAGAAATGATAAGCTTTAGTCTATTTTTTAGAAAGACATCTTTTTAATGTGTACTTAAAATTTCAAACATCTAAGTAAGAGTGTTGGTCAGTGCATAGATTGGACGTGTGGATCGGCGTATAAAAATATAATTTACTGATATTCACAAAATATTGCAGTAAATTCAATATGTGAACTAATTTGATTAAGTGTATATCAAAACATTCAGCAAGGTTCACACCTTTTGTTCTGCTATTTTCGTCCAACTCAACCGAGCGAGGTGGCGCAGTGGTTAGCACACTGGACTCGCATTCGGGAGGACGACGGTTCAATCCCGCGTCCGACCATCCTGATTTAGGTTTTTCCGTGATTTCCCTAAATGGCTCCAGGCAAATGCCGGGATGGTTTCTTTGAAAGGGCACGGCCAACTTCCTTCCCCATCCTTCCCTAATCCGATGAGAGACCTCGCTGTCTGGTCTCCTCCCCCACAACAACCCAACCCATCCTACTAAGAGTTCACGTTTTATAGTTAGAGCCGTGTAAACTTCATAAAAACTGTTAGTATTTTGCCTGGCGGTCTCTATCAACTTACGTTAATATCATTTTTACATTTGTTGAGAGATTTTTGCATTCTGTATTATGATGCAGTCATATGGCATTAGGAATGGAATAGGAAATTTATTTATTGTGGTGTGGCTTAATAGTACCTATGTTATCTATTTGGATGCTCAGATACGACAATGACGTTTTTAGATTTTGACATGTATTAAATAACAGTGTAAATAATTGCATTTTTTTTGTATAACAGTTATAGCTGGCGGATGGAGAAAAGGTTAGTGGTGAAGTTCAGTAGTTGTTCGCGACAAATGAAGGCCTTTGTGAGTTCAGGCCGGTGGTACAGTGCCTAGCGCCTAGCTGGAGACGCAGTGCGGTACGCGGTGCCACTTACCTCTGCACTCGTGGGCGTCGGTGGCGGAGGCGCGGCCCCAGGGCGCGTCGTTGTAGAATGGCAGGCACTCGTTGCAATCGGGCCCCGCCGTGTTGTGCTCGCAGCGGCACACGCGCACCGGCTGCCCGGACAGGTCCGTCACGGAGATGCACTCGCTCGCGTGCCCGTTGCACTTGCACCTGCACCACAAGCACCCGCACGTACCTCTTAGTAGCTTGTACCGACTGGGCTCAGCTACAATGGCGACACCTCTCTACCGGGTGTTCAAAACGAACAGAAACCATAGCTTGCGCACGTGGTGGCCCGCAGCTTGTAAACATCTGAAGAAAGTCATGTTTGAAAAACACGAAGAGCTCCTAGTAAAATGAATCTTTATTATTTTTATTCGAATGTGAGGAGCTCAGGGCCACGCGAAACCGCTGATTTAAGACAAAATATTGCTTTTTGGCTTCTTACCACTTCTTAATTCTTGCTCTCTGTTGTTCTCTTGTGGCCGAGCGGTTCTAGGCGCTTCAGTCCGGAACCGCGAGACTGCTACGGTCGCAGGTTCGAATCCTGCCTCAGACATGGATATGTGTGATGTCCTCAGTAGTTCTAAGTTCTAGGGGACTGATGACCTCAGATGTTAAGTCCCATAGTGCTCAGAGCCATTTGAACCATTTTTTGTTGTTCTCTTCTATCTTCTGTTCCTTTCCCTCATCTCTTTTTGTGTTTTCTTCTCGAATTCCTTGGATTTTTGTATCTTTTCCTTTAATTCGAGACTGTTGTCTATGTCTTTGTTGTTATTCGGAAATCCTACGGATCTTTCTTAACTTATATTTGTATAAACCATGAAGTTAGTGTTTTTTGTTGTTTTTTTTGTCAAAGAAGTTGAATATTTTTTGTCAGTCTGCTGTTGTTCATTCGTTTCTTCTTTGCCAGTCTTTTGTTGCTCACTCTTTTCAAATGTCCATAAAATGTAATCCTGCGCTTTCTCATTCTATCTCTTACAGCCTCAGTTTTTTTTTTCATACAACTTCTTGCGCCTTAATTTCCAAATTCTATTTCCGTACCTTGGAGCCAAACTTTCTCGAATTATTCATCTTTATTTCTTCGTCAAATGATTTAACTGTGTGGTTGCATTTGTGGCGAGGCATTCTGAGGCGTAACCTTTATTTAGTACCAGCTTTTTTCAACCAATCATCATCATCATGTAACATGTATAGGAACGAGATGAACACATGAGATACTGTTGGACATCTAATGACGAATCAGTGCAATAATACATGGTGAACATGTTCACGAAACTATCATAACACACATCTCACAAAACAATGTTTACGTCAGCCGCTATGAATTGTCCTTGTCTTTCTTTGGCACTACAGCTCTTGATCGGGCATGTGCTCCTCAAATACCTGCCTCTACACATCACAGTTCTCTGCTTTTCTGCTCTATCTTGGCATGGTCGATCAACATATTGTCCAGCAACGCTGCCCTTGGTCAGTCCTTCCTTCAGATGGAACACAATTTTCCTTTCATTGTTATTTTGTAGGTAAAATAACAATGAAAGTCCTCCCCCTACGTCCTAACCTGCGTGTTCTCTGAGATTTAATAAATTTTGCTGTATCTTTCCCTTGTAGAAGCTATTCTAATGACTGCCTGCATCTTATTTCTCACATGATTTGTCTTTCAAAAATGATCTTAGATTCTTTACAAACACTTTCGTCATCACCCACATTTTTGACCCGTATGTAACAACTCGTCGTACAAGGGGCTGCAATACTCTTGACCTAGTTGTCATTGTTATTAGAGAGATCTAACATACGTCTAAGTTTGCATAATAAGCCCAATTTCCTGCTTGTATCGTTTCTCTAATGCATTCTCTCACTTATTATCACTGATTAAAAGAACACATAGATAGTGAGAGAAATCGGCACCTTTAAAACTTTTATAATAAACTTTCAGGTGATTTTGTGTTGTTGTAGCCTTAGAATTGGCCATATCATGTGTTTTGTATTGTTTTAATTTACACTGAACCCAATTTTTACTCCCTCTACCTCTACAGTTTCGTATATTTCTTTAAGGAAATTTACGCCTCTTGTCACAATCTGATACCAGGGCGTGCTGAAAAGAAATGCCTCCGAAATTATCATCCGAAAACTTTTAAAGCTTTTTACATAAAACAAACGTTATTAACGTTCTACATATTTATTCTTCATTTCTACATGTTTGTTTCTCACTATAGTCACCCTGGCTACCAACACATTTCTGTCAAGGAGGGGCCAGTTTGTTGATGCCGTCACCGTAGGTTGTTTGACTTTGTTGACGGAGCCTCAACCTCATCTCTACTTGCACCGATTCATTGCTATCAAAGTAAAGTCCTCGATGGTGTTCAAGTTTTGGAAACAGGTGGAATCGGATGAGGCCAAGTAGGGTCTGTATGGAGGATGATCAATGACTGTGACATGTCGCAGTCCTCGTGTGTCATCTGGCATTCTGACACTGAAAGAGACTGTGCTCTATGTGGGGACGAGCTCTTAGAATTCGAAACTCGATTACAGCACGCTGTTTCTCACGCACCATCATAGTTATGTTACACAAGTAACAATTCGGAGCCTTCTAGCGGCAGAAGGCTGTAAAGGTGTAGACATGAAGAATAAAGATATAGAATAATAATAACGTTCGTTTTATTTACTGATGCTTTAATAGTGTTCACATAAAAAATTCGAAGGCATTACTTTTCAGCACAGCCTCGCATTATCTCTATATGCAAATGTCTGACTCGATACCATCACTGATGCTCTCTTCTTAATTTTTGTATCAAACTATACAACTAAAGCGCTATATTGCGTGACTGAAGTACTTTCTATGTAGGTTTCAGTTTCGTATAATTTTTAAAATTTTTTATTTAGTTATAGGTACCATACTATAGATGTTGATGTAAATATTTTTTGTATCATCTGTTGTGTTGTAGTAGTTTTGTCAGCATATTCGCCATTTATCGTTGCAGTGATACATAGTTTATATCTAAATGTGTCAGTTCCTATACAGATTACATGATGGTCAAGTTTGGTGCATCAAAACTGGCAGTGAAAAAGGTTTATTTCATCTGCAGCTCTTAGTGGTTCGTAAACATGACTTTCTTAAAATACTTTTTAAAGCAGCTACCAAACATGCAGTTTTTATATATTTTTGAAAACGCTTTATTGTTAAATTGTTAATACCGGTTTCAAATACCTTGTTCATCATGAGCTGGCTGCATTGCATTAAATTATCGGATGTTGAATGTTTACATTCCCATCATGTCAGTAAAAATGTCCGAGACATTTACGAAAACTTTCATCTTCTTCGTAGCCCTAAGAATTGTATTGACCGATCTTTTGCTGTAGCCTGAGCGTTTTTCAGCTCAGTCACGAATTTTTTGGCAGCGTGGTTCACCCTTAGTATTTGGACACTGAACAATCTGACATTATCTTAACAGCACGTTTTTTAACAAGTACTGTCAAATGCTGACAAGTAATTAGTTAAAAATAACGTGTGTCCTTATTGACTGGCGACCATTTTTATTTCGTATAATTTAAATACGAATTGTATAAGAATTTTAATGACACCCCATTTTAAAGCACTGCACTGTAGCGTTGTGTATGTGATAGCACTAAAAAAGAGTTGTCCATTTCATAGGGCTAAACACAATCACAAGCATTTCCAATTAAAATAAGAATAGTTGCTGATGAGTCCTCCGGGGTGTATGGCCGTGATCGAAGAAACTTTTTAGTTCCTGACGTTTCTTCCAGATCTGCGCTGGACATCTCCAGTCTGTGAAGGACAAACGTCCTCTGGCAGCAAGTGGAGTGTATAAGTTCCGTATACTAATGGAAGAGTATACATTGGATCTACCAAGAGAAACATGAATTCAAGACTGAAAGAACATGAAGGTCTTTGTCGACTAGGGAAAACAGCAAAAATCAGTCGTAGCAGAGCATGCACTTCAGTCAGGAAGTGATGAAGTGAAGTTTTCCGAAACCAAATTTTATCTACTATGACAAACTACTATCCACGACTATATAGAGAAGCCATCGAAATATATTAGGATAGTATAATTTTAACAGAAAAGAAGCTATGAAACTGAAAGATATATGAACAGTGGCTCTGGAAAATCGATAGATAAGTTTTTATCCTTGACAGACTACAATCGATAGTTAAGTTTTTCTCTGACAAATATTGTCTCTGCCTATCACGTGTAAGCTCGATCACATCCACTTTACACGATATTTATGTCGTCCTCTGACGTCCGGCTCGTCAGTCTGCAAGACTCAGCCTCGTCAGGAGAACCACCAGAGATGTTCAGTGCACCTCTGGACGAAACATCAAGAACTGAAAAGTTCCTTCGCCCGCGGCCATACAGCCCGTAAGACTCATGAGCATCTATGACATGCAGACTTGGAAGACTTCATTTTATGACAACACAGGTATAGTTGACAGCACGTAGCTAGCGTACTTATTGCGTGTCAGGCTCTGGGGGCCATGCAGCAACAGCGAGCAGTGAAAGCACAGGCTGGTAGCATTTTATGATTCGGAGGTCACAAACTGGAGACGCTTTCTGTTCATTTCTGTAAACGTACCTGGCGCCGACAGCGAAGTCCGAGATGGCGTAGAAGTAGGATCGAAGCACCTGCGCGTCTCCGAACACCTCGTCACCGAACGTGTTGAGCCTGTCCAGAGTGATGCGGAGTTCCGTGGCCGTCACCCAGTCCTGGGGACACACAAGGCGATGGCTCACATTTGGAGCTACGTAGCATGCTTGCCAGGGCAGTCGCTCTTTTGTTAAGGCGTTTGACAATCACACAAAAGCAAAGATTACAAAACAAGTAGTAAATACAGTGAAATTTAAAAGTTATCTAATGGAGCAAGGATTAATCACGACCACGACATCTCTGGTCGCAACTGATTTATTTTACGACAAATCAATGCGTGTTTTGATCTCATGTAAAGCCTTTATCAACTAGAGACAAGTGCTTGGATAGTCCAGGAACGCGTTGCTCATGGTGACGTCTAGCATGAGGCCGAAACCAGCTGTGATTTGTGAGGGGAAAAAAAACAGTTGCTGGCTTCTGACGTATAAGGTCCGAAGCTACGAAGTTGTCACAAGTCTGCATGTAGCTGAAACAGTGCACCGCTGTTCGCAACGACAGAAAGTCGCTTTAAAGTTCCTAACCCCGACAAAATTCACTTAAAAATTTTGAAATCGATACATGCCATAGATCCTAATAGCGTCTCGATGTATTCAAAATTTTGTTCTTAAATTTTACTAAGATAGGAGTTCTGTTTTGACTTGAAATGTACGGCCGGCTGGTGTGGCCGTGCGGTTCTAGGCGCTTCAGTCTGGAACCGCGTGACCGCTACGGTCGCAGGTTCGAATCCTGCCTCGAGCATGGATGTGTGTGATGTCCTTAGGTTAGTTAGGTTTAAGTAGTTCTAAGTTCCAGGGAACTGATGACTATAGATGTTAAGTCCCATAGTGCTCAGAGCCATTTGAACCATTTCTTGAAATTTACGAACTGTTTGGCACAGTGCTTTGCAAAGTGTGCGTGGTGACTCAGTGGGAAACGGCAGTGGCAGCCTACCATTGGTGCTTTACTGGTGGGAGCAGTCCAGACCGATTGCTGTCAAATACCTGCTCCTTTAAACAGAAGTATAAATCGCAGTTGCGTATCAACTTGCCGTTTTTCATCATAGGAAAAATGATTAAAAATGGTTGAAAAAAATCACTGACATTAGCATGTAATACTGTCAGTTCATTAATCATTAACTACGTATATTTCAGTGAAATTCTCATTTCCAGATGCAATTATCCATATTCTTTTTAATCTGATTGGCATTTGGTGTACATATACGCACCTAGCACTGATTACACTATAGTTCATTGGACGACTATCGCAAATTGATATCACTATACGGGGTAAACGTTAATAAAACCGAAAAACTGCAGGGATGGATTTCTGACTGGAAATTGAGGAAAAAAGATCCTATAAACATGTGTACGGTATTGGACGGTCTGCACACAACCACAACAATTCGTCCTGGAATACACTACAGAGCTGTTTCGCATCCACGTCACAACGTATGTTCAAAGTGGCCTCCATACGATGCAATGTACGAGTTTACACATCGCTTCATGGATTGTTATGTGGGATACACATAACTGTACTTCGGCTTATACCATGTTGGCAGGCCACTTGCCTGGTGCTTGTACTAGGGTTCGTCACAATGTCCTACAGAACCCTGTCCTCCAAATCTAGTGTACGCACAGTCTGCCACCTCTCTGGACGTTCGTCTCTCTGGAAGCTCCCATGATCACACAAACGCCCAAAATGGGCCTGAAATGCTGTCGGATGTGGTTGCTGTCTGTGAGGATACTTGTTTCGATGTATTTGTCTCTCGACCGCTTCCATCCGCTTGGCCGTACACAAAAACTATCTCGGCCTGTTCGCGATATGAATATCAGACCATTCTGCTGATTACAGGATGCTGCGTCAATCACACATCCTGCAACACATATGGAATACAAGGCACGTGATCAGAGGAACTTCCATTCATTAGCGCCGCCTACCATGGCAGCGATGGATTTTCGGACACATGTTCATAGGACCTTTCTTCCTCCATTTGCAGTTTGGAATCTGTCCCTGCAATTTGTTGGTTTTAGTAATGTTCACCCTGTATGAAGGGCAAGTAGTAATTGGTAATTATATTACTAGGTTAAAAATTTAAAAAGTTCGCGACTGTTTTGTTATTTTTTGTATTTTATAAATCGAGTACAGCTGCTTTTGAGAACATTTGGGAAACTGAAAAGATTCCATTGGAATGGAAAACAGCATTAATGCACCCGATACATAAAAAGGGAGACAAACAAAATGTCGATAATTACAGAGGAGTGTCACTTCTGCCGGTGGCAAACAAAATATTATCAAAAATTCTCCTGAACAGAGTGGTGGGTACTGTAGACAAACAACTGGGAGAGTATCAGGGTGGATTTCGATAGAGAAGATCCTGTGCAGAACAAATTTTTAACTTAACGTCAATAATTCGCCATAGAATGTTAACCAGCAAACTAATAATAGTGTCATTTATTGATTTCAAGAAATCATTTGATTGTATATACAGAGAAACAATAGACAAGGTCATCAGAGAATTTGGTGTTAAATCAAAATTAGCAAATATAATTCGTGAAACACTAACAGGTACAATATTTAAAGTTAAATTTATGGGAGAAGCATCTCAGCCATTTGAAATAAAAACTGGTGCTAGACAAGGTGATGGTCTATCACCTTTACAGTTTAATTGTGTTCTAGAAAAAATTGTAAGTATCTGGAATTCGGAGCTAAAAAATCGTAAAATTGAACCAATGACTCTGAGAAGGAAAACAAATGGAATTAAGGTGAACTGCTTGGATTTTGCGGATGATTTTGCAATACTTTCAGAAAACCTGACAGAATCAGTTATTCAAATAAACCTTCTGGAAAAATATAGCAAACAGAAATGGTCTCAAAATTTCAGCTGAGAAAAGAAAATTCATGACAAATATAAAAAATGCGCCAAAATTCATAGAAACACAAATAGATAAAAATAGAGCGAGTATATAAATTTAAATATCTTGTAGAAATTATACAACAGAATGGACTAGAAAATATGCAATAGATGAAAGAATTAACAAAATGGAAAGAGCGTATGGTTTAACCAAAAATATTTACAACAAGAAATGTATATCTATAAAAACAAAATTAAAACACTACAGCAAAGTGATGCGACCAGAGTGTTTATATGGATCTGAAAGCCTACCGATGAACTATAAGATGGACAAACTAGAGGTACTTGAAAGAAGAATTATTAGAAAAATAATGGGTGCAATAAAAACTGCAGATGGTTTGAGTATAAGAAGTAATGAGGAGATCTACAAAAATATAGAGAAAATATATGAAGTAATGACCAAACGAAGGTTAATCTTTTTCGGACACCTGTACCGAATGGATGGAAATAGACTAACAAAACAAATACTCCTATATTTCGGGAAGAAAAAATCGACAATAGCATGGATTACAGAAGTAAGCAAAGATCTAGAAAGAAACATCATCAAAGAATCAGAAATAGCAGAAAGAAAACGTTTTAAAACTAAAATACTTAATTTGGAAGTCTTTCAAAGCAGAAGAAATAATAAATCGGGAACAACATGGACAGAAGAAAGGAAGAGCCGTCATGAGGAGAAAATGAGGGAATACTGGAAAATTAGGAAACAACAACAGTGGAAGAAGAGGAACCGAAGTTGTTAACGTGATCCTAGTTAGTCAATACGATCGTTAAAAAAAAAAAAAAAAAAAAAAAAAAAAAAAAAAAAAAAATCGGGGAGAGCCAGCAAGCTGATGTTTCGATCTGTTTAGTCTCTTACACAAAGCTACTAGCTAATCGCTCTATTACTCACACTTTGTCGAAATAAATTTCTGACACTGAGTTACACGAAAACATTGCGAAATTTCTAAGGCCTATTCTGAGAAGGAAACTGCACACGTTTCCTATCATTGGCGTTCGGTATCGTTTGCCACTTGCCCAATCTGTAAACCACGATATTCTGAGGCGACAAAGTTGCACAGTGCATTTCTCCCACCGTAGTTGCCCACACCTCTATTTTGATGTGTTATATGCGCTAACTTCAAATTTAAGGACGTGGTCGGATGCATTGCCATCGGCGATAGGTAGGTGTTCGTTTTGCTATCGTGTTACTAACTTACTTTATGCTCAGCTATGACGAAGATAACTAGGCAAGTCACGCGACTTCTACAATGTGTGTTTTCTTTCCTGATTTCTCAGGGTGTGGCTGCACCCAGTTTCTGCTGACATATGACACATTTGTCTTACTAAAAATATCGTACAATATATGATGATGAACTCTACGTGAGACTCAAGTTATATTTTAATCCTTCTCCTGGGCAGCCGGCAATCTCTGGAGTAAGCTCATAATCAATTTATTTATTATGCAAAATGGCTCCTCGTTCTGGAGACTGAAGTATTTTCTATCGCTAGACACTAGTCAACCTCTCAATTTAGTACAAACAAGATTCCTTTCGTCTGTAAGTGTAATACACACTGTACATTTCTCACTGCTTTTGTTACCTTTAACTTTGCTTTCTTTTACCTTTTTATTCAAATTTTGGTAACAGTGCTCTTTATAAACAGTTTTATTTACTTTCACGACAAGCGGGTATACGGCAGAATCTTCTTCATTACAGTTGCTAAATCTGCTTTGATGTTACAAGCTGTAAGTTTGGTGATGTAATAACTGTTATCGAAAAGAAAGCAGATGCTGAAAGTTGTGACTACAGCCTAACTATTAGTTTAACAAGTCGTGTTTCGGTTCCGGTGAAATGTAAGAACACACGAGGCAATCCTAACCCATGACTTTATTGGAAGGTAGTTTGAAGATAAGAAAACCTACACTTATAATGTGTGTAGAATTAAAGAAAGCTTTTAACAATGTTGATTAGTATACACTCTTGGAAAATCTGAAGATAGAAAGTGAAAACCCAGGGAGCAAACGGTTATTTACAAATTGTACGTAAACCAGACTGCATTTATGAGTCGAAGGGCATGGAAGGGAAACAGCGATTGAGAAGGGAGTGAGACAGGGTCGTAGGCTGTCCCACTGTTATTTAAGCTGTGTAATGAGCAACCAGTCAAGGAAACCGTCAACTAAAAAAAAAAACCAATTAAAAGAAAAAAACAGAGGTTTGCCAACGACACTGCAATTCTATCAAAGAACACAAAGACTTGTAAGAGCAAATTTGAAAATTTGTGGTAAGGTCTTATGGGACCAAACTGCAGAGGCCATCGGTCCCTAAGCCTACACACTCTTAATCTAACTTAAACTAACTTACACTACGGACAACACACACACCCATACCCGAGGGAGGACTCGAACCTCCGACGGGGGGAGCCGCACGGACCGTGACAGGGCGCTTTATACCGCGCGGCTACCCCGAGCGGCTTGGAAGAGCAGTTGAATAGAATGAATAGTGTCTAGAATAGAGATTATAAGATGAACATCAGCAAAAGTGAAACAAGGGTATTGGAATGTAGTCGAATTAAGAGGGAGTTACGTAAGGAAACGAGACAGTAAAAGTAGTAGATGAGTTTTGGGCATCAAAATAACTGATGTCGGCCGAAGTAAACAGGATATAAATGATGACTGGTAATAGGAAGAAAATCATTTTTGACAAAAAGGACTTTAACATCTAACACTAATGTAAGGGTTAGTACATCTTTTCTACATACATTTTTCTGGAGTGTAGTCTTATACAGAAGTGAAACGTGGAGAATAAGCGGTTCAGACAATTCGAGAGTAGAAGCTTTTGAAATGTAATGCTACAGAAGAACGCTGAAGATTATATGGGTATAACGAATACCTAATGAGAAAGTACCGAATCGAACAGGGGGAAAAATAAACTTGGGGCACAACTTGACTAAAAGAAGGGATCGATTGATAGGACGCATACTGAGGCATCAAGGAATTATCAATGTAGTTTTTTATTTAATCGTATGGCTAGGGCTCCCCGTCGGCAGACCGTTCGCCGGGTGCCGGTCTTTCAATTTGATGGCACTTCGGCGACCTGCAGTCGATGAGGATGATAGGATGATGATGAGGACAGCACAACACCCAGTCCCTGGGCGGAGAAAATTCCGCGACCCGCCGTGAAGCGAACCCGGGTCCAGAGGATTGACAATCCGTCACGCTCACCATTCAGCTACCGGGGGCGGACATCAATGTAGTAAAGGATCGGAGTATTGGATGTACAAAATGTAAGAGGAAGACTTAGGTTTGAATGCTGTTAGCAGACTCAAATGGATGTGGGTTGCAGAAGTTATTGAAAGATGAAGAGGCTAGCACATGATAGACTAAGGTGGAGAGTAGTATAGAACCAAACTTCGGACTAAAGGCCTCAGCAACAACAACAAAAACAACAACAACAACAAGCTTAGTATTGCCACTAATTTATGGTGTTACGTCTCATTGAGTTCTGCGAGGTACTTCGGCCAGCTCAATTACGACAACGCTTCATACATGGTGGGAAAAATAACACTCTACGGGAAAATACAGGATGATTCAAAAAGAATACCACATCTTTAGGAATTTAAAACTCTGCAACGACAAAAGGCAGAGCTAAGCACTATCTGTCGGCGAATTAAGGGAGCTATAAAGTTTCATTTAGGTGTACATTTGTTCGCTTGAGGCGCTGTTGACTAGGCGTCAGCGTCAGTTGATGCTAAGATGGCGACCGCTCAACAGAAAGCTTTTTGTGTTATTGAGTACGGCAGTAGTGAATCGACGACAGTTGTTCAGCTTGCATTTCGAACGAAGTATGGTGTTAAACCTCCTGATAGGTGGTGTATTAAACGTTGGTATAAACAGTTTACAGAGAATGGGTGTTTGTGCAAAGGGAAAGTTCTGGACGGCCGAGAACGAGTGATGAAAATGTAGCACGCATCCAGCAAGCATTTGTTCGCAGCCCAGGAAAATCGACTCGCAGAGCTAGCAGAGAGCTGCAAATTCCACAATCAACTGTATGGAGAGTCCTACGAAAAAAGTTAGTTATGAAACCTTATCGTCTGAAATTGGTTCAGCTACCCGAGGCGATGGATCGGCCGCCAGGCAGCCCGTGACAGAGCACTTCATCACTGGCCTCCAAGAAGCCCTGATCTTACCCCCTGCGATTTTTTCTTATGGGGGTGTGTTAAGGATATGGTGTTTCGGCCACCTCTCCCAGCCACCATTGATGATTTGAAACGAGAAATAACAGCAGCTATCCAAACTGTTACGCCTGATATGCTACAGAGAGTGTGGAACGAGTTGGAGTATCGGGTTGATATTGCTCGTGTGTCTGGAGGGGGCCATATTGAACATCTCTGAACTTGTTTTTGAGTGAAAGAAAACCTTTTTAAATACTCTTTGTAATGGTGTATAACAGAAGGTTATATTATGTTTCTTTCATGAAATACACATTTTTAAAGTTGTGGTATTCTTTTTGAATCACCCTGTATTTCAAGCACCTTAAAGTAGGCAACGCAACTTACATCATCCGCACCTGGGTGGAAGATGTAACATTAAATATTTTCCCGGGCAGTTTTATTGTGGCCATCCTGTGCTATACTGACTTGAAAGACGTCTACTACTTTATGGTATTTCTTCCTAATGGAAGATGGGTTGACCTCATAAACAAAAATTCACGACAAATTTTGATGTGAAGGTGTGAGAGCTTATGATATATAGAGAGGTGTGGAGGAGGCCTATATCATGCAGTGGGTGACGAATGTCTGGCGATGACGATCCTTGGGATGTACATGTTGTCAGGATCCGTGTTCACAGTGGATGAATGTAAGAGTGGGGCGGTCTGCTGACCTGGAGTTCTGGCGTGGAGTCGAACTGGTAGGCGGAGGGCCGCCCCTCCAGCGTGGAGAAGGCCACGTTGCCGCCGGTCAGCGGCGAGATGTCCGAGTACTCCGACGTGCACAACGCGCGAGCCTCGTCGCCGCGTCGCGCGTAGTTGTTGTCTGGCAGCCCGTACGTGTCCCGGCACGTCGCGCTGAAAAAGGTTAAGTTACAGCCGTCAGCCACGCAGTTGTGGCAGATCTGCACCCACTGTGCGTTAACGATTTTATTGTCGGTCAATATACTGCGCGTGCAACATGAGAAATTCTAACGTGTTAAATAAAATCTTATTGGATGGTGAGGCTACCTAGATTTGCGGAGCAATACATTTACAGACAATGGAAATTCATCCTCAGTTTGAATAGAGTATATTTCACTTCATCTATCACGTCTTTTCGTCATCCACATAAATTTTATTTTGCTAGTTACCTTCGCTCTCTGTGCTTGAACATTTCGGAAGATGGTACAGTAAGATCTTTGAAGAGACAGGGCCACAATGTGGCAGGGTACTTCCCGGCCCATGTTCTCCAGGCATAGTGAACAGAACACTCGGCTAGTAGGGAATTCCTTTCTCTCAGCTGACTCCAACCATATCGTGTGGTGGGCAGAGCCATGGGGATGCACTTAATTGGAATATGTTGTGCAGCATAATAATGTACCCTGACAGTCTATTTGTTTCCAGTGGTTTCTGTCTCTTAGCAAAATTATGCTTCTGATCGACCCGGAATTTTTAAACTGGCAATCTTGGTACTTATATGGTCCGTCGCGTAAGCGAGTGAGACTAGATTTGCTTTCCACCTTTTCTGAAAAACAAAGGTTGGGTTTAGCTCTGCTCCGACTTAAGTGAAGTCATCATTTGTGCTGGCATGCTTTCATGGTCCATTACGGATGACTCACATATAATTTTCTTATCAATTTTTTTCAATTCTGTTGTAGTCATGTGCTTCCGTGACGCGTCTCGGTCTATTAACTGCAATGTCTATAGAGGAAATGTATCGTTGGCATTTACTCGTGTTTTTTCACCTACTTACTATGATCCAAGTTTTCCAGCTACTCACAAGACAAGGTTTTCTTTCGTGTTTCGTGTGTGTGTGTGTGTGTGTGTGTGTGTGTGTGTGTGTGTGTGTGTGCGCGCGCGTGTGTGTGTGTGTGTGTGTGTGTGTGTGTGTGTGTGTGTGTGTGTGTGTGTGTGTGTGTGTGTGTGTGTGTGTGAATTCCTAAGGGACCAAAGTGCTGAGGTCATCGGTCCCTACGCTTAGAACAACACACACAGACACACACCCATGTCCGAGAGGGGACTCGAACCTCGGGTAGGAGGGACCGCGCAATCCGTGACATGGCGCCTCAAAAAACGCGGTCACTCCACGCGACTCGTGTTTCGTCCTCTGTTTGTGCACGTGATGTAGATCTAGTACGACACAAGGATGTAAATACCTCAAGGCGGATTAGCATAAGGTCAACTAAAAACGGTAGTGAGACAAGTCCAGTATATGAGTCTCAATTTGGTGAGTACTTACTAGGAACTATTACTTTATGTTCGAGAGCTATGAAATTGAAAGGTAAATTCAAATGTTTTCTTGATAATTAGCCACGTAAATGATGTTCCAAAACTGTAACCACAGACACAATAATCAAGGAAGTACACACATCTGAGGTCATCAGTCCCCCTAGAACTTAGAACTACTTTAATCCAACTAACCTAAGGACATCACACACATCCATGCCCGAGGCAGGATTCGAACCTGCGACCGTAGCGGTCGGCGGTTCCAGAACCGCTCGGCCACAGCGGCCGGCTACACAGTATCGTATTGGACGATTTAAGAGAGAAAAGTGTGTGAAATTTGACGGCATACTCATATCAGGAGAAGTAGCACGGTGCATTTGTCGTGAAGAATTAACTATCAGATGTCTTTGTGCAAGACTGGTGATGCGTTTGTTGAATGGTGGCCAAAAAAAAAAATGCCGCAGTTAATTTCTCAGCAATATTTGCAATGCATGAAAAAGAGTTCATCTGTTTTGCGCGCTAATTTATTTCTTTAGATGAGTGGGTCCACAAGTCGGAGCCAGAAATGAAACAACAATTAGTGTGTTGGATGCAACGTATGGGCTTTCGCGAAAACAGGAGACAATTTCACAATCTGAGAATGTTACTGCCGCTGCTTTTGTGATGCAGAATGTTTCATTTTATTGGCGGCCTTGTAAAGTGTAAAATAATAACGGGCAAATACTACACAAATCTCTGTTGCCATGTGGATGATAAGCCACATGAGAGTAGTCTTAGTTTGTAAAAGGAAGCAAGGAACAGCAGTGTTCGACGTTTTGCTATTTAAAAAAAAGAACATAATTTGATACTGGACGAGTATGAGAAAGAAAGTCAACGTTGCCCTTTTTTTCCAAAGGAGCAACCCTAGCTGGATTGTAAAAAGTATACCTGTCCACAGAGGCAATGGGAAAGCCGAGACTTGGGTCAGTTCTTGACTTCCCATGTCCAAAAAAGCCGTGTCTGGAAAACGTCTATGTCTCCAATGAGATCAGTATTTTGCACACTTCCAAGAACTACACTTCAGGGAAGAACTCTGCGTACTGGAAAATATCTTTCTTAAAACGAATACATATTCTCTATTGGTTGCCTCATGTCATGCCCCGTATATTAATATGCTGAGACCTATTTGTAATGTAACTTGCTATATATGCTGTTAATATCACCAGATCTGAAAATGGGTTTCGCTAATCCGTTCTGGTTGTAGAAACTGGTATCTGTGGACATACAATTTTCAATAATTTGATGAGATGGTATGCGCTGAAATATTCCACATTGCTGTGTAGATCATAATTGCATAACGGCTTCCAGAGACAACAAAATTTTGAATTTCTAAATTTCATATAATCATTGCTCGAGCTTAAAAATTTAAAATACTATCATAATCTACTGATAAAGAGGTGTAATCTTATGGTAAATGTTTAACACAAAAAGTCAAATATTAACATTAGAAACTGTGTAGACCTACACATGGTGTCCCGTGGTCACTATTCACGAATATGATGGGGATTATCATTCGAAGCAAAAAATTCCAGGGAACATGGGCTCTAAAATGCATACCTTAAGAGCTTTGATCACTTCTTCATTTTCAATACTGCGAAACAAATCTCTTCTACGGCAAGCTCTTTGTTTTTCGTATTTTGAGAGGTAGCAGGGTGGACCAAAACAGAGAAAACAATTATCTAATAAACATGGGCTCTAAAATCCGTACCTTAAGAGCTATGACTACTTGTTCAGTAGAAGAGATGTGTTTCACGGTACCGTAGATGAACAAGTGTTCGCAGCTGTAAAGGTATGCACTTTAGGGCCTATGTTTACTGGACTTTTTTTTCTTGTTTTTGTTCATACTGTATGAAAAGCAAAGAGCTTGCATCAGAAGAGATTTTCTTCACAGTATCTGAGATGAAGAAGTGCTCGTAGGTCTTAAGGTCTTCATTTGTGCTCACGCATGTGTCAGTGTCGCATCCCTCGGCGATCATGCAGAGGGCTGAAAAGCATGATCCCCCTTTTGTGCTTCGGATCACGTTAAAATTTCGTCGAATGTCTTGATCGGTACCGAGTAGTTCCAACCTTTAGACGAGAGCAAACATTGCTGTCGCGCTGCACTCCAAAGGTGCGATCACTTTCAATGGGGTTGCAGCCCCGTGATATCCTTATAGCAGGGTTGAAACGTCCGGCGATGTCAGCAGCATCGGAAGTTGTCAAGAACGTCATCTTGTTGCTCATCGTACTGACAACCGTCGTTTCCGACCGCGAAATGTGCTGCAATCAGCGCCCCAAAGAAAGGAGTGGTTTCATTGACACCCTTCATGACACTCCCTGAGGCCTCTCGCGTCGATTATGAGCGGCGGTGTGTCTGAAATCTTTTCCTCGGCCACTCTTAAAAACGAGCGACTTGAACACTGGACATCGTGGTCCTGACCTCCATCGCAGAAACATCAAAATATGGGGTGAAATGTGGGTAAGGAGGGGTTGACGACCTTCCCATCTCGTGATACGTCCACGGTACCGTTGGACAGAATTGTGGTGAAATTTGGTATCAATGTGACATCATTAACCCACCTTAGACCTCACAGGAACTTCTGAGCTGTGGCCTTTTTTTCCGCAAATGTCGACGCCTTTTTGTTTGAAGGGTCGTCGATTCGAGGACAACGTCGCAGGGCGCCATGCTTTTGCATGAGCATAGAGGACGGTTGTAAGCGCCTTGAGACAAGTTTCAAACTGTTGCATCGCAATGGGAGACAACCACGGGATGTCGAAAAAGAGAGCCTATATTTGTGCTGTGCAGTATAGTTGTCGCCAACGGCCTCGCCGCAGTGGTAACACCGGTTCCTGTCAGGTCACCGAAGTTAAGCGCTGTCAGGCTGGCCTAGCACTTGGGTGGGTGATCATGCGGTCTGCCGAGCGCTGCTGGCAAGCGGAGTGCACTCAGCCCTTGTGAGGCAAACTGAGGAACTATTTGATTGATAAGTAGCGGCTCCGGTCTTGTAAACTGACATACGGCCGGGAGAGCGGAGTGCTGACGACATGCCCCTCCATATCCTCATCCAGTTATGCCTGTGGTCTGAGGATGACACGGCGGCCGGTCGGTGCCGTTGGACCTTCATTACCTGTTCTGGCGGAGTTTAGTTTAGTTTTTTAATGTAGTTGTCAGAATCGAGGTATTTTGATCTACGACTGCGGTTGAAATGCAAAAATTGCGTCAAAAGGGTTTTCTAAATGGGTGTCAAAATTAAGATGAGCAGTTTTCTCATATCAGACTTTGCAGTATTAGCTGATGGAAGACATCGCGCGCAAAATCAATTACGGTACGTCACTACGAATAAGAGTTGCGTCTAAGTTCCAGTACGTGTTAGTAAAGGTGGAGATAATTTCTAAAAGAGAAATCAAATACGAAAACTTTAACTACTCGAAGAAATCTGGTTAAGTAAATATGAGTAAAAAGATTGATATGCAAAGGGAGGGATACGTGAAAAGCAGTTTCGTGTAGCGCCCAAATACGTGTCAGTTGTTACACCAATGTAACTCTTATTACGTATATATTTCAGTTGTTACACCGATACAACTCTTATTACGTAGAATTTATGGTATGACGAACGAACCAGTTTTCGTACAGAAGCAATGGATTTGGAATGAATTGACTGGTCGCAATTCATTATGATTTATGAAAAGTGCTGCGAGTTTAACAGAATTAGATCACACTCGGTCTACGCTAAGATCGGTCTGGCACTAAAATACACATCCCTAAAACTACCATAGAAGCAAAACAAATATTGCCAGTCTTTTGATCTGTTGCTCACGTATGGCTTCGCACATCACGAAATAAAGCCGACATCCGGTATCGGACGGTAGCTTTGTTAGATGTCATGTTTCCTGTATAATACGACCAATAGGCGTCAGCGTGTTCGATGAGAAACCCTTAAGAGCTACCTTTACGGGAAGATCACAAAAGTGGACAGCATCTTTGCCTGGCGAAGGATTTCATGGCCTTCTTCGACTGATGACCATAGATGTTAAGTCCCATAGTGCTCAGAGCCATTTGAACCATGGCCTTCTTCAAGACCTCTAATAGACGTGTAAACCAGTGTTGATCGATTTTGTTACAAATCCATTCAAATTTATTTTTTCCCTTTTACTTCCTCAGAATAGACATCCGGGTTCAAGCTTGTAGAGGGCCTTAATTTTCACAACGCATTCATCATTAGAGTGCACACTGAATTTTGATGCTTAAAACTGCAACTCGAAACGCTTAAAAAAACTAAATATGTAGTTTCAGATAGTTTTATATTCCGTCTAAAATTTCATTTATTACGCCGTCTTCACAGGATATTTTAAGATTGCTTCAAAAACGTTTCCAGCATCAGGATTACCTATTAACTTCAAACTAATTACATATCTCCTCTCGCTAAGCACAGCAAGCAAATGGAATGATATGTTACCGTTTCAGGAAATTTATTTCAACTTGCGCCAGATGACTCGTAATGCCGCCTTTTACGGACCTCACGTAAAACAAACTGTTTATTAGGGCCTCATCCACCCTTATGTGTCAAAGAATAATGACCATTTCCGCGGAGCATAACAATGTAGAGACGTAAAATTCTGAGTACTCATTTGCGTTTAACGACCTTGTCTGTGAAATTACTTCATGCGAAACGGACTGCTTTTGTTGCCGCTGTATAACCGCTGTTGCGAATCGCGATGCGCCACTTGTCAGTAGACCGAACGCGCAACGCGGGTGTGTTGCGGATAGCCTGCAAAGTAGGCGCTTATCTTGCAACAAGGGGACGCCACGACGTTCGGATCACGGATTTACTACAAACCTTGTACACATATGGAAGTCCATTAGGACAACACAATGTGAAAGTAGTAAGGCGAGCTTTTAAGGCGATTTCGACGAAATCGTAAGATAAGTTTGACGCGTCAGTGATGTACTGGAGCACTGCGACCCTGAGCGCTAGCTGGCGGTGGTCATGTGGTTAACGTTCAAGCTCCGTAATCGGTGGCTCGCTGGATAGAGTCCCACTCATTTATTTCAACACTAGCCTTGTTAATTCGTACAATTTACATTTGAAAGATAATGTGATTAAAAGACAAGCGTATTTGCAAGAACTTTTATTGAATTTTTGGCTGTTGACAAATTTTCATTAGTGAAACAAATATTATGCTATTTTTATTTCTATGGGCAAGTAAAAACTTGATCAAACGACTTCAGACTTGTTCATATTTGACTGACAGCGAAAGAGAAATTGCTTCTAGTGAAGTTTCTATTAAAACACATTCAATCTTACGTAGCCAATTTTCGGCACCAACATTTAAGAAAACGTTGCGTAACGAGTGTTTCGCATCCCAATCGTCGGAAGAAAGAAAATTTTTTCAAAATGTCAACGAGCTTTGTTTTTCCTACGAAACTCTGAAGATTTCTTGTGCATGCGGGAAATCTGCATTCATTCGATGTAGTACATACCGTTTTAATTTAGGTTTTACCGTGTGTGTATGAAAAATATCGTCCTGCAACTTGTAACGTCGAAAGCACTACATTACCCTCATATTCTGGAATAGCTATTGTAACTAATCGTATTAGTGAATAAAGCTATTTACATATTTATTTATCGATGTTTGATTTGGACTTCCTAAGCCTGTCCCTCCCTGATTGCATATATATGGGATTTCCGAAATCACGACAGGCATCACTTTTCAGGAAATCTTTATGCGTTGGGTTGTTTACATGTCGATAATTGCAAGCATAATTGTAGAACTAATAAAAATTAACAAGAAGCCAAATAACATTGGAAATTCAATAAAAGTTCATGTAGATACACTTCTCATTTCATCTTGCTGCCTTTCAGATGTGATATACACGAAATAATATGACTAGCCTTGAAGAACGATAAATTTAAAAGAAACATCAGTGGGTCTCGATCCAGCGATCCACCGCTTAAAAAGCTTGAACGCTAACCACACGACTGCCGCCATCTGTTCCTCAAGGTCGCAACGCACCGGTACATCACAAACTTCCCTCGCAATTTACTCGAAATCGCGTAATTAGTAAGCCTTACTACTTGCATATTATGTTGTCATAATGGAATAAAGCACAGTTTTAAGTAAATCCGAACGTTGTGGCCTTCCCTTGTAAGTACATGATAGCTCTGCATTTCACTCTGCAGTGTTTGGCAGAGGCTTTGGGGTACGAGTTACAGATTATTTATGGACCCGTCCCTGTCGAATAGCACATGGAAAAATGAACAGCAAAATCTTTCCACGCGAGCTCTGATTTTTCTTACTTCATCACGGTGGTCTTTCCTCTCTATGAGAAGAGAGTCGACAAAATGTTTTCTCGTTCGGAGGGCTAGGTTGGTGACTGAAATTTCATGACAAGATCTCGCCGCGACGAAAAACGCCTTTCTTTTAATTATTGCCATCCGAACTCTCTTGTCATACCCGTGACACTTTCTCCCCTATTCCGCAATTACACAACACGAGGTGTTCTTCATTGCACTTTCTCGATGTCATTCGTCAATCGTTTGCGGTAAGCATCTCGGACCGCGCAGCAATACTCCAGAAGTGGACGGACAAGAGTAGTGTGGCCAGGCTGTTTAATAGGCTTATATTCTGTGTGTTCTGACAATAAAACGCAGTCTTTGATTCACCTATCCCACAACATTTTTTATACGTACATTAAACTAAATTTAACAGTAACTCCACGTTCTTAAATCCAAATACACAACGTATCCTCATGACTTAATTTAGAACTACGTCTAGTACAATACAATACCCAATGATTTATCGACATGAACACATGCGTTAGCGGAACCAGACCATGACCACATCACAGTTTCCCAAGGAGGTAATTCTGCCAGCGTTATTCGTTTCGATACGAACAATGTCAACAGTAATTCCGCAATTGCAACAGTAACTCAGTTCTGACCACCATTAACATCAGTGTTCGTATAGTGCAAAATGAAATTTCATCCACGGCACATAGCACTACTACGGAACAGTTGCTGGTAGGTAGCAGTAGCGGAAGCAATGTTATGCTAACACCATGAAAGTGTTTGTACATAGATGGTAGCACGCCACGAACATGGTTTGGCGGCATGGAAGCATCTCGTCGACTCTCTCATATTCGACAGTTCATGTTGTCATAATTGTAATCAAAAGATATTTAGCTGAATTGACAATCTTTAACTTTGTGGTATTTATCATGTCACTGAAGTTTAGTTATGATGATGTATGGTTTGTGGAGCGCTCAACTGCTCCGTTATCATCGCCCGTACAAATTCCCAACCTTTTCACAGTCGAAACTTGCCAATTTCATGAATGATGATGAAATGATGAGGACAACACAAACACACAGTCATCTCTAAGCAGGTGAAAATCCCTGACCCCGCCGGGAATCGAACCCGGGACCGCGTGAAGTTTAGTGGCATTTGCTTAGTACTCATGTGAAAGACCCCGCACTAATTATTGCTTATGGACAATTGCTACTTTTCACACCATACAGATATCTTGTCTGAATAATTTTGCAATTCGTTTTGATCTCCTGGTTACTTTACTAGAGGCCGGCCGAAGTGGCCGTGCGGTTCTAGGCGCTTCAGTCTGGAACCGAGCGGCTGCTACGGTCGCAGGTTCGAATCCTGCCTCGGGCATGGATGTGTGTGATGTCCTTAGGTTAGTTAGGTTTATTTAGTTCTAAGTTCTAGGCGACTGATGACCTTAGAAGTTAAGTCGCATAGTACTCAGAGCCATTTGAACCATTACTTTACTAGACGGTAGAATACGGGAACAAAAAAAAAAAAAAATGGTTCAAATGGCTCTCAGGTCATCAGTACCCTAGACTTAGAACTACTTAAACCTAACTAACCTAAGGACATCACACACATCCATGCCCGAGGCAGGATTCGAACCTGCGATCGTAGCGGTCGTGCGGTTCCAGACTGTAGCGTCTAGAACCTCTCGGCCACCCCGGCCGGACAATACGGAAACATCTGCATACAACAGTGTTGCTGAGATTGTCTCCTAAATCAATGATATAGATTAAGAACAGGAGATGGTCTATAACAGTTCCTTCGGGAATTCCAGGTATAATTACGGTTTCACTAAATGAGTTTCAGTCAGTTACAACTAAGACGATACTTCACAGGTACAAAATTTAATTAGGAGCTGCTTGTGAGGAACGGTGTCAAAAGTCCTCTGGAAATCTACAAATTAGGATTCAGTTTGAGATTCAATTTGTTTAATGGTGTGTGCAACATTCCAATCCTTATGTATGGATCTTTCGTCGAGCGAGCTGTTGCACATGGCTACCACAATTGGAGCTCTTTCATCAGCATACTCCGAAACGAATGTAATTGATATGTAATATGGACCGGAAAATTTTCCTTTATTGAATTACTTAAGTTGCTTTGTTACACAAAAGGTATCTACCTCCAAATTGCGTATTACACTGCAAAAAATATTTGTCAAAGATTTTTTACAAGAGATGTTTCATAAAAACTTTGGCGGTATACTGGTGTGCTTTTTTGGTCATTCTTTTCTTTTTCTTCTTCTTCTTCTTCTTCTTCCAAAGCCTAAACCTTGTCACGGAATCCAGTCTTCCCGATTCTGTGCTGATATCTCGACAATTTTCGCACTTTATGTCTAACAGATCTACTATTTTCTTCCTTGGCATTCCCTGCCTTTTCTTTCCCAAATTTTTACTTCTAAAACGTTTGTTAAAAACGTATTATCCCTCAATAAATTTCCAAATAGTTTTTCTCGGTTTTGAACAGTTTCTGTGAAGTAATTCGCTTCATTGACCTCGTTCAAAACATCTTCTTTGGTTTTTATTTCTGTGCAGATTGGTTTTCATTAATCATCTCCACTGCCACATTTCCATTGCTCCCAAGCGTGTTTTTGTAAGTCAAACAGTATCTAGTTTTTACAGTCATACAGAAGCACATTCGGAGATGACATTCTCGACAAAATTATTATTTTCTTTTATATATTAAATGATTTGTTCTCTAATAGTTTTTTTTTCATCAAAAAGTGTATTTTCATTTAGTAATTCTGTTCTTAATTCTATATGCTGCGTCTGTTGTATTATGCAATTAAGACACACAAATAATACAGTTAATCAACTCTTTATGTTTTATTTGTTTCAATTTTGATGTCAGATGTCCTCATTTTAGATTTACTTATTCTCATAATTATTTAAGTTCGAAGTTATTTCAAATTTAGAGAGTAATGTCTGCATATTTTTTCTACTGTCATTTATTAATGCAATATCATCCTCAAGTGTCATGCAGAGAACGGTAACTCCATTTAACTCTAGCTTTCTGGGTGAAAAAATAAGACGTATTTTATAAATGTTGGAATGTGGTCCCAGCTTTTATAAAAGGTTTGTCGATGATACTTTAGAGTGTAATACCTACTTAACACAGCCGATTTAATAGAATTTAAACTCGCTTTGTTTCAGTGTAGAGTGGCACGATCATATTAATAACGACAGGTTTTCATATATCTGTTTCAGTAAAATTCCTGTGTCGAAGAAACACTCACTGATAAGGGTCAAAGGAAATTTACGAATGATAATTAAAGAGCCTTTTTGGCCGAAAACAAGCAAGGAGAATTGTTGAATGTTTTAGACTATATGTTTAACATACTATTTGGTTTAATGATAAATGTCCTTAGGTTAGTTAGGTTTACGTAATTTTAAGTTCTAGGGGACTGGTGACCTCAGATGTTAAGTCCCATAGTGCTCAGAGCCATTTGAACCATTTTTGATAATTAAAATAAAAATAAAAGTGGTGCAGAGTAGTAGCTCGGAGAATCACAGTCGGTTAAACTGAACCTAAGCAAGACATAGATAATAGAATTAACAGAACTCGGATCTGTGGGAAACAAGACTGCACAAGACAGTCAAGGGCAAGGAGACCATTTATGATAGTTGCAACAGGGAAGGAAAGCTTTCTCCATTGACAGAGCTTTAATCGTACGAATTACTTTCATGAAGTTGGGGGAAGTGTTGTAATAGTGCTTTTGGGAATCAGCATCGTAAGGATATTTGGCGAAAAAACGGGAAATAATAAACGGGAAGAATTGAAGAATTGCCACTGCAGCACAATGGAGAAATGTAAGCTCAAATGAAAAGATATAATAACAAATAGGCGAGGCAATTTATGAAAAACTGTTAAATGTGGTATTAACAATTTAATGCTATTCCAAGAAGCTAGAACTAGTGGAACGAAGGAATCTCGTGGTCGGTATATGACCCCTTGAGAAACAGGTGACGGTCAGTATACAAGACGAACGAACCAAGAAGTGTGCACCCAGATGGAGAGGATCTCTGACACAGTCAGGAGAATGAGCCTATCTTCTTTGCATAAATTCTTAGAAAACGCCAGGGGAAGTTGACACATCAGACAATAAAGTTTCTTATGAACAAGAGAATCAAAATACACTTTATCCAAGCGGTACAAGGGGGAATGGAGAAATAGGAACAGAGATGTTCAAAAGAATGACTTTCAAGTACAAATTGAGGCTGCGATAGGTATTCAGAGTAGAATTATAACCAAGAAAGAGACAGAGGAACGAAAAAGATAGCAAAGTATGAAAATGTGAGAATATTGACCAATGATGAAGAACAGGAGAAAGGAACGTGCCCCAATGAACTTGATTTTCAGATAACTAAAACGAAAAGAAGAAGAAGAAGAAAAAACACAAAAAGAAAGAGATGCGAAATATTTAAAACAAGAGTACTGGCGGTAGTAAGTGTACTGAGACTGTAAAATTAGAAACTACTTAGAAGAAATAGAGGTTCTCTTTTTTTAAAGACGTCCTAAGTTAGATAGTTAAAATATGTTTTAAAATCTTCTCATCTACAAACAATAGATCATTTTTTATTCTGTCATCTTTAATTAAACACCAAACAAATCGACTAATATGCTGGCCGTAAGATACAATATTGTCATAGATGTTTTGGTACAGACACATTGGTCTTCATGCAGTGCTCAATGTCTAACTTGTATCATACCATCTGCATAATTTATTTCACAAATAGCAAGAAATGTGTACATATTAAGCATGCCAAGTTCTTCGATATTAAGAACAGAGTACCAGCAACAAATGATACAGATCGCAGGTGAAAGCGTTGTATGCGGACCCTGTTACAGTCTCCTAAGTGGCAGAGAGGGCCACTATTACGCCAAAGTCATTCAGAGCAGAACCGTAAAATGAAGTATAAGTGTGAAATGAAATGCGAGATGGTCCAGATTGTATACCAGTTAGGTTCCTTTCAGAGTGTGCTGATATAATAGCTCCATACTTAGGAATCATTTATAACCGCTCGCTCGACGAAAGATCCGTACCTAAAGACTGGAAATTAACACAGGTCACACGAAGACTCAAGAAAGGCAACGGGAGTAATGCGATGAATTACAGACCCATGACACTGACGCTGATTTACAGTAGAACTTTGGAGCATTTAGTGTGTTCGAACATTATGAATCATGTCGAAGAAATTCTATTGACGCATAGTAAGCACGGATTCAGAAAATATCGTGAAACACAACTAGTTCTTGATTCGCACTGCGCAATGTATGCTATCGACAGGGGGTCTCAAATTGACTCTATATTTCTACATTTCCAGAAGGCTTTTGACATCGTTCTTTACAAGAGACTTCTAATCCAGTTGAATTTCTATGGAATATCGTCTCAGTTGTGCAATTGGATTTTTGATTACCCATCAGGAATGCTACACTTCGTAGCAACTGACGGCAAGTCACCGAATAAAACAGAAGTGATATCTGGCGTTGCCGAAGAGCGTATTACAGCCCCTCTGCCGTCCCTAAGCCATACTATCGATTTAGGAAACAATTTGAGGATGCTTCTTGGACTGGTTGCAGATGTGGTGGCGTTTACCGTCTAGTAAAGTCATTAGAAGGTCAAGTCCGCCTGCTTGGCTGGGTGTTAACGTGCTCGCCTCCCATGCAAGCGGGCCCGGGTTCGATTCCCGGCCGGGCTGGAGATTTTCTCCGTTTGCGGATGGTTGTTGTTTTGCTCTCATCATCATTTCATCCTCATTACCGACGCGCAAGTCGCCCAATGTGGCGTCGAATGAAATAAGACTTGCACTTGGCGGCCGAACTTCCCAGAATAGGGGCCTCCCGGCCAACATGCCATACTCTAATTTCCATTAGAACGTCGAAGCCTGTTGCAAAATGATTTAGAGATGATATCTGTATGGTGCGAAAAGTGGTAGTTGACTCTAAATAAAGTGTGAGGTCATTCACACGAATACTACAAGGAATCCGCTAAATTTCTGTTACACGATAAATCACACAAATCTAAAGGCTATCAGTTCAACTAAATATCTAGAAATTAAAACAACTTCATCTGGAACGATCAAATACATAAGATTGTGGGGAAGGCAACACAAATACTGCCTTTTTTTGGCAGAATTCTTACAAGGAACCCCTTGAGCAGGTGGTCGTAAAGTGCCAAAGATGTTTACGGCATTCGACACCCCACATATTGTCTACCATACAACCATAATATTGCATGCTAGTACGAGGATAATCCCAAAAGTAAGGTCTACTATTTTTTTATAAGTACATAGACCTGGTTATTTCTACAATGGTTTACATCAGTTTACGGCGTGAACATTTAGCTATTTTTCGACAGAATCACCACTTATGACGATGCATTTTTGTAGACGCTGTGGCAGTTTTTGTTTGCCCAAATCATACCAGCTCGCCGCCATACTTTTCAGGAAGTTATGAACCTCTCCTTTCACCTCGTCGTCAGAGCTGAATCGCTGGGACCACAATTAACGCTGACAGGTACTGTGAGACTCTGAAGAAACTCAAACGGGCAATTGAGAACCGTAGAAGAGGAATGTTGAGCAAGGGCGTACACATTCTCCATGACAACGCTCGCCCACACATCGTTCATCAAACCGTTGCTCTCCTGCAACAGTTTCAGTGGAACATAATCACCCAACCACCCTATAGTCCTGACTTGGCGCTCAGTGACTATCACCTGTTCCCTAGGTTAAAAGAGCATTTGGCCGGAAAGCGATTCAGCTCCGACGACGAGGTGAAAGAAGAGGTTCATAACTTTCTGAACAGCATGGCGACGAGCTGCTATGACATGGGCATACAAAAACTGCCACAGCGTCTACAAAAATGCATCGACAGAAATGGTGATTATGTCGAAAAATAGCTAAATGTTCAAGCTGTAAACTGATTTAAACTATTGTAGAAATAAATAGGTCTATGTACTTATAAAAAAACAGGAGACCTTACTTTTGGTATTACCCTCGTAGCATCGGGGGGCGGGACTTGGGGTGTCATATGGTGCGCACAGCTTGAGGCTACGGAGCGTAGTTGAACTGCTTAGTCGACGAGTAAATCACAACAGTGAAAGTGGTGTTGATGCAAAGCAGAGCAATGGCAACGATAAACAAAGCAAACATCCATTATATCTACAACAGTTGCCGAAGTTGACATTTCGTCAGAAAGGAACCCAAGAAATTTCGTAGAGTGAGAAAGAAGTGACAAATGAAATATTAGCGTTTCTGTAAGATGAGTCAGTGGAATGTGTGGTGTCGTATACTCTCGACTGTGCGTACAATGTACATGAGTGCAATGATGACGATGCGTACTTAAAAAGTGAAAGTGACATTGAGACTGGTGTCGAAACATGTGTTCACCATGCTTGCTGGAACCATATATCCCGTCTTCAGTGAAACTTAGTAAAGGACAATCGTTGTCCAAGGAGAGCGTGCTAAACTTAATTATGTACACGAAAGATAATCCCCAGCATAGTAAAAAAAATATGAACATATTTCGAGTAAGTCCGCAGTAATATGACAGTGTAGTGCATAAGAAAAGCTACGGACTTTCAAGAGAGGACAAGGCGCACTTGTTACAAAAACTGGTGTCTGTCAAGGATGCTCGATATAGTTAACGGGATGCGTATGATAGTGATCTACTACGTTACGTATACCAGACTGCGCGCGACATACCTTACAGTGATTTCAAGGGAAGAAATGGATGGTCGCATAACCTCAAACAGTGTCAAAGAATTGGAAGGCGTAAGATAACGAAATATCAAACAAAGTGTCAACTTGACAACTCAGAGCAAACTGCGGAATCGGCGAGATAAACTTGTGCCATCGTGCAGTAGGGAATTTGTTTTCCACTCCAACCAATCGGTATTTGAAGAGGAAATGCATATGAAAGGAACCCTGGAAATTAGAGGTGCCAAGAGAGCTATATCAAGATCAGTTAACGTCAATTCCTTAACGCTTTCGTATACAAATATGCCGACTGTTAATCTGAATGACAAATTGTCTGTAAAGTTATTTATTGCGCTGCGAGAAGTTGGAGGTGCTCTCCCCCTACGACTCTTTCTCGTGTGTGCGTGATCTTGCAAGAGCAGTAGGGAATACCTACCTCACGGGAAACAAGAGTGGGAAAATGGGCGTAAGAGAACTACAACTATCGTATGAACACTGGTTTTGGCCAATAGCTGGTCAAAATGCCTTGCTTTTGCTTGATTCCTTACCTGCGTATGAAAATCATAATCCTTTAGAGCAAACTATCCCTCCTGAGAAATGTGTGACCTTGCAGTTAATAGCACATGAAACCACTGGACAAATCCATCCTTCTAATATTTGCTTTCTCTATGCCTATAAAACATATTATCGTACTAGGCTGTTTCACGACAGTCTCCATGACAGACTGTTTTGCATTCGGTTGCACGCCTTCACATTCCATCAGTTCTGACCACCACGTTACATCAATATGATTCTATATGCATTCTTTAAGAGCGGATACCTAGCTGAACATCCTGCACGGTTTGTAACTCCCAAGGAGTTCGGTTTATCTTGATGGTGCGAACCTTTCTGATCATTGTGGCGCGCCATTTTTCATTCGGTGTTTATGGCGTAAGTTGATGATTTGTTTTGAACATGTCTTGAATGTCAGCGATATCCATTTTGTGAAGTATAATACATGAATCCCATAGTCTCTGCACCTCCGTACACTTATTTTCTGTCGCCCTCCTGATGTACATGGTCAGTCACTAGCAGGTAATAGTTGTTAACACAAAACTTTCAAATGAGCCTTGCGGAAAACCGAACCAGCGACCTCACACTCAAGGTGTTCCTTGTTAGAAAATGCAACAGGTCTACTAAAGAGACGATTGTCCGTCGTCTTCTAGAGTACTGCTCTGCGGTATGGGATCCTTATAAAATAGGATTGACTGAGGTCATCGGAAAAGTCCAAAGTAGGAGAGCTCATTTTATATTATTGCGAAATAGGGGAGAGAGTGTCAAGGATATGAGAAACGAATTGGGCTGGCAATCATTAGTCGACAGTAAGATATTCTCACGAAATTTCAAACAGCAACTTACTTCTTTGAATGCAAAAATATTTTATAGATGCCAACCTACAGAAGCTGAAAGCATCTTCATAATAAGATAAGAAAAATCCTCGTTCGAAAAGATTTAAGTAATCATTTTTCCCAAGCGCTATTAGAGAGTGGAACGGTAGAGAAATAGTCTGAAAAAAGTGGTTCGATGAACCCTCTGCCAGGGACTTAACCGTGAATTGCAGATTAGTCATGTAGATGTAAATCTAGATATTAAAATCAAAAGGCGCAATATCAGTGTCGGAGAGAGTCGAACGGGGCAGAATGGCTCGTTCCAGGGAAGCAGGTTTGTATAGCATAACATTGTGGGTAGTACAGGCCATATTACTATTAACAGGGTGGCAGTGTCATTGTATTTACGCCCGCGAAACATTCCAGTAACCTTGCAAGTGGAGCGCTGTCACACGCTACGCATCTTGTAACGCCACTGAATTACATGCCAGTTTAGAAGAAGAAAAGAGAAAGCGCGTACAGTGTATATATCTGACATTAGCCAGCAGTATCCATAGAAGTACCAGCGATATCTCTATCTTCCACAGCTGTACAAAATTGTTGAGGCTTCCTTGGCCACGTGTTGTCGCATTGTCTCGTGATGTTCGGATGATGTTTGTTTAACGATTCTTCTGTCGTTTGGTGAAAAAAATCGTTAAACAAAGATCGGCTGAGGATCCCGAAAAGAAAGCCAGTAGGCAACGCGAACATCAGCTGTCTCACTCGATTTGTCGCCTGCTTTTAAATTGCGGACGATAATGCAGTTTCTTTGTTCAAACCCATGCACACTGATATTATATTTTTAATTTCCTCGTTCAACAAAACATCTCTCCTCCAGCGGTTGTCACACTCTTTTTCAAGATGACGTACCGCCTTTGTCCGTTCATCTAATGCCACACCATCAAAAACGTCGGCCTTTTTCTTCAGCTCCGATAGCGAAATACTTGACATATTACGACTACGGCTCTTAGTGCTTGCAATATCCCTGTTCAATGGGATTTGGTTCTGGACTGTATGGCGAAACTAGAAAGGAAAAGATCAATTTTCTTGCAAGACCTTGTCAAGGGTATAAACATAGAAAGATTGGTGCTCCCTTATTAATGCCAAAAGTTAGTCATTTGTAAGATCTAGTTCATAATGTGTGTATTGTTTATTCTTCTTCTTGTTCAAAACCGACTATACTGCTAGGAGATAATCTTCCAATAAGCTAAGTCTCCAAGTATTTTTATGGTTCCGTACCTCAATCGGTAAAAACGGAAACTTCTTAGGATCACTTTATTGTCTTTCTGTCTGTCTGTCCTTCCTCTGTGAAGACCCCTTTCCCTCAGGAACGGGTAGAGATATAAAGTTGTAGTATACAGTGTCACATACTAATGTCTTTGTCCTAAGGTGGAGTGTAAAATTTGAGCTTCCGGACCCAATGCATTCAAAGAGACGGCCATTGATGTTACATATTTTGACACCTGCACTCACTCATCAAAGCCACTAGACAAACTATCTATACTATATGTAGGTAAATCTAGGTAATTAAGTTTATATGGAACCTTCAGAGCAGGAATCCTACTCATACTTGTCCGTTTCTTTTTTTTTTCTTTTTAGGTATTTGCTCTCGTTTTTTGTGTGATCTTCCAAACTTGTACAAGGGTTGAAACTTAAATAGTGGCAACTATTTATTCACAACTGATACAAAAGAGTTACACGTTTGCACCTGTTACTGTCCTTCAAAGTATTCACCAGCCTTGTGTAGAACCCGTTGCCAGCGATGTGGAAGGTGTAGTATACCGTTAGCAGAGCTTGTTGTGTTGGTGGTGCGAATTCCTAAGGTACCAAACTGCTGGGTCATAGGTCCTTAGACTTACCCACTACTTGAACTAACATATTCTAAGAACAACACACACATCCATGCCTGAGGCAGGACTCGAACCTCCGGCGGGAGGGGCCGCGCAATTCATGATATGGCGCCTCTAACCGCGTGGCACAGAGAGGGAACGAGTATAAAGAAGAAAGGTTTCATAAGATGGGAGAGGAGGAGGTACTTACCGAGGCATATAAATAATATTTTCCCTTCATGAAAATTGTTTATTCAAAAAGCTATATACGTAATGTGTCACATATTCCTACAGGAGGAAGTCCTGGTCAAAACTAAAAGAAAAGTTCCTGTAATTATATGTCCGTAAACCAATACCATTTGGGATATTGGCCAGTTTATCTCTTACGTAAAAGTAGACGCTATAGCCGGTGCTGCATGTGGTTAACACGCATCCTGACACATCCTTCCGCCCTTCTTCGCAGTGAATCACACACTCTTTGAAATACACCTGGCTCCACTCCGATTATGTCACTTGTATTGGTCACACGCTCTTGTAACGTGCGCACATTGTCCATGGGTTGGGCAAACATCAATGTCTTTACATGTCCCTGTAGCCAGAAATCCAACAGATTCAGGTCCGCTGAATGGGGAGACCATGGTACCGGAGCTACTCGACACATCAATCGCCCACGAAACGTTGGGGTGAGGTAGTAGCGTTCGACGATCCGCAGGAAATGGAATGATGTCCCGCTGGGCGTAGACCACAGGGTAACGTTTTCCAATAGCGCTGGTAGTTCATGCCGCAGGAATCTATGAAAGGTAACATGTGTTAGTCTGTTTGGTAAGATGTGCCGCCCTATCAATTTGTCACTGACAATTCGTGCACAAACACTGACGCCGAAGCGATCCTGGTGCTTCACTTCCATGGCTGCGGGAGAGCTTGCATCTGTCCACACGTGCATAGTACGGTAATTTACACTATCGGCCATTAAAACTGCTAAACCACGAAGATGACGTATTACAGACGCGAAATTTAACCGACAGGAAGAAGATGCTGTGATATGCAAATGATTAGCTTCTCAGAGCATTCACACAAGGTTGACGCCGGTGGCGACACCTACAACGAGCTGACATGAGCAAAGTTTCCAACCGATTTCTCATACACAAGCAGCAGTTGACCGGCGTTGCCTGGTGAAACGTTGTTGTGATGCCTCGTGTAAGGAGGAGAAATGTGTACCATCACGTTTCCGACTTTGGTAAAGGTCGGATTGTAGCCTATGGCGATTGCGGTTTATCGTATCGCGACATTGCTGCTCGCGTTGGTCGAGATCCAATGACTGTTAGCAGAATATGGAATCGGTGGGTTCAGGAGGGTAATACGGAACGCCGTGCTGGATCCCAACGGCCTCGTATCACTAGCAGTCGAGACGACAGGCATCTTATCCGCATGGCTGTAACGGATCGTGCAGCCACGTCTCGATCCCTGAGTCAACAGATGGGGACGTTTGCAAGACAACAACCATCTGCACGAACAGTTCGACGACGTTTGCAGCAGCATGGACTATCAGCTCGGAGACAATGGCTGCGGTTATCCTTGACGCTGCATCACAGACAGGAGCGCCTCCGATGGTGTACTCGACGACGAACCTGGATGCACGAATGGCAAAACGTCATTTTTTCTGATGAATCCAGGTTCTGTTTACAGCATCATGATGGTCGCATGCGTGTTTGGCGACATCGCGGGGAACGCACATTGGAAGCGTGTATTCGTCATCGCCATACTGGCGTATCACCCGGCGTGATTTTATTGGGTGCTATTGGTTACACGTCTCGGTCACCTCTTGTTCGCATTGACGGCACTTTGAACAGTGGACGTTACATTTCAGATGTGTTACGACCCGTGGCTCTACCCTTCATTCGATCCCTGCGAAACCCTACATTTCAGCAGGATAATGCACGACCGCATGTTGCAGGTCTTGTCGGGCCTTTCTGGATACAGAAAATGTTCGACTGCTGCCCTGGCCAGCACATTCTCCCGATCTCTCACTAATTGTAAACGTCTGGTCAATGGTGGTCGAGCAACTGGCTCGTCACAATACGCCAGTCACTACTCTCGATGAACTGTTGCATCGTATTGAAGCTGCATGGGCAGCAGTACCTGTACCCGCCATCCAAGCTGTGTTTGACTAAATGCCCAGGCGTATCAAGGCCGTTATTACGGCCAGAGGTGATTGTTCTGGGTACTGATTTCTCAGGATCTATGCACCCAAATTGCGTGAAAATGTAATCACATGTGAGTTCTAGTATGATATATTTGTCCAATGGCTCTGAGCACTATGTGACTTAACATCTGTGGTCATCAGTCCCCTAGAACATAGACCTACTTAAACCTAACTAACCCGACATCACACACATCCATGCCCGAGGCAGGATTCAAACCTGCGACCGTAGCAGTAACGCGGTTCCAGCCTGAGGCGCCTAGAACCGCACGGCCACTTTGTCCAATGAATACCCGTTTATCATCTGCATTTCTTCTTGGTGTAGCAATTTTAATGGCCAGTAGTGTATTATGCTCTCTCTTGTGAATCCTGCCTCATCTGTAAATTAAATGCAGGCTGTGAACTACAGATCTTCAACGGCCAATATCTCAACAGATGTTGGTTTCTGGACGTATCATTTTAGGAATTTTTCTTCTAGTTTTGACCTACTACCTTCTGTAAGTCTATGAGACTTTTGAAAAAAATACATCCTGTATGTGTCTGGAAAAATAATTACTGGAAAACAATCTTTCGTCTGTGACTGACCTTTTACTTGCGTTTTATGGTACCTCGCACTAAGTGTAAATGGTAAATAACTTATACAGGGTTGTCAGAAACAATCTGAAAAATTTGTAGGGTTGTTGCAGGGTAGGTTGTGCTGAGCAACAATTCTTAAAAAAAATTCAATACGTTGCTCCGTTTTCGAGTTAATTAGCATTGAAGTTAGCCAATCAGGCCCTTGTGTGCGCCAATTAGAGCGGCCCGCCAGAGACAATTAGTTGTTCTCCTTACTATCATCCCGTGTCCAACTTCTGTATCGCTCTCATGTTCGGCTTTAGGAAAACGAAACGAAGAACGCGTTTGGAGACACCGTCTCTGGCGGGCAGCGTGAATTCGCACGCAGTGGCGTGATAGGCTAACATACAAGTTTTTCGGACCATCCTGTATATAGGGAATGTGGCTCAGGTTGATTCTTTAAAGGTCGTTTATAAAGCATCTATCATAAACCAGTTCTGTGTAATGTATCTTTATTCCTATACGTGAAGCATCTCCATATTTCGCGGTCAGATTGTGTAGCATACAGTACCTGTAGAATTGATATGGCACCCAGGGACTGCTCTGGGTAGTCCTCTTGTAGATGGCGAAGCTCTCAGGTCGAGGAGAGTAGAACCAAAGTCGTATGTACGTGATATCGAACGCCTTCCCTGCAACAACACAGAAAACATCCGCTGTAGTATGAAAATTGTTCAACAATAATGTACACTGTGGACAAATGTAAAGGACAACTGTTACGCAAACGAGTGCTCCCTGTCCAACTGTGACGTTAAAATTACTCAATCTCTAAGACAAGTTCAAATGGTTCTAAGCACTATGGGACTTAACATCTGAGGTCATCAGTCCCCTAGACTTAGAACTACTTAAACCTAACTAACCTAAGGACATCACACACATCCATGCCCGAGGCAGGATTCGAACCTGCGACCGTAGCAGCCGCGTGGTTCCGGACTGAAGCGCCTAGAACCGCTCGGCCACAGCGGCCGGCTCTAAGACGAGTAGCGTATGTGGTATTCAGAATGGTAGTTTGCTTTAAAAACCATCCAGGAATTCCATCGGTTTCATGGAATGTGGCGGTAGATGTAGTATACAGGGTGTTAGAAATAATTGTTTACAACGTGCCGCAGTGGCGTAGAGACGGACACCTGGAGACTTGTGGTCTATCAAGTGGAGAAAATATCTCAAATTGGCGTAAGAAAATCAAGCGCATCGTGCTGCTGTTTCATATTCTCTCGTTCTCTACCAGCAAATTATTGGTCCCAGGAAGAAAATGAATAAGTCAGTTTTGGAGTAATTTAATGTAGTTTAATTGTGTACTGGGATGCGTTTTCGCTAGAAGCTGCCGGTTTTCGGATTATTCAAGAAAATATACAAAACTGACCTTCAAAGGCACCTCCACCCCCACATCCACCAGCTATCGGTCAGGATTTTTAAAATGTTGTTGGCACGAACTCCTACCATTGTACAAAAATGTGCGACTAGATGAATTATTTTCGACATTCGACCGTTTTTCGTCTTCATTGAGTTGGATGTTACGCCACCGGTCGGTGAGGGTAATGAGAGAAAGTCGACTTTCGCAGACTTTATGCAAAGTACTAATTACGTCGAGAATTCGACCTAAACGTCATCCTTACAAGCACAGTAGTTTCGCAGTAAGAAGGGCAGGAAAAAGACAATTGTTAATTTTATGCTGTTAAAATTCAGAAAAATTAATAAGTAAAATTTTGCACAAACTTGAGTTTTACAATTTCTAAGTTTACGACGAGGCCGGTGACGTAGTAACAGGCCGGTCAACTAAGACCAAAAATGCTCGAATATGGGAACTAATTGGTGTAATAATAGGCCGTAGGAGGAAGTGCGAGGAACAACATACTAAGAATCCCGACCACGGTGGGGCAGGGTTGGCATGCCAGAAGGTAGGTCATTCTTGAAACTTTTTCTTGCAAGGAACTGAAAACCGTGTCCCTCAGCGCAAATTTATCCCAGTACAAAATGAGACAACATTAAATATTTCCTTGGGGCTAGTAGTTTGAGCGCAGAGAGCGAGAGAATCGGAAATCTCGCGTGATGCTCACGCACTATAGCTTTGTTGTTTTTTTCTTCTCTTTTAATGCCAGTTTGCGGTACGTTCCCGACTTGATAGACTGCGAGTGTCCGTATAAAGTCATTCATCTCGACTTCCTCTACATCACAATGGTACGTTGTAAGCAATTATCGTTTACGGGCTGTATAGTACCATCAATGCCTGTAGTCACTGCCGCTGCTGGCGTGTCGTGTGAGCAGAACTGAAGTATTTTGCAGGATACACAATAACCAGCTAGCTGATGACGGCGCCCCGGTCTGTAGGGATCATTTTATTCAAAGAGTAATTACTTTAGTATTATCAACATCGATTTTTAGGCTTTGTTTTTTGATTATATTTTTCAATACTTCGTATTTCTTAAAAATAAATACTGTTAACTGTAAGCTGATCAAAGTAATGAAACTACTTGAACACCTGCTGGGGTAGACGAGAGCGCTAATGCGCTACTTCTTGGACTCGGGTAGGCGCGCTGGGCCCGGATCGAATCCGCCCAGCGGACTAACGAAGAGGCCCGGTATGTTGGCCAGCCTGGATGTAGCTTTTAGGCGGTTTTCCGCATCCCGCTAGGTGAATACCGGGCTGGCCCCCCGATCCGCCTCAGTTACACGATTCGCAGACACTTGACAACGTCCGGACTGTTTCATGCTTACGCTTTACACAAACAGCTGGGGTGCACGAATTCCGTCCTGGGGGGTTCGGGGTGGCAGCAGGGAGGGCATCCGGCCACCCTCTGGTACTAACATTGCCCCATCCATAGTAACAAGGCCGACCTGCGTTGAAGCGGGACAAAGGCTCAAAGGAAATGATGATGAATGAAACTACTTGAACGATGCAGCTTCCTCTAAGACATTAAGTAGACAACAACTCGTTTTAAACAACAAGCAACGGAATTAATAATTGAAGTAGTAAAGTAATAGATAAAAATAGCTTCATTACTTACCTTGTAGGAAATGTATAGCAATTTACGTATGATGAAAATATGGAACGTATTCCATTTTTTTTATACTTTTAGAAAATAACTACGCGCACTGAACGAAAACAGCTCCTTCCTCAAATGGAACGCATTTATCCTTGTTAAAAGCTGAAGAAATGTATTAAAATTTGTACCATGGGTGGGATTTGAATTCGGGTCTCCTTGCTTACGAGGTAGGTATATATTAGGCAGGTGTGCTAGCCATTACACCACCGCAGTAGTGAAGTTCATACCACCGCATGGAATACCCTAGTCCAGTTCTGCCCCATCCCCCCTCCCCACATAAACTGCAATTCACGTCTTCAGCTTATTTGCCCCTTCTTAAATCTTTGGCACACAAATCTGTCTAGGAAGCACCAATCGTTCATAAACCAGTTCGCGCTCTGTATGGGATATCCTAAAAGCTGAAAATAGAGAACTGAGCGTTGCAGCAAATGTTGAAAAACCTGAAATGTCTGACGCTTGAAAAAGGCGCTAATTATTCCGCGAGAGCCTAATAATAATTTTTCAAGAACCAGTATTAAGTGAAGAATCTAGAGGTATCTTTCAGCTCCTTATTGTTCCTGCAGACACCGTGAAGATAACGCTACACTAATCAAGCTCGTTCAGAATCTTTTAAGCAGTCATTCTTCCCGCGTTCCACACGCGACCGGGACAGGCAGCAACTCTAGAATGTGGTATAATGCACGCTTACCATTAAGTACCCTCTGTCTTGCACTTTACACTGGTTTACAGTTTTTGCGTGGATATTGATAGAAGTACCGAAGGGTGGTTCAGTACTTTCGCTCCATTACCAGACAGACCTCTGTTAAAGAAAGCACGTCCGGAAGGTATTTCTAACCTGTCGGCGAATGAATTGACGACTTGTAACAAGTAGAATGCAGCATGTTATCGCGGACGGGATGTTATCCACAGTCAGAAGTAGATTCGAATGTACCACAGAGACAAGTGTGCAGTTCTCTATTGTTAACACCATACGCTAATGATATCGGACAAAGATTTTTTGCGTTCTTGATATGTTTCACAAACTGACCCGTTGAACTTATGAAGAAGAAATTTTATCCAGTAAGTATTTTCGTAACACCTAATATAACATCGACACATCCGTGCGAACACTCGCGATGAACTGTTAATGAGAAAAGATATGAAGTTAAGCAATTAATGAACATACAAATGGATATCGTTGATTACACAGTTAATTAGTCTCAACTGAAGTAATTGTGTCATTAACACGTGTGCGGTAAGTAAATGGCAGGTTTCGATTCATTGCTAGGATACTGGAAACACTAAACACCTGTATGTCTGTACTACAGTATTTCGCAAGTGCGTAGGATACGGATCAGGTTTTACTGATATCGACACGTACACAGGGCAAACTGGAACGTCACGACTTTATGTTAACGCCAGATTAGTGTAACAGAAATAGCCCAAAATGTTAACCACAGGTCACTTGGCGACTGGCAGATCCTTCGATTATTCGGAGATGCGTTTTTATTTTAGGGGGGAATCTGCGAGCACTAAGAGAAACCACAAATCGCTCCAGTGGCGGCCGTGAAAATGCAAGCAGTCCACACTGTGGCATATAACGAGTCACTTTTTGCCACGCTCCATCAGTAAATGAAATGGTGGGAAATCTTAATACATTATGCAGTGAAAACAGCTATTCGCCATGTTGTGTACAGTGATAAGTAGAGCGAGAAAATGTCAGAATCGCTTGCCTTTCAAACAACCTGCCTTACCCGGGAATGCTACACAGCGCCACGGTGGCAACCAGCGGAACTAACATTCCTGGATGCAGCCGCTAGAGGGCAGGGCATGGTGGTTCCTAACAGCTTCCTGTACCCAAGGAAGACTTCAGCGCGATGTTTCAAAGAAATATATCCGACAAATAAGCGCAGTTGCCTCGTACGTTACACAGCATGCTAAGTTCTCTTTAGTTTATCTGAAGTGCAGACCGTTTTAATCTCTTACTTAAGTTTTTAGGTAATTAGAATATAAAACTGTACCATTTAGTGGCATGAAGATCATTGAAAGGATTTCTGCTTGCATTGAACAGTGTTAACACTTCGATATGTTACTGGGCACTTTAGTTATTCCACAACAGTTTGTGCGGCAAACGTGTCAACTTCAGAGATTTATTTTACAACTGCTGATATTTCGCTAAGCTGGAAAGATTTTCTTTCGATTCTTAAGACGTTACTGAGGTTGTGGACTTCATCGATATTGCCGAGTATGTGACATGTTAAGATTTAGCTCCAAATTTGTTGCAGCCACCGTATCATATTAACATCAGGATACTAAATAATTTTATAGGTCATAATGCGTTTTTTTATTGCCTATAAGATCACTTTGTTGAAGCTGATTCTAGTAAATCAGACGTTCTGGATTCAGTCTTCTTGTGCTTCCGACTCTTGACTTTCCGCTACTGCAATAATCTGCGTGTGTTAAAACCTCTAATTTGCTATGGGATTAGCTTCTATGCTAAATTACAGATCCCACAAAGCTGACGAATGAGCCTGTTTGAAGGTCAGAGGATATGACATCTACAACAACACTCTGCGATTATACCGAAGTGTATGGTACTTTTTCTTGTACCATACACTATCTGATTGACAGTATCCGCACACTTATTAGTGGACATTCATATGGAGTGTGTCTACCCTTCGCTTTTATGAAGGATTCAACTCTGCTTGGAACAGTTTCAGTGAGATGTCTGAATATCTGCAGAGAAATGGCAGCCCATTCTTCTTCAAGTCCCGAAACCAGAGAAAATAGTGATGCTGGACGCTGGGGTCTGGGGAATTCATCCCCACTGCTTTCAGATAGGTTGGAAGTTGAGCATGTCATTTTGATTTTTGTAAATTATCGATGTACACGTGAGAGAAAGCAAGCTATGTTGCTGTTACACAATCTTTGGTCTTGTTGTGGCACAGTCTTTGCCTCTACGTAATCTGGTACATTCTTAGTTGAAATGTAGTACATGATGGACATATTCAATAGCGCTATGTCAGGTGAAGAAAGATTTTTTTTATTACTATCAAAAACAGTCTTGATCGCAATTTATTTATTACAGTGACCGGTTTCGACCACTACTGTGGTCATCTTCAGACCTACAAGTCGTATACAAAGCTTTAATTAGAGGGCTACATACATTAAAGAAAATACATAAAGTTATAAAGCTATAAAACGATGAATTACCAATGAAGATTTGTTGTAATGGACAGCGAGGATGAATGTATATTGGAAGGCGAAAAGAATATACATTTTGAATAATGTTATTATTTTTTAAGAAAAGAAGTTTGAGGTAAGGCTGCAGCACTGTGCAGCTCTATTTTTGGAATGATTGTCAGCTAGTTAACTTGCTCAGAGCTGAGAGAAAGACCGCCTCACTTCCCAGAATCATGCTTTAAGATTAAACTGTTGGGTTTTTATAGAAATTCTCCGTTGAGATTGTACCCTTTTCAAATCACTGTTCACTTTGTTAGGTACAGTATTGTTCAGACCAATGTTATGTATGAAGATCATGCTAAGTTTTGCTCTGTCTATTTGAATTCATACTTCATTCTAAAATCGTTGTCTTGGAACATAATTTCATAGGAATAGTTACTCTCCCTAACTCACTGTTTAAACAAGGTTTATCATTACGCATTACTACATTGGACCATATGGTATGCAACAGTTTGTCAAGAGGCGAGGTAAGTGGAAATTTTGATTAGGGCCAGATAATTGTTTTACTTCGGTTACGTATTTTATATAAAGACAACTTGTATTGAGACCGATTACAGTTCAGTTCAAATAAGGTTCCGTTTAGTCAAACGTTAGCAAATGAGTTTAAGTTGAATAATAGTTTGTCAGTACATGGTTTTGGTAATTTTTATAGAATGGGAGGTAAATTTGGTACAAATTAGATGCAGGAATATATAGTGGGGAGGTTACATGGGACTCTCGGCATGCAAAGACCGTTTGAGGAACGTTATTTTCCACAAACCATTGCCCCACTAATTTTGCCTTATGTCAGGGTGCACTGTTACGGTAATACAATCAGTCTTCGTCTCAGAACTGTTCCTCTACTATACGTAGTAAATAATGCTGTAAAATGTGCTCATATCATTCTATATTTAGCGTTTTCTTAAACGCAATAAGGAGACCACAACCTAACCACGAGATACAACCCTGTACCGTAACACAAGCTCCTCTGTACTCCACAGGTGGCACTATACAGGGTGTTTGGGGAGGAAAGGTCAATATTTTAAACAGTGATTGTATAAGTAATTCTGAACAAAAAATGATATATGGTCATAGGTCCGCAAATGCTTCGTTAGGGGGTATGGGTATTGAAAGGAACTTTAATTCTGAAAAATTGATGTGCACAACGTGAGCGTATGCGCAATACAACTGGGCCGTAACGTGATTTTCTTGCAAACATCGCACGGGTACATGCCATATTTACGCTATGCAACTTACCACATATTATGGTTATGTGACGTACGTAGTCAGTCACCCGTTGTTTGCGCATTTGTGTCGTGTAAGCCGCGTTGTGTAGTGTACCGGCGACGGAACGGTTAGCTGTGTAGCTGTGCTGCCACATGTCTACAGTAATGAGGAATACGCAGATATGGTGTATGTTTATGGTTTCTGCGACGGTAGTGCTACCGCTGCAAGAGAAGAATACCACAGGCGCTTTCCGAGACGACGATTACCTGATCGCAGGGTGTTTACCAAAGTGTTTGTCACTTGGCGCGCAACAGGCTGTCTTCCAAATAGACATTTTTCGTCGGAGTGTGCACGTCAACAAACTTTGCAAGAACAGGAAGATATCATCGCCAAGTGTTGAGCGAAGTCCCGATACGAGTATACAAAGAATGTCCCTGCGTATGAATGTCCCACAGACACTTGTTGGGAAACATTACATGCGGAAAACCTGTATCCATTTCACGTACAGCGTGTCCAAAATCTCCACATTCACCCAACCACTTCAAATCTGTCACTGGGTAATTGAGAACAGTCATTTGCTTCCATACATACTATTCACTGACGAAGCCCAGTTTTCACGACATGGAATAAACATCACACGCAATAATCATCGATGGTCACGGGAAAATACACACGCTTCAGTGGATATCAGTTTCCAAGTTCGTTTTGCCATAAATGTTTGGTGCGGCATGATCGGTAACCTTTTGATAGGTCCATTTATTATCAATCAACAATTGACAGGAGAGAGGTACCTACATTTTTCGGAAAATTCATTTGTAGAACTATTGGGAGACGTTCCTTTAGCCAAGCAAACTGAACTGTACTTTCAACATGACGGTGCCCCTCCATGTGTTACCTTACGTGTGAGGGACCATCTCAACCGAACCTACCCTAATCACTGGATTCGCCGTGGCGGTGCTATTAACTGGCCTCCAAGACCACCTGACCTTACACCTTTAGATTTCTGTTTATTGGGTTGGATGAAATCAGAGGTGCACAAAGTGAGGGTAAATACACGAGATGGACTGCTTCGACGCATCATGCACGCTGCTGAGTTGATTAGGAACCAACCACTGGTAATTGAACAAGCAACACAACGCGTTATTGCTAGAGCGCAAAAGTGCATTGACGTTCATGGTGGGATATTCGAACCTGTTCTGTGACCTGTACAACATCTGTACGATAAGTGACAAAGCCGTTTGTAAAAGGCGTGTAACGTCTTTTCCAACTGAATACATGTAACATGCATGTTGCAATGCATTATGTACTAAATGCAAAGTAAATAAACATTATGTAATATGTGTAACGTAACTGTACTTCTCTGTATCATTGTTTTCAAGAAAAGCACGTTACGGTCCAGTTGCATTGCGTATACGTTCACGCAGTGCACATGGCTTTTGCAGAATTAAAGTTCCTTCCTAACGAAGCATTTGCGGACCTATGATCATATAACATTTTTGTTCGGAATTATTTATACAATTAGTGTGTAAAATATTGACCTTTCCTCCCCAAACGCCCTTTATATTAAGGCAGGTAGCGTTCTCCAGGATTTCAACAAATCCAAAACCTTCCATCCGATTGCCGATAGATACAGTATGATTCAAAAAAATGGCTCTGAGCACTATAGGACTTAAATGCTGTGGTCATCAGTCCCCTAGAACTTAGAACTACTTAAAGCTAACTAACCTAAGGACATCACACACATCCATGCCCGAGGCAGGATTCGAACCTGCGACCGTATCGGTCGCGCGGTTCCAGACTGTAGCGCCTTGAAACGCTCGCCCACTCCGGCCGTCAGTATGATTCATCACTCCAAATCACTCGTTGCAAGTGCCTCAGTATCGGTAGGCGTCGCTCTTTACTCCACCTCATGCGTCGCTCAGTACTGGCTATAGAAATGTGTGGTTTACGAGAAGGTGTTCGACCACTGTACCCTATCCTTTTTAACTTCGTGCGAACAGTCATAGTGCTAACTAAGCTCTGCTGGTAACTTTTCAAAACTCACGAGCAACACCTGTCACTGATTTCATGCGACTGGTTACAACCACACTCAGCAGTGCTTGAAAGTCCCTGTTTGGTAGTACATGAGGTCCGCTTGGTGTTGGTTTAGCTGTAGTTGTTCCCTCGCGTTTCCTATTCAGTATCGCATCGTCAGCACTCGACTTGGACAGGTTTAGAAGAACTGAAATGTTCCTAATTTATTTGTTACTCAACGTGAGATGTAGATGTAGTCTATTCCCGATGTTATTCAATACTGCATGTTGACCGAGCACCAAAGGAAAGAGGGGAGGTATTTGGAGAGGCAATTAAACTTCGGAAAGAAGAAATAAAAACATTGAAGTTCTTGATGACATTGTAATACTGTCAGTTCCAGTATAAGACTTGGAAGAGCAACTGTACGTAATGGACAGCATCTTAGATAGAGGTTATTAGATGAATATGAACAAAAGTAAAGCCGGTCGGAGTGGCCGAGCGGTTCTAGGCGCTACAGTCTGGAACCGCGTGACCAATACGGTCGCAGGTTCGAATCCTGCCTCGGGCAGGATTCGAACGAAAGTAAAACAAGGGCCATGGGGACTAGTCGACTTAAATCTGGTGATTCTGACGGAATTAGATTAGGAAATCAGGCAGAAAAAGTAGTAAACAAATTTTGCTATTTTGGCTGCAAAATAACTGATGATGGACAAAATAGAGGGAATATAAAATGCAGACTGGCGATAGCAGAAAGCTCATTTCTGAGAAAGAGAAATTTGTTAACACTGAATAAAAATTTAAATGTTAGGACGTCTTTTTAGAAGGTAACTGTCTGGAGTATAGCCCTGTACGGAAGTGAAACATGGACAATAAACAGTTCAGACAAGAAGAGAATAGAAGCTCCTGAAATGTAGTGCTGCGGAAGAATGTTAAAGATTAGATGGGCAGATCACGTAGCCGATAAGGAGCTACTTAACAGAACTGAGGGAAGAAGATGTGTATGGAGCAACCTGTCTAGAACAATGGATTGATTGATAGGACACATCTTGAGGTATCAAGGAGTCATAAATTTGCTAATGTTATAACCAGGAATAACACAATAACCGCTTCAGTCTGGTTTATTAAATCACAAATCACTTTTCAACAATTATGTTAGCCAAGCGTCTACCCAGGCTCACACTCAGAAGTAATGCAGAATTAAAGTTTGGTTATACCAATGTCCGAATGTGCATGGTTGGGTGCACGTCCCGTAATTATTCCCAAGTCCAGTGAAGTTCAGACTCTCCAAGTGAAGTCGCAAGATTTTCCGCCGAGCAGCCAGGTAACCTCGAGTGGTGCGGCGAGTCATCCACAAGCAGCTGGAACACGGCGTACTGCACTTCCCGATGAGAACTGTCGTTTGCGGCGGCGGCCGGGTTTATATAAGGCTTGCTAGTTAATGGAGCCGTCGGCTGGGGTCGCTGTTTTCCAGGGAAAACCAATCGCAATGTTTCCTGGCGTAGCCAATTCCTGTGTGCTGACAAACGCGCGAGCGCGAAGGCGGCCAGCGATGGTAGCTGCGAGCCGCCCGGAGAAGTGCGGCCGGCGATGTATTTCTCGGCCACGTAAGGGAGCGTGCGTGTGAAGACGGCCAGCGATGGAAGCAGCGGGCCGCCCAGAGAAGTGCGGCCAGCGATGTATTTGGCGGCCGCGTACTGGAGCGCGTTGTTCGGTGTTTGTTGGAAGTGGTGTATACCACAGGTAACAAAGGTAAGTGTGGGAGAATTGCATCAAGCACGCCTTGTGTCCGAAAACTACGACGACAACGACAGTAGGGACCTCGGGATGGATGAGATCTTGCAGATGTGTCGAAAGAAGTTCCTTTACGGAAAGCCGGCCGCTGTGGCCGAGCGGTTCTAGTCGCTTCAGTCCGGAACCGCGCTGCTGCTACGGTCGCAGGTTCGATCCTGCGTAGGGCATGGATGTGTGTCATGTTCTTAGGTCAGAAAGGTTTGAGTAGTTCTAAGTCTAGGGGACTGATGACCTCAGATGTTAAGTCCCACTGTGCTTAGAGTCATTTGAACAATTTTTTTCTTTACGGAAAGTAACTCAAAGCAAACACACATGTAAAGTCCTAATGTGGCAGCGTCATCACATCCATTCTCTGATATCCGCAGATTCAACGTTTGGATACTTCTTTATCACTTACAGTATTCGAAGGCAAACAAAACGACGCTTTGTATAAAGCCGGAACAGGCTTTCTGTCAGTGGCGTGAAGAGTAGGTAATGATTGTTCAAAGGAATATCGTAACAGACTTAAAGTACGCAGCGTATAGACAAAATTAACTAAATAGAGAGAGAAGCGGTAGTCTGACAACTCAACAAGTACGGAGAACGACAGACTGGATGAAATAACGGCGCAGATAAATAACACTACAACGTGGTGGCGCCCGCAAACCGCAGAATACGCTACTCGAGGTGAGGCAGAATGTTTGCGGACAGCAAAAAGCTACCTGCCCTCCGGCAACTGCCGCTACAAGACCCCACTTGTCTGTAAGCGTTCCTTGAGCACTCGTAAAACGGCCTTTAAGCGACGACAGTCGTTAAGTGAGGAGGAAGAACACTCAAGGAACGTTATAGCGTTTCTAATGGTTCTTGCCAATCCGACGCATCACCTCACCCCAGTGACTGCGATCAGTTATTCCCACACCGATACGAATGCGTTAAAATTAATTCAGAGCTGGTTTTCTCCGAATAGTGATTACTATCGTCCTTTCACGAGACGTTTCCAGACTTTCTGGCGTCAGTTTAGAAATTTTCATAGTTCTTGATAAAAAAAAGTAACAGCTAAAATTGTCGAGCTGGTATGAAAGCTATTAGAAAAACAGCCAGCAGATTGTTGTCTGTGTCGCAACGAAAAATCAATCCTGGAAGCAGGTTCTCTCGGGAGAGTTACAGCTGTCAGTCCTGAGCCCCCTATTGTTCTCACTGTACGTCAATGACATCTCCTCTGTTTTATGCTCCTGTAAATATCATTTCTGTCCCGACGGCTTGCAGGTGTACCATAGTGCCAGACATGAAGATGTTAATACTGCCATCGTTACGATGACTGATGATTTGTCTTTAGTATTCAGAGGGACGCTAACCCCGGGACTGAAACCGATTCCGAAGACGTCCCATATAATTTTAATATCCCACTAAAAATTAGCTTATAACCTTCATAATAAACAAGAGCCCAAACGTATACGACCGAAATATCAAAAGAAGAAAAAATAAGATGTATGCAGCTGAACCGCCGAAATTTATCGATTAGTTGTTACGCCGCGAAAACACGACGGTGCTGAAAGGAGGCCGCGTCGCCGCTGCCCGAAATGTAAGAAAAATTCTTGTTCCTTTTTCATTTTCAGAGTTCTGTACCGCAATCGCTAAAAACGGAATACTTATGGGATCACTCTGCTATCCATCTGTTTGTTTCTCCGTCTGTCAAGAATCTTTTTTTCCCAGGATAGGGTAGACGTATCGAGTTGAAATTTATGTCAAATACTAAGATCTGCAGTCCCTAAGCGGTGTAAAGAATTTGAACTTCTATGTCAATAGTATGAAAAAGACAGGCGACTTGTATCATATATTTTGATACTCGCAAATTCGCTCAACAGAACCTATAGATGTACTGTCTATATACACTACTGGCCATTAAAATTGCTTCACCACGAAGATGGCGTGCTACAGACGCGAAACGTAACCGACAGGAAGAAGATGCTGTAGCATGCAAATCATTAACTTTTCAGGGCATTCACAGAAGGTTGGCGCCGCTGGCGAAACCTATAACGTGCTGACATGAGGAAAGTTTCCAACCTATTTCTCATACACCGGTGTTGCCTGTGAAACGTTGTTGTGATGCCTCATGTAAGGAGGAGAAATGCGTACCATCACGTTTCCGACTTTGATAAAGGTCGGATTGTAGCCTATCGCGATTGCACTTTTTCGTATCGCGACATTGCTGCTCGCGTTGGTCGAGATCCAATGACTGTTAGCAGAATATGGAATCGGTGGGTTCAGGAGGGTAATACGGAACGCCGTGCTGGATCCCAACGGCCTCGTATCACTAACAGTCGAGATGACAGGCATCTTATCCGCATGGGTGTAACGGATCGTGCAGCCACGTCTCGATCCCTGAGTCAACAGATGGGGACGTTTGCAAGACAACAACCATCTGCACGAACAGTTCGACGACGTTTGCAGCAGCATGGACTATCAACTCGGACACCATGGCTGCGGTTACCCTTGACGCTGCATCACAGACAGGTGCGCCTGCGATGGTGTACTCAACGACGAACCTGGGTGCACAAATGGCAAAACTTCATTTTTTCGGATGAATTTAGGTTCTGTTTACAGCATCATGATGGTCGCATCGCTGTGAACGCACATTGGAAGCGTGTATGCGTCATCGCCATACTGGCGTATGACCCAGCGTGATGTTACGGGGTGCCATTGGTTACACGTCTCGGACACCTCTTGTTCGCATTGACGGCACTTTGAACAGTGGACGTTACATTTCAGATGTGTTACGATCCGTGGATCTAACCTTCATTCGATCCCTGAAAAACCCCACATTTCAGCAGGATAATGCACGATCGCATGTTGCAGGTCGTGTACGGGCCTTTCTGGATACAGAAAATGTTCGACTGCTGCCCTGGCCAGTACATTCTCCAGATCTCTAATCAATTGAAAACGAGCAACTTGCCCGCCACAATACGCCAGTCACTACTCGTAATGAACTGTGGTATCGTGTTGAAGCTGCATTGGCAGCTGTACCTGTACACGCCATCCAAGCTCTGTTTGTCTCAATGCCCAGACGTATTAAGGCCGTTATTACGGCCAGAGGTGGTTGTTCTGGGTACTGATTTCTCAGGATCTATGCACTCAAACTGCGTGAAAATGTAATCACATGTCAGTTCTAGTATAATATATTTGTCGAATGAATACCCGTTTATCATCTGCATTTCTTCTTGGTGTAGCAATTTTAATGGCCAGTAGTGTATTATTTGATTGGTGTGTACAGTTTGTCAATGTATTTTTATATGTTCTGTCTTATTAATAATCCTAGATGCCTTTTTTACTGTTACATCTCATCTTCCTCTTCCTCGTGTTCCTATTCAGCGTCGCTGTTTCCGCTGTCACTGTGACCGCCTGGAGACTGTTGTTTCGTTGCATGTATGCATGTCTGTTACGTTTTGTCCGGAGGTGTTCTTTATATGTTGTTTTTGAAATACTGTTTGTTAATGAATTTGGTTGTGCCGCTTGTTCTCGTGTCTTATTGCTGTGTGTATCTGTATGTCTGTTTCTGTATAATCTTAGTGTTGTGCATGTCTATTCTTCGCATATTGCCCGCAGAAGAAGACAGTGTTTCTGGACAAGCTTTTTCACCTCATGCGCATGTAATTGTCTCAGACTCACGCTGTTTAGGGATAAGGCATGTGTCTAGTGAAGAAATGTACCATACCGCAGCTGGGATAGATATGTTTCATTCTCAACCTGTCCCTTATGTCAGGGAAGAAGTCGTGCAGTCTATGTCTCTTATCATATACATCCCACTCACCTCATCATGTATGCAAACGCAAACTTCTAAGGTCACTTGTCGTCTGTATCAGTAGTTATTGTGTGTACCTTATCTAGCCTCCCCATCGTTAACCAGTACCTTGCAGCTCTGTAGTTGACCGAGACTAGCAGACGACAGAGCCCGGTAGGGAGAGAGCGAATCACACTGCGTGTGAGACGGGCCTTACGCTGCCCATACAGAGCGGCCACGTTCCCGGAGGGCGGGTGACGTAAGCAGCGAACTCGCCTCGCCGCCCTGTAGCAGAGTGCGACCTCCGCGGCAGACACAATCGCCGCTAAGCGGCCGGCAATTGGCGGGTTGTGGCTGCGGCTGGGGCGCCGACCTCGGGCGTTGCTCCTGCCGCTGCGCCGCTAGCCGAACCCTCCGCCACTCACCGGCGGCGCACCGCTTTCACAGCTGATCGGGGAACGTAGCGGCGCCAGCGAGCTTCGGTCGTGTTCGGAGCACTGACCCGATTCAACAAAATAATATGATCGCGGAACAAAAAGTAACTACAGTTTCTAATAAATAGTAGCGGAAAGGCATCTGGACCAGATGAGGTATCCGTAAGATTCTATAGAGATTATACGAAAGAAATTGCCTCCCTTCTAACAGCAGTTTATTGTAGGTCGCTGGAGCAGCGAATGGTACCTAGCAACTGGGGAAACGCTCGTCTTTCTCGTTTTCGCCGGCCACGGTGGCCGAGCGGTTCTAGGCGCTTCAGTCTGGAACCGCGCGACCGCTAAGGTCGCAGGTTCGAATCCTGCCTCGGACATGGATGTGTGTGACGTCCTTAGGTTAGTTAGGTTTAAGTAGTTCTAAGTTCTAGGGGACTGATGACCTCAGATGTTAAGTCCCATAGTGCTCAGAGCCATTTGAACCAATATCCTCAAGTGGTATTGTTGGCTCCTGGTCCAAAAAATTTCCATTTTTGATTCCATTCAAAGTGTCTTTAATAAAATAAAGACCAATAGGTTTGTTCCCTATGATTCCTCACAAACAATAACTGACCAAGGACGTTGACGTTCAACTAATCGTAACCTGTGAGGATTTCCTATACTCAAGTAATACATATTATGCTAATTAATGCTAACATGATTTGTGAATATAGACTCATCTGAAAATACTACAGTAGCAAAGAAATGGGAGTTAGTTTGAATTTGTTGAAGTGCCCTTTCACTAAACACTTCTCGATTTTGAAAATCATCACCATGAAGTTCTCGTTGCAGTGAAATGTGATGCGGATGATACCTATAATGGTGCAATATGTTAACAGTACTACTTAGGGAAATTCCAGAATCGCTTTGCGATTGTCCAATGCTTATCAGTGGGTTTTGGTCAACAGCTACTAGTTCGCTAGTACGGTTGTTTCATTACCCTTGCCGCGCGGGATTAGCCGAGCGGTCTCCAGCGCTGCAGTCATGGACTGTGCGCCTGGTCCCGGCGGAGGTTCGAGTCCTCCTTCGGGCATGGGTGTGTGTGTTTGTCTTTAGGATAATTTAGGTTAAGTAGTGTGTGAGCTTAGGGACTGATGACCTTAGCAGTAAAGTCCCATAAGATTTCATACACATTTGAACATTTTCATTACCCTTAAAATAAAAATAAAAAATAAAAACAGCCCGAGAGCGATCATTATCTGGAAAACGCTAAGCACACAAGGCAACACTATCATCAACATCTCTCCTACGTTCACCATAAACCAGAAATCTTTTCAGTTTTTTCTTCTGTGGTTGCACAGTCGTTGTCGTCTTGCATTTCTGTTCTAGAAATGAAGAGTAAATGTGCAGGCAATAAAAACTTCTCAAGCAATGAAATGTTTAGAGATGCCTTAAGTTCTATTTACGAAAGAAAAAACCCGATGACCTCGCTGTTTGGTCTCCTCCCCCACAACAACCCAACCAAAGAAAAGTGAACCCTGATCGCACTGCACTGCCTATTATGATACGTCGTAGTTCACCGCTCGGTCACTGTGGTGCGTCGAGCAGTTACCTTTCCGTTTTGCTGGAGGAATACAACGTTCAGAGCGGGGTTTCCCTTCAAAAGCTACGAAATAACTGTGCTATCCTCGCAGTGCGGAGGTGGGGGATTAATTCAAGTGTCATTGGATATCATTTTGAAACATGCGATTTTCTACCCATTTTGATTTTTCTGATTCAGTGCCATTTGTGCGAAACGATAAAAATGTTTCAGACACAGCTTATGTATTTTTGTCCGTAGAACCAGAATCTGCTATAAAAAGTGGGGGTTGGCCCCCTCCACACACACACACACACACACACACACACACACACACACACACAGGGCTGGGGTGGTGGGTCGAGTTTGACATCATTGGATGTCCCCCTCCGAGAAGAACAAATTTATAATTAAAATTGTTTGGATCCGATGTGTAATTTTCGAAGCATTTCAATGTCTTCAGATAAGCGGATCACCCTTTATGTGCAAGTAAAACAGTGGATAAAGTCCATGAGGCTGTTTGCAGATGACGCGCTTGTCTGTAAAAAGTTAGTTATGTTAGCCGATATTAGCGAACTGCCAGGATGACATTCGTAGAATGATGACTGGTCCAGAGACTGGCATTTGACACTGGACGTAAATAACGTAACATGTTGCGCATACAATAGAGAGTAAATCCACTACTGAACAATTAGACTATTGGTGAGAAACTGCTGGAAACAGTAACTACCATAAAATATCTAGGAGTAACTATCCGGGAAGGGTCACTATTGAAAGTCCCGGAGACTATTTTTCCGGGAAGATAATATTAATAATGATCGAACTACTAAAGAAATGCACCAGTTACTCTTTTTTAATGCGTAGCACGACGCGTTTCAGAAACTTATTCGCGTTTTCAACTGCAGTGGCCAATTGCAGTAAGACTGTAAAAAGACGACTGTAGAGTAACAGAGGTAGCAAGACACACACGCAGACATCACATCAATACAAATGTAAACATTTACTGAACTTCAAAATAGGAATAGCTTCCGGAGAAGGTCATGCTAGGCATTTAAAACAGTAACCTGTGCAGTACTTTATTATTTACATCATTGTTGACATATCTGTAGGCTTTTGAGGAAGAACATTGGTTATGATGGATGAAATCTGATTAAATTTACACTGGTGCACAGAATACTGCTGGAGATTATACAGAACGCACAGCAAAATAGCAGAATAATTTCTCCAAGTTTTAGCAAACGAGGTGCGTCTGTGATTAAACCCCAGAACTAGCATTCAAGAGCTGTAGTCTCCCCCACCCCTCGTACTATTATAGCAATTTCAATTATCCTTGGTTCCCCAAATTACTTCGTGCCACTGTCGGGATGATTACTTCAAGAAGGGTGTTGCTTCATTTTCTGCCTCTTGCACGTCCCACCGACCTTATGCTTCGTCTCTAAGCATCTTAATCATAGGCTGAGCAGACATTAATATCCTCGATCCACCGTATAATGAACGGTCTCTGAAACCTTATTTTTCCTTCTGAAAATCTATATACTACAGCAACATTGTTAATGCTATGTATCTACTGGTGTTCATAAATGGCAGCAACACCAGTAGCTTTAACATACAGGAATTTATACTGTTTCCTCCGTTGCCACAAACTAATTAAACCGGCATGATGGCTACAAGTTGACAGATAAGACTTACTCCCCCTTCCCTCCCCTCACTCCCGACAACCGGTCGTCCCTGACTGCCTCGTTAGCTACAGCAGCACCTCCGCCCTCACCTCCGCCGTCTGTTTACTTGCCACCGCTCATCAAGACGGCGTGATTTATGCGTTCATTACGCACGGTCATCGGAAGCCCTGCCTTGACACTTGTTAGTAACCTCACCATGACTGATAGCCGGAGTTGACCGTCAGCTTCCACTCTCAACACAGCTGTGTTTGAATACATCACTGATGGTTACAACGTCTGTGTATATACAGTATCTACAGTATATGTTCACAATACAATGTCCTTCATTTGAACTTATAGCCCAGGCCAACGTGCAAAACATGCGATGCTAGAGTAATGTGAGTTCGCAGGAATTCCAAGAAAAACCACACTACAGAGAAAAAATCACGGTTTGGTTTCGGAGATTCGGCCTCCAGGATTATTAGACTCTACCTTTTCGAGCATCATCACGCAGTCTCTGTCACAGTCAATTCAGATCGTGACAGGGGCCTAGTCACGACTTCCCGATTCCTGAATTACAGAATCAGGGTGTTGATTTGACGTCAGTTTGTTTCCGGGGCGAGTGCGCATGCCGCTCGAGACGCGATGGCAGCATTGCGTACGGTGTTCGTTGGCAGCGTCAGCTTACGTTTCGGGGACACGGCGTGGCCAGAGAGAACCCCCGATATGATTACTTGCGATTTCTTTCTGTGGGAGTACCTCAAGAGCCGAATGTTTCCATCACATGTCCGCAGCTTAGAGATTGTGAGGCAATGGATCAGTGGAGAGGTCAAGGCGATTCCACCAGGAATGCTGGTGAAAGTAATGAACAGTTTCGGTAGTCGACTCCGAGAGTGCATCACAAGGGACGGTGGTCCTCTAACTGATCTGATAGTTTGTTACTATGTTATAATATGGGATTTTCTTACGTATTAGTTACCACCCTCGTTCTTTGCATTCTCTACCTATTCGTAGTGATACTGAAGGACCTATAAAAAAATGGTAGATCGTTTCTAACGGATTTTGTGCAGCTGTCTATTTAGGGCAGGGAAGAAATGGTCTGGCCGTTGCCTTATTGGAAGGTGCATTATGGTATTCATTTGATGTGAGCTACAGATATTTTTGGAGAAATCTTATGCCGCTACCACCATTGAGTACGAATTTATTCAGCTGTTGGTTTCTACAGCCGTAACTGGTCCGCTTCTTGCCTGCTCTAGCAGATAAGGTAGGACAAATAAAATAACTGTTGGCAGGAAATACACAAACTTGACTTTTGTTTCAAAACTGGTATCCTAGCTAGATGAGGATGTGCGTTGGAACGGAGCACGTCACACTGAGACGGCACTCGCAGCGGTACCCAAAGAGAGACAGATATAGTAAGTGGTCTGCACAGGTGGCGCCGCTAGTGAGTTCTGAAGTGACTACACAGATCAGACCTGCCGATTCAGGGCTTTCATCTGAATGAAACAACTAAGAAACATCTATGGAGCAAGTGATTTTTCAGTGAGAATAAAACAGTGAAAGTGACTAAGTGGCCCAGCAAACACGGTACCGCCAACAAATCTCAGAAAAAACTGGGTATGTAAAGATACAAATATGTCAATAATTTCCACCCTTTCAAAAACTAAATTAAATGTGGTGCTCTGTACCTCGGTTTATACGGACTGTAACGGGTATAAGGGCAGGTATTTTTATGGGTGACTATGGACGGTGTACTGAACAATACTACGTCAGTATTTCCGTCTTTTGCACACTAATAATTACAGCTTTACATGTCATATGTTTTAGAATAGTAAATCCTCCAAGTACGTGTGCCGAGAGGAAGCCGTTAATGTTTATTTTCCCCTGGACAGGAGGCGAGGTACTGAAGTGTGGACACATGGATGTAAAACTGTTAGTCTATATTGACAGGCGTCGTTCATTTCGCAGTTCAGGTTCGGCCATGCAGGAAATACCAGGTCCTAAAGTTTGTGACGTTTTTCTGAGTAGACTGTTCGACACAGAGAAAAAACCATCAGCACACTGAAGTGTAAACGTATGTCAACGTACCACTCATGAAAATATCTGCACTTATACCCATTACACTCTGTATTTAAACGAGGAGTGTATTTTTAAGTTCAATTTGGATACCACACAAACACAAGCGTATTTTTAAATCAAGTTTATTATTACATGAAAGCCTCCACATTGATCTACTTTTCAGCATACTATCCATTATATTACGACGAAATACCAACGTCCGAGTTCCGTTCTCATAAAAGTTTGCCCCCTGATTTGATACCCACTGCTGAACTTCTCGTAGTTTAAGCCTTCCTTGAAAAACACGCTCGAAACTTGAAGAAAATCGCTAGATAAAAACGATATCGTAAAGCGACTATTTTCTTGAACATTTTTACTTTATGAACAAACTTCTCTGTGACCATAGAATGTTGCCTACTTCAGACTTAATATTTTTGTTGTTGTGGTCTTCTGTCCGAAGCCTGATTTGATGTAGCTCTCCAGACTACTCTATCCTGTGCAAGCCTCTTCATCTCTCAATAACTACTGCAGCCTACATACATTTGTCCTGCTTATTGTATTCATCTCTTAGTCTCCCTCTACAATTTTTATTCTCCACACTTTCTTCTAATACCAAATTGGGAATTCCTTGATCCCTCAGGTTGTCCTATAAATTTCTTTACTTTCCAGTTTTTTTCAGTACCTCCTCATTAGTTACGTGGTCTACCCATCTGATCTTCAGCATTCTTCTGTAGCACCACATTTCAGAAGCTTCTATTCTCTTTTTGTCTAAACTGTTTATGGTCCACGTTTCACTTCCCTACGTGGCTACGCTCCAGGCAGATACCTTCAGGAAAGACTCTCTTGATATTGCCAGTCTACATTTTATATCCTCTCTACTTCGGTCATCATCCAACTAGCAGAAATCATCCACTATATTAAGTGTCTCGTTTGCTTATCTAATTCCCTCAGCATCCCTTATTTAATTCGACTGCAGCCCATTATCCATGTTCTGCTTTTGTTAATGTTCATGTTCCATGTTAATGTTCCTTTCAAGACACTGTCCATTCCAATCAAATGTGCTCCCAAATCCTTTGCTGTGTCTGACAGAATTACAACGTCGTCGGCAGACCTCAAAGTTTTTATTTCTTCTCCCTGAACTTCAATTCCTACTCCAAATTTTTCTTTGTTTTCCTTTACTGCTTGTTCAGTGTCCAAATTGAATAACATCGAGGACAGGTTACAATCCTGTCTCACTCCCCTCTCAATTGTACGGCCTCTTAAAACGCTGGAGCCTTTCTCTTACCACTCAGCCGCTCATAGCGTTTTCTCCATAAACTTCATTAATCTTCCACTAATTTTTGGACCGCTTTCACCCGCTCTGCAGACAGAAAGCGAATCACTACGTGCAATTTCACACTTGGGAGACTTTTTAATAACCGAGGCATTTGAAGTAGGCGCAGAAAACGTAAAAATGGATGAATACTCCGGTTATGTCGACTATGGGTAGACTTAGATACTCAGCGCACATGGACGTGTTGCCGAGTCCGCCGTTTGAGCAGCTTTATTTAAAATACACATTTACTGAAAAAAACACGGATCGTGCGTTCATCTGCAGAAAAGTGGACATACCTATTTCTTGCCTTATTGAAGTCAGAAAGATTTTAGATTTTAGTAACATCTCAAGTATGTGTATTATACGTGGAACACTATACCAGAAGGGAGAAGATATGACAGGGGAAGGGGGGGGGGTTTATAATTCTAGCGAGGATATGGTCAGAAGCTGTGCGTTACTGCTTCTGCTCCTAGTCTCGGAAAATTTAGGGGAACTGACATTATTCCACTATCAGGAGCCAGACTGGCTTCCATCAGATCGAATAACAACTCGCAAACAATCTCTAGGAAACTAGGGGAGTTCAGTAGGTAAGTAATACAATCTTTTTTTCTCAGCTACTTTCGGTTGAAAGATGCTGAATTTGTCGTGGGACATCGTGAAATATTCTCACTTCTGCCCCTATAGTTTCATTAAGTTCTGGTATGTGGCAGCGCTATACGTAGCCTTCAAAATGTCTGTCACGGAGATGCGTTCCAAGCAGAGAGTTCTCACTGAGTTTCTTTTGGCAGAAAATCAGAGGATCGGAGATTCTCATAGACGCCTGCGGAATTTCTACGAAGACCTGGCGCTGAATGAAACCGCAGTGAGTCGTCGGGCGTGGCGTCTGTCACCACCGCAACAAGGTCGCACAGATCTGTCGGATCTCCTGCATGCCGGAAGACCCTACACAGCTGTGACGCCTGGAACGTTGGAACGCGCGGAACTCTCATTCGAGGTGATCCACGGACCACAGTCAAATACCTCGCTGCACGACTGGATCGCTCTCTTCGTAGTGCAGTCATCCAACAGATGAGGTACGCGAAGATCGGTGGCCGCTGGGTTCTTCGTCGCCTAACAAAACACCACAATGAACAACGAAGGACCATGTGCGTGGAATTGCTTGCGCTTTACTAGGCTGATCGTGATAATGTTTCGTCGATCATCATCACAGGGAAAGAAACATCGGTTCATCACTTCGAACCGGAAAAAACAGCAATCCTCTGAAGAAAATGTTCAAAGCCGCTTCCTCAGTGGGTAAGGTCATTGTGACGGTCTTTTGGGACTCTTAAGGGGTTTTTCTGTTTGATGTCCTCCCTCATTGTGCAATGCCTAACTTTGAAGTGTACTGTGCTGTCCTCAGGAAATTAAAGAAACGACTTCATCGTCTTCGTCGACACAAAAATGCAAACGAACTTCTCCTTCTCCATGACAATGCACGGTCTCACACAAATGAGAGGAACTCACAAAACTTCATTGGACTCTTCTAGCGGTTCTAGGCGCTACAGTCTGGAACCGCGCGACCGCCACAGTCGCCGGTTCGAATCCTGCCTCGGGCATGGATGTGTGTGATGTCCTTAGGTTAGTTAGGTTTAAGTAGTTCTAAGTTCTAGGGGACTGATGACCTCAGAAGTTAAGTCCCATAGTGCTCAGAGCCATTTGAACCATTTGACTGTTCTTCCTCATTCACCTTACAGCCCGGATCCCGCAGCTTCCAGTTTCATATGTTTGGCCCAATGAAGAATGCTCTCTGCGTGAAACAGTACGTGGATGATGCGGAGGTTATTGATGCAGCAAGAAGTGGGCTCCGACGTCGGCCAGTAGAGTGCTACCATAAGGGCATACAGTCTCCCCCACTAAGGTGGCATAAGGCTGTCACAGTTAGCTGAGATCATGTTGAAAAATAGGGTTTCCTAGCCAAAAGAGTGGGTAATAATATGGTGTATTGGAATCCTGAATATAACGAACCTGATTACAGAAAAAAAGTGTTGCATTACTTATAAAACGCCCATCGGAGTTGGAATACTCAGAAGAGAGAAGAAATCGGAAGATATTGCACGGCTGCTTTAAAATTCAAGCGAGCAAAACTGCGCGCAATTAGTTGGTCAGAAACTGTGCACTATTGTTTGCTCTTCCCATATTCTCAATGGAGAGACGTCTACAGACGTTAAAGTAACTTCGGGCGTGCCACAGGAGAGTGTTATGGGACCATTGCTTTTCACAATATATATAAATGACCTAGTAGATAGTGTCGGAAGTTCCATGCGGCTTTTCGCGGATGATGCTGTAGTATAGAGAGAAGTTGCAGCATTAGAAAATTGCAGCGAAATGCAGGAAGATCTGCAGCGGATAGGCACTTGGTACAGGGAGTGGCAACTGACCCTTAGCATAGACAAATGTAATGTATTACGAATACATAGAAAGAAGGATCCTTTATTGTATGATTATATGATAGCGGAACAAACACTGGTAGCAGTTACTTCTGTAAAATATCTGGGAGTATGCGTACGGAACGATTTGAAGTGGAATGATCATATAAAATTAATTGTTGGTAAGGCGGGTACCAGGTTGAGATTCATTGGGAGAGTCCTTAGAAAATGTAGTCCATCAGCAAAGGAGGTGGCTTACAAAACACTCGTTCGACCTATACTTGAGTATTGCTCATCAGTGTGGGATCCGTACCAGATCGGGTTGACGGAGGAGATAGAGAAGATCCAAAGAAGAGCGGCGCGTTTCGTCACAGGGTTATTTGGTAAGCGTGATAGCGTCACGGAGATGTTTGGCAAACTCAAGTGGCAGACTCTGCAAGAGAGGTGTAGCTTGCTGTCCAGGTTTCGAGAGGGTGCGTTTCTGGATGAGGTATCGAATATATAGCTTCCCCCTACTTATACCTCCCGAGGAGATCACGAATGTAAAATTAGAGAGATTAGAGCGCGCTCGGACGCTTTCCGGCAGTCGTTCTTCCCGCGAACCATACGCGACTGGAACAGGAAAGGGAGGTAATGACAGTGGCACGTAAAGTGCCCTCCGCCACACACCGTTGGGTGGGTTGCGGAGTATAAATGTAGATGGAGATCTCATACAATTTATAGGAATTCCCATCAGGCTTCAGACTAGCTTCCATCAGATGGAATAACAACTCGCAGCCAATCTGTACCGACGAGTAGAAAATCGGAGCATCGATAAACTAAATCAAGACGGCTAGAGAGTTTCCGTGCACAGACTTGTTGGTTTGTGTACAGCAGATGCCAGTTGATCGTGTTGCGAGTTAATACTACTGCCATTTGTTACCAATGATCCTTCTCGATGTGGTCCACAGGGTCGCCCGCAGTGTTGTAACGCTGCTGTTAATTACTAATTGTGCGGCTGGCTGACACCCACGTCTCGCCTCGGACTTGTACCCGAATTCCGGAGCAGAGCGCCGGCGCACAATTACAACATCGTGACGGGATCTGGAAACGCGCCGACGCGGCCGCACGCCCTCGCTCGACGCGGAACAGCCGCGAAGCTTAACAGGCACATCACATTGATTAATTACCGGCCGTCTTATTTGGGAACGCGGCACCGGGAGACAAATCGGAAATAACAGGTTCCGCGTGGCGAGCGCGCGCAACAAAAACAGGAGCGCCGCACCAGCGGCCTCTATTAATCACGGCACGGCAACAGCACGGCGCAGCAGGCCGCGGCCAGAGGACCTCTCTAGCCGGTCAGGTGGCCACGCCGCTCTGGTTCGGCATGCACCGGGGATTCACCGCCATAGCGGGGAACCGTTACCTCGGCGCCACCTCAACAGCACTACCACCTCAACAACACTAACATTCCCGAAACGGGGAAAGGTGGGGTGTGACTGGAACCCTCCTTCTGTTTTTATATCCTTCACTTACGCTACTGGGGACTAGCCATTGATTTCTAGGTGTCTTTACTTGTTTCGCTGTGTGAGTACGCAAAATAAAATCTAGCGCAGTTGTTCCCAACCTTTCTGAGGCCACTATCCCTGAGTCCTATCAGATACTAGGTAGTACCACTTAACCGACATTTCACCACCATCACCAACATTAGCACCTAATTAAATTGTAGGAATTCGAACATTTTTATTTTATTTTTTTTAAATGACGAAAGAAAAATGTTATTTACTTTCTGTAGGCGCTTTATTAAACCAAGGTCCGCCCCCGGTAGCTGAGCCGGCACGGTAGCTCAGCGTGTTCGGTCAGAGGGTTACGCGCCCTCTGTAATTAAAAAAAAAAAAAAACTGAGTTAATCGATCATCAACGAACTTAAACGGATGTCTTACGACGTCCGCCCCGAACAGACGCATCGAACAAAATGAGATTAAAAAAAAAAAGTGGTCAGCGCGACAGACTGTCAATCCTAAGGGCCCGGGTTCGATTCCCGGTTGGGTCGGAGATTTTCTCCGCTCAGGGACTGGGTGTTGTGTTGTCCTAATCATCATCATTTCATCCCCATCTACGCGCAAGTCGCCGAAGTGACGTCAAATCGAAAGGCTTGCACCCGGTGAACGGTCTACTCGACGGAAGGCCCTAGTCACACGACATTTCTTTTTTATTAAACTAAGAACCAGTTGGTCAGACAAACAATGGGATACTGCTTCTTTCTAACAAATTAGTTTAGGAGGTGTTCAGAAATCCCCGTTACAAACTTCTAGGGCTTCTAGACGGGGGTGACAGTATAATTTCTGAATAGCAATACTTGTCCGGAAACGTACCGTCTCCGTTCTACGACAATTTTAATTCAGATGTTTAACTTATCCACTTCTAATTGAGGAACTGAATTAGGCGTGACGCAGCACAATTATTAGGTAACAATTCGAAAGGCAGCACAACGAAACATCCATTTATCACTTAAGCACATTTGTTTGTATTAACATTTAAACATTACGTGTTTACATTATTCTAAAAAAAAAGAGAAAAAAAAGCGTATTGTACGTACAGAACAATACTGATGCATTATAACAGCGGCTCGACGCGGATACCACCAGCGTTGTTACAGAAATTGTACCTGCGAAGGGTGTTCTTGTACACACTCTCCATCCCATCAGGTGTCTCTTCGATTTCTAGTGCAGAGGCCAGAACTCGTGCCAGCAGATCTTGCTCTGTCTATACAAAAGTTTCGTAAATTAAAATTTGCATACGACCCCACAAGAAGTAGTACACCACGTCCTGTCTACCCTGTTGCATACCAGGACGAGCAATTCGGAGACTTTTCTCTTTCCCTCAACAGACGCGGACGCGTTACACATCTGAAATGAAACCGTCGTAGTACGAAACGGTGTGTTCCAAACGTGGGTTTCTAATCAGAATATTATGTACTCACTCCCCCCCCCCCCCCACCCGTTCTACAAGTGCTAGAAGTTTGTAACGAGTATTTCCGAACATCCTGTATATTTCGCTTGTTATCAGTCAGTCCACATCGTAAGTAACGCTCCACGTCTATTCAGTTCCTTGTTTTTGTTTTCATTTATAGTTTCACACCTATAAATCTCAAATACCACGTTTCATTTGCAAAGTGCTGTGTTCCAATATTGTGTGTGTTTTCTGTTTGTGTTAGAAGGAATGATGGCGGAATTCCCGGTATATTGTAATAGCCTCCTACTTCTCATTCTCAGCTACCTGTCCACAGTGATGGTAGGCACTTGTTGTTACAAAACATGCTTCTCTGCACCTCTCCTGTTCCTCATTTAAAATCAGCCAAATTAAAATGCGTGCACTATACTTACTGCTTGTAAATTACTTGACTGCTGGGTACCTTACTTCTCAAATGACAGAAACTGAATGACTTCGTGTTGCTGACGGGTTGTGTCTGACCATTGCCACTAACAATGTTTATTAATAATGACAATAATAATAATATAGAGCACACGACTATGGCAGCCATGATGCACGTGCTGTTACGTTGTGCTACCAGTTAGTTCGTTTATATGTAATGAAGCCATTTCTAGTCCATTGAAGGAATTATCTGCACTTGGAGAAGAAATTTTCATGAGATATTTTGCCTTTTTTAGGTGTCCCACTTTTATTGTCGTAGATGTACAGTACAATGTACAAAGTATGTGTGTAGGCGGTGGATAAGTGAAGGAGATATTCATACATTCTTTTCGGTAGCTGTAGCCGTCCTCTGTACTGTTCATGCATTATTAATGGTATTTTTTAAAATTATTATTGCTCTTATATAATTAATATTAGAGTTTTACAATATTTTTGATACTAATAATGATCTTTTAAAAATAGTTTCATGACTGAGACATAATTGAGCTCTTTTTGGTTTCTACACCTCACAAAATTTCATTTTACCCCTTAGGGAGTAATTGCCACCAGACTGGGTACCATTGATCTAAAGTTTTATTTGTAACGCTACAAAATGGCTTTTGGGAGCCTGAGACCGTAAAAGCAATGATTTTGTTTGATAGAAAACAACAACGTATCGTAAAAACAAATTCATTCCCAGCTACTCTATTTGCTGCTCATGCAGTAGACAACAGCCATTGATACTAACAAATGGTCTTAATAATGCCTACTGTAAGTGTGCAACAGTTCCGAAGCAAGTGAGAGAAGTGATAACAAAAAGTCACAAAGGCGCTATCTCTGCAGGAAAATAATTTCCAATGCCGCAAGCGAAAGGATATAAAAAGCAGATTATTGGAAGAAGGAAAACATTTCTGAAAAAGAGGTGTTTGAAAAGGCGTGTGTCCACTAGCAACAAAATTTCCGCAAGTCGCTTGCAGAAGCTACTTCTGCTAATTCTTTGAAGTTGGAACACCCTCAGAAAGTCGTCTTCCGAAAGTGTCGTCAACTTCAAAAAGTAGCTTCCGCAAATTAGCGGAAACAGTTCCTTGCATCTTACTGCACATACTTGCCTAACTTGTCAGTTGCTGGGAGATATTCTCAAACTTACAGAAATTTTGTGTGTTGAATGACGAAACGAAAAATTCAGCGTCGAGAAAGAGAATGGCGCAAAGACAGATGGACGAAAATAAATGTACCGTCTGAAGCCATAAACATAAATAATTGGTCATCGAGAGTCAAGAAAGTACGAAATGAGTTTACCTATTAATTTATTCCACCACAAGGGAAGTATAATAGAATAACAGTAGAGAAGTCTTTGAATGTTAACGTAAACGTAAACGTTTGTAATAAGTATTGATTGCAAATTCGAAGAATAATTAAGAGGTAATCTGTTGATGGTACAGATCTCAACATTTCTGTATCGGTATTCGAATGCATTACGTTTGTAATAAAAGTAATGAATGTTAGCAAAAGTAGAAGAGTGAGTAAAAGGCGATCTCTTGGTGATACAAATTGCAGCAGTTTTGTGTTCTGCTTTCGAATATATTTTTGAAACTCGCAGACGTAATTCACAGAAAACTTTTATTCTGATTTTTCTTTCATTCAATAGTGTTACTTGATAAATGCATACGCCACTGTATCCATTTCTTCACACACACACACACACACACACACACACACACACACACACACACACATATTTTATTTTGTCAACTTGTTGTTTTTCTTAACCACTTTTCTAAAGTAATAATAATAATAATAATAATAATAATAATAATTCAACAATAGTGGAGGCTGCTCTGGTTTTTATCCACGACTGTGTAAACGTTCACTTGCCTATCTCAAGAGGAAACTCTAGTAGAAACACTTCTGCAAGTAACTGCAGGCATTTCCTGAAATTAACTTGCCGTAGCGACAAGTAGAAGTAAACTTCAGCAAGTTTTTGTTCTAAAGTAAACACTTCAGTAAGTGCTTGCAGAAGTTACTTGCTAGTGGACACACGCCTTAAAGAAGAGAACAGACGCTTTTGGAATGTCTTGCTACAGAAGTTTGCTGAAGATTAGATTTGTAGATCGAGTTACTAATGAGGAAGTAACGAATTACATTCATGGCACAATTTGAGTAAAAGAAGGGATCGGTTGACAGTAAGCGTCCTAAAGTATCAACGACTCGTCAACTTGCTAATGTAGTGAAGTGTGTGTGTGTGTGTGGGGGGGGGGGGGGGGTTAAAACTGTAGAGGGATACTAAAGGATGTGTACAGTAAGCAGGTTCTAAAGGATGTAGGTTGCAATGGTTATTCGGAGATGATGAGGTTTGGACAGGATAGAGTGCCGTGGAGAGTTCCGTTAAACCACTCTTTAGAGTGAGGACCCTAGCATTATGACACTAAACTGACTCTAAGTTTTCTTGTTGTACAATAACATTTACCAATAACGATTTTTTTGGAATTTATTTTCCATATGCCACGTCGCAGGAAATGATTCCATCAAGTGTGTTTTCTATATACTATGACATTCTAAGGCGTTATGTTTGCGATATATGAGCCACTGTGGCTTGCAGAATTACATCATTAATTACAGAAATGCGCATGTGCAGACATGCGCATTTCTGTAATTAATGATGTATTTCCCTAACGGAGAATTTGGAAGTAACTTGTGCTTACAGATTTCTTGTTATCCTCTTATTTATATACACATGTACAACACTTACACAGTTCACAGTCCGCGCTAAAAACAGAAACAGACGTAAATAAAATGTTACAAAGATATACATCACAAACAGAGAGATGGTGCTACAGACCGCCCATAGAACGCACTTGGTAGTCATTGGTTTTACATCTGTACTAAACAACAGCATATATGCACTGTAGACGATCCGGGGATCCAAATATAGGTTTTCCTTGGGTTCCCTCGGACGCTTAAGGTATAAATACCGCGATGGCTCTTTCGGAAACGGTACGGTCAATTTCCTTCAGCCATCCTTTCCCAATCAGAGCGTTTGTTCCGTCTCTGATGACATCGTCGTCGACGATAGATTAATGCTCAATTTTCCTTCCGCCGCAGCACTTGTGTTCAGGTATTCTCAGTGCGATAGCCTTGAACAAATTTCCGTGATAAAACGAACAGATCATTTTGTAATCAGGCTCTGCAGACAAAGTGTTCTTCTTATTTGGGATTGGAACACTCAATAAACATGCGCAATCGATATTGTCGATAGAGTTTGGACTCGCCATGTACCAGCTGTTACGCCACTAGTGTGCGTCAAGCGGCTTACGTTTTGGAATAGGCGGCCACCACGTTCATATGCGACATATTTTGAGGAAGACGAAAGTGAGATTTTGGAAACTGACTTTCAGTATCGTTTTTACGTGTTACGTCCGAATCGATTTTGCTAGTACTGTCATATATCGATTCCCCAAGCATCAAATTTTGCACGAATAGTGTTTGTAAATCAGCTGCTCCGATTTCGGCAACATCACGAAAAGAGGTTGACAGTACATTCGTAATATTTCTAATAAACAGAGAGACAGTATTATTTCCTTATGGAAGTCAGTGACGTATAAACGAGGTGAGGAAGAAATGATGCCTATAAGATTTTAAGACTTTCCTCGGCCAATTAATGGGTGATAAGTTATTTTTTACATCTACATAGATGGAGAGTGTTGTGGAAAAAGTGCGAAGTAGTAACTGGCCGACAATAATTACATTCCAACATTTTAGGGACTTGACACTATACAAGTAGAGTCCAATTTTTTATACTGTGCATACAACAGGCGAATATTTTGTCTCAAGCCTTTGATTGTGTACGAGTGCATTTACCAATAAAAGTGAGATTGGGTATAACAGATTACGAAGTAACTCGCTATGAAGAATGCACGGTTTTCGCCAAGCAGGTGGATTTTGTTAATTCAGTAAATATGGCAGCATTCGTGTGTCCCTTTGCACCTCATAACTCAACAAAAAAATGCTTCTAATTAAATTAAATAAATTAGTAATTGCCCCCACAAAAATTACCTCGTTCTCTTTAAGTAGCATTTTACACAGCAAGTAGCAACGTTACAAGCCAATCGCGACCCAAATGCGATAGAGCATTTACACCAGCCGTACAAAAAGTTCCCAGGCTGATTTATTCCTGTCGTACAAGCGGCGTCAGCGCAGTAACTACGTAGACAGATGGAACTAAGAAGTAAAGTCGTATGGCATGAATGGCTGGGACACGCCGAAGGGCAGGTTCAGCCGCCTAACTGGAAAGGTTTTCCCTGCCCTCTGCGACCGCAGGCACCTTTGCTTTGCGAAGTACGAGAGCTGTGTGTGTAAGTGCATCTATTAAGTGAAGGCGACTGTAACGGTGTGCGTGTAGTGCATTGTCGTGTTCATGTTGGAGCTGAGAGAAGGCACATAGCCGACTACTCTCGGAAAGTACCAAGGATGACGCAGAGCTTAACGTCGCCAACGGACGGATCACCGTCAGTGTCGCACATCATGATACACTGCGGAGACGTTTGGAACTAAATCCAGGACATCCCAGCGCAGAATGATGACCAGGGACTTCACACCACCATCTCTCCTGTCTTTGAAACACGTATAAATTTTGTACGAGCTGTAAATAAATAGCTGCCACTATTAAAGTTCCAACCATCGTATGAAGATTTGTGAGTTGTACTCAAGACGGGGAAACTATAAGTGGCGATCAAAAAGTTTCAGTCTGAACGCCGTACAGTCCAGAACCGGTATGCCAACCAGGCAAAACAGATGTGAGCATTGAGGTAATCATCCAACCGAAACACCAGGTTGAAGATACACGTTCGGTAAAACATCGTGTACTGCTGCGTGAGGAAATCCATAACTGCCTGCTGCATATTCTCGTTCGACAGGAATCGTCGACCCTTCAAGGCTTTTTTAAGGAAGCAAAGGTGTGATTATCGCACGGGGAGCGATCAGGACTAAAGGGCGGCTGCTAGAGTATCTCCTACTTGTGTTGGCGTAACTTATGCATTACGACATTTGCGACATGGTGACGTGCGTTATCATGAAGCACGAGCACCCGTTGTCCATAACGGATGTTTGCGACAGACATGCTGCCCCATGCACATTCCTTATTCCCCGATGGATGTGTACCGGTGCTCGTCCTTTGACAAGCAAGAGAAAAATAAGAGCACGTTGGTACTGTTTTGACGTACACTCCTGGAAATTGAAATAAGAACACCGTGAATTCATTGTCCCAGGAAGGGGAAACTTTATTGACACATTCCTGGGGTCAGATACATCACATGATCACACTGACAGAACCACAGGCACATAGACACAGGCAACAGAGCATGCACAATGTCGGCACTAGTACAGTGTATATCCACCTTTCGCAGCAATGCAGGATGCTATTCTCCCATGGAGACGATCGTAGAGATGCTGGATGTAGTCCTGTGGAACGGCTTGCCATGCCATTTCCACCTGGCGCCTCAGTTGGACCAGCGTTCGTGCTGGACGTGCAGACCGCGTGAGACGACGCTTCATCCAGTCCCAAACATGCTCAATGGGGGACAGATCCGGAGATCTTGCTGGCCAGGGTAGTTGACTTACACCTTCTAGAGCACGTTGGGTGGCACGGGATACATGCGGACGTGCATTGTCCTGTTGGAACAGCAAGTTCCCTGTCCGGTCTAGGAATGGTAGAACGATGGGTTCGATGACGGTTTGGATGTACCGTGCACTATTCAGTGTCCCCTCGACGATCACCAGTGGTGTACGGCCAGTGTAGGAGATCGCTCCCCACACCATGATGCCGGGTGTTGGCCCTGTGTGCCTCGGTCGTATGCAGTCCTGATTGTGGCGCTCACCTGCACGACGCCAAACACGCATACGACCATCATTGGCACCAAGGCAGAAGCGACTCTCATCGCTGAAGACGACACGTCTCCATTCGTCCCTCCATTCACGCCTGTCGCGACACCACTGGAGGCGGGCTGCACGATGCTGGGGCGTGAGCGGAAGACGGCCTAACGGTGTGCGGAACCGTAGCCCAGCTTCATGGAGACGGTTGCGAATGGTCCTCGCCGATACCCCAGGAGCAACAGTGTCCCTAATTTGCTGGGAAGTGGCGGTGCGGTCCCCTACGGCACTGCGTAGGATCCTACGGTCTTGGCGTGCATCCGTGCGTCGCTGCGGTCCGGTCCCAGGTCGACGGGCACGTGCACCTTCCGCCGACCACTGGCGACAACATCGATGTACTGTGGAGACCTCACGCCCCACGTGCTGAGCAATTCGGCGGTACGTCCACCCGGCCTCCCGCATGCCCACTATACGCCCTCGCTCAAAGTCCGTCAACTGCACATACGGTTCACGTCCACGCTGTCGCGGCATGCTACCAGTGTTAAAGACTGCGATGGAGCTCCGTATGCCACGGCAAACTGGCTGACACTGACGGCGGCGGTGCACAAATGCTGCGCAGCTAGCGCCATTCGACGGCCAACACCGCGGGTCCTGGTGTGTCCGCTGTGCCGTGCGTGTGATCATTGGTTGTACAGCCCTCTCGCAGTGTCCGGAGCAAGTATGGTGGGTCTGACACACCGGTGTCAATGTGTTCTTTTTTCCATTTCCAGGAGTGTATTTGGTAAGTACACGTTTCCGCACTCACCATATAAATGTCGGAAAGACACTAGTGCCACACTAATTCCTTGTCTACATTTCTGTGCTTACACACTGAGGTAACAAAAGTCATGAGATACCTCCTAATATCCTGTCGGTCCTTCTTATTCCTGGAGTAGTGCAGCAACTCGACGTTGAATGGACTCAAGACGTTGCTGGAAGTCCCGTGCAGAAATACTGACCCGTGTTGCCTTTATAGCCGTCCGTAGCGAAAGTGCTGCCATTGACCGATTCTGTGCACCAACTAACCTCCCGATTATGTCCCATCAATGATCGATGGAGTTCATGTCGCGAGATGTGGTTGGCCAAATCATTCATCCGAATTGTCCACAATCTTCTTCAAATCAATCACAAACAGTTGCGGCCCGGTGAGATGACTCATTGTTGTTCCAAAATATGAAGTCCATGAATGGCTGCAGATAGTCTCGAAATAGCCGAACAACCATTTCCTGTCAGTCACGGATTCAGCTGAACCATAGGAGCCAGTCCATTCCATGTAAACACAGCCCACACCATTATAAAACCACCACTAGCTTGCAAAGTGCCTTTTTGACAACTGGGGCCCATGGTTTTGTGGCGTCTGCGCCACATTTGAACCCTATCTTCACCTATTACCAACTGAAATAGGGACTCGTCTGACAAGGTTCCGGTTTTTCAATTGTTTAGACGAGCCCAGCTGAGGCGCTGCGAGGTTGTCGTGATGTTAGGAAAGGTACTCGCTTCGGTTGTCTGCTGCTGTGACCCATTAACGTCAGATTTTGCCGCGGTGTCCTAACGGATACGTTCGTTGTGGGTCCGCCACTGATTTCTGCGGTTTTTTCAGGCAGTGTTGCTTCTCTGTTAGCACTGACAACTCTATGCAAATGTCGCTGCTCTCGGTCGTCAAATGAAGGCCGTCGACCACTGCGTTGTCGCTGGTGAGAAGCAATGCCTGAAATTTGGTATTTTCGCCATATTCTTTGTTAAGGCGTAACCACAAGCGCCGGAACAAAGAAGAAGAACGCAAGAGCAGAGAAGGCGGTGAAGCGACATCAAACAATAGCCCGCTGGCAAGGACCGCGCTGCGCCAGAAGCGACCTCTGCAAGAAGTGAATATATGCGCCGCTCCTGTCAGCCTCGGCCGGGCATTAGTGAGAAGTATTCGCGGAATATTAACGCCGCCTAGGAGAGTTATTAGTGATGCACAAACTGTGTGACAGACTTGCCTGAACATTGCATATATCACAGGACTCTGATTTATATTGCATGTCGCCCATCGCTTGCGACACCTTTGTACATCAAGGTTAAGTATTGTCAATCTGCTTTATAGAAATTCAACTTGCGTGCGTTTTTGCCTTTACCCCGCAGTTTTCGCAGGGTCGGCATGGTTACAATCGGATTTGGCATCGCTAATTTGAAGGGGTGGCCGGATACCCTTTCTGCCGCCGCTCCATACCCCCTCCCCCCCTCCCTGAGACGGAATCAGTGTACCCAGGCTGTGGGTCTAGTGTAAATCATAAAATAGTGTGAACGTAGTTCAAATGTCTGCGAGTCGTGTAACTGAGGCAGGACTTGGGGACCAGCCCGGTATTCACCTAGTAGGGTGTGAAAAACCGCCTAAAAACCACATCCAGGCTGGCTGGCACACCAGCCGTCGTCGGTAATCCGCCGACCGGATTCGAGCCGGGGCCACGCGACTACCCGAGTCCAGGAAGCAACGCATTAGCGCTCTCTGGTAACCCGGCGGGTCTTTATACAAATAAAACTACTAATGTTATTTGCCTGAATTGCTGTGTAAGACCCTACATTCTTGACATTGTGGCTCTCTGAACATTGAATTCCCTACCGATTTCCAAAATGGAATGTCCGATGCGTCTAGCTCCAGCTACTATTCCGCGTTGAAAGTCTGTTAATTCGCTTCGTGTGGCCATAATCACGTCGCAAACCTTTTTACATGAATCTTCCGAGTAGAAATAATATCTCCGCAAATGCATCGTCTTTTTATATCTTGTGTATGCGATACCACCGCCGTCTGTATATGTGCACATTGCTATCCCCCGTCATCTCGGTGTGTTCCTGCTTCGGAGTCGCGCTGTGTTGCATATATGCTGCAACAACGCACTCGAACGGAAACTTTTTGATCACTCCTTAAATGTAGAACACCTGACGCATTTTAACCACCATCTCTTTTGCACTTTTTATTAATGTTGTACCGAAAACGTTTGGAGTGATGGAGCAAAAACCGATTGTGGTAGCTGGAATCAGCCAGGCACAATGGAAATTCAGTAATGGATCTTGCAGTGTTAACCGTGACTGTTAAAAATCCAAGAGCGTTTACTGAAATTCTATTCTGGCTACCCAATTTTACCCAATCAATCCGAACCGGCAGTTAGAAATTAGTTTACGGAAAACCGTATTTGGGAGCCCGCTGTAAAGGTACTGACTATAAACATCGCATGTGAGAGATGCACACAAGAACGTGCCACGGCAGTTTTTATGTTCGCCTGCACCCGCTCTTGTGTGTGTGTGTGTGTGTGTGTGTGTGTGTGTGTGTGCTCCGCCGAACGTGCTGGGAACTGCGGTGTGCTCCGCTCGGGACGTTCCCAACGTGAGTGCCGTCGGTGCAACGTGTACGCCGGGTCCAGCGACCCGCAGGCCCGTGAAGGACACCACACACACACACACACACACACACACACACACACACAGACGGCGGCCGGTAGCGTCGTGCGCCGCGCAGCGGTTAGACTTGCAAATCGGGGCGTCTGGTGGCGGGGCCGCGTCTCCGTCTGCAGGGCAGCCAGCCACGCTGTCCTCCTGGCCTGCTGCCCGACACAGCTACCATCTCGCCGACACACTCTTCCACTGACCGCTCTTTTAGAAAGCAAGACAGGAATGTACCTACGGTCCGACGTCCCACCGACAACTGTGTCACTACACATCGAGCACTAGCTGAATTGGCCGAGGAAATGGGGAAAAAATAAAAGTTGTTCGTTGAATGTCAACTTCCAAATTATTCGTAAGTCCACGAGTTCTGAATCTCAAGCGTTTTTTAAAGGCGTTCAGTACCATGTGATTGGTTGTTCTCCGCCACGCGGTCGTATATAAAAAACGCCTGGGTATGTATTTATTCCAATCTTCTATTGGTTCATCTCCTCCTTCCCGCTCTCTCTGGCCTCCTTCCTCTCCCCCTCCATCCAACTCCTGCTCCCCTCTCTCTGTGCACTTCCTCAACCCCTCCCCCTCAGTCGACTCCAACTCCCCCTCTCTCTGTCCATGTCTTCCTCTCACCTCTCTCTGTCCACCTCCTCCTTCCTCTCTCTCTCTCCATCGCCTCGTCCCACCCCTCGCTATTCATCTCCTTCTCCCTCCTCTCTCTGTTCACCTCCGTCTCCCTCCTCTCTCTGTCCATGGCACACCTCCTCCTCTTCACTTTCTTTCTCAATTTCCTCCTTCCCTCGCTCTGTCCATTTCCCCCTCACCCTCTATAGGGTGGTCCATTGATCGTGACCGGCCCAAATGTTTCACGACATAAGCATCAAACGAAAAAACTACAAAGAACCAAACTTGTCTAGCTTGAAGGGGGCTGCCATAGGTCAAACGGACATCAACTGCGTTTTTTTAAAAATAGGAACCCCCATTTTTATTACATATTCATGTAGTACGTAAATAAATATGAATGGTTTAGTTGGACCACTTTTTTCGCTTTGCGATGGATGGCGCTGTAATAGCCACAAACGTATAAGTACATGGTATCACGTAACATTCCGCCAGTGCGGACGGTATTTGCTTCGTGATACATTACCCGTGTTAAAATTGACCGTTTACCAATTGCGGAAAAGGTCGATATCGTGTTGATGTACGGCTATTGTGATCAAAATGCCCAACGGGAGTGTGCTATGTATGCTGCTCGATATCCTGGACGACATCATCCAAATGTCCAGACCGTTCGCCGGTAAGATACGTTATTTAAGGAAGCAGGAAGTGTGTTAACCACATCAGAAACGTCAACCACGACCTGCAACAAATGATGATGCCCAAGTAGGTGTTTTAGCTGCTGTCGCGTCTATTCCGCTCATCAGTAGCAGACAAATTGCGCGACAATCGGGAATCTCAAAAACGTCGGCGTTGAGAATGCTACATCAACATCGATTGCACCCGCACCATATTTCTATGCACCAGGAATTGCGTGGCGACGACTTTGAACGTCGTGTGCAGTTCTGCCAATGGGCACAAGAGAAATTACGGGACGATGACAGATTCTTTGCACGCCTTCTATTTAGCGACGAAGCGTCATTCACTAACAGCAGTAACGTAAACCGGCGTAGTATGCACTATTGGACAACGGAAAATCCACGATGGCTGCGACAAGTGGAACATCAGCGACCTTGGGTTAATATGTGGTGCGGCATTATAGGAGGAAGGATAATTGGCCCCCATTTTATCGATGGCAATCTAAATGGTGCAATTTATGATGATTTCCTACGTAATGTTCTACCGATATTATTACAAGAGTTTCACTGCATGACAGAATGGCGACGTACTTCCAACATGATGGATGTCCGGCACATAGCTCCCGTGCGGTTGAAGCGGTATTGAATATCATATTTCACGATAGGTGGATTGGTCGTCGAAGTACTATACCATGGCCCGCACGCTCAGCGGATCTGACGTCCCCGGATTTCTTTCTGTGGGGAAATTTGAAGGACATTTGCTATCGTGATCCACCGACAACGCCTAACAACATGCGTCAGCGCATTGTCAATGCATGTGCGAACATTACGGAAGGCGAACTACTCGCTGTTGAGAGGAATGTCGTTACACGTATTGCCAAATGGATTGAGGTTGACGGACATCATTTTGAGCATTTATTGCATTAATGTGGTATTTACACGTAATCAGGCTGTAACAGCATGCGTTCTCAGAAATGATAAGTTCACAAAGGTACATGTATTGCATTGGAACAACCGAAATAAAATTTTCAAACGTACGTACGTTCTGTATTTTAATTTAAAAGAAACCTACTTGTTACCAACTGTTCGTCTAAAATTGTGAGCCATGTGTTTGTGGCTATTACAGCGCCATCTATCACAAAGCGAAAAAAGTGTTCCAACTAAAACATTCGTATTTCTTTACGTACTACACGAATATGTAATAAAATTGGGGGTTCCTATTTTTAAAAAAACGCAGTTGATATCCGTTTGACCTATGGCAGCGCCATCTAGCGGGCCAACCATAGCGCCATCTGGTTTCCCCCTTCAAGCTAGACAAGTTTCTTTCTTTGTAGTTATCTCGTTTGACCCTTATTTCGTGAGATATTTGGCCCAGTCACGATCAATGGACCACCCTGTATATTTCCATCTCCACCTCCCCCCTATCTCTGCCTATCTCCTTCTTCCCCCTCCCTGTCTGTTCGTCTACTCCTTCCCCCTTCTCTCTCCACGTTATCACCCTGACCCTAACAGGAGATTGTTGGTTCTTATCCCCATAGCATTTCTTTCCAGATAGTAAATAATAAGTGTAAAAAATTTATCTGAATTCTCGTCATTTTTTCTGTTTTCCGTCTTTCCTTCATTGCTTTAAAATTCGTGGAGGTATGTTCCGTCCATGCAACTAATTGAAGGCAGTTTCTTTATTGCCATACGCATTTCGCTTCTTCTATTTGTGAAGCGTCTTCAGTGGCGATTCTAATGAAAAGTGCAAGTGATGTATGCGATGGCCAGCCGGTGTGGCCGAGCGGTTTTAGGCGCTTCAGTCCGGAACCGCGCAGCTGCTACGGTCGCAGGTTCGAATCCTGCCTCGGGCATGGATGTGTGTGATGTCCTTAGGTTCATTAGGTTTATGTAGTTCTACGTCTAGGGAACCATTTGATGTATGCGTTGTGTTGAATCAAATGTGGGTGAAAGAATGCCGGAAATCAACCAACTGGAGCATGGAAACTAACCAATACATCTCCAGGACCACACGCATGAACCAGCAGCGCTGGAAATTGGCGCTGAAGATGCTTAACAAATACCTCCACGAATTATCTGTATTCGTTCCATGGTTTAATGACGGACTTTTTACGTGCAGCTTTGCCCTCATACACCTATGTCCATTTCAAATTTCATCCAAGAGCGTATAGCCGTTTCAGGGTGAAGGAGCCACAAACACATTAACTCTCTCTCTCTCTCTCTCTCTCTCTCTCTCTCTCTCTCTCTCACACACACACACACACACACACGAAAGCTCGCGTAAGCGTGCAAACTTTCGCAATTATAATATAAATTATATAAGGTTGCAGCCTTTCCGAGTGAAGGCATGTCTGCTAAGATATATTTTGGAGGCAGTAATTATGAACCATCACGGGCGCGCGCGGGATAGGTGGCTTTGTGACAGTCCCTCTGAACGGGCCACGAATCGATTCTGGCTCTACTTCCCTCCGGCTTTCGATGCGCTACTATTCTGGTTCTGATGGTGTTCTTGGTTGTTACTTCCACGTTTTTGCTACGGACGACTCGTGTGGTAAATTACTTTGAGGTTACTTTCTGACGGAAAGTCGTGGTATGCATTCTGCGGCTTCGCGTGATATTTGTTTGCAGTATTTTCAGGTCTTTAAAAGTGTCTTTACATGGGTTCAAAATTTACTTCAGTTGCTAAGAGAGGTAGACAACTGTCGATGCACATGGTACACTAACACTTTTTTCGTTCGTTCGTCCGTACAGTAGACATACTGACCACATCGGGCTCTCGTTAATTTCAAACTGTTGAGGATTTCAGGTATGTGGAAACCTTTCTTAATTCTTTCATGTATGATAGGCTGCTATGCCACGTGGTCCAAAGTCGGACAGGGGGGGGGGGGGGGGGTTTAAAGCTTCATCTATTAATGCTTTTGAAATTAGTCTTAATATGAAACTTCCTAGCAGATTAAAACTGTGTGCCGGGCCGAGACTCGAACTCGGGACCTTTGCCTTTCGCGGGCAAGTGCTCTACCAACTGAGCTACCCAAGCACGACTCACACCCCGTCCTCACGGCCTTACGTCTGCCAGTACCTCGTCTCCTACGTTCCAAACTTTACAGAAGCTGTCCTGCGAACCTTGAGGACTAGCACTCGTGAAAGAAAGGATATTGCGGAGACGTGGCTTAGCCACAGCCTGGGGGATGTTTCAAGAATGATTAGTCTTAATAATGATGTATTTACGGTAACTGAAGCCTGTGTCCGGCCCCGGTAGCTGAATGGTCAGCGTGACGGATTGTCATTCCTCTGGACCCGGTTCCGATTCCCGGCTGGGTCGGGGAATTTTCTCCGCCCAGTGACTGGGTGTTGTGCTGTCTTCATCATCATCCTATCATCCTATCACCCTCATCGACTGCAGGTCGCCGAAGTGGCGTCAAATTGAAAGACCGGCACCCGGCGAACGGTCTGCCCGACGGGGGGCCCTAGCCATACGATTAAAAAAAAAAAAATAAAAAAAAACTGAAGCATGTACGATTTATTTTCACTCCCGAATCACGTACGAATTTCGCTTCCAAAATGCTACTTCATACGGGTCTTGCTGTTCAGTTTCCAATCTAAATTTGATTCAAGTACGAACTTCATTGTGAATTCTGCTTTCAGGCATAACGTTGGACAACGCGAAACAAAATTGCACTCGAAGAAGCGTTTGTAAAACCTACAATAGGTAGAAATTTTTTCCTGTTCCTTACAGGTAAGTGCTGTGGAGAGTCCGAGACTACATCCTGCTTATCAGATTACGTTCGACGTGATTATTATACATATTTTTATATCAGATTTTGTATGGTTAGGTGCTAGGCTTGATTGACAAGGTTAGCCGGCCGGAGTGACCGAGCGGTTGTATGCGCTACAGTCTGGGACCGCGCGACCGCTACGGCCGCAGGTTCGAGTCCTGCCTCGGGCATGCATGCGTGTGATGTCCTTAGGTTAGTTAGGTTAAAGTAGTTCTAAGTCTAGGGGACTGATGAGCTCAGATGTTAAGTCCCATAGTGCTTAGAGCCATTTGAACCATTTTGTTACAACACAACAGGTTTTGAAGGAGGAGCTTTCGGGCGCTCAACGCCGAGATCCACAGACACTAAGAGACCTTATTTAAACTGTGCGCATTAGAGTTCAAGCCGTGATAGAGGCGAAGAGTGGACACATCCCATGTTAATGTCCACTAATTGGTGTCCGGATACTTTTCTTCAGGTAGTGTAATTAGAGAACAAGAAAAGCGGCATGAGTCTCGGGCACTCGAGCATTCGCCCTCACTGGTAAGGGATTAGCAGCCTTTCCCAGAATGGAAACCGCGAGTCGTGTTTTGATAAACTAAAAAAAAAGTAACACTTGATGATGGCCTACAAGTGCTCAGGCGAAACCTCGTGACGTAACTGTCCAAACAAACACTTTGACTTTTCATTTTTCAAACGGGCGGGTTGCGGTTCCAGCTTAAGAGCCATGTTTGAGTTGTGTGCCCAACCTCTGCGTGCAGATTAATGCCTGTGAGGGAGGGCAGTGACGGCCAGTATTTGCCCATCTACAAGCGCATCTACACCGGCAGACCTGCCGCGTCCGGCGCCGTGGCAGGAGTACGCCCCCCGGGGTCTGGCGGCGCCGTGATAAATGCGAGAGCCGGCCCGCAGCCCGTGTTCCGAGAAGAGCAGGGGAGAGAACGCACGGGCAGGTGTTCGCCATTGTATTGTAATGGCCGCCGTATCCGCAGCCACTGGCCGGCGATGCGCGATTACGCGGCCGGCGCATGCGCGCAGCGGGACGCCCGCGATCGCTGCGTCGATCCCTCGTTAAGGCTCGCGGCCGGCCGGCTCCGCAATTTTCTCCAATCTCCGTAGCGCGCGAGCGCGTTTCAACATTGTTTCACTTATACCCTCTGAGAGAGATTTTCTGCAACCGCATTTCTGTATAGGTCCGTCCTTTTTATTTCCATTGTCCTGGAATTGGTTTCGTAACTCAGTTTTCTTCGATTCAAACGGATGGACGACGGTGGGATCAAAGCTTGGCTTCATGACGATGTGGACGATCCTTATATTAATCGAGAAAATGCAGCAGACAGACATTTTTATGCAGCTTTCTTTATGCCATGAGGTCTCGATCTTTCACCCACCTTCGGTTGGTGTAATACGTTTATATTTACAGTTGAAGTGACATTGTTTCAGAGACTTTACTGGACTTATCCAAATGTAATTTTATGAGTACAAACTGAAGCAGCGAGTGAAAATTTGTACCTAGGCTGGAATGGAACCCGGGTCTCCGAAACACTAGGCAGGTGCGTTAGCCACTTTTTTTGGTGCAATAATCTTTATTGAACAAACGGACAGTATATATATATACAAATCATTGTTAGTTAAACAAAAAATATTAGAAAAACATGAAATACATCAAAATATAACATATTCTGTCTTCTTCCTTTTCTTTGGTCGATGCATGAGAACGTGGATAAGAGTATTGCATCATGTGACGGGTAGGCGTGGCACACTCCAACTTTGAGGGGCTCATGGAAGACGCTGTGGAGAAAGCCGGCAACAGTTTGTCGGTAAGATGGTTTTCGGGTGAGGGTGCTATGCGCGGTCACAACTTTGTACCAGAGGTCAAGGAGTGTATGCGGACCACTCTGAAAGATGTATTCTAAAGCCCGTCCTCGAAACCAGTTGAGTGTATGGTGCTCCGCAAGAGGGTAGTGAAATGTCTGGGGCAACAACACGAAATCTAGGGTTACTGTCGTTTGCGGGGCACGGAGGTAAAACCCCACGATTCGTTGGATGAGGAGCCATACGTTTCGTTTGAGGGGGCACGTAAGACGGTGCTCGTCAGTTTCTTCGAGCAGAGTGGGGAGGTGGCCAGTCCTATGCGATAAAGTCGACTAATAGTCGGGAATTTGCCAGAGACTTTCGTACCAGAGTGCAGACAGACGACGGTAAAAAGTGTGCATGCACACACCCCCAAACCGTTCGTCAGTTAATGTCAGGGTGCTGTAGCGCCATGGCGTCGCAAAGGTTGGACGGGATAAACAAACGATAATAATCTTTTGTACGGGGAGGACGGGTGACTGGAAGATCGGCCCGAACATAGCTGAGTTCTATGAAACAATTGGCGACGTGGTACAGTAATGGAGAAATAGGTGCCACATTGAGCGGTGGATCGAGAGAAGCTGGTCGGAGGATATCTAAGAGACTGCGTGTTAAAGACGGGACCGGGCCTTGCCAGTGCCACAACATAATATGGACAAAGAGTACAGAAGATCGTGACCGCACGTTGACGAGTCCGAGGCCACCTTTTGCAACCACTAAACCACATTAGCACAGCGGTTCCCACAACTTCACGGACTACGCTAGCTCACCTTCCTCCTCGATCTAAATTCTCACTGCCACCCCAGTCGACTTTAAATTCCCCCTTTCCCCCTTACACGTGAAGAGATTTGCTGAGGCTCTCCGTGTTCCGGAACAGCCCCTGAGCATCGAACGTAAATGGGAGATCTAACCTCAAACCCAGTAACAGGCACTGACACTAATGAAATGACAGAGTTACAGAATTTGGATCAAGAAGGGAGGTGTGCTAGGGTAATCTGTGCAGGTGTGTGAACCACTGTGCCAAGCTGGCATAGTGGCTAACGCACCTGCCTAGTAAGCGGGAGACCAGGGTTCGATTCCCGATCTTGGTACAAATTTACACTCGTCACTTCAGTTTGTACACATAAAATCATATCTTCATGAGAACAGTAAAGTCTCTGAAACAGTGTCATTTCATTTTTATAAATACCTGGTCCTGGATTGCAGGCTGGATCCCTCATTTACGTCCGATACTGAGGTGCTATTCCAGAACATGGAGAGCCTCGTAATTCCGTTCGTGTGTAAGGGGGAATTTGGATCGAGGAGGGAAGTGCGCCAGGGCAATCTGTGCAGGTGGGTGAACTGCTGTGCCAAGGTGGCTTAATGGCTAATGCACAAACCTAATAAGCAGGAGACTTAGGTTCGATTCCCAGTCTTGGTACTAATTTTCACTCGCCGCTTCAGTCTATATAATTAAAATTTATATTTTCAATACAATTTTTTATTGTCCTATTGTCTGTACAAAATGGACTTGTCACTTGTACAAGATGTCTAGATTTCCAGACTTGCAGCAGATGGTCGTTTCATGTTGCGGCCTTGGCAATATCTTTCATACTGACTCTAGCGTACAAGGGATAGGTCACCTCTCTCCTTCCACAGACACAAAATGAGAAAAGAAGAAAAAAAGGAAAAGAATTTGTTAGCACATTTCACAGATGAAAGCATAATGAGATTGGGCTTACCAGAACCGTGGAATCTAGATTCACGATATCAACTAACTGTGGGAAAATTGCAATCAAATAATACGTGAGAGCACGCAGACACATGTTCTGGACACACAGAAAAAAATTATAGCTTTTGAACTGCTAGGCACCGGCACACTAACCTGTCAAGGGCGGAATGGGAACTGAAAGAGCGGACTGCGCAATGCAACCGCTGGCTGCACAAGGGGACTTTGGCGATTTTATATTACCGTCATACACGTTTTTTCGTTGAGTGGCTATCCCATCACCTGACCTCGGCTACCAATACAAGCGAGGAATCCTGAAGGAATCGCTCCCGACTGTTGTCTTACACAAACCAAGGGCAAGCAAGTCCCCTATCTTCTGAAGGGAAACCACCTCTTTAGGAATCAAAGTGCGTTCCGAAAAGAACGATTGTGTGAAATCCAGCTCGTTCTGATCGTCCGGGAGACCCAGAAAGCAGTAGATACAGGAGCCGTGGTAGACGTGTTCCCTGACTTCTGAAAAGCTTTCGATACAGTTCCGCACTGTAGCCTAATGAACAAGATACGAGCGTACAGAGCACCAGACCAGCTGTGTGACTGGACGGAAGAGTTTCTAATAAACAGAAAACAGCAGGTCATGGGGAAGGGAGATAAGTCTTCAGACGTAACAGTGTCTTCGGACGTGACCGAATGGAGTTTTGCAGGACCATTGCTCTTCTTCCAGGCCGTGAGGGTCCACGGGTTGTCTACTGGTAGCCGTGTCATCCTCCGCCTTTCGGCGTCATGTAGATATAGTATGGAGGTGCATGCGGTCACCAAACCGTTCTCTCGTCCGTTTTACAGACTTTCCACACCGTGAAGGCGATAATACTCGGTCAAGTAACTTCTCGGCTGTCATCACGAGGCTGGGAGAAATCCTTGGCAGTACCGAAAATGGAACACAGTTCCTCCTCATGGCTCCATCTACGTTGATCACTCAGCTACGGAGGCGGGCTATAGGACCATCACTTTCCACAATATACAGGGTGACTAGAAATAGTCTGAAAAGCTTGTAAGGGTGCTGCAGGTTAAGTTGTGCTCAAAAATAATTGTTTACAGAGAATTAGATTCGTTGCAACGTTTCAGAGTTAATTAGCACTGAAGTTAGCCAATCAGGCCGTTGAAAGCTCAAATTCAAGTTGTCCAGCTCCGTGACGTCACTCAGTTTACCTTCTCATTTGCCACAGGATCTGTGTCCCGTAGACTACGATTATGTTCTAGGGATGGGAAAAACTGACCGGTAAAAACCGATACCAGTATTTTAGTTCTGAATAGGCAGAATTTTCGGTATTTGTTTGGTCTCGGTTATAACAGGTATTTTTTACTGATAACTAGTAAAAAAACCAAAATATTAATTAGCCGTGGAAGCAGTGCTGAAAATTTTCGTTTTTAAATAAACCTTTTTGTAAAACGTGCGTTGGTTTGAAATATTGCGTTATTATCGAAATTCGGAAAAGCGATCAGTGCTACTTCATTAACAATGCCGGCAGAAACGAACAACAAACACATGGCATAAGAATTAGTACAGCATTGCTGAGACAAATAATCTCCCCGTTGCAGTGTTGTCTGGCTCAAGGTGTACGTGCAAAGTGCAAGAATTGTCTCCACTTGGTCTGTACGGTAGCTTCTCTCCGTCGTCGCCGGACATCCATTGTACTGCAGAATGGCACCAAATCTAGTCTCGAAGTATTTTTACAAAGTGACGTACCAATGAAATACAACTCTTCATTTGCCTAAAAAATATTAAAGGTTTGTCTGCTATTTCTGTGAAATAATAAATGAGGAAGGAGCAATTTATGGCAACAGTAATAAATTATAACTTAACAACAATTCATTCATAGTATACAATAAAAATAGATAGTACCTGATCTGGTGCTTGTGTCTACATAATATGCCTTCATCTGCTTGTAACCCTTGAAAACGGGCGAATTAAAATGGATAATACAGTCTTCAACTTCAGTTTTCACCGTTCAGCACTGGCTATTCATAACGCCCAAACAGTAGTCTGAGCTCCGATTATTACACGATTTTGGAGGATAGTTTCAAAGAATTTGAACCACTAGGAAAATATGGTTGATGTTTTTGCAGTGTTCAACCACTTATAACTTTTCGAGAACAGCAGCGAACTGTGGACGGATTTACTTTTATTTGCCTATTTCGTTTAGTATTTGGATTTCTTATATCTTTAAACTAAGCAAGTCAGCTTTTCCACTCTTTGTTCGATTTCTACGTTTATTAAAGGAACTAATAGAATTAAAAAAAAACGAAAATCAGTTATTTCAGAAACCGGTTATTTTGGACGCGATATTAATATTCATGTTAAACTGGCGTGGAAGAAAACTGATGTAATCGAAAACCGGTTCCAGAATGAGATTTTTCACTCTGCAACGGAGTGTGCGCTGATATGAAACTTCCTGACAGATTAAAACTGTGTGCCGCACCGAGACTCGAACTCGGGACCTTTGCCTTTCGCGGGCAAGTGCTCTACCAACTGAGCTACCCAAGCACGACTCACGACCCATCCTCACAGCTTCAGTTCTGCCAGTATCTCGTCTCCTACCTTCCAAACTTCACAGATCTAGCGCTACTGGAAGAAAGGATATTGCGGAGACGGTCTGGCACACAGTTTTAATCTGCCAGGAAGTTTCACATCAGCGCACATTCCGCTGCAGACTGAAAATGTCATTCTGGAAACATCCCCTAGGCTGTGGGTAAGCCATGTCTCCGCAATATCCTTTCTTCCAGGAGTGCTAGTTCTGCGAGGTTCGCAGAAGAGCTTCTCTGAAGTTTGGAAGGTAGGAGACGAGGTACTGGCAGAATAGAAGCTGTGAGGACGGGTGGTGAGTCGTGCTTTGGTAGCTCAGTTGGTAGAGCACTTTCCCGCGAAAGGCAAAGGTCCAGAGTTCGAGTCTCGGTCCGGCACACAGTTTTAATCTGTCAGGAAGTTCGAAAACCGGTTGTTTCAGCAATAAGCGGCGTCCTTATTCTGCCGCTAATCCGAATTAAATCGATTCCGATTGCCTTGAGTAAAATTAGCGACTGCTGTTGTCCATCACAGCTAGGATGCAGTTGAGGTGGAAACATACATCTCCCTTGTGTCTACAGAGACGAAGAGCTAGGGTTCTTTCTTTTCTTTTCTTTAAGTTTGCGGAGGCTTATTTGTTGGTATTTCACAAAAAACTGCAATTCGTCAGACTGACGGGATAAACGATGCAGAGACATCATGTAATTTTTAACATGTGAAACATACCCGCGCGGCGAGAAAATCAAGAAGTACAAAGTGCCCCAAGCGGTCGCCTCATCTTGAAGGTGTTGGCTCGTTGTGCCGGCTCTTCAGCGCGGTGGTAAAAAAAAACCCGGTGTGTGGCGTCCGAGTCACGTGGGGACGCGCACCTAGTAATGAACAGGGGCGGACGAAGACTATAAAGCACGGTAATTGCCGCTACTCGTTATCGGACGCACGCCTCTAATAATAAGTCTGGCCGTCGCACACAGATAAAGGAGGTTTTTCGTCAACCAGTCGGCACAATAATTTGGTGCCGCTCTGAACACACACGGCACCGTAATTCAACGGCGTAATAGCGAGATGGATGTGAGTTATTACCGGACGCGCCAGGGCGGGTGCGTGTGCAGCAGTCGGCACCTCTTGGATCTGCAGCGCCAATTACGTGGCCGCTCTCTTCGTTGAGAGCAGGTCGCCGAGGCTGCTGGGAGCTATCGGGAAAGGTGCCAAAATGTCAATGAGACGGGGCTCCTATGTGCACGTTGATAGTGGTCGAAGCATTGGCTCATCATTGTACATGTGACACGGTATACGATCCCGAAGTAAACTGATCAAAAGTATCCAGACAACCCTATGTAATGCGGAATTGTCGCGTACACAGCAGCCCAAAAAAAAAAAAAAAACTGGTACAGGCATGCTAATTCAAATACAGAGATGTGTAAGCAGTCAGAATAAGGCATTGCGGTCAGCAAGACCTATACAGGATGTTACAAAAAGGTACGGCCAAACTTTCAGGAAACATTTCTCACACACAAATAAAGAAAAGATACACTCCTGGAAATGGAAAAAAGAACACATTGACACCGGTGTGTCAGACCCACCATGCTTGCTCCGGACACTGCGAGAGGGCTGTACAAGCAATGATCACACGCACGGCACAGCGGACACACCAGGAACCGCGGTGTTGGCCGTCGAATGGCGCTAGCTGCGCAGCATTTGTGCACCGCCGCCGTCAGTGTCAGCCAGTTTGCCGTGACATACGGAGCTCCATCGCAGTCTTTAACACTGGTAGCATGCCGCGACAGCGTGGACGTGAACCGTATGTGCAGTTGACGGACTTTGAGCGAGGGCGTATAGTGGGCATGCGGGAGGCCGGGTGGACGTACCGCCGAATTGCTCAACACGTGGGGCGTGAGGTCTCCACAGTACATCGATGTTGTCGCCAGTGGTCGGCGGAAGGTACACGTGCCCGTCGACCTGGGACCGGACCGCAGCGACGCACGGATGCACGCCAAGACCGTAGGATCCTACGCAGTGCCGTAGGGGACCGCACCGCCACTTCCCAGCAAATTAGGGACACTGTTGCTCCTGGGGTATCGGCGAGGACCATTCGCAACCGTCTCCATGAAGCTGGGCTACGGTCCCGCACACCGTTAGGCCGTCTTCCGCTCACGCCCCAACATCGTGCAGCCCGCCTCCAGTGGTGTCGCGACAGGAGTGAATGGAGGGACGAATGGAGACGTGTCGTCTTCAGCGATGAGAGTCGCTTCTGCCTTGGTGCCAATGATGGTCGTATGCGTGTTTGGCGCCGTGCAGGTGAGCGCCACAATCAGGACTGCATACGACCGAGGCACACGGGGCCAACACCCGGCATCATGGTGTGGGGAGCGATCTCCTACACTGGCCGTACACCACTGGTGATCGTCGAGGGGACACTGAATAGTGCACGGTACATCCAAACCGTCATCGAACCCATCGTTCTACCATTCCTAGACCGGCAAGGGAACTTGCTGTTCCAACAGGACAATGCACGTCCGCATGTATCCCGTGCCACCCAACGTGCTCTAGAAGGTGTAAGTCAACTACCCTGGCCAGCAAGATCTCCGGATCTGTCCCCCATTGAGCATGTTTGGGACTGGATGAAGCGTCGTCTCACGCGGTCTGCACGTCCAGCACGAACGCTGGTCCAACTGAGGCGCCAGGTGGAAATGGCATGGCAAGCCGTTCCACAGGACTACATCCAGCATCTCTACGATCGTCTCCATGGGAGAATAGCAGCCTGCATTGCTGCGAAAGGTGGATATACACTGTACTAGTGCCGCCATTGTGCATGCTCTGTTGCCTGTGTCTATGTGCCTGTGGTTCTGTCAGTGTGATCATGTGATGTATCTGACCCCAGGAATGTGTCAATAAAGTTTCCCCTTCCTGGGACAATGAATTCACGGTGTTCTTATTTCAATTTCCAGGAGTGTATTATGTGGGCGTGTGTCCGGAAACGCTTAATTTCCATGTTAGAGCTCATTTTAGTTTCGTCAGTATGTACTGTACTTCCTCGATTCACCGCCAGTTGGTCCAATTGAAGGAAGGTAATGTTGACTTCGGTGCTTGTGTTGACATGCGACTCATTGCTCTACGGTACTAGCATCAAGCACATCAGTACGTAGCATCAACAGGTTAGTGTTCATCACGAACGTGGTTTTGCAGTCAGTGCAATGTTTACAAATGCGGAGTTGGCAGATGCCCATTTGATGTATGGATTAGCACGGGGCAATAGCCGTGGCGCGGTACGTTTGTATCGAGACAGATTTCCAGAACGAAGGTGTCCCGACAGGAAGACGTTCGAAGCAATTGATCGGCGTCTTAGGGAGCACGGAACATTCCAGCCTATGACTCGCGACTGGGGAAGACCTAGAACGACGAGGGCACCTGCAATGGGCGAGGCAATTCTTCGTGCAGTTGACGATAATCCTAATGTCAGCGTCAGAGAAGTTGCTGCTGTACAAGGTAACGTTGACTACGTCACTGTATGGAGAGTGCTACGGGAGAACCAGTTGTTTCCGTACCAGGTACAGCGTGTGCAGGCACCTTCAGCAGCTGATTGGCCTCCACGAGTACAATTCTGCGAATGGTTCATCCAACAATGTGTCAATCCTCATTTCAGTGCAAATGTTCTCTTTACAGATGAGGCTTCATTCCAACGTGATCAAATTGTAAATTTTCACAATCAACATGTGTGGGCTGACGAGAATCCGCACGCAATTGTGCAATCACGTCATCAACAGATTTTCTGTGAACGTTTGAGCAGGCATTGTTGGTGATGTCTTGATTGGCCCCCATGTTCTTCCACCTACGCTCAATGGAGCACGTTATCATGATTTCTTACGGGATACTCTACCTGTGCTGCTAGAACATGTGCCTTTACAAGTGCGACACAACATGTGGTTCATGCACGATGGAGCTCCTGCACATTTCAGCCGAAGTGTTCGTACGCTTCTCAACAACAGATTCGGTGACCGATGGATTGGTAGAGGCGGACCAATTCCATGGCCTCCACGCTCTCCTGACCTCAACCCTCTTGACTTTCATTTATGGGGGCATTTGAAAGCTCTTGTCTACGCAACTCCGGTACTAAATGTAGAGACTCTTCGTGCTCGTATTGTGGACGGCTGTGATACAATACGCCATTCTCCAGGGCTGCATCAGCGCATCAGGGATTCCATGCGACGGAGGGTGGATGCATGTATCCTCGCTGACGGAGGACATTTTGAACATTTCCTGTAACAAAGTGTTTGAAGTCACGCTGGTACGTTCTGTTGCTGTGTGTTTCCATTCCATGGTTAATGTGATTTGAAGAGAAGTAATAAAATGAGCTCTAACATGGAAAGTAAGCGTTTCCGGACACATGTCCACATAACATATTTTCTTTCTTTGTGTGTGAGGAATGTTTCCTGAAAGTTTGGCCGTACCTTTTTGTAACACCCTGTATAAGACGACAAGTGTCTGGTGCAGTTGTTAGATCGGTAACTGCTGCTTCAATGGTAGGTTATCAAGATTTAAGTGAGTTTGATCATGATGTTAGAGGTGGCGCACGAGCGATTTGACGCAGGGTCTCCGAGGTAGCGATGAAGTGGGGATTTTCCCTTACGACCATTTCAAGAGTGAAATTACAATTAAATCAATACCATTAGCTGATGACGTGCGTTGATAAACATCAACGGGGACAGTTGAAAATGTATGCCCCGATCGGGACTCGAACCCGGGATCTCCTGCTTACATGCAAACACTCTATCCATCTGTGCCACCGAGGGCCCAGAGGATAGTGCGACTGCAGGGATTTATCGCCGGTACTCTCCCCGTGAGACCCACATTCTCAACTTATAGTCCACACACTACATTCGTAGTGCCCCTGCCATTATACCCCTTACTCGCGGCAGACAATCCACTGAGTCCCGTAAGAGTTCAGGCAAATCGTGCGCATCCGCACTGAAGCAGGTCATCAGCCGGTTAGCATCTCTTCTTTCGGACATGTCTGAAAGGACAGATGCCATCTTCATATTAATATCATTTGAAGAGTGTACTGTGAATATCAGGAGTCCGGTAAAACATCAGATCTCCGACATCGCTGCAACCGGAAAAAGATCCAGCAAGAACGGGACAAACGACGACTGAAGAAAATCGTTCAATGTGACAGAAGTGCAACACTTCCGCAAATTGCTGCAAATTTCAGTGCTGGCCCATCGATAAGTGTCATCGCGTGACCCATTCAACGAAACATCATCGATATGGGCCTTCGGAGCCGAAGGTCCTCTCGTGTACCCTCGATGACTGCACGTGGGCTCGTCATCATCGACATTGGACTGCTGATGACTGGAAATATGTTGACTGGTCGGACGATTCTAGTTTCAAATTGTATCGAGCTGATGGACGAGTACCGGTATGAAGACGACCATTTGAATCCATCGACCCTGCATGTCAGCAGGGGACTGTTGAAGCTGGTGAAGGCTCTGTAATGGTGTGGGGCGCGTGCAGTAAGAGTGATGTGGGACCCCTGATACGTCTAGATACGCGTACGTAAGCATCCTGTCTGCTCACCTGCATCTATTCTTGTCCATTGTGCATTCCGACGGTCTTGGACAATTCCAGTAGGAGAATGCGACACCTCACACGTCCAGAATAACCACAGAGTGGCTCCAGGAACACTCTTCTGAGTTTAAATACTTCCGCTGCCCACCAAACTCCCGAGAAATGAACATTATTGAGCATATCTGGGATGCCTTGCAACGAGCTGTTCAGAAGAGATCTCCACCCACTCGTTCTGTTTCGGATTTATGGACACCCCTACAGGATTCATGGAGTCAGTTCCCCTCCAGAACTACTTTAGACATTAGTCGAGACTCTGCCACGTGGTGTTGCGGCACTTCTGCGTGGCCCTACACGATATTAGGCAGGTGTACCAGTTTCTTTGGGTCTTCAATGTACTTTACATGCGTTCTACAGAAGGCTGCTGAAGATTGGATTGGTGAATCGGATATTTATTCCAGAGTTACTGAATAGGGAATAAAAAGTTTTATAGCACAGATCTTTACTGCAATAAGCAGGTTTAGTTGTTGGTAGGTGATTTTAGTTATTCACAAATTTGGGGACTTGTGCAGGTCACACTTCAGTACCTGACAGGGAGTTGATAGAATGATGTTCAGACTATTTCTCAACCATTATTAGTTACTTCATGTTCGGAGACTGCTGTTTCCGCGACTGTATGTTCAATTAATGAGAATCTGCTCCAGTTGTTAATTCGTTGATTTTATTCGATTGTTACACTCTGAAACAGCACGTGAAAAATAAACATCTAAGTCTTTTATGCGAGCTCTGATTCCTCTTATTTTATCACGGTGGTAATTTCTCTGTATGTTGGTGGGACTCAAGAAAGTATTTTCGAAATCGGAGGCAAAAATTAGTGATTGAAATTTCGTGAAAAGTTCTCAGCGCAACGAAACACGTCTCTGTTTTAATGCTTGCCACACTAATTCCTTTATCATATCCGTGACACATTCCGCTATTTCGCGACAGTACAAACCGAGCTGCCATTCTTCGAACGTTTCCATTAGCCTCTGTCAATTCTGTCTGGTAAGGATTCCACACCGCACAACAGTACTGCAGCAGGGGACGGACGGGTTTAATATAGGCAGTCTCTTTAGTACATTTGTGCATCTTGTAAGTGTTGTGCCTATAAAACCCAAAATATTTTGTATGGTGGTTCCAATTTAATTGTTCATAATTATAATACATATTTACTTACTTGAAACGACGACCCTTAAATTCCTTTGATTTATCGTGCAACTAAAATTTTACGGCATCTATTTAGTGATCATGAGGAGGACCTCACACTAGTTATTGCTTAGACTCACTTGTGACGTGTCGCACCGTGCAGATATCTTTCGTGAATCATTCTGTAAATCATACTGATCCTCTTAAGAATTTATTAGACGTATCTTCAGCAAACAATGTAATAGGGCTGCTCAGATCGTCTCCTAAATCTTTTTTTGTAAGTTAACAACAACAGAGAACCTGTAATATTTCCTTACGGACTCGATGACTTTCAATTACTATGAACTGTGACCTTTCTGAAAGGAAATAACGAATTCAGTCGCACAGCTGAGAGGACACGGCACAGGCACGCAACGTGATTAGAAGACGATTGTGAGCAACGGTGCCAAAGGCTTTCGCAAATCTAGAAACACGGAATCAGCTTGAGATCACATGTCGATAGTACTCCTTATTTCGTGTGGGTAAAGAGCCAGCTGTGTTCGACTTGAATAGTAATTTCTGTATCGTGGAGACCTGCATCAAATCACTCTTCGGAATGCAGAATGTAACACCAACAGCTCGCTCGGGTACCATATGGAGTCCTAACTGAAATTCACTACTAGCCATTAAAACTGCTACACCAAGAAGAAATGCAGATGATGAACGGGTATTCATTGGACAAATATACTAGAACTGACATGTGATTACATTTACACGCAATTTGGGTGCATAGATCCTGGGAAATCAGTACCCAAAAAAACCACCTCTGGCCGTAATAACGGCCTTGATACGCCTGGGCATTGAGTCAAACAGAGTTTGGATGGCATGTGCAGGTACAGCTGCCCATGCAGCTTCAACACGATACCACAGTTCATCAAGAGTAGTGACTGATGTATTGTGACGAGCCAGTTGCTGGGCCACCATTGACCAGACGTTTACAATTGGTGAGAGATCGGGAGAATGTGCTGGCCAGGGCAGCAGTCGAACATTTTCTGTATCCAGAAAGGCCTGTACAGGACCTGCAACATGCGGACGTGCATTATCCTGCTGAAATGTAGGGTTTTTGCAGGGATCGAAAGAAGGGTAGAGCCACGGGTCGTAACACATCTGAAATGTAACGTCCACTGTTCAAAGTGCCGACAATGCGAACAAGAGGTGATCGAGACGTGTAACCAATGGCACCCCATACCATCACGCCGGGTGATACGAAAGTATGGCGATGACGAGTACACGCTTCCAATGTGCGTTCACCACGATGTCGCCAAACACGGATGCGACCATCATGATGCTGTAAACAGAACCTGGATTCATCCGAAAAAATGACGTTTTGCCATTCATGCACCCAGGTTCGTCGTTGAGTACACCATCACAGGCGTTCCTGTCTGTGATGCAGCGTCAAGGGTAACTGCAGCCATGGTCTCCGAGCTGATAGTCCATGCCGCTGCAAACGTCGCCGAACTGTTTGTGCAGATGGTTGTTGTCTTGCAAACGTCCCCATCTGTTGACTCGGGGATCGAGACGAGGCTGCACGATCCGTTACAGCCATGCGGATAAGATGCCTGTCATCTCGACCGCTAGCGATACAAGGCCGTTGGGATCCACCACGGCGTTCCGTATTACCCTCCTGATCCTACCGATTAGATATTCTGCTAACAGTCATTGGATCTCGACCAACGCGACCAGCAATATCGCGATAGGCTACAATCCGACCTTTATCAAAGTCGGAAACGTTATGGAACGTATTTCTCCTCCTTACACGAGGCATCACAACTACGTTTCACCAGGCAATGCCCGTCAACTGCTCTTTGTGTATGAGAAATCGGTTGGAAACGTTCCTCATGTCAGCATGTTGTAGGTGTCGCCACCGGCGCCAACCTTATGTGAATGCCCTGAAAAGCTAATCATTTGCATATCACAGCATCTTCTTCATGTCGGTTAAATTTCGCGTCTGTAGCACGTCATCTTCGTGTTGTAGCAATTTTAATGGCCAGTAGTGTATAAGGGGATCGAAAATGGAAGCATTAGCCGGTGGGGCGTCCCCCTTACGTGATAAACCGGGACTTGCCGGCCAGTGGTTGTGGTCGACGCACGTGCCGCGGCGCGTCATCAATTTCCCGGCCGCTGACGCGCTGTATGTCAGCGGCCGCGTTATCACCCGGGCAGCGTCACCTCTCCATCAGAGCGCCGGGCGACCGGCTGGCCGCGTCCTGAGAACATAATTAATTCCCGAGGGAGCGGCTTATCGCGGCGCGGCTACCGGGCTGCGACGGCGGGGGGAGTGCCGCGGTGAGACGCCCACGCCGGGCTGCCTGCGGTAAGTGGGCCATCCTTCATTCAGGGGACGCTGCCCCGAGCCCCGGAGAGACAGCCGTCACTCAGCGACCGGTTGCGCCGGGCACAAAGATGCCGCCTCCACACATTCGTAAACGACCGTGTCGAAGAAGACGTATTCACTTCCCGTGTAGGCGCTGTTGGGATCCAATTATGATAATATGGATTATATGAATGCGTCGTAAGAACTTGATTGATTCGCCTCGACGGGCAGTGCACCCACAATCTTCCGCGCGGATGTACACTTACATTCGACCTCCAGCCTGAATCTAAAGTTAGCCAGCATGGTGGAAATGGTTGGGGACTTCGGATTGGTGGCTCTAGATGGGAGTGTATCTTAGCTGGAGGCCATGCTGAGATAGTCCGCACGTGGTTTACGCAACTGCCCATTAAGTAGGAGGAGATCACGGATTCGATTTCCGTTCCAGCATCCATATTCACACGTCGCCGCTGATTTCAAAAAATGGCTCTAAGCACTATGGGACTTAACATCTGAGGTCATCAGTCCCCTAGAACTTAGAACCACTTAAACCTAACTAACCTAAGGCCATCACACACATCCATCCCCGAGGCAGGATTTGAACCTGCGGCCGCTGATTTCACATAAAGTCCCAATGCAGCTGGTATCATTAGGTTCTTCCCTTTCCTCCCTAGCACTTCAGTTTACAACTATGATAACTCTCTCCTGCAAGTAAGGGAGTGAGATGTTGAAACATACCCTTAGGAAAATTTATATTTTACCGTGCTGGAAAACCTCTACATTATTTGATTTTCAAGCAGCTGAGCAGAACTGAATGCACTCAGACATTTCTCTCTTTACTTATTCTGATCAACACTAAACTGACAAACAATATTTTTTTAGCGCAACGCTATCTGACTTTCAATAATCCCCACAAAAGAATGGCCCTGACTAACAATAACCTATACGTTCGATGAGATTTCAGGATTGCAGCCGGATCATGTTGACTTCAAGAATCACAATAACCTACACCTTTCATGAATCACTTACCTCACAAAAATCTTCGTTACTCGAACTACTGCAATACAGCGAGCGGCAATACTGCCAGCTAAATAAAAGATTCTAACTGCTGAAGGCACTAACTACTGATAGGCATAGTTTGCAAATGAAAGATTTTGATAGAGAACAAACAATGTATTTACCTTAATAATGTTCAAAAGTCATCCATGATATCCAGTATTACAAATGTACTCTTTCTGATGGAGACACGTCCAGATCGTCCGCTCTCAAAATTCTGCCATCTCTCTCCCCACATCCACCACTGCTGGCGGCTCACCTCCAACTTCGCAACGTTACGCGCTGTTCACACCCAACTGCCCAACACTACAATAGCAATTATTCCATCAATGCAAACCAGCCACAGACTGCACACAGCACAGTGAATGATTTTCATACAGAGCGCTACGTGGCGTTACCAACATAAAAACCTAAACAGCCTATTTACATAAAAGCGGTATGTGGCGTTACCAACATAAAAATCTAATCAGCCTAGTTACAATGTGAGTAATAAAAGGGGAGACACAAATGTGTAATCCAGGAAGTAGAAATCGGCAGTGTGGAATAACTCCGTGCAGTCACTAAAGCAGAGACTAGAAACGTCTACAGGGCTATTTCTTTGCTTCCACAGCAGAGGAAGAGATGGGGAAGGCAGATCTTATTATGGGAAATAAAAATTATTTATATTTTCACTATGATTTATGATGCTCAAAGTTGGGTCTGGTGTGTCCCTGAGCTGACTCGAGGAGCGTTAAGTACAACGCTCCTTATCAAACAAATCTTTCATCATACAAGCCGAGCGAGTGAATGCTCGATCTTTCATCTGAACAACAAGTCGGCTATGGTTATATTTTTTATTTGTGGGTCTCCTAACCGTGGAAAAGTTGTAGGACAGTGACAGAGCTTGAAATGTCAGTCAAGACTGAGATTTAGAGTTCTTTAGTTGCTCTAACGATAGACATAGCCGGCCGCTGTGGCCGAGCGGCTCTAGACGCTTCAGTCTGGAACCGCGCGACCGCTACGGTCGCAGGTTCGAATCCTGTCTCGGGCATGGATGTGTGTGATGTCCTTAGGTTAGTTAGGTTTATGTAGTTCTAAGTTCTAGGGGACTCATGACCTCAGATGTTAAGTCCGATAGTGCTCAGAGCCATTTGAACCATTTGATAGACATAAATTGCAGTAAAATTAACAGAGACCAAAGTTCACTAAAACTCACATCAAATTGCGGAATGTGGGAAGGTGCCGAAAAGCGTGGAAGGCTGTGTGAAGAAAGCACAACGCCATTTGCTCATCCGGGCAGCTCGATAAATCAGACTAAGTGATACAAGAAGATGCCACAAATTGTAATCAAATTAATAAATAGAAGTTGTGTGTTAAAGTAAGCAAGTAACAAACTGCTCAGAATGTAGATGGCACTACCACATCTTGCAACATTTACATTTTTCCAAATCAGCTAGTGTGTGCCAATTAGTACCAGGCAGCGACCAGAGTTCACTCTCTCTCTGTGATGACCCTGAGACGAATGCCCAGAATATAGGTTCAGAGTCTTTCATTTTCTATTTTCGACAAAGCTCTGCGAGGAGGGGATGACTCAATGCTATTTGCAATGTGGCGGACGAGAATGACACTTATTTCACAGAAAAATAAGGGAACGCACCCACTTTTCGCATGCAAAATGCACATCAACAAACCAAGAGGTTGGCACCAGCCTGGAGCAGTGTTTCATCGATTGTCGGGCTCTTTGTGTCATCACGGTGACGGGGCAACTCAGTTCGATTGGATAAGCAAAATTTTGGAGTAAAAGCAACCGTCATTCTCACACTGTCCACGCAGCGCTTCGGTGTTTCGACCTTTGATGTCAATGCGGAAAAGACAAAAATGTCAAACTCAATTATTGTCTGAGGACAACTGTGGGTGCACGGTGCCCCCTGATCATAGCAAGGCCGGGGCGCTGGCTCTGTCCCAGTAGTATGCCGTGGAGACTGCCCATGTCCCTGGCCGCGCAGGATTAGCCGAGCCGTCTAGGGCGCTGCAGTCATGGACTGTGCGGCTGGTCCCGGCGGAGGTTCGAGTCCTCCCTCGGGCATGGGTGTGTGTGTTTGTCCTTAGGATAATTTAGTTTAAGTAGTGTGTAAGCTTAGGGACTGATGACCTTAGCAGTTAACTCCCATAAGATTTCACACACATTTGAACATTTCTTTCCATCTCCCTTGGGATGCGCTTCTCCTAAGCAGATTCACAGACTGCCTTCTGCCGACAACAGGACCCCGAGACCACAAAGCTTTTCCCCCGGCACGCAGGTCCACTACTCAAACAATGATAACCACGAAATGGTGGCAGAGAATGGAACAATATTGCATAGTGATGTGTGACAGTAATGTCAGAATGTCCAGCTGCTGCCTTTATTGTTTTCCACTAATCATGGTATTTTTAAAGCAGAAACGACTTCAACCCCAATCAGCTGGATACCAATAAAAATAAATTACTGTCATCAACATAGCTATGAGGAGTAATCATAAATTTTTAATTTCGCATCGAAAACATAAAGTTACATGACTAATTTCCCACATCACGTTGACGAATGCATTATATTAACTTTCATGCTCATCGGGGCCTTCAAACATGGATACGTCCATCGTGATGTCAGCGGAACCAGGACTCTCGAAAGGAGATTACCTCTCCTGTGTTCAGTACTGTCGCGTGACGCATCACTGCCAACCCAGCTGTCTTTGTTGTTGCGTCTGGACACGCTGCAGCAGTAGTAGCTGTGCTGACTGCCTTTGTTGTCCAGAGGTCGTGGCACTGACCAGGTGGATACTTTTGTTACAGCAAAGAAACCAATTTCCAGACTACCACATGACCGAACGGAAAAAGGCCTACCCTCCCGGGCATTGGTCGTAAACCGGTGTTGAGATCCCGAATGGCATTGAGTGTGGCCCTCCTGAATCCACAAATAACGGCAAGGTGGTCGTGGGGACCCCACCATCGCGAACACCGACGTCAGTACGTTGTCCTCGCCGGTGAGTGTTCATCGGAGGTGAGTGTATCATCTGGATTTCCCCAGGGAAGTGTGGTAGTTCCGCTGTTCTTTTCTATCTACATAAATGATAGGGTGAATAGCGATGTGCGGCTGTTTGCTGATGATGCTGTGGTGTATGGGAAGGTGTCGTCGTTGAGTGACTGTAGGAGGATACAAGATGACTTGGACAGGTTTTGTGATTGGTATAAAGAATGGCAGCTAACTCTAAATATAGATAAATGTAAATTAATGCAGATGAATAGGAAAAAGAATCCCGTAATGTTTGAATACTTCATTAGTAGAGTACCGCTTGACACAGTCACGCCGATTAAATATTTGGGCGTAACACTGCAGAGCGATATGAAGTGGGACAAGCATGTAATGGCAGTTGTGGGGAAGGCAGATAGTCGTCTTCGGTTCATTGGTAGAATTTGGGGAAGATGTGGTTCATCTGTAAAGGAGACCGCTTATAAAACACTAATATGACCTATTCTTGAGTACTGCTCGAGCGTTTGGGATCCCTATCAGTTCGGATGGAGGGAGGACATAGAAGAAATTCAGAGACGGGCTGCTAGATTTGTTACTGGTAGGTTTGATCATCACGCGAATGTTACGGAAATGCTTCAGGAACTCGGGTGGGAGTTTCTGGAGGAAAGGAGGTGTTCTTTTCGTGAGTCGCTACTGAGGAAATTTAGAGAATCAGCATTTGAGGCTGGCTGCAGTACAATTTTACTGCCGCCAACTTATATTTCGCGGAAAGACCACAAAGATGATATAAGAGAGATTAGGACTCGTACAGAGGCATATAGGCAGTCATTTTTCCCTCGTTCTGTTTGGGAGTGGAACAGGGAGATAAGATGATAGTTGTGGTACGAGGTACCCTCCGCAACGCACCGTATGGTGGATTGCGGATTATGTATGTACATGTAGATGAAATCGCACTCTCTACAGGACACGACCCTTCCGCTGTTAAATTCCGACATGTGCTGGTAGATGTTTCTCCTTCTTGCACAAGATATAAAACGATCTTCTCAGGAAAAGCCAACATTAAAATACGGTTCGAGATCAGAAATTCGTTGCGTGATCTTTCCGTATGGAGAAAGTACATACTACTATCTACATAGTACTTAATTTGAGCTGTTGCGTTACAAAACTAATGATTTACATATGCAAGCACATAGTATCCTTTATGCCAATTCGATTTGTAGGGCAGTTACTGTGTAACTATTATATCCGTTAACCAATATTGTTTCATCAAATGTTTAATTAATTTTGCCAAATAGTACTTATTAATGACTCCCACGAATCTTCTGTTTATACTTGTCTGTTACAAGCTATTGCATCTTCAAGGGTTTGTGTTTCTGTTCATTTTAGACTCGTTCACCAAACCGTATACAATTGCAGAGTTGTACAACCTTGATGGATGATAGAACAGACGCGTTTCCGTATTTCAAAATCAGATTCATTCGCTTTTAGCCGTCTGGACTGTGTCACTTGACTTGTAAGACTAAGCATAGGGCAGTATCGAGGGATGTCCTGGGTGAGCCGTGTGTGAACCCTTTGACGAAATTACGTCGCTGGAAGGGCGGGTCGCGTGCTGAGGGCAGTGCCCTTCGGTCGCTGGACACGCCCTGCGCTGCGGCCGGAGCCGAGCTGCGATAAATCCAGCGATCGGCCACGCCGGACCCTAATTAATTTGACGCTGTCGGCCCAGAGTTACGGCGCTCGCCGTGCATCGCATCGTTATCAGGGCTGCCAACCGTCCTGCGCAACACGCACTCAGATCTCCGGATTGGCGGCCCTGTCCGTCCGACATCCGAGGCGCGATCGCTGCCTACGGAAGCAGCATAATGAGTGAACATTAACCCAACGTAAGGGTACATCGAAGCACTTGGCTATCTTTTGCCTTGTTTATTTCTCTGTGAGGTGTGGCTACAGCAATTTAGCTCTTTTTTTACACACAGCTGTAGGACGACGCCTACAATTTCCTATACTTAGAGATGCTATCTACGTAGTGCTATTAAGACACATAAGTGTTCGCCTCAGAAATACTCGTGTACGTCAACAGGTACGCAGCTCTGTCAATGAACGTACAAGTTGCGCATGCTAAGGATACGCAAGTGACAGATTTTACGTAAAGACACTAAATATTCCTGTAGAAAACAATCATTTTTTGCAATATGTATTTGTAGTATAAACGCATCTAGTTTTTATTTTGGTACCACTTCAGTACCGCTGATATCTGGAACTTCCCACTCTTTATGTTTGTCTCAACAGTCGTAAGTTTTCGCCTGGATTACTAGGCCGAGAGAACCCTAGTGTGAGCCTTTAGATACTATGAATTACTGGGGACGGACAAAAATATGAAAACACCAAAATGAGAACACATTACCGTGACTAATACGACGTAGGAAAACCATTAGCATTCAAAACACCTTCCAGTTGTCTCGGAACGGATAAATACAGATCCTGCACGGATTCAATGGGATCTTATACCATTATTCTAGTAAAATATTGACAATTTTAGGTAACGATGATGGAGTTGGATAGCGATAACGCACCTTACTCTCCAAATTATACGACGAAGGCTCAATAGTACTGAGATATGCTGACTGTGGTGGCCGAGAGACATGCGACAGTTCATTCTCGTGCTCACAAAGACAGCCCTGGACGTTGCGAGCTGTGTGAAGGGAGGCCCTGTCACCCTGGAACACAGCGTCACTACTGAGGAACAAACATTGTACAAGTTTCCAGAATTATATTTTCTCTATGAAGCGGAGTGTGTGCTGATGTCAAACTTCCTGGCAGATTAAAACTGTGTGCCGGACCGAGACTCGAACTCTGGACCTTTGCCTTTCGCGGGCAAGTCCGGCACACAGTTTTAATCTGCCAGGAAGTTTCATTGTACAAGTAGGTCACATGATCTAATTTAATGTTCTCCGTTACGGATGTGTGGTAACGGTTGTTATGTTTTACAGCAATAGTTACTAGCAGCTCAATAAAGCGTTTCAGGAGATAACATCAAGTTGTGAAACATACAGGGTGACAATTATTGAACTATATGAAATAAAATCGTCATAACTTCTGAGTGGTTTGCGTTAGGACGTTCAAACTGCACGGTTCGCCGCAGAGCAAGAAGGGAATTAAAATGCGCATGCCGGGGTCAGCAGATGATGGTTGAAGTGATCGCTGTAGCAACCAGAAATCTACCAATACCAGTATTACTGGCCCTGTTTTGATCACAACCGAGGTAGACTCTTCCTACACGTCGGTCAGCGGTCTGAAGATGGCGCAGTAAAATTCTGTAACTGATAGCCAAATAAAATAAGTTTGGAAACTAGACAGTTGAAAGGTGTTTAATTTGACATCCTATGTGTACTTTGGTTTGGCTGATAGGGAAGGCATGCACTCCGTCTTCAGGCCACAAGTGGCCCATCGGGACCATTAGACCGCCGTGTCATCCTCAGATAAGGATGCGGATAGGAGGGGCGTGTGGTCAGCACACCGCTCTCCCGGTCTTTACGATGGTTTTCTTTGACCGAAGCCGCTACTATTCGGTCGAGTAGCTCCTCAATTGGCACCACGAAGCTGAGTGCAGCCCGGAAACTGGCAACGGCGCATGGCTGCCCGGATGGTCACCTATCCAAGTGCCGGCCACGCCCGACAGCGCTTAACTTCGGTGATCCGACGGGAACCGGTGTATCCGCTGCGGCAAGTTCGTTGCCTGATAGGGAAGGACTCACAGTAAATGTGTTGAGCTCAATCTGCTTGTGCAATGAATTTTTTCTGAAAGTGCCAGTTGGCGTAGACCTTTTGTTTCTCACCTCCTAATCAGTATCAGTCAGCTTTGTGTCAGTCTAATTAGGGAGGCACTGTCTGAAAAAAGTCAAACTATGTTCTGCCAATCTTGTAATTAGAATTAGGTTGATTCTGCATTGTTTACTTCATATCTGTACGGTTTTTGCAGTCTATATATTTCTTCAGAATAAATGATTTACATATCCAAACTGTGATTCAGTGTAGTAGCATCCCGACAGGAATAACTGGTATGATTTGCTAAACCGTAGTGAAGTAAAACTACAACACGATACTTCGTCCTATGGAAATCCCTAGGTCTAATTTGTCAACGGAAAGGCCGTTTTAATCATTTGTAGGTAGGAGGATCCCATTGCGAGACAGCAGTAGGTAACCACACATATACACGCTGTATGTTACAAACACCATGGAGATTTACAAAGGATGAGTTCCGTTCCCCTGTTATGGGTTTAATATTTTAACGACGTATGAGTATTTTTATACTGGTTAGCATTTGGCTCCTATTTTTAGGAATGGTGTTAGTTTATGGAGCATTATACCAACAGTTCCTTTCTTAAATCTCGTTCAGATGTGCAACTGAGGAAGTGATTTGACATCACGAAACCGGTCGCAATTTTATAAAGGTTCATAATATACAGCGGAAAGCAGTTTGTTTGTCAAATTCGGATGATTTCAGATGCAGTTGCCCACAACATTAAACTACCTTTTGTAAAACTATTTTATATCCACAAAGGTTACAAATAAATGTGCACGCATAGAGGTTACAAGTACTTTGAAAAACAATGAGACGAGATATACGAAAAAGCTTTTGTTTTCGTTCGAGACTGTTGTATTGCCTCCTGAGTTAGAATGGCGGGCTGCAGCTAGCTGGAGACGCGGTACCGTGACCTCATTTCAAACTACGATCGCGACGGCGCGTGGGAGGACAGCCGCTCATATACAGCAATCACGACGAGCGGCCCGCAGTACAGACGGCGCGTTGTAATTCAGCTGGGCGTGGCCGCACACCGCCCACGCTCTGACCGGACGCTCTGCCTTCACAGAGCACACCAGTAATACGAGCGGGCGCCGGCAGTGTTTACCGACGCGACGCCGCGCGGGGGAGAGCGGCGTCTCCCTGTAGGGACGTACGTTTAGCGTCTTATTACGCCGCGGGGTAATTTGAGGGCAGCAGCAGCAGCAGCAGCAGTAGTGAGGACCAGGCGCTGCAGCGGCGTCGGGGCCGGACCATAACGTTGTCGAGTTAGCGCCTTGTTAGGCTGAATGGGCCGCGAGCCGCCCACGTGTGGCGCTCGTAGCGGCCAGGTGTCTCCCACGCCCATTCAACCAGCCAGCGACGTCCCGGGAATGTGGTCGCAGTAAAAATAACCGCGAGATTTGCCACGCGCCCGTCCAAGGACGAAGCACTAAGCAACAAGACGGAGGTGCCGTAGCTCGGGACAGTTACATACCGCTGGAATGCCTATGCGGGCCCTCGCCGTCCCGACCGGTAGAGATGACGGGAGATAAGAAAGCTGGCGACGTTTTATGGCACAGTAATCTGCTACGTGGCCGGCACGACTTTCCATCTTCCACAGCGAGGAAGGAAGAAGTTTCCATATACACCTCCGCCATATCACCTCTACAGTGTCTACAGTATGTTCGCCCTTTTGTTTCCTGCCATCAGTCTTCCAACGACCTCTGTATTCACATGTTTACATTTATTTGTATGGTAAGACTCATTTCTCATGACCTAGAAAAGGATATCTCACTGACTAAACAATGATTACTTGAGAACTGTACAGACAATTTTCATTTCTTTTTGTTTCTACACTAGGGACCCACTCTGGCTTCGCACAGCTAGCAGAACCAAGTATCTACGGCTGGACGACGTGTATGGCGTACCGCTAATTTCGATTATAGATCACTGTCATTAAAATTCTGGCTCGAGCTACGGCCACTTGCAGGCCATTCGGCTCCAGTGCCATGTGGGACGAGCTACACTTACTGTGGGACGTTTTTCCACATGTCCCAAAATAACATCCTTATGAAGGACCTTCTGCAGTGAAATCTTGGAACAAAGCACCATCTGCCATGCAACATCCTACTAAGCGCCATCTGCCAAGCAACATGGTACAAAGCACCATCTGCCACGAAACATGGCACAAAGCACCATTTCCCACTCAATGTGGTGCAACGTACCATCTCCCATGTGCCATGCAACATGCTATAAAAAGCCCCATCTGCCACACAACGTGGTACAAAGTGCCATTTTCCATGTGCCATGAAACATGCTAGGAAGCGCCATCTGCGACACAACATGGTACAAAGCACCATTGCCATGCAGTGTGGTATAAAGCACAATCTGCCACACAACACGGTACAAAGTGCCATCTTCATTGCAACATAGTACGACGCGCCATCTGCCATGCAACGTGCTACGAAGCACCATCTGCCATGCAACATGGTGCAAAGCACCATCTGCCATGCAATGTGGTCCAAAGCACAATCCGCCATGCAAAATGGAACAAAGCACCATCTGCCACACAACATGGTACAAAGTGGCATCTTCGATGCAACATTGGACAAACTTCCATCTGCCATGCAGTGTACTATGAGGTGCCATCTTCCATGCAACGTGTTTTGAACACAATCTGCCACGCAACATAGTATGAAGCAACATATGCCATGCAATGTGCTACGAAGCGCCACCTGCTGCACAACATGGTACAGGGCACCATCTGCCACGCAACATGGTACAAAGCGCCGTCTGCAATACAGCATGCTACGAAGTCCTATCTGTCACGCAGCATGGTATGAAGCACCATCCGCCACACAACGTGGTATGAAGTACCATCTGCCACACATCATGGTGCAAATCACTCTGCCATGCAATCTTGGTATGAAGAACCCTCCGTCATGCAATATTTGCACAGAGAACCCTGAGCCACACAACGCTGGTACGGCACACCGTCTGCCACGTAATGTTGGTAAGGAGTACCCTCCACCACGTAACATCGGCATGAAGCACCATCTGCAGCACATTAGTACGAAGCACCCTCTGTTACAAAACATTGGTACAAAGCACGCTCTACCACACAAAAATCTCACGAAGCAAACTCTGCCACACAATTTCGGTATGAAGCACCTTTTGGCACGCAACATCAGTAGTACGCACCGTCCGCCACGTGACACTGGTACAATCTTGCCGCTAACATTGATACTCGCCTGACAGCAAAGCCAGGCCACACAAGCTACTGTGATTCTGAAGAGGTCTGCCGTTCACCTCCATGTGGCAATGACATCGTTTTCACTGCTGAAGGGGGACTTTAAAACGTCATAGTTCACCCAATTTGAGCTAAATATTTATAAACTATATATAGGGTCGTTGAGCTGTTCCTACCTATGGGTTTTATGCAACCCGCAGATTTTCATATTCTCTCGCTCACTACACGAAAGTTATTAGTCCTACAGAAAAACTGAACAGAACCTTTTTCTAGGAAATTTAATGTAGTTAAGTTTTGTTCTGGCATATGTTATCGCTAGAGGCCGTAATTTTTCTCGAATTGCTCGAAAACTGCGGCCTCCAGCAAGAACATATCTCAGACAAAAAAAAAAAAAAAAAAAAATTACTACATTCAATTTACTACAAACACGCACTGCTTATTTTTTCTATAGTATGAACAGTTCGCGCTTAGCGAACGAGGGAATGTGAAAATCTCGCGTGAGGTTTTTGAATGCGTTGTAGGCTGCAGAAAACGCGTAGGTAGGGGCAACAGAATCACTATGTACATAAGGACCTACCTGATAAATTAGTGCAAACCTTACCAGAATCCCTATAGTGCCTACGGAGATTAGCCTTTAGGCGGAAGTACAAATGGTTGAAATTTCTCTAAGCACTATCGGACTTAACATCTGAGGTCATCAGTCCCCTAGACTGAGAACTATTTAAACCTAACTAACGTAAGGAGATTACACACATCCATGCCCGAGGCAGGAGTCGAACCTGCGACTGTAGCAGCAGCGCGGTTGCGGACTGAAGTGCCTAGCACCGCTCGTCCTTAGCGGCCGGCTTATACAGTACACCACATTAAAGTATTTAATGCTCTCATATGAACTTATTCTGTACAAAAAGAGGAAATAAAAAAATTCGTGCCCAGATAACAGTTTCTGTTCTATACGTTTTGGCAACCGCGAGAATATAATATCCTTTTCGTTAATTTGTAATGAAAGCGACATAATAACTTGCATAGTTACATGGCGAATCGTTAAAAGACATGTGCTATTTCCTCTAAGAACTGCAACAGAATCATGAAACACGTAATTTAAATAGGCTAAAAAAATGGCTCTGAGCACTATGGAACTTAACTTCTGAGGTCATCAGTCCCCTAGAACTTAGAACTACTTAAACCTAACTAATCCAAGGACATCACACACACCCATGCCCGAGGCAGGATTCAAACCTGCGACCGTAGTGGTAGAGCGGTTCCAGACTGTAGCGCCTAGAACCGCTCGGTCTCCCCAGCCGGCAATTTAAATAGGGTTTTAGTTCTTCTCTGAATACTTTTGGATTTTATGACACTACCAGGAAGGAGACGGGCGAATATTAAGATAGAACCAGTTATTATTAGCCAAGTACATTTAAATATCTTGCAAATACTATCACTGAGGACATGAGATTCATCACGAAATGAAAACTCGCAGAGCTATAGCGATGGAGGCATTCAGTAGCAAGAGAGGACTATTAAGTAGCAAACTACATAATTGGCTTGACGAAAAGGCCAGGAAAGTGTTTTGCTTGGAGAGTGGCACTCCGAGGGACAAAGAAATGGACAATGAGACGGGAAGATGAAGAAAGGCGAGAAGCATTCTTAGATGTGGCTGTGGATGAGAATGGAGAGGATAAGATGGAAGGAAAGAGTGAATAACGAAAGAGTGGTGGGAATGTTTGGTGAGATGGGAAGATTGCTCTAAGTTATAAGAGACAGGAAGAAGAACTGGATAAGACATTCGTTGTGACGGGAGTGCTTGCTCCCAGATACTGTGGAAGAACTAGTTTTTGGGAGGAAATTGAGAGGAAGGAGGACATAAAAGATGACATAAGGATAAGCGGAAAGTAGGCAGACCTGAAGGGGGTGGAGGAAGAAAGGAGAGCATGGAGAGTTACCATGTGAAAACGTGCCTTTGAGTAGAATACCAATAATGACGATCAAGTTATGAACTTGTGACGAGATTTTAAGCAACACGCAAAGAGCTAAACAGAGTTACTTGACTTTTCTTTTCACTACTCCTTCGCGGTGGCTGTTCTTGATTCGTATCTCGATGTTCAGGAGATGGTCTGTCAGGGTGCAGAGTGCGGCGTGGATCAAATGCGGCAGTCGGAGGAGGGTTGGCCACACTCCCTCGGCCTTCGGCTGTCTGGCGGCACTGTTCTGTGGTAAAGGGCTGACGAGGGGCGAAGGGCTGGAGGTTCAAAGGGCGCCACAGGACAATGCAGTCTCGCTCCACATTGTGCGCATCCGACAGCCGGTCGGACGAATGCTCTCTGCACCGTGCTCAGGCGGAACTGCCTTTCTCGTTAATATCGTGTTCTTGTAACTTTCTCGTTTGCGTATCATTTCCAAGGTAGCAAAAGTTTATGCACAAGACTTTATTCTTAATGTCTTCTTATCATCATATCTGTATTACCAAACGTCTAAAATGGTCCACTAGCCCATTTCCATGTTGCCTATGTAACGGCTTACAGGGACAGCAAAAATTTGATTTCCGTATTTCATGTAACTGTTGACCGAATTTACATATTGAAAGTGCATTAAATGAATTCACAATTGCAATTAATGACAACGATCAACTGGAGGCCGGAATGACGACAGTGAAAATTTGTGCCGGACCGGGACTTGAACCGGATTTCACGCTTATCGCGAGTGGTCGCCTTACAATTTCTTTTTAATCCCATTTTGGTTGTTGTATTTGTTCGGGGCGGACGTCCTATGACACTTGTTAAAGTTCATCATTGATCCATTCCCTCAGTTTTTGTTTATTACAGAGGGCAGCTATCCCTCTGACCGAACACGCTGAGCTACAGTGCCGGCGACCATTTGGCTATCCGTGCACGAATCACGGCCTGATCCAGACTTCCGTATGTCGTCAACCACGCATCTGCAACCTGGACTCGTACATCCATGGCATATATGTCCAAGGGAACTTTACATCGTAATCAGAATGACACAAGCACTGAAATAACGTATCGAATTTAAAATGCTGTCACACTCTACTCATTAAAAGATATAGCCTTAAGTTGAAATTTTAGGACAATAAGTCATGTTATAAATTTAGAACCCGTGTATATGTCTTCGGGCAGAGTACCTCACACCGCGCAAATTAGATAGACTATATTAATCCTGAATTTGAGAATGAAACGCCTTACTGACTTCCAACAAGCACATAACTGACATAACTGAAACGTTTTCAAAACATTTACTCGTTGACGTTCTCCACAAAATAGTGAGAAGAAAAATGTTTATAGCTTTCTACGGTTTTTCTGCTCACGCAGTAAAACTTCAGCATCAGTCATTGCATTTTAATTTATTAATTCTTTACTACTAATTCTATTCACAACTCATTTTGATGACAATATTCCCATATACCACTGAATATACCTGGAGAATTATGTCATTGCACGGCATATAGTTATGGCATATGACGTCGTAAACACTGAGATGCGTGAGAAAATAACTTTACCCAACTGTTACTTGACTTCAGGAAGGCATTGTCCAGCACTGCAGTCTAGAGAGAGAGAGAGAGAGAGAGAGAGAGAGAGAGAGAGAGAGAGAGAGAGAGAGAGAGAAAGAGCTTATCGAGTATCAGAGATGATTTGCGATTGGATTCAAGACTTCCTTGCCGACAGAACTCGACACGTCGCTCTTAACGGAACAAAATCGAAAAACGAAAAGGTAATTTCCGAAGTAACCCAAGGAAGTGCGGTACGACCGTTGCTGTCTACAATATATGTAAATAATCTAGTAGAGAGCGTCGGATGCTCTCTAAGACTCTTCGCAGATGTTGTGGTTGTCTATAGCAAACTAGCAGATGATTGTAATTATTCGCAGAATGACCTCCAGAGAATTGATGAATGGTGCAGGCTCTGGCAGTCGACCCTGAACGTTAATAAATGTAACTTATTGAGCATACATAGGAAACGAAATACACTACTGTATAGCTTCGCTATTGATGACAAACCTCTGGAAACAGTATCTGCCGTAAAACATCAGATAGTAACTATCCAGGGCGACCTTAAGTGGAATGACCACATAAAACAAACAGCGGAAAAAGCAGATGCCATGCAAGACTCAGATTCATAGGAAGAATCTTATGGAAATGTAACTCATTCACGAAAGAAGTGGCTTATAAGGCGCCTGTTCGACCGGTTCTTGAGTACTGGTCATCTATCTGATCTCTGCCAGATAGTACTGATAGAAGAGATAGAGTAGATCCAACGAAGAGCGGCACGTTTCGTCACGGGATCGTTTAGTCGGCACGAGAGCGTTACGGAGACGCTCAACAAACTCTATTGCCAGACGTTTCAAGAGAAGCGCTGTGGATCACGGAGACATTCACTATTGAAATTTCGAGGGAGCACTTTCCGGGAACTTCGGAAAACATATTACTTCCCCCAACATACCTCTCGCGCAGTGATGACGAGGAGAAAATTCAAGATATTAGAGCCAATACAGAAGCTTATCGGCAATCATTCTTCCCACACGTTACTCGCGAGTGATTGGAGCACAGTTAGTGGCACAAAAAGTACCCTCCGCCACACACCATTAGGTGGCTCGAGGAGTATGATGTAGATGTAGATGCAGATGAGTGCAAATTACTTATCCGGAGTCTCATAATCAAAACAGTTAGCTAAACTTAATTTCAAATCTTGTAGAACCAATACAATTTGTTTATACGTCTTCAATATTAACGTTTTAAATGTTTAACGTCAAATTTTTAACACATGAACTCATTTGCAAAGTTATCACACGTTTGATGATGTTTTACACGCGAAAAATCGATTCTTTAAAGAATCTAGGGGGAGGGGTGTTACTGGTGCGAACCAAAACACATTTAATAGCGTTTTCCATAACCATTAACAGAAATTTAGACAAAGATTTAGGTAATGCTTTGCAAATGTAGAAGTTTCATGGGTTTCCACCAGCATGAAATTTACAAGGTACCAGACATTCCGATAACAATCCCTGTCACCACTTCTGGCATCAAAGAGCCAGTGACTATACAATAGAAATGAAATGTTATACAATTATGACACAGTCACAAATCAAGTTTTATATTAAGCTACAAGCATTTTGAATAGACATAGCTTCATGTTTCAAACCTCAACTCTTTTTCAGCAAATTACTCAGAGTGGATGTTACAGTAACATGTTAAATGTAACATAAATTTATATACTGAATAATGATATTAGATAAACCCAAAATCCTGTAACGATGTCAATATAACTTCTTGTGGAATGTTGTTAGATTCTCTCTTCAGGTATTTTTGACGTTCTTATTACCTAACGAATTAGGCATGAACAGTGTCTGTTACAAGCACAGTTTGTAGAATTTATACATGATGGTTATGGCTTTCGTTCTTCGTTTTGTTGTTTCACAATCACCCTCTGTTCCATGGTGGTTTTCTATGCGTTCTTGGCGAGATATATAGCAGCAACAGTAGGTAAGTGTGAAATTACAGAATACTACACAAAATCGCAGTGACCACGTTGTCCTTAGTGCAGCATTTTAACACGTAAATTTACGTTACGTTTCAAATGTGAACGCAACATTTCCTCTGAATGATAGCCTGACGAAGGCGGTTCCCGTAATTTTGCCTCTTTTATCACCCGACTAACTGACAAACGCGACATTGCTCGGGTATTCATCTTACCGAATTTCTATTAGAAATGGAAAAAAATGAACTGTGTTTGTTGTGTAATATCGAAAATATTTCATTTTCATATACTCGTGAAAACCCTTTCGAAATTATGAAATTGTAGTACAAGGAAATATGGATAATGTACAAATGTGTAAGTAAAGTATCCAAATTAAGAAACAGAGTATCCAAAATACAAATTCTCTGTAATGTTTATTTAAGTCAGAACTTGATTATAAACAATATTTCTAGTTACATGTCCAGGAGCTACAGTGAATAGATTTAGTACCAAAGAAATAATAAATTTAAGTGTCATGTAGGATGTGGCAATTTTTCACGCATCTCATTGTTTATGACGTCGTTCCTCATGAACCACGATTGTTATTCGGAAAGAAAGGTCCGAATCACCATAAGTAATTGAATGTCGCTCTAACTAAGTAACGCGCATGCGCACATGTCTTGCTCGTCAAACGAAGCCATTTGCGTTGGTACTGCACTGTGCTGTTTGCAGTGTCCTTTCAAAATGTTTAAAACAGCTGATCAGCCCGGTCACAAGAAATACGTTCAGTGATTCTTTTGACAGCAAGGAACGTCGCAGCAGCGGAAATTCATTGAGAGGTAAGTGAGGAGTGTGACCACCATGCCATAAGTGACATCAAAATTCGTAAGTGGGTGACAGCTTTCAACGACGGACGGGAAAATGTCCGTGTTGAGCTGATAACAGGCCGATCATCAATGATCTCGGAAGATCTGGTCAATGCTGTGGACGAAAAATTTCACGAAGACTGAAGATTCACAATTACAGCTTTAGCATTGTAATTTCAGATTTTGGCGAGAAACAACTGCACAAAATTGTCTCTGAAAAGTTGCAACTGCTCAAATTGTGCACAAGTTTGGTTCCCAGGCTGCTTACTGGGAAACAAAAAATGGAAGGAAAGGCTTGTCCTCTTGATTCTTGGATATTATATGGAAAGTGGTAAATTTTTAGAGAACATTGTCACATAGGACGAGACGTGGGTTTCTCACATGACCCCAGCATGTAAACGGTAGTCAACGGAATGGTGTCTCACGACATTATCAGTCAAAGTCAAGGCCAAGCAGACAAGCTGAAATAACAAATGCAACGATAAACACAACCGCTTACTGCACAACTATGACTAAGCTCCAACCTGGCCTTCTGACGTCTGGAGTTTTGTTGCTGCATGACAATGCCAGATCCTGTTGTGCCATTCACACCTAAAATCTGATCATATCTTTTGTATGCGAACAGACTGTCCACCTACCGTACAATCCAAACTTGGGACCGAGCACTTTTGAATTATTCGGCTACCTAAGGAAGTTTCGTGGCGGGAAGCGCTTCGCAATAGATGACAAGGTGAAAGAAGCAGTTAAAGGTACGTATCCTCACAGGCGGCAGACGTCTATCACTTAGGGATGCAAAAGCTTGTGGAAAGTCTTGAAACCGGCCGAAGTGGCCGTGAGGTTCTGGGCGCTTCAGTCTGGAACCGCGCGACTGCTACGGTCGCGGGGTCGAATCCTGCCTCGGGCATGGATGTGTGTGATGTCCTTAGGTTAGTTAGGTTTAAGTAGACCTACGTTCTAGGGGACTGATGACCTCAGATGTTAAGTCCCATAGTGCTCAGAGCCATTTGCACCCAGCCATGAAAAATATTTAGACAAAAATTGAAACTATGAAGAAAAACAGAGAAACTTGTTAAAGAATAAAATTAAAGGTTTTTTTAAAATACTATGATGTTTATGTTTTATAAGAAAACGGACCTTACTTTTTGAATAACTCTCGTACGATAGGTAGGTGGTTCATACCCCCACACCGATTGCTGTTTGGCAGTAAGGTATGTATGTTTGCAATCAGTCCAGTGGTTTAGGATATGTGGCATATATACACATACATACATACATTTTTGTAATATGTATGGATGAATGAAGGTTGAACTTTTATTATTTGTTGCAAGATTAAGCTTACAAAAATTTCTACTGAGTGAAAGTAATTTCATTTGTGTTTTGTTGCTTCACACTCACCTCCTGTTACATTGTGGCATTTATGTCTTCCAAGTGTTTGGCCAGATATGTAGTAACAACAGTGTATGAGCATGACGTGACAAAACACTGCTCGATAATACTAGTCTCCAAGCAGCTCTATTACAAACAGGTCCTTGCAGTCGGTATACCACTATGTTAGCACCTGTGACGACGGCTACCAGCAACACAGATGTGTCTGGTGGGTTGTCGAAGCTCTGGCCTACTGACGACACTACTAACTGATCACGTTATTATTGCCTTTGCCCTTCTATGGCCATTGTCGGAAGCATGCGATGACGTTAAGGTAAACAAGAACAGTTGTAACTAAGAAAACGCATCGCAATGTGAATGCCTTCAGAACAGTTGTCCTCGTGAAATACCGATAAACCGGCCGAAGCACCCAGGTGCAATAACATTGTGGTCGGCTAATACCTCAGGATAATCGAACGAAAACATTCTTGCCGACAATATCAGTGAACAAGCGTGTTGCCGGGGGAACCTAGAGAAGTTGCCATGAAAACGCGCGGCACTAACTTTGCCACGATAGGTGTCAACCTCACCACCAGTGGCACGAGTATCGCCGCCAACAGCACTGCAATTGCGGGCACTACTCCGCATCCGCGAATCACGTGTCTACCACGCGCAGAAAGGATGTACTGCTGCCGGCCGCGTATTTAGGATGCTGCCGGACCGCTATGCAGCCAGTTTATTTCGCTGAGTCAAGCGACGGTCTTCTCATTGCGGCGTCCAAGCAGCCAGCAAGTTTCTGCCTGCATACCATCCTGGACATCTCGCTTCTGCAGCATCAGTGAGCCGCCAGCCGTCAGATACGAGCCTCAGCCACTCCGGCACTAACTTTGCCACGATAGGTGGTGGTCTTTATCCAGTATCTTCAAGAGATTGCCATGTTCGTATGAGTTTGACAATGCTAATGGCAAAGGGTGGCCGGATGCCCTTCCTGTCGCCACTTCCCTCTCTAGCACGGAATTTGTATTACTCTCTCCTGTCTGCATCTAGTGTTATCCCGTGTGAAATGTTTGCGAATTGTGTAACTGAGGATGGACGTGGGTATCAGCCCGGTATTTACTTAGTGGGAAGAAGGAAACCACCTAAAAACCATATCCAGGCTGGCCGGCACACTGGCCCTCGTCGTTAATCCATCGCATCGATTCAATACAGGGCTGGCGCTCGATCCCGAAACCTGGAAGTCTGCGAAAGCGCGCAGCTATCCGGTTGGGTTTCCCAGAACATTAACAAGTTACACGAATATGTATTACTGAGTTGTGCGGGATAATTCGGAAAATAAGGTCCGATCTGTCGCGAAATGGAAACCACTGTGAAAATAAAAAATGTTTTATTTGCAACAGTTAGTTACATCCTCTAGCTACTTCTCTACATAGTCGCCGTTGCATCATAGTGTTGTACCAACTTTCTAATGCCCTCGTCATAGAAGGCAGCCGCCAGTGCTTTCCGAAAATTCTCTACGCTGGTCTACTGCTCGTTCTCTCTGCCTAATGTTGTCTTTATAGCGAGCGGTTCATGTGAATAGAGATAAAACTCATGGGGAACTAATTACGGGCTGTATTGTGGGTAATCGAACACTTCCCGTCAAAACGCTGCAGATGCATCTTCATTGCCTCTGCAGAGTGCAGCTGAGTATTGTCATGAAGAAAACGCATACAGTCATGTTACGTGGGCTGCATGACGTCATCCGAAATCTCTCACCAGGCTCTCGAACTTGGCGGGAGACACTATTTTCTAGCCGTCTTTAGGAGCTCACTGTGCGCCCAGAACTGAAAAGAGCGATGTTACGCGATCGACGGGCGTACTAGAGACACTGTCCAACAAATCTGTGCGAAGCTTCAACGGATTCTCACTGTGGTTTCCATTTCTCACCCGATCGGAGCTCACTTTCCGTATATCCCTCGTGATTCAAGACAGTTTTTGACATATCGATGTCTACCAGGCACCAGGCCTTCCACTATAGCCGTTTACGTTTCTAAATGAAGCATTCTACGGACGTCGGAGTTCGCTACAGGAAAATATCGCTTTACGGTGAATCAAATCATAAAAGCTTAGAGAATGTAATGTACAATAACCTAACGAAGATGCATCAGCAAAAGGCGAACGTCTAAGGCTAGGTGTGTGTTTCTCTGAGGAGGCGGCCTTTGTCCTCTCCTCGGCGCACAACGGCTTTCGCAGCGGTATTCATATGGAAATGCGACGCCGGAACATGTGTGGGCGCGCGTTTGCGCCTCCGTTGATGGCTTATTTTCGCATTTAACCGGGGGCGGACGCCTCTGACGGGTGCTAGCGAACTGGCCATCACTCACGCTGTCCCCCAGCGAAATTAAACAAAGGTGCCATTACTCGTGTGTGGAGAACTCTACTGCGAACTTCCATCTGGTCCAGAGGCCAATTAACAACAAGCAGTACGAGGAAATGATGAAGAAAAATGAGATGAAGATTCTATTTATCTCCATCTTTCACAGTAGTCTCCACAAATTGTATAGAAAAATAGCGGTGGAGGGCAACTGTGTGATTGAAAGCGGATACAGTCCAGAGGTGGTCAAGATTTTGAATTGAGCCCTGCTTTTTTTTTTTTTTAAAGCTCCACCTTATAGTAACGTAATATTTTTCCTCTTTTTTGTTATTTACCAGTACTTGGTCCAGCTTCTAACATCTTCTGTGGGTCTCGTTTTTATTTTTGAAACAGTATTATACAAACACTTTATTTATTTTCGTTCATACCTAACACATACAACTGGTCACCATGCGTTTTAATTAAGCGTACATGTAGTGTGACTCTCCGTGGACATAATATACAGGGTGACCATAAATTATCAATACCTCTTAATAATTTGAAACTATGCTGGGTAATGACAGTTAGTTTTTCTCATGTGAGAAGATAACTCGTAAAGCCTTCTTTATATTTTACTTTATATTTTCAAAGTGTCTGTGGGTTTAACGAAAACTGGGGACGCCGCAGCAGAAAGCTCTGTCTGGTTGCTAGACATGAAGTCCGATAGCGAAGAGCAAAGAAATTTTCAGACACGAGATGACAGAGAACATTAGTCTCGTGTAACCATTCTGCCTTGTCATACGTCATTTATGAAAACATTTAGTATTCCGCCTAAGCAGAATGCTACGAATTGGAAATTCTATGTGCCTGTATAGGTACATCCTTTGTCGCTAGTAAATTTTTCACGTCTCTCGACGACACCACTTCCTGCACTGATTTCGTGGTCATATGCTGTATTCGAGGGCTGCAGTCACACTAGGGAGTGGAACCATGATGAGTCGACACAGGTACTGGAGAAACCACCCGTGATCGAACCTCGAGTGTGACATTGTACCTTGGCGGTTCCTGTTGTAATTTTGTCATTACAAGGCTGTTTTGGCAAACTGGGTACCACTGCTGCATTACCTCTTCCCTTGCTTTCGTTGGACAGCTGGAGGAAAGTCTTGTAATTTGGAACACTTATCAGACTTTCGTTCGTAGTAATAGAAGAATAATATATTTTCTTATTCCCCTTTGAAATGATGGCATTCAATTTGTGTGTGTTGCAGTCTTTTTATGAAATTTCAAGAATTACTCCGGAAAAGTAACGTTTTTCCAAATGTGAAAAGCTGGCCGAATGCCCACGTGTCTAGAAACAATTCACGTATATCTAGGAACAAATAGTCGATTCAAATTTAAAAATGATGTAATACAGAAAATCTTGTCAATACTGTATTTAATAGTCCACGCTTTACATTAATACGCTAATAGACACTGGTAATCAGTAAGTGATATAAAATAAGAAAGGCGACCGCTGTTAATTTTTGGAACACAACCTACGACCAGCTTAGAGACCGAAGTGATGACACTTTCTGCAGGACCTGACCATCATTTTGCAGTACAATGCTGAAGCACGTACAGTGCAAGCATTGCTGATTTCTTTGACTGATGGGGCTGCTAAGTGCTATACCACCTACTGCACCCCCCTGACTTAAGGCCCCGTGTGTTCAACTCGATTTCTAAATTGAAGGAAACACTTCACCGCATTCGCTCCAGAACTGCTACAAATTCGTCGGGCAATAGACCGCGCCACTCGAACTGTCCACACATCTGGCACTGCTAAGAGTATCCTACGACTTCCACATCGCTGGCAAATGGTTATACACAATGCTTGTGACTACTTTGAAAGTCAGTAAACCTTTGAAACACGTATCTATTTTGTACGATCTGTAAACAAATAGTTGCTACTATTAAAGTTCCAACCCTCGCATGTAAATGTGAAGAATAAACATGTAGATTGTTAATAACATTTGTGTTATTTAAAAAGCTTAAAGAGTTTTCACATAAAAATTCGGAGGGATTCCTTTCACACGCCTTCGTACTTCTTCATTATCTTTAATTACACTGTGGCCCTTAACGCATAGCATAATAATTGCTTTATTCTGGTTTGAAAGTTCCTGTGGTTCTCCTAAGATGAGGTACACAAGACAATAGTTTGTTTTGTCTTTATTACGTCGATTTAATAGCATCAGTGCCGACTATGAATTTGATAATGTTGATGTCTTGGCTTCTGAGAGCACATTTAGTACGCTAGCATATAATGCGTTGTAGCTTCTGACCTGAGGGTGTGCTGTACAGGTTGCCCGTTGTTACGCATTTTATGATCCGACACTGTGTCACTTGAATAATAGGCGGAAGCAGAATTTTCTTCTTTGCTCAAAACGTAACTGTTTTTGTACATTTGTTGCGATATGTACTTTTTTTTCATACTTTTCATCCATGGTGTGTTTAGAGGCCAACAACGGAAATACAGAACATCCACTACGCTTAGACTTGGAGACGGGTTCTTATGAGAAAACGATTCGTTGAAGTTGTTGGCTGTTAGAATCTTATTCTGAGCTCGTAAACCTCTCTCAGAAGAATGCCGCCTGATCGAAAGAGTCTGCCAAACTGAAATAGCACCCATCTGTGACAAGCGGCATGTTGTACACTGGGCGCTCTAAAAGGCCGAAGAGACACCTGGAAGCGTGTAGCAGGTAGCGACCAGCTGTTTCATCCCGACAAGGATTAATGTCAAGACTGCGGCTGCCTGCTTTGTGCCATTGGACGGCATTCTTGTAGCAAACGATGGGTTCCATCTCTCTCTCTCTCCACCGATACACATCCACACAAACCCACCCACCCACCCACACACACACATACATACACACACGCGCGCGCACACACACACACACACACACACACACACACACACACACACACACACACACACACACACCGAATTTAGGATCTATAACGACTAGGCTAAACTAGTTTTGAGGCCCTACAAGGGAAAATTTTCCGATGATAACTAATCAACAAAATAATTATAGACGAATTTTACACTGAGGTGAAAAAGTCATGTGATACCGATGTGGGTTCCCGGGTTCGATTCCCGGCGGGGTCAGGGATTTTCTCTGCCTCGTGATGACTGGGTGTTGTGTGATGTCCTTAGGTTAGTCAGGTTTAAGTAGTTCTGAGTTCTGGGGGACTGATGACCATAGCTGTTAAGTCCCATAGTGCTCAGAGCCATTTGAACCATTTTGATACCGACGTGCACATATCCAGATGGCAGTAGTATCGCAGACATGAGGTATAAAAAGGCAGTGCATTGGCGGAACTGTCATCTGTACTCAGGTCATTCATGTGAAAAGTTTACCTGCACGAGTGAAATTAACAGACTTAGAACGGGGAATGGTAGTTGGAGCATGGGACATTCCAATCCGGAAATCGTTAGACAATTCAATATTCCATGATCCAGAGTGTCAAGAGCATGCCAAGAATATCAGACTTCAGGCATTACCTCTCACAACGGACAACGCAGAGGCTGACGGCCTTCACTTAACGACCGAGAGCAGCGGTGCTTGCGTAGAGTTGTCCAAGATAACAGACTAGTAACACTGCGTCAAATAACCGCAGACATCAGTGTGGGACGTACGACGAAAATCTCTGTTACAACAGTGCGGCGTAGTTTGGAGTCAGTAGGGTGTGGCAGCAGACCCTTACTAATACCACAACATCCCTTCCAGCGCCTCTCCTGGGGTCGTTGCCATATCGGTTGGACCATAGATGACCGGAAAACCGTGCCTGGTTAGATGAATCCCAACTTCAGTTGATAAGAGCTGGTGGTACGGTTCGAGTGTGGCGCAGACCCCACGAAGCCATGGATCCAAGTTGTCAACGAGGCACTGTGTAAGCCGTGGGCTGTGTTTACACGGAATGGACTGGGCCCTATGGTCCAGCTGAACGGATCATTGACTGGTTATGTTCGGCTACTTGGAGACCATTTGCAGCCATTTAAGGACTTCATGTTCCCAAACAACAATGGGATTTTTATGGATAACAATGCGCCACGTCACCTGGCCACAACTGTTCGCATCTGATCTGGAGAACATTCCGGATAATCTGAGTGAATGGTTTGGCCACTCGGATCGCGTGACATGATTTCCATCGAACATTTATGGGACATATTTGAGATGTCAGTTCGTGCACAAATCCAGCACCGGCAACACTTTCGCTGGTATGTAGAGGCAGCATGGCTCTATATTTCTGCATGTGACTTCCAACGACTTGTTGAGTCCATGCCGTGTCGAGTTGCTGCACTAAGTCGGGAAAAAGGAGGTCCGAAACGATGTTCTCATCTACATCTACATCTACGTGATTACTCTGCTATTCACAATAAAGTGCCAGGCAGAGGGTTCAATGAACTACCTTCATACCGTCTCTCTACCGTTCCACTCTCGAACGGCACGCGGGAAAAACGAGCACTTAAATTTTTCCGGGCGAGCCCTGATTTCTCTTATTTTATCGTGATGATCATTTCTCCCTATGTATGTGGGTGCCAACAGAATGTTTTCGCAATCGGAGGAGAAAACTTGTGATTGAAATTTAATGAGAAGATCCCGTCGCAACGAAAAACGCCTTTGTTTTAATGATTGCCACTCCAATTCACGTATCATGTCTGTGACACTATCTCCCCTATTTCGAGATAATACAAAACGAGCTGCCCTTCTTTGCAGTTTTTCGATTTCATCCGTCAGTCCCTCCTGATGCGGATCCCACACCACACAGCAATACTCCAGAATAGGGCGGACAAGCGTAGTGTAAGCAGTCTCTTTGGTAGACCTGTTGCACCTTCTAAGTGTTCTGCCAGTGAATCGCAGTCTTTGGTTTGCTCTACCCACAATATTATCTATGTGATCAGGTTATTTGTAATTGTAATCCCTAAGTATTTAGCTGAATTTACAGCCCTCAGATTTGTATGACTTATCGCGTAATCGAAATTTAGCTGATTTCTTTTAGTACTCATGTGAATAACTTCACACTTTTCATTATTCAGCGTCAATTGCCACTTTTTGCGCCATACAGATATCTTATCTAAATCAGTTTGAAAGTCGTTTTGATCATCTGATGACTTTACAACGGTAAATGACAGCATCATCTGCAAACAATCGAAGACGGCTACTCAGATTGTCTCCTAGGTTAGGTGTTCTATGACTTTTGTCACTTCAGCGTAGAATTGAATGCCTTTAACGCGTCATTTAAAAGTTTATTTTTTAGGGATATAACGTTGAATTATGCTAAAACGTCAAGATTCAACGGGGAGAGGTGCTAATAAGAAATTATTTATTGTAGAACAAGCTTCGGTCCACATCCCATCATCATGTATCATAAAAAATTCACAGCTTAGATAAGACATAATATCAATAGCATCGAATGATATAGGTTCATAATTCATCACTGTTGTCAAATAGTAATATAACTTGCATCATCACCAGTACTTTTTTTACTACTGACGATGTAATTCATGGCAGTTTGACAATTGTGGCAAATTAGGGATATTATATTATTTCACTCCATTGGTATTATATCATTTCCTAAGCTAATGATGTTTTGTGGACTGAATCTTGTATAATAATTAAATGTTCATCAGCAGCGCGAGGCGCTGAATCATGTTTTTCAAATATTTACGGGATATGGGATGCTATCTTATTGAAATACAGTGGTGTGTAAAACTAAAGGACGAAAGTAATTTTCGCATGATGTTTCACTGCCAAGAGCCATAACTCGATGAAACTTGGATCATACAGAGAAAGAACTTATACAGCACAGTACAGTGCAGAGGGTAACTGAAAGAAATAAGCAATGAGACGAACAGAAATGACACTTTCATTCAAAGACAATAATAAAACTGAAGTCTCCATGATTTATGATGCCCCCCTGAACATTGCAGAAGAGGAGTCATAGTTCTTAATAGGGTTTGTGATAACGGCGTACGGGAACGTATGATCTGCAACGTGTTCTAATGCGTGCCACAAGGCTGGTCAGGAATTATTGTGTTAGGGTGTTCCATTCCTCCAACAGCGCGGTTGACAGCTGGTGGTTGGTCATTGGTGCATGAGGACGTGCTGCAGTACATCTTTCCACTGCATCCCACACGTGCTCGATGGGATTTAAGTCGGGAGAACGGGCAGGCCAGAACAATCGCCGAATAGCCTCTCGTTCCAAGAGCTTCTCCACCTGTGCTATTCAAAGAGCTTCTCCACCTGTGCTATTCAATGCTATCGCGAATTGTCATCCATAACAATTGAGTCACGGTCGAATACACCCCCGAAAAGACGCACAGTGGGAAGGAGTACAGTGTCATCATAACGTATCGTTTAGTGTACTGTGTTCAAAGATTTGGAGGTCACTACGTCCACGCAACATTTTTGCTCCACACACCGTAACACACGGACCACCCAAAATTATCACGTTCGACAATGTTCCTGTGTGCATTACGTGTTTTCACATATCTCCACATGAGGATACATCCAAAATCACTGCTCGCACTGAATCTACTCACGTCCGAGAAGAGCACGTCAACCCCTTCCTAGTCTGTCCATACTTGTGCTCTTGGCGCTATCACAAACGCAGCCGCCGGGGTACGGGTGTAAACGGAACACAACGTTCTGGTCGTCGAGCAAAGAGACCACCACCATGGAGTCTACATGCCGCTGTTGAGCGTGAGATTACATGCAGTCCTATTAAATGTGGTTGCAACTGCACCCGCTGTTTGGCACGGGTTCCTGCTTGCCTGTTGCACAATGCAGTGGTCACCTACGGCTCTCTTGCCGGCCGGAGTGGCCGTGCGGTTATAGGCGCTACAGTCTGGAACCGAGAGACCGCTATCGTCGCAGGTTCGAATCCTGCTCCGGGCATGGATGTGTGTGATGTCCTTAGATTAGTTAGGTTTAAGTAGTTCTAAGTTCTAGGGGACTGATGACCTCAGAAGTTGAGTCCCATAGTGCTCAGAGCCATTTGCACCATTTTGAACCTACGGCTCTTGTTGACCGTGGTCGACCACCTCCTCTGCTTTGGGCAACAGTGCCTGTGGTTCGGAACGCTCCACATGCACGTTAAACAATACTGTGAGTAATACCAAACTCCTGGTCTAGACTCGTACACTTCGTCCTTCCTCCATTAACCTGACGAGTCTTCTTCGTACGATGTCATCCAAATATTGACTCGGGGCCATATTATAATGTAGAAAACCACTACAGCGTACTGTAACTGCTCGCTGATTGACACACAGTCTTTCCTCATCCTTCTGCTGCCTTGTATTACGGCGCCAGTCCCATTTGGTGCTGCAGTCAATCTGATCTCAAGCCGAGGCCCACGAGAAAGGCAGCGGCGCGTACGTCACGAAGGTAGTCCTGAACTCACTCGCTCGCTCGCTCAGCTCAGCAGATAAAATCCGTTTCTAAACCTGTTAACTCGCAGCTGGGCGAGTAAGAACTAACGAGAATTGCATCTTCCACTGGAATCTGCTATTATGAAGTCTTACTGATTAACAGTACTACAGCAAAATTTAATTTAAGATCAGTACTCGATAAAAGTGGTATAACGGCTTCTTTATAGCATTTAGTCTCTTCTGCTTAACAGTACTCATTACTTGTTGAAAATAGTGCCTTGTTCAACTGATAATCATTTAGCATGATTTTATTTTATTGTGCGCCAGTACATCCCTAACAAATTATAAGTAGGCCCATGGACTTCCCATCAATTTAGGACTAATAACACTAAGATTCCATAATAGCGAATTCCAGTAGAAAATTCAGTTTTCGTTCGTACGGACACGCCAAGTTACGAGTTAACAGGTGTAGAAACGTAATTTCTCTGCTGATTTGAGAGAGCGAGCGAGCGCAGGACTACCTTCGTGACGTACGTGCCGCGGCCTGTCTTTCTCGTAGGCCTCGCCTCAAGCCATGTGACGTCAACTTCCTATGCACGGGTGGGAGACATCTGATAACATACTCCCGCAACTTCATTAAGTTTCACGTTGTTGTTAATATGTGGTATTACTTTACCTACCCCGAAGTTAAGTTTTACGGAGCAGAGTATATTTACTATAAAACATATGAGTTCATGAACAGATGGAAAAAAAATTTTGAACCAGTTTTAAACTCGTCTTTCTTATTAACAGGATTAGTGTGTGCTTCATGGCGATCCATAAAAACAGATTGCATAGAAAAAATAAAAATTATCTTACTATAATATTATCTTAGCATCTTTGTTGTCATTCGTCTTTTCGCGTACAATGACAGGTACAACTGTCGCGGAAGTTATGTGTGTAGCGTTAAAACGATAAGTATAGGCGTCATAACGATGTAATAGGAATGATGTCCTATTTTTTGGAGTTGTTTCCAATTGGTAGTAACATAGTTACTACGACAAAAATATTTTTGTAAAGCTGAATTTGTACCTTTTTAAAAAATGCTTTTGTTTATTTACATTTGCTGCTAAAACGCTCATTGTGGTAGCATGACCTAGATATGGTGCCAGTAGTCAGTAAAATATTTATCACACGTTATGGTTCTTAAGATATCATGTACTTTTACCTCAGCATCTCGTTGACGAATACCTGAAAATGAGCAATCGGTTCTAGGCGCTCAGTCCGGAACCGCGCGACTGCTAAGGTCGCAGGTTCGAATCCTGCCTCGGGCATGGATGTGTGTGATGTCCTTAGGTTAGTTAGGTTTAAGTAGTTCTAAGTTCCAGGGGACTGATGACCACAGACGTTAAGTCCCATAGTGCTCAGAGCCATTTGAACCATTTGATGCGCAATCTTAGAAAGGTGAATACTGACTTAATTCATATCAGTTTGCCCACTCATAACTGCAGCAGGATAAACCCCGTATAAGATAATTACGCCTATATTCTTTAGGACTGTATAAAGGCCCGCACCACATTATGGAAACAAATACATCTTTCAATTTTAAACGTTTGTGACGCTTACGTATCTTGCGCGGCACCTAGATAACTTTTACGTAAATGTGGCCCTACCCCACCCCCCATCCGCACTCACGCACGCACGCACACACACACACACACACACACACACACACACACACACACAGACACAGACACACACAAGCGCTCGCCCGCGAATGTGCGCAGATCCTTCAGATTGTCTGTTTTCAGTCCCGAAACAAAATACAGGGTGATTATTGAACGCAAAGTGAATTCTGGAGCTTCAAAGAGTAATGATCAGTCATTGAATGTAGTTAAGGTGGTTGAAGAAAATAATATCATAGACCCAACAGGCTTGGATAAACGCTCAAATTGCAATGGTGAATAAATCAGTCAGCCTTTTCTGAAACCTCAGACGGTTTGCTTCTGCGGCTTCAGAGCCATCTTAGCAAATCTCCCACTTTGCCAGAGTCCGCAACATTGCCTACGGCTTCGCATTAGGCCAGCTGAACAACAAAAAGAGCCAGCGTATATCGCGGTTTGCGGTTTGAAAGGCTGCTTTACTCTAACGACATGATCCAGCGAGCAGTAAAAACTTCAGTAGCTGTTCTCTCACGAAGGCCGTTCATCAACGGAATTGCGTTACTTCATCGTGTTCCAAAGATCTGTAATGCTTTGTAATGGTTTATATCCAATGCGGTCTGCTCGACAGAATCGAAAAGTTCTTTCCTTAACGGTATACAATACTGCAAAAACGATACGCTTTGCCTCGAACTTCCCACAGAGGCACAAACGCGACTTGTCGAGACTGTAATTTATTTTTACCTCGAAGAAGCGCTGAAGAACGGCGCTTCAGATGCTATAACGAAATTTGTTGGCATCATAAACATTAATATCTTTGAGAACGAAAACTGCAACCAGCCACTGCTTTCTTTTTCTCAGTGATATTTCCGGAGACAGCTGTCCCATTCTTAAGCCAAGAACACCTTTCGTCTTCCCCGGTTGTCTGAAGACAGTTTTAATGTCGCTTTTACCAAACAGCACCGAGACCTTCAGTGATAGTGGCACCAAATAAGGAAGAAATACGCGTCCCTTGTCTCCTTCTTCTTCTTCTTGATTTATTGCATCTATTCTCTTCTTGAACGCACTTCCAACCTGGGCTTCACTGTAGCCATATGGGCGGACACTATTCCAAAATTGCGAGGCTATTTGACAGACATGCAAACTACCTTCCGACCATCACCGAGACAACACACATTTTTGGCTCTGCGAAGAACTCTGAAACTTCACGAACCAGGGCCATCTAATATTCCATATGAATGTGATCGCCAATACGCCGAGCAAACACACCTCGAAACGTGCGAGAAACACCTTAGATGTGTACATCTGGGACACAAAGAAATCAGTAGTGGCGGACCACAGCCTAAACAACGAACATACTTTGATTTTAAGAACATTAAGTTGCTACACCGATCTAATGGGTATTGGAAAAGCATAACAGAAGAATCTTTGGAAATATTCTAAGATCCACGAGGGTCTTGTCAGAAAGTAAAAAGATTATAAGCTTGAAACACTCCTTTCATCCGTGTCTCAGAGCTTCTGTTGCGTCACGTGAAGCCCTAATAGCGTTCATGGTTCAAATGGCTCTGAGCACTATGGGACTTAACAGCTATGGTCATCAGTCCCCTAGAACTCAGAACTACTTAAACCTAACTAACCTAAGGACAGCACACAACACCCAGTCATCACGAGGCAGACAAAATCCCTGACCCCGCCGGGAATCGAACCCGGGAACCCGGGCGTTGGAAGCGAGAACGCTACCGCACGACCACGAGCTGCGGACTAATAGTGTTCATGTCTAGAAGTCACTCACTGCTACGCCGTCCTCTCACGGGACGTGAAAACGCATAGGGACGAGGAGCTGGTGACGTCTCAGCGTGGAATTCGCGTTCCACTAACCTGCGAAGCGAGATATAAAGACTTTGGCAGGTCAGATTTTTGATTCGTGGAGAGGAAGGTGGCCTATGAAATGCGACAGCGTTTTAGCTTTCATGTTACAAGCAGAAGATAGGAGTCGCCATATTTTATGGCGTTAAATATCGTATTGGTGGGTTTTCTTCCTCATCGAGTACGTGTTATAAATATAAGCTGTTTCAAAGCGTCAGCAAACTGAGGATCTCACGAAAACGCGTCGTTTTAGCTGCGAGTTTCTATAATAAAATGCCAGGAAACTACATATCTGTAGATAAAGGTTTCTTGTAGTTGATGTTTTTAGTGTTATAACATGTGTACTACGAAAGTATAACGTTTCAGTGCTACCGCGCATGGATGCTCTGCTAAAGGCGCGTCTTTCTTGTACAAACTGCATATAAAATAACAAATAATGACATTTGTAGATACAGGTTTTACACACTGTATACTATACACGGAGACACTATTGGTCTGTCGACGTAGAGCAGTTGATATAATAACGAGCTATGAGCTGTGTAGAGCAAGGTAGCAGATTCGCGTCCACCGTTTTCCAAATTTATTCCCCTTTTCTTTTCTGAGACATTCTAGGTCTTTCTTGTTCATTTAATAGACGTATTACGTAAAATATAGATGTTATTTCCTATAAGTAATTTATTTCCTGCAGTTCTTGTCGCACAGGCCAAAGACTGTAACATTTCCCCAGGGGCCAGAAATCTTATCTTGACTGCTAGTCTACGTCTGAAAGTAAACGCAAATTACACACTGGAAGTTTTTGCTATTCCGAAGTTTTCTGTAAAGTATATATGCCTGTCTCTGGGTTAGTGGACTGGCTCATGTTTGTATCTTGCCTGTATCTTCTTCAGTGATGAGAGCAGCTTCCAAAAAATCTCCTCTATCATTGGAATGAAATTACGAAACGAATCTCGATCTTGAAATCTATATGAAATCACGTTATTTCAGACTGTTGGTGGTCAATGCAGCAACGAGAAATAGTTGTTACGCATCTGTAAACTGTCATTAGATATTAACATATATTGCAGGACATCAAGCTCAAAATTGGCCATAAATTAAGAAAAATATTCGCTCCCTACGAAATTCCAGATGTATAATAATTATCTTGCAATAAGATCAATAAATAATAGTGGGAGCACGTCATATTTAATAATTTTTTTATTAAATATGTTGTGCTCCCACTATTATTTATTGATCTTTCTGCAATACGATGATTTTACATCTGACATTTTGTGGGGAGGAAATATTTTTCTTATTTTACGGCCGATTTTGCGCTTGATGTCCTGCAGTATATGTTAATGAAATAGACTCAATCAGTTGTAAATGGCATATAATGCCGAAACCTGGGTCGTAATTAAATAAACAACAATACAGTCAAATGGTGGTGTGTCATTAGGCACTATACCTTAACTATGTTCACAGTATCTTGCCATTATCTTTTTCAGTGATAGTGAGCAGCTTCTAAAAACTCTCCTCTTCCATTGAAATGATATTACGAAACGAATCTTGATCTTGAAATCTACACTCCTGGAAATTGAAATAAGAACACCGTGAATTCATTGTCCCAGGAAGGGGAAACTTTATTGACACATTCCTGGGGTCAGATACATCACATGATCACACTGACAGAACCACAGACACATAGACACAGGCAACAGGGCATGCACAATGTCGGCACTAGTACAGTGTATATCCACCTTTCGCAGCAATGCAGGCTGCTATTCTCCCATGGGGACGATCGTAGAGATGCTGGATGTAGTCCTGTGGAACGGCTGGCCATGCCATTTCCACCTGGCGCCTCAGTTGGACCAGCGTTCGTGCTGGACGTGCAGACCGCGTGAGACGACGCTTCATCCAGTCCCAAACATGCTCAATGGGGGACAGATCCGGAGATCTTGCTGGCCAGGGTAGTTGACTTACACCTTCTAGAGCACGTTGGGTGGCACGGGATACATGCGGACGTGCATTGTCCTGTTGGAACAGCAAGTTCCCTTGCCGGTCTAGGAATGGTAGAACGATGGGTTCGATGACGGTTTGGATGTACCGTGCACTATTCAGTGTCCCCTCGACGATCACCAGTGGTGTACGGCCAGTGTAGGAGATGGCTCCCCACACCATGATGCCGGGTGTTGGCCCTGTGTGCCTCGGTCGTATGCAGTCCTGATTGTGGCGCTCACCTGCACGGCGCCAAACACGCATACGACCATCATTGGCACCAAGGCAGAAGCGACTCTCATCGCTGAAGACGACACGTCTCCATTCGTCCCTCCATTCACGCCTGTCGCGACACCTCTGGAGGCGGGCTGCACGATTTTGGGGCGTGAGCGGAAGACGGCCTAACGGTGTGCGGGACCGTAACCCAGCTTCATGGAGACGGTTGCGAATGGTCCTCGCCGATACCCAAGGAGCAACAGTGTCCCTAATTTGCTGGGAAGTGGCGGTGCGGTCCCCTACGGCACTGCGTAGGATCCTACGGTCTTGGCGTGCATCCGTGCGTCGCTGCGGTCCGGTGCCAGGTCGACGGGCACGTGAACCTTCCGCCGACCACTGGCGACAACATCGATGTACTGTGGAGACCTCACGCCCCACGTGTTGAGCAATTCGGCGGTACGTCCACCCGGCCTCCCGCATGCCCACTATACGCCCTCGCTCAAAGTCCGTCAACTGCACATACGGTTCACGTCCACGCTGTCGCGGCATGCTACCAGTGTTAAAGACTGCGATGGAGCTCCGTATGCCACGGCAAACTGGCTGACACTGACGGCGGCGGTGCACAAATGCTGCGCAGCTAGCGCCATTCGACGGCCAACACCGCGGTTCCTGGTGTGTCAGCTGTGCCGTGCGTGTGATGATTGCTTGTACAGCCCTCTCGCAGTGTCCGGAGCAAGTATGGTGGGTCTGACACACCGGTGTCAATGTGTTCTTTTTTCCATTTCCGGGAGTGTATATGATATCACGTTGTTTCAGAGTGTTGGTAGTCAATGCAACAACGAAAAATAGATATTATGCATGTGCAAACTGAGATCAGACACTATACCTTAACCATTTTCAGTTTAAAACCGAGAAGGAGGAGGAGGAGATTAGCGTTTAACGTTCCATCGACCACGAGGTCATTAGAGACGGAGCACAAACTCGGATTAGGGAAGGATGGAGAAGGAAAGCGGCCGTGACCTTTCGAAGGAACCATCCCCGCATTTGCCTGAAGCGATTTAGGGAAATCACGGAAAACTGATATTAGGATGGCCGGACGCGGGATTGGGTCGTCGTCCTCCCGAATGCGAGTCCAGTGTGTTAACCACTGCGCTATCCCGCTCGGTTTCAAACAGAAAATGGGATGAAAATTCCACTGAGTTAACGAATAACTTTTCCTAGTATGTATCTCAGATCGCTTTTCAGCATTATGTAGTGTTCCCCAACCAGCAACTCGCTGGTCAAGCCATCGACGAGTCCAGAATCATCTTCGCGATTTTCTCTGCTCTCCTTCGACAATCGCAGATTAATGCAGCTATTTTACGTTTGTCCAGTTTCGAAAATAAACTGCGTGTTTTGCGAGCCGAGTAAAGCAGACAACGACCGCTGGAGAGCGTTGAGACAACAAATAACGTTAACCACCTTGTCCCGAGTGCGGACGGCGCAGTCTCCATGTCCACGTCAACGTTAGCTGCCTCGGCCCGTATGAGGACGGGCTTAGCAATGTGCGGCGCGCGAGACAAACTACGCGACGTCCTGCACCGCATATTTAGTCGGGTACGTTTACTGTCGGGCCCTGATTAATTCTCTGCGCGGCCACACTGTCCAGTCAGTCTAAATAAGGGTTACTAGCCTCGTTTCGACCTCCGAGACAGGGTTAAACTTCGCTCGACTCCAAAGGTAACGATTAAAAGCCCTGTAGCAATCAAACCACTTTCAGAAAGATTCCAATATCCGACCACTGGAGTGCAAAATGTACACTGCCTACAGTTCATACACAGCCTTCAATTAGCTCCTAGAAACTTCTACTGTCAACTTCTCCAAAACAACAAAAAAGAAGACGGTTTAGTCAAAATGAAGGAAATCCCACAGAAACGCCAGGCTCAAATTTGCGAGGAAACAAATGAAATTTTTTGGCTTTAGTTAACCTTAGCCAAGTCCTTGCCTTTAATGCAACGCCTCACCACCACCTCCTGCTGGCTAACCACCCCAGGGTCCTGTTCTGAGGTCTCTTTCTACCGAACCAGTCCACGCCCACCAATGTGCAACTCTTGCCGGGAGAAACAGGAAGGCAACTCAGCAGAATTCTATTGAATTGATTCAGTTGAATTGAATTGATTCTATATTCCTGCCCTTCTGCCAATCATGCTAGTTGCCACGTGCAGGTAGCTTCATTGGCCATTTCGCGCTCATTCTAAAAACCACTACAAAATGCTGCTTCCTCGCAAGGCTTTTCGATAGTATGTTTCCAACACTTGTCACCCTGGGACAATCATTCGCCCTGGTCACTCTGTAAATAACTGTGACTTTCACTGTAACGTATTCTTATTCTTTCTCGTAACTGTTGATTTGCGAAAATTAACATTTGAATTTCACACATATTCGACAATATTCAGTTAACAAGACAAAAGTTACTCTCCACCTAATGTTGAGGCAAATCGAAGCCATGGCTAACCACATCTATTGTCTACCAGCACACGTCAAAGATTCTTCCAGAAAATCTTACAAGACACATAGTAAACAAAGATAGCACGACTCGTTCGTTCTGTGAGTCGAAGATGAATGTTTGCATAAAGTTCAAGTTCATATCTATCGGAAAATAATTTAGAAATAATGCAACTAAATAACCTTGGATATAATTTTGTAATGTAATTTTTGGTCTCTAAATAGTGTTAAACTCTCAAATGTCTGCCAGTTTCTGACGAAAAGAGCAGATGCTATTTCAGAAGCTAATTAACGTTTTCATAAGCAAACAGAAAGTGAGAGTAATGGATTATCGAAATATAATGCTAAAAATATAAAAAAGATAAATGGAATTTCAAATTTTAATCACCAAACAATATAATTCTCCTGAGGACTCCCACATGAAAATAAGATACGTAGTTTTGAAAGAGACGTCGTCAAAATATGAATGGTATCGAACGGTTCATTAAACAGAGAGTTATCGGCAGCTACTACTGATCAGGCGAGTCAATGGTCCAGATTTGTTGCAATACGCAAAAGAGCATACGTTTTTTTCATAAAAGCGTTGCCCATCCTGCCCCACACTGGGATACATTAATTAACAGCTATGGCGATTACTTTTGAAATAATACACAGTTTATTTAGTTTTTTCCCATCTGTCTCGTTTTCACTTGACCGCCCCTTATAGATACAGACGTACCACAAAATTGGTATGCAGATACCATCGAGAGATCTGCCACTACGCTTACAGTCAGAAACTTTCTTCGTTTCCTTTCTGAATGAGCCCAGCAGGTTTTATTTTTCAGCAAATTCGCTGTCCGATTCTACGAAAACTGGTTTGCAACGTACAACTAACGTATCATAGGACACAGCCTTCAAATTTTTATTTAAATACATTTCGGATTTCTCGTTCAAATGGTTCAAATGGCTCTGAGCACTATGGGACTTAACATCTGAGGCCATCAGTCCCCTAGAACTTAGAACTACTTAAACCTAACTAACCTAAGGACACCACACACATCCATGCCCGAGGCAGGATTCGAACCTGCGACCGTAGCGGTCGCGCGGTTCCAGACTGATGCGCCTAGAACCGCTCGGCCACTCCAGCCCGCTCGGTTTAAGTAGTTCTAAGTCTAGGGGACTGATGACCTTAGTTGTTAAGTCCCATAGTGCTCAGAGCCATTTGAACCAAGCCAATATAGTTCCTCCTCTATCTCTCGTCGTCGGCCATTTGTGCTGTGTGGGTAAAATCACGCCAAATCAGGATGACGTCTTAGGGTAGCATCATCAGATATTTCCAAGCCAGTTTTATTTATCCCACCCCCCCTCTATATAATTTTCGAACTCAGTCAGAAAGTCTTTGGTTCAGCAACAGGCATACGCCAACATCGCGACTCGTGCGTCTAAATGCGCGTGTGCGCCAGTTCCATGAGGCTGCGTACACGCGGCCGTCCTTGCATTTCCAGCCTGCGTGGCTCATCCGTAAATCGCGCGGCTGGGTGCGCGCGTATGTGAGGGCGGGGGGGGGGGGGGGCAATAGCCACAGGAGATGACGTGTTACGAACTCGGGCGTGGAATTCTGCGTTAGCGGCTGCACGCCGACGGCGTGTTCAGCACTGGACCTCACGCAGAACTCCGCTTGGCAGTATTTACATCGCAATATGCGTTTCCGACCCCTTGTCTTTCCACTTCAGCACATTTGTCTTATACCTTCGCAGAAAGTTTCAACGGCAACGTTAATAAGCGTTACACACTGAAGCGCCAAGGAAACTGGTATAGGCATGCGTATTAAAATACAGAGATACGTAAACTGGCAGAATACGGCGCTGCAGTCGGCAACGCATATATAAGACAAGTGTCTGGCGTAGTTGTTAGATCGGTTACCGCTGCTACAATGGCAGGTTACCTAGATTTAAGTGAGTTTGAACGTGGTGTTATAGTCAGCGCACGAGCGATGGGACACAGCATCTCCGAGGTAGCGATGAAGTGGGGATTTTCCCGTACGACCATTTCACGAGTATACTGTGAATATCAGGAATCCAGTAAAACAGCAAATCACCGCAGCGGCCGAAAGAAAATCCCGTAAGAACAGGACTGGCGACGACTGAAGAAAATCGTTCAACGTGACAGAAGTGCAACCAACTCTTCTGCAAATTGCTGCAAATTTCAGTGCTGGGTCTTCAACATTTGTCAGCGTGCAAACCATTCAACGAAACATCATCGATATGGGCTTTCGTAGCCGAACGCCTTCTCGTGTATCCCTGATGACTGCACGACACGAAGATCCACGGCTCTCCTCGGCCCGTCAACACCGACGTTGGACTGCTGATGGCTGGAAACATGTTTCCTGATCGGACGAGTCTCATTTCAAATTGTATTTAGTGGATGAATGTGTACGGTTATGGAGACAACCCCATGAATCCATGGACACTGTATGTCAGCAGTGGATTGTTCAAGTTGGTGGAGGCTCTGTAATAGTGTCGGGCATGTGCAGCTGGAGTGATATGGGACCACTGATACTTCTAGATATGACTATGACATGTGACATCCTGTCTGATCACCTGCATCCATTCATGCCCATTGTGCCTTCCGAAGGCGTTGGTCAATTTCAACAGGGCAATGCGACACCCCACAGGTCCACAGTTGCTACCGAGTGGTTCCAGGAACACTCTTCTGAGTTTAAACACTACCGCTGGCTACCAAACTCCCCAGACTGAACGTTATTGAGCACAGCTGGGATGGCTTGGAATGTGCTGTTCAGAAGAGATCTGCACCTCCCGTACTCTTACGGATTTATGGACAGCCCTGCAGGATTCATGGTGTCAATTCCCTCCAGCACTACTTCAGACACTAGTCGTGTTGCTACACTTTTGCGTGCGCGCGGGGGCCACACACGATATTAAGCAGGTGTACCACTTTGTTTGGCCCTTCAATGAATACAGAGAGTAAGTTTGCACAGAACCCTCAGTTCGCGAGTTCTATTCGCATCTGGCCATTTTTTTATTGTAATACACCAAATTTTTACACTACTGGCCATTAAAATTGCTACACCACGAAGATGACGTGCTACAGACGCGAAATTTAACCGACAGGAAGAAGATGCTGTGATATGCAAATGATTAGCTTTTCAAAGCATTCACACAAGGTTGGCGCCGGTGGCGACAGCAATAACGTGCTGACACGAGTAAAGTTTCCAACCGATTTTTCATACACAAACAGCAGTTGACCGGCGTTGCCTGGTGGTTGCCTGGTGAAACGTTGTTGTGATGCCTCGTGTAAGGAGGAGAAATGCGTACCATCACGTTTCCCACTTTGATAAAGGTCGGATTGTAGCCTATCGTGATTGCGGTTTATTGTATCGCGACATTGCTGCTCGCGTTGGTCGAGATCCAATGAATGTAAGCAGAATATGGAATTGGGTGGGGTCAGGAGGGTAATACGGAACGCGATGCTGGATACCGACGGCCTCGTATCACTAGCAGTCAAGATGACAAGCATCTTATCCGCATGGCTGTAACGGATCGTGCAGCCACGTCTCGATCCCTGAGTCAAGAGATGGGGACGTTTCCAAGACAACAACCATCTGCACGAACAGTTCGACGACGTTTGCAGCAGCATGGACTATCAGCTCGAAGACCATGGCTGCGGTTACCCTTGACGCTGCGTCACAGACAGGAGCGCCTGCGATGGTGTACTCAACGACTAACCTGGGTGCACGAATGGCAAAACGTCGTTTTTTCGGATGAATCTAGGTTCTGTTTACAGCATCATGATGGTCGCATCTGTGTTTGGCGACATCGCGGGGAACGCACATTGGAAGCGTGTATTAGCCATCGCCATACTGGTGTATCACCCGGCGTGATGGTATGGGATGCCATTGGTTACGCGTCTCGGTCACCTCTTGTTCGCATTGACGGCTCTTTGAAAAGTGGACGTTACAATTCAGATGTGTTACGACCCGTGGCTCTACCCTTCATTCGATCCCTGCGAAAACCTACACTTCAGCAGGATAATGAACGACCGCATGTTGCAGGTCCTGTACGGGTCTTTCTGGATACAGAAAATATTCGACTGCTGCCCTGGCCAGCACATTCTCCAGATCTCTCACCATTTGAAAACGTCTGGTCAATGGTGGCCGATCAACTGGCTCGTCACAACACGCCAGTCACTAATCTTGATGAAGTGTGGTATCGTGTTGAAGCTGCATGGGCAGCTATACCTGTACACTCCATGCAAGCTGTGTTTGACTCAATGCCCAGGCGTATCAAGGCCGTTATTACGGCCAGAGGTGGTTGTTCTCGGTACTGATTTCGCAGGATCTATGGACACAAATTGCGCGAAAATGTCATTACATGGCGGTTCTAGTACAATATATTTGTCCAATGAATAACCTTTTGCCGGTCACGGTGGCCGAGCGGTTCTAGGCGCTTCAGTCCGCAACCGCGTGACTGCTACGGTCGCAGTTGAATGCTGCCTTGGGCATGGATGTGTGTGTTGTCCTTGGGTTAGTTAGGTTTAAGTAGTTCTAAGTTCTAGGAAACTGATGACCTCAGATGTTAAGTACCATAGTGCTCAGAGTCTTTTGACCTATTTTTTGAATACCCTTTTATCATCTGCATTTCTTCTTGGTGCAGCAATTTTAATGGCCAGTAGTGTATATACCTTATATAATTTTTATTTTCTTTAGGATTGCTTCTGGGCTGCTGTTCCCTTTTCATTTCATTTTCATGCCGAGCGAGCGAGGGCCACGGCGCACTGTAGCTGGTCCGCTACGGCTCGTGAACTGACCACTGCCACACCATCTGAGGACCGTAAGAGGCGTCGGAGAGCCAGACGCCCAACAGGTGTCGGATTGTGTGGCGGAATGCGCCGGCCTCCCGCCACTGGAGCCGCGGGGCCAGCAGCGGCCTCCACGGGCCGGTGATTACGGAGCGCGCGACATCTGCCCCGTAATTACGGTCCCTCGAAATTGATCCGAATACTCGGCGTTTAGGGGCGCGGGGTCAACGCGTCGCCCCTTGCGGCTGGCGGATAGCATCTAACGACGCTCATCAGTCGCCGCAACTACCGGCCATCTGTATTCATGGCGCAGGGCCCCGCCTGTCTGCTATTGAATAATTAAATGTCGTGGCGGCCGGGACCCCGACAGCATCGTCCCCGTAGCCCCACCGTGGTTCACTTTCACCGAAATCGACCGTAGGCTATGGCAGTCACATTCGGGAGAGGTAATAAATTTCTCCAGAGTTACTGCTTCTTGCATATCTCGTACAGTGAATTAACTTACTACTGCGCGTAACTTGCGAAACGTTCGCATTCACAATTACAGAGATTATTCTTGTAGTATCATTGCCACAGATACCACTACAACGCCGCGTCAACACAAGGTTGGCAGCCCGTCGTCTGCCGAGCACATCGCACTCTAGCGGGCTGTGCAGCTCGACGGAACTGGAGTGTGTCTCGTTCACTTCTGAGCTAGATTTCAACCTAGGCAGACGCACTTTCATAATCGGCCCTGAGCCAGTCCTTTAATGTTTGCATTGATTCTCTGAGGAGGGCCCATCAGGCTTAGTCCCTGAGAATATGTTGTACTAGTTCATGGTAATCCATGTTACGAGATTGTGTTCATAGCCGCAGCTGCAGTCCTACAAACTACTGAAGATAAGTAATTTCATTGTACTATGTGTTTCTTGAATAATAATCCTTCTCTCTAACAGTGTGCCGTACCGCATATTATTGCAACCTGGACTCCTTCAGCTCCTATCAACTCGGCCTCCTACTTATTTGCATTTAGTAACGAGCTGAAAACACCCACGCGTTTTGTGCCGCTAAGCAGTGAGACACAATAATTCTCAGATAACAAAGACTCGCTGTTGGATGGAATGAACAGACTGGCGAGCAGAGAATGAGGCACCATGGTAACCGGAAGAAAGACGAAAGTAATGAGGAGTAGTGAAAATATAAAGTTATTGATACATCAACTTTTAAAATCAGGGACCATGAAGTAGAAAAATGAAGAATAATCTGCTACTCTGGAAGCAACACATGACGAACTAAACAAAGGCCACGGGAGAAGCAGACCAACACGGAAAAAGAGGGCATTTCGCGTTCAAAGAAGGGCACTAGTAGTAAACATAGGCATTTGTTTGACGAAGAAATATCTGATAACGTACGTGTGGAGTACAACATTGTATGGAAGTGTGAATCATGGGAAACCAGGAAAGAAGATAATCTTAAGCTTTTGAGAAGTAGTCCTATGTATAGAAAAAGATAAGTGGACTGGTAAGGTAACAAATTAGTAGATTCTCTGCAAAATCAGCCAGGGTAGTGCAAGAAAGGTGCAACATATCCTCCCACATATGTCTGGCGCAATGACCACGACGAGAAGAAAGAGAAATTACAACTCATATGGAGATTTACGGATAATGATTCCAGAATGGAATACGGAAGCGGGTAACGGTAATGGTACTAGAACTACTTACGCCACACACCGTAAGGTGGCTTGTGGAGTATGTACACTATGTGATCAAAAGTATCCAGACATCTGGCTGAAAATGACTTACAAGTTCGTGGCGCCCTCCACCGGTAATGCTGTAATTCAGTATGGTGTGGCCGTCCCTTAGCCTTGATGACAGCTTTCGCTCTCGCAGCTACACGTTCAATCAGGAGCTGGAAAGTTTCTTGGGGAATGGCAGCCCATTCTCCGCGGAGTGCTGCACTGAAGAGTGGTGTCGATGTCGGTCGGTGAGGCCTGGCACGAAGTCGGCGTTCCAAAACATCCCGAAGATGTTCTATAGGATTCAGGTCAGGACTCTGTGCAGGCCAGTCCATTACAGGGATGTTATTGTCGTGTAACCACTCCGCCACAGACCGTGCATTATGAACAGGTGCTCGATCGTGTTGAGAGATGCAACCGCCATTCCCGAATTGCTCTTCACCATTGGGAAGCTTAAAACAGTAATGTAGGCCTGTGTTGTGATAGTGGCACGCAAAACAACAAGAGGTGCAAGCTCCCTCCATGCAAAACACGACCACACCGTAACACCACCGCCTCTGAATTTTCTGTTGGCACTACACACGCTGGCAGATGACGTTCACCGTGCATTCGCCATACCCACACCCTGCCATCGGATCGTCACATTGTGTACCGTGATTAGTCACTCCACACAACGTTTTTTCACTGTTCAATCGTCCAATGTTTACGCTCTTTACACCAAGCGAGGCGTCGTTTGGCATTTATCGGCGTGATGTGTGGCTTATGAGCAGCCGCTCGACCATGAAATCCAAGTTTTCCCACCTCCCGCCTAACTGTCATAGTACTTGCAGTGGATCCTGATGCAGTCTGGAATTCCTATGTGATGGTCTGGATAGATGTCTGCCTATTACACATTACGACCCTCTTCAACTGCCGGCGGTCTCTGTCAGTCGAGACGAGGTCGGCCTGTACGCTTTTGTGCTGTACGTGTCCCTTCACGTTTCCACTTCACTGTCATATGGGAAACAGTAGACCTAGGGATGTTTAGGAGTGTGGAAATCTCGCTTGCAGACGTATGACACAAATGACACTTAATCACCTGACCACGTTCGAAATTTGTGAGTTCCGCGGAGCGCCCCATTCTGCTCTCTCACGATGTCTAAAGACTACTGACGTCGCTGATATGGAGTGCCCGCAGTAGGTGGCAGCACAATGCACATAATATGAAATACGTATGTTTTTAGGGGTGTCCGGATACTTTCGATCTCATAGTGCATGTACAAGCTGTGGCGATTAAATTCGGACAAATGACACTTTTTTAAAGAAAATTTTTAAAATAAAATACAAATGAAAATGAAAATCCATTTACATATAAGTAGTGGTGTCTTTAAAGAGTAACATTATTTGATACAATTCGCTTCAGACGCAATGACCGCCTCCAATCGTGAAGCGATCGCACGCACTCTTTAAAACAGCGCTGGCCATATTCGCGAATGCTGCTCCGATAGCGGTGTGTAGAAATGCGGCAGTAGGTTGCCTCGTCTTATTGGTAACTTTTTCGACGACTATCCAAACATAATAATCGATGGGATTCAAATCCGGGCTATTCGGGGGCCAGAACTACTTTCACCAGAACACGTCAACGTGATCCGAGAGCCAGTTTTCAGTTTTGGACTAAATGGGTCGTATGAGCTGGTGCACCGTCCTGTTGAGAGACATATTGTACCAACCACGGTTTCACGACATTTGTCAGAATTTGCTGGTAAACTTCTTTTGTGACGGTTAGTCCCTTTTCAAAGAAATGGAATGGCATGATATCACCCTCACTGGACACAACACTGGACGCAACACCTAAGACGTGAACCCCAGACTTCTCCGAAACATTATACTTGGCCATAATGTCGTAAACAGTTGATCTCGGGTGCCCGAAGAATCGAACTATTTCAGTCGACGAATGCCCAGTGGACTTTCGATAATCGCGGCTCTTCGGTTGTACTCCGCACTTGTCCGTAACATCTCAGCCATTTTGAAGTTTTGACTTGTTACTAGATGCCTATGACTTTCAAGAACGCCAACCGCAGCCTCCGGTGGAACTACGATGCGGGAAATTCAAATTGAAATTTGTGATAGCTGAGTGGAATGCCACTTGTGGTGAGTTGGGATGTGTTGGGATTTCTACGGAGACAAAAACCATTCAAGTAGTTTTCTGTTTTCATATTCCTTGGCTTGCCAACTCACAGTCAGTCATATTTCAACATAACCTAGACATTGCGCTAAGCCACAGATCACTTTGTCACCACAACTAGATTTCTTTGCTTTCACATTCGTTGACTTCACCATCTCATCAGCAACTATCACATTCCAACCTCACCTAGACCTCAGGCTAAGGTACAGATCACTCTGTCAGCACAGTTAGGTTTTTCTGCTTTCATATTTGTTGATTTCACCAATTCAGCACCAACTGTCACGTTCCAACCCAATATAGATCTTAGACTAAGCTACAAATCACTCTGTCACAACTCCTGGGCCTTTTTTTCCACGTTCGTTGACTTCGCTAATTCACCACTAAATTGTCACATTTCAACCTGACCTAGACCTCTAGCTAACCTACAAATCAGTCCCTCACCATAACCACGGTTTTTTTGCTTTCACATTCGTTGGCTTTGCTCTCTCACAACCAAAGGCCAATCTGACTGACCTAGACTTCGTCTGAAGATAGACAAACCAACCCGAAAGTGGTAAAGGCAAAATAAATTATCGTAAGAAAATTACTGTCTGCAGCTTCTTCAACCTTTCAAAATATGTTAAAAATAATTCCTAGTAAAACATGTGGCAGACTTCGACAAGCTTTGCTTCTCTGCTGGACAGTAAACAACTCCTTAGTGTAATTGTACGCGAAAACCCGTTTATGCTAGCAAGAGCAACCGGTTCTGCAGAAATGTCTCCCTGCATATCACTCCTCACAAGTGTTCCAAACCCTATTTAATCGACGAGCAATGTGCTTTTAAGCAACATAACCAGATGTCGGGGACTATTACGACGGCTTTCATTTAAGTTCTTTACTAATGTATCGTCTAACAACTGATGGAGACTCTCCAACAGTTGCAAAGTGAATCGAATGTCCTCTGGGAATTGAGAAATCGAAAGAGTAGGTCATGATTCGTGGGGCCTACTGTCTATCCAGCAACAGATTCCAGGCGGCCAGAGAGAAGAATACAAGTTTTGGGGAAGGGGCGAGGGGGGAGGGAGGGTGACGGGCGAGAAAAGCGATCGGACACAGCGGCTGTCCTTGGACGACAAACTCTAATCTGAGGGCAGTTCCACGGCGCTGGTGCTTCACGCACGACCGCCGGCGCCAAACAAAGGGCGGGGGCCATTTCACGGCTGGACGCGAGCGCCGGCTGGCCGCTTTGTCTCCAGCTCCAGGCCTGGCTGTCTGGACAGCCAGCCCGCCTGTTGCTGCTGCTGCTCTGCCGCTAATCTCTCATCTAACCCGGCCCCGCCAGCCGCCGCTGCCATCGGTACGGGAGTGACAGTCGCGGCTGCACTGCTCCGTGAGAGCTTCGACAGTCACTGGACGGGCAGTAACAGAGTGCGCTGTCGAACCACACGGAATTATTAGGCTACATCTTCAAAACGTGTTTTGTGTTATTCTCCCAAATCGTGAAAATTCTGGAATGTCGTCTTCAGTAAAGGAAAAGATGCATCTAACCGCAACTGTTTCGACATATGGCATCAGCTACGTTTCTCATGATATTGTAACATCCCACCCGTCACTTAGATTGTTTTGGCGTGTGTTCACCCCACCTAATTGACTAACAGATCAACAAAGAGTGCAAAACTGCCGCAATATCGGATAACGCAAAAAAGTTATATGGCCCTGTGACTCCTGATTGAACTGCGGTGGCAGTATTGACATTAATTTATTCAGAATTGATCACTTTTAATTAAAAAGGGGTGCACATTGATGGTATATTCAGCTATTGAACACCAGATGCAAATGTTGAACATACAATTAATTAAGAAAGTGACTTGGAGTTTCAACTACTTGATTGAAAACAGATGCAGTCAATTAGCACAAATTTATTTTAACTCCCGACCTTCAATCATCACATTACAAGACTCTCCTATCAGGCAGTGGTAATAAATTGCGTTTGCATGGAGTAAAGCGCGATAACTCAAAAGTAATTCCTATCGACTGACCCAGGCATAATGCGAAGTGCGAGAAGAATTCTACAATACACAGCCCATGAAACCCTCATGGAAACTTTGCCGACGTGATCCAACAAATTAATCAGTGGCCGGAGCGGGCGCAATATCACCGAATACAGCGTGGCGGAGCGCCGTCGTTGTGCGGACGTCGGCCGACCTCGTGGTGCTGCAAGGTTGCGCTCGTCTATTCACTCCTAGCTATCTTGCTCAGTACATAGCTGAATCAAAACTTTCTATCTCCAAGCTCAATCGTTCCATTTGCTAAGTCCTAAACTGCAGAGATGCTCACTCTTTCTCAGGCAAGCTGAGTAAAGAACGCCACGTCCTCACTCTAGGCAAGCTGGGAATGGAAGACCACTACGGAGACTTCCCACAGTCCGCTCTTCACCTCGGTTTCCCCTCCAGCAAAATCACTTACGCCAATTGCAGCGCAAGCCGCGTTAATTATGTGTCGCTTCCCAGCGCCGACCAATGACTGCTCTGGGAAGTGAACAAATTCCCACGAAATTTCCCTTCCTCTCAACTTCTGCTATTTAGCTCCACCCAGGTCACCCATCAAGGTTAGCGTCTACACAAATACCAATTTTTCCGGAATTCTGACTCCCAGGAGAGTACTTCAAATTCCTCAGTCCTAAGTTCCCCTTCGGAGGCCAGCGTATTTTATTCTGTCGCTCTTCACCTGATTTACTTCAAGCTCTGCGGACCGTGAATTCAGCGTGAAGTTGCTATAGTCACGAACACGCATATTTTGACCTCTGTTGACTGCTCCACTGTAGCTTGGCGCAGCTTTCTCGCATGTTTCACTGAAAACAGGACGATGGACATTTATCGACAGGTGTACAAGTTCTCCGTCTGCTTCCTGGTGCACCAGCATGGGGTTAACCACCGACTCACTGTCACTCATCTTAAGGCAGCTGGAGGTCGCGCCCCGCTACCGCTTTCTCAGAGCTTGAGCCGCCCTAAGCTGCCTATTGTCGCTTCCCTTCGCCACTCCCCCGCCGGCTGGCCATGGTCACTCTGTATACTTCCCTGGGATAGCCTCCAGTAAATCGATGCGTTTCCACAAAGTTTTTCATGTTGTGTGAATTACTTTAAAACCATCACCCGACATTAATTAATCCAATACGTCCATACTATACCTTCTACAAGATGCACTGTGCCTTGTCAGTCATTTTTGTTCAGCCCTACTGTTCGCTCAACGTGAGTTAGGTGATCTTTAATGACTTCATGTAAGGGGCATAGTTCTTGCCATCTTACAATACTCTAATGTGCCATTTGTATTACTGTTGGACCATAAGTATATTTTTTATTTGATCACCAGTTTCAATCAATTATGATCATCTTCAGAGCTCTCTGTCTCACTAAAATTTTAATAAAAAAGCACAATTTTGGCCAAGAATGGTTCTCTACTCTAGTGCACATCTACGTCTACAAACGTAATCCGAAAGCCACCGAAGGATGCATGGCGCAGGATACCCAGTACCAGTACTATCTATGTCCTTTCCTGTTACACTCCCAAATGGAGTGAGGGGAAACGACCTTCTGTACGCGTCAGTACAAGCCCTAATTCATCTTAACTTATCTTCGTGATCCATAGGCGAAATGTACGCTGGCGGCAGTAGACTCGTTCTGCAGTCAGCTTCAAAAATCGGTTCTCTCTCTCAGTAGTGTTCCCCAGAAAGAGCGTCGCCGTCCCGCATTTGAGCTCCAGAAGCATCTCCGTAACACTAGGATGTTGTTGGAACCTACCCCGACTCTGAATTGCTCCGATGTCCTCCTATAATCCGATCTGATGCGGATTCCAAACTCTCCAATAGTACTCAACAGTGGGTAGCAGTGGTGTCCTATTTGAGATCTTCTTTACAAGTTAACCACGCTCTCCTAAAATTCTGGCAATAAACTGGAGTCGACTGTTCACCTTCCCTACTACAATCCGTTCGTGCTCACTCAATTTCATATTGCTTTGAAACGATACACCTAGATATTTAATCGATGTGACTGTTTGAAATAACGAAATACTAATGCTGTAATCGAACATTAAGGTATTGTTTGTATTACTCATTTGCAATAACTTACACTTCTGTACATTCGTCACACCAATTAGAAACTTTGGCTGTCATCTTGTACCCCCTTACAGCCACTCACGTTCGACGCCTTCCCATACAGCACAGGCAGCATCAGCAGCAGACAACCACAGATTGCTGCTCACCTTATCTGTCAAATAATTTATGTTTATGGAGGACAGGAGCGGTGCTGTCACACTTCCCTTCGACATTCCTGTCGACACTCTTGTCTCCGATGAACGCTTTCCGGAAATCTAGGAATATGAAATCTACGAGGGTCATTTTTAAAGTAAGAACCGTCAGCGCGTCTTGTCCGTGCATCTTATCACGTGGCATCCATTCACGGTCGGCCACTCTTGGTAAATCTCCCACAACACCACCATTGTCTTTCACGTCTGGTGTTGGTTGTATGGTTTCACTCCTTCGTTTGCCGCCATGTCAGTCAGTAATCCCGCCGACTGTGAAGTGCGCTCGGTTACTCGGTTCTTAAATGTAAAAAAAAAATCGTCCTTCTGAAATTCACCGGCAGCTTGTTGAATTTTATGGTGCAAGTGTAATGAATGATAGAAATGTTAGTAAATGGTGTAGGCTGTTTAATGAAGGTAGGACAAATCTTCATGACGAAGAACGATCTCGACGGCCTACTGTCATGAATCAAAACTTGACACACAAAGTTGATCAGACATTTCGCCTGTAGAGGCGCTTCACAATTGACGAGCTGCATCAGAAATTTCCACAAGTTTCAAGATCATTAGTTTATCACATTGTTACTGACAAACTTCACTACAAAAAAATGTGTGCGAGATGGATGCCAAAAATGTTGACAGAGGAACGCAAAATAAAGCGAATGGGACATTCTTTGTCCGTTTTGGAGCGCTACCACCAGGATGGTGACGAGTTTTTCAGTCACATTGTGAGCGGTGATGAAACGTGGATTGCGCAGTACACTCCAGAAAGTAAACGTCCATCCAGTGAGTGGCATCATTCAAACTCCGCAACGAAACTACGAAAATTCGAACAAGAATCATCAACACGGAAAGTCATTGCCACGGTTTTTTGGCACAGGAAAACCATTCTTCTGTTGGATGTTTTGCTAGGAGGAATGGCAATAAATGCTGAGAGGGAATGTGAAACGTAATTAAAGCTTAGGCGTGCTATTCAAAATCGTCGGCAGGGACTGCTTTCTAGCGGCGTCGTTCTTCTTCACGACCATGCTCGGCCTTACGTTGCGGCAAGAACAAAGGCGCAACTGGACAAGTTTCATTGGGAATTACTGGATCATCCACCGTACCGCTCTGGCTTAGCACCATCAGACTTTCATCTGTTTCTAAAACTGAAGGAATCTCTTGGTGGAAAGCTCTTGGAAAATGATAACATGTTGAAAAAAACTGTTTCCAACTGGTTTAATGGTCTGGCGGCACAGTTCTTTGATGCTGGGATCCAAAAGCTAATGCCACGACTTGACAAACGTTGAAATGTTCATGATGACTCTGCTGAAAAGTGAAAAAATCTGCATATTGTAGTTTGTGAAAAAATTAAACTTTAATCCATTATGGATGAGAAACACTGCGACTGTGATGGATAAAATTTTCTTGAGATCACTGCAGCCAGTCGCCTCTTATTTTGTTCTTCAATTATTTTACTATCGCGTTAGCGGTTTCGAACGTCCTAGCACTTCATCATCAGATGGTACATACTTATTGACCGTCTGCGGCAGTGTGGGAGTCGAGTAGGATTATTAGTTATCCCACCAACGGATACTAATAAGTCTACATGACTCCCACGTTGTTGTAGACAGTGAATAAATATGTACCATCTGATGACGAAACCGGTAATGGGATGGTAAAAGAACTGAAGAACAAAACGAAAGGCTGCAGTAACTTCAAGAAATCTACGATAGAATTTACGTTCATAAAGAAAGTTTCTCTTACTCCATTATAAATCGGTTCTTGCATTAAAAATGAATCTCCACCTGTCGCCCTTCATTCATGAATCGACATGTAAATCTCTTCACCTCTGCATTTGAAACTGCTCACTACCACGTCAGTCCAAAAAATGTTTAGGAAGTGTAGTAATGTAGTAACAAAAAAAAAAAAAAAAAAAGCAGTGAAAACTGAAGACTGTGGTTGTAATGCCACAGGTGTTCCACATAGTTTCCACCCAGTTGAGGACAGCACACAGAACGTTCATACAACCATGTGAAACTGCCAGAAAAGTTTCCAGAATGAGATTTTCACAATGCAGCGTAGTGTGCGCTGATATGAAACTTCCTGGCAGATTAAAACTGTGTGCCGGACCGAGACTCGAACTCGGGACCTTTCCCTTTCGCGGGCAAGTGCTCTACCAACTTTTTTTTTTTTTCATTTTGTTCGTTGTTGGCCGTTGTGTTTGGTCGTTGCGGACGTCACATGACATCCGTTAGAGTTCGTTTTGTTGATCCTTCTACTCAGTTTTTTTTATTACAGAGGCCAACCGGCTCTCTGACCGAACACGCTGAGCTACCGTGCCGGCGTTCGACTGAGCTACCCAACCACTACTCACGCCCCCTGCTCACAGCTTTACTTCTGCCAGTACCTCCCCTCCTACCTTCCAAACTTTACAGAAGCTCTCCTGCAAACCTTGTAGAACTAGCACTCCTGAAAGAAAGGATATTGCGGAGACATGGCTTAGCCACAGCCTGGGGGATGTTTCCAGAATGAGATTTTTCACTCTGCAGCGGAGTGTGCGCTGATATGAAACTTCCTGGCAGATTAAAACTGTGTGCCAGACCGTCTCCGCAATATCCTTTCTTCCAGTAGTGCTAGATCTGTGAAGTTTGGAAGGTAGGAGACGAGATACTGGCAGAACTGAAGCTGTGATGATGGGTCGTGAGTCGTGCTTGGGTAGCTCAGTTGGTAGAGCACTTGCCCGCGAAAGGCAAAGGTCCCGAGTTCGAGTCTCGGTCCGGCACACAGTTTTAATCTGCCAGGAAGTTTCATGCCAGAAAAGTTGTTCAACTTGGGCGTCACATTAGCTTGAATGTCGGTTGTGTCATCAAAGCGTTGACCCTTCATATGAATTCTGCACTTTGTCGTGTTGTGGTAGATTCTTATTGATAAAACCAAGTCTCGTCCCCATGCTGATTTTTTCCAGAGAAGAATTGTCCACGTTTTGCATTTCAACCGAGTCGCAGCAGGTTTCGACGTGCAGTTATTTTTGTTCGGGCTTCGAGGTGTGCGGGCCAAACGTTGCAGACGCTTTTCTCTTCTTCAAAACATTCTGGAGAATGTCTTAACCACTCGAACTGCAAGTGGCGCTCCACTGTGATTTCTGTCGCAACAGCGCTGACGCACTACGGCCCCACGTCCACCAACTACACTGCTGGTCGTTAAAATTGCTTCACCAAGAAGAAATGCAGATGATAAATGGATATTCATTGGACAAATATATTATACTAGAACTGACATGTGATTACATTTTCACGCAATATGTGTCCATAGATTGTAAGAAATCAGTACCCAGAACAACCACCTCTGGCCGTAATAACGGCCTTGATACGCCTGGGCATTGAGTCAAACAGAGCTTGGATAGCGTGTACAGCTACAGTTGCCCATGCAGCTTCAACACGATACCACACTTCATCAAGATTAGTGACTGGCGTGTTGTGACGAGCCAGTTGATCGGCCACCATTGACCAGACGTTTTCAATTGGTGAGTGATCTGGACAATGTGCTGGCCAGGGCAGCAGTCGAACATTTTCTGTATCCAGAAAGGCCAGTACAGGACCTACAACATGCGGTCATGTATTATCCTGCTGAAATGTAGGGTTTCACAGGGATCGAATGAAGGGTAAAGCCACGGGTCGTAACACATCTGGAATGTAACGTCCACTGTTCAAAGTGCCGTCAATGCGAACAAGAGGTGACCGAGACTTGTAACCAATGGCATCCCATACAATCACGCTGGGTGATACGCCAGTATGGCGATGACGAATACACACTTCCAATGTGCGTTCACCGCGATGTCGCCAAACACAGATGCGACCATCATGATGCTGTAAACAGAACCTAGATTCATCCGAAAAAATAACGTTTTGCCATTCGTGCACCCAGGCTCGTCGCTGAGTACACCATCGCAGCAGCTCTTGTCTGTGATGCAGCGTCAAGGGTAACCGCAGCCATGGTCTCCGAGCTGATAGTCCATGCTGCTGCAAACGTCATCGAACTGTTCGTGCAGATGGTTGTTGTCTTTCAAACAATCTGTTGTCTCAGGGACAGAGACGTGGCTGCACGATCCGTTACAGCCATGCGGATAAGATGCCTGTCATCTCGACTGTTAGTGATACTAGGACGTTGGGATCGAGCACGGCGTTCCGTATTACGCTCCTGAAACCACCGATTCCATATTCTGGTAACAGTCATTGGATCTCGACCAACGCGAGCAGCAATGTCGCGATACAATAAACCGCAATCATGATAGGCTACAATAAGACCTTTATCAGAGTGGGAAACGTGATGGTACGCATTTCTCCTCCTTCCACGACGCATCACAACAACGTTTCACCAGACAACGCCGGTCAACTGCTGTTTGTGTATGAGAAATCGGTTGGAAACTTTCCTCATGTCAGCACGTTGTAGGTGTCGCCACCGGCCCCAACCTTGTGTGAATGCTCTGAAACGCTAATCATTTGCATATCACAGTATCTTCTTCCTATCGGTTAAATTTCGCGTCTGTAGCACGTCATCTTCGTGGTGTAGCAATTTTAATGGCCAGTAGTGTAACACTACCTGCTTACAACTGACTGGTCGAATGCACGTCTGTTCCTCGCAGTTATTATTTCAAGCTACCGCAGTAGTTAATTCGCTGACGTCACTTACACGAAACGATTAAATCAGTCACGGAACTTTTTGACGGGCAGTGTATAATCAAGGTTTGCTCTTCCACTGCAGTTCTCACCCTCCCCCCCCCCCCCCCCCCCCCTCTACCACCACACCGTCCCTTTCACAGCTCCTTCCATTACCAAAATGACAATATCGTGATACATGTCAGGATGTGTCATATAACTGATCCATTCTTTTAATCAAGCTGTGCCATTCTTTTCTTTACAGTTCGATTCTCCATTGGTAATCTGCTCTACTCATCTATACTGTGTTTAAAATTACTTTACGATCGACGGCTACGACAGAAGTTGTGGCGAGACGCCCACGTGGGGAGGCAAGATTTGCATTCTGTCTATCGCACGAGACACGTTTCGCAGCTGCCACCTGCAGCTGCCAAACCTTTGGATCCACTACCAAAACACTTTTCCCTTGAAACCTCCTGGGAGATTAAAACTGTGTACTGGAGCGGTGCTCTAACCTCGCACCTTTATCCTTTGCAGAAAACTGCTCTAATATCAGTGTCAATTAGCTGCACTTAAAGACAGACTTTATTTAAATAATAGTAAATCAATTATAGACATTCAGTCGTACCCAAATGTAGTCTGTGTAACCCTTCAAGGCGAACATTGAGAATTGGAAAGCATGTATATTCGTGAACACATTTCGCCGCGTAGAACACTTCTTTTTACGTCGGCACCGCAACATGTCCTACAAAGCGATTTTCATCCGTAGGGGAAGCGATTAAACAAGGAAGCCAACAGAGCTCGACATCGTAAGTACTTTGCTACGCCGGCCGTTGCCTTCCGACACATTAATCCCTCTTTTGGAGTGGCATTTCACCGGCACCTGACTTTTACGACATTCATTCCGAGAGTAACTGGTTTGACAGAGCCATTTCTTGGATTACCCGGACACGAAACAGCGGCGCGGCCTGTCTGTAAACAGGTTCTCATTGTTTTCTCGGTTTTTATTCCGACAGTCCGCAAAGAGTTGTGTCCCGTAACGGATATGGAGGGCACTTGGAAATACTCTACAAAAGGCGTGGCAGTGAAATCAGGTGAAGTCGTTACAAGCGGAAGGTCTCAGAACGTCCAGGAGACCATCCAATATAAAAGGAATGAGTTAATACTTATTTTCGGCCATAATGGCTACATCTGTAAACCGTGAATGTTTGGGATAATTATTTATTTCTAATTTATGCTACCACTCACTTCTATTGTTTTATGTTTAATCTAACATAATACAACGCGTTTCGAACATGCTGTGTTCATCATCAGGCGTTTATACTGCAGAATGAGGAGGAATGTGTTTAACGTGCATGAGGCGCGAGATGAAAAGATGCGACGTGGGTGATATTGGCTTCCCTGGAGGACATTAATTTTTATCAGAACTCTTATTAAGTGCTCACCAGAAAATGCACAGCAGACTGTGACAATTACTTAACACTGGCAGTTACAGTGAAGAAGATGAAGTTAATTATCCGTCTTTGGGGTCAGGAACTTCTTTTAGAATTAGTGCTAGTGTCGACACAGTACGCTTGAACAACAAACGGCGTAGAAACATATATCAACCGATGTGGGATTCGAACTTCGCAATTTCTCTTGTTTGAATCCTTCAGCGCATGACGGGCGAAGCAATAAGGATATAAGAATCAGGCTAGCACAGATAAAAAGAGAATTTGCTGCCAAAATAATACGTGTATCAAACATAAATGCCTTAACTTCGGAAACAAATTTCTGAAAATGCATATCTGGAATACAACAGTCTATGAAAGTGAATCATGAATTGCGGGAAAACCGCAAAATGTCGAAGTGTATGAAACGTGATATTTCAGAAGGATGCTCCTAGTGAAGTGGTCTGATAGGACGTGAAGAGGTTCTTCACATAAAAGCCGAGGAAAGAAATATTTAGAAAACACTAACAAGAAGAAGAATTAGGACGATAGGACATGTGTTAAGTCATCGGAGAATAACTTCCATGGTACTTGACGGAGCCAGAAAGCAAAATTGGCACGAGGACAGACACGCAACAAACATGTTACCTCTAGTAACATTCTTTCCTACCGTATTGACTTCGTGATTTAGACAAAAATGACTGTTTATCTGTTTACGTTTTTATGTATCAAACTCGTGATCCATATCTTCGTATCCTATACTAACATGGGTGTCTACTACTCCCAACATCTTCGATATTGTGTTATACATATCCAAATGTTTGCATGTCCTTCTGGTACTTCTTCCAGTGGCGACTTAACAGATTTCTTCACATCACAGAGTCACTTATCCGTTCTTCGAGCCAGATACTGTTTTTTCCACCTATTCGTCTCGATACCTCTCACACATTATCCCTCAGTTCAGTTTTGTAAGATTTAAATGTACCTGATACATCTTCCCTTACCTTTCAAATTCTTCCTTATTGATTCTACGCTGCTGAAGTTTTACGTAAATCTGTCGCAACTGCATCCCAATGTGTAGCAGTAGTGCGACACTTACTGTTTTTTTCGAAAAAGAAGAAGAAGAAAAGGAAGCGCGTTTCGTCGCCTATTCCACTCCAATCTGACTGACGTGTGCCTTGCTTCGGTAATCTTATTTAATGTTTCCTTGCGCCGAGCCTGATATTTGGCAGGCTGCATCACTTTCGTCTTTGCTCCGTTTATACTTTTATTCTATTCCAAGTACACTGTAGCTACTTCTTCTATCTCTTACTTACTTACTGGACTGTTTCTTTCTTTCCTCCCTTTCTATTTTGTCGAGTAACATACACTAACAAACTAAATAAATAAACAGTGAGTTATTGTATGATGTACGACGTGACTGATAGTTAGCTATGCGGTACGTCAAACGTGGAAGTTACGCTCTTTGGCTCCTGTTCTCGGCTACAAAGTAGTAAGACACTGGAATCGCATTCGAGACGGTGGCGGTTCAGAACACTACTCGGCCGATTCAGTTCTCCCGTAGTTTGATTAAGTCCCTTAAATTAAATGCCGGGGCGATAGTTTTCCTCAATCTCCACGCCCCCCCCCCCCCCCAATCCTTCCCACCAGACATCTGAAATCTTAGCCTGGGTTGGGTCTCTAGCGAATTTGTGGAACGGCAGTGCCTTAAATCGTAGCCTTCCTTCATTCATCTACGTGTAATTTTCAAGAGACATTGGTTATTTGTCGACAAGCGTTTTTTCAGCATTTTTTTCATGTTATATTCGTCTAGAGCAGTGGGGTGACAGTGCTTGTACAAGCACTCACTAAACGATACAGTTGAAGATGGTCCACTTGATGAGGGAAGGAGTGGTAGCCTATCCCTTCTACAGCTTACCCTGAGGGCAGTTAGGGATTTCTACCTTATCCCCGCCGGCCGCGGTGGTCTCGCGGTTGTAGGCGCGCAGTCCGGAACCGTGCGACTGCTACGGTCGCAGGTTCGAATCCTGCCTCGGGCATGGATGTGTGTGATGTCCTTAGGTTAGTTAGGTTTAAGTAGTTCTAAGTTCTAGGGGACTGATGACCAAAGCAGTTGAGTCCGATAGTGCTCAGAGCCTTATCCGCAAAGCTCATTCGGTACCGTAAGAAATCCCATGTTTCCCATCTCCGGAAGTAAAGCGTCATTTTATGTAGTGTTGTCATTAAAAATCGATCTCTATTGTCTCATATGCTCCAGTGTCTTTTATTTACTTATTTTTATTGCCAGATACAGTATTTGAGAGTACTAGTTCTCGCTATAAGTTTTACATCAGTCTCTGATATGCGCGATATGGACGGGACATTAGATTCTAGCCTTTCCTTTTTCTTCTTTATGAAATATGTAATGTTTTTGCCTGCTTGCTTGTGTCTAAGATTCGTATTACTGTTGTTGCAATATATTTTGTGAAAGTCACAGGCATTGTTTGAAAAAAACTGATGGCATGAAAGATCGTATACCTGGATAGATCGAATGCACAGGGCATTGCATAAAACATTTTGAGCAAATAGGTATCAGGAACAGAGGCCAAAGAAAATAATTCGATATTGAAATGGCATCAGCTTTCCGATAAACAACTGTGGAATGCAAACGACTGTTCGGAAATCGAAAACAGAACGTAACTAACAGAAAAATAGAAAACAATTCACGTGATACATGGTCTTCGGTCATCCAATAAAATAACTTATAACGTCGATTACGATAAGTAAAATTTACATAAGGTATTAAATTTTGATTCATGGAATTAGTCAGCCCTGCGGGGAGCTTCATATACAGAAAGCTAATTGAAATATCGTATGATTTACGGCGAAGGGATCACAGCATGCAGTAAGGACTCCCGATTAGTATGCGCCAGGGGCAACGCGCCGCCGCCTCGTGGTACGTCTTTGTGGAGCTCTGGTCTCTTTTTGTGCCATTACTAAGATTTACCGGCCGGCTATTGAGAACAGATACCAACGCCTTGCTGCGAGCTGTTCTCTTAAGGACACGTGCCCTCGCATATCATGCTCGTAAATAATGACTCATATTTTAGCACTAAGAAGTACTAAGCATTAAAATTCAGTGTGTTTCGAAAGATACGCTACAACTTCAATATGTTATACCACGCAAACTATTTAAGGTATTCACACCATGTTTGGCTTATGTGACAAACTCGCAAAGATCTGTTTTTGTGTGTTCCAGACCATCATGAATGAAGCAGAATGACAACGGTTTAAGAAAAGACTCCGTTTGTGGAATGGTTTGTTAGTCCAAGTCGGACGCGCAGGTGCAAAGGGAATACTGGCCGGAACTTGAATAGTGACTGTACGTGTTGCGTCCTGCCGAAGGCCAACGTGTTGAAATTGACTGAATGGCACAAAAACTTTGTGAGATAGTGTCTCACATAAGCCAAACATAACCTGAATATCTTAATTAGTTTTGGTGCCGTAACACATTAAACTTGTATCGTGCGTCTTAAGGCTCCCTGTATATAACATGCACTTCGAGCTGTCGGAAATCTGCGGAGCTTGTTAGGTTAATTGTGAATCCTGAAAGCGTATAGCTTAGTTAGACACCGCTGTCTAGATTCCAGCAATATTCAATGGACCTTTTACGTATATTGTAATTTGTATATGCCTCACCTTGCAGCTTATTGATATCCAGTGCATTATTACCGTCTACATGAGTATTAAATAGAAACGTTCTGGTAAAATTGAAATGAATACCCTACGGACAATCTCTCTCTCTCTCTCTCTCTCTCTCTCTCTCTCTTTGTCTGTCTCTCTCTATCTGTCTGTCCCTCTCGCTCCTCCCAGTTTTAGGAACAAAATAAAAAAACGGCCAATAACAGTGTAAATATGGTCACATATTTATTACACAAAAAATTCTTTTAACCAAATTATTATATTATTATCAAATTATAAAATCATTATTATATTACTATTTATTTAAAAGTAAGGAATGACTGCAGAAACGTTGTCAACTTCTAACGTAAACCAGAAGTTTAACGTGGACCTGATTACATTTTGCCGACCGGAGTGGTCGAGTCTGGAACCGCGGGACCGCTACGGTCGCAGGTTCGAATCCTGCCTCGGGCATGGATGTGTGTGATGTCCTTAGGTTAGTTAGGTTTAACTAGTTCTAAGTTCTAGGGGACTGATGACCTCAGATGTTAAGTCCCATAGTGCTCAGAGCCATTTGAACCATTTGATCACATTTTATTAATTTCAAAATCTTTACTTTAGAAGCTTATTTGCAGTTTCCACTTCAATTGCCATAAAGTAACAAACAAGATATCCACATCGTTCTCTCGCACGCTCCTATGTTTAATCGGCAATGTTTTTTGCTTGTACTGACTTAAAAAATCGTATACGAAATACAAATTCCTAGCACGAGACACATTAATTATTTTTCAATTAGAGTAAATTATGTTTCCTTAATTTCAATAAATGCAGCATTAAGATAAATCTGATGAAATACGATTCAATTACTTTTAAAACATGTTCATGTGAATGAATGTGTAGGGAAATAAAAATTTATCGTCCAAAGCAGGCTTTCGCGGACGATATTTACATAGCTGTATACGATGTAGGGATAGAAAGATGCCTCAGAGCATGTACATCTACATCTACATGACTACTTTGCAATTGGCACTTAAGTGGTTGGCAGAGGTTTCTTCGAACCACCTTCTGACTATTTCTCTACCGTTCCAATCTGTAACGGCGCGTGGTAAAAATGAACATTTAAACTTTCTGTACAAGCTCTGATTTATTTCACTTTATTATGACGATCATTTCTCCTGATGTAGGTTGGCGACAGTAAACGACCTAATACCAGTATAAAAGTACAAACTCCGTCCGAACAAGACGTGAGGACCCAACGGTACCGACCGGCCGCCGTGTCATCCTCAACCTTAGGCTTCACTGGATGCAGATACGGAGGGCATGTGGTCAGAACACCGCTCTCCTGGCCGTTGTGAGTTACCGTGACCGGTGCCGCTACTTTTCGATCAAGTAGCTCGTCAGTTTACCTCACATGGGCTGAGCGCAGCCCGCTTGCCAACAGCACTCGGTAGACCCAGACGGTGACCCACCCAAGTGCTAGCCAAGCCTGACACCAATTGACTTCAGTGACCTGATAGGAACCGGTGTTAGCACTGCGGCAAAGCCGTTGGGCTAATACCTATGTAACAAATATCAGTTAAAATTATGTTAACTATTTTAGTAGATGAACTCGTTTTAGATCACCTCTGGTGATGGGCGATATTTCCTGCAGAAACGACATCGCCAGTTTCTTTCCTTGTTCATTCTTATTTGAGATTGTGCTTCGTCTGCCGTGAACTAGACGTCCATGTACTTAACAATTAAAAGGACCTCGCACAAGTAAGGGAATTGCCAAACTTTTATTTATTGGCAGAACAAGCAAGTCGTAAGTTTCTTTAAAGACTGTATTGGAATAGCTTCTCGACGATATGGAGCCCATGTTTGTTTGGAACAACGGGTACATTCCGTCATCCTAGACGTCTGAAAGGCGTTCGCCACTGTACCACATTGTGGAGTATTAACCAAAATGCGTTTATACGCAGTAATTTGGCAAATATAGCATTGGCTAGAGGATCATATCACTTATGGAACGCAGTTCGTTATAGTGGACAGCAAATGTTCCACAGAAAAGGAAGTTACGCCATGTGCGCTCCAAGGAAGCGTCTTAGGACCTCTAACATTTACGGTATACATAATCGACTTGTCACATAGGGTCAGCAGCACTATAAGTTTGTTCGCTGGCGATGATGCTGTGTACAGTAAAGTATCATCGTTGGACGGCCGTAAGAAAGACTTCTAAACAGAATTTACACTCGGTGAAACGAATGAATTCTGTCTTTAAATGTGGATAAATGTAAGGTAATGCCTAAAACTAACAGAGTGAACGGTATAATACCTGATTACAAGATTAGTGGTAAACATTTTGAGTGTGTCATATCGTACAAATGTTTAGAGGTAATAATTAGAAGCGATATGAAATGCAAATATCGGTATTAGAAAGGGTGGATGAAAGATTTATGGGAAGGGTTCTGGGAAAATGCAATTTATCTGTAAGCAAAATCGCATACCAGGCGCCAGTGCGACCAATACTGGAATACCGTTGCAGTGTTTGGTATCATTATTCAAATGGCTCCAACCACAATGGGATTTAACATCTGAGGCCATCAGTCCCCTAGACGTAGAACTACTTAAACCTAAGTAACCTAAGGACATCACACATATCCAAGCCCGAGGCAGGATTCGAACCTGCGACCGTAGCAGCACCGCGGTTGCGGACTAAAGCGCCTAGAACCGCTCGGTCACAGCGGCCGGAAGTATCATTATTAAGTGGGTATGACGACAGACATCCGACTAGTTCAGAGACACGTTGTTGGGGTCGTAACAGGCGGGTATAGCTCACACTAATGTGTAACAGAAATGCTCGTGGAACTTAATGGGTACATTGGGAACAAAGACGGCGTAATTAATGAGAAAATTTGAAATCTTATTGAGTAAATTTAAAGAACCTGTATTCGCAGAAGACTGTGCTGTCACTGTCGTATGTTTCTCATGGGAATAAGACGAGAGTTTGGGGCACGTAGAGAGGCGTACAGAGAGCTATTTTTTCCCTCGTTCGATACGCGAATGAAATAGGAAAGAAAATCGATGATATTGCTACGAAGCACACTCTTCCATGCACTGTCCAATGGGTTGCGCAGTATGCATGTAAATGAAGATGTGTAATCCGATCTGATCTTCATCCAGGTTCTTTTCGATTTTATTTTTGATTCGTTTTTGATTGTTGTGTTTTTGTCTTCAGTCCGAAAACTGGTTTGCTGCAGTTCTCCACTCTACGCTACCCTGTGCAAGCCTCTTCATCTGCGAGTAACAACTGCAACCCACATTCATTTCAACCTGCTTACTGTATTCATCTCTTGGTCTCCCTCTACAGTTTTTACCCATCAAACTTCTCATCAATACTGAATTGACGATTTCTGTAAGTCTCAACTGATTCCTTCTTTTAGTCAAGTTGTGCCAAAAATTTGTTTTCTCCTGAGTTCTATTCCGTATCTCCCCCTTAGTTGCGTCATCTATCCATCTAATCTTCGCCATCTTCCGTAGCACCACATTTCTATTCTCTTCTTGTATGAAATGCTTGTTCCCCACGTTTCACTTCCGTACGAGGCTACACTCCAGACAAATATCTCCAGAAAAAAATTTCGTAACACTTAAATTTTGTATTCTATGTGAACAAATTTCTCTTCTTCCGAAACGCTTTTCTTGTATTGCCAGTCTACATTTTATAATCTCTCTACTTGCGACCATCATTAATTGTACTGCCCAAATAGCAAAACTCGTCTACTACTTTTAGTGTCTCGTTTCCCTCAGTATCACCTAATTTATTTTGACTAACTCCATTATCCTTGTATTGCTTTTGTTGAGACTCATCTTACAAGCTCTTCTGAAGACACTATGTATTCCGTTAAACTGATCTTCCAAGTAGTTTGCTCTCATCGGCAAAGGTAAACTTGCTGTCGTTGGCAAACCTAAAAGTTTTTATTCCTTCTTCCTTAACTTTAATTCCTTCTTCAAATTTTTCTATGGTTTCCTGTACTGCATCCTCAATGTACAGATTGAATAAGATCAGGGATGATTTAAAAACCTGTCTCACTCCATCCTCAACCACTACTACTTGATTCTCATGCCCGCCGCGCGATCTGAGGCGCCTCTCCACGGTTCGCGCGGCTGCCCCCATAGCAGGTTGGAGTACTCCCTCGGGCATGGGTGTGTGTGCTGTCCTTAGCGTAAGTTAGTTTGCGCTAGATTAAGTAGTGTGTAAGCCTAGGGCCCGATGACCTCAGCAGTTTGGTCCAATAGGATCACAAATTAAAAAAAAAAAAAATCATTTTCATGCCTTTGTGCTCTTTTAACTGCCGTATGGTTTGTGTACAATCTTCTTGATTATGCTAAGTACATAAGCTCATCGGACTGAGTCAAGTGCTCACCTGTACGGGCATTGACACTACATGATCATAAGGCAGTAGCGATCAGTGAGACATTTATGGTTCAAACGGACATTGCACTAAAACATGGGTAAATGTAGCGACGTGACAGGGTGGCAAAAAAGGGAAATCGTGTTTGCCCGTGCCCATGTCCATGAAGTTGCTGGATTTGTTGATGTTTCTGCACGAACTATTCAGCGTGTCTACAGGCAATGGTGTAACATATGTGGCCACGTCAGAATTGTGGCCGGAGGAAGATTCTGACTGAGAAGGTCCGGGAGACGCATTTCACAGCTTGTGAATCAAAATCGCTTCCAAGCCCGACAGGAATTTTTGCAAGGTCCAGTCTCACCGTTGCGACAGGAACTGCCTACGATGAACATTTGGAGTCGGTCACCTCGAAAGAGGCCATTGCTCGCACACACATGTAAAGACGACAACAGCAAAGTTCATCGGCCTGGAAGAAAATACATATTACTGGTTTTCTGAAGACTCCCTCACCCTACTACTTCTCGAAAAGTCTGCAAAATCACCTAACTTGAACTCTACAGAAAATCTGTGGGGCATGCTGAAATAGTGGATAAAACGCCGATATCGGCATCCCGGCAATTTGGTGGAATTGCGCGATCAAATCCTCAGCGAGGGCCTACACAATCTTGTGGACCCAATTCCTAACTGAATCCAGGTCCCTGTCAATTTCAGATGTGGAGTAACACGGTATTAAATGATGCTTGTAATTATTTCTCTAGAGGTGACAAATTCTTTGTCCAGTGAGCTTACTTTTACCGTCTCTGGATTAGCAAGTGTTCTGTAGCTGGAGCATCCAGCTGCGATAAACGACGATCCATGAACTGTCAATCCTACACCCAACAGAATGCCAAAAGCGGTAGGTCGTTAAAGGAGCCTCCGCCGACCGCAGGAACTGCAGTCGGCAGGATCAGACCGCAGGGATTGAGTAACTCAGAGCGGAAGCGGGACAAAGGGAAGCAGAGAGACGTAAGGTAACGTAATACGAGTCTGGGAGGAGGGGGGACGGCCTTCCCCAAGGCCGCCACGGCCCCGAGGGCCATTACGTGTAAATTAGGCCTGCTCGCCTCCGCTGACACAAAACATGGCCGCCAGGGGACGCGGCGAGAGGCGAACTCCGGCTCCGGGGAACAAAAAGGCCAGAGCCGGCCGTGGCGTGGCGTGCTGTTGTTTACGTTCCGGTGCCTCTCGGAGAGCCGTTAGGGCGCTCGGCTGCGCCCACGGCGTTGTTCTGTGCCTTTATAACAGCCCTTAAAAGCCGGTCGCTCCGTTTGCTTTGGAGAAGCTCCGGTCGGGAGAGGTTTCCCTAATTGTCTGCCGCGCTTCTGTGGGTTATACCAACTCTGAAAAGCGTTCCGCACTGGAACGAAGGCAGAGAATATGGCTACCCAAAGCAATGCTACTGATTCAGCGGTCAAAGAAAATGCGTGGAGCACACTGACAAATTTGAAATTTTGTTTTGTTTTATTGTTTAAATGGTTCAAATGACTCTAAGCACTATGGGACTTAACTTCTGAGGTCATCAGTCCCCTAGAACTAAGAACTACGTAAACCTAACTAACCTAAGGACATAACACACATCCATGCCCAAGGCAGGATTCGAGCCTGCGACCGTAGCAGTCGCGCGGTTCCAGACTGTAGCGCCTAGAACCGCTCGGCCACCTCGGCCGGCTTTGTTTTATGAACATCGACGCTGTTGCTTAGTTAAAGGTCTATAAAGTAGCTGTTATAAATGATTTGGCTATATACATACACTGATTTGACAAAAATCATGGCATACCCATATGCACATATACAGATGGCGGTAGTAACGCGTTCGTAAAGTGTAAAAGGGCAGTGCATTGGTGGAGCTGTCATTTGTGCCCAGGCAATTCATGTGAAAACGTTTCCTATGTGATTATGGCCGTACGATGGAAAGTAACAGAGTTTGAACACGGAATGGTAGTTGGAGCTCGACTTACGGGACATTGCATTTCGCAAATCGTTAAGGAATTCAGTATTCCGAGATCCAAACTGTCAAGAGTGCGCCGAGAATATCAAATTTCTGGCATTACCTCTCACCACGGACAACGCAGTAGGCGATGGCCTTCTCTTAACGACAGAGAACAGCGGCATCTGCGTAGAGGTGTCAGTTCTCACAGACACGCAACGCTGCGTGAAATAACCGCAGAAATCAATGTAGGACGTATGATGAGCGTGTCTCGTAGGACAATGCGCGAACTTCAGCGTTAATGAGCTATGGCGGCAGACGGCCGACACGAGTACAAGCTGGTCGGAGGTTGTGTTCCAAAAATGGACAGCATAGAGACAGAAGTGATGACACTTTCTGAGGACCTGACCATCATTTTGCGGGACAATGCTCAGCCACGTACAGTAAAAGCTATTACTGATTAGTTTACTGATGGGGCTGCTAAGTGCTTTACCACCTGCTGCACTCCTCTGACTTAAGCCCTCGTGAGTTCAACTCGATTTCTAAACTGAAGGAAACAAAAATGGTTCAAATGGCTCTGAGCACTATGGGACTTAACTTCTGAGGTCATCAGTTCCCTAGAACTTAGAACTACTTAACTAACCTAAGGACATCATACACATCCATGCCCGAGGTAGGATTCGAACCTGCGACCATAGCGGTCGCACGGTTCCAGACTGTAGCGCCTAGAACCGCTCGCCCACCGCGGCCGGCTGAAGGAAACACCTCACGGCATTCGCTTCAGAACTGCTACAAATTCGTCGGGCAATAGACCGCGCCACTCGAACTGTCCACACATCTGGCACTGCTAAGAGTATCCTACGACTTTCACATCGCTGGCAACGGGCTATACACAATGCTGGTGACTACTTTGAAAGTCAGTAAAACTTTGAAAGACGTATCTATTTTGTATGAGCTGTAAATAAATAGTTGCCACTTAAAGTTCCAACCCTCGTACATAAAATAGATTATTATGAGGATGTCTGCAGTGGGTATGTAGAGACAGCAATACAGCTAGTGATTGGCAGTACCAAAGGACTGCAAACAATGGATTGTATGTCAAAATATCTAGGTAATCTAAAAGTGAAAGAAAAATTGGAAATCCAATAATTTGAATTGTACTGCCCCTGTCTAATGGGGTTTTTATGGGAAAAAACCATACTACTGCATTTCAGCACAGCAAAGTTTATTGCCAGGGTAATTGCGTTTTGCACTGACGGGTGTCGCTACAGCGTGCCAGGAAACTATGTTCTGTTTCTTAAAGCTGATTTGTTGGTGGTTGGCCTACAATACAACATACCGCGGGCAGAAAAATATTCTGTGGTCAAATCATTGCATTTAGTGAAAGCGTAAAGCCATCTTGTAGAACGCTAAAATCCAAGTTACTGACTGGAAACTAGCGGCACCCATCTATGAAACTGCGTGATGCTACTGGCAGTACTGCAAGTACTGTTAATTCTTTGTTTGTTCTTTTAATGTCTAATCAGCTGATATTTCGAGATACCTAAAAACGTAGCGGCCAAAACTACAGAACCCATTCCATTAATTTCTGACTGCTAAAACCATTTTAAACGTCCACCGTAGTCTGTCAAATTATTTCTACAAAATGGCCTTTATTGCATCATTAATAGATTATATTACTGATTATATTACAGTTTTAGCGTGTGGCCATTTTCCGATGGCTGGAACAAATATACGAACTAATGAGCAGGGGAGAACACTTTTACCATTGACATAATTTTTAACGAACCATCGATATGATTTATGCAACAATGACGGGTATAATGGACTGTACTAATAATGTTAATGTAAGCGGTTTTCACGTAAACTACGTAAAGCTTTTTTCATAAAAAATAATGACAAGGCGCGCGAAAAGACACGTTGTTCTGCTAAATACGAGGTATGACTGTAAAATAACTGGACAGGTGCTGTCACAGAGTAAGTACGCATGCGCCAAAAATGAAGCGCGAAGCCTTCTAAGTCGAATGCGGAATCCCTGGGGTCTGTAGATAAATCAGTGTGGCCATGGTCTTCGTTTGTGTAAAAGCTGTTATTTTATTTTGCAGGAGAAAATAAGTGTAATAACAAAGCAACGAAATGTCTTGAAATTTAGCATTAAACTTGAAAAAAAAACTGCTATTGAAACCTGTCTGTTACTAAAAGAAGTGTATGGCTACGGTCGCAGGTTCGAATCCTGCCTCGGGCGTTGTTCTAAGTTCTAGGAGACTGATGACCACAGATGTTAAGTCCCATAGTGCTCAGAGACATTTGAACCATTTTTGATGACTCGCGCCCGAGTAGCCCTTCAACATCAAAAACGTTTACAAATATCGAAAAAGTAGCTAATCTGATTCGATCTGACCGTCAGTTGTGTGTTCGAGCGATCGCTGAAACTGTAGTAATTAACAAAGGGTGCGTAAGACAAATTTTACATAACCTGTTTAACACGAGAAAAGTGTGTGCGAAACTGGTACCGAAAATTCTCACGATCGAAAAAAAAAAGGAAGCTCGTGTAAATGTTTGTAGTGACCCTTTGAATACTACCACTGAAAATGATCCTAATTTCTAGGAAAGAGTGATAATGTGTGACGAATCTTGGTTTTTCACCTACGATTCAGAAACTAAGAGTCAATTCATGCACTGAAAGGACCCAAGTCCACCGAAAGCGAAAAAAGCCGCTTGCTGAACTCAGTGAGGAAGAAAACAAAAACGATCCGAATTGTGGAAGAAAAAGTCATGTGTTCTGCATCAAGACAACGCACCGCCTAATATTGCATCTTCTGTTAAGAGGTTCGTAGCGAAGTACAGCATCCAACTTATAGACCCACCTTACTCGCCTGATCAAGCACCATATGACTTTTATCTATTCGCCAAAGTCTAATCTGCATTAAAACATTTCAGTCCTTCGAAGCAGTGAAGGAAAAAGCGTCTCACTTCAGCTCGCAAAAGAAGACTCCCTGCACCGTTTCGATTAATGAAAAACTCTCACTGACCGTTGTAGGGATAGAGGAGGAAGTATATTGAGAGTGACAATAACTAAGTATGTGTTTTTGATATAAAATGTTGTACTGCGGTAATCCCGTTATTTTACAACCACACCTCATACAACAGCCAAGGACTGAGAGGCCGCCGCTCGGGGTTAGCCGAGCGGTCGGAGGCGCTGCAGTGATGGACTGTGCGGCTGGTCCTGGCGGAGGTTCGAGTCCTCCCTCCGGCATGGGTGTGTGTATTTGTCCTTAGGATACTTAGGATAATTTCGGTTAAGTAGTGTGTAAGCTTAGGGACCTTAGCAGTTAAGTCCCATAAGACTTCACACACACTGAGAGGCCTTCTGTTAACAGCAGCTCAGTTACATGACCTGTTCCAAAACGCGCTCCTGATGTGACAAATATACCAACAATGCGGCTGTAGCGGTGTAACAGTAATAACTTATAATACGGAAATTGCAACGATGCCAAGAAATTGAATTACATTTTTGCTTTGTTGGTATCGTTATTACAGGCATTTGAAGCTAGCTACAGGCCGAAACTGGCAAGTAATGTAACGTAACACATGATGAAATAAATGACATCTTGTACAAGGAGTTTGACAGCCTATCGTGAATATTTAAAATGATATTTAAAGTCGAGGCTGTAGACCCACACATGAAGAAACCGTCCCACTGTGGCTCTTTCCTCGCGCAAGCAGGGTTATCAAACACTTTGCTTGCTGTCTTCGGGTAACGTAAATTTTCACGCGATTTGGGACGGCCATTTGATTAATGAGCCTCGACGCATGTCCGTCAGCCGCAAGCGCGTTCGGCGGCAATTCGGCTTTTTGTCGGCGGATGGCCCGTGGAAGATGAAAGATGGAAAGGGGGAGGAGTGCATACGCTGCAGCTCGTGTCACTGTCGAGACACAACAGCAGGGGGTACGGCGTCGTCCACAGGCGTAGCTGACGCGAGCAGACACGAGATTCTGCTGGGCAACCACCGCGTCCACGCACGACCAGAGTCACCTAATTGCTTTGGCTGACTGAGCACGAGACCTGTCTGCTCCCTGACATCGTTTTTCATATAATATCGCAAACGTTGCCGTTTGGAGGAGCTGGAGGAAGGGGTTTATCGACTTGTCCACAACGAGGAGGAAAAAAAAGGGGGGGGATGGGGGTCACGAATAGCGGGAAGAATCAGTCGAGCCATAGTTCAAGAAAACATTCAGACAATTATCTTTGGTGGTATGAGGACACTGGTACGAGGGGACTCCAAAAAGTTACACATTATTAAAGGGGGTAGGACGTCAAACGGGCTGACTTGGAGCAGGAGAGGCATCTCAGGACATTTTAATTTCCAGTGTCTATACTTTTAGAAATAAATTCATAAAACTTTTTCAGCATCACCAGGAAGAATTCAGGATTCACACTTATTGCAGTGGAAGTTCGAAAATATAACAAAATAAATTTTTTTACATGCGAAATTTCATCATTTTTTCACTTACTAATGGCTGCATTTGTCGCTATAGGTACACTTTTCTTCATAAGTTAGAGAGATTCTTCGATGAATTTTGCACAGTATACATACTATACTAACAGGTGTGTGAAAATCTAGAATTTATTTAATTTATGAAAAAACGAATGAACTGTTATATTTTAAACTTCATGTTTAGAAAAAACACAAACTTTGTAGTTAATTACCTCAATTTTTACCACAGTTTTTAATAGATTTGGAAAATTCTAGAGTTTCATACACCTTTAAGTATGGTTTGTATGCTGTGCAAAATTCATCGAAGAATCTCTCTTACTTATGAATAAATGTGTACCTATAGCAACAAATGCTGCCATTAGAAAGTGAAAAAAATTATGAAATTTCACACATAAAAAATTACATTGTTATGTTTTAGAACTTCCACTGCTATGAGTGTAAATTCTGAATCCTTCCTGGTCATGCTGACAAAGTTTTATGAATTTATTTTTAAAAGTATAGACACTGGAAATTGAAATGTCCTGCGGTGCCTCCCCTGCTCCAAGTCGGTCCGTTTGACGTCCTACCCCCCCCCCCCCCCCCTAAGGCTGGCCAAGTAACTTTTACTGAACGCCGTACTACGCTTCAGAGTGAAAGAGATACAGTACACTATATTTCAACATAGTCACCAAGTCTCTAAACAGCACTCGGAATGTCCTACCAATCGTGTAATATTTCTGCGATAGAAATTTTCTCTTTGGTCACGGAGCCATTAGAGAACGCTGTGTGAACGTCGTCATCGATGGAAAATTTGTTCCCCCTCAGATGTTCTTGCTCGTCCACCAGGACGTTGTCATCTGTGGTTGGTGTCGATGATCTTACTTGCAGATCAGCGCCGCCCATGTCTGTGCGGCCTAGGACAAATTGTTGGCACAATTTCACTACTTCTGGGCGCTACATGGCATCTGCTCCACACACGCCAGAATTCCACGGTGAATCTGCGTGCAGTTTTGACGTTTTGCCCATAATAATGGTACTGTCCAGCTTACTTTATCTTTGGAACACGTTTCTAATTGCAGCGCCACTTCGTTCCAACACGATGATACCTGTTCTCCGTACCACAGCTGAACTGTGTCTGCAGGAAAATCAACTACCATGGCTTAACACAAAAGCCGTTTCCATCACATTGTGTTCCTTTTTGTGTCTTCTTGTGGATATTGCATTCTTTGAATTGCATTGCGAATACGTTCCTCGTATGAGCATACATTTCTGCTTTGAGTGATATTGCTTCTTGCCACTGAGTATGGCTTGTAGAGTTGGTGACTAAGTCATTCTTCGTTGCAAATGCTAAAAATCCAACACTAGTTACGCATATGTGTTACCGACAGTTACCGCAGACAAAACATTTAGCGGAAATCAGAGTACTAAAATTATCTTCCCACTACTCTTTAGCTGAGTGATCATGGTGGCTGACTGCCATACTGGGACGCTGGGTTCGATTCCCGCACACGTCGGAGATTTTATCCAGTGAGGGACTGTGTGTGTTGTGTTGCCCTCATCATCACCGACACACGAGTCACCTAAGTAGCATCAAGTAAAACGATTTGCACAAGCCGGCCCAATAACTCCGGATGCGAACTACTGGTCAACAATGCCATTTCATTTCATTATGCCACTCCAGTGAAAATTTAAAAACAAATAATATACACTTCCCGACTTTCAGTATTGGAGCTAATATCAATTCTGCATAATTAGAGCATAGGAAATGCAATAGGATTTAACGCTGTGGAAATACCTTCACACTATACGATACAATCACATATATAAGGGGCAGTCAAATGGAAACCCGTCACAGTGGGACCATGGAATGGTTCCCTTGAAATGCAACCACCATACGCGTTAACACATTTATCCGACTGGGAAATGAGACGACCAATTCGTGGTTAGTAGAACGCGATCGCCTGCTGAGAGATCCACACCCGCACCCGTGCTTCCTCGACGGATTGAAACCGAGGACCACGCATATCTTCCTTAAGGTCGCCAAAGATGTGAAAATCACGCGGTGAAAGATCCGTACTGTGCGGAGGATGTTGCAGTGTTTCCCAACCAAATCGACGTAGCGTATCCGTCGTCCATTGGACTGTATGCGGGCGGTCGTTAGCGTGCAACTTACAGGAAGTTGTGTGAATAGATCCGGATTTCTTTGCCGCGAGAGATGTGAAATATTCCCACGCTTTCCCGTTTAACCTCGGGCTTAGAAAGGTGGCACCACGTAAGGTTATGATGGCCATCTTCAACTGCAGAGGCCCTTTGCGCGTCGAGTTTTTCGAGCATGGAAACAATATCAATGCGCTGTGCTATGAAGACGCTTTGCAGAAACTGTGACGCGCCGTATAGTCAAAACGCCCAGGAATGCTGTCGGACAGAATCATCCTGTTGCACGATAACGCCCACTCCCGCACTGCCAATCTGACCAAGGGCCATGTCGTTGGGAAACTTTGACACATTCTCGGTACAGCCTGGGTCTTTCAGCGTGTGATCTTCACATTTTTGACGAGCTGGAGGAAGACTTGCGTAGGCTTCGGTTTCAGTCGGACGAGGAAGAGTGGGTGAGGATTCATCAGCGGCCGGCCGCGTTCTACGAAGCAGTAATTGATCGTCTCGTCTCCAAATGGTTCAAATGGCTCTGAGCACTATGGGACTTAACTTCTAAGGTTATCAGTCCCCTAGAACTTAGAACTACTTAAACCTAATTAACCTAAGGACATCACACACATCCATGCCCGAGGCAGGATTAGAACCTGCGACCATAGCGGTCGCGCGGTTCCAGACTGTAGCGCCTAGAACCGCTCGGCCACCCCGGCCGGCCATAATACAAATATACACTTCCTTGCAGAATGTTATTGCTGTATAATAGTACCTGGTGCAATAAGTTCTTACTGTGTCTCTGTACTACAACTCAGTGGCAAGGAGCAACATCATTCACAGCTCCACGACAAGATGTAACAAAGTTGAATACCAAATCTGTCAAAAGCTGCTAACATGCTCCATCAAATACGATGAAATACGAAAAATGGACGTGAACAAAAATAAAGAAGAATACGAGCAATATACTTCAACACATTTAAATCGAGTAGCTCACACACGGATTCATAATCTCGGACAAATGTACAGAATTTCACAGAAGACTATGCGACGAAAGCGCTTCATGCCTTGGGAGGATTAGGCCTTTGTTTCAATGTCATACCCGTTGGTTGGTTTGGGGGAGGGGACCAAACAGCGAGGTCATTGGTCACATCGGATTAGGAAAGGATGGGGAAGGATGCCGGCTGTATCTTTTCAAAGGAACTATCCACGCATTTGCCGGAAGTGATTTAGGGTGATCACGGAAAACCTAAATCAGGATGGCCGGATGCGGGTTTGAACCGTGTGCTCGCGAATGAGACTCCACTGCGCCACTTCGCTTGGTGTGTCATCCCCGTCTACCCATGTTTCACCAACTGTTGAATAGTCTTTGAAGTTCTAAATCGTTGTCGATTTCATTCAGTAATTCCTTAAAGATGGCCACGCGACGGCGTATTTGGTCGAAATTCAACAATTTCGGAACAAACTTTGCTGTTACATGTTTCATGCCCAAAACATCCGAAAAAATTGCTTAGATTGAGCCAAAGCATATGACAACATCATCAGCAACATCTCTGATGGTGATTCGGCGATTTTCCAGAACCATTTTCTTTACTTCTTCCACATTGTCGTCAGTAATTGATATGCTTGGGCGTTCAACTTCTTCTCGAACCTCTTTGAAAATTTTACACCACTCGTAAACTCTTGTCTTACTTATAATAGATTCGCCAAAAGCCACAGTCAAAATCTCGAATAAAATGCTGCACTTCATTCCACTTTTAAAACAAAATTTGAAGCAAATTCTTTGATACATATTTGTCGTAAGTGAAAATTGGATGAGCACTCGAAAACGCGTATAACTTTTTCGACTATCAGCATTGAACTTATCCAAATGAGCTGAAAAAGTAAACATACATCTTACCGACGTACATCATACCGACACGATAAAAAAATTCTAAAATCGGATATGAAGCCCGTGGAATTGAAAATTCACACCTTTTCCATTAAATGTGTTCAGCCTCGGAAACCATTCGGAATAGGAAATACGTGTGCATGAAGATTTTTGCTTCAAATGATAGTTCTCATCATGTTCCTGAATACTGACCATTCCTCCATGGACAACCTGTATACGAGGGTTGCCCAGAAAGTAATGCACCGCATTTTTTTCTCAGCCGAAAACAATGCAACGAAAGCGAAACGTTACGTATGTATTATTTGTAGTCTCCTGAGTGAACGCGCCAAGTTTCCGTCACTTTCGACAGATAGGGTGGCTGCAGAACTATTTCAAAATGTCGTCTGTAGGTGATGTACGTTACAAGCAACGTGCTGTCACTGAATTTCTCACTGCAGAGAAAGAAACTGTTTAAATTACTTACAAACGCTCGTGCAAGGTCTATGGAGCATTTGCTGTCGACAGAAGTACAGTTAGTCGCTGTGCACGGAGAGTGAGGTCATCAGAAGGCGATCCGGCGAAGCTCCACGATTTCAGCGGTCGAGGAGACCATCCAATGTTGTCACACTTGTCAGGTTGCAGCGAGATGATGTCATTCGCGAGGACAGACGCATTACGACTCGCTGTATCTGTCAATCAGCAAAGGCAGCGTGGCTCCGCCGCCAGCATAGATTGGTACCGACAGGACATACACGCTCTTGTTTCTCGCTAGAGGAAGGGCATAGAACGGGATGGAGATTACGTGGAAAAATATGGTGTGTAGATAGAACACCATTCTTTCGTGTTTGTAATTCTCATTATGTTCAGTAAAGAATGGCTGAAGAAAAAAATGCGGTTCATTACTTTCTGGGCAACCCTTGTAGATTAGAAATTCCTACAGCTACAAATTCAGGATTCCGATATTGCTGAACAGGTGTATAACCACTGAGTGCGCTGATATTTTCTCCTCGCGCTCATGCGCTTGTTAAGTGGCTCGCAGTGTCTGCGAATTGCCGGTCGCGCAGCGGCGAGCAGCCCGTGTCGCTGACCTCATCTGGGTTCGTTTAGCCGGCGCGCCGCATATTGCTTGGGATCCCTCTTTCGACCGGAGCGCAGCTCAGCCCATCACACCGCTTCTTACGTTGGCGTGGGCCTCGCTGTGCTGCTTTCTGCCCTGCTCTGCCGGCAGACTGAGCGCTGGCGCCTGGCCGCCCTCCCGTGGTGAATGCGCTCCCTAATAACCCGCAATTAGCGCGCCGTGTAATTAGCGGTCCCGCTTTAATTACCGTGATTGAATTATAGCGCCGCGTGAAATTATCTGATAGCTTCGGGGAAACTCTCACTACATTGTATGGTAATTCGGGGAATGTGTTGCTGTTTTAGAGCTCTGTGTCCCGAGTGCTAGTCATGCTGCGGACTTCTCGAGGTCGTAACTGGCATCGCAAGTTGAAGGACTGTGATACGACAGAGCGAACTAGGCCAGTTGCTGGGGCCTTGAGCTCACACTCAGGGCGGAGACCGATTGAAGTTAAATGATCTCATCCGTTTATTTATTTATTCTCGTATCATAAATATACATATTACACTCCTGGAAATTGAAATAAGAACACCGTGAATTCATTGTCCCAGGAAGGGGAAACTTTATTGACACATTCCTGGGGTCAGATACATCACATGATCACACTGACAGAACCACAGGCACATAGACACAGGCAACAGAGCATGCACAATGTCGGCACTAGTACAGTGTATATCCACCTTTCGCAGCAATGCAGGCTGCTATTCTCCCATGGAGACAATCGTAGAGATGCTGGATGTAGTCCTGCGGAACGGCTTGCCATGCCATTTCCACCTGGCGCCTCAGTTGGACCAGCGTTCGTGCTGGACGTGCAGACCGCGTGAGACGACGCTTCATCCAGTCCCAAACATGCTCAATGGGGGACAGATCCGGAGATCTTGCTGGCCAGGGTAGTTGACTTACACCTTCTAGAGCACGTTGGGTGGCACGGGATACATGCGGACGTGCATTGTCCTGTTGGAACAGCAAGTTCCCTTGCCGGTCTAGGAATGGTAGAACGATGGGTTCGATGACGGTTTGGATGTACCGTGCACTATTCAGTGTCCCCTCGACGATCACCAGTGATGTACGGCCAGTGTAGGCGATCGCTCCCCACACCATGATGCCGGGTGTTGGCCCTGTGTGCCTCGGTCGTATGCAGTCCTGATTGTGGCGCTCACCTGCACGGCGCCAAACACGCATACGACCATCATTGGCACCAAGGCAGAAGCGACTCTCATCGCTGAAGACGACACGTCTCCATTCGTCCCTCCATTCACGCCTCTCGCGACACCACTGGAGGCGGGCTGCACGATGTTGGGGCGTGAGCGGAAGACGGCCTAACGGTGTGCTGGACCGTAGCCCAGCTTCATGGAGACGGTTGCGAATGGTCCTCGCCGATACCCCAGGAGCAACAGTGTCCCTAATTTGCTGGGAAGTGGCGGTGCGGTCCCCTACGGCACTGCGTAGGATCCTACGGTCTTGGCGTGCATCCGTGCGTCGCTGCGGTCCGGTCCCAGGTCGACGGGCACGTGCACCTTCCGCCGACCACTGGCGACAACATCGATGTACTGTGGAGACCTCACGCCCCACGTGTTGAGCAATTCGGCGGTACGTCCACCCGGCCTCCCGCATGCCCACTATACGCCCTCGCTCAAAGTCCGTCAACTGCACATACGGTTCACGTCCACGCTGTCGCGGCATGCTACCAGTGTTAAAGACTGCGATGGAGCTCCGTATGCCACGGCAAAGTGGCTGACACTGACGGCGGCGGTGCACAAATGCTGCGCAGCTAGCGCCATTCGACGGCCAACACCGCGGTTCCTGGTGTGTCCGCTGTGCCGTGCGTGTGATCATTGCTTGTACAGCCCTCTCGCAGTGTCCGGAGCAAGTATGGTGGGTCTGACACACCGGTGTCAATGTGTTCTTTTTTCCATTCCCAGGAGTGTATATTCACAGCTGTGACTATATTACTTTTGCCTGAAACTCGGTCACTTCCAAATCACTTTCTGCTCCTTTATGAAGTTCATCTTCTGTGCAGGAGGTCGGACACAGTCGCCATTGAAGCGTGTGATGAACAGTCAGATCGTCTCCATAGTGGCACTGAATACCATCTTGATCAATGTAGCCCCATCACGCCAAATTAGCGTTTGACGTGCCAACTCCAGATCCCAGTCTGTTCAGGGACTTCCAGGACGTCCATTTCTCATCATGCCAACAGGTATAGTTTCTGAACCTCTATTCTATCTGGGGAGAAGGTAGTCGTAACTCTCCATAGTTGCAACCTAGCTTTTGCAGCAGTGATTCCAAGTCCTGTCGATGTTCTTAAGAGTCTGCTCCTTGACTTCAGTCGTCGGCGGTGCGCTTCGAGCCCATACAGAGGAGGCGGCCTCTCCTGTTCCACTTCTTTCTTTCCTCATTTGCGGCTGTTTCTCTTCGAACAGGAGGTGGTACTATTCCTGTGAGGTGATGTAGCCATTCGACTGGAGTGGGTTTTGGGCAACCTGTTATGATTCTACAGGTGTCATTGAAGGCTATGTCCACCAGTTTGGCTTGTGCTGAATTGCACCAAACAGGACGTGCATCTCTGCCACTGAATAGCATAGTGCTATTGTGGAAGTTCGTAGAGTTTCAGATTGATTAGAGAGAGAGAGAGAGAGAGAGAGAGAGAGAGAGAGAGAGAGAGAGAGAAACGAGAAGAAGAAGAAGAAGAAGAAGAAGAAGAAGAAGAAGAAGAAGATTCTGCTGCTAGGTAGCAATCATGGGCGCGGTCAAGAGCCACAGTTGCAGGAAACATTAGGTATGGAGTGTCAAGTCACCAGCATTTTCAAACCAGGCGCTGGGCTCTGTAAGGTGACAGAAGACTTAGGGGGTTTTGTGTAACGATTATACTAAGATGATCAAGTAATGATAGTGGAAGGGACAGGGAAGAGCCTTGGTAGGGACTGGCCTTGTGATACAGGCGTTGACTTGGGCAGGACTGCAACTCAAACTTGGACCACTAAAGTTCGCTTTGTACACCTGTTCCGGCGTTACAATTGACCCGCTCTTGACATCGGTATCAGGCGAGTTAATACGTGACATGAAATGACACTGATGGCAGCTGAGAAGGCACGCATTTTGGGGGTACTGGTTGAGAGCGTCCACAAGTCCGGCTGTACTAGACACGGTCTACTCCTAAATAGGATTGAGACTGGATGGTAGGAGAAACCGAGTGACAGTGTAGTAGGTGGCTCTGGTTTCACTCAAGGCCAAATTGCGTTAGTAAAATGTGGAAGGAAGACTTTTCGTAAGATGAACACAGGTGGAAGATATCCCTGCTTGATGAAGGCTGCTTTGACGCCGGAAGACAGTTTAATAAATGAGAAACGCAGATCAGAAGTTGAAGTAAGCCTATTTCATCATTATATTAGTATAATTAAAGGGAAAGTAAATCACTTGATTATAGATCTCGACAATGACATTTGTATGTCAGAGCATCATTTACGCAGCGAAGAAAAACTACGGCTTCCTTTGAAGGGGTACGTCTAATCTGATTTATTTGGGACGAATTCGTAGCAGAAATAGAGAACAGACATTTATGTCAAATGTAAAGTCTCATTCAAGACATGTGACATATGAGAACATCGTAAAATTCAAATATTTGAAGGCTGAGCAGGAGAGTTCGACTTTTCACAGAATAATGTTTCATTATAGGCCTCTACAGATCCCGGAGTTCAGACTACAGGATTTTTCTCTCCAGAGTTCACGCTGTGCTATGCTCGTTTCTTAAGAAAGACGTGAGGTTGATTTTGTATGAGGATTTCAGTATAAAATGTAAGATAATAAATTCAGGAAGATCAAATATATGAAAAATGTAGTACAATATTTGATAAGAGATAATACACACGAATTTATGTTTCATAGATGAGTACAAGATATCAGATCAAACCGTTAACATCCCCTTTGAATGCCGCTTTGTAGGTCACTTGAATTTATAGATGGTTCAGTCTGAATCGGATAACGATCACTAACTATTCTGATGAGATAAAAATACAGAACGCACTCCACGGCTAGTTCTAATGCTAAGTGCAACGCGAGAAGGGACACAATTCTGCATAACCTTAAAGCACGCGTAAATGATTCCATATTCGAATCGAGAGCTTGACGACACAGTATTTGCTTACGGAAAGCAAATGGCAACGGGCGGCGGGGAGGAGACCCATCCCCTCCGACAACAACCACAGCACTCAATGTTTGCAACAGTGTTCCGCTGTTTGAGACAGGGTCATTTCAGGAAGCAGGAAATTATGGACATCCCAGAAATGTTCAGACACCAGACTTGGAGGACAATGTGATAACAGCTTCACTCGCAGGAGGTTGTAGTTCGAATATTCTCACATGAAGTTAGCTTTTTTATTTTTAAATCTTTATCAAAATAACTTTCATCATCATTTTAATTCAATTAATAGATTTAAATGTTCTTTTTTAATTCTACACCTTTGTCACATAGTTTTAATCGTAATATCACTCCATTTGCTCTCATTTTTCTTCCTATCATCTTTCTCCATTTGATATCTTTGTTCGTGTGTTTAAAATTAATTTTATGTATTAATTTCGATTTAATTTCTTTAGTTTATCATACTGGCTTCTCTACCACATTGCTGCGTTCATTATACACTCCTGGAAATTGAAATAAGAACACCGTGAATTCATTGTCCCAGGAAGGGGAAACTTTATTGACACATTCCTGGGCTCAGATACATCACATGATCACACTGACAGAACCACAGGCACATAGACACAGGCAACAGAGCATGCACAATGTCGGCACTAGTACAGTGTATATCCACCTTTCGCAGCAATGCAGGCTGCTATTCTCCCATGGAGACGATCGTAGAGATGCTGGATGTAGTCCTGTGGAACGGCTTGCCATGCCATTTCCACCTGGCGCCTCAGTTGGACCAGCGTTCGTGCTGGACGTGCAGACCGCGTGAGACGACGCTTCATCCAGTCCCAAACATGCTCAATGGGGGACAGGTCCGGAGATCTTGCTGGCCAGGGTAGTTGACTTACACCTTCTAGAGCACGTTGGGTGGCACGGGATACATGCGGACGTGCATTGTCCTGTTGGAACAGCAAGTTCCCTTGCCGGTCTAGGAATGGTAGAACGATGGGTTCGATGACGGTTTGGATGTACCGTGCACTATTCAGTGTCCCCTCGACGATCACCAGTGGTGTACGGCCAATGTAGGAGATCGCTCCCCACACCATGATGCCGGGTGTTGGCCCTGTGTGCCTCGGTCGTATGCAGTCCTGATTGTGGCGCTCACCTGCACGGCGCCAAACACGCATACGACCATCATTGGCACCAAGGCAGAAGCGACTCTCATCGCTGAAGACGACACGTCTCCATTCGTCCCTCCATTCACGCCTGTCGCGACACCACTGGAGGCGGGCTGCACGATGTTGGGGCGTGAGCGGAAGACGGCCTAACGGTGTGCGGGACCGTAGCCCAGCTTCATGGAGACGGTTGCGAATGGTCCTCGCCGATACCCCAGGAGCAACAGTGTCCCTAATTTGCTGGGAAGTGGCGGTGCGGTCCCCTACGGCACTGCGTAGGATCCTACGGTCTTGGCGTGCATCCGTGCGTCGCTGCGGTCCGGTCCCAGGTCGACGGGCACGTGCACCTTCCGCCGACCACTGGCGACAACATCGATGTACTGTGGAGACCTCACGCCCCACGTGTTGAGCAATTCGGCGGTACGTCCACCCGGCCTCCCGCATGCCCACTATACGCCCTCGCTCAAAGTCCGTCAACTGCACATACGGTTCACGTCCACGCTGTCGCGGCATGCTACCAGTGTTAAAGACTGCGATGGAGCTCCGTATGCCACGGCAAACTGGCTGACACTGACGGCGGCGGTGCACAAATGCTGCGCAGCTAGCGCCATTCGACGGCCAACACCGCGGTTCCTGGTGTGTCCGCTGTGCCGTGCGTGTGATCATTGCTTGTACAGCCCTCTCGCAGTGTCCGGAGCAAGTATGGTGGGTTTGACACACCGGTGTCAATGTGTTCTTTTTTCCATTTCCAGGAGTGTATTTATTTCTCACTTTGCTTGAATTTTGTTTGTTTTTTTCATTCAAATTTTGATCCGTGTTATTTTCTCCATAGGGCAATAGCTATTTATATTGTTTTAAATATTCGTATGACGATTACCGATAAAAAAAAAGTTGCTCATCTGGTAACAAAAACACATTTTTCATGTCATTGCCCAAATATGGAAAGATTATTTGGTCTTTTGTTTTTTAACTGATAGATCGGAATTTTCAAATAATTGGATATTATAATAAATAAATACAATTAAATTCATATTCACAGAAATCCCGATTTGAAAAAGGATGTTAAAAAGAAAAAAAACGAAACAAATGAAAAAATACATACAGTGATTAAAATAATGTGACAAAGAAGTAGTAGTAAAACATTACGTTTAAATCAATTAATGCTCAAAGTCATTTCGACAAAAATTTGAAAATATAAAAAAAAATATTGCTTGTGATGAGATTCGAATCCACAACCTGCATAAGAAGCTGTTGTCCTACGTTTTTTATGTCAAGTTTATTTGTCATCACAGAGTACACTATAATGCCACGTATTACAAAACTTTCAGTAGCGCAAATCGTTCATATAAAGAGTATCGTGGCCAGAATGTAACTGATTACAGCATAACTATTCAATCATTCATATTTTACTTATTTTGTCTCTATGAATAATCGTAATCGTCTCATGGACGTCAAGGCTTCGGGCACCAAATACCACGCAACCAGCTTATATTGGTTCAAATGGCTCTGAGCACTATGGGACTTAACATCTATGGTCATCAGTCCCCTAGAACTTAGAACTACTTAAACCTAACTAACCTAAGGACATTACACAACACCCAGCCATCACGAGGCAGAGAAAATCCCTGACCCTGCCGGGAATCGAACCCGGGAACGCGGGCGTGGGAAGCGAGAACGCTACCGCACGACCACGAGCTGCGGGCCAGCTTATATTACATGACATTTTTAACTCTACTGAGTGTCAAACAAAATTCTGATTTTTTTTTGTCAATTACTCACAAACTATGGTCCGCCAGGGTGAATGGCTGCAGTGTATGATACCTGGGATCTTAACCTACATCGCGGTACAGATAGTTTCGAAAAGTCGATCGCACCCCTGGGTACCTCTCTTGTCAGTGCGAACCTGGTCGTCTTTGTCAGGTGACTTAAGCTCGGCGCGCGAGTACGCGGTTTGAAAGACGCTCACTTGAAACCGGGCGTGTGTCCAATGCCTACTTTGTACAGTTGTAGTGAAGTGCTAATTATATTTCATCTTAAAATGTGTAGGACGCTTCATGGCAACTTGGCGTTGGTTGAATGCCGCCTTCACGGTGTTGCCATTTTAGCGTCCATCAGTGTATTTCCCAGCAGGATCCCGTGTTTTATCGTTTGCGTTCCCCTCAGACAGAGGTGGAGTACAATGCAGGGGAAGAGTACTTCCAATGTAAGAAGCGGCCAGTGTTTTAGAGCGGAGCAGCGGCCTCCTCGGCGCGCCGCCGTAACGGGACAAAGTGGAGCGCGGCCGAGCGTCGTTTGTCATCGGCGCCAGATTAGCGTCGATAGCGGCGTGATTAATGGCCGCTACCCAAACAGGCGGCGGCGCGACGTTTCTATTCTGCCCCTGTTACAGCAGAGGAGCCGGGGGCGGCGCGCGGTACTGACACGCGCTTTGCGGCGCACTTTGCGTCTCACGCCTCACTTATCAAAGCCGCTGTTCTTCACCTGTCGTTACCTTGAAGAGCGGCTGTCAGGCGGAGGCAACACGAACGTCTCGTGGACATTGACAAAACTGTCTTCGACTACGTTATCGCGGTTTCCAATGCGGTAGTTTTTGCATTTCTTCTTCTTGCTCTTCTCCTGATGCTGCAGATGCTGTATGGGTTATCAGTCTTGTTACTGTTTTAATGCAACCCACTAACACCTCCACATCTACATCTACGCTAGTCACCTTACGCTGTGTAGCGGAGGGTACCATAGCCACTTTCCACTATTCCTATTCCGGTAACGAATGGTTCGTAGGAGGAACGACTGCTGATAAGCTCGTGTTAGATCTCGACTCTCTCTAGGTCTGGGATTGTTTATTTTTTTTTTTACACACACACAATTTTCAGGGCACAGTACGCACCGAGAACACCTTACATTACACACCGAGAACAGCTTACATAAACAAACAGTTACTAGTTTTACCATCACGGTCTTTTCACGTGGTATATGTAGGGGGAAGCAATATATTAGTTGGCTCTTCTGCGAACGTAACGCTCTCGGACTTTCAACAGTAAACAATAACGTGTTTCAAAACGCCTCTCTTGCTGCGTGTCTACAGCTCGTGGTCTCGCGGCCGTTTCTCGCTTGCCGAGCACGGGGTCCCATATTCGATTTCCGGCGGGGTCTGGGATTTTCACCTGCCTCGAGATAACTTGGTGTTTGTGTTTTCATCTTCATTCATAAACGTGGCGACTTCTGTTCGTTTCTTCTTTAGGACTAACAGTTGGCGTGTAATGAGTGAGAGAATTTGAATACCTTGCGTGTGGATTTTGAAGGTGTTGCGGTTTGCATAGCACGCTGTCGTAGGGGCAACTGAATCGCCCTGTATAATAAACCCGGTGGTGATTACGAACTGTTTGATTTCAGTATCCATTTTTATGTATAGTATGTTTATTGAGTTGCTTACACCGAGAGTGGAAGCAGCAGATGGAAGGATATGTGTCACACAGGCACAGAGATACTGATGATATTACAGTGATACGTTTAACTCGGGAGTACGTTCGTCCGGAAATGTGGATTACAAATAATCCGACGCCGAATCAATACGACAAATACCAGGTGAAGCCAATGATCGCCTTGAGATATTCAGCGGAACCATGAGGCACTGAACCACGATTTTCCCATAGACTTCGAGAGCCATAGCCCCCGCGCCACCCTATAAATACCTCGTTTCCCGCGCTCGTTTGCCAGAGCTTCCGGGGAGGGGAGTCACTAAGCAGTGCCCCCGCCCCCTCCCACGGGTCCTGTGGACAGCCGCATGCGGCCCTAATCCTGTCGCCAGCCCCTGCGGAGCGCCCGTCACGCCGGCTAAGTGGCGCATTGTGGCCGGCGTCGCTCTTAATTAGAGGATTCCCCCGCTAAGCCGAGAATAAGCGCGGGTGCCGTCACGGCATCACGGCCTGCAGGCAAGCCGCGGCGCTGCTCTCAAGGTCTCTCCGTGCGTGACGCTACACTGAGGGGGAATCTCCCAACGCGCATGTCTCAGCATGTTTAATTTTCATGGCAGGATATTTTGGGAGATAATGAAGCTCCGTATACGTGCCAAACCGAAAAAACTTATAACACCCCTCTGCTTCCCGGGATTTACGAAATTACAAGTTGACAATGACCGTGAATTATGAATTTTGACCCGCGTCGGGATAAGGCATCCGAATCCGAAGTAAATAATGATTATTCCGCGGGAAACAGGAGACGTTATAACTTGATCGTTATTGAATGAGTAATTTCATTCAATAACGATCGGTAAATGAAATAATGGAAATAATTTCGAAATAAATTTTGTCAGTGGAAATTTTGCCGAAAGAAATGATTAAGTTCTGAAAGCAATTAAAAAATCGGTCGCCAGCTCAATTGATGAGCGACAGTACTGTTAAGTACGTGAATAATTGTGTCAAAAATAAAGTTTACCTTTTTGTAGCGCAGCAGGTGGAACGGGAACTTTTACGTAAGTGCTGTGTCAGGCTCAGTAGTCATATAAAACAATGTCATAACAATCTAACCACACTTAAACATTAACGGTTAACTTTCAATAAAAATTTTGATAGTTATTTTGTTCATAATTTGTCAGCTAAGTGCAATGCTGACAACACAGATAATTATCTATCAAGATTTTGAATAATGGACTGTCATTCTGTCTTTAAAATTAGGTACCTTGCACAGTTTAAACTACTGATAATGAAATATATTCCCCATAATTGATTAACTATGTTTTGAATGATAATAATTCATTAATTGGGGGATTGTCAGGTGGAATAAGCTTTATAGTTTCATGTAATATCCTTGAACTAACTTCAGCTGAATATGCATTGAAATAAATCTTAATAATCACATTTATTACTTCAGTCTGTTATTAAGTTACTACGGTTGGCGTAAGCTTATTAAGTGCAACAATTAACTACGATAACCAGTCTGAAATTTACTCTTCACCGTCTATGCAAATAATTTGATAATTAACGTATTTTCTCTTGATAATGGCGTGACACACTCGGTTCAATAAGGTAAGGATCGGAAGGAACCTACTTGGTGTTATTGTCGGATGGAATGTAACTGCAACACTTCGACTATAAAGTGCTTGTTATTAATTGTTCAACTTCAGAGAAAAGCACAGTCACTGGCAAGCCTTCTACAATTTTATCCTACGAAAATTATGCAGATCTTACTTCCCTCGTTGTCGTTGGATCGACGGAAGTCCACGGCAGCGACACAATGTGGCAGCAGGCTTTTACTGTTGCGACTTGGGCCCACAGTGCGCTTCACATTTAAGTCCTTGTTTCTTCAGCACTATGCCCATTAATCCATAATAACTTGCCTGGCCATGCTTCCAGATATGCCGACCATTACTTTCCCGTCGTACTTAGATCCACACACTAGCCGTTAGATGTAACACAGCTAGGTCTAGCAGCACTCGACTGTACGTCTCACTCCGAGCACGGCGTCACTGCTACTACTGCACGACAAAACAATATCTCTGACTTCAACGTTAACTAAATATGTCCCGACTTGCCAGTGTTAAATATTTCATAATTTAAACATTGTGTTTACAATACATATTTACACTAGACAATACATCGTATACAAACAGTTTCATGTGTTAAGTAAGCGAAAAAATTCATAGCAAGGACTGCGTTGTAGCGTCACAAACTGACACCAAATGTGTTAAATGTGCAGAAAGGAAATGAATGGATCTACAGATGTGATATCGCTGAAGATGCCTTGATATGAAATATCATTGCAAACCGTTCAAATAGGCAGAACCTCCAATATAATGAATATGTCTTAAAATTTGTGCCACCCTATGGCCTCGAACCAGTACATTCTGCTTATTGCGAACACTCGCGTCATATGCTGTCTGAGCACACCTCTAAGTATACTGAAAAATTTCTGTTTGACATCTACATACACACTCCGCAAGACGCAATATCATGAATGGCAATAGGTACTATGTACCACTGCTATTCATTCCCTTCCCGTTGCACTCGAATAGGGCACGAGGGAAAACTATCCACTATCTGCTCAACAGTATCTGCAGAGTCTTACGTAATGTGGAATTGATCACTAGGTGTCAAGAGATGCCGACCCGACAATGTAAAAGTAGGAGGGAAGTATTGTGTTGCCTGCAGGAATGCAGTAACAGCAGAAAGGTCGGGCAGAAGATGTTAGTGATTCCGAAAGTGGACTTATCATTCGATGTTACCTGAACAAATCTCTGAGGGATATTTCAGCCCTTCTAACGCTACACAAGTCGACTTTTGGCGATGTGACTATCAAGTGAAAATTTGAAGCAACAATCAAAGGTAAACCAAGACCAGGTGGAAACTATGTTCTTAGTTTTCTCACGTGATATACTGCGAACTATGGATGAAGGGTCCGGCCAAGGTGGCCGAGCGGTTCTAGGTGCTTCAGTCCGGAACCGCACGACTGCTACGGTCGCAGGTTCGAATCCTGCCTCGGGCGTGGATGTGTGTGATGTCCTTAGGTTAGTTAGGTTTAAGCAGTTCTAAGTTGTAGGGGACTGATGTCCTCAGATGTTAAGTCCCATGGTGCTCAGAGCCATTTGAACCATTTATGGATGAAGGGCACCAAGCAGATTCCATATCTCTAGATTCCCAGGAAGCATTTGACACAGTGCCCCATTGCAGGCTGTAAACGAAGGTACGAGCATATGGAATTAGTTCACAGATATGTGAGTGTTTCGAAGACTTCTTAAGCAATAGAACCCAGTATGTTGTCTTCGACGGCGAGTGTTCATCAGAGACAAGGGCATCGTCAGGAAATCCCCAGGGAAGTGTGATAGGACTGCTGTTGTTCTTTGTGTACGTAAATGATTTGGCGGACAAGGTAGGCAGCAATCTGCGGTTGTTTCCTGATGACGCCGTAGTGTGCGGTAAGGCCTCGAAGTTGAGTGACTGTAAGAAGATACAACACGACTTAGACAGAATTTCCTGTTGGTGTGACGAATGGCAGCTAGCCCTAAATGTGGAAAATTGAAAGATAATGTAGATTCGTATGAAGAACAAACCTGTGATGTTCGGATACAGTATTACCAGTGTCCTGCTCGACACAGTCAAGTCGGTTAAATATCTGTGCGTAACGTTGCGAAGTAATACGAGATGGAACGAACATGTGGGAACTGTGATAGGGAAGGCGGATGGTCGACTTCGTTTTTTAGGAAAGGGTGGTTCACCTGTAAAGGAGACCGCATATAGGACGCTGGTGCGACCTATTCTTGAGTACTGCTCGAGTGTTTGGGATCCTACCAGCTCGGATTAAAGGTAGACGTCAAAGCACTTCAGAGGCGGGCTGCTAGATTTGTCACCGGTAGGTTCGAACAACACGTAAGTGTTACGGAGATGCTTCTGGAACTCAAATGAGAATCCCTGAAAGGAAGGCGACGTTCTTTTCGAGAAACAGTGAAGAGAACATTTAGAGAACCGGCATCTGAAAGCTGACTGACGAACGATTCTGCTGCCGCCAACATACATTGCTCGTGAGGACCATGAAGATAAGATACGAGAAATTAGGGCTCATACGGAGGCTACATGCAGTCGTTTCCCCTCGCTCTATTTGCGAGCGGAACAGGAAAGGCAATGAGTAGTAGTGGTACAGGGTATCCTCCCTCCGTCCCCGGTAGCTGAGTGCTCAGCGCGACAGACTGTCAATCCTAAGGGTCCGGGTTCGATTCCCGGCTGGGTCGGAGATTTTCTCCGCTCAGGGACTGGGTGTTGTGTTGTCCTAATCATCATCATTTCATCCACATCGACGCGCAAGTCGCCGAAGTGGCGTCAAATCGAAAGACTTGCACCCGGCGAACGGTTTACCCGACGGGAGGCCCTAGTCACACAACATTTTTAGGGTATCCTCCACCACGCACCGTACGGCGGCCTGCGGACTATCTATGTAGCTGTAGATGTAGATGTAGATGACAGGGACCTTCGGCATTGAGGAAATTTGTTACTGGGTCTGAAATTTAACTAATATTCCTAAGGGACCAAACTTCTTAGGTCATCGGTCCCTAGACTGACGCACTACTTAAACTAACTAATGCTAAGAACAACACACACAGCCATGCCCGAGGGAGGACTTGAACCTCCGGCAGGAGGGGCCGCGCAGTCCGTGGCATGACGCCCTAAACCGCGCGGCCACTCCGCGCGGCGGCATTGAGGAGGCTGGTTGTAAAATGTCCCATGAAATCAACGGAAGGAAGCACTCGTGACTGACAGCAGTCCAGCTAGCAGAATGACTGTGCATAGGGAGTTAAGAGGAATGGAGTACTGTGATGGAGCACCTACCCATAAACCCACACATTTCTGTAGTCAAAAACTAAGAGACGTTCGAGGAGTTGTAAAGAGCGATGTCACTGTATAATGGATGACTGAAAGGAGTGATTTGGAGTAACGAATCATGCCAAGGCCTGTGACAGTCCGATGGAGGGGTTTGGGTTTGGTGAATGCCTGGAGAACTTTACCTGTATCATCATAATTTGCGCCAGCAGTGAAGTATGGTGGAGGTGATGTGGTAGTTAAGATGTGGTCCTCTTATTGCGCTTAAAAAAACACTAAAGGCGTAAGGACATGAAAACGTTTTACAGCAGTGTCTACATCGTATAGTAGAGGAACAGTTCAGATCCGATGATTGTTTATATCAGCATGACAGCGTACCTTGTTATAAGGCAGCAATTGTGATGCAGTAGTTCGTGAACAATAAGATTCCGGAATTGGACTGGCCTGCAGAGAGTCCCGACCTGATACCAGTATAACGATTTCAGGATGAGCTAGAACGACGACTTTACTCCATTCCCCAGCATCCAGCATCACTGCCTCCTCTGGTTTTGGCTTTTGAGGAAAAATGGTCTTTCGTTCCTCCACAGACATTCAGGCATCTAACTGAAAATGTCCCCAACAGACTTCAAGCCGTCATGAAGCCGAAGCGTGGAGACTCCACACATTAAAGTCCGCTAATAGGTATTTGGATTCTTTTTATCAGATAGTTTACTATTAAAAATCTGCACTGCGCTTGCGGGCAAACCTTATGCCGCAGTAAACTACGTAATTATTGGAGTCGTCGTAATTTATTTATTTATTTCATTAACAGAACACTACCTTGAAATGTAAGGTGGGTCGTATGCTTCTAAATCTAAAAGCAAAGACTTCTTATTATTACATTCTTACTGGTGTACAGTTGTTAATGCTTTTTTAAGTAATACAAAGAACATAATATAAAAATGTCTCTGTGGTTACAGAGAAATGAATGTTTAACAACTGTTAAAGCGGTTCTATATAATTTATTTCTGCCTAGTTGAGGGGAACACATTTTTATAATGCAAACGTCAAAAAAATCAAATGTAAATAAAAAACAAAAAGTTAATCCAATAAGGGCGGTAAAAGTAACTTGCTATATGTAGAGGGTAGCGATATACCATATTTGGATGAAACTTTCTGGGAGATTAAAACTGTGTGCCGGACCGAGACTCGAACTCGGGACCTTTGCCTTTTGCGGTTAAGTGCTCTACCAACTTTTTTTTTGGTTCGTTGTTGATTGTTGTGTTTGGTCGTTGCGGACGTGACATGACATCCGTTCAAGTTCGTCATTGAACCTTTCACTCAGTTTTTTTATTACAGAGGCCAACCAGCTCTCTGACCGAGCACGCTGAGCTACTGTGCCGGCAATATCAACTGAGCTACCCAAGCACGACTCGCGACCCGCCCTCACAGCCTTAATTCCGCCAGTACCTCGTCTCGTACCTTCAAAACTTGTATTTGGATGTGTAATACAGTCTAAATAGCTTTTTGGCTGATAAGACTATTTGTACATATTTCAGGTCAGAAGACCTCGGTAGAACCTTGAGATATTCTCATGTGAAATGGTTTATGTTTATGTATGTTTATTGTGTTTGCGTGTATTGATGTATTAGTTGGAGTGTTGCATGTCAGGACACTTCATGATGTTGAGTAGTTGTTTGTTTGTCTTATTGATGGTAGTTGTCGTATACTCTGTATCATACCCCAGACCTGGTGTTATATAGATTAAATAGTGATTGAACATTTGAGACATGGAATACATGAATGTTAGGTTTACGTGAAGAGTGCACTTAATGTTGTTAATTTGTTAGTAGTAACAGAGTGTAGTTCATCACTACTTGAGTGGGGTATTCCTTAAATAACTTAATACATTACATCTGCAGTTTTACGCGTAGTCTATACAGAAAGTACATTTGATATATAAAATCCATTGATTGTTGCTTTACATAAAGAAGAGAATATACTTCTGTCTGCACATAATAAGGCGAATAATACATTACTGCTTGTGTACAGTGTATTTTAAACAATATGGAATGTGTCGTTGGGAAGGAGGAGCCTCAGAGTAAAAGTTCTTCGAGCCTTCTCCCAAACAACGTTACCTTATTACTAGAGTCTTAGTATGTGGTGTCACTGTTTGTTTGTTTTATGATTGTTGGCGCCTGTTGTTTTGTTTGTGACTGTTCAAATGGCTCTGAGCACTATGGGACTCAACTGCTGAGGTCATTAGTCCCCTAGAACTTAGAACTAGTTAAACCTAACTAACCTAAGGACATCACACACATCCATGCCCGAGGCAGGATTCGAACCTGCGACCGTAGCGGTCTCGCGGTTCCAGACTGCAGCGCCAGAACCGCGCGGCCACTTCGGCTGGCCGTTTGTGACTGTGTTACGGCATGCAGTGTCGTGTGTTATTGGTTTCGGTCCCTTACGTGTCATGTTCAATTAGTGTGTTGGTTCCTTCCTCGGTTTCAGAATCTGTGGTCGTGCTTGTGTCGTATGTGGTTTGTTTTGTTGTTTGTGCGTGTATACTGTTTCTTCCATATGGGTTTTTGGCGCTTGTATTCTTCACGCAGTGTGTTCGATAGAACATAGGTTACCCTATTTATTGTGTTCTAATCACCGGGCTACGTATTATTGTGGCGATGTCACTGTCCTTCTGTATAGGTCTCACTTGTGCTAGCGTGTTGCATAGCAGTGTAACATGTCTTGGTGACCAAGTTTCTCCGCAAATGCGTATTTCATTGTTAGTTAGTTCCATGTGGTGTAAGTGTACCGGTGTGTGGACATTTGCCACGCCGGACATTTGCCACGATTTTACCTGCTCCGAAGGGTTGGGTCTCTTGTCTCTTCCTCCTCCTCATCGCTTACTGAGCCTTTCCGCTGGATTACTTAACATAGAACCAGAATTCCTTTGGATTTTCCGCCACATTTCTAGAGAGAGTTTCGTTGTGGAGACTATTAAATGCATCTCGCACTGAAATCCGCAGCAAATTTCGAGCCTCAGTAAAACTTCGCCAATCTTGGAGATTTTGCGTTCGTCTAAATTATACTTGCCTTTTTCGGCACTCCTGCAGCAGCTTTATGTCGTGTTTTGTGTACCATGGGGGATCAGTTCCGTCTCATATTAATTTATTTGGTATGAATGTCTCGAGTGCTGTTGATACTATTTTTTTGAACTTAAGCCACATATGGTGTTCACTTACATAGTTTGGAAGGATTGGAGACTACCTCTTAGAAAGACGTCAATCGAATTTTTAGTTGCTTTTGTAAATAGATATATTTCTCGTTTAGTTTTGGTAAATCTCTTTGTTACGGATTTGAGCCTCGCTACTACTGTGTGTTCACTAATCCCTGTATCCGTCGTGATGGTCAGGATTATTTGTGGCTAAGAAGTCAAGTGTGTTTTCGTAACCATTTACAATTCGAATAGTCTCGTGAACCAATTGTTCAAAATAATTAAAAAAAAAACAATTACGGAAGTTGTTTTCTATCTACAACAGAGTCTAAAAATGTATTTTTGTCAACATACGGAAGGTAGATTGAAGTCACTGCCAACTATAATTGTATGAGTAGGGTACCTATTTGTAATGAGACTCAAGTTTTCTTTGAACTGTTCAGGAACTGTTTCATTTGAGACCGGTGGTCGGTAAAAGAAGGCAGTTATTAATTTATTCCGGTTATCGAATATTACCTCTGCCCATACTAAATCACAGGAACTATCTGCTTCAATGTCGCTTGTGAGCTGGAACACACATTACATTATTTTTCCTTAAGTTGTGCTTCTTGTTTCTGGTGTAGTGCAGATCATTACAGTTACGGCTTTTCCCTCCAAATCCTAGGATGCTTTCTCTGTGACCCTGTAAATACCAGAGCTAAACAATGTAGAACAACAGCGTACGTTACAAGCATAGCATTCTGTATTACTTCATTTCCTTATTTCTAACATTTTAAAATTTTACGTCAACTTTAGATGACATGTCAATCATAGATGTTCTTATCTCTATTTAGTGAACGTATTTTCAGTCATGTTTTGAACATTGTCCTGCTACACTTTATTAGCTAATGTTTCGGCGCAAGGGATATCGCATTTTAAAGGGTAAATTAATATGGAGTGTGCCGTTCTTCTTTTCAAACATTCACATACCCATTTCTTCTTTCCTTGTTGTCTTTTGGGCATGCAGTTATAGTAATTAAAGTAGGCACAAATGCAGTGATCAAAAAGAAATGATTATCGTACATTCGCATTCTCTTTACATCGTTCCTTTCTTGTTGCTCCCATGGCGATGGACTGTTTCTATCGCAATCAGTAAGCGTATAAGAAAGCTACCGTACAGAGAGAGGGATCTACAGGGTGTTACAAAAAGATACGGCCAAACTTTTAGGAAACATTCCTCACACACAAATAACGAAAAGATGTTATGTGGACATGTGTCCGGAAACGCTTAATTTCCATGTTAGAGCTCATTTTAGTTTCGTCAGTGTGTACTGTACTTCCTCGATTCACCGCCAGTTGGCCCAATTGAAGGAAGGTAATGTTGACTTCCGTGCTTGTGTTGACATGTGACTCATTTCTCTACAGTACTAGCATCAAGCACATCAGTACGTAGCATCAACAGGTTAGTGTTCACCACGAACGTGGTATTGCAGTCAGCGCAATGTTTACAAATGCGGAGTTGGCAGGTGCCCATTTGATGTAGGATTAGCACGGGGCAATAGCCATGGCGCGGTACGTTTGTATCGAGACAGATTTCCAGAACGAGGGTGTCCCGACAGGAAAACGTTCGAAGCAATTGATCGACGTCTTAGGGAGCACGGAACATTCCAGCCTATGACTCGCGACTGGGGAAGACCTAGAACGACGAGGACACCTGCAACGGACGAGGCAATTCTTCGTGCAGTTGACGATAACCCTAATGTCAGCGTCAGAGAAGTTGCTGCTGTACAAGGTAACGTTGACCACGTCACTGTATGGAGAGTGCTACGGGAAAACCAGTTGTTTCCGTACCATGTACAGCGTGTGCAGGCACTATCAGCAGCTGATTGGCCTCCACGGGTACACTTCTGCGAATTGTTCATCCAATAATGTGTCAATCCTCATTTCAGTGCAAATGTTCTCTTTACAGATGAGGCTTCATTCCAACGTGATCAAATAGTAAATTTTCACAATCAACATGTGTGGGCTGACGAGAATCCGTACGCAATTGTGCAAACACGTCATCAACACAGATTTTCGGTGAACGTTTTGGCAGGCATTGTTGGTGATGTCTTGATTGGGCCCCATGTTCTTCCACCTACGCTCAATGGAGCACATTATCACGATTTCATACGGGATACTCTACCTGTGCTGCTAGAACATGTGCCTTTACAAGTACGACACAACATGTGGTTCATGCACGATGGAGCACCTGCACATTTCAGTCCAAGTGTTCGTACACTTCTCAACAACAGATTCGGTGACCGATGGATTGGTAGAGGCGGACCAATTCCATGGCCTCCACGCTCTCCTGACCTCAACCCTCTTGACTTTCATTTATGGGGGCATTTGAAAGCTCTTGTCTACGCAACACCGGTACCAAATGTAGAGACTCTTCGTGCTCGTATTGTGGACGGCTGTGATACAATACGCCATTCTCCAGGGCTGCATCAGCGCATCAGGGATTCCATGCGACGGAGGGTGGATGCATGTATGCTCGCTAACGGAGGACATTTTGAACATTTCCTGTAACAAAGTGTTTGAAGTCACGCTGGTACGTTCTGTTGCTGTGTGTTTCCATTCCATGATTAATGTGATTTGAAGAGAAGTCATAAAATGATCTCTAACATGGAAAGTAAGCGTTTCCGGACAGATGTCCGCATAACATATTTTCTTTCTTTGTGTGTGAAGAATGTTTCCTGAAAGTTTGACCGTACCTTTTTGTAACATCCTGTATATTTATAATTGGCAGAACTAATTACATACTGACATAATCGTTGGTATTGCTTTCGTTTCCCAAAAGTTATAAATATTTCGATTTCGGAAAAGAAGCTCTGTATTTGGCCAAGATGTCGAAGAAGAAGGTCCCTTACGTACTGGTTGTATCGAGTAAGGTGCGGAGACGGCGGTTTGAAAGCGGACAGAAGTTGTACGAGGAAAGGGGGCCCTTACCTGACGGATCGCTACCTGGCGAAGGGGCAAGTGTGGCAAATGTCCGGCATTCAGTGTACCACGTACGGCCATGGCCTGCCAGGAAATGAACCGTCCCGCGGCTTGGGTCGACATCCTTCGCGTACGTCAGGAAAGAAAAAGTGTAATAGGCGGCCCTTGTCGGATGCCTCCCAATCTCTCTGCCACGTTTGAATCCGCTATTGTTCCAACAATGTAAACTGGCAACAAAAATTCTGTACCGCACATGTGAATGCAGAGATCTTCCCGCTCTGTGACCCCGCGCTACGACGCCTTGCCGTCCCGTCGGCGGCTGCTGCTCGTCCACGGGTTGCCGCAGATACTGATCTGTAAGCGTGGCAGGGTGTCGGTTGAAGCAGGGGGGGAGGGGGGGAGGGGGGAGGGGCGGGGGGCATGGGTCACGGGGAGTGCGGCACTGCGCCGGGAATGCGGGGAAAGTCGCCCTCCTCCTTCCCTTACGGCACGTAATGGCCATTTAATAGCCGCCTCCCACTTTGTGCCTCAAAACGCCACGCACAAAGGCCGCCTTATTTATAGCCGGGAGTCGCGCCCGCGCTGTGAAACGAATCGCTCCCGCGGCGGTTCTCGACTCCCTTTCTTCCTTTCTCTCTCTCTCTCTCTCTCTCTCTCACGTTTTTTAATATCACAAATAAAATTTGTTCGGATCACGCGCCGCCTTATAACGGCGAGGACGGGCCGGCGCCTTTATCGCCGTCGTGGGCGCGCGACGCCTCACAAAAGGCCCGCGGTGTCGATGACACCTCCCCGAGGCGCCGCACAGCTGCAGCTGGTGGCGGTCACGTGCGCCGCTCCTTACTAACCGAGAGGCGCGCAGCTGCGGTCGCTTGGTATGGCTCTGCAGGAGAGGGAGAGGCTACGTTCTGGTGGTAACGGTTGCTAGCTGAGCTTCACTGGGGAGGGGATATTTACTCGAGTATCGAGGTCACTTTGCGACAACATCACGCATAACACACTACTGGCCAGTAAAATTGCTACACCAAGAAGAAATGCAGATGACAAACGGGTATTCATTAGACAAATATATTATACTAGAACTGACATGTGATAACATTTTCACGCAATTTGGGTGCATAGATCCTGAGAAATCAGTACCTAGAACATCCACCTCTGGCCGTAATAACGGCCTTGATACGCCTGGGCATTGAGTCAAACAGAGCTTGGATGGCGTGTACAGGTACAGCTGCCCATGCAGCTTCAACATGATACCACAGTTCATCCAGAGTAGTGACTGGTGTATTGTGACGAGCCAGTTGCTCGGCCACCATTGACCAGACGTTTTCAATTGGTGAGATATCTGGAGAATGTGCTGGCCAGGGCAGCAGTCGAACATTTTCTGTATCCAGAAAGGCCAGTACAGGACTTCAACATGTGGCCGTGCATTATCCTGCTGAATTGAAGGGTTTCGCAGTGATCGAATGAAGGGTAGACCCACGGGTCGTAACACATCTGAAATGTAACGTCCACTGTTCAAAGTGCCGTCAATGCGAACAAGAGGTGACGGAGACGTGTAACCGATCGCACACCATACCATCACTCCGGGTGATACGCCAGTATAGCGATGACGAATACACGCTTCCAATGTGCGTTCACCGCGATGTCGCTAAACACGGATGCGACCATCATGATGCTGTAAACAAAACCTGGATTCATCCGAAAAAATGACGTTTTACCATTCGTGCACCCAGGTTCGTCGTTGAGTACACCATCGCAGGCGCTCCTATCTATGATGCAGCGTCAAGGGTAACCGCAGCCACGGTCTCCGAGCTGATAGTCCATGCTGCTGCAAACGCCGTCGAACTGTTCGTGCAGATGGTTGTTGTCTTGCAAACGTCCCCATCTGTTGACTCAGGGATCGAGACGTGGCTGCACGATCCGTGACAGCCATGCGACTGCTAGTGATACGAGGCCGTTGGGATCCAGCACGACATTTCGTATTACCCTCCTGAACCCACCGATTACATTTTCTGCTAACAGTCATTGGATCTCGACCAACGCGAGCAGCAATGTCGCGATACGATAAACGGCAATCGCGATAGGCTACAATCCGAACTTTATCAAAGCCGGAAACGTGCTAGTACGCATTTCTCCTCCTTAGATGAGGCATCACAACAAAGTTTCACCAGGCAACGTCGGTCAACTGCTGTTTGTGTATGAGAAATCGGTTGGAAACTTTCCTCATATCAGCACGTTGTAGGTGCCAACCTTGTGTGAATGCTCTGAAAAGCTAATCATTTGCATATCACAGCACCTTCTTCCTGTCGGTTAAATTTCGCTTCTGTAGCACGTCAAAAAATGGCTCTGAGCACTATGGGTCTTAACATCTGAGGTCATTAGTCCCCTAGAACTTAGAACTTCTTAAACCTAACCAACCTAAGGCCATCACACACATCCATGCCCGAGGCAGGATTCGAACCTGCGACCGTAGCGGTCACGCGGTCCCAGACTGAAGCGCGTAGAACCGCAAGGCCACACCGGCCGGCTGTAGCACGTCATCTTCGTGGTGTAGCAATTTTAATGGCCAGTAGTGTATAAAGATATTGTAATCGAGAGAATTACATTTTTCTGGGAACATATGAGTGTAACTTTATCTTCGATAACAATAGGAGCTGAAGTAATGAATCATAGTTTGTGCCCTGCCTGTGATCCGGAACCGCATCTCCTGCTTACTAGGCAGATGGGCTAATCACTACATCACTGTGGCACTGTGGCTAGCACAGGTGCGTATGTCCGCGTGCGTGCGTGCGTGTGTGGGTGTGTGTGTGTTTGTGTGTGTGTGTGTGTGTGAATTCCTAAGGGATCAAACTGCTGAGGTCATCGGTCCCTAGACTTATACACTACTTAAACTAACTTGTGCTAAGAACAACACACACACTCATGCCCAAGGGAGGGAGGGGCCGCGCAATCCTTGACATAGCGCCTCAAACCGCGCGGCCACTCCGCGCGGCAGCACGTCTGCATGGACTAGGATTTCCCCATCACATACAAAGCTGGGGTGCTATTACGATATTGGAGAGTCTCAGCAATACTGACCATTTGAGAAGGGGAAAATGAGCTGAAGGCGTGATTTGAAGTTTGGGTTATAGAGGGCAATAGACTAGGGTAGTCCGTGCAGTTGTGGTAACCACAGTGTTATGGCGGTGCAGTGGTTAGCACACCTGGGTAGTAAACAGGCAACGTGGGTCGAGGACCTCGCTGTGGCACAAATTTTAATTCATTATTTCAGCTTCTACTCTTATCGAAGATAAAGTTGACTCTCACATGTCTCCAGAAAAATGTAATCCCACCAGATCAATAGATCAACCAATGCCTGAGGTACAGCCAGGATATCCCTATTACATACATAGCTGGGGTGCTATTCCAATATTGGAGAGCCTCATCAATACTGACGATATGAGAAGGGCAAATGGGCTGAAAGCATTAATTGAAGTTTTATTAGGAAGGACACGGGACTAGTGTAGTCCACGCTGTGGTGGTGGCCCCAAGGTTACGGTGGTATAGTGCCTAGCAGAGCTGCCAAATAAACTGGAGACCTGGGTTCACGTCCTGATTATGGCGCAAGTTTTAATTCATTACTTTTGCTTCCATCCTTATCGAAGATATTGCAATGCTTTTGCTTTATCATTGTTTGTGTTGGTTGCTGTGTATGTAAACTGTTCTCCTATTCTTAAACTTTCGTCTGTGTTGTAACGTAAGCATGAACAATGCAAGTTGTGTGCTTACGTAAATGTTATTTGACAAAAAGAGTCGCCAAATCCTTCTGATTCTGTATTGCTGTACTGTAATTAACTTTTACCAAAAATGATTAGAAAATGTAAAACTGTATACTAAATAAGCTATCCTGCAAGATACTGTACGGTACAGTGCAGTGAACACTGTTCCAATGCCTGAAGTCACAGCGCTTGTCTTACAGTTCCAACACATAGGCCTGCATTAGGCCTACTGAAAATTTATTGTATTAAAGTCCTCTTTTTTTTCTACACAATTCCGACCAAGCCGATTTGTCGTGATGACTGTTAGACATCATTCTTTGCTTTATTTCACAAATTTCAACAGCTTCTACGCTTTTCACGCTAATTAAGACTATATGAGTATGGTCTTTTCCGAATGTACTTTCCAACAAAAAACGATTCTGGTAGCTGGAGACGGACGATTTTGATAATCCTGTCTTGTCAGTTCTTGTGTTGATATTTCCGTAGAAACTTTCGTCCGCTAACACGTATTTCTTTATTTCTAATCGAGAAGCGAAATACCAATTTCATAGATTTACCTTTCAAAATGTTTTAATATAACGAAATATTCTCATAAAAAGTTTCATCGCCTATTTCATCCCCTTAGTGGCTGAATTTTCGAAAATAATGAAACATGTATTGTTTATTTTTAATCGAGAAGTCAGATACTAGTTTTCATATATTTAGCTTTAAAATGTTTTAGTAGTTCATTAATAATGATTTATTTTCAAAAAAATGTTCACCCGCTATTTCGCCCCCTTAGAGGTTGAATGTCCAAAAATTATGAAACATGCGTTTTTTATTTCTGACCAAGAAATGAAATACCGATTTTCGTACTTCTAGCTTTAAAACTGCTTAATAGTGACATATTTTTGAAACACCTTTCATTGCCTATCTCCCCCCTTAGGGATGCAGTTTCGAAAAAATCGCTTCTTAAATGCATCAGTATGAGATGAACGCTCTATCCAAATTTCAAGTTTCTGTCCTTAGCGGTTTGGGCTGGGCGATGATGAGCCAATGAGTTAGTCAGGACACTTTCTTTTATGTATATAGAGTGAGAGATTGCTATCTGAACGGAAAATTGTTACTTTCAAAATACGCATATTTAAAAATTGAGCTTGAAAGTTGGTTGTTAGAATGTAAGCTTTCAAAGTATTCGTTCTTCCGCGAATTCTGAATCGTAAGCATGTTGCAAAGATGTTACGTAGCAAGTGATCGGTTACTGACGTTATCATAGTCATTGACTAGTTGATTAAATGCACGGCCGCTACGGCATACTCCAGAGGCTATAGATGCGAAAGTGGAGGAGATTAGTGTTTAACGCCCCGTCAACAACAAGGTCATTGGAGACGGAGCGCAAGTTCATCTTAGGAAAGGAAGGAGAAGGAAATCGAGCCGTGCCCTTTCAAAATAATAGGAGCGAGCCGGTCGCTAGTCTATCTGTGTGAGCCCCGTTGAACAAGGAACGAAGCCGACTCTGTGGCATAACGACAGCGCGCATAAACACATATCGAACACACTCAAACACACTTGCTAAGTAGCCGTGCTTATGGAAGCAAATTGTGCTGAGGACAGAAAGTTCAAATGTATACTGCAACATCAAAAGAAAACTTACACTGAAGCTATTTTATATTCGTATGATAAAGACACAGATATGTCACAGTCGTAAGAAACATCTGTGAAGTGTAAATACACGATGCTTTAGAACTATTACGTATTTTAACGTTTCATGCTCATATTTTCCACTAATGTTATATTTTTGGTGAAGCCAATGGGTCAAAAATGAATGCACCCATTAAAAACTAGTCGTTATTAATCCTTTGAGACCCACTTGTTACTGCCCTTAAACACCATTTTATGAATTTCTTTTTAAATACCAGAGGCTTCGCATGAAACCACCGATGATATTGCAAGGCAGACATCTAGTGGTAGTTCTATGAATGTAGTGTATTGTAGTCAGTCATAGAGTTCAAAGCTACTGTCTGCGTGGAGATACTGATTGTACGAGATTCTGAGATGCGTTTTTTTCCATACTGGCCATATTGAGAAGGTAATTGACATTGAAAGTAGATATATCTAAGTTATTGTAACGTAAATTTGAGTTTGTGCTACTGGTTTTATGACTATTATCGGAATCAAACCACTGGGACAGTAATTGTGAAACAACATTTATTAAATTTTAGGCCCCATTATATCTAGTTTTTAGGACCATAATTTGTCTCAGGCGTGATGAGATCCTGAAAGTTTGGAATGTGTGATTTTGTCAAGGAAAAAATGCGTGTTAGCTTTCAAATATATCACATGAAATTTAGAGTGGTCGAAAACTCTATGTTCCAGTTGTTCCAAAGTCAAACCTTCTCTTTAAAACAACTGCTTGTTTACCTTTTGCCAATTTCATCTCATAAATAAAGATTAATTTTGTGAAAGATTTTGTATTCATATTTCAAAGTGCATCCACCTCTTTAAAATAATTCATTGTTTCCTTTTTATCACTTTCTTCCTATTTCGTTGCTTACTATGATACGAGGGATGCCAGAAAGCAAAGCGCCGAATTTTCTTTCTTCAACAATTCTTTATTGAACATAATGAGAATTACGCACACGAAAGAATGTTGCTTTATCTACACACCATAGTTTTCCACGTAGTCCGTTCTATGACCTTCCTCCGGCGCGAAACAAGGGCGTGTATGCCCTGTCGGTACCAACCCTGCTCCTGGTGGCGAAGCCAGCGCTTCACTTTGTGAATCACCGTCTGATCGTCCTCAAAATGTCTTCCACGAATGGCATTCTATAATGATCCAAAAAAGAGGAAGCTCGCTGCAACATGTCAGGTGTGACAGCCGTGAGTGGTCTCCCCGACCGATGCAAATCGCGGAGTTCCTCCGAACAGCCTTTTGATGACCTCATCTTCCGTGCCCAGCGACTAACTGTACTTCTGTCGACAACAGATGCTCCATAGACTTTGCACAAGCGTTTGTGAATATTCCCCACAGTTTCTTTCTCTGCAGTGAGAAAATCAATGACGGCACGTTGCAGACGCCATTTTGAAATAGTCCTGCAGCTACGCTATCTGTGATAAGTGACGGAAACTTGGAGCATTCACTCAGGTGACTTTAAATAGTAAATACGTAACGTTTCGCGTTCGTAGCATTGTTTCCGGCTGAGAAAAAAATGCGGCGCATTACTTTCTGCGCAACCTTCGCAGTAAAGGTTAATTACGTGAAAAATTTGGAAATTATACTTTTTCCATTTTTTGGGATACAACGGTTAAGGAATGTGTACTCAACTGTGCAGAAATGTAAATAAATGATAAACTATAGTTGCTGGTCCCTTATGCCACGGATCCTCTACGACCTGATTCCTTTCCCCCCATCTGCCCCTTTTCTTCGAACATATCTGCGCCCTCTACATCTACCGCTGCCTTGATCCCCCTCATCCTCTGGTTGCTCCTCTCCTCTCCAGCCCCTGCCCACTGCCGCACCTTCACCATTGTGTCCCCCCTACCCTCCATCTCTACACCCTTCATCTCCTTTCCCAAGGTGGCTTCCGTCGACTCCCCCTCCCGGATGATGCCCTCTCTCCCTCCATTTATCCCTCTATCAACTCTGATCATCACCTCCCCCTCCATTCCTCTGTCCTTTCCCCAGGCTCCCTGTTCCCCCCCTTCCATCCTGTTTTTTCCCCACCTACCCCCTCCCTGCCTCGCTTCTATCCCCCGGGCCCCTTTTGCTCTCCCCTGGCTTCAAATGGCTCTGAGCACTATGGGACTTAACTGCTGTGGTCATCAGTCCCCTAGAACTTAGAACTACTTAAACCTAACTAACCTAAGGACAGCACACACATCCATGCCCGAGGCAGGATTCGAACCTGCGACCGGAGCGGTCACGCGGTTCCAGACTGAAGCGCCTAGACCGCACGGCCACACCGGCCAGCATGCTCTCCCCTCTGCTGCCTTTCCCACTCCTTCTTGCGTCCACCAAGCCTTCCCCCTTTCCTATGTCCCCTCTCTCCCCCTTTTAGTTCTTTTCTCTCTTCCCCCCCTTTTCCCCCCTCATAGGTTCGCCCCCCCCCCCCCCCCCCATCTGCCACTGTGTCACCTGTATCGTGCTGTTATAAGTGAGTGTTCAGTGTTGTGCATCCCCTGTCAGTGTTGCGAACAGCCAACATACTGTAGCTAGTTGTGTTTTTTATCTCGTGCGAACAGAAACCAGGCTGTCGCCGTGTTTTTTAATTGTGCCTGTCTCCTTGTGTATCTTCATCCACATTGTCACTGTAGTGTTTTTATATTTTTAATTCCACAACTTCCCCCATTTTACAGTTTTTTACAATGTTACCGTTTTATCGCCTGTTTTTGTTTTTTGTTTATATTCTAATTGTGTTTTTTAGCTTTTCTGTAGGTTTTAGAGCGGCATATTACGCTGCTGCCAGCCCCACCCCCTTCTCCAGAGGGGGGGGGGGGGGGAACTGAAATCCAATAAAGGAAAAAAAAGTCCCTTATGCCATCGAAATATTGGACTTCTGCATAACAAAATTAATAAGCACATTTGAACACTTATTAAATACTTATGTTTCTAAATTAATTTTTGGCTTCAAGTGCTGCACCTTCTTTAATGTAATAAAAAGTTTTCCCTTGAAAGTGTGGCATCAGGGAACCCTACATTTTCATAGGTAGATACGTGGCAGGGAAAGAAAACAGCATGTCGCATCTCTGGTCGCGCTCTTTGTAGCAAACGCAGAACCGGCAATTGAGGACCAGCACAGGAAGCCTGACCTCATGGAACCTGTGATGCGGCAATCCCCACAACCACTGACGAACATGGCGATAAGGAGCGGCTGTTGCGGAAGGCGCGGCGGCCACTAACGAGGTACGACAACAGGCGCCATTGTCGTCGCGTGAGATATGACAGCGACATATTTGCAACGACTCTAGCATTATTCTCAGTTAGTCTTAATCACAGTCCATACGCCTGTATCCGCGGTGGCAGCATGACAGATTCGCAAGTCATCGGTGCCCTTTCAGCGCTGACCTGCTCGAGACTGGCGGTCCCCGCACATATGCTGAATTGCTACTTCATCTCCCATTCTCTACTCAAGCACTCTGCCACAATCAGAAGCGCGTTGATGCTAGTAGTTTGTAGTTGTAAGAAATTATGCTAACTTTGGAGGCTCCCTTTTTGATTTAGTTTAGTATTACTGTTTTGTTAACACAAGCTTTTGTTTTCCTGTAATGCCCAGGCTGATTCAGCTGCCCCTATCGATATCGTCTTAAGCAACCCGCAATGTTGTATGTGCCTTTCACAAACCACGTCCTGTATCTTCATAACATCGGTCGGATCAGTCAGATACAGGGTCAAGTGATCTGTGTAACATTTACAGACGTATTTGTTGCCTCCAATTTCAGTTCCAGGGACACTGACATTAATGATCGTAGAAGAGGCTCGACTGATAACGAGGACAGCAACATCGGGAGGGGGCAGCCTTGTCGTATCGACGCTAGGATGGGAATACTTGTTGTGTCTATTGACAAGAATTCTTGAAGTTCATGGATGTATAATCTCCTGATGATACTGACGAAAGGTGGCTTAATTCTCATTTTCGACATGAGATGTAGCAGGTAGTTGTGACAGACCCTGTCAAATGCTTTGTCCATGCCAACGGCATCATGACCACTCGGCAGTTGGACGCCGAGGTGACAGCAGTTACATTCCGGTATTCTTCTAGCGCTTGCTATATTGTCCTCCTTGGGACGGCACACGACTGATATTCACCGATGACGCGACCAGCAATGGTGTTCAAACGACGAAGCAATGTCCTAGCAACGTATCTTGTAGTCAGCGTTTAGGAGCGATATACGACGCATGGTTTTCAGATCATTAGTACACCCACTTTTAGGAACCAACCTATAAGCCCTTCTAAAATCTCACAGGGAATAGTGGCAGTCGTACGTATTTTGTCTAACACTCCAATCAGCGTACTACCAGTACTCTACTGGTAGCCCATCGGGTCCAGGGGATTTGGTCCTCGGGGTTCCTTTCAACGCTTCGGACAGTTCTTCTGTAGTGATAGGAGCTTCCAGTTCTGCGTTTTCTACATACGTCTCAGTCGTGTCAACGCAGTTTAAAAACACCTCACAATTGTCGTTGTCAGTGTCCCCTTCAGCATACAGTCTCTTGAAATATTCATGGGCAAACTTTTTGATGTCCTGCTGGTTGATAACTTGGATTCCATCATCATTTCGGAGAGAACCCGGCGTCCTTTTTTTTAATTCGGCCAGAAGGTGGAAAAGCGCAGTTTTTTTATTTTCAATGTCGCTGTTGTCTCTCGATCTTATTTTAACTCCCTCTATTTGCTGGCGTTTCAGAGCGGCTATTTTGACCTTCATCCGTTTTATTCTCATGGTATGACGTGATACATTGGCGGTATCTGCGTATAGTTCCCTTAGGCACTCGACGTAGAATTCCACTGTGTATCTTTCCCACTGTTTCTTTTCAAAAGAGTAGCGTTTGAGTAAAGTTAGTATTTTAGGTTTTGCATGTGTTACCCACCATTCCCTTTTAGTCCTGTAGCGCCGTATAATCCCTAAGACATTTCCCAATCTCGCTTTAACTCGTGCTGAAGTCCAGCGTCCATCAGATGTGAGATATTGAAATGTCATTTGCCTGGTCATGTTAATCGTAGCCACAACTGCCAACTGGCCAGAAAAACTCACTGGAGAAATTTTGACGTTGAGAACATTATGTTTTAGACGACGACAGGCGTAGATGCGGTCTATCCTACTCATGCAATGGCTAGTAATGTAAGTGAACCCTGGGTTCGCACTTCGGTGGCTTTGCCACGTATGGGTGAGGTGCAGTCCGTTCACTAAGTTCCAGACATGTGTTAGGACTGGGCGTTCGGTCGGCGGCGGAAAGAACACAGCTAAAGTCACCAGCAAGGATGATGTTTTCGTTCGCGGGAGTGATAACTCAACGGTACTTTCCTGAAAGAAGATAGATCGATCCAGTCTGGCTTGCGAATCGGACGGAGCGTAAATACTAATAAGCTGAGCTGTGTCTGTTTCGAAAGAAATTCCTCTTCCACTTGCTAACTTTTTAACACCTCTAGGTATAATCCCGTCCTTGAATAACGTGGTAGCGCCGCTTTCAGGTCCTCTATTGAGGATAGCATTGCATCCTGCGATATATTCCACTCTGTCCGTACGCACTTCTTGCAACACGACTATGTCTATATCGAAAGCATAATCCTATACAAAATCACGTAGGCATTCAATTTTTGTCAAACTAGTGATTCTGTTAATGTTAACTGTAGCTATACTATACGATTGTAGATCAGTGCTACTACACATTTCTGTCAGGATTCGATTCGCGGTTGTGTTATTGGAAGATATCTTCCACGTCTGCAATTCCACCGACCTTCAACTGCTCGCGTATTCCAACGTGTGTTGCCGGGGTATTACACTCCTCCATATCCTCATGCCAAGGTGAGTTGTCCTGTGGTGTTGCAGACACGCCCATACTGTTAGGAGCGAGATAGTCAGTACGGCGAGCACTGTGTTCTGTGCCAAAAATCACGGATTCGCCGCTTCGCGATGTGCTACGAAACGTTTCTCCAGAGACGGTAGATTCAGCGTCTGCTAAGTGTGATGGGGGTCTCGTGTTGGACGGAGTCCCTCTCCTATTCTTCGTGCCTTTTCTTCAGGTGTTGCTGCCATTGCTTGGTTTTAAATACCAGCTTCCTTATCCTCCTCCCATGCCCCTAGATGGTAGGCTCTCCGTGGTTTTTTTTTCCCCTTCGGTGCGTCTGTAGGTTGGTTGTTCGTGTTTGCTGTGTCTTTTTGAATCATTATGGTGTTTGTAGATTCCTGTAATTTTCCTGTTCCTCGACCTGACAGTACTGCCCTTCGTGATTTCTTCGACATTTGTTGATGTTCATCCTGGCTGTCCGATGGCATGTCATGTAGTTTCTGTTGTAACTGTTGCGCTTTTTCTCTCAAAGTGAGCGCAATTTTTTCAGCTCCGTGATGGGCAATCCTGCGTTTTTTGTTTTCGTTTTCGTTGGTGGAGCTGGCTGGTGTTTCGTCGTCTGTTGTCATCTGCGCTTCAGTTTCATGTGAAGACTACTACTCGTTGTTCGGGACTACGGTCGTGCCATCGTTGTTTCCGTTGCTGTGCGCAATGTCTGCCTCGCTGCCTCGTTCAGTGTCGCGGGGATGAGCTGTAACTGCGTCTCGTAGAGTGTCTTCTGCTTTGATCGTTGTCATTCGAGAGTCCTCTTCGACGTGGGCCGTAGCGTTATCAATAACTGCCTCTGAAGTCGTAGCTGGGGTTCCACGAGCTGCTGCGACGTACGTTGTCGGTAGCTGTGACATAGTGGGTGGAAAAGGTGCCTCCCCCGTCGGCAGCTGTGTCACTCGGCGCTGCAGACACTCAGGGCGTAAGTGTCCTGTGGAGCCACATCCAGCGCACGTTCTAGGCTACCCCTCATAAATAACAATAGCCCTATATCCACAGACGTTAACGTAGGAGGGAATATGCTTTATCATGTCAATTTTAACCAGCCGCACACGACCGGGAATTTTTGTGCACCGGACCACTTCTAAAAAAAATGGCTCTGAGCACTATGGGACTTAACATCAGTGGTCATCAGTCCCCTAGAACTTAGAACTACTTAAACCTAACTAACCTAAGGACATCACACACATCCATGCCCGAGGCAGGATTCGAACCTGCTACCGTAGCAGTCGCGCGGTTCCGGACTGAGCGCCTAGAACCGCTAGACCACCGCGGCCGGCGACCACTTCTCAGCAATGTTGCTTAGAATGGTGCCACAAAGCTGCAACACTGGATTAATCTGCTCTGAGATTAGTTCGAATGGTAGTTCGAAAACTCTAATGCTTCTGCTTCCAAGTCCGGCATGAGAAACTTTAACATTACCGACATTGCCGTCAGAATGTTTGAACTATAAGTTGTTCCCATATAATTCTACAATTTGGTCGCATTTTTCGGGATTCTTTAATTTGAGATAGACGGTACTACTACTGATCAATAGATGAATGCTAATTGCATCCTCAGCTGTTAACTACTTCTTCCAGAAAGTCCTCTACTTCAAACGATTTAGGTCGTGTATAGTTATTGTCAGACATAAGCTTCAAAGTGTCTTTCCTTGCAGTTTCTGCCATTATAAGTCCAATTAAGTAAATGTTTCCATTACAAGTAAATAAAAAACCGTGTTAATCCACGTGTGCATTTGTGTTGTAGAAAGAGCCGGCCACCCATTACAATATCTTCTCCCTTGCCTCCTGGCGGTACAATACTCTAAACGTTCTATGCGTAAAAAATCGCAAACTGGTACAGTATTTTATTATTTAAGTCAGTAACGACACTGTTTCAGGTTTTAGTAAAACATCGATAATAACGAATGAAATTAAAATACACTGCGATTTGTGACATTTACCTTTCCCTATGGCCAAAGATCTATACCAAGACAAAATGTCAATTTCTGTTGCTGCTTTGTAAACACCAAATTTTAAAACAAATATATACGTTTAGGTAGGAGCTGGGACAGCCTAGTGCAAAGAATTGCATTGTTAAAAAGTAGTAAGTTGTAGAGCAAGGGTTGCCATACGTCCAGATTTTCCGAGTCAGTTCCGGTTTCAGACTGAAGAAATCTGCGTCTCGAAAAATAATTTCTGGATTGTAGTTTGTCCCGCTTTTCGGATTTCAGAGAAATGTTCCATACTATCTATTTTTCTCCAGATTACTGCGTGGATCTACATTTAAACTTCGGCTGTTAAGTTAAATAACGAAAAAAGTTTTTATTATCACAGTTAACTGAGTCTCTTAAGGAGTATTATTTCACGGTAACGCTGCTTAGTTTCTATTATTATCAAAAATGGTTCAAGTGACGTTGCTGTCACATTCGTAACATACGAAGCTCCTGATTATCCAGGTTAATGCAAACCCGTCATTGCACGGATAACCGAAAAGCATGCATAATCGCAAGTGGCTCTAAGCGCTATGGGACTTGACATCTGAGGTCATCAGTCCCCTAGACTTAGAACTAATGGTTCAAATGGCTCTGAGCACTATGGGACTCAACTGCTGTGGTCATCAGTCCCCTAGAACTTAGAACTACTTAAACCTAACTAACCTAAGGACATCACACACATCCATGCCCGAGGCAGGATTCGAACCTGCGACCGTAGCAGTCGCACGGTCCCGGACTGCGCGCCTAGAACCGCGAGACCACCGCGGCCGGCTACTTAGAACTACCTAAACCTAACTAACCTAGGGACATCACAGACATCCATGCCAGAGGCAGGATTTGAACCTGCGACCGTAACGGTCGCGCGGCTCCAGACTGTAGCGCCTAGAACCACTCGGCCACACCGGCCGGTAAGTAGAATATGTAATTTGTATTGTCTTTCCATAGCACATGCGGGAAGAGCAGATATTAACTATAACGTAAAGCATAAATGAAACGTTAAGTCTTGCAGCACTTAAAAATGGATAGTTATTTTGTTTCAAAGTCATTTAAACTGGGCAAATTAGTAACAGCAAGGGAATTAGCAATATGCTGTCATACCTTTTAGGTTCGCATGTCTTTCAAGTCTCTGAACCGTACTTCCAGGCTAAGCTCCAAACTTTTAATGATTCCGAAGCAGCAAAAAATGTGATGTTGGGCAGAACAAAATCAACAGCAATTGTGAAATCACTGTTGGCGTGGGATGCTGTGAAACAAATGTGCGATGATGTTTCAAAGGCCCTTTATTTTGTTATAGCTAATGGGGGAGAAATAACAAAGACGAGAAAAAATTTCCATTAAGTAATTCACATTTTAAGCGAAGGAGGCGTGTCCCGGTTTCTGATTCGCAAATTATGTCCATTTTTATGAGATTAAGAGAAATTTCCCAGGCTGTCAGACAGAAATATTGGCAACCCTACGTAGAGCTGATGTGATTCGCATTATTTTGAAGAAATTCCTGGTACGTCCACTGCGCGTCCATCAAATACCAAGTTCGCTCGGACCCAGGCGACATAAGCTTCAGTTGGTGACGGATACGAGTGTCGAGTCACGTAGGGAGGCACCGGGCACGGGACGCTGCTGGAAGCTCCCTGGAACGTGTGGCGTGCAGTCGGGGCGGCCATTAGACAGGTTCCGGGAAAAACTCTACAGCGTCTCGGTGCACGCGGCCCGCGCTACTCCATCCGCTGCACGCCCTGCAGCAGACAAGTCGCGGTCGAGGCACGACCCTGCTAACGACGCCTGCCGGCGCTGTGCTGCGAACAAGGGCGGCTACCTGCCGCCGCGAGGAAACCCATCCCACTGGTCTTGTCTCCACGTCCACGTGCTATACAGCTAGCGGCAGGCGACAACCGATTTCCTAAAACAGTATTTTGTTACTTCGATCAAAATATCTGTTTTTCGCCCCTCAGTCACTTTACGCGAAATGTGCCTTCACCACAATGGAGTGACGTTGCTGTCACATTCGTAACATACGAAGCTCCCGATTATCCAGGTTAATGCAAACCCGTCATTGCACGGGTAACCGAATCGCAAATTCGCAGTTTTACCACAAACTGCTATTTACTGTCTTTAATGTCGTAACAATTTTCAGCCAACATTTGTTTTTCCCGACGCGGTTCGCCTGCAGCTACTTTTTCCCGGCGTAGTGCGGCAACTTGACGTCGCATAGACTCAACAAATCGTTGGGAGTCCCTGCAGAAATACTGAGTAATGGTACCTGTATAGCCTGTAGGTAGGCTGTTTAGGTTTTTATATTGGTAACGCCATGTAGCGGTCTGTATGAAAATCACTGACTGTGCTGTGTGCAGTCTGTGGCTGGTTTGCATTGTTGGAACATTTGCTATTGTAGTATTGGGCTTGAACACTATTAAGGTAAATACATTGTTTATTAAACTTCCTGGCAGATTAAAACTGTGTGCCCGATCGAGACTCGAACTCGGGACCTTTGCCTTTCGCGGGCAAGCGCTCTACCAACTGAGCTACTGAAGCACGACTCACGCCCGGTACTCACAGCTTTACTTCTACCAGTACCTCGTCTCCTACCTTCCAAACTTTACAGAAGCTCTCCTGCGAATTTGCAGAACTAGCACTCCTGAAAGAAAGGATATTGCGGAGACATGGCTTAGCCACGGCGTGGGGGATGTTTCCAGAATGAGATTTTCACTCTTCAGCGGAGTGTGCGCTGATACGAAACTTCCTGGCAGATTAAAACTGTGTACCCGACCGAGACTCGAATTCGGGACCTTTGCCTTTCGCGGGCAAGTGCTCTACCAACTGAGCTACCGAAGCACGACTCACGCTGTGAGTACCGGGCGTGAGTCGTGCTTCGGTAGCTCAATTGGTAGAGTACTTGCCCGCGAAAGGCAAAGGTCCCGAGTTCGAGTCTCGGTCGGGCACACAGTTTTAATCTTCCAGGAAGTTTTATATCAGTGCACACTCCACTGCAGAGTGGAAATCTCATTCTGGAAACATTGTTTATTCTCTACCAAAATCTTTCATTTGCTAACTATGCCTATCAGTAGTTAGTGCCTTCAGTAGTTAGAATCTTTTATTTAGCTGGCAGTATTGGCGCTCGCTGTATTGCAGTAGTTCGAGTAACGAAGATTTTTGTGAAGTAAGTTCAAATGGTTCAAATGGCTCTGAGCACTATGGGACTCAACTGCTGTGGTCATAAGTCCCCTAGAACTTAGAACTACTTAAACCTAACTAACCTAAGGACATCACACACATCCATGCCCGAGGCAGGATTCGAACCTGCGACCGTAGCAGTCGCACGGTCCCGGACTGCGCGCCTAGAACCGCGAGACCACTCCGGCCGGCTATGTGGATATCCCTATTCCAGGATTTTTTATCACCGCAGCGTGCATTTTCGAAGATAAAACTTCTAGGATGTTAGGCCACATCAGGTCTTCAATTTCTTCTACAGGATCGACGTTTCGACGCCTCTGCTGGTGTCTTATTCGTGATATACACTCAGATCGCAGCTGAAGGCAAGAAACGTCGATCGTGTAAAACAGGTTGAAGACGTGATGCGACCTATCATCCTAGAAGATTTGACCTCCAATGACAACGACCACGAAAACCTGCAGATTAACATATACATTTTCGCAGGTAGGCAGCACTATCAACTTACATACCCTGCTACAGTACATGCAGTTCTGACCTAGGCACCATTTTCTCAGCGTGTTTAATTACTTACTGTGTGTGTTGATATTGCATTATATGTGATCTTGCTAAACTGCTGTTATTCTGCCAATGGCAATGGGAACAATTTTGAGCACTGGACACAAACCGCGCAAACACTCTTCCACCACGTTAACCTGGCTGGCGTCATTTAGTATTGCAGACTACGGAACTATTTTTTGCAATATCTAACATCAAAAGTTATATATATTGATTGTTGTGGTCTTCAGTCCTGAGACTGGTTTAATGCAGCTCCCCATGCTACTCTATCCTGTGCAAGCTGCTTCATCTCCCAGTACGTACTGCAGCCTACATCCTTCTGAATCTGCTTAGTGTATTCATCTCTTTGTCTCCCTCTACGATTTTTACCCTCCACGCTGCCCTCCAATACTAAATTGGTGATCCCTTGATGCCTCAGAACATGTCCTACCAACCGATCCCTTCTTCTGGTCAAGTTGTGCCACAAACTTCTCTTCACCCCAGTCCTATTCAATACCTCCTGATTAGTTATGTGATCTACCCATCTAATCTTCAGCATTCTTCTGTAGCACCACATTTCGAAAGCTTCTATTCTCTTCTTGTCCAAACTATTTATCGTCCATGTTTCACTTCCATACATGCCTACACTCCACACAAATACTTACAGAAATGACTTCCTGACACGCAAATCTATACTCGATGTCAACAAATTTCTCTTCTTCAGAAATGCTTTCCTTGCCATTGCCAGTCTACATTTTATATCCTCCCTACTTCGACCATCATCAGTTATTTTGCTCCCAAATAGCAAAACTCATTTACTACTGTAAGTGTCTCATTTCCTAATCTAATTCCCTCAGCATCTCCCGAGTTAACTCGACTACATTCCATTATCCTCGTTTTGCTTTTGTTGATGTTCATCTTATATCCTCCTTCAAGACACTGACCATTCCGTTCAACTGCTCTTCCAAGTCCCTTGCTGTCTCTGACAGAATTACAATGTCATCGGCGAACCTTAAAGTTTTTATTTCTTGTCCATGGATTTTAATACCTACTCCGAATTTTTCTTTTGTTTCCTTTATTGCTTGCTCAATATACAGATTGAATAACATCGGGGAGAGGCTACAACCCTGTCTCACTCCCTTCCCAACCACAGCTTTCCTTTCATGCCCCTCGACTCTTATAACTGCCATCTGATTTCTGTACAAATTGTAGATAGCCCTTCGCTCCCTGTATTTTACCCCTGCCACCCTCAGAATTTGAAAGAGAGTATTCCAGTCAACATTGTCAAAAGCTTTCTCTAAGTCTACAAATGCTAGAAACATAGGTTTGCCTTTTCTTAATCTAGCTTTTAAGATAAGCCGTAGGTTCAGTATTACCTCACGTGTTCTAATATTTCTACGGAATCCAAACTGATCTTATATATATATATGTGTGTGTGTATGCTTGTGGCAGTACTAGTAGTAGTGAGTTGCTGTTTAATCTGTCATTATTCCTACCCATATCAAGCACCTAGACCACTAGAACGATCATGTTGACTCTGCTCTTCGTGAAATTTTGTATCCTCATATGACGAGACGTGGGAACACGTAATGCACCAAGGAAGTGTCGAACACGATTGTTTTGGTGGTATAGGTGTTGTGGTGTGGAGTGGCACGATTTTGCATTGGCGTACTGACCTCCAATCCTCTGAACATGGTCGACATTATTATGACACTGTTTTTTTAAGTTTGCATTCGGTCCTGACTTCATTTTCATGGATGACAATGCGTGATCGCGTCGAACAGCGCAGATGAGGGAGTTCTCGGGACGAGAGAAAATTCGGGGAATACACTGAGGGAATACACTGATCTGCCTGTCCTCCCAACTTAAATGCTGTCAAGCACCTGTGGGCTCCGACGGGGAGACGTATTCAGGACGCCCACATGCACCAAAGACCATCCAACAGTTGTCAAACGCTCTGATGGAGGAATGGAACATCGTACCACAAGAACTCCGTACCAAACTTGTGGTCAACATGCGATCACTTTGCATAGCATACACTGCCCTCCTTGGTAATCACAGAGCCTATTAAGGACAATGTCCCACCTTTTGTAATGTCCAGGAGATCGTCACAAATGGCGGTGGCTTCAGAGTAATTGTTGTCTTTGACTAAAAATGTCATTTCTGTTCGTCTCATTGGGTATTTATCTCAGTTACCTTCTGCACTATAGTGTAGCAGTCCTTTTCCTACAGGGTCCAAATTTCATCGAATTGCTTTACTTGGCCGTAAAACATCATGCGGAATTTAGTTTCATCCTTAAGTTTTGCGCACCATTGTACCTAGTGCACAGTGTCACTTACACATTACGAGTTATCAGAGACCGGTTTCGGCTAAACTAAAACAGTCGCAGGCCGGCCGGGGTGGCCGAGCGGTTCTAGGCGCTACAGTCTGGAACCGCGCGACCGCTACGGTCGCAGGTTCGAATCCTGCCTCGGGCATGGATGTGTGTGATGTCCTTACGTTTAAGTAGTTCTAAGTTTTAGGGGACTGATGATTTCAGAAGTTAAGTCCCATAGTGCTCAGAGCCATTTGAAAACAGTCGCAGATTTCATCAAATAGTTCCACATGGATGAAGAGAGATCCGGTCTCGGGTTTCAAGCACCCAAGTATACATTCTAATGTTTCCTACAAGATAAAGTCTGAGATTAGTGGCTTTGCTGTGCAAATTGAACGAGGAATATACAGTACGTATATAATCTAAATGGTGGAACGCTCACAATTTGCGGTGATTTCACCACGGATATTTTACAAAGAGTTTATAGTGTAAACCGTTATCTAAAATTGTAGTAGTCATAACATAAATATGTAGAATCATTTATGAGAATAAAAGGCAATCCTAATCGGCTTATCAGCAATTAAAAGCCGTCGCCTTCTTCTTGTGTCGGATGCAGCATATAGAGATATTCCTTACTATGCACAGATGCAAGGAGACTGGCGTTCGTTTCTGGGTAGTTTGTTGGAATTGTTTATTCGACATTGTCGTCCACAACTGTGGCAATGAAAGTCACTGGACGGTCTGTTCCGTTGAGAGCAATAGCTTTGGGAAATCGATAAACCACATTGTTGATACTGGCTGCATCCAGAAGAATACCACAGATCATTAGCCTTACATGAGTACGCAGCCGGTGACAAATAAAGGCTTTTGGACACAAGGAGAAAAAAAAAAAAGAACGTACATAACGGCAAAATCTTGTGGTGGTTAAAAGCTTCAGCTAGGCAGCTGGGGATATTGAGTGTTGGCTGTAGCGAGCTTTATCGACAGCTTTTCGTGTAGGAAGTTAATCAGGGAACGATATGAACATTTGTAGACGAGAATATGCTAACTCGGCGTAAATGTCATTGCCTTGGCGTACTGTGAGTGGAGGCATTGATTGACTGTCGAAACACTGAACGCTTCCAACAGCAAACATACTGATGCTGCATAAGGCTGGGTAAAGATACCGAAAGTCAACGTGCAAAAACTAGCATCATTTCCTAATCTCTCCTGATCGGATTGTGTGTGTCAAGTCCTTTTCAGTTCCTCATTTGGCTGACACTTCAGTTGATAATCAGCGACTATTACTCACAGAAGACACAGACTACTGTGGCAGTCTCACTGGTCAGTTGTAGGCCAGCTTTCACAACACAGATTATATATAGCGTCCACTGCAGGTCATCCATTCTTAACAGATAACACAATTATTATCTTTAGTAAATGTATTTTCTCGCCAACAGACTTAGCTCCACGTGTTGTCAGTGCACCTGAGCTGTTATTTGTGATAGTTCATTAGAACGATGGTAACATTGACAATACAGCACATATTTAACAACATTTTACGATGTAATGAGTGTCGTACTCATAGGATCTTGTGGGACTCTCACAGTCAAAAGGCTACATTCCGATAGTCTTGTAGCTGCTGCCGGCCCGCCTCAGCAGAGGCATGAAATTACAATAAAGTCAAATAAGAAGAGAAAAATAGTCTTATATTCTGACACATTGTAAGTTATGTACATTTCTCACCAATTTTTATAATTACGCTACTATCTTAATGAAATGTTTGTTTATTTATGGATGTACACCCTGTGCTTCATTTTTGTGTTTTTTGTGTTTAGGTAACTTTTGCAGTGTTACTTGAAAATGGCCCTAATGCCGAAATTGCTATCGTACTAATAAATATTTCATACAGTCAACGGCGACTATGATGTCTTTTAAGAAATAATATTCCTGTAACGGGCTTGCCTGCCCAGAGTCCCAACCTCAACCCAATGGACTACAACGTCTTTTAAGAAATAATATTCCTGTAACGGGCTTGCCTGCCCAGAGTCCCAACTTGAACCCAATGGACCACAGCGTCAAAAATCATTATCTTCTTTGGGTCTGCTCTTGAAGCAGAATGGACTTCTTTCCTTCCATAGACATACATACACCTCACACCTCTCAGAAAATGTCCCCGTCACAATTCAAGCCGTCACAGAGGCGAATTGTGGACACACCCTATCTTAACGTCCAGTTATAGGTGTTCGGATACTTTTGATCAGAGTGTATGTTTGATCTGCAGGTACGATTAGGGTATTTACGGTCAACACAGAGGGTCCAAGACATTTTTTGTAGCTAAAAAAGAGCGGAGCATATTTCTTATTTTCGTGTGCGACTGCCAGCCTGTGGATTTCGGTTAGCGGTACCCGTCTGCATACCTGGGAGTCATTTTGCTCTTGGCGGCGGCTTCTTTGGCACAGCCGAGCGACGCGACACGCGAGCGCCTTCCTGTCGCATTCTCTGCATAATAAATCGCCTTCGCTCGCGGCTTGCTGTTTCGTTCCAGCCTTGTCCGAAGTTGTTGCAAGAGTTTATGGTGGAGACAAATAAAGCGCGGAAACTCCTTTCGTTGCGTTATATTCCTGGTGATGACTGGAAGAATCATGTAGTTCTCCTCTCGCTATTGTTTAAAGTCTCGTAGAAATTAAATCGTTGAAAAGACAGCTCTGTGTCGATGTCAATCGGAGACAAGTGTAACAATAATCAACATTGACCGAGATGCAGTTTATATACTGAAACGTACTTTTCGTCTGCCTTCGAAACTTTCATGTTGTCGCCCGAAGTCCCAATTGTGGATGACGGCAGAATTCGTGCCGTACTAATGACGTTGCCGCGCGAGACAAGTTGCGCTATGTATCGGTCCGGAAATTTACTCCCAAACATTAATTGGCAGACCCGGATTTTAGCATTCTGAACGCTTGTCTATATAATACTCCGCAAACTACCATAGGTTACGTGGCTTAGTGTACCTTGCACCACACTCCCTTTACTGCTCCATTCGCAAATGAAAGAGGGAAAAAACGACTATCTATACAACTCCGTACGACACCCAGTTTCTCTTTTCTTGTCTTTGCATTCCTTACGCGAAATGAACTGCTGGCGGCAGCAGAATCATTTTGCAGTCAGCTGCAAATGCCAGTTCTCTAAATTTTCTCAATACTGTTTTGCGAAAAGAACGACACTTTTCGTCCAGGAATTTCCATCTGACTTCACGAAGCTTCTCCTAATATCCGCGTCTTAGTGGAACCTTCCCGTAACAAATCTAGCAGCACAGTACTCAACTATTTCGACAGCCTGCAATTCCCAGTTGCAGTCTGTCTGTCTAACAGCTTCTAGGGCATCAAAAATTTGATTTTTAATATTTTATAAGATTGTTGACAGAGTTTAAATATTATAATGTCGCATAATCTACACAATAACAATTCTAATCTTATGTTACAGAATTAATTCACTAAGTCCAGTACTAAAGTTACAAAATGTGTATATGTCCTGAAGGCAGTTTAACTCACTGCGCGCAAAGCATCCAGACTTTATTTATCAAATGTTTGACAACAAGAGTACTCAGTGACTTTCGACAAACTTTACACAATTTCAAACGTTTACAAAAGTTTATGTTGCTAACACTCTGCATAAAATGTTGAAACGAGAAAGTTTATCGTTTACTATATTTTCGCTTCTTATGCAGAAAAACTACGACGTTTTAATTTCTTACTTCTTTAATACAAATTCCATTCACAATACATTCTGCAGACAGTATCCACATATACCATTGAAAGTACCTGCAAAATTATATCGCTGTACGACTCATTGTCAAGAGATATGATGTTTTGTACTTGGGAGTTCGTTTCTTTGAAGTATCGGCGGTGGGAGTTTAATGGTGTTAAAACCAACATATTCGCTCAGAGAAGAGTTTTCTAGCTTATGCACGCATTATTTCTAACTCTACAGTTCATATCGTAGGTTGTTTTGCCTCGGAGACCTTCGCTGCGCCCTGCTAAACACAATGCTGCTGTTTTCCCACATTTTACAGTTCTGAAACAGCGAAAGTAAACGTAATTCCGAAACAATGATCATGTTTGGACGCATGAGCTGTAGTGACTGCCGTTCTTAATCCCTGAGGGTAGTCCATGTTAAAACCTTGTTGGTAGTTCAATAAATACCGGAAAAGTATTCACAATTGCGGATATGAACCACTAGTGGCTGTGCAGGGTGTTCAGAAAATTCCCGTTATAAACATCTAGGACTTGTAGAAGAGAGTGAGCAGATATTATTTTGAATTGGAACCCATGTCCGGAGAAGTACTGTTTCCGTGCTACAATTATTTGAAAACATGTTTGGAATGCGACCACTTTTACGAGTAATTGATGGGGCGTGGCGCTGTGCATCACTTGTTTTACAGTCCCACTCATTAATAGCCGAAGAAACTGCTCGTGTATTCACTGACGGGTTGTCTTCAACATGGTGCACTACGGCCTCTTCCTTTTCGGGTGGGCGGCGTCAAAAAAATGTGTGTGAAATCTTATGGGACTTAACTGCTAAGGTCATCAGTCCCTAAGCTTACACACTACTTAACCTAAATTATCCTAAGGACAAACACACACACCCATGCCCGAAGGAGGACTCGAACCTCCGCCGGAACCAGCCGCAGAGTCCATGACTGCAGCGCCTGAGACCGCACGGCTGATCCCGCGCGGCTGGGCGGCGTCTCCTTGCAGCACCACAGTCATGCCAGCTGACGGTGGAGGTACTCTTCCTCGAAGCCGTTGTGTAATAGTAATGAAAACTGTATGCGATGAAGTCTGACGTTGTGGAGAACGATCTTGATACAGCCGGCGAGCAGTTTTTCATCGCCGCGACCTTCGCTGTCCAGAAGGATGATGTCGGTGTATTTTGCAAATGTGTACTCAACCATGTTCAAATCGTTCAAATGGCTCTGAGCACTATGAGACTTAACATCTGAGGTCATCAGTCCCCTAGAAGTTAAAACTACTTAAACCTAACCTAAGGTCATCACACACATCCATGCCCGAGGCAGGATTCGAACCTGCTACCGTAGCGGTCGCGCCGTTCCAGACTGAAGCGCCTAGAACCGCTCGGCCACTCCGGCCGGCTCAACCATGTTCCTCTAACACTCACAGACGCATGTATGAGACTCGAACCAGGTAGGAGAAGTATGACAGATGTCGAATGACATCAACGGGTCTGACGTAGCCCCACCCCCATCATTTCTACGCTGTTGCATACCTACCTAGCAAACATGTTTTCAAACAGCTGCAGCACGGAAATGATACATTTCTGGACATGGGTTCCTAATCAAAATATTATGCACTCTCTCTCCTCTACAAGTCCTAGAAGTTTGTCACGGGAATTTCCGAACACCCTGTATTTTGGAATGACTACAGTGAAAATTTGTGCCGGATCGGGACTCTAACCTCGATTTCCCACTTTACGCGAGCCGTCGCCTCAGACGTTTCGGTTATCCGTGCACGAATCGCAGCCTGACCCAAAATTCGATATGTCGTCTTCCATGTGTACAACCAGCACTCTTGCTTTACGTATATTTCCTTCCAGGAGAGTTATATTTATTTAGAGTCGAGGACCTGGTATTGGCGAATAAGTACGAAATGTCCGAAGGAATATTGCATCAAGCTTCTTAACAACACAGGCTTTGCTGTTTCGTATTTCAATAAAGATTGTTACACATGTCGAAATTAATTATAATGTCCATGTTGAAGACATGATTGCTGTGCTTCATGGTCAAACAGTGTTCCGTGGTAGCTGTACTGACTTTGCCTTGAGTGGGAGTGAAACCCGATCACACACAGCTCACTATTCCTGTTCTTCGTGTTCACAATGTTTTTCGTTCTTTACTTACAAGTTCGGGGAACTTTCCATCCCGTGATATATTGGCGTATAGGACTCTTATGTTGATACAGTCCGCAGATGCAAGACTGGTAAACTATACAGGTTTTTGGTCAAATCTTGATATCTGGAAAGAAATGTGCAGTTTCTCATGGTGAGTTCCTGTCAACAGTCTCTGCAGCAATGCCGCTGCATAAAGGGGACGGTACCAGGAATGCTGTTTGCTACTGCTGCAAATTTCCTGCAAGTCTCTGCAAAAGATGAGACTGGACAGCTCGTGTTCTGCATACATCCGTGACACAGGCGCCACCTCCTCGATGGAGGCTTGTCACTCACTTCAGCTCCACAGCGAACCGGTGCTCTGGTTTCGCAGATGACAGCACGGATGCATCCGGGGGTCTCCTGCTAGGGCAGTGCGTCCCGCCGCCAAAACGCGAACAATGAAGTGGCGGCTCGGTGGGAAAGGTCAAACGTGAATCCAATGAGATTCGTGATGCTCCGCGAAATGTGAGAGCGGAAAACAGGGGTGTTCCCTCTGTGATTACCGCAGTCGATAGGTATAGCACCGATCTAAGAAGGGCGCTAGAAGGCACATTGAGAAACCTACCTTGAATTTCTCCAAGTGTTGGAGCCTGGGAATAAAAAAGGCGTATGCACAACCGTTACATATTTGTGAAGTACAGAAGCCTAAAAATCAAAGCGTGACGGGAAATTTTATTCGTTAAACTGTTAATATCTTCAATTATTCATCCTCAGTTGTTATGTCATATATCAGCATAAAGGAGGAAACTACAGGGTGTTTCAAAATTAATATCCGGGTTTTCATGCTTTCTAATATTTATTATACTCAACTTACAATTATAAATAAAACTTCGAATGAAAGAGAAACTCAGTTTTCTCACAAGTGTTTAATACGAGCATCATTCGTCACATGGCACACGCCAGCTCGATACGCAAGTTCTTCCCAAACCTTGAACAGTGAATCTGGAATTTTAAACAAAAAAACTAGCAGTCTTCGTTGCATTATTAAAATTGTTGTTATTTACCAATGACGTGTTTCACTTTTATTTAGGTATCATCGGATTGGCCTACGGAACAAATACCAAATTTCGTTATAGTGGCGAGACATCATTTAGTAAGATTGGACTGCGAAGGATACCTCAAACAACTTACTGATATTTGGTAGCGACGGGCACATAGGATACCGTGTATAAAATATTCCAGCTGCTAAATGCCCCTCGTGAAAATGAAATGGAAAATGGAAATGGCTGGGAGGCCCCTTGCAGGGCAGGTCCGGCCGCCTTGGCGCAGGTCTTATTACATTCGACGCCACATTGGGCGACCTGAGAGCCGGATGGGGATGAAATGATGATGAAGACAGCACAACACCCAGTTCCTGAGCGGAGAAAATCCCGACCCAGCCGGGACTCGAACCTGGGCCCATAGGACGGCAATCCGTCACGCTGACCACGTTTTTATTTCTCGATATAGTTCGTTGCGTTTGGTCTGGACGGACGCCACAAGACATCCGTTCAAGTTGATCGTTGATTCCTTGACTCAATTTTTTTTATTACAGAGAGCACGCAGTCCTCTGACCGAACACGCTGAGTTACAGTGCCGGCTACCATTCAGCTATCGGGGCGGACGTAAAAATGAAATGTGTGGAGGGGCCTCCCGGCGGTTAGACCTGATCGCCTGGTGCAAGTCTTTTGAGATGACGCCGCTTCGCCGACTTGCGCATCGATGAGGATGAAATGATGGAGACAAAAACACCCAGTCCCCGAGCGGGGAAAATCTCCAACCCAGCCGGAAATCGAACTCGGCCCCCCCCCCCCCCCGACATGACAAGCCGGTGCACTGTCCATTCTGCTACGGTCGCGGACAATTCACCTCGTCACTGCTTACAAACATTGCGCGGTATCCTATAAAGTGGAATAAAATGCGCGGCGTCCTACTCCTGGAAATTGAAATAAGAACACCGTGAATTCATTGTCCCAGGAAGGGGAAACTTTATTGACACATTCCTGGGGTCAGATACATCACATGATCACACTGACAGAACCACAGGCACATAGACACAGGCAACAGAGCATGCACAATGTCGGCACTAATACAGTGTATATCCACCTTTCGCAGCAATGCAGGCTGCTATTCTCCCATGGAGACGATCGTAGAGATGCTGGATGTAGTCCTGTGGAACGGCTTGCCATGCCATTTCCACCTGGCGCCTCAGTTGGACCAGCGTTCGTGCTGGACGTGCAGACCGCGTGAGACGACGCTTCATCCAGTCCCAAACATGCTCAATGGGGGACAGATCCGGAGATCTTGCTGGCCAGGGTAGTTGACTTACACCTTCTAGAGCACGTTGGGTGGCACGGGATACATGCGGACGTGCACTGTCCTGTTGGAACAGCAAGTTCCCTTGCCGGTCTAGGAATGGTAGAACGATGGGTTCGATGACGGTTTGGATGTACCGTGCACTATTCAGTGTCCCCTCGACGATCACCAGTGGTGTACGGCCAGTGTAGGAGATCGCTCCCCACACCATGATGCCGGGTGTTGGCCCTGTGTGCCTCGGTCGTATGCAGTCCTGATTGTGGCGCTCACCTGCACGGCGCCAAACACGCATACGACCATCATTGGCACCAAGGCAGAAGCGACTCTCATCGCTGAAGACGACACGTCTCCATTCGTCCCTCCATTCACGCCTGTCGCGACACCACTGGAGGCGGGCTGCACGATGTTGGGGCGTGAGCGGAAGACGGCCTAACGGTGCGCGGGACCGTAGCCCAGCTTCATGGAGACGGTTGCGAATGGTCCTCGCCGATACCCCAGGAGCAACAGTGTCCCTAATTTGCTGGGAAGTGGCGGTGCGGTCCCCTACGGCACTGCGTAGAATCCTACGGTCTTGGCGTGCATCCGTGCGTCGCTGCGGTCCGGTCCCAGGTCGACGGGCACGTGCACCTTCCGCCGACCACTGGCGACAACATCGATGTACTGTGGAGACCTCACGCCCCACGTGTTGAGCAATTCGGCGGTACGTCCACCCGGCCTCCTGCATGCCCACTATACGCCCTCGCTCAAAGTCCGTCAACTGCACATACGGTTCACGTCCACGCTGTCGCGGCATGCTACCAGTGTTAAAGCCTGCGATGGAGCTCCGTATGCCACGGCAAACTGGCTGACACTGACGGCGGCGGTGCACAAATGCTGCGCAGCTAGCGCCATTCGACGGCCAACACCGCGGTTCCTGGTGTGTCCGCTGTGCCGTGCGTGTGATCATTGCTTGTACAGCCCTCTCGCAGTGTCCGGAGCAAGTATGGTGGGTCTGACACACCGGTGTCAATGTGTTCTTTTTTCCATTTCCATATATATATATATTAAAACCTGCATTGTCCTTAAATTGACAACCCACACTAGGAATAAGAAGCAACAGATTACATTATTACAATTTGTGGCGCAGTACAATGCAAACCAAACTGGATAAGGCCTGCAGGGAAACTTCATATTATAAACATGCCGAAGACGTAGTGCACATTCTGGTTGTACACATCACACTGGATATGAAAAAAATACAAGGCCCCGTAAGACTAGTGTACGCAGCTCTCGGCAGAGGGCGCCTGCAGGCTGTGAGCAACGATAATGTTCAATTGCTAAATCTTGCCATAACAACAAACTGTGACATTTATTACAGAGGACTGGTGTTCTAAAATTTTCTGATAGAATGTTTACTTAGATTAATAACCACAGTAATCAGGATGAATAAAGATGAAAAACTAAAGCATATAAAAATAAACTACTGACCATTAAAATTGCTACACCACGAAGATGACGTGCTACAGACGCGAAATTTAACCAACAGCAAGAAGATACTGTGATATGCAAAAGATTAGCTTTTCAGAGCATTCACACAAGGTTGGCGCCGGTGGCGACACCTACAACGTTATGACATGAGGAAAGTTTCCAACCGATTTCTCATACACAAACAGCAGTTGACCGGAGTTGCCTGGTGAAACGTTGTTGTGGTGCCTCGTGTAAGGAGGAGAAATGCGTACCATCTCGTTTCCGACTTTGATAAAGGTCGGATTGTAGCCTATCGCCATTGCGGTTTATCGTATCGCGACATTGCTGCTCGCGTTGGTCGAGATCCAATGACTGTTAGCAGAATATGGAGGGTAATACGGTACGCCGTGCTGGATCCCAACGGCCTCGTATCACTAGCAGTCGAGATGACAGGCATCTTATCCGCGTGGCAGAAACGGATCGTGCAGCCACGTCTCGATCCCTGAATCAGAAGATGGGAACGTTTGCAAGACAACAACCATCTGCACGAACAGTTCGACGACGTTTGCAGCAGCATGGACTATCAGCTCGGAGACCATGACTGCGTTTACCCTTGACGCTGCATCACAGACAGGAGCGCCTGCGATGGTGTACTCAACAACGAACCTGGGTGCACGAATGGCAAAATGTCATTTTTTCGGATGAATCCAGGTTCTGTTTACATCATCATGATGGCCGCATCCATGTTTGGCGATATCGCGGTGAACGCACATTTGAAGCATGTATTCCTCATCGCCATGCTGGTTCACCGGCGTGACGGTATGGAGTGCCATTGGTTACACGTCTCGGTCACCTCTTGTACGCATTGATGGCACTTTGAATAGTGGACGTTACATTTCAGATGTGTTACGACCCGTGGCTCTACCCTTCATTCGATCCCTGCGAAACCCTACATTTCAGCAGGATAATGCATGACCGCATGTTGCAGGTCCTGTACGGGCCTTTCTGGATACAGAAAATGTACGACTGCTGCCCTGGCCAGCACATTCTCCAGATCTCTCACCAACTGAAAACGTCTGGTCAATGGTGGCCGAGCAACTGACTCGTCACAATAGGTCAGTCACTACTCTTGGTGAACTGTGGTATCGTGTTGAAGTTGCATGGACAGCTGTATCTGACACGCCATCCAAGCACTGTTTGACTCACTGCCCATGCGTATCAAGGCCATTATTACGGCCAGAGGTGGTTGTTCTGGGTACTGATTTCTCAGGATCTACACACCCAAATTGCGTGTAAATGTAATCACATGTCAGTTCCAGTATAATATATTTGTCCAATGAATACCCAATTGTCATCTCCATTTCTTCTTGATGTAGCAATTTTAGTGGCTAGTAGTGTACATTTCTATAATGGGAAAGCATAAAGGTACATTGGGGAGGTTCGAATACCAATTTTGAGCGTCCCAAATAGTATTACAGCCAATAACATTGTGCATACTCGAAGCTCTCCCAAATCAGAATCTACGCCTGAGTAATGTTTTCGTGGCATTGCCTGGGGTAATCTCGTCATTCTTGAAGGCTCAATGGATCAACACAAATATACATATATACTACATGCATTTTTCCTCGGCACTACGGCATTCGTCAGCAGGGCAATGCAACGTATCACATAGCCCGCTGAGTACGTACGTGGTTCGAAGAGCACCGGAATGAGCTGACCGTACTCCCCTGGCCATCAGACTCCCCGGATTTATAATTCAACTGAGAATCCGTTGGACCACTTCGATCGAGGTGTTCGCGCCACAAGTCCACAACCGAGAACTCAGTGTAGCTGGACACAGAAATGGAGACGGCATGGCCCCACATCCTTTCCACAACCTTAGTGACTGTCGCCCTACACGTCTCGCAGCGGTCATCATTGCAAAATGTCGTCATTCAGTTTTTGGAGGATAGTCACAGTAATGTATCTTGGTTCATCAGTGTTTGTAACTTTAACTACGTGAAATGTAGTCGAGCAGAAGACAGGAATTAATTAGTCTCAGACAGTAGGAAAAGAAATCTAATGCTTATTTATAACTGTCTACTAAATAAATTGTCAAACAGGCTCCCCGTTTCAGTAGAAGTGGGCTAGGAGCAGGGGTGGTATAGATGCAGTATCTTCAGAAACAGAGGAAGAAGTTTTGCGGGGGAACCGTAGAGGGCAAGACTACGTGAAGACGATGATCAATACACACTGACGGAAAATAAATCGCAACACCAAGTAGACGTTGTGCGACATAGACGAAAGCTGGTAGGGGTGTTTATACATCTGAAAGATGATGTCTTTTCAAATTTTCCGTCAGTCGCTTAACAATGGCACTAGTAACGCCACTATGAGGATGCAAATCAGTAACTTTATCTTGTAACTCTTTCATTTGGTCCGTGATTGCATAGAAAAACAGTAATATCAGAAATTGAGTCCGCCTTGATGCAAAACACCTTGTTGTTCCTTTATTTCTTTATTCTCCCAAACTGGTTTCGGCGACAAATATCACCATCATCAGTGGTTTTCTTTAATCTAAAACAATCAGAAAATAGCATGGTTATACACAGTAGCACATTACATTTTTACTATTCGTTTTTAATATATATATATATTTTTCTATGGATGCTTTCATACTACCTTATTTATTATTTGTTACAGCATGTTTTAAGCAATTATTGTCGCTGTTTGCGATATATTTTCTGTGCGCTTTTTTTCTGTTGCCGTTTTTTACTTAGTGAACATCATGTCATCTCCAACTATGTGAGCGGCTGTTAGTAAACAAAATACTTAAAGGTGAACTTCGTATGTCAGCAATATATACTTGGGGTTGTGGTAGTGTTGTGGAAACCAGTTATTTGGTGTGTACTGAGCTGTTACTTAGCTATTCGTGTACTCACGTTCGTCGGATGGTATTTAGCTGCTTTTACACACAGAGAAACAAAATTTTCGCACTGGATCACAAACAAAGTGTGTACATTATGTGAATAGCGTGAGTAGGTAATATATATTAATCCGTTTACCTACATTTTTGTTGGCGATTTCATTTTCTGGTACACAGAGTACGGTAACAGGCAAATCACAACTTAGCATTTTCACAAACGTCTGTTTACAAATTTCCAAAGAGTTTTAAAACCTAAGATAAACTACCTACAATTTCAAATACGGTTTACAACCTTCAAGAGAGTTATAAAATCTAAGTTAAACTACTTACAGTTTCAAAGACAGTAATATATACCTGTAGTGAAGATGAAAACATTTATCTAGATGTATTGGCAATATGGAAAGTGTTAGATGGATACTTAATGAAAACTATTCTGTCAATGAATTAAACATTTAATGTTGGAGAATTTTTTGAAGAAGTTAACATTATTACTTTCAAGCTTATCATTTAATAATACATCTCCATGTGCTGTGCCATACCGGCCGGCGCGCTTACATTAACCTGTGATCATGCAATATTAGCCATTTAAGTATGTCACCTGGGCAAATGTATTCCAGAAATTTCACTACTCTACATTAATTATTTTTGATGTTGAGATTTTTTTCTGTCAGTGTAATAGCCTTGTGCGTTTGAATACGATCGCCGCCCCACGGTTACAAACAGGGAAAACAGCGCCGTGAGTTGAAGAGAACTACGAATACGTCGGCCGCCTCACAACGAGTAACACTATTCTCTGCGCTGGTGTGAACCATTTAACACACAAACACAGTCCCCACGGGCGATGACGGCCGACTCCTCGATTTCCGAACTCCTGGAACGGTCAGTTCCAGGCCAAAAAAAAAATGGCTCTGAGCACTATGCGACTTAACTTCTGAGGTTATCAGTCGCCTAGAACTTAGAACTAATTAAACCTAACTAACCTATGGACATCACACACATCGATGCCCGAGGCAGGATTCGAACCTGAGATCGTAGCGGTCGCTCGGTTCCAGACTGCAGCGCCTAGAACCGCACGGCAGTTCCAGGCCATCCAGTCACTACGAATCAGGAGCAGGAAGGTCGACATTCTCCTTGGCCATTTCCGATCCTGCCTCCAGCGCGTCTGTAAGGTACAGCCTCTTGGCAGGTCGTTAAAACGTATTCTGTAGCGGCTGTCAATGGTTAAATAGTCGCCCTTAAAATCTGCCTTACAATACGGATGGCGGTTATTGCAGAAACAACCGGGTTGCGGTTGTATCAGATTTTTTCAACAGCAGTTTAACTGGAGTGTTAAGACCGATCGCAATAACCGGTTTCTGAAACAACCAATTTTCGGTTTTTTAATTCCTGTTGTTTCCTGTAATAAACGTAGAAGTCGAACATGGACTGAAAATTTTTAATTCTTTCAGTTTCGAGCTACATATAATCAAAATATCAAATCAAATAGCGCAATAAACGGAAACTTAGTCCGTCCACCATCCGCTGCTTTTCTCTAAAGGTGACAAGTGTTTGAATACTACAAAAAATCACCACTGTCCTCTTATTGATTCTAATTTTTCGAAACTCTCCCAAAAATCATGTTGTAATCGGGGATCATACCACTATTTGAACATTACGAATAGTCAATGGCGGCCGGCCGGAGTGGCCGAGCGGTTCTAGGCGCTTCAGTCTAGGGACCGCGCGACCGCTACAGTCGCAGGTTCGAATCCTGCTTCGGGCATGGATGTGTGTGATGTCCTTAGGTTAGTTAGGTTTAAGTAGTTCTAAGTTCTAGGGGACTGATGACCTCAGAAGTTAAGTCCCATAGTGCTCTGAGCCATTTGAACCATTTTAGTCAGTGGCAAAAGGTGAAAACAGAAGTTGAAGAACTCTATTTTTCGTCTGAATTTGTCCTTTTCCAAAGGCTAAAAGCAGATAAAGACATGTTATGTAGACGCAGGTAGCAGTTCACCGGCTTTCAATTTCTATTGTCGACTATGAATGGTGAACATTTAAGTTTTAAGTTTTCTCCTTATATCATGTCACAAGTTCTAGTGACTCCTTCCGTTTCTAACCTTTTAAAGTAAACGGAGCATTCTACTTCACTGATTCTGCACTTTGTAAAACGCTTCCAGAGTAGGGATGCTGCTATTCTGTAATACAAGTGATGTATGACGACTACAGTGAGAAACTACTACATAGACGAGACGGAGCAAGTCTTGCGCAGTGCATGTAATAGGCCACGCCACGTGATAACATACATTAACGTCTCAGCAATGCTGAACCGATTCTTATGTCCTGTGTTTGTTGCTCATTTCTGTCGGCGTTATTATTAAAATAGCACTGATAGCTTTGCTCATTTTCTTTAACAACGCAATATTTCAAAGCAATGCAAATTTTATGAATAAAATTATTCCTTTTTATAAGAAAGGTTTATTTAAAAAAGAAAAATTTTAGCGCTGCCGCTAACGCTAACTGGTATTTGTTTTCTTTTTTTAAACTCAGTTATTAGTCAAAAAGAAAAACAGCTCCTGTAACAGAGGCGAAACAAATATCGAATGTCATCGGTTATTCAGAACTAAAATACTGGCCTCCCTTTCAACTGGTCTGTTTTTCCCTTCCCTATTTTATAGGCTCCAGCCAGACCGCTTGTTATAACCGAGACCAAACGAATACCTAAAAATACGGATTATTCAAAACTAAAATACAGGTATCGGTTTTAAACAGCTGGTTTTTCACATCCATACCTTATAGGCACCAGACAACTCATCCAGAAGGATTAGTGGGAAAGCTGGCCCATCACCTCTGTAATGAAAAATGTGGCTCTGAGCACTATGGGACTTAACATCTGTGGTCATCAGTCCCCTAGAACTTAGAACTACTTAAACCTAACTAACCTAAGGACATCACAAACATCCATGCCCGAGGCAGGATTCGAACCTGCGACCGTAGCAGTCGCGCGGTTCCGGACTGAGCGCCTAGAACCGCTAGACCACCGCGGCCGGCACCTCTGTACTGAAGCAAGTCTATTTCCGCCATAAACATCTACATCTACATCCATATTCCGGAAGTCACCTGACGGTGTGTGGCGGAGGGTACTTTGAGTACCTCTATCGGTTCTCCCCTCTATTCCAGTCTCGTATTGTTCGTGGACAGAAAGATTGTCTGTATGCCTCTGTGTGGGGTCTAATCTCTGATTTTATCCTCATGGTCTCTTCGCGAGATATACGTAGGAGTTAGCAATGTACTGCTTGACTCCTCGGTGAAGATATGTTCTCGAAACTTCAAGAAAAGCCCGTACCGAGCTACTGAGCGTCTCTCGTGCAAAGTCTTCCACTGGAGTTTATCTATCATCTCCGTAACGCTTTCGCGATTACTAAATGATCCTGTAACGAAGCGCGTTGCTCTCCGTTGGATCTTCTCTATCTCTTCTATCAACCCTATCTGGTACGGATCCCACACTGCTGAGCAATATTCAAACAGTGCGTCAACAAATGTACTGTAACCTACTTCCTTTGTTTTCCGACTGCATTTCCTTGGAATTCTTCCAATGAATCTCAGTCTGGCATCTCCTTTACCGACGATTAATTTTATATTGCATTTCATTTTAGATCACTCCTAATGCCTACTCCAAGATAATTCATGTAATTAACTGCTTCCAGTTGCTGACGTGCTATATTGTAGCTAAATGATAAAGGGTCTTTCTTTCTATGTATTCGTAGCAGATTACACTTGTCTACATTGAGATTCAATTGCCATTCCGTGCATCATGCTTCAATTCGTTGCAGATCCTCCTGCATTTCAGTACAATTTTCCATTGTTACAACCTCTCGATATACTACAGCATCATGCGCAAAAACCTCAGTGAACTTCCAATGTCATCCACAAGGTCATTTATGTATATTGTGAATAGCAACGGTCCTACGACACTCCCCTGCGGCACACCTGAAATCACTCTTACTTCGGAAGACTTCTCTCGATTGAGAATGACATGCTGCGTTCTATTATGTAGGAACTCTTCAATCCAATCACACAATTGGTCTGATAGTCCATATGCTCTTACTTTGCTCATTAAACGACTGTGGGGAACTGTATCGAACGCCTTGCGGGAGTCAAGAAACACGGCATCTACCTGGGAACCCGTGTCTATGGCCCTCTCATTCTCGTGGACGAATAGCGCGAACTGCGTTTCACACGATCGTCTTTTTCGAAACCCATGCTGATTCCTACTGTGTAGATTTGTAGTCTCCAGAAACGTCATTATACTCGAACATAATACGTGTTCCAAAATTCTACAACTGATCGACGTTAGAGATATAGGTCTATAGTTCTGCACAGCTGTTCGACGTCCCTTCTTTAAAACGAGGATGACCTGTGCCCTTTTCCAATCCTTTTGGAACGCTACGCTCTTCTAGAGACCTACGGTACACCGCTGAATGAAGAGGATGCAAGTTCCTTCGCGTACTCTGTGTAAAATCGAACTAGAATCCCATCAGGTCCAGCTCCCTTTCCTCTGTTGAGCGGTTTTAATTGTTCTTCTATCCCTCTGTCATCTATTTCGATATCTACCACTTCGCCATCTGTGCGACAATCTAGAAAAAGAACTACAGTGTAGTCTTCCTCTGTGAAACAGCTTTGGAAAAAGACAGTTAGTATTTCGGCCTTAGTCTGTCATCCTCTGTTTCAGTACCTTTTTGGTCACAGATTGTCTGGACATTATGTTTTGATCCACCTACCGCTTTGACATAAGACCATAATTTCTTAGGATTTTCTGCCAAGTCAGTACATAGAACTTTACTTTCGAATTCATTGAAAGCCTCTCGCATAGCCCTCCTCACACTACATTTCGCCTGGCATAATTTTTGTTTGTCTGCAAGGCTTTGCCTATGTTTATGTTCGCTGTGAAGTTCCCTTTGGTTCCGCAGCAGTTTTCTAACTGGACTGTTGTACCACGGTGGCACGACCATAAAATGAGATGTTACGCTGCAGTCGAAGTATGTGGCAGCGACTCGATTCCGCTGCTTCCTGTCCTCTGTTACCCGAAGAAATTCGAGTCACGGGAACTTTTTCCGCTCTCGAGACGGAACTAGTTCTGTCTCGATGGAATGCCACTGCATCGTTGCAATTAAGCTCGACCGCGCGGACTACGGCAGTGTAGCTGCGCGCGGCAGCTGCCAGGACGCAGGAGACGGACGGCAGAGGTCGCAGGCGCGCGCCGCTGCGCGGGCAGCGTGACCCGTGGACGCGCCGAGCGGCCGCTAGTGTGACGCGCGCCGCACGGCCACGCACAGCTCGTTACCCCGCGCCGTGGCCGGCCCCGGCCTGCAGCCGCCGACAGTGTAAATCACGACCGGTTCCCGGCCGGGGCACAGGTGCAGCCGCTGACCGCCGCCCGCCGGCCGGCCAGCGCGCCGACCCGTCCGCCCACGCGCCGCGTCCATTCACAAGCACTGACCCCAAACTCGGCTGCTCCCCACCAAAGCGCACTCTCTCACAAACTGTCCAGAACGCGCTTTGCAAGCTAATTCACCACTCTCCCGTATTACTATCTGTGACAAGCGTGGGAAGCTCACTACCTGCTCCCTTTTCCATGCTACACTCCTGGCCATTAAAATTGCTACACCAAGAAGAAATGCAGATGATAAACGGGTATTCATTGGACAAATATATTATACTAGAACTGACATGTCATTACATTTTCGCGCGGTTTGAGTGCATAGATCCTGAGAAATCAGTACCCAGAACAACCACCTCTGGCCGTAATAACGGCCTTGATACGTCTGGGCATTGACTCAAAAGGAGCTTGAATGGCGTGTACAGGTACAGCTGCCCATGCAGCTTCATCACGATACCACAGTTCATCAAGAGTAGTGACTGGCATATTGTGACGAGATAGTTCCTCGGCCTCCATTGACCAGACGTTTTCAATTGGTGAGAGATCTGGAGAATGTGCTGGCCAGGGCAGCAGTCGAACACTTTCTGTATCCAGAAAGACCCGTACAGGACCTGCAACAGGCGATCGTGCATTATCCTGCTGAAATGTAGGGTTTCGCAGGGATCGAATGAAGGGTAGAGCCACGGGTCGTAACACATCTGAAATGTAACGTCCACTGTTCAAAGTGCCGTCAATGCGAACAAGAGGTGTCTGAGGCGTGTAACCAATGGCACACCATACCATCACGCCGGGTGATACGCCAGTATTGCGATGACGAATACACGCTTCCAATGTGCGTTCACCGCGATATCGCTAAACACGGATGCGACCATCATGATGCTGTAAACAAAACCTGGATTCATCCGAAAAAATGACGTTTTGCCATTCGTGCACCCAGGTTCGTCGTTGAGTACACCATCGCAGGCGCTCCTATCTGTGATGCAGCGTCAAGGGTAACCGCAGCCACGGTCTCCGAGCTGATAGTCCATGCTGCTGCAAACGCCGTCGAACTGTTCGTGCAGATGGTTGTTGTCTTGCAAACGCCCCCATCTGTTGACTCAGGGATCGAGACGTGGCTGCACGATCCGTGACAGCCATGCGACTGCCAGTGATACGAGGCCGTTGGGATCTAGCACGACATTTCGTATTACCCTCCTGAACCCACCGATTACATTTTCTGCTAACAGTCATTGGACCTCGACCAACGCGAGCAGCAATGTCGCGATACGACAAACCGCAATCGCGATAGGCTACAATCCGACCTTTATCAAAGTCGGAAACATGATGGTACGCATTTCTCCTCCTTATACGAGGCATCACAACAACGTTTCACCAGGCAACGCCGGTCAACTGCTGTTTGTGTATCAGAAATCGGTTGGAAACTTTCCTCATGTCAGCACGTTGTAGGTGTCGCAACCGGCGCCAACCTTGTGTGAATGCTCTCGAAAGCTAATCAATTGCATATCACAGCATCTTCTTCCTGTCGGTTAACTTTCGCGTCTGTAGCAAGTCATCTTCGTGGTGTAGCAATTTAAATGGCCAGTAGTGTATATGTAACACATTTCGCAAACTCTCTCCTTGCCGTCTCTCACGCAATGTCCACAACCAACTTGTAAGCTCGCTCCCTCCTCTCTCTTACACACTGCCTGTAACACCCTTGGCAAGCTCGCTCAATGTTCTCTCTTAAATGTTGTCCGTAACACACATTGCAAGCTTGCTCCTTATCTCTTTCACATACGTTCCGGAACCTCTTTTGTAATCTCACCCGCTCCTCCCTCTTACATACTCTCCATAACACACTTGGAAAGCTCACTCACTCCTCTCTCTTACATGGGCCGAGTGCTTCTAGGCGCTTCAGCCCGGAACTGCGCTGCTCTTACGGTCGCAGGTTCGAATCCTGCCTCAGGCATGGATGTGTATGATGTTCTTAGGTTAGTTAGGTTTAAGTACTTCTAAGTCTAGGGGACTGATGACCTCATATGTTAAGACCCATAGTGCTTAGAGCCATTTGACCCATCTCTTACATGCCATCCGTAACACGCTTTGCAGGCTTACTCCTTGCCCTCTCTCTGAAATACTGTCCGTGATACACTTTCCTAACTCCTCTCTCTTACATGCTTTCCATATCGCACTTTAGCCGGCCGCGGTGGTCTAGCGGTTGTAGGCGCTCAGTCAGGAAACGCGCGACTGCTACGGTCGCAGGTTCGAAGCCTGCCTCGGGCATGGATGTGTGTGATGTTCTTAGGTTAGTTAGGTTTAAGTAGTTCCAAGTTCTAGGGGACTTATGACCACAGATGTTGAGTCCCATAGTGCTCAGAGCCATTTGAACCATTTTGAACCATATCGCACTTTGTAAAGCTTGCTCCTTGCAATCTCTCATGTACTGCCAATAACGTACTTTGCCAGCTCACTCGCTTCTGTCTCTTGTACTGTCCGTAACACACCTGGCTAACTCACTCACTGGTCTCTCTTACATACAGTCCGTAACAAACTTGGCAAGTTCACCCACTCCTCCATCTTACTGTCTGTAGCAGAATTGGCAAACTCACTCTTCTCTTTGCACTCTGTCTGTAACATACTTGACAAACTGACTCCTCGCTTTTACATGCTATCCATAACAAAGTTGGCAACCTCACTCCCTCCCTCCCCTCTCTTACATACTATCCAAGAGACACTTAGCAAGCACGCTCACAGCTCTCTCTTACATACTGTCCATAAGACACTTTGCAAGAACGCTACCTACTCTCTTTTGCATAATATCTGTAACATACTAGCAAGCTTGCTACCAGCTCCCTGTTGCATAATATCTGTAACACACTTATCAAGTTTACTCCTTGCCATCTCTCACATGCTGCCCATAACGCACTTTTCAAGCTCGCTCCATTCTCTCTCCTACATACTATCTGTAACACGCTTGGCAAGCTCACTCACTGCTTTCTCTTACATACTCCCCATAACACAGTTTGCAAGAACGCTACCTACTATCTCGTACATAAAATCGTAACACATTATACTAGCTCGCTCTCTCTTACATACTGTCTTAACGCACTTTGCAATCTCGCTCCTTGCTCTCTCTTACGTACTGTCCATAATGCACTATGCAAGCTCCTTCCCTCCACTTAAAACCTGCTGCTGCAATAACAGCCTTTTTATACTCACTACACATTACAAACTATGCTGGGTGAACAACTGGCATAGGAGGGTAAGAGGAGGAACAGAGGGTTACGGTTAACAAATCTTTGTCTGGCTCTCACTTAGTCATCGCTTACGCACAATTCCTTGCCACTTACCAGTCTACGCCAGAGTCGTATTTCCTGCAGCATGACAATGCATGAAAACAAACTGTTGACCTGTTCAACGATCCGGAATGTAAAGTTACGTCTACTTGGTCTTGTTAAGTAACTACGTAACTGATGATTCTTATGCAGTGCCTTGGATAAATTATGATCATCCACATGAGGTAATCTACTTTGTAATTAGTATTTTGAATGTTAGAATATCTTTCTCACCACAATTTATATTAGCCTTCTCATTGTGTAAAAGGTTCCTTTGTTTGACTTAGGGCCACATGCTTAAATGTTTGCACTAGCACTGGGTTTCCTCGTGGTGTTTGGTCCTTATTAATTGTTGTGGCTCAATAACAAATGTGCTTGATGCTTCACCAAGCACTCTTCTGCTGATTTTCATAACATTTTCAGCTATCTGGTATGTCGGCGTGATGCGGTTTGCTGATGCACGATATTTGGTGCAACGACGTCGTCACAGTATTTTCAACATAATTTTCGTCATAGTTCTTTAGGATTTGAGTTATTTTCCGCAACTCTTAGTTTCAGAATGTACATGAAGCAAATACATTGTACTTCACAGTTTTAGTCATCAAGACGAGGCTCATTATGCAGCTATGCATTAAGGGGAGGTATAGTCTTTAGCCCGAAAAAAAATGTTCTTTGAGAATTTTTTTCTCGGGATGTGTTATAGATATCAATGCCAAATTTTGTCAAAATGTTTATTGATATTTCCTCTACAAACTGGAATTTGTTCGACCGGAAATGTCGAAGAGCAAAGGTGGTAGTGCCGTCAGAACGAAATAAAATGTCGATGTAGATCTCCACGCGCGGTATGTCATAGGTCAGCCGGCCTGCCTGAAATCAAAATTGAGTTGACGTTAACGAAGTATTTAAGATTCTTTAGGGGTTGTACCTCGCTTAAGTTATTTGGACCATAGGAAACAAAATGGCAGCCATATGAAAAAATAGGGTTTTTTCGTCGATTTTACGACTTCGCAGCCCAAGTAAAAATATTTATAGTTGATGGATCGGAATAATAGTGGTACAACTCCTAGACAATTTAGTTTGCTGCGTCGTAAACAAAGAATCATGCCAAGCGGTTCAAAAAAAAAATGGCTCTGAGCACTATGGGACTCAACTGCTGTGGTTATCAGTCCCCTAGAACTTAGAACTACTTAAACCTAACTAACCTAAGGACATCACACACATCCATGCCCGAGGCAGGATTCGAACCTGCGACCGTAGCAGCCCCACGGTTCCGGACTGCGCGCCTAGAACCGCGAGACCACCGCGGCCGGCCCAAGCAGTTCAGTATATTTGAAGTTACCATACCGCGCGATAAAAAAAAGTCATTTCGAGTAAAACGCGGTTGAAGTTTTGACTACATATAAATGCAATATTATGAAACTTACGCTCAATATGCTATTCCGGGTCCATCAACTAATCCTTCGTCTTCCTCACAGAGGGCGTTCTGTTCTATCTGGGCCATCCTGCGGTGCTCCAGAGCCGCTCGTACGGCCGGTGACAAGCGGTTTTCGATCGCTTGAATCCGGTGGTTGTCGAATGCTTGGCGAACTGCGTCGAATTAGAGTCCCAGGGTTACGTCCATCGTTGCCATGGTCTTCAGAATTGCTGAATATCCTTCACTGAAGCTGCTCACTGCTAGGAAAGTCGCAATTTCCACAGTCTTCCCACCAGAATGGAAATGCTTGAGGGTAGCTTCCAAACACACGCGTTCAGACTTTCATTTGAATTTTGTGTGTTTCCTCCCAAGCACCGGTACAACAACTCGTCCTCCGAAAGGGCCTCGAGGATCGGATGAATCACTTTTTGAATTTCTTTGGAGAGCGGCTGGTCGTGTTGATATTCGTCTAGATAACCGGTAGCCTCTGCAATGCGCCACTTGCACCAACTGGTTTCCCCAGCCGGACAATTTTGGTTTGTGGGTGGTCATCCGTTGAACACTTGTGGAAATATGTTGCCCAAATTGCCTTCTTCATCTGTTCCACCGAATTGGAATGCCGTCTGTTTGCCACGCCGTAGTACGTCATAAGCTCCTTGATCTCTTTATCAGTTTTAGTCGTGGGCAAGCACATAGAATAATTTTTCGCGGCTACAAAGTCGAAATTCCACAAAAAAAAACTGGTGCATGAAAAAGGCTGATTTCAGGCAGGTGCATTTTTTTGTTCAATCGCGAATAACAAACATTCCCGTTCCGTATTCGGAAAAACCGTTTCAGGGGTGGATTCTAAACACTTTCATAGATCCAAAAATGCAATTTAAAAAATATCGAGTTTTTGAACCAAAAGATAGTAAACCTACTCTTAATGCAGCAATATATCTGATTAAAACTTATGGATCCGTTTCTTTCAGAATCTTGTAAATAAAACTCCCGTTGCCCTTGCAGAAGTCCTACCACCCTCATTAGTGTTACCGAGTCAAACTGCGTTATCAGGGAATCATAATTGAAAATTCAATGAAAACGACGATACATATACAATTTAAAGACCTCGATCCGTTCTTCAGTACTTGAGTCGAAAGTACATCTTTCACAAGCATAAAGGTGAACAGAAAATACGTAGCACCGAATCATTCTGGTTCTTAGTTGTAAAACAAAGTATGATCTCATGAAGAATTTTGTCATACTGTTGTGTACCCTAACTTGGAGTCGTGTTGTTGGTCCAAAATGTTGCCTAAGCATTTGCAGCGTGACACTTGTTAAACTTATCGCCTTTTATTGTGACATTTGTTTTATTGCTCTTTCAGAGAATACCATAACCTTGATCTTGGAGGGATCTTAAAATTTAGTCAATTAAATATGTTACGTTATTCAGGCAATAAATGGCCTTCCTTGCTAAGGTCATTAATTCGCACCTGTGCTGTGCTGCTCAATTCAGGGGTACTCAGTGTGAATCCTGATAGAGGAAGGTGATTTCATCATCATTGTTTGGACGATGCAGGAACAAGAGTGGTGACATGAAGTTCCTTGCCACCAGTAGTATTATACTAATTGCTCGAAAGTCAGAAGCTGAAACTCTTTAGTTACTGTCATCAATCAATATGTTACATAATACTTGTTAGATTTTAAATTCTCTAACTCATCTTAGAATTGTCACTTTCCTAAACTTCTTTTCATCGTCTCAGCAACTTACCCACACTGTCTGTCCAACCTACTCATACACATGCTTTTTAGTCTATTTATTTTTATTCAAATGCATTCAAAATTGATCAATAGCCCAGTTTTACCACATGCATGTTCTCACTGTGTATAAGTAACGAATATTGTAACATAACACCATGTGTAACAAGTACAAGTATTGTGATACAAAAACTGATATGTAATAAGTTTCAAATATCTATTTAACCTATAATCTAGTTTCTCGAGTCTGGCATAATTCCCTCCCTCTTTCATCTTCTTTCACATTTATTCACTGATTAGATATAATGTGTTCTGCTATGTCACACTTGCACTATTGAGATAAACTTTGCTTGGCGAGTTTTCTAACATACCCTTTCAGTGTAATGTCTTACACAAAGTTGATTGACAGCATACCATCACCTTCAGTATTTATATTCAGTTTTTATCTGGAAGTGATGTCCTATGGCAGAAAGAGTTAACAAAATAAATAAATAAGCAAATCAGATCTTCGCCAGGCTAAGATCCAAGGGATGTCTACCAGCCATTGTGTAATCCCCTGCATTGTGGCGTCTTGCGGGTGTGGTATGGAGGAGCATGTGGTCATCACACTGCTCTCCTGACGATTTTTCAGACTGTCCAGACTGCAGAACCCCTCCAGTTCGATCAAATAGCTCGTTTGTTGCTGTCACAGGGCTGAGCGCATCCTGTACCAGTCCTATCACCAAGGAAAAATTCATGGCAGTAATGGGACTCAAACCCAGGTCATCTGCATAGCTGCCATCTATGCTGGCCACTCAGCTATGGAGGCAGACTAAATAAATAATCAACAAAGATCACAAGTACGAAATTTTCCTACAAAAAAGCATTGCATAAATTTGTTAATGTGATATTACAAACATAGAGCCTCTAATAAACAGTCATTCACACCAATACTACTGTTGAACGACTTTCCTTTATATTTTTTGTCTGATATTCAGATTCTGCAAGTATGACGTCCATTGGGCAGAACATCAGACAACTGCGTTTTTGTTTGCTAAATTGGCAGGGACCACTATAATTGGTGTCATAATATCTCGCCCATTGCTGCTGGCGCGGATACCTTCAGCTCTACTGTGGCGCGTACCTGACGGCATTGCGCATGCGCGTGGAGGGAGGGCGCTAATTGGCGCGGTACTCGGAACTCTGGCAGCGTTAATTGCCGCAGGCGCTGCCTCCTTCGCGCAGTCGCAGTTGCAGCCTGCCATTAAGGTGGCCAGTGGACACCGGATTTATTGGAGCCGTTCCTGCCCAGTGCCAATTAAAGCTCTTCTATCTCAGCCGTAAATCTTTCACAGCTTCTGTCAACGCCTACAATCTCCAGCTGTGGCACGTCCACCGTCTTTGTTCCAGCGACAGCGCGTGTCTATTAATTTCTTTATGACTGCCCTGATTTTCAGAGACCAATTACGTATTTCAATAACATCTGCCGCCCGCATATTCTTAAGATAAAGGGTGTCTAATCAGTATGCTGCGTTTTTACCCCAACAATAATTATGATGAATAGCATCTCATAAGAACCCTAATTTTTAGGTATATATCTTTCAAATGTTGAATTCAGTTGACATTGAGCACATAGCTAATAGAGCATTACTCAGTTCGACAAGGATGTCTGACAGAATAGTCTGAGGCTTGATCTCTCAGCTTTTCTCAGCTTGATTGATTAATGGTGTGCTTTCGAGTGTTCTGCCATGCTGTTTCCGTTTTATGCACAATATTTGACAACCAAAGCAGTTGTCTTCTTCAGGGGCTGCGAGTTTTTCTGTTATGTGTACTCACTGCCTAGACATCAATCTAACTGAACTATTGTAGTCTCACCCCACCATTTATAGCTAAGTTCACTGCCCGATACCCCTTCAATACTCTTCTGTTTTTCACAGCCAGAAATGGTATTACGTGACACGCCAAATTCTCTCAGCATTTCCCGGCTTTGGGGGATGTGATGACCAGCAATATCTTAATCAGTTGAGTGCTGAACCACAAGTCTTGTTTAAATTGAAACGTCAATAGACTCATTAATTATGCTGTCCAAAGATATTTCGAGTTTGTATCATGATATTGATCTCACCGTTTATCATTCCTTGATTACATTCTAGCAAACGATGTCACCTGACTGTCCTCATATTCGGACGTGACTATCGACTAGGAAACGTGACTCATTTTACCAGATGACACGTCTCCATCGATCTACACCCCAATTTCGACAATCCCGTGTCTAGAGCAATCGTAATTGACGAAGTCGTTCTAACTGGTAGGTCTCATCTGATGCAAAGTCCCATTTTCAATTACGCGTGCTGAAAGGTGCGCTCTAAAACACTTATGCCTGCACAGTCAGTGCATTCTGTCGTTACACCTGTCCCAAATCGCCGTCTGCCCTGCCTTGCAGAGCGGGCAAGCCTATGACCTTCACGTTTTTTGTTGAGGCTATGAGGCATACAGGTCGAACACGTTGTCGCCAACTCGTGGTTTCACCATCCTTCGACTACTTTGCACAGAGGCTCAAGACAGTAGCACACCAACAGTCTTCCAGCTTTGCCGTTTCCTCGCTGACCGATCCCAGGCACAGGGTCATAACAACCTGCCCTTTGTCGAAGTCGCTTATGTTAGTACATCTCCCCATTTGCGGGCTGTACCGTCTATCGAAGGATTCTTCATTCGTCTGTTTCGCTTATGTATGATGGGCTTTCAATAAGTAATTTAATACGAGGTGCATTCAAGTTCTGCCGGCTGGTGTGGCCGTGCGCTTCTAGGCGCTTCTGTCTGGAACTGCGTGACCGCTACGGTCGCAGGTTCGAATCCTGCCTCTGGCATGGATGTGTGTGATGTCCTTAGTTAGGTTGAAGTAGTTCTAAGTTCTAGGGGACTGATGACCACAGATGTTAAGCCCAATAGTGCTCAGAGCCATTTGAACCATTCAAGTTCTAAGGCCTCCGATCTTTTTCTCCGGACTGGAAAGAGATAGAAACATGCGCATTGTTTTAAAATGAGGCCGCGTTCATTGTCAATACGTCCCAGAGATGGCAGCACCATACGGCAGATGGAATTTTACCGCCAGCGGTGAGAATGAGAACTGTTTTAAATACTTAAAATGGCGACGTTTTCCTTACTTGAACAGCATGCAGTCATTCGTTTTCTGAATTTGTGTGGTGTGAAACCAATTGAAATTCATCGACAGTTGAAGGAGACATGTGGTGATGGAGTTATGGATGTGTCGAAAGTGTGTTCGTGGGTGCGACAGTTTAATGAAGGCAGAACATCATGTGACAACAAACCGAAACAACCTCGGGCTCGCACAAGCCGGTCTGACGACATGATCGAGAAAGTGGAGAGAATTGTTTTGGGGGATCGCTGAATGACTGTTGAACAGATCGCCTCCAGAGTTGGCATTTCTGTGGGTTCTGTGCACACAATCATTCATGACGATCTGAAAATGCGAATAGTGTCATCCAGGTGGGTGCCACGAATGCTGACAGACGACCACATGGATGCCCGTGTGGCATGTTGCCAAGCAATGTTGACGCACAACGACAGCATGAATGGGACTTTCTTTTCGTTGGTTGTGACAATGGATGAGACGTGGATGCCATTTTTCAATCCAGAAACAAAGCGCCAGTCAGCTCAATGGAAGCACACAGATTCACCGCCACCAAAAAAATTTCGGGTAACCGCCAGTGCTGAAAAAATGATGGTGTCCATGTTCTGGGACAGCGAGGGCGTAAGCCTTACCCATTGCATTCCAAAGGGCACTACGGTAACAGGTGCATCCTACGAAAATGTTTTGAAGAACAAATTCCTTCCTGCACTGCAACAAAAACGTCCGGGAAGGGCTGCGCGTGTGCTATTTCACCAAGACAACGCACCCGCACATCGAGCTAACGTTACGCAACAGTTTCTTCGTGATAACATCTTTGAAGTGATTCCTCATGCTCCCTACTCACCTGACCTGGCTCGTACATTTTTTTCGGAAAGTAGGTTGGTTTTATTCACAATTTCAGTAAACTATATTATTCCCCACCCTCTTGGCTACGAAACTCTATTTTTCAACATAATCTCCGTTCAATGCGACGGCCTTACACCACCTAACCGGGAGGGCCTGTATGCCTGCGTGGTGGACATCACAGCCAACGTCTTGCCGCATCAATAACTTCCCCATGATCCACGTACTGCTTCCCGCGGAGTGCATCCTTCATTGTACCAAACAGGTGGAAGTCGGAAGGTGCGAGATCCGAGCTGTAGGTTGCATGAGGAACAACAGTCCAGTGAAGGTTTGTGAGCTCCCCTCGGATGCGCATACTTGTGTGAGGTCTTGCGCTGTCATTAAGAAGGAGAATTTCGTTAGCGTTTTTGTAGCGATGAACATACTGAAGCTGTTTCCTCAATTTCCTGAGGGTAGCACACTACACTTCAGAGCTGATCGTTACACAATGAGGGAGGATATCAAGCATAATGACCTGTTCAGAATCACGACTTTACCGGTTGAGGGTGCGGCCTTGAAGTTTTCTTTAGAGAAGGAATGGTGTGGCGCCATCCTTTGATTGCCGTTTCGTTTCCGGTTCGAAGTGATGAAATTGTAAGTAGACTGTTTAGGTGTTTATGATGGTAACGCCACGTAGCGCTCTGTATGAAAATCACTGGCTGTGCTGTGTGCAGCCTATGGCTGGTTGGCATTGTTGGAATATTCGATATTGTAGTGTTGGGCAGTTGGATGCGAACAGCGCGTAGCGTTGCGCAGTTGGATGGTGGTGGTTAGTGTTTAACGTCCCGTCGACAACGAGGTCATTAGAGACGGAGCGCAAGCTCGGGTTAGGGAAGGATTGGGAAGGAAATCGGCCGTGCCCCTTCAAAGGAACCATCCCGGCATTTGCCTGAAACGATTTAGGGAAATCACGGAAAACCTAAATCAGGATGGCTAGAGACGGGATTGAACCGTCGTCCTCCCGAATGCGAGTCCAGTGTGCTAACCACTGCGCCACCTCGCTCGGTGCGCAGTTGGAGGTGAGCCGCCAGAAGTGGTGGATGTGGGGAGAGAGATGGCAGAATTCTGAGAGCGTACGATCTGGACCTGTGTTCATCAGAAAGAGTAAATTTGTAATATTGGATATCATGAACTGAGATATATATATATATATATGATGACTTTTGAACATTTTTAAGGTAAATAAATTGTTTGTTCTCTATCAAAATCTTTCATTTGCTAACTATGCCTATCAGTAGTTAGTGCCTTCAGTAGCTAGAATCTTTTATTTAGCTGGCAGTATTGGCGCTCGCTGTGTTGCAGTAGTTCGAGTAACGAAGCTTTTTTGAGGTAAGTGATTCATGAAAGGTATAGGTTATTGTTAGTCAGGTCATGTCTCATCATCTGTGACTATCTTCGGCAAAAAATTTGCACAGTTAGCCTCGTAATGCGCAAGCAGTTTCGCACAGATAGTCTTTCGTTGTCTTTATGGTCTTCTGATAGGCGGCAAGGAACACAGCGAGCAGACACCTTCGAGTACCGCAATCGCTGGACGAGTGTGTCAGCACTATCAACAGAGACGTCAAGTTGTCCAGCGAGGTGTGTGACAGTGATTCGTCGATCACATTGAATGAGAGTATCCGCACGTACCAACGCTGCGGGAGTTACAGATACGTTCGTTCGGCTGGTATGCAGGAGATCGGACAGGTTTGAGCAGCCTTGTTGCGCCTAACGACTCACCGTGATTTTGTTCACTGCCAGGTCTCCGTAGACATTCTGCAAGCTCCTGTGAATATCTGCGATACTCTGATTTTCCGCCCAAAGAAACTCAGTGACAAATCTGCACTTGGAACGCACCTCCGTTACAGACGCCATTTTGAAGGCTACGCACAGTATAGCGCCGTCACCTGTCGGACCTTCATGGAGCTACTGGAACTGAAGCGAGAATATTCCACGATGTCACACAACAAAACGCAGTTTTTCAACGGAAATTGTTCGAGAGAGAAATGTTGCATATCCTACTGAAAGCTCGTCGTACCTTCCTTTCAGTGTCACTTGCCCACAAGCATTCAATTTCGCAGTGAGCACTTGTCATTATGTTTCGGTTAATCAGAGCAGAGTGTCTTTTACAGGTTGCGGTGGCCGTAATGAAGTCTGCGCAGGTGTCTTGGCACCTCATTACAGGCGGCCTGGGCTTATCCTGCAGACCCGTGGTCCAGCTGTGTCGCCGGCCCACGCGAGGCGGGGCGCGACCGGGCCGACAACGGCAGCGCCGGGTTCCGGGATCAGGGATTCATGTATGTAAATAACGCCCCAGCGCCAGTTTTAAATTTAACTCGGGGGGCAGTCGTAACGCCGAGTAAAGGCCCGTGGAATGCAGTTAATGGCGCGTCGTTCGCGGCCACACGCAGCTCCGCTGCAGCAGCGCCGCTTGGTAGGGACGCGCCGAAGCCAAATGGTACAAACGCGCTCGGTTAATTGCTTAATGGGGGCGTGCCCGCACCGGCAGCTGGTGTGCGTGTAAATGGGTGCTGAAAGCTGTACGATACCGCACCAACGCATCTCCGCCAGTTACCGCTTCGCGTGTAGCATTGCTATGGGCGTGGTGTCTGGCACGTATCCAGGGTTCGATTCTGGGGGGAAGGGAAATCATAGTTTGTTGCTGAGTCTCTCTCTCCTCCACTCTGTCCCTACCCCCAGAAATATAACTTATCGTCATGTCCTCTGTTTATATGCCACCGATGTATAAGACTTTAATAAGTGATATATATATATATATATATATATATATATATATATATATATATATATATATATATATATATCACTTATATATATACACACACGAGGGCCGTTCAGAAAGTAACATCCGGTTGATTTAAAAAAATATACCAAGTTAAATAAAAATATTTTAATATATACATTTTACAACTACATCTTTGCACTATTTTTCTACATAGTCTCCATAGCGATTGAGGCACTTATCGTATCTCTTCACAAGCTTTGAAATTCCTTCTGCATAAAAATCACCCGCTTGTGCCTGGAGCCAGCCTGTGACCGCATCTTTGAGCTCTTCGTCGTCATCAAACCGCTGTGACCCGAGCCATTTCTTCAAATGCATGAAGAGGTGATAATCTCTTGGCGCCAGGTCTGGGCTGTAAGGTGGATGGTTGATAACGTCCCACTTGAAGGACTCAAGAAGGGTCGTTGTTCTGCGAGCAGAGTGAGGACGGGCGTTATCGTGCAAAAAAACGATACCGGAAGTCAGCATACCACGGCGTTTGTTCTGTATAGCCCGTCGTAACTTTTTTATTGTTTCACAGTACACGTCTTGATAAATGGTCGTACCACGTTCCATGAATTCAACCAACACCCCTTTGGCATCCCAAAACACCGTTGCCATCAGTTTTCTGGCAGAAAAATCTTGCGAGGCTTTTCTTGGTTTGGTAGGCGAATTTGAATGTGCCCACATCTTTGATTGTTCTTTTGTCTCAGGGTTCACGTACTTAATCCAGGTTTCGTCACCGGTCACGATTCTGTTTAACAGTGGTTCTCCTTCGTCCTCATAACGTGACAGAAAGTCTAATGCAGAGGCCATTCTTTGAGTTTTGTGGTGGTCGGTAAGAATTTTGGGCACCCATCGTGCACAGAACTTACGGTAACCCAATCTTGCTGTCACTATCTCGTACAAGAGAGTCTTAGAAATCTGTGGAAAACCAGTAGACAACTCCGACATTGAGAAACGTCGATTTTCACGAACTTTTGCATCAACTGTCTGAACGAGTTCGTCAGTCACCCATGATGGTCTACCACTCCTCTCTTCATCATGAACGTTTTCTCGTCCACTTTTAAATAAACGTACCCATTCACAGACAACTCCTTCACTCATAACTCTTGGTCCGTACACGGCACAAAGCTCACGATGAATAGCTGCTGCAGAATATCCTTTGGCTGTAAAAAACCTTATGACAGCACGCACTTCACATTTGGCGGGGTTTTCTATTGCAGCACACATTTCAAACTGCCACAAAAACTAAAGTAGCGCAGGTACGACGTTCACTCGACCACGGCTTGATGCCGACTGACCTGTTGAGTGCGTGAACGCACAGATGGCGTCGCTACTCCCCCCACAACCCGCACTGTGACCAATCGGAGGTTACTTTCTGAACCGCCCTCGTATATATATATCACTTAAGCGTATGTTTATTAATGAAACAAAGGACAAAGTGGCACTAAATATTCAAATATTCTTGTGCAGTGTGGAGCAGATGACATGCTGTTAACCAAACCATCCACGCCGGCCGTAGTGGCCGAGCGGTTCTAGGTGCTACAGTCGCAGGTTTGAATCCAGCCTCGCACATGAATGTGTGTGATGTCCTTAGGTTAGTTAGGTTTAACTAGTTGTAAGTTCTAGGGGACTGATGACATCAGAAGTTAAGTCCCATAGTGCTCAGTGCCATTTTTAGCCAAACCATCCACGTAACAAAAAATGTTAGGCATCTGAAAAAGGGCAAGGTAGCCCGAAACCGGTAATGGCAGTAAAATAAAACGTTCGAAAAGTATTTGTGGTTGGTTGCGTCATTCACCAACCATCATTAACGGCCGTACAGTGCTCATCAAGACACGACAAACGAATCTCATTTTACCATTGAACACGCTATGTTACTCTAAGTCACTGTAAATGGGTGGGAAATAGTTTACTTGTGGCTTTTGTGGTGTCAGTGAAACGTACGCCCATCCTCGGTCACTGTTGCAATTGCTGTTCCACTAAGCAGATTACTCTTATTTATTCCGTCGCAAGGCAAGCATCTCTGTGTCTGAAACTTCCTGGCAGATTAAAACGTGTCCCGGACCGAGACTCAAACTCGGGACCTTTGTCTTCGCGGGCAAGTGCTCTACCATCTGAGCTACCCACTCACAACGCGTCCACACAGATTCACTTCTGCCAGAACCTCGTCTCCTACCTTCCAAACTTCACAGAAGCTCTTCTGCGAATCTAGCAGAACTAGCAAGAAAGGATATTGCGGAGAGATGGCTTAGCCACTGCCTGGGGGATGTTTCCAGAATGAGATTTTCACTCTGCAGCGGAGTGAAAATGTTATTCTGGATCTTTGTGTCTGTTTTGAAATTTCTCAACTCTCCAGAGAGCTATGTAAGCTTGCTATATTCTGCAGTGACGAATTTTCATTTCGGAGAGGGAAATATACTGTCATCAGTGACAAGTTAACAATTGTAATGAAGTATGTCAATGTCGTAGCTCTACTTGTCCCGCTACCCCTTGTATACGATGTACCCACAACAGGACGCCAAACATCAGCAACATCTTCGACTGCAAGTTAGATCTTCGTCTGGTGAAAATGTGTCTCAGTGAGTCTGGGAACTTGGAGAGCCCCACAGGCAGTTACAAGAGGTTATCTGTAGCCTCTCACGGGTCGTCTGGCGTCGCCTTTTGAAGACGGGGAATGGGTCTGGCGAGAGAGGGAAAAACGCCGAGAAACAAACGGAAGTCCCGCGGCCAGAAATAAACAAACTCGGGGGCGCTCCTGTTTCTGTCCCAGGGGTGCACAGCGCGGCTGCCTGCATTACGCAGTGGTCCGCAGGGGCACGCCTATCCAGCGCGAGGCCACGGATCATGACAATGTTCCCCACACATCCGGAAGTATGCCTCCAGTTTGAAGTTGTCAAAATAATTGTTGTACGATGGCACACTACTTCCAAGTATAGCTAGAAAAAAAACTGTGCTCTGCCTTACGGCAGGTCTTGTCATGGGGGAAGCCTCGTCAGAGAGGTCCCTCGCATGAGCGTCTAGGGAAGTTTATAAAAGACATCATATTTACGCCAGTGACTGTAACACTTTTTTTATTTCACTCACGACTGCCATTTTGGCCTTAGGCCATTATCAAGTGAAGATGTTATGGCTATTAGGCCATGTCAACCTAAAATGAGCTGACAAATTTATATATTGTTGTCATTACTATTAAATACATTGGTGGCGCTGTAGTAATGATAACGACATATAAATGTGTCAGCTCATTCTAGGCTGACATGGTCTAATAACCATAACATCTACATCTACATTTATACTCCGCAAGCCACCCAACGGTGTGTGGCGGAGGGCACTTTACGTGCCACTGTCATTACCTCCCTTTCCTGTTCCAGTCGCGTATGGTTCGCGGGAAGAACGACTGTCTGAAAGCCTCCGTGCGCGCTCTAATCTCTCTAATTTTACATTCGTGATCTCCTCGGGAGGTATAAGTAGGGGGAAGCAATATATTCGATACCTCATCCAGAAACGCACCCTCTCGAAACCGGGCGAGCAAGCTACACCGCGATGCAGAGCGCCTCTCTTGCAGAGTCTGCCACTTGAGTTTATTAAACATCTCCGTAACGCTATTACGGTTACCAAATAAGCCTGTGACGAAACGCGCCGCTCTTCTTTGGATCTTCTCTACCTCCTCCGTCAACCCGATCTGGTACGGATCCCACACTGATGAGCAATACTCAAGTATAGGTCGAACGAGTGTTTTGTAAGCCACCTCCTTTGTTGATGGACTACATTTTCTAAGCACTCTCCCAATGAATCTCAACCTGGTACCCGCCTTACCAACAATTCATTTTATATGATCATTCCACTTCAAATCGTTCCGTACGCATACTCCCAGATTTTTACAGAAGTAACTGCTACATGTGTTTTTTCCGCTATCATATAATCATACAATAAAGGATCCTTCTTTCTATGTATTCGTAATACATTACATTTGTCTATGTTAAGGGTCTGTTGCCACTCCTGCACCAAGTGCCTATCCGCTGCAGATCTTCCTGCATTTCGCTACAATTTTCTAATGCTGCAACTTCTCTGTATAATGGCCTAAGGCAGAAATTGCAATTGTGGGTGAAATAAAGAAAGCCCGGAAGTTTTAAGTGAAGAAAATAAAGAAAGTGTTACAGTCACTGGCGTAAACATGATATATTTTATAAAGTTTTCATGACTATGAATCCCATGTATAAAAAGTCTAGGGAAGTGATTCCAGTGGTGACTTCCCGCTGCCTTCCACTGATAATGATGAAATGATAATGAGGACAACTCAACAGCCAGTCCCTGAGCGGAGAAAATCTCCGACCCAGCCGGGAATCGAACCAGGGACCCTTGGCGTGACAGACCGCCGCGCTGCCACTTTTTTTAAAATTTTGTTCGTTGTTGTTCATTGAGTTTGGCCTGGGAGGACGTCACAAGACATCCGTTCAAGCTGGTCGTTGATTCGTTTACTCATTTTTTTTTTATTTTTTTTTTTTTTACTTCAGGGGGCCACCGCCTCTCTGACCGAACACGCTGAGCTACCGTGCCGGCAACAACTCAGCTATCGGGGCGGACAATATAGCGAGAAGAATAAGCCAAAACATTATGACCACTCACAATTAATAAAATGTCCGGGCAGTTACACCGTAGTCGAATGGATTTCACAATTAAACACAACACTTCTTCCCCACCTGCGGAGGACATTTTCAAAAGGAATATTAGCTTCTTTGAGTGACCGATAGGCTCGCTAATGACTGCAGCAGTGATGTGACGTCACACGTTTTGAATACCAGAGCGCAATTGGCCGTCGTCGATTGCCGTCGTCCGCTGTTGCTATCACTCCTTGGTGGAAGACAGGTACACGTCTTATTCAGCGCCGGGATCCAAATGTGTCGTACAGTTTCACTCCCTCCTCCTTCCTATTCAAACTCATGGGGTGTTTCACAATCTTTATGAGCACTCTGTATAGCCTTTAATGGTATCAGACTGTGGCTGCCAGTACCTAAGGTCTATCTAAATGACTATCGTGGTCTCCTGGCAGTAAAGCGTGTTTCGCAACAGGTGATCTGTCAGTCTCCCGCTTTTGCAATTGCTCTTGTGCTCTTCTAGTTTTTTCAGCGTTCTTTTTGTAGCAACGACGTACACCTCTCCACAACTACACGGAATCCTATAAATTCCTGCTTTTCCCTGCAGTTTGCGAGCATCCTTCGCTAGTTTTAGGTAGTCTTGTATCTTCCGTCTGGGTTTGTAGATTACAGCTATGTTCTGTTTTTTCAAGATTTTTCCTATGCGATCCGTAACGTTCTCAGTGAAAGACAGGAAAACTTTCGATTTCACAGGTGCTTGTGCATCGCTATGATTTCTGCTCGTTGGCCTTAACGTTCTTTTTTCCTCGGCGGACGAATAACCATTCAAAATGGTTCAAATGGCTCTGAGCACTATGGGACTTAACTTCTGAGGTCATCAGTCCCTTAGAACTTACAACTACTTAAACCTAACTAACCTAAGGACATCACAAACATCCATGCGCGAGACAGGATTCAAACCTGCGACCGTAGCGGTCGCGCGGTTCCAGACTGTAGCGCCTAGAACCGCTCGACCACACCGGCCGGCGAAGTCGTTGGAAGTCCCCTGCAGAAATATTGAGCCATGCTGCCTCAGTAGCTGTCCATAATTAAGAAGACGTTGCCGGTGCACGAATTTGTGCACGAACCAGCTTCACGATTATTGTCCATAAATGTTATATGGGTTTTAAGTTGGACGATCTGAGTGGCCATATCATTCGCTGGAATTGTCCAGAATGTTCTTCAAACCAGTCGCGAATAATTGTGGCCTGGTGGCATGTTTGGGAGCATGAAGTCCATGAATGTCCCCAAGTAGCCGAACATGACCGTTTCCAGTCAATGATCGGTTCAGTTTGACCAGAGGACCGAATCCATTCCATGTAAGCACAGCCCACAGCGTTATGAAGGCACCAGAAGCTTGCTCAGTGTCTTGTTGACAACTTACGTCCATGGCTTGGTAGGGTCCGCGCCATACTCGAACCCTACTATCAGCTCTAACCAGCTGAAATCGGGACTCATCTGTCGAGGCCACAATTTTCCAGTCTGCGGCCCAACTGATATGGTCCCGAATCCAGGAGAGGCGCTGCAGACGGTGTCGAGCTGTTAGCAAAGGCACTCACGTCGATCGTCTGCCGCCACAGCCCATTAACGCCAAATTTCGCCATACCGTCCTAACGGATACATTCGTCGTACGTCGCACTCTGATTTCTGCGATTATATCACGCAGTGTTGCTTGTCTTTTAGCTCTGACAACTCTACGCAAACGCCGCGGCTATTGGTCGTTAAGTGACGACCGTCGGCCACTGCATTGTCCGTGGTGAGATGTAATGGCTGAAATTCGGTATTCTCGGTACACCCTTGGCTCTGTGGATCTCGGAATATTGAATTCCCTAACAATTTCCGGAATGAAATGTGCCATGTATGTAGCTGCAACTACCATTCCGCGTTAGATGTCTGGCAAACCCCGCCGTGGGGCCATAATCACGTGATACAACTTTTCACACAAATCATCTGAGTCAAATGACAACTTCGCCAATGGACAGCCCTTTTATAGCTTGTGTACGTAATACTACCGCCATCTGTATATGTGAATATCGCTATCCCATGACTTTTATGATCTCAGTGTAATGTTAGAACAGTCTCTAAGATCCTGCAACAGTCGGACGTTAGGGCTGCTATCCCAGTCTTCTGAGAGTCAGTTTTGTTAATATGTTTATTATCAGGAGTTTTCTGAGTTCTTTTTCGATCAGGCTATACTGTTCACGGTACGAAAGACGTGAGTCATGAAAGGAACAACGATTGTACCGTCTTCAAGGTAAAATATAACAGAAATTCTGTCAGTGCTTGGTGGATTCTTAATTTTTAAGTTGTCTTAACTGTTCTCCAATGTCGAAAGTGTGTATTTTGAAATGCCACAATTAGTGATTTTGTATGGTGATCAATCATGCATCAAGGCAATTGTAAATTTGGAATTTAATATTTCAGCTTACTAATTCTCAGTTTTAACAACAGGCTGATTTACGAGTAAGTCGTGACATGTTTGGATCCGTTCACTGAACCAGAACTTCCTGATTTTTGTGAGATTTATAGTCAGGAGCTGACCCTGGAACATTACGTTGTTGCATAAGTTAGCACCGATTTTGTTTTGCCTATAGGTATTCCTGTTGTTATGTATTTACTTATAGATTTTCATCTTTTTTGTTGTTCACTGTTGCTATTTTAGCTTACATATTGCGATTTTGTCATCTGGAGATAGTTATTGGAGCTGGGGACGCTAGGAAATTGAATGTCAAATGGAGAAATTGGATCATTTCCGATATGTTCTTCTGTCTGAGTTAAACAGAGGGGTTACAGCAGCGGGGACAACCAGAAACATTTGCGCCGTGAATGGGAACAATGTCTCTGAACAGAGCACGGCAAGAAAATGGTCTTCTCGTTTTGACATTAGTGACTTTCTACGTTCAGGAAGATCTTCGGGGTTTGATTGAGATAGTTCAAGCGTGTTAATCCACAATGATCCACGTCATTATACTAGAGGACTGGCAAATGTGGTGAACTGTGATCATTCCACCATCGTGCGATATTTGCATGCAATTGGAAAGGTTCAAAAACCGGGTGTATGGGTACTACATTCTCTACGCCAAAATCACAAAAATCTGCGGGTAACGATGTGTATATTCCTGCTTGCTAAGCATCAATTAGTTTGTGAACAACACTGACCATTCCTATCTACAGTATATCGCTGCTGGTGACGAGAAATGGTGTCTTTGTGCTAACATCAGGAAGGAATGGTTGAGCCCAAACAAAGGAGCAATTCCCCGAATAAAGACCTGCGCACAGACACAAAAGATAATGATTTGCATCTGATGCAGCAGCGACGGTGTGGCGTACTACGAATTACTTCCCCGAGGTGTAACCACCACTGCTGACATTTATTGTCAACAACTCAGAGGTCTTGCAGATGCAATCCAAGAACAACGACCAGAAAGACTGCGCTAAGTGATGCTACTTCACATTCTGCTAGACTGACAAATAAAGCTATACAGGAGTTTGGTAGGGAAGTCAGTCCGCACCCACCTTATTCACCTGAATTTCTGCCCTCAGATTTTTCAATTTTTCATTTCTTATCGAACAGTCTTAGATGAATTTAGTTTTCCGGATGAAAAAGCGATTCTAACATGACTCGACGAGTTCTTCGCTTCAAAACCACGTGATTTTTAGAGTCGCGGAATCGAAAACTTACCCCAGCTTTGGAAGACTGTTCTGAATAGTGGAGGACTATTAGGTCTTGACCACTATTTAATACCTTAAATGGTACGTATTTACGTAAAAGTGAAATTTATGATGGGTTTGCGCTTTAACCACAACTTTTCTACGTTGGTCGCGTTTGAACTAATGTTCCCAATCCTCTCTTAAGTGAAGTGTTAGTCACTGTCAATAAAGCCTATGAGAATGAGAGTTAGAACTGTAAGGAATAGCTAATCAGGCTGCTGTATATTACTAAGGCTGAAGTATTTCGGCTGCCACATTAATAGCCCAGTTTCAGACGTCTACGAAACGACATCAGGAGTACACCCTGGCTTGGCGCCATTAAGAATCACCCAGGAACGTCGCCAGTTACACAACGCCGTCGTAAGTTACACTGTTTTAGATGGCTATCGATGTGGGCTCAGCTACCTTGAAGTAGTCGCTGCCAGTCTGTTTCTCAGAGGAGGAATATGACAGCTCGATCGTAAATGGTGTTTATTGAAGGTGGATGCCGAGGACCGGGTCACATATTTACGCACCACTGGCAAGTAGATGACACAGATTGCGTTGGTTCTATCAGTTAATGAACGGCCGTAGCGCTCAAGAACAAGTTTCGCCGTCAGCGTAGTTAGTTAATTCTCAACGTACGCATTAGATTACGAAAAACGGAAAGAAAAGGAGTGAGAGATACAGTTGTTTCATCCCAGAATACTGCTAATGAATCTAAATCTGGCTGTTTTATACGAACATGGCTGTATCCTGCTCTCCCTGAACGTGTGAATGTACGAATACGCTGCTCGAGTGCCGCAATCAATTGTAGAGGTATTTTCAGGCAACATTCCAAATTCGTCTGGTATCTCTCTCTCTTCCCAAACGTCGACAATGTTGTAGCTTCCTACGCACTGCGAGAATTGCGTCAACTGCATGGTGTGTTTGTTGGCAGGAGGCAGTGTGGCGCAGTCACTTAATACAGTACTACACATCTCATTGCTCAAAGGTCCAAATGGCTCTGAGCACTATGGGACTTAACAGCTATGGTCATCAGTCCCCTAGAACTTAGAACTACTTAAACCTAACTAACCTAAGGACATCACACAACACCCAGTCATCAGGAGGCAGACCGCCCCAAACTTCGCTCCTACGTAGATATACAGTATTTTCTAGAAAGGATGAATAAATGAACAGTCTCCTCGTTCACTAGTAAATACAGTGAGGCAGGAAACTTTTTTTTTCTTCTAATAGATTCATCTTTGCACCCTTTCCCTTCATGCGGAGGACTTCTGTATCTATTACATATTTATGAATTTGGTCTAAGCAATGTTCAGCTAAGGATGAATCTTGCTTCTTTATTCTCCAGCTTATGTGGTGTTCTCTGACCATAGAATAGATTTACCAGAAATTCTGTCCTATATAGCAGAATTGACACTATTCACGGGATCGTAGTATATGATATTTTGTGTACTGGCTTGTTGTGCTGTATCCTACTTAGCAGCATCCCATGTAGTTATCATCTGAATTCTTAATTTCTGTCATCCCATGGATACTTCTGGACATTTTAATGACTTTTCTTAAAATATTGCAGTACTTTTCGTAGAATGCAAGTAGCGTCGGATTTTGGCTTATTCTGGTCCTTACATAAATTTTCCTCTGCCTCTTACAAGAGAACAAGAGATCTCAATCCCTTTAGGTATTCGTGGTTTACCTTTTTTTCTGGATAACCCTTTAGTAAAGCGACTATCAAACACTGACACAAATTTAGTATGAAATTGTACTTACATATTACAGTTATATAGTTATATTATTATACTTTCGGTCTTCTCAGTTTGGACAAACTACCTCTTGTCCATAGATAAATATGGGCGTGTTTGTAATGTTGCGGAAATGACAGTATGGGAGAGGCAGAAACCCGGTGTCGGAACATTGGGCATTCTTCTCGAACACCGTCAAGGGGGCTCCTAAAGCTACGTCTGTAGTTCACAGACAACTCGCATTTAGCGTCTCAGATATCTCTCTCCATGAGTGACTTAGCAAACAGGACTTAATCGGAGTCTTGAGATTTAGCGTAGAAATCTGAAAGACAGTCTGGCGCTCAGGATCTGTACACCACCACACCACCACACCCCTTACTCTTCCTGGACAGTTAGTCGTGACGAAAATTTCATCCATCACCAGGATCAGAACCAGCTACCTTCGGCTCAAGTGCAACATTAGATGTCGCTGGTTGGTCGCCACATGTTATGACTCCTGCGGTCCGTTTTGGAAGTTTTGACTCATGAATTCCTTTGATGTAACATATTTCACAGGCTCTTGTTAGTTGTTTTCATTTCTGTGAGACGTCTGTGCAGCATCTCGCCTCCTCCCACTATTCATCACATTTATTTGCGACGGTAATATATTATTACCACATGACTCGATTCTATAACCATTGCATAGCATGAAAATTGCCAAGATTACAGAACAGACACGTCGATGCCGGACGGGTAGTCCATAATTTTGTGAAAAAAAAAAAAAGATACAGGGCACGAGGGAGTTTGACCAGTGATCTCGCTGTTTGCAGTACAACACCATGGCCACACAACCACGACGGCGAGATTCTTGCCCATCTCTCGATGTTACACATCTTGAGCCTGGACCGTTCGCTGTTTGTATTTTGCCTCTTTTTTCACAGTTCAGTAAACCTTCGTGTTTTTAACATGCTATCCACTGGGCCATTTTACCACGAAATCTGAGTGGAGTGCGATTCGGAGATTCCCTTGTTAGTGCATCAGGTGACGCTTCCATTGTCAATGACAGATGTAAAGTATCAGGCAACCCGGTGACAAGTAAGTGTTTCAAACTTAAGTAAATCTTTTATTTACTTATTTATGTAATAAAGTGAACTAATATTTCATGTGTTCTAGTTCGTCCCAGAGCAATCAAAGAACCTGCAGTTAAGGCCGGACGAAAGTAGTTTCGTTTGGTCACAGCACTTATAGAAGGTTGATGCTCCTGTTGATGCATATTTCCACGTAGTATGTACGTATTTTCGTCGGTGTACTGTGTTCTTTGCACTTTGAATTTTCATAAATATAAACTGCTTACATAGAAGTACATAAGTAACTACAAGGTAGCAATACATTCTTGTTAAAAACACTTGTTTTCCTTAGAACAAGCATCATGCTACGAGAATCTAACGTACTTCGATAGCGTTAGTTTTGTGCAAAATTTAATATGTGTGACAAGGAACTCTTCTAGTTCCATTATGGAAATATCCCGACTGAAACAGCAAAGCCCGCATCTCGTGGTCGTGTGGTAGCGTTCTCGCTTCCCACGCCCGGGTTCCCGGGTTCGATTCCCGGCGGGGTCAGGGATTTTCTCTGCCTCGTGATGGCTGGGTGTTGTGTGTGCTGTCCTTAGGTTAGTTAGGTTTAAGTAGTTCTAAGTTCTAGGGGACTGATGACCATAGATGTTAAGTCCCATAGTGCTCAGAGCCATTTGAACCATTTTTGAAACAGCAAAATATGCTCATTTGCCTCTAGTATGAGATATGACTTCCCTACTGACATGACGCTTCAATTGAACCAGAAGTAATGAAGGGAATGTCCTTATGTTGATGTTAATGGAATGAGAGTTTAGACGGAAAATCGAGTGTATGGTGTAGAAGGACTGTAATATAGCTCAGATTTTGTTTGATGCTATAGGTATATATATGTCCTATTACGCAGATTTACTGTGAAATGAATACATTGACGAGTTGACGATTAAAATTAGTTTCTTTCACATGTTTCAGTTACTAGGCGGTCAGTATTTCCATTTCGTCCACTTCAGGCCACTGTCATTTCAACCTGATTGGAGGCGACAACACAATCCCTACACATAAAAAAAGTCGAGGACCGCTGTGCGATAATAATCTAATCGATTAATTAAACGCCGCGAGGGGAACACCAGAATTCAGTTAAGCGGCCCGGAACACGGGCCCTGCAGTGATGCTTGTCTAACAAAACGCCTCCCATTTGGAGGTGTTCAGCTTTACGACATGCTTTCAACGTATTTCAGACCAGATTACTGCGGCGATAAGCGTCCACGACACGGCGCTACGGCTGTCGTAAACACACACAGACCTTATCAGCTCCCGGGATCTCGGGGGCCCAGCGATTCAGATCGCTGCGTCAAGTATGATGCATGCATGGCGTTCTAGAAGTGCCGGCAATTAATCGCGTGCTGTCTGGAATAAAAACAGCTGCACCAGAACGTCGCGCGCTACAACCCGTTCTCCTTCTGCGTGCCTCAAGCTGTAATAAACAGACTTGCAGCGAAGTTTGACGTCGTCGTCCTCTGCGAGATTTACGTAGATTGCGACGCTTAGTAGACGAGGACTATCAAATGCACAGTACCACTGGTTAACAGGAAACTTTTTACCTGTTCTGCATAATCTATAAGAGGTGTTTGCGTTGGGTGTTCTTTCGCACGGCTTGTAATGGGATTCCATCTCGTATTTCCAGTCTTCACAAAATAAATCCTTATAATAAGCTCTCTTCATGCAAATTGGTTGCTAAGCTTGTAGACACGTGTTCATAGGCTCTTGTCCTTGATAAAAAGGCGGTAAGAAAAAAGTTATGTCGACAGTCATCTAACAATGGAGGTCTTCCGATTTTTTTACGAATTTCAACTTCGTGAGTCTGTAGTTGATTGACGAATACAGCTGAACTGTGTTCGAAAGGAGGAAAATTGTACTACAAGAGTAATGTATCTCGCACAACTCCAAGGTGATGACGCAACCAAGGGAACGATCTCGTTGGGTGCATGCATCAGATTGTATTGAAGGTAGTCGTGGAAGAGCTCCCTCCCCCCTTGTAACATTCTCTCTGTCTTACACACACACACACACACACACACACACACACACACACACACGCACACACACACACACTGCAATCCCACGGTTTCAGTTAAAGTTTTCCAGGAGATTTACTTCATTCATCATACTAGCGTCGAGACTGTTATCCCTTACCAAGTATTCTAAATTGACGACCCCTTTACCTCACTTCCAGATCACTGATAATTGAGTGAATAGGTCTCAGAGTTCTTCAACGACCTACCTTGAATTAAAAGATTTAAAAAATAATCTCGCATGGCCGCAATAGAGTGTTATCTTGTCTCTGCTTATTCACACAACGTCTCTTACGACAAGTGACGGAAGAGTGTTATACCTCTCAGACTCTCACCTCTAGCCATCCCTGTAACAGAAGTTTAACATGTTATTTTATTCCATTTCAATAATAGTATTCACTTTACGTGTGCTGCAGTCTTTTTCCAAAAATTACAAAACTTATTACGGAAAAGTAAAGTTTTTCCAGGTGTCACAGTCTGTTCTAAGGTAGAAATATTCTGTTCAAGCTGAAAAGTGCTTCAATCGAGAAAATCTTTTCAGTACCGTATTTAATAGTCTATGAGTTACATTATTATCTTAATATACATCGATACTTAGTAAGGAAACAGACTGAAATAGAAGCTGTTGGTAACCAAGACAAATTTCCACTTTCGAGAGAGGGAAAATTGTTAACACATTAAAGAAACTCAGCTAATTCACGTTCCGTGGTAGAAAACCTTCCATTGCAAGGTACAAGACGGTGCATGATAGAAGAAATATGGCTTGACTGTCCTCACGATACGTATCTAGTTTTAAAAATATACTGAGTTTTACTCACCATGAAACTATGTAACTGAAGACTTAACAGTATCCTACAGATAGCTTTAATATACTATGCAGAACTCGTAATATAAGACACAATCTTATGTCTCGAAACAACAAGAACAGAAAAAAATGTCCGAAACTAATTTTGGCGCTTTCTTGTGAGCATTTCTTCATCTGATTCTAAAATCGATCACTGGATTAAAATATCGACCACGAAACATCGCTTTTTCCTAGGTATACTATCCTCCAGGTATGATACACATCCCTCTATAACGAATCGCATCATTTTCTCTCGGCATACTTTGGCGGTGTCTGCTTCGTGCTCTGTCAAGTTGCTAGTTTTTCCCGGCGAACTCTATGTTTTTCTGTTACATGGTAAGTATTAGCTGTTTTAGTGCAGTTCTCCCTCTCCCTCTGCCTTTCTCTCTCTCTCTCTCTCTCTCTCTCTCTCTCTCTCTCTCTCTCTGTGTGTGTGTGTGTGTGTCTGTGTGTGTTTAGTTGTGAGGTAAAATTTATCTTTGAATTTGTTAGTTAAAAGCGAGCTAAACAAATGTATCTGTTTTAATTCTAATTTTAGTCACCTTCCAAAATTCTGAGAAGATATCAAGCGCTGCTTACTACCATAAAAGAAATCGTGGCTGAAGCTGCTTCAAGACTCGTAATAACAAGTGTAACCTTCCCGAATCGACCCCAGTGCCCCAAAGAGCTCTTCGAATGCTCAGAGCACACCGCCGGTTTCTCTGCACCTTCCCATCCCGCCCATGAGCGTGACACGCTAGCATGCGGCCGGAAATTATTGTGAACGCGTCCGTAATTTACTCAACGCAAAGTATGACCAGTGCAAGGGACAGGAATGTTTTAAACACATACTGGAAGGCGTTTCGACGACTTACGGGCTACATTGTTGCTCTATTGTATCCACTTCTTCAAAACAACCAACCTCTCCCCAAGAAGTAAAGTAATCTCAATCTTTTCGCCTTCTACTTCAAAGACGCCTTCACCATTCCTGACAGTCTCAACTGTAACATCATAGCCCTACGACTCCCCCCCCCCTCTCCCCCCCCCCCCCCCCCCCCACTGGTTGAGTTAGTTTTTCGTTAGCAGAGGCACGCAGCAATGCAGACAGGTTTATTGATAGTCTTTGCCAAAATGCTCCTCGTGTATAGATAGCACTCCCATTACACTAATTTTGCATGTTTGAGTGTTGCTGCATTATTCTGTGTTTTTTGTTGTTGTATTACAGAATTTTCCACTGTTGTGAAGGTATTTTCCCACAATAAATGGTAATTTGAGTGACAATCTGAATAAATCATAATTACCTCATTACTCCGTAATGAGCCACCGGCGACCACGGTTCCCTTATACCAAAATACTCTGAAGATATCCCTGAACAGCCTTTGAAATTTTTTCCGTGAATTTCTGGTTCCCCCGGTATACTTTCCTTACCGCGCCATGTGTCCGCAACGCACCAGGCTGGATTCAGTTTCTCTCAGCGGTCTTAATGTTTCGCTTCAGCAGTGTATCTTGCTGTGATACTACATATATTTTATTAGGGAATTATGCTATAAATTAAAAAAGACTGAAAACCCTGCTTCCAGATTTTCTCTGTCTCTCGGAGACGAGAGTGAAACGAAAATTACTTAACATTATTTCCTCTGGGCACGAGAAATTTCTCAGAATGTAGGTTTGGAGCACAGCATTATATGGTAGCGTATCATGGACATGGGAAAACCAGAAGTAAAGAGAATCGAAGCGTTTGAGATGTGGTGCTACAGAAGAATATTGAAAATTAAATGGTCTGATAAGGTAAGGAATGAGGAGGTTCTCGACAGAGTCGACGAAGAAAGGAACATTCGGAAAATACTGACAAGAAGAAGGGATAGGACGACAGGAAATGTGTAAGGATATTAAGGAATAACTTCCATCGTTATAGAGGTAACTGTAGAGGGTATAAACCGTAGAGGATAGAGATTTGAATATACCCAACAAATAATAAAGGACAGGTGCTGCAAGAGTTACTCTGAGATGAAGAAGTTGGCACTGAAGAGGAACCCGTGGTGAATCGCATCAAACCACTGAGAAAGCGAATGACTGAAAAAATGGAGTAGTTTTAGACCAGGCTAATTTTAAGGCAATGTCTTTCAGACTACAATTACTGGTGGGCACTAAGATGGCTGGACCGTTAGAGAAGCCCCTTGATTTGAAGAAAGACGCCAGGAATGCATGGATACATTACTGGGAGGTAGTTGGCCGTTAGGATAAGTCAGGTAACGGCAACCTAACAGATCTGCAGAGTTCCCTCAGAACTAGCTGGTAAGACAGCTTTTTGTAGAAGTAAAATATAATATCTACACTGACAGTCTGCTGTTCTCTTGCTTGAACAGTGTTTTTAAACAGGACCTTGCAAGGTCACTGTTAGTTGTACCTTATACGCCATTTAAAGTGGATTCGCATTGTTTAAAATATGTCCAGCATATGTAAACAGTGTGCTATTTGTACCGTGTTCGTACGATGTAACAAGCAACTGTGAGCAACATCTATACAAACATACACTGTTGCACAAAGTGTTTTATGCTTTTTAGATATTTTAGCGATGACAAAACTTTTATAATGTGCTATTTTTATCCACTTGACATGTTGTGCGTGAATTCAGCGGAAAATGAACATTTTTTACAACAAAAGATTTTAAGACCCAAAGATTATAGCATAGTCTGTTGAAACGGCTTATCTTATATATATATATATATATATATATATATATATATATATATATATATATATATATATATATATAGGCTGTAGAAGGGTTTTTAACTAAGTAAGTCATTCAAGGCTTGAGTTTACCAACTAATCTAGTGCGATAAAAAATCCGACAAACATTTATTCAAGAATTTCGTCACGAGAAACTACTTTGTCAGATTCATACAGGGTGACTCAGCTACCCCTACCTATGGGTTTCGTGCAATCCGCGACCCCTCAATTACTACGTGCAAGATTTTCATAGTCTCTGGCTCACAAGGTGCTAACTATTAGTTCTACAGAAAAAATGAACAGGACCCTTTTTTAGAAAAATTAATATAGTTAGTTAAATGAAACAAGTTTACTGTTACCAGTCACCGTTTTATTTATTTCCACGGTGCGTTTCGAAGGTTTAAACCTCCATCATCGGGTGGATTTACATTAGTTAGTATTACATTTGTCTGTGTGTTATGTTACGATTTTTGGAGGAACTTGTGGCACTGCCTAGTGGAGAAACAAGGCACTATTTCAGAATGTGGTTTAGGATTACTTTTGACAAAAAATTAAACTGATATCTAATGGTAAACATTAAATAAGTAAACTAGAGTACCTCCAGTGGTCACAGGTTCCTTTTGCTGTCGTAACACATCACATGTATACTGCCACATTTGTAAACAAATATGGCGTCTGGAATCAGCTGGGTGCAAGGTTCGTATATCAGAAGAGTAGACATAATCGCAAAGTGCAAAGAATATACATCGTAACAACATTATTACAGAATAATTGTTTAAAGCATTTGGAGGTGTTTGTTTTGAGGTGTCGAATATATGTGTGTGTACTTCAGGTGGTATATAAATCCAATTTTGACAAGTTAAAACAGCTAAACATTCGTACTCGTTTATACAATCAGGTGGAATGTTAAAATGGCTTAAACACCATACTTGTTAATAACATTTAATGTCAATAACAGTAACGATAAAGCCTAACCTAAAAAATGTTCGCATTTAATACAGTTAAGTTTTGTACAGTGCTACCCTTTCGATAGAGGCCACTGTATTCAAGTTGTTCAATAGAAACGTTCAAAAGTGAGCTTCAAACGCGTTTTTCTTCAATAATTCTGATACTGTGGCCACCAGTGAAAAGCGTTACATTTCCTACAAAACGTCTTGTTCACTTTTTTTGCTGTATAAGACTAATAGTTTTCATGTAGCAGACGAGAGAATATGAAAATTTCCCGCGTCGTTTTGTAAGGTGTTGTGGGTTGCATACAACCCATATAGACAGGGGCGGCTGAGTGACCCGCTATACTTGTTTCTGTAGCTGAGCAATGCTAGTAAACGGTCCACGGTATACCGACTAAAGGCAAGAGATTGTGTTGCGCGATGTGGAGGACGCTGGCATATGTTGTGCTGCAAAAGACGGAACAATAAATATGCAGGCGCGCCGGCATGTAGCGCTGGTAGCCGCGCTGCGGCCGCGAAGCGCGTGCCTCGCGGAGTCCCCGCTCAGCCGGCGGCGCGTCGCATTTAAATACAATCGCGGTCCGCAGCGCAGCGCAGCGCGGCGCGGCCGGCCTCCGCCGGAATGCGGGCCCGTCTCCCGTGACGTCACCCACACACGTGCCTCTCCCACCACGCCGGACCTCTCCGCTGCCGCGACGGCGCCGCTCGGATCGCGTGCGTCGGGATGGAGCAGGGCCGCATTAAAGCGCGGGCCACATAAAACGAACTGCAGGAACAGCTGATGCCCGGCAGACAAAGGGGACCCAACGGCAATCGGATTCTTTTAATTTTTTATTTTTGTGGTTCGTGATGCTTGGAACTCAGAATATTAATCTGTCAAAATAAATTACTGCAAATATCAAAAATTCTCGAGAAAATCGACTTTATGAAGTTTTCCGGCAGTCGTTAATATGCTAAACCGAGGTCGATTTTTTCTCGATAGGACGCTTGGCTGTGTGGCAGAATGCTCCATTGCCACTTGAGGGTCTAGGGCTCGATGCACAGCTGAAGCAAATTTCTAAACAGAGGTGCATGTTCGACTAGCAATTCCGTGAAACTTAAAAAATACACAGATGGAAAAAAGACTGGTAGTCACTGCTTCGAGTCTCGCTTCCCTCATCAGATTTTTTCGTTCCCTTCCTTCAGTTCGAATACTTACGTCATTTAAGTATACAATTCCTCAAATATATGCTAATTAACAGATATCTAATTGCTATTTTTATGAAAAATGTACGTCTTCTTATTTCTAATTAAATATCAAACAAAAATCCAGTTTTGATTGCAAATATAAATCCTTAATTACTGATCTTTTATAAAAGATGGTTTAAATTTAAAAAATCATTACAAATTCAACTCTTTTTCATCCTTTCTACGCTTCAGGGAAATGTTTATAGAATATGGGCCTCTGTTTAAAATTTTACAAGGACTGAGAAGTGAACCACGCCACGTACGTGATAGGCGAGCACTCTGCCTCACAGTAGCATGGCCTGTCCAGAAAAATGTACGTTACTTTAGCATATAAAAGACGTTCGAAAAACTTCAAAGTCGATTTTTCTCGACAATATTCGAAAGTTGCAGCGAACTGCTTTCGCCTATTGACATTTGAGTTCTGAACTTAACAGGCCTTAAAAAATAAAAAAAAAAAAAATAAAAAAAAATCCAATTTCCGTGTGGTCCCTTTGTGAGATCCTTTGGAAGAATCGCAAGAAAATGTAATTCGTGCCCTAACGACTGGCTTACTTTACACTTGTGAGACCAATTCTTGAATATTGGTCTACGGTCTAGGACCGTTGCAAAGTTAGATTAACAGAGCGATGTAGAGAGAATCCCATGAAGAATGGCGCGTTCCATCACCGGATGGTTCACCCGGTCTGAGAACATTGTTGTTGTTGTGGTCTTCAGTCCTGAGACTGGTTTGATGCAGCTCTCCATGCTACTCTATCCTGTGCAAGCTTCTTCATCTCCCAGTACCTACTGCAACCTACATCCTTCTGAATCTGCTTAGTGTATTCATCTCTTGGTCTCCCCCTACGATTTTTACCCTCCACGCTGCCCTCCAATACTACATTGGTGATCCCTTGATGCCTCAGAACATGTCCTACCAACCGATCCCTTCTTCTGGTCAAGTTGTGCCACAAACTCCTCTTCTCCCCAATCCTATTCAGTACCTCCTCATTAGTTATGTGATCTACCCATCTAATCTTCAGCATTCTTCTGTAACACCACATTTCGAAAGCTTCTAATCTCTTCTTGTCCAAACTATTTACCGTCCATGTTTCACTTCCATACATGGCTACACTCCATACAAATACTTTCAGAAATGACTTCCTGACACTTAAATCTATACTCTATGTTAACAAATTTCTCTTCTTCAGAAACGCTTTCCTTGCCATTGCCAGTCTACATTTTATATCCTCTCTACTTCGACCATCATCAGTTATTTTGCTCCCCAAATAGCAAAACTCCTTTACTACTTTAAGTGTCTCATTTCCTAATCTAATACCCTCAACATCACCCGACTTAATTCGACTACATTCCATTATCCTCGTTTTGCTTTTGTTGATCTTCATCTTATATCCTCTCTTCAAGACACCATCCATTCCGTTCAACTGCTCTTCCAAGTCCTTTGCTGTCTCTGACAGAATTACAATGTCATCGGCAAACCTCAAAGTTTTTATTTCTTCTCCATGGATTTTAATACCTACTCCGAATTTTTCTTTTGTTTCCTTTACTGCTTGCTCAATATACAGATTGAATAACATCGGGGAGAGGCTACAACCCTGTCTTACTCCCTTCCCAACCACTGCTTCCCTTTCATGTCCCTCGACTCTTATAACTGCCATCTGGTTTCTGTACAAATTGTAAATAGCCTTTCGCTCCCTGTATTTTACCCCTGCCACCTTTAGAATTTGAAAGAGAGTATTCCAGTTAACATTGTCAAAAGCTTTCTCTAAGTCTACAAATGCTAGAAACGTAGGTTTGCCTTTCCTTAATCTTTCTTCTAAGATAAGTCGTAAGGTCAGTATTGCCTCACGTGTTCCAGTATTTCTACGGAATCCAAACTGATCTTCCCCGAGGTCGGCTTCTACTAGTTTTTCCATTCGTCTGTAAAGAATTCGCGTTAGTATTTTGCAGCCGTGGCTTATTAAACTGATAGTTCGGTAATTTTCACATCTGTCAACGCCTGCTTTATTTGGGATTGGAATTATTATATTCTTCTTGAAGTCTGAGGGTATTTCGCCTGTTTCATACATCTTGCTCACCAGATGGTAGAGTTTTGTCAGGACTGGCTCTCCCAAGGCCGCCAGAGAGCATTATGGAGATGTTAAACAGCCTGCAGTGGCGGACACAACATAATAAGCGTTGTACTCTGCGTAACTAAATCAATGAAGCACCCAGAAAACATGATCGGATATCGATGTAACTTTGTACACATGTACACTAATGGCTGGTGTGTAAATGATTATAGAAATAAAATTCCCTATGAGAGGGAGAATTGCCACTAGAATGATCTAGTGCTGCTCTTGTTTAGTGTTGTTGCCAGGCCTGGTAGTATATAGAAGAATCCTGAACAACGCCATATGTTGAATGGTCACTGTGAAGGACAAAAAAATGGTTCAAATGGCTCTGAGCACTTTGGGACTTAACACAAAACCCAGTCATCATGAGGTAGAGAAAATCCCTGACCCCGACGGGAATCGAACCCGGGAACCCGGGCGCGGGAAGCGAGAACGCTACCGCGCGACCACGAACTGCGGACTGTGAAGGACACACAGATGCCGTGTACTCATGTGAGATAGCGTTATCAGCATCTGGCAGTGTTTTAAAGGGTCGAATTGTGGGCCTCCAATAGGCCGGCCGGTCGAATCGTGCAATATCCACATTTGTGGGGCATTCGGATGTGACGGTGGACTGCATGGGAACGTGAGAGCGGCATACTCTTTGTCAAAGCTTCGATCGACCCGGCCTGACCACGATAAGGTTGGATTGCCGTACTGTGCACCGAACACATCGTAACCCCTTCACAGCTGCGTCTGCGATCCAAGAACAAGTAAAGGGCTTCCTGAAAGATTTTGTGTCATCCGAAACGATGGGTCGGGGACTAGCAGCCGCTAGGCTAAGAAATTACCGTCCCTTGCATAGACTGACGTGTAGTATCACCGCTTTTCTACCACTTTTTCTCTTCTAGCGCAAATGCTTATGCGTTACGGCGCAATTGATCTGTATGGATCAAAGGCTCATTACGACTGCGATAGAGAATGAGATTATCTCTGACTTGTGATATAAAGACTCTGTGGATAGAATGTGGAACTTTCCGAGTACTGCGGAAATACTTACTTCTGATGTAGCAATTGCGGAGAGAAGAATCTTAGCATAACCGTAATTAGCGGCATTGTTGTAAGCAACAGTTTTGAATACTTGTAATTTGATTAATTATGATAGGTTTTCATGTCATAACAGAGGATGATCTATCCTGAAATGTACCTATGAAGATCATTTATGGAAAAATATAATTTCATGAATGGAAACGGTACTTTTAATTCTTTGGTTATTTTTAACTTCTTCGTTGTATGTGGCTCGGAACATTATTTGGTGTGCCCTAACTCGTAGCGAACTTTGTATCCTGCACGACTTTCGTTTGTGCTCTATTTTGAGACATTAATTCTTGGACCTTTATCGAAATTAATGCACAACTTACACACTGATTCCCACGCTGCACAGTGAGTACGTCATAGCACTAAAGACGGCTTTTCTATGGCGTACGATTGTGCCTCTGTCTATTTCAAGAATTATCAGAGTCGACGATCGCCGGAATTCTGCAGAGTCTCAGAAATTTTATTCCAGGTGCTGACTTCGATATCGAGAGGCAGACAGAGTAGAATTATGAACAGTAACTGTCTAGTCATTTTGTTTCATAGATTCGAGAATTCAAACAGGAATTAATTTTATAGCTGGGAGTGTGGGAGATATTTGTGTTAAAATATTGGGGAAGTGACTTCTCTCGCCCAAAAGTTTCCATACAAGTAACTAGATATTATTCAGTCATAATAATTTAACTTCAGTATAATGGGGAGAGAAGTTAAAGACGCTGACGCCACAACACAAACTGCTCCTATTACAATGAAGGCTTTCCCTGCTGGATATCTCAACTACAGGTGAATCTTCCGCGTTGTATGGCCGTGGTCCGTGAAACGTAAACGTCTCATGGGCAATGACCATAAAACCCGGAAGACACACCAGGAGCTAAGTCGTTCGATCGTGATAGCTTTCATTGTCCCGGGAGCAGTTTGTGTTGTGGTATTAACTGCCGCGTTTCGAATGGTGAAGTGACCGGAGAAGTATTGTGTTCCGCGACAAATCCTAGTTCTGCAGTATTCCGGATGACCCATCTTCGACGAGTATGGAGACGACTTATGGAGAGGCACGGCGGTCTTAGCCCCGACGTCATGCCATGTGGACATCGGATATAATTTCAGATTACGGCTAGTAGTAATCGAAGGAAATATGATGGCAGAACGGTACGTTACGAACAATCCTGCATCCTCAACTGTTACCTCTTATGCCACAGTGTCATGTTTCCATTTTCCGGAAGGACAGTACTCGTCCACACATCGCGTACGTCTCTATGAACTGTATGCCTGATGGTGAGATATTCTTGTGGCCAGCAAGATCGAGACACCAGTACCCGATAGAACTGCGTGTGGCCAGCTCGGACGTAAACTTTGTCCCAGTGGCTTTTTCCAGGATATCAAGGACCAGTTACAAAAGTTGTGAGCCAGATTCCATCAGGATAGGATCCAACGCTTTGTGACACACTTCCTAACCGAATCTGTGCATCCATCCACACCAAAGCGGATGCAACACCATACTGGTAAGATGGTTCACACTGCCACATATTTGGAAATTTGACTCGATTCTGTAATCACTCAAAGAACATCACATACCTTCTCAACCTGTGAAGTTTCATTTCGTTTCCTCCTTCCCTTCTGGGTGGTTCACTATTTTCTGTCAGGCAGTGTATATCACCTAGAGATTTGGTATTGAAATTTCGCGAGAGTACGTTGTGGGAAGAGTCTGGTAATTTAATACTTCCTCCCAGGTACGTCTCGCGAAACTACTAAGACTAAAAAATCAGAGAAATTATTGCTCATTCGGAACTCTGCCGACAGTAAAACTTCCCACGCACCATTCGCGAATGGAAGAGCGAATATTATGGTACCAGAAATACCCTCTGCCACACACTGCAAGATGGCTTGGAAAGTATTGATGTAGGCGTAGCTGTAGGATACGTAAGGTGCAAACTAGACGCCAGCACCACAATTGTGCATTCCGGATCCTATTATAACGACAGAAGGTGTAGACGTAATTATGTTGTATGGACTTATTTTACCAAATTAACTCAGACCTCACGTTTCAGTCTTCATGGCTCCTTGTGTCAGATTTCTATCGACAACCAGTCAGACGCTCGGCACTTTAATTGACAAAACCGCTAATATTTTAGCCTTTATCCTTTTTTGCAGTTGTAGACAATATACAAGAAGTGCGCCTTCAGTCACAATAAAAAAAGGATAATGTGGTGACTGTGGGCGTTGTTATTCAAAGCTGTTACAACTTTTGAAAGAACGATTTAACGAAATTTCGGAAGTTCGGAATCAGCCTTATTTCTTGGAAAGCCTACTTCTTCTATACCTCGTTTCATTCAAACCAGGCCGGCCGCTGGTGACCGAGCGGTTCTAGGCGCCTCAGTCTGGAACCGCGCTACCGCTACGGTCGCAGGTTCAAACCCTGCCTCGGGCATGGATGTGTGTGATGTCCTTAGGTTAGTTAGGTTTAAGTAGTTCTAAGTTCTAGGGGACTGATGACCTCAGATGTGAAGTCCCATAGTGCTCAGAGCCATTTGAACCATTCAAACCAGTACACATAAGACGACAAACTTTGTTTTCTTAATATCGAGGTCTTCCTGAGATTGTACCTGACACTGAATGATCACAAACGACCACAGAAAAAAGTGATTTTCCGAATTGAAATCGATAAAAACAGACTTTGAACATTCTTATTAAAAGACAGGAAAAACGTTTTGGCTTCACCAAGTAGTGAAAGTAATCCCATTCCTTCCTCCAATTATTCATTATTATATCCGACGGACGGTCCCGCGCGACGCGCCAGTTTCCATCCCTGCATATCGAGAGTCATCTGGTCATAACACTCTTCATATTTCATGGACGGTTCGGTATATCGAAACAAGGTTTCCTGCAAATGATAGCACCCAAACAGGCACATATCATGTGTGCTAAATACTCGAAACTTTTTTATTGACCGAGATATGGAAGAAACTCGTCGACAGCAATGAGAAGTTGGAGGGACGGGACACGTCAAAACGTCAATAGCGCATCAAGAAAAGTCAGGGGCTGCGTTTAAAGACGTCTTTAGCACCTGCGGGGCAGAAGAGCATGACGAGTTAACTCATCAAGAGCATTTAAAGGAGGTAAATTTTCTAGACTGAAAAAAATAATTTAATGTTACATTTGTCTCTCAAACATGTTACATTTGTCTCTGAAACATATCTGCTTATACTTACAGTACGTTACGTTTAAAACTGAAATACCGATTTTTGGACAGATATTAACATCAATTTTTTTTCTATTTTTAGATATGTACAAGCTTATACCGATTCCAGTAAATCATGCTGAGTTCCTTAATGTTTCCAATTCATTAAAAAAATAAATAAACAGCAACTGCTGCACTGTAGGCTTTTGATTCGAAGACTGCTCGAAAATGGTATTTTTGTGGATTAGCTGTTGCAAAATTAAGGCTAGAGTTGTATAGGTTCTAACAAGGGGAGGAACGCGGATTTACTGCAAACTTCGTACACTCGTAGTACTCCATGAGGACAACAAAATGTGTAAGCAGTAGCGTGTACTTCTTAAGCGTTATTGAGAAAATCGCAAGATAATTTCGGTCGTCAAATATGCGTAGCCGTTTTTACCATGAAGCGGCTGCAGCCGAGTGGTGGCCGGCACAGTAGCTCAGCGTGTTCTGTCAGAGTGTTAGCTGCCTTTTCTAATAAAAGAACTGAGCGAACGGAGCAACGAACAAACTGAACGGGTGTCATCGGACGTCCACCCTGAACAAATTCAACGAAGATTATAGAACAAAATGTTTTTTTTTTTTTTAAGTGGTTGGCGTTCAATCCGCTGGACCGCTGGTTCGAGTTCCGTTCGTCAGTTTTTATTTTTATTTTCAACACAGTCATTTTCTTTACTATTTATATTACGATTGATATAATGGGAAAAATACGTGTAATCGGATAAACTTTTATTAAATTTACAATGTTATTTGGCAGTCTACTAATTTTTACTACCAAAAATAATGTAATATTCAGAACTATCGACCAGTAAACGACCAAACGCATAAAGTAATACTAAAAATGTATGCTTGTCCGTGATTTGAAAAGGAGCCCGAAACGACTTGTTACCTCCAAGTTTTGACCGGCACAGACAGCTTTCGAAGGATGTACAATTAATCGTCGCTTTCGACATTACAAGTTGCAGGATGGTATTTTTCGTAAAAACATGGAAAACAAAGTTAAACGGCACCAGCTGCAGCTGTGTGAGGAATGTTTCCTGAAAGTTTGGCCGTACCTTTTTGTAACACCCTGTATATAAATGCTATATTTCCGCATACGCAAGGTCTTTTGACGTTTTAGGTGGAAAAACAAACCTCGTTAACATTTTCAAAAACTTCTCTTTCAGACGATAATTTGGAAGCAAACTATGCATAACGCAGTATTTCCTTAAAAATCGGCGCTGATAATTGGTTATGCAGTATCAAGTGTATTTTAATAGCGTCTTTTCCGAGAAGCAATTTCTCGTTCTCTTTCGATTAAATACGAACAGTTTTGAAGACACGGACAAGCATACATTTTCAGTATCACTTTATGCGTTTGGTCGTTTACTAGTCGATAGCTATGAATATTATATTATTTGTGATAATAAAAATTAGTAGACTGCTAAATAACATTGTAAATTTAATAGAAGTTCATCCGATTACACGTATTTTCCCATTATACCAATTGTAATATAAATAGTAAAGAAAGTGACTGTGTTGAAAAAAAAAAAAAAAAGAAAACTGAGGAACGGAACTCGAGCCAGCGATTCCGCGGCTTGAACGCTAATCACTTTTTTTTTTAATTTTGTTCTATATTGTTCGCTGAATTTGTTCAGAGCGGACGTCCGATGACACCCGTTCAGTTTGTTCGTTGATCCGTTCGCTCAGTTTTTTTATTCGAAAGGGTAGCTAATGCTCTGAACGAACACGCTAAGCTACCGTGCCGGCAACACTCGGCTGTTGCCGATTCATGGTAAAAATGGCCACGCACAGATTTTATATACAGGCTGTTACAAAAAGGTACGGCCAAACTTTCAGGAAACATTCCTCGCACGCAAAGAAAGAAAATATGTTATGTGAACATGTGTCCGGAAACGCTTACTTTCCATGTTAGAGCTCATTTTATTACTTCTCTTCAAATCACATTAATCATGGAATGGAAACACACAGCAACAGAACGTACCAGCGTGACTTCAAACACTTTGTTACAGGAAATGTTCAAAATGTCCTCCGTTAGCGAGGATACATGCATCCACCCTCCGTCGCATGGAATCCCTGATGCGCTGATGCAGCCCTGGAGAATGGCGTATTGTATCACAGCCGTCCACATTACTAGCACGAAGAGTCTCTACATTTGGTACCGGGATTGCGTAGACAAGAGCTTTCAAATGCCCCCATAAATGAAAGTCAAGAGGGTTGAGGTCAGGAGAGCGTGGAGGCCATGGAATTGGTCCGCCTCTACCAATCCATCGGTCACCGAATCTGTTGTTGAGAAGCGTACGAACACTTCGACTGAAATGTGCAGGAGCTCCATCGTGCATGAACCACATGTTGTGTCGTACTTGTAAAGGCACATGTTCTAGCAGCACAGGTAGAGTATCCCGTATGAAATCGTGATAACGTGCTCCATTGAGCGTAGGTGGAAGAACATGGGGCCCAATCAAGACATCACCAACAATGCCTGCCCAAACGTTCACAGAAAATCTGTGTTGATGACGTGTTTGCACAATTGCGTACGGATTCTCGTCAGCCCACACATGTTGATTGTGAATCGAGAAAGTACAGTACATACTGACGAAACTAAAATGAGCTCTAACATGGAAATTAGGCGTTTCCGGACACATGTCCACGTAACATCTTTTCTTTATTTATGTGTGAGGAATGTTTCCTGAAAGTTTGGCCGTACCTTTTTGTAACACCCTGTATATATATATATATATATATATATATATATATATATATATATATATATATATATATATGACGACCGAAATTATCTTGCGATTTTCTCAGTAATGCTTGAGAAGTACGCGCTGCTGCTTTCACATTTTGCTGTCCTCATGGGGTATTATGAGTGTACGAAGTTTACAGTAAATCCGCGTTCCAAACGTTGTGGCCTCCCCTTGTAAGTACGGCCCTGGAATGGAGACTGACGCTTCTCGTGGTGCTTGCCAACTTATTGTCTCCATTTTCTACATTTGATGTGCGCAGAGTGTAATCTGTGATATGATGGGTGACAGGCCGCCAGGCTTTGAAGAAGTAACTTTTTTTTTCCTTGGGAAAGGAGAAGGTATAAATGATTCATGATGGACGGTGGTATTAACAAAAGTCGGCCATGCGTATGAGAGAGAGTAAATTTGCATGGCGTAATTGGAAAGCGCCGACCTTAGGGGTCGTGTGTGCAGGGGCGTGCCGCCTCTGTGCCACGACAACGTCATAGCGAGCTTAGTCCAAGAGGCGCCGTCTTTCAGTACTCACAAGCCGCAGGAATTTCGTAATGCCTTCTTGCAGGTACTAATGAGCTGAAGTTGTGTGTGACTCCCCTCCAGCCAACAGTCTGGTTGTACTAGGCGTTCCTTATACACTGCTGACGATTAAAATTGCAATGCCATGAAGGCGGCATGCAACAAACATAGAACTTGCATGACGAGTGCCACAAGGTAGGATATACAAATGATTAGCATTTCTGTGCACTCATACAAAGCAGACAAAGTGTAAAAGAAGTTGTGTGTGTTGTTTAGTGTGTGTGAGACTCTGCACAAATGGACCATAAGGAAACTGTAAGTACAAATTCTTCTAAATTTCGCCACTAACTTCACAAAAAGATCGACAACCAACTAAAAATCGCGCGTTTTCTTACATATTGGAGCGAAGTCAACGAAATGAAGCAGACTCACACACATCGACAAAATCACATAGAAGTGGCAGAACAAACACAAAAAACGCACTTGAAAATCGGAATCATTTCCCGAAACGCGTCGTGCGAAAAATAAAGAAAATCGTGACGGGTAGCAGATGAGTTATTTATAAACAAACCACATATTATATGTTGTGTTAGCAGAAGAGCCAACACCGTGTTACTAGTGGAGGCCGAAATGCACGCGTTTTAGCTCACGCAGGCTGGCGTGAAGAGGGAAGAAATATACTGACGTGACAAGGAATGGGAATTCAGAAAGCGGGCATAATTAATTTGATACTTAAGTTTAATCCATTAATGATGAACGTCGCTCTTGACGATACATGATTCACAATATTATCTGTTCAGAATACATTGTTATAGTAACTCAATATGGGGCCTTGCTAGGTCGTAGCAAATGACGTAGCTGAAGGCCATGCTAAACTGTCGTCTCTGCCCTAGGAGTGCTAGGGAGTCTCTCTAGACTAGACCTGCCGTGTGGCGGCGCTCGGTCTGCAATCACTGACAGTGGCGACACGCGGGTCCGACGTATACTAACGGACCGCGGCCGATTTCAAGGCTACCACCTAGCAAGTGTGGTGTCTGGCGGTGACACCACATTATACTTAGGTAATTCAATGAAATTTAAATACTTAATGAAATAAAGCAGCTTCCATTCCTTTCCAGCTTCATTTAAATACTATAATGTTAAGACAATATTACTAAACTAGCAGGGGCCCCGTGGTGTGGCCCGCGGTTAAATATGTCTGCGTAACGTAACATTAATGCTAGTAAGGATGGAACAGGCTGAGAATTGTATACGGAAGTATATTTTAATACAGTGTAACTCGAAATTCATAGAGAGTATAAGCTTTTTCTAAGAGAGCTAGGTGCCCCACATCGCGCTTTATATTGAGATATTTGCCAACCGCAATCACCCATTTCCACCCACCACAGTATGGATGACACACGCTGAGAACTGTGTCGCCATTGCATTGCATCGTGAATGAAACAACAGAAACATTTTCACATATACGATACTGTTGTTAAGTCATATATTATTTAGTTTTACCTAAGAATATTTATTGCTCCATATTTCGCGGATTTTTTCCCATCATACTCACCCATTGTCACGATCAAACTACAGCATAACCGCATTCATAATATCCTTAATGAGATATACGTCTGTTTGTATCTCGTGTCTATAAAATGGTACTCATGCCTTCTCCCGTGCCATACATTCTGACCCAGGTAACGCCGGAATTCTCACCTAGTGCGTAACATTTTTGACAACTGTAACAAATGTGCAACGCGCAATGTAAGTTGACCGCACTGGCGAGTCAGGGGTACTCACCGAGCCGGAGCGTCAGGTTGACCTGGTTGGGGTACTGGACACCCTCGTACATGGTCTCGGACTGCCACCAGGTGACGTTCTCGTTGTTGTTGAAGTCGGTGAGGAAGGAGGGCGGGTGCGTGCCCGCGACGCAGATGTCGCACGACTTGCGGCTGCCCGCCGTGCCCGTCTGCACGCAGAACTCGGACGGCTGCAGCTCGCCGCACGTGTTGGTCGCCTCCACCTGCAGCTGGAACGCCGCGTTCTCGAACGGCGGGATGCACCGCTGCAAAACACAACATCGCACAGCCTCTGTTAATTCTGCCGATTTCCTTTCGCGTGGACTATGTAAAAGATGAAAGAAATCAGATTTAACAGTAGCCTATCACACTGCGTGGAGACAAAGTTTGATGTGCAAGTTCCTGAGTCTCATTCCCTGTCGTGTCCTAGTAAGACTACCAGGAAACGTGCTGAACACATGAACATTCAAAGTGATTATTAGGAATACGTGTGCAACCAAATGAAATTGAATAATGGTCTTTCTCAAGATCCGCCTTAGCTCCTTTGCTCTTTGGCTTGTATACTGCTAATATACCTGCATTAACATCTTTAAAATATGGATATTCTGATTATTGGGCGCACTACATACACAACAAAAGAAAATTAAGCAAACGGCGGATGTTCTAACAAGTGATAGTGTGATATCCAGCTTGCTCTGTTCGTCCGCGATACCCAGAAATGAGTAAACTAAGGTCACCAGGTAGATGCATCATCTCTTGACTTGCGGAAGTCATTTGAGAGAGTTGAGCACTGTCGCAAATTGTAGCAAAATACAGAGGATCGACGCGTTGTGTAGGGACTGTCAGTTGACCCTCAATACAAAAAAATGTCGTGGAGGTATGTACCGTCTATGCAACTAAATAAAATCAGTTTGTTTGTTGTCATACGCGTTTCGCCTCATTTGTTTGGGAAACATCATCGGTGGCCTGAAATACATGTATCTTTTTCTACATACAATAAACGTATTATGTGATAGGTATAATATGCTGATACATTAGAATTTCTCGTGTTTTTCTCTTCCTTTTTAGGTACGAAGCAACATTTGTAGCAGAAGTTTCGTATTTGTCTACAAAAAATGCTTCTAACCTAAAAAGGAAGAGAAAACCACGACAAAATCTAATGTATCAGCATATCGTATCTATCACATAATACGCTTACTGTATGTATAAAAAGAAACATGTATTTCAGGCCACTGATGATGCTTCACAAACAAATGAAGCGAAGCGCGTATGGCAAACTACTTCCATTTAGTTGCATTGACGGCACATACCTCCACGAATTTCCAGCAACTAAGGGAAAGACGGAAAACAGATAAAAATGACAATAAAAAAATGTAACGCACTGCGAATACATACACAGAAAGGCCCTTTATTGTATGATTACACAATTATACGTCAATCAGTGGAAGCAGTTACTCCCATAAAATATCTAGGAGTATACGTACCGAGCGATCTGAAACGGAATGATCACCAAAAATCACGAAGGGAAGATGCTAAATTGAGATTTGTTGGAAGAATCCTCAGGAAATGTAGTTCATCAACAATGGATGTAGCTTACAAGACAGTCGTTCGAACAGTACTTCAATATTGCACGTCAGTATGAGATCCGCACCAGACAGGATTGAAAGAGGAAACAGAGAAGATCCAAAGAAGAGCAGTGCTTTTCGTTACGTAGTACAGTGCTTGTGTCATTCCGAATTACGGTTCAATGTTCCTTAGCACATTCATGGACGTCCAAAGAAACAGGCACTGCGGCGACTACAGGCGTTATGAGATACATGAAACGTATTCTCCGTTGTGAATACAGACAACTATCAGCTGTATAACGGAATCACAACAAGGAAATTTTGTTGTCGTCATTTCATTATACAGATGATGGTTGTCTATATTCGCAACTGCGAATATATTTCACTCATTTCGTTACAGGTTCACTTAGAAAGCACGAAAGCGTGACAGATAGAATGAAGTAACTGCAATGGCAGACGCTGGAAGAGAGGCGTTCTGCATCACGATGAGGTCTATTGTTAAATTTCCGAGAGAGTACGTTCCTAGATGAATGAAGAAATATATTGTTTCCTCCTATGTGTATCAAGCGAAAATACTATGTAGATAAAATTAGAGAGTTTCGAGCACACACAGAGGCTTACCAGCTATCGTTCTTCCTGCGAATCATTCGCGACTGGAAAGGAAAAGGGCGGAAGTGACACCGGCACACAAAGTATCCTCTGCCACATACAGAAAGGTGACTTATGGTGTATAGATTTAGATGGTTTAGTTGCAATAGCTAACTGTTTTCCTAAATGGAGGTTCCAACCCATTCAACTAAGACCGAGGTTTCATATTTTCATCTAAATAATAAACTCGCAGGTCTAGAACTTACAATTCCTCACAACAGTGTCACCTTAACACACAATAAAAGTCCTAAGTACACACATCAAAAACAGTTTTGTATCACCTCGCTTCCGAGAGTTCCGGAACCTGTACAGAAAACTGGAACAGAGATCAACATAAACATCAATGTTCAAATGTGTGTGAAATCTTATGGGACTTAACTGCTAAGATCATCTGTCCCTAAGCTTACACACTGCTTAACCTAAATTATCCTAAGGACAAACACACAAACCTATGCGCGAGGGAGGACTCGATCCTCCGCCGGCATCAGCCGCACAGTCCATGACTGCAGCGCCCCTATATCGCTCGGATAATCCCGCGCGGCCAACATAAACACCATTCCCGCCCTTTTTATTCCTCATAAAAACCACAAATTGCATGATGTACCACCATACAGCGACACCTTCAGAGGTGGTGGTCCAGATTACTGTACACATCGGTACCTCTAATACCCAGTAGCACGTCCTCTTGCATTGATGCATGCCTGTATTAGTCGTCGCATACTATCAACAAGTTCATCAAGGCACTGTTGGTCCATATTGTCCCACTCCCAAACGGCGATTCGGCTTAGATCCCTCAGAGCGGGTGGTGAGTCACGCCGTCCATAAACAATCCTTTTCAATATATCCCAGGCATGTTCGATAGAGTTAATGACTGGAGAACACGCTGGCTACTCTATTCGAGCGATGTCGTTATCCTGAAGGAAGTCATTCACAAGATGCGCACGGTGGGGCGCGAACTGCGTCCATGAAGACGAATGCTTCGCCAATATGCTGCCGATATGGTTGCACTATCGGTCGGAGGATGGCATTCACGTATCGTACAGCCTTTACGGCGCCTTCCATAACCGCCAGCGGCGTATTTCGGCCCCACATAATGCCACCCCAAAACAGCAGGTAACCTCCACCTTGCTGCACTCGCTGGACAGTGTGTCCAAGGTGTTCAGCCTGACCGGGTTGCCTCCAAACACGTCTCCGACGATTTTCTGGTTGAAGACATATGCGACACACATCGGTGAAGAGAACGTGATGCCAATCCTGAGAGGCCCATTCGATATGTTGTTGGGCAAGTGAAAGTAAGAAACGTCTGACAGTGTTTGAAATGGGCCCCATTTTGGCCGTCTATTTGGGCTGCCAAAACGGACGGCCAAAATGAGGCCCATTTCAAACACTGTCAGACGTTTCTTACTTTCACTTCCTACACTATTAATTTAACTTGGTCATTCTACTTTTTTCCGCTTCGTGTTTTCATATTGTCAATTCCAATGTCGTGAACAATGTGAAAGGCACCAGACCATTCTTCTTCCTGTATGTGTTACTTATTTTGCATATCCACCTTCTAGGGAACTGGCATTCACTCATCAAGTGGAATTGTTCTTGTTCAGCGTTTCCTTAGAATGATTTGGTTAGTTCCTGAATACGAAATACCTTTGTGCTTGCCTTGGTGGATGTGTTACATGTGTCCTCCACTGCTTTTACGTTAATCTTCAGTTACACTTTCAAGTTTGTCTCAGTATGTGGCATATTGGACATAATGAGGCAACACACATGAACTTTATCATCACTTACAAATCCTCTATCACTTGGATTTAAGTCACGGAGCTTGCTTCTACACTTAACTGGCAAACTCTCTTAGCTCTGAGAAGGGCTTCTCGGCAATTTAACCGTTTTATCGTTTTGTTTCGTATTACCACGCCTACTGTGAGACTTTTCATTTTGCTGCTGCATATCGATCACCATTAGTAGCTAGGTTTCCTCAAATTCCTTCATACCGTAGTTGTTTGTTATATCTGTGGCTTAGATGTCACAAAAACGACATTGCATAAACGGCATGGTAATGAAGTACGAAAAAAAATGTATACCACATCTTGATAATGACTTAATAGTTGATGCGATAAGCAGACATTATAAATTCGACGAAAATAATCAGTGCTTTTTTGAATACGTTATTTGCATTCTTGCTCATCTTATAAGAGCTTAAGCGATTGCTCTTTGCACGACAAAGTTGCGACGAGAACCTGTTTTTCTAGTGGAAATTTACGACTTTACGACTTCTCGATAAATATAACAGCAGCTCTGCTTGCCGAACCGCTTTACCGACATAAAATATGGAAACATGTTGAACGTCCATGGCGCTGTAAACATACTCAGAAAACGATCATACTCAAAAAAAACTTTCTATCTGCGTTCGTCGCCTGTCTGTTGCTGGGGTTTTTCTCTCCTTCACTATATTATTCTTTTGGATTCGACCCAATTTTTACACTGCATTCAACTGCATGGCACTATCCGTCGCGCCCTGTGGGAGGACTTTGTCAGACAATAGGTGTGTAGGCTTCTGCGGCTGTAGACAGTTTCAGTAACATTCTCTTTGGTGAGTCTGCGCGACATCCTGTGAAACAGCCGAACCTTTCTTTCCTTCCTTTCTGACCTCTTTTATCCAGCCAGTGTCTTATCAAGTCTGGTATGATACTTCTCCAGTTTCGCGGAGAATCACTCGGATAACTATTCATATCGTTCTATTGACTATAACTACAAATGGGTCGCCACTCTCAGAGGCATTTGAAGCTACTGCCAGTTCCACCATTGAGAGCACAATCACTTTGTTGCCCGTCTGTCTGTCCAACTGTTAAAAACCGTTTTTTCTCAGGAACGGATGGACGTATAAATTTGAAAGTTGTGTCACATACTGAGGTCTATGGTCTCTTGGTGGTGTAAAACACTGAAGCTTATAAGTCAAGGCGGTCAAGAGACACTTGCAAAACCACTCATCAAAGTCCATAGCGTTTTGTCCTTGAATGATGAAACTTGGCAAGAAGCAAGGTTTCACAGTAAAACTAAAGGAAAAGTATCAGAAAACTGTTGATTTGTAACTGTATCATATGAAAAAAATTCTTTTGTCAGTTGATATTTGATGTCAAACTTGAAATTAAAATAGTCAGTAGTTCTGCATTCAGGCAGACTGGGCCGCAGTGGTAAAAGTCAAACATCAAGCAAGGAATGACTTTATTGCCCACATGACGCGTTTCCGAATTCATCCATCATCAGATATAGAGGACCGATTACTGCACGTAGATAGGGCTTTTCAAGTTGTACGTGAAACAAACATTCACAGGATAATTTGGAACGCCATATCTACGCGCACTAATCGCTCCTGGATATCTGATGATGGATAAAATTCGGTAAGTGTCATATGAGCAATAAAATCACTCCTCACCTAGTGTTTGACTTTTAGCATTGCGACCCAGTCAACCTGGAGGGAGAACTACTCATCATTGTAATGTTTACCTGCCTCCTGCATGACTTTATGTCATGTTTATATTATTGAAATGCAGACTTTAAATATAATCTATAGCTTAGGAAAACCGTTCTTAAGGCATAGGGTCCTGCTCAGTACTTGAAGCTGCTACTTCTCATGTTCACGTGGCTTGGCGGGTATAGCATTGCCCGTGAATGATAATGACCGCTTCGAGTCCTGGTTCGGCACATAACATTGGTATGTTAAGAAGATTATTCTCAGGGGCTTGTCAGCTGCTGAGAGTGCATTTCAGTACCAACACTGTTCCGACGTGTCAAGCGCACCACACAGTGTTCATGAAGAGTGCCACAAAGTTCAGTACTCTCCTTTGTTTACTAATGAGCTGAGGTGCTTCCATTTTTATAGTTAGTTTCAACGTGCAAAACGTAATTCAAGGTTCTTCACTAATTTCTACCATTACACAAATAAAATAGCGGTTTATAGGTTTACAGGATGAATAGGTTCAAAATGGTTCAAATGGCTCTGAGTTCTATGGGACTTAACATCAGAAATCATCAGTCCCCTAGAACTTAGAACTAGTTAAACCTAACTAACCTAAGGACATCACACACATCCATGCCGGAGGCAGGATTCGAACCCGCGACCGTAGCGGTCGGCTCTAGCCTGTAGCGCCTACAACCTCTCGGCCACCCCGGGCGTCGATGAATAGGTCTTTTATCTTTTTCTGTAGTCTTTTTTTGTTATTTTTGTTCTTTTTGTTTCACTGTGAAATTGTTTACATCATGGTTTCCTCAAAACTTTGCATAATTTTCCTGTTACTTCTACTTCTTTGCTAATTTGTGTTGTTCTACAGCAAAATTTATCCGATAATCTTCCTTACTTTTGTTCTTTCCTTTTAACATATAGAACGGTATCTGTCCTATCCAATTAACAGAATTTTTTGTTTTCTGGGTACGGTATTTCGCCTGTGTTTAGGAAATCCGATGATTTTGTAGCGTTTGGATAAGCTTTGTTGATGGTGGTAAGTTCCTCTGTGGCAAAGTTCCAAAAGCCTTTCACATTTTTGCAAAGGACTTCATGTCCCTCATTTTGTAAGTATCAGGTGGGACATCTTGGTGAATCCGCTAACTTTACCTCGTGGAACTTAGAACTTGTAGGCATTCTTCTATTGACTGCTATCTACCATGCCGATTCCACTGTCGATGCGAAGTCCCGCATGTTGGAATTTCAGTTGAACTTCATTCATGTTCATATTTTCCACTAACCTTCGGTATATTCTTTGACATTGGTCATATTCTTTTCCTGGATATTGAGTTGAATGTAACTGCATTCGATTAGGTAGCGTTTCGGATGGGAAAGGTAATAGGTATCTGATGGACGCTTATTGGTGGGTTAAAAGTGTCTGGAATTATTTGATTTCAGAAGTGTGTCCTTAGATTATTTGGTGTTATTTTCCATTGTTTATATATGGCTTTGGTTCTTCTCGAACAAACATTCGAAACGGAATTGCTTCGTGTCAACGGTTTTCGTTGTGAAACTTGTGTTTCGATCAGGTCATGATCCGAAGAAGTATATACGAAACAATCTAAAGTCAGAGCTTCTTGTATTAAGCTTTGATTTCCTTAGGGAAGTTGTAACTGAGGGTTTTAGTTTTGAGAAACGCGCAGAAAAGTGCTTTGAAGACCTGAAAAGTTCACCCTTCCCACCCCCCACTTCCAAAAAAAGAAAAGGCCTTGCTAGTACAGACCACATAGACAGTTTGTGTCGGAATACGCGACACAGCGGATGTATATGGGGAGGCCGGAAGGAAATGGTACGAGGGTATCCTGCGTTGGGGGTCCCCCAGCAAGATAGACAGCAGAGAATCAGACCTTCAGGGTGCGTGACGCTCGTCTCTGTCACAGAGACAAGCACACTCCTAAAAGTGTAGTATTTTTTACTTATTTCGTTTGTTTCTGTTTTCCATTTACATTACTCTTACTCTACTAGAAATATTAAAGAAGACGGCCAGTTTTCGCCCTGTCGAACAACAAAGCAAATGTTTCCATCTTCTCCCCAGTTATGCTCCTTTCTCATTTCGTTTCCCAGTCAGTGACGCCATTTTCTCTCCCTCTCCCTTGATTGCACGTATTTATATCACGTTCTCCTTTCTCAACATCTCCCATCTATTCCTCAGATTCATTGCTGTCAGTGTCCTCATTTTAAATATAACTTCTGTAATCTTCCTTTGTTGTTAAACTCCTCATGAACTAATATAAACTCCGCTTTTTCCTACTGTAACAACTACCACTTTCCTCTTTTTTGTTATAGCTACTTCTGAATGTTGTTTAGCATACCAAATGTAAATATTTTTTATGATGTTTGTGTCTTGCTAGGAAAATAAATGAACAAAAAAATGGGTCCGGAAGTGCACGCTCATTTGTCATGTGTTACTGTCTATTACACTGGTTTGCATGGCGTATTTTCACTTTCACTTGCAATGTTACACTTTTCCTAGTGTAGCACAAAACTAAATATTTTACCACTTTATGAGTGTAGTATTGCCATCTTAGGTACTAAATTCAGTGGTCACTTTATCTAAAAACTTTCGCTTGCTCTATGCTTGTCAAATATGTACTAAGTTGTATTAGTTTATATTGATTTGTATTTACTTAATTCTAGGAGTGCGATGAAAGTTGGCCTAGGGGTTAATGCAATATATAGTCGCGTGTTGCATCGGGAAATGTCTGCTGCAAGTGAAAGTGAAAAAGTCAAAAAGACGAGTGCCAAAGAGCCAAACACTTGAGAAGTGTGCATACATACCACGCTTCAGGATGTAAGCAGAAAACTGGCGAACGTGCACTAAGTAAATAATTCACCCTTTAGTATCTTATTAACTGAACTGTTTTTAAATCTACCGCCAAACCATAATCGGAAATAAATTTGACTACAAACCATTGACGTCGTTTTAATCCAATAATACAAAATGTATATGGTAAAATAAATACGCATTCTTCGCATTTGCATAGAAGTATTTAGAATACCTTTAGAATGTCTTTTTTTGTTTGTTTGCGTCCATATACGGAATGAGTTTCTTTTATTAAACACAGCGCCCTCTGCAACTAGGAACAAAACTGGATCTCTTCTACAGCCGGAAACAAACACACATTTCTTTTTTATTTGTTTAGCGCAAGCAGAGACGTTATGCAGGTCACGCGATGTAAAATGAGAAGGGACCTGTACAGTCATTAAGGGGGTAATTATGTGCCATGGATTGCCATTCCAGAGCGGGAAGCACCTTAAATACAGGAAGCCCGCCCTCCACTTTGCGAACAGCCCATATAGGCCAGCCCAGTGCCACTTTCTGACGTCAGCCATATCGTCGTCCGTAGCCTAATTCGAGGCTCTTCTGTTGTCCCTTCTAATCTGAGAAGAGAGGTGGAATGCTAATGCACGTACTCAACAATTACTTCTCCTCAGAACAATAGGTTTGTGAAGTCCACTTGCAAAACTGCCTCTGTTGTTCGAATGTGTTATTACATAGTCATTCCCTTCTGTCTAGTTACATACGAAACAGCTCTCTGCAAGATTAATGGTAAATCGTTTATGTCATACGCCCCTACCATAGGCTACCTGAAGTTCCACGTTCTAAGAGGGCTGTAATTTAGTAATTGATGTTAATAGTTTACCAGATTGTGGACATTGACACGCTCTGTCGGTATCCTGGCATTATCTCCCCACAGATATTTGCACTGAAGGCGACATGTCCCCCAATTTTAAAATGTGTTCTGACCTCCTGTACTATGAAAGAGGATGAAGTGGTCGACGACTATACGGTTTACTTCTGATACTTAGTCACATTTCTGGTTTGAATTAAATTTTGAGTTTCGTCAGTGGCGCAACTAGCGTTTGGCGGGCGGGGAACAGTTGTTTGACGGACGAAAAAAATGAGGACGAGCAATAGAAAAGTGGAAGGGGGAGGGGGAAGTAAGAGTGGGGTATTGTAGCAGCAGCAGCAGCAGCAGCAGTAGTAGTAGTAGTAGAAGAAGTAGCAGGAAATGACTTGGAGGGCAATGAAATGGAAACTGTCGGATGCGTATGAAAGAGAGTCATGATGATATTGACCCTGGGATCTGTTGAGCAATAGTTCCATAATACCCACTAGCGATCACGATACGATATTATTGCACTTGGCATCCCATGCCCGATATTGGAAACACGCAGTGACGTTTCAGTAAACCAGTGCAATAGTGAATAAGGAGAGCGCATCGCACTGTGAATGACTTCAAGACAGTGGTGCAGATACTATCAGTGAATCCTCACTCCCGGATGGAATAATACTGTAGTCAACTAATACCTTACGCTTGTTTTTTTGTTTTCGACTTCTTGATGGTGCCTATCTACGTATGCCAAGTGAGACAAAGTAACGAATGTGAAAACAGTATAATTTTTGTTAGTTTTTTTGTTATGAGTTTGAATTGATCAGAAATGAAAAACGAGAAAGGAATCGTGTTACTGTTGTAAGCAATGTGACATTTGACTGTGTGTTATTCTGTATTTAGAACGGTATCACACAGAAATGAATTACTGAAACACGTACCTTCTGCTTAATTGTTAAGTCATGTTGCTCTCAGTAAATAAGTAAACATGCTAAACAGTGAGGAGAATTAAATATAAACGCGGCTATGTTGGCAGGCGGGAGGAGGGGAGGGGGGGGGAAATGGAAATCGATAGTGGAAGTCTGCCCTAGGTGCCAGTTGCCCATTACTCCGCGGCCGCTGTTGAAAGGGGAGTTAAAGATCTTTTGAAAAATAGAGAATGTATGCCGAACATTCTCCTTCTAAATTTCGAAACTGTTGCTTTATTGGGCTACCAGTTTCGGCGATATATCACGCCATCTTCAGGCCCCCTGACCGACGTGTAGGAAATTCCCACCTTCTGTCCAGGCGACGTAGGGCCCAGCATTCAAAGACTGGTATCAGTATATTTTTGGGACAGCGATCACTTCAAACATCGCCTTCCTGCAGGTGTCGCACACGGCTGTGATTCCTGCAAGGTTGGAACGTGCGGACACTCTCGTCCACTAGTTGGGATTCTGGTAGCTGTGTGCCCGCCGGGTTCCTTTCAGTCTAATAGAAGTTCGTAAAATTCAACGAAGAACCATGTGTGCGGAATAACTTACACTTTATTAGGCTGATCGTGACAACTTTTGCCGAACATCGTCACAGGCGACGAAAGATGGATTGATCACTTCGAACCGGAAACAAGGGAGTGTCGCCACACCACCTCTCCTCCTAAGTAAAAGTCCGAAGGCGCACCCTCAGCCAGTAAAGACATGGCAACGGTCTTCTGGGATTCTGAACGGGTTATTCTGTTTGGTGCCATCCCTCATGATGCAATGATCAACTCTGAAGTGTATTGTGCTACCCTCAGGAAACTGAAGAAAAGACTTCAGCGTGTTCGTCGCCACAAAAATGAAAACGAATCCCTTCTCCGTGACAACGCAAGGCCTCACACAAGTCTGCGCACCCGAGAGAAGCTCACAAAACTTCATTGGCCTGTTCTTCCTCATCCACCCTACAGCCAGGATTTTGCACCTTCCGACTTCCATCTGTTTGGTCCAATGAAGGAAGTGCTCTGAGGGAAGCAGTACGTGGATGATGGGGACTTTATCGTTGCAGCAAGACATCAGCTCCGATGTCGACCAGTAGAGTGGGACCATGCGGACATACAGGCCACTCCAGTAAGGTCGCGTAAGGCTATCGCAATGAACGGAGATTGTTTTGGAAAACAGGGGTTTGTAGCCAAAATAGTATAGGAATAATATGGTGTGTTGAAATCTTGAGTTACAGCAACCTGCTTTCAGAAAAAAATATGATTCATAGCTTATAGAACGCACCTCATACTTTCAGAAACTCTTTCCTGATTTGTTCACTCTCGCTTTTTGTGGTTAGTACCTGCTTATTTTTATTGAAGGCACTTTGTGATTGGGTAATTGTGCTTCTTACTTTTTCTTTGTTTCATTCATCTTTAGTGATCTTATCACCTAAATATATGCGTCAATTTGTTCTCTAGCTTGTCACACACATGTAGTTACGCTACTGATTGCCCTCCTTTATCACAAACCATTACCTTTGATTTAGCTTTCTTACTGTTTATGCGCGTAAAAATATTCTCTTGCGCATTTCATTAATTGTAAACTGTAAAACGGTTTTAGGAGTATGTGATGCTGTTCTATTCAGAAGATAGTTTAGCTAGGAACACGCGATTTTTTGGGCAGTACTTGAGTCTAGTGACTGCCTTTAGAATCATACGAAGGAACGCGCACTAGGCACCGCCATAAGCAGCTTCTCCCATTTTCTACAGTTTTTGTTGTCGTTGGGTATGAATAGTGTTTTGTGCACTATTTGTTAATATTTCGCCGCCTACACGTTTAAGTGCTTAAAGCTGTTTGGAATATATTGCTAAATCTTCAGGCGCAGCATTTTATTATGAGTACAATGCTGTATATCCTAACATAACATGTAGATAGTTAAGGCATATTCCATCGGTTGTCCATGATCTTGTTCCCAGAACAGAAGAAAGTCTTTGCTATGGATCATATGATACTTGCAAATGAGCTGACTTTCTTTAACGTCTTAAAAATTTTACCTGTCTTGAAAATGGAAATGTTTGTTACTTTCCAACAACTTCTTTTTCAGAATGTATTAAACTTGTAAAGGGTTTTTAATAATACATCTGATTGATTTGATTTCACTGACTGATTGTTTTCTATGTAGTCGAGCAATAAAGTAGCAAATGTTCAAATGTGTGTGAAATCTTATGGGACTTAACTGCTAAGGTCATCAGTCCTAAGCTTACACGCTACTAACCTAAATTATCTTAAGGTCAAACACACACACACCAATGCCCGAGGGAGGACTCGAACCTCCGCCGGGACCAGCCACACAGTCCATGACTGAAGCGCCCGCGACCGCTCTGCTAATCCCGCGCGGCAATAACGTAGCAGAGAGACTATTACCTACAGTACTGACAGTATTTTCTCGACTGGAACGCTTTTAAATTTCAATCGAATATTTGCTCTTAGGTACATCACCTTGCTGTTCCGTGGAACACGTGTTCACATTTGGAAAAACCCTTATTTTTTTGTAATTTTCTTTCATAGAAAGACTGCAGCACATAAAAAGTATCATCAATTAAAAAATGGAATAAAAAATATATCAAGCTTCTTTTACAGGGCTAGCTACAAGCCGAAGTCTGAAGAGGGTTCCAAGCTGCAACACTCTCCTCTACATCCACGTTGATCAGCGTTAACAACAGTTCATCATACCCTTCAAAATGCTAAAAAAAGTTTAATTTTATAGTTTTGTGCTGTGGGGCTGACGCCGACAACAATTCAACGATTGAGGGTTTCCAATTTTATTGTAATTTTTATTTCTTTTCTTTTACACTCTTACGTGCACGTGCACTATGATGATCGGAAATCGACTTCTAAAGGAGATGTCACGATGGAACGGTAACGGAATCTGCCTATAGTGGGGGGAACCGAAGTTAATGGACAAACCTTGAAGGCGAACACGAGTCACGATGTTTGTAAAATGAAGTACCGCCTGGCTAAAGGTCGCCCGCAGTAGAAGCCTGCATTGAAGGATTCATATTGCGAACAAGAATATATTTCATAAATGTATCGTTCGTGGGATATATTTCATAAATAAAAGTGCCGTACACTACGAGCCAATGCAGTATTTACGATGACAGGACTACCAATAACTCGCGCGCTTTACACGCGTCAGCACTGCCAAACAAGTTACGTGATTCAGTGCGAAAGAAAGGTACCCTTCCTCATAAATATTTACACAACAATTTCGTGGCTTGTCTTTTTCCTTCTGTCTGAATGTAGCTTGGTAACTGCAGGCAGAGTATGAGAGGCAAAAAATCAACGATCTATATAGAGGCAACAGCTGCTTCCTGATCACTGACGCGACTACAGATTCAGTTTTGTTTCACAACTAATAGACGGACTTCACGAAACGGTTATCGTGTCGAAAACAGGGCAGAATTTTCACTTTAGTTATTGTAGATAACGTAGATCACAGAGATTAGAAGAAAAAACTCTAACTTGTCATTTTTTTATTGCAACAAATCTAGTTTCATTGCCATGGCTCCAGCGTGAAGTAATTTTAATCAAAATCAATTTAAATTAAGCAACTTCACTTCTTGTCTTCAAGCCGTTTAGAATGCGCATTGTTCCACATTCCGGAAAATCTGCGTTCATTTGAATACCTCGCTTAAATGAACACACCACCACCAGAACATTCATCTGAACACAGCCAATTATGTACAGCATGTTCAATCCACGCCCAAAACTTTGAACGATTCTCTAGCTGTCTAAATAAACTGACAGAAATTTGATTTGTATACAGTTGGTTTGGATTCATCAGCTATATGATAGAAAAAGGTTTTATTTTAAAAATTACAACTCGTTGCTGTAAACTGTCAGAAAAATAACTAAAGAAGCTAAATTTATAACTCCTCAGGAAGAGTCAAGTTTCTTACGTTTACTTATATAAACAAATATTCCTTTCCATTGTCATTTCGTAAGTTACAGAGCAAAACCTATTAGGTTACTGTATACTGTACACTGAAGATACTGGAGATACATAAACACTGTTTTAGAATATGAGACAATACGTATAATTCCTACGTCAACCATCAAAAGTAGCCATTAAGAAGGCCAATTACTCTGTTTTGTGGCGCTCTCGAACATACTGTAACACTCTTAGATTTCCTTAACTTTTTCGAACTTTCTGACGCTCTACGTATTACCTTATGTGTTTCAGATAACCATTAGTGGAGATTTTGTGAAATAAATACAAAATTATCAATTTCTAATGCAAATCTCAATATTTTGCTCAAAAATTTAATTTCACGATTTCTTAAATGTAGAAATAGAAATAAGGGGAGATGGCGCTGCTAAACGAAGTTTTGCAGCCGGTGCCGCCATGTTAGATTCCCCAAAAAATTAGGAGATTTTTGTTTACATTCTGATTGTTTACGAGTGCTGTTTGTTCGTAATTTCTGTCATGTGCACGCGACTGTAGTTTTAATTAGTGAATATTATAGTGCTTACGCTAATAGCGTAGAGTCAGAAAGGCATTTTCTAAAATTTTTCAGGTACGAAATGCGCATTTAACCAGCAATACGATATTTGCCCTCGTAAATGTAACGTTCTTTTCGTTTATTCATTTTAAATAACTACAACAGAAGTATGCGATGCGTAAAGATACTTTCGCCATTCATTTAAATCTGTTTTTACTGTATTTGCATTGATAGCTGATGACGCTAGAGCTTGAAAACAATGCTTCTTTGCTTATTGGCACCAGATCATGTGCACAACATATTTAATGTTCAGGTTTGCAGAAAACTTACCACAGTTTTCTCTGCTATCCCATAAATGTGTGCAATGAGGAAAGAAGTAAACAAGGCATGCTATCACGGCTTGTGGATGTCAAAAAAGTGAAATGTTCTTGAAATGTCGAAGGAGCAGAACTGTATCGAAGTGTACCTCCACACAGAACTGACTTTTTGCTTTAATAGGCTGTCAGTGCGTCAGTGACATCGTAGATTACAGATCTTGTCACACTGAAAGACGAAAAATGTCGACTGATTTTCATGTTGAACTAACGTAAGTTTTTGGCACCCCAGAACTGACAAATGTTCAGTGTGTGACAAATTTAGAGCCAAATGTTCTAAACTTTATTCACAGATAGGCAGCGACAAAGATGCAATTCAGATACAAACTTTGAATAAGCTAAAACAAGAGACTTAATATGAGCTACATAAGAGGAAACCAGACAAGTTATGTGAGAATGAACGTTCCGATCGTTTGAAATTCAGAAAATCTGTGATTAAGAAAGAAATCTGCATGGATTACCAGAAGAATATTCCGCTTCCTAATATTAAAACCAATGAAACACATTACCGCAGGTGGCTGTCATATTATTCGTTCGATATTCATTTTATTTCTTCTGGGAAATCTGTTTTTTGTACCTACGATGAAACAGTTTCCAACAAACGATGATCAGAACGAGTAGTACACCGGTAAACGACACACGCTGGCATTTTTGAAACAACTTTCAAGACTCGGAGCAATCAGAACCACTGAAGGCGATATTTTGGGGCAAGTAAGATGGCGGACGCCGGCTTCAATTTTTGACGTCATGACAGCTCCCCCTATTTTTATATTTTTACTTCCGTAGTTTCGTACTTGAGCACAAATTATAAGTGCAAGCTAAGCTGAAACGCAGCGCGGAGGCTGATGGGAGCGGCCGTAAAAGCATTTCCCATTTGCAGTCGCAACCATCAGCCGCCGCGTCGATTTTCAACTTAGTTTGTACGTAGATGAAGCATATCTCGTTGGCAGCCAGACTTCATGTTGTTACGAGTAGCTGAAGTCACTTGTTGTTTACTGGCCAATCTTGTTACCACGTTCTGCTGGCGGTTATAGTGTGTGGAGACTGGTTTCCGGGACGTTCTTCTTCCGTGTTTCTATATGCTAAGTAAGGTAACATGTATCAAAAGTTTTGCATTTGCTGCGATGGCTAACATTTTTATGACATGTTTCGAGCAGATTATTCATATCGCGAGAGATTATGTATAGCAGAAAATTGCACACACAACATTATTTATTTTAGGTCCACATACGGTAACGTGAGTATTAAAAGTGTTGTTACAGAGCAGAGCAGACATTCGTTGTGCAGGTAGGATTAATACATGACGATGACCAATCATTCTTTGGTGTATTTAGGAACATTTATCTATTTCTGTATTACCCCAAAGTAGTATCAGTAACTGCACATGATTATTTTGCATAGGGTAGTTAACATTACAGAGTCTTGGTTGTTGAAGGGCAAGTTACATAGTAACGTGTTTCTCTTACTTAACATGAACAAATCATTAATTATTAAAATCAGAAAACAGATTGCAAATTACCGTTTCCAGTTTTAAGTAATAAAGTTCCACATAATACGCAAAGAGTCACTAAGTTGTGCGGTAATACTTCAGCGTGAAATGTTCACACAACACAGCAAGAGAGCAACATTCATTAATAAGGTTTGGTATGAGCAACATACAGCTATTGAGTTTTCATTCACAGTTGTCAGAGTACATTCTATATTAAGGAACGCTGCGCTCTACCAAAACTACAGTTCGGCAGTTTTGTACACACAGGTTCGAATCCTGCCTCGGGCATGGATGTGTGTGATGTCCTTAGGTTAGTTAGGTTTAAGTAGTTCTAAGTTCTAGGGGACTGATGACCTCAGAAGTTAAGTCCCATAGTGCTCAGAGCCATTAGAACCATTTGAGTTTCGTACAGTGCACGAACATAGTAAATAGCAGGATTACCGGTAGTATTTGTAGCATTGGTATGGAAAGAAACATAAATGAATGTGTGAGAGAGAAACTGGGAGCCGACGACTTCTATTTATTTTATTTATTTATTTTGTTTTTCACATGATTAGAACCGTGTACAGCTCAGTGTTAGTCCACTGTGGACTTTATATCCTTAAAAAATATAAATTGCATTTTATGAGAAATAAAAGTTCGTTGTGCGTGTATCTTCTGTGCGTTTATGAAACCATAGCAATTACTTTTGATGAAGTAGTTTACATGCGAAAACATAAAAAATCTGTGTAATTATTGTTGTTATTTTGTACTCAATAGAACGTTCTTAGTCATGATCAAAGGGAAGGATTTCTTGTTATTATTGATAAGTGAGAATGCTGTTTCTTAATAACAGAAATACGTTTTATATAAGACCGACGAAGCTTTGAAGCAATTTTTGATATGTTTTTGTTTTGGGTTTTCTCTTTTTAATTTTACCTGTTTTTGAGGAAATTGCGTTTTTTAGTGCTAAATAATGAATCTGTATTCTTTATTTTTTTACTTCAACAGTCCTGTTACGAACCAGAAATTTTCCAATAAAACCTGAATTGAACACTGATAGTTTCAATTTTGCTATAAATACAGTTTATTTTTAAATAATAGACAGGAGGATAACTGTGTAGAACAAAAATATTCCGTAGATTGTGTGGCCCTTTGCACATCGTCACTCAGTTTCTAGACGATTCTTTTCCGGTTTCTAGGGGAATCCAGTAAAGAGACTGATCACATTCACAAAGTGATGGAAATGAGTTGGGTTGGGTTGTTTGGGGGAAGAGACCAAACAGCGAGGTTCAAAAAATGTTCAAATGTGTGTGAAATCTTATGGGACTTAACTGCTAAGGTCATCAGTCCCTAAGCCTACACACTACTTAACCTAAATTATCCTAAGGACAAACACAAACACCCATGCCCGAGGGAGGACTCGAACCTCCGCCGGGACCAGCCGCACAGTCCATGACTGCAGCAAACAGCGAGGTCATCGGTCTCATCGGATTAGGAAAGGAAGTCGGCCGTGCCCTCTCAAAGGAACCATCCCGGCATTTGCCTGGAGCGATTTAGGGAAATCATGGAAGACCTATATCAGGATGGCCGGACGCGGGAGTGAACCGTCGTCCTCCCGAATGTGAGTCCAGTGTGCTAACCACTGCGCCACCTCGCTCGGTTATGGAAATGAGGTAACACTCGATAGATATGTTACACACCTAACACACGGGTAACGCGGTTATGATCTTAACTAACCCAGACCAGTAGGAGACCTACATTTATCTATACTTATTTATGATAGTCTACGGTAGCCAACGGTAGTTTTACAACTCTGATGTGGAATACTATATTTAGTAAGTTCAATGCTATTTTAGATTCAGAAATTTACACTGCCACATCACATTTAGAACATTACACCTGAACATTACACATTCTGCTTGCACATAAATATTAGATTACTGGAATGAGACAGTTTATAATTAATTTTACTTTCTCATGGAAACATATGACGATATTCTGACCGTTTACAGTGTTGTCTTAGGTTACACACTGATTTATACGTAGCTACGTACAGTGGACAAAAAATTATCATTCTGAAGGAGCATTACGCTAATACTATGAAACACCACCTCTAGCCTTCATAACTTTTTCAATTCAGCGATGAAAAGAGTTCACAAACTATTTCAGGTATGCAATATCCAACTGTAGCTACTCAGTGATTAGACACAAAGTCTGCTACGTATTATCCGCTGTGCCGAACAGATCCAGACATGTTCTATAGAGTGAAGGTCGGATGATTTAGCGGGTCAGTCGAAGTGCGACAGCATATCTGGATGTTCATCGAATCAGAAAGCTACGCGTGCTGTCCAGCAAATACTGCTGTTGTCATCTTACTTGACTGGAAGTCCACAACATACTCAGCATGAAGATGTAGAAGAAAATGCAAAACTTGATAATCGAGAATGTTTCAACAGACATCCTGCATCCCGTTCAAAGTAACTCGTATGGGCGGGCTGAAGTCATTGTACGAAAAACAGTACTGAAAGATCACACAATCATCTCGGACCAAACTACACCCTCCACAGACTACGAGCAAACTCCCCTTTGGGCCGTCTGTACACTCTGTGCTTGCTACGGTCGCAGGTTCGAATCCTGCCTCGGGCATGGATGTGTGTGATGTCCTTAGGTTAGTTAGGTTTAAGTAGTTCTAAGTTCTAGGGGACTGATGACCTCAGAAGTTATGTCCCATAGTGCTCAGAGCCATTTGAACCATTTGAACACTCTGTGCTTTGGGTCGTTTGTAAAGAGACTAAGTCGCAACTCGTTGGACCACACTGCACTTTCAGAGTCAGCTACAGTCCAGATTATGCCTTTTTTCGCCCATCGACCACGTGCAGTCCGCAACTCGTGGTCTCGCGGTCGAGTTCTCGCTTCCCGAGCACGAGGTCTCGGGTTCGATTCCCGGCGGGGTCGAGGATTTTCACCTGCCTCGAGATGACTGGGTGTTTGTGTTGTCCTCATCATTTCAACCTCATTCATGAAAGTGGCCAGATTGGGCTGAGCAAAGGTTGGGAATTTGTATGGGCGCTGATAAACGCACAGTTGAGCGCCCCCCAAAACCAAACATCATCATCATCATCGACTACGTGCAGCTTTGTGCCGCTGCAATGAACTTCTACGGGGTACCCGACTTAAAATGTCCATTTCTTGCAGTTTCCTCCGTTATGTTCGATCGGAAACTGGACGAAATACACCTGCATTCACTTACAGCAGTAATTCCTGTCGGACTCGAAACTGATTGTGATTGACAAGGCATGGCAGTCGTTTCCGGTTCCTGGCACTTAGGATCTTTTTACGACCGTTGTTCTTGCGGCCTGTTACATAGCAGAGAATGGTACATCGTTCCTAATAGACACAGTCCACGTTATTATCCCCAAAAAAATCGAGCAACTTCGTTTGTGTTGTGGATATGGGCCTGTCCATCACTGTTGTGAGGCTGTTGTCAGCATTTCCAGCTGTCTAAAGAACTAGCGACAGAGGGTTCTACAGCGGACACTGCACATTAACCTGTTACACGTTCTGTGGAAAACAAACTGTTTTCTTCAGTGAAGGGTTACCCAAAACTAAGATGCCGTAAGACACAAATGAGTGAAAAAAGGAACAGTAAGTTCGTGCCGGCCGGAGTGGCCGTGCGGTTCTAGGCGCTACAGTCTGGAACCGATCGACCGCTACGGTCGCAGGTTCGAATCCTGCCTCGGGCATGGATGTGTGTGATGTCCTTAGGTTAGTTAGGTTTAATTAGTTCTAAGTTCTAGGCGACTGACGACCTCAGAAGTTAAGTCGCATAGTGCTCAGAGCCATTTGAACCAGTAAGTTCGTTTCCTGAGTCTTATATCGACCACCCTTTAATATACACGTTGCTGAGCGTAGACATGTAAGAATAACTGTAAAACGTGACTTCTATTTTCTAGCCGCCCAGACAGCCGTGTAGCTTAAAGCGCCGCTCGTAGGACGGGGAGGTGGGCTGGCCCCGGATCGAATTCGCCTGGCGGATTAATGACGAAGAGTCGGCGTGCCGGCCAACCTGGGTGTGGCTTTTAGGCGGTTTCCCACATCGCACTAGGTGAGTACCGGGCAGCTACCCAAGTCGTACCTCACCTGCACAATTCGGAAGCATTTAGATAACTTCCGCTCACTTTCACACGGATACCACTACACGCAGCCAGTTGGGGTACAAATATTCCTTCTGTGGGGTAGCGGGCTGGCGATAGGAGGGGCCCCGATGCGGGAAAAAGACACAAGAACTGAAAAAAAAGAGATGTGACTTCCAGTTCATGTTCCTATCAATATAAACTTCCAAGAACATAAAATATTCTGTTTTATTTATTAACTACTTCATATCTGTCATTTTTAATAGATCAGTTACTTCTTGTCTAGTACAGAAGTGTATTTATCGGGTTCTGTGACAATCCAGAGCTAGCTGCTAATTTTAAGAAAATTTAATTTTCATTTTTGTGTTAAAGTTCCTCCAATGGGCTTTATTATGATACTTTTACCGTCAGCAAGGAGAAATATTTCTGATTCTTCGACTGATGGCAGATTAGTTCTATATGGAAAAAAAGAACAGAACCAACATCGTTCCCTGTAGTAAACCTGTAGCGACTTCCCCATTCTGAAGTCGCTGTTTCGTTGTGTACAGTCCCTAGTTTTCTTAATGCGATACACTCCATCTTTACTTTTATTTAGGCTAGATAAAACCCAGTACGCTGCCAGTAAGATTTGTGATACCGTCATACCTGAGGTTCTCTAGGATAATATTGTATTTTCGTCTGCGCAATCAAATGCTTTTAACAAGTCACAGAAAGTAGCAGCTAACTGTAATTTGTCATTTATTTTATTAGATCTCCCGACGTACCTACATTTACATACATACTCTGCAAAATACTGTGAGGTGCATGGCGGAAAATACTTAGCATGGTATTGCAAGTTGGGTTTCTTCTCATTTTAGTCACGTATGGAACGCGTAAGAGGCTTGGGAATGATGACTGCCTGTGTGCTCGCTGTAACCAGTCAAATCTTGTCTTCACGATCACTAAAGGAGTGATACGTTGAGGGTTATTACGTATTTTTAGTTTCTTCACTTACTGCAGGTACGTGAAACTTCGTAATAGGCTGTCGTGAGATAATCTGCGTTATTTGCAAGAGTGTACCAATTTAGTTTTTTCAACATTTCCATGACGCTCTCGAGTGATTCAAAAGGATCTGTGACCATTCGTGTTGCGCTTCGTTGCATAGGTTCAGTGTCCCCTGTTGGTCCTATTCAGTGTGAGCCCCACAGCCTTGAGTATGTTCTGAGATGGGATGCACAGTTGATTCCTTTTGTAGAAAGACAACATTTTCCCAGTAACCTGTTAACGAACCGAAGTGTGGCACCTGCCTCACCTATGACTTGAGCCTAGGAGAAGATACATGTCATATACCCACAAAATGTTACACGTTTATATTTGTATGAGTCGACTGATCCACGTCTGACTTATTCGTGTTGTAATCACAGGATATTAATCCTGTTTTAAAAAGTACATAATTTTTCGTTTCTGAACATTAGAAACAAGTTTCCGATCTTTCCACCACCTTTGAATCTTATGAAGATCGTCTGGACGTTCGAACACCTTTTTTCCGATAATTTTTCACTGCACATAATTGTATCATTCCCATAAAGTCTGATTTAGAATTAACTATACATTATTTTACACATAGGAGTTACTTTTTCTGCATCTGTGGTGTATATTTTTCAAGATAAGCTTTAGTCGTCGGTTGCTGAATGTTTTACTACACTTATTAAAAAAATTAAAAGACTGTCGCAGTGTCTCTCTAAGATCTGTGCAATCAAAACCCTTTCCTCTCGGGACCTACCTGATTAAATGAATAATGAACAACTCTGGGTTACTTTGACAATTCGGTGGTACACAGTAATGAACCAGAGTTCGCTCTGTGAAAGGTAGCACCTCACCAGAAGTGAACAACGAAGGGAAGTGTTTTTGCGCTGGAACAGACGGGGTCGCGCCGTAGATGCAGATAGTGCTGAGGGCTTTTGTGTGACTCTGCTGCCCTCCAGTCTTGTCTCGGCAGGCAGTGGGCCGCCGGAAGGAAGTGCCCGACAGATACCGAACCACACAACAGCAGCACAGCCGATAACGCCAGCCGCGTACTCAACACATTTCACCCGCACTGCGCAGCTGTTCGCTCTGCTGCTTCATTCCAACGTGTTCATCCCCATACCGGATGGTACCAGCATTCGACAAGGTACTCCAGAACAGCAGTACTTTGCAACAGTAGTTCACATTACTCCACCATCATTGACAAAAGTACGATTTCATGAAGTATCAATCTAAATTTGTGGATAGATTGAGAATTTGTTGGTAGGGAGAACAGAACGAGTTATATTGTGTCGAGAGTCGTTGCACAGCTGTCACACGGAAGTGTGTTTCAGCCTCTTGTTGTTGATATTAAATAATTTCTTTCAAAATGAAAGTCAGTCATCAGCTGCACGACTGGAATATTTTATTGCACTTAAAATGAGTTGATGCAGGTATTACATATATTACTGATCAGTGATAACAGCCAGCTGTGACCCTAAAAAATATACCTATCAGTGATTACATGCATATTACATGATTCACCTGAATATGAGGCAGGTTGTCTCAAAATCAATTATGCAATCAAGAAATTAAAAACCATCCTTGTAGTCAAAGTCTAATTTGTTATCTGTTACATAAACATGAAGCAGAGTGTATATGTCTATGTCTAGGATCTCCTCCCAAAACCCTGGATCGATTCCAACCAAATTTAGCACAAAGCAACAGGTTTCATGAATATCAGTACTGTGGGGTTTATAACCTCCTATCTCCAATAGGAGCAGAGATAGAGGCAAAACATCTTTTTCCAGCCCAAAGCAAATTGGTTGGCTTGCACAACAGGCATGTTATTTAGGAACTTTATCTGCCTGCCAACTCAACCCGCTTTGCAGGGCAGCCTACATGTCAGGGGCATGAAACTGCTTTCCAGGTCCCGATATGTAGGCACTTTGTGGGAGAAACTGTGGTCTGCTGTACTGCTGAGGCTATATATGCCAGTGGGCATACCTGGGTTGAGATGGACAGAGGAGTGGAACAACAGTGCAAATGGGAGGAGGAACTAGATAGAGAGAGGGGAGGAAGGGGAGACATGTATGGCAGATGGAAGATTATAGGGGTAGTAGGCAAGTGAAAAAGGAGGAGATGGTGGTGGAGATGAAAAGAGAGATATGTTGGAGGACACGATCAGAGGAAGAGGTGGGGGGGGTGGAAGATAAGGTCAGAGAGATGGTTGGAGGAAATAGACAAAGAGAGGGGAGGAGGAGATGAAGAGACAGAGAGAATGGGAAGGAGGAGATAGATAAAGGTGGAAGGATGAGGTGGACAGACAGAGGGAGAAGCAGGGACACAGAGAGGAAGGAGAGACATGTGTTCAGTATATGGGTCAAATGCATATGTGAACAAAGCCATGGAGAAGTGGCTAGTTTATTTGTAATTACAAATCAATGCACAGCTGTGTTCCCATTATCCACTGTCATGGAATATACAAGGTGAATCACCTAAAACTTGCACCGCAAATATTGCGAAAATGTTTTCACAGAATGGATTGGTGGTCAGGGGTTTACACTGTTAGGCAATATACAGATCGTAATAATATTTATAAGGTGTATTTTTGTATGAACATACATTTTTATACATAACAATGCGTATTGACATCAATAAACTAATAGTAGGATGAATTAGAACGATAGTGGTTTTTGTTACAGGATTCTAGTGCGAGTCGTTTACGGGATATCGTATTTCGAAAAGTTTCAACACCAACATTTGTTTTCTGACATTCAACCTGCATAGTTGCTAGGTATGATATTGTTATGTTTGCTTACAATGTCCTTGTATATTCATCAAGCGCTCTGCAACTTCCTAGTCAGTTAGTGTGTGATAGTCCAAACAGTAGCACATGAGTGGAAGATGGGATTTAACAATGCAGAGAAAGTCGTCATGCTCATGGAGTATGGAGAGTGTAGGAAGAATGCAGTTCGTTCTCCACAGTGTGTATCGCAAGATAACGAAATAGACGTCAACTATCTCAGCAATTATTTATCAGCCTCTTCAACCCGTTACATGAAAGTGGCAGTGTAATGCTTAGACGACGTAACAGAAGGAAACAACTGATGTCAGAAGAGGGGGGAATTAATGTTCTTGCTGCTGTTGCAATTGGTCCACATGTTAGCTCCTGGTCAGTTGCACGAGGAGGTGGCATGAGTGAGGGAAGTGTCTGCACATGTGCATTAACAGGCTACTCTAGATGTATAACGTATATTGTTTAGTGATGAAGCCACATTTTCCATTCATGGCCAAATAAACTGCTGCATCATGCACTACTGGTCTGTTGACAATCCCAAATGGCTTCGTCAGGTGGAACGTCAGTATCCTTTGAGTTAAACGTGTGACGTAGGATAGTGAACAACCAGCTGATACGTCGATTTTTCATAGACAGAACACTGAATGTGCACAAGTACCGCAGCCTCCTAACAGACCATCTTCCACAGAAGCTCGAAGTCGTTCCTCTGCAGACTAGTAGGAACCTGTGGTACCAACATGATAGTTGTGCAGTGCATAGTGCGTGAAGTACTACACATGTATACACGAATCTCCAAATCGTTGGACTGGACGCAGAAGGCCTGTACCTTGTTTGGCCTGTTCCCCAGATTTGATGCCTGTAGACTTTCTTCTTTGGGAAAAGCTGAAATACGGTGTCTTTAATGTCACACAAACTACACCCAATGGTATGCAATGCTGTATTACTGCAGTCTGCTCGGACATCTCCGCTGAAGTGCTAGCACGTGTGCAGCGATCATTCCGACTGGAAGCGTGTACTACCGCTGCCGGTGGTTACTGTGAACACAGTCTGTGACGATCAAATGGTTCAAATGGCTCTGAGCACTATGGGACTCAACTGCTGTGGTCATAAGTCCCCTAGAACTTAGAACTACTTAAACCTAACTAACCTAAGGACAGCACACACATCCATGTCCGAGGCAGGATTCGAACCTGCGACCGTAGAGGTCGTGCGGTTCCAGACTGTAGCGCCTTTAACCGCTCGGCCACTCCGGCCGGCTCTGTGACGATCAATGGTCTTGTTACTGACCAGAATTCACATAACGTATGTTGTTCTTTTGTGTCTGCTACTACAGGTATTGTGCAAGTATTGGTGTGGAAACGTTTCAAAAGACGATATCTCGTCAACGACTCGCACTAGAATCCTGCAGCGAATGACACTGACATTCTAATTTACCGTACTTTTAGTGTCTTAATGTTAAAAGACCATGTTACATTAAAAAAAATGTGTGTTTGCACCATAAAGTATACTTTCTAAGCATTACTACTAGCTGTTGATTGGCTACCACAGCTGTTGCTGCTGCCATAATGTCCCCTCCTGTCTGAAATCGCGTTCCTTTCAGTGGGCTCTGGAATTTGGTGAACAGCCAGAAGTTGCAGAGGTCATATCAGGAGAGTAAGGAGCCTGTTGAAGCAGAAGATTTTGGTTTTTCGCCAAAAACGTCTGAATCCCCCGTCGGAGGTTCGAGTCCTCCCTTGGGTATGAGTGTGTGTGTTGTCCTCAGCGTAAGTTAGTTTAAGTTAGGTTAAGTAATGTGTTTAGGGACCGATGACCTCAGCAGTTCGGTCCCTTAAGAATTCACACACATTCGAAACGTCTGAATCAAGTGCGAGGAATGTGCTGGAGAACTGTTGTGATGGAGGCGCTAATTTCCTGTTGACCGCAAGTTCTGTCACTTCAGCCGTGTAGCATCACATAGGCGATGGAGGACATCCATGTAGTACTCTTCAGTGATTGAAACTTCCTGGCAGATTAAAACTGTGTGCCCGACCGAGACTCGAACTCGGGACCTTTGCCTATTCGCGGGCAAGTGCTCTACCAGCTGAGCTACCGAAGCACGACTCACGCCCGGTACTCACAGCTTTACTTCTGCCAGTACCTCGTCTCCTACCTTCCAAACTTTACAGAAGCTCTCCTGCGAACCATGCAGAACTAGCACTCCTTCTTCAGTGATTGACCCTGTGGTGTTTACTTGTGGTGTAGCACAGCGCGCGAGTCAAGGAAAGCTGTCAGTATCACTTTGACGTTGCTGCGCACTTGGGGGTCTTCTTTGGTTTTGGTGACGAGGAATGGTTACGCTGTGACGACTGGGATTCAGCTTCCAGTTCGTACTCGAACACCCAGGACTTGTCATCAGTGATTATGGTGTTTACGAAGTCGAGGTCACTGTTTGTGAAATCCATCATGTCCTGTGAGACTTCAACACGAAGTTGCTTTTGCTCCGCCGTCAGTCGTTTCGGCATGAATTTGGCCAACACGCTCTTCTGGGCCAAATCTTCGGTCACAATGGAATGTGCAGAAAAAGGCTTGATGCGCACCTCTTCCGCAGTTTCTGTGATAGTCACACGGCGGTCCGCATCACCACGATCCTCTGCTGGCAATGACCTGGTTATTACGGAATACTGATGGCCGACCGGATCATGGCTCGCTCTCCGCCGATATTCAGCCGTCTTTAAGCTGGCTGTACTACTCCTTAATGTGTACGATACCCACAGCATCGTTACTGAAAGCCGTCTGAATATTCTGAATGGTGTCCACTTGGCTGTCACCCAGTTTGTCAAAATCTGATGCGGTAGCGCTGCTCCATTCGTTTTGTTATTTCCCTTTCACAATGAAAAACCGACTCTAGCAATACACACTACCTGACTCGGCCGCTGCCTGGAAGCATCTGACGCCATCGATAGGCGGGAACAAATTCATGCATGCGCACGGAGGTTCAGTGTCGGCTCATGCAATGGCGCTAGATTCAAATCCATTCAAATCCGTCAGCTGTTCACAAAAAGTATGTATACAGGGTGTTACAGAAAGGTACGGCCAAACTTTCAGGAAACATTCCTCACACACAAATAAAGAAACGATGTTATGTGGACATGTGTCGGGAAACGCTTAATTTTCATATTAGAGCTCATTTTAGTTTCGTCAGTATGTTCTTCCACCTACGCTCAATGGAGCACGTTATCACGATTTTATACGGGATACTCTACCTGTGCTGCTAGAACATGTGCCTTTACAAGTACGACACAACATGTGGTTCATGCACGATGGAGCTCCTGCACATTTCAGTCGAAGTGTTCGTAAGCTTCTCCACAACAGATTCGGTGACCGATCGATTGGTAGAGGCGGACCAATTCCATGGCCTCCACTATCTCCTGACCTCAACACTCTTGACTTTCATTTATGGGGGCATTTGAAAGCTCTTGTCTACACAACCCCGGTACCAAATGTAAAGACTCTTCGTGCTCGTATTGTGGACGGCTGTGATACAATACGCCATTCTCCAGGGCTGCATCAGCGCATCAGGGATTCCATGCGACGGAGGGTGGATGCATGTATCCTGGCTAACGGAGGACATTTTGAACATTTCCTGTAACAAAGTGTTTGAAGTCACGCTGGTGCGTTCTGTTGCTGTGTGTTTCCATTCCATGATTAATGTGATTTGAAGAGGAGTAATAAAATGAGCTCTAACACGGAAAGTAAGCGTTTCCGGACACATGTTCACATAACATATTTTCTTTCTTTGTGTGTGAGGTGTGAGAAATGTTTCCTGAAAGTTTGACCGTACCTTTTTGTAACACCATATATATATATATATATATATATATATATATATATATATATATATATATATATATATATACTGTTTTTACGAACAAAAATGTTTATACAGTATATATACTTTTCTGTGAACATCTGATGAATTTGAATCTAGCGCCAACACTTGGTGGATTTGAATCCGACGCACTTGCATGTGCAGACACTAAACCTTCGTGCGCATGCATTAATTTTATCCCGGCTATCGATAGCGTCAATTGCCGGCCGCGGTGGTCTAGCGGTTCTAGGCGCGCAGTCCGGAACCGCGCGACTGCTACGGTCGCAGGTTCGAATCCTGCCTCGGGCATGGATGTGTGTGATGTCCTTAGGTTAGTTAGGTTTAAGTAGTTCTAAGTTCTAGGGGACTGATGACCACAGATGTTAAGTCCCATAGTGCTCAGAACCATTTGAACCATTATTTTTTTTTATAGCGTCAGTTGCCTACAGGAAAATTAAAGAGACCTTTGGAGAGAAGAAAACCACTTGTATGAATATCAAGAGCTCAGATGGCAACCCAGTTCTAAGCAAAGAAGGGAAGGCAGAAAGGTGGAAGGAGTATATAGAGGGTTTATACAAGGGCGATGTACTTGAGGACAATATTATGGAAGTGGAAGAGGATGTAGATGAAGATGAAATGGGAGATAAGATACTGCGTGAAGAGTTTGACAGAGCACTGAAAGACCTGAGTCGAAACAAGGCCCCGGGAGTAGACAACATTCCATTAGAACTACTGATGGCCTTGGGAGAGCCAGTCGTGACAAAACTCTACCATCTGGTGAGCAAGATGTATGAGACAGGCGAAATACCCTCAGACTTCAAGAAGAATATAATAATTCCAATCCCAAAGAAAGCAGGTGTTGACAGATGTGAAAATTACCGAACTATCAGTTTAATAAGTCACAGCTGCAAAATACTAACGCGAATTCTTTATAGACGAATGGAAAAACTGGTAGAAGCGGACCTCGGGGAAGATCAGTTTGGATTCCGTAGAAATGTTGGAACACGTGAGGCAATACTAACCTTACGACTTATCTTAGAAGAAAGATTAAGAAAAGGCAAACCTACGTTTCTAGCATTTGTAGACTTAGAGAAAGCTTTTGACAACGTTAACTGGAATACTCTCTTTCAAATTCTGAAGGTGGCAGAGGTAAAATACAGGGAGCGAAAGGCTATTTACAATTTGTACAGAAACCAGATGGCAGTTATAAGAGTCGAGGGGCATGAAAGGGAAGCAGTGGTTGGGAAAGGAGTGAGACAGGGTTGTAGCCTCTCCCCGATGTTATTCAATCTGTATATTGAGCAAGCAGTAAAGGAAACAAAAGAAAAATTCGGAGTAGGTATTAAAATTCATGGAGAAGAAGTAAAAACTTTGAGGTTCGCCGATGACATTGTAATTCTGTCAGAGACAGCAAAGGACTTGGAAGAGCAGTTGAACGGAATGGACAGTGTCTTGAAAGGAGGATATAAGATGAACATCAACAAAAGCAAAACGAGGATAATGGAATGTAGTCAAATTAAATCGGGTGATGCTGAGGGGATTAGATTAGGAAATGAGACACTTAAAGTAGTAAAGGAGTTTTGCTATTTAGGGAGTAAAATAACTGATGATGGTCGAAGTAGAGAGGATATAAAATGTAGACTGGTAATGGCAAGGAAATCGTTTCTGAAGAAGAGAAATTTGTTAACATCGAGTATAGATTTAAGTGTCAGGAAGTCGTTTCTGAAAGTATTTGTATGGAGTGTAGCCATGTATGGAAGTGAAACATGGACGATAACCAGTTTGGACAAGAAGAGAATAGAAGCTTTCGAAATGTGGTGCTACAGAAGAATGCTGAAGATAGGGTGGGTAGATCACGTAACTAATGAGGAGGTATTGAATAGGATTGGGGAGAAGAGAAGTTTGTGGCACAACTTGACTAGAAGAAGGGATCGGTTGGTAGGACATGTTTTGAGGCATCAAGGGATCACAAATTTAGCATTGGAGGGCAGTGTGGAGGGTAAAAATCGTAGGGGGAGACCAAGAGATCAATACACTAAGCAGATTCAGAAGGATGTAGGTTGCAGTAGGTACTGGGAGATGAAGAAGCTTGCACAGGATAGAGTAGCATGGAGAGCTGCATCAAACCAGTCTCAGGACTGAAGACCACAACAACAACAACAGCGTCAGTTGCTCGCAAGCAGCAGTAGAGTCAGGGAGATACAGGGGTTAGGATGATTTTACGGTGGTAGTCGGGTTCAAATTACCTCACGATTATCGTGATTTAGTTTTCTCGTATTTTTTCTAAAATGGTTGATGGGATTGCCGGGATGGTTGCTTTAAAAAATTCAAAATCGATTTCATTTGTCATCCTAGTGTAAACCGAGCTATTAATATGTCTCTAATAGCCTCGATGTTTACGGTAGGTTGTACTTTTCTTCCACACAAACTGTGACAATAACTTCATCTCGGCGTGGCACTTTTACTCAGTCTCCTCAATTACGTGTTGTACACAGGAGGAGTCATGTAAGACGTGTCACACCTTTCATTTCGCGAACGGTTCAAGATATCGAAATGTGGTTTCCGGCGAATGTTAGCAGGCGGAGAAGAATCTTTCTGCCCATGCCTTGGGGAGTAACTGATGTTACCATGCTTAAGGCTAAAGTTACCCTTATTATGTAGCAGGACGAACTGATAAAGAAAGATACTCCAAACCTGAGGCGAGTATTCCACTGGCATGATTTTGAGCAGGAACAAGGCCACTCTCCATTAACTTGGCGGCGTTGATGGACGGATGGAGGTCGAATGCAGAACACGTGTCCGACAAGGCTATATTAACCGGATACAGCCATAGGCAGCTGCGTGTAATCAAACGAAAGGGAGTGGGAGGCGAAAATTAGCGCTCACCAAGAATGGGATCGACGGAGTTGCTCGAACATATCAGCAGAAAAGTGGAAGCTTATAGTTCTGCACTGCCGTACGAGGAAATGCTGTCATTCTTTTCATTAATTACTTCATTGACGCCTATTAGACTATTGACAACGCCTAGCTGTCAGGCATTAGCACTTGCAATTCGCTGAAACGAGTGTTACGATTTACCTGGTAGTTCTGTGGCAAAACAATGAGTTCAGAAGTTTGGAATTATCGGTGGAAGTTGTTAGTCACGTAAACGTTTAGTGTAATTGATGGCACACACGCGGGTGCATAGCCTGTGGCGTAGTTTATGTAGTTCCTGGAGGTAGCTGACTTTCGAAATATAATTAAATGAGTGACAGTTGATACGTGCAAGAGCATAAGCTAGTAGCGTTAAACTCGTTGGCGATTTATGCAGTGTCCTCAAGACAGTGACTCACATTTGGAACAAGCAGGGTTTATACCTCAGTCTGGCTATTCTGTTCAAATTATCCGGACTTACTCGCCTTGAAGTAAAAGGAAGGCTCGTTCGTTAGGCATCGCCACGGTCTTGTACAGAGCTCACGCGCGACAGGAAACAGAGGTACGAACGTTTCTGAGAATAGAACATCGGATATACATTTCATTAACTGGTTACTAATATGAAACACGGACAGTTTGAGATAAAACGACACCAGAAATCTAGTTGCGGTGACGGTAAACAAGGGAATACTTTTCATTCAGAAAAGCCTAAGGAATTTTAAATTGTGCACTAATTAAGTGGCTTACATAAGTGTTGTCGAATCGATTGTTCAGCGTGATTATTCAGGCCTTCCCAGAGGATCTGCTGCAAACACTCCTCGGTTTGTCACTGGATAAAACTGTGCAAATTCCATAATATTTCATCGATACTGTGACGGCGTAAAGTCAAGCACCGCCACACCAGTCGGGAACGAGAGAGCAGAAAGGGCTGTGAAGAAGACGTCAGCCAATTGCGCGCTGACTGATCCCTCTCCAGGACGACAACGTGACACCAGCGGCCTCTATGCGAAGAGGACATAAGTGCCGCGCCGAAGTAGTCGCGGCCTAGTTCTACCGTGGCTTGAAGACCAGCAACTAGACAGAAGCGTCGAAGCTCATTGCTTTGCTCGTACATTCTATGTAGCTCAAACTTCGACTTATACTGAAAGGATTTCTTATTTTGTCTGTGCCCCTTTGCTTGCTACACTTGCGTTTAACACAAAGTTAAATATTGTATTTTTTTTCCTTTTGTAATAAAACTCATTAATACGATTTGCTTGAATGTTGTCTAGCGGTCCGAGAAAGTAGTTTTCCTAGGCGCCCCATATTGACGAGTAGGCAGGATTCACCAGAAACAACCGTTCGATATCACCCTGCACTATGCGGCAGTGCCCTACGCTCACCGGTACACAGAGCACACGTGGTCGCAGATCCCGACGGCTTGCTAGGTAACTGCAATGCCTAAGAACAGTGTTCCAATAGAAGTGTTATTCTGGTAAACACATACGTAATGCATTCTGATCAAAGCGAGTTTATTGTAAGGATGTAAATGAAGAGTCGGTGGCAACCACTGCAACGGAATTCTTGCCGCATTTCGCCACTATGTCTAAAAGACTCGTAAGGATCCTCAAGAAATACGATATTAAGTACGGTTTTCCTCCACCGGAAAAACTGAGGAACCTGTTCCATTCGGTGGAAGACGATCTTCGGCTTAGGAAACGCGCCATATACATGAAGAGCTAAAAAACTGGTACACCTGCCTTATACGAGTATCGTGCCGCAACAAGAAGTGGTATGGATTCAACTAATGTTTGAAATAGTGCTGGAGGGCACTGACACCATGAATCCTGCAGGACTGTCCATAAATCCGTAAGAGTACGAGGGGATGGATATCTGTTCCGAACAGCACGTTGCAAGGCATCACAGATATGATCATTAGTGTTCATGTCTGGGGAGTTTGGTGGCCAGCGGAGGTGTCTAAACTCAGAAGAGTGTTCCTGGAGCCTCCCTGTAGCAATTCTGGACGTGTGGGGTGTCACATTGACCTGCTGGAATTGCCCAAGTCCGTCGGAATGCCCAACGGACATGAATGGTTGCAGGCGAACAGACAGGATGCTTACGTACGTTTCACCTGTCAGAGTCGTATCTAGACGTATCAGGGGTCCCATATCACACCAACTGCACACGCCCCACACCATTACAGAGCCTCCACCAGCTTGAACAGTCTCCTGCTGACATGGATTCATGACTCTGTCTCGATACCCGTATACGTCCATCCGCTCGATACAATTTGAAACGAGACTCGTCCGACCACGCAAAATTTTTCCAATCATCAACAGTCAAATGGTGTTGACGGGCCCAGGCGAGGCGTAAAGCTTTGTGTCGTGCTGTCATCAAGGGTACACGAGTGAGCCTTCGGCTCCGAAAGCCCATATTGATGATGTTTCATTGAATGTTTCGCACTCTGACACTTGTTGATGCCCAGCACTGAAATCTACAGCAATTTGCCGAAGGGTTGCACTTCTGTCACGCTGCACGATTCTGTTCCGTCATCGCTGGTCCCGCCCTTGCAGGATCTTTTTCCGATCGCAACGATGTAGGAGATTTTATGTTTTGCCGGATTCCTAATATTCACGGTACACTCATGAAATGGTCGTACGGGAAAATCATCGCTACCTCGGAAATGCTGCGTCCCATCGCTCGTGCGCCGACTATAACACCACTTCAAACGCACTTAAATCTTGATAACGCACCATTGCAGAAGCAGTAACCGATTTAAGAACTGCCCCAGACTCTAGTTGTCTTATATAGGCGTTGCTGACCGCAGTACCATATTCTGCCTGTTTACATATCTCTGTATTTTAATACGCATGCCTACACCAGTCCCTTTTGCGCTTCAGTGTATAAGATCCCAGTTCAGCATGTGAAGTGTCGCACTGTATAAGAACGTTGTGCTGAACACCGTCTGTCGACATACACGCCTGCCCAGCTGGGCAAATCAGCTGTGATGGAGCATTCCTGAACATAGAGCATGGCGTATTCTATGAGCCGGCCGAAGTGGCCGTGCGGTTAAAGGCGCTGCAGTCTGGAACCGCAAGACCGCTACGGTCGCAGGTTCGAATCCTGCCTCGGGCATGGATGTTTGTGATGTCCTTAGGTTAGTTAGGTTTAACTAGTTCTAAGTTCTAGGGGACTAATGACCTCAGCAGTTGAGTCCCATAGTGCTCAGAGCCATTTGAACCGTATTCTATGAAAAGACTTAACATCAGCGTTCCGAGAATGCGTTGTTAAGGAGATCTTACATATCCGTACCTCACACAATCTTACCGACAAAGATGTCGGATTTCAGCTAAGTACTGGCTGGAATCCAGCCTAGCTGCCATTAAATTACAGCGACAGAAACAAGAAACTGCGGTTTATGACACGATGCAACGCAGTGCAGAGAGTTAATTCACCTTTCAACCACAGCAGCGTCAGGCAACACAGTCATTGCCCATTGCTCAGGCGCCGGCAGCCTCTCTGCGGCTTCCGGCAGGGGCAATTATGAGGGCTGCTTCCATCCAACTGTGCGTCTCTCTCTGCACATGCATAATTATTGCTTCTAGCACCGAGAAATTTCCACGGCTCCGAGCGTGTATCACCAGTGACGTCCTTGCAGCAGTGAAGAGATCAACAACAACCACTTGAAGATACCGAACACTTATTCGGTTAAATATTTTGGGACTTGCACAGTGTCATGCGGTGGCAAACCGGAAAGTGTATTTATCATTCTTCAGTACTATTCGTCAGTCTGGAAACTTTACCGGGTTGAATTAAGACAAGACTGCAAAGACGAGATGCTCGATTTCTTTATTCAGCGAAAGAAAAGCTCAGCTGTGCCCAGCGGAGGGTACTACAAGAAATATGCTGTAGGACACATCATGAACAGCCTTACTCTTAAATTTTCGAGAGCGTTCGTCTGAAGATGAGTCAGGAGCAAATGTTAAGTCCCATAGTGCTCAGAGCCATTTGAACCATTTGTAACAATATAATTAGATAATTTTGCTATGTATCGAAAGTGTAATGACTATCGTTCTTCCTGAAAGCATCTACGAATGGATTTGGTAGCGGAGTACAGGCTTAGTTGTTGATCGTAGGAAAGCTGTAGTGGCAAGATGTCCACTGGACATAACGGGGAGGGAGCAATGACGACATGGTATAATGATTTACGAATTGACACGAAGGACCATGATGTGAATTGTTTCCAATGCAACAAAAGTCACGTACAAGTTTTTTTCATACTGGGAGCACAGTCACGAATTTATTAAAAGACAATTCTACTTTCCACCTCGTCTGTTACACCATCACTGTCATGTGCGTTATATGACTAGTTTCGGCACTGTGCAATTTTCAAGTGCTGCTCCTATCGCCGTACCTCTACACAGTCAGTCAGTGTGTGTGTATATACAAATGTGCGTCCGTCATTTAAATATTTGACCGCTATTGCAGAAGGCCCGAGCAAGAACAAGATTCCACAGTCGTCATCGATTTAAAATAGCATTTCTCTTCTATTGTTACACGTACGCAAACATAAATGTCATAAAATTGTGCGCAGGAAAATGCTTCATACGGGTTCATTCGACACTGTTTCTACCAATTTTAGACATAGGATCTGTATAATGGAACCAGCCGATGTGCCTGGCAAACACTGTCAAAAGAAGAAGAAGAAGAAGAAGAAGGGCATTAGGAAGAAAGCGCAAACAAGAAGCAGAAAAGAGAAGTAGAATCCAGTGTTTGTTTGAATACATTCTGGCGAAAGGTCTGGCGCTGATCCAGCACGGAGCGACGATAGTCAAGTTTCCAGTCGTCAGCACGATATGACGGTTGTGCTGTACGCGTCTCTCTGTCACCTTCCGCTAGACTGCTTGCTTAGAGATACAATGTTTCAAATGTCGGCAGACAGCTCGAGAGAAATAAAATGATTGCGACAAATGTGAACTTCATTCATTCAAAATCTCAACTCTTTATAAATATATAAGATGCTGTTAAATTATATGTGAGCTACTGAATTTCTCTCCGGGTTGAGAACAGGTTCAAGTACGAACTGTTCATTGAAAGAGCTCGGCGCAGGTAGAGAACAGAAATATAATGCTATATATCAAGGTAGATGATTCCGTCATTCTTTCCTCTGTTGTCCTCCTTCATCCTTTTCCTCTGTTGTTGTCAATCTGAGTTAGCGCTCCTTCTTCGTGTCCTAGAATTCGAACCCTCTTTGTTTTCTTTTTTAGAAACTGAAATGTTACGTATATTTCCCAGATACACAAAAATGTAATGTACTTCAAGACGACTTTCATCCTGAAATAGAGGTGAATAAACCTACCGATCAAATATTTCAACCGGATTAATTGTAGCGCACTTGCTCTCGAACGCAACACCTTGCCTTTTGCTTGCATGCTCTTCCTGACGGAGCGTTCAGCTATGATTCACGATCCGTCCTCATAGCTTCGGTTCTGCCTGTACGTGCCTTCTGCTTTCAAATTTCACTAAAGCTCTTCTTTTCTCCTGTGTGATTAGACTAAGTCGTCTGATTGATTTCAGGCAAAGAATTAAGTTGTGATTTATTTCATTTTTTATTGTACACGTCTAGTTTCGTAGGATCAAAGTGAGGAGCAAATCTCCGTGGTCAGTACATGAAACTAACATGAGAAAAGTTAATAATAGATAAAACAAAATAAAAATTAATTTAATTTAAATTAAATAGTCATCTGTAAAAGACATGCCGAATCTTTCATGAACGACCAACCACCGTCAACTCTGAGTGCCTACAACATGCAGAACACTCGCCTTAAGGGAAAAACCGCTACATGGGGGTAAGTACCAGGACAAGCTGTGGGCTGCACAGTGAAGGCGAGTATATTCCCTGTCTAAGGGCACTGAGTATGGTCTCTGTCGAAACATCAGCTCTCGTAGTCAGATAGTCCAGTTTAATACATTAAAACCCCCAAAGATTTCTCAAAGCGTGTTTGCTCGTTGAGGGAAGCTCTACATCTACAGCTACACTATGTAAGCATTTGGCGAAAGATGCTTCTGACGCCACAACCATTTCTCGTTAAGTTCGCAAACGATGAGTGGGAAGATCGACTGGTCGTGATCCTCCCGAAGAGCTCGAATTTCGTCTCTGTCACTTCGTGAAATATATTTTGGCGATGCTAAAATCTCATCTGATGCTTCTTGGATAGTGCACTTGTGGTAAACCTACATGTACACTATCTGATCAAAAGTATCCGCCCACCTATATATAATGCGGAACTGACCACTAGATGACACGAGAGGAGGACTTTCCATTTTATGTCCACGTCACTTGCTGCCAAGGGGAAAAAGAAAACATTAATAGCTTGCTTGTGCCTCACATACTAAGAGGTGCTAACCAATCTAAAAACACACCACTCGTAATAGCTATAAATATTAATATGAAAATGAAGTAAATACTGATGTAATGTTATTCAGTACACTGTCCTCACTCATCAACAGAAATACCTCCACTTAACAAGCTGTACATCCAATATTTCCTGTTGGTCATTCTAAAGGGTCATTAAAAGCTTTGTAAGGGTGTCGCAGGGCAGGTTGTGCTGAGCAATAACTGTTAATAAAAAAATTCATACTATACGCTGTTTTCGAGTTATAAATCACTGAAGTTAGCCAACAGGTCGTTAAGCGCGCAAATTCAAGCACTGGCACGCGCTAAATGTGGTACTGCACTGACATTTGTCAGTAAGCGAGTTACTACTTGATCAACTGCTCATTACAAACTAAAATGTGCCGTTTTCGAAAGTGATAAACTTAATCTAAATAAGCAAGAGCTACATTTTTTCTGTTTCGAGGAAGCCAAACGAGGAAAAAGTTTGGCGACCCGTCCCTGGCAGGCTGCTTGAATTTGGCCGAATTTCAATGCAAAGTAATTCGGAAATGGCGCAAAGTATCGATTTTTTTAAAAGAAGAACCTCTCCTACAACACCCTTACAAGATTTTCAGGATGTTTCTGACCATACTGTGTACGGATGCACACACTGCAACGTAAGTGTTCTATTCGTTTTTAGAATTTGGTAGGACTTGAAGTAGGAGCATGACGTTCAAGGATTCTACGACACGCAGTAACATCGTTGGGCGCTGTGATACGTGCGTTATAGGAGAGTACTGTCTTTGGTGGATGAGGGCAGCTGCCTGTAGTTTACAACTAAGGCTTGTGAGAGTATGACTCGCCAACATGCGATGTTCGAGGAAGAGTTTTATGTTTTAAACGCATGTTTTCTGCCGACTTTTTAGTTTTGACGGTGCCTAATGGCACAGTAGCTTTAAAGTATGCTAACGAAACTCTGCCTCGAAATCTGGCAGAAAACCCAAAGAGATTCTGGCCATATGTAAAGAACACGAGTGGCTAGATGCAATCACTACCTTTACTGTGGTGATGTCACTGATGGCAGTGCCTCTAAACACGGTTTTCCGAAACTATGTCACTAAAGAAGACAATGCAAATATTTCAGAAATCGAATGTAAAACAACTGCCAACATGAGTAGATATCCTTGGCATAGCGAATCAGCTTAAATTATTCAATAAAAGCAAGGCCTCCTGTCCAGATTGTATACCAGTTAGGTTCCTTTCGGAGTGTGCTGATACAGTACCTCCACACTTAGTAATCATATACAAGTGCTCGCTCTCCGAAAGATCCGTACCTCAAGGCTGGAAAGTTGTACAAGTCATTCCAACACCCAAGAAACGAAACAGAAATCATTCGCTGTATTACTGGCTCATATCACTAACGTCGATTTGTAGCAGGATTTTGGTACGTATACTATTTTCGAACATTTGGAATTACCTCGAAGAAAACGATTTATTGACAAACTGCCAACACGGATTCAGAAAAATATTGTTCTTGTGAAACACAACAAGCTCCTTATTCTCACGAAGTAATGACTGCTGTCGACAAGGGATGTCAACCTGATTCCATATTTTTAGATTTCTAGAAGGCTTTTGACATTGTTCCTCGCAAGCGATTTCTAATCCCACTGCGTGCCTAAGTTGCGCAACTGGAGTCTTGAATTCCTGTCAGAAAGGTCACAGTTCGTAGTAATTGACGGAGAGTCATCGAGTAAAGCAGAAGTAATATCTGACATTCCCCAACGAAGTGTTATAAGCCCTCTGCTGTTCCTGATCTACATAGAAGACAATCTGAGCAGTCCTCTTAGATTGTTTGGAAACGATGTTGTCATTTATCGTCTTTTAAAGTCATCAGACGATCAAAACCAATTGCAAAATGATTTAGACAATGTATATGTATGGTGGGAAAAGTGGCAGCCGACTCTAAATAATGAGAAGTGTGAAGTCGTTCGAATTCAGCTAAGTACCTAGGGATTACAGTTACGAATAACTTAAATTGTAAAATCACATAGATAATGTTGAGGGGGAACCAAACCAAAACTGCGATTTATTGGCAGAATACCAAGAAGTTCAAACAGGTCTACTAAAGAGACTGCTTAAATCACGGAAGCCCGCCGTCTTCTGGAGTCTTGCTGTGCGATGTGGGGAGAGCTTGAGATGGGACTGACGGAGGACGTCGAAAAAGTTCAATGAAAGGCATCTCGTTTCGTATTATCGTGAAACGGGACAGAGTGTGCCACGGTCGTGATACGTGATTGGGGTAGCAACCATTAAAACAAAGGCGTTTTTCGCTCCGGCAGCATCTTCTCATGAAATTTAGAACACCAACTTTCTCCTCCGATTGCGAAAATACTCTATTGGCGTGCTCCTACATAGGGAGAAATGGTCATCATGATAAAATTAAAGAAATCAGGGCTCGTACAGAAATATTTAAGTTCTCGTTTACCCCGCACGCCTTTCGAGAGTGAAGCTGTACAGAAACAGCTTGATGGTGGTTCGATGAACCCTCTGCCAGGTAATGCATTGTGAATTTCAGAGTAATCATGTAAATATAGATACTATAGAACGATATAAATATTTACATTGTCGTTAGTATGTGGAGTATTACGAGGTATTCATTTGTTTCCTTGTTTTATAGCCCATATTAATGGGATCTATATCTACATACATACTCCGCAATCCACCATACGATGCGTGGCGGAGGGTACCTCGTACCACAACTAGCATCTTCTCTCCCTGTTCCACTCCCAAACAGAACGAGGGAAAAATGACTCCCTATATGCCTCTGTACGAGCCCTAATCTCTCTTATCTTTGTGGTCTGTCCGCGAAATATAAGCTGGCGGCAGTAAAATTATACTGCAGTCAGCCTCAAATGCTGGTTCTCTAAATTTCCTCAGCAGCGATTCACGAAAAGAACGCCTCCTTTCCTCCAGAGACTCCTGAAGCATTTCCGTAACACTCGCGTGATGATCAAACCTACCAGTAACAAATCTAGCAGCCCGCCTCTGAATTGCTTCTATGTCCTCCCTCAATCCGACCGGATAGGAATCCCAAACGCTCGAGCAGTACTCTGTCTCCTTGACAGATGAACCACATCTTCCCAAAATTCTACCAATGAACCGAGACGACTATCCGCCTTCCCCACAACTGCCATTACATGCTTGTCCCACTTCATATCGCTCTGCAACGTTACGCCCAAATATTTAATCGACGTGACTGTGTCAAGCGCTACACTACTAATGGAGTATTCAAACAGTATGGGATTCTTTTTCCTATTCATCTGCATTAATTTACATTTATCTATATTTAGAGTTAGCTGCCATTCTTTACACCAATCACAAATCCTGTCCAAGTCATCTTGTATCCCCCTACAGTCACTCAACGACGACATCTTCCCGTACACCACAGCATCGTCAGAAACAGCCGCACATTGCTATCCACCCTATCCAAAACGTAGTCTCGAAGTATGTGGTAAACAAGAGTATATCACTCGTTTGACAGTTGGTGCTTAACATTCTCAGTACTGAAACTTTCCTAAAAACAGTTGAAACAATGAATGCTCGCAATGGGACACGAGATGTTGGTCTTGTTAACTGGAATTTCACAACACAACCGGCCTAGCGGAAGTCGACGCGAGACGCCCCGAGCGATGGGCATTATAACGGGCTGCCCTCGCGGCCGCGTCGCGGCTGTGCCGTCTCGCGTAATGGCCCGGTCAGCCCGAAAGTCGGCTAAGGGCGCCAGGAATTGGTTGTTGGAGGATGGAGGAGGGGGAGGGAGGACGTCGGAAGAGTCTATTTTCGCCACGGCGAACTCGTTCCGCCTCCCGAGCGCCAGGCACGCACTAATACCAGCTTTCACGGCTGATGTACAGCGCGTCCGAAATTTACGTCTAAACGCCTTTCCCGATAGCATCGTGGAAGCGGCCGGGACCCCATCTGGCCCCAGTGGACGCTATTTCATCCCGAATGGCGCCCAGCGTCGCGTGGAAACGCGCTCGCTCGTCGCAACAGAAACGATCGGGATTGTCGTGCCGAGACATCACCGTGCCGGCCGAGGTACTTGGCGATAATGCACTGCGGCAGCGAAAGCCATCGGCGTAGCAGTAATTCAGAGCTGAGGCGATGAAGCGATCGGCTGCGTCCGTCCCGCCGCTGGGAGACAATCATTCACAGGTCAATGGCAGGGTAGCGGTTCGTATTCATGAGGCACGCAGATCCTCCGAGTAGATCGATACGCAAAATGTTACCCGTAAGTAATTTTAAAATTTTATTAGCAATATATCTTCAATATCTCGATGGTTGCGACTACAGCACCTCCGACGTCATAAAACGTTTCATACACTCGGATTGGAGGCTACGGTTTAACGTCCCGAAGACACTGATGTCATTACAGACGGAGCGCGAGCTCGTATTAGGGGAGGATAAGGAAGGACATTGGCAGTGTTCTTTGAAAGGTAGCATTCCAGCAGTTTCCCTAAGTAATTACAGGAGGCTCACGGAAAACCAAAATCTGAATGAGTGGACGGGGATTTCAACCGCTGTACTCCCGAATACGAGTCCAGTGTCTGACCACCATTTATGCAGAATGGGCTCCCCAGGATTGTTTACAGACGAAATTCACGGCTTTTTGTGCCATGGTAATGACAGACTACGCGTCTGGAGACAACCCTGTAATATCGAACGCCTCCAACATTGTGTCCCATGTGTGCAGCAAGATGGTGGCGGTGGTGGAGTACTGTTGGGGCCGCCGTACACCTCCTGTGATCGTTGAGAACAGTCTCACTGCTCAACAGTACAGGGATGAGATTCCGCAACCAATAGTGGGGCCGTATCGCCAACATTGCGGAGACAATTTCGTCTTGATTAATCGTGTGCTCATCGTACTGTTTTCGTGAACACTTTCCTACAGCATGCTAGGATCAGTAGAACGGAATGGCGTGCCTGTTATCTAGATGCGAGCCAATTCGAACATATGAAGGATCGATTGAAACTAGCTGCTTTTGGACGTCGACAACCGAACGCGATTTACACAGAATCGCCATTGAAGAATAGGGACAGTCAGATGGTGTGCCATTCAAGACTTCATCCGGGCAAGGGAGACACATGACACTTTTTTATGATCGAGGCACATTACAGATGAATTTATACGAATGACTCAGATCCAGTTTTTGTTTTCAATTCTGAGCCAAGAAAATGAAAACAAACGGGATGTATCTGGATATGGATGTTTCATGATTTTTATGTTTCATATACTGAACGACATCTGTTCGAAAATATTTAACTGGTTGGCTTCATTAACTTCGTTAACTGAATGCGTTATACCTTTCAAACTTATTGTCTGATGTCTTATATTTCTATATTACCAAAGATCACTGGAATCTCTCTTGGATTTGTAATTATGGCAGTTGTTTTGATCCTGTGTCGACAAAATCAGCGACAGCTGCTTCGAGGAACAGGGAATAAAATCTATGTATATCAGTGTACTGAGCAATGTCTGCAGTAAGGATATAGCTTCAGTTAGATTACGTCAAGATAAACTAAAACTCAGGAAAATGTTTAATGTCAAAATAACATACGAGCACTTGTTAGTTGTCTGAACAATAAGCACAGTTGTTTGGACAACATTGTTGTGGATTGACAGCGATTAATATAAATTAACTTAGTATTAAGAAAACAGTCTTAATCGCGTTTTTTATTTATTTAGTGCCGACCGGTTTCAGCCCATCGTGGAGGCCATCTTCAGAGCGAACATACTGTGAAATTACAATATACAGGGTGATTCAAAAAGAATACCACAACTTTAAAAATGTGTATTTATTGAAAGAAACATAATATAACCTTCTGTTATACATCATTACAAAGAGTATTTAAAAAGGTTTTTTTTCACTCAAAAACAAGTTCAGAGATGTTCAATATGGCCCCCTCCAGACACACGAGCAATATCAACCCGATACTCCAACTCGTTCCACACTCTCTGTAGCATATCAGGCGTAACAGTTTGGATAGCTGCTGTTATTTCTCGTTTCAAATCATCAATGGTGGCTGGGAGAGGTGGCCGAAACACCATATCCTTAACATACCTCCATAAGAAAAAATCGCAGGGGGTAAGATCAGGGCTTCTTGGAGGCCAGTGATGAAGTGCTCTGTCATGGGCTGCCTGGCGGCCGATCCATCACCTCGGGTAGTTGACGTTCAGGTAGTTACAGACAGATAAGTGCCAATGTGGTGGCGCTCCATCCTGCTGAAATATGAATTGTTGTGCTTCTTGTTCGAGCTGAGGGAACAGCCAATTCTCTAACATCTCCAGATACTGTAGTCCAGTTACAGTAGCACCTTCGAAGAAAAAGGGACCAAAAACTTTATTGGCTGAAATGGCACAGAAAACGTTCACCTTAGGCGAGTCACGTTCATACTGAGTTGTTTCCCGCGGATTCTCAGTGCCCCATATACAGACATTGTGATGGTTGACTTTCCCGTTAGTGTGGAAAGTTGCTTCATCACTAAACACAATCTTTGAAACGAAAGATTCATCTGTTTCCATTTGACCAAGGATAAAATCACAGAAATCGATTCTTTTAATCTTATCAGCTGCAGACAGTGCTTGAACCAATTTCAGACGATAAGGTTTCATAACTAACCTTTTTCGTAGGACTCTCCATACAGTTGATTGTGGAATTTGCAGCTCTCTGCTAGCTCTGCGAGTCGATTTTCCTGGGCTGCGAACAAATGCTTGCTGGATGCGTGCTACATTTTCATCACTCGTTCTCGGCCGTCCAGAACTTTTCCCTTTGCACAAACACCCATTCTCTGTAAACTGTTTATACCAACGTTTAATACACCACCTATCAGGAGGTTTAACACCATACTTCGTTCGAAATGCACGCTGAACAACTGTCGTCGATTCACTTCTGCCGTACTCAATAACACAAAAAGCTTTCTGTTGAGCGGTCGCCATCTTAGCATCAACTGACGCTGACGCCTAGTCAACAGCGCCTCAAGCGAACAAATGTACAACTAAATGAAACTTTATAGCTCCCTTAATTCGCCGACAGATAGTGCTTAGCTCTGCCTTTTGTCGTTGCAGAGTTTTAAATTCCTAAAGTTGTGGTATTCTTTTTGAATCACCCTGTATATCTTAGACCAGACTGCCGCGCGGGATTAGCCGAGCGGTTAAGGCGCTGCAGTCATGGACTGTGCGGCTGGTCCCGGCGGAGGTAGCCGGCCGGAGTGGCCGTGCGGTTCTAGGCGCTACAGTCTGGAGCCGAGCGACCGCTACGGTCGCAGGTTCGAATCCTGCCTCGAGCATGGATGTGTATGATGTCCTTAGGTTAGTTAGGTTTAATTAGTTCTAAGTTCTAGGCGACTGATGACCTCAGAAGTTAAGTCGCATAGTGCTCAGAGCCATTTTGAACCGGCGGAGGTTCGAGTCCTCTTTCGGGCATGGGTGTGTGTATTTGTCCTCAGAATAATTTAGGTTAAGTAATGTGTAAGCTTAGGGACTGATGACCTTACCAGTTAAGTCCCATAAGATTTCACACACTTTTTTTTTAGATAAGATTAATGATAACTATCTTAAAAGAATGGTTTACGTAAATATACTGTCACCGCTGGAGGCGTTGCTTACGCTCACATGCTTAGAGCTTGCTATATAAACCCAGACATCAGGTAAATTCCTTACAGTCTCCTGCCACACTTTGGTAGTCGTGACGCCACCAGCATTCGGCCAGTGGGTAAAACATTATATTTACGTAATCCATTAATTTAAGATAGTTATCGTTAGTCTTGTCTAAGATATATATTTTAATGTCACAGTATGTTCCCTCTGAAGATGGCCCCTGCGAAGAGGCTGAAACCAGTCGGCACTAAATAAATAAAAAACGCTATTAAGACTGTTTTCTTAATACTAAAATAAGCATAGTGTTGTATGGCCGTGAAATCGGTTGACTTCTGTATGTCCAGCAGCTGAAATCGATACTAACAAGTAAGATCGAGAAAATGATGGCGTCGTTTTGTCGAGTGGCGTAGAAATGTAGCGCATTACTATAGATGGAATTTAATCTTCAGCATCTATACAGTAAACAGGGCTGTCTAGAAGGCAGGAGCGTGTGTATATTTCGCAGCAAGTGGCACTGGATCTCTGCCAGCGAAGCGCGTTGTGTTCTCAGACCGGTTTCCGCACTGAGAGCGCGAGCTTCGCTCCAGTAAAGGGTGTGAGCAACGCCGCAGAGAGCAGGAAGCAGTAATTAACAAATAACGTCTTCTTTATATAATTCTAATGACAGTACTATTACACATAGGAAAAGCAGCAACAGTGAACAGTTCAATTAGGGAAATACGTAATTCACTTCAGCATTTGAGTTATCGAATGACCTACGAGATCGATGTAGAGAAGTAATCGAAATGTTCATCACGCTTTCAGTGTCTTACACTAGAAAAGTTATACAAATAGTGAAGAGATCCCTAAAATAAGAGGTATGTTACTGCAACAGTGAGGTATTTCACGTACTTTAGAAGTGTTGGAATATGTGCACTGATTGCACCTTCATCTCCTTCAAAACGGATGACATTGCTGGTGTAAGTGTTAAGGCGATATGTACGTGGGTTGCTACAGAAGCTGGTTATGACTTTGGATCTGCTTCTGAGATGTAGAGTCCCACCTCTTTCAAACGTTAGCTAATCTGCTTTATTTTACAGTGTTTTTGAAACGGAATATATGTATTTCGAACGGATATGGTTAATTAGGGGGAGGGACCAAACGACGAAGCCATCGGTCCCATAGTATTAGGGAAAAATTGGGAAAGAAGTTGGACGTGCCCATTCAAAGGAACCAACCCGGCATTTGCCAGAAGCGATTTAGGGAACTCCTGGAAAACCTACATCTACATCTACATCTACATCCACATCCATAATCCGCAAGCCACCTGACGGTGTGTGGCGGAGGGTACCCTGAGTACCTCTATCGGTTCTCCCTTCTATTCCAGTCTCGTATCGTTCGTGGAAAGAAGGATTGTCGGTATGCTTCTGTGTGGGCTCTAATCTCTCTGACTTTAGCCTCATGGTCTCTTCGCGAGATATACGTAGGAGGGAGCAATATACTGCTGGACTCTTCGGTGAAGGTATGTTCTCGAAACTTTAACAAAAGCCCGTGCCGAGCTTCTGAGCGTCTCTCCCGCAGAGTGTTCCACTGGAGTTTATCTATCATCTCCGTAACGCTTTCGCGATTACTAAATGATCCTGTAACGAAGCGCGCTGCTCTCCGTTGGATCTTCTCTATCTCTTCTATCAACCCTATCTGGTACGGATCCCACACTGCTGAGCAGTATTCAAGCAGTGAGCGAACAAGCGTACTGTAACCTACTTTCTTTGTTTTCGGACTGCATTTCCTTAGGATTCTTCCAATGAATCTCAGTCTGGCATCTGATTTACCGACGATCAACTTTATATGATCATTCCATTTTAAATCACTCCTAATGCGTACTCCCAGATAATTTATGGAATTAACTGCTTCCAGTTGCTGACCTGCTATTTTGTAGCTAAATGATAAGGGATCTATCTTTCTATGTATTCTATGTATTCGCAGCACTGGCAGGAACCTAAATCAGGATGTTACTTAAAATCCGTCTTGATTGCAATTTTTTTTATTCATATGACCGGTTTCGGTTCATTCAGAACCATCTTCAGATCTGATATTTCAGTTACAGGAGTAACCCGTCCAAATCCAGCAACTTTCACATGCTTCGTGACGTAGCATGTGAAAGTTGCTGGATTTGGACGGGTTACTCCTGTAACTGAAATATCAGATCTGAAGATGGTTCTGAATGAACCGAAACCGGTCATATGAATAAAAAAAAATTGCAATCAAGACGGATTTTAAGTAAAATTATAAAATCACTGATTGCTGTTATCCCATAAGACATTATGTCTGTTTTTGCTAAATCAGGATGGCCGGACGCGGGTTTGGTCCGTCGTCCTCCCGAATGCGAGTCCAGTGTGCTAATAACTGTGCCATCTCGCTCGGTCGAACGAATATATTTATTAAACTGCAAGACATACCATTACGAAACTTGGGACACATATTTACGAATCTCTCACGATTAGATTACAGTTTTTTTGTAGTATGTCCTCAAACAGCGACAAGAACAACATCACATCGATACTCGAATCCCTCCCATTCTTGGGGTAAACATGTCCATCGTCACTGCTGTTGTAACAGGACAATCCCGGTTCTGTGGTAGTGCTGGTCATAAACATTGTCCTCAATGGAACCGCACAGGAAGAAGTCACAGGGCGTCATATCCGGTTCATTGGAGAGCGGCTTGATTTCTTGCAACATTTTCGTCGAAAACAGGTAGGAATCCAGGAATCTTTCAATTACATAAACATCCTGTGTCTACCGCCGACAATGTGATTCAATAATTCATCACAATCCTTTTCATAGCAACTGAGAAATGTCAGTGCAGTTACCATTCATTTGGTGTCGTGTTCGTCTGACAAAATTCGAGAAACCCACTTAACATACACCTTTTTATAGCTCAGATCTGCACTAACAATATCGTACAACACAGTTCTTGAATTATCTGGGAAGAATGATTACAGTTCACTAACTGTGAAATGCCTATTTTCTTGGAATTTTAGTTCAATGCTTTCTGTGAGTCCGTCATTCACCACTTAGCTACAAGAAGAAGAGAAAGGGGACGTAAAATTTGTTCAAGGAGCGTCAAAGCTCACTCACGAAAATTTGTTGAGGTAGCTGAGGTTGAAGGAAAAAAAATGATTGTCCATCAATTGATATCCCCCACCCCCTTCCAAGAAAAACTTCTGTTGACGCTCATGTCTCTACCATCAAAAAACGAAATAATACAATGAAAGACGCAGTTCCACCAAATTATCTACACGCTGTTATAGGTTACCAATTGGGAATTCTTTCCAAGACTTGAAATTTACAAGTGTAGTTTCACCTTACAGTATTTGAGACGCCGGCCGAAGTGGCCGTGCGGTTAAAGGCGCTGCAGTCTGGAACCGCAAGACCGCTACGGTCGCAGGTTCGAATCCTGCCTCGGGCATGGATGTTTGTGATGTCCTTAGGTTAGTTAGGTTTAACTAGTTCTAAGTTCTAGGGGACTAATGACCTCAGCAGTTGAGTCCCATAGTGCTCAGAGCCATTTGAACCAAAGTATTTGAGACAGTTATAGAAACGTGTCCTGTAATAATATTTGCACTAAAGGATTATATTCGAGGAAGTACTGTGAAAACATGGATAAATATCTAGGTATACTTTTACTGAAAATTTTGCACTAACTATTTAAAAAAAAAACAACCATTTGTGGCCGTTTCCTGTAACTTCTGAAGACAAATGATACGATTCATCATTGTTAACACTTCTGTTTTCGTACTCAGTGCCATAACAACCCACAATGCCGGCAATGCACTCTAATAATAATGCTCTTTCGTCTTGTTTTGAATTCATTTTCCACACAATGGTAAACCTAACATACACTAACTTAACCTCCTTGGTCTGTGTAACACAGAAGCACAAGAGAGACTGTCAAGGATATTGTAAGTAGCGCGAAAAGACAGCACAATATTTCCAAGCAACGCAATATACACATTCCAAAAAAAAAAAAAAAAAAAGAGGTCACATCGCCATGGAGTTGTTCAACACAAACGAAAGTTGGTAGGCGTGTTTCTCTATCTGAAAGATGATGTCTATTAAAATTCGTGCCAGTTGCATTAGAATGGCGCCAGTGTTGATGTTAGCAATAACGCCTGTAAGTCGACAAAGACACCATGATCAACACCTCATTGAGTTTGGACGAGGTCGTGCAATACGGCTACGATTAGCTGGATGTTCCTTCTGCGATATTGCAGATAGACCTGGCAGGAACGTAGCCACTGTACATTACTGTTGGCAGCGGTGGTCACGAGAATGTACGCTCCCAAGAGACCGGACTCCGTACGGCCATGTGACACTACCGAGAGGGAAGACCATCGTGTTCTGGGTATGTCCCTGTGCATCGAACTGCATCTGCAGCTGCAGTTTGGGCGACAGTTGGCACCACAGCACCACGAACTGTTACAAATCGGCTATTTCTAGGACAGCTCCGAGCCAGACGCCCTATAGCGTGCATTCCAGTGACACCAAACCACCCAAATTCAGTGCGGTGAAGCGAGAGCTCATTGGAGGTCTGTTGTGTTTTCCGATAAGAGCTGGTTCTACCTCGGTACCAGTGGTGGCCGTGTGTTGATTAGAAGGAGGCCAGTTGAGATCCTGGTACAAACCTGTCTTCGTGCTAGACACACGGGACCTACACCTGAAGTTACGGCGAGGGGTGCCACTTCGTATGACAGCAGGAGCGCTCTCGTGGTTATCTCACGCGCACTAACTGTAAATCTGTACGTCCGTCTGGTGATTCAACTTGTTGTGGTGCCATTTATGAACAGCATTCCAGTGGGTGTTTTCCATCTGGACAACACTTGCCTACATACCGCTGTTGTAACCCAACATGCTCTACAAAGTGTCGACATACTGTCTTAGCCTGTTCGATCATCAGATCTGTCTGTAATCGAGCACATATGTAACACGGTCGGATGGCAATTCCTGCGTCGTCCACAACCAGCATTAACCGTCTCTGTGTTGACCGACCAAGTGGAACCGGCATGGAACTCCACCCCGCAGACTGACATCTGGAACCTGTACAACACACTGGATGAACGTTTGCATGCTTGCATTCACCATTCTGGTGGATACATCAGTTATTAAAGTACCAGCATTTCACATTTGCGTGGCTTATCTTGCGCTTACATTCACTGTGTTCTTGCAATGGTAATCACTTATGTTACCTAGACAAACATATTGCCGAAATTTCGTTACTTTACATTAATTATTTTTTGGTGTTGGGATGTTTCTCCGGCAACGTATTTCCAAAGTATTCTATGTTTTCATTATTATTGCAAGCCTCCCTATCTCACTCTTAGATGATCAATATTGTTGAGCATCCGGGAAATATTGTCAATATTCCAGAATGAGATTTTCACTCTGCAGCGGAGTGTGCGCTGATACGAAACGTTCTGATATATTAAAACTGTGTGCCGGACCGAGACTCGAACTCGGGATCTTTGCCTTTCGCGGGCAAGTGCTCTAGCAACTGAGTTGGTAGAGCACTTGCCCGCGAAAGGCAAAGGTCCTGAGTTCGAGTCTCGGTCCGGCACACAGTTTTAATCTGTCAAGAAGTTTCATTGTCAATATTATTGACTATCTAGGGGCCACTTAGCCATGCCTGCTGACAAATGTCTGATCTAATGCACAACTGGTGTTTGCAGTTTGAGAGTTCAAGCTGCCGCCGCATTTACTGCGCTGAGGTCGCTTACACCCCAGGAATAAAATCAGTCTCAGAACTTTCTGGACGGGTAGTGTGGATGTAGATGCAAAAGTACAAAAATAAACATAACGTTATATTATAACCTCATAAAAGTAAGGTTCAGTACTAAATTTTTTGTTTCTTTCGCAAAATATGTCTGTGCAGTACTGGTACACAGTGAAATACCAGCGCCACAGTATCACAGTATGCTGCTAGATCAGCCAATAAGAGAATGGCGAAACTCACTGATAAAACGAAGTCCCGTTGGGGTAATTGGTTTTCGGCAGCATTGGAAATGTTGCAGCTATGTCACTCTATTACAACACTTCTTTAACCGCCCGGACTGGCGTGACACGTTTCCGGTACTGCAGAAAAAGACCCTCCTCTTTATAAATGGGTTGTGCTATTTTGTCTTGGTTCAACTAGCGGCGTGCAGTGGCGCGGGGATTTCAGTGTGTACCAAGGTTGTATACGTACATCTGCAAACAAAAAATCTAATACGCAACTTTCTTAGTCTGAGGTGGTGATTAAATTTTTGTGACTATCCCTTGTACAAGTGGTGATCAATAAGTAATGCAATATATTTTTTTCTCGGAAAGTTTCGAATGAAAAAATGTGGAATTTGTTGTGGAACATTGTTGAATATTCCTGCTTCAGTCCAGATAACTTCATGAAATTCCATTTGATGGCGGCGCTATATGGAGCCTTCAAAACAGCATCTGTAACGAAGGTGCATCCCACGTAGAGAGCTGTCATTGAGCTTCTTTTGGCGGAAAGCATTGCAGACATTCACAGGCGCTTGCAGAATGTCTACGGAGCGGAGACCTGACAGTGAACAAAAGCACGGTGAGTCGCTGAACGAGGCGTCTGTCATCATCGCAATAAGGTCGTCCAAATCTGACCGATCTCCAGCGTGCCGCCCGGCCGCACACAGCTGTTACTCCTGCAATGTTGGAACTTGCGGACACTCTCATTCGCGGTGAACGACGGACCCCAATAAAACAACTCGTTGCACAACTGGACGTCTCTGTTGGTAGTGCTGACACACTCGTCCACCAGCTGGGGTACGCCAAGGTGTGTGCCCGCTGGGTTCCTCACCGCCTAAAATAAGACCATAAACAGCAACGAAGGACTATCGGTGCTGACTTGCTTGCGCTTTACCAGGCTGATCGGGACATTTTTTTGTCTGCGCAGCCGGGAGGAGCTCAAATAGCTTCATTGGACTATTCTTGCTCGTGTACCCTACAGCCCGGATCTCGCTACTTCCGACTGCCATCATGAGGGATGCACTCCGCGGGAAGCACTACGTCGATAATGGGGAGGTTATTGATACAGCAAGACGTTGGCTTCGACGTCAACTCGTAGAGTGGTACCATTGTAAGTAGAATGCTCAGGTTTTTTATGTTGGTAACACCACGTAGCACTCTGTATGAAAATCACTGACTGTGCTGTGTGCAGTCGGTGGCTGGTTTGCATTGTTGGAATATTCGCTATTGTAGTGTTGGGCAGTTGGATGTGAACAGCACGTAGCGATGCGCAGTTGGAGGTGAGCCGCCAGCAGCGCTGGATGTGAGGAGAGAGATGGCAGAGTGTCCGTCAGAAATAGGAAATTTGTAAGACTGGATGTCATGAACTGATATAATGACTTTTGAACACTATTAAGGTAAATACATTGTTTGTTCTCTATCAAAATCTTCCATTTGCTAACTATATGCCTATCAGTAGTTAGTGCCTTCAGTAGTTAGAATCTTTTATTTAGCTGGCAGTATTGGTGCTCGCCGTATTGCAGTAGTTCGAGTAACGAAGATTTTAGTGAGGTAAGTTCAAAAAATGGCTCTGATCACTATAGAACTTAACTTCTGAGGTCATCAGTCCCCTAGAACTTAGAACTACTTAAACTTAACTAACCTACGAACATCACACACATACATGTCCGAGGCAGGATTCGAACCTGCGACCGTATGCCGCGCGGTTCCAGACTGAAGCGCCTAGAACCGGTCGGCCACTTCGGCCGGCGTAAGTGATTCATGACAGGTATAGGTTATTGTCAGTCAGGGCCATTCTTTTGTAGGGATTATTGAAAGTCTGACTGCGTTGCGCTAAAAATATATTGTGTGTCAGTTTACTATTGATCAGAATAAGGAAAGAGAGAAATGTCTGAGTACGTTCTGTTTTGCTCAGCTATTTGAAAATCAAATAACGTATGAGGTTTACCAGCATTGTGATTCATAATTTTTCTAAGGGGATGTTTCACCATCCGGGCCACAGTAATGTGACCGTCGCATTGAGCTGAGGATATGTTGAAAAATAGGGTTTTGTAGCTAAAAGAGTGGGCAGTGACATGGTGGATCGGAATCCTGAATAAAACCAACCTGCTTTCAGGAAAAAATGTGTCGCATTACTTATTGAGCGTACCTCGTAGACGTAGAAGTTCGATATATAACCTACGTTCAATTTAGTGCACTCAGATGGGGATTCAGGTTCCGCGGTCGTGTGAAGACGGTGATCAATATCTGCAAAGGAAAGTGTCGACGGACAGTCCAGAAACGATGTGAGTTTAGCGCGCTAGTGGTTGTGTGTTGCCCAGCCGGGCCGCCGTACACCTGTGCGGGCGGCGTCAGTGGCCAGCGACCCCCGCCCACAGCTGACGGACGACTGTCCGGCAGCCCCTGTCAACGTGCTGGGCGGCTGCCGAGGCAGCGCCGACGCTTCCCGTCATTCACCCACTAACTACTGTCAACAGCTGGACCGTCGCCAAGTAGCCGCGCGGGTCAGTGCGTAAGAATAGTCCACGCCGCGCTAACTAGCGCTCTTGCAGCTCCGGATAGTAATACTGTTATATGGCTCTACACAGAATTCCAACTGTCGCCATATAGTAAAATTAACTGAGACGAAACCAATCCAACCGCACGGCCCGGGGAGAGGATGGTGCAGCTGAGGTTGGGGCGCTCACGGGTGCGGGTGGAGGGGGGGGTGTGAGCTGCCACGGGGAGGGGGTGGTGGCCCCAGAAAAAACATTTTGCTTAACGCATTTACATTTTTGCGTACTCTGTATTATGTTCAAAATTTCTCAGCTAACTTTACGAAAGTGAAGCACCAACTTTCGAAAATGGGAAAGAAATTTTGAATATTACAACGCTCATCCGGAAAGTAAGGAACTTTTTGGTTTGACAAGCTACCGCGTCTCCCCCACCACCTCCACCTCCAACCGACCGCTGACCTCGATACTCACCTGCTGCAGCTTGGCGGCATCTACGATCCAATACGGTTGCTTACTGCGTAGCTGTATGACAAAATTGGCGACCCCGCCAAGTGTGAGATGCGTAGTGTTATCGACTGTTTAAATGCGCAAAAAGTCCGACCCATCGAAATTTATTGACAGATAACTGAGGTTTACGGCAATTTGATAAACATAAATTAGTTCTGCAGTGGCGTATCATGTTTATAATGACGGATGGAAGAATGTTCACGAGGAAGATGGCTCGGGCCGTCTCCCAGCACCGTCTTTATTATCAGTATCATTGTGCAGTATTATTGACCCTCTGGGGATGCAGGCGTAGTAGTGTGTCATCATTGTTGTGTCACAAATTAGAGTGGAACAACGTCTATGAATCAAGTGTTCAAGACATTCTCCAGAATGTTGTGAAGAAAAGTGTACGCAGAGTTTGTCTCACACACCTTGACTCTTGAAGAAAAAAAAAAATAATTGCGGAAGCTTGTCGCAACTTGATTGAAATGCAAAACGCGGAGTATCATTTTCTGGAAAGCATCATCACGGGAGACGCGATTTGGTGTTATCAATGCAATCCTACCATATAGTGATATGAAGGGCCTGCGCTTTGACGACATAACCGACATTAAAGCGAATGTAAAGGCAGGGTTGAACAACATGCGGAAGAAGGACTCCTCTGACAGTTCCACACGGTTGTATGAATATTCCATGCGTTGTATTCAAGTGCGGGGAGGGTGGAAGGGAAGGCTACGTAGAATACTTCAAGCACTAAAAGCGCCTTCTCAACTTTTCCCTGATCCATATACCACCACCCCCGATACGGCGCAAAAATGCTCTCCTCAGAGAATGCAGCAAGGTAATTAATAACCCTCAGCTGCCCATACATAATGATACAGCTGACATGGAGCGCAGAAGACTTAAATGGAGACCACCACTACTCACTGGCAAAGAATTGACGACCTCCAACTTTGACATCCATAGTCTCTGGAAACCATACTGGCGAGAACACTGTTGCCAAAGCTTCATGATAAATGCGGAACCGCCCGCTTTAGTCAGTCACGCAAAGTGTAGACAACTTTAAACCGCATACGCATCGCCACGGAAAAAGTGCTGGCGCCTTCTACAAATAGGGAAAAATACCAACTCCAAACTGCGATTGCGGTACTGAAAAGCAAACAATCCAGCACACAGTGGAAGGTTGCCCAGTTCGAACTGACAGTGGAACCTACATCGACTTCGTAGCTGCTGCAGAGGGGTATCGATTATATTCAATGTCTGAGTGTCAATTTGTAATTAAATTGTACATAAAGTGCATAACCATAGCGATATATGCCTTACCACAAATAAATAAATATAATCTATTTTTTATTAATATAGTCTCGAAAGATTTTGGACTGACGGTATATATTCTGTAAGTCACCTTACAGTGTGTTCGGGGAGTATTTACGGTGCTACCATCATCCCCCCCCTTTCCCCTTCCCATCGCTATTCCACTCGCGAATGGTATGTGGCAGGAATGACTGGCGCAAAGCCTCCGTATGAGTTGTAATTTCTCAGATATCTGAGTCGTCGTCGTTTCTGGAGACGTTTGTGAGAGGGAGTAATATGTTGCCCGAGTCTTCTTGGACTATACGCTTTCGAAATTTCGACAGTAAACCTATCCCTGTTGCACAAAACCTAGCTTGTAGCGTCTGACTCTGAAGTCAGAGAATCTCTGTAATGCTCTCGCAATCCTGTGAAGAAACGCGCCGCTTTTCTTTGGGTATTCTCTATCTCTTCTACTAAACATACCTGGTAAGAGTCGTAAACAGATACCAACACTCAAGAATCTGTCGAACGAGTGTTTCGCAAACCAGTTTTTTCGTGACTGTATTACGTTTCCTTACCATTCTTCCAATGAATCTCACCCTTTCATCAGCTTTTGCTACAATTTTTATGTGATCATTCCATTTTAGGTCGCTTAGGACAGTTACTCACAAGTTTTTACGGTTGCTACTGTTCCCAGAGACTGATCACCAATGAAGTATCTCGCCCCTAGTTACGAAAAAAAGGTAAAGTCTGTGCCACATGACCGTGACCTAGCTATTTCCCTTACTGTGGATGGAACACAGCTTCTCTTCGCTGCGGCACTAAGAGGAAGCGGGGTGGAGAGGGCAACGCCCCAACCGCCTTTCACATCTGGGAAAAATCTCGCTACTCATTACAATACGTTTAAGTTGCGTTGACTTTCTGAATAAATTTCTGCGTCTACAAGGAAGTTCAAAGATGGTGATATCAGTAAAGTTAATCCGAAGATCTGGCTTGGAAACAATGAGATCTTCTTCGAGAAGAAATCACTCTCTCTACAGCGGAGCGTATACTATATACATACTTCTCGAAACTGTTCATTTATTTATCGCATGATGAAAACAAATGCAAATACACAACATTTGTGGACAATTGCACACAATCAAAATCTCGTACACCCTTGTATATCTAGATCTAGTTCGCTGATCCATTCGATCACTTCATCTGATGCGTGATGCATGTCCATTACGGTTCCTTCGTTCGATAGGTGGTGGTGGTGGTGGTTAGTGTTTAACGTCCCGTCGACAACGAGCTCATTAGAGACGGAGCGCAGGCTCGGGGTAGGGAAGGATTGGGAAGGAAATCGGCCGTGCCCTTTGAAAGGAACCATCCCGGCATTTGCCTGAAACGATTTAGGGAAATCACGGAAAACCTAAATCAGGATGGCCGGAGACGGGATTGAACCGTCGTCCTCCCGAATGCGAGTCCAGTGTGCTAACCACTGCGCCACCTCGCTCGGTCGTTCGATAGAAGCGACCAGTCAGCAACGATGTACTAGACTGACTGCAAGGAGGCGCCACAATCACAATTTGTAGAACTGAAATGAAATGAAATGTCATGCGGCTAGGGCCTCCCGTCGGGTAGACTGGTCGCATGGTGCAAGTTTAAATGGTTCAAATGGCTCTGAGCACTATGGGACTCAACTGCTGTGGTCATCAGTCCCCTAGAACTTAGAACTACTTAAACCTAACTAACCTAAGGACATCAGACACACCCATGCCCGAGGCAGGATTCGAACCTGCGACCGTAGCAGCAGCGCGGCTCCGGACTGGAGCGCCTAGAACCGCAAAGCCACCGCGACCGGCCATGGTGCAAGTCTTTTGAGTTGACGCCACTTCGCCGACTTGCGCGTCGATGTTGATCAGACGACGATGATGAAGACTACACAACACCCAGTCAGTCCCTGAGAGGAGAAAATCCCCGTCCCAGCCAGGAATCGAACCCGGGCCCCTTGATATGACAGTCCGTCGCGCAGACCACTCAGCTACCGGGGCAGAAATTTTACAACTAGCCCATCCGCACGTATGCAGCAATAATGTCTGCCTTCTCTGGTTTGAATACTGTTCATGATCCTTCCGGGGATCCTTGAATCGGCATGGAAGGCTTCTCAAACAGATATCTTGAGTAGTGACGACGAATCCCATTGGATTTTCCATGGATGGTTGACACTAAAAGAGGACTCGATATGATTGTTTGCTGTGCGCCATGACGATTTCCTTGATTTCAAGCATTAGTGTGTTACTTATGCAATATCTCGAAGAGTGACTGCTTGAGGATTCTTCCGAATGTTATTTCAAATCTTCAGGAGAGCTGATTTTCTTAGTGCTGGAGGTGCGAAATTGCCAACAGCAAGAATGTAGTAATTATTCGCTTCGCCTGTTTTAGTTCAGGATGCGAGCACCATTAATCCATGTCGAGAAGGCTTTTTCAGAAAGAGTATTATACAGCAAAGGCTGTGGATCCAAAAACACTGTACCAGACAGGGTCATTTTGCAAGCACAGTTGTGGAAGAAGAGGAGCTCTGGGGATGGAAATAAAGATGCGAGTAGGGAGTTTAGAAAATGTCACACCACAAGCCGAATGGTCTGGGATTCGATGATCGGTCTGTCCTAGGAATTTCCTGGATCCTTTTGTTTCATTCCGTGTCAAGCATGTGAATAATGCATATTGGCCTATGGTTGAGAGTACATGTTAAATTATAACTGGCTGCCTAAATTAAAGGTCGGAGAAGGGCAAAATCATACCATCGCTAACAGGAGCTAGCCTAATACGGCACTGAGGTGTTCAAATCAACTTTCGTAGTGATGACAGCTGTATCTCTTAAAGGCATTAAACATTGGTGTTGAGTCCTGGTAAAGCTCACAGCTATTTCAGGTCCATCAGCGCATACACACTGCTAAACATAGACAATTCAGTCTAATTGAATTTCGTTACCGAATGTATAAGTGGCAGGTACGGAAGTTTCGAAGTTATCCTAGATTTCCGACTAAGTCAAGGAACACGCTTACCCCAAGGTGAAGCCGACCCATCCTGATTCATCATGTTAGGTGTCACTCGACTGCAGTATGGATATTGTGGTCAACGTACAGATCTTCCGGTCGTTAATGTCGGATTTTTGGCTTTGAAATGGGAAACGCTACTTCTACAAAAAGCTTGTCAGATGTCCTCATGAGAACAGGAAAATCGAACCCAAGTCGTTCATAGTATAGCACACAAAGGACGCTTACTGATTAACAACGGACTTGGACTTTGTAGGTATCACAAGAAATAACAAATGACAGAATTTCCGTTGTCTTGTGCCAGCATGGCAGGAGAAGAGGCAAGAAGGGGGAAGAAAGAAAGAAGCAAGGATTCTCCGACTACAGGCGGTCACACAGCTGGAAAGGAAAGAAAGCCATGCGCGGTAAGGGAAGAAGGTTCTTTGCGAACAGAGTTTTACTTGCTTCCTTGCTCCGAGAAACTATGGATATGAATTCTGGAGAAGAACGAGCCAAGATTGCGAGAGATTGAATTATGGCTTGTCCGCAGCGCGTATACAAATAGGAGGCAGCTAATGGGCAGGGTAAATAACAGCACGCGGCCGCCTGGGTAACAGATTATCTCGTTGAAAGACAATTAGTCGGGCCGCGAACAATGCAAGTTTCGCCGAGCGGCGGAATCGTGGTCTGAGGGGGCATAAATAAGAGCGCCCGCCGACGCCACGCCCCCTGTTCTCGCCGCGGGCCGTACATTGTCCGCGCATGCGCACCGGCTACATACAGTCTGCGCCTCGCATCCGGCTATGACCTCCTGCTGGCTGCAGCGGATGCTGGGCGTATTCTACAACTGAAAGGAACTGAAGAGATTTTAGGGTGGGTGAGTCCGCCACCCGAAGTTTCAACTGCAGGGGTTGCTGGGGAATGGTGCTACTAGACGTAGCAAAACATTACCACCCAAGCAACTGTAGATGCTATGGGGAAGTCGAATTATTAGATGTAGCAAAGCGCCGCCACTTGAACCTTCAAGTACAGATGCTATCAGGGAATTGTAATACTATACTACTGGCCATTAAAATTGCTACACCACGAAGATGTGCTACAGACGCGAAATTTAACCGACAGGAAGAAGATGCTGTGATATGAAAATGATTAGCTTTTCAGAGCATTCACACAAGGTTGGCGCCGGTGGCGACACCAACAACGTGCTGACATCAGGAAAGTTTCCAACCGATTTCTCATACACAAACAGCAGTTGACCGGAGTTGCCTGATGAAACGTTGTTGTGATGCCTCGTGTAAGGAGGAGAAATGCGTACCATCACGTTTCCGACTTTGATAAAGGTCGGATTGTAGCCTATCACGATTGCGGTTTATCGTATCGCGACATTGCTGCTCGCGTTGGACGAGATCCAATGACTGTTAGCAGAATATGGAATCGGTGGGTTCAGGAGGGTAATACGGAACGCCGAGCTGGATCCCAACGGCCTCGTATCACTAGCAGTCGAGATGACAGGCATCTTATCCACATGGCTGTAACGGATCGTGCAGCCACGTCTCGATCCCTGAATCAACAAATAGGGACGTTTGCAAGCCAACAACCATCTGCACGAACAGTTCGACGACGTTTGCAGCAGCATGGACTATCAGCTCGGAGACCATGGCTGCGGTTACCCTTGAAGCTGCATCACAGACAGGAGCGCCTGCGATGGTGTACTCAACGACGAACCTGGGTGCACGAATGGCAAAACGTCACTTTTTCGGATGAATCCAGGTTCTGTTTACAGCATCATGATGGTCGCATCTGTGTTTGGCGACATCGCGGTGAACGCACATTGGAAGCGTGTATTCGTCATCGCCATACTGGCGTATCACCCGGCGTGATGATATGGGGTGAAACTGGTTACACGTCTCGGTCACCCCTGTTCACAATTACGGCACTTTGAACAGTGGACGTTACATTTCGAATGTATTTACAACCCGTGGCTCTACCCTTCATTCGATCCCTGCGAAACCGTACATTTCAGCAGGATAATGCACGACCGCCTGATGCAGGTCCTACACGGGCCTTTCTGGATACAGAAAATGTTCGACTGCTGCCCTGGCCAGCACATTCTCCAGACCTCTCACCAACTGAAAACGTCTGGTCAATGGTGGCTGAGCAACTGGTTCGTCACAATACGCCAGTCACTACTCTTGATGAACTGTGGTATCGCTGCATGGGCAGCTGTACCTGTACACGCCATCCAAGCTCTGTTTGATTCAATGCCCAGGCGTATCAAGGCCGTTATTACGGCCAGAGGTGGTTGTTCTGGGTACTGACTGCTCAGGATCTATGCACCCAAATTGCGTAAAAATGTAATCAAATGTCAGTTCTAGTATAATATACTTGTCCAATGAATCCCCGATTTCTTGGTGTAGCAATTTTAATGGCCAGTAGGCTGGATGCAGCAAGAGACCGCCACTCAGGCACTCAACAACTGAGGCTGTTGGGGAATGGTACTATTAGACGTAGCAAGAGGCCGTCACTCGAGACTTCAACTATAAAAGCTATTGGGGAATGCTACTATAGACGTAAGGAGAGGCTACTATTCGAGCTCTGAACTACAGACGTTACTGAGGAATGGTACTAATAGACATAGCTAAAGTTTTTGACACAGTCTGGCACCAGAGACAACTGTACAGATGGAAATGGCAACTGTTTCACTACGAACCACAAGTTCGATATTTATCAAACTCTTTGGAGATGTCAGCCACAGTTATGGATTGGCACAACCCTCAAGGTGTTTTGATGTGAACTGCAGCGTGGGGTCTTACATCATTCTTTTAGAATACACAATTTGGTACCACGTTCATGAAGGGTTAACCATTCTTGCCACATACTGGAGAGTATTCAGCCCTCTTCAACAATTACTAAATCAAACTTTCACATCCAGTGGCTTCCCACTTCATGTTTTCAGAAGTTGGAGAGTTCGGGGTCTCGAGAATCGCTACCTCCGCTGACCTTTCAGAAGATCGTATAACGACACGCCGGCGTCGATCTGACCGCCACACACAGAAGCGAGACTCATCGTTGACAGCACAGAATGGCACTTACTGTCCCAGCTGATTCTGGCTCTGTGTAATCTAGGTCGGCCGTAGTGGCCGAGCGGTTCTAGGCGCTTCAGTCTGGAACCGCGCGACCGTTATGGTCGCAGATTAGGATCCTTCCTCGGGCCTGGATGTGTGTCATGTCCTTAGGTTAGTTAGGTTTGAGTAGTTCTAAGTTCTAGGGGACTGATGACCTCAGATGTTAAGTCCCATGGTGCTCAGAGCCATCTGAAGCATTTTGAACCATAATCCATGTCTCTGTTACCTGTGGTGGGATGTCAACCGTAAATGGCGCATGAGAACTCGAGGTCTCTAACCAACTTCCAGTATTCTCTTTCTGATGATTCGTCGTGACGCTAGCCGTAGCCTGTGCCAGGATTTTAGCTGCTGACAGCCATCAGTTCATCAGAGCCAGCCAAAAAATTCTACAACTTTCTAGTAGAGCCGTCTTCCCAGACGAACTGCACCTACTCTTTCTGCCACACTGTTGTCCTGAGTCCATCTCGTCACCACTTGTTCTGCAGTCACTGCACTGCAGCCACCTGTCAGAGCGATCTGCTGGTATGATGCTCCATACGAGGTGTGGCTAGAAAAAAACCGGACTAGTACTGGTGATACAATAAAACGAATGCAATAAGGCTGAAAGTCGCGTGGCCTGTCACGTGACTCTCTCTCCGCCTACTGCTCGAGTTTCATCTGCCTCCTGCACTCAGTCTGCCCGTGGCGTCTGTTTTAAGTAGTTGACGTTTTGTCTGTGCGTCGGAAAATGTTGAGTGTACAGAAAGAACAGCGTGTTAACATCAAATTTTGTTTCAAACTAGGAAAATCTGCAAGTGAAACGTTTGTAATGTTACAGCAAGTGTACGGCGATGATTGTTTATCGCGAACACAAGTGTTTGAGTGGTTTACACGATTTAAAGATGGCCGCGAAGACACCAGTGATGACACTCGCACTGGCAGACCATTGTCAGCAAAAACTGATGCAAACATTGAAAAAATCGGTAAATCGGTAATCCTTATCAACTCCTGTTAACTCAGACACTGCTCTGATTGTTAAACGGCGATCTTGTCGAACAAGTTTACCGATTTTTCAATGTTTGCATCAGTTTTTGCTGACAATGGTCTGCCAGTGCGAGTGTCATCACTGGTGTCTTCGCGGCCATCTTTAAATCGTTTAAACCACTCAAACACTTGTGTTCGCGATAAACAATCATCGCCGTACACTTGTTCTAACATTACAAACGTTTCACTTGCAGATTTTCCTAGTTTGAAACAAAATTTGATGTTAACACGCTGTTCTTTCTGTACACTCAACATTTTCCGACGCACAGACAAAACGTCAACTACTTAAAACAGACGCCACGGGCAGACTGAGTGCAGGAGGCAGATGAAACTCGAGCAGTAGGCGGAGCGAGAGTCACGTGACAGGCCACGCGACTTTCAGCCTTATTGCATTCGTTTTATTGTTTCACCAGTACTAGTCCGGTTTTTTTCTAGTCACACCTCATATGTCTTTCATCTCAATGATTAGACCTTTCCCAAAGGTCAGAAGATAACGATAATTTACCAGATGCTACCAGTTGTGAAGCACCTTCAGAACTGGAGTGGATACAGCTCATTCAACTAAAAGGTGGATTCTTGCGGAAGCCCCACAAGAAGCTATAACAGAAAGAACGCAATAAATCTCACTTATTAAAATATTCTTGGTCATTATACCGAGGTCGCATGAATTTCTTGAAACCCAACGTGTCGTCTCCTTTTGTGGAGGGCATTTTCAAGGCGGTTTTAGATTTTTCGAAGGTCCGACGTACAACTGAAGAAAAATTCCATTTTCGAGTGACATCATCATCATCTTTATCATCATTATAGTCATCATCATCATAATCTTTAACAGTTCCCAGCCCCAGTCTGGTTCTGTTTGGAAGATAAGACTCGCCATCTAGACCTGTTTTCCCACCATCTTTCTGTGTTCACTCTGGTCCACTTCTCACCTCTCTTTTCAACACACACCTTTCAGCCACCTATCGCTTAGCCTTCTTTTTGGTCGTTACCTTCGCATCATCATTTCATATATCTTCTTGGGTATCCTCTTGTTTTCTATTCTCTTTAAGTGCCCATACCAGCTTAGCCTTGATGTTTCTATTTTGCTCTGCAAGGATTCCTCTTTCATTGTTTCCCTTGCTCTTTCATTCCTCATCCGATCTCTCCTTTTTACTCCTATCCTGCTTCTGAGGAACTTTTTTTCAAATGCCTCTAATCTGCTTACAGGTTTTTTCTTCATTATCTATGGTTCAGATTCATAGGTCAGAATTGGTATGTAGTAACATCTATTTGTTACTTCTTTGCTTTTGTGTGGGACGCCTTTGTTCCAAATCACGTTCCTAACACTTCACAGTATGCTTCTGCCTGTCACGTTCGCTTATCACTTTCTCATTTTTTTTCCGTTTTCCTCTATCACATTTCCCAAATACTTGACACTTACCACCTTCTTCAATTGCTCGCCTCCAGTGCTTATTCAGCTAGTTGGTCTACCTTTCTTTATTCGTGTAAGCGGAATCTGAGGTTTGTTTACATTAAATTTCATTCAATTTACGTGACGTCGAATTTCGAACTCGAGCGCAATTGGCCATTACCGGCTGATGTCGCCCGTTATTGCTATAACCACACGGAAGAAACGTGACACACATCTCCTTCAGCACCGAAATGCAGATACCATTTACTTTCGCAGCTTCCTCCTTCCGATTAGAATTACACTCCTGGAAATTGAAATAAGAACACCGTGAATTCATTGTCCCAGGAAGGGGAAACTTTATTGACACATTCCTGGGGTCAGATACATCACATCTACATCTACATCTATACTCCGCGAGCCACCTTACGGTGTGTGGCGGAGGGTACTTATTGTACCACTATCTGATCCCCCCTTCCCTGTTCCATTCACGAATTGTGCGTGGGAAGAACGACTGCTTGTAAGTCTCCGTATTTGCTCTAATTTCTCGGATCTTTTCGTTGTGATCATTACGCGAGATATATGTGGGCGGTAGTAATATGTTGCCCATCTCTTCCCGGAATGTGCTCTCTCGTAATTTCGATAATAAACCTCTCCGTATTGCGTAACGCCTTTCTTGAAGTGTCTGCCACTGGAGCTTGTTCAGCATCTCCGTAACGCTCTCGCGCTGACTAAATGTCCCCATGACGAATCGCGCTGCTTTTCGCTGGATCATGTCTATCTCTTCTATTAATCCAACCTGGTAAGGGTCCCATACTGATGAGCAATACTCAAGAATCGGACGAACAAGCGTTTTGTAAGCTACTTCTTTCGTCGATGAGTCACATTTTCTTAGAATTCTTCCTATGAATCTCAACCTGGCGCCTGCTTTTCCCACTATTTGTTTTATGTGATCATTCCACTTCAGATCGCTCCGGATAGTAACTCCTAAGTATTTTACGGTCGTTACCGCTTCCAATGATTTACCACCTATGGCATAATCGTACTGGAATGGATTTCTGCCCCTATGTATGCGCATTATATTACATTTATCTACATTTAGGGAAAGCTGCCAGCTGTCGCACCATTCATTAATCCTCTGCAGGTCTTCCTGGAGTACGTACGAGTCTTCTGATGTTGCTACTTTCTTGTAGACAACCGTGTCATCTGCAAATAGCCTCACGGAGCTACCGATGTTGTCAACTAAGTCATTTATGTATATTGTAAACAATAAAGGTCCTATCACGCTTCCTTGCGGTACTCCCGAAATTACCTCTACATCTGCAGATTTTGAACCGTTAAGAATGACATGTTGTGTTCTTTCTTCTAGGAAATCCTGAATCCAATCACAAACCTGGTCCGATATTCCGTAAGCACGTATTTTTTTCACTAAACGTAAGTGCGGAACCGTATCAAATGCCTTCCTGAAGTCCAGGAATACGGCATCAATCTGCTCGCCAGTGTCTACGGCACTGTGAATTTCTTGGGCAAATAGGGCGAGCTGGGTTTCACATGATCTCTGTTTGCGGAATCCATGTTGGTTATGATGAAGGAGATTTGTATTATCTAAGAACGTCATAATACGAGAACACAAAACATGTTCCATTATTCTACAACAGATTGACGTAAGTGAAATAGGCCTATAATTATTCGCATCTGATTTATGACCCTTCTTGAAAATGGGAACGACCTGTGCTTTCTTCCAGTCGCTAGGTACTTTACGTTCTTCCAGAGATCTACGATAAATTGCTGATAGAAAGGGGGCAAGTTCTTTAGCATAATCACTGTAGAATCTTAAGGGTATCTCGTCTGGTCCGGATGCTTTTCCGATACTAAGTGATAGCAGTTGTTTTTCAATTCCGATATCGTTTATTTCAATATTTTCCATTTTGGCGTCCGTGCGACGGCTGAAGTCAGGGACCGTGTTACGATTTTCCGCAGTGAAACAGTTTCGGAACACTGAATTCAGTATTTCTGCCTTTCTTCGGTCGTCCTCTGTTTCGGTGCCATCGTGGTCAACGAGTGACTGAATAGGGGATTTAGATCCGCTTACCGATTTTACATATGACCAAAACTTTTTAGGGTTCTTGTTTAGATTGTTTGCCAATGTTTTATGTTCGAATTCGTTGAATGCTTCTCTCATTGCTCTCTTTACGCTCTTTTTCGCTTCGTTCAGCTTTTCCTTATCAGCTATGATTCGACTACTCTTAAACCTATGGTGAAGCTTTCTTTGTTTCCGTAGTACCTTTCGTACATGATTGTTATACCACGGTGGATCTTTCCCCTCGCTTTGGACCTTAGTCGGTACGAACTTATCTAAGGCGTACTGGACGATGTTTCTGAATTTTTTCCATTTTTGTTCCACATCCTCTTCCTCAGAAATGAACGTTTGATGGTGGTCACTCAGATATTCTGCGATTTGTGCCCTATCACTCTTGTTAAGCAAATAGATTTTCCTTCCTTTCTTGGCATTTCTTATTACACTTGTAGTCATTGATGCAACCACTGACTTATGATCACTGATACCCTCTTCTACATTCACGGAGTCGAAAAGTTCCGGTCTATTTGTTGCTATGAGGTCTAAAACGTTAGCTTCACGAGTTGGTTCTCTAACTATCTGCTCGAAGTAATTCTCGGACAAGGCAGTCAGGATAATGTCACAAGAGTCTCTGTCCCTGGCTCCAGTTCTGATTGTGTGACTATCCCATTCTATACCTGGTAGATTGAAGTCTCCCCCTATTACAATAGTATGATCACGAAACTTCTTCACGACGTTCTGCAGGTTCTCTCTGAGGCGCTCAACTACTACGGTTGCTGATGCAGGTGGTCTATAGAAGCATCCGACTATCATATCTGACCCACCTTTGATACTTAACTTAACCCAGATTATTTCACATTCGCATTCGCTAATAACTTCACTGGATATTATTGAATTCTTTACTGCTATAAATACTCCTCCACCATTGGCGTTTATCCTATCCTTGCGGTATATATTCCATTCTGTGTCTAGGATTTCGTTACTGTTCACTTCCGGTTTTAACCAACTTTCCGTTCCTAATACTATATGCGCACTATTTCCTTCAATAAGAGATACTAATTCAGGAACCTTGCCCTGGATACTCCTGCAGTTTACCAATATTACGTTAACTTTTCCTGTTTTTGGTCTCTGAGGACGGACGTTCTTTATCAACGATGATAATGTTCTCTCTGGTAAGCCGTCAGGTATTTTATCGTTTCGCCCAAGGGGGGGTCCCTCTAACCTAAAAAACCCCCGTGTGCACGCCACACGTACTCTGCTACCCTAGTAGCTGCTTCCGGTGTGTAGTGCACGCCTGACCTGTCTAGGGGGGCCCTACAGTTCTCCACCCAATAACGGAGGTCGATGAATTTGCAACCATTATAGTCGCAGAGTCGTCTGAGCCTCTGGTTTAGACCCTCCACACGGCTCCAAACCAGAGGACCGCGATCGACTCTGGGCACTATGCTGCAGATATTAAGCTCAGCTTGCACTCCGCGTGCGATGCTGGTTGTCTTCACCAAATCAGCCAGCCGCCGGAAGGAACCAAGGATGGCCTCAGAACCCAAGCGGCAGGCGTCATTCGTTCCGACATGTGCTACTATCTGCAGCCGGTCACACCCAGTGCGTTCAATAGCTGCCGGAAGGGCCTCCTCCACATTACGGACGAGACCCCCCGGCAAGCACACCGAGTGCACACTGGCATTCTTCCCCGACCTACCCGCTATTTTCCTGAGGGGCTCCATAACCCGCCTAACGTTGGAGCTCCCTATAACTAATAGGCCCGCCCTCTGTGACTGTCGGGACCTTGCCGGAGAATCGGCCACTGGCCCAACAGGCGAGGCATCCTGTGGTGGCTCGGAAACGATGTCATCACCACTAGGAAGCACCCCGTACCTGTTGGAAAGGGGTAAGGCAGCCGCCACGCGGCCAGATCCCACCTTCGCCTTTCGGCCAGGCACGCGCGAGCCCACCACTGTCCGCCATTCACCCTGGAGTGATGGCTGACCGGTAAGATGCTCACTGCCGGAAGACGCAGCGACATCAGGGGTTCCATGTGATTCCAAGGCCACCGAAGTAGGCATAGGTCTCACCACAGTTGCCCCAACGCCACTACGAGCCGACGCCTGCGCCTCGAGCTCGATGAGCCTAACAGACAAAGCCTCCACCTGTCCCCGAAGAGTGGCCAATTCTCCTTGCGTCCGCTCACAACAACCACAGTCCCTACACATGACTATGTTTACCCTACTCTATACGGTGACAAATTCCCAAGATAATCTTCTTATGAGCTACTCTGATAATCAAGAAACACTCACTGAAATACGAGACGCGAAAACTACGCTAGGTTTTCCCAGAAAAACTATTTAAAAGCTAAGCGCAGCAAATAAGTACAAAAACACTGTTATTGAAATAAAAGGTTCTACCTAGTAAGCACTCGAACACGCAAGAAATTACAAAAATAAACTAGTAATTACACAGATAACTGAAAATAAGTCGCTGCTGTTTGTAAAATATGTAAGAAGCAAACGGTGTACTCGCCTTAGTAGTAGCAGGAGCTAGCGATGCGCTCTCGCTGACGGTCTAACTGACACTCCTGACGGTCTAACTGATCACATGATCACACTGACAGAACCACAGGCACATAGACACAGGCAACAGAGCATGCACAATGTCGGCACTAGTACAGTGTATATCCACCTTTCGCAGCAATGCAGGCTGCTATTCTCCCATGGAGACGATCGTAGAGATGCTGGATGTAGTCCTGTGGAACGGCTTGCCATGTCATTTCCACCTGGCGCCTCAGTTGGACCAGCGTTCGTGCTGGACGTGCAGACCGCGTGAGACGACGCTTCATCCAGTCCCAAACATGCTCAATGGGGGACAGATCCGGAGACCTTGCTGGCCAGGGTAGTTGACTTACACCTTCTAGAGCACGTTGGGTGGCACTGGATACATGCGGACGTGCATTGTCCTGTTGGAACAGCAAGTTCCCTTGCCGGTCTAGGAATGGTAGAACGATGGGTTCGATGACGGTTTGGATGTACCGTGTACTATTCAGTGTCCCCTCGACAATCACCAGTGGTGTACGGCCAGTGTAGGAGATCGCTCCCCACACCATGATGCCGGGTGTTGGCCCTGTGTGCCTCGGTCGTATGCAGTCCTGATTGTGGCGCTCACCTGCACGGCGCCAAACACGCATACGACCATCATTGGCACCAAGGCAGAAGCGACTCTCATCGCTGAAGACGACACGTCTCCATTCGTCCCTCCATTCACGCCTGTCGCGACACCACTGGAGGCGGGCTGCACGATGTTGGGGCGTGAGCGGAAGACGGCCTAACGGTGTGCGGGACCGTAGCCCAGCTTCATGGAAACGGTTGCGAATGGTCCTCGCCGATACCCCAGGAGCAACAGTGTCCCTAATTTGCTGGGAAGTGGCGGTGCGGTCCCCTACGGCACTGCGTAGGTTCCTACGGTCTTGGCGTGCATCCGTGCGTCGCTGCGGTCCGGTCCCAGGTCGACGGGCACGTGCACCTTCCGCCGACCACTGGCGACAACATCGATGTACTGTGGAGACCTCACGCCCCACGTGTTGAGCAATTCGGCGGTACGTCCACCCGGCCTCCCGCATGCCCACTATACGCCCTCGCTCAAAGTCCGTCAACTGCACATACGGTTCACGTCCACGCTGTCGCGGCATGCTACCAGTGTTAAAGACTGCGATGGAGCTCCGTATGCCACGGCAAACTGGCTGACACTGACGGCGGCGGTGCACAAATGCTGCGCAGCTAGCGCCATTCGACGGCCAACACCGCGGTTCCTGGTGTGTCCGCTGTGCCGTGCGTGTGATCATTGCTTGTACAGCCCTCTCGCAGTGTCCGGAGCAAGTATGGTGGGTCTGACACACCGGTGTCAATGTGTTCTTTTTTCCATTTCCAGGAGTGTATTTGGTTGTTTAGTAAGCCCTAAGACCTCCGTGTATAGTTGGGTTTCAACAAGAAATTCATCTATCAACTGTAAAATAGCCCGGAATATTTTAATAAGAGTGACATTTCCGGCCGTGAAAGATTACATTTTACAATTTCGTAAATGCATTGATCGGGTCTTTTGGCTGTCCCGTTGAACAAATCTACGAGCTTAAATTGTTGCTAGACGTAATCTGCCAATATAAAGCGTAACTAAACAATTCAAAAAATGGTTCAAATGGCTCAAAGCACTATGGGACTTAAAATCTGAGGTCATCACTCCCATAGACTCAGAACTGCTTTTCGTGCAGGTACAGGACGTTGTGTTACGACTCACTCTGTGCGCAAGTGGCTGCATGATGCGCAACATCACTCCCGACGTCCATGGTGAGGTCCATCTTTGCAACCACCACACCATACAGATCGCTACAGATGGGTCTAGCAACATGCCGAAAGGATCGCTCAAGATTGGCATCATGTTCTTTTCACCGATGAGTGTTGCATATACCTGCAACCAGACAATCGTCGGAGACGTTTGGAGGCAACCCAGTCAGGCCGAACGCCTGAGACACACTGTCCAGCGAGTGCAGAAAGGTGGGGGTTCCTTGCTGTTAAGGGTGACATTATGTGAGGCCGACGTACGCCACTGGTGGTCATGGAAGGCGCCGTAATGGCTGTACGATACGTGAATGCAGTCCTTCGACCGATAGTGCAACCATATCGGCAGCATATTGGCGAGGCATTCGCCTTCATGGACGACAACTCGCGCATCCATCGTGCACATCTGGTGAATGACTTCGTTCAGGATAACGACATCGCTTGACTAGAGTGGCCAGCATGTTCTCCAGTCATGAACCCTATCGAACATGATTGGGATAGATTGAAAAGAGCTGTTTATGGACGACGTGACCCACCAACCACTCCGAGGGATCTACACCGAATCGCCGGTGAGGAGTGGGACAATCTGGACCAACAGTGCCTTGATGAAGTGGATAGTATGCCACGACGAATAAAGGCATGCATCAATGCAAGAGGACAAGCTACTGGGTATTAGAGGTACCGGTGTGTGCAGCAGTCTGGACCACCACTTCTGAAGGTCTCGCTTTATGGTGGTACAATATGCAAATGCAATGTGTGGTTTTCATGGGCAATAAAAAGTTTTGCATCACCTCGGAACCGAGGTGATGCACACCTTTTTTTGATGTGTGTGAGATAAACAACAATAAAAGTAAAACAAGAGTTATTGAATATAGTCGAATTAAATTAGGTGATGACGAGGGGATCAGATGAAGGAATCAGACACTAAAAATATTAGATGAGTTTTGCTATTTGGCCGAAGTAGAGAGGATATAAAACGTAGACTGGTAATGGAAAGAGGCGTATTTTTGAAGAAGAAAAATTTGCTCAACCAATACAGATTAAAGTTTCAGGAAATCTCTGAAGCCATTTGATTGGAGTGGAGCCTTGTGCAAAAGTGAGACGTGGACAATAAGCTGATCAGACAAGAAGAGAATAGACGTTTTGGGAATGTCGTGCTGTAGAAGAATGCTGAAGCTTACATGGACAGATGATGAAACTAATGAGAGGGTAAAGAATCGAATTGGAGGAAAAGTTTCATGGCAGTGCTTGAGTAAAAGAAAGGCATCAAGGGAATGTCAATTTGGTAATGAAAGGACGTGTGCGTGTGTGCGGCGAGAAGGGGGGGGGGGGGGGGTCAAAAGTGGCAGAGGGAGATCAAGAGACGAATACAGTAAGTAGATTGGGAACGTTGTAAGTTGCAGCAGTTATTCGGAAACGAAGAGGCTAGCACAGGATTAACTAGCACGGAAATCTCCATTGAAGTGGTCTTCGGACTGAAGACCACATCAACAATAACAAACCTTAGACAAAATGCAATTCAGCACATGGAGAACCCAGATCTATCTCCAATCCCACAGAGCACGTTTGATTTGCTCTCCAAAGGCAGGTTGCTGCTCGCAGTTCTACCGACACTCTTGCCACCCAAAGAGCAGCTACGCAAGGAGAATGACATTCACTTCGTGTAGAGCTCGTAGACACTCTCATTAATCACATCGTTCGTTGCTTTATTCATTGTGTAGATTAATTCCGGGTAACCATGTTTCACAATGACTTTACGTCAACTATGACAAACTGACGCACAAATTGTAAATTTTAAACATTTTCTAAGCCGCTGGCATGAGCGGGAGGACTTCAGATCACCTCCTCCCATCTAGATTTATGTTTTCCGTGGTTTCGATAATTCACAAAAAAATGGTTCAAATGGCTCTGGGCGCTACGGGACTTAACATCTGAGGCCATCATTCCCCTAGAACTTAGAACTACTTAAACCAAACTAACCTAAGGACATCACACACATCCATGCCCGGGGCAGGATTCGAACCTGCGACAGTAGCAGTCGCTCGGTTCCAGACTGAAGCGCCTAGCACCGCTCGGCCACCCCGGCCGGCGATAATTCACATTCTGGAATAATTCCTTTCAAGTGGGTGCGACCGGCTTACATCCCCATCCGAGACTGTGCTCCATCTGTAATGATTTGGTCGTTGACGGGACGTTAAATCCAAATACTTCTTACTTCCTTCAGCAAATTCTACATCTAACATTTATTTAGTTATTCTTATTTCCTAGAAGTTTCCTTTCAAAAGAAATTATTGTACTTCGAAAATTAAGTTGACAGTGACAATTCCCGATAATTTCAACCGCGCTTGCAGACCAGGAAGAAGTGTTCCTCTGAACTAAGTGAGGAGCGTTGCGTTACTACATGTTATCTACAAGTGTAAGTACCAGCCGGTTTCATTTCTAGCCTAGTAGCTCGGAGAGCGACAAGCGATAGTGCGGTGGTTAGGCCTGAGGAACGTACTATCTGAATCCTATCGGACGCGCTTGACGTTGATTGGCCCGCTCTTACGCTTCCTAGCAAGGCAGCCGCGTCCACACACGAGCATAAGAAGCGGATTAATGGTCGCAGCGGCGAGCAGATAGGGCGTTTATAGGGTCCGGAAAGCTGCGGCGGAAGGGGCCGCCAGCAACACCAGGCCGGACTTATCTCTGAGCAGCCGGCGGGGCCGGAATTTACGGCGCAGTGCGACAGTGTGGAGGAAGCGCAGCGCAGCGCTTGCAGCGGGTCTTATATCAGGGCCGGCTGGGGACGGGCAGTGGAATGCGCGCACGGCGGTGACAGCGCGCAAGCCGGGTCTAAGTAGTAAAACACTGCTGCTCACTGCTCGGCAGGCACTGCCGCGGGAACAACGGGAGATACGGGCCCCGCAACCAACATGTGACGTCACACTATGAAAGGTGGCTACACTGAGTCACAGCGCCAGAGATTGCGCCAAAGAGTTTTATTCAGCCGCCTCCACTGGCAGTCGTAGTTGAGAAGTTGCCGTAGTTAGTCGTAGTTGAGAAGTCGTCGTGGAGAGTGCTTGTTCAGAAGTTGTGGCGGTTAGTGCCTTGCTGAGAGGATGATGATAGCTGTACTATTTGAGGCCATGTTGTGTGCAGACCAAAAAAAAACAGAAATACTATAATTGCACATAGAAACCAGAATTACACTCTAATACATGAACACAAGCCAAATGCTTTGTTGACTGAACCTGTGACCAAGAGGCATTATTGTTTAAGACATTTGAAATAAAAAAAATTTCCTTACCTTCATATATATTGACGAAAAGTACACTCTGATCATTGCAACATCCGCAATCCAACAACATCTGGTGTCTAGCCCATCAAAACAACTGCACACAACATGGCCTCAAATAGTACAGCTATCATCATCCTCTCAGCAAGGCACTAACCGCCACAACTTCTGAACAAGCACTCTCCACGACGACTTCTCAACTACGACTAACTACGGCAACTTCTCAACTACGACTGCCAGTGCAGGCGGCTGAATAAAAATCTTTCGCGCAATCTCTGGCGCTGTGACTCAGTGTAGCCACCTTTAAACTAGTCGCCTTGGTAGCCATACTCCGCGAACACTCGTCTGCGTACAGGGCCCATGCGAAATCAATATGTCAATGAAAAAGCACCCACTAAAGGTCTTAACTTTTTCGTGTGCCATCGGGAGCTTGCATGCATTTAAACGTGCAGTGTAGAATTATTATACATGTCTGTTAGTTACCCGATCCCACATGGCTGCTGGCACTTATAATTTCTGCAGTGTCACTTGCTGTGACGTACGTGCCGTGGCCTGTCTTTCTCATGGGCCTCCGCACTGTCAGAGGCGACGTCTGCTGCAGCCAGTAACGCCAGTACACAGCAATGTACTTGTTGCACAAGGTATTTCAGGAGCAAATTATTCGCGATGTACACACCAGTCACGTAACAAATAAGAGCCTACGGAATATCAGACCAGCTGTGTGGATGGATTTAGGAGTTTTTAGTAAACAGAACACAGCATGTTGTTCTCAATGGAGAGACGTCTACAAACGTTAGAGTGACCTCTGGCGTGCCACAAGCGAGTGTTATGGGACCATTGCTTTTCACAATATATATAAATGACCTAGTAGATAGTGTCGGAAGTTCCATGCGGCTTTTAGTGGATGATGCTGTAGTATACAGAGAAGTTGCAGCATTAGAAAATTGCAGCGAAATGCAACAAGATCTGCAGCGGATAGGCACTTGGTGCAGGAGTGGCAACTGACCCTTAACATAGACAAATGTAATGTATTACGAATACATAGAAAGAAGGATCCTTTATTGTATGATTATATGATAGCGGAAAAAACACAGGTAGCAGTTACTTCTGTAAAAATCAGGGAGTATGCGTACGGAACGATTTGAAGTGGAATGATCATATAAAATTGTTGGTAGGGCGGGTGCCAGGTTGAGATTCATTGGGAGAGTCCTTAGAAATCCTTAGAAAATGTAGTCCATCAACAAAGGACGTGGCTTACAAAATACTCGTTCGACATATACTTGAGTATTGTTCATCAGTGTGGGATCCGTACTAGGTCGGGTTGACGGAGGACATAGAGAAGATCCAAAGAAGAGCGGCGCGTTTCGTCACAGGGTTATTTGGTAAGCGTGATAGCGTTACGGAGATGTTTAGCAAACTCAAGTGGCAGACTTGCAAGAAAGGCGCTCTGCATCGCGGTGTAGCTTGCTGTCCAGGTTTCGAGACGGTGCGTTTCTGGATGAGGTATCGAATATATTGCTTCCCCTACTTAAACCTCCCGAGGAGATCACGAATGTAAAATTAGAGACATTCGAGCATGCACGGAGGCTTTCCGGCAGTCGTTCTTCCCGCGAACCATACGCGACTGGAACAGGAAAGGGAGGTAATGACAGTGGCACGTAAAGTGCCCTCCGCCACACACCGTTGGGTGGCTTGCGGAGTATAAATGTAGATGTAGATGTAACGAAGGCGGTAACGAGAGTCATACTAAGGAGGACTAAAAAGAAATTTGTGGTGTGTGGAAGACCAGTTCGGGTTCAGAAGGGGTACAGGAACAAGAAATGCTATAGGTTGTCTGAGGGTAACACGAAAAAGAATTAGACAGAAATGAACAACGAGGTGTATATTTGCTTTATCGGAAGGATGAAGGTTCTCGTTAGAGTCAACTGAAGCATACTGTCTGTCCTGTCTATAACATGCATAGACTGGAAAGATAAAAGGTTAATAAAGAACATTTACTCGAAGTAAAAGGTGGCAGAGTAGGGAGCGAGGAGACAGAAGAGATGAGCATAGGAATCAGTATGAGGAAAAGGATGCTGTTGTACCCACAGGAAACGGCCAAGCCTTGTTAATTCGAAACATAAGAAGTTATGAGACAACAACAGCCAGACCTTGGAGAGCGATTTCGTAAAATGCCAGAGGTTCCTAAACGCATCAGAAAAATATATTGGCCAGAGGCACCATTGCAGCGTCGGTCGCTTGTAGCGATAATACTATAAGCTGCAAAAACAGTAATGATATAATTGCAGAGAAAGAGCGAGGGTAAGGGAGGAATAAAGGGAGTGAGTCTTCGGAAGGGGCGCCTGTACGTCATGAAGAGCCTATAGCAGACCTAAGAAACACAACTGATGGAATGCTAGTCGTTTAGCTAAAGATTTTTGCGTGGCGTATTGTAGATGCGGGCTCAGTTAGTACTGAAAGCTCCATTTTAAGTCAATGGAATGGTGCTAATTAGCCACTGTCTCTGTGTAAAGGCTTGATTTCTTCATGGGCAAGAGCAAGTATATCAGGAATTGATACTGTTTTCTGGATAAAGTCAGTAGTTGTAAAAGAAAGTGTTTGTTATCTCAGTACTTATTCCAAACCTTAGCTAATATAATAAGGGAATCCCAAAACGACGTGTTTTATCACTTCCATTTGTTCAGATTTAATTGAGTACCCTGTAACAACACATTGTTCCGCAACCGCAGAGTTTGTCAGCTGCTTGAGTTGGGTATGTTCCTGTGCTCCTGGCACCATTCTTGGACTGTCCTCACAGTATATCCGATGTATGCCTTGCCACAATTGCTTAGACTACGGCAGCCACATGATTTACGGAGTACAAAGTCGTCTTTCACCGCATCTAATAGTGACACGTTTTCGGAGGAGCACTGAAAACGCATTTAATGTTACATCGAGGCAAGATTCTGCCGATTTTGTTCGATACTTCGCCAGCGTACGGCAGATACTCCACCGTCTTATCCTTCTCGTTGTGTTCTATTTCCTGGGTCTGTGCTTTCTTCTTGAAATCACGTCGGATTTATCTACGGTCGCATCAGTTCTTCTTGAATACGACCTTAAGGTAGCTGGGCTTCCTTAGTAGGCTTCCTTCGTCCAATAACGCACGGGCCCTATGGACCAACGCACATAGCACACCCTCACGTTGTGAAGGATGATGGCAGCTGGAGGCCTGGGTGGGTTTTCTGTGCATGTATTAATATAGGAAAAGAATTTTCTCTGAGTCTGCAGTCATTGTGTATATTTTGTGAATAAAATCGTGTCGATGGCTTAATGAAACTTCGTTTTTACGACGTTTCGGTTACTGCCATAATCAGTTATCAAAAAGCTTAGCATTTTTAAAAGAAGAACTAAAAACTGACCTTCAGTTGCAAATTCTAAGCATTTTGTTATCTGATAATAGCAGCAGCCGAAACGTTATAATAAGTAATCAAATTTTAATAAGTGATCTGGGTGGTCTTACAAAATTACCCGTACACACTGTCCCATAGCGCCTATCACATTACGCCTGACTAATAAATCCACGGGACTGATGACCTTAGCAGTTAAGTCCCATAAGATTTCACACACACACACAATAAATCCACGAAGGAGAATCCGAAATTCTCTTCCACTTCCATAATGAACTGGGATGCAGAGAGTTTAGATGTTGGAGAAACTCCTGAATCCTTTGACTCCCATGTGGCCACATCACAAATGTATCATCGACGTAACTGAAAAAATCGTGGGCTTTGCAGCATTTTCCAGAGCGTTGTCTTTAAAATCCTCTACGAATCAGTTTGCCGCCATCAGTGACAGACGACATCTCATGGCGACTTCATCATTTGTTCGCCGGCCGGTGTGGCTGAGCGGTTTTAGGCGCTACAGTCTGGACCCGAGCGACCGTTACGGTCGCAGGTTCGAATCCTGCCTCGGGCATGGATGTATGTGATGTCCTTAGGGTAGTTAGGTTTAAGTAGTTCTAAGTTCTAGGGGACTGATGACCTCAGATGTTAAGTCCCATAGTGCTCAGAGCCATTTGAAACAAGCGATCATTTATTCATAACAGTCTCCACTGAAGGGAGAGTCCACAGATGTTAGAACGAATTGGAAGACGTCAGTCAGTGTGTGGCTGAACTAATCCCTGATCAGCCTGAGGAATCAGTAAATTTCACTACGGTGAAGAGTGAGACCTCAACAAAGTTCACCTGCAGATGACGATAAGGTACGCAGTTCAGATATCGGTTTTCGTAAACGACTGTACCCATCTGGACACCCAAGAGGAAAAGAAACAAATCCGTTCGCTAGAAAAAAAATTGGTTCAAATGGCTCTAAACACTAAGGGACTTAACATCTGAGGCTTTCAGTCCCCTAGACTTAGAACTACTTAAACCTACCTAAGGACATCACACACATCCATGCCCGAGCCAGGATTCGGACTTGCAACCACAGCAGCACCGCTGTTCCGGACTGAAGCGCCTAGAACCGCTCGGCCACAACGGCCGATTCGCCGGAAAAGCTTAAGATCAGACACTTTCGGTGAGCTTATTCGTTTCTGGTCGTTAATTCCTTATTTCAAAGTACTAAGTTTAGTGTCCTCTAATAACTGTATAATTTTTTGACCCTAAATGTTTGGAACGCATTGAACAAGGTTAAGTTGCGTTACAAGAAGTAAACTTATCGTCAGTTACTTCTGCATATTCCTTTCAGCCTTCTTAGATGCTCGGCACTAAGCACAAGCCCGAATACTCATTTCCCTTGTGATTGCACTGCATGAAGGAGGTAGTGCTTACTCCTTCTACACTCAATCCGTCTGTATGGAAGGGGGAGAACTTCATTTTGATGTCCCTCTCATTCCCCATCGGTGACAAATTGTTTTTTATCATCCGATGTACCCCTTACGTAATGTGGCGCTTAATGCATGGCAAGCGCACCACACACTAGTTTTGTTAAAAAAATAGGAAAAAAGTGTGTATGGTTATACAGGTTGATTCTTGCAAGGAAGAAAACAGCAACTAGCCAGTATTGATAATGCTATTTACTTATACAAATAGCGCCGTTACCAGTTTCGAACCGACAGGTTCATCTTCAGAGGGCTGTTCACTTATACACACAGATTTGTTGATGTTTACTTTAGTTTTCGGTTCTTTATTCCTCCTAGGTATAAGTTCCTGACGGTGGTGGTGCCCTACACCAAAAAATGGTGGTAGCAACAACCAATTTAAACGTGACTATCCCTAATAATGAATGAAGACAATGTTCACGAATTTTTGAAGCTGTGTTGTTGTAGTTACTCGTATACTTTACTTATGTCGTAAATCCCACGTCATTTTGTCAAACTATAAATACAACAGTTCAAATTTAAATATTTGTTTACATTATGTTCTTCCGATATTACGGATAGTTGCGTTTAAAATGGTTCAAATGGCTCAGAGCACTATGGGACTTAACTGCTGTGGTCATCAGTCCCCTAGAACTTTGAACTACTTAAACCCAACTAAACTAAGGATATCACACACATCCATGCCCAAGGCAGGATTAAAACCTGCGACCGTAGCAGTCCCGTGGTTCCGGACTGCAGCGCCTAGAACCGCACGGCCACCGCGGCCGGCCAGTTGCGTTTAAACAGGACGTTACTAACACCACTTTTTGCTGACCCAAGGGACTTCTACCACAAGGTGGAATAAAGAACCGAAAATTAATGTCAACACCAAAAAACGTGTATTTAAATGTGAACAGCTACCTGAAGATGAATCTGTCGGTTCGAAACCGGCAACGGCGCGATTTGTGTAAACAGATAGAAGTATCAATAGTGGCTGGTTGCTGTTATTTTCGTTGCAAGAATCAACCTGCATTCTGTGCAGAGCCACGGTCTCAAAATGTCAGTTTTCGACAAAATAGCATGCATATTGTTGAAAAGTGACGGTCTAACTTGTACAGACAAAACTTATTCGTTTGGATGAACACGGAGTCGGCCGATAGACGTCGCATGTTTACAGATTACCGAGGTATGCGTTTTGGCGCTGCGGATCGTCACGCAGCGGAATGCAAGCTCCACCAGTAAGACAAGCCGCGCCACGTGCGTCACAGCAGGGGACGCTCAAGTCTTACGAGTGCCAGCAGCCTTCTCTAACAAGGGGGCGAGTAACTACACTACTGGCCATTAAAATTGCTACACCTAGAAGAAATGCAGATGATAAAAGGGTATTCATTGGACAAATATATTGAACTAGAACTGACATGTGATTACATTTTCACGCAGTTTGGGTGCATAGATCCTGAAAAATCAGTAACCAGAACAACCACATCTGGCCGTAATAACGGCCTGGATACGCCGGGGCATTGAGTCAAACAGAGCTTGGATGGCGTGTACAGGTACAGTTGTCCATGCAGCTTCAACACGATACCACAGTTCATCAAGAGTAGCGACTGGCGTATTGTGACGAGCCAATTGCTCTGCCACCATTGACCAGACGTTTTCAATTGGTGAGAGATCTGGAGAATGTGCTGGTCAGGGCAGCAGTCGAACATTTTCTGTATCTAGAAAGGCCCGTACAGGACCTGCGACATGCGGTCGTGCATTATCCTGCTGAAATGTAGGGTTTCGCAGCGATCGAATGAAGGGTAGAGCCACGGGTCGTAACACATCTGAAAAGTAACGTCCACTGTTCAAAGTGCCGTCAATGCTAAGAAGAGTTGACCGAGACGTGTAACCAATGGCACCCCATACCATCAAGCTGGGTGATACGCCAGTACGGCGATGACGAATACACTCTTCCAATGTGCGTTCACCGCAATGTCGCCAAACACGGATGCCACCATCATGAAGCTGTAAACAGAACCTGGATTCATCCGAAAAAATGACGTTTTGCCATTCGTGCACCCAGGTTCTTCGTTGAGTACACCATCGCAGGCGCTCCTGTCTGCGGTGCAGCGTCAAGGGTAACCGCAACGATGGTGTCCGTGCTGATAGTCCATGCTGCTGCCAACGTCGCCGAACTGTTCGTGCAGATGGTTATTGTCTTGCAAACTTCCCCATCTGTCTACTCAGGGATCGAGACGTGTCTGCACGATCCGTTACAGCCATGCGGATAAGATGCCTGACATCTCGACTGCTATTGATATGAGGCCGTTGGGATCCAGCACGGCGTTCCGTATTACCCTCCTGAACCCACCGATTCCAATTCTGCTAACAGTGATTGAATCTCGACCAACGCGAGCAGCAATGTCGCGATACGATACACCACAATCGCGATAGGCTACAATCCGACCTTTATCAAAGTCGAAAACGTGATGGTACGCATTTCCCCTCCTTACACGAGGCATCACAACAACGTTTCACCAGGCAACGCCGGTCAACTGCTGTTTGTGTATGAGAAATCGGTTGGAAACTTTCCTCACGTCAGTACGTTGTAGGTGTGGCCACCGGCGCCAACCTTGTGTGAAAGCTCTGAAAAGTTAATCATTTGCATATCACAGCATCTTCTTCCTGTCGGCTAAATTTCGCGTCTGTAGCACGTCATCTTCGTGGTGTAGCAATTTTAATGGCCAGTAGTGTATTTTATAGTTTTTAACAGCGCGTTTAAGTAATGCAGGCTCTCGATAGCACACGGCAGAGTTAAGTCCTTAATTTCATACCTTTTCGTTGACATATTGTTTCCCGCGGGCCCTGCACGGAGCAGCCGGCGGAGTGGCCGTGCGATTCTAGGCGCCTTCAAAAAAATGGTTCAAATGACTCTGAGCACTATGGGACTCAACTGCTGTGGTCATTGGTCCCCTAGAACTTAGAACTACTTAAACCTAACTAACCTAAGGACATCACACACATCCATGCCCGAGGCAGGATTCGAACTTGCGACCGTAGCAGTCGCACGGTTCCGGACTGCGCGCCTAGAACCACGTGACCACCGCGGCCGGCCTCTAGGCGCCTTCAGTCTGGAGCCGCGCGACCGCTACGGTCGCAGGTTTGAATCCTGCCTCGGGCATGGATGTGTGTGATGTCCTTAGGTTAGTTAGGTTTAAGTAGCTCTAAGTTCTAGGCGACTGATGACCTCAGAAGTTAAATCGCATAGTGCTCAGAGCCATTTGAACCATTTTGCACGGAGCGGAACTTTCGCGAAGTACAATGGTCAAGGCGAAAAGTGTGACGTCACAAGTTCGTTGTAGGAGCCCGTATTTTCCGTGGGCCCCGGGGGAGTGCCGACTGACTGCCCGTGAGGCGCACGTGGCAGTCGGGTGGGACTGGTACCTGCGCCAGCTACAGGGCTGCAGCAATTCCGCGGCCGGCCGTGGCCGGAATCGAACGGCCGCCGAGTGTGCAGCGGGGAAGCCAGCCATTATCCAATTGGCCCGCGCTGGGGCCGACTGGAACTGCCAGCGGCGATAGTCGGACCCTGCCGGCGCAGCGGCCGGAGGAGCCGCCCTGCTCTGCTACAACAAACAACTCGTCTTTATCGCCAAAATAGCGGTTTGGCTAATCTTCCAGTTTTTGACGTTGGACTCCAACAGCTGTGTGATTCTATTGTGTCTCTCGGTCACACTCTCATCAATCTCCTCCATTTGCCCACCGTGAATTATCAAAAGCGGTGGGTGAGACATGGTCGGCCATGATCCCCCAGTACGTGTGGAGGCCCTCCGGGGAACGTAACTTGGGTTTGAGTGCCGCACCGTCTCGATGATGTCAAACTGCACAACATAAGACCCGGGCCATACCATCATTTTATCACATCATCACTCCGATAACACCTCCAGGCTGTGGAACGGTGAGGGTTGTCGTTGTGTCAAGGAAGGACGTTAAACTCCCGTCATGGTAGGACGTTAAACGCCCCCAACCCAAGGCGAAAGCGAAGGGTGCGTGGCACAGGGGGAGCTGTGTCTGAGGGACTAACCATCTGTCCCTCCCTCAATTCGCAGGGCACAAGACCAGCTGGTGCTCTGCATGCCGGCGACCTCGTTTGTCGGCGTGGGACCTCGGCGCGAGTCGGCAAGTGCGCTTCGCCGCGCCTATGGTTAACCGGGGCGTGTTCTGCCAAACCCAGGGGGTGGTGACATCGCCTGGGCCAGGTTAGCTGGGTCCAGACCGTCAAACGACTGGGTGACCGGCCCGCCACCTGAGTAGGAGCGGGTCCTTGGCCTACAGGTGGGAGCTCGGGCTAGTAGGCGGCGAAGGGCGAGAAGTGCATCCGCTTCTCCGGAGTGCGGGGTGCACTTGCCGAGGAACACTGGGAGAAATCGTCGATGACGGGGCCACTGAAGGGGACCAGGACACTGGCAACGGTGTGCTGAACTCGGCGGCTCAGAGATGCCCTTGACCTAGGGGCGAGGTTGGTGGGCGAGCTGCATCTTAGTCCCCCCCCCCCCCCCATGCCAGAGGGGCCGGTCCGGGGTTAGAGACGGGCTCCCAATCCCCTTTTTTTCTCGCTTGTCAATCATGGCCGAACCAGAGACAAGCGAATCGTGTGCTTCCGCGAGAGCTTCGATGCTTTCTGCTCCCGACCCATCGGGGCAAATGGAGGAGTTTGATGAGAGTGTGACCGAGAGACACAACAGAATCACACAGCTGTTGGAGTCCAACGTCAAAAACGGGAAGATTAGCCAAACCGCTATTTTCGCGATAAAGAACGAACTTGCCTCCTGGGCGATTGCTCATGCTAGGCTTGAGGGGCGAGTTGAAGAACTGCAACGGGAAAACTTTACCCTTAGGAGACAACCGGCTAGGACATGGGCAGGTGTAGTGGCTCAGGCTGCCCCTAAATCCCAAACAACTAAAGAGACAATAGCAAAAGTGGCACAAAAGCCGGACACGGCGGTCTTCTTAAGACCTCTGCCCGGCCAAGACACCAAAAAGGTCCAAGAAATTTTCACGACCATAGTAAGTCCAGTTAAGGATAAAATAAAGGTGAACAAAGTTAAGGCAACAAAAAATGTAGTAATTGTGGACGTAGCAACCGAAGAAGATAAAAACAAGATTCTAAATAATCAAAATTTGTGTAAGGCGGTCAGGTGCGAACCCCCAAAGAAGAGGAATCCACTCGTAATCATGTACGATGTACCGGTTACGATGGACAATAATGAATTGTGCAATACGATTAGGAATCAAAATTTCGATAATATGACTGATGAACAATTTAAAAATGACTTTAAATTAAAATTTAAGACAGGACCAAGAGACAGGCAGACAGTACATCACGTAGCAGAAGTAACAGGATCTATGTGGAAAAAGCAGCCGGCCGAAGTGGCCGTGCGGTTAAAGGCGCTGCAGTCTGGAACCGCAAGACCGCTACGGTCGCAGGTTCGAATCCTGCCTCGGGCATGGATGTTTGTGATGTCCTTAGGTTAGTTAGATTTAACTAGTTCTAAGTTCTAGGGGACTAATGACCTCAGAAGTTGAGTCCCATAGTGCTCAGAGCCATTTGAACCATTTTTTTTGGAAAAAGCTTACATCTATGGGAAGGATATACGTTGGATTTCATGCTATCAACGTTAGGGACTACTTGGTGGTGCCTCGCTGCCACAATTGTGAAGATCTAGATCACATCCACAAGTATTGCGACAGGAAGCCGGCTTGCTCCAGATGCGGAGCAGAAGATCATGTAAGGAAGAATTGCACAAAATCTGGAACCTGCATTCCATGTGCAAGGAGAGGCAAAAAGACATGTAATGCCTCAGGTAGGAAATTCCCAACCTATAGGATGTTGGAGCAAAGGCTGATATCAAGAATTGATTATGGTTGAAGCTGCAGCTGTGATCAGGATGCCAAAAAGGAAGTCTTCGGGGAAGAGGCGTAGGGACGCGGCTAGGGCTGTTAAATTCAGGCAATTCTTAACCTTCGTTGAAGGAAGTAAAACAGGAAGAACAGGTATGGTAGATGTGTCCGTCCAGACGGACCTGTGTGAACGGGAAGTTGCCGCTCCCCCCTCCCCCCGGTACTCGAGACCGCCAGAAGATCGGGCACCCGAAGTCAGGCGTCCTGCAATAGCGGGCCAAATTAAAGCCACAGAAAATAGCTCCACATCCGAAGGACCAGTTCAAGTTAACACAATTAGTAGTACAATAGTTACACCTACCTCTGACCAATCCTTAGTTAAACGTATAGAGGTGGATCCCGTCAGGATCTACCCCAATCTAGAACATGCTCTGCAACTTTCGCGTCTGTCCTGACCACAGCTCTAAGGCATATAGTGCGGGTGGGACACGAGTATGGACGTAAAGTCACCTTCTCGGCCATGGAGGCTGTCGATAGGATACAGTTAAAGACCATGAATCTCCCCACTGACTTCGGCGCCCTGCGTGACCTTGTTAAAAAGGTTTTTCAAAGAAGAAATGAGAAATTCAATCTAGACGAAATTTACGAACAGGCTGTCTTAGACAATGGAAGGATAGCTTTTGAATGGAGGAAGACCTTTCCAGAACAATACGTACACACGTATTTCCCATGACAATTAAAATACAGATAGGACAATTAAATGCACATAATAGCCGATTAGTCATGCAGGAGCTACGAAGGGTGATGGAGGAGATGAGTCTTGACGTACTCTGTCTACAGGAGCCATACTCTCTTGCGGGGAACATAGCTTTCGCTAGTGTCAACTGGCAAATAGTATCCTTTGGAGATGACCCTAAAGCCACCACTATAGTCATAAATAAAGCCATACGAGTCACAGTGCTCGCTCATTTTTCAAATGAACACTGCGTTGTAACCGAACTCCAGACTCCAGTCGGGGTCATTCACTTAGTTAATACGAGGCCTGTTCAGAAAGTAAGCTCCGATTGATTGCCAAATTGAAACCACAGTGAACATCAGAAATGTTTTACTTGTAACAATTAGCTACACCTTTCAGCTACTTCTCTACGTAGTCGCCGTTCTGACGTAGACTTTTGTCATAGCGTTGTACCAACTTTTCAATAGCCTCATCATAGAAGGCAGCCGCCAGTGCTTTCCGCCAATTCTCCACGCTGTCCTACACCTCGTTGTCTGTGTCAAAATGTTGTCTTCAAAGACAGCGGTTCATGTGACCAGAGATGAAACTCAGGGGGAGACAATTGCGGACTGTATTGTGGGTAATCTCACATTTCCATTTGAAAACGATGCAGGAGCATCTTCATTGCCCCTGCAGAATGCGGCTGAGAATTGTCTTGAAGAAGAAACAGCACGACAGTTATGTAATGTTAGCTGCATAGCTTCAGGCGAAATTTCTCACCAGGCCCTCGTACTTGGCGGCGAACACTATTTTCTAGACATCTTTACGCACTCACTGCGAGCTCCGAAATGAGAAGAGCGACGTGATGCTAACTGGGGTTATACTAGAGACACTACCCAACACATCTGTGCAAAGCTTTATCGGATTTTCATAGTCGTTTCCATTTCGCGACCGATCGGAGCTTACTTTCTGAACGCCCCTCGTATGTATTACCAATACGGTGAGGACATTGAGACACATTTAGATCAATTATCACGAGTCACAATAGCACTAAGAGGCAGAAAGATAGTGGTGGTGGCAGATGTCAATGCGAAGTCCCCCCTGTGGTACAGTGGCACCCGGGACAGCAGAGGGGAGAAGATGGAGGAAACATTAATGTCACTACGGTACTTGGTCGCCAACAGAGCCGGGAACCCCCCCCCACCTACACAGGTTGAGGAGGAGAAGGAACTAATATTGATATAACATTACTTTCACCGAATTTTGCTGGTCATTTGAATAACTGGAGAGTAAGAGACCAAGTAACGACAAGTGACCATAACTTAATTACATTTGAGCTTACAGACAGGGAATGCCACTGGGACATAGGGTGGGAGTTTCAATTAAATTATAACAGAACTGATTGGGAGCGCCTTGCAAGAGAGCTTGTCCCCCCGACGTGGCCGGAGGGTGATGAAGTCGACAGGCATGCTGAACAGCTGATTAGTGCCATCACAAAAGCGGTAAAGGCAGCAGTACCAGCTAGGAGAAGGGCTGTCGCGGCCTCCCCGTCACCATGGTCTGCTGAACTGGGGCAGATGCGTCAGTCGGTCAGGAGGGCGAGGAGGTACTACCAGCGAAGTGTCGTCTGGGAAGAAAAACAGAGATGGTTAGAAATCTATAGGAATGCCAAGGAAGAGTTCCAGAGGGAGCTCAAAAGGGTTAGGCTGGTAAGCTGGGAGAAGTATGTCCACAGCCAATTGGCTACAGATCCCTGGGGTATCCCATATAAAATTGTCAGGGAAAAAATTAGGTCTCCTATGGTACTATCAACCATCCGGGATGGGAATCGGATGACAGGGACATGGCAGGAAACTGCTGAAGTCCTTCTCCGGTCCCTGCTTCCGGATGACACGGAAAATGAGGATACAGAAGAACAAGGCCTAATTAGGCAAGCTCAGCTAGAAGAGTACCAAAACAACACCTTGGTGTACCCTTTCTCGGAGAACGAGGTGGAGGAGCACATTAAGGCACTTAAGAGAGGAAAGGCCCCAGGACCAGACGGCATTATAGCGGAGGTGGTGCAATACCTCGCTCCTCAACTAGTAGCACCTCTAGCTAGAATCTACAATGAGGCCCTAAGCCTCAAAAAGTTTCCTACCATCTGGAAACAAGCAAACGTTGTAATAATAAAAAAGGGACTGGATAAGGATCCAAAAGAGGTCAAGTCCTACAGACCCATTTGTCTGTTGGATCTGCTGGGAAAACTGCTGGAGAGGCTGCTGGCTGACAGGCTGATGGCACACCGAGTGCTTTGTGGAATGAGCAGCAGGCAGTTCGGCTTTAGGCCGGGGCGTTTTGCGTCTGACGCAATCGCCATGGCGGCTGAGGTCTGCGGGTCGTCCACACATAAGTACATAGTTGGCATCATGGTGGACATCAGTGGCGCCTTGGACAACCTGTGGTGGCCTTCGCTTTTCTCTCGCTTGCGAGAGAAGGAGTGTCCAGGGCCGCTACACGGCTGTCTCAGGAGCTATTGCTTGGACAGGGAGGTTTGGCTATCATCCCCTAGCGGAAGAGTGGGCAAGAAGATAACAAAGGGGTGTCCACAGGGCTCTGTCCTGGGGCCACTCTTTTGGGATGTCAATATGGAGCCTCTCCTTGAGACCTTGGAGAGCTGTGTAGATGTGCTAGAGGTGATAGCTTACGCTGATGACCTCCTGTTGGTTGGCGGTCGGAGCCGAGAGGAATTAGAACCAAAGATTGAGAGAACCATGACATTACTCTCACAGTGGTGCCACAGAACTAAGCAAAAAATAGCACCTAACAAATCCACTTATCTACTCCTAAAGGGCCAATTGGTCAGAAACCCTACAGTTAGGATGGATGGCACGCCAGTAATACGTCGTCGAGAAGCTAGATACCTAGGGGTAATACTAGATGAAAAATGGAGCTTCGCCAGGCATATCGAGGCAACTACACATAGGGCAATAGAAGTGTTAAACAATCTCATCAACATCGGCCATAGACGATTTCATCTTCCACCATATCTCATCAAGCTATGAAAAACTAGGGATATCATGGGGGTCAGAGTGGGGGATAAAATTACCATTAAGAGAAGGGGGATGGAACTTTGGCAGGAAATTTGGGATGGGGAAGAGACAGGAAGAAGAACGCACCAATTATTACCAAACATTCAGCAAAGATTAGGGATGAAACATTTCCAGCCTAGCAAGGGACTGCTGCACTTCCTCACTGGGCATGGCCCGTACCCGGCATATCTTTGCCGGTTCGGGAAAAGAGAGACACCGTCGTGTGACTGTGGTGCCGAAGTGGGCACACCGGATCATGTGGTCTACGAGTGTCCGCTTTTCGACGACGTTGCAGCTGACCTACGACATTCATTGCCTAACACAGACAGCTTTCATCTCATTAGGGAGCCTACCACCTTTACCATTATCGATAAACTGGCTAGCGAGGTATCCGCCAAGATCCTAAGGGAATACAGAAGGGAGATCGAGTAGATAGGATCCACAAAAAATCTTGACATCACGCACCATCCCATTCCGCCAGGGTGCGTACTGGCCGACCGTCTACGACGATCGGGATCCGACGCATCCAGGACCAGGGGGAGGGTGCGACCAAACCGGCTAAGACTACAGCACACCAACTACGACTTATAATATTTATCATTATTATTATTTGTAGAAGTAGATTGTAGGAAATTTTCTTTAGACCTGCAGCGATTGTTGAATAGGCCAGCCCAGTGCCAGGGGCACGCCCACTGGGGTTAGCTCGGTGGGCATGGCCAAAAAACAGTAGGTTTATATTATATACTGGCACACCTGTAACGCTGCAGGATGTAGTTGTCAGTAGTAAAGTAGGTTAGAGTTGATAGTATGATTGATTAACAGAAAAACACATAGATACCCATAGATAATATAGATACCCATAGATCGAACTAACTTCCTGTAGCTAATACTAACAGTAGAATATAAAAGATACAGTAAATGCTGCTGAAATGTAAATTTGTAGCCAAATTCGACCCACTAATGATTTCAGGTGGTGGGTTAGTTATGTATAATATTGGGTTTTGAACAATAAAGTTTAAAAAAAAAAACTCCTCTGCTCGCAACGTACGTGCTGGGCTAGTCCGGGCGCACACGGCTTCCGGCTACACTCGCCCTTGCGGGAGTAAGCAACGAGCAAGTTCTCAGTACATAGGCTGTCACATAGTTCGAGCACCGTGCACAGGCGTCAGAAGAAATTTTTCCAAGAGGGGGCAAAGTTAAAATTTTCCATTTTTCATGTAACGGATTCGGTGAGTTTGCAAACGTGTCGTGTCCCAAGACCTAAATATGACAATAATAGCGGAGCGGTCTTGGCCGCTGCAGTCATGGACTGTGCGGCTGGTCCCGGCGGAGGTTCGAGTCCTCCCTCGGGCATGGGTGTGTGTGTTCGTCTTAGTATAATTTAGGTTAAGTAGTGTGTAAGCATAGGGACTGATGACCTTAGCAGTTAAGTCCCATTCGATTTCACACACATTTGAACATGACAATAATAGTTTTGTAATTTAAGTAACTTCCGTAATTCAAAATACTGATATTTATCTACTTTGTAGTTATAAAGAAGATTAGTTTCTTGCTCAGTGGTAAGTACGTTTCAATAGTATATGCAAAGTACATCTTTTTACGTTGCTAATATAAATATGGATGCCATCTTTTTGATTCAAAGAACTGAAATTACCTCGTCATGTAATTAAATCGAGCGTATCCAACGAGTTGTGAAATAAAGAAAGAAAATACAAAAATAAATTATTCATGCTCCCATAACGTTAAGATGAAACTGAAAACTAAAGATTTTAAACAGGAAAAAAGAATGAGAAAATCGTTCTGCATAACAACAAAGAAGCCACATTAAAACCCCTCGAAATGGAGAAACAAGAAGTAACTTTAATAAGGCTTATTCAGCTTTGACGCGATCTGTAACACTTTGCTTCTAAAACTTCACCTCTGTTCACGTTAATGGATTCATTGCATTAATATCGTGATTTCAGTTTTTTAGTGTTGATTGACACGACCGAAGTTGAACAAAAAGTGCTTTGAAAGCTAAATTTTATGAGTTGGTTAGATAAGGGGTAGGCCTGGGCCAATGTAAAATTAGATGAATGTGGGAAACCTCACAAAACCATCCTCTAATATGTCGGTGGAATCAACATTAGGTAGCCTAGGACTGCACCAAGGTACACCTCATCTTTAAAGTCAGTACCTCCCTTAGACTGTCGTTTATTTACAGTGTTATATTTACACTTACATAAGCCGGCCGCTGGTGGCCGAGCGGTTCTGGCGCTACGGTCGCAGGTTCGAATCCTGCCTCGGGCATGGATGTGTGTGTTGTCCTTAGGTTAGTTAGGTTTAAGTAGTTCTAAGTTCTAGGGGACTTATGACCTCAGCAGTTGAGTCTCATAGTGCTCCGAGCCATTTTTTTTTTTTTTTACACTTACATAATCATGATTTCGGCTTCAAAGTGCCATTATCAAGTGTTTTAAGTGTTATAAAGGGCCTAAGATGTCATACTGTCGTATTAAAATACACTATTAGACACAATTTCTAAGAGTCGATATTTCTGGCAGAGCAGTATGCAATGACAGTGTGTTTAATAGTGTATTTTAATACGACAGTATGCCATCTTAGGCCATTTATAACTCTTCAAACACTTGATAATGGCACTTTGAAGCCGAAATCATGATTGTGTAAGTGTAAATATAACACTGTAAATAAACGACAGTCTAATGGCGGTCCCGCGCCCGGGTTCTCGGGTTCGATTCCCGGCGGGGTCAGGAATTTTCTCTGCCTCGTGATGACTGGGTGTTGTGTGATGTCCTTAGGTTAGTTAGGTTTAAGTAGTTCTAAGTTCTAGGGGACTGATGACCATAGATGTTAAGTCCCACAGTGCTCAGAGCCATTTTTCTAATGGCGGTACTGACTTTAAACAAATATATTATGACTGTGGCCCTCATTATGAAAAAATTAGTAAACCTCATCTCTCCAGTTTGTCCGGTCGCTGTGGTCAAGCGGTTCTACGCGCTTCGTTACGGAACCACGCGGCTGCTACTGTCGCAGGTTCGAATCCTGCCTCGGATATGGACGTGTGTGATGTCCTTAGGTTAGTTGGATTTAAGTAGTTCTAAGTCTAGGGGACTGATGACCTCAGATGTTAGGTCCCATAGCGCTTAGAGCCATTTGAACCAATCTCCAGTTTGTCGCAACTGGAATACAGAATTCGTAGCTCTGTAACAGCGTGTGTCACTGTGTCGCATCCATAGACTTTGAGAAGTACCAGCGGTGAGAAGCACATTTTTCGACCGCGAAATTTCACACTTTATCCCTCTTTACTAGCACAGAAAATAGCATTTAATTTCTTCGACTGATGTGTCGGGTTACGCGTTGCTGTACACAACTACAGTACAGGTGGGTGTGTTCTTTCGCGTACTCTGTCGTCAAAAACTGAATGCAGAACCATCAAGTAATCAAGAGACTTCTTTTTTCCACAGACGAAGGTCAATTACAGTTGCGAATTCGTTGTGCACTGAGCAGACGGGGCGTCCTTACGGGAAATGGAGACGGGTGACAGCCTCGCATGCTGCTGCCATGTTTATATCTTGGGAATGGGAGACCCAATCCGTGCACTACGGCAATAGACGGGCTCCTATCCGCGTCTGGGTAAAGGTTAAAGGCGAAAACGACAGAAAATTATTAAAGCCATGGTGTCAGCGGAGTTCTGTAACGGTGTATATCCATTCTGACTGTAGAACGGTGCCGTAACCGCAACCACTCCAAGGAATCGGTATTATTTCCCACGAACACAGCTAAGAAAACCCAAGATATACAGGGTTTTCATTTTTAACTGAAGACACTGAAATATCTCGGAAACTACACGTCGGATCAAAAAAAGTTATAATTCCAATTTGTTTGTCTCGGAGCTATAATACAGTTATAACACAAGAAGAACCAAATACAAACATCCTTTAAGCACCAATACGGCGTTTCCTGCCATTTTATGACAATAGATCGCACCAATAACGACGCGCTTTCGAAATATCCTCAATGTGCTGGTGCTTTGAAACGGCATGTATTCACAGGACGAAAGTTGTAATGAAAAACCCACAAAATATGGACTGCAAAAAAATGGTTCAAATGGCTCTGAGCACTATGGGACTTAACACCTGAGGTCGTCAGTCCCCTAGAACTTAGAACTAGTTAAACCTAACTAACCTAAGGACATCACAAACATCCATGCCCGAGGCAGGATTCGAACCTGCGACCGTAGCGGTCTTGCGGTTCCAGACTGCAGCGCCTTTAACCGCACGGCCACTTCGGCCGGCTATGGACTGCAACTGAAAACGAGTATGGCGTCTTCCGAGCTCTACTTGTGAAATAGAACGCGATTTTGCTTCTCATTGGTCAGGTACTTCACCACGAAGCAAAAATCTGACTTGTCTTTTTGAGGCTTTCACGTAACGGAATGCTGTGGAAGGTGAAATTCCATGCCGTGACGTCACGAAACTCGAGCGGCGCCTCGTCCACGAACGTTTTCTCGTCCCGTGTGAGGATGGCGTTTAATCGGATGCAACGAATACTTGAATTGCAGCGGGAGCGCGCTTGTAACGCTGGCACGCGACTGCGGGGGCCAACAGGTGTGTGGGTGCAGGTGCGTGCGCGACACGTGGCCCGCAGTCATATCGCGCACCTCCCGCTTCCTGGGGAAGGACCGGGCGGACGCTCGCTCTCCACTGATCCCCTCCGCCTCCCCCACATCCTACTCCGACGCCTCGCCGTCTTGTTGAAACTTCGGCACAAGCGCCGCTCTGTGGGCACACAGCACACTGCCTTGTTAGGCGCCGGCCTCAAAGGCTCCCTTTAATTACAACCGTGCCGCTCTGCTTACGTACTAGTCGCAATGCGACGTCTAGCACCTCCGACCGTAAATACATACAGACCGCGCAACCCCCCTATCTCTACTGTGTTAAGGTGTGAAACCAAAGCAAAAAATCGAGTTTCTATCATCGTGCACTGTGCGACGTGGAGTCGACAGTTACAGTTTTCTCATTTCGAGCTGAAAACAAGAATTAATGTTGAAGTACTTTGAACATTTCTACGATAAACAAACGAGCTTGTAGTTCATTCTCCATATTTAAGAAGACGATGAATTCAACACAAATGGTCTTCGTCGACCATCAAAAGAAATAAGTAACCAACTTTGTAACCCTGTCCTAAGAAGGAAAGGCAAGAACTTGGAACAACGAAAAGAAGGCTTTCACAGAGTTCGGTCTCTACTATTTGGCTATCAAAGGTTTAAGTCCTCTCTCTCCTTGAGCAGAACACATTGGAACAGATTAACACTAAAGTGATAGTCAACAGGAGTGCACAGTTTCTACAATCTTGCCAAGTGAGTCTGACAGAACACCAAAAGGCACGCAAGCATGTAATGGCAGTTGTGGGGAAGGCGGGTAGTCGTCTTCGGTTCATTGGTAGAATTTTGGGAAGATGTGGTTCATCTGTAAAGGAGACCGCTTATAAAACACTAATACGACCTACTCTTGAGTACTGCTCGAGCGTTTGGGACCCCTATCAGGCCGGATAGAGGGAGGACATAGAAGCAATTCAGAGGCGGGCTGCTAGATTTGTTACTGGTAGATTTGATCATCACGCGAGTGTTACGGAAATGCTTCAGGAACTCGGGTGGGAGTCTCTAGAGGAAAGGAGGCGTTCTTTTCGTGAATCGCTACTGCGGAAATTTAGAGAACCAGCATTTGAGGCTGACTGCAGTACAATTTTACTGCCGCCAACTTATATTTCGCGGAAAGACCACAAACATAAGAGAGATTAGGGCTCGTACAGAGGCATATATGGAGTCATTTTTCCCTCGTTCTGTTTGGGAAGGGAACAGGGAGAGAAGATGCTAGTTGTGGTACGAGGCACCCTCCACCATGCACCGTACGGTCGATTGCGGAGTATGTATATAGATGTAGATGTAGAGCCGGGTCCGAGGTCCCTTGGCGACGATAGCGGCGTGCGGTCGGGGGAGCAGACTTCATCTCTTGGCTGGATGCGCCGTTAAGTGCTGTGATCGTCGCGGACGCGGTCCTCCATACCCTCACGGCGGAGGTACACTTCTTCTTCATTGGCTCCCCGTGACGTTGGCGGATGCAGCAAATGGCTTTTGTAGGACCAACCTCTGTTGCTGATTCACACGCCTTCTGTTCTGTGGTCTGGTGTACGCGAAGGCTCTCTGCATGTTGCGCTGCAAATTACGGAGTCGACACGTTCAGCAATCGCGGGGGCAGAGCTGGCAACCAATCCGACAGCGGTGTATTGCCGTGTGGCGTCGGCGATTGACGACATTTGCGACACCCCAAATGTCACCAAAAATGGTTCAAATGGCTCTGAGCACTATGGGACTTAACATCAGAGGTCATCAGTCCCCTAGAACTTAGAACAACTTAAACCTAACTAACCTAAGGACATCACACACATCCATGCCCGAGGCAGGATTCGAACCTGCGACCGTAGCGGTGGCGCGGTTCCCGACTGAAGCGCCTAGAACCGCTCGGCCACACCGTCCGGCCCAAATGTCAACAAATTATTAGTATTTTACACGGTGACTCGAAACAATGGGAAACTTTGTAACGTATTGTGGCAACTATGCAAGGTACACTACGTGATGAAAAGTATCCGGACACCACAAAAAACATACGTTTTTCATGTTAGATGCATTGTGCTGCCACCTACTGCCATGTACTCCATTCAGCGACGTCAGTAGTCATTAGAAATCGTGAGAGAGCAGAACGGGGCGCTCCGCGGAACTCACGGACTTCGAACGTGGTTAGGTGATTGGTGGCACTTGTATCATACGTCTGTACGCGAGATTTCCACGCTCCTAAACATCCCTAGGTCCACTATTTCCGATGTGATAGTGAAGTGGAAACATGAAGGAACACGTACAGCACAAGAGCCTACAGGCCGACCTCGTCTGTTGACTGACAGAGACCGCCGACAGTTGAAGAGGGTCGTAATGTATAATAGGCAGACATCTATCCAGACCATCACACAGGAATTCCAAACTGCATCAGGATGCATTGCAACTACTACGACAGTTAGGCGGGAGGTGAGAAAACCTGGATTTCATGTTGAAGCAGCTGCTCATAAGCCACACATTACGCCGATAAATGCCAAACGACGCCTCGCTTGGTGTAAGGAGAGAAAACATTGGACGATTGAACAGTGGAAAATTGATGTGTGGAGTGACGAATCACGGTACACAACGTGACGGAGTGTTGGCAGAGTGTGGGTATGGCGAATGCCCGGTGAACGTCATCTGTCAGCGTGTGTAGTGCCAAACAGTAAAAGTCGGAGGCGGCGGTGTTATGGTTCTTGCACGCCTTGTTGTTTTGCATGACACTATGAGAGCACAATCCTACATTACTGTCTTAAGCACCTTCCTGCTTCCCACTGTTGAAGAGCAATTCGGGGATGGCGGCTGCATCTTTCAACACGATCGACAACCTGCTCATAATGCACGGCCGTGGTGGAGTGGTTACACGGCAAGAACATCCCTGTAATGAACTGCCCTGCACACAGTCCTGACCTGAATCCTATAGAACACCTTCGGGATGTTTTGGAACGCCGACTTCGTGCCAGGCCTCACCGACCGAAATCGATACCTCTTCTCAGTGCAGCACTCCGTGTAGAATGGGTTGCCATTCCTCAAGAAACCTTCAAATGGTTCAAATGGCTCTGAGCACTATGGGACTCAACTGCTGAGGTCATTAGTCCCCTAGAACTTAGAACTAGTTAAACCTAACTAACCTAAGGACATCACCCACATCCATGCCCGAGGCAGGATTCGAACCTGCGACCGAAGCGGTCTCGCGGTTCCAGACTGCAGCGCCAGAACCGCGCGGCCACTTCGGCCGGCTCAAGAAACCTTCCAGCACTTTATTGACCGTATGTCTGCGAGAGTGGAAGCTGTCATTAAGGCTATGGGTGGGCCAACACCATACTGAATTCCACAATTACCGACGGAAGGCGCCACGAACTTTTAAGTCATTTTCAGCCAGGTGTCTGGATACTTTTGATCACATAGTGTAGGTGGTACCGAATGACATACAGAATACTGCTCGCACTGTCCTGATATTTAGTAAACAGTAAACATGGAACAGTGGTCCCTGTCTTTGCGGTGAAGGCCTATTACAAGAACGGAAGAGCGGTGGCTGCGCCTCGAGAATTTCGGCGTCATTTCAACATCGGACGGCACGGTCGTGTTCCCTCAGCGCATGCAATCCATACCTACGTCCGCAATTTTGAAGCAACAGCTTTTGCATTGAAGAAGCAATCTGGAGGGAGGCACGGAACCGCTCGCACAGGAGACAACATCGAGGCTGTGCGAACTCTTTCGAAAGAAGTCCACAGTGCTCTGTTCGACGTCACGGGAGTCTCTATAGTTGCATCGTTCGAGTGTTCAACGAATACTGAAAGTGAATTTAAAATTCCATCCGTACAAGCTACAGATCGTTCAACAACTTCAACCTAACGATCTGCTATTCCGTAGACAGTATGCTGAAAGCATGTAAGCAAAAGTGCACGGCGACGTGGACGACGGCGACGACAATTTCATTACGAACCTGTGGATCTCGGACGAAGCTGACATCCATCTGAGTGGCTTCGTCAATAGACAGAATTTTCGCTACTGGCCACAACAAAATCCACGTCAGCTATACGAGCGTCCATTGCACAGCAGCAAGGTTACCTCACGGTGTCACAAATCATTGAGTGACGTTATAGTCCTCTATTTTTTTTATTTGATTTTATTTATTTAATTTTAAGATGACGGTGGGTTCGCAACCACTGTAACGTCTGTTCGATATGTTGCAATGATGAAAAGTTTTGTTGCGCATAAGCTGCCCCATTTTCCTGTCAACATTTTATTTCAACATGGCGGAGCAACTTCATATAGTACAGGGATATCGGCGGGAGATGTGCGACGATTGTTTGCTAAGGGTGTCATTTCAAGGCACGATGACACTGCATGACACCCAGGACCACCTCACATGTCAGCGTATGATTTTTTCTTGTGGGGCCACCTCGAGAGCGCTGCTAACACACAAAAACTTAAAGCAAAAATACGAGAGTAAATCTGCAGGATTCCCACTGAAATGTTACGGCGAGCCATGCATAACGTTCTTATCAGGCTGCAGGAATGTGTGCACCGAGGAAGAACTTATCTATTGGATGTGATATTCAACTTGTAACGTTCAGTAATGGTCTCCTTTGCACTATACATAAATATATGTAAAGTAATTGTGCTCAACCATTAATTTCCATTCCACTGAGTCACCGCAATGGTTATCGCTTTTACCTTTGGCCAGGAAAGAGAATAGCAAACGTATTGACAGTTCTTTCCTTTTTGCAAACGACAGAATTACACTCCTCCAGTGAATTTCCCTTTTTTTTTTTTTTTTTTTTTTTTTTTTTTTTTTTTTTTTTTTTACACTGTGAGTCACTTAGTTCACCGCTTCCACAAGAGCACAAGACAATATCAGTTTGGCAGGCAGCATTTGGTGTCCTGACAATTTCTCGAGAATACATGTCAGATGTCGCTTATTATTACTCTACATAACAAATGGCATTCATTTCTATCCGTAGTGTCTAGTTTTAACCCAAAATAAGCTTGCCGGCCGGGGTGGCCGAGCGGTTCTAGGCGCTACAGCCTGGAACCGCGTGACCGCTACGGTCGCAGGTTCGAATCCTGCCTTGGGCATGGATGTGTGTGATGTCCTTAGGTTAGTTAGGTTTAAGTAGTTCTAAGTTCTAGGGGACTGATGACCTCAGAAGTTAAGTCCCATAGTGCTCAGAGCCATTTGAACCAAAATAAGCTTTTATGTTTTATGACTGTTCTTTAATACAACGCAGGTACTGAAATAATATCAAGTCAACAACCACAATAAATTAAAAAAAAAACATTGGTAACAGAGAAAAATATTTATGTGAATCAGATAGTAACATATTCTCGTCTCAAAATCTTCATCATTCATCGAAAGTTAGATATTAAGACCAACATACGAGGGGGCTCAAAAACGTAAGTAACATTATTTGGAATGCCAAGTAACTTTTATTGACTGCTGTACTACAATTAACACTAACACGTATGTACGACGTTATTTTTCAACAGTCACCACGTTTCTGTAGAAAATGGACTTAACGTTCTACCATTTCGTTCACATCCTCCACGATAGAAATCCCCTCCCTGGTCACGGAGCCACTGGAGAACCGCTGTGCGAATGTCGTCATTGTTGTAAAATATCCCGCCCCCCCCCCCCCCCTCATCATGTCCTTACTCGATTGCCTGAACATTGCTCTCTGTTGTCGATGGCGATGGCTTTTCTTTCCGGTCAGCATCATCCATGTCTGTGCGGCCTTGGTCAAACCGTTGGCATCATTTCACTACAGCTGAACGTGACATTACGTTTTGCCCACATACCATCGGAATTTCACGATGACCATTTGTGCAATTAAGAAGTTTTGCCCACAAGGATCATACGATATTGCGTACTTCAGATTAGAGGTACGTTTAAAGTTTCCGTGCCATTTAACCCTCTCACAATGATGCAACTATTGTTCGTACCGCAGTAGGGCTCTGTCTGCAGGAGACCCGAAACATGTAGATCCTACTTTTTCTTGTTATGTGCCACACTTTTAGCGCAATTGTCTTAGTTTGGTATGAAATTTTCTGAAGTCCCTTGGTAGATCATAGCTTTCAGCTATTCGAAATAGCGTTTCAAGAATTTTGAAATATATTGCTTTGTAGCTTTACGTAGTCTTTTGCCTTAAAAACTCCCTTTTCAAAGTAAAGGTACAAACATTCCTTTGTATTTCATCAGTGGGAGAACTGTAACCAGTTCTGAGACTACGTAAAATGATTTATGAAGCTGATGAGAAAACAGAAAAGAGAAAACCTTGCAACTGGTATGTTATCAATTTCTGCACGTATTTTCGCGAGATACACTATGTGATCAAAAGTATACGGACACCTAGCTGAAAATGACTTTTAAGTTCGTGGCGCCCTCCATCATGCTGGAATTCAATATGGTGTTGGCCCACCCTTAGCCTTGATGACAGCTTCCACTCATGCAGGCATACGTTCAATCAGGTGCTGGAAGGTTTCTTGGGTAATGGCAGCCCATTCTTCACGGAGTGCTGCACCGAGGAGAGGTATCGATGTCGGTCGGTGAGGCCTGGCACGAAGTCGGCGTTCCAAAACATACCAAAGGTGTTTTATAGGATTCAGGTCAGGACTCTGTGCAGGCCAGTCCAGTACAGGGATGTTATTGTCGTGTAATCACTCCACTACAGGCCGTGTATTATGAACAGGTGCTCGATCGTATTGAAAGATTCAATCACCAGCCTCGAATTGCTCTTCAACAGTGGTAAGCAAGAAGGTGCTTAAAACATCAATGTATGCCTGTGCTGTGATAGTACCACGCATAACAACAATAGGGGCAAGCCTCCTCCATGAAAAACACGACCACACCATAACACCACCGCCTCAGAATTTTCCCGTTGGCACTACACGCGCTGGCAGATGACGTTCACCGGGCAGTCGCCATACTCATATCCTGACATCGGATCGCTACATGGTGTACCGTGATTCGTCGCTTCACACAACATTTTTCCACTGTTCAATAGTCCAATGTTTACGCTCCGTACACCAGGCGACGAATCGTTTTACATTTACCGACGTGATGTGTGGCTTGTGAGCAGCTGCTGGACCATGAAATCCAAGTTTTCTCACCTCCCGCCTAACTGTTATAGTACTTGCTGTGGATCCCGATGCAGTTTGGAATTCCTGTGTGATGGTCTGGATAGATGTCTGTCTATTACACATTACGACCCTCTTCATTTGTCGGCGATGTCTGTCAGTCAACAGACAAGGTCGACGTGTACGCTTTTAGCTGTACCTTTTCCTTCATGTTTCCATTTCACAATCATATCGGAAACAGTGGACCTACGGATGTTCAGGAGTGTGGAAATCGCGCGTACAGACGTATGACACAAGTGACACCCAACCATCTGACCACGTTCGAAGTCCGTGAGTTCCGTGGAACACCCCGTTCTACTCTCTCACGATGTCTAACGACTACAGAGATCGCTGATATGTTGTACCTGGCAGTAGGCAGCAGCACAATGCACGTAATATGAAAGACTTATGTTTTGTGGGGGTGTCCGGATACTTTTTATCACATAGTGTAGATATATAATGACCCTTATCATTCAGTTCTAAATACGTAAATAAATATTCTTGAACAGAAGGCAATTCGAATTTGATTAGTCTCGAAAAAATGTTTTCGCAGTCCTTTTTGTGTGTTGTTAAAACAGCTTTGCCAACGGCCTGGGCGCAGTTGTAACACCGATTCCCGTGAGATCACCGAAGTTAAGCGGTGTCGAGCTCGGCTTGCACTTGGATGGGTCACTATCCGAGTCTACCGAGCGGTGTTTTCAAGCGGGGTGCACTCAGCCCATGTGAGGCAAACTGAAGAGATACTTGATTGAGAAGTCCGTTCTCGTAAACTGACATACGGCCAGGAGAGCGGTGTGCTGACCGCACGCCCCTCTATATCTGCGTCCAGTGACGCCTGTCGGCTGAGGATGACTCGGCAGGTACCGTTGGGCCTTGAGAGATCTTTTCTGATGAAGTTTAGTTAAAATAGCTTTACGGTGGAAACAATATTACTTCCGTTCCTTAATACCTGCACCTTCGTAGCTCTATGGGATCTGACTATTAACGACTGTTTTCAGCCGGATATGGCTGAAGAAGCTTGTGTACATATACAGCTATGTACATGCTACAAAAGCCACCGTAGGGTGCACGACCTAGGATAGCATATGGCACTACCAGTAATTTCCTTTGCAGTACCACTCGCAAACAGAGCGAGGGACAAGCGACTCCCTACAAGCCAATGTACGAGCCCTGATTTCTCACATCTTGTCTACGTGGTCCTAGTAGGAAACGTACGTTGGTGGCAGTCGGCCTCAAATGCCACTTCTCTAAGTTTCCACAGCAGCGCCTCACGAAAGGAGCGTCGCCTTTCCTAGAGGAAGTCCTGTTTGAGTTCCCGAAGCATCTCCGTAATGTTCGCCGTCTCCTTTATGGATGAGCTACACTTTCCCAAATTTTCCGAACAAAACGAAGTGGAACATTCAGATATGCTACTAACCTCACGTGCTCATTCCATTTCATAGCGCTTTGCAACGTTACGCCTAGCTATTTAATCGATGTGGCAGTGCCAAGCAGCACATTGCTAATGCTGATTCGAACATCATGAGATTGTTTTTCCTACTCATTCGTAGTAACTTACATTTTTATACCTCTATATCAAGCTGCACTCATCACACCAATTAAAAATTCTGTCTAAATCACCTTCTGTGCTCCTACAGTCACCCAACGATGCCATCTTCCAGCACACCACATGGTCATCAGCAAACAGCTGTAAATTAATGTTCACGCTGTTCGTCAGTTCATTCATGTATATAAAGTTGGTTGGTTGATTTGGGGGAGAGGATAAAACAGCTAGGTCAATGGTCCCATCAGATTAGGGAACGATGGGGAAGGAAGTCGGCCGTGCCCCATTAAAGCAACCATCCCGGCATTTGCCTGAAGGGATTTAGGGAAATTATGGACATCCTAAATCAGGATAGCCGGAAGCGGGATTGAACAGTCCTCCTCCCGAATGCGAGTCCAGTGTGCTAACCACTGCGCCACCTCGCTCGGTCGAACGAATATATTTATTAAACTGCAAGACACACAACTATGAAACTTAGGACTCATATTTACGAGTCTCTCAAGAGAACAAGAGCGATTCTATCACACTTTCATGGAGCTCTCCTGACGATACCCTTGTCTTTCACGAAGAACCGCCGTCAAGAACTACGTCCTGGGTTTGATTACTTGAAAAGTCTTCGACACACTCACACTTCTGGGAATCTACTTTATTCCTCGTCCAATTGAAGCCTTTATGAAGATTAGAGGCGGTGTTAGCGTGGTGGCTCCTATCCAACATGCTTTTCTATCTTTGGTAGAAAGTTTTTACATTTTAATATGTGGAAAATGTACCCGAAAGGTCAACACACGTCTCCTTGCGTGGCTGCATCTCACAGCCCTCGACGCCACACGTGCAGTATATACGATGTTAGTAGCATCAGCCGAGCGTGGGACCGACAGGAAGTCGCACTTCACGTCACGTCACATCAAGTCAGACACGCGAGAGCAGCTACAGAACAAAGGGCAGCGGCGCGCAACGCAATTAGCGGCCGCTACACGCAATGAGGAAGCGTGCGTCACCGCCACAACACGCATCCTCGCTCATCCTTACGCATTCGCGCTCATCCTTACGCATTCGCGCTCTGCGTCTGCAGCTGTGGCCCTGCCCCAAATGTCTTTCAGGTGAAGCTGCGGCTGCGCAAAAAAGCTCATACGTGCTACACGAGAAGAGATCGCCAATTGTGATTTTAGTTATCGGTGTGTACGCTGGATGTGGTACAAATGGCTGTGAGCACTATGGGACTTAACATCTGAGGTCATCAGTCCTCTAGAACTTAGAACTACTTAAACCTAACTAACCTAAGGACATCACACACATCCATGCCCGAGGCAGGATTCGAACCTGCGACCGTAGCGGCTCTTACTATCTGTGTTGGAGTAAGCTGTCGTCAGCTTACTGTTCGGCGAAGATGTAGCAAGATGATCGATAGTAGACGCTGGATCAAGCACGCCTATCAGGAGGGAGGCCAAAGTCAGACTTGTGTACAACGCGCCCCCAACGCCCTCTCGACCGCAAATATTTAGATCGCCGCCGCGGACCGGAGGGTTCAATGTAGTGTTTGCGATGCAAAATGCCGCAAATATTGTTCGACGGACTATTAATACGACGATATATGTAAAATACCTGCGCCAGAGATAAATACTCTGTGGAATTTAAGCATCTCCGTGCGAACTCGATAACAAAGATGTGCAGACTGTATTAAGCTACGGCAAAGAGATAATTATTCCATGTTGGACATTGGAAGAGAGATGTTCTATGTCGGATGAAGAGGAGATGGTTGGAAGCCGCCATTAAGGCAGTAATCTATGTTTAATGGTATTGAAGAAAATAAATACATATAAAAGCACAAAAGGAGTAGCCGGCCGGTGTGGCCGAGCGGTTCTACGCGCTTCAGCCTGGAACCGCGAGACCGCTACGGTCGCAGGTACCAATCCTGCCTCGGGCATGGATGTGTGTGATGTCCTTAGGTTAGTTAGGTTTAAGTAGTTCTAAGTTCTAGGTTACTGATGACGTCAGAAGTTAAGTCCCATAGTCCTCAGAGCCATTTTTGAACAAAAGGAGTATCAGGTGTGTAGAATTCATAACCCTTAATCATTTCAAAAGAAACATTCAGTGATTATAAAGACGCAAGTCGTTCGGAAGTGTTGAGTGGTTTGATGGTGCGGACCTGCAGTTTTACACGGGTTTGGGATTCGTCTAGAATATTTCTCCGAACACCTAAATAATTTCACGAACTGAAGTTGGACCCCACATTCGATACACGTGACAGCATAGCACTTGCCTGTACCGATCGATTTCCGTAGAGCGATAAATTATCTTTAGCGATTTCAGGTGGAGGAGTTCCAGCAAGGAGACTCAACGAGATCTGCTGCTGCAAAACGCTTATGGTATTACCGTATTCTTTAACTTACGAAGAACAGTAAGCAATATAGACTTCATAACCACCGCAAACATAATTAAAAGGACTCAACTTGAATAAAAGAAGCAAACAGTAAAAAGGAACCGCTAAACCAAACCATAAATAAAAATTAATTAATAATAATACTCAATCACATTAATAAAACGCTCATTAAATAATAGAGTAAAAATAAGAACTTTAAATCAGTGTCAGGCAACAGAGCAGTCAGTCTTAGTCACTAACGTAGTCGGTCAGTCACTAGCGCACTAAATCACATCCTAGTTTGGCGTCTGTCATTCATTGCTTAGCGGGACTTGTACTTCACCAGCAGTGAGGCTTACGCGGACTATTAGTGAAGAGCTACCACAAGACAGGGACTCTTTAAAGTTAAGCAGCTTCCTGTTTATGTAAATAAAGAACCCTGTTAATAATGTGTGGAGTTGTGTTGTAGAAAGGGGATGCCAGCCACCAAACACTATCCTCTCCCTTGATTCCATGTTACAAGACTCAACAGTGGAGACGAAGACAAAACGCTATCCTCCATCATAAACAGAGGCTTACACAGTCAGTTTCAGAAGGACTTTCAGTTCAATGTGGAATGCATATCAGGGTGTAGTCTGCTGCTCTTCAGGTACAAAGAACGCTACTAGAGGTGAACGTCGCATTAAACGCTGAAATAAAATATTGCAGAAAGTACTTGCGTTGGGAATCCAAATTTTAAGATTTGTAACCTGAAAATCTGCGCGTCTAGAAAGCAGTACCAAACGGACTTCACACGAAAAATAGGCATTTCCTTCTGATTTCATCTTACCGGAACTTCTATAATTCAGAATTGATGTTCTCATTTCAAGCCACAATAAGGTGGCCTTTAGAAACATACGAAGTGGGGCACCACCATAAGCTGTAGAACCTATTAAATTTTCCATTTTGCATTCGGTTGTAATCAGTACATGTAGTTAAGGTGTAAGATGTATTTGATTCCGGCAGTTTATTATATGCTATAATTTGAAATGCTTTAAAGTAGCCGGCCGCGGTGGCTGTGCGGTTGTAGGCGCTCCAGTCCGGAACCGCGCTGCTGTTACGGTCGCAGGTTCGAATCCTGCCTCGGTCATGGGTGTGTGTGATGTCCTTAGGTTAATTAGATTTAAGTAGTTCTAAGTTCTAGGGGACTGATGACCACAGCAGTTGAGTCCCATAGTGCTCAGAACCATTTGAACAATTTTTTTTTTTTTTTAGCTTTAAAGTACATTTGATGCGATGCAGGATTTCTGAGTGCAAATGGGATACGCACAGAAAGTTCCCACGCTCCAATTTCGTAGAACGTTATGTTTCGTCCACAGATTAGCAGGCTAATGCCGGAGAGGTCTCGTGGAAGCACACTCCAGTTCGTCCCTGAGCAAGTGACATTATCATGAAGGCGAAAGTTATGTTGCAGAATTCGTGTTCCGGTAAAGATATCGCCACTAAAAATAGTTGCATATCGATTCTACTTATGCTCTCCTTCATTAGTAGTGAATCATTATTATACCGTCAGTTCCTCCAAACACTTTATAACTCTTAACACTTTACTCGATGTAGGAATAGAACCGTGATGACAATTCGCATAATCAATGAATTTGAACCGTGCAATTCTGCAATGAGTACAATAACTTACTACTACACGAAAGAGCAACAAAGAAGAAGTGTAGAGACTGGGTAATATTTCGTTATTGACACGAAGTAGGGCAATCAACATCGTTAAGGTTATACAGTTAGCGTACGTTGCCCCTGTTCCAGGGCTCCCTCGCCCCGGCAAGAATATGTATATGTTTCGAAGATATATCCATCCAGCTGATTGTTGTAACCGCTCTAATGACTCTTTGTGGAGCAACTGATGGAGCATAGGAGTTTCTCAAACAATTTTCTTAGCAAATTCAAAATAATTTCTATTTTTGTGATGGTTGAAGTTGAAGAGTGGTTTGTGTCTTGTGGCTCGGCGTTTGAAGTGGCAGCAGTTTTCGTCGCACGAGAATTTTTATTTAAATTTTACCCTGGCATTTTGCTTAGAGTTGTCTAATGAATCTCAACAATCAGAACATGCGTCTGGTAGCAGTAGTAAGCGAAAACGCAGATGAGTGGACGTATTTCACTCATCATCAAATACGCACTGTGTGCAAATGCATTCCGCAGCAAAGCGGAGAGTTACAGCTGTTGTTTGTCAAGCATTGTTTCCTCGACTAGCATGTCCGCAAGTACGTGAACTAACTGAATTCATACTGCTACACAAAGGGCTGAAGTAGCGCTATTGTTCTCTAAAATACGGCGCGGCCAGCTGCTCAGCGCCTTCGGCATGTTTCACGGCGGTGTATGGAGAGCACGGCCAATAAATAAGCCTCTCCGCTAACACGGGTTCTCTACCGTACCGAAATTACATTTATGAGCACCGTACATAAATGTTCCTCGATTGCTTCTTCCCACTATTTAGAGCTACAATCCACCGGCAGTAAACGCGGTGTTCAAAGGTGTACTTTAATTAAGAAAAATTAGAACAGACGGCGCGCTGCCCTTAGTAGCAGCTTTAATTTAGGTCATCCGGCGTAAATCTTAATGCGAAGAGCGGCGAGAGAGAGCGAGGCGCGGACGGCAGGAGTTGTGTGTTGTTGCGCTTAACGGCCTCGTGCGCTGCGACCTGTGGTACGAGAGTTTGCCACGGTCGTAAAGACCGCTTTTAGTGCCGTAATTGTGATAGAAACAAATTTCTCTGACGACGCGTTCCCTGAGCTGGATACTGCGTCCACTTAAGTGGTGCCAGTTGAAGGGGGGCAGACCACAATTACACCAGAAGATATATTCCCTAATCGTCGCGTTAGCTTCAAGGTATATGTATTCCTCCGTCGTACGTCTGCAAAAGATGAAGCATGAGAGACACGGAACGTTTACATTCAGGATGTCTCACGAAAGATTCCTGTCACTGATACCTGTTGCGCTTTCTCAAACGATTTATAAAATCCCTACATTATGGAAGTGTTGGGACTTACTGATGTGAACACAATACGCACATTGTTACGAGGGTTGTCCAGAAAGTAAGTTCCGATCGGTCGCGAAATGGATACCAATGGGAAAATCCGGTAAAGCTTTGCTCAGATGAGTTGGGCAGTGTCTCTAGTATGCCCGTCGATCATGTCGCGTCGCTCTTTTCAGTTTTGAGTGAACACTGAACACGTAAAGATGCGTAGGGAATAGCGTTTGCCGCCAAGTATGAGGGCTTGGTTAGAGATTTCGCCTGTATCATGCAGCCCTCATTACACAACTGTCGAGCAGTTCCTTCTTCATGACAATTCTCGGCAGCACATTGCAGGGGTCATGAAGACGCTCCTGCAGCGTTTCCGATGAGAAATATTTTGCTCACCCGCAATGCAGTCCGTAATTGGCTCCCCCTGAGTCTCATCCCCGCTCACAAGAACCGCTGACTATGAAGACAAATTTTTCCACAGACAACGAGCTGCAGACCAGTGCAGATAACTAGCTGAAAGCACAGGCGGCTGCTTTCTATGACGAGAACACTGGAAAGTTGATACAACATTACGACAACACTCGAAGTTGGAGCGTCGAATGTGTAGAGAAGTAGGTGGAAGTTCTACCTAACTGTTGCAAATAAAACGTTTCTGGCTTTCACTGTGGTTTCCATTTCGCGACCGATCAGAACTTACTTTCTGGACAACCCTCTTAGTATTTAGAGTAACCGCCATTTTCAGCACATTCGGAAGTTAAACGTCGGCACGGACATCTGGAACTGTAGCGATTGTGTCTAATAGCAGTGAATCATTTCTTTTGCAAACTAAAGGCGTATCAAGGAAGAGTCCAATAGGAAAAAGTTGTAAAAAATAAATAAATTTGTACAGCCATCGTGCGAATATTTTTCACACAAGGTCATGTTTTACTGTTGGGAAGTAAACTTCGTCAGAAATTGGAAACTATAAAAATGGTTCAAATGGCTCTGAGCACTATGGGACTTAACTTCTGAGGTCATCAGTCCCCTAGACTTAGAACTACTTAAACCTAACTAACCGAAGGACATCACACACATTCATGCCCGAGGCAGGATTCGAACCTGCGACCGTAGCGGTCACGCGGTTCCAGACTGAAGCGCCTAGAACCGCACGGCCATTGGAATAACACCCCAGCTATGTATGTAATGGGGAAATCCTGCCGGCCGGAAACTATATGAAGCAAGACTTATCTGACCACATGACATTATTCCATAGTCCAGGTTTTATGGCTTCGACATCACGCCTTCCTGTTATGGGCATTTGGAACACTGATGAGTGGTTTTGGAATTCCAGTTCGTCCTGCAGTTCTGTGCTTCTGGAGCTCCCTTCGTGTTATGCTCCCAACGGGATTCATGAGTGCGATACTCAGTTCTGCAGCGAGTTTTTCAGCTGTCTTCCTCTTATTTTTCGTCGCAGTCCTCTTCACTGACCATCTGTCACCACCACTCAACATACTTTCGTCCGCATTTTGACTCAGTGGATGATGCTTTGGCGCTTTCTCAGTAAGCTGTATTCATCTTTGATCCGGCGATTCTTGAGGCACCAAACATTTAGCTCCGTTGGTTATGGAACTCCGACTATACGAGCACCCACAATTTGCTCACGTTCGAAATCGCTTATCTCCTCTAGAACCCACTCACAACTACACGGAATACTGTTATGAGCACGACTGACATATGCAACGTACTGAGAACAGTTCACATGTGCCGTTCGTGATCAAATACAACAACTACAATGAGATAAATACCCTTAGCTGCATACAGGCTTTGATATAAGTCAAGGGGGACAGTTGAAAATGTGTGCCCCGCCCTGGACTCGATCCCGGGATCTCCTGCTTACATGACAGATGCTGTATCAATCTGACCCCTGAGGACTCAGAGGATAATGCGACTAAAGGGACTTATCTCTGGCACACCGCCCGTGAGACCCACATTCCCAACTTATTGTCCCGCACTATATTCATAGTGCCCCTGTGTCATACTCATTTCTCGCGGCTTTACTGCGGATTCCCGTAAAAGTTCGGGCACTGTTTGTGCATCCGCAGAGAAGAAGATGGTCAATTGGCCGGTGAGACTTAACTATATATACATATGAAGATGGTATCTGTTCTTTCGGACATGTCCGAAAGAAGAGATACCATGTTCATATCTAAATACAACAACGCCACTTGCGGGCTCGATTAAAATGGTTCAAATGGCTCTGAGCACTATAGGACTTAACTTCTGAGGTCATCAGTCCCCTAGACTTAGAACTACTTAAACCTAACTAACCTAAGGACATCACACACATCCATGCCCGAGGCAGGATTCGAACCTGCGACCGTAGCGGTCGCGCTGTTCCTGACTGTAGCGCCTAGAACCGCTCGGCCAGCGGCTTGATTAACATCTGTATGTTCGAGCACGCATTTCTCGCTTTGTTTACATATTTATGTCCATCCCCTGTATATTCTCCGTCACTTTTGTTTTACAAAGGAGCTGGAATTTAACATAAGTGTTACACCTGAGAAGGAAATAATGTTTCACTGGCGTAATCATGTGAATCAAAAGTTCACTGACGTTCGTTACCACAAGTGGCGGCTAGAAAACAATAGCCTATATTTACAGTGACATCGTCTGCGGCAGATAACAGCACAGATATATCAACGAGTCGTTTGTAGCGACGTCGGCACAACTTATTGACAGAGATACTAGTGCTGACGAATATTGTCCAACAAACAATGACTACAACGTCTAACGGAAATAGGGCGCTTGGGGAAATTAAATATCCGTACGTCTGACGTACTGTCTGCATTTTGTTCGCGTTGAATAGTTTCGCTCCTCTGCATGTGCACTTTTAACTTTTACTTAGTACATTCATACATCAACTGAATTTTCCGTGCATCAAGCGACAGTGATTGAACAGGAACACAGATATCAATGACAAAGAAACCGTTAAATTTGTTCCGATTTAATCGCCGCTTTAAGAGATAAAATAGTTTCAGCGGTCCAGGCCACCCTTTCCCAGATGTCTAACTGTCGGAATGGTGGCGCACACTATCACACATATCCGCCTGCCACTAATAACAGCCTCATCGAGACTGCAAGTCATTAACCGATGGGAGGACGAGTCACTATGAGAGAAATAACAACCAAAGCGAAACCGAAAATTCGTGAATGATACACATTGTTCTAGATAAATAACATTACTCTTAAATTGTGCTTATAATATATCCTATATTGATACATTATTCATTACATGTTCATTATACGCTGATAAGTGATCGAAAAGCAGTGATCAAATTAAAAATGTGTATCTTTCAACTATTAAGAACTGGTCATTGTTCTGATGAATAGTTTTTAATGCTTGGGAATGACTGTCTACATATCTATCAGGATGATATGGTTTAGACCGTTTTAAACAGATAACACACGCAGGTCGATCTTCATCAGTCGCTGAGGAGAAAGTAGTGTTATTTCTCGAGATGGTCCTCACTGCTCGTGGTACAAAGATATTATAAAAAAATTCTAAAGTGGCACATTTGGCTTTCTGAATAGCAAGAAAAGAAAAAAAAACTGTTTCATCTCTATGATACTGAAGACTAAAGGATACAGTTTTCATTATGAATATAAATTCGCACCTGGCAAGAGAGACCGAAGGCTGTTTTCTTCAGCATTAGAAGAGTTCTTGCGTTTTGTGCTCTATTATGGTTTGAAATTTTATTCAGAATCATGTACACATAACGTGTGAAACCCACTTAACCTGTCAAAGTTCGAGACCTGATAGTTAGATCCTTCATTATGGCACCGTTTCAACCAATGGAACAAAAACTTGTACTACGTGGCTGTGTAGGCTTCACAGTGCTTGAGTAATTTCCCTACAGCTTTGACCTTGCTCCACGTAACTGTCTTGATATCGGGAGTGAAGAGTCGGTGACTTATGCGGACGGAGAACTGATGTAGGCGTGAATCAGTGAATACTCTGAGCTGGCGGAAGGCATGGAAAACCATTGTATTATGAGTAGTTTCTCAGAATAGACACAAGCACAAAAGTTGCAGAAGTTATTTCGAAAACGTAAAATAAATCTGCTGTTTTTCATGGTTTCGTAGTGTCGTTGTTTATCACTTTGGTGTAGTGGGATTCACGTCACTAGGTGTTCTCTCGTGACGGCTAAGTGACTATATGAACGGTCATTCGGAAGATGCAATAAGCTGAACCAGAACACTAACTTAGAATGTATCGAGTTCTGGTAAAGCAGAATAGCTGACTGCAGAAAAGGTTGTAAGGAAAAGCTCTCGAGTTTGGAGCCGGGGGAGGTCTCCAAATACCGCGACGTTTCGACAACTGTCATATTCAAAGTCTGACAACGACAAAATATAGTGAGTGTGATAGACGTCGAAAAGTCGTGGTACCTCAAAACGCCACTCGGCTGAAGACACTAGGGTTTGTCGTTAGTGGTACAGGCTGGGAAATTCTGCATTCACGGAATGGGTTATATCAACAAAGTGACCACCGATCCTTCAACCACACTAGTCGAACTGGGTAATTCATATCTCCAACAAGGTGTCATATCTTAACAAAAAAAAAAAAAGAAGCATTGAAATAAGCTAATACAGACTGCCCATCATTCACCTGATAACCAGTGTGAAATCTAAAGCAGCGACTTGTTCGCCAGCTAATTCCTTCGAGGAAAATAAATTATCAGTGGTTGGAATCGTTGTTACATACCGTATGTAGATCGTATTCATACTGGTGATATTGTGAAGATTGTTCTGGTCGTTCTCACCTGTAAAAGAAAAATTCAAGTCAAAATCTGAAGAAATATGCCATAGTCGGATATTATTCGATGAGAAATATAGTACGTAATACAAACAGAAATTATCTTATTAAAATACAGGAGTTTTTACTGTATTAAAAAGTATTAGAAGAAGAGGGAGATCAGAATAGAACTTCGAATCCTGTGCATTAAAAGATTTAGGGCATGTTAATGGTTCGAACACATCTTTTTCATATAGTTGAGTTCCGTGAAAAAAATCAACTGTGGAGGGAATTGCTATCTTTCGGCAGTGTTTTACTTAACTAAACCAGCTTGTTGTTTTGGTGGTAGCGGAGTGGCGATAGGGTGAAGATATGTTCAGCACTATTCTTTATTGCAGAGTTGTGGATACTGGGGGTTTTAATGAGAAATGAATACTCATGCTTCATCGCTAAATTAGCAGGATCAGTCTGCTGCTAATTGTAGGTGAAACGTTCACGCGCTCGACGGAGAAGAATTACACTGAGGTGAAAAAGTCGTGCGATAGCTACATGGACATAAACAGATATGCACATGAACAGAAGTATCGCGTACACGAGATGTAAGAGGGTAGTGCATTCGCGGAGCTGTCATTTCTACTCAGGTGATACGTGTGAAAAGTTTTCTGACATGATTATGACAACAGAACGGGAGTTTAACAGACACTGAAAGCGGAATGATAGTTGGAGCTAGAGTCATGAGACATTCCATTTCGGAAATCGTTAGGGACTTCAGTATTCCGAGGTCCACAGTGTAAAGAATTTGCCGTGAATACCACATTTCAGGCATTACCTCTCACCACGGACAACACAGTGGCAGAACGTCTTCACTTAACGACCGACATCGGAAGTTCACTGAGGCTTTTTGCAGATGATGCTGTGGTGTATCGAGAAGTTGTAACAATGGAAAATTGTACTGAAATGCAGGAGGATCTGCAGCGAATTGACGCATGGTGCAGGGAATGGCAATTGAATCTCAATGTAGAAAAGTGTAACGTGCTGCGAATACATAGAAAGATAGATCAATTATCATTTAGCTACAAAATAGCAGGTCAGCAACTGGAAGCAGTTAATTCCATAAATTATCTGTGAGTACGCATTAGGAGTGATTTAAAATGGAATGATCATATAAAGTCGATCGTCGGTAAAGCAGATGCCAGACTGAGATTCATTGGAAGAATCCTAAGGAAATGCAATCCGAAAACAAAGGAAGTAGGTTACAGTACGCTTGTTCGCCCACTGCTTGAATACTGCTCAGCAGTGTGGGATCCGTACCAGATAGGGTTGATAGCCGGCCGAAGTGGCCGTGCGGTTAAAGGCGCTGCAGTCTGGAACCGCGGAACGCTACGGTCGCAGGTTCGAATCCTGCCTCGGGCATGGATGTTTGTGATGTCCTTAGGTTGGTTAGGTTTAACTAGTTCTAAGTTCTAGGGGACTAATGACCTCAGAAGTTGAGTCCCATAGTGCTCAGAGCCAGATAGGGTTGATAGAAGAGATAGAGAAGATCCAACGGAGAGCAGCGCGCTTCGTTACAGGATCATTTAGTAATCGCGAAAGCGTTACGGAGATGATACATAAACTCCAGTGGAAGACTCTGCAGGAGAGACGCTCAGTAGCTCGGTACGGGCTTTTGTTAATGTTTCGAGAACATGCCTTCACAGAAGAGTCAAGCAGTATATTGCTCCCTCCTACGTATATCTCGCGAAGAGACCATGAGGATAAAATCAGAGAGATTAGAGCCCACACAGAAGCATACCGACAATCCTTCTTTCCACGAACAATACGAGACTGGAATAGAGGGGAGAACCGATAGAGGTACTCAGGGTACCCTCCGCCACACACCGTCAGGTGGCTTGCTGAGTATGGATGTAGATGTAGATGTAGACAAATAGAAATTTGGAAATATATGGTAGGGTCTATGGGATAAACCTGCTGAGGTCATCGGTCCCTAAGCTTACACACTACTTAAACTAACTTACGCTAAGGATGACACACACACACCCATGCTCGAGGGAGGACTCGAAACTCCGACGGGGGGAAACGACCGAGAGCAGCAGCGTTTGCGTAGTGTTATCAGTATTAAAAGACAAGCAATACTGCGTAGAATAACCACATAACTCAATGTGGGACGTACGATGAAAGTATATGTTAGAACATTGCGGCGAACTTTGGCATGAATCATCTACGGCAGACACGACCAATGCGAGAGCCTTCGCCAACAGCACTACATCGCCTGCAGCGCCCCTCCTGGACTCGTGACGATATCAGTTAGACCCTACACGACTGGGAAACCGTGTCCTGGTCGGATAAGCCCCGATTTCAGCTGGTAAGAACTAATGTTAGCGTTCGAGTGTGGCGCTGAGCCCATGGTGCCACTGAGCCAAGTTGTCAATAAGAGACTGTGCAAGCTCCATAATTGTGTGGGCTGTGTTTACATGGAATGGACTGGGTCGTCTAGTCCAAATGACTGGAAATGGTAATGTTCGGCTACTTGGAAACCATCTGCAGCCTTTCACGAATTTCATGGATGATGGTGCGCCATGTCACTTGGCCACAATTGTTCGCCACTGGTTTGAAGAAAATTCTGGACAGTTCTAGCGAATGATGGTCATCAAGATCGCACGTCTTGCATCCCATCGAACATTTATGAGAGGTGATCGACTCTCGCAGTTCAGGACGAGCACAGGGGCAATCTGGCTCCATATTTCTGCAGGGAACTTCCAACGACTTGTTACGTCCATGCTACGTCGAGCTGCTGCACTAAGTCGAGCAATAGGGGGTCCGACACGATATTAGGAAGTATTCTATGAGTCATCTCGGTGTAGTGTGCGAGAGAAAGGTACCTGCTATTGCATAACAATATGAAAGAGCATTTACCGACGGAATGTCGAATTGCTTCCCCCGTGAGACTGAGATTTAGTTCATCTACTCTTTAGAAAAATATTCACTGTCTTGCTTTAACGCCAAACGGCCAATATTTGCACTTAGTAGTCTCCCTCTCCCACCTGAATGTGATGTTTTATTCATTAATCTTCCGTAAGGAAAAAATTAAGATAAATTTGTCGTTTCTATATTTGTTCTACTTTCTTTTGTATCTGTCTCTCGTCATTCAGAACCCGGTCACACCTAGGACTCAGTTTGGTCATGTCGACCACTGCCGACCTCTATTTCAAAGAGATTTTGTAACGGTGATTCTTCGCATATAGTTTTCGCAACATAAATGTCTCAGTTACGTTGCTATCAGGAGCAAGACAGTTGATGCATATGTGTAACACTGATATCCGAATAGATATATAACTTAACATTTGATAATATTTGATTACATATTAATTGAGCTGCTGCTGCTTCTATTTTAATAAATCCATATTTAGCCTGTTGCTTTATCCCAACATCGCGTGCACGTCAGTGAATCATTGGCGAGCTACAGTCGATTGTTTTATTGTATAACAGTCTGGTAAATGATATTGACTGTAATTTCAGACATCCCATATTACGAGATACCTAAAGTGACTGCTGTATGAAGAAAGCTGAATTAGTATATACTGAGATCTTAATAAAAATGTGGTTTGTTTAATGATAGGTCAGTATTTGTGAATTACAAGGCAAACGTGGTGCACATTGTAAACATACAATTTAGTAGAGACGCAACTAGTGTGGGACACTTATAGAAATATGTGTTCATTACAGTGTGTTCTGATGTGAAATGCACTCTAAGGAACAGAAAATACAATTCCAGAAAATACGGTGATTTATTCAAAAGAGCTCCACAAATAGAGAAAGTGAATAACGCATTGGTCCACGCCTGGCCCTTATGCAAGCAATTATTCGGCTTGGTATTGATTGATGAAGTTATTGGGTGTCTTCCTGAGAGATATCGTGCCAAATTCTGTCCAATTGGCGCGCTAGCTCGTCAGTATCCCGAGCTGGTTGGAGGGCCATGCCCACGATGCTCCAAAAAGATATCACGGACTGTCTCGGTCTCTCCCTCAATCTAATTCTTCGTTTGACGCTGCTACCACCGTAGTAGAACCAGTTTGTAACGCAGTTCAGATCTTAGGTAACAGCTAAGTTGCCGTGAAACGGTCATCTCCAGTCGTGGTCTCAGATTTACAATCAACAGAAGCTTAAAGTCTTGTTCGAGAATTTTTCCGGTATTCGCATCGTTAACCACGGTTTTCGAAGGAAATGATGATGCGCCCATACACGGCAGATCGACTAGCAGCACACCGAGTAGATCAAGATAACGGTCGAAATGCTAGCTGCCACATGCAACCGGTAGTTCAGTATATCTCTTGCTCCTATAAAAAAATCGTTAATCCCTTATCTCAGTTCGTATGAGCATTAGTATTTTCAGTGTTCTCCCCTGTTACAATATCGTGCTGGTGTGACATGCAGTCTTTCGAAGTCTTTCGTTTTCTAGCATGTTCTATGTTTTTGTTGAATAATCACAGAAGATACACGGAAAAACAACTACCATTATCTTTAAGATCACATTATTGATTAATTGAATATTTCTCTGTTGGTTTATATTTAGAACATTGTGTTATGCTATCTATCTATCACATATTGGCAATATAATGTTCTTTGTATTAATATAAAGTTTCAAAATAATTATTTTGATTTTTGATTGCTGGAACTTGTGCCGCCGAAACTAGTAGTGCGATAGGATAAAGACATTCTCAAGACTCAGCTGTGGTGATACGTTTTCTCTTATATAGAAATTTTTTTCGTAAATTGTATTTTACGAGTTAAGAGCTCTGAAATAAATTGTTTTACAAGAAAATTTTAGTGTGTTCTTTGATATACCATCAGAGTCGTGAAGAAGCACTAGCTATTCTACGCAGTTAAATAGGTGTTTGAGGGAAGTACTCCATCTTAAAGACAACAACATAACTGATTATGGCGAGAATGTCCGCTCCGACAGCTGAATGGTCAGCGTGACGGATTGCCGTTCTACGGGCCAGGGTTCAATTCCCGGCTGGGTCGGAGATTTTCTCCGCTCAGGGACTGGGTGTTGTGTTGTCTTCATCATTATTTCATCCCCATCCGGCGCGCAGGTCGCCCAATGTGGCGTCGAATGTAATAAGATCTGCCCACAAGGGGACTCCCGGTCAGTGACGCCAAACACTCATTTCCATTTCCATGGTGAGAATACAAGTATGATTAATTTAAGACTGACATTATAAATATGTGAGTTCCACTACGAATTCATCTAAGTATGATTGCAACATATAATAGGAAACTTAAAAATGAGTAACATTTGTTACTACGCCGCTTGAAAAGTACCTGGCATGTGTGCTAAATTGATACAGGAGTAGACGACGTAATCCTAACGATTCTGACACTACCCTAAACCAGGCGTAGCCATCTGAAGACAGTCATAATGCTCTGAGCCGGTAGAGCTTCTTCATAGTACACTCCTGGAAATTGAAATAAGAACACCGTGAATTCATTGTCCCAGGAAGGGGAAACTTTATTGACACATTCCTGGGGTCAGATACATCACAAGATCACACTGACAGAACCACAGGCACATAGACACAGGCAACAGAGCATGCACAATGTCGGCACTAGTACAGTGTATATCCACCTTTCGCGGCAATGCAGGCTGCTATTCTCCCATGGAGACGATCGTAGAGATGCTGGATGTAGTCCTGTGGAACGGCTTGCCATGCCATTTCCACCTGGCGCCTCAGTTGGACCAGCGTTCGTGCTGGACGTGCAGACCGCGTGAGACGACGCTTCATCCAGTCCCAAACATGCTCAATGGGGGACAGATCCGGAGATCTTGCTGGCCAGGGTAGTTGACTTACACCTTCTAGAGCACGTTGGGTGGCACGGGATACATGCGGACGTGCATTGTCCTGTTGGAACAGCACGTTCCCTTGCCGGTCTAGGAATGGTAGAACGATGGGTTCGATGACGGTTTGGATGTACCGTGCACTATTCAGTGTCCCCTCGACGATCACCAGTGGTGTACGGCCAGTGTAGGAGATCGCTCCCCACACCATGATGCCGGGTGTTGGCCCTGTGTGCCTCGGTCGTATGCAGTCCTGATTGTGGCGCTCACCTGCACGGCGCCAAACACGCATACGACCATCATTGGCACCAAGGCAGAAGCGACTCTCATCGCTGAAGACGACACGTCTCCATTCGTCCCTCCATTCACGCCTGTCGCGACACCACTCGAGGCGGGCTGCACGATGTTGGGGCGTGAGCGGAAGACGGCCTAACGGTGTGCGGGACCGTAGCCCAGCTTCATGGAGACGGTTGCGAATGGTCCTCGCCGATACCCCAGGAGCAACAGTGTCCCTAATTTGCTGGGAAGTGGCGGTGCGGTCCCCTACGGCACTGCGTAGGATCCGACGGTCTTGGCGTGCATCCGTGCGTCGCTGCGGTCCGGTCCCAGGTCGACGGGCACGTGCACCTTCCGCCGACCACTGGCGACAACATCGATGTACTGTGGAGACCTCACGCCCCACGTGTTGAGCAATTCGGCGGTACGTCCACCCGGCCTCCCGCATGCCCACTATACGCCCTCGCTCAAAGTCCGTCAACTGCACATACGGTTCACGTCCACGCTGTCGCGGCATGCTACCAGTGTTAAAGACTGCGATGGAGCTCCGTATGCTACGGCAAACTGGCTGACACTGACGGCGGCGGTGCACAAATGCTGCGCAGCTAGCGCCATTCGGCGGCCAACACCGCGGTTCCTGGTGTGTCCGCTGTGCCGTGCGTGTGATCATTGCTTGTACAGCCCTCTCGCAGTGTCCGGAGCAAGTATGGTGGGTCTGACACACCGGTGTCAATGTGTTCTTTTTTCCATTTCCAGGAGTGTATTTATGGCTGCTTACGGTCTCCACCAACAATCGTCAACTTTGTCGTATACTCGGTGACTTCTGACGTTAGCTGGAATCTTTAGACCACCTCAATAGTTGATTAGTATTTGCTATAGACATGCATGGTTGCGTGGTTTATGGAGAACTGCTCCACCATTTTACTTCATTCTTTTTAACTCCCTTGTCACCGTCATTGTGCTAGCTAGTCTCCTGGAAGCACACTGAAACTCACGATCCCTTCCGCTGATTTTATGCAATATCTTACAACCATCCTCCGGATTGGTCGATGGTCCCAGTCCGTCAGTGTAGTGTATGACTTTGAACACAATGGTAAGGTGCTGGGTTACAGAGCACTGTGGAAGCTGTCATCGTAGGGAATGTGGACAGGAGCAGAAACGATTAGCGAACAAGATAACAGAGCACGCTGTGGTCGAGCAGTTCTAGGTGCTTCAGTACGGAACCGCGCTGCTGCTACGGTCGCAGGTTCGAATCCTGCCTCGGGCAAGGATGTGTGTGATGTCCTTAGTTTAGTAAAGTTTAACTAGTTCTAAGTCTAGGGGACTGATGACCTCAGATGTTAAGCCTCATAGGCTTAGAGGCATTCCATAACAAACCAAACAGAAGACCTACTTAACATGATTTCTCCCAGCTTACGAAGACTCATTACAAATAATGAAAGAAGAAACAGAGTCCAGCTATCACAATTCAGCAAGTATGAAGGACGAGCGAAGGTGTCATAGCATACTCGTAGTGGCGCCAAGCGCAAAGTGGGTTGAGACGCTACCGCCTCCCGTCCTATGTAGCGGCGGCAGACGGCGGTCATAGTACAGAGCTGCCAGAGGCGTGGCGCTTTGGACACGTACCGTAGGGTCCGCTGGTATCCGCGTGACCGCTATTGCGTCAGACGGAACCTTGCCATTCCGTTCAAAGTCTTGATACGCCATGGTGTGGTATCGATATGTGATACCAAACTCAGCACATGAGGTCTGCCTGGTCTTCTACATCTACAACATCTACAACTACATCTAGACTCCGTAAGCCACCGTGGCGGATGGTACGCTGTACCATTACATACTCATTTCCTTTCCTGTTCCACTCGCAAATAGAGCGAGGGAAGAATGACTGTCTAATGCCTCTGTATGAGCTATAATTTTTCGTGTCTTATCTTTGTGGTCTTTACATGCAGTTTATGTTGGCGGCAGTAGAATCGTTTAGTAGTCACCTTCAAATGGTTCAAATTGCTCTGAGCACTATGGGACTTAACTTCTGAGGTCGTCAGTCCTCCTAGAACTTAGAACTACTTAAACCTAACTAACCTACGGACGTCACACACATCCATGCCCGAGGCAGGATTCGAACCTGCGACCGTAGCGGACGCGCGGTTCCAGATTCAAGCGTCTAGAACCGTTCGGCCACTCCGGCCAGCCAGCTTCAAATGCCTGTTCTATAAAGCAGTTCGCTGCTGTGGTTCAGTGCAAAAGTTACTAGTGATGGTGGAACGAACGTATCTATGTACAGACTGTGCTGTTTTACGATATATGGACATGTGTGCTCGCACTGCTTAGCAGCGATACGAATGTAAATAACAGTAAATGATAACGACATATAAATGTGTCAGCTTGCATAAAGTAGACATGGCTTTTGTTTCTTTTTTTTCATTTTGTCGTTTTTTAGTTCGTTTCATCTACTCAGGGCGGACGTCGCAAGATACCCGTTTCAGTTCGTCGTTGATCGATGAACTCAGTTTAGTTGTTTTTTATTTATTTTTTTTAATTACAGAGGATAGCTAATCCTCTGACCGGACACGATGAGCTACCGTGCCGGCAGGCTTAAAGCCAAAACGTCTGCACTTGATAATGGCCTAAGACCGAAATTGCAATAGTGGAAATAAAAAGTTTAACAGTCACTGGCGTAAATATGACGTCTTTCAAGAAATTTCACCCGACTGTGAATCCCAGTTATGAAAAGTTAATTTTCAACAGTGTTTATCGAAAAGAACGTCACCTTCCCTCCAGGGGTTCCTATCTGAGTTCCCTACCGGTAACAAATGTAGCAGCCCGCCTCTGAATTGCTTCGGTGTCTTCCTTCAATCCGACTTGGTATGTATCCCAAACACCTGAACAGTACTCAATAATAGGTCGCACCAGCGTCCTATATGCGGTCCCCTTTACAAGTTAACCACTATTTTCTAAAATTCTCCCAATAAACCGAAGTCGACCATTCGCTTTCCCTACCACAGGTCTGACATGGTCGTTTCATTTCATATCGCTTTGCAACGTGACGCCCAGATATTCAAACTACTTGACTGTGTCAAGCATAGTAATACTGTTAACGAACATTACAGGTATGATGTTCCTACTCATCCGCATTAACTTACATTTTTACACATTTAGGACTAGCTAACATTCACAGCAACTAGGAATTTTGTCTAAGTCGTTTTGTATCTTCCTACAGACACTCAACTTCGACACCTTACCGTACATCACGGCATCATCGGCGAACAGCCGCAGATAGGTGCCACAATGGTCGCCAAATTATTTATGTATATACAGGGTGGTCCATTGATCGTGACCGAGCCAAATATCTCACGAAATAAGCGTCAAATGAAAAAACTGCAAAGAACGAAACTCGTCTAGCTTGAAGGGGGAAACCAGATGGCGCTATGGTTGGCCCGCTAGATGGCGCTGTCATAGGTCAAATGGATATTTGCTATGTATGCTGCTCGGTATCCTGGACGACATCATCCAAGTGTCCGGACCGTTCTCCGGGTAGTTATGTTATTTAAGGAAACAGTAGGTGTTCAGCCACATGTGAAACGTCAACCACGACCTACAACAAATGATGATGCCCAAGTAGGTGTTTTAGCTGCTGTCGCGGCTAATCCGCACATCAGTAGCAGAAAAATTGCGCGATAATCGGGAATTTCAAAAGCGTCGGTGTTGAGAATGCTACATCAACATCTACTGCACCCGTACCGTATTTCTATGCACCAGGTATTGCATGGCGACGACTTTGAACGTCGTGTACAGTTCTGCCACTGGGCACAAGAGAAATTACGGGACGGTGACAGATTTTCTGCACGCGTTCTGTTTAGCGACGAAGCGTCATTCACCAACAGCGGTAACGTAAACCGGCATAATATGCACTAGTGGGCAACGGAAAATCCACGATGGCTGCGACAAGTGGAACATCAGCGACCTTCGCGGGTTAATGCATGGCGCGGCATCATGGGAGGAAGGATAATTGGCCCCATTTTATCGATGACACTCTAAATGGTGCAATGTATGCTGATTTCCTACGTAATGTTCTACCGATGTTACTACAAGATGTTTCACTGCATGACAGAATGGCGATGTACTTCCAACATGAGCCGGCCGCGGTGGTCTAGCGGTTCTAGGCGCTCAGTCCGGAACCGCGCGACTGCTACGGTCGCAGGTTCGAATCCTGCCTCGGGCATGGATGTGTGTGGTGTCTTTAGGTTAGTTAGGTTTAAGTAGTTCTAAGTTATAGGGGACTGATGACCACAGATGTTAAGTCCCATAGTGCTCAGAGCCATTTGAACCATTCCAACATGATGGATGTCCGGCAGATAGCTCGCGTGCGGTTGAAGCGGTATTGAATAGCATATTTCATGACAGGTGGATTGGTCGTCGAAACACCATACCATCGCCCGCACGTTCACCGGATCTGACGTCCCCGGATTTCTTTCTGTGGAGAAAGTTGAAGGGTATTTGCCATCGTGATCCACCGACAACGCCGGACAACATCTTCAGCGCATTGTCAATGCATGTGCGAAGATTACGGAAGGCGAACTACTCGCTGATGAGAGGAATGCCGTTACACGTACTGCCAAATGCACTGAGTTTGACGGACATCAATTTGAGCATTCATTACATTCAAGTGGTATTTACAGGTAATCACGCTGTAACAACATGGATTCTCAGAAATCATAAGTTCACAGAGGTACATGTATCACATTGGAACAACCGAAATAAAATGTTCAAACGTACCTGCGTTCTGTATTTTAATTTAAAAAGCGTACCTGTTACCAACTGTTCGTCTAAAATTGTGAGCCATATGTTTGTGACTGTTACAGCGCCATCTATCACAAAGCCAAAAAAGTGGTCCAACTAAAACATTCATATTTGTTTACGTACTACACGAATATGTAAGAAAAAAAGGGGGTTCGTATTTAAAAAAAAAAACGCAGTTGATATCCGTTTGACCTGTGGCAGCGCCATCTATCGGGCCAACCATAGCGCCATCTGGTTTGCCCCTTCAAGCTAGACGAGTTTCGTGCTTTGTAGTTTCTCATTTGACGCTTATTTCGTGAGATACTTGGCCCGGTCACGATCAATGGACCACCCTGTATACAACAGCGGTCCTATCGCACTTCCCTGGGGCCCCCCTGACGATACCGCTGTCTGTGATGAACTCTCGCTGTCGAAGACACTATGTAGTTGTTCCTTCGCTTTTTCACTTCACAATCACAACAGGGGATTTGAGCTGCTTGAAAAGGGCTGAAATGTGTGATCCGTGGTGCGCCTATTCTGGCACACCAGCTCCTTGATGCGACACTATCGATTATCCGGCTGTACTAGTATTTTCGCCCCTGTTGTGATCTCGCAGGGTTTTGGCGCTCGGAACAGTTGGTGTTGGATTAGTTACAAGGCACAAGAACGTGCTTGCGTGGGCGGAAGAGGAAAACACGCGGACTTAGTCATTTGTACGTAGTATTTTATACGCGTGCATTTATTTGAATGCACTCAGTCAGTTTTAGTACTGTTTATTAGTATTTATCGTTGTTTATTGATCTCTTAACTTATATTAATTGATGTTTTGTTGGTGTTTACTGTGTCTTCTGCGGTCTGTTTGTGTTCCAGTTTTCTGCGAGTTGGGGTGAGTGGGAGAGTCGCTACGTTCCGCTTCGGTGCACAGAAGCTGTGACGTGCCGTCTAATGGGAAGTGACTCCCGGTTGGGCCCCGGCGTTTAGGTGTTCTTTTGTACGGCTGGTCTGCTGCTTGCGGCATTTTAAGTTAAGTCACCTTTTGCCCAGGGCAGCCTGGCGTCACTGCCCGTTTGGTAAATATTTAACGTGTTTTATGTATATTTAAAAAATATATAGGTTTTTTATTTGCTTGGGAATGAATTGTATTAAATTGTAATTTCTTGTACTGCTTGTGTTATTTGGGTTCTTAACGAACTGGTGTGAGTTTCATAAATCACTTTCATATTACAAATTATTCCTCCTTTAAATAAATTATCTGTGACACATTTCTTTAAATCACTTTCTGATTTTAATTTACTGTTTCTTTAAGTATTGAAATCTCTGTGGTTCATCTCTTTAAGTGAGTGTTCGTAATTGTAATTTGCTGCCTTGTTTGAGAAGCAGGCTATCTGTGGTATTTTGATATTGTCTTAAGATGGCCACGTGTTGATTGTCTCTTTGCTGTTTTATAAATATTTTCTTTGAATAAATTGTTAATTTATTGATTTGGTAGTTGTTGTGTTTGAGGAGTGACGTTATAGGGGCCTTGACCTTCCAAGCTAAGTGTACCCCCTCATCCCGAATTCCTCAGTCACAATGTTCCTGATGGATTTGTCAGTCAGGTAGCGTCCAATTACGAAGGTAATGAGCTCTCTTGACTCCCATATTCTGTAGTTACTGCTTATCTACTGACCTCCTTGTACACTGTCGTTGCATATAGCAGTTAATTCCACATAACATAGGGATGTCCGGAAACTTCTGATCAAGTAGCGTATGCTTCCCTGGTAAGATTCGAAGCGGCTACGTGCGTTTGTAGCATCTCGATGTCAGAGGACGTTGGTGACGTGAACGCAACGACATGTTTACAACAAAGATGCCACCGTTAACTGTCTGCGCATACGCGGTGTTTCCATCACATTGGACGCAGCTGACCTTGTGACCGCGCGCGCCATCCTAGCCGGAATACGGCAGGACCCAGGCAGCAGCAGCAGCAGCAGCAGCCGCGCTGTAATGAAGAGGCGGCACCGAGCGCGCTGGGGCGGTCAGGGAGCGAGGCGCTTCCTTGCCTTGCGGTCGCCGCAGACCACAACCGCCAGCCTCGGACACCGGAACTCCCGTTCTGCCTCCAGCGGACATTGCACCAGACCCACCGCTGCCCCAGCGTAATTTTTGGGTGTATGAACCTTGTAAGCTGTCTGTCACATTTAGAATTTTCAGTTCTGATTTTCTTTCGCGTGTTCTTTCATCGTACGTACTCTGTAAAGATTTACTGTCACAGTCACATTAATGTCATCGGCTGTGAAAAGCCTGAATTAGAGCGACGACCGCTCTGAGAAATACAGAAAGAGATTAAATGATGTTCCGAAAGGTACGGATAGGAATGCGGAGCCATACCCACACTGGTGACGTGGTCAGCTCAGTTATATTTCTCGGCTGAGGATCCATGGTTCGAACTGCCAGATCGAGGTGGTCCCGCGGGCTTTTGTAGCCGAGTGGTTCTAGGCGCTTCAGCCTGGAACCGCTCGACCGCTACGGTCGTAGGTTCGAATCCTACCTCGATGTCCTTAGGCTAGTTACGTTTGCGTGGTTCTAAGTTATAGGGGACTGATGGCCTCAGATGTTAACTCCCATAGTGCTCAGAGCCATTTTAACCATTTTGAGGTGGTCCCGTAGATTCTCGATTGGGTTTAAATAGGGGGCGTTTGATGGCCGGGGGAGTACGTTTAACTCATCCTGGTGCTCAGAGAACAGCGCACATACACCGTGAGATGTGTGACACGTTGCATTGTCCCCCTGGTAGATTCCATCGTGCCGAGGAAAACCAAGCTGGGCGTAGGTATGGAATCGTCCTGAAGAATAGATGCATACTGTGTTTATAAACTGTGCCTTCCAGAATGACGAGGTCACTCAGTGAATGCCATGAAAACATTCCCCAGGCCATAACGCTCTCTCCCCCATCTGGACCCTTCCAGTTGTTGCAGGGTGTTGCTTTCAGGCGTTTCACCACGCACACACCAATGACGATCTGTCCGAAGGAGCATAAAACGTGATTCATTTAAAAAGGTCACATGTCACCACTCAGTGGACGCCATTTGCAGCACTGGCGTGCTAATTCCACCCTTTGTCGCCGTGAACAGCAGACAAAAAAAATAGATAAATAAATAAATAAATGAAAAGTGTGAAATCTTATGGGACTTAACTGCTAAGGTCATCAGTCCCTAAGCTTACACACTACTTAACCTAAATTATCCTAAGGACAAACACACACACACCCATGCCCGAGGGAAGACTCGAACCTCCACCGGGATCAGCCGCACAGTCCATGACTGCAGCGCCTAAGACCGCTCGCCTAATCCAGCGCGGCTTCAGTACTCAGTATGGGTGCATGAAACAGGCACCTGCTGCGGAGGCCCACACGAACAACGTTCGCTGAACGACCGTTGAGGAGACACTGTTGTTAGCCCCTTGGTTAATCTGGGCGGTCAGTTGCTCAACATTGAACGTTTTTCTACCTTACACATCTCCGCGTCTGTTGTTCACCCCTGTTATCTATGGCCCGTGGTGCACTACAGTTTGTATCGGCACCGCTTTTGGATAGCGCCATTTTGCCATGCACGGTATACTTTAAAGAAGGCAGCATGCGAACAGTCTACAAACTTATCCGTTTCGGAAATGCTCAAAACACTTTGCCCGGAAGCCTATGATCATGCCCATTTAGACGACAGATGAATCGCTCCATTTCCGCATTAAGACAACGACTGCACTGTCTTCCGCGTACCCCGGAACGCTTTATATACACTCCACTGCTACTTCTGGCACCTGTCGTCTGTGAGAGTTTATTGCACGCTGAGATCCAACATAGGCGGCGGTCCCATTAATGTGTAGGGACCATGTATATTGTCTACCGAACGCTCGATCTTCGAAAGCATGATTGTCGTTGACATACTTAGCAGAGTGCCATGAGGAAATTCTTTCAGTTGCCGGTTTCGGCGGGCCAATAGGGGCCAGCGCCGTGCGCAGCCTCCTGTAGAACATTTGGCTTGACTGAAAAAGTATGGTCTATTTCAAAATGGTTCAAATGGCTCTGAGCACAATGGGACTTAACATCTGAGGCCATCAGTCTCCTAGAACTTAGAACTACTTAAACCTAACTAACCTAAGGACATCACACACATCCATGCCCGAGGCAGGATTCGAACCTGCGACCGTAGCGGTCGCGCGGTTCCAGACTGTAGCGCCTAGAACCGCTCGGCCACTCCGGCCGTCTTGGGTCACAGCATCACCATTGGGGAACAAACATTGTACCGCACGATGGAGCATATCAGCCAAAATCGTCACTTAGTCCCTGGCAGTTAATCGCTATGGCACAGTAAACACGATTTGGCTGTCCGAACACCGGCCAGAAGTTGGAACAAGACTCAGTCGACCAAGTAACTTTCTTCCATTGTTCCATAGCCCACGTTCTATGCCTTCGGAACCACGTTTCCCTGTCAAGCACATATGCCTCACTGATTAGTGGTTTTGTAAGTATAGCTCGCCATGCTATTCCCCGCTTATGGAGTTCCCTTTGTGATGTTTTGATGCTGAGAGTGTTCGTGAGTGTGACATTCAGTTCTACAGTAACTTTTACAACTGTCGTCATCTTATTTTTCCTCATAATCATTTTCAAAGACCAACGGATTCATGACTTCTGACCACTTCTAATGCAACGTTTTGAGATCATTTTACAGATGCCGTTCGTGGTCAAATACAGCGGAACAATCTGCAGGTTTGGCTAGCAGTCGCATGTATGTTCAAGTAAGCATTTCTCACAGTGTTCCAATTCTTTTGTATAACCTCCGTATATAATGCTGCATTTTTATTTGTATTTTTGGCTCACCGAAATCGGGCTACACGACCACCGTCACCTAAGAAGTAATATCTCCGACGAAAAATTACAAAAATTTCTACAAGCGCGCAAAAATATAAATTAGACGACCGCTAACGCATGGCATGTAGCCTGATACATCTGCGGAAAAAATAAAAATAAAAGATAATATCCTTAATACTTCATGCAAGTTTGACTTTAGTTGCATAAGTCTCGTTCGTGTTACAGTTTTAATAGGCAGCAGTATAATTGTAGGAAAATCAGATGCTGTACCGTCGTTCAAACGATTCTTGACTATTACTTGTTACTCTGGGACCTTCACAAAAAGTAGTATTAATATAGAACAGGGAGAAATCCAAAGAAGAGCGGCGCATTTCGTCACGCGATCGTTTAGTCAGTGCGAGACCGTCGCAGACGTGCTCAACAGCCTACAGTGGCAGACGCCATAATAAAGCTGGCACAGAAAGATTTAGGTGTTCGTTTTTCCCACGCACTATTCGAAAGTGGAAAGAGCGAGGTATAGTCTAAACGTGGTTCTATGAACCGTCCGTCAAATATGTAAGTGTGAACTGTAGAGTGATCATGTTCATTTACATGAGAATGTAGAGGCGTTGATCATGGCAGTAAGAATTACTGTTAAAATACCTAGCGTGCACATTCGTAGCAGTGTCAGGCGGCATATTACCTGCTCCCTGATACATCTCGCGAAAGCACCAAGACGGTAAAATCAGAGAAAGTAGTGATCATACTGCGACTAACAGACAGTTGGTCTGGACTGGCTCCATTTGTCAACGGCACAGAAAAGACGAGAGTGGTGGTGATAGTGGAAGCATTTACAATCTCATACATTGGCCGGCCGAAGTGGCCGTGCGGTTAAAGGCGCTGCAGTCTGGAACCGCAAGACCGCTACGGTCGCAGGTTCGAATCCTGCCTCGGGCATGGATGTTTGTGATGTCCTTAGGCTAGTTAGGTTTAACTAGTTCTAAGTTCTAGGGGACTAATGACCTCAGCAGTTGAGTCCCATAGTGCTCAGAGCCATTTGAACCAATCTCATACATTGTGGCAGGTTGCAGACGTAAAGGTAATATAGACATAAAAAACTGAAGCAATCAACTACATAAATCTTGATATAAACGCCAGTGTTTTCCTGGTATGATGCTCTCATCATTTACCGACCTGAAAAGTCGCTCAAGTGGACTCTTATAGGAAAGCTGTAATTTAATATATTCCTCGAACCACTGCCATATTATTTTCTCACGTATCCGTTCCTGAAGATGAAGATTGCAAGAAATTATCTATAATACCATATGGCTAAAACGGGGGCACAGTGAATACAACTAGTTGGAGGATCCCTATGCAACGGCCTCCAGGGGCAACAAAACTCTGATTGTTAGTATTTAATGTGATTACTGGTCTCATTTAAAAATTATAATACTGTTATAACCTACTCATCAAGAGGTTTAATCTTACGTTAAAAGAGTAACAGAACAGAGAAATATTAAAGTTACAAACTGTGTTCCGAGGCAGCGAAACTCGTGGCGCATAAAGCACCCAGACTACATTAAGGTGACTAAAGTCTTTGCGTAGCGATATGCACGTATACAGATGGCGGGAGTATCCCGTACACAAGGCATAAAAGCACAGTGCATTGGTGGAGCTGTCATTTGTATTCAGATGATTACTGTGAAAAGGCTTCTGACGTGATTGCGGCCACACAATGGGAATTACTATACTTTTATCCCAGAACGGTATTTGGAGCTAGACTAATGGGACATTTTATTTCGAAAATGGTACGGAAATTCAGTACGTCGAGATTCACAGTGTCAAGACTGTGCCGAGAATACCAAATTTCTGGCATTACCTCTCACCACAGACAATGCAGTGGCCAAAGGCCTTCACATAACGACCCAAAGTAGCGGCATTTGCGTAGAGATGCCAGTGCTAACGAACAAGCAACACAGCGTGAAATCGCCGCAAAATCAATGTAGGACGTACGCCGAACGAATCCGTTAAGACAGTGCGGCGAAATTTGGCGTTAATGGGCTATGGCAGTTGAGGAAAGATGCGAGTTTCTTTGCTAACGGCAAAACATCGCCTGAAGCGACTCCCCTGGGCTAGTGACCATCTCGGTTGGTCCCTAGACGACTAGAAAACCGCGGTCTGGTCAGATAAGTCCCGATTTCAGTTGGTAAGAGCTGATGATGGGGTTCGAGTGTGGCGCAGACTAAACGAAGCCGTGGACCCAGGATGTTAACAAGGCACTGTGCAAGCTGCTGGTGGCTCCATAATGGTGTGGCTGTCTCTGGTCCAACTGAACCGACCGTTGACTAGAAATGGCTGTGTTCGGCTACTTGGAGACCATTTGCAGGCAACACGAATAGTGTCGAACATTTATGGGACTCAATCGAGATGTTGTATTGTATTGTATGTTAACCGGGGACCTAGAAACCACGGAGAGGCTCCGTCCCCGCCGCAGCCTCAGTGGTCCACAACCCCACGACGACTACCGCAGTCCACTTCACCCCTCCGCCACCCCACACCGAACTCAGGGTCACTGTGCGGTTCGGCCCCCGGTGGACCCCCCAGGGAACGTCTCACACCAGACGAGTGTAACCCCTATGTTTGCGTGGTAGAGTAATGGCGGTGTACGCGTACGTGGAGAACTTGTTTGTGCAGCAATCGCCGACATAGTGTAGCTGTGGCGGACTAAGGGGAACCAGCCCGCATTCGCCGAGGCAGATGGAAAACCGCCTAAAAACCATCCACAGACTGGCCACTTCACCGGACATCGACACTAATCCGCCGGGTGGATTCGTGCCGGGGACCAGCGCTCCTTCCCGCCCAGAAAGCCGTGCGTTCGCAGTTATGGGCGGCTATAGAGGCAGCATGACTCAATATTTCTGTAGGAAACATCCAACTACCTACTGAGTCTATGCTACGTCGAGTTGCCGCACTACACTGAGCAAAAGGAGATCCGACACGATATTAGGAGGTATCCCATGACTTTTTCCACCGCAGTGCACTTTGAATACGGCGGCAAGAGAACAGTTTACAAAGCTACCCGTTTCGGGAATGCTTCCACCCTTGGTCAAAAAGGCAATTATCATGCCCTTTTGGACATCAGATCAGTCGCTCCATTTGTACATTAAGACATCGACTGCTCTGTTTCCGCGTTACCACGATACACTTTATATACCCTCCACTGCTAGTGCTGCCACATGCCGTCTGTAAGTGGTTACTGCAGGTCACATTAATGTAACTGTACCGTGAAGTAGCAAGGAATTGACTTTCCTGGGGCAGACAAAATCGCGTCGGAAGGTGTGTGTGGCATACTTGATATGACAGTGGAGGAATCGAAGTGGTCCTCCGGTGTGCGTGTATAGAATGTAGCCGGTGGTGGCGCGCGGCCGACCGACCGGTCGCTAATTGCGTCCATTAAGAAGTGTGCCAGGCGGAGATTTAGTGCGGGCAGAAGAGGCGCGGACGCACGGCGCGCCGATCGCGTTATCTGGCGGGCCTTTGTCCGTGACGGCGTGTTAATTAAAGTGGGCGGCTGACGAGCGCCGGCCGCGGGTACCGTCATTACCTGCGGCCGAGGCTGCAGATGACCCGCCGATACCCGCTACACGTGCCAGCGCGCCGACCTCCGCCGGGAGTCGTGCTAACGCGGTACAACGCCGCCAGCCTGCCTGCCTGCTTGTCCTCTTCCTCCAGTAGGGAAACCTCTCCTTTGCGATCCGGTCCGAAAACAGCGCATTACAGGCCTTTCTAAGCAAACCTGGACTCTGACGGCAAACTGTTTGCCTACGTACTGATTTTGAACAACGGAGCAATCAACGCTTATAGGGAGGTCTGTGATGAAGCTAAATTTTTAACATGTTTTTATCAGGTCGCTTTCTTGTCTGTCTGCCTGTTCGGTACAAATTTTGCAACTGATTTTAAACTAACTTCTCGATGCGCTAGAGACTAGAAATTTTAAACTTAGCTGAGAAGTGGGTCACAATGCAGTATTGACTCGCTTTCTTGACGGTCTATTTGGTAGCGGTGAGAGTGGGGTGAAAAAGTTTGGTAACGCCTGACATCTCGGCTGCCCTGCAGGACTTCGGTTATGTGTGGGTAGTGTTTAAATGTGTTCCAGCCGTATGCAAGCGAACGGGCACAGCTGAGCAGGCCGGCCGGTGTGGCCGAGCGGTTCTAGGCACTACAGTCTCGAATCGCGCGACGGCTACGGTCGCAGTTTCGAATCCTGTCACAGGCATGGATGTGTGTGATGTCCTTAGGTTAGTTGGGTTTAAGTAGTTCTATGTTCTAGGGGACTGATGACCTCAGAAGTTAAGTCCCATAGTGCTCAGAGCCATTTGAACAGCTGAGCAGAGGGGGGGGGGGGTCAAATGTTTCAAATGGCTCTAAGCACTATGGAACTTATACATACATCTTAGGCCATCAGTCCCCTAGACTTAGAACTGCTTAAACCTAAGGACATCACACACACCAACGACCAAGGCAGGATTCGAACCTACAACCGTAGCAGCTGCGTGGTTCCGGACTAAAGCGCCTAGAACCGCTCAGCCACCGCGGCCGGCGGGGAAGGGGGGAGGAGGAAATGGACAGAGAGAGGGACAGGAGGAGAAGGACAGAGAGGGGGGAGGAGAAGATGTCTGCAATTATGTGACACATATGTACATAGGTGTGTGTGTGTGTGTGTGTGTGTGTGTGTGTGTGTGTGTGTGTGTGTGTGTGTGTGTGAATTTCTAAGGGAGCAAACTTCTCAGGTCATCGGTCACTGGACTTACACACTATTTAAACTAAGTTATGCTAAGATCAACACACACACCCATGCCCGATGGAGGACTCGAACCGCCAGCGGGAGGGGCCACACAGCCCACAATATGGTGCCTGAAACCACGCAGCCACTCTTCACGGCACCTACATAGGTGAAGCTGTGGGTAAATTGGTAGCGTAATACACTACTAGAAGAAAAGAGTTAGTATACCTGGAAAGACTACGTCGATTTTGATCCAATGACAGCATAATCCACCTGGGGGATGGTAGATGGACTGACCATAGTTTCAATGTAGTCTGCCAACACACAAACACATAGTGTAATGGGATAGCTACCAGAGTGCCAACTGTGTCTAACCTTTAATAGGGAATGCTCACTGTCAGGAAGCTCATTGTGGTGAAAACATGCAAAGCAAGTAGACAACTGTGCAACAGAGATTCTTTCTATAGGCAACTGAGCCAGTCTGAACGGAGTTAAGTAATGATCTTCCGAATGGTGCGATAGTCTTTTAGCAGAACTTCCACACAAGTTGTACGAGCTGCCTCAGTTTTGCTGTCACATGAACATTCTCACATCCATAGACGAGGTTCTGGACGTCCACGCAGCACAGACGCCCGCCAGAACCGTCGTATTGTAAGGGCAACAGTGGCAGATCGTACAGCTGCCACAGCACAGGTAAGAGGGCTTGTGAGCCCAGATGTGTCAACAGGTACTGGTGCGGACCGGTTGTTAGGAATGGGGCTATGGGCGTGGACAGCTCTAGCCTATCTTCCACTCACGCCACAGCATCGATGTACACAGCTCGACTGGTGACGTCAGAGGATTACTTGCAGGATCGAATGGCAAGAATCTGCTTTCATGGCTGAAGACCACCTTCAGCCATGAAAGCAAATACTGCCTGTAAGCAAGTGATGTTCCTATGCACGTGCGACGTATACCTGGTGAGCGCTGTCTCGTCGAGTGAATTCGTTCAAGACGCACTTGTCCTACCCCAGACATTATGGTCTAGGGTGTGATAAGAGACAACTCTCGGTCATCTTTGGTGTTTCTGAAGGGAACGTTAAGCAGCGCTCGGTACGTCCAGAATATTGCTAAACCCATTCTTTTGCTGTACTTGCAAGAGAAGGTTATGTGTTGATCCAAAAGGATAATGCCCGCCCACACATCGCTCGTGAAACTCAACGTGCAATGGAAGACGTGCAGCTACTTCCTTAGCCAGTATGACCTCCGGACTTGTAGCTTACTGAACGCGTGTGGGATATGATGGGACGAGAAGCGTCTCATGTGACTGGTCAGCCAACAACTCTTACAGATCTACGTGAACAGGTCGAGCAGGCGTGGCGTAACGTATCCCAGGATATAATGGCTATCTGTGCGATCGACTGGATGTCAGAGTCAGCCGTTGCAGTACCTCCTGTGGATGCTACACCACGTTCTAATATGGGTGTTTCAGCATGGTTCGATACCTGGTACCTGAGATTCGCTTGTGCTATTGACCTGTAAATGTAATTATTTTATGTACTCCATATTATTTAAATAAAAACAAATGTTTAAAATCTTAAGTTTTTAAATCAGACTAAAAGTATGAAATGATTCCTCCTAGCCCCATATCGATTCCTAAACCCATATAGATTGTGTACTTTGTACCGTAGAGGTACAGTTCGGAGAGGATGATTATATCAGCATGACAGTTCACGTGGTCATAAAGCAGCAACTGTCTGTGGAGAATAAAGTTCCTGAAAATGGACTGGCCTGCCGAGAGTCCCCACAAGATCCCAATGGAACAACTTTGGGAGAAATTAGGTCAACTTCGTTACAAACCCCAGCTTCCAACATCACTATCCTGTTTTGTTTTGGCATTTGAGGCAGAAATGGCTACGATTCCTCCACAGACGTTCAAACACTTTATTGAAAGTGACCCCACCAGAGGTCAACCCGTCAAAACCGCGAAAGGTGGTCACACCCCACTTTAACGTCCATCAACATGTCTCCGGATACTTTCGTTGAGATATTGTATTGGTAACAAACTATAAGTAGGATCTACAGGTCTTAAAGTGACAGAAGTCTCGTACAACTTAGCTGCAAATTTAAGTTCGCGTGTTCGTGTGTGAATGGGCTCAGTGAGCAGCTTCAAGTTGCATCACAGCAGCCGAGATAAGTGCGGGAAGTGGATTCGCCGGGTGAGTCACGCACTTAAAACTAATGGCTCGCTCTGCGAGAGGCGAGTGCCGCACGCCCAACTGCTGGCACGCTCGCAGATCGCCGCAAGGCTCACCGTCGAACTTCGTAAACGTCATTTTGTGGGTCAGCCTATGTGATGTGACAAAGCGTGCGGCTTGTTCTCCCTGCACATCGTTCGCGAATGGAAAAGGAAAGAGGATGTGGCGACGCTACAGAAAGCACCCTCGGCCACACACCATAAGGTGGCTCGCAGCGCATTTGTGTAGAGGTTGGATTGAATTTCGACAACTGGGTATACATCGCAGTCATGGCATTCCTATTTTGTTTTCCCGTAGGTCACTTGATTGATAACACATTAACTAAAACAAGGTAACAGTACTAAATAACCAATTTATTTTCCACTGAAGCTAATATTAGAAACGGGACTATGGTAGTCGCATATAATATTGTCTAAAAGTACAGGGCTATTCAAAAAGAGAGAACAGATTACAATCGTTTATCGCTTCCAAACTACAAAAGATAGAAACACAATTCCAACGTTCCTGGAAACAGAAAAGCTCAAATTTTTATGGATTCGATATGTGCACCGTGTATCACACGACAAATATCAAAACGGTGGCTCATTTCCTACCACACACGAAGCAGTTGGTCCCTCGTTATCGAATTCACAGCTTGAACAATGCAATGTTGCAGACTTTCAAAAGTGCCTGGCAAGGCGGGTGGGGGGGGGGGGAGAGGAGGGAGGGAGGGGTATAATATCGCGGTCTTTTACCTAACTCTACCGACAAAAGAAGTCTTGGGGTGTGAGCTCTGGGACGTTGGATTGGAAGAGGAGGAGAAGAAAATGAACTCCATAGCCGGTTGCCTCCTATGTCTCCAGACCTCACTTTTTTCTGTGGGGTTACGTAAAAGACCGCGATTTTATCCCCCCTATACCTGACATTCTTGAAAGTCCGCGACATCGCACTGTTCAAGCTGTGAATTCGATCGAGACACCAGCTGCTTTCTGTGTGGCAGGAAATGAGCCATCGTTTTGATATTTGTCGTGTAACACATGGTGGTCACATTGAATGCATAAAAATTTGAACTTTTTTCCAGGAACGTTGAAATTGTGTTTCTACCTTTTGCAGTTTGAATGCAATAAATGATTGAAATCTGTTCCTTCTTTCTGAACAGCCCTGTATATCTTTAGATCACTAATCGTGAATACAGTGGTTAGCTGCAGGAGGAATGAATTAGATTTAAAATAACGTACTTAGTATTCAAGACACTTCCTATACATATTTGATGTTCAAGTAACTGACGTCATAGTAAAATTAAGGGGAACCATAGTACTAAACAGTGTCTGAAATGCGCGTTTAGGGAGATCTAGTTTGACTATTTTAATTCAAAGCGGTGCAGTCCCCAAACGAAAATGGAAGACATTAGCGTGTATGGAGGAGAATGAATTTGACAAGTAATAATTTTGTACCTTTTTTCCGATTGTAAGAAGTGCTGAGAAGAAAACTGTAATGGTGGTGTTTGTAGTTCAATTTCACACAATACTCGCACCAGAAACAACAAATCGGTGACTGCATAATTAACATGTAACTGCAGTACACGATATTAAAGCTGTGTACAGTACATAAAAAAATCATAGATTTAATGCATGAGTCACATTTTATTTTCAATTCCACTGCGCATTAAATGTTCATTCCTACACCATCGGGTAATTTCTATGTGTTTTACGTTGTAGTAGGCACTTGCGACATGCACATGCGTCGTGTGTTGTCTTTCACTAGTGAAAAACATTCCTACACCATCGGGTAATTTCTATGTGTTTTACGTTGTAGTAGGCACTTGCGACATGCACATGCGTCGTGTGTTGTCTTTCACTAGTGAAAAACATTAACGTTATTTACAGCGCTGTAAGGTGTTATACAGGGTGTTACAAAAAGGTACGGCCAAACTTTCAGGAAACATTCCTCACACACAAAGAAAGAAAATATGTTATGTGGACATGTGTCCGGAAACGCTTAATTTGCATGTTAGAGCTCATTTTAGTTTCGTCAGTATGTACTGTACTTCCTCGATTCACTGCCAGTTGGCCCAATTGAAGGAAGGTAATGTTGACTTCGGTGCTTGTGTTGACATGCGACTCATTGCTCTACAGTACCAGCATCAAGCACATTAGTACATAGCATCAACAGGTTAGTGTTCATCACGAACGTGGTTTTGAGGTCAGTGCAATGTTTACAAATGCGGAGTTGGCAGATGCCCATTTGATGTATGGATTAGCACGGGGTAATAGCCGTGGCGCGGTACGCTTGTATCGAGACAGATTTCCAGAACGAAGGTGTCCCGACAGGAAGACGTTCGAAGCAATTTATCGGCGTCGTAGGGAGCACGGAACATTCCAGCCTATGACTCGCGACTGGGGAAGACCTAGAACGACGAGGACACCTGCAATGGACGAGGCAATTCTTCGTGCAGTTGACGATAACCTTAATGTCAGCGTCAGAGAAGTTGCTGCTCTACAAGGTAACGTTGACAACGTCACTGTATGGAGAGTGCTACGGGAGAACCAGTTGTTTCCGTACCATGTACAGCGTGTGCAGGCACTATCAGCAGCTGATTGGCCTCCACGAGTACACTTCTGCGAATGGTTCATCCAACAATGTGTCAATCCTCATTTCAGTGCAAATGTTCTCTTTACGGATGAGGCTTCATTCCAACGTGATCAAATTGTAAATTTTCACAATCAACATGTGTGGGCTGACGAGAATCCGCACGCAATTGTGCAATCACGTCATCAACACAGATTTTCTGTGAACGTTTGGGCAGGCATTGTTCGTGATGTCTTCATTGGGCCCCATGTTCTTCCACCTACGCTCAATGGAGCACGTTATCATGATTTCATACGGGATACTCTACCTGTGCTGCTAGAACATTTGCCTTTACAAGTACGTCACAACATGTGGTTCATGCACGATGGAGCTTCTGCACATTTCAGTCGAAGTGCTCGTACGCTTCTCAACAACAGATTCGGTGACCGATGCATTGGTAGAGGCGGACCAATTCCATAGCCTCCACGCTCTCCTGACCTCAACCCTCTTGACTTTCATTTATGGGGGCATTTGAAAGCTCTTGTCTACGCAACCCCGGTACCAAATGTAGAAACTCTTCGTGCTCGTATTGTGGACGGCTGTGATACAATACGCCATTCTCCAGAGCTGCATCAGCGCATCAGGGATTCCATGCGACGGAGGGTGGATGCATGTATCCTCGCTAACGGAGGACATTTTGAACATTTCCTGTAACAAAGTGTTTGAAGTCACGCTGGTACGTTCTCTTGCTGTGTCTTTCCATTCCATGATTAATGTGATTTGAAGAGAAGTAACAAAATGAGCTCTAACATGGAAAGTAAGCGTTTCCGGACACATGTCCACGTAACATATTTTCTTTCTTTGTGTGTGAGCAATGTTTCCCGAAGATTTGGCCGTACCTTTTTGTAACAGCCTGTATATATTTGAACACGTTTGTAGGAACAGTACTTACTGCTGTCACAGCGCACCATATGTCCTTGCCTCCACAAATTTCATAATTACAATATTTTAGGAAGTCTCACAATGCAAACAAGTTAGCTGTGACAAAGATCCTGGACGTCGGCGAGAGAGAGCAAACATACTATGCGATATTACTTTTATGAATTTATTAATTCTACGTAGTATAATTATCTTAATCTCCGAACAAAATGAAACTGATTGTCGTTGTTTTTAAGTTTCTTCATTCCTGCAAGACGACACATAACCTTCTCGTCACATCGTTATCTAACACAGAGGCGACACATCTGCATGTCACTAACGGCTTACATGGTGTAAAAATATCTAAATCCGTCGGATAATAATGGCATTGCGATTTAAAAACGTGGTGGGGTGACTGAAGCAGTAAATCGATGATCTGTGTATTGTCCTTATTTGTAGACATAAGGCCGGGTCCATACATTGGGGAAAGGTTGGCGCCAACAGTGTTCGTTACGTCGCGCGGGATTAGTAGAGCGATCTGAGGCGCTGCAGTCATGGACTGTGCGGCTGGTCCCGGCGGAGGTTCGAGTCCTCCCTTGGGCATGGGTGTGTGTGTTTGTCCTTAGGATAGTTTAGGTTAAGTAGTGTGTAAGCTTAGGGACTGATGACCTTAGCAGTTAAGTCCCATAAGATTTCACACACATTTGAACATTTTTGGACAGTGTTCGTCCGGCGTGTGGATCGATGAAATAGCACTGGAATCGACGTTGGGCACAATGTTGGTACGAGTGCGTTGCTTGTCGGTATTTCGACCAAACATTAAAGGACTTTGGGCCAGCAGCGATACTCCGACCAAGCAATGGCGCCAACGTTGTTTGTTTTGTATCTTCGCTTTTTCGAAGCCGAGTTTATTTGTTCCTTCGTTTGTCGTCGTCGTACAAATTTCCAAGTTAAGTTTTTCACAATGCCTCAGGTACAGTGGAGGTTTACGTTGGCTCTATACGAATTCAACTGAATGTTGGCTCCAGTGTGTGGGCGCTGTCCCACAAATATTGGCCAACGTTGATGCCAGCGTTGGCACCAATGTGTGGACGATGGGTAACATTTAAAACGCGCAAATGAAAAACAAATAACAACCTAACCGTTTTTATTGCGAATATCGTTGAGATAGAAGCGATAGTCGATACTCAGACACACACTGCAAGACCACCATATTGTCGTTTTTTGCAAATTAAATACTTACAAACTAATGTCTGTCGGCTATGTGCCACGGTATAATGTTACACAGCGGTACCACTGGTGTCCCAGAAGGAAATGCAGTGCGTATTAATCTTGTTAAGCGTGTTTCAATTTCAGTTTTCCGTCAGAAAAAAGTCCTACTGGCGTCAGATCTGAGGAACTGGCCGGCCAATCCAACGATTTGGAAACAATGAAATTTCCAATCTACAGCGGAGTGTGCACTGATATGAAAATTTCATTCTAGAAACATCCCCCAGGCTGTGGCTAAGCCATGTCTCCGCAGTATACTTTCTTTCAGGAGTGCTAGTTCTGCAAGGTTCGCAGGAGAGCTCCTGTAAAGTTTGGAAGGTAGGAGACGAGGTACTGGCAGAAGTAAAGCTGTGAGGACGGGGCGTGAGTCGTGCTTGGGTAGCTCAGTTGGTAGAGCACTTGCCCGCGAAAGGCAAAGGTCCCGAGTTCGAGTCTCTGTCCGACACACAGTTTTAATCTGCCAGGAAGTTTCAGATTTGGAAACAGTTCGTGAGGACATGCTGTGCACTATGGGCTGGACAGCCATCGTGTTGGTACCACAGATTACGCCTAGTCTGCAGAGGAACGTCTTCTAGCATCCGTGGAAGACAGTCTGTTAAGAGGCTGCGATACTTGAGCGCCTTCAGTGTTCCATCTTTGAAAAACGGGACTATGAGCTGGTGGCTTACTATCCTACGTCACACGTTACACTCCATGGACGCTGGCGTTCCACCTGACGAAGCCAACGGCGATTGTCAATGGAACAATAGTGCGTGTTTGGCAGTTACCTGGTCATGCTTGCTAAATGCGGCTGCATCACTAAACAGGATACATGCTACATCCGGAGTATCCTGTCTTAACGCCCATTATGCAAGTTAACACGAGTCTCACAATCGTAATGATCTAGCTCTTGATGGAGAGAGATGTAATAGGGATGGAACCTATGTCGATGGAGAATGTATAGGACACTTGCCTGACTCGTGCCACTTCCCCGTGCGACTGCGCAGGAACTAACGCAGCAGCAGCAAGAACATTAATTTTCCCCTCTTCCGTCGTCGCTTGTTTTCTTATTTCAATTTGTCTACGTGTTACACCATCACTTTCAAGTAAATGGTTGAAGAGGCTGATGAATTATTGCCGAGATAGTTGACGTCTATTTGGATATCTTGCCACATACACCGTACAAGAACGAACTGCATTCCTCCTACACTCTCGATACGCCGTCAGCATGTTGGCTTTTTCTGCATTGGTAAATCCCATCCTCCACTCATGATCTACTGCTTCGACAGCCGCACACTAACTGACTAGCAAGTCTTAATGCAATCAAGGAACACACAAGCACACTATAAGCAAACATAACAACATAGTATGTAGCAACTTCGCAAGCTGAAGGGCACAAACAAGTGCCGGAGTGTAAACTTTTGAAAGTACGGTATCTCGTAAACGACTCGCACTAGAATCCTGCTTTTAGTTCATTAATGTCAACAGCCAAAGTTCCATTTTAAAAATTGCTTGTTTGCAAAACATACGCTTTATAAGTAGTATTACACTATTTATTGGCTAACTATACGAGCCCGTGGCTACCAATCCATTCTGTAAAAACCGCAACTCAATAGCACTTTCTAGTTGCGCCATGTTTGCGGAGCAAGTTTTAGGTGATTCGCCCTGTATATTCAACTGAAGAACAAACTAAATGATCGAGCGCGGTGGCGCAGTGGTTAGCACTCTGGGCTTGTATTCGGGACGAAGACGGTTCAAACGCACGTCCGGCCATCCTAATTTAGGTTTTCCGTGATTTCCGTAAATCGCTTCAGGCAAATGCCGGGATGGTTCCTTTGAAAGGGCACGGCCGACCTCCTTCCCTAATCGGATGGAGTCGATGGGTGTTCCCTCCCCCAAGTCAACCAAGCAACCAATAAAAAAAAAAAATATTGTGCTATTTGTTAAGTGAAGATGATTTCCAAGAGAGGTTAAAATGGTGAACGTGACTAAATTCTGGAAGAGAAGGAAATGCTTATATGCCGTCTACATTAGAAGAGTCGAAAAAACTGAGCACTGAAAATTTCAAAACGTTTATGTGTACGAAGGTGATAAGAGTTTATATATGTTTTCATATGTTCTGTCGCTGTACACACTGTAAACCTTAAACACATCATGGAGAATCAACAGTCAGTAGCCTCTTTCCTTACAAATTTTGGTTACCGTTGTGGCGGGCCCACTCTGCCTCCTCCCCCCCCCCCCCCCCACCTCCCCCTGTTGCGCTCCCCCCCCCCCCCCCCCCCCCTGGACCTCTCGCTGTGTTTACGCTGCAGTGGAGAGAGAACCGGTGTTGTATAAGTAATATCCGACTACTCATGTTTTGTATTATTACCAACGATAGTAACGTCATGCACACGCGATAAACCAATTTTTTCGTATAATATAAATTTGAATAGGTTTCTAAATTAACGTTTTGGGAATAGCGGTATGCAATACTACATGTTAAATCGTTTAAAAACCAAAAGGAAGTCGAAGCAGAAAAGATGGAGGGCAGCACTGTGTCTTTTCATGGGCTGAAGTGTTACTTGATAGTGAAAGCTAATTAGTCGCTGAGACAAGATAGTTTGTTGCTTTCCCAAAGTCTTCAAACCACTGTCTATTTGCCTCTATGGAGCTGACAATGGGATCTTACAGTCTGTCCCTCGCCGATTTTCTTCATGCCTATAGGATTTGGAGATCAGTGGCATCATACCAGTAGCAAGACTTCTTCTCGTAATAACTCGAAAATATCGCCAATGAAAATTAGATTTCCGTGAGCAATTTAATTCAAAACATTTTGAGCTTGTTAATGCTCTCCCCGTCAGATGAATGCTTACACTCGTGAAGTCGCTGGTACGATTCTCGTTTGTAGTACCTTTTTCTTTACTTTTACGTAAGTTATACATTTATCATCAAATGAAAATATTAGATAATAAATATTGAATCACAATTTTTTCATAAAATTACATCGTTTATTTTTATTTACCGGTCGTATGAATGTAAATGTATTTGATGCAGACATGTGAAATGCCTGATCGTCAAATAAAATGTTCAATGGGAAAGGGAAGAAAGAGAGTTTGAATTACCAAATTTAGCTACCTCGCATACATGAAACGCAGAGTGAAAGTGGAAAGAAAATTTGTAAAATATCCACGATCAATATGATAAGAGTATTCATTGCAAAAGATATGAACGAAAGCTGTTCAAATGGCTCTGAGCACTATGGGACTTAACATCTGTGGTCATCAGTCCCCTAGAACTACTTAAACCTAACTAACCTAAGGACATCACACACATCCATGCCCGTGGCAGGATTCGAACCTGCGACCGTAGCGGTCACGCGGTTCCAGACTGAAGCACCTAGAGCCGCACGGCCACCCCGGGCGGCTACGAAAGCTGCCATAGGTTGCTTCTGAAGAATGGGGAAGTATGATGTTCACGCTGCATGTTGTCGCGGAAAACGTTAGTACATTAAGTGGTGCTTGATGAAGTATATAAACATCAGAATAAAAAGTGCGCCAGGCGTGAAATGACAGGGTGTGGGTGCGAGGAGAGTTATTCTCTGTACCGTGTCGACTGCCTCATAATAGTGACAGTAATTGGTTGTGATAAACTCCATTATGAAGCTGCGGGTGAACGACCGAAGGTAGTTAAGCGACATTCTCCTCGGCACACAGAATCTATGCCTGGGAGACAGGGCATGAAATATATTTCCACAGATGAAAAGCAGTAAATATGTCAAAAGGACCGTAATGTAAGCACAGCAACGACGCTGAAAAACATCGAAGCTGTATTCAAAATTACCTCAAAACATATTACTTGTATAACAAGTCTAAAAAAAGGAAAAAATTCCAAGGAATGAGGTTTTAAAGCCTTACTGGCTTAGAGATAAAAGATAATAACAGGAAGTTATTTATAATGTCAAATGTTGCGCTCGAAATCTGTGCTAAATTATTCATAAATATACCAGAAAGAAAAACGAATCAAACAATCTGTTTCATGTTTATGGGCAGTTGCAGTACAAACTGAGTTCTCTAATGAACATCAAAAAATACTGCAGAGAGCGGCTTAGTGCGCAGTGCATATGATGTCGTGATGCAATTCTGCAGTATAATACAGTGATTCTACCAGGAAATAAGTGAAAATGAATCTTGGAATGCATTATCGAACTCCACATTCGTCATCATGCGGCTCTACATCACAATAACGACAGCGGACGTCATTTTCTCGCCCCCTTCTCACCCCGACCCATATGATCGCAAGGAGTGACTGTGTCAAGGTTTGTTAGACATATTTTTTATATTATTAAATACTTAATAGTTAATTAAAAGGGTTCGCCATCTTGCAAGAACACAATCTTGTCTTAACAGACAAACATGTTTCACCACGGTTTTGGAATCTCCAGTGGGTTTTTCTGTTATTACTTCCGAAAGATATACATATAACGTTTTATCTAGATTTGGAATATATTGACATGATTTTTTGTGGCTTACATTACGTATGTCAATTGGATTTTACCTTTTGTTTGACCTGTGGCTGCCAAACGAAATCAGTCATAAGCCTATATTAATACAGCGTGCCCTCCACAACATAGGGCATCTTAGGCAACGACTTTATTGAGTTTTTCCATAGAATAATACCTCAAAACTTGGTATTGAAGTAAAAAAGCTGGTGTATGCCCATCTGCCTCTTACAGCTGCTACATCTGATCCGTTCTGCACTGTACTTAATTATTATTTGGCTCCTAATTCTGTTGTTGTTATCACTGTTATTTTTAAAGCGACCTGTGGGTGTCAAGTAAATTTAGTGTGTTTTGTATTAGTGATCTATTTGGAATAATATGCAATTTATAGATTTGCTGTGGATTTATTACAGCGTTTACTTACGTGTTATAGAACTCATTCGCGAATTATGGTAGTTAATCGACTTCTGTTGTGGCTTACATGGACATTTCACTGGACGTTCACGTTGTAGATACGTTATTCACAGTCATTTCTTTCGCTGTTTTGTTTACGTTTGAAGTTTTTTTTATTGTGTGTGTGTGTGTGTGTGTGTGTGTGTGTGTGTGTGTGTGCGCGTGTGTGTGTGTGTGTGTGTGTGTGTGTGTGCGTGTGTGCGCGGTTTCATAGTTCACTTAATGTGTTTAATAACTTTGGTGAAACATTTTTGAGGAATAAAAGAAAACTGTGTCTTCGCAAAAAGGTGAACCCTTCTGATCCACTATTATTTTCTACAAGTAGGGTAACAGATCGGAAATTACATTATGATTTTAAATAGTTAATTTCGATTATTTCCGAACTTTTGTTTACACTTGCATGCAATGCAAAACTCTTTGTAACGTCCATAGTGGTACGGGGGAAGTAGAGACGAACAATTTTACACGGGACACACTTGTTCCATAAAGTCGGGAAACAGCCTCAGCCGGCCGATGTGGCCGTGCGGTTAAAGGCGCTGCAGTCTGGAACCGCAAGACCGCTACGGTCGCAGGTTCGAATCCTGCCTCGGGCATGGATGTTTGTGATGTCCTTAGGTTAGTTAGGTTTAACTAGTTCTAAGTTCTAGGGGACTAATAACCTCAGCAGTTGAGTCCCATAGTGCTCAGAGCCAAACAGCCTCAAATTGGCTTACAAAAGCCACATACGACAGCGCGCATGCGCGCCTCGCAAGATTTTTGTACCCTGTCGCCATCGTACGTGACCGGCTTAGTTGCTCACTTACAATCTGTAATATTGACATTTCTGTAAACTTAACCTCAGAAACTGTTGAATTTTAACAGCATAAAATTAACAATTAAGTGGTTCCTTTTTTTCTTTCCCTCTGTCTTTCTGGTCTGCCCAGTACGAGACTACAGTGCTTGTACGGGCTGAGTTTAAATGGAACTGGAAACGTAATTAGTTTTTGTATAACGCGTTTAAAAGCTTTTTCCTTTCGTTATCCTCACAGGAAATGTTAACACTAATGTTAACGAAAGCAGATGGCATAAAAGGGAGAGATTATATTGAAAATCTCGTACGGCGCTCAAGTCCTGTAGCTCAGGTAGTTCTGTTAGATCGATTTGAGGTTACTTTCCGGTCTGTTGCATAACAAGTGCCTCGCATCAAATTGTTTATCTCGACTTCCTAACACCACTGTAGTACGTTGTAGACCGTTGAAATGCCTCTTCATATGCTGCAATCAGTGATACGAAGGGAGTGATACACAAATATCCTTGGGATATTAATAAATTCCTCACTAAATTGCTCCACATATCTGGCCAACTATGGTCTGCCTATGGTTTTAACTCACTGTACGGATACTGCAGCTGCCTCATTTAGAACAGGGAACAGAGTCGAGGGCGATGTACACGATACTTAGTAGAACGCTGATGACATTCGTAGTTCCAGTCCCGGCTTAAGCATGTCCAACACGTCTGCGCCGCCTGGAAGTCATACAGAAGGAGGTATTACGAATCATAGGCAAAGCTCCAAGATACTCACGCGCAGCGGAGTTGCATAATGAATTCCGCTTCGAGACTCTCGCGGAGGTATTCAAAAACCTCGCCACACGACTGTACAAGAACTTGAGACACTCGAACATCCCCTTAGTCCCAAATACGGGAAACCACGATCACAACTACACGTGGAAGCGTAACCTACCAAAAATACTTTTCCCTGGGGAGCACCTATGGCAGGCATATTCTAAGCACATGATCAGCTCTCGGCGAATCTCTACGTCAAAGCAAATCTGTCTGGCACCGCAAGCAGCACTCACACAATCTACTAACCGACAAAAACGGGTAAACTAAACGCGCACAATACAAACAAACCCCGCACGACTCTAAACAACGAGCGGGCGATTTTATAATCAAACTGACCTCTCAGATGATGACTTTGGAATGTTACAGATATGCTGGCAGAACAACCGTCCCAGGAGATATCGCTGGTGCCCTCTATAACGGTAACACCCGTCTACTAACATTTTCTGACACCCAAATTTGAATTGTCGCTACCGGCAGTAGCCCTGGTTTCTTTCATATGGCGCTTGCCATAGCACTTTTTCCCCTTGCTACCATTCAGTCGCTTTTATGCCTACTGTCTCCTCGACGGGAGCGTATTTGTATGCGGTCGCAAACAGACGTACGGACAACATCACAGTCCCGCATCCTGTGTCTCCTTGATTAGCACACTAACCCCTTTCCGCAGAGGTGAACAGAGAACTTTTTTGAGTTGGTCGTCGTGGTAGTGCGGGAGTGGAGGGGCTTCACTTATTCTACGCTCTAGAAGCATCCATCACAGGTCGGAGAAAGCGAATGGCGAGCCACAACCAGCAGGACCTCACCACGAGCGGTGATGCAGGATCCCAGTAGCCGCCGCCCCCCCCTCCCCCCCCCCCACCCCCCCCCCCGTTCCCTCATTCCTTTAGTATGAGACCACATTGACTTCTCTGATCCTTGTTTTTATCTTAGTTGATATTCTTCTTATAACCTCATTTTAAGGCGATATCTATCTTCGAAGTCCTTTGCCGTCTCTGACACAATAATATTGATACTGACAAGTTGCTAATGTTTCTCCCTAACCATCAATTCCCTTCCCAAAATTTCCTTAGTTTCCTTTACTGCTTGCTCAGTGCAGCGAATGAACAGCATGGGGGGGGGGGGGGGGGGGTAGGCTACAATCATGCCACACTTCGTTCTTAGCTTCTGTCTCCTTTTAATGTCCATCGAATCTTAAAATTGCAGTTAATTTAGTTAAATGAGAAGTGAGACAATGAAATTAAATGTCGTGTGGGTAGGGCCGACCGTCGGGTAGTCCGTTCACCTGGTGCAAGTCTTTTTAGTTGACTTGCGCGATGATGATGAAGACAACACAACGCCCAGTCCCTGAGCGGAGAAAATCTACGACCCAGCCGGGAACCGAACCCGTGCCCCTTAGCATGGCATTCCGTTGCGCTGACTACTCAGCTACCGAGGCTGACAGTGAAACAATGAGAATAGCATTTTTAACGGAGACGCTCATGAAAAATACACACTATTTAAAAAAGGCACCAAATCCACAATTTTGAAAATACGGCTATGAAATTTTCTTTCATGTTTTACATAAAACTAACACATTTAAGTTTGAAACGTCCCCTTTTTGAACAATTATACACGACTGTCCTTAAACTGACACACAATATTTATTTTAGCGCAACGCAATCTGACTTTAAATAATCTCTACAAGAGAATGGCCCTGACTAACATTAACCTGTACTTTTCACAAATCACTTACCTCACAAAAATCTTGGTTACTCCCACTACTGCAATACAGCAAGCGCCACTACTGCCAGCTAAATAAAAGATTCAAACTATGGAAGGCACTAACTACTGATAGGGATAGTTAGCAAATGAAAGATATTAATAGAGAACAAACGTTGTATTTACCTTAATAGTCAAGCAGTTCATGGCAAATTTCAAAACTCCGCCATCTCTCTCCCCACATCCACCACTGCTGGCGGCTCGCCTCCAACTGCGCAACGCTACGCGCTGTTCACAGCCAGCTGCCTAACACTACAATGGCGAGTATTACAACAATGCAAAGCAGCCACAGACTGCACACAGCACAGCCAGTGATTTTCATACAGAGGTGGCGTTACCAATAAAAAAACCTAAACAGCCTACTTACAAGTTCACAAGATAGCATATATTTAACTGTTATGGACTTTATAATTTTACTTTCAAAAATAATATGCAGTATGTGCCCATTTCTCAGAAACTCTGTTTAATCTCTTTGTGTATCGTACATTCTATCGTGACGTTTTTTGAATATATCGAATAGGAGAATGTTAATAATTTTTAATTAGAATTTTGCAAGTATAATACAAAATTCATGGAAAATTTCGAGCATTTTGCCCCATAACTCAGCTTACACCGAGCGAGGTGGCGCAGTGGTTAGACACTGGACTCGCATTCGGGAGGACGACGGTTCAATCCCGCGTCCGGCCATCCTGATTTAGGTTTTCCGTGATTTCCCTAAATCGCTCCAGGCAAATGCCGGGATGGTTCCTTTCAAAGGGCACGGCCGACTTCCTTCCCCGTCCTTCCCTAATCCGATGAGACCGATGACCTCGCTGTCTGGTCTCCTTCCCCAAACCAACCAACCAACCAACCTCAGCTTACACTCAGAATTTCAAAATTAACTCCTGAGACAACATTTATTTGCTTTGTAGATGTAAGAGTACCAACCTTCAGAAATTCTGAGACATAGGTACATAAACTTTTTAAACATTATTTTCAGGCACTGCTATTTAAAGCTCAACATAACGTTTTTTCTTATGTCACCTCTTTAGAGGGCCCCAGATTTGTACTCAGGATCCTCTTTCCCTTAAAGGCTTCTCTTCTGCTTTCTTGTTTTGTGCCTTCTTTTCTTATCAAGACTTCAAGTAACTTTTCAGTTGCAAAGAGGCGCTATAAATCCATTTTTCACGAGATGTCTAGATTAAGTTGCCTATCTTAAAGCACATTGTCACTAATGCCTTCATCCTCCCTAAATTCTCATAACTAAATACAAGAACTCTATCGTAAGTTGCAGTTCTGACAACTATAGCAAATGAAAATGGGGTTTTAGAGTATCGTTTCCAAATGAGTGAATTTAGAGACTCATTTAGATTCTGGGTTTTGCCGTGAACACACTTCATTTTTAGAAGTTCAGGATCGGCCAGAAACCTGTAAGTTGACTTGACAGCATCCAGTATACTATTTGGAAACATGTTCTTGTGAATTTAGGGGTTGTTACACGTCTTAGCCTGTAGATACTTAGGCCAGGTACTGTGACACAGGTGATGAATGCGATGTTCATGTATTGACACCATGTGAAAATATGTAACCCATTCTGTACTTTTCATGTCAGTTACTGAATAGGTTCAGTCTGATAGCGTTGCCATAATATACTTGAAGTGTGTTTCTCATCTTCTTTGTGACTCTGTTGTGTCCACCCTTGCGCTTTCGATCTTCCACCTTTTTTTATTGTTTCTAAGATACTGAAGAGAATCACAGATGGTCTATGAAATCAAAGAGTATATATCACAGCCTTCTAGCTGTGTCCCGGGCAAGTTTGATTGAAAGTAATCCACGGAATCGTTATTTAACGAGCTAGTGTTGACGTGTTGCTTTAAAACGTGGGCATAGTAGGAAGTTCGCGTCCCACTTTTAATTAGCATTCAGGCACTCGCTTACGATTTCACATTGAAGCTTTCGGAACTTATTGTCCATGAGTTCCACTAATAAATAAACTGAAAATCGACATTTTCGGTCAATTTCATGAACGTGCGTCCTTAACAATGTCTGGAACTTTAAGGTATAACGTTGTAACCATGCTTTGGCACCGTATTTAGCTATGCGGCTATTGATGTCCTTGGTGTTCACTCTGGAAAGCTGGAAGCCGCGCCTGTCGACAGGAAACTTGCTTGTCCGCACATGTGCTCACCAGACGCGCCGTCAGCAACCGCTAGCATCTTAGGCGCGCTTTTTCTGCCCCATCTCTAATGGCGGCGCTATCTGCAAGTGGCTCCTGTTACAGGAGTCCACTCGTCGCTGGGAACGAGTCTTCACAATGGCACTTCTCATCCCGTCTGTTTAATGGTTAACAGAATGTTGCCTAAACCCGACTAATTTGTCAGGAGGCAGGGAAAGCTTGCTCTTGCAACGACATACACTGTGTCTTTTAGTTTATTTATACGTTGTTCATACACGTTACAGTCTCATTAATATGTGTACCTGTCAGAAGCCCGAATAAACGCCATCTGTAGCGCGGAAGTTAAGGAAGAGAGTCAGTGAGGTTCTAAAAGTTACCGACACGGATGTGGAACTATACCGACTGCAGTGCTGTGGTCAGTTGCGCTAGGTTTCTCTGTTGAGGACCCATGATGCTTCCACCCTTGGCTCGAAAGCCAACGATCATGTCCTTTTGGATCACAGATAAATCGCTCCGTTTCCACATTATGACAATGACTGCACTCTTTTCTGTGTCCCCCGACATGCTTTTCATACGCTCCATTGCCAGTGTTGCCACCTGCCATCTCTGACTGGTCATTCCAAGCTGACTTCGAACATAGGCGGTGGTCACATTAATGCGACTGCACCGTGTATTACCTCAGAAGGAAGGGTGGCAGCGGCCACATTGCTGCACTTCAGTCTTTGTTTAAGAAAGTTTGAAAGGTTACGTGTGGACTGAGTATATAAAAATGATTGGGAATGTTTGCAAAATTTAGTTTACTAACAAAGACAGACATAAATTATGCTGAGCAAGTTTTTATTGTATACCGTAAAAAACTAACATTGCTTTAAAACCGCCGTGCACAAGGATCCTGGGTGGCAGAAGTGAGTCAAGTACTCTGGCCGTAAAAATGTGGATAATGCAGTCTGAATTGATCTGACGCTGAGCACACTTTGACTGATAATCTACAGAAGTTTCTCAATGTAGGTGCAGCTGAGAGCAAGTGGTGATTGAGATCTATACAATCTGACAAGGCCGGAGTGGCAGTTCATTACCCTTTTTGCTTCATGCAGTGCAGCAAACACGAAAACATGTGAATTTTTTTACATGTGGCTCTGCACACGATGCCCGGTTTACAACTCCACTGTGTAGATGTGTCCCTTCAGTCTGTCGACCCCAGCCCAGCCTTCGGCTGGCGCCAATACAGGTATAGTGGCATTGTTGTGCTGGAGACCTGTCTCGCCAAGGGGCTGCTCTGTCTACCCCGTACAGCTGTGAGCCTATGCAGCAATATTTACTGAGGGATGGGCTTGCCACCAATTGCTTCCAACTCCCGACATGCCATTTCTACAAGCTAAGAACCATAAAAATACCTCATGCTGCGCCCTACCAGTCTCCATCAACGTCTGCTCAGGCTGTTAACTTTCTAAAGCTTCACTCAAGATGCATCAGGTTTTAATAATATTTTTAATAATTTTCTGTATATGAAATATTGGTGAGAGATTAATTTGTCTTCTCTCAAGTTGTAGCATATAACAAAATACCTTACATTTCCAAAGTGTGGGAGGTGCATGCAGATATGAGAGGAGCGGATGTGATATGTGAAGGGAGATGGGAGACGTGTTGGGGAGGATCAAGGGGCTATATTTATATGGAAGGAGCGGGCAGGATTGCAGTTATGTAGGCAACAGGTGGGCTGGACACTTCGTTTCGAATGCGAGAGGTAAGGGTGGTTAAAGCTGATAGTATAACTAGATCCCAGAAATTATTTTATAGGCTGTGAGAGCAAGGTGGTTTAAATCCTCTTGCAGAAGCATATGGAGTGCATGGAGACATAGGGCAGGTGTGGACACGATTTCGCGCCTGACGTTGGCCTGATGACCAAGGGAAACCCCCAGAAGACTTTGATCGAACTGAGGGATTTGAACCATTCTAATATATTCCTGGGATAATACTGTCCTGTCCCAGAAATAACAAATTAAAATATTGCGTATATCTGTGCGTATATGTGTACTCCTGAACTCACGTAGTATGAGCGCCTCACTATGTCATGTATAAGAGAAGTCCTTTGTGATCAGCACACTGCGATAAATATATCGACGTGCCAGGGATCTCTGCTAAGCCGGCCGAAGTGGCCGCGCGGTTCTGGCGCTGCAGTCTGGAACCGCGAGACCGCTACGGTCGCAGGTTCGAATCCTGCCTCGGGCATGGATGTGTGTGATGTCCTTAGGTTAGTTAGGTTTAACTAGTTCTAAGTTCTAGGGGACTAATGACCTCAGCAGTTGAGTCCCATAGTGCTCAGAGCCATTTTTGATCTCTGCTAAGGCATTAATCAAAGTCTAAGTCACTGCCATACGAAGAGAAGAGTTTCGATGACAGAAGAAAATGGGAGCGGACTGTGAAATGCAGTTACTAGTGTAGAAGGTTTGCCACAGTTTTACTCCAACCCAGTGTATGAGTTGCCACTAAGTTACTGAACGAGGTAACACAGTGACTGAAGCACTGGAATTGCAACTCGTTACGGCATATGTGAGATTCAGAACTTCGTTCAGTCATACAGATTTGTGATTCCAGAGGTATCCCTAAATCGTTAAACTCATTATTGCAATGGTTCTTCAGAGAAAAACAGATGACTTTACTTATGAAGTGTGTTTACGGAGAATTAATACAATGAGAAGACTCCTGTCCACTCTGGCTCTTTCCGACTATGCTCTTTCCATACATTTGGTGAATCTTGTCGTGATCATCACACAAAAGTAATTGTTAAGACCAATGAAACCATTTTAACTAATTACAGTCGTTCAGTGGCACAAGCATACTCTTTACAGCAGGAGTCAGCGTTTTTCAAGATAATAATCCCTCTCCTCTCACACAGCTATAAAAATTCCAACATCTCCTCGACCTTTGAAACCGACTGTGTTCCAACATAATAGGTCTACTGTTGTCTGAATTGAAAAATCAGTTAAGGACCAAACACGCCCTGCATTTCTCAAAGTAAATAGTACAACTTAGTTGCAAGTGATGGTACTCTATTTCATCAGTCTCAGCAGAAGATCCTTACGCAGCTAACCCTAGGTGAACTGGAACGCCAAACCTGGTCTACAACATACACTACTGGCCATTAAAATTGCTACACCACGAAGATGACGTGCTACAGACGCGAAATTTAACCGACAGGAAGAAGATGCTGTGATATGCAAATGATTAGCTTTTCAGAGCATTCACACAAGGTTGGCGCCGGTGGCGACACCTACAACGTGCTGACAAGAGGAAAGTTTCCAACCCATTTCTCATACACAAACAGCAGTTGACCGGCGTTGCCTGGTGAAACGTTGTTGTGATGCCTAGTGTAAGGAGGAGAAATGCGTACCATCACGTTTCCGACTTTGATAAAGGTCGGATTGTAGGCTATCGCGATTGCGGTTTATCGTATCGCGACATTGCTGCTCGCGTTGGTCGAGATCCAGTGACTGTTAGCAGAATATGGAATCGGTGGGTTCAGGAGGGTAATACGGAACGCCGTACTGGATCCCAACGGCTTCGTATCACTAGCAGTCGAGATGACAGGCATCTTATCCGCGTGGTTGTAACGGATCGTGCAGCCACGTCTCGATCCCTGAGTCAACAATGGGGACGTTTGCAAGACAACAACCAACTGCAGGAACAGTTCGACGACGTTTGCAGCAGCATGGACTATCAGCTCGGAGACCATAGCTGCGGTTACCCTTGACCCTGCATCACAGACAGGAGCTCCTGCGGTGGTGTACTGAACGACGGACTTTGGTGCACGAATGGCAAAACATTTTTTGGGATGAATCCAGGTTATGTTTACAGCATCATGATGATCGCATCCGTGTTTGGCGATATCGCGGTGAACGCACGTTGGAAGCGTGTATTCGTCATCGCTATACTGGCGTATCACCTGGAGTGATGTTATGGGGTGCCATTGGTTACAGGTCTCGGCCACCTCTTGTTCGCATTGACGGCACTTTGGACAGTGGACGTTAGATTTCGGATGTGTTACGACCCGTGGCTCTACCCTTCATTCGATCCCTGTGAAACCCTACATTTCAGCAGGATAATGGACGACCGCATGTCGCAGGTCCTGTACGTGCCTTTCTGGATACAGAAAATTTTCGACTGCTGCCCTGGCCAGCACATTCTCCAGATCTCTCACCAATTGAAAACGTCTGGTCAATGGTGGCCGAGCAACTGGCTCTTCACAATACGCCAGTCACTACTTTGATGAACTGTGGTATCGTATTGAAGCTGCATGGGCAGCTGTACCTGTACACGCCATCCAAGCTCTGTTTGACTCAATGCCCAGGCGTGTCAAGGCCGTTATTACGGCCAGTGGTGGTTGTTCTGGGTACCGATTTCTCAGGACCTATGCACCCAAACTGCGTGCAAATGTAATCACATGTCAGTTCTAGTATAATATATTTGTCGAATGAATACCCGTTTATCATCTGCGATTATTCTTGGTGTAGCAATTTTTATGGCCAGTAGTGTATTAGTAGGCTGTCATATTGCAGAACTTCTGGCTTCATGCAAATTAGTGAGAATGTGGCGTCGGTGTTTTGTATGTCTTCTTCCCGCCAGAAAACTTAGACCACGCAAGCCATCTCAGAGTCTTTAGCGCCGCCAGTGCATTCCAGCACGGAGCTGGCGGCCGGCAGGCTCAAATCAGTCCCCAGACGGCCCAACCGCTAATCTTAATTGGTCGCTTATTGCGGGATGTCCCACTACACCAGCTTACGAGGCGCTGGAGGCTCCAGCAGTTTCCCTCGGCAGCCGATGACATCGGGAAGGAGCGGGGTGCCACAGGGGGCAGCATCGACACCGTGATATCTCACTCGGCATCGACTACCGGCGGGGTCAGCTGAGTTATGGCCGGTAATTAACGGCGTGACATTTCATTACCACTCAGAACCACTCTCCAACAGTGCCCGTAATTAATGGGCAACGAGTCGCAGCACCCGTTGTTTCTATTAACTGTCCCAGAAAAAAGGCTTATCTTTATTAGGCATGCCGCATTATTGACACTCACGGTTACAGGCTCGCTACCTAATTTTTCTTCACGAACGGGAAAACTGGACGAGATCCTTCTTAGGCGCGATTGGTAATACATCGACCCGTTACCTTAGAGTACTGTAAATTGTGCGTGAGTGCTACATGCGGTCGACTCTTCTCAGTCTTTCGCCTGAACCGACACACACTTATCAGCCAGAAAATTACGACCACCTATCTAATAGCCGATATGTCCAGCTTTGGCACGGATAACAGCAGCGATGCGTCGTGGCGTGGAAGCAACGAGGCCTTGCTAGGTCACTGGTGGGAGTTAGCAACACGTCTGCACACACAAGACACTTTATTTTTATATACTCGGTCGGCATTTACAAGGCGAAATATTAAACTGGCACATTACACTACTAAAATAAGACATTCAGCATTACTCAATTACATAACACAAAATACAAAAATTTTATACAATATGTCTTATTTTTTTAAGCCATTCAATGTCACTGTCCGTGAGGTTATGTATATCCTCCAATTCACCATTAAAACGATGCACAGTACACTCGATCAAGTGGGCCATTGATTAGTTGAGTCCACATTCGCACTGGGGGTTGTTCGCGAGGCCCCATGTTGTCGCATCTCCCTGCATCTTCCGACACCCGTCTTCACACGGTTCAGTATAGTCCACACTCTCCTGGGAAGCTTAAAACCCTCTATTGGTACGGTTGGGTCAGTAACCAGTTTACTGCTCTTTACTGTGCTTCTACTCTACATACTTTTCCATTCATTTTCTGGGTCGAAGTTAAACACCTCTTCACTTCTTTACCATAGAGGTGACCTTGGTCTCAGGCGGTTTTTTGGTGTCAGATCCTGGTGTATGGGTATGTTTGGGTTCGCCATATATTCTCTTGACAGTAGCTAATTTCGTCTGATTTCAGGTGGTGCTACGTTAGACAGTACGGGTAGCCAACCTATAGATGTAGGTTTAAGTGCTCACAATATTATTCTCATTGTTTCTCTTAGCTGAATATCGATATTTGCTATAAGCACACTTCTGGCCCATATGTTGTTGTTGTTGTGGTCTTCAGTCCTGAGACTGGTTTGATGCAGCTCTCCATGCTACTCTATCCTGAGCAAGCTTCTTCATCTCCCAGTACCTACTGCAACCTACATCCTTCTGAATCTGCTTAGTGTATTGATCTCTTGGTCTCCCTCTACGATTTTTACCCTCCACGCTGCCCTCCAATGCTAAATTTGTGATCCCTTGATGCCTCAAAACATGTCCTACCAACCGATCCCTTCTTCTAGTCAAGTTGTGCCACAAACTTCTCTTCTCCCCAATCCTATTCAATACCTCCTCATTAGTTACGTGATCTACCCACCTTATCTTCAGCATTCTTCTGTAGCACCACATTTCGAAAGCTTCTATTCTCTTCTTGTCCAAACTGGTTATCGTCCATGTTTCACTTCCATACATGGCTACACTCCATACAAATACTTTCAGAAACGACTTCCTGACACTTAAATCTATACTCGATGTTAACAAATTTCTCTTCTTCAGAAACGCTTTCCTTGCCATTGCCAGTCTACATTTTATATCCTCTCTACTTCGACCGTCATCAGTTATTTTACTCCCTAAATAGCAAAACTCCTTTACTACTTTCAGTGTCTCATTTCCTAATCTAATCCCCTCAGCATCACCCGATTTAATTTGACTACATTCCATTATCCTCGTTTTGCTTTTGTTGATGTTCATCTTATATCCTCCTTTCAAGACACTGTCCATTCCGTTCAACTGCTCTTCCAAGTCCTTTGCTGTCTCTGACAGAATTACAATGTCATCGGCGAACCTCAAAGTTTTTACTTCTTCTCCATGAATTTTAATACCTACTCCGAATTTTTCTTTTGTTTCCTTTACTGCTTGCTCAATATACAGATTGAATAACATCGGGGAGAGGCTACAACCCTGTCTCACTCCCTTCCCAACCACTGCTTCCCTTTCATGCCCCTCGACTCTTATAACTGCCATCTGGTTTCTGTACAAATTGTAAATAGCCTTTCGCTCCCTGTATTTTACCCCTGCCACCTTCAGAATTTGAAAGAGAGTATTCCAGTTAACGTTGTCAAAAGCTTTCTCTAAGTCTACAAATGCTAGAAACGTAGGTTTGCCTTTTCTTAATCTTTCTTCTAAGATAAGTCGTAAGGTTAGTATTGCCTCACGTGTTCCAACATTTCTATGGAATCCAAACTGATCTTCCCCGAGGTCCGCTTCTACCAGTTTTTCCATTCGTCTGTAAAGAATTCGCGTTAGTATTTTGCAGCTGTGACTTATTAAACTGATAGTTCGGTAATTTTCACATATGTCAACACCTGCTTTCTTTGGTATTGGAATTATTATATTCTTCTTGAAGTCTGTGGGTATTTCGCCTGTCTCATACATCTTGCTCACCAGATGGTACAGTTTTGTCATGACTGGCTCTCCCAAGGCCATCAGTAGTTCTAATGGAATGTTGTCTACTCCCGGGGCCTTGTTTCGACTCAGGTCTTTCAGTGCTCTGTCAAACTCTTCACGCAGTATCTTATCTCCCATTTCATCTTCATCTACATCCCCTTCCATTTCCATAATATTGTCCTCAAGTACATCGCCCTTGTATAAACCCTCTATATACTCCTTCCACCTTTCTGCTTTCCCTTCTTTGCTTAGAACTGGGTTGCCATCTGAGCTCTTGATATTCATACAAGTGGTTTTCTTCTCTCCAAAGGTCTCTTTAATTTTCCTGTAGGCAGTATCTATCTTACCCCTAGTGAGACAAGCCTCTACATCCTTACATTTGTCCTCTAGCCATCCCTGCTTAGCCATTTTGCACTTTCTGTCGATCTCATTTTTGAGACGTTTGTATTCCCTTTTGCCTGCTTCATTTACTGCATTTTTATATTTTCTCCTTTCATCAATTAAATTCAATATTTCTTCTGTTACCCAAGGATTTCTATTAGCCCTCGTCGTCTTACCTACTTGATCCTCTGCTGCCTTCACTACTTCATCCCTCAGAGCTACCCATTCTTCTTTAGGTGCACAATACTCGGCTACGCTGTATACCAGTACCTAGGCGGAAGTTCTCAAGATATTTGCATCACATCCCCAGGTGGTTCCGGTGAGTTTGGCTAGAATGGAATTTCTAGTTTTCAGTTTTCGTTTTTTTCCTCTAGATGGGCTCTGTACGTTAGGGACCAGTCGAGCTTTACTCCTCGGTACCGAGTATTGTCTTCATGTTTAATGGTCTGGTCATTCATGCCGATGTTTAGCTTTCTCTTGGTTTCTCTGTTATTGAGATGCAAGTTTACACTTACTGTCTTGTCTGGATTCGGTTGTAGATGCCATTTGGTATAGTATAGGTGTAACACGTTTAGGTCTTCGTTCAATTTCCGTTCTATTTTTTCAAAATATTTGCTTTGATAAGCTATTGCCGTATCATCCGCGTATATAAACTTACGGGACGTTGTTTCTGGGATTACCGAGTTCTGCGAGAGTCCGTTGTTGAGTGATATGCATCCGCAGGTTTTGCCATTAAGAGTTACTCTAATTTTTATTCCAGTTAAAATGTTCTTCATAAGTTTATACGTCTGACTACTCTGAGTTTTTGCTATCAGTTTACATAGTAGGCCATCCCTCTACACAGTATCATATACTGAGGGTAGATCCAATAGAACAACGCTAGTTTTCTTCTTATCGTGTTAGCGCTTTCCGATAAAAGTTGTGAGGGCAAGGACTTGATCTCAACAATTTCTTTTAGGCCTAGTCTGGTCATCAGAATTCTCTCAAATAAGTTACACACAGTGCATAAAAGAGAAATTGGTCTAAAATGTTTCAGGTTTTCCCCAGTTTTCCCTGGTTTCAGGACAGCGACTACCTTGGTTTCTTTCCACACAATAGGTATTTTGTTCTGCTTGATGCGCTCAGAGAAGAGTTTTTCTAGCCAGTTTCTTCTTGCTGTTCCTAGATTTTTAAGGAATTCTAGTAAGATTCCATCTACTCCTGCTGCTTTGTCGGCCTACACTCCTGTCAGTGCGTTACTGATCTCTTGAAACTCTACTTCTTTTATCAGATCTGTGTTCTCCTGTTCGTTCTTTATTGCCTCTCTTATCATATATTCGACGTCTTTCTTTTCACATGTTCTTAGGTGGATTTTTGAGATTTGTTTTATGTGCAACGTTATCTGGTTGGGTATCATTTTCGTCTGTGGTCTGTGTAGGGTTTTAGGTCGTTCTAATATTCTTAGCAGACTCTACCCCTTGCGGCTAGAATGGGTCAAATCCATGCTCTCCATCGTTTCCATCCATCTGCACCTGCGTTCTTCGTTGATTGTTTGAACCAGTCGTTCCGCAACCTTACAGTTTTCCGTCTCCTGGTATTCTTCCAATAATTATTCACACTCTCTCGTCCAGCACAGAGTATATTCTTTCCTCGCACCACGTGGAATACTTTTCAGTGCAGATTTATACTCTATATCAGAGTAAAGAACCGCTCGTAGTTCTCTGTAAGTGGAGGAATACGTTTCACTGTTCTCTCTGCGAGAGTCCGAAATGTCTCCCGGTCAGCCTGTTTTAGAGTCCAACGTGGGACTGGAGGGCTTTGTATGACAGAAACTGACAGTCCCACTTCGATGATCACAGGCCAACGTTGGCTTCTAGGGAACTTCGGTAATACCCTTCTTTCCGCTTGGAGCACGTCTCCTGTTGGTCCCCTTGTAACGAAGGTCAAGTCAGGTGTTGTTTGTGATCCCCATGCTGCTGATGAAAAAGTCACTCAGTCTTTTGGAACGTACAGGAGGTGGAGATCCCTCCCTTCAGCCCAGATGCTGTCTTTCGCCTTCTGTATTGCATTCTGAATAACCCCATTTAGTGTGATGCAAAATGAAATTGCCGGCGTACACAGCTGGGTGTTCGGCTTTGGGCAGGAACCTCAGTGGCCAAAGTTCAGATGGAAGTTTGTACACATTGAAGAGAGTTAGTACTTTCACATTGATTGCTATGGCATGTTCCAGTTGTTCTAGGTCTGTATTCACATTTTCTGTAAGGCCATGTCTCTCTATCCCTCTCCCTCTCTCTCTCTCTCTCTCTCTCTCTCTCTCTCTCTCTCTCTCTCTCTCTCTCACACACACACACACACACACACACACACACATTTTCACCTGCCTCGAGATGACTGGGTGTTTGTGTTGTCCTCATCATCATTCATGCAAGTGGCAAGATTGGACTGAGAAAACGTTAGGAATTTGTACGGACGCTGATAACCGCGCAGTTGAGCGCCCCACAATCCAAACATCATCATCATCATCATCATCATCATCATCATCATCATCATCATCTCCTCTCTCACTTCCTCTCTCTCTCGCTATTTCTCTCTCTCTCTCCCTCACTGATACACGCACAACTGTACTAGTATGATAGCCGAGACGAATTATGATTGACGATACAACAAACCACATATACTAAGAATAATAATTCACCACCCTTATCACAAACATGGCCTACTCAGTGACTGTGAAACAATATTTTCAATACAATTCTAACACGGCAGTTCAGAGAGCGCTAGTCAACTTATACACATATTGTCACTTTCATAATTATCGTAATTAACAGGTCATTCTCTTACAACATTGCTCTTTTATTTTCATGACATTTACGCTCCTCTGTTGTGATGTCGTATGTTTCTCAAACTCCAGACTGCATCCATCGTCAACATGAACGGAGTAAAGCTCTATGTTCCCAATCAATAGCGAATATCTTTCCTTGCTCTCCCGTATAGAAAAAAAAACTGGTATGCCAGTGTCTCACTGGAGTTCAGTCTCAATCATTGTCCAAAACCTCGTATCGTTCCTGTTCCTTCTGATTTATTCTCCAGGAACCTGTCTCGGTTTGTTTATGTCCCTACCAGGAACACAACTCGTGCCTTCTACGTGCGAGGGAACAGGAGAATATTTTCTATTTTTAAGCGGTTGGCTGTGAAGGAATGTATCGTGAGGTGAATCCTGTGTGTGGAATCGAGACGCACGGAACAGAGCAGTACCGCAGGTGCGGGCGGCACTATCTCTTTTGGAAACGGCGCGGTATGTGCAGCAACTGCTTACGAAATACCGGCGGAGATGTTGATGCGTCAGAACGTACATGCGCTGTGTTATTCACAGCATGGTGTGGTATGCTGTGCTCTCGGACACAACAGCAGGTAGAAGCACAATCGTCCGAACCCAGTCTTTCAGGCAACACAAAATCGGCAGCACCTGTGATAAAGCATTAATATTGGCGCTGCCAGCGTGTGATCCAGTTCGGCAGATACTGCCAGGGAAGCCGACAACGTTGACACGCAAACATAGTTCCTTTACATCAAATTCATAAATACACTGAGAGACACGTTTTATAACCAGGCTAGCCATTATCGTGACTCTACCTTGTTACGCGAACTATCTGGCTCAGCTGAGTCGGTCCGAGAGTCGTCGTAGGGGACTACAATAAAATAAACTTTGAGGAAAATACTATTTCTTGTCCTTTTTTTCCTCACTCATCAACTATGGTGTCCCTTTCAAATGGTTCAAATGGCTCTGAGCACTATGGGACTTAACATCTGAGGTCATCAGTCCCCTAGAACTTAGAACTATTTAAACCTAACTAACCTAAGGACATCACACTCATTCACGCCCGAGGCAGGATTCGAACCTGCAACCGTAGCGATCACGCGGTTCCAGACTGAAGCGCCTAGAACCGCTCGGCCACACCTGCCGGCGGTGTCCCTTTATTTTACTATCTAAAACCAAGCAAATGTTAGATGAGAATAGATAAAATCTGAAATTTTGGCTATTACACAACATTTATTTATGTTTAGGTTTGTATGACAGTCCTTTCGCCAGTCGCTAATCGCCTGCAAGTCTTTCAGTTTTTCATAAAAGTAATCTTACAGCATGACAGCCCTACATGAAGTTACATGGTCTACGATCCGCCAAATACTTTAACAAAGATTGCCTGTTAGATCGTTTTGAGCTGCGGCTTCTCCTTCACCTCGTTTGATTACTTGGTTTAAGTTTCAGTATGTGAGTAAATTTCCAACGCTGCGCGCATGATTAAATTGATGGTTGCCTTGTGCGCCTATCTTTACGATGACACGTATCTGGGTGATAGTAACGTCTCGTCGAGTTCTTTGGAGCGGCGGCCAATCACATCTTGGTCGGCGAAGGTTACAAAGCGCTAGATTTTGCTTTAGGCACTCGTGATGGAACTTGTGTACAAGAGGCATGAAGGTCTAGACGAAGCCGCGTGTTGCTTGAATTGACATCATACTACACTCTTATGTTGCCATGGCTATTAAATTGTATTAATGTAAGAGAAGTTGTATGGCTGCGTGGCAAGGGAGAAACTTTAAGAGCAACGCACCAAACCTGGTGTCAGGAAGTGAGCCAGCGCTCCGTGTGACGTCAGACTTGTTGAAAACCTGCTAAGGGAATGGCGGTGTTGTGGTTAGGCGAGGACAACAACCTCGAGCATCAAGTAGCTATCAAGTTGATGGTATACAGCCGGAATCTTCGAGCACCTTCTGGAAGGTTCTGAAAGGATGTTCTGAAGTGAAAACACGAGAATAATGTACACAACCGAGAGAGGACAAATGAGTTGCCGGTAAGTACCCAGCAACAGTTATTATCTCGAGCTTCCTGCCTGTTAGAAAAGAAGCAGCTCTGTAGAGTTTGTCTCTAGTAGCAGCAATGATTAATAGCTAGTATTTCCTCTGTGTCAGAATATAAAGAGGAAGAAGCGCTCTTTCTAACTTGCCTCCTGGTGTGAATAAGGTATCTAATTGCGTGAATCGCAACAAGTGCTAATTAGCATTTTCTGTGTGTCAGGATACAAAGAGGAACAAGAGCTGCCTCACACTTGTCTGCTATTGTGGTTAAAGTATTTCACTGAGTATCGTCAAAACGAGTTGCAAGCAGAGCACGCGTGTCCGATATCAAAACGCAGAACTTGGAAACTAGGACTTGCTGGAAAGGACTAACGTATAGAGTGGTACGCGATAATCGTTGATCTGCCAGGAAAGCCGCTGCAAGAAATCTCTCTGAATAAAGTTGGGAAATATATTGTTGCTGAATTAAATCCTTCTCTGAGTAAAGTTGAAATATTGGGAAATAAATTGTTGAATTAAGTCCTTAAGTGTTTGCACCCTCATTCAGTTCGTATGAAACCACATCGTCTGTTCTCCATTCCAAAATCACCTGTGGCAGATACCCTTGGAGACTTTCTCCCTCTCTCTGCTTTAAAGAGTGACTTAGTAGACCTCAGACCACCTTGTCATGAACGTCCTGATTGCGCCACACTTTCATCCAAAGTTGCTGATAGAACCTTTGTCAGGACACGATAGTGAATGGGGAATGCATTGTTAATGTAAGTTACAAAACTGCTTTAAAAGAAGTCATTCTGTTTATGATGTTCCCTTCAAAGATTTTATTGATGGCATGCGTGCACCAAAACTCGGTGATTTAGAAATGTGTTTGAGCTTCGTACCTTTGTGGGCGAGAATATACACCCAACGTCTCATTATCCGTTCATGTATAGTGCTCACGTAGCTTCTCTCAGTGGGAAGCAAGTCAATTAGTTGCTTTAATGGCTTTATGCCAAGTATTATCTTCGGTGATGTAAGAATGTTGCTGGATTATCTTTCTTTGCGGATCTGAAGCCCATGTGTATGAATAGTAGTGCGTCCAATTATTTCCTGGCCCCTTTTTTCATTAATTACGAATAATGTAATTCTTCAACTCTTAATTGTTATTGGGCTTTTGCACTTTCTTGATGATTTAACCATACTGTTATTTAGCGAATCTCCCTTCCACGCTAATCTTATTTGTGAAATGAAACTGACGAAACTCAGGAAAGCTAAAACAGACCTCGACCAAGTTTGAGTGATTTTCCACAAGATTTGTTTCCATACTCTTTACCTACCACTTATTCCAGGCCTTCAAAAGCCTGCAGCAGTAGGTGCTGCAAATACGAGTATTAACAATACCTTCCTCTCTATATATCTTTCATTCGTAGCTGCGTAGCTAAGTCATGTGATAAGCCATAACTTTCAGCCTTACAAGGTAAGACAACAGGAAGTGTATTCAGTAAACATATGCACTATGTTTATTTTGAGGTAAAACCAAGTCGCCTCACTTCAAATGCTGACTTCATATGCTTAGATCTTGCAGTCAGTGGCGCATCTCTTATGTTTGCTTCTCAGTTACATAGGTTTGCACGTTGTACACACTGTACCCAGATGGGATTTTCACAGATGGTTCCTATGAAGGAGAATCCGATTACATTTAACTTTTCAGTTGCATATTATTCATTTTCAGTACCTGACCATTCTTGTATATAGTAGACTGTGGTTGATTTGATCTATCAAAACACGAAGTGAGGTTTGGATGAAAAGCGTGTTAAAAGTTTTTCTTTGTGAAAGGTCGTTATATAGGATAAAGTGAAGTCATGTCTATATTAAATGGGCTTAAACATCCAAGAATTCACCATAAACGTTAACCGCAGCTAAGTTACAGTTTATACACGTTTCGAACAGTGACGGTTCTATCACAAGTTCTAGGCCTACAACGGGCGCTCCTTAACTTTCTGATGATATTTTCCCCTTTACAAAAGGAACAGCCGTTTGTTCCAGCGATCTACGTGTAGCCAGTGCCAAAAGTGGGGTCGGTTCATATGTATATTCCAGCTAGAATCTAATGGGTGCCCAGAAGGCTTAGTACCACTTCCTCTATCGAGTATCTTTCGTTCATTTGCAATCCCACAATCACTTATTTGTGTATCTTATCGATATGGATGAGTCAAAAGTAGAGACTGTGACCTCAGTATAAGTGCGAGTGTCTGAAGTAGGAAATGTGCTGTGATCTCACCATTCGAACAGAGCCCTAATCTGGAACCCTGTGTGAAATCGTAAAGATCTTAAGGCATTAATCTAAGTTATGAACACTGACCACCACGAGACAGAATATCGCCTGGCAGCATTGTAGGCGCGTACCAATAAAGAAAGTACATTAGTGCCAGAAATTAAATATAATCACTAAAATGAGATATATTGCTTTATCAGGACGTCAGAAGGATTCTGAACAAACTACAGCTTAATAACAAGATATCTGGCATATAACTGTACACGAAACAAAATGTTATAAAAGTCCTAATAGCTGGGATACACATGTCTAAGAAAAGAACACAACTGGGGAATCTCTTGCTAAACAAGACTGTTAACAGAGAGTACGATTATCCCCAACAGCCACACGTGCTGCACAGTGAGGTGCGCTATGTAGCACGTCTCTACGAGGTGGCTCAACAGCTCTCTCTCAACGTCGATCCCATTCCTCAGCAAGAGCAGTACGGAGGTCTGTAAGTGTCCTTGACAGAGGCTGACGGGATGCAGTTTGCCTCCGTAATGCATTCGAGGCATGTTCTGTGGGATTCAGAGTTCGAGAACCTCGCTGACGAGTCACTTTCAAGAAATTCATCCACCAAAGCAGGGCGATGCGGACGGGCTTTATCGTGCATAAAGAGGAGGCCTGAACCTATTGCATCTCTAAAAAGGCGAACACGTTGTAGCAGTACCTTCCATCTGTATCTCTGAGCGTCTACGGTATTCCTCCACCACCAACAAAGATGTGTATTTCTGTACTGCCATTCTCGCCGGCCGTGGTGGCCAAGCGGTTAAAGGCGCTACAGTCTGGAACTGCGCGGCCGTTACGGTCGCAGGTTCGAATCCTGCCTCGGGCATGGATGTGTGTGATGTCCTTACGTTAGTTAGGTTTAAGTAGTTCTAAGTTCTAGGGGACTGATGACCTTAGAAGTTAAGTCCCATAGTGCTCAGAGCCATTTGAGCCATTCAACACCATGAGGACATCGGCACCAAACCGGTCTCTTTCCACGAAGTTTCAGGGGTTGTATCGGTTGTTGCGACGAGAAGCATTTTGCAAACTCAAGTGGGATTAGTCTGTTAAGAGCACCTTCCTACATTCATTCGTAGTCCAATTTAGATGTTGCTGACATCGCAATATACGTGCCGTCTCTTGTTGGAGTGAGTAAATGCACAAGGCTGGACGTCCGGGAAACAGCCCTGCTGTTCTGCGCCTCCGATAAACGGCTTGTAGGGAAACTGCAAAGTCTGCAGCCAGTTGTGTTGCAGGTGTGCTCCGACTCCTTCGGGCAGTTACGGCGCGATATCGATCTTGCTGTGGAGTGGTAATTCTTGGTCGACCTTGTACTGACCGACATCGAATATCTCTTGTGTCTCGAAACCATCTCCAAAGCCTCGAAATGACATTATGTGATACATCCAAGGATGCTGAAACTTCGGTTTGTGTCTAGCCTGCTTCTAAGCGGCTGGATATTCCACGCTGCAAAACGGGGCTCATATGATATCTTCGCCGCATCCCATTGTCAACTTCACCCAGAGACCACACTCTGCTGTGTATGAACGCACAAACAAGACTGAGGCATGCGTAGTCTCGTGCACTGTTCGTGTTTACCTTTCGGTTACGCTGCTATTCACAGCAGGGCGAACAAGTAGGGTTCTTAGATAAATGTTTACGGTAATGTTGGGTGACTGCTCACCTTTTCTCTATTCATTTTCGTGATCATGCTTAACTTTTGGGCATTATTGTATACAAGCGGTGCGGGAAAAAATAAGCGACAATGCGGGCCGCAAATGGGGGAGCCCACAGACATAAGCGATTTTGCAGAGAATGCCAAGACTATTCTGGCCCAGCGCCTCGGAAACGGCAAAGTTGGTCGGCTATTCACGTGCTACTATAGTGAGCACTTATGGAGAGTGGTTGATGGACAGTGAAGCCACGAGTAGGCCACAAAGTGTAGGACGTTCAAGCCTCATCCAAGAGTGTCAAGGTTGGAGGCTTGAAAGCTCTATAACACAGGATTGGTGGAAAGCTTACGACACAGTGCAACGCTGGTGCAGGCAAAAGTGTCTGAGCGCACAGTTCGGCTCATTAATGACATCATCAGTTATGATTGCAAAGGATGCAGCATCATCGAGATTGGACCGTGAACGTATGGAAACGTGTCATCTGTCTTACAGACGAGCGGCTCCTTGAAACATGTACTGCACCACGGACCCACGCTGGCGGGGGGAAGTATTATGCGATGGGCGACATACAGCTGAGCTTCCGCGAAGCCTGTGGTAGTGATCCAACACTCCACGACAGCTGTGGACCACATAAACAATATTTCGGACCACCTGCACTCCTTTATGTTTGATATCTTTCCCAACTGCGATGACTTCTTCCAGAAGGGAAATTACCCGCGTCACGAGGTCAGAATCGCGCTTCCGTCGTTTGAGGAGCATGATAGAGTGAACTGATGTTGATGTCTTGACCGTCAAACTCGCCTGATCTGAACTCGATAGAAGACCTCTGGAATTCTATTGGGGGCCAGATTCACGCCCACAAACCGTCGACCCGTAATTTATGCGAATTGCGTCCCCTGAGGGTAGGTATCTGATGCCATATATCCCAGGAACCTACCAAGAATTTGTCGACTGCTTGTCACCCAGAGCCGTCGATGCATCCCGTTCTCAAGGTGGTCCAATAAGCTATTAAGCAGGTGGCCATAATGTTTTGGTTCAGTAGTGCATAACAGATGCACTGAGTGATTAAAACACGTGGTCACACATCAACTCTGGAGTACACCGCTGAGACGAGCACAAGTGTTTCAGAGCACACAGTTCATCGCACGTTGTTACATGTGAGGCTTCTGAGTAATCAACCCTTGACCTCGTTAATTACGACCGCAGTGGGCATGCGTCCTGTTACATCACGTCGTTTCTTACGGTCTGCAAGGAAAACGCCTGCTGGCACTAAATACACGCAGCATTAAGGGATTAGACCTCTTTGAAAATTCAAAAAAATCGTTTTTTTATTAAAATGTACTCTATAGCTATACCTTATTGTAGTGTTCATCCTCAGTTCTTAAGAAACTCCGTTATCGAGTTACAAGGCGATTTGTGAAGAAGTGTCTCCGAAAACCATTCACGGTGAGGAAAAAGTAGTCGACATCACAGCCAATGTTTCAGCATATAATTCTAACGACGACCTAACAGGTATTATGGAAATTATGAAAACGCTCAAACTTGAGATTGGACCAGCTTGTTCCAACTTCTGCACAAAAGCGGCCGAAATACGTACCGAGCGAGCGGAGCTGCGGATGACAAGCTGCCAAAGAGGTCCCCATGATCACCATAGCCACGAAGAAGATAAAGGAGGACCTCGCTTTGGATCTGGAAGGATTGTTTTGTGGCCCAGGATCGCTGACAAAGGGTATTTTTACCTTAATTACAAAGAATGTAGCTCAAAACTTTAAAAGTGTTTTTCTCTTAACCGTGTTTTTCAAACTGGCGGAGATGATAGCCTGAGAACGGTACATAAGAATTTGATCGGAATTCGATCCCGGCACTCTGTTACCGTACGTAGCCATTTTGCGATATTTTTGAAACTCTGTTTTCTGTTCATGCTTTGTCTCAATTCTGTGGGCGAATAAAATGACATTTCTGTCAACATGTCACCGTTTTATTAGAACTTGATATTTTTCAATTATCCTATGCACGCTCATAGAAAATGTATTGAAATGTTATTTGTTGTTGTTGTGGTCTTCATTCAGAGACTGGTTTGATGCAGCTCTCGATGCTACTCTATCCTGCGCAAGTTTCTTCATCTCCCAGTATCTACTGCAAGCTACATCCTTCTGAATCTGCTTAGTGTATTCATCTCTTGGTCTCCCTCTACGATTTTTTATTCTCCGCGCTGCCCTCCAATACTAAACTGGTGATCCCTTGATGCCTCAGAACATGTCGTACCAACCGGTCCTTTCTTCTAGTCAAGTTGCGCCACAAATTTCTCTTCTCCGCAATTGTCTTCAATACCTCATTAGTTGTGTGATCTATCCATCTAATCTTCAGCATTCTTCTGTAGCACCACATTTCGAAAGCTTCTATTCTCTTCTTGTCTAATCTGTTTATCGTCCATGTTTCACTTCCATACATGGCTACACTCCTTACAAATACTTTCAGAAACGACTTCCTGACACTTAAATCTATACTCGATGTTAACAAATTTCTCTTCTTTAGGAGCGCTTTCCTTGCCATTACCAGTCTACATTGTATATCCTCTCTACTTGGACCATCATCAGTTATTTTGCTCCCCAAATAGCAAAACTCATCTACTACTTAAAGTGCCTCATTTCCTAATCTAATTCCCTCAGAATCACCCGATTTAAGTCGACTACATTCCATTATTCTCGTTTTGTTTTTGTTGATGTTCATCTTATATCCTCCTTTCAAGACACTGTCCATTCCGTTCAACGGCTCTTCCAGGTCCTTTGCTGTCTCTGACATTGAAATGACTTATACAAAATTACTTTGTAACAGGTCCAATATGAGGGCTTCTGGAATTTCCACCGACAACCAATGTTTCGGTTGTAAGGGAACCTTCCACACCAGCGAGCGTCCGATTTGAACACAAAAATGATTACTATAAGACAAAAACATAAGAAATATTATCAGATTTAGCAATACCTTTTATGTTACTTGCAAAAATCACGAAATCATCTAGTTTTTATGCGTTAAAAGAGGGCTACCTCCTCAAACTGCCAAGGATATTCTAGATCGCTGTGAGTAAACTGTATCACTGACATTCTTGGCCACTTCCGTCCCACTATACAGTGTGAACATTTATGAAACCGACAATTTGCGCGGACGGATGCCTGACTGGAAATGAAGGAAAAAAGGTCCTATGAACATGTGTTCGGAAATGCACCGTTGCCTCGGTAGATGACGCCGACGAATGAAGTTTGCTCTAACAACGTGCGATGTGTTCCTTGTGTGTTGCAGGTTGTGTGATTGACGCAGCGTACTGTAAGCAGCGAAATGCTCCGGTATTCACGTAGGGAACAAGACAAGATGGTGTTTGTGTACTGTCAAACAGATGGAAACAGTCGACAGGCAGCAAGGCTATACCAAAACAAGTACCCTCACAGACACCATCCACATCACACAACATTTCAAGCCCTTTCTGGGCGTCTGTGTGATCATGGGTCTTTTCAGACAGTCGAACGTCCAGGGAGGCGGCGGATTGTGCGTACACCAGATTGGGAGGACCGGATCGTACCCGATATTGAGACGAACCCTACTACAAGCTCCAAGCAAGTGGCCCTCTAACATGGTGTAAGCCAAAGTATGATTATATGTATTCCGCATGACAAGTGCGTGGAGGTAACTTTGTACACCCTCTGCATCCGACCACTACTACCTCGCCCTCCGTTACCGCAAGAAAACGAAAAGTACAGAGAAGATGATAACATTTTAGGAAAGAGTTGGTTTGGGTTGTTTGTGGGAGAAGACGAAACTGTGAGGTCATCGGTCTCATTGGATTAGGGAAGGACAGGGAGGGAAGTCGGCCGTGTCCTTTCAAAGGAACCATCCTGGTATTTTCCTGGAGCGATTTAGGAAAATTACGGAAAACCTTAATCAGGATGGCCGGACGCGGGATTGAACCGTCGTCCTCCCGAATGCGAGTCCAGTGTGATAACCAATACGCCACCTCGCTCGGTTTTTAGGAAAAATAAAACATTAAAACGGCAAACATAAACAATAAGGAGAATAAAAAGTGGGGCCACGCTAGACGGCTGAGGAAGGGCCACTGTGGGCCCTGCGCCAGAGCAGGCGAGGGGTGCTCCTCAACCTCACAAAAACAAGTAGATGCCACCTTCACTAGTCAAACGCGAAACCAGGTCAGCCACTTTTGCGTCATTCGCTAGCACCTAGCACCAGAGGTAGCATGTCAGGAAATTTAAGATGTCACTTCGAAGCAGCCAAATTTGGGCAGTCTTGTAGGATGTGGGCCACCTTCAGCTGGGCACCCAATCGTCAGTAAGATAGGTCCCCACGTTGGAGAATGTGTCCATGGGTCATCCAAGTGTGGCCAACGCATAGCCGACAAAGGACAGTGGATTCCCTGAGAGAAGCGCGAAGGGAGGACTGACATGTGGTCGTGGTCTCCTTTACTGCCTTCAGTCAGTTTGGGGAGTCTAGGGCGAACCAATCCGAGTCCCAGACCTCCAATAACTTATGGCATAGAGGCGACTGAAGATAGCCAACTTTGCCAGCCGGTTACCACGTTCATTCCCTGACATCCTATCATGTCCAGCGTCCCACTAAAGACGACCGGCCGTCCAGCGTGATGGATATCAGAAAGAAGATTCTGGATAGTCGTGACTAATAGGTGACGAGGGTAGCACAGGTCTGTAGCCTGAAGGCTGTTCAGGTAGTCGTTGCAGGTTACAAGCAATTTGCCAGTGCATGGCTAAGTGCTCGTTTGATGGCTACCAATTCAGCAACGATGTCACTGCATCCATTCGGCAGGGAGCGTAGTTCATTGCACCTTGCATGTGTGTATGCAAAACCAGCTCGTGATTGACCATTGAGGTGTCAGTATATACCAGTTCCGAACCCCGAAATGCATCGAGGACAACCAGAAACAGGCGGCGAAAAACCTTGAGGTCAACTGAATCTGAGGTAGGGGAACACGCCATGGGAGTGTACGCGATTGCTCCATGACAGGAGGCGAATGTGCGGGAAGTTGGTATTCAGAGCAGAGACACTGTGAATCGCAGAGAACAAAGCTTACACGATTCGCAGACATTTGGGAGATACACACGACTTCCTCCCTTTTGGTTAACTGACGGCTGTGGCGATAAGAGGAGCGTTCAGTCTCAATGCTAAAAGTAAATTTGCCATTTCACGAAAAGAGCGGCCCCCGTACGACGAGACAAACGCTAGGAAGACGCTGGGGTCCCCTCGACTTACAATGGGCAGCGTTTCGCTGGTCGGCCGAGCGCGCCGTTCGGCGGTAATTGCGGGAGGGCGGTGCGCGCGCTATCCCGGCGCTGATCAGCCGTTACACAGTACGGGAACCACTCTCCACCGGCCGCGCTGGCTCCGTGTGTGGCAGACGGCACTCGCGTCCACAGTGGACGTGAATCTCGGTATCGTCAGCGCGGGTCCTGAGTCAGCGGCCCGCATTAATCATGCACTAATTACGCGCTCAGCACGCTAACGAGTGCCTGGGTGGTCCCGCCTCGTCGGCGAAATAATCAAACGGAGTCTGTCCCTGCCGCGGTACACGGGGATCCTCCCCGATAGCCACTCCGCGGAGTTCCCTGCCCTGCGTACTCTCTCACTTTGCTCTCTGATCGGCAGTCCCATCCTTATTGACTCCAGTTGCACCAGAGACAAACGGAAATACACGACACAATCCTTGTCTCTCTCTTTTTTTTTTAATTTGTTATTTCTTCACCAATGTACAGCTAGTGCGCCGGTGTCAAGTACGCAACGCTTGGGCTAAGGAAAGCTTCTGACAAGAGAGGGCACTAGCAGTATGCGCTATAGTGAATGAAACTTTGTCCTGCTAAACTCGCTTAATCGATAAAATTAAAATCATGTCATTGGAAACATCATAACGAAGAAGAAACACAAGTACAACTAGCATTAACAGGCGAGGAGAATGCCGTCTTCTACAGCTATATGGAAGATGGAGCTATTTCTCTGTTGCTTTAACTAAAGTAGGGGTCTAAAACTACGAAATTTCTACTTTTGAATTGCACCTGTTCATTTAAAATGGATCCAACTTCGTGATTAAATGTTTAATAATCTCTAATTATTCTAGTATTTCAAACATGTAACTTTTACTTTCTTTATGCAAAAGTTCTAAGTGTTATAGTCCCCGTGGTGTTTTGGAGAAGCAGCAAATGTTCAGGAAAAGTGGAACTGTACACATTTCCCTCTACTTTACTTAGCAGGTGCTCTTTATATCGTACTTTAAACGGTCTCCCTGTCTGTCCTACGTAATAGTTACGGCAATCATTAAATCTAATTCTATAAACACCAGAGTTTGTTAATGTTGCTGGTACTTGTGTTTCTTCTTTGTTACGATGTAAATGCATTTCTAGGGGTTTGATGTTCACAACGTTTCACATATGTTGTATTTGAGAGTTATACAGGTTTTAACCTATCACCTCCCCCCCCCCCCTCCCACCGCACCATCACCATCATCTCTCTCCATCCCTCATTTCTTTTCCGCCCTCTAAGCTCATTCCTCTCCCCTTTCGCCCCCCTTCTCCGCCCTAGTTCTTTTTGCTACTGTTTCTATTTCTATTATTCACAGTTTTACGTAATTTATTTTTACCAGAATGATCTTTTTTAGATGGTAACTTCTTATTTGTTTCCATATTATTAATTTTAAATACGGACATAACTAAAAATGATCTGGTTTCAATGTCATAATTTTACCGTTTTAAGTATGTTTAGCATGATACAGTTTCATTCACTACCGCGGTCCCTCCTTGTGCATACTGCTAGTGATCTGTCTTGCCAGAATCTCTCCTTAGACCAAGAATTGCGTACGTGACTCCAATATACTAGCTGTACATTGGTGAGGAAATACCAAATGACATCAACCATGTTGTGCATGTTTAAATTATTATGGAGCTGAAACTTTATATGTGACTGACGCCTTTCGGTTATATTTCAAAGTACCTCTGCCACAATATATAATTGGTTCTAATGGCTCTGAGCAATATGGGATTTAACATCTGAGGTCAACAGTCTCCTAGACTTAGAACTGCTTAAATCTAACTAACCTAAGAACGTCACACACATCCATGCCCGAGGCAGGATTCGAATCTGCGACATAGCAGCAGCGCGGTTCCGGACTGAAGCGCCTAGAATCACTCTGTCACAGCGGCCGGCTACCTCACCATACTGAACGAGTACTTTTTCAGGTGGAGACTCCAGCCAAATCAAAATGAAACAGAGGTCGCAGAGTTTTCACATTCATAACAGAGAGGCATACAGGACTTCACACATGTTACTTTATACTGTCGAAGGTCCCCATAACTACGTCCCTGCATATCTAGGTGTCACACTACCTCAGACATCGTCATTTAAGCAGAACGCCACTTAACCTGTCAAAGAAGTTTGGCTCCGGGTAAATCTACATCATAAAAGTTCCGAGAATAGCTGGGGAGCAAATGCAGATTACGCAATACTGCAGTTTCGTTTGCGTACTCCGACGCTGAATATTGTACCAGTGTGTGAGAAAGCTACACTGATACAGTTAAGATTGATGTATGTCTGAGTGAGACCATGAGGACCTTGCAGTAGTTGCCTGTTCTGTCCACCATGGCCCCTCCGGGTCTCAAAAGAAAAGCTGACGAGGTGCAAGTTCTTAAGAAGACAATCACATAAGAATTTATTTCTAAGTAGTGCTTTCCAGAATCCACCGGCTATACGCCTGAAGTCGTGAAAGCCACCTCGGGTCAATCATTGGGTCAACGATATTTCTGATGTCATTGCGAAATGGAAACAACACTGGAATCAACACCTAATTCAAAGTCGACCTAATTTAGAATCCAAGGGTAAAGACTGCCGGGTTTTACCTTCTCCGTCGCGAATGGTCGAGACTCAATCGTATGCGAACTGGACAAGGGAGATGCGGCCGTATCTCTAAGGAGTGGGGTTATCGTGAAAGAACTGCGCGTGACCGTGATACAGTAGGACATATTGTGAAGAATTGCCCATTCCACGCTTTTACAGGGGGTCCGAAAGACTTGCACGAACTGACCCTAAATGCTGCGATCTGGATGACAAATTTAAAAATTAACTTACAAAATGAATGTGTATATCTCCAGGGTGGGCAATATAAAATTGTCACAGAAAATGTTGCATATCATACACCTTAATACAGGTAACCCAATTTACAACATCTGTCCTGTGTGCAGATGCTGGAAGTTGGAATGCCTATCTTAATCTGCATGAACTACAGAATTTTCTGAGTCAATTCTATTTATCCCGTCCCTAGCCATATTGCCTTAGAGAAGTACAATAGGAGACAGATAAAATTCTTGTATCTGTCATTATGGTCCTAAAAGATCCCACTTGGATGCACTTTAAGGGCTTGAAACTTTTACTTTTTTGCAGTCTTGTTGATTTTTTTTAAACGATAACATTTTCGCCATTGACTGAATATATTTATTGTAAATTCCACGTTTGCGATTTAGAATTTGTCACTTTCAAGTAATTTACATGCTGAAAACCAGCAACTGTAAACATGGGTGAAAGAATAAAATGGATGTGATCTTATATGACTTCCATTCGACACATCGTCATATATAACATATGGAAATGATTCTCGTGGAACTGGCTTCGTAACGTCTACACGTGTCAATATCGTTCACCTTACCATATGGTGTACGATACCCTGATATGTATTTAATAAACTCCACAGGCATGTTACATTCAGTGGGCCTTTCTGTGTGTTGCAACGTTGATGTAAATGCAGCAATGACCCAGCTGTTTCTGACAGTTATTGGGTTATATGTCGTAAGTAGGCTGTTTAGGTTTTTATGTTGGTAACGCCACGTAGCGCTCTGTATGAAAATCACTGACTGTGCTGTGTGCAGTCTGTGGCTGGTTGGCATTGTTGGAATATTCGCTAGTGTAGTGTTGGGCAGTTGGATGTGAACAGCGCGTAGCGTTGGGCAGTTGGAGGTGAGACACCAGCAGCGGTGGATGTGGAGAGAGAGATGCCAGAGTTTTGGGAGGTTACTATAAGCGGACGATCTGGACGTGTGTCCGCCAGAAAAAGGAAATTTGTAAAGATGGTTGTCATGAATTGATAGATACATATATGATGATTTTTGAACATTATTAAGGTAAATACATCGTTTGTCTCTACCAAAATCTTTCATTTGCTAACTATGCCTATCAGTAGTTAGTGCCTTCAGTAGTTAGAATCTTTTATTTAGCTGGAGGAATTGGCGCTCGCTGTATTGCAGCAGTTCGAGTAACGAAGATTTTTGTCAGGTAAGTTATTCATGAAAGGTAAAGGTTATTGTTAGTCAGACCCATTCTTTTGTAGGGATTTTTGAAAGTCAGATTGCGTTGCGCTAAAAATATTGTGTGTCAGTTTAATGATGATCAGAATAAGTAAAGAGAAAACTGTTTGAGTACGTTGAGTTTTATTCAGCTGTCTCTGTATCAAATAACGTAAGAGTTTTTCCAACACTGTTATTCATAATATTTCAAAGGGGACGTTTCAGTGTTACTTGTCTGTTTGTTTCACGGCCGGAAGAGTAAAATAATCTGGAGGCAATCTTCTGCCCACAAATCAGCACAGTTTCAGAGAGCATCGCTCGTGCGAAATTCGGCTTGCCCTTTTCTTACATGAGATCCTGCGAACCATGAATGAGGGGGAACAGGTGGATCCCATATTCCTAAATATCTGTGAAGCATTTGACACTGTGCCACAATGCCGACTGTTACAAGCATACGTGATAGGTTTCAGGTTTCAGGTATGTGAGTGGCCACAAGACTTCCTAAATAACAGAACCCAGTATGTTGTCCTCGAAGGCGAGTTTTCATCAGGAATGTCCCAGGTAAGTGTGATAGGACCGCTGTTATTTTCTATATACATAATTTATCTGGTGGAGAGGACCAGCAGCAGTCTGAGTCTGTTTGCTGATGATGCTGTGGTGTATGGATAGGTGTCGTCGTTGAGTGCCTTTTGGACGATACAAGATGACTTAGAAAAAATTTCTAGTTAGTGTGATGAATGTCAGATGATGAATAGATGAATGCAGAATAATGTAAGTCAGGGGCGGGCATGAATTCTGCACGTGTGCGGTGCACATGCACGTGTGCAGTTAACAGGTGTTCTGCGTGCACACAGGGGCAAGCTGGCCACCCGCTTCTCTCCCCTCCCCCCGATACCGTCTCTCCGCTTCTTCCTGTGTAATGCGTTTTGTTTCCTGGCCTGCTTTATTGAATGAAGGAATAAGGGTAGTAGGAGTGCTTGAAAGTAATCATCGTTTGAAAGAGTACCTATTACCTACGATACGTTTTATTTAATTATCACAGGTGGAGTTTACAATACGTTTAATGTCTGGAACAAAATTTCTACGTACAGACAAACGCAAACAGTTACGCAAATTTTCATTACTGATGTTTGCTCTTAACCGAGACTTATTAATTTTCAAAACAAAAAAAAATCTCTCACAAACGTATGTCGAGCCAAACATTGACATTATCTTCGCGGCTTCACGATGGAGACGAGGAAACTTGCTGTGGAAAGTCGTGATAAAAATCTATCACACGTCTTGCCAAAAGGAACCTGTCTCTCAGACGAGAATTACGCTGTAGACCTATTAATTCCATTTGCAAACTGGGATGAATATCATCTACAGAAACAGCAGATTGTCTCGAGAACTATTCAAAACCTTGGGATAAGTAAGACATATCCACAAATCGCTTGAGAAATTCCTCTTTTATTGCACTAAGAACGGCAACATACTGAAATTTATTATAATGGCGTTCAATATTAAACTTCCGCTGACCAGCGAGAATACTGTCACATATTATACATTTCCAATTTTCACGTTTTTGCACAGAGAAAAAATGATTCTCCCATTCCTTTTTAAAAGATAGCAAATCTCCAATTCTCCGTTTCCTTGATTCACTCTGCATTTTCCGGTTACTGAAATTCACTACGTAGTGGTCGCTTCGCTTCAACGACAACAGCTTGGCCTGGAACTACACTGCGGCAACCTGCCGGCTGTCGCCACTGCTCCGTTCGACGATTGCACGCGAGCAGCACACATGCAGCGCTGTGTGCTCATGAGCCGCGTGCAACGTTTGCCCGCCCCTGATGTAAGTTAATGCAGATGAGTAGAAAAAACAAGCCCTTAATGTTCCAGTATGCATTAGCAATGTGCTTGTTCACACAGTCACGTCGATTAAATATGTAGGCGCAACGCTACAAAACAATATTAAATTGAATGAACATGTAAGGATTGTAGTAGGGAAGGTGAATGGCAGACTTCCATTTATTGGGAGTATTTTAGGAAAGTGTGGTTCATCTGCAAAGAAGTCTCCATATAGGACACTAGTGCAACTGCTCGATTGTTTGTGGTACGCACCGTGTCGGATTTAAGGTAGACATAGAAGCAATTCAGAGGCGGGCTGTTAGATGTGTTACCGGTACGTTCAAACAACCCGCAAGTACTACAAAGATGGGAATCACTGGAAGGAAGGTGATGTTCTTTTTGAGGAGCGCTATTGAGAACAATTCGAGAACCGTCATTTGAGGCTGACTGCAAGACGATTCTACTGCCGCCAACGTACACTTCACGTAAGGACCATGAAGATGACATTAGAGAGAAGAGGGCTCGTGCGGAAACGTGCAGACAGTCGTTTTTCCCTCACTCCGTTTGCGAGTGGAACAGAAAAGCAAACTACTAGTAGTGGTACAGGGTGCCCGCCACCGCGCACCATACGTGGCTTGCAGAGTATGTACCTAAATGTAGATGCAGTTGGGTACTCCTGCAGCAATTCGAGTGCATACAATGTACTAAGGTGGCTATAATTGTATTTTGCACACGGGATATGATTAAAATTATATATTATGTAATAAGATTGATAAAAACTAAAAAATCAAACCGTTCAATTTTCACTCTATCAAGCGTCGTACTGAAATAATAAGTTTGGCGTTAGGGCATTGTAGCCTTCATCTGACACCTACGCTCGTTAAACTCAAAGAATGGAATAAAACTGTCTTTTTTATGTTGTCAGTCTCCTGACTGATTTGATGCGGCTTACCACGAATTCATCTCCTGTGAGACCTCTTCAACTCATAGTAGTACTTGCAACCTACGTCCTCAGTTATTTGCTGGGTGTATTCCACTCCATCTACCGGTTTTACCCTGTACAGCTACATTTAGTACCATGGAAGATAGTCCGTGATATCTTAACAGATATGTACCATCCCGGCCATTTTTCTTATCAGTGTTTTCCATATATTCCTTTCCTCGTCGATTCTCCGGAAAACCAGGAACTCCTCATTCCTTACATTATCAGTCCATCTAATTTTCAACTTTTTTCTGTAACACCACATCTTAAATGCTTCAATTCTGTTCTTTTCCGGTTTTGCCACAGCCCACGTTTCACTGCCACACAATGCTGTGCTACAAAAGTACATTATCACAAGTTTATTCCTGAAATTAAGATCTATGTTTGATACTAGTAGACATCTCTTGGGCAGCAATGTCTTTTATGCGGTGCTAGTGTGTTTTTTTACGTCCTCCTTGTTCCGTCCGTCATGCGTTATTTTGGCGCCTAGGTAGCAGAATTCCTTAACTTCATCTGCTTCCTGATCACCAACTCTGATGTTAAGTTTCTCACTGTTCCCATTCCTGCTACTTCCCATTACTTTAGTCTTTCGTAGATTTACTCTCAATCCATATTCTGTACCCAGTAGACTGCAATTTTTCCTCATTTTCATTGAGGACTACGCTACAAATATAGCAGCTTTCTTATCCGTCATCTATCAGAGATCATTGGAGCAGCGGAATGTTCCACGAGACTGGATGAAAGCCCAGGTCATATCAATATTGGAAATGGAAAAAAGAACACATTGACACCGGTGTGTCAGACCCACCATACTTGCTCCGGACACTGCGAGAGGGCTGTACAAGCAATGATCACACGCACGGCACAGCGGACACACCAGGAACCGCGGTGTTGGCCGTCGAATGGCGCTAGCTGCGCAGCATTTGTGCACCGCCGCCGTCAGTGTCAGCCAGTTTGCCGTGGCATACGGAGCTCCATCGCAGTCTTTAACACTGGTAGCATGCCGCGACAGCGTGGACGTGGACCGTATGTGCAGTTGACGGACTTTGAGCGAGGGCGTATAGTGGGCATGCGGGAGGCCGGGTGGACGTACCGCCGAATTGCTCAACACGTGGGGCGTGAGGTCTCCACAGTAGATCGATGTTGTCGCCAGTGGTCGGCGGAAGGTGCACGTGTCCGTCGACCTGGGACCGGATCGCAGCGACGCACGGATGCACGCCAAGACCGCAGGATCCTACGCAGTGCCGTAGGGGACCGCACCGCCACTTCCCAGCAAATTAGGGACACTGTTGCTCCTGGGGTATCGGCGAGGACCATTCGCAACCGTCTCCATGAAGCTGGGCTACGGTCCCGCACACCGTTAGGCCGTCTTCCGCTCACGCCCCAACATCGTGCAGCCCGCCTCCGGTGGTGTCGCGACAGGCGTGAATGGAGGGACGAATGGAGACGTGTCGTCTTCAGCGATGAGAGTCGCTTCTGCCTTGGCGCCAATGATGGTCGTATGCGTGTTTGGCGCCGTGCAGGTGAGCGCCACAATCAGGACTGCATACGACCGAGGCACACAGGGCCAACACCCGGCATCATGGTGTGGGGAGCGATCTCCTACACTGGCCGTACACCACTGGTGATCGTCGAGGGGACACTGAATAGTGCACGGTACATCCAAACCGTCATCGAACCCATCGTTCTACCATTCCTAGACCGGCAAGGGAACTTGCTGTTCCAACAGGACAATGCACGTCCGCATGTATCCCGTGCCACCCAACGTGCTCTAGAAGGTGTAAGTCAACTACCCTGGCCAGCAAGATCTCCGGATGTGTCCCCCATTGAGCATGTTTGGGACTGGATGAAGCGTCGTCTCACGCGGTCTGCACGTCCAGCACGAACGCTGGTCCAACTGAGGCGCCAGGTGGAAATGGCATGGCAAGCTGTTCCACAGGACTACATCCAGCATCTCTATGATCGTCTCCATGGGAGAATAGCAGCCTGCATTGCTGCGAAAGGTGGATATACACTGTACTAGTGCCGACATTGTGCATGCTCTGTTGCCTGTGTCTATGTGCCTGTGGTTCTGTCAGTGTGATCATGTGATGTATCTGACCCCAGGAATGTGTCAATAAAGTTTCCCCTTCCTGGGACAATGAATTCACGGTGTTCTTATTTCAATTTCCAGGAGTGTAAAAAGAGTAGAAAATCGGATGCACATAATTACCGGCCAGTTTCACTGACATCCATTTGTTGTAGAATCATGGAACGTATTTTGTGTTCAGACATAATGACCTTCCTAGACTCTGAGAAGCTCATGTGCAGAAACCAACACGGTTTTAGGAAACAGCGGTCGTGCGAGGCACAGCTGGCCCTCTTTGTGCATGATATACAACAGGCTCTAGATACCGGCTTCCAGGTTGATGCCATATTTCTCGACTTTCGAAAGGCGTTCGACTCAGTTCCACACTGTCGCTTGCTACAAAAAGTGGGCGCTTACAGTCTATCCGATGGCATACACGGTTGGATAGAAAGTTTTCTAACAGACAGGGAGCAGTATGTAGTCCTGAACGGGGTAACTTCAATATATACAAGCGTAACTTCAGGTGTGCCCCAGGGCAGCGTAATAGGTCCGCTGCTTTTTACGATTTACATAAAAGATCTGGTTGATGGTATTGACAGCGGCATTAGACTGTTTGCCGATGATGCTGTAGTCTACAGGAAAGTAGTATCACACGAAAGTTGTGAACAAATCAATGAGGATTTGCAGAAAATAAATGCGTGGTGTAGTGACTTGGAGTTATCTCTCAATATTAATAAGTATAACCTACTGCGTATAACGAGGCGAAAATCCCGATTAATGTACGAGTACAAAATAAATGCCCAGAGTTTGGAAGCGGTAACATCCGTCAAGTATCTGGGTGTGACTGTTCGAAATGATCTCAAAAGGAATGATCAGATTACACAAGTAACGGGTAAGGCGAACTCTAGATTGCGGTTTATTGGTAGAATCCTGAAGCGATGCAGTCCCTCAACAAAGGAAATAGCTTACAATACGTTAGTTCGTCCAGTCTTACAGTATTGTTCGTCTGTATGGAACCCTTACCAGTTGGGTCTGATTCAAGAGATTGAGAAGGCCCAAAGAAGAGCGGCAAGATTCGTGACTGGTACATTTAACCATCGACAGAGAGTTACAAATCTCATAGAAAGTTTGAAGTGGGACACACTTGCAGATAGACGGCGCGCTAAACGGAAGGGGCTGCTCACTAAATTCCGAAATCCGATCTTCACCGAGAATGTAGAACATATATTATTACCACCAACTTTCAAATCGCGCAATGATCACCATTCAAAGGTACGGGAAATTAGAGCTCGTACTAAGGCGGTCAGACAGTCGTTTCTCCCCCGCGCGATCCGCGAGTGGAACAGAGGGGTGGAGCGGGGAGGGGGGGGGGGGGGGAATATGACTTTGGCGCGAATTGTGCCCTCCGCCACACACCGCTCGGTGGCTAGTGGAGTATACACTACTAGCTATTAAAATTGCTACACGAAGAAGAAATGCAGATGATAAACGGGTATTCATGCGGTCGTGCATTATCCTGCTGAAATGTAGGGTTTCGCAGGGATCGAATGAAGGGTAGAGCCACGGGTCGTAATACATCCGAAATGTAACGTCCACTGTTCAAAGTGCCGTCATTGCGAACAGGGGGTGACCGAGACGTGTAACCAATGGCACCCCATATCATCACGCCGGGTGATACGCCAGTATGGCGATGACGAGTACACGCTTCCAATGTGCGTTCACCGCGATATCGCCAAACACGGATGCGATCATTATGATGCTGTAAACATAACCTGGTTTCATCCGAAAAAATAACGTTTTGCCATTCGTGCACCCAGGTTCGTCGTTGAGTACACTATCGCAGGCGCTCCTATCTGTCATGCAGTGTCAAGTGTAACCGCAGCCATAGTCTCCGAGCTGATAGCCCATGCTGCTGCAAACGTTGTCGAACTGTTCGTGCAGATGGTTGTTGTCTTGCAAACGTCCCCATCTGTTGACTCAGGGATCGAGACATGGCTGCACGATCCGTTACAGCCATGCGGATAAGACGCCTGTCATCTCGACTGCTAGTGATACGAGGCCGTTGGGATCCAGCACGGCGTTCCGTATTATCCTCCTGAACCCACCGATTCCCTATTCTGCTAACAGTCATTGGATCTCGACCAACGCGAGCAGCAATGTCGCGATACGATAAACCGCAATCGCGATAGGCTACAATCCGACCTTTATCAAAGTCGGAAACGTGATGGTATGCATTTCTCCTCCTTACACGAGGCATCAGAACAACGTCTCACCAGGCAACGCCGATCAACTGCTGTTTGTGTATGAGAAATCCGTTGGAAACTTTCCTCATGTCAGCACGTTGTAGGTGTCGCCACCGGAGCCAACCTTGTGTGAATGCTCTGAAAAGCTAATCATTTGCGTATCCTAGCATCTTCTTCCTGTCGGTTAAATTTCGCGTCTGTAGCACTTCATCTTCGTGGTGTAGCAATTTTAATGGCCAGTAGTGTATATGTAGATATGTAGATGTAGAGGATACCAATCTCATCTGAGTTACCCTTTCACCTCGACTTTTAATTCCACTCTTGAAGCCTTCTTTTATTTCCGACATTGCTTCTTAGAGGTGTATAATGAACAGTAGGGGCGAAAGGCTACACCACTGTTAAGCAATAGCAAATCGTAAGTGAATATCGCCAAAGGCAAAATGAATGCACTTGCCCGTACAAATAAAAAGATGAGCGCTTCTAGAGCCATTTAGTTGTTAACAAGGAAAGGAGAAGCCAGTAGCTCTAAAAACCGCAGAGGAATAATTACGGTGCTCTGGCGGTCATTTCTTCAGGCGCAACGCCACGGAAAGCCGCGGGCGGCCGCTGCCCGGTGCACTCGGTCAGTAAGTGCGGGTTGTGCGCTTGTAATCTGCATGCGATAATTGCCCGCGAATCGGGAGAGTGCTCTTAATAGGCGGCCCAGCGGAGCGTCTGGTTTTACTCGGCCGCGCCCGCACTTGCTGCTGCTCACTTAGGCTGCGTCCGGCCGCCCTGTAATAAGGCCGAGCACCCGCCCTCGAAATAAATTGAGATACCGGGCTCGCACAGTTAGAGATCAGAATAATTACCGCCGCCCGTCAGGTAATTAAACAGGAGGCATTCGGCCAGCGCCGGCTGATGATACGCTGCATTAGGGGCCGAGTGGATCCGAGGGAGACCACAGCAGCCGGTGGGACCAACTGCCTCGCCGCTGGACAGGACTACTCCAGCAGGTGGCCGGACCGGCGTGTCTGCTACCGCTACGACCACAGCCACGCTCATCCATAAAAGAAAGTGTTGGTCTTGCAGCTTACACAGGGCACAAGTCATGGGGTACTTCCTAATATCGTGTCGGACCTCTTTTCGCCAGGCGTAGTGCAAGAACTCGACGTTGCTGGACCCAACAACTGGTTGGAAGAAATCTTCAGAAATAATGAGCCGTGCTGCCTCTATAGCCTTCAATAATTGCGGAAGTGTTGCCGGTGTAAGATTTTGTGCACGAACGATCTCTCGATTACGTCCCTGAATGGTTCAAATGGCTCTAAGCGCTATGGGACGTAACATCTGAGGTCATCAGTCCCCTAGACTTAGAACTGCTTAAACCTAACTAACCTAAGGACGTCACACACATCCATGCCCGAGGCAGGATTCGAACCTGCGACCGTAGAAACAGCTCGGTTCCGGACTGAAGCCAGTAGAACCGCTCGGCCACTGCGGCCGGCTATGCCCCTGAAATGTTCGATGAGGGCCGGCCGAAATGGCCGAGAGGTTCTAGGCGCTACAGTTTGGATCCGTGCGACCGCTACGGTCGTTCGAATCCTGCCTCGGCCATGGATGTGTGTGATGTCCTTAGGTTTAAGTAGTTCTAAGTTCTAGGGGTCTGATGACCTGAGAAGTTAGGTCCCATAGTGGTCAGAGCCATCTGAACCTTTTTTTTTATGTTCGATGAGGTTCATGTAGAGCGATCTTAGTAGCCATCATTCACTCGAATTGTCCAGAATTTTCTGGAACAACTGTGGCCACGTGACATGGCACATTGTCTTTCATAAAAAATCCATCGTTGTATGGGAATATGAAGTTCGCGAATCACTGCAAATGATCTCAAGTAGCCCAACACATTCCACACAGCCCTCATCATTATGGAGCCACGACCAGCTTGCACACTGCCTTGTTGACAACTCAGGTCCACGGTTTCGGGGGCTCTGCGCACGCTCGAAACCTACTATCAGCTCTTACCAACTGAAACCTGGACTCATCTGACCAGACCGCAGTTTTTCAATCGTTTAGGGTCCAACTAATATGGCCACGAGCCCAGGACAGGCACTGCAGACGATGTCATGTGTTAGCAAAGGCACTCACGTCGGTCGTCTGCTGCCATAGCCCTTTAACACCAGATCTCGCCACATGGTCCTAAGGATAAGTTCGTCGTAGTCCCATACTGATTTTTGCGTTTATTTCACGCATTGTTGCTTGTCTGTTACCACTGACAACTCTACGCATACGCTTCTGCCCTCGGTCGTAAAGTGAAGGCTGTCAGCCACTGCGTTCTTCGTGGTGAGAGGTAATGCCTAAAATTTGGTAGTCCCCAGAACACTCTTTACACAGTGAATCTCGGAATAGTGAATTCACTAAAGATTTCCAAAAGCGAATATCCCATGCGTTTAGCTCCATCTAGCATTCCCCGTACAAAGTCTGCCAATTCCCGTGGTGCGGTAACAATGACGTCAGAGACCTTCTCATGTGAATCACCTGCGTACAGATGACAGCTCCACCAATGGAGTGCATTCTTATACCTTATGTATGCGATACTACCGCCACCTGTATATCTGCATATCGCTATTGCATGACTTTTGTCAACTCAGTGTATATATATGAAGACAGTAAGGTACATTACATAGGTAGAATTGTGGATAGTTGGGAGTGTGAGTCTCACGGGAAGCGTGCAAGGGATAAGTCCCTGCAGTCGTGCTATTCATATGAGTCCTCGGTGGCTCATCGAAGTCCACGATGCAATCAAAAAAGGCGCTCTGAATAAGTCACCTGGTGTCGACGGATTGCCGATAAAATTTTATCGCGCTTTCCTCACACTAATGGCGTCGCGGTGGACAACGACGTTTCATGAACTCCTAACGACGGGGAACGCCGTACCGCTGTCCTTCGTCACGGGAATTATTATACCCCTCCACAAACCGACACCAGGTGTGACGACAGCACATTACCGTCCCCTGACTCTGCTTAACGTAGACTATACAATTTTTAAACGCCTACTGGCAACGCGATGCCGCAAAATCCTGCCTAGCATTCTATCCCCGGAACTGACAACTCCGGGCGGCTCAGTTAATATACAAACGACCACAGGAGAATGTCGCGATTTAATTGCACTGGCAGCGGCGTGCAGACTCCGCGCCGCAGTGGTTGCCATTGATTTTGACAGCGCATTCGACAAAGTGCGGCATCTTTTTCTGTTCTCAGTGATGAACCGCATGGGTTTTCCACCAGGCTTTATCGACGTGATCCGGCGCCTGTACGGCACCGCCGAATCGCTGATTCAGGTTAACGGCCGTGTGGCGGGACCGGTGGCGATCCGGCGTTCCGTACGGCAAGGCTGCCCACTTTCGACCCTACTCTATGCCATAAGCCTGGAGCCACTCATCGGAAGTCTGACGAGCCACCTTTCTGGTCTCACTTTGCGACAGCACAGTTTTCGATGTCGTGCGTATGCGGACGACCTCCTCCTCTTGATCCGCTCACGGAGTGAAACACACACGGTACTTGATTTGATATCAACGTACGGCACTGCAGCGGGCAGTAACATGAATGTGGCTAAATCCACGGCGATGCCCATTGGACGCGGCCTCTCACACGACGACTTAGCACCTCTCCCGTGTGTACAAAAACTACGATACCTTGGTATCATTTTCACCTCCACCGTGAGCCGCTCCGCTGCCATCAATTTTCGGCGTGCACTCCAAACTATCCGCACGACGGTGCGACAAAATCTTCTCCGACGACTCGATTCTTTACAACGTGTCCAATACCTCAATCAACATGTGGCGTCCAGAATGGTCCACATCGCACAGGTCCTCCCGCTGCCATCAACAATTGGACGCAGCCTCCAGGCTGCCTTCGGATGCTTTCTTACGGCCGGTACGCACTTTAAGCTCCGCTACGACACGCTCACCCTTCCCACGCGAGCGGGGGGCCTCGGCCTTGTCAATGTGTGATTCCGAGCGGCGTCCTTGTACATGTCCACCATGCACAAGCAGTGGCACGGGGGTACCTCCCTTACGCGCAGCTTGCTGGAAATTCTTGTGCCCGCGACCATAACACCACCAGTACCAGTCGGACACATCAAGCACCATCTGACGCACATTTCTGATTTCATCGTCGACTTCAGTTATGCTCACACACACTTACCGACCACGCGTTCTCCTCGACCTAAAGATTTTTACACACCACTGCTTCGTTCCATATCCAGCAACAATATCGAACTGAGACATCCGTCCAAGCGGTGGCCCACGGTGTGGCGTCATATCCACCAGCCTTTTCTTCCCTCCAACGTCCGGGCAACATGGTACCAAGTCGCAAATGAAAAATTCGCCACAAATCATCGCCTTCACGCCATCGGACTAATGGACTCTCCACTTTGTTCCATTTGCCACCTCGTGGATGACGATGTCCATGAACTGACTTGTGCTGTCACCAGTGACGTCTGGAAACTAGCCCAACAGTTCGTTGCCTGTTACCTCCGCGTTCCGCCGGACTCGATTGATCCATGGATTTTCATCCGCCCTGAGAATACTTATTTCCCCGCCACCAAAAATCACGCGATTGTATGGGTTAAGGGATGGACGATCACCTACATGTATAATGATGGCGACAAATCACGCCTTGATTTCTGGCAGTACTTACAAACCGTCCACAGTCAAGTCGAACACCGACCACGCTACCGCGCCTTCTTCGCCAATTACCTACATGTGATCTTTACGTCACCCCCCCCCCCCCCCCTCAGTTGGATGGTGCCACACGCCGACAGCACTCCCGACCCCCCCCCCCCCCCCTCCACTGCTGACATCTGAGACTCCCCGCGCTACTTTCTATATTGTAACCCACAGTGGAGTAGGCGCATGGACACGCGCCTCCTTTCTTTTATGCACTATACCATAACACACTGGTTTTTCCCTCACTCCACTGTATATTGCTTCACACCTCTTAGCTTACATAAGTATTATTATTATTTTTTCCTACACCTTGTTCATAAAACCAAAAAAATTGCTCGCCTTGTACGAGTATAATGTTTCGTGTTATTTTCGCTGGAAGGATGGCATTTCTGTTGTATTTAAGTTTGTACCAATAAAGATCTTTTGTTAATTTACCCTGTTCCTGATGAAAAAAATTATAATAATAAAATAAAATAAAAATAAATATAAAAGCTACTTTGAGGGAGTGATTCAGGGACAGGAGGGGGGGAGACATCGCGGCCAGGCCTCGGCTTGCGACCCCTGCCCACCTTGTCTCCACCTACTCATAACTGAACACTCAAAAAAAAAAAAAAAAAAAGCAGGAGAGCCCGGGTTCGAGTCCCGGTCGGGGCACACATTTTCAGCTGTCCACATCGAGGTATATCAACAACGCCTGTCGGCAGCTGAGGGTTTCAGTTAGGCATCATTTAACTCAGTGTATTTTCCCTGCCTCAGTCTTGGGGCTGAGTTCCAGGTCGAACAAAAAAATGGTTCAAATGGCTCTGAGCACTATGGGACTCAACTGCTGTGGTCATAAGTCCCCTAGAACTTAGAACTACTTAAACCTAACTAACCTAAGGACAGCACACAACACCCAGCCATCACGAGGCAGAGAAAATCCCTGGCCCCGCCGGGAATCGAACCCGGGAACCCGGGCGTGGGAAGCGAGAACGCTACCGCACGACCACGAGATGCGGGCTCCAGGTCGAACAGTTTTTCAGAGCAGAGAAGTGATACCTGTTCTCCCTCCATTCACTAATACCGTTCCGTAAATGTAAACCCCGTCCACAGGCCCTGATTCAAAAATGGCTCTGAGCACTATGGGACTCAACTGCTGAGGTCATTAGTCCCCTAGAACTTAGAACTAGTTAAACCTAACTAACCTAAGGACATCACAAACATCCATGCCCGAGGCAGGATTCGAACCTGCGACCGTAGCGGTCTTGCGGTTCCAGACTGCAGCGCCTTTAACCGCACGGCCACTTCGGCCGGCTCAGGCCCTGATGGCCCTGTGATTACCGACAGACCACCGTGTCATCCTCTTCCATTAGAAGCGTGCGTGGGTTCACCACACCGCTCTCTACGCCGTTGTTTTTGTGATTAGAAGCTTCTACTACTCGGTAGAGGAGTTACTCAGTTGGCCTCACAAGGCTGAATGCATCCCGTGCCAGTCCTCTCACCTAGGAAAATTCCTCGTCAGTACCAGGAATCGAACGCAGGTTCTCCACATAGGAGTCAACGGCGCCGACCACTCAGCTACGGAGGCGGACACCTGTATTGCCAGTTACATTTAAATGTACCCATGTTCCACGGAGTTCATTGGGACTTACAACTGCATTACGAAATTTATAAAATAACATTTTTTTTCAGTTTCAGTCACTTTTTTGTTAGTGTCTGTACAATATTGAAAGACGATCGCTTCATCGCGAGCTCCTTTCATACACCGCATGCCATGCGTAAGTCACTCGTCGACGCATAGACGATCAATCACCATCCGTCCCTGTACGTTGGAGCGGTGTATCTCTGCGAACAGGAAAGACAGTTATCTCTTGTAGCAGCGCTAGAGCTTTCACCCTTGCTGGTCAATCAAAGTGCGAGGCGCACTCCATTGGGTTGGTCGCCTCATGTAGTTTGAAGCACAAAAGCACGTGCATATCGTCTCCTGACAAGGGCACCACACCGGAGCAGAAGTGATGAAGACTCGTATAAGGAAGGAAGAAGGCTTAGGGTTTAACGTCCCGCCGAAATCGAAGTCATTAGAGACGAAGCACAAGCTCGAAATGTTTCAAGGTTGTGGAAGGAAATGATCGTGCCATTCAAAGGCACCATCCCAGCATTTCCCTCGAGCGGCGTAGGAAAATCACGAAAATCCTTAAATTGGAGGACCGGACGCGGATTGGAACCGTCTTCCTCTCAAATATAAATCCAATGTGCTGAACTGCACCACCTCGCTCAGTTTCACACGCTTGTTAAGCGCGCGCAAAGACTGCCAACAGAACGGTGAGACTGCAGTAAGTTACGAGCATTCGGGTTGCATTCACCGATAATGTGATGAAGTTGCAGTGTGGAATTGTTGCGCATAATGTGCCGTTGTTCTCATTTACGATCCTATCAGGACACGCGGTGATCGGTATTTATACGCATGATGTTCGGAAAGGAGGCTAAATGTTCTGATTAGATGTTAGTCCCTCATCATAAAATTTGAGTTTGTGTATCAGATAAGTTCACGCATTATCCTAGATTTTTCATACATTTGAGCTTCATGATTTCATTACCTTACACCTTTCCTTTGTTTGAGATCATCCACATGAGTGCTGAAAGGAATCCTTTAAATTCCAGTTAGACAATAAATCAGTCAAATCTGAAGGCCATAAGTTCAACTAAATACCTAGGAATTATGGTTACGAACAACTTAAATTCGAAAGAACATATAGAAAAATTGATGGAGAAGGCAAATCCAAGACTGCGTTTTGTTGGCAGAACACTAACAAAATGTAACAGATCTACTAAAGACACTACCTACACTACGCTTGTCCCTCCTCTTTTAGAATAGTGATGCGCGGTGTGGGATCTTTACCAGATAGGACTGACGTACTACGTAGAGAAAGTTCAAAGAAGGGCAGCACGTTTTGCATTATCGCGAGATAGGGGAGAGAGTGTCACTGAATCGATATAGAATTTGGGGTGGACATTATTAAAACATAGGCGTTTTTCGTTGCGGTGGAAACTTTTCATGAAATTTCAATCACTAACTTTCTCCTCCGAATGCGAAAATATTTTGTTGACGCCGATCTACATCGGTAGAAACGATCACCATAATAACATAATGGATATCGGAGCTCGCACGGAAATATACAGGTGTTCGTTCCTTCCGCGAGACTGGAATAATAGAGAATTACTGTGAACGTTGTTCGATGAACCCTCTGCAAGGCACTTAAATTTGTTTTTCAGAGAATCCATGTAGATGTAGATGGCCACAAATTATACCATGTGTACGTTACCTCCACGTTTCAAAACTTAATTTTTGTTTCGTACATAACGTACTCCATTCACTTATAATGCAATTTGCTGTCCGCGGTGACCGAGCGGTTCTAGACGCTTCAGTCCGGAACCGCGCGGCTGCTACGGTCGAAGGTTCGAATCCTGCCTCGAACATGGCTGTGTGTGATGTCCTTACGTTAATTAGGTTTAAGTAGGGGACTGATGACATCAGATGTTAAGTCCCATAGTGCTCAGAGCCATTTGAACCATTTGAACCATAATTCAGTTTGCTCAGGGGCTACGCTACGCATGCTTGCTGTCCTTGTAATTATTTTCAGTGAGTAATTTTCAGCAGTCCATGCAAGGTGACGCTGATACAGTTCCTCGAGTTATACGGCGGTGGAGACGACTGCGTAGTAAGTCTTGCTCCCACAACACAAGCTCTCTATTAACAGGCCTGCACAAATCTCATCTATATAAATGACACGCCAAGTTTGATCTTACGTAACTAATATGAAACACACGTATGTATGTAGTTATTTATTAGCGTTGAAAACCCCCATCGAAGAGATCGTTAGAGACGAAGCTCTAGTTCTAATCTGAAAGGAGGGGGTATGATATAGACTGTGCCGCTTTCAGAGACACCAGCCCGGCAACTGCCTTACTCAATTAACGGAGAACGTAGTAAATCTATCTTACCGATACCAGTCTTGTGTTGTAAATAATAAGAAAATTTTCCAATGATAACAAAACTTTGACATAACATCTCCAGACAAAGAGCAAAATTAAGTGTCTTACATTGAGATGTACGTATAAATAGAGCTTACGTTTGAACCAGGAGATGAAGTAATGTTTACAGTCAAGAAACAGAAGTAAACGAGAATTCTGCACATTGACTCTGTACTACTCGCAAAGTGTAAGGTTACAAAAGTAAGGATTTTGGGTGACGATAGTTGGCTGGTATCACGAATATTGTGCTCCCCATCCCCAGCCCCCTTCCGCTCCACTCCCACCTCTTCCTCCACGCTATATTCGTGTACTGTGACTTGTCTTATACGTTGAAGTAGGGGTCCTCATAACATTCACCAGATAAATCGACTCATAGAGGAAGGTAAGACATGCCACCTCCAATAGGGACTCTCTTACGTCGTGAGAGGTCTCTTCGACTTGATGACTTATTTAAGGTATCAGCATATCATCGACGAATTATTATACTTACTGGTATACGTTAGAGAGTAAAGGTGAGAGTAGAAGGTGGGTACTAGGCTAGGAGACAGAAGCTGGAACGTATTGACGTAGTTTGCTGAATAGGGTCCGATTTGTTTTCAATCCATACAGGCCATTATGTTTCCCGTTAACAAAAGGAGACAGACACCTAGGGCAGAAGTTCTTGTGTAGCCGTGGCGGGAGGGATGGCTCACCAGTGTTGTAATAGGACGAGGAGCGCCCTGTGTAGTCAGGCGGGGGTGGCGGCTCCTGACCGCAGCACAAGGACACCGCACTTCCGGCTGCGGTCAGTTCCTGTAGCACGCCTCCACCCCCCACATAACTGTGCCCAGCTGCGTGTAGCCGCTCTGGCGCACAGAACACTCATTCTATGCTCTGTGCCCCGACTTACACCACAGCCATAACAGTTCTCTGTGATCAACACGAAATGTAATTCAAACATAATGGCTCAATTCCGTCCCCAACCTACATCATGTGAAACACTACGGTATAAAATTTTCTCTGTCCTCCTGTTTCAGTCTGTCTACTAGGCTCTTCAAAGATGGAACACAAGTTTTGAATACTGATTTTACATTGCTGTTGTTGTAGCCATCAGTTCTAGGACTGGTTTTGTACAGCATTTCACGATAGTCTATCTTGCACGATTTTTTTCATGTCTGTATTATTGCTGCATCCTACAACCATGTGAACCTCCTCCTTCTTATTCTACTTTTATTTGATAGAGTATGCTTGCAGTTTGTTCCGTCTTCAGTGTTTCTCAGCTATTCTAAATCTCTCTTTCCACGTCGTTTATAACTGGTAACTTGTTTAGCTAGTCTGCCTTTCCCCATTCTGTTCATACTGTGTTTCTATTTTATGGAATCTCGTCTCTGTTTGCATCGCTTCACCACTATCAAAGTGAAGTCTTCGAAGGTAAACTTTAAGTTTTGGAGACAGATTAAAATCTGATGGGCCCAAGTCGGGACTGTATGGAGGGTGATCAATGACAGTCAACTCAAGGCGTCGTATTGTTGCAGACATCACAGGCCTCGTGCTGAGGAAGAGGATGTGCTCAGTGAGCGGCACGTTTTCTGCGATTAGAAACCCAATTACAACACTCCATTTCTCACTCGCCGACATAGTTACGTTAGAAACTGCCATATTTCACGCTACAGTTCAGTGCCCTCTAGCGGTAGAGTGCTGGAAATACGTAGACATGAAAATTTTTTAGACTGTTAATAGCGTTTGTTTTATATAAAAAAACTTTAAGTATTTTCATATAAAAAATTCGGAGGCAATGCTTTTCAGCATGCCCTCGTATTATAATTTTATTACAATTTCTATATGTTGATACAAACTTCAATATTTGTATTAAATATTTCGGATAAACTCGTTTTTTCGTGATGTTCCAGTGCTTGCCTCTGTTCCTTCTATCGAAAAAATGTTCATAATCTATGAATGAGAAGTGACGCTCGAGGATGTCTTTCAGTTAACTATAGTGCAATAGTAATATTGTCACTACCAGATCGTCCCTGTCTAAAGTCATTTTGTTTCTCCATTAGGAGGGAGACAGCTATCTATTTCATTATATTGTTAATAATTCTTTCGTAAAGTTCGTAAGAAACATTTAGTAGGCTTGTTTCCCCGTAGTTCTTATAGAAATTTCTTGTAGAGTGGCATCACCAGTGTCTTCCACGATCCAGTTACTACCCTCGTTCCCCAAACTTCATTATGGGGCGTAAGTGCCTCAATTGTAACTCTAATCCTGGGTATTTAAGGAGTACTACAATGCCTGTCATTTCCTATAGCTGACATAAATCTGTTCCAAAATTCTTGGTGAGCTTTCTTTACTGCTGTTTTGGCCAAGTTGCCCTTTACTACAGATATCGATCGAGTTTCTACCGTATTATAACGAAGATTTATGACTTAAGCTTTTTATTCCCCTTTAACTGCATTCTCTATCTCATAATTCCATTTCCTCTTTCTCCCTATAGCTTCCATTGCAACTTGTTAATGCATGATTTGATGTATTCCCGTTCTGTGTTTACGTCGTTCTGTATGATTTCGTACCTTGTGGGTCCTGGTTCATACGGATATCCGCATTCGACCCTATTTACTGTACTCAAACCTTGCTCTATCTCCAGGAATGTTTATTCCTATACTTTCGTCCATTACAAAATTAGCTACTTCTTGAAGCCTCAGAATGTGCTCTGTTAACTATCTATTTATCTTCGTCATTAAGAGCTCTCGTATCCCTAATTCCATTCAGCACTTATTCATTAGTTACGCGATGTATATACCAAATCATTATCAATCGTCTGCAGCACAACATTTCAAAAGCTTCTGTTCTGTTCTTGTCTGTTCACTATTCACATCTACATAAGACTACACACTAGATAGTTTCAGAAAAGACTTCCTGACACTTAGGCTTATATGTGATGTTAACAAATTGAAGATTCTGTATCGATTCAATTACATTTATTTCAGAAATGAAAGTGGAGAGTACAGACTGCTGGAAGGTGACTGGAAGGTTCTCTCGTCAGGAAGCGGATTCTGATACAATCCTTGTTTGCTGTCGTGTTACAACAGATAATCTTTCCTCAAGACATAGGAAGCAGACCTGGAAGGTTCCCAAAGCCCTTACTCCGAAGTAGCAGTTTCCTAGCACAAACTCCTACGCGCGGCCGGCCGCAAGGGTACGTAAGCCTCCAAGCGTCCAATTGAGATAAGACAAGTATCTGTTTTGCATGGATGTCAACAAGTGTACCACCCCTTTGTTTTCATTGCTACGCGAGAAAATTCATATCAACTCAAGAGAATTTCTGCCTGTCCAATTCTGTGTATTGCCCCCTCCCCATCCACATCACAACTACCAATAGTAAAAAAGCTGTGCAGAATCGGTATTAGCCTAATCAGCTGTTTGTGAATATTTTTGTGAGGGATGTCAGGGAAATTTTTGCAGCGTTTCCCTCAATTGCAAGCTTCAAGGACCATTCAGCTCCGTCACATTGGCTACAAGCATGCTGTCACCCCAACAGCGGAATCTGGGCTGAGAACGGAAAACTTAGAATGCTTATCATTCATTTCTTGGCTGATGCCCTCGCTGGCTGCGCATTATAAATATGTAAGTGTCGCTTTTTCTAGCAGCATGAGATGTTGCTTTCGTATTTCAGAGTCCATATTCTAAGCAGTTCGCATTTAACTGGCTCTTTGTGCATCTTGGATGCAGAGTTCATTTGGTTATTTCTCTTTTTAATTTAAAAATACGCATTGGCCAGACGAGGAATTCTGATTTTGTTGTTCTTTCAGTCTTTCTAAACATTCCAATTAAAGTTACGCATAATTAGGTTCAATTTTTCACTGTAGTTTTTCAGTGGTTTTAAATATTATTGCAGTAACATTTCACGTTGGTTTTTAAATCTGAATAAATGTTTCGTGTTTTTGATATTGACTTCCATTTATTAACACTACTTCCTACAACTTCTCCCATGATCAGGCGACCCTTAATTAACAAATATAATCAAGAAACTGTAAGTTGTTGTTTCACGGAGATGGGGTTTGTTTTTTGCAGTGACCAAATTATGAGTGGAATGATACGTAACATGCAACTATACTAGTGTCCAAAATTGAAGCAACAATCAGAAATTTTGCAGATAGCTTTTATTTTGCCACAAAACACAATAAACAGGTGATAGTAAAGTAGAAACAATGTAAAAATCCAGAACGTAAACAACTGCGACATGCATAACGGTAGACAAACACTCTTTCTGATTACCGGTTAACGTGCTCACTGTGGAGTGTGACCACCTCTGCCTTCAATACAGGCCTGACAGGCTTGCTATGAATGATGTCATCAGTCTCATGTTGAGGCATTAACGCCCATTCATCCTGCACAGTTGCTCGCAATCTTGGAGAGTGGTTGGTGGATGCTCAAGTGATACCAGCCATATCCCTAGGGCATCCCACGCTTCAAGTCGGGAGAGTGAGCAGGGTGCACCATGCGTGCAGTATCTTCTGTTTCCTAGAAAACATCAACCACCCGCGCGCTCTATGAGGTCGCCGCGCGGGATTAGCCGAGCGGTCTTAGGCGCTGCAGTCGTGGACTGTGCGGCTGGTCCCGGCGGAGGTTCGAGTCCTCCCTCGGGCATGGGTGTGTGTGTCTGTCCTTAGGATAATTTAGGTTAAGTAGTGTGTAATAATGAATAAAAAAATAGGAGCGCGGGTTAGCTACTACAAACAGCATAGTGAAAGCATTATTGTGGCCAAGATAGACACAAAGCCCATGCCTACTACAGTAGTACAAGTTTATATGCCAACTAGCTCTGCAGATGATGAAGAAATTGATGAAATGTATGAGGAGATAAAAGAAATTATTCAGGTAGTGAAGGGAGACGAAAATTTAATAGTCATGGGTGACTGGAATTCGTCAATAGGAAAAGGGAGAGAAGGAAACATAGGTGAATATGGATTGGGGGGAAGAAATGAAAGAGGAAGCCGCCTTGTAGAATTTTGCACAGAGCATAACATAATCATAGTTAACACTTGGTTCAAGAATCATAAAAGAAGGTTGTATACCTGGAAGAATCCTGGAGATACTAAAAGGTATCAGATAGATTATATAATGGTAAAACAGAGATTTAGGAACCAGGTTTTAAATTGTAAGACATTTCCAGGGGCAGATGTGGATTCTGACCACAAACTATTGGTTATGATCTGCAGATTGAAACTGAAGAAACTGCAAAAAGGTGGGAATTTAAGGAGATGGGACCTGGATAAACTGAAAGAACCAGAGGTTGTAGAGAGTTTCAGGGAGAGCATAAGGGAACAATTGACAGGAATGGGGGAAATAAATACAGTAGAAGAAGAATGGGTAGCTCTGAGGGATGAAGTAGTGAAGGCAGCAGAGGATCAAGTAGGTAAAAAGACGAGAGCTAATAGAAATCCTTGGGTAACAGAAGAAATATTGAATTTAATTGATGAAAGGAGAAAATATAAAAATGCAGTAAATGATGCAGGCAAAATGGAATACAAACGTCTCAAAAATGAGATCGACAGGAAGTGCAAAATGGCTAAGCAGGGATGGCTAGAGGACAAATGTAAGGATGTAGAGGCTTGTCTCACTAGGGGTAAGATAGATACTGCCTACATGAAAATTAAAGAGACCTTTGGAGAGAAGAGAACCACTTGTATGAATATCAAGAGCTCAGATGGCAACCCAGTTCTAAGCAAAGAAGGGAAGGCAGAAAGGTGGAAGGAGTGTATAGAGGGTTTATACAAGGGTGAAGTACTTGAGGACAATATTATGGAAATGGAAGAGGATGTAGATGAAGACGAAAGGGGAGATAAGATACTGCGTGAAGAGTTTGACAGAGCACTGAAAGACCTGAGTCGAAACAAGGCCCCGGGAGTAGACAACATTCCATTAGAACTACTGATGGCCTTGGGAGAGCCAGTCATGACAAAACTCTACCATCTGGTGAGCAAGATGTATGAGACAGGCGAAATACCCTCAGACTTCAAGAAGAATATAATAATTCCAATACCAAAGAAAGCAGGTGTTGACAGATGTGAAAATTACCGAACTATCAGTTTAATAAGTCACAGCTGCAAAATACTAACGCGAATTCTTTACAGACGAATGGAAAAACTGGTAGAAGCGGACCTCGGGGAAGATCAGTTTGGATTCCGTAGAAATGTTGGAACACGTGAGGCAATACTAACCTTACGACTTATCTTAGAAGGAAGATTAAGAAAAGGCAAACCTACGTTTCTAGCATTTGTAGACTTAGAGAAAGCTTTTGACAATGTTGACTGGAATACTCTCTTTCAAATTCTGAAGGTGGCAGGGGTAAAATACAGGGAGCGAAAGGCTATTTACAATTTGTACAGAAACCAGATGGCAGTTGTAAGAGTCGAGGGGCATGAAATGGAAGCAGTGGTTGGGAAAGGAGTGAGACAGGGTTGCAGCCCGATGTTATTCAATCTGTATATTGAACAAGCAGTAAAGGAAACAAAAGAAAAATTCGTAGTAGGCATTAAAATTCATGGAGAAGAAGTAAAAACTTTGAGGTTCGCCGATGACATTGTAATTCTGTCAGAGACAGCAAAAGACTTGGAAGAGCAGTTCAACGGAATGGACAGTGTCTTGAAAGGAGGATATAAGATGAACATCAACAAAAGCAAAACGGGGATAATGGAATGTAGTCAAATTAAATCTGGTGATGCTGAGGGAATTAGATTAGGAAATGAGACACTTAAATTAGTAAAGGAGTTTTGCTATTTGGGGAGCAAAATAACTGATGATGGTCGAAGTGGAGAGGATATAAAATGTAGACTGGCAATGGCAAGGAAAGCGTTTCTGAAGAAGAGAAATTTGTTAACATCGAGTATAGATTTAAGTGTCAGGAAGTCGTTTCTGAAAGTATTTGTATGGAGTGTAGCCATGTATGGAAGTGAAACATGGACGATAACTAGTTTGGACAAGAAGAGAATAGAAGCTTTCGAAATGTGGTGTTACAGAAGAATGCTGAAGATAAGGTGGGTAGATCACGTAACTAATGAGGAGGTACTGAATAGGATTGGGGAGAAGAGGAGTTTGTGGCACAACTTGACTAGAAGAAGGGATCGGTTGGTAGGACATGTTTTGAGGCATCAAGGGATCACAAATTTAGCATTGGAGGGCAGCGTGGAGGGAAAAAATCGTAGAGGGAGACCAAGAGATGAATACACTAAGCAGATTCAGAAGGATGTAGGTTGCAGTAGGTACTGGGAGATGAAGAAGCTTGCACAGGATAGAGTAGCATGGAGAGCTGCATCAAACCAGTCTCAGAACTGAAGACCACAACAACAACAACAACAACAACAACAACAGTGTGCAAGCTCAGGGACTGATGACCTTGGCAGTTAAGTCCCATAAGATTTCACACACATTCTATGAGGTCGAGCATTATCGTTGATCAATACGATGCCTGGGCCCACAGCACCTCGCAACATCCGCAGATGAGGTCCCAAGATCTCGTCACTATACCTGACAGCAGTTATATCTTGCCGGTTAACCGGTACAATTTCGTGAATAGAGGTTCGAGTGGTCAAGATAATCCCTGCCCGCATCATCAGGGATCCTCTTCCATGTTGGTGTCTTCCCATAATGTCTGGGTTCCGAAAAAGTTTTCCACGTTCCCTCCAATGCGAATCCATCGAGAATCACTCTCCAGACTAAATCGGGACTCATCTGTGAAAGCAACATTGGCCCACTGTTTGACCGTCCAGGTGAAATGTTGATGACTCCACTCTAGACGTTTCCGTCTGTGAAGACGCGTCAGAGGCAGACATATAACAGCTCTCCGACAATAAAGGCCACTCTGCCGAAGCCTTCTGCACGCCGTTTGCCTCGATACAACACGTCCAGTGGATGCTGCAGGCCCACATGCCAGATGTCGTGCCCTTACAGGGAAATAACAGTCCTCTCTTCTGAAGTCATACGTGATTAGTGCTGCCCTGGTCTTCGGGATACAGTTTTAGTCTCTATAAACTGTCACCACATGCTAGGAACAACAGAACGATTCACACTAAGCCATGGCGCCTCATCAGTGTGCGATTGCCCTGGTTCCTTTCTTTCATTGACCCTCCATCGCAGAGAGTCTGGTAGGCATCTTCTCTGTGCCATACTGCACCGTCTGTGACTGTACACAGCGACTGTGGATGTGGTACTACCCGGCAAGCACTACCTCGTTTCATAGTTGCCCTGACGTGATCGTTGGCATGATTGTCCGTTGATCGGAATGCCATCTTTCGTGCAAAACACGATCGTACGGACATCTGGTTGACTGTTTGTAAGAGTATATCGTGAATTAGACAGAGGACGGGGAAATAGCTGTTTGTTACTTTAATTTCGGACTCATGTGTATGTTATCGTGGTGACGAACTTGTAGCGTTCGGATTTATACATATCTCAGTATCCAGTTCAATTACTAATACAGCTTCCTCGTACCGTTTTACTGAATGCTTTTCTTGCTGTTGCCATTGTGTACGGTACGTATATCCACTTTACTTCTACATCTACATCTACATTTATACTCCGCAAGCCACCCAACGGTGTGTGGCGGAGGGCACTTTACGTGCCACTGTCATTACCTCCTTTTTCCTGTTTCAGTCGCGTATGGTTCGCGGGAAGAACGACTGCCGGAAAGCCTCCGTGCGCGCTCGAATCTCTCTAATTTCACATTCGTGATCTCCTCGGGAGGTATAAGTAGAGGGAAGCAATATATTCGATACCTCATCCAGAAACGCACCCTCTCGAAACCTGGACAGCAAGCTACACCGCGATACCGAGCGCCTCTCTTGCAGAGTCTGCCACTTGAGTTTGCTAAACATCTCCGTAACGCGATCACGCTTACCAGATAACCCTGTGACGAAACGCGCCGCTCTTCTTTGGATCTTCTCTATCTCCTCTGTCATCCCGACCTGGTACGGATCCCACACTGATGAGCAATACTCAAATATAGGTCGAACGAGTGTTTTGTAAGCCGCCTCCTTTGTTGATGGACTACACTTTCTAAGGACTCTCCCAATGAATCTCAAACTGGCACCCGCCTTACCAACAATTGATTTTATATGATCATTCCACTTCAAATCGTTCCGCACGCATACTCCCAGATATTTTACAGAAGTAACTGCTACCAGTGTTTGTTCTATCATATAATCATACAATAAAGGATCCTTCTTTCTATGTGTTTGCAATACAATACTTATGTCATTACCAGCTGTTTTGCTGCCAAGATAGCTAGACCCTTCTTGTGCTTTTAGCCTCTCATTTACTGATCTAACTCCGTTAGCATCGCTTGATTTAATCTGGTTACAAACCATTGTCCACGCCTTAGTTTTGCTGAAGTTCATTTTGTAACCAATTTTCAAGACGCCATCCATTCCGTTCAAAAGATGTTCTAAATCCTTTGCCTTTTCTGATAAAATTACAGTTTGATCCCCAAATCTTAAAAGTTTTATTTGTGTTCCCCGAAGTCTAACTCCCATTCTGAATTTCACCTGGGTTTCCTCTACTGTTTGCTGAGTGTACAGACTGAATAACGTGAGGTGGAGGCTACAACCCTGTCTCATTTCCCGTTTTAATTACTGCCTGCGACTCATATCTTTCGTAGCTTTGACTTCAACTACAAATCACTTTTCTTTTTGTTTTTTCAGCTTTCTCTGGTACAACATTCAGTACCTTTGGTCCAGGAAGTAGCAAAACTGAATTAGCGAGAAGTTCTACAAACTCTGAGTGCTGAATTGTACAGCAGAAAAGGGAGGCAGTAAGGGGAACCGCAGTAAAAGGGAAACAAGACAGGAGACGCTGAGGGCAGCGTGGCTCCGAAAATAGCACGGCGCGGCGCTGCCCCACCGTGCCGTGTCCGGCTGCCGGCGCGGAGCGGCGTGAGAAGCAGCAGCGGCCGGGGCAGCCCACAGCCCAGATGGCAGATACCAGCCGCCGACGCCGGGCGGTCACTGTGCCGCAGAGCCGGACCGGGCCCAGCCGAGGCCAGCGCCAGGGTTCCGGGTTGTTGTTCCTATCGTCTTCAGCCCGAACACTGGTTTCCTGCAGCTCACCACGCTAGTCCCTCCTGTGTGAGACTCTCCATCTCTGCATAACTGCTACAGCCCACACCCATTTGTTTACTGTACTCGATCCCAGTCCTCCCTATACAGCTTTTACCCCCTCCCCTCCTCCCTCCACAACTCCCACTTTCTTTCATTACCAAATTCATAATTCCTTGATGCCTCAGGAGGTGTCCTACCAACCGATCCCTCCTATTACGTCGAGCTGTGCCACAAATTTCTTTTTTGACCAATTCGAATCAATCCCTCCTCATTTGTTATTCGACTCGTGCTGCATTCATCTACAGCACCACATGTCAGGAGATTCTATACTTTTCTAGTCTGAGTTGTCTGTCGTCCTCGTTTCGCTTCCGTACAAGGCTACACTCCAGACAAATATCTTCAGAACGAACTTCTTAACACTTAAATCTACAGGGCGGTCCATTGATAGTGACCGGGCCAAATATCTCACGAAATAAGCATCAAACGAAGAAACTACAAAGAACGAAACTCGTCTAGCTTGAAGGGGGAAACCAGATGACGCTATGGTTGGCCCGCTAGATGGCGCTGCCATAGGTCAAACGAAAATCAACTGCGTTTTTTAAAATAGGGACCCCCATTTTTTTATTACATATTCGTGTAGTACGTAAAGAAATATGAATGTTTTAGTTGGATCACTTTTTTCGCTTTGTGATAGATGCCGCTGTAATAGTCACAAAAGTATAAGTACATGGTATCACGTAACATTCCGCCAGTGCGGACGGTATTTGCTTCGTGATACATTACCAGTGTTAAAATGGAGCGTTTACCAATTGCGGAAAAGGTCGATATCGTGTTGATGTATGGCTATTATGCCCAACGGGCGTGTGCTACGTATCCTGCTCGGTATCCTGGACGACATCATCCAAGTGTCCGGACCGTTCTCCGGATAGTTACGTTATTTAAGGGAACAGGAAGCGTTCAGCCACATGTGAAACGTCAACCACGACCTGCAACAATTGATGATGCCCAAGTAGGTGTTTTAGCTGCTGTCGCGGCTAATCCGCTCATCAGTAGCGGACAAATTGCGCGAGAACCGGGAATCTCAAAAACGTCGGTGTTCAGAATGCTACATCAACATCGATTGCACCCGTACCATATTTCTATGCACCAGGAATTGCATGGCGACGACTTTGAACGTCGAGTAGAGCTATGCCACTGGGCACAAGAAAAATTACGGAACGATGACAGATTTTTTGCACGCGTTCTATTTAGCGACAATGCGTCATTCACCAACAGCGGTAACGTAAACCGGCATAATATGCACTACTGGGCAACGGAAAATCCACGATGGTTGCGACAAGTGGAACATCAGCGACCTTGGCGGGTTCATGTATGGTGCGGCATTACTGGAGGTAGGATAATTGACCCTCATTTTATCGATGGCAATCTAAATGGTGCCATGTATGCTGATTTCCTACGTAGTGTTCTACCGATGTTACTGCAAGATGTTTCACTGCATGACATGATGGATGTCCGGCACATAGCTCGTGTGCGGTTGAAGCGGTATTGAATAGCATATCTCATGACAGGTGGATTGGTCACCGAAGTACCATTCCATGTCCCGCACGTTTACCGGATCTGACGTCCCCGTATTCCTTTCTGTGGGGAAACTTGAAGGATATTTGCTATCGTGATCTACTGACATCGCCTGACAACATGCGTCAGCGCACTGTCAATGCATGTGCGAACATTACGGAAGGCGAACTACTCGCTGTTGAGAGGAATTTCGTTACACGTATTGCCAAATGCATTGCGGTTATCATTTTGAGCATTTATTGCATTAATGTGTTATTTACAGGTAACCACGCTGTAACAGCATGCATTCTCAGAAATGATAAGTTCACAAAGGTACATGTATCACATTGGAACAACCAAAATAAAATGTTCAAACGTACCTACGTTCTGTATTTAATTTAAAAAAACCTACCTGTTACCAACTGTTCGTCTAAAGTTGTGAGCCATATGCTTGCGACTATTACAGTGCCATCTATCACAAAGCGAAAAAGTAGTTCAACTAAAACATTCATATTACTTTACGTACTACACGAATATGTAATAAAAATGGGGGTTCCTTTTTTTCTAAAAAAAAAAAACTCTGTTGATATCCGCTCGATCTCTGGAAGCGCCACCCTCGGGCCAAGCATAGTACCATTTGGTTTCCCCCTTCATGCTAGACAAGTTTCGTTCTTTGTAGTTTTTTCGTTTGACGCTTATTTCGTGAGATATTTGGCCCAGTCACGATCAATGGACCACCCTGTATATTAGACTAGGTGAGTACCCGGTGTTGTCGGGGTATGTTTATTTCAGTCATCTGCTGTAGTCCGATCCACGAACGATGGCGGTTCGCGCATGTCGAGGCACGGACGGAGACTGCACTGTTGGCGATTCCAAGCAACAGCTGCGTTACGCGCATGGGCGTGCTTTCCGCTTGAAAAAAGCGTGTACCCTGCAAATTATGTCTCCGGCTTGCTTATGCAGAATTTATCACTTACCACCACCATCAGTGATAACAACTCGCAACAAATGGAATAGAAATTCACTAAACAACTCGCTACGATCATGTTTAATGTTCGAATTCGCTGCGGCATTTACAGCAGAGTGCTCAGACCACTTCTGAACGTTCATTGGCTGTCGGAGAATGCGTGACGTAGATGTGCAGAACAAGCCTATACTCGACCGCCATCGTTAGTGACTCCAGCTATAGTCCATCTCTTCCTTCCTCCTTTCTCTGTCCATCTCCTCCACCCCATCTCTCTGTCCATTTTTTCCTACCCCTCTCTCTTCCCATCTCCTCTTCCCCATCTTTCTGTCTATCTACTCCTCATCCCAGTGTCCATCTGCTTCTTACCCCTCCGTTCATGTCCTCCTCCCCCTTTAAGTCCATCTCTTCTTCCCCTCTCTTTGTCCATTTCCTCCCCATCTCTCTTTGTCTATCTCCTCCTCCCCTGCTCTCTGCTATCTCCTCCATCCTGTCTTTCTTTTCATCTTCTCTTTTCTTTCTCTGCTCCATCTCCTCCTCTTTCTCTGTCCATTTCCCTCTCCTCCTCGCTCTGTTCATTCCATATCCCCACCTATCTGTGTCCATCTCCTATTTTTTTCGTCGCTGTGCTGGCCTGCTTAGCTGAGCAGTAACGTACTTGCCTCCCAGGCAGTGGACGTCGGTTCGATTCCCGTCCGGCTTGGAGATTTTCTCCGCTCGTGGACTGGGTGTTGTGTTGTTCTCATCACCGGCACGCAAGTCGCCCAGTGTGGCGTCGACTGAAATAAGACTTGCACTCGGCGGCCAACTTCCCCGTATGGGTTCTCCCGGTCAGCAATGCCACACGCTCATTTCAATTCATTTCCATCGCTGTCTGTCCATCTCACACACCCTTTTCTCTCTCCGTTATCACTCACCCCAATAGGAGGCTCGTAATTCTTACCCCATAAGTATTTTTTTTTCCAGATCGTAACTAATATGTGTACCAAAATATGGCTGAAATCGATCCAAAGGTTTAGGTTGAGCTTTCTTATATATTTAACATATTTCGCACGTATTTGTACACATGTTTCACCCGTGTCTCTACCGAATTTCATCCTGTAGCTTCATTTTAACGCAGCTCAATGCTTATGACATATATCCCGAACTATGTGCCCCGCAATGGTATAATTTTGCAGGTAAGTCTAGTGGCATATGACTTTCGAATAAAATTAGTAGTAAAGAAGTAATAAATCACGCATGATGCAGGAGTCTTTCATGCATCTCAGTGTTTAAGATGTTATTTCTCCTGAACTATGAGCCTTACAACGACCTAATTTTGCTCGTACACTCAGTGGTATACGAGGACAGATACATACATATAAGACAAAAGAAATGAAAATAGAAAAAGAAAAACAGCGCAACAAACAGGAATTATCTGATTGGAATGGGAATCGGTAGTTCTCATTAGAGACGGAAGCTGGGATTTGGGAAGGATGAGAAAGGAAATCGCCCGTGCCCTTTCAAAGGAACCATCCCGGCATTTGCCTGGAGCGATTTAAGGAAATCACAGAAAACCTAAATCAGGATGACCGAACGCGGGTTTGAACCGTCGTCCTCCCGACGCGAGTCCAGTGCGCTAACGACTGTACCACCTTGCTCGGTTTCTCTGAATTAATTAGCTGGACGCAAAATTGCACGACGACTCACCACTGATAGACTACCGACGAGCCCGCTTCACGTTGATAGAGATGTTTCGTGTGTTTCCGTTATTTGTATAACCATATGTGTAGTTTGCGGGCCCCCGTGTAGTGTCTATTGTAACTGTGTAAGTTGTAACGTGTTTGCTTGGGTGAGCTCAGGTTCCCAGCCTGATGTCCCTGCACGGCAGCCTGGTCTGTGGACGCACGCCTTCTGTCAACAGTAGACAGAAGCGCGCCTGGGCTGCCACCATGTGGCCAACACGTGTGAGGCGTGGGAGCAAGTGGGAGCCCAGGCAGTAACACCCTCCCACACATTGTCCTCCCTGCCGCTTCTGTCGTTTTGCGACTCGCCCCGATACCAAGTGCAGCTGCTGAACTAACGCTTCTCTTCGTTTTTACTAAATAACCCAGCTTTTTCTGTGTTACAGTGGAACTGAGGGTTAAACTTTGTACAATAGCAGCACTTAGTGTTTAAATTCCTCTTGGATCTGCTAGGCTTTCTCCCCTGTACACTGAATTTGGAAACAGTTGCAGAATAGCGCACTGGTATGTGCAGGGTGACTATTACTGAACTATATCAAAAACAAGGAAATTAGTTACAAATTACGGCGTGCACACACTTCATCCAACATGTAAAGGTCACTACAGATATTCGGATTTAGGTTATGACATATTCGATATGCCTACCATCCTTGACGATGATGTGGCGCAGACGAATAGCGAAATTCTGCATGACCCGCTGAAATGTCAGAACATCGATGCTGTCGATGACCTCGTGAATGGCTGTTTTCAGCCCAGAAATGGTTTTGGGGCCATTTCTGTACACCTTGTCTTTAATATAGCCCCACAAAAAGGAGTCGCACGTGTTCAGATCTGGAGAATATGGCGGCCAATCGAGGCCCAGGTCAGTGGCCTGTGGATACGCCAAAGCCAGAATGCGGTCCCCGAAGTTCTGCTGCAGGACATCAAACACTCTCCTGCTTTTATTTTCTTTTTTTTATGTTATGGGACTTTACTGATAAGGTCATCGGTCCCTAAGCTTACACACTACTTAACTTAAATTATCCTAAGGACAATCACACACACCCATGCCTGAGGGAGGACTCCAACCTCCGTCGGGACCAGCCGCACAGTCCACTCTCCTGCTTCGATGGGGCCGAGCTCCGTCTTGTATGATCCATATCTTGTCCAAATCGTGGTAACTTTGAATAATGGGGATGAAATCATCTTCCAAAACCTTCACGTACCGTTCGGTAGTCACCGTGTCATCACGGAATATTGCACCGATTATTCAGTGACTGGACATTTGCACATCACAGAGTCACCCGTTGAAGGTGAAGAGACTTCTCTATCATGAAATGCCGATTCTCAATCCTCCAAATGTTTCCCATGAAGCCCCGCGCAGTTTGAACGACTTAACGCAAACCGTTTAGAAGTTATGACGATTTTATTTCACATAGTTCAATAATTCTCACCCTGTAACTAGATAGCAGAGGTTCATCCAGTGACTGATCAACTATCTGTCTTTTTCTGGGCTTGTTATAATTAGAGATAGTTATAATTTTTTTTTACATTGTTACCCGACGAACACCCGGTCCCGTCGGCATCGTTAAAATGTACCTGTTATAGTTCTTGGGAATCCGTTCTACATCATTGTATTGCTGGTAACTTTATAAGGGGGGGGGGGGCTGATTATAAATATTAAGAAAATAAAATACTTTATTATAACACAAGAACCTCAGTAATTGGCCAATTAAACTCTGTCATTCAGTAGTTCACAAATAAAGACAGTGCTGGAAATTAAGTATCTTGATACATGGTATTACGAAAACGGCTCATCAGAAGTGGACGCCACAGACTTGGGGGCGCTTCTGTAATTTATCTACGTAACTCAATAGTGTAATGAACCTGAATACAATATTATAGAAAGGGAAGAAGCAGTAAATGAAGATGATTGGGACAAAGGTAGTAGAACGTGGTCAAATTAAAGCAAACGATACTGAGGGAAACGGATTAGGAAACGAGAAAATTAAAAGAAGTAGATGAACTTTACATGCGAACATTTTAGATTAGACTTTACCGTGACTGTTATTGAAATTAAATCAAACAACAACTTTACTGTGACCAGTCAATGTTTATTTATCTCCACGACGAGTTTCAAAGGTTTAAAACTCCATAATCAGGAGGATTTACATTTGTTAGTATGACATTTGTGTATGTGTTGTGTTACGATTTTTTAGAGGAACTTGTGGCACTTCAAGTTGAGAAACAAAACACTATTTCAGATCATGGATTTGGGTTTCTGTTGACAAAAAATTAATATGTATACATGTGACGTGTTACGACAGTGACAGTAAACACATGTGATATGTTACGACAGTGATAGTGAAAGGAACCTGTGACCACTGGAGGTACTCTATTTTACTTATTTTATGTTTACCGTCAGATATACGTTTAATTTTTTATCAAACGAAACCCAAATCCATGATCTGAAATAGTGTTTAGTGTCTCCAGTAGACAGTGCCACAAGTTCTTCCAAAAAATCATAACACAACACACACACAAATGTCATACTAACAAATGCAAATCCACCTGATGATGGAGATTTAAACCTTTGATACGAGTCATGGAGATAAATAAACAGTGACTGGTAACAGTAAACTTGTTTCATTTAATAGAAGTAGATGAATTTTGCGATTAGGCAGTGAAGTAACCGACGATGACGGAAGGAGGGAGGATATTAAAAGCAGATAGGCATTAATAATAGAAGTATTCCTGAGAAACATACATTTATTAATATCGAATGAACATTTAAGTGTTGGAAAGTATTATGCGGAGTGTACCTTTGTGCAGAAGTGTAACGAGGCCAATAAAGATTTCAAATAAAACGCCAGTAGAAACTTTTAAAGTGTGGTGCTACAGAAGACTGCTAAAGATTAGCTGCGTTGACTGGATATTAATGGGGAAGTCCTTAATGAGATTCGACACAATTTGAGTAAAAGAAGGGATCGGTTGTTAAGACAGAAACTCATGCATCAAGGAATGATCAATTTGCTAATAGAAGGAAGTGTGAGGGGTAAAAGTTACAGATGGAGAACAAGGCTCGTTTACATTGGTCAGGTTCAAACGCATATAGGTTGTAGCAGTTAAGTGGAATTGAAGAGGCTTGCATTTGATTGACTAGCGTCAATGCGAGCAGTCTTCGGACTGAAGAGCACGACAATAACAGCAACAATTCCATGGACAACAATACTGTACTCGAAAGAGAAGGATTCTGGGTCGAGTTACTGTCTAGTACACAATTATTATTTCCGGGAAGTCGTTAGACAGTGCACACTCTGCTAAAGAACGAAAGGTTAATTTCGGAAATAGCCCATAGGTTTTGGGTGAGCCCTTCTCCGCTACATGCATCCTCTCAGATGTCTTTCAACAAAATATGCAGCAGTGCTTCTGTAGAGTTTTGAAAGTAGGTACTGGCACGTGATATAAATACTCTGTGGATATAATGTGGAACATTGCGTGCACTGTGGACTGACGACTCCTGAATGAGAATTGGGGAGAGTAGGATTGCAGTGGAATTGTAATTAACGGCGTTGTTGTAAGCTTCTATTTTGAATATCAAACGTAATTTGATTATGATAACATTTCGTCTCATAAAAGAGGATGATGTGTCATAAAACGCAGTTATGAAAAACATTTATGGAAAAATATAATTTCACGAATGGAAAAGGTATACTTGGTTACTTTAACTTCTTTCTTGCCTGTGGCTCGGAACATTATTTGGTGTGTCTTAACTCGTAGGGAATTTTGTATCCTGGGAAATCAGTAGAGGCCGCGCCACGGTCGTTTATGCTCTATTTTAAGAGATTAATTTCTGGACTTTACCGAAATTGATAAACAACTCCGATACTGATTCCCATGTTGCAGAGTGTCTACGTCACAGCGGCCAAGACGGCTTCCCCATTGTATACGACTGTGCCTCTGGTTATTTTCAGAGTCGACGATCGCCGGAATTCTGCAGAGACACACAAATTTTATTACTGGAGCTGACTTCGACATCGAGAGGCAGACAGAGTATGATTATGCACTGTAACTGTCCAATCATTTTGTTTTATAGTCTTGAGAATGAAATTAGGTGTTAATTTTCTAACTGGGAGTGTGGGAGATAATTGTGTTAAAATATTGGGGCAGTGACTTCTCTCGTCAAAAAGCTTCCATTCAGGTAACTAGATATTATTCACTCATGATAATGTAACTTCAATTTAATAGGAAGGGAAGTTAAACACGCTCTTTGTGAGACTACAGCTCGGCATTTAGCCTATCCCTGAGATACTAGCAAGATCTGAATTCAATGAACTACACAGTGAACAGATTGCATCCCAAAAGTAAACGTGAAATATTAAGACAAATTCACATAAAAGAAACTAATGAATAACTGAATTTAAACAGGAATAGCCCAATTACACTTGAAATATGGGTACGACAGCTCACACAGATACACTCCTGGAAATTGAAATAAGAACACCGTGAATACATTGTCCCAGGAAGGGGAAAATTTATTGACACATTCCTGGGGTCAGATACATCACATGATCACACTGACAGAACCACAGGCACATAGACACAGGTAACAGAGCATGCACAATGTCGGCACTAGTACAGTGTATATCCACCTTTCGCAGCAATGTAGGCTGCTATTCTCCCATGGAGACGATCGTAGAGATGCTGGATGTAGTCCTGTGGAACGGCTAGCCATGCCATTTCCACCTGGCGCCTCAGTTGGACCAGCGTTCGTGCTGGACGTGCAGACCGCGTGAGACGACGCTTCATCCAGTCCCAAACATGCTCAATGGGGGACAGATCCGGAGATCTTGCTGGCCAGGGTAGTTGACTTACACCTTCTAGAGCACGTTGGGTGGCACGGGATACATGCGGACGTGCATTGTCCTGTTGGAACAGCAAGTTCCCTTGCCGGTCTAGGAATGGTAGAACGATGGGTTCGATGACGGTTTGGATGTACCGTGCACTATTCAGTGTCCCCTCGACGATCACCAGTGGTGTACGGCCAGTGGTAGGAGATCGCTCCCCACACCATGATGTCGGGTGTTGGCCCTGTGTGCCTCGGTCGTATGCAGTCCTGATTGTGACGCTCACCTGCACGGCGCCAAACACGCATACGACCATCATTGGCACCAAGGCAGAAGCGACTCTCATCGCTGAAGACGACACGTCTCCATTCGTCCCTCCATTCACGCCTGTCGCGACACCACTGGAGGCGGGCTGCACGATGTTGGGGCGTGAGCGGAAGACGGCCTAACGGTGTGCGGGACCGTAGCCCAGCTTCATGGAGACGGTTGCGAATGGTCCTCGCCGATACCCCAGGAGCAACAGTGTCCCTAATTTGCTGGGAAGTGGCGGTGCGGTCCCCTACGGCACTGCGTAGGATCCTACGGTCTTGGCGTGCATCCGTGCGTCGCTGCGGTCCGGTCCCAGGTCGACGGGCACGTGCACCTTCCGCCGACCACTGGCGACAACATCGATGTACTGTGGAGACCTCACGCCCCACGTGTTGATCAATTCGGCGGTACGTCCACCCGGCCTCCCGCATGCCCACTATACGCCCTCGCTCAATGTCCGTCAACTGCACATACGGTTCACGTCCACGCTGTCGCGGCATGCTACCAGTGTTAAAGACTGCGATGGAGCTCCGTATGTCACGGCAAACTGGCTGACACTGACGGCGGCGGTGCACAAATGCTGCGCAGCTAGCGCCATTCGACGGCCAACACCGCGGTTCCTGGTGTGTCCGCTGTGCCGTGCGTGTGATCATTGCTTGTACAGCCCTCTCGCAGTGTCCGGAGCAAGTATGGTGGGTCTGACACACCGGTGTCAATGTGTTCTTTTTTCCATTTCCAGGAGTGTATAATGAGAAAGGGTTTCATAGGACTACAGAACGAAACGAAAAGTCGCAACAAAATCATATTCATTTCTTGTTGACTACAGTAACTTGATTCCAATCATTGGAAACACAAAACAAATAATTACTGGGAACCAAAGTGTAGGTGAAAAAGATACACGATAATATCTTGGCACAGTTGCGTGGTATCGGAAATGAAATGATACAACTAGCTATGTCTATGTAACCTGCCAATGATTGCTGAATTAGTCAACAGATTAAAGAAAAGACCCAAAAAAGTACATGTAAACACCAGCTCCCTTGCCAAAGTGCATGTTGAATTTAGCTAGCACGCCGGCCGCGGTGGCCGAGCGGTTCTAGGCGCTTCTGTCGGGAACCACGCGGCTGCTACGGTCGCAGGTTCGAATTCTGCCTCGGCCATGGATGTGTGTGATGTCCTTAGGTTAGTTAGGTTTAAGTATTTCTAAGGTAAGGGGACTGATGATCTCCGATGTTAAGTCCGATAATACTTAGAGCCATTTTTAACTATCTGACTGCATGAATTAATTTGGAAAAACAAAGCTCGAACACGAAACAGATTACTCTGTGGTCCCCTGGTCACGATGCATGCAAATGCGGCTCATGCTTACTATCGTTCTAATACTCAGGTGCATAGGACGGCTCCACTGATAGCTGAGAGTTAGAAATTCTGCCCCAGCATCTATGACCAGCTCTAGGAGGAAGCACTGCAGTTCTAAAAACAAGTAATCTTTCCCTCTAGCGGTCCAAGACGAAGGAGTTTCCCTTCTGGAGATCTAAGATGAAGGGAGTATCTGCTGTCCTCAAAATCTTGCTGGGTCTGCCAGCACCGCATTCTTCTTAGACAATCGCTGCAGACCTTCCGAGAACCGACCGATGAAAAATTTAATGGTAATAGTCTCCCTTCTCATCAGGAATCTGCTGTAATTAACTGGTGCTACACATTTCTCTGTTAGAGTGGGGAAGAAAGCAGACATTTTCTCCTACTGTGAGAATAGTTCCATCTTTCGGCCAATGATAGCGGTTACACGTGTGAACTCGCGAGTCTTTACTCTCGCTACAAAAATATTTTGGTGAACCAATCCTGAACTGCCTTACAGAACTTAAACGTTAACTACTGCTGGCCCCCTTTAGGTCTAACAAATTCTCTCACTCTGAGTGCCTTGCGTTTTCCCATCCTCTTGCAGATGTCCAGCTTTTTAGAGAGCATTCCTTACGTTGCTTCTGACAATGGAAATTTACAGCCTGCCAAATGCAGCTTCCAGTCCTTTGCGAGGCTCTTATCGGAAGGTGGGACAACGTCTCTGACAGTGCAGTTTCACACGCCAGTCTTACGACTCGCTTGTAGTTGTACCTCTGCGGTCCTCACCCTCCCACAGGCAGCCAGCACACCCAGCCTACAGAAAAACGTTTCACATACCGCTCACCATATAGAAATGAAATTGAGAATTACTTATTAGATTCGTAGTCATTTGTTTTTGTTTCCTTTACATGCATAGTTTCATCCATTGCTGGTAAACTGTATTAATTTCGTAGTCTAATTTGAACAGTGGGTTAATAATTTGGCTATGGAGCAGTTTTGAAGAAAGCTGTCTCGTAAGATCTTGAAGATGATGATGATTCCTCTCGGGTTATCAGCCAGTATAGTATGCCGAGAAAGACTGCAATCGCTTGAAGATGCTATTAGCAACTAGGCAAAGGGTGGCAATTTTTTTTTGCTCTGTGCTGCTTTCGGCTACTTGGAAGAAGGTAACTTAACTTTATACGAGAGGGTACCCAAAAAATCGGAATTATTTTTTAAAAGCTATATATTTTCAAATTGTTTACAAGACAACCTTATCCCCTTCAAAATGCCGTTGTCCCGTCGGTGCTTCCACTGTTCGAAACATTTTTTTGTAGTCATCTTTAGAAATGGCTGACAGCTCCTCCCTCGTTTTTTTCTTGATTTCTTCAGTGTTGTCAAATCAGTGTCCTTTCATGACCTTTTTCATGCGTGGAAATAAGAAAAAGTCGCACGGAGCCAGGTCATGTAAGTAAGGTGCGTGGAACAGCGGAACCATACCATTTTACCCAAAAACTATCAGAAATGACTGTGTGTGTGCAGGTGCGTTGTCGTGGTGGAAGAACCAATCTCCCGTCTGCCACGAATCGGATCTTTTTTGACGAACACTGTTGTGCAATATTCTTAGAACTTCCAAACAATTGTCTGTCGACGGTCTGTGAGCACACGCTCTCGATTTTTTTTCAATGTTTTCGTCGATTCGGGCAGTTGATGGACGTCCAGAACGAGGTTTGTCATCAATCGACATGCCGCCATTTTTAAATCGAGCAAATCACTCTTACACTTGAGGTTTACCCGTAGCGCCATCTTGGTAAGCTGTTTTCAGCATTAAAACAGTTTCAACAGCATTTTTACCGAGTAGAAAACAAAATTTCAAAGCTGCACGTTGTCCACTTAAACTTGCTATCGTAAAAGACGAAACAAGAGCAAAATAGAGCTAGCAAAAACGATCCACGCAGATGAACAGAACAAGCCGCGTCGACAACACAGGCGGCATTGAACCGGTAATGAGTTGTGCTATGCACGCCTAGCGGCAGAAATGCGTACTACACAAGCTCCGCCCACGCCAATGTTATTTCGGTTTTTTTTTATCTGCGCGCGCGCGCGCGCGCGCGCGCGCGCGCGCGCGCGCGCGCGCGCGCGCGCGCGCGCGCGCGCGTGTGTGTGTGTGTGTGTGTGTGTGTGTGTGTGTGTGTGTGTGTGTGTGTGTGTGTGTGTGTGTGTGTATTCCCTCTTGTCTCTTCTTATGAAGCTCTATGGAGTCGAAAACGTTCTCAAGCAGATGAAACAAGCTATAAGGGTCTTTCGGTCGTAGGTTCGAATCCTGTCTCGGGCATGGATGTGTGTGAAATTCTCAGGTTAGTTAGGTTTAAGTAGTTCTAAGTTCTAGGGGACTGATGACCTCAGATGTTAAGTAGCATGGTGCTCAGAGCCATTTGAACCATTTGTAAGAGTCTTTGATTCTTTTACTCCAGGAGAATAGGCCGAAAGAATAAGTGTTTCTCAGACGCTTTTATCCGACACATTGAGGTCAGTGTCAATATCGGAATCAACTCCGAGAACTTCTCCTCGTGTGCCGCCTAATTGGAGGTGCAGTACGTTCCGTCACGCAACGCTGAACAGAGTATTGCTGGAGCGACGTTTCCTGAGCAGTGCATCCCTAACGAGCAGCAGTCTGGCGAGCTGCAGGCAGCCGCTACGCTGGAACGTGAGCGTGAACGAGGACGTGCGTTATCGCGGGACAGAGGTCGCCGTGCTCTCAGATTACCGCGCAACGCCTGTGGGAACCGGCGCACCGCTAGCGTGCCTACGGGCGATCCAACTAACGGCAGTCTCTGAGAGATGACCCGGGGCTAGCAGATAGCCTATGGAGTGCAGTAGTTCTCTACGCACACTTACATCTACATCTACATGACAACACTGCAGTTCGCACTGAAATGCTTGGCGTCATCGGACCACTTTCAGACTACTTTTCTACCGTCCCACATTCGGATAGCACTTGGGAAAAAGAACACCTTAATCTTTCCGTGAGAGCTCTGGTTTCTCTCATTTTAGCACGATGACCATTTCTTCGTATGTAGGTGGATGTCGTCAAAATATTTTTTATTTTTTTATTTTGAGGAAGAAGTTGGTGATTCACATTTTGTGAAGAGATCTCGCAGCAAATAAAAACGCCTTTGTTGTATGATAATCACCCCAACTCGCGTATCATTCCCGTAACCCCGTCACCCCTGTTTAAAGAGTTCACGAAACGGGCTGTCCTTCTTTGAACTTTTTCGGTGCCCTCCGTCAGTCCTTTCTGGCAGGGATCCCTTACCGCGTCACAGTACTACAGAAGAAGACGGACAAACATAGTACAAGCAGTCCCTTTAGTAGATTTGTTGCATCTAATGAAACATAGTCTTTGGTTCGCCTTCCCCAAAACATTTTCTATGCAATGGCCCCAATAAGTTGTTTAGATTGTTTCCTAAATCATTAGCTCAATATTCAGGTACATAACGATCGTTCGAAAGAAAAATGTTTAGTAAACATTGTCTCTAAATTGCATACCTTAACAGTTATGAGTACTTCTTCATCTTCGATACCGTGAAACAAGTTTCGTCAACTGCAAGCTCTTTTCATATTTTGAGAGGATATAGCATGTCAAAAGAAGAAGAAGAAGAACAAGATGTGTAATGCACATGGGGTGTAAAATGTAAACCTTAAAAGCTATGAGCAATTGTTCAGTCCAAGAGACGTGTTTCACAACAGTGAAATGAAGAAATGAACAAGTGCTCATTGATCTCAATGTATGCATTTCAGAGCCCATGTCTACTGGACATTTTTTTTCTTGCTTTTGTCCATACTGTCACCTCACAAAATTTGGAAAGCAAAGAGCTTGCAGTACGAGAGATTTGTTTCACACTATGGAAGATGATGAAGTGCTCATAGTTGTTAATATAGGTTTTTTGACCTATGTTTACCACGCTTTTTTTTTGCTTCGAATGATCATTCAAGTCATATCCCTAAATACTGAGGATTCCTGCTGGGACATGCTTTATAGATTACAAACAGCGGAGGGCAGAGGGCACACTTCTTTGGTGAACGCCACATCTAACTTGTATTTCAATCGATGGCTTTCCGTCGATTACCACAAGTTTGATCTTTCTTACTGGACGACATTTCATAAGCAGGTTTCAAAAGGGTTTGGAACGACATCAAACGCCTTCTGGAAACCTAGAAATGTGGAATGTACATTACTTCATGTGAATAAAGAGTCAGGTTTGTTTCACAAGAATGACATTTTACGAATCCGTGCTATGTGTTGAAGGATCTTTTTCTTCGAGGTGTTTCATGACGTTCACCGGCAGTATATGTTCCAAAATCCTACTACAAATTAATGTCATTAAGATTCAGAAGAATACTTCAGTTTCCTTTTTTGTGTACTCGTGTCACCTGTGCAACTTTCTACAGATTTTTGTTTTTTTGCGAGTACGCAGTTATTATTTTGCTACCTCAATTGTTACCGTCGTCTTATTTGTCGGTCATGAGAACACTATTTTTGCGAACAGTCACTGGGAGCAGTCACGCACATTAAATATCTAGGAGTATGCATATTGAGCAATTTAAAGTAGAACGAGAACATAAAGCAAACAGAAAGAGCAACAGGGTCCAGTTTCAGTTTCTCAGGAAATGTAGTCCACCCAACGAAGAAGGTAACGTACAATACCGTTTTCGACCTGATGCTTATTTATCGAGCTTCTGCCTGGGATCCGCACGACTCGTAGATGAAATAGAGAAGATCCTAAGAAGAGCAGCGCTATTCGTCACAGATTTCTCAGTAAGTGCGAAAGCATCACAAAGATTTTCATCAGGCTCCAGAACTAGATACTATGAGACAGGCGTTGAGCATCACATCGAGGTTTATTGTAATAACTCCGAGTATGTATACTCCTGGAAGAGTCAACCAATCTATTGCTTCTTCTAATGCATATTTCGGGAGAAGGCCATGAATGGACGATGTGAAAGATTCGAGCTCACGCGCAAGATTTTCAACAGTCTTTCTTGTCTCGCACCATCCGCGATTGGAAGAGGAAAGGGGAAAACGTCAGTGGTGCACAAAGTAGACTCCGCCACACACAATAAAGTGGCTTCTGGAGTATAGATATAGATATGCATATGAGGCTAGAATAAGGCCAGTTAACTGCGGCGTTACGCAGTGGTTAAGAAGAGGGAAATCTTCTCTAGGAGAGGAATATTTGCTTTAGTTTATTTGAGAAATGCTGGCGTCGGCGAAGGCGAAATGACAAGACAAAAGACTGGCTACCAGCGAAGAACGGAGGTATTATTATCAGAAAGGGAAAGAGAATCGGAATAGCTGGCTATTCCGGCTCTATTGCGTATATAGCGGTTACTTCGATAGTGGACCAGCCGGTCCCGATACCGATTATTCAAGAAACTTTAACTATCGGAATTTTGGCTGGCATAAGAAGAACAGGATCAGTACACTACCACATCTCTGGACTGTCTCTCAGTCTTATGTTTTAAGTCGGAAAGATATAATATCAGTCTTGATTCATTTTTTGTTAATGACTGGTTTTGGGTCAGTAGTAATCGTCCTCAAATCTATAGACAACAGTAAAATAACACATTAGCAAATACTCTATGATATACAAAATGTTACCATACCTACGTCAAACATCAGTGCACCAGACTGTACCTGAATGCTATCTCACATAATAAAATAGTGGTTCCGTAGAATATGTGATGTTAATATAGCCCGTAAGGCCACTGATGAGAGGTGCGTCTGGTAAATTCGTTACGTTCGCATAAAACGTAAAACCCATACTGAATTAATAGTAATTTTTGGTTGTTTAGTAAGAAAACTGTTGTTCTTGGAGGTAATTAATTAAAATTTGTGGTTTGTCAAGATTAAAAGACGTTATAAAAAATCATAAAATGTTTGTAATTTAAAAGTCAGGCAGCGCCCATATGTACGCCATTGCTTTAGGCATGCTTCTTCACGTGGTCGCTGTTTTGGCGTTGCGCCGCGATCCGACCAGTCGTCCGTGGGCAGAGGCCCGCACAGAGGGCCACTACACCACAGCTTGTACATACGCGCTGCGCCTGACTGGCATGCATGTCCGAAGGGATGCTGCATCGTACTTTCGCATTTATTCGCCAATACAAGGCCCTTGACTCTCAATGGACGGGAATGTACGTAACGTACGAGTGCAGGTTGTGACACACAGACGACGGTATACGGAAGTTTGGATCTGGCCATGATTTATGCTCGGGGAGCCGGAACGGTTAAGGCGACAGCACATGTAAAGCGGGAAATCAGGATTCTAGTCCCGGTCCGACACAAATTTTCCCCTAATAAAGCTGATGGCTGTTCGTATAACTGTGAATACATGTCATGTATTTCATAGCTTCTTAATAACACAGGTCCTGCTCTCTTCTAGAACTATTCAGTTTCCTGGTATGACACAACGTTCTTAATCCTCGACTGCTAAACCCTTGTAAAATTTACGTTTGCAGTAGGTACAAAACAGGACATTTTGTAGTTTAGCACATCACTGGAGACCTCATAATTGAAATTAACTAACGCACAAAATACAATTTATAACTTCATTTGAATATAGTGTGAAGTAGTAAATATTAAGATGGTTCAGTAGCAATGTAACGTCCCCCTCTTATTTAGTGTTCTAATGTTAATAAAGTATTTATTTTCTAATTTGCCTAATTTTTTTTGCAGTGATGTGGAGACCAACATTATTTTATGTTATCCCAACACCTTTTCAAATTTTCGGAGACAAATCAGTTACGTGCTAACAGAGATATATTGTTTTTTCTTTCCTTTCTCCTGATAAATATGAGATTTATTTTTTCACTTTCCACTCTTCATTTACTCCACAATGGTAATGATGTGGTTTACCAAAAGTCAATTTCATATCAGGGTGATTCCACTCATTTACAGATATGTACACGCACTAGATGACGATGATTACAAGCTTTCAGTGTCTCAAAGTTGGCAACAGCAACGCAAGTTTCCATCAGACGCTGACAGCACTCGTTCAGGATCCGGCGGAGCCAATGGTGCACGCCCACTGAGCCACGCCCCCAGTAGCTTCGTACTGTGAGCGCCCTCTGCTGCCACAATATAGGACGGCCAGCATCAGCCACTCAGGCCCAGTCGTGCTTGGACCCTCTTCGCCACATGACAGTACGCAGACGCTACTTAGTCACAGCTCCGACACTATCAAACGGCTCTGAGCACTATGGGACTTAACATCTGAGATCATCAGTCTCCGACACTATTGTTCATGCTTTAGTTCAGAGAGTCCCATCCTTGTTTCCATTGTATCAGCTGGACTCCAGTTCTTACTGCATTATTTGTAATGATTCTTCGTACGCTTGGAGAAATCTACCAGTTAAGTAAAGCTTTTGTTTAGTTTATTTGCTTGTTCGCTCGTCATTTCTGTTCCTGACTAGTTTTCCTACTATGATGGCTGCTGCACCACTCTCTAGCCCACCTGTCCTTACTGTTGCATAGGGAGCTGTACACAACACTGAACTCAAATATCAATATCCCAAAGTAGTTCGATCCAACTCTCAGAAATTTTTGAGAAAATCGTCCTTGAAGTTTTCGCAGACACCTAAGTTATTAAAATTAAGGCGATTTGCACGATGGGCCATGTGGCTCCCTGAATAGTGTTAGAAAATGATAATCAGGTATTCAGTGGGTCACTGGTTCGAATCTCGCTATGATCTTTTTCATTTCATTTTTTTCATTCAGTTCGAATACCTACGGAATTTAAATATAAAGTATATGCTAATTTAACACATACCTAATCATCATTTTTGATGAAAAATACATGTTTCCTTGTTTTTAATTACATATCATACGTCAAATTCCAGTTTTCAAATGGTTCAAATGGCTCTGAGCACTATGGGACTTAACTGCTGTGGTCGCACGGTTCCAGACTGTAGCGCCTAGAACCGCTCGGCCACTCCGGCCGGCTTCCAGTTTTCGTTGAAAATATAAATTATTAATTATCGATATTTTAATTCCAGTTTTCATTGGAAACATAAGTTTGATGAATTTTATATTTATATGATGCAGGCATACAAATTGAAAAAAAAAGGATATAGTGAGATTCGTAACAGCGATTCATTGATTACCTAATTACCATTTTCTGACACTACCGAGTGAGGTATGCGAGTCGTTGAAAAAAAGAAAAAAGAGGGAAAAAGAAAAAGTCGCCTTAATTTCAGTAAAAACTTAAAAGTCAAAAATGGTTCAAATGGCTCTGAGCACTATGGGACTTAACATCTGTGGTCATAAGTCCCCTAGAACTTAGAACTACGTAAACCTAACTAACCTAAGGAAATCACACACATCCATGCCCGAGGCAGGATTCGAACCTCCGACCGTAGCGGTCACGCGGTTCCAGACTGAAGCGCCTATAACCGCACGGCCACAACGGCCGGCACTTAAAAGTCGATTTTGTTGCATTTTTGAGAGGTAATGTATGAATCGCGGCTACGAATCTAACCATGTCCTTTTTTTTTTAGCTTCACGTACTATAAATATAAAAACATTATAAAAGTCCAGTTGTCGGGTGGCCTCCTTTTCAGTACGAAGCCGTCGCGTCTCTGAGGTGATTTCGTCGGTTTAGCTCCTCCGGCAGGTCCCGCCATTAACCAAACAATACAGTCGTTACGTCGGCACTCGGTAAGACGCGCTTCGTGGCCGGGGGCGGGTGATTAGTGGGTGCAGCGTGTGAGTGAGAGCCCTTAATAGCGGCGGCACCTCCCACTTCCGGCCGGCCACAGTCGCCGGCTGCTGGCTGCTGGCTGCCGCCCACGCGGGGTTGCCACGCCTCTTTTCCAGCTCAGTGGCGCGTCCGATATCGATGAGAGCTCCCAGACACGCAGTCATTCGACCGGCGAGGGCGCTCGACCGAGCGCCGTGGCGCGACGACAAAACACTGTTCTCCCGTCGCCGAGGACCCGAGTTCAGTACCCCGGGCAGTCACCCCGACCTACGTTTCCCCGCAGTTGTGCTAAATTACTCAAAATTATGACAAGAGACTTCGATAAATAGGTTCGCCGTCGATAACGTCTCAGAACTGTATTTCGGAACCATCTCCATCAAGCGTCACACACACTTCTAATTACTTTTGCGTCTCCTCTTTCTTGTGCCTTTGCCCTATACCGACGCAGAGTCAGCATGATTATTTGCGGATTTGCCGTGGTAAATTGAAGGGATTGCCGAATACCCTTCCTGTCGCTACAGCATTACCCCCTGGGACGGAATATGTGTGCCCCAACTACGAAAGCGAACTAAAGTTTTCTAAATGTTTGCGAATCGAGTAACAGAGACATGACGTGGAAACCAGTCCAGTATTCACCTAGTGGGACATGAGAAACCTTCTAAAAACTACATCCAGGCTGGTCGTCACACCGACCCTCGACGTTAATCCGCCTGGCGGATTCGATCCGGCGCCGGGGCACCTCCCCGTCTCGGAAGTTGTGCTATAAGGCGTACAGCTATCCGGGAGGGTTATAATTACTTTTGTGTAATGACTGTTCTTGTCCATGAGCACATAGAAAAGTAAAAAGCCTAGAGATGGCAATTCAGCTGGGTAGAAAGATCAACACCCTGGCCTATGCGAATGACGTAGTTTTAATTGCACAGAATGAGCAAAATCTGGTTCAGATGGTACGAGTGTTCATGGAAGAGGTCATGAGAGCAGGCATGAAGAATACAGATAAAACCCAGTACCTCATAGTGAACGGTAACAGACCTTTAGATCTGGATGGTAAACTCTTTTAAAGGTTAGAGAAGTCCCATTATCTTGGCGCAGTACCCTTCGAAAGCAATGAAACACATCAGGAAATAGCTACAAGAATTGAAGCAGATCAAGATCGGCCTCGGAAACCTGCTTAGCTCCGGGCTTCTATCGAGATCCACGAAATAATGATCTACAGGACAGTAATACAATCTGTCGTCCTATACGGAGCAGAGACCTGCACTATGACACAAAAGCTAGAAAGAAAACTGCTGACAATTCAGAATGCCGTTCCTACAAAGATTTTTGAAGCAGTGAAAAGTAAGAGTCGACTGCAGAAAAAGTAAAACCCGCGAACTGCAGGAATTGTACTAATCGTTGGACATTTTGGAAATTTGTGGTAAGAATTATGGGACTAGGCTTACGCACTACTTACTCTAACTTAAACTAAATTACGCTATGGACGACACACACACACACGCACAGCTACCCCGCACGGCCCATTATACATTGTGCCTGTGATTAAAGAGAGCGGACTGAAGTGGTATAGGTTCGTAATCTGTCGCAAATGCCAGGTCAGGTTGCTGAGGAAGACATCAGAGGTGACAGATCGAGTGGAAGTCCACGGCTTAGATTGACTGGTGGATAGACGGAATCAGAACATATAAGTACGATCGGTCTAGCAGGAGAAGAATAGATGAATCACAGAAGATGGTGGAGGCTGACTGGCGAGGTCAAAGAGAGACTGTGCTTTATGTGGCCTACTCTGTAATAAAAAATGTTAATATTGTAATTATTTATCTCCAATGTCGCAATAACGATGGTATTAGAAATAGCTCCATACATAAGATGCAGCAGGTAAGCACGTCATTATTCCAGTTCAAGCACTCATCAAGAATCAACTTTTTGATAATTTCCTTCCAGTTTAGTGCTTTCTAATGATGTACGACATTTTTGGTTGTGTTGTTATAGCAGACAGTGAATGAATTGCACTATTTTCAACTTTTAACCAAGGCCGTATACCCAAAATCAATCAAAGCGTTCCAGGAAAACCTAACTTAAAGGCCATTACATTGTAGCGTATGCTCTTGGCTTAACAACAACGCATCATCCTCAGAAAGAACTAATTCTATCTCCGACGTCAGATAAAACATTAGCTAAGAGCGTAGAAACTATAATCACATCCTACGGACTGTTTTTCGTAATTTCCCTCCACTCACACAATGTGCAGTCACACTATGAACAACCCGAACTATGTTCCATAACTTATTTTTCAAATGATAAATACACTTTCTATGTGCTCAAACATTATTTTTGTTAAAACATGTCTAACAAATAGTATATTTGACACAATTAAACGCCTTGGATAAGTCATAAAACCTCAAACACAGCTCGTATATTCTGCGGCTAAAAAATGTATCAATGCAAGGGGCGTTCAATAACTAATGCAACACACTTTTTGTGGAAGCTCGTTAGTTTTGTTCAGGATTCCAATACACCATGTTATTTTGCACTCTTTTGGCTACAAAATCCTTGTTTTCAAAGTAATCTCCGTTCAGTGCGACGGCCTTAACCCACCTTACTGGTGGGACCTGTATACCTGCACGGTACCAACCCACTGGTCGATGTCGGAGCCAGCGTCTTACTGCACCAATAGCCTCGCCATCATTCACGAACTGCTTCCGGGGAGTGCATCCCTCATTAGACCAAAGAGATGGAAGTCATAAAGTCAAAGAGCGGTCCTATAGGGCGGATGAGAAAGAACAGTCCAATTAAGTAACGTGAGCTCATGTCAGGCCCGTAGACTAATGTGATGCCTTGCTTTGTTGTGAAGGAGAAATTATTTTCCAATTTAGAAGCTGAAGTCGTTTCTTCAGTTTCCTGTGGGAAGCACAAAACACTTGAGAGTTGATTGTTGGGCCATGAGGGAAGACGTCAAACAGAATAGCCCCTTCAGAGTCCAGGAAGGACGTCGCCATGACTTTACAAAAAAAAATGGCTCTGAGCACTATGGGACTCAACTGCTGAGATCATTAGTCCCCTAGAACTTAGAACTAGTTAAACCTAACTAACCTAAGGACATCACACACATCCATGCCCGAGGCAGGATTCGAACCTGCGACCGTAGCGGTCTCGCGGTTCCAGACTGCAGTGCCAGAACCGCGCGGCCACTTCGGCCGGCCATGACTTTACAGGCTGAAGAAAGGGCTTTCTTCGGAGGAGAGGTGGTGTGGAGCTACTCCATAGATTGCTGTTGTTTCCGGTTCGAACTGATCCGCTGTGACGGTGTTCGACAAGAAATTGTCACCATCAGCCTCGTAACGCGCAAGCATTCCGCACAGGTGGTCCTTGGTTGCTCTTCATGGTCGTTTGTTAGCTGGCGAGGAACCCATCGGGCACACACCTTTGAGTACTCCAGCTGGTGGACGAGTGTACAAGCACTACCAAAACAGACGTCCAGTAGGGCAGCGAGGTGTTTGATTGTGATCCATCCTTCACCTCGAATGAGAGTGTCCGCACGTTCCAACATTGCTGGAGTCACAGCTGTGTGCGGCCGGCCGGCACGCGGGACATGGGACAGGATTGCACGACATTGTTGCGATGATGACCGACGCCTCGCCCAACGACTCACTGTGCTTTTGTTCACTGCCAAGTCTCTGTAGCTGAGCTCAAACACACTGTCTGGTTCTGTACAACTAATAGTCATAGCAACACAGAATGTAGCACATGAATTAGTAGTCAGTAAACAAGGTAGAATTTTTCAAATTTTTGGATATACATATTGATGAGAACTGGAACTGGAAGAAATATATTACTGAGATGCTCGGACAACTAAGATCGTATAACTGTTAGTCTTGGAAACAGAAGAATCAACCTCCTAACATGTGTAGCATATTTCTACTGAGTAGCGTCTGGAGTAACACTTCATTGAGAAAGTGTTGATTGCATAAAAGCGACATGTAAGAGTACATGCGGTGTTCGCCTGCGGTCGGCATGTAGACACATCTTCAACCATTTAGACATTTTAACGGCATCTTCACAATGTATATTCGCTAATTAAATCACAGATTGAGAAGAATAACAGTGCCCGTTCCTACAAAACTAGAAGAAAAAGTTCTTTATTACTACTATAGCTGTCAGTGATTCAGAAAGGAGTTCAGCCTGCATAAAAATTTTTTGATCATTTTCCCAATAACATAGAATGTCTGACAGGTAGTAAAGCAAGTTTTAAATGCAATCTAAGATAATTTATCCTGCAGATTTCCTTCTATTGCATAGAGGAATTTTATTTCAAAACTGGTAGCATGTAAAAAAACTGGTTTGAAATGAGTAGGACTGAAAAATAAAATGTTCGTTTATGTTAAATATATGCCAGAGTGCCATTTAGGAACTTCTAAATCATCACTATTTAGCCAGCTACTGAAGCTAATCGTGTATATAAACTGACTCGTAATCACATTATGTTGAAAAAAATAGTTTAAATCTATGTAAGGAACTAACTAAGAACATGGTAAGTATTTTGATTCCTCACTTGTTGACCCAAAAGGTACCGGAAACTAGGATCAACGTTTTGGAAATGTTTCCAGTAGCGAGAAGTGTGTTTCAACAATATTAGCACCGCGTCTTCCGTCTGTCCCGAGCTCATGAGAGGTGGCGTAGAAGTTCGGGTTGGAGAAGGAAGGAAATCATCCGTCTCTTTTTAAAGTAAACATCTTTGCATTTGCCTTATATGATCATGTTCATATAATGCGACTATTTATTGACGTTTAAGGTTTATAGTTCATAGTGTCCTTACATTAAAGGCTGTTACTGCGCTTCTGAAGATAGTCTAGGTTGGTACACTGACTGAAGAAACCATATAAGACTCACATATAAAAATTATAAGAAATGAAACACCTGAAAATTGATCCACGGGATCAGAAATGGTATAACGCGTAATTTAGACAAAGTTATTTTTTGAAAGAATGTGGAACTTATACATACATTTATTTACACTAGCACATGTCCTGTCAGTTTCATCCTAAATGGTAAGTTTAAAAAGATTAGTGTATTTCAAGAACATTTATGTGAAGAAATGGCTTTTTCGGCCGAGCGGAATGGCCGAGCGGTTCTAGGCGCTACAGTCTGGAACCGCGCGACCGCTACGGTCGCAGGTTCGAATCCTGCCTCGGGCTGGATGTGAATGACGTCCTTAGGTTAGTTAGGTTTAAGTAGTTCTAAGTTCTAGGGGACTGATGACCTCAGCAGTTAAGTACCACAGTACTCAGGGCCATTTGAACCATGGCTTTCTCCTTCGCAAGACAATATTTCTACCTTCAAAAGACGCTTCTAACATATTCTAGTATTGAACTAGAATACTAAAAGTATACAGAGCAGTACTCGTATGTTTGCTTTTAAAGTCCTGTGTCCTGTATTTACATTCATGGCATCACTGCACGTTTTAAGTAATGACTAATGCAATATGGTGGCTTAAACCATTTTAACTCTTCATCCGTGAAGATGGTCCAAGACCGGAACGGATATATGTTTGGGTGTAAAATAAAAACATCTGATGGTTCAAATATGCATTTTATGTACTACTTAACGGCTTTTAGTAACCTTCCAAAAATGTTTAAACGGTGATGGTTGATACATAAGAATTTACAATAATACTTTGAAACCGGTGCTACTTCTGTTTTTATCAAGATCTTATATCAATGGCACTTCTGAAGCATTTATTCTGTGAAGTAATTTATTCAGTCATCTTCCCTGTTGTATCAATAATTAAAAGAAACACGAAGACACAGCAGAAATAGATAGAAAATAGTTTCTTGACACTGAGTAATCGAACTCTGTGTGTCATTACATTACACATTGATCACTAGTTTACACTGGGGTAACAAAAGTCGCGGGATACCTCCTCATATCGTGTCAGATGTCCTTTTACCTGGCGTAGTACAGCAACTCGACCTAGCATATACTCAGCAAGCCGTTGAAGTCCTCCGTAGAAATACTGAGCTACATTTCCTCTATAGCCATCCATAATTGCGAAAGTGTTGCCGGTGCAGGATTTTGTGTACGAACTAACTTTTCGATATTTCTCGATTATGTCCCATAAGTATTAGATGGGGTTCAAGTCGGGCTATCTCGGTGGCCAAGTCATTCGCTTGAATTGTCCATAATTTTATTCAGTAGCGAATAACTGTGGTCCGGTGACATGATGCTTTGTCATCCGATAAAATTCCATCGTTTTTTGGGAACATGAAGTCCATGAATGGCTGAAAATGGATCCAAGTAGCCGAACGTAACCATTTCCAGTCAATGATCCATGTAAACACAGCCCATACCATTATGGAGCCACCAACAGCTTGCACTGTGATTTGCTGACAACTTGGCTCCTTGGGTTCGTGGGGCCTGCGCTTCACTCGAGCCCTACCATCACCTCTTACCAACTCATATTAGGACTCTTCTGTCCAGGTCACGGTCTTTCAGTGGTCTAGGGTCCAACCGATATGGCCACGAGCCTAGAAGAGGAGCTGCAGGCGATTTAGTGCTGTTAGCAAAGGCATTCTCGTCGGTTGTCTGGTGTCATTTCCCACTAAACGACAAATTTCGCTGACCTAAAGGTTACGTTCGTCTTAAGCCCCACGTTGATTTCTGCGATTATTTCAAGTAATGTTGCTTGTCTGTTATCACTGACAACTCTAAGAAAACGCCGCGGCCCTCGGTCATTAAAAGGAGGCCGTAGGCCACCGTGTTGTCCGTGGTAGAGGTAATGCCTAAAATTTGGTATTACCGGCACACTCTTGACACTGTGCATCTCGGAATATTGAACTCTCTAATGATTTCCAAAATGGAGTGTCCCAGACGCCTAGCTCCGACTGCCATTCCGCTTTCAAAGTCTTTTAATTCACGTCGTGGGGCCATGATGACGCAAGAGACCTTCGCATATAAATGACAGCTCCGCCAATGCAGTGCCCTTTTATACCTTGTGTAAGCGATACTACGGCCATCTCTGTATCTGCATATCGCTATCCCATGATTTTTGTCATCTCACTATATACACAACGTAAGGCTATTATCAGCTTTCCAGACCTTGAAGCCGCTAGGTCTCATTCAAATAGTTCGTGTCATCCTCTGCCAGCGACCGGGCGAGGTGGCCGAGCGGTTCTAGGCGCTACAGTCTGGAACCGCGCGACCGCTACGGTCGCAGGTTCGAATCCTGCCTCGGGCATGAATGTGTGTGATGTCCTTAGGTTAGTTAGGTTTAAGTAGTTATAAGTTCTAGGTGACTGATGACCTCAGAAGTTCAGTCCCATAGTGCTCAGAGCCATTAGAACCTCTGCCAGCTGGGGTTGCATGGTTGCAGCATGGAGGGGCATGAAGTCAGACGTTGCCAGCTTCCCAGGCCTTGGGGCCGCTACGTCCCAGTCAAGTAGCTCTTCCATTAGCATCGCGATGCTAAATGCACACCGTTATCATCCGCGCACCAAGTAAGAATCCCTGACAATACCGGGAATTGAACCCAGGTTTCACCATGGCAATCAGACCCCTTGACCGACGATTTAAGGAAGTGGACAACATGTCTTCAAAGCTTCCACTATTTTGTCAAAAGATAACAGAATGGGATTAATATTTTTTACTAGTTACGTAAACAGAGTACCGAAATGGAGTACCGCAGCGAGAAATCGGTCTGTGCAAATGACGTCAGTTTCATCTGACTTCCTATCCGTGTCCTCTACTTCGAACATGTAGATGCGCCCTTAACGGTCGAGAAAGAGCTTACAGTGCATGTCTTCCGTTAACTACTCCTAAACAATAAAGTTACAGTTTACAAAAGACTTTTCCTAACACTAGCGGGAGAACTGCTGCCGCCAGTTATGTTTGGTCGCACTTCCATGAGTTTATGTTACGAAAATAGAGCTGACACCATTTATGAGACATTGTCCAGTATACTCTGTCCAGCCGACATGACGCCGGTATAGGAGGGGCCTGGCCCGTAGGCACTTGTTTCACAGAAACGCGAGGAGTGGCAGCCATGTTGCGGTCGTGATGACCTCACGGCGCCTGTGCGGGCCGTATGAGATCATAGAGCACAGTTTACTTTAGACAGCGGCGGGCGCTCCGCAAACAGCGGTTGTTACCCTCGCTGTGGACGCGCCACGGCCGATTAGACATCCGTTATTCTCTGTCTCCGCAACGCGCCGATGTTGTTTCTCTGCAGGGCGACCAACTAAGAAATTTCAAAATGCAGGACAAAGGACAGTTTTATTTTCCATCCTGCCTGTTACGAAATTTCGGTTGTTAACCGTTTTCAAGTGCGTACTCCTTTACTCATAATTTTATATCGTCACTCTTCATGGATGAAAAAAAAAGGAACATCTTATCATAGAAAAAACGAGCGAGAAGAACATCCTATGCTCGTCAATAATTTAAAATAACATCAATACCCTAGTAGTATACATACATAAACATAAAAACTCATATCTATCACAGAACATTGTGCAACCTAGGCTGAGTGGACACGAGCAGTTTACAGTATACAACAGTTGAAAAAAATACCAACAAACAGTTACCACTGCTCAGCTGATCGCACCTGTCGATGTGTGCTAGGCGCCATGTCACGGACTGCGCAGCCCCTCCCGTCGGAGGTTCGAGTCCTCCCTCGGGCATGGGAGTGTGTATTGTTCTTAGCATCAGTTAGTTTAAGTCAGTTTAAAGTAGTGTGTAAGTCTAGGGATCATGACGTCAGCAGTTTGGTCCCTTAGGAATTCACACACATTTGAATATTTGATGCATGCTAGTGCCTTTGTGCCTCACTATTATGCATCTTTAGCAGGCGTGTTCAACATTATTATATTTTCCACCTCGTGCACACAAGTGTGCTCAAGCTTACGTCATGTCGTACAGTAACTCGTTTTATAAAATGAAGCCAAAACTTTGAAACATTTTCAAGTATTGAAATTTAAAAATTTCGCAACATTTATACCATTCCATTTCATTAAATACTCAGCTGAAATTCTGTAAAACCTCTTTCTACTTAATTATATTTTTTCGTTCAACATATTGTTCGGCTCTTTTTTAGCACGCTTGTATTTTTATATTTCCTTGAGTGCATCGATGACTCTCCCTTTCTTGCTTGCGCGTAGTTTATAAATATTTGCTGGCCTCTGAAAGTGTGTGGGCAGTCTCTTTCAAATATGTTGCCACTGTAGAAAAGCTTTTTAAGGAAGCCTGATTTTAGACGACAATGCCTGACATTTTACTTTTTCGTAAAAATGAAACCTCGTCCGATGTAAGAGAGAGCCTAACTACCCTAATCACATCAGGTTAAATAAATAAAAATTTTACATTACTGCGTTGTTCACAGTTTTGGTGTTAAAATGGCTGGATATCCCCCTCACAACTGAACTATTTACTACAGCCTTTTTGTCTTTTTTGTGCTGATATGTTTCTTTCTAATAGCTAACACAATGGGCCAGAGCAATGTAAGTGTCAACAAATCAAGCGTTTGCTTCACTAACGTTTTATCCATTGTTAAAACACGTATGTTCCTGTTGTAAGTTATTAGAAAGTTAACATTTCCTTTTTCTTTCCTCAGTACCTTTCGCCGGGAGAGATGCAGTATTTAGACTACTTGTATGCCGGCAGATTAATAATTAAATTAGATAGACAAGTCGTTTGCCGGCCGGAGTGGCCGAGTGGATCCAGGCGCTACAGTCTGGAACCGCGCGACCGCTACGGTCGCAGGTTCGAATCCTGCCTCGGGCATGGATGTGTGTGATGTCCTTAGGTTAGTTAGGTTTAAGTAGTTGTAAGCTCTAGGGGACTGATTACCTCAGAAGTTAAGTCCCTTAGTGCTCAGAGCCCACCTTTCACAAAAGCCACAAAACAAAGGTTCACTTTCGATGCGGAACCATGACTGCACTACAAATTATCAATTACCAGTACAGAACAGACGCTTTGACAAAAATCGAAATCGTACGTAGCAGATGTATTAGAATTCAGGGCTCGACTGGTAAAACCCGGACGGATTGCAAACCTATCTTCCCTTACTGTGGGGATCATTTTCCACTGCACAACACTTTTCGGAAAAAGGTAGTCTTCTTTTCCCGTCCCTGATCTGTCTGGATAGACACAATTTCAACTAATAGACAACGTATTTTTCAACTGACCAGCAGGACTGATGATTTCAATTCTACGTATCGCACTTCGACAACTGACTGAGTTGTGTTGGAAACAATGGTCTTACATGTGTGTTCCCTTTCTAAATCCATGTTATGCTAAGAGTCCATGAAACGACCACACACGTAAGACCATCGTCACAGCATCCAACAATAATAAATGGCTCTGAGCACTATGGGACTCAACTTCTGAGGTCATTCTTTTTGAAGAATGGCTTTTCACCTAGGCAAGTGAACAGAGTGATGAAAACCTACAAACGACGGAACAAGGAAGAGGAAGAGGCCTTCAGATCGACTGTTTGTCTACCATTTATTGGGAATATTTCTTCACAGATAGGCAGAATATTGAGAAAGTATCAAGTGAGAGTCATCTTTCGCCCTCCTTCCAAAATTTCATCACTGGTGGGATCCGTTAAAGACGACCTGGGCCTGCGTAAACCAGGTGTTTACAAAATTCCGTGTGAATGCGGCAAATCATATATAGAGCAAACAACACGAACTGTGCAGGAACGCATTGTAGAACACCAACGGCATACTCGCCTTCTCCAATCCACCAAGTCCGCAATCGCCGAACATTGTATTTCCACAGACCACTCCATGAATTACAACGACACAAAAATTTTGGCCCATGCATCAAAATTTTGGAGCTAGATTATCAATGAATCTGTGGAAATAAGATTGTCTGACAACGACACTCTCATCAATCGAGATAGCGGTTATCAGCTGAACTCTGCTTGGAATCCTGTTATAGTGAAACTTCGTAGTCGACGTAGTTATCTGCATAAAGATGGAAATCGACCTGACACCGATACGCCAGGCTTTCACAGTGGAGGGCGCGAGGCGCAGCGCACGGAGCCGTTATGAACGCGCACGCTGAGCAGCGCATGCGCAATGTCACCTCAGAAGGCTTTAAATAGCGGAGCTCAGCGCGTTACTCGCCAGTACTACTACAGTGGCATTCACCTGAAGATGGCCAGAAGACTCTGCGCCGAAATATCGTGGCAGGAAGTTACTGATACCCGGCAGTTCTCCCGTGTTTTTATGGAACAAGTGCTTAGGTGCTTGAAACCCACTCTAAAAACTGGTCTGCTGCCATAAAATGGGACGCATTTCAGGAAGATGTTTCCGAAGTTCAACGCCTGGATGATAACACTGTGTGGAAGTGAAACGTGGGCTATGTAAACAAATGATTGTAATTTCAGAAAATGTAGATGACTTATTCAACAGAAGGAGCTACACAAAATGAGCAAGTCAATAACTCGTTGGCCCATCTATGACCGTTATGCAAGCAGTTATTCGGTTTGATATTGATTGATAGAGTTGTTGGACGTCCTCCAGAGGGATTTCGTGCCAAATTCTATCCAATTGACACCTTAGATCGTCAAAATTACGAGATGGCTGGAGAGCCCTGCCCATAATGCTCCAAACGTTTTCAATTGGGGAGAGATCCAGCGACTTTTCTGGCCAAGGTGTGGTTTGTCAAGCACGAAGACAAGCAGCAGAAGCTCTCGCCGTGTGCTTGCAGGCATTGTCTTGCCGAAATGTAATCCCAGGATAGCTTGTCATGAAGGGCAACAAAAAGGGGCGTAGAAAGTCGTCGACGTACCACTGTGCTATAAGGGTGCCGTGGACTACAACCAAAGGAGTCTTGCTATGAAAGGAATAGCAGGCCAGATTATCATTCCTGCTAGTCAGGCTGTACGGCAGGCTACAGTCAGTTGGTATCCCACAGCTGTCTGAGGCGTCTCACAGCTGTCTGAGGCGTCTCCGACACGTCTTCGTGGTGTACTCTCATTGAGTAGAGTGGAATTGTCTTCGGTGATGAGTCCCGCTTCTAACTGAGCCGCGATAACCAAAAAGACCTGTTTGGAGACGTTCCGAACCACGCTGGGTTACCAACATTACCGTCTTACGGCCGGACAACCAGGAGTGATGGTCTTGGGTGACATTTCTTTTCGTGAGAGGGCGCCTTTGGTTGTAATCGTTGGCACCCTTACGGCGCAGCGGTACGTCCACGATATTCTACGACCACTTTTGTTTCTCTTCATGGCAAGCCATTCGAGGACTACATTTAAGCCAGATAATGCCCGCCCACACACGCCGAGAGTTTTTGCTCCTTGTTTTTGTGCATACCGAACCATACTCTGACCAGGAAGATAATCAGAAGTGTCCCCAAATGAGGCATGTGGAGCATGATGGGCAGAACGCTCCAACCATCTCAGTTTGGCACGATATACCTCAGGACACCCAACAACTCTATCAATCAAAGCCAATACGAATAACTGGTTGCATAAGGGCCAGAGACGGACCGACACGTTAATGACTTGCTCAGTTTGTGAGGCTCTTTCTCCTGAATAAATCATCTAAAGTTTCTGAAATTGTAATCATGTGTTTGTTTCTGCATGTACATCACGTCTAGCAATTTCCGTTCCATTTGGATAATTACTTCGTGGTGCGTCAGTTTTTTCCCCTAGAGTGTAACAGGCAGTAGGAAAAAGGAAAACGCTCCATTATACCACTTAAAAAAACAACAAGCCCACAAGGGGAAAACAGCTTCTGATCATGGCCAGCGACGTGTTCACTGTAATGCCCACTTCTCCTTCTCACGACACCACCTATAGAATCGAGTCTTTGTCCTGTAGACGGGTGTTACTTGGAATTCTCCTCCATCAAATTTCTCTTTCGCCTATCAAGGCATATCCACCATTTATACGGGCTTTGTACTGTGAAGTTACTAAGCACTAACATTGCAATATGCCCCTGTGGAGATTCTGCTGTGCTATAGGGGTAAAATTGTATTGGTACAAACGCAAATGGTTCAAATGGCTCTAAGCACTATGGGACTCTTAACATCTGAGGTCATCAGTCCCCTAGACTTAGAACTACTTAAACCTAAGTAACCTAAGGACATCACACACATCCATGCCCGATTCGAACCTGCAACCGTAGCAGCAGCGCGGTTCCGAACTGAAACTGCCGGCGGTACAAACGCAAAAAGGTGAAAAAATCGAGATGATGTTGACTGTACAAAATCATTAACGGATGACATCCGTTTCTACTACTCCCATGTTAGTGTCGAACACAGAAAAATTATAAAAAAGGTGAGGGTAAACACGTTGTTCTCCACGACGGGGTAACTGCAAGACGTGTACGCTATGGTCGTCCTGCTATCCCCTGCCCTCCCGTGCCTTTCACGAAGGCGGGATTCAATAAAAATCGGGTGCGAGGCAGGCGATCGTTAGCCATCGAGCTGCCGGCAGGTCGTTAGGAGCGGCGCGGCGCGGTGCGAGGCGGACCTAGGCGCGCAGTAATGATAGACCGTGCGCCGTGGTGTGCAGCCCGGCGTGGCCCGCTGATGGCGCTGTTTGGTAAACACGGCGCCCGGCCGGCCGCACGTGAGGTCAGCGGCGCCACACACGCCCGTCTCCATCTGCTTCGGCTCCCACTCCCGCCCCTCGACGCACCACCGCCGGAGACGTACGGCTTCGTTACTTCACCTCCATCCAGCACCGGCGTCCCGCAGGGCACTCCAAACATATTTCTTCACATGATCGAAATCATCCGAGAGCGAAATGCACACTCATTTCCTACTCCACTGTGTGCACAAGTGAACTCTTCGATCGTACATACATGGGATGGGCAATAATGTGGCAATCCTAAAAACATAACACATTACCATGCCTAATATGGAGACGTACGGCTTCGTTACTGCGGCTCTAACCATCACCAACGTCCTACAGGGTATTGTACTAGGTCCTGCGTTACATCTTTCTTTAGATGAACAAAATTGTCCGACGAAAGCGAGATACACACTTTCATTTTCTTCTCCACTGTGTGTATAAGTGAATACACCGATCATATATACAAATGGCTCAAATGGCTCTGAGCACTATGGGACAACATCTGAGGTCATTAGTCCCCTAGAACTTAGAACAACTTAAACATAACTTCGGTTAGTTAGGTTTAAGTTGTTCTAAGTTCTAGGGGACTGATGACCTCAAATGGTAAGTCCCATAGTGCTCAGAGCCATTTGAACCATTGATCCCATGGAATAGCACAATATGACTGCCAAAATCGTCACCGAACCCACGCAATGTCTCGCTCTTGGGACGTAAATTCGGTCAGAAGGTGGAAAAAGCGTCAAAGAAAATTCATCCAACAGCAGAATTCTCTTCCATTTCTCCATAGTCCAGGTTTTATGGCTGTGGCGCCACGTCTTCTTTCTACAGGCATTTGCATCAGTGATGCGTGGTTTTGGAACTGCAACTCGCCGTGTAATTCCCTGCTTCTGGAATTCCCTTCGTATTATTTTGGTACTGAAAGGATTCGCATGTGCGAACTTTAGTTCTGCAGGGTCTTTTGCAGCTGTCAGCCTCTTACTTTTCGTGAAAATTCTCTTCAGTGACCGTCAGTCACGATCACGCACCACACACATTCCTATGCGCTGTGAATCAGTGGATCATATTTTTCCGCTTTCTCTGTATGCGGTATTAATCTTCGATACGTTGCTTTTCGAAACAACAAACGTCTCGGTCCCCTTGATTACGGAAGCACTAACCATACGGGCACCAACAATTGGGCCACATTCGAATTCACTTAATTGCGACATAGTGCACTTAGAACTACACAGAACACTGTTCTGACTATGATTGACACTTACGATTTATACGACGGGTACCCAGAAAAACCGGAATTATTTATTAAAAGCTATGGATCTCAAATTGTTTACAAATCAACCTTATCCTCTTCAAAATACTCTCCATTAAAACTAATACATTTGTCCCACTGGTGCTTCCACTGTTCGAAACATTTTTTGTAGTCATCTTTAGATACGGCTGACAGCCCCTCCCTCGTTCTTCACCTCTTCAATGTCGTCAAGCGGTATCCTTTCAAGCCCCTTTTCACGCGTGGAAATAAGAAAAAGTCGCCCGGAGCTAGGTGAGGCAAGTAAGGTGCGTGTTGCAGCTGAACCATGTCACTTTTAGTCAGAAACTGTCTGTGTGTGTAGGTGCGTTGTCTGTGTGTGTAGGTGCGTTGTCGTGGTGCAAGAACCAGTCTCCTGTCTGCCAAACATTGGGTGTTTTTTGACTAACACTGTCGCGCAACCTTTTCACAACTTCCAAATAAAAGATTTGATTGACGGTCGGACCTGGGGGAAAAAACTCTGAATGAACTACGGCCTTGGCACCAAAAGAGCAAATGAGCATTGTTTTGATGTTTGATTTAACTTGACGAAATTTTTTGGACAGGGTGATGACAATGTCTTCCATTGACTTGACTGTCGCTTTGTTTCTCGGTCGTAACCATCGCAAAATGACTCATTTCTACTGAGCAGAAAACAAAATTTCACAGGTGCACGTTGTTCACTTAAACTTGCCGCCATAAGAAACGAAACAAGAACAAAACAGCGCTAATAAAAACAATCATTGCAGATGATCAGAACAAGTCAGGTCGACAATGCAGGCGGCACTGAACTGGCAGTGAGTTGCGCTACACAGGCCTACCGCCAGAAATGCCTACTACACAAGCTCCGCCCACGGCCATGTTATTCCGTTTTTTTTTTTTTTGTACCCCTTCGTAGAAGACATTGGATAGATGCCATTCGTAGTAAATACTACAGCGCAACCTGCAGGATTGGTTAGACCTGAGTTTATGTTCAAGCACGGTGTTACCCTGTTTTCGCCCATTTTCTCTTTGATAACTTCGACAATGATCATGTGTTGTGCAAAAAAAAAAAAAAAAAAAAAAAAAAAATCAAACAGATTAATAAGATTAATAAGGAATACAGATTGATACATAATGTAGTGAATCATTAGCTTCGAAATTTACGTATTTATAAAAAGTTATCGCCTTCCGATAATTTGTACCTTAGTGAATGACAAGAACATACGGTCCCGGTTTGTGTAACAACCGTCACTCAATCAGTATAAGATTAGACATTTAGAAGATGAATAATACTGAAAATATGTGGAACTAACGCTCACTCTCTTTAAATATTTATTATTCGTGAGCTTCTGTACGCTCATCGTCAGATGGCGGCATTTACTGAATATTATTTATGAAACTCGTCTTCCAAGTCGTTGACCCAAAATCGTGTGCGAGAATTTGTCAGATTCTCGAATGAAAAGACAATATTAAAGATCAATCAAAAACACAATATGACTAAAACAACATTCATTTTGGACAATTTTGTCCACGCCGGCCCATTATGTAAGTCACTATAGAGTCTTTACGAGACCATTGCAAATTTTCATATAATCTATTGGCTCCTATGACATCGTACCATCACTGGTGGCGATTTATACATGTTTCTTTTAACAAAGTTCTAGTGTAAAAATCTATCTGATATAAAAATCTTGTATGCTTCTTGCTTCGCAGCTTCTGAATACTTGTCAAAGGACATCTGTACACCTTTAGTAGCACTTTTAATAGCCAGACCCATTTTCAGTGGTATATTATGTATCTATATACAAGTAGACGCGTATGAGCTACAAATTCTTTGCGAAGTTCAGCTGGATGTTCATCTCATAATACACAGCTTGTCGTCTATGTTACTGCTGTCAAATTTGCCAGTTCCATGTTTACATGACATGGCATTAAAATCCAGTGCCGCCAAGAAATGTCACCATTTAGGATTTGACATCAGTAAAATAAACGACAACCCTTTTACTGTGAGATGAACATCAAATTGAACGTCACGAAGAATTTATAATCGACACGCATGTCATTGATATAGAGATACATAATATGTCACTGACGGCGGATTATACACCTGAATACCGGACTGGCTCGTCCTTTTCAGAAGATGTCCTTTAATAGCCGTCTGACAATCGCTTGACAGTTAGCTTACCCGAGAATGAACACAGTCGCTTCAACAAGATCCACCTGATTTCAGCAAACTAGATCTTCTATTTGTAACTCGCATAAATTCTAACTTACTCATCGAAACAAAATTTACCTTGGCGTCAGCTGTGATTTGCCGGTTCATGCGACTGTCGATGAGGGTCGTCTTCGTGCAGCTAATTCCTCCGCTCGCTCGTTCATCACTCAGTGTGACTCGACTCAAGTTGGTGACAACACAGGAACAAAAGATGTCTCTTGTTCTCCATTTCAAAAGGTGCTGTGCTGTTACAACTGTGTGATGTGATTTTCGTCAAGAGAAGGGTACCGAAACTCCTACACCTCAAAGCACTTGACGATAGCACCAGTAGTTTCATGACGCTGGTTGTTTTATTATGGGCAAATCCACAGGTTGCTGTCTTGTACTTATTCAAGCCGTAGAGCTCATTCAGCCGAGTTTTGCACGCAGTTCACAGAAGTCTATTTGCCAGCCGAGAGTTAACCATTTCATGTGTCTGCCTGGGACGCTCCTTGCTTGAGAGAACGCTCTCTTACAAGGAGCACCTGATGAAAATCGCACATAAAATGAGGACTAGGACTAACATCATCCAGCAGCTGTACGGCACCTCTTGGGGGTTCCACAGCAAATACGCTTGTACATCAGCAGTTGAGCTCGTCTAGTCGGTGGCGGAATAGTGGGCGCCTGCGTGGATTAACAGCTTCTCTACGAGAAAGACTGGGGTGGCACTAAATGGCACTATGTGCACAATCAGGGATACAACAAAGTCCACCCTTATTACATGGCCACCACTGGCGATATGGCGTAAACATGTTTTACTTAGAGACTACCCCAATATTAAAAATAATTCTCAGCTCTCCACACATAATGATACAGCTGACATGGATCGCAGAAGACTGAAATCAAGAAGGCGAGCACTGGTCACTGCTGAAGAACTGATGAACCCAAATTTCGACGTTCCCAGTGTGTAAAAAAACACTGACAAGTGCACTGCCCACAACAACGTCAAAGTTTCACGATCACAGACAGGCCTCCTGCTTTCAACCTGTCTCGCAAAGTGTGGACGAGCACTAGATGTGGCAAAAGTGCCGATGGGGAACATAAAATCTCCAAAACGTGACTGTGGACACGAAAAGGAAACTACTGAGCGACATTGCGCGGTGGTCAGCGTATTGGACTCACTTTCTGCAGTACGTCGGTTCGAATCCGCTTCCGAACACATAGATTTAGGTTTTCCGTGATTTTCGTAAATAGCTCCCCGCTATACTGTCGGTATGGATCCAATGGGAGTGCACGACCGATTTCTTCCCAATTTTCGACGCAGACCGACCTCGTGGCTCTTTTCTAATGACCTCGATATCGACGGGACATTAAACCCTGATGATCTTTGATTTATTTCTTTGAAAAGCAAACAATCCCGTACAAAATGGAAGAATGTCAGAAACGAGCCTACAAGGGACTTTTCACCGATTTCTTTGCAGAAACAGATGAGGCGATTGACTATATCCCAGCTTGTACGTTAATTTATAACAAAGCAGGCAGTGGCGGAAATGGCGTGTCGTGGCTCGTAGTTAGAGACGACAGTCGAACCATTTCGTTTTCAAAGAAACAGTTTAATTCCCCAGTAGCACATTGCGTTTTACGGACTGTAATATACAATTTTTAGGAAGAAGTCTTTATAAGTTTTTGCTATTCTCGAGAAACAACAATTTGGCTTTCCTATTTACCCTGCTGAAGAGCGGATCCACAACGGCAGAGAAGCCAGATACATTTGTTCATACGGTAATAATTTTAGTTTCAAGGTGAATATCATGTTTAAGAGCAGAAATTACACCTTTGCGTTAGAAAAGAACGAATTTTTTGTTTCACAGAACGATACATCTATTTTCAGGATTTACTTTATAAAGTCCAAGAGACAAAGAAACAATAAAGCAACGTAGCTAGGCGTAGAAGCTAAAGAAGGTGAGCGAGTGGGAAAAAAAGCCGGTAGAGCAGTTGACCGCGAAATACAAAGGTCCTAGGTTCGAGTCCTGGTCCAGCAGTCAGTTTTAATCTCCGAGGAAGTTTAAAATCAGCTAAGTTTGGTATATAATATGTACATTTGCACTTGTACTATGTTAAATTTATTGTTATATGAATATATAAATATTACGATGCACGCCATAAGATAAATACATATGTAAGACCATACAGGAGTCAATTACTTTAAGTCCATCATGATGGTGATGAACAGCAATGTATAAACTTCGGTGAATTCGTTCTGGGCTAGGATTACTCTACAACTGTATGAAAAATCAATTGAAAGATATAAACTTGTGAAATCGGATGGCTGCTTTCAAATTATAAACTTATAGCCCTATGATTGAGTTCAGTTCACCCTAAATTTCTATCGTCATTCACGTACAAGATATATTCGTGTGAAATGGGGTGAATCTTTTCGAAATGCTCTGTATTTCAACACTGGCTTTTGTAACTGCACTGATCATCTATTTACGCGACAGTCACAATGCTCAGGCCGGCCGGAGTGGCCGAGCGGTTCCTGGCGCTACAGTCTGGATCCGCGCGACCGCTACGGTCGCAGGTTCGAATCCTGCCTCGGGCATGGATGTGTGTGATGTCCTTAGGTTAGTTAGGTCTAAACAGTTCCAAGTTCTAGGGGACTGATGACCTCAGAAGTTAAGTCGCATAGTGCTCAGAGCCATTTGAACCATTTGAGTCACAGTGCTCAATGACGCCCATAATGGGCGATATAAATTATCTAAGACATTTATTTGGACACAGAATGTCCAGATTACAGGAAAGCGTTCTACTCATTCTTTATCGGCAGCATCACTCATACAAATGGCTGACGTAATACGCTAGAGCCGCTTCTGGTCGAGAGACTTTTGGTAAACCGGGCGCTTCGGAGTCCGGTCACGCGCCTTATCGGCGCGCCCGCAGATGTTAACAACACCTGGGGGCAGCCTGTGAAGCCGGCCGCAGTCGCAGAGTGCGGTCACGAAGTTGTCGATAGTATCGCGTCGCGCAGCGCACGCTGGCGGACTCGACCCCCCAGTCGGCAAGTCGGCACAACGTCCTGTGCTCCGCCCCTATACCGCAGCCCTGATTGACTAGACTGCGCTTTGCGGCCATGGCGTACACAACACACACACGTCGTACATAAACCATTAGCCAACGGCAATGGGGACCTCTACCACCTTATCAAATTCCCGTCCCTCCTAACCCGTTTTGAACAACTCCGCATCTACTATCCCGTCCGCAAACTAGATTCCAGTAACCACAAAAAAAAAATGGCTCTGAGCACTATGGGACTCAACTGCTGAGGTCATTAGTCCCCTAGAACTTAGAACTAGTTAAACCTAACTAACCTAAGGACATCACACACATCCATGCCCGAGGCAGGATTCGAACCTGCGACCGTAGCGGTCTCGCGGTTCCAGACTGCAGCGCCAGAACCGCGCGGCCACTTCGGCCGGCTCAGTAACCACATTGTCACCGCTCTGATCACCTATTCTGCCACGCCTTCATTAACACATCCCTCCATCCCTAGACCTACACGCACTCCATATCCTATATCAGCACAACTTCAACCAGCTCCATCTCCCAGACAATGAGATCCGCCCTGATGTTTATCCCTGCTACCAACTTTAACTCTTCCTCACCTATTGCATTCCATGTGGTGTCACCGCCAGACACCACACTTGCTAGGTGGTAGCTTAAATCGGCCGCGGTCCATTAGTACATGTCGGACCCGCGTGTCGCCACTGTCAGGATCGCAGACCGAGCGCCACCACAAGGCAGGTCTCGAGAGACGTACTAGCACTCGCCCCAGTTGTACGGACGACATTGCTAGCGACTACACGTACGAAGCCTTTCTCTCAATTGCCGAGAGACAGTTAGAATAGCCTTCAGCTAAGTCCATGGCTACGACCTAGCAAGGCGCATTAACCATATCTGGAGAGTGTCTCACTTGTATTATCAAGAGAAATGTACCACAATGAAGTAAAGTTAAGTATACGAGAAGCTCCGTTCTTTTCTTTATAGCTTTCATCACGTATCCTCTTTCAGACTTAACGCAAGACGGCTGGAGTTGGCGCGTGCCCTTTCGGCTACCTCCCTTGTGTCTAGGTCTAGACTGTCTTGTCTAGACACAGCATTCCACATCAGATCCCCTCTCTACTTTTCCCTCTCCGTCCATCGCTATCTCTTTCCTCTTGTACCACAACCCACCCTACTGTATGTATTCCCACTATCCTCCTCGCCTCCTACCTATCATCTCCACAGTTTTCCCTGTCTAACAGCCGCTGCCGTTTTAACCGAGCGAGGCGGCGCTGTGGTTAGCTCACTGGACTCCCATTCGGGAGGACGATGGTTCAAACCCGCGCCCGGACAACCAGATTTAGGTATTTCGTGATTTCCCTAAATCGCTCGAAGCAGATGCCGGGATGTTTCCTTTGAAAGGGCACTGCCGATTTCCTTCCCCATCCTTCACACTGACCGAGATTGTGCTCCATCTCTAATGACATCGATGTCGACGGAACATTAAACCCCGTCTTCATTCGTTCCCTCCCACCTCTTTACCCTTACCTCTCAACCCTATGGAATATACTCACCCCCCTCCCCCCACAATACTTCTCATCCAGTGCACGTCTTTCAAATTTTAAATTTTAAGTGAAAAGAGCAGTGCTCCAGTGCTTTTTCATAGAAGAATACCACCACGTTGCAGTATTGTTTTGTAAATTGCATATATTTTTTGGTCGTCATTAATCTTTTTAATTTAAAACGAAAACAGTCCTCACATTCCTTTTTCTCCCATATTTGTTATATCCTTAAGAATTCTCTTGGCTGAAAAGCGGAGTATTATACCGGTGACAGATTGGAATACTACTACAGAATTTGAATAGACAGAAACTTTGTAATCGTATCCTTTTGCAGATTAAAACTACGCGAAATACGGCAATTGAAGCTACTGTTCTGACAGATCCAGCTGCAGGAGAGATCTCTCATACCCAACAAATCAATCATTCCATCCAATTTACTCATTCATTTTAAGTGACTTCAATTCCGAACCAAGGTTCCGTCGGCAATAACAATAAACAAGGCTCAAGGTCACAGAGAGGGGAGAAGAGGAGATGGACAGAGAGAGCGGGGATGAGCAGGTGGAGAGAGACAGGGGGAAAGAGGAAATGAATAAAGAGGAGAGTGAGATGACGGAAGAGAGGGAGGAGGAGGAGCAGGTGGACAAAAGTGGGGGTGGAGGAGATGGAACAGAGAGGGGAAGGACGAGACGGACAGACAGAGCGGGTAGGAGGTGGTGTTGGGAGCAGAGAAGGAAAAGGAGATGGACAGAGGAGAAGACGAATAAGAACGTATATCCAATTCCCATAAACATTTAGCAATTAGGAAGCATTGGCACGTTCGGTAGAATGCATAAATACTATTTTTAGCTGCTAACTGTGATTTCTAGTTGTAAGTGACATCATAACCAAACTCGACAGCAAGACACAAGGTTCTTAGAAAAAAGTAGGTACTTTAGCCAGCAGATGGCAACGGACTTGGGCACACAACATTGAATGTTAAATGCTACTTTTAGTCACTACTTGTGACTAAGAGTTGTGACTAAAATCGCAACCAGATGCTGTATAGCTGTTATTATCAAAACTGCGACTTCTCTATTAAGGCCGGCCGTTGTGAGCGAGCGGTTCTAGGCGCTTCAGTCCCGAACCGCGCTGCTGCTTCGGTCGTAGTTTCTAATCCTGCCTCGGGCATGGATGTGTGTGATGTCCTTAGGTTAGTTAGGTTTAAGTAGTTCTAAGTCTAGGGGCCTGCTGACCTCAGATGTAGAGTCCCATAGTGCTCAGAGCCATTTGAACCATTTTTTGATCTTCTCTATTACTGTGATTTGTAATAGATGCGTGACTGGTTCTCACCCCTACTGATCATTACACACCTCACGAGCGAGAAGTGTCCTGTTTAAAACGTGGACAGTTTTTACCGTTTGCCGCCATCTTGAGTAAATTGTTAACTATTCTCAGAACGACGATACCTGAAATCTGTTTCGGTTTCTTCGTATGTTAGGAATCAGTATCATATCGCTTCTTTAAGAAATTTCCTTTATGGTTTAATTTACGAATGAATTTTTTAGGGTATCGAAATAAAACTGATAAACAAATGATGGATACATGAGCGAGTTATTTAATAAAAATGGTTCAAATGGCTCTGAGCACTACGGGACTTAACATCTGAGGTCATCAGTCCCCTAGAACTTAGAGCGACTTAAACCTAACTACCCTAAGGACATCACACACATCCATGCCCGAGGCAGGATTCGAACCTGCGACCGTAGCGGTCGCTCGGTTCCACACTGTAGCGGCTAGAACCGCTCGGCCACCCCGACCGGCGCACCTTTTCACACCACAGCTTAGAACAGCATTTTCTTTCCCATAACAGAAGAGCTGTGCGTTGTCCTTTAAAAATATATATAGCTTATGTAAGTCCGAATGTTTGTTAGAGTATCGTGTAAAATATCTGAAATAGGTCGGTCAAAAACTTATCGAGACTTTTGCTAACAACTTTTCCTTTGTATATGGAATGGAAATGAAGTCCCATGCTTCTTGACAGAGAGTAGGGGAACGACGCGGGAGACCCGCACCGCCGAACTAGGCAAGGTCCTAATAGAGGTGATTTGCCGTTGCCTTCCTCCGGTGAATGATAATGATGAAGACGACACAACTTCACCCAGTCATCTCGGTGTAGGTGAAAATCCCTGACCCAGTCGGGTATCGAACCCGGGACCCCGTGCTCGGGAAGCGAGAACGCTACCGCGAGACCAGGAGCGGCGTACTTGTATATGTAACATTTTATTTATATATCATATAAAAAATATATATAGCCTATTCCGTCTAAATGTTTATTAGAGAATCGTGTAAAAATTTCTATATAAAAATATGTAGCCTATGTCCGTCTGAGGATTTTTATTTAAATATTTGAAGGAAACTGGTCAAGAACTTTTCGAGAACTACGGTAACAACGTTAAAAAACGATTTGTTTTTCTATAGTAATATGGATAACAATCAACGCTGCGTGCGATCTATTGAACGACGTTCGTACTTTGTTCTATGAACCTTGTGTCTCACGCTGTGTTATACAACCCACCTAAAGCAGAAGATATGAACCAAGAAGCTATTATGCTCTGAGAAAAATTGCACACTAGCGTTTGCCTGGCAGCAGCACTGATATGTTCGGCTAGAGTTTGATATTGCACGCCCCCTCTCTTCTTGCCCAATCCCCCCCCCCCCCTCCTGATATGTAGGTTGTAAGTTGTGTAGCGTATGCCGAGGTCTCGGTCAGGATGAAAGGTTATAATTCGCTTGAGTTGTGAAGCCAACGAATGTGAAGATCAAATAAAGGCCGACGTAACAACTTGACTTACAGCTTAGCCTAATCTTTACGTTTGCACCATTTCTGAACACTTTTCGCCATAAAAACTCAAACTGAAAGGTTAATTCAGGAAAAGTATACTAAATAACGGACAACATCGATTCCAAGCTTTCTCGAGTTATCATTACCAGTAGCACCATGACTCGATAAGTGTGAGTGCCTGCTAGAAGAAATAATTATAAAATCTCGAAACCAAAAATCTAAGATTATGGCAAACTGAGAAAATATTCAATTAAATCAAAAAAACTGAATCGAAAAAATTATAGTAAAATACTTTAAGTAACGTGATTTTACCTACAGATGAGAATGAGACAAGGGAGATAAGGTGGGGACTTCCTCACAAATGAGTGGGTTAAAATGTGCGGCGCTTTGAGATTACTGACAACGGCCTTGCGTCAGTGGTAACACCAGTTCTCGACGGATCACCGAAGTTAAGCGCTGCCGGGCTTGGCTAGCACTTCGAGGGTGAGCGTTCAGTACTACGAACTGCTGTTGGCAAGAAGTGTGCACTCAGCCCTTGTGCGGTCGATTGAGGAGCTACTTGGCTGAGAAGTGGCGGTTTCGGCCGCGTAAACTGACAACGACCGTGAGAACGATGTGCTACCACATGCCCTGCAGAAAGGAAAGTGAACGTAAATTTTACAAAGCGCTGGCTACTCCTTAAGTCCTGCGATGAGGTATATTTGTAGCTGTGCAGCTACTAGTCCCAGACAGAGACTACAGAAGTGAGGTACCTCTGTGCAGTGAAAAGCTACTCCAGAGTAGCCGACAATAGATATCGACTACAGCTTACTAACGTAGGTACTAATACGCCACCGCCCTTTTCAATTTAAATAAACGCGAAGAAATATTTTTCTTTGCACTGATGTCTGTGTAGAACACTTCATGGTACGAGAACACTATTCCAGCGCGTACGCAATTGTCGAGCTGAGGCGATGCTCTTGTTCCCCATTCCCCTCACGGCAACTCAGAGGTCGCACTGCTGGCTGGGACATCTACATCTACAGTTATACTCTCCAAACTACTTTGAAGTGCACTGCAGAGGATTCCCCCCTTTGTAACACAGATCACCGTTTCTTCCTGATTCATTCGCGTTTGGAGCGCGGCTTAGTTGTTTCTGGTCGAGCTGTAAGTAACTAAGCTTGTCTTCACGGTCCCTACGAAAGTTAATAAATCGGTCAAGAAGGCTAGGAGAGTGTTTCTACTAAATGGAGCAGATAAGCAGTTATTAACATCTTAGACAGTGAATTTGCATCATTTAGTACCAGTAAGATGGATGTAGAGAAATTATGGGCAAAGTTTAAGCAGTTTGTGAATCGTGGTCTGGAGAGTAACGTGCCTAGTAAGTGGATAAAGAATGGAAAAGACCAACCAAGGATTAATAACGAAATTTGTAAGATGCTGAGGAAGCAGAGGCTGTTGCATTCTAGGTTTAAAAGGGAACGCACAAACGACGAGAAGAGAAGGTTAGTAGAGATTCGTGCATCTGTGAAAAGATCTATGCGCGAAGCATACAATATCTACTACCGTCACACCTAAGCAAAATATCTGGCAGATAACCAGGGAAAATTCTGGTCGTGTGTAAAATCGCTAAGCAGATCTAAGTCTTCCATTCAGCCCCTTGTTGACCAGTCTGGTGTGGCAGATAAAGATAGAAAAACGAAAGCCGAAGTTTTAAATTTCATGTTCAAGAAATCGTTCACGCAAGAGAACCGTACAAACATACCGTCATTTGATCATCGGATAGACTCCAGTACGGACGACATAGAAACAAGCATACCTGGCGTAGAGATGCAACTTAAAAAAAAAAAGAAAAGAAAAAAGAAAAACACCAGGTCCGGATGGAATCCCAGTTAGACTTTACAAAGAGGACTCAACGGTATTGGCCCATTACTTAGCTTGCATTTGTCGTGAATCTCTCGCCCAGCACAAAGTCCCAAGCGACTGGAAAAAAGCGCTGGTGACTCTAGTATTAAAGAAAGGTAAAAGAACGGAACCGCAATATTACTGACCAATATCTGTAACTTCTGTTTGCTGCAAAATCCTGGAATATATTCTCACTTCGAATATAATAAACGTTCTTGAGGCTAAGCAGCTTATGTTTACGAATCAGCGTGGTTTTAAAAAGCATCGCTCAAGCGAAACTCAGCTTTCCCTTTTCTTACATAATACACTGAACTATGGATGAAGGGCAACAGGCAGATTCCACATTTCTAAATTTCCGGAAACCATTTGACACGGTATCCCATTAGAGACTGTTAACGAAGGTACAAGCATATGGAATAAGTTCACAGATATGTGGGTGACTCAAAGGCATCTTAAATAATAGAACCCAGTATGCTGTCCTCGAAGGCGAGTGTTCATCAGAGATAAGGGTATCGTCAGGAGTGCCCCAGGAAAGTGTGATAGGACCGCTCTTGTTCTCTGTGTACATAAGTGATTTGGCAGACAGGGTGGGCAGCAGACTACGGGGCCGCCCGGGGTAGCCGAGCGGTTTGAGGCGCCTTGCCACGTTTCGCACGGATGCCTCCGTCGGAGGTTCAAGTCCTCCTTCGGGCATGGATGTGTGTGTTGTCCTTAGCGTAAGTTAGTTAAAGTTAGATTAAGTAGAGTGTAAGCTTAGAGGCCGATGACCTCAGCAGTTTGGTGCCATAGGAACTTACCACCACCACCGCAGTCTGCGACTATTTGCCGATGATACCGTGGTGTACGATAAAGTGTCGAAAAAAATGGTTCAAATGGCTCTGAGCACTATGGGACTGAACTTCTAAGGTCATCAGTCCCCTAGAACTTAGAACCACTTAAACCTAACTAACCTAAGGACATCACACACAGCCATGCCCGAGGCAGGATTCGAACCTGCGACTGTAGCGGCCGCGCGGTTCCAGACTGTAGCGCCTTTAACCGCTTGGCCACCACGGCCGGCGATAAGGTTTCTAAGTTGAGTGACTGTAGGAAGATACAAGACGACTTAGACAAAATTTCCAGTTGGTATGATGAATGGCAGCTAGCACTAAATGTGGAAAAGTGTAAGTTAATGCGGATGAGTAGAAAGAACAAATGAGTAATGTTCGGCTACAGTGTTACAAGTGACCAGCTTGACACAGTCAAGTCGTTTAAATATCTGGGAGTAACGTTTCAAAGCGATTGGCGGGGCAACGAGCACGTGAAAACTGTGGTAGGGAAGGCAAATGGTCGACTTCGCTTTCTTGGGAGAATTTTAGGAAATAGTGGTTCGTTCACCTGTAAAGGAGGCCACATGTAGGACGCTGGTGTGACCTGGCTCTGAGCACTATGGGACTCAACTGCTGTGGTCATCAGTGCCCTAGAACTTAAAACTACTTAAACCTAACTAACCTAAGGACATCACACACATCCATACCCGAGGCAGGATTCCAACCTGCGACCGTAGCAGTCGCACGGTTCTGGACTGCGCGCCTAGAACCGCGAGACCACCGCGGCCGGCCGCTGGTGTGACCTGTTCTTGAGTACTGGTACAGTGTTTGGGATCCGTACCAGGTCGGATTTAAGGAAGACATCGAAGCAATTCAAAGGAGGCTGCTAGATTTGTTACTGGTAGATTCGAACAAACCTTTAGTTTTACGGAGATTCTTCGGGAACTCAAATGGAAAGCACTGGAGGGAGGGCGGCGTTCTTTTCGGGAAACACTACTGAAAAAAATTTAGAGAACCGGCACTTGAATCTGACTGGCGAACAATTCTACACCCGCCAACATACATCGCGGGTAAGGACCATGAAGATAAGATACGAGAAATTAGGGCTCATACGGAGGCGTAGAGACAGTCGTTTTTCCCTCGCTCTATTTGCGAGTGGAACGGGAGGAGAAATGACGAGTAGTGGAACAGGGTACCCTCCGCCAGGCACCTTCTGGTGGCTTACGGTGTATCTATATAATTTAGATGTAGATGTACGTGAGACGCAAGCATTGAGCTCCAGAGAATTCCTTATTCCTCACTTAATATTGCAAGTAGACTTTGCGGGATAGTAGGTGCCTGTCTTCAGGCATCTGCCACTTCAGGTCTTTCAGCATACCCGTGACGCCCTTCCGTGGGCTAAACGAACTTGTTACTATTCTCGCTGCCGTTCTTCATAGAATGAAAAAAATCCTTTGGACACTGAAGATAATTTACAAAAACTAAAAACAATCAAAGTAATAGCCCTCATTAATGGTTACAGCACTGACAACATCACTAAACTTCACAATAGAAATAAATACAAATACATTAACGAAGATAGCTCTAAGTCCAAATCAAACAGCACTTTAGCACAAATATCTCCTCAAAACTCAGTGAAATATGTCTCCATACCGTTCATTGGTAAATTGTCATACCAGGTTGCAAACTTATTCCGTGCCAGAAATATGAAAATTAGTTTTCCCACAAACAATGAAATGAAAAGCAAAATTTTTCCCAATTAAATTTAAAAACTGAAGCTCACCACAGGTCAGGCTTAAGTGTTCTGTGTGCCCCAAATTTTACATTGGCCTAATCGGTAGGAGTTTCAATGTACGACACCGTGAACATATGGATGCTTTCAGGCTCAACAATCTAAATAAGTCAACTTTCGCTACTCACAGGGTCGATCATGAAAAAGGAAGACAGATGAACGTTTTAGAGAAATTAGAAATATACAACACATTCACAATAAACCTGACTGCATACTGAATGATTAACTAGGATTAAAAAACGAAATTTATCTGCAAAATTTCATACAACTCCTATAATTTGTAATCGTGGAAATAATAATCCATTCGAAAAGAGAGAGAATTCTTCAATGGCCATTACCAATATCTTTCAAACCTAAATGATTAAATATCTAACAGTACAAAATTATCTGTACTACGAAGAAGTATATTTGCAGTAACTCCCGTAATGTGATGTATCCGTGCACATATCACGTCAGCGGCGGCTGTAAATAAATGTATCTGCCATGTTGTATTTAGTTCAGTTCATTGATCAGCATGGATTGTAAAAGAAAATCATATTTACGTTCTATAATATGTAAAGGAGGGCTTTTCATGAAGTAAACACAATGTATAGAGCATATAGAGTATACGTGTAAAACTATTTAATCACAAAAACTTTGTTACATGTGAAACCTTTTATAAACTGTGCAATCACAGAAATTCTGTTACTTTTTGAACACAAATGTTAAACCCGCAGAGAAGTCAACGCTATAATGTACAATAAAATAAGTAAAACAAATCTTGTGACTGATTGCTATATTTGCCACAGTGCAATTCAAAAAGGGTGAGTATTAAATATTCTCTGCCAGGCCATTAATGTTCAACACGAACAGCAGGAGTCCCAACACACATCGCCGTTGCACCTCAGGCGAAATTTCTTCTGCGGCAATTAGGCATACCATTTCTTTCTGAGCTTTTAGAAGAGGATATCCTGCCGGGGGAAATGTCTAACTCCACCATTACTCGAAAGCTGTACTGAGTTTTTGGACAAATCATTCGATTTATTTATGTAAAGTTTGTATTGCTCTCATGTTGGGAGAGTGTGTGGCATTTCCCTGTGGATTTCACTTCTGTCGTTTGAGTGCCCCCTCCTCCAGCCATCTCCTCTAGCAATTGTTCGTCATGTGCTGAAGCGCCCAGCCAGTCAAATAGGAGAGCCAGGGGAAAGTTGGATGTAGATAAAGTGACGAATACGGCACAAGACACGAATTCTGAGGTCTTCCAGGGAAGTCTTTTCTCCGTAGCTCATGTATCACCGTGCACAGAACATAATCCCAGTTCCCATGACCAATTTATGATATCAGTTCACGTCTATACGTCGTCTGACACAGGGACAAGTCGATTATACATGTATTACTTACCCAACGTAGTTCTTGATGGACTACAGATCATGTGAATTGGACGGTCGAGCACTGGCGTTTATGCCAACTGACAGAATTCAGTGGATAGTGGACATTGTTCGTCGGCGAATACTGACCTGGAAAGAGAGAAACAGACACTTTATCTACGACCCAAACTGAAATGAGCAGTTAAAAGGCGCAAATAACCGTCTCTTTTGGAAGAACAAAGAAAGGAGATTACAGCTTAAAATCTAGGACAACGGAATCGAGGCATCAGCTTAGTTGGATAAGGAAAGAGCATTAAGTTACCTGAAGTAATTTATGAAAACGGCGGTAAACTTAAATTAGGATGGCTAGATGGGCACTTGAATCCCCCTTCTCACAAATACGAGTCCAACACGCACAAAGCCCTTCAGACACACGTTTTGATCTTGCTAATCCATCATCTTCATTAGGTGATTTCAAAAATATGTCTCTACAATGATCATGACACAAGAAACACGTATTTGAGCGGTACTTACAGCAACCTGGAAGATTCTCTCAAGCTTAATCTCGCGAAGAATGTTTTTTTTTTTTTTTTTTTTTTGTGGTTTTAGGGCGCAAAACTGCTATGGTCATTAGCGCCCGGTCCGTGACTGAGGAAATAATAAAAACTGAAAATGGAAAACAGCAAAAATGGGAACGAAACTCAAATAATTGGAGACACTAAAAGCAGAAACAAGGCTTAAAAGTCCACTACAGAGAGGGGTTGATGGTCCCCAATAAAACGTCAAATGACTGACGTCATTTCACTGTCACTAATAAACTGGAGAACGCGGTCGGCTGAGCGCGTGTCATCTGCTAAAATCGACGATAGATCAGGCGATAGCTGTAGACGGGAGCGTAACGGATTAAAATAGGGGCATTCAATTAAAAGGTGTCTTACCGTCCACAGCTGAGAGCAGTGGGGACAGAGTGGGGGAGGATCGCCGCTTAAAAGATGTCGATGGCTAAAAAGACAGTGCCCTATCCGGAGTCTAGCTAAAATTACCTCCTCCCGACGACGCGTTCGGGAGGAAGAGGTCCAAGCGCAAGGAAGGGCTTTCACTTCCCGCAATTTATTTCGGGGAAGTGTTGACCAATGCGCATGCCATAAATCAGCAACTTTGCGACATAAACCGCTCCGTAGATCGGTGAAGGGAAGCGACTGAATAGCTGGCCGAGGAAGAGAAACTGCAGCCTTGGCTGCTATATCAGCCGCCTCATTCCCACAGATACCAGCGTGTCCCGGGAGCCAGAGGAACGCCACCGAGACGCCCCCCAGGTGGAGCAAGCGTAGACAGTCCTGAATCCGGTGGACCAGAGGGTGCACAGGGTAAAGAGCTTGGAGACTGAGGAGAGAGCTGAGAGAATCTGAGCAGATTACGTACTGTATCCGCTGATGGCGGCGGATGTAGTGGACAGCCTGGAGAACAGCGAAAAGCTCCGCAGTATAAACCGAACACTGGTCGGGAAGCCGAAAGTGATTTGGGGCGTCGCCAACAATATAGGCACTCCCTACACCCAACGATGTTTTCGAGCCGTCGGTGTAAATAAAGGTGGCGTCCGTCATTTGTGCACAAAGAGCAGCAAATGCCCGACGATAAACAAGTGAAGGTGTACCATCCTTGGGAAATTGACAAAGATCACGGAGCAGACAGATCCGGGGACGGAGCCAAGGCGGTGCTGTACCCCAAGTTGTCAAGAAGGTTTTAGGAAAGCGGAAGGAAAGAGAATGGAGCAGTTGACGGAAGCGGACTCCCGGGGGTAGTAGGGAGGAGGAGCGGCCTGCATACCCTACATCAAAGGAGGCGTCGAAAAAAGGGTCATGGGCTGGATTAGCAGGCATGGAAGACAGATGGCTAGCATAACGGCTCAGAAGGACCGCTCGCCGATTGGACAGCGGAGGTTCAGCAGTCTCAGCATAAAGGCTTTCCACAGGGCTAGTGTAAAAAGCTCCAGACGCTAAACGTAATCCACGGTGGTGGATAGAGTCGAGACGCCGAAGAATAGACGGCCGAGCAGAGGAGTAGACTATGCTTCCATAGTCCAATTTCGAGCGCACTAAGGCGCGATAGAGGCGGAGAAGGACCACTCGGTCCGCTCCCCAGGAGGTACCATTCAGGACACGGAGGGTGTTGAGCGTTCGCAGACAGCGAGCCGAAAGATAGGAAACGTGGGAGGACCAGCACAGCTTTCTGTCAAACATAAGACCCAAGAATTTAGTGACGTCTGAAAACGGAAGGTTGACAGGACCTAGATGTAAGTAGGGCGGAAGAAACTCCTTACGTCGCCAAAAATTAATACAAACGGTCTTACTGGGAGAAAAACGGAAGCCGGTTTCGAGGCTCCAAGAGTGGAGGCGATCGAGACATCCTTGAAGACGTCGTTCAAGAAGGCTGGTCCGTTGAGAGCTGTAGTAGATCGCAAAATCGTCCACAAAGAGGGAGCCCGAGACATCAGGAAGGAGACAATCCATAATTGGATTTATAGCGATGGCAAACAGTACAACACTCAGCACGGAGCCCTGGGGTACCCCGTTTTCTTGAGAGAAAGTAAGGGAGAGAGTAGTGTTCACCCGCACCCTAAATGTTCGCTCTGCCATAAATTCGCGAAGAAAAAGGGGCAGCCGGCCTCGAAAGCCCCAAGAGAACAGTGTGCGGAGGATGCCTGTCCTCCAACAGGTATCGTATGCTCTCTCCAGATCAAAAAATATTGCTACCGTTTGGCGTTTCCGGAGAAAATTGTTCATGATATAAGTGGAGAGAGCAACAAGATGGTCAACTGCAGAGCGATGCTTTCGGAATCCGCATTGGGCAGGTGTTAAAAGACTGCGTGATTCCAGCCACCAAGCTAAACGGTAATTCACCATACGCTCCAAAATCTTACAGACACTACTCGTGAGAGAAATGGGGCGATAGCTAGAGGGGAGATGTTTGTCCTTTCCAGGTTTCGGAATGGGAACGACGATAGCTTCCCGCCATCGTCTGGGAAAAGTACTGTCGGTCCAAATTCGATTATAAGGGCGAAGGAGGTAACGCAGACTATGGATTGATAAATGCAGCAACATTTGGACATGGATACCATCCGATCCTGGGGCGGAGGAGCGAGAAGAAGAGAGGGCATGTTGGAGTTCCCGCATGGAGAAAACAGTATTGTAGCTTTCGTGATTTTGAGAGGAGAAAGCAAGATGTCGCACTTCCGCTGCACGTTTCTTCGGGTAATTTGAAGAGCTCGAAATCTCAGCAAAGTGCTGACCCAATGAGTTAGAAATTGCGACGGGGTCCACTAAGGTATCATGCGCGACAGTGAGCCCAGAGACCGGAGAGAAACTAGGCGCGCCTGAGAACCGTCGAAGCCGACTCCAAACTTCCGAGGAGGGAGTGAAGGTGTTAAAGGAGCTAATAAAGAATTTCCAGCTTGCTTTCTTGCTATCGCGGATGACGCGACGGCATCGCGCACGGAGATGCTTATAGCGGATACAGTTTGCCAAAGTAGGATGGTGACGGAAAATGCGAAGAGCACGTCGCCGCTCACGTATTGCGTCACGGCATGCCTCGTTCCACCAAGGAACTGGGGGGCGCCGGGGCAATTCGGAGGTGCGTGGTATTGAACGTTCCGCAGCTGTAAGGATAACGTCGGTAATATGTGTGACCTCATCGTCGACGCTGGGAAAGCGATGGTCATCGAATGTCGCTAGAGACGAAAAAAGTGTCCAATCGGCTTGGGCAAACTTCCAGCGTCGCGGGCGCATGTATGGCAGTTGAGGCTGCAGCCTAAGGACACATGGAAAGTGGTCACTCGAGTGTGTATCATCAAGGGCGAACCATTCGAAGCGCCGAGCTAGCGGAACAGTACCGATCGCAAGGTCCAAATGAGATAAATTTGTCGTGGAGGCAGACAAAAACGTGGGGACCCCAGTGTTGAGGCAAACTAGATCCGCTTGGTGGAAGACGTCTAGCAATAGGGAGCCACGTGGACAAGGATGTGGAGATCCCCAAAGCGGGTGGTGGGCATTGAAGTCCCCAACCAGCAAATAGGGGGGTGGAAGCTGACCAAGAAGATGAAGGAGATCAGCTCGTGCCATTGGTGTGGACGATGGAATGTATGCAGTACAAAGAGAGAACGTGTATCCAGAAAGGGAAAGACGGACGGCGACAGCTTGGAAGGAACTGTTTAAAGGGATTGGATGATAATGGAGAGTATCATGGAGAAGAATCGTGAGTCCTCCATGGGCTGGAGTGCCTTCCACAAAGGGGAGGTCATATCGGACAGACTGAAAATGAGGGAAAACAAAGCGGTCATTAGGACGCAGCTTTGTTTCCTGAAGACAGAAGATGACCGGCGAGTAGGATCGTAAGAGGATCGACAATTCATCCCGATTGGCTCGAATGCCGCGGATATTCCAGTGGATAATGGACATAGGATGAACAGGAAATGGAGGATTGCGACCAAGGGTGCTGTCAACTCAACGACTGCTCAGAGCTTGCGACCGACAGCAGGGAATGGCATTCAGCCGAAGGCAGAAGGTCCTGATCCATAGGTTGGTCAGGAGCAGCTCCTGCCACCAGCGATCGGCCGGTTGACCGGCCACCAGCAGTGCGACACAGAAGACGGCCGAGGGCGATTTCCGCCAGGTGGCGCTGTGGATGGGACACGCCTTGGCGGAGAAGGAGAGGAACTGGGTTTCTCTGTAGGCTTCTTGGAAGTATGAGGTTTAGATGAAGGAGGAACCGATGGTGGTGAAGTTACCGTACGTAAAAACTCTTCACGAGTATGCTCTTTCTTCGAAGACTTGGTGTCTGACTTTTGGGCTCGAGATTTAGCAGAACCCGACGAAGGGTGAGACATAGAGTGGGCAGGCGAAAGTGGTGAAGTTGAACGGGCGATCTTTGCGCTGGCCGATCGGACGACCGTGGCACTAAAGGTGAGGTCGCAAGTCTGCGTGGCCGCCTCCTTTGTTGGCCGAGGAGAAGGAAGGACAGTGCTGTATTTGCCTGTCTGAGGCACGGTGGGCTGTCGACTGGCGAATAATTTTCGAGCAGCAAAGGTCGACACCTTTTCCTTCACTCTTATTTCCTGGATGAGCTTTTCGTCCTTAAAAACTGGGCAATCTCTAGAGGAAGCAGCGTGGTCACCCATACAGTTGATGCAGCGAGGGGATGGAGGTGGACAAACACCCTCATGGGCATCCTTGCCACACGTAACACATTTGGCCGGATTGGAACAGGACTGGCTGGTGTGATTGAACCGCTGACATCGATAGCAACGCGTAGGGTTTGGAACGTAAGGGCGAACGGAAATTATCTCATAGCCTGCTTTGATTTTCGATGGGAGTTGAACTTTGTCAAATGTCAAGAAGACAGTGCGGGTTGGAATGATCTTCGTGTCAACCCTTTTCGTAACTCTATGAACAGCCGTTACGCCCTGGTCAGACAGGTAGTGCTGAATTTCTTCGTCAGACAATCCATCGAGGGAGCGTGTATAAACGACTCCACGCGAGGAATTTAAGGTACGGTGCGGTTCCACCCGGACAGGGAAGGTGTGGAGCAGAGAAGTACGCAGCAATTTTTGTGCCTGGAGGGCACTGTGTGTTTCTAACAACAGGGTGCCATTCCGTAATCTGGAACAAGACTTTACAGGACCTGCAATTGCGTCGACACCTTTCTGAATAATGAAAGGGTTGACCGTGGAGAAGTCGTGACCTTCGTCAGACCGAGAAACAACAAGGAACTGTGGCAACGATGGAAGAACCGCCTGTGGCTGAGACTCAGTGAACTTACGTTTGTGAGCAGACATAGTGGAAGGTGAGGAAACCATTGCGGAAGAATCCCCCATGATTACCGGCATCTCCGATGGCGCGCTCCTCCCTTGTGGGGGCCCTCACTGAGGGCACACCCGCCTTAGGTGATTGTTCACACCTCAGGTCACACCTCCCGACAAACGGACGGAGGGACCAATCGGCACTTTCGGAAGGTATCAGCTCGGGTAATCACCCCTCCCTGGGCCTGGCCGTTACCAGGGGGTACGTACGTGTCCTACCTGTCTACCCGGGGCGGGGAATTACGCGTTACCCCGTCACCGGCTACGCATGGAAGTGCGTGGGTCGGCCTTCAGACACGCACAGGGAGGAAAAAAGAGAAAGGGAAAGGAAAGAAGAGGGGGTCTCAAACGCCGCAGCGGAGAAAAGGGCAAAGAGAAAAGGAAAGGAAAAGAGAAGGACAGAGGAAGGACAAGGACTTGCAAGCGTAGAAATCAAGGAATTTGGAATAGTTTCGAGCGTCCGTCTCCGGACGTAGGCACAAACTATACTCCCAGAGGGGGAGAAAGGTAAGGGAAGAGCCAGAGGTGAGGGGGGGGCGAAGATGGGGGACGGGGAAGGATGCGGAAAGGGAAGGCATGCAGCCCGGAAAGGAAGGAGGGCCACATTAGCTCGGGGTCCCGTGCTCGCTACGCACGTGTCCACAAAAGAGTTGTGGACCCCCTGGGGGGTCGCCAAGAATGTGTGGGTTATGCTCGTCAGACAATTAGCTAACTTTATCTCCCTTCACGAGCCCTATAAAAACTTCAAACAGCTCTGTGAAGACTGTTGACGCAGATACCAAGAGTTCTGTACTCCCACCTCCCCCTACTAAAATAGTGCGGTGTCGCTATGAGAGCTCATCAGACCTCGACTGCAATATTATTGTTCATTTTTATACTGGCGATCAACTTGCCTCCCACATCACAATGCGTATCACACTAAATTGCGGGATAGGTGATTCTGACACTGCTCAAATCCCCACTCAGGGCAACGATCGTTGGCATACATGACTGATTGTAGTTTTACACAATTTCCCACACCCTTCTAGACAAGTAATAGACTGTCTCTTCAGTAAAACACCATCAAAAATTTAAACGATTCACACAGATGAAAAATATTGTACCTACAGACACAACACGTCAGTTTTGATCTGGACATACTAAAATGGCAGATATAAAACACTAATTGAAATGCAGTGTCCTTAAAATACAACGAATTTTTATTTTCGTAACGAAACACTCGCTGGATTAGCCAACTCACGACGATACGGTCACCTTTCACCTTAACGCAGACCTCGGGCTACACTAGAGACCAGTCTGCCACTACTTTTACATTCCAACAGGTAATACAGAAGTAAAATAAATGTTGTCAGTGTTCTGTTACGTCTCTGTTAATGCACAGTCATTCACGCGCCTCAACATCATTACGTCACAAGTCAAAGCTACGACAGTAGAGTGACCCGACTCGACCCCACCAGGTACGGGGTGACAATTATTGAACTATGAGAAATAAAATCGTCATAACGTCTGAACGATTTGCATTAGGACGTTCAAACTGCACGGTTGGCCGCAGGGCACGATATGAATTAGTATGCGCATGTATGGTTTGGTTTCGCACGAGGATCACTTTCATTTAGATGGGTTCGTCAATAAGCAAAATTGGGCCATTTGGGGGACTGACAATCCACATTTCGCGATCGAGAAGTCTCGTCATCCTTAGCGGGTGACTGTGTGGTGTGCACTGTCCAGTCACGGAATAGCCGCTGCCATACTCCTTGGTCGCACGGTGACTACCGAATGGTACGTGAAGGTTTTGGAAGATGATTTCATCGCCATTATTCAAAGTGAACCTGATTTAGACAAGATATGGTTCATACAAGACGGAGCTCGACCCCATCGAAACAGGAGAGTGTTTGATGTCCTGGAGGAGCACTTTGCGGGTACCTAGAGGCCACTGGGATAGGCCTCGATTGGCCGCTATATTCTGCGGATCTGAACACATGCGACTCCTTTTTGTGGGGCTATATTAATGACAAGGTGTAGCAGCAATAACCCAAAAACCATTACTGAGCTGAAAACAGCCATTGAGAAGGTCTTCGACAGCATCGATGTTTCGACACTTCAGTGGGTCATGCAGAATTTCGATATCGTCTGCGCCACATCATCGCCAATGATGGCAGGTATATTGAACATGTCATAACCTAAATCCCAATATCTGTAGTGACGTTTATATTTTGAATAAAGTGTGTGCACTTCGTAATTTGTAAGTAATTTAAGTTTTTTTTTTTTTTTTTTTCATATGCAAGGCTTGTCCGGAAAGTAAGTTCCGATCAGTCGCGAAATGGAAACTACATTTAAAATCAGAAATGTTTTATTGCTGGCTCCACCTTCCAGCTATTTTTCGACATAGTCGCCGCTCCATATAGGACATCTGTCGCACCGTTATACCAACTTTCGAATGCCCTCGTCATAGAAGACAGCCGCCTGTGCTTTCCGCCAATTGTCTACGCTCATCTATAGCTCGCTGGCTGTGCGAAAATGTTGTCTTCATAGCCAGTAGTTAATGTGAGCAGGGATGAAACACAGAGGGGGCCAATTACCGGATGTAGTGCGGGTGATCAAACACTACCCATCGTAAACGTTGCAGGAGCATGTTAATTGCCGCTGCAGATTGCGACCGAAAATTGTCACGAAGTAGGAACCGTATGACAGTTCTGTAATGTGGGCTGCATAACATAGGGCGAAATCTCTCAGCAGGACCTCATACTTGGCGGTAGACACTATTTTCTACGCATCTTTATGTTCTCACCATACGCTCAGAACTGAAAATAGCGAAGTGATGCAACCGACAGGGATACTAGAGACACTGTCAAACACATTTGTGCAAAGTTTTATTAGATTTTCACAGTGATTTTCATTTATTGTCCGATCGGAACTTACTTTCCGAATATCGTAGTTCAATAATTGCCACCCTGGAGATGGCATCACTTTCTCTGCCATCAAATACGACACTGTGAGGACGAGAAGTGCAATCGATCTCAGAATCAAAAACATGTTGTATGCATAAGACGGCAATACCTGAGTTTTTTTTTTTTTTCAGCCTAGTAGACTGGATAAATATTGAGTAGGGATCGTGGTTCTGTATTGGAAGTCGGAAGTAGTGTCGTTGGATAGGATGTGGAGAACTTGTAGGTGTAAGGTTGTGTGGAAGCATGGAAGGGATATTTTTATACAGTTAAAGCAGAATTTGAGAAATAGAACTCATGGAAGAAATGATGGGGTTGTTAGTTTCAAGTTTACTAAGGTATTCAGTACCTATAGAACTGCTTACCTGTGTAGTGTATTATTGGTGAGGACAGAGAGAGCATGGACTATATTCAGAAAGATGACTGTTTACAAATCACCTGTGCGTCCGATTCTGCAATTGTTGGGACCAATACCAGGTAGGATTAACAGGGATGTTGAGCATATACAAAAAGGATTTGCGAATACTTACAGTCCTGTCTGACTCATGAGTAACTACCACAGAAATGCTGAAACACCTGAACTGACAGAGGCTTGAAGGCAGATAGTGATAATTCAGCAAAAATCTACTTGCTAGATTTCAAGAACCAATTTTAAGTGAAGAGTAAAGAGATATACAATCTCTCAACAAAATTATCTGGCAACCTATACGAAATGCGTAGTTGATCACTATATATCACGAGAGGCGGACCCGTGGGTATAAAAGGAGGCGGTGAGTATCGTGTTGTCAGTAGAGAAACAGCAACAGCAGAGCTGGTCGGTCGTAAGAGCTGAGTGACTTCGAAAGCGGACTAGTTATTGCGTGTCACCAGAGGAACAAATCCATCACCGATATTTGAATTCCTCTAAAGGTCCCCAAGTCGATCGTTTCTGATGTGATTGTGAAGTGGAAACGGGAAGGAACAATCACAGCCAAACCAACACAACGCAGGTCACATGTAGGGTAGCCATGGACCGTCCAGCATTGAGGAAGGTGGCTGCAAAATATCGCATGAAATCGGCAGAAGGAATCACTTGTGATTGTGTGTCCAGCTAGCATAATAACTGTGCATGTGGAGATAAAAAGAATGAGGCATAGTGGTCGAGCAGCTCCCTATAAGCTGAAGATTTGCGTAGTCAGCGGTAAGCGGCACTGGAGATGGTGTAGAGAGCGACGCCACTGGAAAAACTTATTTGGAACGTCATATCACACAATACCCTGTGGCAATCCGAAGGTAGGGTTTGGGTTTGGTGAATGCCTGGAGAACGTTAGCTGCTATCATGTGTAGGGCCACCAGTGAAGTACGGAGAAGGTTCTGTTGCGGCATGGAGGTGTTTCTCGTGGTTGGGGTCCCCTTCTTCCGCTTAGGAAAACGCTAAACTGGAAGGATATGAAAACATCTTACAGCGTCGTGTACTGAGTACAGTACAGGGACAGTCTGGAGACGACGATTGTTCGGCCAGTAAGACAATAAACCGCGTCATAAAGCAGTATCTGTGAAGTAATACCCGAAGAGCCAAAGAAACTGCTACACCTGCCTGATATCGTGTAAGGCACCCGCGAACATACACAAGGGCCGTAACACGACTGACATGGACTCGACTAATGTCTGCAGTACTGCTGGATGGAACTGACACCATGAGTCCTGCAGGCCCGTCCATAGATCCGTAACATAACGAGGGGGTAGAGTGCTTTTCTGAACAGTACGTCGCAAGGCATCTCAGATATGCTCAATAATGTTCATGTCTGGGCAGTTTAGTGACCAGCGAAACTATTTAAACTCAGAAGAGTGCTCCTGGAGCCACTCTGTAGCAATTCTGGACCTGTGGGGTGTCCAATTGTCCTGCTGGAATTGCCCAACTCCGTCGGAATGCACAATGGACATGAATGGCTGCAGGTGATCAGACAGGATGCTTACGTACGTGTCACTTGTCACAGTCGTATCTAGAGATATCAGGAGTCCCATATCAATCCAACTGCACACGCCCCACTGCATTACAGAGCCTCCACCAGCTTGAGCAGTCCCCAGCTGACATGCAGGGTCCACGGATTCTTGAGGTTCTCTCCATACTGGTACACGTCCATCCGTTCGACACAATTTGAAAGAAGCCTCGTCCGACCAGGCAACATGCTTCCGGTCATCAACAGTCCAATGTCGGCGTTGACAGGCCCAGGCGAGACGTAAAGCTTTTTGTCGTGCAGTCTTCAAGGGTACACGAGTGGGCCTTCGTTCCGATAGCCCATTTCGATGAGTTTCCTTGAATGGTTCGCACGCTAACACTTTTTGATGACCCAGCATTGAAATCTGCAGCAATCTGCGGACGGGTTGCACTTCTGTCACGTTGAACGATTCTGTTCAGTCGTCGTTGGTCCCACTCTTGCATGATCTTTTTTCCGGCGTCAGCGATGTCGGGAACTTGATGTTTTTTCGGATTCCTGATATTCACGGTACACTCGTGAAATGGTCATATGAGAAAATGCCCACTTCATCGCTACCTCGGAGATGCTGTGCCCCATCGCTCGTGCTCCGACTGTAACACCACGTTGAAACTCATTTAAATCTTGATAACCTGTTATTGTAGCGGCAGTAACTGATCTAACAACTGCGCCAGGCACTTTTTGTCTTATACGAGTATAAGCGTTGTCGACCGCAATATGCACGCCTATACCAATTTCTTTGGCGCTTCAGTGTAGTTTGTGGAGAATAACGTTCCTGAAATGGGAATGCCTGTCCAGAGTCTCTACCTGAACCCACTGGAACACTTTTGGGATGAGATAAAACATCGTCTTCGCTCCACACTCCAGCATCCGCCATCAATACCCTCTCAGGTTTTGGGTCTTGGGAGAAAATGGTCTGCCATTTCTTAACAAACTTTCAGATAGCTCACTGAAAGTGTCCGCAGCAGAGATCATGCAGCTACAAAGGCGAAGGATGGACACACACGATATTAATTTCTACTGACAGGTGTCCGATACTTCTGATCAGACAGTGTAGATCTTTTGGTAGGAATCGAAGACTGCTGTTTCTCTGGCGCATTGAAGAAGGTGGATACGAGGCACTTGTTTAGGGACGTATGCTACAGAGCTAGCAGCTTGACGAGCAGCACTCGGATGTGCGGCAAATGCGGAACCGTCTGCCAGCGAGGATATGAGCGCCGCGAAGGGCTTAACGACGCGTCAGCGACGGGACGCGCGGCGATTAGCTGCCGAAACGAATGTGCGTTTTAATGGAAGCAGGCACGCGGTAAAGCACGGCGGGACGGCGCGTTAATAACGCTGACGGTCAGCTGTCAGTAACACGATCCGCTTGTTGGCGACTCGCCTCATTAGCCCGCGGCCCCGGTCCCCACCACGTGAGCTACGGCGCGCCGCCGGCGCCCTAAATCACGGCCGCAGGCGCGCGCGCTGGCCGGCCAGTCTCGCCAGCTCGCCGGCCCGACATTCCACCAGTATCCAGCCACACCGGGAGCACAGGATTACTCTAATACCCTGCCGGCGGCCGTCCCAGAATCAGGAGACCGTGGCACTGAATCTCTTTCCGATCAGGGAAGACGCCTCTCTCTTAAGCCGATCATTGCGCGTGGCGTCTCTTATTACACAGCCTGACTACTGCCCACCCTGGCAATGGGCTTCACATTCCAAATGCTCCAAACAGCTGTCGTTAATGGTCAATTAATGTATGACACGACCATCAAGAAAGATGAATCTATTTGACTACTAGCTTTTTACTAGCAGCTATGCCTACGTTTTTCGCGTATTTCCATATACACTGAAGCGCCAAAGAAACTGGTATAGGCACGCCTATTCAAATACAGAGATGTGTAAACAGGCAGAATAAGGAACTGCGGTCGGCAACGCCTACATAAGACAAGTGTCTGGCGCAGTTGTTAGATCAGTTACTGCCTCTAGAATGGCAGATTATCAAGATTTAAGTGAGTTTGAATGTGGTATTGTTATCGGCGCACGAGCGATGGGACACAGCATCTCCGAGGTAGCGATGAAGTGTGGATTTTCCAGAACGACCATTTCACGAGTGTACCGTGAATACCAGAAACCGGTAAAACATCAAATCTCCGACGGCGCTGCGGTCGGAAAAAGATCCTGAAAGAACGCGGCCGACGACGACTGAAGACAATCGGTCGACGTGACAGAAGTGCAACCCTTACACAGATTGCTGCGAATTTCAATCCTGGGTCATCAACAAGTGTCAGCGTGCGAACCATTCAACGAAACATCATCATGGGTTCTCGGAACCGAAGGCCCACTCGTGTATCCTTGATGACTGCACGACACAAAGCTTTGCGCCTCACCTGGGCCCGTCAACACCGACACAGGACTGTTGATGACTACAAACATGTTGCCTGGTCGGACGAGTCTCGTTTCAAATTCTGTCGAGAGGATGGACGCGTACTGGTAGGGAGACAACCTCGTGAATCCATGGGCTTTGCATGCCAGGAAGGGACTGTTCAAACTGGTAGAGCCTCTATAATGGTGTGGAGCGTGTGCAGTTGGATTGGTATGGGACCCCAGATACGTCTAGTTACGACTCTGACGTACGTAAGCATTCTGTCTCATCACCTGCATCCATTCATGTCCACTGTGCATTCCGCTGGACAATTCCAGCAGGACAATGCAACACACCACACGTCCAGAATTGCTAGAGAGTGGCTCCAGGAACACTCTTCTGAGTTTAAACATTTCCGCTGGCAACCAAACTCCCCAGACATGAACATTACTGAGCATATCTGAGATACCTTGCAACGTGCTGTTCCGAAGAGATCTCTACCCCCTCGTTATGTTACGGATCTATGGACAGGCCTGCGGGATTCATGGTGTCAGTTCCATGCAGCAGTACTGCAGACATTAGTCGAGTCTATGCCACGGTGCGTTGTGGCACTTCTGCGTGGTCGCCGGGGCCCTACTCGATATTAGGCAGGCGTTCCAGTTTCTTTCTCTCTTCAATGTATTTCACACACTGTCGTACACATTTTTAATTTGCATCTGTGGTGAATTTAGCCCTACAGGTTCATATGAACTCGTAATTTTTACTAGATAATAAGTATGCAAAAACTCGTGGACGACAGTGAAAAATGAAGCAAACACAGCTTACATTCGAAATAGGGTAGAGGATTTCATATTATTTCTTCATATGTACTCACATTTCTTCCTTTAAAAAGAATCTGTATCGCATTGAACAACATAAATTAGAGACGGGGGCGCTCCAATTCAACTAAATACAAGAGGCAAACATCAACAGGTGACTTACAAAGATTTTCACATGTCACACTTTCTCATATCCATCCCCACCCCTACGAATAGCAGCAGTATCTTACCCCCAACGAATTAGACATATATATATACCAAATTTTGTTGAAGTTCTCATATTTTTTATATTATTTTAAGAAGTAAACATTCTGTTTGGGTTATTCCACAATATCATATATACGCAGGTTGCAACATACTTAATGGTGTAAACGAGTACAGCTGAAAGTACACTATAGTAGAAGCAAAAAACCAACGACCTTGCCGCAGTGGTAACACCGGTTCCCGTCAGATCACCGAAGCTAAGCCCTGTCGGGCTGGGCTAGCACTTTGGCGGGTGACCATCCGGTCTGCCGAGCGCTGTTAGCAAGCGGGGTGCGCTCAGCCCTTGTGAGGCAAACTGAAGAGCTACTAGATTGAAAAGTAGCGGCTCCGGTCTCGGAAACCAACATACTGCCGGGAGAGCGGTATGCTGACCACATGCCCCTCCAATCCGCATCCGGTGACGCCTGTAGGCTTAGGATGACACGGTGGTCGGTCGGTACCGTTGGGTCTTCATAGCCCGTTCGGGCGGAGTATAGAAGCAAAGAGGTTCAGTTAACATGGACTCTAAATTCTATGCCTTAAGATCTATGAGCACTTTTGGGGTGCAAAATTTAAGGACGAAAATAACTTTCGCTTGCTATGTCACTGCCAAGTAACATAGCTTGATGAAACTATCAAACAGGACCATACGTAGGAAGAACTGCTACTACGTACTACAGAACGTAACTGGAAGAAATACGGAACGAGACGAACAGGAATGACACTTTCATTCAAAGATAATAATTACATTGAAGTCACCGCAATTCATGATACTCCCCTGGACATTACAAAATGCGCGACATGGCTTTTAATATGGTGTGTGATCACCACGGACGGCATTGCATGCTCTGAGCACAAATTTGGTAGGGCGTTCCATTCCTCCAACAGTGCGGTTGGCAACAGCTGGATGGTCACTGGCGCGTGTACACGTGCTGCAGAACGTCTCTCCAACGTACTACACACGTGCTCGATGTGATCTAAGTCGGGGGAACGGGCAGCCCAGTCCATTCGATGAATATCCTCTCGTTCCAAGAGATCCTTTATCTGCGCTCTTCGATGCGGTTGCGCATTGTCACCCAAAATATGAAGTCAGAGCCGAAGAAACTCTCGAAGAGACGTACATCGGGAACGAGTATGGTAATATCTCATCAGCTGGGATCTTCAGTTACTTATTCAAGGTATCATATTGTGTCTAATATTCTTAACAAAAATGTAATACAGCGACCAGCAAAAGCCTTGCAGGAAACAAGTCGCCCATTCCTCACGGTTTTGTGGCATGAAACAGAATGTTAAGATGCTCGTAATGTATCAGCAACCTGTCTGTGAGATGAGAGAAAACACAACAGAGTGAATGTGGCTCTCTACACCGTGCTAAACCTAACATTGACGTCCCGATACATCTTGGATGCCGTAGCGCTCATTGTGGATCATGTACAGGAAATCCGGAGTGATGCGTCCAAAAGTCACGTCAATCTTTTTTCAGAGAGTGGAAAACAGATCTTTCAAATACGCGTTTCAACTGCGCGATGTGGTGGTTTCTGTCAATAGTGGAACCACCGGAGGATTGGAAAAACCAATCTGCTGCAAAAGAATTAGACAATTAGCACGTGACTTATACGAAAAATAGAAAATACCACCAGGTCGAATAACACGCAACTTGTCAACAGCGAGCAGTCTTTCAGTGTGCGCGGGACTAGCCGAGCGATCTTAGGCGCTGCAGTCATGGACTGTGCGGCTGTTCCCGGCAGAGGTTCGAGTCCTCCCTCGGGCACGGGTGTGTGTGTTTTTGTCCTTAGGATAATTTAGGTTAACTAGTGCGTAAGCTTAGGGACTGATGACCTTAGCAGTTAAGTCCCATAAGATTTCACACACATTTGATTTGAGTTCTTCAGTGCCACCGGATGGCGTCACATGCTGCCATAACGAGCTCGCTGCGTGAGTGATAACTAAGAACAGAGTTGCTTCAGATCCATGGAACAACCAGGACAAAGAGCCACAAAAAGCATCGAGAGTGAGGATTTGACAGCACACAGGATGTGCTCTATTTTTATAAAAGCTATAGCCATAGTATCTCTGAGATGATCTGTATATCGTCAACGCCAGACTCTTAATAAATATGCGAGGTTTCTAAATCTCAGTTGAGCTATCCGTATGATCACTATTTTTTCATTAAATGATTATAGCTAATGCTGGACTAGTTCCTTCACGGTCTATTCCCCGTTGATGTATGGTTTACCTGATTTAGTGGTTAGTTTTATTAGGTTACGTTGCGTGGTCGATGTCATCAGATGCAGGCCAGTATTTCAGATGAAGGATGACGGGAGAGTAAGACAACAGTGATCATCATGATAGCGATTTAAAGAAAAACGAAGGAATTTTGCTAATGAAAAGTCTAAATCCACACTGTGAATGTGATTGGAGGCAAAGGAAGTTCTGTCAGTGGCTGAAGTCTTTTATCGAAGCTCATTAGCACTTTTTCTTTCTTTTTAAGGAAATCATTTTTGCCTCTGAATGTCAGTTTAATTTCAATTAGCACGATTGCAGTTTTGCTTTCTTGGTCACCTTCAAGTAGAAGAATGTGTGCCTACGTACTTATAAGAACATATAAACCGCTTGTGATATACATAAAAAGTGCATTCAAACACAGTTCAAGCAAGGAAATGCAACATCACAACAGTACGTTAATTTTGTGCAATGTGAAGATGCCGTGAAGAAATGTTGTCGGATTTCACCGCTTGAATTGTCTTGACGATGGCATTTTACGTTTGCCAGAAGATGTTTACATTTTACTCACGTTTATGCATGAAATCTGCCACTTGAAAACGGCTATAATTACAATAGTGGTAACTGCAATCAAACTGACCATCAGAGGCGAAGCTATTGTCCTTCGAAATGCTTTAAATGATTATGAACCGTCAACACGAAAATATTAGCTCTTACTTTTTGTTTTAAAGACAGATTTTTTTTGTTGGCATGGCACATCGAAAAAATAAGTTAGAAAGAGTCTATTTATTTCGATGAACAAAGAAAGTGTTCCTTCAACTGATTTTACAACAATATGATGGCTTACTTTTCAGCTTTCTTACTAATTTACGTGAGCTGTCACTTAGTTCGTCTTACGAGACTGAGGGAACCCTACTCCAGACGAAACCATCACTAAGAAATAAGAGGTTATTATCGTGAATCAAACATAAAGCCTCCGGGGTAACAACGCTAACTACTACCAACGATCGCCGTCTACTGCAAGTTTGCTAAATGAGTAAAACGTGGTATACCCCCGTGTTATCAAGAAACAAGAGAACCCCTCATAACAAGTCTCCCCCAGGGATATTTTCAAGTTAGATGCCTTCTTCACCCTTCAAAACGGCCGGCGTTTACTTTGATACATGCGATCCTACCCTTTCGGTTCCTGCCCTTTTTTTCTTATTTATTTTTACGAGGAGCATAATTCGTGTTATTCGGGTATTTTATGTTGACCTTAAGCTCGCGGTCGCTCGTAAATAACGGAAGATTGGAATTAAATACAGTGTTTACATAATTGGCTCGTGCCACGGAAAGGGGTGGCCGCGGGTCGGTCGGTTGCGGGCTTTATGAATATTTAAGCACAGTGGGCGGGGTCGCGGTCGGACTTGAAGTGAGACGTTGGCGGGGCTCGCTATCTGCCGCGGACATCTCCCGCCGATGCATTGTGCGCGGTCCGGATTCACTGGCCAGTCGCTCTCGCGACTCTTCAGCGCGACTTCGGCTAAAAGCAGCTTCTACACAACCGAAGACCATCCCTTAATTTATCACTTGTTCTAATGTGTGTGAAATCTTACGGGACTTAACTGCTAAGGTCATCAGTCCCTAAGCTTACACACTACTTAACCTAAATGACCCTAAGGACAAAGACACACACCCAAGCCCGAGGGAGGACTCGAACCTCCGCCGGGACCAGCCGCACAGTCCATGGCTGCAGCACCCAAGACCGCTCAGCTAGTCCCGCGCGGCTGAATAATAATTTATCACTGTGTACAACCCAAAGAAGCTACATTAATTTTCACAATCACGTACTGGCGAAAGATTTACTAGAAAATTCTACTAAATTCTGGTCCTATTCTATCTGAGAAAAGTAATTGAATACATATTAATGGGCATTAATATGGGCTACGACCACATTTCGCCTCTACGACGGCTTCAACTCTGCTTGGGACACTTTCAGTGAGTTGTGTGAATGTCGGTGGAGGAATGGCAGTCCGTTTTCCCGCAGCAGTCAAAAGAGAGAATGTAGTGATGTTGGACACTCGGTCTCGGACGAAGTAAACGTTCTCACTCGTCCCAAAGGTGTTCCGTTGAGTCCATGTCGGGCAGGCCAGTCCATTTCAGCAATGTTCTTTTTCCTGAAACCATTCTGCGTTATCAATGGGTACTTTTTCATGCCGATGCAATCAGCCCCCCGAACTTGTCTTCTACACACAGTTCGCAATGGTGTAAAATGTGTCCACATTCCTCCACTTTTAGCGTTTCCTTAAGCGGAATAAGTGGACCACAACTTTAACCATTATAAACCCTCCCCTCCCCCCCCCCCTCCCAGTAACAACGAACACTACGTCCTCCTTACTTGACTGTTGGCACTACACATGATGTCAGGGAACATTTTCCAGGAATTTCCCAACCGCAACCCTTCCTCGAATTGTCAAAGGTTATGGTATGCTTTATCACTCCACATCACTCGTTTTCCATCACCCACTGTCCAGTAGCGTAGCTCTTTACTGCACGTCAAGCTTCGCTTAGCCTCGACTACGGAAATGTGTGGAGTATGAGGAGATGCCCTACCATTGTACCCCTTGCGTTTCACTCTCTGAACACACTGAGCGAGCTGGACTGCTTGCAGCACTTTGAAACTCATGAGTGATTCCTTTCGCTGATTCCACGTGATTTTTTTACAATCACCTTCTGCAATACTCGAAGGTCCCTATCCGTCATTACACGAGGTCTGCCTCATCTTGTTTTAACTGTTGTGGTTCCTTCACGTTTTTACTTCACAATCACACCAAAAGTCGGCTTCGTCATCTTTAAATGGGTTAAAACGTCCCTGACTGATTCCTTACTCATCTGCCATCCAGTGCGTAGTCCATATTCGACGTCACTGTGCTGCCCTGACAGACCCATTCTCTGGTTCCTATTTCTCTACTGAAAACGAATACTCCGCGACTCATTTTATACTTGTCAATTCCGCATTACATTAGGCGTACGGATATTTTTGATCAGATAATGTACGCAAAGCCAACGAACGTGTCCAGACCTTCCATTCAGCCACCACTGGATCTGTCTGGTGCCGATACTGAAGACAGCAAAGACAAAGCAGAAATTTTAAATTCCGTGTTTAAAAATGTATTCACGCATGAGGATAATACCGTACAGACGATTTACAGTGGCACAGATTCACAAAAGAGCGATAGCGATATTAGCACCTCCAGCAATGATAAGCAATGAACAGTACTTAAAGCGAACAATGCGCTAGGCCCTGAACGAACTTCTGTTAGATTTTTCGCCGAGCACATGACGGAATTACCTCATTAGTTAGCTTAAATTGATTGAGAACCGCTTGCATGGCGAAAAGTCCCCTCTGAATGGAGTACAGCGTAGTTCACTCACTTTTACGAACAGGGTAAGAAGATTGGACGGACAGAGTTATTGACCAATACAGCTGACGTGCGTCTGTTGCACGATCCTAGGCATACTGTAAGTTCAAGCATTACGACTTTACTGCAGGAAAATAAATTCTCAAATAATCATTACAAATTCAGAAAGAAATCCACTCCTGTGAAACATAGTTTACTTTGTTTCCACGCGACATCTTTCAGACAAGAGATGCATTGAACAGGTACACTATCACTTCCTAGAATTCGTAAAAGCATTCGCCTCAGTAGCACGTCGCCTGCTAATCAAGATGGATTTATACGGAGTACCTTCGCAAATATGCGATTCGCTGGAGCAATACTTGACTAACAGCACTCAGTAAGCAATATTAGACTGCGAATGTTCCACAGAAACGAAAGTAACATCAGGTGGTCCCCAAAGAAGCGTACTACGGTCTCTGATGCCCCCTAGTTCTGATGTGTGAGCGCGCCGCCGTCAACACAACGTTGCCGTCCTCTTAAGCGTGGAGCTAAAACACTAGTACAGGCAGAACATCCCCACTTGCTTGGTGTGTATCTCATGTGTGTTTTCAGTCACTGAAACCTACTCAGTCAAGGGCTGGTATCGCCACCTTCGAGTGAAGTGTACCTGCCATTCAAAGCATTTCCGGCCATGAGCCCATACGACTCTTTTTGCTCCGTATCGTCTCAGAGATCGTTTCCTGCAGTTTTCACAGGCACACAAATCTCTACTAACGTTCGCTTGTTGTCGTTTGTGCGTCCCCTTTTAAACCTAGAATGCAACAGCCTCTGCTTCCTCAACATATTACAAATTTCTTTATTAAACCTTGGTGGGTCTTTTCAATTCTGTATCCACTTACTAGGCACGTTACTCTCCAGACCACTATTTACAATCTGCTTAAACTTCGCCCATAATTTCTCTACATCTATCTTACTGATACTAAGTGATGCCAATTCACTGTCTAAGTAAGATGTTAATAACTGCTTATCTGCTCCATTTAGTAGAAACACTCTCCTAGCCTTCTTGACCGATTTATTAACTTTCGACCAGTAGAGTGGTACCATGAGGGTATGCATGCTCTCCCAGTAAGGTGGCGTAAGGCCGTCGCATTGAACGGGTATTAAGTTGAAAAATAGCGTTTTGTTGCCAAAAAAGTGAGGAGTAATATGGTATATTGGAATCTTCAATAAAACTAACATGTTTTCAAAAAAAATGTGTTGCTTTACTTATTGAATGCCCCTCGTAGTATGCAAGCAGTCCCAAACTCTGTCTCAACAGTGCAACACCGTCTTCGTGAACAAGGTTTAAATGGTTGCATAGCGGCCAAAAACGCTTCATTACGCAAACAAAATAAGGTGAAAAGATCGCATTGGGCACATTAACTTAAAAATAAGCGTATTGCAATGCTCCAAAGTGTTATTCGCGGAAGAACCCAAGTTTCAACTACTTCGAAGCGATGGTCGAATGTTTGTACGTCAACTTCTGAGTACGTATGAAGATTCAGTATGTGAGGTCAACGGCGAAGCATGGTGGCGTGTCGGTCATGGTGTGTCGTTGTTTTGCAGGTGATAAAGTCGGTAATCTGATGAGAATTAATAGAACATTAAAGGAGGAAGGATATCATAGGATGCTGAAAAAAAAAAAAAAAACGCAGTTACATTTGACAAGAGTGGGTTTGTACTGCAACGGGGACAGCGATCCCAAATAAGCTTCTAAATTGTGCAGATTGTAAGTCAATAGAAAATTGAAATGTGGGGAACTGAAGAATATAATTTGTCCAAATCGATCACCTGACTTAAACCCCATTCATCTCTTACGGGATGAACTTGAGAGGGACGTCAGAAAAGTGGGGTCATCTAACGTTGAAAACCTGTGGTATAATTTACTCACATTCTGAACTGCAATATCTGCAAAGACACTACAAGATCTTATCACCAGAATGGCAAGAGTTTGTGCAGCCCTTCTGAGGACGAAGGGCGGCCGCTGTGGCCGAGCGGTTCTAGGCACTTCAGTCTGGAACTGCGCTGCTGCTACGGTCGCAGATTCGAATGCTGCCTCGGGCATGGATGTGTGTGATGTCCTTAGGTTGGTTAGGTTCAAGTAGTTCTAAGTCTAGGGGATTGATGACCTCAGATGTTAAGTCCCATAGTGCTTGGAGCCATTTGAATTTCAGGACAATGGGTGGACACTTTGAAGAGACTGAAATCTGAACCATATTGTATTTTACTTAACGAAAACTATTTAGCTTACACAATGTGTTTGTACATTAAAATAAAGTGTACAGTTTTTATCATGGGTGACCGAAAACTTTTGACCGATAGTGTACGGTGGAGTGTGCATAATGTGTGCCATACAGGAGCTTTCGCGGAAGGCAGGGATGGTCTGTATACGACAGAGAGTTTTCTTAGCTTTTAACGAACAAAACTGTCTCCTGTGTCGGAAAAGTCTATAGGGCATAAGAGCTGCCACTCGTGGCTCACACTTTTCCCAAGAATAAATAATTTGAAATAATGCAGCATTAACACTTCAAAAGCTTTGGGAACCAGTGGTTCAAATGTTTAGGTGTGCTATCCTGTAGAAGCGTATTCTCCATCATGGCTGGTACTTAATGCACCACAACAAGCTTATTAACACATAAAACGCAGAACAGCTCTTTAAACTCGGTTTCTTTATTGCCAGAGCACTGGGCCGCAAGTATAAGCACCAGCTAACAACAAACGACAGAAATAATTACTCTCGGCTTAATAATACGGTAGGAGAGAAACTGAGCGGCTTCAACAATCGAGGAAAAATAGTCACAATATATGGTCTTGACCTATTACGCCTACAGGGAAGAGATACTGTGTCGCCTCTTGGGAAGGAAGGTAGGGAGTGGCTGTACAAAATAAGGAATGAACAAAGGCTGGTGGTGGTGGGGGAGGTTTTAATTAAAACTGCAGGAGCGCCGGGATGAAACAACAGAGATGGCTGCAGATAACGTCTAGGCGGTAAATGCTTTACGACACCAGCTTAAGCCTGCCCGCGGGCGGCTCTTCCTTTTGGAGCGGGCTCCGACCCCTGCTGCGCCGTACGCTTGCTTACCGGGTACAAAGGTTACTGGCGCGCCACCCCACCACGAGTCCGGCAACGCATGGTCCACGCGAGGGTCAAAAGAGCGGCTACGTGGGTTTTTCGACTATGATGTTTGCGGCCCTTCTGTTGGTGCAACTGGTGCCGCGAAACTTCCGACAGTGGGTGCTTCCTCCACTGCTCATTTACTCCAGTCGTTCACCAGGAGTGAGTGTGTCGTCTCCAGAGCTGTAAAACTACCGTAGGCTATCGTAAGTCAGTAAGGACTACGGTAGTTTTCCTAGTAGCTTTCGTCACTTAACGTCGTACCCCGTTACCTCTACGTTAAGTGTGTTGCATACCTATTGGCTGTTACCTCATAACGATCGCTTTCTCTGTGTATGGGATCAGTTTCTTATTACAGCAAGACAATTATTGAACTCCATGAAAAACACGTAAATTAGTTACAAACTACGGCATGTACACACTTTATTCAACATGTAAACGTCACGTAAGATATTCGGATTCAGGTTATGACATGTTCGATATGCCTGCCATCATTGGCACTGATGTGGAGCAGACGAATAGCGAAATTCTGCACGAACGGCTGAACGTCGATGCTGTCGATAACCTTGGCAGTGGGGGGGGGGGGGGGGGGGGGCGTTATCGTGCAACAGTATGATTCCGTCCGACAACAAGCCTGAGCGTTTGGACTTTACGGTGCGTCGCAGTTTCTGCAAAGAGTCTTCATAGCGCTTGCATTGATTGTGTTTCCACGCTCGAGGAACTGGACGAGCAGAGGGAACTTGTGTGAACAGCATTGGATTTCTCTGGCAGGGGAGATGTGAGATGTATCCACTGCTGGGTTTGCCGTTTGCCCTCGGTCTCGAAATGGTGGCACCATATAAGATCATGACGACTTCCTTCTTCAACGACAGGGGCCTTTGTCCATCAGGTTACTCGAGCACGGAACCACAATCAAAGCGCAGCGCTATGGAGGACACTTCGTAAAAGCTGCGGCGCGCCATAAAGTTAACACGCCGAGGAATGCCGTCGTATGGAATTGTCCTGTTGCACATCACGCCCATCTCCACAATGCCAATCAGACGAAGACTGCAACATCCTCCGTACAGCCTGGGTCCTTCACAGTACGATTTTCGCATCTTTAGCGACATGAAGAAGGATATGCATAGACGTCAGTTACAGTCGGACGAGGAAGTGCGAGAGTGGGTGCGGTTGCGGATTGGTCAGCGGCCGACCGCGTTCTTCTAAACAGGAACATCTCATTTCCCGGCGGGATAAATGTCTTAATGCTTGGGGTGATTACTTTAGAATGGAATTATTCCATGGTCCTAATGTGGGGGGCGTTCGGTTTTCATTTGACTGTCCCTTATACACTACTGGCCATTAAAATTGCTACACCAAGAAGAAATGCAGATGACAAACGGGTATTCATTGGACAAATATATTATGCTAGAACTGACGTGTGATTACATTTTCACGCAATTTGGGTGCATAGATCCTGAGAAATCAGTACCCAGAACAACCACCTCTGGCCGTAGTAACGGCCTTGATACGCCTGGGCATCGAGTCAAACAGAACTTGGATGGCGTGCACACGTACAGCTGCCCATGCAGCTTCAACACGATAACACAGTTCATCAACAATAGTGACTGGCGTATTGTGACGAGCCAGTTGCTCGGCCACCATTGACCAGACTTTTTCAATTGGTGAGAGATCTGGAGAATGTGGTGTCCAGGGCAGCAGTCGAACGTTTTCAGTACCCAGAAAGGCCCGTACAGGACTGGCAACATGCGGTCGTGCATTATCCTCCTGATGTAGGGTTTCGCAGGGATCGAATGAAGGGTAGAGCCACGGGTCGTAACACATCTTAAATGTAATGTCCATTGTTCAAAGTGCCGTCAGTTCGAACAAGAGGTGACCAAGACGTGTAACCAATAGCACCCCATACCATCACGCAGGATGATGACGAATAAATGCTTCCAATGTGCGTTCACTGCGATGTCGCCAAACACGGATTCGACCATCACGATGCTCTAAACAGAACCTGGATTCATCCGAAAAAATGACGTTTTGCCTATCGTGTACCCAGGTTCGTCGTTGAGTACACCATCGCAGGCGCTCCTGTCTGTGATGCAGCGTCAAGGGTAACCGCAGCCATGGTCTCAGAGCTGATAGTCCATGCTGCTGCAAATGTCGTGAAACTGTTCGTGGAGATGGTTGTTGTCTTGCAAACGTCCCCATCTGTTGACTCAGGGATCGAGACGTGGCTGCACGATGCGTTACAGCCATGCGGATAAGACGCCTGTCATCTCGACTGCTAGCGATACGAGGCTGTTGGGATCCAGCATGGCGTTCCGTATTACCCTCCTCAACCCACCGATTCCATATTCTGCTAACAGTCATTGGATCCCCGATCAACGCGAGCAGCAATGACGCGATACGATAAACCGCAATCGCGATAGGCTACAAGTCGACCTTTATCAAAGTCGGAAACGTGATGGTACGCATTTCTTCTCCTTACACTAGGCATCACAACAACGTTTCACCAGGCAACGCCGGTCAACTGCTGTTTGTGTATGAGAAATCGGTTGGAAACTTTCCTCATGTCACCACATTGAGGGTGTCGCCACCGGGGCCAACCTTGTGTGAATACTCTGAAAAGGTAACCATTTGCATATCACAGCATCTTCTTCCTGTCGGTTTAATTTCGCGTCTGTAGAACGCCATCTTGGTGGTGTAGCAATTTTAATGGCCCGTAGTGTATAACGATTCGTGGAGTTTGAGGAGATATTTGAAATATCTTACTTTACTACAAAAAATTGAGTGAGAAATTAAAATTCATAAAGTAAAAGAAGAAGTTTAATCATTTGCTGTAGTGATATTATAGAAATGAGAAAAATAAAAATAAAATAAAACACTTAAACATACTTCTGCACTACGTGCCTAGCGAGTCCTATGTCTGGCTGAAATGTGAAGGGGCATTATTATTACGAAACTACAGGCAGAGCCTTCCCCACTGTTGCAGCTTCCTTTGACAGTGAAAAATCCCAGGGTTAAAATATTTGTTGTAGGAAACACTGAATTGACGTCACTGGTCGCAAAGCCCACTGTCGGGAAGCCCACTGTCGGGAAGCCCACAAAACGCACAAGAGCTGTATTCGTTGTGTACGAGTGACGCTGATCTCGCATTAGTAGTTCAGTGCTGTTCGACCTAACATTAGTATCCAAGCGCGTACCCACGATCTGAGCTACTGAGGAGGGGAACTCATTATTTTCGTGGAAGGTGGAGGAAGATTAGGGTCCAACATCACGTAAACGGCGAGGTTAGGCCATTAGAGACGGAGTACAAGCTCGGGACCATACCGGCACTTGCCTGGAGCGATTTAGGGAAATCACGAAAAACCTAAGCCTGGATGGCCGGACTGGGATTTGAACCGTCGTTCTCCCGGATTCGTGTCCATCCTCTCACCAGCGCTCGATGCTGCTAGGAACGGGTGGAGAAAACCAAGCAGAGTTCCTTACAAAATAAAAGTAAACATTTTTAGGGAAACTGTAGGAATATTAGTAGGATGTATAGGTTATGAAGCTTAGGAGAATCCATCCAATTCAGTGGACTGTATAAAGCAGGGGTAGCCAAAACCTTTTACTTATCGGCCACATGTGTGTCTCAGTTAGTACTAAAATTTTCTACCCGCCCACCAGTTCCGCAGTAATAGGGATTTCAAACACAGGGAAAAACTTTGATTTATAAAATCTATAAAGCAGAGTTACAGGAAGTTAAAGCACGTAAAAAAATTACTTCCGAAATACATTACATCAAAATTTTATGAAAACATAACGACAATGTTTTTAATACTCCTGCTGCCTACAGTCCACCAAAAAAACTGGTGGGTAGCGGCAGAGATCAGGTTGACTACCACTGGTATAAAGAGTGAATCAAAAGGAAGAGGCGGCAAGTTAGATCTTGCTTACCGATTAACAGAGAACAGAATCCGCATTTTTACGTAACAGAACAGGCACCACAAACAAGTGACATCCTGCAATGGAGGGATCAGGCACTTTGATTCAGTTATAAAGCCAGAAGGACTCTACGCTTGGAAGTGTCCTATTTTAAATAAGAAAGGACAGTTGAAAGAATTTGAAAAGATGGAATGGAAGATTTACAGGAATATTCTGGGGCCCTAGAAGACCAATGATGGGACTTGGAAGAATAAGAAAAACGAGGAGTGCTGCAACCACACAGAAAGGATCACGGTTAAAATTTAATTTCCTTCAGTTGTTGTGAAAAGAGATCACGTTTCCTCTCCAACGCGTCCACAGTAAAATACATTTCCTGGATAAGAATTAAATTCAGCATATTTAAATGGTCCATGTAAGTAACAATAAAGACAAAATCTGTAAGTCACCAGAGATCATAAAAGTACTCGTATTATTCAGTACAATGGAAAAACTGCCTAAGCGGCAAATTACACTGATATTTACTTGATGATTAGGTTCTGTTCGGGACCCATTTTCAAATCATCCTACAGGACAGAAAACCAAAATTACGACCATGGACGATACAGCTGTTACCAAATTATTGAGCGTACGTCAAACATACAGAATGTAGAATTTTAAGATTTACGCACCAGATAGTAAAAATGGTATTTCCTAAAACATAAGAACCATGTCAAAATAAAAACCATTTGTCCGTACGATTTGTTTTTTTTTTTACATTCTTCTTTACATTTTTTTTTTACTTTTTGTAACAGTATATTTTTATTATCTTGATATGGTTCTCATATTTTGAGAAATACCATTTGGACTTCCTGGTACGTAAATCTTGAAACTATACGTTCTGCATTTTTGATGTGCGTTTAATAATGTGGTAACGCCTGATACGTACATGATTGTAATATTGGTTTCTTGTCTTACATGATGCTTTCAGAATGGATCCCGACCCGAAAACTAATCAGTAAATAAATGAAAGTGAAATTTGCAACTTGGGCTGTTTCTCTCTTGTATTGATTAACACAAGTTTCTGTCCTGCAATTAGTCTTGCATGCTGGACGGTCGTAAGTTATTATTCAATAATGAGGTGTTGATATAAAAGGCAACAAGTGGGTTGCTGATATCTTCAAGCTGGTTGCTTTCTCCATTACAAATCCGTGTCTTGTATGCAGGCTGTCAGGAGTGTAAATGCAGATATTGTTATCATGGACACCTTAACTTTTACCCACTTCAATTTGTTACCTGTTTTTTCCCTGTGTCTAACAGTCTTCCCTCAATCACGTCACATAATTTACTGATTGATGTTTTCTGCATGGTAGTTAATACACAACTAATTGGACTACTATTGCCAGTATAAATTCATCGTTTTGCGACATGTCGACACATCGACACCTGACCTGCTGTCCAGATGAAAATAAGCATTAATGGCTTACTCTTGCCACATGTACTAACCAACTTTAAAATATACTACTTCTAATAACTATAATTATTAGTTTGCATATGACGTAAATACTCGTGTGATGTTGTTCAGTATACTGTCCTCAGTCACTAATAAAAATATCTACACGTATACCCCAAACACCCTGTATAGTCTACAGCTCGCGGTCTTGTGTTTAGCGTCGCTGCCTCTATATCCCGGGTTCGATTCCCGGCCATGTCGAAGGTCTTCTTCGCTCGGAGACTGGGTGCCAGTTTTGTCCTAACAATTTCATCTCATCTTCAGCAAAAAGACGCGCAAGTAGCCCAAGTGGCGTCAAGTAGAAAGACAATCTCAGGTAATAATATCTTACTATTAACTAATTTCATCTCGATTTTCCATTTTTGCAATTTAACCAGAGAAAACGACCAAAAAATTTGAAAGGCAAAAGCCTACTAACAAAAAAGAGAAAACGGAAAGCGTGTTTAAAGCAGCCTCAGTTTTAACCTGCTGAGTTCAACAATTTGTAACTGCCACGGACTTTGAAATTAGAAAAAAACCTTCCACTCGGGCGAGTCGACAAATGTGTGTCCTAATTGACTGCCGACATGGTTAATTTTTCTTTTTTTTACTTTTGAGCAGCGCAGTGGAATGTAAACACATGCCCCATCACGAACTTAAATTCTCACGTGATTCATGATCAGGAATGCAAGCTGATTAAGTTCTAAACAGTGATTTTTCAAGACACTCGCCACAAATGGAGATGTGGTGGAAATTAGGCGCGAAGAAAACTACGAGTACACTTGCGTGGTCTCAAAGATTTTAATGAGAGGCTACCGAATCAGGTTTTGTCATGCATCCATTTGTCACTAGCTTAATAAATCATGTTCCAGACAAATGTCTTAATTCTCTCAAGAAGAAATTGTCCGAGAAAATAAATATACTTCAAGCTTAGAAATTGTAATCATTCGTTTCTTTGAGTAGTTATCTTCCAAAGCAATTTTTATATTTAGCTTGCTTTTTTATTGTAGGCGTGCAGAAAAGTGCCTAACAATTACAGTAAACATGTTTCGCTTTTGTTAATAGAGAATCCTCAGTAGCCGCTTTGTAAATAATGCATAACACTTTCTGTTCTTTGGATTATTCTGAGCTAAGAGTATTTTCTTGTGAATTCTGTACTTCACAGATTACCTATAGAGGTACTGCACCTTTTTACTAAAACTAATGACAGCTGTTTTCCTTCATATGAAGCAAGACTCGAATATTCGGTATAGACATTCAGTTGTCTTTTCCTCTCAACATTTACACGTTTAATTTAGTGTCTTTGTACAGTTCACTTTAGTTTTCTTGAAAACTTTATACTGTTCTTACGTTGCGAGATTTCTCTATGCCTAGATGTTTTTACTTTGCGTTATGTTATCTAGTCCTCGTTGGTTTTCTTTATTTGTGACTAGTGTCTGCTTCTGTGCGTTTTTATCATTGTAATTTGTGCACTGAAATCCTTCAACAATTATATGCAGTTTTCATCAGGATTCTTGTGTTGTCTTGTTACTACCGCAGCTCATTTTGCAGCAGTGGAATCGATCCACGGTCATAATCTTGCTGTTCCACCCTCCAACTAAGAAAGAACGTATCTCCCTTTCCCCATTACATTTCTATTTCGATTTAATATACGCGGTCGCTCTTTCAGAGGAATCAGAGAGTTACGTTAATCTGGCGACTGTATTTTTTGCAATTCTTACAGCTAACCATACAGGAGCGCAATCGGTATCATGTGTAGTTACTTGGTTTCAGACGGAGACCAACAAAGGGCGCCACAACACTCTCAACAACGCACAGGCTGTGTCTACTGTGACGTGACCAGTGACGTTTCTGCCAGCTGATGCATCAAGTTCATGTGTCTGAAATGCCATAGAGCCGTACCGCCATAACGTAGCGAGAGCTTCGAACGTTGACCGTCTCACTTTGCGAGCAACAATTTAGCCAATAAGAGTGACTGACATAAAACTCAGCGGTCTAAAACGGATAATCTAAGAGGAGAAGAAGGTCGTCTTTGTCTTGCCGACGCCGACAGCCGCTTTTCAATTAAGATTCCGGTTAGTCCTGACAATGGCCTTATGAGTTGGTAGTAGCTCACTGTAAAATAAAATACTCGCTCAAAAGCTGGAGGTCATTTTCTTGCGAATCCAATTGCCTCGATGTATAAGTAAGTGTCCTTGGCAGCAGCGATCATTTTGGGGTTTTCATAGATGAATCTTCTTTATGAGAATAAGGTATAAGCAGCACTTCTGACAATGAGCCCATCCTGTGATTCACAGCTGAAAAACTAACAATAACCTTATTGCTCCAAAAAGAGCTGTATTTATCTCTTTTCCGTCTGACATGTGAATGGCCTGTGTGGTACTACTCTTTTTCGCATAATATGACAATCCTCCGGGAGTAAATTATTTAATCATTCTTGAAAACATTGCTGGAGAGAGCCAGCGATCAAAATAGCATATTTTAATTTAATTATAAGAAGGTGTAGATCGCAAAGGCTTGTTTGGTACAAGGTGACCACATTCGATCATCACATGAATGACTTCTGACCCTAAAAACCAAACTGATGGACAATGTATGTACACGGAGCAGGACACTCTGAATGACGATAGTCATTTGCTCAACTACGACTATCGTCACTCAGCGGCGGGTTCAGCTCCGTGTGCACCCTTGTCTGTCAATAAGGTTTTGAAGATCTGAAGACGATCTTGTGATGATCGAAATCGGTCACCTTGTAATAAAGGTACATTTATTATCTAGACTGATTTATATTTCAATTTAAATTAAAATGCATACTTCATTTATCATGTATGTTAATAGCCATGCCAACAATAAGAAGAATTTTTTTCCCAATAAACGTTCAAAAAATCTTGAAATAAGTTGCGACTTACTGCGACCGTTGCTCCTTTATTACAAAGGGCGAATGCGTCTTATATTAGTAAGAGAATTAATCTGTGTTGCCGGCCGCGGTGGCCGACCGGTTCTAGGCGCTTCAGTCCAGAACCGCGCGACTGCTACGGTGGCAGGTTCGAATCCTGCCTCGGGCATGGATGTGTGTGATGTCCTTAGGTTAGTTAGGTTTAAGTGGTTCTAAGTTCTAGGGGACTGATGACCTCAGATGTTAAGTCCCATAGTGTTCAGAGCCATTTGAACCATTAATCTGTGTTTGTTACCATCATAAGATAGTCTGGCCACATTCGTCTAGAAGACATATGGCTCTCAGAAACCAGCTGATTTACTGCCTTCTTTAGGGTACAGTGCCTCTCTACGTAGAAGCAATACGTTTTGAGGTCTCACCAACATGGCAAACGGATTGTAATTTGATCCACCAGCGCATCAGCGTCGTTTGAATTTGTCTTCGATAACGCTGGCTACAACACACTCATGACAAAAACAGTTTCCATGTAGTGGGGGGGGGGGGGGGGGGAAATCCATTGTATCACACGACACGAAGGCAAGTCATATTTCACATGGTTATTATTATAATTTCTCATTGTGAAATCTCAAGACCTCAGTACTGTAACAAACACTGTACATTGTTTTCAACTCTAATTACTTAACATTAAATGGATTTTCCGTTGGTGCTTGACAGAACATGAGGATAATATTAAAAAGGAAGTATTTTCCTTTTTAATATTTAATATTATCTAATTATTTACCTTATTATCTGGTATGAACTGGAGTTAGTCATAATGTAGCTATACATATTCTCACTTTGCTGGTGCACGAAGCGCGAAGAGGATGAAACTTCTTTGAAATTTCGTTAAATTCTTATATAAATAATATAATATGATAAGTATTATTATTGTTACCCAATCCAGACTGAAGTATAATTACTACGTCATGTGCATTAATTATTTGAATTGTTAATTGTAGGAGTGGTGAAAGCTTTCGTTTTGCCGTTTGAATGAGCATCATATCATACTGACAGATGAGGAGTTGAGTTTTGGTGGAGGCGCCTGAGATTACGCTAACTTCAACATGCGCTACACACCATACGGTTGGTCTGACGAAAAAAGACATTAGAAATAGTTTATTGTGTCTAAATTTTGCCACTGTTGGCAACATGATTAATAAATTTAAACTTTCTAAGAACTCACCCTGAGTACCTAACAGTGTACAAAACTGGTTGTGTAAACTTGACGGAAAGATATCTTCAACTTTTGTAGTCCTGTCTTCCTCAGTTGCGTGTAATATTACGGTATATTGATAACTTTTACTTTACGGACCGTCTGACAGCAACTGAATAAAACACCACTTTAGTGCCATCTGAGACTCCATAAGACGATACAGCACATAAAATTCATCAAAATATGCAAAAAGAACGATTTTATTCCAAGTTACATTAATGCAAAGGTTAAAAACAGTTCTATAGTGGTACAGAAGTCGAAATCAATTGCAGAATGATATTGGTTACTAAATGAAATTAAGATGTTATATTCGAAAAAACAGTACCTAAACATGATACTCTATGAGACTCATCTAGAATTGGCAAAAAATATACGAAACGCCACAATTTTCATGGCACTACTAGAAAAAACTGAACACAACACATACACAGCAGTGAAACATTTACAAAACAAGCATAAACAGAAGATAATGAAACTAACAGTAAAAAAGATGCAAAAATACATTTACATTTTAAACGTGAAAACACATGAACACCAACACACATTCCATCCGCATTTAGTTAACCTAACAGAGACAGAACTACACGAAAAAGAAAAAATGCTCTTGGAAAAAGGGTTGAAACACTGCACCAATAGCAAAGTGAACAACCAATACATAGAAAATCTCATAGTAGAAACTGAACACATCCTTGCACGTGAAGAACAACAAACCAATTGTGAAATAAACATAGGAATGACAAGAGAACTAGTAAAAGAAGAAATAAAAGGCATAATAAAACAAGCACAGCGAACACGCAATAAGAGCAACCAAACAGAAGCAGCCACTATGAAAAGGTTAAAACAAATGTTAACAAACAATAACATATTCATAACAAGAGCAGATAAGGGAAATGTAACAGTATCCATGGATAAAGAGCAATACATCACAAAAACCAAGGAACACATAAACACCAACGCCATTCAAAAACTGAAGTCAAACCCAACTCCACGCAAACGTGAAACGAACACTGAAAAACATTGAACACACACTCACAGACAAACAGAAATACTACATAACACAGAAAAACCCACATGCACCAACACTCCGCAGTCAACCAAAAGTTACGGTCGCAGGTTCGAATCCTGCCTCGGGCATGGATGTGTGTGATGTCCTTAGGTTAGTTAGGTTTAAGTAGTTCTAAGTTCTAGGGGACTGATGACCACAGATGTTAAGTCCCATAGTGCTCAGAGCCATTTGAACCATTTTTTCAACCAAAAGTACATAAAGGCGTAATGTCAGTGAGAGCTGTTATCAACTTCAAGGAAGTCCCAACATACCACATAGCCAAACACCTCCAAAAGTTAGTTACAAAACACTATAAAGTAGAAAACAACAGGACAGTGATAAACTCAGGAAACCTAATACAACTCATACAGAACATACAGGTATCACACGCAGCATCACTGATTTCATTCGACATAGAAAATATGTATACGTCCATCCCTATCACAGAAAAAATAGAAATCACAGAACAAAATCTCGAAATATGGAATATGTTTTGTAGTCTACATGAAAAGCAGTAGAATGAATGACCTGTTATAAATTGTAAGCCAACAGGTTCTAACAACCGTACCATAACGAAGGTCAAAAATTAATTATGATTGTAGTGTTGCTCACACTGCTAAATATTGCATTTTCGGGCAACAACAAAATTATATTATGTGGCAGGTGTCATTCGAGCACAGTTAATAAAGTCATTTCTTGAAATAATGGATAAACTAGGCACTCATCTTTTCGTGTTTCCCACGCTGGTATCGTTGTGAACTCATGGCTCAATCGTCAAAAATCTAGGTAGTGATGATTCCAAGCTCGGATGCAAAGAGGTCTAGGTGTTATTCTGCGATATTCAAAAGTTTTATAGATGTGTTTCATAAACCAATCTTGAAGAATAAACTTTTGCAAGTTAGGACGATGGTTATGTAAAAAAAGTAATCAGCATTCGGAATTTAAGTTACACTTCTTTTTTATTACTTTTGTTGCAACATCACTTCACAATATAAAACATACTTGAAAATATCTTCTTCATTGTTAAAGTTCACATCTCATAAACTGACTACAATTTGCGTCTTTTTAACATGACGACCAAAGCATGACTGTCTAATAACCGCTTACGCGCCCGAAATTCAGAGTTACAAGTACGTCAAAGATCATAGTGACAAAAGAAAGAATACACATAAGAATAATACCTTTGCAATATAAACATATCGATGTATCAAAGTACGTCTACATTAATGAAATCAAATCTGAATGTTGTCACAGAAATATGTTAACAATTTTACAGAAACACAGTAGAATATTGCTGGTATCGAGAGGTTGAGGTGAGCTGCCGTAATGGTTACGTAATTCAAGTACCACTACAAGGTCTCTAAATGAGCAATAAATCAAATCACACTTTCACACGAATAACAGTACACGCAGACAGTTGGGGTACACATATTCCATCCCAGAGGGTAACGGGGTGGTGACAGGAAGGTCATCGGACCACCCCTCACCTTAACCACGCCAAATGCGTTCATAGCCATGCCGACGCGGAACAAAAAAAAAAAAAAAAAAAAAAAAAAAAAAAAAAAAAAAAGACTATCTGTTCTTACACCGTGACGTAACAACGCATGCTACTTCGAAATGGAATGAGGCTGTACCTGGTCATTTGATCGAGTTAGTTTTCGCCAAGGTCGCATCTCGTGTTTGGTTTGACGAGGAACACACAGCGGATGGCCAACGCCAGCCTGTTGTTGTGTAAACAGCGCTTTCTCGGATAGCGTGGCGGCCGGATGACCGGGGCAGGAGACTGGTGGCTGGTGGCTGGCGTCCGATGGCCGCGGGCCGTAGCGGGTCTCCGGCGATCAGGCATTCCGATGGCGCGGCGCCCGGCCGTGTAAACACATTACGGCGCCTAATTGTTTTAACCGGTTCCCGCAGGCACCCCTCACAACCCTGCCGCCGACAGCTGGGCAGCCCGCTCCTAACCTGCCACCAACCTAGCCCCAGCTTTCTTTCAGTGTCCCCACTGTCTACACATATTCCAAATTAAAGACCCCCGCAGCGTTTTCCTATCTGTATGTGAAGGCTTATCTCCGCAGCTACTATAGAGATTTTGATACGGTGTCCATTAATAGGCAGACTAATTCAAGATGGATGTCCGTGTATACAGAGGGGTCCAAAAAAATGTATCCACTGTTTAAAAGTCCATAACTTGCAAACTAATTGACGGAGTTGTCTCATTTTTGGTGAAAGTATAGTTTAAAGGCCAACTTAAAGATATCACTGTAGTTGTTCGAAATGGTCACCATTAACATCCACACACAAACGATGCCGCCGAACTGCAGCACGAACTACTGACTGCAACGTGTTCAGTTGGACATTTGCACACGAATGTACGATGGATTCTCGAAGTTCATCCAATGTGCGTGGCTTTTGTCGATAAACGACGTCCTTTAGTGTTCCCCACAGGTAAAATTCCAGAGGAGTCAGGTCTGGGAAACGTGGTGGATACTCCACAGCACCTCTACGGACCGAGCTAGGTGGCGCAGTGGTTAGACACTGGACTCGCATTCGGGAGGACGACGGTTCAATCCCGCGTCCGGCCATCTTGATTTAGGTTTTCCGTGATTTCCCTAAATCGCTCCAGGCAAATGTCGGGATGGTTCCTTTCCCCATCCTCCCCAATCCGATGAGACCGATGACCTCGATGTCCGATCTCCTTCCCCAAACAACCCAACCCCACCTCTACGGCCTATCCATCCATCTTCCTGGTAGATTTTCGTCGAGATACGTCCTAACACGATTTTGGTAGTGGGTTGGGGCACCATCTTGTTGAGAAAGTAAACTCTTCCGTCTCCATACAAGTCTCGGATGGCAGGTAAAATGGATGTCTGAAGCTTCTGAAGTTACACCTCACCGGTAACTGTGCGGTCAAAGAAGAATGGCCCAATCAAGCCACTTTAAGACAACCCACACCACACATTTATGGCCCAATCAAGCCCCGGTAAGACAACCCACACCACACATTTACTTCTGGCAAATTCACAGCTTTGTCTGCATGGACGTTCGGATTTTCGGCGGCGCAGTAGTTGGAATTGTGGCGATTTACTGTACCATTGAGATGGAACAGTGCCTCACCAGACCACACAATCATCTCTGCAAACTCAACGTTGTTGCGCACCATGTTAGTAAACCACTCGCAGTACTCCATTCTACGATCTGGCTCGTCCTCGTTCATTGCGTGTAGCAATCGTGGGATGTAGCAGTTCCACTTTGCTGTCTTCAAAATTCGCCGAACACTTGAGCGACTCACTCCAGTTTCGCGGGCACTCTGTCTCACAGACTTCTGTGGTGAGCGAGTGAATTGTTGTAACACACGACTGGAGTTAGCTGGACTTGTCACTATTACAGGTCGTCCAGATCGTTGTTTGAGTACATCTTTAACACAACCTTCGGCTTCAAATTTGTCTCGAATGGGACGAATCGTTAAACGTGTCGGTGGCTCTATTTTTCGCCATTGCCGTTGAACCTCATTAACGTTTTCGTACTTAAAATACCACTTCAAAACTGACTTCCTTTCATCGAATGTAAGCCTTGCGCCAGCCATGTTTACTCGAGTAACTAGGTGCAACTAAGAACAAAACACTGACTATCTGGCGACTGTCATCTGATAAAACAAAACAACGCAATGCAACGCTTGTGTGGCGATTGCCGGAACTACAAACTATTACACTACCAAAGATGGGACAACTCCGTCAATTAGTTTGCCAGTTATGGACTTTTAAAGAGTGAATATATTTTTTTGGACCCCTCAGTATAATTCATAGTTGTGGCAATGTTGAGTGTAATGTACTCGTATGTATTGTTAATTGTCTTGCCACAATGTGCGCTGGAAAACCACTCGCCCGCCCTATTTGCCTTAGTGCGCATGCGCGGTGTAGCTCATGTCTTATCCCTAGCTAGTATACCCTTGTAGTCCTCCCGTTCACAGTATTGGAGGGGCTACCTGCTCCGTGGTACGTACTACCCGCTCTACATACGCTCATGTCTTATCCCACTCCTCCCTGTTATGCACTTCACCCAACCTGGTTCACATAGTTACCTTTCGTTCTATATTAGGGTTTACCACGATGGCCACCAAAACTGTGTTCACCTCCCCACAAGAAGATTTATAAGAGTAGCAAACGCAATTGGTGATGGATTCTGATGATGAGGATGAAGACAGTTTCGATGCATCTTGCTCACAGACATCGGATGTTACATTATCTGGTGATGAAGCCATCGACGATGAATCTGAATCCGAGCCTTGAAGGATTCCTTCAAGAAGAAGGACAGCTACCCGAATAGGACGATGAAGTAGCTAGATATTTTACGCTAGGGAAAGATTTAGAAACAATATGGGCCAACACGTCTCTAACGAATAAATACACCAAAACGCCTACAAAAAAAAAGGTATTATTACACCTACCGTCATCTAAAGCCGCAACAGATGGGAGAAAACTATTTTCGTTGTTTTTAAATGAAGAAATGATATATATGTTGGTGAAATACACAAATGAGGAAATTAAACGTATAGCTGGGCAATTCAATTCTGTCCAATGGTACACTGCACCAACAGACAAACTTGAGAGGAAAGCGTTCTGTGGGTTACAATACAGGAGAGCATACATAAAGAATCCCAGTCTGAGCACCGAGGATGTGTTTTCATAAATTGAAGCACCCGCGATTTTTCGATTTACAATGTCTCAAAATCGGTTTGAATTTCTTATCCGTGTCCGTAGATTCTACGACAAGAAAACACACCGAGCGAACGAGGTGGTGCAGTGATTAGCACACTGGACTCTTATTCGGGAGGACGATGGTTCAAACCCGCGTCTGGCTATCCTGATTTAGGTTTTCCGTTCAAAAAATGGTTGAAATGGCTCTGAGCACTAGGGACTTAACATCTGAGGTCGTCAGTCCCCTACAACTTAGAACTACTTAAACCTAACTAACCTAAGGACATCACACGCATCCATGCCCGAGGTAGGATTCGAACCTGCGACCGTAGCGATCGCACGGTTCCAGACTGAAGCGCCTAGAACCGCTCGGCCACACCGGCCGGCTAGGTTTTCCGTGATTTCGCTTCAGGTAAATGCCGGGATGGTTCCTTTGAAAGAGCACGGCCGACTTCCTTCCCCGTCCTTCCCTAATCTGATGGGACCAATGACCTCGCTGTTTGGTTCCCTCCCCTATATCAACCAACCAACAAAGAAAGAAAACACGAGGTCAAAGGAAACAAAGCGACAAATTTGCGACCTTTCGAGATTTCTGGACACTTTTTACCACTCAGTGTGAAGGTCATTATACGTCATCTGAATGCTTGACTGTAGATGAAACGTAACTTAGCTTCAGAGGACGAAAGTATTTATGCGAAAAAACCTGGGAAATATGGCTTCAAAATTGTCAGCATATGTGACGCAAAAACACTTTATTTTTTAGATGGAATTCCGTTCTTTAGGAAGGAACAAAAGAAAAAAGAACTAGTACACCTTTCCATTGCCAACAAGGTATGCCCTATAGCTTTGTGAATCTGTAGAAAACACAAACAGAAATATCACGACAGACAATTGGTTCATATAGTGCGAATTGACCGATGTGTTGCCTAAAATGAAACTCACATGTGTCGGCACGTTATGCAAAACTAAACCGCAAATGAAATGATCAACTACAGGAACGCACCTCCTATGTCGTCCTGTTTTCTCTACGACCCTGATAAAATGCTCGTTTCGTTTACACTAACGAAGTACAAACATGTTATAATATTATCGCCCATGCATGATTACCTGCAATAGATGCGCAATCACAGAAATATGAGCCAAATTAATTCTGCAACATGACAAAGTTACCAGTCGATGTTTTCGAAGATCGTCACTCTGGTATTTTTACAGACTTCCGGTCGCTGCTAGTCTGCATGCACTTGTACTTTCAAAACTGAATTAACCCCAAACACATTATTTCTTTCTATCAAGATCTATCCCGGAGAAGAAGAATGTGAGCCGGAATTTGGAAAACTGCCAAGGAAAAAAAAAAAAAAATCCCTCGTCGATGCAGCGTTTGCAACGAAAATACGAGGGTCATCTCAAAAGTAAGGTCTCCTATTTTTTTATAAGTACATAGACCTGTTTATTTCTACAGTAGTTTACATTAGTTTACCGCTTGAACATTTAGCTATTTTCGACATAATCACCATTTCTGTCGATGCGTTTTTGTAGACGCTGTGGCAGTTTTTGTATTCCCATGTCATACCAGCTCGCCGCCATGCTGTTCAGAAGGTTATGAACCTCTTCTTTCACCTCGTCGTTGCAGTTGAATTGCTGGGACACAATTAACGCTGACAGGTACTGTGAGACTCTGAAAAAACTCAAACGGGCAATTCAGAACCGGAGAAGAGGAATGTTGAGCAAGGGCATACACATTATCCATGACAACGCTCACCCACGCATCACTCAGCAAACCGTTGCTCTCTTGGAACAGTTTCAGTGGAACATACCCAACCACCCAACATATAGTCCTGACTTGGCGCGCAGTAGCTATCACCTGTTCCCTAGGTTAAAAGAACATTTGGCCGGAAAGCGATTCAACTCCGACGACGAAGTGAAAGAAGAGGTTCATAACTTTCTGAACAGAATGGCGTCGAGATGGTATGACATGGGCACACAAAAACTGCAACAGCGTCTACAAAAGTGCATCGACAGAAATGGTGATTATGTCGAAAAATAGCTAAATGTTCGAGCTGTAAACTGATGTAAACCATTGTAGAAATAAGCAGGTCTATGTACTTATAAAAAAATAGGAGCCCTTAGTTTTGGGATTACCCTCGTAAGTACAATAGTGGTAGGAAAGGCCGGCCGGAGTGGCCGAGCGGTTCTAGGCGCTACAGTCTGGAACCGCGCGACCGCTACGGTCGCAGGTTCGAATCCTGCCTCGGGCATGGATGTGTGTGATGTCCTTAGGTTAGTTAGGTTTAAGTAGTTGTAAGTTCTAGGGGACTGATGATCCCAGATGTTAAGTCCCATAGTGTTCAGAGCCATTTGGTAGGAAAGATCATTCTTTTGTGCAAAATGCCATAGTTGTTTGTGTGGTGAACACAAGAATGTGGCTTGTTCTAGTTGTCTTGACGTGTATCAAAGTAATACTAATACTTACTTTTTGTTATTTTTAATTACTTTATGATAAATTATCCACCATGTTAAAGTACAGTTGTCTAGTCAAGTGATGGAATGAAAGTACCTAGTTGTCTGTGACTTGACACTAGTAAAATACACTGAGGGGACAAAAGTCGTGAGATAGCGGTTTGCACACACACAGATAGTGGTAGTATCGCGTACACAAGGTATAAAGCGGAAGTGCATTGGCGGAGCTGTCATTTGTGTTCAGTTGATTGATGCGAAAATGTGACCGACATGGTTGTAGACCCCACGACGGGAATAAAGAGACTTCAAACGCGGAAAGGTAGTAGGAGCTAGAAGCATGGGCCATTTCGAAAATAAGAGGGAAATCAATTTTCCGAGATCCATGCTGTCAAGTGTGTGCCGACAATGTCAAATTTCAAGCATTACTTCTCACCATAGACAACTCAGTGGCCGAAGGCCTTCACTTAACGAACGAGTGCAGCGATGTTTGCGTAGAGATGTCAGTGCTAAAAGGCAAGAAATACTGCGTGAAATAACCACAGAAATGAATGTGGGAAGTGCGACTAACGTTTCCGTTAGGACAGTGCGGCGAAATTTGGCGTTCATGGGCTATGACAGCAGTCGATTGACGAGAGTGCCTTTGCTAACAGTAATCGCCTGTAGTACCTCTCCTGGGTTCCTGACCATATACGTTGGACTCTAGACTACTGGTCATATGAGTCCTGATTTCCGTTGGTGAGAGCTGATGGTAGGGTGCTAACAGCATTGCATCACCTGCAGTACATCTGCTGGGTTCCTGACCATATCGCTTGGACCCTAGACTACTGGTCATATGAGTCCTGATTTCCATTGGTGAGAGCTGATGGTAGGGTGCTAACAGCATGGCATCACCTGCAGTACATCTGCTGGGTTCCTGACCATATCGCTTGGACCCTAGACTACTGGTCATATGAGTCCTGATTTCCATTGGTGAGAGCTGATGGTAGGGTGCTAACAGCATGGCATTACCTGCAGTACATCTGCTGGGTTCCTGACCATATCGCTTGGACCCTAGACTACTGGTCATATGAGTCCTGATTTCCATTGGTGAGAGCTGATGGTAGGGTGCTAACAGCATGGCATCACCTGCAGTACATCTGCTGGGTTCCTGACCATATCGTTTGGACCCTAGACTACTGGTCATATGAGTCCTGATTTCCGGTGATGAGAGCTGAATGTGCTAACAGCATTGCATCACCTGCAGTACCTCTCCTGGGTTCCTGACCATAATGCTTGGACCCTAGACTACTGGTCATATGACTTCTGATTTCCGTTAGGGAGAGCTGATGGTAGGGTGCTAACAGCACGGCATCACCTGCAATACTTCTCCTGGGTTCCTGAACATATGAGTTGGACCCTAGACTACTGGTCATATGCGTCCTGATTTCCGGTGATGAGAACTGATGGTAGGGTGCTAACAGCATGGCATCGCCTGCAGTACCTCTCCTTGGTTCCTGACCATTTCGCTTGGACCCTAGACTACTGGTCATATGAGTCCTGATTTCCATTGGTGAGAGCTGATGGTAGGGTGCTAACAGCATGGCGTCACCTGCAGTACATCTGCTGGGTTCCTGACCATATCGCTTGGACCCTAGACTACTGGTCATATGAGTCCTGATTTCCATTGGTGAGAGCTGATGGTAGGGTGCTAACAGCATGGCATCACCTGCAGTACATCTGCTGGGTTCCTGACCATATCGCTTGGACCCTAGACTACTGGTCATATGAGTCCTGATTTCCGGTGATGAGAGCTGAAGGTGCTAACAGCATTGCATCACCTGCAGTACCTCTCCTGGGTTCCTGACCATAATGCTTGGACCCTAGACTACTGGTCATATGACTTCTGATTTCCGTTAGGGAGAGCTGATGGTAGGGTGCGAACAGCACGGCATCACCTGCAATACTTCTCCTGGGTTCCTGAACATATGAGTTGGACCCTAGACTACTGGTCATATGCGTCCTGATTTCCGGTGATGAGAACTGATGGTAGGGTGCTAATAGCATGGCATCGCCTGCAGTACCTCTCCTTGGTTCCTGACCATTTCGCTTGGACCCTAGACTACTGGTCATATGAGTCCTGATTTCCATTGGTGAGAGCTGATGGTAGGGTGCTAACAGCATGGCATCACCTGCAGTACATCTGCTGGGTTCCTGACCATATCGCTTGGACCCTAGACTACTGGTCATATGAGTCCTGATTTCCATTGGTGAGAGCTGATGGTAGGGTGCTAACAGCATGGCGTCACCTGCAGTACATCTGCTGGGTTCCTGACCATATCGCTTGGACCCTAGACTACTGGTCATATGAGTCCTGATTTCCGGTGATTAGAGCTGAAGGTAGGGTTCAAGTGTGGCGCAGACCCCATGAAGCCATGGACTCAAGTTGTCTACAAGCCACTGTGCAACCTGGTAGTGGCTCCAAAATGGTGTGGGCTGTGATTACACGGAATGTACTGAGTCCTCTGGTCCAATTGAACTAGTCACTGTTTGGAAATGGTTATGTTCGGCTACCTGGAGACCATTTGCAGCCATTCGTGAACTTCATGTTACCAATCAACGATGGAAATTTTGTGGATGAGAATGTGTTATGTCCCTGGGTCACAATTGTTTTCGATTGGTTTGAAGAACATTCTGGAAAATTCAAGGGAATGATTTGGCCATCCAGCTCGCCCGACGTGAATCCCATCGAACATTTACGGGGCAGAATCGAAAGGTCAGCCCGCACACAAAATCCTGCACAGCAACACTTACGTAATTATGGACGGCTACAGAGGCAGCGTGGCTCAGTATTTCTGCAGGGGACTTCAACGACTTGCTGATCCTATGCCACGTCGAGTTCCTGCACTTCGCCGGGCAAAAGGAGGCCCAACACGATATTAGGAGAGATCACATGAATTTTCGTCACCTCAGTGTAATACATGTAAGACTGAATATTTCTGGGAGTACAGTTACCTGTTACCTATTTCAGTAAAATGTTGTATTTTATTGTTTGTTTTTCCCAAAAATATCGACAAATATTTGATTCATTAATATCAGTTATGGTACATCTAATTATGCTTAAAAATATGAATGTATTTCAGTGGGCGGTATTTCACCTGGCCTTGTTGTTACCGTCCTTCCAATCCACCTCGTGGGCAGAGAGTCAACTGCTCCTCATTTAATTGGCGTTTGTCATGACTTCTCTCGGCAATGATGTGAGCTACGAGGGGGTCAACTACAGAGGAAACGGCATCTGGCGGGAAATGCATTAAACAATAGCCGTAACTCCAAAGTGACCTCTCTCTAGAAAATCAAATTAAGTCGCTCAACGGACAAAAAGGCGACTCGATAACCCAGGGTACCAACACTACTCTACATAAGATAGTGAAAGAACTTGCTTCATTTTGAAACTAAGTCTTTAATAATTTTTGTTATTAAACACTGACCTACAGAATTTTCCCTGACAAGGACAACTCAGACTTAACCTATTCATTTATTGCCCACAATACACAAGCCCAAAGCAATGCGGCTGCTATACACTGACAACATAACTTCCAACAATTAAGACAAAAGACTGGCCCTGAATTGCAAGAAATCCCAACAATAACACAAAGAAATATGAAACTACCTCCAACTCTGTTAATTGCCTAAACACATTTCAGTCACGAATCCCGATAATGGAAACCCCAATCTTTTTATAAGTCACTGATCTCACAGAAAATCTTCGTAACACAAACTACAGCAGTTACAGCAAGCAGCAACTACAGCCAGCTAAATAAAAAGATTCTAACTACTATAGACTCTATTAGGTGGCATACGGTTAGCAAAAGAAAGATTTTGTTGGAGAGCAAACAGTGTATTTAGAAAATTTAACCTTATTCACGTGACATACAGCTCCAAAAATTATATAGTTGTCAATAATTCCACTACCCAAGGATTATCAACCACATATCCATTATCATAACCTTCCTTGCTTCTTTTCTTATAACAAGTTTCATCTCACTTTCCACTGCGGTGGCCGAGCGGTTCTAGGCCCTACAGTCCGGAACCGCGCGACTGCTACGGTCACAGGTTCGAATCCTGCCTCGGGCATGGATGTGTGTGATGTCCTTAGGTTAGTTAGGTTTAAGTAGTTCTAAGTTCTAGGGGACTGACGACCTCAGGTGTTAAGTCCCATAGTGCTCAGAGCCATTTTTTTTTTAAGAAAAACATGTCCATACATGTCCATATCCAGTAGCTAACTGCTAGTCCCCCCCATGAACCATGGACTTTGCCGTTGGTGGGGAGGCTTGCGTGCCTCAGCGATACAAATGGCCGTACCGTAGGTGCAACCACAACGGAGGGGTATCTGTTGAGAGGCCAGACAAAAATGTGGTTCCTGAAGAGGGGCAGCAGCCTTTTCAGTAGTTGCAGGGGCAACAGTCTGGATGATTGACTGATCTGGCCTTGTAACATTAACCAAAACGGCCTTGCTGTGCTGGTACTGTGAACGGCTGAAAGCAAGGGGAAACTACAGCCTTATTTTTTCCCGAGGACATGCAGCTTTACTGTATGATTCAATGATGACGGCGTCCCCTTGGGTAAAATATTCCGGAGGTAAAATAGCCCCCATTCCGATCTCCGGGCGGGGACTACTCAAGAGGACGTCGGTATCAGGAGAAAGAAAACTGGCGTTCTACGGATCGGAGCGTGGAATGTCAGATCCCTTAATCGGGCAGGTAGGTTAGTAAATTTAAAAAGGGAAATGGATAGGTTAAAGTTAGATATAGTGGGAATTAGTAAAGTTCCGTGGCAGGAGGAAAAAGACTTTTGGTCTGGTCATTACAGGGTTATAAATACAAAATCAAATAGGGGTAATGCAGGAGTAGGTTAAATAATGAATAAAAAAATAGGAGTGCGGGTTAGCTACTACAAACAGCATAGTGAACGCATTATTGTGGCCAAGATAGACACAAAGACCATGCCTACTACAGTAGTACAAGTTTATATGCCAACTAGCTCTGCAGATGATGAAGAAATTGATGAAATGTATGACGAGATAAAAGAAATTATTCAGGTAGTGAAGGGAGACGAAAATTTAATTGTCATGGGTGACTGGAATTCGTCAGTAGGAAAAGGGAGAGAAGGAAACATAGTAGGTGAATATGGATTGGGGGGAAGAAATAAAAGAGGAAGCCGCCTTGTAGAATTTTGCACAGAGCATAACTTAATCATAGCTAACACTTGGTTCAAGAATCATAAAAGAAGGTTGTATACCTGGAAGAATCCTGGAGATACTAAAAGGTATCAGATAGATTATATAATGGTAAGAAAGAGATTTAGGAACCAGGTTTTAAATTGTAAGACATTTCCAGGGGCAGATGTGGATTCTGACCACAATCTATTGGTTATGAACTGCAGATTGAAACTGAAGAAACTGCAAAAAGGTGGAAATTTAAGGAGATGGGACCTGGATAAACTGAAAGAACCAGAGGTTGTACAGAGTTTCAGGGAGAGCATAAGGGAACAAATGACAGGAATTGGGGAAAGAAATACAGTAGAAGAAGAATGGGTAGCTCTGAGGGATGAAGTAGTGAAGGCAGCAGACGATCAAGTAGGTAAAAAGACGAGGATCCTTGGGTAACAGAAGAAATATTGAATTTAATTGATGAAAGGAGAAAACATAAAAATGCAGTAAATGAAGCTGGCAAAAAGGAATACAAACGTCTCAAAAATGAGATCGACAGGAAGTGCAAAATGGCTAAGCAGGGATGGCTAGAGGACAAATGTAAGGATGTAGAGGCTTGTCTCACTAGGGGTAAGATAGATACTGCCTACAGGAAAATTAAAGAGACCTTTGGAGAGAAGAGAACCACTTGTATGAATATCAAGAGCTCAGATGGCAACCCTGTTCTAAGCAAAGAAGGAAAGGCAGAACGGTGGAAGGAGTATATAGAGGGTTTATACAAGGGCGATGTACTTGAGGACAATATTATGGAAATGGAAGAGGATGTAGATGAAGACGAAATGGGAGATAAGATACTGCGTGAAGAGTTTGACAGAGCACTGAAAGACCTGAGTCGAAACAAGGCCCCGGGAGTAGACAACATTCCATTAGAACTACTGATGGCCTTGGGAGAGCCAGTCATGACAAAACTCTACCATCTGGTGAGCAAGATGTATGAGACAGGCGAAATACCCTCAGACTTCAAGAAGAATATAATAATTCCAATCCCAAAGAAAGCAGGTGTTGACTGATGTGAAAATTACCGAACTATCAGTTTAATAAGTCACAGCTGCAAAATACTAACGCGAATTCCTTACAGACGAATGGAAAAACTGGTAGAAGCGGACCTCGGGGAAGATCAGTTTGGATTCCGTAGACTTAGAGAAAGCTTTTGACAATGTTAACTGGAATACTCTCTTTCAAATTCTGAAGGTGGCAGGGGTAAAATACAGGGAGCGAAAGGCTATTTACAATTTGTACAGAAACCATATGGCAGTTATAATAGTCGAGGGGCATGAAAGGGAAGCAGTGGTTGGGAAAGGAGTGAGACAGGGTTGTAGCCTCTCCCCGATGTTATTCAATCTGTATATTGAGCAAGCAGTAAAGGAAACAAAAGAAAAATTCGGAGTATGTATTAAAATTCATGGAGAAGAAGTAAAAACTTTGAGGTTCGCCGATGACATTGTAATTCTGTCAGAGACAGCAAAGGACTTGGAAGAGCAGTTGAACGGAATGGACAGTGTCTTGAAAGGAGGATACAAGATGAACATCAACAAAAGCAAAACGAGGATAATGGAATGTAGTCAAATTAAATCGGGTGATGCTGAGGGAATTAGGTTAGGAAATGAGACACTTAAAGTAGTAAAGGGGTTTTGCTATTTGGGAGCAAAATAACTGATGATGGTCGAAGTAGAGAGGATATAAAATGTAGACTGGCAATGGCAAGGAAAGTGTTTCTGAAGAAGAGAAATTTGTTAACATCGAGTATAGATTTAAGTGTCAGGAAGTCGTTTCTGAAAGTATTTGTATGGAGTGTAGCCATGTATGGAAGTGAAACATGGACGATAACTAGTTTGGACAAGAAGAGAATAGAAGCTTTCGAAATGTGGTGCTACAGAAGAATGCTGAAAATAAGGTGGGTAGATCACGTAACTAATGAGGAGGTATTGAATAGGATTGGGAAGAAGAGAAGTTTGTGGCACAACTTGACTAGAAGAAGGGATCGGTCGGTAGGACATGTTTTGAGGCATCAAGGAATCACAAATTTAGCATTGGAGGGCAGCGTGGAGGGTAAAAATCGTAGAGGGAGACCAAGAGATGAATACACTAAGCAGATTCAGAAGGATGTAGGTTGCAGTAGGTACTGGGAGATGAAGAAGCTTGCACAGGATAGAGTAGCATGGAGAGCTGCATCAAACCAGTCTCAGGACTGAAGACCACAACAACAACAACAACAACAACAACAACAACTGCTAGTCCGTTCAACCACAGAATCTCTTACCGAGGACGCAGAGCGCTGTCAGCGATATTAGAACAGTCTACAGCGTTGCCAACATACAGACAGGCTACTTACAACTTCATGCAGCAGAGCACAGTAGGTCTGTGGAGGAAGAATGCGTTCTAAATGATTGGCAGTAAGTGCAGGTCATTCCTGATTTCAAGAAGGGTTATACAAGAGATGTACACAAGTATAGGCCTATATACTGACGCCAGTTGAGCTCCAGGACACGTTGTATGCTCGGGTATAGGACCTTTCTGGAGATCAAAAATCTCCTGTGTAGGAATCAACATGGATTTTGCAGACAACGGTAGTGTAAGATCCAGATTGCTGCGTTTGTCCGTGACACCTGGAAAGCAGTTGAAACCAGCATCCACGTTGAAGCCGTGTTCCTTGTCTTCCGGAAGCGGCTCCACAACGTTCCGCCCTGCCACGTAATGAATAAAACACGAGTGTACGGAATATCACACTACCTTTGTGACTGTACTGAAAAGTCCCTCACAAATCGAGTACAGCTTGTCATTCTTAATGGAGAGAATCTCTTCAGATATAAAAGTGACCTGGGATGTTAAGGGACCATTAATGTTCACAGTGTACTCAAACAGACAAAGTCAGAAGTTTCATGACGCTGTTTGCCGATGGTACAGGGTGATTCAGCTGTCCCTACCGATGTCGTTTTCTGCAACCCGCAATGCCTAACCACATGTGCCACAGTACCCTGCTGGGAACATGTTTGGGTCACAACTAGATTAAAGTACGTACTCCATAAGTTCGGTGTTTACCATATAATTTACTTTTGTTACCTAGTTTTAAGCATTAATTACGATCTTTGTTATAATTGGTCGCTAGGCACGGCATATTAACACAGTTACATGGCAGACAGATGTAGATAAACGATTTGAAGGGTTGACGTTTTGTGAACGGACTATACCTCTTGTCAGATGTGTTCAGAATTTTTTGCAAGAAGATCTTATTGGACATTAGTATCATGCAATAAGACAGCAGGGGAAATAGACCTTATGACGACATCACATGTTTGTTGGGCTGCATCAGATAGTTTCGGTAGGGGTGACTCCATTTTCACTAATAAATATACAGGGTAATCACCTGCACCTACGATGTCGTTTTACGCAACCCGACATGACAGAACAATATTGTTGGCCAGTTCTCTCTGGAGAAATGGAGCACATTGTCAGTGTTGCAGAATAACTGGGTAAACTGTAAAAAAGACATCTTAGACCTATTGTATAAATTCTATTTATGAAACTACTTTAACATACTAACGAGAGAGTCATATTTTGATCTTTTCATTGGGTTATATACCGTCAAGTTGCTAATTCCACGCTTCTCATTTTGATATCTCCTTTTAATTTCGTTGTGTCCGATGGTGGAACGCAACGTTTCTGTATTACTTACGAAAGATTAAATACTATAAACGGAATTAACTTACAGAGATATCCAAAACGCGTATGGCTACACCGCTAATTACACAAAGAAAGATTGGAGACAGCTGGATAAGTATGGCAGAAGTAAATTATATCTTAGTCCAAAACTACGGTGTAACTCATGCCCAATCCTTACTCGTATTTTTTGCAGAACGATTCCGTTTGCCAACAGTCGCGCAAAGGTCAGAGAGGGAACTTTATCGATTACGTAGGTATCGCCTGGTTGGATACTGTCTCTGATACAGACATAGGGATAGCTGGCTGGCCCTGTATAAAGGAGACACAACGCAAGAAAATTATAGCGAACAACACGAAGACATGCAGAGAATTCACGCTTGGTGTAGGGACTGGCAGTTGACACTCAGCCCAAATAAATGTTACTTACTGTGCATTAAAAGAGAAAAATAATTGCACGTGTGCCGAACAAGCACTGGAGGCAACGACGTCCATTAAATATCTAAAGCCGGCCACTGTGGCCAAGCGGTTCTAGGTGCTTCAGTCCGGAACCGCGTTGATGCTACGGTCGCAGGTTCGAATCCTGCCTCGGGCTTGGCTGTGTGTGATGTCCTTAGGTTTGTTAGGTTTAAGTAGTTCTACGTCTAGGGGATTGATGACCTCAGATGTTAAGTCCAATAGTACTCAGAGCCATTTAAAATAGCTGAACATATGCGTACGGCGGGACTTGCAGTGATACAACCACACAAAACTAATCACAGGTAAGGCAGATGCCAGACTCAGGTTCATCCTCAGGAAGTGTTGTCCACTCGCAAAGGACGTAGATTACAAAAGTCTCGTCCGACCAGTACTTGAATATTGCTCTTCAGTCTCAGACCCGCGCCAAACAGGATTGATAGAGGAAATCGAGAAAACTGAAAAGAAGAACATCGCATTTCATTACAGTGTAATTTAGTAAGCGCAAAAGAGTCACGAATTTGTTCGGCCGATCCCAGTGGCTGACGCTATAAGGGAAAGGATCAACCCCAGTGGCATACAGTGGAAGAGAAACGAAGAAAGATTAGGGTTCAACTTCCCATTGATATCGCCGGCCGCTGGTGGCCGAGCGGTTCTGGCGCTACAGTCTGGAACCGCGCGACCGCTACGGTCGCAGGTTCGAATCCTGCCTCGGGCATGGATGTGTGTGTTGTTCTTAGGTTAGTTAGGTTTAAGTAGTTCTAAGTTCTAGGGGACTTATGACCCCAGCAGTTGAGTCCCATAGTGCTCAGAGCCATTTGAACCAACCCATTGATATCGAAACATTAGAGCCAGAGCACAATCTAGATATGTTTCAAGAAAAGGGTGGGGGAATCGGCTGTGCCCTTTCGAAGGAACCAACTCGGCATTTGCCTGGAGCGATTAAAGGAAATCACAGAAAACCTAAATCAGGATGGCCAGACGCGGAATTGAACCTTCGTCCTCCAAATGGTTCAAATGGCTCTGAGCACTATGGGACTCAACTGCTGTGGTCATAAGTCCCCTAGAACTTAGAACTACTTAAACCTAACTAACCTAAGGACAGCACACAACACCCAGCCATCACGAGGCAGAGAAAATCCCTGACCCCGCCGGGAATCGAACCCGGGAACCCGGGCGTGGGAAGCGAGAACGCTACCGCACGACCACGAGATGCGGGCTTCGTTCTCCGGAATGCGATCTACAACAGAGGTGTTCTGTATCTTGGTGTGCTTTAGTGTTAAAATTCTGAGAGCGTACGCTTCTTAGAGAGTCAACCAGTATCTTGCTACCTCCTACGTGAATTCGCGAAAATACCACGAAGGTAAAATTAGAGAGATTCGAACGCACGTGAAGGTTTACCAGCAATCGTTCTTCCTTTGAATCATGCGCGAATGGAACAGGAAAAGGAAGAAGTGACAGCGGTACACAAAGTACCCTGCGCCACACACCACAGGGTGAAGTGCGGAGTATAGCTGCAAATGCAGAAGGTTTTAACGTCCCGTCGACGACTAGGTCGTTGAAGACGGAGCACAACATCAGATAGGACAGATGGGATGGCGAAAGAAATCGTCCTTCCCTTTCTCAAATTTACCGTCCCGGCATTCGCCTTAACATATACAGAGATACCAACGAAATTCTTAATCTGGTTGACTGGACGGAGCTTCAACCGTGCTCCTCCCATGTGCAAATTTTAGGACTCAACCACTACAAATAAACTGAGTCGTTACCCTGTTTTTCAACTCTGAATAATAATCACTAACATAGATAACTAGTCCGTTCGCGAACTGTATATTGTTACTATTCTTTCCAGTTCGAATGAGGAGTCCATGCTGCCAATAAGAGACGAAGGTGATTCGACAGCTTAAAATACCAACCTCACGATGATGTCACTTCATGAAGTAGCTACAACATACGATCTGACCGCAAGGCATGGGAAGATCTAAAGGAGGTCCTTATCGAACAGTGGATGTCAAATGAGTTATAAAGACGATGATGATGATGATGATGATGACGATGATGAAAATGAACCAAGCTACGCCATTGAAAACCCTGTATAACAAATTTTCCAGCCAGTATCCCTACGTAAGTCTGACTGTAAAGGATTTAGTAGGATACCTGCTAGCTTCCCAAATTGCTATCAACGTTTGCCTGCGTCATTACGGCAAACATCGAACATGCACATTCTGGGCAAATACAGAACACTGCGTGAGATGAATATCCCCGAGACCAAAGCCGTGTAATCATGTAGCTACGAATGCAGTCTTGAATCGTCAGTCGCCGCATAGCACAAGATACGTGCCAGCGGTTTTACTATGTCTGTTTAACATTCCATTCGCGAGATGTGCGTGAGATGAACCACTAATTACTCCTCCGTGGGCGACCGCTGAATATCTCTGAGGCGTAATTACAAGCCTGGCATAAACGTACGTAGTTTACGTTAACATGTTTTACAGAACTTTAAGTTGAAGATTTGTTCTTCAAACTGCAGTATTACGCTCTGAGAAATCCTCATCTTGCCTGCTTAAGTCATTCATTAGAGAATTATTCACGGTTACCGCTACGTCACCAGTGGAATAAGGAAGCGATCGGTTTGATCAGCTGTGCACTTCTATTCGTCTCTAGATTTCATTACCGGCTGAAATGTGCCACCGAAAATTACTTCCAGTCGGATTGGGGGAAGGATTGGCGGGAGGGATGGGGTGGGAGGGGGGATAAGAAAATCTTATTTTCATAGGTGATGCTAAATAAACTGCGTAAATCAAAATATTTAACATTTTAGAAGACGGATAGCGTAATTCGTTTCTCCTTGTTGTAAAACACCAAACAAGACACATTGTCCCGATGAAGTCAGTTCTTGTCCTGTAATGTGGAGGGCTTCTGCAGCTAATGATGATTGTGAGTTTAGGGTACTAAACATCAAAGGTGACCTGTCTCCTATTGACACTCAGTGATGGAATCACTTTACTCCATCTGTTGGCGCTAGAGTAAATTATATGCGCACTTGTGAGGAAGTTATCTAAATGTTTGTGTAGAGTGTATCAAGGCAGACGTGGGTACCACTCCGGTATTCACCTAGTGGGATGTGGGAAACCGCCAAAGTACCACATCCAGGCTGACCGGCACACCGGCCTCCATCGTCAATCCGCAGGATGGACTCGAAACTGCGCCTGTACGTCTCCCCCTTGGCCCGGAAGCGGGCTCTTTAACCTGAACACCTGTCCGGGATCGTTATCAAAATGGTTCAAATGGCTCTGAACACTATGAGACTTAACATCTGAGGTCATCAGTCCCCTGGAACGTAGAACTACTTAAACCGAACTAACCTAAGGACATCACACATATCCATGCCCGAAGCAGGATTCGAACTTGTGACCGTAGCGGTCGCGAGGTTCCAAACTAAAGAGCCTAGAACCGCTCGGTCACATCGGCCGGCTGATCGTCGTCAAAAGAGAAAATACGAAGAGTCTGGTACTTTCCGAGAATCAGGGTGGGTGGAGTCTTCGGAAAGAGTTTATCACATCCTTACTGAACCAAATAATCTGATGTATACTACCAGAAAACGAGCACTAAAAAGTTAATAATATCTTAGATAAAATATACTTTCTCTCACTACTATACATACATTCAAAATATTTTCAGACTACTTGTTCTCCTTGTACAAAATTTTCTATTAAAATACAAATTTAACAAACTAAAAATAAAGGGAAGAAAGTAAATAAGGGAAATTGGGAGGGCCTGTCACCTAGGGAACAAATACCAACACACACGTAGTGGGAGACTGAGCACCGTCTGTTCGCGAAGTACGTGTGCTGTGAAACGCTATCTTACGATATGCATTGTACAGTCAATGTTTACTAACCATTTTTTTCTCGTTTTGGTGTAAGGAATATGCCCTCAACGTCTGTAAAGGGAATTTAGTTACACTTTGCAGACAGAAACGGAAGGTGCAAAAAAAAAAGGAAAATACTCATAAAAAATTCTCAGTCCATTTCCCATGTTCAGTAAACGATTTCACTTAATAGGTCTTGTAATTCATACTCGCGCAAACAGAGACGAGAGGTAATGTTATAACTGATGTTCTTTCACGCGGAATTTTAGTCTTAATTTTTTATATTTCTTTCACGGCCTTCAAAGCTTCTTTCGTAAACAGGGCAAAAAAAAAACCCATAGGGGAAAGAATGCATCTGTGCTCTACGACCTTTTTAAACACAGTATTTCTCTATTGGTTATCCTACATTACTGTTCCCACTTGATTTTTGTACATGTTGTATGTTACCCGTCTTTTGCAATGGCATAGAATTCAAACATCTTGCACCACTTTACACTGTCGGCTATTTTTTTCTAGGTCAACAAATCTTAAATTACAACAGAAGTTTTTGTTCGCAGTGCGTAGCTGATTGGCTAGCATGTTAGCTAGCTACGTAGAGAAACCAGGTTTGATGCAAGGTAGAAACAAGACTTCTTTTCCAAATTGTAAGGACTGGAGCAGGATTGGCTCAGTCTCATGAAGATAGCTGGAAAGCGATTTGACATAGATGCAGTGGTTCCGATTAGGGAAAGCCGACATTAATGTCCGGGTCCGCAGTGTGCTAACCACATATCAGTTTACAGAGATCTCCACTCGCGTCTTAGGCAGAAAGGAAATAAGCAGTCTCTCCGGCAGTGCGTCAAGGTCTAAATGCAGAATTAATCTTTTTACCAATAGAATACGAACAGGAATGTAACAGTTTTCAGTTTTTCGCCTAGTTATATGACTTCATGCATCTCTTCCTACCTTTTCATCTTGATTTGCATAATATAGTGTATGTCTGCCATTATTATTTTTCAGCTCTACTCATCCTTCCGGCGCCAACGAAACTCCAGGGTTGGAAAAATAAAGCTGCCCCGGAAAATATGCCGGTGTCCAAAATTAAAGCAACAAACCGCTATTTCCCCGTCCTGCGTTTAATTCACGATGCAGTCACACAAACTGCACGAAAGACAGCATTTCGGTCAACGGAAAACCACGCCAACGATGACGTCAGGGCACCTGTCAAACGGAGTAGCGTTTGTTGGACAGTCCCACCTCCACAATCGCTGTGCACACAGTTACAGACGGTGCAATACGGCACACAGAAGACGCCTACCAGACTCTCTGCAGTGGAGGACCATACGAAGAAAGGAGGCAGGATAGTCGTAATCTCATCCGGCCCGATGGCTTAACGTGAGCCGTTCTGTCGTTTCTCGGATGTGCCGACAGTTTTGAAACTGAAGACCTTCGTTTGGCTCTTAGGACACGATTATACGGCCTTAGTACTGCAGGACAACTGGCATCGGAACTCGCACCATCCACTGGACGTGTAGAGAAGGCTTCGACAGAGTGGCCTTTATCGCCGGAGACCTGCTGTATGTGTGCCTCTGACGCGTCTTCACAGAATGGAACGTCTAGAATGGAGTCGTCAACATGACACTCGTGTACAGTCGAAGAGTGAGCCAATGTTCTTTCACAGATGAGTCCCGATTTGGTCTGCAGGGGTAATGTGGAACATGATTTCGAGATCCGAACATTGTGGAAAGAGACCGATATCGAGGAGGATCACTAATGATGTGGGTAGGGATTATGTTGACTAATCAAACTTGTACGGGTAAATCGAAAAGTTTTAACTGCTGTCAGGTATCGTGATGAGGCCTTGGGACCTGACGTATGGTTGTTGCGAGGTGCTGTGCACCCAGACGTCATATTGATGGACGATAGTGCTCGACCTCATAGACCACGAGTGGCTGATGTTTCCTCGGAAACAGAAGATAATGCACGCATGGCGTAACCTGCTAGCTCTCCCGATCTGAATCCCATAGAGCATGTCTGGGATGCACAAGCGTGACGGGTTGCACAAATCAACATCTACAAACCACTCTCCAAGACTTGAGAGCAGCTCCGCACGAAGAACGGGCGTTATTGCCTCAACATGACGTCGATGACGCTATTCGCAGCATGCTCCGTCGATGTCAGGCCTCCAATGCTGCCAGTGGTGGTCACATCCCATAGCGATCACATTAACCAGGTGTCGAAAAGCGTGTGCAAATCTGTTAAGTTGGAAAAAACTAAGAACATTTTCATTTACTGATCTGCATGTTGCAGTTGTTTACGTTCTGTATTCTTTACATTGTTTGTACTTTGCTAACACCTGTTTATACTACTTTGTGGTACAAAAAACGCAAAATTGCAAAATTTCCGTTTGTTGTTTGAATTTTGGACACCAGCGTACTTCGTGCCCCTAGATACGACAAGCCAACTAACTAACGCCTCCAAATTTGGACATTGAAGACTGCGTGATTTTTGTTACTCATTACTAAAGTGTCTGATATGTACAATAATTATTTTTCGTCAGAGACATAGTCTGAACAATATAGCGCCATCACTGACAACTGCAGTATTACATAACAATATCTTTTCTTGTTCAATAAAAGAAGCTGTCGTAATAGCCGCTAGGTCTTCTGTCTATCTTACTGTTTTCGCTGTTCTTGGAGAAAGTCTTTTACGTTGAGAAGGTGTGTATGTTGTAATTGTTAATATATATATACGAAATGTTAGCCTTGTTATTACTGAAAGTAACCTTCTGATCCTTCATGGCAATATTTTGAATATTTAAACAATTCGTAGCCATTTGTAGCTGCCGTGCCGCCAGGAAACAGAACTTCGTTGGTGTGCAACTATCAGCCGCCATTACTTGGTAATTTCAAATATTACAAAATGTTTCATGTCTTTTTCCACAGCAGCAGACACAAAGCAGTTTATATAACTTCGTTTAATAATAGCTTGCATAGAAAAGAGTTTATTTTATGATAGTATCAGCATTTACAACACTTTCGATCCAAGTTACATATAGTAGCTTTGAGCTTGACTACGAATGACAGAATCCTAAAATATTTAAATTGTTTAAGCGCCTTGTATGATAAAAGTGAACCCACTAACAAAAAGTGAATGCAATGCCAGTATTTTATTCTCTTCACATGTTCTTATTTTAGTGGCGTGCCTGAGGAAGTCTGACCTCTATCATATGCAAGTTTACGTAATTTGTAGGCAGGCTTGGTGTCGGAATATCAATTAGCAGAGCCGTAAGCGAGAATAAAATGAAATACCGCCCCAGATGTAGCTGATAAAAGACGGGTTGCCTATCTCCAAGGGCAGGAATTACACTACTGGCCATTAACATTGCTACACCAAGAAGAAATGCAGATGATAAACGTGTATTAATTGCACAAATATGTTATACTAGAACTGACATGTGATTACATTTTCACGCAATTTGGATGCATAGATCCTGAGAAATCAGTACCCAGAACAACCACCTCTGGCCGTAATAACGGCATTGACAAGCTTGGGCATTGAGTCAAACAGGGCTTGGATGGCGTATACAGGTGCAGCTGCCCATGCAGCTTCAACACGATACCACAGTTCATCAAGAGTAGTGACTGGCGTATTGTGACGAGCCAGTTGCTTGGTCACCATTGACCAGACGATTTCAATTGGTGAGAGATCTGGAGAATGTGTTGGCCAGGGCAGCAGTCGAACATTTTCTGTATCCAGAAAGGCCAGTACAGGACCTGCAACATGCGGTCGTGCGTTATCCTGCTGAAATGTAGGATTTTGCAGGGATCGAATGAAGGGTAGAGCCACGGGTCATAACACATCTGAAATGTAACGTCCACTGTTCAAAGTGCCGTCAATGAGAACAAGAGGTGACCGAGACGTGTAACCAATGGCACCCCATACCATCACGCCGGGTGATACGCCAGTATGGCGATGACGAATACACGCTTCCAATTTGCGTTCACCGCGATGTCGCCAAACACGGAGGCGACCATCATGATGTTGTAAACAGAACCTGGATTCATCCGAAAAAATGACATTTTCCCATCCGTGCACCCAGGTTCGTCGTTGAGTACACCATCGCAGGCGCTCCTGTCTGGGATGCAGCGTCAAGGGTAACCGCAGCCATGGTCTCCGAGCTGATTGCCCATGCTGCTGCAAACGTCGTCGAACTGTTCGTGCAGATGGTTGTGGTCTCGCAAACGTCCCCATCTGTTGACTCAGGGATCGAGACGTGGCTGCACGATCCGTTACAGTCATGCGGATAAGATGTCTGTCATCTCGAGTGCTAGTGGTACGAGGCCGTTGGGATCCAGAACGGCGTTCCGTATTACCCTCCTGAACCCACCGACTCCATATTCTGCTAACAGTCATTGGATCTCGACCAACGCGAGCAGCAATGTCGCGATTCGATAAACCGCAATCGCGATAGGCTACAATCCGACCTTTATAAAAGTCGGAAACGTGATGGTACGCATTTCTCTCCTTACACGTGGCATCACAACAACGTTTCACCAGGCAACGCCGGTCAACCGCTGTTTGTGTATGACAAATCGGTTGGAAACTTTCCTCATGTCAGCACGTTGTAGGTGTCGCCACCGGCGCCAACCTTGTGTGAATGCTCTGAAATGCTGATCATTTGCGTATCACAGCATCTTCTTCCTGTCGGTTAAATTTCGCGTCTGTAGCACGTCATCTTGGTGGTGTAGCCATTTTAATGGCCAGTAGTGTACCATACAGTAGCTTTGAGCTTGACTACGAGTGACAGAATCCTAAAATATTAAATTGTTTAGGCGCCTTGTATGATACAAGTGAACCCACGAACAAAAAGTGAATGCAATGCCAGTATTTTATTCTCTTCACATGTTCTTATTTTACTGGCGTGCCTGCGGAAGTGTGACCTCTATCATATACAAGTTTACGTAATTTGTAAGCAGGCTTGGTGTCCGAATATCAATTAGCGGACCCGAAAGCGAGAATAAAATGAAATGCCGCCCCAGATGTAGGTGATAAAAGACGGGCTACCTATCTCCAGGGCACGAATTATTTTCCAGGGCAGTTTTATTTTGTACATCCTGTATTTCAAGAAGCTGTAGCAAATGTCCCACTAACCAGTTTAGTCTTCTGGTAAACGTCCTCCGTAACGTACATTCGTCGGCCACTCTTTTCATTGCCAACAACTAAGGCGTGCAAATCGCAGCGGAGGAGCGGGAGCTCTGGCAAGGCAGAGAGAGAGAAGAGTGAGAGCGCATCTGCTGCCGGCTTATCTCAGAGGCTGGAGTGACGCCAGTTGTTTTCCAGCGGCCAGTGAGCTCTCCGCCGCCGTTCTCACGGTGTGGCTAGCGCCTCTGAGCCTGTTTTTGTGGACAGCCGGTCCGCAGCGGCGCGCTCACAGCACTCTACGCGCCGTCATCACCCCGTGAACCCCCATAACTGTTGCCATAACGTCCTGACGTTGATAAATGGACATCCCCGGAGAGAAAAGCCTCCGCACTACCCACAATTATTACTGTCTTGCTATACGAAGAGCGGGCATCACAAGTGCCGATTCTGGAAGCTACCAGTAGAAATAGTAGAATAATATACTGCCAGTAAATGGCACGTTTCCAATTCTTCTTCATTTGCTGTTTAATCAGTACTCTTAGTTTCTTTATGCACTTGCCATCCTTCCTTTTTATTCACAACTGTCTCGATAGCGAAGAATGCTCTTGGAACTGTTTACCGTTTTCGACTCATATGAGAGTTAATGTCAAATGTCGAAGATGAGCCTTAGGTGACTGACTGATGTGTACTTTTGTAACAAGCTGCGAGTCGAAAACCGTTAGCTGTTAAAAGTCCACACAGAGTGAAACGTCCCCTTAGAAAAATTTATGAGTTACAGTGCTGATAAACCCCTTACGTTATTTGCTTTACAAACAGCTGAGCAGAACTGAACGTACTCAGACATTTCGCTCTTTACCTATTCTGATCAAGACTAAACTGACACACAATATTTTTAGCGCAACGCAATCTGACTTTCAAAAATCCCTACAAAAGAATGGCTCTGACTAACAATAACCTATACCTTTCATGAATCACTTAGCTCACAAAAATCTTCGTTACTCGAACTACTGCAATACAGCGAGCGCCAATACTGCCAGCTAAATCAAAGATTCAAACTACTGAAGGTACTAACTACTGACAGGCATAGTTAGCAAATGAAAGATTTTGATAGAGAACAAACAATGTATTTACCTTAATAATGTTCAAAAGTCATAATATATATATATCAGTTCATGACATCCAGTCTTACAGATTTATTGTCTCTGGACACACCTCCAGATCATCCGCTCTCAAAACTCCACCGTCTCTCTCCCCACATCCACTACTGCTGGCGGCTCACCCCCAACTGCGCAACGCAACGCGCTGCTAACAGCCAACTGCCCAACACTACAATAGCAAATTCCAACAATGCCACCCAGCCACAGACTGCACACAGCACAGCCAGTGATTTTCATACAGAGCGCTGCGTGGCGGCGGCGTTACCAATACAAGAACCTAAACAGCCTACTTACAAGAGCTATGAAGTCAACTTGAAACGTTCCTTTCCTTGGCGCCTAGGAACTTCCGTGACGTCTCGTGAAGTCACACTCGCTTCCTCGGCCAGAATGCACGCACTGTTGGCGATGTGCGGCGCGCGAGAGACGCTACGCAGCGTGCTGCTCCGTAGATTAATCGGAAACGTTTATTTGCGGACACGGATTAATTGCTTACAGTGCTACAAATAAGGGTCGCCAGCCTCGCTTTGACCCGTGACATAGGATTTTAATCTCTCACTATTCCAAAGCTAATAATTAAATGCCCTGTAGCAATCTAATCGCTTTCACCAGGATTTCGAGATCGGACACTGGAGTGGATTAAGTTCGCCGCCGACTGTTCATCCATCCCTCCATCCCTCCAATTGGCCACTAGCAAACTTTCGTTACTAAGTACATCCAAACACAGGTATATAGTTCAGAGTCTATAGGGAAAAGGCCAATCAAAAAGACCAAGTGCTGGAAAATACTTCGTGCCCCTGGAGATAGGCAACCCGACTTGTAACTTGCACGTCTGGGGCGATATTTCATTTTTTCTCGCTTACGGGTCCGCTAATCGATATTCCGACATCAAGCCTGCCTAATAATTACGTAAACTTGCATATGATAGAGGTCAGACTTCCGCAGGCAAGCCAATAAAATAAGAAAATGTTGTTGTTATGGTCTTCAGCCCAGAGACTGGTTTGATGCAGCTCTCCATACTACTCTATCCTCTGCAAGCTTCTTCATCTTCAAGTAACTACTGCAACCTACATCCTCCTGAATCTGCTTAGTGTATTCATCTCTTGGTCTCCCTCCACGATTTTTACCCTCCGCGCTGCTCTCTAATACAAAATTGGTGATCCCTTTATGCCTCAGAACATGTCCTACCAACCAATCCCTTCAAGTCAAGTCGTGGCACAAATTTCTCTTCTGTCCAATTCTATTCAATACCTCCTCATTAGTTACGTGATCTGCCCATCTAATCTTCAGCATCCTTCTGTAGCACCACATATGTAAAGAGAATAAAATACTGGCATTACATTTACTTTTTGTTCGTGGGTTCACTTTTATCATACAAGGCGCCTAAGCAATTCAGATATTTTAAGATTCTATCACGAAAACAAATGAAATTTATTCGTGGCTGTTACCCCAAGCCAATTCCGTAATTTTTTTCAACATCTGCAGATAGCTAATGTTCCCACGTTCTGCTCTGAGGCCTTCTCTTACCGGAGAAGTTCACATTCATTAATCAGCAACATACACAGAGAAAAATAGGTAAAGCAAAACTGGACGCTTGTGCAATAGAACGCACTGTTGCGCGACAAATTAGTAAGGAAACGGGAGAGTAACATTTTCTGAGTTCAACCAGTCTGGGTGACTCACAAGGGGATGCCACGACGTTTGGAACGTGGATTTACTTCAAACTTCGTGCACTCGTAGTACTCCATGAGGAAAACAAAATGTGTTAGCAGTAGCGCGTACTTCTCAAGCGTTATTGAGAAAATGGCAAGATAATTTCGGTCGTCAGATATATACCTGTGCGTGGCCATTTGTACCATGAAGCGGCGGCAGCCGAGTGGTTACCGTTCAAGCCCCGTAATCGCTGGGTCGAGTCCTGTTCGTCAGTTTTTTTTTTATTTCTAATACAGTCATTTTCTTTACTACTTATATATAATTCATATAATGGGAAAAATACGTGTAAACGGATGAACTTTTATTAAATTTACAATGTTATTTGGCAGTCTATAAATTTTACTATCACAAATAATAAAATATTCATAACTATCGAATAGTAAACGACCAAGTGCACGAAGTGATACTGAAAATGTACGCTTGTCCGTGTCTTCAAAATTCTTCTTATTTAATCGAAACAGAACAAGAAATTGCCTCTCCTGAAGACGCTATTAAAATACACTCGATACTGCATGACCAATTATCAGCGCCGATATTTAAGGAAGTTCTACGTTATGCATGGTTTGCTTCCAAATTATCAGCTGAAAGAGTGGTTTTTAAAAGTGTTAACGAGGTTTGTTTTATCACGGAAAACCTGAAAAGACGTTGCGTATGCGGAAACATAGCATTTATTCAATGCAGATGGTGCCGTTTAACTTTATGTTTTCCATGTTTTTACGAAAAATACTATCCTGCAACTTGTACTCGTAATGTCGAAAGCGACGATTAATTGTACATCTTTCGAAAGCCGTCTGTGCCGGTCAAAACTTGGAGGTAACAAGTAGTTTCGGGCTCCTTCCAGGTATAAGGGATTTCTCAAATCACGGACAAGCGTACACTTTTAATATCACTTCATGCGTTTGGTCGTTTACTAGTCGATAGTTATGAATATTATATTACTTGTGATAATAAAAATTTGTAGACTGCCAAATAACATTGCAAATTTAATAAAATTTCATCCGATTACACGTATTTTTCCCATTATATAAATTGTAAAGTAAATAGTAAAGAAAATGACTGTGTTACAAATTTAAAAAAAGACTGACGAACGGGACTCGATCCAGCGATTACGGGGCTTGAACGCTAACCACTCGGCTGCCGCCGCTTCTACATCGACATCTACATCTACATTTATACTCCGCAAGCCACCCAACGGTGTGTGGCGGAGGGCACTTTACGTGCCACTGTCATTACCTCCCTTCCTGTTCCATTCGCGTATGGTTCGCGGGAAGAACGACTGTCTGAAAGCCTCCGTGCGCGCTCTAATCTCTCTAATTTTACATTCGTGATCCCCTCGGGAGGTATAAGTAGGGGGAAGCAATATATTCGATACCTCATCCAGAAACGCACCCTCTCGAAACCTGGCGAGCAAGCTACACCGCGATGCAGAGCGCCTCTCTTGCAGAGTCTGCCACTTGAGTTTTGCTAAACATCTCCGTAACGCTATCACGGTTACCAAATAACCCTGTGACGAAACGCGCCGCTCTTCTTTGGATCTTCTCTATCTCCTCCGTCAACCCGATCTGGTACGGATCCCACATTGATGAGCAATACTCAAGTATAGGTCGAACGAGTGTTTTGTAAGCCACCTCCTTTGTTGATGGACTACATTTTCTAAGCACTCTCCCAATGAATCTCAACCTGGTACCCGCCTTACCAACAATTAATTTTATATGATCATTCCACTTCAAATCGTTCCGCACGCATACTCCCAGATATTTTACAGAAGTAACTGCTACCAGTGTTTGTTCCGCTATCATATAATCATACAATAAAGGATCCTTCTTTCTATGTATTCGCAATACATTACATTTGTCTATGTTAAGGGACAGTTGCCACTCCCTGCACCAAGTGCCTATCCGCTGCAGATCTTCCTGCATTTCGCTACAATTTTCTAATGCTGTAACTTCTCTGTATACTACAGCATCATCCGCGAAAAGCCGCATGGAACTTCCGACACTATCTACTAGGTCATTTATATATATTGTGAAAAGCAATGGTCCCATAACACTCCCCTGTGGCACGCCAGAGGTTACTTTAACGTCTGTAGACGTCCCTCCATTGATAAGAACATGCTGTGTTCTGTTTGCTAAAAACTCTTCAATCCAGCCACACAGCTGGTCTGATATTCCGTAGGCTCTTACTTTGTTTATCAGGCGACAGTGCGGAACTGTATCGAACGCCTTCCGGAAGTCAAGAAAAATAGCATCTACCTGGGAGCCTGTATCTAATATTTTCTGGGTCTCATGAACAAATAACGCGAGTTGGGTCTCACACGATCGCTGTTTCCGGAATCCATGTTGATTCCTACATAGCAGATTCTGGGTTTCCAAAAACGACACGATACTCGAGCAAAAAACATGTTCTAAAATTCTACAACAGATCGACGTCAGAGATATAGGTCTATAGTTTTGCGCATCTGCTCGACGACCCTTCTTAAAGACTGGGACTACCTGTGCTCTTTTCCAATCATTTGGAACCCTCCGTTCCTCTAGAGACTTGCGGTACACGGCTGTTAGAAGGGGGGGGGGGGGGCAAGTTCTTTCGCGTACTCTGTGTAGAATCGAATTGGTATCCCGTCAGGTCCAGTGGACTTCCCTCTGTTGAGTGATTCCAGTTGCTTTTCTATTCCTTGGACACTTATTTCGATGTCAGCCATTTTTTCGTTTGTGCGAGGATTTAGAGAAGGAACTGCAGTGCGGTCTTCCTCTGTGAAACAGCTTTGGAAAAAGGTGTTTAGTATTTCAGCTTTACGCGTGTCATCCTCTGTTTCAATGCCATCATCATCCCGGAGTGTCTGGATATGCTGTTTCGAGCCACTTACTGATTTAACGTAAGACCAGAACTTCCTAGAATTTTCTGTCAAGTCGGTACATAGAATTTTACTTTCGAATTCACTGAACGCTTCACGCATAGCCCTCCTTACGATAACTTTGACATCGTTTAGCTTCTGTTTGTCTGAGAGGTTTTGGCTGCGTTTAAACTTGGAGTGAAGCTCTCTTTGCTTTCGCAGTAGTTTCCTAACTTCGTTGTTGTACCACGGTGGGTTTTTCCCGTCCCTCACAGTTTTACTCGGCACGTACCTGTCTAAAACGCATTTTACGATTGCCTTGAACTTTTTCCATAAACACTCAACATTGTCAGTGTCGGAACAGAAATTTTCGTTTTGATCTGTTAGTTTGTCTGAAATCTGCCTTCTATTACTCTTGCTAAACAGATAAACCTTCCTCCCTTTTTTTATATTCCTATTAACTTCCATATTCAGGGATGCTGCAGCGGCCTTATGATCACTGATTCCCTGTTCTGCACTTACAGAGTCGAAAAGTTCGGGTCTGTTTGTTATCAGTAGGTCCAAGATGTTATCTCCACGAGTCGGTTCTCTGTTTAATTGCTCGAGGTAATTTTCGGATAGTGCACTCAGTGTAATGTCACTCGATGCTTCATGGTAAAAATGACCACGCACAGATATATATTTGACGACCGAAATTATCTTGCGATTTTCTCAATAACGCTTGAAAAGTACTCCCTGCGGCTTACACATTTTGTTGTCCTCACGGAGTGCTACGAGTGTACGAAGTTTGCAGTAAACCCGCGTTCCAAACGCCGTGGCCTCCCCTTTTCAGTCACGCGATAGCCGCCTTACAAGAAGATCAGCGATCTGTATCCACGGATAATGCAATCCAGCACCCAGTGCTGAAGTCAGCACAGCAGCCAACACTGATGGATAGTCCAGGAGTCTACCAACACGGCTCTGGTGGGGCACAGAAGCTGCACTAAAACTCCAGCGTCGCACGAGTAGGATGCCCTACCGTACGGCGGGCCGGGTTCAGCATCCGGCTTCGGCATCCGACTTCGCCGTCCACCTGATGGGACAACGCGGACACTGATTTGGGAAGGATTAGTACTATGAAAACGGCATGTGAATCAAACACACACGCCGCGGTCACCGCCATCTCCAAGCAGGACCACCGACGGGGCGTGCCTTCCTCGCCTACCTCACCGCCGCACCAGAATGTCATTGACTTTCACCCCGAAATGATGCAGCGTTCTCAGCAGCCTTGAGTCCGCTACTGGGTACAGCGGATACCTCTCCGGATTACACAGCCACCAGCTCTGCAGGTGACATGGCAATGACTTGTATTCTTCGTCTGCAACCTGAAAAAACAGTAGGAGTAACTAGCCCGGCAGTCGGCGACCTCTACAGCACTTTGGAGTGCTACGTAGGCTTTCTGTGCCGAAAAAGCAACATCGTTTATCACGAAAGATCACCAACTCCACACTTCCGAAATGATGAGTTCTTAAAAACACAAACTCCAACACAGAGGGTTCACGACTTACTACCGCAAACAACGCGGATTCGTCGGAGAACATCACTCTGGTCCACTGTTGCTGACTCCAACCAACATGCTCCCTACACCAATGAACTCTTTTCTCGACGATTATGTGGTTGACGTGAGATGCGTTTAACAGACTTCCAAGCATAGAAGCCAGCCTGATTTAATCGTCGAAAAATGGTTACCGCAGAGACAGGTGTACCGGGAGCGTTGGCAACGTGTGTAGCGATCTGCCTAGGAGTGAGATGTCGGTTCCTTTTCGCCACTTGGGCTACGTATCGATCCTTTGCGGTGCGATCACCGGCATCCTTTATCATAGCATTTTCAACTGCAGCGGCATTTTTTAATCGCGTGATGACTTTTCGAACACATCCGTTACTGTGGCCACAGTAGTCACACTTTGCCCGGCTTCGAGCCATCCAGCTGGTTGTCCACGATTGTAAACCCTCAAATGATGTCTTACGCGTACAGACATTTTACCGTACCACGCGGAACGTCGCACTAATCAGTTTCATAACAACATTCGTCAAACACCGTACTGCAACAACTGTCGAATGCAAACAGAGAGTTCTTGGCCTGGCTTAGCTGCAGTTAACACGTCCCTTCTTCTACATTCTCAGTTACTATCATTAATCAAGTGTTCCGCAGCAATTATTGGTTGCTCCGTAGCAATTGGCAGTTGTTTCTTAGCAATTGTCAAGCAGAGTATATAGTTCTGTGTATATAGTGCAGTTGCTGTGACTGCTATGACTTTATGCTTGCCCTTTATGTTTGTGTACAACTATTCGTGAAACTTCCAAATACATTGCAACTGTGTGCCGAATAAGGATTGAACCCAGGCCCCTGACATTCCCTTGCTCACTACGCATCCGGACAAGGCTCGAGACCTGACAGATTCAAGAATTGATTTGCTTTGAAGAGAACTCTTAAATTGTTCAACGCAATAAGCCATATCAACGAAATGTGAATCATTGCTGCTTCAAACATTGCTCATGATGCGTAAATTAGAGAAAAAAGCTCATACCAGAGTTGTGCAGCATTGCTTTAGATTTCCATACGTGAATTTACTGTTTCCAGGTTTCCAAAAGGATATATTTGACTCAGCGTCTTTCGCCCCCTTACTCGGCTCGAGCTTTTAGCGATACTTACGAAAGTTTTCTGAACTGATCACATAAAACTTAAGCACCTAAAACGAACATGGCAGGTACAGCGAAGAGAAGTACTTGTAGGGGGATAAAAAGCCAGGCTCGATGAAAACTCTAAAGCGGCAACCTGTAGAGCAACTCGGCTCAGTCTTTTCCGTCAGCATCGCAGCGAGAACTTCAGCGAAAGAGGGCGCACAGAAAAACTGAGGCGATTAAATTTTGTTCTTACATGCTGCCGACATCAAAGCAATCAGGGGAGATTTCTTTTTCTGTGAGCCGCAAAAGGAAAAATACTGTTTCAGTACACCAGCAGCAAATTCGCAAGACGTTATCCTCCAGCGGTTCAGACCACTAACACGCCACCGTACCCATATTTAAATGCTTGCTTCTCTATGCCTGAAACAGGTTCTCTAGCACACCGCGACTTTTTGCCCCGTGCAACAAAGCACACTGACTTATCACCGTCATCTCCACTAAAGAGCTGCACTCAAGGTACATCATCTGTTAACATCTACAGTCCCATTAGCATCTCATATTTGCTGTTTTTATGTGTCGTTCGCCGTCGTTTTGACACAGCGAGGTTATGGGCATTTGGCTTTGTGTGAACGGCGCAGTGTAAACTCAGAAACTCAGTTCCCACGTTTGGAGCCCATTACACAAACCACAAGGTGACGTAGGCAATGCTATGAAGAGAATTACTCAGTGACTAATAGATTATTTTAAGCAACCGGTAACCATGAAATCGCAGATTTTCACATTACAATACGTCATATTTTTTATTGGTCTGGTCTGCTGAGAACCGCATGAAATAACTTTGTCTTCTTTCTTCCATCATTACTTTCTTTCCAGTATTTTTTCATTCTTTCCCTATGTTGTTCTCTTCTTTCCTCTGTCAATATTGCGCCTGTCTTTTTCTTTGTTTTCTTCTGGAAACCGTTGAAACTTAATCCCTTTGCTCTGACCTTTTCTCTTTTCCATGTTTTTTTCGTCGGTTATTTCCATTTCCCTCAGTCTGCTTTAACTTCTTAGATCCACGTCATTGATGTTTCTATGTTTTCTTGAAAAAAGTTAAAAACTGCTTCTGTTATTCTTTTCTCTTCTAGCCTTTTAGGTGTCCACAGAATGCAGCTCTTCTCTACGTCATTGTGTCTAATATGTATTCTATTCTTTCATAAAGTTCTTTGATACTATTTAATTTCCAGTGCCCATTATTGTATTTTGGTCATAAGATTTCCTGATAATTTTTCTTTCGTTCTTTTCCATTTCACTTAATTGTTTGGCTGCATTTAACGAGAGATATTCGGAAGAGTAAAGACAATATTGTCTAATGACAGCGTTATAGTGCTGGAGTTCTGCATTTATGGATTAAGATTACTTGTTACAGAAGTTTTTTCTTTACTGAAACGCCACTTCCAGTTCCCCCTGGCCTTGTCCAAAACATTCGGTGGTATTATTTCATCTAGACATCGTAGGAGATTTATCTGCATTGTTGCATCTTCTATATCTTCAGCTAAGATGTCAACATCCTCTACAAAAGCCAAACAATCAATTCCCAGATTATCCACTTTTCTCTCAGTTATGATTTTTTAAGTTGTCCTTCTTTTCTTTCTCTCCATTCCGTGATTACCTTTTCTTGTACACAACAAAACACCAATGGAGACCATCCAACTCCTTGTCCTTTACCAGTTTTGATCTCAAAAGCCTTGGAGGATTCACGTAAATATTTAATTTTGCATTTGTTTTTGTTAATACGTCTTTTATGATTGCAACTGATTTGTTGTCAGCTCCAAATTGGTTCAAATGGCTCTGAGCACTATGGGACTCAACATCTGTGGTCATCAGTCCCCTAGAAGTTAGAACTACTTAAACCTAACTAACCTAAGGACATCACACACATCCATGCCCGAGGCAGGATTCGAACCTGCGACCGTAGCGGTCACGCGGTTCCAGACTGACGCGACGCGTCAGCTCCAAACTGTCAATCGAATCACATCCTTTTTAAAGTCTACAAATGCAATATAAATGCTTTTGGGTTTGATTCTTCTATATGTGATTATAAATTTCAGATTTAAAATTTTTTTCCACACAGAATAACAATTACTATAACCTCTTTCTTGCTTACAAACCACAGAAGAACTGGCAACTGAGATTGGTTGACTGAGTGAGTGTTTTCAAGTTTTCCTTTTAGAGTTATATGACTCTGGCATATTAAGAAATGAATGAATTAATACATGTGTATCACCGATAGCACACATCGTGTAAATGCACGTAGAGAAATCACCTGTTTCACTATGTTACACACATAAACATACACATTCATATTTTAGTTTGGGACGAATCGTTCCAGAAAGAACTTAAAATTAGCTCCTATCTATGTTTCTGGACAAGGTCTGTCGGAAGTTTCCCTTGGTTGTGAGGCAACATTTGGAAGAGAAAATCGCATCCGAAACTTTCCGAATCGGTTCTTCCTCTTGACCACTTACCGGCTCGCCTGGTATTTGACTGAATGGAACTGGGATCTACCACGGGGCAGATCTGTAACATCCCACACTGTTCTTCAGCGTAGGGAATAAAACGTATATGGAAAAATAATTGTATGCCGAATGTAGCCTAAGCTGTCGAAACAAAGGAAGCGGTTAATTTAACCATCACTTGCATGAAGTTAATTACGGGAACAGAGTGAAAACTTCCACGCCTGCAACACAGGTAACGACGATATCAGTGATATAGACTATTTGACCAAAAGAATCCGGACACTTATTAGTGGACGTCCAAATGCAGTGAGTTCATTCTTCGCCATTATGACAGCTTGGAAATTGCTCGAGACACAGACCCTCCTTCCTCAAAAACCGTCAGCACCGAGGGTAATGATTTTGGACGTTGGGGTATGGAGCGAAGTCAACATTCTAATTCATTCCCAAGATTTTCTGCTGGGTTCAGGTCGCCGGCCGGGATGGCCGAGCGGTTATAGGCGCTACAGTCTGGAACCGCGCGATCGCTACGGTCGCGGGTTCGAATCCTGCCTCGGGCATGGATGTGTGTGATGTCCTTAGGTTAGTTAGGTTTAAGTAGTTCTAAGTTCTAGGGGACTGATGACCTCAGAAGTTAAGTCCCATAGTGGTCAGCGCCATTTGAACCAATTTTGGTTCAGGTCGGGACTCTGAACAGACCAGTCGATTTAAAGAATGTTGTTGTTCACAAACCACTGCCTCTCTGATGCTGCTTTATGACAGGGTGCATTGTCATGCTGACACAATCATCGTCTCCGAACTGTTCCTCTGCTGTAAACAATACCCAGTGCTGTAGAATGTGTTCATATCCTTCCGCGTTTAGTGTTTCTTAACCGCAGTAAGGGGACCGCATCCAGCCACAAGAAGACATTCCCATACACCACCTCCTCTGTAAGTCACTGCTGGTACCACACATGACAGCAGCTAACGTTCTCCATGCGGCAAACCCAAACCCTTCCATCTGATTGCCACAGCGTAAAGCGTGATTCATAACGCCAAATCACTCGTTTCCAGTTACCCACTGTCTATTAGCGTCGCTCTTAACATCACCTCGAGCGGTGCTTAACACAAACCGCAAAAAATGGTTCAAATGGCTTCGAGCACTATGGGACTTGACATCTGAGGCCATCAGTCCCCTAAAACTTAGAACTACTTAAACCTAACTAACCTAAGGACATCACACACATCCTGCCCCGAGGCAGGATTCGAACCTGCGACCGTAGCATCAGCGCGGTTCCGGACTGAAGTACCTAGAACCGCTCGGCCACAACGGCCGGTCACTAACTGCAGAAATGTGTCGCTCGTGAGGAACTGCTTGACCACTGCACTCCCTACGCACAGTCGCTTAGCTAGCTGTATTGCTGGAATCACTTTACGACTCACGAGTGTTCACTTCTGCTGATTTCATTCGATGTTTTACAGCCACTCTCCGCATTGTTCGACGGTCCCTGTCCGCCATTGCACGTGGTCTGCCTCGTCTCGGTTTAGCTGTGATTGTTTCTTCGCGTTTCCATTTCACAGACATTTCAAGAACAGTCGACTCGGACAGCTTCAGATGGGTTGAAATGTCCCTAACGGATCTTTTACTCATCTGACGTCTAATGACTAGTCCACGTTCGAAGTCACTGAACTCTCCTGACCTACCAATTCTGCCGTTATTGCCGACCGGAGTAGCCGAGCGGTTCTAGGCGCTACAGTCTGGAACCGCGCGACTGCTACGGTCACAGGTTCGAATCCTGCCTCGGGCATGGATGTGTGTGATGTCCTTAGGTTAGTTAGGTTTAAGTAGTTCTAAGTTCTAGAGGACTGATGACCTCAGAAGTTAAGTCGAAAAAAATGGTTCAAATGGCTCTGAACACTATGGGACTTAACTGCTGTGGTCATCAGTCCCCTAGAACTTAGAACTACTTAAACCTAACTAACCTAAGGACATCACACACATCCACGCTCGAGGCAGGATTCGAACCTGCGACCGTAGCGGTCGCGCGGTTCCAGACTGTAGCGCCTATAACCGCTCGACCACACCGGCCGGCAAGTTAAGTCCCATAGTGCTCAGAGCCACTTGCCGTTATTGCTTCTCTACTGACAACACAATGTTGTTGTTGTTGTTGTGGTCTTCAGTCCTGAAACTGGTTTGATGCAGCTCTCCATGCTACTCTATCCTGTGCAAGCTTCTTCATCTCCCAGTACCTACTGCAACCTACGTTCTTCTGAATCTGCTTAGTGTATACATCTCTTGGTCTCCCCCTACGATTTTTACCCTCCACGCTGCCCTCCAATACTAAATTGGTGATCCCTTGATGCCTCAGAAGATGTCCTACCAACCGATCCCTTCTTCTGGTCAAGTTGTGCCACAAACTCCTCTTCTCCCCAATCCTATTCAATACCTCCTCATTAGTTATGTGATCTACCCATCGGCCTAATTTTATACTGGTGGGTCTGCCTCTCTGACATCTAGCGGTCAGTTCCTCATTACATAGGTGTTTCCTGATGGTTTTCATCAGATGGTGTATTTTCTCTTATATCGATATACTTTGTACATGACATAAGTAAAGTATCAAATTTAACAGCCTAATAGATTTTTCACTTTTAAAGTAGTAGCTTCGTGTGCATCTCGCTCAAGTCAATAGACGGGAATGTTTATCGTTTCGTCATAGAATACTTTATCGAGGACCATTTATCACGAACGAAAAGCCATCCAGTGTTGGTGAAGAGCTATAAAGTGTCTTTTCCTTTATTTTCAGCCGTTCGTAAATAGATGGCTGAATTCTAACATAGCTGTATGTTAATCGTTGACTCCCAAGTAAGTTCCGATGGCGTCATGAATTCTTTTCTTTTGCTTTCCTTTCTCCCCTCCCCCTAAACTTAAATTTACATAATATGTGTCACAGCAGCGGAATCCTCGTGGTATCTGTTCCTTCTGACATGTACTAAAGAACAGACACCACACATTGGTATAATTCTCTGTATACAACCGAATTATCCACGGAAAGCCTCATGGGACTTCCAGCGTTATCATACGATATATAACCAAAGAAACTGTCCTATAATACGCCTTTGGGTACGCCTAAGTAACTTCTACGTGTTAAGACGTCTCTGTTCTGTTTGATAAAAAGTCTTGAAACCAATCAAACAGCTGGTCTGATATTCCGCACGCACGTATTTTATTCATTAGGTGGAAGAGCGAGAATGTATCGAATGTCACCTTGAAGTGAAGCAATACACGATCACTCTGGGCGCCAGTATCAGGGCGAGCTAGGTTTCACACGATACTCTGACGGAAAAATTGTGAAAACCGGCGTTTCACAATATCTCAACTCGCAAATTTCTCGTGGTGTTTTTAAACAGATGATAACTGAAACATCTCGGTTCGAGTTGTGTCCTCACTGGGTTTCAAGACTCTCAGGTGGCAGACATTTATGCATGGGTAATTTGTTAATTAGTATAGTACCGCATCATACTGCAAATAACTATCGCTGATGAGACCAATGTTTCGGCTACGGTTACAGTGGCCTTCTTCCTGGCCATTGGTGTCTATTGGCGTAAAGGGCTGACACCAGTGGATCGAGAAGAAAGGCACTGAAACCGTGACCGAAACGTTGGTTTGATCAGTGGTAGTTATTAGCAATATGGCGCAGTGTATACACCAGTAAACGCAAAAGAAGATTATTGTAACCCTTGTCGAAACTTTGGTTTCATCTGTGATAGTTATTTACAATATGATATGGTGTGTACACCACTTGATCCATAGGCAGGTCACTGTAAATGAGGCCAAAACGTTGCTTTCGTCAGTGATAGTTATTTACTATATGACACGGTATATATACCAGTACACCCATAAGAAGACCATTCTGACAGTGGTTTCATTAGCAATAGTTTTTGCAATGTACCGCAATATCATACCCAGAAAACTTTCGCGTTAACCGACTCTGGCTGCAGAACCCTGCGCGATTGTAATTCTTCTACTCATTGCGAGGAATGACGAATGTTTAAATATGAGCGGAAATTTCCGTTATAAACTTCTAGGACTTGTAGAGGGGGGTTCGTACATAATATTTTGAATAGGAACCCATATCCAGAAACGTACCGTTTTCGTGCTTGTGCCATTTTAAAACATGTTTGCTATGTAGGTATGCAACAGGGTAGTCATGGTAGGGAGTGGTTATGTCGGATAGGCTGACGTCATTTGATGTCACTCTTACTTCTCTGACCTGGTCCGAGCTTCATTCAGTTGTCTGTGAACGTTAGAGCAACATGGTTGAGTTCCCGTTTGCAGAATACACTGACATGATTCTTCCGAATGGCGAAGCTCACGGTAATGGAAGACACGTCTTATTAAACTTGATGGATTGGATGGATTTGGTTAGTTTAAGAGGGGCAGCACCCTTTTCAGTAGTTGCAGGGGCAGCAGTCTGAATGATTGACTGATCTGGCCTTGTAACACTAACCAAAATGGCCTTGCTGTGCTGGCACTGCAAACGGCTGACAACAAGGGGAAACTACAGCCGTAATTTTTCCCGAGGGCATGCTGCTTTACTGTATGATTAGATGAGGATGGTGTCCTCTTGGGTAAAATATTCCGGAGGTAAAATAGTCCCCCATTCGGATCTCTGGGTGGGGACTACTCAGGAGGACGTCGTTACCAGGAGAAAGAAAACTGGCGTTCTACGGGTCGGAGCGTGGAATGTGAGATCCCTTAATCGGGCTGGTAGGTTAGAAAATTTAAAAAGGGAAATGGATAGGTTGAAGTTAGATACAGTGGGAATTAGTGAAGTTTAGTGGCAGGAGGAACAAGACTTCTGGTCAGGTGAATACAGGGTTATAAAGACAAAATCAAATAGGGGTAATGGTCGACGTAAAGAGGATATAAAATGTAGACTGGCAATGGCAAGGAAAGCGTTTCTGAAGAAGAGATATGAAAGTATTTGTATGGAGTGTGGCCATGTATGGAAGTGAAACGTGAACGATAAATAGTTTAGACAAAAGGAGAATAGAAGCTTTCAAAATGTGGTGCTACAGAAGGATGCTGAAGATTAGATGGGTAGACCACATGACTAATGAGGAGGTGTTGAACAGAATTGGGGAGAAGAGAAATTTGTGGCTCAACTTGATTATAAGAAGGGATCGGTCGGTAGGACATATTCTGAGGCATAAAGGGATCACCAATTTAGTATTGGAGGGCAGCACGGAGGGTAAAAATCGTAGAGGGAGACCAAGAGATGAAGGATGTAGGTTGCAATAGGTACAGGGAGATGAAGAAACTTGCACAGGATAGAGTAGCATGGAGAGCTGCATCAAACCAGTCTCTGGACTGAAGACCACAACAACAACAACAACAACAGCAAACTTTTTGTTCCTGTAGTTGTTCATTGTTCGTTTTACTTGGCGAGGTAGTGGTAATTTCAGTGTATCCATTGCCGGCCGGAGTGGCCGAGCGGTTCTAGGCGCTACAGTCTGGAACCGCGCGACTGCTACGGTCGCCGGTTCGAATCCTGCCTCGGGCATGGATGTGTGTGATGTCCTTAGGTTAGTTAGGTTTAAGTAGTTCTAAGTTCTAGGGTTGGTTGGTTGGTTTTGGGGAAGGAGACCAGACAGCGTGGTCAACGGTCTCATCGAATTAGGGAAGGATGGGGAAGGAAGTCGGCCGTGTCCTTTCAGAGGAACCATCCCGGCATTTGCCTGGAGTGATTTAGGGAAATCACGGAAAACCTAAATCAGGATGGCCGGACGCGGGATTGAACCGTCGTCTTCCCGAATGCGAGTCCAGTGTCTTACCACTGCGCCACCTCGCTCGGTGGTAAGTTCTAGGGGACTGATGACCACAGCAGTTAAGTCCCATAGAGCTCAGAGCCATTTGAACCAGTGTATCCATTGTGAATGACGAACAGCGACTCTGATTTAAATCGGCGATTTTTCTGGTAATAAATATGCAATCAGTCGCTCTTTGTAGTTTTTATTTACCACTACCTCGCCAGGTAAAACGGACAGTGACCACCTAGAGGAACAAAAAGTTAAAACTAACCAAATCCACCAAGCCGACAAGTTTCATTAGAAGTGTCTCACAGAAAAGTCATTCCAATGTACAACGGCAAGTCAGCATAGAAAGCCAAAAGAAACCGCAACGCGGTGCATTGTAAGTACCTAGAACACAAGAAACTTTCGGTTTCGTAAACTTTCGCCTCCGATTACTAAATTTCCGTCATTTCCGCCAGCAGCATCAGCACTGCATCTCCCTACTCGGACCGCAGCATAATGTTATTGTAACACCTCCATCTGACGATGAGCCTGCAGTGTCTCGAAAAGATGTTTATGGTTGAAAAAACCATACCAAAAAAATTAAAAAAGCGACTGGTTGCATATTTATTACCAGATAAATCGCCAATTTAAATCACAGTCGCAGTTCTTCATCCACAATGGGTATTCTGAAAAAAAACTTTTTATTTTGTTCTTCGGTTTCCTTTCGTTGTTTCTAATGCGCTTTAAATGAAAATAAATGCAAACGACAGCCTTCAGCTGACTTCTCCGCTACGGCGTGGTAGCGGCCTGGAAATACCGTACGGCTCTTACAGTCCATCTGTCCGTTCGTGAATCACTTTTCCCGTACTTTCTGCCGCTTCCCTGACGTTCAGCGGCGCTTTTACGGGGCTGGGGGAACGCCCTCCGGCGACTGGCGGGTCCTTGCCCCAGACAGCGCGGGATGAGGACAAATTACCAGGGAATGCGTGCCACCGCTTAGGCACGCACAAAAACCCAGACAGTTAGGTCGTCCTGCTGCCGCCGCCGCCGCCGCTGCGATGTCTTCACGCCGCTGCTCCCAGGCTATGCAGCCGATAACGACCTGTCCGGCGACACCAGCTCCCGCTGCCTTCTGCGTCCTCCCCGGGACACGTCGATAGCGGCTGTCTAATTCCCACTGAGCCGTCCAGGGGGAAAAAAAAGCTCGGCTACTGTGCCGACCACATCACCGTGAGGTACAGTCCCGTGTCAGGAAATAGCGGACCCTCCCTTACAATGTAAAATCACATAAAATCATCATGGATTCACATATAAGGTGCAGTGGGGTAAATTGCTGATTTAGGAATGAAATAAAAAAAAATAATGAACGCTACAAACTTACATTCTTATTTTTCTCATATTGGGCAATAATTGAAGTTTCTAATTACATGCTTTCAACAGTATATCTGGCAAATGTCTACCTCCACAATCCACACGCTGCCGCAGTCGTTTTCTCAAATTCTCAGGCACTCTTTCAAGCATGTCTTCTGGTATTCCTGCAATCTCAGCCTCCAGGGTGCTGGGACGGTTGCAATACAACTTTGAATTCAGGTAACCCCAAAGGAAAAAATCGCATGGGGTGATCGCGGCGGCCATTTGAGATCCCCCATCCGAGAGATAAGCCTTCCAGGAAACATTTGCCTCAAAAAATTCATGGTAATGCCCGCTGTGTGTGCAGTGGCACCGTCTTGTTGAAACCAGGCATCCCGCAATTACATTCTCTCGAAAGCCGGCTGGAAAAACTCTTGAAGCATAGTTAAGTAACTACCCGAATTCACAGTCACAGCGCGACGGTTTTCCTGGAAAAAGTAATGGCCAATGATGGCTACTCGTGATATGGCGCAGCACACAGTGACGTGGTCTCAGTGCAGGAGTCTCTGGTGAATTTGCCTGAGGTTCCCGTCGCTCCAGTACCGCATATTTGCCCGCCCGGTTAGCCGAGCTGTCTAACACACGGCTTTCCGGAGCGGGAAGGAGCGCCTGGCCCCCGGTGCGAATCCGCCCGGCGGACTTGGGTCGAGGTCCGGTGAGCCGGCCAGTCTGTGGATGGTTTTTAGGCGGTTTTCCATCTGCCACGGCGAATACGGACTGGTTCCCCTTATTCCGCCTCAGCTATACTATGTCGGCGATTGCTGCGCACACAAGTTCTCCATGTACGCGTACACCACCATTACTCTACCACGCAAACATAGGGGCTACACTCGTCTGGCGTGAGGCTTTCCTTGTGGGGAGGGGGGGGGGGGGGTCTACCGGGGGCCGATTCTCACAATAACTCTGAATTCGGTGTGGGGTGGCGGAGGGGTGAAGTGGACTGCGGTAGTCGTCGTAGGGTTGTGGACCACTGCGGCTGCGGCGGGGACGGAGCCTCTCCGCCGTTTCTAGGTCCCCGGTTAACATACAACATACCACGTACAACATACCGCATATTCTGTTTGTTTACACCCGAACTGACGTGAAAATGAGCCTCATCAGAAAAGAACACATTCGTGTTGCGGGGTATGGTTGCTAGCATGTCTTCACAAGATGTTCTTCGTGTTACATAATCCCGTACTGACAATTTATGGACCACGCAAATTTTACACCGGTTAAAATTCAGTTCGTTGTGAAGAATCAGGCGGAGGGAACGTCTTGAAATGCCAAGAGCAAGTGCATGTTTCCGAGCTCAGCGTTTCGGAGATTGCAGTACTGCTGCTTTAACTCGTTCGATATGTTGTGCTGTTGTAAAGCTTCTCTCAGGTCCTCTGCGTACAGATGACACATCCCCTGTTGTTCTCAATGCATTTACCCAATTCAAAATTGATTGCCGTGCAGAACATGTCCGCGTGGTGGTACTGCAAACCGCAAACGAAAAGCACGATGCACTGTAATGATCGAGTGGGAATTCGAGAAATACACTTCAACACAAAATTATCGCTTCCATGTGTCCACTGCATTGACGCAACTGAACAACAACTGAATACAAACCTTCCGTCGGTCACTATAAACCACGCCCACTATAAACCACGCTCACTCTCCCCTCTATTCGACCAACAGTGCCGCCACAACGTGAATTATAATAATAATAAAAAAAAAAAAACAGTTTACCGTGCTCCACCCTGTGCAACGTTCCAAATATGGAGTGATTTGTCCAACAGGCATAAAGCAACTCATCTTTTGCGCTAATGCTGCAATATGTCGAGGTCTGCGCGCACAAGAGAAATGCCATCGACATTCTCAAGTGTTTTTACCCGCACTTGTGGATACGAAAATTTAGTAAACTAACTTAATCCGTTTGGTACGCTAGAGCTCTAACGCTAGGCTTGCATCTGGTCTGAATTTTCACCTCCTGATTCGGGTCTCGTTATTTACGTTCCATTAACTGAGAAATTAGAGGCCCATCGTGACCACGTTTTCATAAAAAATAACCTGTGATATTCCTGATACGTACCGCAAGCTACAGTTTTCTGTTGTAAATGCTAAAACTGATTTTCTGAATTTTTCTGTGCAATATTTCCACAACATTGGGAAGTCATGTGAAATAGTATGTTACAAGTTCTCATCATCACAGCTTTCAAATGAAGAGTAGAAGTGAAAAACACTGTAAGTTCTGGCTGGCTCTGAGCACTATGGGACTTAACATCTATGGTCATCAGTCCCCTAGAACTTAGAACTACTTAAACCTAACTAACCTAAGGACATCACGCAACATCCAGTCATCACGAGGCAGAGAAAATCCCTGACCCCGCCGGGAATCGAACCCGGGAACCCGGGCACACTGTAAGTGCTAAATCTCACATTTGTCAGTAGAATCAAAAAACGATGTATCTATTTTTGTACATTACGCATCTTTATACAAAAAACTGAGAAAGTATTCTGATACCACATAATTATGCTTCACACCTCATCACTTAGAAAATGAGACAAATTAAAAAATAAAAGAATTATTGAGAACTTTACAAGGTTTTTTTTTCAAGTGTCATTACTAGAAAGGCACTACACTTTATTTGTGATAGTACAAGTACGAAACCAGCAAAAATATTTTAACTAGTAGAACAATTTCTCATTTTTTATAAGAGGATAACAAAATTAAATTTATGAAAAAATCTCTCAGTACTGACACTCTTTCTACACAACGTCAATCTTGAAATCAGGTGTTGCAAAATCTACTATACGACTGCCTGTGCTGTGAACGAATAAACAGCAACATCGTCAACAGGTCTTTCCTTTTGCTACTGATAAACATGCCCGTCTTTCAGATGAAGTACGACATCACCCATATGTGCCATGATCGATCCTATTTTGAATGCATTGGCAATTTCCCATTCTTATGTTTCAGTGTAAGAACTTTAAACAGCAATTTGAGATGCATGAGTATGAGAAGCTTGGCTCGCACTAAATTTGGAGAACCCTCATGGTTACATATACAAAAATGTTTCAGCAGCATCTTGAAAGTCAAAGAAGTCAGTTGTACGCACTGGAATGACATTTAAAACTCCCGAGTGAAGCACTGCTTGGCATAAAACCATTCAGCTTCCAGCAACGAATGTTTGAAACAGTTCCTCCATGATTTGACACTTGGAAAAAGAAACATACAACGGAGTATGAGAACACAACAACACTGAAAACGCGTTTTTGAAGAAAAAAAAGGCACTTAGAACGTTTCCCATTTCCGATCTTCAAATAATGGTAGAGTACTTCATTTATCAAATCTATGTTAAATCACCATAAGATTTAGCACTTTAACGTGCTACACTTCTCAGAGTATTAAGCATTTCAATGAGTCCTCGAGAATATGTTGTTGTTGTTGTTGTTGTTGTCTTCATCCCCACGACTGGTTTGATGCACATCTCCACGCTTCTCTTGCCTGCGCAAGCCTCTACATATATGCATAACTACCGCATTCAACCGGTATATCAATTTGAACTTGCATACTGTATTCAAGCTTTGGTCTCCTTCTACAGTGTTTGTCGGCACATTTCCTTGCATTACCAAACTCACGAGGCCTTGATGCATCATGTTGTTCCTATCAACCGTTCCCTTCTTTTAGTCAAACTTCTTTATTGCTCAGTTCTATCCAGTACCTTCTCATGACTTGTTCGATCTACCCATCTAATTTTCAGGATTCTTCTGCAACACCAAATTCCGAAAGCTCCTATTCTTTTTTCGTCTGAACTGCTTATCTTCCACTTTTTATTTACACGCAAGGTCACATTCCACACAAACACTTGAATCTATATTCGATGTTAACAAATTTCACATTTTCAGATACGCATTTTTTGCTACTGCTAGTCTGCATTTTACATACACTCTACCTTGGCCATCGCCAGTCATTTTGCTGCACAAATAGCGAAACTCATCGACTACTTTTAATGTCTGATTCCTAATTTAATTCTACCACCATCACCTGATTTAATTCGACTACATTCAGTTACCCTTGTTTTACTATGGCTAACATTCATCTTGCAATCTCCTTCCAGAAGTTTTGAAAGACTGGCTGATTTTATTCTATACATTATTTACGTCGTACGTCGGATATGAACTGGAGTCAGGACATGGAGTGATGTTTCCAAACTATGGGACGTCTTGGAGTAGGTCTCAAGTCGCTCTGTGGCAACTTCCGATAGTTGCATAAACAACAGCTGTTAATACAAAAGAACTAGGAAGGATTCATACACAATGTTGTTGGTAATATGTTAGAGATATTATTTACGCGTAACTGTGCGTAAAACAGGAATAAGAGCATGTTGCCACCTTTAGCTCTTGTAGTTATCATCAATGCATGTGTTCTCTTCTATAAATTGTGTATTCCAGCTAAATAATAGCACTGCATGGGTAATAACAGTGCATGTTACAGTAACAATTACTACAGTCGATCGTATGCAGTCCAAATACACAATTTCGTACTACTATACGCGGTAAAATTGCTCTGGCTAACCGCAGATTTTGCGACAAATGACTGCATCGGCAAGGGCTTTTATCCGCAACGTAGTTATTACCGCGCAAAAGCCACGGACATCTGCATCCACGCAGGCCTCTAGCAATGAATGTCCTCCGACAAGACGGCGCCTTGTCGGAGATTTTTTCAGTGTCCCGAAAAGTCGAGAGCCACATCGTGCAGCTACCAGCAAGCCCACCCAAGTCGAAGAGGGCTTCACAGAAGAGCCGGGTCGAGTGTGTACCACATTTCAGGCCAGAGAGGGTTCTGGAAGCTTAAGGGAGGCAACCTCGATAACAAATCCTGCCTGTTCAGAGGCAACGAGGTGGAAGACCCACCACTGAGTCCAACCCACTCGATGTTTTTACCGTGGTCAGCGCAGATCTTTCCCTAATGGAAACCTTCACAAAGAGTAGTGTACCAAACTGAGGGTGTGACGCAGTGGTTCAGAGACCGGATTCACATTCGGGAGGTGAGTACAGTAAGTCAGATTTAGATTTTCCGTGTCTCCGCTAAAGCGCTGAAGATAACAGCCGGTGTGATTCCTTTGAAAAGTAAACGGCATCTTTTCCTTATTTTATGTTTTGCATCGGTTGTATTACAGTATCGTTGGTCTTCTGTCATAACGCCAATCTTCATGCTTCTTTATCCGTCCAAAATACTGGCCACAGCCGTTGCTAATACTATCTGCGGCAATTCCCCCACTCGTTTCTCCCCCTCCACTTGAGATTAATTAATTGCCCATGGCTCAATGAATACTCCTGTCTACTGTGCATGTACGGATAAAAAAAGAAATACGAATAGAAGACGGTCATCAAATGGTTCAAATGGCTCTAAACACTATGGGACTTAACATCCACCGAGCGAGGTGGCGCAGTGGTTAGACACTGGACTCGCATTCGGGAGGACGACGGTTCAATCCCGCGTCCGGCCATCCTGATTTAGGTTTTCCGTGATTTCCCTAAATTACTCCAGGCAAATGCCGGGATGGTTCCTCTGAAAGGGCACGGCCGAATTCCTTCCCTAATCCGATGAGACCGATGACCTCGCTGTCTGGTCTCCTTCCCCGAAACCAACCAACCAACCAACTTAACATCTGAGTTCATCAGTCCCCTAGACTTAGAACTACTTAAACCTAACTAACCTAAGGACATCACACATCCATGCCCGAGGCAGGATTAGAACCTGCGGCCGTAGCAGCAGGGCGGTTCCCGACTGAAGTGCCTAGAACCGCTCGGCCACAGCGGCCGGCGACGGTCATCAGATAAATGTTAATCGAAGATTTCTCCAAAAGAGTAACTGCTCAAATTAAAAAAAAGAAAGCACCACGAAGGAATTATCGCAATGAAAATCCAAATGATTTCAATTTCAGAAAAACTGGATGATTTCAAGAGAAATAGCTTCACAAATTGGAAACGTCAATAACGCGTTGGTCCACCTCTGGTTCTTATGCAAGCATTTATTCGGCTTGGAATTGATTGTCAGAGTTGTTGGATGTCCTCCTGAGGTACATCATGCCAAATTCTGTTCAATTGGCGCGTTAGATCGTTAAAATCCCGAGATGGTTCTAGGTATCTGCTCATAATATTCCAAGTGTTCTCAATTTGGGAGAGATCCAGCGAACTTGCTGGCCAAAGGTAGGGTTAGGCAGGCACGAAGACAAGCAGTAGAAAGACTCACCGTGTGCGGACGGGTATTATCTTGTTGAAATGCAAGCCGAAAATGGCTTGCCATGCAGGGCAACAAAACGGGGCGTAGAATATCGCCGACGTATTGCTGTGCTGTAAGAGTGGCGCAGATGACCACCAGAGGGGTCTTGCCATGAAAATAAATGGCACCCTAGAACACCACTCCTCGTTGTCGGGGGGGGGGGGGGGGCGTGCAGGGTGACAGTCAGTCCGGTGTCCTACAGTGTCTCCAGACATGTCTTCGGCCTAGAATATCATGAATGGAGTACAGATCTCTTCACTGATGAGCCCCGCTTTCCAAGTGAGCCCCGATGGCCAGTGAAGACGCCCGGACAGCAGTGAGATACGAACGTGACTGTCGCTCACCATACAACCCGACAACCAGGAGTGATGGTCGATGGTGCCATTTATTTTGGTGCCATTTATTTTCATAGTAGGACCGCTTTGGTTACTATCCATAGTGCCACGGAAACGGAGTATGACAGAGAGAAGACCGAAATACTAAACTACTTTTTCCAAAACTGTTTCACTGAGGAAGATCGTACTGTCAGCCCTTCTTTAAATCATCGCACGAACGTGAAAGTGATAGATAAGTGTATATCGAAATATGTGATCACGGAATAAAAAAGCAACTGAAACCGATCAAGAGAGAAAAGGCCACTGTACTGATGTCATTTCAGTACGATTCTGCATAAAGAACTTGCTCCTCTTGTAGCAGCAATGTACCGTAGATTGTACAACAATAAAGTGGTAGCCAAGATCGCAGGAATTCTTTTTATTCCATTATTACCGGTTTCGGCGAAACTAAAGACGCCATCATCGGATCTTAGGACACAAGAATTTCTGCGATCTTGGCTACCAGTTTATTGTTGTACAACCATCTAGATCGCTCCCTCATGAGCAACATGTGCTCCCTACAAAAAAGTACCGTAGATTGCCGCAGTGAGAAAGCGTTCCAAGTGAGTGGACAAAAGAGCGGGTTACTCCTTTTTTAAAAAGGTTCGTCGAACACACACACGGAATGTCAGGTTCTTCAGGCTGTAAGTAATTGTTTCAACGTCAAACACAGGTACTGCTGTATTTTTGCACGGCAATAGCTGATGAGAATTACGAAATTCTTTTGTGACCAAGTGAGGCACGATTCGCCTCCTAGCTTTTGTCTTCACTTCTTTTTCGTTGGCCTTCTTGCTCGCAGCTGCTTAGCATGTAAGCACTCGTGCACTACATTTTAAGGAGGTGAATAATAATAATTGTAATCCACACCTTTGTCTATGTTTCGCATTCAAAGCAATTTGCTAATCCTTATCATTAGTGGTAACAAGACTTATCTTTTTCAGTGTAATTGAAGCTGGAAGGAGATCAGTTTACTGATGTGTGTATCTGTGCGCCAACCAGGCGCCATTACATGCAAATCTGCGCGCTTCATAAAGACGAACCTTTGCAATCTAAATTTACTACACTAAGCCCGGTTTATACTACTCCACGCAATGCAAAATTATTTATTGCACCACGTTTAAAACAAACACACGGTCCACAGTCACCAAAATTATCGGCTTGCCAACAATGGTTTGGCTCTTGATTACCAGCACATCTGGTAAACGAACCGACGTAATAGACCATTTGCAGTAGAAATTACAATGTATCAGCATTACTTGATTTAACTCTGACTTATATATTTGGTTCCTGTGGTGGTCACTGTAACTCATCCCGACTTACGGATGATCAAGATTGAGAGGGACGATGCATCAGCAAAATTGTTCTCGACTACAAGTCTCCTCCTGTTATTGGGATGAGTTACTAGGCCTATAACTGTGGCTTCGCTCTCTCGTAGAACTTTGGAATATGTTTTATGCTTCCGTGTTATGACATTAATGGAGACCGAAAATCTCTTTCTGTTGGACTCAGCATGGATTCCGAAAACAACGACTGTGTGCAGTCGATGTCGCTCTTTACGTCCACGAGACGCAGAAAGCAGTAGAAAACGGCGCCGAGGTCGATGCCGTCTTCCGTGATTTCCGGAAGGCGATCGATAAAATTCCGCAGTGTCGCATAGTGAAGAAAATAAGAGCGTACAGAATATCAGTCCACCTATGTAATTGGACTGAAGAGTTTCTAGGGAACAGAACATTGCATGTCATTCTCGTCGGATAGAAATCTTCAGTCGTAAAAGTAACTTCGAGCGTCCCTAACCGAGAGTTACAGGACGACTGCTTTTCAAGTTACTGAGAACGGCAATACGGTAGAATGCAATGGCGAAAAGATTATCGTAGAGCAAGGAAAAAGTGGAGGCAGCAATGATACTTCGCTACCAGTTCTCGTTATGCTTTTTACATAGAAAAAACTACGTGAATAACAGCGTATATGTTAGCTCGCCTAGACTGCCGTATCTACTATCAACAGATTTGTGGGAAGAAGGCTATTTCATAAAACAGTGCTTGTGTATCGAGCTTCCAAGAACACGAGGGGGTGCAATTGTTTAACAAGTAAGAAAATTCCACAAAATGAGACATCAAAAGAAGTAGATGAGCTTTGCTATTTCGGAAACAAAATAATTGACGATATACGAAGCAGGGTCTGAATCAGAGGCTGAGACGGTTGTGCGACCATGTGGGCTGCAGATTCCTCGACTTGCGCCATAGGGTGGTGGGGTTGCGGGTTCCGCTGGATAGGTCAGGAGTCCACTACACGCAACAAGCGGCTACACGGGTAGCAGGGGTTGTGTGGCGTGGGCTGGGCGGTTTTTTAGGTTAGATGGCCTTGGGCAAGTACAGAAAGGGCAACAGCCTCAACGGGTGCGGGGCAAAGTCAGGACATGCGGGGACCAAGCAGCAATCGGTGTTGTAATTGTCAACTGTCGAAGCTGCGTTGGTAAAGTACCGGAACTTCAAGCGCTGATAGAAAGCACCGAAGCTGAAATCGTTATAGGTACAGAAAGCTGGCTTAAGCCAGAGATAAATTCTGCCGAAATTTTTACAAAGGTACAGACGGTGTTTAGGAAGGATAGATTGCATGCAACCGGTGGTGGAGTGTTCGTCGCTGTTAGTAGTAGTTTATCCTGTAGTGAAGTAGAAGTGGATAGTTCCTGTGAATTATTATGGGTGGAGGTTACACTTAACAACCGAGCTAGGTTAATAATTGGCTCCTTTTACCGACCTCCCGACTCAGCAGCGTTAGTGGCAGAACAACTGAGAGAAAATTTGGAATACATTTCACGTAAATTTCCTCAGCATGTTATAGTCTTAGGTGGAGATTTCAATTTACCAGATATAGACTGGGACACTCAGATGTTTAGGACGGGTGGTAGGGACAGAGCATCGAGTGACATTATACTGAGTGCACTATCCGAAAATTACCTCGAGCAATTAAACAGAGAACCGACTCGTGGAGATAACATCTTGGACCTACTGATAACAAACAGACCCGAACTTTTCGACTCTGTAAGTGCAGAACAGGGAATCAGTGATCATAAGGCCGTTGCAGCATCCCTGAATATGGAAGTTAATAGGAATATAAAAAAGGGAGGAAGGTTTATCTGTTTAGCAAGAGTAATAGAAGGCAGATTTCAGACTACCTAACAGATCAAAACGAAAATTTCTGTTCAGACACTGACAATGTTGAGTGTTTATGGAAAAAGTTCAAGGCAATCGTAAAATGCGTTTTAGACAGGCACGTGCCGAGTAAAACTGTGAGGGACGGGAAAAACCCACCGTGGTACAACAACGAAGTTAGGAAACTACTGCGAAAGCAAAGAGAGCTTCACTCCAAGTTTAAACGCAGCCAAAACCTCTCAGACAAACAGAAGCTAAGCGATGTCAAAGTTAGCGTAAGGAGGGCTATGCGAGAAGCGTTCAGTGAATTCGAAAGTAAAATTCTATGTGCCGACTTGACAGAAAATCCTAGGAAGTTCTGGTCTTACGTTAAATTAGTAAGTGGCTCGAAACAGCATATCCAGACACTCCGGGATGATGATGGCATTGAAACAGAGGATGACACGCGTAAAGCTGAAATACTAAACACCTTTTTCCAAAGCTGTTTCACAGAGGAAGACCGCACTGCAGTTCCTTCTCTAAATCCTCGCACAAACGAAAAAATGGCTGACATCGAAATAAGTGTCCAAGGAATAGAAAAGCAACTGGAGTCACTCAACAGAGGGAAGTCCACTGGACCTGACGGGATACCAATTCGATTCTACACAGAGTACGCGAAAGAACTTGCCCCCCTTCTAACAGCCGTGTACCGCAAGTCTCTAGAGGAACGGAGGGTTCCAAATGATTGGAAAAGAGCACAGGTAGTCCCAGTCTTCAAGAAGGGTCGTCGAGCAGATGCGCAAAACTATAGACCTATATCTCTGACGTCGATCTGTTGTAGAATTTTAGAACATGTTTTTTGCTCGAGTATCATGTCGTTTTTGGAAACCCAGAATCTACTATGTAGGAATCAACATGGATTCCGGAAACAGCGATCGTGTGAGACCCAACTCGCGTTATTTGTTCATGAGACCCAGAAAATATTAGATACAGGCTCCCAGGTAGATGCTATTTTTCTTGACTTCCGGAAGGCGTTCGATACAGTTCCGCACTGTCGCCTGATAAACAAAGTGAGAGCCTACGGAATATCAGACCAGCTGTGTGGCTGGATTGAAGAGTTTTTAACAAACAGAACACAGCATGTTGTTATCAATGGAGAGACGTCTACAGACGGTAAAGTAACCTCTGGCGTGCCACAGGGGAGTGTTATGGGACCATTGCTTTTCACAATATATATAAATGACCTAGTAGATAGTGTCGGAAGTTCCATGCGGCTTTTCGCGGATGATGCTGTAGTATACAGAGAAGTTGCAGCATTAGAAAATTGTAGCGAAATGCAGGAAGATCTGCAGCGGATAGGTACTTGGTGCAGGGAGTGGCAACTGTCCCTTAACATAGACAAATGTAATGTATTGCGAATACATAGAAAGAAGGATCCTTTATTGTATGATTATATGATAGCGGAACAAACACTGGTAGCAGTTACTTCTGTAAAATATCTGGGAGTATGCGTGCGGAACGATTTGAAGTGGAATGATCATATAAAATTAATTGTTGGTAAGGCGGGTACCAGGTTGAGATTCATTGGGAGAGTGCTTAGAAAATGTAGTCCATCAACAAAGGAGGTGGCTTACAAAAAACTCGTTCGACCTATACTTGAGTATTGCTCATCAGTGTGGGATCCGTACCAGATCGGGTTGACGGAGGAGATAGAGAAGATCCAAAGAAGAGCGGCGCGTTTCATCACAGGGTTATTTGGTAACCATGATAGCGTTACGGAGATGTTTAATAAACTCAAGTTTCAGACTCTGCAAGAGAGGCGCTCTGCATCGCGGTGTAGCTTGCTCGCCAGGTTTCGAGAGGGTGCGTTTCTGGATGAGGTATCGAATATATTGCTTCCCCCTACTTATACCTCCCGAGGAGATCACGAATGTAAAATTAGAGAGATTAGAGCGCGCACGGAGGCTTTCAGACAGTCGTTCTTCCCGCGAACCATACGCGACTGGAACAGGAAAGGGAGGTAATGACAGTGGCACGTAAAGTGCCCTCCGCCACACACCGTTGGGTGGCTTGCGGAGTATAAATGTAGATGTAGATGTAGAGCATATAATATGCAGACTGATAACAGCAAAAAAAGCGTTTCTGAAAAGGATATATTTGCTAACATCACATATAAAGTTAAGCGTTAGGGAGTCTTTTCTGCAGGTATTTGTCTGGAGTATAGTATTGTACGAAAATGAAACGTGGGCGATAAACAGTTCAGAAAAGAACAGTAAAGGAACTTTTGACATATAGTGCTACGGAAGAATGCTGACCTTAGATGGGTAATGACAAGGTATTGAATTGAACTGCGAAAAATAAAAATCTGGGGCACAATTTGACTAAAAGAACAGTTTGTTGACAGGACACTTCCTGTGGCATCAAGTAGTCAGCGGTTTGGTAATGAAGGGATATGTGTGTGTATGGGGCGGGAGGGAGGAGGGGGGGGGGGGGAAGCTGGTAAGAATTGTAGAGAAAGACTAAAGCTTGTATACAGTAAGCAGCTTCAAGTCGCAATAGTCAGGCAGAGATGAAGTGGCCTCAACTGGACAGCTGGATGGACCAGCGTGGACTTCTGCATCAAATTACAACAGCAACATAAGAAAACTGAGTAATTTCGAAGGCTTATTGTGAATCGATGTCAGGACCTCACTGTGAGTATATACACTCCTGGAAATTGAAATAAGAACACCGTGATTTCATTGTCCCAGGAAGGGGAAACTTTATTGACACATTCCTGGGGTCAGATACATCACATGATCACACTGACAGAACCACAGGCACATAGACACAGGCAACAGAGCATGCACAATGTCGGCACTAGTACAGCGTATATCCACCTTTCGCACCAATGCAGGCTGCTATTCTCCCATGGAGACGATCGTAGAGATGCTGGATGTAGTCCTGTGGAACGGCTTGCCATGCCATTTCCACCTGGCGCCTCAGTTGGACCAGCGTTCGTGCTGGACGTGCAGACCGCGTGAGACGACGCTTCATCCAGTCCCAAACATGCTCAATGGGGGACAGATCCGGAGATCTTGCTGGCCAGGGTAGTTGACTTACACCTTCTAGAGCACGTTGGGTGGCACGGGATACATGCGGACGTGCATTGTCCTGTTGGAACAGCAAGTTCCCTTGCCGGTCTAGGAATGGTAGAACGATGGGTTCGATGACGGTTTGGATGTACCGTGCACTATTCAGTGTCCCCTCGACGATCACCAGTGGTGTACGGCCAGTGTAGGAGATCGCTCCCCACACCATGATGCCGGGTGCTGGCCCTGTGTGCCTCGGTCGTATGCAGTCCTGATTGTGGCGCTCACCTGCACGGCGCCAAACACGCATACGACCATCATTGGCACCAAGGCAGAAGCGACTCTCATCGCTGAAGACGACACGTGTCCATTCGTCCCTCCATTCACGCCTGTCGCGACACCACTGGAGGCGGGCTGCACGATGTTGGGGCGTAGGCGGAAGACGGCATAACGGTGTGCGGGACCGTAGCCCAGCTTCATGGAGACGGTTGCGAATGGTCCTCGCCGATACCCCAGGAGCAACAGTGTCCCTAATTTGCTGGGAAGTGGCGGTGCGGTCCCCTACGGCACTGCGTAGGATCCTACGGTCTTGGCGTGCATCCGTGCGTCGCTGCGGTCCGGTCCCAGGTCGACGGGCACGTGCACCTTCCGCCGACCACTGGCGACAACATCGATGTACTGTGGAGACCTCACGCCCCACGTGTTGAGCAATTCGGCGGTACGTCCACCCGGCCTCCCGCATGCCCACTATACGCCCTCACTCAAAGTCCGTCAACTGCACATACGGTTCACGTCCACGCTGTCACGGCATGCTACCAGTGTTAAAGACTGCGATGGAGCTCCGTATGCCACGGCAAACTGGCTGACACTGACGGCGGCGGTGCACAAATGCTGCGCAGGTAGCGCCATTCGACGGCCAACACCGCGGTTCCTGGTGTGTCCGCTGTGCCGTGCGTGTGATCATTGCTTGTACAGCCCTCTCGCAGTGTTCGGAGCAAGTATGGTGGGTCTGACACACCGGTGTCAATGTGTTCTTTTTTCCATTTCCAGGAGTGTATATCGAACGCGCGACTTGATGAAAGAGACGACAAAAGACGAACGTATTGAAGACATACAGCGGTAAAACATAAAATCGTAATACTATTTGCAAACATACAGCGATGAAACATAAAATTCTATTACTATTAGTGTCACTGACACAACACCCAAACTTGCCGCTGTGAGAGTCGCGTTCGTCATTCGTCGTCTCCTCCGTCATTTCGTGCGTTCGATATATATCGTTCGCAGTGGGGCTCTGACATCGATTCCCAAAGATTCTTCTAAATTCCCGAAAATTGCACAATTCTATTTTCTAATAGATACCCTGATACATACAGAAATAATTGTACGAAAAGTATACATTCTTTTGGTATATATATCGAAGGAAGAGAAGTTTCTCGTCTGGAAAGAAAAATTATCCTTTTCCCTTTCTGGAACTCTAGTGCAAAGCAGTCACAAGGAAGAACTTGTTTCTTCATAAACACAAGACGTGCTTATACAGAATCGCACACGATTTGTGGAAGCAGGCAGACAAACTTAGCTGGAAGCCAACTAGGCGACTGCCGTACCTTGTCGCTGTGCATACAAGTCGTGGCACACTTTAGTGGTGACAAACGAGACCGCGCGCCAGTAGGCGGAATTAGATCCGCACATCCGCCGACGCGGAGGATGGCCCCTCAAGCAAGACGAACCGCGACGGCGCGCCTCTGTTCCAACGCATTCACCTACTGCGTCTCCAGACAGACAATATCCTTAATAAATATATGCTCCAAGAACCGTTGCTGAGCGACGGTACCATTATTAGCAAGCAATTTATTCTGCCCTGTTAACATATACACTGAAGAGCCGGGTCAATCTACTAGTGTCCGATTCCAACCGTCGGCTTTGACCAATGACGTAATGTGTGATGTTATTTTGTTTGTGACGCAGATTGGTGTCCATAAACGTTAAACGGTTACTCTGGATTTCTTGCGCGTATATTAAAAATTCGATGTAGATTGTTTTGTTTTCATATCGTAATTTGTTTTCGGCATCTTTTGTTAATGAAATTAATCGTGATTTATAAGGTCTTGATTTCTCACGCAATTGCTGTTCGTTATGGATGAGTCAGTTGCGTTTATTGCAAAAATTCTTCTTCAGAAAATGATTGACCGTAAATCAACTATAAAATTTTTGCAATCATTGGGCGTCATTGCAGAATTTTGCAACTGCAGTGTCTGTGGAAATTACATGGTTTTCACGAAAGTTCCATTATCACGAACTTCCGACGAATACATGTGGAGTTGCAGAAAAAATAACACATGGAGATCCATACGCAGGGGGACGTGGTTCGAAAAATCGAGGCTGAGTTTAGAAGTGATTGTCATGCTAACCTATTATTTTTGCTATGAATTATCTTGCAAATCTGTCATGCAAGAAGCAGGGATTTCGAGTGGCACTGTAGTTGACTGGTTCTCGTTTTGTAGAGAAGTCCGTGGGGAATTTATAAAGTATAGGGGTCATTGGGGGAGCCAGGGGCTATAGTTGAAGTAGATCAGTCACTTTTTGGAAAGAGAAAGTACGAAAGGGGGCATCAGGTTGTTGGGCTTTGGGTTTCCGGTGTAGTAATTTCTGGAGGGGATTGTGCTGATGTATTTAGGGTTGTACCAAATCGCACAAAGAAAGTCTTGACATCTTTAATAGAAGAATATGTGGAAGAAGGTTCTGTAGTCATGTCGGATGGGTCTGCTTCGTACAAGGCGTTGGGTGAAAGGGGTTATCATCATTGCTTGTGAATCACAATATTCAGTTAAAAGATTACAAGACGGGGGCATGTACTAATACCATCGAGGGGTATCGGGGGGCTGTAAAATCTGTTGTCGGGCGGGGAAAGAGAAGGATTTCAATGTTGCAAGGCCATATAGATGAATACTGTTGGATGAAGAGTATTCCTAAAGGTTATTGTCTATTTCTTGCATTTATGAAAGTAGTCAGCAAAATGTACAAGCCTCGTTTTGTTAGTTAGATGTTGGTGGGTCTGATACTTTTTTCTTGTTTTACGTTGCGTTTTTTATGCTACTGTATTGTGCGATTGCCACTTTTTTGGTTTCTTTGGGGGGAGGTTTTTCTGTCGTTTAAATATTTTCTGATTACAATGGTGGACCAAGGGGTATTTCTGTGTCTTTGCCGGAGGGTTTATGTGATTGACTCGTGGTTTAATATTTTTTTATTATTTTAAAATTTTGCGTCTGGTTGAGGGCGGGTACCTCTTTCGTGCCTGGCAGTTTGTGTTTCTTATTAAGTTTTTCATTAGTTATTCTGGATTTTGCTTATTTCGTTACAGTTTGTCCTCCTAACATTATTATTTCTTGTGATGTCCTTATTTTGTTCTTGTCAGCCTCGATCTTTCACTTCTTTGGAAGTACATTAGCGGTAAGTTTCTTTTTATGTAGCCACTTTTATGTTTTCCTTTTCGATGTTTTTGCTGTACTTCTCTTAATTTTACTGTCATTCCTGGTGTATCGGTTTTACTGAGTGTTATTTTGGAGCTACTGTAGCTGGTGTGACTATCGTGTAGCATAGTTATCTGTTCCAAGGTTTGGTCATTTTTGCGTTTTACTTCTTTGAGTGTGCAGTAATGTGTGTAAAGATTTTCATTTTTGGAAAGTCTAGTCGTATTCTGTAGTTCACTAACAAGATCGATTTTTAAGCACGTTTCTGATGTGAGATTTTTGCGCACCAAACAGTAATATTGGAATCGGTAACTAGAAATGACCTCCTATATAGGTTGCTTCTATTTACCGATTCCAGCTATTCGATGGTTCATTATTTACATAGTTTTTTCAATACGCGAGGAAAATATAATATAATATAAGCACTCTTAATTGCTCTCGTGCTCTTATTTATTACAGTCTTCAACTCGTTTACATGTAATTCACGGGTAAATAATAATCGCGATGAATGTATTATTTTATGGCATGCTACATTCGGTTGTTTACGAGTATGATCCGTTCGATTCATAGATTTTCCATTGCAGCATCTTTGCATTACGTATGACGTCATTGGTCAAAGCCGACGGGTGAATCGGACACTAGACTTTATCCGAAGAGCCAAAGAAACTGGTGCACCTGCCTAATATCGTGTAGGGTCCCGCAAGCACGCAGAAGTGCCGCAACACGACATGGTATGGACTCCATTAATGTCTGAAGCAGTGGTGGAGGGAACTGACACCAAGGCTGTTCATAAATCCGTTAAGAGTATGAAGGGGTAGAGATCTCTCCTGAACAGCGAGTTGCAAGGCATCCCAGATATGCTCAGTAATGTTCACGTCTGGGGAGTTTGGTGGCCAGGGGAAGTGTTTTAAATCAGCAGAGTGTTCCTGAAGCCACTCTGTAGCAATTCTTAACGTATGTGGTGTCGCATTGTCATTCTGGAATTCCCCAAGTCCGTCGGAATGCGCAATGGAAATGAATGGAAGCAGGTGATCAGACAGGTTTCTCACGTACGTGTCACGTGTCAGAATCGTATCTAGACATATCAAGGGGTCCATATCAATCCAACTGCACACGCCCCACATCATTACAGACCCTCCACCAGCTTGAACAGTCCCCTGCTGACATGCAGGGTTCATGAATTCATCAGGTTATCTCCACACCCGTACATGTCCATCCGCTCGACACAATTTGAAACGAAGCTCGTCCGACCAGACAGCATACTTCCAGTCATCAACAGTCCAATGTCGATGTTGACGAGCCCAGGAGAGGCGTAAAGCTTTGTGTCTTGTAGTCATCAATGGTACACGAGTGATCCTTCTGCTCAGAAGGCCCATATTGATGATGTTCCGTTGAATGGTTCGCTCGCTGACACTTCTTGATGGCCCAGCATTGAAATCTGCAGAAATTTGCGGAAGGGTTGCTCTTCTATCACGTTGAAAGATTCTCTTCAGTCGTATTTGGTCCCGTTCTTGCAGGATCGTTTTCTGACCGCAGTGATGTTGAAGATTTAATGTTTTATGATTTTTACTTGGTATGAGGCATGTGTGGATTGTGGCGTTCATATTATTAACATTTATAGAGTACGTGTTGCCGTTCATTGTTTGTTATTAAGATCAGACACCGTCAGTGCAGCCTTAGTGGGCCAGGCTTGAAAATTAATGTGTAAGGGTTGGAAGCTAGTCGCCTAATAAAGAGCTGCAACTGTTGACAGTACCATTATAAACTCTTAAAGGAATTTAAATGATTCTGCTGTTCCCTGTCAACGAAACGTTGAAACTGAAGGAAATAATAACTTGTAAAATGCGAACAGATCTTGGCACGGGCTCCGTGCAGCCTATGGGGTCCTCTTGAGACTGAGTGATATGAGTTAATCTTCAGCGTCACTGGTACTGATATCTACATTGGCAGAAATAGGAAGCGTTACACCACAAAACATCAGTTCGATATTTATCAAAGCTTGTGAAGATTTTCATCACATTACGGGCAGCACATCATTAAACTTTCATTGCCGGCCGTTGTGGCCGAGCGGCTCTAGGCGCTTCAGTCTGGAACCGCGCGACCGCTACGGTCACAGGTTCGAATCCTGCCTCGAGCACGGATGTGTGTGATGTCTTTAGGTTAGTTAGGTTTAAGTAGTTCTAAGTTCTAGGGGACTGACGACCTCAGATGTTAAGTCCCATAGTGCTCAGAGCCATTTGAACCATTTTTTAAACTTTCATTCAAAGCGGAACTGATGCCCATCATCAACATCAGTAGGTGATGTGACCTACACAGGCACGGATGCTCTCTTGTAATAGTTGTGGCATTGAAGCAAAGAGCCTCCGAATTCCTGTTGATTAATTTCTCGTCATGCGAACAACACATGCTGTGACAATTCATGAAGAGGGCTGGCTGCAGGCTAGTATGAAAGTATGCGTCTTTCCATTGCATGCCATCAAGCTCTATGGCTGATGGAGCCAGTCAGTGAACCGTGAACTCCTCAGCATGTTTGTGGTCCGTACTCCACTGTGCGTCTTGCACTAATCTGCAGCAATATGCCATTTCGTACCGGGCCGTGAAGACTATGGGAACGCAGTTTTCCAGTCTTGCCACGTACTGGCGAGTACTTACCCCCTCCCCACCTCCATCCCTTCAATAGTTACCAAGTCAGTTCTTTTATTCTGTTGTCTACCCTTGATCCTAACACCATGATTCTGGGAGCTGCAGACTTACGGGTCTAGGAATCGCTGCTTCCCGCGACCAGGTCGGATACGGACACGTTGGCGTCGATGTGACCGCCATGAACAGAAGCAAGACTCACATCGCTGAACACCACAGAATACTACTCAATTTCCTAGCTGACTCTCGCTATACACCGTGCAAGTCTCTGTTGTCTACGACATGGTGTTAGCGGTAAACAACGCATGAAAGCCAGAGCTCTCAACACATCTTCCAGTTATCTGTCCCTATCCTTTCGAGGTGACGCTCTTCCGGTAACCTCCGCCAGGATTTCAGCTGTTGTTGTCTGTCCATTCGTGAGAACCAGGCGAACAGCCCTACGATCTTTCAGTGGTGCAGTCGTTTTGCAAGTACCCAAGTCCGCTCGTCCTGAATCAATCTCGAACCTACGCTTATGCAGCCATTGTACTAAAACCAAATGTCTTTCCGGACTCGGTACGATGTTTCCACGGTGTCAAGCCAGTGATTCGACCTTACTCAAAATCCGAAAGACACAGATAAGCAGCACGAGCACGTCTGCTGACAAGGCAAAATCCCCATCGCACATACCCCCCCCCCCTCACATTTAGTGGTAAGAGGGCCCAGTGCAAAGCCCGTCAAAAACTGAACACATATCAAGCATGAAAACAGGAGGAAGGTGTACTGGACTGTAAAAGAAAAAAAAAAAAGGAAAATACAAACAATGAACGGTCCAAGTACGAGAAGTGCAGTGTAGAGCAACGGAGCATAGAAGTGGTTTAAGTGGTTACGATGGTGGACTACCAAATGGGAGAGCCGTGTTTTCTTTTTTTTTTTTTTCGCTGTTCGCTTTATGTAAATTTGTGTCGTGGTGTAATGTTCGCTTGCAACAGCGAGATCTAAGGGGCCTATGACAGTTGATACTGCACAACTACTCTACTAGCAGCTGAAAGGAAGTAGCTTTGGAGTGGGAGCCGCAAACGTTTGATGACAAGGCGACAAGTCAACACAACTCCACCGAAAAACATGTCTGGCATTTTACACACGGTATTACTGACAGACCGTGTACCATAAGATAGGAATCTCTTACTGACGCGGCGCATCTAATTTGTACCACTGGTAAAGTGAGTGAGATATGTTCCTTGCCCGCTAAAGGTGTTCGTATGAATGTGAATGTGATCACTCCTAAGAAAATGATGAAAACATAATAGTTTATCACATAAGCTGCAACAAATCAGCGCAACAGTTTCACAGTTACTCTGTGCTCTGTCAAACCATATGTTTTTAACGTTTTTGAAGATGAATCCCGTTTTGGAAGTCTTGATTCTTGAATTCCTTTGTTGTAACATAGTTACCAGCCATTTACTTGTTGTTTTCATTTCTTTGAGACGTCTATGTGGTATCTCGCCTGCTCCCATGATTCATCACATTTACTTGCGACGGTAACGTATTCTTTACGACATGACTCATATTCTATAAGCAATGTGTAGTATGACAACTACCATGACTACACAAAGAGGACAAATATTTCAATGACTGGACGGACAGTTCATAACGTTGTGAAAAGAAATATTAATGGTACGAAGGAGTTTTCAACATGGGTTGCCCGCATGGCAGTCCAACACTAAAACCACTTATCCACGACGCCAATGCTGTTTCGGGTTGCACTTTATTGCACTTCTTGTCGTTGCGCCGTTCACTGTTTCTGTTTTGCTTGTTTTTCACAGTTCAGTACTTCTTCTACCTGTTTTCATGCTTGATTTCTGATCAGTTTCTGATGGTCTATCCGCTGGGCTATCTTACCCCTAAACCTGGGGGAGGGGCGGGGGGGAGGGGTGCGATAGGGGGTTTCCCTTGTGAGTACGCTGTGCTGCGAAATCCAGCTAAAAATTCCAGTGACATTTGACAGACGCAATAGGCATGTTGTACTCACAGCATTCTTTATCTGTAGGAAAGCTCTATTTCTGTACTGAAAACAAGCTCTCATAACGATGAAATTTTATTCAATAAAAATTGCATTATCTAAAGTGTTGCGACACCCCTATATAATGCGGAATTCACGCCAGATGTCGCTAAAGGCGGATTCACTCATATAAAAGGAGGCGGGGTGTATTGTGTTAATAGAGAAGCAGTTACAGCAGAAATGGTCGATCAGGAACGCTCAGAGACTTCCAACATGGACTAGTCGCCTGCGTATCAAATCCGTCAGCGACAGTTCAACCCTTCTAAAGCTACCCAAGTACACTGCTCTTGATGTGACTGTGAAGTGGAAACGCGAAGGAACAACCACAGCAAAAGCAAGGCGAGGCAGAGCTCATGTAATGTTGGACAGCGAGCATCGAGCACTGCGAAGGGAGAGTGTAAAAAATCGCATGAAGATAGCGGAAGGAACCACTCGAGAATTCGAATGTGTGTGATGTCCTTAGGTTAGTTGGGTTTAAGTAGTTCTAAGTCTAGGGGACTGATGACCTCAGATCTTAAGTTCCATAGTGCTTAGAGCCATTTGAACCATTTGAAAAGATTCTAGGAAAATAATGTGCATCTGTAACGAAAATAGCAAATAAGAGGCACATTGGATCAGTTACATAGTACTGTTGCCGTATTACAGAGTATTGTTTTACTTATGAAGTAGACGTGACAACAGACATTTAAAGAATTCAGAAACGCGCTGATGTTGTCGTGAAAATTCGATAAAGACCACACGAAAGTGTAACAGAAATGCTCGCATAACTTATATGAGACCATCTACACTATGTGCGTAGGGAGTTTAAACGAATGAGGTGCAATGCTCCAACTGCTCCTCAAAGGCCACACATTTGTGAGTCAGTTCTAAACGACGCGTGCCGTGATGCAAAGAGGACAACACTGGACAGTAAATGACTGGAAACGAGTGATTTGGAATGCCTGGAGAGCGTTACCTGTAGTGTCCACAAAGAGATACGAAGGAGATGGTGATGTGGGTGCGTTTTTCGTAGTTAGAGTGTGGCGCTCTTATTGTGCTTAAGAAGACGCTATATGTGAGGACATCAATACATCTTACAGTATCGTGTACTACGTGCAGTAGAGCAGTGGTTCCCGACCTGGGGGGTAATTACCCTCCTGAGGGGTTAAATGAAATTTTTTGAGGGGTAAAAACTAAACGATTCGATCCTGTTTCAGTTACAAAACTAAGTTATTTTCAAAAGATCATTACTATTACCACAATTTCGTAAGACTCTAATATTGACTGTATAAATTATCAATAATTACTTTTTCTCAATTAGTAACATTGATGCGGTCGAGGGTACAGGTTCCTCACATAGTCCACATATTACACACAGGTTGTGTTTTTCCCGTACATCGCTGATGAAAAGTGAGACCTTTACCTATTAAATGCTGCACATCTCAAGAAAAGTCTTCTCCAAGGTGTAGATAGTACTTGCAGTAGTCCAGAAATTGCTTCATTACTCGCTTCGAAACAGATAAATGAATTAATTGACAACACGACACAGCAGTAACTATATAAGGGCTACTATAGGACTGCACACAGTTTTATTATTATTATTATTATTACTATTAGGGTGGTTAGACAAAGCATTAGCAGCCTGGAGTCGTCCAATTTCTGCTAGTTCAGAGGTAAGGAGTGCAGAAATGAAGTGATTTCCGAAAAGTAAGTATAGTGCACACATCTGAACGTGAATTATTTTAAATAGCGTTGGACTGTGCAGGTAAACCAAATGCCACAATGGAGAGGAGTAATGCAGGGCAAGCACGTTTTGTAAAAAAGAGTGTGCTCTCACTGTGGATAATTAGCATTCTTTCCTGAGAATGAATTGTGCGTAGCACTTGCGATGCTCCACGCATTCCTTCGTCATTCATTCTTACACACACACACACACACACACACACACACACACACACACACAAACAAACAAACAAACAAACACAAACTAAGTATCCTTCAGTTGTCATCGCTTTGAAAGTATTCTAAGGAAAGTACAGGGTGATTCAAAAAGAATACCACAACTTTAGGAATTTAAAACTCTGCAACGACAAAAGGCAGAGCTAAGCACTATCTGTCGGCGAATTAAGGGAGCTATAAAGTTTCATTTAGTTGTACATTTGTTCGCTTGAGGCGCTGTTGACTAGGCGTCAGCGTCAGTTGATGCTAAGATGGCGACCGCTCAACAGAAAGCTTTTTGTGTTATTGAGTACGGCAGAAGTGAATCGACGACAGTTGTTCAGCGTGCATTTCGAACGAAGTATGGTGTTAAACCTCCTGATAGGTGGTGTATTAAACGTTGGTATAAACAGTTTACAGAGAATGGGTGTTTGTGCAAAGGGAAAAGTTCTGGACGGCCGAGAACGAGTGATGAAAATGTAGCACGCATCCAGCAAGCATTTGATCGCAGCCCAGGAAAATCGACTCGCAGAGCTAGCAGAGAGCTGCAAATTCCACAGTCAACTGTATGGAGAGTCCTATGAAAAAGGTTGGTTATGAAACCTTATCGTCAACTACCCGAGGCGATGGATCGGCCGCCAGGCAGCCCGTGACAGAGCACTTCATCACTGGCCTCCAAGAAGCCCTGATCTTACCCCCTGCGATTTTTTCTTATGGGGGTATGTTAAGGATATGGTGTTTCGGCCACCTCTCCCAGCCACCATTGATGATTTGAAACGAGAAATAAGAGCAGCTATCCAAACTGTCACGCCTGATATGCTACAGAGAGTGTGGAACGAGTTGGAGTATCGGGTTGATATTGCTCGAGTGTCTGGAGGGAGCCATATTGAACATCTCTGAACTTGTTTTTGAGTGAAAAAAAAACCTTTTTAAATACTCTTTGTAATGATGTATAACAGAAGGTTATATTATGTTTCTTTCATTAAATACACATTTTTAAAGTTGTGGTATTCTTTTTGAATCACCCTGTATTTCGTTCTACAGTTTAGTTAGGTGCTAAAGATGGTGATAATGTAGGGAAGGGGGGGGGAGAGGAGGGACAGATAGCAGGGTGAGAGGGAAGGGGTGTACCATCTACTGTCTGATTGCAATTAGGAGTAATGGTCTAAGAAAGATTGGGAACGACTGTTGTAGAGGAACAGTTTGGCGAGGATCTGCCCAGAGTCCTGACCTGTACCTAATGGAACACCTTTGGGATGAGTTACAACATCGACTTCGCTCTAGACTCCAGCGTTCATCACTACCTTCTCTGATTTGGACTCCACACGTATTGAGACAACTAACTGAAAGTTTTGGTTGTCATTAAGGCGAAGGGAGCACAAAGGCCATAGTAGCATCCACCAAAAAATGGCCGGATATTTTTTTATCAAATAGTGTACACCACAAGCATAGAAATACTGAAGTATTAATTTGTTAGCATTCTGTCACGGTGTTCATGTTGTAACCGATCCCATTTCGCCCAGTACGTTTAAGAAAACTCTGAGAATTAAAGCGGACGTTAGGTCTTGGACAGTCGCGAAGAGGAAGGCAGAGAGCGGGGAAAGGCGGCGCGGCTGTCGGCGAGTGAAGACAAAGCTCCGCCCCAGTTGGCATTCCGGGCGGACATGTGCGACGCACGTGTGTGGCGCAGCCGGGACACGCCCGCCGCTTCTTGCCGGCGTCCCTCCGGGAAACGGCAAAAACACGCCGACACGGCGCGCTTCCTCGCCCGCTGCACGTGGCCAACTTTCACACGGATAGCCGCCCCAGTCTGACCCTCTGCCAGTGCTCGCCAGTAGTAAGAAGGGCAGCACTCGCGACTCGCAAAACTACCGTCTAGCTTCACTCACATCCATCTGTTGGACAATAGTCATAGTACGATCGAAAGAAAATGCGGAAAAAAATCTTGGACGATCTTCCCTCTTGGTGTAACGAATGTGTAACGAATAGCAGCTCTCTTTAAATGTGCATAAATGTAAGATAATGCCTACAACAAAATCAAACAACTCGGTAGTATCCGATTACAAGATTAGTAGTAAATATATTGAGAATATCACATTGAGTAAGCAATTCGGGATAATGCGAGGGTGAGCCAAATGAAAACGTTAAATTTGTAATAACAAATCGAAATTTCGCGCCGTTATCCTGTAAGTTGGTATGCGTGCTACAAACAGCGTGCAAAATTGCCTGTAGGTGGCAGCATAGTGCAGATGCACACATACCGTCAGAGTATCGGTAATTCAGTATAAAGATGGCCGCCCCACTTGCGACTTGCACCAGGGAAGAACAGCGTTCTGTTATTCGTTTTTTGCGTAGTGAAGGTGTGAAACCTACTGAAATTCATCGACGAATGAAGGTTCAGTACGGTGACGCATGTTTGTCACAGCAGCAAGTCTACGAATGGAGTAGGAAGTTCGCAAATGGTATGGCTTCAGTGGAAGATGCACCTCGTCCAAGTCAGGCACAACGAGTTGTGACTCTACAGAACATTGCAGCAGTTGAAGCCATAGTGAAGGAAAACCGCCGAGTGACAATGAACGAGATTGCAGCATGTTTTCAGATTAGTCATGGGTCAGCACACCACATTGTGCAAGATGTCCTCCAGTTTCATAAAGTGTCTGCAAGTGGGTGCCACGGCAGCTGACTCCTGAAATGAGAGAACGACGTGTTGATGTCTGTGAAGAACTTCTTCGGCGCTTTGAACGAGAAGGTGATGCCTTCCTTGCAAGAATGGTTACTGGGGACGAAACCTGGGTTCACTTCCACTAACTGGAAACGAAGAGAGCGAGCAAAGAATGGCGCCATTCCTCATCACCAAAAGCAAAGAAGTTTCGAACAGAACCATAAGCAGGGAAGGTTATGCTGACTCTCTTTTGGGACGAAAAAGGCGTCATTTTGGAGCATTACATGCCTAGAGGGACCACTGTCAGCAGGGCATCATCCATAGAGCTCCTAAAAAATCATCTGCGGCCTGCAATCAAATCAAAGCGACGTGTGTTGCTGTCAGCATGTGTCCTTTTGCAACATGACAATGCAAGGCCCCACACTGCCCGTACAACAGTTGCAACAATCACAGACCTGCATTTTGAGTGTTTTCCTCATCCACCATAATCACCAGACCTTGCCCAAAGTGATTTCCATGTTTGGACCACTCAAAGACGCAATGGGAGGAAAGGAGTTCTGTTCTGATGAAGAGGTATGCCACGCTGTGCATGAGCGGTTGCGCGGACTACCAGAAGAATTTTTCTCTAAAGGAATTTATGCACTTTGTAAGCGCTGGAGGACTTGCATTGAGCGTGGGGCAGATTGTGTTGAAAAGTGATAGAGCTTTGTACCACTTCTGCACAATAAATAATATTTAAAAAAACTATTTAAGGTTTTCAATTGAGTCGCTCTCGTACAAGAAGCGATACGAAACGTGACAATCACGCGACATCAGTATTAACTAAAACTACAATCTAAACTCCACCCGAATAGGCCATGAAGGAAGCCCCTACAGTACCGACGGGCCACCGTTTCATCCTCAGTCCGCAGTATCACTGGATGCGGAAATGGAGGGGCATGTGGTCTGCACAACGCTCTCCTGGCCATGTGTCAGATTACGAGATCGGAGCCGCTACTTCTCAATCAGGTAGCTCCTCAGTTTACCTCGCAAGGGCTGAGTGCAACCCGCTTGCTAACAGATCTCGGCAGACCGAGTGGTCACCCATTCAAATGCTAGCCCAGCCTGACAGCGCTTAACATCGGCGATCTGACGGGGAAGCTTTTTTACTACTGCGGCTTGGCAGTTTGCGATATCAATTTCAGGGAAGGCGAAAGGAAGACGTACAATAGGATTGTTGAAAGGAATCTAGGGAAATGCTGTGCATCTGTAACGAAAATAGCAAAAAAGAGGCAAATTCAACCAGTTACAGAGTACTGTTGCCGTCTTACAGAGTATTGTTTTACTTGTGAAGTAGACGTGACAACAGACATTTAAAGAATTCAGAAACGCGCTGATGGTATCGTGAAAATTCGGCAAAGGCCACACGAAAGTGTAACAGAAATGCTCGCATAACTTATATGAGAATCCCTGCAATCCAGGCGACGGAGATCTCGCGAAACCCTGTTGGGTAAATTTATAAAACTGTACGACCATAAACCTGCCGACAACGCATATCACGCGTAGGGACGGTGAAAACAAGACAAAGGTACACTGAGGCACGTACAGTGCCCTGCATTAGTTTTTCCTTCGCTTAATATACGTATGGAATAGGACAAAAAGTTGATTAATTGTAATTATTACCCTCCGCCATGCACCTTACGTGGTTTGCAAAGTATGTTTGTGGATGTAGATGTAAAATCTTGTAAAATGTTCTCATCTCATACGTAATAAGGCCTCTACAACAAAACGTTCTTCATCATGCAAACCAACGTCGATTTCGAAAATATCTTACATGAAAAACCCAACTCGCGCTTTCTCGCGTGACTTCCTGAAAGCCACCGATCGAGGCACTCGCATGGATCCAGTATTTCTTGACTTCTGAAAAGCATTTGGCTCAGTACTACACTAATACCCTTTAACGAAAGTACGATCATACGGGGTATCAAATGAAGTTTTTGACTCGACTGAAGATTTCTTGACAGGCAGGACGCAAGCAGTTGTCTTGGATGTAGAGTCATCGATACGGCGTATTCTAGAGAAGTGATTTGAGACCATTTGTCTTCATGTTGCGTGTTAATGACGGGAAGATAATATTAATAGTGACCTCAGACATTCTGCAGGTGATGTAATCATTTATAAATGAAGTACTGCTAGGAAAATAATAGAAAAAACCGAACAAGTTCGAACAAGACTCGCGCTCTGAGGGTTCTGTACGAACTTAATTAGGTGTGTAGATGAGAGTAGTAATAAATTCGTGTGGCTCTGTGGCCTGGTGTAAGTCTTTCAAATTGGACGTCACTTCGGTGACTTGGGTGTCCCTATCCTACTACCGAAACACGTACGGTTCAACGTAGAATCCGAACTACGTGTCTCTTCTGGCATCTCCTTACATCGTTGAGCGGTGAAGGCTAGGTTAAAACGTACACGAAATATCCGTGTGCCCACAGAGATTCGGTGACGCGACCTCCCTGTTGCCAGACACGTGCTTTACCGCTAGACCACTAACTCGGACATGTATAGAGACTGTAGTTTTGATGAGTGAGTGAGTGTAGTAAAATATGTGAAATTATTGGCCGTAACTTTTGACTGCAGTGACTTAGAAGCTTCGACTAGGAAGCTTTTTTTTTTTTTTTTTTTTTTTTTACCGCCATAGACCTCAGTACTTCACATAAATTTCAACTTGATACCTCTAACAGTTACTGAGGAAAAGACGTCTTAACAGAAGGACAGAGAGACGAACAAAAATGTGATCCTATAAAGGTTCCGTTTTTACCGACTGCGAAATGGAACCCTGAAGAACAGTAAAAAATCCAGTCAAATCGCGGTACACATGAAAATGCACCAAAGATTGGTAACTTACTGTAAATGCTCAGAAATATAAAATTTTGCACTTCATAAAATGCAGAAAATTATTGTCCTTTGATTTCAATATCAATGTGTCACTATTGGAATCAGTCAATTGATGTAAATACCTGTGTACAACGGCTTGTGAGAATATCAAATGGAAAAAACACTTAAGTTCAGAGTAAGTAAAGCAGGTGGCAGACTTCACTTTATTGGCAGGAAACTGGGAAAATGCAGTCAGCCTACAAAAAAATGGCTCTGAGCACTGTGGGACTTAACATCTGAGGTCATCAGTCCCCTAGAACTTAGAACTACTTAAACCTAACTAACCTAAGGACATCACACACATCCATGCCCGAGGCAGGATTCGAACCTGCGACCGTAGCGGTCGCGCGGTTCCAGACTGAAGCGCCTAGAACCGCTCGGCCACACCGGCCGGCCGCCCTACAAAGGAGACTGCTTACAAATCACCTGTTCGTCCCATATTAGAATATGGTTCAAGTGGCGGGATCCATTGCAGATGAGACTAACACGGGATACTGAACGTAAACAAAGAACGGCAAGAAAACGGTCACAGATTTGTTTGACCCACGGAAATACTGAAAATCTTGAACTGGTAGACATTTCCAGATAGACGTTAAGTACCAAACGAAAGCCCATTTTATAAGTTTCAAGAACTACTATTGAGTGAGGAATCTCGGATTACGCTGGAACCCATTACGCATCGCTCTCATAGGGCCTGCAAAGCCAAGATTAGACTAACTGCAGCGCGCACAGAGTTATTCTTACCGCTTTCCTACGGCACTTTACAATGGTTTTCAGTCTGTCGATGTAACTTCATGCTGCATATGTACGGCATCTGGTCTGTGGAGAAAATCTGCGGATACAATGTGTTCCAGCACCTTTTAAAATCGTGTCCATTCGTTACTGCACTAGCACATATGTGTTACGGATGCGGTGCAGATTAAATTTGCCATGCCTCGGTTTTGTTTCTGCTATGATCCTTCCACTTCTTAATCATTATACTCTGTAACTGAGCTTATTAGACCATACGACCAGAGAGAATTAGATATAACGCGACAGAGTTACTGAAGCGTTCTGACACTGTCTATCTTAGCAGATACATGATGTTTCATCAGATGTTTCTTTGTAGGACGACAAAAAATGAGTGAAATGGACACCCTCCGAAAAAGACCCGTGAGTTTCTAATTATTGCTGTTAAAAACTTAGATTTTGGAGTATGCAGTCATACTGACAGCTCAAATTCTGCTTTGAAAAATTGAAATCCCCGTATGGTATTTTTGGCCAAGAGACCCCATACCCCATCTGAGGTTGTTCGGCCGCCTAGTAGTAGTCTTTTTATTTGACAGCGCTTCTGTGACTTGTGCATCTATGGTGATAATATGATGATGAGGACAGCACAACGCGCATTCCCCAGGCGGATAAATTCTCCGATTTGGTCGAGAACTGAACCTGGCTCCCCACCGCATCTGTATAGTAGTGCCAGCAACACTGAACACACAGCTGCAGAGGCGGAAAACTGTGCTTTGAGTATATATTAGCCGGCCATCGATGACAAGGTCATTAAAGACTGAACAAAGGTAAGGATAGTCAAAATAGGAGTGGAAATCATCTGTGTCCTATTCAAAGGACCACCATAGTATTCGATTTAAGCTGTTTTGTGAAACCACCTAAACTTGGATGTGCGCACCTGGATTTGAATCCCCCTCCTCGAGAACACGATTCAAGTGCCTTAGTCACTGTGCCACATCACTCGTTGTAATTCAACATTTTAGTCACCAAGCTACACACAACATTAAAAGCTCTGATTTGATCCATTATAAATGGTTTTTGAAAGCCTGCGACTGTAGATACAATAGGTTTGTTTATAAATAAATAAATCTTCTGCTACCAGTCACGATTTTTTATTTTACTATTCGCACGACGCGTTTCGAGAAATAATTCCCATTTTCAAGTGCGGTTTTTTTTATGTGTGTTAAGCCATTTCTTTTGATGTTGTCAGTGTGTGTGAGTCTGCTTCATTTTGTTGACTTTTAAGTTTTCTAATGGTCCATTTGTGTAGAGTCTCACACACACTTAACATCACACACAACTTGTACACTTTACACATCGAAAATATCTTATATAAACAAACAGTTACAGTTTTGTACACTTTACACATCGAAAATATCTTATATAAATAAACAGTTACAGTTTTGTACACTTTACACATCGAAAATATCTTATATAAACAAACAGTTACAGTCTTGTAACTGTTTTGTTTATATAAGATATTTTCGATGTGTAAAGTGTACAAGTTGTGTGTGATGTTAAGTGTGTGTGAGACTCTACACAAATGGACCATTAGAAAACTTAAAAGTCAACAAAATGAAGCAGACTCACACACACTGACAACATCAAAAGAAATGGCTTAACACACATACGAGGTGTGACTAGAAAAAAACCGGACTAGTACTGGTGAAACAGTAAAACGAATGCAATAAGGCTGAAAGTCGCGTGGCCTGTCACGTGACTCTCGCTCCGCCTACTGCTCGAGTTTCATCTGCCTCCTGCACTCAGTCTGCCCGTGGCGTCTGTTTTAAGTAGTTGACGTTTTGTCTGTGCGTCGGAAAATGTTGAGTGTACAGAAAGAAGAGCGTGTTAACATCAAATTTTGTTTCAAACTAGGAAAATCTGCAAGTGAAACGTTTGTAATGTTACAACAAGTGTACGGCGATGATTGTTTATCGCGAACACAAGTGTTTGAGTGGTTTAAACGATTTAAAGATGGCCGCGAAGACACCAGTGATGACACTCGCACTGGCAGACCATTGTCAGCAAAAACTGATGCAAACATTGAAAAAATCGGTAAACTTGTTCGACAAGATCGCCGTTTAACAATCAGAGCAGTGTCTGAGTTAACAGGAGTTGACAAGGAACAAGTTTACCGATTTTTTCAATGTTTGCATCAGTTTTTGCTGACAATGGTCTGCCAGTGCGAGTGTCATCACTGGTGTCTTCGCGGCCATCTTTAAATCGTTTAAACCACTCAAACACTTGTGTTCGCGATAAACAATCATCGCCGTACACTTGTTGTAACATTACAAACGTTTCACTTGCAGATTTTCCTAGTTTGAAACAAAATTTGATGTTAACACGCTGTTCTTTCTGTACACTCAACATTTTCCGACGCACAGACAAAACGTCAACTACTTAAAACAGACGCCACGGGCAGACTGAGTGCAGGAGGCAGATGAAACTCGAGCAGTAGGCGGAGCGAGAGTCACGTGACAGGCCACGCGACTTTCAGCCTTATTGCATTCGTTTTATTGTTTCACCAGTACTAGTCCGGTTTTTTTCTAGCCACACCTCGTAAAAAAAACGCACTTGAAAATGGGAATTATTTCTCGAAACGCGTCGTGCGAATAGTAAAATAAAAAATCGTGACTGGTAGCAGAAGATTTATTTATTTATAAACAAACCTATTAAAAGCTCTCTGTAGGAAAACCAAAGAAGAGTGTTGGAGTGCTCAACAATTTGAAGCCGTTACATGAAGACAAAATACAGAATGAAATAACTCACGCGAATAGCACCGTACGTAAATGTAGGTCGCTGTGTGTACATTAAAGGAGACACATGCTATTTCCAGACGCACGTTTTCGTCTGTCAGTATACATGTATAGCAAAAAAGGCGACAACCAGATGACACACGAGGAAAGAGGTTTCGCACCCGCACACGCATATTTTACTGTCACTCTGCCAATGCCAGGAATAACGCATGACGTGCTCAGAAGAGCAGGACGTGTGTAAGGCAGTCGGTTACTGCTGAGGTCGCCGGTGAAGGCCAGAGCACTGACACTGGAGGCAGGGGCTGTGTTGCGTCTGAAACTAATCAAGTTCCGCTCGATAAATAAGGGTAAGGAACGTTCCCTATATCAATTTCGGATATACAGCGAAGTCCATATTAGGCAGGTTACTGCTAATCCGGCACTGCACAGATAGCCGAAATAACAGATAATTCACAACATACCGAAGACTAGTAATTACTTACTTATGAAACATGCTACATGTTACATTTGAAAACTCACTATATTATTTACGCGTTACTCACCGTAACCTCACAACTTATTTTTAAAAATTGCGCCTAAAACACACTGTTTCGTGCCACATGCGTTCAATTCACTTTCGGGAAACAATGGACCAGATCTTTTTTCTCATTCTATTTTTAATTCACTAATTTCCCGGAGAGTCAAAGCAATGCGTGTGGTGATGATGACGATGACATGGTTTTGAGGGCGCACGACAGCACAGTCGTTTGGGTTCGTAATGCAACTTAATGAGAAAATGAGAATTGTGGAGGTATACGATAAAATGATTAATATGAGAAACGTTAACAAAGTCTGTAAAACACATACATTCACACACAAAGCAACCAAAGCAACGAAAATTCACATTCTCAAATCTGACATAAGATAAAAAAGGCTAAAATTAGTGGAAAGTATTAAAAAAGGGCAGTAGACATCTGCGGCTGGCTGCTCCCCATAACTGTATGGACCTATGACAGACCATCAAAACGATAGCCTGCAAGGGAACGGCGCATTCCGTAAAGGCATGTTCCCTGCAGACCTCCTTCGCGGTTTTGTCGGTCTGTTCATTTCCCCAAATTCCCACGTGCCCGACTGCTACGGTCGCAGGTTCGAATCCTGCCGCGGGCATGGATGTGTGTGATGTCCTGAGATTCGTTAGGTTTAAGTAGTGCTAAATCTAGGGGACTGATGACCGCAGACGTTAAGTCCCATGACGTTAAGTCCCATAGTGCTCAGAACCATTCGAACCCACGTGCCCTGGTACCCATCAGAATGACACCTTCTTCCCCCGCCGCTGTAGCAAGTACAGCTTGTCGTGTATGAGGGTCAAATGGCTCTGAGCACTATGGGACTTAACATTTGAGGTCATCAGTCACCTAGCACTTAGAACTATTTAAACCTAACTAACCTAAAGACATCACACACATCCATACACGAGGCAGGATTCGAACCTGCGACCGTAGCCGTCGCGCGGTTCCAGACTGAAGGGCCTAGAACCGCTCGGCCAGTGCTGCCGGCTGTCGTGCGTGAGCTCCGAATTTCTCTCCTGGGAACATGTGCCGCAACGGTTGTAGGAGCAGAGGAAAAACTGTTTCCCCTAAATATGCCTCATCTGATCCAATGCCTTCAGGATCGCATGGAACTCTGCAGAAAATACGATGTGGGTATGGGAAAGGCGAATTATGAAGACACTGTCCGGATAGACACCGGAACAGCCAATGAAGCCCCCTTGTTGGGAGTCATCTGTATATACTCCAGTAAAACCGATCCTGCAACAGTCAGGTGAATTTTGTGCTTCACACTCTAACAACAGATTGATGGATTTCAGTGGTTCGATGTGCGCGACACCAGGTTGGTGTCTGCCTTCGTTCGCTTCCTCTACCAAGAAAACCAACAAATCGTTCACGTATAAATCGTTATTCATAAGCAACTCTGGGCTTTCAGAAGACGACACACATGCAGAAAAATTATCAGTGGCTAGAGCACCTCTGCCTGTTTTGTACTGTAATGCTCGCCACGCCGTAGATGCACTTGGTGCCGGCCGCGGTGGTCTCGCGGTTCTGGGCGCGCAGTCCGGAACCGTGCGACTGCTACGGTCGCAGGTTCGAATCCTGCCTCGGGCATGGATGTGAGTGATGTCGTTAGGTTTAAGTAGTTCTAAGTTCTAGGGGACTGATGACCACAGCAGTTGAGTCCCATAGTGCTCAGAGCCATTTGAACCTTTTTTTTTTTTTTTTTTTTTTTTTTTGCACTAGGAGGACAGGCATGCCTGAACATGTAGAAAAATCATCCGCTCTTTATTGTCGTATCGAATCAGTTCTTGCCTGAAGATATGCAGCCCAGTGAATAGATTTGCAAAGTGGGCTGTTGGTTGCGCCTTCCTGTGGCAATACGTGTCAGCGGCTACAATGAACTGTACACACGTAGCCTATTGACGTTTTCCACGTCACAAATGATGCCGGTATTGTGCATTTGTTACTGAAGCAAAACACTTCGAGAGATGTTCTATCCATTGATGTGTGTCATTATTCTGTAATACAGATCATTTCTATTCTCATGTTGGAGAAGGCCATTCGATTTTTTTTATCGAGTTGAGCCGCTATGGACTGCGTGGTAACAACCAATTTCATTTTAGTGTCTAAGTCTTGTTCTTGTTCCAGCTTTGACTTCCTGCCAGTATCTTCTGAGTCCACCAAGAAGTGCCTGTTTATACTCTTCGGATAATGGTCCTCTCCATCTTTTGGACGTTGATGCCACTTTAAAGCAGTGGTAGTTGTTCACCAATTTTCTAAATTTGTTCGTGTCAGGAATTTCTCTCTCTCAGATGCCATCATGCCTAAGATCTTTTTCACATTCTTCGAACCATCTTGGCCTTGTTTTCTTAGATTGGATGAAACTCCAAATTCTTTTTGTTAGTCGGTCACCGTCTATCCTCATGAGATGACCGTAAAATAACAATCGTCTCTTCTTAATGGATGCTGTGATAGGTTCTGTCTTGCTGTACAAGTCCTAATTTGCTCTCATTCACCATTTTCAATCAACCCATCTATTACCAAGGATTTTCCTTAATATCCTACGCTCTCCTTATTTCAGCCGCTCAGCTTGACCTTGTCTGTTCATGGACAAAGTTTCGGACGCATATAAGCCCTCAGGTTTTACAACTGCATTATAATGACGGAACTTGGCCCCTATACTCAAAAATTTTCCTATAGGTATTCTGTGCCAGTTGGTATGCTTGGTTTAACTTCCTCATCCTGACATTAATTGCTTCTTCTTCTAATCCATTCTCCTGGATGACTTAATCAAGATACCTGAAATTCTGATCTCGTCATATATTTTGTCTTTTGAATAGAGATCTGGAGTCCAACTTTTTCAGCAATTTCTGACATTCCATTCGAAATAAATTATTAGAGAATAAAATTATGGGTAGGCTGCTATCGTATTGCTTATTGTTTAAACATAAGTGATGATCAAAAAGTTTTCGTCCGAAGGCCACACTAGCCCCTTACCTTCATGTCTGTGTTTATATACCCGCATCTGAGCTGCGCTGGATTGCATATAAACTACAACGTAGTTTTTGACCTTAAAAATGCTTTCAAGTTATATGCCATGAAAACCACATGCAATTCTGTATTTTTTCTCTATGCGGCTATATACCATTTTGCAACAAATGGCTTGAATAAACGTGTCTGTACGAAAGAGCAAAGGCAAGGTAAAAGAAAAACATAAAATTTGGTACCCTAGTGACTTTTACGTTTCTAAAGGTATCAATTACCCTTACCATGTGAGATGCTGTATCTAATTACTCTGCTTGATCCAGAATGCCTTTTCCTGGTTTCTGTTCTCAGATCTGTATACTCTTAACTAAATAATGAGATACCAGTTAACATTCTATTTCAGGATAACAAAAATCCTAGGCGTAAATAACGCAAAACAAGTAACAAACGTGCTCGCAAGCTCTTCTGTTTATACTCTGTATTATAGTGTAAGAATGATAAAGAAGTACAATTTAGTATATGAGACAAGGAAAGTTAAGGGAATGTGTCAGCTTTGTACCTTATCTACGGAAGAAAGCGGCTTACAATTTCGTATCGCTTTGTTTTCTTTCCACCTTCTTCAAAGAAACTTATCTGAAAGTTTCTAAATCGAGATATGTTCTGTTTAGAACTTTGCGATCCTGTGAGCTATTTATATAACTGTATCTCACTTAAAAGAAAAGTCTGATACACTATAACGGTCTCTTTCTTGGCCTTGTTACCGATAACTCTCACGGTCGAGTTACTCATTACATCGCTTAATAAAACGACACAGAGAACTAATGGAGAAAATAGATAACAGCTCTTTTCCGGAAGGAATCTTGCTGTATTCATGTCTCCTACTGACATGAATCAGCCATTGTCTAACGCTTTTCATGACAACCCGTCACCACCGTGGACAAAATCATAATTATTCGATTTTCATCATTGTGACTTCTCCACTCTTTATAAAATAAAAGGCATGACTATCTTGTGCAGAGACACCATATAGTGCTAATGCTCAAGGAACTCTGTCTACAAATAACTGCAATTAGTTTCTTTTATAATTTTTTTAATATCATTATTCATGAGCACCCAACGAGTTTTGCTGTACATCGCCAATACATCTTCAGAAATGATTCAGTGTACCGTCAGAAGTCATAAATTACCGTAATGTACGTAAGGCATGACTCTGGAAGCAGTGCATGGGCTCAAAATGACCCTAGTTAAGAAACGACAGATACTTAACACAAACGTTACAGGGCCTTCCGGAATTTGAACTTGAGATCTATGAGGTACAATAGCTGCGTGGCGTTCAGCTTCTGCTGTTCGTTATTATTTCGACTAATCTGATTCTGCTCTCCATGTGTACCTATTTCATGCTGCTTACAAGCTCCTAACATGTATAACTGACAGTGGATGGATTATGGGTGGATCCCCTTGGATGGAAATGAACTACTTTCGTGATACAAGAACAAACAATACTTTCTATTCTCCCACTTCTACTGGGTGAAATAGTGACACTAATTTACTGTTTCTCCGGTAAGCATTTCATTTTCACGATACTATCGCATAACTGTTAAGGTAAAGATAAAACTAACGGTATTCATACGTCGTATTACGTATTCAGCACCTCTTCTTCCACTTAATACGCATGTCTTTCGGTTAGGACAGCGCCATTTGCCAAGTGGCATTTCTTACCCCAGTGGATGGTTGGTCGCTATTAACCTGATTCACAATAAATTATTGCCAGTTTTTCATTCAGCAGATGGGAGGGAGGACTGTAACATAAAGGCGTACGTTTTTATTCCTTAGATCCGGAACATTATATCTCCGAACTTGGGTCCCTGTTCAAAGTGTAATCTATCGAACTCCTTAGAAAAAGTTATTTATATACCGTGGTCGCTTGACTATCACGTGGTCTTCAGGATGTGATCGCGGGGTTTCCTTTTCCCTTGTCATTTATATACTGACTTTTGAAACAATGCCCCTTACACTCTTTGTTTCGTGAAGTCCATAACACATTGGTCTTGGAATCTGGAATGACTTGCGTTCACAGGTTAAACGATCAGGATCTCTCACACTTCTGGCAGAAAGCATCACGAAGTTTGGGTTGGAGTCTCTGAAGGTGAAGTGAGTTGCACATGGTGATTAAAGGAACGGGATCATCAACATTAGCGTTAAGGAACGCAGGGAGGTTTGGGTTGAAGTTTGTCAAGCTGGAATGACTTGCACATGTAGATTAAAGGACCGAGATCACGAACATCTGAGCTAGAGAACATCAAAAGGCTTGGTTTAAAGCCTTTGAAAGTCGAATGAATTGCAGATGGAAATTTAACTATTGACATACTCATCATTAGCGCTACAGAAAATGAGCAAGCTTGGGTTGAAGTCTTTAAAAACTGAAATAACACGCACACAGAGACTACAGGATCAGGATCACGAACTTTTTAAAATTCTGCTGTACAGCCTGCTAACTATACTTTTTGCAAATGTCTTTTTTTTTTACTTCTCTATTCATTCTAATATGCAAGCCTCTATCATGTTTGTCCCGCGTTCTCCATCAGTAGAGAAGTTTGTAAATGAAGTGGAAGATCAAACTGGTTTTAGAAGAGACAGGTCATATGTGGACAAAATCCTTACCTTAAGACAGATCATGGAGAAGATGTTGGAAGATTTCGAAGCAGTCATTGCGTTTTCAGAGATCTTAGGAAGCATATGATATAGTGCCACTAAAGCTATTGTTCGATGTGCTGTGGTCAGGGGAGCTGTCACAACATTATGTAAGCACATCTGCATCTACATCATATCCGCAAGCCACCTAATGGTGTGTGCCGGTGGTTTCTTTTTGTAACAGCCCTCCAACCCTGTTCAAAATGGTTCAAATGGCTCTGAGCACTATGGGACTTAACATCTGTGGTCATCAGTCCCCTAGAACTTAGAACTACTTAAACCTAAGGACATCACACACATCCATGCCCGAGGCAGGATTCGAACCTGCGACCGTAGCGGTCACACGGTTCCAGACTGTAGCGCCTAGAACCGCACGGCCACACTGGCCGGCTCCAACGCTGTTCCACTCGCGAATAACGCGTGGGAAGAATGATTGTCAGTAAGCCTCTGTATCATAAACCTCTACAATTCAACAGAATATGTCATTAAAGTAGGGAAAGAAATTACTAGAGAGTCCATCAAAATAACTAAAGGACTGAAGCAAGAATGCTGTCTGCCTCCCCCACTCTTTGTGCAGAAGGCAGTGGACTTGTGGAGTATAAATTGTATGGGCATGAGGACTGAAGTAGGGAATCAGTGTATGTACACACTTTTCTGTCCTAATGATGAAGTCGTTGAAGCAAACGATGAAGAGGATGTATATATTCTACATACTTAGGAAGTTGCTGGAAAAGCATAAAAAGTGGGGTTTTGAAAATTAATTATAAAACGACAGAGAGAAGAGGGAAGTAATTTGTACATTGACGGGCATGTTATTAAAGTGTGTAAAGAGTTTAAGTTCAAATGGTTCAAATGGTTCTGATCACTATGGGACTTAACATCTGTGTTCATCAGTCCCCTAGAACTTAGAACTACTTAAACCTAACTAACCTAAGGACATCACACACATCCCTGCCCGAGACAGGATTCGAACCTGCGACCGTAGCAGTCGCGCGGTTCCGGACTGCGCGCCTAGAACCGCTAGACCACCGCGGCCGGCAAAGAGTTTAAGTACTTGGATAGTATCCTATCACGTGACGGAATATGCGACAGAGATATCCAACAACGAATTAGACAGGGAAGGGCCGCTATCCAAAAATTAAAACATTTACTTTGGTTCTCAAAAAAGTGTTTAAAGGTAAAATTCATTGAAACAAATCCACCGTCGAATGAATAACAACTTCTGGGAGTGAGTGCTAGGATCTCACAGAAAGAAATAAAAAGATACTTAGAGCTTAAGAAATTGAATACTTGAGAAGAGCCTGCAGAAGTTCCTGACTCGACCACGTAAGAAATGAGGAAATAAGAGAAAGGACACAGACTTACTATAGTATAACGAATAAAATAGAGGGGCCGGCCGGAGTGGCCGAGTGGTTCTAGGCGCTACAGTCCGAAACCGCGCGACTGCTACGATCGCAGGTTCGAATCCTGCCTCGGGCATGGATGTGTGTGATGTCCTTAGGTTAGTTAGGTTTAAGTAGTTCTAAGTTCTAGGGGACTGATGACCTGAGAAGTTAAGTCCCATAGTGCTCAGAGCCATTTGAACCATTTTAAAATAGAAGGCAGCTAAGATGATTTGGGCATATGAAAAGAATGGTTGAACACTGAAACGCGTATGTATTCAGTACAGCGATGGTGAGGCATGACAGAATCTCTGACCAGAGAGTTATTTATCGTTGCTAGTCTGCGTTTGACCGCGCGAGAGTTCAGTTGCATGTAGGGAGTCGGTAGTTGCAGTTGCGAGAGAGTAGTTGTACGTAGCGAGTCGCGAGAGCATGTAGTTGCTAGTTGCACTCAGTCAGTGCTAGTAGCACGCGCGAGACAGTCGGAGTTGTGTGTGAGGAGTCGACGGGCGTCGACATGGCCCTCTGGTCAAGATTCATCAGGACGAGGTATATTTTTTAAATAAGGTAATGAAGCAGCATTGCGCACATCTGATAATGTAATGTATCTTAACTGTAATTAATTTGTCCAAGAATCGCCCCAATAATAATTTTGTTTTCAAAGCAATTTTTTAAGAAAACAATCATTTGAATTGAAAGAAAGTTTCCCATGCATTTCCTTAAAGAAAAGTTTCACTTAAATTCAAAGAATATTTGCGATGCATTTCCTCCAAGCTATGGCGAAAAATAAGAGCAGATGCAGTTTTACTGAGGTAAGAATTTGAGTTTAATTAGTGAACAGGGCTTAAGACCGACATTTCGGTCTATTTGCGTTTTCATTGTCACTGAGATTTCATTATCATTGAATTGTCTTACATTTTTGTGGGCAGCTTACATTTGGCTCAGATTGCTATTTTTCATTTATTGTCATTGTCATTAAATTCCATTGCTGGGAGGTTACACTTAGCTCTATGTCCATTTGCATTTGAATAAGAATAATTTTATGGGGAGGTTACACTAGGTTCTATTCTCATTAACATTTAAATATTGTCTTTCAAAATTTTGTGGGGAGGTTACACTTGGCGACATCCGGCCAGGATCGTATTTCTTTGGGAATCTTCTAAGAAACAGTCAGATATCTGCTCTTATTTGCTTAAATATAATTAGGATTTGGCGCAACGCTTTTACTAATTTTGTGACTTTCTTTCCTCAGATCATCGGCAATTCGTTGCTCTGTTGTATTTGTGTTTGTTTCCTTTTGCATTTGTGCTTATTTGTTTTGTGAATAATTGTGACTATTGTAAAAATGCCGCGAAAGACTGTGAATAGTGTATCGCGAGGTATTATGAACGAAATAACAGACTTAAACAACTTTACTGATAGTACTTGTGACACGCAGTGTAATGATGACAATCCTGCGTTCACTGACAATCACTGCGTTCCAACTACTAGTGATGATTTTTGTCTTAATGATGAACAAACGAACTCGGTTATGTCCTCTGTTGATTTGACGACAATCGATGACGCGGGGCGCCCTATTGTAATGAGCGCTGCCCAGCCTAACACAACCGGTTTACTAAATTCACGTGATGAACACACAAATTTGTCTAATGAAAATGAACAGGATACACAAAGTAAGACGGATCTATTTAATTCCGAAATAGTGACGCACAGTGGACATTCGATAAGCAGACCTTTTTGTGAGTCACAGAATATCCAAATGGATACACAAAACGTGACAATTCCAGATCCACCATTAAACAGCACTGAGAATAGAAATGCTAATTTTGGCGTGGATCAAACGACGGCATTATTGCTACAAATTCTTGAATCAAGCAAACAAATTAGCGAAGATAACAAACAATTTAAAGAATATTTCAGACAACAGAGGGAAGATTTCAAACAATTGCTGAAAAAACAAGACGACTTTCACAAACAACTTGTTGAAGAGAACAAAAAACTTAGTGAACAGAACAAACAATTTTCTGAAAGTCTTAAACAGCCGAACAAAAAACACGATAATGTTAATGAACAGAACAAACAAGTTAGTGAACAGATTACAGCTGTTACCGTGCAATGTCAGGACATTAAAGTACAATTACATGAGGATACTAAGGCTTGTGCTAATAACAGTAATGAAGAAGTTGTCACTGTTGCACAAGAATTAAGTAGTACACGTGTAGGCACAACAGAATCAAATAAAGACGAAATTAATGCAGTCACTGAACAATGTCCTAAAAACGCAGTACAGATACGCGACGAGTTTAATTTAAAGTCACTGGAAGTTTCACACACTCTGAATACGGATGTCCATAATAAAAGTGAACGACACAACAACCAAATTGACGAAAGTATTAAAGTAATAGAATTGAAAACTATTTCAGTCACCAATACGTCATAGAATACGCCACGTTACGAGCATTTGTCACACTTACGGAGCGCGTATAATTTGAGAAATCTACAGAAGCTATGCGACTTAAAATCTGAAAAGTTACGCAACTTGAAATCCGAAATGACACAGACAATCAGATTCTCTCACAAACCTGAACGTGTTCTCAAATTCAGTGACGAGAACGTTGATTATAAGCAATTTGCATTTGTAAGAAAATCTAAGGAATTTAATAATGACAGAACACGGATACACGATTTGAACTGTATAAGACAATTTATTTTCGTACTTTCACCGCTATTACCTGTAATGCAGAAACTGGAATTAGCATGGATACAACAATTTGCTTTTGGATTTTTATCGCCATTGCCTGCAACGCAAAAACTAAAATTTATTTGCAGTGCGTAATTGACCTCAGGGGATTCATTACGCTTTAATGAATATGTGCCGTAGCGTGCATAGGGCCCCGAGCTGTAGTAGTGCTGTTTCATCTTTAGTTTTCTGCACTGCTGCCTTCTCTTCTACTATCCTCTATATCTATCAAAACAGCTCTTTAACTTTTGCTCTACCTAGAATTAAGTAAAATATAATGAATACCCGATGTGACAAATTTTTTTACCGAAAGTGACAATTTTCATTAGGCACTACAGAACTACCAGCGCAATTTTGATAACAGATAAAATCGTAATCATCAGTATGTGTAAAATTTTCAGCAGTCGCAACCACATTTTTGGTAACAATAAATGTTTTTCTCTGCAACAGCATGAAAGTCAGCCGCTTAGCATACCTAACCAACAATGTAGTGTACAGGGTCAACCAAGCTTTAATGTTTCGCCGCGTGCATGTATAGTCTCAGCTACAACAAATAGTAACGCACGACAGCAAAGAAACAACTACGTACAGAAAACACAGTATTTCAATTCGTATCGCAATGAGCCGTATAGAAATTACTATCATGACAGACGTAAAAATAATGAGCACAATTTTTCAGCGTACATTTAATAACAGTCGATTTTTTCAGCAGCAAGAACATCAGCAACAACATATTATCATGAATGAAGCAGACAATAGGTGTCATTCATAGCGTAATACGTCAGGAAGAAATAACGGAACTGTTCAAATAGTTGAAATGCCACAACATCCTCCCGAAAATAATAACACGTACGATAGAATTTAACCAGATACAGCACAGATTGCATATTCCAGTAACGTAAGCCATAATTTTGACACGCAGAATCTTGTTCACGAAAATGTTATTAATTTTGACGCCATCCTACACACGTTTGCTTGAAAGACATTATCACGACGTACGTAGATGACATTCTTATCGCAGAAGCTAACTGGTCTGAAAACAATATGATTCTTGAACGACTGTTACAAACTTTTCATGCACAAGGACTTACAGTTAATCTTAGTAAATCGCACTTTGGCAAAAATTCTATAAAATTTCTTGGACACGTAATTTCAGCAGAAGGCATTGCGCCTGATCCGGAAAAACTTCAAGCTCTACGTGACATTACTATTCCTACAACGAAAAAACAATTACGCAGTTTTTTGGGGTTAATTAACTTTTTTCGTAAATTTATTCATCATTCTGCTTTAGACACACCTAGATTATGACAATTAACAGGTAAAAACAGTATTTGGTCATGGGATAAGCAAGCACATTCTGAATTTATGAACCTGAAACATGCTTTGTTGAATGCTCCACTTTTATCGCACCCAGATCTTACCAGAAATTTTTCCATTGCACCGACAGTTCTAACACCGCTTTAGGCGTACACATTGTTCAGGAAATTGAAGAAGATGGCTCAACAGTAATTAAAAACATCGCATTTGCAAGCCGCATTCTGTCACCTGCAGAACGAAATTATTCCGTTACAGAATTGGAAACATTATGTGTTGTATGGGCTTTCACGAGATTTAGGCATTTTCTTTATGGCAGACATACCACCGTCTATACAGATCACAGAGCGATACAATTTTTACTTTCGGCTAAATTCACTCATGACAGGTTAAGCAGATGGCAGCTTTATTTACAGGAATTTAATTTTACAATAGTTCACATTCCCGGCACACAAAATGTTATAGCAGACGCACTATCTCGTTCTCTCAGCAACAATCAGCAAGACATCGCAACCAACATCTGCAAAGCAAATTTCAGCGTTATGTACATTCAACAAGTTGCATTCGAAATTTTATTTCGTCGTCATTACAGGACATAGCAAAAGAGCAAAGTAAAGACAATATGTGGAAAGAAATTGAACACCATGGCAAGATAAGAGTAATGTTACGATTAGAAACCATTACACTGTACGCAATGACATTCTAAATCGCCGCTCTCATCCTGACAGCAACAATTGGTAATTATGCATTCCTGACGAACTGATTAACAAATTAATCTGGTACACTCATTTAAGTTACGCACATTACGGAGCCAGAAAATGTTTTCTTATACTGAGACAGAACTGTTGTTTTGCCAACATGGAGAAACGTATACGACGAGTTTTAGCGTCATGTAACATTTGCCAGAAAGCTAAGTCAGACACCACTTCACATATTCCTCCATTATATCCCACTGTACCTGTTAAATTAAGACATATGGCCGCAGTAGACATTTTTGGTCCAATTCCGAGAACTAACAGAGGTTTTTGCTACATCTTTGTCGCTGTTGAACTCACTTCAAAATTTGTTACTTTCACTCCGTTACGCAAAGCTACTGCTAAAACCGTTTCGAGAGCATTTGTAAAACATTTTCTATTTCATGTAGGGCATATGATGAAAGTAATTTCTGATAATGGATCACAATTTCGTTCTGCTATATGGACACGCATGTTACGAGCTAGAAACATTTCTCCGATCTATATATCCAGGTACCATGCTTCTTCAAACCCTTGTGAACGATTAATGAAAGAAATTGGTAAACTGTGTAGAATATACTGCCACAAAAGACATATTGATTGGGACACACACATATTCTCATTCCAAGATGTAATTAATTCCATACCAAATGAATCCACTATGCTATCTCCGTCTGTTATACTGAAAAATGCTGAACCAGCTAACAAAATTAAAGAATTAGTACACTTTCCTACATATCGTCGATTACGACACCATGAAATAATTAACATTGCGCTGAACAACATCAAACGTGCCGCAGAGCGCCGGAGAAGACAGCAAAAACAGGTTTGTACACGCCGTGACTTTCACATTGGACAGAAGATATTAGTACATACACACTATTTATCCAGCAGAATAAAAGGTAAGTGCAGTAAATTTGAACTTCTATACGCAGGACCATATCGGATTCGCAGCATTCCTCTCCCCAATGTTGTACACGTCGAAACTTTGATAACCAGGAAAAGTAAGGGCAACCACCATGTGTCGAACATTAAACCCTTTATTGAATGAAACCACTTTGTGATTTAACATGCTATGTTGCCATTTACTAATTTTTATGACCACTTATGCAATTATATTCACATGATTAATTATTGATGACTATCGTATTTTTTCTTGGCAAGTGCCCGGCAAGGTAAGGTTAGCAGGTTGCCTTTCTTGTTGTTACACATCAGACCGTGCATATTTTTCCAGACAAACTTACGTATTTTATGAATAATTATGCAATTCTATGTAGTGACGTATTAATTTTATCAGATTCTCTCTCCATTAAAGTCTTTAATTCTCGCCTCTATTAACTACACTACATACAAGCTGAACACAACGAACGTCACATTTTGTCTTTCTTGTGTATATACAATTGTTTCATGTTTTGTTTGTATGCAATATGAAATGGTTAAGACATAGCAAACACCAGTTGACTAACATTTTTGCCTTATGATATCTGAATATCGTGACTGTTTTACATTTTTTTTTTTTTTTTTTTTTTTTTTGCTGCTGCATTGTGATATTCTGTGTACATTTTTGCCTTTGAACACTGTCTATGCTTTTGACATATTACGTTTTCTGTCATGTTATGCTGTATGCTTAATTATGTTACCATAAACCAGTCATTATTTAGTAAGTATATGATTTAAATGCAAGACATTAATCTTTGTTCATCATTTTCAGAAAGAAATAATGTGTAAAGGAAATAAATTAAACAGAAATGGGAATTTCAACTACGGAATAGACGAAAGAAGATACAAAAACCTTATGAGGAAGAGTAAATGGATCAGAATTAACAAGCATTAACAAGAATATACTATACATCGTAGAATAGCAATCTTAACTAATTTTTTCTTTCAGAATACAAGGCGATTGATGCAGGCTGTCAGACAGAACTGCACATCTTAGTTTTAGTGATGAAATATGCTAGAGATAAGGAATAGTTGTGTAATGAGTAATGAAGTGATTTTTTTTGCAGATGATAATGAATGCTGATGAATAATGATGAAGAATATGCTACTATGGATAATGAAGTTTTTCTTTACAGGTGATGATAATAATGAAGTTATGATAATATGGGTAATGAAGTGACGGATAATGAAGTTTTTTCTTTACGGATGAGACTGATGTTGAAGTTTATGTATTTATGCTATGTAGTTATTTAAGTATTTGTTGCAGTTTGTTTTGACAGTATGTTTTATATCGTATGGTATGATGACTGAAGGTTCTGAAAAGGACAGCTATGGAACACATTTTTATACACATTTCACTACCTGTTAATTCGAAGTTCACTACTTTTCAGCATAGTTTGCGTTTCTTCTTTCATCTCAATAATCCATTTTGTATTTTTTTTTCCAGGAGAAGCTTTTCATGATACTTACTAAACCTGTTACTTATTAAACCTGTACTAGTACTTGCATTTTTTTTACCCAGTTGTGTCTATCATTTATAATTGTGATCACATATACTTCCCTGTTTCATAACCTTGCTACAGCTGACTCATGACGAATGACGTTACACATTTTTCATTTTACAGGAACAACCCAGAAGCAATTTTTTTTTCTTTTTCTCTTCTTGCTTTCCCTTATAATTACCCAAAGCAATGCATTGCTAAAAAAAAAAATGTATCACCAGTTCCAAATAATGCTACCCATTTAAGAGAGTTCTGAATAATGCTGAACGATGAACAATGTTTTGTACTATTCAATACTTACTGGCGAATGAGTGCCAATAATTAGTATAACTAAATGAATTATGTTAATACTATGCCATTCATTAGCTCCTGTTTTCAATGATGACTTTTGATGTTTTGTAACTGGCCAATGACTGCCAATAATTAAAAATGTTGTACTATTCAATACTTGCTGGCCAATGAGTGCCAATAATTAGTATAACTAAATGAATTATGTTAATGCTATGCCAATAATTGACTCTCCTTTTCAATGATGACTTCTGATGGTTTAGAACCGGCCAATGAGTGCCAATGTTCACTATAATCAGTTAATTTTATGAACATTATTCTGTCACACTAAATATGCTTTGTAACTGGCCAAGGACTGCCACTGTTTATTGTAATACGATTACCCATGATGCCAATAATTGCTATATTCAGTTAATTTTATGAACATTATTCTGTAATACTAAATACATGGTACAGAAATGTTCAACAACTGGGCTATGAATGCCGCAAACTACTAATGTAATTCTCAATGAAGACTACTATGTGACTTAATGTCCTTCACCTTCTGACCTAACTACCTGGAATTACTGTAATATCCATTTGTCCTGTCTATCCTCATGATCATGGAGCACCATATTTGGTTTTTGCACTGATTCCACGTTGGTGTGCCTTGTAAGTGCGTGGTGTTGACACGACATGCTGTCCACCACCGTGAGCGATGAAGACGTTATTATGGTTCCACTGTTTGGTGTACCTGATGTACTGCCAAAATGATAACATGGAATATTATTACGACATTCAGTGTCTTGGCTACGCTGATAAACACTTCTGGGAAAATAACTTCCGTTTGTCTCACTTGGTGTTGTACTTCTGTGGAAAGATATAGACTTTCAGTGCAGATGCGTGCAATCTAAAGTGCTACAACCATGACGCATTCCTTCCTATTCCTTTCTTAATTCTTGTAAAAAGAAAGAGTCATATACAGTGCGTGTGCATTTCCTTTCAATTGTTAATAACATCAGTTGTCCTGAAATTACTAAAGACTTCTATAGTGCATGTGCACTTTATTACACTCCTTGATTTGTTTGTTTGTCGTAAAAATATTAGAGAGTTTTACAGTGCGTGTGCACTTTATGCCATTTGTAATCGTTATGTATACATTTTGTGGTTCTCTGATATGTTCCGTATTACAGTGCGTGTGCACTTTTGTCATTTATTAATACATTTTGTGATTTGATGATATATTCTGTACTACAGTGCGTGTGCACCTTTGTCATTTATCAATATGATTTGTATTCATTGTATATACATTTTGTGATTTGCTGATATATTGTCAACTGCAGTGCATGTGCACTTATGTCACTTGTCAACATGATTTTTACCATTGCGTTTATTTGTTATGAAAATGCTAAAGAGTTTTTCAGTGCGTGTGTATTTTTGTCATTTTGTTAACATGATTTCTACTCATTGCATATATATATTTTGTCATTACCTGATATGTTCTGTACTACTGCGCGTGTGTACTTTTGCCAATTGTGAATATGTTTTGTATATATTTTGTCTTTGCCTGATATGTTTTGTACTCGGTGCATGTGCACCACATTTAATTCATGTACTACATCTGTATACTCTGTGATTGTAAAGTTGATTAGTTAAAAAAAAATTGTTGCTCATGGCAAGTCCAAATGACTCACCATCGCTGCCAAATTTTTGCCCCCCCCCCCCCAGTGGAGGGTTATGAAACGCGTATGTATTCAGTACAGCGATGGCGAGGCATGACAGAATCTCTGACCAGAGAGTTATTTATCGTTGCTAGTCTGCGCTTGACCGCGCGAGAGTTCAGATGCATGTAGGGAGTCGGTAGTTGCAGTTGCGAGAGAGTAGTTGTACGTAGCGAGTCGCGAGAGCATGTAGTTGCTAGTTGCACTCAGTCAGTGCTAGTAGCACGCGCGAGACAGTCAGAGTTGTGTGTGAGGAGTCGACGGGCGTCGACATGGCCCTCTGGTCAAGATTCAGGACGAGGTATATTTTTTAAATAAGGTAATGAAGCAGCATTGCGCACATCTGATAATGTAATGTATCTTAACTGTAATTAATTTGTCCAAGAATCGCCCCAATAATAATTTTGTTTTCAAAGCAATTTTTTAAGAAAACAATCATTTGAATTGAAAGAAAGTTTCCCATGCATTTCCTTAAAGAAAAGTTTCACTTAAATTCAAAGAATATTTGCGATGCATTTCCTCCAAGCTATGGCGAAAAATAAGAGCAGATGCAGTTTTACTGAGGTAAGAATTTGAGTTTAATTAGTGAACAGGGCTTAAGACCGACATTTCGGTCTATTTGCGTTTTCATTGTCACTGAGATTTCATTATCATTGAATTGTCTTACATTTTTGTGGGCAGCTTACATTTGGCTCAGATTGCTATTTTTCATTTATTGTCATTGTCATTAAATTCAATTGCTGGGAGGTTACACTTAGCTCTATGTCCATTTGCATTTGAATAAGAATAATTTTGTGGGGAGGTTACACTAGGTTCTATTCTCATTAACATTTAAATATTGTCTTTCAAAATTTTGTGGGGAGGTTACAACACAGATTGTTCAAGACAGTACTTTCATGGTAATCTCCTGGAAGGAGAAGAAGAGGAAGGCCGCGGAATGTGTGGCTAAGTAGTGTCCAAGAAGTGATGGAGAAATGACGAATGGAAGAGAATGAGGAAGAATAGCGATATCGAGGCATTTAGCGACAGATATGCAGGATGGCGCAACAAGGAAGGAAGGAAGAATCGTGAACATTAGCTCTAGAGAACATGAGGACGCTCGGGCGATGCAGTTTCAAAGCTGGAATGAGTTGCACACGGAGATAAAAGGATCGCGATCACGGACAGAATTGGGCGGAGGTGTCAGCCAATTTCTTCATTCATTTCTCCATCCATTCAGAGCCCCGTCTGGACGGGGACAGCGTCAACAGGTCCACGTGCCTAAGGGGACGGGTATTAAAAAACAGGAGACGGGGCTTTAATATGTATAAGAGCGCGGTGCCTTCCTTATGCGGCCAGCTGTCCCATTACGACGACACGAAATGACAACGGCCTAATTGGTCGGCGGTCGGCTGCGCGGCTCACCAGCGCAGACCCATTTTTCAAGCTGTCAGAAGAGCTGTACCTGTCGCGTCGCGTAGCGCCGGGCCGATAGCGCGAGGTCTGCAGCCGGCGCCGCGCCCACGCTAACTGCTGCTGTCCTACACTGCACTACAGTACAGTACAAAGTACACAGCATTCCTCTGGACAGTCATATAAAAGATGGTGCGAGCGGCGGGGGACAGCGTTCTCTGGCATTCATGACGGCTGCTGGGGAATATAACCGCCACGTTGTTCTAGTGGGTAGCATGGCTACCTACTAGCAGCGAGGCTTCGCATTCGAGACCTGATGACGTCTCCCGTGCCTTCTGTGTCATCTACAATGCCCGACAAAAAAGCAAAAGCATCCAGAAAACATAGCCGAATATCAATGTAGGATCGTACATGTACATACCATTGGTAGGCCTGATGACTATAAACTGAAGGAAAAAAATCACGAAACCAAGGAGGAGTTGTGCGACATAAACGATAATTGGTAGACGTGTTTCTGCACCTGAAACATGATGTCTGTTCATATTTCGTGTCAGTCGCTTAAGAGTGGCACTAGTAACTCCACCATGAGGGTGCAGATCTGGTCTACTTTATACACGCCCGCCACCCGGAGTGGCCGAGCGGTTCTAGGCGCTACAGTCTGGATCCGCGCGACCGATACGGTCGCAGGTTCGAATCCTGCCTGGGGCATGGATGTGTGTGATGTGCTTAGGTTAGTTAGGTTTAAATAGTTCTAAGTTCTAGGGGACTGATGACCTCAGAAGTTAAGTCCTACAGTGCTCAGAGCCATTTGAACCATTTTATACACGCTGTAACGGTCCCGAGCGTCATTTACCTTTGAGACTGGACGTAGTGACTTCATGTTAGTCAAGAATGCTTTTAAAGTGACAAAGACGGCATTATCGGCACCTGATTGAATTTGAACGAGGTCGTGTAATATCGCTACGAGAAGCTGAATGTTCCTTCTGCGATATTTCAGAAACACTTGGCAGGAATGTGACCACAGCACATGATTGCTAGCAGTAGGGGTCGTGAGACTGTACGGTCGCAAGAAGATCGGGTGCGCCCGGCCACGTGGCGCTAACGAGAGGGAAGGCCATCGTGTTCGGCATATGGCTCTGGCACATCGTTCTGCATATGCAGCAGCAAAAAAATGGTTCAAATGGCTCTGAGCACTATGCGACTTAACTTCTAAGATCATCAGTCGCCTAGAACTTAGAACTAATTAAACCTAACTAACCTAAGAACATCACACACATCCATGCCCGAGGCAGGATTCGAACCTGCGACCGGAGCGGTCGCTCGGCTCCAGACTGTAGCGCCTAGAACCGAACGGCCACTGCGGCCGGCGTGCAGCAGCAATTTGAACAGCAGTTGACACCACAGTGACGCTACGAACTGTCACAAATCGGTTATTTCAAGAACAGCTACGAGCCAGATGCACTGCAGGGTGTTTTCCACTGACCCTAAAACGCCACCATTTCCGACTTCATTGGTGTCAAGCGAGAGCTCATTGGAGGGCAGGGTGGAGGTCATTTGTGTTTTCGGATGAAGGCTAATTTTGTGTCGGTGCCAGTGATGGCCGTGTGTTGGTTAGGAGGAGGTCAATTGAAGGCCTGTACCCAACCTATCTGCATGCTAGACGCCCTGGATCTACACCTGGACTTATGGTTGGCATTGCGATTCTTTACGACAGCGGGAACACTTTCGTGGTTATCCCACTCATCCTGACTGCAGAATTGTACGTCAGTCTTGTGATTCGCCCTGTTGTGCTGCCATTCATGAACAGCATTCCAACGGGTGTTCTCCAACAGCATAACGCTCGCCCACAGACCGCTGTTGTAATCCAACATGATCTGCAGAGTGTCGACGTTTGACCTTCGGCTACTCGATCACCAGCTCTGTCTCCAATCGAGCGTATGTGGCAGAACATCGGACCGAAACTCTCATCCACAACCAGCACTGACCGTCCCAGTACTGATCGGCCAAGTGCAACAGCCATGGAAATCCATAGCACAAACTGACATCCGGCAACCGTACAACACAATGCACGCTCATTTGCATGCTTGCATTCAACCTTTTGGCGGCTGCATAAGTTATTAATACCAGCATTTCACATTTGCAACGGCTTATCTCGCAATTACATTAACTTCTGATCTTGCAATGTTAATCATTTAAGTATGGTACCTAGAGAAATCAATACCCGAAATTTCTTTACTCTACATTAATTATTTCTTGGTGCTGCGATTTTTTTCCATCGGTGAGTTGCAGTTTTTTGTGACATTTAGAAAGACCACCAGTGTACATTAGTGATACACGTGTTTAGTGTTATCACCAGATCTGCTGGGTTACATAACGGGAGTGAAAAGGGTCGGATGTTGAGTGACCACTGTGAAGTACATCGAGATGCCACATACTCGACTAAGAAACCGTTGTCAGCACCTGACACAGTTTTAAAGGGACCTCTTTGTGTGTCTCCGTTTAGGCGGCTGGTCGAATAGTGCTATCCATTCGGATGTGGCAATTGCCCAATGTTGGTCTGTGTGCGAACAGGAGGGTGGACGGAGGCCTACTTGACGTCAAGTTTACGGTCAATCACGTCTGACCACGACAAGGAGGATCGCCGTGTTGCGCACCAAGAAGATCGTAACCCCTCCACATCCGATAACAGGTACTGGATTCCCCAGTACATTCTGTCTCATCCCACTCCATTAGTCGGGGACCAGCAGCAGCTGTACTAGGGAACTACCTTTCGATATGTAGGCTGCTGTTAGCATCAAAACACAAACGGCTCCGTTTGAAATGGTGCCGTGATCGGGAAACGTAGACTGCTGATGAACGACGTCTGATTGTATTCACCGGTGAACTGCGATTCTGCACTACACCGGGTGGTCATCGTCGGCGGGTATGGCGGTTAGCTGCGAACAGTTCCCACACATCCAATATTCTGACGAGGCACAGCATTGTTACTTGTGGCGTCATGGTTTGGAGAGGCATCAGGTTTGACTCCAGGTAAAGGCTGGTAGTGATTGAGGGAACTCTGACGGCTTAACGGTACGCCAGGGACATCCAACGTCCTCGTGTGTAGCCTCTCATGCGGCAGCATCGTGTTACCATTTTCAACAGGACAATGCTCGTCCACACATGACACATGTCTCTATGAACTGTGTGTGTCATGGCGAGAAACTCCTGTAGCCAAGAAGATCCCCAGATCTGTCCCCGATAGAATGCGAGTGGGGCCAGCTTGGACGTCAACTTCATCCCGATGCAGGTATCGGAGGTATCAAGGCCCAGTTTAAGCAGTTGTAGGCCAGGTTGGCTCAAGTGAGGATACAACAGCTTTTGACGCCCTTCCCAATCGAAACAGTGCATGCATCTAGGCGAGAGGGTGTTCAATGTCACACTGATAAGGCGGCGCTTATTGCGGAGTTCCTTGTAAATTAGGCTTGATTTTGTTATCACCTGGAATAACATCACATTCCCTCTCAACCCATGAAGTTTCATTTCGCTTCCTCTTCCGTTCTGAGCACCTCAATTTTTTGTCATGCAGTGTATATCTCTAATGGTGTTCTTTCAGCGTCTTACGACTAAGACGCACCTGTGTAAATCCTCCCTTCCTTCCTTCTTCCATTTGTTGTCCACATTAAACAATGCCCAGTCCAAGTAATTAACAAGCCAAAGTCTTTTATGAAGATTTGAGTGGAGCGAACGTTACAATAAACTTTCATGTTTACTTAGCTTGTCATGTTGAGAGTGTTCCAGTTCTTGTTGTCTAGGGGTCTGATTCTTGAAGCCGAAAATCTGACATCAGGTCCTCGCGGTTGGTTTGAACTAAATAAATTGGAAGATTGTTATTGCAGAATGTTTTACGTAAATATATTTTCCACTGATTTTCTCACATTTTAGTATATCATACAGCATTTTGTTTCTTCAAATTAACGAAGTAGAAATTATATTGTTCGCACCTGTTATACAAAAATACGTCCGATCACATCAGAGGCAAGCTTACGACTCTCAAACTCCGCGGAAATAACAATATTCCAAAGGGTTTATAATTTTTCTTAACAAATTCCTAGTAGTTTTCGGTACGTTATTAATTTCGATTATTATTTCATAAATGAATCCAGATATAAACATAGTAAATGTGGTGTCACCACCAGACACCACACTTGCTAGGTGGTAGCCTTTAAATCGGCCGCGGTCCAGTACTATATGTCGGACCCGCGTGTCGCCACTGTCAGTGATAGCAGACCGAGCGCCACCACACGGCAGGTCTAGAGAGACGTCCTGGCACTCGCCCCAGTTGTACAGCCGACTTAGCCAGAGATGGATCACTGACAACTACGCTCTCATTTGCCGAGACGATAGTTAGCATAGCCTTCAGCCACATTTGCTACGACCTAGCAAGGCGCCGTATTCAATTGATATTGAGATTGTATTAATGTATCATCAAGAGCGATGTTCTACAAATGTGGATTAAAGTTAAGTATTCCAGAAGCTACGTACATTTCTTTATAGCATTCATTATGTATCCTGTTTCAGACCTCACGCCAGCCTGCGTGAGTTTAAGCGCGTGCCTTTCGGCTTCCTCTCATTGTGTCTAGGCTGTCTTGTCTAGACACAACAGTAAACAGTACAGGATTGTGTAATTAATAACAGAGATTTTAAATGTGCAAATAATTCGTAATTTCAAATGTTTCTAAAAAAATAAGTTTAATTGTAAATGCAGAACTAGTACTTATCGATTATAACATAGCAACTAAAATATTTTATAAAATAGTTCCTTTTCATAAATTCTAACTTGAAACATAGCATACTGTATATAACATTATATGAAAGTTTTCAGAAAAGCAACTGAGATAATATTAACCTGTCCAAAAGTCGAAAAGTAATACTGGTATCGACACCTACTGTTGAGGAAAAATAGTGCTAGAGGAGGATGTCTTGTTACAACTGGCAGGCACACAAAATTAAAATCGATTCAAACGGTCGTCATTGGAACGAATCGAAGGAAAGAGAAAGGTATTGTCAAATGCAAGTATGTAAAAGTAGATTCATTCTGGACGTCGACATACCGTTACGGAACGTCATCGACAAATGGTGGTATGTTCACACTAGATTGAGCGTCGACACATCACTTTATTAAGCCAAGTACTGAACAGCCATCTTGTGGTTATGAGATACCATCCGCGATACAAGAAGTTGGAATATATTATCAGAGTTAAGGCACTAGAAACGATTAGCGTTATTAATAGCGAAGCAAAATTAATAACCGATATTTTTGGCGACTGTAAGACTGAGTACTTCTATGATCGAGAAAATATGTAGCCTACATACATATGAAGCCTACATATCAAACAAAATATGTAGCCTACATACATATGTAGCCTATATTCAAACAATATTTATAGGGTAACGCACTGCGCCTTCTTACTCTGCCCCCTATTCTTTTCACAAGACCTCAAATAATTATATATTTCTCCTTCAATGCAACTATTTAAAAAGTATTTTTAATTAATATTGTTTGACTTCTTTATTTTCTTATCTCTTCGTCCAGACATTATAAAACCTGAACCCTTCTGGCTTTCATATATTTGGCCTTTCTGTGTCAGAACACACAGACGAAATATATCAACGTCATTAGGCAACCTTCAAAATGTCACGAATACAAAACAAATCAAATAGATTTAGAAGACATCAGATACAATATTACGAGTACATCATGAGTGAGCGAGGCGAGATTACGCTAACTTCCAATGCTAGCAGATGACACCATCGTCCCTTCGCCGAAGTCAACGTAAAAACTTCCTTCCCGCTAAGTCTTGATAGTGACATTGCGTTCCATTACAGTCTGTACGAGTGTCGCCATCTGATACGCACTGCGGAATGTTTTGACGTTCTGTTTCATTCCGTATCATAAGGTTCAGTTAGTATCACCCTTTATTTTTTCAATGGAGGAGGCATCGAGCAATGGAAGGATGCTAAGACTGACTATGCACAATCGCTCTAAATGAATTGTGTGTGTCTGAAACCACATCCAAGGAATCGAATTAGTAACTAATGCAATTGTAAGGATGAGGGGAGAAACGAATTAGCAATTAAGGCAACAGGAAGGGCTAAGGGGAGGCATAGTCTTACATGATGTACCAAGCGCTACATCATGTAGTATAGTTTTATGATATAAGAGTAAATGTGGATGCAGCTATGAGTCTGAAGCAAGTTGAATGAATGTAGATTATCTCCTCATTGCCTAAGACATTACCTACATAGCACATCACACTGTTTGAGGACCAGCGTTTCAAAAACTTATTGAAGGTTTTTGTAAATCATCTATGTAACTACTAAAGGTACGTGTTTTTTTACCAAACTGGTTTAAAACATCGCCAAAGACTGCAGTTTCGTTTCTTTTTGTTTATGTCCGGAAGTGTCATCAGCATGTCCATTTGTCAGATATTCCAACTTAGGGAACTGTTGATTTTGGCCTAATTCACTTTGAGTTCCAGGGAAAACTCAATATTTCATACTGTTGCTCATAAGTGTTTATTCTCTGCAAATCAAGTGAAAACAGGTTTAAAAAAAAGAACAGTACATAGGAACCAATACATGACAAATACGTAAGCAGGCGACACTCCTGCATGTAAACAGAAAACAGACGAAAATGAAATAATAACTGGCGATGTTTTAAATTAATAAAACGGAAAATATAGTAAGATACATAGAAATTCTTAGTAATTGACAGAGCGATTTGAAACACCATACAGCATCTACGGGCACTATGGCCACGCAAATAACCAAGTAATGAAACTCTTCCACTGTTTTACTTCATTCTACGTTTCAGTTTTACTTCTTCCCTATATTAAGTTCTTCTGCAGCGAGTACCTTAACGCGTGGTCGGTTCATTGTATTAATTTTATAGAGAGAGCCACAGCATATCATAGATGCTTCTCATCCTATCATTTTACATTTATAAGGAAACATACATTACGCTGAACTGGTGCATTAGTCTAAGGAAAGGTTGGGGTTCAAACCCCTGTTCGGTTCTCCGCAGTCAGACACTACATGTTTCGCCTAAAACACTTGAGGTAAACATTAGGATGTTTGATCCAACAATGTCACAAAATCGCCGCGACCGTTTTCCTAGTTTCATTTTGCATAATTGAGAAAATTTCCCGTCAGCGTCCTCATTCTGCTGTTAATTGGCACCGCAGACTGAACTTCATTTAAAAAAATACAGTAAGGCATATCTATTCATTCACCATATGCACTGCGGTCTCTATGACATTGGCAGATACAGGGAATGTGAACGGATTAACAATAAATTTTTCACATTAATCCGATGACGTTTCTTTACGTCGCACTGTCTAATTTCAGAAACAAACTATGTGGAATGGAGAGTACAGTTAGTTGCCAAGTTTACACGAAATCACTGTAATGACAGATAGTGCGCTCGGTTTGGTATTCGTTGTTCCTATTAACAGAGTCAGTGTTTATTCGGGATGTGTGAGTGGAGGATGATCATCTCTTGGACTACAGGGATTCGAACCTGTTACCTCCTGGTCCGTTGTTGGCATTCTGCGTGCGTTACTGACCTCGAGCACTGACGGTTTCGTACATAGCCTTGTAGGTAAACGACTGGACACTGCGACCAGCCAGGGTGTGATGTGTTTACTGGAAAACCACTTACATGATTTTATCTTGATTACCTAACTTATCGAACTAAGTACCGCACGCTAGTATTTCATCACGAGAACACACAGGACGTAGTTTACGAGTCGTTTAGATAGCGGATGTGCTTCCTATCTCTCTCTCCACGTCTAGCGCTTAAAATAACTTTACTGTCAGGAAGTCCATCCGGTCATGGAACACACAGCCAATATATATGACGAAGTCTTCAGCACTTTCGGAGCACTTTTCATGACATCCAGGAAAATTCTGATAGAAGTGCATTGTGTAATATATTTGCTTCGTACCTGTTTACACTGCACCCTTTTCACATCTGCACCTACATAAGAACTCTTTATGCCAACTTATGGTGGTTTGTGTTGGAGGAAAATGGTAAACCAGAACGGTATGAAGGAAGAGAAATTGCCGATAGGCTCTATTGTTCCGTACACGCAGGACAAATATTGTGGCGAAGCACCTAGCCTTTCTTTGAATCTTCTCTATTTCCTCGGGTAATCCAGTGTGGTAACAGCCACAAACCGCTAAACAATATTCAGGAACTGTCCGGACGACGGTTTTATAAGAGATTTACCAGTAAAACTTTCAGCGTTGTTACCTCCGTGAACAGGCTTAGAGAGTTCCAGAGAGTTACAACCATTGTCTGCCATAACGTCTATATACTACTATCTGATCAAAAGTATGCGGACAATCCTATGGAATGTGGAATTGAGCGCTAGATGTTACGAGAGGCGACCAGCCAGTATAAAAGGAGGCGGGGCGTATTGTGTTGTTAATAGAGAATCAGTTACAGCAGCGTGGATCGGTCAGGACGGCCGAGCGACTACGAACGTGGACTAGTCATTGCATGTAACGTGAGAACAAATCCATCAGGGACATTCCAGCCCTTCTAAAGCTGCCCCGTTCGACTGTTCGTGATGTGCCTCAGAAGTGAAAACGCGAAGGAACAATACAGCAAAGCCAAGACCATGTACACCTCACGTACTGAAGGACTAGGGACCGTACAGCTTTGAGCACGATTATTGTAAAAAAATAGCATGAAATCAGCGGAAGGAATCACTCATGAGTTCGGAATTGCTACCAGCAGTCCAGCTAACACAATAACTGCAACCCGGGAGTTAAAAAAAAAATGTCGTTGAGCAACTCCTCATAAGTCACACATTTCTATACTCAACGGTAAGCGACATTTAAGGTCGCGCAGAGCGATGTCACTGGACAGTGGATGACCAGAAACGAGGGATTTGGAGAAATGAATCACGCTGTACGGTGTGGCGACCAGATGGATGGGTTTGTGTTTAGCGAATGCCTGGCGTACCTTACCTGCCATATGTGTAATGCCAACAGTGGAGGTGCTGTTACGGTATTGGTGAGTTGTTCGTGGTTGGGGCATGGCCTCCTTATTTCACTTAAGCAAACACTAAAAGCGGAAGGATATGAACACATTTTACAGCCATTGTGGATTGAGTACAGTAGAGGAACAGTTCGGAGACGATGATTGCACCAGCATGACAATGCACGCTGTCACAAGGTAGCATCTGTGAGATGAAGGTTTGTGGACAATAAGATACTTGAAATTGACTGGCCTGCGCAGATTCCAGACCTGAACTCGGTGGAACAACTTTGATATGAGTTAGAACGTTGACTTTGCTCCAGATCGCAGCGTCCAACATTACTTTATTCTCGGGTTTCGACTCTAGAGGAAGAAAGGGCAGCGATTCCTCCACAGGCATTCGTACAGCCAACTGATGGTGCCTCCAGCGGAGTTCAAACCGTCATAGAGACGAAAGGTGGGCAAAAGTCTTTATTAATGTCCACTAATGGATGTCTGGGCCAACGGTCTTGCTGCAGTGGTAACACCGGTTGCCGTCAGATCTCCGAAGCGCTGTCGGGCTGAGCTAGCACTTCGATGGGTGACCATCCAGTCTGCCGAAAGCTGTTGGCAAGTGGGGTGCACTCAGCCCTTATGAGGCAAATTGAGGAGCTACATGATCCAGACGTCTCGTACACTCGTACACTGAGATACGGCCGGGAGAGCGGTGTGCTGACCACATGCCCCCCCCCCCCCCCTCCGTATCGCATCCAGTGACGCCTGTGGGCTGAGGATGACACGGCGGCCGGTCGGTACCGTAGGATCTTCATGGCCTGTTCGGGCGGAGTTTAGTTCAGTACTGTCTGGGCACTCTTCATCAGGTAGTAATATTTCATGAAGGAACTCTCCTGCCATACTTCTTTGAGATAGGCAGAGTGCTACTTTACGTTCTTCCGATGCTTCTCTATTAACTTCGACGTACTGGATTCTGCGTGTTATGAAGTATTCAGTTCACCAGTTCCGATATCGTGATAAGTGCTTACTTTGCTTATTAGGCGAAGCTTTCAAAGAAAAAACAAGAAGTTTTCAGTGTTTGATATAGATGTTTGGATATCCAAGGAATATCTGCGCGATACGTGTTGTAAGTAGGCTGTTTAGGTTTTTATGTTGGTAATGTCACGTAGCGCTCTGTATGAAAATCACTGACTGTGCTGTGTGCAGTCTGTGGCTGATTTGCATTGTTGGAATTGGCTATTGTAGTGTTGGGCAGTTGGCTGTTAACAGCGCATAGCGGTCCGCAGTTGGAGCTGAGCCGCCAGCAGTGGTGGATGTGGGGAGGGAGATGGCGGAGTTTTGAGAGCGGATGATCTGGACGTGTGTCCATCAGAGACAGTAAATTTGTAAGACTGGATGTCATGAACTGATATATATATATATATATATATATATATATATATATATATATATATATATATATATATATATATATATAATGACTTTTGAACACTATTAAGGTAAATACATTGTTTGTTCTCTATCAAAATCTTTCATTTGCTAACTATGCCTATCAGTAGTTAGTGCCTTCAGTAGTTTGAATCTTTTATTTAGCTGGCAGTAGTGGCGCTCGCTGTGTTGCAGTAGTTCGAGTAATGAAGATTTTTGTGAGGTAAGTGATTCATGAAAGGTACAGGTTATTGTTAGTCAGGGACATTCTTTTCTAGGGATTTTTGAAAGTCAGGTTGCGTTGCGCTAAAAATACTGTGTGTCAGTTTAAGCACAGTCATTTATAATTTTTCTAAGGGAACGTTTCAGTGTGCCTGCACTAGTTTTATTTTTTGGCTGGAAACCTGACTGAATGAGGGAAATGAATATCTTTGAAACTGTATAAGTCTGAAAAGATTTCATAATTTTGTAAGTAAGCCCAGTCTGTGGTTTTTAAGCTGAAATATATGTATTTAACAATACCAGTTAACTTAATAAAATTAGCCTTTTTAGTACTTGTATCATCGTTATCTGTATTGTGCTCGGTGCAAAATTGTACCGAGTCCTTTCCATTCCTCTACCCCCCTCCAGGTTCTCCAACTATTTTCCCTTCTTGTCCTTTTCCTACTATCGAATTCGTCACCCATCACAATTAAATTTTCGTCTACATTGACTTTTTGAATCATGTTTTTCGTATCACAATACAGGGTGTTCGGAACTTCCCGTTAAAAACTTCTAGGATTTGTAGAGGGGAGTGAGTAGATATTCTAATATTTTGAACAGGAAGCCACGTCCGGAAACGCACCGTTTCCGTTCTACAACGGTTTCAGTTCGGATGTATAACGCGTCCACGTCTGCTGAGGGAAGGAGAAAAGTCTCAGAGTTCCTTATTCTGGTATGTAACAGGGTAGAACGCGTGACGCGTACTACGTCAGACGGTCACCTGATGTCGTAATGCATCAATAATGTTCAGCACTCATAATATGCTGGGTTCTTCCTTGCTTTGGAATAATGTAAACACGTATTTTTTAAGCGCTAATACAAACAAATATGATTACGTGATAAATGGATGTTTTGTTATGTTTCTTTTCGAATTGTTACCTTATAATTGTACTACGTTACGCCTAATTCAGTTCCTCAAGCGGAAAAGTTACACATATGAATTGAAACCGTGGTAGAGCGGAAACGGTACTTTCCGGACATGGGTTCCTATTCAAAATATTGTGTACTCACTCCCTGTACAAGACCTAGAAGTTTATAACGGCAATTTTCGAACACCGTTTATATTCTGTCTGGCCTGACGGTGTAGTGATAAAGTACATGCGTGGAAAACGGAAGGTCGAGGGATTGAATCCCGGGCCGCGCGGGGTAACCGCTCGGTGTTTGGCGCCTTGTCACGGTTAGCGCGGCTTCCTCCCCCCCCCCGGTCGGAGGTTCGAGTCCTCTCTTGGGTATGTGTGTGTGTGGTTGTCCTTAGCGTAAGTTAGATTAAGTAGTGAGTAAGCTTGGGGACCGACTACCTCAGCAGTCCCTTAGGCACTTACCACAAATTTCCAAAAAATTGAGTCCCGGTCAGATCACGTAAATTTTTAGTCTGTCTTGATTCCACGTTAAATTGTAGGTTCCATCTCCTCGGTTGGATAACTGGGGTAGGTTAGGGACACACAAGTCGCCAAAATGGCATAAAATTAAGACATGCATCCGGTTCGTCGAGTCACACAAAGAATTATACATTCTTTCAATTCTTCGCATTCTGTGGATGTAGTAGGGGAACAAAACTTACTACTGTGTTGGATGTTGCCTTCACGTTTGACTTGCGTTAAACAGTGGTTTACAATGCAACACATAGTAGCTTGAGCGTATTCCTGCTTCCTTATTCATTATTCGACCTACTTCTGCATTCCCTATCTGATTTTGTGCTGATAACCCTGTACTGACGTAACCAGAAGTCCTGTTTTCCCTGCCCCTGACTTATTTACTTCCCGCAATGTCTTCAACGTATCGACGTCCATTTTTCGATCTACCTACTCGATTAGGGCCAAGTTGTAGGTGTTTGTTTCCTTACAAACAGAACTGTAAAGAGGCGCAGTAAAAGAGTTAATTAGAGGGTTCTAGGAGAAAAGCTCTAAAACAATAGAGTTTTGCAACAATAACTCCCCGTAAAATATGTTCGTGAGTGAGATGGGTACTACGAGCGCTTTGGAAATTGGCTTGCGCAGGTATAGAAAATATATTCAGATTTCATTTTATCCGTGTTTGGTACGTTCTTAAACTACTGTGAGAAAGTTTATTACTATTATCATTGTTATTCACTGATACATTTACGACTTTCAGAGTCAGTCTTCAGGGTCCCTCACGCGTCTGTCGGTATACGTAGCTTATATTAGACGTTTGAGATGCATTGTAACAACAGATGGCAATCAGAGAAAGAGTATACTCATTGTAGAAATGATAATAATTAATAATAAACAACAACACAACATAACCTGTCACTAAATATTAAGTTTTTTGTTTATGGTAGGTTTCGGGTGCTTTTCCCTATCAATTCTACACCTACATTGATACTCTGCAAATCACATTGAAGTGCCTGGCAGTTCGGGTATTTAGCTCACGGGCACCGCTCCTGGGAAAAAAACGATGTGCAGATATATCTGTAGTCCTATGCATCTTACAGTGAATGAGTAAAACTCAGATACAGAGCTCTCGCGGAAAGTGCACAACGCAGGTGCACATATTTCGACATCGACAGTTTTCCAGGAGCAGTCCACGTGAATCAAACACCGGAACTGCCAGCTGATCACACGGCAAAGTCTCCGAAACATATCATAAATGAACAGCTGTCGGTATAGTGACTGGTTGCACTCTGTTTTATTTATATTTGAAACGGTGGTGGAAACAGCTTACCAGCCAAATGCACATCCGCCGATAATTGTAAGATACAAGCTAAATTACAATGAATGAAAACTGAATCAAAATAAGAGGAATAAAAAAGTGTATCTACGATATAGGGCAACAAAGTCTTTGTACAGAAATAAAAGGCAATCGTAAAAATTGTCTGGTATCCGACAGTGATTCGGCTTCCCCGCCTGGCACGCACGTGGAGATGTCAGACTAGGCTGCGAGCGGCGGCTGCGTACCGCCGTCGTAAGGGCAGCCACCGCCGAGATAGGCGCGCGTCACTTGCCACTCACGTCGACTGCTTGTCGCTGAGCCTGTGGCTCGGGTTCGCGACGCGGCTCACTCCTCGCTGCACTTTGTAGGTGTTTGTATCGCGCCACTGCACGGCCAAGTTGACTTAGCTGGTATACGTTCTCGTGCGGTTACTGATCTGGAACTGATGTAATGCTACGCCGATTTCGCTACGGACTTCTTAGCGTTTCGTTCACTTAATGAACTCAGTCGGTCGCGAACTTAAGAACATGTGTTCGTTTCCCTGCGGTTCGGTGTACACAACGGAGCAACTGACGATAAATAGTTTCTACGCATGCCACGCAGGATAGAAAAAATTGAGCTGCCGTTCTTTCGATAAATCGAGACTTCACTCAATTTTTGAAATCTTAAAAATACGCAAACATAATAATATCTGTGATAGGATGCTGGGAGTTTATTCACTATTCTAGTACCTTTGAAACAGACGCAATCGATAACAGAAGGAACTGAGAGAAATTAATAGTGAAGTGGGTATGTGGAATCTTGTCGTCAGAGGATGTCCATCCCAACAAAATTGTCTGGCAAGGCGTTTTGTAAAATAAGAGAGAACTTCTGATTATGAACCTCAAGTACAATATTAAGGCGTGGACGGAGGAGCTGGGAACTGATACCAGAATTCCTACTGGATTATTTTCACAATAAGACAAAAGTAATTCATCGCTCGAAAGTGAATACAACACTGCTAACGGTCTCCCACTCCCCTCCTCTCTCCCTCTCTCTCTCTTTTTCTCTCTCAGGTCAGAGGTTTCCTGCAGGAGGTTGAGCTGCTGCATAACGCTTGCAACACGTGGCGGTGGAGCAGGTACAACGGCGGGAATGTTGCGTGACTTTGCTTTGCATGAGTCCGTGTAATTGTGAGGCGGAACAAGTAATATCCACGCCGCACACGGCGAGAAGGATGCTCGGACGATAAAAAAACGCGAAAGTAAAAATTACACTGAACAAAACCATTACCCGTAAAATTGACGTGCGTGTGGAGACAAAAGCTGTAGAAGTACTGCTATACGAGACGCTTCGTCTATACCGCCTGAGATGCATTAATCTCACATCACGGCAATTCCTTCGCACTTCTAGAGTGTTGTAGGAGAATTCTGCCAACGCGAGACAGCATGAATAATTTGAATTTCAAAAAAATGGTTCAAATGGTTCTGAGAACTATTGGACTTAACTTCTGAGGTCATCAGTCCCCTAGAACTTAGAACTACTTAAACCTAACTAACCTAAGGACATCACACACATCCATTCCCGAGGCAGGATTCGAACCTGCGACCGTAGCGGTCGCGCGGATCTAGACTGTAGCGCCTAGAACCGCTCGGCCACTACGGCCGGCATTTGAACTTCTCTGATGTACGAGGGCCTGCTGACAAGTAGTGGTTCCGAATTTTTAATGTGAAAACTCTTAAGGCTTTTTAAATAAAACAAACGTTATTAAAATTTTACAACTTCATTCTTCATGTCTGCATACCTGTAGCCCTTTACCGCTAAAGAGCTTCGAATGGTGGCGTGTAACATGGCAGTTTGTAACGTAACTACATCGGTGCGCGAGAAAGAGTCTGCTGTAGACGAGGGTCGGCTTTGAAGAGTTCGTTCACACACTGAGTACCCTCTCCTTGTGTTCATTCTCACTGATCTTCCGCCTTACAGTCCCGATTTGCCAGCCACCGTGGCCGAGCGGTTCTAGGAGCTTCTGTCCGGAACCACGCGGCTGCTACGGTCGCAGGTTCGAATCCTGCCTAGGTTTAAGTAGCTCTAAGTTCTAGGGGACTGATGACCTCAGATGTTAAGTCCCATAGTGCTCAGAGCCATTTGAACCATTTGGCCTGTTTACGAAAATATCGCGAAATTCGCCTAATATGCTTTAGTTAAGCTTCAGGAAATGTGGCGAAGTATTCTCAGTCAGGAATTTGAACCCTATTACTCCAGAAAATAACAATTCGCCCTGTACATGATACCGAAACGTAAGGCCAATTTTGAGGCAATGGGGGTGGAAAGGTGAGCCTCTGTCACTTGATTGAGAGGTATCAAGCTGGAGTAAATGTCTCCTTCAGATCTCCACAATGGGAAATTTGCATTTCCTTCCATGGACTGTGACAAAAACATCTAAGTACTGTATCTACTTTAGCTGACTTGTCAGCGTCTCTCCACGAGGTACATTTTAATTTCGCCGTAGCGGATCTCCCTGCTAAAGTGTGACTATACTTATCTAAGATGTCTATACACGACACTTCGTTAATGCTTCGAGATTTAGCAGACATTGTGATCAAAGTACACCATAGTAATACTCTTACACTTTCTCACAAGGATATTATAACGAAATTCTTTGAGATGAATTACACTTGGCGTGATATGTCAAAAACAATGCATATGATTTCTTAATAATCTGTGTAGCTTTTTTACCCTGTTCTGATGCTTCCCGAGATGAAATTGAGAAACACTGAAGACCACAATATACACTCACTCAAAGACTGACCTGTACGATTCTAAAATTGATATCCAATTCTTGTCTACGGCAGAATTCGAACCTGCGACCCTGTTGAAATGGGCTACTTACGTGGCGAACATAGCTAACTGCATCAAATGATGTAATTTTTCAGTTTCTTAAGCGTAACATAACGAATCTTAAAATATTTGGGATTTACAATGTGTAAAATATGTGCCATTAACTATAATAGTTTATTTACTGTTCATGGAACTATACACTTATTTTGCTCATCTTTCGCACCACTATACTATGTACCTATGTAACAAGTGCTGCTTTAATACGATGCGAATTGTAGGGGTTCTCGATAAATCGAGTTCCAAAGTTTTACGAGCCTATTGAATACCATACGAGAGCGCTAACCGTCAATGAGCAGCGTTAGTGCAGCCTGCAAAGTGTCAGACTAGAATTCTGGTACTTCTTCATTCGAGCCTCTTCATTCTACCACCAAACACTTGTATCACCATAACGAAAGGTTTTTCTTCGGAAAGGGACAACAATAACAGTGTTAATCATTGTGGTACTTTCGTGGCGAGATGTACTCTAAATACAATAAGAAATCGTGTTGTAACGAACATATAATTATCGATGCATTCAGGGCTGTACCTGCTTTGCGTAATCTCCATTGTATTTTCCATGCACGCGTGAATATAACGATGACCCCGTGAGCCACGAATAACAGCGAACTGTTTTACTGTCGAATAACTTTTCCATAACTACAATTTTTCACGGCCAATTTCATTACGATTCCAGTCGGGCCTGGTAACCAAGCGGCAAAGCGGGTGACTGGAAACCACGAGGTCACGGGATCTAAACCCGGCAAGACAACAGAAACTTTCAGTATGTCTTTAATCTAACCTTCACGTCTCAACCATAGTAGAAGTCGCTAGGAACGACACGTTATTTGGATTCAGCGTTCAACTGTATTTCCCCTTCACATGGCTGGATAACTGGGGAAGACCACAGACAAGCAAATAGCCAAAGTGGCGTCCAATAGAAAGACTTGTACCTGGCCATTGAATCACAGGTAATTATTATCACGATTCCTAATTATACCTCGATTATACCTAGCCATAAATGTATAACAATGATTACCTTTATTACTATCAACGTTCCTTTCTGAATAAACGTGGTTGTGGAGATATCAGCGCTTGACGGGAGATTAGAAAAAAAAAGTAAATTGGCCAGATGCGACTAGAACTCTCGCTTGAGGATTCCGTACTAATTTTATTATTTTTATAGACTTTTCATCCATTCCAGGAATCGAGAATATCGACGATGTTCGCCTGTTAACATCGATACTGGGAAGATATCGGTCCGGGGATTCCAAAATTCTCAAGAATGTGTTAATATCAAGTTTGAAGTCAGGTAACAAATGAGAAAGAAAAATTATTTTCCTGTGACATAATTAAAAATTAACAATTTTCTGATTACTTTCTTTACTTGTACTGTGAAACCATGGTTTTCGCCAAATTTCGTGATTCTAGGTCAGTGGAATTAGTTTTGATAAGTGAGTTTGCGAGTATCAAAATATGCGACATAAATAGCCATATCTTTTGACTTCATTGGCTTAGAAGCGTACATTTATTACACCACCAAGGGACCAAGACCTCAGTAGGTGACGTAAATTTCTATTTGATACGTCTACCCGTTCTTAGGGAAATGGGATCTTAATAGACGGACGGACAGACAGTCAGTCAGGTAACAAATGACAAAAAATTTTCACAATTTTTGGATTTTTTTGTCTAGGTTTACTGTGAAACCTTGTTTCTTGTCAAATTTCATGATTCTAGGGCAACGGGAAGTACCCTATAGGTTTTGATGAGTGAGGTATCAAAATATGTGACATAAATGGTTGTATCCTTTGATTTCGTTGACTTAGAACCTTCAGTTTTTTGTACCGCTAAGCGACCGTAGATAATATGTGACATATTTATAACATGATATATCTACCCGTTCCTGAGAAAAGGAGTTCTTAAGAGTCGCGTAGGCAGACAGACAACAAAGTGAACCTATAAGGGTTCCGTTTTTACCGACTGAGGTAGGGATCCCTGTAAAGGAGGCATTCGAACGCAGCAAGTACTGAATTCTAGTCTGCCACCTTAGTCAGTTGCACAAACGCCGCTATTCGCGGTTAGCGCTCTCGTACTGGCATTCAACAGGTTCGTAAAACTTTGAACCTCAACTTAGCGAAACCGAGCACATCGTGTTAGAGCAGCATTCGTTAGATCTAAACACGCCCTAGAAACTTGCGAAAGATACCCAAAATCCATCGTTCATTATTTATTAGACTTTCGTGCAGTTTTGATGGAGTCCAGTTGGTGAAACCGTCGAAGGTAGGCGCTCGTAGCACCTGAAGCAACATCGGCACTAAAGACCCTGTCGTCGACGGTGCTTTCAATCGTAATCGGGGATCTTCCTGATGAAGTAACGTGGGTAAGATGGAAGCAACCACTCGAGTTGGGATATCACTGTGCGGGAGAACACTGGGCCGGCCGAGTCGCACACGCGCTGCCGGCGGCACCTGTTGCGGCCGGGACTCACCTGTGGCTTGCCGGTGTCGTCATAGCAACGGATGCGGGCGCCGCGCGAGCCGGGCGCCGGCGCGGCCGAGTCCTCGTAGGGCCCGGCCTGCTGCGCCCGCACCGCCGCGGCCAGCACCAGCGCCGCCGCCAGCGCCGCCCACCACCCGGAGCCGCTCCACATGCCGCTGGCTGCTGTCCGGTCCCGCTACGCGACTGCGCACACTGCTCCGCGAACCGTCCGGCTGGAGCGCGCGCCGCCGACTGGCGCGGGGAGCCCGGCGCGCCCGCCCCGCCGCCGCGGCCCATTCAGCTCCTCCCACGCCGCCAGCGCCGCCAGCCGGCCGCCCATTCAGCCGCACGCGCCCAAACCCACCGCCGCACCTGTGCCTGTACCCGTTTACCGCTACGGCGACGCGCCGCTGCCGCTGTGTGCCATTATCCTAGCGGGCCTCCCTGAGGTCGTCTCTGCCACGCGGCCGTCAGTCTGCTTTGCAATACCGACTTTCTGTCTGAATCGACCTCTCACGTTAGGTGCACCTCACAAGGTAGCGCATACACTGAGGTGACAAAAGGTCATTGGATACCTCCGTGATAACCTGTCGGACCTACTTCTGCCCGGCGTAGCTGTCATAAGAGTCGAGAGCAACAAAAAGGAAGCAGTGGTTGAGAAGGGAGTGAGACAGGGTTCTAGCCTATCCCCGATCTTATTCAAATGGTTCAAATGGCTCTGAGCACTATGGGAGTTAACTTCTGAGGTCATCAGTCCCCTAGAACTTAGAACTACTTAAACCTAACTAACCTAAGGACATCACACACATCCATGCACGAGGCAGGATTCGAACCTGCGACCGTAGCGGTCGCGTGGTTCCAGACTGTAACTCCTAGAACCGTTCGACCACCCCAACCGGCCCCCGATCTTATTCAATCTGTACATTGAGCAAACCGTAAAGGAAAAAAAAATTTGGAGTGGGAATTAAAGTTCATGGTGAAGAAATAAAAACTTTGAGGTTTTCTGATGACACTCTGATTCTGTAAGAGACAGCAAAGGACTTGGAAGAACAATTGAACGGATCAGACAGTGACTTGAAAAGAGGATGTAAGATGAACATCAATAAAAACAAAACAAAACAAGGATAATGGAATGTAGTAGAATTAAATCAGTTGATCCTCAGGAAATTAGATTAGGAAATGAGACACTTAAAGTTGTAGATGCTATTGGGGCAGCCAAATAACTGATCATGGCTGAAGTAAGGAGGATATAAAATGTAGACTGGCAATGGCAAGGAAAGCGTTTCTGAAGAAGAGAAATTTGTTAACACCGAGTATAGATTTAAATGTCAGAAAGTGCCTTCTGAAAGTATTCTACATCTACATTTATACTCCGCAAGCCACCCAACAGTGTGTGGCAGAGGGCTCTTTATGTGCCACTGTCATTACTTCCCTTTTCTGTTCCAGTCGCGTATGGTTCGCGGGTAGAACGACTGCCGGAAAACCTCAGTGCGCGCTCGAATCTCTCATTTTACATTCGTGATCTCCTCAGGAGGTATAAGTAGGAGGAAGCAATATATTCGATACCTTAAACAGAAACGCACCCTCTCGAAACCTGGACAACAAGCTACACTGTGATGCAGAGCGCCTCTCTTGCAGAGTCTGCCACTTGAGTTTGCTAAACATCTCCGTAACCGCTATCACGCTTACCAAATAACCCTGTGATGAAACGCGCCGCTCTTCTTTGGATCTTCTCTATCTCCTCCGTTGTAAGATGGCAAGAATTATGCCCCTTACATGAAGTCATTAAAGATCACCTAACTCACGTTGAGTGATCAGTAGGGGTGAACAAAATGACTGACAAGGCACAATGCATCTTGTAGAAGGTATAGTATGGACGTATTGGAATAATTAATGTCGGGTGATAGTTTTAAAGTAATTCACATGACATGAAAACTTTGTGGAAACGAGTCGATTTACTGGACGCTAGTTTACCCCAGGGAAGTATTTAGAGTTGACCGTGGCCAGTAGGGGAACGGTGAAGGGAAGCGACAATAGGCAGCTTGGGGCGGCTCAAGCTCTGAGAAAGCGGTAACGCGGCACGGCCTCCAGCCGCCTTAAGATAAGTGACAGCATGGGTGGTTGACCTCGACCCCATGCTGGTGTACTGGGAAACAGATGGAGAACTTGTACGCCTGTTGATAAATGTCCGTCATCCCGTTTTCTGTGAAACATGCGAGAAAGCCACGCAAAGCTACGGTGGAGCGGTCGACAGCAGTCAAAATATGCGTGTTCGTGACTATAGCAACTTCAAGCTGATTTCACGGTCTGCAGAGTCTGAAGCAAATCAGGTGAAGAGCGACAGAATAAAACACGCCGGCCTCCGATGGGAATGTAGGACCAAGGAATTTGAAGTACTCTCCTGGGAGTCAGAATTCCGGAAAACTTGGTGTTGTGCAGACGCTAACCTTGATGGGTGGCCTGGGAGGAGATAAATAACAGAAGTTGAGAGGAAGGGGAATTTTGTGGGAATTTGTTCACTTCCCAGAGCAGGCATTGGTTGGTGCTGGGAAGCGACGCATAATTAACGCGACTTGCACTGCAATTGGCGCAAGTGATTTTGCTGGATGGGAAACTGAGGCGAAGAGTGGACTGTGAGAAGTCTCCGTAGAGGTCTTGCATTCCCAGCTTGCCTAGAGTGCGGACGTGGCGTTCTTCACTCAGATTGCCTGAGAAAGGGTGAGCATCTCTGCAGTTTAGGACTTAGCAAATGGAACGATTGAGCTTGGAGATAGAAAGTTTTGGGTTCAGCTATGTACTGAGCAAGATAGCTAGGAGTGAATAGACGAGCGCAGCCTTGCAGCACCACGAGGTCGGCCGACGTCCACACAATGACGCCGCTCCGCCACGCTGAATTCTGTGATATTGCGCCTGCTCCGGCCACTGATCAATTTGTTGGTGCACATCGGCAAAGTTTCCACGAGGGTTTCATGGGCTGTGTATTGTAGAATTCTTCTCACACTTCACATTACACCTGGGTCAGTCGATAGGAATTACTTTTTATTTATCGCGCATTGATCCACACAGACGCTATTTATTACCACTGCCTGTTAGGAGAGTCATATAATGTGATGATTGAAGATCGTGAGTTAAAATAAATCTGCACTAATCGACTGCATCTGTTTTCAATCAAGTACTTGAAATCCCAAGACACTTTCTTAATTAATTTTATGTTCAACATTTGCATCTGGTGTTTAATAGCTGAATATAACATCAATGTGCACCCCTTCTTAATTAAAAGGGATCAATTCTGAATCAATTAATGTCAAAACTGCCACCGCAGTTCAATCAGGAGTCACAGGGCTTTATTACTTTCTTTGCGTTATCCAACAATTCGGCAGTTTTGCACTCTCTGTTGATCTGTTAGTCAATTACCTGGGGTGAACACATGCCAAAACCAGATAAGTGATGGGTGGTGTGTTACACCATCAACCTGACATGATACGGATCCCACACTAATGAGCAATACTCGAGTATAGGTCGAACGAGTGTTTTGCAAGCCACCTCCTTTGTTGCTGGACTACACTTTCTAAGAACTCTACCAATGAATCAACCTGGCACCCGCCTTACCAACAAGTAATTTTATATGATAATTCCACTTCAAATTGTTCTGTATGCATACTACCAGATATTTTACAATAGTAACTGCTACCAGTGTTTGTTCCGCTATCATATAATCATACAATAAAGGATCCTTCTTTCTATGTATTCACAATACATTACATTTGTCTATGTTAACTGTCAGTTGCCACTCCCTGCACCAAGTGCCTATCAGCTGCTTATCTTCCTTCATTTCGCTGCAATTTTCTAATGCTGCAACTTCTCTGTATACTACAGCATCAGTACCGACTTTCTGCCTGAAGCGACCTCGCATGGTAGGTACACCTCACAAGGTAGCGCGTACAGTGAGGTGACAAAAGGTCATTGGATTTCTCCGTGATATCCTGTCGGACCTACTTCTGCCTGGCGTAACTGTTATAAGAGTCGAGGGGCACGAAAAGGAAGCAGTGGCTGAGAAGGGAGTGAGACAGGGTTGTAGCGTATCCCCGATCTTATTCAGTCTGTACATTGAGAAAGCAGTAAAGGAAACAAAAGAAAAATTTGGAGTAGGAATTAAAGTTCAGGGTGAAGAAATAAAAACTTTGAGGTTTTCTGATGACACTCTGATTCTGTCAGAGACAGCAAAGGACTTGGTAGAGCAATTGAACGGATCAGACAGTGACTTGAAAAGAGGATATAAGATGAACATCAATAAAAGCAAAACAAGGATAATGGAATGTAGTAGAATTAAATCAGGTGATCCTCAGGAAATTAGATTAGGAAATGAGACACTTAAAGTAGTACATGCTATTTGGGCAGCCAAATAACTGATCATGGCTGAAGTAAGGAGGATATAAAATGGAGACTGGCAATGGCAAGGAAAGCGTCCCTGAAGAAGAGAAATTTGTTAACACCGAGTACAGATTTAAAAGTCAGAAAGTCCCTTCTGAAAGTATTTCTATGGGGTGTAGCCATGTATGGACGTGAAACATGGACGGTAAACAGTTAAGACAAGGAGAGAACATGTAATGTCTCTGTCACGGACGCCAAATTTAATTTTTTTTTGTGGTATTCAAAAAAAATTTAAAAACCTCTCTCTCACCGGCCTGATTTAGCTTCACTGATCAGGATAGTAAAAGTATGCGTATATTAAGGGAATTTTCATTCACAAAGCAGGCTTATCACATTCACACAGTTCAATACTGTTCTATCCTGATCAAATTGAGCTTAACTTAAATTCCATAAGGCAGTGAAGCAATTTCGAATTTTTTTTTTTTTTTTTTTGAAGTAATAAAGTGGATATCTTGAGCATACAAAACGGCAGGTTCGTCCAGTGTAAATCAGACATTCCCCACTGATCCCGTGCTACGCAGCGTAGTAAGCAAACACTGTCAATAATAATCAGTTAAATAATACGCGAACACACTTACTTTAGTTTAGTTCATGTATTAAATTCCTTCTCATACAGAATCTCATCAAGATGGCGACTAGCTCAACAATACATACATATACATCCTCCTTCTTTCACGGCTAATCGGCAAGATCTCCTTCATTCTTTTCATAAGAGAAAACATAGATAGCAGATAAGCTATTCCATGGAGTAAATGGACGCTCCAAGGAATAATAGGGCTTGAAACTACTTTGCATTGATAAAATTTCTGAAAATATCGCGGAGAGACCGCTGCAAGAGACATTACAAACAGAAGCTTTTGAAATGTGGTACCACAGAAGAATGCTACAGATTAGATAGGTAGATCACGTAATCAATGCGGAAGTACTGAATAGAATGGGAGAGAAGGGAAATTTGTGGCAAACCTGACTAAAAGGAGGGATCGGTTGGCAGGGCACATTCTGAAGCATGAAGGGTTTCACGAATTTAGTACTGGAGGGAAGCATCGAGAGTAAAAATCGTATAGGGAGGCCAAGAGATGTATGCAGTAAGCAGATTAAGTAGGATGTAGTTTGCAGCTGTTACCCAGAGATGGGGGCTTGTTCGAGATAGAGTATCACGGAGAGCTGCATCAACCAGTCTTTGGACTGAAGACTGCAGCAACAACAACAACAGGCAGCATCTCGACATGGCATGGACACGACAAGTCCTTGAAACTCTCCTACGGAAATACTGAGTCATCTTGTTTCTAAAGCCGTCCAAAGTTGCTAAAATGTCGTCGGTGCCTGCAAGAATTGACCTCTCGAGTTATGTCCCATAAATGCTTCGACGGTATACATGTTGGGCGATCCGGGTGGTCAAATTATTTGTTCGCATAGTCCAGGATATTCTTCAAACGCCGGCCGTTGTGGCCGAGCGGTTCTAGGCGCTTCAGTCCGGAACCACGCGACTGCTACGGTTGCAGTTTCGAATCCTGCCTCGTGCATGGATGTGTGTGATGTCCTTAGGTTAGTTAGGTTTAAGTACTTGTAAGTCTAGGGGACTGATGATCACAGATGTTAAGTCCCATAGTGCTCAGAGCCATTTGAACCATTTGAACCAGTCAATGATATGTTCAATTAGACCAGAAGACACTCCGCCTAAACACAGCCCGCATCATTGTTGAGACACCATCACTTCGCACAGCTCTTGTTGACAACTTGGTTCCTATGCTTCGTGGTGTGTGCGCCACACTCGAACCGTACCATCAGCTCTTGCCAACTGCAACCGACTAGGTGACGTAGTGGTTAGCACAGTACGCTCGCATTCGGGAGCACTACGGTTCAAACCGGCGTCCAACCATCCTGATTTAGGTTTTCCGTGATTTCCCTAAATCGCTTCAGGAAAATGCCGGGATAGTTTCTCAGAAAGGGCACGGCTGATTTCCGTCCCCACCCTTCCCTAACACGATGGGACCATTGTCCTCGCTGTTTGATCCCGTCCGCCTAACCAACCAAACATCCAGCTGAAATAGGGACTCATCTGACCAGGCCTCCAGTCGTCTACGGTCCAACCGATATGGTCACGAACTCAACGAGAGGAGCTGCAGGTAAAGTCGTCATGCTGGCGAAGGTACTCTTGTCGGTCGTCTGCTGCGGTGGCCCATTAACGCCAGATGCACCCCACTGATCTAACGGAAACGTTCTTCGGACATCTCAGATATCTGCAGTTATTTCAAGCACTGTTGCTTGTCAGTTAGCACTGATAGCTCTACGCAAACACTGCTGCTCTCGGTCGTTAAGTGAAGACAGTCCTCATCTGCTTTGTCGATGGTGAGAGGTCATGCCTGAAATCTGGAATTCTCGGCACACTCTTGACACTGTAGACCTCGGAATATTGAATTTCCTAACGATTATCCGAAATGGAATGTACCATGCGTCTGGCTCCAACTACCATTCCGCGTTCGAAGTCTGTTAATTCTCGTGGTGCGGCCACAATCACTTCGGAAACCTTTTCACGTGAATCACCTGAGTACAAGTGAGAGCTGCGCCAGGGCACTTCCCCTTTACACCGTGTGTGCGCGATACTACCGCCGTGTGTATACGTGCATAAGGCTACCCAATGGTTTCTGTCACCTTAGGGTAAATCAGCTGTAGATACGTCACGAGTTACATCTATATGAGGGGCCTAATATCAAACAAGGCTAAGTCCATTCTGATATTTCTACGGGAGAAGCGGAAAATTGAAAAACATATTGCCAATATAGCCACGCTTGTGAAATTTTTTATCCGCGCTCTTTCATGTCAAACTAATGATTTTCGTGGCAAAAATCTGTATTTAAGTCGTACAAATGGGTTAAAAGTTGGACTTGTCCGCCTTTGACACTAACTATTAGATTTTTCCGATTTTGAAACTACAAAAACGTGTATCCACGTGCGTCTTACAATACTTTTTACTATATTTTTAGAGAATAGTTAACAAATTCTTACTTATGGACTTCTGTTGTAAGAATAACTCTTTTAAAGTTAATATAAAACAAACATACAACACAGAAACAGTGAAAGGGCTCGAACAAAAAAAGTACTGAACGATCAGATCGAAACGGTTATAAATTTTAGCACTGGTTGCTCTTGAATAAAAGAAATACTTAATATGTTTCAAACATTAACGAAGTAACAATAAAGAACTAAGCGCATGAACTGAGCACTGAATCCCCGTCTTTTTCCATACGCTCATATTCCGCACCAGAGGCTTCTTTTTCAGTGGTACTGCGCTACCATTGCAGTCTCTCTGTTCCATGCGATTTTTCGCCAAAATGTTTCTCTAATAAGTTTTTTTACGTCTGTAGTCTTTTTGGGGTTCACAGCGCATCCATGAGGTATTGTCGAAGGGTTCTACAAACCAAAAGGATTTGCCTTTCTTTGTAACAGCGAAAAGCCTGCCAACGTCAGTATTATAAGATAGCTCCCCAGCTACCAACACATTTGCATTGGCTTCTGTTAACAACGAATCGGAAGCGTTTGCATTCAGCTTTAATTCACCCTTCATGCAAGACTTGCTTACGCAACTCAGACGTCATGAGCTTTTAGGGATATTGTTTTCCCACTCTCATCTTACCACTTCGGATTTTATGTTGCAGAACTTACCCTTTTTATTAAGTCCGTCATCACTTTCCACAGCTGGCATCAGAATACTTCGACTAGTGGAGTAACGAAATAAGAGTTTACGAGGGAGGTTTTAACATAACCTCGGGAAAAAGAATCAAGTTGCGTACATGAGACTTCGTGTTAGTCTTTCTCTAAATGTTCAGCAACGGTGGAACATCTTTTCTCCAACGATGGATGAATAGGTGGAAACCTTGGTTGTAGAAGTGTGCGTTCTGACTGTTCAGGAAACACTCCACCTCGAAAATCGTTATTCTGAAAGTGCGTGCCACACAATGACTTATTCATCCAAGGAGAACCGTGGGGCGCGGGGGAGTGGGGGGAGGCGTGTTGAGGCAAATTTGATAGCCCAAAAAAGCAGCACGTGTGATTAGCGTCCTGTTCAGAATGAACCAGGACGTTTTCGTGGAGAAAAAATAACCCCTCGGACAGCTGTCTATGACGCTTGATCTTGGCAGCCTCCCGTAATCTCCTCGGGAGATGTGGTAGTATGCCCCTGTGTCGGTTTGCCCCTTACAAGAATTATTACTAGCGCTACACCATGGCAGTCCCAGAAAGCATTCAGCATCACCTTGTCCGATGAGCGTACCATTTCCACTCGCAAATACAGCGAGGGAAAAACGACTTTGCCGGCCGAAGTGGCCGTGCGGTTAAAGGCGCTGCAGTCTGGAACCGCAAGACCGCTACGGTCGCAGGTTCGAATCCTGCCTCGGGCATGGATGTTTTTGAAGTCCTTAGGTTAGTTAGGTTTAACTAGTTCTAAGTTCTAGGGGACTAATGACCTCAGCAGTTGAGTCCCATAGTGCTCAGAGCCATTTGAACCATTTTTGAAAAACGACTTTCTATTGCCTCCCTGCGAGTCTTAATGTCTCTTATCTTATCTTCGTGGTCCTTACGCGAAATGTACGTTGGCAGCTGTGGAGCCGTTCTGCAGTCATCTTCAAATGCCAGTTCTCTCAGTTTCCTCAATAACGTTCCTCGGAAAGAACGTTATCTTCCCTCCGGAGATTCCCATTTGAGTTCCTGATACCACTCGGTGAAACTCGCGTGCTGATCGACTCTACCTGTAAAAAATATTTCAGCCCGCCTCTGAATTGCTTCGATATCTTCCTTTACTCTGATCTGGTGGGAATCCCCAACACTCTAGTAGTACTCAAGAATGGGTCGCACTAGTGTTCTGTGTGATTTCTCTTTTACAGGTGAACCACACTTTCGTAAAACTCTTCCAATAAAGTGAAGTCGACCATTGGTATACCCCACTACAATCATTACATGCACATTCCATCTCGCTTTGCAACGTTACGGCTAGGTATTTAATCGACCTGACTCTTTCAAGCAGCACAGTATTAGTGCTGTATTCGAAAATTAAAAGATTATTTTTCCTGGTCATCTGCGTTAACTTACATTTTCCTACATTTAGAGCTAGCTTCATCACACCAACTAGAAATTTTGTCTACGTCGTCTTGTATCCTGTAACAGTTACTCAAAGGCGAAATGTTCCCATACACCGGAGCGTCAGCAGCAAACAGCCGCACTTTGCTACTCGCCTAGTCCGTCAGATCATCCACGTTTATAGAGGATAAGAGCAGACCCATCACACTTCTCTTGGACACTCTTGACGATACCGTTGTCTCTGACGAATATTCCTGTCTGACACAACGTACGCCGGCTGCTGTGACCGAGCGGTTCTAGGCGCTTCAGTCCGCAACTGCGCTGCTGCTACGGTCTCAGGTTCGCATCCTGCCTCGGGCGTCGATGTGTGTGATGTCCTTAGGTCAGTTAGGTTTAAGTCGTTCTAGGTCCAGGGGACTGATGACCTCAGATATTAAGTCCCATAGTGCTTAGAGCCATTTGAACCATTTGAGCCGGCCGGTGTGGCCGTGCGGTTAAAGGCGCTTCAGTCTGGAACCGCGTGACCGCTACGGTCGCAGGTTCGAATCCTGCCTCGGGCATGGATGTGTGTGATGTCCTTAGGTTAGTTAGGTTTAATTAGTTCTAAGTTCTAGGCGACTGATGACCTCAGAAGTTAAGTCGCATAGTGCTCAGAGCCATTTGAATCATTTGAACACAACGTATATGGTCCAAATACTTAAGTATTCGAGCCACTCACATCTGCAAACCTATTCCGTACGCTCACACCGGCGGTGACAATCTGCCATTAGGAACCGTGTCAAATGCTTTTCGGAAATCTAGAAATGTGGAATTTGCCTGTTGTCCTTCATTCACAAAATATCATGGGAGAAAAGGGGAAGCTGAGTTTCGCATGAGCAGTGCTTTCTAAAACAGTGCTAATGTGTGGACCTATGTTTTTCCGTCTCAAAGAACTTTACTATATATGAATTAAGAATATGTTCAAGAATTCTGGAGCAAACCATTTTAAGGACATGTGTCTGTAATTTTTCGGGTCAGTTCTTTTACCCTTCTTACGTACAGGAGTCACGTCCTCTCTTTTTTCCACACGCTTGGGACTTTGCGTTGGGCGAGAGATCGCGATAAATGCAAGGTAAATAAAGGGTTAATGCCGTAGAGAACTCTTTCTGAAACCGAATTGGGATTCCATTCAGACCTGACAACTTACTTGCTTTCGACTATTTCCGTTGCTTCTCTACGACAAGGATGGCTTTTACTATGTCCTCCATACGAGAATTTGTGCTGTCTTCAAATGACGGTATGTTTGTACGATACTCCTCCGTAAATGATTTCTTAAAAGCCAAACTGAAATCTTCAGCTTTCCTTTTGCTATCTTCTATTCTCACACAGATCGATCAACGAGTGACTGGATAGAAGCCTTCGACTCTTTATGTATAACCAGAATTTTCTCGTGTTCTCGACTGGATCCTTTGCTGACAAGGGAACCTCCCCATCGCACCCCCCTCAGATTTAGTTATAAGTTGGCACAGGGATAGGCCTTGAAAAACTGAACACAGATCAATCGAGAAAACAGGAAGAAGTTGTGTGGAACTGTGAAAAAAATAAGCAAAATACACAAACTGAGTAGTCCATGCGCAAGGTAGGCAACATCAAGGAGAGTGTCAGCTTACGAGCGCCGTGGTCCCGTGGTTAGCGTGAGCAGCTGCGGAACTAGTGATACTTGGTTCAAATCATCTCTCGAGTGAAAATTTTACCTTTTTATTTTCAGATAATTATCAAAGTTCACGCACTCACACATAATCAACTTCGCTCTCCAAAATTCCAGGACATGTTCAGATTTGCTTGGACATATACAGGATTTGGCGGTCTACGCACGGAAACATTTGAAAACGTCAAAAACATATGTTTTGACAGAGCATAGGGAAAACTGTGCGACTGTGAAACTGTTGCATTCATTTGTTGCAGTTTATGTGACAAACTCTTATGTTTTCATCACTTTTTTCGGAGTGATTATCACATCTACAAGAAAACCTATATCGGGCAAGGTAGAAGCATCTTTTTACCCATTCGCCAAGTGTGCAAGTTAGGTGGGTCGACAACATATTCCTGTCATGTGACGCACAATATATCAGACGTGTTTTCCTGTGGAGGAATCGGTTGACCTATGACCTTGCGATCAAATGTTTTCGGTTCCTATTGGAGAGGCACGTCCTTTCGTCTACTAATCGCACGGTTTTGCGGTGCGGTCGCAAAACACAAACACTAAACTTATTACAGTGAACAGAGACGCCAATGAATGAACGGACAGATCGCAACTTTGCGAAAATAAAGAAAGTAAAATTTTTACACGAGGGAGGATTCGAACCAAGGATCTCTCGTTCTAAAGTTGCTCACTCTAACCACGGGACCACGGCGCTCTTCAGCTCATATTGTCCTTGATGTGGCCTATGTCGCACATGGACTACTCAGTTTGTATATTTGGCCTATTTTTTCATAGTTCCACACAACTTCTTCCTGTTTTCTCGATTGATCTGTGTTCAGTTTTTCAAGGCCTATCCACTGTGTCAATTTATAACTAAATCTGAGGGGGGTGCAATGGGGAGGTTCCCTTGTGAGAAGTGATGGTGGTAGTCGTTGTGTGCTTCGCGATCTTTTTACAGACGCACGAATCTCAAATCCGCGTCTGATCATCCAAAATTATGTTTTCCATGGTTGCTCTAAATCACTCCACGCATCGCCAGAATCGTCACTTAGAAACGACACTGCCGACTTCCTTCCCCGTCCTTCAAACAAACCGAGTTTGTGCTCGGCCTGTAAAGACTTCGTTGTCGGCGGGACCTTAGACCCTAATCTTCCTAAATCCATTCTTGATCACAGTGTAACACCACAGCACTTGTCCGTGATGATGATGTGGCTACGGGAGTCATCTGAATTGGCCTGACATAGCTGCGACATCCCCTGCACTGCCTCCGTTCAGCGAACTTATTCAGTGGGCGTGAACAGCCGTGGAACCCAGCCGGCACCGACCTTTGTCATGTTAAAAATACCATGCAAGGCGTTGGAAACTGAGTCGTCAATGATTTTCGTTGTTTCCACGGTCTTCTCGACAGTGATACGCCGGTTATCGAGCATCGGGACCTCCACTTCACTTGCGATTACAGGTTCTTCACAGAAGGATGGTCTGCCACCTTCTTCCTTGACATGCAGATTTGTTTAACCTACTGGAAGCGTATGCGCCATCTAACTACTGTGTTGTGTAATGGTGCATTATTTCCGTCCACTTAGTCCAACTCAGTACGGATTGTTATATCACTCTTCAAATGAAGAAAATGTAACTCTATTTAATCAAATGGTTGAAACGGCTCTGAGTACTATGGGACTTTACATCTGAGGTCGTCAGTCGCCTAGAACTTAGAACTACTTAAACTTCACTAACCTAAGGACATCACACACATCCATGCTCGAGGCAGGATTCGAACCTGCGACCGTAGCGGTCGCGCGGTTCCAGACAGAACCGCCTAGAACCGCTCGGCCACAACGGCCGGCTTCTATTTTATCAGTGGGCTACGCCACTTCTTTTATGTTTTTTTTTTTTTTTACGGGTCTCGCGGTACTGTGACATGAAGCGTTCAATGTGTGCCAGGACTGCAGACATGCACCTACAAACAAAAAATTAATTATGTAAATTCGTGTTTTCGAAGTCATGATTAAAACTTTGACTACTCATCGTACTAATAGGAAGTGCCAGATAGTCCTGCCAGAAATAGAGAGTAGTGGCAGATGATAACGGGTTCTTAATTCGATGAAGAGCCTCTAGTATGGGGTTTCCGTGATCCACTGTTTCCTGTATCTTACATTTTAAGTGGCTGTCCTTTCTATTCTAATAGCTATTACGTCACCATCTAGACTTTTCCTCAATTCCATATGACAAGATGACCAACGTGGCACATTATTTTTAATAAATACAGCAACCAGCTACTTTGTTACGTATTCAAGCTAATACGTATTTCGGCCTTTCACCCATCTGTAATCAGCGTAATACATATTTGAGCCTTCAGCCAGTACATAGTTACAACATCGGCAGCAAAATGGATGGTGCAGCTGCCCTGTACAGTATAACAGTTTTGTTTAGATACCCACTTCGCGACTTGTATATTTCCGATGTATTGCTGTTTCGAAATACTTATGTTCTATTCTCTTGTTCTTATTCCAATTATGGATGTGGCGGAACACTTTTTTGCTTTTATTTTGCACAAAAACAGCCCACTATTGGCCATGTTGCCGATTGACTTCTTTGATTACATGCGAAAATACGTCTATGGTCAAAGATTATAATTTGCTTACATTTTCTGCTATGGTCAAATTTATATTTAGCTTACAGTTTCTATCCGACAGAACTGAAAGCGAAAAGTAACTTTGACCATGTTCGTATGAGAGAACTGTAACGAAAATGTAACTCTGACCGTAGCAGAACCTACAAGCAAAATATAAGATTTGACCATAGACGTGTTTCCGGATGCAAGTAAAGATGTCAGACGGCAATATGTCGGGTACTGGCCTGTTTTTGTTATTTTTTGTGAAAAATAGAAGTAAGAAAATGTTTCCGCCGGATCCATAAACGCCAAAAACTGAATAACAACAAGCAGAGTAGAAAGTAGGTACACCTAGACAACAATACATCGGAAATATACAACTCGCGAAGTGCAGTAGCTAAACAAAATTGTTACTTTGCTTAGGGCAGCTGCAGCATCCAATTTGCTGCCGATGTTGTATGTACTGACTCAAGATTCAAATACGTAATACGCTAACTGAAGATCGGTGAAAGCCCGAAACGTGTATTAGCTTAAATAAAAATACATAACAAAGTGGCTCGTTGCTGTATTTATTAAAGTAATATAAGCCACAGCCACGGAGCTCAACATCCAGTAAAATGAATAAATTATTGTTAACGTGGTATGTGTTTTAAATTTTTGTGCGGTGCTGGCCTGGTCTATTTATTATTAGAGAGATGTTTATAGTCTGTACTTGGGAATTCCTCTGTAAAAAAATTTTTAATAACTGGTGAGTTGACAAAATTTCTATAGTCCGCTATTTTAATTCTAGTGCATTTTTTGAAATACCTTTCAATGACCTAATAGTTTTTAATATTGTCTATGTGTCAATGTAAATGCTTGTGACTAAAGAGAGAGTCTCACTTTAACAACCAATCAGTGAACAGCTTATAAGAAGTTTTTCAGTACCCATCTCATGATATTTTATGAAGGATGCCAACGCCCGCGCTACTGAGCGGCCCAATTATAAACTCTCACCATCGTGGGAATTATAACTATCGTTGGAATTAACCAACTAAGAAATCGAGGCGAGAAATGGTATCCATGGATGACCTGAACATGGGTTATTTGAAATACTCTGAACTGTCTATCAGGATAGAGAAAAATTGCTATGATAGACTAAAGTTTGCTGATTTGGTTTCTGTTTACTAGCTACGGGGCACGAACTTTCGAAGTCTTACACACCCTTAGTACAAAATGACGCTTTTGCGTGGAGATATGGCAAAAATTATAGGCTTTATCAATGAGAGGCAAGAAAACGCCACCTGATTATGTGCTGAACTATTGAGCTAAAACTGAATGAAACAGCTCTGTTCATTCTTTACAACTTAAAACGACCCTACACAGACCTGAAGCAATAAATATTTCCACAATTATTAAGTTTAATAATAGTAATAGAAGCTATGGACAGTTACTGAAGTTTTCTATCTATATCTTTTGTAAACAGAAAGGACTGATATTATTCATCAGGAACATAATTCGCATGTGTCAGTCCATAATGGTACCAAGAAGTAGTTGTTATATACGCGCCGTCGCGGAGATATATCCATAAAAGGAAAAAACCTTCGTAGCATTGCAACTTCACACAAAGAGGGGCTATAAATGTTTATCAGAGCTCTGTAGGTCTTAGATAAATTGGGCGTAAGGTTATTCTCAATACTGATGGTTTCTGCGCTCACGTCGGCACTGCAGTGTGGGGTGGAGACAGTAAGTGTGCTGTCGTCATATGTGTACAGACAGGGTGAACTTTGTTCGCGGTCACTCCAAGCGATGAAAGATTGTTTGTGCAGGCTGCGCATCAGAGAAATTACAGAGTGACTGTATTTGCTGCTGGCACCAGATCCGCTTATTCTACTGGTGGTGCGGCGCTACCGTGAATCATTTAAAAGATTCTGGTATTGTAGCCACCTTCAAATGCACAATTTATGTTCCCAGATACCTGCAACAGATGTTCGCAAGGTTAAGTGTTGTGCGCTTACCCAACACTAGAGCTTAGCCGAGTCAAGGGATATGAAGCGCATTCCCATTTAGGTAATGCAGTGGGTCATCAGACACGTAGGAGGCGCTTAATGTTGCTAAGTAGACAGCTGGCCTGTATGAAGATCAAAAAGTTAAAGAGAGAAGTACAAGACATCTTCTCCGCATGGACTCTTTCCCTCTTGAATAAATGGGCCCTCATTCCTGCTGTAATACGCTCGGAACAAGCACAAGACGGAGTGCCACTGCTCGCTGTAAAGTAAGACGAATGTTACCACGCTCAAACCTGTACAGCTACAAAGAGCGGCTAACATCATACGAGAATTTTAGAGCACCTCAAATCCCAAGAGGCTGTCTGGGTAGCTTGTGTGGGAGTACACTTGCACAGAAGCCCAAGACTATTATGAAACGGGCGTCTGTTTAATTTAATTCACAATAAATACAGCCGGCCGAAGTGGCCGCGCGGTTCTGGCGCTGCAGTCTGGAGCCGCGAGACCGCTACGGTCGCAGGTTCGAATCCTGCCTCGGGCATGGATGTGTGTGATGTCCTTAGGTTAGTTAGGTTTAACTAGTTCTAAGTTCTAGGGGACTAATGACCTCAGCAGTTGAGTCCCATAGTGCTCAGAGCCATTTGAACCATTTGAACAATAAATACATACGCAAAATCCCATAAGAAAATTTTAAAAAATATTAAACTATGATGTAATCGGGAAATATGTAAAACTTATGCTTAATTTCATGTATCATGTAATGCACCAATCACATTCGTCTTTCTCTTCCCCTCTAAAGAATTAAATTAACAGACTCTATGGAATATAATGAATGTTATATAGAATGGGAGATGGGCGACGCATGGGAAAAATCTTTTATTAACAATTTTCGAAAAATCTGTGGCACGTCTATAACAAAGAACTGCCGAGTCTCTCTGCAGCATCGCGTTCTGGGGAATGGGGTACCCCGGAGATATAATGTGGATGCGATGGAGGTGCAGAGCAACCACTATGGAACAAGAACCACTAAATAACCTACCATCGGACGTTTTATTAAGGAAAATCAATTAAGAATTTTTTTTGAAAATTCGTGGTAAGTACCTATGGGACCCTGCTGAGGTCATCGTTCCCTAGGCTTACACATTACTTAATCTAACTTAAACTATCTTAGGCTAAGGACAGCACATACGCCTATGCCCGGGGGAGGACTCGAACCTCCTACGGGGGAAGTCGCGCGAAACGTGTCAAGCCGCCTAAGACCGCGCGGCTACACCGCGCGGCAATTAAGATTTGATTGTAAAATTAAGTCTGTCTTTTGTAGTCGCCTTAGATTGGCGATAGCGATGTGTATGTATACAAATGGCGGTAGTATCGTGTATACAAGGTATAAAAGTGCAGTGCACTGGCAGAGCTATCATTTGACTCATATGATTCATATGAAATGGTTTCCAAGATGATTATGGCCGCACGACAGGAATTAAGCGATTTTGAACACTAAGTCATAGTTGGAGCTAGACGCATGGGACGTTCGATTTTGGAAACCGTTAGGGAGTTCAGTATTGTGAGATCCACAGCGCCAAGAGCGTACCGAGAATACTAAATTTCAGGAATTATCTCTCAACACCGACAACACAGTGGTGGACAGTCTTCCCGTGAGCAGAGGCGTTTGCGTAGAGTTTCTACTGCTAACAGAGAGACAAAACTGCATGAAATAACAGTAGATATCAAACTGGGACATTCGACGAACGTATTAGTTAATCCTGTGAGGCGAAATTTGGCATTAATGTGATACGGCAGCAGGCGACCGAGGCGAGTGCCTTTGCTAACAGCACGACATCGCCTGCAGCGCCTCTCGTGGGCAGCCGGCCACTGTGGCCGAGCGGTTCTAGGCGCTTCAGTCCGGAACCTCGCTGCTGCTACGGTCGCAGGGTCGAATCCTGCCTCGGGCATGGTTGTGTGTGATGTCCTTAGGTTACTTAGGTTTAAGTACTTCTAAGTCTAGGGGACTAATGACCTCAGTTGTTGAGTCCCATAGTGCTCAGAGCCATTTGAACCATTTTTTTCTCCTGGGCTCCTGACCATATCTGTTGGGCCATAGGCGACTGGAAGAAGACCCGCAACAACGCCTCAAGTCAGTAGTAGCAATGAGACACACAGAGCACAGAGATGCCTCACACAGAGAGCATCCCAGAGTGCCCCAGAGAGCTACAACACCAAGAAGAATCTCTTCTCGGCTTTTGGCAAGATCGGTGTGTAGTTTCTTTTCAATAGAGAAGGACTTAAGGATAAGGAAGGGTCTGATCAGAGGAATCACGATTTCAGTTGCTAAGAGGTGACGGTAGGGTGCGAGTGCGGAGCAGACTTCGCGAAGCCATAGACCCAAGTTGTCAACAAGGGATTGTGCAAGCAGCTGGTGACTGCATAATGGTGTGGGCTGTGTTTACATGTAACAGACGGGGTCCTCTGGTCCACCTGAACCGACCATTAACTGGAAAAGGTTATGTTCGCCTGCTTGGAAACCATTTGCAGCCATTCATGGACTTCATGTTCCCAAGCAACGACGGAATTTTCATGATTGACAATGAGGGATGTCACCGTGCCACAGTTGTTCGCGATTGCTTGGACGAATTCTAGACAATTTGAGTGAATGATTTGACCCAGATCGCCCGACATGAATCCCCGTAGGACAGTTATGGGACATTATCGAGAAGTCAGTTCGTGCACAAAATCCTGCACCGGCAACACTTTCGGTATTATGGCTCAGTAATTCTTAGGGGGCTTCCAACCACTTGTTGAGTCCCTGCCATGTCGAGTTGCTGCACAATGCCGTGCAAATGAAGGTGCGACACGATTTTAGTGCCGGCCGGCGTGGCCGAGCAGTTCTAGGCGCTTCAGTCTGGAACCGCGCGACCGATACGGTCTCAGGTTCGAATCCTGCCTCAGGCATGGATGTGTGTGATGTCCTTAGGTTAGTTAGGTCTAACTAGTTCTAAGTCCTAGGGGACTGATGACCTCAGAAGTTAAGTCCCATAGTGCTCAGACCCATTTTTGAAAGATTTTAGGGGGTATCACATGAGTTTTATCACCTCCGCGTATCACTGATGCAAACATAAATATTAATTTCACGGACACAGAACACTGCTAGATTTGTTACCGGTAAGTTCGATCAGCATGCAAGTATTACGAAAGTGCTTCGTGAACTCAAACAGGAGTCCCTGGAGGCAAGACGACACGCTTTTCTCGAGACATTATTGCGGAAATTTAAAGTACCGGTATTTGAAGGCGTCACATTGTGTTTAGTGATGAATACCGGTTCGGCACTACCTCAGACGACCATCGTCGGGGAGTATGGAGAGAGGTCCCATTCTTCCGATGTTTTGGAGAGGCAAAGTGGTGTTATTCCTGGTGTCCTCGTGTGGGGAGTTAGCGGATATTTCAGGTCACGGCTGGTAGTGCCTGAGGGAAATCTGTTGGCGCAACGGTACTTCGGGGACACCCTGCGTCGCCGGCCGCTGTGGCAGAGCGGTTCTAGGTGCTTCAGTCCGGAACTGCGCTGCTTCTACGGTCGCAGGTTCGAATCCTGCCTCGGGCATGGACGAGTGTGATGTTCTTAGGTTAGTTAGGTTTAAGTAGTTCTAAGTCTAGGGGACTGATGATCTTAAATGTTAAGTCCCATAGTGCTTAGAGCCATTTGAACAATTTTTTGAACACCCTGCGTCATTAGGCATTACACAGTATAGTATTGTCATTTTTCAAGAGGAGATTGATCGTTCACACAAGCCACACGTGTCTCTCAGAAATGTCTGAGTGATGCTGAGGCACTCTCGTGGCCAGCTATCCGCAGATCTGTCTCCGAGTGAGCAAATGTGGTACCAGTATGGACGTGAATTCGGTCCTGATGACACTATCTGGGATACCAAGGACCAATTACGTAAGTTGTGGGCCAGCATTCCTCAAAAGAGTACACAACGGTTTGATGACACCATTCCCCACAGGATCAGTCCACGCTTCCAGGCCAGACGGGGTGGAACGTCACACTGACAAGTGGGCTTATACTGCTCAGTCCTTTGTAAATCTGACTCGATTTTGCAAACACTGAGATAACACCACATACCCTCTCAACCAGTGAAGTTTCATTTCATTTTCAGCTCTCCTTTGAGTGCTTCAGTCTTTTTTGTCAGGCGGTGTACTAGTATATTGTTTGCTTCCCTGTAGTCAGACCTTTCCTTTGCAAAATACTCTGATATGGTCCTGTACGGGATCTATTTCCAAATATTTTTGCCTGGTTTGTAGTTTTAAAATCGTGTACTGCGTGAAACTACTATATAGATGTGATGTTTGTTCTTTCGGACACTTCCTAAAGGACAGACACCTTGTGGTCCAGCGGCGATCCAAATATTATTCAAAGTTTTCTGTGACGTTACCCGCATTCGGGCATTGAAATGAATAACTGGTAACAGGCAACAGAGTTATACGCTACATGAACCTTTCACTCGCCATTTCCAAAACCCGCAAGAGAGTCAATAAGGTAAGGTATAAGATGTGGCTAAAAAATTTCAACGACTATCGCGTGCTACCTTGAGCACACGAACTGACTCCGCAATAGCATTACAAAATATGGCCACGCTTACAAAATAAAATCGGTATGAGCTGCACAATCACAATGTCTGTCTGACACGCACACAAATATTCCTGTGAAAGATCCAGATGCAAATTTGGGGTGTAGTGCAGCAAGAGGTCCCCAGGTGGCGCGCATGACCAGCGTAAGGCACATTTACGAAACACAAAAACTACGTGCAACTAATAAATGAAGATGTATATATGCAAACAATAACAATCACATGACATCAAAAGTACATTGAGGTATACCTACATAAAGTACAAATAATAGCGAGTCAAAATGCCATTTACGGAGTGAACCAGCTAAATTTTAAAGTGCATGCGTAGTTTATACATACAAAATCAGCAACGCAAACATCAAGGCATCAGGATTAGGGGCAGTCATAAGCATAAATGTAAGTTACTGAATTTAAAAAGGTAATGTCACCTATAATAAACTGAGGTCATTAATAAGCCCCCCTTGAAACATAACTCCCCTAACTTCACTCACAACAAAATGAACAAGTTAAAAATAAAACTGTCGACGTAAAATAAAAGGTATCATTGTAGCAACATTTTAAACACTGGTAGTATTGTATCATAATATACTTGATTTCTGCTATTCAGTTGATAGTTCAGTAACTTGTCTTTATCAGCATAGAGATGTTTAGTAATTTACAGCTCCTTTAGTAGATTTAGCTTTTTCGCATTCTGAGCAAGGTGTAGTATTCTCAAGTTTTCTAGTGTGACAGGCTGGTGCCTGCTTGACTGACGCAGACGTAGAATTCTGTCTAACCTGGCCCTTCTTAGTTAGCATGTGCTCGCTGAACCTGGTCTTAAACATTCTGCCAGTGTGGCAGAGTCATTCGCTCTAATTTGTATATGTCAGACTCTGCATACTTATTCATATGGGCGCGTTCACAGTGAATGTAGCTATGCTGAAGCTTATCAGCTTAGTCAATCATAATGGAGGTTCCCCATAAACGGGATCACCACAAATTTCGACCTCGAAAATATCGAGACGGGAAGCTGCCTATGCTCACCTACTGATGTTTTTCCTTTACGTCCCTTATCAACTATTGCAGGATTGAAGGCATTGCTTACAGTGATGCATTTCAAATTCCCTAATTCTTTTTCTGTGGAGGATTGGTTAAGCAGTATCTCACTAACGCGGGGCACCATAGATTTGTCAAAAATAACTTAGCTTATACGAGGAGGATGGCAAGAGGAAGCGTGGATTATAGAATCTCGTGAGTTAACGATGGATGTCAAATCGAATAATAGCCCCAGTAAACTCAAATCTAACTAGTTAAGCGTCGTATTATGGTCCATCGCTTCGTGAGTGAATATCATTTTTTTCGTGCAAGACCTTAAATTTCTTAGCTAGCAATGTAATGTCAGAAACAGGGCCGGTGAAGACAATAATAATATCATCTGACATTGTGCTGTCACACCGGCTCATACCGCACTTATTTTGTAAGCGTGGTCCTTTTCTATACTGCTATGGTGGGGTCAGTTGGACTGCTCAAGGTAACATGCGATAGTCGTTGAAATTTTTCCTTCACCTCTTCTTGATGATATACTGGTGGTTTTCCTTTCTTTTAATTAGGTTTACTTTGCATTTCGTATGTTCTTATGACAGATGGATTACATATCTAGTTACTGTTGCATCCATTTTTCGTTTTATATGGCTTTATGATAGATGGGATTCATATCAAGATACTTTTGCGCAAGTTTCTGTTAGTTTTAGATCATTTTACCTGCTTGGTCGTACAAGGTAGGATCATGCCCCTTCCTTTATTTGTTTCTAATTGATTGGTTTCTTATTTTATAGAAAATCTGATGATTTCCCAAAGGGTGAAACGCGTCATTGATATTAAAAAAACTTCCCAATGAAGACTGTTTGTACATACACCTTCTGATGTATCGGAGTAACCCTCCTTTCTTTCCCCCCTGTTGTCTAAACGCTGAGCAGCCGATTGAAAACAGTTCACCACAGAACTACCATCCCATGGCAAGTGGCTCTGCCCTTTAGAGCGGGAATTTACAAGCTGCAGGGAAATTTAGTTCAGGTCTCAACTCAGTATTGAGCGTGGAAGGCAATCAACTTCGTTCATACTTACGGGATATCTCAATTAATTTGTAAGCTTAGGAAGATGGACAGGGAATGTAATAGTAATGAAACAGATTAAGTTTAACAATGAGATATAGTCTATAAGAATTCATAAACATATAGCTGATGTGTTAATACTACTTATATAGAGAGATAGCACTCAGTGAATATACAGTAGGAATCAACCCAGATAGCTATCAAAAAGACTTAAGCGACTCTTGGATTATTAGTGTGCTGGAGAGAGTTGAATGCATGTGAGAATCCTCATACGCTAGAGAGAGAATTGAACCCCTGAAATAGCAATCGAGGTAACAGTGGGGGAGTGGGTTTGCGATGACTGTTTACCGCATGGCAGAGTGTGTAGTTTCACGGCAACTGTGTGATGCAGACGCGCAAGCAGGTATACATGGTGACGCCCATGTGTGAGCGACGTTACTGTCTTCTGCTAATGTTAATGTACAGAAAAACTGACTCAAGGCCGAAAGTGCTAAGAGCACAGCGCATTGTCGTGGAAGTCTTCTTGCTGTTATCGTAGGTATGAAGAGAAGCTAGCAAACTGAAACTCGAGTAGCTGCGCTCTGAGGTTTTATGACCTCTGAGTGATGATATAGCGGTGAGCTTCCGACATCAAAAAATAGGGCTAATGCCAACGTCTGGAAGGGGCTGCCTGTTGGGGCTTCGATGTCACCTGTTCACAGAACTTTCACATTCAGCATTCTCTCCATCCGGAGAGACACCATAGTCTTTGCACCTTCTGTTCCGCGAAGAAGAAAAAGAAGAGCCATTTGAATTTTGATCTGAATTTATCAATTGTAGCCACCTTGAACAACAAATAGAATCCTCTCAAAATGATCATATCTGAAATCAGAATCAGGGCTATTGTTCCCCAGTATGTCAAGAATCAGGAATCTATTAGTCTCTTTCCTCTTTGGAGTTTTAATGAGGGGTTAATTTACATTAAAAGTTTAAGGAATCTCGAAATAAAATTGACAACCAGACCGTAAGTTCACCAGTGAGTTGGTTATTACGAACTGGTCGGAAATTTGCAGTGTTAGCGGCTTCACGTGGATGCGCATGTATGTTTCTTTTCGCCTGTGTGAAATTGTCGGAACTGTAGACGTCGTCGATAAAGTGGGATGAATCACGAAGTCTGAACGAGCAATAAAACCATCGGCAAAATTATAAATTACTTAGAAGGTAAAGAGGAGAGACCAAATAATTAAAAATGATTGCACCAAGAAGTAAGATCATGATCGCTATGTTTTTTTTTCAGTGACGATTTGTGGGATCTTCCAGAGTGGAAATGTCTACATTCAGCGTCTTCTACTGACAGTCATTCACCAGCTGATTTGGTGTTGTGCTCCTTGGATATACACCCCAACAAGATGACAAGTAGTCAGTGAACACTATCTGACAGCTTTATAGCTTACTGAGCCATGTCCTCCAACAAACTCTGGGGCGGAAGTCAGTGTAGCACACCTTCCTGTGCCGAGATTGAGGAGACCAGGGGCAAAAACTCAGTCAGCAAATATTAGTAACTTGTACACGCAAATCCAATCCAGTCAGGGACTCATATGGAATAATTAAAATACAATTTATGTTCCGTATGGGCCAAATATTTGACGCGTGCCTGGCAAATGTTTTAGTTCTAGCCTTCAGTGAACATAAAAATTAATAAAACATTTGTTTGTTTTAATGTATGTGGTTCTCTATCAGCTTCTTTCCCATAGAGTAATCTGTTCGCAATTCTACAAATTTGGTCGTTCGTTTTTTGCATACCTTCAGCAGCGTGTAGCGTGGTGATCAATAAAAAAAAAGTCTGTTATTTCAGGAGGGCACAATGTCATTTGACACGCGTCTGACTGTAGAAGTAAACACTTCATTGTATTTGCCTTCCTGCCCTTTCTCGTCATTTCCAACATGCTCCCTTTCAGTGTCCATAGGCTGTCGGTTTTGAATTTACTTGCCCATTTAAAGTCAATGACCACTGTTACAAGCCAGAAGAGAGCGCGCACACTGATTTCACGTAAAACTGTAATGTAAGGCACTTACGTTTCTAATAGAAAAGGAGCCCCTATTTTTTTCCTCTTGTTTCTTTGCTTTAACGTCCACTCGTTTCCCGCTTTGCCGCGCGGTTTGAGGCTCCATGTCACTGACTGCGCGGATCCTCCCGCCGGAGGTTCGAGTCCCCCCTCGGGCATGGGTATGTGTGTTGTTCATAGCATAAGTTAGTTTAAGTAGTGTGTAAGTCTAGGGACCGATGACCTCAGCAGTTTGGTCCCTTAAGAACTCACACACATTTGAACATTTTTCCCCGCTTTCAGTGTCGTTAAACAAATAATTTCCTCAAGTTTTCCTATAATGTCACTGTTAATTTTACTTTTTCCGTAGCAGGTTAGCCTTAATGTACTTAATTTTCAGATCTTCTTGTGTAGTGGAGACTTTTCAAAGGCATACAATGCACGTGGCAATGCCACAACGGCAATCCGGTCCAGTTATAACACCTACTTTTGACCATTTTTTTTTTTGTCTGTATCGATATTTCTATGTCAATTTGCAGTGTTGCTTATATAGAATGCTGTATCTATCATGGAAATTCTTTTACTATGTATACATGTTTCAGTTACGTGAACTTTTGAATGACGTTGTTTGAAATGTGCTTGTAAATTTAAATAACTGCTGGAATAATTGTTATACGAGGGTTGGAACTTTAATAGTGGCAACTATTTATTTACAGCTCGTACAAAATAGATACGTGTTTCAAAGTTTTACTGACCTTCAAACTAATCACCAGCATTGTGTATAACCCGTTTCCAGCGATGTGGAAGTCGTAGGATACTCTTAGCTGTGCCAGTTGTGTTGACAGTTCGAGCGTCGGAAGTGTTTCCTTCAGTTTAGAAATCGAGTTGAACTTACGAGGTCTTAAATCAGGGGAGTGCAGTAGGTGGTGTATAATTTTTGGAGCACAACTTATGACCAGCTTAGAGACAGAAGTGATGACACCTTCTACAGGACCCGACCATCATTTTGTAGGACAATGCTCAAGCACGTACAGTGCAAGCTGTTAGTGATTTGTTTGACTGATGGGGCTGCTAAGTGCTGTATCTCCTACTGCACTCCCCTGACTTAAGCCCTCGTAAACTTAAGGAAAAACTTCATGGTTCAAATGGTTCAAATGGCTCTGAGCACTATGGGACTCAACATCTTAGGTCATAAGTCCCCTAGAACTTAGAACTACTTAAACCTAACTAACCTAAGGACATCACACACACCCATGCCCGAGGCAGGATTCGAACCTGCGACCGTAGCAGTCCCGCGGTTCCGGACTGCAGCGCCAGAACCGCTAGACCACCGCGGCCGGCCAAACTTCATGGCATTCGCTTCAGAACTGCTACAAATTCGTCGGGCAACAGACCGCGCCGCTCGAACTGTCAGCACAACTGGCACCGCTTAGGATATCCTACGACTTCCACATCGCTGGCAACTGTTTATACGCAATGCTGTAACTACTTTGAATGTCAGTGAAACTTTGAAACACGTATCTATTTTGTACGAGCTGTAAATAAATAGTTCCAACTATTAATGTTCCAGCCCCCGTATAATGTACTGTAAATAACTTGGTCCATAGTTAGGGTACATAGGGTTGAATGTTAAAGATGTGAGGAAGGCCCGCAGCTGCGGGAGTAGCTTTGTGGAGTGGAAAAGGTGTGGTTGGAGTGCAAGTGGTAACTCGTCCTGTGTGACGGCTAAGGAGTCTGGGTTGAGCAGTGCTGTGGTTAACACCTCGCTAGCAGCAGCGGATCATTGTGGCTCGTATTCCTGGAGTTTTGAGGCCAGAAGAGCTTAAGGGCAGTATTTATGGGCCTCGGATGCCGCGTTTGATGATACGATTATCATAGTATGCTTTTTGGCCCTATAAAAATATAATTCAGACACCAAGAAGGTATGTAAGAGGGCGAGGCCAACAGTATTGCTATGATTGCATCGCCGGCAGGTAAATAGCCACTGGAAATTTCCACCAGTGCCACCAGCCTTCAGCTAAATTGTTTATATTTGGCATTCTGTAAATGGATCAGGTATTTGTGAAATTTGGTTGATTTCATAACAATAATTGTGGTGTCGCTAAATACTCTATCCCAAATCACAAACCTGAACAAGAATCCTATCCTAGTGAATTTAATTCCGAGTGTCCCGATTTATTACGAGAAAGTGGTTGAGCTTGAATTTAATGTTGTGTTGTTATTTGTACAGCCAATTACACTTTTGAGTAGGTCAAAAGACTGCTTATCAGATCACATTTGTTATTTAAAGAGTTATAGTTTGTTGTGCTTTACTTAATTAATAATTAATGATAAGAATGCTTACCTTTTCTCATACAAACTGGTGTAGTTTTGCTAATGAGCATTGTTCTTCAAGCCATGAAAGTCTAAGGGTTCTCACTTACTAGGCTAGTTAGTTAATGAATCAATTCAAAAGCTCCTTCAGAGCCAGTGTAGTTAGATCTGCATTTTGTTAATTTGCTTCAACCCGAGTTGGTTAATGCACAGGCATAGAACCCTGTACTAAGCAATGAAGTTAAAGATTATGATCGCTAGCAGACCACGCGATTTAAACTCAGAATCATTTCAAGCTTTTCCCTGTTCCTGTTCTGTATTGCTATTTGTTCATGTGTGTCGGTAATTGGTTTTATAAACTGTTGCACCTAGTTCATTCAAGGTACGTGTTGTTAAAGGCATATGTTACTGTTTACTATCTCATTGGCCATTTGCTGGTTACTAGCATATCTACCTGCAAGGTTATAGGTTACTGTGTTGTAGTGTGAACAGCTATAAGGAAAGAGTTTAGTGTGTGTGTCAAGGAAGGTTAGGTTAGCCTTAGGACTGTCTTCTGCTTTAGCCTTTTGCTTGACACAAGAATGCCTAATTAGGCTGGCGACCGGTTTTAATATGTAATGTTACAACTTACTTTTGTGCTAGGAGAACGTTTGTTCGTGACCCACCTGTTCACTGTTGTTTATACTCTGCTGGAGTGTTTCGGAAACGAGTCCCAGTTTGATTGTTCTGTTTGCCTTAGGTTATCTCACGGTGACAACTGTTCTGGCGTAACCACAAGCGCCGGAACGACGAGGACGAACGGAAGACCAGAGGAGGCGGCGAGGAAAGGTCGGCCAATGGTGCGCGGAATTGGACCGCGCCGCGCCAGGAGCGACACCTGAAAGAAGTGGCTATAAGAGCCGCTCCTGCCAGCCTCGGGGCTCAGATCGCCTCAGTGTACTGACATTAGCGGAACGTATCCGCGGAGCGTGCTACAAGAACAGCTAGCTGTGATCCGTATCAGTTACTTGTCTGGACTTCGCCTGTAGCGAGGACTATTACTGTTCGCGTGTTACTTGTGACACAGATGAATCTCCGAAGTTAAGTACTGTCAATATAGAAATAAAACTACTATTATTATTTGTTTGAATTGTTGTACAGCCTTTCGAGAACACTACATTCTTTTTTTATGTGCTGGCGCCTTAATTCTCTTTTGTGGTTACTTTGCAGGGGCGCTCGCTTTGCTTTAACAGACTCTTGCCGTTTTTACTAATGAGTGTTTTCAATAGGTTTGTTTATAATTAAATAAATCTTCTGCTACCAGTCACGATTTTTCTTTATTTTACTATTCGCACGACGCGTTTCGAGAAATAATTCTCATTTTCAAGTGCGTTTTTTTGATGTGTGTTAAGCCATTTCTTTTCATGTTGTCAGTGTGTGTGAGTCTGCTTCATTTTGTTGACTTTTACTGTAATACATAAGAAACGCGATTTTTTAGTTGGGTATCAATTCTTTCTGTGAGGTTAGTGGCTAAAGTTTGAGAACAATTTGTACTTACAGGTTTCTAATGGTCCATTTGTGTAGAGTCTCACACACACTTAACATCACACACAACTTGTACATTTTACACATCGAAAATATCTTATATAAACAAAACAGTTACAGAGATCTTCTTACAGGTAGTTCACAGAGATAACATTATAGGTCTTCCACAGATTATGATATGCTTTTGCACAGAGGTTATTTATCTTAACAGTTTGATTTTACAATTGTGCTTATTTATATGTTTCACTATTTTTATTTAAGTATATTATCGAAACATCTGAAGAAATTCACTGATTCACTTTCAAGTTTTTCATTTAATATTTTATCTTCAGGTGGGCGTTGCAGAACATTTCTTTACTTTTGTCATTATTTTTGTCTATTTGTTGCATTTGTGTCTTCCAACATGCCCACCAATCCTTTCCCGCCCCCTGCTCAGGCGCCGCAGCCGCAAGCTTTAGATTCCATACAGCTAATGCAGATGTTTCAGACGCAGCAGATTTCTACCCTGCTCAACACGGTGCAGCAGCTACTCGCGAATGCAGCGCGCTCTATGGAACAACCACCACCTACTACGGTTACTATACCACCTTTTCGATAATTTTGTGAACAAGCAGAAGAACGGCTCGAGTGGTTACAACAGTTTGAGACACATTTACTTACCCACAATGTTGCAGGTACTATGAAACTTCCCTACCTGTTATCCACAGTAGGAAGTGCAGTGTTCATATGGTTCAAATGGCTCTGAGCACTATGGGACTCAACTGCTGAGGTCATTAGTGCCTAGAACTTAGAACTAGTTAAACCTAACTAACCTAAGGACATCACAAACATCCATGCCCGAGGCAGGATTCGAACCTGCGACCGTAGCGGTCTTGCGGTTCCGGACTGCAGCGCCTTTAACCGCACGGCCACTTCGGCCGGCAAAAGTGCAGTGTTCAGATTAACTCAAAAACTGTCTTAACGTCACTCCGAGTGAACTTGCTTACGATCAAGTAGTACAGTCACTAACAAACTATTATGACCAACAAATGAATGTGGTTCAAATGGCTCTGAGCACTATGCGACTTAACTTCTGAGGTCATCAGTCGCCTAGAACTTAGAACTAATTAAACCTAACTAACCTAAGGACATCACACACATCCATGCCCGAGGCAGGATTCGAACCTGCGACCGTAGCGGTCACGCGGTTCCAGACTGAAGCGCCTGTAACCGCACGGCCACACCGGCCGGCCAAATGAATGTGGTAGCAGCTACGTATCAATTCTTCAATTGCAAAAAACGGTCAGACAAACTTATCTCGAGTGGGTAGCTGATTTTCAAGATATGACAAGGAAATGCAACTTCAAATGTGTTTGCGGTTCTTTATATTCAGACATTATGTAGCGTGATGCGATCGTGTACACCGTTCCTGATGTCAAACTCGGAGAACAATTTTTGAAACAATCCGATCCATCATATCAGCAAGTAGTGCAAATACTAGATCAGTACTACTCCAGTGCCTCGTCGGCTCATACATTTGAGCAGCCAGCTTTTTGCCGGGTAGTGTCCCTTAGTTGCGATCGCCCCATTCCGCACCGGCGGCTTGCGCTAGCCAAGCCGGGTAAACAACCTTCCACGCCGCGTACGCAGTTCGCTAAACAGGCGGCTACACAGGCGAACAGAATTACGTCTTGCCCTCGCTGTTATACACGGCACAAACGCCAAGACTGCCCCTCCTGACAAGCTCAGTGTTACGCTTGTGGTACGAAAGGACATGTGCAATCCGTGTGTTTGCAACAGAACAAACATCAGAATTGTGCCCACTCACAAAAATATAGTCCCAAAGCCCATGTCATTAATGCAGTATATTCCAAGTCTGCAACTAGCAAGCGTACAGTTTCGTTGGTGATAAAATTTGTAAATTTGTGGTAAGATCTAACGGGACCAGTCTGCTGAGGTCATCGGTCCCTAAGCTTACACACTACTTAATGTGACTTAAACTAACTTACGCTAAGGGCAAACCACACACCCACGCCCGAGGGAGAACTCGAACCTCCGACGGGGGGAGTCGCGCGGACCGTGGCAAGACGCCTAGACCTCGCGGCTCGTCGGTGATACGACATTCAAATAAACAGTTTGTTCATTTACTTATTTAGGGGAAACGTGTGAAATTTCAGTTGGACACGGATGCCTCTATCACGTTGCTAAATCGTCACACATATGAACTCTTCGGCTCCCCACGCCTGTCAAAACTAGCATGCAACTGAGACGGCTTATAATGGACGAGACGTACCCATTCTCGGAACATGTACTTTGCCTGCCATGTGTCACTCGCATACGCAAACAATGACTGTTACAGTGCTAAAATCACGCGAGTAAGAGAACATATTTAGTCTTGATTCCTTTGACTTTAACATTCAGGACAATAAGTTGGCAGTGTCTGCATTCAATACAAAAGACAATGTAGCTAGCTTGTTCAAAGAATTCCCGGAACGCTTTTCTGAAGATTTAGGCAAACCTAGCAATTGTGTTGCACATAGTATGCTGAAAGACAATGCTCAGCCGAAATTTTGCCGGGCCAGACCCCCTCCCATTGCATTAAGGGACAAACTCGCTGCTGAACTTGAAGAATTGCAAGATAGCAGATTTATTGCGCACATATCAGCTAGTCAATGGGCAAGTCCTCTGGTTTTGCTCCCCAAACCTTCAGGTCACATTCGCCTCTGTGTTGACTTTAAGTCTACAGTCAATCCTCAAACAGTCATTGTTACTTATCCCTTGCCACGCCCAGAGAATATCATGGACAAATTAGGCGCTGGACGCAACTTTTCAAAAATTGATTTGCGCGATGCATATTTTCAAATACCGCTCGATGAAGAATCTCAAAAAGTGTGTATAGTGAATACTCACTTCGGCTAGTTTAAATATTTATGTTTGCCTTTCAGCAGTGCTTTCGCACCCGCCATTTTCCAACGGTATTTGGAACAGCTGACTGCACAAGTGCCAAACTGTTCAAACTATTTGGACGATATTGTCGTAGCAGGTCGTACACCGGAAGATCACATTGTTATCTGATGCGGAACTAAAGTGTACTCTGGACAAGTGTGATTTTTTAAACCTGAGTTGCAGTATCTTGGTCATGTCGTAAACAGTCAAGGTGTATATCCTCTTCAGTCGCATTTGTTATCCATACGGGACCTGCCAGTTCAACGCAATTTCACAGAATTGCAGGCAGTCTTAGAGAAAATGAACTATTATATTCGGTTCACACCGAATGCTGCACAGATTGCAGCTCCGTTGCATCGCTTGCGTCACAAGAATCTCCCCTTTGTTTGGATAGATGAGTGCTACGTAGCTTTTCAAAAACTTTATAAGATTCATTGCACAGTTACCGATGCTTAGTTCACTTTGATCCTGACAAACCGTGTTGTATTGCAGGTGACGCTTCCTCTTACGGAATTGGTGCAGCACTTTCGCACAGAATTGGTGATAAGGACAGACCTATTGCTTTCGCACCAAAAGTGTTCTCCAAAGTTCAGTGTAACTTTTCAGAAATTGAAAAAGAGGCTTTGGCTGTTGTGTTTGGTGTCACCAAATTCCACCACTGTTTGTATGACAACTCCACCATAGCCGGTCCCAAGCCCGGTTGAGAAAGGAGGAGGGGGAGGAGTAACACCTCGTTAAAAAACCTTGTTTCACCTGGACCAGGTGACAATACCTCATGAGGGCCCCTTGCCAGGGATACGGTGAAGACCTCAACGGCAGCGAAGGCGGAGAAGATGGACTTCGATACGGCGGAGCTGGCAGAAGAGGCACCTTTTCTCTTTGGGTACAAAAAGAGTACAAGTAGCGACTGAACCCCAGAGGGGCGGCTACAGACAGCGATGGTGAGCGGCTGACTTTAGGCTGGGCACCCTACTGCCTATGTTGAAAGTAACGGGAAACTACCACATTTCATTCCCAAGCAGTACATGGTATGTCTCTCCATGTGAAAGATTCCGGAGTTAAAATTTCCCCTCATTCGGATCTCCAGGAGGGGAGCACATTGAGAGTATACCTATTTGAAAGGAAGAAAGGGACAATGAAGGTAGGAAAGATAAGGATTGGAACATGGAATGTGCGGACACTACTGCAAGCAGGAAAGTTAGAGAATGCAAAACAGGAGATGAAAAGGAACAGATTAGATGCCCTCGGTTTGTGTGAAATGAGATGGGGAGAGAATGGGGAGATAGAAAGTGGAGATTATAAGCTCTTTTACTCAGGGGAAATCAAGAGTGGTGAAAACGGATTAGGAATATTGATAGGGCAAAAGTTGAAAAATAAAGTAATGAAGGTACAATATATTGATGGACGACTGATGATTATACGACTGAAGGGTAGTTCAAAAGATCTGGTATTAATACAGGTATATATGCCAACCAGCCAGCATAGAGATGAGGAGGTGGAAGAATATTATGAGAAAATACAAGAATTCATCGAGAAAGAAAATAGAAATGCCTGCGTTATCATCATGGGGGACTGGAATGCAATGGTGGGTGAAGGAAGAGATGAAGATGCAGTAGGAAAATTTGGATTAGGAATAAGAAATGAGAGGGGTGAACGAATAATTAGTTTCTATAAAGAAAATTCATTAGCAGTGGATAACACATTATTTGAACACCACAAAAGGAGACGTTACACATGGATATCAAATTTGAACAGGGAAAGATATCAGTTGGACTACATCCTGATACAAAAAAGTTTAGAAACTAATTGAAGAATGCTAAAGCTTATCAGGAGCGGATATAAATTCAGACCACAACCTAGTAATGGGAGAAATACAAGTGAAACTGAAAAAAGTCTGGAGAGGTAAGGCAAAGGAAAGACTAAACATAGAAAGACTTGAAGAGGTAGGAGAGGCATCAGATTTGGAGAACAGATTTATGGAAAAATGGCAAAGAGATAGTGTTGATGGAAGTGTTAATGACAAATGGATAAAAATGAGGAAAGGGCTCATGGTCTCTGCCAAAGAAGTACTAGGAATTAGAGTATCCCAAAGTACCAGGAAAGAATGGAAAACAGAAAACATGTTGAAAAAGATGGGCGAACAGAGAAAGTGGAAAAGTGTAGAAACTGAAGAAGGCAAAAAGAGGTACAGGAAACTGAATAATGAATTAAGAAGAGAAACTGAAGAAGCAAGAGAAAAATGGATGAAACAGAAATGTGATGAAATAGAGAAAATGGAGAAAGAGGGAAAGTATGAAATGATGTATAGACTGGCTAGTGAGATAGTTTTTGAACGTAAAAGAAAGACGAATAACATGGAAATAGAAAGAGCGGATGGTACCCTAGCAGAAGAACCACAGGAGGTTTTGAACAGGTGGCAAGAATATATTGAATGTCTGTATAAGGGAGATGAAATGCAAAGCGAAATTAAGGTTGAAGAGGAGCAATATGCGCCGGAAGATGGAAAAGGATTTACCATCTTGGAATCAGAAGTAGAAAAGGCGCTGAAGGAGATTAAGAATAGGAAGGCATGTGGAATTGATGATTTGCCAGCAGAACTGTTGGAGAGTCTGGGAAACAAGGCAAGAAAGGAAATAGTCTACCTCTGTAACGAGATATATGACAAAGGGGAATGGCCAGAGGACTTCCTTGCAACAGTTATGGTACCAACAGAGAAAAAGAGAAACACTAAAAAATTTGAGGAGCACCGAACCATCAGTCTAATTTCTCATGCAGCTAAAGTCTTGCTGAGAGTGTTGAATAGAAGGTATATGGCAAGCTGGATAGAGGGATTGCAGAGGGACAGTTCGGATTTAGGAGAGTAAAAGGAACAAGAGACGCTATTGGCCTGTTAAGAACTATAGGGGAAAGATATATGGAAAAAGGTAAGGAAATCTTTGCTGTTTTTATAGATTTAGAAAAGGCTTTTGACAGAGTTCAGTGGAACAAGCTCGTGGATATTTTGAAGAGGAAAGGAGTAGATTGGAAAGAGAGACGACTGATACAGAAACTATATTTCCACCAGGAAGTAAGGATAAGGATTGGAAATGAAATGTCAGAAGGAAGCAGCATTGGACGAGGTGTTATACAAGGTTGTTGCCTTTCCCCGCTGTTGTTTAACGTATACCTTGAAGAGATTACTGCGAAAAGCTTAGATGGGAAAAGAGGAATATGTATTGGTGGAATAGAAGAGAATAGAATGTATACGATTTGCTGATGACATGGTATTAGTGGCAGAAAGTGAGCGGACAGTGAATAACATGCTGAAAGATCTTGTGTGGAATATGGGATGCAAATAAACACAGCAAAAACAAAGAGTATGGTCATTAGTACAAGACGCAGACTGTCCAATATTAAAATAGGACAATCTACCATTAGCCAAGTAAGTGCATTTAAATATCTTGGAAGCACAATAACTGAAGGCTTGAGATGTCACCAGGAGGTGAAAACCCGAATTGCCATACCGAAGGAGGCATTCAACAGAAAGAGGAGACTCTTATGTGGCAAATTAGATAAAGGACTAATGAAAAGGCTTGGCAAATTTTTTTCTGGAGTGTGGCACTATATGGGTCAGAAACATGGACGCTGAGACGAGAGGATGAAAAAAGGTTAGAAGCATTTCAGATGTGGATGTGGAGGAGAATGGAGAGAAGAAGCTGGATGGAAAGAGTGAGTAATGAAAGAGTATCGGAAAGGGTTGGTGAGAGAAGATGTCTGCTGAAGGTTGTAAGAGAAAGGAAAAAGAACTGGTTGGGACATTCATTCAAAAGGGAGTGCTTGCTAGCAGATGCTTTGGAAGGATTGGTTTGTGGGAGAAGACTGAGAGGAAGAAGGAGATACAAGATGATAGACGACATAAAGGGAAGAGGAAATTATGTAGACCTGAAGAGGATGGCAGAAGACCGGACAGCCTGGAGAACTACCATGTGAAAACCTGCCTTTAGGCAGAACACTGATGATGATGATGATTTGTATTGCAGAAAATTCTACTCAGTAACGGATTCTTTGCAACCCTTGTTTCATCCGACGAAACCGGTTCCTGTACGAGCTGCCCAAAAATTCCAAAGATGCGCTTTGTTGTCGTCTCAATACCAGTACGAGACTGTGTATCGTCCGACAGCTGAACATGGTAATGCGGACGCACTTTCACGTCTTCCGATTGGCCCTGCTACGGACTTTGACGCTTCTGCTGCATCTTGTTGTCACATCCAAGTTTCAGTCTTTTCCGCTGAACTATAGGAAAACTGCACAGGTTACAGAAGCTGATCCACATTTGAACATTTTGCTCAATTACGTTCGTACATGTTGGCCTTGTTCTTTGCATAGCATAAAGAATTATGTAGTGCGCCGATACTTTGCATGTCGGTATAGCCTCGATGCACAGAAAGTTGTGATTCTTGTTCAGATTGGCAGTGGACAGTCACGTGTGTTGATCCCTAAAGCTTTTAAAAACGAAGTGTTGCAGTTACTTCACGAAGGACACTGGGGGATTGTTCGTACGCAACAGTCAGCGCGTCGACACTGTACTTGGCAGGGCATGGACACCCAAATAGAACAGATGACGTCACAGCGTCTCTGCTTGGCCTAAGTCACAATCGCCATGACAACGTGTGCACACAGACTTTGCGGGACCTTTTTGGAACACCCGTTGGTTGATTGTGGTTGACTCATGTAGCAAGTTTCCATTTGCTGTGCCAAGGAACTCGACAACGTCACGTAGCACAATTCAGGTATTGTCATCGATAGAAGGTTTACGTGAAGTAGTAGTGTCAGACAACGGACCTCAGGTCACGTCAAATGAATTTGAAATATTCTGTGAACGCAATGGCATACAGCATCTAACTAGTGCACCGTTCCATGCACAGTGAAACGGCGAAGCGGAACGGTTTGTCAGAACATTTAAGCAGCAGATGGCCAAACTGCGCTTCGCACACACCAGGGATCGAGCATTGCAACTGTTTCTCGTCTCGCATCGTTCGCACCCACGAGATAGACCATCGCCGGCGGAATTGCTTCACGGCCACCGCCATCGCACACTGCTTCACCTGCTCCACCTTCCTCAGCATCCGGCCGCAAATATAACTTGGCGCCGCATGATATCGTCTTTTATGGGTTTTGTAGCAGCAGAAGACGGTGGGCGCGAGGCGACATCGTCCGTCGACTTGCCGCTTGCACGTGTTTCAGGTCCAGATGGCTTGCAGCGCCGCCATCAAAACCAACTTCGCCTCTGTCATGTACGCGATGATCTTTCAGTCTCTCTTGCCCCAGATTCACGGGTCCAGAGGACAGCACGTCCGCAGCAGCCGCCAGAGGGTGTCATCACGACACCGCGGGACGACCCCATGGAGACAGAGCATTCGCCTCCTCTGCCTCCACTCGTCCTACCGATGGAGCTGGACTCACATGCACCGCAGCAGCCGCCGCCTTCTTCATCTGGCTCATGGCAGCAGGAGGAGGACACGTACCCTACTGGTCGTTTTCCGGGGGACGTTTCCGCCAGAGCACAGCCCGGATGATGGGATACTACCGGAAGCTTGACGTCCCCTGCAGACACAGCTTCCGAGCCGTCGAGGCGCCCACACTCCTGCATCCCCCGCCGTGGTCGCACTCCATACACGACGGCGGTCCGTCGTTTTGATGGGGGAGGTGAGGGGGCGGGAGGTAGGGGGGGGGGAAGAATTTTCTCGCGTAACTACAGGCTCCGGAACGGCGAAGACGAACGGAAGACCAGAGAAGGCGGTGAGGAAACGTCGGCCAGTGGTGCGCGGAATTGGAGTGCACCGCTCCAGGAGCGATATCGGAAAGAAGTGAATATAAGCGCCGCTCCTGCCAGCCTCGGGGCTCAGATCGCCTCAGTGTACTGACGTTAGTGGAACTTATTTGCGCAGCGTACTACAAGAACAACTAGCTGTGATCGTTGTCAGTTACTTGTCTGGGCATTGCCAATAGCGAGGACTATTACTGTCTGCATGTTCATTGTGACACTGATGTATCTCCAAAGTTAAGTATTGTCAATTGCTTTATAGAAAACTACTAATGTTATTTGTTTGAATTGTTGTATAGGCTTTCGAGAGCTCTGCATCCCTTAGGTACCCTTAGCGACGAGTGGGCAAGACACAACAACAACCTTCAAAAATTCCTGGCAGAGGTATAGCCTTAGCATCGATTATCGTTTTAAGGTGGTCGGTGGTAGCGTTACACAGTCTCTTTCATAAAGAAAGAGAGGTCAACATAATTAATTCCTTAATTTCAATGATAGATTCGAAGTGTTTGCAAAATTCCGAGTTCATTTGTAGTGATCGTGGATCTGATCGCCAATTAATAAAAAATCCGGGTAAGTGCGAGTAGGACTCGCGCAACGAGCGTTTCGTACACACTTACCTGTGTATGTAGATTGTTCATCCATACCGGGAATCGAGAATTTCGACGATTTTTGACTGTTACTGATATCGATACTGTAAATATATCAAAATATGTAACTTAAGTGATCGTATCTCTCGATTGCATTGATATAGAAGCTCAAACTTTTTACGCCGTCAAAGGACTTGACACGTCAGTCCGTTTCTGAGAATAACTGGCTGATGGACAGACAGATAAACAGTCAGATAAAATACGACCTAATCCTTTTTGTGTGATACAATTACATATTCATAATTCCTGTTTTTTTCTCTGTGCTTGTACTGTGAAACCTTGATTTTTGTCAAATTCACGATTCTAAGTCAACGGGAAGTACCCTATAGGCTTTGCTGAGTGAGTTTGCGAGTATCAAAATATGTGATATAAATGGCCGTAGTTTTTGATTGCATTGACGTAGAAGTTTACATTTATTATGACGCAAAGGGACCGCAGACCTTAGTACGTCACATAAATTTCATCTTGATACGTCTACCCTTCCCTGAGAAAAAGTGTTTTTAGCAGTCTGACAGACAGACGCACGGACAACAAAGTTATCCTATCCTATAAGACTTCCATTTTTATCGCTGAGGTACGGAATCCTGGAAAGTTGTTAAACTAAATCAATCATTTTATGTAATAAGATTAACTACCTCCAACAAGCAGACACCACCTGCACGGAAGGTGGTGTCTGCGGCTTTTCGCGGATGATGCTGTAGTATACAGAGAAGTTGAAGCATTAGAAAATTGCAGCTAAATGCAGGAAGATTTGCAGCGGATAGGCACTTGGTGCAGGGAGTGGCAACTGACCCTTAACATAGACAAATGTGATGTATTGCGAATATGTAGGAAGAAGGATCCTTTATTGTATGATTATATGATACCTGGAACAAACACTGGTAGCAGTTACTTCTGTAAAATATCTGGGAGTATGCGTACGGAACGATTTGAAGTGGAATGATCATATAAAATTAATTGTTGGTAAGGCGGATGCCTGGTTGAGATTCATTCGGAGAGTCCTTAGAAAATGTAGTCCATCAACAAAGGAGGCGGCTTACAAAACACTCGTTCGACCTATACTTGAGTATTGCTTATCAGTGTGGGATCCGTACCAGGTCGGGATGACAGAGGAGATAGAGAAGATCCAAAGAAGAGCGGCGCGTTTCGTCACAGGGTTATTTGGTAAGCGTGATAGCGTTACGGAGATGTTTAGCAAACTCAAGTGGCAGACTCTGCAAGAAAGGCGCTCTGCATCGCGGTGTAGCTTGCTGTCCAGGTTTCAAGAGGGTGCGTTTCTGGATGAGGTATCGAATATATTGCTTCCCCCTACTTATACCTCCCGAGGAGATCACGAATGTGAAATTAGAGAGATTCGAGCGCGCACGGAGGCTTTCCGGCAGTCGTTCTTCCCGCGAACCATACGCGACTGGAACAGGAAAGGGAGGAAATGACAGTAGCACGTAAAGTGCCCTTCGCCACACACCGTTGGGTGGCTTGCGGAGTATAAATGTAGGTGTAGATGTAGATGGAGGTTAAGAAGTTTTCACATTCCCCATTTAATTAATTTAGAAAGTACGCAAGATCACGTAAATCCATGGCGTTCAGGGTCGTTACGCACGATTAAAGTATGGAGCTATGTGGACACATAGGCGCACTAATTCCTCTTGCGTTCTGAGAACTGACACCAAGACACGTCACGCCCAGTGGCCTGAGGCACTTTGTCATTTTGGCAAAGGGTTCTTTTTCTAGTCATGTACACACGTTACAATGTGGCAACCCGAGTTTACAAAAGTATGGAGATAACACTTGTCAACCCCATTTGGTTGCAGTACGGTTTGATTAGCATGCTTTGCGGTAGGACGCTTGCACCAAGTAGGTCAATTGCTACGGTGCAATCAGGCCAATTAACATCACGAGCGCCCGGCATTGCAGTTCCACAGATAGCAATACGCTAAGCTTCATCATATTGCCCCCGTCTCTGTGATCGTATTTCGGAACTCATTGCTAACTTGTTCCGTTTTCTTAATTCATCTCAATTAAGCAGTTCTCGCTCTCTCTAGGGGCTGGACACATTCTTCTTTAGTTTCATTGTGTCTTGATATGCTGTCTGTTTCATTACTCATTCTGCAACGTGGCAGTTTCCCAAGTTACTCAGAATTGTGAGTACACTCGATAAGGTATTCTTACAGGGCTACCTCACATTTGTGTCTTATTTTTTCAACATAGTCGAAGTTACTTTCAATTACTGACCTCTAAAGATTTGTAGCTTTCCACTGCCCCCTTTTCTCTTATTATCTCACCAATTTTGGTGACGAAACACTTGCAGTACGTAAAGATGATCGATGTCTCCACGGTCCAGGAACAGAAGATTCGAGTGAGTGCAACTTGCTGCCTAATAGGAAAACACTAACAGTCAGTTTAATCCCGATTTCTATCCACTGTCACTACAGACGAGACAACAGACAAGGTACCATACAAGTTCCAGCGGTTATAAACTCTCCAGTTCGTTATGCTGCGACCATGACTGCACATTTCATTCAATTCACAGAATTATGGCATGATTGAGACTGAACTCGTAAGTCTAGCTGAAGAAATGTGCCTGTCATGAATGAAGCCTATGGCAAGTGACGATTCATCTGAAAATGCTCACACATCCACGATCATGACTCCTCTCAATCTGTAACCTGAATTTCGGAACCTGAGACGTTTTCACGTCGGAATATGTGAAACTGGCGGCTGTTTCACCACGTAATGATTCAGCCTCTATTGCGCCATAACAGGGACGTGTTACTTGCTTTAATAATCAGACATACCACACGTCATGTAGACCGCAGTAAGATCACTGAGATTACAAAAGCGGCGATTAGCGGTTTCTCAATTGGTTCCATTGGAACAGCAAGATGGCGTAATGTTGTGGATCATAAACAAAGTGCGAAAGTTTTGTTTTCCTGTGTATAGAATCAGCTACATGCCGTCCAACGAATTTGCAACTGACGTGATCTACGCTGAGAAAAAACGGCGACAGAAAAAGCCTAGGAAATATGCCACAAACAGCGACAGCAATTCTTAAAAACATGCCATAACATACAATAAATAAGATTTAAAGATCCCACTGATGATGACAATATTTGTCGCTGAAACTAGTTTGGGGAATAAATAGGTTAACAAATAACAAAGTGTTTTGCATCAAGGCGGACTCACAATTCCCATACTGTTGTTTCTCTATGCAAACACGGACCAAATGGAAGAGTCCGTTTACCACCAGTATATCGAAGAAACGCTGCTGTTTACTGGGTTTCCAGAGAGTGAGGGTAACCGCTTCACATCTATATCTCGCGCTCCCCCTAAAGTGAAAACCTACGCATCGTCTTAGCAGTGGTAATTATGAAGAGTGTAACACCCACGGATGCCATTAATAAACGAAAGTGGTTCAAGTAAATTGTATATCTGCAGTTCCTTTAAAAAAATCTCAATTAAAATTCAAACAGTCTCTATAGCACCATTAGCCAAATTAATCGACGCTCGTTGTCCTCCCATCGGTATTCCTCCGAAAGCACCAGACGCGACTGGCTTAAAGCTGTAATTACTCTACGAGCCCCAAACACTTTTCGTCGGATCTGATGAGCTCCAGATTCCGGCTCAATAAAGCTTAATTGCTGGGTCCAGTGACAGGTTAAAAATGAATTCGTATAAAGAATTGCTCGTATATCAGTTAGGTGACAGTAGTTCCATTAGCCACTTAACTTCTAGGAGACTGAACATATTGCCTGCTACGTAGACTGTTATCAGTGAAATTATTAGATGCCTAAGTAAATAATACAAAGGATATTATCGTTTTGTGGTGAACGAAATACTGGGAAAGGTTAACAGGGAGAACTCAAAGCCATTCCAAACTCAAATGTTCTGATGTATATTACACGTTGCTTCTTCGAAATATTCCAGACCTCTTATAGCACTTCTGTTGCTCTATGGCCACTTGGAACATGGCCAATTCTTATGAGCTATTACTGCGGCTAGGGTCAGAGTTCTCGGCAGCTATTTTCTGCTTGTTACTTGGAACTGAAATGACAGAAGGTGTCGTCCTGACCCTACACTGACGATTAGCGGTTTAACTGCCGACGTAATAGCCAAAGGATGACCAAACTGACGAGAGGAAGCGGCATAATAGCTGCTAACTTGCAGAAACTCAACAAACCCTTCCTCATTCTCGCTTAGATCAGCTGCTGTCGTTATTTTATGCATCCTTAATACACGTTATGCACCTTACGTGACTCTTACCTCCTCTCTTCTGCCCCCAGATGACCTAGCCATGATCATTTACTGGATAGTGGAGTGATCGTAAGTGGTAAGTGCTTAGCAGTGTAACAGCAAAATTTGCAATTCAAAAGAGGTCGTCTATCAGTAGCGAGAATATTTCCACCGTGGAAAATTGCCACTGACTATTTTTCCTGTTACACGGCGCGGGCTTCGGAATCGCCTGTGAAATAAGTAACAGTTTAACACTTACGCTACCCGCATGGGCAGAGGAGCAACGTGTGTATTAAATTAACTATTCTATACACGACCCAGAGCAAAAATACGTTTTACTAGTATAATGGCTATCTGTAAGGAGTATGTTAACTGTGCGGACCTATCTACGTGACCTTACCATCCTCCGACATCGGTCCGAATTTATTTATGTATTGGAAGACGCATGGCGAAATCCACCATTCTTGTTACCAAATTGTATTTTTTGTAATAATATTTTCTGCTTATGTAAATATCTCTGTCGTCAGTCTTACATTATGCGTTAGCTTGACTTCCATTTCTCTTTGGTGGCGTAATATAGTGTGAAGTACACTCCTGGAAATTGAAATAAGAACACCGTGAATTCATTGTCCCAGGAAGGGGAAACTTTATTGACACATTCCTGGGGTCAGATACATCACATGATCACACTGACAGAACCACAGGCACATAGACACAGGCAACAGAGCATGCACAATGTCGGCACTAGTACAGTGTATATCCACCTTTCGCAGCAATGCAGGCTGCTATTCTCCCATGGAGACGATCGTAGAGATGCTGGATGTAGTCCTGTGGAACGGCTTGCCATGCCATTTCCACCTGGCGCCTCAGTTGGACCAGCGTTCGTGCTGGACGTGCAGACCGCGTGAGACGACGCTTCATCCAGTCCCAAACATGCTCAATGGGGGACAGATCCGGAGATCTTGCTGGCCAGGGTTGTTGACTTACACCTTCTAGAGCACGTTGGGTGGCACGGGATACATGCGGACGTGCATTGTCCTGTTGGAACAGCAAGTTCCCTTGCCGGTCTAGGAATGGTAGAACGATGGGTTCGATGACGGTTTGGATGTACCGTGCACTATTCAGTGTCCTCTCGACGATCACCAGTGGTGTACGGCCAGTGTAGGAGATCGCTCCCCACACCATGATGCCGGGTGTTGGCCCTGTGTGCCTCGGTCGTATGCAGTCCTGATTGTGGCGCTCACCTGCACGGCGCCAAACACGCATACGACCATCATTGACACCAAGGCAGAAGCGACTCTCATCGCTGAAGACGACACGTCTCCATTCGTCCCTCCATTCACGCCTGTCGCGACACCACTGGAGGCGGGCTGCACGATGTTGGGGCGTGAGCGGAAGACGGCCTAACGGTGTGCGGGACCGTAGCCCAGCTTCATGGAGACGGTTGCGAATGGTCCTCGCCGATACCCCAGGAGCAACAGTGTCCCTAATTTGCTGGGAAGTGGCGGTGCGGTCCCCTACGGCACTGCGTACGACCCTACGGTCTTGGCGTGCATCCGTGCGTCGCTGCGGTCCGGTCCCAGGTCGACGGGCACGTGCACCTTCCACCGACCACTGGCGACAACATCGATGTACTGTGGAGACCTCACGCCCCACGTGTTGAGCAATTCGGCGGTACGTCCACCCGGCCTCCCGCATGCCCACTATACGCCCTCGCTCAAAGTCCGTCAACTGCACATATGGTTCACGTCCACGCTGTCGCGGCATGCTACCAGTGTTAAAGACTGCGATGGAGCTCCGTATGCCACGGCAAACTGGCTGACACTGACGGCGGCGGTGCACAAATGCTGCGCAGCTAGCGCCATTCGACGGCCAACACCGCGGTTCCTGGTGTGTCCGCTGTGCCGTGCGTGTGATCATTGCTTGTACAGCCCTCTCGCAGTGTCCGGAGCAAGTATGGTGGGTCTGACACACCGGTGTCAATGTGTTCTTTTTTCCATTTCCAGGAGTGTATATAAAACAAAATTATTTATACACATTGTCTTTTTGCTTTGTTTTTAGGCCTCCTTCCTTTCCACAATCGCAGTAATACAGGTAACATAGATACGTTATATACAGTCGCAAAAGACGGTATACAAGCTACATCAATTGCGAAATTACTAATGTACTGTTAGTCCATTAACTTTCTGATATTCATAACTTACAATGAACTGATACCTGCATTCAAGAACGCCAGTTAGTACAAAGCATATAGGTACATATATAACGACATAACGAATATTAATTTTTCTTCCTTCAAGAGTAAGATTCTGCGAGAAAAAGTCGTAAGCAACACTGTTAATATCTGTGTAAGAGTTATTTTCTGTAAAGGAGTCTGTCAATAGATTTCCAAGCCCACGAAAATGTACGACACAAAATGTTGTACCGCGTTATGGTATACAAAAGAACAGAGTAATACCTATAACATATTCTTAGAAGAATTTAATTCATTGAGTATTATTAGCTTCGTCGAGCGGTTGCTCACGTAACACAGCAAGAAACGCATATCCGAAAAAGAGAGAATATAATATAAGTATTGGAAGTCTTTTCTTAAAATATTTGTCTGTAGTGTCGCCTTATTTGGAAATGAAATGTTAAAGGTAAGAAGTAAAGAAAATAAGAGAATAGACGCTTTTGAAATGTGGTATTACATAAGAATTCTGATGGATAAATGCTGAGACCGAGTAACTAATGAAGAGGTGAAGTCGAAGTAGTCTCATACTAAGGGACTAAGCGAATGGAAACAGACTGAAACAATCTCTACTTTTGTGGCATCCGTACAGTAGTAGATCACGATAGAGTTGTGTCAAATTGACCTTTCGATACCATTCTCTTTCTGGCGTTTCTTTGAAATTTGCATACCTCATGTTCTAACAACGTTTTCGGGACTAATATAATATTTGGCGCCTATCAATCGAAATTTCATGTATCATATTATATTTTTCCATTATATTTTGAAAATACGCTTCTCTGTATTTCCACTTTATCTCTGAAAACGTTAATTGTCATTTGAAATCAGATCTGTTACTTTTACCAGTTATTGACAAAGAAACTTACTTTTGGCAAAACGCAAATTATTAAAAATTCGTGATAAAAATTATATTTGTGTTTGTTAAATCGTTCATTCTTCAGGAAACATGACTATATTTCTATTGATATTCATTACTTGCTTTAATAGTATCTCTTACAGTGTTTTTGCTAATCGGTGTATTCAGGAGGGTGTTGCGGAAATTTTCGTTGCTTTTGTACTTATTTTTATTGCTTGCTTTGTCTGTTTATCGTAATGAGCAACCCACCTCACCCACCCTCTGCTCAGGCGCCTCAGCTACAAGCGATAGATGCAATGCAACTAATGCAGATGTTTCAGTTTCAGCTCCTGATGACTCGAGCCACCGATACAGAACAACAAGCCGTACCTGTAGCTCCGAGTGCCATAACGCCTTTTCGTCAGTTTCATGATCATGACGAGGAATGGCTCAAGCGATTGCAACAGTTTGAAGCCCACGTAATTGCTCACACCATAACGCGCACGGTGGTAGATTCGCTAACTAATTATTATGACCAACAAGTGAATGTGGTAGCACCTAGGTATCAATTCTTTAATTGCAAGTAAAGGTCAGAACAAACTTATCACGAGCAGGTAACAGATTTGCAGGGTATGACGAGGAAATGCAAATTCAAATGTGCTTATGATGCTTTGTGTGATGCGATCATGTACAAAGTAACTGATGTCAGACTTAGAGAACAGATTTTGAAACCTTCCAATCCATCAATTCAGCATGTAGTGCAAATACTACACTACTGGCGATTAAAACTGCTACACCACGAAGATGACGTGCTACAGACGCGAAATTTAACCGACAGGACGAATATGCTGTCATATGCAAATGATAAGCTTTTCAGAGCATTCACACAAGGTTGGCGCCGGTGGCGACACCTACAACGTGCTGACACGAGGAAAGTTTCCAACCGATTCCTCATACACAAACAGCAGTTGACTGGCGTTGCCTGGTGAAACGTTGTTGTGATGCCTCGTGTAAGGAGGAGAAATGCGTACCATCACGTTTCTGACTTTGATAAAGGTCGGATTGTAGCCCATCGCGATTGCGGTTTATCGTATCGCGACATTGCTGCTCGCTTTGGTCGAGATCCAATGACTGTTAGCAGAATATGGAATCGGTGGGTTCAGGAGGGTAGTACGGAACGCCGTGCTGGATCCCAACGGCCTTGTATCACTAGCAGTCGAGATGACAGGCATCTTATCCGCGTGGCTGTAACGGATCATGCAGCCACGTCTCGATCACTGAGTCAACAGAAGGGGACGTTTGCAACACAACAATCATCTGCACGAACAGTTCAACGACGTTTGCAGCAGCATGGAGTATCAGCTCGGAGACCATGGCTGCGGTTACCCTTGACGCTGCATCACAGACAGGAGCGCCTGCGATGGTGTACTCAACGACGATCCTGGGTGCACGAATGGCAAAACGTCATCTTTTCGGATGAATCCAGGTTCTGTTTACAGCATCATGATGGTCGCATCCGTGCTGGGCGACATCGCGGTGAATGCACATTGGAAGCGTGTATTCGTCATCGCCATACTGGCGTATCACCCGGCGTGATGGTATGGGGTGCCATTGGTTACACGTCTCGGTCACCTCTTGTTCGCATTGACGGCACTTTGAACAGGGGACGTTACATTTCAGATGTGTTACGACCCGTGGCTCTACCCTTCATTCGATCCCTGCAAAACACTACATTTCAGTAGGATAATGCACGACCGCATGTTGCAGGTCCTGTACGGGCCTTTCTGGATACAGAAAATGTTCGACTGCTGCCCTGGCCAGAACATTCTCCAAATCTATCACCAACTGAAAACGTCTGGTCAATGGTGTCCGAGCAACTGGCTCGTCACAATACGCCAGTCACTACTCTTGATGAACTGTGGTATCGCGTTGAAGCTACATGGGCAGCTGTACCTGTACACGCCATCCAAGCTCTGTTTGACTCAATGCCTAGGCGTTTCAAGTCCGTTATTACGGCCAGAGGTGGTTGTTCTGGGTACTGATTTCTCAGGATCTATGCACCCAAATTGCGTGTAAATGTAATCACATGTGTGGTGTCACCGCTAGACACCACACTTGCTAGGTGGTAACTTAAATCGGCCGCGGTCCTGTAGTACATGTCGGACCCGCGTGTCGCCACTGTGTAATCGCAATCCTAGCGCCACCACATGGCAGGTCACAAGACACGGACTAGACCTCGCCCCCAGTTGTACGGACGACATAGCTTGCGACCAGACGTACGAAGCTTTCCTCTCATTTGCCGAGAGACAGATAGAATAGCCTTCAGCTTAGTCCATAGCTACTACATAGCAAGGCGCCATTTGTATCAGTGCTTATAACTTACTAATATTCAAGAGAGATGTATTCCAACAAGAGAATAAAGACAAGTATTAAACGCATCTACGTACTTTTCCTCTTATTCATTAATAAGTCTCCTGTTCCAGAACTTCAAGCCCGTCTGCGTTAGTTTAGCGTGCACCTAGCTACCTCATTGTGTCTAGACTGTATGAACTAGACACAACAACATGTCTATTCTAGTACAATATATTTGTCCAATGAATACCCGTTTATCATCTGCACTTCTTCTTGGTGTAGCAATTTTAATGGCCAGTAGTGTAGATCAGTACGACTCAGGTGCCTTGTTGGCTGATTAGTTGAGCAACCACAAATTTGTAAGTCGAGTCGCCCCTTGCTAGTGACCGGCCCACCAGGCAGCGACAACCAGCACGTGCCATGCCGTGGAAGCAGTTCTTTGTGCCATGTAAACAGCTCCCTATACAGGCGAACAGAATTCAGTCATGCCCTCGGTGCTATTCACAGCACAAACAGCAAGATTATCTACGAAATCAAGAATTCAAGACGAGTGTAAATTGCTAACTACTCTTTACTGCTATAGATAACATAGGCGTTTCCTGTCTAAAACCATTGTTCTCGTCATTAATTGCTCACGTTGAGACGTCAGCCACTTCAGACAGAAATTTCATAAAAACTTAAATTTCTATTGTAAATACTATCGTGATTATCAGTCTGTGGCGACAAGGTTGTTAGAAGATGCAGCAACCGTAAAAAAATAAAATAAAAAAAATTGGAAATTTGTGGTAAGGGCTTATGGGACCAAACTACTGAGGTCGTCAGTTCCTAAGCTAACGCACTACTTAATCTAACTTACGCTAAGTATAACACACACACCCATGCCCGAGGGAGGACTCGAACCTCCGACGGGGGGAGCCGCGCGGACCGTGACGGGGCTACCACGCGCGGCTCGGCAACCGTGGATCGCCGTTCTAGACAAGGTCCTAATGGAGTTGATTTGTCATCGCCTTCCTCCGACCTGTTATGATGTGTCAATTGTGTACCTGTGTCGTGTGGAAGACTATATTGTGTATTTGTACAGTGCAGTGTTGGGTTTGTGTTGCTATGAGGCGAAGGGGCAGATCAATGCCCGGTGGCAGCACATAGCCTACTGCTCTCGAGTAAAGCCAAGGACGCCGCCGAGCTTAATGTCTCCACCCGACGGACAAACCACCACCTACAGTGTCCCATGCGCTGACTGTATTAGACACTGTGGAGAGGTTTGGAGTTTAATCCAGGAAACCGGCGTAAAGACTAATGATCACGAATTTTACGCCAGCACCTCTCCTTCCTCTGTCGGACAGACAGAAGTTTTCGAACCGGCTTACCTTTAAGTCAAATGTCACCGAACAGGCGTGCGTTAGCTCGTCTACGGAAGCGGGTTAATGAAGAGCATCAGCATCGAATTCTGGCGACAAGAACTGTATGACACAAATTGACGATAAAAAGGGATACGTTGACAGCATATATCCCAAGGAATCAAGGTAAAGTTAATTTAATAACGGATGGAAGAGCAGGTATTAAAAATTGTAGAGGGACACCAAAGTTCGATTGCAGTAAGCAGGTTCGAGTGCATTACTTATGTAGAGGAGAGACTTGCACAGAACAGACTTGACTAAAGAGCTGCATCAAACAACCTTCGACCTTCAGATCACAGTAACATTTTAACCATACAACCCAAAAAAGGGTGAAAAAGTTACATTTTTACTAAACCATCATAGGTTTTATTGCTCGGTGTTCTAATCAAAGGACGTCATAATTTGTAGTTTATGCACTAGTTAGTTACAATTATAAGGTCTCCAACGGTAGAAAAATGGTTCAAATGGCTCTGAGCACTATGGGACTTAACTGCTGAGGTCATCAGTCCCCTACAACTTATAACTACTTAAACCTAACTAACCTAAGGACATCACAAACATCCATATCCGAGGCAGGATTCGAACCTGCGACCGTAGCAGTCGCACGGATCCAGACTGCAGCTCCTAGAACCGCTCGGCCACTTCGGACGGCTCTCCAACGGTAGGTCACATACGAAATAAGTACAAAATATCCTATTTTGCACCCTATACTCTCAATACCAGATTGGCAGGAACCGCTGATAGGTACTAAATGGAATCGTAAATTTTATGAAAGTTTAGTAATCTAGGGTTAAAAGACATTTTGAATCCTTCTTTCGTTCGTGTAGAATGACTTGTTTGCCACCCTAATACAATAATTAGTTATTATTGCACCATGTATTACCGTTCTTTCTCGGAAACCATGTAAATTATTTCTTGTTTTGTTGCGACTAATGGTCTCTAGCTCGGCTGAGCGTTCTAGACGACGTTATTCGTTAGGTTCATAATAACTGAGGAATCACACTGGGAATTTACTTCCTTTAATAATACATTGAAGGTTTTCACGCCCAGTGTTTACTTCAGTGAAAACTTTCAGGTTACGTAACGATGGTCGAAGTATTCAACTACTCACTGGAGTTTCGGCACCATCTGAGGAGACAAATCGGCAAAATAATTGATCGGTGCGTGGTCGTCGTTTACACCGGATATGCGTTAGCTCCTCTGTGCGCTACGATCGTAGAGTTTATTCCCCACGTACCAGGTACCTCGTCAGTCGTCCAACTGTCTATTTATCTCTGAAAATATCTCCCGCAGTTGGGGACAAAGTATCAGCGAATGTAAGGTCGTAGGCTTCCACTGTCAGCGCCTGTTTGAGAAAATCAATTACAGTATCAGTAAATACCAAAAAAAAAAAAAACTACTAAAATGCCGACGTTTCGACCGACTTTGCATCCGTCTTCTTCAGGGCGACTGCCTGCTGGATTTTGATGATGATCTTCCCTTATGTCTTATTTTGGCTGTGGCTACCAGCGACACATTCTGGAAAACCATTCGTCAGTTCGAAGTAAAAATAATCCAGAGCGGCCGCAAGATCCGAGATCTGTAGAGCCCCACAAAGGATTCCGTAGATGTTCCCCGTACTGATGGCGTTTACGAACTTCTACGTGAATGCTATAAAGTCTACGTTGATGAAACCGGGAGTCCGATAGCAATCGCGTGTCGGAGTATAAACGCCACATGCGACTGGTGCAACACAACAAATCAGCTATAGCTGTACACCACCAGGACTGAAGCCAACCATCAGGGTGGTTCCAATTAAAATGCATCTATTCACTTAAGTCCGACGTGGGCTGTAATTATCATATGGTAGCGAAACTTGGCAGATATGCTGATGCGTTAATGAGAAACCGATTTACGATGGAAAAATAATTAGTTCCAGTTGTGGCCACCAGGTGCAAATCTAGCGCTGTACTGTGTGTGTATGACAGTATGACCACCATGCTATCATCATGTAGCAAGTCATAACATGAGTGAACAGTAGTATAGCTATCCAGAAGAGAGAGACCGTGTACTATCAGTCAAACCGTTTTATGTGAACGGCAGCAATTACAGTGCTGGAATGAGAGAGTATCGCCGACTGAAATGTCTGAGGGGAGGCCCGATGTCATTAAACGGTTTAAAGAGGATACTGATGAAATTCGAAAACACGGGTGAGCTTGGTATGACCCCTTGAAGGGAAAGGCATCCTATTCCGGTGGAAGTTATTGAAAAGGTTGCTGTTGCTGTAGCTGACCATACAGCACGTGCCCCGGGTAGTGCTACTGCTTGAGCAATATCACGAGAACTGTCCATTCCATGAGTAACAGAATGGCAAGTTTTGCGGTCTGTTTTACACTGCTACAAGACCCAGACGGTGCAGCAACTGAAACCTCATGATCCGCAGCACCGTTCCGAATTTGGTCTTCGGTTTCTGGCACAGATCGAAATTGACGAGAAATGACAGGACAATATTCTATGGAGTGAGGAGGCACATTTTACACTACAGGGTGCAGTAAATACACAGGACTGCGGAATTGAGGTAGTGTTAAACCGTGTTTTGTGCACGAAGGGACAGTGCACTCGCCGTATACGACTGTATGGTGCGGATTCACGACCACCTTTATTCTCGGCCTGTTCTTCTTCGAAGAGAGTACAGATACAGGACCTCTCACGTAGCCCGCATCTCGTGATCGTGCGGTAGCGTTCTCGCTTCCCACGCCCGGGTTCCCGGGTTCGATTCCCGGCGGGGTCAGGGATTTTCTCTGCCTCGTGATGGCTGGGTGTTGTGTTATGTCCTTAGGTTAGTTAGGTTTAAGTAGTTCTAAGTTCTAGGGGACTGATGACCATAGATGTTAAGTCCCATAGTGCTCAGAGCCATTTGAACCTCTCACGTATACTGCGACGTCTTTTAATTGTACAATTATTAAACCATGTACTCATACAATCGGTATTCGGTGTTGAATAAATATACCAATTTATCTTAAGAACCCACCACCTTAACCCCTTAAAACTAAATATGCCCATGCAATGTACGTAGATCACCTGTCTAGCGGGTTTTGAACGGTGCACACCTTACTTGGGATCCACGATCAATAAGGTCGTACTTTGGGACAGCCTGATTTTGACCGCGGCGACAGACCTCCTTGTACAGCACGTGATTCCTGCTGTGAAAGAGCGCAATTGTGTGGAAACCACTGTTTTCGTGCAACATGGGGAAACACCTTATGTTGCCCGCCCAGTGAAAGATCTACTTCATGCAGCCTTCCACAAACATGTTGTCACAGAGGTTCTCCAGATGCATGGCCGGCTGGATCACGTGGATTTTTGGCTCTGGGGATATCTAAAAGAACGCGTTAACCAAGGACACGTTCAGTCGCTACCTGATCTGAAGACCATTGTACAGGAATACGTTGCTGAGATTCCACCGGAACTGCTGCGAGCAACTCTTGATAACGTCGTTTAGCGGATTCAGCATCTCTTCAACATTTCTGGCGCTTATATTGTAGAAATTAAGTAAGCGACAGTTAATAATAGAATCAACATTATGCCTTTCTCGCTTGTTTGGCCTTTTCTGCCCACGTGCTGTTCCTCATCCATTACATATGGAAAAATTTCCATACATCTTTCTTGCATTTACAGCGCCAGATTTGGACCTGGTGGTCAAAGTTGGAACTAGTTTTTTTCTCACAAGGGAACCTCCCCATCGCAGCCCCCTCAGATTTAGTTATAAGTTGGCACAGTGTATAGGCCTTGAAAAACTGAACACAGATCAATCGGGAAAACAGGAAGAAGTTGTGTGGAACTATGAAAAAAATAAGCAAAATATACAAACTGAGTAGTCCATGTGCAAGATAAACAACATCACGGGGGCACGACCTCAGGATCGCCGTGGTCCCGTGGTTAGCGTGAGCAGCTGCGGAATGAGAGGTCCTTGGTTCAAGTCTCCCCTCGAGTGAAAATTTTAATTTTTTATTTTCAGACAATTATTATCTGTCCGTCACTTTTTGGGAGTGATTATCACATCCACAAGGAAACCTAAATCGGGCAAGGTAGAAGAATCTTTTTACCCATTCGCCAAGTGTACAAGTTAGGTGGGTCGACAACATATTCCTGTCATGTGACGCACATGCCGTCACCAGTGTTTTCCTGTGGAGGAATCGGTTGACCTATGACCTTGCGATTAAATGTTTTCGGTTCTCATTGGAGAGGCACGTCCTTTCGTCTACTAATCGCACGGTTTTGCGGTACGGTCGCAAAACACAGACACTAAACTTATTACAGTGAACAGAGACGTCAATGAACGAACGGACAGATCATAACTTTGCGAAAATAAACTTTTCACTTGAGGGAAGACTTGAACCATGGACCTCGCGTTCCGTAGCTGCTCACGCTAACCACGTGACCACGGCGCTCTTGAGCTCACGCTATCCTTGATGTTGCCTATCCTGCGCATGGACTACTCAGTTTGTATATTTTGCTTATTTTTTCATAGTTCCATACAACTTCTTCCTGTTTTCTCGATTGATCTGTGTTCAGTTTTTCAAGGCCTATCCACTGTGCCAACTTATAACTAAATCTGAGGGGGGTGCGATGGGGAGGTTCCCCTGTCAGTGTTAAGTGCTTCTGCATTAACGTAACAGAATGTCTATCAAAAGCAGCTGCTATACAATAATTACAGTCCACATTGGACTTCTATGAGTAGCTGCATTTAATTATGACAATCTAGTATTAATTTTCAAGTGCCTCATGTGTTGGTTCAGCACCAGTGGATGCGGAAAAAAATAAGAGAGACTACTGTAACAATTAAACACCCTAGCAGGATGAACAGTGAGGATGGCTACAATTTACAAACGGCCTGGCTGTTAGCGATTCCAGACCAGAGAGCCGCGTATTGCCTCAGCCAGCAACTCCACATGACTCGTGCTCAACTCTGCAAACAAGCTGCCATAAGTCAACGGCCCTGCGGCACCAAACACTTGCTGCAGGAAAACACAACCCCTAGGTTCAAATGGTTCAAATGGCTCTGAGCGCTATGGGACTTAACATATGTGGTCATCAGTCCCCCAGAACTTAGAACTACTTAAACATAACTAACCTAAGGACATAACAAACATCCATGCCCTAGGCAGGATTCGAACCTGCGACCGTAGCAGTCGCGCGGTTCCGGACTGAGCGCCTAGAACCGCTAGACCACCGCGGCCGGCACAACCCCTAGGTAAAAGACCCCGGTTCGCCATTGTCTGGCAATCTCCTACCAGAGTGGCACAGGCACTAGCCTGTAGTCACCCATTCATCATTCATAGCAATCACTGTTTCGCATTGTCCAATGGCATCCGAGAATGTAACGTCTGTAGACATCTGACAATATAGAAGAAGCAATGAGCGAAATAAAAGAAGGGTTCAACAGTGAGCTGTGCGTGGCTCGTTGGCTCCTTGGCATCTTGCCATTGGGTTATGGCATCTCGTTTCTTATTCGATTTACTGGCGTCACTAAGTTGCTGGCTTGCCTGCTTGTGAGTGGCAGCAGCAGCGCTTATCGATACGAGTACTGTGGTACTATCTTTGGAACGCTAGTATTTCCAGGTGGCGTTGTGTGGAGCAAGGAGTTGTGAATGGACATCAGTTCGGTTGGGGCACAGCATTGAGCAGGTCGGTGCAGCACGAGGGCAAGCCGGGGCCACTGGCGGCGTGCTGCCACTGCCGGATCGAGGAGGGACGACTTCGTTGCACACCGAACCCTGTACGTTTAAGTTGTGTGAACAGTTAACTGCTAATGCAACCTCGACTATTCAGAGATCTCGCCTTCGGCCGGCAGGTTGTTGCCCCCAGGGCCTCTGAGCCTGGCGGCAATGAGTGAAGTGTTTCGAGGTGGTGAAATATTGCAGCTCTCTTTCTCTATGTGCTATTCATCATTGAATTTAGTATTATCCTTATTAGTGAATCGCAACCAGCGGTATTTTCTGCCTTGTAGCCGCTAACGCCCCAGTTATCTGCCATGGAGGTTAGCGTACTTTTCCGGCTGTGTACCTGTCCCCATCGTGTTGATGCTGTCCGACACGGCTTGTAACCGACAGCCCTTTGTGACTTGAAGTTGTGTGTGGCCTTCAGCCGAGCAATAATTTCACTTCTTTCGTGATAAGGCCTTCAGCCATTTTACAGTAAGTTTTTTTTAACAAACTTGTTTTAAAGGCAAGGTATTTATTTTAAAGGTGCTATTTGGAATTGTTTTCTGACTTCTAATTCAGGCCTTCCATCGTTTGTTATTTGAAAATGTTTGTGGCCTTCAGCCGAGTAATAATTCCACTTCTTTTATAATAAGGCCTTCAGCTGTGTTACAAATTTTTGTGCAACGAAGTATTTATCTTAATATGTGCTATTTGGAATTGTTATTCTGACTTCTAATTCAAGCCTTTCAGCCGTTTGTTGTTTGAGATACTGTTGGTGGCCTTCGGCCCCCAAAATTGTGGAATTTTTTTCCCCCTGTGATAAGGCCTTCAGCCGTCATTCAGTCAATTGTGTTATTTTAAGAGATCGTTTTAAAATTTTAATTTCTTTAAAAAAAGTTTACGTATTTGCTGTGCAACCGAGAGTAACTGATTACAGCCCCGTCCACAATCCTAACCTTATCCTGCCCCATCCTGAAAATACAGCTCTCAAACAGTTGTATTAAAATTCACGTGAAAGGATATCAATGATAAGATGCGCTAATGACATTGCTGACTTCGTTGAAGGCGAACAAGAATTAAAAGATCTAATGAGTACAGAATATGGATTAAAAATCAATCGAAGAAAGACGAAAACAATGAAAACTAGCAGAAATAAAAATACTGAGAATATTAACATTAAAACTAGTGATCACGAAGTAGAAGAAGCGGAGGAGCTACCTTGGAAACAAAATAACCAATACCGGAGGAAGCAAGGACATAAAAAGCAGACAGCGCTAGCAAAGATGGCATTCCTGGCCAAAAGAAGTCGACTAGTATCAAACATAGGCTTTAATTTGAGAAAGAAATTGACAAGAATGTACGTTTGGAGCAGAACATTGTATGGTGGTGAATCAAGGACTGTGGGAAAAATGGAGCAGAACAAAATCGAATCGTTTGACGTGTGGTGCTACAGGAGGATGTTGAAAATTAGGTAAAGTGATAAGGTAGAGAATGCGGAGGAGCTCTGCAGAATCGGCGAAGAAAGGAACCCATGGTAAACACTGACAAGAAGAAGGGACAGGATGATAGAACTTGTGTTATGAAACGAGGGAATAACTTTCATGGTACTAGAGGGAACTGTGGAGGGCAAATACTGTGGGTAAAGACAGATATTGGAATACGTACAGCAAATAATTGAAAAGGTTTAGTGAAGAGCTTGAACCGTGATTTATTTTCAAAGAATATTCTTAAGAATTTATTTTATTTACTAGCGATTCATCAAGAACATTAACACATTTAATCACACTATGTAAGCATGGAAGTAGTTACCAGGGAGAAACTGATCAAATCATAACCAAATTCCTTTTAACAAATGGGAATTTTATTCACTTTAATAGTGCCTAAAAGCATTTTTCAAAAGAAACAGATTAAAAATTGTAATCAGAAAGCACCCTCTAAATATCAAAGTTACAATTTATTCAGAGGCAGAAAGAAACAAGTTTTGACTGTATGAGCTTTCGGGCAGAGAACCTTGCCGCTCCCTTTTGACACAGCCGTAGTTACGACCGCTCACAACAGCCTCTGAAAGACTACACTGGTGCAAATCTGCAACACACCAGATTACTTCTTCAAACTAAGAGTTTTAACGATTTACACAAGCACACAAACTATGCACCCCCCCCCCCCCCCCCCGCCCGTAGGAGGGATGGAAATGGTACAAAACACTAACAATAAAAATATTAACCTTGCCACCGAAGGTGCAACTTGATTTTAACTTCCAAGCAAAGTCTTATGGTGAAAGGGTGGCAACTTTATATACTAAAATGATCATTTAAATAAAAGCCATGAAATGCAATCTTATATAAAATTCTACAGTACACAGATACCGCCTCTCAAGATCATAGGCAATAATATCAAAGTTTCCAAAGATCAAAACATATTTCAGGTATTAGGCCGTTACACCCCAAGCAAAAAATTCGTTAACACACCAAATCCGTACCGGCCAGACTGATGTCGTGGGTTGACTCCTGTTGCTCTCGTCTCGACCGCGAAGTCACTAACCCTCGCTATACGCCGCGGCCCATTGGACTCACGTGGCGACCTCACATGCGCCGACGCTCAAGACGGACAAGTCATCTTTTGTCTCAGTGCGCGACCGACCAACCGATCGATCCAACCGCCAATGACCATTGCCTGAGCAAACTCGAGCAGACTGGCGGCCCAACGCGTAGACTCAGATGCAAGAACTAAGCCCCGACCGGGCGACCACTCGCTGAGTTCTCTTACTGGCGGAGTGGAAGGACTCTCATTTTTCCGGCTTTAAAGGTTGATCCGAAGACAGACAGACACTAACTGCCTAACAAATGCGGACGAGGGACAGACTAGCAAGCTGGGGACGAGAGACTGACCCAGACTGACCGACTGGCGAGTTTTTTTTTGTTTTTTTTTCATTTATTGTATTTCAATTCCCCATCGGGGCGGGCTGGCAGCAGCATATGCGCTGCTCTTCAGCCGAAACACATAGAACAAAACAATAGAAGACATTTAAAAATAACAAAGGAGAGAATATGGTGAACATAGATATAAAAAATGGGGAACATCATGGAAGGCAATAGATAAAAAACGGGATGATTGTAAAATGGAGATAAAAAACTGTTTAAAAGTAGCACACAAAAAAGCCACACACTGTGACAATTAAAAGAACACAAGGCACAGTATGACTGGAGCATAAAAGGTATCGAGGATGGCTTAGCACAGAACAAACATTGACGGCGAACCTCAAGGCAGTACACAATTAAAACCACACCTCTTGACGCACAGGAGAAACAGCACTAAACACAACACTGATGTGGCACACTGACGATGATCAAAACAGAGGATCTGCCAGGTGCAAGGAGATGAGGGATACCGGAAGAAGGGAGGAGGGGAAGAGATGGGGGAGATGAGCGGGGGGCGCGCTGAAGAGGGCCAGGTAGGGAGGGATGTGGGAAGGAAAGAGGCAAGTATGGGGTGCAGGGTCTCAGGGGGGGGGGGGAGGAGGAGGAGGAAAATCCGCTCTAGGAGAAGGAGGGGAGAGGAAAAAGGGGGCCCTGGGGAGGGGGGGGGGAACAAGGCCAGGTTATAGTTGGAAGGAAGGGTAGATGTCATGGCGAAGTTCGTCATCCGGGAGGGGGAGGCGTTGGAAATTGCCCTGATGAAGGAGACGGAGGGTGTGGAGGTGGAGAGAGGGAGCAATACAGCGATAGAGGCGCAGCAATGGGAGGGGAGTGGAGAGGAAGGAGGAAACGGAGAGGGTGGGGGGATCAAGCCTGCGGACAATGTAAAGGATGCAGAGATGTTGGAGGAACAGGAGGAGGTGGGGGAAGGGGATCAGTTCATACAGGAGCCGTGTGGGGGAAGGAAGGCGGATACAGAAGGCAAGGCGAAGCGCATGGCGTTCAAGGATTTGGAGGGCCTTGCAAAAGCGGGTGGGGGTGGAGATCCAGGCAACACTGGCATAACAGAGGATAGGATGGATGAGGGATTTGTAGGTGTGGAGGATGGTAGAAGGATGCAATCCCCTTGTCCGGCCAGACAGGAGTTTCAGAAGGCGGAGGCGGGAATGGGCTTTCTGCTGGATGGTCTGGAGATGAGGGGTCCAGGTGAGGTGTCGGTCGAGGGTGAGGCCAAGGTATTTCAGGGTGGGGGTGAGCTGGATTGGACGACCATAAAGGGTGAGGTAGAAATAATGGAGGCGAAAGGACCGAGTGGTGCGGCCTATGATGATTGCCTGCGTTTTGGAGGGGCTGAGACAGAGGAACCATTGGTTACACCAAGTGGTGAACTGGTTAAGGTGGGTTTGGAGAGTACGTTGGGACTGTTGAAGGGTAGGATAGAGAGCCAGGAAGGCGGTGTCATCAGCATACTGGAGAAGGTGGACTGGTGCGGGTGGCTTGGGCATATCAGCCGTATACAAGAGATTAAAGGACAGGGGAGAGGACAGAACCCTGGGGATGCCAGCTGTGGGATAAAAGATATGGGAGTTGGTGTTGTGGAGGGTGACATAGGAAGGACGGTGCGAGAGGAATGAAGCGACGAGACGGACAAAATTGATAGGCAGGGCGTAGGTTTGAAGTTTAAAGAAGAGACCGGGATGCCATACACGGTCATAGGCATTTTGGAGGTCAAGGGAAACAAAAATGGCGGAGCGATGGGAGTTGAGCTGGAGGGCCAGAAGGTGAACGAGGTTGAGGAGTTGGTCTTCAGCAGAGAAGGAGGGTCGGAAACCACACTGGGTAAGTGGGAGGAGGTGGTGTTGAGCAAGGTGCTGATGGATACGGTGGGAGAGGATGGATTCAAAGACCTTACTGAAGACAGAGGTGAGGCAGATGGGACGATAGGAAGAGGCATCAGAAGGGGGTTTGTTGGGTTTGAGGAATAAGAGGACGCGGGAGGTCTTCCACAGGTCAGGGTAGAAGCCAGTAGAGAGGATGACATTATAGAGACATTATAGAGGTTGGGGCAGTTCTTAAGAAAGTGGGAGGCCTTGTCAGTCAGGAAGGAATAGGGGCTTTCTCGAAGGTGACGGTAGGTGACACAGTCGTGACCAGAAGCCGTGTTGCATTTGGACCGGAGGATAAGTTTAATGTCTTGTGCTGTGATGGGAGTGTTTATGTCGGAGGGGGGCTACTGCCCCAAGTACTGAACACTAGGAGCAAGTGGAGCGACCGAGGTATCGACACGTTCCATGACGGTGGGGAAAAGAGAATAATCAAAGTGGGGATCATCGGGGATGGAGAAGACCTCGGAAAGGTGGGAAGCAAAGTGGTTGTCCTTACTGAGGTTGTCAGGAAGAGGGCGATCGTTAGGGAGAAGGAGGTAGTGCGGAGCGGAAAGGGAACCAGTAAGGCGATGGAAGGCGGACCAGTACTTGGAGGAGTTGATACGGAGGGTGGCGTTGAGTCATGTGTAGGTCTGGCGCCAGTCTCGGCGTTTCGTTGCTGTAATAAGGTTCCGTACGTGTCGCTGTATTTGCCGGTGGTGTTGGAGTGTATCCCTGTCACGAGTGCGCAGGAAGGAGCGATATAGGCGGCGGGATTCACGGAGGAGGAGGACAACCCGCGGAGGGAGAGTTGGACGGTGTGGGTGGATGGTTTTAGTAGGAACATGGGCCTCCACGGCGTCAGTAATTACCTTCTGAAGGAAGGATGAGGCGTGGATGATGTCGTCAGGATGGCGATAGGTAAGAGGGTGGCTTTCGACCTGGGTAGAGATGGAGTCCCGGTAGGCAACCCAGTTGGCACGGTGATAGTCATGGACGACCTTGGGAGGGGGTGCAGGGTGTGGAGCTGGAGGGGGGCGATGAGCAGACGTTATGGTGAGAAGGACAGGGAGGTTATCGCTACCTGTGGGGTCAAGGACGGCGACAGCGATACGCCTAAGGAGGATGGTGGAGGCAATGACAACATCGGGGGTGGTGTCACTTTCGAGTCGGGTGTGCTGGGGAAGGGGAAAAAGGTCACCTTGGATTGTGGAAAGGTGCGGTCAATGTACGAGATGAAGTCATAAGGAAGAGGAGCAGTGGAGCGGACATAGATGGTGGCACAGGTAATGGTGAGGGAGGGGAAGAAGACGCTAAGGATAAGGTGTTCAGTGGGGTCATTGAGGAGAGGTTGTGGCTGGACGGGGATATGCTTATGGTGGCAAATCGCGACTCCACTCTGCGCACGAGGACCAGGAGCATCAGTGTGGTGGAGGATATAGGGATAGGTGAAGATAGAATGGTGGGGCTGGAGAAAGGTTTCGTTCAAGAGGGAGGTGTTGACTTGGTGGTGGGAGAGGGTGTGCATGAGGAGGTATTTGTTGGAGCAGAAGGAGCGAATGTTCTGGAAGAGGAAGCGATACTCATGCCGCGCCATGGCGGGAAGGAGGGTGGGAAGAGAGGGAAGGGAAGAGACTTAAACTAGGGTGTCGAGGGGGGTGAAGGTGAAGTGGGCTTGGTTGTGGGAGTAAGTGGCGAAGGTGTTCAGGAGGAAAATGGAGCGAGTGGCAAGTGAGATTTTTTGGAAGGTGTGGGGGTGCTGAAAAGGGTGAATGTTTTGGAGTACAATGGTAAGGAAGCGGATGATGTCCTCGGCCGTGGGGGGGTGGACGGAGGGAATTGTTGGGATGGACAGGGGGATCGACGGGACAAACTGGGACTGTAAGCTCAGGGGTGGCAGGAGGGGGTTTAGCTTTACACTTGTGGGAGTAGGTGGGACGGGGGCCATTGCAGGTATTACAGGAAGCAGGAGCAGCGAGGTTGGGGCAGTTCTTAAGAAAGTGGGAGGCCTTGCAATGGGGACAGGTGAGGGGGTTTTTGCAGTTGGGAATCAGGTGGTCATTGTACATCAGGCACCGCTGGCAATGGTAGGATTGGGGAGGGGATTTGGAGGATTCGACAGGGTGGCGATGGTGGTATATCAGGGCACCCTGGGTGATGAGATGGTCAATGGATGGGGCGGACTCAGAGAATACCCGCATGAGGTAGATGGGATCATAGGCATTGTGGATACGGCGGGTAGAGCGGATTTCCAAGTTGGGGTGGGAGTTCAGTTCTGCCAACACTTCATCCTCTGTGATCACTGGGCTGAGCTCGGTGATCATAGCGGTGTAGGTGGGGGGGGGGGAGGCGACGGGGAGGCTGGGGCTGACGAGGAGTGGAAGTGGAAAGGAAGGGTGTCAGAGAGGCATGGGGGCCAAACATGACTCGTGGGAGTTTTCGCAGGAGGTCTGTGTGAAAGGATGGGGACGGGGACTCAATAAGGACTGAGTCCCTGCGGAGAATGAGTTGGGAGATGGGAGCACCAGGTAAGTACTTTTGTATCTCCACGGAGAGGGTATGAGCGTCGAGGAACTTAGGATCGGGAGTTGACAGGACAAAGGTGTGGATGGTGGGGGCCGAGGTATGGGTGGCAAGAGGAGGGATGGTGTCCATGGAGACGGCAGGAGGAGGGGGAGGTGGTGTTGATTTTTTGTGGGAAGTGGCAGGAGCAGAGTCGGTAATGACGCGCTTTTGGGGTTTTTTGGAGACTGGAGGCTGGGAGGAGGGGAGAGGGACGGGGAGAAGAGGGAGGTGGCGGGTGGCAGATCCCTGTGACGTAGTGGAGGTGCCGGGAGAAGCAGCCGGTTCAGTGGCGGCGACGGTGGCTCGGCGCGACGTGATGTGTGCAGGAGATGCAGATGACGAAGCGACGGGGTGGGTGAGAGAGGGGAAGCCGACCACCTAAGGGGCGGCAGTAGAGGCGGCAGCAGAGGCGTACGTGAGGGCGGGGGTAGTAGTGGGAGCTGTTGAGGGTGTGGAGGCTGGAGGAAGGGTGTAGAGGTGAGGGTATACAGCAGGGGAGGAGATAGGGTGATGGGTAAGTGGGCGAAGGGGAGGGGAGGTGTAAGGAGGGAGGCCAGGGGCGGCACTCCAGGAAGTGATTGTGGGAGAGGGGGAGGGGGAGGTGTAGATGACAGTGGAGGTGGGAGTACTCATAGCAGATGAACGGCGACAGACAGACGGACGGACAGCAGGCAGCGGCGGCGGCGGCGGCAGCGGCTACGGCGATGGACAGGGAGCAGGCAGGCGGACGGACGAACAGCTACAGCAGCAAGCGGCGGGCGGGCAGACAGACAGACAGACCGACTGACAGACAGACACAATCTTCGAAGGCGGAGATTCCACCCTGAGAGTAGCCCAGGCTTTGCAATCTGACGCTTTCGAAGGGGGGGATCCAACCCTCTAGATCCCGACTGGCGAGCTCATAGCGCCCCTTAAATGCACGTGAGCGGGCAACCTTTCTCCTTTCCCACCAGAGGGAGACACCAAAGCGGCGCCACCGCTGGAAACGGAGGGTGACTGCTTCACACAACGCGCTGCGGCGCCCTCTTCAAAACAGCAATTTTTACCACGGCTCAGAGCTATTCTGAGCTGAAGAAGTTGGCATAGGAGAGGAATTCTTGGTGGGCAGCATCAAGTCACTCAGAAGGCTGATAACCTGATGAATGAAAAATAAATAAATAAATAATAAACGGGGGCAGACCATCACATAATTCTAGCAGTTAATCGCCCTGAAGAGGTTCGCTGCAAAGACGGCCGAAACGTCAGTATTTCAGTTGTTTTTAGTATTTCATAAAGCGTACCCTAATACCTCAAATGATTTTGTTCAAAACTGGTGAATAGTTTTATACTTCGACTGAGCGTCTCAGCATGGAAGGTGTAAATGAAACTGGTTTCGTTTGTGAATATTTTGCGTATCTCGTTCGTCGAGCGTGCTGATGAGCGAGTAGTAACAGGAACGCCGTAGGCCAGGGCCCAGCCTCCTGTAGCGAGATCTGGTTGCGTGTTAAGTGGCGGTGGCGTCGGCTCGCCAGCGGGCTGGTCTGCGCGGCCGAGAACAAGGAAGGCAAAGAGGCCACGACGGCGCGCCGCTATAAAGCGCTATCTCGCCAGATTGCGCTACGAGCTGTAAATTTGCCCGCTATCAGAGGCGCGGCCGTGTCTCGCGCCCCGAGTAAACCGTACAGTCACGCGCCCAAACAAAAGCGCTCCAGTTCCGCGCACGTGCGCACCCCGCAGTTTGTGTAACTGGGCGTTCCCTGCCACCGCTCCACACCGCACTTGTTGAATGGTGCACCAGGCCTGCCGCGTATTCGATAAATCTCGAACTCCGTCTGATGGTTACAGGGCGTCTTCAACGCTCCAACGAAACAAGTTTTCATTTTATGACGCCACAGTTAAATTGAGTAAATTTTTTCTGGGTAATTGACTGACACATGACGTGCAATACAGGATAGTTATAAAGCGCATGGAACATTTCAAAAAATCGAAACCGATAAATAGCTTAGAACAACATAGCAAATGATGCAATCTGTGAAAGACAAACTTTCAATTTTTCCTTACGTTTCCAGAATGAGATTTTCACTCTGCAGCGGAGTGTGCGCTGATATGAAACTTCCTGGCACATCAAAATTGTGTGCCGGACCGAGACTCGAACTCGGGACCTTTGCCTTTCGCCGGCAAGTGCTCTCGCAGGAGAGCTTCTGTAAAGTTTGGAAGGTAGGAGACGAGGTACTGGCAGAAATACAGCTGTAAGGGGGGGGGGGGGGGGCGTCAATCGTGCTTGGGTAGCTCAGATGGTAATGCACTTGCCCGCGAAGGGCAAAGGTCCCGAGTTCGAGTCTCGGTCCGGCACACAGTTTTAATCTGCCAGGAAGTTTCTTTCCTTACGTTGTTTATAGACGTTGTACGAGGTCCGACAATAAAGTAATGAGACTGATTTTCTTTGCAAGATGTGGCAATCCTGCAGGCTTGCGTAGGCACAGTATCTTTGACCTCTGTCTACAAGCTGCTTCTAGTCCAAGCGGCACATCAATGCAACTGCTCAGTCGTGAGTTGTGCTGTAATAAGTTGACACGTGTTTGTGTCTCTCGTCACGGAAATGGAACTGCATAATCTAGCGCAACGGTATTCCATTTCTTTTTGCGTTAAATTGGGTGAAAACGCGACGACAAATTACGGTAAGCTTCAGAAGGCTTTTGGAGAGGAGGTTATGTCAAGAGCTCAAGCTTTGCGTTGGCATAAAATGTTTAGTGAAGGCAGAACGAATGTTGATGATGAAGACCTCTTGGACGGATGTCAACTTGACCAGGGTGCGTGAACTCGCACGATCTGATCGAAGATTATCCGTGAAAATGATTTCAGAAGAACTGAACATCAGTCGAGAAACGGTTCGTCTAATAATAACTGAAGATCTTGGTATGAGAAAGATTTGTGAAAAAATGGTCACCAAAAATTTCTCACAACATCAGCAAAAAACACGGAAAAATGTGGCAGCCGATCTGTTAGAGCAAACAGAAATCAATCCAGAACTGTTGAGCCATGTTATCACTGGTGATGCAAGTTGGTTTTTTCAATACGATCCAGAGACAAAACGCCAAAGTTCGCAATGGTGCTCAAAGGGATCACCCAGCCCAAAAAAAGCTCGCATGTCAAAGTCAAAAATGAAATGCATGCTTGTGTGCTTCTTTGATTCCAAGGGAATTGTTCATAAAGAGTGGGCGCCACCTGGACAGACAGTTAACCAATATTACTACAAAGAAATTTTAGAAAGACTTCGTAAAAGAGTTCTTCGTGTCCTGCCAACATTGCTGACAATTGGATACTACATCACGATAATGCGCCATCCAATACTGTTCTGTCAGTACAGCAATTTTTACCTCATACTAAATTTCAGTACTATCACAGCCACCTTATTCACCAGATATCTCTCCGTGCGACTTTTTTCTATTTCCAAGAGTCAAAACGGCGGTCAAGGGAGACCATTTTCAAACAACACAAGATGTCCAAAAAGCTGCGGCTAGGGTCTTGGAGGATATTACAGAAGATGAGTTCCAGAAATGTTACCATCAATGGCAGAAGCGCTGGAAAAAGTGTGTGCAGTCAGAAGGGAACTACTTTGAAGGAGACAACACTAAACTTGACTAAAACGGTAAGCAACATTTTTTTTTCACGTCAGTCTCATTGCTTTATTGTCGCACGTCGTATGTGTGCACTCTTCGTCAAACGGCACTCATGTATTCGGTAGTCTAGTTCTGCCCATACTCGATCCAACATCTGGAGTGACAGTAAGAAAAGCTGCTGTGATGCCATGTCGCAAGTCTTCGGAGTTCTGTGATATAGGTGGATAATAAACGCTGTCCTTGATGTAACACCAGAAGAAGAAATCGCAAGGCGCCATGTCCGCCTACCGCGGTGGCCACTTGCGTAGCGCCGTATCAACTGCTGCAACACATGTCCGGCGACTTGGCAACGCCTCGTTCCGGTAAACTCCTAAACAGTGGTTAAAATATGTAGCGGCGCCATCTTGTTGGAAGATGAAATCCCTGTAATAATTTTCAAGTTATGGCATGAGCCACAATTGCAGTATGTCGAAATAGGTGATACCGTTGACAGTTCTCTCAGCGAAGAAGGGTCCATAGACTGTCCTGTTGAACACAGCGCAGAACACGTTAACTTTCTCGAAATCCCGGACGTCCTCAGCAGTTGCACGTGGATTCTCTGTCCCCCGTATTTATGTGTTGAGTCGTTCGGCCTTTCCCGAAAGATGAAAAGTGGCTTCGTTACTTAAGATTAATTTGCTTTTGGAGTAGTTATTTTCAAGATGGTTCTGCATATCAGTGCAGAACTGCAGACGTCGCAATTTGTCGTCACGGCTTACATCTTGCAGGAGATACAATTTGGACAGTTTCATTTTCAATCATTAACGAAGGATATTCCACACTGTTGTCTTAGGGAAGTTAATTCAGCACTACCTCGATAGGTAGACTTTGTGGACCTTCACATCATCACAAAGTGCACTATCCGTCCTGTAACGACCAGTCGGATCCAGCGTTTTGCACTGCACAAAGAACCAAAAAAATGGTTCAAATGGCTCCAAGGACTATGTGACTGAGGTCATCGGTCCCATAGACTTAGAACTACTTAAACCTAACTAACCTAAGGACATCACACACATCAATACTCGAGGCAGGATTCCAACCTGCGGCCGTAGCAGCAGCGCGGTTCCGGACTGAAGCGCCTTGAACCGCTCTGTCACAACGGCCAGCGCACAAAGAACCATCCACCTCGAATTTATTGTACCACTTCACAATGCTATTGTAAACTGGTGGTGTCTTGTGAAACTTGCCACATAAAGGTTTTTGCACACTCGTTACCGATTCGCAACGGGCAAATTCTAGGACACTAAATGCTTTCTGTGTCTGGTTCGCCGCCATGTTCAACAACTGCAGTTAGCGGCGCCCCTATGCTCGTTTTTCGAACTAACTTCCCATTACCTCGTGGTAGGGGAAAACCTAATTTTTTGAGTGTGTTTCTCATGGACTGTATCATTTGCTGTGCTATTTTTCGCCGTTTATCTATAACGATAGTTTCAAATTTTTCACCGGCTTTATCCTTACCCCGTACAAAATCGACATTTCGATTGCAGTTGGTAGCTGTGGTATCGTAGTCAGTCGATACTACACAGGGGGCAATTGTTCCGCGTACAGTGGTTGGTACTAGAGGTTCCGTTGTTGTCCAACCACAGGCCGCACGAGTGCCACGCCCCCTGAGCTGAGGCGCCAGCGGCTCTACGGATCACGTGGATGAGACACAGCCGGACACCAGCTCTAGCCAGTTCTGACCGAGTTCTCGCTAAGTTCTTGCCCAGTTGTCGAGTAGGTCCAGTTAGCAGCAGTCGAGGATCCGGTCGCAACTTTCTCTACGAAAGTAGTACATCAGGAATGGCCTCAAGATACTTTTACATCTATATAATGGACAGTTAAAGTGTTTAACTCATCTTGCGTTTGTAACGACTTTCGACAAGACTGCTCTGCACAAAAGTTGAGTATAATACAATATTCCTCTCAGTGATTCTGTTCTCTGACTCTTTTTATTCCAGTTTCAGAACCCACGCAACCATCCCAACAGGACATCGATCTTTTAGCGACGAGACTTACTTGGTCACTTCAGCGACAACCATGATGGGTCTGACTGAAGGTGGCGGTGTTCTATGGTAGTCGTTACGTCTGTTTGCTTTATGCTTCACACAAACAGAAGATTTTATTGAATGTAGTTTGCGCCATTTAATGGAGATCTTTTGTCTGAAAAAATAGCACAGGATAGACTGCTAGCATGAAATGATTGTATTCATTGCACTTCAGTTCCGTTGCAGCGGTTTTTGCTAATGTTAATGATACCAGTTCCTTAAAAAAATCTGTCAGTCCAAATGCATATGCTGATCGCCTGACACATAAATTCCGAGGCTTGGGCGAAATCACGTCGTTGTATCGGAGTACTGTCTGTTAAGAAAATTTCCGTTCACTTCGAGCATGACATCTACAAATATGTTCTCCGATCAGTGGCGTTTAGCGATCCTGAACGCTGGTCTGCCACATGGAAACACGATAGAAGCCACGACAAAATTTCCTCATTTCAGGACTACTGATGGAAGTTGCCACTACCGCCTACATGCGAGCACATCGTCTTATACCGGGTGTCCTATTTATCTTGCACCTCCCCCCCCAAATAACTTTTTGTCGAGAAGAAAAATAAAAAAAATGTTTCAGACATATGTTGTTTAGCTATGAGGGGGCCATTAATGAGCATTACTGCCTTCCCTGTACCTTTCTTCGTTGCGAAGATACGAACATTAGAATGTCCCTATACCATTCTACATATTTTTTATTCGGCAATCCACTTACTCTTATCAAGACCTATTCAAAACCATATCGCAGCGTACCATTCACGAAAACATGGCGTGGTTAAAAATGTAATACAAAAATGATTTTGATTTTCCTGTACTAGTACACACATAAGTCGTCCACTTGCTGTAATAGACTACGGTCGCAGGTTCGAATCCTGCCTCGGGCATGGATGTGTGTGATGTCCTTAGGTTAGTTAGGTTTAAGTAGTTCTAAGTTCTAGGGGACTGATGACCTCAGAAGTTAAGTCGCAGAGTTCTCAGAACCATTTGGACCATTTTTTTTTTTTTGCTGTAATAGACAGTAAACAAATGGAAAGAGAAGGAAAATGCACATCCGTTATTCAGGCAGTCGTTTTCAGTTGTTGTGTGAGTTCAATGTACTTTAACAAAGAGGAGGTAGAAATGCTGCTCATCTATGGACAACGTGAGTTAGCAGAACAGGAATGCCAGTAATGTTTCTTATTTACAGTAGAGGTACATGTACTACAGTACGTAGTACTTTCAAAGTATATGTTGTGTACAGTAACGGCAGACCTTGATTAAAACCTTCATCATCATTTATTTCTTTTATTGTGATTGAATGTAGGCGTAATGCTACTCAGAAAGAGGTACTCTACAGAGAGCGATATCCTGACAAGGACCCACCTTCCTGGCCGCTGTTTCCTCGTCTTGTTGTGGCGCTTTGGGGAAAGGAAAATTTCAGCATAATACAATACAATCGTCGTAGAGCTCGCATAGACGAATCCGCCGACTTCACTGTTCTCGCTTCTGCTGCAATGAATCTACACGCCAGCGTACGACAGGTTGATCAGGAGATTGGCATTCCAGCACCAAGTGTACGTATATATCATCCTGATATGTCACCAGTTCCATCCTTATCGTGTACACTCACACAGAGAATTGCATGACTACAGTTTCCAGTTCTGTCAGTGGGTGGAGCAGTTTATTCTCGCCAACCACAACTTCTTCTCGCGTTCTTTTTCATATCGATGAATTTTCCTTTCAAACTAAGGACAGGTAAATACAAAGAACGTGCATATTAGTTCAGCGAAAATTCACAATGGGTTAGAACGATGGAACATCAGCGTCAATGGAGAGTTAATGTCTGGTGCGGGATGCTTCGTACTATAATAATTATTTGTCCCTATTTCATCAACGGTAACGTAAAATGCAGGGTATATCCCAACTTTCTCGCACAAATTCTTTCTAAACACCCAGATATAGGGTTTTCGTAATTTCCCTAATTCGCTTCGGCAAATGCCAGGATTCTTCCATTGAAAAGGGCTCAGCTGATTTACTTTCCCAGCCTTTCATGATCTTGACTTGTGGTTCATCTCTAATGACCTCGTCATGACAGGACATTAAACTCTTCGTTTCCCCTTTCCTCCAATCACATCTCAGTATTTTACCAGCCAGTAAAACTAAACAGCCATTCTCAGTCCAGTATTTTTACTAATCACGAAAAAGTCAGTCCCATGTTTGTTCTCTGTATCTCCCACGTCTTAATGGGCGTAGTTACACTATTCAAGGCACAATGGAGTGCTAAAATTGAATATTTCCACATCTAAAATGTCTGTGCTATTTCTCACAATACACTACTGCTGAACGAATATAAAAGTTAAGCTGTACTTTTCAATGAACGTAGTTTGATTTATGTACCACACTTGATGCAAGGGATGAGGGACGCCAAAATTAAATATATCCACATCTAAAATCTCTGCAAAATGTACCTACGATCCATCACCAACACTCGTACACGCACACGCACGCACGCACACACACACACACACATACACACACACACACACACACACACACACACACACACACACCGCACACGCACACACGCACATACAGTTTACTAATCTGTCACAATGTTATTTCCACTTCTAAAATGCGTGAGGATGTACCTTACAGTAATGCCATGCTTAAAATGTACGTAAAATACATGTCAGCAACACAGTATTTGTATCAAGTGCCACAAGCTTACGTTCAAGTGTAAAATATCTGCCAAAAAAGGTAGAAGGTGTAACTTACAGTATTTCCACATATTAGTTGTTTTACAAACTGTGCAATATAGTAAACGCTAAGATAGCATGCTAAGCGGGCACTAACTAGTGTAATGCTAACACGTTTGTTTATTTAGTGATCACAGTCCACTTTCTTGATTACAACAATGGACCATAACATACAGAATTACATATATGTGAATTGTCATGACAATATTCTTATTTTCTTACCCCTTTTGTTTTGAACACGAATTAAGTTTGCATTGTCTGCAATAGTGTTTTTACTTATCTTCATATTTTTTTCTACTAATTTCACTCTAACATTTAGATGGTACCAAACGTTTTCTATGACATCTCGGTCCACCCTCAGTCGGGGTCTTCCCTTACTGTGGTAGAAAGAGAGCCATAGGTTTTCGTTATTTCAAATTATCTTGACTAATTTACAGTGATCTTATACCTACTGCTATTACTACTGTTACAACATCATATACTACATCTACAATAAGAAACAATATAACTATTACAATCACAAAAAAGTCCCAAATATTACTACCACCACCTAGGTTTTTATTTATTCCTGTATTTATTTGTTTTTCAGCATATGCTACTAGTGTTACTAATACTAATATTTCGAGATTTCTGTTATTATTAAAAATGATCACTACTTGTTTTGCTGTAGTCTGAGGTGGACAAAACTACACACATACTGTTTAACACTATCTATATGTACTTAGTTTCTCTGTACGTTCCGTACCACATTGGCCACCGCTTCGAGTGCAGCAATATTTTGCTGCCTCCAGACAGCATGGTGACGGATCTGATCGTATGACTTATATTTCACGGTTTCTTCTCATTCTTCTTGTATGCGCTTGTTGCCACCTACCTTCTCTCATTCATACAGGACCCTGTGATCGTAGAGATAATTGAGCTCCGTTTACATTCCATAGGGTCGTATATAGGCTTTACTCCTCTCTGCTATGGTGTCTTTTGGCTATAGTTATGCTTTGCTTTTTCTGAGACAGCATCAGCTACATTGTTTAAGATATGAAAGACATATTTTACTCTAATTATGTAATAAACAGTTATACCTCTTAAAACCGACCAAGGGGCTCTTGCTATATCTTCAGCTAGGGGACATTCCTGTAAGAGAAGATCTGCTGTGCCGGTTTCACTTCAGTCACAGCTGCTCGTTGCCCTTTTACCTATTTTTTTCATATGTAGGATATGACTCATCTCCGGTAACAAAGTGGACCAATTCCCTACTTGGCTCAAAATGTGTTTCTGAAGCCTTTCAATCACATCAAGAAAAAACTGAATCGTTCTCCGTCCTGTGCCTATGAGTTCCATCTCGGCTGCCGTTCTTCAAATATTAAAATTCTTTACTACTGTTGCTTTTGTAGCCAGTTCTCCGAGAATTCCGTATATTTTTTCACACTGTTTCTTCAAATGGTTCAAATGGTTCTAAGCACTATGGGACTTAACATCTGAGGTCATCAGACCCCTAGACTCAGAACTACTTAAACCTAACCAACCTAAGGACATCACACACATCCGTGCCCGAGGCAGGATTCGAACCTGCGACCGTAGCAGCAGCGCGGTTCCGGACTGAAGCGCCTAGAACCGGTCGGCCACTGTGGCCGGAACTGTTTCTTCTTCAGCCAATCCATGACAGCCTCTTTTCTTATTTGTAAGTTCAGAGGACATACGCCCATAAAAATAGTTGACTGCTGAAGACTTCGCAGCATCGTAGCAGAATTCGTCGTGAACAGAGTCCTGAGGGATTACTTTCGTAATACGTTTTGTAACGGTTGTGGTACTTGACAGCGTCACATATCGGTCTTTGCAGTAATCCCGTACTTCTTGGTAGCCCATTTCCCTTAATCTATTAAATAACGAAGGATACCATAAATTATCAAATGCACCAGATATTTCTATCATTATACCAATTACATATTTTGCGTCTGCAGCGTAAACTGTTTTTTAATTTTTTTTTTCTTTTTCTTGTTAATTGAATTCTCAGCACATTTATCCTTTCTGAATCCAAATTGTGCACTATTTAATCCCGTTAGAATCCTGTGGCATTTTAATCTATCAACCAGAATTGTTTCCAAAATCTTACCAAGTACTTTTATTGGACAGATGAGCTGGTATAATTTCGGTCGTATGGGATCTTTATCTTCTTCCTTTTTTACAGTGACTGCTTCTGCCATTTTCCAACATTTTTAAAGCGCCCGTGGGCAATGCATTCATTAATGAATCCGCTCGTATAAGGAGATACACAGAGACTTAATGATCGTGCTACCTCACCTGGTATGCAGTTGGAACCTGGAGCCCTTTTACTTTCATCGCGCATACGATTTCAGCGACCTCTGTATGAGTACAAGGGTATACGGCAGCTGTATTGTCATAAGGTTCTTCAAGGTCCTCTCTCAGCTTTTTGTGATATTCAGCGCCGTACTTTTCGTAGTCATGTGGAAGAAAAACTTTATAGAGAACTTCAGCGGACTACCTCCAGTTTGTTGTCATTCGGCATCCAGTCTAGATTGTAGATAGAAAGTGGGGGGGGGGGGACTTTATTTTCTCAGTTTCAGTTTTATAGGGCGTGTCTCAGGAGCCCACTGCCAGGTTTTCAGTACTGACACAAGTCGTTCAACCATTAAAAACCAGTTTTCGATTTCAGCTGTAAATGAGCAAAACTGTAACTGCCATATCCACTAGAGCGTAATGACAGAAATTCGGCTTTTCATCTACATCATGAGATTCCAAACCTCGACACGGCAAAGACTGGGATGTGCGAAGTCTCAACGTGTCTATGGTCAAACCTGTGTCCTACCTTCCTATTCATAACGAATTCTACTCCCTTTACACCATTTTCTGATGCTTGTGATATTACCCTATATTCATCTGACTAGAAACGCTTAGGTTCTTTCTATTTTGCTTCACTGACTCCCACTATATCTACACTGAACCTTGTCGTTCCTTAGCTTCCCTGCCATATTCAAACGTCTGAATTGTCACGCTCCCACTCGTGTAGAGCGTTACTTTTCCTTTGGGTTATTCAGTCTCCTCCCGGAGATCCGCAGGCGGGAAGTAATCAGAAACCTTATACCAAAGGAAAAATTATCATGACGCTTTTCAGGTACGAGCTACATTTCTTGTATATACAGATTATGTGTCTTTAACAAAATGGTTTCCACTGCCCTCACATTTAAAGATTAATAATAATAAAGTTTAAAAAACTGCACGAAACAATGCTTCGTCTCTGTTGTACTCTCGTAAGCAGTTTCAAAATAGTTAGCATTTTAAGTTTATTTCTTGGTAAATTTACTGATTTTCCCACTTGACTCGTTCCATCACGTGATTGTGTTACTGAACTTGAATACGCACTCTTTGTACGTTCTTAACCTATCTTGAGAATTACTCGCAGATAGTTGTGCACTGTCGGTCTATTTCTGCCCTCTAGATGAGATTAAGACTCCAATGATGCAATGACAAATAGTCACTGGGTTCTTGTATGTCAGTGTTGCTGAATTTGTCGAGGAAAGAAGTTGAGTTGCCAAAAAGACAGGCAAAGCCATTGTGTTCAGTGTCAGAGAAAAACTTACAATCTGGTGGCAATTCTTGGTTGACGTTTGTCATATTTATGGCAGTTCTAGTGATGATGGGGTTTCTTTATCACAGAATTTCAAATTCCAACTGTTTGCCTTGCATAGGTGTAATTGTCTTGTCCGTTGTAATACTGCACACTTCGCATAAGACTGAGGCGGCCAGACTGACTTTGTGTTTCTTAGCAAAACTTGGGTAGGCGGTGGTGGTAACTTCCTATGGGACCGAACTGTTGAGGTCATCGGCCCCTAGGCTTGCACACTACTTAATCTAACTTAAACTAACTTACGCTAAGGACAACACACACACCCATGCCCGAGGGAGGACTCGAACCTCCGACGGGGGGAGCGGCACGAACCGTGGCAAGGCGCCCAAGACAGCGCGGCAGTTGGATAGGTTTCGGTACAAGACGTCTAGTCACACAACTCTGTTATTTGTGGGTAAACTCTTTGCCTGGTCATTTCTCCCATCTTATGACGAATTCGTGTGAGGATATTTGATTGTCATAGGATACTTAGAAGAGCGTTGGCTTAATTGGTGACAGGTTCTTCCTAAGGACTATTTCAGTGTGTCCTCTGCTACGTAGCTTTTTTGTATGTAGTAGATGCGGAAACATACGTTAATTTTGCATTCTATATCAATACAAATCGATAGCTTTAATCTGAGGATAGGAACATTTGGTCTTGCCACGCTACCACGAAAAGTATTCGTCCCACATAGTTTTCAGCTATTATGTAGGACTGCAGCTGTGCAAATGAGCTTGGATAATACGTAAGAATTGATGTGACCAGCGGAAAAATCCTTCTACCGAAGCACAAAAAAATTTGAATATATTCCTGTTTATTTAAAAGACTCTGGCTGAAAAGTGTGGTACATGCTGCCTTATTGTACCTTCCTCAGCACCAAAAACTGCGACATGTGAACATATTCCCGCTTTTTTTTAAAACATACAACATACCTCACACTTCCACAAGCTGCCCTAACTGTAACTCACTCACACCCACTAGTCCATCGCTCTAAGTCGCTCATACCAATCCCCTCTCAGTTTCCCTTTATCACTCACTCATTCATCCCAACTCATTGTCACTATCTCTGTCTCCTGTGTCACAGCCAGAGTCCCCTTCGTTCGGGCCTGCTACTACCGTCTCCTCTCACTGTCACTATGTCCGTTTTGTTCCCTTTTACTGCTAATATCTTATTCTTTCTTCCTACTGCTGCTCTGCTGCTTTCTCTTCTCAGGTTCACTATCTATCTCTCTTCCTCGTTGACATTGTCATGTACTCTATCTCTCACTATCGCTTGTTCTCACCCACTTCCACTTTCTCTTCCTCTTTATTCCAGCCCCCCCCCCCCCCCCCAATCCCCGGGACTCTTTCCTTCACTCTATCTAGCACTTCTTTCACTGTCAACTATTTTCCACTGCCGTTGTGCCCCTTTTTTCCCTCACGTTGCCATTGACTCCTTCGCTCTTTGCATAACACAACCGCTGTCTACTGTCTTCCAGTATTTATTGCTTTTCGATCTCTCTGCCACTGTCACTGTCTTCTTCTCTCACAGCATATAAAAAGCGCGAATTTGTTTGCATGCCAAAATTTTTGAAGGTGCTGAAGAAGGCAGAATGAGGCACTCTTTTCAGTCATAGTCTTTTAAATAAACAGGAACATAATTTTATTTTTTGTGCTCCGATAGGAGCATTTTCCGCTGGTTCCATTCTTTTCTCTGCTGCAGCAAACCATATAACTCTTATGAAAAGAAATTTATTGGTCAGTAAAATTTAGATAGTTCACTTATGTGAAACTGAAATAACGCAAACCTAGTTTTACACCTCAGACCGGGTCTTACGAGCAAAGGAAATTTGCATGTGCTTCAGTACCACAGTATGGGGTCCCCACATGATAACGGAGGCACTTTACAGCACATTTCTCCGTGCTATGTCACTTTACAAACTATGTTTACGCCTCACACCAGAGTTTACGTGCGTATTTTACGTCTGCAAATAGGGTAACTCTGAACTTCTGTATCTCGGAAACGGATAAAGACATGAAGAAAATTTTCAAGATTTTTCGAGATCGGGAACTTAGGAACATATTGCAAAAACTTGACCCACTTGCTGTGCATAGCCGACTTGTTATCCTCGGTTAGGTTTTGGTTCGCTGTGACGGCGAAAATACAGTATAAAACCTTTTTGCGGGGTTTTCCGAGGAAGCATCCTGAACTAATGGTACCTCCATAAGTTCCATCAAGTCCACCGAAGATATCAAATCCAAAAAGAACCAACCGATTTGGTCCATCTGCCTAAGCAAGAGGAGCTGTGTAATATTCATACGTTGACTTTGTACTGTAGGATAGTGTCGCTAAGATGATCCTACTTTCGGGTATCCAAATGATCCTTAGCCAAAGCGCTACCCGAATCACTTGACCCTATCTTTTTATCACCAATACAGTCCGAGGTATTAGCTCCGGAAAATTCCGTGTTTATGCGCGGCGTTTTGGAAGACATTAGGTACACATGCTGTCACATACATACCGATAAGCCGTTTGTACTGTCTAGATTTCGAAGGCTTTGCTCCTTAATGTCATTTTGAGTGACTGCAGAACCTTCTGCCAATTGAATCGTAACATATGTGTGGGATTCACCGTCATGTTTATGCCCATATAGTGTTTTTTGACCATTATGCGCAGCCATGGGTGCCGCCGATACTCAGAATTGGAACCGATGTTGACATATAATAATTTATCCATATTGATTTTGGTTCAGCTGAATGATATTCGTTGAGTATGTCGCCTGCGTTGATTCCATGTTGCTTATCATTTAAAATTAGACTTTACCCAATAGACACAGCTTCTACGGATAAGATGTTGCGCTACCATTGCATAGAGAGAAGTAGGCTAAGGAAAAACCTGACGAAATGTACTCTGTAACTGTATCGGCTCCAAAAAATTAAGCCGGCCGCTGTTCTAAGCGCTTCAGTCCGGAACCGCGCTGCTGCTACGGTCGCAGGTTCGAATCCTGCCTCGGGCATGGATGTGCGTGATGTTCTTAGATTAGTTAGGTTTAAGTAGTTGTAACTCTAGGGGATTGATGGCCTCAGATGTTAAGCCCCATAGTGCTTAGAGCCATTTGGACCACTTTACAAAAAAAATTATCATTAATCTTGATACGAGTGCGCACATTTCATACACATGCATCGATAATTTCAATGAATTTCCTCTAAAATCTCAATCTATTCATGACTGTTTCAAGGTAGTCAAATTCGACTCTACCGTACACTTTTATAAAATCGAAAAATCCAATACGCAAAGTTGCTAGCGCTTCTCAAACGAGATGGAAGACATCTCGATAATCTGACAATATCTCAGTCGTTCTACGTCCTGGGAACGCGGATTTTCGGTAGTGTACCAAGGCCCCTGGCAATTCAGTGTTTAGTCAACTTTTAACGACTCTTGTGAATATTTTGTAACCAGTATTGGTTAAGGCAATCGGTCGTACATTATCTGCTGCAGTGGGTTTCGATTTATCTGGAAGTAGCACCGATGCAGCGACCGTGATTTCCACCGTTGGTACTGTCCTCGTAGGTTTTCATTGCAGACGTTTTCTAGCGTGCCACCTGGTAAACGCCAGAATTTGCCATAAAATTTTACCAGCAAACCCGTCGGTACCGGCCGATTTGTGACTTGGTGCCTTCCGGAATGAATCATAAATTAGTCACAGACGACCCCCCCCCCTCCCCCCAGATCACTAATCGTCCTGGGAGTACCCCATTCCAAACGTCCATTGCATGCAGTTCCCTTCGCAACGTTGGCTCAGAAACTGGTTGAAATCGACCTGTATTTACTGACGGCATCAGTTGTTGTCACCTTTGAGACCGATTGTCGTTGCCAAAGTGTGACATTTGACTCCGGTCCCAGTCGATTAGGATCATTTTACAACTACTATTTTTCTGTTTTGTTACAATGCTGCGTTTGTTATACCATTCCTTGTAGATAAGATCGACAGTATGCATTCGCACACCAACAATTCGGCAAACTTCATTGACGACGTGGTCATGGGCGCGTCCAAACACGATACCCCCTTTCTGCCATTCTGTCAGGTCTCCAACATCCCTGATTCCATACTACCGACGGCACATACGCACCACTCCACAAACATGACTTACGTCAGCCCTGGAGGGGCACACGACCGCCTGGTACCAGTTCTTCACTGTCTACAGCCACGCACAGCCACCAGTGTGATCTTCTCAAGGGGCAAAAAATATTTTGTGTGGTGAGCTTACTAGCGATGGGGCAAACCGACCGGCTAGGATCGACAGCAGTATTTTAGTTCTGAATAATCGATACTTTTCGGTATTTGTTTGGTATCGTTTATAACGGTCGTGAGTAAAGAAACGAAATATTATTTAGCCATACCAGCATTGCTAAAAATTTTCATTTTTAAATAAAATTTATTACAGAACGAGTAATTTTCATTCGTAAAATTTGCATTGCTTTGAAATATTGTGTTATTACAGAAAATAGGGAAAAGCGATCAGTGTGATTTTAATAACAATGCCGACAGTAAGGACCAACAAACACATGGCATGAGCACTCCTTTGACAATAATGTACCTGTTACCAAGTGGCGTGGCCTATTAGATGGTACACGTGTACGTGAAGAGTACAAGACCTGGCCGATCTGGTCTATACGGTAATTTCTCACTATCGTCAGATATTACGGAATGACAGCATCCCTAGTCTGGGAGTATTTTACGAAATGATGTATCAGTAAAGTACAATGTTCCATTCGCTTGAAATGATTAAAAGTGGGAGGATCCAAAACAAAATTGTGACATTTTTATTAGGAGAAAACTTAAAACTTAACAGTTCACCCATAGTTTACAGTGAAAATATAAAGCAGCTGTTGGGTTGCCTGTGTCTAAACAACGCGGTTTAGCGCTTGAAAATGGACAAATTAACACAAATAATAGTTCTTCAACCTCAGTTTTCACCCTTTAGAACTGACTATTCGTAATGTACAAGTATGGTAGTATCCCCGATTACATGATTTTTGAGCAGAGTTTCAAAAAATTAGAATCGATAGTAGAATACGGGTTATTTTTTGTAGCAGTCACTTATCGAGAAAAGCTCCTAATGGTGAACGGACTAATTTTCTTTTATTTGCCTATTTAACATGTATCTTGAAATTGAGGGAGACTAGGTTTTTCGATCTTTGTTCGATTTCTACGTTTATTAAAGGAAATAACAGGAATAAAAAAACCCAAAATCTGTTATTTTAGAAAATACTTTTTATCAGTCCGGTTACACTCGCGTTGTAAAAGAGCTATATAACCGAAAAACCGTTGTTTCAGCGATAACCGCTATCCTCGGAGCTTATACGCAATTATTTAGAAATTAAACGACACACTTTCTCATTTTGGCTCCGAAAAGTTTAACCTGGTCTTTTTCTCTTAATCTACACGCTAAGCTGTCTTTTTTGTTTCTTAATGGAAGAATTATAAAATACCTATGTAAAATAAACACACTGATTTGGATTAACCTTAATACAATAATGACTGTTTCAACCTATTGAATCTGTGCGTCGTTGAATGCTGTGGACTTTTTTCTACAGCGGGGGAGACCGGAGGAATTATCGACATACCAGGTAATACCAACACCATCGTTTTCTCAGTTTAGTAGCACTGTTGTCAGTGAGAGACTGCTGCGGCACAGCGGACTTTGCCAGACGTAGGCTGCAGGGGTGACGAGCTCTTGTGACGCTAAAAATTAATTTTTTTTATCTTTGATATTATTTTTGGTTTCCACTTGAATTCAGGTAAGCGTTTCAATATTTTTTTAACTGATATTTAGGTACATAGTATTCTCTATAGTGTTTCTTTCAGCATTGGTTTTGTAACTTTTCGAGCATTAGCAAATCCATTTATCCAGAATGAGATTTTCACTCTGCAGCGGAGTGTGCGCTGATATGAAACTTCCTGGCAGATTAAAACTGTGTGCCCAAGTTTCATATCAGCGCACACTCCGCTGCAGAGTGAAAATCTCATTCTGGAAACATCCCCCAGGCTGTGGCTAAGCCATGTCTCCGCAATATCTTTTCTTTCAGGAGTGCTAGTTCTGCAAGGTTCGCAGGAGAGCTTCTGTAAAGGTAGGAGACGAGGTACTGGCAGAAGTAAAGCTGTGAGTTCCGGGCGTGAGTCGTGCTTCGGTAGCCCAGTTGGTAGAGCACTTGCCCGCGAAAGGCAAAGGTCCCGAGTTCGAGTCTCGGTCGGGCACACAGTTTTAATCTGCCAGGAAGTTTCAAATCCATTTATGTTTGATTTCCACTATGATGTACGTGTGACAGATGAATATGGGGCGATGTCGACAGGGGGTCGATATTTACCCATGAGCTAAACTTCAGGAAAAAGTTGTGTGCACTTAAGTAAGTCTTATATTAAAATTCAGATGGCAAGGATAATATAAAGGAAATCAGAGAGGACTAAATGACAGAAGAAACCCTACAACAGTTTAGTGAAATCCAGAAGATCCCTGAATAGCGTGTCAGACAAGCTGAACATACCAATAATTACACTTTATGACTGATTAAAATGGAATTCAGCCATGATACCTACTTTAGGGAAAATATCTGATTTTAATCCTGAAGAAGAACGGGATTACTCAAACATGTGACTACATTGTCTCAAATATTCTATGGCATCCTTGGTTGATATGCGGTGAATTGCCTACGACTTTGCTGAAAAACTATGCTCTGAGCACAATTTCAATAAAATTACCAAATGGCTGGAGGATACTGCGTTCCTGGTTTTAAAAAGAAAAATCCTAAAATAAGCTCAACAGAACTAACAGTAACAAGTATCATAAGAGTTCTCTCTCTCTCCCCGTCTGAACAAACCTCGGAAGGCCCAATGATATCGACCGACCGCCGTGTCATCATCAGCCGATAGATGTCAATGGGTGCCGATAGGTAGGGACATGTGGTCAGTACACCGCTCTCCCGGCCATTGTCAATTTTCATGACCGGTGTTGCTATTTCTCTGTCAAGTAGCTCCTCAACTGGCATCACAAGGTTTGAGTGCACCCCGCTTGTCAACAGCGATCGGCAGACCTAGACGGTCACTCATCTATGTGCTAGCCAAGCCCAACAACTCTTAACTTCCGTGATCGGATGGAAAGCGGTATTACCACTGTGGCAAGGCCACTGGCATTCAAAGTGTTCTAGGTTTGAATAAAAGTTCATGTGTGTGTTTGTGTGTGTTTTTTTAGCAACTTGGACACAATTTTAGAAAACATGCTGAATACATTTTTTTATATATGTTACGATGATAAAATCTCTTACTTTCTTAGAACAGGAATTTTGTTCAGTCTGTACTTCATACTGTTGTTATTACCCTGTAAGAGTGTCGATATTACCCAGGTTCTTGGAACAATACCGACAGTTTACAGATTTAAGAAAATGTTCTTATAGTTTCAAAAGAATTCAACATTTTTATAGTTTGTGGTGCAGCTTTGCGCCTAACACCCCTGTATCGCACAGGATGCCACGAATTTTCCCATGGAAGTGACGGATTCCAAAACAAAACGAAACATTTCTTCATGTGCCGGTATTCCCCCGACCTCCCCTACACAATGAGGTGTCAAGACTGTACAGATCGTTCTCGTCTCTCGTGTTCACTGAATCAATGCTGCTGTTTCTTGTCGCTAACCAGAAAATTCGTAAGCGAGTAGACGTACAGATAAGTCAGTGAAGAAGCCGCAGTTTGTTAAAAAAACGCTTACAAAGTCTCGTGAACTAACAGTACATGTGACCCGCAGTTGATTCGTACATCTCACAGTGTTCGGTAGCTCCTATCTGCCTTCTTATGCCTACATGAGCGATAGTCGATTTAGTGTTTCTTTGAGGTTTTCATGTTACTCAAATACTGTTAAATGGCGATCTGGGCAACTGTGGTAATGCCTCGTTCGAATGCTCTCACTTCTTTCTGGTGAGGGGAATGGCCTTAAATGCAAATGGTGCAACTTCAGAGCCCTATTGGGACCTAACATAAGATCTCGACAGCTGGCTATTGAGCATATTCCGTATAATAACCGCAACGTGAGGGCAGCCTTGCAGCTCTAGATACTACCCCGACGCCAAGTCACTGCGTATTCCACATACCTCATAAGAATAATTCCCGGCAATAGGTGGTGAAGGGTGTGCAAATCCTCTATCAAAAACAATGCCATCTTCTGCTTCTCGGCCCTTCACTCACACAGCTCATTTGGAAGGTTGAGCACTGCCAGACAGGTGCAATACAGCATTCATTTTTCCGATATACCAACAGGGAAGCAAGACGGACTGCTCTAATTACGGAGGGATCAAATTATTTGAGGTGGCATACAAGATCCTTTCTACAATATTTTAGACAATCTAAAACCATTTACATAAAATGCCGTTGGAGACGACCAGGCTGGATTCCGTCCAAACCTTCAGAAATACTGGGAAAGAGATAGAGAAGACCAGATTTTCAAAGAGCTTAAAGCAGTATTCTTCGAGATAGGTTCTATGAAACGTTGAAGGAGTTCGAAATCACAGATAAATTCATTGAAATGTTTAGGAAATGTGTAAGTGAATCAAGAGTAAAAGTACGGACTGAACAAAGTCAGCGACGTGGTTGGTAGAGGCTTTTTCGGTGACGGGTCTCCAAATCCATTATTAATGTTTTGCGGCGTAGAACAGAAACGACGCGGAGGAGTGTCCTTTCCGAACACACATTGTCTGTACAAAGTAACCGCACACCTAATGCGGACATTTATATGTGGTGTGTCCAACTTTAGCTGCTATAACGACTAGATCAGTGCAGGGGACACAGTCAATGAGATGTCTGAATGTCTGTGGAGGCTGTGAGACGACATCAGCCAATAGTATGCTGACTAGGACCGCACCACGAAAGGAGCGGCACCTATACGATGAGGAAATAAGCGCCGCTCCAGCTGGCCTCGGCCGCACTAGAAGACGAGCTGTGATATAAACTCTATAGCAGTGACTTATGAAATTGTGTCATTTACTTGCATGGAAATTGTATATATCGAAGGACATTGATTATTTGCATGTCGCCATTTGCCTGTGACCCATCTTCGCAGAAATGCGTGGTTAAGTATTGTCAGTTTAACTTATTATAATAAACTCCACTAATAAGATTTGTTTGAACTGTTGTTTAGCTATCCGAGAAAAAAGTTTCCTAGGCACTCTATATCAGGCGAGTTGGCAGAATCCCACAGCGAAATGTGGATTCTCAGTCCCCCAAAAGCACCAATTTTGCTTGTTGACGAACTCATTCTAATGAAAGTGGCCTTCATCGCTACACCAAACCTTACAGCGCATACTAATTCTCATGACGCCCCGAGGGCAACCGTGCAGCTTGAAGACCTAACGCAAACCGTTCAGAGGTTGCGACGTTTCTATTTCATATAGTTTAATAATTGTCATCCTGCATGTAATCAGTATTACGAAATAGTAGTGATGATAATAATAACGATCTTTTGTAAATAGTCCAGTTTCGAGGCCCAAAAACTAGTAAACTCTGTGTTTGTTACCCCTTAGAAAATTTCATTTTATCCCTCAGGGGGTAATTATCCCCAGTTTGGGAACCACTGGGTAAGTGGATGTAAGAGAAGTGTGAGTGACGGAGGAAGTGCTGGATGAAAGCAGCGTGGGTTTCAAGTCTAGAGCAACCTGTAGGGAGCACAGCGCCATACGCAGAGCACAGCACAGGAAGACGGCTGGTGGAGCGCTGGCTCGCCAGATAGCGCTATCTACGCCTCCGCCGCCGCCGCCGCCGCTTCCTGAAGCAGTGATAGCCGCGAGAGAGAGATGTGTCCGCCCGCCGCCCGGCAAGTCGCTGCCTCTTAAGTCTGCTACAGCCAGTATATCACCACGTGTTACAAACCTCTGGGGGACGGGGCAAGGGAAGTCTCTTTGATTATAGCACCCACTGCCCGGAAAGTGACCTCTTGCGGTCGAGGCCACGCTGATAAGGCACTCTCACAAGACAGAAGACTGCAGGACGTGGGTCTCTTCTGACGTGCTCTGACAAAGGACCACTGTGGGCAAAGTTCCTAGAACTCCATTCTACCAGCCAACACAAATTTCTCCGAGGGCTACTGAAATAGCCGGCCACAGTGACCCGGCGGTTCTAGGCGCTCCAGTCCGCAACCGCGCAGCTGCTAAGGTCGCAGGTTCGAATCTTGCCTCGGGCATGCATGTGTGTGATGTCCTTAGGTTAGTTAGGTTTAAGTGGTTCTAAGTCTAGGGGACTGATAACCTCAGATGTTAAGTCCCATGGTGCTCAGAGCCATTTGAGCCATTTTCTGAGCTATCAAAATCTATTACGGAGGAAGCTCGATTATACGGACCTCTGTTACACGGTTTCACGATAATCTAGATTGTCAACACGAGCAAATGTCTCTAGTTCAGTCCGTGCGTACACGGACGTGACACGCTGTCACCGCCCACCCGCGTACAGCGCGATCTCTGTTCTTCGATTTTCATTACTGTTTGAATTACACAGCGCGCGTTTCTTTATTGACTGACTTAGCTCAATGGTTCCCAACCGTTCTTAGACCAACACCTGCTGAGCGCAATCAGACGTTAGCTAGTAGCCCCCCACAGCCATCCGTTGTCCCCCTCTCCCACATTGTTGCCAACTTTAGCACGTAACAGCCGGCCGGAGTGGCCGTGCGGTTCTAGGCGCTTCAGTCTGGAGCCGAGCGACCGCTACGGTCGCAGGTTCGAATCCTGCCTCGGGCATGGATGTGTGTGGTGTCCTTAGGTTAGTTAGGTTTAATTAGTTCTAAGTTCTAGGCGACTGATGACCTCAGAAGTTAAATCGCATAGTGCTCAGAGCCATTTGAACCATTTTTTAGCACGTAACTAAACAGTAGAATGAAAGATTTCTTTGAATACTTACTTTTAAAATGATGAAAGATGAATGATATTTAGTTTGTGTGGTGTGTGTCTGAATGAATGACGAAGGAATTCGTGGCACGTCGCAAATGCTACCCACAACTCCTCAGAAAAGAAAGCTAACTATCCACAATGAGGATTGTTACAAAACATGCTTCCCGTGCATTACTTCTCTCCATTGCGACACTTGCTTGACCTGAGCACTGCAACCCCAATTAAAATCAAACAAGTTCAGATGTGTGCTCTATACTTACTGTTGATAAATTACTTCATTACTGCACTCCTTGCTTCTGAACTGGCAGAAATTGGAGGATTTCAGGCTGTTAATGCTTTGTGTCTGACTACTCTAACGATAATAAAAAATTTTATAGCATTTTTGTAGCCCTTACGTAGTTACTGCTGCGTCGTGCTGCCAATAAATTAATTCATGTCTTTCGAAGTGCATAATGAGCAACTTCTGGACTACTGTAGGTACTATTTACAACTTGGAGAAGACTTTTTCTTGAGATGTTTAGCATTTTTTTACCTATATGTCATATTCTTATCATCAGCGATGTGCCGGATAAAGCACAACACGTCTTTGTAGTGGGTGGACTATGTGAGAAACCTGTAACCTCAACCACATTAATGCTACTAATTGAGAAAAAGTCATTATTGATAACTTATATCTTTAATATTAGAGTCTTACAAAATTGTGATAATAGTAACGATCTTTTGAAAGTAACCTAGTTTCTTGACTGATTCAGAATCCAATTGTTTAGTTTTCACCCCTCATAGAATATCATTTTACTCCTCAGGGGGCAATAACCCCCAGGTTGGGAACCACTAACTTAACTGCTAATCGCTACGCCTCTGCGCCGTGTAGCGTCTGTCCTTAAAAATGCGGCAGCGCGAGAGAGTGGTGGTGTCGCTTAAACGTCAAATAAACATATTGATTCGTTAAAAAAAAGGAGAAACTGGTCGAAGTTAGCGGGTAAGTACGGTGTAGGTACCACTACGATAAGCGATATTAAGAATGCCGTACCAGTTATGAAGTACACTTGTAAACTTGATAGTGATGATCAGAGTAAGCTTCGGAAAGTGGTGAAGAAACCGAAAACTGAACTTTTGGAGGAAGCTTCATATTGTTTGTTTTTACAAAATGATCAACTAGACAACCAATATTTTGTCTCTTTCTCTGTGCAAAGGCATTACAGTTCAGCAAGGAAAACAAGTGGCGATAAATCGTTTGTAGCTAGTAACGGATGGTTACGCCGATTTAAATATCGGCATGGAACTTGCCAATTGGAAGTACAAGGTGAAAAAACGTCAACCGTTGAATATGCAGGACATTCTTCTAAGGATGGTTTTAAAAAAGAATTGGACGAAAGACTATGACTAGGACTTCGTTTACAGCGCTGATGAAACCGGATTAAACTGAAAATCGTTACCGTCAAAATTTTTAACTTCACGACGAGAGAGTTCATTCCCAGGATTAAGCTAGTAAAGTGCGAGTAACAATATCAGTTTGCATAAACGCTACCGCGACCCACAATACGCCTTTGTTTCTCATCAGAAAATCAGATTCTTTAAAAATATTAGGATTATCTTAACTTGTACAAATCAAGCAAGCGCATGGATGAACACCGAGATATTCATTGACTAGTATGACACCACTTTTATCGCTGACGTAAAAAGAAATTAAAAACTAAATTGAGAGATAAGTAGAAGTCCTGGTTGTACTACACAGTGCGCCAACCCATCCTTCACTCGAAATGTTAGAGAGAGATTAAATGGAATGTTCACAGTAAAACGTTTGTCTCCTAATGTGGCATCCTTGCTACAACCAATGGATGAAAGTGTTATTGAAACATCAAAACGACTTTACAGAAAACAGCTTCTACAAAGATTGTTATCTGTTGATGAAGATAATAAAGAAATAGTTTTGTCATTTTTCAAGTATGTGAATTTAAATGAGTATTGTCATTAAAAGGTTGTAGATGTGTGGGGTTTGATTGAAAGGAAGACTTTGAACAAAACTTGGAAGTGGAAACTGAAACGGCAGCATGAAAATCCAGTGAACGATACGGGTGATGCTGTTTTGGAGGATATATGTGAGTTAATGACAACCATACAAATATGCCAGGAATGTGATGCCGATAGTACGAAAGACTGGCTTACTTGTGTCACTAATGGTCAAGGTTTTCAGATCTTGTTGGGTGACACAATTGTTAAAAACATATTGCAAGCAAACGAACAGCAAGAAGTGCAAGAAGATAAAACAGAAGAAAACGTAGATGCAGCAAAATAATGCAGGACCATATTATGCAGGAGCATTTCAAACATTGGAAACTACTTTCAATTGGTTCGAAAATCGGAGTGTGATACAGTGAGTTCACTACAATTAAAAGGAATTTGTGATGAGGCGGCAACGACGACAAATATGAGTTTCGTCAAATGACAGTTACGAAATATTTTAAACAAAATTATACTACAGTGACTGTCCTATATGACTTTTGTTAGGTATTTCATGATTAAGGTTGCAGTATTTTAGTAACTGTAAGTAAATTTGTACGTGTATACGAAAATGTGTCTCTAATTTCTCAATAAAGATTGATTTTTGTTGTTAGTAAGTTTAATTTGTTTTTGCTGTACTGAATAAACGCTTAAATTATGTATTAACCCCAGAAAGATAACCATATGACAATGTACCCGAAAGATAACGACACGCTGGCGATGTAGGCGATCTTTCTAGAGTTAATAATACAAAAATCGCTTTTCTTCATATTTTCAATTAGAATTTTCGATTATCCGAATGACTTACGGAGGAGGAGGAGATTAGCGTCTCACGTCCCATAGACCACGAGGTCATTAGAGACGGAGCACAAGCTCGGATTAGGGAAGGAAGGAGAACGAAGTCGGCCCTGCCCCGTCAAAGAAACTATTCCGGCATTTGTCTTAAGCGATTTAGGGAAATCACGATAAACCTAAATCAAGATGACGGGCGCGCGTTTGAACCGGCGACCTCCCGAAGGTGAGTACAGAGTGCTAACCACTGCGCTACCCCGCTCGATGAGTGACTTACGTCAACAGTTAGTTCGGTTAATCGATTCTCGACTGTATATGCAGTTTGTGTATAAGGTGTCGGATTTTATGGACGTCTTACATGAAGTAGTTAGAACAGCACTTGTATTGTAATTGTAATAAGAGATCGATACATGCGGGCTGCGTCTTTTTTATATTGAAATCAGCTGAAAAATATACCTGTTCAAAAGAAGTCCCTCTAACTAAGGTCTCACCTTCAAAGGACGTCATGTTTCCAAGTAGAGAAGGAATTAGCATATTTCATCAAAATATAAGAGGTGTTAGAGATAAAATTAGTGAACTGCTTATAGATGTTGCCTCTGAAATTATTGGTATATCGGAGCACCACTTAAATAATTTAACAATTCAGAGGCTTCCTTTAGCAGGATACAGATTAGTTGGCTGTTTTTCAAGGAGTTACTTGCGGGGTGGGGGAGTGCTATGTACGTAAAAAACAGTATTCCATTTGAGTCCATAGACGTATCACGACACTTCTTTGAATAGATATTTGCATGTTGTGCGTGGGCAGTTGAATTTTTGTTGTTTATAGGTCCCCTAACTCTAACTTCACAGCATTTCTACTAAAACTAGAGAGGGTTCTTGATTAATTTTGTATGAAGTACCAGAAATTACTTATATGTGGTGACTTCGGTACAAATTTTGTATATGACGGTGCAAGAAAAGGGATGTTGGTAGATCTCCTAAATTCATAGGAACTGGTGTTTTTTCCAACTAGGGTGCAGGGGGACACTAGCAAAATCATAGACAATATTTTTATTCATTATTCACTACTAGATGGACATTCTGTTAGTAAAAGGGTGAATGGCCTCTCAGACCATGATGCACAAATTTTTAAACTAAAAGGCTTTTGTACTCAAACAAATGTCACATATAATTACAAACTATGTAGGAAAGTTAATCCAATAGCAATTGAGAATTTGTTAAACCTTGACAAGGAGCAAGAGTGGCAAGATGTTTATAGTGCCGATAACATATATGATAAGTATAATGCTTTTCCTAACACATTTCTCATGTTCTTTGAGAGTTGCTTTCATTGGAACATTCTAAATGGGGTACCAGCAGTAATAGGCAGCCCAGGTGGCTGACTAGTGGGATAAGGGTATCATGTAGAACAAAGTGGGAATTATATCACAATGGTAGAAGTAGTCACAATCAAGCTATAGTAGTCCGTTACAGACACTATTGTAAGGTGCTAAAAGATGTTATTAGGAAGGCAAAGAGTATGTGGTATACAAATAGAATAGCTAATGCACAGGATAAAATTAAAACTACATGGTCAGTTGTGAAGGAAGTGTCTGGTCTGCATCACAAGGCCTATGATATAAAGTCAGTTCGTAGTAAAAATATTTCTGTTACTGATAAATCAGATATATGTACAGTATTTAACAATCATTTTCTGAGCATTTCTGGTGAATTAAATAAAAATTTAGTTTCTACAGTGAATCATGTAACTTTCATGGAAATTGCCTTTTCGAGATTGATGTCTGAAATACTCCTCTGTGATACAGAGCTGATTGAGTCAAAAATTAAATAACTGAAGACTAAGGGCTCTCATGGATATGATGGAGCGCCTAGCAGAATATTAAAGTACTGTGCTGCTCATGTTAGCCCTGTATTTAGCCATATTTGTAACTTTCCCGTTAGGAATGGTCAGTTTCCTGAACGATTAAAGTACTCAGTAGTAAGGCCGCTTTATAAAAAGGGAGGAAGTGATAATGTAGACAATTTTAGACCTATTCCTATGCCATCAGTGGTTGCTAAAGTTACTGAAAGTCTGTGTATGTAAGGATAATTGATAATTTTATATCACACGGTTTGCTGTCAAATGTACAGTTAGAAGTCGTTTAACAACTGAAAATGCTATGTTCTCTTTTAGCTGTGAGGTACTGGATGGGTTAAAAAAAAAGATTTCGAACACTAGGCGTATTTTTTTTTTATTTAACTAAGGCGTTTGATTGTGTTGATCTGAAAATATTGCTCCAGAAGTTGGACCATTATGGAATACGGGAAGTAGTTCACAATTGGTTCACCTCTTACTTTAGCAACAGACAGCCAAAGGTCATTATTCACAATGCTGAGAATGGCTGTGATGTGGAGTCTGAGTGGGGTACAGTCAAGAGGGGGGTGCCCCAGGGATCAATGTTGGGGTCACTCCTGTTCCTTATTTATATAAATGATATACCCTCTAGTATTACTGGTAACTCTACTGGTAGCTTGGTAGTAAGGGATGCTGTGTGCAACATTGGCTCGGTTTCAAATAGTGAAGTTCGTGGCCGAAGTTCATGGCTTGTAGAAAATAAACTATCGCTAAATCACAGTAAGGCTCAGTTTTTACAGTTTCTAACACACAGTTCAACAAAACTTGACATATTAATTTCACAGAATGGCCATATGATTAGTGAAACTGAACAGTTCGAATTACTAGGAGTTCAGATAGATAGTATACTGTCGTGGAAAGCCCACGTTCAGGATCATGTTCAAAGATTTAATGCTGCCATTTTTACTATTCGAACGATATTTGAAGAGAGTGATCGTTCGACACGAAAATTAGTCTACTTTGTTTATTTTCATTCTCTTGTGTCGTATGGTATTATATTTTGGGGTAACTCTTCCCATTCTAAAAGGATATTTTTGGCCAGAGAGGGCGGTTCGGGCATAATTGGTGTAAGTTCACGAACCTCTTGTCGACCCCTGTTCATGAGTCTGGATATTTTGACATTGGCCTCTCAATATATATACTCCTTACTGTCATTTCTTGTTAACAATATTAGCATATTCCCAAGAATAAGCATCTTTCACTCAGTTAATACTCGGCAGAAATCAAACCTGCATTTGGATCGGACTTCCTTAACTCTTGTGCAGAAAGGTGTGCAGTATACCTACTGCATCCATTTTCAGTAAGCTACCACTTAAATTCAAAAATGTTAGGAGTAATACACTCGCTTTCAAATTGAAACTGAAGAGTTTCCTCATGGGTCACTCCTTCTATTCTGCTGGGGAGTTCCTTGAAAAATTAAGCTGATTCTTGCTGAATTGTTGATCGCATTTGCTTAAACTTATGGATTGACTTTTTTCGGGTTCATAAACATTTTATTTTTATTTGTTATTGCTTTTATGTTGTAATTTCATGTACTGAAACGTTCCATGACGTTGGAGATTCGCTCCTCAATCAGGTCCTACGGAACTTGGCGTGTAAATATATACACTCCTGGAAATTGAAATAAGAACACCGTGAATTCATTGTCCCAGGAAGGGGAAACTTTATTGACACATTCCTGGGGTCAGATACATCACATGATCACACTGACAGAACCACAGGCACATAGACACAGGCAACAGAGCATGCACAATGTCGGCACTAGTACAGTGTATATCCACCTTTCGCAGCAATGCAGGCTGCTATTCTCCCATGGAGACGATCGTAGAGATGCTGGATGTAGTCCTGTGGAACGGCTTGCCATGCCATTTCCACCTGGCGCCTCAGTTGGACCAGCGTTCGTGCTGGACGTGCAGACCGCGTGAGACGACGCTTCATCCAGTCCCAAACATGCTCAATGGGGGACAGATCCGGAGATCTTGCTGGCCCGGGTAGTTGACTTACACCTTCTAGAGCACGTTGGGTGGCACGGGATACATGCGGACGTGCATTGTCCTGTTGGAACAGCAAGTTCCCTTGCCGGTCTAGGAATGGTAGAACGATGGGTTCGATGACGGTTTGGATGTACCGTGCACTATTCAGTGTCCCCTCGACGATCACCAGTGGTGTACGGCCAGTGTAGGAGATCGCTCCCCACACCATGATGCCGGGTGTTGGCCCTGTGTGCCTCGGTCGTATGCAGTCCTGATTGTGGCGCTCACCTGCACGGCGCCAAACACGCATACGACCATCATTGGCACCAAGGCAGAAGCGACTCTCATCGCTGAAGACGACACGTCTCCATTCGTCCCTCCATTCACGCCTGTCGCGACACCACTGGAGGCGGGCTGCACGATGTTGGGGCGTGAGCGGAAGACGGCCTAACGGTGTGCGGGACCGTAGCCCAGCTTCATGGAGACGGTTGCGAATGGTCCTCGCCGATACCCCAGGAGCAACAGTGTCCCTAATTTGCTGGGAAGTGGCGGTGCGGTCCCCTACGGCACTGCGTAGGATCCTACGGTCTTGGCGTGCATCCGTGCGTCGCTGCGGTCCGGTCCCAGGTCGACGGGCACGTGCACCTTCCGCCGACCACTGGCGACAACATCGATGTACTGTGGAGACCTCACGCCCCACGTGTTGAGCAATTCGGCGGTACGTCCACCCGGCCTCCCGCATGCCCACTATACGCCCTCGCTCAAAGTCCGTCAACTGCACATACGGTTCACGTCCACGCTGTCGCGGCATGCTACCAGTGTTAAAGACTGCGATGGAGCTCCGTATGCCACGGCAAACTGGCTGACACTGACGGCGGCGGTGCACAAATGCTGCGCAGCTAGCGCCATTCGACGGCCAACACCGCGGTTCCTGGTGTGTCCGCTGTGCCGTGCGTGTGATCATTGCTTGTACAGCCCTCTCGCAGTGTCCGGAGCAAGTATGGTGGGTCTGACACACCGGTGTCAATGTGTTCTTTTTTCCATTTCCAGGAGTGTAAATAAATGTGAATGACATTACCAGTCATCTGTATTGCATGCTCGGGAGATAATTAGCTGTCAGAACACGGCACAATGTTTTTCCTGAGAAACCACAGGAAACGAGGACGGGTATTGTTAACTAGCGAGCTGCCTCGTGGTGCGTGGCAGGGACGGGACAGCGTTTTTGCACGGGCTGCCTCAGGGGCGGCCTCGTTCCGGAGTCAATGGCACATCACTGGACGCAGGCCTGTCAGTTGAAAGCCACCTCGTAGCAGTACACGTTTATAGGGGCTCGGGCCGTTGTAAGTCAGTGGAAGGTGGAGTGCGAAGTGAAGCTTGTTGCGGCGAAACGCCACCAGCCCAGCCCCACAGTCCGACGGCCACAGCTTAAATTCGAAAAAACCAACAACCATTGGCTCTTCTGAAAAACTAGGCAGGAGTGGAAGTTTTGCTGGAAATTTCCTCGAAATTGCTACGTGGACTAGCATGGATTGGAGGAAGGCTGTATGGCTCGAAGTAGGGTGGGGCCATCCGTTTAGGGATGAGCCCTGTGACTGGACAGGAAAGTGCGGTCATTCTGCTGTTCTTTTGCAATGGCAGAGCTGTTAGTTTTGTGTAAAGAGCTGAGGGGTCGGAGCCTTCTCCGTGAGGGGAGAGGAAGTGTCTCTGTGTGCGTCATCTAGTGCACAATATAGAGGCACTTAGGTTTTTTCTGATTATCGAGTAGATGAACCTGCGCATCTCTGTGAGCTGTACATTCGTGACTCTGCAAGCAATGTAGGGAAATTAAGGAGTTCTAAGAGCAGTTGGACATTAGAAGTGCTCTTTATTCTCGCATTCTTATAGCGAGGCTCTTGTCTTTATCTGGCCTGAGGGCAAGCAGCTGATCTCACTCGCACAGGGTACGATGTGACACCAGTTCCCTGAGAGGAGTGGCTGGCCGAAGTAGCCGTGCGGTTCTAGGCGCTACAGTCTGGAGCCGCGTGACCGCTACGGTCGCAGGTTCGAATCCTGCCTCGGGCATGGATGTGTGCGATGTCCTTAGGTTAGTTAGGTTTAAGTAGTTCTAAGTTCTAGGGGACTGATGACCACAGCAGTTAAGTCCCATAGTGCTCAGAGCCATTTTCCAACCCCCTTCCACGTCGTGGGAAAACGTCCTTTCGTTCGTCGGTGGGACTTCCTTGTGCGACAAAAAATCGTCAGATTGGAATCGCTAATAAACAGGAGACTAACAATACGTAAATATATAGAATAGGTCATGTCTGTACATGTTTGTCGCGCGGTATTTGTTTTGTCTGTGATGTCATCTAACCAGTGTAGACACTTGTTGGTGATTGTTACAAATTAAATTTGTGTAAATTTACAAATTGATGTAGCCCGGAAACGCGTTTAGCTAACACCTTGATTCGTGTGTCATTATGAAAATCTTGTGGAGTATTTCTAGTACCCAGAAAATTAAAAAAAATCGACCGGACTTTGAATGAAAATCGGTAATAAATTGAAAATTACGAGGTAATGAAAGACATTGTCTCATACTACTCGTAAATATGCTTGATATTAATTTTAAGAAAACGCAAATCGGAGGAAAGCTCGAGTAAGAACGAATCCAAAAAGTCTAATGCCGAATGAATGTAAGAGCTACGGTAGCGTTGAAAAGGAAATGATAAAACGGTGCAAAGTGATAACGTAGCTGACCCGTCGGGCATACAGCGGCCAGCAACAGTCCAAATTTGTGCTTTATCTATTCTTTAACCACTATACTACTCTGTGGCTACTGTATTAAAGAGACCGACAATTAGCTGACATACTAATACGAAACACTTCATGATCTTATTGCGACGTTTTCAGGAGAAATTTACGCCTTGGACAGAAGTGCGAACAGTGAAAGTTTTTGTCTTCTTCTGTCTCAATCGGAAGACTTGTTGACAGCACTTCTTCTTCTCCACTCCTCTCTTTTCATTCTTAGTATCCTCGTTTCCGTTGTATGGACCTGTCTGGACTACGGACGGTTGGGATTAACGAGCGCCTACTGTATAGCCCGAATTATGCATCAATGGTAATTCTAGCAATTTGCCCGTTAGACTTGGAAATCACGAGAGGAGCCTCGTGTTGATTAAAGAAAGACAATCAAACGGAGGCCGTAGAATATTTGGAATTGAGAGCCATATGAAAAAGTTGATGAAGATTACATAATACATTTTACAGCTGTGGCAAAATGGGTACTTCAGGCACAAGCAAGACAACATACGACTGTCTTTGTAACAAAAAGGAAGGACTAAAACTGAGACAAAAGAATGACATTTGCGCCAGTGGCAGTCTACGCACTCCGGAGCAACTTTGTAGTAATGTGCGGTGTTTGAAGATACAACGGGTAGGATAGCGGTACGTTTACGCTGCAGCCTCGCTGCTGGCACATCCTGGTCTGGCAGGAATCTCGCTTCTCGCCGGGAACATTTATCCTGAGTCTGTTCGTGTGGCTAGTACAGTGGATTACTTGCAGTCTGAAGCAAAAATGATATTCTCTGTATCCTCTGAGGACAGTAACACTGGTTCGTTCATTCAAAAATGTGGTTATTGACAAGGGGAAGGAAGAAGATGGATGTTCTCTCTGAAAGTAGACCGTGCTCACTGCAAACACTCTCACAAGTTCTAACAAAGGCTCAAAGACTATCCGGAGCACATTGAGACAGTTACGAAAGTCGCAGCAATATTTTCAGTTTATTTTAAATATTATTGAGCCAATATGCACTGAAGAGCCAAAGAAACTGTTACATCTGCCTAACATCGTGTAAGGCCCCCGCGACCACGCAGAACTGCCGCACCACGACCACGACGTCGGAATGCACAATGGACATATAAGGATGCAGGTGATCAGATAAAATGCTTACGTACGTGTCACCTGTCAGAGTCGTATCTGGATATATCAGGGGTCCCATATCACTCGAACTGCACACGCCCCACACCATTATAGAGTCCCCATCAGCTTGAACAGTCCTCTGCTACATGCAGGGTCCATGGATTCATGAGGTTGTCTCCATACCCGTACACGCCCATCTGCTCCATAAAATTTGAAACGAGACTCCTCCGGGTAGCCAACATGTTTCCAGTTATAAACAGTGCAATATCGGTGTTGACGGATCCAGGTGAGGCGTAAAGCTTTGTGTCGTGCACTCACAAAAGACACACGAGTGGGCATTCGGCTCCGAAAGCCCATATCGATGATGTTTCGTTGAATGGTTCACACGTTGATACTTGTTGATGGCCAAGCATTTGCTAAGGTCATCAGTCCCTAAGCTTACACACTACTTAAACTATCCTAAGGACAAACACACACAACCATACCCGACGGAGGACTCGAACCTCCGCCGGGACGAGCCGCACAGTCCATGACTGCAGCGCCTAAGACCGCTCGGCTAATCCGGCGCGGCTGGCCCAGTATTGAAATCTGCGTAAGGGTTGCACTTCTGTCACACTGAACGAACGATTCTCTTCAGTCGGCGTTGGTACCGTTCTTGCAGGAACTTTTTCCGGCCGCAGCGATGTCGGAGATTTGATGTTTTTCCGGATTCCTGATATTCACTGTACACTCGTGAAATGGTCGTACGGGAAAATCACCTCTTCATCGCTACCACGGAGATGCTGTGTCCCGTCGCTCGTGCGCCGACCATAGCACCATGATCAAACTCTCTTAAATCGTGATAACGTGCCATTGTAGCAGCAGTAACAGACCTAAGAATTGCGCCAGACTCTTCTTGTTTTATATATGCATTGCCGACCGCAGCGCCGTATTCTGCCTGTTTACATATATCTGTATTTGGATACGCATGCCTGTACCAGTTTATTTGGAGCTTCAGTGTAGTTAAATACACTACTGTTTGGAGAAACTGAAACGCCAAGACCGAGAGATGCGATCACAATGAAATTTATTACAACAATTAATGACATGACAGTACACAAATGATGAGCATTACGGACCCCCACACGGTGTGCAGGCGCGTCCACAATACATCAAATGTGGCTGCAGGAGAACCCGAACGAACCATATCCCAGACATGTTCGATGGACGACATGTCAGGCGAATGGCCTGGAAGCAGTGGTACTGGTCATTCTTCGATGAAGGCTTGCACATTTCTCGCTACATGCGGTCAGGCGTTGTCCTGCTGAAAAGTGGTCTGTGGAACAGCCTGCAGGAGGAACAGTGCCTCGGGCTTAAAACCTGCCTCATGCAACAGTAGCTGTTCAGATTGCTCTCAAGAAGCGAGATCGTGTGTTACAGGCAACTGCGCCTCCAAACCACCACACTTTGCGTTTGCCCGATATGCCGCTCAACATTGCTGTCTGCCCGACGGCGTTCACCAAGGCGGCGTCGAACACGTATGCGGCCATTAATGTTGAACGAGTTGAAGCCGGAGTCGTTCGAAAATCTTCATTTTTCCACCCAGCACGCTAGTGTCGGCGTAGTCATGCCCATAGCATTGTGTGGTGTTGGTGGTTTCTAGTCAGTGGAAGTCGACTCAATGGCAATGAAACAGATGTCAGAATTAACCATCGAGTTGGTGAAAGTGATCAGGAAAGTGTGGACTCTGAGATGTTACAGCGAATCATGGAATCGATTGGCACAGTGGAAACAGTGGTAACATGCTGCCCTTCCCCAAGGAATCCAGCAGACAACACTGTTGACCAGGGTTGTTTGAGATAGAATCCAGAGGCGGAAACAAACTTCTACAGTGAAACACTGTTCTATAGTTTAGATGCGCCCTAATGAATGAACAAAAATAGAAGTGTTCCGGTTTTACACACGGAAGCAATAGTAGTAACAGTAGTACTAGCAGTTGTGTAATTGGTTTGGGGGTTTCTACTAATTTTATAACAGTAAAAAGTGCTTTTTTTATAGAATAGATGTATTCCCGAATTGCTTATAGGTTTAGACTTCAGCTGTACAATTTATTAGTGACATACAAAAATTTTTGCCGGAGTGGGACTCGAACCCAGTTCCCCCGCTTAACTCAAGCAGTCGCCTTAATCACTCCGGTTATCCGTACACGCGTCCCAGACCCATCCAAACCTTCATATTTCACCGTGTCCATGTCCCTTACTGCCCGTACATTTTCTGTGATTCCAAAACGAGGGGAGACATTGTTATTACGGCCGTTTTGTCCTATTTTGGTATGTAATACGAGTACAATACTGCAGTTATAGTAGTATACATACATTGTAAAATTCAGACATTCTAGAATTGTATTACATGCCAAGACAGGCCAAAACGACAATAATAACTATGTCTCTCCCTGCGTGAGAGTCATAGAAAGTGTGCGCGCACAAGGGACGTGAAGACCGTGACACATGAAGGTTTGGATTGGCCCAGGAGGCGTACACGGATGCCGAATAGGTTAAGGCAACCGCTCGCGTTAAACGGGAAATCTGGGTTCGAGTCCCGCCTCAGCACAAATTTTCATGTGTTGCTAATAAATTGTATAGCTGATGTGTAATTCGCTATTTGAGAAAATATATCTTCTATTTCATGCAGTTGCAGGTCGCCAGCAGCGTTCGCTCCTTCAGAAATACACGCATGTCTGAAGGACATTGCGTAGCACTATATAGACACTGTAAAAGACAGACATTGCAAAACTGTAGTTTAAGGTTTTTTTTATAGTTGTTACAGCATCAGGATTGTTTCTTTGTGGTATTTTTAAGCACTGTGTACAAATAATTATTACAAACATTTTTATTATATACAAAATGTGAGTTGTATGGCCTATTTTAGCTTCCCGTGTAGTAGGTTCTAATTGTGAATAATGAATAAGTACAAAACCAAATAAATGTCTGGATATTCCTTTGTAGGTAGGTCTTTCTCTTCATCTCTTACCTTTAATAATTTCTTTCATTACATTAAACATAAAACTATTGTGTCTGTAAAGGTGGTGAATAAACCGACCTCGTAACTTATGTACTGTTGGTAGCAGAATTTCTTCATGTTTGAGTTTTGCTGTCCCGAGATCGTTTTCCCCTTTCCCATCATCACATTTCAGACGTCTCTTATGGAGCGAGGTGACGCAGTAGTTATCATGCTGGACTCGCATTCGGGAGGACGACGGTTCAAATCTCCGTCCGGCTATGCAGATTTAGGTCTTCCGTCGTTTACCTAAAGCTCTCCAGTCAAATGCCAGGAACGCTCCTTTCGAAAGGGCAAGGGAAATTTCCTCTCCCATCCTTCCCTAATTCGACCTCGCGCTCCGCACTGCCAACGAGACATTAAACTGCAATTTTCCTTCCTTTTTCTTCCAGACGTCTCTCGTCGCAAGCGCCAATAAGTCCACGTTGCCGAGCCATACTACGTCACGCTCCATACAAAACCCTTAAAAAAGCTCTCTTTGGTCTTTATATCTACGTTCCTTCATGTAACCAGCAACTTCTTGTAATAGGCTGCCTTTGTCTATGCAGTTCTGCTCTTTGTATCGACCGAACTTATGCCATCTAAGTCAAATCTGCTTCCTGAGCAATTAAAGATATTTATTTGTCTGAGTGGTATTCATTATCTCTAACGTCTACTGCAATACGTTAGCGGCTGCGTACCATAACTTCGGTCCTGTTTGCATTTTTTTTGCATGTTACCCTTCTCTTACAACACCTTGTTCATTACTATCTGGCAGCGATCTAAAATAATGCTTTTGGTTTTGCGAGTCTGAGTATAGTTCGAATTTATTGTCTTGGCATATTTTGTAATCAATTAAGTGTTCACCTGAACAGTTACATCTCAGCGGCCACTTCAGTTTCATTCGTCATCGCAGAACGAACAGGAAGACAGCGGAAAGCGGCCAGCTCATTTCCACAGCTGATAACTATTAGCGTCAACGCTTAGAACTAGAGTCGCACTATCGTTACTCAAATAATCTGTTCACTATTTGTAAGGATATTACGATTAAGTCATCAAATATGTTTTAATGAAAAATTTTGGACTCGCCTGCACTGCTTAGCACAAGTACGATTTCTGATCAAAAATATCTGACACCCAGATGTAATGCGAAATTGAGCACTAGATGTTACCACCAGATCAAAAGAGGAGGGAAGTGTTGTGTTGTCAGTAGAAAAATAGTCACAGAAAAATGATTAGCTCAGGAAGGCTAAGCGACTTCGAACGTGAATTAGTCATAGTATGTCACTGAGGAAGAAATCCATTTGGGACATTTCAACTGTCGTCTATTGGTGATGTGATTGTGAAGTGGAAAGGCGGAGGAACAAGCACAGCTGAACTAAGATATGGTAGACATGACGCAATGACGGCCAGCGGCTGTGGAGCATTGCGAAGAGTGGTTGTAAAAGTCGAACAAAATCAGCACAAAGGATCACTCGCCAATTCCAAAATTCTTCCAGTGATCCAGCTAACACAGTTATTAGGCATAGGAAGTTAAAAAGAACCGTGATCGATCAGCTCCTCATAAGCCACACATTTCTGTTGTCAATGATAAGCGACGCTTGATGTGGTGTGACAAACGACGCCACTAAGAGGTGGATGACTGGAAACGAGTGATGTGAAGTGATGAGTCACGCTATACCCTGCGTCAGTCCGAGGTAACGGTCTGGGTTCGGCGAGTGTCTGGAGAACGTCACCTACCATTATGTGCAGTGCCCACAGTGAAGTATGGAGGAGTTGATATTACATTACGGGACCGTTTATCATGGTTTGGTTGTCTCTTATTGTGCTTAAGATAACAGTAAATTCGAAAGGATATCAACATGTTTTGGCACCATTTTGTACTGCTTACAGCAGAGGAACAGTTCAGGGATGATGATATTACCGCCGGCCGGTGTGGCCGAGTGGTTCCAGGCGCTTCAGTCTGGAACCGCGCGACCACTACGGTCGCAGGTTCGAATCCTGCCTTGGGCGTGGATGTGTGTGATGTCCCTAGGTTAGTTAGGTTTAAGTAGTTCTAAGTTCTAGGGGACTGATGACCTCAGATGTTAAGTCCTATGGTGCTCAGAGCCATTTGATGATATTACCAGCATGACGATGCACCCTGTCATAATGCAGTAGCATCTCTGAGACAGTGGTTTGTGGACAAATAACATTCCTGAAATACGTTATTGCAGTGCTTGTGTTATTTAGAATGCAATGTCCCTTCGGACTTGCATGCATTCATAATGAATGTACGAGTACAGGTTGTAGACACGTGGTTGACGATATATTGAAGTTTGAGCCTGACCGTGGGACGCGCTCTGATAGCCAAATGGTAAGGCGACCGCTTGCAGTAAGCGGGAAATCCGGACTCGAATCCCGGGCGGGTACAAATTTTCACTGTCGTCATTAAATTGTACAGCTGATGGTTGCCCACATTCTCAACTGCGAACACATTTCATGCAGTCCTCCAATGGACTGGCCTGCCCCGAGTCCCGACCTGAATTCAATGGAACACCTTTGGGATGAGTTTGAACATCGACTTCGCTCCAGAACTCAGCATCCAATATCATCGTCTTCTCTGGTTTCAGTTTAAAATTGTAAATTTGTGGTAAGATCTTGTGGGACCAAACTGCTTAGGTCATCGGTCCCTAAGCTTACACACTACTTTATCTAACTTAAACTAACTTTAACTTACGCTATGGACAACACACACACCCACACCCGAGGGAGGACTGGAACCTCTGACCGGGGAGGGGGGGGGGGGGCGCACGGACCGTGACAAGACGCATGAGACCGCACGGCTGGTTTCACTTCTTGAGGAAGACTCGGCTGCCATTCCTCCACAGACATTCAGACACTTATTGAAAGCGACCACAGTAGAGTCCATGACATCATAATGGAGAAAAAGGCGAAGTGTGGATACACGCCATATTAATGTCAACCAATAGGTGATCGGATACTTTTGATATATTATGTCCAGAAAAAAATCATCCTGCAGTGCAATGGCATACCATGTATTACACAGAGTAACCAATATACTTGGGAAGACACTGCATGTGATGTATGTTGCTGCTGAAGAGTATCAGTTCATTTGCCTCAGACCGTCCCTGGGAAGAAATGGGTTCGTGACACTCGACAATAAATCCAGCAGCGATAAGACTCATACCAGATCATCGATCACGCCGTATGACACCGTTTCTCAGTGACTTGTGGTCATGATATGCGGCGGTTAAAACGCATATCTCTGTTATGTTGAAAATCCGCCCTAGACATCGTTGCCCTTGAAGATACCGAATTCTGCTGTACTCTCCGGTATGCTGTAACCTATACGTGTTGCACCGATTATCATCCCAAACTGAAAGTCGGTTAACTCGCGACTTGCTGCCCTGTTCACTACACACATCTCTGCAACAGTCTGCTCAGATATTGTCTCTACGTTCGTGCCATACGTCCCATCTAGTCGCATCATTCAACCAGATAAAATCAAATACTTTGTAGTGAGTAGAAATAATGCTGACAGACCTTTAGATGTGCATATTGAAATCTTTGAATGGATAAAAAGAGTTCAAATACAGTGACGGAAAAAATCGCAACACGAAGAAAGAGTTGTGTGACATAAAGGAAACATGATGGCTATTCAGATTGCAAGCCAGTAGCGTAAGAGTGGTGCTAGTAACGCCACTATGAGGATACAAATCACGTTTGCCTTAAATGCACGCTGTAACGGTCGTGAGTGTTATTTACCTTTGAGATTGGATATTGTGAGTTGATGTTGGTGAAGAATGCCTATAAGGCAACAAAGACGTCATTATCAGCATCTCGCTGAGTTTGAAAGAGGTCGTGTGATACAGCTGTGATAAGTTGAATGATCGATCTGTGAGACTGCAGAAAGACTTGGCAAGAATGTAGACACCGTACATGATTGCTGGTAAGGGTAGTCACGAGATTATATGGTCGCAGGAAGAGCGGGCACCGGATGGCCACGCGGCACTACCGAGAAGAAAGGCCACTGTGTTCGGCGTATGGCCCTGGCGCATCGTACTGGATTTACAGCAGCAATTTAAGCAGCAGTTGACACCACACTGACACAACGAACTGTTACAAATCGGATACTTCAGGGACAGCTGCGAGCCCGACGCCCTGTAGCGTGCATTCCACTGACTGCAAACTACTGCCACTTGCGAATTTAGTCTTGTCGACACTCTAAATTAATTATTTTTTGATGTTTCGATTTTTTCCCGTCAGTGTATCATTGGACAGTACTCAATGAAGGCAATAAACATACTAGGAAGTAATGGCAAGAATTCAGGCAGGAAACAGGTCAAGGTTTGCAATCGGAAAACTGCTGAAGTCCCAGATTCTATCGAAATACAGGGTGTTACAAAAAGGTACGGCCAAACTTTCAGGAAACATTCCTCACACACAAATAAAGAAAAGATGTTATGTGGCTCAAAAAAATGGCTCTGACCACTATGCGACTTAACTTCTGAGGTCATCAGTCGCCTAGAACTTAGAACTAATTAAACCTAACTAACCTAAGGACATCACACACATCCATGCCCGAGGCAGGATTCGAACCTGCGACCGTAGCGGTCGCTCGGTTCCAGAATGTAGCGCCTAGAACAGCACGGCCATTCCGGCCGGCCTATGTGTACATGTGTCCGGAAACGCTTAATTTCCATGTTAGAGCTCATTTTAGTTTCGTCAGTATGTACTGTACGTTATCATGATTTCATACGTGATACTCTACCTGTGCTGCTAGAACATGTGCCTTTACAAGTACGACACAACGTGTGGTTCATGCACGATGGAGCTCCTGCACATTTCAGTCGAAGTGTTCCTACGCTTCTCAACGACAGATTCGGTGACCAATGGATTGGTAGAGGCGGACCGATTTCGTGGCCTCCACTCTCTCCTGACCTCAACCCTCTTGACTTTCATTTATGGGGGCATTTGAAAGCTCTTGTCTACGCAACCCCGGTACCAAAAGTAAAGACTCTTCGTGCTCGTATTGTGGACGGCTGTGATACAATACGCCATTCTCTAGGGCTGCATCAGCGCATCAGGGATTCCATGCGACGGAGGGTGGATGCATGTATCCTCGCTAACGGAGGACATTTTGAACATTTCCTGTAACAAAGTGTTTGAAGTCACGCTGGTACGTTCTGTTGCTGTGTGTTTCCATTCCATGATTAATGTGATTTGAAGAGGAGTAATAAAATGAGCTCTAACATGGAAAGTAAGCGTTTCCGGACACATGTCCACAGAACATATTTTCTTTCTTTGTGTGTGAGGAATGTTTCCTGAAAGTTTGGCCGTACCTATTTGTAACACCCTGTATACGAAGATTTGGATGTAGAAGGCTAATACAATCCGTGGTCGTATGAGGAGCAAGAGACATCGACTCTAACCCAAAACATAGAAAAAAAAACCTGACATCTGGGAATCCTCTTAGTGGCAGATTGTTGGACCAGTGCGAGACAGAAGCGACTAGAAGAAAAGGAAAGACCGCGGACTGCAGGAGTTCTAAAAACCGCTGAACACCTTGGCAGTGATTAGAGAGATGAGACTGATGCGATACGCACACGTAATGCGTCGCGAAGGGCATATCATCAGTCAGATGGGGGAAAAAGAGATCATGGGTTGTAGCAGACCAAGGGGAAGACCAGGACTGAGGCGGATTGAGGGGATCAGGACTAGCTCGACACGAATACATGGACCCAGGAAGATGGAGGAGGCCAAAGAACGACTGGCCAACCTCGTAAGCAAGTAAGTTCATATCTGACTCTCACAAATAAAAACCACTCGATATTCGCACATGAAGATAAACGAATTATGGAAGAAAGAGGGGAAGAGATATAAGTAAAAAGAGAATTATTCCAGAATATCTAATTAATATTCATTAAAAGCGATCCAGGAAATTGTTCAAATGGTTCAAATGGCTCTGAGCACTATGGGACTCAACCGATGAGGTCATTAGTCCCCTAGTACTTAGAACTAGTTAAACCTAACTAACCTAAGGACATCACAAACATCCATGCCCGAGGATTCGAACCTGCGACCGCAGCGGTCTTGCGGTTCCAGACTGCAGCGCCTTTAACCGCACGGCCACTTCGGCCGGCAGGAAATTGTTCACAACTGCTAATTATGTGTTGGAAAAAGATATATGTCCTAATCTCCTTTCCCCCACCTCTCTGTCAATCTCCTCCTCCTCCCTCGCTCCCCATATCCTTCTCTCCCTCTCTCTGTCGATCTCCACTTTCCCCCTCCCTATGTCCTCCTCCCATGAACCATGGACCTTGCCGTTGGTGGGGAGGCTTGCGTGCCTCAGCGATACTGATAGCCGTACCGTAGGTGCAACCACAACGGAGGGGTATTTGTTGAGAGGCCAGACAAACATGTGGTTCCTGAAGGGGGCAGCAGCCTCTTCAGTAGTAGCAGGGGCAACAGTCTGGACGGTTGACTGTTCCGGCCTTGTAACATTAACCAAAACGGCCCTGCGGTGCTAGTACTGCAAACGGCTGAAAGCAAGGGGAAATTACAGCCTTAATTTTTCCCGAGGGCAAGCAGCTTTACTGTATGGTTAAACAATGATGGTGTCCTCTTGGTTAAAGTATTCTGGAGGTAAAATAGTCCCCCATTCGTATCTCCGGGAGGGGACTACTCAGGAGGACGTCGTTATCAGGAGCAAACAACTGGCGTTCTACGGGTCGGAGCGTGGAATATCAGATCCCTTAATCGGGTAGGTAAGTTAGAAAATTTAAAAAGGGAAATCGGTAGGTTAAAGTTAGATATAGTGGGAATTAGTGAAGTGCGGTGGCAGAAGGATCAAGACGTCTGGTCAGGTGAATACGGGGTTATAAATACAAAATCAAATAGGGCTAATGAAGGAGTGGGTTTTATAATGAATAAAAAAATAGGAGCGCAGGGGAAGCTACTACGAACAGTATAGTGAACGCATTATTATTGCAAAGATAGACACGAAACCCACGCCTACCACAGTAGTACAAGTTTATATGACAACTAGCTCAGCAGACGACGAAGAGATTGAAGAAATGTATCATGAGATAAAAGAAATGATTCAGATAGTGAAGGGAGACGAAAATTTAATAATCATGGGGGACTGTAATTCGATAGTAGGAAAAGGAAGAGAAGAAAAAGTAGTAGGTGAAAATGGAATGGGAGTAACGAATGAAAGAGGAAGCCGCCTGGTAGAATTTTGCACAGAGCATAACTTAATTATAGCTAACACTTGGTTTCAGAATCATGAAAGAAGGTTATATACGTTGAAGAGGGCTGGAGACACTGGAAGGTTTCAGATAGATTATAGAATGGTAAGACACAGATTAAGGAACCAGGTTTTAAATTGTAAGACAATTCCAGGTGCAGGCGTGGACTCTGAACGCAATCTATTCATTATGAACTGTGGATTAAAACTGAAGAAACTGCAAAATTCTGGAAATTTAAGGACATGGGACCTGGATAAACTGAAGCAATCAGAGGTTGTAGAGAACTTCAGAGAGAGCATTAGGGATTGAGTGACAAGAACAGGGAAAGAAATACAGTAGAAGAAAAACGGGTAGCTTTATGAGATGAAATAATGATGGCGCCAGGGGATCAAGTAGGTAAAAAGTAGAGGTCTAGTAGAAATCCTTGGGTAACAGAGGAGATATTGAAATAAATTGATAAAAGGAGAAAATATAAAAAGGTAGTAAATGAAGTAGGCAAAAAGGAATAATACAAACGCCTCAAAAGTGAGATCGACAGGAAGTGCAAAATGGCTAAGCGGGGATGGCTAGAGGACAAATGTAAGGATGTAGAGGCAAGGATATAGAGGCATATATCACTAGGGGTAAGAAAGATAATGCCTACAGGAAAATTAAAGAGACCTTTGGAGAAAAGAGAACCACTTGTATGAATATCAAGAGCTCAGATGGAAACCCAGTTCTATGCAAAGAAGGGGCAGGAAGGTGGAAGGGGTGTGTTGTTGTGGTCTTCAGTCCTGTGACTGGTTTGATGCAGCTCTCCGTGCTACTCTATCCTGTGCAAGCTTCTTCATCTCCCAGTAACTACTGCAACCTACAGCCTTCTGAATCTGCTTAGTGTATTCATCTCTTGGTCTCCCTCTACGATTTTACCCTCCACGCTGCCTTCCAGTACTAAATTGGTGATCCCTTGATGCCTCAGAACATGTCCTACCAACCGATCCCTTCTTCTGGTCAAGTTGTGCCACAAACTCCTCTTCTCCCCAATTCTATTCAATACCTCCTCATAAGTTACGTGATCTACCCACCTTATCTTCAGCATTCTTCTGTAGCACCACATTTCGAAAGCTTCTATTCTCTTCTTGTCCAAACTAGTTATCGTCCATGTTTCACTTCCATACATGGCTACACTCCATACAAATACTTTCAGAAACGACTTCCTGACACTTAAATCTATACTCTATGTTAACAAATTTCTCTTCTTCAGAAACACTTTCCTTGCCATTGCCAGTCTACATTTTATATCCTCTCTACTTCGACCATCATCAGTTATTTTTCTCCCAAATAGCAAACCTCCTTTACTACTTTAAGTGTCTCATATCCTAATCTAATTCCCTCAGCATCACCCGACTTAATTAGACTACATTCCATTATCCTCGTTTTGCTTTTGTTGATGTTCATCTTATACCCTCCTTTCAAGACACTGTCCATTCCATTCAAATGCTCTTCCAAGTCCTCTGCTGTCTCTGACAGGATTACGATGTCATCGGCGAACCTCGAAGTTTTTATTTCTTCTCCAAGTATTTTAATACCTACTCCGAACTTTTCTTTTATTTCCTTTACTGCTTGCTCAACATACAGATTGAATAGCATCGGGGAGAGACTACAACCCTGTCTCACTCCCTTCCCAACCACTGCTTCCCTTTCATGTCCCTCGACTCTTGTAACTGCCATCTGCTTTCTGTACAAATTGTAAATAGTTTTTCGCTCCCTGTATTTTCCCCCTGCCACCTTCAGAATTTGAAACAGAGTATTCCAGTCAACATTGTCAAAAGCTTTCTCTAAGTCTACAAATGCTAGAAACGTAGGTTTGCCTTTCCTTAATCTGTCTTCTAAGATAAGTCGTAGGGTCAGTATTGCCTCACGTGTTCCAACATTTCTACGGAATCCAAACTGATCTTCCCCGAGGTCCGCTTCTACCAGTTTTTCCATTCGTCTGTAAAGAATTCGCGTTAGTATTTTGCAGCCGTGACTTATTAAACTGATAGTTCGGTAATTTTCACATCTGTCAACACCTGCTTTCTTTGGGATTGGAATTATAATATTCTTCTTGAAGTCTGAGGGTATTTCGCCTGTCTCATACATCTTGCTCACCAGATGGTAGAGTTTCGTCAGGACTGGCTCTCCCAAGGCTGTCAGTAGTTCTAATGGAATGTTGTCTACTCTCGGGGCCTTGTTTCGACTCAGGTCTTGCAGTGCTCTGTCAAAATATTCACGCAGTATCATATCTCCCATTTCATCTTCATCTACCTCCTCTTCCATTTCCATAATATTGTCCTCAAGAACATCGCACCTCTATAGACCCTCTATATACTCCTTCCACCTTTCTGCTTTCCCTTCTTTGCTTAGACCTGGGTTTCCATCTGAGCTCTTGATATTCATGCAAGTGGTTCTTTTTTCTCCAATGGTCTCTTTAATTTTACTGTAGGCAGTACCCCTCGTGAGATAAGCCTCTACATCCTTACATTTGTCCTCTAGCCATCCCTTCTTAGCCATTTTGCACTTCCTGTCGATCTCATTTTTGAGACGTTTGTATCCCTTTTGCCTGCCTCACTTACTGATTTTTTGTATTTTCTCCTTTCATCGATTAAATTCAGTATGTCTGCTGTTACACAAGGATTTCTACTAGCCCTCGTCTTTTTACCTACTAGATCCTCTGCTGTCTTCACTATTTCATTCCTCAAAGCTACTCATTCTTCTTCTACTGTATTTCTTTCCCCCATTCCTGTCAATTGTTCCCTTATGCTCTCCCTGAAACTCTGTACAAACTCTGGTTCTTTCAGTTTATCCAGATCCCATCTCCTTAAATTCCCGTTTTTTTGCAGTTTCTTCAGTTTTAATCTATAATTCATAACCAATAGAGTGTGGTCAGAGTTCACATCTGCCCCTGGAAATGTCTTACAATTTAAAATATGGTTCATAAATCTCTGTCCTACCATTACATAATCTATCTGAAACCTTCTAGTATATAGAGGGGCTATACAAGGGCTATGTACTTGAGGGCAATATTATGGAAATGGAAGAGGATGTAGATGAAGATGGAAAGGTAGATATGATTCTGCGTGAAGAGTTTGACAGAGCACTGAAAGACCTCAGTCGAAACATGGCCCTGGGAGTAGATAATATTCCATTAGAAGTACTGATAACCTTGGGAGAGCCAGACCTGAAATAACTCTATCATCTGGTGAGCAAGATGTATGAGACAGGTGAAATACTCTCAGACTTCAAGAGGAATATAATAATTCCAATCCCAAAGAAAGCAAATGTTGACAGGTGTGAAAATTACTGAACTATCAGTTTAATAAGTGACGGCTGCAAAATACTAGCACGAATTCTTTACAGACGAATGGAAAAGCTGGTAGAAGCCGACCTCCGGGAAGATCAGTTTGGATTCCATACAAAAGTTGAGGCAATACTGACTATACGACTTATTTTAGAAGATAGGTTAAGGAAAGACAAACCTACGTTCCTAGAATTTCTAGACTTAGAGAAAGCTTTTGACAATGTCGACTGGAATACTCTCTTTCAAATTCTGAAGGTGGTAGGGGTCAAATAGAGGGAGCGAAAGGCTATTTACAATTTGTACAGAAAGCAGATGGCAGTTATAAGAGTGGACGGGCATGAAAAGGAAGCAGTTGTTGAGAAGGGAGTGAGACAGGGTTGTAGCCAGTCCCCGATATTATACAATCTGTATATTGAGAAAGCAGTAAAGCAAACAAAAGAAAAAATTGGAGTAAGAATTAAACTCCATGGAGAAGAAACGAAAAATTTGAGGTTCGCTCAAGATATTGTAATTCTGTCAGAGACAGCAAAAGGACCTGGAAGATCATTTGAACGGAATGGACAGTGTCTTGAAAGGAGGATAAGATGAACATCAACAAAAGCAAAGCCGGCCGGAGTGACCGAGAGGTTCTAGGCGCTACAGTCCGGAACCGCACGACCGCTCCGGTCGCAGGTACGAATCCTGCCTCGGGCATGGATGTGTGTGATGTCCTTAGGTTCGTTAGGTTTAAGTAGTTCTAAGTTCTAGGGGACTGCTGACCTCAGAAGTTAAGTCCCATAGTGCTCCGAGCCATTTGAACCATTTGAACAAAAGCAAAACGAGGATAATGGAACGTAGTCGAATTAAATCAGATTAGGAAACAGGACACTTAAAGTAGCAGATGAATTTTGCTATTTGGGGAGCAATATAGCTGATGATGGTGGAAGTAGAGATGATATAAAATGTAGAGTGGCAAATGGCAAGGAAGGAGTTTCTGAAGAAGAGAAATTTATTAACATCGATGATAGATTTAAGTGTCATGAAGTATTTTCTGAAAGTATTTGTATGGAGGGTAGCCATGTATGGAAGTGAAACACGGACGATAAATGGTTTAGACAAGAGGAGAATAGAACTTTCGAAATGTGGTGCTACAGAAGAATGCTGAAGATTAGATGTGTAGATCACGTAACTAATGAGGAGGTACTGAATAGAATTGGGGAGAAGAGAAATTTTTGGCACAAATTGTTTATAAGAAGAGATCGGTTGGTAGGACAGGTTCTGAGGCACCAAGAGATCATCAATTTAGCACTGGAGGGGACCGCGGAGAGTAAAAATCGTAGAGGGAGACCAAAACATGAATACACTAAACAGATTCAGAAGGATGTACAGTAGGTACTCGGGGATGAAGAAACTTGCACAGAATAGAGTAGCATAGAGAGCTGCATCAAACCAGTCTCTGGGCTGAAAACCACAACAACAACATCTCAAATTTTCCCTCCCTCTCTGTCCATCTACTCCTATTCCTCTCCCTGATTTCGAACTTTGTTTACTGCTATTGCAATTTCAGACCCTGTAGTAGTATTATAAGCTTGTGAGTCATAAATACGACTTGTCTGGTTTCTGTGAAAACGACTGCGAGGAAGAAAACAAAACACATTGTTGTATATATGTGGTTTTTGTTTAAAATGTATGTGAGAAATAATATGTACGAGGGAAACAATTTTTCTAACGGTTTAACTGCACTACTATTGTAGTTAAAACTGATTGCGGGAAAGTAAACAAAACTGCACGTATTTACAGCAGAGCAAAGCACACCGTTTTTCCCCGCAGTCCACTTCAACAGAAAACCTGTACGTCGTTGTTTAAAAAAATATACGCCTTAGTCAGTAGGAATGTTAATTAGAGTGTCCTGTAAAAATCTGAAATAAATTGGTCAAGAACTTTTCGACATTTTTGGTAAAAAGGTTTTCCTATTATACTGTTACGTATTACAAACAAATTTATTTATCATATACATTAAAAATGTATACCATATTCCCGTCCGAATGTTCATTAGAGTATTGAGTAAAAACCTGAAGTAAATCCGTCAATTTTCGAGATTTTTGTTAACAGCTCTTCCGCTTTCTATATTAAACATGTACTTATATATTGTGAGATGGCGCTCCAGTAGGTATCTTTAAGGAGAGATCAAAAAGTTTCCGTTTGAGCGCGTTGCTGCAGCGTACACTGTCTGCAGCGTTCTGCGGCTCCGATGCGGGTATATAAGCACCGACTTGTCGGCAAGGGATTAGTGTGGCAGTGGTGTCTTACCGGCGTGCGGTAAATGCGGAAATGTAAACTATGGCAGCGTTATAACCTAATGCGGGCAAACAAGAGCAACGTGCTGTTTTTCTTTTCTTGGCGGCCGACGGACAGACACCGGTACACATCCATCGGAGAATGTGTTTGGGGCAATTGCGGCGTGTAATTAAGGCGAGACGTCCGGGGAAACTGCGATATGGGGTGCTGCTGCATCATCATCACCGTCCCCGCATCGCAAATGTCGTAACGCAGACAGGAGACACTTGAACGCCGGCCGTTTAGCCCTTAGTCTCTCCCAACTACGATTCTCACGGCTTCGGTCCCTTGAAAAGGATCTTGAACGCTCGATGGTTCCTGCCGGACGAGGATGTGCAGCAGGTAGTTACAGACTTCTTCACGCACCAGGACACGTTTTTTTATCAAATGGGTAACCTCAGCCTAGTTCGCTGGTGGAACGATTGCCTCAATGCTCACGGCGATTTGCCTGATTGGCATACCGAATCTGGACTGTACGGTCTTCCAACGGAAACTTTTTGATCACCCCTTATTAAGACACACGCGAATTCGAATGCAACTTTGTGTCAAAATTCCACAGCAACCGACGAAAACAATCAGGAGCTTTAAAATTTTCAACAAACGAAAATTTACATTTTTATTTATGTAGATTAATTAATAAGTGAATAATTCAGCGAGCCATGTTGAAACCTAATTTTTAATTATCCGTAAATTTCATCAGAAAATCTTTAGAGCACTCATATTCGATTTACTTAACATAATAACACGCACCGTAAACACTTGGGCAATGAAGCAGAGACAACATGTGTTCATCTACAATCTATAGATCATCTTATCATCCAGTAACACATTTAAACCTTGAGCGGTGTTAATTTATTCATCTCCTGCAGCTGGCATCTTTTGTACTCACAATATTTCCACGGTCATCCGATTGCAAAGTGGCCAAATTTGACTGGAAGTGCACTCTCTCCACCGGCATACAGTCAACCTGCACATAAGCGAGTTATCAGTAACCATATGACAGAACATTTTGGTGTATGGTATGTCTTTAAGAGAGGAATGGAATTCCCACTGTTCTCAACAAGTCACTCGTAATATATTTCACATTTACTTATCACACCTTTCTGGCCAAATAGTCATAGCACTTTTAAACTGCGAGTTTCCCAAGCGCTGCCTATGATCTTCACGACGTTGTGTCCTAGAGAATGCTGTAGAAACATACGTAGAGCAGCCAGGCGTCAGAGAAAGAACTGCATCTGACTATTACGGGAAGTATGAAACTTTCCTACTACACTGACGCAAAAGAAATCGCAACAGTAAAAAATTATTAATGTAGAGTAATGGAATTTCGGGAACACATTTGTCTAGTTAACATATTTAAGTGATCAATATTGCAATATCACAGGTTAATGTAAGCGCGAGATTGCCAATGCAAATATGAAATTCTGGTACATCAAAAAAGAGGTTCAAATGGCTCTGAGCACTATGGGACTTAACTTCTGAGGTCATCAGTCCCCTAGAATTTAGAACTACTTAAACCTAACTAACCTAAGGACAACATCATACACATCCATGCCCGAGGCAGGATTCGAACCTGTGACCGTAGCGGTCACGCGGTTCCAGACTGAAGCGCCTAGAACCGCTCGGCCACACCGGCCGGCTCTGGTACATCAATAAGCTGTGAAGCGCCAGGATGTTGAATGCAAGCACGCAAACGTGCATGCGTTGTGTAGTAAGGGTGCTGGAGGTCACTTTGTAGGATGCCTTTTGCATTTGGTCGGTCAATACAGGAACGGCTAACTGTTTCTAGATGACGCTGGAGTTGTCGTCCGATGATGTCCCATATGTGCGCTGGACTCGCATTCGGGGGTGCGACGGTTCAAATCCGCGTCCAGCCACCCTGATTTAGGTTTTCCGTGAGTTCCCTAAATCGCTTCAGCCGGCCCAAGTGGCCGTGCGGTTAAAGGCGCTGCAGTCTGGAACCGCAAGACCGCTACGGTCGCAGGTTCGAATCCTGCCTCGGGCATGGATGTTTGTGATGTCCTTAGGTTAGTTAGGTTTAACTAGTTCTAAGTTCTAGGGGACTAATGACCTCAGCAGTTGAGTCCCATAGTGCTCAGAGCCATTTGAACCATTTTGAAGCCATAAATCGCTTCAGGAAAATGCCGGGATGGTTTCTTTGAAAGGGCACGGCCGATTTCCTTCCCCATCCTTCTCAATCCGATGGTACCGATGAGCTCGCTGTTTGTTCCCTCCCCTACATAAACCAGCCAACCAAATGTGCTCGATTAGAGACAGGCCTGGTGATCTAGCAGGCCAAGGCAACATATCGGCGCTGTAGAGCAATAGCGGAATGTGAGTGAGTGTTATCTTGTTGGAAAACACCCCTTGGAATTAAAGAACAGGTCTAACCACCAGGCTGACGTAAAAATTTGCAGTCAGGGTGCCTGGGCTAATCATGAGAGTGCTCCTGCCGTCATACGAATTCGCACCCCAAACCATAACTCCAGGTGTAAGTACGGTGTGTCTAGCGTACAGACTGATTGGTTGCAGGCCCTCAACCGGCATCCTTCTAACCAACACATGCCCATTACTGGCAGTGAGGCAGAACCAGTTTTCGTCAGAAAGACACCGAGCGGTCTAAGGCGCTGCAGTCATGGACTGTGCCGCTGATTCCGGCGGAGGTGGTTCGAGTCCTCCCTCGGGCATGTGTGTGTGTGTTTGTCCTGAGGATAATCTAGGTTAAGTAGTGTGTTAGCTTAGGGACTGATGACCTTAGCAGTTAAGTCCCATAAGATTTCACACACGTTTGAACATTTGAACATCAGAAAGACACACAACAGACCTTCACACTGCCCTCCAAAGAACCCTCGTTTCACGCCACTACATATCAACTCCACCCAATATGCGTGCTCTGCCAATACACTCCAGCTCAGATCGCTCACTTACGTTCCACGTCTTCCAAAAACTACATCAAAACTCCGTAAAACGCCGACCTACACTGCAGCGAACTTGTATGGGAACTAAATAACATTCATGATGAACTATATGAACGAGTATGAAACATTCTCGTCATAAATAGTTCGAATCAACGTTCGGTTATGGTACGCCAGTAACGAACTAGATATACACTATGTGATCAAAAGTATCCGGACACCTGACTGAAAATGATTTACAAGTTCGTGGCGCCCTCCATCGGTAATGCTGGAATTCAATATGGAGTTGGCCCACCCTTAGCCTTCATGACAGCTTCCACTCTCGTAGATATACGGTCAATCAGGTGCTGGAAGGTTTCTTGTGGAATGGCAGTCCATTCTTCATGAAGTGCTGCACTGAGGAGAGGTATGGATTTCGGTCGGTGAGGCCTGGCACGAAGTCGGCGTTCCAAAACATCCCAAAGGTGTTCCATAAGATTCAGGTCAGGTCTCTGTGCAGGCCAGCCCATTACAGGGGTGTTATTGTCGTGTAACCACTCCGCCACAGGCCGTGCATTATGAACAGGTGTTTGATCGTGTTGAAAGATGCAGTCGCCATCCCTGAATTGCTCTTCAACAGTGGCAAGCAAGAAGGCCTGTCCTCTGATAGTGCAACGCAAAACAACAAGGGGTGCAAGCCCCTCCGTGAAAAACATGACCACACCATAACACTACCGCCTCCGAATTTTACTGTTGGTGGATCACGTGCATCGGGCATTCGCCAGACCTACACCCTGCCAATGGATCGCCACGTTGTGTACCGTGTTTCGTCACTCCACACAACGTTTATGTTTACGCTCCTTACACCAAGCGAGGCGTCGTTTGGCATTTACCGGCGTGATGTGTGGCTTGTGAGCAGCCATTCGACCGTGAAATACAGGTATTCTCACCTCCCGTCTAACTCTCATAGTTCTTAGAGTGGATTCTGATGAAGTTTAGAATTCCTGTGTGATGGTCTGTATAGATGTCTGCCTATTACACATTACGACTCTCTTCAATTGTCGGCGGTCTCTGTCAGTCCACAGCCAAGGTCAGCCTGTAGGCTTTTGTGCTGTGCGTGTCCCTTCACGTTTCCACTTCACTATCACATCGGAAACAGTGGACATAGGGATGTTTAGAAGTGTGGAAATCTCGCGTACAGGCGTATGACACAAGTGACACCCAATGATCTGACCACGTTCGAAATCCGTGAGTTCCGCAGAGCGCCCCATTCTGCTCTCACACAGTGTCGTACGACTACTGAGGTCACTCATATGGAGTACCTGGCACTAGGTGGCAGCACAATGCATCTAATATGAAAAACGAATGTTTTGGAGGTGTCCGGATACTTTTAATCAGATAGTGTAAGTCGTTGTGGTGGTACGTCTTGCTTCAGCTTCCATTCCACAAAACTTAAAATGCGAAATAAAATCAGATTCTGCGTAAATGCGTGCCACACAGATATTGTTTGGCGTAGGGCGGCAGCCAGTCTGATAATGCAGTGTGGGTTCGTTTTTGATGCGGTTTTTAACATTATCTACACTGAAGATCCAAAGAAACTGGTACACCTTCTTAATATCGTGTAGGGTTCCCGCGAGCACGCAGAAGTGCCGCAACGAGACCTGGCACGGACTCGACTAATGTTTGAAGTAGTGCTGGAGGGAATTTACACCATGAATCCTGCAGGGCTGTCCATAAATCCGTAAGAGTGCGAGGGGGTGGAGATCTCTTCTGAACAGCACGGTGCGAGGCATTCCAGATATGCTCAATAATGTTCTAGTCTGAGGAGTTTACTGGCCATCGGAAGAGATTACACTCAGAAGAGTGTTCCTGGAGCCACTCTGTAGCAGTTCTGGACGTGTGAGGTGTCGCATTGTCTTGCTGGAATTTCCCAAGTCCGTCGGAGTGCGCAATGGACATGAATGGATGCAAGTGGTCAGACACGATGGTTCGTACGTGTCACCTGTCAGAATCGTGTCTAGACGTATCAGCGGTCCCATATCACTCCAACTGCACACGCTCCATACCATTACAGAGCCTCTACCAGGTTGAACATTCCCTTGCTGACATGCAGGGTCCATAGATTCACGAGGTTGTTTCCATAGCCATACACGTCCACCCGTTCGATACAATTTGAAACAAGACTTGTTCGACCACGCAACATGTTTCCAGGCATCAACAGTCCAATGTCAGTACTGACGGGCCCAGACGAGGCGTAAAGCTCTGTGCCTTGTAGTCTTCAAGGGTACACGAGTGGGCCTTTTGCTTCGAAGCCCATATCGACAACGTTTCGTTGAATGGTTTACACGCTGACACTTGTCGATGGCCCAGCATTGAAACCTGCAGTAGTTTTCGGATGGGTTGCACTTCCGTCACGTTGAATGATTCTCTTCAGTCGTCGTTGGTCCCGTTTTTGCAGTATCTTTTTCCGGCCGCAGCGATGACGGAGATTTGATGTTTTACCAGATTCCTGATATTCACAGCACACTCGTGAAATGGTCGTACGGGGAAATCCCCACTTCATCACTACCTAGGGGAGTAATGACCTCAGAATTTGAGTCCCATAGTGCTCAGAGCCATTTGAACCATTTCATCACTACCTCGGATGTGCTGTGTCCCATCGCTCGTGCGCCGACACCTTCAAACTCACTTAAATCTTAATAATCTGCCATTGTAGCAGTAGTAACAGATCTAACAACTGCGCCAAACACATGTCTTATGCAGGCATTGCCGGCCTCAGCGCCGTATTCTGCCTGTTTACGTATCTCTGTATTTGAATACGCATGCCTACACCAGTTTCTTTGGCGCTTCATTGTATATTAGCCAGCAACTAACCTGTGACACGATCCCAGTTGCAACAAAAATCTGATTTTCAATATTTCATATAATTATTGACAAATTTAAAATAGTGCCGTAATTTAGTTATTATGTCATATAATCTTAAGTTAAAGGCTTGATATAGTAATAGAAAGAGTACAGTTAGAAACTGTGTTAGTGTCGGTGGGGCAGGTTAACTCACAGTGCACAGATTATCCCGATGATATTCATCCAGTATTTCAGATTGAGAACACTTAGCGATTTCCAACAAATTTCACACCTGATTTCAAACCTTAACGAAACTTTCTCACGACGACAACCCCACAACATGATGAAAGCAAAAAAGTTTGCTGCTTACCGCATTTCGCTGTTCATGCAGTAAAACTTCGGCTCCATACATTATTTTTAATTAATTTTTTTCTTTACTACTAACTCTATTAGAATCTTATTTTGCCGACAGTATCCACATATACACTTGCAAAATTTTGTTACTGTAAGAGACATACTTCAAAAGATATCATGTCATAAATATTGAGATGCGTGAAGAACTGCCTTTTGGTTAAAAGGAAGTGCAAATTACCCAGACCATCCTCATCCACTGTTGGGCAATGAGCGCACTTAGCAATTTCCAGGAAACTTTAAATATTACTTCAAACCTTTTCCAAACCTTTCCTCACTTACATGCTTAAACGTCAAATATTTAGCACATTAATTACTTTATGAAGTAATCAGATGTTTGAAGCTGTTTTATACGTTACGGTTCGAATAAAAAATCGGGGATTGGGGCTTTAATGGTTTAAGAAGAAAGGTTGACTTACATGAGCGAGTTAGGATCTGCAAATACTTCATTAGACGTAAGAGGCAGATAAAGGTAACAGAACAGCGCCGTTTGTATTGCGTACTGACAACAACCGCAAGTCCTTGCTTTCTCGTCTGGCAGATACGGGGCAGCTGTACGTAAAGTACTTGTAGACAAGAATTTGTTGCTCAGAAGTCTTTGTCGACACAGGTGAGTTCAGAATAGAATATAAGAGTAAATTTATTAATCTTTCAGTATGTCTTTAACACTATCGGCTTTGCAGTGCATATTTTAGGTTCAAATAAGTACATTAACAAACAAATACATCATTTACAATCAATTTTCATTACGTGTCTAAGTGCATACGTGATAAAGTACATCATACTCTTTTCCAGTTTCACATTATGTGTCTATATATTGATTTGGAAAGTGCATTATATGGATAAGTAATCAGTACACATTTCTTTATCTTGCAGTAAGTACCTACCTTTACTCACTGTTTACGTCATTAAAACTACTTTGAAACAGTTCTTCAACTGACTACGATGCTTTTCTTTCAACCCACATTTGTAACATACTGACGTGTTTAAATTTACCTAGAGGTAGGGTTTTTATTCTTTGTGGCTGTTTTTATACACATCGTAGCTTAGACGTTTGTGGCTATTTTGTATTACTGACAGCTTTACAAATAATACGTCTACACATCTAGTTTACAATTTGTTAACTGTGCAAATGTAAATTTCTATATGTTGCCCTTGACATATACAAGGTGATTACAATTAAACATTCAAAACGCTGTAGAAATAACACCACTGGTCGGAATGGCGTCAAATTGCAACGGAATATTATCAGAGAAAGGGGAAAACGTGTGGCATAAGTAAAAAATAGTGTGAAATTGATCAACAGATGGCGCTGTATATGTCAGAATTCGTAAATTAAAACACCTGTCATGTACACGACCCACTGAATTTGGTATAAACACGCCGGGTACACGGCTTTTCCTCCTTTCGTGTCTGCGACGTTCACCATGACCATTTCAATGCAGGATCGCGCTCTGCTCGTAAAGCTGTATTACAAGAATGATGACTGTGCACACATCGCTCTGCAGAAGTTCCGGACACTGAAGGGTTTGAAAAAAGGCGTTGGTCCGATGACTGCCATGGGTCTGGAGAAAGTGATTCGGAAATTCAAAAAGACGGGTCCTTTTGGTGTGTAACCTGGTAGAGGGAGGAAACGAATTGATTCGACGTCAGTGAAAGCAGTGGCCACAGCAGTGCAGGAGGAGACGAGTGGTGGTGTGCAAACGTGTAGTGCACGGAGAATTACTCGAACATTGGGCATACGCGTCAGCACGGTGCGTAACATCCTACGAAACGTCCTTCTTTGCTATTCATTCAAAATTACTCATGCGTACGAGTTGCCTCCTCTTGACCTGCCAGCAAGAGAGACCTTTGCTTTAGAATTTCTTGCTCGCATGGAAGTGGACAATGATTGGCCGTGGAAGATGTTATGGACAGACGAAGTCCACTTCTATCTGACAGGATATGTCAGTACACAGAATTGTCGAGTATGGGCAACGGCAAATCCACACGCAAATCAACCAGTACCACTTCATCCTGAAAAGGTCAGTGTGTGGTGCGGGTTTACGGCATCATTTATCATAGGGCCACATTTTTTCGAAGAGACAGGTGCTTCCAGTCCTGTTACCTGTACCGTCACTGGTAAGAGCCATGAGTGTCTTTTGCGCAACCATGTCATTCCAGCTCTCCAGCAGCACTGTTGAGTGGAATCTACTTATGACGGCCTGCACCTGAACATGTAGGGAAAGTACAGATCACCTGAGCTCATTGCAGAGTGTGTAGAAGGGCCACAAGCACACGAGAACAACTCTCTGGGATTACAGGAGTCCGAGGGACACATCTTGTACCTACGGTCAGCGTACAGACAGGCAGTGTGGGAAGAAACCAGGACGCAGTAAGACGACAACATATACAACAGTCCGCAGTAGTGAAGTGAATTTTTTACGTCGGAACTTTGGAGAATGGAAAACAAAATAAAAAATGTAGATGAGCTCATATATTATAGTTCACCACAATGTCTAAAATACGCAAAGGAGCAGTTTATGCGTACATAAGAAGCTGGAAGCATGTGCTTGTGTGCTGCAGAAAATTTCTCATGTAATTTTGACGGTTCTGAGGTCCCTGCTGAGGAACTTTAAGCTCTTTGAGGAATTTAGATTCATTGTAGAGATGCTGACAGACAAGAATAAACAGTTAACAGTTTTGGAAATTTCTCAAAATCATTTGAGATGAATGATTCCCACAGATATGGACTCATGCTATTTTCTTATCCATTCTAAGTCTGTGCCCAAGCCACAGTGATGTTGAACCATAATCTTCCTTCCTTCCTTGCTCCCTTTTCTTCTCTTTTTAATTTCTACATCACAAGGACTTCGACTGGATGGAAGTTAAATCACGGTAGCAAGGGATTTTAGAAGACACCTAACTAAGAGTCAATTAAAGGGGTTACTTGACTGTGTGGTATTTACCGGAGATTTACGTCAAATCACATCCTAAATAATGTAGCTTTGTGAAGTTAGAAAAAGAAGGATGTAACACAAGGATGGGAATCAAAATATCAAAAAGATTCTGAGGTACTCAGAACAAACTGAACTAAAACTTATAAGTTGTACCATCCAGACTTGATGAAAGATTTTATTGGTTTTGCGTGCCAAGTGTCAACTTACTGAGATAATGCTTATTCACTAATTAACGTATAAGCCGCCATTAGTTTCGGCATTCAGATGTTTCCATTTCTGTCTTGCCTGAAATCATAAAGTTCTAAGTTTTCTGTTGAACTGTACACTATTACAGGCCTATACCAAAATCGTGAGATGCTCAGTATTGCTACAATAATGGAGCTTTGAAATAGTGTATATTAAATAACCAACAAACTTTTCCTATTGCCTTGGGAGGGTTAAAAGTAATTCCCTTATATACTGAAGCAAATTTGTTCATCAACATTTTACTAATAAAAGAAATGAGGTACTGCAAGTATAAAGTTAGAAGAATGCAAAATTATGTCTTGATCATTGGATTGTGATCCACAGTGGCTATGAGCAGAATAAAGAGAGACAAGCAGAGAACAAGTGGACTTTGTACCCAGTATACACCTGAAAAGAAAATCTTATTTTACAGAAATATTGTTGAAATTGACAAATAGTTAGTGTGTATTCCTAATGAAGCTGAAGCATTTCTTATTTAGTACACAAATTTTATACAGGGATAGTTTGGAGAGCCGCTCGGATTAGCCGAGCGGTCTAGGGCGCTGCAGGCATGGGCTGTGTGGCTGGTCCCGGCGGAGGTCCGAGTCCTCCCTCGGGCATGGGTGTGTGTGTTTGTCCTTAGGATAATTTAGGGTAAGTAGTGAGTAAGCTTAGGGACTGATGACCTTAGCAGTTAAGTCCCATAAGATTTCACACACATTTGAACATTTTTGATAGTTTGGAGTCGCAAAATGCGCTGAAAAAGTAAATGAATGTTGCCACTTTTCCAGCTTGCACTGCCTAGCACAAGGGGTATAGAGAATGTGCATATTGCACCAGAAAACAAAGTTCTCCAGTGGATGGGGAAAAGACAGATTATATCTGACAATACCAAACGAGCTGCCATAAATTGTGTGTGTTGACGTCTGTAGACCATTTTCGCACACAAAGACCTGTGCTAAATATATTGTTGCGCTGTATATATCTCCAGAAATTATTGAAAGTATGCAAAGTCCAGATAGCTAACTACTCACCTACAGTCAAGTCCATAGTCAAGCACATCAACAGTACTCACTTTAAATGTAACAGTAAAATATCTCAAAGGAAAGCGATCTCTGAGAAATCTTGATCTCAAAATTTCATCCAGAAGCAAACCTAGAAGTAAGAACAATCCATGAATTAAACTTGTTTATCTGTCTGTCAGAATAAGAATGGGAAACTCACTGGTTTGAGTATCTTAAATGGTTTGAGGGTGTAATGAAGCAGCTTCCTCATACATCACCCAACATTACCCCTATATAAATTGCATTTTGAGGAAAAGGAAAACGACTGGACACAATTAAGACAGAGACTTAGTTAACATGCAAACAGGAAAAGTAAAAGAAGGCTTAATCAATTTAACAGCAAAGGCAGCTCAAGGGGAGGCATAGTACAGTAAAGATGTAACACAGCAGAGAGTGTGCTGCATAGGAGACTATGTATTGGTATGGAACTATATGCATTGATTTTCCGAAGAGATACAAAAAAAAGTGAGAGCATTTGCCTTCAGGACCATACATGATAGTGCAAATGCCACATGGAAAAATGAAGATGAAACAGCAGCGCCTAGCAGGACATTAACTCTGAGGTCATACCAGTGATGTACTCAGATTAAATAGGAGTTGGAGGCTTACAGTGAATCAAACAGCTGTGTGGAATCAGCACAGCTTGATGAGTCAATGTGGAGACAAGACAGACTAACTGCAAGGGGCTATCGTATTTGGACATTCTCATAATCACACATTGATTCAAGTTTAGTGATTTGCTGGTGTACTAACATGGAATTTCCTACTTGTCTACAAGGAATGGTGTACAACTCTCAGCCATGTAACACAACATAAGGACAGTGGTCATAAAAAGATTCTAACTGACAAGAACCAGGTGTCATTCCCTGTCAATTACAGTCAGTTTAAAGCCCAACAGGAATTGCTGCTGTCAGTGAAAGAAGATCCACCTAAACCAGTTATTAAGTGTATTTGTGGAGGGAACTGCATGCAATGAACATTCTGAGGCGGGTACATCACAAAGCAACATTGCGAACGTAAGGCTGTACGTCTTCCGCGAATCAAACAACACCGAAACTAGGTGGTAGCAATAAGTCACGATTTTACCTCTTTCTAACTGATGTGGGTATCGAGTGCACCAACACCCAACAAGGTGTTCAACACACGTTGTGTGTGTAGTTCAGGCTGAAGGTGTTCCTGCAATGATTTGGGGTGTTTTTGCTTAATGTGATTTTGGTGCACTCATTCAGGCTACCATGAAGATGAACCATGATGCATATTTCGTTCACACTGTTGAAGTACTGCCCTTACTTCCACATCTTCATGATGAGTAAGTTGTGGATATTCCATCTTGTACAGTGAAAACAGCCGTGTTTACAGGTCTGTATGCATATGTTCCTGTTCTCGCACCAAATCGCACCTCGACTGGCCCAAAAAATCACCTGATCTTCATCTCATAGAAAATATCTGGAATTGTTTACAACAGTGGGTGGAACTTAGCAGTCAACATCCCTGTTGTTTGACAGCTTTATGGGACCTGAGCATCAGTGAGTGACTTCAACTGAAAAAACATATGGACTCTTCTCCACCAAACTGAGACCATTACAAAGGCTAGAGGTAGTGTTATAAGGCACTGGCATGATGTCTCTTCGGACCACTTAATTTTTATTTCCTGTGTTTAGTGTATGAAACTGTAGGTCCGCAAGCCACCATACAGTACGTGACGGAGGGTACAACTGCTACTCATTTTCTTTCCTGTTGCACTCGCAAACAGAGCAAGGGAAAAACGACTGTCTATATGCCTCATTTTTCGTAGCTTATCTTCTCGCTCCGTACACAAATGGTTCAAATGGCTCTGAGCACTATGGGACTTAACATCTATGGTCATCAGTCCCCTAGAACTTAGAACTACTTAAACCTAACTAACCTAAGGACATCACACAACACCCAGCCACCACGAGGCAGAGAAAATCCCTGACCCCGCCGGGAATCGAACCCGGGAACCCGGGGCTCCGTACACCCCATGTATGTTGACGACTGCAGAATCGTTCGTCAATCAGCTTCAAATTCCAGTTCTCTAAATTTTCTCTATAGTGTTCCTCGAAAAGAGCGTCGCCTTCCCTCCAAGGATTCCCATTTGAGTTCCTGTAGCGTATCCGTAACATTTGTATTGTATTTTATTGTATGTTAACCAGGGACCTAGAAACGATGGAGAGGCTCCGTCCCCACCGCAGCCGCAGTGGTCCACAACCCCATGACGACTACCGCAGTCCACTTCACCCCTCCGCCGTCCCACACCGAACCACTCTTTCAGGGTTATTGTGCAGTTCGGTTCCCGGTGGACCCCCTCCTCCCTCTCCCCCTCCTCCCCAGGGAACGTCTCACACCAGACGAGTCTAACCCCTATGCTTGCGCGGTAGAGTAATGGTGGTGTACACGTACGTGCATAACTTGCTTCTGCAGCAATCGCCGACATAGTGTAGCTGAGGCGGAATAAGGGGAACCAGCCCGCATTCGCCGAGATAGCTGGAAAACCGCCTAAAAACCATCCACAGACTGGCCGGTTCACCTGACCTCGACACAAGACTGCCAGGCGCATTCGCGCCGGGGACCAGGCACTCCTTCCTAATTCGGAGCCCCCACGGCTAACCGGGCGGGCTCCGTAACATTTACTTGTTGTTCGAACCTACAGGTAACAAATGTAGCAGCCCACCTCTCGATTGCTTCGATGTCCTCCTTCAATCGGACATGGTACGGATCCCAAACACTCGAGCAGTAGTCAAGAAAGGTTGTATCCGCGTCCTATATGCGGTTTCCTTTAAATGTGAACCACACTTTCCTAAAATTCTCCCAATAAACCGTAGTCGACTATTCGCCTTCTCTACCACAGTTCTCAAATGCTCGTTCCATTTCATATCACTTTGCAACGTTGCGCCCAGATATTTAAATGACTTGACTGTGTCAAGCAGGACGCTACTAATATTGTATCCGAAAATTAGAGGTTACATCTTCCTACCTATCCGCATTAACTTATATTTTTACACATTTAGAGCTAGCTGCTATTTATCACACCAATTAGAAATTTCGTCTAAGTCGTCTTGTATCTTCCTACAGTCACTCAACTTCGACACCTTCCCGTACACTACAGCATCACGGCAAACAACCGCAGAATGCTGCCCACTCTGTCCACCAAATCATTTATGTATCTAAAGAATAACAGCGGTTCTATCACACTTCACTTGGGCACTCCTGACGATACCCTTGTCTCTGATGAACTACACTACTGGCCATTAAAATTGCTACACCACGAAGATGACGCGCTACACACGCGAAATTTAACCGACAGGAAGAAGATGCTGTGATATGCAAATGATTAGCTTTTCAGAGCATTCACCCATGGTTGGCGCCGATGGCCACACCTACAATGTGCTGACATGAGGAAAGTTTCCAGCCGATTTCTCATACACAAACAGCAATTGACCGGCGTTGCTTGGTGAAACGTTGTTGTGATGCCTCGTGTAAGGAGGAGTAATGCGTACCATCACGTTTCCGACTTTGATAAAGGTCGGATTGTAGCCTATCGCGGTTGCGGTCTATCGTATCGCGACATTGCTGCTCGCATTGGTCGAGATCCAATGACTGTTAGCAGATGTGGAATCGATGGGTTCAGGAGGGTAATACGGAACGCAGTGCTAGATCCCAACGGCCTCGTATCACTAGCAGTCGCATGGCTGTCACGGATCGTGCAGCCACGTCTCGATCCCTGAGTCAACAGATGGGGACGTTTGCAACACAACAACCATCTGCACGAACTGTTCGACGGCGTTTGCAGCAGCATGGACTATCAGCTCGGAGACCATGGCTGCGGTTACCCTTGACGCTGCATCACAGATCACAGACAGGAGCGCCTGCTATGGTGTACTCAACAATGAACCTGGGTGCACGAATGGCAAAACGTCATTTTTTCGGATGAATCCAGGTTCTGTTTACAGCATCATGATGGTCGCACCCGTGTTTGGCGACATCGCGGTGAACGCACATTGGAAGCGTGTATTCGTCATCGCCACACTGGCGTATCACCCGGCGTGATGGTATGGGGTGCCATTGGTTACACGCCTCGGTCACCTCTTGTCTGCATTGACGGCATTTTGAACAGTTGGACGTTACATTTCAGATGTGTTACGACCCGTGGCTCTACCCTTCACTTGATCACTGCGAAACCCTACATTTCAGCAGGATAATGCACGACTGCATGTTGCAGGTCCTGTACGGGCCTTTCTGGATACAGAAAATGATCGACTGCTGCCCCGGCCAGCACATTCTCCAGATCTCTCACCAATTGAAAACGTCTGGTCAATGGTGGCCGAGCAACTGGCTCGTCACAATACGCGTCACTCTCTTGAGGAACTGTGGAATCGTGATGAAGCCGCATGGGCAGCTGTACCTGTACATGCCGTCCAAGCTCTGTTCTGACTCAATGCCCAGGTGTATCAAGGCCGTTATTACGGCCAGAGGTAGTTGTTCTGGGTACTGATTTCTCAGGATCTATGCACCCAAATTGCGTGAAAATGTAATCACATGCCAGCTCTAGTATAATATATTTGTCCAATGAATACCCGTTTATCTGCATTTCTTCTTGGTGTAGCAATTGTAATGGCCAGTAGTGTACTTCGAAAAAGTGCAACTGTTCTTCAAGGCACCACACGTTACTATTTATTGCATCATAAACAACAACAAAAGAAACGTTACAGGGTCACATAATTTTTAAAACTGTGCAACAATATCTGGGAAATGTGCAGTGGTGTAAATACAAAACGTAGCGAAAAATCATTGGCACAGACAAAAGTATCTGTGTAACACGCTCCCAAGCAGCATAATTCCCTTTAATGTTGGAAACAGAGAAGAAAAGAGCGGTAAGCAAAACAATCTTACTTCAGTAGTTAAATAAACGAACTTATTTTGTACCTCCTACGTAATAAAACTTGATTGGCGCTCAATCTGTAGGTCATTAACAATGGTTTTGCTGAACAGAACAACGAACGCATTGTGGCACGAAAATGTAATTCAGCATACACTGCTTTGCTGATAAGCATGCCATGATCGAAGAAATGAAGAATCAAATCTTTTTGTTATAATCTTTAATTTAGTAGACATGTATTATGGAAAAATCTTAGCTTTTGTGTTGTAATACATGTCTACATATGTCATTGGTAACTGCGAGTGCAAACTAATTTTTTCTTTCAAAACATATGCATAAGATTAAGTAATGATAAAAGTGTGGGCTGTAATTATCGTACGACATTGAAACTTGGTAGAAACGCGTTAATGCAGAACCAATTTATCCTGGAAAAAATTAATTCCAAGTTTGGTAACCAGGTGCAAATCTGGCGCTGTACAGCAACTCGTCGAAGTGTCCAGTGCTCATGCCAAACAAACTGTGTAAGCGGCGGTAACAATAACATCAACATTATGCCTTTCTCACTTGTTTGACCCTTTGTGCCAATGTCCCGTGCCTAATCCATTACATATGGAAACATACCTATAGCCTTTCTTGCATTCACAGAGCCCGATTTGCATCTGGCGGCCAAACTTGGAATTTTTTCCATCGGAAATCGCTTCCGCATTAACACATTAGAATATCCACGAAGTTTCGCTGCCGTACCATAATTACAGCCCGCACAGGAGCTCTGCGAGAAGCTGCACTTTAATTATAACCACTCGGTATGTTTGAGCACGAGAGAGTTTTTGCTGTGAGGAGACAATGAAAATCAAAATTCTTTTGATGTCTGCTACCGTCGCCTTATCTGTAATGAAGTAATACATCGATTTTTCTGTTACACAAAGGCTTAGCTACAGTAAAACACCCTACCGCGCTGCAGAGGATCGATTCGTTCTGTTTCTCCCTGTAGAGTTAAGATAGCCTATCGGTAAAGACAGCCGTTCATGTGGGTCACGTATGCCCAGGCTAACACGAAAAACAGCGAAGAGACGAGTAATGGTATTCGAAACAGCGGATCAGCTGCAATAGATCAACCACACGCATCTGGAATACATTGTTTCCACAGCACCACTTAATACACCGCTATTGTTTTCCCAGCACGACTCGTTAGTGAGAGATTTAACGCTGACAGTACAGCGTGTCTCGAATGACAAAAGGGCGTTTTGTGCCGACGCTGTCACTGGAAGAGGACGGACATTTTCTCAGCGACAGGTGTGACGTATTTTCGTATCCTTCCCTTGCTTCTCCTTCCAGAAATCGAATTGCTCAGAATAACGAATTGGAGGCGAGTAACATGGAGGGATCATTTTTCATCGGCTTCCGGTAAGGAAGGGTGTGGATCAACTTAAGATATTTCAATTGCTGTTGAAGATATTGCCAAGGATCATACACACTTCTTATGTAAAAACCACGAGTGCAAAAATGGCGATTTTGGCATGTGTACATCTGCGAGTTTCATCTTTTGTGTTCATTGTTCAGGTAAAATCTCGAAAGTGTTGCCATGATGTTGTAGGAGAAACTCCAAAAATTTATTATTCCGAAAGTTTAAATAAAAGTGTACTTTGTAATGCCACAACAATGACTGTGATACACACATGGGTATGGTACATTGGTACATCTTACTGAATAAATCTATAGAACAGGGAATGCGTCAGGTTCGTGCTCCAGGCATTCTCTTGAATGCCCTCAGATCATTGTGCGATAATGGATGTGCTACGTGCATTGACTACGAGCCCTGGAAAATTTTTATTATATGAGATTACAATAATGTATTGTATTTTGTCAGTACTTACTTCTCTTTAGACGTAAAAATATGACTGAGATCACTTCAAATATTCATTTATGTATGCATTTCGTTGTACAAAGAAATCAATGAATAAAAATCGAGACGGCAAACGAATGGTTTCAAGAACAAGCGAAATTCAGGCCAACAACGCAAGTTTGTTGCAAATATTTTACAAAAGAGGTAGAAAGGTCGTAGAAGAAAGAATGTACAAAATAGCAGAAGGCATTTCACTAGCTTCTGCTCTCTCGCAGTGGAAGAAGACATGATATATTTGCCATGGTCTTTTGTTTCCTATCTTAAATGTTTTCCAGTATCTGTCCTATATGGTCTATTTACTGTTGTTAAATCGGTCACAGTACTGCTTTGATTATCACTGCAGGGGCAGTTTTTGTACCTAAGCTTTCGCCTATATTGTCGTACTTACGTTCGGATGGTTTGAAATGGACCTAGGTGTCAGAAATTAGTCACCATCAAGAAATAAAAAATATATACTTCTTAATGCAACTTATGAGGGAGCTAAAACCATTTATTTCAATTATGAAACAAGACCGGGTCTGTTTTTCACCTGCATCACGCTACAAGTTCGTAAAACTAACCTTACTAACATTCTACATCTTTATTCTTCAAGTATACATATTTATTTCTCAACATAGTGTCCCTAGCGACAAACACACTTCTCCATATGAGAGACCAGTTTATTTATATCGTCAGTGTAGAACGTTTGACTTTCTCGACGGAGTCGCAAGCTCATCTCCGCTAGCACCACGTCATCACTATCAAAGTGAAGTCCTCAAGAGTGTTCATTAAGTTTTGGAAACATGAAAATCGGATGGGGTCAGGTTCGGGCTTTATGGAAGATGATCGAAGATAGAGAACCCAAGGCGTTGGATTTTTGCGGATGTCGCAGCACTCGTGTGTATTCTGGCAATATCACGCTGAAGGGGGGGTGCTCAGTGTGTGGAAAAACTCTTAGAATTCGTGCTTTCAGTTTTCTCAGAATCTTTCTCGCTCCGACGTAGTTTCGTTACACAGCGCCACGTTACACGCTACAATTCGGAGCCCTCTTTTGCTGAAATTTTTTCTCGGTCGTATTATCTAGTCCTTGTTCTCCATTAACTCTACTTGTATTCGCTCTCCTACCATACGTTCCAATTCCGCATGGGTATTACATTTTCATCTCGCTTTAAAGACTGAATTATCCTTTCAATCAAATCAAACTCTTTATCTCGCCGTCTTCTGTTTCTGCCACTGGTATGTATGCCTGAACGTTGGCATTGGTTTGATTTCGATACTGATGAGAATAACTCTGTCAGTGAACTGTCTACTGTAACTCTCTTTTTGCCCTTCTTTCCCATTCGTAGCGAATCCTATTCTCGTTAAACGATTTTCTGATGCTGTTGATGATATCCTTCATTTGCATGAAAAGGTATTTTTATCGTCTTTCCATTTCACTTCACTGACCCCTACAGCGTTTGTTTTTCCCTATCACACTCAGACTTATGACATTTTACGCTCCGTCACGTAGAATATGGTTCTTTCGTAGGTTATTCAATCTTTTTCTCATGGTTACTGACCCCTTGGCAGCCCCTTCCCAGAGATCCGAATGGGAAGCCATATACTGGCAACATCTCCTGTGGACATACATCACGTGTCTATAATGCAGTAGTTTCCATTGCCTTCTGCACCCTTACCTTCTCGACACACTTACATCTCTCCAGCACTTTACGACGTCACTTAAGACGTCATGTTGATGATTCGCACAGTGTGATATGCGATGTGGTTAACGTGAGTGTGAAACTGCCGTAATTGACAGATGTTTCGAGCACTAGTGTTGGTAGCAATATTATTCTCCGCTGTCATGTTTTACTGCCTCTTTGTCCTTTACTGACTGTGACCTTGCTGAAGGTAATTCGAGTTTTCATACTCATCTGTTCCTTGACGCAGAACTCTGTGAACACTGATGCATAGTTTTACGTTATGTTTATCCAATTCTGTACAAATTTTATGTAACTTCTGTTGGAGTGTGCAGTGAACATTAATTATAATAAATTAAGAAAGCTGCATCTAAGTTCCGGATCAGAGCCGAGGAGCGTAAGTGCGATGCTCGTTATGAAACAAATATTTGCTCATGCTCATCCTTTTCTCTGAATTCTTAATATAATTGATCGTTGAGTTTGGCCATTGTGCACAACGATAAGGTCATCACAGTGAGAACAACAAGCTTAGATGTTTGCCATTTTGTGTTTATTATTACACATATAAAAAAAAGTTTTGCATCACATCGATTTCGAGAGTTCCGGAACCTGTAGGAAAATGGTTCATATGGCTCTGAGCACTATAGGACTTAACATCTGAAGTCATCAGTCCCCTAGAACTTAGAACTACTTAAACCTAACTAATCTAAGGACATCACACACATCCATGCGTGAGGCAGGATTCGAACCTGCGACCGTAGCGGTGGCTCGGTACCGGACTGAAGCGCCTAGAACCGCTCGGCCACAAAGCCGGCCGAACCTGTACATAAAATTGGAATAGAGATCAACATAACAGCATTTCCGCCCTTTTTATTGCTCATGAAAACCACACATTGCATGTTGTACCACAATACAGCGAGACCTTCAGAGGTGGTGGTCCAGATTGCTGTACACGTCGGTACCTCTAATACCCAGTAGCACGTCCTCTTGCGTTGATGCATGCCTGTATTCGTCGTGGCATACTATCCACAACTTCATCAAGGCACTGTTAGTTCGTATTGTCCCACTCCTCAACGGCGATTCGGCGTAGATCCCTCAGAGTGGTTGGTGGGTCACATTGTCCATAAACAGCCCTTTTCAATCTATCCCAGGCATATACGATAGGGTTCATGTCTGGATAACATGCTGGCCACTCTATTCGAGCGATGTCGTTATGCCGGCCGTTGTGGCCGAGCGGTTCTAGGCGCTTCAGTGCGGAACCGCGCTGCTACTACGGTCGCAGGTTCGAATCTTGCCTCGGGCATGGATATGTGTAATGTCCTTAGGTTAGTTACGTTTAAGTAGTTCTAAGTCTAGAGGACTGATGACCTCAGATGTTAGGTCCCATAGTGCTTAGAGCCATTTGAACCAATCTGACGTCGTTATCCTGAAGGAAGTCGTTCACAAGATGTGCACGATGGGGGCGCAAATAGTCGTCCATGAAGACAAATGCCTTGCCAATATGCTGCCGAAATGGCTGCACTATCAGCCGGAAGGTGGCATTCACGTATCATACAGCCGTTACGGCGCCTTCCATGAGCACTAGCTGCGTACGTCGGCCCCACATAATGCCACCCAAAAACATCAGGGAACCTCCACCTTGCTGCGCTCGCTGGACAGTGTGTCTAGAGCGTTCACCGTGACCGGGTTGCCCCCAAACGTGTCTCCGACGATTGTCTGGTTGAAGGCATATGCGACGCTCATTGGTGAAGAAAACGTGGTGCCAGTCCTGAGCGGTCCATTCGGCATGTTGTTGGGCGCATCTGTATCGCGCTGCATGGTGTCGTGGTTGCAAAGATGGGACTTGCCTTGGAAGTCGGGAGTGACGTTGCGCATCATGCAGCCTACAGCGCATAGTTTGAATCGTAACACCAAGTCCTTACCGAGCGAGGTGGCGCAGTGGTTAGCACACTGGACTCGCATTCGAGAGGACGATGGCTCAATCCCGCGTCCGGCCATCCTGCTTTCAGTTTTCCTGACTTCCCTAAATTTCTCCAGGCAAATTCCGGGATGGTTCCTTTGAAAGGGCATGGCCGACTTCCTTCCCCGTCCTTCCCTAATCCGATGAGACCGATGACCTAGCTGTCTGGTCTCCTACCTCACAACAACCCAACCCAACGACGTCCTGTGGCTGCCCGACAAGAATTACTCAACATGTGGTGACGTAGCTGTCAGGGTTCCTCCGAGCCATAATCCGTAGGTAGCAGTCATCCACTGCAGTAGTAGCCCTTGGGCGACCTGAGCGAGACACGTCATCTACAGTTCCGGTCTCTCTGTATCCCCTCCATGTCCGAACAACGTCGCTTTGGTTCACTCCGAGACGCCTGGACACTTCCCTTGTTGAGAGCTCCTCCTGGCACAAAGTAACAGTGCGGACACGATCGAACCGAGATACTGACCATCTAGGCACTGTTGAACCACAGACAACACGAGCCGTGTACCTCCTTCCTGGTGGAATAACTGGCAGTGATCGGCTGTTGGACCCCCTCCATATAATGGGCGCTGCTCATGCATGGTTGTTTACATCTTTTAGTAGGTTTAGTGACATATCTGAACAGTCAAAGGGACTGTGTCTGTGATAAAATATCTACAGTCAACGTCTACCTTCAGGAGTTCTGGGAACCGGGGTGAAGCAAAACTTTTGTTATTGTGTATATTACGTCGCCTAACTATGGAAGGATTTAAGACAAAGTAAAGGAATCTAAGTCAAGTCCAAAATCAACAGATATTTATTCGCTCCAATGAGTAACAAAAATTGCAATAAAAGTTAAGAAAGAACAAAGCTCTATAAAGCCCAATTCAAATTACAAAATAACGGTAACACTGTGGGAACGTACCAAAAATGTTGTAGAGTGTATGGGAAAGCACAAAAAGATCTGCTCATCTGAGCAGCTCACGAAATCAAAGTTAATGATACAACGAAATGTGACGAATTATAACCAAATTAAATAGCATAAGTTACGTGGCGGAGTAAGCAAGTAACGAACCGCTCAGAGTATGGGTCGTTCTACTGCAACTGGAACACTTGCGTTTCCATCAAGCGAGGGGCGCAGTGATTAAGGACTTGAACTTAAGGAGGAAGAAAAAAAGATTAGGGTTTAGCATCACATAGGTCAGTGATTCCCAACCAGGGGGTCAATTACCCCTCAAGGGAAGCGTAAAACGAAATTTTCTATAAGGCAAAAACAAATGAGATCAATTGTGTTTTGCTCACTAAACTAATTATTTTCAAAAGATCGTTCTCTTATCACTCTTTTGTTGATTACTTAAGTTATCAATAACTACTTTTTTTTTTTGCAAATACTAGCGTCAATGCATGACACAATGTAGTAGGCTTCAGTTTGTGAAACAAATGTATGGACAACATCTTCCTCCCACTACAAACATACTTTGTACATTGTACCACGCATCTATGGCAGTAAAATTGAAATATACACGGTCCAGTCACATTAATGTGACCTTCATCTACGTTCTAAAAAAAATATAGTGTATAGGCAGGGTCTAAATCTTCCTTATGTACTTATAATCTGACGCACCAACCTGTGACAGTCCGTTGGATCAGTGAATATCCATGCCAGCTAAAGTGAGCTCGGCGCGGTTGCTTCGAGCGTCTAACAGTCACGTCATACGATTTTGTTTCCGTTTCTATGGCAGTGACTCAGTGTTGCCGCAGTTCTGGGCGACTATAATTTATAGTGACTTTTGCAGCGCCTTATGTTCGAAATATCTGCGTTTATACACTCCACGGATTGTACTGGCGTTAGGTGAGTTTCTTAACGTTTACCGGTATCGTAAAACTAACTCCATGTAACAAACGAAAAACGCGGTCTGGAAAAGGAGGTACCTTGAAAGGTCAAGCTAGCGGACTGGGTCAATTCTAGCGTCCAATTCCACCCGTCGGCTTTGACCAATGACGTAATGTGTGATATTATTAAATGATTTCTCTGGATTTCCTCGCTACGCGCGTATTTAAAAAAAATCGATGTAGATTTTTTTGTTTTCATATCGTAATTTGTTTTCGGCATCTTTCGTTAATGAAAGTAGTAGTCATTTATAAAATATTGATTTCTCTTTTTTCTTGTTTTACGTTGCGTTTTTTTATGTTACTGTACTGTGCGATTGCTACTTTTTTGGTTACTCTGGAGGGGGGGGGGGAGGTTTTTCTGTCGTTTTATATATTTTCCGGTTATTCACGGTAAATGATGACAGCCAAAACAGTTGCAGGATAAAGATTTATTAAAATTCTTCACCACGGTTTCGGTATATCTAAATATACCTTCATCAGAAGTAAAATACAACTGAACAGGGAGACACCTTCATTAGCAAAAACTTAGCATCGGAACTGAGAGAGAAAAAACACTATAGCTTAAGTAACTGTAAAATTACCAGAGTATTACAGGCACAAAAACTTTTAGTCACTTACTAAAATCACATCATGCAATGGAGATTCGTAAAACAATTGTGCCAAAGGCGTCGTCAGCAGTTAAAATATCATCTCCATTTATAAAGCATAATTATGGACACAGGGTCGATGCGAACACAGCTTACCATCAATCAGTACTTCGCCTATGAACTAGCGTGAAGAGGGTGTCTTGTCCGTCCTCTTTTAGAATACTGCTGCGCGGTGTGGGATCCTTACCAGATAGGACTGACGGAGTGCATCGAAAAAGTTCAAAGACGGGCAGCACGTTTTGTATTGTCGCGAAATATGGGAGAGAGTGTCACAGAAATGATACAGGATTTGGGCTGGACATCATTAAAAGCAAAGCGGTTTTCGTTGCGTCGGAATCTTCTCACGAAATTCCAACTTGCTCCTCCGAATGCGAAAATATTTTGTTGACACCGACATACATAGGGAAAAACGATCACCACGATAAAATAAGGGAAAATGGAGCTCGTACGGAAAGATATACGTGTTCGTTCTTCCCGCGCGCTAGACGAGATTGGAATAATAGAGAATTGTGAAGGTGGTTCGATGAACCCTCTGCCAGGCACTTAAATGTGATTTGCAGAGTATCCAAACTGCAACCCGCGGTCAGCTTGAGCACCGAATCAAGTGTTCGTGCGGCCCGTGGTCCTCAGGTGTATTTTTTCTTTTTTTAATGCTTTTAGCAGCTAGCAGCAGACGCCAAATAGACAACAATCTTTAAGAGCTTTTTAAGAGTTATACTTACAGTGACACTAATATAATAATATAATCATAAGCGCGTGACTGCGTGTGAGATCCCTCTCTAAGTTTTTATATATTTTCAGGTTTCAGATACATATTTTAACGGTTTTTGGGATAATATTTACTATATAAGTGACTTATTAGTGGTTTCTTCATTCACCTCTGCCTTTCTTGTGTTGTGACCTGATATTTGTGAGTGTTTCGTATCGAGCAACTTAACCTCTTACCTGTGTTTACATTCCGTGCTGACCAGTTGCACCTGTAGCGGCTCATCGAAAGCTAAGTACTAATTAATTGTTTGTTGTATAGTGGTTTATTTAGGAACTTTAATAGTCTTCAACCGGTGTTCTTGGTGTTTTCTGGTGAAATAATTTCAGAAGAACTTTTTGGGATCTGTTTTCAGTTTCGTTACTGTGTCATTAGAGGCTCAAATGGTTCAAATGGCTCTGAGCACTATGGGACTCAACTGCTGTGGTCATTAGTCCCCTAGAACTTAGAACTATTTAAACCTAACTAACCTAAGGACATCACACACATCCATGCACGAGGCAGGATTCGAACCTGCGACTGTAGCAGTCGCACGGTTCCGGACTGCGCGCCTAGAACCGCGAGACCACCGCGGCCGGCGTCATTAGAGGTTTGATTTCCTTTCTGTGTTAGTCTTTTGTTATATTCTCATTTGTTGTTGATTAATACTGTTAATAATAGTAGTTACTTCCCTTGTAGAGTAAGTTTGTGATTTTTGTAGTCAGTTTTTTAACATCTTCTTATTGTAGTAGCAGAACTTAGATAAAATAGTTTTCTTGCTTCAATAACTGTAAAATTTTACCGTGAGTGAGAAGTGTGGGCTTTGCCGTAGGTTCGTGAGTAGTGGATCGCGGTGTGAGACTTGTTCGAAGTATTTTCACTTAGGGGAATGCAGTGGGGAAGCCAGTGGGCATTCTGGTGAGATCCTCTCCTGGAACTGCAGGTTATGTAGCAAGAGTAAGTTGATAGAGGAGCAGGAGCCTAAGATCTGTGCCCTTCAGGTGCAGTTGAAAAACGCACAGGAGGAGCTAGATAGGATGAGGAGGGAGAAGGGGGTTGGGGAATGGGAGCTGGCTGTTGGCAAGAGATCTGCTAGGAGAAGGAGATTTTCAGATAGTTTTACTATTGGTGTTTGCAATAGATATGACCAATCGCCAGAGTCTAGTGGAGAGGAATCTCTAGTAGCTGTAGATGTAGGAAGGATGCACCAGACCTCAGCAGTTACGGTGCAAAGTTGCAAAGTCGAAGAGAAAGAAGAAGGTTCTGCTGTTAGGTAGTTCTCATGGAAGAGGTGTAGGCCAGAAGTTGCAGGAAGTGTTGGGGAGTGAGTACCAAGTCACCAGCATTGTGAAGCCTAATGCAAGATTGGCTCAGGTGACTGTTAACATAGGGGGGTTATGTAGGGATTTTACTAAAGAGGATCAGGTAGCCTATTGTGGGTGGGGCTGGTAATAGTATTGATAGGGATGGGGAGTATGACATAGCCACTCAGACTGGCAACACGAATGTGCATTTCGTGTAACTGTTTCAGCGTCACGATCGGCCTCATCTTAATACAGCGGTCAGGCGTAATAACGCGAGACTTGTGGGGTGCGCCGATGACAGAAGGCATGGGTCACATTTCAGTGGTGTCGGTGGAGTCTATCAGCAGGACGGGTTTCACTAGACACGGCCTGCACCTCAACAGGTATGGGAAGGGGAGGTTGGCAAAGCTTGTAGGTGACAGCATAGGTGGATGTGGTGGGATCACTCATGGGAAAATTCCTGTACTAGTGGGTGTTAGAGCTGCACGTTCTTTAGATTCAAGTCAGCTGATAGGTATTCCTGCTTAAGGGAAGTCTCTCTAACAAAGGAACCACTTCTGACAAAGCTTAGGTATCCGAGTAATGAGGGAATTAGTATATTTCATCAAAATATACAAGGTATTAGAGATAAAGTTAGTGAACTGCTTATAGATGTTGACTCTGAAATTATTGGTATATCTGAATACTTCTTAAATAAGGAGATAATTCAGAGACTTCCTTTACCAGGATACATGTTGGCTGGCAGCTTTTCTAGGAGCTCTTTGCGGTGTGGGGGAGTAGCCATGTATGTGAAAAACGGCATCCCATTTGAGTCAATTGATGTTTCAAAGTAGTGTACTGAAAAGGTGTTTGAATGTTGTGCAGGTGTGGTTAAATTTAGTGGAGCTAAACTTCTAACCGTGATGACTGGGTGTTGTATGATGTCCTTAGGTTAGTTAGGTTTAAGTAGTTCTAAGTTCTAGGGGACTGATGACCATAGATGTTAAGTCCCATCGTGCTCAGAGCCATTTGAACCATTTTTGAAACTTCTAACTGTTGTTATTTATAGATCCCCAAACTCCGATTTCACAACAATTTTGCTAAAGCTAGAGGAGGTTCTTCGTTCACTTTTTAGGAAATACAAAAAGTTAGTTATATGTGGCGACTTCAATATTAATTGTATAAGTGATTGTGCAAGGAAAAGGATGCTGGTAGATCTTAATACATATAATCTTATGCAAACTGTATTCTTTCCAATGAGAGTGCAAGGGAACAGTACAACAAGCATAGACAACATTTTTGCTCATTCCTCATTGCTAGAAGGGCATACTGTTAGCAAAAAGGTGAATGGCCTTTCAGATCATGATGCACAAATTTTAACTCTAAAAGATTTTTGTGATGCAACACATGTTAAATATAGTATCAACTTTTTACGAAAGCTGATACAGTTGCTGTAGAGACCTTTGTAAACCTTATCAAGGAACAAGAGTGGCAAGGTGTTTATGGTGCTGGTACAGTAGACGATAAATATAATGCTTTCCTCAAGACTTTCCTCGTGCTCTTTTAAAGTTGCTTTCCGTTAGAAAGTTCAATACAGGGTACTAGAACAAACAGGCAGCCTGGGTGGCTGACTAGAGGGATAAGAATATCTTGTAGAACAAAGTGGCAATTATATCAAAACGTTAGAAACAGTCAAAATCTTGCAGCAGCCCATTACAAACAGTATGGTAAGGGGCCTTAAAATGTTATTAGGAAGGCAAAAGTATGTGGTATGCAGATAGAATAGCTAAGTCTCAGGATAAAATTAAAACCATATGGTCAGTCGTAAAGGAAGTGGCTGGTCTGCAGAGACAGGTCGAGGATATAGAATCAGTGCGTAATGGGAATGTCCGTGTTACTGACAAGTCGCATATATGTACAGTATTTAATAATCACTTTCTGAATATAGAAGGTGAACTAAATAGAAACCTAGTCCCAACAGGTAATCATATAGCGCTCTTAGACAAAAGTGTTCCGAGATTGTTACCTGAAATGCTCCTCCATGATACTGACAAGAGGGGGATTGAGTTAATAATTAAATCACTAAAGATCAAGAACTCTCATGGATATGACGGGGTATCTAGCAGAATACTGAAGTATTGTTCTATGTATGTTAGCCCAGTACATAGCCATATCTGTAACTTTTTCTTTAGGAGTGGTCGGTTTTCTGACCGATTAAAGTACTCGGTAGTGAAGCCACTTTATAAAAAGGGAGACAGGGATTATGTTGACAATTTTAGATCTGTTTCTATGCCCTCGGTGTTTGCTAAAGTTATCGAGGAGGTTGTATATACAAGGTTACTGGGGCATTTAAATTCACATAATTTGCTGTCAAATGCACAGTTTGGTTTTAGAAATGGTTTAACAACTGAAAATTCTATATTCTCTTTTCTCTGTGAGGTTTTGGACGGATTAAATAGAAGGTTGCGAACGCTAGGTGTTTTCTTTGATTTAACGAAGGCTTTTGACAGTGTTGACCACAAAATATTACTGCAGAAGTTGGACCATTATGGAGTAAGGGGAGTAGCTCACAATTGGTTCGCCTCTTGCTTTAAGAACAGAAAGCAGAAGGTAATTCTCCGCAATATTGAGAGTGGTAGTGATGTTCAGTCGCAATGGGGCACTGTTAAGTGGGGCGTTCCCCGAGGTTCGTTTCTGGGGCCACTGCTTTTTCTTATTTATATAAATGATATGCCTTATAGTATTACAGGTGATTCAAAAATATTTCTGTTTGCTGATGACACCAGCCTGGTAGTGAAGGATCTTGTGTGTAATATTGAAACAGTATCAAATAATGTAGTTCATGAAATAAGTTCGTGGCTTGTGGAAAATAATTTGATGCTAAATCACAGTAAGACTCAGTTTTTAGAGTTTCTAACTCACAATTCAACAAGAACCGATATTTTGATCAGACAGGGCATATTATAAGCGAGACGGAACAGTTCAAGTTCCTAGGCGTTCTGATAGATAGTAGCTGTTGTGGAAAGCCCATGTTCAGGATCTTGTTCAGAAACTAAATGCTGCTTTATTTACCATTAGAACAGTATCTGAAATAAGTGACAGTTCAACACGAAAAGTAGTCTACTTCGCATATTTTCTTACGCTTATGTCGTATGGTGGTATTTTTTGGGGTAATTTTTCTGATTCAAAAATGGTATTTTCGGATCAAAAATGGGCTGTTCGAGCTATAAGTGGTGTAAGTTCGAGAACCTCTTGTTGACGCCAATTCAATAATCTGGGAATTCTGACATTGCCCTCACAGTATATATTTTCTTTAATGTCGTTTGTTGTTAGCAACATTAGCCTATTCCCAAGAGTTAGCAGCTTTCACTCAGTTAATACTAGGCAGAAATCAAATCTGCATGTGGAATGCACTTCCTTGACTCTTGTGCAGAAAGGAGTGCAGTATTCTGCTGCATCCATTTTCAATAAGCTACCACAAGAACTGAAAAATCTTAGCAGTAGCCCAAACACTTTTAAGTCTAAACTGAAGAGTTTCCTCATGGCTCACTCCTTCTACTCTGTCGAGGAGCTCCTGAAAGAGTTGAAAAATTAAGCAAATTCCAGTGTTACATAGTTGATTTTCTTTATTTAAACTTACGACTTGTCGCCTGAATATGTTTCTTACATTTCATTTTATCTGTGTCTACTATCGTGTTATAATTTCGTGTATTGACTCGTTCCATGACCATGGAGACTTCTCCTTGATTTGGTCCCACGGAACAATAAATAAATAATCGACGTTGGTGAGTTCGACGGTGATCTGAGTAAACTTGGTCGCTTACCTTAGGGGCGAAGTGCAAAGAGTCGCGGCCATGGCGGGTCTAATAGAAATGAGAGGGGAAATATTTTACTGTTTTGTCTTCCAATGCTGACAACTCAAGAGGACACGCGTAACACGCGGCGATCAGATGCTATGGCATAAATTTCAAACGGAAGTAACTCGGATTCGTGAATGCGAATTATAGAGACGACATCTTCAAATGTGATACTTTGCAGCAAGTAACATGAAATCAAATTAATGAGTAGAGGAAAAGTTCCAAGATGGCCGCCGTGTAAGTGACGCCAGAAACCATTTCCAGAAAGTTAAGTGATTTAGACAGGAATATAATTTAGTTTAACGCCGACAACAAATTAAATACGTGCATTAGTGTATCGTTTAGTCTTGCCGTTAAAGGTTTGACTTTTCTTTACGTATTTTTTCAGAAAACACGAAAAGATCGTAACTTCGCGTAGTCGCGCTTAGGCTTAAATTTTGTAAACGTGTTTGTTTCTTGTTTCACGGTAATTTAACTAGTTTCTCGGTATCAAATAAGTAAACTACCGTAAATAGCGTATAACTTCATTGTTTTAATACAGATTTCAGAAAAACAGTGTAACTTTATATCAGAAACTTGCTTATATACATTTGTTTATAGGCCTAATTCTCGAAACGTTTTTGGAGAATCGAAGTTAAAGTATCTCGTTTAATTGTCCTTTTTTTCATTCCATCGAGTGAAATATATAATAAATAGTGTATACCTTCATTGTTTTAATACAGATCTCAGAAAAATAGCGGAATTTTAAATCAGAAACTTGCTTATATACATTTGTGAATAGGCTTCATTCTTGTAACGTCTTTTTTGATTTTCGGTAATTTAATTGATTTATTCTAGCTAAAGTATTATTTTTGCCATGAGTGAGAAGTGCCTGACTTGCCGTAGAATTGTTAGTTCCGGGGTTTGGCGTGATGGATGCTGTAGTTTTTTTCACTGGGGTGACTGCAGTGGCGTGGGTGTCGGGAAAGTGGATCAGGCTCATCAGTGGTTATGTAGGATTTGCAGCAGAGATAGGAAGATAGTGGAACAGGAGAGGTAAATTGCTGCCCTTCAGGCTGAGCTAGATCAGGCTAGGGAAGATCTGGACAGGTTAAGGAGGGAGAAGGGCAAAGAGAGGTGGGAAGTGGCAACAGGTAGCAGAAGGAACAGGCCTAGAACTAAGTCTGACAGTTTTGTGGTGAATGTCAAAAATAAGTTTGACCTGTTGCTTCAGTTATAAACTGATGAGCCTCAAGCAGAGGTAGGTGTAGACAGGACACAAACTTTCAATAGGAAATTGAAAAAGAATGTAAGAAAGTCATCGAAAAGGAAGAAAGTTTTGTTGTTAGGCAGTTCTCATGCCAGAGGTGTAGGCCAACTTCTGCAGGAGGAATTAGGACCAGAATACTAGGTCACAAATTTTTTCAAACCAAGTGCTAGTCTGGATCAGGTGACAGAGGATTTAGGTTCACTCTGTAAAGGATTTACCAGGGAAGACACCGTGGTTATTGTGGGAGGGCCAGGGAACAGCATCGACAGAGATCCTGGGTACAGTATAGAGTGTGACCTGGTAAAGATTGCGTCGGCATCGAGACACACCAATGTTGAATTTGTATCTGTCCTGAGACGCCATGACCGGCCTCATTTGAACTCTTCTGTTGGGAGAGTTAATTTGGAGTTGGAACGGCTGCTTGGGTCGGAAGCGGGGGCTCATATTGGTGTGGTTCCTGTTGATTCTCTCAGTAGGTGGGACTATATCAGGCATGGCCTACATCTCAACAGGAGAGGGAAGGGGAAACTGGCTGGGGTAATAGCAGTAAATTTAAGGGGGGGAGGCACTGCCATGAATGGTAAAATACCAGTGGTTACAGGTGTTGGAGCAGCACCTTTTTTAGGATAGGTAAGACAGAAAGATGTCAAGTTCTACGAGAGGTCAGGATTGAAACAAATCTTCAGTTTAGGAAAGAAATTAAACAGCACAATTCTAGCACATTGGATCACCAATCACAGCTGTCAATTATAAATTTTCACCAATCACCAGAAATTTTATCTCCACCAAGTTGTATCTCAGTCCTAGGTAATTGCATTGATGAATTAAAGTCACCCAACCCAGTTGACATAATCTGCCTCTGAACACCATGTGACCACTGGTATAGGAACTAGGCCTAAGCACAATGAGAAACTCAGACAGGAGAGTACTGCAAATGTTAGAATAAGGAAAGGTTCTCATAAAAGTATAATTAAAAATAATGTAAGTATATTTCATCAAAATATTGGGAGTTTAAAGAATAAAATAAATGAGCTTCTGGTTTGTTTAGAAGATTTAGAAGCTGAGGATGAAATAGATATACTATGCCTGTCTGAGCATCACATTGTTACTGATATGGAAAAGGTAAATGTAAGTGGATATAAGCTCTCTGCACATGTGATGAGAGAAAATATGGAGAAAGGAGGAGTTGCCATATATGTCAAAAGTTATCATTCTGCAAAAAGTATAGAAACAAAAAAGTTTTGTGTAGAGAAACATATAGAAGCATGTGCCTGTGAGCTTAAATTAAAGAAAGGCACATTTATAATTGTAACTGTATATAGGTTCCCATCAGGAAATTTTCATCTATTTCTGAAAAATTTGGACTCCTTGTTGTGCTATCTGTCAGACAGGGGGAAGCATATTATTATTTATGGGGACTTCAATGTAGATTCTCTGAAAGAGGGTAATAGGAAAAATGACCTTGAAGTATTACTCGGTTCTCTCAATTTGACACCCGTTATTGATTTTCCTACTTGGGTGGTAAAGGATAGCAGCTCACTGATAGATAACTTCTTTATAGACCAAGATAAGTTTAACCAGATAAATGCTCAGCCTGTTGAGAATGGTCTTTCTGATCATGGTGCACAGGTAGTTACAATATATGACATAGCTCCATTCAGCAATACTAAACGGTCCTCCAAAGTAGTACGTTCAGTCAACGATTTAACAATTGCAAATTTCAGGGAAAGCCTACAGCAGTTAGACTGGGATGAGGTGTACCGAGAACCTGATGCCAATTTAAAATATAATTTATTTCATGACATTTTTGTAAATGCATTTGAAAACTGCTTCCCCAAGAAAATAGTTAAATATACTCATAAGAAACCTTGTAACAAACCATGGCTTACTAAGGGTATAAAAATATCTTGTAACCGGAAAAGGGAAATGTATCTGACAGCAAGAAAGAGTAGTGACCCAGAAACTATCAAACATTATAAAAACTACTGTGTTATATTAAGAAAAGTTATTAAAAAATCCAGGAGTATGTGTATCATGTCTGAAATCAGCAACTCTGATAATAAAATTAAAACAATTTGGAATATTATTAAAAGAGAAACAGGTCAACCAAGAGCAGAGGAAGACAGTATTACCATAAAATTGAATGAAAACTTTACGAACAAAAAGTCAGAAGTTGAAAATATTTTTAATAATCATTTTCTAAATGTTGTGGATATAGCAGGATCCAGATGTTCATTAGAAGATGCTAGGCTGTTAATGGAAGAGGCCATACCTATGCAATTTGATACAACTGAAATCTCACCCACTTCTCCCTCTGAAATTAGGAAAATAATAAACTTGCTTAAAAGAAAAAACTCACATGGAATTGATGGCATTTCCAGCAAAATACTAAAAGCTTGTTCTCAACAGATAAGTAAGATTCTCAGCCACCTGTGTAATAGCTCTCTGGAACAGGGCATTTTCCCTGATAGACTGAAAATGCTATTGTTATACCTTTGTATAAAAAGGGGGATGGATCTGATGTCAACAATTACCGTCCAATCTCCCTTCTAACAGCTTTATCCAAAATTTTTGAGAAAGTAATGTATTCAAGAGTAGCTTCACATATCTGTAAAAATGAAGTACTAACAAAATGTCAGTTTGGTTTCCAGAAAGGTTTTTCAACAGAAAATGCCATATATGCTTTCACCAATCAAATTTTGAATGATCTGAATAACCGAACACCACCCATTGGGATTTTTTGTGATGTCTCAAAGGCTTTTGATTGTGTAAATCATGAAATTCTGCTAGACAAGCTCAAGTATTGTGGCATGAGTGGGACAGTGCACAAATGGTTTAATTCGTACCTAACTGGAAGAGTGCAGGAAGTTGAAATATGTAGTTCTCATAACATGCAAAGATCGGCACATTCCTGAAACTGGGGAATTATCAAGAATGGGGTTCCACAAGAGTCAGTCTTGGGTCCTTTGTTGTTCTTAATATATATTAATGACTTGCCATTCTATATTCATGAAGAGGCAAAGTTAGTTCTCTTTGCTGATGATACAAGTATAGTAATCACACCTGACAAACAAGAATTAACTGATGAAATTGTCAATACTGTCTTTCAGAAAATTACTAAGTGGTTCCTTGTAAATGGAGTCTCACTGAATTTTGATAAGACACAGTACATACAGTTCCGTAAAGTGAATGGTATGACGCCATTAATAAATATAGACCTTAATCAGAAGCATATAGCTAAGGTAGAATATTCCAAATTTTTAGGTGTGTCCATTGATGAGAGATTAAATTGGAAGAAACACATTGATGATCTGCTGAAACGTTTGAGTTCAGCTACTTATGCAGTAAGGGTCATTGCAAATTTTGGTGATAAACATCTTAGTAAATTAGCTTACTACGCCTATTTTCACTCATTGCTTTCATATGGCATCATATTTTGGGGTAATTCATCACTGAGGAATAAAGTATTTATTGCACAAAAGCGTGTAATCAGAATAATAGCTGGAGTCCACCCAAGATCATCCTGCAGACATTTATTTAAGGATCTAGGGATATTCACAGTAGCTTCTCAGTATATATACTCTCTTATGAAATTTGTTATTAACAACCAAACCCAATTCAAAAGTAATAGCAGTGTGCATAACTACAATACTAGGAGAAAGGATAATCTTCACTATTCAAGATTAAATCTAACTTTGGCACAGAAAGGGGTGAATTATACTGGCACTAAAGTCTTTGGTCACTAACCAAATAGTATCAAAACTCTGACAGATAACCAACAAGTATTTAAGAAGGAATTAAAAGAATTTCTGAATGACAACTCCTTCTACTCCATAGAGGAATTTTTAGATATAAATTAAGAAAAAAAACAAAAGAATTTATAAATAAAAAATAAATAAATAAATAAACACAAAAAATAAAAAGTTGTTATATTGACTTAAGTATGTTGTTAAATTAACTTAATTATGTCATGTATTGGAAAATTTGACTCGTTCCACATCATTACGAAATATCGTATTCATGATCCATGAAACTAGTATTAATCTAATCTAATCTAATCTAATCTGACATTCCAAACAGTTGTGATCTTGTCTTCAATTGCAATTACTGTTATTAATTAATATAATGTACTAATTTATGTACATTATCAAAGTAAGATCTATTGGGAAAGGTGTTGTAAAGTGGCCGAGACGGAAAAGTTTTTGTCCGGAACAGTGCTGCTGCCTGCCGAGAAGTGGTCACACTTGTTCTAATACACATAGTCATTGTTGTTAGTGAGTCTCACAGAGGAAGCTTGTTCCGTTAGTTTTTAGTAAAAACTTTTTTTTTAATTTCGAGTGATCTGATGTAAGGTAAGTCATTTACATTATTTTTGTATGGAGAGTAATAATTTTTTACCATATAAATGTTTGAACAACGTCTTTTGGCCACTAAATGCGTCTCCTTGTAATTTCTTGCAGTTTGATAATATCTTCTGTGGATCACTAACGCCGACATGGCGTCCAATCGGGAAAAGTGGCCAAAGTGTTTAATCAATGGGTTAGTTACTTCCAAAAGACACGCATGGTACAAAAGATAAAACTGTCTTCCAAATCCTTTCTTTACAGAAAGCTATCATTCGTCACGCTATCCCTTTGCGAAAATTTTAAATTAAGTTATATTATTCAAAACCGTCTCTGTACTATTTGTCCTAATACAAAAGCCCTATTAAAAACGATCTGCTGCAGCGTTTTAGTATTATTTCAGATACAAGGACGTGAAGATGGCCGGAAAATACGCCCAAAAATCAGAAAAACAAACATGGGGTTCTGCTTCGATGGCACTAGCTACTGAACCCGCTTAGATGCGGAAAACCGATCACATTATAAGCCTTGAGAAAAATGCATGTAGTTCCTCTATGTTATTTCCTTTTTCACTGTAAAATATTTGGCAGTGGCAAGCGACCAATAATCGTGATTTGGTGAACACTGAATTTCTCTTTGAGTTGCCACTTTAACCCGTTTCCCCTTCCTGTACCTATGTGGCCCGAGGTGTCTCCCTACAATGTCAGTATTGGCTATTGAGCAAAAAAATTAGACGACCACTGTGCCAGATGGTGCACAAACCGTCGAAAACCCCTGTAATGACCTGGGACAGAAGTACAGTACATGTCAAAGACTTTTGCCATGACCAGCACGTTGTGCTGCTCCGCAAACTATTCTAGAATGCATGGAATATGAAAAGAAGCAGCGGCGCCTTGAAGACTGTACAGCACTTTAAACAGCTTCATGAGGATCCAAACTTACTTTCAGAAATTGTCACTAGCGACGAAAATTTTATTAGTGGCTACTAAGCACCAGTCTCCATGATTGAAGAGCCCTTTTCCTTCAAATCAAAAAGTAGTCAACTGAATAGCACGACAGACCCACCAATGCTGATCTGCTTTTGATTGTATTGGCGGAACTGTCAAAGACGTCCGTCTCAGCAGATCAAATACTCCATAAAGCATTTCATACGGTAACGGTATTTTAAGAAGTTTCATGCAAGCGCGAGAAATATTCTGAGAAGTGGTGCACGAATAATTGAGTACTTCACCATGAGTGAGGTTCTTTGAAATGACTGTTACTCCTCAAGTTGTTCAAATGGCTCTGAGCACTATGGGACTTAACATCTGAGGTCATCAGTCCCCTAGAACTTAGAACTACTTAAACCTAACTAACCTAAGGACATCACACACATCCATGCCCGAGGTAGGATTAGAACCTGCGACCGTAGCGGTCGCGCGGTTCCAGACTGGAGCGCCTAGAACCGCTCGGCCACACCAGCCGGCCAGTTGCTCCTCAGAACTCATACTCAGCGAAATAGTTGCATGTGGGTTCCTTCTGCTTTCCCAAGAAGAAAATCAAATTAAAAGGATGAAGATTAAATACAGTTCAGGATATTCAAAAAGGACTCCCAGGGTCTGTTTCAAAAGCGGCAGCACCTCTATGACTGGCTTGATACAGTTCTGACATGAACGTACTGAATAAATTGTAAGTAAGATGTAACGATCGTTATCAATACATGCTGGAAACTTTGGGTTAGTGTATAGTATTTTCTGCTGAAGCAAATATAAAACTGAATGCTTTGCTGTACATGCTGTAATATCTTCACTGGTGAGTTTTCTCGGAAGGTCTTTTAGAATTCCGTTGTTATTAAAATACAATCTGGATGTTGTTGTTGTTGTTGCTGTTGTCTTCAGTCCTGAGACTGGTTTGATGCAGCTCTCCATGCTACTCTATCCTGTGCAAGATTCTTCATCTCCCAGTACTTACTGCAACCTACAGCCTTCTGAATCTGCTTAGTGTATTCATCTCTTGGTCTCCCTCTACGATTTTTATCCTCCACGCTGCCTCCAATGCTAAATTTGTGATCCCTTGATGCCTCAGAACATGTCCTACCAACCGGTACCTTCTTCTTGTCAAGTTGTGCCACAAACTCCTCTTCTCCTCAATCCTATTCAATACCTCCTCATTAGTTATGTGATCTACCCATCTAATCTTCAGCATTATTCTGTAGCATCACATTTCGAAAGCTTCTATTCTCTTCTTGTCTAAACTATTTATCGTCCATGTTTCACTTCCATACTCCATACAAATACTTTCAGAAACGACTTCCTGACACTTAAATGTATACTCCATGTTAACAAATTTCTCTTCTTCAGAAACGCTTTCCTTGCCATTGCCAGTATACATTTTATATCCTCTCTACTTCGAACATCATCAGTTATTTTGCTCCCCAAATAGCAAAACTCATTTACTACTTTAAGTGTCTCATTTCCTAATCTAATTCCCTCAGCATCACCCAACTTAATTCGACTACATTCCATTATCCTCGTTTTGCTTTTGTTGATGTTCATCTTATATCCTCCTTTCAAGACACTGTCCATTCCGTTCAACTGCTCTTCCAAGTCCTTTGCTGTCCCTGACAGAATTACAATGTCATCGGCGAACCTCAGCGTTTTTATTTCTTCTCCGTGGACTTTAATACCAACTCCGAATTTTTCTTTTGTTTCCTTTACTGCTTGCTCAATATACAGATTGAATATCATCGGGGAGAGGCTACAACCCTGTCTCACTCCCTTCCCAACCACTGCTTCCCTTTCATGCCCCTCGACTCTTATAACTGCCGTCTGGTTTCTGTACAAATTGTAAATAGCCTTTCGCTCCCTGTATTTTACCCCTGCCACCTTCAGAATTTGCAACAGAGTATTCCAGTCAACATTGTCAAAAGCTTTCTCTAAGTCTACAAATGCTAGAAATGTAGGTTTGCCTTTCCTTAATCTAGCTTCTAAGATAAGTCGTAGGGTCAGTATTGCATCACGTGTTCCAACATTTCTGCGGAATCCAAACTGATCTTCGGCGAGGTCGGCTTCTACCAGTTTTTCCATTCGTCTGTAAAGAATTCAAGTTAGTTTTTTGCAGCTGTGACTTATTAAACTGATAGTTTGGTAATTTTCACATCTATCAACACCTGCTTTCTTTGGGATTGGAATTATTATATTCTTCTTGAAGTATGAGGGTATTTCGCCTGTCTCATTCATCTTGCTCACCAGATGGTAGAGTTTTGTCAGGACTGGCTCTCCCAAGGCCGTCAGTAGTTCCAATGGAATGTGGTCTACTCCCGGGGCCTTGTTTCGACTCAGGTCTTTCATTGCTCTGTCAAACTCTTCACGCAGTATCGTATCTCCCATTTCATCTTCAAAACATCCTCTTCCATTTCCATAATATTGTCCTCAAGTACACCGCCCTTGTATAGACACTCTATATACCCCTTCCACCTTTCTGCTTTCCCTTCTTTGCTTAGAACTGGGTTTCCTTCTGAGGTCTTGATAGCCGGCCGAAGTGGCCGTGCGGTTAAAGGCGCTGCAGTCTGGAACCGCAAGACTGCTACGGTTGCAGGTTCGAATCCTGCCTCGGGCATGGATGTTTGTGATGTCCTTAGGTTAGTTAGGTTTAACTAGTTCTAAGTTCTAGGGGACTAATGACCTCAGCAGTTGAGTCCCATAGTGCTCAGAGCCATTTGAACCTTTTTTTTTTTTTTTTTTGAGCTCTTGATATTCAGACAAGTGGTTCTCTTTTCTCCAAAGGTCTCTTTAATTTTCCTGTAGGCAGTATCTATCTTACCCCTAGTGAGATAAGCCTCTACATCCTTACATTTGTCCTCTAGCCATCCCTGCTTAGCCATTTTGCACTTCCTGTCGATCTCATTTTTGAGACGTTTGTATTCCTTTTTGCCTGCTTCATTTACTGCATTTTTATATTTTCTCCTTTCATCAATTAAATTCAGTATTTCTTCTGTTACCCAAGGATTTCTACTAGCCCTCGTCTTTTTACTTACTTGACCCTCTGCTGCCTTCACTACTTCATCCCTCAGAGCTACCCATTCTTCTTCTACTGCATTTCTTTTCCCCATTCCTGTCAATTGTTCGCTAATGCTCTCCCTGAAACTCTGTACAACCTCTGGTTTAGTCAGTTTATCTAGGTCCCATCTCCTTAAATTCCCATCTTTTTGTAGTTTCTTCAGTTTTAATCTACAGTTCATAACCAATAGATTGTGGTCATTTTCCACATCTGCCCCTGGAAATGTCTTACAATTTAAAACCTGGTTCCTAAATCTCTGTCCTACCATTATATAATCTATCTGATACCTTCTAGTATCTCCAGGATTCTTCCGTGTATACAACCTTCTTTTATGATTCTTGAACAAAGTGTTAGCTATGATTAAGTTATGCTCTGTGAAAAATTCTACCAGACGGCTCGCTCTTTCATTTCTCTCCCCCAATCCATATTCACCCACTATGTTTCCTTCTCTCCCTTTTCCTACTCTCGAATTCCAGTCACCCATGACTATTAAATTTTCGTCTCCCTTCACTACCCGAATAATTTCGTGTATCTCATCACACATTTCATCAATTTCTTCATCATCTGCAGAGCTAGTTGGCATATAAACTTGTACTACTGTAGCAGGCATGGGCTTCGTGTCTATCTTGACCACAATAATGTGTTCACTATGCTGTTTGTAGTAGCTTACCCGCACTCCTATTTTTTTATTCATTATTAAACCTACTCCTGCATTACCCCTATTTGATTTTGTATTTATAACGCTGTATTCACCTGACCAAAAGTCGAACTTCACTAATTCCCACTATATCTAACTTCAACCTATCCATTTCCCTTTTTAAATTTTCTAACCTACCTGCCCGATTAAGGGATCTGACATTCCACGCTCCGATCCGTAGAACGCCAGTTTTCTTTCTTCTGATAACGACGTCCTCTTGGATTTACAAAGCTAAAAATGGCACGGTGCAGGCTTAACAGGAACTCAGTTGTTTATCGCAAGACTTGGCACATCTGGCGAGTAACGACTGAGCAGCATATGACTATACACTGTGGATGCACATGCTGCGAAAATATACAGTTTACTAATCTTGACCTCTATCACTAAGGCACAGTTCATGAAGGCCGTACACGTTACCACTTTTCATCACAGGACGTCTGGATTTTTCTCTCACCAGTGAACAAAGTTGTGGCATTATTTAAGTAACGAATCTATCAAGCAAGTGGAACCAGCGTAAAGCATTATTTTATCTGAGACTGCTAGATGATTATACCGACCCCAGGTATATCATAATTATTAAGGCAGAAGGTACGAATACGTTTAGATTGCAGCAATAAATCAACCATATTCAGTCTCTCAGCTGTGACTGAAATTGTTAAACTACACGTCACCTGACCACGGATAACTAGCTGGATTTCTCATGGTTCAAGGATATTTCTTGCACAGATATACTCAGCTCATGAGCGACTGTATTTGGTTAAGCTCCAAACGCAGCTGCAAAGTCTCGTAGAATGAGGGCATGACAATATTGAACTGATCAGTAAGTACTAATGGGCTCTTGGTCTCCGAGGCCACTAGATCATATTTGATAGGAATAAGCACAAATTTTCATGCTTTCCATCCCTTTCCAATTTATAACCATACATAGTGACACAAACACTACATTACATAGCACGAGTACTTTCACAATCATCCACACAGCCCATTGTCTCTGTCAGGAGTACTCACACTGTCATTACACTTCGTCACTAAACACATTAATGTGCTGGTCACTACTAATAAGTCTGTCAGCACAAAAACTGGATACCTCCAGCCCTTTCTTTTCATTTTTTCACAGCTGTAATTCCTTGTGCAAGAACGCGAGGAAGGCTACCCCAAAATTAGATTCTTTCGAGCCAGTCCCAGCAAGCTGATCCCGTTTGGGAGTAACTGGAAGCAGATCCAATTCTGGCATCTGACTTACATCCAAGAGAAACCGTTTGTAAAATTTTGATGGAATGGGGAACTGGAATTAATTTTAATTTATAGTTGAGTCAATGCTACCATCCATATATACTTTCACATGACTGTGTGATTCGCAGTTAAGCACTTCGCAGAGGGCTCACAGAACCACTTTCAGACTGAAGAATGAAATTTTCACTCTGCTGCGGAGTGTGCACTGATATGAAGCTTCCTCGCAGATTAAAACTGTGTAGTGCTTCGAGAATTTCGGAGTAAATTCTAGAACCACTCGGCCTTCCACCGTTTCGAACACCCAATATTTTAGAGGTGAGTGGGAGAAACGAATACGCCCTACTGCGCATCGCCTGTTTATATGTGCTGGTCGAAAAACAGTTACGAGAAAAAGATGGACCGGTCAGCCGAACGGCGGCAGAGAAGTACCTGCTGTACGGTCCACAGAGTTTCCATGTACGGATAGAGAACAACAAGGAAAGTTTATGTACTACTCTGTGCTCTTTAGTGTCTGTGTTCTGTGTTGATTGTGAAAAGATTAATGAACAATTGAATATACACTCCTGGAAATGGAAAAAAGAACACATTGACACCGGTGTGTCAGACCCACCATACTAGCTCCGGACACTGCGAGAGGGCTGTACAAGCAATGATCACACGCACGGCACAGCGGACACACCAGGAACCGCGGTGTTGGCCGTCGAATGGCGCTAGCTGCGCAGCATTTGTGCACCGCCGCCGTCAGTGTCAGCCAGTTTGCCGTGGCATACGGAGCTCCATCGCAGTCTTTAACACTGGTAGCATGCCGCGACAGCGTGGACGTGAACCGTATGTGCAGTTGACGGACTTTGAGCGAGGGCGTATAGTGGGCATGCGGGAGGCCGGGTGGACGTACCGCCGAATTGCTCAACACGTGGGGCGTGAGGTCTCCACAGTACATCGATGTTGTCGCCAGTGGTCGGCGGAAGGTGCACGTGCCCGTCGACCTGGGACCGGACCGCAGCGACGCACGGATGCACGCCAAGACCGTAGGATCCTACGCAGTGCCGTAGGGGACCGCACCGCCACTTCCCAGCAAATTAGGGACACTGTTGCTCCTGGGGTATCGGCGAGGACCATTCGCAACCGTCTCCATGAAGCTGGGCTACGGTCCCGCACACCGTTAGGCCGTCTTCCGCTCACGCCCCAACATCGTGCAGCCCGCCTCCAGTGGTGTCGCGACAGGCGTGAATGGAGGGACGAATGGAGACGTGTCGTCTTCAGCGATGAGAGTCGCTTCTGCCTTGGTGCCAATGATGGTCGTATGCGTGTTTGGCGCCGTGCAGGTGAGCGCCACAATCAGGACTGCATACGACCGAGGCACACAGGGCCAACACCCGGCATCATGGTGTGGGGAGCGATCTCCTACACTGGCCGTACACCACTGGTGATCGTCGAGGGGACACTGAATAGTGCACGGTACATCCAAACCGTCATCGAACCCATCGTTCTACCATTCCTAGACCGGCAAGGGAACTTGCTGTTCCAACAGGACAATGCACGTCCGCCTGTATCCCGTGCCACCCAACGTGCTCTAGAAGGTGTAAGTCAACTACCCTGGCCAGCAAGATCTCCGGATCTGTCCCCCATTGAGCATGTTTGGGACTGGATGAAGCGTCGTCTCACGCGGTCTGCACGTCCAGCACGAACGCTGGTCCAACTGAGGCGCCAGGTGGAAATGGCATGGCAAGCCGTTCCACAGGACTACATCCAGCATCTCTACGATCGTCTCCATGGGAGAATAGCAGCCTGCATTGCTGCGAAAGGTGGATATACACTGTACTAGTGCCGACATTGTGCATGCTCTGTTGCCTGTGTCTATGTGCCTGTGGTTCTGTCAGTGTGATCATGTGATGTATCTGACCCCAGGAATGTGTCAATAAAGTTTCCCCTTCCTGGGACAATGAATTCACGGTGTTCTTATTTCAATTTCCAGGAGTGTAGATTTCTGTGTACATTCACGTACTGGACTCGCTTGAGACTAGAGACTTTTCACTTACTTCATGTCTTAGCTGTGAACGAAGCAAGACACATGTATGATGTTCATAAATTATTTGGTTATCAAACCAATGATATCTGAATATGTGTAAATGACTCTAATGTTTAAGGACTAAGTTAGCTTGCAGAAGTTGTTGTCTGTGGAAGTTGAAAATATAAAGTGATTGAACTGAAAAGTACCCAAATTATTTCAAGAATAGAGAAGTAGTTTAATAAATTCCTTTAACCAACTATAGTCTTCGGAGAAGAAGCTTTTGGTAGATCGACGTAGCTAATTACCCAGAGAAGAGACTCGACTACACACAACATGCAAGTTAACTGACTTGAGAGACGTGTGAGCCTTGCAACCAAATACCACACTGTCTCTTGTCGTCAGAAAAACGTTAAGGCGCGTGCCCACTAGCAAGTAACTTCCGCAAGTAATTTCAGCAAGTACCTCCTGAAGTGTTTACATTAGTAAGAAAATTTGCGCAAGTTGACTACTGCAAATTGCTTCTGCAAGTTAATTTCACGAATTTGCTGCATGTACTTGCGCAAGTGTATCCACTACAGTTCGCGTTGTTGAGACAGGCAAGTTGTGGATTACATTGTCGTGTGCACAAACCAGAGCAGCCGCCAGTGTTGTTTTATTGTTATTGTTAAAGAAAATGCGTGACGAAAAGTTAAGAAAAAGAGAAGTGTTTGGGTAAAGAAATGGATACATCCTTAAGTTTCCAAGAAACGCTACTGAACGAATCGAAATCAAAGGACATTGCTCAGATGACAAACTTTATGAGAATGCCTTTTGCAAGTTTTGAACACCTCTTGTCAATTGTGGAATCAAATATTCGGAAACAGGATACAAATATGCGGCAAGCAATATCACCAAGAGGTCGTCTTTTAATTGCTCTTCGATTTTTAGCCACAGGTAAGAGAATAAAACACGTAAATGTCAAATAAATATTTATTGTCTATAGTCGTACATTTATATTTATTTCACTGAATTACTTTTTTAATTTTTAGGCGATGGTTTTCACTCTTTGATGTACCTTTTCCGAGTACCCGTTTGCACAATCTCTCGAGTTGTTACAGATTGCTGTGTGGCTCTATATGAATATTTGAAAAGAGAATATTTGAAGGTTAGTATTTTGATATTTCATAACTCACACAAATAACTCGCTTAAGCAGAAAATTTACGAAACAGTTACCTTGTGGATGATAAACTTGGGCAGTATCAGAAATAATAATTACTTTCTCTGATGGTGTGCAGATGAAACTGCTTTCACCTGTCGTCCAAGAATTAGTTATACGAGTAGTTTCATCTTCCTCAGATACTTCGAGTATTGCCTTTTGTATTATCCTCCTTAACATTTTTCAGCTTGACATTTGTGTTAATAACCTTAATTCCGATGCCACAAAGTTTCCAGACACCTGATGTTCATCAACAGGTTTGTGTATTGCTTCTATTGCCTGGTTTAGAATAGTGTCTGAATTTTCCTCGGTATTTTTTTTTTTTTCTTTTCAAAATTCTTCTTCCCTGTACTTTTTCCTGGACTGTATCTGTCTCACACTCCTTATCTTCCCTAGTCTTTTCTGATCCCTAAAATAAACACTGTGTGGTGTGCGTACTGTAAGACCTTCAGTACACACACATCAGATTATTTGACAATATGTCTCGTGGTCTTATCGTGGCGTGTTTATCTTCTGCCGTTAGGTCAGACGATAGAAACGCCACTTGCACGCTTAGAGTAGCAGATTGACGGTAACCAACTTTAAACAGAACTTGATTAATTTTGACATACCTTTATTAAAAATAATAACAAGCATAAAAATTACTTAACTTGGTTCTGGGTGCTATTTACAATTGACAATCTGAAGTTCTTTTGGTATTGGTACGTTAATCTTATTCTCACATATCTCTGATACTTGACAAAAGTGTCTATACATTTATCTTCATGGCTATGCACAGGAATATGGTAATCTTATTAGGCACAGACTGAAACTTGACCATAGACTGGTACAGACAAATGTAGACTGGTACAGACTAGTGCAGGCAAATGCAGACTGACTAATCAGAGGTCTGTACAGTCGTTATAATACCTCGCGCGTTCATGTATCACTGCGCGAGTGAGATCCGCGAGGAGAAAGGGTTCTACGTAAGCAGCAATCTCATTGGCTGCGTTACATATTAATACGCGGATCGGCGGAAGCAGAATTTGGTCCGCATCTATGGCAGTGCCATCTCGGCGGAGACGGACAAGCGCTGCGCCTGCGCTGTTGTGCTTAGCGGGGCATGCTCTAGTGGGAAAGTTGTGTTGTGTACGTGCTGACTACGCAGAACTATGTACACAAGACACTGCAATGTAATATTTATCTTCAAAGTGATGAATTTCAGTCGTAATTTTGTTTTCTATAATTTTAGGTACCTTCAACAGAAGAGGAATGGTTACAAATCGCTACTGGTTTTGGGAATAGATGGGATTTTCCAAACTGTATTGGCGGTATGGATGGAAAACATATAGTCACACAGGCTCCCAAGAAAGAAGGCAGTGCGTACTTTAATTATAAAGGGAACCACAGTATTGTGCTATTGGCATAGGTAGAATATCTCATAGTGGAGTTTTTAATAATTGCAGACTGTCAGAATGTCTTGAGTCTAATTCTTTGAATGTACCAGTTCCTCGAAATTTACCTGGTAGAACTGTGCAGATACTTTACGTCATTGTTGCTGATGACGCATTTGCTCTAAAAAATTATATTATGAAGCCCTACCCTTTTAAGGGCCAACCAGTGCAAAATCGTGTGTTTAACTATCGGCTTTCTAGAGCAAGAAATGTGTCAGAAAACTTTTTTGGGCTTATATGCACACGTTTTCGAGTACTACGAACGCAATTTTTTCTAAACCCAGAGAAATCGAGGCAGATTGTCAAAACGATTTGTGCTCTTCACAACTTTTTACTCACAGGAGAGAGAAGAAATTCCTTTTTTGCCCCACCTGGCACTTTTGATTCTCAAGATTTACACATGCAAGGAGAAGGGCGCAAAAAGACATATGGACAGAAACGAATATACCGCTGGAACCAATAAACATACATAATTGGCCACAGATGGCCAAGGAAGTCAGAAAGGAATTCACAAACTACTTTGTTTCACCAGAAGGGGAAGTAGCCTGGCAATACAGACGCCTTTAAATTTCAATTGATTGCTGATGAGAGTGTAAACATAAATACATCTGTAATAAATACTACATGCAGAATATTAAATTTGTTTCACTTACCGTATTATCTTCGGTTTCTTCTGGTATGTAGGAACGAAACAAATTTCATGGAATCAAAGAATTCCCATTTACTTTTATATAAGTCGTCTGAACTTTGCCCACTTTTTCTTTTCTTCGATTTATTTAGTTCTTGATTATACTGCGTACGCAAATTGTGGATTTTTTCCGTATTTCTGGCTCTGCAGTGTCGAATTATGGCGCAATAATTTCCATTGCGTTTTTTTAACCGATTTTTAAAGTCCATTTGTTGTGTGTCCCACAACACGGGAAAACACTCCACTCGCTGAATAAGCTATTGTGTTTTTTCACTCGTCCGCACGACCTTCAAGACTGACGTTTCATACTGTATACACTTCTGCAAACACTAGCTTGCGGAAGCTACTTCTCCAAGCTGACGAACCTTGCGGATGTCAACTTGCTGCGGGTGCTTCCACATGCAAAGAACTTGCAGAAGTAGCTTCTGCAAGCGACTGGCGGAATTTTACTTGCTAGTGGACGCGAGCCTTTAGAACTGTGAGCCCAACCAAAGCTCCAACGCGGCACCCTTGCCTTTCGCAGGCAAGTGCTCTATCATCTCAGCTACCCAAGCACGACTCACAATCCGTCCTCACAGCCTTAATTCCGTCAGTACCTCGAGTCCTACCTTCCAAACTTCACAGAAGCCCTCCTGCAGACCTTTCAGTTTTAATCTAAAAATGGTTCAAATGGCTCTGAGCACTATGGGACTCAACTGCTGTGGTCATAAGTCCCCTAGAACTTAGAATACTTAAACCTAACTAACCTACGGACATCACACACATCCATGCCCGAGGCAGGATTCGAACCTGCGACCGTAGCAGTCGCACGGTTCCGGACTGCGCGCCTAGAGCCGCGAGACCACCGCGGCCGGCCAGTTTTAATCTGCCAGGAAGTTTCATACAAGCGCACACTCCGCTGCACAGTGAAAATTTCAGCCTGGAAACATCCCTCAGCCTGTGGCTAAGCCACGTCTCCGCAACATCCTTCCTTCCATGAGTGCTAGTTCTCCAAGGTCTGCAGGAGAGCTTCTGTGAAGTTGAAAAGGTAGGAGACGAGGTACTGGCAGAATTATGACTGTGAGGAAGGGGGAGGGGGGGGGGGGCGTCAGTTGTGCTTGGGTAGCTCAGATGGTAGAGCACTTGCCTGCGAAAGGCAAAGGTCTCGAGTTCGAGTCTCAGTCCGGCATACAGTTTTAAGCTGCCAGGAAGTTTCACTTTCTACTTCTCGACCATTCCACTCTCGACCTAGAAAAACAAACACCTAAATCCTTCCATGCAAGTTCCGATTTCTCTTATTTTATTATGATAATGATCATTTCTCTCTAAGCAGGTGGAAGTCAACAAAACATTTTCGCATTCTGAGGAGAGAGTTGGTGACTGAAATTTCGTGGGAAGATCTCACTGCAACGAGAAACGCCTTTATTTTAATGACTGCCACCCCACCTAGCGTCTCACGTCCGTGACTCTTTCCGCTCCTTCGAAATAATACAAAATGAGCGGCCCTTCTTTGAACTTTTTCGATGGCCGTCAACCTTATCTAACAAGGGTCACATATCGCACAGCAGTAATAAAGCAGACATCAAACGGCAGTGGTAGAGAAGAGGATGTAATGTAGGCATTCTCCTTCGTCAATATTTTGAATCTTCTAAGTGTTCTGCCAGTAAAATCCATTCTATGGTTCACTTTTTCCATATTCCCAATGGATCTAATTTAACGATATATTGTTCGGGAGATGTGACTTTTTATCCAAAGGAGTTTGACTTTGTAAAGAACCACGGGTGGGGATTTACTGGTTGTCTTCTAAATCGTTTACTTGTATACAGATTAGGAATTGCGAATGGCCTGCAGCACTTCTTTGGAGGACACCAGATATCACTTCTGTTTTATGTTGATGACTTCCCGTCATTTACTACGAGCTGTGAGCTATCTGACAGGAAATGACGAATCCAGTAGCACAGCTGTGATACCCTACAGGCTCGTAGTTTGATTAGAAGCGCCTTGTGAGGAATGCTGTCAAAAGCCTTCTGGAAATCTATAAATGTAGAATCAACTTGAGATTCTCTATCGACAGCACACATCACTTTGTATGAGTAGAGCCGGTTGTGTTTCAAATAATGGTATTTTCTGAATCTGTGGTGGCTGCGTGTCAATAAATCATTTTCTTTTAGGCATTTCATAATATTTGAACACAGCATATGTTCCGAAAGCCTACTGTAAATAAGTGTCAGTAATGTGGATCTATAACTCAGCATATTACTTCTATTTCCTTTCCTGAGTAAAAGTGCAACCTGTGCTACTTTCCAGTGTTTAGGTACGGATCCTCTGTTGAACAATCATTTATAAATGAGTGCTAAAAATGGAGCTATTTCATCAGCATACTCTGAAAGGAGCCTAATTGTTATACAGTAGGGACCAGACGACTTGTTTTTATTGAGTGACTTTTTCTGTTTCTTCGCTACACTGAGGATATCTAACGCCAAATTACTCTTGTTGGCAGCGTTTGTTGGTTTAAATCATAGAATATTTACTGCATCCTCTTTGGTGAACGAATTCCGGAAACTATTTTGGTAGTGGTGCTATCATCGGTAACATTACCATTGCTATCATACGGTGAACATAGTATATACAGGGTGTTACAAAAAGGTACGGCCAAACTTTCAGGAAACATTCCTCACACACAAAGAAAGAAAATATGTTATGTGGACATGTGTACGGAAATGCTTACTTTCCGTGTTAGAGCTCATTTTATTACTTCTCTTCAAATCACATTTATCATGGAGTGGAAACACACAGCAACAGAACGTACCAGCGTGACTTCAAACACTTTGTTACAGGAAATGTTCAAAATGTCCTCCGTTAGCGAGGATACATGCATCCACTTTCCGTCGCATGGAATCCCTGATGCGCTGATGCAGCCCTGGAGAATGGCGTATTGTATCACAGCCGTCCACAATACGAGCACGAAGAGTCTCTACATTTGGTACCGGGGTTGCGTAGACAAGAGCTTTCAAATGCCCCCATAAATGAAAGTCAAGAGGGTTGAGGTCAGGAGAGCGTGGAGACCATGGAATTGGTCCACCTCTACGAATCCATTGGTAACCGAATCTGTTGTTGAGAAGCATACGAACACTTCAACTGAAATGTGCAGGAGCTCCATCGTGCATGAACCACATGTTGTGTCGTACTTGTAAAGGCACATGTTCTAGCAGCACAGGTAGAGTATCCCGTATGAAATCATGATAACGTGCTCCATTGAGCGTAGGTGGACGAAACTAAAATGAGCTCTAACATGGAAATTAACATGTCCACATAACATCTTTTCTTTATTTGTGTGTGAGGAATGTTTCCTGAAAGTTTGGCCGTACCTTTTTGTAACACCCTGTACACTGCTTAAGCAAATGTTTTGGTGTGAGTACACAGGCTGTTCTGGTTATGAGGTGGATAAGGAATATTTTTGTGCAATGATTTATGATGGTTTTGAGTCTTATTGAGCCCTAGAGAATAGTTCTGCTTAATTTACTGTCTTAGAGAAATCTCGACATTCTTCATGAAAACAGAAGTGAGGCCATCAATTGCACAAACCCCAAACTGTTTTCCAGCTGCATAGAAATGGTCTAGTGAAGCAAGGGATACAACCTTGAGTTTGGACCATTCACTGTTTCTATTTTGATTCTTTTTTCACAGGTCAGTACACCTTCTTCTTGTTTTCATACTTCATTTGTGTTCAGTTTTCAATGGGCTATCCACTGGGCGATTTTACCACTAAATCTGAGGGTGATTCAGTGGGGAGTTTTCTTATTAGTAATAAACAGCCAAATGCATACGCATTAGACGTACTTGTGCAAACACTATATGCACCACTTACAGACATTAGTTTCAAAAATACAATTCCCAGCAGACTACAGAATTAAACACATCACTAAAAATGGTAATTCTGTTGGCAATGACGCTGTTTCTACCAAAATATTAAAATATTGATAGGATTTCAGTCAATTTATCTTTCCTAAATCAACCTCCTCCCACATTCCCTCATCCCTACTTCCCTCATTCTACATGCACACCATCCTTTCCTCAGTTTCCCTCTTCCTCTGTTCTCCCCCCTGCTCCAAATACTCCATTTTTGCATCACATGCAACCAAGCTGGAGTGCTTGTACAATGTAGTAAGCCACTCTTTTCTGTCCTCATTGACCACTCAATGACTCAATTATTGGTAAATTGTTATTTTTGTTCCTTCCGTTATTTGAATCTCATCCAGGTGTTAGTATTAGCATTCGTTTAATGTTAGTGGGCTCAGTTGTATATTTATTAGACACTCTGAATTTTTAATGTAACATCTGTTTAGGAATTTGTAGTGGACACTTGCGCATAAAATCCACAAAATAAATATGTTAAACTGTTTAATACTTTTGTGTGCTTGTCTATAAGAAAGATAAAAATGAATTAATAAATTGCGAGATAGTAAAGAACAAGCATATGGTATAAATTGCTGCATGTCAAAGCTCCAAATTGTTGTTGTTGTTGTTTTCCTCATTTTTTGGTGTGTGTGTGGGGGGGGACTTAATGGTATTCATGATCTATGAAACTATTTTTTAATGTTACATTTTGTTAGTAAAGACTCAGCAATGTGATTACATGTAGTATAAAATCTTAAAGATAATTATAAGGCTGTCCTTCCTTTTTTAAATAAATAAAAAAAAAACAATATCTGATCTGAGGAACTTGTCACAGACAAGCAAAATGCTAGAAGCCAATTTCATTCCAGATAACAAATGGAAATTAAAATACTCATGCTGTAAGTAAACAGAAGTAAACAGTATCCACAGTAATTCTGGACAGGATCTGTCTGAACTTGAGATGTATTGAGATTCAACATCTGCAGTGTGCTTCACAGGCAAATCTGCACCAAAGTCATGTGAATTGGAGGGGGCAATGTCTGCTGTGAATAAAAATTCTGCTCTGCACATTTGAATGCTCACTCCTATGTGTTACTGACTGTATGTTACTACGAGGGTGGGTCAAATGAAAACCATAAATATTTTTTAAAATATTATTTATTGTGCAGAAGTGGTACAAAACTGTATCACTTTTCAACATAATCTGCCCCATCCTCAATGCAAGTCCTCCAGCGCTTCCAAAGTGCATAAATTCCTTTAGAAAAAAATTCTTCTGGTAGTCCGCGCAACATCTCATGCGCCGCGTGGGATACCCCTTCATCAGAACGGAACTTCTTTCCTCCCATTGTATCTTTGAGTGGTCCAAACATTGAAATCACTTTGGGCCAGATCTGGTGAAAATAGTTGATGAGGAAGACACTCAAAATGCAGGTCTGTGATTGTTGCAACTGTTGTTCAGGCAGTGTGGGGCCTTGCATTGTCATGTTGCAAAAGGACACCTGCTGACAGCAATCCAAGGACACCTGCTGACAGCAATCCACATCGCTTTGATTTGATTGCAGGCCAAAGATGATTTTTTTAGGAGATCTGTGTATGATGCACTGGTGACAGTGGTCCCTCTAGGCGTGTAATCCTCCAAAATGACTCCTTTTTTTGTCCCAAAAGAGAGTTAGCATAACCTTCCCTGCTGATGGTTCTGTTCGAAACTTCTTTGGTTTTGGTGATGAGAAATGGTGCCATTCCTTGATTGCTCTCTTCATTTCTGGTTGGTGGAAGTGAACCCAGGTTTCATCCCCATCCCCATACATTCTTGCAAGGAAGCCATCACCTTCTCGTTCAAAGTGCCGAAGAAGTTCTTCACAAGCATCAACACGTCATTCTCTCATTTCAGGAGTCAGCTGCCGTGGCACCCATCTTGCAGACACTTTGTGAAACTGTAGCACATCATACACAGTGTGGTGTGCTGACCCATGACTAATCTGTAAAGATGCTGCAATGTCATTCAGTGTCACTCGGCAGTTTTCCTTCACTATGGCTTTAACTGCTGCAATGTTCTGTGGAGTCACAACTCGTTGTGCCTGACCTGGATGAGGAGTATCTTCCACTGAAGTCACACCATTTGTGAACTTCCTGCTCCATTCATAGGCTTCCTGCTGTGACAAACATGCATATTCATTCATCGATGAATTTCAATTGGTTTCACACCTACACTACGCAAAACCCAAATAACAGAACGCTGTTCTTCCCTGGTGCAAGTCGCAAGAGGGGCGGCCATCTTTATACTGATACTGCGGTGGTATGTGTGCATCTGCACCATGCTGCCACCTACAGGCCATTCTGCATGCTGTTTGTAGCACGCTTACCAGCTTACAGGGTAACAGCGCGATATTTCCATTTGTTATTACAAATTTAAGGCTTTCATTTGAGTAACCCTGATAATAACAGACGCAAGCACAATCTTTAACTCACAGCTGCCAACTGCTTGATTTTAACTATTACTTCTATGAGAAATTTACACCTTCTCTGAAATATTTTTCCCTTTTATTGTTATTTAATGCTTACCAAATTTTCTTTGATTATAAATTTATACGACAAAGTCAATATGCTGATCAAATATTTTATGACACACTGAATAGTACAAAAGCTAGAACCTGAGCGTATTTACGGAGCATTCACTAATGCCAGCAGTACTGTGATTGATAGTTAAAATGCTGATGATAACTGTAAGTACATTGTATTTCACAATTGCTATCACACATTTCTAAATATTGTAGAGGGGAGTCAGTAGATAATGTAAGAAGAAATCCATGCCTAGAAATGTATCATTTATATAAAATAAATTTGAAGATCAGATCGCTCAATTTCTCACTTCACAATACAGCATGGAATGGGAGAGCTGCACAACTTATATATACTGAGAATGTTTTCTGGTTCCTCTCAGTCCATCACATACCATTTTCATCAGAATACATCAATAGCTGCAAGAAACTGATATGCTTGCAACTAAGAGGGTTGACAGTGGTGCTCCATGGACAAGCATTAGTGTTTGTGGAACATGTGGATGAAAGCATCCATTGCACATACACCTTGTGCAACAAACAATAGAGTCACCAAGAGCGCTCATGCCCATTTTGTCTACTGTGTATGTGCCATGAAGCTGGAGATTTGAAACTGATCAAATCTTCCAACTTATATTACATCAAACAGTACATTTCTTGATGTGTGTTGCTTATCAAACCATTATCTACTAAGTTCCCTATAAAGCCCCCAGAAGCCAGTAATAAGAATTGTGAAACACCTTGTATATTGTTTATTGAGCACTTTTCTTTCTTGCAGAGTTGTGTACATCAAACATAAAATGGCATACCATACTCACAGTGTAGGCACATAGCTTATTGATTATGGCATGCAACAAGGTAAACCAATATTACAATGCTCTCAAAGCTTTGCCTTTTGCACTTCCACATTCAACATAAAAATAATGCATTACTATTGATGTCTATTTCTTAGTTCTTCAAGGTGTTTTAAATTCTGTTTCAAAATGACCTTACAATGAAATTTCTCTGATGATATTAGTTACATTATACTAACACTAAGATTGTTATCAGTAATGTTTTAATTGCAGACTTGTAGGTAGAACTTGTTTCATTATCAGTTTGACTCTCTTGGGGAATGTAAAGATATTTACACCATTTCTACACATAAATAACAATAGTGTCCATATTTTAATCTGATACAAATGGGAAATGATTTGTTTTATTGTTTAGAAAAGCAACAAACAAATATTTATTATATCTTTGGTATTTGAAGTATATTAAGCAGATATTTTCATAGAATGTAAACACAATGTATAAAACAAAATCTATATTTAGTGCTTAGCTGAAGTTTCAGGGCTATTTTGATTAGTGTTACAGCAACTGTTAAATATTTGTATCTCACCACGGTTGGTTCACAACTATCATATTAGTGTTGCTCACAGTGTTTCTATAGAAATATGGCTGCCCACAACTGCAAATGCAAGTAGGTACAATTGATACAATATTATTATATGCTACTGACACTAATCACAAATAAGATAGTTTAGTTATCCCAGAAAACATCAATGTGGTGTCTGTATTAGCTTTCAGGTTTCATGAGGAACTGTTCAGCTACCACTGTCTCATTTTACTACTTTCTTGTGTAGACCTTCTTGTGGTATTTTCTGTTATGGTTCCAGCTGCAGGCGAGAGCCGCAAGCCTTAGGCAGAGCATTAGCAACTTGTTCTGTGTGTGCTACTTCAGCCCTGAGTTTTATAATTTCATCTTCGTAATAATGAATCCACTGCATCTGGAAAAAATAATTGTTCATACTGAGCAAATGAAACTCGAAGTGCATTACAAATTTCATCAATTTTTTTTTCCCCCAATTCAGAATGTTTTGCTTTTCAATTCATGCAAGACCATACTTAAATCACATGCCACAAAATAAAAGCTAATACTTAACAATAGCATAAAAACTTTATTAAACAGTACAAAGTGAACAAATAAACAGTCTACACAAGAAGACTGTCAAGCCTGTATCATTATGTATGATCAAACACAAAACACACACAGTACTCATTGTCTCTGACTATAGTATCAAAGTGTGGTAGGACATAGACACTCAAAGAAGCAGAAACCTGTTTGGGCACTATAGTAATTTTTAATGTACTATGAATTATTTTGATTTGATCAGTAACTCATTCAAGCATTGTACATTGAACATCCCAACAAAAATGTTGACAGAGAATATATGGGGGAGGAGGGGAGCAGAGGTTACAAATTTTACATGAGAAAATTCCTGCAGTTACTGGTGTAGGAGGTTTAAGTTAACCTCTTGACTCACACAGACAGTACAGTAGAGATCAAAATAACTGAAGTTCCAAATTGGAGCATATATCTATCATAATGTTCCAAATTAGCAACTTCCTACTGTAGAAGTAATATAGGGAAAGGAGAAATAATTATATATATGAAAACTAACCATAAATTCAAAGTTATAGACACAAGTAGTTATCACAAAGAGTAACACAAGTAGACATGTAAACACAAGGTGATGTTACCAGTAGTGCACTTTTAATTATTGCACTTTCCATATCCCCACTGGGAAATATTCAAAAGTTCTCAGAAAAATTTCAAACAATGTTGTGTCACTGTGAGACAGAGAACTGTCCTTAAGCTAACTTTAACAATCATGCAGTATAATTATAATTTCTATCTAATATAAATCCTCCACACTGCAGTATGAAATGATGTGTAGTGAAAAAATAATATATAATGACAATATCAAAAAACTCAATGACATGTTAGGAAATGCAGCATGGTCTGAAACAGATTATTATTACACACGCAAACATTTTGCTAGTGGATTCTTCCTCAACAATCAATAATAACTTTAGTTATGGACACTGTCATTTTTGTGTAATTACAACAATGATATCATGTGATTAATATAATAAATATGTACCACATGTACCATATTAGATATTATTATATAAATATTTACCACTGCTAATATGCAGCAATACACAAAAATAGTACAATCAATAATGGAACTCAGAAATATTTCTGTGAATATAAAAATCTTTTAATTAATGATTATTTCAACTTGCTCATAAATGTGCTCAATGAATTTCCTTTATAGTTTTTGTAACCTGTCTTTCAGCTGCCAGTTATCTCTTTTATTACTCTGTACCAGTGGCCCCTTACAGGGCCACCTGCATTGCCACCTGCACCGCCCCTGCCAGTCAGCCTGCATGCTGTTTGTTTGTTTCTTTCGTCAATCGACTCGATGAATTGAGTTATCGAGTAGTTGTACTTTCCTATGTAGCACTCATGAATGCTCTTATTGATCATGATTCTGTTACGCAAGCATTGTGTGTTTGTCCCAGATCTGACCATCCCACTTTGCACATGCTGCACAAAATATTGTATACCTGCATCTATTGCTACAGTAGAAAGAAGTTTTTCAACGTTGCGCCATACAAAGTCATGGCTGAGGTCATCAATGAAGCAGGATCGACTTAATGGCTCACTCTGACATTGATTGTCCCATTGACAATGTAATTAATCAATTTGCCAGGAAGAATAGGCACACAGAATTCATCATTTAAGGAAGAGAACTACAATTGTATTTTTTTTATGTCATAAGATGGCATTGTCTTGTATATATGTATAATCAGTTTAAATAAAACTTTCTTAAACTTTGCATGTGACTTTATGATTATTATTTATTACGCTAAAAGTAAAGGTAGCTCGAGATACTTTTAGCGCCCCCTCCTTGGGGTTTTTCTGTATCTGCCTCTGTACCCTACAAAATTCACAACTAGTTCATGGTACTGTAATGATGAATGTCTCTGTACAATACGCTTGCTACTTCATTCTCTTTTGCAAATATAATTTTTGTAAATACAAACAAAGAGTACAGTCATCAAATTGTATTTGGTGATAAAGTGCCTACAGGACTGATGTTTGATATTGGATCGATGTTATTATAAATGTCCTAGCAAATAATTGTCAGTAAAAGCAATTAAATGTTTTTTTGAATGCTGAAGTAAAATACGAGGTAGCTATTTTTGATCTCAATACACCAAATAAAATGTTCATTACACTGATTCAATGCTATATTATTAATAATAATTGTGACAAAAGAGGAGCATACAGCTATAAGAACAAGTGCTGTCAGACATATAAATTCAGAAATATGATTAAATATCCATTCAGAAATTCCCAGAAATCTTCATTAGTATACAGATGAGAACAAAAAAGGAAAAGTTGTGCAACTGCTGAAGTCACTCCAAAATGTGGACCAAAAACCAAGAGATAACCACATAACAAAAAAATTGAAAGGAATGTGACAATCCATATCACTGAGGCAGTTGATAATACAATATTTTAGAACACAAGTTAATATATACCATAGTGGAAAAAGGAGACTGGATATCTGCACTGACATAATTTAACTCAGTGGGTAAATGCTAGACTACAAATACATAGATTGTGAGTTCATTACACACTTTGCTCTAAAATTTTTCTGTTGGTTACCACTCCTTTCACCTCAGTCACTGAATCACTTAAGACAAAAATATGAAGTCACAAAATGTGTCAAAATCCATGTTACACTCTAAGTCACCTAGCAACTGAATGGGTAAGTCATTTCAAAGTTGAAAGCAAAGCAAGGGTAAACTGACTGCAACACAAGCATGGCATAGTAAAGCACTGAGGAATTCAAACCAACCTTTATGTTGAGGACAGTTTTAGCTTTACAGACATAGCACATAAATACTAAATTCTTCTGGGACACACAAACACACAGTGCACTGAAAGCAGTATATCAAAGTGTGCTGCTGTTGACAGGACTGGAACAACAAATTGAGTGTGAAAACACTGAACTCAAAGCAACTGTATCTGACTTGCTGAAAGAATGACCTGTTGCTTCTCACAACACTCTGGACCAGTGAACATTGTAGATGTCTCAGTAATGCAGCAAGAAGCACAATTTCATTGAGAATGTATTGTGGGGTTGTGGGAGGTTAGATGGCCCTCTCAAACACCTATCAACACTTTGCAAATGAAGAATTCACAATTTATGCTATCGTTACTGTACACACTACACACACAGTGAGATGACGAAAGTCATGGGATACCTCCAAATATTGTGTTGGACATTCTTTTGCCCAGTGTAGTGAAGCAGTTGGACATGGCATGGACTCAACCAGTCTTCCGAAGTTCCCTGCAGAAATACTGAGCCATACTGCATCTGTAGCTGTCCATAATTGCGGAAGTGTTGCTGGTGCAGGATTTTGTGCATGAACTGACCTCTTGATTATGTCCCATAAATGTTCAATGGGATTAACTTTGGGCAATCTTTTTGGCCAAATCATTCACTCAAATTGTCCAGAATGTTCTTCACACCAATTGTGAACAGTTGTGGTCCTGTCACAAGATACACTGTCATCCATAAAAATTTCATCATTATTTGAGAACATGAAGTCCATGAATGTCTGCAAATGGTCTCCAAGTAGCCAGACATAACCATTTCCAGTCAACGATCAGTTCTACATCTACATCTACAGTCATACTCTGCAAGCCACCTGACGGTGTGTGGCAGAGGGTACCTTGAGTACCTTTATCGGTTCTCCCATCTATTCCAGTCTCGTATTGTTCGTAGAAAGAATGATTATCGGTATGCCCCTGTGTGGCCTCTAATCTCTCTGATTTTATCCTCATGGTCTCTTCGCAAGATATACGTAGGAGGGAGCAATATACTGCTTGACTCCTCGGTGAAGGTATGTTCTCGAAACTTCAACAAAAGCCCATACTGAGCTACTGAGTGTCTCCCCTGCAGAGTCTTCCACTGGAGTTTATCTATCATCTCCGTCATGCTTTCGCAATTACTAAATGATCCTGTAATGAAGCGCACTGCTCTCCATTGGATCTTCTCTATCTCTTCTATCAACCGTATCTGGTACGGATCCCACACTGCTGAGCAGTATTCAAGCAGTGGGCGAACAAGCGTACTGTAACCTACTTCTTTTGTTTTTGGATTGCATTTCCTTAGGATTCTTCCAATGAATCTCAGTCTGGCTTCTGCTTTACCGGCGATCAACTTAATATGATCATTCCATTTTAAATCACTCCTAATGCCTACTCCCAGATAATTTATGAAATTAACTGCTTCCAGTTGCTAACCTGCTATATTGTAGCTAAATGATAAGGGATCTTTCTTTCTATGTGTTTGCAGCACATTACACTTGTCTACATTCAGATTCAATTGCCATTCCCTGCATCATGCATCAATTTGCTGCAGATCCTCCTGCATTTCAGTACAATTGTCCATTGTCACAACCTCTCGATATACCACAGCATCATCTGCAAAAAGCCTCAGTGAACTTCCGATGTCATCCACAAGGTCATTTATGTATATTGTGAATAGCAATGGTCCTACGACACTCCCCTGCGGCACACCTGAAGTCACTCTTACTTTGGAAGACTTGCTGCATTTTGTAATCTAGGAACTCTTCAATCCAATCACACAATTGGTCTGATAGTCCATTTGCTCTTACTTTGTTCATAAACGACTGTGGGAAACTGTATCGAACGCCTTGCGTAAGTCAAGAAACACGGCATCTACCTGTGAACCCATGTCTATGGCACTCTGAGTCTTGTGGACAAATAGCGTGAGCTGGGTTTCACACGATCTTTTTCGAAACCCATGCTGATTCCTACAGAGTAGATTTCTAGTCTCCAGAAAAGTCATTATACTCGAACATAATATGTGTTCCAAAATTCTACAACAGATCGACATTAGAGATATAGGTCTATAGTTCTGCACATCTGTTCGACATCCCTTCTTGAAAATGGGGATGACCTGTGCCCTTTTCCAATCCTTTGGAATGCTACGCTCTTCTAGAGACCTACGGTACACCACTGCAAGAAGGGGGGCAAGTTCAGTTGGCTCAGAAGACCCAGTCTATTCCATGTAAACAGAGTCCACACGATTATGGAGCCACCACCAGCTCGCACAGCACCATGTTGACAATCTGGGTTCCTGGCTTTGCTGGGTCTGTGCCACACTCAAACCCCACCATCAGCTCTTGGCAACTTAAATTGGGACTCATCTGACCAGGTCACAGTTTTTCAGTCATGTAGGGTCCAACCAATGTGGTCACAGAGCCCAAGAAAGGTGCTGCAGGTGATTATGTGCTGTTAGCAAAAGTACTCACTTTGGTTGTCTGCTGCCATAGCCCATTAACAACAAATTTTGCCACACTGTCATAATGTATATATTCATCATACATCCCACATAGATTTCTGTGGTTATTTCATGCAGTGTTCCTTTTTTGTTAGCTCTGACAACCCCATGCAAATGCCTCTGCTCTTGATAGATAAGTGAAAGCTGTCAGCTCCTGTGTTGTTGATGGTGAGAGATAATGCCTGAAACCTGATATTCTCAGCACACTCCTGGCGCTGTGGATCTTGGAATACTGAATTCCCTAATGATTTGAAAAATAGAAAGCCCCTTGTGTCTATCTCAAACTATCTGCATTCAAAGTCTGTTAGTTCCCATCATGTGGCCATAATCACTTGCAAACCTTTTCACAAGAATCACCTGAGTACAAATGACAGCTCTGCTAGTGCAATGCCCCTTTTATACCTTGCGTGTGCAATACTATAACCACCTGTATATGTGCATATCACTATCTGATGACTTTAATTACTTCAGTGTACATTGTTTCATTACGCTACACATACTATCAGCTAACATCATGCCCATTTTGTGTACCAGAACTTCCAATTTGCTAGCCTGGAAAACTTAGTCAGCATCCCTCTTTAACAAGTGAGATGTTGAGTTCAGAAAGAGGATAAGGTGTTAGATTATATGTACATCATTTAACTTTATGAGTAACTTTTTGCAGAAAAGAAAAACAACAGGAAAAGCATAGTTTGAAAGTGTTATGTGAAATGATAGATGTTTTATTGTCATTATTATTATTATTATTCATTTGTGTTATTTTTCTTGTCAAACCCCTACTATGTGTTATCTAAGACATCCTTCAACATATAGAATATATTGCTTAAAAGGTACTCTTTACTTTCCTTTCTAAATAAATTTGTTTTAGCAATTTCTTTAACCTCGTTTGGCAGTTAAAGACTTCTATTCCTCTATATAAAATGCTATTTTGACATTTATGTCTATTCTTTCTTGGTAAATGTAAGTTCAGTCTACATCTTGTTCCATAGTCATGAGCAGCGTTGTCTGTACAGTAATTATCAATGCTACTTTTCAAGGGTACAACTGACAGTTAAATGTACGCACACAGTGAATTCCAACAACAAGCAAAAGTAGCAGTGAATATTATCTCTGAAGATGACAATTAGTACTCCATGACTGTCTTTGCACAAAATTGTAGGTCTAAATAGCTATGGGCACTCACAGAAGATGTTTACATTATTGTCAAAGACCATTTGTTTGTAGGTGTATGAGCTTGTATACTGTACAGTCTATACTTCTATACTGTACATGTGAACAAAGCTTCATTCATGGAAGACTATTGCTCCAGGATGTTTGTATTTTATTTTCCACTTTTGTATTTACAGCAAACAAATCTGAAATAAAAATCAACAGAACAACAAAATTTACCTGCTCATGCCTGGCTTCTCTAAGAGCTCTGATTCTCTCGTCTAATCTGATGTTCAGTAATTCATTTTCTGCCATCACAAACTTTCTCTCCAGGATTTCTATTGTAGAAATATCTGAAGAAAAACAACAGTGACATGTTACACCACTTGATAAAAGGTGACTGCTGCTACTTCACAGTATTTAGCAAATAGCTGGTACTGATGCATGCCAATTTCTGCAATTGGAGCATTTATTTGTTATAAAAATTGCAAAAATTAAAATAATACAAGTATTGCAGTCTGATCATATTACATTACTATAATCTATCTGGGCTTGTGCTGTGGGACTAGCTTTAAGAGATCACATTTATAGGCTGCATATTATTTTCTGCTGAAGTTCTACCATTTCCACAAAATGAAAATTAGTCCACAACACTGTCACAAGCATGAGAAGTAAAAAAAAACGTGGTTTGCTAATTCCTATCAATGAATATTTTTGATAAGTGAGATCTACAGTTCCTGAAGAGGAATCCAAAACAAATTAAAAACACAGCAAGATCAATAATACAGTGGTCAATATGATGCATAACTGTCAACTTCATATGACACAATGAAATGTCATGTTTGCCTCATGCCACCATATTTACAGGCAGCTATACACCATCAAACATATCCATGTAACATGGTAGGTGTACTCCTTTCAACACTGCTTAGCATCAGCATTTCTGGATAGTTTAACTATCTCCACTTCAGGAGCTGTATCAATATTCAGGCTACACAAGAGTGCGAATTCTGTATCCAAGCAGGGCACAGATACAAAACCTACAACCGTATGCCATCTGAACTGGCTAAATTATCTCCACTAAACAACCCCAACATTTAATTCATCATTGGGAGAGTAACAGCATTTCCAACAGGACTGAATGTATTTCACAGAATCAAAGTGTGAAATGTGTTTTTTGATCACTATCCAAGATTAGGTCTCTTGTAGGGTGTGTAAAGGATAATCTTGGTTTTTGTAAGGCCCGTGTCTAGCATATTCCATGCAGTCATGGCATATCATACAGTTGTCAGGGCGTCAGCACCACAGCACCACGGAACACCAACATATAGAGCATAAGTGTCTCTCACACATACAACAGAAAAACTACTATTGCAGAACACTGCCTTTGTAGCTGTCATTTTATAAGAGTACAACAGCACAAAGATTCCTGGTGAGCACTTCCCTAGCTGTTAGGGTAATTTATTAAGGAAGCAGGTAGGAAGATTGTTCTGTTTAGCAAAAGTGACAAAAAGTAGATTTCAGAGTACTTGACAGCTCAACACAAAAGTTTTGTCTGAAGTACAGATAGTGTTGAGGATCAGTGAACAAAGTTCAAAACCATCATACAATATGCATTAGATGAGTATGTGCCAAGCAAGATCATAAGAGATGGAAAGGAGCCACCATGGTACAACAACCGAGTTAGAAAACTGCTGTGGAAGCACAGGGAACTTCACAGCAAATATAAACATAGCCAAAGCCTTGCAGACAAACAAAAATTACGAGAAGCGAAATGTAGTGTGAGGAGGACTATGTGAGAGGCGTTCAATGAATTCAAAAGTAAAGTTCTATGTACTGACTTGGCAGAAAATCCTAAGAAATTTTGGTCTTATGTCAAAGCGGTAGGTGGATCAAAACAAAATGCCCAGACACTCTGTGATCAAAATGGTACTGAAACAGAGGATGACAGACTAAAGGCTGAAATACTAAATGTCTTTTTCCAAAGCTGTTTCACAGAGGAAGACTGCACTGTAGCTACTTCTCTAGATTGTCACACAGATGACAGAATGGTAGATATCGAAATAGATGACAGAGGGACAGAAAAACAATTAAAATCGCTCAAAAGAGGAAAGGCCACTGGACCTGATGGGATACCAGTTCGATTTTACACAGAGTACGCAAAGGAACTTGCCCCCCTTCTTGCAGCGGTGTACTGTAGGTCTCTAGAAGAGCGTAGTGTTCCAAAGGATTGGAAAAGGGCACAGGTCATCCCCGTTGTCAAGAAGAGATGTTGAACAGATGTGCAGCACTATAGTCCTCTATCTCTAATGTCGATCTGTTGTAGAATTTTGGAACACATATTATGTTCGAGTATAATGACTTTTCTGGAGACTAGAAATCTACTCTGTAGGAATCAGCATGGGTTTCGAAAAAGATCGTATGAAACCAGCTCGCACTATTCGTCCACGAGACTCAGAGGGCCATAGACACAGGTTCCCAGGTAGATGCCGTGTTTCTTGACTTCCACAAGGCGTTTGATACAATTCCCCAAGGTCATTTAATGAACAAAGTAAGAGTATATGGACTATCAGACCAATTATGTGATTGGGTTGAAGAGTTCCTAGATAACAGAACACAACATGTCATTCTGAATGGAGAGAAGTCTTCTGAAGTAAGAGTGATTTCAGGTGTGCCACAGAGGAATGTCATAGGACCGTTGCTATTCACAATATACATAAATGACTTTGAGGATAACATCGGAAGTTCACTGAGGCTTTTTTCAGATGATGCTGTGGTATATCAAGAGGTTGTGACAATGGACAATTGTACTGAAATGCAGGAGGATCTGCAGCAAATTGATGCATGATGCAGGGAAAGGCAATTGAATCTGAATGTAGACAAGTGTAATGTGCTGCAAACACATAGAAAGAAAGATCCCTTATCATTTAGCTACAATATAGCAGGTTAGCAACTGGAAGCAGTTAATTCCATAAATTATCTGGGAGTAGGCATTAGGAGTGATTTAAAATGGAATGATCATATTAAGTTGATCGCCGATAAAGCAGAAGCCAGACTGAGATTCATTGGAAGAATCCTAAGGAAATGCAATCCAAAAACAAAAGAAGTAGGTTACAGTACGCTTGTTCGCCCACTGCTTGAATACTGCTCAGCAGTGTGGGATCCGTACCAGATACGGTTGATAGAAGAGATAGAGAAGATCCAATGGAGAGCAGTGCACTTCATTACAGGATCATTTAGTAATCGCGAAAGCATTACGGAGATGATAGATAAACTCCAGTGGAAGACTCTGCAGGGGAGACACTCAGTAGCTCAGTATGGGCTTTTGTTGAAGTTTCGAGAACATACCTTCACCGAGGAGTCAAGCAGTATATTGCTCCCTCCTACATATATCTCACGAAAAGACCATGAGAATAAAATAAGAGAGATTATAGCCCACACAGAGGCATACCGACAATCTTTCTTTCCACGAACAATACGAGACTGGAATAGAAGGGAGAACCGATAGAGGTACTCAAAGTACCCTCCGCCACACACCGTCAGGTTGCTTGTGGAGTATGGATGTAGATGTAGATGTAAATGTAGTGATTAGATGAGGAACTGACCTTATAGAGACAGGCATTTTTATTTAAATTCTGCTCGGAATCCAGCTTTCTCACTGGTCAAACAACAGAAAGAAAGCGTTAATTCCACAGTTCCTGCTCACCCACTGGTAATTAATGTTCACTACTGATAACTTTGATGACAGTCATCTTTAGCTGTATGGTGGTGCTAGTTGCTTACATCATGTGTGTTGTCTTTTTTGTGTATGCTGTATTATGGTTTTTAGTCAGCATAGTCCCGCCTACTGAAGGTTTACATTTCCCTTCTTTGATTTATGCCTTGAAAATGATAGGATGTTCACCTATCGGAATATCAGTTGTTGTCAAAGATGTCACATGTCTGCATTCCCGTAAGTTATTTGAACAATATAAACTGGGAAAAACTAGTTTTACAATAAGATAACTGTCACTCCAGTGGCTAGCAGATCAGGCAACCTATGACAAATGGGTTACTGTAAGGTACATATATTCTTAATAACTTTTGTAATGTTGTTGACTCTCAATATTGTGTCTTATTTTTTCTAAAAGTTTGTTAAACATAATTGGGATCAATTACAAAGCTCAACTATTAGATTATGACAAGGATGGAAAATCACTGTGAAAATTTTTTCACAAATTGTATCACAGAGGCACATTTCATAGTTATTACAAAACTGGTTGTGAAAATCATCAAAGAGTAAAAAAACAACTGGTAGTGGCAAACATATTCTATGTATTAGCTTGTACAACATTTCATTATGCATTGCTTGACTTGCTGTGGTTAAATCCTTTCTGAGGCTTAAGATTTTTTTAAAATTTTTTATTATTGGACGGCATCAGGTAGGTAATGGCATAAAACTGCTGTAACTCCTTGGGCTGAAAGATAGAATGGGGGAAAAAGTTAAATGATGTAAATTATATCGAGCTGGTTAAAGATCATCAAGGCTGATAGATGGTGTGAAGCAAAGATACCAACTGTCAAAGTGCATTTTATGTGGTTTCTGTGAAGTAAAGATACCAACTGTCAAAGTGCATTTTATGTGGTTTCTAAGACTGTGCAAGATTCTTACTGTTTGCTTAAAATCAATACATTGTTTTTGTTAAATCTAAATCAAACAGTTGGCTGAATTACTCAATATAATTATTAAGAGACAAAGCAATGATTTCCAAATGTTTACAACCTCAAAGTTGGGCAGGAACTTTCAGAAGCAATGCAGTGTCATAAATTTATCCTTTTATTTCAGCCACAATTTTCCCTGCAAAGAAAACACAAAGTCTGTTGATCTAGTTTGTAGCACAATTGATGTGGTGAGTTTTAAAACCTGCCTCGTGACAATTTTGGTCATACTGAATTATGTTTGCGATCCTGTTATCAATATCAAATTCTACCATGTGCTGAAAAGTAATCTTGCATAATTCAACCATTTACTGTAACAGAAGCCTTTGAATATACCAGTGAGTTTTAAATTCTACAATGTGAACAGAACTATTTCATTTTTCCCCTTTCCTACAATGTCTATGCACCAATCATAATGCTTCCCATCCACACTGCCTTGTTTCTAGGGTTTTAGATCAAGGACAACCTGTATTTTGTGAGCTGTAGTTGTGAGTACTGAGTGTGTTGTCACCCAAGATAGAGAGCACAGGAACTGCAACAGACTGTAGTACAGGTGAAGTAAGGATAGGAGCTTGACAACCATATCTTAAATAAATGCAAAACTATGCACCCAAATCGAATGCCAACTGGCATTCCTGTTGCAGAGGCAATGGTGGTTAATGTTCAAAAACTATTGGTGACCATTTGGGTGCACACTGGCCAAATGATACTTATCTGCATTACCATAAGCTCGTAAATGAAAACAACAAAGTGATTTAAAATGTGAATACAGAAGGGATGACAAAATGTCTGAACAAAGACCTGCAGAAGAGAACCACAACATTGATTTTGTGTAAAAAGCAATGACCATTAACTTAACTAACTTTAGCTAAACTTGTATAACCACTTATACTCGTATTTTCACATTGTTGATTCAAGGGATAGACTAAAACATTATATTATTGATTATGAGAGGTTTGATTGCTAAAAAAAGTGCTACAACACTTTTTTCATGGTTCTATTCAAATTGAGTTTCAAAACTGCCAATGTGAAAATAAATTACACAAAATTCTTGGCAACAATGGCTTCAGATCTTTGAATATTCTCGATGCTTATACGGATTACAAACGGAAATTAGTTCAATGAATTTGAACTTTTGTAAGTATAATACTATAGAAGTTACATATTTTCCTCATTTTTCTTTAAATATTAATATAGTAACATGGCAGATATTGCAGTTTGCTGCCTCAGTTGTTTAGAAAGATTTGAAACAAAAAAGAGAGCTTTTTTCTCTTGGATTCACTTTCACAAGGCAAAACTTTTTGTGCTGCCGACAGACACATACAAAAGTCCACAATGCTAGCCTAGATTTCTTGGGAAGAAGAGAAGGAAGGTTGGTGGAAGGTAAAAAGAAATGATAAGTCCTTCAGATTGCAGGAAGGTGGGGACCCACCTTTCTTCCTGGCAGTATTAAAAATTTTGACACCTGAAGTGAAGTACTGGTCAGTAATTCTGCCTTCAATTTTAGTTCTCATTTTTCTTTTTGATACTGAATTGTTTCTCAGTCTCATTGTTTTATTCAGTTCATTTCTACATACAATTAAGTTTTTTTCACTCTTGTAATAGTTGCAGATACTATGTTTTCCTGCAATGCTTTAATCCACAATAGCTCACATCAAACACCACTAACTGGAGATCAGATCTGCATAAAATTCTACTGTTAGGTCCTTCAACGCTTTAATTCACATAAGCTCAATTTAAAAACCATTAATTGAAGGGTCATATCTGTATGGAACTCTACTGGCGGCTCTACAGCCATACTCTGTGAACCCTGTGAAGTGCATAACAGAGATAGATCCCATTGTACAGTCATTTGGGCATTTTCCTGTTCCATTCCAATATGGAGCACAGGAAGAGTGGTAGTTTACATGCCTCTGTGCATGACATAATTAATCTAATTTTGTCCTATTATCCCTATGGGAGCAATATGTAGGAGGTTGTAGTGTATTCCTAGGGTCATTATTTAAAATCAGTTCTTGAAAGTTTGTTAGTACACTTTCCTGGGATAGTTTCCATGTATCTTCAAGAGTCTGCCAGTTCAGTTTTTCAACATGTCTGTGACACTCTCCTATGGGTCAAACAAATATGGAACCCATTTTGCGGGCTTTCTCTGTATACATTCAATACCCACTGTTAGTCCCACTTAGTATGGGTCCCAAACACTTCAGCAATATTCTAGCGTGGGTCACATGAGTGATTTGTAAGCAATCTCCTTTGTAGACTAATTGCATTTCCCTAGTATTCTACCAAGAAGCCGAAGCCTGCTACCTGCTTTACCCACAGCTGAGCCTGTATAATCATTCTGTTTCATATTCCAGTGCTACACCCTGGTAAATGTATGAATTTACCAATTCCAACTGAGACTCTCTGATTTTATATTCATAGGATATTATGATATTTCTTATTTATTTATTTATTATTTTTTGTGAAGTGCACAGTTTTACATTTCTTAGCATTTAAATTGAGTTTCTAGCCTTTGCATCACTTTAAAAGCTTACCCATGTTAGACTGAATATTTGTGCAGTTTTGTGCAGACTGTACTTCACTCTAGATCACTGCATCATTTTCAAAAAGTCTGAGGTCACTATCAGCACTATCTGCAAGGTCATTAATGTTCAACATGAACAGCATGGGACTCAACTCACTTCCTGGGGTACATTTTAAGCTATTTCTACATCTGTCAATAGCTCTCCATCCAAGATAACATGCTGATAGATCATAGTTAGAAGGTGGGCTAACTCCACCACAAATGCAGTATAGAATCTGATTGGGATTTCATCAGGCCCTGGGGCTTTGTTCAGTTTTATTGATTTCAGCTGTTTCACAATGCCACTGGCACTAACACTTTTTTCATTCATCATTTCAGTGGTACAAGGAATAAATTGGGGCAATACTCCTGGGTTTTCCTTTGTAAAGGAACATTTGAAAACAGAGTTAGCACTTCTGCTTTTTCTTTTTTAATCTCAATTTCTACTCCTGTCTTGTCCATGAGTGACTGGACACTAACTTTGGTACCACTAACAGCCTTTACATATGATCAGAATTTCTTTGGGTTTTGTGAAAGATCTTTCAACAATATTCTGACTTCCCACATTGCTCTCTTGACTGCCAAACATGTTTCGTTCAGCATCTCTCTATTTATAGCTCTATGCTTTGTTTTATAGCTATTATGTAGTAGTCTCTGTTTCTTTAGAAGTTTCTTTACAGTGAATGTATACTGTGGAGGATCTCTCTTATCATGAACTGTTCTTCTGGGTATGTATATATCCACTGCATGGTCAACTATTCTTTTAAAATTGAGCCACAGCTCTTATACATGCTCCACTCCTTAACTAAAAGTTTCAGATTCCTCACTGACATATGACACTACTGCTCCTTTGTCTAGTTTGTTGAACATGTAAATCTTCCTACTAGTTTTAGTTGCACTTCAGTATTCATTTTTGCTGTTACTGTGTCATGGTCACTGATACCAGTTTCAACCTCAAAGCGATCAGATCTGTTTGTTGCCGTTAGGTCAAATATATTTCCATCATGAGTGGGTTCCAAACTATCTGTTCTAGGTAGTTTTCAGAGAAGGCATTTGGTAATGTTTCACAGGGCATCTTGTCACATCCACCACTAGTAAAACTATAATTATCCCAATTGATGGTTGGATGATTGCAGTATGATTAGGGAACTTATGAATGAGCAAACTGAGGTTTAAAAGAGTTTTTGATTACATCAGGAGGTGAGTCAGGTGGTCAATAGAGGACCTTATTTTAATTTTATGCTCATCCTTGTTACTGATTCTTGCCCAGATAATCTCATATGCAGCTTCAATTTCTATCTTGGTAGATTTCAGTATCCTGTCTACTGCAACAAATACACCACCCCCATTTCCTAATCCTTTTGGTACATGCTTAAATCTTTCCCAAAGTTCTCACTACTGTCAACTTCAGGTTTTAACCAGCTTTCCGTGCCTAGTATTATGTGAGCTTCAGTGCTTTTTAGGAGTGCTTCAAACTCTGGCACTCTGTTGCAAATGCTTTGGCAGTTAACCACTAGGATTTTAATACTCTCATTTGTGAGGGGCCTTTCTCTGGATCTTCAACTGACACTTCTCAGTTTCTTACGGCTATTGTCATCTGGATTTGATGGAGAGTCACCTAATCTACTTGGGTAGCTGCCTCTGATATGTAGTGCACACCTGACTCATTTGGGGGGACCCTGCAACTCTCAATCCTATGGCATAGTTCTAGAAAGTCACAGCCTAGCTTGTAACAGAACATTTGCTGCCTCTGGTTCAGGCCTTCCACTCAGTTAAGAAACTGAGCATCATGATAAGTTCTGGGGAAAATGTTGCTGATTGTGAGCTTCATTGGAACTCCATGAGCAGAGCCAGTAATCTCAGCCTTCTCTGCTATTTGATTTGATTTGATTTGATTTGATTTATTTCGTGTTCCGTAGGTCCAACTGTGTTGGATACACAAGGACGTGGAACGAGTCAGTTTTTTACAATTACAATCTGCTAATCTAATAGCATATAAAGAAATATGAGTACATAATTATATAAAAATTTATACAGTAAATTCTTTGGGCAGCAATACAAAAAAAGAAAATACATATTTTCTTAGAATCATTAAGACACTACAGAGAACAGATAAGGAGCACACACAGTTACAGAGCTCAGGTTAAATAAAAATCATAGTGGCATTATGTCAACTTGTATTATATAATATTAAAATATTACAATTTATTTAGTTAAAAATTCATCTAGACTGTAAAAAGCTTTTTCTAGCAAAAATATTTTTAGAGCTTTCTTAAACTCACTATTGTTATGAATCTTTGTCTTTATTTCGGGAGGAAGAGCATTGAAGAGTTTTGCTCCAGTGTAGTGGACACCCTTTTGTGCCAAGCTCAAATTTCTGAGTTCACTGTGTATGTCATTCTTCCTCCGTGTGTTATGCTCATGATAATTACTGTTTGGTTGAAATATATCTATATTTTTACAGACAAAACACATGAGAGAAAAAATATATTGGCATGTAGCTGTGTATATTTTAAGATTACGAAAACTATTTCTACAAGAGTCTCTTGGGCGCAATCCACATATAATTCTTAAAGCTCGCTTCTGTGCAATGAACACTTTCCTTGCTAATGGCTGGTTGCCCCAAAAAATAATTCCGTACTCAATGAGACAGTGAAAATAGCCATAATATGCCACTTTTGCAGTGTTAGGTTCAACACATGAAGTGACAACCCGTAAAGCATAGGTAGCAGAGCTAAGCCTCTTACAGAGATCAATAATATGTGAAGACCAGTTCATTTTCTTGTCAATGTGCACTCCAAGAAATTTTGTTGTTTCCATTCTAACTATTGGTTGATTACCACATGTCACACTTATCTCTCTCTCTTTTTCTGTTTTTGTACAGAATTGAATAAAGCTGGTCTTACTGGAGTTTAATGAGAGACCATTCACCTTGAACCAATTAACCATATCTGAGAGTATGTGATTAATGAGTTCCTCAAGATTGTTGTCTGTTCTACTGCTCATAAAAATTGTGGTATCGTCAGCAAATAATGTAAATTTACACGGCAGGCTTGTACATGATGGTAGATCATTTATAAAAATCAGGAATAATAGTGGCCCAAGAATTGAGCCCTGGGGCACTCCACATGTAATGGAACTCCATTCAGAATCTGAGGAAGTGTCACTTACTCCACCCGAGCTATTCAACACAACTTTTTGTTTTCTGTCTTGGAGGTACGACTGTAGCCAATTGCCTGCAACCCCACTTATTCCTACTAATTTTGCTTTTTGCAAGAGAATCTGGTGATCAACACAGTCAAACGCTTTGGATAAATCACAGAAGACACCAAGTGCTAGCATTTTTTCATTAAGAGTTTCTAGGACTTCATTTGAGAGTGCGTAGATTGCATCTTCTGTTGAACGGCTCTTTTGAAAGCCAAACTGGCTCTTACTGAGAACTTCGTTCTTCATGAGATGATCAGTAATTCTTACATGTATTAGCTTTTCTAGAATTTTGGAGAAAGCTGTCAGCAAAGAGATAGGTCGATAGTTAGTTAGTTCAGCTTTATCACCCTTTTTGTACAGGGGCTTCACAATGGCATACTTAAGTCTACTGGGAACAACACCTTTCTGAATGGAAGCATTGAAAATATGACAGAGAATGTCCTTTATCCACACACAAGAATATTTCAATAAATTACTAGATATATTATCGACCCCTGCAGAATTTGTTCTTTTTAGAGACAAGATGATTTTTTGAATTTCTTCTACAGTAACAGGATTAAGGTGCATTTCTGAAATTGTGTTTGAATATACGGTTTGACAAAGAGTTACAGCTTCGTCAACATCGGGCTTGCAACCAATCTGTTGGGTTACTGATAGGAAGTGTTTATTAAAAATCTCAGCCACCGTTTTGGGGTTATCAACTAGGATACCTTCATATCTGATATTATTTATATCTTCTTTACTTATCGTATCTCTTCCTGTTTCTTTTTTTACAATGCTCCAAATTGCTTTTATTTTATTATTAGAATTATCTATTTTCTTCTCATAATAAAGGGCTTTAGATTTCTGTATTAGTTTCTTCAAAATTTTACAGTATTTTCTATAGTGTTTCCATTTTTCTACATCTTTACAGAATCTAATGCAGCATAAGTTTCCCTTTTGGTTTTACATGACTGTTTTATACCTTTTGTAATCCAAGGCTTGCTTACAGAATTGGAAGCCCTGTTTCTGACCCATTTCTTGGGAAATATTTCTTCAAAAAGAGCACAGAATTCATTTATAAAACAGTTAAATTTGGTATCAACATCATCATGGCTATACACTAAAGACCAATCAATTTGCTGCAACCTGTGGATGAAAGCTCCTTTCGCCTCTTCATTAATTACTCTTATGAATTTCCATCGAGGAAATTCTTTTTTGAACAGATTAACATCATAAATAGTGAGAATTTGTCCATCATGATCTGAAAGCCCACTTATAACCTGCTTGACAATATAATTCTGATGTCTATTTACATCTAAAAAAATGTTGTCTATCATAGTTTGGCACTCGGATGTAATTCTTGTTGGAAAGTTTATTACTGATGTCAGATTGTGTAAGGTCATCACAATCTCAAAGTCTATTTTATTCTTATTTTCAGTCAAAAAGTTTATATTGCAGTCACCTAATACTACAATATCCTTCGCTTTAGAAAGTAACCATGACAGTAGGAGTTCCATTGAATGCAGAAAAGTTTTTATGTCACCTGAAGGAGCCCTGTAGACAGCCAACACTATTATTGGGTAGAATTTAGTTGTTATTTCTGTGGCACATGCCTCAAATTGTTGTTCCACACAATATTTCTTAATATCTAAAGCTTTGTATGCTACACTATCCTTAACATAAATTGCTACTCCACCTTTATCTTTATTTTCCCTACAGTAGTATGTTACTAAAGTATAACTTACTATAGATGGCAAGGCACATTTATCGGTAACATGGTGTTCAGTTAAGCACAAAATCTGGGCATTATTTATACTATCCTTTTCACTAATGTTAATAAGGAGTTGGTCTGTTTTGTTTAAGAGACCCCTTATGTTTTGATGAAAGAAAGAGATGCCTTCCTCTTGCTTTTTTTTTCTATTAGTGCTGTTACCTGACTGAGAATCCATTGGAGTCTGCCTTGGGACAGGAGAGAGGAGACACCTGACACTACCTAATGTTGTCCCTTCTTTTTCTTCAGGCCCACACACAAAAAATCGTTGAGATGAGGGGAGGAGTACAGTATTATGGGGCAATGGGGAACATTTATTTGTTTTTTCAGCCCTGGAATCTGGAATGATCCAAGTATGAGCTCAGAGCCCAAATGCATCATTTGTATCATAATGCACCACAGTCTGCAGTTGGCTGCACCTTGTTACCTTAATGGCTGCCAGAATAGCCTCTTCAACATGCTGAATGAGGCCCCCAGGCAAATACTCTCGAGTGCACTTGGTGTTCCTTCTGCTTCCTTGCTGCAATTTCTTTAAGGGGTACCATTGCTCGCCTTATGTTTGAATTGCTGATGATTGACAAATCCCTATCCATTTGCATTCACTGCCTGTTGACTCAGGACACAGTAGATTTCCCAACAAGTAAATAAAGTCTCACTGGCTCAGTTTCAGTTTCAGTGGAAGACAGCACCTCAAACCTAAGGGTCAGGTGGATGGGTGCAACAGTCTAAGTTCTTCCTGAATCTTGTCTCAACTGCAGGGGATTCCTAGACCTATCACTGACATGCCACTCACTGCCAAGTGGACAAGTAATGATGGGTCCTGTGTTTCCTGCACGAGAGACAGTATCCACAGGAGAGGATAGTACTTGATGTATCACTGGTACAGAACTAGGTATCTCTGGTACACAACTCCCCATAGCCCTTCCAACACATCCATTTGCAACAGCTTCTAATTCCTTGACAGCAGTCAGGGCAATTGCCAGCTGCTTACAAGTAGCAGCCAACGCATCTCCTGCCTGAGAACAGTACACATGGTGGGGCTGCATTATGCCTGGTAAAATATTTTACAGAACAGTAATTTAATAACTTTATACTAGGCTTGCCAGTTCTCATTTAATTTATGAGCCTGATATGCTACAAGTATTATCAGGAGCTTTTTGGAACTAAAGTGATTCACAGCTAAAAAAACAAGATACCTATGGCAACAGAAAACTTGGCACACGTTTTACTTTTTCTCTGACACTTTTCAGGTTACAGACACCAAGAAAATTTGGCAGTAGCATTAATTTACCATAAATGCTGACAATATACACTCATATTAAAGAAAAGAGAAGTAGTGCAACATGATACATTACTTATTTACAGCAACTGTAAATTGCAAATGCTGATCTATTATAAAATAGATTATACAAAATATCTGTAATTTACAAAAAACCTTGCAAGTGTCTGAAACTTCTTAAAAAGATACTTTTTTCATGTAAATATATGAATTTAGTGAACTGCTGGCTGTGAATGATGGTACTGTGGACAAAGTTTCTGCAAAACAAACATTAAGTTTACAGTTGATGATATAACACAACACAATACTACAACCAATCAAACACTTGCCAATCCCATAGATGAAATAACTTTAACCAGAGACACAAACTAACTTGTATGGCCACACCTGGATATTATTCCAACAAAATTATACAATGTTTCAAGAATACAAAATTATACACCAGCTACAGAAGCCACTAACAATCTACAATGATTATTGATACCATGGAAATTAGAGACTTTTCACAATCAGGACTCTACAAAATTAACTGTGAAGAATGCTCAAAATTTTATATTGGAGAAACAGAAAGGAAAGCTAGCACACAATTTAAAGAACGCATACAATAGCCCATCTATATTTTCTGTACACTTAAAAGACATAACTACAAAATACCTACTTCAAATATTAGATAAGTTACAGAAAGGAAAAACAAAGGATATAATGAAAGAAACTGAAATTTACAACCATCTAAAAGATTAGTCAGACAGAATTTTAAATGGGCAAACAGACCTGCAAAATGGGAAATTCCTAGACAACTTTTTACCAGTGCTACGACAAAGCATTACAAAACCATAGAATGTAAAATTATCACTACACTCATTAATAAATATGACTGTAATTTGAAACATCACACAAACATAAAGCAGTTGTTACTCAGACTCTCATAGTTTTCAGTACTGTTTCATTAGACTACTGTGATCAATTTTATATATAAGATCTTTGTAACAACTATTCAAAAGTGACGTGCTCCCACAGTAAGGGTACAAATATTTACAAGTTATTTTAAAGAAATTACATACAGTCATATTTACACCAATGATGAATGATAATTAAGTATAATTGAGAAGAAAAAGTATATGCAAGTTAATTAACAAATTTCTGTAAAATAATTATAATCTTCCTAGTGTTAAGTATGTTAAAGCATGGACCTTATATACAAGAGCTTTGCAACAACTGATTGAAAGTCACTTGCTCCTAAAATAGTGTAAAAGCTCTCTAAATTATTTTATAAGCATAACATGCAGTCACAGGAGTAAGGATATACATGGCATAATTTACTACTAAAGAACCATCCATACAGTAAATTACAATGTGTGCAGTATACCTAAAGATGTGACTTGTTCCTATATCAATACCACAAGTGTCACTAGTGCATCCAATGTATAATGCTTTCGTTTTAGATGATTGAAAGTGGCCTAAGGCCAAAATTGTACAACTGTACAAGAAATAAAGAGAACAGTAGCTGAAGGCATCACGAAATCATTCAAAAAATTCACCAAAACTGCAGACCCTATCACACTGAAGAAAATTACTACACAAAATATAACACCCCCCCTGCTCCCAATGAACCATGGACCTTGCCACTGGTGTGGAGGCTTGTGTGCCTCAGCGATATAGATAGCTGTACCGTAGGTGCAACCACAACGGAGGGTTGTCTGTTGAGAGGCCAGACAAACTTGTGGTTCCTAAAGATGGACAGCAGCCTTTTCAGTAGTTGCAGGGGCAACAGTATGGATGCTTGACTGATCTGGTCTTGTAATATTTAGCAAAACAACCTTGCTGTCCTGGTATTGCCAACAGCTGAAAGCAAGGGGAAACTACAGCCATAATTTTTCCTGAGGGCATGCATTTTTACTGTATGGTTAAATGATGATGGCATCCCCTTGCGTAAAATATTCCAGAGGTAAAATAGCCACCCATTCAGATCTCTGGGCAGGGACTACTCAGGAGGACATTGTTATCAGGAGAAAGAAAACTGGCATTCTATGGATTGGAGCATGTAATGTCAGATCACTTAATTGGGTAGGTAGGTTAGAAAATTTAAAAAGGGAAATGGATAGGTTAAAGTTAGATATAGTGGGAATTAGTGAAGTTCAGTGGCAGAAGAAACAAGATTTCTGGTCAGATGAATACAGAGTTAGAAATACAAAATCAAATACAGTAGAACCCGTCTAATCTGACCTTGGATGGTCCGTCACTCTGGTTAGTCCGACCATGCTCAGATTTGCGAGCCTGTGCCGACTTCTCACTGACTGGATGCCTGTCGGGCGATTTTTGCGGTGTCTATCGCTGTGCATATTGTTATACTGTACGTTATTGTGCAGTTTTATCCTTTGTTGGAATTCAAAAACATCATTGTTTGCTTTATTCCGTATTCTCTACAGTACTTATTACTGTAGATTCATTGTGTGTACAGTTATCTGTTTTTCAACATGTCTGGATTCAAACGTAAACACGTAACTCTTTCACTAAATGAAAAATTAGCTGTGCTACAAAGACTGGACGAAGAAGAATCACTCCAAAAAATTGCAAAGGAACTGAAAATAGGTGTTACAACAACTAAGGATTGGGGGAAGGATCGGAAAGACATTGAATCCTATATGGTTATGATTGATGGTGAAACACTCTGAATAATTGCAAAACATTACAAAAGCCTAAACTTGAACTGCTTGATATCGCATTGTGGATGTGGTTTCGTCAAGAAAGAAGGAAAGGAACTCCAATATCCAGGCCATTTCTCAAAGAAAAAGCGATAGTTTTGGACCAAAAACTGGAAGCCGAAAGTAAATTTGCTGCCAGTGAAGGCTGGGTTGATTGCGGGAAAACTCGTCATAGTGTATGATTTGTTTCTATTTCCAGTGAAAAACTATCTGCCAATGCCGCAGCTGTTAAGGAGTTTTCTGTTAAGTTTCAAGAAATTGTAGAAGAAAATGAACTGTTGCCCTGCCAAGTGTATAACATCGATAAGACAGAGCTGAACTTTAAAATGTTGTCAACAAAAATGCTCGCAGCTTCAAATGAATCTGTGGTAGGAACGAAACTTATAAAAGATAGAATAGCAGTCATTCCTTGTAGCAATGCAGATGGTACCCACAAGCTCCCCTTGCTCGTCATTGGCAAATCTAAGAAGCCAAGGGCATTGCAAAATATAAACTTATCTTCCTTGCCAGTTTATTACCGCAATGAAAAATCTTTGTGGATGGACTGCAATCTTTTTAAATCCTGGTTTTTTGATGAGTTTGTGCCATTGGTCGAAAAATACTTGAAGCAAAAAAATCTGCCTGTTAGTGCTCTACTGCTGTTGGATAACGCACCATCACATCTATCTGAGGAAAGGGGACATAAAAGCTCTCTTTCTGCCTCCTAATGTGACCTCAATAATCCAACCAATCGATCAGGGCATTATCAAATGGTTAAAAAGGCAGTATCCCAGAAAGTATATCAGCTCAATCTTGGAAAAACCTGAAGGAGGTCATAACTTATTTGAGGCAATGATCCCTGAACATCAAAAATGCTATCTACACCATCGCTGCAGCATGGGATGAACTCAAACCTGACATATTGTGAAAATCATGACGTAAGCTTTGGCCACAAGTTATGACTGAAAATGAGCATACCAAAGATGAGCAAAACAACAACGCACTGGAAATCGTTAAAGATCTACAACCTCTGGAGCTGAACGCCCTTGCCAATGAAGTTGAAGAGTGGATCAACGAATGTGACAAAGACTGTGACACTTTTGAAGAGCTCAGTGATGACCAGATTGTTGCTGCTGTTAGCCAGGAAACTGCGAATGAGGACTCGGACCATGAAGACAAACCCCCACACCCGGATTTCACACAATGATGCAAAAAACGCTTTTAACGTCGCCCTTCATTACATCAAGCAGAATTCCACTTCAACTCCAATGGACGTTTTGTGGATAAAAAAATGGAGGGACACTGCAGCTAAATCTAGAATAACATCTGCTAAACAAAGATGTATCACTGACTTTTTTGTCAAGTAATTTGTTTTCGTTTTTACTGTAGAAACAGTGCACACAGTATAATCATTTCTTAGTTTGTACATGCAGTAGTTTATTTCTTTGTAAAAAATTCTTTTTTATATACAGCGATATCAACAGTTTTTAGTTTACAGTATACATCATTTATATGTTATTAAGTATAGTACAGAACTGTAATTTGTTTGTTGTTTTTCCTTTCAAAACCAGTACATATTATAGTGTGTGTAGACTTTTTTAGTTAATATATTGTTTAACACTGTGTAAAAAGCATCTTTTTATATTACTGTAGATGTCATTTAGTTCTTAAATTGTTTAATTATTTGTACTAAATGTCTTTTATATGTTTTGCAATAAATATTAGATTTTTCGGATAATCCAACCTTTTTTTCATTCCAAACATGGTCCTCGACCTGAAGGTGATGGATTAGATGGATTCCACTGTAGGGATAACACAGGAGTAGGTTTATTAATGAATAAAAAAGTAGGAGTGAGAGTAAGCTACTACAAACACCATAGTGAATGCATTATTGTAGCCAACATAGACACAAAGCTCATGCCTACCTCAGTAGTACAAGTATATATGCCAACTAGCTCCACAGATGACGAAGAGACTGAAGAAATGTGTTGTTTGTGTTGTTGTTGTTGTTGTTGTTGTGGTCTTCATTGTTGTTGTTGTGATCTTCAGCTCAGAGAGTGGTTTGATACAGCTCTTCATGCTATTCTATCTTGTGCAAGCTTCTTCACCTCCCAGTACCTACTGCAACCAACAGCCTACTTAATCTGCTTAGTGTATCCATCTCTTGGTCTCCCTCTACATTTTTTACCCTCCTTGCTGCCCTCCAATACTAAATTGGTGATCCCTTGATGTCTCAGATCGTGTCCTACCAACCGATCCCTTCTTCTAGTCAAGTTGCAAAACATGTTGCGCCACAAATTTCTCTTCTCCTCAATTCTGTTCAATACCTCCTCATTAGTTATGTGATCTACCCATCTAATATTCAGCATTCTTCTGTACCACCACATTTCAAAGCTTCTATTCTCTTCTTGTCTAAACTATTTATCGTCCAAGTTTCACTTCCAGACATGGCTTTAAGAAATGACTTCCTGACACTTAAATCTACACTCGATGTTAACAAATTTCTCTTCATCAGAAACATATAATGAGTCTAAAAAAATTATTCAGATAGTGAAGGGAGACGAAAATTTAATAGTCATGGGGGACTGGAATTTGATAGTAGGAAAAGGAAGAGAAGGAAAAGTTGTAGGTGAATATGGAATGGGGGTAAGGAATAAAAGAGGACTCTGAAAACAGTCCATTGGTTATGAACTGTAGACTAAAACTGAAGAAACTGCAAAAGGGTGGGGATTTAAGGAGATGGGATCTGGATAAACTGAAAGAACCAGAGGTTGAGAGAGTTTTAGAAAAAGACTGACAAGAATGGGGGAAAGAAATGCAGTAGAAGAAGAATGGATAGCTTTAAGAGATGAAATAGTTAAGGCAACAATATGTAAAAAATTGAGGGCTAGTAGAAATCCTTGAGTAACAGAAGAGATATTGAACTTGACTGATGAAAGGAGAAAACATAAAAATGAAGTAGGCAAAAAGGTATACGAATGCCTAAAAAATGAGATCAACAGGAAGTGCAAAATGGGTAAGCAGAGATGGTTAGTGAGCTAATGTAAGGATGTAGAGGCATATATCACTTGGGGTAAGACAGATACTGCCTACAAGAAAATTAAAGAGACCTCTGTGAAATGAGAACCACTTGTATGAATACCAAGGGCTCAGATGGAAAACCAGCTCTAAGCAAAGAATGGAAAGCAGGAAGTTGGAAGGAGTATATAGAATGTCTATACAAGGGCAATGTACTTGAGGGCGGTATTATGGAAATGGAAGACGGCATAGATGAAGATGAAATAGGACATATGATACTGCGTGAAAAATTTGACACAGCACTGAAAGACCTAAGTCAAAACAAGGCCCCAGGAGTAAACAACATTCCATTAGAACTACTGATAGCCGTGGGAGAGCCAGCCCTGACAAAACCCTTCCATCTGGTGAGAAAGATGTATGAGACAGAAAAAATACCCTCAGACTTCAAGAAGAATGTAATAATTCCAATCCCAAAGAAAGCAGGTGTTGAAAGGTGTGAAAATTACTGAACTATCAGTTTAATAAGTTATGGATGCAAAATACTTACACGAATTCTTTACAGACGAATGGAAAAACTGGTAGAAGCCAACCTTGGAAAGGACCAGTTTGGATTCCGTAGAAATGTTGGAACATGTGAAGCAATACTGCACCTACAACTTACCTCAGAAGATAGATTAAGGAAAGGTGAACCTACATTTCTAGCATTTGTAGACTTAGAGAAGGCTTTTGATAATATTGACAGGAATATTATCTTTCAGATTCTGAAGGTGGCAGGGGTCAAATAAAGAGAGCGAAAGGCTATTTACAACGTGTACAGAAACCAGACCGCACAGTTCTAAGAGTCGAGGGGCATGAAAGGTAAGCAGTGGTTGGGAAGGGAGTGAGATGGGGTTGTAGCCTATCCTCAATGTTATTCAGTCTGTATAATGAGCAAGCAGTAAAGGAAATAAAAGGAAAATTTGGAGTAGGAATTAAAATCCATGCAGAAGAAATAAAAACATTTGAGGTTTTCCAACCATATTGTCATTCTGTCAGAGACAGTAAAGGACCTGGAAGAGCAGTTGAACAGAATGGACAGTGTCTTGAAAGGAGGATATAAGATTAACATCAACAAAAGCAAAACGAGGATAATGGAATGTAGTCAAATTAAATCAGGTGATGCTGAGGAAATTAGGTTAGGAAATGAGTCACTTAGTGTAATACACTCCTGGAAATTGAAATAAGAACACCGTGAATTCATTGTCCCACGAAGGGGAAACTTTATTGACACATTCCTGGGGTCAGATACATCACATGATCACACTGACAGAACCACAGGCACATAGACACAGGCAACAGAGCATGCACAATGTTGGCACTAGTACAGTGTATATCCACCTTTCGCAGCAATGCAGGCTGCTATTCTCCCATGGAGACGATTGTAGAGATGCTGGATGTAGTCCTGTGGAATGGCTTGCCATGCCATTTCCACCTGGCGCCTCAGTTGGACGAGCGTTCGTGCTGGACGTGCAGACCACGTGAGACGACGCTTCATCCAGTCCCAAACATGCTCAATGGGGGACAGATCCGGAGATCTTGCTGGCCAGGGTAGTTGACTTACACCTTCTAGAGCACGTTGGGTGGCACGGGATACATGTGGACGTGCATTGTCCTGTTGGAACAGCAAGTTCCCTTGCCGGTCTAGGAATGGTAGAACGATGGGTTCGATGACGGTTTGGATGTACCGTGCACTATTCAGTGTCCCCTCGACGATCACCAGTGGTGTACGGCCAGTGTAGGAGATCGCTCCCCACACCATGATGCCGGGTGTTGGCCCTGTGTGCCTCGGTCGTATGCAGTCCTGATTGTGGCGCTCACCTGCACGGCGCCAAACACGCATACGACCATCATTGGCACCAAGGCAGAAGCGACTCTCATCGCTGAAGACGACACGTCTCCATTCGTCCCTCCATTCATGCCTGTCGCGACACCACTGGAGGCGGGCTGCACGATGTTGGGGCGTGAGCGGAAGACGGCCTAACGGTGTGCGGGACCGTAGCCCAGCTTCATGGAGACGGTTGCGAATGGTCCTCGCCGATACCCCAGGAGCAACAGTGTCCCTAATTTGCTGGGAAGTGGCGGTGCGGTCCCCTACGGCACTGCGTAGGATCCTACGGTCTTGGCGTACATCCGTGCGTCGCTGCGGTCCGGTCCCAGGTCGACGGGCACGTGCACCTTCCGCCGACCACTGGCGACAACATCGATGTACTGTGGAGACCTCACGCCCCACGTGTTGAGCAATTCGGCGGTACGTCCACCCGGCCTCCCGCATGCCCACTATACGCCCTCGCTCAAAGTCCGTCAACTGCACATACGGTTCACGTCCACACTGTCGCGGCATGCTACCAGTGTTAAAGACTGTGATGGAGCTCCGTATGCCACGGCAAACTGGCTGACACTGACGGCGGCGGTACACAAATGCTGCGCAGCTAGTGCCATTCGACGGCCAACACCGCGGGTCCTGGTGTGTCCGCTGTGCCGTGCGTGTGATCATTGCTTGTACAGCCCTCTCGCAGTGTCCGGAGCAAGTATGGTGGGTCTGACACACCGGTGTCAATGTGTTCTTTTTTCCATTTCCAGGAGTGTAGATGAGTTTTGCTATTTGGGAAGCAAAATAACTGATGATGGTCGAAGTAGAGAGGATATAAAATGTAGACTGGCAATGGCAAGGAAAGCATCTCTGAAGGAGATAAATTTGTTAACATTGAGTACAGATTTAAGTGTCAGAAAGTCTTTTCTGAAAGTATTTGTATGGAGTGTAGCCATGTATGGATGTGAAACATGGACGATAACTAGTTTAGACAAGAAGAGAATAGAAGCTTTCAAAATGTGGTGCAGCAGAATAATGTTGATGATTAAATGGGTAGATCACTTAACTAATGAGGAGGTACTGAATAGAATTGAGGAGAGGAGAAATTTGTGGTGCAACTTGACTAGAAGAAGGGATCAGGTGGTAGGACATGTTCTGCAGCATCAAGGGATCACCAATTTAGTATTGGAGGGCGGCGTGTAGGGTAAAAATTGTAGAGGGAGACCAAGAGATGAATACATTAAGCAGATTCAGAAGGAGTGGGTTGCAGTTGTTACTTGGAGATCAAGAAGCTTGCACAAGATAGAGGAGCATGGAGGGCTGCATCAAACCAGTCTCTGGACTGAAGACCATAACAACATATAACATTCCCTATAAGCACCACTTACATATACAATTAACAATTTAGTACTACACAATATACCATGATAACCACATAAGTTTTGATGAAATCAACACAGAAAATGTATAAATTCAACATCAAGTTTTTGTACCTAAATTTTTGAAACAAATTTATGCAAAACATCATGTTGCTTGAGAACAAAGGAAATTCTGGGAGTCAGCTTAGATACATAAAGTATATGTAAATAAACATACCGATTGCATGGATTTTGCAACTTAGCTTACTTTGTGTCCCCTGTTACACTAGTGTGCTAAGGATGGACTCTAAAACTTCAGTATATCTCAGAAATACAGTGTGAAATGTGTAGTACAGCAATGAAATACAACAATGTTATACACTAACAATATGTTTGGCCAAGATAATCTTTTACATCTGCAGTCATTTTAATCTCTTTTTTTGACTATTCACTTTTCTACACATCAGTGTTCATGTTTCATTGATAAATTCTTCCATTAAGAAAAATTCTGATGTAAATGTTCTATTCACTGATATGGTAATCTAGATGGATGAGATTTACTATTACCTAATTCAGAAAACTTAGTCATTTCTTCAGTGATAGATCTTATCTGTTGCAGAGACCACTGTGCTACTTTTAATGTTTCCACCTGATCGTATCTCATCTGATCTATGTCACCTTTCACCTGAAACACAATTAAAGTTGAGAATAATATAAATTTCATCAAGTTCATTTTAGTACTGAATTCTATCATGCTATCCTAAATCATTTGCATCCAGCATTAAGGTATGCTGTGTACAAACATTTTCACTTTAGAAATGTAAATCTTTGGTCATTGGTGAAAAGGGTGGCAGAGTGTCATTTGTAACATTAACTAGAAGAGAAAAAAGGAACTGTGGTAGTTGTGTTGCTCACTGAACACAACAGGCGGATACTATGGGTTTGCTAAGTCTGGAGGGTAAAACAGATGGGTAAAGCATGAGAACAACGCAACGAAAAGATGTCTAAATACAAAACAGTTCCTTTATTGTAACATTAACAGGTACAATTAATTACAGAATAGCAGAACACATTTAAAAACGTAAGTTGCCAAAAAAATGTCTCTGAACAAAAACGCTTATTTGTGTTGGCCCGGTAATCCCACTAACCAAGAACGCATTATGAATACACACGAGGAGTGCCCACTGACTGTGTGGAGTGTAATCAGTTTACACATCTTTAAAGACAACAAGAGGAACATCATTAATGTTCTTAAGGTGTCATAAATGGGACTTATCTAACATGATGACCAAGGAAATATGCAAATAGAAATAAATGAACTTAGAAGTACTGTGAGTGCATCTAACCTAACAGAGTGATCAAAGCAAAATACAAATAAACAAAGATGAGGTACTATAAGTGAAACTAACCTAAAACAGTGACTAAAGCAAATACAAAATACAGATAAAAGGACTTGAGGTTCGGTGGTCGAAGCTGGCCTAACATAGTTGGGGATTTCAGTCTCTAACAGCTGCAAGCATGATGCTGCATTAGTTTATGTATAGTTCACAAAAAGATGTTGGATCTTGCCACACTCCCTACAATTTAAGCTTCAAACAGGTACGCTGTTACTCATAATGCAAGCACGCACATAGCTTACTTTGTACACTTGTAAAGAATAGATGTCTTTCTTTTACCAAGGAAACATTTATGATGAAAATCACAGTTTAATCTCAGTTTAATTCAAAAATGATAAAATAAACTTACATTAAATGAGCTAAATCACTGTTTAATTAGACAATAAAAAAAATAAAATGTCATTATATCATCGTTGCTCCATACAAGTATTGTTGTTGTGGTCTTCAGTCCTAAGACTGGTTTGATGCAGCTCTCCATGCTACTCTATCCTGTGCAAGCTTCTTCATCTCCCAGTACCTACTGCAACCTACATCCTTCTGAATCTGCTTAGTGTATTCATCTCTTGGTCTCCCTCTACGATTTTTACCCTCCACGCTGCCCTACAATACTAAATTGGTGATCCCTTGATGCCGCAGAACATATCCTACCAATCGATCCCTTCCTCTTAGGTTGTGCCACAAACTTCTCTTCTCCCCAATCCTATTCAATACTTCTTCATTAGTTATGTGATCTACCCATCTAATCTTCAGCATTATTCTGTAGCACCACATTTCGAAAGCTTGTATTCTCTTCTTGTACAAACTATTTATTGTCCATGTTTCACTTCCATACATGGCTACACTCCATACAAATACTTTCAGAAATGACTTCCTGACACTTAAATCTATACACGATGTTAACAAATTTCTCTCCTTCAGAAACACTTTCCTTGCCATTGCCAGTCTACATTTTATATCCTCTCTACTTCGACCATCATCAGTTATTTTGCTCCCCAAATAGCAAAATTCTTTTACTACTTCAAGTGTCTCATTTCCTAATCTAATTCCCTCAGCATCACCCAACTTAATTCGACTACATTCCATTCCTTGTTTTCTTTTGTTGATGTTCATACTATACCCTCCTTTCAAGACACTGTCCATTCCGTTCAACTGATCTTCCAAGTCCTTTGCTGTCTCTGACAGAATTACAATGTCATCGGCAAACCTCAAAGTTTTTATTTCTTCTCCATGGATTTTAATACCTACTCCGAATTTTTCTTTTGTTTCCTTCACTGCTTGCTCAATATACAGATTGAATAACATCGGGAAGAGACTACAACCCTGTCTCACTCCCTTCCCAACCACTGCTTCCCTTTCATGTCCCTCGACTCTTATAATTGCCATCTGGTTTCAGTACAAATTGTAAATAGCCTTTCACTCCCTGTATTTTACCCGTGCCACCTTCAGAATTTGAAAGAGCGTATTCCAGTCAACATCGTCAAAAGCTTTCTCTAAGTCTACAAATGCTAGAAACATAGGTTTGCCTTTCCTTAATCTAGCTTCTATGATAAGTCGTAGGGTCAGTATTGCCTCACGTGTCCCTACATTTCTACGGAATCCAAACTGATCTTCCCCTAGGTCGGCTGCTACTAGTTTTTCCATTCGTCTGTAAAGAATCCGCGTTAGTATTTTGCAGCCGTGACTTATTAAACTGATAGTTTGGTATTTTTCACATTTGTCAACACCTGCTTTCTTTGGGATTGGAATTATTATATTCTTCTTGAAATCTGAGGGTATTTTGCCTGTCTCATACATCTTGCTCACCAGATGGTAGAGTTTCGTCAGGACTGGCTCTCCCAAGGCTGTCAGTAGTTCTAATGGAATGTTATCTACTCTCGGGGCCTTGTTTCGACTCAGGTCTTTCAGTGCTCTGTCAAACTCTTCACGCAGTATTATATCTCCCATTTCATCTTCATCTACAACCTCTTCCATTTCCATAATATTGTCCTCAAGTACATCGCCCTTGTATAGACCCTCTATATACTCCTTCCACCTTTCTGCTTTCCCTTCTTTGCTTAGAACTGGGTTTCCATCTGAGCTTTTGATATTCATACAAGTGGTTCTCTTTTCTCTGAAGGTCTCTTTAATTTTCGTGTAGGCTGTATCTATCTTAACCCTAGTGAGATAAGCCTCTACATCCTTACATTTGTCCTCTAGCCATGCCTGCTTAGCCATTTTGCACTTCCTGTTGACCTCATTTTTGAGACGTTTGTATTCCTTTTTGCCTGCTTCATTTACTGCATTTTTTATATTTTCTCCTTTCATCAATTAAATTCAGTATTTCTTCTGTCACCCAAGGATTTCTACTAGCCCTCATCCTTTTACCTACTTGATCCTCTGCTGCCTTCACTACTTCATCCATCAAAGCTACCCATTCTTCTTCTACTGTATTTCTTTCCCCCATTCCTGTCAATTGTTCCCTTATGCTCTCCCTGAAACTCTGTACAACCTCTGGTTCTTTCAATTTATCCAGGTCCCATCTCCTTAAATTCCCACCTTTTTGCAGTTTTTTCAGTTTCAATCTACAGGTCATAACCAATAGATTGTGGTCAGAATCCACATCTGCCCCTGGAAATGTCTTACAATTTAAAACCTGGTTCCTAAATCTCTGTCTTACCATTATATAATCTATCTGAAACCTGTCAGTATCTCCAGGCTTCTTCTATGTATACAACCTTCTTTCATGATTCTTGAACCAAGTGTTAGCTATGATTAAGTTGTGCTCTGTGCAAAATTCTACCAGGTGGCTTCCTCTTTCATTTCTTACCCCCAATCCATATTCGCCTACTATGTTTCCTTCTCTCCTTTTTCCTATTGCCGAATTCCAGTCACCGATGACTATTAAATTTTCATCTCCCTTCACAATCTGAATAATTTCTTTTATTTCATCATACATTTCTTCAATTTCTTCGTCATCTGCAGAGCTAGTTGGCATATAAACTTGTACTACTGCAGTAGGCATGGGCTTCGTATCTATCTTGGCCACAATAATGCGTTCAGTATGCTGTTTGTAGTAGCTTACCCGCATTCCTATTTTCCTATTCATTATTAGACCTACTCCTGCATTACGCCTATTTGATTTGGTGTTTATAACCCTGTGGTCACCTGACCAGAAGTCTTGTTCCTCCTTCCACCAAACTTCACTAAATCCCACTATATCTGACTTTAACCTATCTATTTCCCTTTTTAAATTTTCTAACCTACCTGCCCAATTTAGGGATCTGACATTCCATGCTCCGATCCGTAGAACGCCAGTTTTCTTTCTCCTGATAACGACATCCTCTTGAGTGGTCCGCGCCCAGAGATCTGAATGGGGGACTATTTTACCTCCAGAATATTTTATCCAAGAGGACGCCATCATCATTTAACCATACAGTAAAGCTGCATGCCCTCGGGAAAAATTACGGCTGTAGTTTCCCCTTGCTTTCAACCGTTCGCAGTACCAGCACAGCACGGCCGTTTTGGTTAGTGTTACAAGGCCAGATCAGTCAATCATCCACACTGTTGCCCTTGCAACTCCTGAAAAGGCTGCTGTCCCTCTTCAGGAACCACATGTTTGTCTGGCCTCTCAACAGATACCCCTCCATTGTGGTTGCACCTACAGCACGGCTATCTGTATCGCACGCAAGCCCCCCCACCAACAGCAAGGTCCATGGTTCATGGGGGGAAGGGGGGGGGTTATAAGTATTAAACCACAATAATGATGCATTCAAAGCATTAAACAGTGCAGTTGCATCAGATAACTGCCAACTGCTTATTTGATTGCTAATTACCTTGTAGATAACTGTCTCATTTTGGGACTGCTGCTAGCTTGAAATCTGGTTTATTTTCCTGCATGGATCATAAGTTTTTTTGTCAACTAGCTCCCAATTTACTTTGTATTACTGCTGCACACTTAGATGTATGACAACACAGCGTATCACTGTGTTAACTGAAGCAATAGACTTGGGCTCGCAATTGCAAAACAATGTTATCCGTAACTGGTGCACATTATACATAGGCATGGACTGATCAAGTTTATACTCTATGCTAAGGACATGGGATCACAAGGCAGGTGGTGAATAATGCTGTCCTGAAGTATGGTATCAACCTTGCCTTCCAATTTTCCATAGGCATCATGGGAGCCTGCAACACTGTTCATTTAACAGACACACAAAACTGACTCATCATTTATCTCTTCATGGGTCATGCAACTATCTGCAACAAGCCAGTATGTTCTGATGATGAAATAACTTAAACATAAACTTAACAACAAAAGAACATTAAATTGTTGCATTTCTCGTGTGCACAGCTTGGCATTAGCAGGGGGAGTCCAGGTGTTGGGGAGGCTTCCTGTAGCATGTTTCAGGAAAAAAACCCAAATGCTGCAGCAAAAAGGTGTGTAGCAGAGAAAACTCTTTTTCTCGGATGCATTCAGCCAGTGATGCAGTTTTTGCTGAGCAATGAGCCATTTGCTACAGTGCAAGATCATCAATCGAGCAGACAGGTGGTGGGCACGAAAAAGTAGTAGAGCATCACTGCACAATAGCCCCCCCCCCCTCTGCTTCCCCCCTCCCCTCTTCAAGAAGAAGAAAGCAGGTTGCAGAATGCAGTGGCCACTCCCAATATTGATTACTGAACTGCCACTTGTGGAAGCATGGTGTCAGTGGGGCAAGGGCCACTGATGGTGGAGGCACTGCATGATACATAGCGGCCTCTGTGACATCGCATCACAAGCTCAGCATGGTGGTAACATCCAACTGCATGATCAAATGGGATGGGGGGCAGTGATGCACATGGTAGGCGGGCATAGTTGGGTATGCTGCAGTGTGGGGGCGGGGCCTGGTGGAGCGATGGGAAGAAGCTCGTGCTTAGGCAAGTCGCACTTCGCGGAAGGTGCACAGTGCATCCTGCATGGGTAGCATAACACATGCTGTCCTGTACCGACACTGTACACACTCACTGCTACCACCTCTTGTTACTACACTGGGTCACACTTCATGGTGAAGGTGTGTGATGGCATCATGGGACTGGTGACAGGTGCCTCAGTGTCATCATGTGGTGTTGGTGCCTCTTCACTCAGATAAGGCACCAGAGGACAGGACCAACAGCAGGAGCGAGGTGGCAGGTTTCAGGGGCAGCTCTGCTGGGCATGGTGTGATGGCAGGGTGGCCTCCACTCTCAGTTTCCAAATATTGCCCACCAAGGTGGCAGTGTCCATCACCTCAATTTCAATGACAGATGGTGCGGAAGGGCTGGGATGTTGAGTGTCTATGCCGGCTTCGATCAGTCAATGGCTACTGTGGTGGCAGCATGACATAGATGTATATAAAAGGTCCTCTCCCTGCACTTGAAGACAAGGTGCAGGCCTGAGTACTGTTGGCAGAGCAGTGACTGGCTGGTGTCCATCCAGGGCACGACATGCATGCAGATGGAGAGGTACTGATTCACAAAGTGTTTGTGCTCACCAAGGCATTGTTGGGGCACCGGGCATATGTGTGTCATGTAATTATTACACATAGGCTGGGTTGCAGGTGGTGACCAGCAGGGGTTGCAGCCTGATGAAGTTGCCTGGGACAGTGAGCAGTTGCCCATAGACAACTTCCACTTTGGACACACGCAAGTTCGTTTCGTGGGCCACCCACAATGCTAGCAGAACTAGAGGCACGGTGCCAGACCAAGTTATGGTTTGCATGCAAGGATGGCTTTTAGGATCATGCAGAGTCTCTCCACCACACCATTAGTCACAGGGAGGTAACTAGTAATAAAATGGATGAGCCTACCACAGGTTTTGTTTAAACAGGCAAGATGTGAATTGTCATCCGTGTTTCATCATCATGTGTCTGGGGTATCCAAAATACAAGACCCAATTGACCATGAAAGCCTTTGCCACTGTATCCATCATGATGTCAGGCAGTAACATGGCTTCTGGTCACAGATTGTACCTCTTGATGATGGTGAGGATGTTCTGGTGGTTGTTTGGCATTGGAAGGGGGCCTACAATGTCAGTTATGTACATGGGAATAACGATGGTCCACTGGAACAAGTGCTGCATGAGAGGCAGGTGTGAGCCCAATCAGTATAGTCCCATTGAATGTTGGGCCAGATGAAATGCTCCAACATGAGGGCCACAGATGCACAGGTGCCAGGATGTGACAGGTCTTTGAAGTGTTTGAATGCCACCTTGTTTAAGTCTTGAGGGCTTGGGGTGGGGGGGGGGGGGGGTGCAGGTGCAGATACACTCTGTGGAGTTGGCTGGGTGGCTGGAAGTCACGCAAAAGTTGCCACCCAACATTTACGTTTGTATCAGGAACTGTGTGCCGTTGGAGGTTGAGGCCAGCATTTGACCTCTCCGCAGTCTTAGCAGCTCAGGAATGGCTGCCTTAGTGGCAGCCATACCAGTGTAGTTGAGTGGGGCAGTGAGAGCGCAGGAGCAGCTGAGGCAGTCGGTGATGATATTATCGATGCCTGCCATGTGATATATGTTGGTTGTGAACTGACCTATTTACTCCTGATGAAAGAACTGCCTAGGGGAATTCTAAGTGCCTTCCTTTTGACAAAACCCTGTCATAAGCGGGTGGTGGTCAGTCAAGATCATGAAGGGGTGTCCTTCCACCAAGGGGTGGAAGTAGTTGGCCGCCTCATAGACAAGAAGAAGCTTAAAGATGTACACCGCCTAGCTCTGCTGTGGCTCAGACAGCTTCATGGAAAAGAATGCCAGCAACTGCCAGGAACCTGTCATCAAAGGATGAAACCTAGGGCAGACTGGCTGGAATCAGTAGCGTTCATGAGCTGGGCAGTCAGATGGGGTTGCACCAGGAGGCGGTATCAGTTTACACAGTATTTTAAGACACCAAGAGGAACATCGTTAATGTGTTTAACATATAGGAAAAAGGGGCCAATCAAACACAGTGATCAAGGAAATATGCAAATTAAAAAAGTGAACTTTTAGGTACTTTGAGTGTATCTAATCTAAAATGGTGATCAAAGCAAAATACAAATTAGCCAACTTGAGGTGCCAAAAGTGAAGCTAATCTAACACAGTGACAAAGGCAAATAAAAAATACAAATAAATGAACTTGAGGTCCCATAAACGAAGCTAATCTAACGCAGTTGGGGATTTCAGTCTCTAGCAACCACAATGGTATGCAGGTAGCTCACAAAGAGAGGTGGATCTTGCCACACTTGCTATAATTTAACAAGCTCTGTGATGGGGATACTACACACTCAGGACGCAAATCTGTGAGGCAGTTGCTAAATAATGTTGCCCTGGAGTATGGCACCAATCTCACCTACTAGTTCTCCACGGGCATCACAGAAACTTGCAGTGATGCTAGTTTTACAGACACGCACAACCAACTCATCAATGATGTCTTCAAGGGTCATGCTCTTATCTGGGAGCACTGCATCAAGCTGTTAAGTTCTGATAATGAAGTAACATGAACATAAACTGAACACCAAAGGAACATCAATCACTGCACTTGTCATGTGGACAGCTCTGCACTGATTTGGGAAGAGTTGAGAGTTGGGGACATTCCCCGTAGCATGCTTTATGGAAAAACCACATGCAGACTGTCAAAGTGGCACATGGTACAGAAAATTCTTGTCCTCAGATGCATACAGTTCACAGTGCAGTTTTCCTGGGCAACACATCATCTGTTATAGTGCAAGATTGTCTGCTAGAGCAGGAGAGTGGTGAGCACAGACACATAGTAGTGCATCACCACAGTGTATTATGATATAGCTTGACATATGTAGTTTTTATTACAAAAATCAGTAAGAGACATTTTGTAGCAGGAAACAACTCTCAAAGTCCAACCTGAGTCAGAGTTGTGCTTTTGACATGCAATGCAAAAAGAAAACAGTCAAGCTGAACGTTTTGTTCTTTTTGTGACCACAATGAAGGGACATTTTAAGATGTCCAATATAATCATCTAACTTCCTAAACAATAACAATGTAGAAGCTGTGCTGAGGTATTCTGTTGTGGACTTTGAGCCCATGGCTTCATCTGAAGCTGTAAACTTGTATGAAGGTGAAAGACTTTAAATGTTTGTGTTTGTAACAAGAAATATGATTTGTGAAGTAGGTATGATGCTCTAATTTCAATCATATAGTGTGTTACATTGACCTCTGTCTGCTGCTCTTTTCTTTTTTTTAAGTTGGTAGTCATAGTGCAGAGATGCATTTTGCTCCTCACATGTAGGTATTGTATTCCATTGTTAGATACAGCAGCCTGTCTCTGTTTCATCTGAGATGACCTCTTATTTGGAGATGACTTAGTAAAATTTACATTCTACATATAGTGTAATAAGATCTCTCACTCTTTGCTCATCAGTATATTTAGCTATGCTCCATTACTCTGTAAACTAATTCCTGGCATTTGTACACTAGCATTCAACATTTTTCTCACCTTTCTTATTTCATTGTACATTGATTATGCCTTTTGCATTTACTAAACTTCATTTTTTTCTTATTATATCTTATCTTTCTCACAGTATCACATTTCATGTACTACTGTCCTTCTCTTGTAGCCCTTGAAGGAACATTAACTGCTCCTGCAAATTCCCTCAAACTTATATTGATGGATGAATTTTCAGTGCATTTCAGTGTGGCTCATAATAAGATTTATGTTGGCTTGTTCGTCTTGCCTTCCTACAGTTATTGAGGGGAGATACACTTTCTTTAAAACTTTCACATCTCATCAAATGAATAATTCTGCTGTGCATCTCACATTAGACTATATTATTTCAAGCTTTTTCTCACTGAATAATTATAAGGATTTCTCAGTGCATGATAACATTTTTTGACACAGTTACATGGGTATTTTACAAAATTCATTAGGACAGCATATTCAATAACTATGAATAAACATACACTGGAGTAGAGCTTCATGCACAGGAATAGGAATTTGTGTCATTATCTGTTTATGAATTAAGGCACCAAGGTTTTTCACCTAAGTTGAGGTTGTAACATTGTCTGATAGAGGTTAATAATGGGTCTGAGTCTGCTCACACAATAGTAAATGTTAATTTTTAAACTGAGTGAGCTTTGCACCTTTTTCCCTCTAAGTGTAGGATGCCTATATCTATTATTATTCATAATTTTTGTTTAAGTTATGTTCAACGAAAGACGAATCTGGCTTCTTTTCTCTCCAGTTTCAATGGTGTTTTCTGAGCCTAGTACTCCCAGCCTGTCCAGTGTAGCAGGACTGACACTCTTGGCCGATGATCTTATAAACCTCCCATTTCATTGCAGCAGTTCAGAATCAATGAAAATGATTAAGTTCAGAAGCAGTCATATTCTTGAAATAGACACATCCACCCATCTGCAACCTTACCAGTCTAATCCTATCTGCAAAGCATGAGTTTTATTTCAATTCGTAATATATCATCATAGTGTAATGTAACAGGGATTAAACATCTGCATGTACCAGTTTTACAAAGTTTATTACCTTTATTTTCTTGGTCTACCTAAGTGTCTTTGTCCTTTAGGATTCTTATTAACCATTTGTTTCGGTAGTTTTTCACCTCACATTCTGTCCACATACTGCTTTCATCTCTCTCTCTCTATGTAATCATTTACTTTGGCATTAACAGTTTATAAGACATACCTAAACACTTCTTTAGACTGCTTGTAAATCATATCAGTTGACTTGTTCTCTCCTTCAGCCCACCTCATAACTGGAAAATTGCTTTGCATTCTCTATCCCTCACAGGTTCCCCAGGTATTTCCTGCAAAATTATATTATTTGTGACAAGATTGCCTTATGGAGACTGTTATGGACAACATGGGGCTTAAAGTAACTTGTTAGATAGCTCATACAATTTACTTTCATCTCTCTTTCCCTTTACTGCTTCTTAGCAATAAGCACTAATTCTCATGTTCATAATTGCAAACCTGCAAAACATGCTGTAAATGCAAAAATTAATTCTGCCGAATAAATAGTTCAGAAAGTTTTCAATACAAATAACATCATGCTATCCAGCAGAGAGCACATGATTAAACAAAACTGAACCATCTTTTTCCCATAATCACCTACTGACATGTATTACATAGTCCAAGAAATTGTCATAGTCATTACATATGTGTATTCTACTCCATCATTTTTCAGAATTTTTACTTCTACACATCATGCTAAGTGTAATTTCAAAGCTGATATCCTTATTAAACACTCTTTGGATAGCTGAGCTATTAATGTTATCTTTGATTATGAAGGAGACATGTCATATGGAAAAGTCACCAGCCATCAGCTTTGTTTCGTATTTTCTTGATACTCTTTCATCATTTCATGTACACGGTACAGTCAGCTATGGAACAAGTCAGTTGTGAAGTGATAAGAGGGACACACATTTTTTGATGATAGTAGGGGTACATACAGTATTTTGCAACTGCATAAATACAACAGTTTACAATTTCAGTACATAATGTTAGATTATTTTCTATAAGTTATTTATATGCACATAAGCTCCAGACGGGAGTAGCAGCTTTTATGTCAATAAAATTAAATTTATTTAGTACCACTCCTAAATTTATAGTCATTACAAAATTGGCACCTAGAAAATTCTGAAGGTTACTGTTGTGCCTCACCAATCTTTCAAAGTGCCGCCGTACAGTCACGCACGTCCTCTACATGTGGCGCTGTCTGCCAGCCATGCAGTAGCAGCGCCACCTAAGCGGCCAGACAGCCAGCGGCCGCTAGACTTGGACTCAGTTATGATTTGACTGTTAAAGTCTACACATGTCTTACTTTGTTTACTTGATCTGTGACTTTCATGTATTACGTCATCCTAGAAATATATTTGTTCAACTTGAAGTTATAACAACTGGCGATGAGGTAGTGAATTTTTCTTTTTATTCGTTGACCTACGTGTTTCCATGGCTACTTTAGAGCAACTATTGCAAGGTCTCATAGAACAGCAAACGCTTCTCACAAATGCAATTCGTGATTTCATTTTGGCATCCAATGCGGGGCGTCTCTCGTCATTGTCTCTACCTCCTTTTCTTCCTTACGAAGAGACAGCGGAAGACTGGTCTGATTACAAAAAACGTCTTCGACAGCACTTCTTGGCATTTCATGTTGTGGACGAACAAACATGTAAGTCTATGTTCCTTTCGTGGATTTCACCTCAAATGTATCGGTTGTTGTCACAATTGGCTCCTTTGAAAGATCCTGCATCTTTGTCCTTTGCTGAAATGTGCTCACTTCTGTCCGTCTATTTTCAAAAGCATACGCATGTGGTAGCCTCTCGTGTTGCCTTTTATCGTTGTCAAAAACAACCGAATCAATCCTATCGCGCTTGGGCTTCTGAACTTCACAGCCTCAGTAGAAAGTGTCAATTTGTTACTGAAGCTCACAAAGAATCCTACGCCGATTCCATGGTACGGGATGCTATTATCCAGTCGGTGCCCGACAAAGAAGTTAGGCAACATGCCCTTCAGTTGGCAAATCTGACTCTAGATGAAGTCCTACCAATCGCTCAGTCTTTTGAAATTTCTTGCACCGCTGGAGTGCAAATTGAAGCGTGGGGTGACGTCGGGGAAATACAACCTCTGTGCGCTGTTGACGAAGCATGTGGCGTGTCCCCGCCAGCCGATGCGGCTGCAGTATGGTCCCAAGGGCAGCCTCGGCCTAACCATAAACAAACCTCTAAGAAACTGCAGCAAAACCCATGGCAACTTCCTTCATGTCCACGGTGTTTTCTGAAACATTCACGAAGGGATTGTCCTCAACATTGGGCCGTGTGTCACAAATGCAAAAAAAAGTGTCATGTGTCATCCGTTTGCAAATCCGACCGCATACATGAAGTTCATGAACATGGCGCTGATTCTGATTCTATGTTGTCTGTCAATTGTACTTCTTCCCTTTCAGGGAAGTTATTCCTCACTGTCCAAATACTTGGTCAGGATGTTTGCATGCAGGTGGATATGAGTTCTGCTGCCACTATCATCAATTCTCAGACGTATCTTCAGTTGGGTTCTCCAATCCTGCCACCTGTCACTAGGCAATTATGGACTTACAATAAACAGAAGATTTCTCTCTTGGGACAATTTGATGCTGAGGTATCTTACAAATCTGCCGTTCGCACTGTTCCCATATTCTTGGTTGATCAAAGTAACGCGGAGAATCTTTTTGGTTTCGATGCCTTTCGTGTTTTTGGGTTCTCCATAGATGACTCTGTCAATATTGTCTCTGATGCTATTCCTTATGCTCAATTGGATTCCTTGTCAACAACATTTTCGTCCCTTTTTTCTCCTGGGTTAGGCCGTGCAAACGACTTTGAAGCTCATATCACTCTCAAACCCACTACTCGGCCTAAGTTTTTTCGGGCTCGGCCCATTCCTGTGGCCCTATGTGATCAGGTCAAACGGGAGCTGGATTGTCTCACGGCTTCAGGGGTCTTACTTCCTGTCACTTCCAGTGAGTGGTCCTCTCCTGTCATTGTCGTTGCTAAACCAAATGGTGATATTAATCTCTGTGGCAATTTCAAAGCCACTGTAAATGCTCAATGCCTTAGCGACACTTACCCTATGCCTCGACCTGAAGAATTGTTCACTAAACTTGCTGGAGGCCAGTATTTTTCTAAACTTGACCTGTCAGAAGCTTATCATCAACTTCCTCTTGACGCTGCTTCCCGGCAGTTTCTAGTCCTTAACACGCCTTTTGGCTTCTATCAATACCAACAATTGCCATTCGGGGTTGCCAGCTCCCGTGCTCTCTTTCTTTTCTTGGAACAATTATTGCTCACTGTCCCTGGGTGTATAAATTACATGGACGACATTGTTGTCACTGGCTCCACCACTGAAGAGCATCTTCAGAATTTCTGCACACTTTTTCGTGTCTTACAGACTGCCGGTCTTAAGTGTAATCTTCAGAAATCAAAATTTTTTCAGGCATCTATCACGTACTTGGGGTTTCAACTCTCTCGGGATGGTATTCGTCTGCTTCAGCAAACTGTCACTGCGCTCGATGCCCTTCCTCACCCTACATCTGTTAAGGAATTGCAGGCCTTCTTGGGGAAAATAGCATACTATCACAGGTTTCTACCATCTGCTGCTTCAGTGGCTCGGCCGTTGCATCGCCTGTTGCATAAAAACTTGCCTTTTCACTGGTCCGCGTCATGCGATGTGGCTTTCCAGAAATTGAAGACTATGCTGAAACAGGCCCCATGCCTGGCTACTTATCAACCTGGCCAACATCTTGTTCTTGCCATGGACGCCTCTCAATACAGGGTTGGTGCAGTCCTTTCGCACCATTTTTCTGACGGTTCTGAACAACCCATTGCTTATGCCTCTAAAATGCTCACGGATGCCCAATTAAAGTATTCTCAAATTGAAAAAGAAGCTTTGGCCATTATTTATGCTCTTCATAAGTTTGGTGTTTTTCTCTATGGATCCAAATTTCATCTTGTTACGGATCACAAACCACTTGTTTCCTTGTTTCATCCATCAACGTCACTTCCCAACAAGGTTGCACACTGCCTCCAGCGTTGGGCTATTTACTTGTCTCATTTCAATTATGAGATTCATTTCTGGCTGACAGCTCGACATGCAAATGCTGATACACTGTCTCACCTTCCCATGGGTCCTGATCTGGCATTCAATAGGGGCGAACTTTTATGTTTCCACCTGGATGTTGCCGAGCAGCGGGTTGTGGACGGGTTCCCCATCACCGGGGACCGACTGGCGGCTGCTACGGGTTCTGACACTACCCTCTCCCAGGTTTTTACACTGTATTCAGAAGGGTTGGCCAGATCTTCTGTCCGCTAAGACTTCTGATCCGTTGTAGAACTACTACGCTTTGCGTTACTGCCTCACAGCTAGGGATGGTGTTATCCTCCTTTCCACCGAAAATGCTTCACCGCGTGTTGTGGTACATGCGTCTTTGTGTGCTTCGGTCTTGCGCCTCCTTCACCAAGGGCACTGGGGTGTCTCTTGCACAAAATCTCTGGCACGCTGTCATGCGTACTGGCCCAGCATCGACTCTGAAATCGCACATATGGTCGCTGCCTGTGGCCCTTGTGCGTCACAGGCCACCGCCCCGAAGTCATCTTTGTCACCGTGGCCTTCGCCTGAGAAGCCCTGGGAGCATATTCATGCTGACTTCGTGGGACCTTTTTCAGCTACTTATTGGCTTCTCGTTACTGACGCCTACTCTAACTTTCCTTTCATTGTCCGTTGCACGTCGCCTACCATCGCGGCAACCACCAATGCTCTAGCTCATATTTTCTCTTTGGAAGGCCTTCCCTCTACTCTTGTTACTGATAATGGTCTGCAATTTGCCTCTTCCGATTTTGCAGACTTTTGTGCCCATTACAGCGTCATGCATATCATGGCCCCTCCATTCCATCCACAGTCAAATGGTGAGGCTGAACGACTGGTCCGCACATTTAAGGCTCAGATAAGGAAACTCCTGACTTCTTCTGCTGCTGATGATGTGCTTCTCCAATTTCTGGCTTCTTACTGTTTCACCCCCATTGGCAACCACAGCCCGGCTGAGCTCTTACACGGCCGACAGCCCCACACGCTACTTCATGTTCTGTGGCCTTCCACCTCACGGCCGCAGGTGCCTTCGCTTGGCCAGTTCACCGCCGATGACCTTGTATGGGTACGGGGATATGGCAGGTGGCCAAAATGGAGTCCTGGCCACATCTTACGACACCGTGGGCTGATGCCTGTATGAAATCCAGACGGACCGGACACGGGTGTTGCAGTGCGTCATTGGGACCAGCTTCGGCAACGCCTGTTCCAGATGCCGCTACACCACCTTTGGCTCTACCTGATGCTCGGGATCCAGGAATCTCTCAATACTCTTCACGCAGTCCTCTCACCATCATATCGGTGCCAGCACAAGAATTGACGACACCAGGAGACGTGCCTATGCAGGAACCAGATGACCATCATCTGTCGGAGCAACTCTACTCGCCTCCTTCTCCTACAGACACAGACACATCGCCCCTGTCTCCTGTTAGAACAACAGGACTTGCCACAATGGGCATATTGGTGACCGGGGCCCCAGCAGATTCGACCCCCACGTCTCCTGTCATCTCGACGCGTTATCATCGGGAACACTTTCGTCCGTACGGGAAGCCTCCTCCTCGAGACTTTACGGCCAGTCAAACAACACCTATGGATGTTAGCAATCTACAGGCCACCTCCATCAAGATCTGTGCAAAAACTTCAAAGGGGGGAAAAGTGTTGTGACTCGCCGATCTTTCAAATTTCCGTCACGCAGTTACGCGTGTCCTCTACATGCGGCGCTGTCTGCCAGCGATGCAGCAGCAGCACCAACTAAGCGGACAGCCAGCCAGCGGCCGCTACACTCGGACTCAGTTATGATTTAACTGTTAAAGTGTACACATGTCTTACTTTCTTTACTTGATCTGTGACTTTCATGTATTGCGTCGTCCTTGAAATATATTTTTTCAACTTGAAGTTATAACAGTTACAATAAAAATTAGGAAATTTATAGATTCCATAGATATCTACATGGATTACTTCCTGAGGAATTTCTCTATGCTGTAGAAGCAGTGGGAGGTTAAATATGCCCGTCAATATGATTTTAAAACTTTATATTAGTATTTACTAATTTAACTTTCTCGCATCTGAAAAAGCTTTAACTGCATGCTGTGTTTCTCTAAAATTAACACCATATTTAATATAGAATGAAAAGAAAGAAAAATATTTGTTCTAGGTATTTTCCGTGACAGCAATTTTCGAGCACTCCCTTTAGTTAAAATGTTACATTGAACTATTTGGAGACATTTTCAATGTGTGTATCCTATCCAAGATTATCCTGAAGCCAGAGTCCTTTAAAGTTCATGTGATCTACTGACTAAGTGGTTTTGTTATTTCACAGTGTATTTGTACACAGTTAGTCCCTACCTTTTACACTGTGGAATTTTAGTGCTATTATTTCATTTTAATTAATGATTAGTTTATTTTTATTAGTGATATTTATTGCACCTTGCTTCATAAGCGCATATTAATTGTACAAACTTATCCAAAGAAAAAAAAAAGGGTCTGAGTGCTATTGGTCAAGATCAGACAACCTCAACACTTTCTATACGATGACTTTTGCTTCTTTTTCAGACAATGGGATATCCAGGATGGACTGTATTAGTATTATGAAAAGATAGTTGCTGCTCACCATATAGTGGAGATGCTGAGTCACTGATAAGTACAACTAAAAGGCTGTCACAAAATAAGCTTTAGGCCAACAAGGTCTTTGTCAGAAGAAGACAACAGGCACACACACATCCATGTAAATGCAACTCACACACACATGACTACCATCTCTGGCAGCTGAAGCCAGACTACAAACAGCAGTGCATGATGGGAGAGGCAACTGGGTAGGGGTAAGGAAGAGGCTGGGGTGGGGAGGGGGAGGGATGTCGGGTAAGAGTAGGGGATGGTAAAGTGCTGCTGGGAGAGCATGCAGAGACAAGGCAGAGAGAAGGTAGGGCAGATAGATGCAGTCAGTTGGTCAGACGAAGGGCAGGGGAGAGAGGAGGGGGTATCAGAAAAGGAGAGAAGTAAAAGACTGGGTGCGTTGGTGTGTAGTGCTGGAATAGGGACAGGGAAGGGGCTAGATAGATAAGGACAATGACTAATGAAGGTTGAGGCCAGGAGGGTTACGGGAATGCGGGATACACTGCAGGGAAAGTTCCCACCTGTGTAATTCAGAAAAGCTGGTATTGGTGAGAAGGATCCAGATGGCATAGGCTGTGAAGCAGTCATTGAAATCGAGAACATTATGTTGGGGGGCTTGCTCAGCAACAGGGTGGTCCAGTTGTTTTTTGGACACAGTTTTTCAGCAACTATTCATGCACACAGACAGCTTGTTGGTTGTCATGCCCATGTAGAATGCAGCACAGTTGTTACAGCTTAGCTGATTTCACAGGTAGCCCTGCCTTTGATGGGATAGGTGATGTTTGTGACTGGACTGGAGTAGGTGATGGGAGGATGTATAGGACAGGTGTTGCATTTAGGTCTACAACAGGGATAGAGTCATGAGGCAAGGGGTTGGGAGCAGGGGTTGTATAGGAATGGACAAGGATATTGTGTATGTTTGGTGGACAGCAGAATACGACTGTGGGGATGGGTGCGAAGGATAGTGGGTAGGACATTTCTCATTTCAGGGCATGATGAGAGGTAGCTGAAACCATGGCAGAGAATATAATTCAGTTGCTCCAGTCCTGGGTGGAAGTGAGTCATGAGGGAAATGCTCCTCTGTGGCTGGATGGTGGGACAATGAGAGGTGGTGGGTGGTTGTGAAGATAAGGCATGTGAGATCTGCTTTTGTACAAGGTTGAGAGGGGAGGGGGGAATCATGGTATGTAAAGGCCTCAGCGAGACCCTTGGTGTATTTTGAGAGGGACACTTGTCACTGCAGATGCGATGGCCATCGGTGGGAGAGAGTTTTGGAGGGTGGGTTAAATTTAGTAGTCTGCAAGTCAGGGTTTGGCAGCTATGAGAGGACATGGGGGAGGTATGGGTTGTTGCAGATCTGGTGAACTTCTTCGTATGGAATGGGTGACAGCTTTCAAAATGGAGGTATTGCTGATGGTTAGTAGGTTTTATATGGGCAGAGGTACTGATGAAGCCATCCAATTCCCATTGGATTAGGGAAGGATGGGGAGGAAGTTGGCCATGTCCTTTCAAAGGAACCTTGCCGGCATTTGGCTGAAGCAATCTAGGGAAACCTAAACCAGGATGGCTGGATGCAGGTTTGAACTGTTGTCCTCCTAACTGCAAGTCCAGTGTGCTAACCGCTGTACCACCTCACTCAGTGGGGCTAAGGGTTTGCGGAATCTGAACTGATAGAGGTCATTGTGGAAGGAAGGATGGCAGCTGGAGATGGGTAATTTGGTGGTAAGGCCATTTAGGAGGATTCTATAAGCCATAACAATGCAGGAACAGCATGTGAGACTGGGTTCTGGTTATGAATAAGGAAACTTTCCAGTACTGATGCAGATGGAGGAAACAAGGATCGATGGTGGTGGAAACAATGTGAAAAAATACATAAACAACGTAGAATTACACACGAAAAGCTTTGCAAAAAACACAAATGTAACTATAATTACTTTGTGTACTACTGCTACCAATCCTAACTGTTGTTAAGATTGAATGTGCTGGCTCATACCATTCACAGATTTGCACTGCATATTGATGATAACAAGCATTTACTGTACAGTCAGTGCATACCTATTTCAGTACAACTAATTTCTTTATTGTTAATATTCATGTATCATCTGTTTCTGCCACAATATGCTAGGTACATGAATAATTGTAAAACTATTATTTATGGAAATTCTGGTACCCAATACCATTCATATTAAAACCATTAAAAAACAAAGTAATACCAAAGCTTTTGTGACAAAGTGTTCAAATGGAAGAAGTAAAGTTAGCAAGTGCAAATAAATGAAGTGGCATTGACAATGAATGTGCTGATTGCATTTGTAATTGTTATTGTTTAAAGAGTCAATTTAGCATCAGCAAAATGGATACATACTTCAGAGGTTGTGCCTAGAGAATGTACCACAATAATGCAGGAATGATCCATGCTAAGTGTATCTTTTAAACATAATACAGTTTAGTGATAATGCATAACATACTACAGTCATGAAGTCTTCTGTCATTTTGTTGCATTATACTTACTGCCACACTGCAGCATTTCACACTACCTGCCAGGAATTGTTACATTCCTCTTTATTAATATTACTGCAGATCTTGGCAGTATCACATACCACACAATATATTTGCAGATAGTAAAAGGGATTTACATTAAGCTAGAGGGGCAAATAAGTTTCAGCTTTTAATTTCATCTAGGTATTGACATTTTGGTGTTGTTAGCCAATCCTGGTAGAAGCTATAGTAAATTCAATGTGCACCACTAAATATTACAGCTTACTGCATAGATATCATAATAAAATAATATAGACACAGGATTGCAAAATCTTTGCTGGTTTTAATTTTTTGTAAAGGTATAAATGAATGTCAGTTCTTGAAGAGTTAAAATCAATCAACTACTTCAGTTTTCTGCATTTCGATCCCTAATGTAAACAATTAGTACATAATTTATGAGCAGTTATTTTTACAAAATTTCTGCCTATTCAGAACAACACACAGGCAAATTAATGTACAAATGACCAACAATGACTAAGTATATTTTTAATTTACAACTGCCTGTCCCGCTCCCCCTTCTTCCTTCTTCCACACCCCATGCCTCCTAAATTCTTCTCTCTATTTTTATTAAAAGAATTATGTTTAACACTTTTTCTTATGAAAATGGTTGTAATTTACCTGTACAATCTTATTTCTGTTTGAGTTTCCAGCATATTCAATAGCTGTTAAATCAGCTTTAGTTGCTCGTACACGGCTGGAAAATGCATAAGCTTCATCAAAAAGTCTTATTGCTTCCACTTTGGCAGCACCCGACTCTCGATTAATTTTTGCAATTCCCTGAAAATGTTAGACAGAATTACACTGGTCTGATTTTTTTTATTTAGAAAGTAATGATAATCTTGTGAATATTAACATTAAAATACTTAATATTGAAAAGATTATTCCAGCCTAGACTTTCCATTAATTGAAAATAAAAAATAAAAATAAGTCACCATTCACATGCAGAGTAAGGGTTGCACTCAGGAGTAAGGAGTAGCTAATTAGGTACAATAGTCAAGCAGTGTGTCAAGCAACTGCTGCATGGAGGGTTTTGAGTTCAAAACTCATCTGGACTGTACAATTTTAATTTCCATATTCAGTTCAGATACATTCTAGAAGTATCACATTCTAGAAGTATCACCATGCTGGTGATGGTGGTGGCCAATCATAGTGTGTACTATATGAAACACCAAAAGGGATCATTGAGATATGTGACCACTCGGTCACCACCCACAGGTCATGGAGACTGGTCAGAGCTGAGTCCAATGCACACAGTGTTTGCTTTGGTGTATCTTAAGTTTCCTTGAGGGCATTTTGGTGAGGTGACATGGAGTACCATATAAGTATCCTCACCTGTTGATTGTTCCTTGAACTGTGCAAACACAGTTCAGGAGCAATGGACTGACTCAGTCTTGCTGAAAGTGCAGCTCACCCACATAGTTTTGAAGACAAATAAATAGATGCACCAATTGGACAGTACAATCCTGTTCTTTTCCCAGAAAAAATAACAACAAATGTAGTAGACATAATCTCATCTGACAGCAGTGCTCCCACACAAGAAAACCTCGGGCATCAGCCTAAACGTTGCCCTGCTGGAAAACTGGATACATCACCTCATCCGGTTCTCAATGTATACCCATGTGTGTATTCAAAAATCAGTCCAGGTGAACTTTTCCATTTTTTCTGTATCCAGTGTTGATGTTCTTGTGACCCTGTGGATGACCGGGACATGTGGTGTGCTATTGTCGAGAAAGGCGGCAGATATTTGATGATGCCCACGCCATAAACATGTGAGACAATAAATTCTACACTTCAAAGCCAGGTGGTCCCATATGGTATAGCTATTCACCACCTGTTACTAACAAGCATGATATTGTCACAGAAGCAGCTGAGTAGAACTGTGGTGTAGTGGTTATGATACTAAACTGCTGCATGGAGGGTCGTGAGTTCAAAACTCATCTGGACTGTACAATTTTAATTTCTATATTCAGTTCACGTACATTCTAGAAGTGTCCACAAATGTTTAGAATCATTGTACTGGAATGTTCTGTAGCTGTATATATACTGTATGTGTTCTGGCTGGAGGCAGTTTGCTCTGTGTTCTTGTATGTGCAAGTGCTGAATAAACCTTCATTAAGTGAAGTTGTTTGTCATTCATCTAATTACACCTTCGTCTACATGACATTATGCTGGTGGAGGTGCTGGGTATTGGAACTTGTGATAGTGCACATTATCAATGACACAGTGGCTCCCATCAGGCCACAACACAGCCACCATTCACGTGGCGAGAAACCCGAGTTCGAGCCATATTCAACAGATCGCAATCTATCAGAGACAGAAGAAGAAGAGTACATTATGATGACAGCAACTGTATGCCACCACATGAGACATCCTTCTGGGTTCTCTGGTGATGATGGCCAAGATCCAAACAATTGGCTGAAGATATATGAGTGTATAGCCAAATTTAACAAATGGTATGACACCGTGTGTTCGGCTAACATATTTTTCTACTTGGAGGGCACTGCCAAGCAATGGTATGAGAACAACAAGGAGAAGTTCACAAGCTGGGAAGTATTACAGGTGGAGTTGGGCAAGTATTTTGGTGACACACAATGACAGAAGTGTAAGGCTGAGAATAAATTAAACTGCAGGGCACAGCGTCCAGGAGAAATGACAGCATCCTACATTCAAGACATCTTGGAGCTGTGTAAAATAGTGGATCCTAGAATGGAGGAGGAAGATAAGGTTGCACATTTCATGAAGGGTGCTGCTGAGGATATGTATCAAGCCCTACCCCTGAAGGAGGTTTCGACAGCAGACAACTTCAAAAATGGTGCCAGTATATAGAGACAATTCATCAAAAAAGAATTACACACAAGAAGTTGAGCAGCTTCCAAACATCGTATCGATGTCTGTGATGGAGGAAGCAACTGATTTCACAAGTGTTCTTTGTCAGATAATGAGAAAGGAAGTCCAGAAGGCACTTGGATTGCACGGCGAGCAGAAACTGAGACACTTCAGGAGGTCATAAGGGAGGAAGTGGAACAGACATTGAACCCAAGCTCTCGTCCTTCATTTTCCTTTTAAATGGTGAAAAAGTCAAAACCCAGGTGGAGTTACATTCCTATAATGCTGCATGAGGAACCTGTTTGGGCACCAAGGAAGACCGACATCTGGAGGACCCAGGATAGCCAACCAGTATGTTTCCACTGTGGACGACCGGGACATGTGGTGCGCTATTGTCAAGAAAGGCGGTGGATATTTGATGATTCCCGCACCAGAAGACAGCAGACCGATCTTAGCTGACACCAAACCCGGGGCGACGAAGATGAATAAGGCAAAGGTCCCGAGTTCAAGTCTCGGTCCGGCACACAGTTTTAATCTGCCAGGAAGTTTCAACTGACCCGGTACTTGGTCTGTATGAGAGAGCACCTACAGAACTACACACAGATGCCAGTGGGTATGGGATCGGTGCTATTCTGGTGCAAATTTTGGATGGAAAAGAGAAAGTTATAGCCTATGCTTCTAGGACACTTACAAAAGCCGAGAGAAACTACTCAACTACAGAAAGAGATCTGGGCCATGTGCAGATTTTGACAGTATCTCTATGGAAGGTCATTCACAGTAGTTACAGACCATCATTCACTTTGTTGGTTGACAGGTCTTAAGGATCCAGCAGGACGACTCACCAGGTGAGCACTACGTCTTCAAGAGTATGACATTACCATAGTGTACAAAAGTGGAAGAAAACCCCAAGATGCCAAATGTCTCTCAAGAAACCCTGTGCAAGACCATCAAGGCTTTGATGAAGATAGTGACTGTCTCACTGCACTCCAGGATCTCTCTGCTGAGCAGAAGAAGGACGCCAAGATATCTCAAATTATGCTTGCCTTAAATCAGTCAGAGGATGTGAAAGGACAATTTAAGGTAGTTAATAGGATTACTTTGCAAGAAAAACTTTGATCCATTTGGAAAGAGGTGGCTACCAGTGATTCCTAAACATGTGCGCTTAGATATTCTACAGAAATTCCATGACACATCTGAGGCTGGACATTTAGGATTTATTAAGACATACGATAGAATCTACAAGAGATATTTCTGGCCAGGTTTATTTAGGAGTGTCAGTCACTATGTGTTGCACTGTCGAGAGTGTCAGAGGAGAAAGGCAGTTCCTCAGAAACCACCTGGTCAACTCATACCAATTCCACCAGCTGAAACGCCTTTCCAGCGTGTTGGGGTTGACCTCCTCAGACAATTTCCAATGTCTGCTAGTGGCAATAGATGGGTTATTGTTTGCGCTGATTATCTGACATGCTATGCCATTACAAAAGCTGTGAAAACAGCAAAAGCATCTGAGGTAGCATAATGCATCATGAAAGACATTGTATTAAAACATGGTGCCCCGAGGTCGTTAATTACGGATCAAGGGAAAGTTTTTCAATCAAATCTTGTGACAGAATAAAATGTCGGTGCAACATTACTCATCACATGATGACTGCCTACCATCCACAAACTAACTGGCTTACTGAATGCCTTAATAAGACCTTGGCTGACATGCTATCAATGTTCATCAATGTTGAGCAAAGCAACTGGAATGAGGTACTACCTTTCATGACATTTGTCTACAACACCACGAAACAAGACACCACAGGACTTACGTCATTTTTCCTGGTGCGTGGACATGGGCTGGCTATGATGATGGTCACTGTGTTTCCATTACATCCTGACGATTTGGACGATGACTACATCATCCAGGTATTAACCAGAGCTGAGGAAGCTTGGCAGTTAGCTGGACTCCGCGCGCCACAGGCTCTAGAAAATGATCGCTGAAGGTATGACACGAGCCACCGCCCTGTTGTCTATCAGCCTGGTGACCTTGTCTGGATCTTCACTCCTGTTTGGAAGGTTGGTCTCTCTAAGAATCTCCTCAGGCGCTACTTTGGACCTTATAAGGTTGTAAGACAGTTGTCTGATGTTACTTATGAAGTTGAAGATTTCGACCCGAACACAATATGAAGAAAGATCAGAGATATGGTCCATGTCCTTCGAATGAAGACCTATAAGGATCCTGCAACCCAGGGTAAATTCGAATCAGAAAGATGATGAAGCAGCAAAAGCAAGTTCTAAGAAGATCACCATCAGGGCGAGAATCAATCATAAGGAGTCGGAGTATGCAGGACCGATGACTCGTTCCCAGACTAGAAGAACGCAACACCGTGATGCTGTTCACTTAAGGAGGGAGCAATGTTGCAGAAGAAGCTGAGTAGCACTAGGGTGTAGTGGTTATGATACTACACTGTTGCATGGAGTGTCGTGAATTCAAAACTCATCTGGACTGTACAATTTTAATTTCTATATTCGGTTCAAGTACATTCTAGAAGTATCCACAAATGGTTAGAATGTTCTGTAGCCATATACAGGGTGCTCCATTGATAGTGACCAGGCCAAATATCTCACAAAATAAGCATCAAACGAAAAAACTACAAAGAACAAAACTCATCTAGCTTGAAGGGGAAACCAGATGGTTTTATGGTTGAACGTGCTAGATGGCGCTGCCATAGGTCAAACAGATATCAACTGCGTTTTTTTAAATAGGAACCCTGATTTTTTATTACATATTCGTGTAGTACATAAAGAAATATGAATGTTTTAGTTGGACCACTTTTTCCGCTTTGTGATAGATGCCACTGTAATAGTCACAAGCGTATAACTTTGTGGTATCACGTAACATTCCGCCAGTGCGGACGGTATTTGCTTCATGATACATTACCCGTGTTAAAATGGACCATTTACCAATTGCAGAAAAGGTTGATATCATGTTGATGTATGGCTATTGTGATCAAAGTGCCGAATGGACGTGTGCTATGTATGCTGCTCGGTATCCTGGATGACATCATCCAAGTGTCCGCACCGTTTGCCGGATAGTTATGTTATTTAAGGAAACAGGAAGTGTTCTGCCACATGTGAAACATCAACCATGACCTGCAACAAATGATGATGCCCAAGTAGGTGTTTTAACTGCTGTTGCGGCTAATCCGCACATCAGTAGCAAGAATCAGGACTCTTAAAAATGTCGGTGTTGAGAATGCTACATTAACATCGATTGCACCCGTACCAAATTTCTATGCACCAGGAATTGCAGGGCGATGACTTTGAACATCGTGTACAGTTCTGCCACTGGGGCACAAAAGAAATTACGGGACGATGACAGATTTTCTGCATGCATTCTATTTAGCGACAAGGTGTCATTCACCAACAGCGGTAACTTAAACTGGCATAATATGCACTATTGGGCAATGGAAAATCCATGATGGCTGCGACAAGTGGAACATCAGCGACCTTGGTGGGTTAATGTATGGTGCGGCATTACGGGAGGAAGGATAACTGGCCCCCATTTTATTGATGGCAATCTAACTGATGCAATGTATGCTGATTTGCTACGTAATGTTCTACTGATGTTACTACAAGATGTTTCACTGCATGACAGAATGCAATGATGGATGTCCGGCACATAGCTCGCGTGCGGTTGAAGCGGTATTGAATAGCATATTTCATGACAGGTGGATTAGTTGTCGAAGCACAATACCATGGCCCACACGTTCACTGGATCTGACGTCTCCAGATTTCTTTCTGTGGAGAAAGTTGAAGAATATTTGCTATCGTGATCCACCGACAACACCTGACAACATGTGTCAGCGCATTGTCAATGCATGTGCGAACGTTACGGAAGGTGAACTACTACTCTGTTGAGAGGAATGTCGTTACACATATTGCCAAATGCATCGAGGTTGATGGACATCATTTTGAGCATTTCTTGCACTAATGTGTTATTTACAGGTAATCACGCTATAACAGCATGCGTTCTCAGAAATGATAAGTTCTCAAAGGTACATGTATCACATTGGAACAACCAAAATAAAATGTTCAAATGTACCTACGTTCTGTATTTTAATTTAAAAAACCTACCTGTTACTAACTGTTCGTCTAAAATTGTGAGCCATATGTTTGTGACTATTACAGCACCATCTGTCACAAAGCGAAAAAAGTGGTCCAACAAAAACATTCATTTTTCCTTACGTACTACATGAATATGTAATAAAAAAATGGGGATTCCTATTTTTAAAAAATGCAGTTGATATTTGTTTGACCTATGGCAGTGCCATCTAGTGGGCCAACCATAGTGCCATCTGGTTTCCCGCTTCAAGCTAGACAAGTTTTGTTCTTTGTAGATTTTTCGTTTAATGCTTATTTCATGAGATATTTGGCCCAGTCACAATCAATGGACCACCCTGTATATACTGTATCTGTTCTGGCTGGAGGTAGTTTGCTCCACACTCTTGTATGGGCAAATGCTGAATAAACCTTCGTTAAGTGAAGTTAGTGTTCGTCATTCATCTAATTACACCTTCTTCTACATGACAATATTCTGCACTGTGGATCAGTGCATTGTTGTTAATAACCCAGATGGGATGTACCAATACTATGAAAAAGGCAGTTGTTACTCACGATGTAGTTGAGGTGCTGAGTCGCAGATAGGCACACCAAAAAGACTGTCAGAAAATTAGATTCTGGTCAACATGGGCTTTGTCTGAGCTGGAATATACACACATGAACACTTGCGCAAATGCAACTCACACACACATGTCTACAGTCTCTAGCTGCTGAGGCCATACTGTGAGCAGCTGCACATGATGGGAAATACAAACAGGTGGTAGGGGTAAGGAGGAGGCTGAGGCTGGGAGGGGGAGGGGTAGTAGGGGATGGTAAAGTGCTGCTTGTGTGAGCATCCAGGGCCAAGTTGGAGGGAGGGTAGGGCAACTAGGTGCAGTCGAGAGGTTATATGGAGGACACAAGGGGGGGGGGGGTTGTTAGCAAGAGAGGAGAGAGGCTAAAAGACTGTAGGTGCACTTGCGGGATACAGGGCATGTGCAGGAGTGCAGGAATGGGAACAGGGAAGGAGCTAGGGGTACCCTGTATCATCACCTTCCCTGTTCTCATCCTCCTTTTCTACAACCCTGCCCCCCCCCTCCCACACATCCACTATCTAACCTCCTGACTGCACCTAGCTGCCCTACCTCTCTAAACCTCGTCCCTGTACGCTCCCACAAGCAGCACTTTATCATCTCCCACTCCTATTCTGCTATTCTTCCCCCTCCCCGCCCCAGTCTCCTCCTCACCCCTACCACCTGGTTGCATCCCCTGCATGCACAGCTGCTTGCATAGTGGCCTCAGCAGCCAGATACTGCAGTAATGTGTGTGTGAGGTGCATTTTCATGAGTGCATGTGTGTGTTTTCTATCTCTGGTGAAGGCCTTGTTGGCCAAAAGCTAATTTTGTGACAGTCTTTTTGGTTGGTCTATCTGTGACTCAGCATCTCTGGTGTATGGTGAGTAGCAACTATCCTTTGCATAATATTGTTGTTGTTAATATCTGCAATAACTGATAGTAATCCTCTACCATCAACAGTGGGTTGCCCATGGCAGCACCCTGGTGACTGTGTTTTCCCCTCTGCCAAGACACGTAAGGTATATTTGTGCATTTGCACATGAGAAGCTCTGTGCCTGTATGAACTTGGGGATATTGTATAACATATGGCTGGCATCCACAGCCTGGATGCAATCATATTCGCTGATGTAAAGTGTATTGTACATCCTCCACTCAACTGCAACACTGACTGCTTATAAATGTGGATATGAGGAAGAAGAGAGGCAGGTATAAAGGAAGGATCACCAGAAACAATAGGGTAGAACAAATAAACAAATAAAATTAGAAACATAAAAAATACAACACTACAGAAAGCACCACAATGAAAGGAAAAACATGGGCTAACAGAGGTCAAGTCTAGAAGGAAAGTAAGGTGAGGTAATTATCAGAGTGAAAGTTCTCAGCCCTGTAGTTCTAGTAGCCACATCCATACTTCCACTGTGTAGTGGATGGCAGAGGGTATTTCCCAGTGTACCATTTATCAGGATTTCTTTTCTTTCCATGTGGAGTATGAGACGTGTGTCCATTGTAATTAGTCTAATGATATTTATATGGCCTCCTTGGGAGTGATACGTGGCATCGGCCTTGCCCCAGTGGATACAGTGGTTCCTGTGAGATCACTGAAGATAAGCACTGTCGGGCATGGCCGCCACTTGGATGGGTGACCATCCAGCTGCCATGCACTGTTGCCATTTTTCAGGGTGCACTCAGCCTCGTGATGCCTATTGAGGAGCTACTCGACCACATAGTAGTGGCTCGGGTCAAAGCAAATCATCATAATGACCAGGAGAGCAGTGTGCTTACCACACGCCCCTCCTATCTGCATCCTCAACTGAGGATGACATGGCAGTCAGATGGTCCTGATGGGCCACTTGTGGCCTGAAGATGGAGTGCTTTTTTATGGGAGTAATATGTAGGGAGCTATAGTATGTTCCTAGATTCCTCACTTAATACAGGTTCTTGAACCTTTGCTAGTACCCATTTGTGGGATTGTTAACATCTGTCTTCATTTGTCTGCCAGTTCATGTTTTGTTACATTCCCATTATGCTCTCCCATGAGTCAACAAACCTGTACCATTTGTGCTGTCCACTTTCATATACATTCAATATTCCCTATTAGTCCTATTTGATAATGGTGCCAACACAGTGAGCAATATTCTGGAATGGGTCGTACAAATGTTTTGGAGGCAATCTCCTTTGTAGACTGCATTTTCCCACTATCCTATGAATTAACTAAAGTCAACCACCTGCTTTACCTGTGACTGAACCTACATGGTCATTCTGTTCATATTTGTAGGAGTTGACTGACTACAAAATGGAATCACCGATTTGTCATCATGCAATACTATGTTTCTTCATAGTGCACAGTTCTGCATTTATGAACTCAAAACATCTAACGTTACTTTTAATATTTTGTGCCAGGTGGTTGGTATAATAATATTGTGGTCCCACTCATATATAAAGAAAACCAAAATGTTGACACACAGACACAGACACACATACACAAAATGCATGGATTTTGCAATTAGTTAACTTAGTGACAGCTTCTATTCCAGAATGTAAAGATGAACATGGTATTGTTAATCTATCCCCCTCAAAACAGCAAAACCATTGGAGCACTAACAAAACTTGTCTTCCACTTGGAGCAGCTTACAATGTGTCAACAAAATCATGTGAGGGTAGGCTGCTATAGCCGTTTTCAACTCCAATAAAAAACTTTTGGTTATGTGACCATGTTGTCATGTTGTTACATAGACCACTATTTTGTCAGTTTTCAACGATAGCCTAAACATCGGTTTGCATAACAATGTGACAAAGTGCTCATGTGCCAGAAAATTTTTATTTACAGGGAAACTGTTGTGTGACCTGTATAGTATAGCAGCAATGCAAAAAGCCTTTAGTTATGGCTATCATTCCTGCCCCTTATGTTCTCTGTCATGGTGGTGATTGTTAGAGCTATATCTCAGTTTTTAGTTACTTATCCATTTTTCTCATGTATGTACACCTAACTTCTCTCTCTCTCTGATTCTCTGCATTTATGTTTCCCTATCTTACTCTTTCTTCACATATATTATGTGACCAGAAAGTTGACTATAACCTCCTTCTTTATGAGGTCTCTATTCTGTTGAGCACTTTCTTTATATGGTGAATGGTTGTCCTTCCTCACACTACTGTTTTCAATCCATGCCCCCACCCTCACCCTGCCCTACTTTTCATTACCTTCTTAGCTGTCATTGTTAAAGATTAGTACACCTTGACTTCTTCTGCATCAATAAAAACTGTACTTCAGATGAATACCTATTTAAGGAACATAATAAGTAAATGAATGGATGCATGAGAGACAGCTACTGATTTACAGATGAGCAAATTATCACAAAACAGCCACATATAAAACAGTGGTTATTGTTGGTAAGATGTCAAACTTGAATAATTTGCCAATGAAGAACACATGTTCATTTGCTTAGCAAGAATAATCCCTCCTTTTTTAAAGTGACTGTTCACTGTTTAGCGTAACCCTTTGTGGTTAGAGGTTACCTATTGTCCTGCCCCCCCTCCTTCCCCCCTAATAACTGCAACAAAAATCGGATAAATTAAACACAATATTTATTTTTATTTCTAATTTGTATTCAATCTGGTAACTTCTTGTCCATCTGGTGAATCACAGCCACTCTTTCTTATTTATGTTGTTTCTTTTAAGAAACAAGATCTTGTTCTTAACACTAAATGTAGTGTTGCAATGTTATATTTCCATACCTCTGAAATTTTTGTTGAATGTGTGTGCTGAATATCATGGGCCATTTTTAAAGCATAATTAGTCTGCAGTTCAGATTCTTCTATATGATTTTTGATGTTGGTGGTCATCTTCTGTGAATTTAAGATTGCATGCTTTATTTTTGGGATCTTCAGTACTGCAGAATGAGCTAATTTCTTGTGATGTTGCACATTCTTGTCAAAAACTAGGAAACAAAGAAGTGAATAAGAAGGATCATATTTTTTTCTCTAACAGTTTTTGGACATACTACATAAAGATACAGTTTTTCTTACATTAGTCATATATTCATTATTTTGTTCATTACTGGTTAGTTATTTTCGTGTTCCATAGATTATAATTGTGGCCTTCAATTTAAGTAAAACAAGTCATGATGTTACATGTTCTAAGTAGAAAAAATGGCAACATACTGACCAGTTTTCTTTCTGTATACAGTGATTTATACACACATTGAGAATTTCCTGTTTGGTATAAAAGGAGTAGTCAAGAGAATATGATTTCAGTTTGTGTCTGAGGTTAATTTTATTATTTGTTAAATTCTTTACATCACTGGGTATGTGGCCGTTTCTCCGCTGATACAATGTTTATTTCAAAATTAAAAGTTAAAAATCTGTAAAGAACATATATTCTTTGACTCCTACATTAGCATTCAATATCATGTTTTAGCATCAAAATACTCTGCTTTTCAAAAAAAAGTGAAGCATGTAGAAGACAGTCAGAAGTCACTGTATGAGAGCTAATCACCAAGTTCCCTCCATTCAGTATTTTTTTTTTTTTTTACAAAATGAGCATGATGTTACAGAATTTGTTTTACAGTAGTGTGAAAGTATACTCAAATTTATTTTTGCACATTTTTTTCCAGTTACATTGAGGCACTGTTGTAGCATCTGATGAGCTTTGGTCGCAGAATTCTGCACCCATATGGCATTAAATTTCTGGTAGCCCGAATGAGTGAGGGTGGCATATGTTCAAAAATGGTGAAGTCCATGATAAAGAGAAAATTTGTTAACTGAGTATCATAAATGCAGATTTGATTCATTTGGTTGACAAAAGGGTTAGAAAAAACTACAGAGTCACTAACTCAGAGCTTTTTGTTGATTTGGTTATGGTCTTCTGAACAAAGTGATTACCAAAGTTCTGGGCTGCCAGGAATTTAATGCCAGATGGGTGCAGATGGGCAGATTTCTTCAACTGAGGAATTTCAAAGCTCATCAAACACTACAACAAATGTCTCAATATACCTGGAAACTAGGTAGAAAAAGAAATTAGAATGTGAACTTTCATAGCACTGTAAAACAAATTCTGTAACTTCATTCACATTTGTTTAGATAATAAATGGAGGTCAATTCTTGAATAGCACTCATAATTACATACACATACATAAAAATGATAGGTAGGTAAATTGTTAGGGCTGCAATTCTCTATGACAGGTAAAACAGGCACCAGAGTGCCTTCCAGCTGTTCATGTTTAGTCTTGTTACCAGCCTCTAGTGTATGTAAGAGCATGAACAGTGTCCAATATTAAGTGACCACTGTGAAGGATAGCAGCGCCAGACAGGGTTTAAAAAGGGGCTCATAGTGGGTCTTGATTTGGCTGTCTGGTCATGTCATGCAGCATCAATATTTGTGGGGCATTTGAATGTCAGGCTGCGTGTAAACGTGAGGGCAGGTTCCAGTCAACCTCATCAGACCAACACAAGGGAAAATAGCTGTATTTTACACCATGCAGATTGTAGCTCTTACACAACTGCACCTGCCATCCAACAACCAGTAATTTAATCCCTGCAGCAATCTGTATCATCTCCCACCATTGGTCAGAGACTAGCAGCAGCCAGACTAGTGAATTATTGTCTCCTTCATAGGTTTCTGTTAAAACCAAAAACAAACAATTGTGTTTGGAATGGTGCCATGATCAAGATGCAAGGACTGCTGATGACTGGTGTCATATTGTGTTCGATGATGAATTGCGATTTTATGCTATTCCATATGAGCATCGTTCGCTGGTATGATGGTGACCAGGGGGAAATTCCTTTCTTCCAATGTTTTGGAGAGGGAGTATTACTCTAGTGTCAGGGTGTGGGGAGTCACTGGGTATGTCTTCAAGTCATGACTCGTAGTGACTGTGGAATCAATGACTGCACAACAGCACATCACAGTCAACCTATACCCTCATGTGTTACCTCTCATGTGACAGTTTGATGGTGCAATTTCTCAACAGGGCAATGCTTGACCACAAATGGAACATGTTTCTATGAACTGTCTGTGTGATGTTGCAGTACTTCCATGGCCAGTAAGATCACCAGATCTGTTCCCAATGGAACATTTGAGGGACCAGCTCAGATGTTAAATCATCCCAAGGCCATTATGTACGATTTAACAGACCAGTGACAATAGTTGTCAGTTAGCAAGCCTCAGAAGAGGAGAGAATCGTTTTTTGACACACTTCCCAACTTAATTAGTGGATGCATCCAGGCCAGAGGGGGTACAGAATCATAATAAAAGTGGAATCATACTGTGAAGTTCTTTGTAAATTTAACCCAATTTTGTAATAACCAACATCACCTACCCTCTCAAATCATGAAGTTTTATTTCGTTTCCTCCTTCCCTTCTACTTGCTTCACTTTTATTTGTCAGGCAGTATACATTCTTTTACAGATATATTTATAAATAGAAAATATTTATTGAAGACGTGCAGCTGTATGATTGCATATTTCACTATAACTAGTTAGACTCAGACCATCATCTCACTGAATGCATGAACAGAAAAAACATTGAAATTACAAGCTTATCCACATGATGTATAAGACACTCTCATAGTGTAAATGCTGCAAATGAACCAGGCAAAAGGGACTACAGATGCATAAAAATGATACTGACAGAAAGTGGAAAGCAGAAAAGCAAAGTTGTCGGAAAGAGAGATATCACCTAAAGGGAAGCAGCTGTATGAAGAGCAAGAGCTCAGACAGGCAGACAGTACTAAGCAAAGAACAGATGGCTGAAAGGTGGAATGATACATAAAGGAAAGACACTTTATGACTATATTATGGAATGGGAAGAGGAAGTGAATGAATTTGAGAGGTGTGATGATACTGTGAGAACAATATAACAGAGCACTGAAAGACATAAGGACAAACAAGATACTTGTCACAGTTGACATTAATAACAGTCCATAAATCTGGTCCCACATGGTATTTGCTTAATATGTTGTTAGTATTGGTTACCAGTTTCCTGGCTCTTAATCGTATTTAATAAATTTATATTTTGTGAACCAACCTCTCTTTTTGTTTCCCATCTTCTGTTCAGATGATTTATGAAGTTTGCTTTGTGTTACTGATTAAAGGTATAATGGAAAGGTGAAGAGTCCCCTACAATTAGTCTTCCCTCCTCATCTCATATGATGCGGGGTTCTGGGTGACTTTTGTAAACTGTACCCCTTTCCCTAAACCTCTTCAGTCCTTTTCCTACATCCCTCTTCCTTTTCCTTCAACTCTTCTGCCAGAGGAAGGAACCACTAGCTCCAAAAGCTTGTAAAAGTTAAATTCTTTTGTGTGTGTGTGTGTGTGTGTTCCCCTACCACTCATTGCTTGGTTTGTAGATTTTTTCATCTGTCCATTTACATTATAAACTAAAATTCAGGAATATCTGCAATATGCTTGCCTATGGAAGCCTTAAACTTTTCAAGTGACTCAGATTGTTTTCCAACCACAAATCCCTTTACGTGTGCAAATAAGCCGAAGACAGAGGATGCAAAATCTGTTGAACAAAATGCATGTTTCAAGAATATGCACTTCAGATTCCCCTTTTGCCCTTTGTGGGCAGGTGCATCAGTCTTAATGGATGGTGATTCTCTTTTAAAGTCCAGGCCTCTTCTTGCATATTTCTTTTATTTAATTTGCCAGAAGGCTCATGTAGAACTGTGATTTAAGCCTTTTCAAAATATTTAAAAACAAGAATCCTTTTTGCAACCCAGAAAACTCTGGCTGTAACCTTTTTGTCAAATGAAATAAATTTCACCTTTTTTTGTGCAGGCCCACTGCTTTCTACCTACAGCTTTGATTATTGTTCAGTTTCTGGTATCAACTGATTAACCCATCTCTCATCCTCAGTAACAAATTGGTGAACAATATTCTACATAACTGTAAGTTATTATCCTCAAAAGAGAATGTCATAATTATGACAACAAGATGGCAAGGGGGTGATCTGATCTAACTTCTGTTGATACCTGTGACAATATCAGAGCTACGTGAAAGAGTTAGGACAATATTCATCATATTTGTAAATAGGTTTGAATTAAATCATATGAAGAGTTGGCCAACATATTACAATTTCCCACAAAAGTCTCATGAAATGGCCATAATGAGAAAACCAGAGAAATTAAAGCTTATATGGTGATTTACCAAGAATCATTCTTCCTTATGCGCCATTCATGACTGGAACAGTGAATGGGGAGAAGACAGAGAGGTACCAAATGTGCTCTCTGCCCAATACTGTAAGGCAGCTTGTAAAACCTATATGTACATATAGAAGAGGAAATAACATGAAAACAGAACATAAGGACAGTGGAAAGAAGCTTGTTGCCCACATTTATTCAGGCAAAGTAGTGTGATGATGTTATGCCAAATTATAGGATCATCAATGAATTTCAGAAGTGTTCTATGATTTTACTGTTGAGCTACACAGTCAGTGCTGTGTCCAGGTGTAATCCAAATATAAAACTGACAGAGTTATTCCTGCTCAGACATAATAAATAGAGCACTTCTTAAATTATGTCAATTTCAAACCAGTATATAAATTTAATCAGAATGTGCAGTATGGTGTTCTTTGTATTTTACTTTGACTTACAAAATTTATTTTACCTTGAATATTTTTGTGTGCATCAGCAACTTCTTTGTATGTTGAAGATGCTAGTTCAACAGTACTATCAACATTGGCATTAATTTCCTGTATTTCGTCATATATACTGTTAACCAATGTTTGCTTTCCAGCCACAAGTTTGAGTAAATTATTTGATTTTGAAATATTTTCAGCTGTGCTATTATATAATTCTCTGTTTTCATCCCACATTTCCATAGCAACACTAATGATTGCTGAAGCCTATAAAAATTGAAAATTTATTTATAAAAATATGCAATATTGCAATTTACTGACAAAAAGCGGTTACAGACTGCCTCCTTAACAATGCCAACTAGGTGCAACACAACACTTTAATTAAAGTTTTGGCAAAAATCAGTATAACACTGCAATAGATAAACTGTAAAATATTGGTCTAAGAGTGACACAGAATATGAGATAAATTCAGCAAACATTGGATTTATAAACAGAATGTCTCTATTAATTCCCCTCTGTGATGAGTCATTAACAGATTAGGTTGTCATATTATCATAGTTTCTGAATATGAGAAATTTTGTAACATTGGAATCATCACAAAAATATTTAATTCTTAATGCTTTCAGAAATAAACTAGTGAACATGAAAGTAACAATACCTTTTCTCTACCTCTATGATCTCCTTTTCAACAGCTATGATCTCTGTAAGGGAGGATCACTGCTCTGACTCTTTTATAATCAAGAGATGTATAAATTGCTTTGAACTGAAGTTACTGATGTAGTAAAGAATAAATAGAAAATGGGTAGCAGAGACAGATGAAGAAGCATAGATGTTCAACTGTTCAGGTTCTCAAACTCATTTAAATTTACTGCTGGTGGAATTTATGTTTCTGTTAATTGTCACCTCCAGACCATTCTCAACACATTCCTATCTTATGTACAGGGCACCAATCATTTCTTTTGCTGGTGATATAATATCAGTTTATCTTATGTAGATGTCCAGCATTTTCAGAAATAGTGCATACATCTGATCACTTCAACAGGACATACTTCCTAGAAGGAAACAGTCAGCTGATTTCAACATGATATGTGTATTTTAAAAAAAGATCATATCAATGTGTTCGACTAAGAAATGTGTGCTCTCACTTTCCACAGCTACCACATACATTTATAAATGTTGCTGATTGAAACTAGTGGCCCATTTCTGTTAAGAGTTTATGTATATACACATTTTACATATTTCATTCAGTCTGTCTTGTGTACATGTTTTGTACAGCTATAAAACATGCAGCAACACTCAGTGCAAGAAGTAGTGGGGGGTAGCCATGATAAAGTTTGACTAACCTTCCACATTAATCACTTGTCTCATCATAAGATTCACAAGTTCCCTTCTGCACACCTTGTTCACAGATACTATGCTTAGATAAGATAATGAAATGGCGTGTGGCTAGGGCCTCCCGTCGGGTAGACCGTTCGCCTGGTGCAGGTCTTTCGAGTTGACGCCACGTCGGCGACCTGCGTGTCGATGGGGATGAAATGATGATGATTAGGACAACACAACACCCAGTCCCTGAGCGGAGAAAATCTCCGACCCAGCCGGGAATCGAACCCGGGACCTTAGGATTGACGGTCTGTCACGCTGACCACTCAGCTACCGGGGCCGGACCTTAGATAAGATACAAAAAAAAAAAAAAAAAAGAAAGTAGTCTACCTGATCCAGTGCTATATATTAAATGTACATATTATAATCTTGGACTGCCACTGATTAAGGCTATTAAAGTATCTTTGTTTTTGTGAAAGCTAATGTTTATCCCAAAGCAGTCAATCTGCAGTGGCAAAATCAAACAATAAAAACCAAGTAGGTACACAATGTAATCGAAAGTATCTGGACACCACCACAAACATATGTTTTTCATATTAGATGCATTGTGCTGGCATCTACTGCCAGGTACTCCATATGAGTGACCTCAGTAGTCATTAGACATCATGAGAGACCAGAATGAGGCACTCCACAGAACTCAGGAACTTTGAATGTGGTCAGGTGATGGGGTGTCACTTGTGTCATATATCTGTATCTGAGATTTCCACACTCCTAAACATCCCTAGGTCCACTGTTTCCAATGTGATAATGAATTGGAAACACGAAGGGACACGTCCAGCACAAAAGCGTACAGGCCGACCTCGTATGTTAACTGACAGAGACCGCTGACAGTTGAAGAGGGTCGTTATGTGTAATAGGCAGACATCTATCCAGACCATCACACAGGAATTTGAAAGTGCATCACATTCCACTGCAAGTAATATGGCAATTAGGCGGGAGGTGAGAAAACTTGGATTTCAAGCCCAAGCAGCTGCTCATAAGCCACACATCATGTCAGTAAATGCCAAATGACACCTCGCTTGGTGTAAGGATTGTAAACATTGGATGATTTAACAATAGAAAAATGTTGTGTAGAGTGACAAATCACGGTACACAACATGGCAATCTGATGGCAGGGTGTGGGTATGGTGAATGCCAGGTGTATGTCATCTGCCAGCGTGTGTAATGCCAACAGTAAAATTCGAAGGCAGTGGTGTTATGGTGGGGTCGTGTTTTTCATGGAGGTGGCAGACCCCTAGGCAGTCATGCAGCATTAAAAATATATAACGATTACTAACACATTGTGCTTCAACTACACTTCAGGTGAATACTTATACATCTGATTTACTATGAATTTGGCTAAGGATTTAGTACTGTTTGTGGATAGCTTGGAAAAATCATTAGATATAGGCTTGGACTAGCTGTGTTCTCATTAAAAAAGAACAGTGTAGTAGAGGGTGACATACTAGCAGTTTGGACTTCTGCTTGGGATTATTCTGTAGCTACTCAAGGCTTGTGAATGTATCTTTGTAAAATATATCCATCACAATCAATGATGGCAAGGTTTCCCAGTGACTGTGTCATGACAGTTACAGCTTACTGTTAAGAAGTCTGAGATTGCCTTAAACCTAGACCTAAATGCAACATTCTTTACAACAAAGTGAGAGGATGACTGTTAAATTACAATAATTAGTTGATACATTACAATGTCACACCACAGAATCTGCTGGATACAAGAAAGTTTTTCCCAGTATAATTCTCCACATGGTAGCTATACCTACAGCATTAATGTCCTTATTTTGGATGTTTCTGTTACCTTTTATTCCAAATTAAAGACTATATTATACTGTGCCAGATTTCATACCTTATAAATCTCCAGACATACATTATAACAGTTTTGTTTCAGTTTTTAAACCAATACTTGACGACTTCATGCTACACATCAATATGAAGTCTTCAGCCGTACCTAATTTCTATCAACCTCAACCAATTCATTTTGCATTACGAGAAGACTTGCAAGTTCAACTGTGTTGTCTTCAGAAACAAGTAATAATGCCTGTTCTAGTCAACGAGATTATACAACTAGTAGTGGTGCAAAAGCCAAATGTATATTTGTGCATTTGCATGAATTGCAAAGCATCTATAAATGCCTAATCAGAGGTAGACACTTCTTTGATTCCCTGCCTAAAAGAATTGATGGACATAATTAGCTGGAGGTTAATTCTTCTGATTGAACCCACCTACAGTTATCCCTGAACTAAGAATCCAAGGCAATGGTGGTAATAAATACACTATTTGACTTATTTCTATACAATAATTTGCTATTCCAAGTGAGTGGTGCCCTTGATATTATCAGCAATATCAAGAACAACTAAATCAATGAATACCTCAAAACACTAACTACAATGATGATACAACTGTCACTAGATCAATAACAGAAAACATTTTGATACAATTAAAGTGCTATTTTAAAGTACTTCAACACAGTGGCTCTAAGTGCAATTAACAAAAATATATATACTCTAGCATAGTGAGGAATATCTAGGCCTGGAAGTAGACTCAATTGAATGTAGGATTTACATCAGTTGTGTCCTCCAACCAAAAATTCACCATATGTTGTACTGCATGCACGGAGAGTATTATGTACTAGCAGCTCCCTGTAGCTTCTCAACATTACTCCCTAGCTACTAAAGACCACTGCTTGTATAATCAAGAAATAAATTGAGTGTCACCTCCACCATAAAAGTCAACTGTCCCTTTCAGCTCCTTTGGTGTAGTAACAGGTGTTTCAGATTCATCTGAAAATGGCATTTCAATTGTTTTTGTGACTGGTTGAGTTTTCTGGAGTAATGCCTATGCAGACTGAGAAGCATTTCCTTGTAATGACACTTGAGCTCAATGCATGTGTCATCTACTGATAATTCATACTGCACAGCTGATGAGTAAAGGGCAAGAGGAACTGATGTAAGTGTAGATTTCTCCTTCAGTCCTTGACTAAATGAAAAATATTTGAACTTATCACATGAATAGGACATAATCCAAACATGCCATCATGAAAAGTCTGAATTACTACAGCAAAAAGTGGAGGACACTTAAAACAGTGTAGCACTGACAACAAAAAAAGTGTCTTAATTGATTTGAATAATATTTTATGTTGTAGAACACTGAGAAAAGAGAATGTTGGCACCTTGGAATGAGAAACTTGGAAACAAGCTGGTCAGCTTGTATGCAAGCTACTTTTGTGGGTATCTATGGAAATTGGCTGGAGGACCATGAAGCCATGGGTATGTAATATGGTGTAGGACATCCATGCCTCATCACTGAAAAGGGAGGACAGAGGCTTACCCATTCTTTAAAGCAGTGTAGATAGCAACCTGTAGCAGATTTGACAACAAAGTGCAAAAATGGTGCAGACACAAGTGTTCCAGAGAACACTGTTCACAGCGCAGGATTGAACATGGGGCTCCCTTGCAGATAACCCCTATATGTTCCTATGCTGACCCCACAACATTGTTATTTACAACTGCAGTGATCGAATCATAAAGAATTAATCATGGATCAATGGAAATGTGTTGCTTAAGTGGATGAATCACATTTCTTGTTCAGTGGTCATGTCTGGATACATGAGGTGAATGACTTTTCAGAACATGCTATGCACTATGGATGCAAGATTTGGGTGGGGGAAGGGGGTAGCATTTTTTGTGTGTCATGTGGAGATATTTTAAGGTATTATGATGGCTGTGAACTGTATGACCATTATTGGGGACCATCTGAATCCCTTCACACTTGACGTTTTCCCTGATCATGATGGCATCTTTCAGGCTGGCCTGGATTGTGCTACAGAGGCTTGTTAGTGAACTCATATTGATGTCTTGGCCACCAAATTTGCCTTATCTGCACTTGATGCAATACATCTAGGATGCTATCAAGCACGAGCTCTATGCTCACAATCCACAACCCCATATTTGACAGGAACTGTGTTACCTGGACATAGACATCTGGGGCCACAGGCATCCAAAAATCTACCAAAGAGTTGTCAAATCTATGCCATGCAAAATAATTGCTGATTTGGATTCCAAAGTTGGACCAACACACTATTAAGCAGGTGATTATAATGTTTTGGCAAATCAGTGTATTTCTCCCTGTTCTCTCTTTATATATATATATATATATATATATATATATATATATATATATATATATATATATATATATATATATATATATATATAAACTCTTTGTCTTTGAATATGTCTGCTTGTGTCTGTTTATGTGTTGATGGATATGTGTGTGTGTGCGAGTGTATACCCGTCCTTTTTTCCCCCTAAGGTAAGTCTTTCGGCTCCCGGGATTGGAATGACTCCTTACCCTCTCCCTTAAAACCCACATCCTTTCGTCTTTCCCTTTCCTCCCGTCTTTCCTGACGAAGCAACCGTTGATTGCGAAAGCTTGAATTTTGTGTGTATATTTGTGTTTGTTTGTGTGTCTATCGACCTGCCAGCGCTTTTGTTTGGTAAGTCTCATCATCTTTCTTTTTAGATATATTTTTTCCACGTGGAATGTTTCCCTCTGTTATATATATATATATATATATATATATATATATATATATATATATATATATATATATATATATATATATATATATATATATATAAACAAAGATGATGTGACTTACCGAACGAAAGCGCTGGCAGGTCGATAGACACACAAACAAACACAAACACACACACACAAAATTCAAGCTTTCGCAACAAACTGTTGCCTCATCAGGAAAGAGGGAAGGAGAGGGAAAGACGAAAGGATGTGGGTTTTTAGGGAGAGGGTAAGGAGTCATTCCAATCCCGGGAGCGAAAAGACTTACCTTAGGGGGAAAAAAGGACGGGTATACACTCGCACACACACACATATCCATCCACACATTTACAGACACAAACAGACATCTCACAAGCAGACTTATTTAAAGACAAAGAGTTTGGGCAGAGATGTCAGTCGAGGCAGAAGTGAAGAGGCAAAGATGATGTTGAATGACAGGTGAGGTATGAGTGGCGGCAACTTGAAATTAGCGGAGATTGAGGCCTGGTGGGTAACGGGAAGAGAGGATATATTGAAGAGCAAGTTCCCATCTCCGGAGTTCGGATAGGTTGGTGTTGGTTGGAAGTATCCAGATAACCCGGATGGTGTAACACTGTGCCAAGATGTGCTGGCCGTGCATCAAGGCATGTTTAGCCACAGGGTGAACCTCATTACCAACAAACACTGTCTGCCTGGGTCCATTCATGCGAATGGACAGTTTGTTGCTGGTCATTCCCACTTAGAATGCATCACAGTGTAGGCAGGTCAGTTGGTAAATCACGTGGGTGCTTTCACATGTGGCTCTGCCTTTGATCGTGTACACCTTCCGGGTTACAGGACTGGAGTAGGTGTTGGTGGGAGGGTGCATGGGACAGGTTTTACACCGGGGGCGGTTACAAGGATAGGAGCCAGAGGGTAGGGAAGGTAGTTTGGGGATTTCATAGGGATGAACTAACAGGTTACGAAGGTTAGGTGGACGGCGGAAAGACACTCTTGGTGGAGTGGGGAGGATTTCATTAAGGATGGATCTCATTTCAGGGCAGGATTTGAGGAAGTCGTATCCCTGCTGGAGAGCCACATTCAGAGTCTGATCAAGCCCTGGAAAGTATCCCGTCACAAGTGGGGCACTTTTGTGGTTCTTCTGTGGGGGATTCTGGGTTCGAGGGGATGAGGAGGTGGCTCTGGTTATTTGCTTCTGTACCAGGTCGGGAGGGTAGTTGTGAGATGTGAAAGCTGTTGTCAGGTTGTGGGTGTAATGGTTCAGGGATTCCGGACTGGAGCAGATTCATTTGCCACGAAGACCTAGGCTGTAGGGAAGGGACCGTTTGATGTGGAATGGGTGGCAGCTGTCATAATGGAGGTACTGTTGCTTGTTGGTGGGTTTGATGTGCACGGACGTGTGAAGCTGGCCATTGGACAGGTGGAGGTCAACGTCAAGGAAAGTGGCATGGGATTTGGAGTAGGACCAGGTGAATCTGATGGAACCAAAGGAGTTGAGGTTGGAGAGGAAATTCTGGAGTTCTTCTACACTGTGAGTCCAGATCATGAAGATGTCATCAATAAATCTGTACCAAACTTTGGGTTGGCAGGCCTGGGTAACCAAGAAGGCTTCCTCTAAGCGACCCATGAATAGGTTGGCATACGAGGGGGCCATCCTGGTACCCATGGCTGTTCCCTTTAATTGTTGGTATGTCTGGCCTTCAAAAGTGAAAAAGTTGTGGGTCAGGATGAAGCTAGCTAAGGTGATGAGGAAAGAGGTTTTAGGTAGGGTGGCAGGTGATCGGCGTGAAAGGAAATGCTCCATCGCAGCAAGGCCCTGGATGTGCGGAATATTTGTGTATAAGGAAGTGGCATCAATGGTTACAAGGATGGTTTCCGGGGGTAATAGATTGGGTAAGGATTCCAGGCGTTCGAGAAAGTGGTTGGTGTCTTTGATGAAGGATGGGAGACTGCATGTAATGGGTTAAAGGTGTTGATCTACGTAGGCAGAGATACGTTCTGTGGGGGCTTGGTAACCAGCTACAATGGGGCGGCCGCTCCCAATCCGAAACCTCTGTCCTATCCAAAGGCCTCACCTTCAGCCCCACTCGCAGATTCAACCAAACAGCCCTTGTCAAAGATTTACTGTCCTACACTCATACTCTCTGCTGGAAATCACTTTGCCACAAACAAAAATGATCCTAATCCTACTCCTAATGATCCAACTCCCCAAGACACCATCCAAATTGAACCCCGCCTGGAACAGTTACGTCCTCCGTCGCAGCGGGACCCACCTCCTCTTCCTCAAAATCACCCTCTCCAAACCTTCCAGGAATTTCTGACTTCCAGCCTTGCATCTCAACCCTTCTTAAAAAACCTTAATCCTACTCCCAACATCACCACTGCTGAAGCCCTGGCTATCCGTGATCTGAAGGCTGACCGATCCATCGTCATTCTTCCGGCGGACAAGGGTTCCACGACCGTGGTACTTGATCGTCAGGAGTATGTGGCTGAGGGACTACGTCAGCTTTCAGACAACACCACATACAAAGTTTGCCAAGGTAACCCCATTCCCGATGTCCAGGCGGAGCTTCAAGGAATCCTCGGAACCTTAGGCCCCCTGCAAAACCTTTCACCTGACTCCATCAACCTCCTGACCCCACCGATACCCCGCACCCCTACCTTCTACCTTCTTCCTAAAATCCACAAACCCAATCATCCCGGCCGCCCCATTGTAGCTGGTTACCAATCCCCCACAGAACGTATCTCTGCCTACGTAGATCAACACCTTCAACCCATTACATGCAGTCTCCCATCCTTCATCAAAGACACCAACCACTTTCTCGAACACCTGGAATCCTTACCCAATCTGTTACCCCCGGAAACCATCCTTGTAACCATTGATGCCACTTCCTTATACACAAATATTCCGCACATCCAGGGCATTGCTGCGATGGAGCATTTCCTTTCACGCCGATCACCTGCCACCCTACCTAAAACCTCTTTCCTCATCACCTTAGCCAGCTTCATCCTGACCCACAACTTTTTCACTTTTGAAGGCCGGACATACCAACAATTAAAGGGAACAGCCATGGGTACCAGGATGGCCCCCTCGTACGCCAGCCTAGTCATGGGTCACTTAGAGGAAGCCTTCTCGGTTACCCAGGCCTGCCAACCCAAAGTTTGGAACAGATTTATTGATGACATCTTCATGATCTGGACTCACAGTGAAGAAGAACTCCAGAATTTCCTCTCCAACCTCAACTCCTTTGGTTCCATCAGATTCACCTGGTCCAACTCCAAATCCCATGCCAATTTCCTTGACGTTGACCTCCACCTGTCCAATGGCCAGCTTCACACGTCCGTCCACATCAAACCCACCAACAAGCAACAGTACCTCCATTGTGACGGCTGCCACCCATTCCACATCAAATGGTCCCTTCCCTACAGCCTAGGTCTTCATGGCAAACGAATCTGCTCCAGTCCAGAATCCCTGAACCATTACACCCACAACCTGACAACAGCTTTCGCATCTCGCAACTACCCTCCCGACCTGGTACAGAAGCAAATAACCAGAGCCACCTCCTCATCCCCTCGAACCCAGAATCCCCCACAGAAGAACCACAAAAGTGCCCCACTTGTGACGGGATACTTTCCAGGGCTTGATCAGACTCTGAATGTGGCTCTCCAGCAGGGATACGACTTCCTCAAATCCTGCCCTGAAATGAGATCCAACCTTCATGAAATCCTCCCCACTCCACCAAGAGGGTCTTTCCGCTGTCCACCTAACCTTCGTAACCTGTTAGTTCATCCCTATGAATTCCCCAAACCACCTTCCCTACCCTCTGGCTCCTATCCTTGTAACCGCCCCCGGTGTAAAACCTGTCCCATGTACCCTCCCACCAACATCTACTCCAGTCCTGTAACCCGGAAGGTGTACACGATCAAAGGCAGAGCCACATGTGAAAGCACCCACGTGATTTACCAACTGACCTGCCTACACTGTGATGCATTCTATGTGGGAATGACCAGCAACAAACTGTCCATTCACATGAATGGACACAGGCAGACAGTGTTTGTTGGTAATGAGGATCACCCTGTGGCTAAACATGCCTTGGTGCACGGCCAGCACATCTTGGCACAGTGTTACACCGTCTGGGTTATCTGGATACTTCCCACCAACACCAACCTATCCGAACTCCGGAGATGGGAACTTGCTCTTCAATATATCCTCTCTTCCCGTTACCCACCAGGCCCCAATCTCCGCTAATTTCAAGTTGCCGCCACTCATACCTCACCTGTCATTCAACATCATCTTTGCCTCTTCACTTCTGCCTCAACTGACATCTCTGCCCAAACACTCTGCTTGTGTCTGTGTACGTGCGGATGGATATGTGTGTGTGTGTGTGAGTGTATACCCATCCTTTTTTCTCCTTAAGGTAAGTCTTTCCGCTCCCGGGATTGGAATGACTCCTTACCCTCTCCCTTAAAACCCACATCCTTTTGTCTTTCCCTCTCCTTCCCTCTTTCCTGATGAAGCAACCGTTGGTGGCGAAAGCTTGAATTTTGTGTGTATGTTTGTGTTTCTTTCGGTGTCTATCAACATGCCAGAGCTTTCGTTTGGTATGTTACATCATCTTTGTTTTATATATACACTCCTGGAAATTGAAATAAGAACACCGTGAATTCATTGTCCCAGGAAGGGGAAACTTTATTGACACATTCCTGGGGTCAGAAACATCACATGATCACACCGACAGAACCACAGGCACATAGACACAGGCAACAGAGCATGCACAATGTCGGCACTAGTACAGTGTATATCCACCTTTCGCAGCAATGCAGGCTGCTATTCTCCCATGGAGACGATCGTAGAGATGCTGGATGTAGTCCTGTGGAACAGCTTGCCATGCCATTTCCACCTGGCGCCTCAGTTGGACCAGTGTTCGTGCTGGACGTGCAGACCACGTGAGACGACGCTTCATCCAGTCCCAAACATGCTCAATGGGGGACAGATCTGGAGATCTTGCTGGCCAGGGTAGTTGACTTACACCTTCTAGAGCACGTTGGGTGGCACGGGACACATGCAGACGTGCATTGTCCTGTTGGAACAGCAAGTTCCCTTGCCGGTCTAGGAATGGTAGAACGATGGGTTCGATGACGGTTTGGATGTACCGTGCACTATTCAGTGTCCCCTCGACGATCACCAGTGGTGTACGGCCAGTGTAGGAGATCGCTCCCCACACCATGATGCCGGGTGTTGGCCCTGTGTGCCTCGGTCGTATGCAGTCCTGATTGTGGCGCTCACCTGCACGGCGCCAAACACGCATACGACCATCATTGGCACCAAGGCAGAAGCGACTCTCATCGGGCTGAAGACGACACGTCTCCATTCGTCCCTCCATCCACGCCTGTCGCGACACCACTGGAGGCAGGCTGCACGATGTTGGGGCGTGAGCGGAAGACGGCCTAACGGTGTGCAGGACCGTAGCCCAGCTTCATGGAGACGGTTGCGAATGGTCCTCGCTGATACCCCAGGAGCAACAGTGTCCCTAATTTGCTGGGAAGTGGCGGTGCGGTCCCCTACGGCACTGCGTAGGATCTTACGGTCTTGGCGTGCATCCGTGCGTCGCTGCGGTCCGGTCGCAGGTCGACAGGCACGTGCACCTTCCGACGACCACTGGCGCCAACTTCGATGTACTGTGGAGACCTCACGCCCCACGTGTTGAGCAATACAGCGGTACGTCCACCCGGCCTCCCACATGCCCACTATACGCCCTCGCTCAAAGTCCGTCAACTGCACATACGGTTCACGTCCACGCCGTCGCGGCATGCTACCAGTGTTAAAGACTGCGATGGAGCTCCGTATGCCAAGGCAAACTGGCCGACACTAACGGCGGCGGTGCACAAATGCTGCGCAGCTAGTGCCATTCGACGGCCAACACCGCGGTTCCTGGTGTGTCCGCTGTGCCGTGCGTGTGATCATTGCTTGTACAGCCCTCTCGCAGTGTCCGGAGCAAGTATGGTGGGTCTGACACACTGGTGTCAATGTGTTCTTTTTTCCATTTCCAGGAGTATATATATATATATATATATATATATATATATATATATATATATATATATATATATATATATATATATATATAGGGAAACATTCCATGTGGGAAAAATATATCTAAAAACAAAGATGATGTTACTTACCGAACGAAAGCGCTGGCAGGTCGATAGACACACAAACAAACACAAACACACACACAAAATTCAAGCTTTCACAACAAACTGTTGCCTCATCAGGAAAGAGGGAAGGAGAGGGAAAGACGAAAGGATGTGGGTTTTAAGGGAGAGGGTAAGGAGTCATTCCAATCCCGGGAGCGGAAAGACTTACCTTAGGGGGAAAAAAAGACGGGTATACACTCGCACACACACACATATCCATCCACACATATACAGACACAAGCAGACATCTCACAAGCAGACATATTTAAAGACATTGGACAAATGGAGGTCAACGTCATGGAAAGTGGCATGGGATTTGGAGTAGGACCAGGTGAACCTGATGGAACCAAAGGAGTTGAGGTTGGAGAGAAAATTCTGGAGTTCTTCTTCACTGTGAGTCCAGATCATGAAGATGTCATTAATAAATATGTACCAAACTGTGGGTTCGCAGGCCTGGGTAACCGAGAAGGCTTCCTCTAAGTGACCCATAAATTCATTGGCGTACGAGGGTCCACCCTGGTACCCATGGCTGTTCCCTTTAATTGTTGGTAAGTCTGGCCTTCGAAAGTGAAGAAGTAGTGAGTCAGGATGAAGCTGGCTAAGGTAATGAGGAAAGAGGTTTTAGGTAGCATGGCAGATGATAGTCGTGATAGGAAGTGCTCCATCGCAGCGAGGCCCTGGATGTGCGGAATATTTGTGTATAAGGAAGTGGCATCAATGGTTACAAGGATGGTTTCCGGGGGTAACAGATTGGGTAAGGATTCCAGGCGTTCGAGAAAGTGATTAGTGTCTTTGATGAAGGATGGGAGACTGCATGTAATGGGTTGAAGGTGTCAATCTATGTAGGCAGAGATACGTTTTGGTGGGGGCTTGGTAACCAGCTGCAATGGGGCGGCTGGGATGATTGGGTTTGTGAATTTTAGGAAGTAGGTAGAAGGTAGGGGTGCGGGGTGTCGGTGGGGTCAGGAGGTTGATGGAGTCAGGTGAAAGGTTTTGTAGGGGGCCTAAGATTCTGAGAATTCCTTGAAGCTCTGCCTGGACATCAGGAATGGGATTACCTTGGCAGGCTGAGGGACTGTGGCTGAGGGACTGCGTCAGCTTTCAGACAACACTACATATATACTGCCAAGGTAATCCTATTCCTGGTGTCCAGGCAGAGCTTCAAGCAATTCTCAGAATCTTAGGCCCCCTACAAAACCTTTCACCTGACTCCATCAACCTCCTGACCCCACCGACACCCCACACCCCTACCTTCTACCTACTTCCTAAAATTCACAAACCCAATCATCCCAGCCGCCCCATTGTAGCTGGTTACCAAGCCCCCACAGAACGTATCTCTGCCTACATAGATCAACACCTTCAACCCATTATATACAGTCTCCCATCCTTCATCAAAGACACCAACCACTTTCTCGAATGCCTGGAATCCTTACCCTATCTATTACCCCCGGAAACCATCCTTGTAACCATTGATGCCACAATCTTATACACAAATATTCCGCACGTCCAGGGCCTCGCTCCGATGGAGCACTTCCTATCACGACTATCATCTGCCATGCTACCTAAAACCTCTTTCCTCATTACCTTAGCCAGCTTCATCCTGACTCACTACTTCTTCACTTTCGAAGGCCAGACATACCAACAATTAAAGGGAACAGCCATGGGTACCAGGATGGCCTCCCGTACGCCAACCTATTTATGGGTCACTTAGAGGAAGCCTTCTCGGTTACCCAGGCCTGCCAACCCACAGTTTGTACAGATTTATTGATGACATCATAATCTGGACTCACAGTGAAGAAGAACTCCAGAATTTCCTCTCCAACCTCAACTCCTTTGGTTCCATCAGGTTCACCTGGTCCTACTCCAAATCCCATGCCACTTTCCATGATGTTGACCTCCATTTGTCCAATGGCCAGCTTCACACATCCGTCCACATCAAACCTACCAACAAGCAACAGTACCTCCATTATGACGGCTGCCACCCATTCCACATCAAATGGTCCCTTCCCTACAGCCTAGGTCTTCGTGGCAAACGAATCTGCTCCAGTCCGGAATCCCTGAACCATTACACTAACAACCTGAAAACAGCTTTCGCATACCGCAACTACCCTCCCGACCTGGTACAGAAGCAAATTACCAGAGCCACTTCCTCATCCCCTCAAACCCGGAACCTCCCACAGAAGAACCCCAAAAGTGCCCCACTTGTGATGGGATACTTTCCGGGGCTTGATCAGACTCTGAATGTGGCTCTCCAGCAGGGATATGACTTCCTCAAATCCTGCCCTGAAATGAGATCCATCCTTCATGAAATCCTCCCCACTCCACCAAGAGTGTCTTTCAGTCATCCACCTAACCTTCGTTACCTCTTGGTTTATCTTTATGAAATCCCCAAACCACCTTCCCTACCCTCTGGCTCCTACCCTTGTAACCACCCCCGGTGTAAAACCTGTCCCATGCACCCTCCCACCACCACCTACTCTCGTCCTGTAACCCGGAAGGTGTACACGATCAGAGGCAGAGCCACGTGTGAAAGCATCCAAGTGATTTACCAACTGACCTGCCTACGCTGTGAAGCTTTCTATGTGGGAATGACCAGCAACAAACTGTCCATTTGCATGAATGGACCCAGGCAGACAGTGTTTGTTGGTAATGAGGATCACCCTGTGGCTAAACATGCCTTGGTGCATGGCCAGCACATCTTGGCACAGTGTTACACCGTCCGGGTTATCTGGATACTTCCCACTAACACCAACCTGTCAGAACTACGGAGATGGGAACTTGCCCTTCAGTATATCCTCTCTTCTCATTACCCACCAGGCCTCAACCTCCACTAATTTCAAGTTGCCGCCGCTCATACCTCACCTGTACTTCCGCCTCGACTTACGTCTCTGCTTGTGTCTGAGTACGTGCGGATGGATACGTGTGTGTGTGTGTGTGTGTGTGAGTGTATACCTGTCCTTTTTTCCCCCTAAGGTAAGTCTTTCCGCTCCCGGGATTGGAATGACTCCTTACCCTCTCCCTTAAAACCCACATCCTTTTGTCTTTCCCTCTCCTTCCCTCTTTCCTGATGAAGCAACCATTGGTGGCGAAAGCTTGAATTTTGTGTGTATGTTTGTGTTTGTTTGTGTGTCCATCAACATGCCAGCACTTTTGTTTGGTAAGTTACATCATCTTTGTTTTTAGATATATTTTTGCCACGTGAAATGTTTCCTTTACACAGTCTTAATAATTACTCTTGCTTTACTTCTTGGATTTGCATTTTATCTGATTAGATCACTGGATGTTTAAGGTTATTATTCACAATCTGAAACTTCCTTTCACACTTCCCCCTTCTTTATTATCCTCTCTTACATTACTTTAAAGTACCATTAAATAAGTCTCAATCAAGCAAGCTCAAGATTCATCAACTTTTCAATTTCACCTTCCTACTTGGCCCTGTATCAATTGTTCCAATTTTGGCATGTATCGAATATATAATTTTCTTCTGATTTTATTTTCATCTCTGTTATGTTTATATTTCTACAATCACATTAAATTAGGACAATGTGAAGCAAAGTTAATTACCTGTGCAACTGTTGTTGTAGCATCTAACTGTATTTTTACCAGATCCACTTCTGGAAAATTAAGACTCGATATTTCAATATGATTATTAAGAGCTGTGCTATATGCATCATTTACTTTATCCACTGAATCATCTGTGACAGCTTTTGTTAATTCCATTTTACTGACTGCTACTTCAGTTTCAGCTTTCAGCTTTTCATTCTCATTGCTGCAAATTTAAAATGAAATGAATTTTATGCATTTAAATTAACATTAATCTGTGAATACAAAAAAGGTAACTTCATAACAACCATTTGTTATTCTTAATAAAGAGGAAATGATGATATCATGAAAACTAGATTGAAGTGAAATGCCCCTATGCTTGGGAAGTAAACAAACAAAGATTTTTATTGCGAACATGATATGATATATCATCATCACAGGAAAGCAAAATTGCAGAACTAACCTCTTGGGCCCATAAATATGATTGCCATTGATTTATATTAGTACTCAATGTTTTCTGTTTGTAGCTGCAGATATTATCAGATATAAAATATTCTACACAGGAAAGAATCTCCAGAATAAAGGTAAAACCAAACAAAGGTAAGAGTCCCAATTACCAAGCAGCTGCAAATAAATAGAGGGCTTGGATGAGTCTCAGCAGTGACTGTAACACTCTTTTCTGCAATTTTCAGTATGCATTATTACAACCATAGCAGCAGTTTCTTATTGGCTTACTCTTGTATCTCAGACTTCCTTGTAAATCTTAAGATGTTCATCCACAGAAAATACAGGATTATTAACATATTTTAACATAATATAACTAATTCCAAGATAGGGGGAGTATTAGTGTATATGTTACTTGTTTGACATTCGCTAGTGCAAAAGTCTTATTTGGTAATAATCCTTCCAACTCAACATTATACACAGTCTTAAACACTGCAGCAAATATTTATTTACGGAAATTAGAAATTCTGATACAAACTATATCTACTTATTGGTCTTGGCATATAGCTTAAATGACGTCTGCTCTCTCTGATCTCTGAAGCTAGCATGGTTAGTGTTTTATCATCACCAGCAATAATGATTCATCAGATGAGTAAGATCCATGAACAATAGGTGATAACAAATAGAACTATACTGCTGGTTACTGAAACTGCTACAAAATGAAGATGGCACACAACAAATATGACACTGGCATAACATGTGGAGGCCTATAGGAGGAAGCCAGATTGCATCTTGCACTTTCATATGGGCCAGGCAACTAGTGTGATAGCATAGGATGTCATCCGTTACACAACAGAGTCACTTCTGGTTTACATAAATGGTAATTTGGAAAGCAGCTGCTATATTTCTGATGTGATAAGGCCAGTGGATATCCTCACTCTTCAAGGTCACCAAGACATTATCTTTCAATAAAATATTCCAAGACCACACATTACCTATGCTGTCCTGACCTACCTTGGTACAGAGGGTGTTTGATTGTTACCATGGCCAGCATGACTTACAGATCTCTCACCCACTGAAAACATCTGACCATGGGTTGCTGAAAGACTGGCACACCACTACTCATCAGCCACTAAAACTTCCGAACTGTATCATAGAACTGAAGCAGCAGGGAATGATGTATCCATATCTATCATCTAACTGCATTTGACCAGCTGTGAGCTACAGTTGATAGCTCTGTGTACAAAATTGCACATCTGTATAATCTAAAATATAGTTAATCAAGTGTTCTTCTTACTGTGATATATACACACTAAAATGTTATGTTTTGCTTTCTCTCCTGATGTGGATTTAATGGTCAGAAGTGTAATTCAGGGTCAGGCAGGAACTTGCTAAGAACCTGAAGATAAAGGTGGTAAGAGCAGGACAGAATGAGAAGGAAACCAACTGTTAGTTTTGCTTCTCTTCTTTTTTCTCATTTTCTTTCTATATGGAACTATAAAATTTCCTGCTACATTAATGGCATGCCATCATCTATATGATAACTGATAAATTCTTCCTGTTTAAAAATACAAGGGAATCAACATCTACATACTATACAAATCATTGTGAATTGCATGATGAGGGGACACTTCCAATTATACAGTTATTAGGGCTTCTTCTCATTCCATTCACATGTGGAGCAAGAGAAGAATGATTGTTAGTCTAACCTTGTCTTTGTGTTCTCTACCCTAATTACACTCCTGGAAATTGAAATAAGAACACCGTGAATTCATTGTCCCAGGAAGGGGAAACTTTATTGACACATTCCTGGGGTCAGGTACATCACATGATCACACTGACAGAACCACAGGCACATAGACACAGGCAACAGAGCATGCACAATGTCGGCACTAGTACAGTGTATATCCACCTTTCGCAGCAATGCAGGCTGCTATTCTCCCATGGAGACGATCGTAGAGATGCTGGATGTAGTCCTGTGGAACAGCTTGCCATGCCATTTCCACCTGGCGCCTCAGTTGGACCAGCGTTCGTGCTGGACGTGCAGACCGCGTGAGACGACGCTTCATCCAGTCCCAAACATGCTCAATGGGGGACAGATCCGGAGATCTTGCTGGCCAGGGTAGTTGACTTACACCTTCTAGAGCACATTGGGTGGCACGGGATACATGCGGACGTGCATTATCCTGTTGGAACAGCAAGTTCCCTTGCCGGTCTAGGAATGGTAGAACGATGGGTTCGATGACGGTTTGGATGTACCGTGCACTATTCAGTGTCCCCTCAACGATCACCAGTGGTGTACGGCCAGTGTAGGAGATCGCTCCCCACACCATGATGCCGGGTGTTGGCCCTGTGTGCCTCGGTCGTATGCAGTCCTGATTGTGGCACTCACCTGCACGGCGCCAAACACGCATACGACCATCATTGGCACCAAGGCAGAAGCGACTCTCATCGCTGAAGACGACACGTCTCCATTCGTCCCTCCATTCACGCCTGTCGTGACACCACTGGAGGCGGGCTGCACGATGTTGGGGCGTGAGCGGAAGACGGCCTAACGGTGTGCGGGACCGTAGCCCAGCTTCATGGAGACAGTTGCGAATGGTCCTCGCCGATACCCCAGGAGCAACAGTGTCCCTAATTTGCTGGGAAGTGGCGGTGCGGTCCCCTACGGCACTGCGTAGGATCCTACGGTCTTGGCGTGCATCCGTGCGTCGCTGCGGTCCGGTCCCAGGTCGACGGGCACGTGCACCTTCCGCCGACCACTGGCGACAACATCGATGTACTGTGGAGACCTCATGCCCCACGTGTTGAGCAATTCGGCAGTACGTCCACCCGGCCTCCCGCATGCCCACTATACGCCCTCGCTCAAAGTCTGTCAACTGCACATACGGTTCACGTCCACGCTGTTGCGGCATGCTACCAGTGTTAAAGACTGCGATGGAGCTCCGTATGCCACGGCAAACTGGCTGACACTGACGGCGGCGGTGCACAAATGCTGCGCAGCTAGCGCCATTCGACGGCCAACACCGTGGTTCCTGGTGTGTCCGCTGTGCCGTGCGTGTGATCATTGCTTGTACAGCCCTCTCGCAGTGTCCGGAGCAAGTATGGTGGGTCTGACACACCGGTGTCAATGTGTTCTTTTTTCCATTTCCAGGAGTGTATATACACACATTATTTTAGTACATTCACCATACTCACACAGTCCATTATCACTGAATTCTTATTATATTATCCATGATATTGTAGCCAGTCCCTAGCCAGGTCACTAAATCCATCAACATTGCCTCCACATCCTGTGGCTTGTCTAGTGGCTGGGATGGAGGCATTTCCCTGTCAAAGGTACCAGTTTCCCACTACAATGTGTGTGCACCACCTGTGGTGGTACTGTGATCACCAAATTATTTTGTTTATCTGTGATCATGCGGCTAGACACATCCGAGCATGCACCATACATTGGCATTGCTTCTTGTGCTACCTAACAATTTTCCATTGTTGCAGGATATCCACTGGTCCTTCGGGAACTCTTCCATGCCTTCTGCATCTCTTAGGCAATTCTGTGCCCCATACTCATTGTCAGCCTTTGCTCACCATGGCTGACAATCCTCTTGTGGTTCATCGTTCCCTTTTCATGCATTTTGGTACTTCTAGTGAACCCTCCACCCACGGCCACATCTCCACCCTCCATGCATTTCCTCTTTTTCATTTCAGCCAAAATGGACCCACCATCTCTTTGTAAGGGGGCAGGGGCATTGTAGCCAACTCCTAACTGGGTCACTACAGCCACCAACATTATCCCCATGTTCTGCAAGTTGTCTAGTGGCTGGACCACATGCATTTCCTCATCAGAAGCATGATTATTCTGCTACACTGGGTGCACACCACTTATAGAGGCACTCTGATCACAGAACTATTTTCTTTGTCCTCAATCATGTGGCTAGACACATCTGCACATGTGCCATCCATAACAGTGCTGCAGTCACAATCATGTGATCAGGTGTACATCAATCTGCCTTCCTTTGTATGCCATGACCAGACCAACAGCAGGCAGACTGTTCTCCCACATTGGGCAGTTACACTAATCAGTCAGAGCCTCATCACCCCTATCATCACATCCTTGGACGCCGCCACTCGTTGAATTGTTTCTCCCATCAGTCTTCGACACCTGCCAATGTCATTGCTGGCTCACCAGCCCTACACCTGTGCGCTCTGTCAACATACTCATATTCCAAGCAGCCCTGCTGGTCAAGTGTTGCCTCCCTGCTGCTCTTGATACCCTTGCTGGTCTGTCAGCATTGCTGCATCCCAGGCCAGTGGCCAACAATGCCTGGTGCTGTCTGCCTCTACCACTGCCAGCTCATCAGGCTTCAGAAGCTGCCGATCTCACTGGTTGCCACTCATGCACCACTTGCTGCAGCATCAAGTGCTCCATATCTGCTAATGCTGCCTTTTGTTGAGAGCAACATCACCATTCCCAATCCATCAGGCTAGTGTATCCTGGCTGGTACCCACCGGTCGAGTGCTGTCTACCAAAGTGTGATGATGCCTGCCAATATCAGCAGACACGGCCGCTAGCTCATTGGGCTACCAACACAGCCAGTCTCACTGGGCAGCCATCACATCCCTCTCACTGCAATGTCAATTACCAGGCAGTTGCCACACCCTGCCTAGTACCACCAGTTTCCAGCTGTGCTGTACTACAGCCTATGACATGTTCAAATTAGATCCAAAAGGACTTCAGTATAGTAATAGCACATGCTGTGTATTGTTAGCTATTGTACAATAAACTCCTGCAGGTGTCACTGGGAACTGCTGTTAACCTCCTGTGCCCTTGTCATTGTGCAAGGACATACAACATTACATTCACAATTATCAATTATTTCCTGTAGAATCAATATCTATATTATCTCAACGTACCCTACACCACAATGTACCCTACACCAATACTCAAATTCACAAGCAATTTAAAGCACCACACCTGTAACAAAAGATGTATCTATCACATCTAGATTTGATTATTTGCATGATAATGGAAAACTCCAGCAAACATTATTTGCATCCTCATAGTGGCACTACTAGCACCGCTCTTATGTACAGCTGTTTGATTGCTTGCAGTTTTACTTTCTAGTTTTCTCTTCTTATTGTTTAAAATTTTTATTGAAGTGCAAGGTAAACTGGTATTTTGGGTAAACTGATATTGGGGTAAACTGGCATTGGGGTAAACTGGCATTGGGGTAAACTGGCATTAGGGTAAACTGGTATTGGGGTAAAATGGTATTGGGGTAAACTGGTATTGGGGTCAGTAGAAGCAACAACACTGGAGCAATGAGGAACATTACGAAGCAGTATACAAATGCCACCAAATGTAGACATCGGCACATGGGGGACAGGGAATACTTGACCCCTGATGGGACATGGTACAGCCTTTTTTATTCATTTATTTTGGGTCATAAGTTCTTTGGCTGGCTTGATGTGTTCTGCCCTGGGCCATCATCTTCATCACAGAGTAGTACTTATCACCAAATTCTTACGAATTTCTAGCAATGACTATCTGTGAATCTATGAAATTGCGTAGTTAGCATTGTCCAACATGACAGGAAATACACACAAACACACACACACACACACACACACACACATCCATACTCTGATGAAAAAAATTGCAATATCAAGAAGGAGTTATGTGACATAAATGGAAGTTGGTAAGTGTGTTTCTACATCTGAAAGATGACGTCTATTCAGATTTCATGCCAGTCACATAAGAGCGGTACTAGTAATGCCACCACAAGGATGCACATCATGTTTGTTTCAAATGCACATTGTAATGCTCTTGATCATTAGTTACCTTTAAGGTTAGACATGGTGAGCTGATTTCAGTCAAGATTGTCTTCAAAGTGACAAAACCTCATTGAGTTTGAATGAGGTCATGGAATAGGGCTATGAGCAGTTAGATGTTCTTTCTGCAGTATTGAAGGAAGACTTGGCAGAAATGTAGCCACTGTACATGATTGTTGGCAGCAGTGATCACGAGAATGTATGGTCGCAAGAAGACCAGACTCTGGATGGTCATATGGCACTACCAAGAGGGAACACCATCGTGTTCAACGTATGGCTGTGGTGCATCATATTGTGTCTGCAGCAGCAATTCGAGCAGCAGTTGGCACCACAGTGACACAATGAACTGTTAGAAATTTGTTACTTCAAGGACACCTCTGAACCAGATGCCCTGTAGTGTGCATTCCACTGACCACAAACTATTACCATTTGCAATGTTTCAAGTGAGAACTCACTGGAAAGCAGGTTGGAGGTCTGTTGTCTTTTCTGATGAAAGCCGATTGTGTCTCGGTGACAGTTTTGCCATGTGTTGGTTAGGAGGAGGCCAGGTAAGCACTACAACCAACCTGCCTACAGCCTACACACACTAGACCTGCCACATCTGAAGTTATCATCTGAGGTGTGATTTCATATGACAGCAGGAGCACTCTCGTTGTTATTCCCTGCACCCTGACTGAAAATCCGTATGTCAGTCTGGTGATTCGATCTGTTATGCTACCATTCATGAACAGCATTCCAGGATATGTTTTCCAACAGGAAAACACTTATCTGCATAGTGCTGTTGTAATCCAACATGCTCTACAAAGTGTTGAATGTTGCCTTGACCTACTCAATCACCAGATCTGTCTCCAATGTGCACATACGGGACAACATTGGGTGACAACTCCAACATTATTCACAACCAGCATTAACCATGCACAGAACTCCATCCCACAAACTGACATCCGGCACCTTACAGCATAATGCACAGATGTTTGCATGCTTGCATTCAACATTCTGGTTGTGATACTGGTTGTTAATGTACCAGCAGTTCACATTTGCAAGGGATTATCTCACACTTACACTAAACTGTGATCTTGCCACGTTAATCGCTTAAATATGTCAGTCAGACAAGTGTATTACCAAAATTTCATTACTCTACATTAAGTATGTTTTAGTGTTGTCATTTTTTCCTGTGTGTGTGTGTGTGTGTGTGTGTGTGTGTGTGTGTGTGTGTACAGAGTGAATAATAAATGAAGAAAAATATTCCATACAAATTGTCACACATTGGGCTACAAACAAATTCATTTTCCTCATGTTCCTATGTCACTAAATGATAATGTGATTGAATGTTATAAGATCGAGAAATGTGAAGCAGGCCTTTGGAGATCCTGTACACCAACATAGGCCTATGGGAAAGATCAGCAATACCGCACAGCATGCATGTGTTGTAGGTAGTCGACACCACTGATTATAAGATGAGGCGTGCGGTGTCAAGCACTGATCTGTGTGACCATGTGAGCAATGACAGCACCCACATCTATCTAGTTCCATTTCTGCCAACCAGTATTGTGTATTGTGGCTAGTTGGCATAGGGAACAGAAAGTGAGAAGGAATTGTATTACTATGTATACATGTTTTATTGTTTGGTTTGTGTGTCCTGGATTTAGTCTCAACAAACAAGTACAAAAATTCTGAATACAAAATATGATTACTCAGTAATGTCTCAGTTAATCCATACAAATACAGTACAGCTTTGCAAATCCAAACTAACATAGAAATACATTAGCAGAAGCTGCAGTGGCATTTCATAGAAGTGACAGACACAGTGTGTGTGGCAAATTTCGGCTCTCCGCAGAAAGGGTTGCTGAACACAATCCATCAAGTCTCTATCTTTTTGCATAATATCACAGGCATGTTGTGCTCTGCATTGAATGTTGTTGACATCAACAATTCCTTCTTCATAAGTCTCAGATTTTAAATGGCTCCACAAAAAAATCCAATGAATTAAGGTCTGGCAATCTAGTTGGCCATACAGCAAGGCCTCCACAACCAATCCATTTGGAAGGAAAGGAATTATCCACATAGCATTGCACTGCACCACTGAAGTGAGCACTGAGCAAGAGCTCCATCATGCATGTGCCACAGGCTCATACAAGAGGCCAAACTAATGGCTTCCAACAATTCTGGTAATGTAACATCCAGGAAATGCAGATAGTGCTCTCCTGTCAACCTTGGTGGTATCACATGTGGCCCTATGAGATGCCAATAGGTAATACCACTTGAGATATTGACAATGAATCATTGTTGATGCCCTTGTACCACTGTGATGCAAGGGTTTTCTTCTGCCCACTCACGCCAATTGTGTGAATTCACTATACCCTTGTTCATGAAATAGGCTTTGTTGGTTGACAGCATTGCTTGCGAAAAATGCTGGTTGTGTCTATGACACTATAAGATGAATATGCTAAAGTCCAGCCTCAGTTGATAGTCTCCCTCTGAATCCTTGTACATAGTCTCCTCCACAATGCTTATACCTTTTGCATGTGAAAGGGATGGTAATGGTTTCTGTGTAATATTAGGAAAACAGTAGACGGTGACATTCATAGTGCAGTGGTGAGAGATCTTCTGTTTATTCTGCAGTCCTCTACAAAAGGTGGTAACAAATACTGTTTGGCATCCACACAGTACATCGGCAGTTGGCCCCATCCATTAAATCCTGTAGGTAATACACATGCACCATACTCCTTCTAGCACCTATCCACAGAGTAAAATGTTTTTGCAAATGGAAGGTGTCAGTTAGGAAACCTCTCATGGTAAAGTTTTCTTGCAACTTCAGCTGTTCCATCGACAAAACCATAGGTGAGGTAGATGTCGCCAATTTCCCCATTTGTGAAACTTGATCCATAGTAACACTGTGATGTGTTCATTAGCAGTCAGCATGGCAAGTATCAACTAGAGTGAACAGTACCATGCTATTGTAAACACATCATGCATGCTGCAGTTTTCCTTCCACCAATGACCGCTCTTTTCATTTCAGGACAAACGTTCTGTGAAATGAGATAGTACACTCTGCCACCACCAGCAATGTGTGGCTCATAAGTTCTGACACAATTCCAGATACAATTCCACTATACTTTCTCATATCTTTCAAATGTTTGCAGGTACAAATCAGCTCAATGGTGTATCATGCGATGCACCTGAATGCACATGTTGTGATCATTATGTTTGTCAGTTTCTTGTTAAATGGTTAACTATTTCCTTTGTCTCATGTACACAATACATTGAGTTGAACAAAATTAACAATGGTCTGTCACTTTTTGTGTTTTGCAGCATGCAGTCCTCAGAATATTGTTCCTCATTTATGACTCACCCTGTGTGTATAAATGGATGTTCCACATCTCCTAAACCAATGGACTGATGTCAACCAAACTTGGTACACATACCAGTTCATTTACTGTCTGGAAAGAAACCCTGTGGTGGTAAGAATCATCCACCTATCAAAGAGTTGGGGAAGGAGACAAAAAAGCAGAGTAGCCCATGATGTGTTGATTCCCACACTTCTTATCCAGTATTTGAAAATGAGAGCATTTAGAGACTTGCAACAAACCTTACATATAATTTCAAACCTTCTTGAAACTTGATAAAAGGAAAAAAGTTTGTTACTCACTACATTTTTGCTCTTCATGCAGTAAAACTGCCTTATAAACATGATGTTTTAGTTTATTACTTGTTTACTACTAACTGTTTTCATGACACGTTTTGCAGACCATGTCTACATGTGTCACACATGTACCTAGAAAAATATGTCATTGTACAACACTTAATTCAGGAGATGACATGTCACAAACACTGAAATTTGTAAGAAACTGCCACATCATGCATACCATTTTAATTTATTACTTCTTTATTACTAACTGCGTTCACAACACATTTTTCAGATATACACATATATCACTGGATGCAACTGCAAAATTCTGTCATTGTACAGTATATAGTTCAGGAAGTACAACTGCATAAACTTTTAGCTGCATGAAAAAGAAACTGCTGGACAAAATTTGCTAGACATACAGGTGAAATATTTGTATAAATATGCATGAAATATGTTAAAATATGTTGGAAATGTATTTGACATCTATATATGTGAGCAAAATCATGAGTAAAAAACTCCTCCTAAACCCTTGGAATGATTGAAATCAAATTTGGTATATATATTAGTTACAATCAGGATAGAAATACTGTAAGAGTGAGAACCATCAGCCTCCTACCACAGTGAGAGTGATAATGTGGACAAAAAAGGGGGGGACAAGGAGATGGACAGACAGTGAGGGGACCAGGATTCTCAGCTAGTTTTTATATGTACATACATATATACACTGCTTGATTTGTGACGGTATGCCGTAATAGTACCTCTTATGAAAAAACAACATTAAAATACTGTTTTAAGATGTCTAAATTTCGTGTTTTAAGAGTCTAAATTTCAAAAAAACACCCCCAGAAGGTCACAGTACTGGAACCCTCATTTTTAAAAACGAAACACCACACACACACACAAACACACACACACAAAGGCAATATTAATACCCACATATGAATATCAATGATAATTTCATGTATAATGATAATATCTTTGGAAAGAAAAGCAATGTATAAAAATGTAAACAATAAATCAGACAATGCTTACATACTTTCATAGAACATGTGTCAAGTCAATTGATTGCTCTTTTATTCCCACATAACCCAGCCCCCTTTTCCCCAAAGTGAGGAGCATCCTGATGTAGGGGCATTATCATCCACCTCTTGCATGGAGAGATGGATGTGGCACCAGTACAGTCGCAAGAGTGGTCAAAAGCATAATCAGTGGTGAGTGGCTGGGTGTTGACCCTGTATTGAGGTCTGCATGATGTGTGACCATGGTTCCCCACATGCTGTCCAAAGGTGGTGATGGTATGATCCCACTCATTTCACTCTCTTACATGATACCTTGCTACATTTGTTATTTTCAAGATTTGTTACATGTGGTCCCCATATTACAGCATATGGAAAGGTCCAGTGCATGGGGGCTGAAGAGGCACTCAAACTAAATTAGTGCAGAGCATATCATGAAAGTATTCCACGAATCTGTATGTACAAAAATCTGGTGTTCACTGTAGCAAGAACCAGTTCACTGTAGCAAGAACCACAGTGGCTATTGGATAATTGTGACACATTTCCACATTTGCTGAACCAATAATGGTAGTTCCACTTGATCCGGCAGTGATGCAGATTTGAGGTAGTCTGCCGGAAACCTCAGTTCAGTCAAGGTTAACCACTGTCAGATCTGCAAACAGCCAGTAGCCCTAAAAGGATCAAAGAAAGCAGTTCCATCCCTTTCCCTTGGTGATGCATGAGAGTGGTCTTTAAAGTTCTGTGCCATCTTTCAGTCATTCCATTGCTGACAGGATGATAACTTTTAGTGTGGTGGCACTAACCACTTTGGAACAAATATTTTTGCAACTGTCTCTGTGATGTCTGTCGGTAACTGGCATAGCTTCTGCACATCTCAGGAATCTGTCAACTGCTGTGAATATATATTTGTAAACTTCTGGAGGTTTGGGGCCCAGGAGGTCTCTCTCTCTCTCTCTCTCTCTCTCTCTCTCTCTCTCTCTCTCTCTCTCTGTGTGTGTGTGTGTGTGTGTGTGTGTGTGTCCAAACCTTGCTGGAGACACAGGGAAATGTCTGCATGAATGTGTCATCCCACCTTGCATCTCTGACACTGAAGGCATGCATGAGCCCAGGCCCAAGGATCTTTTTTTACTGAGGGAAACACGAAAAAATCGATTAACCAATGGAAAATCGAGGATGGATTGTAACAATATTATCAGAAGGAAGGTATGAGAGTCTTTTTGTTGTGCCTATCTGAATCTTCACTATATGGTGAGTAGCAACTTTCCTTCTCATATTATTGAAATAATAGATTAATAATTTAGTCATAACATTTTCTCCTGAATGTTCCAGGTTACGGTCACTGTTAAATGCCACTTTTCAAAATTGTGGAGAAATGTAGGGCCATAGCTTCAATTTTGAGACATCACACCATTTTTTAGAATTGCCACCTGGCACTCAACTTGCTTTAACCTCAGTCTCATGGAAGGATCTTTCAGTAAAAGTTGCAGTTGGTGATCCATTGCTTGGGCCGTGGCATAATTGTCGTGTTTGAAAGTATTAATCGAACTGAAAATACAAGAAAAGTAGTCACTGATTGTGTTTTCTGTGCCTTTAATATTACATTATGTCAATGATAAATTGACTGATAAATTCAATTTGCATGAACTGTTGAAGGGAACATTTTATCACCGACATTTTGAAAGGCTGATGTGACAGGTTTCTGATCTGTATAGATCATCACTGCCCAGGACTGAGTTTGAGGGCTAAAAAGCCTCATGCTTTCAAACATCACCAGCAGCTCTGTATCATAAGCATTTCATTCCTTTACCCTGGCTATAATTCTTTCAAAAAAAAATTAAAAAATTACAAAAGTTGACTTTTTGGTGTGGAGTGGCATCAATTGCACTTTGGCTATTATCTACAACAGTGTAGATAGTACAGGGTGGCAAGTAGCATTGCTTCTGCAATGCTCACTTGTAGACAATAAAAAGCTTTGTCCATTTCTGGAGTCCACTTGAGTACTCATTTGTCTATGGCATTATAATCAGAAAGTGCATTAGTTACAGGTGCTTGAACGGAAGGTGTTGCCTGAAGATCATAGTGACAAAAATTCACCACCATTGGTAACACCCTTTGTCCTTGGAAAGTCATGTAAAATGGACTTCCCCAGTAGCAGGTAGGGTACCACGAGCTGAGATCCTATGACTGGGGAAGGTTACTTCACTGTTGTTTGTGATTCACTTACCTTTCTTAAACACAATTCCATGGCTATAAAGTCTCTATTGTACTTCATGAACATGCCTGTTGAGTAACTGAGTCTTAGACAAGAATACCAGGATATCGTCTAAATATGAAAAAAGCCTTGTGGTAGCCCAGAAAAGTGAAAATATTTGCACCTGCCAACATACAGGTGAATTCTTGGATATCAGGTATGGGGTATCTATTCAAGACAGTTCTAGCATTCAATCTATCGTAATCACTGTGGGGATATCACAAGCTGCTGTTTTTATGAAAAAGGTGCAGGAGAGACACCCACAGACTGCAGGAACAACTTGTAACTCCCAACTGAAAAATTTCCTCAAAGACTGCTGTAGTCCCTACAAGGCACTCTTATGCAATCCTGTGGACATGTAAAACAGGTGTGCTTGCAGTCATATGTATTTAGCACTTGTTACTGCACTTAATTCCACACATCTGCATGGACCTCTGTGGCTCCACAATATGCACAATATCAGTGTCCTGTGAGAACTGTGTACTTATACTGTCGACCCTTCTCAGCATGCCAACAGCATAATTACCCTGAATTCCACTAACTTGGTGACTGTTGATCCCATTTATCAGACATGTGATTGTCAATTCCATAGTAAGAGCATTATGTGAAAGAAAATCAGCACCTAAGTTAGGGTAAGTGATGTTGGCAACCACAGAGGTCCATTTGAAATGGGGAGTGAAACCTATATTGATCATCAGATTTTTGTGGCCATTGTTTACAGCTATTAAATGTAAGGGCTCTTCAGACATTTACATCTGCTGTGCACAAGGCAGGCATATACTGACTTCTGAACCCATGTCAACCAAGAAAGCCAAATCATAAATTTTATCAGAAATATGTAACTGCTATTATGCTGTGCTGTATGCTGGAGGTAGTATGACTGAGCAGGTGCTATACTGCTCTCATAGGTGGCATATTGGCCACTGTGTTCCCATTTTCAACTAGTTGTGAGATGATGCTACTTTTACTGGCTAATCCTGATGTCCATTACTGTTTGGGTAATCACATGGATTTGTGCACTTTGTGGCTTGGAATCAGAAATGGCTATGATATCAGCAGAGGTTGGCTTCGAATTGGCTGTGACCTTGAGACCGAAGAACAGAAGAACATTATGAACATAACATTTTATTAGGTGCAGTCCACAGCCTTAACTCCTGAAACTGCTTGATCATCATCTCCACCATGGTGCATAGACCTCGAAGTTCTTCAGCTGTGCTGAGTAAGTGTCAGTATCAGGAGATGGCAGCACAGAAAGGCTTCATGTCTTTGGGTGGGCTCAACAGTAATCAGTTGTATTTGCCTGGAGCATTAGGAGCTATTGATGTTGTAGTCATACATTACACGAATCTAGCACTGCCTGCACACTATCAGCAGTTTGCAGTAACTTATATAAAGGTTGCCCTTCATGTACTATCAAAGCTAGCTGTACCTGTGAAGACAGTAGCCTGTGAAATAACAAATCATCAGAAACCCTACCTGTGTCAACGGCAGCACATAAATGTCTCCAACACTCTGATGGGTTATTTCACCACATTTTTCATAATATAGCACTTGTTTAAACTTTTTATCAGGTAGTTTAGCGCAAAGAGCAACTAAGGCTGTTTTGAGAGCATGGTAGGCTTAATGATGAAGTGAGTGCGAAATACTGTCCAAAATCAAAGTGGTTGCTCTCTGGTCCATGTTGCTGAATGCCAGTGTACACTGCATGTGGTCTCCAGTGACTTGCTGATTGAAAAACATTCAACAGAATCATGAATAATATTTCAAACTGTGCAAGCATAAATGACAGGGCCCACAATTGTAACCACGCTGCAGAAGAACTACATGAGCCAATGGATGGAAAGTCTGTAAGTGGAGTGTCCAGTTGCAGTGCAAACAAGAGCACCAGAAACAATGATCTTGTTATGTCTGGTTTTATTTTTCTTTCCAGCATAGCAGAGGTACCTAGCTTGGATGGTTGAAGGTTGGATTTACTCACAGCACTGCATTTGTTGATTGCTTTACAGGTGGCACTGGATCTTGCCGCTTATGGTGTGCATCCTCCATGACAAAATTGCTTTTTGGGGATGCAGAAAGTACTTGTCCACAGCAAAACTGTTCTTGTATTTGGTTACCAAATTATGTAGGCAAAATTAATACAAATACACATATAAATGCTAATTTGTGTAAAACGATAATAAATTTTCTTGAGGAAAAAAAGGAACATGTCAACATGAACAATAAATCACACAATAAATAACCAACACTCTCACAGAACATATATCAAAATCGATTGATTGATGTTTTATTCCGTGTTCCTCATACATCCCCCCTCAAGCTGCTGAAAGGAACCCTTCCAACACCCCGACACCTGGGTTCCCAGCACAACAAAAAGATGGCAGTAGAGTACTATATCCATCATCTGTCCCTAATTACATCAAGGACATCCCCTCTGCTTCTGCACAACAGAATCACAACACTAGTTTCCCTTTTGTCTGTAGACAATAAAGAACTTCGTTGACTTTATAAGTCTGCTTTCCCTTTTATTTAGTAGAGCTATTGTATTACGCTCTGAGGAACACAGCTGTGTTGGTATGTACAACTGTAGTTAATATATCCACTTACATGCATCAATCAGGAAGAGAAACTACCATTTTTACACTCAAAGTGAAGAAAAAATGTAATATTTTATGTTTAATATTACATGCTGTCCATGAACTGGGACTTACTGAACTCTTTGGAGTGCGACATAGCACCACCCACAATTATGGAACTACAAATTGTAAGTCCAGTTGGCATGGCTGCACAACAATGTGAAAAAGGAGAGATGAGGCCTGCCTCAGTCAGTCATATGTTTGTAAGAGTTGATTCCACCAGCCAGTTTGTGGGCTGTTTTGGGTTACTTTCCTCATTCAGTTAGTTACAGACTGGCCATGGGTACACTTGAGTTAATCCTATCAAAAATACACAGCTTTCAGAGCACATTTTGTTTAGTTTAAGTATACCACTCAACTTGGAAAAAAATATAAAGTTGGAAAGTAACACAACATATCCATTAATGTTATCAGATGTGAAGATTCATAACCAAATAAAGTGTCGTGGATGACATCCAAGTTGAATTTCTCAATTTCAAGGAGTATTAATATTGCATTTTTGTTGATATCCAACATAATTTTCTCAAAAATTTTGATCTTTTTAAATAATTTTATTTTCTGTTTGAAAGTAAACTTTTGGGAAAATGAATACTTTTTTGCGAATATTTCATACCTGTTTTTCATATCTCATACTATTTCCTGGATTTAATTGTACAATAATGTAATTTCCATTTGTTGACTAAAAAAGGTAGCATACACATTCATATAAATAACATAAAAAGTTATATTTTGTACACACTATTGAAACAGGCTTGCCAGTTAAGTTTCAAAGTAATCTACCTTGAAATACAAAGATAATATGCTTTGTGTACTTCTTGTCAAATTTAGCTCTTGGTGCATGGCACATTTTCACACTCACCAAATAAATTATACCAGAACTGGCAATTTTAAAATCTTGCTCTCTTTCTCAAAATTTTTCATGGGCTGCCATGCCACTGAGTAGAAGAAATTAGTTTTAGTCATGTTAACACATATTACTTTGTAATTTTAACTTGGTTCATGAATAGTTTTCTTTGTATTGCTTTATATTTTGTATTGTACATATTTCACTCAGATGCAATACCATTTCATCATAAATTTGTTTCAGGTAGTACATTGGCAACAAGAATTCATCCAAAGGTGGTGAAGGGTTATAAGAGGTCTGTTCCTTCATTTTTAACAGTTAAGATGGGCAAATAATGCAAACATGGGTTTACTGCCTCTTGTTCTTCATCCAAACCTGCAACCACAGATGAAAATATTGAAAAAGTGTGCTACATGAGCACTAGGACTTTTTGGAGCTCTTCCTGTAATCATTGTGTAGTTTGTGTTCATATAAACAAGGAATGTTGTGCATTTATGTACCATACTGACTACAATGGACACAGTGTCTGAAAGAATGGTCAGGAATAGCCTGGTGAAAAACATTTGAAATAGACTTTTTACTATACCTTAATGCATACTGATTATTTATAGCTTCAGTGGGCATTCTGTTAACTTCAGATGCTACTTTCACACATGCTGATGCTGTGTCCATGATGAACTGTAAATCTTCGTGTTGTCTGTAAAACAAAATAATAAGAAAAATATCATAGACAGTTCTTGATGAAATCATCTCCAGTTATCTGTCAACAATATATTTACAAGTTACCTAATTATCACCTATGGTATGCATTGTATAACCATCTGTGACTGGAGATTAATTTTGCTCTTAGATCATGAAGTGAACCCAGCTGACAAATTCACTACTTTGCATACCACTGAACTTGAATCAAATGAATGACATTCAGTGTTGATCAAAATTAAGAAACACACTTAGCACCACCATAAACGTCGGCCATCAACACCATTATGCAACTTGGACTGCAGGTATTAAATGTACATCACAGATACATAGTACAAGGGTAAGTCAATTATTATCTGCAATTTAGTTATGTTTTTGTTTATTCTGGTAGTACTATTGTTTTATATTGATGACACATGCTTTGTTTATTTGTTGTTTTATCTTTGCAATTTTCAGGCTTCTACGTTAGTTTCATTATCCCTGCCATGCTGTTAATCATGGCTGCTCTGCTGTCTCTTTTCACCAAAGAAGAGCAACATTCAGTGATTCGTTTTTTGTGGTCGGAAGGCTTACCAGGGGCTGAAATTCATTGAAGACTTTCGGTACAGTACAGAAACAGTGTTTTGCCACAACAGAGTGTCTACAAATGGATTGAAAAATTCCTAAATGATTGCACAAGTGTTACACACAATGAAGGAGCCGGACGACTGTTTACCGCCACAAATGAAGAAACCATTGAGCATTCACGTGTAATGATTCTCTTGGACAGACAATTAACTACTGACAAAGTGGCACATTGTCTGCGAATTATTCATGGTTTTGCCTACAAAATCATCCACAACAGATTTGGGTTTCATAAAGTTTGTGCAAGATGGGTCCCAAAACAACTCACACAGTTGCATAAACAAACATGCTTGGACATGTGCAAAAAACATTTGGATCACTGTGGTAATGAAGGGGACAACTTCTTAGACAGGATCATTACTGGTGATGAAACATGGATCCATCATTACGAGCCAGACAGTAAATGGCAGAGTATGGAATGGAAACATTCAAATTTGCCATGCAAGAAAAAATTCAAGACCCAACCATCCACAGGAAAACTTATGCTTACAGTTTTTTGGAATGCACAAGGTCCAATACTGGAACATTATGGGGAAAGGGGCACAACAATAAACAGTGCATGTTACATTGAGATGCTTACTCCCGGCTAAAGCCTGCAATTCGAAGCGAACATCGAGGATTGCTGTCAAAAGGTGTTGTGTTGTCGCATGACAATACCCATCTGCATACTGCTGCCTACACTGCTGAAACGTTCCAGAAACTCAAATTTGACGTACGGGATCATCCTCCATATAATCCCGATCTTCCCCCTCCTGACTATCACTTGTTCAGTCCACTCAAACAGGCATTAAGGGACTGTTGATTTGTCTCTCTCAGATGAAGCAGTGAAAGAACAGCGCGTTCCTGGTTCACAGCTCAACCAAGAACCTTTTTTTATGAGAGCATAAGGAAGCTTGTACAATGATGGACCAAGAGTGTTGAAACACAAGGAGACTATGTCGAAAAATGATGTTCTTGTAAGTTCCCTATTAGATTACAATAAAAATTTTTAACTCCTTGGCAGATAATAATTGACTTACCCTCATATTTGTTACTGAAAGTCTCAAATAGTAAGGATAAAAAAAAATAAGCGAAAGAAGGCTCAAGAACCTTGTGGAATTCGTTGCATGCAGAAGAAATCCGTAACAGTCATACAACCACCTCCCCCCCCCCCCCCTCTCTCTCTCTCTCTCTCTGTGTGTGTGTGTGTGTGTGTGTGTGTGTGTGTGTGTGTGTGTGTGTGTGTGCGCGCGTGTGTGCACACGCGGTCGTGCCTGCGCGGGCGACGACGCTCGCCTGCATGCATGCGTGCATGTGTGATGGATCAGTGCCATCTGGCATCAAACATTAGGTGCTGTGGTTGGTTTGACTTTGAACACAAACTGTTTCTCAAAGTGGCATTACATTGTGTTTTCAGCTATTTGTTGAGCATGATGACAACATACATATTACAAATTTTTAGCCATTGATTTAGGCAATTTTCCGTGCAGAAAAAGGTTTCAATAGCTCACAAGTTTTAAAGTAGTTGCTATTCAGTGATAAAGAGACTATTGGTACAGAGAGCAGCAGAGATATACGTTGCATTTTCTGCTTAGACACAGCATTCATAAATTCTAAAGTTGAACACCAAAATGCTTTACTAGGCTTGGTGTTTTCTGGAGGTGATATGCCCTTGCCTTTCTCCAACAACTGAAGTGACATACCCAGCCAGATGGACTCCAAACCATGGTGGAGCTTGGCACTTTTCACATTAACAAATATTGACAAAGCACAAAGAAGTGCCAGAAAAAATACTAGCACTGACAAGAGATTAAAGTCCACACTAGCACATAACCATTGAGTCGCCATGTCACACTGGTGTCTATTTATTGATGAAGGTGTAATTACTGACTGGCCTACATGTACTCAAACCATCAAAATTTCATTCTCTTACTCTGTTGCAAAATGTCTTTGAAACACTTTTAAACTTTTTTACGGTAATTACAAGTTACCTCCAAGAATTTTTAATAGTCATTTATGACCTTCACTCATCACATACATTACCAATAATCTCTTTAACCTAACCTTACACATAGAAAAGCATTTTCAAACTTCAGCAGTGTTGGAGTGCAAACAATAACTTCCTTGTGGTTTATATTTCTCTTAATCTAGTATTGCATAAAACAAACTCCATTCTTTTGTAGTGTCACCAGATTTTGAACTGATGAATGCTATTTAACTTAACTTATTCCACAACATTTTACTAGACGAAAGTCAGTCTCGGTTCACTGTCTGTGATTAACACTAATACTACAGTCTGTGATTAACATTATTGTAATATAGATTTCCATGTTCAGCAGTCAAAGTTCTTTTCTGTACTAATTTAAGAGCAATTGCTTTATAAAATTGGCCTTTAGTACACAGTGTCAGTCTCCCCCTACCACATTCCTACCACAGACTCGGGGGTTCAATTCCCAAAAGCATGCAATTATTCTACCTGGAGATACCTTGGAAAAAAAGAGACATTGCGCAAAATCTATAAAAAGTAACTTCCTGTTGCCTGTAAGTGATAAGTAGGTACTTTGTCCAAATACTGTTTCAAGATGCCACTGTCATTTGGCAGATAACAACATTTCTTAAGTGAAATTCAGCAAGAAAGCATTCTCTTACATAATAAATCTTTCCTGACTGAGATGATGAACAGAAAGTAAAATTTATTAACATATATTGTTATACATGAGAATGTACAATTAATATGTGAGAAAAGAGGATGCTATGATACTACATGACTTGCTTTACTGATGGTTGTTCTGTAAAGAAATTTCAGAGGGTTAGTTGTTTTTATTTTAAATCAATATTTATTTTCACCTAGATAACAAACAGATCAATTGACAAAAGTAGAAATAATGAAATACTACTGATACAGAACATGGACTGAAATTAAAATGGAGTGTCAGTATAAGGTAGAAGATCAGGACAATCTAGTTATGTGTGTATCTGCATTCTATATTGTCACTGAACAAAGACATTGTGTGAAAGCTTAGCAGGATCTAATTTATAAACTGTCTTGTATGTGAACATGTAAAGGTATCTTTTCACGAAAATTTTGCATTAATATTTAAATACAACTCCATCTCCATCCTATTAACTATAACTTCATATCAGTGAAAATGTCTGCCTGCTTAGGTGGGTGGTAACGTGCTTGCCTCCCATGCACTGAGCCCAGGTTCAATTCCCAGCCGGGTTGGAGATTTTCTCCACTCGTTGACTGGGTGTTGTGTTTTCCTCATCATCATTTCATCGTCATCATCAGCCTCAAGTTGCCCAATGTGGCACTGACTGAAATGACTTGCACTTGGCAGTTGAATCCAAATGGGACCTCCCGGCCAACAATGCCATACGATCATTTCATTATCAGTGAAAATGTATTAACCATAATTTGATGTGTCTCCTATACTGGGAACTGACTGATAATATCTCCTGGCAAATTTTTCCACTCATTTACTCCTCTGCCAATGCAAGAGTGCTTACCTCCACTGTTTTTCTATAATTGCACACTTATTTTGTACCGATGGCCTTTCCTTACTCTAAATCATCAGAGACCAGTCTATGCCCTATGTCTTCCAATGCATCCTCATCCACATAATCCTGAAAACTTATGCAGGTGTAGCTTTCATCCTTCTTTGTGACAGATTTCCCCTTTCAGTTTCTTAGTCATTTCTGTGTCACTGCTGAACCTTCTGCAGTCTCTCAAAACAGTAACGTTTGCTTCTAATACAAGTATCCAAATCAAGGACTCAAAGAACCTCATCAGACACTGTCTAGAGGATAACACAAAAGGCTTAAAACTGGTTCATAAATATAAGTTAAGACACAATTTTGTCAGCATGTAGATAATCTGCCAATAGAAACATTCTGTCTCCCCCATCCTCACTACAGCTGAACCCTTTGGGACTGAGTAACCTTCAATCTTCCCCAATCTGCCATTCTTCTCTCTCTAGAAAAGAAACTAACAGTTCTGAAATATAGATATTGTTTTTTCTATTCTTAAATGTGTTCATAAGCAATACTTGGAATTTTACCTCCTGAAAGTAAGTAGTGGCCAGCCATTCTGTCTCTGTAATTTTACAGTTTTCTCAAGTGAATTTACTTCTTGGTAGAGATAATGTAATTGGGATGCTCTTTTCAGAATGTTTTTCAGATTAAAAATAGTGTCTCCTAATATACTGACTTGAAGAATTGGACACTAGTTTCTGTCATATACTTTAGTGTGTTGTTGCCTCACATAATTACAGTATGTTATAGAGCAGTGGTCATCAAACTTTTTTGCTCAAGGGCCAAAACTAACAATATGATGTGGCAGCTTGGGCCGCAGATTTCCAGGTCTTTTTATTAACTGGCAAACCATGTAAATGGTGTGTTATGAACCTCTAATAGACTAGCTATAGTAAAGAAGCAAGAGGTTTACCACTGACTTTCTAGCACTTATCATTGAAGTCGATACCATTCGGACCACTATGTGTAGAATGTTCTCTGTTTCAGATTGTTGCCACCCGTAAACTTTAACTCTGTAATTGTCCAACAAAATGTTGCTGCGTTGTCTTTGTGAACAGATGGTTAATAACAGCAAATGGACTTATACTTAAATGTATTATGTAACATGAGACACGATCATAACTGTTTTCTACATGTTTTGAAAGTCATTTTTCTTCAGCTCACTTGACTGAACTACAACAGCCTTAATTTTATTTCATAACTAGATGAGGTACCTGGCATTGGACAGATATGTATTTATTCCAATTTTATGTTATTCTGTCTCTTCCGTCCCTCACTCTCTGTCGTCCATCTCAACTTTCCCCTCACTCACCATCTCTTCACCCCTTTAACTGTCCATTTCGCACTCCCCCTGCATGTGTCCATGTCCCCCTCCCCCTTCTCCCTCCACATTACCATCCCCCGCCCCAATAAAACATCACCTTTGCTTACCCCACAATATTTCTTTACAGATTGAAAATAATATGTATATCAGTGTCGTTGAAATCGACACACACACACACACACAGACGTCCACCTCCCCCTTCTCCCTCCACACACGCAATTTTAAGAGCTAATGACTATTTCTTTTAACAAATGTGACACACACACACACACACACACACACACACACACACACACACAGACGTCCACCTCCCCCTTCTCCCTCCACACACACAATTTTAAGAGCTAATGACTATTTCTTTTAACAAATGTGTACCTCATATGAGTGTCTCTATAATGTGTATTCATGAATCCAATGAACTTTCATTTACGATTGATACAATAGCAGATAATTGGTATGAGGTACACACACCCGTTCGTTGTCAGCACTAAGAAACAAACAAGAAAACATTTCCATTATTACATCCCCTCCCACCACAATGACAAATCTATCTGCCCCTGTACCAAGTGGCACCTGTAAAGGTGATAGACAACTTTATGCACTCCTACTTACAATTCTTCCAGTAATTATATTTCTCATTTGATGAAGGAGACAGGTACAGCTGACAGCTGTAAATCATTTATTCTTTACCAGATTTGGATATATATCACTTATCGTTCTTCAGAAACTGTAAACATTAGCACCTGTTAAAATGAAATAGTACTTTTGGAAACAAACCACTCGCAACTGTTGGATGTATGTGACTCCTTCGCCAAATAACATTGCTGTGCAGTTGCTGTCAACAATAAGCCGTGTTTATGATGCTGAAATTCTGCAATACAGGGAAAAAAGATTTTTAAATACCCATCCACTGATTTGACAACTATTAGATTATGAGGGATATATTTCTGGAAGACATATGAGTAGTTGTGTCATGTTGTCAACAATTACATTTTTAGTCAGTCTTCACAGGAGTCGAGTGCTGAGACTCACGGGAATAATCATTGTGGTAGCATGAGTCAATGATGACATGTGCCATTCACAAATTTTCACAGAATGACTGTCACCATGTTTGCAAGTGTTGAAAACTGCATAAAATGTTGCTGATCAAATTTCAATTAACTGGATAAAAGCATACAGTGCATCTGACTAATTCATTCCAGTTTAATTATCTCTGTGAAAATAAAATTCACATGACTTGCATAATCTTACAATATTCGTGTAACTAGGCAGGAGCACATGAAGGGTGAACAGAAGGAAGGGAATCATTAGTAATTTTGAGTCACTACCAAAAACAAATCTGGGATCAGTGTATCTTGTTCTTGAAATTTATTTTGAAGTACTTTCATGCAAGATAAGATAGATGTATTATTAAAATATTATATTACATTGTTCAAATGGCCACAAAAACTTTATTATAATTGCATTAATCTCAAACTTTCAAAAAATGTAGAAATAAATGCAACAGGCTATACAAGAAAGCTACAGGTCTCTTATTGAATCTGGTTTTTATTCATTATAATTGAAAAACATAAATACAAATATATAATTTTTCATTAATGTGACTTGTGATGTTGAGCTTTTTTGTCTATGTTATCTATATCTGCATCGTTTGGGCTGCATGCAATCCTCATTGCATCTTCTAAATCACTGGACAACCAATTACGATATTTATTTTTCAGGTACTTCATTTTTGAAAATGAAGCTTCACAAAGGTAAGTTGAAGGAAATAGTGTTAAAATGAACTGTGCAATTTTTATAATTGTTAGGCACACATTTCCAAAATTCAGTGTACTGTTGTGTTTCACAATGTTCTAAAAACAGAGCTTTAAGCTGTGTGTCATGCTGAAGTTTGATTATTTCATTTAGCAAATTAGTTTTAGGAAATCCAAATTGTCAGAATAATTTGAGATCATCATGTCCAGCTTGCCAAGAGTTCTCTACCAGAATGGAACAGCTTCGAATATTTCTAACATCTGCAAATCTGTTTTTTATTTCTTCCAAATAGTCTTCCAAATATTCTTTCATGTTTTCGTAAATAGTTTCAGTGATAGTTAAGCCTGATTGGAGCATAGCAACAGTTGGAAAATTAGACAGATCTTTTACCTCGAGTTCATTTATATATAATTTCAGTTTAGCTTCAAATGCAAATATTTTGTTAGTCATTTGCCCAATTATCTTGTTCGGTCCTTGTAATTCCAAGTTAAGTGTGTTGAATTTTTGTGTAATATTGGTTGAAAAAGCTGTAAGTATCCACCATTCATCATCATCAAGTTCAGTATAATTTTTGCCACTTTGTTGCAACAACAAAATAACTTCAGATTTCAAATTGACAAACTATTCCAGCTCTTTTCCTTTGCTTAGCCATCTGACAGCAGTAAGTAGGAGAACATCACTGTAACAAGCTTGCAATTCCTGCAGAAGTTCTTTAAATTTTTGGTGATTAAGTTCATGGGCAGAATGAAATTTGTAACACTTATAACCATTGTATTTTTTTAATTTTTATTTTTATTTTTTGGTATTTGAAATTTGACATGCCAAGCTTTCTTGATGCAGTAAGCAGTGAATGGAGAGTAAATTTGGCAAATTCCATTCCTTCTTAATCAGTGCTATCAAACCATTGTTGATGCCCGTCATTGACGGACAACCATCTGTACATACTGACATTAACTTTGTCATAGATAAGTCATTTTTTAACAAATTCTTTAATTGCATCCACAAAATCACATCCTTTTGTGTGACCTTTCATGGTTATAATTGGTAAAAAATCTTCCTCTACTACCCCATCATTTGTGTAGTAACGCACAAATAATGAAAACTGAGCCATCAAAGCTAAATCTGTACTGGAATCACATGCAAGACTGAAGTATTTGCATAGTTTGACTTCACTAATTACTGGTTCAAACATATATTTTGAAATATCTTCTATACAACGTCAACAGGTAGATTCTGAAAGTGTGAGCTTATTTTTTTCAGCTGATATTTGTTTACTGTCAGATAAATTTTGAAACAAAGTTTCAGAAACAGTCATCATACATTGCTTCACTAATTCAGAATCAGTGAGAGCTTTCACATTTTTTGCCAGAATATTACATACTTGGTATGATGCTCTTGTGACAGCCTCACTTTGCCCAACTGCTGCTAACATAACATTTTGTTGACAACAAATGGTAGATTTTAGATAAGCAATTTTTTTCCTTTCTTTCATTTGAATTCAAAGGAAAAGCTACTGTAAATGAATTGTGCTTACTTGTGTAGTGGCAAAATGAACTATCTCTTCAGTCCCACAATTGTATCCCGACATATTAAGCAAGTAGCAGTACCTTATTTGTGTCCACTTATAAAGCAAAACTCTTCTTCCCATATTTATTGAAAACTCCTTTTCTCTTCACATCTTTTCCTCTTAGTCACTGTTCTTGAAGGTACATCAGACATTATTTATTCCACTAATAATTATATCACCAAATATGAGCACAAATACACTCAATACGCAACGAACGCTCAGGGGCACCAAAACTTAGTTCAAAACAGACACACTGACAGGACAAAGCTAACAATGAAGTGGCTGTGGGACAAGTCCACCGCTGACAAACGAGCAGCCATGGGCACACGGTGCATTCGATGCACAGCTCACATTGTTGGCTAGCAGGCTGCTCACGCCTTTGGCACCTGCGGAACACCAGCAAGTGGCACATTAAATGAAACTGGTGGATGGTTTTCAGTTACCTAATTACTTCCATGATCTTAATCACAATTCTATGCAGTTTCTGTGAACAAAACACAGCTATGCCAGACAAATAGATAACTAATGCTACCCGTGCAAAGCCGAGAAGGGTCGCGGGCCACACGAAAACATAATTTGGGCCGCCGTTTAATGGCCAATGTGGAGTAATACAAGTAAGAGAATAAAGTACTTGTACAAAAAGTAAGCACTTTATACATTTTGTAAAGATAACTGCACATCTTGGATAACCCTACAAAAGATTATGATAGCAACATTACTGTGCTTTTGGAGCTCTTTGGATTATGTTTAGTGGGGTCAAAGCTAGCATGGTGAGTGGAGTAATATGTGATTGATTGAAGTCAGAAAAGAAGCCAATAAGAAGTCTAGTAAAACAAAAAGTTTTGATTTAACTTCTGTCTTCTAAATATTTTATCATCTGATGATTAAGGTAGTAATTAGTGAGGTTGGCACAAGATGGTTCAGTTCCTGTTTCCCTGCATCAGTACCTTACACCTCATATGTTTGGAATTCACTTCCATTTGCATTTAATTTATCTTTTCATGGTCACTAGGGATGATAATAAATACCAGTTTTAGCTAAATCCAATTTACACAACCACAATGCAAGATACAAAAATAATTTCCACATTGACATTGCCCTCTTAGCTTTTCCTTCGTTTCAAGGTGGGATTTTTAATTCTAATCTATGAAATAATGTAAATATTAAGCCAGAGGCAGAATATAAACAACAGCTACTTGATATAACTGAGAAATCAACCATTTTTATGAGAGTAGTAGCTTTTGAGCTAATTTTACTACTTTTATCTGTTGGTCCTTTGAATCATTATTGTACAAGAAATGCACATGAATATGTACACAGTTTCTATTAACTGAAATATATCATCACATTTTTATGATTGACAGTTGCTACTGCAACCAACAGAATTACTCTCTGGCATCCAATCTTTTTTATTAGCGTATGTCTTGACTCATTCCACATATTATCTTCCATACTATATAAACTTGTTGCAGAAACAGTCAAGTATAATAAATATCACATACTCTTTGTCTTATAATTCCACTGGTCATATTGATGAAAGACCCAGTACTATCAACAACTGTCATTGAGTCTACCTCCAGCAAAGGCATTGCCAGCAAAGAAAACACAGCATCTCTGACCAAAAAATCACATGAGATAAGCTAGACAGTCAATTTAAACCCAACTGTCCACAAGTTCATTCCCATTCTTTGCTAGTCAGCTGGTGCCATACTCTGATCTAGCCAACAACACTGCTATACTTACAGATTATGCTGGTTAGAGTAGTGGACTGTTCTCACTGTTGTGTACTGATAATGCCTATATGTAAGATTGTTGCAGGGAAGTCAGACCTAAGTACCTATGCACTGGTAATGACTGAACCTAGCTAAATAACTAATTGTTACAATGGTTTCCACCATCATCTTATCACTATTACTTACCTAAGTTACTAAACTGCAACTGTGTGTGTTCAGTGTGCACAGTGTGATTTCTTAGATTTTTTTGTGGCTCAGGACAGTTTATTTGTTTCATTGTGAATTTATTAGCTTTTGTTAGATGTTGCACTGTAGTTATACATGTGTCATAAATAACTGTTGCCATAGAAGAGTGAGTCACATTATTGGTAATGAGAAGGCTACTTTTGTATCAAGGCACAACTGTCACAGATGTGAAGCTTTTTGAACTGTAGTAGCAACAGCTCAGTCAACATAAGGAACTTTTTTTTGTCCTAAAATGCATGTAGTAGCAGCCTATTTAGAGAATTTTCAAATTGCAAATCTGATTTAGAAAGCAATATTTCATGGGTTGCCAACCTTAAAGTTTAAGGAGGAAGTTCAGATTTATGTGCACATGTGGCCAATTCTATGCTGAAAGTTTAATTTGAGATGTGGTAATCCATTTGTCCCAAGTGTTATGCATTGCATGTGATTTTGAAATCTCATAAGTTACACAGCAGACATTTCATTCTGATTCTGAAATCTTTACTATGGCTCCAGAATGAAAAGACTCAGTGCATCAGACTTTCCTGTCAGATACTAATGTGATAAATGAGTGTCACCCAGTGGCAGCTCACAAACCCTGTTTTGTGCTGCCCAATATTGTTCCAAGTCACTGATTGTGGTAGTTTCAGTTGTTTCCTAGCACTCCGAACTGTTTTATACTGCATGCAGGTCATCAATGTTTTCATTATGAAGCTGAAGGTCACCATTGTTTTGATAAAGGGCAAGTTGCAGGTGTGTCTCAAATTGTGGCAGGTATCAGGCAATGCCCTACACCAATTCATATTAATAATATTACAGACAGTGATGATAAAGTAGAGCATAGGAAGATAATTTTATGTGCAGTATTACAAGAAGTACCAGTGATGTTTCTCTATGATACTCGTGCATCAGTAGATGATAAATCAGTCATCATACTTCAGTATTGATGCTCTGCCATTGGACAATGTGCAGTCAAAATTATGGATATATGGATACCATGAGATTTCATTGTCAGGCCAAGTGCAGCTTTCAGTTAGATATAACCAAGTTACTCAGACAGTAACTTCCCTGATTGCTGCAGACTGCAGATCCATTCATAGAAAACATTTTTTGATTGCATGCATACTCCACATTTGGGTTTTCTGTTCAGCATCCTGTGCCTAGCTTCAGTGCAATGTGAAGCAATAGAGAGCATCTGCTTCTGATTTGCCCAGTTTTATCCAGCTTTAGTGAAGGTTTTGAATTTTCATATCCCCGTTGTGTTAAAATCTTTGGGGTGCTGTTTTTTTAAAGCTTGTCAAGTTCTGATAGCACTCAGAGATGAAGTTAACCTAAAATCAGACAGATTGGAAAACAACAACTGTTTTTCCACATTTATTTTAGCCCATGGACTTACTCTTTGATGGTAGTATGAAAGCCAGGTGGCTTCCTTCACTTGTGTGGCAATTTGAAACTTACAGTCAATGCACAAGCAGAAGTAGATTCATAGCTGTTGCCAAGCCTTGATCAGCTCTTTTCTAAACTGTCTGGGATCACCTTTTTTCCAAAACTATCTCATAGAAGCTTATTCTCAACTTCCATTAGATGACAAATCCAGAAAATTTTGGTGCTGAACACCTCCCCTCTCCCCTGTCCTCTATTAGTATAATAGATTGTTATTCAAAATTGCTAGTGCACTAGCCATATTCCAAAGATCTTTGGAACAGTTCATTACAGGTATCCCCCACTGTGAAAACTACATGTATGACATTTCAGCAACAGGATGTACTAACAAAGAACATTTACATAATTTGCATCTCATTTTCATGGCACTTGCAGACAAAGGCCTTATGCGTAATTTTTTCCAACGTCATGCATAATTTTTTTCAAATGTTTCTTTTTTCGTGTTCTGTCATGCACCTCAGCAACATTCTCGGTAGTGCAGGCCTTCGGTCCAAAAAAATGTTGTAGCACTACAGAAAACTCCAGTTCCCAAGTCAGTGAAAGATCTCCAATGCTTTTAGGTAAGGTTAACCATTAGGGGCACTGAATAAATAATACAATACATTTTTTATCAGCCAATTTTTGTTCAAGAGGGCATTTAAACAATGTCTGCAAACACTCAGCAGTGGAGAAAAGAACTGTAAATTGCTGGCCAAAGTGTAGGCCAACAAAAGAACAAGGAGAAGGAAATATATCTGACCTCTCACAAATAAGTTGACTGCACACAACTGTGATGTCTGCAATGTTGCAAGGTGTGGACACTCTTATTTGAAAAGATTGACAAATAACAATCAAGCAACTCAGTGCTAAACTTGACATCTCTATTGGTAGTGCTGACACACTTGTTCACAAGTTAGCACATTCGCCGTTCGTCGTTTAGGGGCTAGCGTTGCTGCATCTGGATGACGGGGGCCCAGGTTCGATTCCCAGCCAGGTTGGGGATTTTCTCTCTCTGGGGACTGGATGCTTGTGTTGTGCTCGTCATTTTATCATCATCATCATCATCATCATTTGTGACAGTGGCTAGATTGGACTGTGCAAAAACTGGGACTTTGTACGGACGCTGATGACCATGCAGTTGAGTGCCCCTTGAACCAAACATCATCACAAGTTAGCACAGTCAAAGGTTTGTGCCCACTGGGTTCCTCAAAACCCAACTGAAGAGCATAAGGAGGAAAGAGGCAACATCTCTGCCAAACTGCTTGCTTATTCTTGTCAAATTTTATCACAGGCGATGAAATATTGATTCACCATTTTGAGTGCGCAACACATGCCTCTTTTGAACAGCACACTCAGCTGCATGTGGATTTCATTGGCTCCTTCCTTGAAGCAATGTGGTTTATTGTGGTAGACTCCTTTTCTCATTTTCCTTATGAAGTCAGGATGATCAGATAACAACTTTATGCACCCATGCCATCATTGTAAACTGCTGAATCTTCTCTTCCTACCAACTGAACGAGCCAAATAGGAAGCAACACCATTTTGAATGGCACCCTGATGTGGGGGCACACTTTTGAGTGGACTCCAGACTGGATCCAGGGGTTCATTGCAATACAATAAGGATGCCAGCTGCTTCTGGTAATGACTATGTGAGGGATGCTGTGCAGACATAGCAAACTGCTTCATCTGCAGCATTCCAACTAGATGTCTCCCAATCCAGAGGACTGCTGCAGTGATGACATACCCAACATCAGGCGTTTCATCACCTTGCTGCAGATGGACATCTGGTCCTTCCATCCCAGCTAGTACAGTGGACTCTTGTAGTCATTAATCCATCTCCTCTTGTGAAGAACTGCCTAGGCTACTGGTACCAGCATTGGCAGAGCCTGCTTACAAAATCCTCATATTGCCTTTGGAGTCTCTAGCTTCGGTTCTGCCACCATTGTGTGGGAACCAGAGTATTACCTTGGAAATGACCAGAGACTTCCTCTAGCAACTGCTCACTGCAACCTTATTATCCTCCCTATGTTGGCCTGATCACGTTCAGCCCTATGTGCCAATTCCACGTGGAAGAGATCTTGTAACTCCACCAGATGTATATGGAAAATGCGGAACTATCGATAAGTGTCTTTAAATCTATGTCTGGTGAGGGCACTGGCAGCAAGGAAACCAAAGCATCTTTGGTCCACTAATCACATGAGACCAGCTAGTCAGCCAGTTTATGCCTGAGCAGCCGCAAGTTTACTCTCATTCTCTGCTAGTCAGCTAGTGCCATGTTGTGATCTAACCAGTAACACCACTATATTCAGGGATTCTGCCAGCTAGCACAATGGTGTGTTCTTACTGCTGTGTAAGTTGACCATGCCTGCATGTAAGATTGATAGAGTGCAGTTACGCATCAGCACATATGGTTTGGTATACTGATTGAGTGTAGCTAAGTAACTATTATGTTAGTTTCCACCACTATCACTATCACCACACACCTATGGTGCAACTGGCCTCTATTCAGTGTGCACAGTAAATTAGTTTGCAAATTCTTAAATTTATTTGTGGCTCAGGACAATTATTTTTTTGTTGTGAACTTACTGACTTTTTGACATGTTATGATTACAAAATACAGCACAAGAGAGACAGAAAATCACAAATGTAAACATCAGAAAAATATACATGTAACAAAATGTACATGAAAACAAGAATAAATTCTTAAAACACATCTTGCTAAGGATGGAAAACGTGTAACTGATGCAGTTTTTCATTGTTTAAACCATGAATGACACACTTGCATGCTTTCCAAAACCACTGATTGTGATGAAAAAAAAATAAGTTCTTGACTTTTGTTTCATATTGCAGTGTTCCTGTACATGTATAATAAATTAATGTTGCCACAGAAGAGTGCATCACAACAGCTTGTAAACATGTGCATTTTCTTTCCATTTACCTTCAAACAGATAATTGCTACCCCTACAGATGCTATTATTTTCCCTTCTCTTTATGCAACACGAGTTTACAGAGGGCCATCCTGCTCCGCCATACAGCACTCTCATGAAAAACACTAAGCTTAGAAGAGTTGCTAGTCTGATGGTTGGTGTGCACACAAACTAAAAACTGTACAGTTAAGTAGAACTACAAAAATAGTTATCTGGCAATGACTGCCTTTTCTCTTTGATTGTTTGGTATTTCCACATACTAAAAATAGTACAGTCAGTGATGTTAAAATAGGATTACCTGGCAACCATTGCTTTTGCTTCTTTAGTGATATGAAAAATTCTGTAATTTTGATGATTCAGAGCAGCTGATAATGTCTGAGCTGCATTCAGAGAGATTGAACCAATTACATCCAGATAATCTGTATTGTTCTGTAAAATGAAAGAGTTTGGGCATTATTCCTTCCAGCTGACATGTCTTACAGGAAATCCATCATTTAATTCAAGGATTCTTATGACACGCAAGTTGAGAGTGAACAAGTTGACTCTGTGCTCTCAGAAAGTAAGCAAACAGATAAACATTATGTAAAATCTAGGAATAATTACTAATTCTGTTGCCCACAAATTGGCACACAGAAATATTAAAAGTAAGAGTAAAATACAGGAAAAACAATAGTTTTAAATTATAATAGTTGTAGTTACACACATAGTTTTCAATGGAAAATTAAGAGAAAGAGTCTAAGTGTACGTCTCATCTGTTTAATTCAAAAGTACAGTTCTCATATGCTCAGCAAAAGTAAAATGTGACTCATGGAAATAAAGAAACTAGAGACATTTGGAAAGTGATGCTAAAACCTTAAATCTTAAGATGGCAAATAAAATATCAAATAGATAGATACCAAAGAGAATAAGGGACAAGTTAGTGATATAAAGGATGTTCCAAAACTATTCATACAGATTAATACAGGAAGTAGAAAACATCAAAACAAATATATTTAGTTATGAAAAGGGAAGTTGCTACTCACCGTATGACAGAGATGCTAAGTTGCAGATAAACACAACAAAATTACTGTCACAAATAAAGATTTCAGTCTGAAGGCCTTTGTCAAAAATAGATGACAGACGCACGCGCGCGCGCACGCACGCAAGCTCTCTCTCTCTCTCTCTCTCTCTCTCTCTCTCTCTCTCTCTCTCTCTCTCACACACACACACACACACACACATACACACACACACACACACACACACACACACACACACACAACTATAGTCTCATGCAACTGCAGCCACATTGCAAGCAGCAGTGCATGATGGGAGTGACATTTGTGTGGGGTAAGGAGGAGGCTGGGGTGGGGAGGTAGGGTGGGCTGGTGGACAGTGAAGTGCTGCAGGTTAGACGAGGAGCAGGCGAGATGTGGGGGGTGGAGGTGGTAAGAAAAAGGAGAGAAGTAAAATGACTGGGTGAGATGGTGGAATGAGCACTGCATAGAGCTGGAGTGGGAACAGGGAAAGGGTTGGATGGGTGAGGACAATGACTAACAAAGATTGAGGCTAGGAGGATTATGGGAATGTAGGATATATTGCAGGGAAAGTTCCCACCTGTGCAATTCAGAAAAGCTGGTGTTGGTCATTGACATGAAGGATGTCATCTTTGGCAGTGTGCTCAGCAACAGGGTGGTCCACTTGTTTCTTGGCCACAGTTTGTTGGTGGCCATTCATGCGGGCAGACAACTTGTTGGTTGTCATGCCCACATATAATGCAGCAAACTGGCTGCAGCTTAGCTTGTAGATCACGTGACTGGTTTTACAGGTATCCCTGCCCTTGATGGGACAGGTGATGTTTGTCACTGGAATGTGGTGGTGAGAGGATGTATGGGACAGCTCTTGCATCTATATCTATTACAGTGGTATGAGCTATGAGGTAAGTGGTTGGGAGCAAGGGTTGTGTAGGGATGGATGAGTATATTGTGTAAGTTCAGTGGATGGCAGAATACCACTGTTGGGAGAGGTGGGAAGGATGGTGGTCAGGACATTTCTCATTTCAGGGCACAACAAGAGGTAGTCGAAACCCCGGCAGAGTTGCTTCAGTCCTGGGTGATACTGAGTTAAAAGGAGAATGCTCCTCTTGGACCAGACTGTGGGACTTAGGGAGGTAGTGGGAGACAGGAAAGATAAGGCATGGGAGATTTGTTTATGTACAAAATTGGGAGGATAATTATGGTCTGTGAAGGCTTCAGTGAAACCCTCAGTATATTTTGATAGAGACCGTTCGTCAATGCAGATGTGACTACCATGGGTGCCTAGACTGTATGGAAGGGACTTCTTGGTATGGAATGGCTGGCAACTATCAAAGTGAAGTTATTGCTGCTGGTTAGTAGGTTTGATATGGATGGAGGTACTGATGTAGCCATCTTTGAGGTGGAGATCAACATCTAAGAAGGTGGCTTGTTGAGTTGAGTAGGACTAGGTGAAGCAAATGGGGGAAAAGTTGTGGAGGTTCTGGAGGAATGTGGACAGGGTGTTCTCACTCTTGATCCAGATCACAAAGATATCAATGAATCTGAGCCAGGTGAGGAGTTTAGGGTTCTGGATGTTTAGGAAGGATCCCTCTAGATGGCCCATGAATAGGTAGGCAAAGGATGGTGCCATGCAGGTGCCCATGGCCATACCCCAGGTTTGTTTGTAGGTGATGCCTTGAAGGGAGAAGTAATTGCGGGTGAGGATATAGTTGGTCATGGCGAGTAGAGAGGAGGCTGTTGGTTTGGAATCTGTCGGGCATTGGGAAAGGTAGTGTTCAATAGCAGTAAGGCCATGGGTATAAGGGATGTTAGTGTAAAGGAAGGTGGCATCAATAGTGATGAGCAGGGCACCCTGTAGTAAAGGGACAGGAACTGTGGAGAGCTGGTGGAGGAATGGTTGGTGTCATTTTATATAGTAGGGAAGATTCGGGGTAATAGGTTGAAGGTGTTGGTCTACAGGAGCATAGATTCTATCAGTGGGGCACAGTAACTGGCCACCATGTGGCATCCTAGGTAGTTGGGTTTATGGACTTCATGTAGAATATAGGAGGTAGAAGTGCGGGGGGTGGTAGGGGAGAGCAGAGAGATGGAGTCTGAGGAGAGGTTCTGGTATAGGCCTAAGGATCTGAGGAGTGACTGGAGATCCAACTGGATTATTATAATATAATATAATATAATATTATATTATATTATATATTAATGTACTATAATATAATATAACATAATATAATAATAATTGTTTCTGTTCACCCCTACCACTCTCCATACTCCTGCCTTCTACATGCTTCATAAAGTCCATAAACCCAACCACCCAGGATGCCCCATTGTGGCTGGTTACTGTGCCCCTACTGAGAGAATCTCTGCTCTCATAGACCAACACCTTCAACCTATTACCCGAACCTACCTTCCTATATAAAAGATACCAACCATTTCCTCCACTGGCTCTCCACAGTTCCTGTCCCTTTACCACATGGTGCCCTGCTCATCACTATGGATGCCACCTCCCTTTACACTAACATCCGTCATGCCCATGGCCTTACTGCTATTGAACACTACGTTTCCCAATGCCCGAAGCATTCCAAACCAATAATCTCCTTCCTAGTCACTATGACCAACTATATCCTCACCCACAATTACTTCTTCTTTGGAGGTATTACCTACAAACAAATCCAGGGAATGGCTATGGGCATCTGCATGGCACCATACTATGCCAACCTATTCATGGGCATTCTAGAGGAATCCTTCCTAAACACCCAGAATCCTAAACCCCTCACCTGGTTCAGATTCATTGATGACATCTTTGCGATCTGGATTGAGGGTGAGAAAACCCTGTCCACATTCCTCCATAACCTCAACAACTTTTCCCCCATTTGCTTCACCTGGTCCTACTTAACCCAACAAGTCACCTTCCTAGATGTTGATCTCCAGCCGGCCGGAGTGGCCGAGCGGTTAAAGGCGCTACAGTCTGGAACCGCACGACCACTACGGTCGCAGGTTCGAATCCTGCCTCGGGCATGGATGTGTGTGACGTCCTTAGGTTAGTTAGGTTTAAGTAGTTCTAAGTTCTAGGGGACTTATGACCACAGCAGTTGAGTCCCATAGTGCTCAGAGCCATTTGAACCATTTTTGATCTCCACCTCAAAGATGGCTACATCAGTACATCCATCGATATCAAACCTACTAACCAACAGCAATACCTCCACTTTGATAGCTACCATTCATTCTATACCAAGAAGTCCCTTCCATACAGCCTACCACACCAATGGTTATCACATCTGCAGTGATGAGCGATCCCTCTCAAAATAGACTGAGGGTCTTACTGAAGGCTTCACAGACTATAATTATCCTCCAAACTTTGTACATAAACAAATTTCCCATGCACTATCTCTCCAGTCTCCCACCAGATTTTCTGAATTTCACAGGTGGGAACTTTCCCTGCAATATATCCTATGTTCCCGTAATCTTCCTGGCATCACCCAGCCACAGAGGAGCATTCTCCTCGTAACTCAGTACCGCCCAGGACTGGAGCAACTGAATTACATTCTCTGCCAAGGTTTTGACTACCTCTCATTGTGCCCTGAAATCAGAAATGTCCTGACCTCCTTCCAACCCCTCTCACAGCATCATCCTGCCATCCACCAAACATACACTATATACACATCCATCCCTATACAGCGCCTGCTCCCAACCACTTACATCATGGCTCATACCCCTGTAATAGATGTAGATGCAAGAGCTGTCCCAGACATCCTCCCACCACCACGTTCTCCAGTCTGGTCACAAACATAACCTATTCCATCAAAGGCAGGGCTAGATGTGAAACCACTCATGTGATCTACAAGCTAAGCTGCAAACTTGTGCCACATTCTATGTTGGCAGTCATGCCAACAAGCTGTCTAGCCACATGAATGGCCACCAACAAATTGTGGCCAAGAAACATGTGGCCCATTCTGTTGTTGAATACGCTGCCAAACATGAAATCTTTCATTTCATGACTGCTTCACAGTCCACACCATATGGATCCCAACACCAGATTTTCTGAATTTCACATGTGGGAACTTTCCCTGCAATATATCCTATGTTCCCATAATCCTCCTGGCATCAACCTTCATTAGTCATTGTCCTCACCTATCCAGCACCTTCAATGTTCTCATTCCAGCACCACACAGCCCTCAATTCACCATCACACCCTATCTTTTCTGCTACCCCCCCCCCCCCCCCCCCGCACCCCACAGCCCACCTCTTGCATGCCCCCATCTAATCTGCAGCACTTCACTGTCCACCACCCCACCCTACTATCTCTCCCCTTCCACACCATCTCTCCCCTTCCACACCCTGGCCTGCTCCTCATCCCCATCCAGTCACCATTCCCATCATGCACTGGTGCTGCTGCTCACAATGTGCCTACAGTTGCCTGAAACTGCAGCTGTGACAGTCTTTTTGTTGTGCCTATCTACTACTCAGCATCTCCACTATATGGGTGAGTATCAAATTTCCTTTTCATAGTATTGTTACATTCCATTCTGGATTTTCCATTGTTTGATATATTTAGTTATAGTGCATATGGTCCCTGAACGGCAATTTCTGATGCTAGGGATGACTTACACAGTGGGTAGATTAGCACACTAATTATACCAGTGGCATCCACAGGAACTGCTCAAATGTGCATTGATTGTCATTTCCATTCAAAGTTCCTTGTAGGTACACAATTGTACCTGCAGCAATGGCAATTCTAGCAGGGAGTCTTCTTCTGTTTCCACAGCAGTATCATGCAACAGCTGCTTCATATGCCCCCAGAAAAAGAAATCCAGATATGAGGTCAGGTGACCTGGGTGGCCAGGCTACAGGGCCACTGCGGCCAATCCACTGATTCCCAAAGGTGGTTCCCAGATGATTTCTCACAGTAATGCTGATGTGGGCTGGCACCCCCACATACTGGAAGTACATCCTTTGTCTAGCAATCAGAGGTACATTCTCCAGCAGTTCTGGCAATACATATTCCTTGAAGATGTGATGTCTCCACTCACTGAGACAGAATGGAAGAATGTATGGTGCAATAAACCTATGCCTGAGAATGCTAGCCCTCTCTTCAAAACCAAATCACTCTTGATGAGCATGAGAGAAGATGGGTCAGATAGAAATAGAACTATGTGCACTGAAAAATTCAGCCCATTAATAATTATCTGTTTTGTCATACCTAACTTGAGAGCCCTCATTCTCCTCTTTCAAATACGTATTATTGTTGCCAAAGACTTAATATTTCAAAAGTTATCATAATTCAAAATTGTTAATTTCTGGAATGTTTGAATCTCAAAATGTAATCCTTTCAAAATTTCAGTGTTAGGATCTTGTAACATTAATTTTTTTGATTCCAAAGATGTATACTTTTACAAAAATAACACATTAGTTGGTGACATATTCAAAGGTCCACCTAAAAAAATTGTGCCTCCCAATTTTAAGACTTTTTAAGTTTCAAAGGCTACAACTAATAGTTAACTAAAATTACTTCTGTATAATATGTACATGTATTATGTACCTTTAATGTCTTTTATTTTATAAATTAGTATGTGAGTATGTATTTTATTGTTTTATAACATCTGAGCAACATGTGGCTTTAAATAGGTGTCAGTCGCATAGCAATAGTCAGTCTGTGTCTAGCAGTCATTATGTAAACTTCCATGTCAGTGTGTTGCCATGCATCATTCAATTTGCAAAGTTACATGTCCACCAGTACCAGTTGAGCTTTAGTGTCAGAATATTCACACAGTCAGTTCAAGCTCTGCAATCTTAAAATGTTTAATTACAATGACTATTACAATCAAAAGTACACTCCTGGAAATGGAAAAAAGAACACATTGACACCAGTGTGTCAGACCCACCATACTTGCTCCGGACACTGCGAGAGGGCTGTACAAGCAATGATCACACGCACGGCACAGCGGACACACCAGGAACCGCGGTGTTGGCCGTCGAATGGCGCTAGCTGCGCAGCATTTGTGCACCGCCGCCGTCAGTGTCAGCCAGTTTGCCGTGGCATACGGAGCTCCATTGCAGTCTTTAACACTGGTAGCATGCCGCGACAGTGTGGACGTGAACCGTATGTGCAGTTGACGGACTTTGAGCGAGGGCGTATAGTGGGCATGCGGGAGGCCGGGTGGACGTACTGCCGAATTGCTCAACACGTGGGGCGTGAGGTCTCCACAGTACATCGATGTTGTCGCCAGTGGTCGGTGGAAGGTGCACGTGCCCGTCGACCTGGGACCGGACCGCAGCGACGCACGGATGCACGCCAAGACCGTAGGATCCTACGCAGTGCCGTAGGGGACCGCACCGCCACTTCCCAGCAAATTAGGGACACTGTTGCTCCTGGGGTATCGGCGAGGACCATTCGCAACCGTCTCCATGAAGCTGGGCTACGGTCCCGCACACCGTTAGGCCGTCTTCCGCCCACGCCCCAACATCGTGCAGTCTGCCTCCAGTGGTGTCGCGACAGGCGTGAATGGAGGGACGAATAGAGACGTGTCGTCTTCAGCGATGAGAGTCGCTTCTGCCTTGGTGCCAATGATGGTCGTATGCGTGTTTGGCGCCATGCAGGTGAGCGCCACAATCAGGACTGCATACGACTGAGGCACACAGGGCCAACACCCGGCATCATGGTGTGGGGAGCGATCTCCTACACTGGTCGTACACCACTGGTGATCGTCGAGGGGACACTGAATAGTGCACGGTACATCCAAACCGTCATCGAACCCATCGTTCTACCATTCCTAGACCGGCAAGGGAACTTGCTGTTCCAACAGGACAATGCACGTCCGCATGTATCGCGTGCCAGCCAACGTGCTCTAGAAGGTGTAATTCAACTACCCTGGCCAGCAAGATCTCTGGATCTGTCCCCCATTGAGCATATTTGGGACTGGATGAAGCGTCGTCTCACGCGGTCTGCACGTCCAGCACGAATGCTGGTCCAACTGAGGCGCCAGGTGGAAATGGCATGGCACGCCGTTCCACAGGACTACATCCAGCATCTCTACGATCATCTCCATGGGAGAATAGCAGCCTGCATTGCTGCGAAAGGTGGATATACACTGTACTAGTGCCGACATTGTGCATGCTCTGTTGCCTGTGTCTATGTGCCTGTGGTTCTGTCAGTGTGATCATGTGATGTATCTGACCCCAGGAATGTGTCAATAAAGTTTCCCCTTCCTGGGACAATGAATTCACGGTGTTCTTATTTCAATTTCCAGGAGTGTATTTAGTTCAATCACTTGTTTCGTTGTGAAAGGCTACTTGTTAATTTTCACTTGGCCACTTAGAGCCTATGAAAACTGCTGATCTCTGCTATGATGTCTGTTGAAATTACTATGTGCAAGCTGATCATCATGAGTGTGTTTAAAAATAACAGGTGTGAATGAAATTTCAAAAAAAGCAGATATGTGTTGAATTTTTTGTCAAGTATTTAAAACACGTGATAATTATCAAGAAGATCTATGAGACCTATGAGACATCAAAACAGGTTGGTAAGCTTATCCATTGAGTCCAAAGATTCAATGTACTAACAACTGGCAATGTGCATAATTAACACTCAAACTCCTATGTGAAACTGTGGCTCTTAAAGTGTCTCTTTGCTGGAATGAAATAGCTGTAGACCAGTTGTCAATATGGTGTGATTTATGGTTGCAGGTATATAAGAGCATACTTGACATCTTGGATATGATTAATAAAGGAACCCTTGGAAAGGACCAGTTCAAAGTTGACATATTGATTGGGGAGATCATGTTGAAAGGGGGGGGGGGGGGAGGGGGAGGGCAGTAAAATGCTTACTTTCTTTTATAACATTGTGAGTACCAACTGGTGCAACTTATCTCACTAAAACATACCTCTAATATTTTCAGTACAGCTTGAATAATTTCTTCAGCATGAGATATGTTTGAAACACACTGCTGTATTGTGTTGATGATATTTTCTGTACCACTTTCGGTAACTGATTTCAGAAAGTCTGTAGCATCAAGGTCTTGCTGAAGTTCATTTATTTTTTGTTTCAGACCAACCTCTCCACCTAAAATAAGCATGGCATAGCTTTTACAATTTCCAGCACACAGTAGCACACTGATTATTAAACTAGTATATGCTAGACATAACTTTGTATAAAAGAGCTCCTTAATTGTAGCAACATGCCCTGTAAGATATTAGTAGTAAAGGCATTATGAACCAATAAGATAATTTAAACTGGTAAATTCAATTGACACAATTTTTCAAATTGTGGAGGGACAGAATGATTGGTTAACATTCATCTTCAGGATGCAAAATTACCAGTATTGATATTAGAAATAGTTTTCTGAACTTCCCCAACTAAGCCTTCTTTCTGCTCTGAAGAAGGAGTGTATAAGTTCCAAAAGCTAGGAGTATTATTTTCTAATTTAAGTGTTCCTGTTGGCAGTACTGGCATTCAACCCTGAAGATAAATTACCAAATGAATCTGTTTATTTTTATCTTTTTTTATAAATATGAATAATGTTACAATTTCAAATGTCAAAATTTCAGATATACATGGATTTTAAGGGAGGGGGAGGGCATCAGAGAGAATAAGGGGTCAAAAAATACAGACATCAAAAGGAAAACTGAATTCAGAAAACTGGTAAATTGTTAAGAGAAGGAGTGTAATTGGATAGATAAAAAATCTACTCATCAAGCAACAGCAGGAAACCACAAATATAACAAAAAGGTTTTACTTATGCAAGCTTTTGGAGCCAGTGGCCCCTTCTTCTGGCAGAAGTGTTGAAGGGGAAGGAAGATTGGTGAAGTAAAAGGAGCTGGAGAGGGTTAGGAAAAGAGTCAAAGTTCAGAAAAGTCGCCCAGAATACCAGTTCAGGGAAGACTAACTGGATGGAATGAGAAGCAAAAACTGATTGTTGGTGACTGCAGCGGACAAGATTGGTAAACCTGAGAGTTTAAAGATGGAAGGCAGGGTAATATGCAAGATAGAGATTACTGTTAAAAGGTCATGTATGAATAATAAGAATGAAAAGATAAGTGCATTGTACATGACGAGATGGGTGGGAGGGGGACTGTGAAAAATAGGCATGTCAGAAAATTAAAGATGTAGAAAACTAAAATGGAGTGAAGCAAGGAGTAGTTATTGTGAAGAAATCCTGAATGGAAGAAATTTATGTAAATTAAGACCAGGTGGGTGGCAAGAAGCAAGGATATGTTGTAGCACTAGTTCCCACCTGCAGATGCCTGAGAAACTGGTGTCTGGGCAAGAATCCAGATAGCGTGTGTGGTGAAACAGGCAGTGAGGTCAATAATGTCATGTTGTAGAGCATGCTCTGCAACAGGATACTGTTTGTTGCTGCTATACACCCTCTTCATATGCCCATTGATCCTGACTGACAACCTGGTGGTAGTCATGCCGACGTAAAGGGCTGAACATAATAGCTGGTATGTGACGTGTCATTTCACAGGTGGCTCTCCCTCCGATAGTATATGTTTTGCCAGTTATAAGGCTGGTGAAGGTGGAGGTAGGAGGATGCATAGTGCATGTCATGAAGTGGGGAAGGTCACATGGGTAGAAGCCAAAGGGTGGGGATTGATGCAGAAGGAGCATAGGGTCAAGGATGTTATAAGAGAAAAAATGGCTAGCCAGTACCTGCTGAGGTGAGATTCCATGTACAGCCAACAGAAACAATTATAAATGAAAAATGCTATTTCTCACTTAAATATCTTCAACATTTTGCAGCCCTGTCAGCAACTGTGTAAATATTAATTTTAATTTTAATAATTAACAGCCTCAGTTGCACTGTTTACCTAGAATTTACCTAGGTTTCAGTCGGGATAACCTAACCTTCTTCAGAATAACAGTAAATACCATTTGTCCATAGTGGACATCATCAAGCTAAAACTAAAAATCCATAAATTATCGTCAGGCTATAAAACTTATCTGGAATTGCCTCGGCCCCACTTCGTGACCACGATGCAGCAGCCATGAGTGCTGTACTGGAAAAATTCTAGGTAAACGGTGCAACTGAGGCTGTTGATTATTAAAATTAAAATTACTGTTTCTCACTGTTAAAACATGTATGCTCCTCCTTCAGGGAGGAGGATGATATTTTCTACTTTTAAGTTCTTCTATTGACAGTGTCAATGTAACATGCCATAGCTGTGTAAAAAGACCAACTTGGTTTCTACACAACTACAACATTTTATGTTGAACATAGTGATCAAATTATTATGTATCAGTGTGTTCAATCTTACATACAGCAACAAATGAAAAGTAAGTAGCATTGCATACTGGGTAATACAGCATAAACTAATGTGATATACCTTTCAAGGTTCCCATTGCATACTTCTGGAAGATGTCCAATGAAATATTTGTAACCAAGAGCTGTGTCTCAAACTGATCACTCATATCTAAATGTGAATTCTTTTCATATTCATTTAGATTCTCCATGAGATTTTGCAGAGACTGACGTAAGGAACCCACATTAGATTCAACCAGACTGTAACACTGGGGGCACTCCAAGCAGCCATTTTTCAAATCATACATATTCTCCTTGCAGCGATCACATTTAAGACCTTCAACGTCCTCAAGGCACTAATAAAGACAGTAATCTAGATCACTTTCATTATAAGTTTTTCACTCACTATATTTAATTTAATAATTAGTATAAAAATTCAGTTATTTATGCAAAAATGTGCTACAACCAAAACATAATCTCTTACTGTAGATGGGTTGTAAAATTCCACAGCTGTTATATGCCTGATTAAAATTACTTGTTAGTTGACATTTCATGCCATGGAACCAAGTTCCTACATTCAGAAGTTCCTGGTGTTAGATGTGAATTGTCCAGAACTGCTGAAGTGCCACAACAATACATTAGTTCGTATCTAGCACTGGAGTAGTGGTGTGTACACACCTAGTCCCTTATCAAGCACTACTCCAGTCTATTTGACTATAACTAGCAACCATGTTGGCAGCAGGTCCTCTACACAAAGCCATAACTGTGGGCTTCTGACAGCCTTTGTGCCAGTGCTATGGTGGCACAGACCATACAACTAAGAAGAAATTTTCATTAAATGACTGTTATAAATTTCAAAGTTACTGCATCATTGTCAAAAACTCCACTGAACTATGGAACAGGCATATGAAGGGTCACAATGAGTTCTGCTCTTTGAACTCAATGTAAGGATCAAAGATATTTTTAGGGTCCCTTATTTTTATCCCACACACTTATACAAATTATTTTCCAAGCATTTGTTGACATAAACAATCTTACTAGCCATACTATCTTTCAGCAACACATAAAAATTCAATTGTTTCTACTGTACTCTTTTGAGACCCAACACTAAATAACGAGGAGAAAGACCCAGGAGAGTCATGGATCTGTAGTATATCATGATGACTGGTTGTAGTATTTCCTACAGCTTAATTGACAAAAACAGCTGTGATGTTCTGCAATCAAAATGGATAAAATAAAATATTAATCCATATTTTTACTTGAACTGTGAGCCTAAACAGTTCAGCAATTTAACCAGTATACCAAATACACTATTTTTACTCAAAATCTGTCTTTTTTAAATATTATCCTCTTAACTGTGATTTCTGTGTCTAAAATTTTAACATCACTCCATTACCACTGGTCATTTTTCATTTCCACCCAAATTATGTGGCAGCTTTCAAGACTGGAATCTGTATCTTATAAAGATCAGAGTACTGAGCAGTAGCTCAACGCCTGAAACTACTCTGTCTTATGTGCAACTATTATAGTGATCTTGTCTTTACCATGCAATGATTTGACTGAAAATGAGAGCCAAGATCATAACACAAATAAGGTGAACTTTACTGCTGAGCTTCGAGGAATCTGTGGTAGTCACCAGCATAACATCTGTGAATGCATAGTGAAGCGCAGTATAATTTTGTGGCAACGAATGCACGGACAATCTGCTTTACTCTTTTATTTTTATGATTATTCTTTGTATTGACTTAGATTTTTCAGTTGATTGGCATTCAAGCTTAAGGAAATAAAAAGTTATTGCCTGACTGCTTTGTTGGATCTCCTTAGCACACAGAGATAAGCTGTAGTTGGCTAAAAATCTATTACAGTAAATTTTAACTGTATCACTGTTAACAGGTCACACTATCCATGGTGTATCAGCTACTCTACATTATGTTAGTCTACCAGTAAAAATGTGCCTTTTTTCATGTCATATAACTGCCTCTTCAAATATAACAATTTTTAATCCAGAAAAGGAATTTTCTAGAGAATGAAAATGACATATTGATGAGAAAGAGAATGAGGCTAGACTTAGCAAGTGTGAGTGTCACAGGCTGAGGAACAACAGTGCTGAAAGAATTATCAATTATTGAAAAAGAGTGAATCAATCACACATTTTATTTTAAATGCAAAGCACAGAATTTCAAATAACTACAGATGAAAATTTCACTGTTGTACCAATCCTACCATCCTTTCTCGTTCCTTGCTCATTATTACTACAATCAGACAATGAACTTCTCACTATAGGCCTGTGAAACAAACAATATATGCAGTCTAATCTAGGATAAAAAACTGTCCTCATCCAGCTAATAATATGTACATTTGGAAAACATCAGCAATGATCACATAGTGCTTTATGAGTTCAGCTTATCACTGTCCCACAGAGGGTTACTATACATTCCCACTGAAGTAATTAGGTGTATCAATTCTATCAGAAATCACTAATTAACAATATTGTGATAAACATGCAAATATGTCTGATATTACAATTACTCACTGAGCATTGCCCCGAATTATCACACAGTGGACTAGATGACCCAAGAGGATTACATTCACATTTCTTACATCCATTCTCTGAGAACTTGTGAGTGTGTATTTCACATGCATCACACTGTTTACCTGTAACCCCTTCTCGGCAAGTACACTGTCCACTATCTTTATCACATATTTGACTGACAGATCCTGTGGGATCACATTTACAGACCTCACAAACCTGAAATTTGCAAATAATTATAATTAATGAGATCAACTGAAATAGAATCCAAGTTATTTTTTCTAAATGTACTGAGTTTTACCTTATCAAACTTATTCATTGGTAACTCATCTCAGTTTCTGAGTTAGCTTTTTAACTTATTTAAGTCTGATCTTCAATATTCAATTACACTGTTGTTGTTGTTGTGGTCTTCAGTCTTGAGACTGGTTTGATGCAGCTCTCCATGCTACTCTATCCTGTGCAAGCTTCTTCATCTCCCACTACCTACTGCAACCTACATCCTTCTGAATCTGCTTGGTGTATTCATCGCTTGGTCTCCCTCTACGATTTTTATCCTCCACGCTGCCCTCCAATGCTAAATTGGTGATCCCTTGATGCCTCAGAACATGTCCTACCAATCGATCCCTTCTTCTAGTCAACTTGTGCCACAAACTTCTCTTCTCCCCAATCCTATTCAATACCTCCTCATTAGTTATGTGATCTACCCATCTAATCTTCAGCATTCTTCTGTAGCACCACATTTCGAAAGCTTCTATTCTCTTCTTGTCCAAACTATTTATCGTCCATGTTTCACTTCCATACATGGCTACATTCCATACAAATACTTTCAGAAATGACTTCCTGACACTTAAATCTATACTCGATGTTAACAAATTTCTCTTCTTCAGAAACGATTTCCTTGCCATTGCCAGTCTACATTTTATATCCTCTCTACTTTGACCATCATTAGTTATTTTGCTCCCCAAATAGCAAAACTCCTTTACTACTTTAAGTGTCTCATTTCCTAATCTAATATCATCAGCATCTCCTGACTTAATTCGACTACATTCCATTATCCTCGTTTTGCTTTTGTTGATGTTCATCTTATATCCTCCTTTCAAGACGCTATCCACTCTGTTCAACTGCTCTTCCAAGTCCTTTGCTGTCTCTGACAGAATTACAATGTCATCGGCAAACCTCAAGGTATTTATTTCTTCTCCATGGATTTTGATACCTACTCCGAATTTTTCTTTTGTTTCCTTCACTGCTTGCTCGATATACAGATTGAATTACATCGGGGAGAGGCTACAACCCTGTCTCACTCCCTTCCCAACCACTGCTTCCCTTTCATGCCCCTCAACTCTTATAACTGCCATCAGGTTTCGGTACAAATTGTAAATAGCCTTTCGTTCCCTGTATTTTACCCCTCCCACCTTCAGAATGTGAAAGAGATTATTCCAGTCAACATTGTCAAAAGCTTTCTCTAAGTCTACAAATGCTAGAAACGTAGGTTTGCCTTTCCTTAATCTAGCTTCCAAGATAAGTTGTAGGGTCAGTATTGCCTCACATGTTCCAACATTTCTACGGATTCCAAACTGATCTTCCCCGAGGTCGGATTCTACTAGTTTTTCCATTCGGTTGTAAAGAATTCACGTTAGTATTTTGCAGCTGTGACTTATTAAACTGATAGTTCGGTAATTTTCACATTTGTCAACACCTGCTTTCTTTGGGATTGGAATTATTATATTCTTCTTGAAGTCTGAGGGAATTTCACCTGTCTCATACACCTTGCTCACCAGATGGTAGAGTTTTGTCAGGACTGGCTCTCCCAAGGCTGTCAGTAGTTCTAATGGAATGTTATCTACTCCCGGGGCCTTGTTTCGACTCAGGTCTTTCAGTGCTCTGTCAAACTCTTCACGCAGTATCATATCTCCCATTTCATCTTCATCTACATCCTCTTCCATTTCCATAATATTGTCCTCAAATACATCGCCCTTGTATACCGTATTTACTCGAATCTAAGCCGCACTCGAATCTAAGCCGCACCTGAAAAATGAGACTCGAAATAAAGGAAAAAAAAAATTCCCGAATCTAAGCCGCACCTGAAATTTGAGACTCGAAATTCAAGGGGAGAGAAAAGTTTAAGGCCGCACCTCCAAATCGAAACAAAGTTGGTCCATTGTAATATGAGACACAATTTAGGTCGAATGAAAGATGATACAGCTACAGTAGTTTGGTTCGAGTCGTAAGCTTAGCAGTTAAGCTTTACCAGGTAGCCATTGCTATGCGTCAGGCGCTCCGTCCGTATTTATACGGGTACCTTTCCTTTTTCACGTGCTTCGTCTGGTTTGAATCGATTGCTTATTTTGCTTTGATCTGATAAGTGCCGTTTTCTTTGTTATAGGTGTTTACATCACTCTAAGCTGAAAATGCATTACTGTACTGTGTAATGCATTGTTTGTCGCATTTTGATAGTGCGTGTTTACGGCCTGTCGCCGCTCGCGGCATGACTTGCTTTTGTGCGCGCTACCGCCGCTTAAAAAAAAAAGAGGAATCATCTCATTAGCGAAACAATGGCAAGAGACTGCTATTTGTTGTTACTTACACTGCTGCTTTCTTTGATAATGATCAACAAGAACCAAATGCATATGATAGAACATGCGTATGATAGAACATGTTCTGAACGAGAGTTTTGCGAAAATTTTCCTCCGTTTGAAAATCTTTGCGGCCGCTTCTTTAGTACATCAAATTCTGCACAGAAATTAGTCACCTTACATTTAAAATCTAGTCAGTTGCCGTGCTTCATTTCTGACTGTATCACTATTAGGCATAAGAATAATACGAATATAAACATGACACGATACGTATATTCTTCCGCGTTTGCTGTTGTCTCACTCTAGTTTCGTAGTTTATTACGCAGACAGGATTTAAATGAGATAGCAGCAAACACGAAAGAATACAAGGCAAAATGTTTATATTCGTATTATTCTTATGGTGAAGAGAATACTGCATGTGATTCACATTTCATCAGGTTCCTATTACCAACCATCTCTTCTCACAGGTAGGAAAAAACTCGGAATGTAGAGTTGGCCATATTGACAAACATCCCTAACAGTCTTGCCAGTCGGATTTTCGTAGTACATTGAAATTCTGCTACATTCGAAGATGAACAATACGGAATTTGTATTTACTTCGTTGGATAATGTATGAAAATGCAGTGGTCGAAACTCGGGGCGGAGAAAAAAAAAGCTCGTCTTCTACCTTTTTTTTAAATTTATTTTGGCGCCAGTATTTATCTTTGTGCCCACAAAGCACGCTTGTGTAGCGCTACATATATTCGACGGCAGAAGTTAGTTGTGGCGGCACCTATCAACATTTTTCAGAACTTCCGCTTGCTTTGCACTCGATTCTAAGCCGCAGGTGGTTTTTTGGATTACAAAAACCGGAAAAAAAGTGCGGCTTAGATTTGAGTAAATACGGTAGACCCTCTGTATACGTCTTCCACCTTTCTGCTGTCCCTTCTTTGGATTACACTATGGATTACAAATCTCACTAATTTTGCTAGTACTTTGTATGACGTATGCACTAAAGCATTTACTGTTGAATGTTACTATCGAACATTTTGATAGTCCATTCAGCATAGGGTGCATGATTAATGAATAATTTACGAATTCATTGTCAGAATCAAAACATGTTATTTAGTGTATTGTTCTGTCTGGCAGAAACCACAACAAAGAAGCTTAGTACTGTCATTAATTTGTTAACTGAAATGAGAGAGTTATGTAATTTGTAACATAATGTGAAATATCTGAAAAATTAAGCTTTCTGAGCAATTGTAATGAAGTACTAATTTAGATACCTTACTACTCTTAATATTAAAATAACCGTCTTCACAGGTATCACAGTCTCTTCCTGTAACATGTGGTTTACATGGGCACTGTCCTGTTAAGTGATCACATATGGTATCATCAGTGAGACTTTGTAAAGTACCTAGTTTATTACAATGGCATGGTGTGCAGTTTCCTTTGATGGAAGCTATGGCATTACCATAAAAACCTGTGGAGAATACATTATTTCAGTTCAAACATAAGACATGGTAACAAATTATTAACAAAATCTTTGCATAACAAAATATGACATTAACAAGAATGAAAAAAGTACATTACTTTTGATAACACAATAAACTGGTTATTATATTATGGCAAGTATGTTTTACATAAGAAATGTCGCTAAATAATCTTCTACTAAAACAGAATTCTGAACCACGTAACTTATTTAGCAAGGTGTTTGTAAAACCTATCTACCCACACTACCAGAGCGCTCTTTCATCCTTAGGTTTTAGTGGCCTGCTCTTTCCTTTAAACCTTCCCCTACTTATCCTTCTCTCATTTTTTCCTGAGGAAGAAAGTAATAGTTCCAAAAGCTAAGATAGTGACGTGTTTTTACATGTGTCTGTCAGCAATTACAAATTTTGTAAGTACTAGCCAGCAATTCTGTCTCATAATTTCATATTTTTCTCAAGTAAACAAGTTTCTTCCCATTTATATTGTTCTGATTATTGCAACATTTTGCATCAAGTTCCAAGATTCCACTTTCATAGCCATTTCACTTAAGCCTTCAAGTATTGTGTATGTGGAACAACATCTATGCTTAAGACTGTTTCTATATTAGGTTAGTCAGTTCAACACAAACCGACACACATTCAAAGGAGCTAAATATTTATTATTTTCCACCTCTGGCTGATTGTCAATAACATGTTAATTATAATCTTCCTTTATTCTTCTCTTGTAAGTTATAATTAATTACTAGACATGTCCTGAAGCTAGTATTTGTGAATGACTGCTTATGGTCATGTATAAAGTACTATTTCAACTGAAGTTCCTGGATTCATGTTATTGCAACTGATTCTTTTCTGGTCTCACTTTCTATGCCTGTCTTAGTTTTTGAAATTGCACAACGGAAAATCCAGAATGAATTAATATGCCAGAACACTTACATAGTCCTTTCCCCTACTCTACTACTCTCCCCCTTGCCCCCCTCCCTCCCTCCTCCCCCCCCCCCTCCCCGCCACCCCCTTTCAGCACAGTGTTCCAATGCTGCACATAGCAAGCCACTATGCTGTCCCCACAAGAACCCTGCATTCTCCCACAGGCAGCACTAGCATCTTTCTCTACCACTATCTTACCATCCCTTCTCCTTGCCGCCCTATGCCCCTTGTGTACACCACAATTCACCTCAGCAAAAATTACTACTCATCTCATACACAGTAGCAGCTGGGCCTTAGCACCTGAAGACAACAGTGGCCGCGTGTGTGTGTGTGTGTGTGTGTGTGTGTGTGTGTGTGTGCGTGTGTGTGTGTGTGTGTGTGTGTGTGTGTGTGTGTGTGTGTGTGTTTTTGTGTGTTTTTTTCTGTCTACATCTGATGAATGGCCGTGTGTGTGTGTGTGTGTGTGTGTGTGTGTGTGTGTGTGTGTGTGTTTGTGTGTTTTTTTCTGTCTACATCTGATGAATTACTTAGCCTGATAGCTATAGTTGGAGTCACGAATGATGGCAGTCGAGTTTAGGCTCATTCTACACACCTACATCATGCATTCTCTGACAGCCAATGAGCATTCAATAGTGTTATGAGTGCCATGCCTCTGAATGTTGTATGCATTGTCAGCATTCTACTCAATCATAATGAGTTATTTAGTGAATTATTATTCCATTTGTTGCAAGCTGTCGTGGGAGATGGTGGTGGTGGGCGATAAATTCTACATAAGTAAGCAAGAGACATAATTTGTGGGATACATACTTTCATCAGGAGCAAAGCATGTATATGCGCATACTCCAACTGTCATTTGGAACCAGCAACAATGCTAACCCCATGATTGTCTCAACCTGTGTGAACTGCCATTGTTCATGGGTCAGACTATAATAATATATAGCCGACTTTCAAAATGCTCCTGTCTGCCACTCAATGACTTCTCTATGTGATGGATGGCAATCCATTTTTGTTATAATTTTTAGGCAGCATCAGTTGGTCTCATATGGCCTTTAGGACAGTCTCTGTCAAAATTTGACAGTCTGCTGGCAATATACCACAATTTAATGCAGGAGCAAGAGCATACCTATAGCACTACAGAGGGCAGTTTGCCAAAAGGGTGATAAGACATTTGGATACCTATAGTACTACACATGTCAGTGTTCATAAAGGGTTTCAAGACACTTGGAAACAAACTAAACTTGTCACATTGAATGACTGAAGTTTTTTTCAGGGTTGCCACAAGTTTACCCAAATGAAATTCTATGAAATTTCCCTGATTTCCAGACAATTTTTAACATTTTTCCCTGACAAATTTTAAGATGTCAATAGTAAGTTACAACATAAGTTGACAATCTGTCTTTGCGGCTATGGTACAAGAAACACTAGTGCAAATGATAAAATAACTAAAAAACAACTTAAAAGCAACTAGTGTTTCCTATTGTAAGCAAAAATATTTCCTCATGGGAAGCATGCTAGGGATAAGACCCTGCAGTTGTGCTATCGTCTGTGCCCTCGGTGGCTCAGATGGATAGAGCGTCTGCCATGTAAGCAGGCGATCCCGGGTTTGAGTCCGGGCCGGGGCATATTATTAATTATCATTTCTTTCTAGAGAAGCTGCATGGTCATCATTGGTATCTGTTCTTTCAGAACAGTTACTATCTTCATATAACATCAACACCTTTTATAATGAACTGTTTTTAAATGGAGAACGCAAGCCAAATGGTATGTATGTTTCATTAATACCACTGATGTTATTTTATTTCAATAAAACGAAGCACATATATGACAAAAATATGCATTTCCTTGGATTTAAAATACCTTCACTGATTTGAGAAATAACCTCAGAAAAAAGTAGGCCTCTTCAAAGCAGTGTATAAGATGAGGAAGAATTATGTAAACCAACACTGTAGGTGACTGTCAATTAAATGTTGGTTCTGCTATGTTTGTTATTATTGGTTATTACTCACTGTGTTATATCTATTATTTTACAGGTATTGTGTGATTTATCTTTTGAGAAATATTTGAGTACACAGTATACAAACTGCCAGTGACTGACACAATTTTCTTCTTTTTATTGTCCATACTTTTGAACATATAAACTATTTTTGAAGAGCCAAAATGTATTAGAACAAATAAAATATCTATGAAACACCACACTACAACATACTTGTGGTGAGGCTGTTGCAATTCCAGAAATCCATCACCCATGGCCTCTGGCCTGCTGAGGAGTACTGCAGCCCTGGGTCCATGGATAAACCATGAAAATCCACTGCATTATGCAACACACAAACAGACCCAGCCTGTGGCAGATTGGGAAGACTAGATCCAACAGGCAGGGCCTGTACATTAGTAGGAACTGAGTAGCTTCAGATCGGCAGGCCCGACCCACTACAGATAGTTGCATAAATGGCCTCCAGTTTTGGCCCATCGTGGAAATCAACTCGTGTGGCCAGCTATTCATGAACCACAGACAGCATGTTGATGAAATGAGACCACGATGATCAATCCATGCAACAGATAACTTGTTCAAATACTCTGAGACAATAATAATGAGAGTATGTAGTAACTAATCGTAAAGATGATTGCTGAGCTGCAGACAGTTAGAAAGGAAAATACAATCACACCCTCACAACTACATTTTCAGGCATAGAATTTGTCAGGAAATGAGAGCCCACACACATTCACACAATCCCTCCAAACAAACCACTCTTCACTCATCCCTGCCTCTCATCAGCAGCTGCTAGGCTAGCAGCAAGAAGTGGTAGCAGCACTTAGAAAAATGTGATTTTTCCAGTGTTTTTTTTTCAAATTTCTCTGATATTTCCCTGATGTGTTTGAAATTCCCTGATTTCCAGAACCTGTGGCAACCCTGTTTTTAATAACCTGGCCAACAGTGAAGAAGCCAGGAATAATAGAAATTTTGCAGAAATTCAAAACTGACAGCAAAAGCTTGCAGTGTTTTGGAATTGAGTATTCACAGTGCTGAAACATCACCAGAATCTCCAGATGTGATCATGAGTTTTGATTCTCCAAGAAAGGGACATAAACGAGACTGGAAATCTATGGACTTTGACAATTTTAACAAAAAGTTCATTACTGCAACAGAGGAGAGTACCTGACATCTAGAAAAAATAAAGGGTAATCCCCATGAAAAAATAAATTATTCTGGCTTAGACACCTCCATACTTTCTCTTATACACTCAGTTGGTTTCTGATTGAGAAAGTGTAATGATGGATGAAAATTTTTAATGGAATGCAGACACATTGCAGCAGCAGGAACAAAGCTTTTGTTTATAATGCACTTATTGGGTGCTGAGGCCAGTAGGCATGTAGTGGACTTACATAAAAATTGGCTTCAGAAAACCTTACAAAAAATATATTTTGCTTGACTTCAACAGAAATAGTGGCTTGAAAGTACATACAACTTACTTATTGATTTGCTTAGTTTGTCCTCTGAATCATTCTCATGCAAGAAATGCACATAGTGATTTTCTATAGTATATATCAGCATTTTGGGTGATGGCTGGAGTAATGGCATGTCTCATCATCATCATCATCATCATCATCATCATCATCATCATCATTTAAGACTGATTATGCCTTTCAGCGTTCAGTCTGGAGCATAGTCACCCCTTATAAAATCCCTCCATGATCCCCTATTCAGTGCTAACATTGGTGCCTCTTCTGATGTTAAGCTTATTACTTCAAAATCATTCTTAACCGAATCCAGGTACCTTCTCCTTGGTCTACCCTGACTCCTCCTACCCTCTGCTGCTGAACCCATGAGTCTCTTGAGTAACCTTGCTTCTCCCATGCGTGTAACATGACCCCACCATCTAAGCCTGTTTGCCCTGACTGCTACATCTATTGAGTTCATTCCCAGTTTTTCTTTGATTTCCTCATTGTGGACACCCTCCTGCCATTGTTCCCATCTACTAGTATCTGCAATCATCCTAGCTACTTTCATGTCCGTAACCTTAACCTTATTGATAAGGTAACCTGAATCCACCCAGCTTTCGCTCCCATACAACAAAGTTGGTCGAAAGATTGAACGGTGCACAGATAACTTACCATATTTACTCAAATCTAAGCCGCACTCAAATCTAAGCTGCACCTGAAAAATGAGACTCGAAATCAGGGAAAAAAAAATTTCCCGAATCTAAGCTGCTCCTGAAATTTGAGACTCGAAATTCAAGGTGAGAGAAAAGTTTTAGACCGCCCCTCCAAATCGAAACAAAGTTGGTCCATTGCAACATGAAACACAATTGAGGTCGAATGGATGAAGATACAGCTACAGTAGTTTGGTTCGAGTCGTAAGCTTGACAGTTAAGCTTTAGCAAGTAGCCATTACTGTGTCAGGCGCTTCCTTTTTCGTGTGCTTCGTCTGGTTTGAATCGACTGCTTATTTTGCTTTGATCTGATAAGTGTTGTTCTCTTTGTTATAGGGGTTTATGTCACTCTAAGCTGAAAATGCATTATTGTACTGCGCCATGCATTGTTTGTCACATTCTGATAATGAGTGTTCACGACCTGTCGCCGCTCGCGGCATGGCTTGCTTTTGTGCGCGCTACCGCGTCTTACAATAAAAAAAAAAAAGAGAGGAATTGTCTCATAAGCGAAACACTGGCATGATACTGCTATTTGTTGATACTTACACTGCTGCTTTCTTTGATAATGATCAACAAGAACCAAATAATAGACTGCGTATGATAGAAGATGTTCTGAACAAGAGTTTAGCGAAAAATTTTCTCTGTTTGAAAATTTTTGCAGATACCTCTTTAGTACATTACATTCTGCACAGAAATTAGAGTCATCTTATATTTAAGAATCTAGTCAGTTGCCATGCTTTATTTCTGACTGTATCACTATTCAACATAAGAATAATACGAATATAAACATGACATGATGTGTATGTTCTTCCGCGTTTGCTGTTGTCTCACTCTAGTTTCGTAGTTTATTAGACAGACAGGATTTAAATGAGATAGCAGCAAACACGAAAGAATACATGGCATAATGTTTACATTCTTCTACCTTTTCTTTTAATTTATTTACTGACGCAGAGGTTTTGGCGCCAGTATTTATCTTTGTGCTTGCAAAGCATACCTGTGTTGCGCTACATGTATTTGATGGCAGAAGTTAGTTGTGGCGACACCTACCAACATTTTTCAGAACTTCTGCTTACTTTGCACTCGATTCTAAGCCACAGGCAGTTTTTTGGATTACAAAAACTGGAAAAAAAAGTGCGGCTTAGATTCGAGTAAAACAGTAGTCTTGGTACTGACTTCCTTCTTGCAGAAGAGAGTAGATCATAGCTGAGCACTCACTGCATTAGCTTTGCTACACCTCGCTTCCAGTTCTTTCACTATATTGCCATCCTCTGAGAATATGCATCCTATGTACTTGAAACCGTCCACCTGGTCTAACTTTGTTCCTCCTATTTGGCACTCAATCCGTTTATATCTCTTTCCCACTGACATTACTTTCATTTTGGAGATGCTAATCTTCATACCATAGTCCTTACATTTCTGATCTAGCTCTGAAATATTGCTTTGCAAACTTTCAATCGAATCTGCCATCACAACTAAGTCATCCGCATATGCGAGACTGTTTATTTTGTGTTCACATATCTTAATCTCACCCAGACAGTCTGTTGTTTTCAACATATGATCCATAAATAATATGAACAACAGTGGAGATATGTTGCAGCCTTGTCTTACCCCTGAAACTATTCTGAACCATGAACTCAATTTGCCGTCAACTCTAACTGCTGCCTGACTATCTATGTAAAGACCTTTAATTGCTTGCAAAAGTTTGCCTCCTATTCCACAATCTCGTAGAACAGACATTAACTTCCTCCTAGTAACCCGGTCATATGCCTTTTCTAGATCTATAAAGCATAGATACAATTCCCTGTCCCACTCATAACACTTCTCCATTATTTGCCGTAAGCTAAAGATCTGGTCCTGACAACCTCTAAGAGGCCTAAACCCACACTAATTTTCACAGGTCTCTAACAGCTGCAAATAATTTTTTGGCAGGTAGGGAATATTCTTGTTCCTACTAAGGTGAACCATCAGAACAAAAGTCCTGTCAGCAGTCTACAAGTCCTCGCACGTTGACATTCATGTAGTCTCTTGTAAATAAATGACATTCATAGGTGACGTGGTATGATAATGATGACTTAGACGTTACCAAAATTAATTTTGCAGCTTTTTTAACCATTTTATCACAGGAAGTTTCTACAAGATTGAACAGAATGCAAATTCATCATCGATGGCAATTTTTATCACATTAGCAAGAAAGTTTCAAACCTCTTATGGTACTTTACTTTTTATCTTAGAATACTTTTATGTTTTCAGGATAAAATATGAATCACTTGCATCTATAACCACAGCGAATGTTCAGATATGTATATTTTTCAGTCCAAATATGTTAATGCTTCTATTTTTCCCCGCCCCTGTACAAACAAAGAAACTTGAATTGTAGAAACAGAAGAGGAAGAAGATGAAGATGAGATGGGAGAGAGGAAACAGCAAGAAGAATTTGACAGAGCACTGAAAGGCATTAATCTAAAAAAGGACCCAGGAGCAGATGGCATTCCCTCAACATTTTTCAGATCCTTGTGCAGCCAGCCATGCAAAAACTATCCCACATGATATGCAAGACATATGCAATGTGCAAAATATCCTCAGATGTCAAGAAGAATGTCGTAATTCGTGACAAATAAGACAGGTACTGAAATGTGTGAATATTACTGAATCATCAGTTTAATGATTCATTGTTGTAAATTATTTATGGCACAATGGAAAAACTAGTAGAAACTGACCTTGGGGAAGATCAGATTGGGTTCCAAAGGAATATGGGAACACATGAGGCAATCCTGACCCTAAGGCTTATTTTAAAAGACAGATTGGAGAATGGTAAACCTACAATTATATCATTTGTTATTTGAGGCTAAGTTCACTGTCATGAAGAATATGACAGTGGGCAGTTCAGTTCAAGTATGGACATTTCTAATAAACACAATCATGGATATTGGATGTACATATAAGGCAGAAAAGAGGTAACTGTGAAGAAACATTTGGTAACAGAAGAAATACTTCAACTAATTGATGAGGGAAGTAAGTACAAAAAATGTTCAAGGGAATTCAGGAATGCTGAAACATAAATCATTTAGGAATGAAATGCACAAGAAGTCAAGGGATGCCATGACAAAATGGTTGCAAGAAAACTGAAGAAATTGAAAGAGTAATTACTGACAGGAGGACTGATTCAGCAAAACAAGCTTCAGTGAAATTAAAAGCAAATTCATTAACATCAAGAGTGAAATGGGAATTCCACTATTAATCTTAACGGAGGGTGTGTAAAGAATACATTGAAGGCCTCTATGAGTGGGGATGACTTGTCTTATAATGTGACTGAGGGTGAAATGGGATTCAGTATAGAAGACACAGGGTATCCAGTGTTAGGGACAGAGTTTAATAGAGCTTTTGAACACTTACAAACAAATAAAGCAAAAATTCCTTACATCACTGGGAGAAATGACAACCAAGCAACTATTCAACTTCATGTGTAGAATCTTTGTATGGCGACACACCACCAGACTTTCTTCCACATAATCCCAAAAATAGTGAGCACAGACGAACACGAAAATTATCACACAATTGGCTTAATGGCTCAGGCATCAAAGTTGCTAACAAAAATAATGTATAGAAAAATGGAAAAGAAAGCTGTGGATATATTATCTGATGATCAGTTTGACTTTCAGCAAGGTAATGGTATCAAAGATGCAATGGAAGGAAGACTTAAGACGACTCAAGACAAGTTCATAGAATACACTGACACGGGAAACAGCATTCAGCAATGTAATGTTTGTTGTTGTTGTCTTCAGTCCTGAGACTGGTTTGATGCAGTTCTCCATGCTACTCTATCCTGTGCAAGCTTCTTCATCTCCCAGTACTTACTGCAACCTACATCCTTCTGAATCTGCTTAGTGTATTCATCTCTTGGTCTCCCTCTACGATTTTTACCCTCCATGCTGCCCTCCAATGCGAAATTTGTGATCCCTTGATGCCTCAGAACATATCCTACCAACCGATCCCTTCTTCTTGTCAAGTTGTGTCACAAACTCCTCTTCTCCCCAATTCTATTCAATTCCTCCTCATTAGTTATGTGATCTACCCATCTAATCTTCAGCATTCTTCTGTAGCACCACATTTTTAAAGCTTCTATTCCCGGAAATGTAATATGATGCAAGATTTTTGAAATTCTGGGAACTAAGAGGGAACAATAATATTGATAGAAGAAGAATGGAGTGATCAGATTATAAAGGCTGTAAGACAGGGATGCATTCTTTTATTTCTGCTGTTCAATAAATGGATCAAAGAAGCAATGACAGACATAAAAGAAATATTCAAGAGTGGAATTAAAATTCAAGGTAAAAGGGTATCAATGGAAGATTAGCTCATTACATTGCTATCCTGAGTGCTTAAATGGGAAAAGAATTACAGGACATGTTAATGGAACAAACAGTATAATGAACACAGAATATGGATTGAGACTGAATCAAAGAAACATGAAAGTAATGAGAAGTAACACAAATGAGAACAGCAAAAAGCTTAACATCAAAATTGGTCATCACAAAGTAGTTGAAGTTAAGGAATTCTGCTACCTCGGAAGCAAAATAACCCAAGACGAACACACCAAGGAGGATGTTAAAGGTAGGCTAGCCACATGAAAAGAGGCCACTGCTGGTTAAGAGAAATCTAATAGTATCAAACATAGGTCTTAATTTGAGAAAAAAACTGAGAATGTACATTTGGAGCACAACATTGTATGGTAGTGAATTTACTGTGGGAAAACTGGAACTGTAGAAAAACTGGAACAGGAGATAATAATAATGTTTGAGAACAGGTGCTATAGAAGATTGGTGAAAAATTAGGTGGACTCATAACATAATGAATGAGGAGGTTCTCTACACAAATGCTGAAGAAAGAACAAATAGAAGACACTGACAAGAAGAAGGAACTGGATGATAGGACATGTGTCAAAATGTGAGGAAATAACTTCCATGGTACTAGAGGGAGTTACAGAGGGTAAAAACTGCAGAAGAAGACAGATACACATCCAACAAATAATTGACAACAAAAGGTGCAAATGCTACTCTGGGATGAAGATGTTGGCATTCAAGAGGAATTTGTGGCAGGCCACGTCAAATTAATCATAAAACTGTTTACTCAGAAAAAGAAAGATTTAGTGAAATCTTTTGGTAATGTTGACTGGACCACACTCTGAAATTCTGAAGATAATAGGGATAAAATACAGAGAACAAAAAGTTATCTGCAACTTGTACAGAAAATACACTGCAGTTATAAAGAGTCAAAGGACACAAAAGGGAAGCGGTAGTTAAGAAGTGAGATAGGGTGGTAACCTCTCCCTGATGTAATTTGATCTGTACACTGAGCAAGCAGTAAAGGAAAGCAAGGAAGAATTTGGAAATGGAATTAAAGTTCAGTAAGAAGAAATATAAACTGATTTCTGTCAATGACATTGCAGTTCTGTCAAAGAAGGCAAAGACATTGAAGAACTGTTAGCTAGTAGACTGAATAAATAAAGGGGAAAAATTGTTGCACAGCTGACTAAAAGAAGGGATCAGTTGACAGGACACATCCTGATGCATGAAGAAATCATCTATTTGGTAACAAAGGGAGGTGTGGGATGGAAGCTAAAAGCAGTTGAAGGAGACCAGTAATCAGGTTCAATATGATGCAGAAGTTAAGCAGAAGTGAAGAGGCTTGCGCAAAACACACTAGTGTGGACAGCTACATCACATCAATCTTTGGGCTACGTCTACAATAACATACATGTTGTTGATGATACTTTCTGCATCATTATATGGCACTAAAAAAAGGAAATAAAATACCACATTTAGCTAATTATAAGACAAGAATTTTTCCCAAATTCATCATTCAAAAAATACGGTGTCATCTTATATTCACAGATTAAACTATTGCTGTTCAGATCAACATTTTTACACACTTAAATCAATTAATACAGGGGTTGTCTTACATTTAAAAATGAAGCTTTATCTATTGAGGTTTCATAAAAATTTATTTTGAGGAATTCAGGAGGGTAGGACTTAGCACTCAATGCTTTCACTTGAATAGCATCGAGATTTTCCAGTACGTCAAAGCACTTGATACTGTATTGACCTAGCTCAAACAATAACATAACATCTGACTTCCAGTGCCAGTGCAGTGTGCATGGGATACACCAGAAACTATGTATTAGCCACTACAACAATCTAATGCTCTGCTTAAAAATGGACAATTTTGTGAACCACAGGAGGAAATAGCATTAAATTCTGTCAATTTACGAACTTTTGTTGTATTTGAACAGGTCTGCAATAAAAGTTCTCATACATGTATGGGTGGCACATTCATATTATACATTTATGCTACTTTTAAGGTGAAAATCTTGTCCTTCAAAAAACATCAGTTGATTCTGAATCCAAGTCAGTGTTCTATTTAGTTGTGAGTAACTGTAATGATTTACCAAGTGAGTTGAAAATGAGAAATTCAGTTGCTGTTCGTGTATTAGAATACTGGGGGAAAATGTCACCAGCTTTTAATCAGCTTCAGAGCAAAATGGGAAAATTAAGAGAAAACGAGAAAGAAAATTAATACAGAATTAAATGTCTAACAGGTGATATAAATCACACTGAACTGACTGCAATTGGTATCGCAAGAATAAATTACAGTGGAAGGACCCATTGTCGAGATAGTACCAACAGATGGTACTAGATCGTGGGACGAGTGAAAGTTTGAGAACTGGACTGAATTGTGATTGTGATCTTTTACTTACATATTAGTTTCTGCTGTTAAATATGGTTTGTATCCAAGAGGATACTGCCAGCTATGTTCACTACAGCTCAAGCACACTATAGAAGGGTTGGAGGGGGGCGTGGCAGGGGACAGTGACACCAGTTTAGCTAAGAACTACAATGATTGCAGGGTGGGGATGGTGAGAGCGCAGCAAATTTCGTCTTGCTCCCCCCCTCCCCCCCACCTTGTCCCCTCCCCCTCTAATGGGAAATTTATTTTGTGTACTTTGGCTTTTTATGAACATCTGTCATGTTTAAACTGCAGTTTACCTGAACTCATTTGTACTCAGAATCGAACTGATTTTAAAATTGGACAAGTACTCAACACACCATACAGTTCTGCTTAAGATGCTAAAAGTCTAGATTGGGGCCAGTGATTTATATTTCATGCAGCAATATTGTCAATGCTCGCCATGAGTTATGACGGGAACAATAGGGGTTGTGTCAGCTGCTGATACTACAAACTCAATGAGAGAGCGACGGGCAGGCAATATGTTTGGAAGCAACAGACATATAAATTCTCACATCAATATAGAAATGAAATCCAGTCTGTGTTTTCTCAGGTCCCACCCAATTGCAACCTCTAAAATGGCAAAATATTCGGAAATGACAAATATCTGTGACAACGAAGATTAAGTTTCACAGCTGTCCTGTTAGGATGGTGACAATGATTAAAAATAGTGATACCACAGATGTCAGGCTAAATAATGTCCTTTTTGTCTATTTTATTATTCCTTGTATTATCAAAATGTAGGCAAGAGATATATGTCCTAAGTTTAGAATAGGTGTAAGATTACTTCTTAAGCAGATACCCTATGTCAATGTAAAAGTTTGTAATTCTGATTAGACAGAATATTTTTTTTTAATTTTTCTTGAGGAACATTTTTTAAGTAAAAAAGGGGGGTTGTTTTATATTCAGGGTCGTCTTATACTTGGGTAAATATGGTAAATCAAACAGTGAAAAACAGAAAGACAAAGAAGATGATCATTTAGTTTATTAATCACCAATTTTAGTCATTACATTGTGAGCTTACCTTGTGAGCATCTTTCACACTGTTCTCCTTCTGTATTGAAAATGCATTTCAGGCATACGCCTGTAGTAGCATTACAGTTCCCAGTATCATTGAAATCAATGTTACCATTGCACTCACAAGGCTGACACGACATGACAGGTCCATTAATACCATCAGGATCTCCATAATACCCATCTTCACAGATGTTACAGCGAGGTCCTATGAAAAGCAAAAGTGAAAGTGAAATTCCATCAAAAATATTTTTACCAAATTAAACAGGGTAAACTACTACTTGGATTTCTGTGTGTGATACTGCATCAGACAGAAAATTGTGTTTTATATGTTGTACTTCAAATTTAATTTATCATTAGCAATATAGCAGTATACAGTTTTATTTGGTGACAGTTTAATGCACTGTGAATAAAAATTACAATCATAGCACTCTCATACTTTAGAATGTTAAATAAAAATAAATTGTTTGCAATTTGTACAAAAAACTCGCAATTAATGACAATATACATGATTACTCTGACCTAAATGTGGCTACAGTGCCATGAGGATAAGCACTTAGGGCAAAAAATTAGTCGCCCTAGGAGACATCAAGCAAATACTATGTAACACCACCTCTAGCCTTGATAATGACCTCAATTCAGTAAAAAAGGCAGTCCACAACTATCTTCAGGAATATCACATGCAGCTGATGCCCTCATCGATGAGTAGATTCTGTTGCTGTTGCTGTTGTTGTTGTTGTTGTTATTGTTATTGTTGTTGTTGTTATGGTCTTCAGTCCAGTGACTGGTTTGATGCAGCTCTCCATGCTACTCTATCCTGTGTAAGCTGCTTCATCTCTAAGTACCGACTGCAACCTACATCCTTCTGAATCTACTTAGTGTATTCATCTTTTGGTCTCCCTCTACGATTTTTACCTTCCACGCTGCCCTACAGTACTAAATTGGTGATCCCTTGATGCCTCAGAACATGTCCTACCAACTGATCCCTTCTAGTCGAAGTTGTGCCACAAATTCCTCTTCTCCCCAATTCTATTCAGTACCTCCACATATGTTATGTGATCTACCCATCCAATCTTCAACATTCTTCTGTAGCATCAGTTTTGAAAGCTTCTATTCTCTTCTTGTCAAAACTATTTATCATCCATGTTTCACTTCCATACAGAGCTATACTCCACACAACTACTTACAGAAAAGATTTCTTGACACTTAACTCTACACTTGATGCTAACAAATTTCTCTTCTTCAGAAACACTTTCCTTGCCATTGCCAATCTACATTTTGTATCTTCTCTACCTTGACCATCAGCAGTTATTTTGCTCCCCAAATAGCAAAACTCAGCTACTACATTAAATGTCCCAGTTTCTAATCTAATTCCCTCAGCATCAACTGATTTAATTTGATTACATTCCATTGTTCTTGTTTTGCTTTTGTTGATGTTAATCCTATATCCTCTTTCAAGACACTGTCCATTCCAGTCAACTACTTTTCCGGGTCCTTTGCTGTCTCTGACAGAATTACAATATCATCAGCAAAACCTCAAAGTTTTTATTTCTTCAACATGGATTTTAATTCCTACTCCGAATTTTCCCTTTATTTCCTTTACTGCTTGCTCATTATATGGATTGGATAACATTGGGGATAGGCTACAACCCTGTCTCACTTCCTTCCCAACCACTACTTCCCTTTTGTGCCCCTCAATTCTTACAACGGCCATCTGGTTTCTGTATAAATTGTAAATATCCTTTCGCTCCCTGTATTTGACCCCTGCCACCTTCAGAATTTGAGAGTATTCCAGTCAACATTGTCAAAAGCTTTCTTTAAGTCTACAAATGATGGAAATATAGGTTCACCTTCCTTAATCTAACTTCTAAGATAAATTGTAGGGTCAGTATTGCCTTGCGTGTTCCATCATTTCTATGGAATCCAAACTGATCTTCCCTGAGATCGGCTTCTACCAGTTTTTTCATTCATCTGTAAAGAATTTGTGTGAGTATTTTACAGCCATGATTTATTAAACTCATAGTTTGGTAATTTTCACACCTATCAACACTTGCTTTCTTTGGGTTTGGAATTATTGTATTCTTCTTGAAGTCTGAGGCTATTTCGCCCATCTCATACACCTTGCTTACGAGATGGAAGAGTTTCGTCATGGCTGGTTCTCCCAAGGCTATCAGTAGTTCTAATGGAATGTTGTCTATTCCTGGGGCCTTGTTTTGACTTAGGTCTTTTAGTGCTCTATCAAACTCTTCACACAATATCATATCTCCAGTTTCATCTTCATCTACATCCTCTTCCATTTCCATAATATTGCCCTAAGGTATGTTGCCCTTTTATAGGCCCTGTATATACTCCTTCCACCATTCTGCTTTCCCTTCTTTGCTCAGAACTGGTTTTCCATCTGAGTTCTTGATATTCATACAAGTGGTTCTCTTTTCTTCAAAGGTCTCTTTAATTTTCCTGTAGGTAGTATCTATCTTACCCCTAGTCATATATGCCTCTACATTCTTACATCTGTCATCTAGCCATCCCTGCTTAGTTGTTTTTGCACGTCCTGTCCATCTCATTTTTGAGACATCTGTACTCGTTTTTGCTTGTTTTATTTAATGCATTTTTATATTTTCTCCTTTCATCAATTAAATTCAACTCATTAAATTCTGTTACTACTTCATCTCTCAAAGCTACTCATTCTTCTTCTACTCTATTTCGTTCCCCTGTATTTGTCAAACGTTCCCTAATGCTCTCTCTGAAACTCTCTGCAACCTCTGGTTCTTTCAATTTATCCAGGTCCCTTCTCCTTTAATTCCCACCTTTTCACAGTTTCTTCAGTTTTAATCTACAGTTCATAACCAACAGTTGTGGTCAGAGTCCACATCTGCCGTGGAAATGTCTTATAATTTAAAACCTGATCGCTAAATCTCTGTCTTACCATTATACAGTCTGTATGGAACCTTCCAGTGTCTCCAGGCCTCTTCCACGATATAACCTTCTTTCATGATTCTTAAACCAAGTGTTAGCTATGATTAAGTTATGCTCTGTGCAAAATTCTACCAGGTGGCTTCCTCTTTCATTCTTTATCCTCATTCCACATTCACCTATAACTTTTCCTTGCCAGCCGGTGTGGCCGAGCAGTTCTAGTTCGCTTCAGTATGGAACCGCGCGACCGCTACGGTCGCAGGTTCGAATCCTGCCTTGGGCATGGATGTGTGTGATATCCTTAGGTTAGTTAGGTTTAAGTAGTTCTAAGTTCTAGGGGACTGATGACCTCAGATGTTAAGTCCCATAGTGCTCAGAACCATTTGAACTTTTCCTTCTCTTCCCTGTCCTACTATCAAATTCCAGTCCCCCATGACTTAAATTTTCATCTCCCTTCATTATCTCAATAATTTCTTTTATCTCGTCATACATTTCTTCACTCTCTTCATCACCTGCAGAGCTAGTTGGCATGTAAAATTGTACTACTGTTGTAGGTGTGGGCTTCATGTCTATCTTGGCTACAATAATGCATTCACTATGCTGTTCGTAGTAGCCTACCCGCGTTCCTATCCTATAGCAACCAAATTGCAAGAATACTGTTTGCTGCGTTTCACTTGCTGTTCCAGATATTCCTGTGGGATTAAGACTGGTTGATTTAGTTGGACAGGTGTGGTATAGTACTTAGGTATTCATCAAAACAACAATGGATGTGTACAGTCCTGTGAACATGGGTGTTATAATCTTGGAAGATGCAAGTGCCCATAGCATACTCATCAGGAAGCTGTAGAAGAACAGGAAACACTTTCTCATCAAGAATGTTGAAATAAGCATTCTGATTCATGTTCACAGTGACCTGAATAAGTGAACCCAAGTCATGGTAGAAAAACATCACTTAAAACATCATAGAAACACTTCATACATGAACTGCACCCTTCATGTACTGTAAGTGCCTCACTGGACTGTCGATGCAACTGACACCTTGCATAATTTGAAAAGAGATAAAATCATGACTTGTTGGACCACATTGCATGCCTCCTGTTAGCTAGCACCCAGTTATTTGTCCCATTTAATACATGTAGCCCTGCTGAAAACAATGGCCTTTTCTAAAGTGTTTTGACTCCAGATTTCTGTTTTATGCAGTTCCCTTTGCAATTATCACTTGGGAACTGGTTGAGATGGACCTGCATTCACTGATAGAAACAATTCATCTTGGGTCACTAATATTTTATCTCATCAACTTATCATTAATAATATAGTTATCATACTTCTGTAGACCAATTACAGCAAGATAGCAAGACAGTACTCAAGTTTGGTTCAGTAAACAAATTGTTATCCCCACCTGCATTGTGGCTTAGGTGGTGAGTCAAATCAAAAATGTAATACAGACTGGTGTGTGGTGCACAGAAATATGTAGCAGAGAACTGTTAACATTAGCTTCAAAGTTCTTGCTCTTTTTCTAGTAAGAGTACACATACTCACAAACGTAACCATGCAGATAGAAATGGGTCATCATTGACTGACTGTAGGATTATACAAGATGACTTTGATACAATTCCTAGTTGGTTGATGAATGGTAACTTGCTCTAAATGTAGAAAAATATAAGTTAATGTGGATGAGTAGCAAACACAATCCTTAAATGTTGGAGTACAGCATCAGTAGGGTGCTGCTTGACATAATCACATTGATGAAATATCTAGGCATAATGTTGCACATTGATTAAATATCTAGGCATAATGTTGCAAAGTGATATGAAATGGAATGAGCACATCAGGTGGGTAGTTGGGAAAGCAAATCCTAGACTTTATTTTATTGGAAGAGTTTCAGGAATGTGTAGCTTGTCCATAGAGGAGATGACATTTACAATGCTAGTGCGACCCATTCTTGAGACAGTTAGAATGTTTGGGATCCCTTCCAGGTCAGATTTAAGGAACATATCATCACAATTCAGAGGTGTGCTATGAGTTGTTACCAGTAGGTTCAATCAGCATGCAAGTATTATTTTCTGGAGGTGCTTTGTGAACTCAAATGTGAACCCTTGAAGAAAAATTTTGAGAATAGGAATTTGTGGCCAACTGTAGAACAATTCTACTGCCGCCAATGTACATTTCATATAATGACCACAAAGATACAATGCGAGAAATTAGGGCTTATATGGATGCTTTTAGACAATCACTTTTCCCTTGCTCTTTTTCTGAGTGGAACAGAGAAGGAAATGGCTAGCCATGCATTGTATGGTGGATTATGTGGTTTATATAAATATGTAGGTGTGGATTTTATGTATTTTTCCATTCAAGAATTTCCATTATCTAAAATTATAATATCATTTAAACATTATTTATTGTGTACCTATGATATGAATCCCTTGATAAATATAAGTCTGCCATTGCTTATGAGCCTGTAAGTTCCCATAGGAATAATTCAACTGGGAGCCTGTGCGAACCAAGCACCGCATGGTATAACTCTTCACTAAAAAGGATTTCTTGGTATTCACTGGTTCTTGGTTAGCTTAATTAAATACAAATTGCTCAGTGCACAAATTGATAAGCATAGTAAATGCAAAACACCTGCAAATAATCATCATGTTCAGCACCACAGCTCATTGACACTAACACCAATGATTAATGAAAACCACCACTGCTGTTTAATAAAACAATTTATTGTGTTTCAAACAGTTTCACTCTTAGAACATCATTGGGCTGCCTGCAGTTAAACAAAATAAGACATTAGGGCAAAAGCTACAGTGTCTTAATCAATAAAATAAGTAACTCTCACTGTCAATAGTTTTATAATAAGTCCTCATTGAGTTATACCAATCATGATGTAAATCATCTTGTTGTCCTATGTAATCTTAAATATAAAATCTGGAAACAATGATCCCTAACATTTTGGCAACCATCGGGTAGCAGCATTGAAAGCATACATGGCACACTGTGCGCACTACATTATCCAGGCAGGGCCATCCACAAGAGATGTAAACAAGTAAACACACTACTTGGCCTTCCTCGAGTGTTATGTATCGATTGTGCAATAATAATTATTAGAAGATAAATCCTTACAAAGTGCTCACACAAAATTGCAGCAAATGATTAATTACACAGTACTGTTGTAAAGTAATTACATAAAATATAACAGATATGATAATTGTGATCTCACAGAATGATTATTGAATAAAGTGGTTAGAAAAGATGCAGTGTCACTGAACATGTAAAAGAGATAAAATAAGCAAACTTGTGGTTTTTGTCATATGTTGTTAACAGAATTAAAGTCAAGTTGCGTTAAACTTACTAAAATTATTTACAAACTAAGAGAAACAAATGTCAGAGGTTACACAAAGCTGTATCACCAATGGGCATAAAAGTGAGTGTCTCGTTACACAAACAGCTGTGATGTGATTACTTATAGTACACAAGAAACAGTAACTGCGATCATACACAATGACTGTGATTAAAGAATAAAAGTATTTACAACAAACAATGTACTGTCATTGATCACATAAAAGAATCCAAACAAATTATAAAAATGTATGAATGTTTGTATATATGTTCCACAGCTCCTCCTAAGCTTCTGGGTCGATTTGGCAACTTGACACACAGATCATTTAATGTCTGGAAAGAAGCACTATGAGGGTAAGAACCATCTACCTGTCAATGGGGTGGGAATGGGGGTGAAACGAAGTTTAGTCCATGATGTGCAAAAACCTAGACTTCATTCATCCAGTATTTGAGAATGAGACCACTTAGTCATTTGCAGCAAAATTTAAATATAATTTCAAACCTTTACAAAACTTTTTCTCACTGACATACTACACAAAATGATCAAAGAAAAAAGGTTACCCCTTACTACATTTTCACTGTTCATGCAGTAAAAATGCTGTATCAGGAATGACATTTTGATTTATTACTGCCTTACTACTAACTCTATTCATGACATTTTGCAGACAGTACTCATGTATAACACTGGACACAAATGCAGAACTATGTCATTGTATGACACTCAGTTCAGGAGATATAACATCATAAATGCTAAGATGCATGAGAAACTGGTACATCATGCATGGCAATTTAATTTATTACTTCTTTACTACTAACTCTACTCCAAACACATTTCATAGACAATATCTGCACATACCATTGAATGTACCTGCAAAATTATATCACTGTAAAACACACACTTCAGGAGTTAAAACACCATAACAATTGAGCTGCATGAAAATGAAAGAGAAGCCAAAATCCTCTTGAGATACAGGGGATATTTGACTAAAAATATGTGTGGATAAGAACCAGCAAGTTCCTATTAGGGTAGGTGTGATGGACAGGGAGCAGATGGAGAGAGAGAGGGGGGGAAGGAGGAGATGGACACAGTTGTGGGGAAGGAGGAAATGGACAGAAAGAAGAGAAGGTGGAGATGGACAGAGAAAGGAAAGAGAAGGAGATGGACAGAGAAAGGAGAGAAGGGGCTGGAGAGACAGGAAGGGGAGGAGATGGGCAGTTAGAGGGGGCAGAAGGAGACTGAAGATGAGAGAAGGAGGTGAACAGAGAGAGGTGGAGGAGAAGACGGTTGAGAGAGGGGGGGTAATAGATTAACAGAGATGGGAGGAGGAGAAAATAGACAGTGAAGGGGGACAGGAGATGGACTAATAGGAAATTGTAACAAATACATGCCCTGCCAACACCAGGTACTCAGCTATTCACAAACCATAACTGAAGTGGGTGGTTCATGTTATATGTTCCTAACAAATTAAAACAAGCTGTGCTGAGCTTACTACAAAACTGACCAATAGAAGAACAAATTCCAACACTTACATCGTTATTAGATAAAGCGGTGAGTAACTGATTACACAAATGATGGTGAAGTAATTATAGAAAATATAGCAAAAACTGTAAATGTGATCACACAAAATGATTGTGATCAATGAATAAAATTGATTAAAAATTACGTTATTAAATATGTAAAACTGTGTTTTTGTTAAACATGTAGAAGATTAAAATAACATAACTGGATGGTAAATAATTTAGGGGTAAAGCAGACCAATCACCAAATAGCCAAAGTTTTGAGGCATTGAAAGGCTCATACAAAAGAGAAAGAAAACTTGCCAGCTTTTGGAATCAATCCTCTGTTGAGCTAGGGAAGATGCACATGCACATGCACATGCACCCCCCCCCCCCCACACACACACACACATACACACACTGTACCCTACATTTTGCCAGCTGGATACAGTCTTGTGTTGACAAAGTTATTATCTAGTTGTGTTAAACTTGCCTTAATTATATATAATAAAAGAGGACATGTCAGTGCTTGTATTAAATTTTAACACCAGTAAGCAGACAGTAAAATGAGAATATGATCAAAATAATGACTGTGAAGTAAAAAACATTAACTGATGGTTGTTTTTACTTCCCAGTCAATTGTTTAATCATTCGTTAACTGTTTTATCTATTTAATGATGAAAAACTTTGAGCAAGCAATGCATTAAGTGCCAACACCTCACATTTTTTTAGCATTGAGATAGTTCTTCAGTCACTCATCCTTAAGAAACTTTGTGTAGTGAGAGTGCATCACATGTAATGCAGCCTTTGAAGCCATCATGCTGGAAAACAACTGCCAAGTGGATTTGGATGACACTACAGCACCTGTAAACATAAGTAATAGATTCTGATCTATTACTAATGTTTACAGGTGCTGTAGTGTCATCCACATGCCCAAGCACATGCACATGCACCCCACCCCTCCCCCCCACCCCCCCACCCCATATTCTCATTTTTCTGTCTGCTTACTGGTGTTAAATGTAATGTGATACACTGATGTATTACTAATGTTTACAGGTGCTGTAGTGTCATCCAAATCCACTTGGCAGTTTTCCAGCATTACAGCTTCAAAGGCTGCAGTGTCCTCTGCAGTCACAATGCAATGTGCTTGACCTAGACAAGGAAGCCAGCCATGCACGACACAATATTTTCAAACTTCTGACTCTGCTCATAGACGTGCTCCTCTCAGGAACATGTATTACCATACTGGGCCTTCAGTCCATTATTAACTTGTCTCAACTTTTTATGCAAAAACAGAACAACAAAATGCTATTCATCCCAGATACTGATGGTAGTGGAGGCTGCCATTTTTACACTGTCCCTGTGCTGGAGTACAAACATCTCTGCAATGCTACTTCCTGCAGGACCTCTGCAGGCTACTTAGAAAATAATTAACAACTTACAGGATCCTGGCACCATATTTTGAATCTGATTACGTATTTAGTTTTCATTTGACTCATCATACAATGAACTGATAGATATTACAATATTTATTTTACTTCAAGTGTACCTGTATAACCAGCTGGACATTCCAGGCAAACAATATTGCTTCCATTGTAAAGACAGGGCCCACCATTTGGACAAGGACATGGCATGCAATCAAATACTGAGCCTTGTAAAGCATTTCCATAAAATCCTTTTGCACATAACTCACAATTATGACCAGCTGTATTGTGCTGGCAGTTACATTGTCCTGAAAAATAATATTGGATGGTTTGTACATAAAATATAACAAAATTCTGTCCATTTCAAGCATTAGCATTATTACTGCAAGTTTACTGTCTTTCACATATGAACAACTTAACTTTAAAACTAGCTTTCTAGTTAGCATCAACAATTGCAAATGATGCAACTTCTTTACAGTTAGGTAAATGAGATAAAATAAATACAAAGGAAAATGGCAGTTGCAGTACTTCAGAAGTGAAGTGAAGGTACTGTCGGGTACAGCTAAACTGGTGGCTGTCCGACTTTTGCTTGACGTGATTCGGAAGAATGAAGACCTTCAGTTGAGTAATAATAACTTTATTGCGGCGCGTATCTGACGACGCCCGGCATGTGTGGACAGTTCGGGGGCTATAAAATTTTGCTTCCAATCTATACAGAGGATCCTCAATCCTCGGGAACTTCTGTAGTTAGGAGAGAAAATAATATCCGTCCACACAAGTCAGGAGACAAGGAACTACTCACTAACACTAAAAAACAAGGAATAATAATCATAAGAAACAGAACGTATATAAAAGTTATAAAACACAGCGCCTCTAGAGGCTGGGCGCGGAACTACACAGCGTTGCTACATCACTGTACTGACACACACGCACAGCACACACACACACACACTGGCGAGCTCGAAGTAGCGCGCGGCAGCGTCGCTACATCAGCCCCCCGGGCGGAAGCGGAGCGTCGGCGTCGAGATACCGCGCCGGAAAGTGCACCCGACGTCCAGAACGGGTCGTCCTCGCCGGAGGAGGAGGAACAACGTCAGGAGGCGGATGTTGTGCTGCGTTGGGCGGCGAATGTTGAAGAGCCGGCGCCGGAGATGTGGCGTCAGTGTCTGGAACAGCGGTAGGTGGACGCCTACGACGAGGTGCCGCTAGTGGGGTGTCAGGAAAAACATATGCAGGTTTAACCCGATTCAACGCGACAGTCGTCGTTTTGCCGTTCACTAGGATATCCATGGTGTGGGCACTGCGCCGTAGCACTTCATATGGACCAGAATAAGGAGCTTGTAGAGGCGGTTTAACGCCCTCAGTGCGGAGCATGACGTGACGACATTGTTCCAGGTCCTGGTGCACGAAAGTGGGCGGCTTGCCATGACGTGTGGCTTTCGGAGGGCGAATCTTTGATACATGGTCCCTCAATCGTCGCAAGAAATCCGGCTGGCCAGTAGCAACTGTCTCCGCGGCATCAGCGTCTACAAAGTCACCAGGAAGGCGCAGTGTTTCTCCGTAAACCAGTTCTGCCGCTGACGACCCCAGGTCTGGTTTGAAAGTCGTCCGTAAGCCTAACAAGACCACTGGTAGTGCGGTTGTCCAGGTTTCTTCGTGGCACATCAGCGCGGCCTTCAAACAACGGTGCCAGCGTTCGATCATTCCATTGCTTGCTGGGTGATAACTTGTGGTCTTATGGTGGGTGTAACCACAAAACTTGGCCAGCTGTGAGAACAGGTCTGATTCAAATTGCCGTCCGCGGTCAGTGGTAATATGTAGTGGGCATCCAAATCTTGCCAACCAAGTCATTGCAAAAGCGGAAGCTAATGTGTCTGCTGTGACATTATCCACCGGCACTGCCTCCGGCCAATGCGTAAAACGGTCGATCATTGTAAACCGATATCTTTGCCCGTTCGAAGGTGGAAGTGGTCCGACTACATCTAAATGAACGTGGGCAAAGCGGGCGGTGGTATCCGGAAAATCGCCGATCGGTGCGTGTACATGGCGGTTAATCTTGCAGCGTTGGCACTGAAGACAAGATTGGACCCACTCGCGGCAGTCTTTTTGCATGCCTGGCCACACGAAACGTTGCGATACTAGGCGGAATGTCGGGCGTACCCCGGGATGGCACAATCCATGCACTATATCAAAAGCTTGTCTTCTAAAAGCCGGCGTCAGAAAGGGACGAGGTCGGCCGCGAGAAACGTCGCAGTATAGCTGTGTGTCCTCCCCCGGAACATCAACAAGTTTCAGTTGCAATGCTGAAGCCGTGTCTTTAACATAGGCAAGGAGTTCTTCGTCGTCTCTCTGTGCCTGTGCCAGTGCAGGAAAGTCTATGTTACTGGAAACACTGCTGATCCGTGAAAGGCAATCCGCAACAATGTTGTCGATCCCAGAAATATGTCTAATGTCGGTAGTAAACTGGGCCACGAACTCAAGGTGATGAAATTGACGGGGAGAGCAGTTGACACTATTCCGACGGAAGGCGAACGTGAGTGGCTTGTGGTCTGTATATATCGTGAAAGTTCGCGCTTCCACTTGAGGGCGAAAATATTTCACTGCTTGGTATACCGCCAGGAGTTCACGGTCGTATGTGCTCCATTTTCTCTGTGCAGGCGAAAGCTTGTGGGAATAATACGCCAGTGGCTGCCATGCGTTGTCGGACCATTGTTGTAACGCGGCACCGATCGCCGTCTGGCTCGCATCTACGACAATTGCTAATGGCGCGTCGAGTCGTGGGTGTGCGAGAAGCGCCGCGTCAGCCATACTCCTCTTTGTTGCCTCGAACGCAGAACACATGTCCTCTGTCCACTGTATCAGAGACTTGCTATTTACCTTAGGGCCTGATAATGCCGCCGTCAAAGGTTCCTGCAGCTCCGCAGCGTGAGGAAGGTGTCGTCGATAAAAATTGAGCATCCCCAAAAAACGACGTAATTCTTTGATCGTAGTTGGTCGGGGTAGCTGCAAGATAGCGTCCACCTTCTCGGACAGAGGAAGAGAGCCTTCAGCAGAAATCTTATGGCCAAGAAATGTCACCTCTGACTGCCCAAAAACACACTTGTCCACGTTCAAGACGACACCGTAACGCTCCAATCGCTCGAAAATCTCTCGCAGATGTTGTCGGTGTTGATCGTGGTCAGCAGAGAACACTAACACATCGTCCAGGTAGGCGAAACAGAACGGCAGCCCCTGGAGAACCGAGTCTATAAACCTTTGCCAGGTCTGAGCGGCATTGCGTAAACCGAAAGTCATAAATTTACTTTCAAATAAACCGAAAGGCGTTATTATTGCAGTCTTTGGAATGTCGTCATTGGCCACCGGAATCTGTGTATACGCTTTAGCGCAGTCCAGGACTGTGAACACCGTGGCACCATGTAAAGCGTGATTATAATCCCTCAGTAACGGAACGGGATATCTGTCCGGCACCGTTCGCGCGTTAAGCGCACGGTAGTCACCGCATGGGCGCCAAGCTCCACCCTTCTTCGGAACAAGATGTAATGCGGAGGACCACGGGCTCTTAGATGGCCGCATTATGCCCTCACGAATCATGGCGTCAAATTCTGCCTTCGCTATCTTCAATCTGTCCGGAGCGAGATGCCTAGGTCGGCATGCTACTGGGGGACCATCAGTCGTTTGAATGTGATGCACCGTGTCATGTGGTATGAACCTGGGAGCGCCGGGCGGCCTGGTCAAGTTCAGATAGTTAAGCAGTAATTCAGTGTACTCACCCTCCGTAGCATGGACCAACTTGGCACTGTGCGTTGCGGTGTTGCGACGGAAACCCGTGACAGCTAAGCCAGTGACGCTGTCTACCAAGCGTGCGTTCGCGACGTCCGGCAGCAGGTGATAGTGCGCGAGGAGATCAGCCCCGACGATCGCCTCCGTGACGTCAGCAACTGTAAAATTCCACTCGTACGCGCGACGTAGGCCGAGATTAAGCTCCATCCTCTGTGTGCCATATGTTGCGATGGAAGAATTGTTGGCAGCCGTCAGACGGAAGGCAGTTGGCGGCCGGCAACGATGTATGGCTGTTCGTGGTATGATACTCAGGTCCGATCCAGTGTCAATTAAAAACTTAACGCCGGAACTCCTATCGGTAACGAACAGGCGCTTGGAGGATAACTGGCAGTCGGTTGCGCCTATTGTCGACCGCCGGTGGCGTTTGGGTGCGAGCATGGCGATGTGCACTTCCTTGCCTGATCGCCAAATCGTCGGTGGTACCAGCACAACGGTACCTCGCCTTGCGGAGTGGTAGTACTGCCGGAAGATCTGCTTCTCGAACGCCGCCGTCTGTATCGACTTCTTCTATTATTGTCGTCGTCCCGTGCTAGCAGCGCACTGACCTGGGCGCACAAAAGCTCAACCTTGGCAGCGAGAGAATCATGGTCGGCTCGTGCCACAGACGCGGTACTATTTGCACTGTTGTCCGACGCCGCGACTGCGCTGACCGGAGCCGGTGTGATCGCGTCCTGAATCCGGTCTGCTAGCTGCGCCACGTCATCCAGCGGCATGTCCGTTTGTGAGGCGATTATGGCTTTTATTTGCGGCGGCAACCTACTGCTCCACAGCGTTCTAAGCAGACTGTCTGGCACAGTAACGGTGTCAACTTTGCTGCGTAGATGTCGCAGGTATTGAGAAGGCTTCCTGTCGCCAATTTCTTCCTGTGTCAGAACCGGACGTATCCGGTCCTCTTGTGACGCGGCAACCCGTCGAATCAACTCTGATTTTAGCCTGGCATAAGCTCCAGCCTCGGGCGGTGCTGTGATTATGTCCTGCACCTCGGCTGCATAACGTTGGTCGAGTTGGCTCACAATCAGCGCAAATTTAGTTGCTTCGACCGTTATTCCAGCGCAGCTAAAACTTGCCTCTGCCTGCGCGAACCAGAGTACTGGGTTGTCGGGCCAGAACGGCGGCAAACGGACTGCAATCCTGGAGACGGCCTGCTGTTCGGTCATTATGTGCTCGTTACTTGCGTAGCTCACGACTGCTTCTTCTTAATCACGTCGGTCTCTGCTTGGATCACGTCGGGGTCACCACTTGTCGGGTACAGCTAAACTGGTGGCTGTCCGACTTTTGCTTGACGTGATTCGGAAGAATGAAGACCTTCAGTTGAGTAATAATAACTTTATTGCGGCGCGTATCTGACGACGCCCGGCATGTGTGGACAGTTCGGGGGCTATTAAATTTTGCTTCCGATCTATACAGAGGATCCTCAATCCTCGGGAACTTCTGTAGTTAGGAGAGAAAATAGTATCCGTCCACACAAGTCAGGAGACAAGGAACTACTCACTAACACTAAAAAACAAGGAATAATAATCATAAGAAACAGAACGTATATAAAAGTTATAAAACACAGCGCCTCTAGAGGCTGGGCGCGGAACTACACAGCGTCGCTACATCACTGTACTGACACACGCGCACAGCACACACACACACACACTGGCGAGCTTGAAGTAGCGCGCGGCAGCGTCGCTACAGTACCAAGAAGAAGAGGTTGTAACAATGGAAAATTGTACTGAAATGCAGGAGGATCTGCAGCGAATTGACGCATGGTGCAGGGAATGGCAATTGAATTTCAATGTAGACAAGTGTAATGTGCTGAGAATACATAGAAAGAAAGATCCCTTATCATTTAGCTACAATATAGCAGGTCAGCAACTGGAAGCAGTTAATTCCATAAATTATCTGGGAGTATGCTTTAGGAGTGATTTAAAATGGAATGATCATATAATGTTGATCGTCGGTAAAGCAGATGCCAGACTGAGATTCATTGGAAGAATCCTAAGGAAATGCAATCCGAAAACAAAGGAAGTGGGATACAGTACGCTTGTTCGCCCACTGCTTGAATACTGCTCAGCAGTGTGGGATCCGTACCAGATAGGGTTGATAGAAGAGATAGAGAAGATCCAACAGAGAGCAGTGCACTTCGTTACAGGATCATTTAGTAATCGCGAAAGCATTACAGAGATGATAGATAAACTCCAGTGAAAGACTCTGCAGGAGAGATGCTCAGTAGCTCGGTACGAGCTTTTGTTGAAGTTTCGAGAACATACCTTCACCGAGGAGTCAGGCAGTATATTGCTCCCTCCTACATATGTCTCACGAAGAGACCATGAGAATAAAATCAGAGAGATTAGAGCCCACACAGAGGCATACTGACAATCCTTTTTTCCACGAACAATAAGAGACTGGAATAGAAGGGAGAACCGATAGAGGTATTCGAGGTACCCTCCTCCACACACCGTCAGGTGGCTTGTGGAGTATGGATGTAGATGTAGATGTAGAACTTGAGAACAGCTGAAACTGTGATGTGTAAAAGTGAACATCAGTAAGTAAAAGAAGCTGACAGATATCACAACTTTGTACTTAAGGGGACTACACTACAATTTTAACATAGAAGTGTTTCTAAATGTGACAGACAGTTTACTGCTACAAAAAATATCTGAATTTAGTGACACTATATTTTAAACATACATGATTTAGAGCTACATGCATAAAGTAAGAGAGTTTTATAAGAATAAGTAATAATTTCTTGCAAGAAGCTGCAGTTTGAAATGCATCAGGGGGTGGGCAAGGTTCCTTCAGTGAAGATACAGTTTTGTAAGGGTATAACACTACACACATGACCATATGAAGGTAATATGTTGATTAATTGTGGGCTGTTACTGATAAGAGCCTTCCATTTGTTTTTTTGTCACAGCAAAATAGTTTCCAAAAAATATATGTGATCCTATTGATCATTTTGCATTACAGAATGATAAGTAGAGATACACTCTTGGAAAAAACTATTTGTTTAATATTGCATTTTTGTTTTATACTGTACATTACATTTGTAATGAGCAACAAACAGATAGCCATAAATTTCAAGAATTTTATTTGGGACAGTTTAAATTTTTTACTCAAAGTGTAGATATCTGATACATGGTCAATAAAATGCAATTAGTTTTACAGAAAGCATGTCATCAGATGAAAATTATGGGAAGGTCATAATTTAAACAAACATGTGAAATCTAGAAATTTTTATGTCAAACCTGTTATTAATTTAAATAATAATGTTTGTATTGAAATATTAAAATTGCAGAATCCAGAAACATAAATTTTGTTTATAACTGAGGTATTAATTGAAAAGTATTGTAATTAGAAAAGTTTAATTTTTCAGAATATTCTAGCATCAAACAGTAACCTATAAACAAATGAGAAGCACACCAGCTGCAGCTTCAGTTATTCACTTGTTGTTGAAATGTAAACACGAGTTCAGTCTTTCAGATGTTGTGAGTTTTTGTAAAAGAAATTATTGATTACAATATACATTCTCAAACTGTAATTGTGAAGAAGCCACTTCAGAAGAAAATAAACAGAAAAGGTATGTGTGAAGGATTGTTCCAATCATAAATATGAAAACCTGTCCAACAAAGCTGATGATGCCAGAGTTTATCTACAACTATTTTAGCAGAAGGCAAGAAAAATATAAGCAGCTTTATTAGAGTTTGTGAAACTTTATTCCAAATGACAACTATATTGTGCAACAGTTGTTGTTTAGCAACCCAGCATTAGTAATGAATCATACTGCATATTGTATTTAACAATATTCAACTATATGTGGAGATTTTGAAGAAAGAAATATAAATAGTTCATGTAGCTAATTTGGGAAGTATACTTAGATGTGCCATCTGAAAACACTTTTAAATCCATGTGAGAACTGCTTCACCTGTTTGCTTTAGGCAGTTCAAAACACACACTGTTACATCTGCCAATTCACTTACATCTGATACACAGTTGATGTTATACATTTTCTAAAATTGACCGCAAAATACACATTTTCATTTATGCCATAACACCTTCAAAGCATCAAGTGATCCAACACTAATATTAAAACTGTAAATCAATCATTTGAAAAATAGTACCAGTACAGAAAGTATCTTAATACCTATAGAAAAGAAAAAGAACAGCAAAAAGTGTGAGGAACATAGAACAGTGAGCCTGATATTGCATGCAGCCAAAGTCTTGCTGAGGACGCTCAACAGAAGGCTATATGGAAAGCTGGATTGCGTTATAGGAGATGAACAATTTCGTTTCAGGCAAGGAGTGGGAACTAGAGATGCCATTGGGCTACTGAGAGTGATAGGGGAGAGGTGCATGGAGAAGAATAGGAAGGTGTATGTTGTGTTCATTGATCTTGAGAAGGCTTTTGACTGTGTCATATGGGACAAACTGATGGAAATCTTAAGGAAACATGTAGTTGACTGGAGGGATAGACAGCTAATTAGAAATTTATATTTGAACCAGAGAGCAAGAGTAAGAATAGGAGGTGTGCTGAGTGAAGAAATTGAACTGGGAAGAGGTGTAAGACAGGTTGTTGTTTATCACCAACACTGTTCAATATATATATGGAGGAAATTATTAGTGAAAGTTTTGATGGAAGGAGAGGAGTTTGTATAGGCAGTCGGAGAGTGGATTGTGTAAGATTTGCAAATGACATGGTTGTGATGGAAGAGAGTACAAGAGAGATGAAACAAATGTTAGATGATCTAAACACAAAATTAGAAGAATATGGAATGAAGATTAACAAGAAGAAAATGAAAAGCGTGGTAATTGGAGGAAAGGGGAGAAAATGCCATATGAAAATAGGGGGAGAGGAAATGGAGCAAGTGAATAACTTCAGTTACTTGGGAAGTTTAATAATGGATGATATGTACTGCTCAACAGAAATTAGGAAAAGAATTGCAATGGCAAAAGAAGGATTCAAGATGAAACAGAAATTACTTTGTGGGCCACTAAACAAAGACCTGAGAAAAAGACTTGCCAAATGCTACATCTGGAGCATTGCACTATATGATGCAGAGACCTAGACATTGAGGAAGGAAGATGAAAGAAGATTGGAGGCACTAGAATGTGGATATGGAGAAGAATGAAAAAAGTGAACTGGTAAGACCAGTAAGGAATGAAGAAGTATTATGAATAGTTGGAGAACAAAGAAACATATTGAAAGTCATCAGAAAGAGAAAACGGAACTGGTTTGGACATTGTTTGAGAAGGGACTGTTTATTGAAGGAAGGAATAGAAGGAATGGTGGAGAGAAAAAGGGAGAGGGGAAGAGGAAAAAGAAGATATCAAATGCTGGACAATACCAAATGAGGCAAATATTAAGAAATGAAAACACTGGCTATGGACAGACAAAAGGAATAGGCTTAACCCACGACAAGACCTGCCGTAAGGCAGAATACAATACATACATACCAGTACCATGATTTCTTTTTGACAAACACACAAAAGACTAATCCTTTCGTTAATAATGAAAAGCAACATATTAACTACCATTTTCACAAACATGTGACACTCCAGTGTTATCAGAGTTGTGGCCCACCTTATGTACAGAAATTTGCTGGATGGAGTAAAAAAAGAGGTAATGCTGACAGGCTGTTAAATTTCCTACCGTTACATGACGTACAATTTTTGTGTAATGGAAGTGTAAATGTGCACAGCTGTGAATAGTGCTCTACTGTTGTACTGACTACTGATTCAGTTGAAGCACTGCCTGTTGATGAAAAATTGATATTTTGGCAATAAGTTTATTTAGCATTGTAAAAATGAGAAGTCCTGGATGGACCAACATGATATTGTTAGCACTGTAATAAGGAAGTTCCATCTGCATCTATGCAATTCCATGCAAATTCCATTACACTACCAGCTATATTATCCAAAATACAGATTTCTTATTTTGTGGTCTTTTTTCTACTTTTTAATATTCTGTTTTCCTTCACAAATACTAATTTTCAATGTACAAACTTCATTTTGATGTTAAGGCATTAAACTGGGAATCCATGATTAACATAATTATGTGACTGTTTGTTATTTAATTCACTTTTCCCTGTACATTTGGATAAAGCTTGGTTTTCATAATTCTCCCACAGGCCATCAAACTCAGTATGCATATCAAGTGAAGAAGTCAGTAAAATATTCTTCGCCATTATTTGGGTCTCCATAATAATTATACTATTTGAGTATCAATTTACAATTCATTATTAAAACTGCCATATATCTTTTCTTAAGACAGAGATGAAAATTAAACTTAATTACAAAGTTACCAGTATTCTCATCACACATTTCAGCATGTCCATTGCAGCTGCAAGGCACACACACAGTCGCATGCTCATTATGTGTTTCCCAGTAATAGCCAAGGGCACATGATTCACAAAACTGACCAGTGTAAGCATTTGGACACACACACTTTTCTACCCATTTGGCTGTGATGTCTCCCATTCCATGAACAGCTGTTCCAAGTTCCACATCGTCCAGAAATATTGTGCCTGTTAACAAAATATGTTCAGTATCAGTGTTCAGGAATAATATGCACAAATATCAAGGACAGCCCTGGAGTGTCTCCCCAGAATCAGTTCCAAGGCCTTTGACTTACATTGATCCTAAAATGCAAAAATTTATAGACTTATGATAAAGATTCTGTACATTAAAATATTTTAGTAAAAAAAAGTAACAGACTAATGGTTAAGATGACTGGTGGTTATAAACAGAAAATCTGGGTGCAAACCCACCTGGCACAAATTTTCAATTTGTCTCCTTTTTTTTTTTTTTTTTTTTTTTATTTATTTAAAAAAATCAGTCTACTGACTGGTTTGATGCGGCCCGCCACGAATTCCTTTCCTGTGCTAACCTCTTCATCTCAGAGTAGCACTTGCAACCTACGCCCTCAATTATTTGCTTGACGTATTCCAATCTCTGTCTTCCTCTACAGTTTTTGCCCTCTACAGCTCCCTCTAGTACCATGGAAGTCATTCTCTCATGTCTTAGCAGATGTCCTATCATCCTGTCCCTTCTCCTTATCAGTGTTTTCCACATATTCCTTTCCTCTCTGATTCTGCGTAGGACCTCCTCATTCCTTACCTTATCAGTCCACCTACTTTTCAACATTCGTCTATAGCACCACATCTCAAATGCTTCGATTCTCTTCTGTTCCGGTTTTCCCACAGTCCATGTTTCACTACCATACAATGCTGTACTCCAGACGTACATCCTCAGAAATTTCTTCCTCAAATTAAGGCCGGTATTTGATATTAGTAGACTTCTCTTGGCCAGAAATGCCTTTTTTGCCATAGCAAGTCTGCTTTTGATGTCCTCCTTGCTCCGTCCGTCATTGGTTATTTTACTGCCTAGGTAGCAGAATTCCTTAACTTCATTGACTTCATGACCATCAATCCTGATGTTAAGTTTCTCGCTGTTCTCATTTCTACTACTTCTCATTACCTTCGTCTTTCTCTGATTTACTCTCAAACCATACTGTGTACTCATTAAACTGTTCATTCTGTTCAGCAGATCATTTAATTCTTCTTCACTTTCACTCAGAATAGCAATTACATCAGCGAATCATATCATTGATATCCTTTAACCTTGTATTTTAATTCCACTCCTGAACCTTTCTTTTATTTCCATCATTGCTTCCTCGATGTACAGATTGAAGAGTAGGGGCGAAAGGCTACAGCCTTGTCTTACACCCTTCTTAATACGAGCACTTCATTCTTGATCATCCACTCTTATTATTCCCTCTTGGTTGTTGTACATATTGTATATGACCCGTCTCTCCCTATAGCTTACCCCTACTTTTTTCAGAATCTCGAACAGCTTGCACCATTTTATATTGTCGAACGCTTTTTCCAGGTCGACAAATCCTATGAAAGTGTCTTGATTTTTCTTTAGCCTTGCTTCCATTATTAGCCGTAACGTCATTACACATCTTTTTTAATAAAAAAACTTCAAAATGTACTTCAAATACTGTAATGACCTATACTATACTTGTATGTTTCAGTGCTTGATCTGGGACTAAGGGAAAGGAGGAAAAATGGAAGATACACAATGCTCATAAAACAAATTTGTCTCACTATATTAAGGCAGTAGATAGATTCTTCTTCAACAGGCAGACAGCCCTGGAGAGGAACATGTTGGCAATAAAGTTCTTAAGCCCCAGAACACGGCAGTATTTTAAGCTGTTTGCAAAATTAGTCTGAGTGAGCAAACATGTCTATTTGTCATTTTACATAGCCGCAGAATAATTAGAGCCCTATTGAAATTTAATGTAACAATAAAAATAGTGTAATTTCTCCTTTTATAATTTTTTTAGGTGTAACCATTTTCAAAATAATTTTCCATAATTCACGATCTACATTTACGTCTACATCTACATCTACATACTCCACAAGCTACTGTACGGGACTTGACAAAGGGTACGCTGTACCATAACTAGTCACTTCCTTTCCTGTTCCACTCACAAAAAGTGCAAGGGAAACAGGACTGCCTACATGCCACAGTATGAGCCCTAATTTCTTGTATATTATCTTCATGATCCCTGCATGAAATGTATGTTGGCAGCAATAGGATCGTTCTGCAGTCAGCTTCAAATGTCAGTTCTCTAAACTGTCTCAGTAGTGTTCTTCAAAGTGAATGTCTTTTTCCCTCCAGGATTCCCACTTGAACTCCTGAAGCATATCTGTAACACTTGCAATCTGATGGAAGCTACCGGTATCAAATCTTGCAGCTTGACTCTGAATTGCTTTGCTGTCTTCTTTCAATCTGACCTCTTGCAGATCCCAAACACTCAAATGGTACTCAAGAATAGGTCACACTAGCACCCTATATGCGCTCTCCTTTACAGATGACCTACTTTTCCCTAATATTCTCCCAATAAACCAAAGTCTACCATTCACTTTCCACATCACAACCCTCACATGCTTGTTCCATTTTATATCGCTTCACAATGTTATGTCCAGGAATGTAAACAGCATGACTGTGTCAATGCTGCATCCAAACATTACGGGTTTGTTTTTCCTACTCATCCACATTAACTTACATTTTTCTACATTAACAGCCAGCTGCCATTTATCACACCAATTAGAAATTTTGCCTACGCCATCTTGTATCAAGCTAAAGTCACTTATCTTCAACACCTGCCTGTAAACCACAGCATCAACATTGAATAGCCACAGATTGCTGCCCACCCTGTCTGCCACATCACTTACATATATATATAGAAAATATCAATGGTACTATCACACTTCCATGCGGTACTTCTGATGTTACCCCTGTCTCCAATGAACATACACCATTGAGGACAACATACTGGGTTCTATTACTTAAGAAGTCTTCCAGACAGTCCTATCCATATGCATGTACCTTTGTAAACAGTTTGCAGTGGGTGTCGAATGCTTTTTGGAAACCTAGAAATATGAAAGCTGCCCATTGCCCTTCATCCACATTTCACAGTAATACAATGGAAATACAGGATGGAATGTAACAATATTATTAAAAGGATAGTTGCTACTCATCATATAACAGAGATATTGAGTCACAGATAGGCACAACAAAGAAACTTACCAAATAAGGTTTCGGCCAACAAGGCCTTCGTCAAAAAAAAAAAAAAAAAAAAAAAAAAAACACACACAAATGCTACTCATACAGACATGACCACAGTCTCATGTGAGATAAGAACAAGCTGGGTTTGACACAATTAATGCTTTCTAAAGCCATGCTGATTCATGGACATGAGTTTTTTGTTTCTAAGAAATTTATTATACATACTGTATTTGAACTCAGAGTGTGCTTTAGAATTCTGCAGCAAACTGATGTTAAGTATATTGGTCTGTAATTTTTGTGGGTCCATTCTTTTACCCTTCTTATATACATTCTCGACACTTTGCAATAGTTGAGAGATTCATGATAATTGCAAGCTAAGTAAGGGACCAATGATATAGACTACGTTTTGTAAAACCGAACTGAGATTCCATCCGGACCTGGTGACTTATCTGTGTTCAACTTTTTCAGTTGTTTTTCTGTGCAAGGGTGATACTTTTAATCTCACAAACAACAAGTCGTTTACATTCTCAGGATTCATTCACTTTAACATAACAGCTACTCTCTCTTACTGCGCAGTAATGTTGTCTTGGCTGATTTCTTCTCGTCTAGCAACACAGCATTTATAATTTCCAATGAAAGACAGAACCTCCTCCATTTGGGTTGTTCAGCTAGAATAAATGCTTCATTATCCACTACCTGTTAGTGTATTAGTGTGGAATAAAATATTTATTCCACCTGAACAGCCTAAGTGAAAAAAATGAAATGAAACAATGATATGGCATTGATGGCCAGGAGACCCTCCTGGAGAAGTTGGGCCACTGAGTTGCAAGTCTTTTCATTCAACGCCACATAGGGCAACTTGCATGTTGATAAGGATGAAATGATAATGAGGACAACACCACACCCAGTCCCTGAGTGGTGAAAATCTCCAACCTGGCTGGGAAATCGAACCCAGGCCTGCTGCATGGCAATCATATGCACTGACCTCTCAGCTCAAGGGGTGGACAGCCTGAGTGAAAATGGTTCTGTTTTTCAATATAATGAACAATTTTATCCTAGAGATGCTATGTTATATGTAATATTGGTTCTCCTAAGGTAAGTTTGTGTCTGTTGTTACTGTTAATGTTCATTTGTTGAAATTACTAGGATATTTCCCATTACTGAGATGATTTCTTTTCATCTTCACAAAATGGACCATAATTTTTCACTTCTCTTAAGTAGGCCTCTACCATTGAAGATGTCTCCCTTACTCATGTACAAGTCATGATCAGAAAACATATTTTTATATTTTTTTAGAAAAAGTGCAGTTAAAAAAAATAACTGGGTACTGTTGATAACACTTAAAGACTATTTTTCCACATAATTACCATCCCACTCAATGCATGTGGTGAGCTGTGGCACAAGCTTCTTTATGCCCTCCTCAAAGAAATCTCCCACCAACTCCTTCCCCCCTTCAGAACCTTCTTCTACAACTGTTTGTCAATTGAAAATTTAATTCCGCTCATGTGTGCCTCCAGGGTGGTGAAAAGACAATAATTTGAAGATGCCAAGTAAGGGGGATATGGAGGGCAATTCTAAACATCCAGACCAAATGAGTTCAAGAGCACCTTGGTGGCTAAGGTTGTGTGAGGACTGGCATTTTTATGCACTCCTCTCTGCAGCATTCCCCTCCTTTTGTTGAGATTTCTTTTAGGGTCTCGCAATATTGTTATGCATTGATGGTCTCCCCTCAGACCGAAATTTGAGCTAACTGATGCCATTTGATCCCAAAACACTCAGTCTATGATGTTTTTGCTTGATATTGTGGTTTTGAATTTTTTGGCACATGGGGAATTGATGTGATGCCACTGTGACAAGTGTCTTTTTGTCTCAGGTGTGTAATGAACTAATCATGTTTCATCTCCAGTCACAATAGAAGTCAGAAAATCCTCCCCTTCCAATTCAAGTTGCTCAAGAAACTCACAGGTGCTACTTACCTGATTTCTGCGTGTGTGTGTGTGTGTGTGTGTGTGTGTGTATGTTTGTGTGTGTGTGTGTGTGTGTGTGTGTGTGTGTGTGTGTGTGTGTGTGTGTGTGCTGCTCTGTCAGCTGTTTAGAGAGCCATCTTGCACACAGTTTCCGGTATCTCAGTATTTTTGTGAGTGTCTCGTATAAGAGAGTTGTGGATAAATCATAAAAATATCATCCACTGTCAATTGGCTGTATTCATGAACACTTTCCTTGAATTTTTGTACCACCTTCTCAGTCAGAATGGCAGATCTTCCACTCCTCTGTTCGCCATGAGCATTTGTTCTGTCTCAACCAAACTCCCTACATCACTTAAACACACTCATTCTATTCATAAGACCTTTGCTGTATAGCATTTTGATTCACAAAAAAATTTTGACAGGTGTTATTCCTTCCATGAGTAGGACGCATGTCACAGCATGTGGCTTGAGTGGTGGGACTTCTTAACAACATTTTTCATGAAAGTGGACACCACAATGTAAGTTTACATGCTATTGTGATCCTGTGATGCTCACTCTAGCCACGGGATCCTCATCTACCATTCACTGTTACCAATCCTCATAAAACAAAAATCCACAGCCCATGATGGTCACAGTACACTTACTTTCTGAACATGCCTCACACTCCAACATTACTGTAATGATGAAACATTTTCTTTTACACATAATAAACAGAGCAGTAATAATGCCACTAAGAGTACTCTAATATAAATAAAAGATCACCATATAAAACTGGTTCTGTTTTGAGAACACTTTGAAATAGTTAAAGCACTCTGGGAAATAAATTGTTAGTAATATCAATGTTGTGTACCATCTAGATTAATATGGAAAATGAAACATACATATTCCTGAGTGACATGGTGCAGTGGTTAACACTTGACCTCAGAAGGAGTGAGGTTCACAACCCAATTTCAATTATGCTGATTTGATTTTTCTATGGTTTCCATAAGTAATTTCAGGTGTATGCAGGGATGATACTTGAACACAGCCTCTGCAGATATTCACTTCAATCTTTGCTACAACTTTGTCTTTAATGACAATGACATCAATGGGACATTAAACATCTAAATTTCTTCCTCCTGATGCCTGCTCCCAAAGCTGTGCCTATGATAATTAATTCCCAATCCAATTTTTTGTAGCTGCAGTATATGCCAACAGTAAGGTGTTTTAAAATACAGTGGAGCAGTATGTTCATGACTTAAAGGAGTAATCAATATGCTCTCTCTCTCTCTCTCTCTCTCTCTCTCTCTCTCTCTCTCTCTCTCTCTCTCTGTGCGTGTGCGTGTGCACGCGTGTGCGCGCGCGTGTGCACGCGTGTGCGCTTGCGTGTATGGGGTGTGGAGAGTGGCATAACTTTGCTCTCAGAATAAATTAACTATTTAAAGTGTGATTTCTTTTTGTTTCCAGTTATTGGTGAATGTGTCCTCCAGTGTGGTACATTCCATCTGCTGTGTATCTGCTCCAGTAATCTCTGAGCTGGTTGAGACACTTTAGGTAGAAGAATTTGTTCTCATGTTCTATCCTATGAAATGCTGTGAGTGGCCTGCACAGAAGTAGAGTCTTCAAGGTCACAGCCACTGTCTGCCACCAGCTGGGGCTGCGGGCTGCGATTCACCCACGTCTCAGCTTCGTTGCCAGGTCAGTACCTTTAGCAGTGCGGTAGGTCAGAGCAGCTGAAAGCTCAGCGTTAACATGCTATATTGAGAGTTCACGCCTAATCTCAGTTTCTTACTGTCTTTAGAAAGGTGCTATGGGGTGGGTTTGGTGGTGAACAACAATGCAGGAGCAATGGCCTACTTGCAGTACTGCTCTGGTCAGTGTGCCTAAAGGGCAGAAAGACATTTGTAAACAATCAAAAATTATCATATCGAATGTACTCAAGTTTTTTACTGATCTGGGTGACAATGAAGAGGCAAGGAATAAATTTTGCACAAATTCATAAACTTACTGCTACAGTGTGTGGTGTCTCCAAGTCAACTGTAGGCCGTATTAGCAAATCTGTGTCACTGGCTGAATCTCCAGACATGAACGAAAATTTTGATTTTTCAAGAAAAGGACACAAACATGAACAGAAATCAACTGACTTTGATGATTTTAACAAAGAGCTTGTGCGTAGAACTGTACTTGGACATTATGACAGAGGAGAGTATCCAACAGCTAAAAAAAATACAGGCTGACCTCCATGAAAAAATTAATTACTCGGGCTCAGAGACCTCCATTCTTTGTCTTCTCCACTCCCTTGGTTTCTGATTCAAGAAATGTAATGATGGACACAAATTCTTAATGGGACACAGAGACATTGCAGCAGCAAGAGCAAAGTTTTTGCGTACTATAGACTTCTTGCGTTCTGAAGACACCAGGCCTGTAGTGTACTTGAATGAAACTTGGGTTTCACAGAACCACACCAATAAGTAAATATGGCATGACTCCAAAAGGAAACAGCAGTTTGAAAGTACCTATGGATAAATGTGGCCAATTAATCATTGCCCACACTGGTTCATTAACCACAGGCTTCATACCAGAGGCCAAACTTGTTTTTTGTGGTGGAAAAAGTTCTTGCCAATCTGATTACCATTCAGAAATGAATGGAGAAGTTTTTCCATTCAGATGGAGAAGCTGCCAAGTTCAAATTGGGACAAGGCAGATATTATGGAGTGATTAAAGAGAAAGAATGTTTCATTTTCAGTCCATGAAATGAATGCTGAGCTCCTGTCTAAGGAAGAAATCATAGGTGCCAAAAATACTTACGAATTTGATCAACTGGTGAACAAAATGGGACACCAAGTGGAACATCTACCACCGTATCACTGCCAGTATAATCCCATAGAATTGATATGAGCCCAGGTAAAGTGAGAAGTAGCAAAAAGAAATACTACTTTCAAACTTCCTGATGTCGAGAACCTAACACACGAAGCTCTTGGCAATGTTACTCAACAGGACTGGGAGAGCTGCATAAAACTTGCAGAAGCATTTCAAGAAACTGATTTCTTGAATCAGGGTTTAAGAGACACCATAGTGGAATCTGTGATGATACACTTGGCTGAAGCCAGCGACAGTGAATCTCAAGACACAGAGCCACAAGATCCTTCAGTTTAGGTAAGAGCCATCTATGTAAAAAGCTAACTTGATTTAAATGTTTGTCTATTCATTTCAGTTACAGAGGATTACAGAGGACATGCTGCAAATGTTTTTCCCTTACAGTAGACATCTGATAAATTTATCACAAACGGTGGTGAGTTGTTTACTCGACAGTAATTGTCAATTAAAATAAGACTGTCAATTCTGCATCATTAATAATAGTTTTTCCTAAAAACCTGTATCAAATGTCTTTACATTCGGATATAGTCTTATTGCATTCAGTTTACTTGTACAGGGTGATTCAAAAAGAATACCACAACTTTAGGAATTTAAAACTCTGCAACGACAAAAGGCAGAGCTAAGCACTATCTGTTGGCAAATTAAGGGAGCTATAAAGTTCCATTTAGTTGTACATTTGTTCGCTTGAGGCGCTGTTGACTAGGCATCAGCGTCAGTTGATGCTAAGATGGCGACCGCTCAACAGAAAGCTTTTTGTGTTATTGAGTACGGCAGAAGTGAATCGACGACAGTTGTTCAGTGTGCATTTCGAACGAAGCATGGTGTTAAACCTCCTCATAGGTGGTGTATTAAACGTTGGTATAAACCTGAACGTCAACTACCCGAGGCGATGGATCGGCCGCCAGGCAGCCCGTGACAGAGCACTTCATCACTGGCCTCCAAGAAGCCCTGATCTTACCCCCTGCGATTTTTTCTTATGGGAGTATGTTAAGGATATGGTGTTTCGGCCACCTCTCCCAGCCACCATTGATGATTTGAAACGAGAAATAACAGCAGCTATCCAAACTGTTACGCCTTATATGCTACAGAGAGTGTGGAACGAGTTGGAGTATCGGGTTGATATTGCTCGAGTGTCTGGAGGGGGCCATATTGAACATCTCTGAACTTGTTTTTGAGTGAAAAAAAACCTTTTTAAATACTCATTGTAATGATGTACAACAGAAGGTTATATTATGTTTCTTTCATTAAATACACATTTTTAAAGTTGTGGTATTCTTTTTGAATCACCCTGTATATTCAAAATTTAACTCCTTTTTTTCATAGAAGGATTTACTGGTTGTTTCATAGTAAGGGTAATGCAGTTCATAAAATGACAAATTGTTGTGGTGCTTCTGCATTGACTGTACATATAAACAGTGCAGTAACATCAGAACAGTCCCAGCACCTATTCTGATTCTCCAAGAAGAGCATAGAAATCTATGATATTTGACGACTTTTACAAAAAGGTAGTATGTAGAACTGTATTACTTTAGTATAACAGAGGATAGTATCTGATGGCTAGAGAAATACAGGGTAATGTCTGTAAAAAAAATTGATTATCCTGGCCAGTCATTTCAATGCACTATCTTCTCAGCCCACTTGGTTTTTAATTCAGAAACTGTTATGATGGATGAAATTTGTAACACAAGACAGGGACATTGCAGTAGTAAGAATGAGGTTTTTGTGAACCAAACATGTATTGCATACTGAGAATAACAGGCTTACAGTAAATTTAGATAAAACTTGGGTTTCACAAAACTTTTCAAACAAATATTTTGCTCGACTTCAGTGAAAATATTGGCTTCAAAATAACTACAATTACTTTTGCGTAGTGTATATTGGCATTTTGAGTGATGGATGCAATGACAAAGGATATGTATTAGCAGCCAGTAAAATATTTTCAGGAAGTAGGGAAAATTCTCAGTCATATTAAAGCAAGCTGTCTGAACAAAACTCTTGGCGACGACCTACGACGACATGGAAGTAATTTGCCTCTGTATGTGATACGATAGAATAATGATGTTTGAAATGTTACCAAAAGTAATTTTGTAGTGACTTTCTCATGAGAAGTTTCTTCACAGTCCTACAGAACAAAAATTCATCAGTGACTACATTTTTTGCTATGCAGTCAGCACAGTTTCACAGCTCTTATAATATTTTATTCTTTATCTCAGAATATTTTTATGTTTCCAGGATGGAGCATATGCATCTGAAAACTTTGAGAATGTTCATAATTTATTTTTTTCTGTCCAATTATGTTAGTGATTCTGTTACCACCACAAGTTGAAGTAAAAAATTATTTTCCTCTAGAATTTCTAGTAACATTAGTTTTCATTTTTTTGTCCTGGCAATGCTGTAACAAGGCAAGATGAACTTGAAGCCTTATTTTCATGACTGCCACTATAGTTCTCCTTCCAATGGTAACAGCAATTTGACCATGCACGATACCATCCCGATTCTACACTGATCAGCCAGAACGTGACCACCACTAACCTACAAACCCATCCACGTCATAGCATTGCCACCTGACGAGGAATAACTGCTAGTCACTCACACATGTGCATGATGCATGTAGTATCAGTGAGCGTGCTGCCCATGTGCAGAATGGGGAAGGTGTGCAATCTATCCAAGTTTGACCAAAAGCAGACTGTGACGTCCAAGAGATTTGGCACAAGCATTCTGAAAACTGATGACTTTTCAAGTATTTGAGGACTGCTGTGGTGAGTGTTTTCACCACATGGCAAAACCGAGGTGAAATCACGTCCTGTTATTGTGGGGTTGGGCAGCCATCCCGTTAATAACAGGTGTCGTACATCATAGGCTGGGCAGACTGGTGAAACAGGACATGCAGCAAACTGTGGTGGAACTATCACCAGACTTTAATGCTGAACAGAGTACAAGTGTATCCAAAGACACAGTGCACCGAATGCCCCTAACAATGGGCCTCCACAGCTGACAACCAATGCATGTGCCAATGTTAACACCACAACATCGGCATCTATGACTGAAATGGGCACATGACGATCAGCAATGGACATTGGCACAGTGGCAGAGCATTGCATGGTCTGAAGAATCCCGATGCCTTATTCATCATGCGGATGGGAGGATGCAAATCCATCATCTTCCAGGGGACTAGCTCCTTGACACCTGCACCGCAATAGAAAGAAAAGCTGGTGGTGGCTCCATTATGCTCTGAGGAACAATTACGTGGGCATCCATGGGTCCAGTGGAGTTCATACAAGGCACCACGATGGCCAAAGAGTATCGTACACTGATTGCAGACCACATACACCCCTTCATGACTATCATGTTTTCCAATGGCAGTGGCATATTTCAACAAAATAATGTGTCATGCCACAAGCCCTGGAGTGTGATTGAATGTTTTGAGGAACACAGTGGCAAGTTCCAATTGATGTGCTGGCTCCCCAGCTCGCCAGATCTGAACCCATTGAAACACACTTGGGATGCGATTTAACACGGCATCAGAGCTCATCGACACTCTCCCTAGAATTTAAGGAAATAACGTGACTTGAATGTGCAGACGTGGTGCCAACTCCCTCCAGTGACCTACCAAGGCCTCATTGCTTCCATGCCACAATGTGTTGCCGCTGTTATCCATGTCAGAGGTGGACATACCAGCTATTAGGTAGGTGATCATATCATTCTGACTGATCAGTGTATATACTCATAGTACTTAGCTCCAACCTTACCATCCCAAACCTTCTGAGTTCCAGTGGACACCAATGCAATGTGCTCTTAATTAGCAGCCATCAGTCTCATTTCCAGTTCCACATTCATTTACCATGAGAGCACTGCCAAGACAAGACCAATTAGGGTGCCGTAACAGCTTGACAATGCATACAGTTATGCTGATAGTTAAGAACATTATCTTGTTCATACCATCACTTATATCAAATGCCCTGCCCTTGTCACTGTCCCATCCAAGCTGATCACTGCTCCACCCATTAATACTTCCTTATCATCTTTTAACTCTCACATAAATGTCCTAATTCCTCCACCATCTGATTAACTCCTGAATTTACCTTTAAAATGCGGGTAACCTGATACGCTGATTCTAAATTCTCTTGTAACTGAGGGCCTACGCCTTTGGTATGACTACTACCTAGCAGCAATATTGTCTTCTTCCTTACATTAGCAATGACCTTCTTGTGGTAATCCACACATTGCTACACCTCTGCCACTACTACCACAATGTGTGTCACACGTCTGAGCAGTGCATTGTTCGACTGCTCCAGGCCCCCACCAGAGGCCACTCTGTTGACCATGGTCGGGGCCTCAATTGCCTGCAGCCAAAAGCCAGCAGCCCCTGGTAGGCAAATCCTCTGTATACTGCCAGTCACCAGCTCTGTCTGGGTGTGTTGCACATGTCACTAAACTGTATTGTACTACTTATGTTTATGCTGTCATGCTGTGGCCTGATAAATAGTTGCTAGTTTCCCACATCTGTGTCCTTTATTGTGTTCAGAGTTAGAACACAATTGTTGATGAGTAGAAATTCAGTGACTGATTTTTCATATAACCTCTGTATGGAGATGGTACTTCAATCTCTTCTCCACCAGCAGCAACTTACTAAGGCTGCCTTGGAAAAATCTGTGGCTACATTGACTGTTCCAGCCCCACCAGCACTGGTAAACATGCTGTCATTTCCACAGTATGCCAACTCTGCTGAAGATTGGGATGCTTGTGAAAAACAGCTCTGCTAGCACTTTGTTGCATTTAGGGTGATGAGCCAGACAATGTGTAAAGCTCTGTTTTTATCATGGATTCCTCCTTACACGTATCAGTTGTGTCAATTTGCCACTTTACGGGAACTAGCCTTCCTCTCTTTTGAGGAAGTGTTTAGTTTGTTGTCTTCTTATCACTGCAAGCACACTCATGTCCTTGTCACTTGCATAGAACTTTGCCACTGCAGCATTAGCCACACCAGTCTTATTGGGATTGGATGGTGGAGCTGTAGGGCTTGAGCCACAAGTGTCACTTTATTCCTAACATCTCCAAGGAATCCTATGCCTTCTACATGGTTAGAGATGCAATAATCTGTCTATAACTGAATAATCTGTCTATAATTTTCAGTGTGAGGATCCATCCTTGGATGAAGTTTTAAATACTAATCAGTCTTTTGATTCTCCCACACTGCAGACCAGCAAACTGAAACATGGGGGGACATCGCCATCCTTGATAGTGAACTACATTGGTGCATAGCAACAGGCTTGCTGAGCAAGAGGAGGTCGATTGTGTGTAAACCAGGAAACCACCCTGTCGGCAACAACAACCAGGACACTATGCAGCACTTCCATCATGACCTTCTTGCTTTGTGCAACATGAGAGAGCTGCCAGGCCTACCTTGTGACAAGTGTCACAACGCCGTCCACATTGCGTGGGCTGTTGTTCAGCCTTCCCCAGAACAAGTGGATGTGGACAGTCATTCTATTTCATCATTGTCTGCAGGTCAGACTAGGCTCTTTATTAAAGTGTATGTGCTGAACAAAAAACTGTCACTGCCAGTGGACACCAGAGCAGCTGATTCCCTCCTGAACTCTCAAACATACACATGGCTGGGCTCCCCAGCATTTGCTCCCACCAAATGCCATCTGGTAAGTTACAATAAACAGCGTATTCCTGTTCTTTGTTAATTTACAGCTGTCACAGCTTACAAAACTTTAGTCCAGCTGTCACATATTTGGTTGTTAACTATCTCCTTGCCAAAGGTTAGATGTTTTCATTGCTTCTGAATTTTCCATTACTGACACTGTACATCTGTAACAGATCAGGCTCTCTATCAAGACCTAGATGCATCATGTTCTGAATTTTCAGGTTTGTTTTCTGAGGGCTTAGGGTGTGCGAACAACTTCACATCACATATCAAGCTTAAACCTTTGGTTTAACTGTTTTTTTTTTTTTCAGATGTGGCTTGTACCTGTATCCTTATGTGAACAAGCTATGTCTCAATTGGATTGCTCAACATCACTCATTGTTGTTTGCCCAATTTCAACAAGTGAGTGGGTTATGCCACTGGTGATTGTCAAAAATGTATTAGGTCAGCTCTGGCTTTGTGTAGGCTTTAAAGTTGCCATCAGTGCACAGTCCTTTATTGACACATATCGTCTAGAGAATTACTTGCAAACTGGTAAAGGCCAATTATTTTCCAGAACTAACTGAGCTGAGGCCTACCTGCAGATTCCATTAGATGACACATTCAAACAATAGCTTATCATGAACACACCTTTTGGTCTTTATCAGAATCAATGTTTAATGTTTGGGGCAGTTATTGCCCTGACTATTTTCCAACACTTTTTGGAGCAACTCACAGAGGAGGTTCCTTGCCGCATCAACAATCTTGACGATATTGTAGTAACAGCAAATATGACAGAACAACACTTATGTAACCTCTGTTCTCTATTTACTGTTTTACAAACCATAGCCCTTAAGTGTGATCTTATAAAGTCACAATTTGTTCAACCCTCTATTGTGTATCTCGGTCATAAGCTTTGCAAAGAGGGCGTTTGACCCCTGAAATGGCATATTGCTGCTATTATTCCTTTAGCTCATCTGCCCAATGTGTAGGAATTACAGGTAGCATAATAGCAAAAGTTTATTTTGGGTGCAACCAGTCTCACACTCTGCACCAGTTGCTTCATAAAAATGTTTTTTTCGAGTGGTCATCAGCCTGTGAGAATGCATTTGTGCAGCTTAAAAACAATTTACACTCTGTGCAGTGCCTTGCAGCCTTCCACCCTCATAAACATTTAATCTTGGCCACAGACAAATAACAGTGTGGGGTGGGGGCAGTTCTGCCACCACCATGCAAATGGCTCTGAGCACCCTATTGCTTTTGCACCCAGAATGCTCACCACAGCTCAGCAGCTCTATTTGCAAGTTTAAAAAGAAGCCCTTGTCTTGTTTATGCCATAAAATGTCATGTCTTCTATAGAGTACAAAATTCCACTTAGTCACAACAGATCATAAACCTTTAGTTTTCTTGTTTTACCCTGTAGCTGCTTTACCTGACAAAGCTGCTGATTGACTTCAACAATGCACCTTGTTTTTGTCAAGATGCAACTACAATATACATTTCCACCCTACATCACAGCATGCAAATGTGAATGCATTGCCTTGGCTGCCCATGTGCCCTGTGCCATTGTTTGATCTCGAAGAACAGTTGTGTTTTCAACTTGATACAGAAGTAAGACAGACTATTGATGGTTTCCCCATTATCAGCTCCAGGACTGCACAAATAGTAGTTGCAGACCCAGATGTTAAACAAGCTGTGAGCACAATACGACAAAGGCAGCCTGACCATCTGCCAGGCCAGGCATCTGACCTGTTGTGGAATTTCTACATTTTCTATCGTCAGTGAAAAGGAGTACTTCCCATGTTGTGATTCTAGAAACGGTGTGAAGATTTGTTTCAGCTTGTTACAGCAAGGTTATTGGGAAGCCTCTCACACTACAAAGTTGCCACATCAGCATGGGCTCTGGCCTGGTGTTCATTGTGAAGTGGAGCAGCTGGCTGCCATCTGCCATCAGTGTTCCAGTCAACTGGTGGCACCTGCACTGTTTCTAACATTGGACCAGCACCCACACTTTCTTGGAAAAGAATCCATATTAACTTTGCTGGACATTTTTTGGTTATTGATTGTTGATGCCTTTTCCAACTTTCCTTATGCTGATTGTTGTCCATCTATCACAGCAGATGTGATGGTCAAGGAGGTGTTAGTTATTTTTTCCATCAAAGGCCTATCTTGTATGGTGGTTTTGAACAATAGTCCTCAATTTTTGGCTCAATCCTTCAATTATTTTTGCTCCACAGTGGTATCCACCTCATCACAGTGCCTCCATGTCATCCACAATCCAATGTGAAGGCAGAATGCCTTGTGCAGATTTCCTAAATGCAAATGCCCTAATATGTCACAGAATTACTGGTAGCAAGGCCCTTACATTCTTTCTCAGTTCTTAAAGAAAGACAAATCAGAGACAAGAGTCCAGCCAAACTCCTGCACAGCTGACAGCCACAAACACTGCTCCATCCCCTGCTGCCAGACAGGTGTACTGCACCAGCATCAACATCATCATGGTTTGTGCCTGGATCTCCAGTCTGGGCTCAAGGTTTTGAATGACACACTTGGTGGATTCCAGGCATCACCCACAGCCAGCAAATGCATCATGTGTTCATTGTGTATACTGACTAGCACCTTGTAGCATGCCACTACAATCAGCTGTGAACTTAGGAGGGCACTAATGCCTCCTTGCAGACTGCCGCAATGACTCTTCTTCCACCAGCAACATCATTTGCTGTGGGCAGCATGCCACCCAGCCTGTGCACACCAACCCTCCTGAAATGGTCTCAGGCTGCTCCACCAGTGGCCCAGCCACACAAGGGTTATGCGGCTTGACCTCTCAATGCCCTTGCAGTGCCACTTCTCGCAGGGATGGGGGCTTCTGGGGCAGAGAGGGTGGTCAGCCAGGGCTTCATCAGCACACCTACAGGCATCTCCCACACTGACGCAGGTGCCTCATACACAGACCCATCCACTGCCTACACTGGCACCGGTGCCACTTACACTGATGCCAGCACCTATCGCCCACCTGCCGGCGCTGCCTACATTAACTCTGGACCCTGCAGCTCCCCAGCTCACAGCACCCACTGCCAGTCCAATGTTGACATTACTCCTACTTATGGGGTGCTGTAGTCATCCACGTGCTCTCTGGAAGGGGTAGGAAGACAAACATGACCACACTTGCGGCACTTCCACCCCTACTCACTGGTTCATGTGGACCTGGAACTGTTCATGCCCAGGACGTCTGTTTCAGATACTACCGATGTGTCAACCATCAGAGTGTCATGGAGCTGCTCCAGGCCTCCACCAAGGGCCACTGACTGTGGATGGTGACACAGCCACCTACAGATGAAAGCCAGCAGCCCCTTGTGGGCAAATGGTCTTCATATAGCTGTGCTCCAGCTCCAGCCAGTAGTCTTGTACATGTCACTATCTGTATATGCTGTCACATCATGACCTAATAAATAGCTGTTGGTTTATCACAGCCATGTCTTTTATTGTATTCAGAATTAGAACACATATTTATGTTCATGGACAATAAGCCATTTCCCTGTATAAGCTGTTCATTCATTCATTGGCAAGTATCTTATTTTAAGATATTTACCATGTCACGTGTAACTTAACTTCAGCAGTTGTGCTAACATATCTTAATATGGTATGTATGCTGCTACAGTGACAAAACCCGCATAAGAGCTACACTTTCTTCATTTTACACAGAAACTTCACACCTGTGATAGCTGTGCTTATTCCTGCTATGGTTGCACAAAACTCTTATAGGGACCCCATCATGTGTTGCTTTTTCTCCACAATACTGTGTGAACCATAATAATGCTGTAAGCATAAGAATTTCTATGGTGATTTAGCTTGATAATGTCCAATTAGGGAAGTTAACTAACCACTAAATGGTGAAATAAAATGATTTCAAAATAAAAGCACAGTATATGTACAAAAATGACTTCCTTTATGGAATATGGTAGCTGGAACCTATAAAACTGTGAGACTATGTGCTCCTCCCCTTCAACTACTACTAACTGCTAGTTCCCAACCACCAGCCACCTGATAGCCTGCATTCTTCCTCACTAGCCTCTTTCTTCTTAAAGGCATAGATCTTCCTTTTCTGCTTCTCTGTCAAATTGCCTCTAGTGCAAATCTTGCAGCTCCAACAGAGGGCCTCTGTGAGTTCTCCAGTGGCCTTGCCACTGCACTCACCCCAGTGAAACCATCTACTAAACCCTAACAATGAAACGTGCCACTCACTTATGCCTTCTCTCACAGTTTTCACTTGTGATCGAAAGAATTAATTACCATACACAAAAAAAAAGCTCTGAGTGTGTTAAAAAAAAGGTGAGTATTCTGTGATGTGCTATATTTGTTCAACACAAGAATATATCAAGTGATTACAAGAATACGTAAAGTGATGAGAATCTGCTAAACCCTGTATTAATGCAAGTTCACTAATGTCAGCCAAATGTATGTAAACAAAATGCTTAGAGTAAGTCGTACATAATGAAACTTCAAATAAAACAAGATATTTTCAAAAACACACTGCAGAATGTCAAATTTTCACTTACGTGACAAGAAGTATGTGCAAAAATATGAGAGAATTTGCAACATTCATTATGAAAGGGCGTTCTGTGTGCTGGCTGTGCATAAACAAATGTCAGATCTGGATTGTATTAGAGCATTCCAATAATGGAACATAATGTCCTGTGTTAGTGAATTTGTACCATAAAATTCAGCTATTTATCTTCAAGATCCACTTAGTTCTTGGCCATAAGTTATCCTTAGAGGGCAACGCAAATGGGACTCCAAGAAAGTGCAAGACACACCAATATCAAATCTGCTATTGGCAGTAAGTCAGCTAAGAGTCACTGGACAAGATTAATTTCTTCTAATTATTGTTGGTCCACATTATACGACCTTGACTTTCTTTGTAGGATATAAACACATTTTGTTGGCAACGAGAAGCTGAAAAATTGTCAACGAGCACCAGACATTTAGACGTACAACTGATACTGACCTACGATTGTAAAAACAGATTGCTCAAGGTACTGAAAGAGTTGGATGGCATTTCTAGCTCATGAGCTCCATGGATCTTTTAGTCAGTCCTTTTCTTATTTACTGATCCCGTCTGGTGTGGTCTGGTCTTCACCTGCTATCACTGAACACACCTTACCACAAGTTTCATACTCAGTCAGCATCTCAGACACATTTGACCTCTATAGATCTATAATAATAATCTTGTGTGGTTCGGCGGCTTGATGAAAGTCTTTCAAATGGATGCTGTTTTCACAACTTGGATGTCCCTGACTTTCTCCAATAATCCTACTAGGGAAAGGGGACCTATAGTTTAACATGGAATCTGGACCTCATGTCATTTCTGGCATATCTTCACATCATGAGAGGTTAAAATCGGACTGAAATACCCTGTAGTTCAACTGGGGTTTGATCTCATGGCCTTTCAGTTTCCTGGCACATGATTGATCTCTAGATCACCAGGTCTGACATCTATAATCATTACAGACATTTTAAAATACAAATGTACCCCCTTGAAATCACTTTAGTAATGTATTGAAGAAGTAATTGATTCGACCTTAGCTCAGTCACTCAATAAAAAAAATTCATGTTGTTGAAGTTGTATAAAGGCCCATCTTTATATTTTATTAAAACATTCACCAAGCTGTGTATATCTGAAGCTCAGTTTCAGTGCTGCTATTTGTGGTAGTTGTGTTTGAGCCACAATTTTGCACACAAATGGATGGCATCCTCAGGTTCACTCAGATTTGGTAACTAAACTGCTTGTACATATATAGGGAAAGGGTAGGGGGAAGCCAGCCGGATTGGTGGACAGACAACTTCATGTAATTTATGTAAATGGAAATCAGCTGTTGTCCAGTAGAGATAAAGCTCATTGCAACAACACAGATTAAGATCAGTTGGTTTGGAACTGTGTGTTATTGACTGCAGAAAGTGAGTGCTGAGACTAAGGTCCTAGAAAACTAGGATGGGGTAGAACAGTGACCATCATGTTCTGCTATGTTTAAAAAATTAAAACACTTCAGATATGAAACCAAGTAGAAACCTCCTTTCTAACGGGAGTTGGACTGCACCCTCTCTAACTGTGTAAAATCTGCGAAACACTACCACACAGATGGGCATCTACAGAGAAGGTACACTAGTTCATGTTGTATTATAATATAATCTAAGCGGCAAGGGGTTATAAGGCTGTGTATGTCTGTAGAAGGTAACAGATATACAGTCTTTGTTAATGGACAACTTGTGAATGATAATTGACAGTATAACTCCAGAAAGTGATACTTGGTGAAGCCTACATTGATAATGACAAGAAGATGTACATCATGTTTTTACCTTTAGTGCTGCTAGTTCCCTTGATCTGCCAAGATGAGATATTGGATAAAATGTGAATAAATTCTTGAGAGGATAAATGAGGCAGCCATTCATACACACGATGTTCATGAAGACGAAACGTTTGATACTGCTTCTGAAAATAATGAAGCAGGTGCATTGCTTTAATTACTCCTTGCAAGAGAAAAAAACATCTAATAAATAATAATAAAGGAATTAATGGTATCATAACTTTGGAAATATGCAGTCCCTATCCAGCTATCATTCCACTGAATGTAACAGTTATTCTTACAGCATCATCATGACTGTAAAACTACTCTTAATAATAATAATAATGTAGGAATAACTGTTACATTCAGTGCAATGAAAGCTGAACAGTGAATAAATATTCACAACATTTAAAGGTAACAACTGTAACATGTATAACTGGTAAACAAGCAATACCAAAGGGACAACCATCTGTGAATGACACGTCATATACCAGCTGTTATGTAAATACTGTTCAGCCTTTTACATCAGCATGACTACCACAAAGTTATCACTTATGATGAATTGGCATAGGCAGAGAACGTACACTGGCAAAACATGACAGCCTGTTGCAGAGAGTGCAGTACAGCATGACACCACACATGCTATCTGAATTCTTGTTCCAGACACCAGTGCCAAAGAACTTCGTTAGTGGGAACTGGCATTACAGGATGTCCTTGGTTTGTGTCCTCAATGTTACCTTAATTTACAGTAGTTTCTTTGGTTTCAGAATTTCTTCATAGTAACTATTCCTTTCTTCACTCCCTATTAGTTCCTATATCTTTCGTTTTCTGACCTCTCTATCCCCTGCCCTCCATCATGTACAATGCACTTACTTTTCCACTCTTATTAACTCCTGCACAATGTTTTGGCAGTAATCTCTGTCTTGCATAATACCACAGCTTCCACCTTTAAGCTCTCAGCTTTTCAAATCCCATCTGGTAATCAGTCTTTCCTTCTCATCCCATCAGCTTGGCAGCTTTTCCAAACTCTCCCCATTTCCTAAACCTCACCAGTCTTTTTCCTTCACCCTTCTTCCTTTCCTTTCAACCCTTCAGCAAGAAGAAGGAGCCACTGATTCCAAAAGCTTGCAAATTTAAATACCTTTTCTTTATATGTGTGTTCTCATGTCATTGCTTGGTGAGTAGATTTTTTTATCTATTCAATTAAATTATTTCAGGACATGTGATATTCACTATGTTATTATTTTGTATGAATTGAATAACCATTTCTTGTGATTTTGATGTACTGCCATATAGTCACCCCCCCTACTGAAGACTTTAGGTGTTTCCTTACTATGGACCAAGTGAGGTGGCGCAGTGAGTAACACACTGGACTCGCATTTGGGATGATGAAGGTTAAAACCCATATCTGGCCATCCAGATTTAGGTTTTCTGTGATTTCCCTAAATTGCTTAAGGTAAATTTCAGGATGGTTCCTGTGAAAGGGCACAGCCAATTTCCTTCGCTGTCCTTTCCCAATCCAAGCTTGTGCCCTGTTTCTAATGACCTCATTGTCGATGGAACATTAAACACTAATCTCCCCTTCCTCCTCCATACTACGGGCAATTTCTGTGCCTTCATGGCCAGATAATGCCAGCTCCACTTAACTTCCATGTAGTGGGAATTTCCTGCTGCTGTACCACCCGTATTCCTGCTGCATGCTCACATAACTTAGTACCACACTTAGTAAGCCTAAGTATTTAAACCAGTCCGTACATGAGTGAACTTCTTTACTATGTTGGTATGTGCCTCTTCTCAGCCATGTTGAAAGACATTTTCCATTACACTGTTTTATACATTAACAAGGTGCTGAGGACCAACAACCAATTTTATATCCAGTACTATGTGAATTAAAGAAGTTCCAACAGCTTACCATTAGCCTAAAGAAACTATGCATTTATCTTCTTCGTCCTAACTGAGTATATCGGAGTCAAATGTTACCACCCTACCGGCCAACCCACACTACACCACCACCTACACAATGTACACTCCCATTTGCTATCAGACAGTCAAAGGGTTGTTTCTGTGATCCAGAGGGATTGGCAGAGTTACTTTCTATCATATATAATTAATAGGATTAACACCTAACCCATTCAGTCTGATACTGACTACATGCCACCATGTCATCACACTATGTTCCTACACCACGTAAGAGCACTATGGAGCAATTGTCTTCCATAATTCATACTGGGTTACATTACACTACTTGGTGACTGCACTGAAGAGTGTACATAAAAGAAATCCATAGTGAAAAGCTGCGAAACTTATCCACCTGGCTTTGGTGTTAGTTGTTTCAATATATGGGCAGTTAGAGAGATTGTATCACACCCTTGCCATTTAGGGACTAGTTCTGACATACTTTCGGTGACCCAGTTACTTCCTCTACCAAAGACACATCACCACAGTTGTCTGCTCTGCCAGTCTGCATTGTGAATTAATATCGGTGGGCAGCTGCGGCCAGATGCTACTTTATTTGTCTTCCCCTGTCTAATTATTACTCTCATGCTGAGCTACCCACACTATTCTTTGTGTCCTTTTTGCTGCTAGACAGTAGATTATGGCTAAACTCTCCCAGCAGTACAGGTTACCTATTGGAAGAAAAGGTAATGCATTTTCAACTTGGAGGAGACCGATGTGACAAAAGCTAAGTACAATACTTTATTTTGAACCATTTAGCTGTTCTTGCTGCTATAAAGTTTGTTGTGCAAATCTCATGTCCTGTGAGTGCACACACCAGTTCCAGACAAGAAAGCTGAATGATATTTCAACAGCAATGGTAGTCCTTTCAAGTATCTTCCTAAAGAACAGTTTTTGTTTTCGTTGACTAGGGTAACTTGTTTTGCGTTACTTTATGAACATTTTCCAGGTTACTTTTATTTTGGCCAGCCTGTATAATTTATTACATCATTTATAGCAAACGAAGTTTCAAATAAGAAACCTGAGACACCAATAACAGAAAAAATCACAAGAAACTAAAGAGACTCATCCTTCGTACTAGGTAAAGCCTTACTGCCTCATATCTTCATTTTTATGTGTAATCCATACTTATTACTTATTGAATTTAATGATAACATCTTCATAGACAGCTCTTTAAGTGAAGAATAGAACAATTTCTGCCGGCCGTTGTGGCCGAGCGGTTCTAGGCGCTTCAGTCTGGAACCGCACTGCTGCTACAGTCGAAGGTTCGAATCCTGCCCCAGGCACGGATGTGTGTGATATCCTTAGGTTAGTTAGGTTTAAATAGTTATAAGTCTAGGGGACTGATGACCTCAGACGTTAAGTCCCATAGTGCTTAGAGCCATTTGAACAATTTCCATGAGAAAAGTGTCAGACTTGGAACACATCCTTGACTTTGGGTACAGCTTGGATATTTTTTTCGAATAATGAAAGCTGATAGTATAGTTAAAATCAATAGTGCAGAATGCTGCCTCTAAACATCTACTCCTTAGTGAACTCACTATCTGGTAAGGGAGTTTGTTATTGAGATCTCCAAATGAACACAGTTGAGTTAGCTAATTTTTTAGTTGGGAAAAATCAAAGATACCTTTATGTTAGCTATTCAAATGCATGGACAGAAAAATTAATTCTGTACACTTTGTACTTGAAGAACTCAAAGAGACACATAAACAGAAGTCATTTAAGAAGAAAAATCTTTCCTGAATTTGTCGACTCACTCATCTAAATTGCCAAATACTAAAATAATAGACATTCTGGGATGGAATAAAAGCAGTAGAATGCTACTCACTGCATAGAGGAGGCACTGAGTGGCAGGCAGGCTCACTGAAAAAACACTGCTAGATCCAGCAATCTTATTTCCATGTGCCTGCCTGCCACTCAGTGCTTCCTCTATGTAGTGAGTATCTATCTAAGTATCTATCCATTTCATATTGTTGTCAAATACTTCGGCATATAGATGTGTCTTTACAAGTACAAATCCAGTTTCATCTCTACAAAAGGTGTGCCTTCATTATCATGGAAAGTCTAAGTTACTGTCAAAGTTAAATTCTGAATAATCTTTCACTCTGCAGCAGTATGAGCATTGTTTTGAAACATCATGATATATTAAAACTGTGTGATAGATCAGGATTCCTACCCTGTGCTTTGCCTTTTGTGGGTAATTTTTTTGTTACTGACAGCTATTCAGGCACGGCTCCCAGTGTGCCCTCACTGCTTCACTTCAATCAGTACCTCTCACATATCTTCTCATAATGTTTGACCTCTCAGATAGTTTCAAAATAGCTGATGTAATATGTCCTCTTATGACCAATAAAATAATTTGATTACAAGAGGCCTTTGTGCTCCCCTTAGGCTGCAGTTATAGCGGAGCTGTGTGGCATGAGTGGAGCAATGTGGCACGGCGAGCACAGCAGCGATCACAAAACAAACCAGCGCATGTCAGTGCAAGTGATTATAGTGGTACTGCACGTGGAGCAGCACAGAGCAGAGTAGCACTGAGCAAATCAAACAAGCCTGTTTCTGGGAGCAGTGACCAGAGCATTCGAGCGACTCCGGCTGTGGTCGGGCAATGCCAGCAGAATTCGGCTTTCGCTGTGGGTAGTAATGTCAGAACTGTTGCAGGTGCTCAAGTTTCCTTTGTTGCACTGTTGAGAAAATGATATCAGCAAAAGCTTTGATAGCACCTGTCTTTACTTGGCACCCTTTGTGGGACCACCAAGACAACTATCATCACTACTGATTCATTTTGGGCAAGTTATGTGATGATGTGACAGCAGAATTACAGACTATAAGTACAGAATGCATTTCATTAATCTCTCATTTCTTTCACTGTCCTAAAATGAGAGGCAGTAATAAAGTTGAAGTAGCATAGCTGAGAAACATCAGAAAATCGTGTTTTATTTTCAAAACCATCTCATTTGGACAGCTTCAGTTGAAGATCTATTAGAGTTTCATCCTGTGTGATAAATGCCTTGCACACAATGCTTTATATCTACTGTATTCTGCTTAACACTCAAGGAACCTTGTAGGTCAATGAGCATTGTGAAGAACATGTAAATTTCACAATGTTTTCAGCAAATTGTGCTGAAGTTTCTATTGGCTTCCAAAATTTGCTCCACCTAGTGCTCATTATTCCAAAAGCACGTTCTATTAACCATCATGGTCTGGAAATGCATTTGTTGAAATATTCTTTTCGTGGATCTAAAACACACTGACTGTTAATACTTGAAAAAATGCCTCAACAATGGATATGCCTAATCTCCAATGAATGCAAAAGGCAATCCAATTGATGTATTTAGTAGTGGATGGTCTTGAGGTATATTGATATCCCCTTCTTGCATTGAGTAAAATACACCAGAAGAATAAAATCTATCATCTTTCCTTTCCTTCCCATGTCTCCCAACATCAATTATAATATTTTTCAATGCAAACTTTTCGAAATTCTTGCAGTAGGTTACTTAATTTTAAAATATTATAATAACTATGACCATTAACAAAACAACAAGCAGTTCATCATAAAGTTGATGAGTAAAACTTTGAGATGCATTAGAATTGAATTTTTTTCACCAAGTAGTTTCTTTATAATGGTTTCATAAATACTGCAGCTCGGCTGGCTTGTGCGTTTGCTGTCCATGCAGTCAAGCGAACCTGCTGGCTGCCGCACCACTCCCTGCCTCGCCGTACCCGGGAGTGAAGTAGTGCTCTGGCAACTGCCTGACATGCAGCTACACTCTGCACTGTTGTGCTGCTCCACTATAATCTGGGACTGAGGTAGTAGGTCTAATCTGTGCAAATTTTACTGTCACTTTTACCAGTATCTCACTCAAAGAGAATATAACATTTTACCATTGTACTTTTACTTGAATAAAGTGTTACATTTTTGTGGCAGGTGTGTGTGTGTGTGTGTGTGTGTGTAAGTGTGTGTGTGTGTGTGTGTGTGTGTGTGTGTGTCATGCATTTCAGAGTTTGCAAAGAGCAATGAGGTTCAGCTTTCTCATTTGTTGTAAACCATAATATTTCCTCGTGTTCTGGATTTATTTCATAAAACATATAAAGAAATATTTACTGGTCAGATTTGCATTGAAATTAGATTGTCATGGTCTTGTAAGAAAATTACTCATGTCATATGTATCATATTTCTTGATATTCTAAGATATATACAAAAATGTTAAACTTTGTTGTTAGTGACTTACAGGTGCTGCTGATGTAGGAATTGAGTTTCCATAGATAACCTGTTTAAGAATTTTTCCAGCGCCTTCAATAATTATTTCACCAAATGTCATGTCTTTGCCATCTTCCAGCAACCAAAGCTTGAAAGAAAACAGCTGGTTGTAGCTTGCTCGCTGGTCACCTAAAAATCTGTCTGAATAAAATTGGTTTCAGTGATCGTAATTTTTACCTCAATGTATACAATGATCTAAGCAACATATATTATAAGTTAAAAATCATTAGTTTTAATATTCTGCTTTCTGCAATATGATAAAAAAATCATGTAGTACCTTCTAGACAGGTTAAATACACAAATTTTTCTTTGTGTATTATACCTTTGAATGTTGCAAGCAATACCCTGCCCAGACAAATATCAAAGGCTTTTTGGTTATTACATGCATTGCTCTTATTATTATTATGGTTATTACTATTACTATTACTATTACTATTATTATCATCAGCATTATCCTAAAGCATGGGTTTCCACAGTTAAGTTTCTTTAAAGGATTAGTTATATCTCTCTACAATTTCTGTGGAGCTGTTATTTTTCATGTGAAGAGGAAATTCCTCCTATCATAATGCATCCTCTTCTTTTTTCAAACTTTTGTTATAATGTAAAATAATACTACATGACTGTAACATGCCAGTGGTTGAGTGAGACTCATGAGCCATCTCAAAAGTGTTAAAGACTATGTTAGGCAGCTCTAAGGTCTTCATTCTTTTCTGGAACTTCCTAAAACAATTCCTTCAGCCTGTTTTTCAATGTGCTGAAGATGTTGTTGTCAATCACTCATTATTCCTTGGTTTTTCAGCTTCTGTGTGTTGCGAGAGGAATTTCAATACCAATAATTTCATCGGTCTTACTGATTTCAGAAATGGAAACATGTGATAAGTGTACAGTACTTACATCAATTCAGTAGGAATTATAATACGAAACACTGTGTCCTCTTTTATAGGTGGCAAAGGACTCTTGATTATTCTTATTCATATAGCATGAAACATGTAAATATTGTTGAAATGAAGACCATGTCCCAGTAATGAACATGCTTGACACACTTCAAAGTAAGTTATCACTTCAAAATGGTAAAAATTGCAATTGTACATAAAGAAATGTGAAAACAATCCAGGCAGAACATCTTGTAATGTCTGAAATGCAGTACAATTGCAGACAAAATCTGCTGACCTACAATTTTTGCACCCATTTTGAGTAATGCTCATGTATGGATGAAATTTTTGAGCAACATTTCCTGCAGTCATATAAATACAGGAATATGTATTTGGTAACGTTTGCCCCAGGTGCTCACGGTGTGAAACCTTACATTTCCATCTATATATTTTCCAGACTACTACATACCTTACAGATGTTCAACAGTGTTTTTCCACCTTTCTTTTATGAAGAATAGTGTCTTGCAACTGAACAGTTTGAATGCAAGCAACAGAATTGTGTCAGCAAGCATTTCATCAATCCAATCAAATAATTTCAGATTAGTCTCCAATCAGTGTACGTCAACACTGGCATAGTCCAGTCATTAATTATGGAAGTAATATTCTCCCCAGGTAATATTGTGTTGAGTTCTTTCATCAACATGATTCTATACTAAATAGCTTACTTTGCATAGTTCCATTCATTGATGTGACATGGAATCATTTTTAGGGCAGTTCACTAATCAAACACAAATTACTCATTTCACAGAAACTTGCTGTAAGCACAATTTCTTATTTCAGCTGTCAAACATCATACAGGCAACTGGTTGAAAGGATGACATATTAACAACAGCCTCACAATACTCTCTTATGAAGCTGTGAGAATCACAACAAAGAAAGAAAGGAAGATTAGGGTTTAATGTCCCATCAACAGTGACATCATTACACATGTAGCACAAGCTTGGATTATTTGAAGGAAATCAGCCATGCCCTTTCAAAGGTATCACCCCAACATTTTTCTAAAGTGATTTAGGGAAATCGTGGAAAACCTAAATCAGGATAGCCAGACAAGGATTTGCCATGCCACTCCACTGAATGTGAGTCCCATGTACTAACAATGCTCAGTTGTGAGAATCAGGAGCAATTTGATAATAATAGTAGCATTTATAAATATAACACTATGGGCAAAAATACCTTCCACCATCCAAAACTAACTCTAAGCTGGCATTAAAAAATTGCAAAGTATGCAGATAAAAAGAACACTAAAGTCTGTGGTGTAAGATTGAGAGCAGGCTATTGGCCTTACTCCATGTAGAACGCAGCCTTTCTTCACTGGGCCCATTACCCTGGTCATCTTTTGACCATGGGAAAAATCTGTGGTACTCAATTGATAAAGACTGAGTGGACCTGAGGTCATCCTGGAGGGATTGGAAAGGGAAAAGATCACTGTCTCTTTCTTGGGTTAACCCATGACCTCCAAAGTTGAGTCTAGTGCTCTACCCACTAGACTACCATGGCCACCTACCTTGTAAAGTAAAGGTGCTGAAATATGTATCATGAAAGTTTTAGAAATAAACTGAAATATTTTCTACTTAACAAGTTTTGCTCCATACAAGAATTTCTGAATAGGTATCAGTATGTGACTGAGTTACATTTATCAAATTTTATTGTAGATTAAGATTAATTTCCAAAAAGTGCACTTATGTAAAAAGGCCATGATGTAGCCATGTTTTCACAGGGAGAATGTATCTTATTTGTAGACCTACTGACACATTTCACTTCATAGCAAGTTTGGAAATATGACCCACAGAGCATGCAAAAACCTTAACTAAACCACCTATCTGTAAATATTTTATTTTGCTTTTTAAGATGAGTTGCTATTTTCGTTGAATATATTATCTTATTGTTGTTGGACCATCACAGCAATGGACAACACAAAACACCTACAGATATTAGTATATACAAAAGTACAGTAGATCAGCTATTGTCATTATACCACTACATTACAAAATATAGTCCCCCAAGTCACACAACATTATGGACAAGCAACCTGTCATACAACTTGCCTTCAAATACATGTTCAGAGAGATTTTGTACAACTAGTGGAAGCACTTAAATAATTTATGGTCTTTAAGCTCAGAACTTATTGCTATAGGGAACAAATTGACTAAAAGGGATAGGTTGACAGAACACATCCTGAGGCATCAAGGCATAGCTAGGATCACAGATATTAACTGATTTTGATACACTTTCTGCATGTAACCAAGTCTATAGTTGCTTTACAAGTTTTTTTATAGCCAAGCAGTCATTTTATCTTTGTGGTGTTTTGAAAATGTCTCTAGTTGTGTTTGAAAGGAGTTGAGCGCTGACCTTATTGTTGACTGTGAACTCCAAACAGTGGTTTGCTGAGTATAGATGTAGATGTATGCACCACTCAATACTGAAATGATTGTTTGGTTGTGCCATTAACAAATAAAACACTCAACAAAAATTCATATCCAACAAAAAGATTACACCAAGGGCATAGAAAAGGTGTAAGTGAGGGAACTGCAATAAGACAAAATCCTTTAGTAAAAAACTTCCTTGTGGGAATTTATCTGTGTGCAAAGAAAGAGCTTTGAGATGATCTCCTGCATTATTTAAACAAAACTGAGTGCTGGATTGCACACTTAACCTAAAACCTTTGCTTCTGCTGATTCCTGGTTAAATCACCCACCACTCTAATCTCAATTGCCTCTTTCATTACACTGTTCCATAAATTTGTTGCCCGCTTCACAGTGTGTTACTTGGCTATGTGAGTTGGTGTAATGCTTGTGTTACATACATTTTTATTCAATAGTTCTTATCGTCTGTCCAACATAAGACATACCACATTAGTACTATATATGATTTACACCCAGATTTCAGAGCCTTAGATTTTCTTTCATGCAACATAGTACGGTATATCTTTCAATTTCATGGGAGGGACTGACATACATTTGAAACAACATTTTCAAAGCATTATCCCAATCTTCCACGGAACAATGTCAGCATATGGATTCTTTGTGATCCCAGCTGCTTCTTCACTGGTATCAGTGCCGCCTGGAGGTGGTGTCAGTCTGCTCAGTCTGTTGTTCTAAGTAACTGTTCTTTTTCAAAACATCCCTTAGCTGTTGGAGATGTTCAGCAAGGTTTTGTTTCTGTCACAGCATGATCAGAACATCTCTGTGGTGGATGTGATCGGTCACAGCATGCAAAGTGAGTTTACACATACACATGTTTCGTAGCCTCTCTCTGTAACGGTCTGTTTAAACATGGAATAATGTCATAGGAAATCATGATTTTAGTGCATTCCACGTGGCCATACTATAAATGCATCATCAACATAATCCAACAAATTTCTGTTGGTGTATCAATACTAACATTATCGCGCAGACAATGAATTTGTCGGACAGTGTAATGAATAAACCAGTCAAGATTAGAGTGACCGATAATTTAATCAACAGGGGCAGTAAAGTGAGAAGTCCAACACCTAGTTTACTTAAATCACATCTGAGTGCTCACATTCTGCTTATAGCTAAATACCTATTAAGAGCCTTTTTAGTGAAGAGGTCTGTCTTATAGCATTTTTTCTGTAACTTCTTTACATTTTAGCATCAATTTTCTGTCAGAAAAATTGCTAATGTGGCTTGTAGTATATACCATTCACATTTTGGAGACCAGACAGTGTGCAAAGCAATCTGTGCTTGATACCTGTTGAGAACAAACAGGGACATTGTTAAATTATTGTGAAAGAAAACTTGACAACTCAGTTGCAAACACAAAGACATAAACCACCAATTTTTGAACACAGTGTTAAGGATCACATATCTACAGCTTCTCGCATAGTAAGAAAACAATGTAATACCAAGGTATACCTGTCTTCTAAATATTCAGATCATCTTTCTAGATGTCCAATATTGTGTATGCATGAACATCTGTCTACTTGTCTTGAGTTGCTAGTGAGAAATTTGGAAACCATGTAATACAGGTAGTAAGGTGATGATAATACTAGTTCACACTACTAAACTTCTGAATAGGTGAAAACACTGACAAAGCGGCTGCTCTATAACAATCATGAGTAAAAAAAATCTGACTCAAATTACTCATATCATGACAAAGTATAACATAAATAAAATATTACACTTTCAAGTAAGCAGTTTTTTATGTATAGCAATCATTTGAGCACGACAAAGCTTTGGCAGGTAGTGAGAACTCTTCAAACTGCTTATTTTTCTTTACAAGAATAATTCTGCATGCATATTTATATTCTTAAACTCAGTGCTCCATTTCTACTAGAGTTCTGATTTATCTCTCTGTCTTCCATGCTACCACAGCAACCTTTGCCAGGTTACCAAGGTTATGATTATCCACTGTCATGGACAAAAATAGTTGAACTCAGATAGGTCCCTCCAAATGGAAGGAAGAATGTATTAATAGCAAAAAATCTGTCTTTCCTTTACACCCTGTCCAGTTAGCCTCTACTGACCCAGGGCTCTAGGTGACTTTTACGAAATCCATCCCTCTTCTTAAATCTCACTGGTCCTTTCCCTTAACCCATCTTCCTCCCCCTTCAACTCTTCTGCCAGAAGGAGCCACAGGCTCCAAAAGCATGCAAACTTTAATACCTTCATATGTGTATTTCCCTGCTGCAGCTTGGCGAGTAGATTTTTTATTTATGCAATTACATTATATTTTCAAAAATTGATTATTTTCATTAAAAATGCTTACATATTTATAAAGAATTTCATGTACTGTTCTGAGTACTATTCTGTACTTCCATGCATTCAATCTAATGCCAAACTTAGTTTACAGTTTGCCACTGAATACTGTATAACTCTTAGTACTTTCATATCGCATGTTTATGTTCTCTGTAAATTACTTGCTGTTTCCAATCAAATGTAGTTTAAAATTTTGTACAATTATCCTTCCTCCCATTTACTGGTGTTTTCCTGCATGATAACCGTCCAGTGTCACCCAATGATGGTGATGGCCTACAAAGCTAAATACATATCTAATACATAAATAAATGTCAATTGACCATTCACAATTTTTGTTTGTAATTCTTATATTTAAACTGCCAATATTCGGGTAACATATCTTATAAGTGCATAGTTGAAAGAGGGAGAGATTGGCTAGATGGGGAGTAAGGTACTGTGAAGCCAGCAACAGTAGCAGCAGCAGCAGCAGCAGTAGTAAAAAAGTTTCTGTACCTGGGGCTATGAATGTTACTGGTTCACCCTGTGAAGCATTTATTCCTATAGCTTGGAAGTCTGCATCATATTTTATCTTTACAGGAAACCCATCATGATCCTCTGCTTTCCAGCCTTCTGCATCATACTCAAAAGTGCTTTTGATGACTGATTTTGAATATCCTCTAGCACTTTCACAATCCATTGAATGACCATGACAAAAACAAGGTGTGCAACCAAATATATTCTTTTCATCAAGATTGAAATATCCATATTTACACCTGTTAAATGTAAAAATAATATTTTATGCTGACATAGCAACTTTCATCAAAACATTCTGTCATCTTAAGATAATTCTCCCGTAACACTATTTCCATATTGGAACTGAACTTTTTTCACTTTTAACAAGAGACACACTAACTTTTCTAAATTAGTTAACTAAAGTACAAAAGATACCAACTGCTCTGACCCAAGGAAGGAACTATGGTGTTTGTGATTTATTAAGAGGTGACTGATTAGAAATAACAAATAACAGTTAAGAATAACAACATTATTACACAAACAATAATATTTCATTTTGAAAAATATATAATTCAGAAGCTGTAGCTGAGTAAAAGCTGCAACCTTCTTTCAGTTTTAGACTGCCATGAAAACAACAACACAGAAAACACATGGACATATATGTAGTAACTGTTAAGGTATCAAAGTCAATGCCACAAAAACAGGTAGGAAAGAAATGAGATTAATTTTTATGACTTACGCATCTTATATATTAAATCCTTGCAGTTACAAGAACAAATCTGATGGCAAAAAAAGAAAGCTTAAAAAATATGCTAGAAAGTTAAGATACACAATAAAATATGTGTAAAAAACTCATTCTGAACATAAGTGAATGAAGGCAAGTGTTGTGCTGCACAAGTTTGGCAAAGAAGATAAAAAGTGTACTCAGTTGGTATTCAGATTGAAAAGTGGAAAAAAATTATTCTAGGCTAGCCTTCTTTAGTCATTGTCACTTTTAACAAATTGTGTCTATTTATTCATTCATTCATTCATTTATTGTGTTCTGCAGGTCCTATCAAGGGAGGATGTAACTAGAATCAAAGCACACATCAGCAAAGGGCATAGATATGACAGAAACTTAAACTGCCATATATACAGTATTAACAATAAACTATCACTCTACTGTTAAATGATATTATGCTTACATCATCTAAATTTAATGGAATAAATTAGTAATGAAGCTGCTGCTTTGAAAAAAGCTGCTGCCTCCTCAGTTTTAGAATACAACTGTTGTTTGTTATTAGTAGCTTAGCATTTGCTTCATTATAATGCTTTTTCTCAAAGAAAATATTTTTTTCATCTATAAATACTGAATCCTATTTATGGTACTTTATCACTTGTTGCACATCTTTATAACAAACATTGCTACTTGTCTTGTAGTTAACAGAACCTTTCAGCCCCTGACTAGATATTCTAATAATTTGTTCAAAGAACTGTGAATGAGGTATGCTTTTAATTTTATATCATTCTGAAAACTGGACAAGAAAGAAAAGTCTAGATGAAAATTATTTTTGTATCTTGTATTGCAACTGTGTATATCAAAGTCCAGTTGAAACTGTTTTTTATAATCAGCATAAAAAATCATTAAGAAGTAAATATGCTGGGAGGTGAGTAAGAAATCCAGGTAACATCCAGTTACTGTGGTGTGAAATTATTCATCAATTTCTAAGGGGATTTTTCAGTTCAAACAGAAGTTTTTTCATGGTTATACAGCTTCTGCCATAAAGTGAGACTGTGGAGACCTGGATATATATAGAGTCAACACAAGTTTGAGTGCAAGCATTGAAGCAGTGACTTACCTTTGATATCAAAATTACATCAAATTATCACTTTTGTCTTAAGTTCTTTGTGTCTGAGCATACTGCTACTGTGTGAGTCCAGTGATTTCATTATTTAGTGTAATTAATACAAATAAAGTGTAATACTTGTCGTTGATTCCATTCTTGCAGGATCTTTATAGCCATAAAACTATTCAGATCAGTATTTCCTTATTGCTTTGGAGTCTCTTTCTCAGTTAGTACGTTACATGTTCCATAGATCATTTGAACAATGCTTTTCTCAAAATGATGTGAAACAAGTCAGTTTACAAGGATATATACACTGACTGACTGACACACAAACACACACACACACACACACACACACACACACACACACACTAGAAAAACAGTTTTTTAATAGAAATCTATCCATGGAACAGACAGAGTAGTCCAGAAGAAATGATTTTAGGTTAGATTTAAAACTTACTTTGCTACCTGTCAGACATTTTATGTTATTGGGCAAATAATCAAAAACATTTTTTGCTGCACATCGAACTCATTTCTGAGTCACTGCCACATTTAATGATGGGTAATAAAGGTTATCTCTTCCCTCTAATGTTATAGGTGTGGACATCATTATTATTCTCAAACTGTGATAGATTACTTATGACAAATTTCATTAGCAAATACATTGAAGTGCTAAAGAAACTGGTATAGGCATGCATATTCAAATACAGAGATATGTAAACAGGCAGAATATGGCACTGTGATCAGAAACTTCTATATAAGACCAACAAGTGTCTGGCACAATTGTTAGAATGGTTACTGCTGCTACAATGGCAGGTTATCAGGATTTATGTCAGTTTGAAAGTGGTATTATAGTCGGCACATAAGCATGGGACACATCACCTCTGAGGTAGCAACAAAGTGGGGATTTTCCCCTATGACTATTTCACAAGTGTACCATGAATATCAGGAACTCAGTAAAACAACAAATCTCCACAATGCTGCAGCTGGAAAAAGATCCTGCAAGAATGGAACCAACGACAACTGAAGAGAATCATTCAAAGTGACAGAAGTGCAACACTTCTGTGAATTGCTGCAGATTTCAATGCAGGGTCCATTAAAAACTGTCAGTGTGCAAACTATCCAACAAAACATCAATGATATGGGCTTTCGGAGCTGAAGGACCACTCGTGTACCCTTGATGACTGCGCAACGCAAAGCTTTACGTCTTGCCTGGGTCTGTCAACACCGATGTTCGACTGTTAATGACTGGAAACATGTTGCCTGGTCAGATGAGTCTCATTTCAAATTGTATTGAACATGTGTATGTGTACGCATATGGAGACAACCTTATGAATCTATGGACCCTGCATGTCAGCAGGGGACTCTTCAAGCTGGTGGACACTCTGTAATGGCATGGGGCATGTGCAGCTGGAGTGGTATGGGACCCCTGATATGTCTAGATATGACTCTGACAGGTGACATAAACACAAGCATCCTGTCTGATAACCTGCATCCATTCATGTCCATTGTGCATACCAATTGACTTGGGCAATTCCAGCAGGACAATGTGACATCCCACACATCCAGAATTGCTACAAGGTGGCTCCAGGAACTCTCTTCTGCATTTAAACACATACACTGGCCACCAGACTCCCCAGACATCAATGTTATTGAGCACATCTGGAATGCCTTGCAACATGCTGTTCAGAAGAAATCTCCACCCCCTCATACTCTTACAGATTTATGGACAGCCCTGTAGGATTCATGGTGTCAGTTCCCTCCAGTACTACTTCAGATATTAGTCAAGTTCATGACATATCATGTTGCAGAACTTCTGAGTGCTTGTGGGGGCCCTACATGATACTAGGCTGTTGTACTGTGGTGCTGCAGTTAAAATGCCTGACTCCTTGAAGATATATCCACAAGATGACCACAGGTGTATACCACGTATTATTCTTACTGCTTGCTTTTGAACAATCAACATTTTCTTTCTAAGTTATTCCATGAGACATTATTGAATGAAAATATGCAAAATATCGGGAGGTTAATTCACCTGTTTCCAAACTTAGCAATTGTATGAAGAGTAAACATAGCTGAACTTAATTCTTTGAGAAGATCAGTAGTATGTTTCTTCCAGTTCAAGTTTTTATAAATATGCATGACCAAAACTGTGGTACATGTTGTCCAATTTACTGACTCCTGTGCACTGCTATCACAACAGTTGGCATGACAATTTGTTGTACATAACTGAATGTAGTGTGCTTCCTCAGAATTAAGGGAGAGCTTTGGGAGCTAAGGGACAGATATTCTCTATTTTTTTCTGTTCATTTGATGTCGGAATTCCTTAATTTTGTTTACGGTCTTCCTGTACTCTTTCATATACTACATCTAGTGCCACATTTGTTTTCATCAACCAGTTAATATGTGTCTCCCTACTTTCCATATTGTCTAAGCGTCTCCCTCATCATTTCTCCAGTACCATTCCTTCAATGCATCCATATAATCACAAAAAAAAAAACTCCACAAGTGAATGAAAGGAGGGGGAGAAACTGTGGTTTCTGTCCCTTCTATTCTCTCATGCCTCAGCTTGCTGCACTTCATATTGCTGATCTTATTCTTTTTGTTTCTAGACTCTTTCTAAACTTTTTTCCCTTTCTTCCAAGTCCGTCAGTACACTACTTGCTCAGTGGTATGGACTTCAACTGCCATGTTAAAGTATCTGCAAAAACAAGGTTTATCTATGATATCCGAGTCATCATCCTTGGACTCTCCGGAAGTGTAAGAGGTAGTGCAACAATTTTTCACTTGCCTAACCAATGCCTCCCTCTACAGGTGACTACATTGCCCATTTGTATCAAGACTGCCAGGTCCTTTGTGAAACTTGTGTATGCCTGGGTTTATCTCTTCTGTGGAGCATTTATAACAATTAAAGTGACACTCTTGGTAGCTGTATTTAATACAAGGCACAGCATAACTGTATACTCCTTGTCATCCTCAATGCTCTGTTTTTGTAAGTCACTTACGTACAAAAGTGGTAATGCTAGCGGCACATGAAAGTCAAAGAATTCCCACTGAATAATATTTTGTACCTCCACTAACTATGTGAAGTGTTAATCATAAAATTATTGTAATTGATGAGTGTACATTCGTAAAATTATGTATTTTATGAGTTTATTACTGTGGACACAAAAAACCAACCTCGAGTACAGAATGCTCCCAGTTACATACAAACTGTTGCCCACCATGAGCAAATACAACAACAAATAGTTAAACATGTAATAATTAGATGATAAAGAAATAATTAATAAGCTACGACATGCAACAGATTCAAAACAATAAATGACAGTTGGCAGGCAGCAATGAGCTGTCTAGGGCTCATGCCCAATTTTTTGTGTGGTACCCTGTATTTATAATCCTTATACACAATACCATACAGCTGTCAGACATGGTAGTTTTAGCCTGAAATTTATAATCCTTATACACAATACCATACAGGTATCAGACATGGTAGTTTTAGCCTGAAATAAACTGTAGCTTTGAATATTTTTTTTCTCTTACATATTGTTTTCACAAAATTTTTGTTCTATTAGCACTTTTTGATGTTCTGACTACTACCATGTTTCCGTTATAGATGCAGCATTTAGTTAAATGACCAAGATTTCATTTAGCTACAATAATTGAGTTACATCTCCATGGGGTAAATATTGTTACACAGAAAACCGGTGTTGTGAAAGGCCTGCTGCCCCTCCTGTGATGATCATTGTGTTGTTTAAATTTTCTTCATAGTAACATTGTATCACTATTTACTTGCACCAAATCTCTCCAACAACATACTATTTATAGCCAAGAGACAAAGTGAACAAAAAGAAGCACAGCATACAGATGGATTTTTTTTCAAATATTGAGAATTAGCTGCACGTATGAAAAGAACCCAAAAATTTTTAATTCATCTTTCTATGACAATGTATGACACGAATGTAAAATAACTTTAATAGATACTTCATGAAAATAGTTTCATTAATGTGCACACAGCATGCATTTCATATCAAGTTATTTCATCATAATATTTTCAGCTGGTAACCATTTTAATGCAAAAACAGATCTCTTACAATATATGACAATATAAACTAATTTCCAGTTTACTTAATTCCTGCTGTCTAAATATCTGTATAGCAATTTAACTGCAAGGCTTACAGTTTAAGTGTATTTTTATTATTAGCGTTTTAGTATGCATATAATACCTGTGGCATTTATCTCCCTCAACATTTTCTTTGCAGTTACACAAACCTGTGACTGGGTCACAAGTAGACTTATTAGCAACACTCCCAGCTTCATTACAAATGCATGGCTTGCATCCTCCATTTGAGAGGTCATAATAATTGTCTTTGCATTTATCACATTTGTTACCAGTTACTCCAGGCTTGCATATACACTGTCCCTGACTATTGCACTGCTGACTCTTTGACCCTGAAAAAAAAGAAGAAAATTTTGAGGACAATGACATTTTAATTTTTTGCCAAATGCTTTAGAATAGTTCAATTTATTTTTAAAACAGTTATTGATTTCAGAGCTCTAAACATACCCAACAGTCAGTCAACACATTTCTAAGCCAGAAACTTAGTCCAGTCTGACAATATTACTACAGCTTGTCGATAATAACTTTACACTTTACACAACGATTCATGATAATGTATATATTTTCATAGTAAGGGATAGCACGATTCATTTATTAACTGGTCCCTCATCATAATATAAAAACAAATTACCGCAATTGTAAACACTATTTAACTCACATAGCAACAGAATTTATAATATCAGCAGAAGCGTTTCAACGTTTGGCACTAGTTTTAAATTTCTACCTGGCACTGTCTCACAGCTAATAGACGATTGTTCATATTGACAACAAATGCCAGCTCCAGCGACAATGTCTCATTGCAAATTACTGGTGCTGGCGCGCTATACTTGAAACAGAGGACAGGCTCCACAGTTCACATGTCAACCAAGTTATAAAAAAAAATGTGTGCTAAATCTTATTGGACTTCAGTGCTACGGTCATCAGTCCCTAAGCTTACACACCACTTAACCTAAACTATCCTAAGGACAGACACACACACCCATGCCCGAGGGAGGATTCCAACCTCCACTGGGACCAGCAGCACAGTCCATGACTGCAGCGCCTTAGACCGCTCAACTAATCCCATGCGGCAACCAAGTTATCAACTTAATTTAGTATACATATGACCAAATAAATATTCAGGTACATTACCATTCACATTTTTTTTGTCTCAAACGTTTCGCCTCATAATTAAATTGTGACCTAGTTTTTCAGGTGGTTTCCCTCGACTGCGAAGTGACTGTCGAAACTGGAAACCCATCCCAGATGTTCGCCATTGGGGTTCCTTCTGCCCCCTACCAGCTCGCCTCGTATTTGCCTGAAAAGTCCCTTGAATCGTCAGTGGGTCATATCTCGAACAGCCTGTTCTTCCCATAGGGGTTGGGAATGAACAACAATTAAGAAGAGGGCAGTCAAACATGCAGCGGCCAAACAGAGTGCAGTCAGGGGCCAGTGATCCAGTCAATGGCATTCATTGCGAGTGAGTCGGCTGCTGTGCAGAAAACGATGCCCAACTGTTGCTTCCATGTACACTGACTTCGAGAAAGCGAAGAAATTGACAACATGATATCAATAGTAAACAAGAAGACTAGGATGAATTTGCAACGAACTTTAGTGTACTGAACATTTAGGTGTTTCTGTGACAAGTAATTTATTCCTTTTTAAATAAAAATGTCTTAATATTTTTTACTTATGTCACGTCCATGAGGGCCATTTTATTTAGAATCTGTGGAAGGTACATTAGCGTATTTGGTTTTGTTTGTAAATATTTCTTGTAGTATGTTATCTTGTTTTTCTGATTAGTTCTACATGCTGGAGCAGTGGTCGTCAAAATGCGGCCTTCGAGTCACTTGCACCCCAAATCAATTGCTCTTGCGGCCCACGTTTCTAAGCCATATTTTATAATAATATTCTTCTAGCAGTTAACTGCAGATCCAAAACCGTCAAGAAACCTTAAGAGCTACTTAACAGTGCACATTTCTTGCTCCATAACTAACAAAAACACTAAGGGAGAAAATAATATTTTCAGAGATGCTTAATTTTAATTGACGTCGGTAAATTCGGCAGTGCGCAAAGTGAAGTTGGCTGCTTATGTCATGTACAGAGTGGTGTGTAGCGCGGCCACTGCGTGTTTAATAGAAGTGAGAGATGCGATATTTTACTGTGTGTCGTCCTGTGCTGACAACTCATCAGCGTGCGCAACTATCACCGATCAGCTGCTATGGTATAAATGCCAAACGGAAGCAACGTGGATTCGTGAATGCGCAATATAGAGACGGTCGTCTTCAACTTGGTACATGTTTGTAGAGAGTAATATGAAATCACATTAAAGCTGTTGTAATACAATGCAATGACTACATGGAAAATGGGATTAAAAACATTTAGTAAACATTTGTGAACGTGTCTCATATTGCATTTACCGTCGATAATTGATGTAACATACTAATTTACGTAGATTACCAATTAATAGTAAGATCGGTATGGGAAGACGTGGCAAAGTGGCCAGGACGAGAAAAGTGGCGAATATAAGCATATTTTTTTGCCTTGAACAGTGCCGAGAAGTGGTCAGACTAGTTCTCATATACATACATTGCCATTGTTGTCAGCGAGATAGACAGAGGAAGCTCGTTGCGTTGCTTTTTAGTAAGAACTTTTTTCTTTTTGAGTCGTCTGATGTAAGAAGATACGTCATTTATATTATTCTTGTTATCTCATTTGTATGGAAAGTAATAAGTTTTTGCAATATCAATGTTTAAACAACGTCTATCCTTTGCAATTGTAGTTCCTTGTTATTTATTTCAATTCGATAGTTTCTTCTGTGGATCACTAATGCCGACATGGTGTCCGGTTGGGGAAGGTAAGTTACTTCCATAAACCGCGCATAATACAACAGATAAAAGCTATCATCCGCCGTTCTATCCGTTGGTGTAAGCTTTGAATTAATCGTGTTATGTTATTTAAGACCGCCCCTGTACTATGTGGCCTATACAGCAACCCGATTACAAATGGCCTGCTGCAGACGCTTAGTATTGTTTCAGAGAGTAGGGCGTGAAGAACCGCAGAAACTGTGCCCGCAAATCAGAAAAACAAACATGGGATGCTATCGCAATGGCATTGGCCGCAGTAACCGCTTAGGTATGGAAAATTGGTCAATATGTAAGCCTTCACAAAAACGCATGTTGTTTCTTTTTCACTGAAAAATATTTGGTGTGATACCTTATAAAATGCAGATTCAAAATATGTTAGTGGTAAGCTTCTATTAACAGCCATGGTACGGTGAAAACTGGATTTCTCTTTGAGTAGCGTGGCCACTTTACACTCACCCTCCTAAGTGAAGCGGCCCGAGGTGTCACTCTACGGTATCAGTATTGTCTCTTAAGCAAAACAGTTTGACAACCACTGTCCTGGAGGATCCCCTCACTACCGATCTATTGGAACGAAAAGGACACCTGATCTAATCTATGATCTTGGCGATGACTGCTACTTCAGTTATTTTCACATGTCTCGTGAACAATTCGATCCATTAAACGAGCTCATTTATCCTAAAATCTTGACTGACTTTAGTCGCGCAGCGTGAGTCGTTACGTGAAAATATAGAAAGGGAAAAAATAAACAGACATCGGAAAATTTTATTAATTGGTCCTCTAGATACATGGGCGCTTATACCGAGTGGCAAGGTGTGGCACGCCCCCCTATGTCACGGAAAACAATACACTATGTGATCAAAAGTATCCGGAGACCTGGCTGAAAATGACAGGTTCCTCCGGTAATGCTGAAATTCAGTATATGATGTTGGCCCACTCTTAGATTTGATGCTAGCTTCCACTCTCGCATTAATACGTTCAATCAGGTGCTGGAAGGTTTCTTGGGGAATGGCAGCCCATTCTTCACGGAGTGCTACATTGAGGAGAGGAATCGATGTCGGTCGGTGAGGCCAGGCACAAAGTCGGCGTTCCAAAGCATACGAGAGGTGTTCTACAGGATTCAGGTCAGAACTCTGCACAGGTCAGTCCATTACAGGGATGTTATTGCCGTGTAACCACTCCGCCACAGGCCGTGCATTATACACTCCTGGAAATGGAAAAAAGAACACATTGACACCGGTGTGTCAGACCCACCATACTTGCTCCGGACACTGCGAGAGGGCTGTACAAGCAATGATCACACGCACGGCACAGCGGACACACCAGGAACCGCGGTGTTGGCCGTCGAATGGCACTAGCTGTGCAGCATTTGTGCACCGCCGCCGTCAGTGTCAGCCAGTTTGCCGTGGCATACGGAGCTCCATCGCAGTCTTTAACACTGGTAGCATGCCGCGACAGCGTGGACGTGAACCGTATGTGCAGTTGACGGACTTTGAGCGAGGGCGTTTAGTGGGCATGCGGGAGGCCGGGTGGACGTACCGCCGAATTGCTCAACACGTGGGGCGTGAGGTCTCCACAGTACATAGATGTTGTCGCCAGTGGTCGGCGGAAGGTGCACGTGCCCGTCGACCTGGGACCGGACCGCAGCGACGCACGGATGCACGCCAAGACCGTAGGATCCTACGCAGTGCCGTAGGGGACCGCACCGCCACTTCCCAGCAAATTAGGGACACTGTTGCTCCTGGGGTATCGGCGAGGACCATTCGCAACCATCTCCATGAAGCTGGGCTACGGTCCCGCACACCGTTAGGCCGTCTTCCGCTCACGCCCCAACATCGTGCAGCCCGCCTCCAGTGGTGTCGCGACAGGCGTGAATGGAGGGACGAATGGAGACGTGTCGTCTTCAGCGATGGGAGTCGCTTCTGCCTTGGTGCCAATGATGGTCGTATGCGTGTTTGACGCCATGCAGGTGAGTGCCACAATCAGGACTGCATACGACCGAGGCACACAGGGCCAACACCCGGCATCATGGTGTGGGGAGCGATCTCCTACACTGGCCGTACACCACTGGTGATCGTCGAGGGGACACTGAATAGTGCACAGTACATCCAAACCGTCATCGAACCCATCGTTCTACCATTCCTAGACCGGCAAGGGAACTTGCTGTTCCAACAGTACAATGCACGTTCGCATGTATTCCGTGCCACCCAACGTGCTCTAGAAGGTGTAAGTCAACTACACTGGCCAGCAAGATCTCCGGATCTGTCCCCCATTGAGCATGTTTGGGACTGGATGAAGCGTCGTCTCACGCGGTCTGCACGTCCAGCACGAACGCTGGTCCAACTGAGGCGCCAGGTGGAAATGGCATGGCAAGCCGTTCCACAGGACTACATCCAGCATCTCTACGATCGTCTCCATGGGAGAATAGCAGCCTGCATTGCTGCGAAAGGTGGATATACACTGTACTAGTGCCGACATTGTGCATGCTCTGTTGCCTGTGTCTATGTGCCTGTGTTTCTGTCAGTGTGATCATGTGATGTATCTGACCCCAGGAATGTGTCAATAAAGTTTCCCCTTCCTGGGACAATGAATTCACGGTGTTCTTATTTCAATTTCCAGGAGTGTAAACAGGAGCTCGATCGTGTTGAAAGATGCAGTCGCCCTCCCCGAAGTGCTCTTCAACAGTGGGAAGTAAGAAGGTGCTTAAAACATGGATGTAGGCCTGTACTGTGATAGTGCCACTAAAAATAACAAGGGGTGCAAGCCCCCTCCATGAAAAGCACGATCACACAATAACGCCTCCGCTCCCGAATTTTACTCTTGGCACTACACACGTTGGCAGATGACGTTCACCGGGCATTCGCCATACCCACAACCCTGCCATCGGATCGTCACATTGTGTACCATGATTCGTCCACACAACGTTTTTCCATTGTTCAATCGTCCAATGTTTGCGCTTTTTACACCAAACGAGGCGTTGTTTGGCATTTACCAGCGTGATGTGTGGTTTATGAGCAGTTGTTCGACCATGAAATCCAAGTTTTCTCACCTCCCGCCACTTGCAGTGGACCCTGATGCAGTTTGGAATTCCTGTGTGATGGTCTGGATAGATGTCTGCCTATTACACATTACGACCCTCTTCAACTGTCAGCGCTCTCTGTCAGTCAACAGACGAGGTCGGCCTGTACGCTTTCGTGCTGTATGTGTCCCTTCACGTTTCCACTTCACTATCACATAGGAAAGAGTGGACCTAGGGATGTTTAGCAAGGTGGAAATCTCGCATACAGACGTATGACAAGTGACACCCTAAAACCTGACTATGTTCGATGTCCGTGAGTTCTGCGGAGCGCCCTATTTTGCTGTTTCACCACGTCTAATGACTACTGAGGTCACTGATGTGGAGTACCTGGCAGTAGGTGGCAGCACAATGCACCTAATATGAAAAACGTATGTTTTTGGTGGTGTCCGGATACTTTCGATCACATAGTGTAAATATAGGGTCATAATGTATTTTTCGTTCAAGAAAATGATTTAAAAGACGTTATTACGCTGGTTTTTAATAGGGTAGGAAGAGGAAAGTCCTTTCATGGCTGTATACAAGTCGCCATTCGTCTTCCGAAATATTAAAAATACTCCAGACTTTGCTATAAATATGCCCAAGAAACTTACTATATAATGTGTATATCGTTCGCCCAGTGTTAATTTAGAGATATTCTTTTCAAAACTTATACAAAACCGAGAACTAGCGTTGACTCTGAAACATAATATCCTTTTGTGTGGGGACTTTAACATAAATACAACTAAAACAGATGACACCAGTAACACATTTATGAATATCCTACATAGTTTTGGTCTATCATCACTAGTCAACTTTGCAACAAGAATAACCACACATTCATCATCTACCATTGACCATGTAGCTGCAGATGTAGGCAGAGAAAACTGTGATGTACTTGTCAAAAATCTGGGACTGTCTGACCATCTATGTCAGATTATAAAAGTAAAAGCTTGTGTAAAAAAAGAATCAAAACTGCATTTATATAAAAGAGCCTACTCTCCATCAGCTTTGCAAGAGTTTTCCTTAAAGTTAGCGCATGAAAGTTGGGAACGAGTATACATAGAAAGTAAACTGAATAGCAAGTTCTCCAATTTTATGTCTGAGTTTAAATTAAAATTTGAAGAAACATTCCCCAAAGCATTAATTCCCATTGGAACACCCACCAACAATAAATGGATTACTAAAGGAATTAGAAAAAGTGCTCAAACTTGTAAATATCTAAACTCCATTAAAAAGGACAATAGTGATTCAATTTTTTTGCACTGCTACAAAAGGATCTACAGGAAGGTACTCAACACTGCAAAAAAATCAGCCAACGATAGGTTCATAAATTTAGCCAATAAGAAAAGTAAAGCTACATGGGCTGTAGTGAAACAAGAAACAGGATCCGTGAAGCAGAGAGGTACAAACACACAAATCAGGAACAAGGAAAACTTAGAAAGTAACCCGAAAGAATTAGCAAATTATGTGAATACCTACTTTAGCAGCATTGCAACGAACTTACAGAAAATTTTTCCAAAAGGTGCTAATCAACCAATACAGAAGCATATAGCAAACTCAATGGCATCCAACTCCTGAGGAGGAAGTATGCAATGTTGTAAAGCAATTAAAGAACAAAAACTCGGCAGGTTTAGATGAAATCCCAATGTGTGTGCTGAAAAAATGCATAAACTGTATCAAAGCTCCACTAACAGAAATCATAAATGAATCCTTCAAAACTGGTTGCTTCCCTGACTGACTGAAGCATGCCAAAATTTTACCAACTCACAAGAAAGGTGACGTAGAAGACATTGACAACTACAGACCAATAGCCCTATTGTCACGCTTTTCCAAAGAGATAGAAACAAGAATGAAAAACAGGCTTTTGAGCTATCTAAGTAAATTCAACCTCCTCTGCAAAGACCAGCATGGTTTCAGGCCTGGTAGAGGTACAGAATCTGCAATAGCACAATTTACAAAAACAGTTTTAGGAGCACTAGATGAGAACACCTATGTAACTGGCCTTTTCCTAGACCTGTCTAAGGCATTTGATACAGTTGACCACCAGAAGTTGTCGCATAAATTTGAGGCACTAGGAGAAAGGGGAGTGGTTCTCAAATGGTCTCTGTACAAACAGAGTACAGTCAGTAGAGATCATACATGTCTCCAGTGGATCAAAGTACATTGAGAAACATATATCTGATCCACAATATATCAATATTGGGGTCCATCAAGGAAGCGTACTAGGCCCTGTATTATTTCTGGTGTATATAAATGATTTCCCGCAACATATTAGCCATGGAGAGAAGATATTGTTTGCGGATGACAGCAACATAGTAATCACCAGTAAGACACCAGAACAAATGTTGGAAAATTCTACTGAAGTGCTGAGGGATGTTCACAAATGGTCTCAGGAAAACAAAGTAACTCTCATCGTAAAGGAAACAAATACAATATGCTTTAGAATGAACAGAAAACAGAGTCCCTTAAATTTAAAACTAGATAACATCTGCATAGATGATGTACCTACAACAAAATTATTAGGGTTGTACATTGACAGCCTAATGAAGTGGAATGAACATGCTATGAAACTCTCGAGAAAGATATCAACAACATTTTATGCACTTAGAGTCCTTATATCCGCAAGCAGTAGTGAATGTTTGAGAACTGTATACTTTAGTTATGTTCATTCAGTAATCACTTATGCCCAGAATTTACAAACAGCACTTAAATTGCAAAAGAGAGCAGTAAGAATTATAACAAAAAGCAGTAAGCGGGCCCACTGCAGAGAACTTTTCAAAATGTTAGAAATTCTAATTGTTCCTTGTGAATTTATACTCCAAACCATAGTGTACATCAAGAAAAATATAGAAAATTATAGCACAAATAGCAGTTTTCATAACTATAGTACAAGAACAAGTCACTGTCTTCACCTAAACAGGAAGAATAAACATAAGACTCAAAATAGCTTCTTGTATGACGGTGTAAAACTGTATAATAAACCGCTGCAGAAAATAAAAGAAGCAGATAACATGTACCACTTTAGGAAAAATCTTAAATTGTTTTTGCAGGAACACTGCTTTTACACTATAAGTGAATTCCTTAGTACAAAATGATTGTAAATAGCTTTTGTTTCACAATATTTTGATAAGGTGCAAAAATGATTGTAAATAACTTATATGTTTAACTACATGTAACAACAAACTGTATAAATATATGAATGTACGCAACTGACAACATCCATCCATTTTGATATGTCCACGGAAAATAGATAAATAAATAAAAAATAATAGGTCTAGCCTCCCCCCTCCCCGCCACCTTTACAAACTATCGTACAACAGAAGTGATTTCTGGCGTTCCCAAAAGCAGTGTTATGGGCCCTCTATTGTTCCTTATCTACATAAATGATTTAGGAGACGATCTGAGCAGCCGAATTAGGTTGTTTATAGATGGTGATATCGTTTATCGTCTAGTGAAGCCATCAGAAGATCAAAACAAATTGCAGATATTGGTATGATGCTAAAATTGCCAACTGACCCTAAATAATGAAAAGTGTGAGGTCACCCACATGAGTGCTAAAAGGAGTCCGTTAAACTTCGGTTAGACGATTTATCAGTCACATCTAAAGGCCATAAACTCAAAAAAATGGTTCAAGTGGCTCTGAGCACTATGAGACTTAACATCTGAGGTCATCAGTCCCCTAGAACTGCTTAAAACTAACTAACCTACACATCCATGCCCGAAGCAGGATTCTCCCCCGAATGCGAAAATATTTTGTTGACGCCGACCTACAGAGGGAGAAATGATCATAATAATAAAATAAGGGAAATCAGAATTCGCACGTAAAGGTAAAGGTGTTGGTTTTTTTCCGCGCCCTGTTCGGGATTGGAATAATAGAGAATTATTGTGAAGATGATTCGATGAACCCTCTGCCAGGCACTTAAGTGTGATTTTCGGTGTATCCATGCAGATGTAGATCGTATGGGCGCCCTTGCTCGAGAACAATATTTTATAATTATTATGTACAGCATAGGAATAATAATGCTACAGAATTGTTGGATAGTTCGTGCAAGCATTTTATTACGTCAGTTGAACTGTATTTTATACACCTATATTAGCGTGGTAGTACAGTTTATAATAGTTTGCATTTGCCACGGGGTGGTCAGAAATAGTTTGAAAAGTAGGTTAGCCAATCAGGTCGCTGCGAGCGCAAATTCAAGCAACCTTCCAGCGACAGTGGCGCCAAACGTGTTCGTTTGGTTGCCTCAAACCGAACAAACTTAGCTTTTGCCCACCTAGCTTAAATTTATCACTTTCGAAAAAGGCCGTTTTAACTGGTAATGAACAAGTGGGAATTCAGGAGCCGCAGATGTTTGTACATTACTGCATTTTAAACGCATGCAACTGTTTTAATTTGTGCACACAACGTTGGCTAAGGTTAGTGCTAATTAAATCGGAAACAGCGCAACGAATCAAATTTTTTTCTTAACAATTATTTCTCAGCAAAAACTACCCTGCAACACCCTTACAAGCTTTCCAGACAGTTTCTGACCACACTGTATATAAATATATGGAATAAATTAATAATTGTTTGACACAGACTTGCACCTGTGTCCTCCCTCGTTACTGTTCTTTCCCAAACGTTTTTATATTCGACAGGATGCGTATCGTACAAAAATATGTTTCCACGCATCCAGTCTAACAACCTTGGACAAGAGCGGTCTAGCGCGGGCGCCAGTCTTCAGTTTGATTAGGACGATTGATTTCATAGTAGGGTGCCTCTTATTTTACTAGTGTGATTTCTTCTTTGTGCTACCCCATATCTGGTTTCATCACACGAAAAACGAGATGTAATTGGTGCTCATTAACAAAGGGAAAGCGGTGCCTTAGATTCTTATATTTGGAATAAAAGCGAAAAATCACTTAAAAATTTCACTTCCATTTTTGTAATGTATATTACTGCACAGAAGAAATTGATTAACCAGTAATTTCATTAATTTAATTATTAATATAGCTGTGTTAACTTCAGTAAAACAATGTGTAATACTTATGCACAAATTTGTTATTAAATATGATGATAAAATCCTGATTCTTTGATGAAGTTTCTTTTTATTCACTGAAAACTTATTACAACATTCTGATACATCCTGAACCATATTCTCCTTCCGTTTATCGTTTTTTATGTACTGTAGTTCTCCAAGAGCACGACAACTCTTAGTAGGAACGTTTACAATTTTCAGTTTATTTACTAGGTGTAGATTGTTGACGAAACCTTCATTTTAATGCCACTGCAAAGGGTTCTTCGTAAGGAGTTCATCACTCAGGTTAAATCTGGTAAAAAGTGTCTTGTTTTATTTGAAATAAATGATTCAATTCAACTACCGATAATATCTAGGTTTTGATTGCTACTGGAACCCTTTTATTACTTCGTCTGATGATTATGTCTTACGATTCAATGCACTCAACATTTCAACTGTTGTTTCAGGAGATAAATTAGAATCTAAGACTGCAGATGTGACAGAGTCAGGAGATAGGTTCCATAATTTTTTTTTCAATTTTTTTGAAGGTACACTAAAACTACCATGAAAGTAAGCTCGATATTTGAAGGTACACTAAAACTACCATGAAAGTAAGCTCGATATTTAACAAATTTTTAAGGAAAGATGTAAATAAAATACGATACTGTGGTTGTAGAAGGGGCACAAACCACTTTTCACGGACAATATATCTTAATTTCCATTCTATTCATGTGGTGATAATTCAAATTCATCACCGAGGCCCAATATTTTCAAGCAATAATTAGTTTCCTTCATTCATCTTGCTTGATAGATTGCCTCTAGAATACAGAAAAATTTCCCACAAGATCATACTTCGCCAAGAATGATTGCAGCTAGAGCTGATAACCTCGCCGTCGAAGCCTGCAAACTCCAAATACACGATTACAGTTAACTTTAAAAATTTTGCATATTTTTGTAATTCCTCCATTTTTTATACTAAACTTCTAATTTTAATATGCGGTTTCTTGGCACCTGCGTCGGAGTTAATGCATTTTTTCCTCAACAAATCGTCATTACTCATTTAGCTGGTTTGACACGTTGATACACATTTACACGGAACACAGCAAATTATAAAAGAAAACTGTAGAAATGTGTACTTCCAGTTATTTCTTGCGACTAGTGCGCGAGCATATAAACTATCTCCTGGAAACGAACGGAAACGATGTACTTTCGCAATTCTGGACGACTACAGAGGCAGCATGGCTGAATATTTCTGCATGGGCCTTTCAATGACTTATTTAGTCCATGTGACGTCGAGATGCTGCTCCAAACCAGGCAGGAGGTGGTCCGACACGATGTTGGGAGATGTGCGATGAGTCTTGTCACCTCAATTTATGTTCCCACTTTTTGTATCACAGATGGTATCCCATAACAGTACTTTGATCTTTCGGCAGCGTGCTAAGTGAACTGACGTGGAGCAGACGTTCCGCCTAGTGTGGACTGACCGTCATTCCACTGGGACGTCAGCTTCCGTTCTGTTCTGTTGACGTCCGCTGTGGATCGGTCGCAGTACGAGGTCCACTCTGGCACGGACAGACTCACCTAGCGGGTGGCAGCGGCACGGCCTGCAGGCGGCGCGCGCTCCCGGGGCCCAGAAGCCGTGCCGGCAGCGCTCGCAGGCGGGACCCTCGCGGTCGCCCTGGCAGTCGAGGCAGTGCGCCGCCCTGCCCGTGGCGCGCTCCAGCGCCGCGTCGAAGAAGCACCGCCGAGAGAAACCGTTGCACTCGCAGCCTGCGGACATACACAGCGGCGGTACAGTTTAACAGCTCTGCTACAACGACATATTACACTGCTTGACAGTTGCTGAGGAGTTGAGACTTCTTTCGACGGCAATAGTCACCGGCAAAGAAGGACGAAATGAAACACAGTGCATATACAGGGTGTTACAAAAAGGTACGGCCAAACTTTCAGGAAACATTCCTCACACACAAAGAAAGAAAATATGTTATAGTGGACATGTGTCCGGAAACGCTTACTTTCCATGTTAGAGCTCATTTTATTACTTCTCTTCAAATGACATTAATCATGGAATGGAAACACACAGCAACAGAACGTACCAGCGTGACTTCAAACACTTTGTTACAGGAAATGTTCAAAATGTCCTCCGTTAGCGAGGATACATGCATCCACCCTCCGTCGCATGGAATCCCTGATGCGCTGATGCAGCCCTGGAGAATGGCGTATTGTATCACAGCCGTCCACAATACGAGCACGAAGAGTCTCTACATTTGGTACCGGGGTTGCGTAGACAAGAGTTTCAAATGCCCCCATAAATAAAAGTCAAGAGGGTTGAGGTCAGGAGAGCGTGGAGGCCATGGAATTGGTCCGCCTCTACCAATCCATCGGTCACCGAATCTGTTGTTGAGAAGCGTACGAACACTTCGACTGAAATGTGCAGGAGCTCCATCGTGCATGAACCACAAGTTGTGTCGTACTTGGAAAGGCACATGTTCTAGCAGCACAGGTAGAGTATCCCGTATGAAATCATGATAACGTGCTCCATTGAGCGTAGGTGGAAGAACATGGGGCCCAATCGAGACATCACAAACAATGCCTGCCCAAACGTTCACAACTGCGTGCGTATTCTCGTCAGCCCACAAATGTTGATTGTGAAAATTTACAATTTGATCACGTTGAAATGAAGCCTCGTCCGTAAAGAGAACATTTGCACTGAAATGTGGATTGGCACATTTTTGGATGAACCATTCGCAGAAGTGTACCCGTGGAGGCCAATCAGCTGCTGATAGTGCCTCCACACGCTGTACATGGTGCGGAAACAACTGGTTCTCCCGTAGCACTCTCCATACAGTGACGTGGTCAACGTTACCTTGTACAGCAGCAACTTCTCTGATGCTGACATTAGGGTTATCGTCAACTGCACGAAGAATTGCCTCGTCCATTGCAGGTGTCCTCGTCGTTCTAGGTCTTCCCCAGTCGCGAGTCATAGGCTGGAATGTTCCGTGCTCCCTAAGACGCCGATCAATTGCTTCGAACGTCTTCCTGTCGGGACACCTTCGTTCTGGAAATCTGTCTCGATACAAACGTACCGCGCCACGGCTATTGCCCCGTGCTAATCCATACATCAAATGGGCATCTGCCAACTCCGCATTTGTAAACATTGCACTGACTGCAAAACCACGTTCGTGATGAACACTAACCTGTTGATGCTACGTACTGATGTGCTTGATGCTAGTACTGTAGAGCAATGAGTCGCATGTCAACACAAGCACCGAAGTCAACATTACCTTCCTTCAATTGGGCCAACTGGCAGTGAATCGAGGAAGTACAGTACATACTGACGAAACTAAAATGAGCTCTAACATGGAAATTAAGCGTTTCCGGACACATGTCCACATAACATCTTTTCTTTATTTGTGTGTGATGAATGTTTCCTGAAAGTTTTGTAACACCCTGTATAACACAGATTGAGTGGTACAGATTTCACCACTTGGGATAGTAGTATAACAGACATAAATAACGCACACTGATCCGTACCTGCATACTAAGAGTTATCATCCACCATACCAATGCACTGGCGTCCTTAGGGCCCTGGTACGCAGAGCATATACCATTTACGACGCGGAGAGTTTAACCCAAGAACTTGCGCATTTGATGGCTGTTTTTAAGGAAAATGGATACCCCGAGCAACAAATTCGTGGACTATAGAGTTTGAACCATCACCGGAGGTGCATGAAGAGAAGCATAGATCCGTGGCCTTTATTCCTAATGCTGGGGGCATATCGTTTAAGACTGGAAGAATTGTAAGGAGTTTTAACGTTAAGAGTGTGTTCCGTCCACCTCCCACGATTATGGCACTACTCGGCTCTGTGAAAGGTGATTTGGGGCTTAGGAAGACTAGTATATACAAAATTCCGTGTCAATATGGGAAGGCTTACATCGACCGTTCGATTGTCACAGTTCATGACCGGTTACTTATGACTACATTCGTAGTGTCTCAGCCCAACGTACTCATTACTCGTGGAAGACATTCTTACCAAGTCCCGCAAGAATTCGGGTAATATGTGTGCATCCGCAAAGAAGGAGGTCATGGCTGGTATTGCCAGAACTATATACTTAAATATATACAGGGTGTAAACGGTATAAGGCGCCAAAATTATACACATGGCACATCTCGCAATGCTTGACAAAAAAGTATAGTGACATGTTTGCGTATTTCCTACGGTTGTCCCAGAAAAAAAACAGTTCGTCTCAGGATAATGGTTTTGGAAAAGTAGATACTTGGCCTTACACGTCGGTTCCTGTTATTGCCCGCTGCGCGTATTGTCATCGCGAGCGTAAATCGTAAACACATAGCCAACTGCGGCCTGAATGGCTGCGTCACTTTAATACACCGAGCGACGACTTGAATCAGCAGTTGTCTTGTGACAGCCAGAGCGAGAGCACCAGCAGCAGCGAGTACTGTTTGTATAAAGCGTTTATTTTGCATTTTGTTTACGACCTTCCACTAAGGAAGGGATTCTATTTGTGTTTATCTGCTCTGCATAGAAACTAACAGTTCTTGATCGTTAGGAGAGAAATTTATTTTGTACTTATTGCTGCGCTTAGCTTTTAAATAGTTTTTCTGGGAAAACCTAGCGTAGTTTTCGCATCTCGTATTTCAGTGAGTGTTTCTTGATTATCAGAGTAGCTCATCAGAAGATTATCTTGGGAATTTGTCACCGTATAGAGTAGGGTAAACATAGTCATGTGTAGGGACTGTGGTTGTTGTGAGCGGACGCAAGGAGAATTGGCCACTCTTCGGGGGCAGGTGGAGGCTTTGTCTGTTAGGCTCATCGAGCTCGAGGCGCAGGCGTCGGCTCGTAGTGGCGTTGGGGCAACTGTGGTGAGACCTATGCCTACTTCGGTGGCCTTGGAATCACATGGAACCCCTGATGTCGCTGCGTCTTCCGGCAGTGAGCATCTTACCGGTCAGCCATCACTCCAGGGTGAATGGCGGACAGTGGTGGGCTCGCGCGTGCCTGGCCGAAAGGCGAAGGTGGGATCTGGCCGCGTGGCAGCTGCCTTACCCCTTTCCAACAGGTACGGGCTGCCTCCTAGTGGTGATGACATCGTTTCCGAGCCACCACAGGATGCCTCGCCTGTTGGGCCAGTGGCCGATTCTCCGGCAAGGTCCCGACAGTCACAGAGGGCGGGCCTATTAGTTATAGGGAGCTCCAACGTTAGGCGGGTTATGGAGCCCCTCAGGAAAATAGCGGGTAGGTCGGGGAAGAATGCCAGTGTGCACTCGGTGTGCTTGCCGGGGGGTCTCGTCCGTAATGTGGAGGAGGCCCTTCCGGCAGCTATTGAACGCACTGGGTGTGACCGGCTGCAGATAGTAGCACATGTCGGAACGAATGACGCCTGCCGCTTGGGTTCTGAGGCCATCCTTGGTTCCTTCCGGCGGCTGGCTGATATGGTGAAGACAACCAGCATCGCACGCGGAGTGCAAGCTGAGCTTAATATCTGCAGCATAGTGCCCAGAGTCGATCGCGGTCCTCTGGTTTGGAGCCGTGTGGAGGGTCTAAACCAGAGGCTCAGACGACTCTGCGACTATAATGGTTGCAAATTCATCGACCTCCGTTATTGGGTGGAGAACTGTAGGGCCCCCCTAGACAGGTCAGGCGTGCACTACACACCGGAAGCAGCTACTAGGGTAGCAGAGTACGTGTGGCGTGCACACGGGGGTTTTTTAGGTTAGAGGGACCCCCCCCCCCCCCCCTTGGGCGAAACGATAAAATACCTGACGGCTTACCAGAGAGAACATCATCATCGTTGATAAAGAACGTCCGTCCTCAGAGACCAAAAACAGGAAAAGTTAACGTAATATTGGTAAACTGCAGGAGTATCCAGGGCAAGGTTCCTGAATTAGTATCGCTTATTGAAGGAAATAGTGCGCATATAGTATTAGGAACGGAAAGTTGGTTAAAACCGGAAGTGAACAGTAACGAAATCCTAGACACAGAATGGAATATATACCGCAAGGATAGGATAAACGCCAATGGTGGAGGAGTATTTATAGCAGTAAAGAATTCAATAATATCCAGTGAAGTTATTAGCGAATGCGAATGTGAAATAATCTGGGTTAAGTTAAGTATCAAAGGTGGGTCAGATATGATAGTCGGATGCTTCTATAGACCACCTGCATCAGCAACCGTAGTAGTTGAGCGCCTCAGAGAGAACCTGCAGAACGTCGTGAAGAAGTTTCGTGATCATACTATTGTAATAGGGGGAGACTTCAATCTACCAGGTATAGAATGGGATAGTCACACAATCAGAACTGGAGCCAGGGACAGAGACTCTTGTGACATTATCCTGACTGCCTTGTCCGAGAATTACTTCGAGCAGATAGTTAGAGAACCAACTCGTGAAGCTAACGTTTTAGACCTCATAGCAACAAATAGACCGGAACTTTTCGACTCCGTGAATGTAGAAGAGGGTATCAGTGATCACAAGTCAGTGGTTGCAACAATGACTACAAGTGTAATAAGAAATGCCAAGAAAGGAAGGAAAATATATTTGCTTAACAAGAGTGATAGGGCACAAATCGCAGAATATCTGAGTGACCACCATCAAACGTTCATTTCTGAGGAAGAGGATGTGGAACAAAAATGGAAAAAATTCAGAAACATCGTCCAGTACGCCTTAGATAAGTTCGTACCGACTAAGGTCCAAAGCGAGGGGAAAGATCCACCGTGGTATAACAATCATGTACGAAAGGTACTACGGAAACAAAGAAAGCTTCATCATAGGTTTAAGAGTAGTCGAATCATAGCTGATAAGGAAAAGCTGAACGAAGCGAAAAAGAGCGTAAAGAGAGCAATGAGAGAAGCATTCAACGAATTCGAACATAAAACATTGGCAAACAATCTAAACAAGAACCCTAAAAAGTTTTGGTCATATGTAAAATCGGTAAGCGGATCTAAATCCCCTATTCAGTCACTCGTTGACCACGATGGCACCGAAACAGAGGACGACCGAAGAAAGGCAGAAATACTGAATTCAGTGTTCCGAAACTGTTTCACTGCGGAAAATCGTAACACGGTCCCTGACTTCAGCCGTCGCACGGACGCCAAAATGGAAAATATTGAAATAAACGATATCGGAATTGAAAAACAACTGCTATCACTTAGTAGCGGAAAAGCATCCGGACCAGACGAGATACCCGTAAGATTCTACAGTGATTATGCTAAAGAACTTGCCCCCTTTCTATCAGCAATTTATCGTAGATCTCTGGAAGAACGTAAAGTACCTAGCGACTGGAAGAAAGCGCAGGTCGTTCCCATTTTCAAGAAGGGTCATAAATCAGATGCGAATAATTATAGGCCTATTTCGCTTACGTCAATCTGTTGTAGAATAATGGAACATGTTTTATGTTCTCGTATTATGACGTTCTTAGATAATACAAATCTCCTTCATCATAACCAACATGGATTCCGCAAACAGAGATCATGTGAAACTCAGCTCGCCCTATTTGTCCAAGAAATTCACAGTGCCGTAGACACTGGCGAGCAGATTGATGCCGTATTCCTGGACTTCAGGAAGGCATTTGATACGGTTCCGCACTTACGTTTAGTGAAAAAAATACGAGCTTACGGAATATCGGACCAGGTTTGTGATTGGATTCAGGATTTCCTAGAAGAAAGAACACAACATGTCATTCTTAACGGTTCAAAATCTGCAGATGTAGAGGTAATTTCGGGAGTACCGCAAGGAAGCGTGATAGGACCTTTATTGTTTACAATATACATAAATGACTTAGTTGACAACATCGGTAGCTCCGTGAGGCTATTTGCAGATGACACGGTTGTCTACAAGAAAGTAGCAACATCAGAAGACTCGTACGTACTCCAGGAAGACCTGCAGAGGATTAATGAATGGTGCGACAGCTGGCAGCTTTCCCTAAACGTAGATAAATGTAACATAATGCGCATACACAGGGGCAGAAATCCATTCCAGTACGATTATGCCATAGGTGGTAAATCATTGGAAGCGGTAACGACCGTAAAATACTTAGGAGTTACTATCCGGAGCGATCTGAAGTGGAATGATCACATAAAACAAATAGTGAGAAAAGAAGGCGCCAGGTTGAGATTCATAGGAAGAATTCTAAGAAAATGTGACTCATCGACGAAAGAAGTAGCTTACAAAACGCTTGTTCGTCCGATTCTTGAGTATTGCTCATCAGTATGGGACCCTTACCAGGTTGGATTAATAGAAGAGATAGACATGATCCAGCGAAAAGCAGCGCGATTCGTCATGGGGACATTTAGTCAGCGCGAGAGCGTTACGGAGATGCTGAACAAGCTCCAGTGGCGGACACTTCAAGAAAGGCGTTACGCAATACGGAGAGGTTTATTATCGAAATTACGAGAGAGCACATTCCGGGAAGAGATGGGCAACATATTACTACCGCCCACATATATCTCGCGTAATGATCACAACGAAAAGATCCGAGAAATTAGAGCAAATACGGAGACTTACAAGCAGTCGTTCTTCCCACGCACAATTCGTGAATGGAACAGGGAAGGGGGGATCAGATAGTGGTGCAATGAGTACCCTCCGCCACACACCGTAAGGTGGCTCGCGGAGTATAGATGTAGATGTAGACGACAGTAGGAGAGTAACCTGTGCAGATGTTATTGCAAAAATAGTTCAAATGGCTCTGAGCACTATGGGACTTAACATCGTAGGTCATCAGTCCCCTAGAACTTAGAACTACTTAAACCTAACTAACCTAAGGACATCACACACATCCATGCCAGAGGCAGGATTAGAACCTGCGACCGTAGCGGTCGCGCGGTTCCAGACTGAAGCGCCTAGAACCGCTCGGCCACACCGGCCGGCTGTTATTGCAACTCTGTTAACTGTTAGGATGGAAAGGAGATTTACTATAGCTGAACTATGCGATATGCATTTAATTTATGGCGAGGCAAAAGGTGTTGCGAGGGCAGCTGTACGAATTTATCGAGAACGCTTCCCGCAAAGACGACTTCCTGCACGAAAGACATTTGCTGCTGTGCACCAAAGGTTTGTGTCATTGTAATTCTCTACTTGTATGCGATTATTATGCATTTACATCTTAATAAAGTACAGTAGTTACCCGCACCTTTGTAAATTTTCGTCCGTATGCGAAACGTATCTTCTGTTCTGATATGCTTTCCGTTTTTGTTACATCATGACAGAATACAACTGACGAGTACGTATTTAATTTCCTTAGATTGAGAGATACTGCCTCTTTACTGCCCCGCGCAGAAGGCAGAGGCCCACAACGCGCCGATCGTACATTGGAAGCTGAGGAAAGAATTCTGGACCGCATCCAGGAGGATCCTTCTCAGAGTACTAGAAGCATCGTCCGCCACGTGAGTATATCACACACTGTCGTTCATCGCACTTTGCAAGAGGAGCGTCTGCGGCCTTACCACATTCAACGCGTAGAAGCATTGGAAGAACAAGATTTCCCTCCACGACGTGAATTCTCAGAGTGGTTTTTGTTACACAGTGCGCAGCATGATTTTGTCAACAAAATACTCGTCACAGATGAAGCGTGTTTCACTCGCGACGGAATAACTAATTTCCATAACATGCACACGTGGCGTGTACACAATCCTCGCCACGTAGTGGCAACACATTTTCAGCGACGATTTTCCGTAAATGTGTGGGCGGGTATGCTCGATAATTACATTATTGGGCCCTATGTTTTACCTGAACGTTTGACTGGTAGCTATTACTGAACGTTTCTAGAGGAAACATTATTACCAACGTTGTTAGGAGACATTCCGTTAGGCATACGTCATACATAACATGTGGTTCCTCGACGACGGTGCTCCACCACACATTGGTCACAGAGTACGCAGATTTTTGGATAGTCGATTTCCAGGACGTTCGGGTCCACGTCGACGACCAGCACGCAGCCCTGATTTAAATCCACTGGATTTTTGCTTTTGGTGCCATATGAAGAAACTTGTTTATGCTGAGCCAGTAAATAATATGGACGAATTGACGCAGAAGATTTTAGATGCTGCCAATACCATAAAGGCCAATGTGCATGTGTGTGAACGAGTGCGACGAAACTGGGTTCGCCGTAATGAAGCACGTGTAGAAGCGAATGGTGGTCATTTCGAACATTTATTGTAGTATTGGTGTACGAGGAAACGAAGTAATGGGTTTTCTTTTCTTTACGATGTTGTTGTACAGAAGGAAAATAATGTAAATTTAGTGTTCGTTATGGCATTGCCGTCAAAAGGTGACACAGTTGATTGTAATTAATGCACAACTATCTACTTGGTGATTGATTGAATTTGTACTAATGGAAATACATTATGTTTGATATTATCTTGTCATTACTACTACGACCTTCGTTATCGACTTGTTGAGAAACAGACTGGTTGTATTCAATTCACGTAAAGCGAATTACACATTCTTGACAACCCGAAAACCGTTTACATTCCTTTTTTCGGTACCACCTGATTATCACAACACGTCATTGTACACGTCTAATGATTTCAATCCTCTGGTCGGCTCGTTGCCTTTCTCTGCCCGCCCCGTCATTGTAGGCAATAATCTCGGTACGCCGTGTACTGTCGGTTGACTACGTAAACAGAAATGCGTATATTATCTATCCTACGAACATTAGGTTTTAATAATACAAAAATAAAGTACATGATACAAGAAAATGTCATTAGACTTTTTTGTCAAGCGCATCGAGATGTACCATCTGTATAATTTTGGCGCCTTATACCGTTTACACCCTGTGTAATATAACTTTCGCTTTTAGTTGACTTTCTGAATAAACGTTATGCCAACCAAATCGCAACTGAGTGGCCTACATCATTTATGGGTCGTTAATTTAGTTCCCGGTATTATTATCCCTGCTATTATATTACTTGCCATCATGTGTAGTCCAACAGCGAAGTGAGGAGGAGGAGGCGTTACGCTATGGGAGTCGCTTTCGTGGCTAGGGTGTCGTCCCCTTGTTGCGCCTAAGCAAAAGCTAAATGTGGAAGGATATGAACTCACTTTACAGCAATGTATATTACGTACAGTACAGGAACAGTACGCAGACGATGATTGATTGTCTGAACATGACAATGCTCCCTCAAAGCAGCATCTCTGGGGAAATGTTTCATGGAGAAGAACATTCCTGAAATGGACTGGCCTATTCAGAGTCCCGACATGAACCCAGTGGAATAACTCTGGGATGAGATACAACGTCGACTTCACTCCAGACCTCAGTGTCCAACATCACTACATTCTCTGGTTCCAGCTCTTCAGAAAGAATGGCCGCCATTCCTGCAAAGACATTCAGGCATCTCATTCAAAGTGCCCACAACAGAGTTCAAGCCGTGATGAAGGCCAAGAGTCGACACACGCCGTATTAACGTGTCAGATATTTTTAATCACATAGTATCGTATTGGGCCGGTATCACGTACGGATGTCGGACGCCTGTAATCGTTACAGGCAGCAATTGCAGGCTGTGCATCATTGAGACAGGATCCCACAACCTATTGGCCAGTCCTACAGTCAACAGTTCGGCGGTGAGTTCGTCTTCCAACACGATAACACACGAGCACACCACGCTGCCCATCAGTCGAATGGAATGACCAGAGTTATTTGCGTAGGGCAAGCTGGGACATGTAGTTCACCGTCACATGAAACGTCCTCTCCCACTGGAACATCTCAGGACGGAAAGTGGAACAGACGCGAGCAGTAATTCCTGGACTATCTTGTGGACAGCTTGTCAAGAAGGATTTAAGCGTGTTACAACACACACAGTTGCAAAATGGAAGCATATTTTATGTTATCCAGTAGCTCTGTTGTGTAAATATGTGCACTTTCGATAAAAACTACCTTTATTTTATTCATTTTTGTTTTATTTCACAGTAAAATTACTTTTTTTTTTTTTAGTTTCATAAGGCTTATACTTTCATGTCTTCCTCCCACTGAACCGAAACCCACTCACATTTGCGCGTATGAAGATGGGGCAAAAAAATTGTTGGGCATTTTCCGCATTTAACGATAGTGTTACAAAAGTTAATAATTTTCAATGAAAGCTATTGTTAGTGGTGGAGAAGCATGAACAGTTCTGTTATGACTACTAGATGCAAGTCTGATCAATCGATAGTTGTGCCGCCCGTAACATCATTACCTGCGAACGCGAAATGAGATGAAACAGGACGTCGTTCAGCCTTAATTGCATCTCAGTTATGCTACCAGCAATACAGAAATGTATAATTTGTTGCCTATTAGCCAGGCGCAACGAACAACTGTGCAGAGAATTTTGTGTCATTCTTCAACGGAATTTGCTTAGAAGTTGTGCATGATAATATGACATGAACTAGGTCAGCTTCGTTATTTTCGTTCTGATCGCTACCAAAACAAACTGCTCATTAGTTTATTGTCCTCTGCGGATCATTCAGCTTGACTCAGTTGTCAAGTGCCGAACGACTGAACCATAGGTTTCAGGTTCGAGCCAAGGTAAGTCATAGAATTTTCATCTATCATCCATCACTTGTTTCATCTCTGTCAGTGTTTGTTCGTGTGAAAAAAGCCGAGTAGCTACATGGTTTGGAGTTGAAGTTAGAACCTAGATCCTCCTATCACAGGATGGGAAAGTCAGTTCAAAAGTCGAAACAAAACAGCATCATTGCCCAGATAAACCTTCGGATTGAAACGGCTTTACCTTGGTGACAGTTTATCTACGAAAAAACAGATCACTAATATCTCAAATCAGTCGAAACTTATTTGAGGTGAATTAATTCAGATATACGCTCCGTACACAGTGTGTGATAACACTTCCTTAAAGTACGTTCCGCACTGCTAGTGACGAGGATGATAGGCCGAGTTCTGTCAGCAAGAAGGCTTCAGTCAAAGCGTATATGGGGCATGATATTTCTTAACTGCATATGTTGTATACTTGGTAGTAGCGTGAAATCGCATCGAATGCTTTTCGGGCGAAATATCGCATCAATTTGCGCTCACCTTTCTTCCTTTGGAATCTCGTTAAATTTGCGAGCCCGGTTTTATAAGATCCGTAATTGCCGAATCGGTATTGCTTCTTGCGGAGGAGTTGCTCAGTGCACTGAGCAACAAAACCGTTCGCCGTAGCAAGCACAAATCGTATTGTAGAACCTTAAGAGCAAAATCTCGCAGTTAACAGCATTACTCGTCTTTAGTCTTTAGAAGATGTAGAATGTCTTGTGTAGAAAATAACCACGCTTCCCTTCAGCATTGGAGGTGATATCTGATCGCTAAAGGCTTCGATTAACCGTCATCCTGTGGCCGGATGCTGGAAGAATAACCATTAGGGAGCAATGATAATCAATATGTGTCACCGGGGCGAACTTAATGCGCACGCTGACTGACATTAATGAGCTCATAACTCAAGAATAAACTGCGAAATTAGAGCCTTAATACTCGACACCTCATTAACCATTGACGTACAAAGGAGAAATATTGCTCAGCAAATCAATGTATGAAAGATTCGTACTTAATTATCATTTTTTTTTATCCCTTTCCATCAAGCACCTGCACAGCTTAATTATATTACGCTGTTGGACTACATCATACAACCGCTAGCGTTAAGTGCTTTTTCTACAATATAGGAGCCTAAGATGGTAATTCTGGTTGAAAAGCAATAAATTGTTGCTCTTGAGGCTCTCACGGCAGATCTGTAGAGTAAATGACTCTCAGCCCTGTCGCCGATTCACGTTCTGTAAACTGTATAAGATCTCTTTGAAGCAGCTGCTCGACATCGTCTATTGTCTACTTGGAGTTTTACGGAAGCTAAAGCGGGCTAAAACTGAAACCAGAATAGCCCAGCTAGGCGTGTCGTAGCTTCAGAACACAGTTGAGGGTCGAAAAGCAGTCACACGCTAAAACACCATGATAAATAGTTCCATAGTAATTTTCTCAAAAATCCACAAACTGTTTTTTGAGTGTCGCATATGCCTTCAACAAGACAATCGTCGGAGACGTGTTTGGAGGAACCCGGTCAGTCTGAACGCCTTAGATATACTGTCCAGCGAGTGCAGAAACGTGGAGGTTCCCTGCTGTTTTGTGGTGGCATTATGTGGGGCCGATGTACGCCGCCGGTGGTCTTGGAAGGCGCCGTAATGGGTGTACGATACGTGAATGCTATCCTCCAATCGATAGTGCAACCATATCGGCAGCATATTGGCGAGGCATTCGTCTTCATGGATGACAATTCGCGCCTCCATTGTGCACATCTTGTGAATGACTTCCTTCAGGATAACGACATCGCTCGACTAAAGTGGACAGCATGTTCTCCAGACATGAACCCTATCGTACATGCCTGGGATAGATTGAAAAGGGCTGTTTATGGACGACGTGACCCACCAATCACTTTGAGGGATCTACGCCGAATCGCCGTTGAGGAGTGGGACAATCTGGACCAACAGTGCCTTGATGAACTTGTGGACAGTGTGCCACGACGAATATAAGCGTACATCAATGCAAGAGGACGTGCTACTGGGTATTAGAGGTACAGGTGTGTACAGCAGTCTGGACCACCACCGCTGAAGGTCTCGTCGTATGGTGGTACAACATGCAATGTGTGGTTTTCATGAGCAGTAAAAAGGGCGGAAATGATGTTTATGTTGATCTCTATTCCAATTTTCTGTACAGGTTCTGGAACGCTCGGAGCCAAGGTGATGCAAAACTTTTTTTTTTTTTGTGTGTACATAATCTGTAAGCGTATACTTCTAATTTTTCTCAACAACATTCACTTCGCGTACGTTCTGTGTGGGAAGCATGAGTGATCCTACAAACGTCGACGAAATAATCGAGTTCTTGCCACACACGGGCCAACAAGTCTTCCGAGATTGTCGCCGTTGCTTGTTAAATTCTGCTTTTAAATTCCACACCGTCACCTGGAAGAGAAGGGACATAAACTGTATCTTTTACATAACCTCATAAAAAGAAATCAATTCTCCGCTCGGCTGCACGGATTTAAGCTGTACCCCTTTTAGCTTCCGTAAAACTCCAAGTAGCACTGTGTTAAAATGTGTCCTAACATTACGGTGAAAATGTGAGGGTGCACCATCTAACGGAAGAACAAAGTTCTCTGATTCTGTTTGCAACAATGGCATTAACCAGTTCTCCAGCATCTGAAGGAAGAACTTTCCAATAACAGTTTGTTCTTGAAAGAGGAAAAGGTCCCCAAACTTTCTTGTGAGACATGGTACAAAAAACATTGACCTTCGGAGAATCTCACTCGTGTTCAACAACGTTTTGCGGTTTTTCCGTTCCCCAAATCCTACATTTGTGCCTGTTTACTTTCCCTTTTGTATGAAATGTTGCCTCGTCCAAAAATATTATCGAATTCACATAACCATAATCTTCGATCTGCTATGTAAAGATAAACTCAAATGGCTGTTCTTTGTCTTTAGAATATTACTTAGGCTCTAACTGTAGTCTGTATGGTTTCATGTTTAATTTCTTACGCAAAACACACCATGTCGTTGAAACTTCCTGGCAGAGTAAAACTGTGTGCCCGACCGAGATTCGAACTCGGGACCTTTGCCTTTCGCGGGTAAGTGCTCTACCGGTCGGGCACACAGTTTTACTCTGCCAGGAAGTTTCATATCAGCGCACACTCCGCTGCAGAGTGAAAATCTCATTCTGGACACCATGTCGTTGGTGACATTTCCATCTTACGTGAAACTCTACAGAGAAATTTTGCCGGAACCCTTGCGAAAGCTTCTCTCACGCTTTGAATGTCGTTTTCATTCACACCTGGCCGACCACTTCTCTACTTATCACACAAACACCCAAGCTTAACGAACTTAACATGTAGACTGTAGACTGTCTTTCTGGAAGGCGCTGCTTTCCCTAAATTTTCGAGCCGGCCGGTGTGGCCGAGCGGTTCTAGGCGCTACAGTCGGGAACCGCGCGACCGCTACGGTCGCAGGTTCGACTCCTGCCTCGGGCATGGATGTGTGTGATGTCCTTAGGTTAGTTAGGTTTAAGTAGTTCTAAGTTCTAGGGGACTGATGACCTCAGCAGTTAAGTCCCATAGTTCTCAGAGCCATTTGAACCATTTTTGAACCTAAATTTTCGTTGGATATCAGTCGCACTCCTTGTTTTGTCAAAAATCTAGCACGCAGAAGGCCTTTTCAGCTCCAAAAAGCGCCAGCTTGATTATGATACCATTAGCGACCACACATGGAACTACACGTCGCACTTACAATGAGAGGAAAAGCTTACAAGTTTACTCTTTCAAATTATATGTGTTGTTACTTTGTAATGCTACTCATTCGCCTTCAATAATTTTTTTAAAGTGTTCCCGGACTTTAGAAACAAGCTGCATGTTTTTCACCTCGTTCGTTATCAAATACGTGTAACAAGATGTTTTGCTACGTAAGTTAACTTAAACGATTTTATAACACTCTGTAAGCTTGTACGCCTCTATAAATCGACGATGGTGTCGGAGAAGTCCGTACATCACAATTCAAACCTACGTACCCATTTTTTAAATTTACGGATTGTCAGCTACAATTTTTCACCACCGAAAATGTTTATGAAGTATGAAATCAATGTCCACCACAACATATTAGAAAAGAAGAACAAATACATACAAAGCTCGCTGCATAATAATAATAATAATTTCGGAGTGCTGAAACGCCTGTTGCAAATGTTTCAATTTGCGCGACTTCGGTGATTTGCTTGTCTCTAACCTATCCCAGCTATACTAACGGGGAAAGGGGACCTACATTTTCAGATGAAATCCAAACCGCGCGTTATTTCTGGTGAACAACCATGGTGTTACGAGATGAAGGCTCAGTTAAAGGCAGACCGAAAGAATCCGTCCGATAGGGATTCGACAGCGCAAGATCTCTGTTTCCAGGCAGGCTACTTACTGCTAGACCACCAGGTCTGTATAAGCAAAGGTAACTACGCATAACTTTTGTGTACACTTATATGTTATCATTACGTACTTCTCTGTGTCGAACGAATTCGTAGCAATCTAGTGGGGGTACGTGATTAAAAAAGTAATGTTTGCCGGTGGACCCTGCATGACTGTTACGTGGCAGTATGCGATTCATTCCCTGTCTTCATAAAGATAATGAGGTTCGTGTAATTCATTTGCTACATTTGATAAAGAGCTTACGTCAGGTCGCGGGATCGAAACCCAGTCGGGCCATGAAAATTTTCAGTCCACCTCTAATGTATCCTTCAAGCCTCAACGAAGTGAGGAGTCATCAAGAATGACACGCGGTTCGGATTCGACGGTAAACTGTAAGTCCCCTTTCAAAGTTGGAGAACTGGGATGGACTGGAAACACGCCAGTCGCGGAGATGGCGTCCAATTAAAAGACTTATGTCCATCCATTGAGCGACACGTACTACAGACCTGTTCGAGTGGCGAGTGTAATAAAATGTGACAAATGACGTTACGATCGGAAATCCCTATTTGCATTTGTGAAGACAGATGATAAAATGGAAATATGTAACAGGCAACGCATAGCTCTCATTTTTTCAAAGGAATATGATATAATATGCAAATTTCGCAAAAATTGGGAAATGTCATTGTTTTCTCAACGGGAATTCGATCATTATGTTTAACATTTGATAGAATTTGAAATATTATACTTCGATTAAAATAATTTTGATTAAGACATTTGTCCGATTTGACCAATAGAGGTCAGGCAACAGCCATCTGCCACTCTTTCTCAGGCTCCAAATGCGCTGTGTTGCCTGCTTTGTAGGTCCTTTCAGAGTCTTGTCAGGCGTTGCGGGTTTGCAAAGAGTGGAGGAAGGGGGTAGCTCTCAACACCATCCCTCGCCACTAACGTCTATCATTCACAACGTCATTGTGTTAGAGCTATGGTACCCGTGAAAAGTTGCTTGTATGGACCGGTAGTCGTAAATTTTTAATGTGCACAGCGGAAAAGTAAAATTACATAGTTAATTAGGAGATTTTGTTTGTCTACAGGCATATATCCGCTATCTTCGTATCAGCTAGTGCTTTTCTTTTGTATTAACACGTTCACGTCGGCTCTGGGAATTGTGTTTCTCGCTGTGTGGCGGTGCGCGTATTCATGTTTTCCTCCATCTGGCGGCACCGATTTTCCTGTTTCTCACCGTGGGGCGGCGATCGTATTCAAAGGCGTTAAGGTACCATTTTAGTGTATTGATCTTTTATTTTGAAAGCGGCATAGATCCATTCTTTTAAAACTACGACAGATCCCATAAAATAATTTTACATTAAACTCATCACAAATTACATGATATCTCATTTGTTCAGAACGCTCTCTGTTGCATTGCCACATAAAATTGTATTCACAACAACTCGTTGCGCCTGGCTGATATGTAATACATCATACGTTGGTGTGTTGCTGGTAGCATAATTGGTAGAGTCGAGCGTGAACCACTTGCGGCCGGTCGCAGGTTCGAATCCTGCCTCGGGCATGGGTGTGTGTGATGTCCTTAGGTTAGTTAGGTTTAAGTAGTTCTAAGTTCTAGGGGACTTATGACCTAAGATGTTGAGTCCCATAGTGCTCAGAGCCATTTGAACTTGCGGCCGGGTTAACATGCCGGACACACAATGTGGTAGTGATGACAAATATTCGTTACCTCGCACTAATCTTTGTAATATCTTTGTAATATTTTGCCCTATACGTGTTAAAAATGGTATTTGATACATCGTGGGGGACTAACATTATCGCAACGGTCTAAACCGGCGGTTTCCTGTGCAACAAATTCCACGATTATCAGTATTGATGTCAGCGAAAGGTACTGGCTGAATGCCACCATACCATCACTCGGGCTTTTATTATTTTTTTGAAGATATACTTTGAGTGCAAAGTGTTCTTGTATTAACCAGTGTAATCAAAACATTATCACCACAGCTGAATTCTCACTTTGTCATTGAATATATTTATATTTCTTTATTTGAATGACGCCCAATCTGACTTCGGAACGTAATAATTTGAATGTGCAACTTGCTGCTAGAGAATTACATTTTTCTTGAAGTCTAAGGGTATTTCACATGTCTCTTGTATTGTGCAGACCGGTTGGAGGTGTTTTCTCATTGCTGCCTCTCCAAAGAATCTCAATAATAATAAGGGTAAGTCGTCTATTCCAGGGCCTTTATTTTGACATATTTTATTCAGTGCTCTGTAAAATTCTTCACGCAATGTAATACCTTCCTTCTCATCTTCATCTGTTTACTCTTCCCTTTTTATAACAGTGACGTTATGTTCATTTCCCTTTAACAGCCCTTCTATATAATCCTTCCAAGTTCCCCTCTTTATTTAGGACGGGCTTGCCATCTGAGCTCTTGATAATCACACAGTTGCTTCTCTTTCCTACAAATATCTCTTAAATGTTCCTATGGAGGTCACCTATCCTCCCCATCGTCATGCATGCTTCTACAGCCCTCCAATTGTCCTCTAGTCACTCCTACTTAGCCATTTTGCGCTTTAAGGCAACCTCATGTTTTAGACATCAATATCTCATGTGCTATTCACAGATTTCTGCTGTGTCTTTTCTTTTTGAGTATTTGGTTCTATGTTGCCTTCTGTATTTCATCTTTCAAAGCTTTCAATTAGTCTATTTCAATCCTTTCACCTGTTTCAGTCAATCGCTGCCTAGTGCTCTCTTTGAACCTCTCAGAAACCTCTAGTTCATTTAATTTGTTGAGACCCCCTCTTAACTTCCTACATTTCTCTAATATCTTCAGTTTTAATCTGTAGTTAATGGCGAATAAATTATGATCAGAAAGAAACTCTGACCTTGGAAATGTTTTGCAGTTTAAAATCCGGTTTCCTAATGTATATCGTACGATCAGCGGAATAATCTACCTGAAACCTTTTGGTGTCTCCAACACTTACACTTATACCACCATCTTTCTTTATCCATAAACCATGTATTTGTAATGATTATATTGTTATTTGTGCAAAATTCTACCAGGTAGCTGCCCCTTTCATTCCTTCCCGACAGTCCATATTCTCCTGCTACATTTCCTTATCTCCATCTTCCTTCAGTCGAATTGCAAATCTGTGATTACAATTAAATTTTCAGCTCCCTTAATAATCTAAATAATTTTATTATGTCCTCATTCATTGTTTCAAACTCTTCATTACCTGTGGAGTTAGTCACCATATAAACATTTACTACAGTGGTGGGTGCTGGTTTCGTGAATGTATTGGCTACAATAGTGCATTCACAGTGCTGTTTATGGCAGCTTGCCAGTATTCCTATTTTCTTATTCATTATTAGACTGACTATTGTATTACCATTATTTGATTTTGTATTTATAAAACCCCACTCATTTGGCCAGAAGTTCTGTCCTTCTTGGAACGGCGCCTCATTAATTCTCAATATATCCAGCTTCGATCGATCTATTTCTCTTTTTAAATTCTCTAATCTACTCAACCGATTAAGGGATCTAACATTCCAAGCTGCGATCCGCAGAACGCCAATTTTGGTTTTCCTGACGACATTCTCCTGAGTAGTCACCGCCTGGGGATGCGAATGGAGTCAACATCATCAAGCTATAGAGTAGAGCTTCCCACAGTAAAAATGGCAGCTGTAGTTTCCCCCTTGCTTTCAGCTATTCACAGTACCAACATGGAAAGGCGATGTTGGATAATGTTACAAGGCTAAATCAGTCAGTCATACATACCGTTGCCCCTGCAACTACTACTACCCCTCTTCAGCAAGTACAGTTTTGTCTGTCGTTTCCACAAATACCCTTCTGTTGTACAGGTGTGTATAACGTTGAGGCACGTAAGCCACCTCTACTCTGAAAGGTTCATGGTTCATAGGGGACAAATCCCTACTCTGTGTTATCTAAATAATCCACTGTATACATCATATTACTTAACATAAACTTATAATTGTCTTTCTAATTAGTTCGTATCCGTAACCACTTTAATTTCCTCGGAAAATCTATTGTACAATTTTATTCCTTGTAGAAAATACTGGATTTAAATTTCTGTTTATTCTTTCTTGGTGAATGTTTGTTCAGTCTGTCCCTTGCACCATGATGATAGACATAGATGTTTCTGCAGATATTTTCGAGATTTTTGTATGTACATAACTGATTGGTAAATTTACTCACGTGGGGTAGATAAGTCACCAGAGTTTTGAAAAAATCTTTACAATATGCTCGATTATTCAGAATGAAATTTTTGCTCTGCTGCGAAGTGAAAATTTCATTCTCGAAACATCCCTCAGGCTGTGGCTACGCCACGTCTCCGCTGTATCCTTCCTTCCAGGAGTGCTAGTGTTGCAAGTTTCACAGGAGAGCTTCTGTGAAGGTAGGGGATGACGTACTGCCGGAAGTAAAGCCGTGAGGACGGGTCGTGAGTCGTGCTTGGGTAGCTCACTCGTAGAGCACTTGCCCCCAAAAGGCAAAGGTCTCGAGTCTCGAGCCCGGCACACAGATTTAATCTGCTAAGTTGTTATTTATGGTTATTATTCTTAAGTCCGTTGTCTAGTACTCTATAGTTTGAAAACCATACTTACATTTTGTGCATTTGTTATCGATGAAAGAATAGTGAATCTAACAACTGGGTGTATGTAATAACAATTATGTAACTAAAAGACACTGGCACCTCGTTGACGGGACGAAGGGCATAACATGCCGATGGCATTCTGTTTGCTGGTATCACTGTCTGTTTAGATGACATCAGCTCACAATAAATATTCATTTCTACAGATGATGCGTTTTTTGCGCAATCTACAGGGTGCCAGCCACATTTAATTTCAGACTGTAACACTCCTTACAAGAACCGAAATTCTTGCAACACGTTTGCTTTATGTTCAATATCGCTTATTTCCAAATAGTCCAATCGTGAACTTTTTCCCAGCATTCAGTTTGTATTTTGAGCAAAAAGGACTCTTGTGTTTCAGTGACTATAATGTTGCTGTAACCAGCGAAGGAAAGGTTTCCCCAGGAGTAACACGACTGAGTAAGTCATTGATGTACATCCTGAACTATTTCTAATACTAATGTTACACAGCAGAAATTTATTATGCGAAAATGTAAAATTTTCTCGAAGCCTACTCCAGCCAGCTCCAAGCCAATCCAGGCCAACACCAGTGTCGCGATCCAAACAAGGAACGGGGAAAAACAGACGTTGCAGATAGCAGATCAAACCCGGAATAAATTTATTACGGAACACATAGACTGTATTCACAGTTGCGAATATGGACAACCACCAGCTGTGTAATGGAACGACGACAATCAAAATTTGTGCTGGGTCGAGAATTGAATTCAGATTTCCGGCTTATCGCTTATTTTCATTGTTGTCATTCTACACTCCTGGAAATTGAAATAAGAACACCGTGAATTCATTGTCCCAGGAAGGGGAAACTTTATTGACACATTCCTGGGGTCAGATACATCACATGATCACACTGACAGAACCACAGGCACATAGACACAGGCAACAGAGCATGCACAATGTCGGCACTAGTACAGTGTATATCCACCTTTCGCAGCAATGCAGGCTGCTATTCTCCCATGGAGACGATCGTAGAGATGCTGGATGTAGTCCTGTGGAACGGCTTGCCATGCCATTTCCACCTGGCGCCTCAGTTGGACCAGCGTTCGTGCTGGACGTGCAGACCGCGTGAGACGACGCTTCATCCAGTCCCAAACATGCTCAATGGGGGACAGATCCGGAGATCTTGCTGGCCAGGGTAGTTGACTTACACCTTCTAGAGCACGTTGGGTGGCACGGGATACATGCGGACGTGCATTGTCCTGTTGGAACAGCAAGTTCCCTTGCCGGTCTAGGAATGGCAGAACGATGGGTTCGATGACGGTTTGGATGTACCGTGCACTATTCAGTGTCCCCTCGACGATCACCAGTGGTGTACGGCCAGTGTAGGAGATCGCTCCCCACACCATGATGCCGGGTGTTGGCCCTGTGTGCCTCGGTCGTATGCAGTCCTGATTGTGGCGCTCACCTGCACGGCGCCAAACATGCATACGACCATCATTGGAACCAAGGCAGAAGCGACTCTCATCGCTGAAGACGACACGTCTCCATTCGTCCCTCCATTCACGCCTGTCGCGACACCACTGGAGGCGGGCTGCACGATGTTGGGGCGTGAGCGGAAGACGGCCTAACGGTGTGCGGGACCGTAGCCCAGCTTCATGGAGACGGTTGCGAATGGTCCTCGCCGATACCCCAGGAGCAACAGTGTCCCTAATTTGCTGGGAAATGGCGGTGCGGTCCCCTACGGCACTGCGTAGGATCCTACGGTCTTGGCGTGCATCCGTGCGTTGCTGCGGTCCGGTCCCAGGTCGACGGGCACGTGCACCTTCCGCCGACCACTGGCGACAACATCGATGTACTGTGGAGACCTCACGCCCCACGTGTTGAGCAATTCGGCGGTACGTCCACCCGGCCTCCCGCATGCCCACTAAAGCCCTCGCTCAAAGTCCGTCAACTGCACATACGGTTCACGTCCACGCTGTCGCGGCATGCTACCAGTGTTAAAGACTGCGATGGAGCTCCGTATGCCACGGCAAACTGGCTGACACTGACGGCGGCGGTGCACAAATGCTGCGCAGCTAGCGCCATTCGACGGCCAACACCGCGGGTCCTGGTGTGTCCGCTGTGCCGTGCGTGTGATAATTGCTTGTACAGCCCTCTCGCAGTGTCCGGAGCAAGTATGGTGGGTCTGACACACCGGTGTCAATGTGTTCTTTTTTCCATTTCCAGGAGTGTATTATACACCTGATGGTTGTCTATAATCGCAACTGCAAATGCAAGTGCATTTGATGAGCCCTGAAGATATTGCCTCACCTCGCCGATCAAGAGGCCAGAATCGTAAACTCAGCAGCATAACCTCAACGAGAGGAAGACATCACGATATTCTAATGGCACAGCTTTATTTCTGAAGAGAGAGTAAGAACACTTACCAGGCTGCTGATATGGCGGAAAGGCACTATATGAAGCCCTGAAAATCATCTTGCAAAATAGAGGGCTGGCGAAGAACACTGATGAGCACAGAAACGTAGCCCATACTTGACCCTCCCTGGCCAGACGTAACATGGGAACTCCGATTTTTATTTTAAAATATTTCGGTTCTGATAATTGTTTCACTAAAATTTTAGCCTCATTTGTCGTTTGTATTATCTCTACTGTCGGCGCCATATCTGTTAGTTACGAACAGAACCTAACGATTCCAGCTTATTTTGCAGGATCTTGTGGCCAGACACACTCATCCTTGTTAAGAGCAAGTGCCACTTGTAAATTCTACTATTGGTAATTCTGTACTTCAGATGAATCTTACACATTTTCTGGAGTAAGTTGCTTGAATCAATTTGTATTTACGTGAGGGCGCGATGTGCCCAAGTATTATTTGTCTGGGGTGTTACATGTGGACCTATGATGGTTGCATGGTCGTTATCAGAATCACCACACAACAATTTTTGGTTCCCCGGTCTGCAGAATACTTGGCCCAACTATTTTTCTTCAGATGTTCAATTTCTCTTTATTCCACGTTCGTTTGTGGTTCAGGAATGTCACAGCTGCTCCAACTCCATGTATTCTTGCCATGTGTTACTTCTGTTTCTTCTCATATTTCATTATGATGTCCATTTATTAGTTTTTGTCTTATATCTTCAATTTACCTACTGTTCAGCAAAGGGTATACCACCACTGTCGTCAAGCCTCTCTCTGCTGCCACGTCAATTTAAGCCGCAATAATGGTTTCCTTGGTGGCAGTCAGTGGTGCTCCAGAATTTTCGCATTCTGTTTCTAGAAAATAACCCATTTACTAACTCGAGGTAAGTGACTCGGCTGTACAATTCTGCACCACCAAGTCTTATCTCGGGCGCTAGTCACACGAAACCTCTGAGCTCCTGCAATGATACTCAGTATGGTCTTCCTGAACCCATCGAATCCATATTGGCAAGTAGCAACATGGCGGAACGACTGACTGTAGTTTTCACAGATCACAATGCTGCTGCTGTAGAACGCTAACCCGTACTGGTAGACATTTTTTCTTCTAACACGAGGCGTAGCACGGTCTTGCTAGGAACAAACAACACTCAAATACAAATTCCGAATGAGAAACTTGCTGCCTAATTTTCCTTATGTAAATGAAGATCCATTGCTATTAACTACACTCTAAGAAAAAAAAAGGAAAAGAAGAAAAAGGACGCACTACGAGGGAATTATCCGAATGGGTTGGAAATCGGTAGACATGTTGTACGTATAGAGAAAAATAAATGATTCCAATATCAGAAAAAATGCATGATTAATTCAAGAGCAAGAGTTTCTCAATTTGAGCAAGTCAATAACGCCTTAGTCCTTGCCTGGCCCTTATGGGAGCAGTTATTCTGTTTGGCATTGGTTGACAGAGGGAGATAATACAAGGGAGGGAGATGATACAAGAAATAAGGCCTCATATGGACGAACATAGATAGACGTTTTTTCCTTGTTCTGTTTGCGAGTGGAACAGGGAAGGAAATGATTAGTAGTGGTACAGGGTACCGTCCGCCACGCACCATATGGTGTTTGGGGGAATGTATGTATATGTACACTGCTGGCCACCGTAAATGCAACACCAAGAAAGACAAGAGGTAGCACAACAAAATTTATTTTGTAGATAACATGTTGACCAAGTATCAAATGATTACGTTTACAGACGTCTGTGACATGTGGTTCCCGCCAGAATCAGTAGCCAGAGTAGCCGCCATTGTTGGAGATCACCGCTGCCACAAGTCTCGGCATTGACTCAAAGACGCGTTGGATGTGTTCCTGGGGTACAGCAGCCCAAGCAGCTTCCACACGTTGCCAAAGATCATCTGGTGTGGCAGCTGGGGATGTAATCTGGGTCACTCGTTGAGCAACCATGGACCACATGTTTTCTATCGGCGAAAGATCCGGAGAGCGAGCCGGCCAGGGAAGCAATTCAATCTGGTTATTGACGAAGAAACTTTGGACAATGCGTGCCACGTGTGGTCGCGCATTATCCTGTTGAAATATGGCTGTGGCCGAGCCCTGAAGGTAAGGAAGGACAACTGGCTCCAGCACCTCGGATATGTAGCGCCGGCTATTTAAAGTACCGGCAATACGTACTAGAGGCGTGCGAGAGTAATATCCAATACCGCCCCATACCATAATACCCGGTGCAAGACCAGTGTGGCGGTGCATAATGCAGCTGTCCAGCATCCTCTCTCCACGGTGTCTCCACACTCGAATCCGACCATCGTGGTGCTGAAGACAGAAGCGTGCCTCGTCAGTAAAGACAACGTCATTGCATTCTGCCGTCCACATCCGTCTGTCATCACACCATTGGCGACGGAGACGTCTGTGGTTCTGCGTCAATGGTAGACGAAGTAATGGACGTCTTGCGGACAGACCACTCTGCTGTAAACGGCGTCGAATGGTACGCGCAGACACTGGATGATGCGTTACAGACGCAATGTGCTGTGCTATGGTTCGGGATGTCACTGAGCGATCCGTCACTGCCATGCGCACAATTTGCCTATCAGCACGTGCAGTGGTGCACCGAGGTGAATGCGATCGACCACGTCGGTCCGTCGTACCCTCCTGCATCCAACGGTCACATATCCGCATTACAGTTGTTTGGTTTCGTCCAACACGACTAGCGATTTCTCTGTATGATAATCCACAATCTCGGTAAGCCACTATCCTTCCTCTGTCGAACTCGGATACTTGATCAAACGATGTTCGCTGTTGTCTACGAGGCATAACTGATCGTCTTGTGAAACAACCACAAGGTAAACACACGTGCCGAACGTACACTCGTCGAAATCGCCAAGCCTTAAATGGCGCTATGAGGCGGCGCCACAGGCGCGCGTGATGTGCGTCTGCGCTGAAATTCTAATCAGTTGCATATCTCATCGCTGCAAACCCATGGTGTAAATTTCACTTGATTCGGATGCTTCCTTCAGGGTGTTGCATTTACGGTGGCCAGTAGTGTAGATCTCCTCCAGCTCCCTCTCCCTATTCATAATTTCATGCCTACTCTCCCTATTCACCTCTTCCCACTACTCTCTTCAAATTCACCTCTTCCTACCCCCTCTCCCTATTCATCTCCTCCTGTCCCCTCTCTCCATATCCATCCCCTCCTGAGGGAGATAGTTCCAAATTACGTCCAACTGGTGCGTTAGATCGTAAAAATCCTGAGATGGTTGCAGAGCCCTGCCTATAATGCTCTAAATGTTCTCAACTGGGGAGAGATCTGGCAACCTTGTTAGCCACGGTTTGGTCTGCAAACACGAAGACAAGCAGCAGAAACTCTTCCGTGTAAGAGCAGGCATTATCTTGCTGGAAGCTAAGCCTAGGATGGCTTCTGAAGAAGGGCAACAAAAAGGGGCGTAGAATATCGTCGATGTACCGCCGTGCTGTAAGAGTGCCGTGGATGACAGTCACAGGGGTCCTGCTGCGAAAAGAAATGGATCCCAGACCATCACTCCTGATTTTCAGGCCATATGGCGGGCGACAGGATGTACAGGGCGTCTCGAGACAGGTGTTCACTGGTCATCCGGCCTCAGCTCGAAGCGGGACTCATCACTGAAGATAATTCTACTCCAGCCAATGAGAGACCAGGCCAAAAACGTATCTGGAGGCGTCCCAAATAGCAGTGGGATACCAGTCCGACTGTCGCTCGCCACAGTCCTGACAGCCAGAGATAATGGTCTGAGGTAACTTTTCATTTCATAACGGGTCCCCTTTGGTTGGCCGGCCGCTGTGGCCGTGCGGTTCTAGGCGCTTCAGTCTGGAACCGCGTGACCGCTACGGTCGCAGGTTCGAATCCTGCCTCGGGCATGGATGTGTGTGATGTCATTAGGTTGGTTAGGTTTAAGTAGTTCTAAGTTCTAGGGGACTGTTGACCATAGATGTTAAGTCCCATAGCGCTCAGAGCCAAGCCCTTTGGTTGTAATCCGCGGCACGCTTACAGCACAGCGGCACGTTGACGATATTCTACACTCCGTTTCGTTGCCCTCCATGAAAAGCTATCCTGCGCTTACATTTCAGCAAGATGTGCCAGCCCACAAGAGTTTCTATTGCTTGTCAAAAAAATGGTTCAAATGGCTCTGAGCACTATGGGACTCAACTGCTGAGGTCATAAGTCCCCTAGAACTTAGAACTACTTAAACCTAACTAACCTAAGGACAACACACACATCCATGCCCGAGGCAGGATTCGAACCTGCGACCGTAGCGGTCGCGCGGTTCCAGACTGTAGCGCCAGAACCGCTCGGCCACCAGCGGCCGGCTATTGCTTGTCTTCGAGCTTTCTAAGCCCTGCATTGCCCAGCATGGTCCCCAGATGTCTTCCCAATTGAGAACTTTCGATGTATTATGGACAGAACCATCCAACCATCTCGAGATTTTGACTATCTAACGCTCCAATTGGACATAATTTGACACGAAATCCCTCAGGAGAACATGCAACAACGTCTGACACTCCACTCCCTTTCTCTTTCCTCAGACATCAGCAGAAACGCCTCTGAGTGCGTAAGCATCTATAGAATAAATGACTGGGGTAAGGAGTGGACTCTTATTCTGTGCCAGAGCACAATGGTGTTTAAGGTGTACACAAATTGGTTTTAATGCAGAATTATTGTCAAGGAAATACACGAATTTACATAGGTTGTAATGTGACAATGTTAGGACAGTTGTTAAGATAACGCATTTCGTCCTGAGTAATCGAAATAACTCTAAACACAACAATATCAAATTACTTACCAGAAGTTTCTTTACAAAATTATTCTTACAACTACGTCGTGAAGTTAGCCAATATTATGACAGATCATCTGATTCCGATTCTACGTTCAGTACTATTTAGGATGACAATCAAGTCTATGGGGGATGGTCAGTTTTTTGTGAAATGTTGAGCAAAAGATTACTCAAGGTTGCTCGAGTTCACAGAGAACGTATGTTGGTGAACCAACAAGTTTACGCCTCTACTTGCTGCATTTACCTTAGCTACGATGATCTGTTGGCTGCATGTCTGCTCTCGTCCTCTGAAATTCCTATAAAAGCTAATCAAAACCTTTGCTGATTTTATCAGCAGAAACTCTCCTATGTTTCTCGTTAGGCGAGAAAACATGCACTAATCCCTAGTCTTGAAATATGGTGATATGCACGTGCGTGGCTGGAGCAGCGTGCATATTACAATGCCCTCTCAGTTCTCGCAAGAACAATTAACTATATGGCCGGTTCGCTTCTCCGCTGTTGGAGCTCAACCATGCACCAGCTAATATCTAGCTGAATTTCAGCCGCAGTGATCGCAGTGTTCACACAAAATTCCTCCTCTGTGTCGTACAGAGCGTTATGTGCCCCGTTCTACACTTGACGCCAGTTCAATGGAGAGTCTCCGAAATTTTCGGCCTTGTCTCATTCATAGCGAGACTGTCCCCCACCTGGTCCTTTCGTGCTCCATTACGGCTTTTTCAGACCAATAGGAGCGTTCCTCTTATTTTGTGGAAACTCTCTCTGCTATTCCCAACGGGCCTACCATTAAACTGTGTTGAAATTTCGGCACTTTACTCCTTCCTAATTCGTCTCAGCCAATTGGACATTTTGTGCTCACTCCAGACGCCTAAAAGTTTCATGCATACATCACCAGCGTACCACGCACAGTTCAAGTGATCGACTGCATCACTGGTTTGTTCGTATCCATATAGAAATTCCCCAACACAGTTTTCTAAAGCTTCTTTCTATACCACTCTAGTGGCCAGCTATTTGCCCTCCAGGATGAGTCATCTGGCCAGTTCATTGTCTCTTGCCGTAGGTCGCTTTTAAGAGCTTTCCGCTGTACTCCACCCATGACGAGCCTGGGACGTCGCCCCTCACATTTGCTTCCCAAATGAAATGTTTCCTCCAGCAGCTTGTTTCACCTCTTGGTCATTGACATTCAGGATATAGGTTTGGTGTGTTAATACTGTCAATTGAGTGTCATCCCTTTGCATTGCATACTGTACATTATTATAGGCATATCTGCTCGTTTTCGCCAAGGTATGTCAGGTGACATATTCACCTTCCCATTACAATGTTTAAAAATTCTCATGTAGTGTACAAAATTGACCTTCATTTAATCTGCCACCTTACAAACTCTATCAACCAATGCCAAACCAAACAACTGCTTGCACAAGGACCCAGAGACGGACCATTGCGTTATTGACTTGTAATTTTTCTGAAATTGCAATCATTCGTTTGTCCATACATGTAGTAGTACATCACATCTATCGATATCTGTGCCATTCGGAGAATTCCTTCATGGTGCATCTCTTTTTTTTTCTTAGAATTTATTGTGTGCAGTTGAATTGCAAGTCTAAGCATCTAATACACTTTATGACATCTATTTGTGGTATAGCAGTTTTAATTACCAGCAGTACAGTGTTAGAAAAAGTGGACTTCAGTTAACACTCCTGTCTACGGCCCAGTGTCATTTCATTACGAAGAAAGTCAGTCAGTACACACAATCACACAAATTTTGCTTATCTCTCGCAAAATGTTGCAGAAAACCCTTCCCTGGGGAACACCTTAATGGTTGGATATGTGTATATCTTGAAAGTTACAGAGAGCAGCGTTATACTCTTTCTTTCTACTGGCGAGCCCTTATTGCAACATTGTACTTGGAATGTGGATTAGAAAACTTGTTGAGATCGACCTGCATTCAGTGACGCTAACAATTTCTCTCAGGTTTTAAAACATGGTCGCTGATAAGGCGAGCCACTCATATGCATTCACTTTAGGTTTTACGACCTCTATCATTGTGCCCTATTGCATGGCTGCGAGTAATACACTCTTCCTTGCAGATGCATTAGGCAATCTGTATTGATACACCAACACATTGGGTAATTTCTTTTACAGTGTGCTCATGGGTACATCCAAACATGATGACTCCTAGCTGCCAGTTTGACATGTCTCCATGTCGACTAATCTTATTGCACTGGTTCCTTCATGGTGCATCTCTTTTTTTTTTTTCTTAGAATTTATTGTGTGCAGTTGAATTGCTAGTCTAAGCATCTAATACACTTTATGATATCTATTTGTGGTATAGCAGTTTTAATTACCAGCAGTACAGTGTTAGAAAAAGTGGACTTCAGTTAACACTCCTGTCTAAGGCAGGCTACATGTCAGGAGCAAGAAACTGTTGTTTTCCAGAGGCTGTCCTGCACAACAGGTGAGTTGTGTTGGACTAGCATGTCACAGCTTCATTGCCATGACTTACATCAGCTTTGATACACACCACGCCCTGTACAGAGCTTGAAAGTGACCGATGGATTCTTTTAAGAGGCTGAATTACATTTTCTCCAGTGGGATTATTATCATATCAGTATTCGTTTCTTACCACCAATCTCCCACCCTATGTCTGTCCACACATGTGTGTGGGGGGGGGGAGGGGGGGGGGTGGATGGGTGTGTGGGTGTGTGTGCATGCCCGGGATCCCCTTCCAAATCCCTGGATTGATTTTAGCCAAATTTTGGCCCACAAACAGTAAACTTCACGAGCATCAGCACTGTGGGGTTCATAACCTCCTAGCTCCAATAGGAGCAGAGATATGAGCAAAAACATGTTTTTTCAGTTTCTGCCATATGGGCTGCCCTGCACAGTAGGCATGTTGTGTGGAAATAGTATCGGCCAGCCTTATCAAACTGGTTTGCAAGGCAGGCTACATGTCAGGGGCAAGAAACTGTTGTTTTCCAGAGGCTGCCCTGCACAACAGGTGAGTTGTGTTGGACTAGCATTGAACTGCTTTATCGACCTGCTTTATATGGTGACTTAAATGTCAGGGGCAAAAAACGCGTTTCAAGCCTCTGATATGCAGGCTGCTCTGCACAATAGGTATGTTGTGGAGAAGTATCGGCTGCTTTATAGACCTGTTTTGTAGGGGCTACACATGTGAATCGGCATGGCTGAGGGAAGGTTGAGATGGATTGAGGAGAGCATGGATAGAGAGAGGGGGCAGTAGGGGATGGATATGGAGAGACGGGACAGGAGGAGATGAATAGGGAGAGGAGGGTAGGAAGAGATGAATAGGAAGAGAGTAGTCGAAAAGGTGAATAGGGAGAGTAGGCATGAAGTTATGAATAGGGAGAGGGAGCTGGAGGAGATCTACATCTACATACATACTCCGTAAGCCACCATATGTTGCCTGGCGGACGGTACCCTGTACCACTACTAATCACTTCCTTCCGTGTTCCACTCGTAAACAGAGCAAGGAAAAAAGTCTATCTATATTCCTCCATATGACCCCTTATTTCTTGTATCATCCAAGTGGTCCTTAGCAAAATGTATGTTGGCGGTTGTAGGATCGTTCTCCAGTCAGCTTCAAATGTTGATTGTCCAATGCGGTACTGTTCCCCTAAAAGATCGTCATTTTCCATCCAGAGATTCCCATTTGGGCATCTGAAGAATTTCCATAACACTTGCATGTTCTGCGAATCTACTGGTAACAAATCTAGCGGTCCATCTCTAAACTGCCACAGTTTCCTAAATCAAAATCGACCATCGCCTTCTCTACCACAATCCTTACATGCTCGCTCCATTTTATATCATTTTGCAATGTTACGCCCAGACATATAAACAACGTGACTGTGTGAAGTAGGACAATACCAGTGTTCTATCTGAACATTATGGATTCGTTTTCCTACTCGTCCGCATTAACTTACATTTTTCTACACTACTGGCCATTTAAATTGCTACACCACGAAGATGACGTGCTACAGACGCGAAATTTAACCGACAGGGATATGATGCTGTGATATGCAAATGATTAGCTTTTCAGAGTATTCACACAAGGTTGGCGCCGGTGGCGACACCTACAACGTGCTGCCATGAGGAAAGTTTCCAACCGATTTCTCATACACAAACCGCAGTTGACCGGCGTTGCCTGGTGAAACGTTGTTGTGATGCCTCGTGTAAGGAGGAGAAATGCGTACCATCACGTTTCCGAGTTTGATAAAGGTCGGATTGTAGCCTATCGCGATTGCTGTTTATCGTATCGCGACATTGCTGCTCGCGTTGGTCGAGATCCAATGACTGTTAGCAGAATACGGAATCGGTGCGTTCAGGAGGGTAATACGGAACGCCGTGCTGGATCCCAACGACCTCGTATCACTAGCAGTCGAGATGACAGGCATTTTATTCGCATGGCTGTAACGGATCGTGCAGCCACGTCTCGATTCCTGAGTGAACAGATGGGGACGTTTGCAAGACAACAACCATCTGCACGAGCAGTTCGATGACGTTTGCAGCAGCATGGACTATCAGCTCGGAGACCATGGCTGCTGTTACTCTTGACGCTGCATCACAGACAAGAGCGCCTGCGATGGTGTACTCAACGACGAACCTGGGTGTACGAATGGCAAAACGTCATTTTTTTCGGATGAATCTAGGTTCTGTTTACAGCATCATGATGGTCGCATCCGTGTTTGGTGACATCGCGGTGAACGCACATTGGAAGCGTGTAGTCGTCATCGCCATACTGGCGTATCACCCGGCGTGATGGTATGGGGTGCCGTTGGTTACACGTCTCGGTCACTTCTTGTTCGCATTGACGGCACTTTGAACAGTGCTGACTGCTGCCCTGGCCAGCACATTCTCCAGATCTCTCACCAATTGAAAACGTCTGGTCAATGGTGGCGGAGCAACTGGCTCGTCACAATACGCCAGTCACTACTCTTGATGAACTGTGGTAGCCGGCCGTTGGTGGCCGAGCGGTTCTGGCGCTACAGTCTGGAACCGCGCGACCGCTACGGTCGCAGGTTCGAATCCTGCCTCGGGCATGGATGTTTGTATTGTCCTTAGGTTAGTTAGGTTTAAGTAGTTCTAAGTTCTAGGGGACTTATGACCTCAGCAGTTGAGTCCCATAGTGCTCAGAACCATTTGAACCATTTTTTTTTTTTTGATGAACTGTGGTATCGTGTTGAAGCTGCATGGGCAGCTGTGCCTGTAGACGCCATCCAAGCTCTGTTTGACTCAATTCCCAGGCGCATCAAGGCCGTTATTACGGCCAGAGGTGTTTGTTCTGGGTACTGATTTCTCAGGATCTATGCACCCAAATTGCGTGAAAATGTAATCACATGTCAGTTCTAGTATAATATATTTGTCCAATGAATACCCTTCTATCATCTGCATTTCGTCTTGGTGTAGCAATTTTAATGGCCAGTAGTGTACTTTTAGAACCAACTCCAGCTCGTCATACCAACTAGAAATTTCTTTTAAATCGTACCATCCTACAGGCACACATCTTCGACACCTTTCTGTGCACCAGAGCACACAACAGCAGTTTGCTGCTCACCCTGTCCGCAAGATCACATAAAGATCATATGTATAGCGGTCCTGCCATACTTCCCTGGGCACTCCTGACGATACCTTTGTCTGTGATGACCACTCGTCATCGAGAACAACATAATGGGCTAGACTGCTTAAGACGTTTGGAGCCACTCACATACATGGGAACCTATTCCATATGCTAGTACCTTCGTTAACAGTCTGCGTGCGGTACCGTGTCAAATGCTTTTCGATAATCCAGAAATATGGAATCTGCCTATTGTCCTTCGTCCATAGTTCGCAGTATATCATGTGCGAAAAGGGCAAGCTGAGCGTCACACGAGCCGTGATTTCTAAAACCGTGCTGATTCGTGGACATAAGCTTTTCGGCCTCTAGGAACTTTATTATATTCGAATCCAGAATATGTTCTAGAATTCTGCAACAAACCGATGTTAAGGATACTGGCCCGTAATTTTGCGATTCCATTGTTTTACCTTTCTTATATACACGAATCACGTACGTTTTTTCCAGTCGCCTGGGACTTTGGACTGACCGAGAGATTAGTGATAAATGCACGCAAAGGAAGGAGCGAATGCCGTAGAGTACTCTTTGTAAAACTGAACTGGGATACCATCTGGATATGACAACTGCTTGCTTTAAACTGTTCCAGTTGTTTCTCTACGCCATGGATGCTTATTATTATGTCATCCATATGGATCGATACGGAGGGAGTGGCTATAGGAGATGGACGTGGAGAAGGGGGCATAAGGAGAGGAAGAGAGAGAGAAATGATAGATGATGAGATGGAGAGAGCGAGACGAACAGAGAGTGGAGAAGGAGGTGGAGAGAGAGATGGGCGAGCAGGAAAAGAGCAGAGAGGTGAAGGAGGAGACGATCACAGATTGGAAGTAGGAGATGGACATTAAGAGGGGAGGAAGATATGGACAGAGAGAGGAGGGAGGAAGATGTTGTCGGAGAGATGGGGCAGAGGAAATGGGCAAAGAGAGGGAAGAGGAAGAGATGGACAAATAGAGGCGGGAGGATGAGACGGGTAGAGAGACAGGGAGAGGAAGAGATGGACACAGAGAAGGGGTAGGAGCCGATGTGTGCAATGTATGTGTCGAACGTGTATCGGAGCAAAGTCACAGGGATAAGACTAGCTTTTTATAATTTGATTTTTATGCATTTTTCTCGTAAACATACATGTACTTCCACTATAACGGAAAAACGCTGAGGGAAGTCAAGATTAGCCGCACAAAGGGAATCCAAATTATCGGTGAAGATAAAAGAACACACCTCTAATTACATCATACGAGTACTCTTTTATCATGAGATAACTGTGAGCCTTCAAAACTTGAAGTCACACTTTATCGTCTCCAGTATCCTTATCGATAATCAATTTTAGAACATCAGCACTACATGAGTAAGCTTATCGTTTTATCGAATTGCACCGGCCGCCCGAATTCTACAAGAATGAGAATATTTCGTAAGTCTCCCTAACGATGACTAGTATCTAGTATTCGCTATAGCAAATGGAATAGTTGAGTTTTTTTATGTAAGGAATTCCTGAAGGCTGTATCATTTTCTGTATGGTGTGAACAGATAGTGAAATTGCGTATCCCTGTCATTTTCCACTCCTGTCGCCAATGAGGGGCAGTTAACCATCGGCAATGCTGTTTGTAAACTCGCATTTATATAATTTTGCAGTCATGATCAGATTTTTCGTGAAGTAATTTGATTTTTCAACGCTTCTGCATTGACATTCATTGATGTACTACGCAGGTTCTTAATAAGGTCGAGAAAGCCCCGTCGCAGCGACAATAATAATCGTGAGGTCATCGACATGAGTATTAAAAATATTCCGTTAAATTTCAGTTACGTGATAAATCACACAAAATTAAAGGTTGCCGATTCAACTAAATAGATAGGGATTACAGTTATGATGAACGTAAGTTGAAATAATAACACATAAATCAGAAGGAGAACCAAAAAATGCGTTTTATTGTCAGGGCACTTAAAAGATGCAACAAATCTTGAATTGCTCGGAATAGAATCCATATCAGTTAGGACTGATGGAACACACCGAAGAAGTTTAAAGAAGGGCACCTCATTTGGGTTGGCAATCATTAAATCAAAAGGCGTTTATCGTTGCGACGATATCTTTTCAGTAAATATCAACCACCAAGTTTCTCCTCTGAATACCAAAATACTTTATTGACCCCTGTCCATATAGGGCGGAATGAACATCGCTATGAAACAAGAGAAATTAAAGCTCCCTCAGAAAAAATTAGGAATTCATTTTTCCCACGCGCTTTTCGAGAACGGAATAGTCGATAAATACTCTGAAAGTGGTCGTATGGAACCTCTGGCAGACACTTGAGTGAGAATAGCAGATGTAGATATTTCTGTCAAAATGCTATAAATATTTAGTGTGAATGTGATTCGGGAACTGTGGCCGATTCATGGCTCAGCCGGAATAACTGAGAAACATACAAGCTGTTCAAATGAGACCATGTGCGAAACCCAGTTGAGCCACTGCATGCCATCCTCACAGCGTGTCTTCTTATAGATTGTTCTGACCACGCAGTCACCAGCATCTATCACCCTTCAATGAACCAAAAGTACTCGTTCCGACTCAACTGATAATTAAAAAAAAAATTGAAATCAGAACAATGGTGACGCCTGACGAAGTCTACAGTTTTGTTCTCAGCCGAGAACGACATCGTTTCTCATTCCAGTTGATAAGGAGGCTAGGAACTACGCCAGATGTGTCGACCCACAGAAAGATACGTATCCATAATTACAGTTTCAACCCAATGTTTCATAAAATCTGTGCTGATCGATACAACTGTGTAACAGTTTACGCGACGGACCTAAGTGAAGGGATGACCTCGGCTGCTTCGAAGTATTCTATAAACGTGCTCGAAAAATTAACATCCCTGGTAAATGCAGTTTATGGGGCAGAGTCACGTGTGATCTTGAGGGCACTAGAGTAAATGAGATGTAATTGGACTGCATCATTTCACTGGATGTCGTTCAAGTTATTTTAAGTGTATTTCGACTTCAAAACTGGAAGAAAAAAAGTGTAAGGTTTAAAGTTCAGTCGACGACAGAGTCATTAAAGGCAGACAAGCTAGGGCTTGGGGAAAAAATAGGGGATGGAAGCCATCCGTGTCCCAACACCTCTACCGATTTACATAACCCACAGGGGACCTAAATCTGGATGTCTGGACGCGAATTTTAACCGCTCCGGTTGCAAATGAGAATACAGCAGATGAGATTGATAAGAGTTAGAAATCGGCGTCAGCCATTTACAACTGAAGCGGATTGCTCAGTCTTATCAATGTGATCATCAGTTGTGATTGTTCACCAAATCAGACTTTATGTATTAGTCGGGTACATAACTTCGTAGCGTTTGTCCGTATGTTTAATATACACAACTCATACACATAACAGAGACTTTAGTCATTAATAATATATTCTGCTTCACGATTTACAACAGCCTGCTAACGCTGGGTTAACTTTTCCATTCCGTGACTGTAGAAATCATATGGCTTTGAGGCGAGGAACTCGTCGAGCCGTGTTCGGAGCGCGATTTCATCCAGTAAGGAAATTCCTTAAAGTTTGTTCGACAGAGGAAAAGGTGAAAATGTGAGGGCGCAAGACCAGCTGAATAGGGTGGGTGCAGAATGAATTACCAACCCAACTCCTGTATAATTTTTTTTTTTTTTTTTTTTTTCAGTCTAGCGCAATTCATCACTTCACGCAGTCTACCTAGTCGTTGTTCTTGGATTGTGTCTACAAGATGTTTCAGTTGTTGACAGTAAATGTCAGCAGTGATGGTTATATATTGGGGAAGCAATTCGTAATACACTATACCGGCGCTGTTCCATTAGAGGCGTAGCATTATCTTTTGGGGATGCTCACAGGTCTTAGTATGTGGAGATGCTTCCTTGTTTGGGCTCAACCATCACTTTTTTTTCTTATATTAGCCTAAAGACACCATTTCTTGTCAGCAGTAACGACACAGGATAGGAACGGTTGGCGTTATTCTCGAGCCAGTTGATGACGAGCAAAGGCAGATGCAACTATGGTCACCCAATAATTTCTGTGATTTTGCCTCAGAGCATTTGATGTGGTACCAATACACCCGACTTTTGAAACTTGCTCAGTTCATGTAAATATCTCATGATGGTGGAATGATCTCAGTTCATCACATTTGCCAGTCCCGAGTATTATAGGAGTCTGGTCCCAGACTTCTACAATCATCAGGAGAGAGCCGGGTGGCATGTGGTGATGAGGACCTAACTACACTCGAGAGCGCCGAAATAACATCAATGGCAATAACGCTTTTATTAAGCAACAATACGCGATTGTCTACCAAAGCGCCATGCCATAGCCTGGCTGGCAAAAGAGGGCCGGTATGCACTCCACTTGTGGTTCCGCCAATGCAGCAAAGCGTTGGATGGTGCTGGTCGACCTGTCAACACCGGCGGGTTTCTGCTCTACTTTTTTTGTTTTTTTGTCGTCAGTCTACTGACTGGTTTGATGCGGCCCGCCACGAATTCCTTTCCTGTGCTAACCTCTTCATCTCAGAGTAGCACTTGCAACCTACGTCCTCAATTATTTGCTTGACGTATTCCAATCTCTGTCTTCCTCTACAGTTTTTGCCCTCTACAGCTCCCTCTAGTACCATGGAAGTCATTCCCTCATGCCTTAGCAGATGTCCTATCATCCTGTCCCTTCTCCTTATCAGTGTTTTCCACATATTCCTTTCCTCTCCGATTCTGCGTAGAACCTCCTCATTCCTTACCTTATCAGTCCACCTAATTTTCAACATTCGTCTATAGCACCACATCTCAAATGCTTCGATTCTCTTCTGTTCCGGTTTTCCCACAGTCCATGTTTCACTACCATACAATTCTGTACTCCAGACGTACATCCTCAGAAATTTCTTCCTCAAATTAAGGCCGGTATTTGATATTAGTAGACTTCTCTTGGCCAGAAATGCCTTTTTTGCCATAGCGAGTCTGCTTTTGATGTCCTCCTTGCTCCGTCCGTCATTGGTTATTTTACTGCCTAGGTAGCAGAATTCCTTAACTTCATTGACTTCGTGACCATCAATCCTGATGTTAAGTTTCTCGCTGTTCTCATTTCTACTACTTCTCATTACCTTCGTCTTTCTCCGTTTCATTCTCATACTGTGTACTCATTAGTCTGTTTATTCCGATCAGCAGATCATTTAAATCTTCTTCACTTTCACTCAGGATAGCAATGTCATCAGCGAATCGTATCATTGATATCCTTTCACCTTGTATTTTAATTCCACTCCTGAACCTTTGTTTTATTTCCATCATTGCTTCCTCGATGTACAGATTGAAGAGTAGGGGCGAAAGGCTACAGCCTTGTCTTACACTCTTCTTAATACGAGCACTTCGTTCCTGATCGTCCACTCTTATTATTCCCTCTTCGTTCTTGTACATATTGTATATGACCCGTCTCTCCCTATAGCTTACCCCTACTTTTTTCAGAATCTCGAACAGCTTGCACCATTTTATATTGTCGAACGATTTTTCCAGGCCGACAAATCCTATGAAAGTGTCTAGATTTTTCTTTAGCCTTGCTTCCATTATTAGCCGTAACGTCAGAATTGCCTCCCTCGTCCCTTTACTTTTCCTAAAGCCAAACTGATCGTCACCTAGCGCATTCTCAATTTTCTTTTCCATTCTTCTGTATATTATTCTTGTAAGCAGCTTCGATGCATGAGCTGTTAAGCTGATTGTGCGATAATTCTCGCACTTGTCAGCTCTTACCGTCTTCGGAATTGTGTGGATGATGCTTTTCCGAAAGTCAGATGGTATGTCGCCAGACTCATATATTCTACACACCAACGTGAATATTCGATTTGTTTCCACTTCCCCCAATGATTTTAGAAATTCTGATGGAATGTTATCTATCCCTTCTGCCTTATTTGACCGTAAGTCCTCCAAAGCTCTTTTAAATTCCGATTGTAATACTGGATCCCCTATCTCTTCTAGACTCCTGTTTCTTCTTCTATCACATCAGACAAATCTTCACCCTCATAGAGGCTTTCAATGTATTCTTTCCACCTATCTGCTCTCTCCTCTGCATTTAACAGTGGAATTCCCGTTGCACCCTTAATGTTACCACCGTTGCTTTGAATATCACCAAAGGTTGTTTTGACTTTCCTGTATGCTGAGTCTGTCCTTCCGACAATCATATCTTTTTTGATGTCTTCACATTTTTCCTGCAGCCATTTCGTCTTAGCTTCCCTACACTTCCTATTTATTTCACTCCTCAGCGACTTTTATTTCTGTATTCCTGATTTTCCCGGAACATGTTTGTACTTCCTCCTTTCATCAATCAACTGAAGTATTTCTTCTGTTACCCACGGTTTCTTCGCAGCTACCTTCTTTGTACCTATGTTTTCCTTCCCAACTTCTGTGATGGCCCTTTTTAGAGATGTCCATTCCTCTTCAACTGTACTGCCTACTGCGCTATTCCTTATTGCTGTATCTATAGCGTTAGAGAACTTCAAACGTATCTCGTCATTCCTTAGTACTTCCGTATCCCACTTCTTTGCGTATTGATTCTTCCTGACTAATGTCTTGAACTTCAGCCTACTCTTCATCACTACTATATTGTGATCTGAGTCTATATCTGCTCCTGGGTACGCCTTACAATCCAGTATCTGATTTCGGATTCTCTGTTGACCATGATGTAATCTAATTGAAATCTTCCCGTATCTCCCGACCTTTTCCAAGTATACCTCCTCCTCTTGTGATTCTTGAATAGGGTATTCGCTGTTACTAGCTGAAACTTGTTACAGAACTCAATTAGTCTTTCTCCTCTTTCATTCCTCGTCCCAAGCCCATATTCTCCTGTAACCTTTTCTTCTTCTCCTTCCCCTACAACTGCATTCCAGTCGCCCATGACTATTAGATTTTCGTCCCCCTTTACATACTGCATTACCCTTTCAATATCCTCATACACTTTCTCTATCTGTTCATCTTCAGCTTGCGACGTCGGCATGTATACCTGAACTATCGTTGTCGGTGTTGGTCTGCTGTCGATTCTGATTAGAACAACCCGGTCACTGAACTGTTCACAGTAACACACCCTCTGCCCTACCTTCCTATTCATAACGAATCCTACACCTGTTATACCATTTTCTGCTGCTGTTGATATTACCCGATACTCATCTGACCAGAAATCCGTGTCTTCCTTCCACTTCACTTCACTTCACTGACCCCTACTATATCTAGATTGAGCCTTTGCATTTCCCTTTTCAGATTTTCTAGTTTCCCTACCACGTTCAAGCTTCTGACATTCCACGCCCCGACTCGTAGAACGTTATCCTTTCGTTGATTATTCAATATTTTTCTCATGGTAACCTCCCCCTTGGCAGTCCCCTCCCGGAGATCCGAATGGGGGACTATTCCGGAATCTTTTGCCAATGGAGAGATCATCATGACACTTCTTCAATTACAGGCCACATGTCCTGTGGATACACGTTACGTGTCTTTAATGCAGTGGTTTCCATTGCTTCTGCATCCTCATGTCGTTGATCATTGCTGATTCTTCCGCCTTTAGGGGCAATTTCCCACCCCTAGGAACACGTGAGGCAAAACTGACCTTACGACTTATCTTAGAAGAAAGATTAAGGAAAGGCAAACCTACGTTTCTAGCATTTGTAGACTTAGAGAAAGCTTTTGACAATGTTGACTGGAATACTCTCTTTCAAATTCTAAAGGTGGCAGGGGAAAAATACAGGGAGCGAAAGGCTATTTACAATTTGTACAGAAAACAGATGGCAGTTATAAGAGTCGAGGGACATGAAAGGGAAGCAGTGGTTGGGAAGGGAGTAAGACAGGGTTGTAGCCTCTCCCCGATGTTCTTCAATCTGTATATTGAGCAAGCAGTAAAGGAAACAAAGGAAAAATTCGGAGTAGGTATTAAAATCCATGGAGAAGAAGTAAAAACTTTGAGGTTCGCCGATGACATTGTAATTCTGTCAGAGACAGCAAAGGACTTGGAAGAGCAGTTGAACGGAACGGATGGTGTCTTGAAGGGATGATATAAGATGAACATCAACAAAAGCAAAACGAGAATAATGGAATGTAGTCGAATTAAGTAGTGTGATGTTGAGGGTATTAGATTAGGAAATCAGACACTTGAAGTAGTAAAGGAGTTTTGCTATTTGGGGAGCAAAATAACTGATGATGGTCGAAGTAGAGAGGATATAAAATGTAGACTGGCAATGGCAAGGAAAGCGTTTCTGAAGAAGAGAAATTTGTTAACATCGAGTATAGATTTAAGTGTCAGGAAGTCTTTTCTGAAAGTATTTGTATGGAGTGTAGCCATGTATGGAAGTGAAACATGGACGGTAAATAGTTTGGACAAGAAGAGAATAGAAGCTTTCGAAATGTGGTGCTACAGAAGAATGCTGAAGATTAGATGGGTAGATCACATAACTAATGAGGAGGTACTGAATAGGATTGGGGAGAAGAGGAGTTTGTGTCACAACTTGACCAGAAGAAGGGATCGGTTGGTAGGACATGTTCTGAGGCATCAAGGGATCACCAATTTAGTATTGGAGGGCAGCGTGGAGGGTAAAAATCGTAGGGGGAGACCAAGAGATGAATACACTAAGCAGATTCAGAAGGATGTAGGCTGCAGTAGGTACTGGGAGATGAAGAAGCTTGCACAGGATAGAGTAGCATGGAGAGCTGCATCAAGCCAGTCTCAGGACTGAAGACCACAACAACAACAACAAGGACAAGAGAGTGCCGTGAACCTCTATCCGCTCCTCGGCCCTCTTTGACAAGGCCGTTGGCAGAATGAGGCTGACTTCTTATGCCGGAAGTTTCGGACGCCAATGCTGATTATTTATCAAAATTTAGGCAGTGGCGGGGGATCGAACCCGGGACCGAAGACGTTTTGATTATGAATCAAAGACGCTACCCCTAGACCACGGGTACATGTCGATCTCCAAGGTGCTCTCATCGACTTTGAAAATTTGCACTTGGGAGTGATACCTGGAATACTCGCTGACTGGCAGGAGTAGGTTCTCAGCCCAGTTTAGGGGCCGGCCGGGGTGGCCGTGCGGTTCTAGGCGCTACAGTCTGGAACCGCGTGACCGCTACGATCGCAGGTTCGAATCCTGTCTCGGGCATGGATGTGTGTGATATTCTTAGGTTAGTCAGGTTTAAGTAGTTCTAAGTTCTAGGGGACTGATGACCTCAGCAGTTAAGTCTCATAGTGCTCAGAGCCATTTTGAACCAGTTTAGGGGACAAGAGACGACAGCATCGGTTTCGGCCTCAGGAATGGGATGAGCAGCAGCGCTGTCACTCCATCTCGAACTTTGATGATGGACAACGTCCAGGCCACGCAAGTCAAGCCTCCAGCAAGCCCGTAGGGTGATGGCGTCCTCCGCACCTAACCAGTATTGCCCCAGAAGTTGGCGGTGCACCTGGTAGCAACAGCGTTCTTCCAGCCACACTCGTTGCTCCAGAGACGATCGAAAACAGCTAGGCATGTGGAAGGTCGATCCCCATAGCCTCCCCTCTCACTGGATAGCTGCAACTAACACAAGGGCTGAGACTACGCACTGGGCAGTCACCAATCCACTCTCATCAATCATATATTTGTTAAGAAAGGTGTGATATTTATTTTGGAGCTTCCCGTGCGTTCTGCAGAGGTGGAGATGGAAATGACTGTTGGGTCCTGGTTTTCCCCTGCTGTTAGATGTCTTAGTGACTTCAGACTTTCGCAACTTCAGAGTCCGTTTTCTGGTGGTACAGCACCTAAATACTTAAGTGTTCCATTGTACCTTGTCTCTTCACAAGACTCTCCTTTGTCCCTAGTAAGACGGCATTATACGGAATTGCAGGCTTGGGCGCTTGTTTGTTCCCCGATGCTGCAATAGCTTCCGTTGTTGGCGCAACTCGCTCAGCATTTCCTCCAGCTGCAGTTGGCAGTCTAGTGGCCATTGACACGCGGTTCAGCTTGCAGGAGCTGCTGAGGTCGAACTTCAACGAATTTTTAGTGTCAGCCGGGGATACGATCCTGGGGTGTCACAGTACACTGACGTGGATCACTGTGGATTAATGCGTTTAAACGATCTTCATCAAAACCGAAATGTCTTCCTGATCGTGGAGAGTTATAATGTCAAAATGTTCCTCCTTAAAACGACAAAACAATTTTCTTGCCGTGCTCTGTCCAGTAGCATTATCCCCATACACGGCGCAAATGTTTCTGACTGCCTTCGCTGCTGTCACCTCTATATTGAACTCAAACAGGAAAAATGTTCTAAATGTTACGATTTCTCCACTGGGCACTCTGTATGTTGACGTCACAGCTACTCTCACTATCTCCAAATTTCAAAATGACGTTATGTAAACTCACATAGCAACAGTAAACTACAAATACAAGTTGACATTCAATAAATAAGCCCATAGCAACCGGAATACCAACGTGCAAAATAAAAACTCTACGAACTTATGCAGCAACCTAATAGACTGGAGTATGGTGACGGCTGCGCTACATCATTTTGTTTTTGTCATGTGTGGTAGGGGAATTAGGTGTCCTGCTGGGTACGAAGGCACGCGAAAGTTCAGTTAAATAAGACCACAAACTTAGCTCATAAACACGTCGTTATGATATACACTGTGAAACAATATGCCGTTCCCCTACAAGCTACAGTTTCGTTATTTAGTGGTAGTAACAGTGTCTGAGCTTGCAGAACACAGACTATCATTAATAAACCGATGTTGGCAATTCTCTTTTCGGCCAATGAGGCGAGACGAAGTCATTCTGCCGAATGTCTCATCACTGTACGTTATCTATGCTGTAGAGACATACAGCGGGTGGTAGATATGGAAACAGCAAAAAGAGCTCACAGTCACATCTGGTGTAGGAAAATCGTTCGAATTTAAAACAGCTTCTAGTCGTCTTGAATGCATAAATTCGGGCTCTGTACAGTTATCAAGGGATACTATACTATTATTCTTGGGAAACAGTGGCAAGCTCAGGTAACTACAATGGAGGTGGTTAGTGATCACGCTTTCTTCTCTCCACAATAGACCATAAGGGCTCAATAATACTGAGATGTGGTGACTATAGTGCTAAGGAAAGATGCGACAATTCATCCTCGTTGTGACAGAACCAGTCCTGGACGACGTAAGTCGTGTGAACAGGCGCCTGTCGCCTTTGAACGTAGCATCACCATTGGTGAACAAATATTGTAGCATGGGAGGGCGGTCATCAGCCAAAATGGTCACATAGTCCTTGGCAGTAATGTGACATTGCAGAGTACCCAAGGGGCCCACGGAATGCCACGATATGGGTGCCCAAATCATCACCGAACCCCCGCAATTTATCACTCTTGGGACGTAAACTTGGTCGGAAGCTGGAAACAGTGTGCAACAAAATTCGTCCTACCAAACGACTTTCTTCCATTGCTGCTTAGTCCAAGTTTTATGGCTTCAGTACCATGTTTTCCTGTTACGGGCATTTGCATCACTGAAGAGTGGCTTTCGAATTCCAGCTCGCACTGCAGTTCCCTGTTTATGGAGCTACCGTAGTGATGTTTTCGTCATGACAGGGTTCGCAAGCGCGACTTTCAGTTCTGCGGTACCTGCCATAGCTATAATCCTCATACTTTTCCTCACAGTATTCCTCAAAAACGGGCAGTCACAATCACTTTTCGTCCGCGTTGTGACCTAGCGCATGATGTCTTCCTAGTTTCCCTGTATCCGGTATAAATCTACGATATGGTGCCTCTTGACACGCCTAACACTTCGGCTACTTTGCTTACAGAATAACCCACCATACGAGTACCAGAAATTTTCGCACGTTCGAATTCACTTAGATCTGAAATAATTCACTCACAACGGCATAGAACACTGTTCTAACCACGACTGACATAACGTATTGAGGACATTGCGCAGATGCCGTTCGTGGTCAAATGCAACAGCGCAACCTACAGGCTTGACTAGTATCTACACTTATATCCAAGCGTACATTTACATTGAACGTTTATATAGCTACATGCTGGTCATTTAAAGAGTTTTCTGTAAAAATTATTATTTTTATTCAACAGTGTGACAATTTGTATTCGAGAATGCCTCTATGACATAGAAACAGTTGTTACGGAGAATCATCTTTAATCTGCATTTGAAAAAACTTTTGCTATCTCACATTTTATTTCCATGTGTGAGTTGTGAAAGAGTTTTATAGCTGCAAATCTCATTGCTTTCTGTGCCAAAGTTATAATGACTAAAAGCTAATGCACACATATTTCTTTCTAGTGTTGCAGTTCTGAATGTTTCTGTTATCCTCGAACTCACATGGATTATTGATAACAAATTCCTTACTTGAATAAATGTATTGTGGGGCTGTGTTTAAAATTCCCAACTGCTTAAAGAGATACCTGCAATATGTGCGTGTGTGAACCCCACATATACAGATGTTTCTAATTACTTTCTTTTGTGCATTGAAGACTTTTTGCGTATGTGAGAAGTTATCCCAAAAAAAATCCCATAAGACATCAATAACTGATAATATGAAAAATATGTTAACTTACTAAATTCTATATCCCGAGAGTTGTAAAACTATGTGAAAAGTAGCCTAACCTAAACGTTTTGAGTTGTATACTACATAGTTTTTGCGTTTTAATTTTTCATAAACATGCACACCTAAGAACTTTGAACTTTTTACGTTATTTATTATTTCTTGTTGCTATACTATGTAATAGGGGATAGGATATATCTTACGGTACAAGAACTGTATGACTTAAGTCAATTTTTGGAAACCATTCAGTAACTTTCACAAAACATCATTTACTATTTTCTATGTTGATGCTTCTTTAATCGGCTTCACAATATTGCTTGTAGCATCTGCAAAGAGGACTAATCCTGCTTAGTGAGTCAAATAACATGGCATATCATCCGTATCGAAGATGTGCTTTCCCTCTTTGTATTACACGAACATTCTAAGGTAACTTTCTACATTCAGTTTCTTAAATAAGAAGTAAACCAGGCAAGTGCTGAACTACATATTTCGTAAAAACTTATTTTCTCTAATATAATATAATCATTTACTAGGTGAAATGATAAGTCACTGAAGTTCCCTGTTGATATTATTTTATCAGTTAAAGATTTTATGAAGTGCTCAGAAAATGTATTAATAGTTGGCCGTTTTAAAATCCAAATTGTGACTGGCTAAGTATCCCATTACTATACAGGTATGTGTTGAGTAGAATGTGGTACAAATTTTGATTGTCTGTGTGATGTCTGATCATCTGTCACCTCGTTATACAGAGAATGTTTGCAGGTAGCTGGGCAATTTTTTTTTTTTTTTCTTCTGGTAGGTGGTAGAAGTGGAGGAGCCATATAGGATTAGCTCCGATTTCTGTTTTATTAGGAATAATACGTTGGAAATGTTAGAGAATCAATGGGATATTATCAGATTCTTTTTTGACTCAACAACACGGCAACCATTGCATTACTTTGGATGAATAAAACACTAGCGGTCCGGTCTACTGTATTCCATATGTTTAAATAGAAAAAGTAATATCTCTTGCCAATTGTGCAATTTTAAAGTCCATCTGCTTACTTGAAGGTGGCAAAATATTTCAACAAAAATAATGTCAAGCAACATCATTAAAGCCGCGATGTCGGGTGCAAAACATATGTTAAACAAAAATCGAAGGTCTTATATTTCTTCCAGTTAAGTAATAAAAGTATTCGTTTTTGCGCAGTTGGCTGCCCTGCAACATCTCGGAAGCAAAGATAATGCTCGGGCAGCTACACGCATATTAAAAAATTATTGCCATTCAAACTCCGGTTACGCATTGTCGAACTTAAAAATTATAATCTCTTCACTCTTATATACAGAATTCAGAGCTGGTGACAGTTTTAATGAGAATGCATTGCACTCGGCGTATCTCGTTACAAACGAAGGAAAATCGTAGTGTCATGCGGCAATTATCACCCTATAGTTGTAAATGTAGAATGGCAGAATTTAAAGTTTTTGTGAAATTATCATTTAACAGGCTACGACTGTAACAATCCCACTGGGCGTATAAGATACCACTGATTTTCAAACTATAAGGGCCAAAATATATTAATAGTTGCATGTTTGACATTCGTGGTCATTGCCACATTACATTAGCGGTAATGCTATGAGTAAGAAAAAACTACGGTAACTGACAGTACGTTCATGTTGTTGAATAGAACGCGCGAGCGTTCCTATCGATGGTAGCTCGAACTCTTTTTGGAGGGCTAGCCACTTTCCTCCAAATTATGCAGCCGTGTTTCAGTGACGTGAGTTTCAAACAACGCACGTCGCACATTACTGCACAGGTAAGCAACTACTATGTGGTAAAAACTTTGTGATGCTACCTCAGTCAAGAATAATGCCAGTGAAGCGGATTTGCCAATATGGCATCCAGATTATCTCTTTTCCTTGTCCAAGAACATATCACGCTCCGTATGTTGAAACAGCCCAACATCTGATATTATATTGCACCACCCTGCATTCGATGGGTATACTGTTACAACGGTAATCGACAAATTAGAGCGGTGTGCTCTATAAGACAGACATAATTATTACATCGGGCAAAGGGCTTTTATGAACATTACTGATAGCTTATTTGTACTGGAGAGTCTAAGAACATAATACACTTCATGTTCAAACAAACAAACAAAGTTGTTATATTAGAAGGATTAGAACGCAAGAAGAAACGTCATTTTATAAATGCAGTATTTGAGAACCGAATAGAATAGATAACAGATACTTTAGGGATCAAGTTCACTGCACTTTGTATCAACAGTACTTGTCGGAATGTGAAATGGGTGTTATGAATGATACATACTCAACACTGGTGTAATATTCTACAGTATTTATTATTTGTTACGCGAGTCGGTTTTCAGCTGTTACAACATTATCACGTACAAAGATAAGTATGCGGTGCAGTGTGATATTGTTGGATCAAAGATTTAAACTAGTGCATGTACAGAGTGTCTCCATTTCCAAAGATGGAAAATGTTAATGTTAGAATCAGAAACAAAAGAGCGGGATTATAATGGCGTAACATCCTAAAACTGGTTCGTGTAAAAAAATTAATATTGTAGAATATTACACCAGTGTTCTGAGTGCTTCATTCATAATGTATAAAGTATTCTACCAAGAACCGATGGAACAGTCAATCAATAAAACGAATGCAGAACGCAAATAATGGAAATTTGTGGGATGGTCTGATGGGACCAAACTGCTGAGGTCATCGGTCCCTAAGCTTACACACTATTTAATCTAACTTAAACTAACCTACATTAAGGACGACACACGCACCGATGCCTGAGGGGGAGGACTCGAACCTTCGACAGGGGAGGGGGGAGGAGGGGGGGAGCCGCGCGGACCTCGTGATAAGACGCCTTAGACCGCGCGGCTACCCTGCGCGGCGCAAATAGTGGCAATGGGGTATAGTCATGAACGATTCTCGGCAAATGATTAGTAGATTGAGAAATATCATATTCCCGGCACTGAAGTTGCTGTTAAAACGTATTTATTATCTATAAGGTCTGACATTTGGGCCTGAAATTAGGAAGCTACGAATGGTTTAAAATTTCTAGTAAAAATGGTGTATAGTGTACTGCAACTAATTGGTATCATTTAGGAGTTTGTTTCATATGCTGGTAAGTATGCTTTCTTGGTAATCTAGGTATCATGTTTTGCAGTCTGATACCAAAACAAATGGTTCTGAGCACTATGGGACAACTTCTGAGGTCATCAGTCCCCTATAACTTAGAACTACTTAAACCTAACTAAACTAAGGACATTACACACATCCATGCCCGAGGCAGGATTCGAACCTGCAGTCTGATATCCAAAGGATGTATTGAGATTTTACTGACATGAACGCTGTCGTTGTTCCAATATGTAATGTACTATATGGCAACATATGAGTTTACTGTCTAGCAAAATACATTGTTGTCTGTATTTCCTTGTTTATTATGATATTGAAATTAAAGTTGCCAGGTAATGACCTCGGAGTGAAAATGGTCCTATAATATTATTTTAACAGTAGCACTGATGACACATGTAGCTCCTATCTGGGGATATACAGCTCCATTACTTCTGCTCCTGCTGTTGGTCATACAGAACAAGCAACTAATAGTAAGCAATTATCCACGATACACACGCACCGTAGATATGCACAATGAGCCTCTTGTGCAGGTATCCAACAGACTTGTCACACAACTGCGCAATAACTCGAGGCTCTCAAGTAACCCTTTCATTCTCAAGCAGATGAACTGCCACACAACAATAGATAGGAACATGCACTGTCCGTCCAAAATGATCCGAGACTGATTTTATTCCTGGCGTACAAGCAACGTCAGCGTAGTAACTACGATGGCAGCTTGACCTAACAATTGTTAACATCAGCTGTGCATCCGACAGTCACCTGTGAGCAGGCAGTGTTAAGTAGTGGACGTGCGGCCGTGGTGTGTCAAGGTTGATCTGTCACAAATCACAAAGGACAGCATCTCTGAACCAATTCTTTAAGACATTCTCCAGGACGTTCGGAAGGAAAGAAATGTATGTGCAAAGTTTGTCCCCCATAGCTCGACGCCAGTGCAAAAACAACGACAGTTGGATGCCTACCACGATTTGATTGAAATGCAGAACGCGGACAATTTTTTTCTGGAAAAAGTCATCACGAATGATGAGACTTCGTGTTATCAATACGAACCTACCACAGAACGACGAAGTGCAAAAATTCACACGAAGAGGCAACGCTTTGACGACATAACCGACGTCCAGGTCAGCGAGATGCGCAAGTTTAACAACATCCCAAGAAGAACGTTTCTGACAATTTCACACTGTTATACGAACGTTAAGTGTGTTGTACTCAAGTGAGGGGAGACTGTGTACCCGTAGAACACCTGAAACATTAAAACCATCGCCTTAACTTTTATCTATTTCCTTTCTAAAACCAGTCTCGGAACGTTAGACGGGGTAAGTCATCCTCGTAGGGAATCTAGCCATCTAGGGCAAGTATAAACCTAATAACGCCGACAACGTGATGACGACGAACCCCTTCATATCGACAAATTTGGGTGGCTTTATAAGCTACGCTATGCCTAGCACCTGGCTGTAACAAGAAGCCCGATAATACGTAAAATGCGAACAGAACCCAATCATCAACAAGATCTAGCGGCCGATTTTATAATCGAATTGACTCTGTCATGACGGCTTTGGTATATTATTGGAACGAGACCGGTATGGTTGGTCTAGTAAAAATCATCAGGGCCCAGAAATTACGGTAGCTTCCCCATTACTAACATACCCTTGATCAGGTGCATAAAACGGCGCTGCTGGCAAGAAAATTCCACCAGCAGTATACGTCCGGACTGTCACAGGGATTTATTCCAGCAGCTTTTTTCATTCTTTCTTAAACCTCCATTCAAAAGCTTTCTCTCTACTATTTCCTAGATGACACCATACTACCCAGACGCAGACATCATTGAGCCGCGACAGTAGAACTTCTTTGTGATCACTATGCCAGTACGAGCGTGTAGGGATCCACATCTAAAAAACGCAGCTAACAGTGGTCAACAGGGCGTCATTTCTCAATAAATAAATAAGCACGGAGCAGAAACAGCGAAAAAGATCCGTTTATGTCGCAAACCCGTTAAATCTAGGTAGCCAGACGAGGACTGGAACACCGTTCTTCCTCGTCTTCACCACTACATTACCTCCTTCTCTAACTTTCCTAAAGGAAGTATCTGATGATAGTGAAACCACTGAACCTGAAATCAAGATTTTTTTTAGATGCTTGCTCGAATCTCGATCGTTCTAGATATAAAAGTGAAAGGAAATAGAGTATACTATATAATTCAACTGTACAACATAAACAAATCGAGTCTGATGTTTCCTACAATATATATATATATATATATATATATATATATATATATATATATATATATATATATATATATATATATATATATATAGAAAACATACTCTGTTACAAGTGTGTTATTAACTATGAGGCATTTCGTGCAGTTAGTGTGTCTTCAGATTATCTGTAATTACATAACAGTCAATTCACGAACCTATCTAGCACTAGATAATGGGTTGACTAAGCTAAAGGTAAGCGCAGACTGCATTAGTCATATTTAAAAATTACTGATATGATGGTGTTAAGGCGAAGACCGCAATCGTTAAGTATGGACATAGGAAAGCCAGAAATGGCATCCGAAACTGCTAAGTTAAAAGAGTACAACTATAACCTTATTAAGAAATTAAATTCGAGTGAGGACAGATTTAGAAACCAAACATAAACTCAACAAAGCATGGCAAAATGCGGTTGGAAGATAGGTTAACGATCACAACGATGAATCGTAGTGGTAAACAAGTACTGCTCCAGACAACGTATATGGCAAGTGAGTAGGTCGAACAGTTGACTGATGTGAGAATGAAATTTACTAAAAGACTCCAAGTGGCAGCACTCACAGCAAAATGGGATTGTAATAAAGTAAATATCGAACAGAGCCAATTAAAATTATGGAATAGAGTAAAACACTCATAAAAATTAAAAATAGATGAACTGGTAGTGACATAAAAAATAACTATTTCATTAAACTGCCAACTATTAAGATGGACCGAAATGTCAATCTAAATGAATAGGGAGATGGAGGGTGGAGTGGGGGGGGGGGGGGGTCGAGAGGGCAAAGGATACGAGATTGTAAACATACGGGAGGAGGGGGTCAGTCAAAAATACAAAGGGTTAAATAATATTGGTGTAATGGTAAAACTTACACAAAGCCACAGCGGGAGGAGACAAAAGCAACAAAAGTGAGGAACAGACCCAACAGTTACGTAAAACAAGAGAGAAAACTACCTAAATTTTGGCAAAGTTAGGTAACTTGACGATCCACAATTTGATGAACTAATGTGGATACTGAATGTCTGTACATGGGAGAGTGATCAAGAAAGACTTCATTGCACACTTACCCACTTACGGAAAAATTATTCCAGCCCCATTAACACTGACTGTTTGTTCTCCCTTGGCAGAACTGCGAGATACTTTTTACAGTATACATGGTGTAACGGGTAGAAGTGCAGATATTTTTACGTCTGGTACTTTAGTATGTACAAACATCAGTGTGCTGCTTGTTTTTTCTCTGTGTCAGACAGTCTTCTACACAAATACGTCACAAACTTTACAGCCTGATGTTTTCCGCAGGATTGTAACTGCACCACTAAGTGGAATACACGTGCCAGTATAGTCTAACTGTTCTGCGTCCAAGCGTTCACACTTCAGCACCTGACCTTACGCCCCGGGAAAATAAACATTAATGGTTTACTCTTGCGACATATACGTGGAGGTATTAACCAATCTAAAAACATACTACTCCTAATAGCTCTAATATTAGTCTGCAGCCGGCCGGGGTGACCGAGCGGTTCTAGGGGCTTCAGTCTGGAACCGCGCGACCGCTACGGTCGCAGGTTCGAATCTGGCCTCGGGCATGGATGTGTGTGATGTCCTTAGGTTAGTTAGGTTTAAGTAGTTCTAAGTTCTAGGGGACTGATGACCTCAGAAGTTAAGTCCCATAGTGCTCAGAGCCATTTGAACCATTAGTCTACAAATGAAGTGAAGTAAATACTGATGTCATGTTGTTCAGTACACCGTTCTCAGTCACCAATAGAAATATCTGTACTTATACTCGGTACACTCTGTATATGAATGACGAGGTGGATACCTTTGGAAGTCTCATGACGCTTTTACTCTTTTCTCAGGTAATTGTGTTGTATAGAGGGAAGTCGCAGAGCTGGAAAATTATAGCAAAATGCAGAAGATCTACGCTTCGTACAGGACTCGGTACTGACTCTCAGCATGAAGTATTGTATTGTATTGCACACTAATAGTCGGGGAAGGGCCATTACATGATTTCCGAACAATCAATGGAAGATATCATGTTAATTTTAAAATCTTGGGAAAGCACACAGAGCGATTTAACATAAAACGACCATGTAACATTAATCGTGAGTAAGGATGATGCCAGAATGAGTTTCATTGCAAGAATCGTCTGGAAATATAATCTACCCACAAAGGAGATAGCTTACAGAATCCTCATTCAATCGATATTTGAATTAACAGTGACGTTACCCCTTATGCCAAGCGAATGATCAATGTCAGTGATTTACAGTTTAATCTACAGCAGAATGATCTTCTAAAGAAGGGCTTAAAACGTAACATAATACCAGTAATGAATGATAAACGCGCCTCTGATCTAACTGTAGGTTTTAAGCTTTCCATAATACGAATAGGCTCAAATTAGCATGTGAAACTAGAGGTTTGATCGAGAAATTTGTTAACTAAGTAATGTCAAAAATGAACATTTAGTTTTGAAGTCAATTATTAAAAAGCTTAAGGTGCACAATGACATAGTGATGGGAAAAGATAAAGGCATCATAGCCATTCTTATTTAAAAGGCAGACTATATTTCTAAAGTTGAGTAGTTTTTTAAGGACAATGGTATCATACACATAGAATGCGAACCAATGAAAGCTTTTCAACACTGAATTGTTAATCTGTATTCTTTCTTTTAGCAACATTATTACTCTTGAAAATCAGCAAAGGCTTAAAGCAATAAAACCCAAACCTCCATCACTAAGTGCTCAAATAAAGACACTTAAATCGGATTTTCCTGTCCTGCACTGCCAGTTCAGAAGAACCTACTGTCAAATTTATCATGCAGATTTATGGCAGTTGTATGTTTATGATGACTGTTTCTTGATTCAAAACGGGAGAGCCCTCTTTGATCGGCTTCAACGCAAAACATTCCCACCATACTTTAACGTACCTCTTGTTAAAACCATTGCATCATTGCCGACAACACAGCCGAAGTTCACTGATCCAAGATGAAACTGATGAGTGTATAGCAATCCTCAGAATTATTACTTCTATAACTACTTTTCGTTTAACAACCGTATAAACAAACAAAATGGTGAGTTAGCAATGGGGAACTGTTTAGCTGGTTGTTTAGCCGATATCTTTGTTAACAGCCTACAGTATAAATACTCTAAGCAATCCGCTCTTAGCAAGACTTGCTTTTTTATTGGAATTGTGTGAAAACGTAAGCCCACTTCCGGAAGAGTTTAGTAATCTGAGTCCCAAATTGACTTTCACGCACGAAGTTACGTGTCTAATCAATTACTCAGTCACCTCGATGTAAGCATCCGATTGGTAGAGGGGAACATCGTGTACAAATTTTCCGAAAACGTACAACCAGCGACGCCATCATATGCAGATCTTCTTGTCATCCCGCTAGGCATAAAACATATTTTTTTCTCATCTATTATTGATCGGCCACTCCATGTCCCTTAACGCCCTAATTCCGTAGAACACGAGTTAGTTAACTTGAAATACATCGCTTAATCCGACGATTACCGTCCCAATTTAGCAGTTAGCTTATTACTTTTTAAGTAAAGCAATATGAATAACACAGCTGGTACTCGGAATACTCCTTTCGAGTGCATCTAGGTCGCGAGGTTAAAATGCTGTTTCCGGAGCATCTTCTCACTAAAAAAGACGATGTAAAAAATAATTTCTTTCGCTGTACGTCATAGAGCTAGTGGTCATCGTGAACCGACGCTCGATTCTCTCCAGATCCTACATGTAGGACCTAAAGGATAAAAATTAACCCTCCCCTCCTCCGTCTCCCTAAATATTTCGTTTGGCATTTCGGTCCATCTTTATAGCTGGTAGTTTACTGAAACAGTTATATTTTAAGTCTCCACTACCTCGTCTATTTTTAATTTTTAAGATTATTTCATTCTATTCCTTCATTTTAATTGGTTCCGTTCAACATTTACTCTAGTTCAGTCCCATTTTACTACCAGCGCCGGCAGTCGGTGCTTTCAGTACTTCTTGTTCTCAAAAATTATTCAAATGGCTCTGAGCACTATGGGACTTAACATCTCAGATCATCAGTCCCCTAGAACTTAGAACTACTTAAACCTAACTAACCTAAGGACATCACACACACCCATGCCCGAGGCAGGATTCGAACCCGCGACCGGAGCGGTTGCGCGGTTCCAGACTGTAGCACCTAGAGCCGATCCCGCTCGGCCACCCCGGCCGGCCTCTCGTTCTCACCTCAGTGTACTACGCGTCCCATTCGCTTCATCAAATACGTTGTCTAGAGCAGTACATATTTCCAACTGTGATCCATGGCTGTGTTCGTTAACCTATCTTCGCACCACACTTTCCATGGTTTGGTGAGTATCATTTTGGATCATTAGTCTATGCTAACGAAGATTTTTATTAATATTGGAATTTTACGCTTTTAACTTGGAGAGGTTCGAGTCCTCCCTCTGACATGGGTGAGTGTGTTGTTCCTAGCGTAAGTTAGTTCAAGTAGTGTGTAAGTATAGGGACCGATCACCTCAGCAGTTTGGTCCCTTAGGAATTTACACACATTTGAACTTAGATGTTTCACTTGCCACCTCAGACTCTCTTATGTCCATATTTGACGACTGTGTTCTTCGCTATAACGCCATTATATCAATGTCTTTTAAATATTGAAACACGTATGTTGTGCGGCAGCGATGCTGAGACATTGTAGAATCTCTGACCAGAGCAGTTGCGCTCGACTCGCAGTAGCGAGCAGTCAGTCAGTCTGCAGTAGTCAGTGCTCAGTAGTGCTTGGAGTCGGTTGCTAGCAGTAGCGGAGAGCAGTCGGCGGGCGTCGGCATCGCAATGGTCGAGATTCAGGACGAGGTATAATTTATTTAAATAAATAATCATGCAGCTTTGCGCTCATCAGATAATGTAACGAACACTCATTGTAATTTAACTTTCAAAAATCGCCCCTAATAATAATTTTGATTTAAAAGCAATTTTAGAGACAATCATTCAAATTTCCTTCCATTTCCTTTTAACAAAGATTTTTAAAAGGTACTTCCAATGCTTTTCATGCAAGCGCCAGAGAACAATAAGAGCAGAATTTTGACATGCAGTTTCACTAAGGTAAGAAATTTATTCTCGTTTCGCACAGGGCAAACACCGACTTTTCGGTTGAATTGAGTTTAGGTTATCATTACAGTTTCATTATCATGGAATTAGCGTTCATTATTTAATGGGAACTTGTACTTGAGTCAGATAGCGAGCTTTCATTTAATTGTCTTTGCCATTAATATTCTTGTGGGGAGTTTATACTTAGCTGTGGCACCATTTCTAATAAATATAGTCTTTTGAAATTTTTTGTGGGGAGGTTACACTTGGCGACACCCGGTCCAGGATCGTATTTCGTGAGAATCTTTTGAAAACAGTCAGATATCTGCTCTTATTTGCTTAAATATAATTATAATTTGGCGCAACGCTTTTACTAATCTGTGACTTTCTTTCTACAGGTCAACGACAATTCGTTGCTCTGTTGTATTTGAGTGTTGCTTTTTGCATTGTGTTTATTTGTTTTGTGATTTATTGCGACTATTGTAAAAATGCCGCGAAAGACTGTGAATAGTGTATCGCGAGGTATTTTGAATGAAACTTCCGACTTAAACATGACCGATAGCAATTGTGACGCGCAGAGTAGGGATGACAATGCTGCGTTCACTAACAGTCAGTGCGTTCCAACCGCTAATGACGACTTTTACCTTAATGATGAACAAACGAACTCAATTGTCTCCTCTGTTAATTTGACGACAATTGATGACGCGGGACGCACTATTGTAATGAACGCTGCCCAGGTTAACACACCCGGTTTGGAAAATTCAAGTAACGTGCAGAGAAACTTTTCTAATGAAAACGGACAATGTACTGAAAGTGCGACGGATTTATTTAATTCCGAAATAATGTCTGACAGTGTACATCCGACTGACAAACCCTTTTGTGAATCTCAAAATAACCAAATGGTTACACAAAATGAGACAATTCCAGATCCAGCATTGATTAACACAGAGAGCAGAAATGCTAATTTTTTATTGGATCCAATTATGGCATTTTTACGACAAATGGAGAAACGACAGAATGAAAAACAAGACAATCTTAGTGAAGATTTCAAACAACTTAGAGAACAGAACAAACAAGATAACGAAAAACTCAAACAACAGAACGAACAGCTAAATGAAAAATTAGACAACAATTCCAGGGAACTTAGTGAACAAATTAGAGCCGTTGCCGCGCAGTGCCATGACACTAAGGAACAGTTACGCGAGGAAATTGAGGCTTGTTCAAAAAAAAGTAGCGAAGAAATTAAGTCTGTTGCTCAGGAATTAAGGGAATTGCAAACAGCTACAACCGAAACACTTAGAGCGGAAATTAGCGGAGTCGCTAAACAATGCTCTGAAAAAGCTACACAATTACGCGACGAGTTTAAAGCAATGACGGCAGAACTTTCGCGGACGATGGATACTAAGATTGACGCGAAATTCGAACAACAGAACACTCAAATTAACGAGCGTCTTAGTCTTCACATAGAAAACAGTGATACGCGTTTCCGCAAATTTATTGACGATCAAAATAAAGTCAAACGTCAAGTCATGGAAACAATCACTGCACAGAGACAAGAAGACAAACGTAAAATGTTTGCGAAGGCAAAAACGTATATAGACAACAATATTGCTACAGTGTCCGACGAAATTAATTCCGTCAAACAGTTGAACGCGGAATTAGGTAATGAGATTTCGAATCTTAAATCAAAAACAGATACACACGCAGTAAATATTCAATCAGTGACCGACAGACTCGAACAATTAGAACTAACACAGGATTCCGATGTCGTGAAAGCTGATGTTAAAAAACTGAACGAAACTACACGTAGATTGCAAAACCAGATTAATGCCACAGACACTAAAACCGATGATCAGGTTAAAATACTGACTGAAAAATGTGATGAATTGGCCAGTCGTATTGACGTCATCGAAAGTACTAATGACAATAAATCAGATGATACTTCACCGGTTTCGTTTAATCAAACACCTGAATTTCAAAATTTACAGCAGACAATTAATGAAATTGATTCGTCTAATAACATGTTGCGCAGAAAGTTGTCTAGTTTACAACAGGAAGTAACAGAAATGAAAAGTATTTCAGTTAATAACGCATCACAGCAGACGCCATTTTTCGAACATTTGCCAGACTCACGCAGCGCGTGTAATTTGAGTAATCTACAGAGAGTACGGGACTTAGATTCAGAAATGACACAGAGAAACAGATTCTCACACAAACCTGAACGTATTCTTAAAATCAGTGACGAGAACGTAGATTATGAGCAATTTGCATTTGTAAGAAAATCTAAGGAATTTAATAATGACAGAGCACAGGTACACGATTTGAACTGGTTACGTCGATTTATTTTTGTACTTTCACCATTATTACCTGTAATGCAGAAACGAGCTTTGAACCTGTTACGACAATTTGCTATTGTAATTTCATCAACATTGCCTATTTTACAAAAACTGCAATTAGCATGGATACAGCAATTTGCTATTGGATTTTTACCGCTATTGCCTGTAACACAAAAACTAAAATGTATTTGCAGTGCGTAATTGACCTCAGGGGATTCATTACGCTTTAATGAATATGTGCCGTAGCGAGCATAGGGCCCCGAGCTGTAGTAGTGCTGTTTCATCTTTAGTTTTCTGCACTGCTGCCTTCTCTTCTACTATCCTTTATATCTATCAAAACAGCTCTTTAACTATTGCTCTATCTAGTATTAAGAAATAGGTAAAGAAAACCCGATAAGACAAAATTTTACCGAATGTGACAATATTCAGTAGGCACTCCCGTAATGACAACTACCGCCGTAATTTTAATAACAAAAAAAAAAAAAAAATCGTAATCATCAGTATGTGTAAAATTAACAGCAAACGCATTTTTTTGGTAACAATAGACGTTTTTCACCACAACGGCATGAAAGTCAGTCGCTTAGCATTCCTGACCAACAATGTAATGTACAAGCTTTAATGTTTCGCCGCGTGCACGTATAGTCCCAGCTACAATAAATAGTAACGCACAGCAAAGAAATAACTACGTATAGAAACACACTATTTCGACTCGTATCGTAATGCGCCGTGTAGAAGTGACTATTATGACAGACGTAAAATTAACGAGCACAATTTTCAGCGTACATTTCATTACAGTCGATCTTTTCAGCAGCAAGAATGTCAGCAACAACATATAATCATGAATGAAACAGACAATAGGTGTCATCTATAGTGTAACATGTCAGTAAGAAATAACAGAGCAGTTTAAATAGTCAAAATACCATAACATCGTCCCGTAAATAACAGCACGTATGACAGAATTTGACCAGACACAGTACAGGTAGCCTATTCCAGTAACGTAAGCAATACTTATTGACACGTAGAATCTTATTCACGAGAATGTTGTTGAAACATGCTTTGCTGAATACACCACTTTTATCGCACCCAGATCTTACCAGAAATTTTTCCATTGCCACCGACAGTTCCAACACAGCTTTAGGCGTATACATTTTTCAGGAAATTGAAGAAGATGGCTCAATAGTAATTAAAAACATCGCATTTGCAAGCCGCATTTTGTCACCTGCTGAACGAAATTATTCCGTTACTGAACTAGAAACATTATGTGTTGTATGGGCTTTTACGAGATTTAGGCATTTTCTTTATGGAAGACACACGACCGTTTACACAGATCACAGAGCTATTCAATTCTTACTTTCGGCTAAATTCACTCACGACAGGTTAAGTAGATGGAAACTTTATTTGCAGGAATTTAATTTTACGATTGTTCACATTCCCGGCACACAAAATGTTATAGCAGACGCACTTTCTCGTTCTCTCAGCAACAATCAGCAAGACGTAGCAACCAACTTCTGCAAAGCAAATTTCAGCGTCATGTACATTCAGCAAGTTGCATTTGAAAATTTTATTTCATCGTCATTACAAGACATAGCAAAAGAGCAAAGCAAAGACAATGTGTGGAAAGAAATTAAACACCTTTGGCAAGATAAGAATAATGTTACGATTAGAAACCACTACACTGTACGCAATGACATTCTGTTTCGCCGCTCTCATCCAGACAGTAACAATTGGTTATTATGCATTCCTGACGAACTGGTTAACAAATTAATCTGGTACACTCATTTAAGCTACGCACATTATGGAGCAAGAAAATGTTTTCTTATACTGAGACAGAACTGTTATTTTGCCAACATGGAAAAACGTATACGACGAGTTTTAGCGTCATGTAAAATTTGCCAGAAAGCTAAGTCAGACACCACTTCACACATTCCTCCATTATATCCCATTGTACCTGTTAAATTAAGACATATGGCCGCAGTAGACATTTTTGGTCCAATTCCGAGAACTAACAGAGGTTTTTGCTACATCTTTGTCGCTGTTGAACTCACTTCAAAATTTGTTACTTTCACTCCGTTACGCAAAGCTACTGCTAAAACTGTTTCGAAAGCATTTGTAAAGCATTTTCTATTTCATGTAGGGCATGTGATGAAAGTAATTTCTGACAATGGATCACAATTTCGTTCTGCTATATGGACACGCATGTTACGAGCTAGAAACATTTCTCCGATCTATATATCTAAGTACCACGCCTCTTCGAACCCTTGTGAACGACTAATGAAAGAAATTGGTAAACTGTGTAGAATATACTGCCACAAAAGACATGTTAATTGGGACACACACGTACACTCATTTCAAGATGTAATTAATTCCATTCCAAATGAATCCACTATGCTACCTCCGTCTGTTATACTGAAAAACGTTGAACCACCAAACAAAATCAAAGAATTAGTAACATTTCCTACATCTCGTCGATTACGACACCACGAAATAATTGACATTGCGCTGAACAACATCAAACGTGCCGCAGAGCGCCGGAGAAGACAGCAAAAACAGGTTTGTAGACACCGAGACTTTCACGTTGGACAGAAGATATTAGTACGTACACACTATTTATCCAGCAAATTAAAAGGTAAGTGCAGTAAATTTGAACTTCTATACGCAGGTCCATATCGGATTCGCAGCATTCCTCACCCCAATGTTGTACACGTCGAAACTCTGAGAACTAGAAAATCGAAAGGCAACCATCATGTGTCAAACATTAAACCCTTTATCGAATGAAACCACTTTACGATGTAACATGCTATGAGGCCGTTTACACATTTTATGACCACTTATGCAATTATATTCACATGACTAATTACTGATGATTATCGTATTTTTTCTTGGCAAGTGCCCGGCAAGGTAAGGTTAGCAGGTCGCTTTTCTTGTCGTTACACATCAGACCGTGCACATTTTTTTCAGATGAACTTACACATTTTATGACCACTTATGCAATTATATTGACATTACTAATTACTGATGATTATCGTATTTTTTCTTGGCAAGTGCCCGGCAAGGTAAGGTTAGCAGGTCGCTTTTCTTGTCGTTACACATCAGACCGTGCACATTTTTTCAGATGAACTTACACATTTTATGACCACTTATGCAATTATATTGACATTACTAATTACTGATGATTATCGTATTTTTTCTTGGCAAGTGCCCGGCAAGGTAAGGTTAGCAGGTCGCTCTTCTTGTCGTTACACACTAGACCGTGCATTTTTTTTCAGATGAACTTACGCATTTTATGAATAATTATGCAATTCTCTATAATGACGCATTAATTTTATCAAATTCTCTCTCCATTGAAGTCTTTAATTATCGCATCTATTAACTACACTACATATAAGCTGAACACAACGAATGTCACATTTTGTCTTTCTTATGTATGTACGATTGTTTTTATGTTTTGTTTGTATGCACTGTGAACTAGTTAAGGTATAACACACACCATTTGACTTTGACATTTTGCCTTGTGATATCTCAACATCGTGACTGTTTTACATTTTCCTTTTTTGCTGCTGCATTACGATATTCTCTGTACACTTTTTGCCTTTAAACACTGTCTGTGCTTTGAGATATTACGTTTTCTGTCATGTTATGTTGTATGCTTAATTGAGTCACCATTAACCAGTCACTATTTAATGGGTATATGATTTAAATGCAAGACATTAATCTTTGTTCATCAATTTCAGAAATAAATGATGCGTACAGGAAATGAATTAAACAGAAGTGGGAATTTCACCTATGGAATAAACGAAAGAAGATGCAATAAGCTAATGAGGACGAGTAAATGGATCAGAATTAACAAGCATTAACCAGAATATATTATACACATCGCAGAATAGCAGTCTTAACTAATTTTTTCTTTCAGAATACAAAGCGATTGATGCAAGCTGTCAGACAGAACTACACATTTTAGTTTTAAGTGATGAAATATGCTAGGGATTAGGAATAGTTGTGTGATGAATAATGAAATGATTTTTGCAGATGATAATGAATGCTGATAATGAACAATGATGAAGAATATGGTACTATGAATAATGAAGTTTTTGTTTACAGGTGATGATAATGATGGAGTTATGATGATATGAATAATGAAGTTTTTCTTTACAGATGAGGATAATGTTGAAGTTATGTATTTATGCTATGTAGTTATTTAAGTATTTGTTGCAGTTTACTTTGACAGCAGGTGTTATATTGCGTAGTAGGATGACTGAAGGTTTTGGAAAGGACAGCTATGGAACACATTTTTTATACACATTTCACTACCTGTTAATTCGAAGTTCACTACTTTTCAGCATAGTCTGCGTTTCTTCTTTCAGCTCAATAATCCATTTTGTATTTTTCTTTCAGGAGAAGCTTTTTATGATACTTACTAAACTTGTTACTTATTATACCTGTTCTAGTACTTGCATTTTTCTTACCCACTTGTGTCTATCATTTATAAATGTGATAACCTTGCTACAACTGACTCATGACGAATGACGTTACACAATCTTTTCATTTATAGGAACAACCTAGAAGCAATTTTTTTTCTCTTATTTCTTCTTGCTTTCCCTTGTAATTACCCAAAGCAATGCATTGCTAGCAGAAAAAACAAAATGTATTAACAGTCCCAGATAATGTCACTACTTTATGATAATTCTGAATAACACTGATCAGCTCTGAATAGTATGTCACTTGAATAATGACTTCTTAAGGATACCAAAACATAATTGCCACTATCTATTGTAATGAGAGTACTTATTATGCCCATGCTTATTAATGCTACTAATGTTTTGTACTATTCAGTACTTGCTGGCCACTGAGTGCCCATAATTAATGTAATTACTTATTATGCCCATGATTATTAAGGCTATGACTGTAATTCACTGATTTTTCTAATAATGATTTCTTAATGATATGAAGAATACTGAATGATGAATAATGTTTTATACTATTCAATACTTGCTGGCCACTGAGTGCCAATAATTAATGTAACTTAACGTTTTGTTAGTGTTTTCAATGATGACTTCCCATATTAATACTGAATGATGATAAATATTTTGTACTAATCGAAAGTTGCTAGGCCACTGAGTGTTAATAGTTACTTGTAAATATGTCATTTGAATGAGGAAAAATGTTTTGTAATACTCAATACTTGATGGCGATTGATTACCACTCTTGTCTTTAAATTAATTAATGAACATTTTTCTGTAATACTACATTCATGGTACAGAAATGTTCAATGACTAGAGTATGGATACCGCAAACTACTTATGTAATCACTAATCAAGACTTGTGTGTTAGTTAATGTCCTTCACCTTCTGACCTAACTACCTGAAATTATTGTAACATCCATTTGTCTTGTCCATCCTCATTATCATGGAGCACTATATTTGGTTTTTGCACTAATTCTACGTTGGTGTGCCGCCTCTTAAAAGCGTGGTGTTGACACGACATGCTGTCCACCACTGTAGGCGAAGAAACTACTTATGTAATCACTAATCAAGACTTTGTTATGGAGCACTGTGTGCCGCCTCTTAAGAGCGTGGTGTTGACACGACATGCTGTCCACCACCGTAACCGATGAAGACGTTATTCTGGTCCCACTGTTTGGTGTACCTGGTATACTGCCAAATGATAGTATGGAATACTACTACGACGTTTCACTGTCTTGATAAGCTGATAAATACTTCTGGGAACGGAACTGCAGATTGTATCACTTAGTTGTGATTCTGTGGAAAGATATGGACTTTCAGTGCAGCTATGTGCAAACTAAAGTGCTACAACCATGATGCAATCCTTCCTTTCCTATCCTAATAGTGAAAATCATTTTTTTAGCTAGCATCATTTATGTTCATGGCATATACATTTTTTCTCGATTTGTTGAACTCTAGTGCGAGTACACTTGTGTCACTTGTCGACATGATTTTTGCCATTTGTTGTCAAAATACTAAAGACATTTTCGATTTGTTTTGAAGTGCAGTATGTGTGCACTCTTGTCATCTATATTGTATATACTTTTTGTGATTTGATGATTTTTTTGTACTCTTGCGTTTATTTGTTATAAAAATGTTCAAAAGTTTTCAGTGCATGTGCACTTATGTGAATATGTTTTCAACTGAACTACAGTGCCTGTGCACTCTTCTCAATTTTCGATATGATTTGTGTTCATTCTGTATACCTTTTATGATTTATGTCATTTGTTACTCTTGTATATACATTTCGTCTTTTACTGATATGTTCTCCACTGCAGTGCATGTGCACTCATGACACTTGTCAACATGATTTTTTTTTGCCTGTTATGAAACTGCTAAAGAATTTTTCAGTGTGTGTACACTTTGTTATCTGTCAAATAATTTGTATATACATTTTTCCTGATTTGTTTTGTACTTATATTTTGTCTTGTCTGTAATGTTTTGTAATCGGTGCATGCGCACAACATTTAATTCATGTCATACATCTAAATATTTTGTAAATGTTAATTAATTAAAAGAAAAATTTGTTACGATGGCAAGTCCAAATGACTCACCATCGCTGCCAAATTTTTGCCCCCCCAGTGGAGGGTTATGAAACACGTATGTTGTGCGGCAGCGATGCTGAGACATTGTAGAATCTCTGACCAGAGCAGTTGCGCTCGACTCGCAGTAGCGAGCAGTCAGTCAGTCTGCAGTAGTCAGTGCTCAGTAGTGCTTGGAGTCGGTTGCTAGCAGTAGCGGAGAGCAGTCGGCGGGCGTCGGCATCGCAATGGTCGAGATTCAGGACGAGGTATAATTTATTTAAATAAATAATCATGCAGCTTTGCGCTCATCAGATAATGTAACGAACACTCATTGTAATTTAACTTTCAAAAATCGCCCCTAATAATAATTTTGATTTAAAAGCAATTTTAGAGACAATCATTCAAATTTCCTTCCATTTCCTTTTAACAAAGATTTTTAAAAGGTACTTCCAATGCTTTTCATGCAAGCGCCAGAGAACAATAAGAGCAGAATTTTGACATGCAGTTTCACTAAGGTAAGAAATTTATTCTCGTTTCGCACAGGGCAAACACCGACTTTTCGGTTGAATTGAGTTTAGGTTATCATTACAGTTTCATTATCATGGAATTAGCGTTCATTATTTAATGGGAACTTGTACTTGAGTCAGATAGCGAGCTTTCATTTAATTGTCTTTGCCATTAATATTCTTGTGGGGAGTTTATACTTAGCTGTGGCACCATTTCTAATAAATATAGTCTTTTGAAATTTTTTGTGGGGAGGTTACAATATAACTAATGCGGTCTTTGCTGTTCGAGGCAAGTGAATCACTTTCCGTCTCGCCTTTAGCCTAGCAATCTCAATGTTCGGTGCTATATTGGTTCGTGAATAAACTAATACAGGGTGTTACAAAAAGGTACGGCATAACTTTCAGGAAACATTCCTCACACATAAATAAAGAAAAGATGTTATGTGGACATGTGTCCGGAAACGCTTAATTTCCACGTTAGAGCTCATTTTAGTTTCGTCCACCTACGCTCAATGGAACACGTTATCATGATTTCATACGGGATACTCTACCTGTGCTGCTAGAACATGTGCCTTTACAAGTACGACACAACTTGTGGTTCATGCACGATGGAGCTCCTGCACATTTCAGTCGAAGTGTTCGTACGCTTCTCAACAACAAATTCGGTGACCGATGGATTGGTAGAGGCGGACCAATTCCATGGCCTCCACGCTCTCCTGACCTCAACCCTCTTGACTTTCATTTATGGGGGCATTTGAAAGCTCTTGTCTACGCAACCCCGGTACCAAATGTAGAGACTCTTCGTGCTCGTATTGTGGACGGCTGTGATACAATACGCCATTCTCCAGGGCTGCATCAGCGCATCAGGGATTCCATGCGACGGAGGGTAGATGCATGTATCCTCGCTAACGGAGGACATTTTGAACATTTCCTGTAACAAAGTGTTTGAAGTCACGCTGGTACGTTCTGTTGCTGTGTGTTTCCATTCCATGATTAATGTGATTTGAAGAGAAGTAATAAAATGAGCTCTAACATGGAAAGTAAGCGCTTCCGGACACATGTCCACATAACATATTTTCTTTCTTTGTGTGTGAGGAATGTTTCCTGAAAGTTTGGCCGTACCTTTTTGTAACACCCTGTATAACAAAATTGTTATTACTAGTTATAGATAATCTGAAAGTGCATGAGATGCGTCATTATTAATAAAATGCTTGAAATAGAAACTAGTTTTCTGTTTCTGAAACATTCAACCACTGGTGCTACATTAGGCCAAAATGGAATGGTGTAATGTGTACATAATAAATGGATTGAAATTGCAAGAAGTTAAATTTCCATGACCCAAAGATCATTCATATTTTTTGGATAATCATCTTAGTAAATACAAAAATATGGATTTAGTACGCTATTTAAAAGGTTATAGATTGATTTTTCTCGGTGCTGCGTGTTTAATGCATAGAGAAAATTCGTCAGCAAAATAAGCAGAAATACCAAAACTAGTAAAATCGAAATCTCCAGTGGACTAACATCTAAAATTCTGCACCGCATTCATCCATTCTAGCGTGTATTTGCGAACAAGGCTCTCTTAAAATAAAACTGAACATCAGAAGTTGGACCTTCATCAAGCAGCATAGGTGAGAACATTTTTATCCGACTAATGGCACAATTAATTACGAAGATAAACCTCTGGGAACACGTGTACATGCGCGAATGATGTCACCATAAGACACTGGGCATTGTACTACGTAACTGCAAGACCTGAGTGGTTATGTCGTTTGCGTACTAGAGCTACCTTCCAGAAATCTTATCAGATCATTCGCAATATCTTGTCAGCTGATTACAGAAATCCCAGCAGATATGAACAGCACTGTTTCCTTTGTATGATGCAATTCACATATGGGTTAACTCACGTTCAAATAGCTTTCAAATTCGACAAATGTCAACTCCAATAATTAGCATTAACCAACGAAATTGTCGAGAGCATAAGAGGGTGAAACAACGGTTTTTGATTCCTGCGTAAAATGAAAATTTTCTGCAATTTGTGCGAAACTAGCTCTCCATAAAGTCGAGAGATCCATAACTGTGCGAATTATGATGATTCTTCACCTTCAGATTCAGGCTGTTTCTAATGAAATTATTTTTATCTGTAGTACGGCACGATGATCCAGTATCTACATCTACACTCACAAGCCACAATATATGTAACGGAGTTTGCACTGTGCACCGTCATCTCCTTCCATAACCGTTCAGGCGCGAATATTTCGCGGGAAGAACAACTGAGGCATTCTCCGGAAGAAAGACTCATAGGACACAATGGTTATTAGGAATCGGACAGTTTAAATACTTACTTCTAATATATTTAAATGAAATGATTCTAATAATAAAGCATGTTTTAATAGGCTGTGTACTACTATTAAGTAAATCTTTCCATAATACTAGATATCTTTATCTATATTTTTAATGTGAGCCGGCCGCGGTGGTCTAGCGGTTCTGGCGCTGCAGTCCGGAACCGCGGGACTGCTACGGTCGCAGGTTCGAATCCTGCCTCGGGCATGGGTGTATGTGATGTCCTTAGGTTAGTTAGGTTTAAGTAGTTCTAAGTTCTAGGGGACTTATGACCTAAGATGTTGAGTCCCATAGTGCTCAGAGCCATTTGAACAGTAATATTATTCTTAATACTACCTACGTTTTATTTTCCTATCGTCTTTCTTCGCATTCAATTTGTCATAAAATTGTCGTTGTTTCCTACTCGTTACTACCGTTTACTGTTACAAACCCGCGAAACAGGTTTAAAAATGGTTCAAATGGCTCTGAGCACTATGGGACTTAACTTCTGAGGTCATCAGTTCCCTAGAACTTAGAACTACTTAAACCTAACTAACCTAAGGACATCACGCACATCCATTCCCGGGGCAGGATTCGAACCTGTGACCGTAGCGAGAGCGCGGTTCCAGACTGTAGCGCCTAGAACCACTCGGCCACTCCGGCCGGCGGAACAGGTTTATTCGTAACGTAAATACAGCACTAACTGGCATGCTCCAAGTAAGCTGACTTTCACATAAAAAGTCGCTGCATTAAACTGAATGAGAAGTGCTGCACACACCATCAAGAAAATGCTGCCCTGATCTCTAGCACTGAGATAATGAAGCAAAACCTCGGTTGAATATTCTAGATAACCCGGTGACCAATTTTAAACTATTCCCCTAAAAACGCCATACAGACCTGCGGACTTTACCTCCGCAAAATGCCTCAGTTGAAGGTAAATCTCTGTGTGGGCAGGACTCTCTAATTTTATTTTTATTATTTTTTCGTGAGATATATGAAGGAGGAAGCAATATATTGGTTGCCTCTTTTAGGAAGCTACTGTCTGGGAATTTTAACAATAAACCACACCATAACGCAGAATGCCTCGTATCATCTACCATTGAATGGGCATCTCCATTACACATTCTCGACTGATAAATGAAACTGTAACTAAACACGCTGCTCTTCTTGGGATCTTCTCTATTTCCTGCATCAATCCTATCTAGGGGTGAGATAGAAAATTAAAGAGACCTTTGGAGAAAAGAGAACCATTTGCATGAATATCAAGAGCTCAGATGGAAACCCAGCTCTAAGCAAAGAGGGGAAAGTAGAAAGGTGGAAGGAGTATATAGAGGGTCTATACAGGGGCGATGTACTTGAGGACAATATTATAGAAATGGAAGAGGGTGTAGATGAAGATGAAATGGGAGATATGATACTACGTGAAGAGCTTGACAGAGCACTGAAAGATCTGAGTCGAAACAAGGCCCCGGGAGTAGACAACATTCCATTAGAACTACTGACAGCCTTGGAAGAGCCAGTCCTGACAAAACTCTACCATCTGGTGAGCAAGATGTATGAGACAGGCGAAATACCCTCAGACTTCAAGAAGAATATAATAATTCCAATCCCAAAGAAAGCAGGTGCTGACAGATGTGAAAATTACCGAACTATCAGTTTAATAAGCCACAGCTGCAAAATACTAACGCGAATTCTTTACAGACGAATGGAAAAACTAGTAGAAACCGACCTCGGGGAAGATCAGTTTGGATTCTGTACAAATATTGGAACACGTGAGGCAATACTGACCCTACGACGTATCTTAGAAGCTAGATTAAGGAAAGGCAAACCTACGTTTCTAGCATTTGTAGACTTAGAGAAAACTTTTGAAAATGTTGACTGGAATACTCTCTTTCAAATTCTGAAGGTGGCAGGGGTAAAATACAGGGAGCGAAAAGCTATTTACAATTTGTACAGAAACCAGATGGCAGTTATAAGAGGCGAGGGACATGAAAGGGAAGCAGTGGTTGGGAAGGGAGTGAGACAGGGTTGTAGCCTTTCCCCGGTGTTATTCAATCTTTATATTGAGCAAACAGTGAAGGAAACAAAAGAAAAATTCGGAGTATGTATTAAAATCCATGGAGAAGTAATAAAAACTTTGAGGTTTGCCGATGACAGTGTAATTCTGTCAGAGACAGCAAGGACTTGGAAGAGCAGTTGAACGGAATGGATAGTGTCTTGAAAGGCGGATATAAGATGAACATCAACAAAAGCAATACGAGAATAATAGATGATGCTGAGGGAATTAGATTAGGAAATGAGACACTTAAAGTAGTAGATGGGTTTTGCTATTTGGGGAGCAAAAAACTGATGATGGTCGAAGTAGAGAGGATATAAAATGTAGACTGGCAATGGCAAGGAAAGCGTTTCTGAAGAAGAGAAATTTGTTAACATCGAATAGAGATTTAAGTGTCAGGAAGTCATTTCTGAAAGTATTTGTATGGAGTGAAACATGGACGATAAATGGTTTGGACAAGAAGAGAATAGAAGCTCTCGAAATGTGGTGCTACAGAAGAATGCTGAAGATTAGATGGGTAGATCACATAACTAATGAGGACGTATTGAATAGGATTGGGGAGAAGAGAAGTTTGTGTGCACAACTTGACTAGAAGGAGGGATCAGTTGGTAGGACATGAGGCATCGAGGGATCACCAATTTAGTATTGGAGGGCAGCGTGGAGGGTAAAAATCGTAGATGGAGACCATGAGATGAATACACTAAGCAGATTCAGAAGGATGTAGGTTGCAGTAGGTACTGGGAGATGAAGAAGCTTGCACAGGATAGAGTAGCATGGAGAGCTGCATCAAACCAGTCTCAGGACTGAAGACCACAACAACAACAATGGATCCATACTGACGAGCAATATTCAGGCACTGGTTGAACGACGTTTTGTAAGCTACCTCATTTGTAGGTGGACGACACTTCCTGAAGATTCTTTCAATGAAACTAATTCTGGCATCAGCCCTACTGATGGTTAGTGTTATGTGGTCGTTCTATATTAAATCGCTCTGTATGCGTTCCCAAGATTTTTAAATCGTGTGATATCTTCCAGTGACTGTTCGGCAAACATGTAATGGGTCTTCCCAACTATTTATCCTAAGAGTCAGTGCCGATCCTGCACAAAGACTCGATCCCCTGCAGGTTTTTCTGCATTTCGCTACAATTTTCTAGCGTTGTGACTTGTCTCTATACAACAGCATTATCTGCGAAAAGAGTAAAAGCGTCAAGGAACTTCCGAATTTATCCACTAGGTCATTCATATACATGGTGCAGATATTTCTATCGGTGACTGAGGACCGTGTACTGAACAACATTAGCTCAGTATTCACTTCATTTGTAGACTAATAATTATAGCTATCAGGAGTAGTACGTTTTTAGATTGGTTAGTACCTCCAAGTACATGTGGCGAGAATAAACCATTAATGTTTTTTTCTTCCTGGGCAGAAACTGAAGTGTTGAAGTGTGGACACTTTGACGTAAAATGGTTAGACTGTACTGACAGGTGTAGTCCATTTAATGGTGCACTTGCGACCTACCAGAAAACATCAGACTCTAAAGTTTGCGATGTGTTTATGGGAAGGCTTCGAAGAAGAGAAAAAAACAAGCAACACACTGATGTATATTAAACAACCACACATAAAAATATCTGCCCCTCTACCGATTAAACCATATATACTGTAAAAACTATCATGCAGTTCTGCCAAGGAAGAACAAAAGTAAATTGTTAATAAACGAAAGAAATTTTACGTATGAATCTATGATCATTATGCACCGCAAACAAATAATTTTCGTTCATATTGCGCAAGGTTTTTTTTTAATTCGATGTATTTGCGCTATTGCCATCGTCAGTTATAGAATATTAAATTCTACACTACTGGCCATTAAAATTGCTACACGACGAAGATGACGTGCTACAGACGCGAAATTTAACCGACAGGAAGAAGATGTTGTGATATGTAAATGATTAGCTTTTCAGAGCATTCACGCAAGGTTGGCGCCGATGGCGACACCTACAAAGTGCTGACATGAGGAAAGTTTCCAACCGATTTCTCATACACAAACCGCAGTTGACCGGCGTTGCCTGCTGAAACGTCGTTGTGATGCCTCGTATAAGGAGGAAAACTGCGTACCATCACGTTTCCGACTTTGATAAAGGTCGGGTGGTAGCCTGTCGTGATTGCGGTTTATCGTATCACGACAGTGCTGCTCGCGTTGGTCGAGATCCAATGACTGTTAGCAGAATATGGAATCGCTGGGTTTAGGAGGGTAATACGGAACGCCGTGCTAGATCCAAACAACCTCGTATCACTAGCAGTCGAAATGACAGGCATCCTATCCGCATGGCTGTAACGGATCGTGCAGCCACGTCTCGATCCCTGAGTCAACAGATGAGGACGTTTGCAAGACTAAAACCATCTGCACTAACATTTCGACGACGTTTGCAGCAGCATGGACTATCAGCTAGGATACCATGGATGCGGTTACCCTTGTCAGGAGCGCCTGCGATGGTGTACTCAACGACGAACCTGGGTGCACGAATGGCAAAACGTCGTTTTTTCGTATGAATCCAGGTTCTGTTTACAGCATCATGATGGTCGCATCCGTGTTTGGCGACATCGCGGTGAACGCATATTGAAAGCGTGTATTCATCATCGCCATACTGGCGTATCACCCGGCGTGATGGTATGGGGTGCCATTGGTTACACGTCTCGGTCACCTCTTGTTCGCACTGACGGCACTTTGAACAGTGGACGTTACATTTCAGATGTGTTACGACCCGTGGCTCTACCCTTCAAACCCCTCAAACCGTAAATTTCAGCACGATAATGCACGACCGCATGTTGCAGGTCCTTTACAGGCCTTTCTGGATACAGAAAATGTTCGACTACTGCCCTGGCCAGCACATTCTCCAGATCTCTCACCAATTGAAAACGTCTGGTCAATGGTGGCCAAGCAACTGGCTCGTCACAATACGCCAGTTACTACTCTTGGTGAACTGTGGTATCGTGTTGAAGCTGCATGGGCAGCTGTACCTGTACACGCCACCCAAGTTCTGTTTGACTCAATGCCCAGGCGTATCAAGGCCATTATTACGGCCAGCGGTGGTTGTTCTGGGCACTGATTTCTCAGGATCTATGCACCCAAACTGCGTGAAAATGTAATCACATGTCAGTTCTAGTATAATATATCGGTCCAATGAATACCCGTTTATCATCTGCATTTCTTCTTGGTGTAGCAATTTTAATGGGCAGTAGTGTATAAACAATATTCCATATCAGTGGCATGATATGTACTCACTGTCATGAAATTTTAGGGAGCTCTGTATTTTATATCCGGTGATGGCAGTAGTCGAAAAGTATCATATGGAATTAAAAGGTCTTTAGGCAATCTAGATGAGGAAATATTTCAGTCAGCTTTATTAGTCTCAGGTGTTCGTATTTCCACTGTAATACATTTCGGTGTTACATAGCTCCATCTACAGACGTGCAAATGATGTCGAAGACACTTATGTCTATCTAACAGAGCTCATGTTAGACAAGCGTTAAGTGTGTCATTTCAGTATCATTATTGCTGTGTCATCTTATATCATCGGCTTCTAAATGTGGCTTGCTCAGTCGGTCTTCTGTGCATGCATTAATTGCGTTGCTTAATGTACTCGACGTATTTGTGCAGTCGTCTGTACCTCTTCACATGGAGTTCTGCAGCTCTGCAACGATAGCGTGATGTACATATGGGCATCTTAAATCTAGACAGCTGAGTGAAATATTCCAAACATACAAGGACTGGAGAAAAGTACGGAATCAATGTGAGAAATGTATGCTTGAAAATAAGTATAGATGATAGCCAAACCTGCAAGTTGTCCACGAATTGCGTTCCTGCAGTGTCCTCAATACGTTGCAAGTGTTGTTCGTGGCCCTGTGTAGTTTCTTGTGCGTTATGTTGGAGCTGAGTTACTTGGAACTTGAGATTTTGTTGGTGCTCGTTTGGTTGGTGATTCCATCAACATTGTAGCTGAAGGGTTTGACATTTTAAGAGGCACCATGTCAAAGATTTGTGCTGCATTCAGGAAAAGTGCAAAAACACCATCCGTTAAGTCACAGCGCGGATGACAATGCGCTGAGTTGTTAAATCCTGCCTAGTCGTCGAATCTGGGGTGTCTAGGAAACCTGCCTTCTCGGATCGCTAGACAACATGCAAACAATTCGTGTTAATGAGTTTTATTACGAAATGAACAATGTTAATACTTAACTTTGACAATAACTCAGAAGCGTCGCAAGCAAAAGGCGATATGCAAGTAAGAAATCTCTTCAGTATGTACAAAACCTAATATAAATGAAGTAATATAGTGTACCCTTCTACTCAGGTCGCTAGTCGTGAAGCTTCTGTAGAACTGGGCCGCGCTTATGTTCTCTTTGCAAAGAGGCCATTGCTGTCGCGTTGCCGTCCTGGAGAGGGGTCGGTCAGCGTGCAGTTGGCTGACGTTTTCTTCACAGCCCTATGTGCTCTCTCTTTCCCGACTGGCGTGCCGGCCCTTGACTTCACGCAGTACCGTGAGTAATCGTAGCGGAAACCTCTGAAGAGGACTGTAACGAAAACTAAGAGGACGACAGCTGCAGAAGTAGAACTGAATGTCACACTCGCGAACCACGTTGCACCAAAAAGGAAGGCAGCTCCATAAGCTGGGAATTGTAATGCGAGCTGGAATTCCAAAATCATTAATCAGTGATGTAAATGTCTGTAACAGGAAAGCAAGGTGCTGAAGCCATAAAACGTGGACTGTGGAGCAGTTGTCGGATAAGTCCTGTTTTTGGTTCAAATGGCTCTGAGCACTATGGGACTTAACATCTGAGGTCATCAGTCCCCTAGAACTTAGAACTACTTAAACCTAACTAACCTAAGGACATCACACACATCCATGCCCGAGGCAGGATTCGAACCTGCGACCGTAAGTCCTGTTTTTAACTGTATCCATCTTCTAGCCGAGTTTACATCACAAGAGTGGAATATGGCGGGGGCGGGTGATGATTTGTGCAGCCACATCATCGTGTTCCATGGATCCGCCAGGGTAGCCGAGAGCGCTAACGCACTGCTTCCTGGACTCGGGTAGGCGCGCCGGCCCCGGATTGAATCCGCCCGGCGGATTAACAACGAGGGCCAGTGTGCGGGCCAGCCTGGATGTGGTTTTTAGGCGGTTTTCCACATCCCGCTATGTGAAAACTGGGCTGGTCCCCACGTTCCGCCTCAGTTACACGACTCACAGACATCTGAACACATTCGCACCCTTCCATGAATTCCACTAGACGCAGACAGCAGGGGTACACTCATTCCACCCCGGGGGAGGGCGGGGGGGGGGGTACGGGGTGGTGGCAAGAAGGGCATCCGGCCACCCCTAAAACTAACCTTGCCAAATCCGTTGTAACCACGCCGACCCTGCAATCGCTGCGGGACTATGGCGTAAGCGAAAGAAAGATCGTCGTGTTCCATGGGCTCCATGGTTACTGTGCAAGGTCTCATAACTGCCAAGGACTACGTGAACATTGTGGCTGATTAGGTCTGTCCCATGATATAACTTTTGTTCCCAAATGGAGATGCTGTGTACCAAGACGACAGAGCCCGCCTTCATACAGATTGCATGGGCCAGGACTGGTTTTGTGAGCACCAGGATGAATCTCTCCTAGCCACCATCGGCACCAGCTAGCAGCCTTTGTGGTCTACTTTGAAAAGAAGGGTGCGTGATAGCTATCCGCCTCCATTGAGAAGCTGTTTTGAATGCAAACGGTTTTCCTTCGCCATATAAGACGCAATACGTCAATTCGTTATTTTTCTGGTGCTTCCATATTTTAGTCTACCCCTAGTATATTATTAAATAATGAAGCTGAACTCCCACGACGTTTGCCTAGAAAGACGAATCGCACATAATAGATAGGTATTATTTACTTGGAAAGTAAATTGGTTTCTAACAGACCCATAACGCTATCCGACATGAAATTTTCACTCTTCAGCGGAGTGTGCGCTGATATGAAACTTCCTGGCAGATTAAAACTGTGTGCCCGACCGAGACTCGAACTCAGGACCTTTGCCTGTCGCAGGCAAGTCCTCTACCATCTTCGCTGCGTAAGCACTACTCAGGTACCCTCCTCACAGCTTTAATTCCGCTGCAGAGTGAAAATGTCATTCTGGAAACATCCCCCAGGCTGTGGCAAAGTCATGTCTCCGGAATAACCCTTCTTCCAGGAGTGCTAGTTCTGCAAGGTCTGCAGGAGAGCTGCTATGAAGTTTGGAAGGTAGGGGACGAGGTACTGGCGGAATTAAAGCTGTGAGAACTGGTCTGAGTCGTGCTTGGGTAGCTCAGATGGTAGATCACTTGCCCGTGGAAGGCAAAGGTCCCGTGTTCGAGTCTCGGTCCGACACATAGTTTTAATCTGCCAGGAAGTTCCATAACGCTATATCCAACAAGATGGCGCACTAAATCAGTGGACTCGTATTCTGGGCGAACGGGCTTCAAACCTCCGTCTAACTAAACTGATGTAGCATTCTCACGGTTCCCTGAGACTATAACAGAAAGTGAGAAAAAATTCTTCCTAGTCAGTCTTTACATTGGCCTATACTAACAAACAAATTTGCGATTTTATTAAGTGTTTTCTAAAAAATACAATTTATTTTCCAAAACACGTTTCGACTGTGTGTCATCGTCTGTGGGTCTCTATTTCTGAAACTACCTTAATTGTCCAAAAATGACTATGAGCACTATGGGACTTAACATCTGTGGTCATCAGTCCCCTAGAACTTAGAACTACTTAAACCTAAGTAACCTAAGGACATCACACACATCAATGCCCGAGGCAGGATTCGAACCTGCGACCGTAGTAGTCACGCGGTTCCGGACTGAAGCGCCTAGAACCGCTTGGCCACCGCGGCCGGCTACCTTAATTGTGAAAACGTATTTGCACAGGTCGGCTTTCAACGACGTCACGATATATTCCTATCCCAGTCCCTGTCAGACCGTCTCTAATGACCCTGACATCGACGGGACATTACATGATAACCCCCCTTTCCTGAGCAAGGCAGTATCAAAGGCGAGTGTAAAATTATGAAACTTTTATGTATTCTGTAATATCATACAGTTTACTTATTGACCGCAGGAAGCTGAAGTAAGATGGTTTTGCACATTCAAATTACAAGCCGCATGTCAGCTCGACGTCACAGGTTACAGGTGTCTAGGAAGACACACGTTTCGGCCGTGTCTGTTGCACACCCGTAGATTTTCCCTGTTGCAGAAGGAGATTCGAACAGCTACCACTGCCACAGCGCTATGTTTTTACATCAGGCGAGCAAACAGTGCATTTTAGCAGCATTCCTCCCTGTCAGGTGTTGGGTGGTCAGCGTTGGCAGGTTGCGTCAGGTCAGATCACATTACTGAGTTACGTAAGCGGTGACGTCACGCCCGTGGCGTAAGGCTCGCAGGCAAAGTAGCGCGTAGTGCGAATGATCGACGCAGGCGAGGCGGGTAGCAGCAGGAATCAGCTGTTTTGTCGGCGATAAAGCAACGGGAAGCAGTGTGCCCCAGCTGCAGGTCTGTATGGAGCTACTCACTTGCCAAACACTCTGTTGTCCATCGAAGATTTATTTCTCCGTAAGGCAATCCGTCCGACCCACAGCTGATAATTTTAGCGCGGCGTGCCGAGGGACAATGTCTCAGGAAGAAAATTTGTTAGTCTGTAGTTGTGTTACGGAAGTAGATCCTAGTGACCAATTGAAATTATCTACCGAATCAGGATCGACGCTGCACTTTTGACTTTTGCAGAGATGGATTAGAAAAGCTATTCTTTGCATTTGAGTCGCGTTCCAGCACACGAACTTCCCCAAACCGATTGAACGATATCCTGCAGAAAATCGACACTCCAAAAAAATATTCAGGTTAAGGGTTGTAAGCTCCTCTTGATTTTTTTTCTGTATTTTTGAATTAAATATGTTTTTCAAACTTCGCCTTCCACAAAAACAATGACTTTTTTTGTATTTATCAAATCTTTTTCGATAGCTATGTGTCATCTTCCATGGGCTCAATTACGAAATTGGATTTTTGTTGGTCGACTTGTTTTTATTCTTTTGTGGCTTAAAAGGATGCCTGTTTTACATTGTATTGTACAACTTTAGCGTGTTTCTTTTTGTTTTAATTACATATAAAATGTTTTTCACATCTTTTACACTTCACTCTCCCCTTTTATAACATGTTTTCATTCACAAAAACGAGATCTGGGAGAAAAGTTATGTCTCCAGAATCATCATAAAAGTCATAAAAAGGCAAAAATGCAAATCGACATGTGCAATTACACTTTCACAATTAAGGTAGTTTCAGAAAGAGAGACCCACAGACGATGACACACAGTCGAAGCCTGTTTTGGAAAATAAATTGTATTTTTCAGAAAACAATAAAAACGCAAATTTGTTTGTTAGTATAGGCCAATGTAAAGACTGACTAGGCAGAATTTTTTCTCACTTTCTGAACATGTATTTTTGTGTTTGTATTGCAAGTGAACGCGGAACAAAATACTTCATTTCCCATCAAAGTAATTAGTATTGTGTTACATATTTAATCTCGTTTTAGCGGCACTAACAACTACATTGTTTGGTTGGCCGTGACCCTTGTTGCATTCATATTTTTCTATGCAAAAAAATACGCGGAAGCACGTTTTATAGAAATGTATTCTATTTATTTTTGCAAATCTAATTTTATACTTTTGTGCCACCATCAGTATGATGTCTTCATTTTTATAACAGCTCATATATAATTCTAAATTGTACCGTAATTGTTTATTACTATTTAGATTTGAGCTCTCAGATCGCACACCTAATATGCTGATTAACAAGGTTACTAAAGTGTTGAAAAACGTCTGGGTGAAGATATAAAAAATATTTATTGTACAACAACAAGCGAAACTTATTCCAAGCAATTCTGCGGAAAGGGGTGTCAAAGAACGACACCGACTAAAAGTAGCACTTGAATTTTTTTGCCTCGAAAGAAGATTACGTTAGATGAAAGGATGTAAAAAGAATTACTATAGTTCTCACCTAAGCGAAAGAGTATGATTACTGCGTAATGTGTCATTGAACTAGCAATTCTTTAAAAATATATCATCTTGAATGCAATGTGAAACTTCGTTGCATTTAAAATGCTATAAACTGAATTAAGAGATCGCAGAGGAATTTTCTAAATGTTTTTCCGACATTTCGGGTGCATATGTATAATAAAAATGGTCAGTTGGAGCGACCGATCAAACGTCGCACATAACATGGCTTCTCTCTGTGACGAGATTTTCAGCGGAAAGCTGATTTTAGAAATCAGATTTTTCTGACCTCTTGTTTTCTACAGATTTTTCTATACTGTAACCCACTCTCGACAAGTCCTTGATAACGGGGCAGTTGGATGCGTTGGGCGAAGAAATGTATACCCTCGTCTCCTGATGGACGATTTAGTTCATGAATCCCGAATAAAGAATTTCTGCTGGTCCCTGATGTCCACATCCCCTCTGAGACACGTTCAAGTCTGCGAAAATGAAGATGTAGAATGCATTTATGCGCTCCATTGTCCTCTGTGGTTCACAAGGCTGGACACTGCCTAAAAGGGAGGTGCTAAATTTTTTTGCATTTGAAAGAGAGACGATGAGAAGAATCTGGGGGCCGGTGAGAGACGAAGATAGTTGGAGAACAAGCAAGAATAATAAAATTTAAGAGATCGTGAATCAAGGCCACGTTTTACAACAACAAAAGAGTAGATGACTCCAAGGTCAGGTCACGTAGTCCTGACACCAGACGCCCGACTTGCTAAGCAAACTTTCATTGCCCACAGTGCAACAAAAAGACCCTGTGTAGCTCACGGAACAGATGACGTAAAGGAAGGTGCCGAAGCTTTGATTGCAGTCAATAAGGAGGAAACAGCAACGGAGAGAATACAGTGGAGACATTGGGTCAGTGATCGATGGATAAGAAAGGATGAAAAAAATCGAAAAATTTACTCTGAACTGATTCATCAAGGTCTTATCCGGATCCGAGTAGCTAGTGTCAGTAATATTAGCGAGAAATGGCATAGTGTGCATGTACGTGTCTTGGAGCTGTAGCTGCTCACTGATCTTGAGCTGCACACATCCTGTGTCACTACGAGAAATGTAGCAACGTGCTCGCCATTGCAGGCGACCGATTGTCTGTGCAGAGCTCCGTTCACTGTTGCGTGACGCAAGAGCGAGCCTGCACGAACGGACGTGTCGTCACGGCACTTGTTAACTAGCCGCTAGTTAGTGGAGGGCCGAACAAGGCCGCTCGTCGTAATCATATGGCTCATATCTGTCGCACAGGTATTCTTCTCTCCATTACCGGGTTACGGGGAAGCGGTTTTTTCCCGGTATGCGCGTATAAGAAAAATGCCTTCAGTAGTATGGAGTTCTGACGGTAGGTTATCCCCTGGAATGTAATTTTGTCGTACTTCATAATTCTCATTCCATAGATTAGGACTACAGAGACTGGTTGTAATACACTCTATTACAGCATGAATTGTCGACTCTTTTTGTAAATCAAAGATCGACTGCAAGTAGTCAAATTTTAGCTGTTTGATGGTTCCAGACAGACAGACATTTCTTACAGGACCATTACTTTTCACACTATATAGAAATGACCTAGAAGATAACATCGGTAGTTCCATGAGGTTTTTCGCAGACCATGTTGTTCTTTACAGAGAAGTCACAAAAATGGGAAATTGTAGTGAAATACAGGAAGACCTGCAGATGATCGATGCTTTGTGTAGGGAGTGGCAATTGCCGCTCAACACTAACAAATGTAACGTTTTGCGAATACAAAGATAGACAGACCCTTTATTGTATGACTAGCTGACAAATATGGCATTCCCTGGATATTCATTTTCCCAGTTTTCTATTAGAAACGTATCGTTTCTGTGCGCTGGGCACAGCTGCTTCGCATACCTACAACATGATTCTGTAAACGTCTCCATGGCAATGCCTCTTCATAGATCTATAGACGGCTATTGTTTTCCCACACAACCGTTTGCACTTCGCAATTGTAAGCTGTCAAAAGCCCTGCCAGGTGTCAGGGATATCCTAAGTTGACTCGACAGTAAGTGTGTGTTAGTAGTAAAGAATAAATATATCAAAACTTCATGATAGATGCGACATTATTTTTCATTCAGCTTACTGTTTAGAAAGCCATATCTCTTGAACTATGCATCGTACAGTGATATACTTATCTAGGTATATTTAATGACATATGTCAATACTGTCTGCGAAATTTATTGCCAATAGAATTGGTAAAACAGAAGTAATACGTTCAGACGTCATCGATGATGCGGCAGTTTTTACGGATCTCGTTGTTTATTATGTCGTATCTGCTGAACTACGATAGGTAGGTGCTACTTACCCCACTGAGATTGTTGTCTGACGTAACTGATGTGTGTACCAAGTTTGGTTGAGATCGGGTCAATGGGTTTCGAGGAGATGTGAACATGCATATACGCAAACATACGTCCATTTTTATAATATGTATGGATCACACGGCTGCAGAACAATCACTGCAAGTAATTACTTCCATAAAATATCTAGAAGTAAGCGTCCGGAGTAATCTGAAGCGGAACGACCATAAAACACTAACGGCAAGTAAGTGAGATGCCAGACAGATTCATTGGAAGAAAACTCTGTAAATGTAGTCTATCGACAAAGGGAGTGGCTTACAAAACACTCGTTTGACCAATACTTGTTTACTGCTCGTCAGTCTAGTATCCGTACCAGATGGTATTGATAGAGAAAGCGGGGACGATCCAAAGAAAAGCAGCACGTTTCGTTACAGGTTCATTTAGTAAGGCGGAAGCGTCACGAGGATGCTCAGCTAACTCTAACTGCAGACGCTGCAAATAAGGCATTTTGCATCAAAGTATGGTCTACTGCTAAAGTTTCGAAAGCGTACGTTCCTAGAAGAGCCAACCAATATATTGCTTCCTCCTAGCTATATCTCGCAAGAAGACTACGAAAATAAAATCAGAGAGATTCGAACCCATACGAAGGCTCACGAGCAATCGTTCTTCCCGCAAACCACACGCGACTGGAGCAGGAAAAGGGCGAATTGACCGTCGTGCACCAGTACCTTCCATCACAAACCGTAAGATGGCTTGCGGAGTATACACTCTGTGATCAAAAGTATCCGGACACCTGGCTGAAAATGACTTTAAAGTTCGTGGCGCCCTCCATCGGTAATGTTGAAATTCAATAGGGTGTTGGTCCACCCTTAACCTTGATTGCACCTTCCACTCTCGCAGGCATACGTTCAATCAGGTGCTGGAATTACAGCCCATCCTTCACGGAGTGCTGCACTGAGAAGAGGTACCGATGTCGGTCGGAGAGGTCTGGCACGAAGTGGGCGTTCCAGAACATCCCAAAGCAGTTCCATAGGATTCAGGTCAGGACTCAGTGCAGGCCAGTCCGTTACAGGTGCTCGATCGTGTTGAAAGATGCAATCGCCATCCCCAAATTACTCTTCAACAGTAGGAAGCAAGAGTATGCTTAAAACGTAAATGTACGCCTATGCTGTGATAGTGCCACGTAAAACAACAAGGGGTGCGAGCCTCCTCCATGAAAAACACGACCACACCATAACACCACCGCCTCCGAATTTTACTGTTGGCACTACACACGTTGGCAGATAACGTTCACCGGGCATTCGCTATACCCACACCCTGCCATCTGATCGCCACATTGTGTACCGTGATTCGTCACTCCACACAACGTTTTTCCACTCTTCAGTCGTCCAATGTTTACGCTCCTTACACCACTTCATTATCACATCGGAAACAGTGGACCTAGGGATGTTTAGGAGTGTGGAAATCTCGCGTACAGACGTATGCCACAAGTGGCTCTCCAGAACCACCTCTTTTTCGCAGTGAGATAACATATTTTGCGGGGTATAGTTTCACCATGAACAAAGCCCGAAATGACATATGAGAGGACTACTTAACTTACTGTTTGACACGTTCCTTGAAAAACATTCTGAAGCCACTAAAGTATCACGGCCGATGAAAGAGGTCAAAAAATCTCGATATAGGTAATCTGTTTTATCCAGACTATGATGTTTTAATCAATCGCATATAAGTTACGGAGATTTTATAAGTAGCAACATATGTATGAAGTGCAGATACAAACCAATTATCCCATAAAATTATTTAAAGCTTTCAGTTTAATAATAATTATTTTTGGGTTTTGAATTAAGTACAGATAAAAGTTGCTTGGTTGACACATTCCTTTTGGTATGTTGCATTAGCCTAACGAACCTGTTTGCTTAAAGTTACAAAATGTTATTTTTAACTCTGAAGTAGTCATTTACGCAAGGACATCAATCGCAAGTTTTTCTTTAAAACGTCACTACCTGGCATAAAAGGAAGCATCCAGAAGACGATGTAATTCGCACACGTACACATGGACGAGTTAGAGTTGCAATTCTTTGTGACAAGTATAACGGCCACCAGACGGCGTACAAGGGTGGTGAGCAGCGTCAGATGTTGAGTGATCACTGTGGACGTCATGGAGATGCCGCGTACAATGTGAGAGAGCATTATCAGTATGGGTCTCCATACGTCCGGATGGTCGAATCGAGCAATATCCACATTTGTTAGGCAATCAGATGTGACAGTGGTCCGCTGTTGGACTGGCAACTCATCAAAAAAAAAATGGTTCAAATGGCTCTGAGCACTATGGGACTCAACATCTTAGGTCATAAGTCCCCTAGAACTTAGAACTACTTAAACCTAACTAACCTAAGGACATCACACACACCCATGCCCGAGGCAGGATTCGAACCTGCGACCGTAGCAGTCCCGCGGTTAGGCAACTCATCCTCAAGGTTCCAGTCGACACGTTCGACCACCACAAGGGAGGATCGGCGTATTGAGCATCAAGCACATCCTAACCCCTTCCAAGCTGTGCCTGCCAATTGACAACAAGTGATTGACTCCCTGCAACTTTCCGACACCCTGGCACCACTGATCGGAGACTAGCAGCAGCTGGGCTAGGGGATTACCGTCCCACATGTAGGCTGCCGTGAACACCACAAAACAAACGGCTGTGCTTGGAGTGGTGACGTGACCGGTGAGCAAAGACTGCTGTTGAATGGCGTCGTATTGCGTTCGGCAACGAATCGCGGTTCTGCACTTTCCCGGATGACTATCGTCGGCGAGTATGGTGACGGCCTGGGGAGAGGTCCCATGAGCTCAGCTCACAGCTGGTATTGATTGAGGGAACTGACGTCACAAAGATACGTCACGGACGTCGTGCGTCCTCATGTTTCACTTCTCGTGCGATGGTATCGTGGCGCCATTTTTCAACAAGAAAATGCTCTTCCACATATGGCACGTATCTCTATCGTCTGCGGCCACTCACCGAAAAGAAGCTTTGTGCTGTCGATAGGCAACGTTTTTTTTCCGTGAATGGTTTCCTTTCATCCTAAAGTACTTACATTCTACAATAACTTTCCCACAACCTCTATCAACTATGTGATGTTGGAGTACTCCCGAGGCCAGTAATATCCCCAGATGTGTTTCCGAGAAAACATGTGTGGGACCAGGTCGGATGTCAGCTCTACCCAGTGTCAGTACCCAGGATATCAAGGACCAGTGAGAACAGTTGTGAGCCAGCTTGGCAAAGGACAGGGTGCAATGGCCTTATGATGCTGTTTGCAACCGAATCAGTGCATGAATCCAGGCCAGAGCGGTTGTAATGTTCTTCTGATATGTGGGCTCATGTTGCCAAGTTCTTCGTAAATTTGACTCGGTTTTGTAATAACTTATCCTATCAACCAGGGAAGTTTCATTTTGTTTCCCCCTCCCCTTATTTGTGCTTCATTTTGTCACACAGTGTATACGGTTGTTTATAGAGACATTTGTAAACCGTGTTGAAAAAAATGTACAAATGTGTGTGAAATCTTACAGGACTTAACTGCTAAGGTCATCAGTCCCTAAGCTTACACACTACTTAACCTAAATTATCCTAAGGATAAACACACACACCCATGCCCGATGGAGGACTCGAACCTCCGCCGGGACCAGCCGCACAGTCCATGACTGCAGCGCCTCAGACCGCTCGGCTAATCCCGCGCAAACCGTGTTGAATACCTTAACGTCTTTCATTTCAGGAATATTTTTAATGGCACTGATTCATTAAGTCATATATGAAGAGCCCACAAAAATAAACAGGGTAAACTCCTAAGATTACAAAAAAATACATAAAACACTCTAATAGAGTGTAACCAATATAATTATGATACCCTGTTTAATGGTTGAAGGGGATATACAATAGAAAAAAATGAAAATTGAAAATCGTGATGAAAAAAGATAATTTATGCAAAAGACATACATCATACCGCGTAACGAACATTGTAAGTCCATCAATTTTTGGTAACCTTTCGTCACTTTTCTGTGTTGTTTAGCATTGGAAGTTTCTGTTTGTTGGTCCTGGATTCTGGTTCATTATGTGGTAGACCGTAATAGAAATTTCTTGCACCTTGACCAGAAAAATATTAAAGTTCTTGAAAGTCCGCATATTTTTCAAAAGATATTGGCAGGATCCGTGGGGTCTTCCAATTGCATAGTAAAATTTTATACAATTAACCAATATCTCTTAAATGCTGTGTTATAGGTCCTGAATTCGGGAACCATTCCGAAACGCTATTTTTGCTGGTCAGTGATCACAAGTGTACGCACGACAAGTTCAGCCTAGCGGTCTATACAGAGTGTCTCCATAAGGCGTGGAAAAACTTAATAGAACGCAGAGTATGCTCCACTGAACGATTTGAGGTCGGGAACCTTGGGGAGGAGAAGCCAGCTTAAGGAGGTATGAAAGTAAACTTGGCTACCGCTTTGTCTAGCATTACTGTTTTCCTGCTTATGTACTATTAACATGCGAACAAGTTTACACACACTGTGCTCTTCGTTCGCATGTACATCCCTCATTTTATGCAAGGAAACAAGGACTCTTTCACTGGGCGATATCTTCTATCTGGCGGTCTGAATGGCCACATGTACTTGGGATTCGTGCGAAGAGTTCTGCCTGAGTTGCGAGAGAACACAGCCGTGGCTGTTGGTGAGAGAATGTAGATACATCATGACATGCACCGCCTCACTTCAGTGTGGTAGTACGCAACCATCTCAGTGCTGTATTTCCTGGTCGCTGTATTGGAAGGGAAGGTCCTATTCCAAGGCCTGAGAAGTCATCTGACCTGAATCTCCTTTCCTGTCGGAATAGCTAAAGTCACTAGTGTGCGTCAGGACCTTGTCCGCCGATGTCATTCTGTCATTGACGTTGATGGTAGTCAGTTTCAGTACTTTTGTAAGATATAGTAGAAATAGTACGTTCACTGTGTCAGTGATGGTATCTGCAGTTAATTGTAACCAACTAATGTAAATAAAGAAGTACACAGTAATGTGATTTTATTCCTATTATCTCCTTAAGCTAGCTTCTTCGACCCCAGGTTCCCTACACCAAATTGTTCAATGCAGCATTCTCTACGTCCGATTAAATTTTTGCATGCTTTTACGGAAACACCCTATATATCGTAAATACGGGCCTGTCATAAGTCATGGAAATTAAAGGTATCATGCTCAGTGCATAGTTTCGTGAGTATTATCTTCAGGGGAAATGAGGCACAGAGCAAGTTAGTTATGCATCATTCAGGTGTGTCTTGAAAGTACCGAGGTGGGACATTGACGAAGCTACGGAACAATGGGAGACAGGCTTCCTTCGCACCTGGCAGGTAGCGGCTCGAGGCGCTAATGACGTATTAACAGCAGAGCCAGCTGGCAGGCTCATGATGAACGAGCGCTCATCTCCCCTTACGTGAAGCGAGCCTGCAATTATTGAACCGAGCTCCCTTGTCGCTATCCATCATCGTTCTTCGCAACTGACGAGAGGCGTGCGAACTCGCTGAAGTCAGCAGCACCTCGCCCCGATATTAAAGGGAAGTGTCCTTCCCGTCCTACTGTTTTAAAACCGACCATCCGCCCGCAACTATCGCTAAGATCTCGAACGTCCTCAGCCGAAATAAAGTAAACCCAAGGTAGACTGTTGACAACGTTTCGAAGTGTTGTGGAAGTCAAAAGCACAGAGGTACAACAGTAGAACAGAAAAGAATGAAGAATTCAGCAGTGTTGACTTTAATTTCGTATCACGGACATGGAAGGGATAGTACATTGATTAGAATATTTTTAAGAGCGTAGCTAGGATCTGAACTAGGGGAAACTCATATACTGAATGATTACATTTATTAATCACCAAACATACAAATATCAAAACTTTATAATAGGTACGCACTATGTGCAATGTTATTAGCTAAGAAAGAATAGTTTCTATGAGATTTGTGGACGGTAATAGAAAGTGGTACATCACGGAGCCCCAACCAGGTTTTTATCAAAAGTATGGAGATGTTCGTCATTTAATGGACAATAAATTATTAAAATTCCATTCAGAACTGATCGTCATTATCATCATTATCATGAGTATTCCTATAGCACATATAGAGAGTGTGCAAGGAGGAATGATCAATATTGAGGGATCTTACAGGGATGATCTTTCGAAGCAAAAAAAGTCCAGCAAATATGGCCCCAAAAATGTATATCTTAAGAACCAGGAGCACTTCACCATTGTTACCGCGAAACAAATCTCTTCTTCTGCAAGTTTGTGCTTTCCACTTTTTGACATGAGGCAGTATGGACCAAAACAAGAAAAAATTGTCTAGTAAACAAGGGTTCTACAATGCATAGCTTAAACGTTACGAGCACTTGTTCAATAGAAGAGATATTTCACTGTAGGAAGATCTACATCTACATCTACATGGATACTCTGCAAATCACATTTAAGTGCTTGGCAGAGGGTTCATTGAACAACCTTCACAATTCTCTATTATTCCAATCTCTTGTAGCGCGCGGAAACAATGAACACCTATATCTTTCCGTACGAGCTCTGATTTCCCTTATTTTATCGTGGTGATCGTTCCTCCCTATGTAAGTCAGTGTCAGCAAAATATTTTCGCATTCGGAATAGAAAGTTGGTGATTGGAATTTCGTGAGAAGATTCCGTCGCAACAAAAAACGCCTTTCTTTTAATGATTTGCAGTCCAAATCCTGTATCATTTCTGTGTCACTCTCTCCCATATTTCGCGATAATACAAAACGTGATGCCTTTCTTTGAACTTTTTCAATGTACTCCGTCAGTCCTATCTGGTAAGGATCCCACACCGCGCAGCAGTATTCTAAAAGAGGACGGGCAAACGTAGTGTAGGCAGTCTCCTTAATAGGTCTGTTACATTTTCTAAGTGTCCTGCCAATAAAACGCAGTCTTTGGTTAGCCTTCCCCACAACATTTTCTGTGTGTTCTTTCCAATTTAAGTTGTTCGTAATTGTAATACCTAGGTATTTAGTTGAATTTGTGGCTTTTAGATTATGAGTTATCGTGTAATCGAAGTTTAACGAGTTCCTTTTAGCACTCATGTGGATGACCTCACACCTTTCGTTATTTAGGGTCAACTGTCACTTTTTACACCATTCAGATACTTTTTCTAAATCTTTTTGCAGTTTGTTTTGACCTTCTGATGACTTTATTAGTCGATAAACGACAGCGTCATCTGCAAACAACCGAAGACGGCTGCTCAGATTGTCTCCCAAATCGTTTATATAGATAAGGAACAGCAAAGGGCCTATAACACTACCTTGGGGAACGCCAGAAATCACTTCTGTTTTACTTGATGACTTTCCGTCAATTACTATGAACTGTGACCTCTCTGATAGGATATCACAAATCCAGTCACATAACTGAGACGATATTCCATACGCATGCAATTTCACTACGAGCCGCTTGTGTGGTACAGTGTTGAAAGCCTTCCGGAAATCCAGGAATACGGAATCGATCTGAAATCCCTTGTCAATAGCACTCAGCACTTCATGTGAATAAAGAGCTAGTTGTGTTCCAAATGGTTCAAATGGCTCTGAGCACTATGTGATCTAACTTCTAAGGTCATCAGTCCCCTAGAACTTAGAACTACTTAAACCTAACTAACCTAAGGACATCACACACATCCATGCCCGAAGCAGCATCTGAACCTGCGACCGTAGCTGTCACGCGGTTCCTGACTGAAGCGCCTAGAATCTCTCGGCCACATCGGCCGGCAGCTAGTTGTGTTTCACAGGAACGATGTTTTCTAAACCCATGTTGACTGAGTGTCAATAGACCGTTTCCTTCAAGGTAATTCATAATGTTCGAACACAATATATGTTCTAAAATCCTGCTGCATATCGATGTTAACGATATGGGCCTGTAATTTAGTGGATTACTCCTACTACCTTTCTTGAATATTGGTGTGACCTGTGCAACTTTCCAGTCTTTGGGTACGGATCTTTCGTCGAGCGAACGGTTGTATATGATTGTTAAGTATGGAGCTAATGCATCAGCATACTCCGAAAGGAACCTCATTAGTATACAGTCTGGACCAGATGACTTACTTTTATTACGTCATTTGAGTTGATTCCCTACTCCGATGAAATTTACTTCTACGTTTCTCATGTTGGCAGCTGTTCTCGATTCGAATTCTGGAATATTTACTTCGTCATCTTTTGGGAAGCCATTTCGGAAGGCTGTGTTTAGTAACTCTGCTTTGGCAGCACTGTCTTCGATAGTATCTCCATTGCTATCGCGCAGAGAAGACACTGATTGTTTCTTGTAGCTAACATACTTCACATACGCCCAGAATCTCTTTGGATGAAGTGCCCATAGCTCTTTGGGCATGCTTTTTAGACCCCATGTTCACTGTCGTTTTTTGCTTCGAACAATCGTTCCGTCGTATCCCTGAATGTTGACCATTCCTCCTGAGATTACCTGTATGAATGTGACCTTAAGGTATTTCTTGCCATGTCCTAAACACATGTTGTCAGTTCATGGAAATTCCTGGCTGGAGGTCGGAATGAAAGTATACGTCTTGCTATCGCATTCTAATCATGCTCTATGATTGACAAATCAGGGGATCTGGCAGTCCAGTTAAGAATCCGTACATTCTTCAAGGCGTTTATGGTGTAAACGGCAGTGTAGGGTCTTACATTACCCTGCCGAAATATGCCAGTTTTTACGTTGGCCATGAGTAGTGTGACAACAGGATTTACCAGTCTTGGCAAATAATGGCGACCATTCACGCTCACTTCAGTGATTACCATATCAGTCATGTTGTTATATCGAATAGCTCCCCACACCATGATTCAAGAAACTGGAAAGGTCTGGGTTCCAGGATCGCTGCTTTTGTGACGAGGTGTATGCGACCACGTCGGCGTCGGCTAAAAACGGGGGCGAGATTCGTCTCTGGACACTACAGAGTACCACTCTATGTCCTAGTTGACTGGCTGTTCACCATGGAAGTCCGTTTCCAATGGGATGGTTGGAGCGGTAAAGGGCGCATAGCAACTCGAGACCTCATCTGAGTTTCTAGTAATATGTTCGCCAGGGACTGTGGTCACACTGCACCTGTAACCTCTCCCCACATTTCAGCTGTTGTCATCTGTCTGTCCACTAGAGCCAGTCGAACAATCTTACTATCTTCTCGTGGCGCAGTCCTTCTGGAAGGGCGTTTGCCTATTCTCCTTGTCACGTTGTTGTTCTGAGACCATCTCGCCACCATTCCTTCTGCAGCCATTGCGCTACAGTCAACTTTGTGTGCGCTCTAACGGTATGACGTTCCAATGTGCCTCATCCCAATGATTCGATCTTTCTCAGAGTCAGAGAGATGGTGATAAGTTTCCTGCAGGCAAGCGGATAACGTTCTGTTACATGTGAATACTTCCTATATTCACATTTTAGCAATTTTTGACATTGACTAGTCACACGAAAAGAAAACATCACTGTCTGAAAATACACAGTTACAGGAAATGTTTAAAACCAAGAGATATCTGACATTACCAGTTGAAATAAAAACAGCAGCAAACGGTGTAATACACTGTAAGAAAAAAAGACGGACCACTAAGGAATTATCCGAAGGGGAACGAAATCGGTCAGTGTGTTGTACATGTACAGGCAAATAAGTGATTACAATTTCAGAAAAATAGATTTGTGTATTCAAGAGAAATAGCTTCACAAATGCAGCAAGTCAGTAATGCATTTGCCCACCTCTGGCTCTTGTGCAAGCAGTTATTCTGTTTCATTAGATAGCCAAAATCCATTGAGTGTTGTATGTTCCAGCCCATAATGCTCCAAACGTTCTCAGTTGGGGAGAGATCAGGCGACCTTGCAGGCCAAAGTAGAGTTTGGCAAGCACAAAGACAAGCAGTAGAAATTCTCGCTGCGTGGGGGCGAATATTATCTTGCTGAAATGTAAACCCAGGATGGCTAGCCACGAAGGACAACAAAACGCGGCACAGAATACAGTCGACGTATTACTCTGCTGTAAGACTGCCACGGATGGCAACCAAAGGGGTTGTCGGGCCATATGGCAGGCGACATTCCGGTTGGTATACCTCCCCTGATCACCAGGGCTCATTTCGAAGCGGGACTCGTCACTGAAGACACTTCTACTCCAGTCAGTGGGGTTGTTGCTGTACAGGGCTCAACGATAGTCGGCGCAAGGGGCGCCGTGAGCTCAGCCACCATTAATAGACGGCTCACAGAATTAATAACGATCCTTTTGTTCACTGAAGCAGCAATTACACGTCGGACAATGATAATGATGAATCTGTGGTTCTGAGTGCCTGTCGGACAATTGCCCGATCCTCTCATTCTGTCGTCTCTTTTGGTCGAACACTTCCTTCTTGACGCTGTGTTGCCATGGTTTACCCACTGGTGCCAACGTCATTGAATTGTGGTGTCGCTGCTACTCAAATGTCGAGCGATTCGCCGATTACTCCAACCAGCTTCATTGAGCCCAACTACACGTTCTCTTTCAAGTGCTCACATCTGCGTATATTGTCCATTTGTCCATGACCCCGTCTGTAAGGCATAGTTATTGTCAAACCGAGTACTCGGAACGACATGAAATTCAGAAAGACTTTATGCCCTGGTATCGACAGCCCTCTGTTTACTATACTTGACAACTGCGCCATGAAACTGCGCTGCAACGTCACTCACTCATCCCTCGGCCGTCAAAGTTTACAGTTTTATGCATTCCGTCGATATCTGTATGCACATCAACCTGTGACCAATTTTCTTAACCCCTTCGTGGTGCGCCTTTTTTCTCTTCTTTTCTATTCTGCTTGTCTTAGAGCGTACTTTCGAGATTTCACGACAAGTGTCTGTGGTTGGATTTGCTACTAGCCCATATCCATTGTATGTTCTGGTGCCTTAAATTAACTGATATTCCTGGCTCTGTGGTACAAAATCTACAAGAGATTTTAAAGATATTAAAAACAGGTGATAATGGTCCGGTAAATTGGAAGACCTAACTGATTAAAATTGCTGAGCAGCCACAAGTCGTATATCAGTTTTTCTTTGTTTTGACCTCTTTCACCAACCAACGCGAGCATCTTGAGAAATAGTGTAGCAGAAGGCGATACGTTACAAATATGGAGCTGTGTGCAGTGCAGCCGGCATACATTCGCACACAAAGTATAACGGCGACACTAAACACAGCTCCATATTTGTAACGTGTCGCCTTCTGCTACACTATTTCTGAAGATGCTCACGTTGATTGAGTGAAATATGTCAAAATAAAGAAAGTTACATGCGACTTTTAGCTGCTCTGCAGTTTTAATTTCTAACGATCGTTGCTCCCACGCAGGAAATTCCTGAGCTTGCTACACCAAGCTAAATGTCTATCCCAATACTCCGAGAAACATGTGAAAGGATAAAAATTTAGTGCACGTGCTACTCTTCCAGTATTGTTGGTTAAGAGACTGGGAAAATTCCTTGCAAAATCGCGAGCTGTCTTTTCATATGCAAACTGGCTGCTCCACACACCGGAGAATTCTTTCGCTGGAGGGGGGAACAGTGTCAAAGGTCAGCGTATAGGACGAGGGAGGAGAGGTGGGTGGGGCAGTGATAGGAGCACTTCCTATCTACTGCCTCACTGGAAGGGGATACGCCAAGGCGGCTTAGCAGGTTCCATCGATCGCAGCTTTCAGCACACTAGCCTTCCACTGATGCATGGCATAGCGCCTCAACAGCTTGGACGCTGCTCGCAAGGGAATCGCACTCTGTGTATTGGTATTAGGTACTGAGCACACCTCCCTCGGTGCTGTTATCTATTAATTCGGATCCACTGATTTTTCACAGGCCCTGGAACCAGGCGCAATATTTGCTGCCCCTTCTCTGGAGCTAACACGATTTTATGTGACGAGACTATCGTCCTCCATGAAATCATCAAACTCCAGTCTTAGTCCTCTGAGATCTTTTGCAACTGTTTAACGGCAGTTTAAACTGCTCAGACTATTTACGTTTTCCGTCCAAGGAGTTGGCAAACAATTTTTCTTTGGTGGTTGTTGATGCTTTTAATTTATCTGTTATTCCCATCGATCACATTGTCACTAATAAGAATTCTTAGTTCTCTCTTTTTCCAGTTAAGGCAAGTCTCAGGGGTAACAACCGCTGGAACTTCATATGACGAAACCTGCGTGAGCCAACAAGGCATTTCCAAGCATGTTTGCAGACAAGCACGTCCATGGGTGTCATCACGTGGAACTGTTACACACGTTAGTATTAATTGAAGCACGGACTGTGTCACGTGATATGGCCATCACGTAACGAAATAGACGTTAATTGAAACTGTTGGCGGGGTACACCGTGCATGCAATGGTGCAGATCACAGTTCTAGCGTTCATGGCTAACCTAACGAATATTTCCTTGTCTCTTCTTCACTGACAGATTTTTCAGACGTTTCACTCAATTTGTATGTTTTTGTTTTCACTTTTTCCTCAATTTCAGAATCACGTTTATACAATCACGTACACTTTCTTATTACGTAAACTGAAGGGAGAGAGGCGGGGGGAGAAAGGAAACGAAAGTGAAGGAACTATAGATATCAGCTGCATCGGGAGTTTGTGCGGAATCAGCGGCGACGAGTGAAAATGTGTGCCGGACCAGGACTCGAACCTGGGATCTCCTGCTTGCTAGGAAGTTGCGTTAACCGCTGCGCACGTGAACACAGTGTTTATCGCAAATGCGCACACAGTTTCGGCACGCTCCCCGGCCGACTTATATTCCCACCTATCCGCAGTCCCCATCCATGTGCTCCATGCTCGCTAGTTTTAGATTTCCACTGGAGGTCGAACGTAAATGTGCACTAGCACTGAAGGCTGTGGATTCATTGCCTATCGAGACGAATCAGTTTTATGAATGCATGCTGTCTGTGCTTTCGGACATGTCCACAAGAGCAGACACCACGCATTCATATAAAATACACTTTCTATTTGTGTGTCTGAAATCCATGTAGAACATTTTACCAGAGAAACATAGTTGCCGAACTTCCCTGAAGGGATATCAGCTGCAGGATGGACGTATGTAACGTTAAAGCATATTACAGTCATAGTAAAGTATAATAAATTCTAAAATAGATTGGTCCAAATTACAAAACCTGTCAAAAACAAAGAATTTCCTGGTGCTTGCGTCGAACGTTCAGGTGTTAACAGAATTGAATATTAATATGAAACACTAATATGCAGGTGCCTTGGAAAAGTTCTTATGTTGTTCTTGCATCTGCTACGTAAATTTATCAATTGAAGACATAAAGTCAGCATATGAGTCCGCGATCATTCTATTTTTAGCACTTTTATTTTAACAAGTCCGTCTTGATCACATAGATTTCTTGAAACTTTATGACCGGTTTCGGCTTATCGCCATCCTCAGATCGTTAAAATATAACGATGAGCGCCGGCCGGGGTGGCCGAGCGGTTCTAGGCGCTACAGTCTGGAACCGCGCGACCGCTACGGTCACAGGTTTGAATCCTGCCTCGGGCATGGATGTGTGTGATGTCCTTAGGTTAGTTGGGTTTAAGTAGTTCTAAGTTCTAGGGGACTGATGACCTTAGAAGTTAAGTCCCATAGTGCTCAGAGCCATTTGAACCATTTTTTATAACGATAAGCTGAAACCGGTCAAAAAAGTGTAAAGAAATCTATGTGATCAAGATGGACTTATGAAAATAAAATTATTACGTAAATACTAAGATTTTTAAAGCCTAGATCGATAGAGAAATAAGAACCAAACACGTCCGATAGTGGAAAAACATTTGAAGAAAAAGTAGATTGACAGTTGGCGGGGAGGAGAGAGTTCGCAGATATCTCGTTATATCTATATCTACATACTCTGTAAGCCACGGTGTGTGGTGGAGGGTACCGTGTACTTCTACTAGTCATTTCCTTTCCTGTTCCACTCGCAAAGAGACCGAGGGAAAAATGACTGTCTGTATGCCTCCGTATGAGCCCTGATTTCTCGTATCTTATCTTCTTGGTCCTTAGGCGCAATGTATGTTGGCAGCAGTAGAATCGTTTTGCAGTCAGCTTCAAATATCGGTTCTCTAAATTTTCTCAATAGTGTTTCTCGAAAAGAACGTCGCCTTTCCGCCAAGGATTCCGATTTGAGTCCCCGAAGCATCTCCGTAACGCTTACGTGTTTTTCGAGCCTGCCGGTAACAAATCTAGCAGCCTGCCTCTGGGTTGCTTCAATGTCTTCCTTCAATCCGGCCTGGTTTTCACCATGACTCAAACATGCTCTACCTGCTCAAAATTATCTCGGCACTCCTGTGTAACGTGGAATTTACCACTAGATGTTACGATAGGTGGACCCGATAATTTTCAACATGTCCCCAATTATGTACATCAATGTCAGTTTGCAGCTTGGGTGTCGATTTAATTATCACTTCAATAGCAAGAAAGCTGTTGACATTTCTTGTGGCTTCAGGAGTCCTGCCTCATTTAACTGGATAGAGTTTATATGTGTGTTGCAGAGGCAACGTAAAAAGTATGCGAAGTTCAGAATAAAGCGAAATCCCGAAGATTGGCTAAAATTTACAGACGCGCGAAATTTGGCACGGACTTCAATGCGAGATGCCTTTAATAGGTTCCACAACGAAACATTGTCTCGAAATTTGGTAGAAAATCCGAAGAAATTCTGGTCGTATGTAAAGTACACAAGCGGCAAGACGCAGTCAATACCATCGCTGCGCAGTGCCGACTGTACTGTTACCGACGACTGTGCCGCTAAAGCGGGGTTATTGAACGCAGTTTTCCGAAATTCCTTCACCAGGGAAGACGAATGGAATATTCCAGAATTTGAAACACGAACAGCTGCTAGCATGAGTTTCTTAGAAGTAGATACGTTAGGGGTTGCGAAGCAACTCAAATCGCTTGATACGGGCAAGTCTTCAGGTCCAGATTGTATACCGATTTGGTTCCTTTCAGATTACGCTGATACAATAGCTCCCTACTTAGCACTCATATACAACCGCTCGCTCACCGATAGATCTGTACCTACAGATTGGAAAATTGCGCAGGTCGCACCAGTGTTTAAGAAGGGTAGTAGGAGTAATCCATCTAACTACAGACCTATATCATTGACGTCGGTTTGCAGTAGGGTTTTGGAGCATATACTGTATTCAAACATTATGAATCACCTCGAAGGGAACGATCTATTGATACGTAATCAGCATGGTTTCAGAAAACATCGTTCTTGTGCAACGCAGCTAGCTCTTTATTCGCACGAAGTAATGGCCGCTATCGACAGGGGATCTCAAGTTGATTCCGTATTTCTAGATTTCCGGAAAGCTTTTGACACCGTTCCTCACAAGCGACTTCTAATCAAGCTGCGGGCCTATGGGGTAACGTCTCAGTTGTGCGACTGGATTAGTGATTTCCTGTCAGGAAGGTCGCAGTTCGTAGTAATAGACGGCAAATCATCGAGTAAAACTGAAGTGATATCAGGTGTTCCCCAGGTAAGCGTCCTGGGACCTCTGCTGTTCCTGATCTATATAAATGACCTGGGTGACAATTTGAGCAGTTCTCTTAGGTTGTTCGCAGATGATTCTGTAATTTACCGTCTAGTAAGGTTATCCGAAGACCAGTATCAGTTGCAAAGCGATTTAGAAAAGATTGCTGTATGGTGTGGCAGGTGGCAGTTGACGCTAAATAACGAAAAGTGTGAGGTGATCCACATGAGTTCCAAAAGAAATCCGTTGGAATTCGATTACTCGATAAATAGTACAATTCTCAAGGCTGTCAATTCAACTAAGTACCTGGGTGTTAAAATTACGAACAACTTCAGTTGGAAAGACCACATAGATAATATTGTGGGGAAGGAGCCAAAGGTTGCGTTTCATTGGCAGGACACTTAGAAGATGCAACAAGTCCACTAAAGAGACAACTTACACTACACTCGTTCGTCCCCTGTTAGAATATTTCTGCGCGGTGTGGGATCCTTACCAGGTGGTATTGACGGAGGACATCGAAAGGGTGCAAAAAAGGGCAGCTCGTTTTGTATTATCACGTAGTAGGGGAGAGAGTGTGGCAGATATGATACGCGAATTGGGATGGAAGTCATTACAGCAAAGATGTTTTTCGTCGCGGCGAGATCTATTTACGAAATTTCAGTCACCAACTTTCTCTTCCGAATGCGAAAATATTTTGTTGAGCCCAACCTACATAGGTAGGAATGATCATCAAAATAAAATAAGAGAAATCAGAGCTCGAACAGAAAGGTTTAGGTGCTCGTTTTTCCCGCGCGCTGTTCGGGAGTGGAATGGTAGAGAGATATTATGATTGTGGTTCGATGAACCCTCTGCCAAGCACTTAAATGTGAATTGCAGAGTAGTCATGTAGATGTAGATGTAGATGTGTGTTTTTGGTGGCTGGTTCATCCTACTACTTCCACGATCAATCAGATCTGTTTGATTAATACTGTTAACGTATGACTACGACGTGAACAGAGATACTGGAGAGACTACACTACCGGATAAAAGTGCAAAGCGCTCAAAACAGGCCATTTTGTTGAGAAGTGAGGTGACAGCTAATTCATCATTGTAGCAGCGACGACAGCAAATATAGACCAAATGAAACACACACAGTCTTATCAATATACAGGGCCCTCTGGAGGCAACGCAGGCGTGAATTCTCGCATGCAAACGATCATAAAAATACATTGTCCCAAGAAACTTGCGCCTCTTGTTACAATTCGGCAATGATTCTTGCTTGCCTTGAAGAACGAATAAATTCCCACTTCATCTTCTCCCATACGTGTTCAGTTGGTGAGATCTGATGATCCTGCTCGCGAAGGCAGTTATACACCGCGAAAAACTCGCTGCGTCGCAACAGCTGTATGTGTATGTGCACTGTCCTGCTAAAAAAGCACATCGTCTTGTCGAAGAGATTGCAGCAGCACGGGGATAACAGCCTGTGCAAGGTAGCAGGCGCTGGTTACTTTACCCTGCAGAAACACCACGTGTGACCGTGAGTTGTACCTGATGCCCTCCACCCCCTCTCTCCGCGCTGTGTGTAGAAGGCACTTCAGAATAGGTGATCTCCAGGCCTACTCCGTGCACCCGTATGTCCATCACTCGCATACAAACGTGACGTACTCTCATCACTGAACACAACAGTGCGCCATTACACTCTCTAGTCAACTGTTTCACGACACCAGAGTAGCCATGCTTGGCATGGTCGTGGTGTCAATGGTAGCCTGGCCAGAGGCACACGTGATCTTAAGTCCTGCTGCAAGCAGGCAGTTCCCAATGGTATCCGATGATACAGCATGATCCAGGATATCTTCCCTGTATTATGTTCAGTCAGTCAACACTCCCCGCACCATGCGTCTATTTTGACGTGCATCTGTACTACGCCGACGTCCAGAGCCTGGTCTACAGGTGTGGAAAAGTTCCACAGACCACTGTCGAAATCAGCGACACACCAGTGATACATTGTGCCCAACATGTGCAGCAATCCGTCAATAGGTCCATACAGTTTCCCATAGGCTGACAATGCGATCCTGTTCAAATGTCTGAAGCTGTTCAACAGGAGTACGTACTTGTCAGTGGGACACGGTTGCACCCTAGAATGAATGTTACTCACATGTTCACCTCTGAGCTCAGTCACCTGCCTCGAGATGACTGGGCGTTTGTGTTGTCCTCATTACTTCATCATCATTCATGAAAGTGGCGAGATTGGACTGGGCAAAGGTTGAGAATTTGTACGGATGCTGATAACCGCGCAGTTGAGCGCCCCACAAACCAAACATCATCATCTTCATTTAAGCTCAGCACAGCTATCGCCTGTAGTCAGAAAAGAGACCGCACAGAGAGGACTCCACAGTTCCTTCGATAGTTGATAACTGTGACAAATGAATCACTAGCACTACGAAGTCTCAATACGTACCGGATAGTTATAACTAAAGAGCAGCTACCTGCGGGGGTCCAGTGATGGCTGTAACTATCGTATGGCAGCAAAACTTGATAGATATGCTAATCCGCTAATGCGGAACCAATTTACGCTGAAAAAAATTGGTTCCAATTTTTTCCGCCAGGTGCAAATCTGGCGCAGTGAATACAATAAAGACGTTTAGAAATGTAATGGGTTAGGAGTGGGACTTGGGTATAAAAGGACAAATAAGTGAGAAATGTATAATGTTGACTTTGTTATTAACCATCTTGCCTGAAAACAGTGGATCCACTCATTTGCGCTCTTCCAAAGCAGAAATCACGTGCTGTGCAAGGTGGTCTCGATAACGTGCAGTCATCACGGTACAGGTCCTCTGCGTGCATTATCCGCAAGGAAGAACTGACCGAGAATAAAGATGCTTGTGAATCCGCACCATACAGTCACATAAGGCGAGCGCAATGGCTCTTCGTGCACAACACGCGGTTTAACTCTACCTTAACTCTACCTCAAATTCGGTAGCTGTGTGTATTCACTATATCCTTAGTGTACAATGTGACTAGTCACTCAATAGAATATTGCCCAGCCGAATGTCATCAACTTCGGCCCGTGACAGAAACCGAAGAGCAAATTCAGAAAGTTGCTGCACTCTGTATCTGGTAGTGGTACCAGTGTAATATAAACCACAAAACTTTTTGTACTGTTGACGACGGGAGGGATAATTCTCACTAGTACTAACAGGGGCATGTGCTGCATGGTCAGTTACAGCTGTAACACGCCGGTATTTTGGTCAACTTATTAATTAAAATCCATTATTTATGTTAATTAATACAGATATGTTATATCAAGAGAGATGGATGGTTAGGAGAGCTGTCACTTTATTAAAGCAAAGGGTTGATACTGGCTACTTGCTCCCTAACACAATAAAATTATATACGCTAGGAAAATTAAATTTTTCGTTGGCCGCAGAAACGAAAAGACAAGGAGCGTTCCTAAAGGCTGTGGGCAACAAAGGGCTGCCCGTGAGAGCCGTCCCAGCGAATCCATACCAGGATGAGGTTACAGTTACACACTGAAACGCCAAACGAACTAGTATCTTTTTTTTTTGGTCATCAGTCTACTGACTGGTTTGATGCGGCCCGCCACCAATTCCTTTCCTGTGCTAACCTCTTCATCTCAGAGTAATACTTGCAACCTACGTCCTCAATTATTTGCTTGACGTATTCCAATCTCTGTCTTCCTCTACAGTTTTTGCCCTCTACAGCTCCCTCTAGTACCATGGAAGTCATTCCCTCATGTCTTCGCAGATGTCCTATCATTCTGTCCCTTCTCCTTATCAGTGTTTTCCACATATTCCTTTCCTCTCCGATTCTGCATAGAACCTCCTCATTCCTTACCTTATCAGTCCACCTAATTTTCAACATTCGTCTATAGCACCACATCTCAAATGCTTCGATTCTCTTCTGTTCCGGTTTTCCCCCAGTCCATGTTTCACTACCATGCAATGCTGTACTCCAGACGTACATCCTCAGAAATTTCTTCCTCAAATTAAGGCCGGTATTTGATGTTAGTAGACTTCTCTTGGCCAGAAATGCCTTTTTTGCCATAGCGAGTCTGCTTTTGATGTCCTCCTTGCTCCGTCCGTCATTGGTTATTTTACTGCCTAGGTAGCAGAATTCCTTAACATCATTGACTTCGTGACCATCAATCCTGATGTTAAGTTTCTCGCTGTTCTCATTTCTACTACTTCTCATTACCTTCGTCTTCCTCCGATTTACTCTCAAACCATACTGTGTACTCATTAGACTGTTCATTCCGTTCAGCAGATCATTTAATTCTTCTTCACTTTCACTCAGGATAGCAATGTCATCAGCGAATCGTATCATTGATATCCTTTCACCTTGTGTTTTAATTCCACTCCTGAACCTTTCTTTTATTTCCATCATTGCTTCCTCGATGTACAGATTGAAGAGTAGGGGCGAAAGGCTACAGCCTTGTGTTACACCCTTCTTAATACGAGCACTTCGTTCTTGATCGTCCACTCTTATTATTCCCTCTTGGTTGTTGTACGTATTGTATATGACCCGTCTCTCCCTATAGCTTAGCCCTACTTTTTTCAGAATCTCGAACAGCTTGCACCATTTTATATTGTCGAACGCTTTTTCCAGGTCGACAAATCCTATGAAAGTGTCTTGATTTTTCTTTAGCCTTGCTTCCGTTATTAGCCGTAACGTCAGAATTGCCTCTCTCGTCCCTTTACTTTTCCTGAAGCCAAACTGATCGTCACCTAGCGCATTCTCAATTTTCTTTTCCATTCTTCTGTATATTATTCTTGTAAGCAGCTTCGATGCATGAGCTGTTAAGCTGATTGTGCGATAATTCTCGCACTTGTCAGCACTTACCGTCTTCGGAATTGTGTGGATGATGCTTTTCCGAAAGTCAAATGGTATGTCGCCAGACTCATATATTCTACACACCAACGTGAATAGTCGTTTTGTTGCCACTTCCCCCAATGATTTTAGAAATTCTGATGGAATGTTATCTATCCCTTCTGCCTTATTTGACCGTAAGTCCTCCAAAGCTCTTTTAAATTCCGATTCTAATACTGGATCCCCTATCTCTTCTAAATCGACTCCTGTTTCTTCTTCTATCACATCAGACAAATCTTCACCCTCATAGAGGCTTTCAATGTATTCTTTCCACCTATCTGCTCTCTCCTCTGCATTTAACAGTGGAATTCCCGTTGCACTCTTAATGTTACCACCATTGCTTTTAATGTCACCAAAGGTTGTTTTGACTTTCCTGTATGCTGAGTCTGTCCTTCCGACAATTATATCTTTTTCGATGTCTTCACATTTTTCTTGCAGCCATTTCGTCTTAGCTTCCCTGCACTTCCTATTTATTTCATTCCTCAGCGACTTGTATTTCTGTATTCCTGACTTTCCCGGAACATGTTTGTACTTCCTCCTTTCATCAATCAGCTGAAGTATTTCTTCTGTTACCCATGGTTTCTTCGCAGCTACCTTCTTTGTACCTATGTTTTCCGTCCCAACTTCTGTGATGGCCCTTTTTAGAGCTGTCCATTCCTCTTCAACTGTACTGCCTACTGCGCTATTCCTTATTGCTGTATCTATAGCGTTAGAGAACTTCAAACATATCTCGTCATTCCTTAGTACTTCCGTATCCCACTTCTTTGCGTATTGATTCTTTCTGACTAATGTCTTGAAATTCAGCCTACTCTTCATCACTACTATATTGTGATCTGAGTCTATATCTGCTCCTGGGTACGCCTTACAGTCCAGTATCTGATTTCGGAATCTCTGTCTGACCATGATGTAATCTAATTGAAATCTTCCCGTATCTCCCGGCCTTTTCCAAGTATACCTCCTCATCTTGTGATTCTTGAATAGGGTATTCGCTGTTACTAGCTGAAACTTGTTACAGAACTCAATTAGTCTTTCTCCTCTTTCATTCCTCGTCCCAAGCCCATATTCTCCTGTAATCTTTTCTTCTACTCCTTCCCCTACAACTGCATTCCAGTCACCCATGACTATTAGATTTTCGTCCCCCTTTGCATACTGCATTACCCTTTCAATATCCTCATACACTTTCTCTATCTGTTCATCTTCAGCTTGCGACGTCGGCATGTATACCTGAACTATCGTTGTCGATTCTGATTAGAACAACCCGGTCACTGAACTGTTCACAGTAACACATCCTCTGCCCTACCTTCCTATTCATAACGAATCCTACACCTGTTATACCATTTTCTGCTGCTGTTGATATTACCCGATACTCATCTGACCAGAAATCCTTGTCTTCCTTCCACTTCACTTCACTGACCCCTACTATATCTAGATTGAGCCTTTGCATTTCCCTTTTCAGATTATCTAGTTTCCCTACCACGTTCAAGCTTCTGACATTCCACGCCCCGACTCGTAGAACGTTATCCTTTCGTTGATTATTCAATCTTTTTCTCATGGTAACCTCCCCCTTGGTAGTCCCCTCCCGGAGATCCGAATGGGGGACTATTCCGGAATGTTTTGCCAATGGAGAGATCATCATGACACTTCTTCAATTACAGGTCTGTGGATAGACGTTACGTGTCTTTAATGCAGTGGTTTCCATTGCCTTCTGCACCCTCATGTCGTTGATCATTGCTGATTCTTCCGCCTTTAGGCATGCGTATTCAAGTACGGAGATGTGTAAACGCTGCAGTCGGCAACGTCTATATAAGACAACAAGTGTCTGGCGCAGTTGTTAGATCGTTTAATGCTGCTACAATTGTAGGTTATCAAGATTTAAGTGAGTCTAAACGTAGTGTTAAAGTCGGCGCACGAGCGATGAGACACAGCATCCCAGAGGTAGCGATGAAGTAGTGATTTTCTCGTTCGACCATTTCACGAGTGTACCTTGAATGCCAGGAATCCGGTAAAACGTCAAATCTCCGACAGCGCTGCGGCCAGATAAATATCTTGCAATAACTGGACCAACGACGACTGAAGAGAATCGTTCAACGTGACAGAAGTGCAACCCTTCCGCAAATTGCTGCAGATTTCAATGCTGGGCCATCAACAAGTGTCAGCGTGCCAAACATTCAACTAAACATCATAGATATGGGCTTACGGAGCCGAAGGTCTACTGGTGTACGCTTGATGACTGCACGACATAAAGGCTTACGCCTCACCTGGGCCCGTCAACGCCGACATTGGACTGTTGATGACTGGAAACATGTTGCCTGGTCGAACGAGTCTCGTTTCAGATTCTATCCAGCGGATGGACGTGTACGGGTATGGAGGAAACCTCATGAATCCATGGACCCTGCATGTCAGCAGGGGACTGTTCAACCTGGTGGAGGCTCTCTAATGGTGTGGGGAAAGTGCAGTTGGATTGATATGGAACCCCTGGTAGGTCTAGATAGGACTCTGACACGTGACACGTACGTAAGTATCTTGTCGGATCACCTGCATCCATTCATGTCCATTATGCATTCCGACCGACTTAGTCAATTCCAGAAGGACAATGCGACCTTGACGTGTCCAGAATTGTTACAGAGTGGCTCCAGGGATACTGTTCCGCTGGCCACCAAAATCCCCATACATGAACATTATTGAGCATATCTACGGTGCCTTGCAACGTACTATTCATAAGGGATCTCCAACCTCCCGTACTGTTACGGTTTATGGACAGCCCAGCAGGATTCGTGGTGTCAGTTCCCGCCTGCATTACATCAGACATGAGGCGAGTCCATGCCACATCGTGTTGCGGCACTTCTACGTGCTCGCGGGGGTCCTACACGATATTAGGCAGGTGTACCAGATTCTTTGGGTCTTCAGTGTAGTTCGGTGACAGTGTAGTCGTTGGCCGTTTCTCTCCAAAGTGAGGTTATGAAACGATGCCATTGGTCGGAGGTTTGAGCATGCATTCGCTTGAATCTTTCGAAAAACATCTTGAAGGTTCTGGAAGCTCTGGGTAGGCTGGCGAGCGGTTTCACATCCTACAGGAGTGGGAGGAAATCGCTTCGAATGGACAGCCGTGTTTGGCTTTGTTCAAAACGGACACTAGAGTGATGGAGGACGTTCGGTAGCAAGAGAGTTCAAATGGCTCTGAGTACTATGGGACTTAACATCTGTGGTCATCAGTCCCCTAGAACTTAGAACTACTTAAACCTAAGTAACCTAAGGACATCACACACATCCATGCCCGAGGCAGGATTCGAACCTGCGACCGTAGCGGTCACGCGGTTCCAGACTGAAGCGCCTAGAACCGCACGACCACACCGGCCGGCGGTAGCAAGAGTAAGCGAGATGCTCTGAGACGTTGCTGGCAACGTATCCAGTGACTAGTCTCTGTCTTACGCAATACAGTGCTGATTGCACTACTTGAAGAACGAGCAGTTTGTTCCCTGTAGAGTGAAAGGAATAGGTTGGTAATTTATTTAGGCGCTGTTAGTATTGACAAGTGCTCATTTACGCTCACGCACCACACACAATTCTGCTCATGGCCAGAGTAGGCAAGTAGACTGCAGAGTCTCGTAAACGATTGCGATAACTGAGTATCTTCAACCATAGAAGTCTTCGGACATAATAATGCGTTCGTTTTTGTTCTCTGGACGCTACGCTGCATCTCCACGGCGCCGTCAGTCTTCTGCGACGCGGAAGATCCACACTTTGATGATCACTTTGGTCATATTTGCTCATCGAGCTAATACAGCGAACAGTAAAAGTTAAATACTTACAGTTCCACTTGTTCGTCTCTCTGAGTGTTTTGTTGCCTGTGCCAGCGTAGGTGGTGTTCAGAACTAACAGAGGGATTAACAGTATCAACCTTTCGTCTTAACGAACATAGCAGGGGACTCGTTTAGACAGCTAGTTGTTGTGACAGTCTTGGATACGATAAATCGTAGGACTTATAATTATACATTTGTTAGGACTCCCAGTTGTGCTTTTTGCACTTTCCTTTTTATTTTTTGTTTAAACATTTATTAACTGAATCCTCATTTGCTTATTTAACTGGGATCACTCACTATACTCATCCTGCATACATTAGATAAGGAGTAGATATATAGGAAAGGATCAATTAAATTATGTTTTATGCCAAGAATATCTCAGTGTTGCGAAAAACAGAGCCAGAGTCAGACAGCGATCAATCCACTGCTAATACCACTGACGGCAACTTGCACACTAACAAAAAAATGGTTCAAATGGCTCTGAGCACTATGGGACTTAACTTCTGAGGTCATAAGTCCCCTAGAACTTAGAACTACTTAAACCTAACTAACGTAAGGACATCACACACATCCATGCCCGAGGCAGGATTCGAACCTGCGACCGTAGCGGTTGCGCGGTTCCAGACTGTAGCGCCTAGAACCGCACGGCCACGCACACCAACAGCAAGAGCAACCACGACAATAAGTTTCAGCATGATAGGACGCACGCCACTTCCAGGTGCCACACCAAACTCACTTGTGTCTTCGAATTTCATTATCATCTCCTTTAAAACATTTAATGACACTGGACCTCTCCTCAGGTCTCTCGATGCAGCACTGTAATTGCTGCTTTTTGCCTGAAAGTTTCACTAACAGATCTCTTCTCGATAGCCATACTGTTCACTCACGCTATGGCTTGTTAGATGACAGTGTGGATCTCATACTCTCATGTGAACAGTACAGCGCCAGATTGTCAAATGGTGGCCAAAATTGGAACTAATTTTTTTCCACCATAAGTCGGTTGTGCATTAACACATGGGCATTTCTACCAAGCTTCACTGCCATGCGATAATTACAGACCATGTTTGTGAGTAGCTGCATTTTATGTATAAAGCCCAGTACATACAAGTATTATAGCCTGATGCCACTAAACACAATAACTGAGGGTGTTCAACTTTTTTTTCGATATTTTTTATCACTAGCTATAGTTTTATGGTCTTCGCTTTTCATTTTAACATGATTGACTACTCGTACAGAAGTAGCACAGCACGGTCTTGAGAAAGGGCTCTGATGACCAAGCTGTTTAGCGCCCGACAGTTTTAGTTCCACCCATCCGTCCAGCTACTTGTTGCCTAAGTGACATGCTGACTGGTCGAGCTGCGTTCATCCCCGGATCTACGATATTTCCTAAGTGGGGCAATAACTTGATAGTACCTCCTCTCCCTCCCCCCCCTCCCCGAACGTTTCAGATAGGACTCAAAACGACTTTTCAAAAAAATATATTCATTTTGTAGCGCACATCTTTCTGAAGAGTTTGATATATAAAACATACATGTTCGAGGAAATGTAAAACATGTTACTTGGTCTTAAGTGTAGCGAAATGCAGTGCCACACCTCTTCACACAGGATTCTTTTATCGCACGTCACTGCACTTCGCCTTGTGGAATTCATAAGTGTGTATTTTGTCATGGAAGCCATCAGTCAGGACAGTGGAAATTAAAATGTCCTGTGGTGCCTCTCCTGCTCCCAGTCGGTCGGTTTGATGAAAACCTCGCAATTAATGCTGGGTGGTGGTATTTGTGACCAGGAGAATAAGAACTCATCAGGAAATTTGCACTCTTTGCCTATCAACTAATAGACTTCGTGTGACATAAAATTAACTACAGGGAACAGAAAGCCATTAAAGACAAGCAAGAACGCACACTTTTCTTCAGTCTAAGGTCCCAGTAGTATTTTCTCTCTAATCTTGTTACAGCTTTACACGGAGTGCTTTCCTTTCTCTGAAAGAGTCTATTACCTCATCAAAATTCGTCAAACGTTTTGCTACATGAAAAATAAAAATGTCGTTATCAGATACTGAAAAAGCTATTAATAGGAATAGTATTTGAGACTGGTGTGGTTTCTCGATTTGATTACGTCAATTTTGTCACTGTCTGCTAGGTAAAACGAAATCAGTCTTTCTAATAGAGCAGCAATTGTAACACACGCCAAATAAGCGAGACCGTTTTGGCTCAAATGGTCATTTTTATGTACCTCATCTAGATAAATAACATGATAGAATATAATCCACAAAATACCAGTGTCAAATGCCTATTAGGCCTACTACAAGCAGTAAGTTTTAAGTTAGGAAATAGTTTCACATTTCATTCATACGCTCCAATTTCTCAAGCATCAGAAAGTAATACTGTGAAATCTTTACACAAATTTGGAATAGTCAATATTCTGCTGTGTAATTTATGTGATGTCCCCCTTTCTTCTTCTTCCTCGTTCTAACAATCTTGTCATGTCTAATTCTCTAACTATTCCTACCATTGTCAAAGCTTATTCTCTGGTTAACTTCACTAATCATGCCAGAATCTCTGGTTTAGTTAACCCGCATTTATTCTCCAGTTTCGCACTATTACGTGCTCTTACAGCGCATCTCCGCGCTATTCCAAGAATAGATGTTGAGCGGCTGCTTACCGCTCATCATTCGCACGCTGAGACAACCACATAGATACCAGCGACGTCTGGTGCATTTCATAGGTAATTTCGCGTACTTATTTTTGATCAAAAGATTCTGTGTTGAACTGTAATGTACGACATTCTTGTATAGGACTTCGAACATTTGGTGGTCGATGTTTGCTGTAGAATCTGCTTCAATAACACGGTCAAAAGTATAGAGAAAGTTTTCTCTGCTAAAACAAACTCATTTCACTCATAGACAATCATCGAATGACCAAATGCGAATGGCATCATCGAATGACCAAACGCGAAAGGCAGTATCCCAGTTCGAGAAGATCCTATAGAAGTTTTCGGTCTCTTACATTTGAAGAATTTTATAGGCGACCGTCGGCAGCTGCTTCTACACCGCGATAGTAACTTGTCTACGTGTACGAAATTGCGTACGCTGTGGGAGTACTCGACGCCGCACTGGAAATTGATATTAGCCGCACGGGATTAGCCGAGCGGTCTACGGCGCTGCAGTCATGGACTGTGCGGTTGGTCCCGGCGGAGGTTCGAGTCCTCTCTCGGGCATGGGTGTGTGTGTTTGTCCTTAGTATAATTTAGGTTAAGTAGTGTGTAAGCCTAGGGACTGATGACCCATGCAGTTAAGTCCCATAAGATTTCACACACATTTGAACATTTTTTGTTATCAGTTTCCTGGTAAAGTCTATGAAGCAAGTCTTGATGTATGGTGGCAACTGTTCGTGTTAACCGTTGTCGCGGCTCCTCGAAGTTTCTCGAAAGCGGAGGAACAAACACACTGTCGTTACTGTAACCCCATGCGCAGGAGTGCACTGGGGTTAAACCAGGTTGATCGTGGTGGCCAGAATATTGTTCCGCCACGTCCAGTTCAGGTCGACACATTCCTACGGAGATACACGACAAGTTCACGATGATAATGTTGTGGCGTGCCACCTTGCTGGAGAATAAATTCTTTGCCCATATCCTGTTGCATTTGAGGCATTGGATAATATTTAAGCGTGTCCAGGTCCAACAGGCCAGTTACAACTGACTCGGCAAGAAAGAAAGGATTGTCGATCTTGTTACAGTTTGCAGCGCAAAAAATATTTGCCTTAGGTGAGTCTCGTACATGTTCGATATCGTGACGTGGTTTGTTATGACCCCATATCCGAACATTATGTTGATTCAGTTTGTCGGATATATGGAAGGTGGCTTCGTCAATGAAAAAATTTTTTTAAGAAAATCGTCTTCAGTCTGCATATTGCTGAGCATTTCTACACAAAACTCAACTCGCTTTTCTTTGCCACTTTCACTTAAAGTTTTGCAGCAGTTCCAATTTGTAGGGTTTGAATGGGAGGTGTTTTCGTAGTATTTTCCACACTAGACGTATTCAATTCTAAGGTGGCACATCTCGTTGATTTACCTGGACTATGAATGTAAGACTGCCATACTTGTTCAACTGTGCCGTGCGGTTAAAGGCGCTGCAGTCTGGAACCGCAAGACCGTTACGGTCGCAGGTTCGAATCCTGCCTCGGGCATGGATGTTTGTGATGTCCTTAGGTTAGTTAGGTTTAACTAGTTCTAAGTTCTAGGGGACTAATAACCTCAGCAGTTGAGTCCCATAGTGCTCAGAGCCATTTGAACCTTGTTCAACTGTGTTATCAGAGACAGTTAGCCGATCCTGACCCGACGTCCTATGTGATAGTTTCAGTGAAACGATTGCTCCAATCAAAAACCGTTTTCCTTTGAGTTGGTGATTTATGATATATAGTCCTGAATTGTCTCTGAACTGTAGCGGCGTAGCAGTCATGAAACGATAATCAACATTGCGTGAACTCTGAATCGTTATGCGTCTCCATGACGACTGTTGGGATAACTCACGCATACCACCTAGTGGAAACGTTGGAAACTAACAGTGTTACGCGGGAATAAAACTTGAGGAGATACCACTTACTGTATCCAGCATTTCTGTGAATTATTTATCCTTTTCATAATTAAAGCTTACTTTTATATAACTAATTTATAAACACCCTGTAAACCGGTCTGCTATAGATTTAACTGCCCCTCGACATCGTGGATATTGACACTGTTTAAGAGCGAGCTGGTCCCACATACGTATTGTCGGGGACAGGTCGAAGCATCTGCTGGCCTAAAGAATGTTCTGTCTTCATACTGACAGTTCAGAGAGACACGAGCCGTGATAGAATTTTAATCGTCAGCAGCGTATGAAGGCCAAGGTTATTACACCCCGTAATATCGTATTCTCCTTCATGAAGGTCTATACACTGACTTGTTTATCATTCATTTTTCTCGACAGGAATTAAGCGTTAGTGGTACTACAGCGTGGGCGGATCGTTAGAGCAGAGTCTGGCGGCTCTTGGCGGGAGTCAAGGCTCGAGGCAGAGCGCCACTAGTTGCGAGTCGAGGCGGGCCCTACGTAGAAAGTAGCGCCCCTCCCCCTCCCCCGCCCCAGCGGGTCGATCGCAGGCCTGGGGCAGTGCGGCCCAGCTGGCGCCGCCGCGAGCTGTGGGCGGTGGGCGTGGCCGCCCCAGCCAGGGTTTCACAAAGCCGCACCGGCAACACACGCTCCACACGATGGGTCGCACAACACAGCCAGGCCCGAATCAAAGGGATGGGCGGGAAGAGGGGGGGGGGGGGGCAGCGGGGTTATCTGTTATCTGCCCCGGGCGGCAAATTCAGGGGGCGCCCGGCCGCGGTGGTCTAGCGGTTCTAGGCGCTCAGTCCGGAACCGCGCGACTGCTACAGTCGCAGGTTCGAATCCTGCCTCGGGTATGGATGTGTGTGATGTCCTTAGGTTAGTTAGGTTTAAGTAGTTCTAAGTCCTAGGGGACTGATGACCATAGATGTTGTCCCATAGTGCTCAGAGCCATTTGAACCATTTTTTTTTATCTCTGCCAGGGGAATTCCAGGTGACAAAAAAAAAAGCCTCCCTGCAGACAAAAGGGGAAGGGGCTACAAGAGCTGAGCCGAATAAACCCTATATTATGGCTCAAAAGAAGAAGTTAATGTTTCAAAACTGGTAATATTAAACTCGTTGTTACCGAAGTAGTGTGTGTAGTGTCTGTCTGTATATCTGTCAAGCACAATATCAATTTCAAAAAATGTTCAAATGTGTGTGAAATTTTATGGGACTTAACTGCTAAGGTCATCAGTCCCTAAGCTTTCACACTACTTAACCTAAATTGTACTAAGGACAAACACACACGCCCATGCCCAACAGAGGACTCGAACCTCCGCCGGGATCAGCCGCACAGTCCATAACCGTAGCTCCCTTGACCGCTCGGCTAATCCCGCGTGGCAAACTGATTACAGATTGGATATTTGTCGTCTTACAGAAGGCAGCCACAAATGAAGATTTGTAAATAAAACTTGAGGATATACTGCATTCAGTGCTGTGTCAAGCATTTCTGTAAGTTATTTACCTTTTTCCACGATTAACGTTTGATTTTGTATAACTAATTTATAAACACCCTGTGATTTCTGAGGTGATGCAACGGCAATGAGCTACCGTTCCCAACCAAGTCAGTGGTCGCATCAATGCCCAAGGGGCTGCAACACCTACTGACAATAGACTGGCAGTGTGTTCCTATGGCCAGTTTGATAGTTCGTTTAACTTACTTATATTTACTTATACTGGCCACAGAAACCGCAGCCAGTCCTTGGGCTCACTCAGTCCAGCCTTCCGCACCTCCCTGTCAGCTGCATCCTTATCTCCCACACCCAGTATCTGAATGTCTCCCATGGTATTATACTTCCATCTCATTCTCGGTCGTTCTAGTGGTCTCCTTCCTTCGGCTTTTCTACTGCCTTTATTACCGTATTCTCTCCTATAGGCGCTACAGTCTGGAACCGCGCGACCGCTACGGTCGCAGGTTCGAATCCTGCCTCTGGCATGGATGTGTGTGATGTCCTTAGGTTGGTTAGGTTTAAGTAGTTCTAAGTTCTAGGGGACTGATGACCTCAGCAGTTAAGTCCCATAGTGATCAGAGCAATTTGAACCATTTTTCTCCCCTCTGCTGGTTGGTTGGTTGTTTGGGAGAAGAGACCAAACAGCGAGGTTATCGGTCTCATAGGATTAGGGAAGGATGGGGAAGGAAGTCGGCTGTGCCCTTTCAAAGGAACCATCCCGGCATTTGCCTGGAGCGATTTAGGGAAATCACGGAAAACCTGAATCAGGATAGCCGGACATGGGACTGAACCGTCGTCCTTCCGAATGCGAGTCCAGTCCCCTCTGCTCCTCACAAGTCCGTACCACCCGAGTCTTTTAGCTTTCACACTCCCTACGATGTCAGGTCGTTCAACTCTATTTCATAACCACTGAAATAAAGCAACATAACCTGCTGCAGCGCAAAGTTCCCTTCTTAAATCTACTGAAAGAGAATAAAAAAACTGAACAGTCATTAAATGAGTCTCGGTCGAGAAAAAGTGTGTTCTATATTACATTCGCACAAATTAAGTCAAAGAGCATGACGTTCAGATCTTTTTAGAGATAATTACGATGTCTGCATTTGAAACACGTACGAACGCAGCTGCAGTCGAGCGGCGCAGCTGTGAGGCCAGCTCCGAAGCAACGGCATCTCGCCACGAAGCACAAAGGCTTCCCCGCCGCAGCGGGTACTTCTCGCGGAGACGGCGCTTACAACGCCATTAAGCACGCTGCGCACGCGTATCGGCTCGTCTCCCGCACGGCTGCTGACACCTGGCCGCCGAGCCTCCCAGTAAATACTCGCCCACCAGCTGCCGCCTCAGGGGCCCGTTGCGGAACCAGCTCGCGGGCCGCTGGAACGTAACACGTCGTCGCTCCACGTGAGTAGTTATGACTAAATATTTGCACTCGTTACTGTGCGTGGTGACGATGTGGCACACCCGACTTGTTTGGTAGGTAGCATCCTAATCGTCTGGTTCGCTATTGACTTCCTCCGACGTATGGACGATGAGTTGCATGTGGAATTCCGGTAGATGAATAACTGTAACGAAGGACTTAAAGCCGGCCGAAGTGGCCGAGCGGTTCGAGGGGCTTCAGTCTGGAACCGCGCGACCGCTACGGTCGCAGGTTCGAATCCTGCCTCTGGCATGGATGTGTGTGATGTCCTTAGGTTAGTTAGGTTTAAGTAGTTCTAAGTTCTAGGGGACTGATGACCTCAGCAGTTAAGTCCCATAGTGCTCAGAGCCATTTGAACCATTTTTTATACCATTTCTCGCTTCGATTTCTTAGTTGGTTAATTCCAACGATAGTTTTAATTACAACGATGGTGAGAGTTTATAATTGGGCCACTCAGTAGCGCGGACCTTGGCATCCTTCATAAAATATCGTGAGATGGGTAATGAAAAACTCCTTATAAGCTATGACCTAAGATGTTAAGTCCCATAGTGCACTTTTTGTGGAAGTCATGACTTTACAAACAACTGGTTCTTATGCAACACAAAAAAAGGCGAAACATTGTCCTTAATACTTTGACCAACTGAGGCACTATCTTCCATTTATTTAATTTAATCGTATGACTAGGGCCTCCCCCCGCCTCGCAGACTTTTCGCCGGGTGCCGCTCTTTCAATTTGACGCCACTTCGGCGACCTGCAGTCGATAAGGATGAGAGGATGATGATGATGATGATGATGATGATGATGATGATGACAGCACAACACCCAGTCCGTGGGTGGAGAAAATTCCCGGCCCAGTCGGAAATCGAAGCCGGGCCCAGAGGATTGACAATCCTTCACGCTGACCATTCAGCTACCGGGGACGGACACTACTATCTTCCATAAACTATGGCGAAGAATATGGTGCACTTCCTGAAATACCGAAGTCATTTTTAACGGATATAGCTGTCGAATTGCGGCACCTCTCTCTGTAGCATTCCAAAAAGTATTCGAAGAGAACCACAACGACATAGCGTGTGTGAAACTTAGTCAAACAGCAGAAAGATAACCCAGCCGCAAACCAATGTCAGTAGTCATGAGAATAGGTCCCACAGCCGTTATTCTATTTATTGTACAGAACTAAATATACTGCAAACAAGGACATAAACACATTAATATGTTTTGCGTATTCCCATTCATTACTGTTTTACTGCACAATTTTCTGTGGTGGCGTTTAGTACTCATTCCGACATGGTTCCTTGACCAAAGCTGCGGAAATATTCCTCTTCTATCCTCCTGCATTCTGAGTATATAATCTCTCTCTAACATCCCTGATGGTTGTGTTCAAAATGGTTCAAATGGCTCTGAGCACTATGGGACTCAACTGCTGTGGTCATCAGTCCCCTAGAACTTAGAACCACGAGTACTTAAACCTAACTAACCTAAGGACATCACACACATCCATGCCCGAGGCAGGATTCGAACCTGCGACCGTAGCAGTCGCACGGTTCCGGACTGCGCGCCTAGAACCGCGAGACCACCGCGGCCGGCGATGGTTGTGTTCACGGTGCTTCTCGGTAATACTTGAGTGATTTTCGAACCTGCCAGTAACAACCGCTGAACTGCTTCGATGTCTTCCTTTAATCCGATCTGGTACGGATCCCAAACATCGAGCAGTACTCAAGAGTAGGTCGCACTAGCGTCCTTTACGAGGTCTCCTTTACAGATGAACTACACTTCCCCAAAATCGTCATCTTCTACTGTTGATGTTACAGCTATTACTAATATTAATACAGTCACTTCGGTTTTGTTGTTTTCCTGTGGTTAGTAAGGTGTATGCATTGTATTACCTTGCACGCAGCATTTTTATTTGTGTGGCCAGAGGTCCTTCCCGTCACACTTCAACATAAAAGGTAGGGTAAAGGGGATTTTCCGCTATGCGCATCAGATATTTGTATATGGTGTCTTATTTAGAACTTTAATCGTGTGTGTATTGTGTATTGAAGATGAAAACAGATGGTGATCCAGAAAGAAATTCAACAGATACGGTAAACTGCCTAGAAACGACACTCAGGGTGGCTAGTCTATCAGACCAACTGCAGTGAACGTTTGTTTCAAACTAAGTAGTCTACTCGTTACTCCATACATTATTCACGCATAGTATCGTAATAACAGAGGTATCTAGGAAAAAATAATGTATTTTTATGTAGCTAATTTGAGGCGAATTCGTACTTCGAAAGAAAGATAACATTGAACCAAATATTACACATTAGATCTAATAACAAAAAGAAAAAAATGGCCCTACTTAATTTGGACGCGAAGCCAAATAGCAAGAAAACATTCATTCTCATTATGCTGATCACATGCTGTATTCTTGCATGACGTGCTATAGCTGCGTAACAAGTTTTAGTATTGTTATCCGAAGCCGTGCTGAAAAGTAATGCCTCGAAATTTTTCAGTCTGTTGTCAATATAGGTTGAGGTATTAAATGTCGTGCATATTTCTCGGCCGACCTTCCCGCTGCAGCCACAGGGCTCCAAATTATAGCGTGTAATATGGTGGTGTGTAACGTAATTATGACAGCGCATGAGAAACTGCGTGCTGCAGCCGAGCTTCTACCGCAGAAAACATGCCTCCAATTGAAATCGTAGAAGAATGAAAGCTGTGTACGGCGATGACTGTATTGAAATCAGTAATGTGCGACGCAGGGTTGTTCATGCTATTAATGAAGGAAACAGAAGAGCATCGGAGAAATTTCGTCACTAAAGTTCACTCACGCCTAAAGTCACCACCATAAACACTGTAATTCGAAGAGTTGATTTTCGTCTGTTTCCAAAACTTGTACACCTTCCACAACTTGAGTTTGATAGTGATGAAGCAGTGGAAGCAGAGGTGAGGTTGTCGTTCCGTCAACAAAGTCATGCATTCTACAATGGCGGTACTAGTTGGAAGAAATGTGTCCGTTGCCAGGGTGACTATGTTGTGAAATAAATATTAGACATGAAAAATAAAGATCTAAGTTCTCCATAAGGTTGGTTTTATTTTAAAACGTTAAGAATTTTCTCATTAACAATTCTAAGGCATTACTTTCAGCATGTCCTCGTATTATGATTAGCCCCATGGGATCACACTCTACCAACTGACTGCTGCACGTTCCTCCACCAAAAGAAGCATTGAAGGTCAATATAGGGTGGTCTGCGGCCAGCAAGGTCACCGGATCTCTCCACAGTTGAGAACCTTCAGAGTATTATGGGCAGGGCCCTCCGACAATTTCGGGATTTTGATTATCTAACGCACCAATTGGACAGAATGTGGCACGGTATCCCTGACGAGAACATCCAACAACTTTATCAATCAATGGTAAGCCGAATAACTGCATAAGAGCCAGAAGAGGACCAATGCGTTACTGGTTTGCTCAATTTATGAAGCCCTTCCTCTTGAATAAAACCTCCTATTATAATTATTTGTTTGTCCGTACATCTGTATCAGGTCTACCGATTTCCGTACCATTCGAATAATTTATTCATGGTGTGTTTTTTATTTTTATTTATTTATTTTGTCTTAAAGTATATTTATATGCATGCATAGCTTCAAAAACGAGACTAAACTTCCGGGGGTGGACGTAGTTTCTGCTTGGTCGGTTCCTCTCTTTCGGGAGGACAGAACTTGCTTACTCCTCCTTGAGTCTGTAATGCCAGGAGAAAAGGTTCAAATGGTTCAAATGGCTCTGAGCACTATGGGACTTAACATCTGAGGCCATCAATCCCCTAGACTTAGAACTACTTATGCCTAACTAACCTAAGGACATCACATACATCCATGCCTGAGGCAGGATTCGAACCTGCGACCGCAGCAGCAGCGCGGTTCCGGACTGAAGTGCCTATAACCGCTCGGCCCCCACGGCCGGCCAGGAAAAAAGGGAGTTATCAGATTCAGCTATCAGTCAATGCGGAAGTTGGTGCAAAGGCAAACACTGACCTCGTGGTTCAAATGGCTCTGAGCACTATGCGACTTAACTTCTGAGGTCATCAGTCGCCTAGAACTTAGAACTAATTAAACCTAACTAACCTAAGGACATCACACACATCCATGCCCGAGGCAGGATTCGAACCTGCGACCGTAGCGGTCGCTCGTTTCCAGACTGTAGCGCCTAGAACCGCACGGCCACACCGGCCGGCACTGACCTCGTGTCTGAATGGCAAGATAACCGTGCTGTTGGCGCCTAATATGTTAATTTCAAAAACATCGGCAATGTATGTTCACATAATCGATAAAGCAGGAAAACCACACCTCTGCAATCAAATAATGACACCTAATCGTTCGATGCTTTGAATGCAATTGTTTTATTATTGCCTAATTTACAAAATGTTAGAAGAACACTGGCCAGTTACTATCTCTTAACTTCTTCAACATATGTAAGTTAGAAACTAAGAAAAATATTTGGAAGTTATACGTACTACAGTGGACATCAGTAATGAACGGTGGCTAAGTTTGCTAGAATAGGTACAGAACTGGACAGTTGATACACGTGTCGGAAAAAGCACTGACCAGTCACAACGATAAGGGAATTTTTGCTGTCTAATGATTTCGCAGTCAAAATTGCGGGGGAAAGGGAGGCTAATGACCGGCGGTCGTAATACATCATGCAGGGTCTGGTGGCAGGGCCTGACGTGTACTTCCCGGAGCTGCTCCCAGTGAAGCACGTACGTGAACAGGAAATCTTTCCGATTTAATACCTTTGAACGTTTGCAGACACTCCTACCGTTTTTCGAAACAGCATGAGCTGGTGTCCGGTAGTGTGCTGACATGAAATCACGTCCGCAGAACGTACGTGATCCAGGACTTCAACGACCTGTACGAGACAAAGCGAGAGATAGTCACATCAGATTCGTCCTTTTATCATCTGTCCTGGGGGAGTGACGTAAGCAGTTTTGCTCTCCACAGTGTCTCGATGGAAATAGGCTACCGGATCGCAGGAAATGGCACCCTTGTGTATTTATACAAGGGTTGTGGTGGTGAGTCTGCTTTCTAAAGTTGGTACATACAAAAACAAAGTGGCCATGGAAATCTCCAGGACTTTCCTCTGCGCAACCGTCTTTTTGGGCGTGATCTGGTGTGCCCAAGGAAAAGAGGCTTTTGAAATAAACGGTACGCCATCTTAGTTAATCTCTTCAGTAATCGAAAATGAGATTATAACTGTACATAAATCTGTAAGATTGTCCTCTAGTCGAATTTTAATGCATTCAACTGCAGCAGAGTTAGCGTATCAATTTTTGCCAATTGTTGTACACACAATTAATCAAAATTGTAATACAAGCAGTTGTCCTGCATACATTCGTCAATCACTCCTTACAAATAACTTCCATTCATGCTTCGTCTTCTACAGTTCTCAGACAAATGAGGCCTCATAGACTGACTGAAATAAAAGACACGTACAACCAGTAAGGTTTCTAAAAATGGACGCTAGCGTCCGATACTGTGGCCATATATCAGCTTCTCATTTGGTGTGAGCTCATACAGAGATATGGCTGGTTGCTGCATTAGGTGAAGTGATTTTGCTGACGGTTACTGCCAGTTTGTTCCATCCGCTTTCAACTTACACTCCCCATTTGTAACTGAGTTTACTTCGTGAGTAATGGAACACCTCAGCCGTATTTTCAAACTGTTTGTTATTCAGACGACTACTTACAACGCTACATTGGCATCATGTTCAGGTCCTACTGTCAACCAAATAAGTACTTCTAGTCATTGGCTCATGTGTCATAGGATCCATACAACGACTAGGTGCCGTGGACCGCCATTCATGAGGAGTGTATATTCCGAACGTGTAGTCACTATAGTGGTATGGATCCTTTGATACATGAGCCATTGACTGGATGTACTTATTTCGTTAATAGTAGGGCCTGACGATAAAACAAATGTAGCATTGAAAAAAAATGGTTCAAATGGCTCTGAGTACTATGGGACTCAACTTCTGAGGTCATTAGTCCCCTAGAACTTAGAACTAGTTAAACCTAGCTAACCTAAGGACATCACAAACATCCATGCCCGAGGCAGGATTCGAACCTGCGACCGTAGCGGTATCGCGGTTCCAGGCCGCAGCGCCTAGAACCGCACGGCCACTTCGGCCGGCTGTAGCGTTGAAACTAGTCGTCTGAATACTAAACTGAAAATACGGCTCTGATGTTCCACATCCATTACTTATATTGTCAACCGCTGTCCCGCGTCCACAGGAAGGACGGACTTTCAGAAGTACACTTAATGAGGCGGCACAGTCATTGAACTGCTTAACACTGGAGTGGGATTTCGGAGGAGCAGGTGTGAAGTTCGCCCTCAGATCACTTTCTTTTCCCCTCGCCCCCTCCCGACTTAATTTATCGGTGATTTAGCCAAATCATGACAGACCAACGTCAGGATGATTCATTTGAAAAGACCACGGCCGATTTCGTTCCCCATTTCCGTCCAACTGCGCTAGGGCTCCGTGTCCAATGGTTACGCTGTCGACAGAACACCCTAATCTTTCTTCTTCCTTTACATCAATAGAAGAAACTGCACCGATATTTTGAAAATGAACGGAATATTCGATAAATACTATTATCATTATCTCAGAGTTTGAAATCTGAAGTTCCGATTTCGATGATTGTGTACGCACCTCGTAGCAACAGTGCACAATTCCACGAACTCGACTCACTCAGGAACCGGAAGATTTATGTAAACTGAATCTTGAAGATGGGACCATAAGGTTGGTTGGTTTCGACGAGGGCCGCGCGGTCTGAGGCGTCTTGTCACGGTCCGGGCGGCTCCCCCCGCCGGAGGTTTGAGTCCTCCCTCGGGCTTGCATGTGTGTTGACCTTAGCGTAAGTTAGTTTAAATTAGATTAAGTAGTGTGTAAGCTTAGGGACTGATGACCTCAGCAGTTTGGTCCCATAAGACCTTACCACAAATTTCCAATTTTTGGGGAAGGTGACCAAACAGCGAGGTCAGCGGTACTGTTGGATTAGGGAGGGATGGGGAAGGAAGTCGGCCGTGCTCTTTCAAAGAAACCATCCGGACCTGAAGTGAATTAAGGAAATCACGGAAAACCTAAATCATGATGGCCGGACGCGGATTTGAATCGTCGTCGTCCTCCCGAATGCGAGTCCAGTGTGCTAACCACTGCGCCACCTCGACTATAAGGGCTGAAACGCATTCTGATAACGCATAATACAGAGCAAGGTGGTAAAGACACTGCTGGTTTCCAGTCCCTACCCTGCCATCCCGCTTTAGATTTTCCGTATTCAATCTCGATAGGATATTAAATTGTTATTTTTCGTTCCTTAGTTTGCTGTTTTTGAGTTGAAGTCAGTATTTCGTTACCAGAAAATCTAATCAAGATATTTCTTAATGACCAATAATTTATTAAAAAGTATTTGAAAATTTATTACTGGCTATTTCTTGATCTTCCGTGCAAAACAGAGCCCACATCTGATTCTTGGAGACTTCTTCTGAATCGATTTTTGATTTTTTTCAGTTGCCTACGATGACGTTAAAAAAATTTAGTGCCCTCCCTTCAGGTTGTAACAATGACTTGTTTCGACAAGTGAAGACTTGGTTGAAAAGATGGATGAGTCTTGGATGCGTAGAATGTTGAACGGAGTGAGTAACAGAGAATGATGTGGAACTCTGAAACAGTTGACTTTATTTTGATATAACTGGATTATGTTGAAGTGAATAGACACTGCATTGAAAAGAGGTTACGAGATGGATATCAACAAGAGTAAAACAAGGTTAATGGAGTGTAGCGAATTAAATAGGCGAGGGAACGAGATTAGGAAACGAGACACAAAAACAGTGGATGAGTTTTATTATTTCGGCAGATGGCCGATTTACAGAGAGGATATTAAACGTAGACTGGCAATAACGAGAAAAGCTTCTCTGAAGAAGAGAAATATATTGACTTCAAATATTAATTTAGTTGTCAGGAAGTTTTTTACTCCGAAGGTATTTGTCTGGAGCGAAGCCTTGTACGGAAGTGAAACGTGGACGGTAAACAGTTCACATACGACGAGGATAGAAGCTTTTGAAACGTAGTACTACAGAAGAATCCTGAAGACTAGATGGGTGGATCGGACAGCTAATGAAGAGGTAATGAACCGAATTTGGGGGAAAAGAAATTTTAGATACAACTTGACTAAAATAAAGGATCGGTTGATAGGACGGGAATTAATAATTTGGTAATAACGGGAAGAGTGTGTGTGTTGGGGGACGGGGTGGGGGGAGATAGGAATTCGAAGGTAGGTAAAAACTGTGAAGGGAGACCAAGGCGTAGATTTATGAAATCGTATTTATTTATTGTTTCAAAAATGTTCAAATGTATGTAAATTCCTATGGAACCAAACTGCTGAAGTACTCGGTCCCTAGACTTACACACTTCTTTAACTTATGTTAAGAAAAACACAAAACACACACATCCATGCGTCCGAGGGAGGACTCGAACCTCCGGCGGGAGGGGACGCGCTATCAGTGACATGGCGCCTCTAACCGCGCGGCTTTATTGTTTCCTTCAGACTCTCTCTCTCTCTCTCTCTCTCTCTCTCTCTCTCTCTCTCTCTGTATCATATAGCTCGTGTTTTAATATTTTTTTGAAGTTGTTACATGTTCAGATTACAAACTTACGTTTCAGGCTAAAATACGTACAATAATATCACAACAAAAAATGATAGTATTGATAATAGTAATCAGTCAGTAACAGTTAAGGCGTAGAAACAAAAGGAAATATACGAGGGTCATCCCACAAGTCATGGCAACTATGGTATACCATGATAACATGTAGCGTTACTGTAATCGCAGTAAATGCATTCGAAAGATGTTTTGCCTCACCCCGGTTCCAAGAACTGCTGAAGATAGACGTTGACTGTGGATGTTGTATCACAGACACAGTCCCATTCACTGTTCAGAGATATCACTAAACCCGCCCAAAGATGTAAACAACTATGCATGAGCAGCGCTTGTTATACGGAGGGGATCCGACAGCCGATCAGTTCCAGTCATTCCACCAGGAAGAAGGTACCCGGCTCGTGTTGTCTGTAGTTCAACCATGCCTAGACGGTCAATACCGCTGTAATATCGCGTCCGCATTGTTGCTTTGTGCCAGGAAGGGCTCTCAACAAGGGAAGTGTCCAGGCGTCTCGGAGTGACATGGAGGAGATATAGAGAGACAGGAACTGTCGATGACATGGCTCGCTCAGGCCGCCCAAGGGTTACTACTGCACTGGATTATCGCTACCTACCGATTATGGCTCTGAGGAACCGTGACAGTAACGGCACCATGTTGAATAATGCTTTTCGTGCAGCCACAGGATGTCGTACTACAACTCAAACTGTGCGCAATAGGCTGCATGATGTGCAACTTCACTCCCGATGTCCATGGCCAGTTCCATCTTTGCAACCACGACGCCATGCAGCGTGGTACAGATGGGCCCAGCAACATGCCGAATGGACCGCTCAGGATTGCAATCACGTTATCTTCACCGATGAGTGTCGCATATGGCTTCAACCGGACAATTGTCGGAGACGTGTTTGGAGGCAACCCTGTCAGGCTGAACGCCTCAGACAACACTGTCCAGCGAGTGCAACAACGTGGAGGTTCCCTGCTGTTTTGGTGTGGCATTATGTGGGGCCGAAGTACGCCGCTGGTGGTCACGGAAGGCGCCGTATCGGCTGTACGACACATGTATGCCATCCTGCGACCGATAGTGCAACCATATTGGCAGCATATTGGCGAGGCATTCGTCTTCATGGACGACAATTCGCGCCCCCATCGGGCACACCTTGTGAATGACTTCCTTCAGAATAACGAATTCGCTCGACTAGAGTGGCCAGCATGTACTCCAGACATAAACCCTATCGTACATGCCTGGGATAGATTGAAAAGGGCTGTTTACGGGCGTGACCCACCAACCACTCTGAGGGATTTACGCCGAATCGCCGTTGAGGAGTGGGACAATCTGGACCAACAGTGCCTTGATGAACTTACGGATAGTATGCCACGACGAATACAGGCATGCATCAATGCAGGGGGACGTTCTACTGGATATTACAGTACCGGTGTGTACAGCAGTCTGGACTACCACCTCTGAAGGTCTCGCTGTATGGTGGTACAACTTGCAATGTGTGGTTTTCATGAGCAATAAAAAGCTCCTGAACTGGAAGCTTATTTTATGCTGGCATTCAGATACACGCGGCCTTTCCAGTCCATGGCACATGGTGCACTTTCCATATAGTCGCATTATCGTGGGAGATACCATAGTTACCATGCCTTATGGAATTATCGTGCTATATCCATGAACGTGTTATGTATGATTACCAAAATTGGCGTATTTATATACAAATGTGAATATGCTCTGAAATTGCATCAGAGTACGTTACCATTCGGTCTCTACCGTCGTATTAATTTTTAAGTTTCTATAGTTTTATTATCATTATTTATTTCTTTCTTTCTTTCGTTCTCTGTCTCTCTGTCTCTCTCTCTCTCTCTCTCTCTCTCTGCCGGCCGCGGTGGTCTAGCGGTTCTAGGCGCGCAGTCCGGAACCGCGCGACTGCTACGGTCGCAGGTTCGAATCCTGCCTCGGGCATGGATGTGTGTGATGTCCTTCGGTTAGTTAGGTTTAAGTAGTTCTAAGTTCTAGGGGACTGATGGCCACAGATGTTAAGTCCCATAGTGCTCAGAGCCATTTGAACCATTTGAACCATTTCTCTCTCTCTCGTCTCGGAGGAAACTCTGGACTGTTACACTTCATGTGTTATGCACTTCCCTTCGATGGGCATCTCCTCGTGATCGTCAAACAGGTGGACCTGGAAGCCGCACAATCATGGAGCTGATGAGGTACTGCGGGTTTGGCCTCGCGTGTCGTTAACACTAGATGCACTCGCTAGAACTTCGTTATTAATATGACGCTCCTATGGTTATGCTGTGCAGGATGGGGAAGGTGGGAGGGAGTTGTATAATCGCCGAACTCTGTCAAATTTGACTTCTTCACGCCGGAAATGATGTTAGCAAGATTGTCTGTTATTGTCCACCACTCGATGTTTGTTTCAAGCACATATAGTGGTTGGTTAGTCTCTACTGGTTCCCTGATTGCATTATAGGCGTTACAGTCAAAGATATGGTGGTCGGGTGTGCCCATATTACCACACTGACAAACGTGGTGTTCATTACTGTTAAATCTGTACAGGCACAGGATATGGGCTATGTTCCGTTAGATAATGTGACTGGGATTCACACGACCAACCGCTAGGCGTTCTCGATTGCACGGATACAGCTGGTAGACTCTTCGAGTTTCAGCCAGCTCTCGGTCCCGAGAACAATTTGAGCGCGTAAAGTTACCTGGACGGGAGTATATTCGAGAACTGTCTACTACAATACATATAACTATTAAAGGTTTTCTTAACTTGTAAATAACTTTTTGTGATGAATGGCCTTGCCGCTGTGGTAACATTGCTTCCCGTTAGATCACCGAAGTAGTCAATCTTACTCGTTACATAAAGGGGGCTTGACAGAATTCCAAGAAATCTTAGATCAAAGGCTAACACTGCTGTAGGCTGCAGTAGCTATGCAGAGACGACGACGATGACAATTGCACTGGAACACTTCCCATCATACATGAAGCATTTGTGCTTCATCTTGTAAGAGACGACATATACCCTCTACTCTTAGAACGCACTGTGAGAATCAGATATTCCAGCACAGAATCGTCATGGCAAGTTTCCGTTCCCACGAAGAAGGGTCACCCTACCCGCGTATCTGATGACGGGAGACGGCGGACGTAGAAGGCACGTTGATCCGTCGCCCGTAAATGGCGCGTCCGTTAATGGAACGCGCCGACGCAAAAACACGTTTGACTGTCGGCGTCTCTCGAAACAATAGCGCGGAAGCTGATCTCAGGAGCGTTCCCACCGCACCACAGACAGCGGCGGCGATGCTACGCTAACGTTTTTGCTTCGAGATCTTCGTGGAAGTGCCAGATGTGCGATGTGTGGATGTGACTCATAAACGAACAAATTATTCTCAAAACTGACTAAAAACACTACATTTGCAATCAATGAAATTAAATTAAGAAGAAAAAAAGGGTGGCTGCAGGAAGAGAGACGGCGAGCATGAATACCCTTCATTGCTCCAAAAAGCTACAATCTGGTGTCGACCCCGGCGTCCATATGTCGTGATGAGATCAGGTGTCCCTCTCTGGTTCACATGAAGTGACACTGTGCTTCAGTGCATTGCCTAAGTGGTAGTGCAGTGGGTTGGCAGTGCTAATGCACAGAATGCTGAGATGACAGCTTGCAGCCAAGGATCCCACAGCGGTGGCAGGCGCTGACCAGAGTAGCCCACTGTGCTGAGTGGTGTAGAGGCGGGACGGCTTGGTGCTCAAACTCAGAAGGTCTGTGTACAAGTGGTGGGCTGATGACGACGACTGCTATCAAGAGATGCTGGATAGGCCTGGCATCATAGTGGCTGCTGGTTATGGTTGCGAGGTGCCGGGGCTAGCAGTGTATTTAACACTAAATTCTTCTAGAATCTTCATATGGAAATGATGCTCTAAGCCCCCCTTTTCCAACTCCGACTTTTGCTGTTGCACATGGATTAAGAAGAAACGCGAACTGACTGTAATCGACCCTGCAAGTGCAGTAGAAAAGAGTTTGGCACCTGCAATAATTTAATTTGCTAGAAATTAATTTGATAAAGGAAAATTTCATTAACGTAGTGAGAAATGAAAGGGCTGCTCTACCGATCTACAGAATGAATGTTCTGTCCAAAATAACAATTTGATTTATTATGACTAAACTCAAAATAATAAACAAAACACATGAAACATTTACAATACGTCAAATTGGATACTCAAATAAATGCTGTAAAGGTGAAGTTGTCCATAAGCTAGCTTGTGACATTTATGGCCAAGTGGTATGTGGAGACAATTCCTTGCAACTCAATTCTTAAGAGAAACACACAGCCAACCCAACATTAATTGCTGCTGCAGTAGTGAGAACTCAGATAATGAACACCCAAGACAGAATCACGTTAGAAAAGACGAACAAGCGCGCTCTGCTGAGCTCTAATTATCATATAGCAAAATTCCCTAATCTGCCGGTGCTGCGGACATACATTACCAAGCTGTCTTCTTGACTGCAAGGACACGATCTGGCGTACCGGAGGCGATGGCTGGTTGCTTCGACGTCCCGTCGTGGTGATGATAATGTCGCGAGTATAGCCCGAAACAAATTATCCTGGACTGGTTGGCCCAGACTAAAGACTTCTTAGCAACACAAATGCGCCTCTGAGGGAGACGAAGAAGGCTCGCCACACAATCACTGACGGTACATTGATTGATTTTAACAAGCGAAGTCACACTGTAACTCCGATACAGTCAACTTTAGCCAAAACTGCTCAATACGGACAACATAGGCCGCTTGTACGCAGAACGCTCAATTGCCAACTGTACTCGGAAAGTTACGTTGAAGACGAAACTTCAGCAACTTCGTCAAACAGTTACAATTAAATAAAAGTATATTAGACAGCCAACGGAAGGTAGGCTGTCCAGAGCAGCGAGAGCTCAGCCTTGTAACCTACTTCGACCGAAAGGACCTACCAAGAGCACCCGTACAAGCCAAACACAGAACATTCCCGCCCCCACCACAGTGGCCGTGATTAAACGTGCCAATCAGCAACTCGAAAACCGGCGGAAAATTTCACTCTATTGCCGAAGCACTACCATTCCACCAATGGAGATATTGGCGCCAATTTCTGCGCCGATTTTGCTACGTCACGGAGCTATCCCCTGGGCAAGCCGATCGCAGTTATGATTTTGCTGAAAACGCGGTAACTTGCCCACCAAGACTGCCTGGAACACAAGTCATTCCCACGCCTCGCTGGTAGCCCGTCAGAAAGTGTTTTCGCTAAGTTTGTGCGAAGTAACGTAATCTCTAACCCCAGCCGCTCCTTCAGGCCCCTGTGGGCGTGTCACCGCCGCTCTTATGACAATGTCGGTGTCTGGAAAGCATCCACTCGACTCCCTCACACCCGTCAGCATAACCCTTTCAAGATCAGCAGAACCCGCCTGTCACCGGACCACCCGGGTGACGAGAGATGCTGCGTGGGAAGTCCTCGTGTGAAGGAATAGCAACTTTTCACCGCATGCAATTAGAGAGGAAAATATTCATATCTTCTGATTTCTCAATACTAGCCTTGTAATGACCATACTCGGGTATACTTCTCCAAATCGAATTACTCAAAGATATAAATATGAGAGGGGGCAAGTCACTGTGTGCATCGTAAAGGCCATTTCTCGTGGTCACTGACTTGAACCTGTGCACAGTGGCTCGACTGGTGCGTACCAACTTTTTTTTTTTTTTTCTGGGAAGGAGTGCACAATGGTTGACGCAGTGCTGCGTCAATACGTCGTTACAACCACCTTGCCACGCGTTATCGTAAAGTCTGTCTCTCTCTGTAGGTCGGCTGCGTCGTCAGCCACGTGCCTACTGGATCGTATTTTGGACACCACGTCCAAATTTCCTTGCCGACCCGGTATACTGCGGTACAGTGAAATAGTGCCTAGTCCCTGAAGCCATGTGACGCTGGCCTGAATAGCGTCCCTAACAGCAAACGGTAAAGAGCGAGCTCTACAAAATTGTCTTTTCATAGCAAGACATGACTGTCACTGAGTAATTTGAAGCGAAGGCAACTGAGTCGACAATACATATCACCATTGATTAATGACACAAGAGCTCCAGTGTTGCTGGAACTCAACTCACTGGTTGCAAATAACGACAGCCAACGTCAAATGCCATGGTGTTTGCTAAATGGCTTGCCCACTTGACGTGACCGCATGGAGAGATTCTCCATTACTGGGCCGTGTTGCTACGCAATGCCGGCGTGCACCTTGTTGACACACTGCTGCCTGGTTTCCGCATTTTCCACAAGCTCAACAGTGAGCAGCGCTGTGTGGGCATTTGGGCAACTGTTTCTTGGACGCTGTCAACCATAATCTGAACATGACTGGAACTTCATTTACGTCTGTAATGCACACTTTAGTGGCGAGGTAGCGGGTCGTTTTTGAGCCGTTCATTGAATACAAAACCCTTTCCTTCATTCTGAGGGAAGATTATTACGAACTGGAGAGCCATTAGCTCTGCTAAGGGAACAGGCACTAACACAACAGCAAAACATTAGAATTACGAAATAACACAGAAGTATAAGCATTGAAACTAACATTTCAGGTGACACTGGTAAATAAATGTCCGTTTATTACTTTATTTACTACAACCAATAGATTGTAATGGTATTGATATATTCGCACCCGTTTCCCTGATAGGTATGAAACCATTTTTATATTTATAGGCTGGCAAGCTACTGATAACAGCAAACAAGTAGTGGTATGAATATTTAAGTGACGGCCTTTGAGGCACTTTTCTTCAGTGCTGGTTCTGAGTTTAGCTAGCATTTTTCATCTTTGGATTTAAACTGAGGTGACAAGAGTCATGGGGTACCCCATAATGTCTTGTCGGGTCTCCCATTGCCCGTCATAGTGCAGCAGCTGGACGTGGCAGGGACTCACCAAGTTGCTGGAAGTATCCTGCAGAAATATTGAGCCATGCTGCCTCTATAGACGTCCATAACTGCGGTAGTGTCGGCAGTGCAGTTTTAGTGCACGTACTGACCACTACATTGTGTCCCACAAATGTTCGATGGGGTTCATGTCGGGTGACCGCTAGACCACCGCGGCCGGCGACGACCGGGGTGGGCAAATCATTCGTATTGTCCAGAATGTTCTCCAAACCAACAGCGAACAAATTTGGCCCGGTGACATGGCGCATAGTCATCCACAGAAATTCAATCGATGTTTGGAAACATGCCCTCCATGAATGGTTGCAAATGGTCTCCAAGTAGCCGAACATAACCATTTCCAGTCAATGATCCGTGCAGTTGGACCAGAGGACCCAGTCCACACCATTATGGAGCCATCACCAGCTTGCACAGTGCCTTGTTGACAACGTGGGTGTATGGCTTTCTTGGGGTCTGCGCCACACTCGAACACCACCGTCAGCTTTTGCCAACTGAAATCGTGATTGATCTGATCAGGCAACGGTTTTCCAGTCGTCTAGAGTACAACCGATATGATCACGAGCCCAAGAGAGGGGCTGCAGGCGATGTCGCGCTGTTGTTAGCAAAGGCACTCGTGTCGGTCGTCTCCAGCCATAGCCAATTAACGCCGAATGTCACCCCACTGTTCTAACGGATACGTTCGTCGTACGTCCCACGTTGATTTCTTCGGTTATTTCACGCATTGTTGCTTGTCTGTTAGCACTGTCAACTCCATGCAAACGCCGCTACTCCCGGTCCTTAAGTGAAGGCTGTCGGCTACTGCGTTGTTCGTGGAGAGAGGTAACGCCTGAAATGTCGTATTCTTGGCACACTCTCGGCACTGTGGATTGCGGCACACTGAATTCCCTAACGATTTCCGGAACGGAAGGTCCCGTGCTGCTAGCTCCAACTACCGCGTTCAGTCTCTTAAAGCCTCTCGTGCGGCCATAATCAAGTCGGAAACCTTTTCACATGAATCACCTGAGCTCAAATGAGAGATCCGCCAATGCAATGCCCTTTCATGCCTTGTGTAAGTGATACTACTGCCAACCAAACCCACGAGAACCATCTCATTTTTGGGTCTATGGAATAAAAACTGAATCTCATCTGTATATGTGTATATCGCTATCCAATGAATTAGTCACCTCACCGTACTCTTCTGACATCTCATACAAACAAGTTAAAATCAGAGTAAAATTTCCTACATTACAAAGTACACTACTGGTCATTAAAATTGCTACACCAAGAAGAAAAATAGATGATAAACTGGTATTCATTGGACAAATATATTATACTAGAACTGACATTTGATTACTTTTTCACGCAGTTTGGGTGCCTAGATCCTGAGAAATCAGTACCCAGAACAACCACCTCTGGCCGTAATAACGGCCTTGATACGCCTGGGCATTGAGTCAAACAGAGCTTGGATGGCGTGTACAGGTACAGCTGCCCATGCAGCTTCAATACGATACCACAGTTCATCGAGTAGTGACTGGCGTATTGTGAGAAGCCAGTTGCTTGGCCACCATTGACCAGACGTTTTCAGTTGGTGAGAGATCTGGAGAATGTGCTGGCCAGGGCAGCAGTCGAACATTTTGTGTATCCAGAAAGGCCCGTACAGGACCTGCAACATGCGGTCGTGCATTATCCTGCTGAAATGTAGGGTTTCGCAGGGATCGAATGAAGGGTAGAGCCACGGGTCGTAACACATCTGAAATGTAACGTCCACACTTCAATCTGCCGTCAGTGCGAACAAGAGGTGACCGAGACGTGTAACCAATGGCACCCCATACCAACAAGCCGAGTGATACGCCAGTATGGCGATGACGAATACGCGCTGGAAGCGTGTGCGTTCACCGCGATGTCGCCAAACACGGATGCGACCATCATGATGCTGTAAACAGAACCTGGATTCATCCGAGAAAATGACGTTTTTCCATTCGTGCACCCAGGTTCGTCGTTGAGTACACCATCACAGGCGCTCCTGTCTCTGATGCTGCGTCAGGGGTAACCGCAGCCATGGTCTCCGAGCTGATAGTCCATGCTGCTGCAAACGTCGTCGAACTGTTCGTGCAGATGGTTGTTGTCTTGCGAACGTCCCCATCTGTTCACTCAGGGATCGAGACGTGGCTGCACCATCCGTTACAGCCATGCGGATAAGATGCCTGTCGACTGCTAGTGATACGAGGCCGTTGGGATCTAGCACTGCGTTCCGTATTACCCTCCTGAACCCATCGATTCCACATCTGCTAACAGTCATTGGATCTCGACCAATGCGAGCAGCAATGTCGCGATACGATAAACCGCAATCGCGATTGGCTAGAATCCGACCTTTATCAAAGTCGGAAACGTGGTGGTACGCATTTCTCCACCTTACAGGATGCATCACAACAACGTTTCACCAGGCAACGATGGTCAACTGCTGTTTGTGTATGAGAAGTCGGCTGGAAACTTTCCTTATGTCAGCACGTTGTAGGAGTCGCCACCGGCGCCAACGTTGTGTGAATGCTCTGAAAAGCTAATCATTTGCATATCACAGCATCTTCTTCCTGTCGGTTAAATTTCGCTTCTGTAGCGCGTCATGTTCGTGGTGTAGCAATTTTAATGGCGAGTAGTGTATAAAATGAGTGCTGCAGTGGATTTACAGGTGTGAGATTTAAAACTTTCCCGGTGTACATACTGTTCCACAAAATTTCGGGCTTTCGCTTCGGGATGAGAAGGTACGCCGGCCCCTAATCGAATCCGCCCGGTAGAGTGACGACCATTTGTTAATGTGTGGCCGGCATGGATGTGCTTTTTAGGCGGTTTCCCACATCCCACTAGGTACATACCGGACTAGTTCCCACATTCGGCCTCATATATACGCTACGCAAACATTTAAAGCACTTGCACACAGAATTTACTCCATACACAGACAGACTAGGCACACTATTTCGGTCCTGGGTGCTGAAGAGAAGACTTTTGACATTCGGTGTTTGGTCTCCTTAAAAATTTAATCAGCATCGCCAAGGCCTAATTCTCGTTTCGTCTCCCAGGGCTAGAAACAGACATCATAAGCTTTGCCGACTCAGAAAGCAATCACAGACTCAAACGAGCTCTGCAATTCGAACTGTTTGCACGTGCCCACGAAACGGCCAGTTCGTGACGTCATCAGCATCAGACTGCTGCCTAAGGTCGCGGAGTCACACCGTCGTATGCTATGGAGCTCCAAGTGGGGAAGAGATGCCGCTGTTTGTTTTATTTAGCACTAAGGCCCACAACGTGTCGAATTTTAATCCTCCTCCATTTCTGTTGAATTTTTTTTTTTTTTCTCCCGAGCCGGCCTCTGTGACAGAGCGGTTCTAGGCGCTTCAATCATGAACCGCGCGACCGCTACGGTCGCAGGTTCGAATCCTGCTTCGGGCGTGGATGTGTGTGATGACCTTAGGTTAGTTAGGTTTAAGTAGCTCTAAGTTCTAGGGGACTGATGACCTCAGATGTTAAGTCCCATAGTGCTCAGAGACATTTGAACCAATAAATATCGATCGCAAATTTTTTTATTGACATCTGACAGAGTTCAATGCCTAATGCACCTTCATCAGATACATAGTGTACTTGGTTGCAAATATCACATTAATTTGAACTGCGGTATCATAAGCAGCAGACTCAACAAGTAATTTTTACGAAATATATCTTTGTAGGACATTTTTTCTAGTTTTGAGCAATAGCCTTTCCGCAACAATGCGGGTCACTTATTTTAGAACCCCTGTACAGACATTATATAGAAAATAATGCGGGACTCTAAGAGCTTGGTCAGGTTTGCTTACAACAGCCGTCAGAACAGAACGCAGGACGCGACATACATAAAAGGCATGTATTTTAAAATGTAGAACGATATCCGGAGCAAGCACTCAAACTCAAGACGCCATGGTCTCTGTAAATTCGCATTAATTATCGCTGTCAGTTGACTAGCTAACTATGATCTTTATTGACGATTACCAATGAGTTTTTAACCTATTAGTGCCCTACTAAGGGCATTAAAAGGTTGAAGACTCACTGTTAGTCGTCCATTAATATAACACTAAGGCAATAATGTTTTCTAATGGTATTTCATACAAAATTTTTAATTCGTAATTAGAAGGAAATGACAACAAACGATACCACCCTAATTGCTTTCGCAGTCTTTCAGCTTCAGTATCAGTATCACTCAAACAATTTGAGGCGTTAGGTTAACAAATACACATTGTAACCAGTCTTAAGCCGCCGTCTTTATTGGTAAAGGCACATTTAGGAGGCTCAGCCCTGTGCGAAGATAGACACTGGCAGAGATGATGATGATGTTTGGTTTGTGGGGCATTCAACTGCGCGGTTATCAGCGCCCATACAAATTCCCAACCTTTTCTCAGTCCAATCTTGCCACATTCATGAATGATGATGAAATGATGAGGACAGCACAAACACCCAGTTTTTTTTGTAACCATATATATTTATTTAAATATATTAGCAACGATACATTTAAAAAAACAGTTTATTCTACAGGGTGTTTCAAAAATGACCGGTATATTTGAAACGGCAATAAAACCTAAACGAGCAGCGATAGAAATACACCGTTTGTTGCAATATGCTTGGGACAACAGTACATTTTCAGGCGGACAAACTTTCGAAATTACAGTAGTTAAAATTTTCAACAACAGATGGCGCTGCAAGTGATGTGAAAGACATAGAAGACAATGCAGTCTGTGGGTGCGCCATTCTGTACGTCGTCTTTCTGCTGTAAGCGTGTGCTGTTCACAACGTGCACGTGTGCTGTAGACAACATGGTTTATTCCTTAGAACAGAGGATTTTTCTGGTGTTGGAATTCCACCGCCTAGAACACAGTGTTGTTGCAACAAGACGAAGTTTTCAACGGAGGTTTAATGTAACCAAAGGACCGAAAAGCGATACAATAAATGATCTGTTTGAAAAATTTCAACGGACTGGGAACGTGACGGATGAACGTGCTGGAAAGGTAGGGCGACCGCGTACGGCAACCACAGAGGGCAACGCGCAGATAGTGCAGCAGGTGATCCAACAGCGGCCTCGGGTTTCCGTTCGCCGTGTTGCAGCTGCGGTCCAAATGACGCCAACGTCCACGTATCGTCTCATGCGCCAGAGTTTACACCTCTATCCATACAAAATTCAAACGCGGCAACCCCTCAGCGCCGCTACCATTGCTGCACGAGAGACATTCGCTAACGATATAGTGCACAGGATTGATGACGGCGATATGCATGTGGGCAGCATTTGGTTTACTGACGAAGCTTATTTTTACCTGGACGGCTTCGTCAATAAACAGAACTGGCGCATATGGGGAACCGAAAAGCCCCATGTTGCAGTCCCATCGTCCCTGCATCCTCAAAAAGTACTGGTCTGGGCCGCCATTTCTTCCAAAGGAATCATTGGCCCATTTTTCAGATCCGAAACGATTACTGCATCACGCTATCTGGACATTCTTCGTGAATTTGTGGCGGTACAAACTGCCTTAGACGACACTGCGAACACCTCGTGGTTTATGCAAGATGGTGCCCGGCCACATCGCACGGCCGACGTCTTTAATTTCCTGAATGAATATTTCGATGATCGTGTGATTGCTTTGGGCTATCCGAAACATACAGGAGGCGGCGTGGATTGGCCTCCCTATTCGCCAGACATGAACCCCTGTGACTTCTTTCTGTGGGGACACTTGAAAGACCAGGTGTACCGCCAGAATCCAGAAACAATTGAACAGCTGAAGCAGTACATCTCATCTGCATGTGAAGCCATTCCGCCAGACACGTTGTCAAAGGTTTCGGGTAATTTCATTCAGAGACTACGCCATATTATTGCTACGCATGGTGGATATGTGGAAAATATCGTACTATAGAGTTTCCCAGACCGCAGCGCCATCTGTTGTTAAAAATTGTAACTACTGTAATTTCGAAAGTTTGTCTGCCTGAAAATGTACTGTTGTCCCAAGCATATTGCAACAAACAGTGTATTTCTATCGCTGCTCGTTTAGTTTTTATTGCCGTTTCAAATATACCGGTCATTTTTGAAACACCCTGTATTAACCCATTATATTCCTAGTGTTGGTTAACATGACTGTCATTTTATAGGTTTTCGTTTGTATATTCTTTTCCTTTTTCATTTTGCTCTTATCGTTATTCCTTGAACCCTTTTACATGGCCATTTGTCATCTTTTTTTTTTGGGTAAAACATTGCACGACAGACATAATAATTTATATGTAGCATCGACACATTGGTTCTGAGTTCATGTTTCTGTATGTCATGCGCTTGTGATGCCACAGGCACATTGTGCATTCTGGTTTGAACTCTTCCTTTAGTTTGACTGTTAGGTGGGACAGTATGAGGGAAACATCAGCATGATAGATGGAGCAGAAGTGGAAGAAACTTTTTTACATATACTACAGATTATACCTAAATTGAATAAGAGAGAAATTTTTTTCATATTATATAAGAGAAGCAGAATGGAAAGTGTGAGTAAACAATATAAATTTTATAGGGCACATAGTAAAGGAAATCATTTTAAAAAATTATGAGTAGTTGTCACTTTCCACTATGTAATACTTGCATCCTAGACAATATAGTACAAATAATGAAAAAAATAAAACTGGTGGTACTACTGGGCATACTTTTGACACTGATCTGGCTGCGAGTATGACAGATGTTTGGTGCGAAGCACTTTGTATCACTGATTTCACTAAGAAGAAACACTTTATACTACTATAATTCGCTATCATATCTAGGCAGGGGAAAATCTCTGACCCGGCCGGGAATCGAACCCGGTACCCCATGCTCGGGAAGCGAGAACGCGACCGCGAGACCACGAGCTGCGAACACACTGGCAGAGAAGACTGTAGAGAATGCAACATGGAGTACCACAGTCGTCACAATTCTTTCAGTTTCATAGAGCGAGTTGTCACTGGACTCGAATTCGATGTGACGTCAGTTCAAATGCCCGTCCGGCCATCCACATTTTGCTTTTTTGTGGTTTCTCTAAATCGCGTAATGCAACTGCAGCACGGTGCCTTTGAAAATAACTTAGCCGATTTCCTTCCCCATTCGCCTACTAACCGATCACGTGCTCCATCTCCAACTTCCTAGTCATTCAAAAAAATGGCTCTGAGCACTATGGGACTTAACTGCTAAGGCCATCAGTCCCCTAGAACTCAGAACTACTTAAACCCAACTAACTTAAGGACATGACACACATCCATGCCCGAGGCAGGATTCGAACCTGCGACCGTAGCGGTCGCGCGGTTCCAGACTGTAGCGCCTAGAACCACTCGGCCACTCCGGCAGGCACCTAGTCGTCGATAGGACGTTAAATCGTTTCCTTTTCAGTGTCTCGTACAGCTAGCAATGACATGTGTTTATGTGTCTCGTCACCCAGTGAGCCGCTGTAACTAAGTGTGGTCTCAACTGTCTCACTGAGTATCTTCCAGGGACTGTACTTTCATTGCGTAGCCCATAAACGAACCATTGCGTGCATTTACACATCTACATGTCTGCTGTTTAAACGTAGAGTGCAAACTGTAAACGATGTGATGAGATTCGCCGTGTCACATTCCCCTGCAGCCGCTACTATATCTTGCTCCAAAATGAGATTCAACACGTGTGAAAGATGGCAGCGGACAGGCCAACGACTGCATCGGTCGCCGGGGGCCCCATATAGGCAGTAACGAGCCGCTATTGTCCCAGCAGTTCTTGCACCGCGCTGCATGTAGAGGCCGCAGCGATCGGCGCCCATTGCGGGAGATCGCAATCCGACAAATGGCGGCCGGCAGTGCAGCGACGCTAACTGCACCTGGGGGACGTTCGCAGGGGAGTTTTTCTCCGCTGCGATCTCGTCTCGCGGGCACTCGCACGCCGACCCGGCAGGCTCAGCTTTCTACTGGGGACGATGACCGCAGCGGACCAGTCAGTCACCGCCTGTCAAACGGCAGCCACCTGACACACGTCAACCTGCGATTTCGCTGCGACTAAAGAAGCTGCTTATGGCTCTAAGTGCGGTACACGAGCGGGAAGCAAGTTCTCGGTAATACAGTTACAGAAATGGAAAACTGTAATGGTATTATCCTTTTGCCTATTTTGTACAGGGTGTCCCACACATGGATTGAAGAGTTTTTAGCAAATAGAACACAGCATGGAGAGACGTCTACAGACGTTAAAGTAACCTCTGGCGTGCCACAGGGGAGTGTTATGGGACCATTGCTTTTCACAATATATATAAATGACCTAGGAGATAGTGTCGGAAGTTCCATGCGACTATTCACGGATGATGCTGTAGTATACAGAGAAGTTGCAGCATTAGAAAATTGCAGCGAAATGCAGGAAGATCTGCAGCGGATAGGCACTTGGTGCAGGGAGTGGCAACTGACACTTAACATAGACCAATGTAATCTATTGCGAATACATAGGAAGAAGGATCCTTTATTGTATGATTATATGATAGCGGAACAAACACTGGTTGCAGTTACTTCTGTAAAATATCTGGGAGTATGCGTACGGAACGATTTGAAGTGGAATGATCATATAAAATTAATTGTTGGTTACGCGGGTGCCAGGTTGAGATTCATTGGGAGAGTCCTTAGAAAATGTAGTCCATCAACAAAGTTGGTGGCTTACAAAACACTCGTCCGACCTATACTTGAGTATTGCTCATCAGTGTGGGATCCGTACCAGGTCGGGTTGACGGAGGAGATAGAGAAGATCCAAAGAAGAGCGGCGCGTTTCGTCACAGGGTTATTTGGTAAGCGTGTTAGCGTTACGGAGATGTTTAGCAAACTCAAGTGGCAGACTCTGCAAGAGAGGCGCTCTGCATCGCGGTGTAGCTTGCTGTCCAGGTTTCGAGAGGGTGCGTTTCTGGATAAGGTATCGAATATATTGCTTCCCCCTACTTATACCTCCCGAGGAGATCACGAGTGTAAAATTAGAGAGATTCGAGCGCGCACGGAGGCTTTCCGGCAGTCGTTCTTCGCGAACCATACGCGACTGGAACAGGAAAGGGAAGTAATGACAGTGGCACGTAAAGTGCCCTCCGCCAACCACCGTTGGGTGGTTCGCGGAGTATAAATGTAGATGTAGATGTAAAACCGGTACGCCTCACGTACCGGTTAATCGTCTCTAGTCGAATTGCGTGTGAAGTGGCAACACTACATTTATCTGAAAGTTGAGTGCAGTCGTGTGTTCGTGCGTCAGTTGTGAGAAGCCCGTATCGTTGAGTTGTTAAAAGAACGTGGCAGTTTGTATTAGAACAGGGTGATATTGTAGAGTGTTACATAAAGACAGGCTCTACCAAGGAATGTAAAAAATGTTTCAAGCGAAGTATCCTGGTAGGAAACTCCCCACGACCAGCACTATTCATGATTTGTATAGGAAATGGAGGGCTGTGGGATACGTCAAGAATTTGCAGAGGAATAGACGACAGACAGTGTGGACCCCTGAAACCACAGATAGAAATCGCGTGGACATTTCTAGAAGTCCCCGCAGATCGGTAAGGGGGTTAACGTAGCATTTTGATGTATCTCGTACATCGTGTCTTCGTGTGCTAAAAGATATGAAATTAAAAGCCTGTTATTGTGGTTTAAGAGTTGAAATTTGACGATCAAGAAGAGAGAGTTCTTTATTGTAACTGGCTGTTAACATCAACTGCTGATCGTTACTTGTACCCCTAGCTCTTCTTCGTGTCAGGTGAGGCCTGGTTTCATTTGTAAGGTTATGCAAGCATCCAGAACTGCAGATACTGGTCTCATGACAACCCATGTATTCGGCACGAAGTATCTCTCTACTCAGACAAGACAGGTGTTTGGTGTGCGTTGCCCGGCATGAGCAATATTGGCCCCATATTTCTCAATTACACCTTAAACAGTGCCAAGTATCTAAAGATCGTTGACACTTTCTATGATCAATTAACAGATACAGAGAAGTTATAAGCAGTTTTCCGACAAGATAGAGCAACAGCTCATACATCCAACCTAAGTATGGCGCACATCACCAACCTCTTTCCCGAAGGCAGACTTGTCAGTAGAGCCCCCTCGTCCCGAAATCACCGGACTTAACGTTGTATCATTTTTATTTATGGGGCACACTAAAAAGCAAAGTGTACCCTTACTATCCTCGCACAATAGACCATTTTAAACGGAACATGACTAGAGAAATTAACATCCGAGCGACGTGGTGTGCCGGCCGCTGTGGCCGAGCGGTTCTAGGTGCTACAGTCTGGGACCGCGCTGCTGCTACGGTCGCAGGTTCGAATGCTGCCTCGGGCTTGGATGTGTGTGGTGTCCGTAGGTTAAGTTTGGATTTAAGTAGTTCTAAGTCTAGGGGACAGATGACCTCAGATGTTAAGCCCCATAGAGCTTAGAGCCATTTGAAGGTTTTTTTTTTTTTCCTTCTTCGACGTGGCGTAGTGGTTAGCACACTGGACTCACATTCGGCATGACAACCTATGACCTCGCTGTTTGGTCCCCTCCCCCAACTCAACCAACCAACCACCTAGACTTGGCCACTGTTTCTATGTTTCGATACAGTTTATCGATACGTGGAACTGTTTCAGTGTTTCGGAACGGCTGTGGTTCACTGTTTCGAAACAGTAGTGTTTCATTCCGCCCCTGTCTCGGACCAGATCCGATCTCACTGTGGTTCACTGTTTCGAAACAGTGGTGTTTCATTCCGCCCCTGTCTCGGACCAGATTCGATCTCGAGCCAAACACAGATACTGTATCGTTGTTTCAAAATAAGGCTGTTTCAGTCCACCTGTGCTTGGAACTGACTGATTGTATCGAAACAGTGATGTTTCATTCCGCTCTGTGTCGGACGAGATTCGGGCTCGGCACAGGTACTGAAACACAACATACCACTTCATGAAACACTTTCAAGAGTGTCGAAATATTTTTGACAAGCAATAGCATGAAGCTTAAGATATCCGAAAATAAAGCTTCGTTTCTAGCTGACTGTCCTATTTCGAAATGGCGTAACATCTACTTTATAAACACTAACCAACAATAAAACAACGCATACTATTCACATTCAAAATAATGAATATGTGAAAATCATTCAGTTAAATTATACTTTTTTTTATAACATACGCTTCTCTGTTCATGTACAGTAATCATATTAAGAAACGCATGTAAGCCTACAACATTTTGAATAAAACAAGGCGTAGAGTGACAGTTATTATACATATACATAAATTTGATGTTGGTATAATTGCAAGCAATCTGTTTGACATATCACTGATAGTGTAATGGTGAACGGGAAGGGCTGGGAAGCATGATGAATTTATAGGAACGGTTCTAAACACCTTGAAAGACCAAAATTTTTTTGTTATATTTTGTTATTTATTCGAATTATTTGGCGTTATTTGTGAGTCTACAGTCACTGTGCCTATTATCCACAATGATTCCCTTGTGTGCATGGAAATTAGCAGGATGGGTATATTACCCATACTAACGGAATGTGGGAATCCCAGTAGCATATGCGTTGTTTCTGCAGTTTGCTCCCATCTCCAGTTCCGTTCGTGGTGGCTCTTCTGTCTTCAGCTATGCCTGTCCTCAGCCAATTGAAAAGTATGAAAGTCACAGGACACGAAAGCAGCGCATTTGCTGCAGGAAATACGAAACTGCCAAGACGTCTAAGTGATAGTTTCACACTTTCTGCGATATGATTATCGCTCTCGCACCTCATTTGTGCTTATATGGACATACTTATACAGTAGACATTCAAGATGATAAAATGTGTAGGTTTATTAGATTACAAAATACGAACTGTTTCACTGTTTCGAAACTGCGTATCGAAACATTACATTGTACTGTTTCATTTGTTTCGAAACAGTTACGTGTTTCAGTTTGCCCATCTCTACAACCACCCAACCTAACATCGTCGCGCCTGCAGAATTACAGCGTGTTGGTAACGTCATCACATGAAGCCAGCGATGCCCGTGACCAGCACTTCTAGCACCTCTTATAAGCAGGTAACCACGCTGTTATTGTCAATTCTTTCTTAGTTAATTGTTACTTGAATCTGGGGCGTGAAGCGTACCGGTTTTATGTGGGACGCCTTGTATCATAAGGAAAGTACACCGCGAACCTTTCTCGACACATTCTAGAGACATCACGCTAATACAGTTTAACACCGCGTATAACTTAGATAAGGTCCTCATTTCGATAAGGAAGGGAGTCATATCCTACTGAGGCCACTCATTGATGATTAGATACCAAGCTACCAAATTTAGGGTATATTTGCTACATTTCAGTTGCTGTTCCTACCAGTCCCTGACGTTTACTATTGGAGTAAGATCGGGCTAGTCTAGGTGCGATATGATGCTTGATTGTTCGTAAACCACGAATGTGGGACTTAAATGCTAAGATCATCAGTCCCCTAGAACTTAGAACTACTTAAACCTAACTAACCTAAGGACATCACACACATCCATGCCCGAGGAAGGATTCGAACCTGCGACCGCACCGGTCGCGCGGTTCCAGACTGTAGCGCCTAGAACCGCTCGGCCACTGCGGCCGGCTCGAATGTATGCACGCAGCCACTGTGAATAAGGTGGTTCTCAGTTTTGAATATTGGGAGTGTCCACAGATCATCTCCATTATGTAGAAGAAAGTCTGTGACGACACTAGTTTGTCACGTGTTACTAAGCAACAATTTATGTAATCATTTTATGGTTTATTCTGGTACACTTTCTGAATGAAAGAGCAGGGCCTGTGAATTCTAGCATGATACTACGCGTTTCTCTCCGTTGCTGGAATGTGCGATTCATGCCACGTGCAACTGTTAGGCGGTGGGTAGACAGTGGCGGAAATCTGGGAGGTTTACGATCAGGAACTACCACGGGCAGTGGTTGTGTAAGCAAGCCGCTTTGGGTGTCTCTTAAGCCAGAGTATTTCAAAAGTGCCCTTCAAAGGAGTGGGAGCCACGTGATCTCTGGAGAGACTTCAACAAAAGTCCACATGTTGTCCCAAATGTGGAATCGACCGCTATGTTGAGTGCTATTGACAGGGGAATTCAGATCGATTCCGGTTTTTCTGGATTTCCGGGAGAGTTTTGACACTGTACCACACAAGCAGCTCGTAGTGAAATTGCGTGCTTATGGAATAACGTCTCAGTTATTTGACTGGATTTGTGATTTCCTGTCAGAGAGGTCACAGTTCGTAGTAATTGACGGAAAGTCATCGAGTAAAACAGAAGTGATTTCTGGCGTTCCCCAAGGTAGTGTTATAGGCCCTTTGCTATTCCTTATCTATGTAAACGATTTGGGAGACAATCTGAGCAGCCGTCTTCTATTCTTTGCAGATGACGCTGTCGTTTATCGACTAATAATCGGAAGCTGAAAACAAATTCCAAAACGATTTAGAAAAAATATCTGAATGGTGCGAAAAGTGGCAGTTGACCCTGAATAACGAAAAGTGTGAGGTCATTCACATGAGTACTAAAAGGAACTCGTTAAACTTCGGTTACACGATAAATCAGTCTAATCTAAAAGCCGTAAATTCAACCAAATACCAAGATATCACAATTACGAACAACTTAAATTGGAAGGAACACATAGAAAATGTTATGAGGAAGGCTAACCAAAGACTGCGTTTTATTGGCAGGACACTAAGAAAATGTAATAGACCTACCAAGGAGACTGCCTACACTACGCTTGTCCCTCATCTTTTAGAATACTGCTGCGCGGTGTGGGATCCTTACCAGATAGGACTGACAGAGTACATCGAAAAAAGTCCAAAGAAGGGCAGCACGTTTGTATTATCGCGAAATATGGGAGAGAGTGTCACAGAAATGATACAGGATTTGGGCTGGAAATCCCGTTGCTACGGAATCTTCTCACGAAATTCCAATCACCAACTTTCTCCTCCGAATGCAAAAATAATTTGTTGACACCGACCTACATAGGGAGGAACGATCACCATGATAAAATAAGGGAAATCAGAGCTCGTACGGGAAGATACGAGATTGGAATAATAGAGAATTGTGAAGGTGGTTCAATGAACCCCCTGCCAGGCACTTAAATGTGATTTGCAGAGTATCCATGTAGATGTAGATGTATACAGCATGGGAAGCGAGCTACGTTTACACTCTCAGACATCGTTCCGCCAATCATAAGGCGAGGCCCAGTACGTTGCCAACTTTTAGTTTGTTGAGAGAGAAAACAAGTGCTGGATGAGAAAATTCTACAAGCTTCCCTGCTTGCAGGAAGAGAAAGGGTGGTTTTCAGTGTCAATGTTGCAAACCTTGTAACTTCCCTCCTCCCACGGTAATTTTGATGTGTGAGAATAGGCAGCTGGTAGTCGATTCTGGTGCGAGCTCATTTCGACGGTTCGTACCTCATCGTTAGCGAGTCGCTGTTCTATGCCCTGCATCAGCTTGCCGCTCCATCAGCTGTTTTGGAGAAAGTTTTGCGTTTAGAATTTACGTTGTCTTTACACTGCCTAGTTCACAATTTCCTAGTTTGTTTCGTAACTTGTGATTGCTTTTAATCATTAGTTCCCCGTCATCCTCTAATCAAAAGTCGAAGTTATCCAGTATATGTCCCTTTTGTGAGTTGCCCAGACTTTGGAAAGCGATTTGCATTTCTACATTGTCATCCAGAGAACATTCGGGGTGCCCATTTCACGGATACAGTGTCTATAAATCCCGATATTATCACGCTAGTGACTTTCCGATAAAATGTAGTGTTGCCACTTCACAAGCAATTAGACTAGAGACAATTAACCGCTACGTGAGGCGTACAGGTTTTGTGTGGTACACCCTGTACAAAATAGACAAAAGGGTAATACCATTACAGTTTTCCATTTCTGTAATTGTATTACCGAGAATTTGCTTCTCGCTCGTGTACCGTACTTACATCATACGCATATTGCTTTTTACATTTTTTTATGAAAGTAATTGTAAATCAGTTCAACTTCAACTTGAACAATACTGATTGAGAGAGAATTAATTAGTATTTTTAAGATACATCTACATCTACAGGGATACTCAGCAAATCACATTTAAGTGTCTGGCAGAGTGTTTATCGAAACACCTTCACAATTCTCTATTATTCCAATCTCGTATAGCACGCGGAAAGAACGAACACCTATAATTTTCCGTACGAGCTCTGATTTCCATTATTTTATCTTGGTGATCGTTCCTCCTTATGTAGATCGGTGTCAACAAAAAATTTCGCATTCGGAGGAGAAAGTTGGTGATTGGAATTTCGTGAGAAGATTCCGTCGCAACGAAAAACGCCTTTCTTTTAATGATGTCCAGCCCAAATCCTGTATCATTTCTGTGACACTCTCTCCCAATTTTCGCGATAATACAAAACGTGCTGCCTTTCTTTGAACTTTTTCGATGTACTCCGTCAGTCCTATCTGGTAAGGATCCCACACCGCGCAGCAGTATTCTAAAAGAATCCTCGCTCCATCATTTCTTCCCACAACGTCCTGATGTAAGCGATCCTTCCATTAAAAATAAATATTGTCGAAGGATTCTAGCTCACTGAACTGCGATCTCACTGTGTCCGCGTTTTAGATGTAACTCAGGTGCCATTACGAGAAACATATTTTATTTTGTGGATAGTGAAATATTAACTGCTTTGGCACTTATCAGCGTGAATATTTAACAATTTAATAGTCGAGCGATTGCTTTAGATTCTACCTGGCCATAGGACCGCTTGTTTAGTTATGTGTGTGTTGAATTCACGAGTGTGGCAGGCATCTTGGACGAACGACTGCTGAAGCCCAGTCGAGTGACACATAGTAAAAGAAGTACGACTAGAGATGCAACCATTTCAAGGCAACACTTGAACATCGATGATGTTGAAATAAACATCCTGATTCATGTTCACGGTCACCTGAGTTAGTGGGCTCAAGACATGGTAGGAAAAGTAACTCCCAAACAATGCAGAACCACCTACCCCTTTAGTACATCCTCCACACGCAGCTAGTTGAACGCCTCATTGGGTCGTCGACTCACATCATTTGAAGAGAGACAAATCGCTACTCGTTGAACCACCCTATACTCCTCCAGTCAGCTGTTACAAGTTCTTGTCTTGTTTGGGCCAATGAAGACAGGCATCATTGAAAGCGGACGTGAGCAATGGCCTTTTGCAAGGTATCAAACTCCAAACGTCCTTGACATGCAGTTCCCTTCGCAGTGTTTTCTTGGACAGTGTATTCATTGACAGCAGCAGTTCCTGTCAAGTCTGAAACCGATTTTCATTGACAAGGAGTGACACTTGCTTCTTATCGTGTCGATTAGGGTCTTTTTTACATTGCATAGCTGCGCGTGGTATACCATTCCATGCAGACACATTCGACAGTCCGCGTTCATACACCAGCAAATCGTACAATTTCATTCAAGGTGTGGCCATGAGTACGTCCAAACGTGTTAACTCCTTTCTGTCATTCTTTCACATCTCAATGTCGATTCATCTTACTGTGAAAACTACGTGAAACCGATACACACATACACATTACGTCACTACCATGAGTTACATCAGTGGTAGTGGATCCACAGGACCATTTAGTTCCATTTCTTCACAATCAGCGCTCCAAAGCGACCAGTATGTTCTTTTAATATCGTGTCTTACCTTGATCATTGAGTTTGTGAATGCTTGATTTGGCTTCCCGAAGTAATGGTTGCTAACTAATGTTAACTGCAACCGCATCAAATTCGTCCTACTTCAGCCGTTCCCACTACAAATGTATCTGTATCATCTAGTACGACAATCCCTATACACGGTACGCTGACAACATTGCGTTTTGTATCGCTTCTACACTGTCCATTCACATTAACATGACCACCTGTCAAAAACCTGTATAACCATCTGCTGCAGCTCGTCCCGCTGCGAGATGTATAGGAAGAGTGTCACAGATTCTGGACAGTATCGACACGGATTCGGAGCCATTCCGACTCCAGTCTCTCGCGCAGCTGCGGTAGATTTCTCGGCTGAGGGTCAATGGCGCGAATAGCCCGATGGAGGTGGTCCCAAAGATTCTCGATTGGGTTTGAATCAGGGGAGTTTGGTCGCCAGTGGAGTAGGGTAAACTCGTCCTGGTGATCTTCGAACCACGCACGTACACTGCGACCTGTGTGACACACTGCATTGTCCTGCTAGTAGACGCCATTTAGCCGAGGGGAAAGAAACTGCATGTACGGGCGAACCTGGTCCCCATGCATAGATACAGACTTGTGTTGATCCATTGTGTCATCCAAGTTCCAGCCTTCGTTGCTGACGAACAGCATTCATGTTGTGTCCATGAACTAGGCTCGTGCTGTGGAGGCCGATACGCAGCAATGTTCGTTGAGGAGACACTGCTGGTAGCCCCTTAGTTCATCTGGGAGGCTAGTTGCACATCTATGCGGTCTTACACATCTTCTCGGCAGTCGTTAAACCTTTTAATTTAAGACCGGTGTTGCACCTCCGTTGCCTCGGCGCCGGTTTTGGACAGCGCCATTTTGCCATGCACGGTATACTTTAACCACGGCGGCACGTGAACATTTTGGACTTTCCCACGTCCCCCGACCATACTTATACTCTCCACTGCTAGTTCTGCCACCTGGCGTCTGTGAGAGGTTACTCCACATTGACGTCGAACGTAGGCGATGGTCACATCAATGTAGTTGGACTGTGTATATGATAGTTACTTTTTGATTTGTATTTGGACGAGAATAATTAATTCATTGACTGTAAATACTTCTTCACTTGACTGTGAAGAGAGATAAATGCCCTCCAAAATTTTCATAAATCATCACAGTATTAATGCGTCATAGACAATGGTTACTTCATAAAAACACATGGAACATTACAGTCCACGGATCACCAGTCTTTAGTCCTAAGACTGGTCTGATGCAGCTTACCACGCAACTCTATAGTATGCAAGCCTCTTCATCTCCAAATAACTACTGCATCCTGCATCTTTCTGAATCGGATTACTGTATTCCCCTCTTGGTCTCCCTGAACAATTCTTACCTTCTACGCTTCCCTCCAATACTAAACTGGTGATCCCTTGACGTTTCAGAATGTGTCCTATCAACCGAAGCTCTTTTTATAATCAAGTTATGCTATAAATTTCTTTCCTCCTCAAATCTATTCAGTACCTGATTAGTTACGTGATCTGCCGATCTAATCTTCACTTTTCTTCCGCAGCACAACATTTCCAAAGTTTCTGTCCTCTTCTTGTCTGAACTGTTTATCCTCCACGTTTCACTTCCATACAAGGATACACTCAAGACAAAAACCTTCAGCATAGACTTCCTAACACTTAAATTTATATTCGATTTAACAAATTTCCCTTCTTCAGAAACGCTTTTCTTGACATTGCTAGTTTACGTTTTATATCCTCCCTACTTCGCCCATCATCAGTTATATTACTGCCCAAATAGCAAAACTCACTTACTATTCTAAGTGTCCCCTTTCCTAATCTAGTTCCCTCAGCCTCACCTGATTTAATTCAACTACATTCGTTTGTCGTTGTTTTGATTTTGTTGATGTTCATCATATGGCCTCATTTCAAGACACTGTCCATACCGTTCAACAGCTCTTCCAACTCCTTTTCTGTCTCTCACAAAATTACAATGAGATCGGCAAACCTCAAAGTTTTTATTCTTCCTCCTTGCACTCTAATTCCTTTTCCAAATTTTTCTTTGGTCACAGAAATTGAGATGCCGAAAATTGCAACTGTGTAGTCAACAACGCTGTGAGATCGCGCCATAATGAAGTCTCTAATGAACCGTAGTGCAATCGCCCACACATGCGTATTAAAACAGTCACACCTAACTTACAAAGTAAAGAAAAATGTTTGTAGAAGTTCTAGTAAATTCACTCGTAGTTAGTGGAGGAAAGCCTGTGGTTGAATTAAAGAAGGAAAACAGAGCACTTACTTGTCTTCTCAAATCACGGCATATATTCTCACAAATTTAGCTGATCAAATGAGTGACCACTTGGCTGTAATAGAACAGAAAAGAAAGATAAAAGAATAGCCAGAAGCAACAAATATTTGATTTTCAATATTTCATATAATTATTGGCCGCGTTTAAAAATGTGAAATGTTGTTATAATATAATCCGTGTGGCCTATAATCTTATGTTAAAGATTTGACACAGTAAGATAAATGTTACAGTTAGAGACTGTGTACCTGTCTTGAGCAGGCGTAACTCACAGGGCGCAAATACTTGGACTGTATTCAATCAGTATTTGGGAATGAGAACACTTAGCGGCTTCCAACAAACTATGCACATGATTTCAAACTTCTGCTCGCTGACACTCCCCACAAAATGATTATAGCGAAAAGTTTATTGCTTATTACATTTTCGCTCTTCATGCAGTACAACTGCAGTATCAGACATTATGTTTTAATTTAGTACTAGCTCTATTCGCAACGTGTCTTGCAGACAGTATCCACATATACCACTGAATGTCCCTGCAAAATTATATCATTGTACGACAAATAGTTCAGAAGATACGATGTCATAAACATTGATTTGCGTGAAAAACGAGATTTTGCTTAAAATAGTGCATAAATTACACAGTTTATATTGATACACTCTTTCATAATGAGAGCAGGTAGCCGGCCGAAGTGACCTTGCGGTTCTAGGCGCTACAGTCTGGAGCCGAGCGACCGCTACAGTCGCAGCTTCGAATCCTGCCTCGGGCATGGATATGTGTGATGTCCTTAGATTAGTTAGGTTTAATTAGTTCTAAGTTCTAGGCAACTGATGACCTCAGAAGTTAAGTCGCATAGCGCTCAGAGCCATTTGAACCATTTGAGAGCAGGTAGCGACTTCGAACATACACACACAAAAAAAGTTTTGCATCACCCCACTTCTCAGAAGTCGGGAAGATAGACGTTGGCTGTGGATATTGTATCACAGACACAGTCCCTTTGACTGTTCTGAGATGTTACTAAACCCGCCCAAAGATGTAAACAACTACGCATGAGCAGCGCCTATTAGACGGAGACAGGCCGACAGCCGATCAGTTCTAGTCATTCCACCAGGAAGAAGGTACACGGCTCGTGTTGTCTGTAGTTAACCATGCCTCGACGGTCAGTACTGAGGTTCGATTGCGCCCGCACTGTTACTTTGCGCCAGGAAGGGCTCTCAAAAAGGAAAGTTTGCAGGAGTCTCGGAGTGAACCAAAGCGAAGTTGTTCGAACATGGAGGAGATACGGAGAGACAGGAACTGTCGATAACATGCCTCGCTCAGGCCGCCGAAGGGCTACTACTGTAGTGGATGACCTCTACCTACGGATTATGGCTCGGAGGAACCCTGACAACAACGTCACCATGTTGAATAATGCTTTTCATGCAGCCACAGGACGTTGTATTACGACTCAAACTGTGAGCAATGGGCTGCATTATGCGCAACTTCACTCCCGACGTACATGGCGAAGTCCATCTTTGCAAAGCCCGCATCTCGTGGTCGTGCGGTAGCGTTCTCGCTGCCCACGCCCGGGTTCCCGGGTTCGATTCCCGGCGGGGTCAGGGATTTTCTCTGCCTCGTGATGGCTGGGTGTTGTGTGCTGTCCTTAGGTTAGTTAGGTTTAAGTAGTTCTACGTTCTAGGGGACTGATGACCATAGATGTTAAGTCCCATAGTGCTCAGAGCCATTTGAACCATCTTTGCAACCACTACACCATGCTGCGCGGTACAGATGGGTTGACGTTGTCTTCACCCATGAGTGTCGCATATGCCTTCAACCAGTTTGGAGGCAAACCGGTCAGGTTGAACGCCTTAGACACACTGTTCAGCGAGTGCAGCAAGGTAGAGGCTCCGTGCTGTTTCCTGGAAGTGACCCACCAACCACTTTGAGGGATCTACGCCAAATCGCTGTTGAGGAGTGGGACATTCTGAACCAACAGTGTCTTGATGAACTTGTGGATATATTCCACGACGAATACAGGCATGCATCAATGCAAGAGGACGTGCTACTTGGTAATAGAGGTACCAGTGTGTACAGCAATATGGATCACCACCTCTGAAGGCCTCGCTATAGGGTTGTACAACATGCAATGTGTGGTTTTCATGAGCAATAAAGAGGGTCTAAATGATATTTATGTTGCTCTCTATTTTAATTGTCTGTACAGGTTCCGTAACTCTCGGAACCGAGGTGATGCAAAACTTTTTTTTGTTTGGAGTGTGTATTTTCAACATAATTTCAAACCTTCTCTGAACTTTCCCTCGCATGCATGCTTAACGTCAAATATTTAACACAATGACTCATTTCTAATCAGGCGTTAAAAATTGTCTTGTAAGTAGCGGTTCGTTTCTTGAAAGACTTGAAGGGTTTACTGATATAAAGAAAAGATAAGTATAAAGTTGGAAGAGGACTGTAAAAACTAAACCATAAATGAAAGTAGAGTACACAAAGATAGAAAAAGAGGCAAGAGGCAGTGAGACATGGTGCCAGCATATAGCGTATTCCTCGTAAATAACACCAAGAGAACAGCCGAAAGTTCCAAGTCTGAAGGACGGGTCGCCGTGGAACGGTGTCCCGTGCGCCATGCCCCGTCTCTATCAGACATTCAAGAGAGGTTCAACATTTAGCCCAGGTTGTTAATGCAAAGTCTGGTGATTAGGAACTCTGTGCCACCATCTTTTCTTCCATTGAAGGTAAGTTACTGGCAAACGAACATACCTGCGCATGGATCTCTACAACATCAGCTTTTGTGAGCGACACCAGCGACAAAGGTGGATTCTGCGTCTTGAATAGTTCTTAATCAGTCTTCATAAAATCGAAAACAGCGTTGATTGACGGTTCTAATTCATTATAATTTCGTTGTCAATAGAAATTTAGAACGAGGGTCGTTCAATAAGCAATGCCCGACATTTTTAAAGCCATTTATATACATAGACAAACGTCCTTGTTGATGGCTCACATTTGATGTTTGTTCCTTGCGCCGGTGAAGCTTCGAACCGTTCTGGCAGATGGCAGAGCCGTGGTACAGCGTCAAAATGGCGTCTACATACGACTCACGTTACAAGCAGCATGTTGTTTTAGAATTTTTGTGTGCAGAAAAAGAAACCATAGTGAATATCCATAAACATTTGTGTGCAGTACATGGCGATGTTGCAGTTGATAGGAGTGCAGCTGGGAGATTGGTAAAGAAAGTTACAGCCTCAGGAATTGCAGTAACAGAGTTCCATGATCAGCCACGCTCGAGACGTCCTGTCACAGCCACTGCTCCAGACATGCTGAATCGTGTCGATCGGTGCATCACAACTCGACAATTGGCTCTACAGTTGTCGGTAAGCATTGGAAGTGCGTCTGCAATGGTCGAGGCTCTCGGATAGTCGAAGAGGTTCTCACGAGGGGTTCCACGAATGCTCACAGCGGACCACAAGATTCATAGAAAGGCCATTTCACTGAATTGTTGGAGCGTTTTCAGACCTTTCTGTCACGGACCTATGCTGGGGACGAAAGTTGGGTGCACCACTTTGCGCCGGAAACAAAAAGGCAGTTCATGAAGTGGCACCATCCTTATTCACCACAAAAGAAGAAATTCAAGACAAACCCTTCGCCGGAAAAGTCATGGTGACAGTCTTCTGGGATTGTGATGGCGCCATTCTCGTGGATGTGACGCCAAGAGGGTCAGTCATCAATTCAGAGGCATACGTGAAGACTGCATAAACCCAAGAACCGTTTCCGACCGATCGGACTAGAATCCAGCATAAATCTTGCTCCAACACGATGATACACGCCCACACCCAAGTCTGAGAACCCTGGAACACGTCGCCAAATTGGGTTGGACATCACTGCCTCATCCACCCTACAGTTCAGACCTGGCACCCTCGCATTTCCATCTCTTTGGGCCGCTTAAAGATCCTCTGCGAGGAACACATTTTGAAAATGACGAGAGTATCATTAATACAGTGAAAACATGGCTACGCCTACAGGACAAGAGCTTTTACCAGTGGGGAATACACGCTTTTCGAAAACGTTGGCGTACGGCCATAGAACGTGATGGAGACTACGTAGAAAAATAGGACATGGACAAGACATGTTGATGTACATTGTCACCAAATACTGATTCTTAACAATAAATATGTTCTAAAAAAATGTGGGGCATTACTTATTGAACGACCCTCGTATGTTATGTGGAAATTCTTAAGCTTGTTTGAGCAGATCCGCGACTGCTAGTAGGCTTGGCTTGGCTTGCTGTTTCCGTGTCTACAATGACCAGTTGTGTAATGAAATGTTTACGCTTCTGTGGCAATGCTTCAACGTATCCGTAGTGCTAGATGACTATGTTCTTCAGTCAGGCACGATCCGTCGCGTAGACACATGTACGCGGCCTACAACAATGTGTGTGCGAACAGAAAAGGGCAGGAGGTTTATTATTCTTCATCCTGGGTGTTGTGACGATGTTTCGACAAAGAAAGCTGTAGTTTACCTCGGAGAAATGAATGCCGACACACTTCAAAAATGTTCATGTGTGTGAAATCTTATGGGACTTAACTGCTAAGGTCATCAGTCCCTAAGCTTACACAGTACTTAACCTAAATTATTCTAAGGACAAACACACACACCCATGCCCGAGGGAGGACTCGAACCTCCGCCGGGACCAGCCGCACAGTCCATGACTGCAGCGCCTAAGACCGCTCGGCTAATCCCGCGCGGCTGACACACTTCAAGAATGGTTCGTTACCCTAATCGTACCACCTGTAAGTGCCATTCCGTACCGTTAAATATGGCATCAGCTGCGTCTAAAACAAAAGATGAGATTTTGGTGTGGTTGAAGGAAAACATATAGAATTTTAACACAGTACATGAAAATCGAAATTTTTGAATAGTGAAAAGATACGAGCAAGAGGCAAGAAGCAGTGTAACTTATTTTCTATCACAGAATGACGGCCAAAATGTTGCACTTGTTCCAGCCTACCATCTCCATCTCGTTGAACGCGTCAAGGATTCAAATTAAAGCAGACGCCGTGGGTCGAAATAAAACATTTACCCTGCGATACACGTAAGGACCGGTGAACCAACACCAGAGAAATGGAACAGCATTGCAAACCACAGGAGATTAAAATGTCGAGTGAAGAAAAGAGCCCAACAGATGAAACAAAATATATTAGGTTTTCTTTTATCAGCCGATGAGAACGGAGCAGTAAAGGTAGCGGTACGGTACCAGTGTTGTCTTGACGAAAGGATATTATTATGACTGCGATGATCTCGGGTTTTTTGTGACCTTCGGCAAACTGAAGTTGTGCGTGCTTGCGTGCGTGTTATGAGGCAAATATTAGTGGCGCACGAAATTTCATAAATAAACGCCAATTTACAGCGGTGCCCGCTGTTCGTGATCTTCTCACCGAATTTTGTGGTGGGTTACTCTCCTGCCAGTACGAATTAAGTTTCCCCCATTCACGGACCATGTGGCTGCCACGAGACCGAGGTAGCACTGATACGAGGAGACCTTGCTCCAGCCAAGGTCACGTTCCTCTAACATCTGGTGTGAAGCAGTTCCAGCTACTCTCTGGGTTATCACAGGGGCCTCACATTGTGTCACGAGTGCGTTAGCCATTAAACTTAATCTACATGCTATCGACACCGAGAGACCATGTTGGTACTGTCATTTAAATTTCTTTTTTCCTTTCTTGATCACTCAAGTCCATCGCACTAAGATAAATTGCAAAACATTAATAATACGGTTAAAAAAGGTAAAGCAATTCCCGTGAAAGTTGAATATGTTAGTACCGCAGTACTGCTTCATAAACCCTCCGCGTGAGAACAAGCGTCAGTGCACTCCAATCGTATAATCTGTAGGCGGCAGGTAACTACGTGTCTGGCAACGCAGGGAGGAAGATTTCAATTTGTAGAAGGTTTAACACAGGCCTGTTCGAAAGGGTAACACCAGGCATTCGTTTGTGGAACACGGGTTTCCTACGTTGTGAATCATTGTCCTATCGATCTTTCTTCTGTACAGCAGAACAAAGGAAAGCGGATGAAAGCTACCCTTTCATGTCGTGTCGGCTTCCTTTATTGCCATCTTCGACATATTGTCGTCAAGATGCCTGCGAGGTGTAGTCAAGTCAAAGCACCCGTTGAGATTCAGTCCCAGGTCCGTGCTGCAAGTAAAGGTGGCCACACACGCAATTGAAAATTTGCGAAGCGTGCAAGACTAAGAACTTAGATTACGCACGCTTGTGCGTCTGTAGCGTAATTTTGCGCAAACATCAGGATTGTTGAACCTGGCTGACGCATGATTGATTTTGTATCATGCAAGTTTGTTTAAACATATCAAAATACATATGGTTGAGCATGTGTACCGATAATGTTCAGGCTTCTAAATCAAAACGTCAGTCGTGAAGCAGTCTTCGCAGCGGAACTATGTCGACCGACATGAAGCTAAGCAATCTCAAATTTATGGGAAAGTTTATTCAACTATTTGAAAGTGTTAACCTTTTTCCAAAGGCGTTAAATCGATGGTCTGTCATGTATACATGGATATCTGAAGCCTTCATACAACCTTCAGCACGCGATAACCCGCAATGTTGCCGTCAGTCTTTCGTGTGTTATTATAGCTTATCTCACGAGTGTGCCCTGCTTTTTTATACAACATGTTGCGACTAAGAGCGGGTTCATACAGGCATCTCTGTTTACCTTGATATTATTATACCAATCATGTGGATATTATATGTTCAGCTCAGATTAATTTAACGTGACATCACGTTTTCGGTTTCATTAATCAGTTTCAGTAACCGCTCAAAACGAAAAAAAAAAAAAATCATCTTCGCCCGAGACCCACGTATTCTAAAGACGTTCACTGAGCGCGATGCCGCAGTGGTTAGCACCTTGGACTCGTGTTGGGCGGAAGAAGGGTCAAATACGCGTCCAGCCATCCAGATTTACGTTTCCTGTGATGTCCCTAAATCGCACCAGGCAAATGCCGGGATCGTACTTTTGTGGAGGGCACGGCCGAATTCCTCCCTCGCCCTTACCCTATCCGAGCTTGTGTTCCGACACCAATGGCCTCGTAGTTAAAGGAATGTTAAATTCTAATCTTCATCTTTTTTACGAAGAGGTGCTTGTCAAAGCCTGCATGGAATGTGGAAAAGTCAAGAGTGTTTGTGCGTGCTTGCATAAAATGCATCATCAGACTTGCTTATCAAACTCACAGTTACGTGTGCGGTGACCTTAATTTCAATCAGCTGATCGTATTACGTGGAGACATCATTTAGCGGACACACTTTTGCTGGAAGACCGTTGGAAGACGACGGGCAGATAAATCGTGAACGAGGAATATTCAGAAAGTAAGTGTACTAGGCTTTTATATTTTTTTAGAAAAATTGTATTTAAAAAATTACAGGATGTTGATACACTTGTTGACTATTTTTCAACGCAATCGCCATAGCGTTCAATGCGTGTGGTGAGCTGTAGTACAAGCTTCTTTATGCCCACCTCTAACAACTCTCCCACCAGCTGCTTCCACCACTTTAGAACCTCTTTCTGCATCTGCTCTTCGGTTGAAAAATTTATTCCACTCATATGTGTCTTCATGGAGGTGAAAAGATGACGATCTTAAAGTACAAAGCCGGAAGAATACGGGGGGTGGTTCAAAACATCCCAACCGCATGAGCCCAAGAGCTTGTTTGTGGCTAAGGCTGTGTGAGGACGGGCAACAAGCACTCTCCTCTCGTCAACATTCCCCTCGTTTTGTTCTTAACGTTCCTTTCCAATTTTTTAGGGCTTCACAATATCGTTGTGTATTGATGGTCTCCACCTGAGGCACAAACTCGACCAAAATTACGTCTTTCCGGTCCAAAAACACTGAAGCCATCCACATTTCATATCCAGTCACAATAGAGTTCAGGAAAACCCCACCTTCCAATTTAAGTCATTCAATGCTCGCGGGCCCTACTATTTCTCTTATGCTACTCTGTCAGCTGCTTTGGGACCCACCTAGCGTGCAGTTTCCGGTAGCCCAGCGTTTCTGTGTGTGACTCATATAAGAGAGTTCTCGTGAGTTGTTGAAACATTGGAGAAGTTTCATCCAGTGTCAATCGGCGATCTTCACGAACAGTTTCCTCGATTTTTTGCACCAACTCATCAGACAAAATGGAAGGTCTTCCATTCCTGTTCGTCATGGACTTTTGTTCTGCCTCCACTAAATTCCCTAACTAACTAAACTCACTCATTGTCTTCAGAACACCTCCGCCGTAAATAATTTTGACTGGCTAAAAAAAGGAAAAGGTTTTAATCCTTCCAGAGTAGGAAGCGGATCACAGCACGCAGCTCACACTTGGCGGTATTTCTTACCAACATCTTTGACACAAGTTGACAATACAACGTGAGTTTACCTACTACCGTGTTCCTGGTTAGGGGATCCCCCCCCCCACTCCTCTACCACTCAGTGTTGCCAACCCTCAAAAAACAAAAAGCCACAGCCCTCTATGTTCATAGTACACTTACTTTCTGAGCATGGCTGGTAGAGCACTAATCACAGGTCATACGACTTAGTCTCCACTACATCCCAATTACAGTATGCTGCAGTCACCAGAAGGGTGATACCATCGAGTTCAGTGTGCGGAACGTTTCGTGAAAATGATGAGCCTACGAAGCGATCAGCCTCGTGATTATTTCGGACTGGTCATCATAGGGAAGAGCGTTTGCAGTACACTGATGATCGACAGTGTCTCCTCGGATATGTCCCAGCTACCGAGCCAAGTGCATCGAACTGGACAGCTGCCGGAGCTCGAGAGCCTTCATCGGACATGAGTGAGAGGTTTGCTTTCAGCAGAGATGGTGTCTGTGTAGGGCTTATTTGTTTCTAGATGGACATTTAGTCAAGCACGTAATTTCATGTAGAGCTATAACAGGATAGATTCATATCGATGAGAACATTGATATTAAGTATTCTGGTTGGCACTGGCTGAAATTCGTCAGCTTGCTCACACTGAGATAAAAGTACTGTGTTGGACCTTCTGTAGGGACAACAATAAGAAGGGCTACTCTATATCTAGTGTTAATCAACAGCTGAGAGGATAACAAGACAATGTCCAGGTCTCGATGCCTACAAGTATGACGAAATCCGCCTGGAAAGCTAAAGATGGAGTGTGTAACGCGGTGTTGGCAGGATCTGTAGTCGGCTTACAAGATGCTCCGAACTGAAGAGCTATGGTCCAGAAAAAGCCACAGACGGAGCACTTGCATGCAACAAGTTAGTTCCAGCCAGGGATTGTGATTCCGCCATTGGAGATGAAACTACCCTCCTAGTCTTACAAGCTGCAGGCAGATCCGATCTGCTGGATGAACTCTCTTTACTATGGCTCGTAATAATAATTAGAGTGGCCCACTGGCCTGGTGGAAATGTTTAAAATGGAGCCACTTCGGCGACTTGCGTGTCCGTAACCTGCCCCAGTAACCCTATCGGGGACAGGGGACTTACAGTTTAAAGGGGAATTTGAACTAGGTGTCGTTCCTGTTGAACTTTCGCATCATCGAGGGGTAAAAGCTAGGTTAAAGTTAAACTGAAATATTCCGTTGACCGACCAGGAATCGATATTGCGATCTTTCGGTGATTAGGCATGCAATTTACTTCTAGATCACAAAGCCCGAAGATCCTATAGCTACCTCGTAGTTTCTGGATACGACGTTGAGGTACATCCTTACACCTGCACATTAAGTGGTGATTTGATCCTACGGTACAACACTGGGCCACTAGGTCGTTTCTCGTGAACAGCGTTTCCGGTAGCCCAGCGTTTCTGTGTGTGACTCATATAAGAGAGTTCTCGTGAGTTGTTGAAACATTGGAGAAGTTTCATCCAGTGTCAATCGGCGATCTTCACGAACAGTTTCCTCGATTTTTTGCACCAACTCATCAGACAAAATGGAAGGTCTTCCACTCCTGTTCGTCATGGACTTTTGTTCTGCCTCCACTAAATTCCCTAACTAACTAAACTCACTAATTGTCTTCAGAACACCTCCGCCGTAAATAATTTTGACTGGCTAAAAAAAGGAAAAGTTTTTAATCCTTCCAGAGTACGAAGCGGATCACAGCACGCAGCTCACACTTGGCGGTATTTCTTACCAACATCTTTGACACAAGTTGACAATACAACGTGAGTTTACCTACTACCGTGTTCCTGGTTAGGGGATCCCCCCCCCCTCACTCCTCTACCACTCAGTGTTGCCAACCCTCAAAAAACAAAAAGCCACAGCCCTCTATGTTCATAGTACACTTACTTTCTGAGCATGGCTGGCAGAGCACTAATCACAGGTCATACGACTTAGTCTCCACTACATCCCAATTACAGTATGCTACAGTCACCAGAAGGCAAATAATTCTTCGTAAGGTGCTTGATCCCGTACTGAAATCACTCAACAGAGGAAACGCCACGCTATCTGACGAGATACCAGTTAGATTCAACACAGAGTATGCGAAACAACTTGTCCCTCTTCCATCAATAGTGTACCTTAGGTATCTATTGAGGAGCAAAGCGTTCCTTATGGTTGAAAAGAAGCACACACAGGTCATTCTCATTTTCAAGAAGGGTCGTCGAACAGGGGCGCAAAACTATAGGCCTACATCTCTGCCGTCGGTCCGTTATAGAATTTTAGAACATATTTTAAGCTCGCATATTACGACATTTCTGGAGACCGAAAATCTCCTCTGTAGAAACCAGCCTGGGTTTCGAAAACAACGATCGTCTGAAACCTAGCTCGCTTTGATCGTCAACGAGACCGAGAAAGTTGTAGATAAAGGCGACCGCGTTCCTTGGCTTCCGGAAGGACTGTTCCGCACTGCACCTACTCAACAAAATACGAGCGCATAGATTATAGAGATGGGATGACAGCTACACTCAGTTTCCGAACACGACCTAGAAAGTGACATTTCCAAGAAAGCGTCCCATCTGTCAATAATTTGATCTGTACCACTTCAGTAACTACTGGATCATCCTGCGTTTTGCTTTCCAATCTGATGAAAACCACTGCTCTGCTTGTTCTCTGATGAGTCGTGATTTCATGTTGACCATGACAACGAATGCTCTTGCGCCAGGTAATAATGTGGATCACGGGATAACTTCGTACTTGTACTCGAAACTTCGAGATTATTGATTTATCTAGCGAGCAGCTGTTAGTCTCTAAGAAAGAATAGACATACACATTATTGGTAAAGCGCCTTGTTCGATTCGGGAAAGTTAAATGGAGGAGATCCTTCCATCTTTGAGAGAGACCCAGAGAGGGTTCCTTTGAAAGTAACACTGCCGATTTCCTCCCACGCGGCTCCGTAGCCAATGTCGCTAACACACGCTGTCCGGTGCCCTCGACTCGGAAGTAAGCCGGTTCGAATTTTGGCGGTGGAAAATTTTCGCTGCGACCACTCCGGCCAGGCCAGGCCAGGCCAGGGGAGAAGTAGTTCCTGATCGCCAATCTTTGCGCCAGTGTCTCTAATTATATTCTAAACCTCTTAGAGGTGTCTCATGAAGTGAGGTCACGTGATAGTTGATGGTGACACTTCCGTCTGATGTGGACGTTAGGCTCGGCGGTACTCTTAGTGCTGTTCCAGAGGAATAGGTGATATGCTGGCACCGGGTTTCTCCCTCTCCCTTCCCTCCATCCACAACAACACAATCTCGACTGTATAAGCACTCATCACAATCAATCACAAATGCAGATACACACTTGACAATTCACAACACGTCGGAGGAAGGCAACGTCAAACCACTTCCAATAGGATCTTGTCTATAACGGTAGCGCAGGATTCCTGCTCCGACTGCTGTCTTTCCCTGACTATGGAACTACTTCAACTTTTGGTTTCCTCCCCTGTCCTTCCCAATCAGAGCTCCGTCTGTAACGACCTCGACGAGGCGTAAAATCCTAATGCTCCTTCTAACTTTCGAACTGTCATATCTTCAAGCGATACGAGACTCTCATTTTTGTGCCTCACTGTGTATATTTCCCCAGTTACTATCGACACTATATCGCTCCTCGCAAATAAATAAATAGATAAATAAATAAATAAAGTAAAATAAAATTAATAAAAAAATAAAAAAAGGAAGAAAGAAAACTCATTCTGTGCCCCTAAACGCCCTCTTGACATTCATTTTCGTATGGAATGACAAAATGTCCAGAATTCATCAATAATCCCTGCTCCATAGATAGCAACTAGATGTGAACGTACAGGGGTTGGATAAAAATATGGAAACACCGCGAGAAATGCATACTGGAACATAAATGCAGATGCTCACAATGTCTGCAGATTGCACTGTTGTATTTGTTCACCGACGACACCTATGCAAAGTCCTCAATACGTTGCAAATCTCAGTCGTGATCAGAACAGTGTTCTGTGTAGTTGCGACTGCGCTATGTCGGAGCCAAATGAATTCGAATCTGGGCAAATTGTAGGTGCTAGTATGGATAGTTTTTCAGTAATTGAGGGAGACGAAGTGTTGAGCGTTTCAAGAAATACCGTATCGCAGATTTATGCAGCATACAGGGAAAGCGGAAAAATATCCGCTAAATCACAACGCGGATAAAAGTGTGTGTTGAGTGACAGACGTCATTGAAGAGGACTGGAACAAGAAAGAAGGGGACGAAAGCTGCGAAAGCTACTGCAGAACTTAGGGCCTAATATCGCACCCTTGAACACTGTCAGAACCAAGACAACACGAAGGGAGCTCCGAAAGCTGGAAACTGCACGGCTAGCTGGAATTCCAAAACCACGCATTAGTGATTCAGTTGCCTGTAATAGGAAAACGTGATGCCGAAGCAATTAAAATGGTCTATTGAAGCAATGGAAGAAAGTCTTTTGATCGGATGAGTGTTGTTGCACACTGTTTCTAGCTTATGGCCGAGTTTAGGTCCCAAGAATAAAACATGGTGGTGGTTTGGTAATGATTTGGGCAATCATAGCGTGGTAATCCATGGGCCCCATGAGTACTCTGCAAGATCGCGTTACTACCAAGAATTATGTGACCGTTTTGGCTGATCAGGTCCATCTCATGGTACAGTGTTTGTTCCCCAGTGGTGCTGCTGTGTTCCAGGACGACAGGGTCCTGTTGCCACAGTTCGCATCGTCCAGGACTGGTTTTGTGATCACGCGGGGAACTGCCCCGTCTCCCCGTCCACCATAGTCACCAAATCTCAATATTTTCGAGCCTTTGTGGTCTACTTTGGAGAGAAGGGTGTGTGATCGCTATCCACCTCCGTCATCGTCACCTGAATTTGCCACTATTTTACAGGAAGAATAGTATAAGATTCCCTGGAAAACCATTCCGAGTGGTCTGTAAACTGTTTTGAATGTCTACAGTTTTCCCACGCCGTATTAGTGTTTCCCTCTTTTTGTCCACACCCTGCATAATAGTGGTAATTATATTAATGATCAGTATTTCGCCAGTTGCTCACTTATCACACTTGTCTAAAAACTGTCTTGTCATATCCTGAGTCCTATAGACAATCATTACGGAGCTCATTCTTCTACAGCTATACTCTACGAAATCCTATTGTCTGTTTGGAACAGGCTACTTTTCATTGCATCACGTTCGTGCTGTTATTTAGTATAAAAAAAACCTGCCGGGTATTTTCTGGTGCAGACAGCAGAGACGAGATCTTAACAAACCGTGTGCCAGATGTCACTGTTTGCTAAAATTGAAATCTTTTCTAATGTTTATAAGATTTTCGGGCATTGTTACACTAAAGACAAGGCGTTCCGTCTTCAGGCCACAAGTGGCCCATCGGGACCATCGGACCGCCGTGTCATCCTCAGCTGAGAATGCAGGTAGGAGGGGTGTGTGGTCAGCACACCGCTCTCCCGGTCGTTATGATGGTTTTCTTTGATTGGAGCCGCTACTAAGCGGTCGAGTAGCTCCTCTATTGGCATCACGAGGCTGAGTGCACCCAGAAAAATGGCAACAGCGCATGGTGACCCGGATGGTCACCCATCCAAGTGCCGGCCACGCCCGACAGCGCTTAACTTCGGTGATCTGACGGGAACCGGTGTATCCACTGCGGCAAGGCCGTCGCCCATTGTCACACTAACCGAAAAAATAGCAACACCAAAAACTAATTAATTTAGAGCACTTACATTTCGGGAATACATTTGTCTAGGTAACATATTTAAGTCATTAACATTCGAAGATCACGGGTAAATGTGCGCCCGAGATAAGCCATTGTAAATGTGAAATGTTGGTGCATTCATAACTGGCGTAACCGCCATAATGTTGAATGCAAGCGTACAAACGTACATGCATTGTGCTGTACAGGTTCCGATGTCAGTTTGTGGGATGGAGTTCCATTCCTGTTGCACTTGGTTGGTCAAAATGGGGACGGTTAACGCCGTTTTTGGAAGACGCTGGAGTTGTCGTCCGATGATGTCCCGTATGTTCGGGATTGGAGACAGATCTGGTGGTTCAAATGGTTCAAATGGCTCTGAGCACTATGGGACTCAACTGCTGTGGTCATCAGTCCCCTAGAACTTAGAACTAGTTAAACCTAACTAACCTAAGGACATCACACACATCCATGCCCGAGGCAGGATTCGAACCTGCGAGCGTAGCAGTCGCACGGTTCCGGACTGCGCGCCTAGAACCGCGAGACCACCGCGGCCGGCGACAGATCTGGTGATCTAGCAGGCCAAGGCAACGTGTCGACATACTGTAGAGCGTGATGGGTTACAACAGCGGTATGTGAGCGAGCGTTATCCTATTAGATAAACACCCCCTGGAATTCTGTTCATGAGCCGGCCGAAGTGGCCGTGCGGTTAAAGGCGCTGCAGTCTGAAACCGCAAGACCGCTACGGTCGCAGGTTCGAATCCTGCTTCGGGCATGGATGTTTGTGATGTCCTCAGGTTAGTTAGGTTTAACTAGTTCTAAGTTCTAGGGGACTAATGACCTCAGCAGTTGAGTCCCATAGTGCTCAGAGCCATTTTTGAACAATTCTGTTCATGAATGGCAGCTCACCAGGTCTAATCACCAAATTGTGTAATTTTACTGTCAGGCCGCCGCGTGTGGTAATCACTGGAGTGCTCCTCCTGTCATATGAAATCGCACTTCAGACCGTAACTCCAAGTGTAGGTCCAGCGCGTATAGAACGCAGACAGGTTGGCTGCAGTCCTCAAATGACCTTCTCCTAACCAACCCATCGCCATCACTGGCACGGATACAGAAGCAGCTTTGATAGAAACACAGCAGACCTCCACTCTGCTCTCCAATGACCTCTTGCTTGACATCACTGAAGTCGCAAATGCCTGTGGTTTGGGATAAGTGGGATGTAAGCTACAGGGCGTCTGGCTCGGAACGTCCTTGAAGTAACCCATCTGCAACAGTTCGTTGTGTCGTTGTGGTACCAACTGCTGTTCAGATTGCTGCAGCAGATGCAGTACGATGCGCCAGATGCATACCCCGAACATGAAAGTCTACCCTCTCGATACTGCCACGTGTCTGTCCAGAGACCGGTCTTCTTGCGACCTCGCACACTGTCGTGATCCCCACTGCCAGCAGTCATGTACAGTGGCTACATTCGTCCCGAGTATTACTGCAGTATCACAGAAGGAACATCCTCCTTCGCGTAGACCTATTACACGACCTAGTTCAAACTCAGGTGTTGATAATAGCGCCTTTATCGCCTTAAATGCGTTCTTGACTGACATCCACTCACCACGTCCAGTCTCAAAGGTAACAAACGCTCACGACCGTTACAGCGTGTCTTTAAAGCAAACCTGATTTGCGATGCTCTTAAGAGACTATCGCGAATTTGGAATAGGTATCACTCTTTCAGATGTACAAACTTGCCTGCCAATTTTCATTTATGTGCCACAACTCCCTCTTAGCGTCGCGATCTTTTTTTTTGTCAGTGTATTTAGACAGACTCCACCATGCACGGCCCATTACGAAGGCGTCTGCGCCACGATAAAACAGATACAGACGTTCAAAACTAAGAAAATACAGAATTAAAAAATAAAAATCTTCCAGGGCTTTCAAGAAAACGAGAAATGCAAAAGTACTGAGGAGAAAGAACGGAGAATAGCGACCCACAGCGAACTTGAATACATAGGCCGCAAATGGCCGAATTCGATGATGAAGAGAAAGCTGTAAAGTCGGGTAATGTAGTTGTTGGTCAAGATTAGCCCAGATATATCCCCCTTCAGCTCCAAGTGTAGATTGGAACGAACCAAAACCTACGCACTGTCGTGTTCTACGGGGAACGTTCGCGCCATGACGACGCGGAACCGAGTTTATCTCGTAACCACAAGGAGATAATACATGACGTTTCAGCTGCAGACGTGACTTCGCGCCAGTGACATAACTGTTTATCGCGAGGAGGCGCTGTGACGCGCTCGCCAAAAACGGCTTACGAAAGATTTGTGACAAAGCTTCTCGAATAGCGCCAGTATCTCCATCCGCATTTTGCTCGACGGTTGCAACATTGCATCAGTCGGCATTCCTCAGCGCCCCCCTCATATGATATCGCGACGCATTCGATAAGCCCAGTTCTCCCAAAGTTAACGTAGTTCTCTCGTTCTTCCAGTGACTGGTGAATCTTCTCCACCGCGTGGTCTCAGCGCCGTGAACATCGCCACAGTGGAAAACGTGTATCGCTTGCGACGTCACCAACAGTGCTCGCTAATTAGGTAAGTACAGTGCTTACTAAATCAGATTTTTCTTTTGTGTATTCTAAGACGCCCACGATCTGCAGATCACGCTGCTGCTTACATTGTAGCACCGCACTTAAGTTCAGTATGCATTTTACTTGGAAGGAACCTAACACTAAGATGACAGAAATGTACTATATGTAGGGTATTGCATGGTAATTCGTATCTGTTCATTACTGTCACTATTCGTTTAGTTCAGATGGATGTACGTTCCTTGTGTCTTTAATACGCGTAGTTTTTCACTATTGATACAGTTCGAGAAAATAGCTATCGAATTAGAAATGATTTTTTTTTTTTTTTACATTTAGCTATAGCCAGTTCAGGTTTTGAAAAGAATTTACGAAAGTAATATAATAAAAAAATGGTGTTTCAAGAGTGATGGTGAAACAAATATTTCTTTGAAAGTATTTAAGAATTCTATTCAGCGCTCGCTTCGAGAAGTTTTCAACACACGCTTCCAAAGATTTTTAACATTTGAAAGTATACAATTACTCCAGACAGTTCTAATTCTCTACATGGCTCATGTACTCAGAGTCGGAACGAGTAGTTATGTGTTGATCCTCGTTGCGCAATCACAGAAATGTCAAAGTGAAGGCCGTTTAGTGCTATCTTCCTCGTTGCTAGGGACGTGTCCATAATGAAATTATATTCAGTGATCTTGTAGTGCAGTATTGTGTTTGTACTGTTATTCATACCTATAACTTTAAAACGAAGGTACAGGCACATAGACTGCTTTATTTGAACACCGCCAAAGAGGCTGCAGATCTCCATATCCACATCCGATAGATCCACTTACACCAGTGTACTAAGCTTGTTTCTACGAGACACTACAGAGAGCGCCAGAGTCGAGACGCTGTTGCATTGAGTGGCATTTTGTACTGTTCATCACCTCTCCTTTTTTCCCGCTACACCAAAGACACTCTTAGATCGGCGAAGGAGAAAAGAGACCCACTTGCAATGTCGGGAATATACCGTATACCATGCACATGCGGAAAAGTTTATGTCGGAATGACTGGACGATCCATCAATACCAGGATCAAAGAGCATAAGCGACATTGCAGGTTGGGGCAGGTGGAGAAATCGGCCGTGGCAGAGCACGCACTGAATGAGACCGACCACGTAATAAAATCCACCGACACGGAAGTTCTGGCTGTAGAGAAGCACTATCACACGCGCTTGTTCAGAGAAGCTGTACAAATACAAAAACACGCGAACAGTTTGAACAAGAAAGAGGAAAGCCTTAAGGTAAACGGATCCTGGCTTCCCATACTGCAGCGAACGACCGTCGCAGGTAGCAAGAGGAGAACCGCACCGGAAATGACCGCGGAGAAGCCCTCGAACGTTGGCGCGCCGGGTACATATAGTCTGCGCCCGCGAGCTCGGCTACAGTTCACCACCGGCAATGGAGGGTGAAGCTTTGACAATGCCAGCCACTCGTGCTGGCGAAACGTCAGAAAAATCATTAGATGAACGTCGGCCGAAGAACCCGAGACAGAAGCCAATAGGCAGTTTGTCAACAAGTGGCCACGAAAGCCTTAACAATTTTGTATTCGCAGACTATCTCTAGTCTGTTTGTTTCACATACCACTTGAAACGCCATATTTACGTGCAGCAGTCACTCCTGGATATCTGATGGTGGATTAATTCCGAAACGCGTAATATGAACAATAAAGTCATTCTTCGCCTGTCCTTTGACTTTTACCATTGCGACCCAGTTAGCCAGAATGCAGAATTACTGATTAGAACTGTGACCCTCCGGTAGCAACTGCGGTTCTTCTTCGACAAATAAATAAACGTCTGATGACGTATTCTGAGTATTTTCATTCATTCATTCATTCAAAAATGCCACATGGCATAATGTTCTGGAGTAATTCGTCTTTAAGAAAGAAGATCCTCATCGCTCAGAAACGTGCTGTAAGAATAACGTGTGTTTATTCAAGATAATAGTGTTGGTCATTTTGACTATTGATTCACAGCGGTCTAAATTTATTCCCTCATGAAGTCTGTTGTAAATAATCCACTGTAGTTCGAAAGGAGCAATGATGACAAAATTACAATACCATAAGAAAAAATGGCATTTATTACTCTATATCAAGGTTATCTTTAGCACAAAAAGGGTTGCACACTGCTGTATAAAAATTTTGGATCAGCTACCCTCTGATATAAAATGTCTGACATGGAAGTTAAATTTAAAAACGAACTGACAAATTTTCTTCTTGACCCCTCCTTCTGTTCTACAGAATAATTTCTCCTGTTGTCCTATGTAAAAGACGGTGAGTAGTAATTACTAATTGAAATCTCTACTTAAATAATAAAAAATTTCTAAGTGTCAGCACGTATATATATATATATATATATATATATATTGCATATGAATGTTTAATGTGAATGTATAATGTCTCGCCGGCCGAAGTGGCCGTGCGGTTAAAGGCGCTGCAGTCTGGAACCGCAAGACCGCTACGGTCGCAGGTTCGAATCCTGCCTCGGGCATGGATGTTTGTGATGTCCGTAGGTTAGTTAGGTTTAACTAGTTCTAAGTTCTAGGGGACTAATGACCTCAGAAGTTGAGTCCCATAGTGCTCAGAGCCATTTGAACCATTTTTATAATGTCTCTTTTCCACACCATTACGATTAGTCGTTCAAATGATCCATGGAACATGAAACTAACACGTCCATATAGTTTTGGTATCAAAGACGTTCTTTGTCCAATAGATGTGTGCCACATGTGACTCCACTACAGAGAAGCAGGATCCCTGATTTCTAATGATAATGTTAATCTACTACATATCCCTTAGACAAACATCGAAACAATTAGGAAGTCGATATATTTTACGAAATTAAAATTTCACAGCTGTTGACCAAACAGAAATGGTGTTAATTTAATTAATTGATCTTCTAGAAGACTCATCTTTTGTCACAAATTTTAACGTTTCACTACAGCATTTAGCACATGCATTGTGAATGGAACATATTTTGGGCTTTATCTTGTTAGAGCTCCTAAAAAGCATTAACTTTGGTTTGCACTTTTATAATTGTATTCATTTTCTAAGACAAAATCATACCATAAGCGCCAAGTATTTCATTTGCCTTATGTGAATATACTCGCACTACAGGAGATCGATGCTGCTGAAATTTATTCTTATCCATGACTGGAAAAAACAAATTGAATTTGGAAACAATTCTCTATGCCCTATGTTGTCAGCAATAATTTTCCAAGACAATCGACAATATACCGTGCCCAGAAAGTCTCCACTTACTGGTTCAGACCTCACTTTAAAATGCCTACCAATTCTTTGCAGAGGGACCATCTCCATTGCTAGCCCTGAATTGAGAACTGTCCGCAACTATTTAGCCTTTCCATTTCCACCACCCCTTTCCGAAGAAAAATTCTGCATTTCCAATCAAAATAACAGAATTTGTTTATCGTTAATTGTGAGAGTTAACTGTTCACATACCAACGCAACAGAAGGTGGGAGTTTCTTTTTAGTGAACATCTGGGAAATAATCTTTTACAATAATTCGTATCGATACGAAATCGAGAAACCCAGCGTCGTTAGTCGTTTTCACTACACATCATAGCTAAGTAGTAACACACGCAATACATAACATTTGTAAAGTAACATCTTATTACATTGATTTATCGGCGACAGTTGTGTGAGTCAAGTGATAAGAAGCAACCGTCATCCACTCATTCCTCATTCTTGCTGACCGCATGTTACGACCTTGAGAGAGCGGAATAAGCAGTAAACTTCGTTTGTTACTTACAGCTCGAAGGAGCATCACATAAACTCTGTGAGTATTTACAAGGCAACAGTACTCATCTCTGTAACAGCGTATCTTTTGTGTCGACCATCTCTCTGAATACTGCACTACTCCTGTAGTTACATTTGGCCTAATCTGTTCGTAGTTCGCGTGGATGTCACTAGTACCTCATTGACAGATCAAAACACTGGACCAAGTTTTTCCACGGGATGCAGTAAACGATAAGATACATGCCTATATAAAGAGTTACTGAAGTAAGTTTTGAAAATAGAACAATGAACTTTTCGAACGTTGTTCTGTAGCTCTTGGAATGGAGAGTATAATGGTGTAACATATGTTAAGATTTACATTTTAAATACTCGCAGGAACGCGGGACATGTACAGAATTTGTGGGCTGAGGCTGCAGGTTCACTGTAATTCGTCCTTCATTTGACGTGATTGTCACTTTAAGAAGCAAAAACTCCTATGTGTCACTGGACTTGGCCTTTACATTTAGCATGTTTTCCACCTTTTCTTCTAATAGTTTCATTGCAAGCTTTATCAATATAGACCTGAACGCTGCAAGCTTTATCAATATACACCTGAAGGCCATATTCCTGGTGCTGTCTAATGTAGTTAAAAGAAATACATAACTCCATTAAAAACCTGTTGTATAAATATCGTGGACAGTACAAAACTGAGAGTATTAACAAGTAGTTAAACACTTGCCCGTTAGTGTACAGCTAGTCTTTGGAAACGTTTATCAGTTTACAAAACCTTAAAAGATGAAATAGTAAAGGCAGCAGAGGATCGAATAGGTAAAAAGACAAGGCCTAGCAGAAATGCTTGGATAACACAAGAGATACTGAATTTAATTGAAGAAAGGAGAAAATATAAAAATGCAGCAAATGAAGCAGGCGGAAGACAATACAAACATTTAAACAATCAGATCGACAGGAAGTGCAAAATGGCTGAGCAGACTAGCTAGAGGACAAACGTAATGTATGTACTTAGAAGCGTATTTCACAAGAGGAAAATCAAAGAGGCCTTTGGGGAAAAGAGAAGCAGCATAAATATCAAGAGCTCAGAATCGAAACCAGCTCTAAGCAGAGAGAGGAAAGCTGAAAGATGGAAGGAGTTCATGGAGGGTCTGTAAAGGGAGATGGAATTGAAGGCAATGTTATAGAAAGGGAAGTGAACGCAAATGAAGATGAGATGGGTGATATGATACGAGGAGAATTTGGCAGAGCTCTGAAAGTTTCAAATTGAAACAAGGCCAGGGAGTAGACGATATCCCGTCAGAACTACTGGTAGCCATGGGAGAGCCAGCCATGACAAAATTCTTCCATCTGCCGTGCAAGATGTATGAGACAGGCGAAGTATCCTCAGACTTCAAGAAGAATGCCATAATTCCAATTTCAAAGGAAGCAGTTGCTGATAGGCAGGAAAATTACCGAACTATCAATTTAATAAGTCGTGGTTACAAAATATTGACAATAATTCTTTACAGAAGAATGGAAAAAGTGACAGAAGCCGACCTCGGGGAAGATCAGTTTGGATTCCGGAGAAATGTAGTAACATACGAGGCAATACTGACCATACGATTTATCTTAGGAGATAGGTTAAGGAAAGGCAAACGTACATTCATAGCATTTGTGAACTTAGAGAAAGAGCGAAAGGCTATTTACAACATCTACAGTAACCAGACGGCAGTAACAAGAGTCGAGAGGCACGAAAGTGAGCAATGACTGAGAAGGGAATGAGAGAGCTTTGTAGCCTATCCCCGATGTTATTCGGCCTGCATACTTAACAAGCAGTAAAGGAAACCAAACAAAAATTCGGAGTAGGAATTAAAGCTCAGGGAAAAGAAATCTAACCTTTGAGGTAATTCCATCAGACACGGAAAAGGGCATGAAAGAGCAGTTAAACGGTATGGACAGTTTCTTGAAAGGTGGGTATAAGTTGAACCTCAACGAAAGCAAAAGAAGGATAATGGAATGCAGTCGAATTAAATTAGGTGATGCTAAGGGACTTAGATTAGGAAATGAGACACTTAAAATAGTAGATGAATTTTGCTGTTTGGGCAGCAAAATAACTGACGATGACCGAATAGAGAGGATGTAAAGTGTAGACTGGCAATGGCAAGAGAAGTATCTCTGAAGAAGAGAAATTTTTTAACTTCGAAAATAGATGTTAGGAAGTCTTTTCTGAAAGTATTTTTCCGGAATGTAGTCATGTGTGAGAGGGAAACATGGACGAAAACAGTTTGGACAAATAGAGAAGAGAGACTCCGAAATGTGGTGCTACAAAAGAATGTTGAAGATTAGATGAGTAGATCACGTAACTAACGAGGAGATACTAAGTAGAATTGGGTAGACAAAACATTTGTGGCACAACTTGATCAAAAGAAGGGATCTGTTGTTAGGGCACAATCTGAGACATCAAAGGATCACCAATGTAGTACTGGAGGGAAGTGTGGGGGGTAAAAGATGTAGAAGGAGACCATAGCGATGAACACAGTTAGCAGATTCAAAAGGACGTAGGCTGCAGTAGTTATTCGGATATGGAGAGGCTCGCACAGGATAGAGTAGCATGGAGAGCTCCATCATAGAAGTCTTCGGACCGGTAACCACAAAAACATGGATGTCAACGTTACATGACTCATACTGAATTGAATGATGTGTTTCAGTTAAGTCATACTCGCAGAAATCCGTTACAGTGAAGCACACATTCAACTTCCTGTTTGTAGCGCACAATGATATAGTAGATTTGCTACTCTTCTTTCTCTGTATCCGTGCTCTGCTGAAATATAAATAATCTGCCAGACTAGCCGCAGCACTTACTGGAATCTGAGAACCAGGGCGTGATGCCGTCCCAAGTGGTGGGTTCTACGGATGCTGCCAGCAACAAGATTGACACCAGTAGACACATGGCGAACTGTAAGTGAGGCGCACCTGCAACACAAGACACAAAAGACGTTCGCTAGCACTCAAGAACAGTTTGCTGCGCCTTTTCCAATGCGTTAATTAACCAAACACTTATTTAAGAATGATGGAGGACGAAGCAGAGAAGTCGTGTGAGGAGGGAAAGCAAGAGAGTTTAACCAAGCCAGTATCGGCAACGGAACACTAGCAAGAGCATGTAAAGCAACTAGCCGTGAACTTCTTGGAGGAATCAGCCCAGCTGCTCACTGCTCTCCGAACACCTTATCAGAATGGACAGAATACGGCTTTAATCATGGTTTTCCCAGCTAACACCAGAAAAATCCAAAGTAATTATACTGAACTCCAACCGACAAAGATATTAAATTAATAGCGATTAACTGTAGAAGAATTCTCAAAGTTCCAAAGTTTTAACGATTTTTGTAAAGCAGTCGGAGTGGTGATACTAAGCACAGAAACTTAACTGACTCTACAAAGTGGATCTTTGAAGCAAACCGAAGCACTTTTTTAACGAAAAGCCAGGCTACTCGGGATGAAATGTGGAAAATTCGCAGTGGTGAGCAACAAACACAGATTATTCATTGTGGCAAGTTTAGTGTGCATGAGTGATGCTTTGGATCCTACTAACCCTAGATTACTAAACCCTTGTAAAATTCAGGACTGCAGTAAGGTGTGTAAAATAGGAAATTTCGTACTGATTTGATATGTAATATACCGTACCATTGGATATTTAATAATTATAATCAACTAAAGCATAACCTATAAATTATGTCTTCCCTTGAATAAAATGTGGAACAGTAAACTTAACGATGGTTTAGTAGCAATGTAACATATTCCTTCCTTTGGAGTTCTAGGGTTAATTATTACATGCAGGCTCAAAGTTACAGAAAGGTGGGACGTGAATTAAGGCAGCTGGTTCCCCCCTTTTCTGTCAGTGTTATAAAGAGAAACGATTTCGCCTTTTTTGTGCTCAGACAGCAGCATTTTTCCGCTATTTCTGTGTGTACGAAAGTAATGCATTTAACTGTGTTATAATTATTGGTTACAAGGTATAGACTGTCCATTGCTTGTACTCGGTGTCCTTTTTTCTGCGGATCTGAAGATGATCACCACTGACCGAAATCGAGAGTCGATGGACAATTATTATTTTGGGGGGGGGGGGGGGGAGGGGGGGGGGGAACGGGGTCGTAGACTGCAATAAATGAAACAAGTTCTGAACTTCGTGTACTACTTTTCTAATTCGCGACTATGTCGTAGCTTGTGAAATACTGCATATTCTCCTTCCTACTCAATTCTATAATGCTCTGTGGGAACAGTGTTTTCATGTCAATTCTATCAACGCGTTGCATCTAATTTTATGACAAAAACATCAACAGAGTAACCGTATACAAATAATTATCATGTCCATAAAATAAGTGAAACGTTTGTTTGAAAAGAACAGCCCATCGCCTGTTACATGACAATTTTTTAAATGGGTATGCATCTGGACTTTATCTTATAATACGTAATTGTCTTACCCGCTATGCATCCCAGTGAAACGAATCGGGCTCGAGCTTGAATCGCACAAGCTTCTAATTAGTTACTTCTTTCTGAGAAAGTATCCTTGCCGCAACCGTGGTTGGAATGAACACTAGCACCGGTTTTATTAGAGGATCTGCCTAACAATTAGTTCTGATGTGCAGACGTGACAGGCATTGCACACTGAACCAATAGATTACAGCCGTAACTCCATAGAAAACAGAAAAATAGGCAATAAATAAACAAATAAACAAATATCTGATGCCACCCATAGGAACCTTCCTGTAAGTGACGGTGTGAAAATGACTCTACAAAGGAAATACCTACAAAACACTCGTGCAACCCACTTTAAAGTTGAAACGTCCCCTTAGAAAAATTATTGAATTACTGTGCTGGTAAACCCCTTACGTTATTTGATTTCCAAACAGCTGAGCAGAACTGAACGTACTCAGACATTTCGCTCTTTACTTATTCTGATCAACACTAAACTGACACACAATATTTTTTTAGCGCAACGCAATCTGACTTTCAAAAATCCCTAGAAAAGAATGGCCCTGACTGGCAATAACCTATACCATGAATCACTTACCTCACAAAAATCTTCATTACTCGAACTACTACAATACAACGAGCCCCAATACTGCCAGCTAAATAAAAGATTCTAACTACTGAAGGGACTAACTGCTGATAGGCATAGTTAGCAAATGAAAGATTTTGATAAAGAACGAACAATGTATTTACCTTAATAGTGTTCAAAAGTCATAATATATATATATCAGTTCATGACATCCAGTCTTACAAATTTACTGTCTTTGATGGACACACGTCCAGCTCATCCGCTCTCAAAACTCCGCCATTTATCTCCCCACATCCACCACTGCTGGCGGCTCACCTGCAACTGCGCAACACTACGCGCTGTTAACATCCAACTGCCCTACACTACAATGGCGAATTCCAACAATGCCTACCAGCCACAGACTGCACACAGCACAGTCAGTGATTTTCATATAGAGCGCTACATGGCGTTACCAACATAAAAACCTAAACAGACTACTTACAAAGTGTGTGCGACTCATACCATATACCAATAACGTATACAAAGAAGGGCAACACGAATGGTCACAGTTTTGTTTACCCCTGGGGGAGCGTCACTGAATTGTTAAAGCACCCTAACTGATAGACCTTTGAAGACTGAGACAAACCATACCGTGAAAGCCTTCTTAGCTTTAAGTGAGGAATCTAGGAATATTCTACAACTCCATACGCATCGTTCCCACAGCGACCGCAAATATAGGATTAGACAAACACAATACACACAGAAGAATTTAAGCAAAATGCAATCATTCATCCCGCCCACCATACGAGAACGGAACGGGAAGAAACCCTAATACGTGGTGCAATAGGAAGTATCCTTTCCCCTGCATTTCACGGCGGCTTACAGAGTAGATAGGCAAATATATCTGTAGAAAACTATGTAAGCCACAATGACAGATGTGCTCGTCGGCTACCGTGATCGTTGGCTGTTTCAGTAAAAATCCAACGTTTCAGCCATTATTTCAGGCGGCTTTTATCAAGGCAACAAGACCACCTGTAACAGTGACCAAAACGATGGACGTGTGACAACACGGCACGCCAAACATTCCGAAGATTTTTATTGAAATTGCGGTGCATACTTGATAATCCCTTTTGGGGCAACGTAGCAAACTTACGAGTGAGATGGCTTGCTGCGATGCCTCCAGCTGAAGCGGACCCGTCGCCGGCGCAGCTGTGTTGGCACTGGAGAGCCGCGCCTACCAGAGCACGCCGCAGCGGCAGCCGCTATTGGTCGGTCACTGCTTGCGCCGGCGGTGGCTGCCGCGTCGAGCCACCGGCGTCCACTAGGCCGGTCCTCCCTCATCTCGACACCGGCTCCTGTCAACAGGATGCGAGGCGTTTTTCTCTTCCCTGCTCTGTGTCATTGCCCATTGGGGTCACTCCTGTGTAGCACTTCACTTCGTCAAACGCATTTGCTTTTAGGAAGAATCATTCATTCAGCAGCTGATTTGAAACGTCCAGGCAGATTAAAACAGTGTGTCAGAGCGAGACTCGAATCTTCAGTCATAACTTTTGCAGGGAATACTCTTACTTTGACACTGTACCACACAAGCGGCTTGTAGTGAAATTGCGTGCTTACGGAATATCGCCTGAGTTATGTGACTGGAATTGTGATTTCCTGTCAGAGAGGTCACAGTCCGTAGTAATTGACGGAAAGTCATCGAGTAACAAAGAAGTGATTTCTGGCGTCCCAAAGGTAGTGTTGTAGGCCGTTTCCTGTTCCTTATCTATATAAACGATTTGGGAGACAATCTGAACAGCCGTCTTAAGTTGTTTGCAGATGACGCTGTCGTTTATCGACTAATAAAGTCAAATGGCTCCGAGCACTATGGGACTTACCTTCTGAGGGTATCAGTCCCCTAGAACTTAGAACTACTTAAACCTAACTAACCTAAGGACATCACACACATCCATGCCCGGGGCAGGATTCGAAACTGCGTAGCGGTCGTGCGGTTCCAGACTGAAGCGCCTAGAACCACTCGGCCACACCGGCCGGCCTAATAAAGTCATCAGAAGATCAAAATAAATTGCAAAACGATAGAAAAGATATCAGAATGGTGCGAAAATTGGCAGTTGATCCTAAATAACGAAAAGTGTGAGGTCATCCACATGAGTGCTAAAAGGAATTCGTTAAACTTCCGTTACACGATAAATCAGTCTAATCTAAAAGCCGTAAATTCAACTAAATACCAAGGTATTACAATTGCGAACAACTTAAATTGGAAGGAACACATAGAAAATGTTGTGGGGAAGGCTAACGAAAGACTGCGTTTTATTGGCAGGACACTTAGAAAATGTTACAGACCTACTAAGGAGACTGCGTACACTACGCTTGTTCGTCCTCTTTTAGAATACTGCTGCGCGGTGAGGGATACTTACCGGATAGGACGGAGTACATCGAAAAAGTTCAAAGAAGGGCAGCACGTTTTGTAGTATCGCGAAATATGGGAGAGAGTGTCACAGAAATGATACAGGATTTGGGCTGGACATCATTAAAAGAATGGCGATTTTCGTTGCGACGGAATCTTCTCACGAAATTCCAATCACCAAATTTCTCCTCCGAATGTGAAAATACTGTGTTGACGCCGGCTTACATAGGGAGAAACGATCACCACTACAAAATAAGGGAAATCAGAACTCGTACGGAAAATTATAGGTGTTCGTTCTTTCCGCGCGCTATACGAGATTGGAATAATAGAGAATTGTGAAGGTGGTTCGATGAACCCTCTGCCAGGCTATTAAATGTGATTTGCAGAGTATACATGTAGATGTAGATGTACTTCTCGAGCTATACAGTTACGGCGCACGGTTCATTCTCAGAGATTCACTTCTGCCAGTACCAGTCTCCCTCTTTCAACTCTTTCCAGTAAAATTAATTTCATGAGTAGTTGTCTTTCGTTATGATGTTGTTTCAGCACTAATCTATTGCGTCGGTGCGTAAGTTCGTAGAGTTTTTCCATAAGTTTAATAAACACAACAGGTATACATAACAGAGACTGTCATCAATCATATATTCTCCTTCACTATTTACAACAGTCCGCCAATACTGGGGTAACTTTTCCATTCCGTGTCTGTAGAAATCATGTGGGTTTGAGGCGAAGAACTCGTCGAGCCACGTTCGGAGTACATTTTCATTCGGAAAGGGAATTCCTTGAAGGCTGTTCGATAGAAAACGGAAAAGGTGAAAATCTGAATGCGCAAGATCGGCTGCACAAAGAGGGTGCAGAATGATTTCCCAACCCAAGTCCTGTATAGTGCGCTTTTTGTCTAGCGGAATGAGGGCGGGCGTTATCATAGAGTAGCATCACTTCACGCAGTCTTCCTGGGCGTTGTTCTTGGATTGCGCCCGCAAGACGTCTCAGTTGTTGACAATAAATGCCAGCAGTGATGGTTACTCCGCGGGGAGCAGCCTGCAGTACACCACACCGTCACTGTTCCTCCAGATGCATAACATTATCTTTTGTGGATGCGCGCAAGTCTCCGTACGGGTAGTTGCCGCTTTGCTTGGGCGCAACCGTCGCTATCTTTTGCTTATGTTAGCATAAAGATACCATTTCTCGTCACCAGTAACGATACAGGTTAGAAATGGTCGGTGTTGTTCATGAGCCAATGGATGACAGCAAGCAGAGATGCACATACGGCTACCCATTTGTGATTTTGGACTAGAGCAAGCTGTACTCATACACCCGATTTTTGAACCTTCCCCATTGCATAGAAATGTCGCAACATTGTGGAATGATAACAGGCCATCACATTTGCCAGTTCGAGAGTACAGTGACATGGATCATTGTGGGTTAATGCGTTTAAACTATCTTCATCAAACCCCGAAGTCCTTTCTGAACGTGGAGAGTCATTAAAATGAAAAAGATCCTCCTTGAAACGAGAAAATTTTATTTTCTCGCCGTGCACGGTCCCATAGCATTATCCCCATACCCGGAGCGAATGTTTCTGGGTGCCTTCGCTGCTGACACCTCTCTGGTTCTTTCAAAGAGAAGAATATATCGGAAATGTTCCAATTTTTCTAATGAGACTCCATTCACCGTCTGTAAATGAGAAAATGACAATACGTAAATTCAGATAGCAACAGTGAAGTACCAATAAAAAAGGTCAATCGATAAATAAGCCCATAGCAACCGGAATACCAACTTGCAAAACAAAAACGCTAAGAACCAACCTAGTATATAACTGAATGGCTAAAGCGGTTCACGCTGCAGGTTTCCAGTTACAGGTTGCCTACCTAACGGCTTCCAGAGGCAACAAGAATTTGATTTTCAATATGTCATACAGTTAATGACAGAATCTAACATTTAAAATGCTCTCTTAATTTACTCATTAAAATATATCCTACGTTAAATTTTTAGCACAAAAGTCAAGTATTAAACTTAGAAACTGTTTATATGTCTCGAGGCAGCGCAATTTACGACGTGTCGATTACCCAAAATATTTTCGTACACTATTTGAGAATGACCGCACTTAGCGACTTCCAAGAAACTTTGCACACAATATAAAAACTTTTCGAAACGTTTTCTCGTTGACTCCCTCCGCTCCTCCTCCCCCACCCCCACCCCCCAAATAAAATAATGAAAGGGAAGAAGTTTATCGCTTTTCAGCTATTCGTGCAGTAAAAGTGAGCGTTAGGCAGGGCGATTAATTTATTACTTCTTCACTAAAAGCGTTATGCGTAATACACTGAAAGCACCAGCAAAATTACTGGTAGTTGGGAGCTCCAACGTCAGGCGCGTAATGGGGCCCCTTAGGGATATGGCAGCAAGAGAGGGAAGAAAACTAATGTGCACTCCGTGTGCATACCGGGGGGAGTCATTCCAGATGTGGAAAGGGTCCTTCCGGAAGCCATGAAGGGTACAGGGTGCACCCATCTGCAGGTGGTCGCTCATGTCGCTATGGATCGGAGGAAATCCTCTCTGGCTTCCGGCGGCTATCTGATTTGGTGAAGACTGCCAGTCTCGCTAGCGGGATGAAAGCAGAGCTCACCATCTGCAGCATCGTCGACAGGACTGACTGCGGACCTTTGGTACAGAGCCGAGTGGAGGGTCTGAATCAGAGGCTGAGACGGTTCTGCGACCATGTGGGCTGCAGATTCCTCGACTTGCGCCATAGGGTGGTGGGGTTTCGGGTTCCGCTGGATAGGTCAGGAGTCCACTACACGCAGCAAGCGGCTACACGGGTGGCAGGGGTTGTGTGGCGTGGACTGGGCGGTTTTTTAGGTTAGATGGCCTCGGGCAAGTACAGAAAGGGCAACAGCCTTAAAGGGTGCGGAGCAAAGTCAGGACATGCAGGGACCAAGCAGCAATCGGTATTGTAATTGTAAACTGTCGAAGCTGCGTTGGTAAAGTACCGGAACTTCAAGCGCTGATAGAAAGCACCGAAGCTGAAATCGTTATAGGTACGGAAAGCTGGCTGAAGCCAGAGATAAATTCTGCCGAAATTTTTACAAAGGCACAGACGGTGTTTAGAAAGGATAGATTGCATGCAACCGGTGGTGGCGTGTTTGTCGCTGTTAGTAGTAGTTTATCCTGTAGTGTAGTAGAAGTGGATAGTTCCTGTGAATTATTATGGGTGGAGGTTACACTCAACAACCGAGCTAGGTTAATAATTGGCTCCTTTTACCGACCTCCCGACTCAGCAGCATTAGTGGCAGAACAACTGAGAGAAAATTTGGAATACATTTCACATAAATTTTCTCAGCATGTTATAGTCTTAAGTGGAGATTTCAGTTTACCAGATATAGACTGGGACACTCAGATGTTTAGGACGGGTGATAGGGACAGAGCATCGAGTGACATTATACTGAGTGCACCATCCGAAAATTACCTCGAGCAATTAAACAGAGAACCGACTCGTGGAGATAACATCTTGGACCTACTGGTAACAAACAGACCCGAACTTTTCGACTCTGTAAGCGCAGAACAGGGAATCAGTGATCATAAGGCCGTTGCAGCATCCCTGAATATGGAAGTTAATAGGAATATAAAAAAAGGGAGGAAGGTTTATCTGTTTAGCAAGAGTAATAGGAGGCAGATTTCAGACTACCTAGCAGATCAAAACGAAAATTTCTATTCCGACACTGACAATGTTGAATGTTCATGGAAAAAGTTCAAGGCAATCGTAAAATGCGTTTTAGACAGGTACGTGCCGAGTAAAACTGTAGGGGACGGGAAAAACCCACCGAGTTTCAACAACAAAGTTAGGAAACTACTGCGAAAGCCAAGAGAGCTTCACTTCAAGTTTAAACGCAGCCAAAACCTCTCAGACAAACAGAAGCTAAACGATGTCAAAGATAGCGTAAGGAGGGCTATGCGTGAAGCGTGCAGTGAATTCTAAAGTAAAATTCTATGTACCGACTTGACAGAAAATCCTAGGAAGTTCTGGTCTTACGTTAAATCAGTAAGTGGCTCGAAACAGCATATCCAGACACTCCAGGATGATGATGGCATTGAAACAGAGGATGACACGCGTAAAGCTGAAATACTAAACACCTTTTTCCAAAGCTGTTTCACAGAGGAAGACCGCACTGCAGTTCTCTAAATCCTCGCACAAACGAAAAAATGTCTGACATCGAAATAAGTGTCCAAGGAATAGAAAAGCAACTGGAATCACTCAACAGAGGAAAGTCCACTGGACCTGACGGGATACCAATTCGATTCTACACAGCGTACGCGAAAGAACTTGCCCCCCTTCTAACAGCCGTGTACCGCAAGTCTCTAGAGGAACGGAGGGTTCCAAATGATTGGAAAAGAGCACAGGTAGTCCCAGTCTTCAAGAAGGGTCGTCGAGCAGATGCGCATAACTATAGACGTATGTCTCTGACGTCGATCTGTTGTAGAATTTTAGAACATGCTTTTTGCTCGATTATCATGTCGTTTCTGGAAACCCAGAATCTACTCTGTAGGAATCAACATGGATTCCGGAAACAGCGATCGTGTGAGACCCAACACGCTTTATTTGTTCATGAGACCCAGAAAATATTAGATACAGGCTCCCAGGTAGATGCTATTTTCCTTGACTTCCGGAAGGGCCGGCCGCGGTGGCCGTGCGGTTCTAGGCGCTCCAGTCCGGAGCCGCGCTGCTGCTACGGTCGCAGGTTCGAATCCTGCCTCGGGCATGGGTGTGTGTGATGTCCTTAGGTTAGTTAGGTTTAAGTAGTTCTGAGTTCTAGGTGAATGATGACCACAGCAGTTGAGTCCCATAGTGCTCAGAGCCATTTGAACCATTCTTCCGGAAGGCGTTGGATACAGTTCCGCACTGTCGCCTGATAAGGTAAGAGCCTACGGAATATCAGACCATCTGTGTGGCTGGACTGAAGAGTTTTTAGCAAACAGAACACAGCATGTTGTTCTCAATGGAGAGACGTCTACAGGCGTTAAAGTAACCTCCGGCGTGCCACAGGGGAGTGTTATGGGACCATTGCTTTTCACAATATATATAAATGACGTAGTAGATAATTTCGGAAGTTCCATGCGGCTTTTCGCGGATGATGCTGAAGTATGCAGAGAAGTTTCAGCACTAGAAAATTGTAGCGAAATGCAGGAAGATCTGCAACGGATAGGCACTTGGTGCAGGGAGTGGCAACTGACACTTAACATAGACAAATGTAATGTATTGCGAATACATAGAAAGAAGGATCCTTTATTGTAAGATTATATGATAGCGGAACAAACACTGGTAGCAGTTACTTCTGTAAAATATCTGGGAGTATGCGTGCGGAACGATTTGAAGTGGAATGATCATATAAAATTAATTGTTGGTAAGGCGGGTACCAGGTTGAGATTCATTGGGAGAGTCCTTAGAAAATGTAGTCCATCAACAAAGGAGGTGGCTTACAAAACACTCGTTCGACCTACACTTGAGTATTGCTCATCAACCAGATCGGGTTGACGTAGGAGACAGAGAAGATCCAAAGAAGAGCGGCGCGTTTCGTCACAGGTTTATTAGGTAACCGTGATAGCTTTACGGAGATGTTTAGCAAACTCAAGTGGCAGACTCTGCAAGAGAGGCGCTCTGCATCGCGGTGTAGCTTGCTCGCCAAGTTTCGAGAGGGTGCGTTTCTGGATGAGGTATCGATAATATTGCTTCCCCCTACTTATACCTCCCGAGGAGATCACGAATGTAAAATTAGAGAGATTAGAGCGCGCACGGAGGCTTTCCGACAGTCGTTCTTCCCGCGAACCATACGCGACTGGAACAGAAAAGGGAGGTAATGACAGTGGAATGTTAAGTGCCCTCCGCCACACACCGTTGGGTGGCTTGCGGAGTATAAATGTAGATGTAGATGTAGATTATATCACAGTACACTACATAGTTCGGGAGGTATTATTTAAAGAGGGAAGACGGGGGAGGTGTTCCAGCTATTACTAATTAGTGCCCAGAATGAATCATTTTGCAATGAGTTGTGCGCTGTCTGAAACGTCCTGCCAGGTTAGTCAGAGTGTTATTCAAACCTGGAACCTTGCCTTTTGTGGGGGCTGTGCTCTTACCGGCTGAGCTTTGCAGACACGTCTTACGACTCACCCTCACCACTTCCGTCAGTACCTCTCCCATAGGTTTCAGAACTTGGTAGAAGCTCTCCTATGTACCTTTCTGGACTAGCATTCTTGGATGGAAGGATTTTGCACAGAAACAGTTGAAAGTAGGGAAAAGTGAATCTGACAGGCGGACTGAGAGCCGTGTCTGCGTAGCTCAGTAGCTATACCTGTGAAAGGCAACTCCGTGTACCGGTCCTGATCCAGTACACATTTACTGCCGCCACCTGATATCTGCAGAGGGCATGTCCAATGCTGGAAAAGAGAAAAAAAAATTTTTTTGTTAAAATTGACAACTGCCAACTCGAAATAAGCGAGCTTTTTAAATGTCTGCATTATAATTTATTACGTCACGGCCGCTCACGTATACATAAAATAATCATATTCTCTTTTCGGCAAGCAGTTGCCGTCTTCTGATGCGTCACGCCCACTACAGAGCTTCGTACATATCACAAAAAACAGAATTAGGCACTTTGAACATGATGAAGTCAGTGAAAATATTGTACATAACATCGTGACAGTCTTTTTTATTCTGTGACGATATTATGTACATTCACTGAAATATTTTTACTGACTTCGTGATGTTCGAAGTGCCTAACTGTATTTTTCATATACGTTGTACGTAGCTCTTTAGTTGATGTATGGCATCAGAAGATGGCAGCTGGTTGCCGAAACAGGTGATGTGAACATTTTATACACCAGGTCTTTGTTTTAACTTGGAACAAAATATCTCGAAAAATATGCATCGTACAAAAAAAGTTACAGACTAAAGGTTGATATTTTCAGTGGGGCCATCTATTTGAGCTAAACTGGCCATCCCCTTACCCGTTCAATCCTTATTTGGGAGTTAACTTTTTATTTTCAAATGGAAGTCCCCAATTTTTATTGCAATTCGGTCTCTACGCCAAAAGATATCTAGCACTTACCAGAAAGACTTTATCCATTAGTGGAAGGTGGAGATGTAACCGACAAAATTCAGTTTTTCCGGTTTTTAAGATTAAGAACCAACGCATTTGATTCTACTTTACTTTTTCGATAAAAATGTAAACTTTTTGTTCTAAATAGTTTATATTATCACTAAAAAAATTCAGTTTAGTAAATTTCATTGTACAGTAAAACTTTAACGGCTGTTACGGTCGCAGGTTCGAATCGTGCCTCGGGCATGGATGTGTGTGATGTCCTTGGGTTAGTTAGGTTTAAGCAGTTCTGTTACGGCATATTGATAATTTTTACTTATGGACCGTCTGACAGTAACTGACAGTTGCTGTCAGACGGTCCATAAGTAAAAATTTATCATTATACCGTAATATTACACCCAACTGAGGAAGACAGGACTACAAAACTGGATGAAGTAGTTCTAATTCTAGGGGACTGATGGCCTCAGATGTTAAGTCCCATAGTGCTTGGAGCCATTGAACCATTTTGAATTTTAACAAAAAACGGCTCTGAGCACTATGGGACTTAACTTCTGAGGTCATCAGTCCCCTAGAGCTTAGAACTACTTAAACCTAACTAACCTAAGGACATGACACACATCCATGCCCGAGGCAGGATTCGAACCTGCGAACGTAGCGGTCGCGCGGTTCCAGACTGTAGCGCCTAGAACTGCTCGGCCACTACAGCCGGCTTGAACTTTAAAGTTCAGACATTTAAAAATCTGGAAAATACCCTACATTTAAAGTAACGTAGTTTCTTGTTCCCTTCAAGGTTAATTTCGGTGAGTCCCCTCGAATCTCACCATCAACATTACTGATAACGATATGTTCTTCCTCCCAAACGTCGCAGCTCTCGAACCTATTATAGCACCATCTACCGCGAACGGAAAAATTTGCTCAGATAAACCATAGGTATTTTTTGGCATAGAATCCGAATCTGCAATAAAGAAGATGGTTCCCTTTACCCCACCGTGGGAGAGGGTATGGGAAATTTCGGCGTGTGATCGGAACATGTTTTCATACGATACCTATCTTTCGGGATATTTCATTATTAGAAGTTAAAACAAACAACCGGTATGTGCAAGCGATCATGAGGTAATACATCATTACATTTTTTACGCTTGCTGCATGTTATCTGCTCAAAGTGAAGTCCATCAAAGTGTCTACAGATTTCACGGCAAAATACCACTGACTTTTACACATGCTGTAGCTCTCGAGTGGTGTTACGTCGACGTGCAATTACAAGGTTACAAACTGCAAAGGCACAAAGCTTAATCAGTAAGTTTTTAGTGCATAACAGCCCATTCCTCGAACATCAACATCTACATATACTCGTACCAAGCCACTGTACAGTCCACGGCAAAAGAAGTTCGTACCACTTTTAGCGATTCCATATGTTGTTCTCTCTGCGTACTGATCGTGAGAAAAGTGACTGTACGTGCCCTAATTTCTCTCATCGTATTCTCATCACACTTACGAAATATTTATGATGATGGCACCGTAAGTCACACAGTCTTCCTCATATACAGGCTCTTTAAATATATCCAACGTGTATCCGTGAGAGCAGTGTCGTCTCCCAAAGGATTCTCCTTTAAATTCCCCGAGTATTTTTGTTCCCAGGTAAACTGTTAAGGTTCAGGCCCCATTTTCTGATTCTTTTTAATTTCTGTTGTCATGCCTGCTCAAAGGACTCGATTCCCTGGAACAATACCGTACACCAGGATTAGTGGCACAGCGTCTTTTACGCACTTTCCTTTACAGATGATCAGTACTTCCTCTGAAATTTCGACACATTACTAGCCTGTAATAAGGCACCAGACACAATGGATTCCTTACAAAACGCTCGCTTCATATACCTGAAAACGCTTCCAGTTTCGTTGTTAATATTCAATTTCACATCAACAGATAATTTTGTTCTAACCATTATTATTATTACTATTATTGTTACTAACGAAACCGGCAATAATTCGCGATTCCAGAATGACATTTTCACACTGCAGCGGAGTGTGCGCTGATATGAAACTTCCTGGCAGATTAAAACTGTGTGCCCGACCGAGACTCGAACTCGGGACTTTGCCTTTCCCGGGGAAGTGCTCTAGCATCTGAGCTACCGAAGCACGACTCACGCCCGCTACTAACAGCTTTACTTCTGCCAGTATCTCGTCTCCTACCTTCCAAACTTTACAGAAGCTCTCCTGCGAACTTTTCAGAACTAGCACTCCTGAAAGAAAGGATAATGCGGAGGCATGGCTTAGCCACAGCCTGGGGGATGTTTCCAGAACGAGATTTTCACTCTGCAGCGGAGTATGCGCTGATATGAAACTTCCTGGCAGATTAAAACTGTGTGCCCGACCGAGACTCGAACTCGGGACTTTGCCTTTCGCGGGCAAGTGCTGTACCATCTGAGGTACCGAAGAGCACTTGCCCGCGAAAGGCAAAGTCCCGAGTTCGAGTCTCGGTCGGGCACACAGTTTTAATCTGCCAGGAAGTTTCAATTCGCAATTATTAACTATGTATGGGAATCGGATATACGTCCGAATCTCCTTCTCTCTATAACTCTGTCCGTCAGCTCCTTTCCTCTCTGTGTGTCCATATTTTACATATAGTAAAAGTACATACTCTGTCCAGTCATATTAATGTGATCAACTGTCAAAAGGTTGAATAACCGCCTTTTGCAGCGCTGACCACTCCGATACGTGCAGGGAGAGTCAGTAATGTTCTGGAAGATACCAGCAGGGTTGCAGACCCACGCTGAGTCGGCGTTAGTTTAGTTGGTTCCTGACAGTTGCAATGGACCGGTCGCGGCAGCTTCGCGAGCCTACCTTAATCACTATTGTAACGTGATATTGTAAACGTCTCTATGGCAATTCTTCAGTATTGTCACAGCACTGTAAAGCCGGCCGGAGTGGCCGAGCGGTTCTAGGCGCTTCAGTCCGGAACCGCGCGACCACTACGGTCGCAGGTTCGAATCCTGCCTCGGGCATGGATGTGTTGATGTCCTTAGGTTAGTTAGGTTTAAGTAGTTCTAAGTTCTAGGGGACTGATGATCTCAGAAGTTGAGTCCCATAGTACTCAGATCCCTTTGAACCATTTAGCACTGTAGACGCCAGTTATTTACGCCTGTAGCCGTTTGCCCTTCAGAGCTGAGAGCTGGCAACAGTGCTGCGGGCTGTCAACGAACTTCTTACGCCGCCTCGACTACAGGTTTCTGGGTTGACTATCCATGGCATGAACAGTTCGATCGAGATGGTCCCAGACATTCTCGTTTGAAATGCTAATTAAATCGAAACCCTTAGCTGCCGACAGGTGCTGTTGATAAACATCAATGGGGACAGCTGAAAATGTGTGCCTCGACCGGGACTCGAACCCGGGATCTCCTGCTTACATGGCACACGCTCCATTCATCTGGGGCACAGAGGATAGTGCGATTGCAGGGACGTATCCCTTGCACGCCTCCCGCGAGACCCATATTCCTAGCTGTCCAAATCCTACATTCCTAGTACTCCTAATAGATATTTGCGCAACCACAACACCTGTCAGCAGCTGAGGGTTTCGATTTAATTATCATTTGATTCTAGAGAAGCTGCACGGTCATGAATCGTATCTGTTCTTTCGGGAACAGATACTATTTTTATATTCTCGTTTGAGTTTGTTAGGAGAGTTTGAGGGCCAATCGAATATGGTAAACTCATCCTAGTGCCCCTCGAACCACGCACGGGCACTGCGAGCTTTGTAACACATTGCGTTGTCCTGCTCGTATACATCTAGCCGAGGTGAAAGAAATTGCATGTACGGGTGGCCATGGTCCCCAAGCATAGACGCATACTTGTGTTGATCCATTGCGCCTTCCTTAACAAAGAAATCACACAGGGAACGCCACGAAAATGTTCCCCAAATGTTCAGATAGCTGTGAGCACTATGGGACTTAACTTCCGTGGTCATCAGTCCCCTAGAAGTTAGAACTACTTAAACCTAACTAACCTAAGGACATCACGCACATCCATGCCCGAGGCAGGATTCGAACCTGCGACCGTAGCGGTCGCGCGGTTCCAGACTGTAGCGCCTAGAACCGCTCGGCCAGCCCGGCCGGCAATGTTCCCCAGATCATAATGCTGCTTTTCCGGCATGGACCCTTCCGACGATTGCTGCAGGGCGTTTGCTTTCAGACGTTTCAAGCCGTAGGCGCCAACAGCCATCTTTCCGGTCCAGCATAAAATGTAATTCGTCTGGAAAGGCCATCGTCACCTCTCAGCGGATGTCCAGTTGCGGTATTGGCGTCAAATTCGAGCCTCCGTAGCCTATGAACAGCTGTCAGCATGGGTGCATGAACCAGGCGCCTGTTTCAGAGACCCATACACAGCAACGTTCGCTGAACAGTCGTTGACGAGACACTATTGGTAGCCCCTCGGTTCATCTGAGAGAACAGCTGCTCAACAGTTGCACATCTACTCGCCTGTACACATCCCTGCAGCCGTCATTCGCATCTGTGGACTGTGGTGCATCACGGTTGTCTCAGCACAGGTTTTGGATAGCATCAAATGTTCAAATGTGCGTGAAATCTTATTGGACTTAACTGCTAAGCTTACACACAACTTAACGTAAACTATCCTACGGACAAACACACACACCCATGCCCGAGGGAGGACTCGAACCTCCGCCGGGACCAGCCGCACAGTCCATTTGGATAGCATCATTTTGCCATGCACGGTATATTTCAATCACGGCGGCAAGGGAACAGTTTACATACAACCTTAGCTGTTTCAGAAATGCAGAAATGCGGGCCCTTGGCCCGAAACCGAGTGACCATGACCTTTTGGACGACAGATAAAGCGCAATGTTTTCCGCGTCCCCTCAAAAAAAAATGGTTCAAATGGCTCTGAGTACTATGGGACTTAACATCTGAGGTCATCAGTCCTGTAGACTTAAAACTACTTAAACATAACTAACCTAAGGACATCACACACATCCATGCCCGAGGCAGGATTCGAACCTGCGACCGTAGCAGTCGCGTGGTTCCGGACTGAAGCGCCTAGAGCTGCTCGGCCACCGCGACCGGCGCATCCCCTCAATTCGCTTCATATGCCCTCCACTGCTAGTGTTGCCACCTGCCATCTCTGAGTGGTTACTGGTCGTTGATGTCGAATATAAGCGGTGGTCCCATTAATATGACTGGACAATGTAGCTTATGTCTGTTGGGCTTGTTGACAATGTTTGTATGTATCGAATTTGAGACAGCCACACGGCATACTCGGCAGCCAACCGACAATTGCTCCACGCTCCACGAACACGCCCACCTCGGCCGGAGCAGATAGCGCCGCTATCGAAATCTGTAAGAGACCACTGAAAGCTATCGTCACCCTCTCGAGTCTTGCTTTACACGCCTGCTTGACTATGGACTTGGACATTTCTGGATATTAAAGAGTATCTGCCTGCATTTATGTTCTTGCAATCAGTAAATGTTTGGCATAATGAATAACATGATGTCCACCCCGGTAGCTGAGTGTCCAGCGCGACAGAATGTTAATCCTAAGGGTTAGGGTTCGATTCCCGGCTAGTTCTCAGATTTTCTCCGCTCAGGGACTGGGTTTGTGTTGTCCTAATCATCGTCATTTCATCACCATCGACGGGCAAGTTGCAGAAGTGGCGTCAAATGGGAAGACTTGCACCCGGCGAACGGTCTACCCGACATGAGGCCCTAGTCACACGACATTTACTTATTTAACAACATGATTAAATCCGGAAATTGTTGCATTTTTCCATGATCCAAATCCAGTGATGCGATTACCAATGATTATATCCTTGAGTAAACAATTAACAAGGACATCCACGACGATGAATAGATAACGAGCCCATATGTAACAAAATGTGAGTAAGGTGTGATACGGAAACGCTTTCTCCTTCCGCAGCATTGCACTCTGCCAATGTATGCCCTACTGATTGCGCTCTCTACTGTTTTACAAAGGTCCGCGTTCGTGTAGTATGGACAGTACCGTCACTACACTAGGGGCACGTGGGACACAAGCTCACGGCCCCATCCTGATCAGGACCCCGAAATTCAGAAACTTTATTCCGATCTCCTGAGCAACTACTTTTAAAATGAATTTTTAAAACTGAAAAACAAATAATTGAAACTTATTCCAAAGTTTGCAATCGTTTCTCATGCATTCAAAAAGTTTATTTCAAAATTTAAACGACACCACTCAATAAAAAAAGAAAAGAAAAGAAAAGAAAAGAAAAAAAAGAAAAGAAAAGAAAGGAAGAGAAAACAAAAAGATCGAGATCAACCGTCTTGCATTTGCAGAATATTTTGCTATACTTTCCGAAAATGCGGCATCTACTGTAACACAAATAAATCTTCTGGAAGAAATAGCCAGCAGAAAACTGGCTCAAGAATTTCTGCAGAAAAAAAAATTTTTAACAAACGTTAAGGATGTTCCAGAATTCCTGAAAACATACACTACGTGATCAAAAGTATCCGGACACCCGAAAAACATACGTTTTTTATATTAAGTGCATTTTGATGCCACCTACTGCCAGGTACTCCATATCAGCGACCTCAGTAGTCATTAGACATCGTGAGAGAGCAGAATGAGGCGCTCCGATGAACTCACGGACTTCGAACGTGGTCAGGTGATTGGGTGTCACTTGTGTCATCCGTCTGTACGCGAGATTTCCACACTCCTAAACATCCCTAGGTCCACTGTTTCCGATGAGATGGTGTAATGGAAACGTGAAGGGACACGTACAGCACAAAAGCGTGCAGGTCGACCTCGTCTGTTGACTGACAGAGACCGCCGACAGTTGAAGAGTGTCGTAATGTGTAATAGGCAGACATATATCCTGACCATCACACAGGAATTACAAACTGCATCAGATTCCACTGCAAGTGCTATGACGGACGAGAGGTGAGAAAACTTGATTTCATGGTCGAGCGGTTACTCATAAGCCACACCTCACGCCGGTAAATGCGAAACAACGCTTCGCTTGGTGTAAGGAGCGTAAACACTGGACAATTGAACAGTGGAAAAGCGTTGTGTGGTGTGACGAACCACGGTACACAATGTGGCTATCCGATGGCAGGGTGTGGGCATGACGAATGCCCGGTGAACGTCATCTACCAGCGTGTGTAGTGCCAACAGTAAAATTCGGAGGCGGTGGTGTTATGGTGTGGTCGTGTTTTTCATGGAGGGGGCTTGCAACCCTTGTTGTTTTGCGTGGCATTATCACAGCAGAGGCCTACATTGCTGTTCTAAGCACCTTCTTGATTCTCACTGTTGAAGATCAATTTGTCAATGGCGACTGCATCTTTCAACACGACCGAGAATCTGTGGCTGAGTGGTTACATGACAATAACATCCTGTAATGGACTGGCCTGCAGAGACTCCTGACTGAATCCTATAGAACATCTTTGGGATGTTTTGGAACGCCGACTCCGTGCCAGGCTTCACCGACCAACATCGATACCTCTCCTCAGTGCAGCACTCCGTGAAGAATAGGCTGCCATTCCCCAAGAAACCTTCCAGTACATGACTGGACATATTCCTGCAAGATTGGAAGCTGTCATCAAGGCTAAGGGTGGGCCAACACCATATTGAATTCCACAATTACCGATGGAGGGCTCCACGTACTTGTAAGTCATGTTCTGCCAGTTGTCCGAATACTTTCGATCACTTTGTGTATATTGGACAAATAGAGAGGGTAAAGCCAAGCGGTTCTAGGCGCTTCAGTCTGGAACCGCGTGACCGCTACGGTCGAAGGTTCGAATCCTGCCTCGGGCATGGATGTGTGTGATGTCCTTAGGTTAGTTAGGTTTAAGTAGTTCTAAGTTCTAGGGGACTGATGACCTCAAATGTTGAGTCTAGTGCTCAGAGCCATTTATTTTTGTAGAGGAGATAATCTAAGAAAATACTTTGAAAAAGTCTGTAACAAAGGAAAGGTTGCATAAAAGGCGGAGAGGGTATGATATCACCGAAGTCCTTTACAATAACAACCGCCTATCCCAAAATGCGAAAATAAGGCATTACAACACAGCAGTGAAGTCACAATGCCTATCTGCGAGCGAATGCATGCCATTAAACTACAGGGTGAACCACTAACTACTGCCGCCTAGAATAACTCCGAAAGTAAGATTGCAGCTGAAAAGTTTGTAGGTCAAAAGTTGCACGGGACAACGAGGGCCATAATATGACGTTGGTTTTTGTAGATAGGTGGTGTCACGTCAGAGATATGAAGGTCAACTTTTTTTTTTAATGGGATGCTATAGTTTGATACTTATTATCTGATAACGGCTATCAAGACGAATCCAATATTGTGTAACAGTAAGGTCTTTGAAAGTGAACGAAGATCAAAATGGTGTCATGAACGTCCATTTATAGAAGGTGTTCGAAGTGATGACCATTGGTATCAATGCAGTGCTGAAATCTTCTTATCATGGATTGAGTGGTATTATCACATTAGCACTTATCGAAGCACATGTTCTGACAATTCGCTCTCGTATATCATGCAAATAGTAAATATTCGCCGAACACGGCGTATCCATCTAACGTGCCATTGACATGTAAACACCATTCGACGGTTTCGCAATACAATATGAATAGGAACGGTAAGAATGGTATCGTCTAATCAAGAGAATTTGAATGATGTATTCCTTCGAAGAACAAGATATGCTTCTCATTTACGGAGAATGCCAACGAAATTCAGTGAGAGCTAGAGATTTATACGCTGACAGATATCCTCAATGTATTCATCCTACAAGTCGTACATTTACATACGTGTATGATAAATTGAGAACAACTGGATCTTTAACGCATCGGAAACACATCCGGCAGAGGAAAGTTACAACGAGGAAACGGAAATTGGTACTCTTGCCACTGTGGTTCGAGATCCTTGTGCTCGCGTCAAATTTCAAAAGAATCTGGCATGAGCCAGAGTAAAGTTGTTCGTGTTCTGCATCGTCATAAATATCATCCTTAACATATCAGTCTCTCACTGGAGAAATCGCTAGCTTTTAGAATTTCACCCCTTGTGTAACCCTTAAATTGAGTGGGGTATTTTCTTAAGTAAGTCAGCTTGCCCATCAAAAAATACATCTACATCTACTTTCGGTGATTAAACCGCAGTTCTCTTGATTATTTTTGAGTACCATGAGAACGCACTTGTTTTCTATAAGTTTAACCGTAGCACCTGGTTGAACAGACATAATAATAACAATAATTATTACTCGTTAACACGAATCACTCGTTAAATGAAACAAATTTTTCGAAAGGAAAAAAATGAAATGAGCGTATGGCATCGTTGGCCGGCAGGCCCCTATTCAGGGAAGTTCGGCCGTCAAATGCAAGTCTTATTTCATTCGAGACCACATTGGGCGACTTGCGCGCCGGTGATAAGGATGACATGATGATGAGCACAACACCCAGTCACCGAGCGGAGAAACATCTCCAACCCGGCCGGGAATCGAGCCCAGGCCCGCTTGCATGGGAGGTGAGCACGTTACCACCCAGCTAAGCAGGCGGACATTCGAAAGGAATCCATGTAAAATAGGATGATGCGCTACACAGCGAACATAATATTCCAACAGATTTCTAATAGGCTACACTACCTGTAATGTAATTTTTATTTTCACTAGGGCTATTCGGAAAGCAAGGTCCGATCGATCGCGACATGGAAACCGCAGAGAAAATCTGATAAAGCTTTGCAGAGGTGTGTTGGGCAGTGTCTCTAGTATGCCCATCGATTGCGTCACGTCGCTCTTTTCAGTTCTCAGCGCACACTGAGCACGTAAAGATGCCTGTCTCCCACAGTGGGAGTGCCCGTGAGAGATTTTGCTTGATTTCATGCAGCCCGCACATTGTATCTGTCATGCATTTCCTTCGTCATGATAATTCTCCGCCGCACAGTGCAGGAGTCATGAGGACGCTCCTGAATCGTTTTCGATGGGCGGTGTGGTCACTCACCATACTGCCAGGACCTGGCTCCCTCTGATTTTTGTCTCTGCTCGTACGAATCGCTGACTATGAAGACAACATTTCGGCACAGACAACAAACTGTAGATCAGCTAGAGAATTGACAGAAAGCACAGGCGGCTGCTTTCCACGACGAGGGTATTGGAAAGTTGGTACAATGCTACGACAAATGTCGCAGTCTGAGCGGTGACTATGTAGAGAGGTAGATGGAAGGAGTAGCTAACTGTTGTAAATAAAACATTTTTTATTTTCACTGTGGTTTCCATTTCGTGACCGATCGTTCCTTAGTTTCCCAATAGCCCTCGTAACACAGCAGAACCCTCTTTATACAGGGACCTTGTCACAGATATTTGTTCATGCTTACACTTCAAGAAAAGTGACGTGGCATTATTGTAATCTAAATTTGTTGTGCGCATAGCAACTGCCTTAGAGGCAAATTTATTGAATTCGTGTTAGCCAACGACGACAAATTGGAATCGGAAGGAATTAAGTCGAAGAGAGGAAAAACGTGCAACATCGTTGCAGAGGGTTTACAACATCGCAGTGGAGCCCGGCGCACTGGTACCGGAGACAACAATCGCGGTGTGGGGTGCATTGCCATCAGTCCACTTCGACTTACCAATGTTTTAGAAAACACATTATCCTGGTTCAAATGGCTCTAAGCACTATGGGACTTAACATCTGAGGTCATCAGTCCCCTAGACTTAGAACTACTTAAAACCTAACTAACCTAAGGACATCACACACAGCCAAGTTCGAGGCAGGATTCGAACCTGCGACCGTTGCAGCAGCGCGGTTCCTTACTGAAGCGCCTAGAACCGCTCAGACACAACGTCCTGGCCTTGTAAGAACTGTGATGCAATTTTAAAGGAGGAAATACGCGACATTTGGATTCGCATGGGGTCAGAGATTTTCCAAAATAAAATAGTGACTTCTTCGAGACTTGTACAAATTTTTCTGCTGTAAGCGATAAAACAAAAACCAGAAACGTAACGAGGAGTGTTTTCACATTAAAACTGACGAGCGGTGGATGTGTGAAAAGGAAATGGCTTCTATATTCACCTTCGAAGAAATCCGTGTATTGTTGCTGTTGCCGTCTATCTATTATATTCTGGGTAATAATTCGAGTTCTTCTAGTGAATGCAAAACGTGGAGGTATATAAATAACTTATTTAGGGAGCATGAGAACAGTTTACAGCAAAGGAATGAATGATGATTTATGCCGCAAGAAGCAAAATTGCTGGACGAGTGGACAGTGGATTGTTTTTCCCATTTAAACCTTAAGTCAGCTATTGGAAAAGCTTACTAAAAAGGATTGTTGCAGTTATGAAATGTGTTGCTTCAAGGGGACTTGGGTTCCGTGGAAATAACATTTCGGCGTCTCAAAATAATGGGAATTATTTGGGATGCTTGGAATAAATAAGCAACTTTGACCCTTTTCTTCATTTTCAAAACTACTGCTGTCGTGGCAAAGGAAATATATCAAACTCGTTTGCGAATACTTGCAATGAATTTATTAATGTAATGAGATAGAAAGTGTTAATGACGATTGTCAACGAACCAAAAGCAGACAAATACCACTCAATACGCATGGATTCCTTATCAGATCTCTCCCACGTTGAGCAGCTTTCATCGCTCGGTATGTAAAAGACAGTGAGCCTGTTGAGAGATTTTTGCCACAGAGGAGCCTAGGGCTCAAAATGTAGTAATACTGTTTTTACTTTTTTGGAAAGCTTGTCGTGAACAGAGCTATGATAATGCAGCAAAGCTGGAAAATATTCTAGTCCTCAGACAAGAATAAAAGAAAAATGAGGATTTGCTGTTTTTGACCCGTGTGCCGCACATTCACTTGAAACATGGCTCTGAGCACTATGGGACGTAACATCGGAAGTCATGAGTCCTCTAGAACTTAGAACTACTTAATCCTAACTAACCTAAGGACAGCACACACATCCATGCCCGAGGCAGGATCCGAACCTGCGACCGTAGCGGTCGCGCGGTTCCAGACTGAAGCGCCTAGAACCGCTCGGCCACAACGGCCGGCACACATTCACTGAATTTAGCACATGTTGAGGTGGTTGGATACGTTTTAGAATCAGTAGCATACTTCCAGTTTGTACTAAAATCGTTCACGTTTATTCCGGGTTCGAGCGGTCTATGGAAGTTTTTGACAAAATTTTTAGGTACAAATAAAGTTCTAAAGTACATCTCTGAAACCACGTGGTCTGCACGCACTGATGCTCTTAACGCTTCGCAGGCAGATACACTGTAATATCCAGAAATATCCAAGTCCGTCGTGAAGCAGGCGTGTAACACGAGACTGAAGAGGGTGACGATAGCTTGCAGTGGTCTCTCACACATTTCGATAGCGGCGCTGCTTGCTCCGGCAGAGGAAGGCGTGAACTTGGAGAGGCTTTCGGTTGGCGGCCGAAGATGCTGTGCGGCTGTCCATGCCGACAGTTCTCACAAGGGGACGATACGAACTTCCCCCGGTCATTGGGAAAGTCATTGGCAGTGTGCATAGGGTACGACTAGGGCTTCAGTACAGGTGAACAGCAAGACGCAACTGTTAAATTTTCCAAAAAATAGAGTTCGAGCATTTTACGCATGCTTACACACTTCGAATGGTCGCTAGCAACCAAGGATTCCGCAGCCAAACGAGTAAGCGCTTAGTTTCATAAGCGTGGGTCTGTGGGTCGAATGCCGCTTCCGGTACTCTTTTCATTTTTTTAAATTTATTCTCCCGTGACTCTAACAACAGATATGCGTGACACGCCGCGAAATTGTGTGATAACCGAGGACCACTTTACGAATGTAACCCAAGTTTGTTTTGCAATAGACACACGAAAAAACCATGCACATGCAAAGATTCGGCTTCATTATAAGTGATGTATGTCGCAATAATTATTTCTATTTTGCTTTTCACATCTTGTCCCGTAAGACCACTTTGAGAAGAAAATTTCCATGGTCATGGACAGTGTCAGTACATGAAATTACTACTGAAAAGTAACAATAGATAAAATAAAATGGTTATCAATCCTAAACAGACAAACTACAAGTTTATACAAACGCAGTCAACAATGTAACGCAGTAATTAGCTTAATTTGAGCAGAAAGAGTGATCCAAGAGGGAAATCTTCAGTTTAGATTTGAAAGCGCGCGGATTACTGCCAAAAGTTTTGACTTCTTATGGTAGCTTATTGAAAGTGGATGCAACAGAATACTGCACGCCTTTCTGCACAAGAGTCAAGGAGGTACGATTCAAATGCAGATTGGACTTCTGCCAAGTATTAACCGAGTGAAAGCTGCAAATTCTTGGGAATAACCGTATATTGTTGACAAGAAACGACATTAAAGAATATGTATATTGAGAGGCCAATGTCTGACTAATGAACGCGGGTTGACAAGAGGTTCGCGACCTTACACCACTTATTACCCGAACCGCTCGTTTCTGAGCCAAAAATGCTCTTTGAGAATGGGAAGAGTTATCCCAAAACATAATACGATTTTCTGTGATCAGGTACCATCCTGATTCTTACAGTCTTCCACAGGTTACGCACTATATTTTCCATACATGTAGATTAACATAAATAAAATGGCTCTAGCGATTTGATTGACAGTTCTAGTGTAGCCATTTTTTCCAGTGGCATTACGAAAATTTTTGTCTCCTTATTTCAGGATAAAGGTTATGAAAATAACAGAGGAATTATTCAATCCATGAGCCTAGTCTAACATTCTCGGCTGCAGACTTTTCGATTGATAACGACCATACAAACTATATAAATATGCGTTAAATTATCAAACTCAGTTTTCTCGAAAACGATTCAGAGTTGTGTCTTTCAGTTTGCATTTGTTGAAGTCGTAGTCGTGCCTTCAGACATCATGTTACTATGAATCAAATCGGTGAGGGGAAGTTCATATGGCTCCCTTGTCAGAATGTAAATGGTGCCAACCTATGAGTTAGGGAGTGACACGCCCAGAGTGCGTCTGTGGTGAACGACAACACAGTTCGCATTTAGGTCCTGAAGGCGATCGTTACTTTCAGGTAAGATGGGCTGCAAAAAACCTGCAAGAGTATTATCGAACAACAATTGTGACTTCACCTCCTGGCAAAAAATGGAGGTAGGGCTCGAATTTAGTTTCTGACACTGTTGATGAAAGGTCTGCGTTCAGTTTAAAGTTTGTATCACGAGGGCAGTTCAATAAGTAATGTAACACATTTTTTTTTCTCGGCCAATTTTGGTTGAAAAAACTGGAAATTTCTTGTGGAATATTTTCAAACATTCCAGCTTCGTCTCGTATAGTTTCATTGACTTCCGACAGGTGGCAGCGCTGTACGGAGCTGTTAAAATGGCGTCTGTAACGGATGTGCGTTGCAAACAACGGGCAGTGATCGAGTTTCTTTTGGCGGAAAACCAGGGCATCTCAGATATTCATAGGCGCTTGCAGAATGTCTACGGTGATCTGGCAGTGAACAAAAGCACGGTGAGTCGTTGGGCAAAGCGTGTGTCATCATCGCCGCAAGGTCAAGCAAGACTGTCTGATCTCCCGCGTGCGGGCCGGCCGTGCACAGCTGTGACTCCTGCAATGGCGGAGCGTGCGAACACACTCGTTCGAGATGATCGACGGATCACCATCAAAGAACTCAGTGCTCAACTTGACATCTCTGGTGGTAGTGCTGTCACAATTGTTCACCAGTTGGGATATTCAAAGGTTTGTTCCCGCTGGGTCCCTCGTTGTCTAACCGAACACCATAAAGAGCAAAGGAGAACCATCTGTGCGGAATTGCTTGCTCGTCATGTGGCTGAGGGTGACAATTTCTTGTCAAAGATTGTTACAGGCGATGAAACATGGGTTCATCACTTCGAACCTGAAACAAAACGGCAATCAATGGAGTGGCGCCACACCCACTCCCCTACCAAGAAAAAGTTTAAAGCCATTCCCTCAGCCGGTAAAGTCATGGTTACAGTCTTCTGGGACGCTGAAGGGGTTATTCTGTTCGATGTCCTTCCCCATGGTCAAACGATCAACTCTGAAGTGTATTGTGCTACTCTTCAGAAATTGAAGAAACGACTTCAGCGTGTTCGTAGGCACAAAAATCAGAACGAACTTCTCCTTCTTCATGACAACGCAAGACCTCACACAAGTCTTCGCACCCGAGAGGAGCTCACAAAACTTCAGTGGACTGTTCTTCCTCATGCACCCTACAGCCCCGATCTCGCACCGTCGGATTTCCATATGTTTGGCCCAATGAAGGACGCAATCCGTGGGACGCACTACGCGGATGATGAAGAAGTTATTGATGCAGTACGACGTTGGCTCCGACATCGACCAGTGGAATGGTACCGTGCTGGCATACAGGCCCTCATTTCAAGGTGGCGTAAGGCCGTAGCATTGAATGGAGATTACGTTGAAAAATAGTGTTGTGTAGCTAAAAGATTGGGGAATAACCTGGTGTATTTCAATGCTGAATAAAACAACCCCTGTTTCAGAAAAAAAATGTGTTGCATTACTTATTGAACTGCCCTCGTACTAACGTAAGTGAGCCGACTGCTGTGACCGATCGGTTCTAGGCGCTTCAGTCCGGAACCGCACTGCTGCTACGGTCGCAGTTTCGAATCCTGCCTCGGGCATGGGTGTATGTGATGTCCTTAGGTTAGTTAGGTTTAGGTAGTTCTAAATCTAGGGGACTGATGACTCAGATGTTAAGTCCCATGGTGCTTAGAGCCATTTGATCCATTTGAACTAGCGTAAGTGAATCCTACCGTGACCTGATTTTGATCATCATAGATGAAGTTATGACCCATCAAAAGTTAGTTAATGAATGGAATATGACTGCAGCGCAAAATGAAAGTTACTAGAGCAGCACACACTTACTTAAATGGAGCTCTGAAAAATTAGTGGGCATAGCAATACGAAATAGAACACAAGTTAACACGAAAAATTGTGAATGTGTTGTAGCAGCTCGACTTACAGTCGATCACAATGCGACAGGAATGTAGATCCTAAATTGTAATTATAACAGTCAAATCTACAACATCGAGTGTATGATCTTCTGTAGAAGCAAATACAGCAGCTTTGCAAGTTGAAACAGCATCGCATTTACCTTCTTTAGTGTAAAATCGCATTCATATAACGGTACATGTAATATTCAGAATAGTGGATGCTATCTTGAATGTGAAAGTTTTACGTAAGAGTCATAGAGTGAATCAATTAGTACAACCCAAATACTGCATTGTACTAATAGATAATGGGGCCAGGACATCAGTTTACTACTAGTTAAATACCCAGGAAACCGAAATAATAACAGTTGATTGAGTGATACTTTGCATAATTTGCTTATAAAACCAATTCGAGAGAATAACACATGCCTTCTTGGCTCACAACAACACGTGTTAGATAAAGTGCAAACGAATACTTATTATGTGAACAAGACTCCATGCACGACACAGAGTGTTTAATAAGCTCAACTAAAAGGAAGAGTGATTGAACTAACTATATAACTTACCGGATTAATTGGCGAAAGTCGGGTTCTTTATCTAGAATCGTTTGTAGTGACTTCACAAACATGCAAACGGATTGCAACAGCACGTGGAAGACAAGTTCACTCCCGCTATTCTGACCATCTTAAGCGTAGGGAATTAGTAAAAATTTAACCACTGAATGCAAGCACCTAACTAAAGATTAATGAAATAATTTCGCAGGTAATCATCGCCCTCGAGTAAATCCAGTAAATGGAAACATCCCAACAAGCACCAATCCGGTGGCAGCCGGCTCCAACACAAAGCGGTCATCCGCACGCCGCTGAAAACCAGAAAACAAGTTTGTTTGGAATGCTACGTTACTGCATGCCCATTGCCAGCTACACGCTCCTTGAATATCACTCCCGGGAACGTATGACCATGTTTCTGCAAAATCTCACAGACATACAATTCCAAAGATAGTGACCGTCTCTTGCGATAGTCATTTCGCAAAGTAATGAAAATACAGAGAAAGCAAAATTGAACATTGAAAGTGGCGATTAACCAGCAAGTTTTAAACGTCACTAGTAACGAAGTAGTAACTCCACTGGTGAAGGGTAGGACAAGGCATTAGCTGTGGCCCGGTTTGAAACAAATAACTGAGGACTTGACATGGAGAACTAAAAAAAAAAAAATCAGATTGGTGGAACAACGATTTGAACCTCCTTCTTCTTGAATATAAGTTGAGAGTCCTCGACATAAGGATACCTCACTAAGTTTTATCTCCTGGAACTCTTTAAGGAGTCTTTCCTCAGAGACTATTTTCAATGCAAATTTCTTCAGAAATGATGTGTTCTTAAAAGGGAATGTAGTTATGAGATCTGTGCCAGAAGGTTTTATACAAAACTTTATATTTATTGCATCTGAATGAACTATCATTGTCTATACGATATCGTCAATGAGAATAACAGCACCCGGCCTATATGCCACATTAGATGTACTTACTGGTGTATTTAGTGATACATTACTACAATTGTTTCGTGCGTAATAGGTTTCTGCTTTCGAAATTTTTCGAATCTTATGATCTGTACCAGTTGGGAGACAATCGGTCATGTCTGTCGAATAAACGCCAAATAAAGAATATAGAGTTAAAACACCGTAAGAATTGGATATTAAGACATTCTGCACGTCAAACACGTATTTATTAAAGGACATCTTCTAAACAATATGAGCTTCTAAATAACATGAGTAGCCAAACCGATTTTCCGATATATAACCCATCGTCAGTAGCATCTGTACGCAGGACCATACAACTGCATCGATTTCTACCAAATGACAACCTTATATATAACAGCAGAAATATAAGTTCACTTACATTATGTGTCTCTGTAGTAATGACACGCTGTCAGGTGTACGATAATATATGAAATCCATCCTATCATACGGTTCACACATTCTCGTGTATATTATTGCTGTCAGATCTTAGGCAGTAACAATTCTTGATCACGCCTGACATAAATGTCATATAGTATAAACGTGGAACTTACAGGTTAGAGTCTACATCAATAAATATCTTAAAGTTCAGGAGCACCAAGCATTCGAGATATTTACAGCAGACATGTCGTTAACCATTTGCATGCTACCCAAAGGCTCCGCCTTTTGAAATCGTGAATCAGTTCACTGTTTGTTTTAAGAATTGCCCAGTGCCTGCGAAACACCTAAAGCGTCATACGCAGTTCTGAGTGGGCTTACATACACACACACTCTCTTGGGACTGTAATCCTATGTAGTGTAATATGTGCGTTTTTTGTAGCCCTGTTTCGATACGCCAACTTTATGGTCTCTGTACTTAAGGTTGTAAAGCTAGGACTACGTCTACATTACCCCGCGAGCCATCTTTCGGAGTATGCTGAAGCGTACTTCCAGTTCCATTATCATTTCCCCCGTTTCCTGTTCCATTCGTGAATAGTACGCGGTGAGCACCACTGTTGGTTAGCTGTCGTTGTCATCGTCGTCGTCGTCGTCGTCGTCGTCGTTGTTGTTGTCTCCAATCGGAAGACTAGTTTTATGCAGCCCTCCCCACCAGTCTATACTGTGCAAGCCTTTTCATCTCTGTGCAAGTACTACGATTTACATCCGCTTGGATCTGTTCAGTGTACCCAAGCCCCCGAATTATTTGTTATTCCGCGGTTTTCTCGTCGTGGTTATTTCGCGGGACATAAACGGGAGTGTCAGTGGCTTCTACATTTAATTTATTAATTATTTTTATGAAACGTTCTGCTGATAAAAGTAACATTTGCTTCACTTCGTGTAGCTCGCCTGTTATTCGCCGGAACGTATTTAACCAATGCGAAAAAGGTTGTTACTTGATTTAAACTGACGTCGATTTACAAATATTTATCTTGCCCGAGACCGTTAAGGTTCAAATGGCTCTGAGCACTATGGGACTTAACATCTGAGGTCATCAGGATTCGAACCTGCGACCGTAGCAATGGCGCGGTTCCGGACTGAGAGCCTAGAACCGCTCAGACGGTTAAGGATACGGCCTACTAAGAACCATTCCATGTGCAATGAATTCTTCTTTGAAACTACTGCCGTCTATAGCCTGTTATTGCTCGATGACGAGGCAAAACGTCATGATGACCAGTTGACCACTGCCCCTCCCCCTCCCCCCCCTCCCCCCCTCCCCCCTGCAGCGAGACGAGAGATTAGAAGGTATATTAAGAGGAGCAGAGATGAATGACGAATCATTCTAGTGCCGGGCCGCAAATGGGGAAATCAAGTTAAATATGTGGCTTTGACAACAGACAGATTATTGTGACTCGGCACCTGGGAACGAGAATTTCGAAAATGGCGAAGTTGGTCGGCTGTTAGTGTGCTGTTGTCGTGAGAAACCATGAAAAACAGTTGAAGGCCGGTGGAACCACGAGTAGGCAACCACGTGTTGGACGTTCACGCCTCATCACAAAGTGTCGAGGTCGGAGGAATGTAAAAGTAGGATAGGCGGCGATCTGTGGCAGATCTGACGATTGAGTACAATGCTGGTGCAGGCACAAGTGTTTCGCAACATACCATACATCATACATTGCTGAACATGAAGCTCTGTAGCAGATGACCCCTACATGTTTAGATATTGGTCGAAAGACATCAGTTACAACTGCAGTGGGCACGGGACCATCGTGGCAGGACGTTTATCAATGGAAACATGTCGCCCGGCCGAATGAATTACATTTCTTGGTACACCAGGTTGTCAGTCGTGTCCGGATGCACTATCGCACAAGGGAACGGCTGCTCGAAACATGCACTGGGTCACCGGTCTAAGGCGATGCGGGAAGTATTATACTATGAGGAACATTCACACATTCATCTGGGCTTCCATGGCAGTTGTGTTAGTATTCGAAGGCAAGATGACAGCTCTGGACTACGTGAAAATTACTGTTGACCATCTCGATCGCCTCATACTTCATATTTTCCCCGACGCTGATAGCATCTTTCAGCAGGAGCGCACGATCATGTCTTGGCGTTCAAATTCTCCTGATCTGGACACAATGGAACACAACTAAGACGCTGTCAAGGGCTGACTTCGCACCCATAAACGACAGAATCGCAATTTACGGAAATAGCGTGACCAGTGCGTAGACATCTGGTGGGACGTACGTCCAGAAACTGGAGTTGCATCATGCATAAACCACATCCTGGTTCTTATTTGCAGGGGCACATCGTCTGGTAGGACTTGGAGGGTGTTCCGCATAAAGTCCCTGTACACAGCACTTGTAAAAAGTGCTGGGAGAACGTATGGCCCTACCAGGCAGTCACTGCAATTCCAGCCCGGGGATTATTCTTAAACTGAAGCTGATGACCAGCCTGTACTGAAACTTAAGGATTGCTATCGGTCCATATGAGTCGGTCGCGAAAATTGATATTCCATTTTTTTCCAAAGACTGACTCACAAAAAAAAAAAAAAAAAAAAAAATTAAGAGACAACCAACAGATTGGCAGTTTGTGCAACGAACCATCAGCAAAAGTTCTTCCATGGTGGGTGATCGGCAGGCGTAAGGGTCTGCGCACATTGAAGATGATACGTATACAGAGTTGCTCGTGAAACATCCTCCATGCTGAACTTAGAGATGCACCACATATCGGGTCCACTTGTCTTGTGCTGGTACCAGGCTCTTCAACAGCCTGAAGGAGGTGCTCTTCCCTGATAGGCGTATGGGCAACACGTGGTCTGTGGTCTTCCCTGACCCATAGTCTGTGGTGCTACGGATCTTGCCTCGGCAACGCGATGATACGCAGCACCAGAGGTTTGCTGACTCTGCTGCCTTCCGTCCGGAAATGCCGTCTGATATGCCCGTGCAGCCTCTTGTCCATTACCATTCGCGCGGCTGCACATTAAAATCTTACGTTCCTGCTCACGAAATGAATATCCTGTCGTGACTGAATGGAGCACTTTCATCTAACTCACTACCTGCAGTACATGTTCACAGTGGACACGTTGAAGACAGAGGAATGAAGAATGTAAACAAGGCTTCCTGACGACTCAGCGCCATCTAGGATACAACGACTCAAATGGGCTCATAGATAAGTGAAGATGCTGGGTAGTTTCAGAAAAGCTGTTGAAAGTCAGCTGTCATTGACATCTCGAAAACGAGAGATTTTCGGACATATGGTTATATGAACTTTTTTCTCGTTTTGGTGTAATGAAGCTGTCCCCAAAATTTGTAAAAGTCTATACACGGCCGGGCGTTGTGGCCGAGCGGTTCTAGGCGCTTTAGTCTGGAAGCGCGCGACTTCTATGGTCGCAGGTTCGAATCCCGCCTCGGGCGAGGATGTGCGTGATGTCCTTACGTTAGTTAGCTTTAAGTAGTTCTAAGTTCTAGGGGACTGATGACCTCAGATGTTGAGTCCCATAGTGCTCAGAGCCATTTCAACCATTTCCTAGACACGTCCACGTCACGCCACATTGCTTTAGTGGGCCCAATTGACAGTACCCCATTTGACAGTACCGAAGTAAACACTGCACTCGAATGTGACTGTACGCACGATTTTTGTCTGGAAGAATTATCCGCTGCCGTCAAGTCTCTGAGGGTACTTTTATGCTTAATCGCGTCATTAGGTTTCTGCAAGGGCCCCAGGCGACCGCCCTCCAGTTTGGACCTGCGACCTTATCTCGGAGCCCGATCAGTCGCAAGGCGGCTGCAGCGGCACAGGAAAGGGCAGGGAACTGCACGCAGAGGCCGACCTTCCCACGACCGGCGCGGCCTGAATTATTTATAAAAGCGCAGCCACTTCCTTGTACGTACGCGGGCAGCCCCGTCTGCAGGGCGTCCAGGCCGTCGAGTGAGGCATGCGGCCGCGAAGGCATCACTCCACAGTGGACAGCGCCCGGCCGGCAAAACCGAGCGCCTATACTAATACGTCCGCCGGCTGCCGGCAGCGGCAGCGGCTGCGGCCTGCCCAGCACGTGTCGCAAGAAACTGGCACCACCTGCGCTGCGCTGCCCAGCGGGTAGCACTCTAATCGACAGCGCGCCATGTTTATCTGCCTGCCGCAGTGCAACGTGGAGTAGCGCTTCTTGTCCACAGCGTCTGGGGGCTCTCGCAGCGTGGAGATCCGCAGTCTCAGACCTCAGCTAGTTCACAGTTGTCAGCCGGCGACGTATCAGACGTAGAACAGAATGGTAGCTTTCGACAGTGCGTAACATACACTGAGATGACAAAGGTCACGGAATGCCTCCTCATATCGTGTGTGCGTGAAATCTTATGGAACTTTACTGCTAAGGTCATCAGTCCTTAAGCTTACACACTACTTAACCTAAATTAGGACAAACACACTTGAACCTCGGCCGCGACCAGCCGCACAGTCCATGACTGCAGCGCCCAGACCGCTCGGTTAATCCCGCGCGGCCCTCATATCGTGTCTGACCTCCATATGCCCGGCGTAGTGCAGCAGCTCGAAGTGGAATGGACTCAACAAGTCGGAAGTCCCTTCCAGAAATATTAAGCCATGCTACAACTATAGCCGTCCATACTCGTGAATCTGTTTCCGGTGCAGGATTTTGTGCAGTAACTGGCCTTTTGATTATTACCCATTAATGTTAGATGTGACTCACGTCGGGCGATATGGGCGGCCAAATCATTCGGCCGAGCTGTCCAGAATGTTCTAGAAACCAATCTCGAACAACTGTGACCAGGTGACATGGCGCATTATCATCCATAAAAATTCCATCATTGTTCCAGAACATGAAGTCCAACATGAATGGCTGCAAATGCTCCCCAGCTAGCCGCACATTACCATATTTAGGTAATGATCGGTTCAGTAGGGCCAGAGGACCCAGTCCATTCCAAGTAAACACGGCCCACACCCTTATGGAGCCACCACCAGTTTGCACAGTATCTTGTTGACAACTTTGGTCCGTGTATTCGTGGGGTTTGCGCCACACACTGACCCTACCATCAACTCTTACCAATTGAAATCGAGAGTCAGTTAACCACGGTCAAAAAATGGTTCAAATGGCTCTGAGCACTATAGGACTTAACGTCTAAGGTCATCAGTCCCCTAGAACTTAGAACTACATAAACCTAACTAACCTAAGGACATCACACACATCCATGCCCGAGGCCGGATTCGAACCTGCGACCGTAGCTGTCGCGCGGTTCCACACTGTAGCGCTTAGAACCGCTCGGCCACCCCGGCCGGCTAACCAGGGTCCAACCGATATAGTTCAAATGGATCAAATGGCTCTGAGCGCTATGGGACTTAACATCTGAGATCATCAGTCCCCTAGAACTTAGAACTACTTAAACCTAACTAACCTAAGGACATCACACACATCCATGGCCAAGGCAGGATTCGAACCTGCGACCGTAGCAGTCGCGTGGTTTCTGACTGAAGCACCAAGAACCGCTCGACCACCGCGGCCGGCCCAACCGATATAGTCACGAGCCCAGGAGAGGCGCTGCACGCAACGGCGTACTGCTTGCAAAGGCACTCGCGTCGGTCGTCTGCTGCCATAGTCCATTAACGCCAAATTTCGCAGCAATGTACTAATGGATACGTTCCTCATTCGTACCACATTGACTTCTGGGGTATTTCACGTACTGTCTGTTAGCACTGGCAACTCAACGCAAAGGCCGCTGTTCCCGGTCGTTACGTGAAGTCCGTCGGCCACTGCGTTGTCCGTGGTGACAGGTAATGCCTCAGATTGGTATTCTCGGCACACTCTTGAGACTGCGGATATCGGAATATTGAATTCTCGAACGATTTCCGAAATGGAATGTCCCATGCATGTAGATCCAACAACTATTCTGCGTTCAAAATCTATTAATTTCTGTCGTGCGGCCACAATCACGTCGGAAACATTTTCACCAGAATCTCATGATTATAAAAGACAGCTCCGCTAATGCACTGCTCTTTCATACCTTTTATACGCGATACTGTAGTCCTCTGTATATGTACACATCGCTATCCCATTACTTTTGTTACCTCATCATATACCTTCTATTTTATAATGTCGTTCTTTCCATGTCTTTTGAAATAGTAACTCCTGCGGTTATGAATCTAGATTACATACTCTTCTAGCATTAACCACTGCCACACCTGTTCGTGCTTAATATTGTTGCAAAATATCGACATTAACTAAGGCTCATAGAATAATGTTACTAGTAAAATTTTATAGTAATCTTAGTGGTACTTCAAAATTTGAGCCTCGATGTCTTATTTAACTAGGGATGAAATAGAAGTTCTGGGTTTTACTTTTCATAGTACAGAATCTTCGTCAGAATTGACACTGTGCGATGATTTATTTCACGTATCGGTTTCTTGTTAGACCACAAAAAATTCGCAGTAAACGCTCTTTTTATACTAAAGAGAGCTTGTTTATAATTCTACTTTTCATGATAACCACATTTTACGGAACGTACGTGTAAAGACAATATTCGTAGACAGATGCTGCCAACTACAGATTGAGACAAAGAACACGTGTTTGGTGCACAAGATAGATACCAGACGACGAGTCGTCAACTACTGTAAACACAATGACTGAATTTTTGCGATTTTTGTTTCTGTATATTAAAACACGACCTTCTGGTATGTTCTAGAAACGGTAATGGTTTAGATCAGTATTTGTATTAATTTCCTATTTTCAAGTAGTGAACAATTTAAACAATATTGTCTTTACAAAAATGTAAGGATAAAATCAGTAACATAGATTGTTTTAAATAGTTATGAAATTTAACTTGTGAAATACTTTAAAATGCCACTTGTATAAGACAATAAAAATTTAGCTTTTTCTACCACGTGAATGTATTTTATTAAAAGTTAACAATGTTTCTGAAGCACAAAAATAATTTTACATTCAGTAAACAAATGAATTTCGTGAATACTTACGTAAATATATATCGGGAAAAATCTTAAACACGTCTCATTTTGCTAATTCGCGTAAAGTGAAGTCTATAGGACGAGTAATTTTCTTAGCACAACATTAACTCATAGAAAAATGAAAAATTATTATGATGTTATTGATAAATTTGGAAAGACTGACTTATAAAATGCATCAATGTATAGTGTAACTATTTGAGAGACATGAATCTCATAATTTGTAACCGAAAATCACATTAAATATTACGGAAAAGTTGGTGCCGTTAATTTCAGTTATATCAGAAAGCTGCCGTAAATCTTGGTCTGTTGTGCCGTCGTAGGGAGAGGATGTAGAAATATCCGCGGATAAACGCTTACGTTGATACGAATATCTGTAGGTATATCTGTAGATATCCGTAATAATAATTTCTTCTTGTTTTTTTTTCATGGTGAATAAATCCACTCCAGTTGAACTTATTTTATACAAATAAAGAGTTTCAAGAACAACTGGAGAGGATTTATTCATCACGAAAAATTTTAGCGGCACTGTGGATGTCCCACAAAGAGCGTATTAATTTCTTCTTGTTTAAAAGCTAAAATATAGTGTCAGTATTATCATTTTCGTCAATTTGCGTTACATGTGATCGATAATATTACTACTGATACAGAAAGTTACTTATCTACGTATTTTATCTGCTGCCATTTACATTTGACCTACCACCTAGTGGCTAAGACAGGTAATTTTTCGCATTGTTAAATTGTAGGAGGGGACTTCAGAAGGGAAGTTACACTTTATTACGGCAGGCCAAGTACCTTTTATTGAATCTTGCACTGCACTTCAAAGTGACACAGATACATGACAATATTTCTCAACATACAGTGCCTCCAAACAACGGCTTGAATATTCTACTAATCGCTCAATTCACTGACGGTAGATATCGTCTCCTGGGTCACGAAGCCATAAGCCATGCGAGAATTGCTGTGTGCGACCGTCCTCCACCGCCCCCATAAATCCCCTCCCTTCCACCAGATGTTCTTTCATCTTGCCGATAAGATGGAAATCTCGTGGTGCAATATCTGGACTTCCCGATCAGCACCATTCACGCTTGTGCACCCTTGGTCAAATTGTTACCCCCGTCTCACTGCGGCTGGACGCAACATTGCCTTGGGTGCAGTTTAGACGTTTCGCCCACAACAATCGTGCTGTCCCGCGTACTTCAACGTTGAAGGACGTTTCCAGTTGCCGCACCGTTTCACTCACATGCTGATGGCTGCCCCTATTATCCGTACCGCAGCAGAAATTTGTCTGCTGGGAAGCTACAATATGTATTCACTTCTGATATGCATATAGGCAGAATACGGTCCTGCGGTCAGCAACATCTATAAGACTGCTGCTACAGTGGCAGGTTATCAAGATTTAAGTGAGTTTGAACGTGGTGTTAAAGTCGGCGCACGAGAGATGGGACACAGCATCTCCGAGGTAGCGATGAAGTAGGGATTTTCCCGTACGGCCATTTCACGAGTGTACTGTGAATATCAGAAATTCGGTAAAACATCAAATCTCCGACATCACCACGACCAGAAGAAGATCCTGCAAGAACGAGACCAAAGACGACTGAAGAGAATTGTTCAACGTGACAGAAGTGCTACCCTTCCGCAAATTGCTGCAGATTTCATTGCTGGGCCTTCAACAAGTGTCAGCATGCGAACCATTCAACGTAACATCATCGATAGGGGCTTTCGGAGCCGAAGGCCCACTCGTATACCCTTGATGACTGTACGACACGAAGCACTACACCTTGCTGGGCCCGTCAACAATGACATTGGACTGTAGATGACTGGAAACATGTTGCCTGGTCGAACGAGTCTCGTATCAATTTGAATCGTGCGAATGGACGTGTACAGGTATGGAGACACCCTCATGAACCCATGGATCCTCCATATCAGCAGGGGACGGTTCAAGCTGATTGAGGCAATGTAACGGTGCGGGGCGTGTGCAGTTGTAGTGATATGGAACCCCTGATACACCTAGATACGACTATGACATGTGACACGTACGTAAGCATCCTGTCTGATCACCCATATCCATTCATGTCCATTATGCATTCCGACAGACTTGGGCAATTCCAGCAGGACAATACGACACACCACACGTCCAGAATTGCTACAGAGAGGCTCCAGGAACACTCGTCTGAGTTTAAACACTTCACTGGCCACCAAACTCCCTAGACATGAACATTATTGAGCATATCTGTGATGCCTTGCAACGTGCTGTTCAGAAGAGATCTCCACCCCCTCGTACACTTATGTATTTGTAGGCAACCCTGCAGGATTCTTGGTTCCCTGCAGCACTACATCAGACATTAGTGGAGTCCCTGCCACGCCGTGTTGCGGCACTTCTTCGTGGTCGCGGGGGCCCTACACGATATTGTACAGGTGTACCAGTTTCTTTGATTCTTCAGTGTATATTATAAATGCAAATGATTGTGTGTGAGTGTGTTTGTTACTCCTTCACGCTGAAAGGGCTGGACCTGAATTAACACACATTCGACTTTTAAAAGTTGTAGCACAAGATATTTATTGATTTGGAGAATATAACGCGAAATGTAGAACAACTCTTAGAAAAAAACTATTTACTCTTTGACATTTGAACTGTATAGTATTTGTGAAAATGCTTTTATTGTTTGATATGTTCTATATAATACGATTCAACGTAATAAGTACAGTGCTTATACATTCATCAAAGCTTTTAATCCATACTTCCATACAAGCCCGTTGCATTTTAACCGTTGAGCTTCAGCCGTATCTTACAGCTTGCGAGTCGCTTGAACACTCGCAGCGACAGTGTCATTTAAATACAGTACGACAGAGACACGTCGTGCCTTTGCATATAGAACAGAGAGGCTTTCAGTGAGGCTGGATTTATTTATGAGATGCGAGCGTAACCGCTGTTGCAGGCACACACGTGATGGCAGATAACGTTATTACACGCACAAATACACTCCTGGAAATGGAAAAAAGAACACATTGACACCGGTGTGTCAGACCCACCATACTTGTTCCGGACACTGCGAGAGGGCTGTACAAGCAATGATCACACGCACGGCACAGCGGACACACCAGGAACCGCGGTGTTGGCCGTCGAATGGCGCTAGCTGCGCAGCATTTGTGCACCGCCGCCGTCAGTGTCAGCCAGTTTGCCGTGGCATACGGAGCTCCATCGCAGTCTTTAACACTGGTAGCATGCCGCGACAGCGTGGACGTGAACCGTATGTGCAGTTGACGGACTTTGAGCGAGGGCGTATAGTGGGCATGCGGGAGGCCGGGTGGACGTACCGCCGAATTGCTCAACACGTGGGGCGTGAGGTCTCCACAGTACATCGATGTTGTCGCCAGTGGTCGGCGGAAGGTGCACGTGCCCGTCGACCTGGGACCGGACCGCAGCGACGCACGGATGCACGCCAAGACCGTAGGATCCTACGCAGTGCCGTAGGGGACCGCACCGCCACTTCCCAGCAAATTAGGGACACTGTTGCTCCTGGGGTATCGGCGAGGACCATTCGCAACCGTCTCCATGAAGCTGGGCTACGGTCCCGCACACCGTTAGGCCGTCTTCCGCTCACGCCCCAACATCGTGCAGCCCGCCTCCAGTGGTGTCGCGACAGGCGTGAATGGAGGGACGAATGGAGACGTGTCGTCTTCAGCGATGAGAGTCGCTTCTGCCTTGGTGCCAATGATGGTCGTATGCGTGTTTGGCGCCGTGCAGGTGAGCGCCACAATCAGGACTGCATACGACCGAGGCACACAGGGCCAACACCCGGCATCATGGTGTGGGGAGCGATCTCCTACACTGGCCGTACACCACTGGTGATCGTCGAGGGGACACTGAATAGTGCACGGTACATCCAAACCGTCATCGAACCCATCGTTCTACCATTCCTAGACCGGCAAGGGAACTTGCTGTTCCAACAGGACAATGCACGTCCGCATGTATCCCGTGCCACCCAACGTGCTCTAGAAGGTGTAAGTCAACTACCCTGGCCAGCAAGATCTCCGGATCTGTCCCCCATTGAGCATGTTTGGGACTGGATGAAGCGTCGTCTCACGCGGTCTGCACGTCCAGCACGAACGCTGGTCCAACTGAGGCGCCAGGTGGAAATGGCATGGCAAGCCGTTCCACAGGACTACATCCAGCATCTCTACGATCGTCTCCATGGGAGAATAGCAGCCTGCATTGCTGCGAAAGGTGGATATACACTGTACTAGTGCCGACATTGTGCACGCTCTGTTGCCTGTGTCTATGTGCCTGTGGTTCTGTCAGTGTGATCATGTGATGTATCTGACCCCAGGAATGTGTCAATAAAGTTTCCCCTTCCTGGGACAATGAATTCACGGTGTTCTTATTTCAATTTCCAGGAGTGTACGAGGGTTGATGAAAAGTAATATCTTCACCTTCATAACTCTTCAACAGTTGGCAGCATTGGTATGCGGCAGGTACTGGCTTGTTCCGTAGCCTCTTCTCTTCAGATCCAGTTGGCGGGAAGCGTTAGCATTGAACCTTTGTGTTGCTACAGTGTCAAGTATGGAACACTGCGCAGATGGTCGGTCAATGCCATTTAAGCAACGTGCAGTCATTGAATTATTGACAGCAGAAGGTGTCACCCCAAAGGAGATTCATCAGAGAACGAAGCAGTTTATGGTAATTGTGTTGATGTTAGTACTGTTCGTCGTTGGGCGAGTAAGTTTAAAGGTGCTGTGGCGGGAACATCTGACCTGCGTGACAAAGAGTTGGACGGCCTGTGACAGCAACCACCGAGTTTCACAAGCAAAATGTTGACAAATTGATTCAGGATGATCGTCGTATCACTCAGAGAGAAATTGCTAGCACAATCGGCATTTCACAAGAACGTATGGGTCGCATTATTGCTTTGCTTGGCTATCGGAAGATCTGAGCAGGATGGGTACCCCGGATGCTGACTCCTGAAATGAAAGCACACAGACTTGAAATTTGCCAGGAACTCCTCCCGCGTTACGAGAATGAAAGTGACGTCTTTCTCCATTCAATCATGGGACATCATTATGCTTCTGATGAAGACAGTGAGAGAACTGTGAGATTGTGGTTGCGGAAACAGAGTGTCGACTTCTTCCATGACGGCTTCAGAAAATTTGTTCATCGTTGGCAGAAATGTATCCAATTGACTGGTGATTATGTGGAAAAGTGAATATTTGTAAAATAAAGATCACATTCTAAGGATTATTTCTGCGTTTGACTTACTAAAATATTCCCATCCAAACCCAGTTAACGAAGGTGCAGGCATTACTTTTCATTCAACCCTCGTATTATAAAATTTGCGCTTCACCGAACAAGAAATTGCTTATTTTCTTTCTTCATCGAGTTAGTACGTTTATTACTCCATTAAGCTACAACGACTGGAACTATTTGGACGAACTTCGTGATGGATACAGTCTACGTTTTAATTCAGGCTATAGGCTACTTTTTATTCCGAAAAAAATCGCTGCTACCTGGGGATGATCAGCGCGACTATTGTTCTTGTGGTATGGGTAACTGTGTAAATAGCCATCCGTGAAAATTAACTATCAAATGAATGCATCAAGTTTAGCGTAAAGACACTGGCGCCCAAGACTGAATCGATGGGAAACATCAGTAACAAAATTAATGACCAAGTACCTTGTGAGGTGAACGGCTACCGTCAATCGATTCAGTGATGACAAAATAGGCCGCTACTACGTACCCTGTACAGCTTTTAAACCCATTAGGACTGTCGGATATGCCATCCCACAAGTTGGATCTAATGGTGGATGTGCTTGTAATACTGATGCGTAACTAGGACGCACCATGACTGTGCAATGGCACCAGGTTACGCATCACGGAGCTGAGAAGGCATACGTGCAGGCCAGCATCATCAACAGTGGAGCAACAGAGAGTCGGTGTTGATAACACGAATTCCCATCATCCCAACAAACTTGCCTTTCCAGTTTAAACACTAACAGTTCCCTTTGAAACAACCTTCTCGATCACTATGAGTGAAAGTCAAGGACAAACGTTAAAAGTGTCAGATGTTCATCTGGGCACACCATGTTTTTCGGACGGACATTGGCCGCTCGCGTTTATCTGGAACCAAAAATCTCTCCATAAATGCTGAGAAGAAGAAGTCACAGGACGCTATTTAGAGACGTATTACAGTAGATTTCTGGCTCTCCATACACACCTTGACAATTATGATCTTGTCCTTGATATGCATGTCGTGAAATTATTTACTTCCTTTCTTAGCTAATTTTGTATTTCAATACTCGATCGCGTAAAAATTTTTTGCTGGACTGAGTGAGTTGTGAGCGGAACATATTGTAATCTGTCTGCAACTCTCATCATATCAAAATTTGCTTTTTTTTTTCCTTTTTCGAAGACGTGCGGTCTTATGGGCCACAAGTGGCTCACTCACTCCTCAGTAGCGCCAAGAGGTAACTTTTTTTTGATGATGCATACGCGTGGATAGTGAGTTTCGGCATTAACATTCCTTTAGAAATAACTGTTTAACCGCGGATAGCACTGCAGGAAGCAGCTAGTATAGTTGTAAAATGGAAACTAATTAGGAAGGGGAAGAGCTTAAAACTTTCAATTTATGGTTCAAATGCCACTGAGCACTATGGGACTTAACATCTGAGGTCATCAGTCCGCTGGAACTTAGAACTACTTAAATCTAACTAACCTAAGGACATCACACACACCCATGCCCGAGGCAGGATTCGAACCTGCGACCGTAGCGTTCAATTTATGTATTAGGAATTTAAGAAAAGGTTTCGATTTATAGAATGTCACTACTGATGTTGCACGACAGACTAACATTAAGCGTCTCGCTCCTGGACAGCAGCTGCCCGATCTGTTACTACCGTTCGCCGTACCACGGCGCGGATCTCCCAATACTTTGAACGTCTCACCCCCACCCAGAATGCGCAGTCTTACATCAAGGTTAGCTTCTGTCTTTCATGTACTCTACACGGCACTGTTTGCTCTCATCTATTTCTACATTTACCTTACAATCTAACACTACTGTCTAATGTACACGTGCTTCCGTGACACTGTAGTGACAATCACCAGTCACGTTTAATTATGATTCTGGTTATAGTTTCACAAGTCTAGGTTCTTTAGACTTCTACCATGTGCGTATCTATGAATTTTTAGTGTCTTGTGTCTTTTATATTGAAGTGTTAAGTATTATTCCATTCTTTGGGATGTCGGATTCAAATGCGTTAGTAGCTAGCAACTCTTGTATACCACATACTCTAGACCCCACATTCATTCCTTACTAGCTATACACCCGTGCATCTCAACAAAAGTTAAAGAAGGGCTTACGCATAGCGTCACTTTTTAGCGTTCCGTACATCTATCAGTAAAAACCTAATCACTTTGTCGAAAAATTCGTTTTTCCTAGCCAAGAAGTGAAATATAAATGAAATGTTTCGAAAGAAACAAATTCCGTTATTTTTTAACGCACAAAGCGGAATCAATAAAACCGTATATATCAGCCAAGCAATTTCAATGTTACTTTGTGTTCGTAAAGATAGTATTGCAGTGCTTAGTTCTATCCCTTGCGTAAACTTCCGAAAATACTTCTGTCATCGGACGCAGATATGGAGGAGCATGGGCTCAGCAGACCGCTCTACATCTACATCTACATAGATACCCTGCAAGCCTCCGTATGGTGCGTGGCGGAGAGTACCCTGTACCATTAGTCATTTCCTTTCCTGTTCCACTCACAAATAAAGCGATGGAAAAATAACTGTCTATGTGCCTCCACATGAGCCGTAATTTCTCGTATCTTATCTTCGTGGTCCTTTAGCGCAATGTATGTTGGCGGCAGTAGAATCGCTGGGCAATCAGCTTCAAATGCCTGTTCTCTAAATTTTCTCAATAGTGTTTCGCGAAAAGAATGTCGCATTCCGTCCAAGGATTCCCATTTGAGTTCCCGAAGCATCTCCGTAAACCTGGGTATTGTTCGAACCTACCGATAACATATCTATCAGTCCGCCTCTAAACTGGTTTGATGTCTTCCTTCAATCCGACCTGGTACGGATCCTAAACACTCGAGCAGTACTCACGAATGGGCCGCACCAGCGTCCTATATGCGGTCTCCTTTACAGGTGAACGAACCACACTTTCATAAAATTCTACCGATAAACCGAAGTCGACCATTCGCTTTCCCCAGCACAGTTCTCACACACTCGTCCTACTTCATATCGCTTTGCAACGTTACGCCTAGATATTTGAACGACTTGACTGTGTCAAGAAGGACACTAGTAATACTGTATCGGAACATCTCAGGTTTGATCTTCCTACTCATCTGCATTAGCTTAGGTTTTTCGACATTTAGGGCCAGCTGTCATTCGTCACACCAACCAGAAATTTTGCCTTGTATGTTCCTATCGTCACTCTACTTCGATACCTTTCCGTACACCACGCCATCAGTAAACAACCGCAGATTGCTGCCCATCCTGTCCACTAAATCGAATAACAGCAATCCCATCACACTTCCCTGGGGCACCCCTCACGATACCCTTGTCTCTGATGAACACTCGCGGTCGAGGACGACACACTGAGTTCTATTATTTAAGAAGTCTTCGACTCACTCACATATCTGTGAACTTATTCCGTATCCTTGTACCTTCGTTAACAGACTGCGGTGGGGCGCCGTGTCAAATGCTCCCCGGAAATCAAGAAATTTGGATTCCGCCTGTTGCCATTCATCCGAAGTTCGCAGTATATCATGTGGGAAAAGGACAAGCTGATTTTCTCATGAGTGATGCTTTCTAAAACCATGCTGATTCGCGGACACAAGCTTCTCAGTCTCAAGAATGGTTATTATATTCGAACTAAGAATATGTTAAACGATTCTGCAGCAAGCAGAAGTTAAGGATACTGGTCTGTAATTTTTCGTGTGCGTTCTTATACCCTTCTTACACACTGGAGTAACCTGCGCTTTTGTCCAGTCGCTTGTGATTTTGTGCTGGGCGAGCGATCCACTATCAATGCAAGCTAGGTAAGGGGCCATTGCCATAGACTATTCTTTGTAAAATCTATTTGGGATTCCATCCGAACCAGGCGATTTATTTTCTTTCAAATCTTTGACTTTTTTCTGTACGCCAGGTATGCTTATTACTATGTCGTCCATTATAATGGATTATACTGTAAATGATGAAAGTATGTGAATGCAGCTTGCCGCTAACTTGGTGTAATGTCTCTCACACATAAACCTGTACAGTAAAGTAAGGGCCTCCTGTTTTATCTTTAGGCTGATCCGTGATAAGACAGACAAACAATTATACTAATGGAGGATTCTGCGTATTTTCTCTAATTTCATTCGCTCTCTCTCTCTCTCTCTCTGTCCTTTATCTATATACAGTTTTAAATATAATATTTCATTACGTGAATTCAGCCCAATAGAATCTCTGGTGGAGCCCTTCGTCTTAATATTCAGCGGCTGGCTTGCTGTAAAAGATCTTTATATCTATTATTATTGTTAAGCGCTGCGCCGGCCGCGGTGGTCTAGCGGTTCTGGCGCTGCAGTCCGGAACCGCGGGACTGCTACGGTCGCAGGTTCGAATCCTGCCTCGGGCATGGGTGTGTGTGATGTCCTTAGGTTAGTTAGGTTTAAGTAGTTCTAAGTTCTAGGGGACTTATGACCTAAGATGTTGAGTCCCATAGTGCTCAGAGCCATTTGAACCATTTTGTTAAGCGCTGCATTCAGTTGGGAAAATCGATCGTTTGAACAATTCGTTCATTTTACGACAGATTTAGAATTTCAGATGTGTCCGAAGCCTTTTTGGACGATTTTATAAAATCTCGGTGATTGCAGGCTCTCTTCGTCACAACTGAAACTTCCCCACTAATTACAGGGCCAAGACAATCATCAATGATTCAGACAGAGAACTCATTCGTCATTCATTCTAGAATAAAAGGGTCACAAACCTTATTTCTGAGGAAAATTGTATATTCAATCCATCTCCATTACATGTTCCGTTTTCTGTTGATTCCAAGTCTTACTTAATTTGCGTTTACAGTTTTTCTCTCTCTTCAAATAACCCGCTAGTGGCACAAATGTTAATAGCTCGCTTTAGCGTGAAGAAGAGCAAATATGTCTCTTTTAGCAACCCGACAATCTTCCAACCGATACTTCCGAAGCTGTCCTCGTTATCCGTCCCTAACAACCATGGATAATACATATATGTATCTCTGTTCAACCAAGGAATAAACGTACTAGAAAAATACCTTGGCGTCGACGAGCTGTCGGCGCATATATTACTAGAAAATCCGATCAGACACTTTCCAAAAGTGAATAAATGTGGATGATTTGATTGATAATTATTAATTATTGCGTGGTAGAGGGTAATTTTCCGTGGGGAGATTACAAGGAGTCTGTCCGATGGTCAAATGACGACGTGTTGTACGACTCCCCTGTGTGAACGATTTCTGGAACGTGAAATTTAAAACTTCGGCTTTCATTTTGCTGCCTTCAACTGCCACACCAGACTGTTCAGCGAGGTACTGAATGGAGCCTTAGACCCGCTTACCGATTTTATGCAAGATCAGTATTTTCTCCGGTTCTCTGCCAGATCTGCTAAGGTGTGACGATGGTAGTCGTTGTATGCCTCGCGCATCGATCTTGTCACAGACGCACCAACTCCTAACCCTCGCTTAGTAGGCACATAACTCTCCAGGCCACGATTTACAATCTCTTTAAACTTTGTCCGTAATTCCTCTACACCCATCTTACTGGAACTGATGCCAGTTCACTGTCTAAGTGAAATATGAGTACTAATAACTGCTTATCTGCTCAATCCAGCAGAAACAGTCTCCTAGTCTCTTAACAGATTTATTAACTTTCGTAATCATAGTTGCTATGATGACATCATGACCGCTAATACTCGTTTCTAGACTGACATTGTCGATAAGGTCGGACCTACTTGTAGCTACAAGGTCTAAGATATTTCCATTGCGTGTGGGCTGCCGAGCTAGCTGCTCAGGACAATTTTCGGAAAACGTGTACATAAGTACACACATCAAAAAACGTTTTGCATCACCCCGGTTCCCAGAACTCCTGAAAGACGTTGACTGTGGATATTGTATTACAGACAAAGACAGAGAAGTCACTAAACCAACCCAAAGATGTAAACAACCATTCATGAGCATGGAGGGGGTCCGACAGCCGGTGTTCCAGTCATTCCACCAGGAATGAGGTACACGGCTCGTGTTGTCTGCAGTTCAATCATGCCTAGACGGTCAATACCCTGGTTCCATAGCGTCCGCATTATTACTTTGTGCCAGGAAGTGCTCTCCACAAGGGAAGTGTCCAGGCGTCTCTGAGTGAACGAAAGCGACGTTTTTCGGACATGGAGGAGGTAGAGAGAGACAGGAACTGTCGATGACATGCCTCGCTCAGGCCGCCCAAGGGATACTACTGCAGTGGATGACCGCTACCTACGGATTACGGCTCGGAGGAATCCTGACAGCAACGCCACCATGTTGAATAATGTTTTTTGTGCAGCCACAGGACGTCGTGTTACGACTCAAACTGTGCGCAAAAGGCTGCATGATGTGCAACTGCACTCCCAACGTCCATGGCGAGATCAATCTTTGCAACCACGACACCATGCAGTGCGGTACGGATGGGCCCAACAACATGCCGAATGGATTGCTCAGGATTGGCATCACGTTCTCTTCACCGATGAGTGTCACCTTCAACCAGACAATAGTCGGAGACGTGTTTGGAGGCAACCTGATCAGGCTGAACACCTTAGACACACTGTTCAGCGATTGCAACAACGTGGAGGTTCCCTGCTGTTTTGGAGTGGCATTTTTTGGGGCCGACGTACGCTGCTGGTGCTCATGGAAGGCACCGCAACGGCTTTAACGATACGTGAATACCATTCTCCGACCGATAGTGCAACCATATCGGTAGCATATTGGCGAGGCATTCTTTATGAACGACACTTCGCGCCCCCATCGTGCACATCTTGTGAATGACTTCCTTCAGGGTAACGACATCGCTCGACTAGAGTGGCCAACATGTTCCCTAGACATGAACCCTATCGAATATGCCTGGGATAGATTCAAAAGGGCTGTTTATGGACGATGTGACCCACCATCCGCTCTGAGGGATCTACGCCGAATCGCCTTTGAGGAGTGGGACAATGTGGACTAACAGTGCCTTGATGAACTTGTGGATAGTATGCCACGACGAATACAGGCATGCATCAATTCAAGAGGACGTACTACTGGGTATTAGAGGTACCGGTGTATATAGCAATCTGGACCACCACCTCTGAAGGTCTTGCTGTATGGTGGTACAACACTGCAATGTGTGGTTTTCATGAGCAATAAAAAGGGCGTAAATGATGTTGACCTCTATTCCAATTTTCTGTACTGGTTCCGGAACTCTCGGAACCGTGGTGATGCAAAACTTTTTTTGATGTCTGTATTTCGCATAACTGTCAGTCTGTACCCTCCCACATTGATTCTATAGACAACCCAGTCTATAGTCGGCAGGTTAAAGTCGCCTCCAACAAGTATTACATGATCTGGGTATTTACCCGCTATTGACCGTAGAATTTCTTTGAATGACTCTAGAACTGTCACAGCAGAATCGGGTGGCCGGTCAAAACATCCAACAACTAATTTGGTTCCACCTCTACCTGTTATACGCGACCAGTTGACTTCACTGTCACATTCAACTTATATCTCACTAGAGACAATGCTGTTGCAAACTGTGATGAACACACCCCCTCCTATGGTCTTTAATCTGCTTTTCCGATATACGTTCCACGACTCGCTAAATATCTCAGAGCTTTCCACATCGGGTTTCAGTCACCTCTCGGTCCCAAGCATAATTTGAGTGCGAGAACTGTCTGGAGGGCAGTAAATTCTGGAACTTTACTAAGAATACTTCGACAGTTTACTGATAAAATTCTGACAGTAGAAGTATCTTTATTCTGAACGCTGTTTGATTTTCCTTGTTGCATATCGACTGAATATTGTTCATCAAAGCACCTCAAACTACTGCCTAGCTTTGAAATCCCTCATCTTCACTCCAGAACTACTCTGATACCCGAGTAGGTGCTTCCTTTGTATAGTGCACCCCTGACCTATCAAGTGGAGTCCTACAAATCCCCACACGATAACGCACGTCGAGAAATTTGCAGCCAAGACCGTACCAGTGTCGACGAAGCCTTTGGTTCAGACCCTCCACTTTGCTCCAAACCAAAGGACCCGATCAACTCTGGGAACGATGCTGCAAATTGTTAGCTCTAGTTGCACCTCCAAGCGACAGGCGTCTTTGGTACCGACGTGAGCCACAACACAGAGCCTGCACGATCGATAGCCACAGGCAAGGCCGCCTCTACATCCCCGATGAGGCCCTCCAGCAGACATACTGAGAGCACACTGGTTTCCTTCCCAGCCCTAAAAGTTATCTGCCTAAGCGGCTTCATAATGCGCCTATCATTGGCGGTCCCAGTAACTAGTAAACCCCTACCCCTGTGTGCCTGCTCGGACGCTGTCGAAGGAGCGGCCACCGGTGCACTAACAGGGTGAATGGGCGAGGCCGCTTCGAGCGACATGAACACGATACCACCCGCCACTGACCCTGCTGTGAAGGCGGATCCACCGCGTTGGGTGCACTAGGAGGTGCCCATGCGACGCGCCAGATTTTCCGCCGCCGCTACACGCCGAGGGCCGTGCGGAATTAGCCGAGCGGCTGGTCCCGGCGGAGATTCAAGTTCTCCCTCGGGCATGGGTGTGTGTGTTTATCCTTAGGATAATTTAGGTTAAGTAGTGTGTAGGTTTAGGGACTGATGACCTTAGAAGTTAGGTCCCATAACATTTCACACACATTTGAACATTTTTTACACGCCGAGGCAGCAACCCGAAGGTGACTGACCGTAGGCAAAAGCACGTTCAGCTGTTCGCGAACAGTGGCCAGCTCCTCCTGCGTTCGCACACACTATGCACACATCCTAGCCATCCCAGCGAGACTAACTGAAGACGTGAACTATAAAAGCAGACAACTGTAGATATGCAACTTGCTGAACTCCCGATGCATCTCCAATGGACGCTGATGCGCTAATGAGCTACGTAGCTGGCTGTTCAGTGAGCTACTACTGCGCTACAGACTGAATGAACTTACATTTAGAGAAACGCGAGATTAAACCTCTGAAACAGAAAAAACACGCTTGAAATTTAATAAATATACACTACTGGCCATTAAAATTGCTACACCAAGAAGAAATGCAGATGATAAACGGGTATTCATTTGACAAATATATTATACTAGAACTGACATGTGATTATATTTTTACGCAATTTGAATGCATAGATCCTGAGAAACCAGTATCCAGAACAACCACCTCTGGCCGTAATAACGGCCTTGATATGCCTGGGCATTGAATCAAACAGAGCTTGGATGGAGTGTACAGGTACAGCTGCCCATGCAGCTTCAACACGATACCACAGTTCGTCAAGAGTAGTGACTGGCGTATTGTGACGAGTCAATTGCTCGGCCACCATTGACCAGACGTTTTCAGTTGGTGAGAGATCTGGAGAATGTGCTGGCTAGGGCAGCAGTCGAACATTTTCTGTATCCAGAAAGGCCCGTACAGGACCTGCAACATGCCGTCGTGCATTATCCTGCTGAAATGTAGGATTTCGCATGGATCGAATGAAGGGTAGAGCCACGGGTCGGAACACATCTGAAATGTAACGTCCTCTGTTGAAAGTGCCGTCAGTGCGAACAAGAGGTGACCGTGACGTGTAACCAATGGCATCCCATACCATCACGCAGGGTGATACGCCAGTATGGCGATGACGAATACACGCTTCCAATGTGCGTTCACCGCGATGTCGCCAAACACGGATGCGACCGTCATGATGCTGTAAACAGAACCTGGATTCATCCGAAAAAATGACGTTTTGCCATTCGTGCACCTAGGTTCGTCATTGAGTACACCATCGCATGCGCTCCTGTCTGTGATGCAGCGTCAAGGGTAACCGCAGCCATGGTCCCCGAGCTGATAGTCCATGCTGCTGCAAACGTCGCCGAACTGTTCGTGCAGATGGTTGTTGTCTTGCAAACGTCCCCATCTGTTGACCCAGGGATCGAGACGTGGCCGCACGATCCTTTGCAGCCATGCGGATAAGATGCCTGTCATCTCGATTGCTAGTGATACGAGGCCGTTGGGATCCAGCACGGCGTTCCGTATGACCCTCCTGAATCCACCGATTCCATATTCTGCTAACAGTCATTGGATCTCGACCAACGCGAGCAGCAATGCCCCCGCGATACGATAAACCGCAATCGCGAAAGGCTACAATCCGACCTTTATCAAAGTCGGAAACGCGATGGTACGCATTTCTCCTCCTTACACGAGGCATCACAACAACGTCTCACCAGGCAACGCCGGTCAACTGCTGTTTGTGTATGAGAAATCGGTTGGAAACTTTCCTCATGTCAGCACGTTGTAGGTGTCGCCCCTGGCGCCAACCTTGTGTGAATGCTCTGAAAAGCTAATCATTTGCATATCACAGCATCTTCTTCCTGTCGGTTAAATTTCGCGTCTGTAGCGCGTCAACTTCGTGGTGTAGCAATTTTAATGGCCAGTAGTGTACAAGGAAACTAGGCATCCATCTGAATGAATCAATGAAAATTATTACGGGGACATTAAAACCCACACCGATCCGTTGGCTGCATACCATCGTAACATTCCACCACTGAATTGCGACGCCGAGAAGCAGCCGATCGAGAATGAAGAAAGCTGCATCACCCCGACCACCCAATTCATACAGTCTTAAATGACTGTCCTCCAGACCGCTTGGTATCACGCACGCCACTGTGACATAATCGAAAAAACAACAAGAAGTTTGACAATAAACAAGAACGGTACAGGAGACGGAATGCTGCAGCAATAAAACATCAAGGCGTTCAAGATCCAGTCTACCAAGTGAGTAGACACGATTAATAGGAGGAGAACTGGTAACGCCAGGTGAAACGCTCGGATGCACAACTGCTGTCTCTGGGACATTCCAGCCTGTGATTATGGGGCTGAAGAACAAACCGTTCGCATACTGTCAGGGAGCGCCCTCTGAGGAAGTACCCAGGACCATTTAGTGCTTTCATTAATGCTGCCCCCTCTATCAACTGCCTTCGTTCAACAGATGTTGAACTCTGACTAAACGTATATTTTTAATTAACAGTCCCAATTTTTATAGTTTGAATGCCCTCCTCTTAGTGTTATTCAATTATTAACTTTCAGAATTTGAACATATTAGCTTTGTGCCCAAATCCTTAAATGTATAATTGTAAACTTTAAGTATTCCTCAATATTTGCTGTTGTCGCCATACGATAAGTAAATAAATAAGTTGTCCTCGGTTGGCGTCAAGAAATTGAGTGCAACACGGGAAATCTATGTGCGTGGAAATTTCCACGTGCTGCACAACTATTATAAATGCCGCCAAGACACCGAGCGGGCAAACCCCACCGGCACGCCCGGCCTCGGTGCCCCTTTGTTCTTGCCGCTGACAGGCGAGCGTGGCGTGATTCAGCCTGAGGCTCTTGGCTCGCAGGAAGACGGGCTCTGGCAACCGGGCTGTGGTGTTTGGCAGTTTCCCAGCTCGTCACGAACGCTGAGCTCTTGGCGAAATTTCGCTTCGCTCGCCCGTTCAGAAACACTTGTAAATACGAGCAGCGTTCAGCAGATAACAATATGGAAGCTGCACGACTTCAGATTGCTGGGGAGAGGATGTACAGCCATCTCACCTAATCTTATGGACGTTCATTAATTACGTTAGGTTTATTTTTAAAAATTAAGACCCCTCCCTCCCCCTTGGTGAGAATAGTGCATCGCCCCTCTGCCCCTCAGGTGAGATTTACCCTACGACCGCGCGGGGTAGCCGTCTTGTCACGGTTCGAGCGGATCTCCCCGTCGGAGGTTCGAGTCCTCCCTCGGGCATGGGTGTGTGTGTTGTCCTTGGCGTAAGTTAGTTAGATTAAGCAGTGCCTAAGCCTAGGGACCGATGACCTCAGCAGTTTGGTCCCATAGTCCTTACCACAAATTTCCAAATTTTTACGCTATAGACGGGTAAACATATATTTTGTTTTAATAATTGATTAAAACACTTTATAAAAACACGTTTCATTTAAAAACTGTATTAAAAAGTGTTTTTAACACTTGATTAAAAACAATTTATTTTTAACATGCCAAACCTGAGTAATATTAGGACAAGCAGAGATAGACAGACAAAGATGGTCCACGAAAATAGTATTATTCGTTTTAATGAATACCTAAAAAATTGATCTTTTATTGACATATTACGTACGTTAAGTGGCACTGAACATTTACTTTCTTTGCAGGCGGAAGACAGCATTGTTTGTAACTTCCTTTGAACCGCACGATAATGCAGCTTTCCAGTCCCTCGATTTGCGTGATCGCTAAGAGAATTCTTACCGGTGAACTTCAGCTTAGCTTTCATCCACAAACGGTTAAGCTCTAGCTGACGCGTTTGTTTCGCCTTGCCGGCATGCCGCTGGACATACGCATTGCGAAAGTTGTAATACAAATTCATGTTCGACGCAATAATATTTTGTATGCATTGTAAAATAACACGACTGACTCACTGACTGCCATGCACTGATTTCGACCGGCATGCCAGGAAATTCTCCGAATAAAATCTGACGGTTGTGTGGCACTTGTTTCTGACCGGGGAATCCCTGGAATGCACACATGGAAAGCATACAGTTCAATTCAGATAGGCCATACAAGACTGTTGAGCTTTTTGTCTATGCTCAGGTCCGGTTTTATACAGAAAATGTTATCGATTATAATAATGTATATTCTCTGAACTGAAATGTTGACGTGAGATTTTCATTATCCCCTCGCCCCTTTAAATGAGATTCGGTGGGATCTTACCGGCCCACTCGCTCTCCATTTTCGGCTCACACCATTAGTGGACGTCCGCTTACCATGTTCAAGCACAGTTTATTCATAAATTATGGAAACTACACTTTTGAAACTTATGAACTGAGAGGTAACTGGGGCAAATAAAAGCGACCCAGACGATTGGATATGATTGGACCACTGTGGCAGCATTATCGGAGGAGGTAAAGACGTACAGTCACTTGCCCATACAGCCAGCCGAACCTTGGAGTCAATTTACACAATCTTCACGACTGACAAAGTTGTTAGCAGTCTGGTCGTGCCCCTGGTTAGTCACCCAAGTCACCCGACCCATCAATGTGCGATTAAAAAAAATGGTTCAAATGGCTCTGAGCACTATGGGACTCAACTGCTGAGGTCATTAGTCCCCTAGAACTTAGAACTAGTTAAACCTAACTAACCTAAGGACATCACACACATCCATGGCCGAGGCAGGATTCGAACCTGCGACCGTAGCGGTCTCGCGGCTCCAGACTGCAGCGCCAGAACCGCGCGGCCACTTCGGCCGGCAATCTGCGATTAAATTGTGTGGGGAGTCCTCAAGTATAAAGTGGATCGCAACAATCCTCATAGTCTTCAAGAACTGTAGCAGAACATTACGGATGAGATTGCAGCAATTCCAGCAGTCCAGCTTCGATCCGACTTCAGCAGATAGCTGGGCCGGCCGGCGTGACCGAGCGGTTCTAGGCGCTTCAGTCTGGGACCGCGCGACCACTACGGTCGCAGGTTCGAATCCTGCCTCTGTCATGGATGTGTGTGATGTCCTTAGGTTAGTTAGGTTTAAGTAGTTCTAAGTTCTAGGGGACTGATGGCCTCAGATGTTAAGTCCTATAGTGCTCAGAGCCATTTCGGCAGCTAGCTGGTCAGGGCCCAAAGCGCCAAGAGACGAATGGTGATCACTTGCAGCGTCTGGTATAGTCAAGTTAGTACTGTATTTCCTTTCCTCTGTTGTATTTCTTTGTATCCTGGAACTCTGTTCTCCGGGCCACTTTCATTTGCCCCACCCTCTACCATCTCGAATTTTTCTGTAATGACTGAATTAAAAACAACTGCTATTTTAGTTATTTTTCAATTTATTCGTTTTCGCTGTACTTTTTGTTCACAATTGAACATCAAAACTTATAGATTTTCACAAAGCTCAATAAAGCCAGCAACTGTAAATACACGTAATATACCCAGAATAAACATTTTATTCACGTATGTTGAACTGTTTGTGTGAATGGGTATCTTATATTCAACAACACATTTTTGCAGGCGTGTCTAAAAAGGAGAGCATGTGGCAATCAAATTTTTGTAATTTTTTGTGTTTGTGGTTCGTGAAGTTCAGAACTAAAATAAAAAATCTTCAAAAGCACTTCGATGCAACTCTTAAAAATTCTCATGAAAATTCGACCGGGCATGCTTAGTTAAGTAAAGGTAGGACAGTTTTTCGACTGGCCTCCCGGTTCTGTGGTAGAATGTTTGCATGCCATGTAGGTGGCCACGGTTCGATTCCAAGCTGAGGTAAATTTTTAAACAGAGGTGCATGTTCGATAAACATTTCCGTCAAAATCAAAATAATTGACGATGATGATACGAAAAATCACTAGCGTTTGAAACTGGTAAACGCTGGATCATTGGTTCGAGTAGCGTTTCGGTCATTTCTTTCCGGTTAACTTGTTTACCGGGCGAGGTGGCGTAGTGGTTAGCACGCTGGACTCGCATTCGGCAGAACGACGATTCAAACCCGCGTCCGGCCATCCTGATTTAGGTTTTCTGTGATTTCCTTAAATCGCTTCAGGCAAATGCTCTTGTTTTGAAAGGGCACTGCCGACTTCCTTTCCCATCCTTCCCCAATCCGATGGGACCGATGACCTCGCTGTTTGGTCCCCTCCACCCAAATCAACCAACCAAGCAATCAATTCGTTTGTCTAAGTTATTTAAATGTGAAATGTTGTGTGATATGGTTGGTGTCTGTGAGGGTACTTGCTCTGGTATAGCCGTGCTACCTCTCGACTGCCTCCATCCTCATGGACGTATACAAACATCATCTCGGCATGTTCCCGCAGTAAATACCGGACCATTCTGCTGCTTACAGTACGCTGCGTCAATCACACTACCTGAAACAAGTAACAAACGACACGTTGTCAGACGAACTTTCATTCGTCAGCGTCATCAACCGTGGCAGTGATGCATTTCGGGAGACATGTTCATAGGACATTTTTTCCTCCATTTCCAGTCATGAAACCGTCCGTGCAGTTTGTCGGATTTTTAATGTTCGCCCTGTATATATTTGTAAACGAATTGTGTACACAACAATGTATTACTTGATTTCTTCCTTGTAGTCGGTTTTAGCAGAAAATTGGAAAGCTGTGTTTACGGTTTATCGGCGTATGATTAGGATGCTACTACGTAATCTGAATAATGCGGAACTCTGTAATCCTTTCCGTTCGCAGATTAATGCTATGGAATATACTGTCGTTGAAGCTACTATCCTCACAGATACGGCAGCTGGAGAGGTGTCTCTCAAAGACTGTACCTGTGTTCCCAATAGATTCACCCACTCACTTCAAGCGACCTCAAGTCCCAAACAAGATTTCGTTTGCAAGGCTTTTGGTCAGAGAGAGGGAAAAGAAAAGATGGACACAGAGGGCGGCAAGGGGGAGATGGACAGGGAGGGGGAAGGAGAAGATGGAGAGAGGGAGGGAGAGAGCAGAGAGAGAGAGAGAGGGAGGGAGGGAGGGAGGAAGAAGTGACGGACAGAGAGATGGGGAGAAAAGCTGGACATAAAGGGGGCAAGGTGGACAGACAGAGGGAGGAGAAGATGGAGAGAGAGAGGGAGGAGGAAGTGATGGACAGAGAGATAGGGAGGGGGAGGAGATGAACAAAGACAAGAAGGAGGAGGAGATTAGGACGTATATCCAATTCCTGTACATACAGGATGACACTTATTGAACTATGTGAAAAAAAACGTAAATTAGTTACAAACTGCGGCGTGCACACACTTTATTCGACATGTAAACGTCACTATAGATATTCGGATTTAGGTTGTGACGTTCGGTATGCCTGCCGTAATTGGCGATGATGTGGCATAGACGAATAGAGAAATTCTGCATAACCCCCTGAAGTGTCGGAACACCGATGCTGTCGATGACGTCCTGAATGGCTGTTTTCAGCTCAGAAATGGTTTTGGGGTTATGTGGAAATTTGTGGTTAGGTCTTATGGGAACTAATTGCTGAGGTCATCGCGCCCTGAGCCTACACACTAATTTATCTAACTTAAACTAACTTACGCTGTGGACAACGCACACACACCCATGGCCGAGGGAGGACTCGAACCTCCGATGGGGGGAGCCACACGGACCGTGAAAAGGCGCCCTAGACCGCGCGGCTACCCCGCGCGGCCTTGGGATTATTGCTGTTCACCTTCTTTAACATAGCCCCACAAAAAGGAGTCGCATGTGTTCATGTCCGTAAATTATGACAGGCAATCGAGGCGCATGCCAATGGCCTCTGGGTACCCCAGAGCCAAAATACTGTCCCAAAATGCTCCTCCAGAACATCAAACACTCTCCTGCTTCGATGGCGTTGAGCTGCACCTTGCATGAACCACATCTTGTCGAAATCAGTGTACTTTGGATGATGGGGATGAAATCATCTTCCAGAGCCTTCACATACCATTCGCTAGTCACCGTGCCATCAAGAAATATCGCACCGATTATTCCGTGACTGTACACTGCACGCCACACAGTCACCCGTTGACGGTGAAGAGACTTCTCGATCGCGAAATGCGGATTCTCAGTCCCAAAAATGCGCCAATTTTGCTTATTGACGAACCCATCCAAATGGAAGTCCGTTCGTCGCTAAACCAAACCATGCATGCGCATACTAATTCCCATCATGCTCAGCGGCCAGCCGCGCAGTTTGAACGTCCTAACGCCAACAGTTCAGAAACTTCGACGATTTTATTTTATATAGTTCTATAATTCCCACCCTGTATTTAGCAACTAGGAAGCATTGCCGGTTTCGCTGGTTATTACTATGTACTAATGAATATATGTTATTTATGGAACGTCAGTCTTATTGACGTACTGTTAAGCAGGAGTACAGAAGGTATCAGGGCGGGTCAAGGCGATAAATGTTCAAAGAAGGGGGAGAAATAATAAGGTAAGATTAGTATAGGAGATGGAAGTGAGGATACAGAAGTAGAAGGTTATGAGAAATGCACAGATAGATCACAGCGACGCAGAGATACTGGTTTTGCTCTGGAAGACCTAAAACATTAAAGACGACATCCACATTTATATCACCCTGAAACATTACAAGCGATAACCGGGATACTTCGACCAGAGAAGAATTTGTCTCGCGGTTTAAATCCCCTACTATCATAGTTAAAACCGATTACGAGAAAGAAAACTACATTCACAGCGAATTTTAGTGCGGAACGGTGGCAAGTCATGCCCTTGACCTGTGAAACAGAATAGATGATTCTAATAAGGAAAGTGAAGTCCGCATGCTTAGAACATTTACTTCCCTGTGTGACGTTGTCGTGTACGTCTAACTCAGCGGGTTCTGAATGATCGCAGTCCTCTTCTTAAAAATAAGACGTAATACATTTCGAAATTACGTCACTGATTGCGATCAAAACTGGTGGCTCGTTCTATGACGACAAGGCCACATGAGACAGTCACTCGTTACATCACTGACGGATCGAGTACTGACATCACCACAGAGGACGCTATCTGCCGTTCTCGCCGAAGGACACGCTGGTTCGCGGCCGTCTGTGAAACAGTTGAGTGTAGCGCCATGCGAAAGCCTCGCCGCGCACTGCAAAGCAGGTGAGTTATCTGGAGATCTCTTATTATAGAACTTCGACCTTCTGATCTTCCCCCACGCGATAGTGTGTGTTTTTTCTGCCACAATCGTCGTAACATTCTGCAACGTTAACCAGCTGATTACAGATGCAAGCACAGGTTCGGTTGCTTTCTTTTTCTCTGCCCCTCTCCCTCTTTCTCTTGTAAGTCCCGCCATTAACACTTATCGTTCTACACGACAATGTGTCCCTGTAGTCAGCTGGAAATTTTGTACCCGAAAAAGGCTAAATGTGACAAAATATTATCAGCAGTTTCTCGTCCGCAGTAAGCCTTGGCGGCGACGAACTATTTTTAAAATTATTAAGATATCACATTTTAAAGAGAAATGTACCATAATCTATACTAATAATAAACCTGCAAAACTGCTGTGTCTGCTGGTTTCTCTGTTTGAAACCACTAACCCCTTTGAAGGGGTTTTGACAGGTAACTTGAGCATATCCTGGGGCACCGTATAGGCTTTATTTCATCAAAATCGGATTACGGAAAAAGGTATGTAATTGAATGTTTTATCCACGCAAATATTATAAATGTAAAATTAACTCTGTTACGTTTTTGCAACTAGTCACTAAATAGCCTTCGATGAAATTTGGTATGAAGATAGCTTGACCCCTGAGGGAGAACTTAGACTACTTCAGGAAGTGTGTAGTACAACATACTTATTTATTTCAAGAATATTTAGCGAATTAGGAAAAAATACTTGCTCCTGGAAAAAGCTATTTACTCTTCGACTTTTGATATTTATCATATCTGTGAAAACACTTACATGCTATATGAATATGATTCAAAGTATTAATTACAATGCTTGTACAACTCTCGGTGTGTTTAATCCATACTTCCACACTGTTTTTTCCGTTGTTGCAATGTAGACACTGTATAATGTATAGTTACTTTAATAGCACGATGCGTAGGTGCGTGATCCTGCCCACGCCCCTCTAAGCACTGCTCGGCAATGACATTGCACATACCGATGAATCGCGTGTTTGGACAGCCTGACAGTAGGAAAACAGGCTAAAAATCACGAGCTATGCTTTCCCAAATAAGCAGATACGTGAGGGCAGCTGATATTATTGCATGTGCAGTAGCTTGCTTACGCACCATCGCCCATCATAACGAAACTACTGATATGGAACAGAGCCGCGGGTAACAGCTAGTTTCTAGTTACAGGACTGACTGGTAACGTTTCCTGTACACCTTAATTTCTAGTGATTTTTTTGGGGGAAATATTGCTGTAAAGCTAAGGATTAGTTTTTCGATGGTCAGTGTTTGTAGTGTACTTTCACCATTTGACTTGCTGTCTGGATGATCAAAAAACGAGCCAAGTGGAAGAAGTACTCGCACACTGAGGCTTCTGTAAAAACTTAATTATCTATACAGACAGTTTATCCATTCTGGGAATCGAGAATCTCGGACATTTTTGCCTGTTTCGCAATTGATACAGGCAAGACATCACTCCCAGGGATTCCAAGATTTTAGAGCATGTTTTAATTTCAATATTATAAATGTGAGACAGTCCCGCACGAGGCAGGTCGTTATTATTATAGTAATCGGCAGTTCTCCACTCAGGCTGACTGGGTTGCCATCGTAAAAGCCAAATATCAGGCAAAGAATGACTTTATTGCTCATGACTCGCATTCCAGAATTTAGTCATCATCAAATATACAGGAGCTATTACTGAACATAGACATGGCATTTCGAGTTATATGTTAAACAAATGTTCGCTCAAATGGCTCTGAGCACTATGGGACTTAACATCGAAGGTGATCAGTCCCCTAGAACTTAGAACTACTTAAACCTAACTAACCTAAAGACATCACACACATCCATGCCCGAGTCAGGATTCGAACCTGCGACCGTAGCAGTCGCGCGATTCCGGACTGAAGCGCCTAGAACCGCTCGGCCACCGCGGCCGGCCAAATGTTCGCAGTCTAGTTTCGCTGGGAAACCCACATACATCTACCATACAGTACCGAAATCTATCCTAGTGATTTCCATATTTTTGAAGTCCTGAAGACGAAAATTCGTGGTTGTCAATTTTCTTCCGACGAACAGGTCCGCCCCTAGTTACAATCATCGTTTCGTAGGCAACCGCATACATTTTTTCAATAAGGCAATGATTGTCTCGCCTCACAGTGGGAAAAAGTGTATTAAGAGGTATAGGAATTACTTTTGAAACAATAAATGGTTTACTTATTTTTTCCATCTGTGCCGGGCCGAGCGGCTCTAGGCGCTACAGTCTGGAACCGCGCGAGCGCTACGGTCGCAGGTTCGAATCCTGCCTCGGGCATGGATGTGTGTGATGTCTTTAGGTTAGTTACGTTTAAGTAGTTCTAAGTTCTAGGGGACTGATGACCTCAGAAGTTAAGTCCCATAGTGCTCAGAGCCATTTGAACCATTTTTTTCCATCTGTGTCGCTTTCATCTGATGCACCTTACACAATACAAACAAAATTCTTCTTGAAATTAAATCAGCTGAAGATTCTGTTAACAGTCTTCATGAGTACGGATGATATATAAGTATCTGTTACAGCATACGAACCTACTTACAAGATCAGACATCAATATATCAGCATATTGTAGACTTTATTTTGTATATGTATATAAACGGTGATTATAATTAAACTTTCAAACCGCTGTAGAGATAACACCACTGGTCGGAATGACGTCAAATTGCAACGGAATATTATCAGAGAAGGGGGGAAAGAAAAATAAATAGTTACAAAATGTAGCAACAGATGACGCTGTAAGCATTATAATTTAATAGTGATTGACTACAAATGACAAATGAATCATATAACAAGGTGTACATTTGAAGTCAAACAAACTGTACTACTCAGTGTGCATGTGTGTACAGGTGTGACACTGTTAGTTACGTAAGCTCATCCACCACGGCAACGTCATATCACATAGTATTGGAAAAATCGGTTTTTAATTGTCCTGAGACCAAAAACCGCATAAAAAGCATCAACCAAAATCAAATCGGATTATTAATTTCCGTGTGGTTGGCATAAAACATGTTCAATATGCTGTCCACCGTTTTCTGCAACACGTTGAAATCGAGAAACAGTATGTTCCACAACTGATCGAAGTGTTTCCGGTGTCACGTTCAGAATGTGTTGCTTAATGCGTGCCTTCAATGCAGCTAAGTTTGTAATCGGAACACTGAACACAACATCTTCCAAGTAGCCCCACAGCCAGAGGTCACACATATTAAGATCAGGTGATCGGGACGGCCAGGCTGTAGGGAAATGGCGGCTGATAATTCTAGCATTCCCGAAACGGCGCTTCAGCAGCTTCTTAACTGGATTTGCAATGTGCGGAGGTGTGCCATCCTGCATAAAAATGATCCCATCCACACATCCACGCTGTAGCAGAGCTGGAATGTCGTGGTTGCGCAATAGACACTCATAGTGCTTACCAGTGACGGTACAGGTAAAAGGACCGGAAGCACCTGTCTCTTCCAAAATATATGGCCCTATGATAAAAGATACCGTAAACCCGAACGGCACAGTGACCTTTTCAGGATGAAGTGGTACTGCTTGATTTGTGTGTGGATTTTCTGTTGCCCATATTCGACAATTCTGTGTATTGACATATCCTGTCAGATGGAAGTGGGCTTCGTCCGTCCATAAAATCTTCCACGGCCAATCATTGTCCTCTTCCATGCGAGCAGAAATTCTACAGCAAAGGTCTCTCTTGCTGCAGGTCAACAGGAAGCAACTCGTGCACATGGGTAGTTTTAAATGGATAGCAAAGAAGGATGTTTCGTAGGATTTTACGCACCGTGTTCACGGGTATGTCCAATGTTGGGGCAATTCTCCGTGCACTACACGTTTGCACACCACCACTCGTCTCCTCCTGCGTTGCTGTGGCCACTGCTTCCACTGACATCAAATCAGTTCGTTTCCTCCCTCTACCAGGTTACACACCAAAAGGACTCGTCTTTTCGAATTTCCGAATCATTTTCTCCAGACCCACGGCAGTCATCGGACTAACGCTTTTTTTCAAACCCTTCAGTGTCCGGAACTTCTGCAGAGCGATGTGTGCACAGTCATCATTCTTGTAATACAGCTTCACAAGCAGAGCGCGATCCTGCACAGAGAGAGTCATGGCGAACGTCGCAGACGCGAAAGGAGAAAAAGCCGAGTACCCGGCATGTATATCAACTTTAATTGATCGTGCGCATATCAGGTGTTTTCATTTACGTATTCTGACACATACAGCGCTATCCGTTGATCAATTTTCACACTATTTTTCTTCTTCTGCCATACGTTTTCCTCCTCCTCCGATAATATGCCTTTGCAATTTGACGTCATTCTGACCAGTGGTGTTATTTCTAGAGCGTTTTGAAAGCTTAACTTTAATTATAATCACCTTATATATTATTATGTATTAATATTATTTCATGTATGTAAATTTAATTTTCGAATGTATAAACGTGTGTGGAAAATGTAACACAGTAATTTACAAAGCATGTTGTATGTTGACGTATAAAAAAAATGCAGCGCTTTAAATGGTGGTAATCGCACGAACAAAATATGTAGAAATCAGGAATGTTCATCTGAGTGTTCGGAAAGTCTGACATGCATGATCCTGCTGCTAACACGCGGAAAAGCCTTACAACGCGTTTAGCAAGCAACAGACTCCTCACGTTGAGTGTGTTCGTGTTCTTGGCGTATCTGAATAAGGGCTTAACAATACCTTTACTACGAGGCTGGAATTAATGGTGAATTATGCTGAGGCCTGCCGACTTCAGAGGGAACTTTATCGAAAGAACATTTGCACCAGAGTTCCAAGGAAAACGTAGTTGTTCGCTACTGCCTTCAACCTCGCGCAATTACAGTAGGTGAAAAAAACAACAACAGTGCACATGGGTAGGCTGCAAACGTGATACCTGATGGAAGGAATTAAGTTTTTACTTGTATCTGAGTGATCTACAACGCCGTGTTCATAGCAGTCCTCGCCGGCCGGAGTGGCCGAGAGGTTCTAGGCGCTACAGTCTGGAACCGCGCGACCGCTACGGTCGCAGGTTCGAATCCTGCCGCGGGCACGGATGTGTGTGATGTCCTTAGGTTAGTTAGGTTTAAGTAGTTCTAAGGTCTAGGGGACTGATGACCTCAGAAGTTAAGTCCCATAGTGCTCAGTGCCGTTTCAACCATAGCAGTCCTCACGGAACATCGAAGTGCGAGGTGGCAGACCATGTTAGTTATACTGGGGGTGTTTCAGATACATGAAAATCTACGACTACATAGATACCACGCAAGCCACCTTACGGTTCGTGACGAAGGATACCCTGTAACACTACTAATTATTTCCTTTTCTGTTCCACTCGTAAATAGAGCGAGGGAAAAATGACTATCTACGTGCCTCCGTATGAGCCCTAATTTCTCCTCTCTTATCTTGTGGTCTTTACGCACAATGTGTTCTGGCGGCAGTAGAATCCTTTCGCAGTTAGTTTCAAATGCCAGTTCTCTAAATTTTCTCAATAGTATTTCTCGAAAAGAATGACCTTCCTTCCATGAATTGCCATTTGAATTTTCGAGGCATCTCCATAACACTTAGATGTTTTTCGAATCTATCGCTAACAAAACTAGCACCCCGCCTCTGAACTGCTTCGATGTCTGCCTCTAACCCGATCTGATGTCGATCTCTAACACTCGGGCAGTACTCAAGAATAGATAGCACTGGTGTGCTACATACGGCCTCTTTTACGGATGAATCAATCTTAAAATTGAAACAAATGAGCCCTCTGTCACAAATATTTTTAGTCTTATTGACCAGGTTTCAACACTTCTAAGAGTGCCTTCATCAGAATTAAAACAATTAAAATGGCCTACAACATAGTTACAAATTTATAGGAAAAGACATTTTTATATAAAAAGTGTAAGTAACTGTCGCTGTTAAACAAAATATTACTTTTTACATTATGTACTGAACAATATTCATTATAATTTTCGTCTGTCTACACTTGAATGTTAAGTAACCAACTAGTACCTGCGGTTCTAGGAGCTTCAGTCTCGAACCGCGCGACCGCGACGGTCGCAGGTTCGAATCCTGCCTCGGGCATGGATGTGTGTGATGTTCTTAGGTTGGTTAGGTTTAAGTAGTTGTAAGTCTAGGAGACTGATGATAGATGTTAAGTGTCATAGTGCTCAGAGCCATTTGAACCATTTTTGTACCTGCGGCTACTAGATGGCACTCTCGATGCAACGTCATGTTCACCTGCCCGCACTTGTTAACGCGGGCACCTCAGTCCGTTGCAACCTGTGGCTGCACAGGTACGAGCAGCCCATAGTGGCTCGCTTTCACGCATTCCTTTTTATATATTTTGTGACTAAACCCCTTCTGGCTTGTTAATTATTTTATATGCAAGATGTAAGTACTGCCTCCGTCTTTTAATGTTAGTAGTTGCCGATAGCCGGCACGGTACCTCAGCATGTCCGGTCAGAGAGCCGATTGGCCTCTGTAATAAAAAAACTGAGTGGAACGATCAACAAACGAACTTGAACGGATGTCATGTGACATCCGCAAAGACCAAACACAACGATCAACAACGAACAAAATGAAAAAAAAAAAGCAGTCTAAGGCGCTGCAGTCATGGACTGTGCGGCTGATCCCGGCGGAGGTTCGAGTCCTCCCTCGGGCATGGGTGTGTGTGTTTGTCCTTAGGATAATTTAGGTTAAGTAGTGTGTAAGCTTGGGGACTGATGACCTTAGCAGTTAAGTCCGATAAGATTTCACACACATTTGAACTTTTTTTTTTTTAAATGTTAGTCAGCACTTACACTTTTTATATAAAAAAATGTCTTTTCCTATAAATTTGTAACTATGTTATAGGCCATTTTAATTGTTTTAATTCTGATGAAGGCACTCTAGAAGTTTTGAAACCTGGTCAATAAGACTAAAAATATTTGTGACCGAGGGCTCATTTGTTTCAGTTTTAATTTATAAACGGTCACTGAACCAAGCAGCCATGTTTAAAACTTTGTGAATCAATCTTTCCTAAAATTCTCCCAATAAACCGAAGTCGACAATTCGTCTTCCCTACCACAGGTCTCACATGCTCGTTCCATTCCATATCGCTCTGCAACGTTACACCTAGATATTTAATCGACATGACCGTCAGGCAGTACACTAGTAATACTGTATCCGAACATTAGAGGTTTGTTCTTCCTATTCATCTACACAGCTTACATTTTTTTACATTTAGAGTTTGCTGCCATTCATTGCTTGCAGTAATGGGTGAAACGTAGTCGAACAATGCGTCAAGAAGGAAGTGATCGACATACAGAAACGACAGAACGAGAGGACCGAGCAATCGTCAGAGAAGCGCTCAGAGCCTCGGATTCATCATCATCGATCCGATGTGCAACTGGTGCTTCAGCAACCATAAGGACCATTAATAGGCGGCTCACGGAATGGGGACTGAACTCACGACGCCCCTTGCTCCGACTACCGTTGACCTCTGTAAACCAATAAGCCCGTTTGCAGTGCTATCGGACACATTTGACCTGGAATCTCGTTGACTAGAGTAGAATTGTCTTCAGTGCTGAGTCCCGCTTCGAACTGAGTCCCGATGACCAGCGAGACGTGTCTGGAGAGGCTGTGGATAGCGGTGGGATACCAACTTGACAGTCGTCCGCCATACTGCCATACAACTAAGAGCGGTGGTCTGCGGTGCCATTTCTTTTTGTAGGAGGAGCCCTTTGTTTGTCATCTGCGGCACCTTTACAGCACGGCGGTACGTCGACGACATTCTACACCTCGTTTTGTTGTCCTTCATGGCACTCCACCATAAGCTTACATTTAAGCAGAATAATACTCGACAGCACAGGGCGAGAGTTTCTACTGCTTGTCTTCGCGCTTGCCAAGCCCTGCCTTAGCCAATAACGTCTTCAGATCTCCCCCCCCCCCCCCTCCCCCCAGTTGAGATCGTTTGAAGTATCATGGACATGGTTCTCCAACCAACTGGGGAGTTTGATGGTCTAACGGATTAAATGGACAGAATTTGGCACGATATACCTCAGAGGACATCCAATCACTGTCAAGCCGAATAACAGTTACATAAGGACCAGAGGTGTATTAACACGTTATTGGCTTGCTCAATTTGTGAAGCTCTTTCTCTTGAATAAATCATCCTATTTTTTTCTGAAATTGTAATCATTTATTGTCTGTGCATTAGGCAATCTGAGTATCGCATCTACCAATTTCCGTCCCATTCGGATAGTTCCTTCATTGTGGGTCGTTATACGCAACTGGTACACTGTTGCGACTTCTAGCAGTGGCGTATTCAGCGTCAACACTGGACACAGGAGTGACACCAAGTCGTCTTGTCAGACGATTCCTGGTTTGCGAATGCAGCATTATGACGGACATATCCATTTGTGGAGGACCCGGGAAGAACTGACATTGCCAGACTGAAGCATGGTATGAGGTGCCATCGGGTACATATTACGATCAGCTATGTTTCACATATCCTACAATTTGGTCACACGGGGTAACGCTTGACATGCTAAGACCAGTGGCTTTGGCCGATCCTCGGGTCTCTGATGTGTTATCTTTCAACAAGATAACTAAATACCGAACGTTGCACGCGCTGTCCCCATCAGCCTCGATACGGAAGGTGTTCGACCACTGCCCAGACCAGTACGCTCCCCAGAACTCTCACCTATTGAAAGAAAACATCTGGTCATGTGTTGTCGGGAATCCTGGCATAGAGTTGAAGCAGCATGGAATAAATTACCCGTATCTATCCTAACCTACTTAGACTCGACGTCAAGTTGGTTTTTAGAGTCATTGTTGCTGCCAGAGACGCAACACTAATACTTAATTTCGCAACGAATATACCCCAAATCACCTACAAATTTAATCATAGCTTCTGCCCACTGTACTGTGCACGTACAATCTGTAAGCTTTCGTTGCTTTGTCTCCTTTCAGTTGCTACTGTTTTAATGACCAGTAGTGTGTAATGTATCAGCAAATGTTTAGCTTTTTGCCAAATAATACTCAATACAACATATGAATCTTGTAATATACTGATCATAATTGTTTGTTGCACCGAAAGTATTGATATATCAATGAAGTGTGCTTCTTTAAGGCTGCTAAAACTTCAAACATTGTTTGTCCAGAAATGGAGAGTTTTATACTGAGTGTTTGAGGAGGAATGGTCATTACTCTGGGACATCACAGGAACGATAATTAAGAGCAAAAAACATCATATGACGTATGCCCTACTTCGAATGGTTCCCGAGATAGAACACATTTAATGTATTCTTATTTATTTTCTGCATTGTTCAGTACATTTTCAGGTTTACACATGTACAACAGTTACCAAACATCACAACATGCGTTTTACAAAGTACTAATTGAAAAATATGTATTTTTAACACATTCACCTTTAAAGAGTTATGGTACATGCCATGCTACAACTCTTGCACAGTTAACAAATATCCTCACCATCACCTATGATGCGTCTGTGCACTACTGGGAGATCATGTGTTGCTTGTGTAAGTGCCTCTGCACGTCCGCTAAGGCAGCACCACCCATGATGCTACCAAGCAGTTTATCTAGTGTATTCACCTTTCGTTCTGAGTCTTCAAATGGCTCTGAGCACTAGGGGACTTAACATCTGAGGTCATCAGTCCCCTAGAACTTAGAGGTACTTAAACCTAACTAACCTAAGGACATCACAGACATTCATGTCCTTGGCGGGATTCGAACCTGCGACCGTAGCGGTCGCGCGGTTCTAGACTGAAGCGCCTAGAACCTCTCTGCCACTCCGGCCGGCACCTGAGACTTTATCCAACCCCATAAACAAAAATCTGATGGCGTAAGGGTTGGCGAATTTGATGGCCAATTAACTGAACTACCATGATCAGTCAAGCAATTAAGGTTAAACGCATCTGAGAGGTTTCCTCGCAGGTCTGGTAGAATGTGGAGGGGGTCCGTCATTCTGGAAGCACTCGAATCCGTGTGGCCAAGGGACGCCATTAGAGTGTTCAACAAACGAATTTTCTGAAGGATCCATGTAATTCTGTCCCGTCACTCGCTCATCTAAAATGACTGGATCTATTAACGTTGTACAGATCATGCTGCTCCAAAACTTCATCAAAAAACGGACTTGGAAATTGGTATCCACTGGAGCGTGTGGAGTTTTCTGTGACCATTGTTGATTATTACGTGTGTTGTTGATTCCATTCCGTGTAAATGTGGTTTCATCTGTGAATGTATTAATGGAAGCAAATAACGATTGTCATTTAACCAGTAACAAAATTGAAGTCGTGTGGCATTGTGCCAATGTGAAGACTGTGGACATACCATACGTCAAACAGGAACAAGTTTACCACAAGTAATGTTCGCCATAACGTGTCCGTAGAGCACTGGTACGAGTAGAAAGTCGCTGTGTGCTGGTAGTAGGCTTAAGCTGCACCATTTTAACAATGTGTCCGCCTTTGGGAGGACGACGGTTCAAATCCGCGTCCAGCCATCTAGATTCAAATTTTCCTTGATTTCCCTAAATCGCTCAAGCAAATGCCAGGATGGTTCCTTTGAAATGACACGGCCGATTTCCTTCCCCATCCTTGACACAATCCGAGTTTGTGCTTCGTCTCTAATGATCTCGATGTCGACAGGACGTTAAACCCAATCTTCGTTCCTTCCTTCAAAAATGTGATACTGTCCCTGCACAGGCTGTTGAGCTACACGTTGAGAAGAAAAATGGGGACTTTGAAGAATACCTGTTTCACGCAATGTACTGAAAACTCTGATAAACACTTTACGATCAGGGAGCGACGCGTCGGAAAGCGGCAACGGTATTCTCCGACAGCAGCGGGAGCTCTGCCATCGCAGAAGCCGTAAACACGCACCATCTCTGCATATTCTTCATTAGTGTAGATGTATGGCATTTTAGCCAACGCGAGTACAAACACAATTAACCGATGCTTCTCTCAGACACACTCTCGTCCTCACGCTACTTCACTCACAACGCGCCATTACCAACGGCGCGTTCAACTGGCTAGTTCAATTTCAGAAATATATATCGTTCAAAGAGGTTGAAAGCATCGAGGTAAGTTGGGCTAAAAAAAAAAGACATCAAAGAGGATACGTGGGTAAAACACATATGTGCGCGCCACTAGCGCAAAAACAAAGTAGATTAAATGTGTTCTACCTATTAAACCAATCGGAATAGGACGTATGCACATATGACACTATTTGCTTCAAATGAGCGTTCCTGTTATGTCCCTGAATATTGCCCATTCCTTCTGAAACACCGAGTGTGTAAATGACCTCAATTGCTGGTGGAATATACACACATCTCCGTATTTTTAAACTCATTTTTATTCGCCTTTACCCGTTCGTGTTAGGATACTTCCCTTGTCATTCTGTGCTTCTACTCTGATCAAGTCGCATCAAAATCTACTGGTAGCAAACTGCATGAAGGAGTTGGAGTTGCCGCTACTAGGAAGACAGTGCAGCTAGAGAGTGGTGTGAGTCGGTGGGCAAACTTCCCTGTTGGCAGGGCTCCGGCGGCGCCAAAAATGCAAACAGGCGGGGCCATCCCGGCGCTATTGTTCTCGCCTAGGCCTAGGCAGCGCCGCCGGCTGCACTTCGATAAGCTGAGAGCGACAGCCATTGCGACACAGCTACCAGGCCAGCGCCTCTGCTAGCCGACTACTTTCTAGTCCCGCTCTTAGATAACGAGCGATGTGACGACTCCGGTCGAAAGGTTGCCAGGAAATCTGCTGGGAAAAAAATTTTACACAAAAATTTACCTGATTGGGTTCTATTTCACTATTCTCCTGGATGTGGAAATATGCTCCGCCTTCGTTTGTCAAAAATTTCTTCAGTCTGTGTAAGAGATGTCTTTGCCACGAATCAATGCCGGTTTAGGTCGCGCGGGGTGTACTGCCCGGCCTGCCCTGTCTATTGAGTGAAATTTCCAAGCTCGACTTTCGTGTAATACGACTTAATGTCGAACCGTACTTTGCTGTTAGTGACGATATTACCGAACAATAATTACACTCCACTTAACTGTAATAAGACGCAGCACGTACAAAAAAAAATAAATAAATACGCTACTGGCCATTAAAATTGCTACACCACGAAGATGACGTGCTACATACGCGAAATTTAACCAACAGGAAGAAGATGCTGTGATATGCCAATGATTAGCTATTCAGAGCATTCACACAAGGTTGGCGCCGGTGGCGACACCTACGACGTGCTGACATGAGGAAAGTTTCCAACCGATTTCTCATACACAAACAGCAGTTGACCGGCGTTGCCTGGTGAAACGTTGTTGTGGTGCCTCGTGTAAGGAGGAGAAATGCGTACCATCACGTTTCCGACTTTGATAAAGGTCGGATTCTAGCCAATCGCGATTGCGGTTTATCGTATCGCAACATTGCTACTCGCGTTGGTCGACATCCAATGACTGTTAGCAGAATATGGAATCGGTGGGGTCAGGAGGGTAATACGGAACGCCGTGCTGGATCCGAACGGCCTCGTATCACTAGCAGTCGAGATGACAGGCATTTTATCCGCATGGCTGTAACGGATCGTGCAGCCACGTCTCGATTCCTGAGTCAACAGATGGGAACGTTTGCAAGACGACAACCATCTGCACGAACAGTTCGACGACGTTTGCAGCAGCATGGACTATCAGCTCAGAGATCTCGGTTGCACGAATGGCAAAACGTCATTTTTTCGGATGAATCCAGGTTCTGTTTACAGCATCATGATGGTCGCATCCGTGTTTTGCTACATTGCAGTGAACCCACATTGGAAGCGTGTCTTCGCCATCGTCATACTGGCGTATCACCCGGCGTGTTGGTATGGGGTGCCATTGGTTACACGTCACGGTCACCTCTTGTTCGCATTGACGGCACTTTGAACAGTGGATGTTACATTTCAGATGTGTTACGACCCGTGACCCTACCCTTCATTCGATCCCTGCGAAATCCCACATTTCAGCAGGATAATGCACGATCGAATGTTGCAGGTCCTGTCTGGGCCTCTCTGGATACAGAAAATGTTCGATTGCTGCCCTGGCCAGCACATTCTCCAGATCTCTCACCAATTGAAAACGTCTGGTCAATGGTGGCCGAGCAACTGGCTCGTCACAATACGCCAGCCACTACTCTTGATGAACTGTGGTATCGTGTTGAAGCTTCATGGGCAGCTGTACCTGTACACACTATCCAAGCTCTGTTTGACTCAATGCCCGGGCCTATCAAGGCCGTTATTACGGCCAGAGGTGGTTGTTCTAGGTACTGATTTCTCAGAATCTATGCACCCAAATTGCGTGAAAATGTAATCACATGTCAGCTCTAGTACAATATATTTGTCCAGTGAGTACCCGTTTATCATCTGCATTTCTTCTTGGTGTAGCAATTTTAATGGCCAGTAGCGCACTTTAATAAATAATATGAGCAAGAGCACCTGATATATTTCAAAGATTCCAGTACGTAATAGAACAATTTGTAGTTTCTGATTTGGATTTAGCTAAGGAGTCTTAATCTGTTGTTTCTGGCTATTCTTTTTATCAGAACTGCACGTTCAGAATTCGTTACGCTTATTAATATTCAGTGGAACTGTCACTGTAGAATTAAACGTATCCCTGTTAGACGAATGGTTTTAAATTCTCAAAAATGACGTCTACTCAATTAATGATTACACCAAATAAAATCACGGTAGTAACTAACAGTCACCATTAATCAGTACATAACCAACAACAGTTTTTCTCTCTTCAAAATTCACGTAGAAACGTAAATTTATCTCATTAGTCTATATTCTGGTTGAATTTGGATGACCACTTCGTAAGCTGTTAATCTCTATTGTTAATAAACAAAGAAATTGAAATTACTTTTCTATAAACTCTGTACCTTGTTAAAACTAATGCCCCCTTGTAGCAAACTGATTACGTTTCGTAATATAATATTAAGTAGTTCGAATGTTTCGTAGAAATGTTCAGCTCCTGCGATTGAAAATTATCTCTTTGCCTTTTGTTTACATCAGCAATGTCAATTGTATATTTCACTGTTTCAGCATATTTATACAAATAATATCTATGAAAGCTAAGTACGTATTATGAAAGAAATTAGAAAATTCAGTTTCCTTCCTTATTCAGGATTAATTATAGTAAAAAGATCTTGTTCTCATATGTCTCTAGATATTCAATTTTCTCCATGTGAGTCCGTTGGTCGTAATTAAAGAAGTCACACAAATTTCTTTGTAGTGTCTCCCTTTACAACGAACGCACTCCAAATATATCATCAAAACCTAATAGGTTGAAATATGAATACTGATTTGGAGTTCTATAACATCTTATTTTTTGTGTTTGTACTTTATTTTGTCAATTTTACACATTTTACGAAAGGTAGTGACCGAGTGCCAGCAAATCAGTTTACTCTCTAACGGAATCGAAAGTACAACAAAAATAAAACAAAAATCCTAAGTGTCACCCTCCGCTTTACACTGACCTTAGGACAATTCGGTGACAAAGCTAAGCCCTTCATGCGTCGACAGATCGGGAATCCCACTAATGAACTCAAAGTCGAAAACGATCACTCGTCACTTCATCAATCACCAAATTACAGCACAGGCATATGCAGTTTCCTAATATGGTTCCAAATTTCAAGGGCAATTTATTATCACTGCTAGGGAGGATCACGGCATTTACCAGTATTCAACGTTTTCTGCAGTCTTTCATCACAAAGTTTCCTTATCTACTCATTGCTAGGGATTGTTATATCAAGTACAATAACCAGTTACATATTCCGAGACATCACCTTGACGAGTAATCCCAAACCACCTACCACTAAATCATAAGAAAGCTTACACTCAATTTCCTTTGATCATCTAGCTTTACTTTAAAGAAAACAAATCGGATCTTCCGTCAGACCAAATCCCCAATACCAATCAAAATTCCAAAAAGACCGAAAATTAATAAGAACTGCAGAATCTAAACTTCTTGTATTCATCTGCTTATTCACGTCAACGCCGAAAAAAATGTTTATAGCATGAACTATGACGCTGCAACATTCACGATTATTAATAAAATGAATTTGTTATCTTGCAGTTAGAGAAAATTCATAACTGGTAGATTCGTACCTAGCGTGCTAACCTCAGCCTTATCGCGTATTAGACTTACCGCTCCTGAACTTAATGTTCTTGACCCAAGTCGTCCTATTAGGACGATCTGCCGTGTGATGGACATGAAAGAACTAACTATATCTTAATGTTGATTTCGTTAGGAGTCATAATTTTGAGACAGGTATGTGTCGATACTGCAATTTTACAATAATCACTTCATTGTATTGGATAGCTGTCGATCAATCTTGCCTGCTTTTTGTTGTATATCTCTCTCGTCATAGAGAAGGCTGACCTCATCTTCTTTATCCTCTCTGTTATTTCCTCCTTGCTCCTGTTCCTTCCTGATATAAATTCTCCCAGGTATTTAAATTTGTCTACCATTTGCACAGTGCCGTCCGGTGTTTCCCAGTCTGCAGTGGTATTTAATGTCTTTGCCCTGTTATGGACGATCCTCAGTCGAGTTGTTAAGTTGCCGAGTTGTGTCTTTGCATCTTCTTCCGTCTCACTTGCTATTGCCATGTCGTCTGCAAAGGCTAGGCAGTCCACTTGAGCCCTGTTGTCCTTTTTGTCCCCCACGTGGGTCTTTGGTATTGCCATTTTCTCGTTTATTGCTCTCCACTGCCTGATCACTTCGTCAGTGCTATATTGAACAACTGTTTAACACAAGTCTTGATCTCAAATTCTTCTGACAGTGCTCCTCCGAATCACACCCTTGCTTTTGTGTCTGTCAGAATTTCTTTTTTAAGTTCTTGTGTAGTTCCATCAAGTCCTCTGTTCTTCAGGAGCCTAAAAAGTGTCTGTCTGTCGAAGGAGTCATATGCCTTTGTGGTTATGTAAGGTTATTAATGTCTTTTTGTTTTTTAAGGCCCTATGTTCTATCAGTTGCTTCAGGATAAATATGTATTCTATACAACCTCTTCCCTTCCTGAATCCCGCTTGACAGTCGCCAACTGTACTTTCTACCTGTTCTTCTACCCTCTTGAGCAATGGTTTTGACAGCACCTTGTATCCGACCTCTAGTAGCGATATTCCTTTGTAGTTGTTTGCATCTCTCTTGTCCCGCTTCTTATGTATTGGTACTACAATTGCATTCTTCCATCCTATTGGAAACTTCTTTGTTCTCCAGATCTGGTGGATTATGTTGGTCATGTTGTCTATTGCTGTGTTGCCTCCCATCTTTATCATTTCGGCTGCTATACCATCTTCTCCAGTTGCCTTATTGTACCTTAGATCGCTTATGGCATGTGCGACTTCATCCCTTCTTGGAGGGCGTGGCTCTCTCTCTTCTGTGTCAGTCCCCAGTTCGAGCTCGTCTTCAGGTGGTTCACAGTTCAGCAAGTCGTGAAAGTACTCTGCAAAAATCCGACAGTTCTCCTTAATTAATACATTTATTTAATAATACTTTACTCTTCCAAACTATAAATAAAAAAATCTCACCGTTAAATATCACTTCAGGTGAACTGGACAAAGAACAGATTCTCAAATCACGCTAAGTACCGTAACTCCCTTCTTGTTATCAGTATGATGAAACATTTTGAAACTCCCAAAGACTCTGTTGGTCGTTTAGCCCACATGTAAACAAACACATGCTCATTGATTGATCATCGACCCTAGGACACAGCCGCCATGTTTTATGCCATTGGAAATAGGTCCAATTTATGTATTAAGTATATCACTGTTACATCACTTCGAATGAAACTGAGAAAATTAAGTATAAAGCATTAAAAGCGTCGAGGTTTTTTGGTAGCCACTATGTTGTTTAAGCCAAGTTTTTTTTATTTAAAATTTTAGTCATCTCAGACCCAATAGTTTTGCTCATAGATATCGATAAGAGACTATATAAGTTGTTGGCGCTAAGTTAGGCTTCGACTTCAGTGGAGTTTGAGGTGCGGAGCACGCAGAAAGGAGAGCATTGTTGCCACGTTGAGGAGGCACGTAAGAGGGGGAATGTTGTCCGTCTACTTTGAAATAATGCAACTTTAGGCATGAGTGCTCACAGACTCTAAGCAACTACGATGTAAATTACGAACGAAAGTAACAAAATTGTGTGAAAGCTATCATACAGTTGCTCATGTTCAACCACATTCATTAAGTTATTTATTTTTCCGATGACACACAACACGAGTTCGTCGCACTACTGTAGTGCTACAGTTGTTAGGTCACAATAGTTGGCAGCAGTAGTAAACATCAGAAGTCGTCACGAAGTGTACTGATATGTATCGATAACAAGTAGGTACCCAAGCTCAACACAGAATCGATAATTTATAGACGTCGTGCCCTCTCGCTGCTACCAAACTTTGCTATCAGTCATTGTAAGTGTTCAATAGTCAAACTTTAATCTCGAATCTTGTATATATTACAACTGATTAATGCCATATTTCAACGTGAGCGACTTTAAACCAACTTTTAAAAAATCCTTCGTGACAATGGGAGGGGAGGGGGGGGTCTGGAACCCCATCGTCCTCGTTGCCCGCCCCCTCCTCGTATCTTCTCCAAGACGACACTGGACCCAGGAGTAGTACTAAGACATTCTGTCAGATAAGACTGTGTATCTGGATCACGATCACACCGTGCGACGAGCAAGTAAAATGAGTACAGTACAACCGCTTTTATTTGGAATTCATTTGTAGGCTTCACCAATTCCCAACCAAATTATCACCTTTCAACCTAACTTAGACAATGGGCTACACTACATATCAGTATGTCACCACATTTAAATCGACCGATTTTAGCCGAACGCCAGATTTACCGTACTTATTTTAGCGACTCGTGTGTGTGTGTGTGTGTGTGTGTGTGTGTGTGTGTGTGTGTGTGTGTGTGTGTGTGTAGAGGCCCGAGAAGAAGGACCGTTGACCGTTGACAGACTGCATGATTGATGGGGTGCCATTAAGTACACAGCCCAGTCAATTCTGGTTCACGTAGCCGGGAATTTAGACAGTCGGCATTACATCTGTATGCCAGTGCCAGTGGCTTTTGCCTCTGCGGCGTTATCTTTCAACAAGATGACGCAAGACCACACGTTGCCCCCGCTGTCCTGACCTATCTCTATATAGAGGGCATTCGACTTTTGCGCTGGGCAGCACCTTCTCCTAATCACCTCACAGTGGAAACATCTGACCATGGATTACCAACAGACTAGCACACACCACTCGCCGACCACTATGATCGATGAACTTTGGCACAGCTGAGAAGCAGCATGCACCTGTGATTATTTTAAACGTATCATTTCACTTTCATATAACACATGCTGATAAAATGCAATATAATTTTTTTCACTAAATTAAGTATTAATAAGTGCTATGTGCGCTGTATTTAAAGCCATTATATAGCCAACAAAATGAACATCGTTCACACACTAATATTATCCATGACTGTTGACTTTTTTCAGCTGCATTCACACCGCAAGGAAAATCGACTATTGGGCTACCCCTTACGAATAAAAAACTACCCATTGAAGAATGGGATATACAGTAACATGTCAAATCTGTCACATCGTAATGATGAGTGGTGTCTCGATACGACACCAGATTCACAGGAGATGACCCACACACAGGGCGCTGATTACCCAGCCATTGAGCGCGCGTAAATTACACACACACACAGATGGATAGTCCGGAACCCGTCACTGCTAAGGTCGCAGGTTCCATATGGATACCGGTAGGCCGGAAAAGCGTTTCTGTCTCAGTTAAGCTTCACTCAGACAGGAAGAATATGAAAAAACACGCGGTGGCCATGAGAGTGCGCGACCGGCTTTCTGTGTGGTTGTGTGAGTGAATATGGCTACTTTTGCTATAAAAAGAGAAAGAGCTCGAAGACTAGTCTGAATGCTGTTCCTTGTTTCGTGTCTCTGATCTCTACTATACGGTCCATTATTTACAAGGTCTTTGGGTCCATTATACAATCCCTGGAACATTATTAGACACACCTGAGGTTTTTAACATAATACAAGTTTATGGGGTACAAAAGGATGCAAAGATTATCTTGATCACTATAAGTGAAGTGATTTAATTTCTTTAAACATTACAGGTTATTAATAACTGATCAACCACACAGTTTTAATAGTGCTGTTGTTTTTAAAAAATGTTCAATAAGCGCAACAAGGTCAAAGTTCTTAATACTTTGTAACGTCGCCTTTAGCAGCTGTTAATGCTTCAATTCGCCTTGGCATACTATTAATACAGGCTCCACCAGTGTTCTGCATCTGAGGGTGATAAGAGACTTGAATAATCGTTTCAATGAGACAGATTATTGTAGTAATTTTTTTCTTTGCCTCTTTTCACTAGTTCCCAAATATTTTCAGTTGGGTTCATGCAAGTCGAATTTCCTGACCCAGGTTAACAAAGGAGCGTTTTCTTAGCTGTAAATAGGTTTTAAGTGATTATGGGTGTGTGGCATGGAGCTCCATCCTTCACAAACACAAATGCTTCACCTTTAGGGCACCATTCTCGTATTTGGGGAAGTAGCGTCCTCCTTAACACCACCTTATATTGGTCTTTCCGTATTGTTTCCTCAACGAAATGCAGACTTAAAGTGCCTTCGTCACTGGTCACAGACGATATCACGGCGTCGGTGGTATGTTTCACAGTCTGCACAACACAGCCTGGATAGTACTTTTCATCGGGGCGTCTTCGTACAAACTGAGACTTATTTACTAAAATTTCAAATGTCAACTCATCACTAAAGCAAACTTGAAACGAAATGAAAAAGCCGTTCAGATTTACTTTAGTATTGGCCTTGAACTCAAAAAATTTATCACTACTTATAACGGCTCTTCTTCTTGATGATTTGGTTTGATTTGTACGTGGCCTCGGCTAAAACTCGGCGACAGTCGGTAGAGTGTTGAGATCGTTATCAAGTTACGAAGGCGACGTTACACAAAATAACAGTGCTGGACCGAAATGTCGACGTGCGTGAGATATTTACGTCACCAAGAATCGTAATTAATCGTTCGTAATCGATGTTTAACTGATTAATGATGAAATATTAATGATAAAACCAATTTAGTCACATCCACAACAAGTTCCCTACAAGCTGGTCGTAATTTCTAGCATCTAAGAAATCGTAACAGTGGGCTGAGTCAAAGATACTACACAAGCGCCAAGCGCTACAGTCAAATATTATCGCAGCGCGTAATTATTAGTCGGGAGTTTCATGTCAATAATTTGATAGAATTTTAAACCACAAATGCCACGAGAGAGTGTTTTATTGCACAATATCAGTCACTTCCTAACCGAGCCTTGAGAAGAAAACTTTCCCAGGTGTAGGGGGGATTTAAATTATATGCTTCGGACCTATCACTGAAGTTCCATAAACCACTGGCTATTATGAATGAAAATTGTCTATCAGTGTTCATTGCCTAAATCACTGTCTAAATAATATTTAGTTCAATTATCTAGTTAAAAGTTCAATTTATTCTAGTAGGTAAAAGTCCTCCGTTCGAATTCTAATGCCGTGATATTTAAAGTCAGAAGATCGTATTACTGCGTCATAATAGATCGCAATTATTCAATGTCAAAAACAATCTAAGCGCGCCTGTATGTACGAGCATTCAAATATATATCCTGCTTCAGCTAACTCTCGTAACGTAGTGACAATGCATTGAATTATACTTAGTCATTATTCACGATTCCCAAAGAGTACTCACACGGAGTATTCTTTGGGATTGTTGGTTCTACTTTTCAAATGTTAATTTATGCTAATTTTCCGATTTATTATGATTTTGATTTTAATTTTACTGAAATTTGATCTTTTATTCGTAGATTGCTAAATCGTCAAGTCTTAGATTCCTGATTTAATTACTTGTTATTGTCCTGATAATAGTGATAAAAGGAACTTCGTTCGCTTATTCACTTTTCTGGGAATTTGGGACTTGGGGGGAAATCTTTGGGGTTGTTGTTGTTGTTGTTGTGGTCTTCAGTCCTGAGACTGGTTTGATGCAGCTCTCCATGCTAATCTATCCTGTGCAAGCTCCTTCATCTCCCAGTACCTACTGCAACCTACATCCTTCTGAATCTGCTTAGTGTATTCATCTCTTGGTCTCCCTCTATGATTTTTACCCTCCACGCTGCCCTCCAATGCTAAATTTGTGATCCCTTGATGCCTCAGAACATGTCCTACCAACCGATCCCTTCTTCTAGTCAAGTTGGGCCACAAACTTCTCTTCTCCCCAATCCTATTCAATACCTCCTCATTAGTTACGTGATCTACCCACCTAATCTACAACATTCTTCTGTAGCACCACATTTCGAAAGCTTCTATTCTCTTCTTGTCCAAACTATTTATCGTCCATGTTTCACTTCCACACATGGCTACACTCCATACAAATACTTTCAGAAACGACTTCCTGACACTTAAATCTATACTCGATGTTAACAAATTTCTCTTCTTCAGAAACGCTTTCCTTGCCATTGCCTGTCTACATTTTACATCCTCTCTACTTCGACCATCATCAGTTATTTTGCTCCCCAAATAGCGAAACTCCTTTACTACTTTAAGTGTCTCATTTCCTAATCTAATTCCCTCAGCATCACCTGACTTAATTTGACTACATTCCATTATCTTCGTTTTACTTTTATTGATGTTCATCTTATATCCTCCTTTCAAGACACTGTCCATTCCGTTCAACTGTTCTTCCAAGTCCTTTGCTGTCTCTGACAGAATTACAATGTCATCGGCGAACATCAAAGTTTTTATTTCGTCTCCATGGATTTTAATACCTACGCCAAATTTTTCTTTTGTTTCCTTTACTGCTTGCTCAATATACAGATTGCATAACATTGGGGAGAGGCTACAGCCCTGTCTCACTCCCTTCCCAACCACTGCTTCCCTTTCATGTCCCTCGACTCTTATAACTGCCATCTGGTTTCTGTACAAATTGTAAATAGCCTTTTGCTCCCTGTATTTTACCCCTGCCATCTTTAGAATTTGAATGAGAGTACTCCAGTCAACATTGTCAAAAGCTTTCTCTAAGTCTACAAATGCTAGAAACGTAGGTTTGCCTTTCCTTAATCTTTCTTCTAAGATAAGTCCTAAGGTCAGTATTGCCTCACGTGTTCCAACTTTTCTGAGGAATCCAAACTGATCTTCCCCGAGGTCCGCTTCTACCAGTTTTTCCATTCGTCTGTAAATAATTCGCAATAGTATTTTGCAGCTGTGGCTTATTAAACTGATAGTTCGGTAATTTTCGCATCTGTCAACACCTGCTTTCTTTGGGATTGGAATTATTATATTCTTCTTGAAGTCTGAGGGTATTTCGCCTGTCTCATACATCTTGCTCACCAGATGGTAGAGTTTTGTCAGGACTGGCTCTCCCAAGGCCGTCAGTAGTTCTAATGGAATGTTGTCTACTCCCGGGGCCTTGTTTCGACTCAGGTCTTTCAGTGCTCTGTCAAACTCTTCACGCAGTATCGTATCTCCCATTTCATCTTCATCTGCATCCTCTTCCATTCCCATAATATTGTTCTCAAGTTCATCGCCCTTGTATAGACCCTCTATATACTCCTTCCACCTTTCTGCTTTCCCCTCTTTGCTTAGAACTGGGTTTCCATCTGAGCTCTTGATATTCATACAAGTGGCTCTCTTTTCTCCAAAGGTCTCTTTTATTTTCCTGTAGGCTGTATCTATCTTACCCCTAGTGAGATAAGCCTCTACATCCTCACATTTTCCTCTTCCATGCCTGCTTAGCCATTTTGCACTTCCTGTCAATCTCATTTTTGAGACGTTTGTATTCCTTTTTGTCTGCTTCATTTACTGCATTTTTATATTTTCTCCTTTCATCAATTAAACTCAGTATTTCTTCTGTTACCCAAGGATTTCTACTAGCCCTCGTCTTTTTACCCACTTGATCCTCTGCTGCCTTCACCATTTCATCCCTCAGAGCTACCCATTCGTCTTCTACTGTATTTCTTTCCCCCATTCCTGTCAATTGTTCCCTTATGCTGTCCCTGAAACTCTGTACAACCTCTGGTTTAGTCAGTTTATCCAGGCCCCATCTCCTTAAATTCCCACCTTTTTTCAATTTCTTCAGTTTTAATCTACAGTTCATAGCCAATAGATTGCGGTCAGAGTCCACATCTGCCCCTGGAAATGTCTTACAATTTAAAACCTGGTTCCTGAATCTCTGTCTTACCATTATGTAACCTATCTAATACCTATTAGTATCTCCAGGATTCTTCCATGTATACAACCTTCTTTTATGATTCTTGAACCAAGTGTTAGCTATGATTAAGTTATGCTCTGAGCAAAATTCTACTAGACGGCTTCCTCTTTCATTTCTTAGCCCCAATCCATATTCACCTACTATGTTTCCTTCTCTCCCTTTTCCTACTGTCGAATTCCAGTCACCCATGACTATTAAATTTTCGTCTCCCTTCACTACCTGAATAATTTCTTTTATCTCATCATACGTTTCTTCAATTTCTTCGTCATCTGCAGAGCTAGTTGGCATATAAACTTGTACTACTGTAGTAGGCATGGGCTTCGTGTCTATCTTGGCCACTATAATACGTTCCCTGTGCTGTTTGTAGTAGCTTACCTGCACTCCTATTTTTTTATTCATTATTAAACCTACTCCTGCATTACCCCTATTTGATTTTGTATTTATAACCCTGTATTCACCTGACCAGAAGTCTTGTTCCTCCTGCCACCAAACTTCACTAATTCCCACTATATCTAACTTTAACCTATTCATTTCCCTTTTTAAATTTTCTAACCTACCTGCCCGATTAAGGGATCTGACATTCCACGCTCCGATCCGTAGAATACCAGTTTTCTTTCTCCTGATAACGACCTCCTCCTGAGTATTTGGGGTATTGGGAGCCAATTTTTGATTTTTATTTCTCGTCCGGGGAAGTGGCATTACATATTGTATGAATGCAAATACTAATTTAGTGGCAGTCACCCATTTCCAGAAGTCTAGATATCAATACTTGTGCTCCCTTACCCATGCAAGACGTTTTGACATCAGAGCAGCAGTTAATTTTCGCTTTCAGGAGGGCCTACAAACTTTGAAGTTCATTTGTGAAAGTAGGCGTCTTACAGTTGTTTCAGATGCAGTAACGCTACTGCGTTCGTTTCTTTTTAGTTTTTTGCACAAGCAAAAGGAGCACGCAGACCTTGGTCAAAACATCAGTCTTTGCCACACCTCTTCTTCCTTTGCGGGACTAATTCCTTATCAAAATAAGTTTTCTTCTTTACACGTCTCGCGGATGATTCTGATATGCCCAATCTTCGAGAAATCTCCCGATTTGACTACATCTTGGTGCCAGTGAGTGCTTCGAGGTGTCAAATCATTTACTTCGCTAATTATTTTCGTATTTTATTCTATCTAAAATCACCCAAAAATCAGCACTTTCCATTGGAAGTTACAGATGGTAACTAGCAGTTGTTCATCAGCAATATGCTCTCACAGGAATGCAGCACAACAAATGAACTCATTTCATTCATTAATATTTCTTTAACAGTAGTCGTTTATAAAACTAAATCCTAGAAACAAATGAAGTGTCAAAACATCGAGTGCATCTACTAATGTGGGCAGCAACTGTAGGTGAGTGCTTTCCCTTATTTCACGTGTTGCTCCATCCAGGAATTTCGATTTTCGTTCATCTCTGTAATTCGTGCCATGTATATCAGCCCTCTCCTTTAACCCCTTCCCACATGGAATAGCAAATTACCCCAAATTCATTCCTGGGATTAGCTTTTAAGATTTTAAAGTCGTATGTTGAATAAGCATTCCGCCAGTCTCACGATAACTGATATTAAGTGAAAAATTATGGCGACGACACAGACAACAAACTGTTGAATATTACAGAAGCAAGAAAACTTAACAGAAATGGATTTAAGCACTTGAGACAGACGTACTGTGAACATACATTAGACTGAATCTAAATTGGATAAACGAGAATAAAAACGCGATCGTATACACGGCAGTAACAAGAGAACATTCCCAAGTATCAATAAACGATCTTGACGAAACTTAGCGGGTGTATAGAGGGAGCAAAATAACGCGAGAAGTATTTCTTTCTTTGCAAAAATAGAGAGGAATGAACATCCATATGGAGTTTCTGGAAAATATTCACTACATGAAGAAAACAACGAGAACGCAGACTTACTATGCCAATTCGCAGAAAGGAATAATATGATTATTAAAAGTACCTGCTTTCCACACAAAAGGATCCCTCTGGGTACTTGGAAGTCTGCAGCCAATGGAGTAGTCAATCAGATTGACCATATTTTAGTGATTGCACGCATGTGAAAACTATAGAGGTAAAACACAGCTGATAGGATCTTCACAAGTATATAAAACGAAAGGATACAGAAGTGTGCAGAAGGCATACTAGGGGAATATCAGTGTGGCTTTCGACCAGACAGAGGAACAACTGATCAAATATTTGTGATAAGACAAATGATGGAAAAGTTCTATGAATATGATATAGATCTGCATTTCCTATTCATCGACTTCAAACAAGCCTTTGACAGCATAAATCGGCAATAACTATACAGAGTACTGAAAGAAGTTGGTATATGTGCTAAATTAATAAGTCTAATCAGAATGACAATGACAGAGACAAGAGAAAAAGTAAAGGTCCTTAGCAGAGCAAGTGAAAGCTTTGACTTTAATAAAGAGATGAAGCAAGGGTATAGTCTCTCCACTGTCCTATTCAACATAGCCCTGCATAGTGTGGTAAATAAAATCAACAAAAGAGGTACCATACTTATGAAAACTAGCCAGATATGTGCATACGCTGATGACATTGCTATAGTAGGAAGAAATACCGATACACTCCTAGAAACATACGGGGTAATGAAAACAGAAGCCTGAAAAATTGGCCTCATAATAAATGAAAACAAAACAAAATATATGGTAATGTCACAATCTGAGGCCAGAAGAACCCCTAAAAACCTAAACATCAATGGGAAATGCTTCAATGGAGTGTCCTCTTTAAAATACTTGTGAGCCCTAATAACAAATGATAACAGTATTGGAAAGGCTATAAGGGAAAGAATACAAGCAGGAAACAGACCTTACTTTGCAAATATGCAACTTTTCAAAAATAGCCTTGTTACAAGAAAAACTAAACTGCTAATATATAATTCCCTAGTCCACCCAGTTATCACATATGGCTCAGAGGTATGGACGTTGACAGAACACGATAAAAATGCACTAAGAACCATTGAGCGGAAAATACTACGCAAAATCTATGGGCCAATAAGGGAGGAAGAAGGCTGGAGGATATGCTACAATGCCGAATTACAAGAGTACAAGGCAGGGACAGGGTAAAATTTGAGAAATCACAGCGAATACGATGGCTAGGACACTCGGAGAGAATGTCAGAGGATAGAATTCCAAAGAAAATGATGAAAGGTATGATCCATTCAGTTAGGCGAAAAGGGAGACCTAGAAGAAGATGGATCGACGAGGTAATAATGGATATCACCAGTATGGGAGTCCGGGGGTGGAAAAGAGTAGCATATAACCGAGTAGTGTGGAGGTGTTGAAAAAGCCAAGGCTCACCAAGGGTTGTAGCGCTAGTGAAGAAGAAGATTTCTTCCAGCTTCACTTTCAAGAGATAAAACACAAATCAAAATGTAATTTGGCATATTAAGTTTGGAAGTAGTGTCTTCGAAATGATGATATACCAAAAATTTTTCTCACATAGTTGAAACGTAATTAACCTTCTTGAAAACTGTATAATCGAATTTAGTAATAAGTTGAAATTTTACATAATACCCCACGACTATTAATTAATTCTGAAAAATTAAAACTTTTTAACAGTATTAATTAAAGGATCTTTCAAGCTACATACATTCATGTGAAATAAAGTCATTTTATGAAATACCATTTCTGAAAAATAAGCTGTACAAAATGTTCTGGCATATTATTGTCAGCCTATCTAATTAAAATATCTGCACCTTCATGATTAGTCTAGTTGTTATTTTACTTATATTTGTTTTGTGTTTGAAATTGTTATTTGAAGTTTTACAATCATTTTTTTGGTTTTTTGGTTTACCATTTCAGATATGTGTATTTTGTTAATTTAAAATAACTCATTATTGTGATACAAAATCACTACAATAATAATAATCTGAGAATAAATGAGTAAATCATACGTTTTCTTACACAATGCAAATAAAATGAACGAAATTTTGCAGGATTTCAAATTGTTGTTAGCGACTCTCTGAATATCCTGACTGGTATCAGACATGTTTCAGTACATTGGAAAGCCTTTGTGAAGAGAATATATAATGTACTAGTGACTGTGGCTTGATTATTATGTTGTTTCTCAAATGGAGATTAACATCATAATCGTTTGACAAAACTGGATCTGGAGACCTTCTCACAAAGTTTTTCGAACATCGAAAGCATGTACATCTCATGACTGTACCTGTGCCCTTGATCCCTTTGGGGTCTCCAATTAAACAAGTTCCTTGTCCTGGTCAAAACGGTTTTTTTCACACTGATCACTTATCTTCTCATGCTTTTATAATAAACTAATGGTGAGTCTGGACAGAGAATTCGAGAATCTCTTTTTGAAGCTTCGAATAACGTTGTGACAGCATTGAAATCTAGTAAACAAACGTCTGATGAGGCCAAAAGATATTTAAAAGATTTTTTCTTTCCCAGCGATTATAATACTTACAATATTTGCTTCAGGATCGTTAGCCATCAATTATTCATAAAAAATTACAGACACTCACATTAAAAGTAGTAATCGGTCCTACATTGTGAGAGCCCTGACACTGCATGTGTTACACGTGTTGTATGAATTAATCTGCCCTGCCACCAATGCAATGCGTTTTGATCTGTCTTGAGCTCAGTAGCCATTTTACTAATCAGCTGGGTGTTAATTTATGAGCACTTTCCTGCAGTGTAACCCAAAACATCAGACTGAGGTAGTTGGGCACGAAGTCGTGAGGATCAAAGGTAAAATCTGGACTGGTGAACCCTTCAAGTTCTCCTTCGAATGTAATTCAGCTTTTCTCAACAAGACTATGGCCAATATTTTTTCCACCCTTTTCGCACAGAATTACAAGGGAAGGTGAAAAGTTTTTGGTCTGGCCCAGATATGGCAATGATATACTAATGAAATTTTATTGTTTTTATGTGGTGCAATAATGTAAGTCAATAGAAAGCTTTCGATGACTTTCCCACGAATAACACAACACACAGACATTTGCTGTACATTTATTTGCTCTCAGGGGTAACAGGATGACAACAGGAAGGGCATCCAGCCATCCCTTAAATTAAGCTTGCCGAATCTGTAAATAACCATGCTGTCCCTGCACCGATGTGGTATAAAGACACAATAAAAAGAAAATAATATAAGTCAAGAGTCAGTTTGAAATTTAGGATGTTTAAAGAGATCGTATTATGTGTGATTTGTTCATGTGAATAAACTGCAGTACCATGTTATCATAAAACTGTTTTCGATGGTCTACCACTATTTAAAATTCATTTAAAGTCGATAAAAGTTTATAAAAACTCAATTATTTGTCTTCACGAATTTAGCAATGGAAAGTACATTTAATGTGGCAAACTTCTGACATAGATGATCCACATGAAGGGGATTCCAAAACCGTATCTGCAGATGAAAACATTGAAAAAGTCGCAGTATGGATTATCAGTGATTAATCGTGTATGAAATCATATCCACCATGACAGTCAAAATCAGTGCAGTTAACCAAGCATAACCAATCCTCAAAATCAAAACAGTATTTTGGCATTCAAGCAACCACACGTTCGCATATGCTGAAGGAGAATACATAGTCCTAAACGACTTGCATTACTTCACTAAATATAACACTTCTTTCCAGCCTCAAATATAAAAATAGATAAAATGACATGCATTAATTTTTTGAAATTGAATGATTTCGTCCACTGCCAATCTCACTTTCATCTCTAGTATACGGGTCTGAAAACACTGAGGCGATGTATGAAACAGGAAAAATCATTCTGGGACAAGGATTACAAAAAACTACAAAGTTTTAACTAATGTGTTAATGCTCTATGTATATGATGATTGCAAATTCACGTCTTTCATGGTTGACTTTTATCATGTTTCTTTCTCTGCTTAGTCATCAAAAAGATGTGATACTCCTAAATTATATCGTTCAATGAAATTGCATGTTGTTTACATTAACATCACATTCAAAAAATGTATACTACAAATTTAGAGTGTACTCCTGACGTGTTCCTATAATTGTTTTTTACTATGTGCTTGTAACTTTACGCTGTACTTCTCAAAATAGCTTACACAGTCTCTAAGATTGCAGGAAAACGATAGCTTCTTTATTCTCTATCATCTACTTTTGAACTAGATGAAAACTGAACAACATTTCCCTCTCAGGGGCTCACAGTTCTTTTGTGAGTATGTGCTTGGCTACTACAGGGCCCCAGCCTTTGTAGCATTACTTCCCCACTGTGCTGCAAGTTTATACTTCCCTTTCCCACTTTGCCTGTCCATCAGATGGCTTTCTTGGTGCCGACCCTGCTTGGAACTTGTTTACGACTGGGCCTTAAGTTCGCACTTCGCGTCCTCTACAACTTTCCATTAAGTAAACACACAGTCCCCATTGTTGGGTTGACCTTCCACCAATTTTCAGAATTCTTCAGAGGTGCGGGATGTACAGGGAGGTCACCCATTGTGGTGAATGATCCAGCTTTGTGCCTTTCAATCTGTGCACATTTGCCTTTAATAAGTTAACACACAAAACACACAGCACAGTAGCCATACCGCCCCGTTTTTTTTTGGGGGGGGGGTCGTCAAGCGCCTGCATGGTGGTAGCCCCCTAACCATGCAGGGATCACATTGTTGTTGCCTGATCTGAAATCGCCCTATTTGTGCTAAGGAGTATGTGCCCATCATGACTTGGGCATTGGGACTCTGAGCAAAGGATTACTGACCAGGTAGCAGTTGCTGAGGCTGGGTAGCGCCCATGGAGAGATTCCCCATTTGGAGTGGGTGGCACCGTGTTGGATGAGCCATAAATAGGGTGGATGAAGTTATCTCCTGCTGATGGTAATACTGCTCTAGCAGGCTGTGTGAAATAACAGTCCCCTTACGACTCTAAAATGTTCCCTTAACTGGCAATGCTGTGGGATGAATGTAGGGTTAAGTAGCAAGCAGAGCAACACTCCCCACGATACTTGGTTTGTACAAGGACTGATGGTGATTCCTTCTAGGCCACAAAGCCCTTATTCTTTGTGAAGAACTTCGAAGATAAGTTTGGGGAAGCGGCAGCTACCTCTAAAATGAAAGGTGGGTCAGTTTTGATGAAAATGGCGTCCACTGCCCAGTCACGGGCACTGCTCGCTTGTTACAATCTGGGTGACATACCAGTGACTGTCACTCCCCATAACAGCCGAAATTTCGTTCAGGACACCATTTTCCAACAGACCTGCTCTTACAATGTGATGATGAGCAACAGAGTGTGCACTTTGTCAGTTGCATACATAGGGGACCAAGGACAATAGGGTCACTACTGTTGCCTTCATCTTGGCATTTGAGGGCTATCCATTGCCTGAAAAGGTCAAGGTGATAGTACACAGATGCAGTGTGGAACTGTATGTGTCCCCCCACCCCCACCCCCCAAGTGATGCTTCAAGAGTGTGAAATTTGGGCAAATGGTTTTGCACTGCAACACTAGCCACATCTATCGAGATTGTGGACAAGTGTTACATGTGAATGCTGCTTGTACCCCTCCCGTCCCCCTCCCTCCCTATGTGAACTGTGGAAAGCATCATTTTTCCCTGCTGACCAGATTGCACTGTTTTCCAGTAAGAGAAGAAGATACAAGAATACAAACTCACTTTCAAAGAGGCTATGAAGAAGTACGAACAATTGCACCCAGCGTGTCAAATAGTGTCATATGCTACAGCTACGACGACGTCTCCCCCTTCGGCAACGATGACTCCCGCCTACAGTGGGCCCTCAAGGCCGCTCAACCTTGTGTGCCCGCTCTGATAGTTCAGGGCTCCCCTCTTGCTGCTTCTCCCACACTTACTTCGGACTGATGGCTTCCCACTCACCAGGGATATTAGTCCCCACCTCCCAGTCGGAGACAAATTACCTTCTTTCAGCTTCACTCGTCCGGAAGTGGAACCCTTTTCTCCAATGTTTCCGCTGGTCTACAATCTGGACACCAGCCAGTGGCTGAAGGAGCGAGGGCTCAGGGATTTGCGATCGTCATCTTTACCTGAAACTGATTCAGAGAAGCCCTTGCAGTCATCGAAATCTTCTAAGGAAAGGAAAGACAAGAAGGTGGACATTTCTGGTGGCTGCCACGCCACCAGATCCCAACCTTTCCACTCCTATGGCTGAGGTGAAAATTCTGGCCGCCCCTGAGGTCCTGGTTCACACCACACAATAGAACCCAGAACCTATGTATACTGACGCCATAACTCCTTAATCTGTGGCACCAGGTGACCCTAAGGCATAACCTGCCCCGTTGGCCCCTTCATGGCCTCACTGTACATGCACAACATTATTCTTGAGTGGAACTGTATCTGTTTTTTCCACTACTTAGCTGAGCTACGACATATGAATATCTTAATCATTTCCACTGCCTTCTTTATTGCCCTTCAGGAGACTTGGTTTCCAGCAACACAGACCCCAACCCTTCGTGGATACTGGGAATATTATAAGATTGTGCTACGTATGACACAGCATCAGATGGAGTTTGCACCTATATTGCAAAATTCTGTCTCTTAATACACCATTGGAGGCTATGGCTGTTTGGGTAAGGGCATTTCAGGCTATTACAATCCACTATACCTTCTTCCTGATGCTGAAGCGTCTCAGAACATACTGTTTGCAATGATTTTTAAGCTCCCCCATCTTTCCTAATCTTGGGCGATTTCAACGCCCATAAACGTTTGTTAGGTGGAACCATGATCACTGCCCCAGTAAAGACCTCGATAATTACTGGCACAACTTAACCTTTGTCTCTTGAATACTGGTACTCAACACACTTCAGCGAGGTGCACTGAACTTTCTTGGCCATTGACCTTTCCATTTGAAGCCCTTGTCTTCTCTGACCCATCCACTGGAGTGTCCTCAAAGACCTGTGTGGTAGTGACTACTTCCCGATCTTCCTGTTCCTCCTACAGCATCACTGCCCTGGACGCCTGCCCAGAAGGGATCTCAACAGTGCTGACTGGCGTGCTTTCGCCTCTGCTGTCGACTTTGTCTCCCCACTCCATGGAGATACTGATGAGGCAGTCCAGAATACAAACACAACCATTCTTTCAGTAGCTGATTTAACACTCTTCTGTTACTGAGGCCTGGCCTGAAGAGAGACAGTACCTTGATGCTCATCAAAAATCGTAGAGACCATTAGATAACGCAGGCAGGCCTTCCAATGCCATAACTGACATCTGTTGATGGAGCACCTCATTACCCTTAAGCGGCTCTGTGCCAGTGTCTGCCACCTAGTAAAAAGAGAGAAGCAAGAATGCTGCAAACAGGTTTCAATCATCGTACCGCGTACCTCTCCTTCACAGGTTCGGACTAAGATCAGATGTCTTTGGGGATACCAGACACCTGCAAGAGTACCTGGTATTACCTTGAATGGCACTGTCTACACTGACCTGGACATCATCCCTGCACATTTTGCTCTGCACTACACTCAAGCCTCAGTGTTATGAGAATTATCAACCTGCCTTTCATGCTCTAAAACAGTGGGTGGAGCGATTGATCTTTTACTACATGCCATGTGGAGACATAAAATGCTCCGTTCAGTTAGTGGGAACTCATTAGTGTCCTGGGCAATGGCGAGAAATCATTATTGTCCCACTACTGAAAGCACCCTCTAGAGCTGAATAGCTTACTCGTGGAGTCTGGGGTCCCCCCATTGGAGATCAGGCACCAACAACAGCTTGTCAGTTATACTCCACTAAGCATCTGAACTACCATCTCCTCTATCCAAACATGGTAATCCATCTTCTGAAACAGCAGTCCAGATCAGGAATAAGGGACTTACTGAACTGCACTCCTTGCCAGATGGCTGTAGTGTTTTCACTGCAGAGTTCATAGCTGTCTCTCGTGCTCTTGAGCATATCTGTTCCTGCAAGGGTGGGGTCCTTCCTCTTCTGAAGCAATTCCTTGAGCAATTTGCAAGTTCTCGACCAGTGTTACCCTCGCCACCCCTGGTCATTGCTACCTAGGATTCCCTGTACGGCCTTGAACAGTGTGGACGCTCAGTGGCCTTCGTCTGGCCCCTGGGGAATGAACTCACTGATAGCCTGGCCAAACTGGCTACTCGTAAACCAATTCGTGAGACTGGATCCCAGAAACAGACCTCTAATCAGTATTATGCCAACATTTTTTATGGAATATTGAATGGCTCACTCTGACTACACCAAACAAACCAAGAGTGATAAAGGAGACTACAAATCTGTGGAGGTGCTCCATGCAGACCTCTCACAAGGACCCTACTGTCCTTTGCCAGCTCTGCATCGGCCATACTTGCCTGACTCATGGTCATCTCCTCTGTAGTAAGGAACCACCCTCTTGTCATTGTGGCTGCTGTCTGATGGTGGTCCACATTTTGCTGGACTGTCCCAACCTAGCCACCCTGACTCACTACCCCTGATGTTAGGAAATGATTCCTAGTGGCTGACTCAGTTTTACATTTTATTCATGGAACAGGCTTTTACCACTCTCTTTAAGGGAGGGCCGCTTAACCTTATCAGTCCATTGAGAAGTTGGCAGAACACTCTGCTGCCTCCTCTGCCCAGACCGGACTGTGGCTTTCTGGGCTTGGTGGCGCACCCTGATCCTCACCCTACCTACTCGTTTACTCTTCTACTCCCCTCTCACATGGTCTGTTAGACTTTTTCATCTTTTGTCTCTCTGTGTGTCTCTTGCCCTGTCTGTGTTGCTAATCTTTCCATGGCAAACTCTAAGTGGAGTACCTCTGGTAAGTCGTGGGGACTGGAAGATGTATGTCCCCTCATTGCACTCTGTTTTCAGGGGCATCCTGATGCTCTCTAGACCAGGCAACGTCCCTACCTTTCTTCCTTTTCTCCCTTTCCCCTTTGTGTTCCTTATCTCATCTTCCCCGACCTTTTGTAAACCTTACAGTTTTCTTCCCCTGGGTTTATCGTGGTAGGCTATCTCTGATGTACAGTCATATAGACCTGTCTGTTCAAGGAAAAAGGGTTGATGACCTAACAGTATGGTCCTGTTAATCATCCATCCAACTACACTTCCCAGTGACCTCTGAATGATAATCTGTAAACGATAATAACGCTTATTAGCAATTGCCCTAAACGAATTCCAAGTCAGTTGTTGCAAAAATGATGCATGAAAAGTACCAGAAATTAAACGGAAAGATTTCTGACCCTATTGCGGATATCACATGCTGCCACCATAGACAATTAAGAAACAAATTGAACAGTACATTTTTGGCAATTAATAAACTATGAAATATCGTTGTCCAAAATGGATGTGACACTTACTAAAATCTGGCAAAAAGATAACACAAAATCAAATTTTTCAGCACTGATTGGAGCGTTTTAGAAAGAATTAAACGCACTTTATAAGTCGATTTGTTGCTACACTAAGATGAAGATCCACCAACGTACCCCAGAAACGAAATAAAACCAAAGCAATTAGGTAAAACCTGATGGCGCCTTGAAAAAAAAGTTGAAGTTTATGTCATTTGTCAGAAAGGTTCTTAATAGTGTTTCCTGGGCTCCAAGAGTCATCCTTCCAATATAAGTTAGCAATACAGTAAACAGCGAAAACTGCACACGTCTTATGAACCAGAAGTGTCAACAAGAGTGTGAGAAGACATCTTAGCTTTAAAAAAAAGAAAGTAAAGGAAGGTCCTGCATATATACCAGATTTAGCCATCTCTGCCCTCTATTTATTCCCATGATGAAGTAAATTTTGTGCTGATGAAAAGTTTAGAGCAAGCATAGGCGTTTATTATGCAGTGCATCCACATTCTCACTTCAAGGATGAACTCTTCTTAAAGAGATTGAGTGTGTTAACTTACACTTTACCATAGTACTCTGTCTCCAATTATCATTATATTGACAACACATCAAACTTTATTAAACTTTAACCTTCTTTTCTAGGAATATAACAATGTCTGTGCAACACCATAATAGTTTTGATTTTCATTTTCAGATTTTCAGATACGTTTCTTGGTCTGGAAGGCACAGTGCAGTGGGTGTGAGACACCTCATTTATAAGGACTGTTTTCAGAAATATGTTGTATTTGTCCTTTGATTACCTCTCGTGCTATAATATTTCTGGAAGTGTTCTGAGTCGCCAGTATGTGTAGTATTGTGGTTTCTACTCCCATGATGAATCTTACAGACTGTGAACATTAGTAAATAGACAGTTCACACTTGGTTAGGAAATGTAACAATACTCGCAAATCCCTTAGGCATATTAGAGGTTATACATCTAGTTATATACCTAGTTTGGATGATCACTGTGCAATGCAAGTAAATATTCCTGGTAGAACTGCTATTGTCAAACCTCCTAAAAACTGAATGAACACAATGTTCATAATTACTAATAGACAATTTCTAAGCAGCATGTAGACTGTATAGTTATGAAACACCTACTAAACTAATGCATTTTAGTCTAGAATACAGACTAGTGGCAAAATATGATGTGGGCCAGGAAGTCCACTTCTGCATGGTTCACTTTAGTAAGTCATGTTTAAGTAAAATGAAAACTAGGGATGCAATTCATATTGTCATCCTTAAAGTTTCTTTTCTTGATGAATCTATGTATGTATGACTAATCACAAAACAGAAATTGCTTCATGCTGCAATTAGAGGATCTTCATTTTCTAATATCATATGGATTTCTATTTCAAGATACACAATACAGTTGCATTACATCTTGTATATGTGCTAACAAATTTATTGATTTCTTCCAGTTAAGAGATTGATTAATGTCCATTATATTAATATCAAGAATGCACACAAATAACACATTTGTATAGTAACAGACAAGCTAAAACTATACAGTAATGTCTAATTTAAATTTTTAAGAAAAACCTGAATTTGTTGGCAATTTGTTTACACCTCAGCTTAGTCAAAATTGAAAATGAGGGTGCATGTAATATCTCATATTGTAACACATTTTTGCATTAGCAACAGCCAAAACAGTAGGATTACTTAAATAGGTATAGTGAAACAATGTACCAATCTTTAATTAAAGGAAGAAATATTAAAATGTCGTTCCTAATAAACTCATAAGTCACCAAACACTATTAAAATGTCGGAGACTTTGACCTTGTAACAACACATAATAAACTACTGAAAACCCTATTTGCCACATGGCATTACATCATATATTAAGTAAATTAAAATATTATCATCTCAAGAGAATTGTGTGAGATGATTAGAGATGTACCTAATGACAGTCAGCAATAGGTGTGCTGCTGACTGCTGCACTTTTGAAAAAAATAGCACACATTGGAATTTAATTTTCTGGTTTTATACAATCACAGCAAAGACAATGTTGTTTGGCTTTTTAATCAGTAGCTTTAACTATAAAAGTAATGCAGTAATGCTACCTAGAGTATCCTGTCCTACTTAAGGTAATCACTTATGTTTGTTTGCTTTTTGCATTTAAGATGTACCTGCACATTTTGTATTTGACAACATATTTGTATAAAATGGAGGGGGCGTGAATCGTGCTTGGGTAGCTCAGATCGTAGAGTACTTGACTGCGAAAGGCAAAGATCCCAAGTTTGAGTCTCGGTCTGGTACACAGTTTTAATCTGCTAGGAAGTTCCATATCAGCGCACACTCCGCTGCAAAATGAAAATCTCATTCTGGAAACATCCCCCAGGCTGTGGGAAAGCCATGTCTCCGCAATATCCTTTCTTTCAGGAGTGCTAGTTCTGCAAGTTTTGCAGGAGAGCTTCTGTGAAGTTTCGAAAGTAGGAGACGAGGTACTGGTGGAAGTAAAGCTGTGAAGACGGGGCGTGAGACGTGCTTGGATAGCTCAGATGGTAGACCACTTGCCCTCGAAAGGCAAAGGTCCCGAGTTCGAGTGTCGGTCTGGCTCACAGTTTTAATCTGCCAGGAAATTTCAACAATTTCTTCACCTGCTGAGGCAAACTGGTAAGACTGTTGTCTAGCTGGGCGAAGTTTTCCATTTCACAAGTTGATCCCATTCCACAAAGTTCTTGAACTATGTTCCCCAGAAGAATGTCATCCTCATCTTCTTCTGTTACCCTCACCATGGAATGGCAAGGAAGGTCTCTGAAACTTACATGATTCAAATAATTGACAACTGTCTTTTGAGTGACATTTTCCTCCCTTCTGATATCACTAAAATTGCATTAGGAACGCTGAAACACTGTTAACCTTAAAATTCCGATGTATTATCTGGTCTCACGTTGTAAAATAAGCCAGCTTCAGATGCTCTGAATATGTCATTGACAAAGCTCATGTCAACAGTAAAGATAGTCCTTAACTTCATTTTTACTTCTGTAGCATTCTGTTTCATCACGTTAAAACATGAACTTAACGAAAGCAGTTTATTTGAACAACTGAATTCACCCAATTCCTTTCATCTCAGTCACTTTAAATGAGAAAGCACACCAATAAATGGCTAATAGAATACGTTTGAGGCATTTATTAGCTTTTGACAACTCTGAAATTCTTAAACCCATAACTGTGTAGAACACTCTTGTTAAATAACGAATCATGTTCAGGATCATAACTGACAGATCTACAACCTGTAACACAAAAAAAAGTTTTTGAGTCAGTGTCTGTCACATTGGTTTCAGAATAAAAATATGGATCACAATCGGCCAAAAAGTGAGTTTTCCATTCAGAATTCCCTGTAATTAGATTTAATGTTCACTGACTGATTATGTATCAAAAGGAATCTCATTGAATTCACGTGCCAGGTAAAATGATGGCAAGTATAAATTGTGAGTGCGTTAGTTCCTGGAACAAACTCAATAGAAAAAAATGGAAAACAGTTCGATTTTTTAAAATGTGTCCACTATGATTATGGCTACAGCGTGTCTCACTTAACTCTGCCACCTCAAATATCTCCGGAACAACAACAAATATTCAAAAACAGCTTTCACCAGCAGGAACGCACGGAAGGGGCGTAGGAAACCAAATACTATGCGAAATTTTAAAACGTAAACCAATACTATTTTCAACACAAACGTGTGCATTTTTAAATGGACACTCCCTATTATTTCGTATGCAATCAGTAGCATGAAAAATCACAATAATAGTGGGTTTGGTTGCATCGCAATACGTCAATTACATCCCGAGAAATTGCGAAGTGTAGTTGATGCTTGAAATAAATGAAGCGCACTACTAGAGCACTTCCTGAGACTCAAGCGTGCACCTCACGCTGTCTGTGTCAGGGACTCACACAATGGGAAGATATGCACAATCCACAAACATAAACAAGTAGCACGTCCAAACCAAAGTTACGTTTTTCAAATTGTAAATGTGTGTTTATTCTAGCGAAATGACAATTAGAGCTATAATAGAGATAACACACTTGAATTCACTTTGCTAAACACATTTACTAGTGCCCTGTCGCCCACAGAAACTGTATTGTTGTGTATTACGTCCAGCATAGAAAATAGACACAAATCGTCACCAATGAAATTGTGTCACGTCAACATATGTTCAAAGTGCCCTCCAATTGCATCAATACACGATTACAGGCGGGTAACGAGAGAGTGTTGCACAGATTGTAGAGTTTCTACAGATATTAGAGCACACTCCGCAGTAATACGATGTTACACATCCTCTACTGTCGTTGGGGGTTCTTGATACACTCTATCTCTCACTGCGCCTCACTCCGCAGTAATACGATGTTACACATCCTCTACTGTCGTTGGGGGTTCTTGATACACTCTATCTCTCACTGCGCCTAAAAGAAAGAAGTCTAATGGCGTCATGCCGGGGGACTGTGCTGGCCATCGCACAGTACCTCCCTGTCCCATCCACCTATTTGGAAATGTTGCATCTAGAACATCTCTGGCAACTTTTGCGTTGTATGCGGGACATCCATCATGCTGGAAACACATTGGTAGATGAGTTTCCCATCTTAGATCCTCCATGAGGAGCGCTAGTGTGTGTTGAAGGAATGATGCATATCGCTGTCCATTCAATGTTCCATGGTAAAAATAGGGACCTACAATACAGTTAGCGATGATGCCGCACCAAACATTGACACTGTACTGTCGTCGATGAGCAACTTGGTGAATTCAGTGGGGATTTTGCACGGACCAGTAGTCCATGTTCCGCAGATTCACATTACCATGATTAGTAAATGAAGCCTCGTCCGTAAACAACGTATTGCTTAGAAATATTGGATTACCTTGCTAATTCTGAAGTGCAAAACGACAGAATGCAATGCGAGATTCAAAGTCATTTCCGCACAGTTCTTGGTGCAATGAGATATGGAACGGATGAAACCGATGCCGATGCAAGATTCTGCACACACTAATGTGGCTTATTCCTACACACCGTGCAATTTCTCGTAGACCCACCTGAGGATTGTGCTCTATAGCAGCCAGAACAGCAATTTCGTTTCCATTGCCAGTTGTTGGCGTCGTACGTCGACGTTTTGTGGGAGTCCAGCTTCCTGTTTCCGTTAGTGTCTTGCAGATGTTGAAAATGGTTCGACGTGACGGACACCGCTGGTCTGGGTAGCGTTCAGCATACAGTGTCACAGCTGCGGTTCCATTTCTGTGACATTCACCATAAATTAAAATAATATCTAGTTTTTCTTCATTACTGAAGGCCGGCATATGGACTAGATGACGGCAATGTAACAAGCCACAAGGAAACAGGTTTTAATGTGGCAACGTATGTGAATTACGTTACAGTATGAGAGCAGTTCAGCAGATCAGATTAGGAGACACTTGTACACTGAAGGTAGAGCGTGCCGTGCTGATATTGACATATTTACAGCAGGGTATAGGCGCCAGTGCAGGCAACCCCCGCTCTGACCACAGTACTACATGCGATGCATTACGTCAGAAACTGTGATGCTGTTGCTGTCCTTTACAAGCCACATATTTCAGAACGTATGAGGTTTAGAAACGTGAAACCAAGTGTGTTACCACTAATTGTACCTCTAGCTGTCATTTCGCAACAATAAACATTATGCACAGGACATCCATCATTCTGATACCCGGCTCCCCCCATCGGACGTTCGAGTCCTCCCTCGAGCATGTGTGTGTGTGTTGTCCTCACTGTAAGTTAGTTTAACTTAGATTAAGTAGTGAGTAAGCCTAGGGACCGATGACCTCAGCAGTTTGGTCCCACAGTCCTTACCACAAAATTCTGATACTGCATTATTTGACACACTATAAGAGGTGGACCAGTTGAAATAAGGTACAGCTCAAAAAGGGGCGCAACTATCCCACTTTAGGAGTGCCATCAATGAAATATGGGCCAATGATGTGTTGTCATACAAAACAATCCATTGACATAGTACGTCAATCACATCACGATTACCAGTAGCGTGAGGTGCACGTTTGAGTCTCAGGACGTGCGCTAGCTGTCCACTTCATTTATTTCAAGCGTCAACTTCGCTTCGCAATTTCTCGGTATGTAATTGACGTATTGCGATGCAACCAACGCCATTATTTTTGTGGTTTTTCATCCTATTCGTTGCGTAAGAAATAATAGGAGGTGTCCATTTAAAAATACACAAGTTTGTGTTGAAAATAGTATTTGTTTGCGTTTTAAAATTTCGCATAGTATTTGGTTTCCTAAGTCCCTGGAGTACGTTTCTTGCTAGTGAAAACCGTATCTGAATATCTATTGTTCTTCCAGAGTTATCTGAGGTGGCAGAGTTAAGTGTGACATCCTGTATGTTGAGAATTTTATTGGAAGAATATTAGCTGAAAAAAAAATCGATTGAATCAAAATTGCTAAAATGTAATAGCACTATATATTAAATTACAAAATTTTTCATCAGATCTCTATTGTTGCAAGATATGTGCTTAAAAGAAATGATGTGAATAAACAGTGAAATTGTGTATCATTTGGCACGTGCAAATGTAAATCCAACACAAAAATTGTGGTGTTAAGAAGGTGTAATGAATATAGTCTACGCAAAACACTAAACAAGGAGCATTGCAAAATCGAAACTATCACCTTGCCTATATAGGAAAATGTAAAAGTGATAAACTCAAGCAGCAAAATAATCAGAGTAATGACAAAAAGTGAGTTCTTGTTAGATACTAGGACTTATGAAAACAAATATAATGACTTCCATTTTAAAAATCCGTGAAAACTTTGAGAGGTGGTATTGTATGTGTAAAGTATGACACAAAATTTCGTTTTAGATGTGGAAAGCCGAATTCCTCATTCAAAAGAAACGAGAAATTTGTTAAAGTGTGGATACCTAATAATTGTACAAATATATCAAATATCCTACAGATTATCCATTAACAAACACATATGAAATTATGAGTGATGAATTGCTTTTCTAGGTCATGCCGAAGGTCCTCAAATATTTCATGTTGCAGAAGGTATTCTCCAAAACGATATCACTTCAAAACTTCAGCATGTAGATGTTTTAATTTTGGATGCTGCTGTTTCTGTATCACAAAATATTCACCCAATTGGTACAGATTCCAGTCACTCGAGAAATCCTGTGACTCTTGCTAGCAGTCGTATAAAAGAAGCAACAAATATGAAGAGAACAGTTTTTGTCCATATTTGAAATAAGGAAACATGTTAATTTGGACAAAATTGATATTTATTCATTGGATTCATGGTCTGCTGTTTTGGTCCAGTGTGGAAAAAGAGGCTACTGCAGCAAATGAACAATTTTCAAAAACCTAAATGACAGGTGAATCGCAGAATGAGGGCTATGGTTTGAGTTACACATTACGCTGTCTGTGCTGCTCAATGTGCATGGATTGGATGCACAAGTTCGGCAGTCAACAGTTGTAGCACTGTTAGGTAAGCTCATCCACCATGGCAAGGTCGTCCCACGTCGGAAGGACGAAATCGATTTTTAATGTCCTGATGCCAAAAACCATATAACAAGCAAAATGACATAGGTTTTTAATTGTCTTAGGGCCAATGTATGGAAGTGAGACATGGACGATAACTAGTTTGGACAAGAAGAGAATAGAAGCTTTCGAAATGTGGTGCTACAGAAGAATGCTGAAGATAAGGTGGGTAGATCACGTAACTAATGAGGAGGTATTGAATAGGATTGGGGAGAAGAGAAGTTTGTGGCACAACTTGACTAAAAGAAGGGATCGGTTGGTAGGACATGTTTTGAGGCATCAAGGGATCACAAATTTAGCATTGGAGGGCAGCGTGGAGGGTAAAAATCGTAGAGGGAGACCAAGAGATCAATACACTAAGCAGATTCAGAAGGATGTAGGTTGCAGTAGGTACTGGGAGATGAAGAAGCTTGCACAGGATAGAGTAGCATGGAGAGCTGCATCAAACCAGTCTCAGGACTGAAGACCACAACAACAACAACAACAGGGCCAAAAACGGCATAAAAACAAAATATCATCAGTTTATAATTGTCATGGGAGTGGCGTAAGACATGTTCAATATGCTGTCCACCGTTTTCTGTCACAAGTTGAAATCGAGAAACAGCATGTTCCACAACAGATTGAAGTCTCTTGGGGTATCATGTTCAGAATCTGTTCCACACTGTGTGCCTTAGTTCAGCTACATTCATAACTCTAGTACTGAATACAACATCTTTCAGACCATCTTACAGCCAGAAGTCACACAGATTAAGACAGATGATCTGGACAGCCAGGCTGTAGTGAAATGACAGGTGATAATTCTAGCATTTCCGAAATGTCTTTGCAGCAGCTGCTTCACTGGTTGTGCAATGTGTGGGGGAGCGCCACCTTGCATAAAAATGATCCTACCCACAAATCCAAGTTGTTGAAGGACTGGAACGACGTTGGTGTGAAAAAGAATCTTATAGCTTTTAGCAGTGGCGGTATGCAAAACAAGACCCAAAGGACTTATCTCCTCGAAAAAATACAGCCCTATACTAGATGATGGTGTCAACCCACACCACACAGTCACCTTTGCAGAATGAAATGGTAATAGTTAATGTGCATGCGGATTTTCTATTGCCCATATTCTGCAGTTCTACATATTGACATGTCCACAGAACGTTCCATGGCCATTCATTGTCCATTTCCATGTAAGTAAGAAATTCCAGATTATACATTTGTCTTCCTGGCAGGTCAGCAGAAAGCAACATGGATGATTTTGAATGGATGGCAATGCAGGATGGTTCGAAAGAATTTATAAACTTTGCTGACAGGTATGTCCAACGTTTGGGCACTTCCCAGTGTGCTGCATGTTTGTGCTGTGTCCACATCTTCAACAGCCATTGGATCAGCTGCTCACCTCCCTCTGTTGCGAGGCACTCCAAAAAAACGTATCTTTTCGAATCTTATAATAATTTACTCGAGACCCTTGCTATATATCGGACCAATTCCTTGCTTCATACTGTTGAGTGTCTGGAACTTCAGCAGGGTTACTAACGCAGCGTCACCATTCACATAAAAGGGCTTCAGCAGCAGTGCACGATCCTTCATGCAGTCGGTCATGTTGGACAATTCAGACAAAAACTGCAAAAGTTGTATGCCACACATCTGTTGCTGTATATTATGGCGCTTATAGTGCTATCTAGAGGTCAAATTTTAGCCAATTGTTTTTCTTTTCTTCCATGACGTTTCCTCCTGTGTCAAACATAAGCTGTTCAAATTTGACAGCGTTCTGAGGAGTGGTTCACCTTCTATAGCATTTTGAAACTGGAACTTTAAGTGCAGACACTACACACACACACACACACACACACACATATATATATATATATATATATATATATATATATATATATATATATATATATATATGGTGTTACAAAAAGTTACTGCCATACTTTCAGGAAACATTCCTCTCACACAAATAAAGAAAAGATGATGTGTGGACATGAGTCCGGAAACACTTAATTTCCATCTTAGAGCTCATTTTAGTTTTGTCAGTATGTACTGTACTTCCTCGATTCACCGCCAGTTGGCCCAATTGAAGGAAGGTAATGTTGGCTTCGGTGCTTGTGTTGACATGCGACTCATTGCTCTACAGTACTAGCATCAAGCACATCAGTATGTAGCATCAACAGGTTAGTGTTCATCACGAACGTGGTTTTGCAGTCAGTGCAATGTTTACAAATGCGGAGTTGGCAGATGCCCATTTGATTTTTGGATTAGCATGGGGCAATAGCCATGGCGAGACAGATTTCCAGAACGAAGGTGTCCCGACAGGAAGACGTCGGAAGCAATTGATCGGCGTCTTAGGGAGCACGGAACATTCCAGCCTATGACTCACGACTGGGGAAGACCTAGAACGACGAGGACACCTGCAATGGACGAGGCAATTCTTCGTGCAGTTGACGATAACCCTAATGTCAGCGTCAGAAAAGTTGCTACTGTACAAGGTAACGTTGACCACTTCACTGTATGGAGAGTGCTACGGGAGAACCAGTTGTTTCCGTACCATGTACAGCGTGAGCAGGCACTATCAGCAGCTGATTGGCCTCCACGGGTACACATCTGCGAATGGTTCATCCAACAATGTGTCAATCCTCATTTCAGTGCAAATGTTCTCTTTACGGATGAGGCTTCATTCCAACGTGATCAAATTGTAAATTTTCACAATCAACATGTGAGGGCTGACGAAAATCCGCACGCAGTTGTGCAATCACGTCATCAACACAGATTTTCTGTAAACGTTTGGACAGGCATTGTTGGTGATGTCTTGATTGGGCCCCATATTCTTCCACCTACGCTCAATGGAGCACGTTATCATGATTTCATACGGGATACTCTACCTGTGCTGCTAGAACATGTGCCTTTACAAGTGCAACACAACATGTGGTTGATGCCCAATGGAGCTCCTGCACATTGCAGTCAAAGTGTTCGTACGCTTCTCAACAACAGATTCGGTGACTGATGGATTGGTAGAGGCGGACAAATTCCGTGGCCTCCACGCTCTCCTGACCTCAACCCTCTTGACTTTCATTTACGGGGGCATTTGAAAGCTCTTGTCTACGCAACCCCGGTACCAAATGTAGAGACTCTTCATGCTCGTATTGTGGACAGCTGTGATACAATACGTCATTCTCCAGGGCTGTATCAGCGCATCAGGGTTGCCATGCGACGGAGGGTGGATGCATGTATCCTCGCTAAAGGAGGACATTTTGAACATTTCCTGTAACAAAGTGTTTGAAGTCACGCTGGTACATTCTGTTGCTGTGTGTTTCCATTCCATGATTAATGTGATTTGAAGAGAAGTAATAAAATGAGCTCTAACATGGAAAGTAAGCGTTTCCAGACAAATGTCCACATAACATATTTTCTTTCTTTGTGTGTGAGGAATGTTTCCTGAAAGTTTGGCCGTACCTTTTTGTAACATCATATATATATATATATATATATATATATATATATATATATATATATATATATATATATATATATGTGTGTGTGTGTGTGTGTGTGTGTGTGTGTGTGTGTGTGTGTGTGTGTGTGTGTGTGTGTGTGGTTTGTTACATATAGGGTGAGTCAAAAGTGACTCTACATTTTGGAATGATATAGAAATTTATTGAGATAACTTGCAGAATTGGTTGACGTGTCACCTTCTGGCAAACAACCTCAAGTTTCACGTATAAGTATCAAGTGTCATTTTGGTTCGATGTGTCTATGTTTAGTGGCACGACAAACATCCCACAGGTAATCAATTTCTTCCCACACTTCTGGAATAGCAGCACAGATCTGAATTTTCAGACAAAGGAAGTCTGGAGAGTGAGGTGGCCATGCGATTGGCCCTTCACAGCTATTCCACCTACCTGGGAAGTGATTATCGAGGAAACCTCGAACTTCTGTGAGGAAATGAGGTTGTACACCATTTTGCTGGTAATAAACCATCTCATCTCGGTCATCTTCATCGACCTGTGGAATTAAAGAATTCAAAATTTACTTTGAACTCTTGTTTCAGACTTCACCTCTTGAAACAAAAACACACACTGAGCACACTCCACACCAGTGAAAGTAGCCACTTCAACTGTGCACTATTCTGGCACTCCTAGTGGCGGAATGGGTCCTGATGCACTATATAAATCAAACTTATATCAATATACAGTTATACATCAATAGTACTCTCCAAATACTAGTCAGATACAATACCATACTAACACCATCATACAAACATCTGACAAAATATTCATAGACTAACTAACTAAATAATATTTATTAGTCTAATGCATAGCATATACAGGATGTCTCACAATTCCTATTCCAGGTTTGATTGTAGAGAATAGGCCTTTCAGCCTAGCAAAGAAATTCTGAGAAATACTGATGCGTTCTTGAGATTTTATTTCAGAAGGTGCCAGAACGATAAGTCTAATTATGTGGAGACGAGGATGTACTTGCAAAAAGAGCACCCAACATTATATTTTTATGGAAAATGAAGCATCATAATTAAAGTAGGCACTAATATATTTAGATGAAACATGTATTCATACACACTACACTGTAAACAAAATGTTGTAAAGTATCAATGTGCAAATCGTATTGTCTTCACAACAGCACTAGATAACATTCATTGTTGTGAATGGAGAGTTTAGTTTCATGGTTATTTCTCCTCTGAGTATAAAAGGAAAACTTCGGTCTAACTATATTACTAAGTGGCTAAAGTGGAGAAAAATGCAAGAAAGCCAGTTGCAGGTTGCCTATCTAATGGCTCCTGGGGCAACAAATACTTTATTCTCAGTATGTAACATAATTATTTACGGAATTTAAAAATGTAAAATGCTGTCATAATCTACTCACAAACAGGTATAACCTTATCTTAAAGATTTAACACGATAAGACAAGGATTAAAATTAGTAACTGCATATTTGTCTCGAGTCAGCACAGCTCAAGGAGTGCAAATTATCCAGACTTCATTCATCCAGCATTTGAGAATGAGAGCACTTAATAGTTTCCAACAAACTTCACATATAATTTCTACCCTTTTCGAAACTGTTTCTTGTTGTCGCCATCTCTCCCCCACCCACAAAATAACAAAAGGAAAAAATTTATCGCTTACCACATTTTCGCTGTTCCAGCAGTAAAACTTCGCCATCAGACATAATGTTTTAATTTATCATTTCTTTACTACTAGTTCTGCATCCAAATTTTATGATTGGAGTTTAGGAAATATCACGTTTTATGCATAGAAGTTCAGTTATTAATGAAATGGAGGAATGGGAGGTGGTACTGATCATGTAAAAAAATGGCAGAAAAAAGTAGCTCGAGACAAGAAAAGCCGAACTTTAAGGATTAATTATCAATAACCAACCGTCACCTATAATAAAGTAAATCCCATGTCCACTGAAATAAAAATCCCCATTTTAAGTGATAGTAGGTGTTTCATACATTTAAAAGACTAATGCCAGCTAGCATGGTGAACCAACAACTCATAATGACTATATATAAAGTTATGTTTAGGCCAGTGGTTACATATTGATGTGAAGCACTAATGAACAACAACTCGGAATACTTAAATGAGGAATATTACGAAAAATTTGTGGAGAGATCCGAAATAATGATGGTACCTGGAGAGCAAGGACCAATTATTGGTTGGTTTGTCTCATACATGGAGCTCTTATTGTAAGGCTAATGAAAAGTAAAAGAGTAGTCTGGCTGGGTCATGTCCTAAGGATGAAGGACACAAGAACTACAAAGATGGTCTTCCAGTGGAAACTGGCGGGAAGAAGATAAAAAGGAAGACCATGTAAACGATGACTGGATGACATGGAAGAAACCATCAGAGCCCTAGGAATCAGAGGACGGAGAAGGAAAGTAAACAAGAGAGCATAATATAAAGAAATTGTGAAGAAGGCAAAGACCCTCACAGAATTGTGAACCACAAGAAGAAGAAGAACAAGAACAAGAACCTTTTCCTTTTTATTTCATTGACATATTTGACGGTCGTTATCTTTCTAGTGACTTCTTTCATTGAAAAAATAAAGAACTATGCATTTTCGTATCGTCAATTCGTTCCCCAAACCATTACAAACGAGAAAATTGATGCAAGAAAGTGGTCTCTGGGATCATACGAGATCATAAACACGTGGCAGCTAATTTTCTTCATTAATAATCATGCCAAGATGCACATCCTATAGTTTAGCTATAATCTTGTAGGTATAATACGACTTCCATATTTAGTTATTTCCGGTTAACAGTCAAGTATGAGTGTAGATAGATCACCCTTAAAAACGTATTCTTAAAACTATTATAGCCTCCATGCCTCATTTATGTTAGTACCGAGTTGCTGTCGCTGCTTTTCTAAAGTTCAGTGATGTGCATAATCTGTCTCCTAGCCAACAGTCGTTCTGGAGTGATCTCTTCTAGCCAGCCAAGTAAGGAATCTTTACACATAGGAACTAGGCAGGTACAGAATGTGCGTCAGATATATCACATTTCGAGGATCAATGACTCCCTTCCCTTGTGTGATGTTACTCCCTGCTGTTATTGCCAAATGGTCCGAATTTACTGATGTTTTGTCTAGAGTGGTCTTTTTTTCTGTTGAGCATACCTACAAAATTTTATCATTTTATGATAGAGAGTTTGGAAGACTTGGCTTTGTATGCATAGGAGATCGAGACTTTAAACATTTGGGGCGAGAGAATTTTATGGTCATGTAGAAATGGACAGAAAAAACTAGAGATAGTATTAGTAGTAGATTTATTCATCCATAGATCTCTTTTTACAAGGATATATGGCATGTCAAAGTATTTACAGGTTTAGACCAATTTAAAATAAGCTAATTCGTATACACATATATTTTCAGACTTCTAGTTAGAGACAATCATTAGATTAACTCCTGGTATACAATACTTTTTTTAGAAATAACTTATTAAATTATGTAATGTCACACTGTTTACTCATATCTCACTATCAGTGGCTGCACACACTGTACACACATTGTTTCATAACACTACACACACACACACACACACACACACTGGTGATCTCCAGGTCATTTTCTGTACTGCAACTTCCCATTTGCAATCCTGAAAAACTGTTTCAGCATCCCTCCATAATGAGTGAGATGTTGAGCTCAGAAAGAAGAAGAGGTGTTAGTATCACGTTATGCAAAGTTTAGGGATAAGTATTTCTAGAAAGGAAAAAAGAAGGAAAAAACATAAAGATGTATGTGGAATGTTGGATATTTTATAATCATTATTATTATTATTATTTCTTTGTATGACATTTTCTTATCAAACCCCTACTCTGTTTTATCAAAGTAATCCTTCAATGTATTGAATGTATTGCATAACATGCACTTTTTAGTTACCTTTTTAACTAAGTGTATTTCTGCAATTTCTTTAATCTATTTTGGTAATTTATTGTACAGTTTTATTCCTTGGTAGAAAATGCTGTTTTGAGTTTTATGTTTATTTTTTCTTGGTAAATGTAAGTTGAGTCTATCTCTTATTGAATGGTCATGGACAGAGCTGTTTGTTCAGTAATTACCAATGTTATTTTTTATGTGTACAGCTGACTGGTAAATGTATTCACGTGGAGCAGTTAAAATCCCCAATGCTTTGAACAGATATTTACACTGAGAGTTAACTAATATTTTGGGCTATTATTCTTATGGCTCTTTTCTGGAGTTTCAAAACTGTGTTCATATTTTGTACATTTGTTCCCCAAAAAAGAGTGCCATAGCTAAGAATTCAATGTACATATGAATAATATGTAACTAAAACACACTGCATGTTACACACTGATGATAGGATTCTAAGGGCATAACATGCTGATGACATTCTGTATGCAAGTACCTTTGTATGTTCACACCACTTCCATTGAGAATCAATGTACATTCCTAGAAATTTTGGATTTGTTACACAGTCCATAGAGGTGCCATCTACATTTAATTTAACATTGTCATTTTTCGTCTTCAAACTGAAATTTATGGCATTAGTTTTCTATATGTTCAATATCACTTTATTGCTTATTGGTCAACCATAAACTTCCTTGAGAGCTTCATTTACTTTCTCGGCAAGGAGTTCTTTTGTTTTCTCAGTGACTATAATATTGCTGTCTTCATAAAAGAGAATTTTTTCACCATGAATAACACTACTGGAAAAGTCCCCTAGAACTTAGAACTACTAAAACCTAACTAGCCTAAGGACACTACACATAACCGCCCAAGGCAGGATTCGAACCTGCGACCGTAGTGGTCGCCCAGTTCCAGACTGAAGCACCTAGAACCCCTCAGTCACACTGGCCGGCACTGGGAAATTCATTGATGTGTATCAAGAATAGTATCGGTCCTAATATGCTACTTTGTAGAACCACTGTATTAATGTCTTTTGGTTCTGATAAGTTTTTAGTAAATATTTACAACTATATGAAGTATCTGTTATCTCTACTCTTCGTACCATATCTGTTAGGTATGGTCGCAATCAGTCATTAGCTACCCCTCTTATTCCTAATGCTTCTAATTTATTTAATAGAATCTTGTGGTCGACTGTATCAAACGCCTTAGAAAGATCCAAAAATAAGCCTGTGACACACTTATCCTTATCAATAGCATCAAGTACAACTTTTGTGAATTCTACTATGGCTTACTTCTTATTTTTGCCACTTCAGAAACCAAACTGTGATTCGCTTAAAAGATTGTAATTACTCAGGTAATTCATTAATCTGTCTTTCATAAGTGATTCTATTATTTTTGAGAATGTTGATAGCAGGGAAATGGGCCAGTAATTTTCAATGTCTTCTGCATTACCTTTCTTAAGCAAAGGTACAAAGCTTGCTTGTTTTAACTGCTCTGGAAATGTCCCTGATGTGAAGGATTCATTTATTATATTTGTTGAGGGGCCTTGTATATTCCCTATTCATTGTTTCAGTACACACATTGGTAATTCATCTAATCCTACTGACTTTTCATTTTTTAGTTTTTGAACAGTTTTATTGACTTCATTCTCTGTGGTTGGAAGTAACATCATTGTATTTAGTGCAACATTATTTACAGATGTTATATATGTTTTGAGCAATTTTTGCTTTAATTTCTCTGAAATACTTGAGTTACGCTCATTTACATAGTTTGCTAAGTGTTGTGGATCATTTATTACCTTATCCCCCTCCTTTAGCAAAATGTTATTCTGCATTTGTTTGCCTCTCCCCGTTTTCTTTTTTATAACACCTCAGACTGCTTTGCTTTATTCTCTGCATTATATATTATTTTGTCATTAAATGACTTTTTGCAGCAATCAGCACCTTCCTATAAATCTGTTTGTATGAATGATACAAATTGAAGAATTCTGGATCATTGCGAATCATTTTCATGGAACTGAGGTGTTTAAGTGTTTGAGAGGACTTCTTAATACCTGCTGTTATCTGTCTGTTTTTGTGAGATGTTGATGCAGACCTGCATACTTTTGGAAATTCCTTTTCAAATTTCAATTTAAACAATGTGGAGAATTTAGCGAATTTCATATTCACATTGATTTCCTTATAAACTTCATCCCAGCTTTGTTTTTCTAGTTATTTTGATTTCTGATAGATGTCGTTTGTAGGCTTGTAGTTTAGGGAATGATTTGATGCCTTTTCTTACTGTTGTTATTTGACAGAGATGATGTGGTAGTCCGATATCTTTTATGGCTACATCACATTTTTCTGTGTCCATATTTGTGGTCACATGGTCAGTTGCTGATGCAGTCATTGTAGTAATTTTTGTTGCACTATTGACCAATAGGTACATGCCAAAACTTTGAAGGATGTTAATGAAGGTGCTGCTGGATTCATTTATGATATTAGTGTGGATGTTAATGTCCCCACACAGAATTATGTTTGTTGCACTATTGACCAATAGGTACATGCCAAAACTTTGAAGGATGTTTATGAAGGTGCTGCTGGATTCATTTATGATATTAGTGTGGATGTTAATGTCCCCACACAGAATTATGTTGACCTTTGTACTTGAGACTTTATCTAGAACTTTATTGGTGGTATCAAGCCCTGTAAATTCAATAGCTGATATTTCAAAGTGTTTGTCTTCGTTACTATTCTGAGGTCATGTCTTCATTTGAACTATGCTCCTTTTCTGATATAAATGCATGATTCTCCAACCATTGATGTAGTTCTGCAGTAAGAGTTTGCCCTTTCATACAATTATAATACTGCATGTTGCATTTATGTGTCTCTACACCAGTGCTCAGTAATGCAAACTACTGTGCAGTCCAAAGATTAGATCTCAACTTCTAATAGCTGTATTATTTTATGTTTTATTGATTGCACGTTTTGATGGAGGATTGTTGAGTCTGTGAAATGTTACTCTTTCCAATGTTTTTTTTTGTGACATCTGGTATGTGTGATATTTGAAGTGTTAAAATCTGTCTTGTGAGTGATTGTTTCAGTATTTTTTAAACTGCTGGAGATACTCTTTAGGCAGGGGAACCTGTTGTCTGTATTTATCCTAAAAAAGGCCTACTTTTCCTAGCTATGACAACCATGACCATGTGTGGCCTGAGATCCACCCCCTATCTTTCATGAATCAACTGTACCAATCTTCCCTTCCCTGTCATGTTTAAGTGTAGGCCATGCCTAGTGAAACCCCATCTGCTGATAGTCCTGATGGGCACCAGAGAAACATGAGCAAAGTTGGTGTCCTCAGAGCCATCGCTAACCTCACGTTGATTCGCCTTACAGCTCCATCAAGGTGTGGTCGATCATGACGACAGAACAGCTCAACAAAGTTTACGTTGGTGCCATGAGTCATGGACGCTATCTTGTTGAGGCCACCAACTATGTCATATGCCCCACGTCCAAACTGTTTCCCGCCCCACCCACTATCACTACATGGACCTCTTTTGTAAGTCCTTACATAAAGACTCTAGGTCCTCTATCACATTACTTAGCTTTGCATTTGGCATGAACATACTGGTGGCCTGGTATGCTGCCCATAAACTTTCCTGTAACTTAGGGCCTACACCTCGCCCATGGCTACTACCTAGCAGCAGCAGTTTCTTCTTCCTTAGACTTGGTACATTCCTAGGCTTCTTGGCCCCAGTAGAAGTGTACTGCACATTTCCTGCTCCTCGTTCTACCTGAGGTTCTTCTGCATTAACTCTGTCACTGGTAGATACCTTTTTTGGTGTTGATGATAAAACTGTCATATCGTGTTCTCCTTCTTCCTATCCTCCTATCAGCTGCCAGTACCCAACCTTCTTCCTCCCCCTACATCCCTTGATCTTTATGAGTTCCTTCCTTGCTTCCTCCAACTGTGCCTGATGGGCACAGATTTTCCTTTCCTGTTCCCCAATCAAAATGTTCCTACTGTATACTCTGCAGTTCCAGGAGAGAGCCTCTTCTGTTCTCCCAGCATTCTTCCCACTGCATCCCCCCTGGTGAAAATATTTCCTACAAGATTTTCAACAAATCCCTCTACTCACTATCCTATAACAGCTAGCCAGATTTCTCACTCATGGTCACTTTCGAAAGAATAATTAAGTTTAAACAATGTTTTAAATTTCTCAAGGACGCGAGACGGGCTGTGTCAAACAAAAAAAAACACAAAGTTCTTACGTGAGGTGGTTGTTGTTTTTGTAATTATTTACAGATACAATGACAGAAGAATGAATTTGTAATTACTTTGCTTTTAGAGAATTTACGTTATCAGGCTTGTTTGGTCAGGTTTATAAACGTTTATAACTCGGAAAATTTAGGCATAGATCGCGTCTATCTAACTAGTAAACAATACGAAATGTGTTAGTTAAATACGATTTAGAAACGTTTAATTGCACTTTTATTGCGACAATAGACACTGATGAAACTAGTAGCTGTCTTTTTTAAACGAATTTTGCACTATCAAGAAAACATGAACAGAATTTTTTGTGTTTATGTCACGCAAAACTTCGGGTTATGTCGCAGTTATCGGGACTTCAGCTAAAGGACAAGTTTTTTTAAAGAACAAGCTCAACTGGGACGCTAATATTCAGTTGTGTGACAAGAACGGACACTACAGCAAGTATACAAAATAAAGAAAATTTAAATTTGACACTATTTCCTCTTAAATAAGTTCCTTTAGCAGACAAAGGAAATATCTGTCATCTCACTCAGCGGCCATCTTGGACAATTCATCAGAAAAGCTGAAATTTTTGCGTTAATTATGGAGCACTAAGCTTCTCCTCTTTATTGCGTTCGTAAAATTTTGCAAGAAAATGATTCCCTTCTTGCTGCTGCCATACCGTCTAGACCCAAATCCTGTGGAACTGCTGTGGAATCTTGCAAAGAATAAGACCCATGCTTATAATACGTCAGGCATATCACTCTCCAACCCAAAGAAACACTGCCTGATGATTTTTTTGCTAATAAATAAATGTACTGTGTCATCTAATGTAGTGTAAACCTTCCAATGCAAAGCTACTTCAGCTACCTGAGAGTCAATTTGGTTCCGTTAAATACAAGTAGCTTTGCAGTTGGCCTCTCAAAGCTGATTGGACCTCCTCCTTGACCTTTCCACCAAAGAAAAAATTGAAATGAACACTGGGAATCAAACTTGGGCCTCAGTGATACTAGCCAAAATCGTTAACCATTAGACCACACAGTTAGTCCATGTTTGGTACTGTTTCATTAGCTTTTACTGTTGCGACATTAGGGAACACAGGCAAGGCTGTGAATCACTCCAAAAAAGTATGTAATCACTAATGTAGATACTTTGATGAATGAGGAAGCTGAAAATATAATTCAGTGAGTCAGCATAGTTTCAAACAAAGAGCCGGTATGATCATTGCACGACTGAAAGAGCAAACGATGAATCAAGAGACACAACTCTAAAAAATTGTGCCATCACCAGCAAGGTGGTTTTGAGGATACTTCCAGAGAAGCATTGTCAGCAGTTAAGTAGAGATACAACTAATACTCCATGTTTCTGTTCTTGTTCTAAATGGCACTTCATTCAGTGGCTAGTAAGGACATGCAATGTGTGACAGTGCTCCACCTGAAAGAATACTGGAGTGTACATTATTGCTACCGCCCTCCCTACTTCTCGGTTGTATACATAGCGGTGCTGCCACCCTGGCTAGGTAACTAGTTCTCTTTCCTGGGTAATACAATCACTGTCTCTGTTCACACTGCACTATCACCAGGGAATCACTATAGGTATTTACATGGATTACATTTAATTTAATAATAATATTTGTACATTCACCAATGCTGTAGAAGTTGTTCATGCCACCTTTTTATAAGTCTCGGTTCAACCTGCATAGTTGTTAAATTTGCTTGGTTCTTACAGAAAAAAGCATTGCATAGAAGTTGATGTAGAGCACTTTTTAATATAAGGTTGTTGTAAGTATTTCTCTGCAAAAAATCTTCTTGGTGCATACTTACAAACATTGCTGTCTGATACTGCTCAATCCTTACAACAAAAATGTGTATTGTAGTAGTATATTCCTGTAGCTGTGTTCATGTATAGACTCAGTCTTTTGTTTCAGATGCTTTTAATCAAGCTGTTCTTCCATGATAGAGTGTAACATATACACTAACAAATAAAGCTTTTAATGCTATACATTATAATCGATTCATATGCAGACGATTGTTCATATACGAAAAACGCCGGAGACCCATTGAGTGATCGATATTTCGTATATCAAACGAGGGAGGAAAATTCAATCGATACATGTCAAATTGACAGGAATTCAAAAAAATCGGTAGAGGTAGAGGAAAAGGTGCACATTCTTGCTGTGAGGAACATTACGTTACAATTAATCGTACATTGATGCCAGACCCCCAAGGAAAAAAGAAAAAAACAACCATTTTATAACCGTGTGATTTACTATTGTACCGAATCAGATACATGTTGTTCACACGATTACTAACTTTTGTTATTAAACACATACAGAAAAATGTCGTATAACGCACCCAAACTGCTCCAAAACCTGCCGGCTGCATGTAGACAATCTATGCTGTGTGTAATCATGGTAGACAATATTCTATACATGAAGCGGACTATGCAAGTGAGAGCAGCTGAAAAGGTCATAGTTTGGCGTAGGCCTATACAGTCAGCTGAAATGCCGAAAATAAACATAGTTTCCCCCACCTGGGTACACCTTCTATCCAATGTGATGCGTTCGTAGAGGTTTGCCAAATGAGTCTCGAATATCCCTTCAAAAATAAACCGACTAGTCCGCGTCCTTAGCTGCACGCGATCACGGTACGGAAGAGGACAAGTACCGTGATCGGTAACGATTACTATTAATTCGTTTCCGATCTGTCAGGTAAGTGTCTTGAGTACATTTTTTTCGAGTGTTTATGAAGTAAAACGAATATAAATTGACCAACTTAGTAACCTGCAAATCTATAACATTCGAGAGTGACAGTTGTCAGCCAGAAGATGGTAAGTGGAAATACTTGAAAGTATTTCGTAAATAGTTTCATTGATGCCAGAAACGCCTTTTTTCCCACCGTAACATATACTGCGTACGTATTCTTTAAGAACGCCTAGCACAGTATGTTGCATGTTGCTGTGTACTTTCATATTGGAATGCGCATGGGCTGATATCTGATAGTGTATTAAGTACGTAGTGTATAAGCGCAAAACAGTCTCAACCAGGTTTAAAAATTCACCGTAAACACTGTTATTTTCACATTAGTAGACAAAGAAATTTAATAACTGCATAGCGGCGTGGGCTTAAGCGTTCCATGACGTTTATGTTGACTTACAAATTTTAACTTGTTCTAGAATAGTGCTTATAAATGTCAATTTCCGTTTACAAGTATAAAACCCAGTTTTTATTATGCCGCTGATAATATTTCTTAGTGTTGCTTCTTCTGCAGATTTTAAAGCACTATGGCCTCACATGTTCGAAGACTGGCAGTTAGTGGACTGGCTTTTGGGGCAGGAGCATACGCTGTTACGACCTTTCTTAAAGAAAATGATTTGAATGTAAGTGTTTTTATAAAGATATGTTTACGCAAACAGAATCTTACGAGTTAGGAACGCTACGTCACAATTGTGGCCCCATTGTATTCATTGTTTTATGCGCAGGTACAAGCTGCTGAAGTGAAAAACAAACCGCGTGCAAAAAGACACCTGCCACCACGATCAGATCAAATTAAGTCATTGCAGTCTGAAGATTTTGATGTACTAATAATTGGAGGTGGTGCTACCGGCTCGGGTTGTGCACTGGATGCTGTTACTAGAGGTCAGATTCTTAATGAAGATGGATAGTGAACTTAGATTTTTTGCTAAAGACCTATAATTATAAGAACCTGGAAATGCTGGTTTAAGGTCTGAAGACAGCACTGGTGGAAGCTGATGACTTCGCTTGCGGCACAAGTAGCCGCAGTACGAAACTCATTCACGGCGGTGTTCGGTATCTGCAAAAGGCCATTATGAATTTTGACATTGAGCAGTATCGTATGGTAAAAGAAGCCCTCCATGAGAGAGCTAACATGTTACATTCGGCACCACATTTAACTCGACCACTACCAATTATGTTACCAGTATACACGTAAGTCAGTTAAAACTTAGTTCTCATTATGGTAGATATGTTTGTCAGTGCATAGTCAAAAACTTGTGCTTTTTTAATCATTCAGTTATATATAATATGTTGCTATGTTTATAACTCTTTGTATCTCACAAACAAACTAAAAGTTTGTTAAAATTGACAGGTATTGGGAAATTCCATACTATTGGTTTGGCATCAAAATGTACGACTTCGTTGCTGGGACACAAACTGTTAAGAGTTCATACTATCTGTCAAAATCTAATGCACTTGAGCTGTTCCCAATGCTGCAGGGAGACAAGCTACGTGGAGCTATTGTATATTATGATGGTAAGGATGAATCAATAAATGGTGTGCAAACATGGGCTATCAGTACAACATTTTTGTGACAGTGACAGTTTTGCTGCAGTTTGTCTTGAATTGGACATAAAATTACTTTCCAGGCCAACAAGATGATGCACGCATGAATCTGGCAATAGCTCTGACGGCCACAAGACATGGAGCAACAGTAGCAAATCATGTTCGTGTGACAAGCCTTTTGAAAGACAAAGACAAAGATGGGAAAGAAATTCTGTGTGGAGCACATTTGAAAGATGAACTGACTGGTCAAGAATGGGATGTGAAAGCAAAATGCATAATTAATGCTACAGGGCCATTTACAGACCATATACGAAAGATGGCTGATGCTAAGGCAAAAGAAATATGCTGCCCTAGCTCAGGGGTTCACATTGTGCTTCCTGGTTATTATAGGTATGTTCGTACAATATTTATGAACTCATGTATGTAATGTAATTAATATTTTGGCTCTTTATCTGTTGAAAATCATCCACTCAGACATTTTCTTAGTGAACAAATCATTGTGTCATGTCATATCAACAATACTAAATGATCTTTTAGTTGCTATCTTTGTTGTGGTACAAAATAGTTTACAGTAGTCTGCAAGAACTAGAACATTATTCAAACTTCATATAAATGTATCATGTGATATGCTATTCCATAAATGATGAATCTAGGAATATAAAAACACCCCCCCCCCCCCTGTATTCTCCAGTAGGGATTGTCAGGACAAGATTAGATTAAGCACAGCATTCACAGATGCTTTTAAATAGTCATTCTTCCTGCTTACCATACTTGAAAGAAACTGGAAGAAGCCCTAATAACTGATACAATGGGAAATATCCTTTGCATCTTCTTCTGAGGTGTTTGATGAGTATAGATGTAAATGTGAACATGTGTTGCTCAGGCTTGTTATAGAATGACTTAAATGAAAACCAGAAATTAGCAAATTGTATCTGTTCTGAAACGAGATGTGAGCTTTTTACTGGGTCATGGTTGCAATGTTTGTTTTGTACTCTATTATAGATGCAATGTAGGAATGTCTTGGAAAAATAGCAATCATCCAAAGCTCATCTTCTTGTCATCTGAGTTTGGGCACAAGTTTGGGCTATGGATGGAAATAAGTCATGTCCTCTCATAGGAACCATTCCAGCATTTGTTTCAAGTGATTTAGAGGAACAACAGGAAACCTAAATCTGGATTTTGATTTACTTTACTTCCAAATATGAGTCCAGTGTCTTACTGTGCCACCTCCGTCCGTCTTGGATATTTGTTTGTAATGTCTTTATGCATAATACAATTAGTTATGTAGTAGTGTTTTTGTTGCTCGAAAATACTTACATCAACTTTAATATGAGTGGAATACCACTCTTTTGCTTAGAGTTGTGAAGGTTCCACTTACTAGCTGCTAACTGAAACAAGTACTACAGAACTGATAGTTTGTGTCAGTAAAAGATTAATAAGATCATCAACTAGACATGCCCATAGAGAAAGCAGAATAGCAGCAAGAACAAAGGTCAGGAAATGTGGTAGGGATATCACAGTGAAGGACAAGCCATTAATGATTCTGTCCCAATAAAACAACGTTACAGTTAATTATAGTTGTGTGATACATAGGGAAGGGAAATAAAATTGTCATTCTGTAAATTAAAAAGGAAAGAAAAATTCCCCCATAACTATTAATGTTATATGTGATGCATTGATATACATTTTCATTCATCTTTTTTTTTATTATTGTTCATGAATGCGGTGTAAGACATTTCTGTGTGTTTCTCCTAAATTTCAGTCCAGATCAGATGGGTCTCTTGGATCCCAATACTTCTGATGGGCGTGTCATTTTTTTCCTCCCATGGCAAAAGCATACAATAGCAGGAACAACTGACCTGCCATGCCAGGTCACAGCACATCCCAAGCCAACTGAGGATGAAATCATGTTCATATTGGAAGAAGTGAAGAATTACCTTAATCCTGATGTGGAAGGTAAGCTCATAGACATGTACTCATAACTCACTTTAAATCTGAGATATAAAATGGCAAAACATATGTATGCAGTATTGAAAGAAGATGAAATTGATTTGTATATCCACTGAGCACTATAAGAAATGGTTAAGACTGCTTTTTTATTTGATAGCTGTAGTGTTCAAAACCATCTCCGAACATCTAGAGTTAGGTTACTGTTGTTTTCATAAAATACTTCAGAGTCATCTTTGGGTGATTCTTTCAAACATACCTCGCCATTGCTTTTAAATCATGGTGTAAGTAAAGACAAGGAAAGTGGTAAACAATGTGAAACAATCCTAGTCAGCTTTGACCAGTGATGCTATCAATGAAGCAGGTATTTGCACTACATAATCACTATGATGACTATGATGTCATACAATCACATGTATTTAACTACATGCTAGAATACTGTGGAAGTGCAATCAGTCTACAAAGGAGATTGCTTACAAATAACTCGTGCAACTAGTTCTAGAATATTGCACAAGTTTGTGAGACCCATATCAGTTAGGACTAACAGGGGTTATTGAATGTATATGGAGAAGGGAAACGCAAATGGTCACAGGTTTGTTTAATGCATGGAAGAATGTCACAGAGGTACTGAAGGAACTGAACTGGAAGACCCTTGAAGATAGACATAAACTATACCGAGAAAGTCTGTTAAAAAAGTTTCAAGAATCAGCTTTAACTAGTGACTCTAGAAATATACTATAATCCCATACATGTCACTCACATAGGGATTGTGAGAATATGATTAGAATAATTATTGCTCAGACAGAAGCATTCAACCAATCATTCTACCTGTGCTCAATATGTAAACGGAATGGGAAGAAACCCTAATAACTGGCACAATGGGGCATACCCTCTGCCATGCACCTCACTGTGGTTTGCAGAATATAGATGTAGATATATTTAACTACCCAAGTGTCCACTCCCCTTCAAAATTGTAGAGGTACAAAGTTGAAAATACCAAACTTCAGTGGGAAAAATTGGGTTTTCAGAAGAAACAAAATGTAATTAATTAAAGAATAAAGGTAACAACAGCCTGAATGCCCTGTGCAGGTATGTAGTATCAGGTATCTCTTAATTTGAACTCTGCCATCTCTGTACATATACTTCATCATGGGATTTGCTATTGACAATATTGATTTATTCATAAGAAACTGTAACAGCATTTAGTGAGAAAGACACTTTCATGTGGAAAACTTATCTGAAAACGTACTGTAGAAAAGTGTGCTGTATTCAGCAGTTTTCATTTTCAGTAGGCTTCCAAAAGAACTTCCTTGTGGCACACTGGTATTCTTTACAGGAGTTTCTAACAATAGTTGAGATCTTACCTGTGTAACATGCTATTTATTTTAGGAATTGTGATAGTGGTGTGTATGAATGGATGATGACAATGGTGATTTGTAACTGGTAAACATTGTTCAAATGGCCAGTTGGAAACGTACTGTAATGTGAGAGCTGGATAGAACCATGGTTTATGTTGGGGATTTTTGTTGAACAATGGAAGTTAAACTATATAAGAAACATCATTAGTAAATTATAGAGATCTTCTTCGAAATTTATCTGTGTTTTCAGACACATCGAAAAACTCATGACCAACTTCATTCTGTGCAAGAAAAAATATATTACATTCTACAACACTATAGTTCTTGTAGGGCACTGAGATGTTAAATGACTGCTGCTCCATTCTCTCTTAAAGGCATGCTGTAATGAGTGTACTGGAGAAGCATGAGATCAAAATACCACACTTCTGACTATTGAGGTCAGCTTTCAAAAGCAGAGTGGCTACTACTTCTTCACATAGCTCTTTAGCTGTTACCACAAGTCTTTTTGTGGACATTGCCATGCTCGTCTTACCCAGGAAAAAATCCTAGGCAGTGCTGGAAATGAAACTTAGGTCCTCTGCATGGTAGTCGGGCTTAGCTATGAAAGTGGATAGTTTTCTTTGAAGAGGCTTCAATGGTGTGGTGCAAGGGCTGATTATTTCATGTAGTTTACAGTAATAAGAATGATCTGTCACAAGTAGGATTAGTATCTTGATTTGAAAGATAGGAAATTGTTAATCTCAAAATTCATTTCTTACTGATCATATGGTGTGATTGATTTTAGGCGTGGTGCTGTAGAATTATTTACTAGTCCAAAAATCCCTCTCATATAATGCTGTTTCCATCATTTTTGCAGTTGCTGTTTGATGGAAACATTGATGCCAGAAGTATAATTTCCAAATTATTTATATTAGTTGTTTGTTCAGGTTTAATTATTTGTGTGATATGATTATTTCCCCTCTGTGTTTCATTATTAGGTTTCTCCATAAGGCATAATATTGTTTGATGGATAATGATAGTGAATAGGTTTGTTAGAGGGCAATTTCAGACTGTGAGATGCCTTACTGTTTAATTTTTGCAAGTATAATTAGAGCCATAAAAACATAAATTAATTCTCTCTCTCTCTCTCTCTCTCTCTCTCTCTCTCTCTCTCTCTCTCCCTCCCTCCCTCCCTCCCTCCCTCCCTCCCTCCCTCTCTCCCTCTCTCCCTCTCTCCCTCCACACACACACACACCCACAGGCAACAAAATATATTCACATTCTTTCTGTCTTCTTGTACTGAAAGCAGTCTGACTTAATATTTACAATATTATGAAAAGGATAGTTGCTACTTGCTGTACAGCAAAGATGCTGAGTCGCAGAAAGGCACAACAAAAAAAACTGTCAGAAAGTTAGCTTTCGACTAGCAAGGCTTTGTCAAAAATTGACTACACACACACACACACACACACACACACACACACACACACACACACAGACAGACATACATGACCTCAGTCTCTGGCAGTTGGAGCCATAACCGGCTGACTTTTGTTGTCCCTTTCTGTGACTCAGCATCTCTGCTACTCGGTGTGTAGCAACTATCTTTTTTATAATACTGTTACATTTCATCTTGGATTTCCCTTTGTTCACTTAACTTAATATTTACTCACTCTCATTGTTACCTGCATATTTTAATTTATTGAGTCATTTAGCACAGAATGTAATTTGTTTTGTGCATTACATTTCAAGAGCACAGCTAGAATTTGCATTCTGAACATGCTGTACAGTTAGTTTCATTTATGTTTTATTTGTCTGTATTGTGCTAGAAGAATAGGGAGCGTTTTACTCCCAAATACAGATTGTTTTTTCCTTGGCGTGTGTTGTGGGCGGGGGATAAGTCATACTTGTTAGGCAACAGCAGTCAGCAACATTCAGGAGACATGCTCACTTCAGTCCAATAATAATAATAAGAGAGGGAAGAAGAAAAAAGATGAAATTATTGAAGGAAATCTGGCTTCATAAGAATTGAGCTAATTAAAATGCAGCACAGTCATTCAAAAGGACAAATATGATGAACCAGAACTCATCCAATCTTTCAGAAAAAAAAGTACAGTAAATGTGAGCTCTAAAGCACGTATCTCAGAAGCTATGAACACTCATTCAGTAGATGAGATGTGTTTCCCACTAGTGAAGGTGAACAACTGCTCATAGCTCGTGTTTACTAGATTTTTTTTTTTTTTTTTTTTTTTTTTTTTCCCAGTACATACTACCACTTCCGAAAGTTTGTCAGTGCAGCAGTTCTGGTTCACCTTGTTTGTCTTCTGGAATGTGACCTTTGAATCACACTACACTATGCGATCAAAAGTATCAGAACACCTGGCTGAAAATGACTTAATAGTTCGTTGCACCCTCTATTGGTAACACTGGCGTTCGATATGGTGTTGGTCCACCCTTAGCCTTGATGGCAGCTTCCGCTCTTGCAGGCATACATTCAGTCAGGTGGTGGAAGGTTTCTTGGGGAATGGCAGCTCATTCTTCAGTGTGCTGCACTGAGGAGGGGTATCGATGCTGGTCGGTGTGGCCTAGCATGAATTCAGCATTCCAAAACATCCCTAAGGTGTTCTATAGGATTCAGATGAGGACTCTGTGCTGACCAGTCCATTGCAGGGATGTTACAGGCATATAACTACCCCACCACAGGTCGTACATTATGAACAGGTGCTCGATCGTGTGGAAAGGTGCTATCTCCATCCCCAAATTGCTCTTCAACAGCGGAAAGCAAGAAGGTGCTTAAAACATCATTATAGACATGTGCTGTGATAGTGCCATGCAAAACAATGGGTGCAAGCCCCTCCATGAAAAACACAACCACACCATAACATCACCACCTCCGAATTTTACTGTTGGCACTACACGCACTGGAAGGTGACGTTCACCGGGCAATTGCAATACTCACATCCTGCCATCTAATTGCCACATTGTGTGCCATAATTCATCACTACAAACAAAGTTTTTCCACTGTTCAGTCGTCCAATTTTTATGCTCCTTACATCAAGCGAGGCGTCATTTGCCACTTACCGGTGCGATGTGTGGCTTATGAGCTGTCGCTCAACCATGAAACCCAAGTTTTCTCACCTTGCGCCTAACTGTCATAGTACTTGCAGTGGATCCTGATGCAGTTTGGAACTCCTGTGTGATGGTCTGGATAGATGTCTGCCTATTACACATTACTACGTTCTTCAACTGTCAGCGGTCTCTGTCAGTCCACAGATGTGGTCGGTCTCTGTGCTTTTGTGCTGTACATGTCCCTTCACGTTTCCACTTCACTATCGAATTGGAAACGGTGGACCAGGGGATGTTTAGGAGTGTGGAAATCTCGCTTACAGACATACGACCCAAGTGACACCCAATCACCTGACCATGTTCGAAATCCGTGAGTTCCGCGGAGTGCCCCATTCTGCTCTCTCACGATGTCTAATGACTACTGAGGTTGCTGATATGGAGTACTTGGCAGTAGGTGGCAGCACAATGCATCTAATATGAAAAACTTATGTTTTTTGGGTGTCTGGATACTTTTGATCACATAGTGTATATGAAATATATGAACTTTTAAAGCTAAAAGGTACAGCCTGCCAGTCAAGAAGTAAGAAATGAAGGAAGGAAACTGACTAAGAAGAAAGTGCATAGGGGGTAATCTGTCTTTGTTTGAAGTTGGGTCCCCATTTATGGATTATTAAATAACTTTCCAATCTCTTCATTGTTAAGTTACATTTATTTATGTCATTTTACCTCTGATGAATCTTTTATCGTTTAACTGTGTAATTCTCTCTCTCATAGTAGGTAGACTATTTTTCTGTCTTTTGGGTTGTAGTTTAATTGGGAGTCTTCTTTTCTTTTACATTACATTGCATTAAGTGTATATAATTATTTTCACATCATCTGTAATGTATTTTGCTTTTGCAAAAGTGGTGTTGCATCCTACTGCTTCTTGAGTTTTGTAACTGAATATTTCCTCTTAATAAGTAACATCATCCACAACAGTAGGTAACTGTCATTAAGGTGTTAGTGACACTGCTACATTATTTCTCTCCACATCTTTTTCTCCAGTTGACCAAACATAAGTCTTCATCTAGTAGCATATTAAGATGCAATTAAGGATATAATTGAGTATAGTCAAAGATGCCTTACATAATCTGTTGTTTGTTGTTGAAACTGGTTTTTCTCCAAAAGCCAGTTGAAGCTACACTTTGATTCACAAAAGTATCATATGCCTTGACACACTGGAGCTTCAGGTGTACTGTAGCATGGCACAATTAATTATACTGTACGTTGTCGTGGAATGGGTGCAATTTCATTCCATTTACAGTGATACACACACATCTCAATGTGCCTGCATTTGAAGGGATGTGCTGACCAAACTGGGACCAATTCAAATATTATGCCCAACACATGCAACACACACAACAAAGATAATTCAAAAAATACCATGAACATGATAACATTTTTAAATCTAACCAGCTGTTGCTGCATGACTGTAAATATGCAGTATCCAGCAAAACTAAAGAATAAGCTAAAATGCCAAAAAGTAGTATATAATATGACATTTGAGACATAAGATCATCACAAGTGCATGTTTGTATAAACTCTCACATAAAGTTTGAGAAACTATGGGTAGATAAAGCAATCTGATGGTGAAAATAAACTATTTGCCCTGGTGTTAAATATTTCAGAAAACTCTAAATGTACTCTACTGAAGGAAAATTCAGTCAAAAAAACTAACTATTATGGGACAGTATTATGAGAACGAAAGTTGCTACTCACCATATAGTGGAGATGCAGAGTCACAGATAGGCCCAACAAAAAGTTTTGACACTTAAAGCTTTCAGCCAATGGCCTTTGTCAACAGTAGACACACATACATGCGCACACACACACTCACGCAAACTCAACTCACACACACGGGGTGTGTGTGTGTTTATTGTTGACAAAGGCCATTGGCGAAAAGCTTAAAGTGTGAAAATCTTTTTGTTGTGCCTATCTGTGACTCAGTATATCTGCTGTATGGTGAGTAGCAACTTACACACTTCCCAGTTTTTGGAACTAATAGTTTCTTCCTCAGGGAGGAGAGGAGGATAGGTTGGGGAAGGTTAAAAGGAAGAATGGATCCCTCTCATGAAGTCTTAGTGAATGGCCTTCCTTTTAAACTTCCCCAACTAATCCTTCTCCCCTCCTCAAGGGAGGAACTATCAGTTCTGAAAGCTGGGAAGGGTATTGCCTTTTTGTACTACACATTTTGCCTCCTGTAGATAAGTCCTGGCCAGAAATACTGTCTCATAATTTATTAATTTTCTGTTACGAAGTGTTAGTGAAATTTACTCTGTTTTTCACCCATTTGTAATATTGTTGTAATATTCTGATTCAGATGTTGTTAATACAGTTGGAGATTTTTCTTGCTATAATTTACCAGTTATATATTTTTCTAGTTAGTTCATATCTGCATGCTGTGAAACATGCATTTCATAGGCTGCATAACTTCCCCCGTTACATACATATATTCTTTGTTGCAGTGAGAAGAGGAGATGTTCTATCAGCATGGAGTGGAATAAGGCCACTGGTATCGGACCCAAATAAGGAAGACACACAGTCATTGGCAAGAAATCACATCATTCATGTCAGTGACAATAAGCTTGTGACAATTGCTGGAGGCAAATGGACAACTTACAGAGCAATGGCTGAACATACAATTGATGCAGCTATTAAAGGTACTTCGCTGAAGAAAAAGGGAATAGTTAATGTTTCCTGTATTTTACTACCACGTTACTAAAATATATCTTCCTTCTTTTCCTCACCCTTCCATCCATCGCTGCCTCCTTCCACCCGTCACTGCCTCCGCCTGCCTGCCACTGCCGCCTCCTGTCAATCCCTGCCTGTGGTCTTGTACCCCACCAAGTCTGCTGTGCTTGATATTGTTATACTGTATAAGTAATTGTGTTTTCTGCTTTCTCTTTATTTGCAGTAGTAAGATTTTCACCATCTGAAGTTCAGTAGGCACTGACTAGCCATCCTATCAAAGTAATTGAAGTTATATAAAGATAATGGAAATTTCTGGCTGGAAAATTATGTAAAATAAGGGAAAAGCAACAACTTACCTGTAGAGGACTGGTGTGTGGCACACAGAAACACGTAACAGAAAGCAGTTTACACTAGCTTTCTATCTGTTGGCCTTTTTCCAGTGAGAGTACACACACACACACACACACACACACACACACACACACACAGATATATATATATATTCATGCAAACCCGACAGACATAGGCATGACCATCGGCTCTGTCCTCAGCGGCCAGAGATTGGTGTGTGCGTTTGTGTGTGTGTGTGTGTGTGTGTGAGAGAGAGAGAGAGAGAGAGAGAGAGAGAGCACGCGATCTACATCAGAAGGCCTTTTGGCCAAAAGCTTACTTGTTTACCTTGTTTAGCAGTCTCATTGTTCAGTCTGTCTGCAAATCAACATCACTACTATATGGTGAGTGACAATCTATCCTCCTTATAATATTGTCATTATTAAATATTTAAATAACTTATGTAAATCCACCTGGGTATCATTTTCAACTATGCCGATTTTTGTGACATTGTAGGCTTTCCCAGCGTAATAAGTCTTAAAAGTCTCTTCAAGTTTGCTGCCGGATCCTAAAATCAACTCCATTCGATATTTCGGTTATCCAACTGGTCACCATCTTCAGGATAATGCAGCTCCTGTTGAAGAGTCTTGCTGTGAACTGACAGCAGGCTGCCAATCGACGTCCTATATAGGCCATCCTACCGTATGTGGCGCATGTGCCGCCCATCACAGTTGCTGCCCTCCAAGACTGGGCAGGTGGCACCACCCTTAGTAGAACACTGGCAGCAATGATAAATCGCACTCGGGGATGATATTTGAAAACTCGGGCTGGCCGCACTGAAGAATGTTCTCTTTTGATGCAGGATAATACAGGATTCCACATAATGCTAAGAAGAAACCCATTGTCTCTGTTAATTAAATTATCCACCAACCTAATTTCAATTGCTTCTTTGTAGACACTGTTCCAAAAACCAGAAGTGTTGGCAACTGTCACAGTTTTGTCAAATTTCGTACAGTTTCCCTCATTTAAGCAGTGTTCTGCTACTGCCGATTTTTCCAGCTGTTGTAGCCTTATATGACGGCAATGTTCCACACACCTGTCATGAACAGTGTGAACCGAATGGCCAGTGTAAGCCTTCCCACATTGGCATGGAATTTTGTATACACCAGGTTTCCTAAGCCCCAAATCATCATTCACAGAGCTGAGTAGTGCCATAATCGCGGGAGGTGGACGGAACACACTCTTAATGTTAAATTTCCTTAAAATTTTTCCTACCTTAAACGATATGCCCCCAGCATAAGGGATAGAGGCCACCGATCTATGTTCCTCTTCATGCACCTCCAGTGAAGGTCCAAACTCCATAGCCTGATGAATTTGCTTCTCAGAGTAACCATTCTCCTTAAAAACAGCCTTCTGCGCAAGTTCTTGTGTTAAGCTGCCCGTGTCGGAAATGGCATATGCCCTGCGTACAAAAGTCCTAAGGATGCCACTGCATTGGTATGGTGGATGACAACTCTTAGAATGCAGACACCGATCCATGTTCGTCGGCTTTTGGTGAACACTATGGCCCAAAGTACCAGCTGTTTTTTTTTTTAATAAACCTTAACATTTAAAAATGGAAAAATCCCATCACTTTCGACCTCCATGGTAAATTTAATGGGGGGATGAAGACAACTGAAGTCGTCCAAAAATCTATTGAGAGCATCACGTCCATGTGGCCAGACGACAAAGGTATCATCCACATATCTCCAGAAGCATGTTGGTTGCAAAGCCAAAGTTCTCAGTGCCATATCCTCGAAGTCCTCCGTAAATAAATTGGTGACTATGGGTGATAAAGGACTACTCATAGCCACACCGTCATTCTGTTCAAAAATGTTGCCATTAAATAAAAAGTACTTGGATGTCAGCTTCACCAATTCTTCATCCAGTTTTTACTGATCAAACTAAGGGACTCTTCCAGAGGGACTCGTGTAAATAGAGATACCACATCAAAATTCACTAATAGATCTGAAGGACTCAGCCTCAAAGATTTCAATCGTCGAATAAAATCCACCGAATTGGAGATATGCCAACATATGGACTGAGAACAGGTGATAAATACTTCGCCAGATTATAAGTGGGTGCACCCATATTACCAACAATAGGGCGTAGAGGAACCCCTTCCTTATACAACTTAGGCAGACCATACAACCTACAGCTTAACACAAGAACTTGCACATTTGAAGGCTGTTTTTAAGGAAAATGGTTACTCTGAAAAGCAGATTCGTCGGGCTGTGGAGTTTGGACATCACTGGAGATGCATGAAGAGGAACATTGATCGGTAGCCTTTATCCCTTATGCTGGGGGTATATCGTTTAAGATAGTAAGAATTTTAAGGAATTTTCAACATTAAGAGTGTGTTCTGTCTACTTTCTAAGATTAGGGCACTACTAGGCTCTGTGAAAGATGATTTGGGGCTTAGGAAAACTGATGTATGCAAAATTCCATGCCAATGTGGGAAGGCTTACACCGGCCGTTTTACTCGCACAGTTCATGAAAAGTGTGTGGAACATGGCCTTCATACGAGGCTGCAACAGCCGGAAAAATCAGCAGTAGCAGAACACTGCTTAAATGAGGGACACCGTATGAAATTTGTCAAAACTGTGATAGTTGCCAACATTTCCAGTTTTTTGTAACAGTGTCTACAAAGAAGCAATTAAAATTAGGTTGGCAGATAATTTGATTAACAGAGACAGTGGGTGTCCTCTTAGCAGGATGTGGAATCCTGTATTATCCCGCATCAAAACAGAATGTTCTTCGGTGCGGCCAGCCCGAGTTTTCGAAAATCGTCCCTGAGTGCGATTTATCATTGCCGCCAGTGTTCTACTAAGGGCAGCGCATGCGCTGTGTGTGGTATGGTGGCCTATATAGGATGTCAATTGGCAGCCTGGCGTCAGTTCTCAGTGGGACTCACCAGCTGAAGCAGCATTCTCCTGAAGATGGCGACCAGTTGGATCGCCGAAATATGGAATCGAGTTGATTTTAGGATCTGGCAGCAAACCCGAAGAGACTTTCAATGCTTGATTTTTATCCTCAGGCTTAATGTTAGTCACCATCCAGATCAGCACAAAGGAACACTTAGTACTGTAGTTCATAGGCATACATTGTATCAGAATTTGGAAGTTTGTCATCTGATTTAGCCCACCATGAACTCACCTTTTGCCTAAATGGTTATAGAGAAAGACAGATAAGATGTGCATTGTGCTACAAACCAACCGTGGACCTGGTAAGTGATGAAAATAACGAGATAGTGCCTAAGCCTACAGCTTTTTTGCCTTATACAGGTAGGATTTCCAACAGAATTGGGCTTATTCTACAGGAACATGATATGAAGTGTGTTTTTTCGCCACCATCTGAGGTTAGGGCCCTTTTAAGGTCTGTAAAGGATGACCTTAGTTTGCGTAAGGCATCTACAGTATCCCTTGTTGTTGTGGCATATCATACATTGGTCAAATCATCAGGACCATGGAGGACCAGTGTACTGAACATACGTGTCACCAACATGTACAACAGCCAAGTAAATCTGCTATTTCAGAACATTTCCTTGGTACCATTTGACCCATGAAAAATAACAGGGCAGAGATTGTAGTGTTCACTTCCAACTATTGGTACAGGGCTATTAAGGAGCAGTTGTGATTAAAGTAGGAAATGACCTTATAAATAGTGATGGAGCTTTTTGCTTAAATTCTGTTTGAAAACGTGCTCTCTCCCTGATGAAACAGAGGACAACGTTAATGTAGCTTTGTCACCCATTGGTAATTAATATTCACTATTGATGATAATTTCTAACATAGGTTATCTTTGGTTTTTTAGTGTTTACGAAGTGTGTTGCCTTTCTGCGTGTGCTCCACATACTGAGGTTTTAAATTTTCTTGCACAACACTTTCTCTTTGCATTTGTGCTTTGTAGATAACAGGGTGTGCACTTGTTGAAATAGTGACAGTTGTCAAAGAAGTCACCCAGCCTACATTACTATGAGTTGTTCCAATATTTTATACGTCGGGAGAATCTCAAGTTACAACAAATAAATATGTGCAATTATAAGTTCTAGTACCAGAGCAGAGTCCAGAATGTAATTTTGAAAATACTGTAAAGAGTTCATTGTAATCACAAGGTTTCCAATTAATGTAAGAGCACAGTGAGAGGGTAAACAGATGGGGTACCAGGGGGGAGGGGGGGGGGAGGGGCGGAGGAGGAATGTGTGCTTTGGATCAACCGTAGTTTACGTGGCCCATTAGGCCACTGACTGCCCAGTGCATGGACCAGAGGTGCTGCCTCTGCCACCCTTTCAATTGTTTTTCATCAGATCAGGGGGAAATTAAATTTAAATAGTCTGGGACTGGCTGATATACAACATATTTTTTCATATATCCTTTGAGTCTAAGTGCATGTTGTGCTTATTGTATACGTTTGAGCTGACAAGGAAAGCTACCAATGAATTCGGAATTCGTGTACTAGAATGCCACTGACAGTATATGATATTATATTGTCTATACATTACTAGCAGTAAGTTGGAAACAGAAAAATAACTGAGAAACAGAAAACAAAAAGGTACCTCTTGTCGAAAATTTTTGATTTTGGGCTATTGTAATTTATACAATCAGCATTAAAATGTGAACAATTTTATTTAAAAAAATTCACAAATTGTTCTTCTTGTATGCAAAGCTACTCTGAGCTCCTTAAAATGTCCATAAAATTCAGGAGATACTATTTTGTGAAACATTGCATACGCAGCTGTAAGATTTAGAAAGGGCGTTGGACCAATGTTATTTTCTGGTACTGACAAGAGGTCCTTTTTCAGAACACTGACATCAATTGCTTATAATGATTTTATTAATTCCTGTTGGATTCAAACAACTTTCAAATTGATACGAATGTGTACAGAAGAAAGTAAATTACCACAATATACAATAAAATGAAAATAGTTACTCTAGACATTATTGAATGTGTTTTCTTGTACTGAAAATTTTACTTCTCCAACAAGAGGTTCCTTTTTGCTTTTTGTCTCACTATTATAGCTGTAAAAAATTAGTAAGTTTCCTATTTCCAAATGGTCCAAGCTGCCAGAATTGGCAGTCACGTGTGCACGGGGTGTGCTTGCTTGTGATAAAGAACAGTGTGTGTTTCGCTTTCATTCTCTGATGAAGTCTGTGGCCAGAAGGTAATGTATAAGTGTCCTTTAATTGTGCCTGTCTGCTACTTAACATGTCATTTTTATGGTAGGCAGCAATCTTTCTTTTCCTTACATTGTTGACATTGCAACCTGGAGATTCCATTGTTTAATTCTTGAGTCTAGATTTTATCTAGTGAGCAAAACTGATTATGATTCTCTCTCTCTCTCTCTCTCTCTCTCTCTCTCTCTCCTTGTGTGTGTGTGTGTGTGTGTGTGTGTGTGTGTGTGTGTGTAAAAAACAAAGATGATGTAACTTACCCACCAGGCCTCAACCTCCACTAATTTCAAGTTGCTGCCGCTCATATCTCACCTGTCATTCAACAACATCTTTGCCTCTGTACTTCCGCCTCGACTGACATCTCTGCCCAAACTCTTTGCCTTTACATATGTCTGCTTGTGTCTGTATATGTGCGTGTGTGTGTGTGTGTGTGTGTGTGTGTGTGTGTGTGTGTACCTGTCCCTTTTTCCCCCTAAGGTAAGTCTTTCCGCTCCCAGGATTGGAATGACTCCTTACCCTCTCCCTTAAAACCCACATCCTTTGGTCTTTCCCTCTCCTTCCCTCTTTCCTGATGAAGCAACCATGGGTTGTGTAAGCTTGAATTTTGTGTGTGTGTTTGTTATTGTCTCTATCACGTGTGTGTGTGTGTGTGTGTGTGTGTGTGTGTGTGTGTAAGATTTTCCATTCTTGTATTAATGTTACAGGTAAGAGTTTATTTCAGAGATGATACTTTCAGTTTACATGAAAGTTCTGGGAATAAATATGGGCTGTAAATATTTTAGAGTTTCATAACATAGTTTGAAACTAGTCTTATCAGCTTGTTAGTCTTATGCTGTAACATTGTGGTTAGCTTTCTTGATGAATATGTGAAAATCTTGTTTTGTCCTAGAGTTTCATTGTAATGTCAGCTGTCATACAGAATACTGTTTCTGTTCTGCATTCTATATAAATTTTACCTTACAGTTTTAAATTCAGCACAATAATCTGTAATGACACATAAATCTAATCTTACTTTCATACAGCGTGCAACCTGAAGCCAGTTCACGAGAAGTCTCAAACTGATGGACTGCTCATTGAGGGAGCTCACGGATGGACACCTACCATGTACATTAGACTTGTGCAGGACTTTGGTCTTGAATGTGAAGTTGCTCAACATCTTGCTAATTCCTATGGTGACCGAGCCTTCGCAGTTGCAAAGTTGGCATCCCTCACAGGGAAACGGTGGCCTATTATTGGGAAGAAGGTACACCCGGAGTTTCCTTACATTGATGCAGAGGTAACGAGACACTATTCGTTCGCTTTGTCATGATAGGTTATAGTTTCTTAGGTTTTATTCTTTTTTAAAGATAATATTGTTTCACTGTTCACATTCCTTGGCAATGCACTGAAATGTACCAAAATGCAAACACTTAAGATTAAAGTCCCCTCTGATCCAGAGAGCTACATTCTAGTTGAGGAAAACTGATTCCAAAAGAAATCCTTGGGCTAATCAATGGTAGAACCCCGGCCTTGGAATTTGTGTTAAAAGCTTATCCAGTTAGCTAGCAAACCAATGAACTAGTGTGAATCGTTATCACTGAACAGCAGGAAACAACTTGATAAATAATGAATTTGAAACTAAACTCTCAAACAGCAGTTACTGTCATAGGCAACCATGTTACTCACTCAAATAATTGCAGCGTACATTTGTCAATATTGTTAAATTTTTAGCAGCAGTAATGAACACTGTATTCTTGATCAGTGTTGATGTCAGTTGTATCACCCACCTGAATTCAGCTTGTATGTTCATTACTACAATGGCGTATTTTTAATGATCGATATCCTAATACTGCTATAATTTTTTCTAAGTTTTCAAGCTTTGCATTGATGTGTTTTGTAGAACACTATGTCCTAGGTTTTATTATTTGAGTAGGATCACAACCTGCATTAGTTCTTCTTGTTCACCTGTCCCATCAGGTTGTAGTTTTGAGATTACTAGGTCATTTTCATTATTGTGAAGTAATAATAGTGAAAATTGTCATCTTTCTATCAGTCTGTAGTGCAACATAAAACATAAAAATATGGTTGCATTTATTACTCAACCCACAATCCAGAGATTTACTGGAACTTTTCCCTTCATTTTGGGGTACTGTTGTTTACATACTGAGTGACCAAGTAAAATATGTGTTTTTTTTCCTGGTATTTATCAGCCAGTGACGGTTTATCATAAAAGAATCTAATGGTACTAATTATTTCATAAAACTGACATATTATATTGGACTGTTTGTTAAAAAAAACATTGTTTTCTTAAAAGAACTCCTCTTCCATCCTCTGTCAAAAGGATAAATACCTCTTTGAGACAGAATAATATGGAAATTAAAGAAATATGCCAGACAGTTCCGTTTGTGAGAAAAAAAAAATAAAACAGTGTGCCACACTTTAAACTTTGCAGCGAGGATGAACTATGATTCTGAACTTTAGACCAGTCTATATCGGTTGGGACAAAACGTTTGATATCATCCAGGAAAAAAAAAAAAAAAACCTTTGTGGAAACCCTATAGTGGAAGTGCTGAGTCACAGATGGGCACAAGAAAAAGACTGCTAAACAAGTAAGCTTTCAGCCAAAACAGCGTTCTTCTGAATTAGACTAAACACACACTCACACTCGCGCAAATGCAACTTGTGTATGCTTGTGTTCCATCCTGTATTTTCCATTGTTTGGTGAAAATACTATTCGATTTGTTTGTAGTGGGAACATATTTAACAGTTAAGAGAATTCCTGTGTGTTTTGCCACTGTCAGCATGAAGACATCAAGATATTTTGTGTAATATCATTGCAGTATAAGACAGTCAAACTTTAAATTATTGAGATTACATTAAGAGTTTGAACTGCATATCAAAACTAGGACTCAACCTAGATAACTGATTTTTCTTGACAAGGTTTGTATATTAGATAATGCCTCCTTTTAAGAATTGTTTTATGTGCTTGTGCCGGACAATAAAACATTTTAAAAATAATTTTATCAGTCACAGACATTTGTCACAAATAATTATTCTAGAAGTAAAAAATTCCACTCTTGAGCAGAATATAGTGTGTTGCATTTGCGGAGCTTTGAAGCAGTGTAGAACACTTAGTGACTAGTTGATCCTTGTGTTAGTTCATGAAGTGTGCTCAGATGACTCAATTGGAGAAGCCCTGTTTCCCAAAGGTGTGTTATCAGTCATGCCCCTGATTACAGTTTTAATGCATTACTAATTTTCATTAGAGCATATCTGCTAAAGAGCAAATCATTTTGTTTTAGTAAATGTACCATTAATTTCAATTAAATGAGAAGTTGTTGTTGTGTCAATGTAGAGATACTTAAAATTAAAATGACACTCTCATTAACCACTTCATCTCACAAACAGAAGAAATTCCCCTTACACTAAGTTTGAACTGTACATGAATAATCCAGTACCTGTCATTTGAAACTCTGATAGAGGTTTTTTTGTCCCCATTTTAATTGAAGGACAAACATTGTCAAGTAACAAATCCCTTATCAGCCACAGGACATATAAGACACACATTTCCCGTTGGTGAAAAAAGGGTCATTTCATTGTTTACAATTTGTTTGGGAAGCGAGAATGCAGTAATTGTGTTAAATGTTATTTTACTATGGCAGTCATGAACAATAGCTTGCATAATGACTCGTCATAGTTTTGCCCAGAATATCTGTTCTTCTTATTACATCTCCGGAGAAGAACTAAGGTAGTATCCATTGACTGCACTTTGTCATGCTTCATATAGAGAATCCATCCTGCTCATATCTCACACAGAAGTTCCTCAGGCGCTCTGGTCTACAGTCAACCTTGAAATTGTAGAGATGTCACCAATTGGCATGAAAACTGTGAACCAATTGCATTTACACCACTTGTCCCACAAGGGCATTTTGTGTTAGACTTCCTTCACTGACCATGTGTGTCACTAACATTGATATGTTCCTATGCCAAATTCTTGCAACATTGTCACATTTTACTGTTGCCCATACACATTACAGATCTGTTAATTACAGTTAAGAAATGAAATCTTACAGGTAGTTTGTGTCTACATCTGTATGATTACAGTACAGTTGACACTTAAGTGCATGGCAGAGGATTCTTCATATCACCTTCAGACTATATCTCAACTGATCCAATCTCTAACAGAATGTGTGAAAGATGAAATCTTTCTGTATGAGCTCTGATAACTCTTATTTCATTATGCTGATCATTTCTCCCTATGTAGGTCAATGACAATAAAATATTTTCACATTCAGAGAAGAATGTTGGTGATTGAAATTTCATGAAAATATCTTGCTGCAACAAAAACCACCTTTGTTTTAATGGTGCCATCCTGGCTCGCTTATCATATCTGTGGCACTCTCACCCCTATTTTGACATAATACATAATAAGCCGCCCTTCTTTGGACTTTTTTAATGCCCTCCATCAATCCTATCTAAGGATCCCAAACAGCAGAGCAATACTGTAGCATAGAGGTGGGCCAAATGGTTATTCTGGAGTAACCGTTATCACAGTTCCAGTTATTCTTTGATAACCATTATTTTTAACGGTTATTAATAACTGTCAAGTTATTTTTCGCTAGCGAATACTAAATACTCGGACGGGGCTACACTTAAATAATGACATAGTTGGAATCCATCAGTTTAGTTATCAGTATAACTGTGAGTAGTGTGAAATGGCAGGAATGTCATATGAATCGTGTCATAACCTTACCTAATTAACTCTGGGTGCATTTTAGTTGATGTTAGAACGATTATTAGTGTTTCATATCATATGTATGTAGGTTATCGGTCGCTATTAGAAGTATTATCTTCGCAGCTGCAACAGAAAGTATGCGGAACTTTGCCACAGCACTGTTTAAGTAAAATGTTAACAACGTGCGGTTTTAAGTATGAAGTAATATGTAAACTGAATACTGTAGGTTAAATTCGAAGCTTAATTTCCTGTGCTGCTCACTTAATAGAATAAGTGTACAGCCTTGTAATACAACAAAAAATATACGTAATGTTATGAATATAACAGAGGGAAACATTCCACGTGGAAAAAATATATCTAAAAAGAAAGATGATGAGACTTACCAAACAAAAGCGCTGGCAGGTCGATAGACACAAACAAACACAAATATACACACAAAATTCAAGCTTTCGCAACAAACTGTTGCCTCATCAGGAAAGAGGGAAGGAGAGGGAAAGACGAAAGGATGTGGGTTTTAAGGGAGAGGGTAAGGAGTCATTCCAATCCCGGGAGCGGAAAGACTTACCTTAGGGGGAAAAAAGGACAGGTATACACTCGCACACACACACATATCAATCCACACATACAGGCACAAGCAGACATATTTAAAGACCAAATATGTCTGCTTGTGCCTGTATGTGTGGATGGATATGTGTGTGTGTGCGAGTGTATACCTGTCCTTTTTTCCCCCTAAGGTAAGTCTTTCCGCTCCCGGGATTGGAATGACTCCTTACCCTCTCCCTTAAAACCCACATCCTTTCGTCTTTCCCTCTCCTTCCCTCTTTCCTGATGAGGCAACAGTTTGTTGCGAAAGCTTGAATTTTGTGTGTATATTTGTGTTTGTTTGTGTGTCTATCGACCTGCCAGCGCTTTTGTTTAATATACGTAATGTGACGGATTCGTTTACTCCTGTCCTGTACAAGATAGTCCTATTGAGGAAAGTGTGACTACGCTAATCCAAGTTTTATGTGAGATTTGGAAATTGCTCGATTTCTCCAGCTACAGCATGTTTATAACATATGAAGACATGCAGATAGAAAAGGTTGACACTGTTACATTTCTGGGACTATAACTCGATAATAAATTCAGTTGGGAAGGGCATACCACAGAATTGATGAAGCGCCTAAACAAGTCTGTATTTACAATGAGAATGATGTTAAATGTAGGAGACATAAATATAGAAAAGCTTACATATTTTCATTCTATTATTTCATAAGGGATCATATTCTGTGGTAATTCATCAAATGGAGCAAAAGTTTTTCGCATGTAAAAGCGTGTAATAAAAATCGTTTGTGGTATAAATTCAAGAACATCATGTAGGAACCTGTTCAAGGACCTTTGTATTCTAACCACTGCTTCCTAATATATTTATGCCTTAATGAAATTTGTTAAAAGTATTTCCAACCAATAGCTCAATACATAATATCGGTACTAGAAATAGGAACAACAATCTACATAAAGACCTAAAATCACTTACCTTGGTCCAAAAGGGGTCCAATATCCAGGAACATGCATTTTCAATAAACTGCCAGCAAATCAGCAACCATTAAAAACTTGGTTTCAGATAAAGCACGGTTTACAGAGTGTTTGAAAGACTTTTTTTATACAGAAGTGTCCGATTCCACCCGTGCGCTTTGACCCAGGACGTCATCAATATGCTGGAAATGGCTATTTTAAGTGTGTCTATGATGTCACTACATACACATGGCAACAAACACCAAGATACATATAAATTATACAATAACATCTCCCACCAAAAATACAATCAAACCAACGGGACAACTGCGGGAAGTTTGGGGTTTTAGGGTGAGGACAAGCTAGTCAAAAAAAAAAACACAACCATGATCCGAAAACACAAAATGAACAAAAAGAAAAAAAAATACAGCATTCCGCTACACCAACAAAAATCTGCAGCAATCGGACACTTCCCTTGAACAATAAAGCACACTGGACTCGCATTCGGGAGGTCGACGGTTCAATCCCGTCTCCAGCCATCCTGATTTACGTTTTCCATGATTTCCCTAAATCGTTTCAGGCAAATGCCGGGATGGTTCCTTTGAAAGGGCACGGCCGATTTCCTTCCCAATCCTTCCCTAACCCGAGCTTGCACTCCGTCTCTAATGACCTCGTTGTCGACGGGACGTTAAACACTAACCACCACCACCACCACTTGAACAATATAGGTCATCCATATACCAAAATACCAGTACCCACAACTAAAAGTACGAAAATGGGAATCAGATATTTCCCTTGACCTACATAGTCCAACCTCAGATGACGATACCAAAACATCAACTCCTACGAAAATGGGAATTGGTCATTTCCGGTGGCCTATATAGGTCCACCACAACTACTGATGCCAAAAAACCAACTCCTACAAATGCAAAAAATAAAACCAAAACCACAACCCCAAAAAATCCACAAATCAAACATCCCTACATAAATTAAAACACATTCAATACTCCATAAATACACAAAACATCACAAATAGAAAAAAAAAATTAATTACCACCAGCAAATTCCGGCACTGCATACTAGATAGGCCAGCCTCCCCCTCCCCCCCCCCCCACACACACACACACAAACCAACTCATAAACACCGTGCCGTAATGACATTCACACACCCCAACATCTTTACGTCAAAGCAGATGGGTGGAATCGGACGCTTCCATTGACCCCTCCTTCTACTCTTTAGATGAATATCTTAACAGAGACTGATAGAACAGCTTAAGTAAAAATTCTGCTATATTTCAGTTTTGACAGCACTTGGTCGCAACAGTAATGATCGGGTATTCTGTGAATGATAAATTCATTAAAAGTGCGTAACTGTGTTTTATTCTGGAAGTGTATCAATTCTATTAATATTAGCAGTTACTGTAATATATTCACATATTTTGACAATCTACTGACAAATGATGAGGATGATTAATAATTATTACATTAAAATGTATTATGTTATACTTTCTGACATCATTCGCGATGGCCAGCGGCTATTTCCAAAGAAGTATGAAAATATTTGTTCGCTCCAGTATCTATCCTTTCTGGAAATATCACCGGGGGCTAAGACTGGAGTCACTGTGTCAGGAACACAGACACACAGTTATTCTGTTACCAACTTCCAGGTTACCTGTAGTGGTAGCCCGATAACTGCCATAGAACGAGAACTGTGAGCCAATAACGATAACTGCCAGAGGAGAATACTGATCTCTGACAGTCATTTACATAGTTGCTCGAATTCCTTATGGTACCTTTCCTTGTACTACCCGTCCAAGCTAAATTAACACATAAGGCGGTGGCTCAAGGGATCGACTGTACTTGTTAATGCCTGTACTGCAGCTCCTATCAGTCACCGCTCAGACATTAACTTTATTTAATTGTTTATGCTAAAAGTAATGAAGGCCCACGAAATAGTACACAGTTCTTATCAACAGATGTCTCTCAGTTATTCCCATGGCCTATAGAACGCCTCCCAAATGTGCAGTAAGATCTTTGGTCAACAGATGGCGCGAGGCACTGTTTACACTAGACAGTTATTGAAATAACTGCCAGAATCAGAGGAACGGTTATCGCAGTAACCGTTACTTCTCAGTAACCAGTTATTTCTATCAGTTCCGTTATTTTTTGCCACCTCTACTGTAGCAGAAGGTGGATAAACATAGTGTAGGCAGCCTCATCAGTAGACCTATTGCATGTTCTTTACATTGCTTTTCCCACAATATTATCCATGTGATCAGTCCAGTTTAAATTGTTCGTAATTGTGATTCCTAGGCATTTAGGTGAAATGAAAGCTTTTAAATTTGCATGATTTATCATCTAACTGAAATTTAATGGATTTCTTTTCATACTCATTTGCATGGCCTCACAGACTGATTTACCACTTTCTGCGTGATACAGATATTTTGTCTGAATCATTTTGCAGTTGGATTTGGTCTTCTGGTAACTTTACTGTGCTATAAATGTCAGCATCGTCTGCAAACTAGGCAAGAGAGATGTCCAGATTGTCTCCTAAATTGTTTGTATAGATTAGGAGCAGCAGGGAGGAGCAGGGGAACTAGGAAGAGGCCTCAGTAAAACGAATCAATTATTAATTCATTCCGGATGTCAAGTGTAACCTACCCATGCTAACTCACAGGAACTGTTTGCTTTAGTTTTGCTACGTGATAAACAACTTCTAAAAGCAACAAACACACTCCCACCAACTGTATTCAGTCTATCCTATCTGAACACTCATAGATTCTTTGTAAAAATATTGGCTGAACCTCTGGCCTTAGACAGGTTTAATTACCTATAATGATTTGAGCTTCAGTCCATTGTATTAACGCTTGGAGCACTGGTTCTTTGCCAACCAGCTACAATAACTTACAACTACAATACAGATTGTTGCTGTGTCTGCCCTCTTCCTGTGTTCATCCTGCACCCTTTTACACTGAAGCCTTTCTCTAATTTTCCACAACGTGCTGACCGAAAAAAAAAAAAAAGAACAGCCCAGTATGACCACACAGCATCCACTACCCGTGTAGCTATTCCTGACCCGACCTGCTAAGCAGTAAGTTGAGAAATCTGCAACCTAAATGGTCGCAGAACGGCGAGTGTCTCCAATTCAGACCCTTCACTCCCAACGGTTGCTTCATCAGGAAAGAGGGAAGGAGAGGGAAAGACGAAAGGATGTGGGTTTTAAGGGAGAGCGTAAGGAGTCATTCCAATCCCGGGAGCAGAAAGACTTACCTTAGGGAGAAAAAAGGACAGGTATACACTCGCCCGCACATACACAGTCACAAGCAGACATTTGTAAACGCAAAAAGTTTGGGCAGAGATGTCAGTCGAGGCGGAAGTACAGAGGTAAAGATGTTATTGAAAGACAGGTGAGGTATGAGCGGCGGCAACTTGATATTAGCGGAGGTTGAGGCCTGGCGGATAACGAGAAGAGAGGATATACTGAAGGGCAAGTTCCCATCTCTGGAGTTCTGATAGGTTGGTGTTAGTGGGAAGTATCCAGATAACCCGGATGGTGTAACACTGTGCCAAGATGTGCTGACCGTGCACCAAGGCATGTTTAGCCACAGGGTGATCCTCATTACCAACAAACACTGTCTGCCTATGTCCATTCATGCGAATGGACAGTTTGTTGCAGGTCATTCCCACATAGGAAGCTTCACAGTGTAGGCAGGTCAGTTGGTAGCTCACGTGGGTGCTTTCACACGTGGCTCTGCCTTTGATCGTGTACACCTTCCAGGTTACAGGACTGGAGTAGGTGGTGGTGGGAGGGTGCATGGGACAGGTTTTACACTGGGGGCATTTACAAGGGTAGGAGCCAGAGCGTAGGGAAGGTGGTTTGGGGATTTCATAGGGATGAACTAAGAGGTTGCGAAGGTTAGGTGGACGGCGGAAAGACACTCTTGGTGGAGTGGGGAGGATTTAATGAAGGATGAATCTCGTTTCAGGGCAGGATTTGAGGAAGTCGTATCCCTGCTGGAGAGCCACATTCAGAGTCTGATCCAGTCCCGGAAAGTATCCTGTCACAAGTGGGGCACTTTTGGGGTTCTTCTGTGGGAGGTTCTGGGTTTGAGGGGATGAGGATGTGGCTCTGGTTATTTGCTTCTGTACCAGGTCTGCAGGGTAGTTGCGGGATGCGAAAGCTGTTTTCAGGTGGTTGGTGTAATGGTTCAGGGATTCCGGACTGGAGCAGATTCGTTTGCCACGAAGACCTAGGCTGTAAGGAAGGGACCGTTTGATGTGGAATGGGTGGCAGCTGTCATAATGGAGGTACTGTTGCTTGTTGGTGGGTTTGATGTGGACGGACGTGTGAAGCTGGCCATTGGACAGATGGAGGTCAACGTCAAGGAAAGTGGCATGGGATTTGGAGTAGGACCAGGTGAATCTGATGGAACCAAAGGAGTTGAGGTTGGAGAGGAAATTCTGGGGTTCTTCTTCACTGAGAGTCCAGATCATGAAGATGTCATCAATAAATCTGTACCAAACTTTGGGTTGGCAGGCTTGGGTAACCAAGAAGGCTTCCTCTAAGCGACCCATGAATAGGTTGGCGTACGAGGGGGCCATCCTGGTACCCATGGCTGTTCCCTTTAATTGTTGGTATGTCTGGCCTTCGTAAAAAAAAATTGATTATTTTGCTTGTGTGAGTTAGTGTTGTTATTCTGCCTGCTGATGTGTGTTTATGTGGAAGCTTAGTTTTCATAATATTAGTTCAGTGTCAGTGGTGCTTAGTTTTCATAATTATTAATGACTGGACTCCTTTCAGATTCTTGTGTCATTTTCTGTTTATTGACTCTGAGGTGCTAGCTTTGATTCTGCAACCCATCTTATTATACCATGAAAACATGTGCATCAGAGTTATCTCAGATGTGAGAGATCAAAAGAGAAATGTCTTGAGTATATTATCAATAAAATTCACCCGTGGTCTTTTCGAAGCTACACCAAATCAAAACGCTTGTCTGAGCTTAGAAATTGCAGGAGATCTACTTATTTATTACTAGATAGTCTCAGCTTGTCATAGAAATTCACGTATAGCTTTGTTATCCATTAAGTTATGATATATATTAAACAATGAAGTACACAATATTGATGATCTACATTAGCATTTATTTTATAATGCATTGTGAACCACCTTTGGCTGGCCAACATCAGAAAACTTAATATTGAACAGTCCACACAAAAAAGCACCCACTGCCAATACATGTTACTGTACAAGATACCTGGATGACGCTCCACTTATAAAATACCAGTTTTTCACACAATACTTAATAATTTAAGTTTACGGAATGCATTTTTGAAATGAAACATATCACACATATATTGAATGAGCGACACACATTTAATCATCTGGACATACTTGCCTCCACAAAGCCTTTAATAAAAAATGTTCATTAAATCTGTGTTTAATATTGAGAGATAAACAACAGATGATCACTACTTAGATTACAAAAGAACAGAGTCGGGCACATCACATTACTATTCAGAGTTAAAGTTCACTAAGCTTTGTAGAAACATTCAGTAACCCAAACACATAGCAGTTCAGGTATTTGGTGTTGTTGACTATTTTGTAACTTTATTAGTTTAGATGTTACTTCATTTAACTGTCAAAAAATTCACAGGCCAAAACACAATCTTGTTTAGAGTTAAAGTTTATCAAATTCACTGTCAAAACTTTTGTAGATGCAGGACTCCTGCACAAAATTTTACAAGTCCACAAAACTGTTGCCCAAACAATTTTTGTTACTTAAGCTGTGACCAACATACCACTTACCAACACATATGCCCATACCCAGTGATCTCTCAAAGTGAACTTCCCTACACAATGGGGCACCATCCCAAAATAGATGGGATCTGTCATTGCGAAAATCTCTAATTTACATTTAACTTATTCTTACTTCACATATTACACTAGACTAGAATTTCACCAGCTTTTATGTTCTACTGTTAGGTTTTTGCTTGGCTTTCTTATTATTTAAGTTTTCATCCGTTAGTTAATTTACCCATATTTGCCTTTACTGATTGTTAAATTAAATGAAATTCATAGGCTTGTAGATAGATATATATGGTGGTTTACTGTCTCATAGAGTTGCTATGTTTATTGATTTGTAGCTTATTTTGCATTGAAATAAGTTTTTTAATTCTTGGAATTAACATTCCAGGTCATAAGTCAATATGTACTGCATTAATATAAATTCTGGAACTATACTTCAACAATGCTGTTCAAACACTATCTGTTGGTACTTGGTGTTTTCAAATCACATAAGACATTTAGAAGATATTAAGTTCTTGTCAAGAGGTACTTTTAAATCCTACAACTTCTCTCTCTCTCTCTCTCTCTCTCTCTCTCTCTCTCTCCCTCCCTCCATCTCCCCCCCCCCCCCCCAACAACCACTGAGTGGGCATTTACATGCATTTTGTGCCATTGCCTATTTTGTAACTTTATTAGTTTGGATACTGTATCCACGAAATTATTTTGCGACCTCTGATTCCACGCCACGGTGGCACCTCAGCTCTTAAGTGCCCAGCAATAGCCAATTGCACTGGTCAAACCCACTCAAAGTGACCTTCTGTTGCCAGATTAATTTGTGATGCTCTTTCTGCCAATTGCAGAGGCTGAAGTGTCACTTGATAGGTTAGCTGACAGCTTTAGTCACTACTTCCTCACAAGTTATGCTAAGCAATGCCAGGACTTGTCAGTACAGTGTCACCTGTCAAACCAGCGCACATTTTCCCCCTCCCCCATTTGTCTGTAATGTCTCACATCTTTTGGCCACACAGAAAACATAGTCCATTGTGTTCTTAACAAGGTTGCATCTGACATGCTACAACAAACTCTCAACACTGACTCTCCCTTCATACAACAGCACTAATATGCCCTCAGGACTTGGGAATCAGGAAGAGGGGAGCCTTCTACTGGTCAAACAAAGGCAGTGAAATGGAAGTCCAAAAGATGATTTGAACTGAAGGCAGTACAGAAAAGTTAATAAAATATAGCATTCTACAATTGTGGCAAAATTAATGGGACACTTTAGGCACATGCAGGAGAACCTACAAATTTCTCTCTTTTATCAGGAAGAGATTACAAATGAGATTTCTTAACCCATCAAGTGGTTTGGTACATTATCTGACCGTGCGTGGCCTGTGTGCTACATATCTATACAAAATCAAAAGACAGATGAAAGATAGCTGCACCAGCGGCAGAGTGAGCACATCAGAACACACATTATGGGATGCACGCTCTACAAAGATGCGGCGGGTAGTGGTTGTCAGGTGTTAAAGATGTTACACCCCAAAGCAGCCCTAAGGAGCAAGTCAGCCTGGTATGTATTGAACGATACTGTAGCTGCAGTATTGAGGAAGCCCAAGAAAGACATCACGAGGCATTCAACCATATGTCAGCATGCTACCATCCTGGCTAGGCAACATACTCTGCGGATTGATTGAAGACAGCTGTGGTCAGCAACCACTGAATGAAATAGTCTCTCAATAATCTACATTCCATTTGTGCAAGTTATCATGGAAGTGTGAACTTTAATAATACATAGCAGTGATTGTTGGAATTGCTTGTTATAATGGAAATACTGCTAACATGCTGCCTGATGCCCAAGGAATCAAAGGTAGTGTTAGGGTGGATCCAGTAGTGGAAACAACCATCTGCAGATTAAATACACCAAAATAAATGAACAAACACAGAACAGATTCTGTAGTGCTTATAGTAGTACTAGTAGCTGGGTAACTGGTTGTGTTTTATTGTAGTTTTGTAATAGTAGAAGTAGCTGTAGTATTTAAAAAAATTAGGCCTGTTGAAATAAATAGTAAAATATAAACTTATTATTGTCCTGGAAATGTGATTTGTATGGCCTGTTTCAGCTTTTCAGATAAAAGACTGTAATTATGAATAATAAATAAATAAGTACAACAGCATTACCAGGAGTGGGGGAAGCAGTAAACCATTACAGGGTAGTGAACCTTATAGCTGCTAACCTGATATGCTTCACTCTACATTTTACGGATTCCAGAGACCTGAAGCATGATAGAAATTCTTTTATGGTTTTGTTTTTATGTTCATAGATCCGATATGCAGTAAGAGAATATGCTTGCTGTGCTGTTGATGTGATTGCAAGACGGCTGCGGTTAGCTTTCCTCAATGTCCAGGCTGCTCAGGAAGCTCTTCCTGGTATTGTTGAAATTATGGCAGAAGAATTAAAGTGGGATGAAAAAAAGAAAAAGGTCAGTTTTTGGAAATTTCAGAGATAATCCATTTTTTATGCCTTTAATGTAAGAAAATTCACACTTTCACTTTTTGTCCTGAAGGAGGAAATAGCACTTGCCTCAGAATTCCTTGCAAATGAGATGGGCCAGATGGTCAACAGAGCTTCAAGAGACAAATTACCTATCAATCTTAGTAAAGAAGAAATTCAAACATACATAAAGAGATTCCAGATAATTGATAAAGATCGTAAGGGATATGTATCGATCAATGACATCAGACGAGGACTGAAGGTAAGAAATTACTTTTTATGAAGTCATTAAAGAAAAGAAGCTGTATTTGATGTGTGATAGTTTTATTGTTTATATATTTTGCAAAACTGGAAAACTTTTATTGTTGTTGTTAAGATCGTCATTCATGTTGGAATATGTCTTCTCAACCACACATACTGCCATCAGTACACCAGTACAAATTTTTGATTAAATAGAAAAGTCTCTCACAGGTCTGTTGCTGTGAGCGTTCTCCTTCCTTTTCTCACTTTCACATGGAAAAATTATAATAAATTTCCACTTCTGTGTGTCTCTCTCTATTGTGTCCAGTAACACTCTATTTTGCCCAACTATTTAAAAAATATAATTTTTGTACTTTTATTGGTAAGCTGTCTCATTTCTGATAGTACATCACGTTTTATCCTGATTTTTAACTGTGATTCATCAAACTGAATAAGGGGGTGACGTGAAGCATTTAACCCCTTCTTTTGTACATAGTCCACAAGGCACAATGATTTCACCCCTGTTTTCAGTTTCAGTAGTAAATCTTCACTTACTCACTAAAAAACTGTACATTCATTAATGCATTTTTTATTATGTGAAAGAAATGACAAGAGATGAATAAACTTGTCTGATATGAAGCTAACACAATAGCAATTGCGTATTGAACTTCTTTCTATACAGTACTGTGTTCTCTTGCAGAACATTAACCAGCTCCATTGGAACAATTATTTTCAGATGTCATAGCTTCAAATTAGATTATTCTTTCCACGTCACTTAGTTAGCTTTTCATCAGCCTGTACATCCTGAAATTTTTCTTATATTATGCATTTCGTAAGGATCACCTCAGTGCAGTACCTCCTCCAGTTCTGTGGCTGATTTATGAAAGATAAAGCCCCATTTGTGAATATATGAGATTGGTTTTGGTGAATTATCTAGCTTCAACTTACACTAACTGTTAGCCAAACTTTGCCATTATATTTTTGTCACTAGTTTATTGGCCTATTTTGATCTCCTTTCTGTGTTAATTTCTTTGACATATTAAAAAAGATGCACTATTGAGTGTAGCACCCTCCTCCCCCTCTCTGTCACTCTTTACAGATTTTGTTTGATAGCCAAACTGTTCAAACAGTATCTTTGTACATAGCACCATATCACATTGTTTAGTATAATTCTAAAAGTTCAACTTAAGTATTGCAAACATAAATACATGCCAGTGCCATATTGTAGTGGTCTAGCACTTCATGTTTTGATTTCTCTACTGCACAGCTTGTCAATTCTGTCTTTTCAGATTTCATTAGTTACTAGTATTTAGTTCGTTATTTCCCTATAATGTATCTCACTTGAGTCATGACCCCGGACAGCTTTTATAATGAATTCCAGAACATTCTGATTTCTTCTAACTTGTTCATCTTTAGTTGCACAAAGGAACCCTTGATGGCAATTGCTGTCATTTGGAACACCTTGCCGTATGCCTATGTCTACTGTTTATGTTATCTTCATTTCATCTTAGTGTTTTTTTGGGGGGAGGGGTGGTGGTAATTGATTTTCTTATTAGTGTAACTTGAGTGCATTCATGTAACTGATCCTAAAATATTTCTGAAGTGTGTGTGACACTTACAAAGGGGATATTGAACATACACAGAGAAGGGCGGCACAAATGAGCACAGGCTTCTTTGTACATCTACATCTGTACTCTGCCAACCACTGTGAAGTATATGGAAGAGAGTATATCCCAATGTATCAGCTATAAGGGTTTCTTCCTGTTCCAGTCATGTATGGTGCATGGGAAGAATAGCTGTTTAATTGCCACTTTGCATACTATTATAATTAATTTAATCCTGTCCTCGTGATCCCTGTGTGAGCTCTACATAAGGGGTTGTAGTATATTCCTAGAGCCAGTTCTTGAAATTTCATAAGTAGGCTTTCTTGGGATAGTTTCCATCTATCTTAAAGAGTCTACTACTTCAGTTTCTTCGACATCTCTGTGCACTCCCCTATGGGTCAAACAAACCTGTGACCACTCTTGCTGCCCATTCCTGTACAGTTCCGTATCCTTTGTTAGTCATATGTCGTACAGTTCCCACACTTTAGCAATATGCTAGAATGGGTCACATGACTGATTTATAAGCAATCTTTTTTGTAGACTGATTGTATTTTCCCAGTATTCTAACAGTAAACTAAAGTCTACTGCTTTACCAATGACTGAGCCTATTTGATCATTCCATTTTTTATCCCTGTTAAGTATTAACATTAAGGTATTGGTATAAGTTGGCCAATTCCAACTGTGAGACAGAGGGCAGGGGAGGGGGATGGGGCAGAACAGTGGAAAGGGAGAGAAGTAAAAAGATTGGGTGCGTTGGTGGAAAGGGGGCTGTGTAGTGCTGGAACGGGGCTAGAGAAGGGGCTGTGTGGATGAAGACAATGACTAACGAAGGTTGAGGCCAGGAGGGTTACGGGGACATAAGATATATTGCAGGGAGAGTTCCCACCTGTGAAATTGAGAAAAGCTGGTGTTGGTGGGAAGGAGCCATATGGCACAGGCTGTGAAGCAGTCATTGAAATGAAGGATGTCATGTTGTGCAGAGTGCTCAGCAACAGGGTGGACCACTTGTTTCTTGGCCACAGTTTGTCAGTGGCCATTCATGTGGACAGACAGCTTGTTGGTTTTCATTCCCACATAGAATGCAGTACAGTGGTTGCAGCTTAGTTTGTAGATCACATGACTGGTTTCGCAGGTAGCGCTGCCTTTGGTGGGATAAGTGATGATTGCGACCAGATTGGAGTAGGTGGTGCTGGGACGATGTATGGGACAGGTCTTGCATCTAGGTCTACTACAGAGATATGAGCGTGCTCCAACCCCTTACCTCATGGCTCACACCCCTGTAATAGACTTAGATGCAATATCCTTTTCCACTACACCCCCCCTCCCCACACACACGCACACCTGTCCCCTGCCCTCCATCTACCTCCTGACTGCACCTAGCTGCCCTACCCTTTCTCCACCTCGTCCCTTCACGCTCCCCACCAGCACTACACTGTCCTCCAGCCCTACCCTGCTATTCCTCCCCCTCTCTGCCCTAGCCTCGCGTGCGCCTTGTCTGTTTTTGACACAGGCCTCATTGGCCGAAATTTTATTTGGGACAGTTTTTTTTGGCGTGCCTATCTGCGACTCAGCATCTTCGCTATATGGTGAGTAGCAACTTTGCTTTTCACAATATTGTTAATATAAACATGAGCAGCCAGGGTCCCAACACACTGCCCTCAGGTATATCCAAAGTTATTTCTATGTCTGATGATGACTCTACATCCAAGATAACTCCCTGTGTATCCTCTCGTAGGGATTTTTGTGTGCACACACAGGCATTAGAGCAATCATTTTTCCTGCCCTGCAAACATGAATTAAGCAGGAAGAAGCCCTAGTAATTGGCACAGTGGGAAGTACCTTCTACCATTCATTTCAGTGGTTTGCAGAGTATACGAGGGACATCCAGGAAGTAACAGATGCTTTGGTCTGTCACTGTGGTGGACAGGGTTACATTCATCATCTTGGTGCCATAACTTTCCTACACTCACAAGAAGAGATCCCCAGTGGTGGGATAGGCTTTATGAAACCAAATATATGATGATGTAGGTTAAGATCCCACATATCACACCCTGCAGCCTTTCACCCTGGTGGGCCCTCATTTGTGAATAATTGATGAAAAAAATCCGAGAATTTTGTGTCATCTTCAGTAGTGTTGAATAAGTTGTATTGTGTAGTCTGTGGTGTGATGGATAGGATAATAGCTTCACAAAAAGAAGTTTATGGGTTCAAATCTCATCAGTTGCAGTAGACTTCTTTTTTATTTTTTAAATGTAATTTTTATTTCCATTCCTTTGTCATATCATTTTAATATCAACTTCATTTGATCCCATTTTTCTTCCTATCATTCTTTTTCCACTTAAAATCTTTGTTCAGTTATTAATGAATAAATTTTATGTATTTCGATTTCATGTCCTTTGTTTATCATCCTGGTGTTTTTGCTTGGATTTCATTTTGCTTATGTAATCCTTTCTTTTATTTCAGTCTTCATCTTCTTTATTTTGAACATAGTGCAATAGGAATTTAGGTTATGTTTTAAATGTTAGTATGATGATTTTATCATGCAGAAAAACTGTGCATCTGGTAACAAAACATACATTTTTTCACACAGTTGCACAGGCAATATAAATAGATTATTTCGTCTTTTGTTTTTAACTCTTAGATCAGAATTTTCAAATAATTGAATATTATAACAACAGAAACAACAAAATCCATACACTTACTGAATATTATAATAGATAAATATAATTAAATTCTCATTCACAAAAATTCTAATTGGAAAAATAATGATATAAAGAAAAAATTAAACAAATGAAAAAAATCATATGGTGATTAAAATGATGTGACAAAGAAATAGAAGTAAAAACTTACATTTAAACCAATCTTTGCTACATTACCGTATATTTGACTTTAAAAAGTTGGTCCCATCACTGGGGGGACCTCTCCCTGTCATTAGGTGCCCAGAGGTGGCAGCGTGTGGCCTGTGTCTCTGCTACTTTGGTTTCTGTGACATTTCGAAATGTGCGCTGCAATAGAAAATCTCACCATTTGTGAGGTTCGTTCTGTGATTAGGTTATTGCTGGCCAAAGACTGAAAACCATTTGAAATTTATTGTGTCCTTTCTGATGTGTGTGGAAAAGGAATAATGAGTGAAAGCCAAGTGAGGCAACAGTGGATTGCTTTTAAAAATGTCTGTACCAGTGTTCACAGTGAGGACCGTAGTGGTAGGCCCAAGTTTGTGATTGAGGAACTGGTGATGAAACTCAATGACAAAATTTGTGAAAATTGTCGTTTCACGATTACGGAACTTTTGCGATTACCAGCTCTTCCCAGAGTTGAAGACAATGCTCGCTACTCAACGCTTTGATACTGGCACCAAAATGCATGTCTGTATAAACCAGTGGTCGCAATCACAGACAGCACATTTCTACAGAGGTGGTAATGAAAAATTTGCGCCACTGTATCATAATTGTCTCAATTTGAAGGGTGATTATGTAGAATAATAGCTAAAGAGTCTACCTTTAAAACATATATAATGAAACGTGGTTTTTCCATATTAATTTTTATTTCAAAATTTGTGTTACTTCCTGAATAGCCCTCGTAGATGTAGAAGTGGATATAAATAGGATCAGCTGAGATAACATAAACAACTGGAAGGGGGAGGGACATTATGTGGTGGTGGTGGTGGTGGTGGTGGTGGTGGTGGAGGACGACGACTTGAGAGAAAGCTTGTTCTCATATAGGCATTAGTAGTAGTAGTAGTAGTATTATATTTTACGTTCACCCTCAAAAAGAAAACAATTTTTATAAACTCAAAGGACAAGCCAGTTGATCTTCCTGCTGTCACTTTTCCTCCACCATATGCAGTTTGTTTAAAAGCATCATATGTGATGTCTTTTTCTCTTTCCACACTGTTATTTGGTCTCACCCCTTTCTTAATGGTCTCAGCAGCACCCTGTTGCTATGGTATTATTGTTGTGATGTTTCTGCCATAACCTGCTCACCAACTTGATGTTGATTTTCCATCATCTGCTTTTCTTTTGCATCATTTGTTTTTTCAATACATCAATCTTAAATACCTTCCATCTCTTAATGCCTGGTGTCTCAACATTATCAAAATATCGTCTCTCTTCAAGTGAACAAGCGTTATAATTTTTTTGATTGATTTATTTTTAATCTTTAATTAGGAACATTATTCTGTAGTATTAACCTTTTTCCCATGGCTACCTATGTATGCATTCAACACACATTGCACACCTCCTGCCCCCAGGGGCTCAGCATTCATTTGCTGGGTACGGGCTTGGCGACCCCGGGGTTCCTGAGCTGGGGACTGGTAAGCGCCGCCAGTCCCCTGTCACCTTAAGCTCTGAGCATCCTTCAGCGACCACCGAGCGGCGCGGCGGTGGAACGTTGTGTGTCTCAGGGAATGGGGATCTTGGCTTGACCGCCCGGATCGCGAGGATGGAATAAACCTCTATAAAAAAACCCTCAATCTCAAGGTGTGCTGCGCGCCGATGAGATGCATGGCTGTTGAGGTGGAACAGTCGTTAGCGGGCAACCTCTGGGGAACCTGCCGCACCTCAGTTGTATAAGGCTTACCTAGGCACGCGGGGCTCTGTCTAGGTGGACTTCTAGTTCCCTAGCTGCTCGTGGGATCGAGATGGAACCCTCGAACTTTTCTTCTCCTCCTCCCAGCGGAAAGGGTGGGCCGCTGGTAGGTTCTAACACCCAATCTAACAAGAGGGCTCGTGTAGCCAGTCCTCCTGATTTCGGTACTAGTAACAGAACGCATGCTGCTTCCCAGAATGTGTTTCTCATAATTAAAAGAAAAGATGGGAGTTTTGAAAAAGTTTCGCCATTTTATATACAGAAGGGCTTAGAGGGTATTGCTGGCACGTTAAAGTCTGTAAAGCGCTTGCGCAATGGCACCTTGCTGGTTGAAACTTCTAGCTTCCAGCAAGTTCAGAACCTTCAGAAGGCACAATTTCTTGGGGAGTTTGCGATAGAGACTGAATTTCACAACACCTTGAACTACAGCAAGGGTGTTGTGACTTGCAGAGATCTCGTTGACATTCCCCAAGACGAACTGAAGGCTGAATGATCCCGGGAAGGAATTGTCGACGTGCAACACGTTATGAAACGGGTGGATGGTGCTCTCATGAAATCTGACTCGTTTATCCTTACGTTTAACAGCACCAAATTGCCCGAGCATGTGAAGGCAGGTTTCCTACGTCTCAGTGTACGGCCTTATTACCCCAACCCCATACGGTGTTTTAAATGCCAATGCTTTGGACACACTACTCTCGGCTGTAAAGGGGAAGCCACTTGCGGGAACTGTGGTAAAGCCGCCCATGAGGGAGTTGGTTGCTCCTCTCCTCCCAAGTGTGTCAACTGCTCTGGGGATCACCCTGTGTGGAGTAGGGAATGTAGAGTTTTCCTTGAGGAACGGAAGATCCAGGAACTTAAAACCACCAAACGCATCCCGTACGGTGAGGCAAAGAAAATTTACAAGTCCCTGCAGCCGCCCACGTTCGCTGCTTCCTTTTCTTCCGGTCTGAAACAGCCAGTCTTGAAAACTGATGCCGCTACACAAACGGAGGTTGCTACTGTCAGCACTAGCACCTGCGTTTGTCAATGTACGTGTGCTGCTGCTGTTCCTGTGAAGCCTGCTGCTCCTCCCTGGCCTTCTGACCAGGCCGTGGTAGCTGACGTCATGGAACTTCCTGCCCCTTCCCAGGTCCAGTCTTGTGCAATGCCCAGCGCTGCTACACCCCCTGCTGCTTCTGAGGTTTTGGCTCCACTGCCACCTCAGGCCAGAAAATCGAAGCCCAAACCAAAGGTGAAGACTCGACCGCTAAAGGAGACTGAAGTTCTACAGTCTGCTGATGTTGATGTCATTCTTTCTGACGTCTCTCTCGACTCCTCTTCAGAGGCGATGGAGGTTGATGTCAGACTGGGGCAATCATCTCGATCCAAACCTGACCCTCCACCTGTTGTGGGCTCTCCTCCCCGACAGAAAGTGAGACTGAAGGTCCTCCCACCCTGATCGATGGCTCGCATTATACAGTGGAACATGAATGGATTCCGGGCACATGTGGAGGAACTGCACCTCCTAGCACGGCAACGCCCCCTGTGCTTGTGTTTACAGGAAACACATCTAAAACCATCTGATGCTCCTGTACTCAGGGGCTATACGTTGTATCGCAAAGATGACCTGACTGGAGACAGAGCCAAAGGCGGAGTCGCCGTGTTTGTCAATAATGACCACCACTCCTCTGCTCTCCCCCTGGATACTGACCTGCAAGCAGTTGCAGTTGAAATTCATTCCCGTCGAAGGCTTACTGTTTGCTCCCTTTATTTACCCCCTCTGGATGCAATGACCTTAGACACTCTCACAGATCTTATCGACCAACTCCCCCGCCCCTTTCTCCTCCTGGGAGACTTCAATGCCCATCATGTGCTGTGCGGCTCCACTTCTCTTTGCACTCGAGGTCGAATTTTGGAGAGCCTCCTAACATCTCAAGTGTTGTGCATCCTCAATACAGGTACTCCAACTCATTTCTCTGCTGCTACTGGGTCATTCTCAGCCATTGACCTATCTTTCTGCTCTCCCGCCCTCACCGACTCTGTTCACTGGGAGGTCATTGACGACCTTCATTCCAGCGATCACTTCCCCATCCGCATTCATCTCCTGGATGGTGTATTGCTGGAGCAGAGGCCGCCATCGTGGATGATTGGCAGGGCTAACTGGCCTCTGTTCACTCGATTGGCTGTCTTTGAACGCCACAACAGCGTACAGGAATGGGTGGATCACATCACACTTGTGATCCATCATACTGCTGACCTGTCCATACCACAGTCTTCTGGCCCTCCTAAGCGGCGCATTGTGCCTTGGTGGACGGATGAGTGCCGTTCAGCCATCCGGGACAGGCGTGCGGCTCTTCACCGATTTAAATGCCGCCCAACAGCAGTCAATCTTACCGCCTTTCGCATCGCGAGAGCCAGGGCACGCCGTGTCATTAAAGAGAGCAAGAAAAGGTCATGGCAGGAGTTCCTGGACTCCATAAACCGTTCCACTTGTTCCACAAAAGTATGGGAAGCCATCCAGAGGATTTCCGGTAAACGCAGCCGTCTACCAATAGCTGGAGTCCTGAACCAGGGGTGCCTCCATACAACACCCAGAGCCATTGCTCAGACGCTGGCAGAGCATTTTGCACAAAGTACTGCCACTGCAACCCAGGATCCAGCATTTCGTCGCTACCGTGCGACTGTCGAACGAGCGAAGTTGGACTTTCGGTCGAACAGTTCTGAGGCCTACAACTCCCCTTTCTCCATGTGGGAACTTGAATCGGCACTTACTGCGACTTCTGACACTGCACCAGGTTACGACCGCATCCGGTACTCCATGCTTCGCCATCTGCCAGCGGCGTCAAAGGAAATCCTCCTCGAATGTTTTAATCTCATATGGCAGACAGGAGTGCTCCCCACCTCGTGGAGGGAGGCAATCCTCATCCCTCTCCTCAAACCAGGAAAGGAGCACACATGTCCCAGTAGTTATCGTAGTATCGCCTTGACAAGCTGTGTCGGAAAGACCCTGGAACGGATGGTTAACCGTCGTCTGGTCTGGCTGCTAGAGACCAGACAGCTCCTTAGCCCCTTTCAGTGTGGATTCCGAAAATTTCGGTCCACAGTCGACAACCTGACCCTCCTCGAGGCGGCTATTCAGCAGGCTTTCCTCCGTCGGCATCACTGTATCGGTATCTTCTTTGATATCAGTAAGGCCTATGATACTACTTGGAGACACTGTATTCTTGCACAACTGCATCAATGGGGCTTTCGTGGCCGCCTCCCCATTTTCATTCGGTCTTTCCTGTCTCAGCGGTTTTTTCGGACCCACGTTGGTAACACACTGTCTGATCGCTTTGAGCAAGAGAACGGTGTCCCCCAGGGCAGTGTTTTAAGCGTTACTCTCTTTGCCATAGCAATCAACAGTATAACGTCTACAGTGAGGAGTCCAGTACAGTGCTTCTTGTTTGTGGACGACTTTGCTGTTTTCTGTTCCTCCTCTAGTGTTGCATCCGCGAGCCGTCAATTGCAACTAACAGTGCGGCGGTTAGAGGAGTGGGCTGCAAAGACGGGTTTTAGGTTTTCTGCCAATAAGTGTGTTTGTGTTCATTTTAATCGTTCTCGTCGTCTTTTTACGTTGCCTGCCTTGCATATAGGGGATACTGTCCTACATTTTGGAGACACAGTGCGGTTTCTGGGCCTAATTTTTGACTCCAAGTTGTCATGGTTGCCACACCTACGCGACTTGAAAAGCCAGAACGCTGAAGGCACTGAACATCCTAAAGTGCCTCAGCCACAGGTCTTGGGGAGCGGACAGGGCACGTCTCCTTCAGTTTTATCGAGCTTTCGTGCACTCACGGCTGGACTATGGGTGCACAGTATATGGGTCAGCGAGGCCGTCTTATTTGCGGATCCTTGACGCTGCTCACCATGCTGGGATTCGACTGGCCACGGGTGCTTATCGGACCAGTCCCGTACCCAGCCTCTGTGCTGAGGTTGGTGAACCGCCACTTACCATCCGGCGGCAGCTCCTGCTGGTGCGCCAAGCTTGTAAGTTTCTTGCAGCTCCCAGCTCACCTTCTCACCGTCTTGTTGCCCATCCACCTCTGGACCGCCTTTTTTCCCGCCGTCCCCGGGCTACGTTGCCGTTTGGGATACGAGTGCAACGTGTGCTTGAGTCCCTGGGTGTGGAGTCTGTACAACCCCAAATCCTGGGTTTTAACCGCCTGCCACCCTGGTTACTGAAGAGGCCACGTGTGATTTTCGATTTATTGCAGTACAAGAGAGATTGCACTCCCGCCACCGTTTTTAATGCAGCATTTTCTGCTATTTTATCTGAGCACCACGACTATGTAGCTGTTTTTACGGATGGGTCGAAACAAGGGGATTCCGTTGGTTGCTCAGTTGTTTTTCCGGATCGTGTCCTCAAGGTCCGACTGCCTCAGACTTTTACTGTCTTTGATGCAGAATTGTCTGCGATCTTGCGGGCGCTGGAGCAGATGAGACGTTCTTCCTCTCCTAAATTTCTTGTCTGTTCCGATTCACTCAGTGCCCTTCAATCATTGCACCATTTGTATCTGGCATATAAAGTAGTCCAGACCATCCAGGATGCCCTCCTCCGACTACAGCGACTGGGGAAGGTTGTAGCTTTCTGCTGGGTTCCGGGGCATGTCGGCATTGCTGGGAATGAAAGGGCAGATCTCGCAGCCAAGGAGGCTCAGTGTGCTATCCCCTTGCACGCACTTACCTCGCTGATGAGCTCCCGAGTCATGTGTCGGTGGGAGGATGAGTGGCTGGAAGTGACTGACAATAAGCTCCGTCTAGTCAAGCCCACAACGCGTGTGTGGTGTACTTCCTTTCAGCCCCATCGACGGGATGAGGTTCTCCTCACTCGGCTTCGAATAGGCCACAGCCCTATGACGCATGGCTTCCTGCTCCGGCGAGAAGACCCTCCATTGTGTGGTGCTTGCGGCGTCCAGGTCACTGTGCACCACGTTTTACTGGATTACGTTTTATTTTCTGACCAGCGGGCCGCGGCTGACTTGCCAGCGGACCTGCCAACTCTTTTAGGCAACACTCGGACGAATGTGGTTAAAGTTTTAAACTTCTGTGCCATGTCAAATGTTTTTACAAAGATTTTAGGGGGAGGATTTTAATTTGCTCACTGTGTGACAAGCTCGCCCATATTTTATGTAAGTGGCCAGCCAATGACAATTTCCTGTGTCATTCTTGTTGCTATGTTTTCCCTTACCTTAGGTTTTACATTCTTATGTAGTATTTTCCCTCTTTTTCTGCTTTCTTTGAGTGTGTTTTTTCAGTTTTATTAGGTCTGTCCACATTCGTTCCTTTTAATGTGTGTCAGGGCGCTGATGACCTCGATGTTGAGCGCCCATAAACCCCAACACACACACACACACACACACACATGCACACCTCCTCCTGCTCTCTTCTCTCCGCCTCCCCCCCCCCCCCTCTCTGTCTCCACCTCTTCCTCCGTCCATCTCTATGTCCACTTCATTCTCCCACCACTATCTACCACTATCTATCTCCTCTTCCCCATTTTCTCTGTCCTCATCTCCTGTTCCCCCTCTCTTTGACCATTTCATTCACCACCTCTCTCTAATCATAACTTCTTCCCACCTCTCTTTGCCCATCACCTCCTCCCCCTCTCTTTGTCCGTCTCCTCCTCCCCCTCTCTTTGTCCGTCTCCTCCTCCCCCTCTCTTTGTCCATATCCTCCTCCCCCTCTCTTTGTACGTCTCCTCCTCCCCCTCTCTTTGTCCGTATCCTCCTCCCCCTCTCTTTGTACGTCTCCTCCTCCCCCTCTCTTTGTCCGTATCCTCCTCCCCCTCTCTTTGTACGTATCCTCCTCCCCTCGCTTTGTCCGTATCCTCCTCCCCCTCTCTTTGTCCGTATCCTCCTCCCCCTCTCTTTGTCCGTATCCTCCTCCCCCTCTCTTTGTCCGTATCCTCCTCCCCCTCTCTTTGTCTGTATCCTCCTCCCCCTCTCTTTGTCCGTATCCTCCTCCCCCTCTCTTTGTCCGTATCCTCCTCCCCCTCTCTTTGTCCGTATCCTCCTCCCCCTCTCTTTGTCCGTATCCTCCTCCCCCTCTCTTCCTCCGTCTCCTCCTCCCCCGCTCTTTGTCCGTCTCCTCCTCCCCCGCTCTTTGTCCGTCTCCTCCTCCCCCGCTCTTTGTCCGTCTCCTCCTCCCCCGCTCTTTGTCCTTCTCCTCCTCCCCCGCTCTTTTTTCGTATCCTCCTCTCCCGCTCTTTGTCCGTATCCTCCTCCCCCGCTCTTTGTCCGTATCCTCCTCCCCCGCTCTTTGTCCGTATCCTCCTCCCCCGCTCTTTGTCCGTATCCTCCTCCCCCGCTCTTTGTCCGTATCCTCCTCCCCCGCTCTTTGTCCGTATCCTCCTCCCCCTCTCTTTGTCCGTATCCTCCTCCCCCTCTCTTTGTCCTTATCCTCCTCCCCTCTCTTTGTCCTTATCCTCCTCCCCCTCTCTTTGTCCGCCTCCTCCTCCCCCTCTCTTTGTCCTCCTCCTCCTCCCCCTCTCTTTGTCCGCCTCCTCCTCCCCCTCCCTCAGTCTGCCTCCTCCTCCCCCTCCCTCTGTCCGCCTCCTCCTCCCCCTCCCTCTGTCCGCCTCCTCCTCCCCCTCCCTCTGTCCGCCTCCTCCTCCCCCTCCCTCTGTCCGCCTCCCCCTCCCCCTCCCTCTGTCCGCCTCCCCCTCCCCCTCCCTCTGTCCGCCTCCCCCTCCCCCTCCCTCTGTCCGTCTCCCCCTCCCTCTGTCCGCCTCCCCCCCACTCCCTCTGTCCGCCTGCCCCTCCCCCCCTCTCTGTCCGCCTGCCCCTCCCCCCCTCTCTGTCCGCCTGCCCCTCCCCCCCTCTCTGTCCGCCTGCCCCTCCCCCCCTCTCTGTCCGCCTGCCCCTCCCCCCCTCTCTGTCCGCCTGCCCCTCCCCCCTCTCTGTCCGCCTGCCCCTCCCCCCTCTCTGTCCGCCTCCCCTCCCCGCTCTCTGTCCGCCTCCTCCTCCCCCTCTCTTTGTCCTCCTCCTCCTCCTCCCCCTCTCTTTGTCCGCCTCCTCCTCCCCCTCCCTCAGTCTGCCTCCTCCTCCCCCTCTCTCTGTCCGTCTCCCCCTCCCCCAAACCCTCTCTCTGTCCGTCTCCCCCTCTCCCAAACCCTCTCTCTGTCCGTCTCCCCCTCCCCCAAACCCTCTCTCTGTCCGTCTCCCCCTCCCCCAAACCCTCTCTCTGTCCGTCTCCCCCTCCCCCAAACCCTCTCTCTGTCAGTCTCCCCCTCCCTCTCTCTTTCTCTGTCTCCTTTTCCTCCTCCCACTCTGTGTCTATCTACTCCCCCATGTCTCCCTGTTGGAGCTAGGAGATTATAAACCTCACACTGCTGAAACTTGGTAAGTTTACTGTTTGTATGGCAGATTTGGTTTAAATTAATGCAAAGTTTCATTTACATTGCTACATACATACATGCTATCTTTAATTGAAAGTATTTGAGGTTTTTAGTTCTGTACTTGTAAGAAAGCTTTCGTACTGGTCCATTCTAGAAGTGCCCTGTGAAATCAGAATTTATGTTCTCTTAAATTTGTGCACATTAATAATGAATAGAATATTCTTAATGGAGCACATACTTGTGGTTCATGAGATTCAGAAATGCTTATTTATGATGTCAAAATTTTCTATGGCAAAGGTGAGAACCTGTGCAGTGTTGTTTCCTATAGATAATATTTTAATACTACAGCGGAAGATTCTGCGATCTAAGCTCTAGCTTGCTAAGATAAGTGCGCAAAATCAGAAGTCTCAAAATAATGTATCATGCAGTTTTTATTTACAATCAATGAATTTCTCTTTTCCCCTTTGAATTATTTTGCGTATTTTGTATTTCATACTGCCAAAAAATATGTTGTAGTTAACTATGTGTAATGTGATTATATTTATAGTGCTGTCTTGCCTTATGTAATATAAAGCTTAATTTGTTTGAAATAACAGGAACTAGAAATTCGCCTGACTGATGAGGAAATTCACAACGTACTAACTGAAGTTGATACAGATTGTCATGGAAGAATAGAATTAGCTGACTATATTAAGGTAACATTCTAGCATAGAATTTTTGCCATACATTCTGCTCCACAGCTTATTATCAGCTGGTGCCACCAAGCTTATGCAGCCATTTCTGTGCCGACATCAAGGTGAAACTGATTGCAGCAACAAGCTGTTGTAGTGTGGAATATATGAAAATATTGCATTGTAATGAAACAAATGAACTATCTAATTACAGAAATTTGGTGAGGAGGTTTCGGGTGAAGAGCTTCACGAAATCCTTAGAGAGATCGACACAAATATGAATGGCCAAGTAGAGTTGGATGAATATTTGCAGGTAGCACATCAGAAAAATTTGATTTGATTTGGTACATATTGGTGCATGGTTTTAACAAAGTCATAGTTTTTTCTTCTATCCATTAACACAGCTCCTACAAATTCACCATTGTGTATCCAGTTTCGTAGATCATGAAGTGCTTTCTTAATTTTTGCTTGACACCTTTGTAACAGGAGTTTAGTGCATTCTTCTTCATCAAAGAGTTTCTCTTTTCTGTAGCTCCCTTTCCATTTTCTTAATTGCTTGTTCTCTTTGGTTACAGTTTTCAGTTCTGATTCATATTATTGGTATCTTACATACATAAGTAATATTGTATATTAGATACAACATTATATGGGAGTATTTGTTTTATTGCATGCATTCCTGCCCATTGTCTTGCATAATTGTAAGTTCCACACAATTGCTTATGTTTTTTTTTTTAACATTAGCAGGTTGCTAATTTTTTTTGTGGTGTTGTGCCTATATGTAATACCCTGAAGCGTATGTAAAAATTCTTACTATTTCATATTTCAAGACCCAACAGTAACATTCCAGTAAATAAATACAGACTTCAGTACTGCATTTTAAGTAACTAATATTCATGACATATTCATTCTGAATATCTTCAACTTCCTCTTATAGAGATTTCATATGTCATAAGTTTACCAACACTTTCATTATAGAACAAAATAACATTGCTTGGCACTGCATGATAAGATTCATTTCAACATCACAGAAACTGGCAGTTTGAATTTTAGCCTTCTTTTTGAAAGTCTAATAAAATGAGATGTCGTTATTTATACATTGATTCACTTTGTTTTGGAGATCCCATCAAAGGAGGAGAAACTTTAAGCATGTGAAGTTAGTCAAGGTGAACACAAAGAAAGAGCAGCAGATGATTGAAACTATCTTTGCAATAATAAAAGAACTGTTGTGAGTCTGATGTACCTATTTTTGTCTACTCAGGCTAAATTTAACATTGCAAAATTAAACAACTGTTGTTGCAAAATTGAACAACTGTTGTTGGTCCTCTACTGGTAGCTTAAATAAGTACATAAAACAAAGCATATTTATGAAAGAATAGAGTTACATACATGATCTAATAATACAGGCTTATGTACAGTGGACATTGCTACTAATAACACAGATAACATAAATCTTTAGTCATTGTACCTCAATAACTAGTTAATTTGTGCGAGAGGAGTGGCTAATAAGACAACTTTCAAATTTTCTGAAAAACCTCTCATAAAATACTTTTGTTCATAGTGATATGTGTTGTATAGTCAATGAGAACTATTATTCACAAAAGAAACAAAATGTGCTTATAGGTCATTTTTCGTAAGAAACCGCTGTTTCAGTCGCACTGCTTTGGCAATGTGCTGTTTCATTGATGAATGGAAACACATTACTTAAAAACACCTAGAAATTGCAAAATATGACTTAGATGGAAAGTATAGATTGCGACTTGCAACTTACTGTAAAGGTATAGTGAAAAGACTGTTACACACTGAAGTCTTGTACAGAAAGTAAAGGAAAAACACACACACACTCTCTCTCTCTCTCTCTCTCTCTCTCTCTCTCTCTCTCTCTCTCTCTCTCATATATATATATATATATGGTTATAATAGAGGGAAACATTCCACGTAGGAAAAATATGTCTGCTTGTGTCTGTATATGTGTGGATGGATATGTGTGTGTGTGCGAGTGTATACCTGTCCTTTTTTCCCCCTAAGGTAAGTCTTTCCGCTCCCGGGATTGGAACGACTCCTTACCCTCTCCCTTAAAACCCACATCCTTTCGTCTTTCCCTCTCCTTCCCTCTTTCCTGATGAGGCAACAGTTTGTTGCGAAAGCTTGAATTTTGTGTGTATGTTTGTGTTCGTTTGTGTGTCTGTCGACCTGCCAGCACTTTCATTTGGTAAGTCACATCATCTTTGTTTATATATATATATATATATATATATATATATATATATATATATATATATATATATATATAAAAAGAAAGATGATGAGACTTACCAAACAAAAGCGCTGGCAGGTCGATACACACACAAAAAAACACAAATATACACACAAAATTCTAGCTTTCGCAACCAACGGTTGCTTCGTCAGGAAAGAGGGAAGGAGAGGGAAAGATGAAAGGATGTGGGTTTTAAGGGAGAGGGTAAGGAGTCATTCCAATCCCGGGAGCGGAAAGACTTACCTTAGGGGGAAAAAAGGACAGGTATACACTCGCACACACACACATATCCATCCACACATACAGACACAAGCAGACATATTTAAAGACAAAGAGTTTGGGCAGAGATGTCAGTCGAGGTGGAAGAGTAGAGGCAAAGAAGTTGTTGAGAGACAGGTGAGGTATGAGTGGCGGCAACTTGAAATTAGCGGAGATTGAGGCCTGGCAGATAACGAGAGGAGAGGATATACTGAAGGGCAAGTTCCCATCTCCGGAGTTCGGATTGGTTGGTGTTGGTGGGAAGTATCCAGATAACCCGGACGGTGTAACACTGTGCCAAGATGTGCTGGCTGTGCACCAAGGCATGTTTAGCCACAGGGTGATCCTCATTACCAACAAACACTGTCTGCCTGTGTCCATTCATGCGAATGGACAGTTTGTTGCTGGTCATTCCCACATAGAATGCATCACAGTGTAGGCAGGTCAGTTGGTAAATCACGTGGGTGCTTTCACACGTGGCTCTGCCTTTGATCGTGTACACCTTCCGGGTTACAGGACTGGAGTAGGTGGTGGTGGGAGGGTGCATGGGACAGGTTTTGCACCGGGGGCGGTTACAAGGATAGGAGCCAGAGGGTAGGGAAGGTGGTTTGGGGATTTCATAGGGATGAACTAACAGGTTACGAAGGTTAGGTGGACGGCGGAAAGACACTCTTGGCGGAGTGGGGAGGATTTCATGAAGGATGGATCTCATTTCAGGGCAGGATTTGAGGAAGTCGTATCCCTGCTGGAGAGCCACATTCAGAGTCTGGTCCAGTCCCGGAAAGTATCCTGTCACAAGTGGGGCACTTTTGTGGTTCTTCTGTGGGGGATTCTGGGTTTGAGGGGATGAGGAAGTGGCTCTGGTTATTTGCTTCTGTACCAGGCCGGGAGGGTAGTTGCGGGATGCGAAAGCTGTTGTCAGGTTGTTGGTGTAATGTTTCAGGGATTCCGGACTGGAGCAGATTCGTTTGCCACGAAGACCTAGGCTGTAGGGAAGGGACCGTTTGATGTGGAATGGGTGGCAGCTGTCATAATGGAGGTACTGTTGCTTGTTGGTGGGTTTGATGTGGACGGACGTGTGAAGTTGGCCATTGGACAGGTGGAGGTCAACGTCAAGGAAAGTGGCATGGGATTTGGAGTAGGACCAGGTGAATCTGATGGAACCAAAGGAGTTGAGGTTGGAGAGGAAATTCTGGAGTTCTTCTTCACTGTGAGTCCAGATCATGAAGATGTCATCAATAAATCTGTACCAAACTTTGGGTTGGCAGACCTGGGTAACCAAGAAGGCTTCCTCTAAGCGACCCATGAACAGGTTGGCGTACGAGGGGGCCATCCTGGTACCCATGGCTGTTCCCTTTAATTGTTGGTATGTCTGGCCTTCAAAAGTGAAGAAGTTGTGGGTCAGGATGAAGCTGGCTAAGGTAATGAGGAAAGAGGTTTTAGGTAGGGTGGCAGGTGATCGGCGTGAAAGGAAATGCTCCATCGCAGCGAGGCCCTGGATGTGCGGAATATTTGTGTATAAGGAAGTGGCATCAATGGTTACAAGGATGGTTTCCGGGGGTAACAGATTGGGTAAGGATTCCAGGCGTTCAAGGAAGTGGTTGGTGTCTTTGATGAAGGATGGGAGACTGCATGTAATGGGTTGAAGGTGTTGATCTACGTAGGCAGAGATACGTTCTGTGGGGGCTTGGTAACCAGCTACAATGGGGCGGCCAGGATGATTGGGTTTGTGGATTTTAGGAAGAAGGTAGAAGGTTGGGGTGCGGGGTGTCGGTGGGGTCAGGAGGTTGATGGAGTCAGGTGAAAGGTTTTGCAGGGGGCCTAAGGTTCTGAGGATTCCTTGAAGCTCCGCCTGGACATCGGGAATGGGGTTACCTTGGCAAACTTTGTATGTGGTGTTGTCTGAAAGCTGACGCAGTCCCTCAGCCACATACTCCCGACGATCAAGTACCACGGTCGTGGAACCCTTGTCCGCCGGAAGAATGACGATGGATCGGTCAGCCTTCAGATCACGGATAGCCTGGGCTTCAGCAGTGGTGATGTTGGGTGTAGGATTAAGGTTTTTTAAGAAGGATTGAGATGCAAGGCTGGAAGTCAGAAATTCCTGGAAGGTTTGGAGAGGGTGATTTTGAGGAAGAGGAGGTGGGTCCCGCTGTGACGGAGGACGGAACTGTTCCAGGCAGGGTTCAATTTGGATGGTGTCTTGGGGAGTTGGATCATTAGGAGTAGGATTAGGATCATTTTTCTTCGTGGCAAAGTGATATTTCCAGCAGAGAGTACGGGTGTAGGACAGTAAATCTTTGACGAGGGCTGTTTGGTTGAATCTGGGAGTGGGGCTGAAGGTGAGGCCTTTGGATAGGACAGAGGTTTCGGATTGGGAGAGAGGTTTGGAGGAAAGGTTAACTACTGAATTAGGGTGTTGTGGTTCCAGATTGTGTTGAAAGGAATTTTGAGGTTTTGGAGGGAGTGGAGCTGGAAGTGGGAGATTGAGTAGATGGGAGAGACTGGGTTTGTGTGCAATGAGAGGTGGTTGAGGTTTGCTGGAAAGGTTGTGAAGGGTGAGTGAGTTGCCTTTCCGGAGGTGGGAAACCAGGAGATTGGATAGTTTTTTGAGGTGGAGGGTGGCATGCTGTTCTAATTTACGGTTGGCCTGTAGGAGGATGCTCTGAACAGCCGGTGTGGATGTGGGAGAGGAAAGATTAAGGACTTTTATTAAGGATAGGAGTTGACGGGTGTGTTCATTGGCTGAGTTGATGTGTAGGTGAAGGATTAGGTGGGTGAGGGCAATGGATTGTTCAGTTTGGAACTGGTATAGGGACTGATGGAAGGAAGGGTTGCAGCCAGAGATGGGAACTTTAAGTGTGAGGCCTTTGGGGGTAATGCCAAATGTCAGACAAGCCTGAGAAAATAGAATATGGGAGCGTAATCTGGCTAGGGCGAAGGCATGTCTCCGGAGGGAATGTAAATAAAACTTAATGGGGTCGTTGTGGGGGTGTTGTGCGGGTGACATGGTACTAGAAGGTCGAAAGTGTAACGTGAGGCTGAAATGAAAATGAATATAAAAATATGTGGGGAGAGATAAAGGTGAAGTAGAAAGCAAATGGAGATCTGGTGTGAAAAGAGGCGAAAAGGGGTTGGTTGGAGCTGGGTTATGTTGATCCTGTGGTGAAATAGTGTAGGTAGAAAACGATGTGCATAAAGGTTAGGTGGTTGTGTTGCCGCCAAAACACGTTAAAGGGTGGAGAAATTCGGGAAAATTTCGAAAAAACTACGTGAGGATGTATTAAAAGTAGTGGTATGTTGGTGGCAGATTATGGAAATGAGGCTAACAATTGTCTGGTGGAGAAATAATAACGTTAAAACCTGTGGGAAGCGGCTAAAAATGATCGGTGATGTGAAAAAACGGAAATCGAAATAAAGCAAAAGTTATTAAAACTAGCCGAAAAGGTTGTTTAATAGCTGAAAGGAACTGTTTGTGAACTGGAAACGGTGGATTTTATAGCAGTAGCGGAAGAAAAAAGTTTTTGGTTATGGTTTGGAAGTGGGTTACGTATTATTACGTATTGTTGAGTATATATCGGCGGGATAAAATTGTATAGTGGATTACGGTAAAAAGGAGAAGGTGAATACAAAGGGAAACTACTGGCAAAAACAGAAGGAGGAAATAAGACGACAGAAAAGACTTCGAAATGTAACAGTGACAATAACAAACGTCATTGTTGGGTTCAAATTAATGATATGAATATAACAGAGGGAAACATTCCACGTGGAAAAAATATATCTAAAAAGAAAGATGATGAGACTTACCAAACAAAAGCGCTGGCAGGTCGATACACACACAAAAAAACACAAATATACACACAAAATTCTAGCTTTCGCAACCAACGGTTGCTTCGTCAGGAAAGAGGGAAGGAGAGGGAAAGATGAAAGGATGTGGGTTTTAAGGGAGAGGGTAAGGAGTCATTCCAATCCCGGGAGCGGAAAGACTTACCTTAGGGGGAAAAAAGGACAGGTATACACTCGCACACACACACATATCCATCCACACATACAGACACAAGCAGACATATTTAAAGACAAAGAGTTTGGGCAGAGATGTCAGTCGAGGTGGAAGAGTAGAGGCAAAGAAGTTGTTGAGAGACAGGTGAGGTATGAGTGGCGGCAACTTGAAATTAGCGGAGATTGAGGCCTGGCAGATAACGAGAGGAGAGGATATACTGAAGGGCAAGTTCCCATCTCCGGAGTTCGGATTGGTTGGTGTTGGTGGGAAGTATCCAGATAACCCGGACGGTGTAACACTGTGCCAAGATGTGCTGGCTGTGCACCAAGGCATGTTTAGCCACAGGGTGATCCTCATTACCAACAAACACTGTCTGCCTGTGTCCATTCATGCGAATGGACAGTTTGTTGCTGGTCATTCCCACATAGAATGCATCACAGTGTAGGCAGGTCAGTTGGTAAATCACGTGGGTGCTTTCACACGTGGCTCTGCCTTTGATCGTGTACACCTTCCGGGTTACAGGACTGGAGTAGGTGGTGGTGGGAGGGTGCATGGGACAGGTTTTGCACCGGGGGCGGTTACAAGGATAGGAGCCAGAGGGTAGGGAAGGTGGTTTGGGGATTTCATAGGGATGAACTAACAGGTTACGAAGGTTAGGTGGACGGCGGAAAGACACTCTTGGCGGAGTGGGGAGGATTTCATGAAGGATGGATCTCATTTCAGGGCAGGATTTGAGGAAGTCGTATCCCTGCTGGAGAGCCACATTCAGAGTCTGGTCCAGTCCCGGAAAGTATCCTGTCACAAGTGGGGCACTTTTGTGGTTCTTCTGTGGGGGATTCTGGGTTTGAGGGGATGAGGAAGTGGCTCTGGTTATTTGCTTCTGTACCAGGCCGGGAGGGTAGTTGCGGGATGCGAAAGCTGTTGTCAGGTTGTTGGTGTAATGTTTCAGGGATTCCGGACTGGAGCAGATTCGTTTGCCACGAAGACCTAGGCTGTAGGGAAGGGACCGTTTGATGTGGAATGGGTGGCAGCTGTCATAATGGAGGTACTGTTGCTTGTTGGTGGGTTTGATGTGGACGGACGTGTGAAGTTGGCCATTGGACAGGTGGAGGTCAACGTCAAGGAAAGTGGCATGGGATTTGGAGTAGGACCAGGTGAATCTGATGGAACCAAAGGAGTTGAGGTTGGAGAGGAAATTCTGGAGTTCTTCTTCACTGTGAGTCCAGATCATGAAGATGTCATCAATAAATCTGTACCAAACTTTGGGTTGGCAGACCTGGGTAACCAAGAAGGCTTCCTCTAAGCGACCCATGAACAGGTTGGCGTACGAGGGGGCCATCCTGGTACCCATGGCTGTTCCCTTTAATTGTTGGTATGTCTGGCCTTCAAAAGTGAAGAAGTTGTGGGTCAGGATGAAGCTGGCTAAGGTAATGAGGAAAGAGGTTTTAGGTAGGGTGGCAGGTGATCGGCGTGAAAGGAAATGCTCCATCGCAGCGAGGCCCTGGATGTGCGGAATATTTGTGTATAAGGAAGTGGCATCAATGGTTACAAGGATGGTTTCCGGGGGTAACAGATTGGGTAAGGATTCCAGGCGTTCAAGGAAGTGGTTGGTGTCTTTGATGAAGGATGGGAGACTGCATGTAATGGGTTGAAGGTGTTGATCTACGTAGGCAGAGATACGTTCTGTGGGGGCTTGGTAACCAGCTACAATGGGGCGGCCAGGATGATTGGGTTTGTGGATTTTAGGAAGAAGGTAGAAGGTTGGGGTGCGGGGTGTCGGTGGGGTCAGGAGGTTGATGGAGTCAGGTGAAAGGTTTTGCAGGGGGCCTAAGGTTCTGAGGATTCCTTGAAGCTCCGCCTGGACATCGGGAATGGGGTTACCTTGGCAAACTTTGTATGTGGTGTTGTCTGAAAGCTGACGCAGTCCCTCAGCCACATACTCCCGACGATCAAGTACCACGGTCGTGGAACCCTTGTCCGCCGGAAGAATGACGATGGATCGGTCAGCCTTCAGATCACGGATAGCCTGGGCTTCAGCAGTGGTGATGTTGGGTGTAGGATTAAGGTTTTTTAAGAAGGATTGAGATGCAAGGCTGGAAGTCAGAAATTCCTGGAAGGTTTGGAGAGGGTGATTTTGAGGAAGAGGAGGTGGGTCCCGCTGTGACGGAGGACGGAACTGTTCCAGGCAGGGTTCAATTTGGATGGTGTCTTGGGGAGTTGGATCATTAGGAGTAGGATTAGGATCATTTTTCTTCGTGGCAAAGTGATATTTCCAGCAGAGAGTACGGGTGTAGGACAGTAAATCTTTGACGAGGGCTGTTTGGTTGAATCTGGGAGTGGGGCTGAAGGTGAGGCCTTTGGATAGGACAGAGGTTTCGGATTGGGAGAGAGGTTTGGAGGAAAGGTTAACTACTGAATTAGGGTGTTGTGGTTCCAGATTGTGTTGAAAGGAATTTTGAGGTTTTGGAGGGAGTGGAGCTGGAAGTGGGAGATTGAGTAGATGGGAGAGACTGGGTTTGTGTGCAATGAGAGGTGGTTGAGGTTTGCTGGAAAGGTTGTGAAGGGTGAGTGAGTTGCCTTTCCGGAGGTGGGAAACCAGGAGATTGGATAGTTTTTTGAGGTGGAGGGTGGCATGCTGTTCTAATTTACGGTTGGCCTGTAGGAGGATGCTCTGAACAGCCGGTGTGGATGTGGGAGAGGAAAGATTAAGGACTTTTATTAAGGATAGGAGTTGACGGGTGTGTTCATTGGCTGAGTTGATGTGTAGGTGAAGGATTAGGTGGGTGAGGGCAATGGATTGTTCAGTTTGGAACTGGTATAGGGACTGATGGAAGGAAGGGTTGCAGCCAGAGATGGGAACTTTAAGTGTGAGGCCTTTGGGGGTAATGCCAAATGTCAGACAAGCCTGAGAAAATAGAATATGGGAGCGTAATCTGGCTAGGGCGAAGGCATGTCTCCGGAGGGAATGTAAATAAAACTTAATGGGGTCGTTGTGGGGGTGTTGTGCGGGTGACATGGTACTAGAAGGTCGAAAGTGTAACGTGAGGCTGAAATGAAAATGAATATAAAAATATGTGGGGAGAGATAAAGGTGAAGTAGAAAGCAAATGGAGATCTGGTGTGAAAAGAGGCGAAAAGGGGTTGGTTGGAGCTGGGTTATGTTGATCCTGTGGTGAAATAGTGTAGGTAGAAAACGATGTGCATAAAGGTTAGGTGGTTGTGTTGCCGCCAAAACACGTTAAAGGGTGGAGAAATTCGGGAAAATTTCGAAAAAACTACGTGAGGATGTATTAAAAGTAGTGGTATGTTGGTGGCAGATTATGGAAATGAGGCTAACAATTGTCTGGTGGAGAAATAATAACGTTAAAACCTGTGGGAAGCGGCTAAAAATGATCGGTGATGTGAAAAAACGGAAATCGAAATAAAGCAAAAGTTATTAAAACTAGCCGAAAAGGTTGTTTAATAGCTGAAAGGAACTGTTTGTGAACTGGAAACGGTGGATTTTATAGCAGTAGCGGAAGAAAAAAGTTTTTGGTTATGGTTTGGAAGTGGGTTACGTATTATTACGTATTGTTGAGTATATATCGGCGGGATAAAATTGTATAGTGGATTACGGTAAAAAGGAGAAGGTGAATACAAAGGGAAACTACTGGCAAAAACAGAAGGAGGAAATAAGACGACAGAAAAGACTTCGAAATGTAACAGTGACAATAACAAACGTCATTGTTGGGTTCAAATTAATGATATGAATATAACAGAGGGAAACATTCCACGTGGAAAAAATATATCTAAAAAGAAAGATGATGAGACTTACCAAACAAAAGCGCTGGCAGGTCGATACACACACAAAAAAACACAAATATACACACAAAATTCTAGCTTTCGCAACCAACGGTTGCTTCGTCAGGAAAGAGGGAAGGAGAGGGAAAGATGAAAGGATGTGGGTTTTAAGGGAGAGGGTAAGGAGTCATTCCAATCCCGGGAGCGGAAAGACTTACCTTAGGGGGAAAAAAGGACAGGTATACACTCGCACACACACACATATCCATCCACACATACAGACACAAGCAGACATATTTAAAGACAAAGAGTTTGGGCAGAGATGTCAGTCGAGGTGGAAGAGTAGAGGCAAAGAAAACCTTTATGCACATCGTTTTCTACCTACACTATTTCACCACAGGATCAACATAACCCAGCTCCAACCAACCCCTTTTCGCCTCTTTTCACACCAGATCTCCATTTGCTTTCTACTTCACCTTTATCTCTCCCCACATATTTTTATATTCATTTTCATTTCAGCCTCACGTTACACTTTCGACCTTCTAGTACCATGTCACCCGCACAACACCCCCACAACGACCCCATTAAGTTTTATTTACATTCCCTCCGGAGACATGCCTTCGCCCTAGCCAGATTACGCTCCCATATTCTATTTTCTCAGGCTTGTCTGACATTTGGCATTACCCCCAAAGGCCTCACACTTAAAGTTCCCATCTCTGGCTGCAACCCTTCCTTCCATCAGTCCCTATACCAGTTCCAAACTGAACAATCCATTGCCCTCACCCACCTAATCCTTCACCTACACATCAACTCAGCCAATGAACACACCCGTCAACTCCTATCCTTAATAAAAGTCCTTAATCTTTCCTCTCCCACATCCACACCGGCTGTTCAGAGCATCCTCCTACAGGCCAACCGTAAATTAGAACAGCATGCCACCCTCCACCTCAAAAAACTATCCAATCTCCTGGTTTCCCACCTCCGGAAAGGCAACTCACTCACCCTTCACAACCTTTCCAGCAAACCTCAACCACCTCTCATTGCACACAAACCCAGTCTCTCCCATCTACTCAATCTCCCACTTCCAGCTCCACTCCCTCCAAAACCTCAAAATTCCTTTCAACACAATCTGGAACCACAACACCCTAATTCAGTAGTTAACCTTTCCTCCAAACCTCTCTCCCAATCCGAAACCTCTGTCCTATCCAAAGGCCTCACCTTCAGCCCCACTCCCAGATTCAACCAAACAGCCCTCGTCAAAGATTTACTGTCCTACACCCGTACTCTCTGCTGGAAATATCACTTTGCCACGAAGAAAAATGATCCTAATCCTACTCCTAATGATCCAACTCCCCAAGACACCATCCAAATTGAACCCTGCCTGGAACAGTTCCGTCCTCCGTCACAGCGGGACCCACCTCCTCTTCCTCAAAATCACCCTCTCCAAACCTTCCAGGAATTTCTGACTTCCAGCCTTGCATCTCAATCCTTCTTAAAAAACCTTAATCCTACACCCAACATCACCACTGCTGAAGCCCAGGCTATCCGTGATCTGAAGGCTGACCGATCCATCGTCATTCTTCCGGCGGACAAGGGTTCCACGACCGTGGTACTTGATCGTCGGGAGTATGTGGCTGAGGGACTGCGTCAGCTTTCAGACAACACCACATACAAAGTTTGCCAAGGTAACCCCATTCCCGATGTCCAGGCGGAGCTTCAAGGAATCCTCAGAACCTTAGGCCCCCTGCAAAACCTTTCACCTGACTCCATCAACCTCCTGACCCCACCGACACCCCGCACCCCAACCTTCTACCTTCTTCCTAAAATCCACAAACCCAATCATCCTGGCCGCCCCATTGTAGCTGGTTACCAAGCCCCCACAGAACGTATCTCTGCCTACGTAGATCAACACCTTCAACCCATTACATGCAGTCTCCCATCCTTCATCAAAGACACCAACCACTTCCTTGAACGCCTGGAATCCTTACCCAATCTGTTACCCCCGGAAACCATCCTTGTAACCATTGATGCCACTTCCTTATACACAAATATTCCGCACATCCAGGGCCTCGCTGCGATGGAGCATTTCCTTTCACGCCGATCACCTGCCACCCTACCTAAAACCTCTTTCCTCATTACCTTAGCCAGCTTCATCCTGACCCACAACTTCTTCACTTTTGAAGGCCAGACATACCAACAATTAAAGGGAACAGCCATGGGTACCAGGATGGCCCCCTCGTACGCCAACCTGTTCATGGGTCGCTTAGAGGAAGCCTTCTTGGTTACCCAGGTCTGCCAACCCAAAGTTTGGTACAGATTTATTGATGACATCTTCATGATCTGGACTCACAGTGAAGAAGAACTCCAGAATTTCCTCTCCAACCTCAACTCCTTTGGTTCCATCAGATTCACCTGGTCCTACTCCAAATCCCATGCCACTTTCCTTGACGTTGACCTCCACCTGTCCAATGGCCAACTTCACACGTCCGTCCACATCAAACCCACCAACAAGCAACAGTACCTCCATTATGACAGCTGCCACCCATTCCACATCAAACGGTCCCTTCCCTACAGCCTAGGTCTTCGTGGCAAACGAATCTGCTCCAGTCCGGAATCCCTGAAACATTACACCAACAACCTGACAACAGCTTTCGCATCCCGCAACTACCCTCCCGGCCTGGTACAGAAGCAAATAACCAGAGCCACTTCCTCATCCCCTCAAACCCAGAATCCCCCACAGAAGAACCACAAAAGTGCCCCACTTGTGACAGGATACTTTCCGGGACTGGACCAGACTCTGAATGTGGCTCTCCAGCAGGGATACGACTTCCTCAAATCCTGCCCTGAAATGAGATCCATCCTTCATGAAATCCTCCCCACTCCGCCAAGAGTGTCTTTCCGCCGTCCACCTAACCTTCGTAACCTGTTAGTTCATCCCTATGAAATCCCCAAACCACCTTCCCTACCCTCTGGCTCCTATCCTTGTAACCGCCCCCGGTGCAAAACCTGTCCCATGCACCCTCCCACCACCACCTACTCCAGTCCTGTAACCCGGAAGGTGTACACGATCAAAGGCAGAGCCACGTGTGAAAGCACCCACGTGATTTACCAACTGACCTGCCTACACTGTGATGCATTCTATGTGGGAATGACCAGCAACAAACTGTCCATTCGCATGAATGGACACAGGCAGACAGTGTTTGTTGGTAATGAGGATCACCCTGTGGCTAAACATGCCTTGGTGCACAGCCAGCACATCTTGGCACAGTGTTACACCGTCCGGGTTATCTGGATACTTCCCACCAACACCAACCAATCCGAACTCCGGAGATGGGAACTTGCCCTTCAGTATATCCTCTCCTCTCGTTATCTGCCAGGCCTCAATCTCCGCTAATTTCAAGTTGCCGCCACTCATACCTCACCTGTCTCTCAACAACTTCTTTGCCTCTACTCTTCCACCTCGACTGACATCTCTGCCCAAACTCTTTGTCTTTAAATATGTCTGCTTGTGTCTGTATGTGTGGATGGATATGTGTGTGTGTGCGAGTGTATACCTGTCCTTTTTTCCCCCTAAGGTAAGTCTTTCCGCTCCCGGGATTGGAATGACTCCTTACCCTCTCCCTTAAAACCCACATCCTTTCATCTTTCCCTCTCCTTCCCTCTTTCCTGACGAAGCAACCGTTGGTTGCGAAAGCTAGAATTTTGTGTGTATATTTGTGTTTTTTTGTGTGTGTATCGACCTGCCAGCGCTTTTGTTTGGTAAGTCTCATCATCTTTCTTTTTAGATATATTTTTTCCACGTGGAATGTTTCCCTCTGTTATAATCCCGGGAGTGGAAAGACTTACCTTAGGGGGAAAAAAGGACGGGTATACACTCGCACACACACACATATCCATCCACACATATACAGACACAAGCAGACATATTTAAAGACAAAGAGTTTGGGCAGAGATGTCATTCGAGGCAGAAGTGCAGAGGCAAAGATGTTGTTGAATGACAGGTGAGGTATGAGTGGCGGCAACTTGAAATTAGCGGAGATTGAGGCCTGGTGGATAATGGGAAGAGAGGATGTATTGAAGAGCAAGTTCCCATCTCCAGAGTTCAGATAGGTTGGTGTTAGTGGGAAATCCAGATAACCCGGACGGTGTAACACTGTGCCAAGATGTGCTGGCCGTGCACCAAGGCATATTTAGCCACAGGGTGATCCTCATTACCAACAAACACTGTCTGCCTGTGTCCATTCATGCGAATGGACAGTTTGTTGCTGGTCATTCCCACATAGAATGCATCACAGTGTAGGCAGGTCAGTTGGTAGATCACGTGGGTGCTTTCACACATGGCTCTGCCTTTGATCGTGTACACCCTCCGGGTTACAGGACTGGAGTAGATGGTGGTGGGAGGGTGCATGGGACAGGTTTTACACCTGGGGTGGTTACAAGGGTAGGAGCCAGAGGGTAGGGAAGGTGGTTTGGGGATTTCATAGGGATGAACTAAGAGGTTACGAAGGTTAGGTGGACGGCGGAAAGACACTCTTGGTGGAGTGGGGAGGATTTAATGAAGGATGGATCTCATTTCAGGGCAGGATTTGAGGAAGTCGTATCCCTGCTGGAGAGCCACATTAAACAAAGATGATGTGACTTACCAAATGAAAGTGCTGGCAGGTCGACAGACACACAAACAAACACAAACATACACACAAAATTCAAGCTTTTGCAACAAACTGTTGCCTCATCAGGAAAGAGGGAAGGATAGGGAAAGACGAAAGGATGTGGGTTTTAAAGGAGAGGGCAAAGAGTCATTCCAATCCCAGGAGCGGAAAGACGTACCTTAGGGGGAAAAAAGGACGGGTATACACTCGCACGCACACACACACACATATCCATCCACACATATACAGACACAAGCAGACATATTTATTTCGGTCTTTAAATATGTCTGCTTGTGTCTGTATATGTGTGGATGGATATGTGTGTGTGTGAGAGTGTATACCCGTCCTTTTTTCCCCCTAAGGTAAGTCTTTCCGCTCCCGGGATTGGAATGACTCCTTACCCTCTCCCTTAAAACCCACATCCTTTCGTCTTTCCCTCTCTTTCCTGATGAGGCAACAGTTTGTTGCGAAAGCTTGAATTTTGTGTGTATGTTTGTGTTTGTTTGTGTGTCTGTTGACCTGCCAGCTCTTTCATTTGGTAAGTCACATCATCTTTGTTTTTAGATATATTTTTCCTACGTGGAATGTTTCCCTCTATTATAATTGTATTATATATATATATATATATATACACTCCTGGAAATGGAAAAAAGAACACATTGACACCGGTGTGTCAGACCCACCATACTTGCTCCGGACACTGCGAGAGGGCTGTACAAGCAATGATCACACGCACGGCACAGCGGACACACCAGGAACCGCGGTGTTGGCCGTCGAATGGCGCTGGCTGCGCAGCATTTGTGCACCGCCGCCGTCAGTGTCAGCCAGTTTGCCGTGGCATACGGAGCTCCATCGCAGTCTTTAACACTGGTAGCATGCCGCGACAGCGTGGACGTGAACCGTATGTGCAGTTGACGGACTTTGAGCTAGGGCGTATAGTGGGCATGCGGGAGGCCGGGTGGACGTACCGCCGAATTGCTCAACACGTGGGGCGTGAGGTCTCCACAGTACATCGATGTTGTCGCCAGTGGTCGGCGGAAGGTGCACGTGCCCGTCGACCTGGGACCGGACCACAGCGACGCACGGATGCACGCCAAGACCGCAGGATCCTACGCAGTGCCGTAGGGGACCGCACCGCCACTTCCCAGCAAATTAGGGACACTGTTGCTCCTGGGGTATCGGCGAGGACCATTCGCAACCGTCTCCATGAAGCTGGGCTACGGTCCCGCACACCGTTAGGCCGTCTTCCGCTCCCGCCCCAACATCGTGCAGCCCGCCTCCAGTGGTGTCGCGACAGGCGTGAATGGAGGGACGAATGGAGACGTGTCGTCTTCAGCGATGAGAGTCGCTTCTGCCTTGGTGCCAATGATGGTCGTATGCGTGTTTGGCGCCGTGCAGGTGAGCGCCACAATCAGGACTGCATACGACCGAGGCACACAGGGCCAACACCCGGCATCATGGTGTGGGGAGCGATCTCCTACACTGGCCGTACACCACTGGTGATCGTCGAGGGGACACTGAATAGTGCACGGTACATCCAAACCGTCATCGAACCCATCGTTCTACCATTCCTAGACCGGCAAGGGAACTTGCTGTTCCAACAGGACAATGCACGTCCGCATGTATCCCGTGCCACCCAACGTGCTCTAGAAGGTGTAAGTCAACTACCCTGGCCAGCAAGATCTCCGGATCTGTCCCCCATTGAGCATGTTTGGGACTGGATGAAGCGTCGTGTCACGCGGTCTGCACGTCCAGCACGAACGCTGGTCCAACTGAGGCGCCAGGTGGAAATGGCATGGCAAGCCGTTCCACAGGACTACATCCAGCATCTCTACGATCGTCTCCATGGGAGAATAGCAGCCTGCATTGCTGCGAAAGGTGGATATACACTGTACTAGTGCCGACATTGTGCATGCTCTGTTGCCTGTGTCTATGTGCCTGTGGTTCTGTCAGTGTGATCATGTGATGTATCTGACCCCAGGAATGTGTCAATAAAGTTTCCCCTTCCTGGGACAATGAATTCACGGTGTTCTTATTTCAATTTCCAGGAGTGTATATACCCAATCCGTTACCCCCAGAAACCATCCTTGTAACCATTGATGCCACTTCCTTATACACAAATATCCCGCACGTCCAGGGCCTCGCTGCGATGGAGCACTTCGTTTCACGCCGATCACCTGCCACCCTACCTAAAACCTCTTTTCTCATTACCTTAGCCAGCTTCATCCTGACCCACAACTTCTTCACTTTTGGAGGCCAGACATACCAACAATTAAAGGGAACAGCCATGGGTACCAGGATGGCCCCTTCGTACGCCAACCTATTCATGGGTCGCTTAGAGGAAGCCTTCTTGGTTACCCAGGCCTGCCAACCCAAAGTTTGGTACAGATTTATTGATGACATCTTCATGATCTGGACTCACAGTGAAGAAGAACTCCAGAATTTCCTCTCCAACCTCAACTCCTTTGGTTCCATCAGATTCACCTGGTCCTACTCCAAATCCCATGCCACTTTCCTTGATGTTGACCTCCACCTGTCCAATGGCCAGCTTCACACATCCGTCCACATCAAACCCACCAACAAGCAACAGTACCTCCATTACGACAGCTGCCACCCATTCCACATCAAACGGTCCCTTCCCTACAGCCTAGGTCTTCGTGGCAAACGAATCTGCTCCAGTCCGGAATGCCTGAAGCATTACACCAACAACCTGACAACAGCTTTCGCATCCCGCAACTACCCTCCCGACCTGGTAGAGAAACAAATAACCAGAGCCACTTCCTCATCCTCTCAAACCCAGAACCTCCCACAGAAGAACCACAAAAGTGCCCCACTTGTGACAGGATACTTTCCGGGACTGGATCAGATTCTGAATGTGGCTCTCCAGCAGGGATACGACTTCCTCAAATCCTGCCCTGAAATGAGATCCATCCTTCGTGAAATCCTCCGCACTCCACCAAGAGTGTCTTTCCGCCGTCCACCTAACCTTCGTAACCTCTTAGTTCATCCCTATGAAATCCCCAAACCACCTTCCCTACCCTCTGGCTCCTACCCTTGTAACCGCCCCCGGTGTAAAACCTGTCCCATGCACCCTCCCACGACCACCTACTCCAGTCCTGTAACCCGGAAGGTGTACACGATCAAAGGCAGAGCCACGTGTGAAAGCACCCACGTGATTAACCAACTGACCTGCCTACACTGTGACGCATTCTATGTGGGAATGACCAGCAACAAACTGTCCATTCGCATGAATGGACACAGGCAGACAGTGTTTGTTGGTAATGAGGATCACCCTGTGGCTAAACATGCCTTGGTGCACGGCCAGCACATCTTGGCACAGTGTTACACCGTCCGGGTTATCTGGATACTTCCCACTAACACCAACCTATCCAAACTCCGGAGATGGGAACTTGCTCTTCAATATATCCTCTCTTCCCGTTATCCACCAGGCCTCAATCTCCGCTAATTTCAAGTTGCCGCCACTCACACCTCACCTGTCATTCAACAACATCTTTGCCTCTGCACTTCTGCCTCGACTGACATCTCTGCCCAAACTCTTTGTCTTTAAATATGTCTGCTTGTGTCTGTATATGTGTGGATGGATATGTGTGTGTGTGTGCGAGTGTATACCCGTCCTTTTTTCCCCCTAAGGTAAGTCTTTCCACTCCCGGGATTGGAATGACTCCTTACACTCTCCCTTAAAACCCACTTCCTTTCGTCTTTCCCTCTCCTTCCCTCTTTCCTGATGAGGCAACAGTTTGTTGCAAAAGCTTGAATTTTGTGTGTATGTTTGTGTGTATGTCGACCTGCCAGCACTTTCATTTGGTAAGTCACATCATCTATGTTTTTAGATATATTTTTCCTACGTGGAATGTTTCCCTTTATTATATATATATATATATATTTTACACCTCATGCACATATGACCACTGTCTCCAGCAGCTCTCGCCAGAGTGGCCGGAGACGGCAGTGATGCTTGCGTGAGGTACGCCTGCTTGTGTAAATGTGTGTGTTTCTATTTTCTGAAGAATACTTTGGCGGAAAGCTCAGTATGTAACAGTTTTTCATTACACTTGTCTGTGACTCAACATGTCGTCTTCATGGTGATTAGCAATCTGTCCTTTCCATAACTGTTATTCCAACCTGGACTTTCCATTGTTAGGTGGTAAGCAATGCCCCAAATAATTCCAGCAAAATGCAGCATATGTCAGAACCTGAATGAAAAGAGAAATAAAGAAAACAATCTTTTAGTTGCACTGCTGCCCATTAAAGTGGAACATCATGAAGGCACCATGCAATAAAAGTCAAACTGTCAGGAAGTATACTACATGTGTGGATATGCCAGTGCATTTCAACACATCCACATAGTGTAGGTAGGAGTACAGCTGTATACATTCTTCATATAAAAAAGGATACACAGCGAGTTTCTCATTTGAAAACTGCATTTAATGCAAGGCACCAGGTTGGGATGAAGTAACAGTGGATATGATACGAGCAGCAGGAGTAGTAGGAACCCAGTGGCTATACAGAGTGCTGAGGGTGGTGTGGAAGGAGAACAGAATTCCTGAGGATTGGAAGAAAGGAATTATAGTCCCGATCTTCAAGAAAGGGGATAAAAGGAGATGTGAGAACTACAGAGGAATCACCCTGCTATGCCACTGTGGAAAAATCTATGAAAAGATCCTGGAGAAGAGAATAAGAAGCAGTATTGAAAGTAGATTGCAAGAGGAGCAGTACGGTTTCAGACCGGGAAGATCAACAACGGACCTCATATTTGCGGTAAGGCAACTGCAGGAAAGGCACTATGAGTACGGGAAGGACTTAATCATGGCCTTTTTAGATATTGAGAAGGCGTATGACAGTATCTGTAGGGACAAGCTCTGGGATGTGCTGAACGCAAAAGGGATAGATGAAGAGATAACACGAAAAGTCAGAAAAATGTATGAGGGAAGTGAGAGTTGTGTGAAAGTGGGGAGGGAACATACTGCATGGTTCAAGCTGGAAAATGGGCTGCGACAGGGAAGTGCACTTTCGCCTTTATTGTTTATTATTGTTATGGATGAAATCCTACAGCAAGTATCAGATGCAATTGGAGATCATAAAATGAAAGCAGTGCTTTTTGCCGATGACCTGATGTTATGGGGAAATTGCGAGAAGGAGGTGCAAGAGCAGTTAGATGTATGGGAGGCAACGGCAGCACAATATGGAATGCATTTCTCTGCAAGGAAAAGTGAAATAATTGTCACAACAACGAAGAAGAATAGGCCAAATGTGGATATAACTTGTGGAGGGGAAAAACTACAAGTGGTAGAGAACTTCAAGTACCTGGGAAGCATGATTGAAAGTAAGGGGGGAAACGCAATGGAAATAAATGAAAGGTGCAGAAAAGCAGGGCAGTTCTACAAATGCATTAGGGGGCTTATTTGGAGCAAGGAGGTGCCACAGAAATCCAAGGGAATTATATACCGAACCTACTTTGTCCCCATATTGACATACGGAAGTGAGACATGGGTAATGCACAAAAGCAACAAAAGTAGAATACAGGCTAGTGAAATGAAGTTCCAGAGGAGCAGGTTGAGTGTAACAAGACGAGACAGATTGCGAAATGTGTATGTGAGGGAAAGACTAAAGGAGGAACCAGTACAGGACAGGATAGAAAAATCAAGACTGCAGTGGTATGGACACATGAAGAGAATGGATGAGGGAAGAATTCCAAAGAGGATGTTTGATCTGCAACTGGAGGGGAAGAGGCCCAGAGGAAGACCAAGAGATAGATGGGTGAAGGGAGTGAAGGAATGTGTGACGAGAAGAGGAGAGAACTGGACGAAGGTGGAAGAGGGGGAATGGTGGAAAGACAGAACACGATGGAGAGGCTTGTGTTCCCGACAGACCCAGCCAGTGGCTGGAAACTGTCCAAGATGATGATGATGATGATGATTTTAATGTTGCCAACTATTTATGCAAGTAAACTGCTATCCAATTACATTACGTTTTAACATTGGTCGTTTGCAAAAACATTGTGTTATGTTTTGGGTAGGAAAGAGAAATGTGTGCCAGTATTCAACACTGGCAGGAAACTGTCACACAAATATGGCATTGGTGGATTTATGAGGGCTGTACTCAATAACATGAAGGATCTAATGGCCCCATCTGACTAGCACTCGAAACGACCAATATGTTGTTCGTGCAGGATCCTACTTTCAGAAAAGTCGTAATTCAACCACCAAGAGATGCAAACAAATACTTCCTTATTACAAATGGTCTCAGTCTTCACATCATTATCAAGTATCTTAAAGTAATTCCAAATAGCTTAAATGACTTAAAGGTACCTGATGATTTAGAGATTGAATCCAGGTGTAATAAAGAATTATTTATTAACAGCTCTTATGAGCTGTGGCACACCAGTGTCACAAAATATATCAGGATTCTACAGCTATGTCATGTACCATGTCACAAAATGAAGTGTGCACATGGACAGTGTGACAACTTGTGGAGCACCATAGAGATCAGTAGGGTTTCTTTTGACGTGACTGGTTTCTCTTGACATGGCAGCAGAGAGAGGTGTGTCAGCAGTAGTGTGACTAACATCAATGGACACAGGAGCACCTCTGCATGATCTTGCCACATGAGTCCTGGTTGTGTGTACAGTATCACAAATGACATATCCATGTTTGGAGGCTCTGAGGAAAATGAACGTTGCCACATTTCATTAGTCTTAGTCATCGACCTGGGATGCTGGAATGGGTTGCCATTGAGTATAAAGCACAATCAACTCTGGTTCTCCTACCCAGTAATCTGGACAGCAGCAGTTTCACTTGTTAAGTGTTATTGCCACTGGCTGTGCCCTATCTTCAAGGTCCCCATGACATTATCTTTCAACAAAGTATTGCAAGACTGCTTGTTGCTCATACTGTCCTCACCTATCTTGATATGGACACTGATATGCTGCCTTGGGCAGTGCGTTCTTCTGACCTCTGTCTCACATTGAATACATCTGGTCATAGGTTTCTGAGTAACTGGCATGCCATCATTAACCAGCCACTACAATTGATGAACTCCAACACAGACTTGTAGTAGCATGAATAATGTATTCATATTTGTTATCCAAGCTCAGTGTAACTTAATGCCCAGTCAGATTAGAACTGCTGTTGCTAGAGGTTGCAGCCATGTGTACTAAATTTTTCTCTCTGTATCTCTCCAAATCATGTACAGATTTAATCATGTATTCTTCCTACTACACTGAATGCACACAATAAGTACAATTTTGTTATTTCCTGTCCTTCCTGGTGTTGCAATTTCACTGACCAACATTGTAATATGAAATGACTCTACATCTGTGGTCCTAGACCATGAAGAATTAGATCGTCATCATGTGAATATAACTAAAATAATGGTACTCTGGATTTTCAGACACAAGTCTCCTTCTTTAGAACTGAACTGAAGGTGTAGAACAAAATAAGAGGAAGCAAAAGAAATAAATCTTCATCACAACATACAATAGAAATTTCTGTACTGAGATCTGATTTATTTAAGTGTGTTGTGTCAGTGTAGGTCTGGCCTCATTTATTTGTGGGATTAGTATAGCCTTCTAATAAATTAGGTTTTTTTTCCAGATAGAACTTCCATGTCACTGGTGATGTAACAGAAAGTGGAGATTGTACTGCATGAAAGGAGTCCTATCTGTCATTACTATTTCCCTTGCAACCAGTTCTTAATTTTCTTCTTGACTGCAAGTGTGTAAATGTAGCTATTACTGCTGACTCTCCCATGGAATGTGGATTGCCTTCACTTATTCAGTTTCTGCAAAGCAGAGAGGCGTAATGCAGTGAACATTAACTATAGGATGAGTCTGATGTATGGTTGAAATTTTATGTAAAAGGCTGGGCTGCGTGAGTGATGCAGGAAATTTTGATAAAGCCAAAGTTATCAATGATGAAGATGGTTGTTTCAGTAGTTGAGGTGACAAAGAAATACAGTAAGACATCTACAAAAAGATAACATATGAAGTTTATTTACACTATGTACACTTATGAAAGAGTTTTACATAACTTTGAATGTTGTAGGTTCTTCTGTGGTGCTGAGTTATATTAATGTTGTTGGAAGAACCAAGTAGTCTTGAATACTGATGCACATACATAAGTCTGAGTATCAGTAATACTTCGAAGTGTTGTGCTATGAGGTATTGTCCTCACCGCAGTCTTTCACATTAATATTGATAAGCTTATAGATGCACTGCATCTGAGGCTGAACTCTTGAGTTGCAGCTGTTTAAAAGGATACATTGTCCAATCAGAGTTACATGCAGTGAGGTCATGTCAACTTTGGGTTCTCTTATGGGATGTAGTGTGGGGCCACCCTTCAGAGATCAGCGAGCGACAGATATTGAGCTCGTCCTAATGGGGGGGCCATGGCAGGAGATTTAAAAATGCCATCTCTTGCATAGCTATGAGCAGTGCACCAGGTGCAGTTAATGAAGATGTCGTCAATAATGCATACCCCGCCTTCTCCCTCTGCCCCCTACCCCCCCCCCCCCCCCGCAAAAAAAAAAAATTGTGCACTGTCATTGTATAGTGGGAGTGCGGGCGATGATGGAGGAGGGTCTGTGCCATGGTGGTGCTAATGGGATCGGCTGTGGTGCAGTGGCAGATTGTACCAACCAATCTGTATCCTGACATTCGTCTTGCCAACCATCAGGGACATCTGCCCGGAAAACCGTAAGTAGGATGTCCAGCCAACAGAACAGGATGGTGCAGTGTGGGGGCTGCTGCGTGCAGATGGCTGTACAACTGGTGTAGGCTCGATGACCATGATAGACATTTGCTGTGAATGGTGGGTGGTAAGTGTGGCGGCGGCGGCAGCAGCTGCTAAGGCGGACAGGAGTTGACCTTCATGGCAGAATCGCCAGAAGACCTATGCACCCAGATGGCAAGCAATGGCAAGGGATGCTCACAGCAAGCTGGGTTGCATGCAGAGTGTCTGAAAAATGCAAATCTTTGGCAGTATCACTACAATCACGGAAAAACAGTTGGTTTTGGTGCCATGCCATAATGAGACGTGAGGGTATAATTATGAGGACAGCCAGATGTCTGAGTGACAAGAATCAGAAAGAGATGCAGCAATGTGTGGTGGTGTTGACCAGTAAGAATTCTGCTGGCAAAGCATTATGAACAGGTATAGTGATAGGTGCTAAGAGACAACAACATTGCGTTGTCCCTCAAATGCAAAACATGAAGTTTAGGCATCAAAATCTTGAAAGTGCGAACAAAACAGTGGCTTCACTTGATTGAGGAGAGAATGGTGCCATTCAGCTATGTTGAATTCTTTTCAGTTGGTAGAACTGTGGAAACTCTGACGAATGAAGAACTATTGTTTGTGCAAAACCTGAGCAAAAGACAAAAGTGAGTACTTTGATAGTGCTAGCACTAATAGTCAAATGCATTAGAATGGCAAAAGATTATTTTCTGTATACATTGACGATAATGAGCCATCTTGTATTCCAAAAAAGGACCGTCACGTCTAGCCAATTTATTTTTCATCTAAGGTGCCACATACCCCAACAGAAATAATATCACAGCTGGAAATGTTTTGTTGTGCAGTGAAAACTGTTAAATCAGGGTTAGGCAAACAAGCATGCAAAATTTGTAGATGATTCCAGAACATGTAGTATTACTTGATCAAAGAGGTAGAAATTGTAAAGCAAGGCAAAAGAAACAATTGGATTCACCTTTTCCTTCCTGCATTTTGCACCACATTTTTTAAATATTTATTTTGTAGTGCAAGTAGTATGTTTTTCATTCTTAATCTGTCTGTTTAACTAGTATGTCAGATTTTTTTCGGGTTTTGTGGCAAGTTATTTTTTTGGTATGTGTGTGTATGCTCCGTATGTGTGTATGACTTGAATGTATAAGCTGACATTTATATGTTCATGGAGTGTCTGAGACCACCACCAAGTCAGCTTGAAGAGAAAATGACAGGATTAGGAAACTTAATCTTATAGAAGGAATTGCTGAAGAAAACTGATATTTAAGATATAATATGAAATAATTGCATTGTCTGTAATATATATTTTGTCCAAGAATAATGAGTTTACGATAAGACAGGTGAGGTAAGGGCAGATGCAAAGTACAGTCATCTTTCCCTTGCTGTGTACATGAATACCACAAAAAGGGTATGATTAATAATTAGATTTCCAATAGTTTGTAAAAAATACAAAACCCCAGAAAGCTACTAATTGGCAGTCTTATGCTTGGGTTAGTGGACTGGAGTTTTGTAAGTTGTAAGACAATTTGGGTTTATGGACAGAATGTGAACATTAACTAGTAGAGTGAGCCGAATAACAAAGATTAATAAAGTGACTGTGAAAATCAGAAGATATTTATTACAACAAAATCCAAATAATTAACATTAGTGAGATCTCATAATTAATACAAGAATAATTGCAGGTGGAATCTTCTGAGTTATCAGTCAAGTGACAGTGTTATCTGGAAGCAACATTTCTGAGAGTTTTCCACTCATCATCTTCATACAGAGTGTCAGATTCTGGGGTGTGTGATCTTTGACAGCTACTGGACAATAGCCTCACCTGTTGTTGGATTGTTGGGCAGTCTAATTATATCCCTCTGGAAGTATGTCATACCAAGTGGTGGTAGGTGGGGGACCTCCATGTGTCAAGTCCTGATGTTGGCTACTCAGTCTGTCATAGGCCCAGGACTTAATGGAATGACCCATCACGTCTGTCTGTTCAAAATCAAGCCTGCGCACTTTGTTGATACTGTGCTCTGCCACTGCATATCTGTCTTTGTGGACAACTACTTAAGCACTCCATACTGCACCTACAGGAATTCATGTAGGTTTTCTTTATCCCACACCCAAACCATAATGATATTTTCCACATATCTGTAAAATAGTTCTGGTTTCAAGATCTGTTTCCTGAAAGTATTTTGTATATAAGTTTGCAGTTCGTGAAGCTAGAAGCAATTATATGGTGACACTGATGATTTATTCATAGAGCGTCCCACAACATTGGAAGTAAGTTGTGGTAAGCACATGTCAAAACAGTTTGATTGTGTCCTTACCCAAATGATCCTCAAACTGTACCAGAGAGACTTCTAGTGACATCCATGCGAAAAGAATTGTGACATCAAAACTGACTAGAAGAAAAGTATCATCCAGATCCATATTTGTCAAGAATGCACCCATCTGAGAGTAGTTCAGCCTGTGGGCAGAATGGGCATGCAGCACCAGGACTTGACACTTGATCCCTCACCCCCACCTCAAGATGAGACATGTTTGGTTATATAAGAATGACACAAGTCATTTGTAGGTTAAAAAAAAAAAAGCACACTGGTTTATTAGAAGTCTATGGAATAATGCTTAACAATGATAGTTTCCATTGTGGCAAAGAATGCAAAACAATCCATGTGTGGTAAGATAGAGACATTTAAATGTCAGTGAAGTTATTAAATAACACTGTTCATGACACACAACTTAAATGCTCTCCCTTATTTAATGACTTACACACTCATATTTTTGCACAACTGTCTTAGTCGGGCAGCAAATAACGGTTTTGTTAATAAATCTGCAAAGTGATTTTCTATATCTACTCTTGAAATGGTAATTTCACCAAATGGAACTAATTCTTGAACAGAGAAGTGTGTGAGATGAATATGTTTTGTCAGTCGGTGAAATTCAGGATTCTGTGCAAGTCGAACAGCAGCTTCATTGTCCACTCGTAGGCAAGGTTTTGAATCCTTTAGGTGGCAAAGTTGAGTCTGCACCATTTCTCATGCTGCTTCACTAGCTGCAACAACTTCAGCTTCTGTAGTAGAGATTGCAACTGAAGTTTGTCACTGACTCATCCAACTGACAGGTGCATGGAAGTACAGCCAGAGAACACCTAAGGTAGATCATCCAGTCCCTAAATCACCTCCATGATCGACATCATTATAACATTCAAGAATGCCTTTGTCTTCATTACTTTTGTAAATAAGTCCATAGTCATATGTGCCTTTCAAATAGCAAAAAATTCTTTTTACCTTCATTACATCACGTTATGTTGTATTTTCAAGACGTCTAGATACTACTCCAACAGAATATGCTATGTTTGGTCTTGTCCCACAAATTAGGTACATCAAGGACCCAACTGCTTGTCTGTAAAGGTATTCAGTGTTGATGTGTTCTCTTCCGTGCTGTTGTCCTCGATAATTGGAGTTACAACTCTACACTCACTCATGCCAAAGTGCTCTAAAACCTTCTTGATGTAGTGAGTCTTACTGACTTGAATGGACCCATCTTCTTTTCTAACAATTTCCAAGTGTAAGAAATATGATGCTGGCTTTGATTTAATTTTGAATTCTCTTTCAAGATCGTCAATAAATTCTTTAGATTCACTATCATTGTTTGTCACAATCAATCTGTCCTCAGCATAGAGTATGAAGAAAATCTTGTAAGACGCTGTCTGTCTCATAAAGAGGCAACGATCAGCTCCACTTCTCGTGAATCTTAATTCCATCATAAAATTAGTGAATCTCTCATTCCAGCAGTGGGGTGACTATTTCAGGCCATATAAGCTTTTCATTAATTGACATACTTTTCTAGAACCTTCATTATAACCTTCAGGTTATATAGTAAATATCACTTCTTCAGGTCCCCGTAAAGAAAGGCAGTAGTCACATCTATTTGTGCAACATTCATCTTCTCTTTGGCTGCAATGTTGAGTAATGTGTTCGAGTAGTCGACATCTTTTCCACTGTGCTGAAAATTTGTTCATAATTAATCCCTTTCTTTTGAGAAAATCCTTTGACAACCAATATTGCTTTGAATCTATCACCCAATCCTTCAGCATTTGTCTTCAGTTTATAGATCCACTTACATGGAATTGTCCTCTTCCATTTCCTTGATGTGCCACCATTTCTTGATCCAGTACTGCTTTTCACTTGTCTCATTGACTCAGATTTATGGCCCATAATAAGATTCTGGTTCCTCAAAGGCCACTAACTGCATTATGTTGTCTTGGAAGTCTTTTTGGACACTTCAGCGTTAAATGGTCACACAGTTGTAGCCCAGTTCTTCCATCATCAGATCATTCTAATCTTTCTTCAGTTTCATCCTGCAAATCATAGTAATTGTTGAACTCATTCTGTTCTAATTTCTCTTCTGATGAATCTTCAGACTTCCAATGATGGAGCTCAAGATCCACAGGATCTACTGGACTTTCCATTTGCATAATTTTCTCTTCAAAAATAATATGCTGTGACCTCATTAACTGACAACTTGCAAACCTTGCAGAACTAGCACTCCTGGAAGAAAGGGTAGAACAACTTATATGAAGTTTGGAAGGTGGGAGATGAGGTATTGGCAGCATTGAGGCTGTGAGAATGGGTCGTGAGTCATGCTTGGGTAGCTCAGATGGTAGAGCACATTTCCCATGAAAGGCAAAGGTCCCGAGTTTGAGTCTTGGTCCGGCACACAGTTTTCATCTGCCAGGAAGTTACGCATTTCTAGTTTGTGTGCTGTCATAATGTAGTAAGTGCTCTTAGATATTATAACTTACATCTACAAAGTACAGAAATACCATACTTCTATACACACCAGATTGCAATTGTAACTTCTTTGCTCACAGTCTTACTCTATAAAATGAGCCCATATACTAAAAGTTAGGTTATGCGTTAATAATTTTTTTTTTTTGTGAAATATAGTCTGGCGAGCATAACAAGCTTGAGTGTCTCAGAAAGTTATGAAGTAGTGTGCAAATTCCTGCTTTTGTAAAAACTCTATTTCAAGTTTTCTCAAAGTGCATTGCTTTAAATTGTGTGCTCTATTTGATCTTCTCAAACCACTTCTTAAAAGGATCAAAGGCATTCTCCTCCTAGTGCATTAACGTTTTGTTGACTGGCACCACCACTTGTGGGATTCAAAATGCTGTGGAGCTAATCATGAACAAAGATGGCATTTTCTTACATATTTGCCATTTGCTATGATTGTGTTTATTTAGACTACTATTGAGAATGGCTGCATAAGTTCTCAGATGGTCTTTGTATAATAAAAAAATAAAAAAAAATAAAAAAACACACACACACACACACTCTGTGATAGAAAGAAATAAGAAATTTTTATGTATGGAGACCACTAACACAACTGTTCATTTCTGCTAGTAACAATGTCTATTTCCTGTATACGTTATGGTCTAGGCAGACTGCCTGTTCTGAGTTAAAATTCAGAATTGTTCACATCTCTTCCTACATCTTCCAGATTCTCTTCTTCCTTGGGGCTTATGAAGCCTTAACTGTTTCAACGATCTGTCTTCATTGATTCTTTTAATATGTATTTTCCATTTTCTTTTGTAATCATTCCCTTTTTCCCCAATTTTATAAACATAATGTTCTGTTGTGAACATACAGAGAAAGATGCTCTCCAAAACTTCTGAAGTGAAATTTGCTTGCTGTAGACTAAGTCTCAACAGAAGTCAGTCATTTTTGCTGTGGTTTCTGAAAATATGAGGGCGGTTCAGAAAGTAACCTCCGATTGGTCACAGTGTGGGTTGTGGGGGGAGTAGTGACGCCATCTGTGCGTTCACGCACTCAACAGGTCAGTCGGCATCAAGCCGTGGTCGAGTGAACGTCGTACCTGCGCTAGTTTAGTTTTTGTGGCAGTTTGAAATGTGTGCTGCAATAGAAAACCCCACCAAATGTGAAGTGCGTGCTGTCATAAGGTTTTTTACAGCCAAAGGATATTCTGCAGCAGCTATTCATCGTGAGCTTTGTGCCGTGTACGGACCAAGAGTTATGAGTGAAGGAGTTGTCCGTGAATGGGTACGTTTATTTAAAAGTGGACGAGAAAACGTTCATGATGAAGAGAGGAGTGGTAGACCATCATTGGTGACTGACGAACTCGTTCAGACAGTTGATGCAAAAGTTCGTGAAAATCGACGTTTCTCAATGTCGGAGTTGTCTACTGGTTTTCCACAGATTTCTAAGACTCTCTTGGACGAGATAGTGACAGCAAGATTGGGTTACCGTAAGTTCTGTGCACGATGGGTGCCCAAAATTCTTACCGACCACCACAAAACTCAAAGAATGGCCTCTGCATTAGACTTTCTGTCACGTTATGAGGATGAAGGAGAACCATTGTTAAACAGAATCGTGACCGGTGACGAAACCTGGATTAAGTACGTGAACCCTGAGACAAAAGAACAATCAAAGATGTGGGCACATTCAAATTCGCCTACCAAACCAAGAAAAGCCTCGCAAGATTTTTCTGCCAGAAAACTGATGGCAACGGTGTTTTGGGATGCCAAAGGGGTGTTGTTGGTTGAATTCATGGAACGTGGTACGACCATTAATCAAGACGTGTACTGTGAAACAATAAAAAAATTACGACGGGCTATACAGAACAAACGCCGTGGTATGCTGACTTCCGGTATCGTTTTTTTGCACGATAACGCCCGTCCTCACTCTGCTAGCAGAACAACGGCCCTTCTTGAGTCCTTCAAGTGGGACGTTATCAACCATCCACCTTACAGCACAGACCTGGCGCCAAGTGATTATCACCTCTTCATGCATTTGAAGAAATGGCTCGGGTCACAGCGGTTTGATGACGACGAAGAGCTCAAAGATGCGGTCACAGGCTGGCTCCAGGCACAAGCGGGTGATTTTTATGCAGAAGGAATTTCAAAGCTTGTGAAGAGATACGATAAGTGCCTCAATCGCTATGGAGACTATGTAGAAAAATAGTGCAAAGATGTAGTTGTAAGATGTATATATTAAAATATTTTTATTTAACTTGGTGTATTTTTTTAAGTCAACCGGAGGTTACTTTCTGAACGGCCCTCGTACTTTGTTTTAGTATTATTGGCTCTGCAATAACATTATTTGATGTCTTTACAGATGATGTCTGCTATCAAGTCTGGACATGTAACATACTCTCGTTTTGCTCGAATGGCAGAAATGGAAGAAGAGCACCACGAACGAGAACGTCTAAAGAAACAGATTTCAGTGGAGCGCAGTGGAGGAGGACTGTAATGATGTGTAATTTTTTCTAATTGTTTATATGGCTTTAACGCTGCTTACAGTAGCGACAAATGTCTGACAAATGCACTTTTCTCCTCTTCCTATCATACAGAGGGAATTTTATTTATTAAAAAAACTATACGAAGAAATAACTCTCAGTTTTTAAGATGAAATTTATAAGTAAGTTCAGGTTTTGAGCTCTTTAATTTTGAGAGTTTAAGTATGTTAATACTCAAGAGTTTATTGAGTTATGCTGTGTGAAGAGACTATGTAAATAAGCTTCTGTGGCTAAAAGACAAGTTTCGTAATCATAAGTATTTATATAAATGCAAACACTAAAGCGTGTCTGTAACTTATATTTTTGTATATATGCAGGATCTGATATTTTGTCACCATCTAAATGTACGATTTTCGTGAAGAATCAAACTATTTTGGCAGCATTTATTTGCTATTCTCATTTTCAGTTGACATAAATACATCATAAGTTTGCTATTACTGAGTATTAAATTTGCCTGTTAACAGACATTAACTTAAAAAACAACTGAGTACTTCTTATAAGATAAATAACTTTTTTATCTACATTTCTCATGCTAAAAACATGGAATACTCTAGTGCTTATTGTGAAAGTATTCACAATAACTGTTTCATAGACACATCTACACATTGCATTACCAGAGCGGTACGTGTTTGAAACATCATCTCCATTGCTGTCAGCTTAATATTGTAAATTGTGTACTGTCCTTAGGGGCGTGTAATAATCTCTGTTTACAGTTAATTACAAATGTCTATATTTTTCAATTGATTTTTTGAGAGCTGTTAGAAAATATGTGCTGAAAGAAATATTTTAGCAGGTACTATATTCATGGCAGTATATGCTGTTTATTTAAATAAGATGTTTAAAGCAAATCCTAATACACCAGATTAAGCTGTGTAACACAGAGTTTTTATAGCTTTTTCATGTAAAAAATAATATATTGTATAGTATACTGTGTTTACATATTGCATACTGAATTTAACAGCTGTCATTTGATACATTCTCTGCATTATCATCTTATATGCGAGAACTGCTACACCACGATTTTAAAATCAGGCATCCTGCAAAAGGAAGCTCTTTTTGTTGGTCCCAGTATGAAATGTTTGTTGTGACATAGTGTAACCCTCAGAGTTAGACGATTGTTTTTATTTTGTATTCCTGTGTGTGTGTGTGTGTGTGTGTGTGTGTGTGTGTGTGTGTGTGTGAAGTACGGAAAGTATTATTACAAGAGTTATCTTGCTTCACATTTTCTGAAGAAAATGATCTGTGAGATTATTGATTTTAAATGTTGCTGAATGACCTAATTCTCATTCCATTAGTGCTAGTACTATCCTTTCCTGTTTTTGTCTTTGTACTAATATCTGTCTCTAATTTAAATTATTTATTTATTTATCCATGTGCCCAACCTATGCCTCTGTGATATGAATGTTCTTGTATTATAAATCTTGTAATTCAATACTGACTGATCAGTTATGTACAAAAACTAAGTCTATATGAAAAGTTTTCATATGCTTTATAGCATGGTTTTAAGACGTCTATAATATGATTTTCACTGAAACTAAAAACATGAAACATGAGTTCGAGACTAAATTGATGTTGTGACTACTATAGGCAATTAATCAGTCAATAAACATGAAGGAAGGAGATATTCTGTGTAGTAATTGAGACCTTGTTAAAACAGTTATTTCCTAGTAAATATGCCCATTAATTATCTTTCCTCTATAAATACCCATCCTAAGCTATTAATATTATTTTTTATTTAAATAAATGTGGCATCCTACATTTGTTGTACTATTTCTGGTAAACAAAATGCAAACAGGACACACAAAACTGAGAAAGAAGGGGAAGAAATATAAATGCTTATGTAGTCTAGTGATCATTTGAGAGGGAATGCTAGGTTAGTCACAGAAGAAAACAGGGAATCAACCAAGACACTCAATGACCTGTCCTGCAGTTCATCAGAAATGATTTAGAAAACTATGGAAAATGAATAAAAATCGGGGTTTATTGTGTAGTCTACTATAAGGCCTTCTGTCTTATCCCTTATGCACCTCCTTCAGTAGATAGAAATCCCTGGCTCAAGGTATGAGCATTTTCATCTTGACATTAAACCTAAACTATTTTAGCATTCTTAGCACAAGATAATTTCTATTGATTTTCTTTTTTGTCACAGTCACTGCAGATTGATTTCCATGACAAAAAGAAATGAGCGTACCACACAAAGTTTAAGTAACTTTAAAGCAATCGTGTTGGAGGAATGGTTCAGCTTTTGAACTTTCATTTGGAAGTTCAAATCTCCATATGGCCATTTAGATTCAGATTTTTTGTGGTTGCTGTAAATCACTTAAGGAAAAAGCAATAATGATTCTTTTTGAAAAGGACACAACTGATTTTAATCTCCCAATTTGAACTTTTGTTCCATCTTCTTATTGACAGATTGTTAAACCTTAATCATCCAGCACCCAAAATCTTTAATTTGAAAAGCTGGTGAATTAGTGAGCTTGCAATTAAGTGTAGCAGATAAGTTTTCTGTTAAGTGATAGTATTGTTTATTTGCTGCAATGTGATAGCAGTATTGGACCAAATAACAATGCTTTATAATATTTTCAAGTGATGTGATGTCTGGGTTGGTCTCCATATTTGACTAAATAAAATTCCCCCTTAATTCTTCTTCAGGGTAAGGAAGTTATAAATTGTATATAAACAGTTTTATTTTCGAAGTTTTTATGCTGAGAAACCTGTATGTGGATCATGAAAGAGAAAATTTGCATTGGTGTTTTCAGTCCTTCTCTCCTTATACACTCCTGGAAATGGAAAAAAGAACACATTGACACCGGTGTGTCAGACCCACCATACTTGCTCCGGACACTGCGAGAGGGCTGTACAAGCAATGATCACACGCACGGCACAGCGGACACACCAGGAACCGCGGTGTTGGCCGTCGAATGGCTAGCTGCGCAGCATTTGTGCACCGCCGCCATCAGTGTCAGCCAGTTTGCCGTGGCATACGGAGCTCCATCGCAGTCTTTAACACTGGTAGCATGCCGCGACAGCGTGGACGTGAACCGTATGTGCAGTTGACGGACTTTGAGCGAGGGCGTATAGTGGGCATTCGGGAGGCCGGGTGGACGTACCGCCGAATTGCTCAACACGTGGGGCGTGAGGTCTCCACAGTACATCGATGTTGTCGCCAGTGGTCGGCGGAAGGTGCACGTGCCCGTCGACCTGGGACCGGACCGCAGCAACGCACGGATGCACGCCAAGACCGTAGGATCCTACACAGTGCCGTAGGGGACCGCACCGCCACTTCCCAGCAAATTAGGGACACTGTTGCTCCTGGGGTATCGGCGAGGACCATTCGCAACCGTCTCCATGAAGCTGGGCTACGGTCCCGCACACCGTTAGGCCGTCTTCCGCTCACTCCCCAACATCGTACAGCCCGCCTCCAGTGGTGTCGCGACAGGCGTGAATGGAGGGACGAATGGAGATGTGTCGTCTTCAGCGATGAGAGTCGCTTCTGCCTTGGTGCCAATGATGGTCGTATGCGTGTTTGGCGCCGTGCAGGTGAGCGCCACAATCAGGACTGCATACGACCGAGGCACACAGGGCCAACACCCGGCATCATGGTGTGGGGAGCGATCTTCTACACTGGCCGTACACCACTGGTGATCGTCGAGGGGACACTGAATAGTGCACGGTACATCCAAACCGTCATCGAACCCATCATTCTACCATTCCTAGACCGGCAAGGGAACTTGCTGTTCCAACAGGACAATGCACATCCGCATGTATCCCGTGCCACCCAACGTGCTCTAGAAGGTGTAAGTCAACTACCCTGGCCAGCAAGATCTCCGGATCTGTCCCCCATTGAGCATGTTTGGGACTGGATGAAGCGTCGTCTCACGCGGTCTGCACGTCCAGCACGAACGCTGGTCCAACTGAGGCGCCAGGTGGAAATGGCATGGCAAGCCGTTCCACAGGACTACATCCAGCATCTCTACGATCGTCTCCATGGGAGAATAGCAGCCTGCATTGCTGCGAAAGGTGGATATACACTGTACTAGTGCCGACATTGTGCATGCTCTGTTGCCTGTGTCTATGTGCCTGTGGTTCTGTCAGTGTGATCATGTGATGTATCTGACCCCAGGAATGTGTCAATAAAGTTTCCCCTTCCTGGGACAATGAATTCACGGTGTTCTTATTTCAATTTCCAGGAGTGTATTTTGGTTGTGATGTTACATTCTGTACCAATGAGTATTTCATTGGTTGTCTAACTCATTGTTCTTCATAGATTGCTGTCATTTGATGTCTAAAAAGCCCACTGTCTGCAAATGAGAATTAGTGCCGCATTTCAATATGTAATTGAAAGTCCTGGATTGAATGTAAATAATTGAAGGATTATAGCTGAGGCACTGAGTGGTTGCGTGGCACATAAGCAAAACTTTAAAATGTTCTAAGCTTTCAATGTCCTGCTTCAGAGCTAGTACCGAATGTTATGTGTATTCTGTATTAGTTAGCTCTGAAGGAGGATATTGTCCAAAAGCTTAGCAACATTTTCAGTTTTATGAGTGTGTGTGCATTCATATAATTGATTCACCTCAATGGCCAATGAATCCATAACCTGCAGTGCGGACGCACAGTATCATTCGACCTCATGCAGGTATCTAAAATTAACGAGAGTGGAGGACATGGATAGAGACTGAGGATAGTTGGTGCTGGGTGGGAGTGTGGGTCAGCTGGGAAGTGTACTGAGATATTCCGTGGAGCTGCGACAAACACTCTTGAGTCCCAGTCCAGCACACATTTCCACTCATCGCTGCTGAATCCACATAAAAAGTTCTGATGCAGCTGATGTCATCAGTTCCTTTCCTTTCCTTTCCTTTCCTTTCCTTTCCTTTCCTTTCCTTTCTCCCTCTTCCTCCTTCAGTTTACATAATTCCAGGTTTAATATATGTGCTCTACAGATCACTCTTAAGGAAATCATTAAAACTAACAAGGCTTCCTATTGTGTATAGAAGTAAAATACTTCTGCTACACAAAATTTATTATTGATTTATAATGAACTGCCGGATTGGTATTTCAGAGTTTACTTATTGCACTGATGTGATATCCAGATAATCTTAATAACATTGTTGTGATTATGATACAAGTAAATAACTAGAAGTTGAATACTACTCAATGAGTATTCACATCCTGTGTTTTAAGATTCTGATGACAGGGTTCACCAACCCAAAAATTCTCTCATCCCATATGGTACTTTTTTTCTGAAATTCATCACCCTACTGAACCTTCATTTCGTTCAGAAGCTGTAATAGTCATAAAATGACACAGCTACACTCATCAGATCTTTCTCCATTGTCCTTGCAGTAGGTGCATGCATCTTATCCTGGGGCTTGAAGGTACTGGTCAGCAATTCTGTTTCATAATTTTAAATCTCTTTTACCTAATACCTTTTGTATTAGGCTGTATTCATTGTTGTGTATCCTCCTCTTGACTGCAGGTCATGATGTTACTTTTCTTGGATGAATTTTCGTTTCAATACAAGCACCCTACACTGAATGCATTGCTGGAGCTATTTCAACATTATCTAACCTGTCCTCTTTTGGCCTTTTCTTTCATGTTAAACATTGAGCTAAAAACTGTTTTGTTCATTGTCTTATTCTGTATTATTGTCTTCTTTCAACTTCCGGCACCACTAACTTTCCTTTGATTTTTGATGTGAACTGACACATATTGTCTGTTTTGAAAAATGTGTGTGTGTGTCACTTTACAGTAGGATAAAACAGCTTCGTGAAACAAAAAATTCATTTTCTGCCGTGAAACAAAAATTCATTTTCTGCAGTTTTTGTATTGCATAATTCTGCGATGCACACAACTCTCAAACACGATTAGCAGTGAAAAAGGTTGTAGAAGTGAACAACATAGAATTATGCTAGAAAGTTCTGGTAGACAGTAAATACTTTACACAGACAGACAGACAGACAGATAGAGAGAGAGAGAGAGAGAGAGAGAGAGCTATCACTTACATGATGCCAGCTGGATGTACAATTGCAGTGTTACATTTCACCAGGTGGACTATGATGGGTTGGTTGGGGTAGGGATTGTGTCGAGTAGGGTGGGTAGAGGGAGAGAGGGGGATTGGGTGGCTAACAGCTTGGAGGGAGGCAACCAGTTCTTTTTTGTGTGTGTCCCTTTCAACAACTTAACAATTCTGCTTTCTGGTGAGTGGTCTCCTTAACTCCTAAGGAACAACACAGAAGATATCAAGGTTCTCCAAGAATGTTGGAGGAAGCAACAAGCTTGGCTGTTGATGGGACTTTGGATAAATTTTAAATCACTGGTCTATAACAAGTTCAATACGACAAGTTTTATGTATCGGCCTATATTACTTGGTACTTTATGCAATTGTTGTAATGATGTAAGGGTTGCACAGACAACTCCAAGTAAGGAGACCTAATTGACTGTTCATTCTAGTGTTTGCTCAGACAACATCCTCAAGATTCACCCACAAACAGAATTCAGTATCTTCAGTACCAGTTTGTGTGCAAACCTGATGGCTTCGTAGCAGATGGTGTATGGCCATACAGAAAACTTCCTTATCTGGTTCAATTCTTTAGTGCTGTGCAGAGCACCAAGAAAATGCATACAGCAAAGATTATTCTATAACACTTATTGTGAATACTCTGTTCTCTCTGCAGAAGCAAGACAAAGACGTTTCATACTGCAGGGTACCAGAGCATGTCAGAATCAACTGTAACCAGGTTCTTGATGCAGCATCCAAGCAAGCTTTTGATGAGAATTGAGTAACTTTCGTAAGGACCCCAGTGGTCAGTTATATCACTACTAAGGAGAACATTAATGGGTATGTTGGAGAGAATGGCTGAAATCAAGTGAAAACAAATTTCAGATGGTTAGGCCAACTACCTGACCACGGAATCTTTCCATCTGGCCACTCAGACAAAATGAAGTCATTTTAACTTGCCTTCATATAGGGCCTTGCTCTTTATCCCATGGCTTCCTCCTCCATCATGGGTGAGCCGGCAGAAAGTGATGCATGTGATGTAATTACACAAGCATGCCACTCTTTAACTAAAAGTTGTTCATATTACAATAAGAGGACAGTGAATTGTTTGACTGGAGACATTACCTCCGTTTTAAGCAGTGGTTGGAAGAGTTACTATGTCATGGATTTTAAAATTTTGTAGGGTATCAAGACCTCTCCCTAAGATATTATGAAGATTTTAACAATTGATCCGATGGTTCTTTTTTTCCTTACATTATTTGTCAGCCAGCCACATGAATCTGCATTAAAATTTATAATGTAATTGGATAGATAAAAAATCTACTCATCAAGCAGTGGCAGGAGAACACATTTACAAAAAAGGTTTTACATATGCAAGCTCTTCAAGCCAGTGGCTTCTTCTTCTGGCAGGAGGATTGAAGGAAAAGGACTTCAGAGGTATAGGAAAAGGGGCATAGTTCAGAAAAGTCACCCAGAAGCCTGGATCGGGGGAGACTTACCAGGTGGGATGAGAAGGAAGGACTGATTGTTGGGGACTGCACCAGAGGAGATTTGAAAAACAGGTTTTCAAATATCATTCAGTGCAGTTCCCAACAATCAGTCTTTCCTTCTCATCCCATCCGGTAAGTCTCCCCCGGCCCAGGCTTCTGGGTGACTTTTCCGAACTATACCCCTTTTCTTAAACCTCTCAAGTCCTTTACCTTTATCCCTCGTCCTTTTGCTTCAGTTCTTCTGCCAGAAGAAGGAGCCACTGGCTCCGAAAGCTTGCATATGTAAAACCTTTTTTATATGTGTGTTCTCCTGCCAAGCTTGGCAAGTATTTATTGTCAAAAACTTATTATTTTCATGGTTAAAAACTTAGTGCCTTTTACCTAGCTAATCATTTCAAAAAGTAGTATTTTATATTAAGACGACCATAATTTTATTTTAAGTGCATCTCCACTGTTTTCATCTGTGGAGACCATGTTATAAGGTTTTCATGTGCTTGGTAGTAGTATGTAGTACTGCGGAAGCCATTGGTTTCTTTTTAGGATTATTTACTTTTTTCATTGTCCTCTACTTAGCACTTTCATTTGTATCTGTAATAGTCAAACCTCTGTATCATGGTGCACTGTCACAATAATTGTTTTTCTAAGGAGAGATTTCTTTACTCAGTTCACAAGCTCCATGTATTTATATTCAGCAAGCACAGTCGTAAAAATGGTGCTGAGCACCATAAAATCATCCTTATTGTGTACTACATGTAAAAGAAAACAAAAATTACATTAGTAACAATTGTCCCATCCAATTGATCTGATAAATCATTCGAGGGTGAGTCAAATGAAAACCTTAAATATTTTTTTAAATATTATTTATTGTGCAGAAGTGGTACAAAGCTGTATCACTTTTCAACATAATCTCCCCCACGCTCAATTCAAGTCCTCCAGCGCTTACAAAGTGCATAAATTCCTTTAGAAAAAAATTCTTTTGGTTGTCCACACGACGACTCATGCACTGCGTGGCGTACCTCTTCATCAGAATGGAACTTCCTTCCTCCCATTGCGTCTTTGAGTGTTCCAAACATATGTAAATCACTTGGGGCTAGGTCTGGTGAGTATGGTGGATGAGGAAGACACTCAAAATGCAGGTCTGGTAATGTTGCAACTGTTGTATGGGCAGTGTGGGGGCTTGCATTGTTATGTTGCAAAAGGACATCTGCTGACAGCAATCCACATCGCTTTGATTTGATTGCGGGCTGCAGAGGAATTTTCAGGAGATCTGTATATGATGCACTGATGACAGTGGTCCCTCTAGGCATGTAATGCTCCAAAATGATGCCTTTTTTGTCCCAAAAGAGAGTCAGCGTAACCTTCCCTGCTGATGGTTCTGTTCAAAGCTTCTTTGGTTTTGGTGATTAGGAATGGTGCCATTCCTTGCTCGCTCTCTTCATTTCCGGTTGGTGGAAGTGAACCCAGGTTTCGTCCCCAGTAACGGTTCTTGCAAGGAAGCCATCACCTTCTCATTCAAAGCGCCAAAGAAGTTCTTCACAAGCACCAACACGTTGTTCTCTCATTTCAGGAGTCAGCTGCCGTGGCACCCATCTTGCAGACACTTTGTGAAACTGGAGCACATCATGCACAATGAGGTGTGCTGACCCATGGTTAATCTGTAAACATGCTGCAATGTCATTCAGTGTCACTTGGCGGTTTTCCTTCACTATGGCTTCAACTTGTGCAATGTTCTGTGGAGTCACAACTTGTTGTGCGTGACCTGGATGAGGAGCATCTTCCACTGAAGTCACACCATTTGCGAACTTCCTACTCCATTCATAGACTTGCTGCTGTGACAAACATGCATCACCCTACTGAACCTTCATTCGTCGATGAATTTCAATAGGTTTCACACCTTCACTATGCAAAAACCGAATAACAGAACGCTGTTCTTCCCTGGTGCAAGTCCAAGTGAGGCGGCCATCTTTATGCTGATACTGCGATGGTATGTGTGCATCTTCACTATGCTGCCACCTGCAGGCCATTCTGCATGCTGTTTGTAGCACGCTTACCAACTTCTCAGATAACGGCGCGAAATTTCGATTTGTTATTACACATTTAAGGTTTTCATTTGACTCACCCTCGTATGTTATTTGTCAAAATGGTAAAGTACAGAATCTCCTAAATTCTAGTTAAAAATGGAACAGAACATGAGTTGAATTTTTATTTTAGTCATGGACTTTTTTCCAATCTGGATGTGATATGAAATTCATTGCTCTAGTCAGCAAACAACTACGTAAAATGTGCAGTTTTTGCAAGAGAGAATTACAACAGTGCAAACAAAAGACACACATAACATATATTTTTAAATAGTTATTAATAAAATTTCCATTTGTTGCAAATTACTATGGTGTAATTACTGTCATTCCACTTTGATGTATGCTATAATACACCTTAAAATTGAATGTAAGAACTTTCATGTGATATAGTACGTTTTGTTTCACCTGAAGTTAAAATTCTAAAATTAAACTTGAGTAATAATGTGTCAATCCTATAAAACAATGAACAATCCACATTAACTTATTTACAAAGATGACTTCACCAAGTAAAAACATATCAAGGTTCTCCCACTGTGTTGAAGGGAGCAGCCAGCCATCTTGGCTGATAATGGAATCCAGGATAAAGTTCAAATTATTTGCATGCAACAAGTTGAATACCGGCATGACAGAATTTATGTACTAGCATACATTCCTTCATACCTTAAACAACCTCTATAATGACACAGTAGTTTACACAGACAACTCCAAATCCTAAGGATTCACATACCAACAGAATTCAGCATTTTCAGTTCTAAGTTATATGTCATCTAGGGACTCCCAAGCAAATGAGGTATGTAAAACACCCCCCCCCCCCCCCCCCCCCCGTCCACCAAGAAAATATTTCTTCAACTTCCTCTTAAATTGGGACAATACACAATCAAAACTATCATTCATATACAGTGTGTTAGAAAATGATGCCAACAGACTTTGATGTACGGTAGAGGGTGTCATGAGGAATAAATTGAGGATAGGAAGCCATATCTGGAACTGCCACCCAACGATGCTATAGAGCATTCAAGTTACAGGCGCAGGTGCTGGCACCTGCCATTAGGCTACCACTTTGGTAGCAAATGTGACTTCATACACTGGCGGGCGGTAGGTGGAATGTCTCACAATGTTTTTTGTCATTCAGTGATTGTTGATTGATTGCCAGATGAGAATATGGAGCTAGTTGCTGTATATACAGGCTATGTCCCTATGAATACAATGCTGTGTTGCCTTGTTGGATGATGGTTTCAGATATGGGTTTCTATCTGCAGTTTATTTTTCTCCTGTAAACCAAAAACCAATGGATACCTTAGAGAGTTCCAGGTGAAAACCACACTACAGATGAAACCTGTGTCTAAAACCATCATCAGCTGAGGCAACAGAGCATCGCATTCACCAAGACAAGGCTTATCTACACAGCAGCTAGCTCTATCTTCTCCATTGGTGACCATGGCAATCAGTCACAATCACTGATCAACAAACAACACTGTGAGATGTTCCATCTATGGTCCATCAGCAAACAAAGTCACATTTGTTGCCGAAGGGGTGACCTAATGGCAGGCTTCAGCATCAAAATGTGGATGCTCTGTAGTGCCATTGGATGACATTCCTGGATACGGTTTCTTGTCCTTAATTTGATCCTGATGATACCCTCTACAACTCCTTAAAGTTTGTCAGTAAAATTTTGCAAAACCCATATATTGGTACTGATCTGACTGATAGGTTTGCTACACTATTAAGACTATTGTAAATCATTCTGTGAATGTGTCTTTTGGATCTCGGAATCATGAAAAGAGGAGCCCTATACTAATTCAAGAAAGATGATCAAAATGCAAGTAGATAGAATGTTTGAATTTGAGGGATATGTGAAAAAAGAAATATGGTATTGCATTTGACAATGGTGGCAGAATGAACAGAAAACTTCTCACACTGGCAGAACATATTAACTTTCCTATAACATTAGGGAATGACTAAGAACTGATCCCTTAACCATTTGGGAGTGGGAGAGATGCACTCTAATGAATTACCTGAGTGACCATGGCCTGTGTGCTATATATGTGTACAAAATAAAAAGATGGGTAAGTGATGATTATATTTGTGGCAGTGTGGACACTCAGCATATTCTGTAAGACTTTGCGCTCTTTGAAAATATAGGAGAAATTGGTTGATGGGTACTAAAGGTAAATGGATGCCAAAGCAGCAGAGAAAAAATAAGTTGACATGGAACAGCTTGGACCATACTGCAGTTGCAATATCTAGGAAGGTCTGGGAGAACCTCATGAGACTTTAAACCGCAAGACAACAGGCTGCCTTCTCTGCCAATCAGTATGCCAACAAATTGATACGAGGCAACTAAAATCTGTGATGAATAGTCTTCCACACTGTCCATCACATTAGTGTGGGCACTGAGATGGTATAGTGAATCATAGAATTGATTACCATAATGGAAACTGTGCTGGTGTACCATCCTGTGACTGAGGAATCCAGTGAACAGCAGTAATGACCAGGGTAGCTTTAGGATGGATCAGTTTGTGACCAGATACAGTGATGATATACAACTATGTCATCAACACCATCGAGTGCTGCTATCGGGCCTCAACAGTATGGATACACAGTCAGCCAGTTATTTGACCAAACTGCAAAACTGGTGCTGCATTAGACCAAATCCTAACAACTCTTAAGTGAGTCTAAAAACAGAAAAGATCAGATGTATTATGAGTCATACTGTTAAGGCTAAAAGACAATGAAATTACTTAGGAGTCTACCTGGACAAATATCAAAATCTGTGGTCATAAGTGGCCTGAATCAAGTATTCCTGCAGCCTTTGACTCTCAGCCATACTTTGTAATAATATGCATCTAGCAACTAACATCCAAATCCAAAATGTCAACTAATATTGAGGTTAAAAAAAAACTGCTCTTCAGAACTGGAGGACAAGATAGATAAAGTAATGTAACATATTAATTACTTGGTAGAAATGTATGGAAATGCAGGAGCATGTTGCTAGAGGTCCCCCAGTCACACACAGAAGGCTGGACATCACATTTCATGACTATAGTGCCAAATGGGGCTGGTCATGTAACAGGAGCCAGTTGAAGGAACAGGAAAAGACAGTGTGTGTCCATCAGTGACCAATTAAAGTGCAGTGTGGTGGTGATCTTCATTACATCATACCTGAAGACAACATTTGGATGACATCACATTGGGAGGAATCATTGGCAAACTGGAAGGTTGATGAAGTGTGATGAAAGTGGCCCAGGAGTTTGGTATTGCTCACAGCACTGTTTCTTGTGAACTGAGAGTTTTCTGAACTGCAGCCACTGCTGCCCAAAGGAGGGGAGTTGGTTAGTTGTGGTCATCTACAAACAGCAGATGATCACTAAATAGTGCAGCACATAAGAAGGGACCCACCTCAAACAACAGCTGCAATTTCAGTCACATTTAACAAAATGTCTCGTGCTCCAAAGTGGTATGTAACTGCAGGGGGTGGTCTCTTTGCCCTGCAACCAGTAAATTGTATTCCACTGACACCCACTAAACGGCAGCAACAGTTTTGATGGTGCCAAGAGCATAGGGATTGCACTAATGAGGTGTGGGGTTGCTTGCACATTTTGAGTGAGAGCAGATTCAGTTTGAGTAGTGATGGTACAATACTTTTCCCAACTTTCAGTCTCGGCAGAACCATAACGTGGCATTTTGGTGATGTGGAGGCTCCAGCATGGTACGACATGTAGATTCAAATATAACAGTTGCTGATGTGGCATGGCATCATCCAACTCTGCTGGCTAGATACTCGCTGACAGCAATTGAAACAAATATAGGCATAAGAAAAATCCTGGTCCCTGATTGGCCAAATAGTATTGAGGCCAGAAATACCAGTGTCATGACTCTGGAAGTGTTGTAGGACTGGCTGAGGCACACGGTTGCATGTCAGTCACAGATTGCACCAAGTGTGGCATAACATCTCAAGCATTATCAACATTGTTAGAAAGAAAGAGAAACAGTCATGAGAATTGTGACAATTATAATCAGGCATTCTTGGGTTAATGTGCTGTGGACTATGAATGAGAGTGAAGTTGGTTGATTAGTTAGTTACATGTTTCATAGATATTTGAATGATTCTTTTATTGAAATGATGTTGGATGATCCAGTTTACCAGATACATACACACGATTAGTGTTAACATTAATGAATACATTATTATTTTTAATCCTACTCATGTAACTACACTTTTTTTGTTATTACTGTTGCCAGTTTATAAGGAGTTGTCCAGGAGAAATGATTTTAAAATGTATTTAAAACTTTGTTTGTTACCTGTCAGATATTTTATGTTATTGGGTAAATGATCAAAAATTTTTGTTGCTGCATTCTGAATTCCTTCCTGAGTCAATGACAGCTTTAACAATGGGTAATAAAGGTTATCTTTACATGTAGTGCTGTATGTGTGGATATCACTGTTCATCTCAAATTGTGATGGATTATTTTTGATGAATTTCATTAGTGAATATATGTGTTGTGATGGCACAGTTAAAATGCCCAGCTCCTTGAAGAGGTACGTACATAATGTCCACAGGTGAATAACACATATTATTCTTACTGCTTGCTTTTGTGAAATCGGAACTTTTGTAGCAGCAAGTGATATCAATCAGTGGACATTGGCAGCAGTGACATGTTTCAGTGTGTTTTATCTTTATGTATGTACTTCTTTGTTCTATGGTTCTGGTGCTCATTCTCGATATGTTTTTGTGGTAAGTTGCCAAGCTTGTAATTTGCACTTTAGTGTAAATATATTCAGTTATCTTACAAGTTGGAGCTTATTCCCTCCAGCCATCAGTTCTATTCACTTGACGTAGATAGCTAAAGTGGTGACGCTGACAGAGAACTAGAATCACGATTAACAATAGCCACAGCAGCAGCATCAAAATGCAGCTACACGGGACACCACAGCAGACACTAGCTCTTCAAATGAGCCTACAGTCTCTACAGTTCAAGATAGGAACTTCGGAAATATTAAACTTACTGTCTTCTGGATGAAACAACCACACCTATGGTTCAGGAAAGTAGAGAGCATATTTTTGCAAGATGGCATCCTAGCTCTACTCAACAGGTTTCATTGTGGAGTGGCACATTTGGAAGACGTACAAATTACACAAGCAGAGAGCCTGGTAAGTTCACAAAGTTATGAGATTCTAAAAGCAGGTTTAATCAAAGAGTAGTCTTTAACCTCAGAGAGCAGACTGTGTAAACTGTTATAGGAGATGTCAACTGGTGACATGTCACTGAAGCGAATGTTGGCATAACTAAAATCACTAGCTAGAAATAATTTGTTGCCTGAGGCTTACATTCAGTTATTATGGCTTAGGAATACATCAACAATCAGCACTGTCTTAACACCACATACTGAATTACCCTTGGCAGTCTTGGTCGACAAAGCCAAGATGACATCTGAATATTCAGAGCCTAAAGATTGTAACACTGTCAAACAGACTGGCATGGATGAAGGCTCCAAACCGAACATTACCCTTAATGATGGGCAAGGTGCCCCCCAACTCAGGTATAAGTCCAGCCATGCTCCTAACCAAAATAGAACACCTGACAGGGTGTGTGAGGGAATTACAAGCCACGGCGATAGCTCTGAAACGCAAGCGTATAGCCACTCCAGAAACAAAAGCAAACACGGATATACAAAAACCATCAGCTCAAACTTCATGGTGTTGATTCCATTGGCGTTTCAGCAGAAATGCATGCCAGTGCATCAGTTTGTGCAATTTCCCAAACTAGTTCAACGACCCCAGGAGGGCATAAGTGGTCATTGACAAAAAACATTGCCCTACTACTTCTTTTTCTCCCACGTCTACCATACAGGGTTACAGGAGCCAATCGCTGCTGTATGTAGACAATGTGCAACATACCCAGGTATATCATACTAGAAGATTTCTGCAGATTCACCATTCGATGAGCATTAACCAACAGGTCACTTACCTCTGACGTTTTTGAGGATCTGCAGCTGGCAGATAGGAGGCAACTGGCAAAACAGATTGTTCCTTCATTTACAACCAAGGCAGTCTCACCAGTTATTTGTGAGGGACAACACATGCAGAACAACATTTTTGGTAGACAGGTTCTGACGGAAGTTTCACAGGCAGTGGTTCTAAGGTTCCGATAACTCTAAAGGTGGCAAATAATTCCAGAACTGAGATGATGGGAAGAAAAGTTTTGACACTTGATCTTGGGCTGCAACACACATTCACATGATCATTCCTCATGGCAAACTTGATGGAAACGATTTTGGGAGCTGACTTTTTGCAGTTCTTCTGATTGGCTCCAGACTTATCTTCTGACTGACTCCTAGAAGTAGCTCAATTGGCACAAGTTTCCAGCAGTTGTGAAGTGGTGCTGCAAGAATTTCTGGATATTCCAGAAATCAGAAAATCAGGATTAACTTCTAAGCACAATACTAAGCACAATACTCAGCACTACATTCAGAGTTCACTCTGCCTTCCAGTAACAGCACACCACCACAGGCTAATGCCAGAAAAGTTCACCACCGCTAAGGATGACATAGACAAACAGATTGCTGAAGGCATCATATCTCCATCAGATAGTCAATGAGTGTCACCTAGTCAAAAAAAAAATAAATAAATAAAATAAAATAAAATAAAATAAAAAGGCAGAAATTGATATATGTGAGGGTATTATAGAGTCCTTAAATTACCAAACTGTGTCCAATAAATATCTGTTACCTCACCTGGCAGACTACAGCACCATAGAAGGGGTGAGAGTTTTCAGTGTTATATAATGCTGCAAGGAGTACACTCAGATTTTAGTCACAAAGGGTGACAGGGAGAAGACTGCTATCAATACTCCATTTGGTTTGTTCCATTTCAACTTTATACTCTTTGGTCTTAAGAAGGCCACATGATCACAGCAAAGGTTTATTTACCAGATTCTTAGATGGTTTCCTTTCCTGTTTTGTTACCTGAGTGACACTATGGAACAACATAAGGAGCACCTATGAACCCTTTTCCAGAGGCTTAAGAACTTTGGAGTAGTAATCAGCAAAGACAAGTGTATTTTTGGGAAAGAGAGCGTACAGTTTCTCAGGTTCATCATTTCGACAAAAGGTCTATCTCCAAATCCTGAAAGAGTACAACTCATCCGTGACTTCCCAGTTCCAATGACTTTCAAGGAATCATGAACATTCTTGAGAACAATTAATTTCTGTTGATGCCATCTTCCACAGGCAGCTGCGAAACAGGTTCCTTTGACTACACTTCTGAAGGGAAAGTTCACATCAGGGAACAAGAAGGTACTGGGGAACAAGAATCTACTGGAAGCCTTTAAGGATGCTATTGAAGAGGCTGTGCTATTATACTATCCCATTCATGATGCCAAAGTGGCAGTCATGGTCAACACCAGCCAGGAGGCAGTTGGCACAACATTGCAACAGACGATCAATGGTGATTGACAACCCTTGTAATTTTTTTCCCACCTCTTGAAAGAAGCACAAATGGAGCACTTCAGACAGTGCATTACTAGCCATTCATGTCGTGGTTAAATTCTTCAAATAATAACTGGAAGACATGCACTTTTCAATTTATACAGATCATGCACCACTTACAGCATTCTTTTCAAAGATGTCAGACCTAGCATTGCCCTGTCAGTGTTGCATAGCGGACTCCATAGCACAGTTCTCCACAGATGTTAGACACATCAGCAGCATGAATAATGTTGCAGCTGATTATTTATCATGTAGCTGCACCAGCATGAAGGTGGTCTACTGGGAGAAAATAGCAGTTGGTCAAAAGGAAGACTCTGAGTTGAATCCGTTGGTAGCTAATCTGTCTCATGGTTTGTTATTTGTTAAAGCGTAACCTTATGGTGTGATAAATCACAGGGTGGATTACAGCCTTAAATCCACCAAAACACAGGAAAGACGTTTTATGCACCTTTCATAATTTAGCACACCCAGGAGCCAGGGCTTCAACTAAACTGCTGGTGAAATATGTCACATGAACCATCATAAAAAGGATTCCCACTGCGGGGTCAATGTTGTTTACAGTGTCAGAAGAGTGAGGTTGGCAGACATGTGCAACTGTGTATGGCAACATTTGCTAAACCTACAACCCATTTTATGCTATTAAATATTGATTTGGTGAGACCTCTTCTGTGTTCCAAAAATTATAGCTACATATTGGCAGTGGTGGACTGGTTTACCTGTCGGCTAGAAGCATTCCCTATTTCCAATACTTCAACAGGCACTATGACTAAGACACTACTGGCAGGCCGGTTTGTTTGTTACTACGTACCACAAGTGATCACGTCTGCCCACGAAAAACATTTTGAGGCTTGTCTGTTTCAAGAGCTGCTACAGATATGCAGGTGCAGTCACATTGAGACAACTAGTTACCATCCAGCAAACAATGGGTTAGTTGAAAGATTTCACTGATCTCTGAAGGGAAAGGCACATGGCTCTAAGTGGATGGAAGCTGTACCTCTGGTCTTGTTAGGTCTTCAATGAACAGTGGAGGAAGCTCTAGGTTGTTGACCAGCTGAGTTGGTGTTTGGTAAGCAAGTACAGCTACCTGATGATCTGCTGACTAACAAACCAACAAATTCTACCATCTGAGGAACACATGTCCAATTTTGGTAGAAAATTAAAAGATAGAATGTCACAGACCAACATACATCCTCTGCAACACCATGGCAATAAAGCAGTTTTCATACATAAAGATCTGGCTTTCATCAACACACATCTGGCTGTGTGAAGACACTGTATGTCCTCCCCTCCACCAACCATATACAAGACCGTTCCAAGTGCTGCACAGATTGTGAACGACTTCATGATAAACTGGAATGGAAAGCATGAAAAAGTCTCCAGGGAGTGGCTCAAATCCCCTCATCTCAATGCAAAGGACAACGGGCCTTTGAGTGCAGCCACTACAAACCATGACCTTCGGCATAGACTCCAGGCTATAGACCACACCTTACTGCCAACAGAAACTCCACTTGTATGTTACAGCGATCACATGGGCCAAAAGAACTGTTCGCCACCAGTATCCTGACGTACTTGGAGCATTGAACTCCAAAAAGAGGGGCTGCTGTAGCAGCAAATGATACAAATCACTGAACACAGACAGCAGTGATATGTTTCGCTGTGTTTTATCTTTATGCAAGTACTTCTTTGTTCTATTGTCCTGGTTGTCATTCTCGATATGTTTTCATGCTAACTCACTGTGTTTGTAATTTGTGCACTAGTGTAAATATATTAAGTTATCTTGCAAGTGTGGAGCTTACACTGTCCTGCCATCAGTTCTATTCACTTAATGTAGATGGCTAAACTTGCTTTCTAAGTGATGAGTTACCGCAGTAAATTATTCCATAACATGTTATTCAGTGGAAATATGTAAAATATGTCATGAGGTTGATATGTTTGTTTCCAAGATTAGCATTTATATGAAGAGCAAAATAAGTAGGACTCAGTTGTTTGAGAAGCTCAGTGATGTGCTAATTTTAGTTCAACAGTGTAGGAAAAGACAAGAGTGCTACTTACCATAAAGAAGACAAAGCACACACACACACACACACACACACACACACACACACACACACATTGGAAGGACATTGGGAAAGATAGTGTTCAACAGCAGTAAGACCATGGCCATGAGGGATGTTGGTGTATAGGGATGCGGCATCAACACTGGAGGCCTTCTGCCAGGTAGTCACTGCAATTCATAACAACAGTGGTGGAACCTTCATTTGCAGGTAGTATGATTAGGTCAGGATTTGTTTTGAGGTTGTGTGTGGCTGTTCTTTCTTCTACTGAAAGGTTGGTGTTCTGAGGGAAGAGGCATGAGGAAGGATGGTGAGACTAAGTTGGAGGTAAGGAATTCCTGGAAGGTAACTAGTGGGTGGTTGGGTGGGAGTAGGGGTGGATCATGGTTGGATGGTGGTATGAATTGCAAGAGGCATGGTTCCTAAAGGTGTGGCCTTTGGATAGGACTGAAAGTTCTGTGGAGCTGAGGATTTCAGTGGAAATGTTAACAGCAGTGTTGGATGTTTTGGCTCTGGTTTGGTGGAGGGTTGGTAGGGAGTTTTGGGAGATATGATAAGTTGAAAAGGTCAGCTAAGCAGGGTTTAGCTACTATGAGGGGGGACAAGGAGGAACACTGTGGGTACAATAGAGCTTGGATAATGGTGCCCCGAGGTGGCAGTAGGACATCAGCAGATTGGATAACTTGTTGAGGTGGTGTCTGAATGCTCCTCCAGGTGCTGGACAACAAGGGATTCAATTTCAGGGATGTGATGTATGGAGTAGGGATTGCAGAGTGATAATATCTTGTGGAGGAAGCAGATGTGATTATGGTTGGTTGGTTGGTTGGTTTGGGGAAGACCAGACAGCTTGGTCATCGGTCTCATCGGATTAGGGAAGGATGGGGAAGGAAGTCGGCCGTGCCCTTTCAGAGGAACCATCCCGGCATTTGCCTGGAGTGATTTAGGGAAATCACGGAAAACCTAAATCAGGATGGCCGGACGCGGGATTGAACCGTCGTCCTTCCGAATGCGAGTCCAGTGTCTAACCACTGCGCCACCTCGCTCGGTGTGATTATGGGATGCCTGTGCCATGGAGATATGTTTTTGCAGTACCGTGTTTGTGAGAGCCAGGGATTGGCAGAATCTGAAAAGGTGTAGGTCATTGTGAAAGGAGGGGTGGGATCCAGAGAAAGGAATCTTTATAGTTAGGCCATTTGGGGAGTCCATGATTTAGGCAGCATTTGAGCAACAGGATATGGGGCTGGGTTTTAGCCAGCGAAATGGATACTTTCCTGAACTGGTGCAGAAAGCTGGAGCAAGGGTTCTTGTGGCAGGAATGGTGTAAAGGAAATGGGAATGACCCAGAAATAGGCAAAATAGGTGTTCATGGTTGTGAGAGGAGCTCAAGTTTTCATCATTATGTATACCCAAAAATCTGGAGCTTTTTACTGTAATTACTGACTCCTGCTGCTGTGCTACCTCTATTGTTTCTACAACTCTGTTGTACAAAACAATGTACAATGTTTCTTCAAAATTTAAGTAGAGTTCATTTGAAGAGAATTAATTAATAATTCTTTGGAAAATAACATTTACCAACTCTTGTGCTGCTTTCTCTTTAATGGGATGTATTATTACACTAGTATAGTCTGGAAAAAATTACCGATTTTGCTTGATGAATGTTAAGTGGAAGGTAATTAACACATATATAATGCTTAGGAGCAGACTCAAAATTGAATCCTGTGGGACTCCCTCTGTGATATGTTTCCCCCATTCACTGAAGTTTTCTACCTTTCCGACATTGCCTGAATTACTCAGAGATTATCTGAATTATTCAGCACAACCTTTAATGTTCTCTTTGTTAAGTATGGTTCGAAACAGCTGTGCATAAAACCTTCAGTTATCAGTTACATAATACTTAAGTTTTTCTAAGAAAGAAACATGATCTATACAATCAAACACCTTTGAAAGACCACAAAAAATACCAACTGGTAAATATATTATTATTTAAGGGTTGTACTATTTGATGAGTGAATGTAGAAATAGTGCTCTCAATCGATCTACCCTTCTCAAATCCAAATTGTAATATGCTGAGCAAATTGTTTCCACTTAAGTGTGTACATTACTTTGTAGAATATTTTGGTAAAAGAGGTCAGTAAGGAAACTCGATGATAAATCTTTAAGTCGGTCTTGTCACCTTTCTTATGATGTGGTTTAACAGCTGCATATTTTAACCTGTCTGCAAAAATTCCTTGTGCACATGATGCATTGCATACAACACTAAGCAAATTACTTATTAAGTTGGAACAACTTCTCTACATTCTTTTTGAAATTCCATCAACTGCACATGAACTTTTGTTCTTTACAATTTTTATAATTGCATTAATTTCAGTGAAGGATTTTGGTACTACTTCTATTTGCATAAAGTTTTGTGGAAAGACATACTTAATATATTCTCTTGCTCCTTCAACTGAGCCATTTAATCCTATATTTGCTGCTATGTCTAGAAACTGATTGTTGAAAGTACTTACAATTTGTGAATTATCAATCACAACATTGTCATTTAGTTTAATTGTTATGGAATCTTGCACATTGACTGGCAGCCCTATCTCCCATTTGACAATGTCCCATATAGTTTTAATCTTATTACCTACAATATTTATTTCTGGCTGGACATGCACGCTTCTGGGCATTTTAATGACTTCCCTTAAAATACTACAGTATTTTTTGTAATATACAAGTAATGTGTTTTGATACTGTTATGCAGCAGGATTTGCAGACAGTAATTAATACTGGCATTCCTAAAAAAATATTAGAGATGTTCATAACAGTAGATAAGCTCCTCACTATTCTACAGTTTTCACTTAACAGTACTTCAAAAATCTTGACAAGAGACAAAGCCGTGATTGGAGCTATCAACTACTGCAAAGAGACATCTGTAGAAGATTCTAGGCAGGAGGCCTCTATAGATACTCTCAGTGAGGTGTGACAGGTCTGCACTTCTTCAAAAAGAACTCTTGTGTGTACGGTCGATTTAATACAAATAGATACCATGGCATGTAATTACTAATTTGAGGGGTGTGTTGTAGTGATTCTGATGTACAGATGTACATTCATACTGTGAGAGGTAGGAATTCATAATATCCACAGGAGCATGGTTGAATATGGTAATTTTGGTGATCCATATGTTACAGTTGGGAGGGGGGGGGGGGCGGCAAGATGTCACATGGATGTACTGACTTCCAAATCTTTGAATACGGTACACTCGCTGGTCACTGTTATTGTGATACTTTACTCTTTACCCATATGCATCTTTTCAGGGATCCATTTAAATGCGACTTCATTTTTACGGATGAAAATGCAAGATCGCACTAAACAGCACAGGTGAAGGAGCTCTTCGAATGAGAGGATATTCAGCAAGTGGACTGGCTTGCCCATTCCCCAACTTAAATCCCATCAAGTGCTGTCAGATGCATTGAGGAGATGTATTGCAGCACATCCGCAAACACTAATGGCTATCGAGCAGATGTCAACAGTACTGGTGGAGGAATGGAACTGCCTACCTCAAGAAATTCTTACCAACTTTGTGGCCAGTTTGGGAGCACATTACAGAGACTGTAACTGTACTTATATTTAAATGAATTAATATGAGGCACAATGATAAATGTTTGTTAAATGTTTTGATGACGTTTCTCTTGCACTAGTTATACTATATCACAAGTCATACTTCAGTTTCATACTTCTTGCTACAAATAAGTAGCACATTTGAAGATGACTATCTCTGTAATGCACATTCATGAATCTATGTTATTTCCATGTCAAAATTTATACCATAGCAGCTGCTCAGTATGACTTACACATGCTCATGAGCTGTAAGTATTTGAAGACAAACAACAAAACATTCCCTCTCCTACATCTTGTAACCCTGCAGTGGCCACACTACTTGCACTTCTATCCCCTAGTAAGCAGCCAACTTTACTTTGCACATGGCCAAATTTAACAATGTAAGTTCCATTTCAGGAATATTACTGTCCACAAACCATTGCCCCACAGATGCTGCTTTTTTGAAAGAGTGCATTAACGCTGATCAAAGAATCAGCACCTCCGAAATTGTCCTTTTATGTATGCAGTACACAATGCTGTAAAATGTGTGCATATCCTTCCACATGTATTATTTTCTTAAGTGGCATAAGAGGTCACACCCTAACCACAATAAACACCACCTTCTATACACTTCACTGTTGACACTATACCTTGTGGCACGTTACACCACCTCAAGCATCACTTATCATTGGCTACAGAAATGTGTGACTTGTAAGGAGCTGCTTGACTGTTGTACCCTATTCTGTTTAATTCCATGCAGTCAGTCATTGTGCTAGCTGGATTCCTTTGGAACTCATGAGTGTTTCCTTCCACTGACATCATGCAGTTTTTCTACAACCACCATTTGCTATGCTCGACAGTCCATGATCATCAAAATACAAAGCATTCCTGATCTTGGTTTAGCTGCAGCTGTTCCAGGGCTTTTTCATTTCACAGTCAGTTACTCAGATGTTACTCAGGTTTTTTATTCAGGTGACATGCAATGACTAGTCCACATTCAAACTCAGTGAGCTCTCCTGATCTACTCAGTCTGCTGTTACTGCTTCTCTACTGACAACACAATAATCGACACTTCCTTTTATACTGGTGAGTCCAACTCTCATGACCTCTAGTTGCCTGTTCTACATTACACAGGGGCGTGTGGATACTTCTGATCAGATAGTGTGTTTGCACTGTTTTATTGCATGGTGTTGTCTGAATTCCTGTCCTGGTGTAATAGAGTTTGCTTTAGGCGTTAGTGGTTTACTCTGACTTTCTCACTTTTTAGTGACCACTGAGAAGAAATCTCAGGTTCACCAATCTGTGGGTACATTAACCTCAATAAATAATGTGTGGCCAGAACTGATAAATAAGAATGAAATTTATTTTACAGATTTCAAACACTTACACCTGGAACAAGAGTGAATGCTAGTGGTACAAGAGACTAATTGAAACCGAGCTACTTGGGATGAACAGTGATACACCGTGTAAACCAAAGAGTTCATACTACACTTGAAGCACTTGTCAAACTTCTACTCTCATACTTTCACATAAGTATCAGACAGAAAAACAGCTGCATGGTAGAAGAGGAGAATCAATGGCCTTTTTCCCCAAAATAGCTGGTTTTCTTTTCATATATGTATACAGAGTGAACACAAACACTATCAGTAAAATTTTGAAGGCGCTTGATGGACATTTTCTAATTAATTTGGGGTAAGGTACCAGTGGCCTCCAATCATCGTTACAGAACAAAAAAGGTAATTATGATTTATTTGGATAACCAATGTTGTTGTGAAAATATCTTGTGTCGCAAAGTATTTATTTATTTTGCATTCGATATGCCAGATGCCTTACAGTACTATGCACATTCAGCATGAAAAACTTAATTAACATGCAAATGTAACAAAACATTATTCATTATAAATTTAGTTACATATATAACAGTACATATAAACCTATAGTGCATACATGTTGTAATCTGTCAAAAAAATTAACAATAACAGAAACACTTAAATTACAAAGCCAAGAAATGGCACAGTCTGTGATCCTATGCAAATCCTCTAGTGAACCATCCTGAAAACCATGAATTTCACATTCAATTATGTGCTGCATCGTCTGTATTTTGCCGCAGTCACAGTGAGGTTCGTCCATGAGCACTACTTAGCCATCAGCTTGTTGCACCATCCAGCATCAGTTCTCATCTTTTTTAGTGCCACCCAGGTCCTTCGAGGGATGTTGAGGCCAGGAACACAAACAGCCGGGTTCTTAATGAGGTGTCCATTGTTAACATTTGCTTGTTGCCATAGGTGTTTCGAGTCTACTGTAGTGTCCCAATTGTTCGAGGAATGGTTGCAGAAGGGATTTCTTGACTTTAATCATGTCAGGCCACACAGATCAGCGTGTATTGTGAGTGTGGTGTCAGCAGCAATTTTTTTACATTTCTCTTTGGATTGCATCTTGTCTCTGGAGTGAGGGAGGTTCAGTGTTTGCCAGCACAGAGAGCCATGGTGTTGGGGTAGGTCTCACTCATCCAGTTATTGTTCACAAGATGTCATTTAGACAAACATCTACTTAATTGATGTGCAAACTGTTAGCCCATACGGGCCCACAGTATTCTGAAATGCTGTAGACAAGAGCCAAGGAGGAAGTGCAAAGTGTCATAGCATTACTTCCCCAGGTAGAGCCTGCAAGTTTCTGGATGATATTGACTCTGCCTCTGAGTTTTTGTCTGACATCCTGCAGTTGTTCTTTGAATGTTAGGTTGCGGTCCAGTTTAGCACCCAAGTATTTTGGTGCTGTTTCATGGCTTATATTCTGGCCTTCTATATTCAAGAGCAGCTTCCTGTCTACTTGTTTTTTTTTATTCAGGTGCATCACTGTACTTACTGTTCTTGATGCATTAAGGTTCAGATGCCATGTCCTGTAATAGTTATGAAGCTGCACCAAATCAGAATTTAGGCCTGATTCCAATTGTTTGAATGACTCGCCTTGCAAAGCGATAGCCAGATCATCGGCATATGCGAACTTCCATGGTTTGAGTTCCATCATATCAGAGATGTACAAATTAAATAGTAAAGTAGCTAGCACAGAGCCTTGTGGCAGTCCATTATCGAGGATTCGGACTTTGCTTGTTTTTCTGTGAAGATGTACTCTGTACATCCTTGTGGATAGCATGTTATAAAAGTGCTTTAATGACTTTTTTTATTTGACTACTGTAGCAAGCTTATACGGTAATCCTTTAAGCCATACTGTGTCATATGCAGCTGAGAGATCTATAAATACTACACCGGTCTTTTTCTTGTTCTGAAAACCATGTTCAATATGCGTGGTTAGTGCCAGGGCTTGATTGCAGCGCCAAGCGAGGTGGTATAGTGGTCAGCACACTGGACTCGTATTCAGGAGGATGACGGTTCAATCCCACATAGGCCATCATGATTTAGGTTTTCCATGATTTCCCTAAATCGCTTCTTGCAAATGCCGGGATGGTTTCTTTGAAAGGGCACGGATGGCTTCCTTCCCTAATCTGATGGGACTGATGACCTTGCTGTTTGGTCCCTTCCCCCAAACCAACCAACCAACCAACCTTGATTGCAGCAGCTCCTCTTCAACCTGAAACCAGCTTGTTCCACAGGTCACTCTCTTTAGGAGAATTTTCTCAAGAAGTTTGTATATCACACACAGCAGAGAGATAGGTCTGTAGCTCTTGGGATCTCTCTCAACCTTTCCAGGCTTCAAGATAGCTATTATCTTCGACTCCTTCCATTTGTTTGGGATGTTTCCAGTCTCAAGTATGGTGGAGAAAAATTTGCAGAGCCATGTGTGCGCTCTTGGACCTAGGTTCTTTAGAAACTCTGGTAGGATTCCATCAAGTGTAGCCGCTTTCCTTGATTTGATGTCATTTATTGCAGTTATCAACTCTTCTTCAGAGATAGTGCTCACAATGTCTGACCATCCTGCGCAGTTCTTCAGTGCTTCAGCCATGAGTTTTTTAAGGTCCTCCTTCTGTTGTGTAGGGATGTAGATCTTGGAGTTTTCAAGTATAACTGAGCTTATTTTATTAGGTTAATAGCACTCTGCTTGGAGCTAGGATGTACAGCAGCCCCTAATTTTCTGAGAAGGCCCCAACTTTTACAGCTTGAATGGGTGAAGTCAAGCTGCTCAACTAGCTCCTGCCAACATTTCCTTCTTTCTTCTGTGAGCTAACACCCCATAGGTGTTCAGGCTCACATGCAGTTCCTGTTCATCGAAATGTCTTGGCTCAAACTCATCTAGGGGTTGAACCGCACGTGTTGCATTACACGCCCTAAATTAGACACTTGTGACCCTTTGGTTAAATTGTCTGGCTGATGGCAAGTTTGCGAAATACAAAGTTAACATAGCATATAATAACAGTAAAAATGATATTGGGAACTAAATTAATGACCCATAAATGATGTAGGCCACATAGTTGCAATTTGGTTAGAATAATGTTTATTCAGAAAGCAAACTAACAGTGAAAGTGGTAGTATTTAGAATTACTATTACACTCACGGACCCATTTGACACACTTCAGTCATTCACAATCTCATCACGAATTACCAGTCCAGTACTCCACCTCATTAACTATGCAAAAAGTTAGAGTCCACACCAGGCAAGCGGCTGCTCACTGCTCTGAGACTAAGTCCTACAATACCACACAACGTGAAATTTTCTAAGTCATTCCCTTCCTACCTACCTAATGACCAACCGTCCACTTTTGCGTCTCCACCAGCATTCCCTCTGCCCCTCCCTAGCCGTGTTTCCTGTGCACTGAATATCCTTGCTCAACTGACGAGGGCAGTTCCCTTTTCTGAAGCCATTCATCTGATTGGCTACAGCTTATTCTAAATTATTTTACATTTTAACATATTTAAATAATCAAAGCTTGAAAACCAATAAAATTTCCTTTTTAACTTTGAATGCCACGACCAGTAGCCTTGCACCAATGTGCTTTCTGATAAATAAATAAAGAACAAAAGTAACTATTACGCACCAAATTTTACAACAAATATTCTATTACCTAATGATTCCATAAGGAGTCATGCTGTCATCATTTAATGTATTTTGTGTGGAGGAAATGATGTTCTGATGCTTAACTGAAAATACTGACTATTTAAATTGACTATATCTTTTAAACAAATAAAGTTACAGAGTTGATATTAACAACATTTGCCATTTTAATGGCGTGCTTCTATATGAAATGTCAATCATTAAGATCGGCCAAAGGTTTCAGATTTTAGCATTCAGGTCTTTGTTACAAAACTTGTTAATTTCACTTTAACAATAAATCCTAAACTATTATAGATATGACCAATATTCAAGTTTTATTGCGATCACTATGAAAATTTATGGAGGATGGCAGATTAAAATTACTGTGGCTTGACTCCCTGAATTACTACAGATTTAATAGTTTTCATAAATGTTTCCCTTTATGGCCAATCTTAGGTCTGCCATACTTAACACTGCTACGTCTCCTCACCTACAAAAGCCTTCTACTGGGTTTTCCTATGACATAGGTTCTCGTCTGTTTCACTCACACACTACAGCGCTTAGGATTCAATAGACAATAGACGCCTGTGAATTTCCCCATCTCATGGCGAATCTGTGCCCTTTGTGGCACACAGTCCTTGATGACAGGGTTCATTTCACAATTCCTGTAGGCTGACTATTTTGGCCATATATTTAAATGAGAGTGCAATGCTCATTAACTCACACTTTGTCAAGAAGTGTGCTCAGTGAGTCTGCAGTCTGGGGATTTCCAGTGTTGTTTCCCTGAAGAAGAGATTCACATTGTTTGGCAAAGCCTGGTATGTATTCTCTTCTAGCTCCATATGGGATAGTTTCTTGGGCTGCTCACAGCAGCAGTTTAGTAAACCATCCATAGTTTATCAGAATTGGAGTAATTCTGGCAAACTTGAAGTTTTCCATCCTTGTCCTTAGCATCATATATGAGATGGATAGCCTAATCTGCTAGCGGGAGACCTTGGTCAACACAGGAGTGGTATCCCCATCTGAAATGGTGAGAATTGAAATCCCCAATGTACACTGCTGGCTGGCTTACATCAGGAAGAACAGGAAATGCCCAGTTTTTGGATGGAGGTTTGTACACGTTGACTATCGTTAAGACATTTACTTTTATCCCTATGGCAAAGCCAGTGGGCATGGGAAGCTCTTTAGTATTATTCAATAGCTCATTTTTAATAAGTGTATCAATTACATGCTTTTCATGGCCTTTGGAGGCAACTGTGGTAAATCCTTGCACTTTAAGTTGGTAAGTTGAGCTCTCATTGATATGTGTTTCTTGAAGTGCCAGTACAGATGATAAATCATGATTGGCAGGAGATAAGTTTTATACATGGTCTATTTGGCTCTTTGAGGGACTTCCTTGACGCAGATTAGATTTTGTACTTGGTGGAAGAAGCTAGATCCTTTTGTTATTCTTTTTAAGACTTTTAGTTTGGAACTTCCATCACGTGATACGATGCTACCCTGATAATTGAAGCTTTTAACACATTCATCCTTCTTCCCCTTCATTATGATGTGACAAGGTGTGGGTGTCCTGTTCATCTTCATTGCCAACTGTCTTGTTCCTAGTCACAGTTAACTTGAAGTTTTTAAATTTTGTGTTCCAGTAATCTAGTCTCCTCTGAACCTCCAGTTCCATCACTCCCCAAATGGCAATGTCATCAGTAAAAACAAACACGTTGAGATCTTCATTTTCTTCTTCCTTGATTTCTTTATTAATAATTATTTTCTTTGTTATATAATTATTTTCTGTATTAATAATTATTAAGTGACTCATTTATTATTAATAATAAATGAGTCACGTAATTTATTAAATTGTAATTCATCAGTTCTCAAGAAAATAGAAGCTGTATCTGTAAGAGAAGGTCATAAAAATGTTGCACTAGCTGATTTTTATATAACATTTTGAAGTCAGAATGTAACATCAAAAAACAATAAACTATATTGTGATGGAGAAACAATAGAAATCCCTGTTGGTTAGTATAGTTTAAAAAGTTTAGAAAAACTTATTCATACAAAAAATCTAATATATACATTAAAGCAGATAAAAGTTTAAATAGAATTGTTATTGACACAAATGTTAAATTGTATATGGAGATCAGGAGTGTGTTAGGATTTAATAATCAAATTTATGCAGCTAATGAAAAAAATATTGCTAATGGCATTCCCAAAATTACTCTAGTTGAATTAATCAATTATAATTTAGCTGATGGAATGTTTATAAAAAATGATGATTAATTTCATTGTAAAACTAATATTAATGCTTCTTTTAAGCCTAATGACAAATTTGGTTCAGCTATAATTTATGAACCACATTATTCTTTATTTATTCCAGTTCATGATAAAATTCAGGATGTAGAGATAAATTAATATTACTGATGAAAATGATAATTTGATTGATTTCAATGGTGCTACTGTAACAGTTACTTTAGAAATAAATTAGCAAATTTTATCTTTATAAATAAACAAGTTTGAGAGCTACTCATTTTATCCTTTTCCCGTGAAAGAGAAAAGTAAAAATAATCTAAATAATCTTCATAAACATTCATGTTGGTGATGGCTGCAGCATTCAAATCATGCTCAACTGTACGTGCATTATAAAATTAATTGATAACTATATAGCAAAGCAATTTGATTTTGTAACCACAAAGTAAGGAAATAATATTTTAACCAGAATCAAACGTCCATTTATTTCTTCATCAGCTTCAATACATTTAACTTTGTCTCTTGCTGGTAAGATATGTATGGAAGGGCATATACTTAATAACTGTAAAATAAAGTGTAAGGAAATTGAGGTACTGTATCCACTACAATTTTTGGAGGGTTTTTTAAGATTATAAAGCAGTAATGTGGGAAGGAGATCTCATTGTAATTCTTACTTGGAGTCAGGTTCAAATGGTGCTATTTTTATATGTTATGATTAAATGATTCTGGAGTCAACACAAAAGATGCTTTGCTGAAAGAAGGTAAAACTGTAGTTGAGAATATAGAAATTCAAGTACCAATTGTTAAATATGAGTCTAATTATGAGCTTGAACAATGAGAAATTGTTTTGAAAAATGCTAATATATTGATTTCTTTTTATGAATTACAGACTACAGAAATAACCGGATTAAGCAGAAAGAAAAATTTTGTGATAGATATCACAAATTACTATAACCCAGTGAAATTTGAAATGCCTTATTTTATATTTGTTGTGTTTCAAACTAATCATAAAAATGATCAGCTGATTCATAAGATCATGTTAAACTATATACATTATCCAGAATGAGATTTTCACTCTGCAGCGGAGTGTGCGCTGATATGAAACTTCCTGGAAGATTAAAACTGTGTGCCGGACCGAGACTCGAACTCGGGACCTTTGCCTTTCGCGGGCAAGTGCTCTACCAATTCAGCTACCCAAGCACAACTCACGCCCCATCCTCACAGCTTTACTTCCACCAGTACCTCGTCTCCTATCTCCTAGAGCACTTGCCCGCGAAAGGCAAAGGTCCGCAGTTCGAGTCTCGGTCTGGCACACAGTTTTAAAATACCAGGAAGTTTCTTATGTACATTGTATTTGAAAAATGGAAGAAACAAATTATTTCCACAAGAAATGTGGAATTTAGAGATAATTATTTGTAAGCTTATGATTCATTTCATGATTTCAAGCTGGTTATACAATATAAACAGATACTGATATAAGTCCATATAATTTAATAATAAATTGTCTTATCTGTCTCATAAAAATGAGATATAGAAAAAATATTGCAGTGATACAAAAAACATCAATGAAATTATGTGGCTACTTTTAATGATAATATACCAGCTGATACACTTTTGTACACAGTTATGTAAAGAAAAAAGAATTTATCGTATGATGCTCAACATAGAATATTATCTGAGAATTTTTAAAATGATACAAATTATGAAAGAAAAATTTTTAATTTTTATATTTTTCATTGGTTGACATGATATTACTGTATGGCGAATGTCACCAAAATGGCACATGGGTGGCACAGGTGTATGCCCAGCGGTACTCTAATAGATGTCATATGATTCGCCCTACCTTCATGAATATTGTTATAGAAGGCTTTGCGAGACAGAGCTGTTGTCTCCACAAATGCAGATCTGGAGCAGAGGCATAACAGATGAAACAGCAGAGGTAGCTGTACTGGTGGCTACTGCAATAATCCCTCATGCAAGTATCTGTGAAATGGAGACACAGACGAGAAACTCTCAAACAAGCATGATGTGTATTCTGCAGAGACATAGATACCATTCATATCATGTGGTGCTATATCAAGGCCTTCATTGCAACAATGTTCACAACTGCCTGGAATACTGTCAGTGGGTTCTGTGGTAAGACCATGACTTTATGCATAGGGTACTTTTTACTAATGAGGCCATGTTTACACACCATGGGACTGTCAACTTACACAATATGCACTACTGGTCACCAGAAAACCCACACTGGTTTTGTGGGTTGAACATTAACATCAGTGAAGTGTCATTGTATGGTGTGGTATTGTAGGACACCACATCATTGGCTGGTATTTCATTGCTGGCACTCTTAATGGGTGACAGTACAAGTGGTTCCTGAGATGTACCGTACCTGAATTAATAGAAGACCAACCCCTTCATTTGTTTCAAATATTGTTATATCAACATGATGGTTGCCTGGAGCATAATGCCATGATGGCACAACAGGTGCTAAAGCAACAATTCCCACAACTATGGATTGGATGGGCAGTCCCATTCAGGGTTCCAGCACAGTCACTGGATCTTACCCCATGGACTTTTTTCTCTGCGGATGTGTGAAAGATGTGGTGTATGGTCAGGTCCCAACAACAATGGTCAACATGAAAGCCCAGCCCATATTACTGCTGCATGCTATGCTATAACACTACAAACACTGACAGCCATGAGTGGTTCTGTGATGAAGCATGCACAGTGCTTATGGTTATTCAGTGAGAAACTTTTAAAAATAACATATAAACACAAATATAAGATTTTAATCTTTTTGGTAAATTATTTATTGGAAAATTATATCGATAATCTGATTTCTTTGTAGTCATAAAAAAGACAGAATTTGACTTTTCTGTTTCTTTGCATTTTTCTATTATGTTTTTGTTATAACTAAAATATTCAGATTCAAATGAATTGTCTCCATAAGTACCACTAATGTAATCAATAGCATTATAATACTTCATGTTTCTCAAATTTTTTTATTATTAAAGATTGTTGAAAGTAATATTTGCAAATATTACAATGAACTTGTCTCTCTTTTGGTTGAAGTTAAAATCTCCCTATACATTAGTCATACTCAAAGTCTTAGAAAAGTTGTTATTTTTTATTTTTCCTAACATAGTAGAAAAAACTGAATAAAAAAGAAAAATGAAAACAATCTTTTGTGATCTCTTTTTTATAGCTTATTAATTGGAGTCTATACTTAAAAAACTCATCAATGTAAACAATGTAAAACTGTTTAAGAAAATTGATAAACTAGCAGTAGATGTTTTATAGAAGAAACTGGATGTGATTACCTAAATCCAAAATATGGAGAAAAAATTTGTATGGAACTCAATAATGAATCTCAATAATGAGTGCTTGTATCAAATAAATATTTCAAACTAATAAGTGGATAGGATCTTCCATTTTTTTAAAAATGGAAATGTTAAATTAAATCATAAAGGAGAAAAGAAACAAGGTGAATATAATGTATTTCATGAAACTGAGTTCTTAGTTTCAAATTTTATATCTTTTACATTTTTATTTTATGCTTGAAAAATTTTTTGGGTATTTTTTGCTGGAAATTTCATGATTTGTCCTTAAAATCTTTAGAAAATGTTGTAATAATATTTGTAAAAATGAAACAGGAGTTCAAAAATAATAGCGAAAACACTCAAAAAATAGCAAGAGGGCTTGAAAAAATAATGAAAGTACTTAAAAAAGACATGAACTTGTTAGAAAAATACAGCTAAAATGCATGAAAAAAACGAGTATTTCTTTGTTTGTCTCAATATAACTTTTTGTTATTATAATCTGACTTTTTAATAAAATTGTGTGATGATACCCTTTCATGAATTCTTTTGACCTTTTTGTTAAATGTAACTGAAAAATAATAATTTTTCAAATTTTGTGGGAAGTGAGCCAGAAAAGTCAACATATATCTACCTAAATTAATGCCATTTTCGAGTTTTTTAGTGACCCTAACATCAAAAACATTTCAGGAAAATAGTAAATTTTCCCAAATTTTCCGTCTTGTCATAATATCTCTTTTGACTGTTAATCGCTTCAGTTCTTAAAGGCAACTAGTAATACCTGTAACATATCAGACACATAAACTAAAAAAGGATCAGCATGCTTAGTTATAGTTATTTGTTTACTGTTCTGTAATATATTGCACCAGCCACAATGCACTGTGTATGCTGTTCTCATTGATTTTATTTTTCTCTATTTTTGTCCAGCACACTCTGTAAGTTCTCTCCTGTACTTATTAATGTCATATCGACGGCATATAGTATGTTCTTACACGGTATGTAATTCGAGAAGTCATTAACATAGACAATGGACAGAAAAGGTCCAAGAACAGAGCCTTGGGGTATTCCTCTTTCTATAGGGAGTATTTATGACCTCTGCTTATTTGCATATACAATTTGTAACCTATTGCTTAGATAAGATTTGAATAGACGGAGTGTGTCATCTTCAATGCCATAGTATTTTAACTTTTTGATGAGTACGTCATGTGACACCAAGTCAAATGCTTTACTTAGGTCAGGGCTTAACAACTGGCCGGTTTTGAGCGCGAGTACTTGCGTCTGCTCAGGCACGTGCTCGCGAGCAGGTGCAAGGTCTCGGAGTAGGGAGGGAGGGGAAATGCGCACGCACTTTTGGATAGGGTCGCAGCGTGCCTATTGAATTCGCGCCGACTGTGTAACATTTAAAGTACTACGATCAGCTCTAACAGTCACTTCGCTGGTTAAGAATCATGTCAAGTCACCGTTGTGTAACCCCAACCATGCTTTCGCAGTTCAACCCCCATTGGGAGGAATTGTATCGGTTTACAGAAAAAGATGGTGTTGCAAAATGTTTAGTATGTCACAAAACTCTGAATTCTTTTAGGAAATTTAATTTGCAGCGACATTATATGTCGTACCATGCGAAAGACTACGGAAGTGGAAAATGTGATGGACCAGATCGTGCACATGAAGTTATTAAACTTAAAAGGAAGCTATTCAAAGAAGATCTGGGCGACGAAGAAAAATCAACTGAGGCAGCTCTCAGAGTGGGTTACAAAATTGCTTTGCTTTTAGCAAAATCCCTGCTCCCCATCACTGATGGCGATTTAATAAAAGAATGTTTGGTAGTTGCCGCGGAACATTTGTGTCCATCTCAAGTTGAACAGTTTCGGATTGTGCCATTATCTAACATGACCATTATGCGTTGCATACATGACATGGCAGACAACGTCCAGAGCCAGCTTGCAAATATCCTTAAAGATTTTATGACGTATTCTCTATCTCTGGACGGAAGTGTTGATATCACAGAAACAGCGCAACTTACCATATTTATTAGAGGTGTTAATAGAGATCTTCAGGTGAGGAAGGAGCTCCTCGATGTAGTAGCCATGAAGAACACTACAACCAGAGGTGATATTTTAAGTAATGTTGAAAATATAGGATTGTCGTGGAATTCTTTAGTTTCATGCACCAGCGATGACAGGGAAAAAATCAGGTTTCGTCGCGCTGTTGAAGGAGAAAATGCAAAAACTGACCGTGCCGAATGAAACAAGGGGCGTTCACTGGCTGATCCACCAGGAAAACTTACGTGCAAAGAGTGTCACTCTAAAAAATGTGATGAGTATTGTTTTTCGTACAACCAATTATATAAGGAAGCATGGGCTACAACACAGGCAATTTAAAAGCTTTCTTGAGTATGTAGAAAGCCAGTATGGTAGCCTGCCTTATTACAGCGAGGTCCGCTGGCTTAGTCGTGGCGAATTATTAAATCGATTTTTTTGCCTATTAGATGAGATAAATATGTTCATGGAAATAAATAATATGCGTGTTCCTGAATTGAAAGAGCCTTCATGGAAATGTGATCTCGCGTTCTTAGCAGATTTAATTAGCCATCTGAATGCTTTGAACATTTCACTACAAGGTAAAGATCTGTTAATTACTCATTTCATAGATCGAATACGAGCTTTTAAAATGAAATTGACACTTTGGGTGAGTCAGCTGGAAACAGGAAACCTAGCTCATTTTCCTAAATTATCATCCATGCAAGATGTTCACAAAGACTGTGAACGTTATTCACATAGTTTAGTTGCCCTTAATGAAGAATTTGATCAACGCTTTCAAGATCTGACAGCACTAGACAGTGATTTTGATCTGTTCTCCTCTCCATATTCAGCGAATATTGAAGAGATTCGTCCTGAGCTGCAACTAGGAATTATTGACCTGCAATGTGACAGAGAATACAGAGACAAATTTCAGAACAAGAAAAACATTTTGGAATTCTACAGAGGCTTCCCTCTGGATGGATTTCCTCGTTTGCACAAACTGGCGGCTACAATAATATCAATGATCGGTTCCACGTATGTTTGTGAACAACTGTTCTCTGCGATGAAATGTAACAAGACGCGCCTGAGAAACGCATTGTCTGATCGAAATTTAAACTGCACGCTGCGCCTACAATGCACAAAAACAATTACTCCGAACATAGACGCAATTGTAAAGGGCAAAAAGTACAAGATAACCGAGAACCCCACACTTCAGTGACACCTTTTATTGTGTAACAGTTCACAAATTAATGCGAACGTAGAGGCATACACTAAGCTAATAAAATTATGTGGCATGTGTACATTCTCCTTTATTTGTTTCATTTGTTTCATTTCGTGAGTGATATCCCTGCAGGTGGCCGCGGATTTACATCGACTGGCGGCAGCTGTTGTGTGCCCCACGTCACTCTCCCCACTCTCCGCTCTGATCCGGTAGTGGGGGTAGCGTGCTCGCGCTGCTCCGTGCTCGCGCCTTGCTGCTCACAGCTTGCTCCGCGAGCACGTATGTTGTGAAGCCCTGACTTAGGTCAATAAGTGTTCCAGATACTGATACCCTTTTTTCATACCCTTCATAAACATTGCTCACCAAAGCTTCTACTGTTTTTACAGTTGATAGGTGTGACCTGAAGCCAAACTGTTGTTCATTTAAAATTTTGTTGGTTTGAAAATACCTGTATATCTGCTTATGCACACAATTTTCTACTAACTTGGATATGATTGGTACTATTGAAATGGGTCTGTAGTTATTTGGGAGGTTTCTTTCACCCTTTTTATACACAGGCAATGTAACTGTGAGCTTAAGACTGTCAGGGAATATTCTTTCATCAACTCCTCTGTTTGATAGTGAGAGAAGTGGCATTTCAATTTCTTTTGCTATACATTTAATGATGAGATTACTGAGTCCATAATAATCTTCTGCTTTGGAATTACTTAATTTGTTTATTGACTTTTGAATATCATTTAATGTGATTCGGGTCCAAGTGAACTCACTTCTTGTCTGTTTTGCACAAGTGAGCAATGAATGCTTCTGCATCAGAGGCAGAATTGATGGGTGGGGTGGTGACGCTATTTACAAAATATTCATTGAGAATATTGCAGTCAATAGGGATACTCCTTTCTTTATTGGTATTATTAATTTCCCTTTTAATGACAGTCCAGGCAGGTTTACATTTATTTTTAGAATTTAAAATATATTCGTCATTTGCACAGCACTTAGCATTTTTTATTTCTAATCTGTAAAGATTTCTCATTTTAGTGTAATTTTCCTTGTCCCTATCATTGTTATGAGGTTTTTCTTTTATAATCATCAGTAGTATTCTGAGTTTGTTAAGTTGTGGGGTGTACCACTTGTTAGTATTTTGTTGCTTATGAGTAATATTACTCTGGTACCTTTTGGTTACCAAGGGGCATGTCATTTCTACTATATGCTTGATCTCTGTCAGGAAAATGGAAAAACATTTATTAATCGTTTTCTTGTTATCCACTACATGAGTCTAATCCATTTCTTTTAACTGGTTTATCATTTTGTTTACATTGGATTCACCTAGAATTCTATATGTCACTTCTCTCTCTGTAGAACTGAAGGCTGACTTTTCTATTTGAAGCCATAGCCCTGCGTGATCTAATATTCCTAATTCCATTACATCACATTGTATGTAGTCTCTTTCTACATTGCTAATTATGTTATCAAGGCACACGTTCAGTCTACTGGGTTTTTCATTGAGACAGTAATAGTTTTATGACTTCAGAGTGTTAATCATATGAATTACATTTTTTCTCTTTGCCCTTATGTCTATGTTAATATCACCTACAATTACAATTCTATGCTGTTTATATTTTGACAATAGCAATATTAAAGTATTAATTTTTTCTATAAATACTATCTCATCAGAGCCTGGGATTCGATAGATTGAGACAATTACAGTTTTCTGTTCGTGCATTACCACACCAGCTACTTCTATTGTAGCTTCAAGGCATATTCTACTAAGGTCTATAACTGAGTAATGCAATTCAAGGTTACTTTTGACATATATTGAGACACCACCATGTGTAATACTTTTTCTGCAGTAGCTTGTAACTAACAAATATCCAAGAGGAATACACAAGTCTATTTCAGTGTCTTTCATCCAGTGTTCATTGATGCATAGTACACTGCAGTTGATTTTATCGAGCCAGTATTGTAATTAATTGATTTTACACCTAAGAGATTGTACATTTATATGAAGGAGGAGGAAACTGTCACTGCTACATAATGGTATTCTACTTTCACAGAACCTTCTGTATTCATTTATTTTCGCTACATGATCTAGCGTTGCACAATTATCTGAATGAATTAGACTCCTGCAGTTCCCACTTAATGTGGTTTCTAACTTTCCTTCGTCTGTAATGTACCAGGTGCAGATCCAAGGAGGTGGGCAGAGTGTTGGGAGGGGAGATTGAGGGGATCATAGGGGTCATTGTCTCACCTCCCCAAAAAAATTTATCAATTTCGAAATGTTGCAGCTAACTTTCAGAGAATAAAACAGCTTTTGCCATTTTTCTTACTGCAACTAAAAAAAATTATGGAGTGCTGTTGCCACAGGGATTTGAGAGTCAAAACAGTCTGCTAATTTGTCTTTCAGTTGCATGTACTGGCATTTAAGTTCATTGAGTACATTTCCAGCTCCAAATTATTATTATTATTATTGACATCTTGGGTTGTCGGGTGTTCTGCCGGATATCAGCGTTGTACTTGCACGATATTTCGGTCACGTAGCTCTTAACCTTCATCAGGTGCGACCTGAGACTGCTCCTCGAGTGGACCTGGACTTCAATGCGAGATGTTTGTAATAGTTTCCACAACGAAACTTTGTATCGAAACCTGGCAGAAAATCCAAAGAGATTCTGGTCGTATCTGAAGTATGCTAGCGGCAAGACACAATATCTTCTTTGCACGATAGCAATGAAAATACTATCGACGACAGAGCTGCCACAGAAGAGTTACTTCCGAAATTCCTTCAGCAAAGAAGACGAAATAAATATTCGATAATTCGAATCAAGATCAGTTGCCAACATGAGTAACGTAGGAGTAGATATCCTCGGAGTAGTGAAGCAACTTAAATCACTTAACAAATGCAGGTCTTCCCGTCCAGACTCTATACCAGTTAGGTTCCTTTCAGAGTATGCTGATACAATAACTCCACACTTAGCAATTATATACTACCGTTCGCTCGACGATAGATCCGTTCCCAAAGACTGGAAAGTTGCACAGGTCACACCAATATTCAAGAAAGGTAGCAGGAGTAATCCACTGAATTACAGGCCCAGATAATTAACGTCGATATGCACCACGATTCTGGAACATATATTGTGTTCGCACATTGTGAATTACCTCGAAGAAAACGGTCTATTGACACGCAGTCAACACAGATTTAGAAAACATCGTTCTTGTGAAATGCAACTTGCTCTTTACTCACAAGAAGTGTTGAATGCTATTGACAGAGGATTTCAAATTGATTTTGTATTATTAGATTTCCGGATGGCTTTTGACGCTTTACCACACAAGTGGCTTGTAGTGAAATTGTGTGCTTATGGAATATCGTCTCAGTTATGTGACTGGATTCGTGATTTCCTGTCAGAGAAGTCACAGTTCAAAGTAATTGACGGAAAGTCATCGAGTAAAACAGAAGTGATTTCTGTTGTTCCACAAGGTAGTGTCATAGACCCTTTGCTGTTCCTCATCTATATAAACAATTTAGGAGACAATCTGAACAGCCGTCTTAGGTTGTTTCCAGATGACGCTGCCGTTTATCGACTAGTTAAGTCACCAGAAGATGACGTATGGTGCTAAAATTGGCAGTTGACCCAGAATAACGAAAAGTGTGAGGTCATCCACATGAGTGCGAAAAGGAATCCGTTTAACTTCGATTACACAATAAATCAGTCAAATCCCAAGGTCTTAAATTTAACTAAATACCCAGGAATTACAATTACGAACAGTTGAAACTGGAAAGAACACTCAGAAAATGTTGTGGGGAAGGCTAACCAAGGACTGTGGTTTATTGCCAGGATTTTTGGAAAATGTAACAAATCTACTAGACTGCCTACACTACGCTCGCCCGTCCTCTTTTAGAACAATGGCGCGCTGTTTGGAATCCGTACAGATAGGATCGACGGAGTACATCGAGAAAGTACATAGAAGGGTAGCACGTTTTGTATTATCGCGGAATAGGGGAGAGAGTGTCACTGAAATGCTACAAGTGCTACAGGATTTGGGGTGGACATCATTAAAACAAAGGCGTTTTTCGTTGCGACGGAATCTTCTCACGAAATTTCAATCGCCAGCTTCCTCCTCCGAATGCGAAAATATCTTGTTGACGCCGACGTACATAGGAAGGAACGATAATCTTATAAAATTAGGGAAATCAGAGCTCGAACCGAAAGATATAGGTGTTCTTTTTTCCGCGCGCTGTACGAGAGTGGAATAATAGAGAACTATTGTCAAGGTGATTCAGTGAACCCTCTGCCAGGTACTTAAATGTGATTTGCAGAGTATCCATGTAGATGTGGATGCAGGAATAGCCCCGCTCTTTCGACCACACCAGTAATATACAATAGCAATACAATAGCAAGTGACTTCAACTTCCTGTTGGGCACCAAAGACCGGATGGGAAACTAGATAACTTCAAGAAGAAGGAGCACTTAGTAAAAGAAATGAACCTGACAGATAACACGCATGGGAATTCAAACACGGAGCAGCACCAGCATTTACTCAAATTGTGAACCACAAGGTAAGTCGCCTCGGCAGGATATGTGTATCACATAACCTCACAAATCATTTACTGCAGGCAATCGTATGGGCCCGCTATATTCTCAGACCACGCAGCATACATATTTACAATTAATCTTCAAAAACTAAAGAAAAGTATCTTACTAAAAGACTCTGGAAGCTAAATGTCGCACCCTTCAACGATGAAGGATGCCACAAGAGGTTCGATTCCTTTTGGGAGGATTGTGAAAAGAAACTGCCTAATGTGGCACAGGGACAGAGTGGTGGCTAAAGTGCACCAAGCCTAGGATAAGAAGGAGGTCAGTTAGTTAGTTTCATCTGCCAAGGATCATTTTCCACGACAAATCGTGGAACGAGTAATTTTACATTCACTTTTTTTAGTAATTTAATTAGTAAATATGGCTACATGCTGAACATTTAGAAGCTTTTTTATTTCATTTTATTTTTTTTATTTTTTGTTAAATATACGGATGTGATGTAGTAATTTTCCTTGTGGTATTTTAATTGTGTATATTATTGTCCTTTTTGGAACTGTAGAGTATTATTTACAACAAACTTTATGAGGTAATAAATATGCTGTGATGCAGTGCTCAGAATGCCCAAATTCTTAAAGAAATGCCTGCAAGATAACCGTGGGTTCGCGCAACATATTCTTACAGCACGTTTTTGAGCAATTAAGACTTACTTTCTTAAAGATGAGTTACCCCAGAATATTATTCCATATGACATTATTGAATGAAAATATGCACAATATACTAAGGTGACGAAAGTTATGGGACAGCGATATACACATAAACAGATGGCGGTAGTGTCGCGAACTCAAGGTATAAAAGGGCAATGCATTGACGGAGTTGCTATTTGTACTCAGGCGATACTTGTGAAAAGATTACCAACGTAATTATGGCCGCACGACGGGAATTAGGTTAGTTTTTAAACAAATTCCTGCGCCGGAAACACGTTCACAGTTATTGACGGCTTTAGGAGCAGTATGGCTCATTGTTTCTGCAGGGAACTCCCAACGACTCGTTGAGTCCATGCCATGTCGAGCTGCTACATGAAACAGGAGCTATCCCACGGCTTTTGTCACCACAGTGTATGTCAACTTACTTATCTGTCTCTTCTCAGTATTTGCAATGATCCCAAGTGCAAATGTAGCTGGACCAAGGTGTTTTATGAGTTCCAAAATGTGTTTTTCTCAGTTTAAATTCATCATTTTGGACACCTAAGAATTTTGAATTTTTCAGCCTATTTACTATTTTCTCGCTACGTGCTACACTTATTACTGGTGTAGTACTCCTAGATGAGCAGAACTGAATATGTTGTGTCTTTTTAAAATTGAGAGCGAGACCAATCGCAAAAAACATTTAAGAACTTTGTTTACCATTTCTTCTGCTTCTATATGTTTGCTTGGATTGATTACAATACTACTGTCATCTGCAAAAAGAACTATTTCTGCTTATTGTCTAATAAGACGGAAGATCAATTACAAATATGCAGGCCTGAAACTTCCTGGTAGACTAAAACTGTGCGCCAGACTGAGATTCAAATTCAAGATCTTTGCCTTTCGCTGGCAAGAGCTCTACCGATTGAGCTGCTCAAGCACGACTCACGATCCGTCCTCACTGCTTCACTTCCACCAGTACCACGTCTGCCAACTTCCAAACTTTACAGAAGCTCTGCTGCGTAACTTCCAAGATTAGCGCTCCTGGAAAAAAGAATATTTTGGAGACACGGTTTAGCCACAGCCTGGGGGATGTTTCCAGAATGAAATTTTCATTCTGCAGCACAGTGTGTACAGATATGAAACTTCCGGACAAATTAAAACTGTGTGGCGGATCAAGACTCGAACTCGGGACTTTCGTCTTTCGCAGGCAACTGCTCGACAGACTGAGCTACCCAAGCATGACTGATGCACAAGAGGTTCTGTGAAATCTGGAAGGTAGAAAACGAGGTACAGGAGGAAGTAAATCTATGAGGACAGGTTGTGAGGCGTACATGGGTAGCTCAGTCGCTTAGCACGGTAGCTCAGCGTCCACCCCAAAGAAACGCAACGACCAATAAAAAACAAAATGAGATTTTAAAAAAAGGCAGTAGAGCGCTTGCCCACGAAAGGCAAAGGTCCCCCAAGCTCGAGTCTCGGTCTGGCACACAGTTTTAATGTGCCAGCAAGTTATACATCAGCGCACACTCTGCTGCAGAGTAAAAATTTCATTCTAGGATTGTGGACCTAATATTGAGCCTTGGGGAACAACATACGTGATTTCTCCCCAGTCAGAATTACGTCCCTGTACTATATTGATTGAATTACTGGATACGAGTTCCCACATTCTTTTGATAAAATATGACAGTATGTGTTGGTTGGCTATACCATCAATCTCAAAAACTTCAATTTATGTAGGGGAATGCTGTGATTCACACCATCAGAAGCCTTGGATAGATCACAGAAAATACCGACTGACACTGTTTTATTATTTAATGCTTGTAAAATTTGATGAATGGACATGTAAATGGCATTTTCAGTAGAGCAACACTTCTGAAACCCAAATTGTGCATTACTGAGGATATTCTTGTTGCTAAGGTAAGATGCTGTTTTTAAATACATTATCTCAAAGATTTTTGGAAAATGATGTCAGCAGTGAAACAGGTCGGTAGTTAATGACATCTCTCTTATCACCTATTAATAAATTAGTCAGGAGAAACACGACACTGGCTCAAGATGGGTACTGAATTCTACTAAGCATGTCTGCATGAACGACATTGACTTGAAGTTTTAACAATAGGGAACTATTAGAGCAGTAAAAAAATAAAAGCCAAATTGTTGGCCCTGAAACGAAAACAACTGTGGAGATACCAAATAAGATACCACATTGTACGAGAATACAAAAGAGTTTGCAGATAAATAACAACAGATATTTAAAAGATGATCGATAACAGCAACCAAACAAAACGACATAAAGATGCATTCTACAAACATTTTGTGGTGTTAATGGCAAAAATAGACATTGACCCTAAAACAAGTAATGAGTTCAAACTAGAAGGGAAGCTTAACAGTATCGAAGCGAACTGCTGGCGCAATGGGGAACGACGAGAAGGTCTCACGTGTGCAATCGAGCAGTCAAGAAAATAACTCGCCAGCCCCAGATGGACTACCTGCAGAACTGTCCCAGTCATTCCAAGACTCAGAAACAATGTATTTACAACGAATTGTTAGCTCTGAATACTAATATTTGTCAGGATCTTTTGGAAAGGATTGTAGTGTTAGTAACGAAAATTCCAAATGAAAAGCTATTGAAAACTTCAGGTCGATAACATTATTAAACAGTGATTACAAAAAATTCATTCGAATAATGGGCTAAAAAAAAACAATGAACACAGTAACAGACCAACACCAGACGAGTGCGATAAAAACAGATCAATATTACAACCTCCATGTGATTGCAGAGACTTCACCTCAACAGCGGAAGCACGCAGTATAAGAAGTGCCATCATAATGGTGATGACGATGATGATGTTTGGTTTGTGGGGCACTCAACTGCGCAGCCATCAGCAGCCATACGAAGTTCCAATTTTTACACAGTCCAATCTAGCCACTGTCACGAATGATGATGAAATGATGAGGACAACACAAACACCCAATCCCCGGGCTGAGAAAATCCCGTACCTGGCCGGGAATCGAATTGCTATCGTTTCGACATCTGGATAATGCATATTATAGAGTATAACACTCTTTCTTTCTCTATAGTAAGGAAACAATGGGCTACTACGACCGTTTTACACGTCAGTATGCAACATCTTAACGAAATAGCGTGTCCTAAATACTGATTAATGGCCAACTAAGCAGGGAAATATAGATCCATAACTCGATTAGGAATTGCTGTCTTTTGTCAGTGGCGCTATTCAGCATCATAATAGAACTATTGCTCACAACCACGACGAGAAAATTACAACGATTATACACTGAAGAGCCAAAGAAACTGGTACACCTGGATGACGTCACGTGTTTTTCCAGCTGCACTTGTGCCCCAGCCCCCTCCTCCCCCTCGCCACCCTCGTCCCTGCTTCCAATCTACACTATTGGCGGATATTTTAAATTTTGGTGGGAATTTCGAATTGTGGCAAGAATTTCTTTGTCCTATGGCTGTGCTGCCATCACACCCCACTCCACCCCCCACCCCCACCTGGAAAATGGCAGGAAAATGACTCAGCCTGCGCTAGATAGGATGGACAAGGATGGACATATGTCTTTATTTAAACAATTTGAGGCAGTGCCTCCATCAGCTCACAATGGGGTCCGGAGTCCAACTGACCTAGTACACAGCACTGCCACCAGAGGGCACCATCATCACTCCCATGACATAATCCAAGATGGAGGGGAAAATGGCGGGAAAAGAACTCAGCCTGTTCTGGGTTTCTGGAGAGAGGAAGGAGTGTACTTTATTTACTTTTGGAACAATTTATTTAGGGACGGATTTCACATAGTTTGTTTTTTACACAGATACAAAACACTCACCCTGACATGCTTGAGGTCGCAGTAAATAGTCTACAGACTTGCAAACCACTCGTAAATAATGCAGTACACTGATGTGCAGAGCAGCAAACAACTCGTAAATTACCAAAATAATGCAGTACACAGCATACAGACATGCAAACTACTCGTAGATCACTGAAATAATGCATGTGTAATGCAATACCCACACACTCACAACGCTTAAACACCAGAAAATAATGCAGTGCACAAGCACTCAGTGCAAGTAAAAAACGCAATGTATCAGTGACTCAAACTGTGGTCCTCCTGGGTGGAAAGCCCAAGTACACCCCCTAGCACATGGAAACTGTCCAGATGCGGGAGAGGAAGGTTAGGTTAGTGTACTTTAGTTATTTTGGTCGGGAAACTGCCGCAAATATCGATCCTAATTCCGTAATTAATCCAAAAAATTGGGCATAATTACACAACTATATTCAAAGTGCTGTGCAAGGATGGCATAAAATCGCAATAAAGCGCAAAAACTGATGATACCGTACAACTGGCGTTATCCTTCTGTGAAAAAATGTCGCAATACCACTCAAAGCCAGTGACAGAAACACTCAAACTCTACCCTACACCTAGAAGCTGGCGGAAAAAAGGCTGGGGTGTAAGGTACTATCTTTGTTCTTTTTGGTGGGAAATATGTTCAACTGATGAGATGCTGGTGTTGGACAGAGAGGAGTTTAAAAAGTATATTACCTGTAAGCGTACAGTATCTACTGCTGTTTGACATCGGAGTTTGCTACAGACACAACCCAGCTAACCGAAGCCAATACACACAGTCACAACTTATGGAAAAAATGCGTCACAGTTCTAATTACACTTGGAAATTGCCATAAAACAGCAATCACTTGCAATGAACAAGTCATAATGCAGCACATTTATTCGGGAAAAATCATCATCCTAAAAAATTGCAGAGGGGGTGGTAGTTGAACGTGCGTCCTCCTCCATGTACAATCACAAACTGCCGAAAATTGAGGACCTCTCCCGTCCCTCCCTCCAACCACCTATGGGATGGATGGATGGAATGGATGGAGGGAGGGAGGGAGCTACTCCGCCGACATCCTTACGGCACATGATGGCTGCTGTCCGCCTTGAGGCGACGGTCCTTCGCCAACACAAAAGCAGGTATAATTCATTAAACAAAACTAGAAAAAGAACCACTGTCACGAATGCAACTTGGTCGTCTAAAGTATATTGACACAGCCACCCCTAAAGGTTAGGGGGCGCACCTGCGGTGACGAGCTGTCACAGACTACACAGGTCCCCAACGCCTCCAATCGCCCTCTCGTATTGCGATGGAAAACACTTTTGTTTGGTGTCACGTAAGATGCTCCGGATAGGACTGAAGGAGAGGCGTGGTCTCGTAGGGAAGAAGTCCGCCTTTCTGTACTGGACTATTTAACATCAACTCGATTTCTATTATAAAAAAAAGGAAAAAAACATTCATGACAACACTAAATGTCTTCTTTCCAAGAAAATAGACAAAGTCCATTTTCATTTCGTTTTATGAGCAAAATCGGTATAGTTTTTTATGCTCGACTGCACTCACATCTCATTATTTTGTGATGTCCAGCACAGTGCACAGCCACTACATCTACATCTACATACATACTCCGCAATCCACCATACGGCGCGTGGCGGAGGGTACCTCGTACCACAACTAGCATCTTCTCTCCCTGTTCCTCTCCCAAACAGAACGAGGGAAAAATGACTGCCTATATGCCTCTGTACGAGCCCTAATCACTCTTATCTTATCTTTGTGGTCTTTCTGCGAAATATAAGTTGGCGGCAGTAAAATTCTACTGCAGTCAGCCCCAAATGCTGGTTATCTAAATTTCCTCTGTAGCGATTCACGAAAAGAACGCCTCCTTTCCTCCAGAGGCTCCCACCCGAGTTCCTGAAGCATTTCCTTAACACTCGCGTGATGATCAAACCTACCAGTAACAAATCTAGCAGCCCGCTTCTGAATTGCTTCTATGTCCTCCCTCAATCCGACCTGATAGGGATCCCAAACGCTCGAGCAGTATTCAAGAATAGGTCATATTAGTGTTATAAGCGGTCTCCTTTACAGATGAACCACATCTTCCCAAAATTCTACCAATGAACCGAAGACGACTATCCGCCTTCCCCACAACTGCCATTACATGCTTGTCCCACTTCATATCGCTCTGCAATGTTACGCCCAAATATTTAATCGATGTGACTGTGTCAAGCGCTACACTACTAATGGAGTATTCAAACATCACAGGATTCTTTTTCCTATTCATCTGCATTAATTTACATTTATCTATATTTAGAGTTAGCTGCCATTCTTTACACCAATCACAAATCCTGTCCAAGTCATCTTGTATCCTTCTACAGTCAATCAACGACGACACCTTCCCGTACACCACAGCATCATCAGAAAACAGCCTCACATTGCTATCCACCCTATCCAAAAGATCATTTATGTAGATAGAAAGCAACAGCGGACCTACCACACTTCCCTGGGGCACTCCAGATGATACCCTCACCTCCGATGAACACTCACCATCGAGGAAAACGTACTGGGTTCTATTACTTAAGAAGTCTTCGAGCCACTCACATACTTGGGAACCAATCCCATATGCTCGTACCTTAGGAGTCTGCAGTGGGGCACCGAGTCAAACGCTTTCCGGAAGTCAAGGAATATGGCATCCGTCTGATACCCCTCATCCATGGTTCGCAAGATATCATGTGAAAAAATGGCGAGTTTCGTTTCGCAGGAGTGATGCTTTCTAAAGCCGTGCTGATGCATGGACAGCAACTTCTCTGTCTCAAGGAAATTCATTATATTCGAACTGAGATTATGTTCGAGAATCCTGCAACAAACCGATGTTAAGGATATTGGTCTGTAATTTTGAGGGTCCGTCCTTCTACCCTTCTTATATCACAAATGATCAGTAGACATACCCACCCCGCGTAAAAACAGGAAAAAACGAACTTCAACTCTTTAGATGTGAAAACTACAGATCACTGCAGAATGCCCTCGTTATTTCGAAATTAAATTGGTCATGAGAATAACTTTGCATGGTGAGTAATTTTTGTTTTTGATTTTTTTTCTTTAATGGGATTACACTCACCAGATAGGTCAAATGGGAATCTGTGGAGGGAACACGATGTTCTTTTCGAGAAACACTATTAAGAAATAACATCTGAAGCTGACTATAGAGGGATTTTACAGTCGAAAACATATCGTGCTATTAAAAACACGATCGTCGCGACTACACTACCATCACCCTGTATAAAAAGTGGTCTTGAGTCTACAGGTACACACACGAGCCACTGATAGTTTAACGCTTTCTGGTAGAAATTCTGTCCACAATTTGGAATCAAGTCTATCCATTCAACCACTTACTTGCATTGGATTCTGTAGAGACATCTTTTAATGATTATAGCCACTGGTGAATCATATTCATGGTACTCTCATACCTTGAAATGAGTCACTTTTTGTCTCTCACGGTGCATTCATGTCTATCATCCATCTGGTGATCTTATTAAATATGCAGGTATTGGTTCATTGGAACACGTGGTTCGTGATCGAAGTTGCTTCCACAGACTGGTGTAAAGTTTCATCACCTGTACTGTAGGATGACCATATCCAACAGACTATATTGCTCCTTGATAAGAAGTTTAATACATTTTTTTTATTGTAACACATCCTATCAGTTTACACCGTCACGCACTTTGTTTTTTCTACCATGACTTAGAGACCCGTGTCAGCTGCTGCTAAACCAACATTAATATGCTTCGATCCTCTGGCTCTCACAGAAAACTGAACATCGCATGGCATAAACCGTACAGCTACCACACCACAGGCTGGTAGAAATAAAACAAAGATGTGATGTTTCTCACTGACAAAAATGTGGAAGACATCGCAACATGTGGAAACTGGAAGAGTCTGCGGTATTGTAGAGTACTTCAACAACTATTCGAAGGTGACTACCTGTACAGTTAATCTCATCTTCCCATCAAAAGAGTAGCAGGTGTCTCGGTGCTCCATTTCGAAAAGCACTGTTCCTTCGTTTTGCAGTCATGTACATGATTACTGTACCAGAAGGTGCTGTTCACAACAGGTGTGAGGTAGCACAAATAAAAAGAGGTACTATTCGCAGCATATGTAAATAAAACGGGTCTGTAGGAATGAGGAACGCTTCCAAACAACTGTATCAAGGTGATGACCTCTACATTTAATCCCATGTTCCACAGCGACAAGTAGTAGATATCCAGTGTTCCGTCAAGATTCCCTCCATCACAGGGGGGGGGGAATCATTATGTGGTAATCAACAGCGTACCCAGTGGATGGTCAGGATTGGAAAGACACCATTGATATGGAGCCATGTACTATAATACACACCGCAGTTGATAGCGAGATCAATTTTAGCAATTTTACCCAGAAGTCGGAGAGAGCAATATCCACCACATACTGCAACCTGTTTTGAAACAGTGAACTGAGTTAATGCCATACGAGTGTGTTTTGACAACTGGGTGGAAGTGGGAACATGTTCTCGTAGCTCCAACATCTGTGTACGACGTGTAAAGTTAGCGTCAAATGAAGCCTCCTCCAGCAACACAACGACAGTATGAACAGTTATGGTGGTGTTTCTTGCTGGGAAAATTAGGAAGACTCAATATCGAAGCAGATCCACGTCCCTGACCGTATCCCACAAACTATACAATAAGTCGCAAGAGACCCTGTATCGTTACTTGAAACATTGCTTTTTCTGCTGTAACATGCTTTTTACACCGCCATACATTTTGTTTTTTCCCGCCACGACTTCGAGGTCTGTGTCAGGTTCCGTACTGACATTAACACGTTCTGATCCACTGCTTCTTGCAGAAAACTAGACTTCACACAGTATAAATCATGTTGCTACTGCTGCTACCATAACACACCACACGCACACACACACACTGGATGATTTTGAATAAATAACAGTTACAACATAAGGAAACTGGAAGAGTTTGGCGGCGTTGTGTAGAGTCTCCAAACTGCTGTCTGAAGGTGACTGATGACTTCTACATTTAAACTCATCTGTCACAGTGATGGAATAGCTGGTGGCTCAGCGTTCCATTTCGTCTGCTTCCTCATATTGCAATTATGTACGCGATCACTGTTTCGATGCTAGCAACCCCCAGAAGGTGCCACCCATACACAAAACTCTTTCTCTATCTCAATCAAGCGATGTCAGTTAATCATTATGTGGTAACCAATAGTGTATCAGTGGATGGATGGGGTGGAAAGACACCATCGATGTACTGTAGTAATAAGCATCCCAGTTGATAGTGCGAACAATTTTATCAATTTTTCAGTAATGTCAACACAGACCAATGATGCAACATCCTGTTTCCCAATTTCCTTATAATCTCTAAACCGTCCCTTCCATACTTTGCGAGTGTCATTGCGAATGTGGATAGATGACTGTGCAGTATGTCTATTCATTGTTAATTGTCGAACATATACATCATCAAAGTATACCAGACAGCGCTCTACATATTTCTAGCACCTTGAGCATACTGCATAATTTACGATCTATCTCTATGCGAATGGGAGTCAGAGAGCATTCTCACAGTCTTAGGATAAAATTAGAGACTGAAAGACCCCTTAGCAACGTCTTTGACCAATCCACTCTGCAGAACCATTACGATTTAATCTGCAGCTGACCAGAAGTAGACTGCTACATTCCACATCTCGTGAATGACTGGAGCTTGCCGAGTCCTCGCCCATCCAAGTGCACAAGATTTCTCCAGATGCTCCCATGTCGAGGAGGTTAGCAGCCCTTATCGATGTATAGTAGTAGATTTGAAAGTGCTGAGATGTAATAGCAGATGGTTAAGAAGAACAAGAAATGGACGTTTTTATGGGAGTTAGAAGCATTTTACGTAAATCAACTACGCTATCAGTTTTAAGGTATTGTTCTAGTGTCTGGGATCAGTATCAGGAGGGTATTGGTAAGAGTGAACATAAACACACACACTCCTAAGGCTACACGGTTCTGCATTTACAGCAGGCTATAATGTTAGATCACTTCGGTTTCCGACCTATCAGTCATGTGAAATGCAGCGCTGTTATCATTCCATTGTAAGAAATATATTTCCTCCGCATGACATACAACCTTCCTGTAGGTTTCTCTACAATAAACTGTGGTAACAAACTGTAAAATGAAAAAAACACTTCCTTAAAATATCGATTCTGTGTGATACGTGCACAATGTAGCTTTCCAGAGATGTATAGCATCCACTGTTCACATCCCATTACGGTTCAGAAATTATACTATGCTTGCATCAGTCCTATATAAAATGATCGTTAGTCATGGAGAATACCTCTTACAAGGAAACAGATAAACGCGTAACAGCGACGTCCGACATGTGAAATTATACGTCATGCCACCACTAACTCTGTAAACAGGACATCTGTCAACCGGATGAATACATGGGGATTGCAGTGTCTCACAAACACCTATCGTTAACTTAGAATCATCTTAGTTATGAAACTGAAATATCGATTTTATACCCAAGATGCGACAAGGGAATGGAGTACATCGCATAAATCTTCGTTCATTTAGAGGAATTCGTCGAAACAGGATGGTCACGTTTCACCACATGAGATGGAAGTCCTCTGATGACGGAGAGGTTTGCTGTTAACGACCACAAGTAGACAGTGCCCTAAGTCAAATACAGAACAGATGGTTGTACACGAGTCGAACGCAGCTATGTCACACAACTGATGCATCCTGAGAGAACAGCCGAAAAAATAGTCAAATGACCACCGCCAAGCCGGCCGCAGTGGCCGAGCGGTTCTAGGCGCTTCAGTCCGGAACCGCGCTGCTGCTACTGTCGCAGGTTCGAATCCTGCCTCGGGCGCGGATGTGTGTGATGCCCTTAGGTTAGTTAGGTTTAAGTAGTTCTAAGTCTAGGGGACTGATGACCTCAGATGTTAAGTCCCATAGTGCTTAGAAACATTTGAACATTTTTTGAATCTCTGCTAACATCTCCCTCCCTCTCTAGAATGCATCATCAGTCTGCCATTAAATCGTACCTCGTTAAAGCTCCATCTCAATCGATCACCCCGTCCACTCTCTGTTATCCTTTAACACAGATGCATGTAAGTTTAGAGGCAGATGGTTCTCTGTTTTCCTGAAAAGCGTCAAATACAGTAGTCAACTTGCGTGTATCACTCTTACCTCAATCGACATACGGTAGAATGCTGCCTCAATGGAAAAAAGTTACTATTTCCCTGGACCCTTCGCTTCCATGTCGACATTTTCTCGGATTCCTCTTGCTGTCGCATGCTTGTTCCCACATACAAGAATTATTCTGCGCCAACCAGAAGATACACAATAACTTCCTTAACTTCCCCGGATTTCAGCGTATTTTCGCTCAGTTTATAAGTATGAGGTCTATCTAGAAAGTAAGTTCCAGTCGTCCACGAAATGGGCACTACCGTAAAAATGAAAATAGTTTTATTTGCAACAGCTGGCCAGCCACAACTCCCAGTACTTTACATCTACATCTACATATAAATAATCGCCGCTCCGACTTAGACATTTGTCGTGGCGTTGTACCAATTTTCAATAGCCTTGTCATAGAAGGCAGCCGCCAGTGCTTTCCGATAATTCTTTACTCAGGTCTACAGCTCAGTGTCTGTGCCAAAATGTCGTCTTCATAGTTAGCAGTTCGTGCTAGCAGAGATGAAACTCAGGGGGCCAATTGCGGTCTGTATTGTGGATGATCAAACAGTTCCCACTGAAAACGCTGTAGGAGGATATTCATTGCCTCTGCAGAGTGCAGCTGAGAATTGTCATGAAGAAGGAACGGCGTGACAGTTGTGTTACGTAGGCTGCATAGCTTCAGGCAAAATTTCTCACCAGGCCCTCGTACTTGGCGGGAGACACTATTTTCTAGGTGCATTTACGTGCTCAATGTGTGCTCATATATGAAAAGAGCGATGTGGAGCTATCGACGGGCGTTCTACAGACACGGTCCAACACATCTGTGCAAAGCTTCATCGGATTTTTACAGTGGTTTCAATTTCGCGACCGGTCGGAACTTACTTTCTGAGTAGCCCTCGTATTTTCCATCATTTTTCGCAATTCTATAGATTTTTTATGTCACTTCTACCCATGCAATCATGATATAACCTCTCGTTCCGTGTTCTAAAAATGCTTGTAAATGTAGTACAGCTGCCAACACATAGCGCAAATTCACTATTTTTCTTATCGGGAGGCTTAGTATAGCACTGTACTCGACTGCATTCCACATTTGCACTGTGTTTGCTCTGTTTCTTGTATGTCTGTGTATGTGCAAGTGTCGCAGATTTTTTCCATCCGCTGTGATTGCGTATATTGGCTTCGGTTAGCTGGGTGGTAGGGTGATTTTTAGTAGGTGTCTGTAGTGCACTCCGATGTCAAACAGCGATAGATGATGTATGCTTACAGGTAATATATTTTTTAAACTCCTCTCTGTCCAACATCAGCATCTCGTCAGTTGAACACATTTCCCACCAAAAAGAATAAAGATAGTACTTTACATCTACATCTACATCTACAGCTACAAGACTACTCTGCAGTTCACATTTAAGTGCTTGGCAGAGGGTTCATCGAACCACAATCATACTATCTCTCTACCATTCCACTCCCGAACAGCGCGTGGGAAAAACGAACACCTAAACCTTTCTGTTCGAGCTCTGATTTCGCTTATTTTATTTTGATGATCATTCCTACCTATGTAGGTTGGGCTCAACAAAATATTTTCGCATTCGGAAGAGAAATTTGGTGACTGAAATTTCGTAAAGAGATCTCGCCGCGACGAAAGACGTCTTTGCTGTAATGACTTCCATCCCAATTCGCGTATCATATCTGCCACACAACCTCCCCTACTACGAGATAATACAAGACGAGCTGACCTTTTTTGCACCCTTTCGATGTCCTCCGTCAATCCCACCTGGTAAGGATCCCACACCGCGCAGCAATATTCTAACAGAGGACGAACGAGTGTAGTGTAAGCTGTCTCTTTAGTGGACTTGGTGCATCTTCTAAGTGTCCTGCCAATGAAACGCAACCTTTGGCTCGCCTTCCCCACAATATTATCTATGTCGTCTTTCCAACTGAAGTTGTTCGTAATTTTAACACCCAGGTACTTAGTTGAATTGACAGCCTTGAGAATTATACTATTTATCGAGTAATCGAATTCCAACGGATTTCTTTTGGAACTCATGTGGATCACCTCACACTTTTCGTTATTTAGCGTCAACTGCCACCTGCCACACCATACAGCAATCTTTTCTAAATCGCTTTGCAACTGATACTGGTCTTCGGATGACGTTACTAGGCGGTAAATTACAGCATCATCTGCGAACAACCTAAGAGAACTGCTCAGATTGTCACCCAGGTCATTTATATAGATCAGGAACAGCAGAGGTCCCAGGACGCTTCCCTGATATCACTTCAGTTTTACTCGATGATTTGCCGTCTATTACTACGAAATGCGACCATCCTGACAGGAAATCACGAATCCAGTCGCACAACTGAGACGATACCCCATAGGCCAGCAGCTTGATTAGAAGTCGCTTGTGAGGAATGGTGTCAAAAGCTTTCCGGAAATCCAGAAATACGGAATCAACTTGAGATCCCCTGTCGATAGCGGCCATTACTTCGTGCGAATAAAGAGCTGGCTGCGTTGCACAAGAACGATGTTTTCTGAAACCATGCTGATTACGTATCAATAGATCGTTCCCTTCGAGGTGATTCATAATGTTTGAATACAGTATATGCTCCAAAACCCCACTGCAAACCGACGTCAATGATATAGGTCTGTAGTTAGATTGGTTACTCCTACTACCCTTCTTAAACACTGGTGCGACCTGCGCAATTTTCCAATCTGTAGGTACAGATCTATCGGTGAGCGAGCGGTTGTATATGAGTGCTAAGTAGGGAGCTATTGTATCAGCGTAATCTGAAAGGAACCTAATCGGTATACAATCTGGACCTGAAGACTTGCCCGTATCAAGCGATCTGAGTTGCTTCGCAACCCATAAGCTATCTACTTCTAAGAAACTCATGCTAGCAGCTGTTCGTGTTTCAAATTCTGGAATATTCCATTCATCTTCCATGGTGAAGGAATTTCGGAAAACTGCGTTCAATAACTCCGCTTTAGCGGCACAGTCGTCGGTAACAGTACCATCGGCACTGCGCAGCGAAGGTATTGACTGCGTCTTGCCGCTTGTGTACTTTACATACGACCAGAATTTCTTCGGATTTTGTACCAAATTTCGAGACAATGTTTCGTTGTGGAACCTATTAAAGGCATCTCGCATTGAAGTCCGTGCCAAATTTCGCGCGTCTGTAAATTTTAGCCAATCTTCGGGATTTCGCGTTATTCTGAACTTCGCATGCTTTTTCCGTTGCCTCTGCAACAGAGGTCGAACCTGTTTTGTGTACCACGGGAGATCAGTTCCATCTCTTACCAATTTATGAGGTATGAATCTCTCAATTGCTGTTGCTACTATATCTTTGAATTTGAGCCACATCTCGTCTACATTTGCATAGTCAGTTCGGAAGGCATGGAGATTGTCTCTTAGGAAGGCTCCTAGTGACACTTTATCCGCTTTTTTAAATAAAATTATTTTGCGTTTGTTTCTGGTGGATTTGGAAGAAACGGTATTGAGCCTAGCTACAACGACCTGGTGATCACTAATCCCTGTATCAGTCATGATGCTCTCTATCAGCTCTGGATTGTTTGTGGCTAAGAGGTAAAGTGTGTTTTCGCAACCATTTACAATTCGCGTGGGTTCGTGGACTAACTGCTCGAAATAATTTTCGGAGAAAGCATTTAGGACAATCTCGGAAGATGTTTTCTGCCTACCACCGGTTTTGAACAAGTATTTTTGCCAACATATCGAGGGAAAGTTGAAGTCCCCACCAACTATAACCGTATGAGTGGGGTATTTATTTGTTACGAGACTCAAATTTTCTCTGAACTGTTCCGCAACTATATCATCGGAGTCTGGGGGTCGGTAGAAGGAGCCAATTATTAACTTAGTTCGGCTGTTAAGTATAACCTCCACCCATACCAATTCGCACTGAGTATCTACTTCGACTTCACTACAAGAGAAACCACTACTGACAGACACAAACACTCCACCACCAATTCTGCCTAATCTATCTTTCCTGAACACCGTCTGAGACTTCGTGAAAATTTCTGCAGAACTTACTTCAGGCTTTAGCCAGCTTTCTGTACCTATAACGATTTCAGCTTCTGTGCTTTCTATTAGCGCTTGTAGCTCAGGGGCTTTCCCAGCACAACTACAACAATTTACAATTCCGACTGTTCCTTGATGCAAGCATGCCCTGTATTTGCCATGCACCCTTTGAGATTGCAGCCCACCCCGTACTTTCCCGAGGCCTTCTAACCTAAAAAACCGCCCAGTCCATGCCACACAGCCTCCGCTACCCGTGTAGCCGCCAGCCTTTTTCCCGCCAGCTTGTAGGTGTAGTGTAGAGTCTGAGTGTTTATGTCGCTGGTTTCGAGTGGTATTGCGACATTTTTTCACAGCAGGATAACACCAGTTATATGCCATCGTCAGTTTTTGTGGCGTATTGCGCTTTTTTGCCGTCCTTGTGTAGCGCTATGCTTATAGTTGTGCAATTAAGCCGGATCTTTGTGATTAATTACGTAATTAGGATCGATATTTGCGTCAGTTTCCCGACCAAAATAAATGAAGTACATTAACCTAACCTTCCTCTCTCGCATCTCGACAGGTTCCATGTGTTAGGGGGTGTACTTGGGCTTTCCATCCACGAGCACCAGGGCTCGATTTGCGTCAGTTTCCCGACCAAAATAAATAACGTACGCTAACTTAACCTTCCGCATCTGGACAGTTTCCTTGTGTTACAGGGTGCACTTGGGCTTTCCATCCTGGAGCACCAGGGTTCGAGTCCAGGAAAGGGCACCGCCATTTTTAATTTCCCATGAATTCCAAGCACCTCTGTTGGTTTAATTTAGGGGTGTTGCATTTGTACTCTCCGCCCAGGAGGACCAGGGTTCGAGTCGCTGATGCGTTGCGTTTTTTACGTGCACTGAATTATTTCCGGGTGTTTAAGCGTTGTGAGCGTGTTTGCATAGCATTACACATGCATTATTTCGGTGATCTACGAGAAGTTTGCATGTCTGTATGCTGTGTACTGCATTATTTCGGTAATTTACAAGTTGTTTGCGACTCTGCACATCAGTGTACTGCATTATGTACGAGTGGCTTGGAGATCTGTAGACTATTTACTGCGACCTCAAGCACGTCAGGGAGAATGTTTTGTATCAGCGTAATAAATAAACTATGTGAAATCCGTCCCTAAATAAATAGTTCCAAAAATAAATAAAGTACTCTCCTTCCTCTCTCCAGCAGCCCATAACAGACTAAGTCCTTTCCCCGCCATTTTCCCCTCCAGACCGTGGGTGGTGGTGGATGGTGGGGGACAGGGGGGAGGGATGACAGCAGAGCCCTGGGACAAAGAAATTCCCGCCAAAATTTGAAATTCCCACCAAAATTCAAAATATCCGCCAATAGGGTAGGTCGGTGGCAGGGGGGAGGGGAGAGGGGGGAGGAGGGGGTTGGGGCACACGTGCAGCTGGGAAAACACGTGATCTCATCTGGGGGTGGAGATGGGCGTGGTCGGGGGCGGTGGTTGGTGGGTGTGGTGGTGAGTAATTGATCTATTTAATTAATTTGCATATTAATTTGATATCAAAATTGCGATGAAACAGCCGGCCAGGGTGGCCGAGCGGTTCTAGGCGCTACAGTCTGGAACCGCGTGACCGCTCCGGTCGCTGGTTCGAATCCGGCCTCGGGCATGGATGTGTGTGATGTCCTTAGGTTAGTTAGGTTTAAGTAGTTCTAAGTTCTAGGGGACTGATGACCTCAGAAGTTAAGTCCCATAGTGCTCAGAGCCATTTGAACCATTTTTTTGCGATGAAACCCCCACGCCTTACTAGTGCCCCACACAATTACAGAGTCTTCACCAGGGTCCATGGATTCATGAGGTCATCTTCATACCCATACACATCCATCCGCTCGATGCAATTTGAAACGAGACTCCTCCAACCAGGTAACATGTTTCTAGTCATCAACAGTCCACTGTCGGTGTTAAGGGGCCAAGCGAGTCGCAAAGCTTTGTGTCATGCAGTCATCAAGGGTACACGAGTAGGCCTTCGGCTCCGAAAGTCCATATCGTTGAATGGTTTGCACACTGACACTTGTTGATGGCCGAGCACTGAAATCTGCAGCAATTTGCGGAAGGGTTCCACTTCTGTCACGTTGAACGATTCGTTTCAGTTGTCGTTGGTCCCGTTGTAGCAGAATGTCGGAGATTTTATATTTTACCGGATTTCTGATATGCAAGATACTGTCGTGACATGGACGTAGGGGAAAATCCCACTTTATATGCTACCACAGAGATGCTGTGTCCCATCGCTCGTGCGCTGACTATAACACCACGTTCAGACTCACTTAAATCTAGGTAACCTACCATCGTAGCAGCAGTAACCGGTTTAACAACTGCGCCAGACACTTGTCTTTTATAGGAGTTGCCGACCGCAGCCCTGTATTCTGCCTGTTTACATATCCCTGTATTTGAATACGCATGCCTATACCATTTCCTTGGCGCTTCAGTGTATACAGATGGACGAAACACCACACGCAGGGCATATGCGGACGACGTGAGTTTCGTAGCTACAAAGAAAGGATGTTGAAGCCCTCCACAGGATAGTGAATTACGAATTCATAATTGTGGCAATGCTCAACGAACAAAAATCTAGATTAATTCATGTTGACAGACGAATACACATTCAGAACCAAGGAACGCTGACTATCCATACGTGAAATACTTGGCATTGACGCCGGCCTAGCATGCAGCTCGCTATCGATGACAACTACAGGTGCCTTTACAAAGTTATGCGCATGTGTCCGAGACAGTAGCATGAAAAACTTATATGAAATTCAGAAACCGACTTTAGCAAATATCTGCAGGCTATCTCAGGTCTACTACATTGCTATTTGTCAATAACGCAAGAAACAGCGAATAGGACAAGAGTAGCACTAGGCCGTTTCCTTAGACAAAGGACATATACGGTCCATTCATATAATGTGACGTCCGCCTATGTTCGACGTCCATGTGCAGTAACTGCTCTCAGACCGCAGGTGGCAGCACTAGCAGTGGAGGATATATAATTCATGCCAGTAGTGGGGGACGCGGAAAACAGTACAGTCGTCGTGGTAATGCAAATACGGAGGGATTTATCTGACGTCCTAAAGAGCATGATCACTGTCTTTCGGGTCAAGCATTTCCGAAACGCCTAACTTTGTAAACTGTTCGCGTGGCGTCGTGGTTAAAGTATATCGTGCATGGCAAAATGACACCATCCAGAACCGGAACTGAGGCGACTATGCTGCACAACGGGCGGTAGATGACAGGTGTGAATGACGCATGCGGAAATGTGTACAGGCGAATAGATGTGCAACTGTTTCGCTATTGACAGCCTAGATGAACTAAGGGGCAACCCACAGCGCCTGCTCATCGACAGCGAACGTAGCTGCATATGGGCCTCCGTTGCAGGCGCGTGGTTCATGCACCCATGCTGGCGACGAAGGCTGGAATTGCTGTTTACGTGCGTTTCATAGCGAATACACGCAGGCTACGGAACTTTACCTTACAGTGACAAATTCATTTAAAGACTGTACCCATTCTTGTGCTGTTCTCCTTATCGGAGACCAGAGATAACGCTCACCTAAGAAATAGCCAGTGTGATTAATTGTACAACAACGGTGGGGGCGGCACAATGGGAACCACGGGCACTGCTGTCCAAAGGAGAGGGGGTGGTCGGCTACCATCAACTACAGCACCAGATAACCGCTACATAATGCAGCAGCCAAGAAAGTACCCACGTCAAACAACAGACGCCATCGGTATCACGTTTAACTGGAGTTCAAGGCATGCAGTATCGCGCTCCACAGCGGCATGGCGTCTGCATGGGGGTAGTCTCTGTGTCTGGCGACCAGAACTTGTGTTTCGTTGACAACCGCACATCGCCGGCAGTTTGCGACGGTGCCAAGAGCATAGCGACAGGACTAACGAGGAGTAATATTTCGTAAACTTCTCGGATGAGAGCACATTCAGTCTGTGTAGGGACTCTGGACCAATCCTCATAAGACGAGAGGTTACACATAATGCAGGAAAATACATTGTCGAGCATGATAGTTTTGGTGGTCCACGTACATCTACATCTACATCTACATTCATACTCCGCAAGCCACCCAACGGTGTGTGGCGGAGGGCACTTTACGTGCCACTGTCATTACTTCCCTTTCCTGTTCCAGTCGCGTATGGTTCGCGGGAAGAACGACTGTCTGAAAGCCTCCGTGCGCGCTCTAATCTCTCTAATTTTACATTCGTGATCTCCTCGGGAGGTATAAGTAGGGGGAAGCAATATACTCGATACCTCATCCAGAAACGCACCCTCTCGAAACCTGGCGAGCAAGCTACACCGCGATGCAGAGCGCCTCTCTTCCAGAGTCTGCCACTTGAGTTTGCTAAACATCTCCGTAACGCTATCACGGTTACCAAATAACCCTGTGACGAAAGGCGCCGCTCTTCTTTGGGTCTTCTCTATCTCCTCCGTCAACCCGATCTGGTACGGATCCCACACTGATGAGCAATACTCAAGTATAGGTCGAACGAGTGTTTTGTAAGCCACCTCCTTTGTTGATGGACTACATTTTCTAAGCACTCTCCCAATGAATCTCAACCTGGCACCCGCCTTACCAACAATTAATTTTATATGATCATTCCACTTCAAATCGTTCCGCACGCATACTCCCAGATATTTTACAGAAGTAACTGCTACCAGTGTTTGTTCCGCCATCATATAATCATACAATAAAGGATCCTTCTTTCTATGTATTCGCAATACATTACATTTGTCTATGTTAAGGGACAGTTGCCACTCCCTGCACCAAGTGCCTATCCGCTGCAGATCTTCCTGCATTTCGCTACAATTTTCTAATGCTGCAACTTCTCTGTATACTACAGCATCATCCGCGAAAAGCCGCATGGAACTTCCGACACTATCTACTAGGTCATTTATATATATTGTGAAAAGCAATGGTCCCATAACACTCCCCTGTGGCACGCCAGAGGTTACTTTAACGTCTGTAGATGTCTCTCCATTGATAACAACATGCTGTGTTCTGTTTGCTAAAAAATCTTCAATCCAGCCACACAGCTGGTCTGATATTCCGTAGGCTCTTACTTTGTTTATCAGGCGACAGTGCGGAACTGTATCGAATGCCTTCCGGAAGTCAAGAAAAATAGCATCTACCTGGGAGCCTGTATCTAATATTTTCTGGGTCTCATGAACAAATAACGCGAGTTGGGTCTCACACGACCGCTGTTTCCGGAATCCATGTTGATTCCTACATAGTAGATTCTGGGTTTCCAAAAACGATATGATACTCGAGCAAAAAACATGTTCTAAAATTCTACAACAGATCGACGTCAGAGATATAGGTCTATAGTTTTGCGCATCTGCTCGACGACCCTTCTTGAAGACTGGGACTACCTGTGCTCTTTTCCAATCATTTGGAACCCTCCGTTCCTCTAGAGACTTGCGCTACACGGCTGTTAGAAGGGGGGCAAGTCCTTTCGCGTACTCTGTGTAGAATCGAATTGGTATCCCGTCAGGTCCAGTGGACTTTCCTCTGTTGAGTGATTCCAGTTGCTTTTCTATTCCTTGGACACTTATTTCGATGTCAGCCATTTTTTCGTTTGTGCGAGGATTTAGAGAAGGAACTGCAGTGCGGTCTTCCTCTGTGAAACAGCTTTGGAAAAAGGTGTTTAGTATTTCAGCTTTACGCGTGTCGTCCTCTATTTCAATGCCATCATCATCCCGGAGTATCTGGATATGCTGTTTCGAGCCACTTACTGATTTAACGTAAGACCAGAACTTCCTAGGATTTTCTGTCAAGTCTGTACATAGAATTTTACTTTCGAATTCACTGAACGCTTCTCGCATAGCCCTCCTTACGCTAACTTTGACATCGCTTAGCTTCTGTTTGTCTGAGAGGTTTTGGCTGCGTTTAAACTTGGAGTGAAGCTCTCTTTGCTTTCGCAGTAGTTTCCTAACTTTGTTGTTGTACCACGGTGGGTTTTTCCCGTCCCTCACAGTTTTACTCGGCACGTACCTGTCTAAAACGCATTTTACGATTGCCTTGAACTTTTTCCATAAACACTCAACATTGTCAGTGTCGGAACAGAAATGTTCGTTTTGATCTGTTAGGTTGAAATCTGCCTTCTATTACTCTTGCTAAACAGATAAACCTTCCTCCCTTTTTTTACATTCCTATTAACTTCCATATTCAGGGATGCTACAACGGCCTTATGATCACTGATTCCCTGTTCTGCACTTACGGAGTCGAAAAGTTCGGGTCTATTTGTTATCAGTAGGTCCAAGATGTTATCTCCACGAGTCGGTTCTCTGTTTAATTGCTCGAGGTAGTTTTCGGATAGTGCACTCAGTATAATGTCACTCGATGCTCTGTCCCTACCACCCGTCCTAAACATCTGAGTGTCCCAGTCTATATCTGGTAAATTGAAATCTCCACCTAAGACTATAACATGCTGAGAAAATTTATGTGAAATGTATTCCAAATTTTCTCTCAGTTGTTCTGCCACTAACGCTGCTGAGTCGGGAGGGAGGCATAATGTTGCATGGACGTACTGACCTGCAAATCTTTGAACACGGTACACTGACAGTTCAATGTTATTGTGACACTGTACTCCTTTCCCTTGTGCGTCTTTTCAGGTGTTGCATGGGCGACTGACCTGCAAATCTTTGAACACGGTACACTGACAGTTCAACGTTATTGTGACACTGTACTCCATTCCCGTGTGCGTCTTCTCAGGGGTCCATTCGGCCCTGGCTTCATTTTTATGGATTACAATACTGCATCGAACAGCACAGATGAGGGAACTCTTGGCGAATGGACTGGCCTGCCCCTTCCTCCGATTTAAATACCATCGAGCACGGGTGGTATACGATGGGGAGACATTTTGGCGCACGACCACATGCACGAACGACCATCCAGCAAATGCCAGACGCGCTGGTGCAGGAACGGGACGTCCTATGTAAGAACTCGTTACCAGCCTTGTAGCCAGCGCCGCAGCATTTCGCAGAACGAGCATTGCTGTCCGTCGTGATCACAGAATCTATTAGGAACCATGTCCCGCCTTCTGCAGTGTCCAGAAGACCACCGTAAATCGCGGTGACCTTAGTGTAATTATTGTCTTTGAGTGAAGGTATCATTCCTGTTCCGTCCGTTAGGTATTTATGTTACGAGGGTCACTCCAAAAGAAATGCACACTATTTTTTAAAAAATACATCTTTTATTTTACATGTTTGAAAGTTTTACAGTGTGTGGATATATCCTTTAGCAACAATATTTTCTTTTCTCAATCCCTCTCAACTGCCTTACGCCATCTTGGAACCAGTGCCTGTATACCAGCATGGTAAAATTCTGGACCAACCTGTTGGAGCCACTGTTTGGCAGCGTGCACAAGGGAGTCATCATCTTCAAACCTTGTTCCACAAAGAGAGTCTTTCAGTTTTCCAAAGAGATGATTGTCACATGGAGCCAGGTCAGGACTGTAAGGCAGGTGTTTCAGTGTTGTCCATCCGAGTTTAGTTCAAATGGTTCAAATGGCTCTGAGCACTATGGGACTTAACATCTGAGGTCATCAGTCCCCTAGAACTTAGAACTACTTAAACCTAACTAACTTAAGGACATCACACACATCCATGCCCGAGGCAGGATTCGAACCTGCGACCGTAGCAGCAGCGCGGACCCGGACTGAAGCGCCTAGAACCGCTTAGCCACCGCGGCCGGCCCGAGTTTTGTGATCGCTTCCATGGTTTTTTGACTGACATGTGTCCGTGCATTTTCACGCAACAGCAAAACATCCTGCTTTTGCCGATGTGGTCGAACACGACTCAGTCATCACATATGCATCAGAATTTATGGTGGTTCCACTTGGCATGATGTCCACAAGCAAGAGTCCTTCAGAATCGAAAAACACCGTAGCCATAACTTTTCCAGCAGAAGGCGTGGTTTTGAATTTTTTTTCTTGGGTGAATTTGCATGATGCCACTCCATTGATTGCCTCTTCGTCTCTGGTGGAAAATGACGGAGCCATGTTTCATCACCTGTCACAATTCTTCCAAGAAATTCATTTCCACCATTCTCGTACTGTTCCAAACGTTCATTGCATACCGATTTCCTTGTTTCTTTGTGAGCCACTGTCAACATCCTGGGAACCCACCTGGCACAAACCTTTTTTAGCGCCAACACTTTCAGTATTCTGCAAACACTTCCTTCCCCTATCCCAAAGTAGCGTTACAATTCGTTCACTGTGATGCGTCTGTCAGCAGTCACCAATTCGTTAACTCTCTGCACATTTCCGGCCGGGGTGGCCGAGCGGTTCTAGGCGCTACAGTCTGGAACCGCGCGACCGCTACGGTCGCAGGTTCGAATCCTGCCTCGGGCATGGATGTGCGTGATGTTCTTAGGTTAGTTAGGTTTAAGTAGTTCTAAGTTCTAGGGGACTGATGACCTCAGAAGTTAAGTTCCATAGTGTTCAGAGCCATTTGAACCATTCTCTGCACATTGTCTGGAGTGTGTGCAGTACGAGGCCTGCCGCTGCGAGGACAATCCTCAATATTGTCGTGCCCGCTTTCATCATGTAACCTGCTTGCCCACCGACTAACTGTACTGCGATCGACAGCAGCATCTCCATACATATTTTTCAACCTCTTGTGGATGTTTCCCACTGTCTCGTTTTCACAGCACCGGAATTCTATGACAGTACGTTGCTTCTGACGAACGTCAAGTGAAGCAACCATCTTGAAGACATGCTGTGACGGTGCCACTCACGGGAACAGGTTGAACTAAGTTTAAAAAAACAAGGGGAAGGATGTATCTACACACTGTAAAACTTTCACACATGCCGAATGAAAACTATATTTTTACATAAGTGTGCATTTCTTTTGGAGTGACCCTCGCACTTACCTTTTGTATTATACTGTAGCAGTTCTTTCTGTGTATGGTCCAAGTTTCATTAAGATACGTTGCTTGGAAGTGACACATGGTTCGAAAGTTATTTTCGTCCTTGAGTTTTACACACCCGTGTATTTATCATTACTAAAGTGTAGTTTATAGTGATATACGCATCAGCTTTGTGAGAAAAAACATGATACAAGATTGAGATTTTCACTCTGCAGCGGAGTGTGCGCTGATATGAAACTTCCTGACAGACTAAAACTGTGTGCCGGACCGAGACTCGAACTTGGGACCTTTGCCTTCCTCGGGCAAGTGCTCTACCATCTTTTTTTTTTTTTTTTTTAATCTCATTTGTTCGTTTTTGTTCGTTGTATCTGCTCGGGGCGGACGTCGAAAGACACCCATTTCAGTTCGTTGTTGATCCATCAACTCAGTTTTTATATTACAGAGGGCAGCTAACCCTCTGACCGAACACATTTTTAAAATGGTTCAAATGGCTCTGAGCACTATGGGGCTTAACATCTATGGTCATCAGTCCCCTAGAACTTAGAACTACTTAAACCTAACTAATCTAAGGACATCACACAACACCCAGTCATCACGAGGCAGAGAAAATCCCTGACCCCGCCGGGAACCATCTGAGCTACCCAAGCACGATTCACGCCCCCTCCTCACAGCTGTACTTCTGCCAGTACCTCGTCTCCTACCCTCCAAACTTAACAGAAGCTTCTGCATCAGTACGTCACGCGTTGGGTACACATACTGTTTAAGAGGGAAGTCCACGGCAAACTATTTAAACCATTCTTTGCTTCTGATAAGAAAAACCTCTATACAGTAAACTGTTATGAGAAATTATATCCAATTCAAACGAAAAAATAAGTTCAAGTTGCTTCGACAGAGCAAACTTGCTAGCACCAAATTATTAGGCTATTGGCAACACAGCGGTCTCTTATAGGGATGCCCAAACCCGGGACCAATGGGCCGCCACGACCTCTCACTCCGTCTAGCTCTCGGGGGAAGAAAAAAGTTTAGTACACAAATGTTTTTCTCTCAAAAAAACTATTTAAAAGTCGGCATTAGCAGCTCTTAACAGAATTAGAGCTGGAACTTTTTATGGCTGCTTGCAAATCACAATTCTCCTCCCTCCAGGACTTGACAGCTCGCCACAAGGTGCAAGTCTTGTTAGGTGACACCATTTAGGCGATTTGTATGTTGATGATGACCAAATGATGGCGAGGACAATTTATTGCCACGAATTTTAGTTTTATATTATTTATATAGTAATAAATTATGATAATAGCAATCATTGGTAATATTCTAAATCTACATCTACATCCATACTCCGCAAGCCAACTGACGGTGTGTGGCGGAGGTACCTTGTGTACCTCTATCAGTTCTCCCTTCTATTCCAGTCTCGTACTGTTCGTGGAAAGAAAGATTATCGGTATGCCACTGTGTGGGCTCTAATCTCTGATTTTATCCTCATGGTCACTTCGCGAGATATAGTAGGAGGGAGCAATATACTGCAATATACTCCTCAGTGAATGTATGTTCTCGAAACTTCAACAAAAGCCCGTACCGAGCTACTGCTCGTCTCTCTCGCAGAATCTTCCACTGGAGTTTATCTATCATGTCCGTAACGGTTTCGCGATTACTAAATGATCCTGTAACGAAACGCGCTGCTGTCCGTTGGATGTTCTCTACCTCTTCTAGCAACCCTATCTGGTACGTATCCCACACCGGTCAGCAGTATTCAAGCAGTAGGCGAGCAAGTGTGCTGTAATCTACTTCCTTTGTTTTCGGACTACATTTCCTTAGGATTCTTCCAATGAATCTCAGTCTGGCATCTGCTTTACCGACGATTAATTTTATATGGTCATTCCATTTTAAATCATTCCTTATGCCTACTCCCAGATAATTTATAGAATTAACTGCTTCCAGTTGCTGATCTGCTAAATTGTAGCTAAATGATAAAGGATCTTTCTTTCTACGTATTCGCAGCACATTACACTTGTCTACATTGAGATTCAATTGCCATTCCCTGCACCATGCATCAATTCGTTGCAGATCCTCCTGCATTTCAGTACAATTTTCCATTGTTACAGTCTCTCGATATACTACAGCATCATCCGCAAAAAGCCTCAGTGAATTTCCGATGTCATTCACAAGGTCATTTATATATATTGTGAATAGCAGCGGTCCAACGACACTCCCCTGCGGCGCACCTGAAATCACTCTTACTTCGGAAGACTTCTCTCCATTGAGAATGACATGCTGCGTTCTGGTATCTAGGAACTCTTCAATCCAATCACACAATTGGTCTGATAGTCCATATGCTCTTACTTTGTTCATTAAACGACTGTGTGGAACTGTATCAAATCTCTTGCGGAAATCAAGAAACACGGCATCTACCTGGGAACCCGTGTCTATGGTCCTCTGAGTCTCGTGGACGAATAGCGCGAGCTGGGTTTCACACGATCGTCTTTTTCGAAACGCATACTGATTCCAACAGAGTAGATTTCTAGTCTCCAGAAAAGTCATTACACTCGAACATAATACGTGTTCCAAAATTCTACAACTGATCGACTTTAGAGATATAGGTCTATAGTTCTGTACATCTGTTCGACGTCCCTTCTTGAAAACGGGGATGACCTGTGCCCTTTTCCAATATTTTGGAACCCTACGCTCTTCTAGAGACCTACAGTACACCGCTGCAAAAAGGGGGGCAAGTTCCTTCGCGTATTCTGTGTAAAATCGAACTGGTATCCCATCAGGTCCAGCGACCTTTCCTCTTTTGAGCGATTTTAATTGTTTTTTTCTATCCCGCTGTCATCTATTTCGATATCTACCATTTTGTCATCTGTGCGACAATCTAGAGAAGGAACTACAGTGCAGTCTTCCTCTGTGTAACAGCTTTAGAAAAAGACTTTTAGTATTTCGGCCTTTAGTCTGTCATACTCTCTTTCAGTACCATTTTGGTCACAGAGTCTCTGGACATTTTGTTTTGATCCACCTACCGCTTTGACGTTTCTTAGGAGTTTCTGCCAAGTCAGTATATAGAACTTTACTTTCGAATTCGTTGAACGCCTCTCGCATAGCCCTCCTACACTACATTTCGCTTCGCTTAATTTTTGTTTGTCTGCAAGGCTTTGGCTATGTTTATGTTTGCTGTCAAGTTCCCTTTGCTTCCGCAGCAGTTTTTTAACTCGGTTGTTGTACCACGGTGGCTCTTTACCATCTCTTACGATCTTGTTTGCCACACACTCATGTAATGCATATTGTATGGTGATTTTGAACTTTGTCCACTGATCCTCAACACTATCTGTACTTGAGACAAAACTTTTGTGTTAAGCCGTCAGGTACTCTGTAATCTGCTTTTTGTCACTTTTGCTAAACAGAAAAATCTTCCTACCTTTTTTAATATTTCTATTTACGGCTGAAATCATCGATGCCGTAACCGCTTTATGATCGCTGATTCCCTGTTCTGCGTTAACTGTTTCAAATAGTTCGGGTCTGTTTGTCACCAGAAGGTCTTATATGTTATCGCCACGAGTCTGTTCTCTGTTTAACTGCTCAAGATAGTTTTCAGATGTTGTTGTTGTGGTCTTCATTCCTGAGACTGGTTTGATGCAGCTCTCCATACTACTCTATCCTGTGCAAGCTTCTTCATCTCCCAGTATCTACTGCAGCCTACATCCTTCTGAATCTGCTTAGTGTATCCAACTCTTGGTCTCCCTCTACGATTTTTACCCTCCACGCTGCCCTCCAATACTAAATTGGTGATCCCTCGATGTCTCAGAACATGTCCTACCAACCGATCCCTTCTTCTAGTCAAGTTGTGCCACAAGCTCCTCTTCTCCCCAATTCTATTCAATACCTCCTCATTAGTTATGTGATCTACCCATCTAATCTTCAGCATTCTTCTGTAGCACCACATTTCGAAAGCTTCTATTCTCTTCTTGTCTAAACTATTTATCGTCCACGTTTCACTTCCATACATGGCTACACCCCATACAAATACTTTCAGAAACGACTTCCTGACATTTAAATCTATACCCGATGTTAACAAATTTTTCTTCTTCAGAAATGCTTTCCTTGCTATTGCCATTCTGCATTTTATATCCTCTTCGACCATCATCAGTTATTTTGCTCCCCAAATAGCAAAACTCCTTTACTACTTTAAGTGTCTCATTTCCTAATCTAATTCCCTCAGCATCACCCGACTTAATTCGACTACATTCCATTATCCTCGTTTTACTTTTGTTGATGTTCATCTTATACCCTCCTTTCAAGACACTGTCGATTCCGTTCAGCTGCTCTTCCAAGTCCTTTGCTGTCTCTCACACAATTACAATGCCATCGGCGAACCTCAAAGCTTTTATTTCTTCTCCATGGATTTTAATACCTACTCCGAACTTTTCATTTGTTTCCTTTATTGCTTGCTCAACATACAGATTGATAATGATAAGATAATGCACTTAAAAAATTTAACTGGATTCTTTGTTCCTACCACCCGTTATAAACGTTTGAGTGTGCCAGTCTATATCTGGTAAATTAAAATCTCCACCCAAAACTATAACATGGTCGGGAAATCTACTAGAAATATTTTCCAAATTTTTCTTCAGATGTTCTGACACAACAGCTGCTGAGCCAGAGGGCCTATAGAGACATGCAATTACCATGTTTGAGCCTGCTTTAACCGTGACCTTCACCCAAATTATTTCACATTTCGGATCTCCGTCAATTTCCTTAGACACTATTGCACTTTTTATCGCTATAAACGCGCCTCACCCCCTTCACTGTCCAGCCTCTCTCTGCGGTATACATTCCAATCTGAGTTTATAATTTCATTACTGTTTACATCTGGTTTCAGCCAACTTTCCGTCCCTAGTACTCTGTCGGCATTGTGACCGTTTATTAATGAGAGCAGTTCTGGGACCTTTCTATAGACGCTTCTGCAGTTTACTATTACCACATTAATATTGTGATTCCCTGTTACGTTTTGCTTACTGCTACCTTGTCACATCTCAGGAGGCGTCTTGTCGGGCCTAGGGAGGGAAAAAACCGACAAGTGCACTCCACACGTACTCCGCTACCCTTGTAACCGCTTTCTGCGTGTAGTACACGCCTGACATATTCAGGGGGACCCTACATTTCTCCACCCGATAGCGGAGGTCGAGAAATTTGCACCCCAGATCTCTGCAGAATCGTATGAGCCTCTGGTTTAAGCCTTCCACTCGGCTCCAAACCAGAGGATCGCGATCGGTTCTGGGAACGACACTACAAATAGTTAGCTCAGATTCCACCCCGCGAGCGAGGCTTTCCGCCTTCACCATCTCCGCCAACCGCCTGTACGAACTGAGAATGATCTCTGAACTCAGACGGCAGGAGTCATTGGTGCCGACATGAGCAACAATTTGCATCCGGTTGCACCCAGTGCTCTCTATCGCCGCAGGGCCTCCTCCACATCTCGGATGAGACCCCCTCCCCCCCCCCCCCCCCCCCCCCGGCAAGCAGACAGAGTGAACACTGGCCTTCTTCCTCGACCTTCCCGCTATTTCCCTAAGGGGCTCCATCACCCTCCTAACATTGGAGCTCCCAATCACTAATAAACTCCTCTCCCCGTGTGCCTACTCAGACCTTGCTGAAGGAGCGGCCACATGTCAACTCACAGGCAGAGCGGGCGATGCCACACGGCCAGCCTCCATATTGACCCTCCGCCTCGTGCGACACGATGAACCCTCCACTACCCTTGGGGAGAGGGTGGTCCAACCACGCCCGGTACCCGCGAAGATGTCTCGACAGCAGGGACCGTGGGCGAAGCATGTAACACCTGGGGTGTACCATGCGAGGCACCAGACTCCCCACTGCCGCTACACTCCGAGGCAGCAGCCTGAAAACGGCTGACCGCGGCCATCAACACGTTCAGCTGTTTGCACAGCATTCTTTCTTTTATTCTTTTTAATATTGTATATATATTTGTGTGTGTGTGTGTGATTAAATTTATCTGTAATATCTGTTGGATATTAGTTTGGTATTTACAGCATCCACTTGATCTAAAAGACTGAAAGTTAAGTAGTTGCCTTTTAGATATTCTAGTGCTATAATACTGAATGTAGTCCACAAGTTTTGCCCACTTAAATCACAACCAGATTTTTGACACTAATTATTGAGATTTGTTGTAAGATGATGTTTCAGACCTTTATTTAATAGAGTAAGTTCACTGTTACTTAACTGGATGTCAGTGGTTTTAAATCTCTTAGCCTGTACAAAACTTGCATGTGACACAGCTAAACTAGACACATGTGAGAAAAATACACTGGCTTTTAAGTCAAATAAATGGATAATGAAACAGCTAAAAAGAAATACTACCAACAGAAATACTGAAATAAATGATTTGAAAAATATCAACATCAGATAATCTGAAAGTACAGCACTCATAACAAATGCTGAAAAAGGAAGCTCTATTATCATATTATATTAAAAGGAATACATAGAGAAAACATTACAATTTTTACACAACAACAATACTACTGAAATAAAGTCGAATCCCACAATGAAATTCCAAACTGAACTCTGTAAGCCTCTAAATAATTGCAAACTTTTATTGAATACATATGAAGTGCACAGCTGTATGACAATGAATCCCTCAGCACCAGAACTATTTGCAAAGATACATAAAGAAAGCTGTCCTATTCGTCCGATAGTTACCCTAACTCTAGAAGCAGCCCTGCATATTTTGTAAGCTGTAAGCTGAGAGGCCGCATTGCCAAATAAAAATAGCTACACCATACATAACACACATGAATCTATAGCCTCGATTGAAAACATCCACATTCCACCCATAGCTAAATTTTCATCACTCAACATAGTCAATCTGTACACAAATATCCCTATTAAAGTGAATATTGACTTTATAACCAAAAATGAGCTTAGTATTGCAGAGACCTGTGAACTCATAGAAATACTCACACTCATCTTGGAGCACAATTATTTTAGTTTCAACAACAAGTTTTACCAACAACATGATGAATAGCTCAACTGGGTTTTTAGTTGACAGCAAATACTTCTCAACTAATCAACAAATCACAAACAAAACAACATACTACAGAAGATATGTTGATGATACAATGCTGCTTTTTGTGGTACAAACAGGGAAATTGAAGCACTGGTAACAGACATCAGCAAAGTGTAAAAAGTATTAAATTCACAGCTGAGCGTGAAACAAGAAGAAAGCATAAATTTTCTTGATCTTAAAATCTGTATCATTAACCATAAACATCAGTTTAGCGTCTGCAGGAAACTCACCACCACAGTTGTCAGCATTGACATTTCTTCATGTCAACCCAGCAGACACAAAATGTCATATTTCAGAACAATAGTACACCAAATGCAAAAAGTACCTGCTAGTCACACAGATCAACAAAATGAAATCAGTTTAATTAAAAGAGTTGCTCATAATAATGGCTATGATCCTATAATGATAGACAAACTCTACAACAAAATAAAAACAAAAGTCACAGATCCACAGAATAGCAGTTCACACAGCATTCAATCCAAAACAAATCAAGCCACCTGCAGAAGCCAAACATAAATATACTGTTATCCCATACATAGGCGCAATATCACACCAGATTGCAAACTTGGTTAAAAAGAAGAATGTTAATAGTAAATAACAGCAAAAACATACATGTCCAAAAATCTACATTTGTCAGACAGGTAGAAGTTTTGAGGTTAGGTGCTAAGATCACCTCAATGCCTTAAGGCTTGGAAACTTGAACAAATCTACATTTGCAGCCCACTTTGCAGAAGAAAATCATTCAGTAACAAAGACTGAAAGCAACTTGAAAATATTACATGTAGCATAAAAAGGACCCACTATGAATATGTTAGAAGAAATAGAAATACAGACACACAAAAATACTTCCTCTGATACTGTCCTTAATGAGCAGACTGCATTGGCTAACGTTCCTTTACCGAAAAACTTCCCCTTTCCCGAAAAACTTCCAGAAAGTACTGTCAGTGGTCTAATATAAATAATGTTTGTACACCTCTCTGACCTGCCGAAGTGGCCGAGCGGTTCTAGGCGCTTCAGTCTGGAACCGCGCGACCGCTACGGTCGCAAGTTCGAAACCTGCCTCGGGCATGGACGTGTGTGATGTCCTTAGGTTAGTTAGGTTTAAGTAGTTCTAAATTCTAGGGGACTGAAAACCTCAGATGTTGTCCCATAGTGCTCAGAGCCATTTACACCTCCCTGCAGAACAAATAACTAATTTTATAATATTTTATGTACCTACAATAGTCAATATTATCTGTGACACTAAATACTAACAAATTTTAATGTATTATCATCATCGATCTTCAGACAGCTCATAAAGATTTCACATACTTCTTGCCCACATTTGGACCTTTGTCGTTGTATAAAATAAGTTTGTAATGCTATAACTCACAAAATCCCATGTATTTATCGTTTCTGTCTGCATTTAATGCCCTATATTTTATGTAAAACACTTTCCCTATCTCACAGAACAGTAATTTAAGCTTCTTTCCCAAAACATGCCATATCTTTATATCATTGCATTGCACCATTTTTGACATGTATGTACTTTGTAAACTGTGTATTTGTCTTCGTATGTCGTAAATCAAAACGTGTGATGCACATTGAAAATTTGTTTTGGTTTACAATGCAAAGCAACGTGAGTGGCTGTGGAAACACAAACATCCTTAAGAATGTATTTCATTGCAAGAAACTACGAAAACAAATGTGCCAGATGGGAGCTTCACGTAAGTTACACAGATATGTATGGCAACCATTTTGGTTACGGGTTAGTATCTGTTAATTATTGTTTGTCCTAGGGCAAGTCAGAGGAAAAAATGTGTAATTTGTTTTGGTGAAAACAGGAAAAACCGTCTAATGATGAACTGTGAATTACTGGAAACTGATAATGGTACTTTTTGAATAAAGTAACCTGAAACCAGTTTGTGGCTGGTTGCTGTACACCATCAGAAACATTTTTCATGTAATAGCCACGATCTCCAGCCATGTCTTTATTTGACAAAATTGCAGAAAACGAGGCAGGTGAATAAAACGAAATGAACTGTTTATTTCAAAAATAATCGCCATGACTGTTAATACATTTGTCCCACAGTAAGACAACACGGTCAGTGTCTTCATGGAGAAACGCTCGCGGTTGCCTATAGAACCATGACTGTACCCAGACGGGCATCTCTTCAACCGAAGCAAATCGGCAGCCACGAATGTCTTTCTTCAGGATTCCAAAAATATGAAAATCGCAGGGGAAAGATCGGAATTCTATGGAGGATGTGTAGGGGATTTCAAGCGGAACTCCCGCAGCGTAGCCGAAACAACGCGTGCGCTAGCTCGGAAAAAGTCATGATGACCTTTTTCTTTGACCGCAATTGCCCGATGCTTATTGACTTCCTGAACCTTGGCGCTACAATTAACGCTCAGCAGTACGAGGGCACTTCGCAAAAGTTGAAGCGCGCCATGAAGTCTAAACGCCCAGGAGTGCCGACGGACGGCATTAGTCTGTTGTAGGATAAACCCCGCCTATATGTTGCCACGGTTGCAACTTGTTTTGCAAGAAAGGTACAAGAATTCAAATTTATTTGTTGCACAGAAGTCTGGTATGACATTATGTACAGAATCAATCAGGTCACCAACGCTCTCCAAAGAGGTGTTGTAAAAATACAGAGTACTGTGGATCCAGTACAAAGCGTCGGCAACTTTTTTTTTTAAGAGGGTGATATCAAAAGAGCTCTTTAGTAGCGTGATAGAAGATGCAAAAGTTGCTCACTTACAAATTTGAATGGATCTCATTCCGTCTTTGAAAATAAAAAGGAAGTTCGTCCCAGGAAAGTGAAGAACCAATTTACTTATGAGTCTAACGCCGAAATAACTGTGAAGAAGTTAAAGCAGACAGTTTCTTTTATGTAATTTTTTTCCCTCTTATTACCGATACAGCTGTCTGCTCACTAACACAGAGAGTTGAACTTATTTATGATCTGCAGACGTGGTATGATGGAAAACTGGAAAACTAAAAGCTGCATGCATGGCTCTTGAGACTGTGTTAAGTGATGGTGATAATGTGACATCAATGGGAAGTAACTAAACGATGACGTCTTGCTCTTAGCGCCCGTTCTTCTTGCGGGTAGTTCTCCACAGAGCTCTTTATATTATACTGGAAAAAAAACAACTTTACTAACATTTTTTCCAATACTTTCGTCATGTTACTTAACCCGTATCTGTAGATAGCTAGTGGTGAAAGGAGTTTTCAAAACTCTAGTTGTCAAATACATACCTTAGTTTTCACACTTTCTCAAGAACGATTGTGTGGAATGTCAGCTCTAGGAATTGAAAACCATACCTCATAATCAACAGACTCAAGTTTTATTTTAAAAGAGTTTGCTAAGTTGAAGCCTTGAAATTTTAGTATAACGGCTTTTATCCAAGGGGCAAATCATATGTACTTATACAGAATAACTATAGGAACTATACATTACTTTATTAATAAAATATTTCTCTTTCAATTTCGGAGGTTCGAGTCCTCCCTCGGGCATGGGTGTGTGTGTTGTTCAAAATGGTTCAAATGGCTCTGAGCACTATGGGTACTTAACATCTGAGGTCATCAATCCCATAGAACGTAGAACTACTTAAACCTAACTAACCTAAGGAGAACACACACATCCATGCCCGAGGCAGGATTCGAACCTGCGACCGTAGCGGTCGCGCGGTTCCAGACTGAATGTGTGTGTTGTCCTTAGTGTAAGTTAGATTAAGTAGCTTAGGGACTGATGACCTTCACAGTTTGGTCCCATAAGACCTTACCACAAATTTCCAAACTTCTCTTTCAAATCGTTCACAAATTTTTGTTTTCCATATGAGTTACATACATAAATTTTTTGACGTTGTTCATCAATTTTCAAATACAATCCTGACCAATTTTCTACAATTTAACTTTTTATTGGTGAGTTTTCTTAAAAAGAAAACACAAACCCATTCCCACGATAGAGGGAATTCATTTTTAAAGGTCTTATTCATTTTTAAACGTCTTATCAAGAGACCAAGGAAAGGCAAATAACAGGAGTGGGACGACGGGGGAGTTTACTTCACACAAGTGAAACATGGCGGAAGTTCTGTGACGATGTGGGCAACCATATCGTGATATTCCATGGACTCCATCGGTACTCTGCAAGGTCGCATTACTGCCAACGATATGGGACTGTTTTGGATGATCAGGTCCATCCTATGGTACAGTAATTGCTTCCCAATGATGGTACTGTGCTTCAAGTCGATTGGCTCCTTTCACATCACATCACATCACCCAGGAGTGGCTTGGAAGCACGAGGGTGAGTTGTTGCATCTCACCTGGCCACTAAAGTTACCAGATCTAATATCATCGAAGCTTTGTAGTGTGCATTGCAGAAAAGGGTGGGTGATCGCTACCTGAAGTTGTTACTGTTTAACAGGGAATCAGTGATCATAAGGCCGTTGCAGCATCCCTGAATATGGAAGTAAATAGGAATATAAAAAAAGGGAGGGAGGTTTATCTGTTTAGAAAGAGTAATAGAAGGCAGATTTCAGACTACGTAACAGATCAAAACGAAAGTTTCTGTTCCGACACTGACAATGTTGAGTGTTCATCGAAAAAGTTCAAGGCAATCGTAAAATGCGTTTTAGACAGGTACGTGCCGAGTAAAACTGTGAGGGACGGGAAAAACCTACCGTGGTTCAACAACAAAGTTAGGAAACTACTGCGAAAGCAAAGAGAGCTTCACTGCAAGTTTAAAAAAGAGTGGCACGTAAAGTGCCCTCCACCACACACCGTTAGATGGCTTGCGGAGTATAAATGTGGATGTAACAGAAAGAATGGTATAATATTCCCTTGAAAACAAGACACAAATTGTATACTTGTTTTTGTCCACTCCGAGACGAATGGACCCTGTTTAGAATGCCAACGGGTTTCCTACACCGCAGGCATGCTAATGTGTTGTTTCTGGTGTTTCCAGAATTTGTCCGTCTCAAGCATATTGCTTGTGTGGAAAAATGAACCTGCCGTGCTGTGCTGAGACGCTGCCGTCTTTCGCACAGTGGTCAGAGTTGTGTTGTCTCTGGGCCTTTCTGAAGCTCTGGAAAGCAGTGTGGACACTCCCGCATTCGTCTTTGCTGCGTGCGCGGCATAACCTATGTGCACCCGTGCGGAAGGTCGGCCTTGCCCCGAGCGACTACGGCGCATGCGCAGACAGCAAGTGACGGCTCGTGGTGACCTTGGCCGTGTACACTGTCTGCCGCCAACAGGTTTGTTGCTAGGGCTCAGGGCTGCAACTTTTCGGTCACAATGCAAGAGGCCGGAAACCAGCTACTCACGAATACGTTTCAAACTTCTTACCTTCGCACTCACCCGAATTTAAGTCTCTCACACTTAGTTGGAAATTCTTATTATATTTTACGTTACTGATTTTTTCCAAAATATCCAGGACAAAGAGACACCAGTGCCGTGTAGTTGTGCCACATGGTAAGAAAAGTAGATGCTACGCTGAGATTAATTGGAAAATATTATTCATCTATGAAAGAAGAAGGTTGCAGAACGCTTTATCGATCTAGTATTGTTCACCAGTCTGGGAGACTTAACATGATGGATTAATAGGAGAGAGAAGCTGCAACGAAAAGCGTTGCGACTCGTGACGATTGTATATCCGGGGCGTGAGCGCTATGACATTTCAACATAATACGGTGGCAGACACTACAAAATGGCTCTGAGCACTATGGGACTTAACATCTATGGTCATCAGTCCCCTAGAACTTAGAACTACTTAAACCTAACTAACCTAAGGACATCACACAACACCCAGTCATCACGAGGCAGAGAAAATCCCTGACCCCGCCGCGAACCGAACCCGGGGCCGGCCGAAGTGGCTGCGTGGTTCTGGCGCTGCAGTCTGGAACCGCGAGACCGCTACGGTCGCAGGTTCGAATCCTGCTTCGGGCATGGATGTGTGTGATGTCCTTAGGTTAGTTAGGTTTAACTAGTTCTAAGTTCTAGGGGACTAATGACCTCAGCAGTAGAGTCCCATAGTGCTCAGAGCCATTTGAACCATTTTTGAACCGAACCCGGGCGCCGGAAGCGAGAACGCTACCGCACGACCACGAGCTGCGGACGGCAGACACTACATGAGAGGCTTTGTGCGTTATGGAGAGGTTTACTGTTGAAATTAATAAGATGTATATTCAAAGAAGACTCGTGCCACATACAGCTTTCTCCTGCCATACACCATAACGTAGCTTGAGGAGTATAAATTTTATTTTATTTTACTTATTTATTTATTTTTGAGTCATCAGTGTTCTGCCTGATTTAATGCGACACGCCACGAATTCCTCTCCTGTTCCAACCTCTTCATCTCAGAGAAGCACTTGCAACCTACATGCTCAATTATTTGCTGGATGAATTTCAATCTCTGTCTTCCTTTACAGTTTTTACCCTCTACAGCTCCCTCTAGTACCATGGAAGTTATTCGCTGATGTCTTAACAGATGTCCTATCATCCTGTCTCTTCTTCTTGTCAGTGTTTGCCACATATTCCTTTGCTCTCCGATTCTGTGCAGAACCTCCTCATTCCGTACCTTATCAGTCCACTTAATTTTCAACATTCGTCTGTAGCACTGTATCTCAAATGCCTAGATTCTCTTATATTCCGGTTTTCCCCAGTCCATGTTTCACTACCATACAATGCTGTGCTCCAAACCTGCATTCTCAGAAATTTTTTCCTCAAATTAGGGCCCATGTCTGATACTAGTAGACTGTTATGGCCAGGAATGCCCTTTTTGCTAGTGCTAGCTTCTTTTTGATGTCCTCCTTGGTCCGTCCGTCACTGGGTATTTTGCTGCCTAGCTAGCAGAATTCTTAACTTCATCTACTTCGTGACCATCAATCGTGATGTTAATTTTCTCGCTGTTCTCATTTCTGCTATTTCTCATTACTTTCGACTTTACTCGACTCATTCTCAGTCCCTATTCTGTACTTATTACACTCTTCTTTCCATACAGCACATCATGTAATTCTTCTTCACATTCACTCAGGATGGCAATGTCATCAGTGAATTGTATCATTGATATCGTTTCACCTCGAATTTCAATTCCACTCCTAAAATCTTTATTTTATTCCCATCACTGCTTCTTCGACATATAATATAGGGCCGATATATAATACAGGGTCGAAAAGCTACATCCCTGTCTTTCACCCTTTTTAATCGGAGCACTTAGTTCTTGGTCTTCCATTCTTATTAGTCCCTGTTGGCTCTTGTACATGTTGTATATTACCCGTCTCTTCCAGTAGTTTACCCCTATTTTCCTCAGAATTTCGAACATCTCGCACCGTTTGACACTGTCGAACGCTTTTTCCAGTTCGACAAAACCTATGATAGTGCCTTGATTTTTCTTTAGTCTTGCTTCCATTATGAAACACAGCTTCAGAATTGCCTTTCTGGAGCCTTTACCGCTCCTAAAGCCAAAAAAAAAAAAAAAAAATGGCTCTGAGCACTATGGGACTCAACTGCTGAGGTCATTAGTCCCCTAGAACTTAGAACTGGTTAAACCTAACTAACCTAAGGACATCACAAACATCCATGCCCGAGGCAGGATTCGAACCTGCGACCGTAGCAGTCTTGCGGTTCCAGACTGCAGCGCCTTTAACCGCACGGCCACTTCGGCCGGCCCCTAAAGCCAAACTAAACGTCATTTAACACGTCCTCAATTTTCCTTTCCATTCTTCTGTATATGACTCTTCTCAGCATCTTGGATGCATGAGCTGTTAAGCTGATTGTGCGATAATTGTCGCACTTGTTAGCTCTTGCAGTCTTCGGAATTGCGTGGATGATAGTTTTCCGCAAGTCAGATTGTGTGTCGCCAGACTCACACATTCTACACAGCAACGTGAATAGTCGTTTTGTTGCCACTTCCCCCAATTATTTTAGAGGGTTGGGGGTAGAGCTGTTTTGGGGAAGGAGACCAGACAGCGGTCATCGATCTCATCGGATTAGGGAAGGATGGGGAAGGAAGTCGGCCGTGCCCTTTGAAAGGAACCATCCCGGCATTTGCCTGGAGCGATTTAGGGAAATCACGGAAAACCTAAATCAGAAAGACCAGACGTAGGAAATTATTTTAGAAATTCTGATGGAATATTATCTATACGTGCTGCCTTATTTGATGTCTACCAAAGCTCTTTTAAATTCTAACACTGAATCCCCTACCTCTTGGAAATCGAATGCAGTTTCTTTCCCTATGACATCAGACAAATCTTCCCCCCTCACAGAGGCCTTCAGTGTACCGTTTCCACCTACACACTCTTTCCTCTACATTTAACAGTGAAATTCCCGTTGCACTCTTAATGTTACCACCCTTGCTTTTAATTTCGCCGAGGGCTGTTTTGACTATACTATATGCCAATACAGATATACGAGTAGATGTAGAAGTAGAGCGTTTGTAGTACTGTCGGAATACGATCAAAATATTCAAGAAAATAATATAATCTAGACACATGTCAAATTTCTTCTCCTTTGGCTTTTCCTGTCGGTAGATGGGGTCGGCATTTTTTTTTACATGAGTTGTCGCTTTGTTAATAGTAGTAAGTGGTCGCATGCTCCTTCTAACGGCCCCATTTCGCCCGGGGCGGGATCTGCGTACCCCAGCTGTTTGCGTGTAGAGAAAATCTCGTGTTCAAGTGTGATAGCGTTATCTAAATGTTTGTGTATAGTGTATTTGAGATGGGTCACGGGAACCAGCCCAGTGTCTACCTAGCTGGATGTGGGAAACCGCCTGAAAACCACATTCAGGCTGTCCGGCTCGCCAGCCCTCGTTAAACCACGAGGCGCGTTCGATCCGGGGCAGGCTCGCCTCGCTGTATCCTGGAGCCGGTGGGTTAATGCGCTCGGCTATCTGGGTGAGTTTGTAGTACCACGTTTCAGCAGAAATTATTGAACTGGTGCATAACAGTTTGCGATTCGAAAGTACTCGGCGACCAAGAATAAGAGTTTATACATTTACTCTCCAAATATTGCAATCTTAAGAAACCAAATACCACCAGTTCGTATTTTTTGTGATCAATGATTGCAAGTATCATAATATTATCTAACACAAAATTAATTTTTTTGTAGTTAATGGTGTTTCGCGTTAATGGTTTGGAACGTAAGCCTACTAAACAAAATGAATGACTGCGTACATCGAATAATCATGTTCCGAAAGACTCAAACTGCGACCGTGAGTCTTAACGATGGTGTAAAGTCCTTCTATTGACATTCGCCCTCGATTGCGACATTTGACTTGAGGGGAGACGGAAGGTAACTTTTTTCTCTATTTTGCCAATGCTATTTTACCCTTTGAATAGGTACACTTATCAAAAGAACTATAAGTGATAAAATAACGAAAGTTTTACTGCATATATATAGCATATATGCCTCAATTTACAAATAAAATGAACATAATACCTGTTATGGTTTTGAAGGAAAAAAAATATTCTTTCACTAGTAAAATTTAACTTTTTTTGTACATTAATTATTATAAAACAGTTTCTCATTGTTTTGTGGTTCTCAATTTACTTGTAATAACTTATTACCATCTGCAGTACAAATTGACCAAATTTCATGTTTCTAACACCATTAGTTTGTCAAATAATGGTACCTGAAAGTAAAAAAAATGTAGTTTTGAGAAAAATCCATTTACAGTTTAATATTGCAATTCTAGTATAGTTATTGATGAGAATTACTTCCTGCACCATACTGAGCATCATCTGAATCATACTGATCTTCTTTTCTTCTCTTGGTCTCTCTTCTTTTCTGTCTAGCTTCTTTTGTGCATTTTAAATTAGCAATATCTGCTTTGCGGATTCTCTCTTTATCTATTTGCACCAAGGATTTTGCAGTGTTACCACTAGATTATATGCCCAATAACTCCAAAACATCCAGTTTTCTAATTATACCCTCATTGAAGCATAAAATAGCATCATAAACACCAAATTTGAGGGTTGTAAGCTGAACAAATACAGTTTTCGGTAACTGGTTCCAAATGACTGAATCCACACATTCATTTAAATTTTGGGTTTTCCCATGAAGACATTTCTTCAACAAGGTATCTTTACAAAGGTCTCTAAATACGGGTTTAATTTCGTTCATTACTGATGCAGGTAAAGAATGTTTGTGATTATATCTGGCACTTCTCCTGTACTTGCACCAAGCGTCAGGATCATTCGGGCAAAGACTGTGCACCGGATTTTGATGTGTGGAAAACTTATGGAAAAAGATAGCCCATACAGCTTTTTTCATGTTTTCTAAATTCCCTACATGTCTTCTTATGGCCAAGCCGAGGATACCAAGTTTTAGGAATTACCTCTCACCAGGAGAACGCAGTGGCCGACGGCCTGCACTTAACGATCGAGAGCAGCGACGTTTGCATAAAGTTGTGACTGCTAACAGACAAGTATATCGATAGTAGATACAGGGTAGGAAACACTGAAGCGATAAAACAATGGAAGCATGAAATTTTATACAAGGAGTAAAGGAATACGATGCATTATCTCTGCATGGCGCAAAAAGGAAGGCGTCGCATTTAAATGCCAGATTGCACAGAGCGTCAGGAAAACTATCATATCTCACGGAAAAAATGTATTTATATAAAACGAAAACTGTTTCACGCATGAAATACCATGCATTTCAAATATGCTAAAATCTAAAATCGAATTTATGAGGCCCACTTGCCTTCCGTCTCTCCTTGACGGAGACATTCGTCGCACAGGGGTGGACAAGAATGTGGCAAACACAACACATTACCAAGCCTAATAAGATGTAGGAAAACCATTGGTATTCAAAACAGCTATCAGCCGTCCCGGAATGGATAAATATAGGCTTCTCTATGGTTTCAACAGTATCTTACAACATTCTTCCTGAAAAATAGCTCAAGGTCAGGTAACGACGATGGAGGTGGATAGCGGTCACACACCCTTCACTCCAAAGTAGAACACAAAATGTCAATAATATTGAGAGCTGGCCAGGTGAGACACTTCATCCTCGTGCTCACAAAACCAAGCCTGGACGACGCGAAATGTGTGAACAGAGGCTCTGTCGTCTTGGAACACAGGATCACCACTGGGAAACAAACATTATGCCATGGGATGGACCTGACCAGTCAAAATGGTCACATTATCCTTGCCAGTAATGTGACATTGCAGAGTAACCATGGATCCCATGGAATACCACGATATGGCTGCCTAAATCATCACCGAATTCCCGCCATGTTTCACTCTTGGGACACAAAACTCGGTCTGAAACTGGAAGCAGTATGCAACAAGATACATCCGACCAAATTACTTTCTTCCACTGATTCATAGCCCAGGTTTTATGGCTTCGGCACCACGTTTTCCTTTTACAAGAATTGTATCACTGATGTTCGGTTTTGGAATTCCAGCTCGTTTTGCAATTCCCAGTTTATGAAGCTCTCTTCGTGTTCTTTTGGTGCTGACAGAATTTGCGAGTACGACGTTCAGTTCTGCAGTGACTTTTGCACCTGTCATCCTCTTATTTTTCGTCAAAATCCTCTTCAGTGACTATCAGTCACGATAATTCAACACACACTTTCATTCAACACACACTTTCGTCTGTGTTGTGACGTAGCAGATGATATTTTTCCACTTTCCCTGTATGCGGAGTAAATCTTCGATATGGTGCCTCTTGAAACACCAAACACTTCTGCTACCTTGGCTACGGAAACACTCAGCACACGAGCACCAAAAATTTGCCCCCGTTCGAATTCATTTAGCTCCGACATAATGAACTCAAACCACAGAACACTATTCTGAACCACGTGTGACACTTGCAACGTATTGAGGACAATGCATAGGAGCTGTTCGTAGTGAAATACAACAGCGCAACCTGCAGTCTTGGCTAGCATCTGCATTTATGTTCAAGCATTCATTTCTGGACGTGTTCCCATATTTTTCCTTCAAACCTTGCGAAAGTATGCATTTTGGCTGTTCCGGAAACGTTCTACATCCAAAATCACCTCTTCACCATTTTGGAAATGCCTTGCATGCAATGATTTCTTCATGCAGGAAAAGAGAAAGAAGTCATTGTTATGTCGGGGAATGCAAGGGGTGAGACAAAATTTGATAATCGAAAGAAGCAGATAGATTTGTTTTTAGAGAGGGTCCGCTTTGAGCAAAACATAATTTTTTATCTTTTCTTTTATTTTTCAGACATGTTGTGATGAAGTTTAACATCACCAGCGGGCTTTTATTATTATGTCTCTATAAAACTGGAAGAGTGCTCTTTACTACTTGCACAAATATAAATTCGGGTTTTAAGACAGTATTTACAAATTTGTAAAACAAAGTTTTCTATATATATCTTGTTGCCATATTCTTTGGTTTTCTTGGATTGTTATGTTTTGTTGCAGCTGTCCTTTTCCTAATTTGTCCAGTCCGGAGCCGCGCTGCTGCTACGCTCGCAGGTTCGAATCCTGCCTCGGGCATGGGTGTGTGTGATGTCCTTAGTTTAGTTAGGTTTAAGTAGTTCTAAGTTCTAGGGGACTGATGACCACAGCAGTTGAGTCCCATAGTGCTCAGAGCCATTTGAACCATTTGAACAGTTATTTACTTCGAAATTTTACGACTGGGAATGATACGGCTATGTTTTACAATAACTAATTATATGTGGAAGATTTTGTGTGTGTGTGTGTGTGCGTACTATGTTGTAGTTACTTTTTCTGGTTTCCCTATTATCTTCACTGTGAAGATCTGCTCTAAATAACTGTCAATGTACTGTTTACGAACTACAGAAACAAGATGGCGGATAACTGAAGAATTGAATGTTGTTTGGGCAGAAGTTTTGAATCTGTGCGATATGTGTCTGCCATTTTGTGTATGTATGTATGTATGTGTGTGAATATTATTAATTTAATTACTACTTTGTGTGAGTGTGTGTGTGTGTGTGTGTGTGTGTGTGTGTGTGTGTGTGTGTGTGTGTGTGTGTGTGTGTGTCGAAAGAGGGAGGGGATTTGGGGTGGTTATGTGTTGGTGTTGTCTGATAGTTCTTTGAGGGAAGAAAACAGAGCTCCGTTGCAGAGAACTGTATATTCACTTATTATTTATTTTCTATCTACTATGTCTTTTTGTATTTGATAGTTTTCTTCAGTTGTTAGTTTTGTGGGGGGAGGGAGGGGGACTGTTTTTGCATTTGAGAATTTTCACGTCAGTGTTGATGTTTGTTTGGCGTGTTCCGTATCCATAAAGCGTTCAGCAAATGTAGAATGACAGCTGTTACTTCTTAATGCTCTGGTATTAAAGTTTCTGCTTGTCCGTCCTACATAAATTGATTTGCAGTCCTGGCATGTCAGTTGATAAATAGCAGATTTTTTTCTTTGTTTGTGATTGTACTGATTGCCCTTAGTTTTCTCTGTATTAAGCTGTCTGTCCTGTAGACTACTTTTAGCCCTTGTTTTTTGTGTATGTTGTCTATTCTTGGGGCTGCTTTGTTGTTTTAAGTGAGAGTGTACTATTTGCTTGTTGTTATGGGTGTCATAACGGTCAAAAATAAAGAGTGGTCAGAAACAATCTGAAAAGCTTGTAACGGTGTTGCAAGGTAAGTTGTGCTGAGCTATAACTGTTAAGACAGAAATTCGATACGTTGCTCCGTTTCTGCGTTAATTAGCATTGAAGTTAGCCAATCAGGCCGCTGTGCTCACAGATTCAAGCTGTCCGCCAGATACACTTAGTGTCATTTGGGAGTGTTCCAATGCGGCATGTCGAAATCTACCCTGAAATTTTTCGCATGGAAAGAATATATCAATAGAACTGTACTGTCATTGTTAGCTGATAAGGCGCATTGCATTTTTTTAAATGTAAAAGTTACTCATTTTTGCCAGATGAAGAAGCTTTTATAACAGTGGTTCTTACCTGCCTAGCGTGGACTCGGCAAATAAGCAGACGCAATTGTGACAAGGGAAAGCAACACTGCATCGCGGGAGTCCAATTTGCACACACGCGAACTGTAAGCTCTTAAACCATAGCAAAATCTCTCAAATTATTAAGTTCATATCGACAGCTAAATTGTTACAAGTGTAATTGTTACACAATTGACTAGCAGAGGAAGGAAAATCGAGGCAGTGCCTAACGTTACATTACAGATGACTTCCATCAATTGAGACTTTAATTTCTTGACAAGAGACTTTATAACAATCACCCGCCAGGTTAGCCGAGAGCGCTAACGCGCTGCTTCCTAGTTGAATACTGGGCTAGTCCCCATGTCCGGCCTCAGTTAAACTACTCGCAGACATTTGAACACGTTAACTCTCTTCCATGGTTTGCACTAGATGCAGACAGTTAGGGTACAGGGGGTATGGGGCGCTTATCCATGGGTTGTGGTGCACTGCCGCTAGTACAGCTATTTCATTAGCTTCTCGTGTAACACGTTTGCTTTGTTTCCCTTTGTCGGTCCGTACACTTCCATCAGACATAAAGGCACAATTTATTCTTCTGTGTTTGCAACATTCATTATCCTCTCGCACGTCTGTTCAAACGGTTCAAATTGCTGTAAGCACTATGGGACTTAACATCTGATTTCATCAGTCCCCTAGACTTAGAACTACTTAAACCTAACTAACATAAGGACATCACACACATCCATGCCCGAGGCAGGATTCGAACCTGCGACAGTAGCGGTCGCGCGGTTCCGGACTGAAGCGCCTAGAACCGCTCGGCCACAGCGGCCGGCTGCACGCTTGTTCTCCAAATGACAGGTAGGTGTGCTGGCAACAAGCACTGCGCAAGTATTGTAAATTTTACAGCTGCTATCTGTCCTACGTCTGCACGATATGTGAACGCCGTCGTAATTTGTTACACGACCTTGGTGGCTCATCGAGTAGTCCCCTGTTCGATATGTCGGAGGAATAAAACGGCGCGAATGGGACTTCCAATTACAAGTTGTGAAATACTGACCCGTCCCACCCTCGCAGCATGGAGTCCGACATGCCACTGGATATTCAAGAGCCGTTGATTAGCATGTCGTAAATTAAGATTTACGTACCCATTTCTACTCCTCCGATTACATCTCTGGTGAAACGAAGAAAATGCTTCAGACAAAACGTATGTAGATTTTGCGATATAATCGTAATTTGCAACAAAAACGGGGGTTCACATTGAAGATTTCAAAGTTGCCCCTCGCCACCCAAGCACGGGGTGGAGTGGCGGGTGAAGTGCGGTATCGTTGGATGTCCGCCTCTGAGGCAAATAAATTGGAATTTTTCATACTATGTGTAATTTTCGCGATATTTCAGCGTCTTCAGTTAAGATAACACCCTCTAGACGAGAGCGGTAACATATAGAAGTTTCCAGGGAAGCATGCTCGGTAGCCGAGAAGGTTAAGGGGACCGCTCGCGTCAAACGGAAGATCCAGGTTCTAGTCCCGCGCTGGCACAGGTTTCCAAAGTCACGAGTGCATAGTGCAATCAACGTTTAGCCATAGTAGCAAATTCAAATATGATTCTCACATTTCACGTGGCTGTCGATCGCAGCAGTGCCTCTTCCTTCAGATATGCATGATTGTGGGTTGGCATTTGTTATATATCTATACATCCTTATGGTATATCTCCAAATTGTTACTTTTACTTACTCCTAGCGCTTACGTCATGAGCTCGGGACGGACCTTAGTTGTGCGTTCTCCGCTTCGTCAGTAAAAAGTCTAACTTGTATATATTTGGTCGGACACGGAAGTAAAAAGCCGGACACGTCCAGTTAAAGCTGGACGCATGGCAAACCTAAGCACAGAGCAAAGCGGATGTGGGGAGGTTGCTTGGGCTGCTATTCTCACGGCGCGGACGAGATTATTCCTGGTGCATACATTCTGTCTGGTGTCTATACAATCTTGTTTGTAAGTTGCGGCAAGATTCAATTTTAGCTCTAGGTACTTGGAACGAACACAGTGATTTAACTGCGTCCTTTCCTGTCGATGTTCCTCTTTCGTTTTGCCTCCTTATTCAGCAGGTGGAATACAAACACTTGAGTTTTATCCGGATTAGGTTTCAAGTGGTTGTCGTCGCAGTAGATAGCAAAATCTTCGAGAGCGGGTGTTAGCTTGGATTCTGAAACCACTCTTCGATGTACGATATTGACACACTGAGCAGCGTACACAAACCGCATTCAGGATAGGAGACACAAGAAGCTTTATCGAACTACACTAAGAGTGGAGGTTTATATTTCCTTCCATTACACAGGTGCCTGACCTAGCAATTTCCTGCGGTCAAAAGAATATTGAAAAAGATTTTCCCGACGAAAAAAACACACTCACAATGTGCAGAAGTCATGACAGCGGTATGCTTAAATAACGTTTTGAATAATTTGTATTGAAATTAAGAAAGCAGTTTATTGAGGCGTTAATAGTTGCCCTCTTCCTAAGACCTAAGAGAAACAACTGTCATGGCGCAGCCTTAGAAGGCAATAGTCGAACATCCTGGAAACAAATATGATAGAGTGTAGGCTTGTCGTCCACCACTATGTGGAGCTCCAGCTCATTCCCAAAAGTAAGTAATGCTCTGAACACAAATTACTTTGTAAGGAAATTCAGCATGAACGTGAAATGTTTAAAAAAGTGAGCAGGCGCTACTGCTGCAGTAAAAAGAATGCAGTCAAGTTTCGCTAGAAACTTATAAAGTGGTAAGCAACTATCCACGAGGTACTTGAAGAGGTATTTTCATTATTCATTTCGCTTTATCGTACCACGCCTGTTTTTTTGTGTTTAGCGGATCTTTTAGTGAGAAATATATACTACCTGATCAAAAGTATGCAGACTCGCATTTGTAATGAGGAACTGACCACCGGATGTCACGAAAGGCGAATCAGCCAGTACAAGAGAAGGCGATCAGTAGAGAAGCGGTAACAGGTGAATGGGTCGACCAGGAGAGCTCACACCCACACCTTCAGATGTCAGACACTCAGATCGGTACCAAACGTTACATATCGATAGAGTATCAACGAAAATACCTATATAGTTTGTGCTATGTGCTGCCGTCCAGGAGAACATGAGTAAACGTTAAGTAATAAGTATCATACGACCCACGGAGCACAGCTAAGGCACAGTTATGAGCAGCTGTTGTGTGGAGCTCACGTAGGCAAGTTGGTAGAGCGTTAGTTCGATCCCTGGTACTAATAGTTTCTGTACTGCAGTATATGTGAAACTATTATATGGCATACCATGTGTAAGAAGGCTGTTTAGGTTTTTATGTTGGTGACGCCATGTAGCGCTCTGTATTAAATCGCTGACTGCGCTGTGTGCAGTCTGTGGCTGGTTGGACTCTTGTTGGATTATTCGCTAGTGTAGTGTTGGGCAGTTGGATGTGAACAGCCAGTAGGGTTGAGCAGTTGGAGCTGAGCCGCCAGCAGTGGTTGATATGCGGGGAGAGATGCCACAGTTTTGATATGTTAATATGATCGGACGATCTGGACGTGTGTCCGTCGGAAAAAGGAAATTTGTCAAAATGTCAAGAATTTATATATTATGACTTTTGAACACCATTAAGGTAAATACATTGTGTGTTCTCCATCAAAATCTTTCATTTGCTAACTATATGTCAGGTAAGTGATTCATGAAGGGTATAGGTTATTGTTAGTCAGGGCTATTCTTTTGTAGAGATTATTAAAAGTCAGATTGCGTTGCGCTAAAATATTGTGTGTCAGTTTAGAAATGGTCAGAATAAGTAAAGAGAAAACTGTCTGAGTACATTCAGTTTTACTCAACTGTTTCAGTATCAAATAACGTATATAGAATGCATTGATAAGTTATATGAAAAAATATTTGGGCCCATATGATTACTGTACAATGAGAAATAATTATTTTGAAAGAGTATATGAATAGACAAGTAGGGCTTAGGGACAACAGAGTTAGGTAGTACTTTCTTGGAAACATATAAGGAGGTAATGAATATGCGAAAATACTAATACAGAAAGCATGCGCAGATACGACTTTTTGGGAATAATGATGAACTAAGGGAGATCTCCGAGAAGTAAAGAAAGTTTTGTTTGCAAGTGAAATACGATAAATACTTCAGTAACAAATGTTATACGGAAAACAAACCCTGTCCTTTCCTTTTGTGTTATTCTGCTATGTGTTTATGTGTACCCTTGTGTGTCTATGTTGTTACTGCTGTCTTTATGCGTTTATCTGATAAGAGTTATGTTGCAGAATTTTTCTGATACTAAGCTGTATTTACTATGATGAGGAGTACTGTTATCCTCAAATACAAGCTGTTCTTTGGTTTGAAAAAAAAATGTTTCGATATCACTTATTCTGTTACGTTTTCCTTTTTATGCTCATGTATCAATTTGATGTGTTAATTAATATTCTCATTTTTTTTATTTATTTATTTATTTATGTCACCATTCCTACAATACTCATGTATACGCTTATTTCTACTCTTTTGTAACGCCTGGATTACTACTAATGTTATCATTATATTTTTAACGATTTTTTTGTACCTTTGTAATTGTAATTAGACGCCAGTTCTTCAAATTAAGTATATAGTAGGGTTTCATTTCACTGCACGCATTTCTATTGGTCATAGTATATGCACAATATGTGAGAAGTTAAAAAAAGGGAGTGTTAGTGCTCGCCTGTGTATTGATAATTCTGCAAGGGACTGGTTAACAGCATTGCTGATTCTAAGGACATTTCAATTTTTTTTTTTTTTTTTTTTTTTTTTTTTTTTGTGCACAAGTGGTGGTTCATGGACTTGCTATATTATCCGCAAGACTCTTCGACGGTGGTTGTGCAACCGCACAGTCACAACGGATGGCTGCTGGCCATCTCTACAAGGACTACAGCGGGTCTGCACCTTTGGTGGCCCACCAATACCATTATCTCTAAAAATGGTAGAGCGACCTCCAGAGCAGATGTGAGGAATCGCAGATCAGCAAATGGTAAGTAATTAATTTTTTTACAAAAAAATCGCGAAGTGAACTGTTTGATAATCTATAACTAACAAAACTTTATCGTTATAGATTCCACTGATGATGCCTTAGAACAGGAGAAGGCGAAACGCGTATGGGATAAATAAAGTAACTAGCAGCAGCAACAGGCAGTTTTATTTAGGAAACAAGTATTTATATGCTGGCTGCGGGGGATGGCCACACAAACAAACTTGTTAACAAGAATACTAATTGACTTCTAGATGGCAGCGCCAAAGTAGATCTATAAACTCGGATCAAACGTTTTACATGTCATGGACGTGTTGTCCCATATCTCAATTTCACACGTATTACAATTCAAAAACTGGCATGACCGGTGCTCGAACCCAGTAACCTTGGTACGATGAACCAACACTCTACCATCTTCACCACTGGAGCTCCACACGGCAGATGCTCACAGATATGTTTTTCCTGTGCTCTGTAGGTCATGGGGTACTTATTACTTACTATTTACACTCATTCTCCTGGACGACACCACATAGGACAAACTATATCAGTGTTTTGGGTGATACTCTGTCGTTTGGTACTGATCTGCTTGTCTGACATCTGGAGGTTTGGGTGTCAGTGACTTCGGACATGGACTACTCATTGGATGTCACCTGAATAACAAATCCATCAATGATATTTCAACCCTTCTAAAGCTGTCTAACTCAACTGCCGGTTTGTAATTGTTAGTCGGAAACGCGAAGGAGGAACCGTAGCTAAATCGATACCACGCAGACCTAATGTCCTGATGGACACGGACCGTCGAGTATCGCGGAGGGTGCTTGTAAAAAATCGCACGAAATCAGCAGAAGGAATCATTCGTGAGATCCGAAGTGCTTACCAGCAGTCCAGCTAGCACGATGATTGTTCGTCTGGCGTTAAAAATAATGGTGTACAATGGTCGAGCAGCTTCTCATAAGCCACAAACTTCTGCAATCAGTGCTAAGTGGTAACGCTTGAGGTGATGTAAAGGGTGGCGCCACTGGGCTGTGGACGACTGGAAGCCACTGTTTTAGAGTGATTAATCACGCTGTATCCTGTGGCATTCCGATGGAAAGGGTTGGGTTTGTCAAATGGCTGGACAACGTTAACTGCCATAATGCATAGAGCGCAGTACGGAGGAGATAGTGTTACGGTATTGAGCCGTGGTGGCTCATATCGATAGTGCCACTCTGGTGGTTTATCTTTCCTGCCACGGTCAGGGCGGTAAGCAGACCCCTCTGGGGCCTACGCGAGGAGTAACGAGGCGTGGTCCTGGGGGGGGGGGCTCCGGGACGTGGTGGAAGACGGTTGTCGGGTTGACGCAGCGAGTGTGGGACCGGACCTATCGCATGGAGATATACAAGTTGGCTCTGAACGGAAGGCGCCGTACCAAGCAGCGGGAAGCGGGCGTCCTGTAATTTGTGTGAAGGAGTAACGATTTTTGCACTGGATGTCCGAGTGGTTCCCGAGAGTTGCGGTAGCTGCTTTCGGAGAAGAGAATTGGTAAGGGCTTGTGTCTACGCTCTTTTCCGTACGATGCTGCTGCGTACCGTTATAAGCGGGTGAAAATCAAGCACTTGTATTGACTGTACGGGAACTGGTGACGTAAAATTAAATTTGTGATTGAGTCTCACTTGTACTGTGACAATTTAGAGGTGAAAACTGTGGTGGTTTCATTAGGTCTGGTTCTTTGCTGTGCAACTGAGGGAGTCAGTTATTTGGGGTAAGTGAGGGAGCACCATTATGTTGGTCTAAGTAATACGTTCTCCATGTTTTGTCTATGGCTTTGCGAATCGAAATCGTGGGGGAGTACACGTGTGAGTAATTTGCTATTGTATTGATGGTTATGTTGTAAAGACTGTTCTCTGGTGTGTTAAATCACGCTCTGATTTGTAGCTAATCTAAGCAGAAGTTACCATTGCTACTTGCTTACGTGTTACTGTCCTTATGATTGGCGTTATTTGTCTTTTGATTGTGGGTGTGCTCACGTTTAAAAAAAATTACGGCTACCATTCATAAGGGTTGTCTAATAAGGAAGTTGCTTAACCTTTTATCATACGCTGGTCTGTTTGCCTATCACATTGGCTTTCTATGCAGTAACTGAAGGAATGTGTATGGTGGTTCAAGATTGTAGGCTCACTAGTATTTGAACTGGTGTTGAGGTTAAGGGCGAGATCAGTATCCCGCAAACCGACATGCTGCGCGTGGTTAAATGTTCCGCTATTGGGGAGCCGGCTCTCTGTTCTTCGATTTTGTAAGGATACGTGATGAGTGCATCGCTGTAGTTTTTCGCGTGCTAAATTGCGGGGTGTCGGTGCCGTCCTAGGGCTAGATTTGTGATGTATCTTATGTTGAAACGAAATTAACTGTACCAAACTTAAGAGAGCTTTAAGTTTATTTTAGGTCTGTACATGGAATGATGTTGATATTTTGTCGATTGCTGCAGTAACTTCCTGTGTGGGGAGATTCTCTGAAGGACTTGTATTGTACTGTTGCAGTGCAGTCCATCTGAAACGTGCTGCTTAAAACTTGGGACTGCAGCTCTCTGATGTTATACAGGGTGTTACAAAAAGGTACGGTCAAACTTTCAGGAAACATTCCTCATACACAAAGAAACAAAATATGTTATGTGGACATGTGCCCGGAAACGCTTACTTTCCATGATAGAGCTCATTTTATTACTTCTCTTCAAATGACATTAATCATGGAATGGAAACACACAGCAACAGAACGTACCAGCGTGACTTCAAACACTTTGTTACAGGAAATGTTCAAAATGTCCTCCGTTAGCGAGGATACATGCATCCACCCTCCGTCGCATGGAATCCCTGATGCGCTGATGCAGCCCTGAAGAATGACGTATTGTATCACAGCCGTCCATGATACGAGCACGAAGAGTCTCTACATTTGGTACTGGGCTTGCGTAGACAAGAGCTTTCAAATGCCCCCATAAATGAAAGTCAAGAGGGTTGAGGTCAGGAGAGCGTGGAGGCCATGGAATTGGTCCGCCTCTACCAATCCATCGATTACCGAATCTGTCGTTGAGAAGCGTAGGAACACTTCGACTGAAATGTGCAGGAGCTCCATCGTGCATGAACCACATGTTGTGTCATACTTGTAAAGGCACATGTTCTAGCAGCACAGGTAGAGTATCCCGTATGAAATCATGATAACGTGCTCCATTGAGCGTAGGTGGAAGAACATGGGGCCCAATCAAGACATCACCAACATTGCCTGCCCAAACGTTCACAGAAAATCTGTGTTGATGACGTGATTGCACAATTGCGTGCGGATTCTCATCAGCCCACACATGTGGATTGTGAAAATTTACAATTTGATCACGTTGGAATGAAGCCTCATCCGTAAAGAGAACATTTGCACTGAAATGAGGATTGACACATTGTTGGATGAACCATTCGCAGAAGTGTACTCGTGGAGGCCAATCAGCTGCTGATAATGCCTGCACACGCTGTACATGGTACGGAAACAACTGGTTCTCCCGTAGCACCCTCCATATAGTGACGTGGTCAACGTTACCTTGTACAGCAGCAACTTCTCTGACGCTGACATTAGGGTTATCGTCAACTGCACGAAGAATTGCCTCGTTCATTGCAGGTGTCCTCGTCGTTCTAGGTCTTCCCCAGTCGCGAGTCATAGGCTGCAATGTTCCGTGCTCCCTAAGACGCCGATCAATTGCTTCGAACGTCTTCCTATCGGGCCACCTTCGTTCTGGAAATCTGTCTCGATACAAACGTACCGCGCCACGGCTATTGCCCCGTGCTAATCCATACATCAAATGGGCATCTGCCAACTCCGCATTTGTAAACATTGCACTGACTGCAAAACCACGTTTGTGATGAACACTAACCTGTTGATGCTATGTACTGATGTGCTTGATGCTAGTACTGTAGAGCAATGAGTCGCATGTCAACACAAGCACCGAAGTCAACATTACCTTCCTTCAATTGGGCCAACTGGCGGTGAATCGAGGAAGTACAGTACATACTGACGAAACTAAAATGAGCTCTAACATGGAAATAAAGCGTTTCCGGACACATGTCCACATAACATCTTTTCTTTATTTGTGTGTGAGGAATGTTTCCGGAAAGTTTGGCCGTACCTTTTTGTAACACCCTATATATTACTGTTTAATCTTAAATGTCTTGGATGTAATATGGTTGTTGACGATTATGTAATTAATTTTGATCGCTGGTTCCTTAAAGGAAGTAATTAGTTTTAAAATATGTGCTCGGTCAGAGCTTATTTATGATTTTAACTCATCATTCAAATTTTCTGGTCTAGCTTTCTTAAAAGGGATTCAGTTAAATGATTGCTATTTGCCTGTTTAAATGTTTGAGTGACTTAGAGGAAAAGAATATTATTTTGTAATTTGTACTGATTGTTCCTTTTGGGTAATACCTAAATTATGTGTTCAATAAATGAGTGTCTAGTCAATGGTGATGCACTGTTCTATTGCAAGCCTACCCCTGCCACTCCACAGCCTATTGAGCTGCTTTGTGTCGAAATTGTGTTCAGAACGCCACTCTGACCTGACACCTCTGGTATGAATGTGTTTTTCGTGCTTATTCATGGTCTACTTACTGCGCCTAAGAAACGCTAAATGCTGGAGGTTATGAACACATGTTACAACACCGTGTACTGCGTGCAGAGGAGGATCAGTTCAGATACGGCGAGTTTTTGAATCAGTAGACAATGCACCCTATCATAAAACAGCATCTGTGATGCTGTGATTTGTGGACAATAATGTAACTGAAATGAACTGGCATGCCAGAGTCTGGACTTGAACACAATGGAACTCTTTTAGGATGTGTTAGAACGTCAACTCAGCTGCACACCTCAGCGGTCAATATCAGTACCTTCTCTGCTTACGGCTCTTGAGGAAGGATTGTCTGCATTCCTCCACAGAGATTCAGGCAACTCATTGTAAGCGTCCCCAGCAGAGCTCAAGCCATCATAAAGGCGAACAGTGGATTCACCCCATATTAATATCCAGATGTCCACCCCGCTAGCTGCCGTCCTAAGGGGCCCGGGTTCGATTCGCAGCTGGGTCGGGGATTTTCTCCACTCAGGGACTGGGTGTTGTGTTGTCTTCATCATCATTTCATCCCCCTCCTAGACGCAGGTCGCCCAATGTGGCGTAGAATGTAATAAGACCTGCACTACGGCAGCCGGACCTGTCCAGTAAGGGACTTCCTGGCCAATGACGCCAAACGCCCATTTCCATTTCTAGTAACCAGATACCTTTGATCAGGTAGTATATGAATATGTCTTGCTTGACTAAAATGATACGTGAGTCGACGTTGTTTACATAAGAACAAATGAGGAACATATCGGAGTTTCTCAAGCGGCCGTCGCAGGAAGAGAGTGTCATTAAGAATACCCTTCTTCAGATGTATCGATCACCTACGTTCTATCCCGAAGTGTCATAAAAAGAAACCACACGTATGCTCCATCATGAGCGCCACTGAATCGACTATTTACAGACTCGTAAACATCTGCCCAACCTGCTTACTCTGCACGTTGTTCACTGTGGGCACCATCTCACCAACACGGCCGAGTTCGTTATGGAAGTAAACGCCTGTGCTGTGGAAAATGAATGATTGTCAGGTCTGATGTGGTCTCCTTGTTCACGCGAGTCTCATTGACAACTCTATAACTTTTCACTTCCAATTCCTTGAGGGCACTGTTGAGCGGCTTTTTAAGCACATTAAGACAATACTGGACTTTTTGTATGGTGGAGAATATGTAACCTGAGAGGCCATGGGAAACACATTAGCTCCAGTTATATCCAACCTGTTTATGGAGTATTTCGAAGACATCGCTGTGGACATGGGTCTTATAGTGCCTAGTTATCTTTAGCTATAGGTGAAGGTCACATTCACTGTCTGGCCTCATGGATGGGAAAAACTGGGAAAGTTTCGTGAACCGCACCAACAACACCCCTGGCAAAGTCAAGTTCACGATGAAAGTAGAGACAGACAGTGCGTAGCCGTTCCTAGACTGTCCACCGTAAAACAAATGGATGTAAATGAAATGTATTCGCAGGCATGTCCGGAGGAACACTATCGTAACCTGGAATAATACAGGCACTGCAACATCATATTTATCAGTCTACTGCGGGCAAGCGACTTTCAAGTAAAATGTCTCCCTGTACAGGAATGCATAACGAATCTACGAGTACAACTGTAGACACATGGTTGAAGGCAAATGGAACTTCGGGTCTAGTCAAATAGTAAAGCGACTGTTAGCGATAAATGGGAAAAACAGGTTCGAGCCCCGTCGAACCCAGCATTCCAGTGTACAGCCGATGGTTCTCCATATTCGCAACTGCAAAAACATTTCGTGTATTTCATAATGGCTATAGTCGCCATGGATGTGCATTAATGTCCGAAGGAACATTGCATCGTAATTTGGAATAACACAGGCACAGCAATATTGTGCAAATGGCTGTCTCAGACGGCATGGGTTGGTATCTGCACGCTACCAGCTAACATAGCACAGAAATATCTGTTCTGTTGGATCGAACAGAAGCCGTTTCATACGAAACCCTGCCAAAAGAACTGAGCCAGAGATGGGAAGTACTCAAGGTAAACGGCTACAACCGACAATTTCTTTTTTCCTTTATTGTTATTTCATGCCTCAGCTGAGGCAGGCCGGCAGCAGCCTACATACGCCGCTCTTCGGCCAAGAGACACAACATAGAGACACGGAAGACACAGAAAACATAAAAAGCATGGTAAGTACATGGTGAACATTGCACAATAAATTTGAAGTCGTTCAACGGAAGGCACTGAACATGAGGGGCGTCACCTATTGAACAGATGAAGACATCCAGGTGGAGACGCGAATGTAGAAGAACACTGATGAAAGCACTGTAGCACACAATGGAGAAACACTGATGCACGGAAAACACTGGTGACGATCGTCAGCGAAGCACACACACTGACGAAGAGGGGGGGCTGCCTCCAGGTGGAAGGGAGGGGTAGGGGGGCGCGAAGGAGGGGGTTGGAGCCAGTGGGAGGAAGAAGGGAGAATGGGGGGTGAGGATAGAGGGGAGGGGTTGGAAGCCCAGGGAGGCGGGTGGAAGTGGGACATGTGGGAGAGAGGAGGGGGGAAAAGGGGAGGAAGGAGAGAGGGAGCCCTGAGGGGAAAAGGGGGGAATGGGAGGGGAGAGTCAGAGCTGGTAGGAGGGGTAGATGGACGGGACATCATCAGGGAGGAGGAGTTGGCAGAAGCCACCTTGGGAAAGGATATGGAGAGTGTGTAGATGGAGAGCAGGTGGGATACAAGAATACATGTGTGGCAGCAGCCTTGAATGGGCGAGGATGGGAGGGACAAGCGGGTGTGGGGGATTGAGCTTGCGGGAGGTGTAAGGGATCCATATCTGTTCGAGGAAAAGGAGAAGGTGCGGGAAGGGAATCAAGTCTTATAGGATCCACATGGGGGATGGGAGACGGATGTGATAGGTGAGGCGGAGTGTGTGGCATTCAAGGATTTGGAGGGACTTATAGTAGGTGGGATGGGTGGAAATCCAGGCGGGATGGGCATAGCAGAGGATGGGGTGGATGATGGATTGATAAGTGTGGAGGATGGTGTAGGGGTCCAGACCCCATGTGCGGCCGGAAAGGAGCTTGAGGAAGCGGCGTTGGGTGCCTGCCTTGGCTTGAATCATCTGAAGATGAGGGGTCCAAGAGAGGCGATGGTCAAGGCTGACGCCAAGGTACTTGAGGGTGGGGGTGAGGTTGATAGGACAGCCACAGATGGTGACATAAAAATCAAGGAGGCGGAAGGAAGGGGTGGTTTTGCCTACAATGATCGCCTGGATCTTGGATGGATTGACCTTGAGCAACCACTGGTTACACCAAGTGGTGAAACGGCCAAGATGGGAATGGGGAAGGTGCTGGGAGCATTGCAGGGTGGGGGCGAGGGCAAGGAAGGCAGTGTCATCGGCGTACTGGAGAAGGTGTAAGGGGGGTGAAGGCGGCAGCATGTCCGCCGTCTGAAGAAGGTAGAGAAGAGGGGAGAGGACAGAACCTTGGGGCACACTGGCGGAGATGTAGAAGGTGCAGGAATCCGTGTTATGGATGGTGACATAGGAGGGATGGTGGGAAAGAAGGGGAGGCGATCAGACGGACCCGGCCGCTGGTGGCCGAGCGGTTCTAGACGCTTCAGTCTGGAACTGCGTGACCGCTACGGTTGCAGGTTCGAATCCTGCCTCGGGCATGGATGTGTGTGATGTTCTTAGGTTAATTAGATTTAAGTTGTTCTAAGTCCTAGGGGACTGATGACCTGAGATGTTAAGTCCCATAGTGCTCAGAGCCATTTGAACCATTTTTTGATCAGATGGACGTAGTTAATAGGAAGGGCGAAGGTTTGGAGCTTGAAGAGGAGACCAGAATGCCAGACATGGTCATAGGCACGTTCAAGGTCGAGGGAGAGGAAGATGGTGGAGTGACGGGAGTTGAGTTGTTCAGAGAGGAGGTGAGTGAGGTGAAGGAGAAGGTCATCAGCAGAGAAGGACGGCCGAAAGCCACATTGGATAGCAGGAAGGAGGGGGTGCTGGTGGAGATGCTGGTGGATGCTTTGGATGAGGATGGATTTCAGGACCTTGCTGAAGTCCAAGGTAAGGCTGATAGAACAGTAGGAGGAGACAGTGGATGGTGGTTTGTCGGGTTTGAGGAACATCAGGATCCAGGAGGTTTTCCACAGGTCAGGCTAGAAGCCAGTGGACAAGACCACATTATAGAGTGGCCAGGGTGGAGAGGAAGGAGGTGGGAACTTCACTGTTGTGACGATAGGTAACACGGTCGTGACCGGGAGCGGTGTTGCGTTTCTTGTGGAGTGTAGATTTGATATCTTGAGTAGTGATTGGGGCATTGAGCTCGGTGTGTGGAATGTTGTCCAGGTACTGGAAGCCAGGAGCGAGTGGAGGGGCAGAGGTGTCAGTTCGATCACAGACATCAGGGAAGAGGGAGTAATCGAACTGGGGATCGTAGGGAGGGTAAAGATATCGGAGAGGTAAGAAGCAAAATAGTTGGCCTTATCAGGAAAGGGGTGGTCATCATGAAGGAGAGGGTAGTAGGGCGGGGGGGTTATATCCGGTTAGGCGGCGGAAGGTTGACCAGTACTTAGACGAGTTAATTGGCAGGGTAGCATTAAGATGGGTGCATGTCTGTCGCCAGTCCCGGCGTTTCTTGACCGCGAACAAGTTTTGGACGTGTCGTTGGAGTTGCCGGTGGCGTCATAGTGCGTCCTGTCACGTGTGTGAAGGAAGACACGGTATAGACGGCGGGATTCACGGAGGAGGAGGGGGACGACCTGTGGGGGTAAAGTGGGGCAGTGGGGGTACAACCGACAATTTTTTTTTCTTTATTGTAATTTTAATCACCTCATACAAGGCGGGCTGGCAGCAGAATATTACGCTGCTCTTCAGCCTTGAGTGGTACAATAACATGACATATAGGTGGCACAGATAATACGATAAAAACGGCGGACAAAAAATGTAGATACGAAAAACAATAAACATGAAGCCGTTCACGCTGGACAAGGAAAAACACTAACACTTGTTGACACGGCGCACAGAACACGGATGATGGCGACGGCACACGTGAACAGTGGTGGCGTGACGGCGAAAGAACAGTAAACACAAAACTAAGGCACACACATGAGATACTGATGGCGATGATCTCTGGCGCGTGAAAGTCCACTGAGCGTGTACGAGTCCGGGAATCTGCCAAGAGAGGAGGAGGGAGGGGGTGGGAGAGGGAGAGGGGAGAGCAGAGATGCCACGGGCAGAGGAGATAGGGGGAAGGGAGGAAGGGGGAGGGGAAGCACGGGGGAAGAGGGGTGGAGGAAGGGGGATGGGGGGAAAACGAGAGAGAAGGGAGGGAGGGTGCCTAAAGGAAAAGACACAGGAAGTGGGGGGGGAGGATCAAAGTTGATAGGAGGGGTAGATGGAGAGGAGGAGGACATAATCAGGGAGGGGGAGCTGGCGGAAGCCACCTTGGGAGAGGGTAAGGAGGGTGGAGAGATGGAGACCGGGTGGGACGTGGGAATACAGGTGCGGCAGCGGGTGGGGGTGAGAGAGGATGGGCGAGACAAGCGGGTGAGGAGGATCGAGTTTACGGGAGGTGTACAGGATCCGTATCCTTTCAAGGAAAAGGAGGATGTGGGGGAACGGAATGAGATCGTACAGGATCCGCGTGGGGGAGGGGGGTACAACCGACAAATTTCCCAAGCTGTTTTATAGAAGAAACATAGGCAGAAAGCCACCGAGAAGGAAACGAAAAACCTTGTGTTTTTATCGTTCTGTAACTCAGTAACAGAAAATGTTAGCCGGCGCCTAAAGAGATATAAATTCGTCAGTTCATGAGGCATGTAAAACATGATGTAGGACTCAGAATGCCTGGGATATGCCGTGCGGGCGCTGACTGCTTTATGTTGCACAGGCTGTGTGCACTATTGAAGAGCACCGAATAGAAAACGAGGTGTTACCGCCTGCCGTATACCGAAAAATTAGCGGTAGCGGAACATGTTAAGGATGAAGCATATCGAATTGCGTTCAGCAAGACATCTATTATTAAATGGACAACTGGGTTCTGGGATAGCGATATAAAAGAAGCGATCGAGATAAAAATTTTCGACATCATTCTCAGTGAAGACCGTGGTCTGCGGCTATACAAAGCTTGGGACCCGGCTATTGGATGTGGCTAACAGCTCACGAAGACTATAATTCCAGGAGGCAGTAAACAACAGGAGATTTCAAAAGGTAGATACTGGTCAACCAACACATCTGGAGCGAGGTGTCCCTCCTAGACGAAGTGGGAGGATTATAGTCGCTAAACGAAAGGTAAAAGACAACTGAAAAATCAGTAATTCTAAACGTATAGCTAGTAACGCGACAGAGTTCGCTGAGATACGTAATGAAAAAAGTTGTTGTTTCCAGTCTGGTTACATATTTTAGCGGCAACAGATGATGCTGTAGCAGTTCCAGTGCTGCTCCCTACCGCTGTTTCATCAAACTTATTGTCTAACTGAAACAGAAAGCAGTGCGGACTGTGGGCACATGAGGCGTACTTTTCACTCAAAGCAAGAGGAAATGCTTGGATCTATGAGCAGTAAGCCGCTGTACGGACTACAGGCGAAACATAGGGTGGAAGAAAGACACTGTGAACAAAAAACGAATGTATTACTAAATGGCGAAGGCCGGGATAGGTCCCAGCTGCAAGTTGCCTGTCTAACAACTTACACGGGCAACAAAACCACAGACGGAAAAAAATCGTAACACCAAAACATAATTAATGTGGAGTAATGAAACTTCGTGAATACATTTGTCTACGTAACATATTTAAGGGATGAACATTGCAAGATCACAGGTTAATGTAAGCGCGAGATAAGCCATTGTAAATGAGAAATGCTGGAACATTACTAAACCGAACCGGGTGGCGTATCTGTTAGCGCACTAGACTCGCATTCGGGAGGGCGACAGTTCAAACCCGCGTCCGGCCATCCAGATTTTGGATTTCCGTGATTTCCTTAAATCACCCCATCCAAATACCGGGATGGTTCATTTGAAAAGCCACGACCAACTTCCTTCCCCATCCTTGACACAACCCGAGCTTGTGCTCCGTCTCTAATGACGTCGATGTCGACGGGACGATAAACCAAATCTTCTTTCTCCGTACATTAATAATCGGTGTAACAGCCAGACTGTTAAATGCAACCATGTAGACGTGCATGCATTATGTTGTACAGTTGCCGGACGTTAGTTTGTGGAATGGAGTTTCATTCCTGTTGCATTTGGTCAGTCAATACAGGGACGGTTAATGCGGTTTGTGGATGACGCTGGAGTTGTCGTCCATTGGTGTCCCAAATGTGCTCCATTGGAAACAGATTTGATGATCGAGCAGGCCAAGAAGACATGTCGACACGCTGTAGATCAAGTACGGTTACAACAGCGGTATGCAGGAGAGCGTTATCCTCTTGGAAAACACCCCTGGAATGCTGCTCATGAATGACAGCACAACATGTCGAATAACCAGATCGACGTACAGTTTTGCTGTCAGAGTGCATGAGATAATTACGAGAGTGCTCCTGCCGTCATATGAAATCGCACCCCAGATCATAACCAGTGTGTCTAGCATGCAGACAGGTCGGTTGCAGACGCTCAGCTGGCCTATTCCTAACCACCACACGGCCATCACCGGCACAGTAGCAGAACCAGCTTTCGTCAGAAAACGCAACACAGCTCCACCCTGCCCTCCAATGAGCTCGCTCTCCCTTGACACCACTGAAGTCGCAAATGGTTTGGGGCCAGTGGAATACATGCTATAGGGCGTCTGGCTCGGATCTGACCTTGAATTAACGGTTGTGTAACAGCTCGTTGTGTCACTGCGTTTCCAATTCTGCTGCAGATGCAATACGATGCGATAGAGCCATACGCAGAACACGATGGTCTTCCCTCTCGATAGTACCACGTGACGGTTCGACGCCCGGTCTTTTTGCGACTGTACATTCTCCTGACCACCACTGCCAGCAATCGTGTACAGTGTCTACTTTCCTGCCTAGTCTTTTTGCAATATCGCAGAAGGAACGTCCAGATTCTCGTAGCAATATTACGCGACCTCGTTCAAAGTCAGTGAGGTACTGATAATGGCTTCTTTGTCGCTTTAAAGGCATTCTTGACTAACATCAAAAGACCACGTCCAATCTGAAAGGTGACTGCCGCTCACGACCGTTACAGCGTGTATTTAAAGTAGACCTGATTTGCATCCTCATAGTGACACCACTAGCACCACTCTTATGCGACTGGTGCAAAATTTGAACAGAAACACGCCTACCAACTTTCATTACGTCGCACAATTCCTTATTGGTGCTATGATTTTTTTTCCGTCAATGTATTTGATATTCAACATTTCACACAGTTATTGATCGAATTTCAAAATTTAAAATGTTGTCATAGCTTACCGATTAATAGCTATAATCAGAATGAGATTTTCACTCTGCAGCGGAGTGTGCGCTGATATGAAACTTCCTGGCAGATTAAAACTGTGTGCCCGACCGAGACTCGAACTCGGGACCTTTGCCTTTCGCGGGCAAGTGCTCTACCAACTGAGCTACCGAAGCACGACTCACGCCCGGTACTCACAGCTTTACTTCTGCCAGTATCTCGTCTCCTACCTTCCAAACTTTACAGAAGTTCTCCTGCGAAACTTGCAGAACTAGCACTCCTGAAAGAAAGGATACTGCGGAGACATGGCTTAGCCACAGCCTGGGGGATGTTTCCAGAATGAGATTTTCACTCTGCAGCGGAGTGTGCGCTGATATGAAACTTCCTGGCAGATTAAAACTGTGCGCCCGACCGAGACTCGAACTCGGGACCTTTGCCTTTCGCGGGCTGTGAGTACTGGGCGTGAGTCGTGCTTCGGTAGCTCAGTTGGTAGAGCACTTGCCCACGAAAGGCAAAGGTCCCGAGTTCGAGTCTCGGTCGGGCACACAGTTTTAATCTGCCAGGAAGTTTCAATAGCTATAATGTTATGTAAAAGGTTTAATATAAGAAGTCGAGTACTACAGACGGAAATTGTGTATCTGTCTTGCGGCAGCGTAATTCACGTCGTACAAATTACCCAGACTATATCCATGCAGTATTTGAGAATGAGAGCACTTAGCGACTTCCATCAGCCATTACACACAATTTCAAACCATTAAGGAAATTTTTCTCACTGATTGCTTATTGCTTTATACATTTACGCCGTTCTCGCAGTAAAATTTCGGTATCAGGCTTGACAGTTTAATTCATAATTTCTTTGCTACTGACTCCATTCGCAGTACACTTTGCAGACACTATCCTCATACACTGTCCGCCTCCGTAGTTGAGTGGGCGGAGAGCGGCTGACAGCGACGAATAGGGTTCGATTCCCGCTACTGCCAGGGATTTGCTCTTGGTGGGGGGACTGAAAAGGAGTGTACTCTGCTTCGTGCGATCAACTGAGGAGGATTTTGGCCAAGTAGCAGCGGTTCCAAGATCAAGGAACCAGACAACGACTGGTAGAACGGTGATCTGCCCACATGTCCCTCCATACAGCATCCAATGACGCCTTTGGAGGAGAATAACAGAGTGGGCGGAAGTAGATACAACGCAATTATTTCAGAGAATACCATGCAAGTTTCATTCACCTGATGATTTACAGGATAGCTTCACGTACGAATTATCGAGTATACCAATGTCTCTGTTTGACAGCAGTGGATTGATGAGGAAAACAAAAAAGTCGCCACTGTGCAATCTTTTGAATCAAGTACCTGAAAGGAATACTGACAATAATGAATCGAAGTTCTTTGTTATAGATGGAGGGTTTCTTATCCACCATGTCGTGTGGCTTGAGAATGGAACTTTAGGTGACAATCTTAATAGCTTATATTCAGAGACATTATAAAGATTATGATGCTCTTGTATTTGACGGATATTCAGAAAGTTCTCTGAACTCAAAACCTATTGAACGCCAAAGGCGAACGATGTTACCGACCTCACGAGAAATTTTCTGTAATGTCGAGATGTGTGTTGAATCACAGTCCACCTTTCTTAATAACCTCAGCAACAAGGAAATTTTATTACACAGCTCATGCAAAAACTAGACAGTTTTGGTATTGAACCCAGGATTGCGGACGACGATGGAGATGTTGAAAATGTTGCAAAAGCAATAAATGCCTCAAAATTTAACCAGAAATTGATTATAGTGGGTCAAGATGTAGACCTTTTTGTGCCACTTATCGTTCTTGCTCCAGGCGACACACACATAATCCTGATGAAGGAGGCTACAGGTAGTATCAGAAAAAGGCGTTACAGTTCTAAAGATATACTTAACTCCTCATTCACTCATGAATACAAGAATTCAATACTGTTTCTTCGTTCCAACTATTCAACCGGTATCCCCAACTTCATAATATTCCATGGATATTCAACGATCCTGCTTCCTCTCCTGATGCCACAGCAAAAGCAGGAAAGAAAATTTACACTCACTCTCTACACAAAAACAGTAGAGTGTCCTGACGATGACAAATGCCATTCGATTTAAATGTTTTGATGTACTTATGGGTCAAGCAAACAATGCTGTCATACTCCCTCCTTTGTCACCCACTACTGATGCAGAACGCCTCCATTCTTACTGAGTTTACCTACAAGTTCAGCTATGGCTGGGGAACGACTTGGATCCCAAAAACTGGGGCTGGAGAGAATCAAATTCATCCCTCTCCCCGATTCACATGAAACGACTACCTGCTCCAGAGAAAATACTGCTACTAATTTCATGCGGCTGCACTTAAGGCTGCAGAAGGAAGTGCGGATGTGTGAAGGCTGACCTACATTGCCCAACAATGTGCAAAAACTGTCGTGAACAAAGCTGCACTAATGTGCCTTGCAGTGATATGACAGAAGATTTGTATGATGGTTCTATGTAAAAAAAAAATTTACAAGAATTTGTTTGATAGATATTGTGGTATTTTCATTGTCTACATGCTGTACATATGACTGTAAATATATCACAACAAAAGTAATTGTTGATCAGTTTTACAGTAATTCTTAATTTTCGTGAGAAATGATTTTCATTCCAATAGTTTAAGATGCATAAATCTAAAGTAAAAGATAATAAAGCAGAATTGTTCTGTATGAATAAAAGTCTTTTTTAAAAGAAATTTCACTTTTTTCCCTCAAATTTTAGCACTCATAAACTAATTACCTTGCTTAAACATGCATTTGACCTTACCTGAGCAGAATTTCACCAGAAGTATTTTCTGTCGCACAGATAACTTCGTTAAATAAACCGTTTTTCGTAAAGTTTGAAAAAAGGTAAATAAATTATATTAATGTGTGGGGGAGGGGGAAGCTTCCCCGATAGGGGAGGGAACTTCTTGTTTTTTGCTTCTACATGCCCTAAGAGTGTTTTCCCAAAGTTTCAAAACTTTATAAATTTTTTCCTCCATTTTTCCTAATTTACCTGGACTGTGGTGTGAACACCGTCATGCCTCGCGGCTTGAGAACATAAAATCTCGTTAGTGCTCGACGTGACTCAGGGTGGCTCCACGTTGCCCATGAACTGACGACAAACGTTCAGATATCAAAGGTTTGGAGACAGAGAGCTGACATGCATCAGTATGGCTCATGCACTTGTTCCCACAGCCTGTCGCGTAGCAAAATTGCGAAGCGTAGTTCCTCATCACTGTTTAAACTTTATTCACTTTTCAAAATTTATTTTCATTAACATAAAATTAGTAACAGGAGAACAACGAAACAAATTAAACTGGAAGACGGCGGTACTGACAAGAAGAGGCGCGAATTTGAAATTCAACCAGTCGTAAGTTCAATAGTACGGTCTGGATCTCGATGTTTTTCAAGAGACACACCATGGGAACTGGGCTTAAACGTGATACTGAAATGCAGCTTTCTGAGCTTCACGGTCAAAGATCCTCATTCTCCTCTTTTTTGTCCAACTAAAATATGGTAGCGTATAAGAAAATGCTTTCTATTCCTGCACCCACATGAACCTATTTCACCAGATATTCCAGATTTCTGGAGGTAAACAAAATTAAATGTTATAAAAGTAGTGCAAAATAAGAGGCAATAGTTCTGTTGTATCGTTCAAAAGTCAATTGTGAGCCGTGCATTGACAGACTACTTAAAATTTGTGTGTTTCATTTTCACTTACTCGTTCATTCCATTGCGACGCAAAACAACGCCATGAATTGTAATGTATTAACCAAATTTTTAAGAATGTGTAATTAACAAAATGATGTAAGATGGTGAGAACTATGCCCCTTACATGAAGTCATTAAAGATCACCTAACTCACGTTGAGCGAACAGTAGGGCTGAACAAAAATGACTGACAAGGCACAATGCATCTTGTAGAGGGTATAATATGGACGTATTGGAATAATTAATGTCGGGTGATGGTTTTAAAGTAATTCACATGACATGAAAACTTTATGGAAACGCATCGATTTACTGGAGGCTAGTTTATCCCAGGGAAGTATTCAGAGTTGATCGGGGCCAGCTGGGGAGCAGCGAAGGGAAGCGACAATAGGCAGCTTAGGGCGGCTCAAGCTCTGAGAAAGTGATAATGGGGCGCGGCCTCCAGCTGCCTTAAGATAAGTGACAGAGAGTGGGTGGTTGACCCCATGCTGGTGTACCAGGAAGCAGACGGAAAACTTGTATGCCTATTGATAAATGTCCGTCGTCTCGTTTTCAGTGAAACATGCAAGAAAGCCAGGCAAAGCTACGATGGAGCAGTCAACAGAGGCCAAAATATGCGTATTCGTGACTATAGCAACTTCATGCTGAATTCACGGTCCGCAGAGTCTGAAGTAAATCAGGTGAAGAGCGTCAGAATGAAATATGCCGGACTCCGATGGGAATGTAGGACCAAGAAATTTGAAGTACTCTCCTGGGAGTCAGAATTCCAAAAAAATTGGTGTTTTGTACAGATGCTAACCTTGATGGGTGGCCTGGGAGGAGCTAAATAGCAGAAGTTGAGAGGAAGGGAAATTTTGTGGGAATTTGTTCTTTCCCAGAGCAGGCATTGGTCGGCGCTGGGAAGCGACACATAATTAATGCGACTTACGTTGCAATTGACGTGAGGGGAAACCGAGGCGAAGAGCGGACTGGGAGAAGTCTCCGTAGTGGTCTTCCGTTTCCCAGCTTGCCTAGGGTGTGAACGTGGTGTTCTTTACTCAGCTTGCCTGAGAAAGAGTGAGCAGTTCTGTAGTTTAGGACTTAGCAAATGGAACGATTGAGCTTGGAGATAGAAAGTTTTGGTTCAGCTATGTACTGAGCAAGATAGCTAGGAGTGAAGAGACGAGTGCAGTCTTGTAGCACCACGAGGCCGGCAGACATCCTCACAACGACACCCCGCCACACTGAATTAGGTGATATTGCACCTGCTCCGGCTTGAATTAGGCCACTGATTAATTTGTTGGATCACGTCGGCAAAGTTTCCACGAGGGTTTCATGGGCTGTTGAAAGGTGGCTACACTGAGCCACAGCGCCAGAGATCGCTAGAGAGCATTGTTCCGCCGCCTCCACTGGCAGTGATTATTGAGAACTCGTAGTGGGCAGTGTTTGTCGAGGACTCGTAGTAGTCAGTTCGTGTTCAGATGTGCTAGTAGGGAGTGCTTGCTGAGATGTGACACTGAAAAGTTCTTGTTGAGATGTGGTAATAGCGAGTCGGTGTGGAGATATATTGTAATGATTAGAGTGATTTTGGTCAATATATGAAGGTAACGAAACTTGATTTATTTTTCATTATTTCCATGTTTTAAATAATGCGTCATTACAGGTTCAGTCAACAAAGCATCTGGCTTGTGTTCTTGTATTAGAGTGTAATTCTGGTTTTCTTGAGTAATTATGGTATTTTTATTTTCTTTAATTAATTCAGTATAAATGATATTTAAAATTTCTTGTGTTATTGAAGAAGAACCGTGCCAGATGCGTACGTTGAGTCATACTTCCACACACAGAACAGTTACACTTGTGCTTTGGCTTCGTAGGTTTTTATAGTTGCTGGGGACTTAATTAATTAATTGTGTTAATGAAAATTTCCATTTCATTCTTTGTTATTGTTCTAAGCAGTCAGATTGCGTAATAATACTAGTCAGGGCCAACCGTTTACGAGACTTCGTAATCGGACAAACAGCTACGAAAAATAAAAAAATATTTGCATTTTATTTTAATTAAGCCCACATGCACGTGGCGACCGCTGCTTCGGATCGTCCCTTGGAATCTTCTGATTGTAGAAATAGTAGACAGTAGGATTGTTGTAGTAATTTGTAGTTTAGTAATTGTAGTCTATATTGCATGTGTAGATTTGGTAATTGTCATTCTTCTAATGGTATTTTTTTTTTTTTGCAAAATTTCATTTCTGTTGTCTTGTCTATGGGTTTGACAATTAGTGCAATTATTTCAATTGTTCGATGATCGTGTTTGAGGGAAACATCTCGTGTGAATGATATTGTTGATGATAAAGTGTCATTGTGTGTAATTTTTTTATAGTGACGAGTTTTGTATATTTTGTAAATGATCACGCGATCAATAAAAAAGGCAAAAATGATGGATAGTGAGAATGACGAAATTGTTAACATGGCGAACTCGCCAACAGAGGAAAACAGTATGATGGATAATGAAGTGGAAAACAATGTAATAAGTCGGGAAAATAGTCCGGAACCATTTCAAAATTTTTCTCAATCAGAAAATTCACAGAATACGAGATTAACGACAGAAGATTCTGTAATAGTATCGAACACAGATAGCTTTACAGCTATGACGAAGGAAACTGGTTTTGCGAGAAATGTTAGGGGCGAAAAGAATTTCGAACCAGATCATACGGAACAGTTGATGAGTGCAATATTAAATTTGGGATCACAGTTACGATCTGAATTAAAAACAGAGATGGGAACTTTGGCAACACGGTTAGACTCACAAATGGAAACACGGATGGGAACAATGGAAACTCGGTTAGGATCTGAATTAAAAACAGTGGCAACACGTTTAGAAACAGAGTTGGAAACAATGGAAACACGGCTAGACTCACGAATAGGGACATGTTTCAAAAATATGAAAGATGAGTTAAAGAAAGAAATCAGAGAAGAAGTACAACCGATTTTGAATTCTCACAATAATAGATTAATTGCAGTAGAGATTAGACAAAGGGAACAGGATAGAGAACAGGAAGAAAGAGATCGCGTGATAGTACAAAAATTTTCAGAGTTAAATTTACAACGTGCACACGATAAGAAAGAAATATTTGAGAGAATCGAGGAATCCGTACCAAATGACAGAATAAATAATCTAACACAACAATATGAACAGTTAACTACCAAATGTGTCAACACTGAAACCCGAGTCGCGACACTTACGGAAGACGTAAATAAACAGAAAGAAAAAATAGGTGACTTATCGGAAAGAGTTGAGGAGATTTCAGATAAATTGACAAATCTTAGTTTACATGGGGACAGAGATTCAGATGATACAGCACCATTGCCATTTGCAGAAACCGAAGAGTATCAGAACATAAATAAGCATGTTGAAAATCAGGGAAAATTTAATGAACGCGTTAAAAGGGAAGTTGAGGCATTACGAAAGCAAGTCAAACAAATTGAAGGCGAAATCGTAGGAAAAGACAGCAGAAGAAATTTAGAATCACAGATAGCAGAGGGCTTTGAAGAAGATAATTTGTTTCATTTACGGGACGCAACAAGAGAGCGCCAGGCGCGCGAACTTGACAATAATCGACATTCAAACTGGGACAGACGCGGTAGGTCTTTGTCGCCACGAGGCGAAAACTTTGACTATAAACACTTTTTGACTGTTCGGAAATTTAAGATCTTCCGCAATTCTAAGAATGACATACATCCATGTGCATGGTTAGATCAATTTATGTACGCACTCCCACCAAATTGGCCACTAAGTCACAAACTGGAATTTATGTGTGGATATTTAGAAAACGAACCGGCGACGCGGATGCGCGCACTCATTAGAGAGTGTAATAATCTGAATGATTTTTATCATGCATTTCTATCGGCATATTGGTCCGAAAACACACAAGACAGAGTCAAACATAGTCTGATTATGCAGCGTAATTTTAAACAGTCTGAGTTCCGCACACCGGCAGAATACTTTGAAGACATGATTCGAAAGAATCAGTTCCTGTCCAACCCCTATAGCCCGACTGAATTAATTCGCATTTGTTTAACTAAGCTGCCGCAATCCATAAGACAAATTGCTTTAGCTGGAAGATGTAAAGACGACATTGAGACTTTTAAGACTTTATTGCAAGAACTTGAGTATGACAACGACGACGGGACTTCTTGTAACTTTTTCAGTAACAGTAATTACAATAGATTTTCAGAGAAAAGGGATAGTGATCGGAACGGGCGTTATATGGGTAATTTTGAGAATGACAGACGTAACAGACAGGACAATAGATACCAGCCTTATGACAATAACAGACGTTCTAACAGAGATTACACAGACAATTATAATAACGGTAATTCTTACCGGAATGATCAATCATACGGAAACAGTAATCGGTATCATCAAGACAGAAATTATTCATACAATAATAGAAACTCTTACTACAGAAATAACCAGGGTAGTAGGTCTAACAATAATTTCAGAAGTGACAGTCGAAATTATACAAGAAGTAGTTACGCAGACAGACAGGAAAACAGAAATTTTAATAACAGACACAACCAAGAATTTGCATCTAACAGACAGGAAGGACCTAATTGGCATCCTCCGCGTGACAGAAATTCAGAGAGACAAGTGGAAATAGTAGAAATTGATCCGCGAAATGTCGGGAATAATCAAAGACGTGACGCAAACAATCGACAATGACTAGCAGCTTCGGCTTCTGGCAGCAATATAGACGGGTCAGAAAGTAATGACACTACAACTTTACACTACGTACGCCTGGAAGATATGAGAGACATTTTGCTAGGCGAAAAGGAGAATAATGTAGACGCATTTTTACATCCTGTTATTGAACTATGTGTGGGTAAGAATAAGTTCACTGCAGTTCTAGATTCTGGGAGCCCATTGAACGTCATTAGTGAATCAGTTTTTCGTATATGTGAAAGAACTATTGCCTGTCCTGTGTTACCTATTTCTAAAACTACAATTCGAGGAGCGATTTCTGGAAAAGGTGTGGAAGTTAAACAACAGACCAACCTAAATTTCATTTGTCAAGGATACGAATTGTCTGCTAATTTTATTATTGTTCCATTACTCAGTACACAGATTATATTAGGTATGGAGTTTCTTAACACACATAAGGCAATTTTGAACTTTAAAGAAGGAAGTGTGAATTTGACTGTTGCCGGAATGCCGAAATGTTTGAAATTTTTCGAGTGTTTAGCAAGATCTGAAGCAGATACAAAATGTTTAAGGTTTCTTACTTCTGATGTTTTTGTTGAGCATTATGACGACAGTGTGTTTATTCATGACAATGACAATAGATACAGAGACGCGATGGAGGATATAATTAATAGCGAAGAATTAATTAATGAAAAGGTTAAAAAAGCTGAAGTGCCAGATGACGTTGCAAGAGAAGAGCTGCACCATATTTTGACTTCACATGCTACAGTGTTTAGTCATCACACAGGAACTATACAAGGCTTACAATATTTATTTAAAGTAAAAGAACACACACCATTTCGCGGGAAAACGTACGCTATTCCTTTGGCTTACAGAGACAAGGTTAAGAATGAACTTCAATACATGTTAGATCAGGGCATTATTGAGCCAGCAGTCAGCCCTTATACCAGCCCATTACACGTTGTTCTTAAAAAGGATGGGTCAATTCGTTTGGTTCTGGATTCCAGACAGATAAATAATATTATTATTCCTGAAACTGACCGTCCACAAAATTTAGATGAACTTCTTCAACATTTCCATGGAATTAAAGTTTTATCCACGGTTGATATGCGCGCAAGTTTTCGGCAAATAGAACTCCACCCTGATTGTAGAAGATATACTGCCTTTTTAGCCTTTGGTAACTGTTACCAGTTTCGGAAATTACCGTTTGGACTTACTGTATCTTCTGCAGCATTCATTCGTAGCTTAAATGAAATTTTACCTGTTTATCTTCGTGACAATATTACTTCATATGTTGACGATATTCTTATTGCTAAACGTTCTTGGAGTGAGCATAACAAAATTTTGGATTTATTATTACGTATTTTTGCAAGAGTTGGCATTACAGAGAACTTGAAAAAATCGGAATTTGGTCGTTCTCAGGTGAAATTTCTCGGTCACATTATTTCTACAGAAGGTATTCTCCCTGATCCAGAGAAGCTAGACGCTATTCGTAATTATGCTGTTCCTTCCACAAAACGTGATGTTCGTAGTTTCCTTGGTGTCTGTAATTTTCTTAGACGCTTTGTTAGATTGGATGATTTGGCCACACCTCGTTTACACATTACAGTTATGCGCACTTTGGTCCCAGAAAATGTTTTCAGAAATTACAAGAAAATTGCTACTTCAGTAATATGGAAAAACGTATTCGATCTGTTCTTGCCAAATGCAAATTATGTCAACAGGCTAAGCCGCCAACTGTTTCTCACAGAGCACCGTTGTTTCCTATCATTCCAGCGAAATTAAAGGACATGGCTGCAGTCGATTTGTTCGGTCCAGTGGTTCGTTCTACTAATGGTTTTGCGTACATTTTCGTAGCAGTGGAATTGACATCAAAATATGTGTGTTTTACACCTTTACGCAAAGCAACAGCTCGTTCAGTATCTAATGCTTTCATCAAACATTTTCTTAAAGAAGTTGGTATTGTTGATAAGGTTATATCAGATAATGGATCACAGTTTCGCTCTAAAATTTGGCTTCGTACTCTACGGCGTCGTAAAATTAAACCAATCTTCATTTCACTTTTTCACCCTCAATCTAACGCTTCAGAAAGATGGATGAAGGAAATCAATAAATTGTGCCGTCTTTATTGTCATCAGAATCATAGAACTTGGGATCAGTATCTTCATATTTTTCAAAACATTCTGAATGAACTTCCTAATGACTCAACCTCTTTACCGCCTCTATTGATATTAAAAAATAAAGTACCAACAAATCGCATTTCTGAAATCGTTCCTTTTCCGCCTTCACGGAAACTGCGGCATTCTGAAGTTGTCAACCTGGCTCTACGAAATATTGCATCTGCGGCTGCTAGAAGAGAGAAATCAGCTAAACGTCCTGGTCGTTTAAAAATTTTGTCAGTTGGTCAAAAGGTGTTAATTAAGTCTCATCGTTTGTCTCACAAAGGAAAAGGCTTGTGTCGCAAATTTTTTCTGCTTTATAACGTCCATATAGAATTCGCAAAATTATACATGATAACACTGTTGAAGTAGAAACTGTTAAATCTCGACGCTCTAGGGGAATACATCACATATCTAACGTTAAAATTTTTGTGGAATGACATACTTCAGAGAAACTAACAGCTACATGTAAACATGCAGAGAATACAAGGATACCGCGCCGTGTTCCGGCGGCGGCACATACTCAAAGCAACAGTCAAGTCGGCGCGCCGCACAAGGCAGTCGTTGACCGCAAACAATCACTTCCTACGTCACGCGCCTACAGCTGATCGAGCGCTCAGTGCGAATGCACTGACAGACGTAAACAAATACACAGTCTAATTTCTCCGACTAAATTCTGTATAAAGCTATAAGGACTTCATAAATTATGTTATTAACGTTCAGTATTTTTCAGGATACGGTTGTATAAAATATTTAAGACCTTCAGGTAAATTCTATGTGTGTCCGACGTTAAGAGGACTTGCTATGGAGAAAATTTCGGGAAGAATGTAATTTAAAAAAAAAAAAAAAGCAGTAAAAAACCAAAAAGGTAACGATTAATTGAGTTTATTTTTCAGGTAACATATTTCCACTTAGGTACGTACTTTAGACGTAATTTGCTGCTCGCGATTACGTGATTCATACTTTGTGCTAAATTTCATGTTCTATGAATTTACTAGTGAAGCGACGTGCTTGCGCACATTAACTGATTTTGACAATGATTGATTAATGAACAGGCTTGTTATTTGTATATATTACGCATCGCTTGGCTGCACTGCTTTTTCACTGATGTCACATTTTTCTATTATGTGCCTGCTGTGCTTATTTATTTAAATTATAATTGTCACCTGATTAATTGTGCTGACTGTAGTTAGGTATGTAGGTTACACTTTGTGATTTATCTGCTTGCGCCTTCATGTTTACTTATTAAGATTACATATGAACATTTATTTGCTTATGCTGAATGATGCTAATGACTTGTTTATTACGTAAGATATATGTTTGCTGCTGTGCGTATGGATTGCATATTTACACACTTCTGTTTTGTTGTCATAACTATAAGTTGGTATATAGAAATGCTGATATACTGTGTACAAACATAGAGTTTAGGTCACACTATGGTATTAATTATAGATTGTTCGCTTGGCAGAGCCTCGTTGTAGGAATTGTGCTGCATCCACTTGTTGACATTCAGTTCTCTACTGGTATATTTACTCGCTATTGCATGTTTTGCTTATGCTCAGTGCCTTATATTTTTAAGATAAGAAAATGAACTGCTATAATTCGACGAACGACATGAGTACAAGAAACTTCATAGAAGTCACATGAGCTGAGGTTTTATGGAAGCTGTATAAATTTATGCTAATAGGAAGGAACCTAACGACATGACATACCAAAACTAGGTTTAGACCATTGACAGTTATTACACTGCATTTTTCGTGAGCAATTGAAATAGGAAGTGACACTTGACACAAAAAATACTCCATATGTTTGCTTCTGCTATGATTCTTGAAGTGGTGTACACACTGTGAAATATTATGATCATTCACACTCCGTAATCGTACTTAATTACTGAGAGTTATTCGAACTAAGTCTGTTAGAGGTCATGTATGCATTTCTTTTATTTAATAATGGACAAGGAACCAAAATGTATCTTATAATTTATAATGAGTAGAAAATTTGGGTCAGATGGATTACACAGAGGTTGTGTGTAGACACTGTGTCTTCGGATTGTATGGGATGATGAATTGAAGTTGCACTAGGATTTTGTCTGTACTTGTTCCAGGAGACTGACTAGAGGAAAGAGTTGTTATGGAAGTGAAATGATATTGGTGCTGAGGTTTATATATATCGACGTAGTGAAGAGGTATTATTGAAGTATTAAGATTAAGTGATGATTATTGGAGTTTTCGTGGACAAGAGGTAAGGTAAATGATATTGATGATAAGGTTTATATGTATCGACGTATTGAAGAGGTATTAGTGAAGTATTGAGATTATGCTGATGATTATTGGAGTTTTGGTGGATAAGAGGTAAAGTAAGTGAGGAGCATATTTTTTTTGTGGTCCATATGGAACAAGGAGGATGAAGATGGCAGACTAGAACACTAAAGTGGAAGGAAGATTGTCTACACACACACTTTGTCAAATCACTAAGCAGTATATACTTTTTTTTGAGAGAGGAAGCATGTGCATATCTTGGCTCACTGACAGTTGTTCAGCAACCGTACATTTTGATCTGGCTTGGCAAACATTGGTCTTGACATGATGACTATGACGTTGACTTAACTATTATTGACTGTTATACATTGCTGCCACTACTACTTGGTACACATGATGAACATCAAATCTTGGACAGAGTTACATTTACACAGTTAACACTATTCAATTACACAGTAGTACTTAATGTGGATGAAAGATGAGTGAGTGTGTTTTGTGTGTTTTCCTTTCCTAATCCTACCCACCTATCTCCTAAATATTATTTTATTTGTTGGTAGTGGCTTGCACTGACACCCATAAATGTTATAGGTTTACTGGTACTGTATTTGTGTATTGTAATAGTTAATAGGACAATTATCTGATATCATTTGTGTGTTTGTTATGATTTGTATGTTTGCGAGGTGCCGGGGCTAGTAGTGTATTTATCACTAAATTCTACTAGAATCCACATGTGTAAATCATGCTCTAAGCCCCCCCTATTCTAACTCCGACTTTTGCTGTTGCACAAGGATAAAACAAATACGCGAACTGACTCTAATCAACCCTGCTAGTGGAGTAGAAGAGAGTTTGGCACCTGCAATAATTTAATTTGATAAATAAGTTAAATAAACAAAGGTTTCATTAGCATAGTGAGGAATGATAGGGTTGCTCTATTGATTAACAGAAAGAAAGTTCTGTCCAAAATAACAATATGATTTATTAAGATTAAACGCAGAATAGTAAAAGAGACACAGGAAATATAAAACATCAAATTGGCTAAAATTGGAGATTCATACAAACACAGTAAAGGTGAAGTTGTCCCTAACTTAGATCGTGAGGTTTAAGACGAAGTGGTATGTGGAGCCAATTCCTTTCCACTCAAATCTCAAGAGAGACACACAGCTAACCCAATAGTAATTGCTGCTACTCGAAACTGAACAAAGTTAGAAAAGGATGAACAGGCGCGCTCTGCTGAGCTCTGATTATCACCTAGGAAAATCCCTATCTGCCGGTGCTGCGGACGTACATTACCAACAGTCTTCTTATCTCCCAGAACACGATCTGGCGTACCGCAGGCGAGGGCTGATTGCTCCGACGTCCTCGACCGAAAGGCGACTGCCGACTACCTAGAGCACCCGCACAGGCCGAACACCGAACATTCCCGCCCCCACGACAGTGGCCGTGGTTACGTTCCAATCAGCAACTCGAAAACCGGCGGAAATTCCACTCCATTGCCGGAGCACTACCATTCCACCAATGGAGATTCTTGGCGCCAATTTCTGTGCTGATTTTGCAGAAAGTGCGGGAATTTTCCCGCCACAACTGCGTGGGTACACAAGTCATTCCCACGCCTCGCTGGTAGCCCGCCAGAAAGTGTTTTCGCAAAGTTTCTCTGAAGTAACGGAACCTCTAGCCCAGCCGCTACTTCACACCCCAGGGGGCGTGTCTCTTGACAATGTCGGCGTCTGAAAAGCATTCACTCGACTGCCTCACACACGTCAGCTTAACTCTCTCCAGTTCCACAGAGCCCGCCTGTCACCGGCCCACCCGGGTGACGAGAGACGCTGCGTGGGAAGTACGCGTGTTAAGGAAAAGCAACCCTCCACCGCATGCAACTAGAGAGGAGAATCGTAAGATAGAAATATGAGAGGGGGCTCATGCCACCTCTCATTGCCCCTACGCCATTTTAGATTGTAATTGGTGAGCGGTTGGCTCACTTAGGAGCAAGGTAGTGAGTCAATCGCCCAAGAACAATCTTACAAAGTGACTCCACATACCGCACTCTATAAAAAAAAATCATTGCAACTGAAAAATGCAACTCATAGAGGGAGGATTATTTATGATGTAGCCAACTTCACCTTCTTAATATGGAACACTAACACTCACATCACACATCCATACCCAGGGAGCCCCTTCCAAACACCGATTCACGCAGACATTCACGCTCTAAACATGGCCCGGGCATCTGAGCCAAATATGGAGCAGTTTATTCTTTACAATCAGAGTTGGAGTGCTCCGCAATTAAATGCCCAAGATGTTACAACAATTTTAATCATTAAACTAACCTGACCTCACTCACACATGATAATATTTAAGTTAACAATCTCTTTGTGAGTTTTCAGAATCTAGTTACAACCTCCGATTCATTCTGTCTCCCTGCAGCAAGAATAACCTTTACAAAATGTTCCCTGAACTGATGGTCCATTCACAATGACAGTGGTGGTATCTGCTTCAGTTTATGGGGACTTCAGGCACACTGTTAGCATACACACAACAATAAACACAAAATACAAAGAAAACATGATGTGGAGAACAATACAGTAATCTGTAATAAGAATTACAGTGTAAAACACAAACGCATACAAGGTATAACATACATTACAGAAACAACATAAGAGAAAGAAATTTAAGAAAAACAAAAAAAACAAGGTTCATGGGGCATCAAATTGTGCGTGCACATTGCACAAAGTTCACGACTGTGCTGAGAATGAGGCACTAAATCACATTGTTAGAAATATCCGTGGCACTTCACTGATTCCACTGTACTGACATCACATAAGGCTAAACGTCGGTTGTAGTTGCTACGTTGTGGCAACAGCAATAGGGAGTTCTGGAGTGTCTGCAGTACGCTGTTGAGATTGTAGTCAGACCCACGCATATGATCACGGCCGTATGGTAGGAAGACACAGTGATAGGCTCTCCTCACGTCGATTAATTGTCTCTGAGGTCTACTCGTTGGGATACATCACTAGTCTAGGTCTCTTCTCTCGCTGGACAGAACTTTATGTTTCCCAATATTGCAGTTCGACGAGGGATGATGGCACGTGGAGTGACTCCACAAGTGTGTGAGGTCATCCATACAGGATCGAACTAGGAGCGACTATTGTTAAAAACTGCTCTCTAATAGAGAGGAGAAGTAAGACATGAGACCATACATTTGTTAGTGTGGCACGATACTGCTTTGTGTATGCAGATCGGCCAATGCTAGTGAGTTGTAAAAACCCAAACAGGTGAGTATAGAGCGTCCCTTTCTGTCCTGAGGCACATGAGGCGCAGGTTCTGACACGATATGTGATGTTCTTCGTGTACTCACGACAACGTGGTCTGCCGCAGGGAATCCCTCCAAGCGGCTGCCGCGTCCGGAGAGCTAGCAGGCTGTCGCGTGTCAGGGTCAACGGCCAGCCCCACTTTCGCTTGTGGCGGGGCGAGGGTCCCGTGTAATCCCTCAGGTAGGCAGCCGGGTGACTGTCAGCGTGTAGGACGGGACGCTCGCCCTCTAGCAGGTAGCCGAAGACCTCTTGTTTTTGCGCTGGCTGGCCTCTGCATTGCCACGTTCCTCGTCATCTGTACAATTCTTACAAAAGTCTTATGCCTAACTTTTTCCCATGACCTTCTATGTTATAATAAATTTACATAATGAAACATTGATGGTCTGTCATTTCAGACACTCTTATTTTACTTTTATAGTTATTAATCTATGGCAATCATTATAACATCTAATCTAGACATGGAAATAATTTATTTTGATATATGTGTAGAGACCGATCTCAGTATGTACATGGTGTGTGATAACTGATGCTTTGTAATGGATGGACAACTAAATGTGCGGGCCCGCACTAATATTACTATTAATTATATAGATCGACAGTAGACATGCTTCAAGAATTAACTACCATATCCCAACGATCTACATTCTACGTCTTTTAATTAAATTATGTTGTTATGCAGGTCTAAGTTTTACTGTGCTATAAAGAACATGCAACTACGCTACTTTCGCTCGCCCGTCGTCCCTCCATCTCGGGTCTGTGGTTTGGTGACCTGAAAAATAGCAACTCAACAGTCGCGCGCCACACTTGTGGTAGAAAACCCCCACAATATTAATCTAGTTATTGTTAAATCCTACAGTTTAACTTATCCTAGTATCGTACTTTCCCTTTTATTTATTTATTTATTTATTTTATTTTATTTATTTATTTATTTATTTATTTATTTTATTTTTTTTTTTTTTTTACCTTATACAATACCCTTACATAGTTCCTGTTACGCTGAGGTGTCTTGCTGCTCGCCGCTATTGACGACAGTGATGTGCGCGCCGTACGACATGACCTCCGAGTTTTCATTACGCCTCACTGAAACTCCAGAGACTGGGTTAGCCATGGCTATACACGACAATAAATTTATAGTTGCAACTTCCTTCTCTATGTGAAGCGGTTTTCGCGATCGAAGTACACCTTTCCAGAAGCAATGTAATATGACCAAGCCAGGACTGGTTCCTGTTGAGGATTCAGACACCCAACACACGCCAGCTACACAGTATGTCACGAATATCCAAGTACAATTCCTTGGTGATTCATCTGTGACAAAAACGAGCAGCACGCTAAATCCCCAACCAGCACATTAGCATGGTAGGCTTTTATGCCCTCATTTCTCTCGTCTAGGGCACCATTAGAGTCAAATGCTCACAGGTTCACCCCGACTTGCAAGACAACGATACCGGCGCAGCTCTGCAAAAACTATACTGCCCATATTCACCCTCGAAATCGCGCAATATACCACAATCGTGCAGTGCACTGACGCGTGCCTGCAAGCATTGGTATGAACGTCTCACGAACTGGTTGTGGCCGCTATGGAGCGTATCACGACCTCTCAGAACGCTTCTAAGAGCACGTTCTTGTATGCGCCCGTTTGTGCGACGTCTCGTCACTCATCCTTATCCCTTAACATGGACACCAGATAGGAAAGGACAAAAACATTGCTCATGAAAAGGTAGTGTCTCCTACTCCATCGACATTGGAGATCGCAAACATAAACAAAAAGAGGATAGCAGCAGTAAATTCTTATGCAAGACAACGCAGCGTGTTAATACTTTAGCAGTCTTAATCTATTAATGTAACGATTATTGTTCCCCGAACAAAGGTTCATATATTTGCCTATTCTACTATGTACATTTCTTACACTACTACTATTCTACGAACTCCTTTATGTGAGATATGTGGTGGAGTCCTATGGACTTCTTTCCTTTCAGCGTCTCCAATTCATAAGCATTGTGGTGAGCTGCTCTCCTTATACGGTACGGGCCGTTGTAAACAGAATAGAATTTTTGGCATTTCATTTTTTGTTTGTTCGAAAGTCGGAAAGACTTAACGAGCACCTTTTGTCCAACTTGGAAGTGTCGTAGACGAGCTCCCCTGTCGGCACGTCTCTTCCTGACCTCTGCTGCAGCCCGTATCCTCTTGAGAGCCAAATCCACTATGGCTTGGTGCTGTGTTCGCGCCCTTGGTGGGAAGTTTACGACCTTGGTTATCAAGTCCTTAGGAATCCAGTTTTTTAGTACTGTAATGGGTGCCAATTTTGTTATCCCATGGGGTGCCTCATTGATCACCTCCTGGAAGTCTTTAAGGAAAACGTCCCATGTCGTGTGCTGTTTGTTACAGTACAACCGGCACAAGTTTCCGAGTTCTTTAATAACCCGTTCTGCAGCATTCGAGCTCGGATGGTGTGAAGATATAAAAATGGGATCAATTTTACATCGACGCAACGTCTCCTTCCATGTTTTTGACTTAAACTGTGGCCCGTTATCAGAAATGATTCTACTCACATGACCAACCTGTGGTAGGAAATCCCGGATGAGGGCTCGTGATACAGTTCGTCCTGTCGCCCTCTTCAGTGGCGTAAAGGTAACGTATTTGGACGTTAGTTCAACAAACACTAATACGTAAGTATATCCTCTTCTTGTTCTTGGCAAAGGTCCCATCAAATCTGTTGCTGCTAATTGTCTTAATTTGGTCGGTACGATTGGGTATAATGGTGCCTGCATGCTCACAGTGGTGTGCTTAGCCTTTTGGCAGTCTTTACACACCGACAGTACCCTCCGAATTCGACGCTCCATGTTTCGAAAGTAACACATGGTCCTTAGCTTGAGATTGCACTTGCGTGGTCCGAAGTGTCCATAGCTAAGGTGAGTATGCCATATAACCTTGTTTATTAGGTGTTCAGGGATGCATACCCCCCATTCAGTGTCATTGGTATAATTTCGGTGGAAAATTATGCCTTTACGCAAGAGGTAGAACTGCCTGATGGTGGCGTGTCTTCTGTCTATTCATTTCTGCTTCAATAACACTAGGGCAGGGTCCTTGTCTTGCTCCTTCTTGATGTCCTGCATACTACAGGTAATAAAATTCTCAAAGGCTACTTTCTGCATATAGTAAAGGCAGTAGTGATTTTCCTCTAGATCTTCTTCCATGTTGTGCTCAAATCCGATCGGTGACCGTGATAAGGCGTCTGCAATAATGTTCTGACTGCCGGGGATATATTCTATCGAAAAGTTGTACTGCTGTAGATATGATGCCCACCTAATGAGCCGCCTGTGATTAAGCTTTGCAGTCATCAAGAACTCGAGTGCCTTGTGGTCTGTGTAGACTTTCGTCTGGCGACCAAACAGAAGGTATCTGAATTTTTCAAACGCCCATACAATAGCCAGCGCCTCTAACTCGGTTACTGAGTAATTCCTCTCACTCTTGGCTAGTACTCTGCTAGCAAACGCAATTGTCTTCCACACCCTGTTTCCTTCATGTACATAGTCTTGGAACACCATGACACCCAGACCGGAGTATGAACTGTCCGTTACTATGCAAAGCTCTTCAGCTAAATTAGGGTGTGATAGGATGGGTGCTTGTAATAATGCGAATTTTAATGTTTTCCATTCGGATTCGGCCGCCTCATCCCATTCCCAAGGAATCTTCTTTCCTGTAAGTTGATGCAACCGAGGACTGCTCTGAGTTTTGACATGTATAAAGCGGTTGTAAAAATTTATGATCCCCAAGAACCCCCTTAACTGCTTCTTTGTCGTAGGAATGGGAAACTTTTCAATCGCTTCGATCTTTTCGGGATTTGGCGCAATGCCCTCACCCGTGATAATATGTCCTAGAAATTTCACAGAGGACGTCCCAAAATTCGATTTTTCGATATTGATAGTCACACCGTATTCCTTGAATGTCGCTAGGAGTTCACCGAGGACCGCATTGTGCTCTCCCCAAGATTTCTCCGCGATCAGCAAATCGTCCACATAGCTGGTGACATGACGTTTCAAATTATCGCTTAGTATGCCGTCCAGCCCCCGAATGAATGCGGCAGATGAAACGTTCAAACCAAATGGTAGACGACGAAACCGGTAACATCTTCCAAATGCTAAAAAGGCTGTGTACTGTCTGCAATTTGGATGGAGCTCGATCTGCCAGAAACTCGATTTTAGATCAACTGATGAGAAGATTGATATTCCATGGAAGTTTTGTAAGAGTTCCTCTAATCGTTCCGGTCTGTCTGTTTCGGGTTCTATTATGGTATTAATTTGTCGCGAGTCCAAGACTAAACGAATACTACCATCTGCCTTCTCGACTACTCTTAACGGGTTATTATAGGCTGAAGCCGTAGGTTCTATTATTCCTTCACTCAGCATTCGCGTAATTTCAGCTGCTACTTTCTGTCGATATGCCAAGGGGATTGGATAGGGTGGCACACGAAACTGGTTGTGCGGACGTACACGAAATTCATATTGGAAGTTCTTTATTGATCCTGTCTTGGGAAGGAAGACCTCCGCATGTTCTACTAGTAATTTATGAAGTTCTTTGCGGTGTTCGCCCCTTATATTCTTTATTGCTTCCACTTTTTCTCCTATTTTCTCCTTTATTTCTCCCATTATTCCGACTTCCTTCTCATCCGTGTCCTCTCCCCTATCCGCAACGTCGTCCTGTTCTTCCTTTCTGTCTTTCAGACACGCATAGTTTATCCGAACACAGTTAGACGGTAGTTGAGCTGGGATCAGCTGATCGTCGAACTTAATGTGGACGGGATTCCCTTTCCTCAAAACCACTTCACCCCGTCCTAGATCAACTATCGCTTCATGTTCATTTAGGAAGTCCGTTCCTATTATCATGTCGATCGCCAGATTTGGCACGATCCAGAAGTTAGACTCTATTTTGTGTCCTTGGCAGGAGAATTCCAGTCTTGTTTGTTGGGTGACCTCCGTACATTTACCCGCTAATGCCCCTTTTATTTTGGTTTTCTTAACCGATAGGACAGGCCAGTCCATCTCCTGAGAGCACCTCTTGTATGCTGCCTCAGATATTGCTGTTATGTAGCTTCCACTATCTATTATCGCATTCAGACTCTTTTCAGCTATTGCTACTGTGATAAGAGGCTGCCGATCATGTCGAGGAGTTGCTTTATGTTCCTCGAGCAGGATTTCTGATAAATCTTCGTAATGTATCATCCGTAGTTGGCCAGGTCCGAGATTACGTGCGAAATTCCGGCGGCCTGTGTTCGCACTAGTCTGGCGTCAATCCCTAGTTAGGCTCCCCCTCCTCTGACGTGCATTAGGATTTGCGGGTCTGGTTTCAATCTCCTGGTTCCACCGTTGTCCTTGGTTTCGCTCTCTCCAATTACGGTCGCTTTGCCGTTCGTTATTCCTTCTATCCCAGATTCCTTGTCTAGATTGACCCTGCTCCCTGACGTTCTGGTTTCCGTGTCTTTGGTTTCCATAACCTTGAATAGCGTAACCTTGACTTCCGTAACCCTGGTTTCCTAACCGACCAGTGCGATTATGCAATCTGCTATCGTCTTCTGTTCCTGGCCGGTGGTATTTGTTACTTTGCCCCTTCTTCCTGTCCTTTGCGTCTTGTTTATCAAAGACTACTTCGAGTTCGCGCAATAGAATCTTGAATGCTTCTATGTCAGCTCCACACTTGCCGACAAGTGTCTGTTGGTACCTAACTGGCAATTTGGAAAAGCAAAATTTAATGATTTCTCCGTTACTATATGGACTATCTAAAAATTGATTCTTCTTGAGTAAATCATCAAGAAATTTGGTTGCGCTCCTATGCCCGGACACTTCCAGTTCAGGACAAAATATTATTTCCTCTTTAATCCTATCTTGCGTTTCCTTTGACCAGTAGGTCCGCAGGAATGCACCAACAAATTCCTGATAAGTCCGACACGTCACTGCCACACCCCGCATCTTTTCCGCGGCTTGGCCTTCGATGTGTCCACACATGAATTCTAATTTTGCCTGGGTTGGCCATGATGCCGGTAATGAATTTGTAAACTGCATCACCCAGCTCTTCGGATGCATCGACCCTCCATTTTCTTTGAACTTCTGGAATTTCAGTATCGACAGGAAGTGATTGTGATCAAAATCCTGTCTGATCCTCGCACTGGTGTTGTCACTCGTTTCCGATACTTGCACGTCTGCTGAGTGTCCTGTTCTATCTTGCTGATAACTGTGATGTGCAACCTCTGTATCACAGTGGAAGTGGCACTCAGAATTCACTCTCCTAAGTGGGCTATAATTATTGGAGCTATTACTTGCTGTTTCTGCGTGTGCATTGTTAGTTCCGCACTCTGTCACTGGGCTAGAGCACGGCGGGCTTTTCCTCGGAGACACAATTCTGTGTACTCCATCATGGGTATCCGAACGCGCAGTGCTCGTGTGCCCGTTTTGCTCTAGTTTTGCTATCCGACTCTCTACTTCTTCCATTCGTTTCGTGGAGTTCGCAACCGCGATATTACCTTGAGTTTTTAAGAATGCTAGGGATTTTGAGTGGGATTGTGTTGTACGTCGCAAGCGCCCTGCGAGTTTAGAAGTTGCTTCCGCGACTTTCATTGCCCCTGTTGCTGCAGTTTTGGCAAGGCCTGCTACTTTTTGTGCTACCGTTGACATTTGTTTTGCTTCTCCACATTCTTTCTTTATTGTTAATAATTCCCCACGAATTTCCCCTATATGCGAAATTATTGCCTCCGTGTCCTTCTTACGCTGTTCGTCAGCTTCTTCCTTCTCCTTCTTACGTTGTTTCTCCTCTTCTTCCTTCTCCTTCTTACGCTGTTCGTCAGCTTCTTCCTTCTCCTTCTTACGTTGTTTCTCCTCTTCTTCCTTCTCCCTCTTACGCTGTTCGTCAGCTTCTTCCTTCTCCTTCTTACGTTGTTTCTCCTCTTCTTCCTTCTCCCTCTTACGCTGTTCGTCAGCTTCTTCCTGCTTCTTACGCTGTTCGTCAGCTTCTTCTTTCATTGATCGTAGGAAGCTCAGTATTGGGTTTACGTCATCTTCTTGATCCTCTTCAAACATGGGCGATGTAACTCTGGACACCTGGGCGCTAGAGCTCTGACGTGACCGAGCTGGCCTCTGTCTGCACTCGTTCGTTTGACTATAAACTTCTGCTACCGTCTCGACCTGTGTGCCTGTCTCTGTTTCATCCTCTACTTCACTATCATAATCACGGCCGCAACGCAGCTCTGAGATCGCGTCCAAATCACCTTCCTCATCAATGCCCCTGGCGTCCTGTCCTGCTAAAAATGTGCCCATCTCATCTCCGAACCTATTCCCGTCAGTAAACTGCCCCTTATCCATTATGCTATCCTCTTTTGTTTTAGCTTCGCCCGATAATAGTCGTGCCTTACTTCTCGTTATCATTCATAAAAACAAATTCATCTAAAATGCACAATAAAATTAATCTACTCCATATATTTTTTACACATAAACATAAAATTTCAACAACGCTGTTCCAACGCTGTAATCACAAACACAATTTGATGTGGTACAGAAACCGCACACAAATCCGACAAAGTGCGATGCGGTACAGACACCACATCAGCGAAACACAAAAAAAACAATGAACAAAAAATATATACACTGAAAACAAAAACTGTAGTCATGCGCCGCTACTTAAAACTAAACGCGGAACTACCAAAAAAAACTTGGGTATTAATCATTAAAAAAAATACAGAGAAAAAAAATTGAATGTTCCTACTAAGAATCCTGTTTGTTTATCAGAGATTCACAGGAAAGATCCGAGGCCAAGGGTCGCCATATTATGCGAGGTGCCGGGGCTAGTAGTGTATTTATCACTAAATTCTACTAGAATCCACATGTGTAAATCATGCTCTAAGCCCCCCCTATTCTAACTCCGACTTTTGCTGTTGCACAAGGATAAAACAAATACGCGAACTGACTCTAATCAACCCTGCTAGTGGAGTAGAAGAGAGTTTGGCACCTGCAATAATTTAATTTGATAAATAAGTTAAATAAACAAAGGTTTCATTAGCATAGTGAGGAATGATAGGGTTGCTCTATTGATTAACAGAAAGAAAGTTCTGTCCAAAATAACAATATGATTTATTAAGATTAAACGCAGAATAGTAAAAGAGACACAGGAAATATAAAACATCAAATTGGCTAAAATTGGAGATTCATACAAACACAGTAAAGGTGAAGTTGTCCCTAACTTAGATCGTGAGGTTTAAGACGAAGTGGTATGTGGAGCCAATTCCTTTCCACTCAAATCTCAAGAGAGACACACAGCTAACCCAATAGTAATTGCTGCTACTCGAAACTGAACAAAGTTAGAAAAGGATGAACAGGCGCGCTCTGCTGAGCTCTGATTATCACCTAGGAAAATCCCTATCTGCCGGTGCTGCGGACGTACATTACCAACAGTCTTCTTATCTCCCAGAACACGATCTGGCGTACCGCAGGCGAGGGCTGATTGCTCCGACGTCCTCGACCGAAAGGCGACTGCCGACTACCTAGAGCACCCGCACAGGCCGAACACCGAACATTCCCGCCCCCACGACAGTGGCCGTGGTTACGTTCCAATCAGCAACTCGAAAACCGGCGGAAATTCCACTCCATTGCCGGAGCACTACCATTCCACCAATGGAGATTCTTGGCGCCAATTTCTGTGCTGATTTTGCAGAAAGTGCGGGAATTTTCCCGCCACAACTGCGTGGGTACACAAGTCATTCCCACGCCTCGCTGGTAGCCCGCCAGAAAGTGTTTTCGCAAAGTTTCTCTGAAGTAACGGAACCTCTAGCCCAGCCGCTACTTCACACCCCAGCGGGCGTGTCTCTTGACAATGTCGGCGTCTGAAAAGCATTCACTCGACTGCCTCACACACGTCAGCTTAACTCTCTCCAGTTCCACAGAGCCCGCCTGTCACCGGCCCACCCGGGTGACGAGAGACGCTGCGTGGGAAGTACGCGTGTTAAGGAAAAGCAACCCTCCACCGCATGCAACTAGAGAGGAGAATCGTAAGATAGAAATATGAGAGGGGGCTCATGCCACCTCTCATGTTTAGTGTAAAAGCATTGTATGTGTATTCAAACTATTGTTCATGCCTGAACTGTCTGATTAGTGATGGTGCTGCACTTTTCAACATGATGTGTGACATTTAGTCATGTTTAATTTCTGCTGATGAACTGTGTGATCAGTGATTGTAAAAATTATGGACTGTTACTTGTACCTTTTCTACATGATTGGTGCCACTAGGACATGTTTAATTTCTGCTTATAAACTCTGATGAACAGCGTGATCAGTGATACTGAATTTTATGGAACTGCTTCTGCTGAGAAATGTGACTTGTTGCTGTGTGTACCTGCTCAACATTGCTGGGTACCACTGATGGACTGCTTCTACTGAAATGATGTTGCTTCTTGCTGTCTGCACCTGGTCAACATTACTGGGTGCCACTGATGGACTGCTTCTACTGAAATGGTGTTACTTGTTGGTGTCTGCACCTGCTCAACATTGCTGGGTGCCACTGATGGACTGCTTCTACTGAAATGGTGTTACTTGTTGGTGTCTGCACCTGCTCAACATTGCTGGGTGCCACTGATGGACTGCTTCTACTGAAAAGATGTCACCTGTTGCTGTGTGCATCTGCTCAACATTGCTGGTGCCACTAATGGAACTGCTTATATTGAAATGGTGTTACTTGTTGGTGTCTGCACCTGCTCAACATTGCTGGGTGCCACTGATGGACTGCTTCTACTGAAAAGATGTCACCTGTTGCTGTGTGCACCTGCTCAACATTGCTGGTGCCACTAATGGAACTGCTTATACTGAAATGGTGTTACTTGTTGGTGTCTGCACCTATTCAACATTACTGGGTGCCACTGATGGACTGTTTCTATTGAAAAAATGTTACTTGTTGGTTTTTGCACCTGTTGACCATTGCTGGGTGCTACTGCTGGAACTGTCAACTGCTTATTCTTGAGCTATGGAAAGCGTTTATGTGAATATTTGTATAAACTGATTTTTTGTGTATTACTGGTTGTGAAAAGTTATGAGACTCTTACCTGCACATATTCGTCATTGCTGACGCTATTGATTGAATTGTTTAACCACATAATACTTGTGTAAACTATTATGTAAAGTCACATGTATGAAAGAATTTGTATTGCTTACTGTATTCTATATAATAGGTTATTGAAAGGTCAGTGCAAAGCCAAAATTTTATCTAGTTATATGATATTTACGTATTAATATTATCTTTTATTTTTGTCTGTATTTTTTTGACGAATTTGGTGGTATTTTCACCACCAATGCTGGCAAAAATACCATCAAATTCTAGCCGTGGAGGAAGGGCATATGAAAGGTGGCTACACTGAGCCACAGCGCCAGAGATCGCTAGAGAGCATTGTTCCGCCGCCTCCACTGGCAGTGATTATTGAGAACTCGTAGTGGGCAGTGCTTGTCGAGGACTCGTAGTAGTCAGTTCGTGTTCAGATGTGCTAGTAGGGAGTGCTTGCTGAGATGTGATACTGAAAAGTTCTTGTTGAGATGTGGTAATAGCGAGTCGGTGTGGAGATATATTGTAATGATTAGAGTGATTTTGGTCAATATATGAAGGTAACGAAACTTGATTTATTTTTCATTATTTCCATGTTTTAAATAATGCGTCATTACAGGTTCAGTCAACAAAGCATCTGGCTTGTGTTCTTGTATTAGAGTGTAATTCTGGTTTTCTTGAGTAATTATGGTATTTTTATTTTCTTTAATTAATTCAGTATAAATGATATTTAAAATTTCTTGTGTTATTGAAGAAGAACCGTGCCAGATGCGTACGTTGAGTCATACTTCCACACACAGAACAGTTACACTTGTGCTTTGGCTTCGTAGGTTTTTATAGTTGCTGGGGACTTAATTAATTAATTGTGTTAATGAAAATTTCCATTTCATTCTTTGTTATTGTTCTAAGCAGTCAGATTGCGTAATAATACTAGTCAGGGCCAACCGTTTACGAGACTTCGTAATCGGACAAACAGCTACTAAAGCAGAAATTAAAATTATTTTCATTTCATTTAATTAAGCCCCCATGCACTGTGTATTGGGGAATTCTTCTCGCACTTCGCATTACGCCTGGGTCAGTCGATAGGAATTAATTTTGATTTATCGCGCTTTACTCCACGTAAACGCAATTTATTACCACTGCCTGATAGGAGAGTCATGTAATGTGATGATTGAAGGTCGGGAGTTAAAATAAATTTGTGCTAATCGACTGCATCTGTTTTCAATCAAGTACTTGAAATCCCAAGTAACTTTCTTAATTAATTCTATGGTCAACATTTGCATCTGGTGTTCAATAGCTGAATATAACATCAATGTGCACCCCTTTTTAATTAAAAGTGATCAATTCTGAATCAATTAATGTCAACACTGCCACCGCAGTTCAATCAGGAGTCACAGGGTATTATTACTTTTTTTGCGTTATCCGATATTGCGGCAGTTTTGGACTTTCTGTTGATCTGTTAGTCAATTAGCTGGGGTGAACACACGCCAAAACCAGATAAGTGACGTGTGGGGTGTTACAATGAAGTGTCCCAAACAATACAGACGCCTCTCAAACAAAGTTGACATTATTTGCTCAGACAGACATGCAACTACAGATGATAAGAATTACGAATGAACTACACCAGTACTCCGTACGTCGAAACCGATATTGACGTACGCAAGTTTGTCAATCTACACCAGAGAACATCCTTACATAGTTGGTATCTGAAGTGATGCTCTGCCTGCTGGCATTTAAACTGCCGGAAAAAAATAGTACATCCTTTTAGAGGTTTACAGTTCACTCAGGATTTATTGTTGCAGCAGTGCATATGGAGTACATGAGATCATTATATTTTCAGATCAGCAGCAAAAGCGGTTCTGAAGTACTGGGTATCAGCCCATGCTGAAACGACCATATTAGTACATGGTGTAGCGTACACGGGCGGCAATACAGGTGCTGACTCTGGAATGCAGTCGATCGTATACTGTCTTTCAATACGGTATGCCACGCCTACTCTACTTGTTCACGTGGTTCTGTAAGAGTTGCTAGCTGACAAGCCCTAAGTCTCATCACGTCCCACACGTGCTTGGATGGAGAAAAGACCGGAGATCGTGTGAGCCAGGGCAGTTTCTGCATGACTTGCAGGGCACACTGAGTTCCACGGGCAGTGTGTCGGCGAGCATTATCCTTTTGGAACAACACATTATCTTCCTGTTGCAAGAAAGGCAAAAGACTCCAGAAACACGAAAGGTTAACGAGAGTTGTAGCTTATCGCACCGCAGATCATAAGATCTAGGATGGGCTCAGTGAGCCTTGGAAGTATGCACTCTACAACACAGCGCTCACCAAATCTACGTGGTACGCGCAAACGACCATCACTTGCGTTCAGGCAAAATCTGTTTTCATCACTGAAGCCCACATCGCGCCATCCCATCTTCCAAGTGATCCTCTGACGTCACCAGTCGAGCCGTGCATGTCGATGCTATGGCGTGAGTGGAAGACGGGCTAGAATTGTGCGTACCTGTCGTCCCACTGCCAATAACTGGTTCGCAACAGTTCGTTTTGACACGTCTGGACCCACAAGCCCTCTTTATCTGTGCTGTGGTAGTGTAAGTAGGCTGTTTATGTTTTCTTATTGGCAACGTTACGTAGCGCTCTGTATGAAAATCACTGGCTGTGCTGTGTGCAGTCTGTGGCTAGTTTGCATTGTTGTCTGCCATTGGAGTGTTGGGCAGCGGCAGCTGGATGTGAACAGCGCGTAGCGTTGCGCAGTTGGAGGTGAGCCGCCAGCAGTGGTGGATATGGGGAGAGAGATGGCGGAGTTTTTGAAATTTGTCATGAACTGCTATATATATTATGACTATTGAGGTAAATACATTGGTTGTTCTCTATCAAAATCTTTCATTTGCTAACTATGCCTATCAGTAGTTAGTGCCTTCAGTACTTTGAATCTTTTATTTAGCTGGCAGTAGTGGCGCTCGCTGTATTGCAGTAGCTTGAGTAACGAAGATTTTTGTGAGGTAAGTGATTTGTGAAAGGTATAGTTTAATGTTAGTCAGGGCCATTCTTTTGTAGGGATTTTTTGATAGATTGCGTTGCGCTAAAAATATTGTGTGTCAGTTTAAGCACAGTCATGTATAATTGTTCAAAGGGGACGTTTCAGTAGCTGTACGGTCTGCCACGGCTACCGTTACACTACAACGATCCTGGCGAGCGTCTGTGCTATGCGAACGTCCAGAACCTCATCTATGGGTGTGTGAATGTTCACGTGACCACCGATACTAGCATCGTTTCACAACTAACGCAGCCCGTCCAACTTGTGTGGCATGGAAGGCCACCGGTTTAACCCTTTCAATCTGGCTCACTTGGCTGTAGGAAGCATGAGTGCATCTCCATAGCATGGTTGCCTGCTTACTTCATAGTTTTGCATCACACTGAGCCTTCTGTGGACATACCCTATTACAGAGTAGACACAAATGACTCTCTGTTAGCCATGCCATTATGCCATCTGATGGCGGACGACGTTGAGGCCATTATCAGTACATCTACTAGCCCCCAGGTGGCATATGCCGTCGTTGGATCAAAATAGACGTCGTCTTTCCAGGTGTGCTAATTTTTGTTCCAGGAGTGTATGTTACTTCTCACAAGGGAACCTCCCCATCGCACCCCCGTTAGATTTAGTTATAAGTTGGCACAGTGGATAGGCCTTGAAAAACTGAACACAGATCAATCGAGAAAACAGGAAGAAGTTGTGTGGAACTATGAAAGAAATAAGCAAAATGTACAAACGGAGTAGTCCATGCGCAAGATAGGCAACATCACTGAGAGTGTGAGATTAGGAGCACCGTGGTCCCGTGGTTAGCGTGAGCAGCTGCGGAACGAGAGGTCCTTGGTTCAAGACTTCTCTCCAGAGAAAAGTTTACTTTATTTTCGCAAAGTTATGTTCTGTCCGTTCGTTCGTTGACGTCTCTGTTCACTGTAATAAGTTTAGTGCCTGTGTTTTGCGACCGCACCGCAAAACCGTGCGATTTGTAGACTAAAGGATGTGTCTCTCCAAAGGGAACCGAAAACATTTGATCGCAAGGTCATAGGTCAACCGATTCCTTCACAGGAAAACACGTCGATATATTCTACACGACACTGGTGACGGCATGTGCGTCACGTGACAGGAATATGTTGTCGACCCACCTAACTTGTACACCTGGCGAATGGGTAAAAAGATTCTTCTGCCTTGCCCGATTTAGGTTTTCTTGTGGGTGTGATAATCACTCCAAAAAAAGTGATGAAAACATAAGAGGTTGTCACATGAACTTCAACAAATGAATGCAACAGTTACACTGTCGCACAGTTTTCCCTGTGCTCTGTCAAAACATATGTTTTTAACGTTTTGAAATTTTTCCGTGTGTAGACCGTCAAATCCTGCATTATGTCCAAGCAAATGTGAACATGTCCTGGAATTTTGGAGAGCGAAGTTGATTGTGTGTGAGTGCCTGAACTTTGATAATTGACACACGATCACGTAAACAATACTGCTCTGTGTACCTGTGCAGCTTCGCAAAATCATAGAATCTTTTTACAAAGTATTTCACTTGCCGAAAACCAAACACATCTAACGGTTACACAAGAGGTGTACAACCTGGAGGAATGGTAATCACGTCTACTCCCACACTAAAATTGTACAATGCCTGATCCTTCTGTCCTGTGCAGCTGTCAAGGAGTAAGGCAAAATCTTTGTCCGCGTAAGGAGCAATCACACATTCATTAAAGTCTTTCATTAGCTTTTCTCCATTTTTCCTGATGCACTGCAATTCACAATGACATTCGGCGTTTGCGCAATTACCCTATTCACCTGTTTCTGAACTTGCGAGTATTGTAACAGGGCCGGTTCTATTCCAGACCGGTTCTATTCCAAAATACCGTTATCCATGATGGCGGCCGTGACGTCAGAGTCATTATGAACTGTTTTCATAACACCTTCACCCTTCCAAAGCATCGTTAGTCGAAGGTCGCACGCAATGTATCCGGCACGTGGTGCCTCTCTAATTGTTATTACCGTAGCGGGTTGTGACATAGAGAGAGTCCATTCCAAAGCATCGTTATTAGACAACAACAAGGTCGCACGCAGTGTATCCGGCAAGTGGTGACTCTCTAGTCGTTAGTACCGGCGAGGGGTTGTGACATAGAGAGAGAAACCCTTTCTGGAACTCGAACCCTGCTCCTCCTGGGTGGAAAGGCCAAGTGCTCCCACCTAACACAATTAAACCACCAGACACACATCGAATTGATAGGAAATTAAAAAATGCCGGAGCCCTTTCTGGGACTCGAACCCTGATGCTCCTGGACGGAATGCTCAAGTGCACCCCCAACACATGAAACCTGTCTAGATGCGGGAGAGGAAGGTTAGGTTAGTGTACTTTATTTATTTTGGTCGAGAAACTGACGCAAAGATCGATCCTAATTGCGTAATTAATCACAGAGATAGGCCCTAATTACACAACTATATGCAAAGCACTACAGAAGGACGGCATAAAATCGCAATACGCCGCGAAAACTGACGATACCATACAACTGGTTTTATCCTGCCAAGAAAAAAATTCGCAGAACCACTCGAAACCAGCGACAGAAACATCGAAACTCTACCGTACACCTACAAGCTGCCAGAGTTGATATTAGCTAACTTTGAGAAGGGTGTATTTCCTGCTTTGCATGTATGCGTGTTTCTACTGCATTACAGAGAAGTTATTATCAGAGTTTTTTTTTTTCTTCTTTGTATACGTCTACGGCATTGCATGTTTCGAATTCTTTAAGTTCAAAGGGCTCCATGTACAATTAATCTTAAATAGAGTGATGGTAGAAATGCTGTCTGGACGCTTCCATACGAGGTCTACTTTTTTCGTATTTGATCTTCGTGGTCCTTATGCGCAATTAATGTTAGCTGCAGTAGAGTCGTTTGGTAGTTACCTTGAAATGAGGGTCTCTAAATTTTGTGTTTACAGTTCCTAGGAAAGAACACCGTCCTCCAAGGACTTCTGTTTGAGTTCTGAAAGCAGCTCCATGGCACTTACAGGTAACAAATCTAGAAGCCATTCGCCGAAATTCTTCAACATGACCTGGAACGGATCAATCCAACCAGTGAAGTAAGCATGACGATAGTAATACTTCACCTGAAAGTTACTGGTTTATTATTCCTACTCATCAGCATTAACTTGCATTTTTTCCGCATTTAAGGCTAGCGACCATTCATCACACCAAATGGAAATTTTGTCTAAATCGTCTTGTGGCCTCCTACAATCACTCAGCTTTGATGACTTATCGTAGACCGCTGCATCGTCGGCAGACTACTGACCCGCCAAATCATTTAAGTATAAAGAGAACAGCAGCTATCCAATTGCACTGGGCTGCATATTGGATATAGCCACTCTCGTATCTCTGAGCCTGATACATATGCTCGTGGCCTCGTTAACGGGCTGCGATGGGAGATCGTGTCATATACCTTCCAGAAATCTAGAATATGTAATCCACCTGTTACCTTCCTTTATAGTTCTAGATATATCATGTGAAATAAAGGCATGCCGAGTTTTGAACGAATGATGCTTTCTAAAATCAGGCTGATTCATCAACATAAACAGCTTAGCCTCAAGAATCTTTATTATATTCGAACTGAGAATACGTACAAAGATTCGGGAGCAGTCCGAAGTTAGGGATATTGGTCTGTAATTTTGAGGTCTGTTCCTTCATCTTTCTTGTATACTGGAGTGACCAGCGCTTTCTTTCGTTCCTTTATACCATTCGTTTCGATCTTCGTATTGGACGAGAAAGAAAGAGAGAGAGAGGCGGGGTGATGGACCAATTCCCTGGAGTACTCCTTCTAAAATCTAACAGGAATGCCATCCGGACCAGATGATTTGTCTGTTTTTCAAATCTTGACGATGCTTCCTTATGTCAGTTATACATCTTCCATACGGGGGTCCGTCCGAAGGTCAAGAGACTGCATGTTTGTACGGTTTTCATGCTTGAACGATGTCTTAAACGTGAAATTTTAAACTTAGGTTTGGCTTTTGATATCTTCAACTGATGCACCAGACTGGTCAACAAGGAACTGACTGGAATCCTTAGACTGGCTTACCGATTTTACACACGGTCTGAAAGTTCTCGGCTCCCTGCCAAATCTTTTGCTAAGTTGTGACGATGGCAGTTACGTGCTTCACGCATTAATATTTCGGCAGCCGGCTAATGGCTTACGAGACCTCGATTCAGTCTATTAAACGTGCTTGATTCGATTATTCTATTCCCTACAGCTTACAGCCATGAAATATCGATCAAATTATACATCATCTTCGTTTTCCATTAATGTCGATGGTACTTCATTCCTAAATATACGGCTTACAAGTAGTATTGTTTAGTGCTCGTCGCAGTTATGAGTACCGGTAACTTCAAGCGAGGTTCATTACAAAAGCGAATCATTACAAAAGCGATACTATCTGACTCGAAATAGCAAGGTATCTATGACAGGGTATGCTAATACACAGAAAATTCGGTGCATAACTGATTCTTTGTCTATGTGATGCACAAAACTAATTTCATTTTGTTTTGAGGTTATTTATTTATTTATTGATTTTAGTTTCAGAAGCTATCCCCGATAGCCCCGCATCGCCATCAGTGTCAAGATGGTACTTACTTCCGGAGGAGAGGTATGGAAAAGATGATAATGATGACGATGATGATGATGTAATATTTCTCTGTGAAATAATAAATATCGAGTAAAAGCACTACATATTTTGGAACACAACCTACGAGCAGCTTAGAGACAGAAGTGATGACACTTTCTGCGGGACCTGACCATCATTTTGCAGAACAATGCTCAAGCACGTAGAGTGCAAACCGTTACTGATTTGTTTGACTGATGGGATTGCTGAGTGCTGTACCACCTACTGCGGTCCCCTGACGTAAGTCCTCGTGAGTTCAACTCGATTTCTGACTGAAGGAAACACTTCACAGCAATTGCTTGACGACTGCTGCAACTCATCGATTAACAGACCGCGCCACTCGAACTGTCGACACATGTGACACTGCTAAGAGCATCACTGGCAAGGGTTATACACTATGCTGGAGACTACTTTGAAGGTCAATAAAACTTTGAAAGACATATTTATTTTGTACGAGCTGTAAATAAATAGGGTCCACTGTTAAATGTCCAATCCTCGTATATAAACTCTCTCCTAGTATCCACCATCTTCTACAAGACGAGTCCCTTACAACAGAGTATACCACAGAGGTGCATGTGTGGTTGATGCTTTAGAAATACGCAGTGTGTTGCCTCTACAGTTGCTAAATTCATCGTAGCATCCACAGTGAGTAAATGATACACTGTCACTGTTGCGGCCAAAGATGCCAATACAGAGATAGAATGTATTGTACTTAAACTGACAACAGCCTCGATTTTTACATCAGTCTATCGCACACACTTGTTCAATCTATTTCAGTAATGTCAAGCCTCGTACCTATCCATATATCCTCAATTTACACTATAACTTTGATGCCACTGACTGATCTCCATGACAGCAGCAATATCTCCCTCCCTGTATTACTATTACTTGGAGTGCAATAAGACTCTCTTCACCAACTGTTCGGTGTTGTAATCAAGGAAGAAATTAACCGCATATTTACCTTCTCAGAGGAATCGAAAGTATAGGACCACTCAGATTACGTTTCGCAGACTCATCCATCATTCAATTTGATTTCGTTTGGCTCCCATACAACTCAGTTGATGAAGCCATTCTTACGTGCTCTCCGTCCCACACAGCAACTTGTGTGATGAAGACGCTCGATCTGCTCACCACACAACGAATTCAACCACTGGTGGTGTTAAAGATTAATATGTTTTAGAACAGTTAGTCTAATTCTGAAGACGACGCTAGTGTGACTGATTACGGCATTGGTCTTCCGCTCCTAGTCTGCTTCTGTCTGTAACGGCAGGCTCAATTCAACGTCATGCTTATCTGTTGAACAAAACAAGAGTTAGTTTTACACGTTACAACAAGTAAAAATCAGTGATAGTGGTCAAGGTTCATGGCTGGACTTGAGAGCATCTATCTTTTGTTGTGACCTTCATTATCATCCTTTAAACTGACTGGCGTGGTGATTTAGCGTCTCTGCTTAACTCAAATAGTTAAGCCCAGACTCGGCTAGCGTCGCTAATACGTCTCTACAACACTCCTACGGCCCAAATCATCAATAAGCTCTGTCGATCACGCTATTGCGTGCGATCAGCCACCTGATTTACGTCTATCTATAACGGCTCAAAACTCGTCTTTTCACACAACATCCTCATCGCGCCGATTACGAATTATCCATGTTTGATGCGTCCCTATCGCCTAATTTCGATTGACTGGCCACCGGATAGTCGTTTTGATCACCGGACTCACACTATCAACACAACTGAGATAACAGGTGCGTCTCGAACACTACTGCGTCGGACAGACCACCTCATAATTATCACCCGAAACACCCACAATCGCCATACGCCGATAACGCACCGGGTGGGTCCTGAACACTACCGCGTCGGACGTCATACCAGGCACTCATCTCAAGAAACGCAACACATTCGGTGGGACGCAATATCCACCTACCACATCACAACACGCTCAACACACCCAAATCCATCCACCACAGAGCCAGATTTTATCCTGAAAGCTCTCCGGTCCAATAGCCTTGCCATAAAATTTTGTATAGGAAGTTATCTACATAAGATAACCCCTTCTATAATTAATCTAATATTTCTAAATATAGGTCGTGTCATAGCTGAAACAAATTTTCTATACTAAGCGACCCAGTGGTCCCCATACAACAAAATTTAACATCAAACACATAATATACACACAATCCATGCCAAAATAAGACAAGCACATGAAAATAGGAAAATAAATACACACAACATAAAACAAATACTCGCAAAACACAAATAAAACACTGCCTATACTAATACAAATAAACATCGCCAACAAATCACAAAAATCTAATCTAATTATACACTACATTGTTCCCGGCCGCGTTCTTCCGCAGCCGAGTGTGCAGCCCTAGTCATTCTTGTCTGTTTTGCGCAGTTTGCGTACGGCCAGGGTTCGCCGGACGTATTTTGATTATTTGTGTAGGTTCTGGATTGCGGTCTTCATTCGCTCTCCATTTCTGCAATGGTTGATCCCTTCCATTTTTATTGGTTGGTTTCCAGTTATTATTACCCTGGTTCCACCTACGTTCCTGTGGCGGATAATGTATGTCCTCTATTATCGCGTCACTGTGGATTGTTTCTTCAAGTTGCATGCTTTGTGAGCTGCACCGCGGAACTTACCCGTAAGATGACAATGGTCTCTACGAGGAGTCCCAGCTTTTCTAAGACCAGCCCGCAAATATGACAATTAACAGCCTTTTCATACAAGTCATCATTTTCCTTTGATTTGGTCATGGGAATATTGATGCTGTAGAGCTTGTGAACTTGCCATGAAAGTTTTCCAAGCTCAGTGAGAAGCCAAACCGATGGATCGCCCCCTACATAAGACTGATAGCTATTAAGTTTACAATCATATGCGCATACAACTTGGAACGCAACCGCATAAGGTACATGTTTTTGTGTGAAGGTTGTGTGTGAGGCTAAGGGATTCCCTTCACAACGAGTAATAGGAACCAGCAAGCATCAAAATCGGCGTACACAACAAAAGGACAACGCTGCTGGTGGTGAGAATTTTTAAATTTAATGAAGTTATTTTCCTCAGTGGGCATAACAATCTAATAGATGTGTCGCTAATAACTCTTGAGATGAAAAATAATTCAAACACCTTATACAAATATGTTGTTTATGTTCATTTTTACTTAACTGGGAGGAAATGAGTCGGGACATGTCTTTGATTCAGACGTAGCGGTAATTATCACGTTCGGAGAAGAGCAGCATGTTGACATGCAACTCTCGCTCACATGCAAATTTTGAGAAATGGAGGGGTCTACTACTGTATGCTTGTTCTGCTCATCTGAATTGCTTTTCTTCTCCAGGCCACAAACGTGGACCGATATTGCGGTATTCTGAGCTTAAAACTTAGGTACGTCCTGGATTCTTAAAGGGAACTCTATTCCGTCAAAGTTGTACTGTCTCTTAATATCTTTGACTTTGTAACTGCTGGGACGCTCGGGATGATGTTTGTAATTGTAATTTCTCTCGCAAGCCAGGACTGACCATGCAAAACACGCATTATCATAGTTATTTTGAACATTAATGCACTCCTGCTTTTTCTCAATATCTATAGGGAGTTTAATATAACTGGACCCTCCATTCATTGGATCATAGACATGTATATGGATGTCGAGGTGTGGTATACTGCTGAGCGCTTTAGCGGATCCACGTACTTCCATCTCGGAAAATCGGGCCATAATAGCGCTCAAGGTGGATTCTCGGTACAACTCATCAATCGATGTGCTCCGAGAAATAACACCATTTTCACCCCATATATAAGGCAGAGTAGCCGTCTCCGCGTCACCTTGATGTTTAGGGGGTGACTCAGTTCACTGCATAATACCGCACTGCATTTAATGGCGTTAAATTCAGGATCTTCTAAGAGTTTGAGGAGCTCGGTCTCCAAGACGGGGAGGCACGCCTCCAAAAACCTTACAGGATCGCAATACATCCCGCCTGGATTCTCAGTTCTGGTGAAAGAGATTCGCCCCTCAAACGCTATAGCAACTGCTGAGTATTCTAAGGGAGTCATTACGCCGTTATTCTGATCGAATTCGTTATCGATAGAACGGGGGAGAGAACTACCGCTAGCCATAAGGAAATTACTATTATTACTGTTGCTACAACTAGGAGTCCACCCGATAGATGAATGGACTGCTGATGGGTGATCGTAATCATCATCATTTGCGGGGAGAGGTATACGTCTCGGAACGCACACCTTGCGTGGGCGGCGACGGCAAGCTGCTGCTTCTAGAGGAGGAGGGGGTGACAGCCGGTTTGAAGGGCCAGGCTGCGGCGACGGCGGACGGGCTGGGCAACCAAACGGATGCGACAGCGCTGGGGTGAGATGGCGCTAACTCTCTCTCTTTGTCACAACCCCGCGCAGGTAATAACGACTAGAGAGTCACCACTTGCCGTATACACTGCGTGGGGTGCCTCTCTAATTGTTATTACCGTAGGGGGTTGTGACAAAGAGAGAGAGTTAGCGCCATCTCACCCCAGCGCTGTCGCATCCGTTTGGTTGCCCAGCCCGTCCGCCGTCGCCGCAGCCTGGCCCTTCAAACCGGCTGTCACCCCCTCCTCCTCTAGAAGCAGCAGCTTGCCGTCGCCGCCCACGCAAGGTGTGCGTTCCGAGACGTATACCTCTCCCCGCAAATGATGATGATTACGATCACCCATCAGCAGTCCATTCATCTATCGGGTGGACTCCTAGTTGTAGCAACAGTAATAATAGTAATTTCCTTATGGCTAGCGGTAGTTCTCTCCCCCGTTCTATCGATAACGAATTCGATCAGAATAACGGCGTAATGACTCCCTTAGAATACTCAGCAGTTGCTATAGCGTTTGAGGGGCGAATCTCTTTCACCAGAACTGAGAATCCAGGCGGGATGTATTGCGATCCTGTAAGGTTTTTGGAGGCGTGCCTCCCCGTCTTGGAGACCGAGCTCCTCAAACTCTTAGAAGATCCTGAATTTAACGCCATTAAATGCAGTGCGGTATTATGCAGTGAACTGAGTCACCCCCTAAACATCAAGGTGACGCGGAGACGGCTACTCTGCCTTATATATGGGGTGAAAATGGTGTTATTTCTCGGAGCACATCGATTGATGAGTTGTACCGAGAATCCACCTTGAGCGCTATTATGGCCCGATTTTCCGAGATGGAAGTACGTGGATCCGCTAAAGCGCTCAGCAGTATACCACACCTCGACATCCATATACATGTCTATGATCCAATGAATGGAGGGTCCAGTTATATTAAACTCCCTATAGATATTGAGAAAAAGCAGGAGTGCATTAATGTTCAAAATAACTATGATAATGCGTGTTTTGCATGGTCAGTCCTGGCTTGCGAGAGAAATTACAATTACAAACATCATCCCGAGCGTCCCAGCAGTTACAAAGTCAAAGATATTAAGAGACAGTACAACTTTGACGGAATAGAGTTCCCTTTAAGAATCCAGGACGTACCTAAGTTTTAAGCTCAGAATACCGCAATATCGGTCCACGTTTGTGGCCTGGAGAAGAAAAGCAATTCAGATGAGCAGAACAAGCATACAGTAGTAGACCCCTCCATTTCTCAAAATTTGCATGTGAGCGAGAGTTGCATGTCAACATGCTGCTCTTCTCCGAACGTGATAATTACCGCTACGTCTGAATCAAAGACATGTCCCGACTCATTTCCTCCCAGTTAAGTAAAAATGAACATAAACAACATATTTGTATAAGGTGTTTGAATTATTTTTCATCTCAAGAGTTATTAGCGACACATCTATTAGATTGTTATGCCCACTGAGGAAAATAACTTCATTAAATTTAAAAATTCTCACCACCAGCAGCGTTGTCCTTTTGTTGTGTACGCCGATTTTGATGCTTGCTGGTTCCTATTACTCGTTGTGAAGGGAATCCCTTAGCCTCACACACAACCTTCACACAAAAACATGTACCTTATGCGGTTGCGTTCCAAGTTGTATGCGCATATGATTGTAAACTTAATAGCTATCAGTCTTATGTAGGGGGCGATCCATCGGTTTGGCTTCTCACTGAGCTTGGAAAACTTTCATGGCAAGTTCACAAGCTCTACAGCATCAATATTCCCATGACCAAATCAAAGGAAAATGATGACTTGTATGAAAAGGCTGTTAATTGTCATATTTGCGGGCTGGTCTTAGAAAAGCTGGGACTCCTCGTAGAGACCATTGTCATCTTACGGGTAAGTTCCGCGGTGCAGCTCACAAAGCATGCAACTTGAAGAAACAATCCACAGTGACGCGATAATAGAGGACATACATTATCCGCCACAGGAACGTAGGTGGAACCAGGGTAATAATAACTGGAAACCAACCAATAAAAATGGAAGGGATCAACCATTGCAGAAATGGAGAGCGAGTGAAGACCGCAATCCAGAACCTACACAAATAATCAAAATACGTCCGGCGAACCCTGGCCGTACGCAAACTGCGCAAAACAGACAAGAATGACTAGGGCTGCACACTCGGCTGCGGAAGAACGCGGCCGGGAACAATGTAGTGTATAATTAGATTAGATTTTTGTGATTTGTTGGCGATGTTTATTTGTATTAGTATAGGCAGTGTTTTATTTGTGTTTTGCGAGTATTTGTTTTATGTTGTGTGTATTTATTTTCCTATTTTCATGTGCTTGTCTTATTTTGGCATGGATTGTGTGTATATTATGTGTTTGATGTTAAATTTTGTTGTATGGGGACCACTGGGTCGCTTAGTATAGAAAATTTGTTTCAGCTATGACACGACCTATATTTAGAAATATTAGATTAATTATAGAAGGGGTTATCTTATGTAGATAACTTCCTATACAAAATTTTATGGCAAGGCTATTGGACCGGAGAGCTTTCAGGATAAAATCTGGCTCTGTGGTGGATGGATTTGGGTGTGTTGAGCGTGTTGTGATGTGGTAGGTGGATATTGCGTCCCACCGAATGTGTTGCGTTTCTTGAGATGAGTGCCTGGTATGACGTCCGACGCGGTAGTGTTCAGGACCCACCCGGTGCGTTATCGGCGTATGGCGATTGTGGGTGTTTCGGGTGATAATTATGAGGTGGTCTGTCCGACGCAGTAGTGTTCGAGACGCACCTGTTATCTCAGTTGTGTTGATAGTGTGAGTCCGGTGATCAAAACGACTATCCGGTGGCCAGTCAATCGAAATTAGGCGATAGGGACGCATCAAACATGGATAATTCGTAATCGGCGCGATGAGGATGTTGTGTGAAAAGACGAGTTTTGAGCCGTTATAGATAGACGTAAATCAGGTGGCTGATCGCACGCAATAGCGTGATCGACAGAGCTTATTGATGATTTGGGCCGTAGGAGTGTTGTAGAGACGTATTAGCGACGCTAGCCGAGTCTGGGCTTAACTATTTGAGTTAAGCAGAGACGCTAAATCACCACGCCAGTCAGTTTAAAGGATGATAATGAAGGTCACAACAAAAGATAGATGCTCTCAAGTCCAGCCATGAACCTTGACCACTATCACTGATTTTTACTTGTTGTAACGTGTAAAACTAACTCTTGTTTTGTTCAACAGATAAGCATGACGTTGAATTGAGCCTGCCGTTACAGACAGAAGCAGACTAGGAGCGGAAGACCAATGCCGTAATCAGTCACACTAGCGTCGTCTTCAGAATTAGACTAACTGTTCTAAAACATATTAATCTTTAACACCACCAGTGGTTGAATTCGTTGTGTGGTGAGCAGATCGAGCGTCTTCATCACACAAGTTGCTGTGTGGGACGGAGAGCACGTAAGAATGGCTTCATCAGCTGAGTTGTATGGGAGCCAAACGAAATCAAATTGAATGATGGATGAGTCTGCGAAACGTAATCTGAGTGGTCCTATACTTTCGATTCCTCTGAGAAGGTAAATATGCGGTTAATTTCTTCCTTGATTACAACACCGAACAGTTGGTGAAGAGAGTCTTATTGCACTCCAAGTAATAGTAATACAGGGAGGGAGATATTGCTGCTGTCATGGAGATCAGTCAGTGGCATCAAAGTTATAGTGTAAATTGAGGATATATGGATAGGTACGAGGCTTGACATTACTGAAATAGATTGAACAAGTGTGTGCGATAGACTGATGTAAAAATCGAGGCTGTTGTCAGTTTAAGTACAATACATTCTATCTCTGTATTGGCATCTTTGGCCGCAACAGTGACAGTGTATCATTTACTCACTGTGGATGCTACGATGAATTTAGCAACTGTAGAGGCAACACACTGCGTATTTCTAAAGCATCAACCACACATGCACCTCTGTGGTATACTCTGTTGTAAGGGACTCGTCTTGTAGAAGATGGTGGATACTAGGAGAGAGTTTATATACGAGGATTGGACATTTAACAGTGGACCCTATTTATTTACAGCTCGTACAAAATAAATATGTCTTTCAAAGTTTTATTGACCTTCAAAGTAGTCTCCAGCATAGTGTATAACCCTTGCCAGTGATGCTCTTAGCAGTGTCACATGTGTCGACAGTTCGAGTGGCGCGGTCTGTTAATCGATGAGTTGCAGCAGTCGTCAAGCAATTGCTGTGAAGTGTTTCCTTCAGTCAGAAATCGAGTTGAACTCACGAGGACTTACGTCAGGGGACCGCAGTAGGTGGTACAGCACTCAGCAATCCCATCAGTCAAACAAATCAGTAACGGTTTGCACTCTACGTGCTTGAGCATTGTTCTGCAAAATGATGGTCAGGTCCCGCAGAAAGTGTCATCACTTCTGTCTCTAAGCTGCTCGTAGGTTGTGTTCCAAAATATGTAGTGCTTTTACTCGATATTTATTATTTCACAGAGAAATATTACATCATCATCATCGTCATCATTATCATCTTTTCCATACCTCTCCTCCGGAAGTAAGTACCATCTTGACACTGATGGCGATGCGGGGCTATCGGGGATAGCTTCTGAAACTAAAATCAATAAATAAATAAATAACCTCAAAACAAAATGAAATTAGTTTTGTGCATCACATAGACAAAGAATCAGTTATGCACCGAATTTTCTGTGTATTAGCATACCCTGTCATAGATACCTTGCTATTTCGAGTCAGATAGTATCGCTTTTGTAATGATTCGCTTTTGTAATGAACCTCGCTTGTAGTTACCGGTACTCATAACTGCGACGAGCACTAAACAATACTACTTGTAAGCCGTATATTTAGGAATGAAGTACCATCGACATTAATGGAAAACGAAGATGATGTATAATTTGATCGATATTTCATGGCTGTAAGCTGTAGGGAATAGAATAATCGAATCAAGCACGTTTAATAGACTGAATCGAGGTCTCGTAAGCCATTAGCCGGCTGCCGAAATATTAATGCGTGAAGCACGTAACTGCCATCGTCACAACTTAGCAAAAGATTTGGCAGGGAGCCGAGAACTTTCAGACCGTGTGTAAAATCGGTAAGCCAGTCTAAGGATTCCAGTCAGTTCCTTGTTGACCAGTCTGGTGCATCAGTTGAAGATATCAAAAGCCAAACCTAAGTTTAAAATTTCACGTTTAAGACATCGTTCAAGCATGAAAACCGTACAAACATGCAGTCTCTTGACCTTCGGACGGACCCCCGTATGGAAGATGTATAACTGACATAAGGAAGCATCGTCAAGATTTGAAAAACAGACAAATCATCTGGTCCGGATGGCATTCCTGTTAGATTTTAGAAGGAGTACTCCAGGGAATTGGTCCATTACCCCGCCTCTCTCTCTCTTTCTTTCTCGTCCAATACGAAGATCGAAACGAATGGTATAAAGGAACGAAAGAAAGCGCTGGTCACTCCAGTATACAAGAAAGATGAAGGAACAGACCTCAAAATTACAGACCAATATCCCTAACTTCGGACTGCTCCCGAATCTTTGTACGTATTCTCAGTTCGAATATAATAAAGATTCTTGAGGCTAAGCTGTTTATGTTGATGAATCAGCCTGATTTTAGAAAGCATCATTCGTTCAAAACTCGGCATGCCTTTATTTCACATGATATATCTAGAACTATAAAGGAAGGTAACAGGTGGATTACATATTCTAGATTTCTGGAAGGTATATGACACGATCTCCCATCGCAGCCCGTTAACGAGGCCACGAGCATATGTATCAGGCTCAGAGATACGAGAGTGGCTATATCCAATATGCAGCCCAGTGCAATTGGATAGCTGCTGTTCTCTTTATACTTAAATGATTTGGCGGGTCAGTAGTCTGCCGACGATGCAGCGGTCTACGATAAGTCATCAAAGCTGAGTGATTGTAGGAGGCCACAAGACGATTTAGACAAAATTTCCATTTGGTGTGATGAATGGTCGCTAGCCTTAAATGCGGAAAAAATGCAAGTTAATGCTGATGAGTAGGAATAATAAACCAGTAACTTTCAGGTGAAGTATTACTATCGTCATGCTTACTTCACTGGTTGGATTGATCCGTTCCAGGTCATGTTGAAGAATTTCGGCGAATGGCTTCTAGATTTGTTACCTGTAAGTGCCATGGAGCTGCTTTCAGAACTCAAACAGAAGTCCTTGGAGGACGGTGTTCTTTCCTAGGAACTGTAAACACAAAATTTAGAGACCCTCATTTCAAGGTAACTACCAAACGACTCTACTGCAGCTAACATTAATTGCGCATAAGGACCACGAAGATCAAATACGAAAAAAGTAGACCTCGTATGGAAGCGTCCAGACAGCATTTCTACCATCACTCTATTTAAGATTAATTGTACATGGAGCCCTTTGAACTTAAAGAATTCGAAACATGCAATGCCGTAGACGTATACAAAGAAGAAAAAAAAAACTCTGATAATAACTTCTCTGTAATGCAGTAGAAACACGCATACATGCAAAGCAGGAAATACACCCTTCTCAAAGTTAGCTAATATCAACTCTGGCAGCTTGTAGGTGTACGGTAGAGTTTCGATGTTTCTGTCGCTGGTTTCGAGTGGTTCTGCGAATTTTTTTCTTGGCAGGATAACACCAGTTGTATGGTATCGTCAGTTTTCGCGGCGTATTGCGATTTTATGCCGTCCTTCTGTAGTGCTTTGCATATAGTTGTGTAATTAGGGCCTATCTCTGTGATTAATTACGCAATTAGGATCGATCTTTGCGTCAGTTTCTCGACCAAAATAAATAAAGTACACTAACCTAACCTTCCTCTCCCGCATCTAGACAGGTTTCATGTGTTGGGGGTGCACTTGAGCATTCCGTCCAGGAGCATCAGGGTTCGAGTCCCAGAAAGGGCTCCGGCATTTTTTAATTTCCTATCAATTCGATGTGTGTCTGGTGGTTTAATTGTGTTAGGTGGGAGCACTTGGCCTTTCCACCCAGGAGGAGCAGGGTTCGAGTTCCAGAAAGGGTTTCTCTCTCTATGTCACAACCCCTCGCCGGTACTAACGACTAGAGAGTCACCACTTGCCGGATACACTGCGTGCGACCTTGTTGTTGTCTAATAACGATGCTTTGGAATGGACTCTCTCTATGTCACAACCCGCTACGGTAATAACAATTAGAGAGGCACCACGTGCCGGATACATTGCGTGCGACCTTCGACTAACGATGCTTTGGAAGGGTGAAGGTGTTATGAAAACAGTTCATAATGACTCTGACGTCACGGCCGCCATCATGGATAACGGTATTTTGGAATAGAACCGGTCTGGAATAGAACCGGCCCTGTTACAATACTCTTGCGGCCCAGATACACAATTTTTTTTCTGCAAACATAAATAAACTGTAGGTAAAAGAAATCCTGCTTTGTTCAGAGCATATGTATGGTATAACTACGTGAAGTGGCATGCAGCTGGTCTACAGTACATTCCGTGTCGCCTTCTCCAACTAACGATAACGTGCGGGTCGATTTCATTTCATAGTTAAAACCGGACTGATCTGTGTTGCTAATATATGCGTCTTCATACTGTTGGAATCTGACGTTAGTTTCTGTAACAAACGTCTTGGAACACTCTAAAAGTTCTTCCAGTTTTTTCGCGTAGTTCTTGCTTACATATTTCATAATCTTCCTGCTCGTAATTTAGTATTTTCTTTTGAACGTGATAAGCCAATGAGATGAAGCCTTAAAGTCCAGGCCGATTTGTTAGCCTAATGCAATCCCAAAATCTGTAGGTCTGTATCTTGCATTGCACTTAATTCATTTCTGGCTTTAATAAATTGTCGGTATAAATCGTTTTCTAGTTCACAGAACTTATATCTTCAGCTTCCACCTCGTTCCACGACTTCTTTGCAATATTTAATTGTCCTTTTTTCCTCCATCCCTTTAAATTTCTTAAATTTATTTGTTACTTCACTCCATAATCTATATTTGCGTCTTTTAATTTTTTGGACAGTAACCTGTATTGGAGCATTTCCTTCGTGTAACCCAAAGAAATACCACCCGATTGAAGTCGCAGTATTTCCTCTTCGTGTTCTTCGTACGGATCGTCAACAGTCTCATCATCTGGTACATACAGCCCCGCAGCAATCAGCAAGGTACCGTCATCACCACACGTACTGTTTATCAACAAATGTAGGAAATAATCATACAAATGTTCGACAATCGTTCGATCCCTTAAGGAACTTTCCGATTCCTTACAGTTCGGAAAACATTCATTGACCTTGTTATTGAAGTCGCGAGCTATACTTGCTGCATTCATATTGCCCGGGGAATACATCTCACGTATTTAATGCACTCTCGTTCAAAGTAGCGAACAGTCAACCGCCAGCCAGGGAGCCTCGTTAGCAGGAATACTCTCTCTTCCGTGCGCTGTAGTTGACTGACGTCGTGTGTTTCGATGTTTGTTTAGGTGTAGCGTCCCCATACTACGGCGCAGTTACCTCCCATCGGACGGACGGACGGATAATAATTGTCTGAAATTCCGCAGCTGCTCACGCGAACCACGGGACCACGGCGCTCCTCAGCTCATACTATCCTTGATGTTGCCTATCTTGCCCCTGGACTACTCAGTTTGTATATTTTGCTTATTTTTTCATAGTTCCACACAACTTCTTCCTGTTTTCTCGATTGATCTGTGATCAGTTTTTCTAGGCCTATCCACTGTGCCAGCTTATAACTAAATCTGAGTGGTGTGCGATGGGGAGGTTCCCTTGTCAGTGACATAGAGACAAGTACTGCAAATGTGACCAACGTATTTCTCCCAACAATACATTAAAGTCAAATTTCCCGAAAATAATACGCGGTTCCTGGTACTAAATGACTGCATGTCCCAATTTTTAAAACAGAAGTGTGTAAAACTTGACAAATAATGCACTTTGAGAATAGCGTTCTTAATGATTGACAATTTCCTGCGGATCTACACACTAATTGCTTCCTGTCAGTTTTAATTTAGCGTAAACACGACCCTCTGATTAGGCTTTAGGCCTGTTCTGACGGATCGACTGCTGTCTACGAGGCAGTATGGAGAGCGATCTATGAACGTGGGACATGTGATCAGCCATCCCTCCAGTCGTTATTGCCAGTAGATGAATCCTGCTGGTTCCGCTGCTTCTTTATTCAAGCAGCTCCTCGTTTGGCTTCACGAGGCTAAGTGGACCCAACTCCGCACCCCTCTACCTTACGAGGGAGTTAGCGCAAGTTGCTATCGCAGTTGCACTTGAGTTGTGGTTTTTACAAATATGTTTGAGGAGCTGACTACAAAAATGTATAAACTTAGTATCATCGCCAATTACTCTGTAAGCTACGAAGATATGCCGCTCACTGTGGACCATACTTAACGTTATCGTGACTTTAGTAACTGTAAACACTATTCCTCTAGCTAATGTAGTTATTTGCATTCTATGTTATGGTCGACACACGCCCCTCCGTACCGAATGTCACGAGACGAAATGTCCGATGTGACGTCTATGGGAAGAAGACAGACATTACGTTTAAGAGAAAGGAAACCAGTATAATAGTGACCCCCGTCTGTGTTGCATCAACCTCGGCAGTTAATCCGTCCGTTTGAGGTGTTACCACTTTCGTTGTGCGTCAAGTCACTCTCACTGTCGACGTTGTGAAAATGAATCCTGCAAATATAGTGAGCATGATTGTAGACCATTGCAAACACAAAGGAGATCCGTAGAGATTGCAGAAAGGAGAGACATGCAACTGCATCCATAATCAATGTGATAGATGGAACAGTGGCAACCAATCATAGTAATATACGTCACGAAAATACAATGGACTATATTGAAGAATATGAATACACAGACGAAGACTTGTCTGATTACGAAAAAAACTTATGGATGATCCAGAACCTGATAGTGAAAGAAAGTTGTTATGAAGTGATGTAAGCCACTCGTTTGTTTATCTGCCAAGCCCACCAAAGAGGAAGAAGTGGGGTGATATATATTTTGAAAAGACAAAGGAGATAACTGCATTCCAGGATTCTGGAAAAAGGAAATGATTAAGCTTCAATCATTGCAGAAACGATGTCGTATGGTGCAGGACATACCTCAACTACGATATTATCGTCACGTGGTAAAGAAAAGGGAGGAAGGCCAGCGCTCAGAATTTCACGTGCTGGATGATAATGCAGCTGAAAAATTCAAGTTGGCGGGGACTGTTCCAGGGATATTCGTGCTTGGGGTTTGGGGACGAAAAAAAAAAAAAAAAAAACGGGACTGACTCGATTCACTTGATGGATTGATTGCAAGGTTTAAACGGCAATAACAAAATGTGTAATCTGGAAAGCCCGGAATACAGATGGCAGATGGTGACGTCAGTGAAAGGTGTAAGGAGTTTCGCAAGGAGGTAACGTCCTATTTGAACACCATGGAACGTATTCAGATTTAGGATACGAAACGAAGTGGTATACGGAAAGAACTTAAATCGTCGTGAACTCTGCATTTTAAGGGAGAGACGTCGGTTCGACACCGAGGCCTACGAGAAAGACAGGCCGCGGCGCGTACGTCACGAAGGTAGTCCAGCGATCGCTCGCTCGCTCAAATCAGCAGACCAACTACGTTTCTACACCTGTTTACTCGTAACTAGGCGTGTCTGTAGAAACGAAAACTGAATCTTCTATTGGAATCCGCTATTATGGAGTGTTGCTGTTGTTAGTCCTATAATGATGGGAAGTACATGGGCCTACTTATAATTTGTTACGGCAGTACTGGCGTACAATAAAATAAAATCATGCTAAAATGATTATCAGTTGCATAAGGCACCACTTGCAGCATGTAAAGCAGAAGAGACTAAATGCTATAAACAAGCCGTTATACCAATTATATCGAGTACTGATCTTAAATTAAATTTTGCTGTAATACTGTTAATCAGTAAGACTTCATAATGGCAGATTCCAGTGGAAGACGCAATTCTCCTTAGTACTTAGACGCCCAGCTGCGAGTTAACAGGTTTAGGAATGCATTTTGTCTGCTGAGCTGAGCGAGCGGATTCAGGACTACCTTCGTGACGTGCGCGCCGCAGCCTGTCTTTCTCGTGGGCCTCGGTTCGACGCGAAGTGACGATGCAGCAGCTCATTCGTACACCATCCAACCCGCTACTTCGGCAAATGAATACATGTTTCCAAAGAACGTGGTAATCTACCAGGATGCTAGAGGAGTTTGCACCGCGAGTAGTACATCACATGCCGGAAACACAAAATCTGATTCAAGTTGCTTCGAAGTTCGGCCTAATCACGAAACTAATGCTGGCACAATTCTTTCAAGACGTCTGCTTCCCATAGGCAGTGAGGGTCTCTTTTTGTGGTTGATCTACGTGAGGCATATCGCAGCAGGATCCAAGTTTCCTTCAGAAATTATTTTCGTTTGATTTTGTGAACTGTTCAAATGTGTGTGAAATCTTATGGGACTTAACTGCTAAGGTCATCAGTCCCTAAGCTTACACACTACTTAACCTAAATTATCCTAAGGACGAACACACACACCCATGCCCGAGGGAGGACTCGAACCTCCGCCGGCATCAGCCGCACAGTCCATGACTGCAGCGCCTAAGACCGCTCGGCTAATCCTGCGCGACATTTTGTGAACTCGTACTAGCTTAGTTGGTTGGTTGTAACTTTGCTGTTGTTTAGTTGATGGGTTACTGTGCATTTCCAACAGCGAGAGAAACCAAACATAACTGCCTGCAAGAATATAACATGAATTTGGCCCTGTTTTATAATCTTTCTAAAAATGTGCAAACTAATTAACTCCTGAACTTCCCTCTTAATCTCTTTACCTAAACAAAGTGGTCCCCATGCGTTAATGGTCTGCCTAATAATGCTGTTCATGAAATGGTCCCTGTGCGTTGATAATTTTCGTAGCAAACTGATCCTGAAACGAAATATCTTACCTCGTAATGTAATTGCTTGGAAACGCAGTGCTTACTGCTCTCTGTGCGCCAGCTGCAAATTTCTAACTACAGCTGCTGAGAGTTTAGTGCAATGCTCCATACAACTAGTAAACTATTTTACACATTATTGAGTGAGACACTCACTAAATAAAAATGGCTTGGATTACGGATGTGGACAATGCTCTTAGGTGAAACATCAAACTGTTTTTAAATTATCTGAAATTCATGTTACAACACTCATTAACGTTGATAAAAGGTAACACCGACAAATTCTTACTCTCACAAATGCAAGACAAATAATTAATAACCATGAAATGTACACTGAAAATTACTCAATCTTTAATGAAAAATCTGTAGTTCCCTGATATGGATGTCTCATTCAACAATGGTTCCAAACTAAGCGCGGCTACAATGTAACTAAATAAAAAATATTACCTTCATGTGCTTTTCTAATTTCATCGTGTCTCATTTAATTCTAAATCACTAGTCGAAACTTTCTCCTCTGTTTCATAATATTCAAACACAGATGCACCTAACTTGACGTCTACATTGCCACGAATGCTCTGCTCGGCGTCTGTCTCACGACTCCTCTTAACGATAGAACTCTAACGCTCCTCGCTGCCAAGCAGCGATGACGAAACAAGCAAGCACATCTCCCAGCGACAAAGCTATTCGGACCGAAGACTGCGCGCGAATAATAAGCAATTCAAAATTGTCGCTTAGCGTTTGTGATATCCATAGTGTATACAAATTCCGGAAATGCAAATAACAGACTTCCAACAGACCTGTTTCCTTCATGAGTGCACACTTTACATTCAGCCACGTGATGTGCTATTCTTCCGACAGTTCAAGGCAGTACTGAAGCGGAGTGAAGACCATAGTATTCTTAACGGCTATCAATTCACATCATCGTTCAGGGATTCAATTTCGTTGCTGATGCATATTCTACACAATCAGTTCTCCAGTCTTCGCAGACTTTGTTCGGTACTCCTGGACTGTAGCTGGATACGATGACTTCAGCGCAGAGAGGTTTCGAACAGTCCCCGAGCGTAGTTTTGATGTTCAAACGCATTGTGACTCGAAGACTGCTTCGTGCAGGCATTCTTGAAGTGCTCCTGCTGTGATAAGCAACTCTGTTTCTGGCACTCTATACCCTGTGGTCATGTTCACTTCGTAATCTTTTGCCAAGAACTACCAATAATCCATTTTTCGAGCTCGGTGATCGAATATGCGCATGATTGTCGATTGCAGGGTAATTTTCGATGGCAAATATTGTCCGCATATTTGTAATGTGCATGTAAAACTCTTACATGCAGACCAAAACTTCGTTATAATTGCGATCGCATCTTCGCAACTCCCTTGTCAGAGGAAATTTGAGGTGGTGCTGCGAATCACATCTACAGCCTTGTGCGCCGAAGGCAATGATGCTAACCATTCAGCTACGGAGGCTCTCAGTTTTAATTCGACAAATTAGTAACAGTTTTGTTACCATTTTGAGAAAGAAACCCACAAGAAGATTGCAAAGTTCTTTGTTTATGTGAAAGGAGGCTTTATTCTTGTGATGTGGGCGGCTTGTAAGGATGTAATGCAATCTTGTGTGTATCTGATAGTTCCCTTTTTGAGACACTACAACGGTCAATAAATAAATTATATCCACAATGAATTTTCACTCTGCAGCCGAGTGTGTGCTGATATGAGCACTTGCCCGCGAAGGCAAAAGCCCCGTTTCGGGTTTCGGTCCGGCACGTAGTTTTAATGTGCCAGGAAGTTTCAAGTAAATTATACTTAATCACAAACAGACCGACGGAAACGTTTTGCCTAACCGGTCGATGCAAACGTCAGCGACTGCAAGCGCGCAGTAGTTCTTTACTCAGAGACCAGAGTTCAGCACCCAAGTAGTGTAGAGATAACTGATGTGTAGCAAAGGGTTAATCGCTGCGAACAGAGTTTACAAATCAGGCACATCCCCAAAAACAATAAGCTACTCGACAATTCTCCATCCTCTTTTTCTTCTTGAAACGTTTCTGCTTACGCAAGTCGTTTACAAAACCTCCTCCAATCTTCTCTTCTCTCCCACAGTCTACCGTCCAATATTCCCTGCCACTGTAGTCTTCTTCGATTCGCATCATCCTTCACTTGGTCTCTACATCTTGTTCGCGGTTTTCCAATTGCTCTTCTTCGTTGTCTTTCTTTCCCCATTCTTTCAACGTGACCAAACCATTCCAGACTGTTCCTCTAATTAGTCTCTTTTAGGGGACTGATCTCAAGCGTGTTTCGTATTGTTTCATTTCTTATCCTGTCCCTCCTTGTCCTACCTACGTTCCTTCGAGAAAGTGCATCTCTTCCGCTTGTATTCTACTCTGTCAATGTCCAACTTTCTGAACCACAGGTCAAAATTGATGGATAATATGGTTTGTATATCATAATCCTTGCTTTGGCAGATATTTTCCAATTCCTAAGTATGTCTCATACACAATAATAAAATTTTGAGTAATTTTCTAACCTCTCAGAAATTTCTTGCTTGATGCTTCTTTTCCTGGTTGGCGTAATTCCTAGATATTTGAAAGTATCTACTTCTTTTATAATTTTCCATTGCAAATTTCATCCTGCATTTTTCATTTTCCCCAGTAATTTTAACACCTCGCTTTCTGTGAAGCTTATTTTAATGCCCGCTTTTTCAGTTATCCTCTGTCAGGTGTCTAGCTTTTCTTCCAGTTTCTGCTCATTGTCTTCTCGTAGGACCTAATTGTTTGCATATGCTCCTATTTTCATATTATCCGCTGTCGATCCTTGGCGAACTTTTCGAATGATGTTCATTATTAAACTGAGAATCAAAATGTGGCTAAATACTAAATGTAATATGTTCAGTTGTAAATAAGAAATCGAATAGACAGCATACGACTGTTTGAAAAAAATCAGATATAGAGTATCGTTTTAAGGGCCTCACACACGAGCGACGGATCGCTGTCGGTCGCTAGCTTCGATTCACCACACAGGAGCGATTTGTCGAACAATTTCAACCAGAATTGCGAACGCCACTGCGTCGAGAAGTTCTGCTATGGAAAATGACGTGTTACGTTAAGCAATGGGGGTTGTCCTCCGTATCTCCCCGAATACTTAGAATAAAACATAGAAAATGAGACGTTAAATGTATTAAATTTATTTTGAAACGCATTTTTTGGGAACTGTGTGTTACTTTGCCGAATTTATTTCATACATACATTTCGTTGACACCAGGCAGGTTTGCGTACATTTTTCCAGTATGCTAATATTATTGATGTTTCATTTACTAGTCCTCAAATCCTTTTTCGTTCATTAGTCTTGTAGTTTAACTGCAAGTACGCTGGTGTGCAAAACTTAACGACAAACGTAACTTTCGCTTGATGTGTCACTGCCAAGTAACATAACGCGATGAAACTTAGACGATGCATACAAAGAACTGCTACAGTATAGTACAGAAGCAAACTGAAAAAAATACGCTATGAGACGTAGAGAAATGACACTTTTATTTAAAGACAAAATTGCACTGAAGTCATCGCGACTTGCGTGTCGATGAGGATGAAATGATGATGATAAGGTCAACACAACATTCAGTCCCTGAGCGGATAAAATCTCCAACCCAGCCGGGGATCGAACCCGGGCCGTTAGGCAACACTTTCCGTCGCGCTGACAACTTACTTTTTTTTTATTCTAAGCCTGTGCGCGAACAAGGTTTTTTTTTTTTTCCCCCAGAAAAATCTGATCCACTTCAGGCGTTGGCTCCTGATTAAACCTACCCCAGAGAGCCGCCTATATACCAGGGGAAATATGGGAAATCAAGGTTAGGACTATCCTTAAAAACAAAACAAAATCTTCCTTTTTCTGAATTTTATTTATTTATTTATTTATTTTAGTTTTGTTGTGTAATTGATCGGAGGCCTTCTGCGCCCAGCTGGTAATATGTTGAGTCACGTCTTCTCGAAATTGATGTGTTCCGTTCAATTGTTCAGAAATGTTCATTGGTTCAAACAGGAAACCTTCTTCTCTCTTGGCTTAACACATTCCAGCTGCGAGGCGGGTCGTGGAAAGCACTTCCAAGGAAGTTCGTGAAAATTATCTGTATTTTGGGTGACGGACAACGACATAATGACGGTCATTGAGGTATGTCCAAAAATCGAGTACAGAGTCTACAGTTTGTCCAAATAGGTAGTGAATGGCATGTCAGCGAATCCAATTCACAGCATTGGTCTTTGCCCGAGGAAAATAGCCACGTTCCGGAAATAATAATGAAAGGGGAGTAATCCGATCCGGAATGTCCCGCGTTAGAAAAGCCACAATACGACGAATCAAGTGCCAAACCTCTGCCGCCGGTCCGCAAACAAACCGATGTTCGTCATTGTCTGGCACTCCACACGTGGAACATAGAGGTGATTGGGCGAGGTGGATACGATGAAGGCTAAATTGGTTGACTTGCTTACCATTGACAGTTAAGTACCAGACAGATTGAACATTCGTGTCAAGGTAACAGGCGAACACCGCGCTCCATACATGACGCCAGTCAACCTGGGGGAACTTTTGTTCAATCGGGTTAGGTGGACGACCTAATTGGAGGACATTGTATACTGCCTTTGTCTTGAGTAAAAGCTGTCTTGGTAAGGTGAGGCGTAGATAACTGAGTTCAAGAAAGAAGTACCGTATATAATGGAACTGGGCCGGAACATCCGAGATCATCACTGGGGCTGACAGTGAGACCGGCGTATATGCCGACAGGAGGAGACCAGTGAGGCTCGTTGGGCAACGTGTCCATATCGTCATCTGGGAGCTGACAAATAGGGCGCGAGCTCTATCCGGCACTTGAAACAGACCTATCCCACCTCGTTCACGGGGAATAGTAAGCATAGTTAGCTTTGAACAACACCCCAGAGCTGACGATTGATGGTTCCTGCCCGGATCGCATCGCCGACTTCATCATCAGTCACCTCTGACATCAAGTCAATCGCCGCATCTCCTGGGATGCCACTGAAGTTGAGCTGTGAGACTTCCTCGATCAAGTCTGGGGAATGTGGAGTTGCGGCGTAGAGCTGTTGGTAGTGGGCGTGAAGCACATTCCCTATTGCAGATTGGGTTACGTAGCGACGCCCTTCTTGGTCTGTTAGGACGTGAATCAATTTTCGGCGTCGATTTTGGCGTTCTTGGATGATATGGTACATCGACGGATATTCATGAGACATGCAATCAGCAGTACGAGATCGTACTATAGCTCCTTCCAAATGCCTTCGCATGAGATTGGAGATAAGGGCCTTAGCATGGTTCATCCTTGTATGGCGCTCAGGGGAGGCTGGCATCGTGGAGCATTCTCGTAGGATCCTGCAGTAAAAGTCCATAGTGCTCTTCCTCCAGGCGACAACATCTTTGCCATACCGGATGAAAGTTTTTCGAAGAGCAGGTTTTACACACTGGATCCACCAGGATAGACGGATACGTGGGACGGCGTCTATTACATGTGATCCAAGTGTCTTCTATTAAAAGTCGACAGTCAGGTGAATTAAGAAGTGCTGTGTTCAGTTTCCATAAACCACGTCCGTGCCATACTGCCTGTCTTGTGAGAACAACATCACAGAAGTAAGCCTCATGATCTGAGAAAGCAACAGGCCAGAGTTCAGCCTGTCGAGTGTGTTGAATTAGGGATCGCGAGATGTAGATGCGATCCAGTCGGCTAGAGGAATGCGCAGTGTAGTACGTAAAGCCCAAAAGATCACCGTGAACATGTCTCCACGTGTCGACAAATTGTAGCCGCGTGACGACTGTTTCCAGAGCTGCGCATGGTGAGTGACGCGGCAATTGATCCTGAGGTCGCTGGGTGCAGTTGAAGTCTCCACCCATGACCCAGTCATCGTGTGGTCCCATAAAAAGGGGTGTAACTTCATTCGCGAAGAAGGCATTGCGTTCACGACGGTAGCTGGAGCCCGACGGCGCATAAATGTTGACGATGCGTACACCAGAGAGAGTAAGGGCTATACCTCTGCCGATGGGGAGGTATAGGACATCTTCGGCAGGAAGACCTTCTCGTAAGATGATGGCCACACCACTACCGGTGTCCGAAGCGGGAGAAAGATGCGCCGTGAAGCCATGTGGTGGTGAAAAATCGGCGACATGCACTTCCTGAAAAGGCACAATATCTATGTCCGCATCATATATCATATCGCGGAGCAGCGCCAGTTTGTGGGGCGCACGAATGGTCGCTAGGTTAATCGTTGCGACACCATAATGTTGGTGTTGGAGTCCCACAGGCACAGGTGGGGCTCCTTCTTCAGGAGCGAGAGGTCGTCGATCGTGCCGGTCCGCTGAAGAGGCTGCTATTGTGGAGAGTTTGCGGTCGCGGGCGCAACCGATGGGGGCGCCCCATCACCAGCACCATCCACCCCAGTCCCTTCAATCTCCACGTCATCTGCTCAGGAGACTGATACTGCGGTAGGGCATCGGCTGTGCACATCATCCACGTGGAGAGGAGACGTAGTTTTCGGCTCAGCGGATAGTATCTCTTCAACGTCGGCCTGTGGGGGCGACGGCGCCAGTAAGGAGGGGTGTTCGTTGCCAGTGGTCGCCTGTGGCTGGTCGTTCGCATCAGACTTTTGGTCATCAAAGAGCGTTTTGTCGTCCATTTTCGGGTCTGCATCCCTGGTATCCATCCGTAGAATGGATTCATCAGGGGGTGTGCGGCTACGTTTCTTTCTCTTTCGTGTCGATCCTTGTTTTCGAACATGTCGTTCAGAGTCCGATTGCGGGTGGCTTTCGTCTGACTCCGGACCAGTCTGAAGGAAAGCAGAAGTAGGTACCACTCCCGGATCAATGTCCATCTCAGTAGCATTTTCAGTCACAATGCTGCGAAGATTCGGCAGGTCAGGATCTGGCGTCTGTGGCACCTCAGAAGGAATCGCAGTAGCGGTTGCATCTACCTGATCAGACGACGTCAACGGAGCAGGAAGACCTCCCTGGGCAACCTTGGCGTATGTGACAGGGATCTGAGTGATCACCGCTGGGGACGCTTCCTCGCCGACCGGTGTCTGGATCAGGCGGCGTCGCATGCAGGCGGATCTGACGTGGTCTTCTTGTCCACAACCCGCATATGTTCGGGGTTGGCCGTCGTACATGAAAATGGCTCGCACCCAACCAATTGTTAGGTATGATGGTATATGTTTTTCCAGTTTAATTTTGACCTGACGCACACCATTAAGGACATGGTAGGTCGTGAAGGTTTGCCATTTTTCCTCTGCGTAACCCATGACGTTACCGTATGGTTGTAACGCAGAGACAACTTCGTCCTTCGGCACTTCGAAAGGTAGTTCAAACACCCTAATCGTGCGTTGACCGTACTCTGCGAGTTCAAGTGTCACAGCTCCGACGTGACCATCAGAGTATTTGAACTTAAGTCCATTGGCATGGCGGCGAATAACATCTTCACACACCTCGGTGTTTGTCATTTTACTATAAACGACACTACTCGTGGTCGAAAAATGGATTCGGTGGACGGACACAAGCCTTAAAGCTACGACGCGGAAGTAAATAGACCCCGCCAGCGGAGCACTGGCCGGCGCGCGGGGCCGTCCGCACGCTACCACGGTTGAGAGCCGACTGATGAAATGATGATGATAAGGACAACACAACAATCAGTCCCTGAGCGGATAAAATCTCCAACCCAGTCGGGAATCGAACCCGGGCCGTTAGGCATGACATTCCGTCGCGCTGACCACTCAGCTACCAGGGGCGGACCCCTGGACATTAAAAACGTGGGACATAATTCTTAGTAAAGTGTGTGATCACCAAGGACGGCAGTGCATGCTCTACAACATGCTCACATGCTGGTCACAATATTAGTAAGGCAATTTCTCCACCAGTGCGGTTGACAATTGCTGGATCGTCATCGGTGCATGCGGGATTGCAGCAACGCCTCTCCAATGCATCCAACACTAGCTCGTTGGGAACTAAGTCTCTCATTTCAAGAGAACTCCCACCTGCACTGTTCGATGTGGTCTCGGTATCTTCATCCATAAACTGCAGTCAGGGCCGATGTAAATGGGGAAGGAGGACAATTTCGCAATAACGTTAACTTGTGAGCATACCGTGTTCAAAGATCTGGAGGTCAGTACGCCCGAGCAACATAATGCCTCCCCAAACCGTAACATCTGGGTCAACGAAGCGAACATGTTCGACAAAACTGAATGAACTCATATGGCGAGAGGTGGGAATATGTAATGTACCCAGGAACATTGTCGAACATGATCGTTTCCTCATGTGCGTCTTTTCAGGGGTACAGTCGGCCCTGCCTTCCATTTTTATGGCTGACAATGCATCGAATAGTGCAGTTGAGGAGCTCTTGGAATGAGACGGTATCCGGCGAATAGCCCGGTTTCCCCCCCCCCCTCCTCCCCCTCGCTGTAAATCCGATCAAGCGCTGTGAGATGCATTCGAGAGACATACTATAGCACGTTCACATGCACCAACGACCATCCAGCAACTGTTTATCGCAGTGGTGGCGGATGAAACGCTCCTCCACAGGAGCCTTGAGGTTGGCATGGGGGCACGTTGCAGAGAATTCATTACATTCCTTGGTGATTACCCAAGCTATTAAGAACCATACCCGCTTTTTGTAACGTCCGTCAGACCATCATGAATAACGGTGATTTCAGTGTAATTATTCTCTTTGAATCAAAGTGTCATTTCTGTTCGTCTCGTTGCGTGTTTCTTTGTGTTGCCTTCCGTATTATACTCTAGCAGTTCTTTCTATGAATGTTCCAAGTTTCATCGAGCTACATCACTTGGCGTGAAAATCATGCGAAATTCCTTTCGTCCTTAAGTTTTTCACACCAGTGTATTTACACAATGGTTTTGCAGTCTCGATTTGAGTTGCGAAATGTCAATAGCAGCCCAGCTACATGGGAACGATGTTTTTCGCGACGGCACTTACATGTAAAACATTCTAGGTATTCTTGCCGCGTCAGTTCTGGATAAAATCTCGAGCTTTCGACGATTACCTCCATCGTCATCGTCAGGAGCTGACTGTCCTCACTGCTGCTGTGGTAGCCTCTATGCAGCCCGTGGACGGCTTCTGATTGGTCGGCTTATGGTTGGTCGGCGATTACGTACTGCCGTCGCAGACAGTGTCCCTGTGTTCCGTTGGAACCGAAATCTTGGAACGAAAGTCTCTGCTGCTTCTTTGCATCAAGCGCTCGTTTCCATGCACAGCTCAGATAGTATCCGCTATCGCAGTTAAAGTTCTTTTGGCTCATTCCTGTTTCAACAGCCTCCTTAATGACAGAATCCCAGTACGTAGAGGCATGGGATAGAATTTTTGTTTCATCGAACAATATTTTATGTTTGTTCGTGAGGCTGTGCTCCGCAATTGCCGATTTCTCCGATTCTCTATTTTTAACATGGCGTTGGTGTTCTGCACAGCGGTCGGAAACGGTACGAATCGTCTGGCCTATATAATTGCTTCCACACTCACAGGGTATATTATAAACTCCAGGGACCCTGATGCCGAGATTGTCCTTAACAGGGCGCATCATCTCCTTAATTTTCTTAGGAGGACGAAAAATCGGTCTTATACCTCGTCTACGCAGGACTCTTCCTATTTTGCTGGAAATCGCACCACAAAAAGGAAGAACCGCAATTGGTGTTTCATCCTGTGAGTGTGCAGCATTTTCACGTTTTTTTTGTTTTTTTTGTTTTTTTTGTTTTTTTTGTTTTTTTTTTTTTTTAAAAAGAACGCTGCCTTCCTATCGCGTGCACCATAGCCATTCTTTCGGAACACGTACTTCAGATGGTTAATCTCGGACCTTAGATGGTAATCGCCGACCAATCAGAAGCCGTCCATGGGCTATAAAAAAGGCTACCACAGCAGCAGTGAAGACAGTCAGCTCGTGACGAGATGACGATGGAGGTAATCGTCGAAAGCTCGAGATTTTATCCAGAATTGACGCGGCAAGAACACCGAGGATGTTTCACATAGCAGCACAGCTAATTTCCATAATTCTTGTTATAAATTGTATGATGAACAGTTAAATGATATGAAATGACAATAGTTTTGAGTATAGCTGTAGAATAAATAGGTTCATTAAAAAAAATTAAATTGAAATGGTCCACTTAATTTCGTGGTAAACTTACATAGTTCTGGTTATATGTTAAAAACTCTAATAATTCGTGCAGTTGTATATTGTGGCTGTTACTACGAATTTACTATGAATTTCTATTACTACAGCACAAGCTTCAAAATCATAATCACTGCAAATCTGAGGATGTTAATGTTTTTGTATTTACATTAATGGCAACTCCAGCCTCAACTTCGCATCCCAGAGTAGTTTGTCACCTATAAGTAACTATAAATTCTAACGTAAATTTCTTACTTAACGTGGACAAAACTACACAACCACATTTCATAACTAGACAAACAAGTCGCAGCCAGGCAGCCCTAGTGTCATACGTCTCATGCGGTTAATCAGATTGCATGGAAATTCCGAGCTATCGCACGGCCTGGTGACGAATCTTTGCTGTCCGTCGTTCGTGCGTGGGGACTCGTAGGGTACATGTACTCGACAATTGGTTCGTTATATCGCTGTTTCATGTCTGCGCATCTGTCAAATAAGCGCACCGACGTGCCAACGGTGTTTGTTAACATTAGCCTCACTTTTGAAGCGGCTATCACTTTGTCGCGAAATATTTTGGCTTTGGCGGGAATGGCTAGCAATGAAAACAAAGAAGCATTTCATACGTTGGCTTTAGCACTGTGTATGAAGAAGAATACGAGACGCTGGTCCGGGAATAGTTGAAATTGAGAGATAAATATGCCCATTAAAATCTCACGAAAGCTCATTAAAATGCAGGGGGAACATATACAGGGAGGTCAGGAACAATGTGAAAAACTTGTAAGGGTATTGCGGAGTAGGATCTGGTGAGAAATAATTGTTAAGTAAAAAATTCGATAGGTTGTGCGGCTTTCGAGTTAAGTAGCAGTTAAGTTGGCCAATCGGCCGTTGCGCGCGCAAATTTAAGTGGATCTGCAGAGACGGCGTCACCGAACGTGTTCTTAGTTTGATTTCCTGAAACCGGACAAGAGAGTAATACAAAAATTCGACACGTGGCAGTAGTAGGGATCGAACCAGATCCAAACACTAAGCAATAATTGTGCTTCATCTATGCTATGAGAACAATTGATACATTTGTATCTGGCGGGCCGCTTAAATTTCCGCGCGCAACGATCTGATTGCTAAATTCAATGGTAATAATATTAGGAAATGGCGCAACGTATCGATCTTTTTCTAAACAGTTATTTTTCAGCACAACCTACCCTGCAACATTCTTACAAGCTTTCCAGACTGTTTCAAACCATCCTGTACATCCGCGGAACAATCGGAGTGCTCCGACTTTTTTTCTTTAGTCTTATTGTACTTCCGCCTGTATGTTGTGCATAAAACACTCATTTTCTTCTTCCTGTGTAATATGTGTCTGTGGAAGACCTAACACTTCTACCATTTTGATGCCTACCAGCGCTCATTTGTTTTTATCCATGTACTCTTCCGATCGTAGTTTCCACAGTTGTTAAACTCACGATGCAGTTGTAAAAATTCTTTCTCGCTAAAAATGCGCGGCGAGACAACACAAAAAAACGTCCGATATCTTGTCAAATCAGCCATCAATCTAATTTTCTCGCTAACGCAGTCTGCGTTCGACAGACGCCTGAAATAAAGCTGCACACTGCCTAATAATTTAACAAACTAGTGAAATCTGACAAATTGATCGTTTGCAGGGGTCTTAGGAAGTGAGTGTTTTGTTTATTGTCGACATTATATCAATATCGAAGCCGATCGATAGTATGCATCGAGACCACTATTCGAAGTAGGTCATTTCTCAGATGATAGTTGTACTTGTAAATGAGATTCTCGTCCTAGCTCGAGTGTCGTTACCTTGATGCCGACGTGAGTGATCGTAATTTCATTTTTCTCGATTCTGTTAATAAGTCTCCATTTGTCCCATTTCCCTCGTACTTAGAGAATGACAGAAGCCAAGAAACGAAGCAGCAAAACAATGAAAAAGAATTTGGTTATAACGGTTTGTTTACACCGGCGGAAATGGTCACGAAAGGTGAGTTTATATTTTAATAATGACCTGTTGTTATATCTGGTCTTATGAACATCCATAAGTGCCTATAGAGTAAAATCCTTGTAATCTAATATATTCACTTTATAATTACTTAACAGTTTGTATATCTTGTTGTGGACACAACAATGATCAGAATGTTGCCACCTTTGCGGTTATAGGAAAGCTATTTCGTAGGTATTTACATTTAAAGAAGATATAACTATCCATAATCTCTAAGTGTTCCAATGTTCTCCCTGAGTAGGTAGTGTCACTAGGCCTATAGAAAATTTAGTTAATTGCTTAATGTCGAAATGGCAAATCACAGTAGACCTATGAAAGATGCCGGTGTAATGCAACAGCAATCCTAATATTGCAGGGGATGGATATTTTGGTTACAATTTAGTTAACGGTTGTCCCATTAATATTATATATTGTATTTTTTCGCTTAATAGGTACAACAAAAACGAAGAAATGATACTTCACGTAATTGCTCAAGAAAAGTGTTCCAATTATACCAATAATTACATTTAGTTTTGTCTAATTATGTTGGAATGTGATACAAGTTTCGAAATGCACTTGAAACAGTTTGTTCCTTTTCCCGTGTAGGATTACTGAGGTAGATTAGGTACACACAAGCCGTTGAAGTGGCGTCCAATTGAAAAATTTCGGGGTAAAACCATCTGTGATGTATTCCGTTTATCAGTTATCAGAAGTAGCGGGTGCAGCAAACGTTGCTATCCCACTTTATTCGAAACGTTTTCTTTATTGACTCCTGACTTAGCGAAACTGTACAGTCGTCCACGATAGTAGTAATAGTAGTAGTTTTAGTCATCCATGGATCACTTTCACGAAGGTCATTCCACAACTTATGGCAGCTACGGTATAACGTACGATATTGCGACAACATGACAATTCAACGATGTGCGTTGAGCCCGTAAGGCAGTGAGTATCTGAATGCCAGCATACAATTAAGATTCCAGTACAGGATGTCGCGGCAAAGGCTGTTATGAAACACAAGAATTGGAACTCTTTAAATTCAGTGAGCACGAGATCAAAAATGAATCAAAATCAACTGTTGTCCTTCAAAATAGTCTCCCAGTGGATCCAGGCAGCGTTGCCAACGATAGTGAAGGCATTGAATGTCAGAACTGCCATCATTTGTGCCACCTGTCGCCGAAATGCCGTGAGAATATCGGCCCTGTTTGCAGAGTGCCTCCAATTCAATAGTTTCTTCAGTTATGGAACGAGGTCAAAGTAAGTAGGATGGGTGGGGGAGGATTTCTCACCCCAACGCTGTACACAGTTCTTGATAACGTCTGCTGTGTGGGCTGTAGCGTTATCATGCGGTATGACTGCATTATCCAGCAGTGCCGGACGTTTTAGCCATCATTCACACCTACTCGTAGTTCCGCATGACTCTGAGTAGCATTTCTGCCAGAGAGAAACGAAATTTTCATGTATGCTGCCGTTCCATTCTACTCACAATGAATGTTACGGGCGCTGGTACCGAGCCATCCTCGCATGCGGTAGCAATCGGTGTTGACTCCGCTACTGTTTGCTGCGGACTTTCGAAGGTATTTACTGCTGCGATTACACCTATGCCACATGTTCACACGATAGGCCTACACCACAGTTGCCATAATTCGTGGAATGACCCTTGTACAATAATACTGATCATGCCGTCGTACTATAGTTTAAGTCATATATACTAGCTTTTACATGCTTAAAGGAGTAGTTTGGCTAGGACGGTGCAGGTACGATAACCAGGAGCAACTAAAATGGATACGGTAAACCGGCGTTCGGCTGAAATCGACTGATTAAATATGGTGCGAACCTAAAAATATATATAAGACGATTTCAGTTTTGATTATGAGCAACGTTTAAAAGAACTTTTACCTTTGTGAGTGGCTTGTGCTTAGGCAGAAGCGTGAATTAGATTACTGTACCTACACTGTGGGAGGCATGTGGAGTTTGTTCCACCTGCGTGGCTCCTCTCCCAGTAATGGTGTATGTTGGGGTGGGAGGAGGGGTGGGGCTTCTTCCCTCTGGTCAACTTGCAGTAAACACACTGTACAGGTCAATCTAATACCACAGGCTTTATTTGGCATCCACAATCGTTGACCTCGCCAACTCACAACCAAATTATCACCTTTCAACCTAATCCAGACTTCAGGCTACGCCACAGATCAGTCTTGTCACCACAACCATACCGACCGATTTCGGCAGAACGCGATTTGTACCTACTCATTTTAGGTACTCACCGGTAGTCGACCTTACCCTTATTGTAGAAACTGTCCTGGCATTTGCCTGAAGTAATTTAGGGAAACTACAGGAATGGCCAGATGAAGATTAGAGCTTCCGTCCTCATGAATAAAAGGCCCGCTTGTTTAAAATAGAACAACCTTTTTCTGTTTATCCCTAGGTACAATACAGATTTGTTCATACATTGCTGCAAGTGTTGTTTATTAATGTTAGCAGCAAATTATTAATTCACTTCTCTATACCAACCAATGCACGTACTACACAAACATTATTTCATGATGTAACACTGCTCACACTATCATTTGACGCCGTGAGACTGAAGAATCTGTTATTTTGAAACGTATTCTGAATAACTTGACAGTTACAATAGACACGTTTTTGCCTGTAAGTTCCATAATAAGCCTGTGTGACTGATTGTGTTTTAGTAAGTTATGTCAGCCATATTTTTGAGATATTTCCTAGGAAATAAAATTCTTGCTACAAACTGAATGGGAGCTCCGCCGTATTTACGCCCAAGAGAGAGAGAGAGACTGAGATATAAACCACGCACAGACCTGTCCTTTTACAAGTGGAACGCTGTTATTCGCTTCGTACATAAGCTATCGCTGTCGTGGCAATCAAGTTGCTACAACAAAACAGACAAGGCTTACTTCTATCTTTTCTGCTAATTGCATTTCATTGGCAGTGCCCGTGTAACTAGTTTCTCTTTCTTTCGACAAAAGCTGCGTGATAATACTAAGTTGCATCTCCATCAAATCATGTGTTTTGCAGGAATAACCACACATTTTAGGCACAAAACACGATAGTCTCTCGTTGGCATAGCCGGTAATTTGGACTGCAGGCGCTTGGTTTCGTTTTAAAGCCGGTGGTTGTAGCTTTCCTTCTCTGTGACTGTATATTTCAACGAGGTAAAGCAAGACCGCATGTTATCCGTACTGTCCTAACCTACCACGATACAGAGGGTGTTGGACTATTGCCCGGGTCAGGATATTCTAGAGATCACACACCCACTGTCGTGAGATTGTTATGCCACCACTTGACAGCTACTATGATTGACGAACTATGGTACAAAGCTCATGTACCCATATCTATTATTCAAGCTCAGTTCTATTCGATGTCCAGCCGGGTTAGGCTTAATTCACAGAGTAATGGCGTGGCGCAGACGTCTGGCGGGGATGTGGCGTTGTTTCACGCCACCTCTGTGTTAACAAATGGAGCAATTCACACAGAGCTAGCGTGACAGACATGCGTCGCTTCGCGGTCCTGCCACGCCAGTTACTAGTCACGAGTGGCACGTTAAAGTGGCATGTTGCTCTTTTCATTACAAAGATGCAGTTTGTGAGGATTCAGATGGCACTGCTTTTTGTTACGCATAAATACGTTTGCGAGTGCTGTACCGTGACTATATGACTCAAAGTTAGTCTATTAAAAAACATAAAATCCTGTAAACAATCACTAAAATTTACTTTAATTAGCCACGCCGCGTTTCCAAGACTAGCTCTATTTTCAGGTGATAATACTGTAGTTTATTTCGTCTACATTATTCTCAAAAACCCAACGTTGTTAAATGTTCTCCAGCGTAGTATTCATTGGAGCTACTGGAATGAAGGGCCAATTTCTCGCTTGAATATGGCACTAAGTCTCCGAAGTGGAATGAATTTAAGTTACAGTGGCTGATTACATTGTATTTTTGTTGTCTTAATTTAGCATACAGTCGTCAACACAGCCTTCACAATTACGTTTTCATAAGCAAAAAAAAAGTAGTAGTGCAATCTGATTATTCACCAACGAACTTCTTTGTGATCTACAGAAATCGTGTGACCTATGCACAGACATCAAGTGCCACTGCCTCTAGCCCTACGTTCATTTCATTGCATTTCTTGTAGTTACAGAGGATACAATAACTGCGTTACATGTGAAGAAAAAATTAAAATGAAATGGAAAACTATGTGCACTACACATACAAAAATCAAAATTTTTTATGGCACACACAAATCTCTGATTTGGCCATCAAAACAGAGATCTCTCCTCAGCTAAATGTCCAGTGCTTCTTTCCACCCGACAACATATTTCGCAGTCTGTTGATATCGTATACTGTCCCAGTAAATTTCCATCGCAATCATTTCATTACAAGATGCTAAAACATACGTAATTGACCTCATGCAGTCACTCTAATGGGTTTCCACTTGCACGTCCAACAGGTACCTGCCGTGGCCAGCTGATACAGGATTAAGCAATGTCCAAGTTTTTTCTTGCCAGGTCGAAGCCAGGTGGTTGCCTGACAAGAACAGAGGCAATACCAGTCTTTCTGGGTTTCCGGCGGACTAGTCCTCATGCGGTCGCCCCTAATAAAGTCAATGTTGTCGCTGCGGCTTCTTAGCGCCCAAGAGTGTTTTCCAATCCTACATCAAGCGTTTATTACAAAACTTACATCAGATTATTTGCAGCAGTTTTGGCCAATGGTGAACCAACACACCATTAAAGCCGTCATCACAGTGTTCTGGTTGGAAAGAGTGAATGTCTGTCAACGCAGGCAGCACCCTGTGTCTTAGTTGAAAATATTGCCTTAGTTAAAAGTACCACACTCAAGACACTTTAACTGTCGTTTCAGTTAACTGAGACCGACAACGTGCGTTAATAAATGAAAAACTATTCTGAATGAAACGTGCTTTGTTTGGTGACAACTATGATTATTTGTCGATAGTCGGAATACAGGATATGACGGCGTGCTAAATACAAATGGCTCCGATTTTTTTTTTTTTGTGAAGACTTTTAATTTTTTTAAATAAATCAAATGTTATTAACATTCTACATTGTCATTCTTCATGTCTACGTAATTTACAGCTCTCTGCCGCTAGAAGGCTCCGTATTGTAGCGTGTAACATACCTATGTCGGTTCTTGAGAAACAGCCTGCCATTATCGAGTTTCGAATTCGGAGTGTTCGTCCACACATAGGACCACATAGGAGCGCTGCGCCATCTGCTACAATCCGGCACCTTGGGTTCACTCAATCGATCATCCTCCATAAGTCCCCTTATGTTGAGAAATAAATACGAAGACATGAAGGATAAAGATATTTTGCAGCAGGGCCTCATATTAGACTGAGTAGTTCTCACGTATCCAGGAAATTTGAAGATACATTAACTCTCGACACAGGTTAATCCGCAAACATTGGCTACTTTGTGTGTGTGTGTGTGTGTGTGTGTGTGTGTGTGTGTGTGTGTGTGTGTAAAATGACGCAAAGATTCCGAATGACATTATTATTAGTCGGGACGAGAGAAAAATAATAAATTCAAGAGAACATTTGTCCTGCATCACGGAAAGTTTTACTGTTTTAAGTCCAAGAGGTACATTCCCAGAAGAGCCAAACAACATGTACATGCATAAAAACAGAATAAGAAGGAAACATACACTGAAGCGCCAAAGAAAGTTGTATAGCCATGCGTAATCACATACAGAGGTATGTAAATAGGCAGAATACTGCGCTACGGCCACAACGCCTATACAAGACAAGAAGTGTCTGGCGCACTTGTTAGATCGGTTGTTGCTGCTATAATGTCAGGCTATCAAGATATAAGTGAGTTTGAAAATGGTGTTACAGTCGGCGCACGAGCGATGGTCTACAGGATCTCCGAGGTAGCGATGAAGCGGAGGTTTTCCCGTACGATCATTTCACGAGTGTAACGTGAATATCAGGAATACGGTAAAACATCAAATCTCCGACATCGCTGCGGCCAAGAAAAAATTCTGCAAGAACGGGATCAACGACGACTGAAGAGAATCGTTCAACGTGACAGAAGTGCAACCCTTCCGCAAATTGCTGCAAATTTCAGTGCCAAGTGTCAGTGTGCGAACCATTTAATGAAACATCGTCGATATGGGCTTTCGGAGCCGAGGGCCTATTCGTTTACACTTGATGACTGCACGACACAAAGCTTTACGCCTCGCCTGGGCCCGTCAGCATCGACATTGGACTGTTGACGACTGGAAATATGTTGTTTGGTAGGGCGAGTCTCGTTTCAAATTGTATCGAGCGGATAGACGTGTACGGGTATAGAGACAACCTTATGAATCCATGTACCCTGCGTGTCGACAGGGGACTGATCAAGCTGGTGGAGGCTCTGTGAAGTGTAAGGAGTGTGCATTTGGAGTGATATGGAACTCCTCGTACGTCTAGTTACGGCTCTGACAGGTGACGAGTACGTAAGCATCCTGCCTGAAATGAAATGGAATGTATGTGAATTCCTAGGGGACCAAACAATTGAGGTCATCGGTCTCTAGATTTACACACTACTTAAACTGACTTATGCTAAGAACAACACATACACCCATGCCCGAGGAAGGACTCGAACCTCCAGCGGGAGGGGCCGCGCTATCCGTGACATGACGCCTCAAACCGCGCGGCCACTCCGCACGACTCATCCTGTTTGATCACTTGCATCTGTTGATGTCCATTGTGCATTCCGACGGACTTGAGCAATTCCAGCAGGATCATGCGACACGCCACACGTCCAGAATTGCTCCAGTAACACTCTTCTGAGTTTAAACACTTCCGCTGGCCACCAAACTCCCCAGACATGAACATTATTGAGCATATCTGGGATGCCTTGCAACGTGCTGTTCAGAAGAGATATCCACTCCCGCGTACTCCTGCGGATTTATGGACAGCCCTGGATGATTCATGGTGTCAATTCCCTCGAGCACTACTTCAGACATCTGTCGAGTCCATGCCACGTCATATTGCGGCACTTCTACGGCGCTCGCGGGTGCCCCACACGATATTAGGCAGATGTACCAGTTTCTTTGATTCTTCAGTGTATCGAGTTATATGAACATGGATCGGAAACATTTTACTTTCTACACCTCTTCATAGTACATCAAACAAGGGAAATACACAGAAACAGAACGCAATAGCATACCACACAAAGTCTTTCTTATATCTAATCTCCATTTACATCTATCTCTTGCACAAAGCGCTGTGAAGTGTCCGACAGAGGATACTGCCCATTGTGCCACTTACTAGGGCTTCTTCCGTACCATTTACGTGTGGAGCGCAGAAGAATGATTGCTTAAATGGCTCCTTGCTTGCTGTAATAAGTCCAGTCTTATCTCCTCAGCCCCCATGGGACCAATACGTAGGGAGTTGTAACATATTCCTAGGAACCTCACTAAATGGCGGTTCTTAAAACTTTAAGCAGGCTTTCCCGGAATAGTTGGCTTCTGTCTTCAAGAATCTGCCTGTTCACGTTTTTCAGCATCTCCGTTCGCTCCCGCATGGGTCACATATCCCTGTGATCATATGTGCTGCCCTTCTTTGCGTACATTCAATACCCTATGTCGTACAGGCCCCACACATCTGAGAAATATACAGGTGGGGCAAATAAAAGTGGCCCTGAGAATAGAATTCCAGGGTACAAAGAAACACAGCAGAGGAAAAGAAATACGGTACTAACGTGACTATAGCAAATGTTGGCAGTTGTGGGCCCTGGTCAGTTGCTGAAGGCGGATCGAAGCTGGACTGCTGTAATTGCTGCAGTCTCGTCGGAAATGTTCTGCTGCATTTCTCAAAGACTATTAGGGTTGTTTCGATACAATTCAGACTTGAGGGCTCCCCACACAAAGTAACCACACACTGACAGATCCGGTGAACTGGGTGGCCAGCTAGGGCTACTGTTCCGAAACTGTTTCACTGCGGAAAATCTTAACACGGTCCCTGACTTCAGCCGTCGCACGGACGCCAAAATGGAAAATATTGAAATAAACGATATCGGAATTGAAAAACAACTGCTATCACTTAGTAGCGGAAAAGCATCCGGACCAGACGAGATACCCGTAAGATTCTACAGTGATTATGCTAAAGAACTTGCCCCCTTTCTATCAGCAATTTATCGTAGATCTCTGGAAGAACGTAAAGTACCTAGCGACTGGAAGAAAGCGCAGGTCGTTCCCATTTTCAAGAAGGGTCATAAATCAGATGCGAATAATTATAGGCCTATTTCGCTTACGTCAATCTGTTGTAGAATAATGGAACATGTTTTATGTTCTCGTATTATGACGTTCTTAGATAATACAAATCTCCTTCATCATAACCAACATGGATTCCGCAAACAGAGATCATGTGAAACTCAGCTCGCCCTATTTGTCCAAGAAATTCACAGTGCCGTAGACACTGGCGAGCAGATTGATGCCGTATTCCTGGACTTCAGGAAGGCATTTGATACGGTTCCGCACTTACGTTTAGTGAAAAAAATACGAGCTTACGGAATATCGGACCAGGTTTGTGATTGGATTCAGGATTTCCTAGAAGAAAGAACACAACATGTCATTCTTAACGGTTCAAAATCTGCAGATGTAGAGGTAATTTCGGGAGTACCGCAAGGAAGCGTGATAGGACCTTTATTGTTTACAATATACATAAATGACTTAGTTGACAACATCGGTAGCTCCGTGAGGCTATTTGCAGATGACACGGTTGTCTACAAGAAAGTAGCAACATCAGAAGACTCGTACGTACTCCAGGAAGACCTGCAGAGGATTAATGAATGGTGCGACAGCTGGCAGCTTTCCCTAAACGTAGATAAATGTAATATAATGCGCATACATAGGGGCAGAATTCCATTCCAGTACGATTATGCCATAGGTGGTAAATCATTGGAAGCGGTAACGACCGTAAAATACTTAGGAGTTACTATCCGGAGCGATCTGAAGTGGAATGATCACATAAAACAAATAGTGGGAAAAGCAGGCGCCAGGTTGAGATTCATAGGAAGAATTCTAAGAAAATGTGACTCATCGACGAAAGAAGTAGCTTACAAAACGCTTGTTCGTCCGATTCTTGAGTATTGCTCATCAGTATGGGACCCTTACCAGGTTGGATTAATAGAAGAGATAGACATGATCCAGCGAAAAGCAGCGCGATTCGTCATGGGGACATTTAGTCAGCGCGAGAGCGTTACGGAGATGCTGAACAAGCTCCAGTGGCGGACACTTCAAGAAAGGCGTTACGCAATACGGAGAGGTTTATTATCGAAATTACGAGAGAGCACATTCCGGGAAGAGATGGGCAACATATTACTACCGCCCACATATATCTCGCGTAATGATCACAACGAAAAGATCCGAGAAATTAGAGCAAATACGGAGACTTACAAGCAGTCGTTCTTCCCACGCACAATTCGTGAATGGAACAGGGAAGGGGGGATCAGATAGTGGAACAATAAGTACCCTCCGCCACACACCGTAAGGTGGCTCGCGGAGTATAGATGTAGATGTAGATGTAGATGTATCATCATCCCCTTTGCACTGCTCCACTCACAGTGACAGCCAGCCCTACGCTCTGAACCGGCGAGGATCACGTGGCGGTCGCACACGCGGTGTGAGCGCAACGGAATGTGGTTATATGCATATATTGTCCGCCCCGATAGCTGAGTGGTCAGCGTGACGGATTGACGTCCTACGGGCCCGGGCTCGATTCCCGGCTGGGTCGGTGATTTTCTCCGCTCAGGGACTGGGCGTTGTGTTGTCTTCATCATCATTTCATCCCCATCCGGCGCGCAGGTCGCCCAATGTGGCGTCGAATGTAATAAGACCTGCACCAAGGCGGCCGGACTTGCCCTAAGGGGCAATGACGCCAAATGCTCATTTCCATTTTCCATATGCATATATTCATGTCGTCTGGGCCACTTTTATTTGCCCTACCCTGTACTAGGATGGGTCGCGCAAGTGTTTTGTAAGCAATCTCCTTTGTGAACTGATTATCTTTTCCCAGTATCCTGCCAACGAAATGAGATCTGCCACCTGCGTTGCCTAGGTCTCTGAGCCTACATATCCATTCCATTTCATATCGCTTCACTTTGTTATACCCACATACACCGTCCAGTCCCATTACTGTGATCACCGCCGATGTTGGACTCGACGTGCAATAAGCAAACACAGAAGCAGGTGGCAGCACTAGCAGTGGAGGGTATATGAAGCGTGTCGGGGTGACGCCGGAAACAGTGCAGTCGTTGTCGTATTGCATAAATGGAGCGATTATATGACGTCCAAAAGACATGGCTATTGGCTTTCGAGCCAAGCGTGGAAGCATTTCCGAAACGGCTAAGTTTGTAAACTACACGTATACCGTTCATGTCAAAACGGCGCAACCAAAACCAGCGGCAAGGTAACTGTGTTGCACCACAGGGCCACAGATGACAGGGGTGCACGACGGCTGCGGAGATGTGTAATGGCAACTGTTGAGCAACAGATCGCCCAAGTGGCTACCAACAGTGTCTCGTTAATGACCATTCAGCGAATGTTGCTGCATATGGGACTCCTTAGCAGGCTGCTGTTCATCAGCGACGAAGTCTGGAATTTACACGGCAATACTGCAATACTGCAACTGGACGTTCACGGAGTTTCGGCAGATGGCCTTTTCAGATGAATCAAATTTTATGCTCCATCGGACAGCAAAGGTCTTAGGCCAGAGGAGAGAGCGTCATGGTCTGGGGAATGTTTTCGTGGCACTCCCTGGGTGATCTCGTCATTCTGGATGGCGCAATGGATCAACACAAATATGCATACAAGTATATCCTTGCGTACCATGTCCACCCCTTGTTTTTCCTCAGCACCATGGCATTTGCCAGTGGGGCAACGCCACATATCACACAGTGTGCAGTAAATGTGTGTGGTACGAAGAGCTCTAGGACGAGTTTACCATCGTCACCTGGCCATCAAACTCCCCACATTTATCCCATTGGAGAATCTGTGGAACCACGTCCATCAGGCTGTTCGTGCCATGTATCCACCTCCAACAAACCTAACGTAGCCCAGCCGGCTAGCTGCGTGATCTAACATGCTGCTTCCCGAGCAGGAAGGTGTGCCGGTCCACAGCATAAATTCGATAGGCGGGTTAGTATCGAGGTCCGGTGTGCCGGCCAGCCTGTGGATGGTTTTTAGGGCGGGTTTCCATCTGCCTCGGCGAATGCGGGCTGGTTCCCCTTATTTCACCTCAGTTCCACTATGTCGGCGATTGCTGCGCAAACACTGTCTCTACGTACGTGTACACCATAATTCCTCTACCATTTGCTATTACACTCGTCTGGTGTAAGATGTTCCCAGGAGGAGGAGGGGGGGGGGGGACCACTGGGGGCTGAACTGCGCAATAGAATGCCGGACATTTGCCACGCCGGACATTTGCCACACTTGCCCCTTCGCCAGGTAGCTTGAGCAGCGATCCCTCAGGTAAGGGACGCCCTTCCCCGCACTACCTCTGTCCGCTTTCAAACTGCCATCTCCACATCTTACTCTATACAACCAGTACGTAAGGGACCTTCTTCTTCGACATCTTGGCCAAATACAGAGCTTCTTTTACGAAATCGTAATATTTATAAGTTTTGGGAAACGAAAGCAATACCGACGATTATGTCAGTATGTAATTAGTTCTGCCAAGTATAAATATAGATTCCTCTGTCTGTACGGTAGCTTCCTTTCACGCTTACTGATTGCGATAGAAAAAATCCATCGGCATGGGAGCAACAAGAAAGGAACGATGTAACGAGAACGCGAATGTACGCTAATCATTTCTTTTTGGTCACTCCATTTGTGCCTACTTTAGTTACTACAACTGTATACCCAAAAGACAACAGGGAAAGAATAAATGGGTATGTGAATGTTTGAAAAGAAGAACGACATACTCCATATTAATTTACTCTCTAAAAACATTAGTTAATAAAGTGTAGCGGGACAATGTTCAAAACAACTGAAAACACGTTCACTAAATAGATATAAGAACATCTATGACTGACATGGCATCTAAAGTCGACTTACAATTTTAAAATGTTAGAAATAAGGAAATGAAGTAATACAGAATGCTATGCTTGTAACGTACGTTGTTGTTCTACATTTTTTAGCTCTGGCATTTACAGGGTCACAGGGGAAGCATCTTAGGTTTTGGAGGAAATACCGTAATTGTAATTACTTGCGCTACAACAGAAACAAGAAGGACAACTTAAGGAAAAATAATGTAAGCTCACAATCGACTTTGAAGCAGGTAGTTCCTGTGACTTAGTAAGGGCAGAGGTTATATCCGACAACCGGAATAAATTAATAACTGGCTCCTTTTACCGACCCCCTGTCTCAGATGAAGCAGTTGCTGAGCTTGAGTCTCATCATCTTACTCATATAATTATAGTTGGCTGTTACTTCAATCTACTTTCTGCATGTTGACAAAAATACATTTTCATACCCTACTATAAATAGAAAACAACTTCCATAATTGTTCTAAATGCTTTTTTTATTTTTAACGATTAGTTGACGAGACATTCAAATTGTAAATGGTTGCGAAAACACACTTGACCTCTTAGCCACAAATAATCCTGAGCATCACGACGGATACAGGGATTAGTAAACACGCATTCGTAGCGAGGCTCACTTCCGTAACAAAGAAATTCACCAAAACTAAACGCGAAATATATCTACTTATAAAGCAGCTAAAAATTGGGGTGACGTCTATCTAAGAGATAGTCTCCAATCCTTCCAAATGATGTAAATGAAGACCATATGTGGCTTAAGTTCAAAGAAATAGTATCAACAGCACTTGAGATATTCATACCAAATAAATTAATAAGAGACGGAACTGATTCCCCATGGTACACAAAACACAACAGAAAGCTGTTGCAGGAGCACCGCAAAAGGCACGTATAGTTTAGACGAACGCAAAACCTCCAAGACTGGTAAAGTTTTACTGAGGCTCAAAGTTTGGTGCGGATTTCAATGCGAGACGCATTTAATAGTTTCCACAACGAAACTCGCTCTAGAAATGTGGCGGAAAATCCAGAGAGATACTGGTCACATGTTAAGTAAACCAGCGGAAAGGCTCAGTAAGTACCTTTACTGCGCGACAGCGACGGTAATGTTACTGATGACAGTGCCACTAAAGTGGAGTTAGAAAATGCATTTTCCGAAATTCCTCCACCAAAGAAGACGAAGTAAATATTTCAGAATTCGAATAGAGAACACCTGCAAACATAATTTAGAAGTAGATATCCCTGGTGTTGCATAGCAACTGAAATTACACTGTCAGTGACAGAGGAAATGATCAAATATCTTTTCAAAAAGTCTCTAATGTATAAGAAAAGTAGGTCTAATACATTTGTTTCTGATGTTCTTTAGTAACAATTAATTTTCAGTAGTAATCAACAACTTAGTAAGAAATTTTAATTTTTAAGGGACTATATCTAAATGTACTTAAGTAGATTTACATCTACTACAAATGTTTGCAGCTAAACTTAAATAAAAAATATTTGAGGTGCCAAAATTGTCTACCTTAGGATCAGATCAGTTTTGGGATAATTTTAGGTGCAATTCAAATGTTCAGTTCCCGTTTCCTTTTACGAAAGCGTATACTATCAGTTTAACAAACCATGATATTTTAGGTGATAGTTGCGATTCTGAAGCTTCAGAAAATTATTTTAGAACTCACAATTATTTAATGGTATGGCCGCAACATTGGAAGGGAGAAAAAAGTTATCTTAACGTGACAACAATAGGTATACTTTTGTGAGGCTTGAAACACTTTTTAATTTTTACATTAAAGGCTGATTCGCATCACACTTTACACAGGCTTTGGACCGTGAAAATGATAGATGACCATCTACCATTCTGGCGTGTGTAAAATCAGCCTAAACACGCTGAACTAATGTACATTCTGTTTACAATTACAACTTAATATTAGCTGCGATAATGCTGCTTCAATGTTTTAATAATTTTATGTCAGTAACCTGCGAGGACTCGGTGGTCTTCATAGTTTTTAATACATTACTTTTAACGTATTTTAGTCCAGTTTCTGAATATGGGCAATGGCTTTCAAGCAAGGCCTAATGTTGCCAGTCTCTTCATAATTCATTACGATTCTCTCTATCCTGTCGTCCAGCTTCAAGTACTTCTTCCTGTTCTTACCTTCAATATTCATTTCCAATTTCATGTACATACAGTTTGTGAGCTCTGCTTCCTTTTTCAAGCACTCCACCAAATAGTTGCTTCTAGGGTGAGGGTTTCCAATAATACTATTTATTTTGTTGTGCCACCCTTCACAGCATTCGTTGTTCGGTGGCTTTTTCCGTAACAGTCCCACATTTCTATAGCGATATCCTCATTCTCTAGCCAGTTATCCACAAAGGAGTCAAAAAATAGAGAGAACCTTCCGTTATCAGGAGCTTCTGCATGAATCTCAATCCATCCATTGCTTACGTCCTCCGGTTTTACAACTGCCAGCGTTGCACACATGCTGACGTGAAGTCTTAAATCCTCGTTCTAGTGGTACTCCTCAGTTCGACCGAGAATTCGAGTTCTTCTCCATAAACTGTTCTTCATATGGAAACAGAATCCATTTATTTCAGTTGTGGGAAAAACTTGACGAATGGCCGATATCGCAGCTGCCTCAATGTCCATCTTTACTTGTTTAGGACACCACTCAGAGACTACCTGTTTCATCAGACGAAACAGACGAACATGTGTGTCTTTCTTCTTATTAGGGAGCAGTGCAAATACAGTAGGAAGAATGTTTGTTTCTTTAATCCGGCCTCCTAAGTCTACGTGTATGGTGTAGATCTGTGCAAACTGCTTGCTGCATCTCTTAAATGTTACATCCATAAAAAAATGGGAACATGTTTTTAAACTTTCTTTTCCTTTGCTTCCACCAAAAATTATTATTCTCACATCTAATCTATCGTCTTCCAGAAGAAAACTACTGCCATCTCCCATTTTTAATAGATCTTCATGAAGATCAATTTCATAAGAGTTCTTAGGCTCTTGTTGGTCCCCTCACTCTTGACTCCATCGACGACGCATAGTTCTCTTCATAGACTCTGAATTAGGCATCTCTGTAACAGTCATAAACTTTATTATGTAGATTTCCCATTTCATCCTCGTATATCTCCGATAACTGTGTAGTTTCTTCTCGAGACCTTCTCTTCGCCCTTTCCACTTGCTTTCTCACTTTCAGAGCTGCATCGTCAGGTGGTCCACAGAGATGTTCTAATACGCTCAACACTTCTCCGTTCCTCGAAAGCAGCTTTCCCTTGCAATGACTCGCTTTTCGGCGTAAGCACATTGTAAGTAGGCTGTTTAGGTTTTTTTATTGGTAACGCCACCTCTGTATGAAAATCACTGGCTGTGCTGTGTGCAGTCTGTGGCTGCTTTGCATTGTTGTAATACTCGCCATTGTAGTGTTAGGCAGCTGGCTGTGAACAGCGCGTAGCGTTGCGCAGTTGGAGGTGAGCCGCCAGCAGTGGTGGATGTGGGGAGGGAGATGGCGGAGTTTTGAAATTTGTCATGAACTGCTATATATATTATGACTATTGAGGTAAATACATTGGTTGTTCTCTATCAAAATATTTCATTTGCTAACTATGCCTATCAGTAGTTAGTGCCTTCAGTACTTTGAATCTTTTATTTAGCTGGCAGTAGTGGCGCTCGCTGTATTGCAGTAGCTTGAGTAGCGAAGATTTTTGTGAGGTAAGTGATTTGTGAACGGTATAGTTTAATGTTAGTCAGGGCCATTCTTTTGTAGGGATTTCTGAAAGTCAGATTGCGTTGCGCTAAAAATATTGTGTGTCAGCTTAGGCACAGTCACGTATATAATTGTTTAAAGGGGGCGTTTCATATGTCGACCCTTAGCCGAGGATATCTCACTGGAATCTTCTGATTTTTCTTGTAGTTTGTGCAATTAGTGCAGCCTTTGTCTATTGCTAGCGCGTAATTATAGAGAGAATTTCCTTTGTAGTTGTAGTTTTTCATTGTTGTACAGTAAAACAGTTGTGGCATGCATGTAGATTTGCAGCAAGTATTTCGCAGCTGCGCTTGCAATTAACTAGATATTATTTTCAGTGCTATGTTAATGTGTTCTCTTATTTTTGCTCTTCAAATTGTGCTTTTCTCTGTTATCGTGTGAAATATTGTGACAATAATGGCGTGTGAAAAACGTAACACTAGGCTCCAAAGTAAACTGAGAAATAATAGTGACGAGGAGCGTAGCTTGCCAGCACCGCTGTGTAATGAATTAACAGACATTCAAAGTAGTCATTTGGTAACTGTGCATAGGGAAATGGAGCGGGCGTCAAATAATGGTGTAGACAGTGAAACAATTAGCGAACAGGGAAGCATTATCGATCGATCGGTCGGCAACAGCTCGCCTCAGGAATCCGAAATGACAGGAAACAATCTCGCAAATACTGTAGATTCGGGTTTTGGGTCCTCACCGTTTTCTCAAATAAGTCAAGACACATTTTCTGCTTGTCAAAATGTCAATGTTGCCGGTGCAAATTCACTGCCGAAAAGCACTGAGGAACATGTTTCAGACACCAGTGCATTGTTATTACAGTTAATGCAACAAATGGGACAAAAGCTACAAAAGTTAGACACAACACTTGAACAAAATCAGAAACAAATGGGACAAAATCTTGAAAAGTTAGACACAATGGAACAAAATCAAAGACAAACACAGCAAAAGCTTCAAAAGTTAGACACAATGGAACAAAATCTTAAAAAGTTAGACACAATGGAACAAAATCTTCAAAAGTTAGACACCACACTTGAACAAACACGTGAAGATTTAACTACTGAGTTACATAAAATTGAATCGAAATGTCAAAAAGTCTGTAATGACGTAAAAACACAAATTTGTGAGCATTTTCAACCTATTTTTTCGCGGCATGAAAATGCATTACAGAATCACGAAACAGCCATAAAAGAACTGCAAACTATTGTTCATCAAAATCATGAGACCCTGCAAGCTAAAATTGACTCAGTTGCATCTACCGATTCGGTTATGCAACTTGCAAAAACTCAAGAAAACTTAAAGGACACAGTAGATACTCTGAAAATTGGTTCAGAAAGATACATGGAGGAAATTAGTTCATTATCAGAGAAAGTAGTTAAACTTTCGGATCAGCTAAATAATTTATCTACGAAGGTAGATGATAATCTGAATGACACAAAACCGGTAGTCTTTAATGACACAGAAGAGAGCGAACAAATTAGGAAACTGAAACAAAATCTGAATCAAATTAATACGCAACACCAAAGAGAAATCCGGGAAGTAGAAGATCAGCTGACACAGGTAATACAAGAATTACGTATTTCAGAGGACACTCGCGCTCCGACACGGGAAGAGGGACATAGAAATACAGAACAACCACAAAATAATAACACAGGACACTTCGGAAATTATGAAATAAATTGGCAAGGCGCACTGGATTTTGAGATGGGACCGCCGACACGACGTAACAATGACCGATATGCTACTCGCTGACACTATGATTTTGACTATAAGCTGTTTATTACTACACGTAAATTCAAAACATTTAAGAATTCTGGCAACGACATTCATCCACAAGCATGGCTCCATCAATTCTCTCATTGTTTTCCTCCCAACTGGTCATTGGAGCACAGGTTAGAATTTATGTGTGGCTACTTGGAGAATGAACCAGCTGTAAGAATGCGATCGGTCATTCACGATTGCCACAGTGAAGGAGATTTTTACCATGCCTTCCTCTCAGCATATTGGCCTCAAGCTACACAAGACCGAGTAAAACATAGCATCATGATGATGAAACACTTTGAACAATCTGAATTTTCCAGTCTTGTCAAATATTTTGAAGACATGTTGAATAAGAATCAGTATCTTTCAAACCCATACAGCCCCTCAGAACTCATCCGCATTTGCTTAATCAAATTGCCTGAACATTTACGACATATTATTTTAGCAGGACGTTGCAAAGACGACATTGAAGCTTTTCAGGGACTGTTACAAGAATTAGAAATTGACACAGACAGTCGCCAGATGCGAAAACAGGAAAAAAATCACTACAGGTCACATACGTCACAATTCCATGACGACAGAAACAATAACTGGACACGACAAGGCTATTCTTACAACGCAAATCGTGACCAAAACAGACACCACCCATATGACAACCACTGGCAGAGTAATAATAGTTACAGAGAAAGATCGCATTTCCGTAGTAATGACTATCACAGAGACAATCAGAGAAACAGACAATATGGGAACCAAAACAATTATTATCAAGGGAGGCAGAATAACTTCAGACGCAACAGTTCGGCGCACAGTTACGATTCAGGGAGAAATTCTCCACCACTTAACCGACAAGAAAGAAACCACAGGAACTACCGACATGACGATAGACGATATGATCGTAACGACAGACCTGAATTGCATCAGAACTGGCGGGATTTAAACAGGGCAGGGCCTTCTCGTCAGAGTGAATTTGTAGAAGTTCGGTCTCCTAATCCCAATAACGACGCGCGCCAACAAAGAAACAGACAATGACCCGCACCACAGGCAGCCACCTGCGCCGGCTGGCTCCGAGAAAAATAACATAGACGCTAACCTTGAGAAAAACTCCAGTATTCTTTACTGATGTATACCACATGATAATTGCGTTGGAGTTGAAACTCTGCGTACTAGGAAGAGTAAAGGTTTACACCACATTTCACATGTAAAACCATTTATTAAGAGATAATCTGCTTTTTACCTTAGTCTTTGGTATAAAATTTTTCACTTCACATTTCTAGTATGTTTTGTCAGATTTAGAATCTGTTAACATGCAACAATGTTTGAAGTTAAATATCCAATCAAGAAGCAAGAGAACTTATTTAAACAGAAATTACGAATGCATTGTTATAGTGAACAGACGTCACAGTGTTATTGTGTGTGTACATTCTTGCTTGTTAGTTGCACGATTACGTAACGACTATAAGGCTTACATACTTAGGACACATACTGGTACTGCTAATGAGATTCTAATGCAACATTTTGGTTTACTTGAAAATACATTCTGGATTTAAAGTACTTTCAGTGAGATACCAGATGACATAGTGGTTAATTTATGTGACAGCTACACGATTTTATCACGACACTACTAATGAGTGACAATTTACAATGTTGCTTTTGCAGTGTTTCTGTTTTATATCTACACAGTTTTCTGTTTTATTCTGGAAAGTAAAACATGTTTTAGTAGTAACTTTTGTGGTATAGCAGCAATGAGACAGCTTTTTTCGTGGCACAACAATACGTTACTGTACAGCACTTTCTTCATCACGCCAATAAGCATAATAACTATACGCAAAGCATTTCACTTTTGTGTATCATGAGGTAAGTACATTGACTTCTGCAGAACTTAGCTTTCGGAGGACGATAACTACGACACTTCCACAGAGATTATGTTGCGACAAGATGCACAGTTTAGCGCTACAGGACACATATTTGAGTGATTAATTTCGCACTTAAAACATGCATTTTTTAAGATATTTGAAGTACAATGATACAAGGGTTTTCCGTGATATATTTCATTCCATTGCTGTAATCTGTAACACCTGAGGGTATAATTACATTAATCCTCAGGGGGGTACACGCCTACTTTGTGTACCATGTGTTTGGCAAGCACAAGGAGCCCTAGCTAATATGGTATTTGCTTACACAACTTTACACATCGGTACCATATTTCTCTAACACAGAATTACACAGCTATCTGATTATTTAACAGAGAAACAAACATTTCTTTACTACATCAGTGACAGATGTTTACGTAATTACACAGTTGGGTAACTTCACACTTATGAAATTGTATTTTGTCTGTACTTTGTGAAATACTCATATTTTTTCGGAACCATTGTGATACTATGAGAGCTTTGAATGATGTATTTGGTAAGGGAGCATGATCTTTAAAGTACGTTTCAGGTAGATGACACTTTTTAAATGAGCAGAAAATTTTTTTTAGGTTTTGAAATTATTGCAGAAAGCTACGACGATTTTGAGATTTGGCTGAGGTGTTATGATGTTATTTTTTTATGACGACGATGTGTATTATGCTACTGAGGTATGTTTATGATCAATAAGCTGATGCTACATGAGGAATTTGATTATGCTACATATTTATAATGATGAAATATTGAAGAATGTCTACAAATATGTATATGTGTAATAAGGTAAGGAATAATGAGTAGTGGTTAGGGACTCTGATTTACGAAAAGGATGTTGGAAACCAAGAATCGTACTTTAAGAGTTATGAAATGTGTGTATATGCGTCAATGTATCACAATGCTGCCGAAAATTTTTTGGACACTGTTATATTTACAGGATTTTGTTTCTACACATTTCTAACGCAAATTTTCGACCTGTGAAATTTTTATATGAGACTGTCGCTGTAGCGGAAACTGCTGTCGTAAATATGTCGGTAAGAAAGGTAAGTGACCGTGGCGTAATGCGTTGTGAACGGCCAGGTGTGCCAGCCGCCTTGGGGAAAAGCCATTAGGTGGAGAAGAAAAAAAAAAGAGGCTATTATCCTCGCTTTTGACATTCCTTTGCAGAAAGCATCGTAAATACGACACCCTCAAACTTGAAAACATGATTACACTGTAGAGTTCTTAATTTATGATATTTACTGAAATGAAATGATGAGAAACATATCATGTCTATTGTCTTGCTAGTTGAAAGATTGTTTACTGCATTATGAAATGCCATATGGCTAGTGAATGACGTTTCACGCCTTGCTTTGCCTATTTTGTTTAATATCTAGTTTCTAGCTGCACTGCAGCATTGGTTAAAATAAAATTTTATAGATGTACTAATATAGATATTTTCTGTCTACAGATCCAGTAAATAATAATTTTGTGATATTTCCAAAAAAATGAGAGAGCACAAAAAGACATTTCCCTTCACAGGAACTGCATACATAATTCTCTTTACAGTATTTGGTAATTTATTTCATAGAATAAGATTTTGTGGTGCACCACTTTAATTACATAGACATTAAGATGTGAATATACATTTCCCTTGTCTGCATTGTTGTCTTTACTGTACTATTTTTTCTGCTTGAGCTTTGTCATGTTTAGATGCTGCTGCTGTTTGCCAGGCATAGTGCTACTAAATTTCACTTTGAATTACTCTGTTAAGCCAGTTTTACTGCGAATTTGTTTTTCTTGTTTGCTGCGCATTGCCTTATATTTGTTGTAATATTGCATTTGCTTTGCTAATTTATGCTGCTTGCTTTGCCTTTTGTATTTTTTATCATTGCTGTTTGTGTTAATTGTTTTGTGCTGCTGCATTGCCTCGTTCCTTAGTATATATATCTGAGCTCAGTAGATTTAAGTTAGCTTAAAATGGGGTAGGCTATATATGAGAACGAGTTGCGATGAATTGGAAGAAATGCATTGAGAAGTCATACGAAAAAAATACAGAAAGCAGGTATAGATAGGACTTTTGGAAATAATGAAGAATGAAGGGAGATCTCCGAGAAGTAAAGAAAGTTTTGTTTGCAAAATACTGCAGTAAAACAAACCCTGTCCTTTCCTTGTGTTATTCCGCTATATGTTTGTGTACCCTTGTGTATTTATGTTTTTCCTGTATTTATATGTTTATCTGATAAGACTTATGTTGTAGAATGTTTCTAATACTCAGCTACATGAACTATGATGAGGAATACTGTTATCCTCAAATATAATTTGCATTGATAATATGTTATTTACTTTGTAAAGATGGTTAGACATTATTTATTCTGTTTTGTTTTAATGCTCATGTGTGAAATTAATGTTTCGAAAACTATTCTCATTATTTTATATATTCACTTATGTCATAATTCCTGTAACACTGATGTATATGTTATTTCGATTCTTTTGTAAAGTTTGTTACGACCAATGTTATCTGTATTGTTATGTTCTTTAATGATGTATTTTGTACCTTTGTAATTGTATTCTTATGTTATAAAATTGTAATTGACACCAGGTCATCAAATTACTAACTTGTAAGTTACATTTCACTGCACACATTTCTGTTGGTCATAGTATATGGACAATATGTGAGAAGTAGGGACTGTCGGTGTTTGCACGTGTGTTAAAAATTCAGCAAGGGACTGGATAACAGCATTGCTGGTTCTAAGGACAATTCCAAAAACTTTGTGAGTGCACAAGTGGTGGTTATGGACTTGCTATATTATCCGCAAGACTCTTCAATGGTGATTGTGCACCTGCACAGTCACAACAGATGGCTGCTGGCCATCTCTACAAGGACTGCAGTGGGTCTGCACCTCTGGTGGCGCACCAGTACCGTAATCTCTACAAGGACTACAGTGGGTCTGCATCTTTGATGACCCACCAGTACCATTATTTCTACAAGGACTACAGTGGGTCTACACCTTTGATGATCCATCAATACCATTATTTCTACAAGGACTGCAGTGGGTCTGCACCTCTGGTGGCCCACCAGTACCGTAATCTCTACAAGGACTACAGTGGGTCTGCATCTTTGATGACCCACCAGTACCATTATCTCTACAAGGACTACAGTGGGTCTGCATCTTTGATGGCCCACCAGTACCGTAATCTCTACCAAGACTACAGTGGGTCTGCTCTGTGATGACCTACCTACTAGTACTCTTCAAAACTTCGACTGACTCTGCTGTGGGTTTGCTCTGTTGTGGCCCATTACCTGTCAGCATGTCAAGAGTCAGCACTGTCTTTCCGTTGGAAGGACAACGCTACTTCTTCAAGACTGCATGGAAATCCACTACTTCTGTGTGCAATTTCTTTTACTAATGAGACTTTGTAAAAAAAACTGTAGTTACTATTATGATGAATGATCAGGACTATCTTTATGGACTGTGAGAAAATTTTAGCTTTTGACCAACATTGTATCAATAAGTGTGTGCATTTGATTTCTTTGTTATTGTAATTACGATTATGAAAAATTTTAACAAATATGTATTGCCCAGTGCCAAAAACAATTTGTAAAATTTTTTGTGGGGAGCATGGGGGCTATGTAAGTAGGCTGTTTAGGTTTTTTTATTGGTAACGCCACCTCTGTATGAAAATCACTGGCTGTGCTGTGTGCAGTCTGTGGCTGCTTTGCATTGTTGTAATACTCGCCATTGTAGTGTTAGGCAGCTGGCTGTGAACAGCACGTAGCGTTGCGCAGTTGGAGGTGAGCCGCCAGCAGTGGTGGATGTGGGGAGAGAGATGGCGGAGTTTTGAAATTTGTCATGAACTGCTATATATATTATGACTATTGAGGTAAATACATTGGTTGTTCTCTATCAAAATCTTTCATTTGCTAACTATGCCTATCAGTAGTTAGTGCCTTCAGTACTTTGAATCTTTTATTTAGCTGGCAGTAATGGCGCTCGCTGTATTGCAGTAGCTTGAGTAGCGAAGATTTTTGTGAGGTAAGTGATTTGTGAAAGGTATAGTTTAATGTTAGTCAGGGCCATTCTTTTGTAGGGATTATTGAAAGTCAGATTGCGTTGCGCTAACAAAATATTGTGTGTCAGTTTAAGCTCAGTCTTGTAATATTGTTCAAAGGGGACGTTTCAACATCCATGTAACAACACCTTCTTTAAATTCCCTCTGTTTAAGATACGCGTAACCTTTCTAATGAGCAGGAGGCCTGCCCTTGTTCGTTGTGATAACTTACATACTGGTGGTCACATTAGGATGGTCACATTTTCTGAAGCTTCAGAATCGCAACTATCACCTGAAATATCATGGTTTTTTAAACTGATAGTATGCGGTTTTGTAAAAGGAAACGGGAACTGAACCTTTGAATTGCACCTAAAATTGACATCCCAAAACTGATCTGATGCTAAGGTTGACAATTTTGGCACCTGAAATGTTTTTTATTTACGTTTAGCTGCAAACATTTATAGTAGATGTAAATCTACTTAAGTACATTTAGATATAGTCCTTTAAAAATTAAAATTTCTTACTAAATCGTTGATTATCTTTAAACAGGTCAGTAAAAGCAAGGAGCTTACTGCTGAAAATTAATTGTTACTAAAGAACCGTCGCTGTCGCGCAGTAAAGGTACTTACTGAGCCTTTCCGCTGGTTTACTTAACATGGGACCAGTATCTCTTTGGATTTTCCGCCACATTTCTAGAGCGAGTTTCGTTGTGGAAACTATTAAATGCGTCTCGCATTGAAATCCGCACCAAACTTTGAGCCTCAGTAAAACTTCACCGATCTTAGAGATTTTGCGTTCGTCTAAATTATACGTGCCTTTTGCGGTGCTCCTGCAACAGCTTTCCGTCGTGTTTTGTGTACCATGGGGGATCAGTTCCGTCTCTTATTAATATATTTGGTATGAATACCTCGAGTGCTGTTGATACTATTTCTTTGAACTTAAGCCACATATGGTCTCCACCTACATAGTTTGGAAGGATTGGAGACTATCTCTTAGAAAGACGTCACCTGCATTTTTAGCTGCTTTTATAAATAGATATATTTCGCGTTTAGTTTTGGTGAGTTTCTTTGTTACGGAAGTGAGCCTCTCTACGACTGCGTGTTCACTAATCCCTGTATCCGTCGTGATGCTCAGGATTATTTGTGGCTAAGAGGTCAAGTGTGTTTTCGTAACCATTTACAATTTGAATGGCCTCGTGAACTAATTGTTAAAAATAATTTTTGAAAAAGCATTTAGAACAATTACGGAAGTTGTTTTCTATTTACAATAGGGTATGAAAATGTATTTTTGTCAACATGCGGAAGGTAGATTTAAGTCACTGCCAACTATAATTGTATGAGTAGGGAACCTATTTGTGATGAGACTTAAGTTTTCTTTTCTTTGAACTGTTCAGCAACTGTTTCATCTGAGACAGGGGGTCAGTAAAAGGAGCCAGTTGTTAATTTATTCCGGTTGTCGAGTATAACCTCTGCCCATACAAGTCACAGGAACTATCTACTTCAAAGTCGATTGTGAGCTTACATTATTTTTCCTTAAGTTGTCAAAAATGGTGCAAATGGCTCTGAGCACTATGGGACTCAACTGTTGTGGTCATCAGTCCCCTAGAACTTAGAACTACTTAAACCTAACTAACCTAAGGACATCACACACATCCATGCCCGAGGCAGGATTCGAACCTGCGACCGTAGCAGTCGCGCGGTTCCGGACTGCGCGCCTAGAACCGCGAGACTACCGCGGCCGGCAACCTTAAGTTGTCCTCCTTGTTTCTGTTGTAGCGCAAGTAATTACAATTACGGCTTTTCCCTCCGGAACCTAAGATGCTTTCTCTGTGACCCTGTAAATACCAGAGCTAAACAATGTAGAACAACAACGTACGTTACAAACGTAGCATTCTGTATTACTTCATTTCCTTATTTCTAACATTTTAAAATTATAAGTCGACTTTAGATGCCATGTCAATCATAGATGTTGTTATCACTATTTAGTGAACGTGTTTTCAGTTATGTTTTGAACATTGTCCCGCTACACTTTATTAACTAATATTTTTAGAGGGTAAATTAATATGGAGTATGTCGTTCTTCTTTTCAAACATTCACAAACCCATTTATTCTTTCCCTATTGTCTTTTGGGTATGCAGTTATAGTAATTAAAGTAGGCACAAATGCAGTGATAAAAAAGAAATGACTAGCGTACATTTGCATTCTCGTTTCATCGTTCCTTTCTTGTTGCTCCCATGCCGATGGACTGTTTCTATCGCAATCAGTAAGCGTGAAAGGAAGCTACCGTACAGACAGAGGAATCTATATTTATACTTGGCAGAACTAATTACATACTGACGTAATCGTCGGTATTTCTTTCGTTTCCCAAAAGTTATAAATATATCGATTTTGGAAAAGAAGCTCTGTATTTGGCCAAGAAGTCGAAGAAGAAGGTCCCTTACGTACTGGTTGTATCGAGTAAGATGTGGAGACGGCGGTTTGAATGCGGACAGAGGTAGTGCGGGGAAGGGCGTCCCGTACCTGAGGGATCGCTGCTCAAGCTACCTGGCGAAGGGGCAAGTGTGGCAAATGTCCGGCGTGGCAAATGTCCGGTGTGGCAAATGTCCGGCATTCAATGCAATCTGACTTCTTTGTGCCATCTGTACCTGCTCCACACAGTCAATGAGAAAGACTGTACGTGATGAAAGCTCAAAAAGTAGTAAGACTCCTTCACACAGCGAAAGTGAAATTAAGTTCTACGACAGTTTCGAAACAACTTCAAATATTAATCGAAAATTTGCGAAAAAATATAATATAAAATAAAAATATTGGCTCTCGATATTGCCATTTCTGTCGATATACCGATATGTCAGTGATAATCGTATCGCCGATGTATATCGATATTTTTACGACAAATAGCGATATAGCGATATTTTATCAACAGTCCAATCCATACTGTAATACTGCTTCCTCTGTACTTCACTGTTGGCACTACACGTGATTGCAGGTAACGTTCTCCTGGCATTCGCCAAACCAAACCGTTACTTCGGATTGCTACAGGGTACAGCGTGATTCATCACTCTAAATCACTCACTTCCAGTCATTCACTGTCCAGTGGCGTCTCTTTCTACGCCACCTCAAGCGTCGCTTATCATCACTGATTACAGAACTGTGTGGCTTATTAGCTGCTTGACCATTATACGTCATTTTTTTTTAAGTCCTTACGCAGTCATTGTGCTAGGTGGACTGCTTGTGAAACTTCCCCTTTAGAAAAATTTATACACGACTGTGCTTTAAACTGACGCACATTATTTTTAGCGCAACGCAATCTGACTTTCAATAATCTCTACAAGACAACGGCCCTGACTAACATTAACCTGTACTTTTCACAAATCACTTACCTCACAAAAATCTTGGTTACTCCCCCTACTGCAATACAGCGGGCGCCACTACTGCCAGCTAAATAAAAGATTCAAACTATGGAAGGCACTAACTACTGATAGGGATAGTTAGCAAATGAAAGATATTAATAGAGAACAAACAATGTATTTACCTTGATATCATATATATATATATATATATATATATATATATATATATATATATATATATATATATATATAGCAAATGAAAGATATTAATAGAGAACAAACAATGTATTTGCCTTGATATATATATATATATATATATATATATATATATAGCAGTTCAAGACAAATTTCAAAACTCCGCCATCTCTCTCCCCACATCCACCACTGCTGGCGGCTCACCTCCAACTGCGCAACGCTACGCGCTGTTCACAGCCAGCTGCCTAACACTACAATGGCGAGTATTACAACAATGCAAAGCAGCCACAGACTGCACACAGCACAGCCAGTGATTTTCATACAGAGGTGGCGTTACCAATAAAAAAAACCTAAACAGCCTACTTACACTTGTAGCACTTTGGATAGGCTACCCGTGCGTCCGGACAGTCCTGATTTTTTAGTGCAGTTCGAGATAATTTCCGGGGTTGCAAAAATGTCCAGGGTTTGAATGTTTTGTGACTGACGAGGATTTTTTGTAAATATGAGACCTACATGTCCGACATCGCGTTTTTAAACATGCTGTTATCGCCGAGCCACTCTCATCGAGCGTGGAGAATGCACTGATGTCGATGAGGAAGGTAGCCAACGGTTTCGCCACAGCTTTCCGCGTTGTCGTTAGGCAACACAACAGGGGCAATGCGTTATGTTGTATTCCTTTGTGAAGTAACTCGTCTATACGGTTTGGCTCAGTTTATCTCTGTTTGTTTTTTGTCTCGCCGTTTAGCTATGGACAAAAGAATGTGCTTAATGTTAACCTGCAAGAGGAATACAAATTTTTGAAACTGTATTGTTACAGAAGCAATGAAAGTGTTTATTACACACCATGTACTGGAAAATTTCTGTTGCACATGAAGGAAAAACTGGTATTAAAGATCTCGTGAAAGCAGCTAAACATAGCAGTGCTATTGGATGCTACTGCTTCACCAAACGTAAGAAATTTTTGAAGCCAAAGATGGGAATAACAATGATATGGAGTGTGCTGCCAAAAAGGCTACATCCTCATACCGCACTGCTAGACACGAACACCATTTCTGAAAATGGCACGTCTGGTGAGAATACAACTATACAAACAAAGCTAATGTTTCAGTGAACTGCTTTGACTAGTTTCAAAAATATGGCCTGGATTGTATAGAAAAAAACATGGTAAGCCCAACATTTCATCTCGTGGGTGGTCCCTTCAGCTAATTTTTTTACAACAACTCCTTGAAATGTTGGACTCCGCTGTTTGTCAGCACGTGAGGGCTGCCTGGTCTTGTTGTAGCTGCGGTTGTTCCTTCGTGTTCCCACTTCACAATCGCATCATCAGCAGTCGATCTTGTCACTTTTAGAGGGATTGAAATGTCCCTGATGATTTGTTACTCAGTTGACATGAATTTCAGGAAGAAACTATTGGTGGCAGTTGAGGAATCGAAGAAAACACCGCATTCCTCTTTCAAGTTCGCAGGTTTTGCTTTTAGGCAATTATAAACAGCAAACTTTAATCCTAACAGATGAGGAAGGGACTGTGGTACCTACTATGGAGCAAGCAGATCAGTTTGAAAAGCATTTCAAAAAACTGCTAAATATAGAACTCCAGAAGGAAGTATAGAAGAAGAATGGGAGTTAAATACGGAGGAAGAGGAAGAAGCTGAACCTTGAATGGAAGAGTCACTCAAAAACAATAAAGCGCCAGGTGGTAGTGGTATCAGTGCAGAACTGGTTAGAAACGGAGGGGAAGTTTTATTAGAGGCGCTAAGACAGCTTATTGTCAAAATCTGGCCATCAGAGGAGATCCCGGTTAAATGGAAGAGAGCAACTATATGCCCAATTGTTAAAAAGGGAGATGCCACAAAAGTGGACAATTATCGAGGAATCTCGCTACTTGATATAGATTTAAAGTCTTATCCTCCCTGTTACTTAGTCGCCTGAAACCTGCTGTACAAGAGATCATAGGACCATATCAGTGTGGATTAATGGCAGGACGCTCAACCATAGATCACATCTTTACGTTACGACAGCTAATGGAAAAGTACTACGAATTTGATAGAGAATTACACCTCATATTTATAGATTTCCGACAGGCCTATGACAGCATTAATCGGACGGTATTATGGAGAATAATGCAGGAGTTGGGCATCACAAGAAAATACATCAAAGTGATTGATGCATGTTATACAGATACAAGCTGCGTAGTATGGTTTGGAAACAAAATGTCAGAGCCTTTCATTGTTCAACATGACACAATCTTGGCCTTTGCCGATGATGTTGTGATTATGGGAGACTCACTTAATCAGGTAGTGTCTGACACCACTAGGTTCATGAAAGAGGCAAGCAAAGTGGGATTAGTTGTCAACGACGAGAAAACCAAATATATGATCATCTCACGCCCTACCACTATTAATATAGATGGACACAATTTTGAACGAGTAGAGAAGTCTTAAGAGCTGGAGAATCTATCCCCAACCGAGTATTCAGTTCCCAGCTGATTGGAAGACGTCCAAGAGGTCGTCGAAGGACTAGGTGGAAAGATGGGGTGATGAGGACGTTGCAGAAGGTAGAACTGACAGCATCCCTGGAAGATGCAATGGAAAGAAGAAAGTGGAACAACATCTGCCGGAAATACCTGCAATTGTGATCAAGACAATGCTCCTTCCTGTGTCACCCTGCTTGTGTTATTGATCGTTGTATAGGGTGTTATTCTGGTTTGTAATATTTCTTTTGCTTTCTGTCATGGGTCTTTATGGCCTGTCATTTACAATAAATGATGATGATGATGTTGACGAAGATATCCGATGCCTAGTCCACGTTTGAAGTCATAGAACTCTCCTGACGTATCCATTATGTGGATAATGCTTCTCTACCGACAACATAGTATTCCCCACCTCCCTTTATACTTGTGACATCTAATGGTCAATTCTGCATTACATTTGGGTGTTCAGAAATATTTGATCGGATAGTGTATCAGTGCTAACGAGGAGCATTTTTATAAGAGCTTCCTGTGGCTTGCTGGTACGTTCTGCCCCTGTATGTTTCCCTAGAAGAAGAGATGTAGAATATGAGTTCCAAGCCGGCCGCAGTGGACGAGCGGTTCTAGACGATTCAGTCCGGAACCGCGTGACTGCTACGGTCGCAGGTTCGAATCCTGCCTCGGGCATGGATGTGTGTGATGTTTCTTAGGTTAGTTAGGTTTAAGTAGTTCGAAGTTCTAGGAGACTGATGACCTCAGATGTTAAGTCCCATAGTGCTCAGAGCCAGTTGAACCATGAATTCCAACTTGTACAATAAAGCATCTTCTTCTTTAACTTCTTGTGCCTTGTCCCGTGTCGGTGCAGGGTCTGCATGGTTATTTAAAGATTTGGCATGGTTAGTTTAATTCGTGGCCAGTAGTCTGCGTGCAGCACTATTCTTGCCAAAATGGGCGTATGTTGTCTAAATATTTCCGAATGGTCTAACTGAGGCGCGAATTGGGGATCATCCCGGTACTTATCGAGTGGGATGTGGAAAACGCCTAAAAACCACATTCTGACTGGTCGGCACACCGACCCTCTTCGTTAATCCTTCGTTAATACGATCCGGGGTAGGCACACCTCCCTGTCCCGTAAGCGGCGCTTTAACACGCACAGCTATCCGGACAGTTCAACATATAACTAAAGCATGTATCCATATAACACATTTTATCTTCTAAGTTCGGAACATGTCCTGAAAGTTTCATCGTCGATTTGTTACAGCCTTTATGTCGCGAAATGACAATGACCGTAAAATCAGAGCAATGAGACCTCATACAGGAGCTCGCCGACACTCCTTCCAATGCCCAGTTAAGAATGGAATAGGGCAATGTCAAAGGGGAGAGGGGAATAATAATAAATTAAAGTTATCAATTTAACTGTCAACATCTGCCACATAATTAGATATCCAATATCGTCTAAAATCTACCACGACATTGTAATGGTACCATTTAGATTATTTGTGTTACTGAAGAGTTAATTCGTGGCCTATCTCAGTTACAGGTTGTCTATCTAACGGTTTTCAGGTGCAAAAAAAAAATGATTTTCAGTATTTTATACAATTATTGACCTATTTGAAAGACTGAACTCCTGTCATAAAGTACTCATTAAGAGCTATAAGCACACTTAAAAGTTTAACGCAGTAAGTGTAGTACTGGGTTTATGAACTGAGTATATGTCTTCAGGCAGCATAACTCATGACGCGCATATTGCCCAGACTATATTCATCCAGCTTTTGCGAATGAGAACACAGAGCGACTTCCAACATACTTTACACATAATCTCAAACGTTTGCGAATCTTCTTCTCGCCGACAATCCCACAAAATGATGAAAGGAAAAAGTTTGTCGCTTGCTACATTTTTGCTCTTCATACAGTAAAACTACAGCATAAGCCAACACGTTTTAAATAATTACTTCTTTACTACTGACTCTGTTGGCAACACATTTTGCAGACAGTGTCCACATACACCACTGAATGTACCAGCAAAATTGTATGATTGTGCGACACATAGTTCGGAAGATAAGGTGTTTTGTACGTCGCAGTTCGATTCTTTAAAGAATCAGGGCGGAGGTTTATTGTTTCTGTTATAAGGCATTCCAGTTCATACCATTTGGTAAACTACATAAATGATCTTCATTTTCAATGAACTAGAGCTATATTAATTTGTCCTGCTTGCAGGAGGCAAATTATAGGTTAATGGTACTGTGGTAACGGATTCGCATACCGTGTAACAAAAAAAGGTTATTACTGTTGTTTAGTGACAGTAGCCTAATATATACGAAAAATTCGAAATATCGTTGATAAGATGCATGTCTGTGATGCAAATGAACTGTAATCATTAACATACTCAAATCTGGAACAACAGTGGTGAAAGATATTTGGATGAGCAAGAAAGCCTTGGAATATAACTTCCATCGCCAAGTAACTGGTATTGAGTTTACCCAGTAATTGGTATTGAATTCACCCAGTAACTGATTTTGAGTTTCGTTTTGCGAGTACGTGCTAGTAGCGCAACGAAGTAACCACAGTAGGAGTACGGAACATAAAGACTAATTTGGTAAATTGCTTTTCGGTTGGGATTTGTGTGTTCAAGACACGTGCGACGTTTTCCAACGGACAAGGAAAATACTCTGTACATCAACAAAGCAATGACGGAAATAAAGAAAGGCTCAGGAGCGGCATTAAAATTCAAGGTGATAGTATATCTGTCAATTGTAAGATTCGCTAGCGACATAACTATCCGTAGTAAAAGCGAAGAAGAAATGAGGCACCTGGTAAATGAAATCAGCTGTCCAATGAGCACTGAATATGGATTTAAGGTTAAACCATAGAAAGAAAATGGCGAGGAATAGTAAAAATGAGAGTAGCAAAGCATTTAACAACAAAGTTAACTTGACGTCGAAATTGGGGACTACGAAGTACTGTAGTTGAAGTGAAGGAATTCTGCTACTTTGGAAGCAAACTAAAACCTGACGGACGAAGTCAGGAGGACATGAAAAGCAGACACGCACAGATAAAAAAAGGCATTCCTGGCCGAAAGAAGTCTACTAATATCAAACATCAGCCTTAATTTGAGGAAGAAACTTTTGCGGACGATGATGATGATGTTTGGTTTGTGGGGCGCTCAACTGCGCGGTCGTCAGCGCCCGTACAAAGTCCCAATTTTTACACACTCCAGTCGAGCCACTGTCAAGAATGATGATGAAATGATGAGGGAAATACAAACACCCAGTCCCCGGGTATAGGAAATCCCCACGCCGGCCGGGAATCGAAGCCGGAACCCCATGATCCAGAGGCACCAACGCTAGCCACTAGACCACGAGCTGTGGACTGAGGACGTGACATTTAATGCTCAACATTATGTGGGAGCGAATATAGGACTTTGGTGAAACCGGAAAAGAAAAGAATTCAAGCGTTTGAGATGTGGGTCTATAAAAGGTGAACTGACAAGAAATAATGAGGTCCTCCACAGAATAGGCGAGGAATTTGTGGAAGACATTGACGACCAGAAGGGACAGGATGACTGGACACGTATTAAAAATCAAGAAATAACATCCATGGCATTTGAGGGAACTGTAGAGTAAAAACTGTAGAGCGAAACAGAAACTGGAACACATCCAATGAATAAATGAGATTTGCGCAGGAGAGAAATTCGTAGGACGCCGCGCGTTACATAAATAGAAGTATCTTTTGATTGCATCGACTTATAGAAGCTCAACTTTTTACAGTGCCGTAGACCCTTGTACGTGTCATTTATTTCAACTTGATACTTCTATCCGTTCCTGAGAAAAAATGGTCTCAACAGACGAACAACAAATGGCAAACAAGTGACATAATTATAAATGATAATTTTCTGATTTCTTTCCTTTACTTATGCTGTGAAACCTTGCTTCTTGGTAAATTTCATGATTCTAGGTCAACGGGAAGTACCATACAGATTTTCATGAGTGAGTTTGTGAGTATAAAAATATGTGACATAAATGGTCGGAACTTTTGAGTGCATTGAGTTAGAAGCTTTAATTTTTTACGCCACCAAGTGATCTTAGACTTTATTATCTGACTAAGTTTCAACCTGATTCCTCTATCCGTTCCTGAGAAAAGGGGTCTTAACAGGCGGACAGACAGACGGACAACGAAGTGATCCTATAAGAGTTTCGTTTTTACCGACTAAAGTACCGAACCCTGCCTTAGTTACACTAGCATTACGTGTCCACAGCCAGAGAGTTATTATTAGCAAGGAATTTAACTCCCGCCGACAGTAATATTAAAGTGATTGTCCTCGACTGACACGGGCCAACAAGAATCAGCTGTGACCTTGCGCGCTGTCACGATTATGGAAGGACCGAAGCTGTACTTTTGCTACACGCACGTCCAGTCAGCATCATAGAAGTATGTTTTGTGCAGCATACATGTTGCGACTAGCATCCACAGAAAAGTTAAAATCTTTTAGCGTCCCGTAATTACACGCAATTCTTTGTCTTATAAAACTGTGACACCAAGAAATTACGAGAATTTTGTTGCAAGCCGGATGACCCCTTTGGCTATTATAGGCTATTTCCCAGTTGAAAACAATATAACTTGATATTTCCCTTTCTTTACAGGAGTTACATTGGGTGCTTCCGTTTTGCAGAAACGTTTGTATCGTACTACAGTTTTGTTGCTCGCATGCGATGACGCTAGTTGTTTTCCATATGACCGCTAGATGTCAGGAAACGGCTCGCTACCGTGCGCTGTCGTGCCGTAATCTGACGTTAGCAGTGACGTCACTAATGCTGTCCTGTATTTCTGATTACGAACGCTAGATGTCGGAAGAAGCGTTGTGGCGTCCTCCACGGCCACGCGCTGTGAGCGTAGGCACTGGTAGGCCGGGATTCCTTTCTTTCAGTCAAACGTGTGTGGCCGGTACCAGTTTGTTGAACACTGCAGTCGTTCAAAGCCGTACGCTTGTTTATGCCCAGTTTAATATGCTTCTGAGATTATATTCCTAACGACACAATTACATCTGAACTCTAAACAGTTAAGGGAGAGAAAAGATTTACGTCTTACGTGTAATTACGTTTTACGGTGTTCTGGCTGTTTAATTTGTACACCTTTGAAATGGTATAGCATATCCTAACCGCTGAGTTACTTTGTTGCCTAGCAACATGCCAATGCGTTCAAGGCAAGCTGTAGTTACGAAACGAACAGACCGGGTGGCCTTTGTTCCGACGTTGTCGTATTTCCCCAAAGCGGTTGCCGACAAGGCTGTACAGGGTGACGCAAAAGTGTCGCTACTTGTCTCATTTGCTTCAACGCTCGTGTCCCTTTCGGCCTCCCAGCCATTAAAATTGCCCTACGACTACGAGGTAGAGCACTAAACAGTCTGTTTTAATACGAAACTGTTTTTTCCTGATATCGACTTGTCTAACACGATACAATAACATACGTTGAGTTTGGAACCGTAGAACAATCAGGAGGCTTCATTGAAAAGCATAGGGCGATTCCAGCACAGTCACATGTGAGCTGCACAAATAGCACCTATGATCGTGTTGTAATCACGAAACGTCTTAAGATGATAACAAGTTGATAGACGGTGCAAATGATGTCGGGACGTTACAACATCGACCACTGTGGCTGGCAAAGAATATATTTCTTCACCGTTTCCAACATTGGCTTTGTGTGTGGCAGACGTCCAGAAAAGTTTACGTCCTTTGCAGATTTCTAATCATCGCTCTTGGAGATTGTGTGCTGGACTGTGTGGCGCAGTGTTTAAAGGCTCAGGACTCTAATTCGCTGGATGGCGGTTCAAATGCCCACCACCCACACAGATTTCTCGTTTTCCGTGATGTTACTAAATAGGTTAAGGAAGTTACTGGAATGACACTACAAAAAAGGACCACGACCGATTATCTTTCCTTAACCTTCCCCAATCCGGATATATGCCCCGGCACTTCTCTACGTTAAGCCTTTATTTTCTTTATTCACTGGGATGGTGTGGTTTGCAGTCTTATGGTATTCTGTTAATCATATTCCAATTCATTACGAACGAAGATGCATGTGAATATTTCAGTCGACCTGGTAAATTCTCTGCATATATTTTTTCGTATCGCGGATGCTGTCTACAGAGAAGATGAAACACTTCACAATACTCATACATGATGTAACAAACATGTGGGTGTACTTTAATACTTTCCCTGGGTCGGTCGCTCACGTTAATGATCGGTGTTTAGGCGCTGCACCTTCTGGCGAACCTTAAACAGTTCTTCTGGAAATATAGTGCAACATTCACTGCAGTACTATAGTACAGTTCCGGAAGAAGCTTTTTCAATTTTTTCAGATACATACGTATATCCTGACGCATATGATAGATGCGCGAAGCATGCACAAACTTCCCAAGAAGATCTTCCCAAGAACCCGAGAAAATTCTGGCCCTACGTAAAATAGGTAAGCGCCTCGAAGGTTTCTGCCCATTTATTCGTTGACCATTCTGGTGTGGCAATAGCAGACAGCAAAATGAAAGCGGAAGTTTTAAATTTCGTGTTTAAGAAATCATTCACGCAGGAGGATAGTACAAACAAACGGCGTTTGACCGTCAGTCAAACTCTCGTATGGAGGACACAATAAAAAGCATCCCTTGCGTAGATGAGCATCTAAAAGAGTTGAAAACAAATAAGTCACCAGCTGGGGATGGAATATCTGCCGTTTCTCTATGGCACAGGCCACTTACCTTGCAGTTGCGAATATTTCTCCCAGCGTTACTTGAAAAAAAAAAAAAAAAAAAACAGGTGACTGCTGTATACAAAAGTGTAAAAAAACGTACCCACAGAATTACAGACCAGTGTCCTTAACGTCGATATGCTGCATAATTATGTGACATATCGTGATTTCAGAGGTGATAAATTTCCTTGAGACGGTAAAGCGCCTGTCCACAAACCAGACGGTTTTAGAAAGCAACGCTCGTCTGCAACGCAGCTTACCCTTACCTCATATGTTATCCTACGAACTATGGATGAAGGACAAGGGCAACAGCTAAATCCCATAGTCTTAGATTTCGGTCAGGCTTTCGACACGGTGCTCTACTGCACAGCGTAGACGAAGATCCGAGCATACCGATCAGGTTCTCAGAAATGTGAATGAGTCGGAGACTTTTGAAGCAATAGAACCCGGTACTTTGTCCTGGACGACGAGCGTTCATCTGAGACAAGGTTATCTACATCTACATATATACTCCGCTAGCCACCAAGCGGTGTGTGGCGGAGGGCACAATTCGCGCCAAACTCATATTCTCCCCCCCCCCCCCCCCCCCATCTGTTCCACTCGCGGATCGTCAGGTATGCCACATGGAAGTGTGATGATACGGTTCTTATTCTCCGTTCTTAATCTCTGTGTACTTAACTGAGCTGACAGACAGAATGAGCAGCAATCAGCGGCTATTTACTGATGACGCTATGGTGTACGGGACTTTATCGTCGTCGAGTGACTGTAGGAGGATGATGTAGACAAATTTTCTGTTTGGTGTGATGAATGGCAGCTTCCTCCAAACGTAGAAAAATGAAAGTTAATGCAGATGAGTAGGAAAAGCGATTTTGTAATGTTCGAATACAGCATTAATATTGTGCTGCGTGAACAGTGACCATCGATTAAATTTCTAGGCGTAACGTTGCAAAGTGATATGAAATAGGACGAGTTCGTAAGAACACTGATGGGGAAAGCAAATGGTAGACTTGGAATTGTTGGGAAAATTATAGGGAAATGTAGATCATTTATAAAGGAGACGGCGTATAGAACAGTAGTGCGATCCATTCTGGAGTACTACTCGAGTGTTTGGAATCCCCACTAGGTGGCATTAAGGGAAGACATTACAGCAATTCAGAGGCGTGCTGCGAGTTTTGTTACCGTGTGTCACGGAGATGCATCACGAACCATATGGGAATCTCTAGACGGAAGACGACGTTCTTATCATGAAACAGTATTGAGAAAATTTATATAACTACCATTTAAAGCTGACTGCAGTACGATTCTACTGCCGTCAATGTACACTACTGGCCATTAAAATTGCTACGCCAAGAAGAAATGCAGATGATAAACGGGTATGCATTGGACAAATATATTATACTAGAGCTGACATGTGATGCAGCGTCAAGGGTAACCGCAGCCATGGTCTCCGAGCTGATAGTCCATGCTGCTGCAAACGTCATCGAACTGTTCGTGCAGATGGTTGTTGTCTTGCAAACGTCCCCATCTGTTGACTCAGGGATCGAGACGTGGCTGCACGATCCGTTACAGCCATGCGGATAAGATGCCTGTCATCTCGACTGCTAGTGATACGAGGCTGATGGGATCCAGCACGGCGTTCCGTGTTACCCTCCTAAACCCACCGATTCCATATTGTGGTAACAGTCATTGGATCTCGACCAACGCTAGCTGCAATGTCGCGATACGATGAACAGCAATCGCGATAGGCTACAATCCGACCTTTATCAAAGTCGTAAACGTGATGGTACGCATTTATCCTCCTTACACGAGGCATCACAACAACGTTTCACCAGGCAACGCTGGTCAACTGCTGTTTGTGTATGAGAAATCGGTTGGAAACTTTCCTCGTGTCAGCACGATGTAGGTGTCGCCACCGGCGCCAACCTTGTGTGAATGCTCTGAAAAGCTAATCATTTGCATATCACAGCATCTGCTTCCTGTGGGTTAAATTTCGCGTCTGTAGCACGTCATCTTCGTGGTGTAGCCTAAGAACCACGAAAATGAGAGTTCATACGGAGGCGTACAGACAGCCGTTATTAGCTTGCTCTATTTGCGAGTGCGACAGAAAAGGCTTGCAGAGTACGTACGTGGATGTAGACGATAAAGCATTAGACCTTTTCGTGGTGTCAGAAATTTTCTCTTATAATTTTTGAGGTAAGTGTTCCTTTCCAATGAACTTCAGAAAATTGTTTTCTTGCGTTCCTGGATAACTTCATTGCAAATGTTGATGTCAAATCGTAATGAAAAATGAAACTACTTTGTTGCGTTTAACTGAATAATAGCTTCCTTCGACAGCGATACGTAGTGTCCACCTAACACCATTTGTAAAATCGGAATGAAGATTTTGGTTACTCAGAACTTTTCACACTGCTGAAATCTCTTTCAAGAAAAGATATACGCTGGCCTTTCAGGCATAGGAACAAATGGTGAAATACGTTTTATTTCTAGACTCCTTGAGAGTCTGCAAAGTATTACCCGACGGAAATTCTGACGAGTCACTGAGTTGAGTCTGTGTGCCGTAAAGAGATAGTATGCTTCTTTCAGTTATTTTTTAAAGAAAAGTATAATGTGTCGGCACCGCTGGAAACTATTGGCGAAAATGGAACTTGCGGCACCGCTGTCTTTCAAGATACAAGACTCCTCGCCGGTTGTCGCAAATGCACTTCTGCAGCAGACGTAACAGACATATATTCTGATCCTCCATACGACATCATCAGTAGACACGCTTCATCGTGATTGGACTGTAGACAAACGAAAATAGCTCGTCTGGTTAAATTAAACGCAGTTGCTCACACATTGTAGCAACCAAGAGATACAGGATGTTTCACAATATCTATTACAAGGAGAGGAGACCTAGTAGATAAGGTTTTGATAAAGGACCCATGTCTGGCAATGTACTGTTTGGAAGTAAAATTAGTTTAAAGATCGGCTCACTTTCAAATAGCTTCACGGTACGCACACAAACTGAGAAGAGGGCGCCGCTGTCAGTCCCTGTTGTGATTATGACGTCCTCCGACTACCATAACGGCTGCAAGAAGCTGGTAAACGGTTACGTTCGTAACTAGGTTTGACTCTTGTGGGCCACGGACTCAGCGCACATTTGGCTTAAAAAGGGGCGTCCTTCGTTACGTAGAAAAGAACCCGACGATGAGCACTCGAAACACTGCCGTTGCCACCGACTTCTGTAGAGAACGTAGGCCAGAGGTCATTGTCTCCTCTGCGTACGGTGAAGCCGGAGATTTGGAAGTTATCCCATCTTAGACTTATTTTTACATCCAAACGGCACATTTCCGGACATAGTTTCCTTATCAAAACTTCATCTATTACGTCCCCTCTACAATTGCAAGAAGCTTGTAATAGGACCTTTCTTTTTCTTAAAAGACATCATAGTCGCCGTTGACTGTATGAAATATTTGTTATTACGATTGCAATTTCGGCCTTAGGGCCATTTTCAAGTAACACTGCAAAAGTTACCTCAACACAAAAAAACACAAAAATGAAGCACAGGGTCTACAAGTTAATCACTTGTAATAGGAGTTGTGAAACATCCTGTAGAGTCATAGACGTACGCCAAGAGAGGTGAGAGGGGGCAGTTGCCCCTCCCCTGGAGACTAGAATACAGAGTTTTTATTGATTACAGAATTATCACACACTTCATTTCTCTGGGATATAATACTTTTCTCGTGTCACCTATAACATGTAGTGCTTATGGCATGACACGTATCAAAACCGGCTAACTCACATCAGAAACGGCAATTTTAGTCCTGCCCTCGCCCCTGTTCAAATGGCTCTGAGCACTATGGGACTCAACTGCTGAGGTCATTAGTCCCCTAGAACTTAGAACTAGTTAAACCTAACTAACCTAAGGACATCACAAACATCCATGCCCGAGGCAGGATTCGAACCTGCGACCGTAGCGGTCTTGCAGTTCCAGACTGCAGCGCCCTTAACCGCACGGCCCTCGCCCCTGTATTTAGTATTCTGGGAAAACGACTGATTTGACTCCCCCCCTCCCCCGGTTATGTGCACAACGCAGTGTTTGCAGTATTAATGCAATGAGGGAAAGATAGTTTTCCAATATCTCTATTACAGTCTTCCTCATTTCCTCTGATCACTCCTTTCGTGGCCCATATTTGCCCCCAACAGCCGCAGAACTTTCCAGTAGGACAGTAATTATTATTGTATGTGGTACCAGTTCACTAATCGACTACAATGCGATATGGGGCACGAGGATAAATTCCAACTACGGACCAAGTGTTCAAAGCCGCCAGATATCAGTCCAGTCTAGCATACTTAGTCCACAGATCACTTCTTTGTAATTATCAGCGAATGACGACTGGAGGTTACCAAGTTTGACGTCCCATTGACATCGGGGTTGTTGGAGAAGGAGCATAAGCACCATTAGGAATGGAATGGGAAGTACGTGAACTGTGACTTCGCTGAATGAACTATCCTGCAAGTGCCTCAAAAGATCCGGTAAGTGTAAATAGAAATTTACAAAAGGGTGGGTGGAGGGCGTGAGAGACACGTTGCTGAACCCCGCTCCACCTGCATACAGACCCGGCGCCCTAACCACTGATGTGGTATGTTTACACCAGACGTCTTCCTCTTTCTATGGTATAACGAGAGGTAACGTTCTCTGTTTCATTGCCCACATTGGCCCTCCAGGACTTGAGCTACGTTGGCTACGTTCTCATGTTAGAATGCCGAGATAGTATTGAGAATTCACGAGAATGGATCTGATTAACCCACCAGAATAGCCGTGCGTGTTGAGGCGCCGCTTCCGGGTCGGGGAGGGTGCGCCGGCAAGGGATCGAATCCGCCAGGCGGATTAACGACGAGGGTCGGTGTGCTGGCCAGCATGGATATGGTTTTCAGGCAGTATCTCACATCTCACAAACTGACTGCCGCGCTGGTACCCAAGTCTCGTCTAAGTTGCACACTTTGCAAACATTTAGTAAACTTCCGCTGACTTTCACATGGGTAACACTTTACGCAGACGGTTGAGGTACCATCTACATCTACAATTATACTCCGCAAGCCATCCAACGGTGTGTGGCGGAGGGCATTTTACGTGCCACTGTCATTACCTCCCTTTCCTGTTCCAGTCGCGTATGGTTTGCGGGAAGAACGACTGCCGGAAAGCCTCCGTGCGCGCTCGAACCTCTCTAATTTTACATTCGTGGTCTCCTCGGGCGGTATAAGTAGGGGGAAGCAATATATTCGATACCTCATCCAGAAACGCACCCTCTCGAAACCTGGACAGCAAGCTACACCGCGATGCAGAGCGCCTCTCTTGCAGAGTCTTCCACTTGAGTTTGCTAAACATCTCCGTAACGCTGTCACGCTTACCAAATAACCTTGTGACGCAACGCACCGCTCTTCTTTGGATCTTCTCTATCTCCTCCGTCAACCCGACCTGGTACGGATCCCACACTGATGAGCAATACTCAAGTATAGGTCGAACGAGTGTTTTGTAAGCCACCTCCTTTGTTGATGGACTACATTTTCTAAGGACTCTCCCAATGAATCTCAACTTGGTACCCGCCTTACCAACAATTAACTTTATATGATAATTCCACTTCAAATCGTTCCGCACGCATATTCCCAGATATTTTACAGAAGTAACTGCTACCAGTTTTTGTTCCGCTATCATATAATCATACAATAAAGGATCCTTCTTTCTATGCATTCGCAATACATTACATTTGTCTATGTTAAGGGTCAGTTGCCACTTCCTGCACCAAGTGCCTATCCGCTGCAGATCTTCCTGCATTTCGCTGCAATTTCGACAGGAAGTGCATCCGGCCATCCCTTGAATTAACCACGCCAAATCCGTTTCATAACCATGCCGACAGTGCGCCAGTACGGGAGAAAGGCACAGGAAACTTAATGATGGCGACGATAGTTCTAGTTGCACCTGCTTGTTGTCAATATCCATCACTCGATCTGGCTTTCTTCAAACTGACACAGAATTGGTACGTATATCGGTGTGGCGGGGCAGTATGCTTGTTCAGTTTACGAATTTTTTTCCCTATGGGGAAGGGGGACGGGTGGGGGGGGGGGAGGCAGCTACCATTCCCTGCCCCTCATTGGGTACGCCGTTGCACCCAGTACCTTTTACTGTTGCGATCTCAGGTGTATTAATGCCCGATCTATTACCACAAACGGATCAGATTTTTTATGTAGGGAGGAGGATCTTCGGTGTTCTGACTGCTTTGTTGCACGCCACCACGATTTCCTTTCCTGTGTCAACCTCTTCATTTCAGAACACCACCTACACCTCAATTATTTGTTGGATGTATTCCAATATCTGTCATCCCCTTTGCCCTCTCCTATAGCTACCTCATGCACCATGGGCGTTATTTCTTAATGTCTTAATAAAAATCCAGTCATCCCGTCCCTTCTTCTTGTCAGTGTTTTCCACACATTGCTCTCCTTGCTAATTCGGCAGAGGATTTCGTCATTTCTTACCCTGAACAGTCTCCCTAGTTTTCAATATATTTTTAAAGCACCACATCTCAAACGCTTCTTTTCTTTATCAGTTTTACCACAATCCACGACTCGCTTCCTACCCATGCTGTGATCCTTCTCAGAAAATTTCTTTCTCAAATTAAGTCTTCTATTTCATACCGGCAGACTTCTTTAGATCAGGAATTCCCTCTTTTCTACTGCTTCTCTACTTTTATATATTCCTTGCTCCGCCCGTCGTGCGTAATTTTGCTTTCAAGGTGGCAGACTCCCTTCACTTCTAATTCTTAGTACTCAGTTCTGATCTCAAATTTCTCGCTGATCTCATTGCTGCTGCTCCTCATTACTTTCGTTTTTCTTTGATTTACTATCAATCCATAATGAGGGGTCATTCTGTTCATAAACGTCCGTAATTCTTTCTCACTTTCACTGAGGATACCAGTGCCATAAGCGAATGTCTAGAGCGATATTCTTTCACCCGTAATTTTAAGCCCACTCCTGAACCTTTATTTTATTAGATCTCGTCAAACTATACGCAATACAGCACCGCTGATTTAGAGCGTATGTATATTGAAGAGATGCCATCAACACCGATCAAAACTCTGCTTTTGCAAGCAGCGGAGATGCATTTACATATTCCGCACCAGCTCCTTGCGGATAAATTTATGCTACGGAGAACTAACGAAATCTGGAGCTCTCCATTGTCCAGAAATTAACTTTGCGACAATTATTGTCTGTCTTTTGAAACGATAACCGCGCTGCCTGGATGATAACCGCTACTTAGCAAGCATACTTCTTTACTATTCCGTTCACAGGTCCAACCAGCACTTCGAAATTAATTTTTCTCAGCCACTCAGTTCTGCAACACGCACGTACTCCAAAAATGAAAATCAGACATAAATAATCTATTCACGACAACCGTGCATACGCAGTGGCCGGATGTGGTTAGAATATTTACTGATGGATTGAAAAGAATTGACCCAGAATATGTGGGTAGCGTCTTCTTTTATTCTGATCTCTGTGCAGAATCGTCACACATCCTCTCTCAGAACACGGAAGTGTTTACCATAGAAAGACTTACCATCAGGCGAGTTCTCCAGTTCGTCAAACCGTTTGGACCCAGCAAGATATTTATCACAGCTGACTCAATAAGTGCAGTATCACCTCTCAACGGTCTGGCAGTAAGCAGGACCATCACCTTCCATGTTATAAATATATTGCAGACGATGGTTGTGTTGTAGCAGAATGAAACTTGCTGAATTTTGTCTGGATATCATTCCACGCATGCCTCCAACGAAACGAGTAAGTCGACCTATTCCCAAACGGAGCAACTCATAATGGACAGTTAGTTATCCCAGGTTTCAATACATTCCGCATTATGCCTGTACTTTTAGCGAGGGCACATGACGTATTAAAGACACAGGGCAAAGAAATAAGGTGTCAGAGAGAAATCGCCAGTACTGCACTGTCTGACAGAAAGGGTAGTAACCAGATGACAATGGTCAGACGTCAGGGTAACTTCGTACACATATACACCATCGCCGAATATATAAATGACTTATTAGTTATAATTCTCTGTGACACCAGAAGGGCCACAAGAGTGCATTAGTGTTGTTTATAAGACGCGTGAACCGCGTCAGATATTGAGTAATCACTGTGAACGAATCGGAGACGCTGCGTACCCATGTGAGACAGCATTATCAGCGCCTGGCAGAGTTTGAAAGAGGCCTCATTGTGGGTCTCTATTTGGCCGGCTGGTCGAATTCTGCAATATCCAAATTTGTGGGGCATTCGGATGTGACAATTCCCCGATGTTGGCCTGCACGAGAACTTGAGGGCAAGGGTACTCGTCGACGTACCGGTCGACCTCGTACGACCATCACAAGGGAGGGTCACCTATTGTGCCCCAAGAACATCGGAACCAATTCATGTCTCTTCCGACCATTCAAGAACAAGTAATTGACTCCCAGCTACATTCCATGCCACCTCGGAGAGTAGCAGCAATCGGATAAGGAAATTACCGTTGCATACATAGACTGCCGTTAACACAACACAACTGGCTGCGTTTGGAGTGATGCTGTGACTGAGTAGCACGGGCTGGTCATGAATGGTGTCACATAGTGTTCAGGAATGAATCACTGTTCTGCAGTACCCAGGTGTCCAATGTACGGCGCGACCTGGGGAGATACCCCATTCTTGCGATGAGAGGCACATCGGTGTTACCCTTAACGTCATGATTGAGGGAACCATTGGGAATGACTTCAGGTTTGCCTGGTGGTGACTAAGGGAACTCGAGGGCGGTACGTCACGTACATCCTGCGTCATCATATACCTCTCATGCGATAGTTATCAGGGTGCCATTTTTCAACAGGACAACTCTCGTATGAGCATGGCACGTGGCTTTACGAACTACATGCGTGATGCTGAGATACTCCCGTGGTCTGCAAGATCCCCAGGTCTGTTCCCTGTAGAATTATTTGGGACCAGATCGGACGTCATCTCCTTACCAGTACCAGTCTCTAGGATATCAAAGGCCAGTTACTCGTGCAACAGTTGTGGGCCAGCTTGTCTTCCTAACCATATCAGTGCGTATATCCAGGCTAGAGGAAGCGCACATCATACTGATGAGAGGTTCATCCTGCCAACTTCTTTGTAAATTTCACTCGGTATTGTAATCACTACAATAATATCACATACCCTCTCAAACCGTGAAGTTTCATTTCATTTCGCCATTCCCTACTGGATGCTTCACTTTTTTTGGCAGACAGTGTACAAAGTGTACAGTGTACAACATGTCCCACCCAAAAGAGGTGTTTTATGGCTTGGACATGCAGCAGATGATATTTAACGTCAATGATAAACGGCTCGCTTCTACCATGGAAAATTTCCCCATCACCTCCACAGGATAGATGTTACAGATCCCCAACTGATTTTGTACGACTCAGCACCAAAAGATGATTTAAACAGTCTACGACTTTCGTGTGGGTGGTATAGCGATAAGCGCATAAATTTGAGTAAGAGACCAAGTAAGTTGAAACACCAATTGTTCAATTACATAACCACAATCTTCGCATCAAAAAATGGAAAAGTGTTTAGAGAATTCTCATAGACTGTGGAACCTACTCACAAAAAAAAAGTGCTTCTCTAAAGGGGACGTCGATTTTGATCCGAGGATGGCATGGATTCAACATCTTGCGCCAACAGATAGCGTAGTGGCGTAGCTACCAGAGCGCCATCTGTGCCTACACTTTAACAGGGAATACTCACAGCTAGAAGGCCTAATACGGGGCAAACTTGTGAAGCAAGCCGGCATTCATGCCACAGAGACATAGTGAACATTCTCACACTTTTAGACGACGTTCTGGACGTCCACGTAGCACAGACTCTCGCCGGGATCGTCATATGGAAGATCGTTCAGCTATTACATCACAGATAAAGAGAGCTTGTGAGCCCAGACGTGTCAAAACGAACTGTTGTGAACCGTTTATTAGCAGTGGGACTACGGGCACGCACACATTTAGCCCGTCTTCCACTCACGCCACAGTATCGACGTGCACGGTTAGACTGGTACCGTTAGAGGACCACTTGGAAGATGGAATGGCGCGCCGTGGACTTCAGCGATTAAAGCAGATTCTATCTGCACACAAGTGATGGTCGTTTGCGCATACAGCGTAGACCTGGTGACCACTGTCTACGGTAGAGTACATCCGTGTAAGACATATTGGCGCCAGCTCAGGCCTTATGGTCTTGGGGGAGATAAGTTAGAGCTCTCATTCACCTCTGATGTTTCTGAAGGGGACGTTAACCAGCGTTCGGTACATGCAGAATGTTCTTAGACCAATTTCTCTGCCGTTCTTAAAACAGGAAGATGATGTGTTGATCCATCGGGATAATGCTCGCCCACACTCTGCCCGTGAAGCTCAACGTGCTCTGCAAGACGTGCAGCAACCTCCCTGGCCCACACGATATCCAAACTTGTCTCCAGTCTACATCTACATCCATACTCCGCAAGCCACCTATTCCAGTCTCCTATTGTTCGTGGAAAGAAAGATTGTCGGTATGCCTCCGTGTGGGCTCTGATTTTATCCTCATGGTCTCTTCGCGAGATATACGTAGGAGGGAGCAATATACTGCTTGGCTCCTCGGTGCGGTGAAGGTATGTTCTCGAAACTTCAACAAAAGCCCATAGCGAGCTACTGAGCGTCTCTCTTGCAGAGTCTTCCACTGGAGTTTATCTATCATCCCCGTAACGCTTTCGCGATTGCGAAATGATCCTGTAACGAAGCGCGCTGCTCTCCGTTGGATCTTCTCTATTTCTTCTATCAACCCTATCTGGTACGGAGCAAGTGTGAGATATGATGGGACGAGAAGTGACTCATGTGGCTTGCCAAGTAACAACTCTTACAGATCTACGTAAACAGGTCGAGCGGGCGTGTCATAATGTATCCTAGGGCAGAATTCGCCGCCTGTACGATCGATTGGATGCCAGAGTCAGCGTCTGCATTGACACTCATCGATGCTGATGATGATGAGGTCCCATACTCCGAGGAGCGTATGGGACGATGCGGGAGACCCGTACCGCCGTACTAGGCAAATTCCTAGTGGAGGTGGTTTGCCATTGCTCTCCTCCGACCGTAATTTGGATGAATGATGATGCAGACGACACAACACCACCCTGACCCCGCCGGGAATCGAACCCGGGACCGCGTGCGCGGGAAGCGAGAACGCTACCTCAAGACCACGAGCTGCGAACTCATGGAGGCTACATGACGTATTAATATGGATGTTTCAGCATGGGTCGATACCTGATACCTCAGAACCACTTGTGCTATTGATCTGTAAATGTAATTATTTCATGTACTCCATATGCACTGTTTCAACAATAAATCTGGAGTGCATTGGAAGCTTCTAGAAGGGTGCACTAATTTTTTTCCAGCGTGTATAAGCTGATATGTGCTCTGTATTACTGACATAACTTTGTTGTAATCATTAGGTTCACTACTGATTTAATGCCACTCTGGCCCCATCGTATTTGCACCGAATTCTAATAAAAGTAAATCAAAAGTAACCACTAAATCATCTCTCTTAGTTTTTGACCCTTAGGAACCGAGAGATTCGGGTGGGCTGAGTTTATGCCAGCCATAGCTGGCCACGCGCCATGTATCTACAAAATAAATGTCACAATTTCAACTACCCTGCATGCCAAAAGCACCAAAGCGATGACACTGTAGGCAGTTGGTTACAATCTTTGCTCTGATCAGCGCACACATAAGAAACTAAATGCTGTAGATGTTCTTAAGTGCAAAGTACAATAAATATCATTTTAGAGTCCACGCTATCTCTGCAGAAAGATTATTTAAACAGCTAGATATCGCTAACTTTCTAACTTGTAAATAAATTATAAAGAAGAAGAAGAATTTTTTCGGAGGGAGAGAAGCACAGAAATTACAATTTTCCACACGTATTTATTTATTACGTCATCGTCAGGTAATAAACATCGGACAGGGCACCAACAACAGGCAAACAGGCACTTCGTAATGAGTAGATAATAGTAGAACAACTGCGGTTCGTTTGCGCTTTAGCCTTAAATATTGCGTACCGTATTTCTATTGCGGAACAATAGTGGAATCCATGAAAAAGTAAAAATTATCTGCGCCAAAGGGAGTAAAGGGGATGTGCTGGAAAGTTACTCGGGTTTGTGAAACAGCAAAGAGAGAAACAACCCAACACTATTTATACCCTGACGGCTGATCGATAGGGCGCTAATGCGTCAGCGAGTGACGACGTAGGGCCGTAGTCCCAGCTTTTTCAAGCAAGTGAAACCCGGAACCATGCAGCTTCCCGTTTAAAGGGGACTTATCCGCTAGAGTAGAATCAAGTGGGGCAAGATTGCGCACTTAACGTTTAACTGACGATATATTGTAGGAAGCCTAACGAACTGCAGAAATATTTTAACTGAAAGTTCGTCTGAATTTTTGCAATTACGAAGCGTGTTTTTTTTAAGTAAATGCCCTCTTGAAATAAAAGTAAAAACAACAAAACTTTTCTTACAATTTTGTTTTTACATGAAACCCGGTACTTTAATCTAGTTTCCTACATAACTGCCATCAATATTAAGGTTCAAAATGGTTCAAATGGCTCTGAGCACTATGGGACTCAACTGCTGTGGTCATAAGTCCCCTAGAACTTAGAACTACTTAAACCTAACTAACCTAAGGACATCACACACATCCATGCCCGAGGCAGGATTCGAACCTGCGACCGTAGCGGTCGTGCGGTTCCAGACTGTAGCGCCTTTAACCGCTCGGCCACTCCGGCCGGCTCAATATTAAGGCACTTACCGTATCGAAAACCAGCTTTGAATACCACCCTCGTAGGTATCTGCCGCCTGAGAATAACTTTCGGTATTTTAAACGTTCTGTAACAACTGCATAAAGCACACTTCTTGACAATTCAGGAAACTCGTCACATAACGCCGAAATCGTAAAGCGCCTGTTCTCTCTCGCTTTTTCGTCAACTTACTGCACCAAATCGTCAATACTGATACCAACACATCGCCCATAAGTGCCAAGAAGTGTACTTTTTGCAATTGTTGCAGAATGCTTAAATTCTCGCAAGTTATGTCCAAGCGGCAGATTTCTACGAGGGTGCTATTCAAAAGCTGGTTGTGCTAACGGCAAGTGCGTAAATAGTGGTGGGAATTACGTAGGAAGTAGATTAAAGTACAGACTTTCATGTAAAAATAAAATTGCTAAGAAAAGTTCAAATGGTTCAAATGGCTCTGAGCACTATGGGACTCAACTGCTGAGGTCATTAGTCCCCTAGAACTTAGAACTAGTTAAACCTAACTAAACTAAGGACATCACAAACATCCATGCCCGAGGCAGGATTCGAACCTGCGACCGTAGCGGTCTTGCGGTTCCAGACTGCAGCGCCTTTAACCGCACGGCCACTTCGGCCGGCTGCTAAGAAAAGTCTACTTGTTTTATTTATATATCGGAACGATACTTACTTAAAAAACACGCCTCATAGATAACTTAGTTTGAAAATTAAACGCACATTCAACAAAAAAGTGATGCAAATGCGCAATCTTAACCGTCCATGGGGCAAGAGAACGTTTCTAGTGTGCTGCATTAGCGAATTATTATTGAAACAGCCAGCCAGAGTGGCCGAGCGGCTCTAGGCGCTTCAGTCTGGAACCACGCGACCGCTTCGGTCGCGGTTCGAATCCTGCCTCGGGAATGGATGTGTGTGATGTCCTTAGGTTAGTTAAGTTTCAGTAGTTCTAAGTTCTAGGGGACTGATGACTTCAGCAGTTAAGTTCCATAGTGCTCAGAGCCATTATTGAAACGACAAAGCGTCCGTGTTATTAATTTTATCTTCTTTCTTGTTTTTCGAGTATACGCTTGTACGTGTATACTGTACCTTGTTTTTTAGTGTACCATATTTACTATCACCACAAAATTTGATTTAATGACTAATTCTGAAGCCTGAGAACAAGATAATAAAAAAAAATAAAATCCTGCAGAAATATTCCAATCAGAGGAAATTATATATAACAGAGATCACAAATTAAGTGTCCAGAACCGCGCTAACAAGCGCACAAGTGATGCTACCACCTCTCTCATATTACACATTGAAAACAGTCTTATGTTGGTGATTATGTGCTTTTCATTACAGCTACTACATGCACTACAGTTAAAAAATGTACATAATTACAATATTAGAAAGAAAAACGGCATTCATTACACCACGTTAATGTCGTCTATAGCACAGAAAGGGGCGCACAATGCTGCAACAAAAATTTTTGATCACTTACCGTATGACATAAAAATCTGACAGACAGCAAAATAAAATTTGAAAATAAACTGAGAAAGTTTCTCCTCGACAACTCCTTCTGTTCCGCAGAAGAATTTCTATTATTGTAATGCGTAAAAGGTGATGGGTAGGAGCTACTAACTCACCTCTGTAAATTTCCTTTTTCTTATTAAAAGCAAAAAGAGACACTTAGAAATGTTCAGAAAATAACATACATACAATTTAATTTGCAATGTGAATGTAAAAGTACTCGTTCCATATAGTTACAATTTATGTCCGCCCCTACAGCTGAGTAGCCAGCCGGCACGGTAGCTCAGCGTGTTCGGTCAGAGGGTTAACTGCCCTCTGAAAAAAAAAAAAAAAAAAAAAACTGAGTTAATCGATCAACAACGAACTTAAACGGATGTCTTACGACGTCCGCCCCGAGCAGATGCAACGAACAAAATGAGATTAAAAAAAAAGTGGTCAGCGTGACGGATTGGCGTCCTACGGGCCCACGTTCGATTCCCGGCTGGGGTGGCGATTTTCTCCGCTCAGGGACTGGGTGTTGTGCATTTCATCCTCATCCGGCGCGCAGGTCGCCCAATGTGGCGTCGAATGTAATAAGGCCTGCACCAAGGCGGCAGGACCTGCGCCGCAAGGGGCATCCCGGCCAATGACGCCAAACGCTCACTTCCATTTTCCATTACAATTTATCATGCAAAAGATCCATGGAACACCAAACTAACTGGATGAACTATAAAAACTTTGTAAATTTACTTTCTTTTTACTTGTCCGTGCAGTCAAAGAGTTTCCTTTTTGGTTTCTTACATTATTGTTCTCGTAATTCCGACTCCAGTTGCTCCTTGGATACCAGATACGATTTTTGAGTTCTTCACTTCCTATGTTGTTTTTGGCGATATTCTTCTTCCCAAAGAGATTATTTAATTTGGGGAAACGAAGATAATTAACTCTGTTTGTGGTTCATTTGTAAAGAGATTCACCATCACCTGTGTATTAGACACTGCACAATTTTGCCCCACTTACAAAGCGTAAACTAGTCCCGTACTACGCGATTGCTTCTTTGCATGCACAAAGGAACACTTTGTAGGAATTTCGATGTATTAATACATCACTAGAATGACAGTGCAACTTAGTTCATGATGGTATGAAGTTAAACTTCCTACACTCATGTTGCCTGAGCTATAGCGTAGTTTGGCAAGACAACATTTCATGTGCATGTAAAGTAAAACCATTCTTACCGAACTGCTCAGCAATTAGCGCGAGGACAAAAACCAACAGATGGTAACAAAGAATCAACCACAGACTCTGTGTAGTCTTGTCCCATTCTAAGCGAAAAATTCAGGTTGAGTGTTGGTGTGCAAAATATTATGGACCAGTCTTTAATATGAAGTGTCTGCATCAAAAGTTAAGGATTTTGTGATTACTGGTCATACAACTCGTCCAGGGGAGAATACATATTCCTTGAAATAAAGACTGCGAACAATCGACATGCTTTAAGAGTATGGAAAGAATGCTTCCTCAGCATTCCATGAAATATGACATTTAAACTACATGAAATATGGTTTATATCGAGAGTAAAGATAAGTTCAGCCCTTTGTCCGGAGCTTTTATATCAAGTTTGGTAAAAAGTGTTGGAAACCTACAGAAATTATAAAAATGGATGTACGTATGTATATAAGTAAGCAAGTTCCACATCGCCACGTAAACTATTGGACCGATTTCAACCAGTCTTGGTATACATATAATTTACTGTCTGGAAAGAATCACGGGGGGGGGGGGGTAAGAACCACCCACCTATCAAAGGGGTGGGAGTGGGGGTGAAATAGCAGTGTAGCCTACGACGCTAGAATAGCCATACTTTACTCATCCAGTATTTGAGACTGGCCTGGTGACGACTCCACAAAATGATGAAAAGAAAAACATGTTGTCGCTCACTACATTATCGCTGCCCATGCAGTAAAACTGACACATGCATGATGTTTTAATTTATTACTTCTTTACTACTAATTATTCAGAACACATTTCCCAGGCAGTAGGCACATATACCACTGGACGTAGCTGAAAAATTTATCATTGTACAGCACATAGTTCAGGAGATACGACATCATAAACACAAATATGCATGAAAATGAAACTGCAGGACGAAATTCAGTAGACATACAGGTGAAATATCTGTACAAATACCCGTGAAATACGTTAAATGTGTGTGAAATATGTTTGATATGTGTGTAAGCGAGCAAAGTCACAGGTAAAACACTCACCGACATTTGCTGCACATATTATTTACAATCTGGAAAGAAAGAGTCAGCCTCCTATTGGGCTGAGTGTGATAGTGTGGAGAAAGAAAAGAGGACGAGGAGATGGATAGACAGCGAGAGGGAACGAGGAGGTAACCAGATAAGAGGAGCAGGAGATGAATACAGATAGAGGAGGGGGAAATGGACAGAGAGAGGGTAGGGGAGAAGATGGACAGAGAAAGGAAAGAGGAGGAGAATGGGTCGAGACAGGGGGAAGGAGGGACAGGCAGACAGACAGAAGGGGAGGGGGAAATGGACAGAGAAAGAAAAGAGGAGGAGATAGACAGAGAGAGGGGAGGGGAGAAGATGAGTACAGAGAGGGAGAGGAGGAGGTGGACTGAGAGAGGGTGGAGGAGGACTGAGTGGAGGAAGAGGACAAGATTGACAAAGAGAAGTGGGGAAAGAGATGGAATTAGAGAGGAAGAAGGAAATGCACAGAAGGGGAAGGAGCAGATGGACAGATGGGGAGGAGCAGACTGACTGAGTGGTGGGGGAAGAGGAGATGGACAGAGAAAGTGGGAGAAGGAGTAGTAGAGAGTGGGGGTGGAGAATATGGACAGAGAGAGGGGGTGGTGGAGATGGACGGAAGGAGGGAGGGGTGGAGGTGATGGACAGGGATAGGGGGGTGGATAGAGGGAGGATGGAGGAGAGGTGGGTAAAGAGGGGACACGTACAGAGAGGAGATAGGAGGTGGTGGATAGAGAGAGGGGGAAGGTTGAGATAGACAGAGGGGCAATAGGAGATGGACAGAGAGAATGGGAAGGAGGAGATGCTCAGAGAAAGGAGGGAGGAGGAGATGCACTAATCAGGATTGAAATTAACGCTGGGTGTCATGGACTAACGCAAGAGTGGAATAAAAGCCAGGCTTCTCAACTAGTATTGTATGCAATGGACTGCATTACCTTACTTATACGGCGTATTTGGCACAGTTCTGTGGGCGGCCCCATGTTTATGGTTGGACACAGAGTGGCGAGTTAACAGGATTCGAACTGAATAAAAGATGCAGTAAACGGAAGTGTTAAAAATTAAAATAACAAAGAACCTCACGATTTGACGAAAGGTGACGAATAGGGTAACCTAACATCACAATAGGAAAGAATTGCTTGAGATCAGTTTACAGTGTCACTCGAAGAGGGAACTTTACCCACAAACAGCACCATTTTACTGTGTAATGTTTAGAAGAACAGAGATCAAATGCATATATAGAAAAAAAACAATATATAGTTTTTAATACAATGTGACTTGTAGAAATGACGCGTTCGACGTCATAAGGTTGATCGTGCCCATGATGTGTGCAACATACATAGTCTGACCAAAAAATTGAAGCACCCTGCAGGGGAGGAGGAAACGAAATGAAAATTCATGGGTTGAGAGAGTATGTGACATTACTGCAGAGATTACAACGAGTCAGATTAGGAAGAACTTAGCAATGTGAGCCCGCTTCAATTAGACGTTACACCTCCTCTGACCTGGATGCTCACACTGATTCGTTTGGGAAGGGACATTAAAGCCGACGTATCCTTTTTTGAGGCAAGTTGTCCCACAACCATTGTAACTGGTCCTCGATATGGTGGATATTGGTAGTGGGATAGCGATGATGTCCGAGCTGATGCCACTCATGTTCTATGAGGACGTGTCTGGGAATCTTGATGGCCACAGGTGTGCCTCAATATCACGCAGACAGTTCAGAGAGACACCTGCTGTGTGCGCACGAGCATTCTCGTGATGGAAAATGGCATCACAATACTGCTGCATGAGAAGTAACACATCAGGCTGCAGGATGTACGTGATGTGCCGTCGGAGCTACCTTAAACACTACCAGCCATGATCTGAAGTCATACCCGTTGACTTCCCAGCCACGGACATCAGCAGTAATGTAGCTGTACCTCTACAAAACATTGAAAGAATGGGATGTCTCCCCAGGTTACCACCATACTAGTTGACAATGGTCATTCTGAGCAGCACAGAACCACGATTCATTGTTAAACACAAAGCGATACCATTCGTCAGTAGACTATGCTTTCCGGTCACGGCACCACTCTCCAAACGAAATCATATATGCTGTGGTGTTGACGGTAGCCTACGTATGGGATGGTAGTTCCCTAGTCCAGCTGCTGTGGCTAGTCTCCAACCGATAAGCACAATGATACAGAATGTTGCTGGGAGTCAATTACTTGTTCTCGAACAGCAGGCGAAAATGTGAAGGGGTTCTGTCGTGCTTGGTGCACAGTACGGCAATCCTCCCTTGTGGCAGTCAGATGTGATCGGCTGGAAACTTGACAGTGAATATGCTTGACCCGACGTCTCATGCGGTCCAACATTGGCCACTACGAGATCTGAATGCCTCGCAGATCTGAATATTGCAGTACGATCAACCGACCAAATGGTGCCCCTTTCAAACTATGTCAGGTGCTGTTAATGCTTTCTCACCCAAGTATGCACTGTCTCCGTGTCTTTCACACCGATCATTCAGCATCTGACAGTGTTCAAGCCTCTTACATTCCCTGCCGAGCCTGATAACAACACTAAATACATACAACGCAGTAATGCTCTCTAGTGGCCATTTTATCTGTCACGGGGAATTTCAACTCTAATGATATACATAACTGCTCATGGTGTGTACGTGTACAAAGGTAGGCCTACACTGACATCTGACTATATCGTCTTCGTTCTTCACTTTTTTTGCCAAGTGTTGTATAAATCTGCAACAGGAGCAAATGGTAAAACTTCCAAGGAATACCTATAAGGTTTGTCCGTTACGTTTCAGTAGGCACAAATTCGAATAACCAAACCAGAAAATGGCTTCATCTGGTTAAAAATTGAATCGACATATGATATTCAGTTTTCTGCTCAATGTGAAAAGAAATATAATTTCCTGTGTGTGAAAGAGAAAATGTCCCTTTCGCGTACTGTGTCCTGTGATGTTCATTTGGTTATTAACTTCCATGTCACTATGAAGTACGAGGGTTGCCCAGAAAGCAATGCACCGCATTTTTTTCTTCAACAGTTCTTTATTGAACATAACAATTATACACACAAAAGAATGTTGTTTTATCTACACACCCTATTTTTCCACGTAATCTCCATCCCATTCTATGGCCTTACTCCAGGGCGAAACAAGAGAGTGTATGCTCTGTTGGTACCAGTCCTTGTCCTGGTGGTGGAGCCAGTGCTGCACTGTGTGAATCACCTCCTCATCGTCCTCAATATGTCTTCCACAAATGGCATCCTTTAACGGCACGAACAATTGCAAGTCCAAGTGGGCTAGGTCACGTGTGTCAGGTGTGCCAGCCGTGGATGGTCTCCCCAACCGCCGCAGCTTGTGGAGATCCGCCGAACCGCCTTCTGATGACCTCAACCTCCTTGCCCAGCGAATAACTGTACTTCTGTCGACAGCAGATGCTCCATAGACTTTGCACAAGCGTTTGTGAATATTCCACAGAGTGTGAAATTCTCTGCAGTGAGAAATTCAATGACGGCACGTTGCTTGTAACGTACGTCACCTGTTGTTGTTGTTGTGGTCTTCGGTCCTGAGACTGGTTTGATGCATCTCTCCATGCTACTCTATCCTGTACAAGCTTCTTCATCTCCCAGTACTGCAGCCTACATCCTTCTGAATCTGCTTAGTGTACTCATCTCTTGGTCTCCCTCTACGATTTTTACCCTCCACGCTGCCCTCCAGATTAAATTGGTGATCCCTTGATGCCTCAGAACATGTCCTACCAACCGATCCCTTCTTCTTGTCAAGTTGTGCCACAAACACCTCCTATCCACAATTCTATTCAACACCTCCTCATTAGTTATGTGATCTACCCATCTAATCTTCAGCATTCTTCTGTAGCACCACATTTCGAAAGCTTCTGTTCTCTTCTTGTCTAAACAATTTATCGTCCATGTTTCGCTTCCATACATGGCTACACTCTATACAAATACTTTCAGAAACGATTTCCTGACACTTAAATCTATACTCGATGTTAACAAATTTCTCTTCTTCAGAAACACTTTCCTTGCCATTGCCAGTCTACGTTTTATATCCTCTCTACTTCGACCATCATCAGATATTTTGATCCCCAAATAGCAAAACTCCATCACTACTTTAAGTGTTTCATTTCCTAATCTAATTCCCTCAGCATCACCCGACTTAATTCGACTACATTCCATTATCCTCGTTTTGCTTTTTTTAATGTTCATCTTATGCCCTCCTTTCAAGACACTGTCCATTCCGTTCAACTGCTCTTCCAAGTCCTTTGCTGTCTCTGACAGAAATACAATGTCATCGGCGAACCTTAATGCTTTTATTTCTTCTCCATGGATTTTAATACCTACTCTGAATTTTTCTTTTGTTTCCTTTACTGCTTGCTCAATATGCAGATTGAATAGCATCGGGGAGAGGCTACAACCCTGTCTCACTCGCTTCCCAACCACTGCTTTCATGTCCCTCGACTCTTATAACTGCCATCTTGTTTCTGTACAAATTGTAAATAGCCTTTCGCTCCCTGTATTTTACCCCTGCCACACATCACCTACAGACGCCATTTTGAAACTGTCCTACAGCTGTGCTATTTGTCGGAAGTGACGGAAACTTGGAGCGATCACTCAGGAGACTTCAGATAATACGTACGTAACGTTTCGCATTCGTAGCATTGTTTTCGACTGAAAAAAATGCAGTGCATTACTTTCTTGGCAACCCTTGTATAATCTGCATTCAGTGCACACAAGAATTAAAGGGTCACCTTTTTCCCCATTGCGACGCCGAAGTGTGAAATTTCGCCCAAAGGTGGCTACAACCTTCCTGTGTAACGGTGCAAAAGCGTGGCGCCCTGGGACGTAATGTTCGGGCTCGACGACACTTCAAACAGCGAAGGCCAGAGCTCAGAAGCTCTTGTCAAGAGTAAAGTAGGTTAACGAGATCATCGCACCAGATTCACCTCAATTTTGTCTAACGTCACCGTGGACGTATCACACCACGGGAAGTTATTCTCACACCACCTTAAATACATTTCACATCTTCTCTTGACACATCTGCGATGGAGGTCAGCATCGCGACGCTCAGCATTGAAGTCACGCGGCTTTCTTGTGTGTGTGTGTGGATGACGAATACATTTCAGACACACGACGGCCTAGAGACGACAGGAAAAGGAGTCGGGAGGAGGAGGAGGAGGAGGAGGAGGAGGAGGCATAAATGACGCCAATGAAATCACTGTTTTCTTTGGCGCGTTCATTTACAAACATTTTGCGATCTAAAACGACAATTCGCAATGCAGTGCGCAACAGAACAACGTTCTTGACAACATTTGACACTGCCGACACTATACGGACGAGTCACGCTCTTTAAAGACATTGTGGCGACACCCCTCAGATTTCGCATGCCCATAAGCAGCCACTAGAACAGCAGTGTAGCTCTACTTAGCTGTGTAGTAGGGTTCCCTGCCCACAGGCGCCTAGGACTCGATCATTGGTTGTCTCTGTCGAGATACGTTATTTTAAGTGCTCAACAAAGGTGTGCGGGTGGCACCGAGGATGTTGTCAAACTGTGTAGGCTTAGAGGGACCCTTTGTCGTTTTAATTAAGCAGCCTCACCCAGTGATCACGCTACAGGAGGGCATGGAACAGGAGAGCTGGAAAACTGTAATCACCCATTGCTGATTTGGATCTTGTTCAGATTTCGTCGAATGGCTTTGAACACTCCTAAGTGTTACCATACTGTATACCAGAGCAAAAACTGTGGTCGCGCTACACTCCATATTAGTCAGATCATGTTAAATGTAGTTGCACCCTCACTATGTTCTCAGAGAAGGGGGTCAGTCGACCGGGGTATGGGGGGCGGGAAGTGGACGTCGTTCTGTTGCACATCGCACTGCAAACTGTCGTTTTCGACTGCTAAATGTATGTAAATGAGTAGTCTAAGGAAAGGGGTGTTTTCGTTGAAGTCCTTTATGCCTCCTTCTGAGGCCTTTTCGCCTCGATTCTGTGCGACCATGTGTCTGAAATGTATTCCTCAGTCATGCGTCAGAAAACTGCATGATTTCAATGCTGGGCATCGCGGTTTTTTCCTCCACCGTACAGGCGTCAAGAGGAAGGGTGAGATGTGATTAAGGTAGAGAGGGGAATGTGATACGTCAACGGTGGCACTAGGAAAAACTGTGGTGAAATTTTGTGCCAATCTGACCTCTTGAACCCACTTTAAACCTTATATAAACTTCTGAACTCTTGCCTTTTTTCCGCGTGTCGACACTTTGCTTTTAGAAGCGTCGCCGAGCCCGAGGGGAATTTCACTCTTCGGCGTCGCAATGGGGGAAAATAATGGGGCTTCAAAAAAAAAGTGTCTCTTTCATTCTTTTGTACAGTGTAGTTGCGAGAATTCCTAACTATTACCGCAAACAGTGTCGGCGTCGTGAGGAACCAAAGGCGCCGCACGTTGTATCTTTCAAGGCAACGAAGCAGACGTTGGGACAGTGTGATAAACCTTTTGCATTTCCTTTATGTTTTCGTCTTCTTTAAAGGCAAAGAGACAAGATGAAGCGGTAGCCCATCATAGAGCCTATGCCTACCGTCATGTATTTTTTGACTTTCAGTTGTTAATAAAGAGGATTTTTTTTGGTACCAGTAGGAGGAAGGAGGGATTCGCGCTCAGCTAGTGAAAGAGTGAGAAGCACGCCAATTTTTTAGCGAGTAATTGTAGACCGCCATTTTGGGGTCGCTATGAATAAGTGAGGAGTGTGTATTTCATATGTGCACCGTTCAGAAAAATACAGTATTGTTTTATTAACAGAAAGGTCGTGTGAGTTGTTATTTCAAATAGTACAATAATTACAATAACTGAAGCCCACCTGTGTACTTTGGAAAATTACGAAGATCCGATAAGCTTAATAGGAACACGGTCAAGACTTCAAAGGTGAACGCGGCGACCAAACGTAGTATTATAAAGAATGGTAAGCACAAATCTACAGCGGAGAAAGAAACTACTCCGCCCTGCAAAATAATATGAACTAATACGGACTTATTTCCAGGCATAGCTCAGCTTATTGTGCTTGTCATTCACGCCGAAAATTAATCTCATTAATTCAATACATTTTAAAAAGCAACGCATTTTATTATCATCTATTCCATTATTTTATTATACTATAACAGGCGTGAGACAAGCTTCTTGGGAGTGAGGTCTTTGTGAGAACGTGGTCTGCATGATGGGTCTTCTAGGAATATCAGCTATTGATAGGAAGGTGAAAATTTTGTTTAGCATCTTCGGAACTGAAGAGCACAGAAATATCTTTTTGGAAATGAAAAACTGTCATGTTACATAGGGAGTCAATCATTAGGAACATTCTCGCATAATTCACAACTGCAGGCTGTCGGCTTCAAGGTTACCGTCAACGTTCGTCCTTTTTTTGGAAGGAAGGAAGATTAGAGTTTAACGTCCCGTCGCCAGTGCAGTTCTTAGAGATGGAGCACGAGTTAAAATTACGAAAGGCTGTGCCCTTTTCAAAGGAACCTTCCCGGCATTTACCTGGAGCGATTTAGAGAAATCACGGAAATCTTAATTCTGTGTGGCCAGCCCTGGGTTTGAACCGTTGTCCTACCAATTGCGAGTCCAGTCTGCAAACTACGGCGCCACCCTATTCGGTCTTTCTCCAGGTTATTGCTTATATGGTAAAGATTAGAACCTGAGGCCCCGTCGATGTTGAGGTCATTAAAGACGGAGTTCGGATGGATACTGAACGACGAAACGTGGTTTACACACTAGATTAGCATTCGAAATCAACACGATTTAGATCACCGTCAAGTCATCCCGATTTAGGGTTCTCGCGATCTTTCTAAATATACTCATGGGAGGATGGTTTCTTCGAAAGGATCATGGTCCTGTTTCTTCCTTATTCTAATCCAATTAGTGTAATGGTCCACTACCTCTACGAGAATAGGAATGACCTCTAACAACCTATCCTTCAGTTGGACATGGGTGGGGAAAGAAGCGACTGTGTTGTGCTTAAGGAACCAATCAATAGCAATATCCACCTGGAGTGATCTAAGCAAACCGGAAGAAACCAGAATAGCGAAGGACAAAGGAAAACTTGAACCCTATTTCACCCGACTTAGAATTCAGTGCCTTAAGGAACTGCGACACTTTATTGCTAAAATCAAAAGCCTCCATTCTATGTGTAAGTGTCACATAATCATATTCCATACTGATGGTGAGACGACGATTAGCCTGCTCAAAAATTGCGGAACGTCGTCTTGCATTTCGTATAGTGCTACTAGTTGCAACAGAACTGCGATAAATTAGCACAACATCAACCAGTTTTTATCAGTTTTCCTGTTATCGTCGCGAGGCTTGAGTCTCGTAACTCAGTTCATAAATTCTGCATTTCTTAGTCGACCAAAAGCGGAAAATTTAGGAGCAAGTCGTGGAACCGATGCCAAATCAGTATACAAAGTGCCATTGAGACCCTTTGGGATGACAAGGTTCCATCTGAGAAGATCTAAGAAAATGACTTATTAATGTAACAAGGTTATATCTGACTTTGCTGTAAACAGAACGTACTCATGCTGCAGTTTGTTGAGAAGTAGCCGAGTTAGAAGAACGCCAAAGTTCAAACTGATATCACTTTTTTGATTCGTTGGGATGGCAAGGCTCTATTTAACACATGGAACTTAATTTTTTTATTACTCAATTATTTTTCTTGTAATATTTCTATAATTTTTAGTTTTTATGAGTCGAATCTTCTCATCCTAACAAACATTAGGATTTAAGTCGGTAAAACATCTACCATATAAATTATACATTTTTGGAAGGAAAAAAACAAAAAAAGGAAATACGCTCTTATAAATTCACTGAAGAAAAGGCGTAGAGGTAAGGGAATCATGAAAATGCTTGAGAGCTTGAACAGCATGATCAGATAACAATTTCTTGTAGTTTTCAGGGGTTGTTTGCAGCATCAGTTTTACAAAGAATGAGATAGGGGAAGGTTAACACATTCAAGTTGCACTTTTACTACAACGTTTTTGAAAATCTTTACAGTTCGTTGTGATAGTCATTGACTAGTTTCATATCAATAGATCGTTACTGTTGGTGGCGACTGAGTGAATAATGAGTTACTGAAGCTTTGACATAAATTTAAACGAAAAGAATGAAATGTTAGTTGACACCTTGTCATTCCAAAGGGCCGATGTGTCATTTTATTAGCTCTTTTGACAGTACGCGCCCAGCTACGTGCCACCTGCAAGCCGTTAGAGCAGAACTTCTAGATTCCGGTTTCCGTTTCCGAACTGTCCATCGTTTTTAAGGTCTAGCGTCTACTCCATAAGTCGCTCCAGATGAATCGTAGGACAGCACATTCAAAGAGATCGCGGCTCATTTTTTCCCTCACTTGTCACAGAAAGTGCTGAAACAAATATTGTGATTAATAATGAATGAGTGGGAACGAGTCTTGTTACGAGGAAAAAATCAGGAAGCATCATAGAACAGTCTCCAGCCTGAACTACACCCTCCATACTCCGCGGGTGAAAGTCCTTAATCAACCGTCGGTGTACTCTGCACCCTGCGGCACTTAAAAAGTGGGAAAATTGGGACTCTTCAGACCACACTACACCCCTCCAGTCAGCTACTGCCCACTTTCTGCACTGTTTGGTCCCTTGCCATTCAGGTTTGTGCGCAGCTGTGAGCAATTGCCTTTTTCTAGGTATTAAACTACACTTCGCCCGAACAGGCCATGAAGTCCCAACGGTACTGACCAGCCGCCGTGTCACCCTTAGCCCACAGGCGTCACTGGATGCGGATGTGGAGGGGCATGTGGTCAGCACATCGCTCTCCCAGCCGTGTGTCAGTTTACGAGACCGGAGGCCGCTACTTCTCAGTCAAGTAGCTCCTCAGTTTGCCTCACAAGGGCTGAGTGTACCCCGCTTGCCAGCAGCGCTCGGCAGACCGGATGTCACCCATCCAAGTGCTAGCCCAGGCCGACAGCACTTAACTTCGGTGATCTGACGGGAACCGGTGCTACCACTGCGGCAAGGCCGTTGGCTTTTTCTGGGTATCCGACTCTAAATGTCCTTTGCATGCAATTCCATTCGCAGTGTTCTTTCGTAAATTGACTAATATGGACTCGCATTCACTGACAGTAACACTTCCTGTCAGGTGTGACACGGTGGTCATTCATAAGCCGTGATACTAGCCCACGGTCGATGTCGGTTAGTTAGGTTTTTTTTATTTATTGTTTTATTTTTAATTTATTTACAATAGAGCAGTAGCCATACAATAGAGCAGTAACCATAATCCTAGTTGATGTGCGAATGGTATGTGAGTGGTGGAAAATGATTCTGGCACACAGTGAACCTTTCGACACAAACTTCCAAATTAAAAATGTAGATGTGTCTAAACACTGAGGCAGACTAATCTTATAACATCTCGACTCATTTCTCATGTTCAAATGCATAGCCTAGCATTTATCCTTTTTAAAGAGAGAGATAGTTCGTTAAATGAAAACGCTCTCAAAGTCGTTCTGCATCTGCCTAAAACCGTCGAAAGTCGAACTTTTCCTGTAGTCAACAGTATAATCAGCGAACAGTCTAAAGAGAGCTGCTAATTCTGATTCCATAGACGTTCAGTCCACCATTTAAACAGCACATTCATTTGAGCTACTCGAGTATCACAATTTGGTGAACCTGAGATATTGTAAAAAGATAATTTCTACGATAAGTTTTTCGCAATGTTAATCATTCAGACCGCCTCTCCTCTCCCTTATGGTGCTTACAAACCACGTATTATCCAATATAAGCAACGGAATGTTCTATCCGCACAGTTTCTAACACGTTGAATCATTAATTTGAAATCGAATGTAGCTTCTTATTTTCACGTATGATCCTAAAACATACTGAATTACTGAGGTAGATTCCCTCTTCTTTCTTGGAAGTAGTATGCAAGTGTGTTACGTCGCTGCTATAGTCCGAAATGGATGGGTGTCAAACTCCGGTGTTGGAGGATAGCCTGTTTCAGTTAACAGTGTCACATGCTCCCACGCCACCAGGCAATCCGCAGGGATTTGGGCTCTAACACCAGATATCTGAGCACAGTTCGGTTTTCAGGAACTGTAAGCCATCAGCTAAACTCCCCCTTGGTGTCCAAATAATAGCGAAGAATTTTATATTCTGTCGCTATTCTAAGCAGCGACCTCAACGCCGTTCTCTCGTGCGTTAGCGACCTCGGCTGCGAGGACAGGCGAACAGCATTTACATAACACAGGTAATCTAATCGACTCTGTTGTACTAACTATGTGAAAGGCATTCAGGAAGAAGCTTCACAGACAAAATTGACCACATAGCTAACCAAAAAAGTAGTGCTGCGTCTCATATAGATGTAGTGAACACATTCGTAGTTTTATAATCGTATATATTTAAGAAATAGCTACTGTGTGGAGGCTGCGAAGAGAAAAGTGCAAACACATGCACAGATAATATTAAAGAATTTTAGGAAATCATGTTCGTACACGGCGAGAGGAGAATTGCTCTCAGGAGGAAAGACAGGCTGAAAACGAAACAGTTTGGTGGCGTAACAGTGGATGAGGTGGGTCTTTTGTAAATTCTTTGGTCCTACCCGGAATAAACATGTTTTGTATCAGCCCAGCCAACAGAGCTTCAGCCTTACATGGGTTCACGAAACAGCATCACGATAATATTACACTACCGGCCATTAAAATTGCTACACCACGAAGATGACGTACTACAGACGCGAAATTTAACCCACAGGAAGAAGATGCTGTGATATGCAAATGATTAGCTTTTCAGAGCATTCACAAAACGTTGCCGCCGGTGGCGACACCTACAACGTGCTGACATGAGGAAAGTTTCTCATACACAAACAGCAGTTAACCGGTGAAACGTTGTTGTGATGGCTCGTGTAAGGAGGAGAATTGCGTTCCATCACGTTTCCGACTTTGATAAAGGTCGGATTGTAGCCTGTCGCGATTGCGGTTTATCGTATCGCGACATTGCTGCTCGCGTTGGTCGATATCCAATGACTGTTAGCAGAATATGGAATCGGTGGGTTCAGGAGGGTAATACGGAACGTCGTGCTGGATCCCAACGGCCTCGCATCACTAGCAGTCGAGATGACAGGCATCTTATCCGCATGGCTGTAACGGATCGTGCAGCCACGTCTCGATCCCTGAGTCAACAGATGGGGACGTTTGCAAGACAACCACCATCTGCACGAACAGTTCGACGACGTTTGCAGCAGCATGGACTATCAGCTCGGAGACCATGGCTGTGGTTACCCTTGACGCTGCAACACAGACAGGAGCGCCTGCGATGGTGTACTCAACGGCGAACCTGGTTGCACAAATGGCAAAACGTCATGTTTTCGGATGAATCCAGATTCTGTTTACAGCATCATGATAGTCGCATCCGTGTATGGCGACATCGCGGTGAACGCTCATTGGAAGCGTGTATTCATCATCGCCATACTGGCGGATCACCCGGCGTGATGGTATGGGGTGCCATTGGTTACACGTCTCGGTCACCTCTTGTTCACATTGACGGCACTTTGAACAGTGGTTCAAATGGCCCTGAGCACTATGGGACTCAACTGCTGAGGTCATTAGTCCCCTAGAACTTAGAACTAGTTAAACCTAACTAACCTAGGGACATCACAAACATCCATGCCCGAGGCAGGATTCGAACCTGCGACCGTAGCGGTCTTGCGGTTCCAGACTGCAGCGCCTTTAACCGCACGGCCACTTCGGCCGGCTCTTTGAACAGTGGACATTACATTTCAGATGTTTTACGACCCGTGACTGTACCCTTCATTCGATCCCTGCGAAACCCCACATTTCAGCAGGATAATGCACGACCGCATGTTGCAGGTCCTGTACGGGCCTTTATGGATACAGAAAATGTTCGACTGCTGCCCTGGTCAGCACATTCTCCAGATCTCTCACCCATTGAAAACGTCTAGTCAATGGTGGCCGAGGAACTGGCTCGTCACAATACGCCAGTCACTACTCTTGATGAACTGTGGTATCGTGTTCAAGCTGCATGGGCAGCTGTACCTGTACACGCCATCCAAGCTGTTTGACTCAATGCCCAAGCGTATCAAGGCTGTTATTATGGCCATAGGTGGTTGTTCTGGGTACTGATTTCTCAGGATCTATGCACCCAAATTGGGTGAAAATGTGATCACATGTCAGTTCTAGTATAATATATTTGTCCGATGAATACCCGTTTAACATCTGCATTTCTTCTTGGTGTAGCAATTTTAATGGCCATTAGTGTATATTTACCTTTCTCGATAATCCCTAAAAGTTTGTGACATCATCACGGAATCAACCGCATGTCCTCATTTAAAGAGAGCTGTCATTCGTTACACCTGGTGGAAAGGTCGCGAAAGTCTTTTTGTAATTCCTTTCAAACAAAGACACTTTCCTGTTCACAAAAGCATCATTAGCGAACAGTCTTAAAGTGGTGTTGACCCTGTATGATAATTTGCTCAGACAAGGTCCTTATTGTGCCCTTACTGAGAAAGCAAGAACGTTTAGCGGATGCTTTAAGTTAATAAGTAAAAGTAAAAGATTTGCTATCCGACTGGCTCCGATTGCTGCAGTGCGATTCGTCAGAATATTCTGAAACTAAGAAAACTGAAAGATCTAAATATATTTGTCACAAAAAATGTCAGATTGTACACTGAGAAGATATTACAGTAGTTCAGAACGAACAAATTGTAAAGCAATAAGAGACGGTATACCAAAAACATTTGTTATTCTATGAACTGAAATACAGGTGTATATTTATTTATTTGTAATTTCTGCTACCAGTTACTTTTTTAATTTTTTGCTAGATGTTTAACGCAATACAACGCGTTTCGAACATGTTCTTTTCATCATCAGGCGTTTATACATACTTCCATACAGAAAGATGTTACTTAAAAATAAACTGTCTTAAACTAAATTAACTTAGAACTTTTTGTTCATTGTTCGTTACTATAATGGCTGGTGTTGCATTTGGGGGGGGGGGGGGGAGGAGGGGTTGGATGGTTGGTTGATTTGGTCAAAGAGACCAAACAGCGAGGTCATCGGTCTCATCCGATTAAGGAAGGAAGTCGGTCGTGCCCTTTGAAAGGAACCATCCCGGCATTTGCCTGAGGCGATTTAGGGAAATCACGGAAAATCTAAATCAGGATGGCCGGACGCGGGATTTGAACCGTCGTCCTCCCAAATGCGAATCCAATGTGCTAACCACTGCGCCACCATGCTCGGTGGAGGGGTGCACAGGATGGCCAGAAATTGATGTCAGTGATGTCTTCTGCTAGTTTTTTTTTTCTTGTTGTTGATTATGTATGACATCACAGCGATTTCATCGCCTTGCAGCTTCACTTGCATCACTGATATAATGGCGGAGCTGTTGAGTAACATTACACTATTGCATTTCGTATTTTGCCACTGTTTTCCAACGTAATTCACTGCACAAATTGTTTCGACATACATGTAAACATTATACACTTAACACAAACGTAGCCCTTATGGCCGAAAATAGCACTGGTATGTCACAACGAATTGACTGAAACAAACTTTGGCCCATTCTGTGTATATGTAATGGGCAAAATATTACTGACTACACATATTATGTACTGTACTGTAATGAACTGTCTCTAGTAAAATCTGGTCTATTTGAAATTTAGGCTGTGGTCTTAAGAATTACACGAAATACATTAAAATTCAGTGTATGGGAAATCACCTTTAAATTGCCAGAATGAGATTTTCACTCTGCGGCGGAGTGTTCGCTGGTATGAAACTTCCTCGCAAATTAAAACTGTGCGCCGGACCGAGACTTGAACTCGGGACCTTTGCCTTTCGTGTCAAGTGCACTTGCCCGCGAAAGGCAAAGATCCCAAGTTCGAGTATCGGTCCCGCACACAGTTTTAATCTGCCAGGAAGTTTCACCTTTAAATTTGTTAAAATGATTTTATGTCTCCTCTGAAATCATATTATACGTGGGCATTAAAACGTTCTTCCACACACATGCACACACACACACACACACACACGTTTTATACACACACGCATACACACACACACACAAATGGGACATTTAAGGACGCTAATACACTAATTTCCGAGTGTGTTTTCATCTACATTTACGTCTACGTCTTCATGATTTATCTTAAATTCACAGTTAAGTGCCAGTTGATCGAACTACCTTTAAGCTACTTCTCTACCGTTCCAATCTCGACAAGTCTGCATCCCGGAAATACCATATCCAGAATCCAAAGTGACAGCTTTCCAAAGTTATCCGTTACACTCCTATTAATGTCACTCTTAAAAGTTTTATGTGAGTTGCTTCAAAGACAGAGCTTGATTGATGAATATACAACGCTTGGATGAGTACGTGGGACTATAAGCAGGACGCTGAATAATAAGACGAGGAAAGATATGAGAACACAAAATAATAAGATAATGGCGGTACTGATTCTGACATATGGTTGAGAGACATTGGTTCATTTACAGAAGAACTTGAACAATCTTCAGTAACGAAAATGTAATGTCTAAAGAAAGTCAAATATGCTTTATGTTTTATTGATAAGTAATCGTAAAATACGAACAGAATTCAAGTTTATTAAAATTAGAACAAAAATAAAAATAAATAGGAAGAAATGGAAAGATCATACCGATAGAATGGGCGGGAGAAAACTTGTTATGCGAATACAAGGATACAAACATGAAGGAGTAAGATACTGTGGAAGAAATCGGAGAAGAAGGGAAAAATTCTCTGGATGAAGTTGGAACAACCAATTTTTTCCCGTACCGTGAAGTAAAGAAGACGTTACACTACTAAAACGCATTGTTTCGAATACGGGGAAAAACAGATCTTTATGTTCACTAACTGGTTTTGGTGACTATTTGTATCCAAGGTTGCTGGTCTGTGAACACTGTCTTGTCTATGAAATGTCTCAGTCGCGTTAATGTCTGAAAATTCATCTTGCACTTAATGTATTCTCCTTGTTATAAATAATTATGAAGTAAAAGCTAGGAAGAAGGAAAATCCACAGCGGGCACGTAGCCTCTCCATTTCAGAAGATATCCAGGTGTTATTGAGTTCGACTTTTCCATCTTCTTCCGTAAGACATCGTGGAGAGGCTCGTAATTTAATACGGAAAACAGTATCCGGCGACCAGAAAATACACGCCTCTTTCTTCCTCCGCCTAGTTCGAATTTATGTAAATTTTCCTTAAAACACAACTTGTGAAATGTAAGGATTCTGGATAAAATCCCGAAATGTGACACAATTTTAATCTGTCCGAAAGTTTCAACTTTTAAACAGTTCCCGATCTGTTTCTCGAGAGTCAGGCTGCTTTTGTATCTCAACACAGCTCATTGTTTGCCTAGTTCGTAAAATAACGACTGTATTGTTATTTGCGCAAACATATACACGTAGCTTTTGTTTCTGCCGCGAACTGTGTATAGTTGCTTAATATTTACGATCAGTGCTCGTGATGGATGCTCTCGTTAGGTACATTTGGCTGATTACACAGTTTGACTTTGGCCGCACTATTATCTAGACGATACGAGTGTCTCATCTGTTTCTGCAACTGTTTAAAGGAAAGCTGCAAGGGACTGTGGACCTAACGGTCGTTAGATTATTGAGAATAAGAGTGCCTTTCAGCGGCGTTTTCGGCATCACTGCTGAGCAAATGGAGCATAAATTGTAATTTGTCTACTTTGGGACTGTACAGGATGGCCTAAAACTCATTAACCATCGTGAATTAATTGAATACAATACTAACAACTGGAATTCCGAAATAACTGCACGCTTTACTGAAGCTACAATATTATTTATAACATCATTCTTTCTCGAATTGTTTTCCATTTTTGCTGATACATTTCGTCATATGGCCTGGGACGCTTAATCTTACTAGCTTACACAGTCTGTTAGAATCAATGTCTTCAAAAGCGTTGCAAATAGCTTCTTTCAAGTCCTCAAATGTTTACGGTGTTCTAGCATATACTTTAACAGCCCCAAAAGAAGAAGTCCTTTGGTGTAAGGTCGGCAGATCTGAGTGGCATTTCTGTTGCCCTTTGTCGTCCAATAATGTTCCTACCAAATACTTCGTCAACGTAGTTTCGCACAGCTGTTGCTCAATACGATGGAGCCCCATCATATTGAAAGTAAAGTGAGTTGAAGTCGTCGTAGATTGTTTCTTGTCCCAGAATGGCATAAGTTGTCAACATTTCCAGGTAGTTCTTTCCAGTTACTATTCCATCAGGGAGCAATTACACCACGACATGAGATATCACCACAAACCGTAACATTAGGTTGATTTAATTGCCTCTCAAAAACAATTATTTGGTTCTCTGTATACCAATAGGAACGGATGTGTCTGTTAAGACGGCCTGGTTGTTTGAAATTGTCTGAGAAAACAACCCATTATCTATCACCTTCTCTCAGTTCACTTAACATTGTCACGCAAAATCGAAGCCTACGATCAGGATTGTCTGCCAATAGCCCAAGTGTGAGACGAGATATGTGATATTTGAAATTGGCCTTGTGTAAAATTCTCCACACAGAAGTTCTAGAAATATTCTGTTCGAGAGAAGTAAAAACTCTTTCTTCGTTAGAAACCATCTTTACGACAGGTTAGAATCAATAATGAACAATGTCTGAAACGTTTTATTTAATAGCAGTGTTTCTATCAATAACTATCGGAAAAATATAGCACTGCACTCTGGTGTTTGTATCTACAATTATCACAAACAAGCAAGATTACGTTAATGTTTTCAGTGGGTTAAGATAAACTGTGACTTTTGGCCCACCCGTAAAAAGGTAGCGTGCCGTCATTGTATACTTCTTCTTCTTCTTCTTCCAGGCAAGGTTCACTAGCGGATAAATGAAATAAAAGTACCGAAAATGCTGACTGCCTCTTGCTTGCTGTCGATGTATGTCCCGTCTGCATTTGTGTTTATAATAGTATGCTTGTCACGTGAGGTAGTGTTGAGTCATCCGATGTAAATTTGACATCCATTTCCTTTGGTAATTAAATGTTTCACAGGTTAATGTATTAATATTAAATTTCTTACAGATATCATCACTTGTAATTTTATCTCGTAGAGTCACTTTCTTGGTTTGTAGTAAAAATCTCATTTCAGATGTTTCTGTTTTCTCCTGTCTTGTTGCTATAATGTCCTAAACTGAGCACATTTGGAAATGACGTTACTTCTTTTGATTTTGAGAATTTTACTCACCTTTTTTCAGTGTTCCTATTAATGCAGCCAATTCAATGTATAGTATTTCTGGGGATTGTCTTCTACGTGAGCGTTAGCCCTGTTAACAGAGATATTGCGATTCTAATATTTAAATGGAATTACCTATTGGATTATTTCCTCATTATCAGCTGTTTTAGCCTCTCTGTACATATTTTCCTTGCACAGCCACTGATTTCGAATTATTTATTTTAATCTTATTTTTTCTTAGAACTTTATCAAATTTTGTTACATTCAATCGCACGTTGTCTTGTGAATCCGCTCTTGGTATCTGTCACTGCAAACAAGACTGTCGTGATGCCATTCTTATTTCCCCAATATATTCCCTGTTTCTTGCCATTCCTGCAGAATGTTATTTATCACTGGTCATATAATAAATCTGACAGTCCACTTAACTACGAGGGGCCTCCATATCTATGACTTTTCGATAACGTAAGAAACTCATAGCGTTCGTTAAATTAAATGATATATTATAATCTTCTAGTATATCTCACAATTTAGATAATTTAGGTCGCCTTACTCAAGCTTATGTTTGGCATAATTGAAAAATAGCAAATAGACTGGTAGGATTGTTCTCTGCGTTTTTCTAATATCTGCTTAATTGGAAACGTTACATATATGCATGATCTTCCTTTTTTGCAGCCACAGTGGAGTCCCAGCAATGTCCGTTCAGCAAATGGATGAAATTTACTTTTCACTACCTAAAATGTAAATGTCGTGTGACTAGGGCCTCCCGTCGAGCAGACCGTTCGCCGGGTGCAAGTCTCAATTTGACGCCACTACGGCGACTTGCGCGTCGATGGGAATAAAATTATGATGATTAGGACAACACACTCCCAGTACCTGAGCGGAGAAAATCTCCGACTCAGCCGGGAGTCGGACCCGGGCCTTTAGGATTGATATTCTGTCGCGCTGACCACTCAGCTGAAAATGACACTTTTCGATTGTTCTGTTTTCTATCTGCTTTCTGAAAAGGAAAAATGTGCAGATAATTATCGCATATGTGTACCATCTAACTTTTTCGAAATAACCTCCTGACAAAAAATAGTGAAGCACGCAGAAGGGGAGGAGAAAACGGAATGAAAACTGACGGGTTGAGAGGCTATGTTACGTTATTTCAGTGATTACAAGTTCGAATCAAAATTATATAGAACTTGGCAATATGAGCCCATTTATCAACATGACGTTGCACATCCTCCGGCCTGGATGCATGCACTGATCCAGTTTGGAAACCTGTCGTGAAGCCGTTGTACGCTGTGTTGAGGCAAGGTGGCCCACATTTATTGTAACTGCTCCGTGATATACTGGCACTAGGACGGAGTTCACCTCTGAGCTGCTCCCACATGTGTCCTATCAAGAACGGATCTGAGGGTCTTGCTGGCCACAGCAGTGCCTCAACATGACGAGGCAGTGTATAGAGGCATGTGTCATGTGAGGATGAGAAATATCCTGTTGGAAAATGGCACCGCCCTGCTGTTGCATGAGAGATAACACATGAGGGCACAGGATGTCCATGTCGTTCTGTGTACTGTTATTCTTCAATCCTACCAACCGTGACCTGAAGTCACATCCGATGCCTCCCAACGCCATGACACAAGAAATAACAGCACTGTGCTTCTCCAGAACATTGGAAGAATAGGACCTGTCCCCAGATCCCAGCCGTATTCAACGAGGATGGTCAGTTGAGTTGGTGCAGAACGGCCATTTATAGATGACCACAATGACCTTGACCTCAGCTTGCTCCCAAAGGAGGTTATCCCAGCTTCGGTATACCGCTCGCGGTTTGTCGAACTTCGTTCGAAGTTCATTAATACGATCTTCATTTATACAGATGGCTCTAAGACCAATTACGGTGTCGGGTGTTCTTTTGTCGGGCCACACAGTTTCAAATACCGGTTCCATGGCCATTGTTCGGTCTTCACAGCTGAGCTATTTGCCCTCTATCAGGCTGTTCTTTACATCCGCCGCCACCGACATTCTGCTTATGTCATCTGCTCTGATTCCCTGAGCGCCATCCAGAGCCTCAGTGATCCGTATCCGGTTCACCCTTTCGTGCACCGGATCCAACGCTCTCTTCAGCAGCTGGCGGACGACGGTTCTCCGGTTACCTTTATGTGGGTTCGTGGCCATGTCGGGGCGCATTTTATCGCTGTGGCATGCCGATTGGTCTACACTTACTGACAACAAGCCTCGGGCCTTGAAACCTCTCCCCACGGCTTGGACGACCTCTTCACACCCTTCTCGGCGGGAGGAGGTCGTTTTGGCCCGGTTACGGATTGGACACTGCCGGTTCAGCCACCGCCATCTGCTGACGGATGCGCCGGCGCCGTTCTGCCCATGTGGGCAATTGCTGACGGTACGCCACATTTTAACGTCCTGTCCGAATTTTAATACACTGCGCATTGATCTTGGCCTGCCATGTACTCTGGATGAAATTTTAGCGGATGACCCAGGAGCAGCTGCTCGCGTTCTTCGTTTTATCCACTTGACAAACCTGTCTAAGGACATTTGATTATGCTGTTTTCTTTTAATCCCTTGCCTGTTAATGTGCCTTTTATAGTGTTGTCCTTTTTAGTTGCTGTTTTAACATTGTGCCTCGCAGTGCATTCATCATTTAGTCTGACCGCTAATGACCACTGTAGTTGTGCGCCCTAAAACCACAAAAACAAAAACAAACAACAATGCGGCGCCTTTCGTCAAGAGTCCATGATTCCCGGTCACTGTACCATTTCAAATGCAACCGCTTATGTTGTGTTGTTAACGGTATCCTACTCATGGGTCAATAATTCCCTAGTCCGGGTAATGGTAGTCACCGACCAGTGGTGTGGGATGACAGTGTTGTAAGGATACGTTATTTGCTGTCGGATGGGAGGTGCAGAAAAAATGGCTCTGAGCACTATGGGACTCAACTGCTGTGGTTTTCAGTCCCCTAGAACTTAGAACTACTTAAACCTAACTAACCTAAGGACATCACACACATCCATGCCCGAGGCAGGATTCGAACCTGCGACCGTAGCAGTCCCACGGTTCCGGACTGCGCGCCTAGAACCGCGAGACCACCGCGGCCGGCGGAGGTGCAGATATGAAAGGGTTATAACGGCTAGGTGCAAAATACGGCGATCTTCCCATGTGGTGGTCAGACGTGTTTTTCTGGAAACTTGACGACGAGTTTGCCTGCCCCCGCGTTCTCATGGAGTCTGACACCAGGCCTCTGTCACATCTGTATGCCCCAAAAATCTGGACATTGGACTAGTCGACCAGCTGCCCAAACGGAGACGAGTAACAAAGTCCTTTTCAAACTCTATCAGGTGCTGATAATGCTGTCCCACACGAGTATGCAGCATCTCCCTGTCCTCCGCAGTGATCACTCAACGTCTGTCGCGGTTCACGCCCGTTACATCTTACCAGGCCTGGTAACTACAAACACGAACAACACTAATGCACTCTCGTGGCCATTCTATCATAGAGAACTGCAGTTCTAATCATTTACACACCCACAGAGGGTGTGTATAAGTACGAAGCTACACTGACGTCCGACCATGTCTTCTGCTACACTTTTTGTATCAGGCAGTGTAATTAAAGCTTGCTTTGGAAATCATTCTGAATACATATATGGGAATCATTTATCTCCTTTACCTAGGTCAAAGATTAACCTGCATTATCACTCGAACATCAACTAATTGAATCTATAGAACGAAACGGATTCTGGATATCAGCGAGTGTTTCGCCCAAAGCTATTACAGGGAATCCAACACGAGTGACGTTTACAATGAAGTGCAAAAAAATAATCAACTCAGAATTAAAATTTAGTACTTAACGGCACTGTAGTTGTTAATTGGCTAATCAAGAAACGGCCCTACTTTTCGAAACAGTTGATAATATTTGCGACCTTTTTGGTCACAGCCTTCTCCGGTAGTAGGATTTAGAAACTAGTCCTGTAATTACTTCTAAGTTAGTGCCAGAGACACTAAATCCAACGCATTGGGCTCACAGAAACGACAGCGTCTATGCAGTTCTTATGACTCTGATAAAAATAATTCATACAGTTAAGAAATGTGACGAACGAAGTTTATCAATAGGTTTTAAAACATAAATCCTATAACGTTTTACCCTTTTAAGTTGCAATGTAAACAACTATAAAAAATCGGTATAGTATCTACGGCCTTCCAATATGAAAGTATGGACGTTGCAACTGCAAATGACCTCGCAGCAACGGTACTGTCCACAATAAAGTAAAGAAGATTAGGGTTTATCATTAATAGCACCGAGCGAGGTGGCGCAGTGGTTAGCACATTGGACTCGCATTCGGGAGGAAGACAGTTCCAAACCCGTGTCCGGCCATCCTGCTTTAGGTTTTCCGTGCTTTCCCTAAATCGCTTCAGGCAAATACCGGGATGGTTCTTCTGAAATGGCACGGGCAGTTTCCTTTCCCATCCTTCCATCATCCGATGGGAGTGATGACCTCGCTGTTTGTTCCCTTCATCCAAATCAACCAACCGACCATCAATAGAGACAGAGCGCATACTCGCATACTCGAGAAGGAGAAGCATGGGTACGGCAATTGACCTTGTGTTTTTCAAAGGAGTTGTCCCGACGTTAACGTCAAGCCATTTGGAGGGAAATCACGGAAAAGCGTACTCTGCATGGCTGGATGGCGGTTTGAATTCCCGTTCTTCTCAATATGGTGCAACTTTAGGTAACTGTCAGAAACAGCTAGCATCAAATTATCATCCAGCAAAATGCCTGAAGGTATTTTCAGTAACTGTAAAAGATAGGGCATCGCTCGTAAATTCCCTAATAAGCGAATAAAAATACGAGGGTAGGAACTCTAATAGCGGCAACTATTTATTTACAAATTATACAAAATAGATATGTGTTTCACCGTTTGGCTGATATTCAGAGTAGTCAACAGCATTGTGTATAACAAGTTGCCAGCGATGTGGAAATCATAGGAAGCCGGCCGTGGTGGCCGAGCGGTTCTGGGCGCTTCAGTCCGGAACCGCGCGACTGCTGCGGTCGCAAGTTCGAATCCTGCCTCGAGCATGGATGTGTGTAATGTCCTTAGGTTAATTAAGTTTAAATAGTTCTAAGTTCTAGGGGACTGATGACCTCATATGTTAAGTCCTATAGGGCTCAGAGTCATTTGAACCATTTTTGAAGTGATAGGATACCCTTAGCAGCAGTTCGAGTGGAGAGGTTTATTACCCGACGAATCTCTATAGCCGCTCAGAAGTGAATGTTACGTAGTACTACCTTCATCTTAGGCATCAAATTGAGATCACATGGTCTAAAGTACGTGGAGTGTGATGTAGCACTTCCCAAATCTATCGCTCGAGCAAATCAGTCACATCTTGCGTCATATGCGCCAGAGCATTCTCCTGTAAAATGAAGGGCGGTCCCTGCAATTAAGTATCGCCGCATCATTCTGTAAGCTGGTCGTAGGCTGTGTTATAAAATGAGTTGCTTAAAGATTGAAGCGGCGACACTTCCTGCAAGACTTAGCCGTCATTTTGCAGGACAATGCTCGGGCGCATGTGGTGCACGTTGTGACTGATTTGTTCGATCGATGGATGTATGAAGTGCTGTACCACCCACTACGCTTCCAGGACTTATGCCTAGTGACTTCAGTTTGATGCCTAAATCGAAGGAAGTACTTCATGGCATTCGCTTCAGAATTGTTAGAGATTCGTTGAGCAACAGATCGCCCTACTCGAACTATCAACACAATTGGCGCTGCTAACAGTATCCCACGATTTTAGCATCGCTGGCAGCTTGTTGTACATAATGCTCTTAACTATCTAGAAGGACAGTAAAATGTTGAAACATGTATCTATTTTGGATATTTGTAAATAAATAGTTGTCACTATTAAAGTTCCAACCCTCTTAGTAAAGAAGTACTTTGACGTGCTTTGTGGGGATGAGAGACTGACAGAGCCATTAACTAGATTTTAAAGTTACTCATTCTTACCGAATGATTGCAAACATTTATTCTTAACTGAGTAAGTGAATTTAAGCAATGAAGTACGAGGGTCGAATGAAAAGTAATGCCTCCACCTTCGTTAATTCGGTTTGGATGGGGATATTTTAATAAATCATCCGCAGAAACAATCCTTAGAATGTGATCTTTAATTACCAATATGCATTTTTTCACATAATCACAAGCCAATTGGATAAATTTCTGCCATCGATGAACAAGTTTTCTTAAGCCGTCATGGAAGAAGTCGACATTCTGTTTCCGCAACCACAGTCTCACAGTTCTCTCAACGTCTTCATCAGAAGCATAATGATGTCCGTGCAGATCCTCTTTCATTACCAGGAACAGCTGGAAGTCAGACGGTGCTAAATCTGAACTGTATGAAGGATACCGGACGGTGGTGAGATTCAGTCTCTGAAGTTCTGGTGTGGTGGTACGTGAAGTGTATGGTTTGGCATTGTCATGCTGCAGGAAAACGTGGTGACCCACACGTTCTTGTGAAAAGCCGATTTTGTTTGCAATTTCTCTCAGTGATACGATGATCGTCCTGAATCAATCTGGCAACATTTTGCTTGTAAAACTAGGTGGTTGCTGTCACAGGACGTCCAAGTCTTTGTTTATCACGCAGGTCAGATGTTCCCACCTCAACATCTTTAAACTTACTCGCCCAACGACGCAAAGTATTCACGTCAACACAATCACCATAAACTGCTTCCTTTCTCTAATGACTTTCTTGTGGGGTGACACATTCTGCTGTCAAACCGACCGTCTGCGCCGAGTTCCGTACTTTATGCTGTAACAAGCGTTACACTGTAATAAGCGTTCAATGCTAAGGCTTCCTGCCAACTGGAGCTGTAGAGAAGAGGCTACGGAACAAGTCATTACCTCCGCATACCAATGCTGCCAACTGTTGAATAGTTTCGAAGGTGGAGGCATTCCTTTTCAGTCAACCCTCGTATATTATACATGCATGCGTACTAATACAACCATTTTCATATCTAACAACTCTGAGAAAGTATCGTTAAAAAATGAGATATTAGTTTTTCAGTGACGTATGCTCATGAGATGTCTCTTCTGTCTTTAGCACAGATAACAGTGACAAAAAGTTCATTTGATGTACAAACACAAAAAAGTTTAATGTTTTAGACTTAACACGTTGATGTGGAATTACCGTGAGGTATGCGTAGTCGTCCTGATTTATCTTCTACATCCACAAGCTGGAAATCCCTGTGAAGTGGATGGCAGATGGTACTTGCCATTGACATATGGATCGCGCGAAAAAATATTACTTAAATGCCTCTGTGCGCACGGTAATTTATACAGTCTTGTGTCTACGGTAGCGCTACGTATAGATCTACAGTATATTGCTAGATTTCTCGCGTAATTATTGAAACTTTGTAAGTAAGTAGGCTTTCATGGGGAAGTTTGTGTCTGTTTTACAGTTTTTTCAGCATCTCTGACAGTCTCCGAAAGGTCAAAAAATCTATCACTATTGGTGCTGCCCTCCTCTGTATACGTTAAATAACGCCAGTTTGTCCTATTTGGTGTGAGTCCCACACACATGAGCGATATTCAAGGATGACAGCGCGAGTGACTTGTAAACAATCTCCTTCGTAGGCTACTTGCGTTTACCCTAGTATTTTACCGATAAACCGAAGTCTGCAACTTGATTTACCTACCACCGAGCCTATGTGATCGTTCCATTTCATGTCCCTACAAAGTGTTACATACACGCATTTGTATGTGTTTCCCTAGTCTAGTGGCTCGTTGATACTGCAGTCATGGGAGACTGCTTTGTTTTTCGTTTTGTGAAGTGCACAGTTACACATTACCGAAGATTTAAAACAAGTTTGCAATCTCTGCAGCACTTTAAAATTTTATCGGGATTTTAGTGCATATTTGTGCCGCTTCTTTCAGCCAGTATTTCGTTACAGATAAATGAATCATCTGTGAAAAATCTGAGGTTACTGTTAATATTTTCCGCAAGGTCATTAATATACAACAGGAACAGCAAGGGTCCCAACACACTTCCCTGGGGCTCGCTCAGAGTTACTTCTACATCTGCCGATGACTTTCTATCCAAGATAACTTGCTGCGTCCCTGCCACCAAAAAATCCTCAATCCATTTTACTTGATACTCCATACGATCGTACTTTTGATAATAAGCGCAGATGTGATATTACACCAAGTGCTTTTCGCAAATCGAGAATTACTGCATATACCTGCCAGCCTTGACCCATATCGTGTGAGAAACTGCGAGTTCTGTTCCACATGATCGATGTTCTCGAAATCGATCTGGTTGGCATGCAGGAGATCATTCTGTTCGAGATACCTCACTACGTTTAACATCGGAATATTTCTAGGACACTTCAACAAATGGATCTCGAAGATTGGATGATAGCCTTGTGGATCACTTTTGCTATGCTTCTTTTAGACGTGTGTGACTTTTCTATCAAACCACTGGCCACAGTTTCATGTTCGAGGCATTTACGATAGATTATAGTTAAAAGAGGAGCTAACTCAACCGTAAATTTGGTACAGACCTGATAGGTATTCCATTCGGCCCTCGAGCTTTGTCTATTCGTGAATGGAATGTAAACAGAATTTAATGTGTGATTCGATAAAATGTTTCCTGTGCCACATTGTTACAGCGATTGGAAGAGTACAGACGAAGACACAGATGTATAAGTTACGCGGAAAATAACAGAGTACGAAATAGAGATGTTTCTAAAATAATGGACCATTTGGTACAAACACGAACGACGGTGAATTCATTTAAGTAAGACATAGATTTCAATCACTATTATTTCATTAGCAGTTTACATATCTACATGGCTATTCAAACTCTTATACACCTTCGAAATTATCTGTTCGGTCCTGTTTCGTTTTGCAGTACAGTATTATACAGGGTGAGTCACTAGCTATTGCCACCAAGAATAACTCGAAAGTGTGATAGGAGCTGAAAAGTTTGTGGGACAAAAGCTGCATGGGACAACGGAGGCCGTAATATGACGTTGGTTGTTTGTTGCTAGGTGGGGTCGCTTCAGAGATATGAAGGTCAACTTTGTTTTTTTAAATGGGATGCTATACTTTGGTACTTATTTTCTGATAGCGGATATCGAGACGAATCCAATGATGTGTAACAGTAAAGTCTTTGAAGGTCAACGAAGGGGTCAAAGGTGACATGAACGTCCATTTACAGAAGGTGTTCGAAGTGATGACCATTGGTATCAATGCAGTGCTGCAACTTCTCATCATGGATTGAGTGGTATTCCTTATCACATCGACACTTTATCGAAGCACATCCTCTGACAATTCTCTCTCGTATATCGGGCAAAATATTCGCCGAATACGGCTTATCCACCTAACGTGCCATTGACATGTATTACATCACGGTTTCACAATACAGCACTAATAGGAACGGTAAGACTAGTATCGTCGAATCAAGCGAATGTTGTTGTTCACAGTCGTTGGTTCAAGGTGCCGCCGTAGCTACTGCGCTGGCGTCACTTTATACACCAGGAACAAAATCAGTCTCGGAACTTTTTGAACGGACTGTTTATGAGAAGCATAATGAACACACTATCGTAGCCAAGATAGACACGAAGCCAACATTCGCCACATTGGCCCAAGTTAAACGCCTACTAGCTCTGTAGATGATGAAGAGAGGGAAAGAATGAATTCCGAGATAAAAAATATTGTTTACATAGTTAAGGAAGACGAAAATTTAATTGTAACGAGACCCGGGAATTCAGTGGTAGGAAAAGAAAGTAAAGGAAAAATGGTAGGAAAGCGTGGACTGGTAGAATTTTGCACAGACATAATCTAATCATTACGAACGCCTGGTTTAAGAGTCATGAAAATATGGTTCAAATGGCTCTGAGCACTATGGGACTTAACTTTTAAGGTCATCAGTCCCCTGGAACTTAGAACTACTTAAACCTAACTAACCTAAGGATATTACACACACAAACATGCCCGAGGCAGGATTCGAACCTGCGACCGTAGCGGTCGCGCAGTTCCAGACTGTAGCGCCTAGAACCGCTTGGCCATCCCGGCCGTCAGGAGTCATGAAGGAAGGTTGTATACGTGAAAGAGACATGGAGACACCGGAAGATATCAGATCAATTACGTAATGGTAAGTCACTGATCTGGACATCATAGTTTAAGAACATTTCCAGGGACAAATGTGGACTCTGACCATGAGTTATTGGCTATGAAACTGAAGAAATTGCAGAAAAGTGAGAAAATTAGGTAAGAGGTGCGTCAATTGAAAGAACTAGAAGTTGTTGAGGAAATCAAAAGGACTATTAAGCAACGATAGACTGAAACAGGGGAAACCAATTCAATAGTAGTCAAATGGGTGGCTTTGAGAGATGACATAGTGAAGGGCCGCAGAGGATGATAAAGGCAAAAAGACAAGGTCCGTGAAACCTTGTATAATACGCGAAATATTGAATTTAATTGACGAAAAGAGAAACAGAAAAACGCAGCATATGGAGAAGGTAAAAGGGAATACAGACGGAAAGTGGAAAAATAGTTAAACCGTAATGGCTAGAGGATAAATGCAAGGCAACAGAAGCAGACGTGACTATGGGAAAATGACAAGTAATGGACTCCCTGCAACACTATGTGTCTTGCAGCACTCAGACAAGGGAAATACTGTCCCATATGGAGGCTACCATTAAGACCACAACACAAACGGTTGCATTTGAAGTGGTACCGTGACCAGGAAGCATGGACTGCTGATATGTGATGGAGATCGTGCGTCCACATACGAGGGGCGACAATAAAGCAACGAGACTGATTTTCTTTGCAAGATGTGACAACCCTGTAGGCTTGCGTAGGCACAATATCTTTGACCTTGGTCTATAAGCTGCTTTTACTCCAAGCGGCACATCGATGCAACTGCTCAGTCGTGAGTTTTGCTGTAATAAGTTAACACCTGTTTCTGTCTCTCGTCACGGAAATGGAACCGCATAATATTGCGCAATGGTATGCCATTTCTTTTTGCTTTAAATTGGGTGAAAACGCGACGACAACTTACGGTATGCTTCAGAAGGCTTTTGGAGAGGAGGTTATGTCAAGAGCTCAAGTTTTTCGATGGCATAAAATGTTTAGTGAAGGCATAACGAATGTTGAAGATGAAGACCGCAGTGGACGACCATCAACCTCGCGGACGGATGTGAACTCGGCCAGGGTGCGTGAACTCGTACGATCTGATCGAAGATTATCCGTGAAAATGATTGCAGAAGAACTGAACATCAATCGAGAAACGGTTCGTCTAATAATAACTGAAGATCTTGGTAATAGAAAGATTTGTGCAAAAATCGTCCCCAAAAATCTCACAACACAACAGCGAGAAACGCGGAAAAATGTGGCAGTTGATCTATTAGAGCAAACGGAAATCAGTCCAGAATTGTTGAGCCGTGTTATCACTGGTGATGAAAGTTGGTTTTTTCAGTGCGATCCAGAGACAAAACGCCAATGTTCGCAATGGTGCTCAAAGGGATCACCCAGACCAAAAAAAGCTCGCAAGTCAAAGTCAAAAGTGATATGCACGCTTGTGTGCTTCTTTGATACCAAGGAAATTGTTCATAAAGAGTGGGTGCCTCCTGGACAAACAGTTAACCAATATTACTACAAGTAAATTTTAGAAAGACTTCGTAAAAGAGTTCTTTGTGTTCGTGCCAACATTGCTGATAATTGGATTCTGCATCACGATAATGCGCCATCCCATAATGCTCTGTCAGTACAGCAATTTTTAACCTCAAAACAAATTTCAGTACTACCACAGCCACCTCATTCACCAGATATCGCTCAGCACGACTTTTTTCTATTTCCAAAAGTCAAAACAGCGGACGAGGGACACCATTTTCAAACAACACAAGCTCTCCAGAAAGCTGTGATGAGTGTCTTGGAGGATATTACAGAAGATGAGTTCCAGAAATGTTACCATCAATGGCAGAAGCCCTGGAAGAAGGGAACTACTTTGAAGGAGACAACACTAAACTTGACTAAAACGGTAAGCAACATTTTTTTTTTTTTTTCAAATCAGTCTTATTACTTTATTGTCGCACTCGTATGTTGCCTCTCATGCGCCAGTATCGTGGGGCGATTTTTCATCTGGACAATGGTTGTCCACAAATGTCACATGTCTCTATGAACCGCTGGGTGATGCTGAGGTACTCCCATAATCTGCTAGATCCTCAGATATGTCCCCTATAAAACCTGAGTGGCTTCAACTCAGATGTCAACTCTGTGACAGTGACAGTGACAGTGACAGTTACCAGGATGTCATGGACCTGTTACAACAGTTGTGGGCCAGCTTGGATTAAGGGAGGATACTTTGGTTTTATGTCGCCCTTCCTAACTGAAACACTGCATGCGTCCAGGCCAGAGTGGGTGCAACGTCATACCGACAAATGGAGTCCTACTACCAATTTCTTCATACATTTGCCTCGAGTTTGTAATCACTGAAATAACATCACACACCTTCTCAGTCCGGAAAGTTTTCATTTCGTTTCCTCCTCTCATTCTGGGTACTGCACCTTTTTTGTTAGGGAATTCAGATGCTGCCTGTAGTAGAATAAAAGAGACCTTTCGAGAAAAGAGTAGCCGCTGTATTAACATCAAGAGCCCAGATGATAGACCAATACTTAGCAAATACGGGAAGGCTGAAAGGTGTATGGAAGATATAGAAGGGCTACACAAAGGAGAGAGGCCTGAAGACTTTATTATGCAAAGGGAAGAGGAAGTGGGTGAAGATGAGATGAGCGATGTGACATTGCGAAAAGAATTTGACAGAGAATTGGAAGACCTAAAACGAAACAATACACATGGAGTAGATGACATGGAGGAATTATTGAGATCGCTGAGAAAGACTATTCTGTCTGGTAGGTATGATATAGGAGAAAGGCGAAATGCTCTCACACTTCCAGCAAAATGTAATGATTAATATTACAAAGAAGACAGGAGCTGACAGGTGTGAACACTACTGAAACGTCAGTTTAATAGACCTTGTTTGCGAAATATTGACTCGGTTGATTTACAGAAGAATAGAAAAACTGTAGAAGCCGACCTCCGGAGAAGATATGTTTGGGATCCGGATGAATGTAGGAAGATGCGATACCATACTGATCCTATAGCTTACCTCAGAATATAGACTGAACAAAGGCAAACCTATGTACAAGCATTTGTAGATTTCGAGAAAGTCTCCCGTGCCTCGTCGAATGCATTTGGCTTCAGGAATGTGTATTAGACAGTTTGCATCTTTACATGCACGATCAGTTGGATCTTATTCTGTATCAGATACACAGGCATAAGGCTAAGTATGACTGTAGTTAACAGCTAATGGTTCTAGTGTGTCGCTTATGCATTCATTTTTATTACTTGGTTACTTAATAGTGGACACATATAACTGCCGTTTGTATTTTTCTCCTAGACTTCAGATTACAACATTATGTAACTTTCAGCTGCTCGCTTCTTACAATTATGAAGCATTAAAATTTTGAGGTACCCTACTCGATATGTATGTAACGCCTAGACCCTAAGCTACATTTGGTTTATATACCTTCCTAAGTCTCCTGGATCGTGGTCTGCGAATGTGATGGACCTCACAAAAATGTTGCTTATTAGTTATTAGATAACTTTGCGAGGTGCCGGGGCTAGCAGTGTATTTAACACTAAATTCTTCTAGAATCTTCATATATAAAGGATGCCCTAAGCCTCCCCTATTCTAACTCCGACTTTTGCTGTTGCACATGGATTAAAAAGAAACGTGAACTGACTGTAATCGACCCTGCAAGTGGAGTAGAAAAGAGTTTGGCACCTGCAATAATTTAATTTGATAAATAAGTTAAATAAAGGAAAGTTTCATTAACGTAGTGAGAAATGAAAAGGTTGCTCTACCGATTAACAGAATGAAAGTACTGTCCAAAATAACAACATGATTTCTTATGACTAAAATCAAAATAATAAACAAAACACATGAAACATTTTACAATACATCAAATTGGATAAAAATGGTTCAAATGTCTCTGAGCACTATGGGACTTAACATCTATGGTCATCAGTCCCCTAGAACTTAGAACTACTTAAACCTAACTAACCTAAGGACAGCACACAACACCCAGCCATCACGAGGCAGAGAAAATCCCTGACCCCGCTGGGAATCGAACCCGGGCGTGGGAAGCGAGAACGCTACCGCACGACCACGAGATGCGGGCTCAAATTGGATACTCAAATAAATGCTGTGAAGGTGAAGTTGTCCCTAAACTAGATTGTGACATTTATGATGAAGTGGTATGTGGAGCCAATTCCTTGCAACTCAAATCTTAAGAGAAACACACAGCCAACCCAACATTAATTGCTGCTACAGTAGTGAGAATTCAGACAATGAACACACAAGACAGAACAAAGTTAGAAAAAGACGAACAGGCGCGCTCTGCTTAGCTCTGATTATCACCTAGGAAAATCCCTATCTGCCGGTGCTGCGGACATACATTACCAAACTGTCTTCTTAACTGCAAGAACACGATCTGGCGTACTGGAGGCGATGGCTGATTGCTTCGACGTCCCGTTGTGGTGATGATAATGTCGCGAGTATAGCCCGAAACTAATTATCCTGGTCTGGTTGTTCCACACTAAAGACTTCCTAGCAATACAAATGCGCCTCTGAGGGAGACGAAGAAGGCTCGCCACACAATCACTGACGGTACAGTGATTGATTTTAACAAGCGAAGTCACACTGTAACTCCGATACAGTCAACTTTAGCCAAAACTGCTCAAGACAGACAACATAGGCCGCTTGTACGCAGAACGCTCAATTGCCAACTGTTCTCGGAAAGTTACGTTGAAGTCGAAACTTCAGCAACTTCGTCAAACAGTTACAATTAAATAAAAGTATATTAGACAGCCAACGGAAGGCAGGCTGTCCAGAGCAGCGAGAGCTCAGTCTTGTAACCTACTCTGACCGAAAGGCGAGAGCCGACTCTCTCAAGAGCACCCATACAAGCCGAACACAGAACATTCCCGCCCCCACGACAGTGGCCGTGGTTAAACGTTCCAATCAGCAACTCGAAAACCGGCGGAAAATTCCACTCTATTGCCGAAGCACTATCATTCCACCAATGGAAATTCTTGGCGCCAATTTCTGCGCCGATTTTGCTACGTCACGGAGCTATGCCCTGAGCAAGCCAATCACAGTTACGATTTTGCAGAAAACGCGGGAACTGCCTGGGAACACAAGTCATTCCCACGCCTCGCTGGTAGCCCGCCATAAAGTGTTTTCGCTAAGTTTCTGCGAAGTAACGGGACCTCTAGCCCTGCCGCTCCTTCAGGCCCCTGCGGGTGTGTCTTTTGACAATGTCGACGTCTGGAAAGCATTCACTCGACTCCATCACACCTGGCGGCTTAACCCTTTCAACATCAGCAGAGCCCTCCTGTCACCGGACCACCCGGGTGACGAGAGACGCTGCGTGGGAAGTCCGCGTGTGAAGGAATAGCGACTTTTCACCGCATACAATTAGAGAGGAAGATCGAATTACTCAGACTGAGATAGAAATATGAGAGGGGGTTTCTGACACCTCTCTACTTGACATGGATCGTCGGCGTTATCAGTTGGTGCTATATTTTATAGCAAATGCTTAGACATAATGTACTATGATTATACTCACGAATTTCATTTTTTGTAACCTACTTTAATGTATCATCTAATAGCGCATTGTACCACTTAGGTTATTTACTGCTTTGTAGTAACAGCTCGGGTCCGCAGCTCGTGGTCTTGCGGTAGCGTTCTCGTTTCCCGCGCATGGGGACCCGGGTTCGATTCCCAGTGGGGTCAGGGATTTTCCCTGCCTCGAGATGACTGGGTGTTGTTGTGTCATCATCATTCATCCCCATTACGGTCGGAGGAAGGCAATGGCAAACCACTTCCGCTAGGACCTTGCCTAGTCGGCGGTGCGGGTCTCTCGCATCGTCCCCTACGCTCTGCCAAGGAGTATGGCACCTCATCATCATCAATAACAGCTCGATATAACGCTGGTTGTGTTTTGCACCTAGACCATGAGTTAACAGTATTACTTTCGCTTAATAGTCAATATTATGGACAGATATATTTTCTATTATGGGTTCTATTCATACTTTTCTGTATCCAAAAAAACTGTACTGTTTCAATCAGTTTTTATTCGTTTTGTTTTACTTAACGAACAGGTAATGTTCGGTACATGTTTGCTACAGATTTAGTGAAATTTAACATAGTTTATTGTATCTTATGTAGTGTAAATGCAGTACAAGTTTCGACCTCACAAAGTTTGATGCGTAGTACCGCCATCTGGCAGTTAGTGCCTTCGTGTAGTCATGACGGTACAAATTGGCCAGTTCTATGCCAGCCATAGTACATATACTTCCTTGTCTCTGTAGCTAGCGTTGCGAGTCGTAGGTCTTGTTTACATCCGCATGTGGACTACGTAACTGTTACCGCTGTCAGTCGCTTTCTATTAACAAACAAGTGTGGCAGTATAAACACTAGATCTATGTATCACAAATAGCCAACTCTTACAAATTTTTGTAACCAATGGCAATCTATTACTTCGGGTAAGATAATAGTTGGATAGCACTTACCAAATATACTACTGTATATCTATATTTTTGTAACGATCTAACATATTTTCTGGTATGTACATGCCCATCCAGTTCCTGCATTTAATACCAGAGATTCAGCTCAGCACATTATGACGATTCAGCTCAGCACATTATGATGATGTATAATACCTGTTGGCTGATACATACTGAACAAAATAATATTTTTGTATTGGTATTGCAAGAAATGGTTATTGAGAGGCGTAAGTATAGTTGGTTCTGTGTCAGGAGGCACTCACCCACTTCGTTTCTTGCCAGTTTTCCTCGGAAGGATGGTAGTGATCTGTGGTCGCTAATAGGCGCCGTGAAAAAAGATTTAGAATTAGTTACTTATTTCCATAAAAATACGGGTAGCGTCTTGACTCGTGGCATCGTCTGTCAGTGCCCGCTGAGGAATCGCGTCGCAAGTGGCCTTCAGACCGCTCGAGGCAGTTGACACCGCGCACTTCGTTCCAGCCTGCTGCTGCACTGGCAGCGCCGCTTGCGGTGGACTCAGCTCCGGCTGTACCACGACACCGCGACAGGGAGTGACGGCGGTGCGTATATTAAACTTACAAACGAGGACTTGGGAGGCGCTCTGTCCCTTCCTGCCCACCACCCTTCTTCGTCACTCGTCGTACCGCGATAACGGTTGCCACGAAGTTCGACGATATTGGCCTGCCGTCCAGGTAGGCCCAATTCAGTCCGGCGGAATGTCAGGAACGCTGGTGTCCTAATCCTGGTGGGAAGGACAGACCATAAGGTCCTCCCATGTGCGACAGAGGCAGATTGTCGTGTTGAACTCTGCAACTGGTGATTAGGGCGAGGTAGCCATATCTCTCAGTAGCGACTGTTGTTCTCCGTAGCTTGCAGGAAATCTACAACAGACTTGTGCCAGACGCCACTTAGTTGCAGTCAGGGAGTCTAGTACGAACGTCATGTACGACATCGATCCGTATCACTGACTACCTTACGAACTAAACTGCTGGGGTATTTACGGAGCGAAGTAGTGGCTAATTTTTACCTGACGTCACTCGTCATGACTGCATTGGGCTTGCTATTACAAAGGTATCAGCCGTTTTCCTTCTGCCGTGCTTGCTTAACGAGTTTGTTATACGCTAAAACGCCAAAGAACCTGGTATAGGCATGCGTATTCAAATACAGAGATACGTAAACAGGCCGAATACGGCGCTGCGGTCGGCAACGCCTACATAAGACAGTAAGTGTTTGGCGCAGTTGTTAGATCGGTTACTGCTGCTACAATGGCAGATTATCAAGTTTTAAGTGAGTTTAAACCTGTTGTCATAGCCGGCGCACGAGCGATGGGACACAGCATCTCAGAGGTAGAGATGAAGTGGGGTTTTTCCCGTACGGCCATTTCACGAATGTACCCTGAATATCAGGAATGTGGTAAAACATCAAATCTCCAACATCGCTCCAGCCGGAAAAAGATCCTGCAAGAACGGGACCTCCGACGACTGAAGAGAATCGTTCAACGTGACAGAAGTGCAACTCTTCCGCAAATCGCTGCATATTTCAATGCTGGGCCATCGACAAGTGTCAGCGTGCGAACCGTTCAAGGAATGGCTTTCGGAGCCGAAAGCCCACTTTACCCTTATGGGACCCCTGATACGTCTAGATACAACTCTGACAGGCGACACGTACGTAAGCATCCTGTCTGATCACTTGCATCCATTCATGTCCATTGTACATTCCGACGAACTTGGGCAATTCCAGCAGGACAATGCGACAACCCCACACGTCCAGAATTGCTACAGAGTGGCTCCAGGAACACTCTCCTGAGTTTAAACACTTTCGCTGGCCACCAGTCTACCCAGACATGAGCATTACTGAGCATATCTGGGATGCCTTGCAACGTGCTGTTCAGAAGAAATCTCCACCCCCTCGTACTCTTACGGATTTATGGACAGCCCTGCAGGATTCATGGTGTCAGTTCCCTTCAGCACTACTTCAAACATGCCACGTCGTGTTGGGGCACGGGGGCCCTACACGATGTTAGGCAGGTGTACCAGTTTCTTTGGCTCTTCAGTGTATCGTAGAACTGATTCGTAAAGCTCTTGGTACCGTTTGCTGCATTCTAGCCTTTCTTTCGGCACATAACGAAGGCGACGCAACCCTGTTTGGCTGCTCGGACTCACTACATTCTGCTGAAGTCTGCTGCCTGGCTCGCCAGAAACGCCAATGTTATGTTTTGCCCTGTCCCAGTCTTGGTGGCAAAATGTTTTCATTGCGGCCGCTCTAGGACTTGGAAAATTTTATCCGTTTTACTCCCTTATACAAGGTTGGCATGCAGCATTATGTATCGTGTAATGAAAGCTCTATTATTAAATACCGGTATATCTTGTTATTGTTCATCTATTGTATGGAGTTTTCTGTGTTTTAGATCTGAAAATGGCTCGCCAATGAGCTGAAACTAATTATCAATAAAGAGACTTTTGCGATTTTGACCCAGGATTTTTATCCATGCATTTTAATTTAGAGAAAACTTTTGAAACTATTGACTTGAATACAATCTTTAAAATTCTGAAGATAGCGGGGGTACGAAACAGGGAGCGAAAAGATATTTACAGGATAGACTAGCGTGAAGAGTTGCACTATACTATTCTTCGTACTGTAGACAGCAACAACTACTTTAGTTGATCTTATAAAGTTCCAAGCCTCTATTTAATAGATAATCGTTCCTGGCTGTCTGATATGAGCATAGTATACGGACCTTCATCACTCTGCAGTTGAAAACATTACCGCAATTGAAAGGTGACTCTTCCGAGAACAATACAAGCTATAGGCAGCTCAATACAGCGTCTCGCAAATTCAAATTCAGAGGACGACGGTTCAAACCCGCATCCGGCCATCCTGATTTAGGTTTTCCGTGATTTCCCTAAATCGCTCCAGGCAAATTCCGGGATGGTTCCTTTGAAAGGGCAAGGCCGATTTCCTTCCCCATCGTTCCCTGACCCGATGACCTCGCTGTTTGGTCTCCTCCCCCAAATCAACCAACCACCCAAATTCAGAGCCAGAGCCAGCCAACGGTGTTCCCGTTGTCCACACGTTTCGAACATGGTAGCTGACCTAGGTCGTGCCGGTTTCACGCGACTGTTTATGTTCACAGTTGCACCTTCACATAGCGGCTTTGTAAAGCGGAAACATCAAACCGCTGCCCGACAGCAGAGGTGTTTTTCGTGTGTCGGGGCCTACCTATCTGGCTTGCAATCCCATGCCGTGAAATCCCGTGCCCTGTCCATTCTTTGCCTATTACATGTCACGCCTACGGTTTCTTCCGCCTGGAAGACAAAAGGGCCAACTCCTCATATGAGAGCTGTTTCTAATGCAGTTGCTCGAAAATGAATGCAAGATCTTTCGTCCATAGGTGTTGTCGTGGCCGAGAGTACAGAAAGAGTATAGTGTACTGTCTACACTGTTAATAACATTAGTGCACTCCAAGTTAACTGGACTGATATTCAGCAGGAAGCTTGCTGAGCGAGGTGGCACAGTGGTTAAGCTATTCCACTTGCATTTGTGAGGAGGCGTATTGAAGGCTTCGTCTGGTCAATCACATTTAAATCTCCCGTCCTTTCGTTAAATCACATCAGTTGAATGTTCAATTCCAATCTTTCATCCTTTGGGAGGAATCGGTTTCAAATGCTTTTTCATCTATCTGTTCCCCCCCCCCTTCCCCCCCCCCCCCAAATTTCTAGCAGTATCCTAGAACCTTCGTAAGCGAATGGGAGCAGAATCAGCTATGATTTTTGTTCGCAATAGTTTATTAATCCTTGAGTAGCTGCTAGTGCCTTCAGGCCGGGCGCCGTTTGCGGCGGCCGAAACAGACTGAGTAGACCAGTCGAGCTATTAATAGCAACTATTTGGAACCATAAACCATAATAAACGGCCACCCAAGAAAGACGTTGGCATCGTGTCAGAAAACTGAAATAGCAGCCCTGTATGCCGGAGATCCTGTGTGTACAGTAGTCAATATTTTCTTTCCTCCTTTCTTTTATACATGTTACGTCACGTATGCTGCATACGTCATCGCTGTGTGCATTGTTAGCAAAATTGTGTGTCATCCAGAGACTTATATTCCATAAAATTTTGTATTTGTGGGAATACACAGCCTCCAGATGCTTAATAAATGTAAGCATGGTCCGCAGTAGACAGTAACGTGATTTTTATTTAATCGTGCGATTAGCTAAGTTTGAGTACTTGTCGTTGTTGAGCATTTGCAAAACCAACATGGAAAAGCACTACACTGTCTGCATGCTTCGCATACTTGTTTTATCTTATACATTCGATGCGAGCAAACAAAGTAATGCTTTTCCATGTTGGTTTGACAAGTGCTTGACAATGCCAAGTAGCCGAAATTAGCTACTCGCACGATTAATTAAAAAATCACGTTACAGCCCACTGCGGACCACGTTAACATTTATTAAACATACATTCCAGTTATTCCGTGCAAAGAATGGCATTTCATTTTACGTGAAATATTCCTCATTTAAATTTCCGTCATAAGTCTGAGAATTCTGCACTAATTGTGTGGGGCGTGTGTCCTGATAGCATTATTATCTCATAACGGACGGCTAACAGGCTGTCCTCTTTCCTCCCAGCAAGCCATATTTGGTTGCCCACTGGCCTCCTGTACCCGTGCGGCCCGACGGTAATTGAATAAATTCCATTCTCGTTTACCCATTAAGAACAGGTTTTCTCTCCGCAGGGTTGATGGTTTCTGCTCGCGGCCACGGCAAGGCAGGGAGTCAGAACGCTGCCGTTGCTAACAGTGTACGATCGTTCGCTGCAGCAGGCACACACACACACACACACACACACACACACACACACACACACACACACACATACTGCACACTTTCGTGATGCAATCATACCTTTCTTTTCATCAGTATGAAAGCCGCTGTTGGTTTCTGAAAGAAGCGAGCTATAAGCATAACCAAGTACATCCCTTTGTCTTCACGCGCAGGTGCGCAATTTATTTTGTGCCTTAGCTGTTCCTTGTGAGAATAAACATTGAATATAATTTCCCAAGCGCAAACTGAAAGAATAATACAGCGCTTCTATTTGGTCCATTAATCCTGCAAAACAACATCTTGCCGTTGAAGTGTCGTATGATCGTACGGCGGTCTGGAAGCGTACGGGTTCTCACACACAAAACCGGTACACCTCACGCACGACATTCAAGTAACAATGAACTAACCAAAAACTAACTAAAAAAATTGACAACAGTTACGTTAAAAAACATGTAGTTACCTGTTTCTGAGAGGTGCTGAAAGCGGTGGTCACCGCCGACTTCGAGTGATGACGTTACCAGCAAGTGCAGTTGCCGCGCGCGATTAGCCGAGCGCTCTCAGACGCTGCAGTCATGGACTGTGCGGCTGGTCCCGACGGAGGTTCGAGTCCTCCCTCGGGCATGGGTGTGTGTGTTTGTTCTTAGGATAATTTAGGTTAAGTAGTGTGTAAGCTTAGGGACTGATCACCTTAGCAGTTAACTCCCATAAGATTTCACATACATTTGCACATTTGAACCAGCAAGTGCAGTACGCTATAATTTTGCAGGCGTGATGATGTTAATTTCTATAGTAATATTTCGTTTAAGATCGTCTGTTGTGCGAGGATTGTCAGTACACACTTTGCTTTTTAGTGTGCTCCATAAATAAAAATCATCCGACGTTAAGTCCAGTGACTTCGGGGCCAGAGGCCTCTACTGACAAGTCTGTCTTTGGGAAACATGTTGGTGATGTGGACCATACTTTGGTTGTGTGCGAGCAGTTGATCCATCTTGTTGGAAAACGCCACACAGCTCTCTGCATCTGTTAATTGCACATAGTAAGAGTCACAGATCTCTAGTTGTCTGGCACTGTTTAAGGTGTAATTGGGAAATATGAGGCCAATAATGCGCATACCGGACAACGCACACCAAACCCCCGTCTTCTCTGAGTGGAGAGCAGAATATTTGGGTCGTTCTGCGCCCATTATCTGCAATTCTGGGAATTTACGTAACCTGACAAATTAAACCAGTCCTCATCTGACATGGAGTAAAGCAAGGGGTCCAAGTAACAGTCAACAACTGAAGTTAACAGCCAGTTACAATAATGAACTCTCTCTTCCTGATCCTCATATTTCAATTCTTTCACCACACTCACACGGCAGACTTTTAATTTCTTACCTTTTAGTACACGATGACACGATGTACTAAATACACCAACCTGCTGCGATAACCACCTTGCCGATTTCCTAGGACTTCTCGTTAATTCCATGCGAATTCTGTCTACAGCTTCAGGGGTTCTCACAGTCGATCGCCTACTCCTCTGCACATTCTGAACAGATCCTACAGCCTTCCGTTTCTGCCGCAGATCTTAAATAGCGCTGGTCGCCAGGAGTTCCCTACCAGGACACTTGCTTGAAAATGGTTCAAATGGCTCTGAGCACTATGGGACTTAACATCTGAGGTCATCAGTACCATAGACTTAGAACTACTTAAACCTAACTAACCTAAGGACATCACACACATCCATGCCCGAGGCAGGATTCGAACCTGCGACTTGCTTGAAACATTTCTTTACATTCCTTGATGGAGCCTGTCTCTATCTGACACTTCACAATTTGAATTCTCTGTTCTAATGCAGACTGCGCCATCTACTCAACTTTCCGATGAAATGTAGTGCAGCCAACTTTCGGGACAGTGTTGCCACTTCACAAGCAATTTGACTAGATGTGATTAACCAGTACGTGAGGCGTACCGGTTTTCTGTGGGACACTCTGTAGTACTTGTATTATGTATTATTACAGACATCGCAGTATGCTCCCGAAATAGCAGCGTGAGTGATACAAACCCTTTTCTTTCGCCGTCATGGCGGTGACTGTGCTGTAAATGACATTTCTTCCCGCCATAATTCTATAGACAAACGCTGAAAACTCACAAAACTTGGACATATATTAGTAGCAAAAGAATTTCTAGTGAAAAAGAAGACAAAGAAACAGAACTTAAGAACGCTTACACAATGAGTGATTAACGAAGTTAGGAACGAAGAAAAAGGTGATCGCGGGAATATGTATTCAAATCCCTCGAATATGTGCAGTTGAACATTCAGTTGCACTAACATGCAGTTTAATCTTTGCACCTTCATACAAAGTCGAGCCTTGATTTTCTATTCTCCCACTGAAAAGACTGAACATTTTTTATTATGAGGAGCTAAAGTAGCTGGGTAGTTCCACTGTCAACCTAAATATTAGTTTTTGACAGAAAGTAAAAATAGAACTGTCCTCAACGCAGTTTTTGGTTTGAACAGTTACTGCTTTACTAGGTATGGTCATGTGGAAGATTGTATACTCTCGTCTTCCTCCTACCTTTGAACATAAGAAGGGGCTTGTAAGTTACACAGTATTATCGCAGGCCAAGAAACTTTTATTGAAAGCTGCACTACTTTTTAAACCGATACGGTTACATGACACTATTTTTCAGCATAGTGGCCAAATCTCTGTAAACAGGGGTCGGAACATTCTACAAATCGTTCAGTTCCTCGACGACAAAAATCCCCTCCTTCATCTCAGAGGTATTCTAGAACCGCGGTATGAACGTTCTCATCGCTGGAAAATTTGTTCCCCCCACCCCCCCCACCCCACCCCCCTCCACCAAGCACTCTCCCTCGATTGCCTGGACATTGTCCTCTGTGTTCGATGTCGATGGCCTTCCTTCTCGAGCAGCGTAACCCACATCTGTGCGACCTTGGTTAAATTGTACCATTTCACTACAGCTGGACGCGACATTGCATTTGTTTGGTCCATATACCGCCAGAACTACTTCGTGCAATTTAGACGTTTTATCCACAATAATCGTGCTTCAACTTTTTGTGTACGTTCCCAGTTGCCGCGCCATTTCACTCCCACACAGTGATGCACCCGTGATCCGTACCGCAGCAGAACTGTGTCTACAATAAACCTGAAACATCAATTCTGTTGTATTCTAATCAGACAAGGCGCCACTTTTGTTGCACAATGGTCTTAGCGCGGGACGACATTTGTAACTTACTGTCTGAAGTCTTTACCTACGTAATTAACAATTAGAGAGGAGCGTATGGGTTGACGTGCACTCCAAACCATGGTTTTATCTGGCTTTGTGATAGATCTTACACTGAAGCGCCAAAGAACTGGTATAGGCATGCGTATCCAAATACAGAGACATGTAAACAGGCAGAATACAGCGCTCCGGTCGACGATGCCTATATAAGACAAGACAATACTATGGGCCTGTCAAAACCAACATTGGACTGTTGATGATTGGAAACATGTTGCCTGGTCGGACGAGTCTCGTTTCAAATTGTATCGAGTGGATGGTCGTGTACGGGTACGGAGACAACATCATGACGCCATGGACCCTGCATGTCAGCAGGGGACTGTTCAAGATGATGAAGGCTCTATAATGGTGTGGGACGTGTGCAGATTGAGTGATATAGGACCCCTGATACGTCTAGATACGACTCTGACAGGTGACACGTACGTAAGCATCCTGTCTGATTACCGGTATCCATTCATGTCCACTGTGCATTCCGTCGGACTCGGGCAATTCCAGCAGGACAATGCGACACCCTACACGTCCAGAATTGCTACAGAATGTCTCGAGGAACACTCTACTGAGTATAAACACTTCGGGTGGCCACAAAACTCCCCAGACATGAACATTACTGAGCATATCTGGGATACCTTGCAACGTGCTGTTCGGAAGAGATTCCCCCCCCCCCCCCCCCCTTCGTACTCTTACGGATATATGGACAGCCCTGCAGGATTCATGGTGTCAGTTCCCTCCAGCACTACTTCAGACACTAGTCGAGTCCACGCCACGTCGTACTGCGGCTCTTCTGCGTGCTCGTGGGGGCCCTACATGATATTAGGCCGGTGTAACAGTTTCTTTGGCTCTTCAAATGTAAGCGATAAACAGGCTTGACAGTGATAGGCAATATGTTGTACAAAGAGTTAATTTTTTTCATTGGATTGCAAATCTCTTGTTATTGCTTTTTCCTGTAAGTCCTATCTAAATACTATGACTGAACCATTGCTTATGAATTAGACCACCATAGGCAGATTATTATCACTTTGACACCTCAGTTACTGTTGGTTGTCTGATGCGATCCATTGTTGAAAATTTTAATGTGGAAACTAATCACAAACATGCAAGACGGCGTGGGTATGTACAGCTGTGGATTGTAATGCATGGAAAAATTCAGGGGAGGCCTTTATACCGCATTGGATGTCAGTCGACTGATAATGGTGATGATCATGATGACGGCGACGACGTGACGATGATGATGATAATGATGGTCTCGCCACTTTTGTTAAAGTCTGTTGTGGATTAAGATTTAAAAAAGTACGACGCACGGAATATGCAGAAAAACTGAACTATCGTACTAGCGAGGTACACAGTTCGTCTGAATTTAATTTGGGAACTTTCTCATAAAAAATAAGTTGCGAAATTTTCTGTATCTTCGTCGTCTATAAATGGGTAAGCGTGCATACTACTAATTTTACTGTAATTTTAATAATCATTAACTGGGACAAAACACCGGAATTTTTGTGGGCGACGTACGGCGGATGGAGTTCGCTAGCATAAATCCGTACGACACAGCAGGATCTGAGTGGAAATACCAAAACAGTGCAGAGTATCCGGAGAACCTCAGAGGACGTGGCGCAGTGGTTAGCAAATTCCAAATGGTTCAAATGGCTCTGAGCACTATGGGACTTAACATCTGTGGTCATCAGTCCCCTAGAACTTAGAACTACTTAAACCTAACTAACCTAAGGACATCACACACATCCATGCCCGAGGCAGGATTCGAACCTGCGACCGTAGCGGTCACGCGGTTCCAGACTGAAGCGCCAAGAACCGCACGGCCATACCGGCCGGCGCAGTGGTTAGCACACTGGACTCGCATTCGGGAGGACGACAATTCAAACTCGCGTCCGGCCATCCTGATTTAGGTTTTCCGTGATTTCCGTGAAACCCTTCAGGCAAATGCCGGGATGGTTCCTTTGAAAGGACACAGCCGACTTCTTTCCGCATCCCTCCAAAATCCGATGGGACCGATGACCTTGCTGTTTGGTCCCCCTTCCGAACCTATCAACCATCCAAAACCATGGACGAACCTGTTAACTCTATAAATGGCGAGTAAAGAGTTTTTTATGTAAAGCTTTTACTGTAATACGAGCTTGGCGATTGCTCAAACCAGACATATTGCTTACATAAAAAATAAATGTCGCGTGACTAATGCCTCCAGTCGGGTAGACCGTTCGTCGGGTGCAAGTCTTTCGATTTGACGCCACTTCGGCGACTTGCACGTCGATGGGGATGAAATGATGATGATTAGGACAACACAACACCCAGTCTCTGAGCGGAGAAAATCTCCGATTCAGCTGCGAATCGAACTCGGGCCTTTTTTTGTAACCATATGTATTTATTTAAATTTTTAACAACGATACAAAATGGCTCTGAGCACCATGGGACTTAACATCTCAGGTCATCAGTCCCCTAGAACTTAGAACTACTTAAACCTAACTAACCTAAGGACATCACAACATCCATGCCCGAGGCAGGATGTTGCGCGGTTCCAGACTGTAGCGCCTCGAACCGCTCGGCCACACGGGCCGGCAACAACGATACATTTTTAAAACATTTCTTTCTATTAATATATTATATTCTAACAGTTAGTTAACATTATTGTCGTTTTTTATAGGTTTTCGTTTGTATATTCTTTTCTTTTTCATTTTTCTCTTATTGTTGTTCCATGGCCATTTGTCGTCTTTTTTTTTTGTGGGTAAACCATTGCAGAACAGGCATAATACTTTATATCATCATCCACAAATTGATTATGAGTTCAGATTTGTGTATGTGATGCACTTTGTGGTGCTACAGGAACGATGTGCAGCCGGGTTTGATATCTTCCTCTAATCAGCATTGTTAAGTGGGACAGTATGAGAGTAAACATCAGCATGACAGATGGAGCAGAAGTAGGAGAAATTTTTACATATGCTACAAACCAAAGGTAAATTGAAGAAGAAAGCAAAATAATGTCATATTGTATAAGAGAAGCAGAGGAGAGTATAAATTTTATAAAGCACATAGTAAAGGAAAACCTTAATTTTTTTATGAGTAGTTGGTGTTTTTCACTAAGTAATGTTTGTACCCTAAACAATATAGTACACAATAATGAAGTGTATATGGATGTCAGGCAACACTGCATAACCGAAATATCTGTTGTCTTTTTTTGTCACAAACACACGTTTAGAAGCACTGGTAGTACTATTGGACGTACTTTTGACTCTGATTTGGATGTGAGCATGACAGAGATTTAGTGGGACGCACTTTGTAACACTGATTTCACTGAGAAGAAACACTTTAAAAATTATACTTGACTATTTGAGGTGAGAGGAGAAACGCTTTCTCTTTTATGGTGCACTTATTCACTTTCTCTGCACACTTTCTTCTTGTGATGAGTGTGGTGAGGTGGCTGGTGACAGTGCTGAGGGTCACAGGCTGGGGAGGAGTCTGCCGATTGCTGTCTGCAGTGGAATCTGCAGGAAGTTTTTGAAGATCTCGCGGTAACGTCTGTGCTGCTGGGCCGTCTTGTTTTCCTCCCATAGGTCCATCAGGAAGGCCAGATGGTCGGTCTGTCTCCTCGCTATGATGGCGTGTGCCGTCATGGCGAGGATCCAGAGAGTCGCCAGTCGCTTGGGTCGTGGAAATGGGTTACAATCTGGGGCGGTGATTGCTTCCACTGTGATGCTTCCCGGCGCCGTTCTGTTGATGTGGGCCATCATCTGCTGACACGCTTCCCATGTGTTGGTGGCATTCCCGCAGGTGAAACGGTGCTCGAGGGTGTCGGTCTTGGCAGTCTTTGGTTGGTTGGTACCGTTCTGTTAACTATTTTGTACCATGTCTCCTTTGCATCTTAAGGCAACACGTTTACCGAAACATTTTACCATATCTGTTTCCAATTGTACTGCGGAAGTTTGTTTTCAATTTTGTTTCTCGCCGGTTTCCCCCTGAGGGCCCAGTGTATTCTCTTGGCTGGTCTGTGGCCAGGGTTCGCCACGGTGTCCGTAGCGTAACTTTTGTTTACATAGTGCAGCCTGACGTGTCGCACTCTGAAGGAGATGTGCCTTGTGTCGACCGACGCCTCTTCTGATGCGGGCTTGTATCTTGCAATCACCGTGGCTGTGACGCTGTCAGGGTTTTTGTCCTGGATGGCGAGCGTTCGTTTTAATAGGAGTGCTGCACACTCAGTCTTTACATCAACTAGACCTAGGCCCCCTTCTTTTTTTGGCAGTGAACACGTTGCTTGCGCCGCTTTGAATATATTTCGACGCCACAGCAGGTAGTACACGGCGCTCGTAAGTGCTCGCGCAATTTCTGTCGGGTTCCTTAAGATTTGCGCCAGATACCGTGATTTCGACAGGATCGTCGTGTTTATCGGGTCTATTCTCTGGTGTATTCTTAGTTTCCGGTTCGCGTGCTGTCTGGAGAGTCCTCTTATGGAGTGTAGCACGTCTCTCCAGTTCTATGCGGTCATTCTAAGTGGACAATACAGTACAAATACTCCAAGAGCTTTATGGCTTTCTGCTATTTTGTATCACTGCCTGTCTCGTTTGAGTTGCTGATTCCCTGTCGGCAGTAGTACTGTTTCCCTGTGGTTGGTTTGGGCGCCTGACGCTTTTTGGAATGTGTTCATGATGGTTTCTACTCGTCCAATATCTTCCTGATCTTCAATAAAGATGCCTAGGTCGTCAGCGTAGGCAATACATGCTATTCCTTTGTCTCCTACGGAGAATCCTCTGTCGTTTGTGAGTTTCCGAAGCAGCGGGTCTAGAGCTATAGCGAAGAGAGCAGTTGACAATGGACAGCCTTGCCTCACGGATCTGTCCAGTTTCATCTGTTTTGTTTCCTAACTATTGACTGTTACAGTCGAGCTCGCAGTACTTAGTATCTTCTGTATGATTGTGATATATTTTTACCCAAACCCGAGTCTGTTTAGGGTTTCTACGAGGTATGTGTGATCGATCCTGTCGAAAGCCTTGTTGAAGTCCACCGAAATTATGGCATTTGCGCTTCTGGTGGTGGCTGCCTGTGCTATTATGTACCTGTAGGTGCATGTGGCGTCAAATATATTTTTCCCTGGTACCGCACATGTTTGCCACGGTCTGATGACTTTCCTCATAATTTTAGGTTATTTGCGATGCATTTCGCTATTATTTTATAGTCGGCGTTCAGGAGCGTAATCGGGCGAAACTCTTCAATGCGGCAGGCGGCTTTCTTCTTAGGGATGAGGTTTATGGTCCCTTCGGTCAGTCCAGCTGGAATTTCGGCCCCATTGATCTCCGTGAATTTCACTCCTAGTACGCCCCAGTATGCGAGGTAGAACTCGAGCGGGATGCTGTCGGCGCCCGGTGCTCTTCCTCTGGCGCTGGTCTTCATCGTTTCTTTGACGTCGCCCTCGTCGATATTTTCTGTCAGCAACGCCCTGTCTGCGTTTGGCAGCACGCTCCTCGTCTGCTGCAGAATTTCAGCAGTTGCCGTGTCGTCTGTCGCTTCTCGACGGAACATGTCTCGGAAATAGTCTTCGATGTGTTTTGTTAATTCCGTTCTAGTCGTAAGCGTCTTCCCATGCTTGTCCTACAACTCACACACTTTCCTGCGGCTCTCTCCCTTTCCCTGTTTGGGTGGTGCATGGCTCTTCTTCCACCTCTCCATATGTTTTGCTTCTGGTGAGGATGCCTCTCATTTGCTGTTTCTTTATTTGCAGGAGTTTTGCTTTGATTCTACTTACTCTCCGCAGGTATAGCTGGTTGTCTGCTGGTGCGTCGAGTGCGTCTTTCAGGCACTGCAGGTAGAACTTGGCCGTTGTTCGCCTCCAGAATGACTTTTCCGCGTTGTATCTTATCAAGTGCGCGCTCCGCCAGACATTCTTGCCACGATTCCGCTATTTGCTTGCGTATTTCCGCGTCTTGCAGGTGTTCCATATTTAGGTTCCACGTGCTTCTTGTGCCCACGGTCTTTCCTTTCTGGAGATGCAAGCTGCATTCGTAGCTGAAGTGGTCCGAAAAGATGACAGGATAGACTTAGACGTGCGCTACATTTTCAGTTGCTGCTCTACTGACATATGTACGGTCCAGTCTGCGTTTGCCATTTTTGTGGTGGTATTTAAATTCTGTGTGCGTTGGATGGAAAAGACGCCACGAATCTTCTGTTTTCAATCGTCGGATTAGTTCTTGCAGTTCTGGGCATATGTTTGGTACAGGCGTTTGGTCTTCAGCTGCGGCGACACAGTTAAAATCTCTTCCAATGAGGATGTTGCCAATCAGCTACCGGGGGCGGACATTGCTTACGTATATGTAATTAAAGTTCAACGATATTTGGATGTAGAAGAATCATTTTTAGTAAAAGTCAGAAGATAAGAAAACATTAATTCATTACGATCAAAGGAGAATTTTACTATGGAAATGTTGAAAAACGGCGCTACAGCAGCCGGAGAAATAAATTAAAAGATGTCCAAATGGTTCAAATGGCTCTGACCACTATGGAACTTAACATCTGAGGTCATCAGTCCCCTAGAACTTAGAACTACTTAAACCTAACGAACCTAAGGACATCACACACATCCATGCCCAAGGCAGGATTCGAACCTGTGACCGTAGCGGTCGCGCGGTTCCAGGCTGTAGCGCCTAGAACCGCTCGGCCACTTCGGCCGGCAAAAGATGTCCGATGTGGTATATATTACGCGGTTGGTGTGTTTTTGAAAATCCGGAAATGAGAAGAGACTTACTTAAAAGCAAATTCTGAACATTTTAACTTCGACTCCGATCCTGGTAGATTTCACCTTTCAGTACGACGCCCCAAAGTGCCTCATTCACTCTTCTTCTTCATGAAGGAAAGGAATATGTGCAAAACACTGACAAGAAGAAGGGGCAGGATGATAGGACATCTGTTAAGACACCAAGGAATGACTTCCGTGATACTAGAGGGAGCTGTAGAGGATGAAAACTGTACAGGAAGACAGAGCAAATAATTGAGGACGTAAGTTGGTAGTGCTACTCTGAGATGAAGAGGTTAGCACAGGAGAGGAATTCGTGGCGGGCCGCATCAAACCAGTCAGAGGACTGATGACTCAGACAAAAAAAAAGTTTGCTCGTGGAGAGTGTAGGCTGTTGCTCCACTGCAGTTAGTAACTGGTGGTTTTAGCCACGGCCAGGTGACACTGCGCAAATCAGTTCTGGAAGAGGTCTCCGGGAATAATTCACTTCTGTAAGTGGCGTTGCTAAACCGTTATGGCTCACAACTTTTGAGATATCCCTTTTGATGCACGACATGTAGCCAGAAAACTATGGCAAGCAACAGGCGGACAGCACAGACTCTGCTCTCCAATACTGTATTGGTGCACGTTCCAAATCCTCGTAACAGCCGAGTGCTTCCCTCACCGCCAACATAAATACGAGGCAAAGGGAGGTAATTTTGAGAGGGACACCGAGAACAGATAGTGTCCGAAATGCGAGTGCAGAGTCTTACTATGCCGTCACCTCACTCGTCGCATAGCAAACAGAAGTGGTGTTTGTTCGAAGTGCAATAAGGGAAAGAAATGAGCTTAATGTGTAACAGTTATCAGTAAGCAAAGTACTCACAAATTTAAACTGTGTACCGGACCGGGACTCAAACGCAGACCCTTTGCATTCGTGGCTAAAGTCTTTGCCGACTGAGCTATCCGAGCAGATCACCACTGACAAATTCCACCTTCTCTCCCCCCCCCACCCCCCACCCCGCCACCCCCCCACCCCCGGAACCCACAATTAGACACCCACATATGTACTCTCGCTTTCCAGACTTCACAGAACTCCCTCCTCAATTAAAAATGAAGGGTGACAGATGCAGAAAAAGAGCAGCTTATAGGAAGTTGCTGGAAAGGACTTGGAAAAAAACACCGGAGGATGAGACGATGAGGAAAAAGAGAAGTTGAAAAATTCCCTCCGGGGGTTTCCTTCATATGGCGCCGAAGGTTGTTGGACTTTTTGATAATGTATTTATTTATTTACTTTTTTATGTTCACCATAATTCATTTTCTTTGTTTTCATATGTTCACCTTTCGTATGAAAAAAATAATTATAATAGGTGAACGTGATACGAAAAAAATATTCATTTTTATTAATTTTTCTAAGTAATTTAACATACAACACAGTTTTTTACACGAGAATACGCGGTTTTGACCTAGAATTGGGAATATAGTAGACAGAAAATGTATAGCTCTAGTAACCTATCTCAGCCCTGGCTGTACTTCAGACTAGCGCTCTCGGAAGAACTGACTTAGCCACAGCCTGAGGAAAGTTCCAAAATCAATGTTGACTCTGCAGTGGAGTGTTCTCTGATTTGAAACATCCTTCAGATTAAAACTCTGTCGGGCCGGAATTCGAACCCGGTACATTTGCATTTCTTCCGGGAATTCTAGTCCCGCAACGTATACAGAAGAACTTCTCTGAAGTTAGGAAAGTAGGGAAGAGGAACTGGCGGAAGTACAGGTGTGAGGAAGGATCGTGAAGTGTGTTCAACCGGTAAAGCATTTGCTGCGGGGCCCCATGTTTAGCAACGTGCGCTGAACAACGTGCTGAGAAACACTATATTTAATCGCCATCCCACGAGTACCATATAATGCCGCCTATTCTGCTAGGCACAGCGGTCAGTCCTCCCATCTATCCTTTTTTTGTGTATAGGCGTGGGCATGCAACACCTCGTCGCCTAGTCGTAACTACTTTCCACAGATGCTCACAGCTGTCGAAAAGTTTAGATTTTTTCGAGCTGCTCATTCCTATGCACCGGACCGTAACAATCTGCCATTTGTCAATGTCGTTTACGCCTGTGGATTTCCCAATTTGCGATCCATATCGTCTCTGGAATGATTCCCCATTCGTCTCTGGTTGGCTTATATTCACTGTCCAATCACATTAATGTGACCACCTGTCAAAAACCCCAGTAGCTACCTTTTGCACCAAGAACCAGTGCGAAATGTGCAGGAAGAGAGTCAATGAGATTCTAGAAGGTACTAACAGGGTTGTGCAACCATGCCGACTCCAGTTCTGGGTTCGATTCCCGGTCCAGCGCACAGTTTTTATCTACCAGGACGTTTCAGACTAGCACAAAGTCCGCCGCAGATTGAAAATTCATTCTGGGGTTATCATAATGTTGAAATTAAAATTAAATAATATCGACTAACACGTTGTTTCTTTTAATTACACTTGCCAACACTAAAGCGTAAACGTGGAACGCAGACTGAGAATATTGCGGTATTTCGACTTGTCGATGAAACGCGAATACTATTCCCTTATGGACGGATATCGAATCAATAATATGGGATAGATCTATCGGGAGTACGTCGTTAACACTCACTACGTTTACATGCGACACATCTTGCGAAAGACGAAAACCGAATTTCGGAATCCGCTGTGCTGTTTACATGTAATGAACCGAATTTGCTAGTCCTGTTAAATATAGCGTCTCGAAAATAGCTGTTCCAGTTTCTGATTTAGTCAGCACAGTCGCTATTTCTCTTTACGCAAATTTTAGAGGTAGACGGCTTCATGTTCAGTCTAATATTTCTGCTTCTCCTTCATTGCAAAATGAGTCACTCCGTATTGCCGGCCGTTGTGGCCGAGCGGTTCTAGACCCTTCAGTCCGGAACCGCGCTGCTGCTACAGTCGCAGGTTCGAATCCTGCGTCGGGCATGGATGTGTGTGATGTCCTTAGGTTAGTTAGGCTTAAGTAGTTCTAAGTCTAGGGGACTGATGACCTGAGATGTTAAGCCCCATAGTGCTTAGAGCCAGTTGAACCATTTGAACTCCGTATTAGCGGAATATTTTGAAAACAAGGCGTAATCAGACAACCCAAACATGTTTCAAAACGGTCGTGCTTTTACATGGGAACGAAAATCGGTTATGGAAGTGGAAAACTGGCAGCCATGAACGGATTTCCAGAATCGATTTTGGAATGTTTACTTAACCAACCAGAAACGGTGACGACCTCAGGTTTGGGGGGCCCCTTCTAAAGAATGGTTCAAATGGCTCTGAGCACTATGGAACTAAACTTCTGAGGTCATCAGGCCTCTAGAACTACTTAAACCTAACTAACGTAACGACATCACACACATCCATGCCCGAGGCAGGATTCGAACCTGCGTCCGTAGCGGTCGCGCGGTTCCAGACTGTAGCGCCTAGAACCGCTCGGCCACCCCGGCCGGCCCCCTTCTAAACATAGTGACTCTGGTTCATCATGTGGAACGGGTAAGGGTCATCAGTGAAAAAGTTTCGATCTAAAACACCAATTCCATGTCTTTTAACAAGTCGTTGAAACGATTACGCTATTCGTTTGGCATGAGCCATACAATGTAATTGTTGCACAATTTTATACGGATACATCCCCAGTTGTTAGTTTATGGCCTTATGTGTTGTCGTACGAGAGGCTTTAGCCTCTTCTGATAATCTCCTCACTGATTTTGTTAAACTCCACAACATACGTCCGATATGTGGTCAAGCTTCCGTTCTATTAAAATTGTGGGCCTACCAGTTCGTGGTGCATTATAAACTGAACCTGTTGTCTGAAATTTGCGAAATCACGTATAATGTCACGATGCGGACACTTCGAAGCAGGAAAACGCAGTCTAAATTGCCGCCGCACATTCTGCATAAAGTTTCGTCCTGCTTGGGAAACCTCTTCCACTAAAAACGGTATCTCTGTAATAGTAAGCATTTCCACTACACTCAGCTTACTCAAGTACTAGACGATAACAACTAAAAACGGCAACACACACATAGCAGCGCTACCCCCATCCTACCACTGCAGATTCACGGAACACGTGCAGGCGAGGTTTGAATGTGCTGCCAACCCTGCGGGCCCCGCAAGGCGAGACACGTGAGGTTCACGCCGCTGCGGGGAGACTTTGCGGACGCACGCTATAAGAAATAAAAGTTGTTCGCCTCGCCAGCAGGGTCCTCCCACGCTGTGCCCTGTGCAGCCGGCGACGGCAGATAGCCCAGAACGTGACTCGGCGCATGCCTGATAACGGCTGTGGCTTATCGCTCAGCCCACTGAAACTCGAGGCAGTGGAACCGAGTGTACAATAGGACCTGACAGTCTACCAACACCAACGACATTAATGGAATAACCAGCCGACGGTTCTTCCCATTGCACCCCTTGATAAGTGCGCGATACAGCGAATAAAGCGCCGCTGTCGTTGCAAGGAGAATGCTAATCGAATTTTTTTCTGGTTGCCTGAATTCAGGTTCCACTTGTGTATGACAGAATGTGAGCTTGCGTTCTTTGTCCGCCACATGAGTACCAAAAGGAATCCGTTAAATTTCAGCTATACAAAAAATCCCACAAATTTAAAAATCATCGATTCTGCTAAACTCCTAGGGATCGCAATATTACGAACAACTGAAATTGGAACAGCCACATAGAAAATATTGTTTAGAAGGCGAAGACTTCGTTTTATTGCCACAACACTTAGAAGATGCAACAAACACGCCAAGAGACTGCCAACACTGCACTTGTCCGTCCTCGTCTGGAGTATTGCTGTGCCGTATGGGATCCTTAACCAGGCAGAATTGACGGAGGATATCGAAAAAGTTCAAGAAAGCCAGCTCGTTTTTTACCATCGCAAAATAGGGGGGTTGAGTACCACGGATATGACGATCTGCCTATTGGCTTCTGTCGCGGGTTCTTCGGCCGACGAGAAGCCAATGGACAGTTCGTCAACAAGTGGCCACGAAAGCCTTAACAGTTTTGTCCCACGGATATGATACACGAGTTAGACGATAGTCATTAAAACAACAGCGTTTTTCGTTACGACGAAATCTCCTCACGAAATTCACGAGTTAGACGACAGTCATTAAAACAACAGCGTTTTTCGTTACAGCGAAATCTTCTCACGAAATTCAATCTCCAACTTTCTCCTCAGAATGCCAAAATATTTTGTTGGCTCTCAGCTAAGCAGGGAGATGTTCTCATCGTAAAAACGATAGAGAAATCAGAGGTCTCGAGGAAATATTTATGTGTTCGTTTTTCCCACTAGATATTCGAGAGCGGAACGGTAGCGAAATAGTCGAAATGGTTCTGTGAATTAATTGCCAAGCATTCAAGTGTGAACTGCAGAGAAGTCATGTAAGTGTAGATGTAACTTACTTCAGGTGAATGATTGGCAGACACCGTCCACTAGGCCATACGCTATAACTTCTCCAATCCTTGTCAACTGGAATGAAAGCGTACTTCCGATTGCAGTTCCGGACTGCTTTCTGTAAGCCTTAATCCGTCCTGGGATTTTTTCTCTCACGTATCGCTTCCCTCACCTCCGGTTGTGATTTGTACATATGAAAACTGTCAAATTTCAGCGTGATTCGCAGCCCACGATAAATTGTTGGTGCGCTTATAAGTAGCTATGAAAGTTAGTTCAAAGGTCGGTGGAAGGCCAGAGCATACAAATTGCAGTAGGACCGTACCTAACGAAGAACTGTGGTGCTCAGATCAACCTTCGTGTAGAGGACAGCATTCATTTTTCTGATTTCAGAAAATGAGGACGTGTAATGTCTCTCAATTCCGCACATTCACCAGGGTCCTGTACGTCAAAAACATTAATCTTCACACTAAAAGTTCGCTGCACCTAATATTACAGATTTATATTTACTTCCAAATGATCCAATGGGTCACTAAATTTTGTGGGGCCAAAAATGTTTTCAAAGAGCTAATCCACGGGACTTGTTGGAAAATGTAGTGTGGTTCAAATATGAGTCCGGTTTAACTGATAGGGGTTCTTTTCTTTTTCCACCTCTCCTTGCCACCATATAGCCAAGGGTGTACTGTCAGTGAATACAATTCGCCGCGCTTCAGCCAAATGATTATAAATTTTTTAAACATATTGTAAAATTATACATGGTAATAGAAAAAATGAATGGCGTATGCAACAGAGAGATAATAAGACAGTTGCATAAATTAAAAGATAAAATTTCTTGATGCAATAAGAAATACATGCCAGGCGTTGTCCCACAGTCCATAATGGATCAACAAAGATTAAAAGATAAAATGCCGAGCTCTCTATTAATTAAAATGTATGCACAAATGAATGGAAAATAAATTATCACAATCAAAAACATGGCTAGGCGCAGAAGACAAAAAATGTAAAAGCTGTTGTGATGCTTGATTAAAATACAGGCTCCAGTGACATTAATGTGACCAACGCACATGTTCGACGTCAACGTGCAATAACCACTCACAGACGACAAATGGCGGCACTAACAGTGGATAGTATACAAGCATGTCTGGGGCACGCGGAAAAGTGCAGTCGTTGTCGTAATGCGAAAACGGAAGGGCATGATCATTGGCTTTCGGCCCGACGGTGAAAGCATTTCCGTAAGGGCTAAGTTTGTTAACTGTTCACGTGCCGCTCTAGTCAAAGTATGAAGGTAATCCCAAAAGTAGGGTCTCCTATATTTTTATAAGAACATAGACCTGTTTATTTCTACAATGGTTTAGATCAGTTTACAGCTTGAACATTTAGCTATTTTTCGACATAACCATAATTTCTGTCGATGCATTTTTGTAGACGCTGCGGCAGTTTCTGTATGCCCTTGTCATACCAGCTCGCCGCCTTGCTGTTCAGAAAGTTATGAACCTCTTCTTTCACCTCGTTGCCGGAGCTAAATCGCTTTCCAGCCAAATGTTCTTTTAACTTAGGGAACAGGAGATGGTCACTGAGCACCAATTCAGGACTATAGGGTGGGTGGGTGATTATGTTCCACTGAAACTGTTGCAGGAGAGCCAGTGCCCTTTGCGTTCAAAAACCAAATAACTGCACCCAATTCGTATTTGGCGGTAACATCCAACGGGAGTTCCATTCTCAACGGCTGCCAAGCCAAGACTGAGCGCCTCAGCGCGGCTTGCGCATGTTGGGATTGCCCTAATGGCGCTGTCCAAATCCCGTGCCGAGGCCTTTTGTGCACTAAGGGCCACGGATGACAGGGCTGAACAGAGATGTGTATGGACTAATAGACTTACGGCTGTTGCGCAACTGACCGCCCAGATGAACAAAGGGGCTGCCAACAGTGTCTCCTCTGCGACTATTCAGTGAATGTAGGTGCCCATGGGCCTCTGTAGCAGGTGCCTGTTTCATACATCCATGCTGACTGTTGTGTATCGGCGACGAAGGCTGGAATTTGCACGCAAGTACCTGGACGTCCACTGAGTGGCGACGGGTGGCCTTTTCACATGAATCACGCTTTATGGTCAATTATCTGAAAGCAAACACCCTGTAACAGTCGTTAGAAGGATCCAGGCCGGGCCGGCCGGGGTGGCCGAGCGGTTCTAGGAGCTACAGTCTGGAATCACGCGACCGCTACGGTCGCAGGTTCGAATCCTGCCTCGGGCATGGATGTGTGTGATGTCCTTACATTAGTTAGGTTTAAGTAGTTCTAAGTTCTAGGGGACTGATGACCTCAGAAGTTAAGTCCCATAGTGCTCAGAGCCATTTGAACCATTTTTGATCCAGGCCGGAGGAGGAAGCGTTAGGATCGGGGGAATGTTTTCGTGACACTTCGTGGGTGATCTAGTCATTCTGGAAGGCACAATGGATCAACAAAAGTATGCATCTATCCTTGGGGACCATGCCAACCCCTACATGCAGTGTATTTTTCCTCAGCACGAAGGCATCTACCAGTAGGACAATGCATCGTGCCACACAGCTTGCAGTGTGCATGCGGGGATCGAAGAGCACCACGATTAATTCAGTCTACTGCCATGGCCACCAACCTCCCCGTATTTAAACCCGGTCGGGAATCTGTGGGACCACCTCAATCGCACTGATCGCGCGATGGATCTTCGGCCGAAAAACCTAGCGCAGCTTGTCACGGCACTGGAGTCGGCATGGTTACACAACCCTGTCACTACCTTCCAGAATCTCACTGACTCTATTCCTGCACGTTTCGCATTGGTTCTTGGTGCAAAAGATGGCTACTGCGGTGTCTGACAGGTGGTCACATTAATGTGATTGGACAGTGTTTATAAGCCAAGCAGAGACGAATGGGGAATCATTCCAGAGACGATGTTGTTGTTGTGGTCTTCAGTCCAGAGACTGGTTTGATGCAGCTCTCCATGCTACTCTATCCTGTGCAAGCTTCTTCTTCTCCCAGTACCTACTGCAACCTACATCCTTCTGAATCCGTTTAGTGTATTCATCTCTTGCTCTCCCTCTACGACTTTTACCGTCCACGCTGCCCTCCAATACTAAATTGGTGATCCCTTGATGCCTCAGAACATGTCCTACCAACCGATCCCTTCTGCTAGTCAAGATGTGCCACAAATTTATCTTCTCTCCGATTCTATTCAATACCTCCTCATTAGTTATGTGATCTACCCATCTAATCTTCAGCATTCTTCTGTAGCACCGCATTTCGAAAGCTTCTATTCTCTTCTTGTCTAAACTATTTATCGTCCACATTTCACTTCCATACATGGCTACACCCCATACAAATAGTTTCAGAAACGGCTCCCTGACACTTAAATCTATACTCGATGTTGACAAATTTCTCTTCTTCAGAAACGCTTTCCTTGCCATTGCCAGTCTACATTTTATATCCTCTCTACTTTGTCCATCATCAGTTATTTTGCTCCCCAAATAGCAAAACTCATTTATTACTTTAAGCGTCTCATTTCCTAATCTAATGCGGATCGTAAATTGGTAAATCCACAGGCGTAAAATACATTGACAAATGGCAGATTGCTACGGTCCGGTGCCCAGGATGAGCAACTCGGAAAAATCTAAACTTTTCGACTGTTGTGAGCATCTATGGAAAGTAGTGAGTGACGAAAAAATTACGACTAAGCGACAAGGTGTTGCATGCCCACGCCTCTTCACAAAAAACGGAGAGAAGGGAGGACTGACCGCTGTGCCTAGCAGAATAGGTGTCGTTATATGGTACTCGTGGGATGGCGATTGAATATAGTGTTCCTGAGCGCGTCGTTCAGCACACGTTGCCAAACATGGGGCCCCACACTTGACAACCTCCTACGTATTCCCATGTTGACCCAACGACATCGTCAATTAAGAATGCGATGGACATGGGATCATCGAGATTGGGCCGTCAATCTATTGTAACAAGGATGTACTTGTGAATTGTTACTGCAGGATGTGAAGGCATTGCTAATTACACATATAAAATTTTTTTTCATGATTTTATTTAGATTTCTATTCTTTTTCTTTTGTTCATATGGGCATTTCTAATTGTGATTATGTAACATTCTACTGTGGTTTTTAAATGTAAAGATGTAATTGTGATTATTTCGTTTGCCAATGGATAAATATGTTTCTTGCTTTGTACCTGTGGTAAAGTTTCTAAAGTTCTCTTTTGGAATATTATTAATTGTGAAAAATGCAGTCAATAACATTTATAAAGGTTTATGTAATTTACGATAACGATATAACATCTATAGACAGAGGACAGCGATAGTGATATCGAGAGTTGAAAGGTTGTTGCGTAGTAGAGGGGATGGTGGATGGCGTGTCTGTGAAGCGTGCGCGGGAAAAATAGTACTGTGTTCCATGAAAAGCATACGTAATTGTATGGGCAGTGATACCGAACTATCAGATTGTTAATTCTCTTTACCACTGTGGTATGTAATGCCATCGCCAGCGAACTTTAAGAGCAAATAAACCGGACTGTGAAAGTGCCGCTAACATTACTTTGTTGTGGCCGACACGAACTGTGCCTTTATTCGAATGAACTTCGCTGGTATTGGTTTTGGGTGGTGGAGCTGTTGTATATTACATTCTATCAAGCCATGAAAGTGAAGACTAATTAACTGTGCAATATAAATGGCTTTCAGTGACGTTGTCGAAGTTTGAAATGCGAGAACAGAGTGGACATTATTTACGGTGTGCTTCACATACATGAACAATTCTATGAACTGTGTATTTGTGGCTAAGACTATATGAATGTGACGAACCGTGTAATTATGGACGATAGAGTCACGGACAGTGCATAAAGTGTAAAACCGAGCGATGTCTACGTCATGTACTTTGAAAGAGAGGACATGTCAACAACGTTCGTATACTGGCGTCTTGTGGTTTGTTAATCACCACGGGGTTAATGATACAGCTGTGCCGGGACTTTATTTGCGTTTCGCCGGAGAAGATTAACCAGCGGAACTGCCTGTATCCTGCTCTCATCATCGTAACCCGCCGACATCGTGCTGCCTAACGCAACGCTTCGTATGAAACAAAAAGTTAGGGATTTCGCTGAACGCTATCCCCTGACCTAGAAACTTTCTTTCTCTATTAAAAGTATAAGAATTACAGACTCTGTTTAATTAAATTCTTTGTTTAGTTTGTTTGCTTTCTGCTAACGAAAATAAAATTACAATCAGTGAATTAAAAGTTGCCTGGTAGCCATTGTTGAAACACCAGTAAATATAAACTTCTTCCTCTCATTAGGACTAATTCTCCTTGCATGTCAAAATTATTGTAGTTATTTTATGTAGTTTTATGTATTGTTATGAGACTAGATATATGACAGTAACTAATAAGAGTATTTTGTCGCGAAATGTGGCTTCGCGCGAAAATTACGGCGACTGCCATAATTGCTTGCGTTCTGACCAATAATGTAAAAGCTGCTATTCCCGTATTTGTGCTTTTCCTGACGTGAGTGGGAATTATAAATGTCAGCTGTCAAGTCACGTAGTGACTCTTTACCCAGTAATAAAAGTTTTTTGATATTGTATTGCTACGAGTCGTAGTATTAAGAGACACTGGTTATACTCAAAAGTGGGTAGATGTGTGGTGAAACCCCCCCAGTGTTCATGCGATTGTTAACAGTATTGTGTGTGATTCACGAAATTTTGTCACTTTTTCTAATTCCTTTGAAGTTTCAGAGAATATATACACAATTTTGTCGGTTCAGGATAATTTCAGAGCAGTTTCTCGTGAATATTAGAGTTTTCAGTCCATAAACAAGATCGTGACAAATTGAGAAGTATAACAAAGAGTGTGGTTTTCCAACTAGAATTTTGGATGACTTCACAGTTCAGATTTTGATAATTATTTTTCCTGTGGGTTGAGGTCATCACATATGGCGCCGTGTTGTGACAGGACAGTGTTTTAGTAATACTGTCTTTTCGAACCTGTCAATCTTAGGATCGATGTTTGACTTTGGAAGAGTGAAAATTGTATTGTTTTGTTTTGTGTGGGTTACCTCTTGTAGACAAAATGACAATAAAAGAAGATGAGCGTATAGCTAGCTTGAAGGTGTGGGAAAGTGAGCAAGAAAAGAATAAAGAAGAGTTTGTTATGGAAAAGGTAGATAAAGGATTAGACATTAAAGTGGAACCAGATGTCAGAAGAGAAGCAGATGACAAGAGAGGAGTGGAAAGTATGTTAGCATTGCTCTTGACGAAACTGGAAGGAATGAAAACAGAAGTGAGTGGAAAGCTAGAAGCTGTCAGCAAATCACAGGAAAAAGTGGGTGAAGAAATAAAAAAGCTAGACGAAAAGTTTGAAAAACGTCTGAGGGGATTGAAACAGGAAATGGAAGATTGGTTGGAAAAGAAAATCTTGGGCTTTAAGTCAGAGGTTGATAAAGATTTTGAGAAGTTTAAAGATGACGTTAAAGAGACTTTTTAAGAGACAGAGTTTGAGTTTAATAAGAAGCAAGAGAAGTTTGAAAACATCGTAAAGGAAAGTGTAGAATGCTTGGATAAAAACATTAAAACCCAAGCTACTGAATGTATGATGGGGAAGGATGAAATTAAAGATTATTGCAAAGGATTGTTCCGTGAATATAGACAAGAGACTAAGGCAGAAGTGGAAGATATTAAAGAGACCACTGCTAAGATCGAGAATAGGGTAGGGAGTTTAGAAAAGACAGTACAGGGTAAGCAGTTTACTGCATCACCAGTAATAGTGCAGATAAGGGATGCTAGTAGTTTCAATAATATAGATTTTGATCCTAGTGGAGATGTACATCCCGTGTCTTTTGTGAATAGTTTGAGAAGTCAGTTTACTACAGATTGGACAGTAAAGGACAAACTAAGGAGGGCAAGTGCTTGTTTAAAAGGGTGTAAGTAGGCTGTTTAGGTTTTTTTATTGGTAACGCCACCTCTGTATGAAAATCACTGGCTGTGCTGTGTGCAGCCTGTGGCTGCTTTGCATTGTTGTAATACTCGCCATTGTAGTGTTAGGCAGCTGGCTGTGAACAGCGCGTAGCGTTGCGCAGTTGGAGGTGAGCCGCCAGCAGTGGTGGATGTGGGGAGAGAGATGGCGGAGTTTTGAAATTTGTCATGAACTGCTATATTTATAAATGTTGATATCAAGGTAAATACATTGTTTGTTCTCTATTAATATCTTTCATTTGCTAACTATCCCCATCAGTAGTTAGTGCCTTCCATAGTTTGAATCTTTTATTTAGCTGGCAGTAGTGGCGCTTGCTGTATTGCAGTAGTGGGAGAAACGAAGATTATTGTGAGGTAAGTGATTTAGTGATTTGTGAAAGGTATAGTTTAATGTTAGTCAGGGCCATTCTTTTGTAGGGAATCTTGAAAGTCAGATTGCGTTGCGCTAAAAATATTGTGCGTCAGGTTAAGCACAGTCGTGTATAATTGTTCATAAAAGGGGATGTTTCATATGGCGACCCTGCCAGGATACCTCACTGGAATCTTCTGATTTTTTTCTTGTAGTTTGTGTAATTAGTGTAGCTTTTGTTTATTGCTAGCGCGTAATTATAGAGAGAATTTCCTTTGTAGTTGTAGTCTTTCATTGTTGTACAGTAAAACAGTTGTGGCATGCATGTAGATTTGCACCAAGTATTTCGCAGCGGCAATTAACTAGATATTATTTTCTGTGTTATGTTAATGTGTTCTATTATTTTTGCTCTTCAAATTGTGTTTTTCTGTGTTGTCGTGTGAAATACTGTGACAATAATGGCGTGTGAAAAACGTAACACTAGGCTCCAAAGTAAATTGAGAAATGACAGCGAAGACGAAAGCAGTGTGTTAGCGCCACCGTGTAATGAATTAACTAATATTCAAAGTAGTAATTTGGTAACTGTGCATAGGGAAATGGAGCGGGTGGCAAACAATGGTGTAGACAGCGAAACAATTAGAGAACAGGGAAGCATTATCGATCGATCGGTTGGCGACAGCTCGCCTCAGGAATCCGAAATGACAGGAAACAATCTCGGAAATGCTGTGGATTCAGGATTTGGGTCCTCACCGTTTTCTCAAATGAGTCAAGACACATTTTCTGCTTGTCAAAATGTGAATGTTGCCGGTGAAAATGCACTGCCAAAAAGCATAGAGAAACAGATTCCAGACACTAATACATTATTATTGCAATTAATGCAACAAATGGAACAAAATCAGAGACAAATTGAACAAAATCAGAGACAAACACAGCAACAGCTAGACACAGTGGAACAAAATCAGAGACAAACACAGCAACAGTTAGACGCAATGGAACAAAATCTTCAAAAGTTAGACTCATTGGAGCAAACTCTTGAACAAACACGTGAGGATTTAACTACTGAGTTACATCACATTGAATCGAAATGTCAAAAAGTCTGTAACGACGTAAAAACACAAATTTGTGAGCATTTCCAACCTATTTTCTCGCGTCATGAAAATGCACTACAGAATCACGAAGCAGCCATAAAAGAACTGCAAACTATTGTTCATGAAAATCATGAGACCTTGCAAGCTAAATTTGACTCAGTTGCATCTGCCGATTCGGTTACGCAACTTGCAAAAACACAGGAAAACTTGAAGGACACAGTAGATTCGATTTCAACACAAATGGACACTCTGAAACTTGGTTCAGAAAAACACATTGAGGAAATGTGTTCACTATCGGAGAAAGTAGCCGAACTTTCGGATCAGGTCACTAACTTATCTACAAAGGTAGATGATGATCTGAATGACACAAGACCTGTAGCCTTCACTGACACAGAAGAGTATGAACAAATTAGAAAATTCAAACAAAATCAAAACCAAATCAATACACAGTACAAAAGAGAAATCCGGGAAGTACAAGATCAGTTGACGCAGGTTATACAAGAATTACGTATTTCAGAGGATACTCGCGCCCCAACACGGGAAGAGGGACTTAGAAATACGGAACACCCACAAGATAATAACACAGGACACTTCGGAAATTATGAAAGAAATTGGTAAGGTGCACCGAATTTTGAGATGGAACCGCCGACACGACGTAACAATGACAGATATGCTACTCGCCGACACGATGATTTTGACTATAAGCTATTTATTACTACACGTAAATTCAAAACATTTAAGAATTCTGCCAACGACATTCATCCACAAGCATGGCTCCATCAATTCTCTCATTGTTTTCCCCCCAACTGGTCGTTAGAACACAGATTAGAATTTATGTGTGGCTACTTAGAGAATGAACCAGCTGTAAGAATGCGATCGGTCATTCACGATTGCCACAGTGAAGGAGAATTTTACCATGCCTTCCTCTCAGCATATTGGTCTCAAGCTACACAAGACCGAGTAAAACATAGCATCATAATGATGAAACACTTCGAACAATCTGAATTTTCCAGTCTTGTGAAATATTTTGAAGACATTCTGCATAAGAATCAGTATCTTTCAAACCCATACAGCCCCTCAGAACTCATCCGCATTTGCTTAATGAAATTACCTGAACATTTACGACACATTATTTTGGCAGGACGTTGCAAAGACGACATTGAAGCATTTCAGGGACTCTTACAAGAATTAGAAATTGACACCGACAGTCGCCGGATGCGAAAACAGGAAAACAATCACTACAGGTCACATACGTCACAATTCCGTGACGACAGAAACAAGAACTGGACACGACAAGGCTATTCTCACAACACAAATCGTGACCAAAACAGACACCACCCGTATGACAACCGTTGGCAGAGTAGTAATAGTTACAGAGAAAGATCGCATTTCCGTAGTAATGACTATCACAGAGACAATCAGAGAAACAGACAATATGGGAACCAAAACAATTATTATCAAGGGAGGCAGAATAACTTCAGACGCAACAGTTCGGCGCACAGTTACGATTCAGGGAGAAATTCTCCACCACGTGACGGACAAGGAAGAAACTACGGAACCTACCGACATGACGACAGACGATATATTCGTAACGACAGACCTGAATTGCATCAGAACTGGCGGGATTTAAACAGAGCTGGGCCCTCTCGTCACGGTGAATTTGTAGAAGTTCCGTCTCCTAATCCCAATAACGACGCGCGCCTACAATGGGACAGACAATGACTCGCACCGCAGGGAGCCGCGTGCACCGGCTGGGCTTGAGAAAAGTAACACAGAAGGCAACATTGAGAAAAATTTCAGTATTCTTTACATTCAGAAAGTCGCCTTTGAAAACTTCATCACCACATCTTTAAAGGACATTGCTCATGAACAAGATAAAGATCCGATTTGGAAAGACATCAAAAGCAAATGGCATGAAAAGACACACACACAGATTCGGCATTATTATCTGGTTAGAAACAACATACTGTTCAAACGCTGCACTGTTGATGCAGCAGACAAAAGGAGAAAACTACACGGTGAAGCAAATGCAAAGAAATTGTATATTGGTCAGAAAGTTCTCATTAAAGCTCATTCATTGTCACATAAGAAGAAACACTTGAGTCACAAATTCTTTCTAGTTTACAATGGACCTTACAGAATCCGACGTATACCACATGATAATTGCGTTGAAGTTGAAACTCTGCGTACTAGGAAGACTAAAGGTTTACACCACATTTCACATGTAAAACCGTTTATTGAAAGATAATCTGCTTTTTTTAATGCAACATTTTGGTTTACTTGCAAATACATTATGGATTCAAGGTGCTCTCTGAGAGATACCAGGTGACACAGTGGTTAGTTTATTTGACAGCTACACGACTATATCACGACGCTACTAATGTGTGACACAATTTACATTGTTGCTTTTGTGGTGTATCTGTTTTATATCTGCACAATTTTTCTGTATTATTCTGAAAAGTAAAACATGTTTTAGTAGTAACTTTTGTGGTATAGCAACAATGAGACAGCCTTTTTCGTGGCACAACAATACGTTACAGTACAGTACTTTCTTCATCACAACAATAAGCGTAATAACTACAATATCTATACGCAAAGCATTTCACCTTTGTTTATCATGAGGTAAGTACATTGACTTCTGCAGAACTTAGCTTTCGGAGGACGATAACTACGAGACTTCCACAGAGATTATGTTGCGACATGACACACAGTTTAGCGCTATAGGACACGTATTTGAGTGATTAATTTTATACTTAAAACATTTATTTTTAAAGATTTTTGAATTACAAAGAAAGTTTTCCGTGATACATTTCATTCCATTGCTGTAATCTGTAACACCTGAGGGTATAATTACATTTATCCTCAGGGGGGTACACGCTTACTTTGTGTACCATGTGTTTGGCGAGCACAAGGAGCCCTAGCTAATATGGTATTTGCTTATACAACTTTACACATCGGTACCATATTTCTCTAACACACAAATTACACAGCTATCCGATTATTTAACAAAGAAACAAACATTTATTTTACCGCATCAATGACAGATGTTTACGCAATTACGCAGTTGGATACCTTCACACTTATGAAATTGTATTTTGTCTGTACTTTGTGAAATGCTCATATTTTTTCGGAACCATTGTGATACTATGAGAGCTTTGAACGATGTATTTGATATGAGATCATGATTTTTAAAGTACGTTTGAGGTAGATGACACTATTGAAATGAGCAGAGAATTTTTTTAGGTTTTGAAATTATTGGAGGAAGCTACGACGATTTTGAGAATTGACTGAGATGTTATGATATTTTTATGACGACGATGTGTATTATGCTGCTGAGGTATGTTTATGGTCAAGAAGCTGATGCTATATGAGGAATTTGATTATGCTACGTATTTCATATGATGAATTATTAAAGAAGCGTCGACGAATATATATATGTGTAATAAGGTAAGGAGTAATGAGTAGCGGTTAGGAACTCTGCCTTGTGAAGACGTATGTTGGAAACCGAGAATCGTACTTTTAGAATTATGAAATGTGTGTAAATGCGTGAATGTATCACAATGCCGACGAAAATTTGTTTGGACACTGTTATATCAATAAGATTTTGTTTCTACAGATTTGCAACGCTAATTCTTGACCTATGAAATTTTTATATGCGACTGTCGCTGTAGCGAAAACTGGTGTCATAAATATTTCGGTAAGAAAGGTAAGTGACCTTGACGTAATGCGTCTTGAGCGGCCACCTGTGCCAGCCACCTGGAGAAACAGCCATTAGGTGGAGAAAAAAGAGGCCATTAACCTCGCTTCTGACATTCCTTTGTAGAAAGCATCGTAAAAACGACACGGTCGAACTTGAAAACATATGATTACACTGGATGCCTAATGAAATGACGAGAAATATTTTTATGTCTATACACCTGATTATGACTACTGTCTCTCTAGTTGATAGATTTTTCTACTAACTTATGAAATGTCACATGACTATTGACTGATATTTTTATGCTTTGCCTTTCATAGTTGCTTATTTCATTTGATATCTAGTTTCCAGCTGTGTTGCAGCATGGGTTTTATATTTTAAAAAAATAAAAAAATAAAAATAAAAAAAATTCATTTGCTAATGTGGACACTTTCTGTCAACAGATCTATTAAATAATTATTTTATGACCCACATTCTTCGAAAAAGGAGCTCTTGGAATGGAAAGAACAATAAGAAGGGACTAATAACAGGAACTGCATACATAATTTTCTTTTAACTACTTGGTAAATTTTTTTTGTAGAGTCAGTTTTTGTGATGCATCTCTCTAGTGTTAAGATGTGACATAGGTATTAGACATGGCCATTTTTACTGTAATATTTTTTCTGCTTGAGCTATGTCATGTTTAGGTATAAGTTATGCTGTTTGCCAGGCATAGTGCTACTGAATTTTAATTTGTGTTACTCTGCTAAGCCAGATTTATTTTTCTTGTTTGCTGCACATTGCCTTATATTAGTCGTAATATTGCAATTGCTTTGCTAATTTCTAAAATGCTGCTTCCTTTGCAAATCTGCACTTTTTTGTCATTGCTATTTGTATTAATTGTTTTATGCTGCTGCATTGCCTCGTCCCTTAGTTTAATATCTGAGCTCAGTAGATTTAAGTTAGCTTAAGATGGGGTAGACTATATAAGAACCTAACTATGGAGACTAGGGAAAGAATGCTTTGGAGGTTATATGAAACAGATTTGGCAAAAATGAGTATTGTGCACTGAGAAATAATTATTTTGAAAGAAATATGAATCGAATACAGAAAGCAGGTATAGATAGGACTTTTTGGGAATAATGAAGAACGAAGGGAGATCTCCGAGAAGTAAAGAAAGTTTTGTTTGCAAAATACTGCAGTAAAAGAAACCCTGTCCTTTCCTTGTGTTATTCCGCTATATGTTTGTGTACCCTTGGGTATTTATGTTTTTTTCCTGTCTTTATATTTTTATCTGATAAGACTTATGTTTAGAATTTTTCAACTACTATGTTATTTTCTTTGTAAAGATGTTTAGACATTATTTATTCTGTTCTGTTTTAATGCTCATGTGTGAAGTTGATGTTTCAATAATTATTCTGATCTTTTATGTATCTACTTATGTCATAATTCCTGTAACACTGATGTATATGTTATTTCGATTGTTTTGTAAAGCCCATATTACTACAAATGTTATCTGTATTGTTATGTTCTTTAATGATGTATTTTGTACCTTTGTAATTGTATTCTCATGTTATAATATTGTAATTGACACCAGTTCTTCAAATTAAGTATCATTTCACTGCACACGTTTCTGTTGGTCATAGTATATGGACAATATGTGAGAAGTAGGGACTGTTAGTGTTTGCACGTGTGTTAATAATTCAGCAAGGGACTGGATAACAGCATTGCTGGTTCTAAGGACAATTCCAAAAACTTTGTGAGTGCACAAGTGGTGGTTATGGACTTGCTATATTATCCGCAAGACTCTTCAATGGTGATTGTGCACCTGCACAGTCACAACGGATGGCTGCTGGCCATCTCTACAAGGACTACAGTGGGTCTGCATCTTTGATGACCCACCAGTACCATTATCTCTACAAGGACTGCAGTGGGTCTGCACCTCGTGGCCCATCAATACCGTAATCTCTACCAGGACTACAGTGGGTCTGCTCTGTGATGACCTACCAAACGATATTCTTCAAAACTTCGATTGACTCCGCTGTGGGTTTGCTCTGTTGTGGCCCATTATCTGTCAGCATGTCAAGAGTCAGCACTGTCTTTCCGTTGGAAGGACAACGCTACTTCTTCAAGACTGCATGGAAATCCACTACTTCTGTGTGGATTTTCTTTTACTGCTCAGACTTTGAGAAAAACACTGCAATGTGATGAATGATCAGGACTGTCTTTATGGACTGTGAGAAAATTTTAGCTTTTGACCAACATTGTATCAATAAGTGTGTGCATTTGATTTCTTTGTTATTGTAATTATGAAAAATTTATTCAAATCTGTATTGGGCACTGCCCAAACCAATTTGTAAAATTTTTTGTGGGGAGCATGGGGGCTATGTAAGTAGGCTGTTTAGGTTTTTTTATTGGTAACGCCACCTCTGTATGAAAATCACTGGCTGTGCTGTGTGCAGCCTGTGGCTGCTTTGCATTGTTGTAATACTCGCCATTGTAGTGTTAGGCAGCTGGCTGTGAACAGCGCATAGCGTTGCGCAGTTGGAGGTGAGCCACCAGCAGTGGTGGATGTGGGGAGAGAGATGGCGGAGTTTTGAAATTTGTCATGAACTGCTATATTTATAAATGTTGATATCAAGGTAAATACATTGTTTGTTCTCTATTAATATCTTTCATTTGCTAACTATCCCCATCAGTAGTTAGTGCCTTCCATAGTTTGAATCTTTTATTTAGCTGGCAGTAGTGGCGCTTGCTGTATTGCAGTAGTGGGAGAAACGAAGATTATTGTGAGGTAAGTGATTTAGTGATTTGTGAAAGGTATAGTTTAATGTTAGTCAGGGCCATTCTTTTGTAGGGAATCTTGAAAGTCAGATTGCGTTGCGCTAAAAACATTGTGCGTCAGGTTAAGCACAGTCGTGTATAATTGTTCATAAAAGGGGATGTTTCAAGGGGAAGGTTTAGATTGGGGAGCTGATGCACCAGAAAAATATGAAACATTTGAGGATTTTGTGTCAGCGTTTTTGAAAGAATACTGGTCGAAAGAAAAACAAAGTGAAGTCATAGAAGCTTTTAAGAAGGCCCCATGGTATGATAGGAGAAGTAGGAAGAATATGAGAGAATATTGTGAGAAATGGACAGGTAAGCTAAAACATCTGCACAGCCCATGGAGTGACAAGGATACTATAGAAGTATTGATAGGGAAGTTGCCTCCTAATAGAAGATGTGGGTTGATAGGAAATTTTAATACTATCAAAGACTTTCTGAACAGAGTGAGGGATGTGGATAGGTGGCAAGTGGGCTGTTCATGTAATGAAAATAGACATGTGGATGGTCATTATGATAATCAGGATAGAGTAGGGAGAATGAACCAAGTAAATGTTAGAGGTAGGGGAAGAGGCCGAGGAGCTTTTAGAGGAAATAGCCAAGGTTATCAGACAGTAGGGGAATCACGAGAAGGAAATGGGGCCCCGCTACAGTGAAGGCCTGTGCTGGGGCAGGTCAAAGGTTAGGGCCTATTGAATTATCAAATCACCATGGTAATGTAAGGGATACAGTGATGGCTAATAGTATTAGTAATGATTATGGTGATAGGGTGTGTAGTCATCATGGTCTGGTGATGGAAGAAATTGGACCTGAGGTTAATGGTGAAGGTGGTAAGGAATTAGGGGACTCATGTATGGAGAGATTTTCCCAGATGTATGAGGGAGTCAAAGAATATGAAAGGCAGCCAAAGGGAGTGATAAATGAAAAGAAATTATTTCAAAATGCAAGTGGTAACAGTGAAAGGGAGAGTATGAGTAATGGTTGCAGTATGGGAGGAGAGAAAGAAAGTAGTGAAAGGGGTGCTTTCCATGTATGTGATGATTTAAGGAAAGATGCTAAGCCAAGAGAAAGGTCAATTTCTGAGGTCAATGGAGGGGGTGATGAATACACATGCCTTGAACCATAAAGAGAAAGTAAGTAATGAAGAAGATGTCAATGTTTTTATTATTCACAGAGATGTAGGAATGGCAGCTGATGATGAGGAGGAAGTAGGTGTTTGTGCTCTTCAGAAATGTTTAGAAGGAAAGGAAAGTTCATAGTTGAATTGTGATGACTGGGCTCATAATGAAATTGAGCAGGATTTGTTATGTGAAGAAAGTCGTGATAATGGTGATAGGATCAAGAATCAAGAATCAAAAATTTTATTCACCGTAGATCATTTTACAATGATATTGGCTTCGTCATACAAGATGTACTAGTACATACAGAATAATAAAATAAACTTCTGTCAATACATTATAGAATAAATTTGAAGCATGGCAGTGTACCAAATTACAAAGGATGGCTTTTAAAAGTTAACGCAACAGGCTATCTTATAATCTAATATAATATGGTATTTTATTGTTTATAGTATAAACTTTGTAATTACACACGATTAACCACAGCACAAAATAATATGTTTAACTACAGACAACTTTTAAATGCTTATATTCTCCTCAGGCATCTCAAAGAATTCTTTAATGTCATAGAATGGATCATCTGACAGCCAGCTGTACCACTTAATTTTAAAAGAATTTGTATCCATAGACTGAACATGAACTGGCAGTTTATTGAACATTTTGAGTGGGTTAACTTTGTGGGAATTTCCTGTTCTCGCTAATCTGTGGCGCCGTATGTCTAAATTACCGTTAGCCCTGGTGTTGTGTTCGTGTATTTCCCTTCTGGCAATAAATTCTGAAATATTATTTTTAATATAGAGTACAGACACATAGATGTATAGATTTATAATTGTAAGTATTCTGAGTCTGGAAAAAAAGAGGACGACAGTGCTCCCTATGACCTCTTTTACATATTATATGTATGACTTTTTTTGTAATTTCAATACGTTTTTGATGTGAGAGGAGTGCCCCTATATAATCAGACCATATGAAATATGTGACTGGAATAGCCCAAAGTATGTCACCCTGAGGTACTCCAAGCTCACTACCTCCCTTAGTTTCAAGAGAAGGTATGCCACCCGAGATATTTTTTCACATACATGATTGACAAGTTCCTCCCAATATAGTTTTGAGTCAATGTGAATACCTAAGAGTTTTACCGACTTATTGCCTACTTCATTTGATGTTCCCATTAGAGGTTGTTGTTTTTTGTCAGGGTTGCATAGGAGCTTATTGGCTGGAAGCCAGTCCAGGGCCTTATCTAGTGTTTCTTTTGTTAGGTTAGTCAGATCTGAAATGTTCTGATGTGTGGTAAGTAGTGTTGTATCGTCAGCATAACTCACAACAGGGTGAGCTATATTTTTAGGTAAATCATTAATAGCGACAATGAAGAAGAAGGGTCCAAGGATAGACCCTTGTGGTACACCTGTGCTGATTTCGATGATGGAAGAATTTAAGTTTCTGACTGAAACGAATTGTTTTCGGTTACTTAAATAAGAATTTATCACAGATAAAGTGCTCCCTCTCACCCCATAAAACTCTAATTTTCAAAAGCTGTTCAGGTTTGGTCAATGATTTCCAAGATGGCCCCTGTTGTGTTCTTCCCCTTTCGAAAGCCAAACTGATTGTTACATAGGATATTGTGTTTTTCAAAGAAGTTGCCTATTTGTGTGTGTATTAGCGCCTCAAATACCTTTGAGAATATTGGAACAATGGAGACTGGTCTGTAGCTTTGGGGGAGATGTTTGTCTCCTTTTTTAAAAACTGGGACAACTTTTGATACTTTGAGTGCATCCGGAAAAACTCCAAATTCTACACATTTATTAAAAATATAAGCTAATGGTTTGGCGATTGAGTGTATTGTCTTTTTAATTATGTTATTTGATAACCAATAACAGTCCATGCTTTTAGAACCTGAAAATTTGGATACAGCTTTTATAACATCAGCAGGCGTGACAGCCCTCCATTGAAATGCCAGGTTAACAGGCAGTGGTGTTCCAACAAGGTTCATTGCAGATGAATTTATTGCTTTGATACTGTTACTTATTTCTTTTACTGAGTTTAAAAAGTACTCATTTAATTCTTCAGGATCAAGCAGAGCTGTTTCTGTGCGTTTCGGTGTATTCTCTTGTTTTATTATTTGCCAGGCTGCCTTGCAGTTATTGGGAGCTCTTTCTATATGGTTCTCCACTGCTTGCTTTTTTGCCAGAAGAAGTTTAGCTTTATAGTATTTTTTGCATTTCAGATATGACCTATGAATGTTCATACTCTGTTCTGCCTCTTGGTCAGAGGCTTGTTTATGCATCTGGTACAGCATATGCAAGTTTCCTCTAATCTCTACTAGCTCTTGTGTGAACCAGTTCAGACTTTTCTTTTTCATTTCATTTGGATATCTAATTTTTTTTACTGGTGAGCAAGAATACCATAAATCTGTGTACTTTTTAAAGAAGTTACCAAAGCTAATTTCAGCTTCCCTTTTTCCAGATTGACAATTATATATAAAGTCCCAATCTGCACTTCCTAATCTATCAACAAACATATTTATGTACACTTCCTTCTGTCTTTGTACCACTACTACTTTAGATTCTTCAGTTTTAACTGGCTGCCTCTTGCAGCGTGTAAGGAGTAGTGGCTCATGATCTGCAAGTCCACTTCCAGCAAGTCTAACTGTAAAATCCTCCCTATGGAAATTCACAATAATATCGTCTATACAGGCATTCTTACGTGTGGCACAGTTATTTGTACAATAGAGGTCTAATGATCTTAGCATATTCAAAAATGTCCTAGCAACTGGTCTCTGTGTGTTTACCATTTCTATGTTGAAATCACCACATATAGCAATTCTCGTTTCACTTTTCAATATTTTTTAAATTATTAATTCACATTTTTCAATAAACAAATTTACATCACCATCTGGCGACCTATATAGACTAACTACCACTATATTTTCATTCATTAGTTTTACACAGCTAAACTCCCCATCTAGCTCTGAGGAGTATGTAGATACATCAATTCTGGAAAACATTATTCCTTCTTTGAGAAAAATTCCCTCCCCACCATTCTTTCAGTGTTTTCTACATATCATGTCTCCCACAACATACCCTTGGGGAATGAACATATTTACTTGTTCTTGTGTTAACCAGTGCTCAGATACACATATAACATCTACATGATCAGTGTTACATAAATGTTCTAATTCTAAAATTTTATTTCTAATACAACGTATGTTAACTTGTAGAAAAGTAAGTAGTTTGTCTCTGTCTGTATTCCTCTGAGAGCAATTTGACTTTATATTTGAAGTTGCAGGTTCCGTTAATGTCTTTAATCTTGATGCACTGTGATCATATGTGTTATGATAGTCACATACCTGTTCATCCACTTGATGACTCACTTTATTAACTGCTTTCGTCTGTGAAACCACTGTTGATTCCACCAAAAATCCTGGTGTGCTTCACATACATGAACAATTCTATGAACTGTGTATTTGTGGCTAAGACTATATCAATGTGACGAACCGTGTAATTATGGACGATAGCGTCACGGACAGTGCATAAAGTGTAAAACCGAGCGATGTCTACGTCATGTACTTTGAAAGAGAGGACATGTCAACAACGTTCGTATACTGGCGTCTGGTGGTTGGTAATCACCACGGGGTTAATGATACAGCTGTGCCGGGACTTTATTTGCGTTTCGCCGGAGAAGATTAACCAGCGGAACTGTCTGTATCCTGCTCTCATCATCGTAACCCGCCGACATCGTGCTGCCTAACGCAACGCTTCGTATGCAACAAAAAGTTAAGGGATTTCGCTGAACGCTATCCCCTGACCTAGAAACTTTCTTTCTCTATTAAAAGTATAAGAATTACAGACTCTGTTTAATTAAATTCTTTGTTTAGTTTGTTTGCTTTCTGCTAACGAAAATAAAATTACAATCAGTGAATTAAAAGTTGCCTGGTAGCCATTGTTGAAACACCAGTAAATATAAACTTCTTCCTCTCATTAGGACTAATTCTCCTTGCATGTCAAAATTATTGTAGTTATTTTATGTAGTTTTATGTATTGTTATGAGACTAGATATATGACAGTAACTAATAAGAGTATTTTGTCGCGAAATGTGGCTTCGCGCGAAAATTACGGCGACTGCCATAATTGCTTGCGTTCTGACCAATAATGTAAAAGCTGCTATTCCCGTATTTGTGCTTTTCCTGACGTGAGTGGGAATTATAAATGTCAGCTGTCAAGTCACGTAGTGACTCTTTACCCAGTAATAAAAGTTTTTTGATATTGTATTGCTACGAGTCGTAGTATTAAGAGACACTGGTTATACTCAAAAGTGGGTAGATGTGTGGTGAAACCCCCCAGTGTTCATGCGATTGTTAACAGTATTGTGTGTGATTCACGAAATTTTGTCACTTTTTCTAATTCATTTGAAGTTTCAGAGAATATATACACAATTTTGTCGGTTCAGGATAATTTCAGAGCAGTTTCTCGTGAATATTAGAGTTTTCAGTCCATAAACAAGATCGTGACAAATTGAGAAGTATAACAAAGAGTGCGGTTTTCCAACTAGAATTTTGGATGACTTCACAGTTCAGATTTTGATAATTATTTTTCCTGTGGGTTGAGGTCATCACAAGGACACTTCTCTTGTAACTGTAACGGTTTACGCCTCCGCTCCAGGAAATTTCAGCTATTTATGAGAATTCTAGATGATTATTGAGTTGTCTGTCAGACAAGAAGAATCAGCTCTAGTAGTTCGTGAAAGTTTCATTCCAGATTTCTTGAAAGGTTCCGACAGGAAAATTAATTGGATTCGTTATTTGACTGTTTCAGTCTGATTTCAGTTGTGAATTTTCCAACTCTCATGTAGCAATATAGCACAACCCTGGTAACATTTTTTACATGCAGTGCTCAGACTGAAATAATTTATGTGCACCATTTTCTTAATAGGCCATCTGATCATGGTAATGGAATGGAAGTAACGTAACACCTTACAGTTTATACGAAACAGTGAGGCTTATTAGTGAGAACAGCGTACAATCCTTTAAGAATAAGTTAAAAGAGGTGGTATATGATGAGGTACACATAATTACAGAAGAAGATGCTTATATGAAATTCACCACATTCCACAGTAAATTTCTGCCAATATTTGAAAGTAGCATTCCTAAAAAGTTATCCTTTCTAAAAGTACAAAAAGAAAGAAAGAAAAGAAAACTATTTGAGTGTCGTTAGATAGCCTAGAATTTCGTCTAATTGCTATATTTCAAAAGAAACCTAAGGTTTTTTTTTTGTAATTTGGCTTGGATGAACAACCACAATAAAGGACCTAATTAATAATCCCCTGGGAAATTATGTTAACCGGTGTAAAAATCATAACTGGAGTCCTAGAATAGGGACCGCATCAAAAACGATCCGCCGCTAACAAAGCAATTAATTTAAAAGTAAATCCATGGACTAAATTTTCATCATAACTTCACACAGTGCTTTAAAAACCTGCAAACTACATAAACCGAAAGCAAATAAAATAAGTACAATTCAATATCGTTTCCCTGTGTGGAAAAAAAAAAACACCGATCACTCGAAGAAAAGTATGATACCTTCTTGCAGCCGTATTATTGGCACTGCACTTCTTAGACCTAACTTTATCACCTTCAACGTGCAGTCCCATGACGTCCTTGTAAGACTTCATTGTAGGATAGAACAATTTTTTCCACGTGCCGGCCGCCACTTATCCCTGGAACGATCCCCAGTACTTATTTTGAGTGCAGGCTGAGTAGACCTCGTGCTGTCCTGGAAGGACTGGAACGAGGAAGAATCCGCACGAACCGGGGACCTCCAGGGACGGAGTCAAGTGCTCTACCCGCTATATGACAAAGCTCCTTCAAATTAATACTTTATGGGAAGTAAAAAGAATGTAACTGGTTTGTCAGAAGCTGTAGTGCCGACACTAGAGAAACACGTATACATTCTTACACACAGCTGTTGTCTCTTAGCTGTGTCGTCCCGTCTGGCTCACTGGTGTGTTCCTGGTGCTGTAGCGTTCTTTAGTCGCTTCTGCCAAGATCTACAGTCGTGTACAAATCTTGCATAAGTAATTTTGTTTATATCTTGTGTTAACTTTTTTCTGTAAAGTCAAGTAAATTACAACACTCAATCTAACATGTCAAGTGTCTCTGTACAGAAGATATTTTACTAAGTTAGGAGACATAGTTCTCACTCTCTATCAGTGTTGTATGTTAAGCGTATGTGTTTTATTTTCCTTTAACATTTATAAGTCCATACTTTTATTACGTTGTTATATAATGGTGTAAACTTAAATCGTGGAACATGTCGTCAGCTGTCTTAAAAGATGATCATTAGTCCGTTAGTGGCTGATAATATGGTTGTATTAAGCGTTATACACTGAAGAGCCAAAGAAATAGGTATACCTGCCTAATATCGTGTAGGGCCCCCACGAGCACGCAGAAGTGAAGCAACACGACGTGGCATCGACTCCACTAATGTCTGAAGTAGTGCTGGACGGAATTGACACCATGAATCGTGCAGGACTGTCCTTAAATCCGTAAGAGTACGAGGGGGCGGAGATCTCTTCTGAACAGCACGTTGCAAAGCATCCCAGATATGGTCAATAATGTTCATGTCTGGGGAGTTTGATGGCCAGCGGAAGCGTTGAAACACGGAAGAATGTTCCTGGAACCAATCTGTAGAAATTCTGGACGCGTGGGATGTCGCATTGTGCTGCTGGAGTTGCCCAAGTTCGTCAGAATTCACTATGGACATGAATGGATGCAGGTGGTCAGACAGGATGCTTACGTACGTGTCACCTGTCAGATTCGTATGTAAACGTATCAGGGGTCCTATACCATTCCATCTGCACACGCCCCACACCATTACAGAGCCTTCAAAAGCTCGAGCAGTCCCCAGCTGACATGTCACATGTCAGAGTTGCCTCCATACCAGTACACGTCCATCCGCTCGATACAATTTGAAACGAGGCTCGTCCGACCAGGCAACATGTTTCGAATCATCAACAGTCCAATGTCGGTGTTGACGGGCCCATGCGAGGCGTAAAGCTTTGTGTCGTGCAGTCAAGGATACACAAGTGGGCCTTCGGCTCCGAAAGCCCATATCGATGATGTTTCGTTGAGTGGTTTGCACGCTGACATTTGTTGATGGCCCAGCATTGAAATCTGTGGAAGGGTTGCACTTCTGTCACGTTGAACGACTCTCTTCAGTCGTTGGTCTCGTTCTTTCAGGATCTTTTTCTAGCTGCAGAGATATCGAAGATTTGATGTTTTACCGGACTCCTGATATTTACAGTACAGTCGTGAAATGGTCGTACAGGAAAATCCCTACTTCAACGCTATCTCGGAGAAGCTGTGTCCCATCGCTCGTGCGCCGACTATAACATCACGTTCAAACTCACTTAGTTCTTGATAACCTGCCATTGTAGCAGCAGTAACCGATCTGACAACTGCGCCAGACACTTGTCGTACATAGGCGTTTCCGACCGCAGCGCCGTATTCTGCATGTTTACCTACCTCTGTGTTTGAATACGCATGCCTATACCAGTTTCTTTGGCACTTAGGTGTATAAAGTTAAGTGATCATTTATAGATGAATAGTATCACAGTGAACTTAGAATGTATAACTTCTGAAAGTTTAAGCTGTTTCTGTGGTCAGTGAGCCTGGACTTGCATTATGTTATGACGTTGCTATAAAGCGTTATTGCTTTTACACTTCTGAATACTGATAGGTCATTAGCAAAATAGTTATGAAACAACACAAAGCAAACTTACAATTGTAGAGGAAGGCGATGCAGGTCCCTCTGCAATAAACAGAGTTATAAGCAAAGAAGATGAGCGAGTGCAATGCGCGTTACCTTCACTGAGTAATAAGAGAATGATCGTTCAGTTTGGCTACTGTGCACAACAATAGCACCATGAAAAGTGAGAACAACAAGCTTAGGTGTGCGACATGTTATATTTATTATTAGTGGATCGCCTGACTATGGCTGAGTTGTAGGGAATTATAAAGGCCTTGTAATTTAAATCAAGTCTGAGTATAACAGATTTTTATTTGCTCTAATTATTGGACGCAATACACAAGCCGTTAACAGAGAGCAACATTTTCTAAAGATCTGGGTTGAATTCACAAAAAAATGTTGTTAACACTGTGGGGAGGTACCAAATAATACGGAAGACTTCATGGAGAGAACGCAACAAGTTATCCTTATCTGGGAAGCTCGCGAATTCAACGTTAATGAGACAAAATCACAAATTATAAGCAAATGGGCAACTCAAGTTGCGCGCCAGAACTAGTTAGTACAAAACTGCTCAGAGTATGATATGCATTACCACAGTTTACATTTCCCCAAAATCAGCGAAAATGCACCCATCAGCACCAGAGAGTGGCTGAGAGATGAAAATGGCACGGCAGCCGGGACATGAATACCACAAAATATACGTCTCCATACGCAGCTCTTTACTTTCAAAAACTCAACGTGGAGGAGACAACTCAGTGCTATTGCCAATGTGATGAACGAAAATCTCGCTTACTTCACGAAAAAACAGGGGAATACAGCAAAAACTTCCCACACTTGGCGTACAAAATGTACATTAACAAACTCGAAGTTGCTACTGGTTTACAGCAGTGTCTCCTGGATTGGTTGGCCGCTTTATGCCAAGCATAGTAGCAGGGCGACTTAATTGGCTAGGATGACCAAAATTTTGGAGCGAAAGCAACCCTGTTCATCACATTGGCTGAGCGGCGCCGCGGTGTCTCAACCTTCGTAGACCGTGCAGAAAAGTCAAAAATGCCGTACTTAATGATTCTCTTAGGACAGCTGTGGCAGCAAGGTGTCCCCATACACTGAACTAGGCCAGGCTCTGGCTCTGCCCGCAAAAGCACAAAGCAGCGTAGTCCCCCCTCCTCAGAAGCCCGCCTGTCTCCCTGGGGAGGCTCACGTCTCCTAGTGAGATTCACTGATTGCCTTCCGGCCCCGACAACACGACCCTGAGCGCACACCAGGAGTGCACCTTCCCAATGTGAAAAACAGAAAGCCTTCTTCCCAAGCCCTCTCATCCAAATAACAACCAAGTAGTGGCAGAAAATCAAACAATATCAGCGATATGTGACAGTAATGACCCCTCACTCTCTTTCAAAAAGAATACAAGTTCACAAAATTGAAGAACTCGTTCACCACCTGGCTTACGCATCCCAGAGATTATCTAACTCAGATAACCACCAGAACCTGAAAATGTCTGCTGACAGTCTTCTATCAGGATAAAGAAAATGGTAGGGCACTATGTTGCCTGTTTGATTTACGATAAAAAAACATGAAGTGAGGATGAATATGGTACCTCTGTTTTGTACATGGGTAACATGTTAGCAAGATTAATGCGTAATACAGGAAAAAGTTTGTTCCTCATGAGTAACTATAAAATTAATCTTTTAGCCTGGCTTGACAGTGCGGCCTGATACTAGGAGCGTAGGCCTGATCAACGTAATGATCAAATTTTCAAATTACATTATAATGATGTTTTCCGACATAGGGGCGCCCTGATTATAGTAGCAATGTCTCTCACGCTAGCAGGAGGTTGCTATCGACACCTGTACGTGCTGGCAGGCACGCCGTTGACAAGAGGTACATGCGAGCGGTCCCTTTGTAGCTTAACGCGTGGGGCAGTTGCTGACCTGTTTAGTCACAGGCATGTGAGGGGGGGGGAAGGGGGGGGGGGGAGTCCTCCGCCCTGCCTGCCGCCCGAACCTCTCCTCACGTCTGCCCGCAGTCCGTCTAACTTCTGAAACAGTCGTAAGATTCAGTCAGCAAGCGTTGCGAGTGTACACAACATTACTCTGTCACATGTTAATCCTGACCAGAAATTATGATATGGGTGAATCTTAGAATGAACGTCAATGTGCAACTGTGGAAAATTTAATGTAAAAGTACTGTAACTTGATGTCTCTTTTTAATTTTCCTCATCGAAAATCAAGGCAAATGAAAATATGGTTTCCACAGCAAAAGTTAACTTCAGATCCTGCCTCAGACGCTCCTGATGAACATATGTTACACGAAGGTCATTGCCCCCAAAAATCTTAAGTATGACAAACTACTGTTGCACTACCACCCATGTCATGGTTTAAATAAGATGTGCTCAATCCATAGCAAGATAAGAGAAGGCGAAGTAATCCAAATAAGACACTCCAGCAGTACAGGCTAGCGTACGTTCGAAAATGACAGAGAGGACGACACAATTTCTAGCATAAACATCATCAGGATCGCTCAGCGTTCTGTTGGCAAAAGCTGGCACCTGACAAACCCTCAAAAAATTTCGGAAAATACTCCAGGGCATAATTCGCAGCTAATTACAGGCCAAAAAATTCATAGTAAGATATGCAGTGCGTTCTCCAGACTCCAATATAAGTGGTAGAAACTAATGGTTACCCCAAAGAAAGATATACCATCTCACAACAAAACTTGTTTGGTAGAATAACGCACAGGACGTCAAAAGGAAATGAGGTGAAGCACTACTAAAACATACAATTTCAGAGGAACGATACATCACGTTTTGCTACCTTACACGTCCTTGATGCTTCTGAAAGAGAACTAATACAGTAATACGTTTTGGCGGTACCCTTCGACGACTCTCGCTGATCATAGCTGCCTTTCACTGTCCAAAACATTTGCAATACAGGCATTACACGCATGCAACATGCGATTATCACGCCATGCGATCGAAAGACTGGCAAACGTGTGCATATACACACTCTCGTTCAACGGAAAAAATATTATTTGTGTGGCGCGGCTGTATCCAACGCATCATTCTACCCCTGACTTATCCCCAGAGGTATAAACATATTCAACTGCAGCAACCACAAGTGTCGTAAAAAATACGTAAGAACTTAACACTGGCACACTGTTATTTTGCTGTAGCCCATCTCAGCCAACAGGTCATTTCTGGCTTCATCATACCTTAGCGTAGAGTGTAGGCTTGGTTCCCGGCTGGGCAGGCTTAACGTCTGAGGTCATCAGTCCCCTAGACTTAGAACAACCTAGACTTAGAACTAACCTAAGGACATCACACACATCCATGCCCGAGGCAGGATTCGAACCTGCGACCGTAGCAGCAGGGCGGTTCCGGACTGAAGCGCCTAGAACCGCTCGGCCACAACGGCCGCCGCTTGGTTCCTGTCTCCACTCGTTTTCTGCTCCTTCTTTCGCCAAGATTGTCGACCACAGTCAGCAGCTGGGTTCTATATTTCAGCTACTTCCACAGCACAGTTTTCAGTTTTCCCACTCACTTGGCTGTACTTGCGCAACATTCTCCAGATGGGATTTCTCCTGATAATAACTGTGTCTCCGAGTTCTCTAATTATTCCCCTGATTTTGAGTCCTGCTGTTGTTGCTGCTCCCTCTTGCACTGGCACTAGTACACTCACTCTGCTGTGAGTATCTGATCTTGTATCTTTCCGTTGCAGTAGTTACTCTTATGTCTTCCCATACACACTCATCGAGACCTGTTAACATTAATTTCGGTGCCTCCAGACCACTCTTTCCAAAACAGAGCAATGATCTCTTGTGCTCTGTTGGCATCGTGTTTATGAACAATTGAATCAGCTCCCCACTGCTGCATCGGTGGTCAAGATGCTGAATCAGTTTTAGGATCTAATCAAAATACTATGAATAAGACTGAAACTGTGTTACTTTTATGATGCTCATGCGCAACCTACTTTGCTACACAGCAGACTACTGTAACTTCATAATTTCGAGTTCAAATTAAGCAAAGTTTGTACTATGTCTTGTGACTGGTAAAGCTTCTTCGATTACATCTCCAATCATGTGGCTACTTATGAACTCCAGCTTCCTCCGACTCGGCCAGGAGTTCAACAGACTCTTCTTCAACTGACCGATCCACAACTTAGTATGCAGCTCTGCATCTGCGGTAGAAGCGAAAAATTTGTCATCAAAGTCCTGTCCGTTGACGGACATAGACGCTGATACCGCATATGACTCGCTCGCGATGGCCCTATCTTGCTTGCATTGCTGAAGACACACCACTGCGCCTTCGAACTCTCACAAATATGCCGTTCATTATTGTCTCCCAGCCTACTCTCTTCTAAAGGTATTAATGCTCTCGCGACTTGCAGTCGCACATTCTCTCCACTTAGTTTCTCTAGACGTCTTTCGGGCGAGGCAAATTTCTCGTTTGCAAATTTCTCATGTACCTTCAGATTCAGCGCACTCCCCCAGAGCCTGTATTCTCTAAGATACTGAGGCACTGCAATCCGCTTCTTTCAGAAAGTGAGGTGTTAGTTTCCTCTACTTTCTTAAAATTCGGATCAGCCTGGGCCTGCCTGGTCACTTTGCTTTATACTGCTTTTGAAACCTTTTCGAGCACAAATTTTAATCAGATGCGAATTTTTTGCGGAGTGGTGTCTTCTCTTCCCTAAATAGCTTTTTCTGTATGCTTCGGCTTTCCCATCTCACTCCTCTGCTTGTTTCCTATCTGTTTCGTCTTTTCTGTCTCTGTCCTGCGCTTGTTTGCTATCTGCCTCGGCTTTCCTATCTCTCTCACACAGTTCTTTCCTGTCAGCATCTGCTTGTTTTCTGTCTGCTTCACCTTTTTCAACTATCTGTTTGGTCCAGAATGGAATATCCCCGTGATTCCATAATTCGAGCTGGTCCATACCACGGTCGACATCGTTACGCAAGTCGTGCTACTTTCACTCTGTTCGTTTATCTCTGTGGTTTTCTGGGTTGAGTGACGAAATTGCTGTGGATGCAATTTCGTCGAAATTGCTGTGGATGCCTCCCCCTCACAGAAGTCCGACACAATTTCCTGCATTCCACTGAATGCTCCTGGCTAAAAACTCTCCTTCCATTTGTAGATCACACAGGAGAGCCCTACCCATGTACAAAAAAATGAAATCAAAATCTACTACACAGCGAAAAATCACTATCACAAATTTAACGTGTCTGAATGATCCTTCACCCATAACACTAAAATATACAATGCAAACTTAGCCAATAAAGTTCCCCAAAGTAGAAGTACGCATACAAGAAAGAAATTATAAGTGACACGTAGTTCTGATGAATCACTCTAACGTAAGATTAAATTTACAAGCTACCAAATGGGGCAGAAATGGTTGCTACAACTTTTTGCATCTCAAGAAATGTGTTACTGCGGCGTCCTGGCTACACAATATAAAAAGAAACGAAAAATGAAATCCTGGTTAAGGGTCAGTAAGAAAGTTTAAGCAATTTGTGTGGGCCTGACACAGGACCTACGCTATGGAATGACGTTGCTATAAAATATTGTTGCTTTTTACGTCTGAGCACTGCAACGTCATTAGCCATATAGACATAGTCATGAAATACCACATGTACTCATAATCGTCTGGCAGATCGACAAAGCTCTCCCTAGCAATAAACAGAGTTATAATCAAACAAAACCAGCAGCACAACAACAACACCATCACAGTGAGAACAATAGTCTTAGTTTTTGCAACATGTTATATTTATTATTGGTGGGTCGCCCAACAGTGGCTAAGTTGGAGGGAATTATAAAGATCTAAGTATAACAGATTTTTATTTGTTCTAATTATTGGACACAACACACAAGCAGTCAAGAGAGAGCAAAGTTTCCAAAAATGTCTGGCTTAAAGTCACACAAAATGACGCTAATGCTGTGGGGAGGTACCAAATTATGAAGACTGCCTGGAGAGAACGCAACAAGTCATCTTCACCTGGGTAGCTTGAATTTTCAACGTTAATGAGACAAATCACAAACTTCACTGGTGTCCTAAACGATAGCAACAAACCGCTATTTCTACTTCCTGTGTCTAATTCACGATATAATCATACAAATTGTCAACAGATGTCCGTGCGATCGTGTCCTGCACGGAAGATGGCATTTCGGTCAAAGGGCAATCCCGGCAACAATGATGTCAGGGCACTTATCAAACGGGGTAGTGTTTGCCGCGGAGTCCCACATCCACAATCGCTGTGTACACGGTCACAGACTGTGCACTATGGCACAGAGAAGATGCCTGCCAGACTCTCTGCGGTGGAGGGCCATAGAAAGCATGTAAGTAGGACAGTTGGAAATTGTTGTGGCTCGATGGCTTGATGTGAATCGTTTTGTTATTTCTCGGCTATTGCGACTGTTTACAGAGACCGAAACTGTATCCCTGCCCACTACGTTTGATATCAGAAAGAGAAGACCGTTATTTGACTGTAAGGGCACGAGGATACCGCCGTAAGTACTGCACGGTACTTGGGATCTGACCTGGAGGAGTTGTATCGACGCAAAAGGTATGCAGAGTGGCCTTTATTGTCGGGTACCTGTTGTACGTGTGTCTCTGACGCGTCTTCCCGGAAGGGAACGTCTAGAGTGGAGTCGTCAACGTGCCACCTGGACGGTTGAACAATGGGCCAATGTTCTTTTCACAAATGAGTCCCGATTTAGTCTGGAGAGTGATTCTCGACAGATTCGCATCTGGAGAGAAAGTGGAACACGATTTTCGGACGCAAACATAGTGGAAAGAGACCGATATCGAGGAGGACCCCTAATGGTGTGGGCAGGGATTATGTTGACTACTTGAACACCTCTTCATGAAATTGTACAGGTGAATCAGCAAGGCTTAACTGCTGTCATGGATCGTGACGAGATCTTGGGATCTCATGTGCGGTTGTTCTGAGAAGCTGTGGGCCCAGACTTTGCAATGACGGACGATAATTCTCGACCTCATAGAGCACGGGTATTTGATGTTTTGCCGGCCGCGGTGGTCTCGCGGTTCTAGGCGCGCAGTCCGGAACCGTGCGGCTGCTACGGTCGCAGGTTCGAATCCTGCCTCGGGCATGGATGTGTGTGATGTCCTTAGGTTAGTTAGGTTTAAGTAGTTCTAAGTTCTAGGGGACTTATGACCACAGCAGTTGAGTCCCATAGTGCTCAGAGCCATTTGAACCATTTTTCTTTGATGTTTTCTTGGAAACGGAGCCGGCCGCGGTGGTCTCGCGGTTCTAGGCGCGCAGTCCGGAACCGTGGGACTGCTACGGTCGCAGGTTCGAATCCTGCCTCGGGCATGGATGTGTGTGATGTCCTTAGGTTAGTTAGGTTTAAGTAGTTCTAAGTTCTAGGGGACTGATAACCACAGCAGTTGAGTCCCATAGTGCTCAGAGCCATTTTTTTTGGAAACGGAAGATATTGCACGCATAGTGGGGCCCACTCGCCCACCCAATTTGAATGCCACAGAGCACGTCTGGGATGCACTAGGGAGACGAGTTGCATCACGTTAGCAGACAATGAAACACTATCGCTTGGCGATATGTGGCATTTATGTCATACTACTTACATCTGAATAAATAAAGGTGTTAACTTTTGACAATATTTTAGGGTTCATTACATTCACTAATTTCATTCAAAATGAGCTCTTGACTTATTTATATCTTATTCTACTTTGCACGTGATCTGGATAATATGCCAACAGCGAAAACTAACCTAATTTAATGTTCATCCATCTTTGACATTCGAAACACCCTAATCCTCCCAGAGACTGAGACATATATCCTGAGCACTGGACAAAGGGTTGTATACTACTCCTTGCAAAAATGGTTCAAATGGCTCTGAGCACTATGGGACTTAACTTCTGAGGTCATCAGTCCCATAGAACTTAGAACTACTTAAACCTAACTAACCTAAGGACATCCCACACATCCATGCCCGAGGCAGGATTCGAACCTGTGACCGTAGCGGTCGCGCGGTTCCAGACTGTAGCGCCTAGAACCGTTCGGCCACCCCGGCCGGCCTACTCCTTGCAGCGAAACAGTCTGCGAGATATTTGGAAAAGGTAAGGGATACGTAATTGCTTCATACTATTCAAAATCAGTATTAGTGAAGACAGCTGAAAAGCCATTACTTCATCCTCATAGTTATCAAATTAGTCTTGGACATTTCTCTGCCTCGTGATGACTGGGTGTTGTGTGCTGTCCTTAGGTTAGTTAGGTTTAAGTAGTTCTAAGTTCTAGGGGACTGATGACCATAGACGTTAAGTCCCATAGTGCTCAGAGCCATTTGAACCATTTTCTTGGACATTTCCAGTAGTGTAAGTGGGGAGAGTTCCCAACTGGAAAGGATACTTACACAATTAAATACCCGCTACGCTCTCGCAACGGTAGTTAATAAAAAAACACTGTGGCCCTATCGAAGAAATGGGATACTCCATGCGCCAGGCGAGCGCGATCTGCCCGCGACCATACGATATGCCCACAATCAAATGCGATAATATCGGTGTTTTGCCCGTCCTGCGGTCGTCTGTCACACTGGCCTGAGAACATTTTCCGTAGCGACATCAGTGCTCTCTGCATAATGCAGCAGGTATGACTTTCTCAGTTACTCGTGAATGTGTTGACACATGCAGGATTTCGAAATGATCTTATTAGGCTGAAGAGCAGGTCATGCCGTGAATGCGAAAAAGTGTGTGTGTAATCTTATGGTACTTAACTGTTAAGGTCATCAGTCCCTAAGGTTACACACTACTTAACCTAAATTACCCTAAGGACAAACACTCACACCCATGCCCGAGGGAGGACTCGAACCTCCGCCGGGACCAGCCGCACAGTCCATGACTGCAGCGCCCCAGACCGCTCGGCTAATCCCGCGCGGCTGTCGTGAATGCAGTCCTTGGCTTAAATGCTTTGTAAGCCTGGAACATTCATTTATTGAAAAGTAGTTCAAAGAACCTGCCGTTATGCCCAAAAATAACTTTTGGCGTGACTTTTAACATTTTACATTCACTATAGTTTAATGCAAATCTTTCCCACGTTGCCGAGTTGAAGTATACTGTATGTTACTGCCTAGCTGTAATCATGATATAGTCATGTGAAAAAGTAATACAAATAGCAGCATGATGATGAGACGAGGTTTGAAACTCGTAACAGAGGTTTCAGTGAGGTTATAAAACTCTGGCATAACATTTGCACGTCTTGCCATTGGTATTAACGGTAAAAAACCGAAGTTCTCTGCAGTTATTTTGTTGCCTTACCTTCCGTATCGAAAGTTTGGTCACACCGCGGTCTGTAGTGAATGAATGTAACGAGCTGACAAGCAGTAAACAACTCTTGTGAATAGAGCAGCTGACAGTGCCGTGTTGATTTCACACCGAACCGTTCTTGCAGTACCCTTCAATATACCCTTCAATACTTGTAGTTCATAGACTGGAAAAAAAGACCTAAGTTGTGAATCATGATACTAATTGTGCAACAGGAGGGCATATTAATAACAAGGGCGACAGCATGCTTAACACTATACTTGATTAATCTCGTCTTGCAAATGTCGTACTGCTGATTTGGCTCATTTAGTGTGCTTCGCTTATGTTCAAGCTAGCACATATGACTGGCCTGGCACTAGAGCTGTTCATGTTATTTATACTGAGATGACAAAATTCATGGGATACCTCCTAATATCGAGTCGGATCTCATTTTGTCCGGCGTAGTACAGGAACTCGACGTGGCATGGACTCAACAAGTCGGTGAAAGTCCCCTGCAGAAATATTGAGCCTGCTGCCTCTATAGCCATCCATAACTGGAGACAGTTGCCAGTGCAAAATTTTGTGCACGAACTGACCTCTCCATGATGTCCCATAAACGATCGATGGGTTTCATGTCGGGCGATTTGGGTGGCCGAATCATTGTCTCAAATTGTCCAGAAAGTTCTTCAAACCAATCTCGAACAATTGTGTCCCAGTGACATGGCACATTGTCATCCATAAAAATTACATCGTCGTTTGGGAACATTAAGTCCATGAATGGCTGCAAATAGTCTCCAAGTAGCCGAACATAACCATTTACAGTCAATGATTGGGTCATGGTTGGACCAGACGACCCAGTCCATTCCACATAAACACAGCCTATACCTTTATGGAGCCACCAACAGCTTGAACAGTGCTTGTTGATAACTTGGACCCCTTCCATCAGCTCTTACCAACTGAATTGGTTTCCCACTCGTCTAGGGTCCAGTCGATATGGTCACTAGCCTAATTTCGCCACACTGTCTAACGGATACGTTCGTCTGTCCCACATTGATTTCTGCGGTTATTTCATTCAGAGTTATTTGTCTGTTAAGCGCTGACAACTTTACACAATAGCCGCTGCTCACGGTCGTTAAAGTGAAGGCCGTTGGCCACTGCGTTGTCCATGGCGAGAGTATATTGGCTGAAACTTGGCATTCTAGTCACATTCTTGACACTGTGGATCTCGGAATATTAAATCCTAACGACTTTCGAAATGGAATGCCCCAGCGTCTAGCTCGAACCACCATTCCGCGTTCAAAGTCTGTTAGTTCCGATTGTGCGGCCGTAATTACTTCGGAAACCTTCTCACATAAATCACTTGAGTACAAATGAGAGCTCCGCCAATGCACTGCCCTTTTATACCTTATGTACACGGTACTACCGCCATCTTTATACGTGCATTTCGCTTCCCATGACTTACGCCACCTCAGTGTATGGGAATAAGATATGTGTCGATTCCAACATGATGTTTCCAAATCATAGGCACCTATAAAGGAAATTCACGTAAACCATTTAAGATTGTATGGACTGCATGGATTATGTTTAAAAGTAGCTGGATTATGTCAGAAACGATAAGGATACCATTTAGTCCCAGACTGTCCATGTCAGCTTTTCATGAATTTTGGCAAAGCGTTCAGAATGCAATTAAGTAGAAACAGAGGATTCCGAAGAGATATCTAATTTCTGGGTGGAGTGAGGATTCCTTCGCATGGAGAATGTAACATATTAATTCGGTTTGGTAATCATCGACATAAATAGTAGGAACTTCAGGTACACCCCAGGGAAGTGTGTAGGGACTCTTGCTATTCATGCACATTAATAACAGGCGGACAATTTTAATAGTGACCTCAAAACTTTCTATTACTGATTCAGCCCTCTACAACGAACTACTGCCTGGAAAAAACTGTATAGATATTCAGGTAAATCTTTATAAGATTTCACAGCGGTAGAAAGATTGGCAACTTGCTTTATATTATTTTGTGTACTTTATAAAACGAAAAAACCGACTGTGCTGTGAGTACAGTATCAATGTTAGTGAATTAGTTAGTTAGTTCATTTCTCCATGGAGCACTTGCACGATAAATCATAATGATGTGGAACGAGTAATTTTACGCATACCTCACAACTTAATTTTTGGACAAGGCTACATGCTGAACATTTACAAAATTGTTTTTTTTTCTTTTCTTTTTTTTTCTTTTTTAATCTGCTGATTTGAATGTGTAATTCCTGTCCACCATCTTTTACACATTACAGTAACAGAAATTCTTCTACAGAATAGAAGGAGTTGTCAAGGAGAAACGTTGATAGTTTCCAAATTTTACTTTGCTGTCTGTCAGACGTTTTATATCACTCGGTAAGTTATAAAAAATTTTTGTAGCAGCATTTTGCACCCCTTTTCTTGCTAAAGACAATCTTAATGTGGAGTAATGAATAGCATTTATTCCTTCTGGTATTGTAATTAGGTACATCATTGTCCCTTTTGAACTGCAGTGGATTATTTACAACAAACTTGATGAGAGACTAAACATAATGTGAAACAGTAGTCAGGTTGCCCAACTCCTTAAACAGATACCCACAAGGTGATTGTGGGTGTGCACCAAAAATTACTCTCACAGCAAGTTTTTGAGTAACGAGGATTTTCTTTGTTAGAGATGAGTTACCCCAGAACATTATTCAATATGACATTATTGAATGAAAATCTGCGAAATAGGTCAGCTTACTGATTTGTCTCTCCCCAAGATTTTCAGTGATTTTAAGTGCAAATCTGGCTGAAGTAAGTTGTTGTAGCAGTTCCAAAATGTGTGTTTTCCAGTTTAAATTCTCATCAATAAGAAGACCTAAGAATGATTCACGATTGGAATCAGACAAATCATACAAATACCTGATTTTAACGGTTTGTGGGAACACAAAAAGCAGTGTTCGCATAGGCTGAATCATACGTAAGACAGGTGGCAGGTTTCGGTTCATTGGCAGGATACTGTGAGACCGCAGTCAGTCTAGAAAAGATTCTGCGTACAAACCACTCACGTGACTTGATCTAAAGTATTCCCCGCGATTGTAGGGTCTGTGTCAAATAGGACAAATAGGCAATATTGAACATACAGGAAAAAGCACTCGTGGTGACAAGTTTCACTGAGCAAAGGGAAGGCGACGAGGAAAAACTGACAAACATGAATTTTCAGGCGCTTGAAAATAGACATCAACTATCCCACGAAAGCCTGCTTACAAGAACCACAATTAAATACCTAGGAATATACCGTACTTCAGTCCCCTTTTTTCGTTCCTGTAAAGTGTGCGAAAACAAAACTAGACTAATTTCAGCGCTAGCAGAAGCATAGCATTCATTCTTTCCGTGTAAACGAATTCAGCAAGACAAAACCATCACACACTTACATAAATACAAAGTGTTACACCATGAAATACCAGTCCGATATTTATTATACTTCGGGGGGCAGTTCATCAAACAAGGGGATTAAATGACTAAACCATCTTTCCATTCGGAACTAATTTCTGTCGTCAACGTTAGTAATAGATGTGATCCCCACGGTCAGGAGTACACTCTTGTGTTCGTTGTGCCGCGGACGCGAACAGCTCCGAATGTCAACGAGAGGAATTTCTTGCTTTGCTTGAAACAAATGCTATGTCAGTGCATGGAAATTGCTGGTTTTAATGAAAATATCCGTTCCGTCGCGTCCCAGACGTGCTTTATGGATGACGAAGCCAGAAACTGAACTCGTCAGTCAACGACCTGTACATTGCTCAGAGCGTTTGTGATGTGGGTGCGAGGTCTTGAGTTATTTTGCTGGATATGCCATGCCATTTCATACCCTGATCATAAACAGTATGGCAGCAGGGCTTAGCATTATTACTATACTACTGGTCATTAAAATTGCTATACCAAGAAGAAATGCAGATGATAAACGGGTATTCATTGGACAAATATATTATACTAGAACTGACATGTGATTACATTTTCACGCAGTTTGGGTGCATAGATCCTGAGAAATCTGTACCCAGAACAAGCACCTCTGGCCTTGATACGCCTGGGCATTGAGTCAAACAGAGCTTGGATGGCGTGTACAGGTACAGTTGCCCATGCAGCTTCAACACGATACCACAGTTCATCAAAGTGACTGGCGTATTGTGACAAGCCAGTTCCTCGGCCACCATTGACCAGACGTTTTCAATTGGTGACAGATCTGGAGAATGTGCTGGTCAAGGTAGCAGTCGAACATATTCTGGATTGGATGGAATTGTTCGGTGTGAAACGTCCCCTTTGAAAAATTACTGACACACAATATTTTTTAGCGCAACGCAATCTGACTTTCAAAAATCCCTACAAAAGAATGGCCCTGACTAACATTAAGCTATACCTTTCACAAATCACGTACCTCACAAAAATCTTCGTTACTCGAACTACTGCAATACAGCGAGCGCCACTACTGCCAGCTAAATAAAAGATTCAAACTACGGAAGGCACTAACTACTGATAGGCATAGTTAGCAAATGAAAGATTTTAATAGAGAACAAACCATGTATTTACCTTAATAGTCATAATATATATAGCAATTCATGACATCCAGTCTTACAAATTTTAAAACTCCGCCATCTCTCTCCCCACATCCACCACTGCTGGCGCCTCACCTCCAACTGCGCAACGCTACGTGCTGTTCACATCCAGCTGCCGCTGCCCAATACTACAATGGCAGACAACAATGCAAACTAGCCACAGATTGCACACAGCACAGCCAGTGATTTTCATACAGAGCGCTACGTAACGTTGCCAATAAGAAAACAAACAGCCTACTTACAGGTGGAAGAGACCAAACAGTGCGGTTATCGGTCTTATCGGATTAGGGAAGGACGGGGAAGAAAATCGGCCGTGCCCTTTCAAAGGAACCATCCCGGCATTTGCCTGGAGTGATTTAGGGAAATCACGGAAAACCCAAATCAGGATGGCCGGACGCGGGATTGAACCGTCGTCCTCCTGAATGCGAGTCCAGTGTCGAACATTTGCTGTATCCAGAAAGGTCCGACAGGACCTGCAATATGTGGTCGTGCATTATCCTGCTGAAATGTAGGGTTTCGCAGGGATCGAATGAAGGGTAGAGCCACAGGTGGTAACAAATGTGAAATGTAACGTCCACTGTTCAAAGTGCCGTCAATGCGAACAAGAGGTGACCGAGACGTGTAAACAACAGCACCCCATACCATCACGCCGGGTGATACGCCAGTATGGCGATGACGAATACACGCTTCCAATATGCGTTCACTGCGATGTTGCCAAACACAGATACGACCATCTTGATGCTGTAAAAAGAACCTGCATTCATCCGAAAAAATGACGTTTTGCCATTCGTCCACCCAGGTTCGTCGTTGAGTACACCATCGCAGGCGCTCCTGTCTGTGATGCAGTGTCAAGGGTAACCGCAGCCATGGTTACGAGCTGATAGTCCATGCTGCTGCAAACGTCGTCGAACTGTTAGTGCAGATGGTTGTAGTCTTGCAAACGTCCTCATCTGTTGACTCAGGGATCGAGACGTGGCTGCTCGATCCGTTACAGCCATGCGGATAAGATGCCTGTCATTTCGACTGCTAGTGATACGAGGTTGTTTGGATCTAGCACGGCGTTCCGTATTACCCTCCTGAACCCACCGATTCCATTTTCTGCTAACAGTCATTGGATCTCGACCAACGCGAGCAGCAATGTCGCGATACGATAGATCGCAATCGCGATAGGCTACAATCCCACCTTTATCAAAGACGGAAACGTGATGGTATGCATTTCTCCTCCTTACACGAGGCATCACAAGGATTCACCAGGCAACGCTGGTCAACTGGTTTGTGCATGAGAAATCGGTTGGAAACTTTCCTCATGTCAGCACGTTGTACGTGTCGCCACCGGCGCCAACCTTATGTGAATGCTCTGAAAAGCTAATCATTTGCATATCACAGAATCTTCTTCCTGTCGGTTAAATTTCGAGTCTGTAGCACGTCATCTTCGTGGTGTAGCAATTTTAATGGTCAGTAGTGTATATAGAGGCGATTATTCAGCCTCCCTTCAGCAATTCCCTTATCAGTCCTCTTACCATATCCAGTGCCTACCCATTTCATGATTCTGAGGGTTGCGGGTGTATGGGTCTTGAGAATCGCTGCATCCTGTGAACTTTCACAAGACCATCTATGGGCACGTTGGCGCCGAAATGGTCACCACAAACAGCAGCGATTCTCATTGCTGAACTCCACAGAATGCCACTCAGTGTCCCATTTGACTGTGATATGGTGTTTTCTGTGATATTGTGTCAGTGGTAAAAAAGACTCATGGCAAATCGATATCCAAATCCAGCTTTCAGTAATCTGTTCCTGACGATCTGTGGTGACCTGTAACCTCTGTCGGACTTTCAGCTGTTGTTATCCGTCTATTAATCAGAGCCATCCACAATGATCTCCCTTAGCGTAGTCCTTCTGGAAGGAAAAGTGCCTGCTCTTCCTGCCACAGTGTTATCTTGAATCCACTCTCGTCATCACTCTGCAGTCATTGCAGTACGGCCAACTGTCAGTGCGATCTGTCCGTTTGACACTTCCATGTCCCTCATGCCAATGATTCAACGTTTCTCAAATACACTCTAAGGAAAAGAAGAATAAAAAACAACGATTCACCATGAAGGAATTGTTCGAATGGGATGGAAATTGGTAGATGTGATGTAAACCGCATGTACAGACAAACAAATGACTACAATCTCAGAAAAGTTAGATGATTTATTGAAGAGGAAGAGCATCACAAATTGAGAAGATTAGTAACTCGTTGGTCCACCTCTGGCCCTCGGGTTGGTATTGATTGACAGTGTTGTTGAATGTTCTTCCGAAAGATATCGTGCCAAACTCAATCCAACTGGCGTGTTAGATCGTCAAAATGCTGAGCTGGTTGGAGGGCTCTGCCCATAATGATCCAAACCTTATCAATGGGAGAGAGATCCTGCGACATTACTGGCCGAGGTAGGGTTTAGCAAGCACGAAGACAAACAGTACAAACTCTAACCGTGTGCAGGTGGGCATTATCTAACTGAAATGTAAGCCCAGGATGGCTTGCCATGAAGGGCAACAAAACGGGGTGTAGAATATCATCGACGTAACGTTGTGTTGTAAGGTTGCCGCGGATGACAACCAAAAGGGGTCCTCCTAAAAAAAAAAAAAACTAACTAACTCCGTCTACAGGCCGCAAGCGACCCATCGGGACCATCCGACCGCCGTATCATCCTCAGGTGAGGATGCGGATAGGAGGGGCATGGGGTCAGCACACCGCTCTCCCGGTCGTTATGACGGTTTCCTTTGACCGGAGCCGCTACTATTCGGTCGAGTAGCTCCTCAATTGGCATCACGAGGCTGAGTGCACCCCGAAAAATGGCAACAGCACGTGGCGGCGGGATGGTGACCCATCCAAGCGCCGGCCACGCCCGACAGCGCTTAACTTCGGTGATCCCACGGGAACCGGTGTATCCACTGTGGCAAGGCCGTTGCCAAAAGGGGTCCTCCTACGAAAAGAAATGGCACTCCTGGCTCTCGGACAGTATGGTGGGCAACAGTCAGGTCGGTATCCCACCGCTGTCCGTAGCTTCTCCAGACATGTCTTCGGCCTGGAATCTCATTGACTGGAGTAGTAGAGTAGAATTGAGCCATAACGACCAGCGAAGACGTGTCTGATAATTCCTTCGTGGTGCACCGCATTTTTTTTTTAGTGTACTTTAAGATGGCGATGAGGAATACATGTACATCCTCTGCAGACACTGTATAGAAATCTCTAATTGGAAAGTTCCAGAAACGGTAGACACACCCAACAGCTACCATGTATTCACACCATTATTTGTTGAAATGACTTGGTCTGTACGGAAAATAAGCTAGCATAAGGATTGAATTTTAATTAGCATGGATATGCTGGAGTATCCGTTTGGTAGATTTCAGGTGAGGTGATTATATGCCGCAGTTTTCATTTCAATTAGTATATACATATACATCCATGCTCTGCATACCATTGTGAAGTGCATAGCAGAAGGTACTTCCCATTGTACCAGTTACTAGGCCTCCTCGTGTTCCATTTACAAATTGAGCGCGTGAAGATGAAAAGAATACATTTACGCAAATTTCCAGTGATAGGAGCTCAGGCTGTCACAATTTGGTTCGCCATAAATAGGTAACAAACAGATTTACAAGTAAATTAGACAGCTATGATTTATCATTTCATACAAGAACTGAAATTGCATCGCAAGCAAGACATAAAAATTATAAACGCCTACCATTAAAACCTATAGATTTTTCGCAATACTCCTCAGGAAATTAGCAGTCACTTTATAAAGGCGGGCAACGGCCTTGCCGCAGTGGATACACCGGTTCCCGTCAGATCACCGGAGTTAAGCGCTGTGGAGCTTGGCCGGCATTTGGATGGATGACCATCCGGGCCGTCATGCTCTTGCCATTTTGAGGAGTGAACTCACCCTCGTAATGCCAACTGAGGAGCTATTCGACTGAATAGTAGCGGCTCCGGCCACAGAAAACCATCATAACGATTGGGAGAGCGGTGTGCCGACCCCACGCCCCTCCTCTCTGCATCCTCCGCTGAGGATGACACGGCGGTCGGATGGTCCCGGTGGGCCACTTGTGACCTGAAGACGGAGTGCTTTTTATAAAGGCGAATGTCTTTTGTAAACAAAAGAGAGAAGCTGATTGACGGAGACAGTATTACATACTCAACAATATCTTCTAAAACTCCAACTTTCCACAATCAAATTTGGGACAAGAAAACAAGATGTGGTTCACATCAGCTTCCGATTCAGAATCACACTCACATGTATGGGAACTATAAATAATGATTCGATGTGGATGGAGAGAAAAGGAGGCGTGGTCGGAGCGGAGTTGAATGATGATGAAAATTGTTGATTGACCTAAATGCGTCCTTGTTAAGTACGGCCTTGTAGGAATTCGAAGTTTTAACAGCGCATGATGAACAACTTTCGCTTGTTGGGACACGTTCCGTATCTCTGTCCTCGGAGTATTCCGCGGCAGCATGACTGAATAAAATCTTCTCGGTTTTCAAGCCACGTCAATTCCAATAACCCAGCCCCGGCAGTCAGAAGTTTTATTCCTGACGCTAGCCATCGAAAACTCGAGAATTTTATTGAAACTGACACGGCTTGAAAACCGAGAATATTTTATTCACGTTCCACATATCTTGACACTGACGTTTTCCGAGCTCTTTACCTCACTTAAGTAGTATGTATGGACAATTTCAGATCAAGATAGTTCCTCTAGATGGAGCTAACTTCGCTAATAAGTCAACTTCCTCATTATAGCCAATGCCAGTGTGGAAATGCTCCCACAGCAAAGGATGGTCTGCCCCCTTCGTATACTCCTGACATAGCCCAAAACCAAATTCAATATGTAAATGTTGTTTTATTCCATGTCTAATGCTGAATATTTTAAGGCCCCTCTGAGAGTCAGAACGATTAATAAATAGTCTTGGGAACGGAGCTGAAGATACAAACTTCCAAAAGTGCCACCGTCTTCGCCGTAAGAATAGAAGTGCTTTTAGACTGTTTGAAGCGTTTCCGGATTTGGAGCTGAGGGTCTAAAAATGCGCTTCCAGTATACTCCTCTTGTGGAATTTTGGGGTCATCAGTATAAATACGCAGATAACCAGGCCACAGAGGACGACTAAAGATGCAGTTGACATCAACACTGCTTGAGCTGGTCGTATGAAAATAGTACACTGTAATCTGGTAGCCTAGTGTGTCAAGATCATATTTAAATAAAGGTTAATGGGAAGAACATCGAATGAAATCCATAATAGAAGACCAGTGTCAAAGCCAAAGTTTACTTCTGTTGTAGGAGGCACCGGAACTAATGATTAGGACCACGCCTAGAAAGTAAAATTTATCTGACAACATTTGGAATCTAATGCGTAAAACATCTCTTCCGTCTTTACTATAAGGGCACTCGTGGGCGCCGAACGCATGACACTAAGACAGGTACGAATGGCTCACTATTGAAGAGTATCTAATTTCGAGAGATAAATCTTAGGTGCAATGTGATGCAGTAGAGAGCCATAATCTAGTCGACATCGAATAATCCGCCGGTACATGGTGAGTAAGGTACTTGATGCGCTCCCCACCACACATGTGTTACTGAGCGAATTTAAACCTTCTTCACTTTTAGTAACAGTAGTTAATATGTGAGGCGCCCAGCTTAAGCGAGAGTCAGATATCATTCTTAGTAAACTAGTATGAGATTTTACCTGGAAACTTTACTTTCCACACGAGACTTGACCATCAATACGAACAGCGATCGATTTGTAAGAGTGGACGATCACTGATTTATCAATCGAAACCTCCAGCCTATTAGTAGACAGCCATTCATCGATGTGTGCCTTAGTAGTGAGTAATACCGTTTTTATCTGAATATACGACTCGGCAGTGGAATAGACGCATACATCGTCTGCACACTGCAAAATGAATATGGGACGAGTGATGGTGCCTTTTAAATCATGAGTATCCACTGTGTACAAGACGGGGCACCTTGTAATAAGCCATGGGAGACAAAAAAAGGTCCGAGCAAACTGCCTTTGAGTCTGACGTAGATTGTTCTTTTGCGGACAGGGTACTGATATAAATTACCCTTCAATAAATTCTTAATTCTGGTAGCTTGTCCAAGATCATTGTTATATGACGTCAAAAAAGGCGGCGACGACTGTTTATTTAATTTGAAAGGCTAACGTGATATCATAACAAGCAAGTACAGATTCTCGACAGTCCCTTTGCCTTTTCTGAATCCATATTGACTCTAAGGCATCAGATTAGTATTTTCATGCCACCATTCCAGTCTCTTGTTTTACCAGTGTTCTTGCAACACACGACGACAATGCGATCGGTCGACAGTTAAAGACCATATTGTGATCTTTCTCACTTTTTGTTGTGGCGTAACAAGCTAGTCACGCCACACTGAGGAGGAAGCCGAAAGGCACGCGTACACACACGCCGACTGGCGTCAAGTCTGGAACAGGATAAGTTATGACTGCTATAAAGAAAATACGTAGCTTTGGAATATACTTAACTTTTAATGCTTCCTTTGGTACATCTCTCTTGACTATACAAATGAGACTCGTAAGATACATGCACTGTGACAATTGGCGCCTTGCTAAGTCGTAGCCATTAACTTAGCTGAAGGCTATTCTAACTGTCTCTCGGCAAATGAGAGCAAAGGCTTCGTCAGTATAGTCGCTAGCAACGTCGTCGTACAACTGGGGCGAGTTCTCGTACGTCTCTCGAGACCTACCGTGTGGTGGCGATCACACAGTGGCGACACGCGGGTCCGACATGTACTAATGGACCGCGGCCGATTTAAGCTACCACCTAGCAAGTGTGGTGTCTGGCAGTGACACCACACTTTTCACAGTAGGAATTGTGACTTGCGTCGTCCATCTTGCAGGGAATTCCTGTTGCATCCAATATAGATTAACAATGTACTAGAGCAAATCTTTCCCTTCCATGGGCAAGTACGCAAGCATAGGGTAGTGCTAAAATTAATATCAGAACAGCTGTCACTCGATGATTTTAAAGCTTCCTTGAGTTCTTCTTGAGAGAAAGGACGATGTAGGACATAATGTCGGTTTTGTTGTAACAATAGCGAGGTAGCCAGTAAATAAACGGTCCAGACATAAATGTGTCCACCGCCTATGTTCAATGTCAACGTGCAATAACCACTCACAGAAGACAGGTGGCAGCCCTAGCAATGAAGGGTATATTATAAAAGGGTGCCGCGTGGGATTAGCCGAGCGGTCTGAGGCGCTGCAGTCCTGGACTGTGCGGCTGGTACCGGCGGAGGTTCGAGTTCTCCATCGGGCATGGATCTGTGTGTTTGTTCTTAGGATAATTTACTTTAAGTAGTTTGTAAGCTTAGGGACTGATGACCTTAGCTGTTAAGTCCCATAAGATTTCACACACATTTGAACATTTTATAAAAGCGTGTCAGGGGGACGTCGACACAATGCAGTCCCTGTCGTACTGCGGGAACGGGGAAAGCGGCATGGTCATTGGCTTTCTGGCCAAGGGTGAAAACATTTCCGAAACGGCTGAGTTTGTAAACTGTTCGAGTGCCGCCGTGACTAAGTATATCATGCATTGCAAACTGGCGCTATCCAAAACCGGCGTCGAGGAACTGTGGTGCACCGCGGCCCATAGGTGATAAGTGTGAACGACGGCTGCGGAGACGTGTACTAGCGAACAGGCCTTCCAGAACTTCTCCTACTTCACATCTCGTGCTGAGCAACTGACCACCCGTGTTAACTAAGGGGCTACCAACAGTATCTCCTCGACGACTGTTCAACGAATGGGGCTCCGCAGAAGGCTCCTGGTTCATGCACCCATGCTGTATCCCCTTTATGGGTGACGATGGCTGGAATTTGCACACTAATGCGGTAGCGTTCTCGCTTCCCACGCCCGGGTTCCCGGGTTCGATTCCCGGCGGGGTCAGGGATTTTCTCTGACTCGTGATGGCTGGGTGTTGTGTGCTGTCCTTAGGTTAGTTAGGTTTAAGTAGTTCTAAGTTCTAGGGGACTTATGACCACAGCAGTTGAGTCCCATAGTGCTCAGAGCCATTTTTTGCACACTAATACCGCAACAGGACATCCACTGAGAGGCGACTGATGGCCTTTGCAGGTAAATCACGTTTTCTATTCCTTCCACCGGACTGAAAGAAAACACCCTGTAAAAGTCGTCCTAAAGGTCCAGGCTGGTGAAAGGAGTGTCTGGGGTATGTTTTCGTGGCATTCCCTGGGTGATATTGACATTTTGGAAGGCTCAAAATGGTTCAAATGGCTCTGAGCACTAAGGGACTTAACATCTGAGGTCATCAGTCCCCTAGAACTTACAACTACTTAAACCTAACTAACCTAAGGACATCACACACATCCATGCCCGAGGCAGAGTTCGAACCTGCGACCGTAGCAATCGCGCGGTTCCGGACTGAAGCGCCTAGAACCGCTCGGCCACAGAGGCATTTTGGAAGGCACAATGGATCAATACAAGTATGAATCTATCGTTGTAAACCATATCCACCCTTACATACAGTGTGTTTTTCTTCGGCTGGATGGCTTGTAGCAGTGCAATATGTCGCACATCTCGCAGTGTATGTGCGTGGTTCGAAGAGGATCAGGACGAGTTTACCGTACTCCCCTGGACACCAAACTCCCCCGATTTAAAACCAATCGAGATACTGTGGGACCACCACGATCGGACTGTTGGCGCCATGGATCCTCAAGCGAGAAATACAGCTCAGCTGGCCACGGTAATGGAATCGGTATGGTTCCACAACCCTGTCGGTACCTTCCAGAGCCTCTCCTCCTGCACACCTCGTAGCGGTCTTCGCGCTTATTCAGGCGTTTGACAGGTGCTAACATTAATGTGATTGGACAGTGTACAAGCAAACATCTTCAAAAAGGTAACACATTGACAAGTTTATTTACACTATGACCACTTAATAATTGAGTTATACATAACTGTAAGTTTTTCTGTGGTGCTGAGTTATATACAAATGATGGTAGTGTTCTGGATGGGACCAAATAGTCTGGAATGTTGATACTCTTATACAAGTCTCTAAATATTAATAATACTTACAAGGGAACCTCCCCATCGCACCCCCCTCAGATTTAGTTATAAGTTGGCACAGTGGATAGGCCTTGAAAAACTGAACACAGGTCAATCGAGAAAGCAGGAAGAAGTTGTGTGGAACTATGAAAAAAGAGCAAAATATACAAACTGAGTAGCTCATGTGTAAGATATGCAACATCAAGTACAATTACAGCTCAGGAGCGCCGTGGTCCTGTGGTTACCGTGAGCACCTCCGGAACGAGGGGTCTTGGTTCAAGTCTTCCCTCAAGTGAAAAATTTAATTTCTTTATTTTCTCAAAGTTATGATCTGTCCGTTCGTTCATTGACGTCTCTGTTCACTGTAATAAGTTTAGCGTCTGTGTTTTGCGACCACACCGCAAAACGGTGCGATTAGTAGACGAAAGGACGTGCCTCTCCAACCGAAAACATTTGATCGCAAGGTCATAAATCAACCGATTGCTCCACAGGAAAACACGTCTGATATATTCTATACGACACTGGTGACGGCATGTGCTTCACATGACAGGAATATGTTGTCGACCCACCTAACTTGTACACTTGGCGAATGGGTAAAAAGATTCTTCTACCTTGCCCGATTTAGGTTTTCTTGTGGATGTGATAATCACTCCCAAAAAAGTGATGAAAACGTAAGAGTGTGTCACATAAACTGCAACAAATGAATGCAACAGTTTCACAGTCGCACAGTTTTCCCTGTGCTCTGTCAAAACATGTTTTTAAAGTTTTCAAATTTTTCCGTGTGTAGACCGTCAAATCCTGCATATGTCCAAGCAAATCTGAACATGTCCTGGAATTTTGGAGAGTGAAGTTAATTATTTGTGAGTGCCTGAACTTTGATAATTGTCTGAAAACAAAAAATTAAACTTTTCAATCGAGGGTAGACTTGAACCAAGGACCTCTCGTTCCGCACGTGCTCACGCTAACCACGGGACCACGGCGCTCCTGAGTTCATATTGTCCTTGATGTTGCATATCGTGCGCATGGACTACTCACTTTGTATATTTTGCTTATTTTTTTCATAGTTCCACACAACTTCTCCCTGTTTTCTCGATTGACCTGTGTTCAGTTTTTCAAGGCCTAACCACTGTGCCAACTTATAAGTAAATCTGAGGGGGGTGCGATGGGGAGGTTCCCTTGTTAGTAGCGTCGTGCTACTTCGAGGTAATGTTCCACACTGCAGTCTTCCACACTAACCTCCCTAAGTTCATAGATGCGAGCTCTGAATTGCGGCTGCTTAAAAGGATGCGCTGGCCAATCAGAGTCTTTAGCAGCGACGTCATGTGTGTCTGCATTCTCTGGTGGCACGTACGCGTGGCGCAGCTGATCGGAAACAGCGAGCAGTGAAGGGAGGGGCCGCTTCGCCCGACGGCGCACTGGCGGGAGACTTAAAAGCGACGTCTCTCGTGTAGCTGTGAGCGGCGCACGGCGCGTCGGGTGCGGTCGATACCGTGGGTCGTCTTCAACAGGAGGCGGATGATTTAGAAAAGGCACCGTGCTAGTAGGAAGAGGGGAAGGCAGTCTCCTATTTCTAAATACCTTCGTTTTGCACCAGATACGTGTCATACTTGATCCTTTATTAAGTGAAGAGCAAATCTTTATTCCAGTGTTCACACGAGCAAATCTTTATTCCAGTGTTCACACGAGCATTTACTTTTCCAAATTACGCAATATTTTTCTCTCTTTCAAGAAGTTATGCAACATAGAATTCTGGCGATAGGTTTTCAAACCAAGTCACCATTGTACAGCTCCTTAAGGACATTCGGGATTCCACCAAGGAGGGGAATGTTGCTTCCTAGCAGAAACTTTTTTTTTCTTTTCTTAGGAATACTGTTTTCCGCTGCGAATTCCATAGCGTTTGTTAAAGCTTTATATGCGTCTTCTTCCTGTGGAACTGTGCCCTTACATTTTTCCCAGTTGGTTTCCGAAATTTTCCACTTACTATTAGCGTAACTTATATATGTAGAATCAGCGTTTACAGTAATGTGGAACTCTATTGGGAAATGATTGTGTCCCATGGAGTCTATTTTAAAATGTTTGTTTTTTTATTTGTTTTATTTGGCCTCCAGATTAGTACTCTGTTTAGCCATTGAGAGCCTACGTTTACATTGAATAGATAATTGCACATAGAAAATACATAAAAGTATGTTTATAGAATTGAAAGCTCAGGCTGTCATTTTTTTCCACGAAAAATGTTTAACAAATAGGATGACACGTAAAGTAGACGTATTTAATGTGATTCTTCAATTTCCCCAAGTGTATTTCATGACGAAATAAATGTCGGGTGAACAGCCTGGCGTGAGTGTAGAAAGGACACAATATTTCGGCAATCGACCTTGATGCCATCATCAGGTGTGCTAATGTACTGCCAAGGGACGGCAGGCGTGAGGTATATATCAGATTGCCCTCCCATCCGCGCCGGGGTTCGACACCCGGCTTGTGGCCCCGCGACTGGATGTTCCCTCGTAGGTCCGCGCCGAGGGAGGTTTGCCGGCGGTCTTTCGGAGGTTCCTGCCCTCGAAGTCAGTACATTCTGCGATATTTCTATCTTCTTTTTAATCCGGGTAATGGTTGGTTCCCAAGCTTAGTTAAGGGAATAGCAGCTGTCATGTTTCAGTTCAGGTTTCCTTACTATGTTCTCTATAGCTTCTTTGACGATACAGTCCCAATATTTCGAAGTCTGTGTTAGGACCTTGGTCTTGTCATAAACCATGCCGTGAAATTCTGATAGGCAATGCTCGGCGATTGCAGGCTTAATAGGCTGTTGCAATCTCGTGTGCCGTTGGTGTTCACGGCATCGGTCTACAATGGTGCGAATTGTCTGACCTATGTATTCCTTACCGCATTCGCACGGTATTTTGTAAACCCCTGATTTAAGTAAACCAAGGTCGTCCTTAACACTGCCAAGAAGTGCTCTGGTTTTACTTGGAGGGCAGAAGACGGTTTTTACTCGATGTCTGCGTAAAATGCGTCCAACATTTCCGATAAGGCCCCACAAAACGGAATGAATGCCATGGCCGTGTCTGTACGTTTGTAGAACTTAGGAGATCGCTGGATAGCTACAGTTGCCACAGAAAGAGTGTTGGTAGCATTTTGTTGGTTGGGAGCGGAACCAGAAGAAGCTGCATCTGAAACGTTAGTACTGAATGAGACTAGATTAGCTTCTGCAGTGGAGGTTTTTGAATTCCTTAAATCCAGAATCATCTCACTTTGTCGCTTATTTCTCGCGCTGGAGAAGTCGTAGGGGCCTATTCTGAAAACTTCTCTTCGTCATGGTGTATTCCAGATTCACATCGAATGACTGCTAACTACTGGCTGAAGGCATCCGTAGGATCTCCCAAAGTAATTCTTGGAGTAGCTAGAAAGGGGACTGCATATTGATGTAGTTGCTGGGCAGCAGGTTGTCGTCAATGTTGCCCAGTGGGGCTACGACTATTTACCACCTTCACCATATATTCCACTATACATGGCGTGGCTTGTCGCTACAGAGAGGAAAGTCAAATGTCAAAGTTTGTTACAGATAAGTGTACCAAACAAAAAAGTAGTGTGCGGACACTATAAGGAAAGCCCTTCACTTACTCGCTACACGTAAACAACTCGAGCCACGGCTTCATGCAAGTAACCAGCACCTCTGATCGTTGTCACGTCTCAAGCATTTACAGACTCTTAAAGACACACCGACGACGTACCACGCAAGTTAAAAACCAATACGGACTCTCCCTGTTGCCCTTCATCCATGATTAACAGGATATTAGTCTATGTGAGAAAAGGGAAAGCGAGTGTCGGACTAGCTGTGTCTTCTAAATCCGTACTGTTTTGGGACAGAAGTTTTTCTGTCTCAAGAAATTTACTGTATTCGAACTTAGAATACGTTCAAGAGTTCTGCAGCATACCAATGGAAAGGATATGAGTATAATTTTGCGAGTCCGTTCTTTACCCTTCTTGTACACAGGGTCACCCGCACTTGGCATTTTGAGTTGGGCGAGGACCCGCGATAAATGCAAGCAAAGTAAATGGTCAATATCCTAGAGTACTCTCTGTAAAAACGAACTGAGTTTCCATCCGGACCTGGCGACGTACTTGATTTCAACTCTTTCTGGTGCATCTCCGCACCAGGGTCTTTTTAAATTTATTTTGTGTATTTTCACAGGTTGCATTTGGACTACTAGCCCCCGCCTCTCCCTAATAAGTTTTGTGCGGGCCATACTGCTCCACTCAGTCCACTTAGCCAGAACTAACAACCCCACCACGCAGCTCTCATGATACGCAGCTGAGGTCGCGTGCTCCTTTGTCCTTGCAGTACCAAGCGGACGTGAAGCCTCGTGCAGGTCTTTCGTCCTCTTTCTTTGCTTAATTGGCAAATGATTTATACTTATTGAACTGTTATATATAAAACTAAAAATAGGAAATTATAAAAGAAAAAAATTTTGATTTAACAATAATGACAAAAGAAGCGAGGCTAGAGTGTGTAGTAGATGTCCAGTCCCTTCCCCTGCACTGCCAAGGGAGGTCCCGGAATGTGACCTCGAGCCCTACATCCCTGTTCAGTGCCTGTCAAGGTTACTTACTAACGTGTGTTGATATGCTAGTCTGCTTAATTCTGAATTAGTGTTTTACAGGTTTACTGTGGTGCCTGGTACAACAACCGACCACACTAAAGTTATAGATTCGACATGGTGTTTGTATACTTAGAGCGTTGAATGAAAAGTAATGCGTCCACCTTCGTTAATAGGGTCTGGATGGAAATATTTTAATAAATCAAAATCAGAAATAATCCTTAGAATGTGATCTTTAATTACCAATATTTACTTTTCCACATAATCACCAGCCAATTGGATACATTTCTGCCAACGATGAACAAGTTTTCTGAAGGCGTCACGGAAGAAGTCGACAATGTTTCCGCAACCGCAGTCTCACAGTTCTGTCAACGGCTTCATCAGAAGCATAATGATATCCCCGCAGATCGTCTTTCATTATTGGGAACATATGGAAATGAGACGGTGGTAAACCTGGACTGTATGGAGGATGCCATACGGTGATGAGATTCAGTCTCTGAAGTTCTGCTGTGGTGGCACGTGAAGTGAGTGGTTTTGCATTGTCATGCTGCAGGAAAACATTTCCCTTCTCCTTTCGGACCCTTGTTAGCCGTCGTTTCAGAGTTCGCAGCGTTGTAATGCTCTGAATTTATTGTTGTTCCACGATCAAAGAAATCAACATGGATAACACCATCTGTGTCCCAGAACACTGTGGCCATGATTTTTCCAGCTGAGGGCTGCGTCTTGAATTTCTTTTTCTGGGGCTAGTCTTTGTGTCGATATTCCATAGACTGACGTTTCATCTCCGGGTCGTAATGGTGTACCCTCGTTTCGTCTCCCGTCACAACTGAATGGAGAAAGGCGTCACCTTCATTTTCCTAACTCGAGAGGAGTTCCTGGCAAATTTCAAGTCTGTGCGCTTTCATTTCAGGAGTCACCATCCGGGGTACCCATCGTGCACAGATCTTCCGATAGCCAAGCAAAACAATAATGTGACCCACACGTTCTTGTGACATGCCGGTTGTGCTAGCAATTTCTCTCTGAGTGATACGACGATCGTCCTGAATCAATAAGTCAACATTTTGCTTGTGAAATTCGGCGATTGCTGTCACAGGATGTCCAACTCTGTTTGTCACGCAGGTCAGATGTTCCCGCCTCAACAGCTTTGAACTTACTCGCCCAACGACGCACAGTACGCACATCAACACGATCACCATAAACTGCTTTCATTCTCAGATTAATATCCTGTCGGGTGACATCTTTTGCTGTCAAGAATTCAATGACTGCACGTTGCTTAAATCGCATTGACCGACCGTCTGCGCAGGCTTCCATACTTTACACTGTAACAACACAACCGTACAATGCTAAGGCTTCCCGCCAACTGGAGCTGTAGAGAAGAGGCTACGGAACAAGCCAGTACCTACCAACTGTTGAAGAGTTACGAAGGTGGAGGCATTACTTTCCAGTCAACCCTCGTATATTATAAGGGGTTACCATTCATATGTATTGTGTCTGCTATGTACTGTGCGTCTTCGTGGGTTTTGTCAAATGTGTACTCTTTATTTTAACTTACGCCATGTGGTAAAAATACATGTCATTATAGTAACAGATTTAAGGTGGCGTCTGGTACAAATTCCCGTAAAGATTATATGACAAGAGTCTCCTGTTTGATCTATGCTAGATGTTTCAATGTTTAGGTATCAACATGTTTTTCTTCGCGTTTTACGTCCTCTGTCTGGTGTCCGAAGACTCTGTTGTACTGGAAACTTCACATCCAGACAACCCAGTTAGTTAGTTAATTAGTTGGTTGCGTGTTCCATTGATCAACCGCACGGTGCGGTAGCCGTTATGATGTGGAACGTGTCAGGTGCACAAGAAATGCACATATGAAACAATATATATATATATATATATATATATATATATATATATATATATATATATATATATATAGAGAGAGAGAGAGAGAGAGAGAGAGAGAGAGAGAGAGCTAAAGATTGATATTTCTATTATTTACCCCATTTCCTTAAATGACACAAAATGCATATACTATATTTATAGATTTATTTATTCCTATTCAAGAATTCATCTATGGTATAGAAGGAGTTGTCAAGGAGATATGATTTCAATTTATTTTTTAAGCTGTTACTGCTGTCTGTCAGACACCTTATTTCATCCGGCAATTTGTCGAAAATGTTTATTGCACCATATTTTACCCCTTTCTGTGCCAAAGATAGGTTGATCAAAGGATAGTGTAAGTCTTTCTTTTTTCCGGTATAATGATCATGAATATCACTGTTGTTTTTAAACTGGTCCATGTTGCTGAGAACAAATTTCATTAGTGAACAGATGTATTGTGAGGCTGTTGTAGGAATTCCCAATCTTTTAAAAAGATGCCTACAAGATGTGCGACTATGAACCCCACACATTATTCAAACCACTTTCTTTTGAGCAGTGAATACTTTTTGTCTAAACGTTGAGTTACCCCAAAATATTATTCCATATGACATTAGAGAGTGAAAGTATGGGAAGTAAGCTTACTAATTTTTATATCCTCAAAATTGGCAATTATTCTGATCGCAAAAGTTGCTGAACCTAGTCGCTTTAGGAGACCCAAAATATGAATTTTCCAATTAAGATTCTCGTCTATATGTACACCCAAAAACTTAGTATGCTCTACCCTGTCTACTCACTTTTGTTGAGTCAGTGATCTCTTTGTCGTCTACTACGATGCCTGTAAGGTCTCATTTGTTTATAGGTAGTGTATTCTGTATTGGAGATGTGGCCTGTTAGTTCATTTAGTTTGTCCTCATTCGTGTGAGTACCTGAGTGTATGTTGAGGTTTTTCTATTGTTATTCCCGTTATGTTTCGCCGTGTGTGTGATTATGGCTCACAATATCGAACGATGTGTTCGGGGGATCCATTTTCAACACATTCGCAGTTGCTGCCCGCCGAAAGTGAGAAGCGCTGTAGGAGCGGTGGCCAAAACCAGTCAGAAAATGAACCATGCCTGGGATTTATTTATTGCAAATTTAGAGACCTTTTACCTAATTTTTTAAAACTGGCCACACATTTAGTTTTTTTGTCGTTTTTTTGTAGTTTTTGTTTTATTTTTATCTGCAACATATGACACGGAATTAATACTTTTTTAAAATAACAAATAATTTGAGGTTGAAGTGAAAATAAAATTTTGTTGTTGTAAGAAGAACGTGAAAAGTTGGTAGTATAGAGGAGAGATTTGTTACTGCCATCACTGATTATGACGGGCGGTGAATACCTCGGGATGGTTTCTTCGAGCTGTTGACCGCCAGTCACAACAAAATGGTTTATACATACTAATAGAGAAACGGTATTGCTAATCGTATGCATTAACTTTCGGTATTCATCCATGTACAACATTGGGTGCTTTCGTGGCTAGACTGTCAGCACCTTACACGACATTTACTCTAGTATTCTCTACCCTTAACTAATACTTGACTGATACGTACAATTTGTCAGAGAATTTTGCCATGTTACGTCTGATTCATAATTCTAGGTGTCTCATTTACTGTTACATCTCGTCTTCCTCCTCCTCATCCTCTTCAGTGTCACTGTTGTCACTGTCACTGTGGGTGTCGCTGTTCACCCTCTGGAGACGGTTGTTACGTTGCACACTGACATGTCAGTTAAGTCGTACCCGCAGGTGCTCTTCATGTATTGTTTTTTACACACCGTCAGTTAATGCATTTAATTGTGCCCATCGTTCTTGGTCTCTTACTGCTATGTATATAGGGTCCTCTAAAATTCTCCTCACAAACTTCTAGTACTTGTAGAGGCGACTGAGTGGACAATATTTTGAACAGGAACCGACGTCCGTAAGCGTACTGTTTCCGTGTTACAGCCGATTGAAAACACGATTGTTAGGTAGGTACGCAACAGGGTAGTTATGGAGGGGGGATGCTTACGTCGGATCGGCTGATGTCATGTGACGTCATCATACCTATCTGACCTGGTTCGAGCCTCATTCAAGTGTCCGTGAGTGATAGAGCAGCTTGGTTGAATACACGTTTGCAGAATACACCGAATGGTCCTTCAGTATGGCGAAGCTCATCGTAATGGAAGAGCTGCTCGTCACCTTTATCATTATCGTTATGCGCAACATCCGGCGCTATCGCATACCGTTTTCGCAGCAAATACGGCTTCGAGAAAGGGGCACCTTCACCGTCAGCAAGCGTGAGTGTGGTGCTCCAAGGAGACGCCGCACACCCAAATTGCTTTCAGTTCAACTGCAAACAACAGTGTTTGTGAAAATAATTAAGCTTCCTTTTTGTTTCTTTGGTTATCGTCTTGTTGTAGTCTTGAGTCTGAGTAATGGTTTGATGCTACTCTATCCTGGACAAGCCTCTTCATCTCCGAATAACTTCTGCAACTTACATCCTTCTGAATATGATTACTGTATTCATCTCCTGGTCTCCTTCTACGATTTTTATCCCCACACTTCCCTCCAATACCAAATTGGAGATCCCTTGATGTTTCAGAATGTGTGCTATCAACCGATCCCTTCTTCTAATCAGGTTGTGTCATAAATTTCTTTTCTCCCCACTTTTGTTCAGTAGCTCCTCATTAGTTACGTGATCTGCCCATCTTGATATTCGTCATATATCCTCCTTTCAAGAGATTGTCCATACCGTTCAATTGCTCTTCCAACTCCTTTGCTGTCTCTGACAGAATTACAGTGTCATCGGCAATTCTTTAACTTTTTATTTCTTCTCCATGAACTTCAATTCCTGCTCTAAATTTGCCGACCGTTATGGCCGAGCGGTTCGAGGCGCTTCAGTCCGGAACCGCGCTGCTGCTACGGTCGCAGGTTCGAATCCTGCCTCGGGCATGGATGTGTGTGTTGTCCTTAGTTAGGTTTAAGCAGTTCTAAGTCTAGGCGAATGATGACCTCAGATGTTTAGTCCCATAGTGCTTAGAGCCATTTGAACCTTTTTTTGCTCCAGATTTTTCTTTGGTTTCCATTGAACAAGCAATGCACAGATTGAATAACGTAGGGACAGGCTACAGCCATGTCTAACTCCCTTCTCAACCATTGCCTCCCTGTCATGTTCCCGACTTTTATGACGGCCGTCTGGTTTCTGTACAAGCTGTAAATAGCCTTTCGGTCCCTGTATTTTATCCATGCTACCTTCAAAATTTGAAATAGGGTATTCCAGTCAACATTGTCGAAGTCTTTCTCTAGACCTCGGACGGGGATCCACAAATCCGGTCTCCAGTGGAACATAGTAAAGTACAATCGTTATCCAAGGGGCGTGTACTAAACATAATTACGTACATGCAAGATCATTCGCAGCATAGTAAAAAAAAAAAGAAAAAAACTATGGATATTCAAGGGAGGACAAGGCCCACTTATTGCAAAAACTGATATTTGCGCTTTTCAAGGCTACTTGATGCAATTTACAGGATGTGCATGATAGTGACCTAATACACAACTGGCCATTAAAATTGCTACACCAAGAAGAAATGCAGATGATAAATATATAATACTAGAACTGACATGTGATTACATTGTTACGCAATTTGGGTACATAGATCCTGAGAAATCAGTACCCAGAACAACCATCTCTGCCCGTAATAACGGCCTTGATACGCCTGGTTCAAAAATGGTTCAAATGGCTCTTGAGTACTATGGGACTTAACTTCTGAGGTCATCAGTCCCCTAGAACTTAGAACTACTTAAACCTAACTAACCTAAGGACATCACACACATCCATGCCCGAGGCAGGATTCGAACCTGCGACCGTAGCGGTCGCGCGATTCCAGACTGTAGCGTCTACAACCGCTCGGCCACCCCGGCCGGCGATACGCCTGGGCATTGAATCAAACAGAGCTTGGATGGCGTGTACAGGTACAGCTGCCCATGCAGCTTCAACACGATACCACAGTTCAAGAGCAGTGACTGGCGTATTGTGACGAGCCAGTTGCTCGGCCACCATTGACCAGACGTTTTCAGTTGGTGAGAGATCTGGAGAATGTGCTGGCCAGAGCAGCAGTCGAATATTTTCTGTATCCAGAAAGGCCCGTACAGGACCTGCAACATGCGGTCGTGCATTATCCTGCTGAAATGTAGGTTCAAATGGTTCTGAGCACTATGGGACTTAACTTCTGAGGTCATCAGTCCCCTAGAACTTAGAACTACTTAAACCTCACTAACCTAAGGGCATCACACACATCCACGCCCGAGGCAGGATTCGAACCTGCGACCGTAGCGGTCGCGCGGTTCCAGACTGTAGCGCCCAGAACCGCTCGGCCACTCCGGCCGTGTGAAATGTAGGGTTTCCCAGGAATCGAATGAAGAGTAGAGCCACAGGTCGCAACATATCTGAAATGTAACGTCCACTGTTCAAAGTGCCGTCAATGCGAACAAGAGGTGACCGAGACGTGTAACCAATGACATCCCATACCATCACGCCGGGTGACACGCCAGTATGGCGATGACGAATACACGCTTCCAATGTGCGTTCACCGCGATGTCGCTAAACACGGATGCGACCATCATGATGCTGTGAACAGAACCTGGATTCATCCGAAAAAATGACTTTTTGCCATTTGTGCACCCAGGTTCGACGTTGAGTACACCATCGCAGGCGTTCCTATCTGTGATGCAGCGTCAAGGGTAACCGCAGCCATGGTCTCCGAGCTGATAGTCCATGCTGCTGCAAACGTCGTCGAACTGTTCGTGGAGATGGTTGTTGTCTTGCAAACGTCCCCATGTGTTGACTCAGGGATCGAGACATGGCTGCAGGATCCGTTACAGCGATGCGGATAGGATGCCTGTCATCTCGACTGCTAGTGATACGAGGCCGTTGGGATCCAGCACGGCGTTCCGTATTACCCTCCTGAACCCACCGATTCCATTTTCTGCTAACAGTCATTGGATCTCGACCAACGCGAGCAGCAATGTCGCGATACGATAAATCGCAATCGCGATAGGTTACAATCCGAACTTTATCAAAGTCGGGAACGTGATGGTATGCATTTCACCTTCTTACGCGAGGCATCTCAATAACGTTTCACCAGGCAACGCCGGTCAACTGCTGTTTGTGTATGAGAAATCGGTTGGAAACTTTCCTCGTGTCAGCACGTTGTAGGTGTCGCCACCGGCGCCAACGTTGTGTGAATGCTCTGAAAAGCTAATCATTTGCATATCACAGCATTTTCTTCCTGTCGGTTAAATTTCGCGTCTGTAGCACGTCATCTTCGTGGTGTAGCAATTTTAATGGCCAATAGTGTACGTTGTGAACATCAAATTGGGCGCGAAATAGATTACAATGATTTCAAGGGAAGCAGTGGATGGTTGCATAACTTCAAACAGCGCTACAGAATTGGAAGATGTAAGATAACGAAACTTCAAACAAAGTGTGAACTTTACGTTGCACAGCAAATTGCGGAATCGGTCAGAAAATTAGTAGATGAGATAAACAAACGTGTCCCATCATTCAGTAAGGAATTTGTGTTCAATTCCGCCTAATCGAGATTTGAAGAGGAAATGCGTATGAATGGAACTCTGGAAATTACAGGTTTCAAGAGAGTGCCTTAACGCACTCGTATACAGGGTGGTCCATTTATAGTGACTGGGCCAAATATCTCACGAAATAAGCGTCAAACGAAAAAACTACAAAGAATGAAACTTGTCTATCTTGAAGGGGGAAACCAGATGGCGCTATGGTTGGCCCGCTAGATGGCGCTGCCATAGGCCAAGCGGATATCAACTGCGTTTTTTTTAATATATGAACCCCCATATTCGTGTAGTACGTAAAGAAATATGAATGTTTTACTTGGACCAATTTTTTTCGCTTTGTGATAGATGGCGTATAAGTACGTAGTATCACGTAACATTCCGCCAGTGCGGACGGTATTTTCTTCGTGATACCGTGTTAAAATGGACCGTTTACCAATTGCGGAAAAGGTCGATATCGTGTTGATGTATGGCTATTGTGATCAAAATGCCCAACGGGCGTGAGAAATGTATACTGCTCGGTATCCTGGACGACATCATCCAAGTGTCCGGACCGTTCGCCGGATAGTTACGTTATTTAAGGAAACATGAAGTGTTCAGCCATATGTGAAACGTCAACCACGACCTGCAACAAATGATGATGCCCAAGTAGGTGTTTTAGCTGCTGTCGCGGCTAATCGCACATCAGTAGCAGACAAATTGCGCGAGAATCGGGAATCTCAAAAACGTCGGTGTTGAGAATGCTACATCAACATCGATTGCACCCGTACCATATTTCTATGCACCAGGAATTGCATGGCGACCACGCTGAACGTCGTGTACAGTTGTGCCACTGGGCACAAGAGAAATTAAGGGACGATGACAGATTTTTTGCACGCCTTCTATTTAGCGACGAAGCGTCATTCACCAACAGCGGTAACGTAAACCGGCATAATATGCACTATTGGGCAACGGAAAGTCCACGATGGCTGCGACAAGTGGAACATCAGCGACCTTGGCGGGTTAATGTATGGTGCGGCATTAGGAGAGGAAGGATAATTGGCCCCCATTTTATCGATGGCAATCTGAATGGTGCAATGTATGCTGATTTCCTGCGTAATGTTCTACCGATGTTACTACAAGATGTTTCACTGCATGACAGAATGGCGATGTACTTCCAACATGATGGATGTCCGGCACATAGCTCGCGTGCGGTTGAAGCGGCATTGAATAGCATATTTCATGACAGGTGGATTGGTCGTCGAAGCACATTCACCGGATCTGACGTACCCGGATTTCTTTCTGTGGGGAAAGTTGAAGGATATTTGCTATCGTGATCCACCGACAACGCCTGACAACATGCGTCAGCACATTGTCAATGCATATGCGAACATTACGGAAGGCGAACTACTCGCTGTTGAGAGGAATGTCGTTACACGTATTGCCAAATGCATTGAGGTTGACGGACATCATTTTGAGCATTTATTGCATTAATGTGGTATTTACAGGTAATCACGCTGTAACAGCATGCGTTCTCACAAATGATAAGTTTACAAAAGTACATGTATCATATTGGAACAACCGAAATAAAATGTTCAAAAGTACCTACGTTCTGTATTTTAATTTAAAAAACCTACCTGTTACCAACTGTTCGTCTAAAATTGTGATCCATATGTTTGTGACTATTACAGCGCCATCTATCACAAAGCGAAAAAAGTGGTCCAACTGAAACATTCACATTTCTTTACGTACTACACGAATATGTAATAAAAATGGGGGTTCCTATTTTTAAAAAATGCAGCTGATATCCGTTTGACCTATGGCAGCGCCATCTAGCGGGCCAACCATAGCGCCATCTGGTTTCCCCCTTCAAGCTAGACAAGTTTCGTTCTTTGTAGTTTTTTAGTTTGACGCTTAATTCGTGAGATATTTGGCCCGGTCACGATCAATGGACCATCCTATATAACTATGCCGACTGTTAATCTCGATGGGTAATTGCCTGGAAAGTTATTTATTGCGCTGCGAGGAGTTTGACGTGGTCTCTCTCCTGCGATTTTTTTTTTTTTTTTTTTTTTTTTTAAAGAAAAGGATGGAGCCTCTCCACGCTCACACCGGCATGATCGCCAACACGAATGGTCTACTTCCATCTCTGCATATTGGTTAGTTTTTACTAAGTGAGGTATCGTAGGATGTGGGTACTGCTATGTTTGCGTACATCTGGTTAAGATTAACCATTAATACGCGCTCATCTGGAGATACCGAGCGTGCACACTGGACGCGCACTCGGTAAGACGACAGTTCTAACCCCTGACCGGCCATCCGGATTTAGATTTTCCGTGATTTCCCTAAATCGTTTCAGGCAAGTTCCTGGGTGGTTCCTTTGAAAGGACACGGCCGACTTCCTTTCCCATCTTCCCCTAATCCGATGGGACCGATGACTTCTGTGTTTGGTCCCTTCCGCAAATCAAACAATCATGTGGTGATAGATTGGGTCGAAAGCTGAACGAAGGGTAGAGAGTTGAAAGGCTGAGGAAGAAAGGTGCCAAGGCAAGATCCAAGGAAAGAAAAACCTTCTGCGATAGTTGGGTCGGATTGTAAGAGCAGTAGCGGTTTTCTTGCTGCCAGCGACAGGTCATGCCAGGGTAGGCTTTGTTAGTAGTGGGTATCATGCAGGCGGATACCTTTGACGTTGTGCAGCATGTTACTCGGCGGCTGCAGCTGGGTGCCGGTGTTGGCTTCTCGGTCAGCATCAGCATACAGCTGGGTTCATCATCGGTTAGTGTCCGATAGATCATATATCAGATACACAGTATAGGGGAGTGTTGGCGGTTTGTTTGTGCGTTAGTGTGCGAGTGTGTAATAGAAAATTTGTGGTAAGTTCTATGGGACCAAATTGCTGAGGTCATCAGTCCCTAGGCTTACACACTACTTAATCGAACTTAAACTAACTTACGCTAACACACACACCCATGCCCAAGGGAGGATTCGAACCTCCGACGGGAGGAGCCGCACGAACCGTGGCAAGGCGCATTATACCGCACGACTACCCCGCGTGGTTGCGAGCGTGTCGGCTCCTCTGCTGTAGCATGTTGGTCGGCTGTGGTATCAGCTGGCATATCCAGTCAGTATTGCTGATGTGCAGGGGCTTGCCGATGTTGTCGCTTCTGAGTGCATGTCAGCTCACCGTAGGTGGTTATGCCCTAGCTAGCAATATCTTTGGCTGCTGATACTTCCACCTGTGGTTGTGATCTTTGTCGTGTGCGTCATCTTGCAAGGGCAGTAGGGAATATTTACGTCACAGCGAGCAAGAGTTGGAAAATCGACGTACGAGAACTACAATTATGGTATGAGCACTGCTTTAGGCAAGTATCTGGTCAGCCGCGCGGGATTAGCCGAGCGGTCTCGGGCGCTGCCGTCCTGGACTGTGCGGCTGGTCCCGGCGGAGGTTCGAGTCCTCCCTCGGGCATGGGTGTGCGTGTTTGTCCTTAGGATAACTTAGGTTAAGTAGTGTGTAAGCTTAGGGGCTGATGACCTTAGCAGTTAAATCCCATAAGATTTCACACACATTTGAACATTTTGAAGTAGCTGGTCAAAATAACTTGCTTTTGCTTGACGCCTGGTCTGCGCATAAAACTCATACTCGTTTAGAGCACACTATCCCTTCTGAAAAGTATGTGACATGGCAGTTCATACCACCTGGAGCCACTGGACAAATTCAGCCTCGGGATGTTTGTTTTTTCCGTGCCTAGAAAACTTATTATCGCACTATCTGCAGCTACGCTTTAAAGAATAGTCAGTTTCATGATAAGCTCCACGCCACACTGTTCCGAATTCGGTTGCATTCCATCACTTCTCACCACCTCGTTGCTTCAGTATGATTCTATATGCATTCTTTGAGAGCGGATACCAAGCTGAACGTCCTGCACGGTATGTAACTTTCAATGAGTTCTCCTTCGATCTTGATAGTTCGAACCTTTGTGATCGCACCATTTTTCATTCGGTGTTCATGGTGCAAATTAATGGTTGTTTGGAACATTTCTTGAATGTCGACGATTCTTATTTTGTGAAGTGTAATACATACCTCCCATAGAAGACTGATGTCTGCACCTCCCGGACACTCATTTTTTGTCGCCCTCTTGATGAACATGGTGAGTCAATAGTAACTAATACTTTTCCTGTCGTAATTCTTAACACTTTCAAATTAGCCTTACTTAAGATTGAACTTCCGACCTCGCACTTAAAGGGTTTCATGTCAGACTCAAGCGGTTTAAGTGCGTGGAATAAGGTCCATGTCGAGTTAAAAAATCAACCATACCGCGGCTGGGATCGATCTGCTTCATTTTCACTCGCCCTCTTATGTCGGGGCGGAAGTCGTACAGTTTACGTCCCTTACCACGGGGATGCCTATTACTGTGTCCTTCATGTGGGAGTCTGTGCGACGGTGTGGATGTAGCAACCGCGCTGAGCTGTGCGGCGAGTCCGGCTACAGCGATGGAGTCGCGGGGGAAGGGAGGTGAGGTCGGCCCGCGGGCCGCGCACCGACGCCGCGGCGTGGCTGGCGTCTCCATTATGACGCGCTGGCAGCGGCGGCGGCGGTTGCGGCGTCCGGCGGGCGCGTGTAAACACGAGGGGAGCCGGGTGTGGGGCGCCGCCCACCGCGGGGCGGGCCGGCCCCTCCCTGCGCCGCCGCCTCCGCCTCCGCCTCCAGCGCGACCTTGCCCCCGGCACCGCCCCCGCAGCCACCAGCCGCCGCCCCGCCGGGGAAAACTTTCACTGCACACCGCTACCCCGCCCCCCTGTTTGTGCCTCCTCCCTTCCCCCACCGCACCGCTTCTTCATAGAGTGCGTGAGGGTGCGGGAAGCGGGCTAGAGAGAGACGGAGGAACGGCCCGCATCGCTATGTGGGGCGTGTCCTTGACGGGCAGGTGCGGACGATATTCGCCTTCGTCAAGGTCGATGCGGGCAAAAGTTGGCTCGAATACACAATTTGGCTGGATCCCAATTTTCTGCTGCTCTGCTATTCGCCTGCTCGCTAGAACTCGTAAAGGGATAGAGAGGACGGATGCCGTTATGTACTATTACTTACCAAATCATCGACGTGAAGGAAAGGAAATCACATAAAACCTACTAGTGCGAGCAGTTCTGCTGCCTCAGAATTTCGCGTCTTTACTAAGAATGACGACCCGTCCTACCCCTGCGCGCCCATTAGCATGTCACTTCCGGGATTCGGGAAGGTGCGCCAGATTCCGGATAGAATGCGTCCAGCGCATTAACTATGAGGGTCAGTGTGCCGAGCACCTTGGATGTGGTTTTTAGGCGGTTTCCCTCATCTAACTAGGTGAATACCGGGCCTGGTATCAAATCCCCGCCTCAGTTACACGATTCGGAAACATTTAGAGTACATTCGCACACTTACACTTGGGATAATACGCGACGCAAAATTTCTTTCCCCTATGAGTGTGGGGAGGGGGGCGGGGCGGAAGCTGGCGACGAGGAGGACATCCGGCCTCCCACTATCAGTAACATTGTCAAGTCCAATAATTAACCCTCCAACCCCTTGAAGATACGAGTTATAGGCCAGGTAAAAGAACAAGAGAACGACCCGGAGCTCCGGGGAGCAAGCCCGGCCCGGATGAATCCGCCTCACGGATTAACGACGAAGGCTGATGAACCGGCCAGTCTAAACGTCGGTTTTAAGTGGCTTCCCACAACCAACTAGGAAATTACCGCGCCGGTGCCCATGTGCGCCTCAAATACCGGCTACGCAAATATTTAGAAAACGGTCACACACTTGAGCTTGGGGTTTACTGTACACGCACACAGATGGGATACATAGTTGGGTCGCAAGGGGAGTGATGGCGCCGACTAGGGCATCCCGCCACCTACTGTCATTAACGTTGCCACAGTCCGTGTAACAATGTCCATCCCGTAGAAGAAACGGAGAACAGGCAAAGAATAGGGGAAAAAAGATCATTCAGGAATGACAGTGGACACTGAACGAATTAGAATGTAATGTTTTGCGCTTCAGTAAGCAGAAAGATCCATTATTCTTTGACCGTACGATTGCAGAACAGTCACTGGAATTAGTCGCGTCCATTAAATATATGGGACTGTACGTACGGATCGATTTAAGGCGGAACGAACACATAACACTAATCGTAGGTAAGGCAGATGCCACACTGATATTCATTGGAAAAATACTTGGGAAGTGTAGTACACCCACGACAGATGTAGCTTACAAAAAAATGGTTCAAATGGCTCTGAGCACTATGGGACTTAACATCTATGGTCATCAGTCCCCTAGAACTTAGAACTACTTAAACCTAACTAACCTAAGGACAGCACACAACACCCAGCCATCACGAGGCAGAGAAAATCCCTGACCCCGCCGGGAATCGAACCCGGGAACCCGGGCGTGGGAAGCGAGAACGCTACCGCACGACCACGAGATGCGGGCAGAATGTAGCTTACAAAAACGTTCTTCGACCAATACTTGAATATTGCTCGTCAGTGTAGGATCTGTACCAGATAGGACTGATAGAGGAAATAAAGAACATCCAAAGACGATCAGGGCGTTTCGTTACAAGTTCATACAGTGAGCGCGAAAACGTGGCTGAAATGCTCAACCAACTACAGTGACAAATGCTGCAAGAGCGACGTTGTTCATCACAATGGGTGGTTTACTGTTAAAGTTTCGAGAACATGCGTTTCTTGAAGAGTCATCCAGTATATTGCTTCCTGCTACGTACATCTTGCGAAAAGACGATGAAGGTGAAATTAGAGGGCTTCGAGCACACACAGAGACTACTAACAATAGTTCTTCTTTCGGACCATTCGTGACTGTTACAGGAAAGCGAGAAGTGGTAGCGGTACACAAAGTACCCTCCGCCGCACACCATAAACTAGCTACTGGAGTATAGATGTAGATGTAGATGAAGAGGCGTACTGTTAGCGAGCGTAACAGATCGGTATAGCCCATACGAAAGTGTAACAGAAATGCTCAGCGATCTTAAATGTGAATCCTTGGAAGAAAGACGAAGTAGTACTGTGGTGTCACCGCCAGACACCACACTTGCTAGGTGGTAGCTTAAATCGGCCGCGGTCCATTAGTACATATCGGACTCGCGTGTCGCCACTGTCAGGATCGCAGACCGAGCGCCACCACACGGCAGGTCTCGAGAGACGTACTGGCACTCGCCCCAGTTGTACGACGACGTTACTAGCGACTACACTGACGAAGCCTTTCTCTCATTTGCCGAGAGACAGTTCGAATAGCCTTCAGCTAAGTTAATGGCTACGACCTAGCAAGGCGCCATTAACCATTTGTAACGTTGCATGTACCTCAAGATAGAGTCTCACTTGTATCATCCAGAATGCTGTATACCAAAGGACAATATAAAAGTTAAGTGTTCTAGTAGCTACGTTCTTTTCTTTATCACATTCATTACGAATCCTGTTCCAGACTTAACGCCAGATGGCGTGAGTTGACGCGTGCCCTTTCGGCTACTTCACTGTGGACTGGCTGCCTTAATAGTCCACTACAAGTACTCAAAAAACCCTGTTCGGTTAAACTTAGAAAACATGTATTCGAAGCTGGTGCCAGCGCACAACTTGAGTAAGAATCATGAACATAAGATAAGAGAGATCAGCCCACGGACAGAGGCATGTAGATTGTCATTTTGCCCTCGTCTATACGTGAACAGAATATATAAGAAAAGGTAATATAATTGCACGATGTACCCTCGGTCACACACTGCACAGTGGCTTGCCTTGCCGAGTGTATAAAGTGTAACTAAATTCCGTTTACAGACTTTTAGGACAAGTACCTTCCGCAAAAACAAGTAAAACATTGTCTAGTAAACATGGACTCTAAAATGCATGCCATAAGAGCTATGAACACTTGGTCATTAGAGGAGATGTGTTTTACAGTAGCGAGATGAGCAAGTGCTCATAGTTCTTGAAGTAGCCTACGCATTTCTTTTGATCCATATTCCCACCTCTCAAAATATGGGAAGCAAAGAGTTTGCATTAGAAGAGATTTGTTTCACAATATCGAAGATGAAGAAGTACTCATAGTTCTTGAGATATGCATTTTAAAGCCCATGTTTACTAGACTATTTTGCTTTATTTTGCTTCGAATGATCGTTCCTGTCATATCGCTAAATACAGGCCATTTCTCCTGGGACACCCTGTACACGCCGAAAAGGCCTCGTAGATACCGAAAGTTTTCATACAAAGTGTATAATGGTAAGACAAACCCGATTTTAAACTGCAGGTGCAGATGTGGAAGGTAGCAAAAAGTTGTTAGTTACGAACTGTAGATGAAAACTAAAGAAATTGTTGACCCTGGATAAGGAGATAGTTGAGAACAGCAAAGGCAGCAATAGGCAACAACTAACTGAGACAAGGGACGGGAGAGTCCGCAGCTCGTGGGTAGTGGCTAGCGTTGCTGCCTCTGGATCACGGGCTCCCGGGTTCGATTCCAGGCCGGGTTGGGAATTTTCTCTGCCCGGGGACTAGATGTTTGTGCTGTCTTATCATTTCATCATCCTCATTCGAGACAGTGGCTCGATAGGACTGAGTAAAACATTGGACTGTGCCAAAAATTGGGACTTCGTACGGGCGCTGATGACCGCGCATTTGAGTCCCCCACAAACCAAACATCAACATCAACGGTCGGGAGTACAACAACAAATGAATGGGTAACTCCGAGAGATGAAACAGTGAAGGCAGCACAGAATCAAATAAATAAAAAGACAAGGTCCATTAAGAAATCATTGGGTAACAAACGACATATTGCATTTAAGTGATGAAAGAGGGAAATGTAAAAGTACAGAAAACAAATTAGACGAAATGGAGGGGGCGATGGGAGGAAAAATGAGATTGACAGACATTACAGACTGACAAAACAGTGAAACCTAGAGGAGAAATCCAAAGCTGTAAGCCATGCGTGATTAGGGAAAACCTAGCTGCTGCCTATAAAAAACGAGATCTTTGGAGAAAAGAAACGCAACTGTTTGAATATGAAGCGCTGATGCACACAGGTGACAAAAGTCATGGGATAGCGATAAGCATATATACAGATGGCGGTAGTACCGCGTACACGAGGTATAAAAGGGCAGTGCATTGGCGGAGCTGTCATTTTTACTCAGGTCATTCATATGAAAAGGTTTCCGACTAGATTATGACCGCACGGCGGGAATTAAAGGACTATGAACTCGGAATGGTAGCTGGAAATAGACGCAAGCGGCATTCCATTTCGGAAATCTTTAGGGAATCCAATATTCCGAGATCCTCAGTGTCAAGAGTGTGCCGAGAATGCTACATTTCATGTATTATCTCTCACCACGGACAACGCAGTGGCCGACTGGCTTCACTTAACGACCGAGAGCAGCGGCGTTTAAGTAGAGTTCTTAGTGCTAAAGGCAAACAACATTGCGTAAAATACCCGCAGAAATCAATATGGGACGAACGCCGTACGCGCCGCTTAAGACAATGTTGCAAAATTTGGCGTCAATGGGCAATGGTAGCAGACGACCGACGTGAGTGCCTTTGCCAACACACGGCATCACCTGCAGGGCCTCCGCTGGGCTCGTGACGATATCGGCTAGGCAGAAGACGACTGGAGAACCATGGCCTGGTCAGACAAGTCCCGATTTCAGTTTATAAGATCTGACGGCAGGCTTCGAGTTTGGCGCAGACCTCACGAAGCCATGGACCTAAGTCGTCAATAAGAGACTGTGTAAGCTGGTGGTGGCTCCATAATAGTGTGGGCTGTTTTTACATGGAATGGACTGCGTCCTCTGATCAGACTGAACCGATCACTAGCTGGAAATAGTTATGTTCGGCTATCTGGAGACCATCACCAGTCATTCATGGGTTTATGTTCCCAAGCAACGATGGAATTTTTATAGGTGACAATGCATCGTCTGACCGGACCACAAATGTTTGCGATTGGTTTGATGAACATTCTGGACAGTTCGAGCGAGTGATTTGGCCACCCAGATCGCCCGACATGAATCCCATCGAATATTTATGGGACATAATCGAGAGGTCGGTTCGTAAATAAAAGTCTGCATCTGCAACACTTTCGCAACTATGGACGGCTATAGAAACAGCATGGCTCAGTATTTCTGCAGGGGACTTCCAACGACTTGTTCAGTCCATGCCTTATCGAGTTGCTGCACTTTGCGAGGAAAAAGGGGGGTCGACACGATATTAGGAAGTATCCCATGACTTTTATCACCTTAGTATATAACAATCCATTACTCAACAAAGAAGGAAAGTCTGAAAGTTGGAAGGAATATGTAGAACGGCAATGCAGTGGAAAGAAACTTGAAGTCTTTATTGCGAAGAGAAGTAAAATGGACGAGGAAGTAAATGAAGATGAAGTAAATGAAGATGAAAGAAAATGGAAGACCTAAGTCGAAACAAGGCACCAAGAGTATGCGACATTATGTCAGAATTATAGAGATCCTTGGGAGAATCAGCCATGACAGAACGATTTTCCCTGGTACTCGAAATACAAAAGACAGTCAAAATACCCTCAGACTTAAAGAAGAATGTAATAATCTCAATTCCACATCAGGTGGCGTTGTAAGCTGTGAATACAGGGTGGGTAAGGAGGAAAAGTACATGCTTTGAGGGGTGATAGTATTAGTGATTCTAAACAAAGAACTTTATATGGACATTGCCCTACTCCGAATGCTTTTCGAGACAGAACACATTTAATGTACACTGTTATTCATTTTCTGTATTATTCAAGATTCGTCACTGTTTACAACGTACCCCACTAGTGTAGAGGAAGTTGAGACGAACAGTCTGATACAGGATACCTGTGGTCCACCAAGTCGGGAAACTACCTCAAATTGACCTACAAAAACTACCTAATCTGCAGAGCATGCGCATCACGCGAGATTTTCAATATTCTCGCGCTCTCTTCACGCAAACTATTAGTCCTAGAGAAAAAAACTAATAGTTCTCTTATTGTTGGAAATTTATCGTAATATAATTTTGTTCTGCGTCATGCCTCCGCTGGAGGGTGCGGTTTTCGATTTATTCAAGAAAAAGGTAGAGAAGTGATATTAAATGTGTTATATCTCGGGAACCATTCGGAATAGGGCATAAGCTCATATAAAGTTTTTTGTTCAGAATCCCTAATACTATCACCCTCACCCTGCATTATCGAACCATCAGCTTAATACGTCACGGTTGCAGAATACTACCACGAATTATTTACAGAAGTGAGACTGACAGAAGCCGATCTCGGGGAAGAACAGCTTGGAGGAACATGCGATGCAAAATTGAACATATGACGTGTCTTAGACATAATAAAGGCAAAGCTACGTTTATAGCAGTAAATTGCAGATTTACAGAAAGCTTTTGATAATATTAGTTGGTATACAATCTTTGACATTTTAAAAGTAGTACGAATAAAACACAGTGTGTAAGGTTATCAACACACTGCGAAACTTAAGGATGCGATGGATAAAGTAATGAAACCAATTAAAAATACGGTGGAAATGAATTAAAATGCGGTCCCATGTTGCCAGAGGTCTCCCAGTCGTGCACTTGACGTGGGATCAGAGCTGACTGTAGAGCCAAATGTAACTGGCCTCGCAGCAAGAAGCATTTGTATTTCAATCAGCGAGCTGTTACGGTACCCTGTGGTGGTGTCCTTCGTTATAGCATGGCTCGGAGACAAGATTTGGATGACTTCACACGGGGAAGTATCAACGGGAAACTGGAAGATGGACGAAGTACGGCGGGTGTACCCCAGGAACTTGGTACGGCTCACAGCACTGTTTCACGTGCATGGGGAGCGTTCTGAAAGGCAGGCACTGCTGCCTGAAGGAGAAGTGGTGGTTGCATGCAGTCATTACAGCACCAACTGCAGATAAAATGCGCAACAGTCCAGAAGAGAACCAGCCCAAACAGAGGGTGCAGTTGTAACCACATTTAACAGGACTGCAAGGCACGCAACTCATGCTCCACAGTGGCACGGCGAGTGCATGAGGGGGGTCTCTTTGCCTGGCAGCCATTAGTACGGCAGGCACCGGCACGTCGGCGGCACTATTTGCAACGGTACCAAGAACATAGGGACCGGACCAGCTAGGAGTGGGGTCGCGCGCTCTTCTCGGATGACAGAAGATTCAGTCTGATTCAGGACGTACCCTCGGAAAACGAGAGGCGGGAACGCGTAATGCACTCACGAAAATTGTCGAAAATGATCGTTTTGATGATCCAGTTGTGGGGAGGTAAAAGTTGCAGGGGCGTACTGACCTCCAGCTATTCGAACACGGGACTCTCACCGGTCAACATTGTTGTGACACCTTATTCCTTCCCCACAGGTGTCTTTTCAGGGGTGCCTTCGGTCGTGACTACATTTTTATGGATGATAACGCGCGACCGCGTCGGACAGAGCACGTGGAGGAGCTCTTGGAACGAGAGGATATTCGGTGTATGGACTGGCCTGCCCGTTACCCTGATTTAAATCCTACCAAGCAAGTGTGGGATCTATTGGAGGAACGTAATGCGGCATATCAAGCTTCCCCAGCGACCACCCAGCTGTTGTCAACCGCGACGGTGGAAGAATGGAGCCGGCCACTGTAACCGGTCGGTTCTAGGCGCTTCAGTCTGGTACCGCGCGACCGCTACGGTCGTGGGTTCGAATCCTGCCTCGGACATAGATGTGTGTGATGTCCTTAGGTTAGTTAGGTTTAAGTAGTTCTAAGTTCTAGGGGACCAGTGACCTCAGATGTTAAATCCCATAGTGCTCAGAGTCATCAAGAAGTCCTTACCGGCCTTGTGGCCAGCGTGGCAGCACCTTATTGCCGTCCGTGGTGATCACACACTCTATTAAGAGCCGTGTCCCGCCTTTTGTAATGTCCAGAGGACCATCATAAATCTCGTTGACTTCACAGTAATTATCGTCTTCGAATAAAAATGTCATATATGTTTCTCTCATTGGCTATTTCTTGCAGTTACCCTCTGTACTATGCTGTAGCAATTCTTTCCATGTATGATCAAAGTTTCATCGAGCTATGTTACTTGACAGTGAAACATCATAGGAAAGTTAAGTGTCGCCCTTACGTTTTGCACACCTGTGTACTATTTGTACAGAAATCAGACTGCAGATTACAAAAGTCAAAGGATGTGACAAGGAGGCGGTAGTTTCGAAGGGAGTGAGACAGGGTTAATTTTAATCTGTCACTCGCCTTATTCAGTCAGCTCACTGAGCAAACAGTAAGGGCAACGAGAGGTGAATCTGGAAAGGAGATTAAATTTCAGCAAGAAGAGATAAAAGTTTTAACGTTTTCCGTTGACGTTGACGGTTTAGGATTTGGATGATCAGTTGAAGGTAATCGACAGAGTCTTGAAAAGAGGTTATAAAACGAGCATCAACAAAAGTTAAAAAAGAGTAATGAACAGTAGCTAAGATAGAGTAGTCAGGTGACGCCGAAGAAACAGTTTATTGCACGGGCATCCACAGTCAGACTTTTGTATGTTGAATAAGAACCGCTGCGGCTGTTGTAAATCATTTATTAAAGTCAGATTTCGTACTTTAAATTACATCATCAGGTACAAATCTGAATAAAAAGAAGAAAGAGACTGTAACGAACACTACGCAAAGACCATGCTACAGTGATAAAAGACTAAATATTTACATTATCGTGGTAAAGCCACTTTTATAGTCCGATCTCAACTCTTTCTTTAAAATTTGGGGAAATTTCGCAAAAAGCGAGATTTATGGATTAAAACGCAGCAATGAAACTGGAACCTATGAAGAAATGGGACGAGAGAAGGAATTATAAAAAGCACCGTAAAGAGGGGGGAAGGGGGGAGTGACCATGTATAGAGTGAACAGAACCTCAGCTGGAGCCGTGCCGGGACGGAACGCTTCGGCTGACACACTGACTGACAGGGGTCGCTCGTTGCCGAGTTGTATGCTCAACAACGTGCGCTGAACGATGTGCTCCGAAACACTTGCGCCTGCACCAGCATTGTATCCGTCGTCAGAACTGCCACAGATCGTCACCTATCCTGCTTTACAGTGCGGCCAAGTCTCTGACTTCCAAGTTCTTTGATGAGGAGTCGACATCCAACAACTTGTCGTCTAATCGTGGTTTCATCGTCCTTCAGCCTCTTTCCCTAGATGCTTACGACACTAGCACGTGAATAGCCGATCATCTTCGCCGTGTCAGATATGCTCGTTCCCAGGCGACGGGCCATAACAATCTCTTCTTTGTCAAAGTAGCTTAAGTCTGTTAGATTCCCATTTGCTGCCCTTATCGGCACTAGAATGAATCCCTATTTGTTTCTGTCACGCCTTTTATCAGTACGGGCTCACATGCAACAAACGGGGACTCGGACTCAGGAACAAGAGTGCGCATAGCGCTGTGGTCTGCCTCTTGCAGATGCACCGGCTTTTAAAGGCGGACGAAGATATTTTACATTGTTCTATCAGAGTTCAGACACCTGCCAGCGGATAGATGTTAATCCCCAGAGAACTGAACCGCAGTGTATCGGTCTTTACTATCTGGAGAATGCCGCAAGGGAGTGTTATAAGACCATTACATTTCAAAAAATATATATAAATGGCCTAGTGGTTAACGTTAACGTTTGGAAGTTCTACGCTTTTTGCAAATGATGCAGTTGTAAACAGAGAAGTCGCAGTGGTAGAAAATTATGGAAAAATTCAAGGAAAGCGGTAGAAGATCGACCCTTGCTGGGAGTGGCAATTTCACCCTCAATATAAAGAAATGTAACGTGTCGCTCATAAATAGACAAAAAGACGCATTTTTGTGTGATTACCGTGTCGCACAACAGTCACTGGAAGCAGTTGCTTCCATAAAATATCTAGGAGCATGCGCACGGAATGATCTGAAGTGGAACGACCACATAAAAATAAATCGCGGGTGAGGCAGATGCCAGGCAGATTCAATGGAAGAATGCCCAGGAAACGTAGTCCAACAACAAAGAAAGTAGTCTACGAAACACTCGTTCGGGCAATGCTTGAAGCAGGCCGGGGTGGCCGAGCGGTTCCAGGCGCTTCAGTCCGGAACCGCGTGTCTGCTACGGTCGCAGGTTCGAATCCTGCCTCGAGCATGGATGTGTGTGATGTCCTTAGGTTAGTTAGGTTGAAGTAGTTATAAGTTCTAGGGGACTGATGACCTCATATGTTAAGTCCGATAGTACTCAGAGCCATTTGAACCAATGCTTGAATATTGCGCGTCAGTCTGGGATTCGTGCCAGACATGATTGCTGGAGGAAATCCAAAGAAGAGCAGCGGGGAGCACGTTTGATTACAGGTTCATTTAGTAAGCACGAAAGCGTCACGAAGGTGCTGAGCAAAATCCAGTGGCAGACGCTGCAAGAGAGGCGTTCTGCATCACGGTGTGGTCTTCTCGTAAAGTACCGAGAGCGGTCGTTCCTAGAAGATCCAACCAATATATTGCTTCCTCCTACATATATGTCACGGAAAGACCATGAAAATAAAATTAGAGAGATTCGAGCTCTTACACAGGCTTACAAGTAGTCTATCTTTCAGCGAACCATTCATGACTGGAACAAGAAAAGGGGGAGAGAGACACTGGTACGTGAAGTACCCTCCACATCTCAAAACGTCCACAGCGTTAATTTACCAAGTTCTAGTTATAAGGACTACCCGAACCCCATATTTGTCAAATACCCATGAATATCTCCGACATAACTATGGATGAATATCAACGTTTAAGTACGCAAAAATCAGAGCCACGTAATATATTACCACTAAAACACTAACAACACATCAAAAGAAATTAAAACTAAAACTGATGAATAGTCCAGTTTCTATTGGATTTGCATATAAAAGAAGATAAAAGACAATGATAACAGGGCTGATGGTCAACAGACTGATGTTTTGAGGCTAGCCCGCATCTCGTGGTCGTGCGGTAGCGTTCTCGCTTCCCACGCCCGGGTTCCCGGGTTCGATTCCCGGCGGGGTCAGGGATTTTCTCTGCCTCGTGATGGCTGGGTGTAGTGTGCTGTCCTTAGGTTAGTTAGGTTTAAGTAGTTCTAAGTTCTAGGGCACTTATGACCACAGCAGTTGAGTTCCATAGTGCTCAGAGCCATTTGAACCATTTTTTTTTTTTTTTTTTTTTTTTTTTTTTTTTTTTTTTTGAGGCTACTACGACCAGACTGGAAGTTTTTCCCTACCGCTAAAGCCACTCTACATTTAATTGGTAGAACACTACGTCAACAACATGGTGACCATGAACCAAAATCTCTTTTAGCGACAATAGATACTGCAACATCAATTTCATAAGAAAATGTAAAGAGTACCAGCGAATACTACTGGAGGCAAAATGAAAAAGATCGCGTATTAGAGTCTCACAAAATAATCTCATTTCTTATTATCCTCCATGCTCAATGTTCCCTACCCCGTGACGAAGAAGCAGAGCTACAGGAAAACGTGTGAAAGTACGTGTTTACGTGCCCTCGCCTTAGAAGAAGACCTTAGTATCAATTTACAAGGGAAAACTATCTTGAGCGGAACTTCGGGCAGCGTAAGGCATTTGCTGAAGAGGGGGAATGAGCGTGTAAATAAAATAAAAAAATTGTGGGTGCTTGTCAGGTTACAAATCCAAAGGCTCGGTATTCGATCCTCAGTCAGTGCTACTAGAGGTTTTCTGTCACTTTTTGTTTCCTTCACCTCAAGCAATGTTTTGTTAATGTAAAAAATACAAAGTTACACTGAACTTCATAGTCCAAATTAAGCTTCACTTACAGTCACAGTTACAGTATTATTAAGGACACTATTAAGATAGTTAGCAAGTTGTTAAACATCATTTCCTGGCATTGCCCATTATTTAATTTTGGCCGTTATAGTCAACGACAGCATCATTTTACAGGTTTACGGAGGTCAGTGACTATTCTCCAGCTAGAAGATAATGAACTATCTTTCCTTTATCCAGTTTGTGTAGTGGTCTGGACTGAGCACGATATTTTCAAGGGGGAGTGATTTCCAAAGTATCGCGGTGTTTCCTAAGACTCTTTGGGAAAGACATTATGAAAGTCCTGGTAGGAAACAGTACCTTACAGTAACTACTGTCAGCGTTAGCATGAAACGGCCAATAGAGAGTGCCTACATTCTACTGTGCAGGCTTATTGGCCTAATGGCCTGAATCCTAAAATATTTTGCTGGAACGGCTTTGGTGTTCACGAAATCTGGAGTGTATGAAGTCGGGAGTGAGTGATCCTCAGATTAGATTAGTTTAGATAGTTTTCCATAGACCCAAAAATTAGATGATTCTCGTTTTTGTTCGCAGGAGAGCCAACACCGTGTTACTAGAGGAGGCCGAAGGGCACGCGTTTTAGCTCACACAGGCTGGCGTGACGTCTGGAACAGGACAAGGAAATTAGAATTTAGAAAAACGGACGTAGCTGGTGGAATACTTAACTTTAATCCATTAATGGTGAACGTCGGTCTGGACGGTACATGATTTTCAATATCAATAGTAACTGATAATGGCGCCTTGCTAGGTCGTAGCAAATGACGTAGCTGAAGGCTATGCTAAACTATCGTCTCGGCAAATGAGAGCGTATTTTGTCAGTGAACCATCGTTAGCAAAGTCGGTTGTACAATTGGGGCGAGTGCTAGGAAGTCTCTCTAGACCTGCCGTGTGGCGGCGCTCGGTCTGCAATCACTGATAGTGGCGACACGCGGGTCCGACGTATACTAACGGACTGCGGCCGATTTAAAGGCTATCACCTAGCAAGTGTGGTGTCTGGCGGTGACACTACAATTCTCATGGGTTTGAAATACATCAGAAAGCATAACAAAAAAAACATAGAACATTTTAATGTAACTCACTTTCCGCATCATTTGTCAGGAGACTGTCAGAATATGTGAATACACACGGTAAATTGGAACTGCTAATATTTGTAGAATTAATACACTGTCAGAATGAAACACAGTTATGCACTTTTAATAAAGTTACCATACACAAAATATACACCGGGTGAGGTGGCGCAGTGGGTAGCATATTGACTCGCATTTGGAAGGACGACGGTTCAAACCCGCGTCCGGCCATCCTGATTTAAGCTTTTCGTGATTTCTCTAAATCGCTTAGGACAAATGCCGGGATGGTTCATTTGAAAGGGCAGGACCGACTGCCTTCCCCATCCTTCCCTAATCCTATGGGACTGATGACGTCGCTGTTTGCCGGCCTGTGTGGCCGTGCGCTTCAGTCTGGAACCGCGTGACCGCTACGGTCGCAGGTTCGAATCCTGCCTCGGGCATGGATGTGTGTGATGTCCTTAGCTTAGTTAGGTTTAAGTAGTTCTAAGTCTAGGGGACTGATGACAGATGTTGAGGCCCGCATCTCGTGGTCGTGCGGTAGCGTTCTCGCTTCCCACGCCCGGGTTCCCGGGTTCGATTCCCGGCGGGGTCAGGGATTTTCTCTGCCTCGTGATGGCTGGGTGTTGTGTGCTGTCCTTAGGTTAGTTAGGTTTAAGTAGTTCTAAGTTCTAGGGGACTTATGACCACAGCAGTTGAGTCCCATAGTGCTCAGAGCCATTTTTGAACAGATGTTGAGTCCCAAAGTGCTCAGGACCATTTGAACGTCGCTGTTTGGTCCCCTTACCCAAGTCAACCAACCAATACCTAATCCTGACTCTTGTGACCAAATGCTGTCAAAACTAAAATCTAATAGACATTTTTACTTAAGCTGATCTAACAGTCCCTGTTAAGGTATTCATCCATAAAGTAGAAGAGGTTGCTACCAAAAAGTCTTTCAAACTCTGTTTAAATTGTGCTTTATCTGAAGCCAAGTTTTTAACGGTTGCTGGCAATTTATTGAAAATATATATTCCTGAATTCTGGACCCCTTTTTGGACCAAGGTATGTGATCTTATGTAGATTGTTCTTATTCTTAGTGTTGATATTATGTATTGAGCTTTTGGATGCAAATAGAGACATATTATTTGTAACTAATTTCATTAAAGAATACATAATCAGAAGCAGTGGTCAGAATACCCAGTTCCTTGAACAGATTGCTACATGATGTCTTGAATTTACACCGCAAATGAGTCTTATTACACGCTTTGGCACTGTAAAAACGTTTGTTCGGTTTCACGAGTTACCCCAAAATATGATCCTGTATGATATAACAGAAAGTAAGTAAACAAAGTTTGCAAGTTTTTTTATATCTCCTACGTCTGACATAATTCGCACTGCATACACCGACTTGTTTAGGAACTTCAGCAGTTCTGTAGTGTGCCGTTTCCAACTGAATTTGTTATCGAGTTGCAATCCCAGAAATGTAACACTGTCAACCTCTTCAATCTGCGTGTCTACATATGTTATACACGTACTGGAAGGAAGCTTCTTACAGGTTCTGAACTGCATATGGTGGGTCTTTCCAAAGTTTACTGGCAGATATCAGCTTTAAGCCATTTATTAATGTCAGTGAAAATTTGATTATCAGCCATTTCTGAACCTGTACTTGACTTGCTATCTATGCTTTACTTGGTCAGTGATTAATGAAATCGCTCTTCCACTTTGGGAAACTGAAAAGTGTTAGCAAGCGCTTTTCTCGTGCAGGGGTTCTAGGGTTCTTTTGTGAGCAAAGGCGTGACACATCAGGCGAGCACTTTCTCGGCCGGCAGAGGCCGCGCCATCATATCTTAGAGACAACAGATAGCTGGAGATAGTGACTGGTAACAACGAGGCGGACTAACCGAGGTCGTGCAGATGACAATAATTCCGATTGTTTTAGAGGAAACTTGAATTGTGGTATTCTTTTGTGAGTCCTTATCATTTTTTTTATTTTCGTAGACTGTTGTCATGTTTTGTTTATGGACGAGATTACTCGCGGGAGAGACTTCAAACCAGTTTGAGACGGTGTTGCGATTGTCTGCTGTGCACGTTTTTCAGTACAGTAGTCGTATCCGACAGACTTTTGAAATTAGTTGAATTGCTACAGGGCACCGATTTGTGGTATATGAGGAGTGACTATTTTAACCCTTTCTCGCCGGTCAAAGTAAGGCTGGTGACTCTTTTTTAGGCCAAGAGTGAATGTCGTGGCTCTGAGCACTATGGGACTTAACATCTATGGTCATCAGTCCCCTAGAACTTAGAACTACTTAAACCTAACTAACCTAAGGACATCACACAACACCCAGCCATCACGTGAATGTCGTAACAGTGTATAGACTAAATCCGTGTCCGCCATTACACGGTTCGGGGAAAGCCTGTGTAGCAGTAATCGCATAATTTGTTTCACGCTGCTCTTTCTGAGGCATCTTTCTAGGTGAGCCAGCTGGCCGGCCGGGGTGGCCGAGTGGTTCTAGGCGCTACAGTCTGGAACCGCGCGACCGCTACTGTCGCAGATTAGAATCCTGCCTCGGGCATGGATGTGTGTGATGTCATTAGGTTAGTTAGGTTTAAGTAGTTCTAAGTTCTAGGAGAGGGGACTGATGACCTCAGAAGTTCAGTCCCATAGTGCTCAGAGCCATTTGAACCATTTGAGCCAGCTGTTGCGACCGCGGCTCGGAGACAACGCGGAAATATCAAACAATCGCCAGTGATTTAACAGCCCTATGTGAGCGCACACGTCCAGGGTTTCACGCGATGCACCGAAGCGGACACGATCAGTTTGGTTTGATATTTTCGTGCGAAGTGGACGCGATTTGCCGTATTTGTTTCAAGGTACAGTTTCTGAAATTTTGATCAGTTTATTTTCAAGAATGTAGTGTATTATGGGACAAGAGACATAAACATTGTAATAACCGTTTGATATCGTACAGCGAATGGGAGGAAGTTAGCGAAATAGTCGATACTAGAACCAGGTGCTCGGAAATTGCCGTTACAAACTTCTAGGACTTGTAGAGGGGAGGAAGTACATATTGTTTAGAATAGAAATCCATGTCCGGAAACGTTCCGGTTCCGTTATGCGACGGTTTCAGTTCTGCTTGAGGAATTACAGGCGTGACGCAGTAGAATTATTAGGTAACAACTCGAAAGGAAACATTCATTCGTCACTTAAGCACATTTGTTTGTATTAACACTTAAGCATTACCTGTTTATATTACTTTAAAACAAAGAAGAATCCCCGAGCGAGGTGGTGCATTGGTTATCACACTGGACTTGCATTCGGGAGGACGACGGTTCAGTCCCGCGTCCGGACATCCTGATTTAGGTTTTCCGTGATTTCCCTAAATCGCCTCAGGCAAATACCGGGATGGTTCCTGTGAAAAGGCACGGCCGACTTCCTTCCCCATCCTTCCTTATCCGATGAGACCAATGACCTCGCAGTTTGGTCTCCTCCCCCAAATCAACACAATCCCCCAAAGAAGAATCCAGCATGCTGTATGTACAGGAGAGCACTGATGCAATACAATAGCGGCTCGATGTGGCGACCACCAACGTTGTTACAGACATTGAACCTACTGCGCAGCCTAAAGCATCGACAGCACACCGACCAGCGCAGCGTCGCGAAATGGCACCAAGAAAGCGCTGACACGCGCGCCAATGGAAATAGCGGTCAGCGCCACACCTCCAGGAAAACAGAGTTCAGCGCCCCCTGTCAATACTGATTTAACCAGTCGCTCATCGCTGGTCGGCCCAGTTCGATCGCGGACTTCGAGAGCATCACAAAAATGGTTCAAATGGATCTAAGAAGCACTACGAAACTTAACATCTGAGGTCATCAGTCCCCTGGACTTCGCACTACATAAACCTAACTAACCTAAGGACATCACACACATCCATGCCCGAGGCAGAATTCGAACCTGCGACCGTAGCAGCAGCGCGGTTCCGGACTTAAGCGCCTAGAAACGCTGGGCTACAGCGACCGGCTCGAGAGCATCAGCATTGGGTTGTAGGAAGGCGTTACTTACCCTGCGTTCTGCGAGTAGTAATAGATTGTCATTGTAATTGCATGTAGGAGGCACAGGAAGCACAGGAAATTTAGTCTAGTTTATTCCCTTAACAAAAATAGTGTTTTCTATTCTTTAGAAAGTGTTTTTTACAGATCATTTTGGATTCCTGCGATCGCCTATCGCAACTTCCCTCCTTTCTTGTTTGTGTCCGTGTTGACTCCCACAGCACGTTCTAGTTCACACTCTCCATCCTACTTGGCGTCTGTTCAGTTTCTAGCGACCAGAACTCGTGCCAGCAGATCTTCTTTTGTCCCTACAGGAGTCTCGTAAATCGAACTTTGCATACGACGTTAGATCACAACGTCATCCGGTCTAACCTATTTCATACCACGATAAGAAACTCTAAGACTTTTCCATTTCCGTCAGCAGACGTGGACGTGTTACACATCTCAATTGAAGTCATTGTATGTTTCCGGACATGGGTTGCTATTCAAAATATTATCTACTCACGGCACTCTAAAAATCCTAGAAATTTGTGAAGGGAACTTCCGAACACTCGGTATAACATATTTATTAAGCACTATAGCTTACATCCTTGGTAAAGGATCTTGTTCAAAACACAATTTAAAATTTTCCCTCACTTGCACAGCTATTTGCGATGAAGTATTGTTTCCCATCTGTAAATTGTCTTGCGGTGTATTTCGGTATACATCCTCGAAAAATGCGACCTCAGTCTCGTTTATTGATTCGAAGTCACCTGTGGTGTTTTTTAATAAACTTATACACTAAAGTGCCAGAGAAACTGGTATAGGCATGCGTATTCAAATACAGAGATATGCAAACAGGCAGAAGACGGCGCTGCGATAGGCAACGCCTTTATGAGGCAATAAGTGTCTGGCGCAGTTGTAAGATCGGTTACTGCTGCTACAGTTGCAGATTATCAATATTTAAGTGAGTTTGAACGTAGTTTTATAGTTGGCGGACGAACGATAGGCTACAGCACTTTCGAGGTAGCGATGAAGTGGGGATTTTCCCATACAACCGACCATTTCACGAGTCAGGAATCCGGAAAAACATCAAATCTCCGACATCGCTGGGTACGGATAAAGATCCTGCTAGAACGGTACCAACGACGACTGAAGAGAATCGTTCAGCGTGACAGAAGTGCAGGCCTGCCGCAAATTGCTGCAGATTTCAGTGCTGGGCCATTAAAAAGTACCAGCGTGCGAACTGTTCAACTAAACATCATTTATAAGGACTTTCGGAGCCGAAGGCCCACTCGTGTACCCTTGATAACTGCGCGACACAAAGCTTTACGCCTCACCTGGGCCGATCAATACCGACAGTGGACTGTTGATGACTGGAAACATGTTGCCTGGTCGTACGAGTCCCGTTCAAATTGTATCGAGCTGATGGAGGTGTACGGGTATGGAGACAACCTCATGAATCCATGGACCCTGCGTGTCAACGGGGGACTGTTCAAGCAGGCAGAGGCTCTGTAACGGTGTGGCGCGTTTGCAGTTGGAGTGATATGGGACCCCTGATACGTCCAGATACGACTCTGACAGGTGACACATATGTAAGCATCCTGTCTGATCATCTGCATCCATTCATGTCCATTGTGCATTCCGACGGATTTGGGCAATTCCAGTAAGACAATGCGACCCCCACACGTCCAGAATTGCCACAGAGTGGCTCCAGGAACACTCTTCTGAGTTTAAACACTTCCGCCGGCCACCAAACTGCCCAGACATGAACATTATTGAGGTTATCTGGGATGCCTCGCAACGTGCTGTTCAGAAGAGATCTTCACCCCCTCGTACTCTTACAGATTTATGGACAGCCCTGCAGGATTCATGGTGTCAATTCCCTCCAGCACTACTTCAGACATTAGTAGAGTCCATGCCATGTGTGTTGCATCATTTCTGCGTGCTCGCGGGGCCCTACATGATATTAGGCAGGTGTACCAGTTACTTTGGCTCTTCAGTGCACCTTTCACGACAACAGCTCTTATGGTGTCCACGATATAATCAAATGCTGTAGGTAACATTCAAACTCACTCATCGAATAGCACGTGTTAACACTTCCATTCTTCATACAAATGTTGGAACACTCCATGAACATACCTTTGCAAATGTATAATATTAGTTTCACACCTTTGTCGTAGACAGGTTTCTTCAGTATGCGATATATGAGATGCGAATTTTGCATAAAAATCTCTTTCGTCCGTCCATAATGAATGTATTGTGCTAAGTGGGCGGGCATGGAGACAGCAGTAGATCTCGACCGCGGCGCAGATATAGGACCGCCCCGCGCTGCTTCGCTAGAAACATTAGCGCGCTTCCCGCGCCGCGCCGCATTCGCATTAGATTGCTGACGTAGGACGAAGTGTATAAAGAAGAGACAGAAGTATTTGCTTAAATTATGTCTGGAAACCTGTTCTCTTCCTGGTCAAACAACAGAGGGACAGAGTTAGCGCACTATCGAAACGCCTGCTATTGGTTATCTTTGGGTATGTGATGACGCTAACTGTTTATGGTGTGTGTTGCCTTGCTGCACACACCATCTTTTTGTTTCCGGTTTCGGTAGCCCTGCCCACCGGAGTTATAAGTTACCATGCAAAGCGGTCGCGCATTGTATTTCTGTCTTGAAAATAACGAGTTGTCGCTTGTAGGTCCGCCTCGGTAGCTGAGTGGTCAGCGTGGCTGACTGCCATGCGAAGGACCCAGGTTCGATTCCAGGTACTGCCAGAGCTTTGGTTGGAGGACTGGAAACAGGATACACTCAGCCTCGTGATGCCAACTGAGGAAGAACTTGGCCGAGTAGTACCGTCGTCAGATCACGGAATCTGACGACGGCCTGGAGGGCGGTGTGCTGACCCCATGTCCCGCCATACTGCGTCCAATGGCGCTATCTGTGGAGGATGACATGACGATCGATCGGTACTAATGGGCTCGCCAGAGACAGTGAGCGGAGTTAACGTTTACGTTCACTTGCGGAAATATCGTAGACTGTCAAGGACGTTTCCCAGCTGCATTCTTGTAAGTTATTTGAATATTCGATACGCCAGGAGAAGCTGAAATTTCGCGTGATGTCTCTTACACGCAGCTTTAGACACAAAGCTATCCCTAGACAATTTTGGGTGAAGGTGTTCACAGAGACGTGCTAATGGGCACCATGAGTAGTCAGAGCTGCAATCGAGCATGTAGCATCGTCTGTGCTCGCCGGCCGGAGTGGCCGAGCGGTTCTAGGCGCTCAGTCAGGAACCGCGCGACTGCTACGGTCGCAGGTTCGAATCCTGCCTCGGGCATGGATGTGTGTGATGTCCTTAGGTTAGTTAGGTTTAAGTAATTCTAAGTTCTAGGGGACTTATGACCACAGATGTTGAGTCCCATAGTGCTCAGAGCCATTTTATATCGTCTGTGCTCAATTTCTAATAATTATTACGTAGTTGTATTAAATGAACTTGCAATTCTCGCAATACATGCTTCGTTATTTGTATGTTTGCTTCGGCACGAGTAAAAATACTGGTGTGAGTGTTGCCCTTAGCGTTAAGGTAGTTTAAGTAGTGTGGAAGTCTAGGGACCGATGACCTCAGCAGTTTGGTCCCTTAGGAATTCGCACACACACCCAAAAATACTGAATACTTTCTAGTTGTAGTAAATATAGGCTACGTTACTTTATTTGCCAGCAGTGAACGTGTGGCTTCAGTGCAAAGCGACTGAGTTGTTGTGACAAAAAAGAACCTGTTCCATTACTGTCACTTACTCTTCATTTGAGCGTATTTTTTTTTTTTAGGTTGGATGAACCAGAAACATTTTTTTTAGGTTAGATGAACCAGAAACAATGGTACTGCACCTGTTTCGGATCCAACCAGGTGAAACAGCGCTCTGTGTGACCAGTAATACCAAACGAACTGTGCAATACAACTATTTTTTGCGCTGAAACTAGGCGACATTATCTGAGGCGACATTATCTAACCTTATTTGACCTGATATTGTTTAAGTAAAAATTTCGCACTTAAGTATTTGTGACGCAGATCGTGGGGTGGATTATTAGCCTCGACTAGGAAAGCGTTTGTAGGGGTGGATTTCACTTACTCCAGATACACTGTAAGTTTTTTATACTGTCATTTATCTAGCCGTCTTAAAATTGTGTCCACGGTTGGTCCAAAACAGAAACATGCGTAACGTTCTCCGTAATCTGAGTTCAGTTTCCGCACCCGCTCCCCATCTCAAATCCACGATAGGACGCAATATACAGTCAAGAGTAAAGTGAAATAATATGTCCATTGTCTACAACGAGACTAAATGCCGCCTTTTACATCAGGTCGGACGGATCTGCCGTCAACCAAGAGAACAGCTGCTCGGAATATCCACCGCCCCATGATCGCAGACCGGCAGGGACATTATTATGCTATGGGGGACATTCACCTGGCCTTCCTTGGCACCTGTGGCAGTAATCGAAGGCACCATGATATCTGTAGACGACGTGACTATAACTGCGAACCACCAACATCCCTTAGCGTTTGATGTCTTCCCCTACGGCGATGGCATCTTCCAGAGGGATAACTGTCCTTGCCAAAAGGCTAGAGACGTGCTTCAGTGATTTGACGAACACGATAGTGAACTCTTTTCGCTATTTTGACCGCCAAATTCACGTGATCGGGAACGCTGTCGGGCGCCTGCTCCCCACCCATAAAACACTGGCCTCTAACTTACGCAATTGCGTGACCTGTGAGCAGGCGTTTGATTTCGCATTCTTCCGGAAACCCACCAAGGGCTTGTCGAAATCATGTCACGCAAAATCAGTGTTACATTGTGTTCCAAAAGTGGACCAACATTCTATAAACCAGGCGATCATAAAGTTTGGACTTTTCGCAGCATGGGGCAGCTTCTGTAAAATATGCTCTCTATCGGAGTTGAGGATCGATGTGGAGTCCAACACACTTCACCATTACCCACACTGGCATGACGGATAGAGAGAACGTACACGAACACTATCTGCAAATCTTTTTAGTGGCCTCGAACTAGCAGTCAGACAGAAGTGGAACGTAAAATGTAATGTTACTAAAATACAGAGGCAGAGATTATGTCAAGAAGTTAATTCCAGTACTGGTAACTACGCTGTGGCAAGAGAAATGCTAGTCTCTAGAAGTTTCAGTAATACTATAACTCGCCCACGTTTACTCAGGGCTGCTACAGGAAACATCTACATGCATTTTCTTTGTCACAAGCGCACTATGTGACAGCTGTAAAAAAAATGCCAATCACATTCTATTTGGATGTTCGCATGAGTGGGAATCTCTGTGGAATGAAGACAGCGTACCATATATGTCACCAACATCAAGCCCGAATTGTCACATGATTTAATTATAACGCTTTTTGACTATAGTTTGCGTCAAGAGCGAAACTTTCAGTTTGTATATAATTGTCTTGATTTTATAAATTTAAATGTACTATTACAAGAGGCGAACACTTGCTGCTGCTACAAATGAAAATCGAATTAAATGAAATGAGGAACAGTTAATTTTCATAGATAAGTACTGCAAAGTCACTCGTCCAGAGGGGTGTACCTTGACGACAAAAATCCTGTTCTGCACGTCTGAATTCTCACTCCATACATATTCAGCCGGCCTCTGTAGCCGAGCGGTTGTAGGCGCTTCACTCCGGAACCGGGCTGCTGCTACGGTCGCAGGTTCGAATCCTGCCTCGGGCATGGATGTGTGTGATGTCCTTAGGTTAGTTAGGTTTAATTGGTTCTAAGTTCTAGGCGATTGATGACCCCATAAATTAAGTCGCATAGTGCTCAGAGCCATTTTTTTGTTCATAGAGTTTCCGCTGTATCACACCAGTTGGTCCCGACGTTTGTGGCCAGTACTTAAATATGTTAATGTTACTTCCAGCTTTGTGTCCGTGGGTATTTGACAGGTTTGGGGTGTCGTGTGTGTGTGTGCGTGTGTGTGTGTGTGTGTGTGTGTGGTGTGTGTGTGTGTGTGTGTGTGTGTGTGTGTGTGTGTGTTTATGAGAGAGGCAACATGAGTGGATTGGTATATGTAAGATTATGCCTCTATGTAATCTGTATCGGTTCTAGTAAGTGCTGATTGGTAGCTATGTTGTTGTAGCGGTCTTCAGTCAAGAGACTGTATTGACGCAGCTCTCCATGCTACTCTATCCTGTGCAAGCTTATTCATCTTCAAGTACCTACTGCAACCTACATTCTTTTAAATATGCTTAGTTTATTAATTTCTTTGCCTCCCTCTATGATTTTTATCCTCCACGCTGCCCTCCAGTACTAAATTGGTGATCCATTGATGCCTTAGAATATGTCTACCAACCGATCCCTTCTTCTAGTCAAGTTGTGCCACAAATTCCTCTTCTCCCCAATTCTATTATCTCATCATTACTTACGTCATCTACCCATCTAATCTTCAACATTCTTCTGTTCTGTAGCACCACATTTCGAAAGCTTCTATTCTCTTCTTGTCTAAACTATTTATCGTCCATGTTTTACTTTCATACGTGGCTACACTCTATACAAATACTTTCAGAAAAGACTTCCTGACACTTAAATCTATACTCGATGTTAAAAAACTTCTCTTCTTCAGAAACGATTTCCTTGCCATTGCCAGTCTACATTTTATATCCTCTCTACTTCGACCATCATCAGTTATTTTGCTCCCTAAATAGCAAAACTGATTTACTACTTTAAGTGTCTCCATTGCTAATCTAATTCCCTCAGCATCACCCGACTTAATTCGACTACATTCCATTATCCTCGTTTTGCTTTTGTTGATGTTCATCTTATATCCTCCTTTCAAGACACTGTCCATTCCGTTCAACTGCTCTTCCAGGTCCTTTGCTCTGAGAGAATTACAATGTCATCGGCGAACCTCAAGGTTTTATTTCTTCTCGATGGATTTTAATTCCTACTCCGAATTTTCCTTTTGTTTCCTTTACTGCTTGCTCAATATACAGATTGGGTAACATCAGTGATAGGCTACAACCCTGTCTCACTCCCTTCCCAATCACTGCTTCCCTTTCATGTCCCTCGACTCTTATAACTACCATCTGGTTTCTGTACAGACTGTAAATAGCCTTTCGCTCCCTGTATTTAACCCCTGCCATCTTCAGAATTTGAAAGAGAGTATTCCAGTCAACATGGTCGAAAGCTTTCTCTAAGTCCACTAATCCTAGAAACGTAGGTTTGCCTTTCCCTAATCTATCTTCTAAGATAAGTCGTAGGGTCAGTATTGCCTCCCATTTCTACGGAATCCAAATTGATCTTCCCCAAGGTCGGCATCTACCAGTTTTTCAATTCATCTGTAAAGAATTCGAGTTAGTATTTTCCAGCCGTGACTTATTAAAGAGATAGTTCGGTAATTTTCACACCCGTCAACACCTGCTTTCTTTGTGACTGGAATTATTATATTCTTCTTGAAGTCGGAGGGTCTCACACATCTTCCTCACCAGACGGTAGAGTTTTGCAGGGCTGGCTTTTCCAAGGCTATCAGCAGTTCTAATGGAATGTTGTCTACTCCCGGGGCTTGTTTCGACAGCTCGTTTTTAGTGCTCTGTCAAACTCTTCACGCAGTATCATATCTCTCATTTCATCTTCATCTGCATCCTTTTTCACTTCCCTAATACTGCCCTCAAGTACATCGCCCTTGTATAGATCCTCTATATACTCCTTCCACCTTTCTGCCTTCCCTTCTTTGCTTAGAATTGGTTTCCCATCTGAGCTCTTGATATTCATACAAGTTGTTCTTTTTTCTCTAAAGGTTTCTTTAACTTTCCTGTAGGCAGTATCTATCTTACCCCTAGTGATATATGCCTCTACATCCTTACATTTGTCCTCTAGCTATCCCTGCTTAGCAGTTTTGCGCTTCCTGTCGATCTATTTTTTGAGATGTTTGTAATTATTTTTGCCTGTTTCATTTACTGCATTTTTGTATTTTCTCCTTTCATCAATTAAATTCAATATCTCTTCTTTTACCCAAGGATTTCTACTAGCCCTCGTCTTCTTACCTACTTGATCCTCTGCTGCCTTCACTATTTCATCTCTCAAAGCTTCTTCTTCTACGATATTTCTTTCCCCCATTCTTGTCAATCGCTCCCTAATGCCCTCCCTGAAACTCTCTATAACCTCTGGTTCTTTCAGTTTATCCAGGTCCCATCTGCTTAAATTCCCACCTTTTTGCAGTTTCTTCAGTTTTAATCTACGGTTCATAGCTAATAGATTGTGGTCAGAGTCCACATCTGCCCCTGGAAATGTCTTACAATTTAAAACCTGGTTCCCAAATCTCTATCTTACCATTATATAATCTATCTGAAACCTTCCAGTGTCTCCGGGCCTCTTCCATGTATATAACTTTCTTTCATGATTCTTGAAGCAAGTGTTAGCTATGATTAAGTTATGGTCTGTGCAGAATTCTACCATTTAATGGCATTACAACTAGGAAGATATTATATCAGAGACTGGGAAGTAGTAACGTTGCAGAAGAAGATCAGTAGCACAGTCACTGTGGCGTAGTGGTTATGGTACTAGATTGTTCATTGAGGGTCGTGAGTTCAAAACTCACCTGGACTGTACAGTTTTAATTTCTATATTCGGTTCGAGAACATTCTAGAAGTATCCACAAGCATCAAGAATCATTGTACTGGAATGTTCTGTAGCTGTATGTGCTCTGGCCGGAGGCAGTTCGCTCCGCGCTCTTGTATGTGCATGTGCTGAATAAACCTTCGTTAAGTGAAGTTAGTGCTCGTCATGCGTCTAATTACACCTTCTTCTACGTGACAATAGAATAAAAAAATTTTAAGAACCAAATACTACATTCAGAAGGCTTTCAAGGCAGATGAGGGAGTACAGGAAAAATAGGAAACAATAAAGAAAGAACAGGAACTGATGCTGTGACGTCACCCTAGTTGGTCAATAATATGATAATAAAAATGAATATCAATACTGAAGCCTTATTCTATTTCGTTTTCAAGTTGCGTGGAAATATGCATAAGGTACAGCGTGAATGTACGCTGTCACGAACGATTAACGTGCGTCCCAACAGGCTAGATGAAATGACCGCTCGTAAACACCGGAGCAGACAGCTGATCTGTTCGAATGTGCTGGAGCACTTTGAGCTGCACGAACTGATGAGGGATTGCTTCGGAGACAGCCTGCGGAGGAGTGACGTAAGTGGGCAGCGACACGGGGCGGTGAGTTTGGGTGGCGGCGGCTGCTGCTGCCCCAGACTCCTCCCACACCAGGGTTCGTGACGCAGGGACGACGCCTCGCGGCTCGGAGGGACCACGCCCCCCGCCCATGATCGAAGGCACCGCCTTGGTCCGCCGCGAGCTCCGGCCCGAGCCGCGCCGCTGCCTGTCCGCCTGTTTCGCATTTCTGGCCGTCACACCGCTCATTCTCCTGCCCAGGGCCATTCTTTCTGCGTAACAGCCGTTTCCTCACTCAGGCGCGAGTCAAACAGAACTTGGAATACCAAGTATCCACATCCCACCGAGTTCACCATGGCTTCCGTCAAGGCCTTTGGAAAGTAATTAATAAAAAATAATCAACGTTAATAAACATTAAAAAGCGTAGTTGATAGTGGGCGCTCTTGTCTTTGTTAACATTTATTCTATTCTTGTTTCACCTGTATTCAATATAATTTTGGATTTTTTGTGGAAGTTGCTCATTGCCGTTACAAATGTGCCGAGACACTCATTGCTATCCATTATAATCCAAATTTTGTTTCCGTTCAAACCGTCAAATGCTTTAAACACATCTGTAAAAGCTATTTATCTTTGAAAGTTATAGTCTCGTCTCTTCTCTATTACTTGTGCAGAGTTAATACATTGTCTGTGCCAGAATGAATTTTCACTCTGCCGCGGAGAATGCCACGATATGAAACTTTCTGGTAGATTAAAACTGTGTGTCGGACCGGGACTCGAACCGTTAAAATATAGGAGATGAGGTACGGGCGGGAGTTAAGCTGTGAGGACACCCCGTCAGTCGTGCTTGGGTAGCTCAGTTGGAAGAGCACTTTCCCGTGAAAGGCAAAGGTCTCGGGTTCGAGTCCTCGTCAAGCACACTCTTTTAATGTGCCAGGAAGTTTCACATTGTCTGTGATTGATTGTTCTTTTCTAAAGCCAGCCTGTTCTTCACTAATGAGAATTTAAAGACGTCTGACAACGCGCTCTACCTTTGTAAACAGTACGCTGTAGAGATTTCTGAAACCAAGAGTAAAGTGATGGCTTTCTGCTTTAAAGATCAGATCCGAGTGGATAATGTAATTTTGGAACATGTGTCAACCTTCACTTATTTGGGATGTCAAAATGGTTTAAATGGCTCTAAGCATTATGGGACTTAACATCTGAGGTCAGCAGTCCCCTCGACTTAGAACTACTTAAACCTAACTAACCTAAGAACATCATACACATCCATGCCCGAGGCGGGATTCTAACCTGCGATCGTAGCAGCCGCGTGGTTCCGGACTGAAGCGGATAGAACCGCTCGTCCACAGCGGCCGGCCTTTGGGATGTCAAATTGTCTTGACAGTAATGGAGATCTGGAGGAAAAATTGGCTGGATTTAGAAATGGATGGGGCACAGTTCATAATGTATTCAAAAATAAAACCATAAAACTTTATAAAACTATGGATCTTCCTACACTTCTTCATGGGAGTGAATGCTGGATACCTTCAAGAAGAACGTCAAGTAAAATACAAATTGCAGAAATGAAATTTCCAGGGAAAACAGAAGGCTGCTGACGGCAGATCACGTAAGAAACGAAAGAGTGCGACGAGAACTAAAAGAAGAGTCAGAAGAAAGCAGAATAAACAGATACCGCAACACCTGTTAAGAATACGTAAAAAATGGACAGTAAACGACATCCCAAGCTAGCCTTAGTTTAAAAACCCTTAGGAAGAGTAGGTATTGGAAGACCTTAGAAGAAAGGGACAGACAATTTGTGAATACAGAACCAGATCAATGCCTAATGCATGAAGTGAAGAAGGAGATGCTCAACATTTCTACCACCGAGAAGAACCGTGTTACTCACAATTTCGCCCTTCAAAAGTAATATAAAATAAACACACAAAATTATTTATTGAATATCAGGAAAATAGTTTTTCAAAACTGGAAAGAAAACATTCGTGTATTAATACGGTGCTATTAGAGCCAGTAGTCTCGTTCGCTTTTCCTCATTACTCGTATGTGAGTGCCAAGTAATAAAATCTGTACAAGAGAGAGTAATGATTATTTTACATAGAAGAGGTAGTGTTTCCCTCATCCGTGAATTAAAAGTAAACGAAAAGGAAAGTTAGAGTGAACGTCAGGTAATATTCTACTTAAATCTCAATCCGAAGATTGGTTGGCAGCAATTTTTCTTCTCCACTGTTCTCTGTTCCCTGTTAGTAATAAAAACCCGTACAACAAAGAGCAATGTTTACGTTACACAGAGAACGTATGCGTTTCCTTTCACCCATGAATTGGAAGTTAAACAAAGGGAAGGTCAGAGTTTAAGTCCCGTAGAGACAGAGGCCATTAGAGACGCAGTACGTAGATAAAGAGGTGTAGGGTAGAATGTACAAGTTATTCTTGTTGGTGGCAATTGTAAGAAATAGGAGTATGGCTTCTCCTGGTTTCTACTTGGATCCTTAAGAAACGACAAGTTCACTGGAGTCGATCAGAGCTCGGTCTCAGGGAGGATGGGGAAGGAAACCGGCCATGTCCTTTTCAAAGGAACCAACTCAGCATGTGCCTCTAGCAGTTTAGGAAAGCGTGGCAAACTTAAATGTGGATGGCCCGACTGAGGTATGAACCACCGGCTCCCGAATATGAATCGCATGTTCTACCTTTGCAGGCACAGAATCAAAGTGAGGCAGTGGGGTGTGTTCATGATGATCGTGAACCCGCCTAAAAACAGTTTATTAAAAGCCTTTATATTTTCAAGTATACCAATTTATAAATTTCTCATCTAGCTTTCACAGCAGCATGAAAACTACAAATCTGGAAATGGCAAGAAATTCTAGAAATTACGAGCTACGTTTAACACAGTATGCCTTTCAGTTACTTGCATGAGGGCCTGCCCACGTGGAGAAGCTTGCGGCTTGGCTGCCTGCGCGGAATGCGCACATTCACACGGAGACCGTATATGCTATCAATAACAAATCCGACGCGGTCCCTGGTGAATAATTGGGGTGAAAAGGTTAGAAGGGAACAGGGTGGAAAAGAGTGAGGAAGGAAAAAATTACTTCCAGCCGCACGGGGCGTTGCAGCAATGCAAAGGCGAGAGCCGAAAAATTTATGCTGGACTGGAACTCAAACCCGGTCGCTCCACTCCTATTTTTTTTTCTCGGTATTGTTCGTTGCGTTTGGTGTGGGCGGACAACACATGATATCCTTTCAAGTTGATCGTGAATTTCTTTACTCAGTTTTTTTTATTACAGAGGGCAACCAGCCTAAGCAGCCCTCTGACCGCATACGCTGAGCTGCCGGCAACCGCCTCGGTCATCCAGACAGCTCGCCAACAGGCCAAAATTTCTAATTTTCCACTCGCCGCACCGCAACGACCGCCTTTCATTAACCACCTTCCAGCAGAGTTCTGATTTGGTAGGAGTCTGGACGTTGGTTGCGCAATCGCACTGAAACTTTTTCAGCAAACAGTCATCGCGCACATAGAATTATAGATACGAGTGGGTTCCATTCTGTCGGACATGTCCAATCATATCTATAATTCTTGGGCGTAGCGGCTGCTTGATGAAAAAGTTTCAGTGCGGATGCACAATCAACGTCTGAACTCCTACGGGAATCAGAAATCTACGAGTAGTGAGTCAATGGGCGGGAGGTGTTGCGCTTTGGCGAGTGGGAAGTTGGGAATTTAAGTCCGATGGAAAGCCAACCGCTCTAGACAGGCGGCGCGTCCGGGTTCGAGTCCACGCCCTGCAAAAATTTTCAACTCGCACTGGTGCATTGCTACAGTATCCTGTGCGGTTGGGAGTTATTATTTCCTTCCTATCTCTTTCCCATCCCGTTACCTTTCCATCCCTTTCATCCCAGTTATCCACGCGTATATCCCACCTGATTCATATCTCACGGTTTGTGATTCCACGGGCATAATCGGCAAACTACAAGTGGGTGAGTAAGGCAAGACACAAATGGAAGGCCCTCCACTAAAAAAAAGAGTAACAGAACGACTGACTTCACAAATGTAGGAATAAACCACTGAAAGTTACAGGACCCCGCTCATTTACACACTCGTTTAGCATGTATTCAGAATCTTAATGCTAGGTAAAATACTTATGATAGTGAGCGCACATTACGTTTTCATATTGTGTAAAGTATCAAGTCGTCAGAGTTCTCACATTTTGCAGTTGCACTTTTTTAAATCACTTTCTCGGCAGATGTTTTCAGATTTTCGGAAGAACAACCTTCTTCGCTCTTCTATCCATGATGATTTTGTCTTGAATCTAATTCTGTACTCGGAGCCTGTTTCAGCCTAAATTTTTGACTTGAAAGTTATCCAACTATAAATCTCCTGGCCGAGCGGTTCTAGGCGCTTCAGTCCGGAACCGCGCTGCTGCTACGGTCGCAGGTTCGAATCCTGCCTCGGGAATGGACATGTGTGATGTCCTTAGGGTAATTAGGTTTAAGTAGTTCTAAGTCTAGGGGACTGATGACATCATATGTTAAGTCCCATAGTGCTTTGAGCCATTTGAACCCCTTTTTGTAAATATCCGGTTCCTGTATTCTAATTTCTTACGAATTCCTTTCTACCGGGTGGTTATAACTGATGTGCAGGTACTCACGGACGTTCAGTTGGGCTGTAATTATCGTATGGCAACGAAACTTCGTAGATACTTCAATGCGTTAATGTGGAAACGGTTTAAGCTGGAAAGTAACTAGTTCCAGTTGTGCCCACCAGATGCGAATATGGCGCTGTACACAGTTTATATGATGGTATAACATCCACGCCGTCATTTTACAAGCTATAACGTGAGTGAACAGTACGGCTATCGACAAGAGAGACCGTGCGCTGTTAGTGAAACTGTTTTATGGGAACGGCAGCAATTACAATGCTGGATTCGGAGAGTATCGTCTACTGAAATGTGTAAGGAAAGCCCGATGTCATTAAATGGTTTAAAGGAGGTGATAATGTTATTAGAAAACACGGGTGAGTTAGGTGTGGCACCTGGAAGAAGAAGGCTTCCTATCCCGGTGAAAGTTATTGACGAGGTTATTGTAACGATCATGCAGCACGTGCCCTGGGTCCTGCTACTGCTCGCGCAGTGTCACGAAAATTGTCCATTCAATGGTCAACAGTCCGGTAAGCTTTGCGGCCTGTTTTACACTGGTATCCGTGCAAGATCCAGGCCGTGCAGCAACAGCAACCTCGTGATCCGCAGCAACGTTCCGAATTTGCTATTCGGATTCTGGCACGGATTTAAGTTGATGACATGTAGCCGGGCAACATTCTGTGGAATGACGAGGCACATTTTACACTACAGAGTGCAGTGAATACACAGAACTGCGAAATTGGGATAGTGTTAGACCGTGTATTGTGCACGAAGAGCCACAGCGCTCGCCATGTATGACTGTGTGGTATGGATATACAAGCACCTATTTCTCGGCGCATTCTTCTTTGAAGAGAATACACCCATACGGCGTATCAGGTGTACCGTGACGTCTGCACTTTAACTTGTACAGTATGTGATTCCTGCCTTGGAAGAGCGCAACTAACACCTCACATCGTTCGCCCACTGAAAGCTCTGCTTAATGCAACCTTCCATGAACGTGATATCTCCAGAGGTTTTTCTGATCAGAATCCATGTGACTTTGGGCTCTGGGGATGTCTGGAAGAACGCGTTTACCAAGGACACTTTTGGTCTCTACCTGATCTGAAAGCCGGTATACGGGAACACGTTGCTCAGATTCCACTGGACCTGCTCCGACCAACTGTTGATCACGTCGTTTTACGGATGCAACATCTCGTCGACATCTCCGCTACTCATATTGGACAAACTGTGTAAGGGGCGGTTAGTAATAAAATCAACAGAATGCCTTCCTCACCTGTTTGACCTTTTCTGCCCACGTCCCGTTCCTAATCCTTTACATATGGAAACATTTCTACACGTCTTTTTTGCATTCACAGCGACGATTTGCACCTGGTGGCCAAAACTAGAACTTATTTTTTCGAGCGTAAGTCGGTTCCGCATTAACACAATAGATTGACTACCAAGTTTCGCTGCCATGCAATAATAACAGCCCACCCTGGACTTTTTTAAGTAGCTGCAGTTTAATTATAACCATTCGGTGCCTCTTGGAACCAGCGTACTATGTTCCCTTATTTCTTGATGACGTCCGAGATTCTCTCTGCGTGGGTATGCAGTTCTTGGTTCGCTCGTCTTCTATATTGACCGTTTCCTATCCTTCGAGATCCCATTATCCTCTCGAGAATACTTCTTTCCACAAGTTCTATTCTCTATGTATTCCTGTTCCTACTAGCTTTAGACTTTCTGCTGCATATAAAGCATCGAGGCGGATCACTGTCTGGCAATATCTTAATTTTGCATTGATCTAAAAATATCATGAGTAGTGCAAAATTATTATTATTAGTCTACACAGAAACGCTTTACAATTTTTTTGTAATCAAACAATTTATGATTTTTGCTCTTAAAATCGTATTCATCTGTAGCACGTTCAAAGGGGGTAACGGTAATTTATATTTTGGAAAGGGGTGGGGGGAGAACAATAAACAAATTGTCAAACCCTTCCCCCCCCACTGCCCCCCTCCCACACACACACAAACGAACGCTGGATCCGCTCCCAACATCTCGCGCGATTTAGAGTGTAGATCATGAGGTGAATCATTAACGTGCCAATGGCAATTGGATCGTGAATGATGATTCGTTATCAGTTTTGGAAAAGGCTTTGCAAAAGAATCGGTTCAGGTAAACAACGGCAAACTTAAAAGCGCGTTGCTGGGTGGCAATTTGAACTCGACACCTGCTGATTTAACCACTACGCCAATTAGCTGTGAAAGAGCTTTGAAGGAGGAGTGAGGAAGTATGGCAGTGAGAAGACCCATTACTGTTAATTTAGTTCAGCAGACAGCTGCTCGTGGAACGTAGGCGCCTCTGTCCCTTCAGTGCGACGTGTTTATATGATAGCAGACGTTTGTGGAAGCGTTAACAGAGGGTCGAAGGCTGATGTACAGGTTTCTGCAAAATCGCATTGATGAAAATAACCAACTTGATACTGTACTGTTCCTAGCATCAGCTCCTGCGGTATTATAGCTTGCAAGACGAGCGCTATTCTTCGCTTAGCGGGCATGCTGTGTCGAAATGGGAGACTTGTAACCGATAACAGGGACAACTGAGTCGCGCCTTACAAGCGAATGATAAGGAGTGATACGAGCTATGCGGTTCGATAAATCGAGGAGAGGCATTTTTTTTTTTTTTTTTTTTTTTTTAATGAGGGTAGTTCGGATAGCTGATGCGATGAAGCTCAGTCACACCGTACATCACGTGAGTCGATTTGAATACAGCGTGGGAAATGCTTCTGTCTCCATACTGGCTACAGCGGCCATTTGTTGCTGCATTAACGCCAAACACTACAATTACGTAAGACTCACTAATCCGATTTTTCATAAACTTACTTTCCATTTCAGTTTCTGGTAAACACTCCAGAATCGATTCTGGAAATGCTTTTGGTGCTGCATTTGAGCTTCGCCAATCAGTTTTCGGCTCCATGCGAATGCTCTAGCTTGTGGAGGGTTGTGACGAAAAATAAGAGGTCAACAGCTGCAGAGGTCTCTGTACGGCTGAAGGTCACATCCACGATTTTAGCACCATAACAACACAAAGGAAGCTGTAAAGCAGGGCGAGCAAGAATTGCAAAATCACAAACATCAGTTACACAAATGCCCGTAATAGGAAAACGTAGTGCCGAAGCTGTACAACTTGAGCTATGGTGCAATGGAAGAAAGCCATTTGGTCCAATTAGTCTTGTTTGACACTGCTTCCAACTTCTGATCGACTTTACATCTCAAGAGTGAAACAAGGAGGAGGTTAGTGGTGATTTGGGCAGCCATATCGTGGTAGTCCATGAGGCCCATGGTTTCTCTGCAAGGTCGCAGTGCCGACAAGAATTATTTGACCATTTTGGCTAATCAAGTCCATCCTGTGGCACAGTGTTTGTTCCCCATTGGTGATACAGTGTTCCAAGACAACAGGGCCTCTGTCTACACAGCTGGCTTCGCGCCCAAGAATGAATTGTCGCATCTCTGCTGGCCACTACATTCACCAGGTCTCAATATCATTGAGCGTTTGTAGTATACTTTGGAAAGAAGAGTGCTGAACGCTATCCACTACCACCATCATTACCTAAACTTGCCACAATTTTGCTGTAAGAATTGCATAAGATTCCCAGAAAACCCATTCAGGACCTGTATCTATCCATTCCGAGACTACTAAAAGCTGTTCCGTACATCGTATTAGGCATGGTAATTTGTCGTGTTCCTGGGGTTCCATAATTTTGTTCAACCACTATATATACTTTGAAAAGCATTTTCGAGAATCTTATTTTTCCGAAAGTTAGGTGAGAGATTAAGTAAGAAATATCGGAAAAATGGGAACGATTACAGTAATATGTTCCTTGAGAGACGGTTATCACCGCCTCTTGGATCCGCGCCTGGCTTGTTACCAGAACGAAAATACGCCGCGCGGGATTAGCCGAGCGGTCTAGGGCGCTGCAGTCATGGACTGTGCGGCTGATCCCGGCGGAGGTTCGAGTCCTGCCTCGAGCATGGGGGTGTGTGTTTGTCCTCAGGATAATTTAGGTTAAGTAGTGTGTAAGCTTAGGGACTGATGACCTTAGCAGTTAAGTCCCATAAGATTTCACACACATTTGAACATTTGAACGAAAATATACTCTAAGACAATAGTAACGACGCATCACGAATAAATTACCCGAATGGGTCTGATATTGGTAGATGTGATGTTCAAGTACATACAAACAAATGGTTACAATTTCAGAAAAAAACGGGTGATTTATTCAAGAGAAAGAGAGTCACAAATTGAGCAAGTCAGTAACGCATTGTTCCGCCTCTGGCCCTTACGCAAGCAGTTAGGGGGATATCGTACCAAAATCTGTCGAATTAGGTGTTACGTAGTCATAATCCCGACTTAGTTGGAGAACCCTGCTCATAACGCTCCAAACGTTTCAATTGGGGAGAGATCTGGAAATTTTACTGGCGAAGGTAGGATTTCGCAAGCAAGAAGACAAGCAGTAGAAACTTTCGAAGTGTGCAGGCGGGCATTGTCTTGCTGAAATGTGAGCCTAAGATAGCTTACCATGAAACTCAACAAAACGGGGCGTAAAATATCGTCGATGTCTAGCTGTCCTGTAAGGGTGCTGCGGATGAAAACCAAAGGCGTCCTACTATGAAATGGAATGGCACTCCAGACCACCACTGACTCTAGTTGGGCCGTGTGGCGTGCGACAGTCAGATTGGTATCCCACCACTGCCCGGGACATCTCCAGACACGTCTTTGCTGGTCGTCGGAGACCAGTTCGATGCAGGACTCATCAGTGGAGACACTTCTACTCGAGTCAGTGACATTCCAGGCCGAAGACGAGTCTGGAGATGTCCTAGACAGCTGTGGGATATCAATCTGATTGTTGACCGCCATAGGGCCTGACAATAAACAGTGATAGTCAGGGGTACCATTTCATAGCAGGACCCCTTTGGTTGTCATCGCGGTACCCTTACAGCACAGCGGTACGTCGACGATATTCTGCGCCCGGCGTTGTTGCCCTTCATGGCAAGTCACCCTGGGGGCCGCGCGCGATTAGCCGAGCGGTCTCAGGCGCTGCAGTCACGGACTGTGCGGCTGGTCCCGGCGGAGGTTCGAGTCCTCCCTCGGGCATGGGTGTGTGTGTGTTTGTCCTTAGGATAATTTAGTTTAAGTTGTGTGTAAGCTTAGGGACTGATGACCTTAGCAGTTAAGTCCCATAAGATTTCACACACTCACCCTGGGGTTACACTTCAGCAAGATAATGAGCACCCGCAACCGGTGAGAGTTTCAACTAGCCAAACCTACGTTGGCCAGTAAGATAGCCGCATCTCTCCCCATTTGAGGACATTTGTAGCATTATGGGCAGGACCCTCCAACCAGATCGGGATTTGACGGATTAGAGCGTCAGTTGGACAGTATGTGGCACCATATTCATCAGGATAACTCTGTCAATCAACGCCAAGCCGAACAACTGCTTGGGTAAGGGTCAGAAGTCGTCCAACGCGTTACTGACTTGCTCAATTTGTGAAGCTCTTTCTCTTCAGTAACTCACCCAATTTCACTTTAATTGTAATCATTTGTTCGTCTTTACATGTGCATCACATCTACCGATTTCTGTCCCATTGGGATAATTCCTTAGTGCTTCTTTTTTTTTTTTTTTTTGTCTTAGAGTATGCGAGTCACACTGCAACGCTGGAGCGGCAGACGAAAAGAGCAGGAAGCGCTGCGCCGCGGGGCGGGTTTCCCGGCGAACTGGGTGGCCTTGTAGCCCGTCTCCCGCCGTGCTGCCCATTCATACCGCGCCGCTTGCATCCAAAAGAGAAAGTGAGTGCTCCCCAGGCCTTGCGAACCGTACCTTTGCAGCTGCCAGGAAGAACGTTACAGTTCGACGACGTCGAGGTCATTAGATGAGAATCACAGCTACGATACACTGTGTACATAAGAGAGAATAGCTAACGCACGCCTACGAGTGGGACTCGACACGGAGGTAAGCTTGTTCGAATATTGGTGGTGGGGAATTATCACTACCGGTATTTGACCAGAAAGGGGAGGAGAAATGGGGGCGTAAATTTCCTGATCACTAGTCTTTGCGCAATGTCCTGGGTTACATTCCAAACCACTCCGCAGCGTCACATGAAGTAAGGGCTCGTGGCGCTGTTGGTGGTAATCCGTCCGTCGGATGGGGACGTTAAGTTAGGTGGCATCCTTGGTGCTATTCGAGAGGAGTAGGTTGTGTGTCGGCACTAGGTTTCACCCTCTTCCTTTCCTTTATCCACAACAACACAAACCCAACACTGCACTGTGCAAGCACTCAGCTTGACAGGTCGGAGGAAAGCAATGGCAAGCCACCAACACTTGACACTTTGTTTTGAGCGGCGGCGACGAAGGATCCCTGCATCTTCTCCCCTACACTCATATCCTGAGTATATCACTACGAAGTGTGGCTGTAAAATAACGGGACTGTTGCTGTAAAACATTTTATATCAAATACGTATATATTTAATTATTGTCACCCTCAATATACACCCCTTCTCTATCCCTTCAACGCTCCACGCGAATTTTTCATTGATGAAATCAGTGTTGGAACTTGTCCTCTGTGAGTTCCGTGGTGACACGTATCGCTTCTCCTTTCACTGCTTCAATGGACTGAAATATTGTTCCTTTTAATACAGATTTGACCTTGGGGAATGGATAAAATTCACACGGTGCTAGGTCAGGCGAATAAGATGCGTGGCCTAACACTGGGATGCCGTGCTTCGTAAAAACCTCTTAACAGTCAATGCAGTATGAGCCGGAGCATTGCCTTCACGCAGAACTCATGACTTGTTCTTCCACAGTTCGGGTGGTTTTTTCATATTTTCTCACGCAATTCAGCAACAACCTCAAAGTAGTGATGTTGATTAATAGTCTGACCTTCAGGAACTCAGTGAAGATCCACAATTCCGTGAACATCGAAAAAAAATCATCATCGCTTTGAATCTTGATTTGCTCATTCGAGCTTTTTTCGCCCTTGGTGAAGTTGGGCCTTTTCAGTGCATGGAGTGGAGCGTAGTTTATGGGTCATAAGTGAAAAATCAGGATTCGTCACGTGCTATCGTTCTTTTCCAGGAAATCAGGACCATTTTGGATGCCTATTCAAAGTGTCAATAAAAACATTTTCACGAGCTTCTTTCTGTTCGATCGTGAGAATTTTCGGCACCAGTTTCGCAGACACTTTTCTAATGTTACATTATTTATATACAGTTTGCCTTACTCATCATTTGTCAATTCCTACAGTTTCAGCAGGCGATCAAATGAGCTACGTTTTCGATATTTTCATCCGTTTTTGATGTTGAAGAGCGGGAGTCAACTTCAGCTTGTTCTGGGCCGTATTGGAAACGCTTGAACCCCTCAAAATTCCACGAACGTAATAAACAGTCTTCGCCATACACTAGTTTTAGTAAAAGATAGGTTTCAGTAGCAGATTTTCCACGTTTCACGTGCAACTTCATGATAATTCGTTGCTCTGTTATTAAACTTATCGTTTTTTCTGCAAAACAAAATAGCAGCTCTTAATCAAAAAGAGGCCACGGCCACACAGATTTGTCTACAGAGACCAGAGACGGCGTATTCGACTGAGAAAGCGTCACGCTTCACAGCTATTTGTCATTCATCTTTGGAGTGTGTGCACTCTGTGACAGCATCAGTCTCCTTATTTCATAGCCACTGCTCGTACATTGGCTTTCTTGAGATGCTGCTTCAGAGCGCAGTCTGTTGAAGAGACATCTAGGTCGTTCACTCGTCGGTGTGACCCGAAGACCGTTGTTCTACGGGTGCTGGTCAGCCATTGAGGTGTGAGTTTCTTTCTTTCCACAGGTGCAATCTTGTGCGTTGTGCATCAGTGAGATTATGTGTAATATAGGGAAAGCTTTCCTTGATGTAAGCTGTTGATGGACTCTCAGGTGGCAACATAGCGAGTCATCGCGTTTGTTTGTTTGTTTTCTTTTCCCCTTTCTGGTCATCACTTCCCATCTGATGTCTACTGGTGCATTACCAGCAGCTTGTCTTTGGATGTTAGAACCAGACACCTTATTATGATACGGTATGATTCGTTAAGGGTTATGTCGAACTGCTTTCCATGTCATGACTTATTCCGTATCGGACAAGCAAACTCATCTGCTGAATAGCATAAAGCGAGGCTTGTAGTCCTCATTACCGAGGTTCGGTGCACTTCATGTAGTTCCTTCCAGTCTGCGGATGATATTATTTCTCACTGGACCTTTCTGTTCGGTATTCGTACAGAGTTTTCTGTAGGTGAATGTCCTACCCAAGCGGACTCCCAGATACACTGCAGAACCAAAGAAATTGGTACACCTATCTAATGTCGTGCAGGGGCCCCGCGAGCACGCAGAAGTGTCGCAACACGACGTGACGTGGACTCGACTAGTGTCTGAAGTAGTGCTGGAGGGAACTGACACAATGAATCCTGCAGGGCTGTCCGTAAATCCGGAGATGCGGTGGAGATCTCTTCCGAACAGCACGTTGCAAGACATCCCATATATACTCAATTATGTCCATGTCTGGGGTGCTTGGTAGCCAGCGGAAGTGTTTAAACTTAGAAGAGTGTTCCTGGAGCCATTCTGCAGCAATTCAGGAAGTGTGGGGTGTCGCATTGTCCTGCTGAAACAGCTCAAGTCCGTCGGAATTTACAATGGACATGAATGGAAGCACGTGATCAGACAGGATGCTTGCGTACGTCTCGCCTGTCAGAGTCGTATCTAGACGTATCAGGGGTCCCATATCACTCCAACTGCACACGCCCCACATCATTAACAGCCTCCACCAACTTGAATAGTCCCATGCTGACATGCAGGGTCCATGGATTCATGAGGTTATCTCCATACCCGTACACGTCCATCCGTTCGATACAATTTGAAACGAGACTCATCCGACCAGACAACAAGTTTCCAGTCATCAACAGTCCAGTATCGGTGTTGACGGGTCCAGGCGAGGTGTAAAACTTTGTGTCGTGCAGTCATCAAGGCTCCGAAAGCCCATATCGATGATGTTTCGTTGAATGGTTCGCACGCTGACACTTGTTGATGGCCCAGCATTGAAATCTACGGAAGGGTTGCACTTCTATCACGTTGAATGATTCTCTTCAGTCGTCGTTGGTCCCGTTCTTGCAAGATCTTTTACCGGCCGCAACGATGTCGGAGATTTGACGTTTCAACGGATTCCTGATATTCACGGTACACTCGTGAGATGGTCGTACGGTAAAATCCCCACTTCATCGCTACCTCGGAGATGCTGTGTCCCATCACCCGTGCGCCTACTATAACACCACGTTCAAACTCACTTAAATCTTAATAATCTGCGATTGTAGCAGCAGTAACCGATCTAACTGCGCCAGACACTTGTCTTATATAGGCGTTGTCGACCGCAGCGCCGTATTCTGCCTGTTTACATATCTCTGTATTTGAATACGCACGCCTATACCGCTTCAGTGTAATTTTGGGTTGCGCTGTGTTCCAGTTGCGAGTCCTCCCAGGTCAGTTGTAGGGCTCTTGTGACCTGTCTGTTTATCAGGTGGAGCACACGTGTTTGAGTTTCGTAGGATTAGATGTGAGCTGATGATACGGAAGAATTTCGAACTAACCAACGCATTTGTGACACAATCGTCGTATCCTATTTTTAGCCATGCGAAGTCTTGATATCGCACCACTCCAGTGATTTGGAGACAGACAGAGTGGCAGCAATGTTATCTGTACAGTGCACATTTTCACTTTCGTTAGCCGCGACTGTCTACATGGAGTTGGCTGGTAGCTCTTTGCGGGAAACAGAAAGCTAGCATAGCCGTCGGATCGACATTCTTTTGTATCCATTGTTACCTTTCTAACAATCCTGCAGAAACCCAAGCAGTTATTATAGGCAAAATCACACGAACATTCTACATTTACATCAATAATCCACAAACCGCCTTACGTTGTATGGCGGTGGGTACTTTGTGTACCACTCTTACTCCTGTTACAGCTGCGGTGGTTCACGAATCTCACTCATTTAATCTTTATAGTCTCTTCGCGAGATGTTCGTGGGAGGGAGTAGTGGAAAAAAGCGCAGGTGACTCCTGTGTATAAGAAGACTAAAAGAACGGATCGGTTTGCATCAGAATTCTTGAGCATAGTCTGAGTCCGAATATAATAAATTTCCTAGAGATGGAAAAATCTCATGTCCACGAATCACCACGGCTTTAGAAAGCATCGCTCGTGCGAAACGGAGCTTGCTCTTTTCTCACATGATATACTGCCAATTATGGGTGAAGGGCAACAGGCAGATTCCATATTTCTAGATTTCTGAAAAGCACTCGACACAGTACACTACCGCCGACTGTTAACGAAGGTACGTGCATACGGAACAGGCCCCCAGATATGTGACTGGCTCGAAGATTTCTTAAGTAATAGAACCCAGTATGTTGTTCATCAGGGACAGGGGTAATATCAGAAGCGCCCCAGGGAAGTGTGACAGGATCGCTGCTATTTTTTATGTACATAAATGATGCGTAGACAGGGTGAGCAGCAATCTACGGTTGCTAGCGTATGATGCTGTGGTGTACAGGCAGGTGTCGAAAAAATGTGACTGTGACACAAGATGGCACAAACAAAATTTCTAGTTGGTGTGATGAATGGCAACTGGCTCTTAATGTCGAAAAATGTAAGTTAATGCGGATGAGTAGGAAAACCAAACCCATAATGTTCGTATAGAGTATTAGTAATGTCTTGCTTGACTCAGTCACGAGTCACGTCGTTTAAATATCGTAACGCTGCGAAGCGATACGAAATGGAACGAGCATGGTTCAAATGGCTCTGAGCACTATGGGACTTAACATCTGTGGTCATCAGTCCCCTAGAACTTAGAACTAATTAAACCTAACTAACCTAAGGACGTCACACACATCCATGCCCGAAGCAGGATTCGAACCTGCGACCGTAGCAGTCGCGCGGTTCCGGACTGAGCGCCTAGAACCGCTAGACCACCGCGGCCGGCGGAACGAGCATGTGAGGATTGTGGTAGTGCAGGCGAATGGTCGTCCACGTGGTTTATTGTGAGATTTTTCAGGAAAGTGTGGTTCATCTGTAAAGGAGACCGCATACAGGATGCCAATGCGACCTACTCTTGAGTACTGCTCGAGTGTTTGGGATCCGCACCAGAGCGGATTAAGATAAGACATCGAAGCAATTCGGAGGCAAGCTGCTAGATTTGTTACCGGTAGCTTCCACCAGCATGCAAGTGTTACGGATATACTTCGGGAGCTCAAGTGGAAATACCTGGAGGGAAGAAGACATTCGTTTCGAAGAACACGACTGAGCAAGTTTAGAGAACCAGCATTTGACTGCAGAACGATCCTACTGCCGCCAACACAAGTATGCATTTCGCGTAGGGACCACGAAGATATACGAGAATTTAGGGCTCTTACGGAGGCATATAGGTAATCGTTTTTCCCTCGCCCTATCTGTGAGTGGAACAGGAAAGAAAACGACTAGTTGTGGTAAAGAGTACCCTCCGCCACGCACCCTTCGGTGGCTTACGGAGTAAGATATAGATGTAGACGTAAAATACACACATCAAAAATAGTTTTGCATCGCCGCGGTTCCCAGAATTATTGAATATAGACGTTGACTGTGGATATGGTATCACAGACACAGTCCCTTGTTCAGAGATGTCGCTAAAACCGCCTAAAGATGTAAACAACCATGCATGAGCAGCTCCTATTAGACGGAGGCGGTCCGACAGCCGATCATTTCTAGTCGTTCCACCAGGAAGGAGGTACACGGCTCGTGTTGTCTGCAGTTCAACCTCGCCTAGACAGTCAATACCGCGGTTCGATCGCGTCCGCACTGTTACTTTGTGCCAGGAAGGGCTCTCAACAAGGGAAGTGTCCAGGCGTCTCGGAGTGAACCAAAGCGATGTTGTTCGGACATGGAGGAGATACAGAGAGACAGGAACTGTCGATGACATGCCTCGTTCAGGCCGCCCAAGGGTTACTCCTGCAGTGGATGACCACTACCTACGGATTGTGGCTCGGAGGAACCCTGACAGCAACGCCACCGTGTTGAATAACGCTTTTCGTGCAGCCACAGAACGTCGTGTTACGACTCAAACTGTGCGCAATAAGCTGTATGATGCGCAACTTCACTCCCGACGTCCATGGCGAGGTCCATCTTTGCAACAACGACACCATGCAGCGCGGTACATATGGGCCCAACAACAATGCCGAATGGACTGCTCAGGATTGGCATCACGTTCCCTTCACCGATGAGTGTCGCATATGCCTTCAACCAGACAATCGTCGGATACGTGTTTGGAGGCAACCCGGTCAGGAGGAACGCCTTAGACACACTGTCCAGCGAGTGCAGCAAGGTGGAGGTTCCTTGTTGTTTTGAGGTGGCATTATGTGGGGCCGACGTACGCCGCTGGTGCTCATGGAAGGCGCCGTAACGGCTGTACGATATATGAATGCCATCCTCCGACCGATAGTGCAACCATATCAGCAGCATATTGGCGAGGCATTCGTCTTAACGGATGACAATTCGCGCCCCCATCGTGCACAGTCTTGTGACTGACTCCCTTCAGGATAACGACATCGCTTGGCTAGGGTGGCCAGCATGTTTTCCAGACATGAACCCAATCGAACATGCCTGGGATAGATTGAAAAGGGCTGTTTATGGACGACGTGACCCACTAACCACTCTGAGGGATCTACGCCGAATCGCTGTTGAGGAGTGGGACAATCTAGACCAACAGTGCCTTGATGAACTTGCGAATAGTATACCACGACGAATACAGGCGTGCATCACTGCAAGATGACGTGCTACTGGGTATTAGAGGTACCAGTGTGTACAGCAATCTGGACCACCACCTCTGAAGGTCTCGCTGTATAGTGGTACAACATGCAATGCATGAGCAATAAAAAGGGCGGAAATGATGTTTATGTTGATCTCTATTCCAATTTTCTGTGCAGGTTCCGGAACTCTCGGAACCGAGGTGATGAAAACATTTTTTGATGTGTGTATTGATTGATTCTTCTAGAATCGTACGCTCTCGGTACATAAACAGTAAAGCATACCTTGATGCAGAACGCCTTTCTTGCAACGTATACCGTCTGGCACCGGCCTTAGTTGCTACTAGTTCTATGTGGTCGTTCCACTCAGATCTCTACGTGCGCATACTGCTAGATATTTTATAGACGCGACTGTTTCCAGTGTTCTACAATCTTGTAATCATACGTAATGGGTCTTTCTGTATATCTATGCGCAATGCGTTATATTTATACTGAGGGTAAGTTGCCAGTCCGGGCACCAAGCGTCAATTCTTTCCCCTTTTTTTCAACGAATTTCTTTGATCAAGTATTCTCGTGTTATAAGGGGCAATCAAAAAGTTTCCGTTTGAGGATGTTACTGCAGTGTATATGCAAAGTAGCGCGAATCCGAAGCGGCTATATAAGGACAGACATGTGGGCAAGGTAATAGTGTGGCATACGTGTCTTTCCGACGTGCGTGCGGTAAATGACGAAACGTGAACTATAGCAACATTATTTCCAATGCGTCCAAACAGGACCAACGTACTCTTATTCTGTTCTTAGCTGCCGAAGGACAAACAATGGTAGATGCCCATCGGAGAATGACGAATGTGTTTGGGCTAGCATGTCTGTCGGTAACCACCGTTGTGGAATGGCGTGCCAAGATACCTGTTGATCGCGATTCGACACAAGACGCCCACACACGGCAAACGTCATAATGCAGAAGTTAACCCAGCTCAAGTTGGAGACACTCGAACATTCGCCCTATAGTCCTGATCTTTCCCAATGCGACTGTCACTCCTTAGATCCCTTAAAAGAGGCCTCGAAGGGTCGACGATCCCTGTCGGACTAGGTTGTGCAGCAGACAGTTAAGGTCTTCTTCGCGCAACAGGACACAGTGTTTTACCAAACGTGTGTCTTCAACCTGGTACGTCGGTGGGATGATTGCCTCAATGCTCACGGCGATTTTCATCATTCATGAAAGTGGCGAGATTGGACTGAGCAAAGATTGGGGACTTGTGCGAGCGCTGATAACCGCGCAGTTGAGCGCCCCACAAACCAAACATCATCATCATCATCATCTCGCGGCGATTTTGCCTGATTGGCATACCGATTGTGTACTGAACGGCCGTAGAACGGAAACTTTTTGATCGTCCCTTATATTAGAAGAGAAAACAGTCGTCTTGATGTAGTACTTCACAAAGTTTTCTTCTCATCGTTTTTTGGCGAAGTCAGATTTCATCAGTCCATCATTACACCCACCTCTTACTTCAGCTAACGAAAGAAGTTCGTAGTATATAATGAGAGAAAACGAAATGCCGGTGTTCTCGTATTACAAATAGTCTTGCAGTAAACTTACTGTCAAATGCTTTAACGATCACCTTCATTTTCCTGTTCAAATTTGCAATGAAGAACAGTTTTCTCGTTATCTCTTTATTGACTTTACAGGAGGTGAAAATCATTGACACGCGTGCTCGTAATAGTTTCACGTCGTTTGCAGCCGTATAATTTACCATGCCGAGCATTTGAACAACATACTACTAGGGTCTAGTGAAATGTTTCCCTGATAACGTAGTGATACAAGTTCCGCAAGACACCGACAATGTTTCCTCTACCCACGAAGACCAATAAACGCTCCCCCACGTTGGTCCACGAAGTCAACACAATGGGCTGCGCATCATTTTTCCACGTGCCGCGATTACCACATAGGCAGGAAAGTACGCATTTTATTGGCTGACTCTGGTCCACTTTTCATGTTTGTATAATTGTTTTAATTAAAATTGTTACCTCTGAAAGACTCCGTCTGACTTCCAAACTGACTCCTTGCAACTACAGGACTTGGAAAATGAGCGGGATTACAGTTAAAATCACGAGAGTCAAGCTGTATAAAACGAAGTACAAGTGGTGGACAAAAATATGGAAACACCAAAACCGCAACACGTTACCATTTCTAACAAAATGGTTCAAATGGCTCTGAACGCTATGGGACTTAATATCTGAGGTCATCAGTCCCCTAGAACTACTTAAACGTAACTAACCTAAGGACATCACACACATTCATGCCCGAGGCAGGATTCGAACCTGCGATCGGAAGGGTCGCGCGGTTCCAGACTGAAGCGCCTAGAACCGCTCGGCCACACCGACCGGCTCATGCCTAACACGGCGTAGGAAAACCGTTGGCATTCAAAGCAGCCTCTAGTCGTCTCTGAATTGATAAATACAGGTCCTGTATGGTTTTCAAGGGAATTTGATACCAGTCTTCCCGAAAAATAGTGGCAAGTTCAGGTAAAGATGATGGATGTGGATAGCGAACGAGCAACCTTCTTTCCACAATGTACCGCAAAGGCTCAATAATACGGAGATTTTGTGACTGTGGTGGCAATGGGAGAGGGCAACAATTCATCCTCGTGCTCACAAAATTGGTTCCGGACGATATGAGCTATGTGAACAGGGGCCCTATCGTGCCGGAACACAGCATAACCATAGGGAACAAACATTGTACCATGGGATGGACCTGATCAGCAAAAATGGTGACATAATCCTTGGCAGTAATGCTGCCTTGCAGAGTAACCACGAGGAATATGCAATCCATTATACAGGTGTCCAAACAATCACAGAACCCCGGCCATGTTTCATTCTTGAGATGTAAACTCAGCCAGTTGTTGGAAACCATATGAAACAAGACTCACCCGACCAAATCACATCCTTCCATTGCTCCGTAGTCCAGATTTTATGACTTCGGCACTACGTTTTCCCGTTACGGGGCTTACATCACAGCTGTGTGGTACTGGAATTCCAACTCGCCAAGCAATTCCCTACTCCTGGAGCTCCCTTGGTGTTGTTTTGGTCGCGAGGCGACATTCAGTTATGTAGTGACCTCTGCTTCTGTCGTCGTCTTACTTTTCACCACAAGCATCTTCAATGGCAGACTATCACGATCATTAAACACACATTTTTGTCCGCGTTGTGACTTAGCGGATGATGTTTGTCCTCTTTCCCAATATACGGTATAAATCTTTGATGCGGTGCCTCTTGAAACACTAAACACTTCGGCTACCTTGTTTACGGAAACACTCACCATAAGAGCACCGACAATTTGCCCGCGTTCGAATTGATTTAGCTCCGACATAATCCACTCACAGCTACACAGAACACTGTTCTGACCACGACTGTTTCCCTTCACTTCACTGTTCTTTGATACAGCACAGAAAATTGCCCCTTAACAAACCTAGTCAAATCTGGTCCCTCGACCAAAACTTTAAATTGCTCTATTTAAAACGGAGGTCTTGCTTCAAAACTGTCACCTTCTCTCTGAGCTCGAAGGAACATCAAACGAGCCCACTCCTTGCAGTTTTACCGAGCGATATCGTGCTGTAGTAAGAAATAGGACTCGTACTCGGGAGGTAGGCGGGTCAAATCACCGTCTGTGTCTCCAGATTTAAGTTTTCCGTAGTTTCCCTGTGTCGACTCGGACAAATGTTGGGTTGGTACGCTTGAATATGAGACGCCTGATTTTGTGCTCCGTCTGTAATGATCTCGTCGTCGACGGTACTTAAAACACCGATTTTTCATCCTTCCTTTTCCTGGCTGTCTCCTCGATATCCAAAATTCAGAGAGTTCTCAAAAACTGTTTAACTTTCCTCTAAAAGTCAGCCATCAATGCAGTTACAGATCGATTAGCTTTTGCCTCAACAGTGGGTATTTCCATTAGTTGTGGTCCTTCTGGTAATTACATTTCTCTGCGAAGCTCTGCCTTCCTGCAGTATCTGTTGTCACTGTTATTTACATTTTAAAATTCAGAAACGCTGTTGATTTTGATGAGAGGACTATCATTGTAGTGCTGTCATAGACGCACCGGCCGTGTGTGCTCCTGCAATGCCCAGCATGAAAAAACCGTTGGTCTTTCCGTGTTAGTTCTCTGGAAAATAGAATATGCTGCGCATTGTTCATGCTCCTATAGCAAATTCTACCTTGATGGAAAAAGACTGGTCCAATAATTCGTGCTGCAGTAACTATTGGGTTGGTGCATAGGTTTGTAGCTTTATTACATACGTTTAATAAACACAACAGATACACATAACAGAGATTTCAGTCATCAGTAATATATTCTCCTTCATTATTCACAACAGTCTGCCAACGCTGGGGTAACTTTCCGATTCCGCGACTGTACAAATCACGTGGTTTTGAGTCGAGCCATGCTAGGAGCGCGTTTTCATCCGGAAAGGAAGTTTCTTGAAGGCTGTTCAACAGAGAGCGGAAATTGAGAAAGTCTGAGCGAGCAATATCAGGTGAATTAGGTATGTGCGGAATGACTTACCAACCCAGCTCCTGTAGAGTGCTTTTCCTCAGTCTACCAGAACGCGGGCAGGCGTTGTCGTGGAGTAGCATAACTTCACGCAGTCTTCTTGGCCTTTGTTCTTGGACTGTATCTACAAGACATCTCATTTGTTGACAATAAATGTCAGCAATTATGGTTACGCTTCGGAGAAGCAATTTGTAGTACACCACACCGTCGCTGTTCCACTAGATGCATAACATTATCATTTGTGGATACTCGCAGGTCTTTGTTGCTTTCTTTGGGCTCAACCATTCCCTTGCTTTCCTTATGTCACCACTAATGATACAAGATAAGAATAGTTGGTGTTGCTCACGAGCCAATTGATGACGAGCAAGCGGAGATGCACATATCGCCACCCGCTGATTTTTTGTGATTTTGGCTTAGAGCGTGCGGTACCCACATACCCGATCTTCGAATCTCCCCCATTGCATGCAAATGGGGCACGGTGGTGGAACGATCGCGGTTCATCACATTTTCCAGTTCTCGAGTACACTGACGTGGATCATTGTGGGTTAATTCTTGCAAACGGATCTTCATCAAATGCCGAAGAGCCCACTGAACGTGGAGGGTCTCTAATGTCAAAACGATCCTCCTTTCTTGTCGTGCTCCGTCTCAAGTCATTATCGTCATACACGGCGCAAATTTTTCTGGCTGTCCGCTGCTGTCACCTCTCTACTGAACCCAAACAGAAGAATTTGTCGGACATGATCCGACTTTTCCACTTGGCACTCACTACCTCTAAATGATAAAATGACAGTATGTAAAGTCAAATAGCAACAGTAAACTACAAATCAAAAATGACAATCGATAAAGAAACCCATAGTAATCGCAATACCAACATGCAAAACTTAAACACTACGAACTTATGCACCAACATAATATACTCCACATTCCAGTTTTCACGTCATACAGAGCCTCTTAATGTAACTAATGATGATTTTCAGAACTTCAAGGTAGATCTTTTTCGAGTTCACTATCACAATTGTATGCTACCAGGCAACACGAGAAAAAGGAGCATCTTAGGCTCAGTCAACTCAAAATCCAAATGATGTCCAGCAACAGTATGTACATTGGTCACTCGATGCACCGCTGTTACATCTTTTTGCTCAGCTGGCATACCAGTCTGAAGTCTCAATGGCCTTCCAAGGTCGCGTCTCAAGCATTCAGTTCGGCTGAATCAGACACGCCACCTGTCAGAATACGAGGAAAAAAATGGCTCTGAGCACTATGGGACTTAACTTCGGAGGTCATCAGTCCCCTAGAACTTAGAACTACTTAAACCTAACTAACCTAAGGACATCACACACATCCATGCCCGAGGCAGGATTCGAACCTGCGACCGTAGCGGTCTCGCGGTTCCAGACTGTAGCGCCTAAAACCCCTCGGCCACTCCGGCCGGCTCAGAATACGAGGAATGTGCTGCAGCTTCATCGGTGATAGTACCCGTTTCCCCGGTACTGGTTCCTTCACAATGCCGGATGTGGCGTTTGCGTCGTACCTAAAACGATTTGCATGTAATACTGAAACAAAATTCGAATTGAGAAATAAACAGTTCCATAACGGACCGATTCAGGATCGCCTGCCGCTGTGGCCGAGCGGTTCTAGGCGCTTCAGTCTGGAACCACGCTGCTGCTACGGTCGCAGGTTCGAATCCTGCCTCGGGCATGGATGTGTGTGATGCCCTTAGGTTAGTTAGGTTTAAGTAGTTCTAAGTCTTGGGGACTGATGACCTCAGATGTTAAGTCCCATAGTGCTTAGAGCCATTTGAACCATTGATTTCTTTTTCGGTTCAGGATCAAAAATAATGCAGCTGGAAGTGCACGTAGTGATATTGGACGACGACCAATAAATCATACCTCAAGGAAATTGTTCAAGAAAGTGTCTATGAGGCATACATCACAGACGTGTATAGTAGAACCGATGGTATAGTAGCCGTCAATCCTTTTCAAAATAGAGCTATATGGGAACAAGTGGAAAAATGCAGTGTCTTTTTTAACATGCACATCACCCAGTGAAAAACTGTAAACGAGCCACCCAAGGGCTACACAAAAAAAAGAAGAAAAGAGGGAGGAGGGAGACGGAGAGCCAGGGAGAGAGAGAGAGAGAGTGTGTGTGTGTATGTGTATGTGTGTGTGTGTGTGTGTGTGTGTGTGTGAGAGAGAGAGAGAAAGACAGAGAGAGAGAGAGACAGAGAGAGAGAGAGAGAGAGAGAGAGAGTTTATTTTAATATTAGACTTACAGAGACTATATATACATATTCACCCTCCTTGAGGCCCCCCCAACTCCACCAGAAAAAAATTTGTATCAGCCCCTGGGGCCATTGCGTGTGCCAGAAATTACTCTGCATCATTCGTTGACGAGAGACGGTGCTTTATTTATTTAGTGTATGGCACAAACCACAATTTATAAAGGACACTAGTAAAGTACGTAAATTCGTAAATGCGCAAGAATGGTACAAATAAAATCACAGACAGATCACAAACATGCAAAGACAAATACACTGAAGAGCCAAAGAATCTGGTACACCTGTGTAATATCGTGTAAGACCCCCGCGAGCACGCAGAAGTGCCGCAACACGACATAGCATGGACTTGACTAATGTCTGAAGTAGTGCTGGAGGGAACTGACACCATGAATCCTGCAGGACTGTCCTTAAATCCGTAAGAGTACGAGGGGTGAAGATTTCTTCTGGACAGCACGTTGCAAGGCATCCCAGATATACTCAATTATGTTCATATCTGGGAAGTTTGGCGGCCAGCGGAAGTGTTTAACTCAGAAGAGTGTTCCTGGAGTCACTCTGTAGCAATTGTGGACGTGTGGGGTGTCGCATTGTCCTGCTGGAATAGCCCAATTCCGTCGGAATGCACAATGGACATGAATGGATGCAGGTGATCAGACGGGATTCGTATATAGACGTGTCAGGCGTCCCATATCACTCCATCTGCACACCATTACAGAGCCTTCCAAAGCTTGAACAGTCCCCAGCTGACCACCCAGGGTCCATGGAGTCATGATGTTGTCTCCGTACCCGTACACGACCATCCGTTCGATACAATCTGAAACGAGACTCGTCCGACCAGGCAAAATGTTTCCGGTCATCAACAGTCCAATGTCGGTGTTGACGGGCCCAGACGAGGCGTAAAACATTGTGTCGTGCAATCATCACGGGCACACGAACGGACCTTCGGCTCCGAAAGCTCATATTGATTTTGTTTCGTTGAATGGTTCGCACTCTGATACTTGTTGACGTCCCAGCATTGAAATCTGCAGCAATTTGCGGAAGGGTTGCACTTCTATCACGTTGAATGATTCTCTTCAGTCGTCGTTGGTCCCGTTCTTGCAGGATCTTTATCCGGCCGCAACGATGTCGGAGATCTGACGTTTTACCTGATATTCACGGTACACTCGTGAAATGATCGTGCGGCTTAATCCCCACTTCACCGCTACTTCGGAGATGCTGTGTCCCATCGCTCATGCACCGACTAGAACAACGCGTTCAAACTCACTTAAATCTTGATAACCTGCCATTGTAGCAGCAGTAACCGATCTAACAACTGCGCAAGACACTTGTGTTATATAGGCTTTGCCGAACGCAGCGCCGTCTTCTGCCTATTTACATATCTCTTTATTTGAATACGCATCCCTATACCAGTTTCTTTGGCGCTTCAGTGTATAAACAGCAGTATAATTAAAGATATAACTATACTTATAAAGACACAAACGTCTTAGTCGGTGTATAACAAAATAAGATGCAAATCACAGACATTTATCCAGATTATTAACTATAATCGAAGGCCTCTTTGGTCGCATCAGGAAACCAGCAATCTCGCCGTGGCATTTTTTTATAGGGCATTCTTCGACGATGTGTCGATTCGTTTGTCTTTTAGCACCGCAATCACACCGAGGAGAATTAACTATGTGGCATTTATACATGGAGACCGTAATCTTCTGTGGTTCGTTCTTATCCTACACTCCTGGAAATGGAAAAAAGAACACATTGACACCGGTGTGTCAGACCCACCATACTTGCTCCGGACACTGCGAGAGGGCTGTACAAGCAATGATCACACGCACGGCACAGCGGACACACCAGGAACCGCGGTGTTGGCCGTCGAATGGCGCTAGCTGCGCAGCATTTGTGCACCGCCGCCGTCAGTGTCAGCCAGTTTGCCGTGGCATACGGAGCTCCATCGCAGTCTTTAACACTGGTAGCATGCCGCGACAGCGTGGACGTGAACCGTATGTGCAGTTGACGGACTTTGAGCGAGGGCGTATAGTGGGCATGCGGGAGGCCGGGTGGACGTACCGCCGAATTGCTCAACACGTGGGGCGTGAGGTCTCCACAGTACATCGATGTTGTCGCCAGTGGTCGGTGGAAGGTGCACGTGCCCGTCGACCTGGGACCGGACCGCAGCGACGCACGGATGCACGCCAAGACCGTAGGATCCTACGCAGTGCCGTAGGGGACCGCACCGCCACTTCCCAGCAAATTAGGGACACTGTTGCTCCTGGGGTATCGGCGAGGACCATTCGCAACCGTCTCCATGAAGCTGGGCTACGGTCCCGCACACCGTTAGGCCGTCTTCCGCTCCCGCCCCAACATCGTGCAGCCCGCCTCCAGTGGTGTCGCGACAGGCGTGAATGGAGGGACGAATGGAGACGTGTCGTCTTCAGCGATGAGAGTCGCTTCTGCCTTGGTGCCAATGATGGTCGTATGCGTGTTTGGCGCCGTGCAGGTGAGCGCCACAATCAGGACTGCATACGACCGAGGCACACAGGGCCAACACCCGGCATCATGGTGTGGGGAGCGATCTCCTACACTGACCGTACACCACTGGTGATCGTCGAGGGGACACTGAATAGTGCACGGTACATCCAAACCGTCATCGAACCCATCGTTCTACCATTCCTCGACCGGCAAGGGAACTTGCTGTTCCAACAGGACAATGCACGTCCGCATGTATCCCGTGCCACCCAACGTGCTCTAGAAGGTGTAAGTCAACTACCCTGGCCAGCAAGATCTCCGGATCTGTCCCCCATTGAGCATGTTTGGGACTGGATGAAGCGTCGTCTCACGCGGTCTGCACGTCCAGCACGAACGCTGGTCCAACTGAGGCGCCAGGTGGAAATGGCATGGCAAGCCGTTCCACAGGACTACATCCAGCATCTCTACGATCGTCTCCATGGGAGAATAGCAGCCTGCATTGCTGCGAAAGGTGGATATACACTGTACTAGTGCCGACATTGTGCATGCTCTGTTGCCTGTGTCTATGTGCCTGTGGTTCTTTCAGTGTGATCATGTGATGTATCTGACCCCAGGAATGTGTCAATAAAGTTTCCCCTTCCTGGGACAATGAATTCACGGTGTTCTTATTTCAATTTCCAGGAGTGTATTTAGCCCGGTCCACACTCTCCTGGGAAAATCAAACCCTGGCGGTTTTTCTGATATGTACTGGATCTCTCTGGGATTTGTCAATAAAACCATTTCCCATTCCCCATGCCAACATTCTGTCATGTCGAAGTCATCTCGTTGCAGATCTACAGCATTGACATTTGGGGAATTTCTTCACTGAACCTTGTTGATGTTTACACTTTCCGACGGTGATTTATATTGGCCCTGTAAACATTCCACGTATGACGGCACGACTTTTGTCATATTAACATGTATACATGAAAAGTGTGTCCAAGTAACTATTTTCAACTTCAGATCATCTAATAAAGTGTTCTTGTTGCCATTATCATTAACATCATTGTCATACACATCAGCCATTTAACATCAACTCCTGGATAAAGGCTTCCACAGACTTCCACAGACTTTATCGTGCCTTACGGTATGATTTCGTGTTGCTTCTGCAGGGTCTTTCTAATTCATTACACCCCGTCCTATTAGGTTGTTGCATCGGTCTTTTCTTATCTTTTGCAGTCCACCAAGAACTTGCATCGCATGTCTACCATCCATTCCACTGGCTACGTTTTCCGCCCAACTCTACTTAATTTTACTTCCCTCTGTACCCACTGTTTTCTTGCATCGAATTACGCTCACGAGGTGATCTTTTCCGTAGCAAGGAAATGGCATCTGCTCACGTGTTGTAGCTCACTATTAAGATGGCAAATGAAGTTCTGAGCTGTGGTCCGTTTAATCTCTATTACAATCCTGCGTAGTAGTCTATGCTCTGTATCGTCTCCGTATGATGTTGTTTAGGCAATCCCACTGATATTCTTCACAGATGCGTATAATCACATTGCAATTTGCACTTTTCAGCCGTACGAGAGAACAGTACTCTGAGCTAAAGTGAAAGAGAACAGGGGAAGCTCCCCGCAGCACAGGTATTTTCACTTCCCATGAAGTTGCCGTAAGTACCAGTTTTCTTCATGTGACATCATATGTAGCTCTTTATTCTCTGGTGTACTTTTAACCTACGTTTGGTGAGCATAATGCTGAGAAGGTGTCTAGTTTCGTACAAGGAACTACTCTGAGAAACCTGAGAACTACCTTTTTGGCCTAGGCCTTTTATGAACTACTGCAAAAGTGACTGAAGTTCACGAGACTAGTGTGTGAGGAACCCACGCGATTATTAAAAGGTTAATTTGAGCAGTGATACACAACTCCACAAACAGCAGTTTGTACATAGTCCGACAGCTGTTGTCCGTGGCGAGGAAATTGTGATTCTATTTGACCCCTACCGCACTGAGCAGGGACTTCGTAATACATCTAGAACAAATGGGGCCTCACAGAAAACGGCCAGTTTGAGAGCAACGCTTTCCAAACAACAAACCACGTGTGGAGGATTGCCAGGAAAGAAGATCCAGAGATGGCTTCGAGCATTCCATGCAGTTATGATGATCTGGCAGTTCACTTGATCAAGTCCCGTATCAACTCTTTGTGACAAAGGAAGGAAGGGATTGTTGTACATTAAGTATATCTGTATTCAATTTTGTAACTCAGCGTCCTAATTATGTATTATTTGTGCATGTGAAGCATACATGTCTTTGACAACAGAAGTGGACCGCACAAGCAGCCGCTTCACCCAGAGCGATGTATTGTAGGTAGACTATTGACAATCTGAAAATGCATTGGTCGCATGACTTCCGAACTGGCTGCCCCACGTGCAACTTTCCGGCCGCTGTCAAATGCACCAGCACCTCGTGTCTTGGCGCTACCGTTTCTGAGGTGACAAGGCCTTAGACATCACACAAATGCACCATTCTGAACTGTTGTATTCACTTAGGTGGCAACAGCGCTATCTCTAAAACACTGCTGCTTACCTTTCTTGGTTTTCATTTTGAATGTAAACCCATGAACGAGATTACCTGCTACTTGATTGTAAGGTTTTAAGCATATTTTCTTGTGCTTTTTCCAGCAGCTATTGCTAAGAAATACCATTTCTGGCTGACAGATGTGCGAAGTTGTAGTAGTGACCGCTGCTATCATGGCTAGTGGGTGTTTCTCCTTGGCTAGTTACGAATTAGAAGACTCGAAATTAGGTTCACACAAGCGCCAAAAGCATCACAGCACTCAGGAAAGATTATCATTCAGCTTTCATGATCTAGTAGTTTTGTTCTGGAGGTTTTTTTTGTGGGGTACTCACAATTGTCAGATTACTGCGCGTCTTGCCCAGCGGCAGGTTTGCCGGCACGTGTTTAACAAAGCTGTTTGCCGCATAAAAAAGTCGTTAGTTTTGCACTTCTTTTATTTTAGGAACAATAGCATCTTTTCCATCATCGCGTTTTAAAAATACCGCGTCTACTAACCTGCAAAACGTATCGCATACTCCTAAAAGGTTACACTGTCTGCTACGAATCGCATTTCTCTTTCGTTCTCGCTTTAGCAGGCCAATTCCTTCTTTTGCGTCACGCATGAATCACCCTTGTAACGATGATCTGCCACTGCGCCAAAACTCCTCAACTTTTTGTCTTTTATTACTAATTGGTTGATAGATTTGCCTGTATCCTTGTTTTGACGGGAGATTGCTCGCTACTCGCATACGAATTGCACTGCCACTTCTTATTGTTGAGGCTATTTCCTCCAAGTGGCTCAGAAGGAGTTTGGTTACTACTCACGCGTGCCCGACCCCTTACAAACAAACGCTGGTCAGCTTCACTTGCCAGTCAAAAGATATGCATTCTCGTGTCAGGCGCTTCTACGATAACGCTTTCTTTCCCCCTCGTCCGACAACGACCGAAGATCGCCGGCGATGTCCGAAGCTGTGAAAGGCGGCGTGGGATAGCGTGTCTGTGTGTGCGGCGCCTGTGTGTGAGAGAGCTCCGGGCGGAAGGTTATCTTATCGAGGCGGCTATCGGTCCCGCCCCCAGAGCGCTGCCCGAGCGACAGAGACAGCGAGAGGCGAGGTCTGGGAACCACGCCCGGCCGCACGGAGCAAATAGAAAGCCTGGCGGGCCGGCCCGGCCCCGTTATCCCAGCCGAGCGCGCGGGCGGGTGGGCAGATGTTCGACCGCACCAAGGGTGAGCCGAGCCGATCAATGGCAGCGAACCGGGCTCGCCAAGTTACGCGTGTGTCTGCATACCGCATGACGCCATGTTCATTACAGGCAAGCGCAACGCCGTGGCTCATTAAAGATGACGACGTAAAAAGCTGTGTAACATGTTTGACACTGACCTTGTACCACTACAACACTCAGACTCGTTAGCCTGCCAACTAAGAACAAAAGCGGCAGCAAAGAACTCAGTCCTGCCCTTTTTATATTTATCGACAACTGGCTCCTAGTTCTGAGAGATTCCATTGTGATTAACAACAAATTACAAGAACAGGTTCTATTCTTATCAACTAACAGTGTATTTTTGTCTTTTTTGCGAAGGTTTTAGCCACCTATTCACATTATCATTTTAATATCAAACATTCAAAATATGCAATAGAAAGGAAACAGAAGCATAAATAAGGAGCGACTAATATAAATTCCTTTCCTGTATATAACAGTTCCCTCCGCTCGGAGGATGTAATGTACGGGCATATGGCTTTACCACTGTCTCCTCCCCCTGCTAGTCGACGAACTCGCCTCCCTGTCTCTGGCCCCTTTGTCACGAACGTGCGGTTGGCGACGGAAGGAGGAGGTGGGAGGAGGCTGCCACGCTAACCCCGTCGCCCCTAACAAATTTACAAGGCACAGGGTAGGGCATTGTGAGCAACTGCCAATCAGCTATTTCCGTGGGCCCAGCGGGCTGCACCAAGCGGCCGCGTCACGCACGTGTTTCTCCGACGTTGCCGCCCCAAATAGTCCCCGCCCGCCGAATTCCGCCAGCACAATTTATTTTGGTACAAAACTTTCCCAGAATCACCATCTCGCAACTATGTGACAGTATGCATGCGTATGTCCCAGTTAAATCCCGGAAATGCTGTCGAATTTTCAATGTTTTATATTGATTGGCGGAAGGATACACTTGCTGTAGCCTTTTCTCTGAAATACACGCCAGTACGTCTGCGCCATGAGTTGAGAGGTTATACATGTGTCTGAAAAGAGTGAAGATTTTATTTTTGGTGAAGGGTATGTTTTCAGATAATGTCCTCAGCTCATTCCAAAACAAAAGCGGATTACAGTTTGGCTAACTACGCGAACCAGGTAAGCATGCCTTCTTCATGTTATATTGCGAGTGCGCGCGCGCCTACTAGTTTTGTGTGTGTATGTGTGTGTGTGTGTGTGTGTGTGTGTGTGTCCCATTTGGGGCGGGGTGGGAAGTGGGTGTTCCTTCGGAGCTTCTCCGCGAAACACAGGGCGCGCGCGTAATGACGTAGGGCTATCCAAAGTTACCGTGAACCGTAGCTCAGCTGTTCGCCATATGATTGAGATGTTAAACTTACGCATTGTTTTGGGTCTTTTTGATGTAGGAGACTCAGCCGTCCCCTCTCGCACTGCTTGCTGCTACTTGCAGTAAGATTGGTAATACTGCAAGTAAAGAGACGCATCTTGTACAGGAGCAGAAGCAGCAACACGGTGCATCAACGCCAGAAGTTGTGTTGACACTGGACGTGCCGCCGCAATTACAGCAACAACTAGCTACACAAGGACAGCAACAGCAACTGCGCCTACTGAACTCTTTGCAGCAGTTGCATACATCTCAGCCACAACAAACTGACAACAATACAGCGACAACCGTGGCGGGCCTCCAGCAGCAGATAGTGAGAGAGACTATTAGCAGAGAAGCGTTGTCCATCCCAAGTCCCTCCGTGCAAGTACAACAACAACAACAACAGCAGCAGTCCCAGCAACAGCAGCAACAACAACAGCAGCAACCACAAGTTATAACACTTTCTCAGCTACAAAACTTTCTTCCCTTGCAACAGGCAGGACATCACGTGACCCATGTTCAGCCATCGGATAACAATGCCCACAGTCAACAACAAACAACGCAACAGGCTTCTCCATCTGTCAAAGGCTATGTCACCACTTCCACGGCTGCACCCACTGTTGTCTCAGTGCAGGGTGTCCCCGGACAGTTTTTACAGGTTAGGATAAAGTTTAACAGGGTGATAATATATTTTGTTGTTCTTATTTTACGAATTCACGATTCTTCTTTGGTGCGTGTATTACAAGCTTAATTGGCCTTTGTTTTTGTTTATCAACAACAGCAGGGTGCCCAGCTAGTGACAGCTGCAGGGCAGAACCTGGCATACAATGTGGTTCAGCCCATGCAGACAGTTACAGTGGATGGACAGGAGGCTTTGTTTATTCCTGCGATGTCCGCAGGTCAGCATCAGGCTTTACAAATTGCTGGTGGGCAGACGTTAATTACACCTACAGGACAGATTATTAGGGCACCTGGAGTTTTTCCCACAAGCATACTGCAGAACGTAGCGGGCCAGACAGTACAGATGACAAATGGTATGTATAAGGTTGAACTGTCTTTTCTCGTGGGCAGAAAGTACTCATTATCACCATTGATAATTATTTGTTTTGTACGTATTTTTCAAATGTTATTTATAAGCATAATGCTGAAACGTAGATTATGAAAAGAACTATGTTTACGTGAAGTGATTTTTATATTTCAGATGTGTTTATTTAGATAGAAATCCGCTTTGTCTCTTTCTCTCATAAACAAGCTGAGAGTATCTCGGTTTAGGCTTAAGTGTGTGTTAATGTACATTAAGTTTTTCCACAATTTCATATAATGTTTACATTTAAGCTGTTACCTGTTTGTGGCGTCCTTGAGTTTAAACAGTTCCAATTTGACAGATAACATGATGACATTAGGCTACTAGGAGGTTAATTCATGACAAATAATGCACGCTAATATTATTCAGTTGTATATATTGTGGAATCACTATCTCATGGAAAACCTTAAATGACATCATATTTGCCATTGGTTGTACAACTTATTACACTTTTCAGAATTGCAGTTTTGACGTAGGTCATTTACAGTAACATTACCTGTAACTAACATCGTATTCTGGTACATGGTTATTGATATGTGCATTGAGCATGAATCGTATTTCAAGAGTTTTAATCCTGTCTGTTACATCCTGATGGTGTATATAATGACTGCTGACATGAGCTATAGAGGCTGACATAATTTATATTCATTTTATTGATGTTGATAACTGCTTAATTGTCAGCACCTTCAATCATTTGAAAATGATTAAAGGTCAAAATTGTATCATGGAAATTGTAACAAATAGTACAGTCTGTGATGAATATGATGTCATTTAAGAAACTAATGTTATTGTATTTCCTCGCACCTCAATCAGAATGGAAACTCATTGTCAGCCCTTATCACTTGTTTGCTTGTATTTTGATATATCAAACTTATTGTTTAGGTAGTATGCTTAAGGTATTTCGTTAATTGCTTTACCATTTTTGTCACATATAATATTTAAATTTTAAAGTTGTTTGGTTTGTTTATGCTTTAAATCCTTCCTGTTTCACATACTATGTGTTTGAGCATCCTCACAGGAAGGTTGATAGTTTGATTTACTACACACACACACACTTTTTCACATTTCCTCCTCTTTTCTTTCTACAATTAACTCTGTTGTTAAAGAGGGGACATTTTATTTCAAAATGTGAGGTTTCATTGTATTTTATTTGTATTCTGTGGTCTGTTATGATGTTTATATTTGGTACATAGGCTCTCTCTGATAGTATATACATTTTGCTATCATTTTTTTAAAAAAAATATTTAGTATGGCAGTCTATAGGTGATGGTTGTAATATAACGTTTCTAGATTCTAATGCTGCTTATGGAGGTGACTGAAATCAGATTAACTGGTTATAAGGAAAAAATTTCAACATCTGAAAACATGAGATGTATGGTGTGTTTGCATGACAGATTGTATTTTATTGTGAGCAACACATATTAATTCAATTTGTTTGTATCATGTAGTTATAGAAGATATTTCATGTTTCTTTCTAAAGTAACAATTTTGAAATAACTATTGTCAATCTCCTACTTTGGATGAACTCAGTAATATCTTGCAGTGTACTGAGTGTTTGTGTGATTCAGTGTATTTTGTCCCAGGCCAAAATGTGTCAGTCAGGCCAGCAAGCATGCCACAAGTGGTCCAGTTTCCTATGCAGCAAACCATCCCAGTGCAAGTGCCCATTTCAACTGCAAATGGACAGACTGTACTGCAGACCATTCATTTTCCTGTTCAAGCGATTGCAACAGCAATTCCAAATATAGTACAGACTTCGGGCAATCAGATGCAAATGTTACAGCAGCTTGGTCAGGTAAATTGTGCTTGTTCCTCTAATTTTGTGTGCACATATTGTATACCTGTCAGAAGTCACCAATTTAAAACATTCTTTCTTTATCTGTATTTTTTGTATCGTCTATCCTAAAATTCTGCATCTGTTTGAAGTCAGACTGTATCCGGATGTTGTAGAATGTGTATTTCACATACTTGTTTCTTGCATCTGTCAGTGTATCAGCCATTTTTCCTCCTATATCATTTGGATCTCACACATGTTCATTTCATTTATTATTTATGCATTTAAATTCTAACATATTTTTGTAATAGGCCTACTGTATTTAGACACTTTAGCCTCTTCCTTCATAATTTTCGCACTAGCCACTTTTAAACCATTTATTGTATTATGTTTCATGAAGTACAGTTTCAGTCCTATGCAGTTCAACTAGACTGTTTAAAATTACGTGAAAATTATGTTAGGATTAACATTTTGACAGTTTGAGCATTTGGAGATTTTGAGCAGAACTACCATGTTCTACACAGATACACTCTTCAAACTTCTTTTGTTCATCCTACTCTAGCATTGCACACATACAGGTATGGAACTGGTATCCTGTGGGAATTTAATATATTCTCATTTTACTTTCTTTTTATCTAAAAATGTTTTGAAAATAATCTGACATAACAAGATAAAAGATGGCATTTTTTCTTTGTTTGTGAACAATATATGTGTATAACAATATTCAGTGGAGACTTGTCTATGATGTAATACAGCATTTTTTAAGTGTACCTCACAGTTTTTATGTATAACAGAAAGAGTGTTGTATATGGTGTGAATGTAGTCCTTGAGCTTGTGTTAAGGATCTGTCTTGTACAACTACTTTTATTTTGTATTCTCATCTGTTGGTTTTGCCAACTCCCAGCATAATAGTTAACGTCCAGCCTTACCTAGACCTCGGAATATACTACAGCACAGTCTATCACCACAGTCTAGATTTGGAGGACGAAGACTGCCACATTCTTAACTCACTGTTGTGTATTTTGATGTGCAGGCAATAGGAAAGGAAGGCAATTTACCAGGAATTTTGTCTATTATGTCACCAGATTTGCAGCAATAGAAAAGAAAGCTAGTTTACTAATAATCTGGCGTATATTGCCATCCGATGCTCTACATGAACCTCCTCCTCCTCCTCTTTTTTTTTTTAAAGGTACTGAATGCTGCCAGATGTACCTAAACATACTGTACACATCCAAGTTGAGGAATTTTACTCCCAATGGGATGACGTGTCATCACACTGCTATTTGCATGTAAGAGCTTATTCTGTCAAGAGTTTCCAGGATAGTGACTAGAGCAGTGAGATACACAGATGTGTCCCTTGCTTAATGTAAATGTGGTAGTACTAGATTCCTAATTATGGTGAACTGTTACTGATACTGTGTATTATAGGAAACTAACTATACAGGCTGATCTTCAGGAAGCAAGTAAAACGATACGTGTAGCAGTTGTAGTGAACATTTCAGTAGATATAGCTCAAACAGTGCCTCATTACAATCAAAATCATGCATACTTCTGTTGTGGAAGTACTGATAACTTTGAAAGTTGCATGTGACTTTTTTTTTTTATATTGCTACAAGTTTAGTATCATTACATTTACAAACTTCCATGTGTGCCTTCAAATGGGTGAATATAATTTTGGTACTGTCTGCATTAACTTACTTATATCTCACTCCTGTGAAACTGAATTTAGTCTTATATTACACCTTAAGAAAATTTTCCAGTAAGAATTACTTGCATCATTAGCACATTCCACTCTTACTGAACTGCATGCATGTGTTAGTTCACCTCAGAATTTCGAATTCAGTTCATCAGTGTTAATGAACTGCATGCATGTATTAGTTCACCTCAGAATTTTGAATTCAGTTCATCAGTTCTTAATTTGTCAACATCTCAACTCCTGAAGTGGTGTTTCTTGATTGGATAAAGTGTAATTAGATTATAACAGTTTAGGATGAATAAGTGTTCTTGCTTGAATGAAGAAGAAGACATTTCAAATACATGGCACAAAACAGATTCCATTAACACTTTGCCGTCTGCTTGTCTCATACAAATTTATTCACTTGGCACCGGCAGTGCTAATTCAGATTACTTGGCTTGTGACTGTCCTTTCTCGACATTATTGGGAGATTATAAATTGTTACGTTTTACCAATCTCATCGTTAATTCTCATAATTTCTCAATTCTGTTCCCCTACTTTCATGAAATTTCGAGATATACATACGTAAGTAAATAAAAATTTGTTTGTTTCATATATTTGTTTATTTGCATTCACTTTTGTACTTACTATTTCTCTTTCATATGATATGCAGCAAAACAGTCTCCAAGATGTAATGCAGCTCCACAAGGCTTACACATTAAGTTTGTTCTTCTTTTTGTTTTCGGAACGTACAAGGCAGTTTCTTTGTTTTCGTTTTATTCATTTCAGAAATACATAGGCCTATTAGTTGGTGTTGCTTTGTGTGACCAGAAAGTCTATCAACCGGATCGTGATGAGACATATGCGATGTAGTGGCAACCTCCAAGTTTTGCTCTGCACATTCATTGTAATTAATCATATCATCTCTTTCGCCTGCCATGATGAAAGGGCACAAGTACTTATACAAACAAAAAACTTGTTGACATGTGTACCTTATTGTTACCTAAACAGAACACCAACAGAATGCAAAAGATACTAAAGTACTGTCTCTGGCCACTGCACGATACTATGCTCACGACGCCACTGTGGTGTCATCGGCCACTGGGCGATACTATGCACATGACACCACTGTGGTGTCGCCGGCCGTTGACCGCTGTTTCGTGCACGGCACCACTGTGGTGCCGCAGGAAGGCAGAGTGTTAATAATGGTAACAAGACAAAAATTAATATGCAGAGGAATAAATGATCGTGTATCAGTCGGAAGTGACAAAGGGGTATGAGGGTGTACTGAAAAGTAATGTTCCAGAATTTTTTTTAATGAAAAACTCTTACAGCTTTTTAAATAAAACATTTTTTAATTCTTCATCTTTATTGTATGTGTGCACATTAATTTCTCAACATAATCACCCTGGCGACGAACTCGTTTCTCCCAACACGAGACCACTTTGTTGATAATGTCACTGGTGAATGATTGACTTTGTTGACAGAGCCACAACCTCACATCTGTGTGCACTGTTTCATCACAATCAAAGTGAACTATTCAAAGATATTTTTTAAGTTTTGGAAGCAAATGAAAATCGGATGGGGCCAAGTTGAGACTGTATGGAGGATGATCGATGACTGTGAACCCAAGGCGCATTGGATTGTTGCAGTTGTGTGTGATCTGGCATTGTCATGCTGAAGAAGAAGGTGCTCCAAGTGTGGACGAATGTTTTCTGCAGTTAGAAACTTGATTACAGCATGGTGTCTATCATGCACATTGTCATGTTACACGCTACAGTTCAGAGTCCTCTAGGATTAAAGGGTTGCAAATTGCCTCAGGGGAAGTGGGGAAGTCGGTCAAGTAATATGCACGATATGTAATACCTCGACCAGTGTTGAGAGTGGAATACAAAATTTGAAGCCACTATTTTTCAGTGTGCCGTCATATAAATATTACACACATTAATAAGCTATTGTCCACCTGCACACAGACATCACAGAATAATTAGCACAACAAGCTATACTCTGTAACACTCCCACTCTCGTTTCTTGATTTTACAGACTATTGATAGTGACATGCAATTAGGTTGGGACTTTCTTTTGGCAACTAATCTTGTGAACTGACATAGGATACAAGAATAGAACCATCATTTATCTTTTCAAGAATATAGTGAAACTTATGTCTATGTTTTTAGCCCTTTTGTGATGTTTGTTATTGTTTAGCAAGTACAGTCCACTGTAATTGTCCACAAAGAGTTGAGATAGTTGTTCCATGTTGACACAGACCTTCTGCCAGATAGTGTATAGCCACATTATTTCAGTAGTTGCGTCAGATGCTGCAACATACTCTGTTTACATTGTAGATTGGCAGCACATATTTGCCTGCAAGATGTCCAGGTAACAGGTCCACTGATAAATGTGTTGACATAATTGTTATTGAACGATGAATACCAATATCTCCATTAAAATCAGAATCTGGAAATAAATGAAGTTTAAGACAGCTCCCACAGTATTTAATACCTTTGCCTCTTGGAGATATTTTATGATGTGTTTAACAGAGTTTTCCAGGTCCAGGGTTGTTGACAAACTGACACTCTTGACAGACAGAAAACATTGTATCAGATCTTGTCACTTTGAGGTGAAACTCAATGCATCTACAGTCTTTTGAAATATAGTATTTCACATGGATTTCTTGTCTTCGTTAGCTGGGCACTGTCCCAAGTGCAACTATAAACTGTAATTACCAGGTGTTGCTTGAGGCTTACAAATGCTTGATGAACGTGAAGTAGATAAGTCCACTAAGTCCCACATATTAGTTATTGCAAATGAGGACATTTCATCTTTCATTGCTTTGTACCACTTCTTCGGATCTATGGATACCATCACCTCCTTGAAAGTTTATGGTTCATCAATGACTGCTGCGTAGGCCACATAATTTTGGAAATGAATTGGGGGGTGAAGTTCATCACTGTTTGTAAGATTCATTCCATGTTAAGTAAATCTCTCAGTAGCAGAGGGATCTTTATATTGCACGACTACATCTCCATTTTCCACAGGTTATTGAATGATCTTCCATTTCTGTTAGGTAGTTGCATTCTTAAGTAACATTGTTGGTCCTGATTTCTTTTGTTTATGCTCTGGTACTTTAGTTAAGTATCACATCTTGTGGAACAGTTATTTTGATTGTTATAGGACCAGACCACTATAATTTTTGCTGTAGCAAGTATGGCGAACCATTTACTATCAACTTTGATTTGCTTCGAAATTTGGATTGAAACTGTTTGGGAGTATGTATGAAACATTAGCCCCAAACTTAGTCATATGCTTTAATGATGTTTTATTCCCAGACCATTTCTCGAAAGGCATCTTTTCAAAAGTAGACTTACATGGACAGCAATTGAATGTATAGATTGCTTTGTTGACAGCTTGTGATCAAAGTGTCTCTGGAAGACCAGGATCGAGAAGCATTGTGTGAGCTTTTTCCACTGTTGATCTGATGCCATATTCAGCTTTGCCATTCTGCTCTGGTATATATGGTGAAAAAATCTTAAACATGGCTACGAAACAGCAACTGTGTAGATCTGAAGGGGCTGAAAAATCAGCCAACAGTTGCAAAACAAAGGTTTACTAGCCCTTGACCGAGGTTTTGATATTTCTGAAAATATCTTCTTCAGAAGGAGTGGGCTCTAAAAATGTATACAACCAGTTACAAAATTATTTTTACAAACATAACAAAATATTAATAGAAAAATATTTGTGAGGTTTTCTCAATTCTTGTTTTCTCAATTTTTGTATGACAAGAGCCACTTGGCTTCAGCTAATCTATTGTACTATCGTGTGATGTAATAAGTGAGTAGCCTTAACTCACAAATATTTTGCTATTAATTTTTTGTTATGTTTGTAAAAATAATTTTGTAACTGGTTGTATACAGTTTTAGGGCCCAGTCCTTCTGAAGAAGATATTTTTAGAAATATCAAAACCTAGGTCAAGAGCTAACAAACCTTTGTTTTGCAACTGGTCACCTGATTTTCAACCTCTTCAACTTTTAGCTTATTCCTTGTCTGTCTTCTCACAAACTATTGAAACTCTAAGAATACAGAAGCACATCACTTTTGTTCTTACATAAATATACAAATCTATGTTAAGTACAATCATCTTTAAAAATGAAAACAAAAAATAGTTGGGTCCACCTAATGAAGTGAGTAGCATTTTTCCACATACATTGGCACGAACAAATTTTCCTGGAGTACAGACACGGGTTGGTAGATTTAATCTAAATCCCTTTCTGTGTAGCTTACGATCTTAACATCATTCACAAAAGAATAACATTTGAGTTTAAATTTGTAATCAAATCAGTCACCCATTTTCTTCAAATTCCCAAAGTTCGTGTGTCCCACCCTCTTTTTGTGCAAGAACAAAGCTAAGTCGGACAATGTAAGATTTGCTTGTTCAGTGTTTTCCATAGAAATCAACATTCTTTAACATCGATTTTCAGCTTATATACAAACTGCCATTGGATTCTAACTGCATACCTCAGACTTATTGTTGTTGAATAAGCTTTTTAAAATTTTACGGGCTGTTGCTCCCAGTGAAAAACTATTTTTCTTCAAACCATGTACATACAATTTATCCTCCAGTGTACGGGGTATCCATATACAACTTTCTAGCACATTGAACTTGACTGATCCAATACTCTCAGCATAGCCATCTAAATTACCTTCTATCTGAACAGAAATGTTGAACTTCCCAAATAGTTTTAATGCGGAAAAAAGTTCTTTGTGTGAAGTCATGTTTTGATGCAGCGCTGTAAGCAAGCCAAACATTGTCATGATTAGTAACCAAATTGCTTCTAATTTCTACACTGAGAGCATGTTGTTTGGTTTCTTGAATTTCTCTTCATAATTTAACTTTTTTTTTACAGTTGACCTTACAGTAACCTTCCTTGTGACAATAATAGCACTCAACATTCTTCAGAATTTTTGCTAGAATTGCTTTGTGAACACTAAATATTATCTTTTTTGTAATTAATCTTTACAGCAGCGAATGCGTTTCGATTTCTTCAACTTGCAACAAACATTGCTCTTCTTTCAGTAACCTTGCTGATAAATTATTGAAAGTCTGCTTGCTTTCATCACAGAGTTCCCAATTGTAACAAAGAAACTGTACTTTGCCACAAACCAACTAAAACTTTGGCAATGTTGCACAATAGTATCACAGTGTGACATTTTATAATTGAAGAACTTTTGTATCAATGTCATTTTATTTATTACATATTGTTGTTTATGAATTATCTTAAGTTGATTCCACAAACCATTTGCTGTGTGGTGGCACAGATCATAACAGCTTAAATTGGTAAATCCCATATCAGACACTCTATAAGGCATTGCTTTTGCATTAAGCTCATGCCACAGGTTCCATGCCTTTGTGCCTTCATCTGGTCTTACTTGGCTTCTGTCATCAACATTCAGAAATTTCTCATCGTGAAAGGTAATTTCCATTTGATATTTCCATGACTGAAAATTATCTCTGTCAAATTTCTGTACAATGAAGAACTTTGTTGATTCGTCTTTTATGTTTTCATTTTTCAAATGAAAACTCTTGATGTAACTGAACTATTTTTCCCAGACTTGACTGATGCGAGGAAAATAAAATGTTACGCGATTTAAGAAGTGCGTTTTACTGAGCCTGTAACCAATTGGATAGACTGAGTCACATCCCCCCCCCCCCCCCCCCCCCTCACCCAAGAATTATGGGATTCTTTTCAGTTAACTTAAGCCGATTCCTTGTGTTGTGATCATGTATGTGTCTGTTTAATCTTTGCAGTACAGCATTTAAGTCACCACTGTATTGGAGCCTTTAAGTAGTCCATCAGATATCTTCCTACTCTCCATGTGTTTTCATAGTGCTGCTGTTCCTGTATGTTAGAGATAATTCTCAGAGAATTTGACAATCACTTGTGGATACTCTTTGAAACTGCAGATTAGTGATTCCTCAGGCCCTAGGCATCCATATGTTGTTTATCAGTGTGGAGTCTTTCAGCTTCAGAAGGAGTTTCTCAGCTCAAATGCAACGGGATGTTTCTGACCTCTGTTACTTCACCTCATCATATTCCATTTGTAAATGCAACCCTGGGTCTTTAGATTTGTAGTCTGGTTGTCACTTAGGCACCAAGTCACATTACCTGAAAACTAGACTGATTAAAGTTTCTTGTTAGGTGACACTTCGGAACTGAGTTCTTTCAACCAAAACTTTGTACGTCATGTGCAAATTTTCTGGTGTCGCCATTGTCCCAGAAAGAAAACATCAGTCCATTTGTATTGTTTTAATAGAATGAGGTTCATGCATAACTGACTGAGCCTTGACCAAGGAATACTGTGGATGACAGCACTTTAGACACAAGTGACAGACATGGATTCATAAGTAATTTAATTAGAGTAGTAAGTTTTAATAAGATATTCAATATTTGTATTTGAGCATCTGCAGTTTGTGTGTTTTAGTGTTTCTCTGACACTCTTCACATCCAAATTAATGATGTAAAATTCTTGATGACTTACCATTCTGCATTTTGAATCTGTAATGTAGCCTGTCAGTTCAACCTTTCATGAACCCTTGTCCTCCAACAAGGCTGACCTCATTGCACTGGGAAATCGTAGCAGGAAATATCACTAATGAATATGCAGATCTTCATTATCTGATTAGCAACATACATGAATGGGTGTATTTGGTTCATGGTTACACTGTCTGACAATTTTGGCTTATAACTTTTGACTGAGGGGTTTCTTATTTTGTTACATCTGTGCTTTTCCATCATCCATGAAAGTTCCTTTTTTGGTCTTGGCAACATTACATATTGAGATTTCTGCAATTGGGTGATGCAAGTAATAGATGGTGGTCATTTGGTTGTGTACTTCCATTGCTATTGTTGTAGATGTGTGATAAGTGCATTCTTCCAGTTTCCGAGAATTTTTTTTTCCCTAATCAATGTTCTGTGACAAATATGGGATACAAATGCAACTAATTCACATGTGAGTTCTGTACAGAAAGTACCAATGTCTGTTGCTGCACTTTGAGTAAAAATAATGAACTGTGACTATATATTAAAGTGACATGGTTAAAATTAAATATAGCGCACTAAAGAAATGAAATGTCATGTACATCTCATCCATGACACGAGTGCTTTATGATGCTGTCTCCCAAGTTGACCTATTTGTTATATCAAATTGAATATGTAGAGTTGTCTGTAGAATGCTTTTATTTATGGGAACCACCAGAAACAATTAGACAATGGAAAGTTGGGTTAGAATAATAGCAAAATCAGGAAAAAGGTAAGTTGCTACTCATCACATAGAGGAGGCACTGAGTCGCAGACAGACATAATGGAAAGACTGCTAAACATTTAAGCTTTTGGCCAAAAATGTCTTTCTTAGGAAATAGAAAACACATGTGCATTCACACTAGCACAAAACGCGCGCGCCCACACACACACACACACACACACACACACACACACAGAGAGAGAGAGAGAGAGAGAGAGAGAGAGAGAGACTGTCTCTAGCTGCTGTAGCCAGACTGTGGACTGTGACTGTGACTGTGTCTGACGTGAGTCTTGAGGTTGGTGGTGGATGTAGGTGGTACGTAATAGGAAGTTGGAGGGATAGTAGGGTAGGGATGTGGAAAGACATGCTGGCTGTGAGATTGTGCAGGGAACTGGTGGAGACTGAATAGGGCTGCTAGGTGTAAAGTTGTAAGCAAGAAAATAAATATATTAAAAAACAAAGATGCTGTGACTTACCAAACGAGAAAGTGCTGGTAGATAGACACAATAAAAAAAACACACACACACAAATTTCAAGCTTTTGCAGCCCAAGGTTGCTTCATCAGGAAAGAGGGAAGGAGAGGGAAAGATGAAAGGATGTGGGTTTTAAGGGAGAGGGTAAGGAGTCATTCCAATCCCGGGAGCGGAAAGGACTTACCTTAGGGGGGAAAAAAGGACACGCACATGCACGCACACACACACACACACACACACACACACACACACACACGCGCGCACGCTTTGTGTGTGTGTGCGAATGTATACCTTATTGTGCGTTGTTTTCTGCCTGGTCCAAAGTTTGTGATGGATTTTCCTTTTGTCCAATTTCTATATGCCGTACCTACTTATTTAGTGCATTTCCCCATTCGTACTACGGGAATTCCTTAAATTTTCTGAAGATTTCAAGTACTGCATCTGTTTTTTTTAAATTTCTGTCTGTCAGCTTTACTCTAGATTTTCGTTTTTTAGCAGGAATGAATAAACTCTTACCATAAGTTGTTTAAAAAGTATTTGCATTCCATCGCTTTCCTCAAAATCGATGCACACTATTGTTGAGACCGAATTGCTGTCCAGTAACTACCTCCAGGAGACAAAATGTTTAGTATTGTTAATAGACAAATATAAAAGTAAAAGTGGCGCTACTGTCCTAGGTTTTTTTAACTGTTGGTTTCTCTCTCAGGAAGGAGAGAAGGATAGGTTGACCATGGTTAAAAAGGAAAGTCATGTCACTCAGACTCCAGGATGAGAGGATCCTGCCTTTAAGGCCCGTACTTGTCCTCACCATAGATTGGTCCCTCTCACTCTAGGGTATGAGTGACCTCCCCTTTCATTTTATCCTTTCACTATCCACGCTCCAAAAGTTAGGATAGTGTCATCACTTTAACATTTATATGAATGTATATTGACAGTGCTAAAAATTTTACTTGTTAAAGGTAAGTTCCTTGACTAAATTTTCCTTTGGCAGTTATTATTGAGTTAACCATTTGTCAGTGTAACAGTTTCAAAGACAGTTTTTGACTTTTAAATTGCATAGTTTCTACCAAAGTGTGAAGAATTTGCCTGATGTTTTGTGTTTTGCCACACAGGTGCCGACACAGCAAGTTGCCCAAATCATCACTCCATCTGGCCAGATCCAGCAGGTGCAGCTGACTTCAGCGGTGCAGCTGAGTGGCTTAGTACAAGCTCAAGCTCAGGCTCAAGCACAGGCTCATGCGCAGGCCCAAGCACAAGCACAAGCCCATGCCCAGGCCCAAGCTCAGGCGCAGGCTCAAGCTCAGGCGCAGGCTCAAGCCCAGGCACAGGCTCAAGCCCAGGCACAGGCTCAAGCTCAAGCTCAAGCTCAGGCACAGGCCCAAGCCCAGGCCCAGGCTCAAGCCCAAGCTCAAGCCCAGGCGCAGGCCCAAGCTCAGGCGCAGGCCCAGGCGCAAGCGCAAGCACAAGCGCAGGCCCAGGCGCAAGCCCAGGCCCAGGCGCATGCCCAGGCACAAGCCCAGGCCCAAGCACATGCCCAGGCACAAGCCCAGGCCCAAGCACAGGCGCAGGTAAGTCATTGTCAGTGTTCATTTTGTGCTTTACACATGTGTCTGTAGTCTGAAGTGTAGTCATGGTAGTACCTGGCCTTGCATTTTCCATTAGACTGCATTATCCTTCATTACAATTGCTGTATTCATTAAAACTTCATTTTCGGCCCAATAATAGTCATACAAATAACAGCACAAAGATTGACTTATGTCTAATTGTTCAAATGTAAGATAAATATGAAAGCATAAAGCTCTTGTTGGTAAATAAACAATTTAAGGAGTGCTCTCTGAGTAGCTGAAGTGTTGAGTTGTCAGTAGGTACATATATGAGGGTAATCCCAAAAGTAAGGTCTCTTATTTTTTTTATAAGTACATAGACCTGTTTATTTCTACAGTGGTTTACATCAGTTTACAGCTTGAACACTTAGCTATTTTTCAACATAATCACCACTTCTGTTGATGCATTTTTGTAGATGCTGTGGCAATTTTTGTATGCCCATGTCATACCAGCTCGCCGCCATGCTGTTCGTCGTGAATTTCGGTCCGACCAGCTCCAGACTCTCTGTACCACTTAAGAACAATTTTGACATCCATACATGACTCACCATACACTTCCGTCAATTGGCGATGGATTTCAATTGGCACAGTGCCCTTTGCGTTCAAAAACCAAATAACTGCGCACAATTCGCACTTGGCGGTAACATTCGAAGGGAGCTCCATTCTCAACAGTTGCCAAGCCAGGACTGAGCACCTTAGCATGGTGTGCGCATGTTTACACACAGCTCGTGAAGCACTCTTCATAACAGTTTGACCAACTGCCACACAAACAGAGTTCTGTACTTATAAAAAAAAATAGCAGACCTTGCTTGCTGAAAGCTTTAATTGCTTTTAGACATATCCTCCTCCATAGCTAGCATACACACATATACATGTGCCAGTGCAGATGCACTGTCCTGGCCTAGCAGCTCGACTATAGTTTGATTAAAATTACTTGATAGTTGACACTTCACAGGCTGTAGCTGGTTTCCTCCAACTAGAGTCTCAATGTCACGCCTGAACCGTTTGCCATTGCCAGAATGCCACAACAGTTGGTCACTTCTCCTTGCCTTCTTATTGAGTTTAGATCCCGAATCCTGGATCTCGCCCTTTAATTTTGTATTTCATCTCTTATGATAACCATAAAACAAAAAACACACACAAACACGAACAACCCTAACAATAAACGTGCGTTTCGTACACAGCACTAACCAAATACTACTAGATCCTTCCACACAAGACACAGTTCAGTGTCATATATAAAGTTATTGTAATGACAGAGATCAGCTTACATTACAAAAGTTTTGCATGACATTATGTGAAGTCAGATCTTTGACAGCTGCAGTTCATCGTTGCTACTGGAATGTGACTCATAAATGTAACAACTTTAATCATAGTAATATAGTAGCGTAGCACTGAAACTTGTCATGTAAAAGGTCACAAGTTCAGAACTCATGGAGGACAGTGAAGTTGTTTTTCCTCCTACAGCTAATCAAAAGACTTTCATTATAATTTTTATTTAATTAATTGATTTAAATGTATTTTTTTAGATTTCTGAAATTTTGCCATGTAGTTTTGGTTATTGATTGACTTTTTCATTTGGCTTTATTTTTCTTCCTATCATTATTTTTCATTTATAATCTGATAGTATTGTCTATAATCTACAACTAAGAGCCAAGCAGGACTGCTCATAGATTGGTAAAGTGACAGTTCATGTAGCCAGTGTAAAGATAGTTTCAGATAACCAATGAATGATAGAAATTACTGTTAGTTTTTTAGCTCTGAAACTGAATCTCTTCTATCTTATATTTGCTCATAGAGGTTAGCTTTAATTTCGATTAACAAAGCAATCATTATTTTAGTTTCGCTGCTTATTGTTCACCACTGTTTTCTCAGGTAAATTGTACGTCACGAGGTTGTGGTTAGGTTAGGACATGAGCTTAAATTCAGGGATACAATATGAGAAGAGTATACAGGTAGGATGTTCTTGATTTCTGAGGACAATGATAAGCAGCCAAAGCCCTGGCGAAGGATAGGATTCAGTTGTTACAGTCTGGGATGACACTGGGTGATGAGAGGAGTGTTCCTTTTCAGTTGAGTCCAACGGGTGGTTGGAAGATTCGAGGCATGTAAGGCCTTCACAGAGAGGCAGAGTTTTTAGTCTCGTTTATGTGCCTGTTGACAACTTAGCAATTACACTATTTGGTGAGATATTACTTTTTCTCCTTAAATTATTTACAAATGTAAACTAAATTCCATTTGACCATGTTCATGTGGTGCAGTCATGTCCAAAATATAATTAATTTGCACATTCCGTGTTGACATTTATTTTATTTTATTTATTTATTCGTCCAGTAATTGTCTCACAGTGGTATAAGATTTATCATCGTAATACAACAAATAGCTCCAATGCATACACACACTGAATATACAAGGTGCATTCAAGTTCTAAGGCCTCCGATTTTTTTTCTCCGGACTGGAAAGAGATAGAAACATGCGCATTGTTTTAAAATGAGGCCGCGTTCATTGTCAATACGTCCCAGAGATGGCAGCACCGTACGGCAGATGGAATTTTACCGCCAGCGGCGAGAATGAGAACTGTTTTAAATACTTAAAATGGTGATGTTTTCCTTACTTGAACAGCGTGCAATCATTCGTTTTCTGAATTTGCGTGGTGTGAAACCAATTGAAATTCATCGACAGTTGAAGGAGACATGTGGTGATGGAGTTATGGATGTGTCGAAAGTGCGTTCGTGGGTGCGACAGTTTAATGAAGGCAGAACATCATGTGACAACAAACCGAAACAACCTCGGACTCGCACAAGCCGGTCTGACGACATGATCGAGAATGTGGAGAGAATTGTTTTGGGGGATCGCCGAATGACTGTTGAACAGATCGCCTCCAGAGTTGGCATTTCTGTAGGTTCTGTGCACACAATCCTGCATGACGACCTGAAAATGTGAAAAGTGTCATCCAGGTGGGTGCCACAAATGCTGACGGATGACCACATGGCTGCCCGTGTGGCATGTTGCCAAGCAATGTTGACGTGCAATGACAGCATGAATGGGACATTCTTTTCGTCGGTTGTGACAATGGATGAGACGTGGATGCCATTTTTCAATCCAGAAACAAAGCGCCAGTCAGCTCAATGGAAGCACACAGATTCACCGCCACCAAAAAAATTTCGGGTAACCGCCAGTGCTGAAAAAATGTTAGTGTCAATGTTCTGGGACAGCGAGGGCGTAATCCTTACCCATTGCGTTCCAAAGGGTACTACGGTAACAGGTGCATCCTACGAAAATGTTTTGAAGAACAAATTCCTTCTTGCACTGCAACAAAAACGTCCGGGAAGGGCTACGCGTGTGCTGTTTCACCAAGACAACGCACCCGCACATCGAGCTAACGTTACGCAACAGTTTCTTCGTGATAACAACTTTGAAGTGATTCCTCATGCTCCCTACTCACCTGACCTGGCTCCTAGTGACTTTTGGCTTTTTCCAACAATGAAAGACACTCTCCGTGGCCGCACATTCACCAGCCGTGCTGCTATTGCCTCAGCGATTTTCCAGTGGTCAAAACAGACTCCTAAAGAAGCCTTCGCCGCTGCCATGGAATCATGGCGTCAGCGTTGTGAAAAATGTGTACATCTGCAGGGCGATTACGTCGAGAAGTAACGCCAGTTTCACCGATTTCGGGTGAGTAGTTAATTAGAAAAAAAATCGGAGGCCTTAGAACTTGAATGCACCTCGTATAATTATGTTTTTTTAGGGTAGGACAGATGGTTGGCTGTGCCATGCTGAAGGGAATATTCCAGCATTTGCCTGAAATGATTTAGGAAAACCAAAATCATTATAGCTGGACAGAGTAAACTCCATCCTCCTGAATATCAGGCCAATGTCTTAATAAGCATTGCTACATTCAGTTGTTCACATTGTACAATGTGATCATACACAATTTTCAAAAATACCTTACAACATAAAACGTAATTTTTTATTGCACTAAATCACACTCTTTGGATGGCTGTTGGTGACTCTAAAACCATGAACATCCATGTCTCTATGCCCTCCCTTCAGTCTGTCTGGAAAACTGAGTCATCATCCGTACTGAAGAGTGAGGTGTTAAGTTAATGAGAATGACAACACATTACTATCAGACACTACAGACCTTGCCATATCTATGTATACGAGGTACATTCAAGTTATAACGCTTCCAATTTTTATTTCTCACAAACTAATCACACGAAAACTGTGAAACTTGTGTCACAGTGCAGGTGTGCAAATTTCTACAACCATGATTGCATGATTCCATGGCCGCTATGAATGCTTCTTTAGGACTCTGGTTTGACCACTGGAAAATCACTGGTGCATTAACAGGATGGCTAGTGAATGTACGCCCACAGAGAGTGTCTTTCAGAATTGGGAACAGCCAAAAGTCACTAGGAGCCATATCAGGTGAGTAGGGAACACGAGAAATTACTTCAAAGCTGTTGTTACAAATAAACTTCAGTGCTAGTTTCACCAAATGTACTGTTGCATTGTCTTTGTGAAAGACCACATACCCGTTTTCTGGTTGTTTTGCAAGCAATTCTGGAAGAGGCTTGTTCTTCGAAAGATCTTGATACGGTGCACCTGTCGCATAGTGCCCTCTGGAAAGGAGTGAGTAAAGAGGATGCCATTGCTCTCCCAGAACGTAGCCACTATTATTTTTTCAGCTTACCCAAAACTCTTTTCATGGTGGTGAATGTATGTGCTCCCAATGATCTGATGGGCACTTTGTTTCAGGACTGAGAAACAGCAACCGTCTCTCACCCACTGTCACTGTTGACGAAAAGAAAATCCCATTCATGCTGGCATCACATGTCAATATTGCCTGGAAGCATGCAATGCACACAGCTTTGTGGATGTCCTTCCACATTTGTGGTACCCATCTGGAGGACACTTCTTGCATTTTCAGGTCTTCATGCTGGATTGTGTGCACAGATGTTATGAAAATGCCAACTCTGGAGCTGATGTGTTCCACATCATTTGGTGCTCCTCGAAAACAAGTTTCTCCAATTGCTCGACAATATAGGTAGACTGGCTGGTGTAAAGCTGAGATCGTCTAAGTTTGTCGTCATGTGACAGTCTGCTTTCTTTGAACTGTTAACCACACGAACACACATTAGATACATCATCACATATCTCACTCAATTGGCAATGAAATTCAGTTGGAGTCATGTCCTACAAATGGAAAAAATGAATGGTAAATACTGTTCTTGTAATGAAAACTTCACCATTTTAAGTATGAGCAGAGTTCTCACTCTAGCAGCCGTCACTAGAGTTCTGTGTGCCATACAGTGCTGCCATCTCTGTCACACATTCAAAATGAGTGTGTGTGCATTTTGAAACAAACCATGAATTTCCACCTGTTCCTAGTACCGAGGAAAAAATTAGTGTTATACCTTGAATGAACCTCATAAGAGTATTACATCATGCTTGTGCATTGTAATGTGATAGGCTGTTTTAGTTATCCCCTTTCATTGTTAACTAGTACTGTAACAAGGAAATGGTCCAATCAACATGTTAAAACCTACACTGAAATTTTTCGCTCAGGGAGGGGACACCAAGGAAATGCACATCAGTGTTTTAGCAGTTAGGTGTGCTGCAAGCATTTAAAAAATTAAAGCTACTCACATTTGCCACAGGAAGAACCACTTATGATAGCAGTTTGTACAGCTTTTTCTACATTGTATGTGCTCCAGTGAAGAAATGGACACAGCGGTGACAAGAGAATGTAGCAACGCATGATGCGAAGTCCAAAGTGCACAAATACCAATTTAAAAGATGTAAGCCATGCAAAACATGTCTCAAATCATTAATTTCTTGAGTAACTTGCAGATCATATTGACAGCTAAACTGTTGCATATGTAATTGTTACACAAATGGCTGGCAGAAAAAACACAATCAGTATAGTGTATTGTATTACATTCACAGACGAGTTCCATCAATTGAGACTTCAATTTTTGACAAGAAATATTTTATGAAATTTCCTGTAGCTCAGTTCTTAGGATAATTTTTGAATAAAACATGTTTTACTAGTAATGAAACAGTTTCTTGTTTATTCCCTGTAATTGTCACTAAAGTGCAAAGTGTGTTGTTTGACAAAAACAAACACGGTCCTTACAGAAGGCATATCTGATAAAAGAAAAATTAATGCATTCGGGTACTTCATAGTAATTACTGGTTTTGTTTATAAGGAATTGGAGTAAAAAATGGCCATGGCTGTTTTTCTGCATATTATGCTGCATGAAAGGCATATCTGATCAAATTCATAAAACGTGATGATGCAAACTGACAGTGCAGAAATGAATGAAGTTTAACACTACTGTTATGCTGATAAACTTGAAATGACAAAGAGCTATTAGAAATTGTTATATTGTCTGACTATTTTTTTAAAAAATGCTGTACACTGTTGAAAAATTTTGCTGTGGAGGGGCTGAATCACACTACCAGTTTTGAGTGGGATCCAAATTATTTTAACAGTCTTTTCATCCTCCTCCTAAAGACCAAGTAGTTATGTCCAAGTCAAGAGGGCTGCATTATTTTCTGCAACTGGTAAGAACGTGTTTCAAATGCAGGATTGAAAATCATTCTCTCCTGTCTTCCAGATGTCATTATGTCGATTACTAATACACAGTCCTTTTTTTTTTAACTTTTGGCCTCAATTTGCCTTGTGGTTCCTGAAGACAGATATAAAGCTGTGGAAACAGTAATCCAGTAATACTTGTCACTTGCTTTATTGTGTACAAATGTGTCGTAACATTCATTGACAGCAAAAGCAACTATTGTGTTTTTTTCACTTGGAATGATAAAGTGCAGTTTGCACACAGTTGTTGCAGGAAACCCGGTTGATTGGCATTATACACAATGCTTAGGGGATAACAAGAAGCTACAAATTTGTCTATAGTGCTACATATTAATGAAATCTCCTCTACACATTCACTTGAAGCAAGCTTTGTAACTTTGCAATTTCCTTTAGCGTATAATTTTCTGAATCCCTTTACCCAGATTGAAGAAGTTAGGAAATCAGTAATGTTCATCTCACTTGCAATTCAGAGGACCTATTCTTGTAGATTTACTGTGGTAATGGTGCATTAACGCTCTCGGGCAATTTCAAATAGTTTTTCCTTTCACACTTTTGCAAGTTTAATTTTGGCACTTATTTCACACTTTGTGTAAATCTTTCTTCCATTTATACAACTCACATTTATATTTTACAAAATGAAACCAGCTTTGCAGACAGCCCTCTTTCGTTTAACCAAAAAATTTACAGACTTTTCTTTGTCACTGAAAGCTGTTACTCTCCGTGTTTTCTCCATGTTTACTGTACTTTTGCTCCTGAATTAACTAGCACAGTAATCATCATTTGAACCTTTATTTAAGGAGTAATCAGAGCTACTTCCTCTTTCTTCTAATGTTTCCACAATTTCAAATAAAATTTTGACATCATTCAAATGAATGTCCAAGAAATTGACTAATATATAGCACATATGTAGGTCTACAAGAGAAGTAGATTTCGATTGCATACCACATTCTTTTTATTTTGTCTTTGTGTGGCTGATAACATTAATTGGATGCCACATAACTGTGAAAGTCTGGAAGCTGCACAGAGACATATGGTATCAGCAAGCATAAACAAAGAAAACACAAAAGAAAATTGATCCAGTTATACCTCTGTTATTAACACTAGCAGGTCATAATTATAATGGGTACTAAATGAGTTGCAAATTCAAACAAATAGTAACTGTGGATGACTATATCAGTGAAACTATCAATGGAAAATGAAATTCACTTTACAAATTACAATCGTGTTGTGCTGTGTTATCTGTTTGCTGATGTCCCATTGCTCAAGAACATGTGCCTGCCATGTTGCACATGTTGTGTTGCTACAGCTACAGTACATTTCTCCAGCTGCCTAGAAAACTACAAATTTGGCAAATTTTTTACCTATTTTTTAAAAAATACTTGCAGTGTGTCTTAGCAGCTAAAATTTTGATTTTATGTTTCTTTCACTGTATTCTTCCTATATAAAAAATTTCAGGCCAGGTTTTGACATTTCAGATTGGACTGTTCCCTTGTGAGCCTCTTAAGTAATCTTTAGTTGTGTAGTTATGTGTTACTTATGAAGTATGTTGCAGCTGCTTTTTAAATAGATGTATGTTAGTAACTTCCTTCATCTCCTCAAATAATTTGATGTAAATGGATAGATAAAAAAATCTACTCACCAAGCGACTGCAGAGCACACATACAGACATAAAAGAAGGTTACACTTATGCCAGAAGAATGGTTGAAGGGGAAGGAAGACAGGTGAAGGAAGAGCAGTGGAGAGGCTTAGGAAAAGGGGCAGATTTTGGAAAAGTCACTCAGCGCCATGGGTCAGGGGAGACTTACCAGATGGGATTAGAAGGAAAAACTGATTGTTGGGGACTGCACCGGACAAGAATTGAAAACCATTGAGCTTAAAGGTGGAAGACAGGGTAATATGCAAGACAGAGTAATATGCAAGACAGAGATTATTGCAAAAACGTAGTGCACAAGTTTATAAGAGTGGAAAGCTAAGTGCATTGTACGTAACAGAGGTGGGAGGGGGTCAGTGAAAAATAGGCAAGTCAGAAAATGAAAAATATGGAAAAGTAAAATGGAGTAGAGAAAGGAGTAGCTACAATGAAGAAATGCTGAGATGGAAGAAATTAACATAAAGTAAGGTCAGGTGGGTGGCAAGAACCAAGGACGTGCTGCAGCACTAGTTCCCACCTGTGGAGTTCTGAGAAACTGGTGTCTGGGGGGAGAATCCAGATATCATGTGTGGTGAAACAGGCATGGAGGTCATGATTGTCATGTTGTAGAGCAGGTGCTGGTGGTCACTCAGTTTTATCCTGTTCTAGAATGTATTAGTGAGCTGCTTCAACAAGGCCACAACTTCCTAAAATCATGCCCCGAAATGAAATCAATTCCATTTGAGATTTTGCCCATTACACCTAGAATAGCTTTCCTTTGTCATCCAAATCCCCACAATATCCTTATCTGCACCCATCTCTCTACCCTACAGCTCCTACCCCTGTGATCATCTCTGCTGCAAGACTTGGCCAATGCACCCTCCTACCACCACCTGTACCAGCCCTGTAATTGGCAAAACTATACTGTCAAAGGGAGAGCCACATGTGAAACAACATGTCATATACCAACTGTTATTTACACACTATTCAACCTTTCACATCTGCATGACTACCACCAGTTTATCAGTTAGGATGAGCAGGCATCAGCAGAGGGTGTGTACCGGCAAAGCACAATATCCTGTTGCAGAGCATGCTCTACAACATGACAGTCATTACCTCAGTGCGTTTTTCACCACATGGGCCACCTGGATTCTTCCCCCAGACACCAGTTTCTCAGAACTCCGCAGGTGGGTACTAACACAAAAACAAGTCCTTGGTTCTCGCTGCCCAACTGGCAATTTATGTTAATTTCTTCCGTTTCAGCAATTCATTACAATAACTACTCCTTTCTTCACTCTGTTTTAGCTTTCTATACCTTTCATTTTCTGACTTGCTTGTTCGCTGTCCTTCACCCAACATATTACCCTGTCTTCCACATTTAAGCTCTCAGGTTTTCGAATCTCATGCAGAGCAGTCTCCAATAATCAGCATCGTCTCCTCATCCTGTCCCGTAAGTCTCCCCTGACCCTTGGTTCTGGGCGACTTTTCTGAAATCTACCCTTTTTCCAACCCTGTCCAGTCCTTTTCTTTCACCCTTCTTCATTCCCCTTCAACTCTTCTACCCGATGAATGAGCGACTGACTCCGAAAGCTTGCATAAGTACATCCTTCTTTTTGTGTGTGTGTGTGTGTGTGTGTGTGTGTGTGTGTGGTGTTCTGCCACCACTTGGTGAGTAGATTTTTTTGTCTATCCAATTACATTACATAGTCAAAAACTGATTATTTTTGTTGTTCTATCTTTAACTAATTTGTTATGCAATTTTAATCCCTGATAGAAAATGCTGTTTATAATTTTTGTTTGTTTTCCTTTGAAAATGCATGTCCACAATGGCTCTTGTTCCATGGTTGTGTATAGAACTGTTAGTGAAATTCTTAGCGGTGTTTTCCCTGAAATGCACAACAGATTATTAGGTGTACTCACTTGATGCAGTAGGGATACACAATTTTCAGACTAATTCTTTACAAGAAGCCTGACTACTACTTTTAGCAATTACTCTTATGGCCCATTCCTGGAGTTTGAAAACTGTGTCCATGTTTTGTGCTTTCTGTCCCCAGGAAAGAAACTCATAGGTAAGAACTGAGAGTATGTAAGAATGGTATGTCACCACAAGATGCTGACTGTTTCAAATTGCGTTAGGAATCCAGCAACATAACATGCAGATGACACTCTTTTTGCCAGTGTCTCTACAGTGTTCGTCCCACACAACTGTGCGTTTCTTGCATGTTCTGTAGGTATATCATGTGTGCTCAGTGCAACAGAGATGTTCTCCCTTTATGCTGAAGTACATGCTGTTTGTTTTCTCTAAGTTCAGTGTTAATTTATTACATACACCCAGCTGTAAATATCACTGAATGTTTAATTTGCTTCTCTATTAGGAGTTCTGGTGTTTTATCGGTACCTATGATGTTGTTTTCCATGTGTTATATTGTCTGGAAGGTCATTGGTATATGTTGAGAAAAGAATTGGACCCCTTATGCTACCCTGAGACATACCACTACTTACATGTTTTTTGTCTGCCAATTGTGTTACTAAAGATTTATCATCAGTAGTTATGCATCCAATTTTCCAGGCAAGACAAGAACCATTTGTTTGCTATTTCTCTTGCAACTACTGCTTCTAGTTTGTTTAATAGTATTTTATAGTGAACAATGTCAAAAGCATTGGACAAGTGTAAGAATAGTCCTGTAACACAGTCATCCTTGTCAAGAGCTTCATATACCACTTTTGTGAACTGTATTGCAGCATATATTGTGCTTCTGTCATTTCAGAAACTGTTCGTCATTAAAAAGATTGTACTTTATCTTTCATATTTGATTTGATTATTTTTGATAACACCTACATTAGTGAAACTGGCCTGTAGTTTTTTATACTGTCAGCTTTACCTTTCTTTAGTACAGGAACAACTCATATGTGCTTTAGGTACTCTGGCAAAGTACCTGAACTAAAGAATGCATTCATTGTTTGCTAATGAGGTTTGTGTGCTGTCTCTGTAAGCCTTCAGAACAGACTGGAATCTCATTTATTCATGGTGACTTCTTATTTTTTATTTATTTCTGTTTTGTCCTCCCTACTTCAAACTCAGTTGTCCTTGTCTATTCATGTTGACTACTTATTTTTTGTATTTTATTATTTTATTTCTTTGTTGTCTTCCTGACTTAAATCTCTGAATCTCTGCTGTGATGAACACTGTCACTGTGCTTGCAGTCATTTATTGTGGATGCCACATGTGTTTTAGGAAGTTTTTGTTGCAGCTTCTGAGCAATACCAGAGAAATAGCTGTGTGCAATATTTATGTATTCCTGAGGATTTCCTATTACTGTACTCCCATCTTTCATTTGTATATTACCATAGCTTTTTTCCTGCATTGCATGACATTATTTTGTCTTTGATCTACTTTTTTGCAACAGTTGGTACCCTCCTGTTTATCTGTTTGTGCCTGTGATAATAATTTAGCAACTGCGAATTAGTGTAGTGTTTTTGCAAAGAACTGAAAAATTTATTTGCCTGGGAGAAGTTTCTAATATAGGGATTTATTCATCTGTTTTTTGTAGCTGCTGCTGTTGAAGTGGCTATTTTTGGAAACCCCCCTCAAAAATTAATTTAAACTTTTTTAAAAATTAAGAGAAGCGAAGTTATTTTGCATATACACTTCCTCCTAGCTTGGATTTCCCAGTCCCCTGGGAAAAAGTAGGTATTTCACATTCCAATAACATCTTTTTGTAGGCCTTCAGTTTGTGGCTTTTACCAAGCCTACCTTTAGCCGAGCAAATTTCTGTGACGTTTGTCCCTGAGAATCTCTCTCTCTCTCTCTCTCTCTCTCTCTCTCTCTCTCTCTCTCTCACTCAATCTCAACCTCTGAACACCCCCCCCCCCCCCCTCTGTCTCTCAAATCCAGTGTAGTATATTGTATCTTCCATGTACACGTTGAAAAAATTTGAAAACTGGCTGAGAGGGAGGGAAGCCTGTTCTCATGATTTTTTTTTTAAAAAAAAAAAAAGGCCCTAGTTCTTCCACCCATCATAATCACATAATATAGTAATCACAATTTTTTCTGCTGTAAAAGGATGAGGTTGTTGCCCAGGGTATCTTGCACAATAAATTGTACTGACAGTGATCCTGATGTCTGGCAAAACGCTTCTTTCATTAACAGTTCTTCCTCTTTGAAATGTTCAGCTACTACATTCCTGTAAGGACTACTTGATTGCGCGCACAATTCAAATACTTATTATTTATATTATAAAACAGAATTGCAGGCCTTTGCTTGCTTTCAGGAGGCAAAATGTTTAGTATCACTGATAGACACATCAACAGCTTATAGTGGCAAAAATAATAATATCAGTCAGTTCTGTCAGTGTTTTAATTCTATTTGTATTTTGTTTTAAGATCATATTTTTCTTTATTTCATCATTTGCTGATTCTTAGTCAGCTACAAGAAATCTCTTTTCACTTGTCTTTTCAAATATATTACCCCACTTTTTCTTTTGGTCTTTAAGATTTAAACTTTGGCATTGAGAGATTGATATTCAATTTTTATTCACTTTTTAACTGCCAGTTTGGTGCATAAATAACTTTTTTGTTAGTATTTGCAAAATAATAGTATGTAAAATTTACTGAGGTGTCAGCTTGAGTATAATACAGTTCCATACTAGGAAAAATAACTCTCAGTAGTTTTAGCTCCAAATAATTAGGGATACACTCTAACAGATTCTGTTACATAACAGGCACAAGCTCATGCACAGCAGGTGCAAGCCCACCTACAAGCCCAGGCTCAGCAGAGTGTGATACCTGCAGGAACCATCAGCTCGGGCACTTTAACACCCAGTTCCTGGAGTCCAGCTAGTGCTTCAACACCTGGAGTTAGTGTACAGGTATCCACCTTCATTCTAACAACAGCTGTGCATTTAAAAGTATTTTCATTCATTAATCCCAGTTACACATTGCTGTATGTATATGCAAAGCAGAATCATGGTGCAGTTTTCCTGTGTTAAAAATTAAGGAACTCTGCCCACTATTTTTGTTCATGCAGTTGTGAGAGCAATGCATGCTATGTGCATTAAAGAAGTTACTGAGAAAAGAAAAGTTATGTATCTATAAATGATGAATTCTTTAATTCCTGAATTTTTATGCATTCTGTGAGATTCTTGTATGAGTCAACGTGGATATTATTGGAGACTGAACAACGTAGGAAGAGATATAGTAGAGGATGAAATAATTCAATAAGTGGTAAAAAAGGAGTCTCGTGGGAAATAAATTTGAAAATAGACAATGTTCATAACAGGAAAGGGCATAGTGACAGCCACTTTCGATGTATGGTGGTGGTGGTGGTGGTGGTTAGTGTTTAACGTCCCGTCGACAACGAGGTCATTAGAGACGGAGCGCAAGCTCGGGTGAGGGAAGGATGGGGAAGGAAATCGGCCGTGCCCTTTCAAAGGAACCATCCCGGCATTTGCCTGAAGCGATTTAGGGAAATCACGGAAAACCTAAATCAGGATGGCCGGAGACGGGATTGAACCGTCGTCCTCCCGAATGAGAGTCCAGTGCGCTAACCACTGCGCCACCTCGCTCGGTTTCGATGTATGGTCTCACCATTGATCACAGTATCTGTAACAAAAAAGGTGGAAACAATTGTTGTGACATATGTACTCTTACAATGTGCTGCTCCTGAAAAGCATATTGGCAGTGCTATGTTCTACATCTACATGTATACTCTTACACACCACAAACCACCATATGGTGTGTGATGGCTAGTACCATATACCACTGCTAGTCGTACCACTAGCATATGGAGCAAGGGGAAAATGACTGTCTGTATGTCTCCGTACGAGCCCAAATTTCCCGTATTTTGTCTTTATTTTTCTTGTATGAAATGCACATTTATGTCAGTAGAATAGTTCTGGAGTAGGACACAAGCCGCAAATGACATTACTTTAAACTTTTTCAATAATGTTTTGCAGGGATTCCCATTTTAGTTCATAGAGCACTTCTGTAATACTTGGGTGTTGATTGAATCTACTGGTAACAAATATAGCAGCACACCTCTGAACTGCTTTGATGTCTTCTTTTAATCTGATCTGCTGGGGATCCTAAATGCTCAAGCAGCACTCAAGAATGCTCGAGTGTTCTGTTCAAAGTGTACTTTATAGGTGAGCGGCACTGTCCCAGAATTCTCAAAATAAAATGAAGTTGACCATTTGCCTTCCCCCCTACCACTGACCTTGTGTGTTCATTCCTTTTCCTATTGCTTTGCAATGTTATGCCTAGATATTTAATCAACATGACTGTATTAAGCAGCACACCACTACTACAGTATTCAAGCATTGTAGGATTGTTCTTCCAACTCATATGCATTAGCTCAAATTTTTCTACAATTAAAGCTAGCTGCCATTCATCTCGCCATAGAAAAATTCTGTCTTAAATTGTCATGTATCCTCCTACAGTCGCTCAATAATGACACTTTCCCATGTACTACAGCTTCATCAGCAAACAGTTGTAAATTGCTGTTCACTTTACCTATCAGATCATTTGTCTATACAGAGAGCAGCAGTAGTCCTATCACAATTCCCTGGAGCACTCCTAACGATAACCTTGTCTCTGATGAGCACTCTGTCTAGAACAATGTTCGCATTTCTATTCTCAAAATGTCTTAAAGCCATTCACATATCTGAGAACCTAATCTGTATGCTTGGACCTTCATTAACAGCCTACAGTGGGACACTGAGTCAAAACCCTTTCTGAAAATATAGCAATATGGAAATTTGTTGTTCTCTTCATCCACAGCTTAAAGAATATCGTCCAAGAAAAGGGCAAGCTGAGTGTTGTATGAGCACTGCCTTCTAAATCCCTGTTGATTTGTGGAGAAGCTTTTCAGTCTCAAGGAGATTTTTTATTTTGTAATTTAGGATGGCTCGAGAATCCTGCAATAAACTGATTTCAATTTTTTGGGTCCATTCTTATGCCTTCCTTGCATATGGGAGTCGCCTGCACTTTTTCCAGTTGCTTTGTACTTTTCACTGGATGAAAGATTTATGATAAATGCAAGCTAAAAGTAAGGAGCCAATTCCAAAGAGTATTTTTTGTCAAAATCAAACCGGGATTCCATCCAGACGAGGCAACTTATTTGTTTTCAACTCTTATTGGTTGCTTCTGTATGCCAGTGATGCCGATTACTTTGCCTTCTGTATAGGAGTCTGTGCAGTGGTCAAATGATGATATGTTTGCATAATTCTACTGTGTGAATGCTTTTTATATGCGAAATTCAAACCTTAAGCTTATTAACTTTTGCCTGTTGACATTTCGACGTTCTTTTTTGAACTGAGAACACAACAATCTGTTTTTCCTCAGCATTTTACGAATTTTGATATTAAACCACGGTGGTTCTTTTCTGTCCTTAATCTACTTACTTAGTGCATATTTCTCCAGAGCATGATTTACAATCAGGTTGAACTTTGCCCATGATTCCTCTGTGTCTGTCACATTGGGACAAAATTATGTCCATTCATTGTGTAAGTAGGAGCAAACAATTGCTTATCTGCTCTTTCCAACATAAAAACTCTCCTAACCTTCTTGATGGATTTCTTAACTTTAGTAACCATTTTCACTATGATGACATTATGATCACTAATCCCTGTCTCTACACATAGTGTCAGTGAGGTCAACCTAACCCTGTCTGTAGCTACAAGGTCTAAAATATTTTGATTACCTCTGAGTTGTTCAGAACTACTTCACAAGATTGTCTTCCCATATCACCTTCGGTGAATCCATTGATGTCTCAGTCTCTGCTCAGTGGGTTAAAGTTGCCTGCAACCAATATTGAATAAGAATAAGAATCTTTATTAGCTGTTCAGTATTTTCTTATACAATGGGCTTTGTCAGTAAGTTCATGTACAGTATAAAGATGGTTATATTCTCATAACAAAGTATATATAAATCAAATGAAATTTAGTGTAGTACAATAGCACACATTTGGAATTTTGTTTATTATTAATTTTACAATAAAAAGGAAAACATTATACAGATTTATATTAAGCAGGGAGTATTCATGTTGATGACACTATGTCATTATCATATACATGTTGATAACACTATGTCATTATCCTAAGCTGTTGATACAAATTTAGGTCCTACTACAGGCAGAGGTACCTTTCTCTATGTTAAAACAGCAAATCTGCCATATTACAATCTTTAAATTCATCAACTGAGTAAAATGCTTTACCTTTGAGCCATTGACCCAATGTTGTCTTAAATTTACTTTTAGATACTGTTTGTACAATTTTAGGGAGCATATTAAACAGTTTGGGGCCTACATATTTATAACTATTATGTATCTTAGACGGTCTAGAGTATGGCAGATCAATTGTGTGGTTTCGTCTTGTATTGTGGGTGTGGACAGATGACCTAATGGGATATTGAGCTATGTTTTCTTTTACGTGTAATAAGCAATAGTAGATGTACAAACAAGGAACTGTCATGATGTTAAGTTTTTTGAAATGTTCCCTGCATGTATCCCTAGGAGATAAACCCACTATACATCGAAGAGCTTTTTTTTGCCATCTGAAAATTGATATTGAATTGGGAGAATTTCCCCAGAGCAGAATACCATATGAAAGATGGGGGTGGATATAAGCAAAATATGAATGCAGCAGTAAGTTTTGGCTGACATTACTCCTAAGCTTATAAATTAGGAACATATCACGTGCAAGTTTAGAACAGACGTATGCGATATGTTTATCCCAGCTAAGTTTCTGGTCAATCATCATTCCTAGCAGTTTAACGGACTTATTTTCTTTGTTTGATACCTTCAAATTAAAGAATATTTCCTCAGTTTTTGTTTCATTTATGAATAGGGAGTTTGCACTAAACCAATGAACAGATTTTTCAAATATTACATTATTTTTTTCTCGTACAGATTCAAGAGTCTGTCCTGAATTGATAAAAGTTGTATCGTCTGCATAGAGGACTGTTTCCAGGGTAAATATTGTGGCATATCGTTAACATACACTACAAACAGGAAGGGCCCAAGTATGGAGCCCTGTGGCCCTTTTTATTGTTTGTGGGTTTGACAGCTGCCCATTTACACTAACAAATTGTACTCTGTTGCTTAAGTAGGATTCTAATAATTTCAGGGTGTCCTCTTCCATGCCGTAGTGTCTTAATTTCATGATCAAAGTAGTATGAGATACAGTGTCAAATGCTTTACTCAGGTCTAGGAGAGTAGCACAGGAGATTAATTTATTTTCAAAGCCATCATATATATCACTAACAATATTTTCAACTGCTTTAACTGTGGATAGTTTAGACCTAAATCCATACTTTGAGTTACTTAACAAATTATTCCTCTCAAAATAGTGGTTCATTTGTTGGTGAACACAGTCTTCGATTATTTTAGATATTATTGGGATTAATGAGATAGGGCGATAGTTACTTGGATTTGATTTATCTCCTTTCGTAAATATGGGAATAGTTACTGCTATTTTCAAACAGTCTGGGAAAATCCCTTGCTGTAATATACGGTTAATGAGAGTGGTTAGAGGGGGCAGAAGATCACTTGATATCTTCTTCATGACAAAGTTTGACAGACCATAGAAGTCCTCTGCTCTGAAACTACTTAGTTTGCCTATTGCTTTGCTGACATCATTTTCAGTTACTGTTGCCCAGCAGAATTTATGGACTACATACATATTTGAACCTAAGAGTTTTAGCATCAAGCATGGCGTTGAGGGGAGACAAATATTGTTGTAAACTGAAGTTAACAAAGTGTGAGTTTCAGATATCTGGGGCTATGGGTATAGCTAGTTGAGTTGTTGGTCTATTTATTTCACTTTTAATTACTTCCCAGGCAGCTATACAGCTGTTTCTGGATTTAAGAATATAGTTATCATTCGCCCTACGTTTTGCCAAACTTATTTCAGATCTATAAATTTTTCTTATTCTAATGTACATCTCTTTGTACTCGTTGCTGTTATGAGATCTGTCCTTAAACATAAGAAGCATAATCCTGATGCTGTTGAGGCATGGTGTAAACCAATTACTTAGTCTCTGTGGTTTATGAGCTTGGTTATTATTCTGTCTTTTTACTAATCTGGGACAACACTCATCAAATATTCTTGCAATTTCCTCTATAAATAATTTGCTTGTGTTATTCACACACATATCTTTGTATAAGATGTGATTCCAGTTAACTGACCTTAATCTAGTTCTAAACTCTCTTATGTTGCATTCATTCATAGGTCTAACAGTTTTGTGTTGTTCATCTGGAATGCTGACTGGAACTGTAATCCATAGGCCATCATGGTCAGCTAGGCCTAACTTGACTACTCCAATTTCAACATTATTTTCATGGATATTACTTATTTTATTGTCTAAGCATGCATTATATCTTGTAGGCTTATCATTTAGACAATAGCAATCAAAAGCTCTTAGGCTATCCAAGAATTCCAATATGATATGACTCTGTACCCTGATATCCAGATTAATACCACCAAAAATTAAGATTCTTTGGTATTTATATTTAGGCTTAGTTAGTAAGACTAACATGATGAGGGTACTTCCACACTGCTACTATAGACTTTCTTTGAATGAGCGTACAAATTTTGTGGTGGAAGTCAGACTAAATTTCAGTTTTGATAGACATAATATTTTTATTCATTGCAGTGAGCACTCCTCCAACTCGCATGTGAGCAGAATCCTACCCCTTGCTTACGAGACAGCTCCTAATGGTCAACATAACACATTTGCTGAGTGTGTGTTGATATTCTCTGAGGGATAATGAATCTGGCAGATAGCCAAGTGTGTAGAGTAAATTCTTAAAACTGATACTACAAAGTCTTTTGGGAAATCTGTGACCCAGAGGCTCATGTATTCTGGGCAATTGCTATGGTAACAGGGCGTCACTTAAGGCACTAACTAGTGTCTTTTCAGTGTGCTCATTATAATGTTCTGTGCTCAGCTATAGTGGTTGTAACAGTATAGATGTGTGTGTATTGTACCACATCCTTATATTTGATGTATAAATAGAGATAGTTACTGAACTAAATTTAAATACCTAAATCATTTCATATTTAATGCTAAAAAGCTTAAAATATAAAACTTTAAAAAAGTTCACCTACAGGAACTGGCAAGTTTTGAAGTAGCAATCTTCAGTGCTAGGGACTACAATTTTACTGTTTAACTTTGACAGCAAGTAACCAAGTGTGCTCTTGAGACATGAGGTAAGCTTGACTAACATTCCCTGTCTTGCTATGTTGCCAGATTGCATAGTTTATTAAAGGTTTTCTCACAAACAGTGAACCATACATTTTGAAAAAGAGTATTTTCGTTTTAAAATCAGATGCCACATGGTCGAAAAGGACTTTTTTAACAACTTGATATTGATGAAGACATCTGTAGTGTGGACATACATACAGTTTTATGATGCTAATTATCAGGTTTTGATTAACAAACACAGTATTTTTTAGCAGTGTACTCTGAACCAGCATGTAGTCTTTACAAAGGCAGCTATTTTTTTGGGTCACTTGTCTCTCTCTCTTTTTTTTATCACTTTACAGTTTTAGAACAAAATGTCTTCTTTTCATTTTTTCACAATGTTTAAACTTAAAGCCCTGCGTTTTTATAAATAAGTTTCCATTGCAAATCACACAGTCCAGATCAGTGAATTGCTCAAGCCATGAGATAAAAAGTAATTCTGTAAACTTATAATGCATTTTATTAGAACAGTATTGTGTGAGAAGCGTTTTCTGTAAAGCTGCTTGTTGCAGACAGTACCATCACCAACTCTGGTAAGTGGAGGGGAGCAGTGTAGTGCTGCTGTGCATTCTGCCCAGCAACAACCACTCTCCCAGCAGCAGCAGCAGCAACAACAGCACCACCAACAGCAGCAGCAACAGTCTCCTCAGCAGCAGCAATCTCAGCAGCAGTCAGCAGTGTCTCAGCAGCAGCTACAGCAATCTCAACAACAGCAGCAGCAACAGCAACAACTTCCGCAGCAAGCAGCTCAGTCACTTTTGCTTGGTCAGGGGCAGCCTATCACTTTGACTGGTGCACAAGGCCAACAACTGACTGTCATACCTGCATCCAGCCTTGCAGGACTGCGAGCATCTGCGGGAGGTGGTATTATACAGGTTAGCATCTTTGGCTTTTGAAGAATAGTTCTAAGTGTCTCTTAACGTAGTAACTTTTGAATTAATTGTAAATGGTAATCAGTGTCCCATGCCAAATATTCTTCTTCATTCATAAATTTGACTTGGATAAAGACATTCATAAGTTTACACTAACAAACTTATTGGTGATGCATCAGTTTACTCCTGTTTAGTTAACATTAATTAATAGGTTCAGATACCAGTTTGCCACTGTTGAATAACTTTTTTTGTGTGTTTCCCATATCACTACAAATGAAAGCCAAAACTATTTCTTCAGCACTGCCCCATCTCTGCTGAAAATGGGTCAGTGCTTTTGCTTGGATGATCTCTGTACCATTGCTGTGTTAAATCTACATCCTTAGTTTTATTCTATCTACTGCTGTCATCTCCTGCAGCTTCCCTTCTTTTGTAGTTAGTCTTTCTTCCTTATAATATCTTTCAATAACCTTTTACATGGCATCCAATGTGTTCTCCTATTTTCTTGCTTTGTTGGTACTATAAATTGGCTAAGTTAGTGTACTTAGTTTATACTTAACACTTACTGTGAGGTACTTCATATCAAATCAGATGCCAGTTGTCTTTCTTGAAGAAGATAAGAACTGGCACACCTGTTATGTTTCATTTATACAGTACTGAACACTAGCAGAATCTGCTAAATGAAGGCACCATTTTTCCATTTAGGCTGTATTTATTTAGTCCTGTTCTTCATTGCACAGATAGTTTTGGCTTTATAAGCCATTATCAAGTGTTCCACTGGAATAAGGTGACATAACTATGAAAATGGCAACTTATTGATCTGATGTGGTTCCATTCATTTTGCTTCATAAATGTTACTGTTCTTGCTCAAACTGTCAGAGCATCAAAAATAGTCTAATTTTTAAACCAAAACAAATGGAAGCACGACATGTGAATACACTGCCACTTTCATATATTCTAGCTAAACACTTAAATATGGCTTAAAATACCAAGACTAGTTATACACCCAAGAAGAAGTCTGAAGCCATACTTTCTAAATTGAAAAGTGCTGGCTTCATTTAATAAATTTATGTGGGGTCTCCATTATGAGTGAGATGTGCTATCTGACTCATTTACCATATGACTTCAGATTGCTCTAGTAACTACTCTAGTGCCTGATTAACATATGAAAACTGTTAACTTAAGTCTGTGAAATCACCGTGATGTGTAAAAACTAGAAAGTTATTTGCCCGCATCTCGTGGTCGTGCGGTAGCGTTCTCGCTTCCCACGCTCGGGTTCGATTCCCGGCGCGGTCAGGGATTTTCTCTGCCTCGTGATGGCTGGGTGTTGTGTGCTGTCCTTAGGTTAGTTAGGTTTAAGTAGTTCTAAGTTCTAGGGGACTGATGACCATAGCTGTTAAGTCCCATAGTGCTCAGAGCCATTTGAACCATAGAAAGTTATTTGGCCTGATTTCAAAGTTGTATGAAACAGGATTTGTACCATCATCTTTTTAAGAGAGCTTAATTGCCACACTACTATACAAGACATGAGTGAAGAAATGTGAGCAATAGTGAACAAGCTTTCTGACATCTCATGCTAGTCAACAATTCAAAAAGTCTTAATCGCATTCATTATTATTATTATTATTATTATTATTATTCATTCTTTCTTTACTTTCTCAGACGTTAAGTCTGGTTAAAAATGGAAAGTGACGCGGACCTTGATCAAGCGTCACTTCCTTTTAACTGTATGGTATGTGTTATATTGCATTTAGGAACTTTCGGGTAATTGAACATGTATCAATAATTACAGATTTCTGTAGTTGTATATATAAGTTTGGATGTAGCTGTATTGCATTGATGTACTGGTGGATATTGTGTGGTATGACTCCTGTAGTTGATAGTATAATTGGTATAATGTCAACTTTATCCTGATGCCACATGTCCTTGACTTCCTCAGCCAGTTGGATGTATTTTTCAATTTTTTCTCCTGTTTTCTTTTGTATATTTGTTGTATTGGGTATGGATATTTCGATTAGTTGTGTTAATTTCTTCTTTTTATTGGTGAGTATGATGTCAGGTTTGTTATGTGGTGTTGTTTTATCTGTTATAATGGTTCTGTTCCAGTATAATTTGTATTCATCGTTCTCCAGTACATTTTGTGGTGCATACTTGTATGTGGGAACATGTTGTTTTATAAGTTTATGTTGTAAGGCAAGCTGTTGATGTATTATTTTTGCTACATTGTCATGTCTTCTGGGGTATTCTGTATTTGCTAGTATTGTACATCCACTTGGGATGTGATCTACTGTTTCTATTTGTTGTTTGTGTTTGCAAAATCTGCATTTATCTGTTGTGGTATTGGGATCTTTAATAATATGCTTGCTGTAATATCTGGTGTTTATTGTTTGATCCTGTATTGCAATCATGAATCCTTCCGTCTCACTGTATATATTGCCTTTTCTTAGCCATGTGTTGGATGCGTCTTGATCGATGTGTGGCTGTGTTAGATGATACGGGTGCTTGCCATGTAGTGTTTTCTTTTTCCAATTTACTTTCTTCGTATCTGTTGATGTTATGTGATCTAAAGGGTTGTAGAAGTGGTTATGAAATTGCAGTGGTGTAGCCAATGTATTTATATGAGTGATTACTTTGTGTATTTTGCTAGTTTCTGCTCGTTCTAGAAAGAATTTTCTTAAATTGTCTACCTGTCCATAATGTAGGTTTTTTATGTTGATAAATTCCCTTCCTCCTTCCTGTCTGCTTAATGTGAATCTTTCAGTTGCTGAATGTATGTGATGTATTCTATATTTGTGGCATTGTGATCGTGTAAGTGTATTGAGTGCTTCTAGGTCTGTGTTACTCCATTTCACTACTTCAAATGAGTAGGTCAATATTGGTATAGCATAAGTATTTATAGCTTTTGTCTTGTTTCTTGCTGTCAATTCTGTTTTCAGTATTTTTGTTAGTCTTTGTCTATATTTTTCTTTTAGTTCTTCTTTAATATTTGTATTATCTATTCCTATTTTTTGTCTGTATCCTAGATATTTATAGGCATCTGTTTTTTCCATCGCTTCTATGCAGTCACTGTGGTTATCCAATATGTAATCTTCTTGTTTAGTGTGTTTTCCCTCGACTGTGCTATTTTTCTTACATTTGTCTATTCCAAAGCCATATTTATATCATTGCTGAATACTTCTGTTATCTTTAGTAATTGATTGAGTTGTTGATTTGTTGCTGCCAGTAGTTTTAGATCATCCATGTATAGCAGATGTGTGATTTTGTGTGGGTATGTTCCAGTAATATTGTATCCATAATTTGTATTATTTAGCATGTTGGATAGTGGGTTCAGAGCAAGGCAGAACCAGAAAGGACTTAATGAGTCTCCTTGATATATTCAACACTTAATCTGTATTGGCTGTGATGTGATATTATTTGAATTTGTTTGGATATTAAGTGTGGTTTTCCAATTTTTCATTACTATGTTTAGGAACTGTATCAATTTAGGATCTACTTTGTATATTTCCAATATTTGTAGTAACCATGAGTGGGGTACACTATCAAAAGCTTTTTGGTAATCAATGTATGCATAGTGTAGCGACCTTTGTTTAGTTTTAGCTTGATATGTCACCTCTGCATCTATTATCAGTTGCTCTTTACATCCTCGTGCTCCTTTGCAACAGCCTTTTTGTTCTTCATTTATAATTTTGTTCTGTGTTGTATGTGTCATTAATTTCTGTGTAATGACTGAAGTTAATATTTTGTATATTGTTGGTAGGCATGTTATGGGGCGATATTTAGCTGGGTTTGCTGTGTCTGCTTGATCTTTAGGTTTCAGATAAGTTATTCCATGTGTAAGTGTATCAGGGAATGTGTATGGGTCTGCAATGTAACTGTTAAATAATTTAGTTAGATGTGAATGTGTTGAGGTGAATTTCTTTAGCCAGAAATTTGCTATTTTATCTTTTTCAGGGGTTTCCAATTGTGAGTAGAATTAATTGCTTGGGTGACTTCATGTTGCAAAATTATCACTTCAGGCATTTGTGGTATCATCTTGTACGTATCTGTTTCTGCTTGTATCCACCGTGCATGCCTGTTATGTTGTACCGGGTTTGACCATATGTTGCTCCAGAAGTGTTCCAAGTCTTCTATGTTTGGTGGATTGTCTATTTTAATGTGTGTGTTATCTATTGTCTGGTAAAATTTCTTTTGGTTTGTGTTGAATGTTTGGTTTTGTTTCCTTCTATTTTCACTTTTTTTGTATCTTCTAAGTCGTTTGGCCAATGCTTGTAATTTCTGCTTCTTTTCATCTAATTGCTCTATCACTTCTTGTTGTGGGATTTTACCTAACCTTTTTCGTTTTTTTTTTTTTTTCTGACATTTCATTTCTCATAAATTGTGTTAGCTGTCCGATGTCTTTTCTCAGTCTTTCTATTCTGATCTGTAGCCTGTGTTGCCATGCTGGTTTTGTGGGTTTCTTCTGTGTGTTGGTTGGTTCTGATCTCTGCCTAGTGTGTATATTTAGTGTAGTGAGTGCTCCTATATAAACCAGTAGTTGTAACTCTTCCATAGTTGTATTTTCATTTATTTTGTTGTGTATGATTGTGTTGATAGTTGTTATTGTTGTTTCGACTTGTGGGTTATTTGGCGGTCTATGCAAGAATGGTCTAATGTCTGTATTTGTGTCTTTGTATTCTATATATGTCAGCTGAAATTTTTCTTCTATATCTAACATGTGTGTCACTTCGTGTTCTATTTGTGCTTGTTCTGGTGGCTGTCTTAAGATTTCGTTTTCCTCTGACTGTTTAATTGATGGGTGTTGTTCTTTGTTTGTTTGCTCTGGGATGTTTGAGTCCATTACTGTATTTTCTTCTTCTTCTGATTGCACATTATTTTGTTCCAGTATTTGTTGTACTTGTTGTTTGATGTTTTCTAATTCTGACTGGGGTATCCTGTTATTTTTTATTATTACACGGATCTGATCAGCTAGTCCTTGTTCTGTTAAAAATTTTAATTCTGGGTATCTGGTAATAAATGTTGTGTATACTTGTGATCTGTATCCAGTTGTGTTGGTTCCTAGGTTTGTTGCTTGGTAATAACAAAACATGAGGTGTCGATTAACTTCATCTGACCATCTCATCCTCTGTCTTTGTTTTCCTTCTAGGGTGGTTGCAGGAAGCATATCCTGCAAAACACCTCTATTTGGATTTGAATCATTTTCCAGTTGGCTAGCAGTGTCGTTACCATTGTGGGCAGGCATAGGGTTCAAGCGTCGTCCCCGACCATGACGGCGCTTGTCCGAGGCTTCTTTAGTTCTGTCCCGAACCAACTAATCACACTAAAAGGGGGATTAGCCCTATTAGTGGTTTGTTCTTTTCGTCGCCTTTTACGACTGGCAGAACATACCGGAGGCCTATTCTTTTCCCGGGCCTCCACGGGATTTATTATTATTATTATTATTATACCGCCAACCGGTTTCAACCCGACGTAGGGGCTGAAACCGGTTGGCGGTATAATAATAAGAATAATAAATGCGATTAAGACTGTTTTTGAATTGTTGATTAATCATACTAATTGCTGATTCTCTCCACAACCATGTTGTCCAAAAATCTTACGCTAGTAATTGTGGACTAAGTAATACTCAGAGGAATATAAGGAAAAGTAGAAGAGTGAAATGCAGTTTTGCTTCAAAAATGCTAACTCCCATAGAAAACCAATGAAACTGTCGTGGCATATATAGACCTCAAAAAGGTAGATTAAGAAGTTGTAAATATCAAAAATAGAGTGGGTAAATAGTAGTTACAAATGAGTAGTTTACAACAACCATGTATAACTAATAAGAGTAGACAAAAAAATGTTATCTGAGAAGTGCTAAACTAGAACTCTGGGTGTGTGAATAGTTATTCTAGGACATACCAGATGTGACAAGTTAGCTTTGAAAAACACAGTGTAACCGATGCTGAAGCAAGGAGAGATGAGGAAAAATTACCTGCTTACTGCAGTTCAATATTGCAGGCACCTATAGGATTTGTACTTTGTCTTATAAATCTTTTACCTCAAGAATGATACTGCACTGTGAAACATACCACAAAAAGAAAGTGATTGATGAGTTGAAATAATATAGACAGGTGTGTTGGTCAGTGGTTAATCTTTCATATGTGCAACTTTGTTAAGCAGCTGAAAAATATGAGTAAAGAAAACCGAGCTCTAAGGTTTTGGAACCACAAATTTCTTCTTGTGGACAAGAACAGAGGTAAAGTCTGGGGCAAAGTGGTAGGACAAAGAGCCAAATTACTTAGAGCCCAGGTTAAGAGGAATCCATGAAGTATAGAAATGAAGGGGACCCATGAGAAAGGAAAACGTATCTGATATAAACTTATATGTAATACTTGGATACGCGCCATGACACCAGGTCGCTGGTGCGCTACTTTTCAAATATTCCACCAATGGCATCTGCGTGGGCTGGCTGCCAGAGGGCACCTGTGATGGGCCATATAACTTTTGACAAAGCACAGCATCTGCCACGCCATCTATCAGAGCCCTCCTATTTTATAAGTGCAGTGCAGTGGACACTTACTCTCATATTGTATTCATACTTAATGTCAGCCAGTGCTTGTTTCAGTACCTGGATTGTTTCTGTGTTTTTGTCTATATTCTCAACTGTTGTTTGCTTGTATTTGGAAGAAGAATAATCATTGTCCATTGTAGCTGTGCTGTTGTTTGTGTCTTGCTGCTGTATGGTACAACTGCTGCCAGGTATGGTGTTCACTTCTATACACGCAGCCCATTTGGTTGTTCATTTGGTTCATCTGTCCATGGAGGTAGTGCTCCAATACCTCCTTAAGCGGCAGCATGCTCTTAATGGTTGCTATCGCAATCTTATCAGCCACATTGACTATGCAGGCTTCTACGGCATCAGGATATCCACCACCCTTTCCACTTTTCGACAATACAGCTGAAGACTGGACGCTTACAAGAAGCAGCTTCAGCAATGCTATCTTGCTTTTGGTATCACTGATATAAACATGTGTAAGGCTTGGTGCCTTTTGTCGTGGATTTCATGTCGGATCCACCAATTGTTGTGTCAGTTTGCCCCGCTTCAGGAACCTGTATTGCTTTCATTTGATGAAATGTGTAAATTTTCGAATTTTCACATGTTCCTAGGTTTGTGTCAAAAACACTCAACTCCGCTCAGCAATTCTACTCCTGAGTTGAAAAGGAAGCACTAGCTATCGTCTATGCCTTAGAAAAGTTTCATGTGTTCTTGAATGAGTCGTAAGTTCCACCTCATTAGTGACAACAAGCCCGTGGTTTCATTGTCTGATAAAGCAGCACATCACTCCAGTGGTGGGGCCCTGTTTCTGTCTCACTACAACTATGAAATAGATTTTTGGCCCTCCGTGCAACATGCCAGTGCTAGTGCTCCTTTATTTTAGATTTTGAGGTGCAATGTACAATGTATGGCTTTCAGATTACAAGCTCCCGGATTGCAGCTGCTGTCACTGTCGATCCAGTTTTGCTTAAAGTTGTTCACCTCATTCAGTGTGAATGTTCAGATAGGCGTCTGGACAGGGCTTGTGATGTTTTGCGTAATAGTTTTGCCCTCTGTCACTGCCTTTTGGTATTTGATGGTGTTCCATTAGCTGCAGACAGGTTGTCACCCAGGGTTGTAGTCCTGACCGCCTTACAGTGGGATGTGCATGAGTTCCTACATCAGGAATATTTGCTTGTGGTCTCGCATGCTAAGTTATTGACCTGTCAGCATGTAGATGTCCTTCAACATCATCTGTGGCTGTGATTCAGGCCCCCTCTAATTTCTTTTTCTTATTGGAGGATTGCCTTATACACTCTTGGCGGATAATGGTCTTTAGACCTTATACAATTTCTGTACCTGTCAAGGCATTCACTAAGTAATTGCTCCTTCTTCTCACTCCTGATCAAACAGAAAGGCAGAAAATCTCATCCCCATGTTCAAAATCCAATTGAAGCAGTCATGGACTCCTCCGCAGATCATGCGTTGAAGCACTGTTTGAGTTCCTACAGGGACTGAAGTCCGGCCGAGATGCTCCATGGTCACCAGCCATGCACCCTACTGCATCAGCTCATGCTGCCCCACCGAAGCCCGTCAGCACGGCCTCCTGGTTCCATGGTCTGGGCTCGGGGTTAGGCCACTACTGAAGTGGATTCTGGTGATGGTCCACAGCTGCTGAGGCTGCCACCTCTGTATGATGTGCACCAGTGATGAGCTGGTGGCATGCCACTATAGCTACATCCTCACGCCACTTCAGGGGCTGTGGGGCCTGCAAACTTCACCTCCTTCCACAGTGCCTAGCCCGGCCTTGTGGAGCATCCCTGCTGCAGCGGCAGACCCGCCCTCCAAGATTAAATGTGCAGATAAATTACAAAATGAGGTGGTATTGAAGCACATAGCAAGAAGCTAATTCTACAGAAAGTCCACGTGAGTAAGAAGAAAGGTGGGAATATAAAAGTTTCATGTCCCATCAGTAACAAGATTGTTAGAGACCGAGCATAGTTGGGGATTGTGCAAGGATGGGAAAGTGATTAACCTTATCCTTTGCGAAGGACTCATTCCAGCATGCATTTAAATTGAATTTCTTTAAAGGAAAATTTAATCTGGATGGTCAGACAGGATTTTGAATTTGCCTGCTGCTGAATGTCCTAAAAAACAAAGATGATGTGACTTACCGAACGAAAGTGCTGGCAGGTCGATAGACACACAAACAAACAAACACACACACACACACACACACACACACACACACACACACACACAAAATTTAAGCTTTCGCAACAAACTGTTGCCTCATCAGGAAAGAGGGGAAGGAGAGAGAAAGACGAAAGGATGTGGGTTTTAAGGGAGAGGGTAAGGAGTCATTCCAGTCCCGGGAGCGGAAAGACTTACCTTAGGGGGAAAAAAGGACAGGTATACACTCACACACACACACACACACACACACACACACACATATACATATACAGACACAAGCAGACATCTTTAAAGACAAAGACTCTTTGTCTTTAAATATGTCTGCTTGTGGATGGATATGTGTGTGTGTGTGCGTGTGTGTGCAGGAAAAATATATCTAAAAACAAAGATGATGTGACTTACCAATGAAAGTGCTGGCAGGTCGACAGACACACAAACAAACACAAACATATACACAAACTTCAAGCTTTCGCAACAAACTGTTGCCTCATCAGGAAAGAGGGAAGGAGAGGGAAAGACGAAAGGATGTGGGTTTTGAGGGAGAGGGTAAGGAGTCATTCCAATCCCGGGAGCAGAAAGACTTACCTTAGGGGGAAAAAAGGACGGGTATACACTCGCACACACACACATATCCATCCACACATATACAGACACAAGCAGACATATTTAAAGACAAAGAGTTTGGGCAGAGATGTCAGTCGAGGCAGAAGTGCAGAGGCAAAGATGTTGTTGAATGACAGGTGAGGTATGAGTGGCGGCAACTTGAAATTAGCGGAGATTGAGGCCTGGTGGATAACGGGAAGAGAGGACACAGGCAGACAGTGTTTGTTGGTAATGAGGATCACCCTGTGGCTAAACATGCCTTGGTGCACGGCCAGCACATCTTGGCGCAGTGTTACACCGTCCGGGTTATCTGGATACTTCCCACTAACACCAACCTATCCGAACTCCGGAGATGGGAAGTTGCTCTTCAATATATCCGAGGGAAACATTCCATGTAGGAAAAATATATCTAAAAACAAAGATGATGTGACTTACCAAACGAAAGCGCTGGCACGTCGATAGACACACAAACAAACACAAACATACACACAAAATTCAAGCTTTCGCAACAAACTGTTGCCTCATCAGGAAAGAGGGAAGGAGAGGGAAAGACGAAAGGATGTGGGTTTTAAGGGAGAGGGTAAGGAGTCATTCCAATCCCGGGAGCGGAAAGACTTACCTTGGGGGAAAAAAGGACAGGTATACACTCGCGCACACACACACACACATATCCATCCGCACATACACAGACATGAGCAGACATTTGTAAAGGCAAAGAGTTCGCGCAGAGATGTCAGTCGAGGCGGAAGTACAGAGGCAAAGATGTTGAGAGACAGGTGAGGTATGAGCGGCGGCACGTCGATAGACACACAAACAAACACAAACATACACACAAAATTCAAGCTTTCGCAACAAACTGTTGCCTCATCAGGAAAGAGGGAAGGAGAGGGAAAGACGAAAGGATGTGGGTTTTAAGGGAGAGGGTAAGGAGTCATTCCAATCCCGGGAGCGGAAAGACTTACCTTGGGGGAAAAAAGGACAGGTATACACTTGCGCACACACACACACATATCCATCCGCACATACACAGACATGAGCAGACATTTGTAAAGGCAAAGAGTTCGCGCAGAGATGTCAGTCGAGGCGGAAGTACAGAGGCAAAGATGTTGAGAGACAGGTGAGGTATGAGCGGCGGCAACTTGAAATTAGCGGAGGTTGAGGCCTGGCGGATAACGAGAGGAGAGGATATACTGAAGGGCAAGTTTCCCTCTCCGGAGTTCTGACAGGTTGGTGTTAGTGGGAAGTATCCAGATAACCCGGACGGTGTAATACTGTGCCAAGATGTGCTGGCCGTGCACCAAGGCATGTTTAGCCACAGGGTGATCCTCATTACCAACAAACACTGTCTGCCTGTGTCCATTCATGCGAATGGACAGTTTGTTGCTGGTCATTCCCACATAGAAAGCTTCACAGTGTAGGCAGGTCAGTTGGGAAATCACGTGGGTGCTTTCACACGTGGCTCTGCCTTTAATCGTGTACACCTTCCGGGTTACAGGACTGGAGTAGATGGTGGTGGGAGGGTGCATGGGACAGGTTTTACAGCGGGGGCGGTTACAAGGGTAGGAGCCAGAGGCTAGGGAAAGTGGTTTGGGGATTTCATAGGAATGAACTAACAGGTTACAAAGGTTAGGTGGACGGTGGAAAGACACTCTTGGTGGAGTGGGGAGGATTTCATGAAGGATGGATCTCATTTCAGGGCAGGATTCGAGGAAGTCGTATCCCTGCTGGAGAGCCACATTCAGAGTCTGATCCAGTCCCGGAAAGTATCCTGTCACAAGTGGGGCACTTTTGTGGTTCTTCTGTGGGAGGTTCTGGGTTTGAGGGGATGAGGAAGTGGCTTTGGTTATTTGCTTCTGTACCAGGTCGGGAGGGTAGTTGCGGGATGCGAAAGCTGTTTTCAGGTTGTTGGTGTAATGGTTAAGGGATTCGGGACTGGAGCAGATTCGTTTGCCACGAAGACCTAGGCTGTGGGGAAGGGGATGTGGAATGGGTGGCAGCTGTCAAAACGGAGGTACTGTTGCTTGTTGGTGGGTTTGATGTGGACGGACGTGTGAAGCTGGCCATTGGCCAGATGGAGGTCAACGTCAAGGAAAGTGGCATGGGATTTGGAGTAGGACCAGGTGAATCTGATGGAACCAAAGGAGTTGAGGTTGGAGAGGAAATTCTGGAGTTCTTCTTCACTGAGTGTCCAGATCACAGGTCTTCGTGACAAATGAATCTGCTCCTGTCCCAAATCCCTGAACCATTACACCAACAACCTGAAAATAGCTTTCGCATCCCTCAACTACCCTCCCGACCTGGTACAGAAGCAAATAACCAGAGCCACTTCCTCATCCCCTCAAACCCAGAACCTGCCACAGAAGAACCACAAATGTGCCCCACTTGTGACAGGATACTTTCCGGGACTGGATCAGACTCTGAATGTGGCTCTCCAGCAGGGATACGACTTCCTCAAATCCTGCCCTGAAATGAGATCCATCCTTCATGAAATCCTCCCCACTCCACCAAGAGTGTCTTTCCGCCGTCCACCTAACCTTCGTAACCTGTTAGTTCATCCCTATGAAATCCCCAAACCACTTTCCCTACCCTCTGGCTCCTACCCTTGTAACCGCCCCCAGTGTAAAACCTGTCCCATGCACCCTCCCACCACCACCTACTGCAGTCCTGTAACCCGGAAGGTGTACACGATCAAAGGCAGAGCCACGTGTGAAAGCACCCACGTGATTTCCCAACTGACCTGCCTACACTGTGAAGCTTTCTGTGTGGGAATGACCAGCAACAAACTGTCCATTCGCATGAATGGACACAGGCAGACTGTTTGTTGGTAATGAGGATCACCCTGTGGCTAAACATGCCTTGGTGCACGGCCAGCACATCTTGGCACAGTATTACACCGTCCGGGTTATCTGGATACTTCCCACTAACACCAACCTGTCAGAACTCCGGAGAGGGAAACTTGCCCTTCAGTATATCCTCTCCTCTCGTTATCCGCCAGGCCTCAACCTCCGCTAATTTCAAGTTGCTGCCGCTCATACCTCACCTGTCTTTCAACATCTTTGCCTCTGTACTTCTGCCTCGACTGACATCTCTGCGCGAACTCTTTGCCTTTACAAATGTCTGCTTGTGTCTGTGTATGTGTGGATGGATATGTGTGTGTGTGTGCGAGTGTATACTTGTCCTTTTTTCCCCCCAAGGTAAGTCTTTCCGCTCCCGGGATTGGAATGACTCCTTACCCTCTCCCTTAAAACCCACATCCTTTCATCTTTCCCTCTCCTTCCCTCTTTCCTGACGAAGCAACCGTTGGTTGCGAAAGCTAGAATTTTGTGTGTATGTTTGTGTTTGTTTGTGTGTCTGTCGACCTGCCAGCACTTTCATTTGGTAAGTCACATCATCTTTGTTTTTAGATATAATTTTCCTACGTGGAATGTTTCCCTCTATTATATATATATATATATATATATATATATATATATATATATATATATATATATATATATATATATATATATATATGGTTATAGTAGATCTTTGTTTTTAGATATATTTTTCCTACGTGGAATGTTTCCGGGAGCGGAAAGACTTACCTTTTTTCCCCCTAAGGTAAGTCTTTCCGCTCCCGGGATTGGAATGACTCCTTACCCTCTCCCTTAAAACCCACATCCTTTCGTCTTTCCCTCTCCGTCCCTCTTTCCTGATGAGGCAACAGTTTGTTGCGAAAGCTTGAATTTTGTGTGTATGTTTGTGTTTGTTTGTGTATCTGTCGACCTGCCAGGACTTTCATTTGGTCAGTCACATCATCTTTGTGTATATATATATATATAATCATTGGTAATTTTTATTGACCAAGCTGTTTCAGTCTTTTTGCTTTTCCAGTAAGTGACAAACTGTTTATTAGCCTGTTACGGTTCCTCCTTGAGATGTGTCTACAATAGGCCTAATGTCTTTGACCCTGTCCCTTAGCAGTCCAGTGAACATGTAGATGGGTTTTCTGGTATATTCTCCCAACTCTTTGAATGGTGCCAAGATCTCCTTAAGTGTGTTCCTGCTCTAGATCTTCATCTGTTAGAACTTTTGTGTTGCTGAGGTGAGGTGGTGCAATGGTTAACACACTGAACTCACATTCGGCAGGACAACAGTTCAAATCTCCATCAGGTCATCCAAATTTAGGTTTTCTGTGATTTCTCTAAATCGTGTAAGGCAAGTACCAGGATGGTTCCTTTGGAAGGGCTCAGCCAGTTTCCTTCCCATCCTTCTCTGATGCAAGTTTTTGCTCTGTCTCTAATGAACTTATTGTTGACAGGATATTGCACACTGATTTTCCTCCCTTCCCTCCTGTATTTGGTGTTGATAGACATGTAGAGAACTTCTTTCAGGGCCATGCACTTGTTATTATAGAAGGGCCCGTGAAACTTATCTGCTACCTCTAGTTGACCGAGCCAAGTTGTTAGTGCCACCTTTTCTGGAGGATCAAATCGCATACATACTTAGATTAGATTTACTTTCTTTCCAATTGTAGTGAGGAGGTCCTCCAGGATGTAGAACATGTCAGAAAAACAATAATACATGACAAATATTTACAACTAAAACAAATAAGCTAATGTACCTTCCACAGGTCCCAAGTGGAATGTTCATCTTCTTTTTCTTCTTCTTCTTCTTCTTCTAAATGAACACTATATGAAAGGATTATTTTACAATGCTCATTTACTAAGACCGCATTAATGCACTGAATTTAAAATAAAAAAAAAATTTTTTATTTATAAGTTAAGAAACACTCACACACAAATCTGTTGGTACTACTGAGAAATTCATCAATGGAGTAGAAGGAGTCGGCCACCAATAAATCCTTTAGGCTTCTCTTAAACTGAATTTCATTGGTTGTTAAGCTTTTTATGGCTGCTGGCAAGTTATTGAAAATGTATGTTCCTGAATAATGCACCTTTTTGTACAAGAGTAAGTGACTTTAAATGCTTGTGAAGATTATTCTTATTTCTACTATTGATTTCATGAACTGATCTGTTGGTTTGAAAAAGTGATATATTTTTAGTTATAAACTTCATCAAGGAATAACTATATTGGGAAGCAATAGCCAGTATCCCTAGTTCCCTGACCAGGCCTCTGCAGGCTGTTCATGAGTTCACACCACATATAACTCTTACTGCATGTTTTTGTGCCCGGAAAACTTTAGCTTGTCTTGCTGAATTATCCCAAGAAATAATCCCATGTGACATTATGGAGTGAAAGTAAGCATAGTATGCCAGCTTTTTCATTTTTATATCCCCTACGTGTGACAGAATTCACATTGTAAATAGAGACCTGTTTAGACGCCTCAGCAGTTCTGTGCTGTACTCCTCCCAGTTGAATTTATTATCTAGCTGTAATCCCATGAATTTAATACTGTCCACTTATTCTATCTGCTTGTTATCATATATACTCGTGGGACACCCCTTACAAGTTCTGAATTGCATGTAGTGTGTTTTTTCAAAGTTTAGTGACAAAGAATTGCCTAGGAACCAGTGATTAATGCACATAAATATTTTATTAGCCAATATTCCCAAGATTACACTTGATTTGCTATTTATTGCAATGTTTGTATCATCAGCAAACAAAACAAATGTGGTATCTGGTAATGTTACTGATGAAAGGTCATTGATATACACAGGAAAAAGTAAGTGGCCTAAGATGGAACCTTGTGGGACCCCACATGTTATGAGTTCCCAATTGGATCCTGCCTGATAGCTGAATATGTGTCTCTTTCTTAATAACACCCTTTGTTTCCTGCCAGAGATATAAGATTTGAACCGTTTTGCAGGCATTACCTGTTGCACCATAATATTCTAATTTACATAAAATGATATTGTGGTTTACACAGTCAAATTTCTTATACAGATCACAAAATATAGCAGTAGCCTGCAATTTTTTGTCTAATGAATTAAGTACATTTTTGCTGTAAGTGTAGATAGCCTTCTCAATATCAGAACCCTTTAGAAATCTGATTGCGACTTTGACAGTATGTTATTTGTGATAAGATTGTTATAAAGCTGATTGTACACTACCTTTTCTAAAATTTTTTAGAATGCTGGCAAAAGTGAAATTGGACGGAAATTTCTTTATCTCCCTTCTTAAACAGTGGCTGAACTTCACCATATTTCAACCATTCAGGAAATATTCTACTGATAAACAACTGGTTACACAGATAGTTAAATATTTACTTAACTCAGAATCACATTCTTTAATTAACTTTGTTGATATTTCATCATACCCACTAAATGTTTTTGATTTTAAAGATTTTATGATGGACATCACTTCTGCTGGGGTAGTGAGGGTCAAATTCATATTTTGGAAGTTAATTGAAAAATCTGGTCTGAGGTATCCCCTGGCAGCATCTACAGAACCTGACAACCCCATTTTTCCAGTAATGGTTATAAAATGTTTGTTAAAAAGTTCTGCAACACTATACACATCTGTCATCAATGTATAATTTACTCTTAATGCTATTTACCCCTCTTCATGTCTGGTTCTACCTGTCTCCTCCTTCACTATATCCCATATTTTCTTTATTTTGTTATCTGTTATGACTATATTTTCCTTGATTTGATGTCCATACTACAGTCTTTAATATTTTGCAGTATTTTTTGTAATGTGCTATAGAATCAACATCAGAGCAGTTTCGGATTGACAAATACAGTTTTTTTTTGTTTTACAAGATACCTATATTCCTTGAGAAATCCATGGCTTCTTTGTAGACTTTGCTCTAACTTTGGATAGTTTTGGGAGAAAACAGTGTTAAAACAAGGTAAGTACTTTATTAGCAAAAGTGTTATTTTTTCATTCATGCCATGAGCACCGTAAACATCACTCCAGTGAATGTCTCTAAGGAATGACCTAAAATAATCAATTTTTGGCTTATTGATTACCCTCTTGAGCTCAGATTTAACAGATTTTATATCCTGTTCCGTATTAACATTTAACAGAAGGAACTGCATGTCATAGTCTGAGAAGCGATTCACTATTGATTTCGTAATATAATTTTTTTCATTGGACTTTTCTATGAAGATATTATCAGTTGCTGTTTGTGAGCAATTGGCTACCCTAGTTTGGAACTTTACCATGGGAATTAAGATGAATGATCACATGCTTCCATATGCTGTTCTAGGCAAAATTTATGAATGCCTGTGTTTGTAAATTTATGACAGTTCCTGATGAACTGATCATTTTACTTTTCTAATTCCATTACAGGTTTTATTTTTAACTTCATTAGTTTCTTAAATCCATTGTCTAGCATAATCTATGTGGCATTTTTGTGAAGTGACGTTAGTCAAATTATATTTGCAGGTTCCTAACTTGCAGGCAATACCAGTGCAAAACATTCCTGGTCTAGGCAATGTGCAGCTGATCCCAGCTAGTGCTCTGTCAGTCAATGCACAGGGCCAGTTGGGAGTCCCAACAGCTCAACAAGCGGCAGGGACGAGCCTAGCTGCCACTCCTGCTCAGGTAGTGGCAGCTCAGAGTGGTGGCCAGCACAGTTCGCAGCAGACTGACACTGTGGAGGGGGTTGGCCTGGGCACAAAGTGGCATGTTATCCCTCACCAGCACGTCGGACAGGCGCAGGTTGTTGTCACAGCACCTCATCCTGTTACAGTCACATCAGCTCCAGCTGAGGATACACCAGAACCACAGCAAAAGATACGACTGCGGAGAATAGCCTGCACTTGCCCAAACTGCTGTGATGGTGGAGAAAGGTAGGCTGTAGTAATATTTTAAGAACCTTCTAGCAACACTACATAGGGCTGAAACAGTTTCTCCCACACCCAGTTCCAGTTTTGTATGCACAAATTCTTAAATTTTGCTGTCAAAATGTGTGTGTGTGTGTGTGTTTTGCGGGGGGTGGGAGTTGAACCTGAGACTCCAGATGGCTGAGCTGAAGCCGGGACCCACCACGCTGTATTTCATCAGGAGGCCAAGCAAGTTCAAGAGTGTCGAGGGGCAGTGCAGAGTGATACAGGAGTTTTCGGTAGTATTACTTCATTTGGCTAATTTACAGTATTCAATGGGTGAAGCGTAGTGTTGGCATGCCGCCCGCAGCTCTGTTCTGTGAGTCCACCTGGCTCAGCAACTCCTGGTATGCCGACGCTGCTGCTGTTGTCATCAAGGCCACTCAGCTGGAAGTCGGCCGCGCTCTGCCCGGTCGCCACCCGCCGGGGCATTTGACTTGCACTGCGTTGCTGCCCGCAATTCTGGAGACTGCTACAGTCCCTGGTCCTCGCCGCCCTCCGCCCCATTTGGCCTGCTCTGTCCGACCATGGGACGAAGGTGAATGTACTGGGCACCTGTGACCCTCGGGCCGCTGCTGCTCCCAGGACAGGACCGGACTCGAACCCGCGTCCTCCTGGACACTGTGCCGTAACTTGCTGCTAGTGGTGCTTGCCGGATGGCAACACCCGCCGCCGTCTCTGGCGCTGTTTCAGCTTACGCCTCGCCCAGACCCCGGTACGCCAGGTGGGAAGCGAACCGAGCCCCTCCTGTACAGGCTGCAGACCATTGTCACTGCCCTCTTTCAGGCACACCATGCCATCTCCAAGTTCCAGGCTGCTGTTTCGTCCCACCCCGGTGTTGTGTCCCCGGAGGCGGAGTATAGCCTGAACAAGTACATAGAACCAAAATACAAGTTTATGCCGAATACCTATAACATTGCTGCCAGACTGGTCTCTCTAAGCGAAGACCAGCACAGGTCCATCCCGATGCTCGACTGGCCTGGCACTCTCTCTCTAACCAAAATTGCCTTCCTATTTATACTGGTTTTCCCCTCGCTTCTGATGTAGTGTCAGAGGGAGACAGAAACTATGTCATGGATAAATTCCCACACATCAGCCACTTACAAATCGCCCTCCTGGCTCTGACCTAGTGCCCCGCCTCATACATCGCAATAACTTAAAGCAACGCTGCGGTTTCCTGCCTTGTTGCTGCACCACTCAAAACAAATCGTGCGTGCAATACCGCCATCGCAGCTCCATGCCCGCTAATGCCATGTTTACCTTGTCTGGCCTGCTGGCTGTCGACTGTTACCACACTCTGCCAGCGGCCCCAGATTCCATCGTCCTTTCCCTTGACGCAAGTGCACAAACAGAGGTGTCACGTGAGTGCGCACTTGTATGTAGGAAGGTTACTGTAGTTCAAATTCTACATAATACTGTATGCGTTCTTGTCCACTCTCTGGATAAATTGGCTGTACATGTTCTGAAATTTATGTATCATAGGAAAAAGCTGTAATTCATACGCATTGCTCTCTTTTATAAATTCATATTCTCCGTACAAGTTGTCTGTTGAGCTTGTTCCTTTACCTTTTTAAAGTTTATTTTTTTCTTCTGAAATTAGCAGTAATTTTATATAATTTCTTGTATATGTAGAGTCGGGGTTGACTTGGACCTCTTCAAGAGCCATTTTTGTGGTAGCGAGTCGGTGTTCAGTTCTCTTCACACTGGGCTTGCAGAGATGACACAACGGGTGGAACTGGGTGGATGTCTTCTGGTACATCAAGACTGTAGATGTCTTCTGGTAAATCAAAAGTGTAGCAATTTGATATATTTATTCAACAGTTGAAAGAATTGCATTGTCACCATCGTTGGCGGGGTCTGCCATTGACCTCGGTGTATGTTTCTATTGCCGAGTTCAGCATATAGATGTCATTGGTGCAGCCAGCTCACAGTGTGGGCAGGCCATAACGGCAGTGTCCACCATCAGTAGTATAGTGACGAGGACCTGCTGAGACAGCACTCTGGCCCTGTTACATGCAGCTGTGACATATTCCACGACAAACGCGTGCGCTTGCTGGTGATGGCGCATGTCTTAGTGTGGGACATGCCAAAGCGAGCAGTTCAACTGTGTAGCCCAGCATAGGCAGCAGTGAATATGTGGCAGTGGTAAAGTGTGCCCACACAGGGCAACTAGACATCTCTAAATAGACCAGCGTAGGGTACATTAGCAGCAATAGTGTTTGTCTGCACAGGGCATAAGGCTTGAAAGGGGCACCCCGAGGTTCGGGACCCACAGCTGGTAGAAGTCAGCTGCCAGTTGGCCTTCCAGCTGGAAGACATCAGTTCGACTCCCAGCAGCATCTGGATTTAGACACAGCAGGCAGACTCACAGCTTAGTGAAGGCAGCATCTAGCAGCAACAGCCAGATGACCCGTTTCAGGATGATGACTAGCATAGGTTTGCTCTCATAACTGGCTGTAGGCAGTGACTAATTTGGTCTGCCTAAAATGTGTGGCAGCTACCCCAAGCTGTGGACGCAAGTACTTGTGGTATCAGCATAGTCTGCTCCTGTAAGACCACTTCACCAGCCCTTATGTGACCTGCCCCAGGATGCTTCTTGCATTAGACCATTGGTGACATTTTTAATTTAGCCATGCCATGTAAAGCACCAATGGTGTAACATATATTATGGAGAAGAGGGTGAGAGGACTCTAGTATTTGTGACTTTCCTAACTTCTTTCTCATGAAATATAACAATTAAATCATTGTTTCAGTTTTTTCAAATGTTTTTGCTCCACTGGTATTCCGTGCAAAGTTTGTATTTTTTCTTCATTGCACAAATGGCTTAATACAACTCATCTGTCATTATTTCCAGCCAACGGCCTTGTTGCAGTGGTAACACTGGTTCTTGTCAAATCACCAAAATTAAGCATTATCAGGGTTGTTTAGTGCTTGCATGGGTGACCACCTGGGCCTACCGAGTGCCGTTGGCAAATGGGGTGCACTCAGTCCTTGTGAGGCCAGGGCCAGTTGAGGAACTAGTTGACTGATAAGCAGTGGTTCTGGTCATGAAAACTGACAATGGCCGAGAGAGTGGTGTGCTAACCATATTCTCCTCCATATCTATATCCAGTGCCGCCTATCCGCTGAGGATGATTGTTGGTTGGTCAGTACCGTTAGACATTCCAAGGCCTGTTTGGGCAGACTTCTGTTTAGTTTTTGTCACTGTTTCTACAATGTCATTATGTTTGCTTTTTGTGGGGGATGACATGGTCATATTGAAGGTATCAGTGATCTAATGTTTCAGAATATATGGAAAGCAAAACGGCCTCTGATCGCAGATGTGTTTTACTCAAGTTGATAAACTGTTCCCATCATTATGCTCTTCATCAGATTCATCTAAAAAAGAATGTGCATGTTCATGAGTAAGAATATTATAAGTTCTGACAGTACAAATTGTAGCAATGATCCACATGGTCTGAGAAGCATCTAATGAATAACATACCTGTCTTCTTAGGTAAAAGAAGCAGATAAAATTGGTAGCCATGATTGGCATCATCACATGATATAACTGTGATTGACATTCACGGCCCACGATGTAGGACTGCCATTAGCACACTGTACCTACAGCTGCAGTAGAAACAACTCGTGGGGCTTAGCTGCCAGGCTGACTGTAAGCACAGTTTACAGCAGCACATTACAAAGCCAGAGGTCATTGTAAATTGTGCTTACAGTTAGTGAAACCTTGCGGCCAGGCCTCCTCGACTGCAAGTACAGTGTATTAACAGCAGCTCTGTGTCCATCACAGTTATAACATTTTGTATCATGTGGTGATGCCAATCATGGCTATCAATTTTATCCAATTCTTTTACTAAGTTTGAGAAGACAGGTATTTTATTCGTTAGATCATGTGAATCAATGGCTATTACTTGCATGGTAATGACTTATCACAATACTCTCACTCATAAACATGCACATTCCTTTTTAGACAATTCTGATGATGATTGTAATGATTGAAACTAATTATTGAATTGAATAAAACAAATTTGCAATTAAATTTTTGTTATTGTTTTTCTGGTTCTGAATCATCTTTCGAATTATACAGATTTTCAAAGATTTCTTGGAATTGTTGCAGAATTTTCTCTTTCATTGATCGTTACTGTGCCATTTGACATCTTAACTGATGAAGTGTGGCTTCTGTCAAACACTGTTTCTATTTTGTCTTCTTCTGTGTTAACAGTCTTGAGAAACAAGGCATTGGTCACATATGTTACTGACAGATATCTTTGTCAGTGCCACTGGTTTCTTATAAGATATATCCAGGACAGAAGTGTCCCATGTCAATAATGTGCTCATTCAGTTGTAGAAAAACATATTTTTCCTTCAAATCAGACAATCCTTCTAAAAATTACAAAATGTATTGAAAACGGCTGCCCTGCACATCTGTATAATGTTGTACTTATAAGATCACTTTCAAGCACATTTAAAACAAGACTGTTATTTCTTTACACCTGCATATGTTTTCCTTCTGTTTACTTATCATTTTTGAACTTTTTTTTATTTTTCATTTTAAATATTTCCCTCAATAAAAATCACAAGAAGACAAGTCTGACAAATGAGGCGGTCTTCCACAAAGACTTCATGAATTCAGGACAGTGGTTGAAGAGACTTTTGCACATAGCTCTATCTTGTTGGAAAAATCTGTGCTACCTTCCATGTTCATTTAACTGAGCATAGAAGTTCTTGGAAATTCTACCGTGACAGTGACTGCAAAGAACATTGGATTGGAAATTTTAGTACCTGAAACTGGACACCAAATTCCAATTCTTTTTAGTGCAACGGATTTTGGTGCACACTATGTGAGTTTTCAGCTATCCAGAAAATCAAGCTTCATCACTTATAAAGTACAGTGTCGGGTCAGGTTCACCATTCACAATCTTTTATTCAACCACTTGCAATACTTAACACTCTTTTGTCTGTCAGTGGCAAATAATGCCTGTAAATGTTAGTATGGTATGACTTCAGATGTATGCACTTCAGTACAGACAGTTTTTTTTGGGCTAGCAGTAATTTTTTACAACATATTTGTTGTTTGGTCATGTGACTTGCCAGCGCTGTTGAGCCGTGCTCCTCATTTAACATACAGTTCCCGTAAGGCCTTCTACACTGGCGATTTGACCGTGCAATATGCTGTGCACCCACTAGGCCCCATGGCTGGTTGCAGCGTTTCGGCCACTACAGGGGGACGGAGGGGGTAAACAGTTGCTGCCTAGCCTCACTGACTGTGCTGCTTTTATAGTTTGTCGCACTTTGTGATTGTTGACTCACGTGTATTCACCGTGTTGTTTTAGAGAATTTTGTGTACTTCCCTGCTGCAAAAATAACTTTTGATGTAGAACTCTTCATCATTAAAGTAGGACATCAAACCAGTAATTTGAGGTTCAGAAAGTCAGGATTACAGCAAGAACATCAAAAAACAAAAAACTCTTCCAGACTTCGAAAACCCGGTACTTTCATTGACATCTGTATTTTCTTTTCAATAACAAAATGAAAAGCAACACTTCCTCGTCAAAATATATTTCGTAACTGGCTCATACAAGCAAACAGATGGCTCTGACCACAGAGCTTCAGCTGTGTGGTTTATTCGTGTGCCCAGCAATTCAACTGTGCAATAGGCATGTATTGCAGTGATTGAACTGCATGGCTGTATCACCATGACAAAGTCGCCTGTGCGAAAGCAGCCTTATGCTTATACTGAGAATTAGCGACATTATCACTGGACTGGCATTTTGTTATCAAATTCTGACCACTGTTTTTTTCCCAGGGAAACTGGAGTTCAGGAATTGTTTTTGAAAATTTCATGACTCTCTTTAAATGATCAACTCCTTATGAAAGCTTCAGCTGTGAACACTCGTTTATTCACAGAATACAGTATGCTTTACTTGAATAACTTGAAGAATGATGAAAAGATACTCATAGCAGTTTTCAACAACAAGCAACAACTGAAGTTTTGACAGTTAACTGTGGTCGTCACATGAGCAGAACATGGTGTGAGCAGAAAACAGTAAAATCAATAGAATAGGCCTGCTTTTACCATAGACAAACTGTACTGCATCAGTGTTGTGAAATTTCAGAATTAGAGGAGGAACTGGACACTATTCTCTGTAGTCATAAAGGATTCATGAACTAAGAAAACAAAGAAGGAATATGTGTTAATCAAACATGTGTGAACTGCTTGTGTTTTGTGGACGACATCGTACTGTTTGTCTCTGGTGCTGCTTCAATAATAGTTTTAAACACAGCACTGAGACACACTTTCAATGCAAAAAGCGATTTAAAAAGCTGAGAGTTGCTCAGTAAACAGTAGAGAATTGCAAATCACTAGGAGAGGCAGAGAAACAAAGAAATGGATCAGGGAACAGACTGTAGTGAAAGATGTGAATACAACTCTAATGAAAATGGAGTAGAGTTGGGCAGATGGGTGGTAAATGGACCAATAAAATTCTTTGCTGGATTCCAAGATAAGAAAAGCCCAAGACAATAGTAATGGAAGGTGGGTTGATTACATTAGTCTTATGACTGGTTTTGTGCCACATGCTCTCAGTTTTTTCTTCTATATATTCCAGTCTCTGTCTTTGCATACAGTTTTTGCCATCCATAGCTCTAATACCATGGAAGCTTTTCCTAGATGCATTAACAACACTGGCATGTATATGTGATGATCATAATATATGGCAAAGAAGAATGGAACATGGCCAAATTTTGGTCTGAAAATTATGATCTCCAGGCATGAAAAAGTGAAGTAATCATGGAAAAAGTGTAGATGAGGCCTTTATTTACCAATGGATGTCTTATGGCTGATGATGCAGGATGTGAGTGTCAGACCTAATGTGAAAAATGTCAAGCTACACTATGACTCAGAGTCCACCTTAAACTGTAGACCTCCCTGTAACTGGCAGGGTAAGTCACACTGAACATCAGAGGAAGACAATGTCCTACTACATCCAGTAGGATCAAGTGTGATAAAGTGTTGTGGTGTCCATTTTCATCAGTCTTGAATCATCTCCATACATACACTGCAAGCCACTGTGAAGTGTGTGACAGAGGGTACTTAGCATTGTACCAAACATTTAGGTCTCTTCCCTTTCCACTTGCCTATGTAGCATGGCAAGGATGGTGGTGTAAATGGCTCTGTGCCTGCTTTAATTCAAGTAATCTTGTCTTCATGATCCCTACAGGAACAGTATGTTGTGAGGCTGAAGCATATCTCTAATCCTCCACTTAAAACTGTTAATTGAAACTTTATAAGCTTTTGTGGATGATTCGTGTTTTATTTTCACGCATCTGCCAGTTCAGGTTTTACAACATTTCTCGTGGATCAAACAAACCTTTAACCATTTGTGCTTCCTTTCTTTGTATTTGTTCAATATCATCTTTTAGTCCTAATTTGTGTGGGTCCCACACACTTGGACAGTTTTCCAAGATTGACATAAAAGTTATTTATACACAGTCTCCTTTGTGGACTGACAGCATTTCCCATGTCCCGCCATTGACACAAAGTCTTCCATTTGCCTTACCTTCAACTCAGCCTGTGTTATAATTCCATTTCATATCCCATCAGATTGTATAATTTGAATGGTGCCAGTGATGATTCACTGATGTAGCCATAGGATAGCAGTTTTCTGTATTTTGTCAAGTTTAAAATTTTACATTTCTGCACATTTATAGCACATTGCCAGTTTTTGCAACACTTTGAAATCTTATTAAGATGTAACTGTATACTGTGCAGCTTTTTCAGATAGTACTTCATTAGAGATACTGGCACCATTTGCAAAAAGCTTAAGGTTACTGTTAATTCTGTCTGCCAGGTCAGTACTATAGAGTATGAACACCAAATGTTCCAACACACTACCCTGAGGTACAAATGAAGTTACTTCTGTTTGTGTTAGTGACTGCCCAATAAAGACAACATGCTGCTTCCTCCCTGTGATTAAATCCACAATTCAGTCACTAATTTTGTTTGATACTCCATTTAATTGCACTTTCTTTAAGCATTGTTTTGGTATTGAGTCACATGCCTCTCACAAGTGACACTACGCAAGTGTCACTCACCGATTTGGATACACTTCAAAATTGTTGTAGTGTAGGTCAAAATATGAGACACGTATTTTTTTATGTGTGCCTACCTGCCTGTCGAAGTGATGAAAACCCTCCTGAATAAGACACAGTTGGTATCTTCCTGAGTACATATCGTCAAAACAATAAGAGATACAACAAATACATTGAAACATAATTTCCATGGTTGCTGCTGCTTTTTACAACTTTGCAATCACATCTGTAAAGATTTTCATATATTTTGAAATCCTCCCCTTACCTCACAATTTCTAAATGTGAAAAAGTTTGTGTGTAGTAAATCTAATAGTATATTTATCAACAAATTCAACAATACATTATAAAGTTACATTCCGAAGTCACAGTAGTCAGATATAAGTTGGAAGTACCCCTGTTGTTGTTGTTGTGGTCTTCAGTCCTGAGACTGGTTTGATGCAGCTCTCCATGCCGCTCTATCCTGTGCAAGCCTCTTCATCTCCCAGTACCTACTGCAACCTACATCCTTCTGAATCTGCTTAGTGTATTGATCTCTTGGTCTCCCTCTACGATTTTTACCCCCCACGCTGCCCTCCAATGCTAAATTTGTGATCCCTTGATGCCTCAGAACATGTCCTACCAACCGATCCCTTCTTCTAGTCAAGTTGTGCCACAAACTTCTCTTCTCCCCAATCCTATTCAATACTTCCTCATTAGTTACGTGATCTACCCACCTTATCTTCAGCATTCTTCTGTAGCACCACATTTCGAAAGCTTCTATTCTCTTCTTGTCCAAACTATTTATCGTCCATGTTTCACTTCCATACATGGCTACACTCCATACAAATACTTTCAGAAACGACTTCCTGACGCTTAAATCTATACTCGATGTTAACAAATTTCTCTTCTTCAGAAACGATTTCCTTGCCATTGCCAGTCTACATTTTATATCCTCTCTACTTCGACCATCATCAGTTATTTTACTCCCTAAATAGCAAAACTCCTTTACTACTTCAAGTGTCTCATTTCCTAATCTAATCCCCTCAGCATCACCCGATTTAATTTGACTACATTCCATTATCCTCGTTTTGCTTTTGTTGATGTTCATCTTATATCCTCCTTTCAAGACACTGTCCATTCCGTTCAACTGCTCTTCCAAGTCCTTTGCTGTCTCTGACAGAATTACAATGTCATTGGCGAACCTCAAAGTTTTTACTTCTTCTCCATGAATTTTAATACCCACTCCGAATTTTTCTTTTGTTTCCTTTACTGATTGCTCAATATACAGATTGAATAACATCGGGGAGAGGCTACAACCCTGTCTCACTCCTTTCCCAACCATTGCTTCCCTTTCATGCCCCTCAACTCTTATAACTGCCATCTGGTTTCTGTACAAATTGTAAATAGCCTTTCGCTCCTTATATTTTACCCCTGCCACCTTCAGAATTTGAAAGAGGGTATTCCAGTTAACGTTGTCAAAAGCTTTCTTTAAGTCTACAAATGCTAGAAACGTAGGTTTGCCTTTTCTTAATCTTTCTTCTAAGATAAGTCGTAAGGTTAGTATTGCCCCACGTGTTCCAACATTTCTACGGAATACAAACTGATCTTCCCCGAGGTCCGCTTCTACCAGTTTTTCCATTCGTCTGTAAAGAATTCGCGTTAGTATTTTGCAGCTGTGACTTATTAAACTGATAGTTCGGTAATTTTCACATCTGTCAACACCTGTTTTGTTTGGGATTGGAATTATTATATACCCCTATATACTGCTATAAGTGCATTCTGTCTGCCATATGATGCTTGTCATATGTGGCAATAGTGTTGTTTGCAATTTCACAGTGCAGCTATGCAAGATGGGCTCCTGAAGAATTTAATTGAAACAACAATGTCTGTTTCTCTGTCCCAGTTCGAGAATAGCCAGTATGGACGTAGCAAGAGGCTATTCCCATTTTGTTTTTTCATGGCCTTCATTCTATTCGTTTGTTGCTTGTTTTGTTTCGTTTCTTTGGTTGTTTGGTTTTGGATATTACGTTTGACATTTACTTTGTTGTTTTACAATATTTAGGTTGTGTTGTATTATCTTTGCTGGTCAGTGTGATAATGAGGGGATGTTGTATTAACCTTTGCAAAGAAGTGCTGCATGCATATGTGCATTGTGCACCACACACATCTGATTATAGCAATATTATTGCACAATTTACAGAATGTACTACAATTTTTAAAGCAATAATTAACAGGAGGTTAACATTTATCAGGTTTTTCTGTGATGTATCCACTCTTGAACCAAACTTACCTAAACATATTCACCAATTGAGGGGATGAAAACTGCTTATGAATCAAAGATTGAATTTTCGGGATATTATTCCTCAGGTGCAAATTTACATAATAGCCATATAGTAGGACTACATCAGAGATCTGTTGTAGAAAATTCTTCCATGGTCTGAATGTGTAAACATCAAGTGGCTGGTTTATGCTGATTTTTCCAGCAGGAATCTTTATGCATTGTATGGCCTTATTTCCTTGTTCCATATATTTGGTGATAGATTGCCAGAATAGGGTATTAAGAGAGAGACTGATCTACACTATAAATTATTACAAAGGCTGCGGTAATTATGAGCATGTAGGAAGCATTAATATGGACTTATCATGGCAACATGTATATTGCGACTTGTACTGCGACCTTGTACTCTGAGGGAGGGTGGTGATGAGAAGATAACGTCCTCAGTCTGCCCAAGACCTCTGCACACACGTGTGGCCACTCATGCGGCAAGGCGAGAAAGGACATTGAATCGCTCAGCGGAAACACAATAATGAGGATGTATTGGATGGCTGGACAGTAGGATAGGTATGCATTAATGTATGCATGCACTTCAACTGCGAGTGTACAGGTGCACGTACTGTCATTCGGTAATCACCACTCCCACAAACAAGCGGATTGAAATAGAGTAGCATGTACAGAGTGTAACAGATTGAATGTTTGCATGTTTATTCTGAATACAGCACGATGGATCCAAAGAATGTAGTACACCTATTACACAAAAGCTTTGATCATCTGCAATAGAATATTGACTCTTTATCATTACCAATGAAGAATTACCATTCACATTACATTTAGTGAATCTGATTACAGAGTCTGTCAACACCAATGTATTTGTAGACAGTTACAGTACTTTGACCTATGATGACGAAACTGTATTTCCTGAGGCTGTCACAGTGAAAGAGGTGTTTGAAGAGGATTATGAGGATATTGTGGAAGACAGTAAGAAGAGTAAAATGGTAATAAATTTGAAATATAAAAAAGGCAGTTATATTTTGACATGGAAAGAAGAGGAATAAGAGTTTAAAAACAGTTGAAGATAATTTCAGAAAGTTAAAGGACACAAAGTCACTGTATAGATGGGAAACAGATGTCACTGAAGGTGGGACGTGAAGCAACAAATTATTACAGACATAAAAATATGTATTCGAACAATTCCAGAAGGCATGCGATAAATCGCTACCTGTTCATGACTTGGACCTGAAAAGATGGGTTTTGAAGGTGAGAGACGAAATTAATTTGTTGTGCCACCTATTCATGTTATCCATGAAATGCATTCACCATTTTAAAATAAGGCATAGAATTATTTCCAGAAAGATTAATAAATTTGTTACTCAAAAGCTATTAACCAATAAAGAACGTTAGTAGAACAGGCTAATGGATTTGTGACAAATGTAAAATCAGATATTGCATCATTAGGAAAGGACAATGTTTACAATTCTGACCAATCTGGATTTAATTTTGAGACACATGCAACATACCCTATCCTTTAAAGGAGCACTAAAAATTGAATGTTGAATTTGTTAATGTATAGCTACATGATACAGCCAGTCCTCTCTGCAAGTGGAATTTTACAATCTCCTTTGCTCATAGTCCTGCAGGAAACAGGTGGCCAGTTTGGACCCATTGTTCAAAGACTATGTACAAGACCGATAATATTGTTGCATTTGCTCCAACATCTGGTAAATCAACATCAGATGTTGCTATTAAATGGTTTACGGATGTTTACTTACGCTATGTGATCAGAAGTATCTGGACACTCCCAAAAACATACGTTTCTCATATTAGGTGCATTGTGCTGCCAGGTAAGCCATATCAGCAACCTCAGTAGTCATTAGACATCATGAGAATGCAGAATGAGGCGATCCGCGGAACTCACGGACTTCGAACATGGTTAGGTGATTGGGTGTCACTTGTGTCTTATGTCTGTACACGAGATTTCCACACTCATTAACATCCCTAGGTCCTCTGTTTCCAATGTGATAGTGAAGTGGAACTGTGAAGGGACACATACAGCACAAAAGCGTACAGGCCAACCTCGTCTGTTGACTGACAGAGACTGCCGACAGTAGAAGAGAGTTGTAATGTGTAATAGGAAGACATCTATCCAGACCATCACACAGGAATTCCAAACTGCATCAGGATCCACTGCAAGTACTATGACAGTTAGGCGGGAGGTGAGAAGACTTGGATTTCATGATCAAATGGCTGCTCATAAGCCACACATCACACCCATAAATGCCAAACAACGCCTCACTTGGTGTAAGGAGAATAAACATTGGACAACTGAACAGTGGAAAAAACATTGTGGGGAGTGACTAATCACGGTACACAATGTGTAGATCCGACAGGAGGATGTAGGTATGACGAATACCCGGTGAACGTCATGTGCCAGCGTGTGTAGTGCCAACAGTAAAATTCAGAGGTAGTGGTGTCATGGTGTGGTCATGTTTTTCATGGAGAGGGCTTGCACCCTTTGTTGTTTTGCATAGCACTATCACATCACAGGCCTACACTGATATTTTAAGTACCATCTTGCCTCCCACTGTGGAAGAGCAAGTCGGGGATGGCGATTGCATCTTTCGACACTATCGAGCACCTGTGCACAATGCACAGCCTGTGGTGGAGTGGTTACACAACAGTAATATCCCTTAATAGATTGGCCTGCACAGAGTCCTGACCTGAATCCTATAGAACACCTTTGGGATGTTAGGGAACGCCGACTTCGTGCCAGGCCTCACTGACCGACATCAATACCTCTCCTCAGTGAAGCACTCCGTGAATAATGGGCTGCCATTCAGCAAGAAACCTTCCAGCACCTGATTGAATGTATGCCTGCGAGAGTGGAAGCTGTCATCAAGGCTAAGGGTGGGCCAACACCATATATTAAATTCCAGCATTACCGATGAAGGGTGCCACGAACTTGTAAGTCATTTTCAGCCAGGTGTCTGGATACTTTTGATCACATAGTGTAACTACTGTTGTTGAACAATCTCTCCTGTATTTGGATTGCTGGACAGGACAAATTTAACAATATAGACAAAGGTATTAAGGATGTAAAAATTATGGCTATTTGTGCTGGAACAAACAGCATAATCCAGCCACTTGATGCTTACACATTCAGATTGTGGAAGAATTTTCTAAAGCAGTTCTCTGATGTAATCCTACTGTACTGCTATGATGGAAATTTGCACCTGAGGAATAATATCCTGAAGGTTCAATCTTTGGTTCATAATCAGATTTCATCCCCTCGATTTGTGAACATGTTTAGGTATGCATGGTTCAAGAGCGGATACATCACAGAAAAACCCGATAAATGTGAATCTCCTGTTAATTATTGCTTTAAAAATAGTGATATGTGCTGTAAATTGTATAAGCAGGCGTGATGGCCACATGGGCTGATATAACAATGAATCTATCTATCCAGTTAAATTATGCTGTAAATTGTGCAATAATCAGATGTGCGTGGTGCACAATGCATATGTGTATGCAGCTCTTCTTTGCAAAAGATAGTACAATGTCCCCTCATTATTGCACTGACTATCACACATACAACCTAAATGTTTTAAAATAACAAAGTAGATGTCAAACGTAATGTCCAAAACCAAACAACCAAAGAAACAAGTAAAGCAAAAACCATGATAAAACAAAATGGGAATAGCCTGTCGCTACCTTAACGTTGGCTTTTCTCGGATGGGACAGAGAGCGAGATCTTATTGTTTCAATTAAATTATTCAGGAGCCCATTTTTTATGGGTGCACTGTGTAATTGCAAACACACTATTGCCATGTATGACAAGCATCATACAGCAGACAGTGTGTGCATATAGCTCTAAATAAGGAGTACTTCCAACTTACATATATATACTACTAGATTTACTACATATAACTGTTTTACTGTTTAAAAAATTGTGAGGTGAGGGGAGGATTATGAAATATATCAAAATCTTTACAGATGTGATTGCACAGTTGTGAGAAAACAGTAGCAACCATGGAAATCATGTTTCAACATCTCCAGGTTTAAACGAGCTTTCTGTAGTTAGTATTGTATGAGATCTACTGCTTTTTAGGACTGCTCTAAACTCTAGGACTTTGCTGCGATTGCATTGATAGTTGTTAACTGAGATTTTGATTGTTTCATCCTTAGGGGGCATATCTTTGAATCTTAAATTAATACTTTGGTTTATCCCACAAAAGAAAAAGAAACACTACTGTACATGCCACACACAGCAAGCCAACTGGGTAGTCACTAATATGTAATGTACTCTGACACAAAGGGAGCACTCTGCAGTTTTCAGGCTGGTGCAAGTCCTACACATCATTTCCAGTGTCTGGTTCAAGCCTTTTACAAAGGGCCCCGGTCAGTTATGGGGTAGTGCTGCAAATATTGAATTTGTCAAAAATCCTTCAGCAAGGCTGGTCTTCCTCAGTTCTGTGTCATAGCTGGAATGATCTTGGAATGATCTAAGTATGACATCAGACCCCAGAGGACAGTCATTGTTTATTCCCACATGTGCCACAGTCTGCAGCTGCTCTATCAGTGGCTGCCTGAGTAATCCCTTCAACACGTTGAATGAGGCCTCCAGTCTTATATAGACAGTTCAAACAAAGTGATTCATCTCTTCCCTTGGTGCCATTGCCTCATAGGGTAACATTATTCACCATGCATTTGTACTGCTGATTATTAACTGACCCTTGCCCTTTTGCACATGCTTCCCCATCAGAGGATGCCGCAGGTTTCCCAACATGTGATGTATCTCTCACTGAGTCAGCTACAGTGGAAGTGGGTGTAATAGCTTTAGTGCTCCCCGGTTCCTGCCTCCTCTGTATATGAGGATTACACCGACCACTGATACATGCCACTCACAGTGACTGGTTTGATACATCCCTGTCTCCCTCTACAGTTTATTCGCTCTGCAGCTCCCTTTAATACCATGGAAGCTATTCCCAGATCCTCATCAGTTCCGTTAATTTTCAGCATCCTTTTGTAATGCTGAATCTCAGAACATTTTGATTATCTTATTTTCCATTTTTTGCACAATCCATGATCCACTTTGATGAAATACTGTGCTCCAAATATACAGTTTCAGAAACTTTTTCTCAAGTGAAAGTCTGTATTTGACACTAGTGCATTTATTTTGGTGAGAAGTGCTCTTTTTGCCTGTTCTAGTCGTGCCCTCTGTACTGTGTCCATCGTGCCACATTTCTTCACTTCATCTACTATGTACCTCCAACTTGAATGCCAATTTTCTTGCAAACGTCATTTCTTCTGCTCCTCAGTTTTTTCATCTATCATTAGTTTACTATCAGTCCATATTCTTTTTGGAGTATACTGTGCATTCCATGCAGCAGGTCCTGCAATTCTTCATAACTTTTTCAGAGGGTACCGTGTCTTATCATTGTTATGCTGTTCCCCTGAATTTTAATCCCACTTCTGAATCTCTCTCTTATTTTTTCATTGCAAAGGGTACAGCTTGAACAGTAAAAGACAGTGACTGAGTCTCTCCGTATGCTTTGTTTAATCCAAGCTTTCTCTCATGGTCTTCCATTCATGTTGTTCCCTCTTGGTTTGAGTGCATATTACATATCACCCATCCTTTCCTGTAGTGTAAAATGTGTAGTTTTCATTCCCTCATTGAAAAATAAAGTTATGTCATTAATTTTTTGGTTGCTTGCAGGTACATGTCTTCAATTCTGGTGCACAATTGAATCCCCAAACCACATCTGACATGCAATTAGAGGAACAAAAACACAATGGGGCAGCCTACTGATAAAATGAAGTAATTCACTTTCAGCTGTGGCAGAAATTCTGCAGTTGTCTCGGGCCAGTCGATATACTTAAAGAAGCCATATGGATTGGCCTGACACAACTACAACATTTTCAATACTGAAAACAAATTATAGCATGTTAGTCCACTTTTTATCATTTTGTTTTGGCTCCTCTAGTGGCATTCTATGCTACTGTGGCATAGAGATTTCAAAGTGTACCTGGACTGGAAACATTTTCCTGCACCCCCCCCCCCCCTATAAAAAGATCCCCCCCCCCCCGAGTGTTAATTAAGATTTTGTCTTTCCCTCATCTTACTTATTTTTCTCAGAATTTCAAACATCTTGCAACACTTTACACTGACAAATAAAGTCCTATAAAAGTATGTTGATGTATTGTGAATCTTGCTTTCATTATGAAGTATAACATCAGAACTGCCTCTCTTCGTAAACCCAAATTGATCATTGTCAAACAGATCCCCAATCTGCTCCTATCTTCAGGATTATGTATGTAATATTCTTCAAAAATTCTGATTGTATGTCCTCTGTCTCGTAGATTTTACAAACTAATGTGTGTAATTATGTGGTTGCCACTTCTATCAATAAATTTAGAAATTTTAAATGAACGTTATCCATTTCTTCTGCCTTGTTTTGTTGCAGATTTTCTAAAGCTCTGTCAAATTCTGAAACCAATAGTGGATCCTCTATGTTCTCTGAATCAATGCTCATTCTTTTCTGTTCGTTTATCTAGTTAGTAGACAATTTTCCTCTTCATTGAGGCCTTCAGTAGATGCTTCCCACCTAATTGTTCTCTCCTGTATTTAACAGTGGAATTTCTTTTGCACTTTTGAAGTTGATGGCTTTGCTTCTAAATTATCCAAACTTAATTTTTCTGTGTGCTGGGTATGTCCTGACAACCTTTATTGTACATATATTTGTCTTGTTACTTGTGTGACTATCTGTTTTAGAACTTCCATTCCTTTTCAGCTGAACTGCTCGTTATCACGGTATCTGCAGTCTCAGAGAACTTTGAACACAAATCAACAACCCTTAATTCTTCAGTATCCAACTTCCTTACAAATTTATTCTTCATGATGATTCTCCAAAACTTCACCCAACTACTCATACTGATTCTAAATTACAGGGTTTTTTGTTCACTTAGCTGGCTCCATGTGGATGCTGTGATGATTTTTTAATAAAGATAACAGCTATTTTATATCCTCAGCTATTTTTGAAATCAAGCAGCAATTTGTATTCTCAAAAAAAGAAATTACAGATTAAGAAATAAAATTTAAATTCATTGATTCTTATACATTTTCAGTGTTTATGAAATTATTTTCGTAACTGCACTTAGATATTTATGCTTTTTTTTTTATATATATATATATATATATATATATATATATATATATATATATATATATATATATATATATATATATATATATATATGCACTGAGTGCTTGACAACCCATTTCAGTTCCAGGGTTGTATGAGGCCAAGGTGTAAAGTTTTTGTACTGGTACTGAGATAGAGTTAATATAATTGAAGTTATATTGATTCATGTTATGTAGTTTGTAAGTCAAGTGCCATCTTCTTCTGTAGAATACTTTTGTTTATATAACTTTTTAAAGCAGTTATGTTTCATTCAAACAGATCAATTACATCACAATATGATTATGAACAGTTGGTAACAAAAAGTTTAGGAAGTATCTGATTCCATAGTACTATTGAGAGAATGTGTATGGTATATTTTACATGAAAAATTATGTGAGACAGCTTTGTGCAAGGTGTGTGTTTTAAATGCTGATGACAAGCAAACATAAAGCAGTATATTCCTCAATAATGTTTGAACTGGTTAAAATAAACTGTATGTTAATCTGTTGTGTAGGATGAGATTTGAATCCAACACTTTATGCCAGAGGAGAAACAGTTATCAAAGTGAAATCTAGTTACTCTGCATCAGACAAAAAAAAATCATCTGCTGGGTTAGTTGTAAAAGAAAAAAAATATATTCAGTAGGATAGTGCATTAGCCCACAAAGGTTGTTTGGAAATCTGATAACAGCTGGATTTCAAATATGATTGTTTTGAGTATCCATCATATTTGCCAATTATGACTTCCAAGCGTTTAACATCCAAAGTTATAGGTGCAGGAAAATAGTTTGAGACCAGTAAAAAGTCTGTGGCTATCATAGCTGTGTGGAATGCAGATATTTTTCATTGCTTTTTGCAGATGAAATCTACTCACTGGAAGAAATTGAATAAAGTACATTACACCATCATAGGGCTACTGGATCACAGTGTCCTGGGTTCGATTCCAGGCCAGGTCAGGGATTTCTCCGCCTGGGGACTGGGTGTTTGTGTTGTCCTCATCGTTTCATCGTCATTCAGAAAAGTGGCAAGACTGGACGGTATAAAGATTGGAAATTTGTACGGGTGCTGATAACTGTGCAGTTGAGCACCCTACAAACCAAATATCATCTTCATCATTAATGGGGTTAGTTCAGAGGGGAGAGGGATGGGAGGTGGGCACTGGTCAAGACCTTTTCACTTTGCCCTCATATGCATCACTTGCTCTGTATCTTTACAGAGTATTTAATGTGTTTTATGCCGGATAACTTTTTGTTTTCAGAGTACATTACTGTGTAAAAGTGATGTAAGGAATAAAGAAAGATGCTATCACTTTTGAAAGACTGAAACCAAGACTGAATAGCATATCAGTATAAAAGGCAACCCACAGCTTTAAAATTATAGTTTTAAATGAGCCAATATTGGCATCCAGTCTTTAGGTGAGTGATAGCCTCTTTTCCCATATTGCTGAATAGTGATGAATATCTAAAAAACATGTTTAATAGTGTCTGCAGTTAATTTTACATGCAACACACAACATTAATCATAATTTAGTAACATGAACTAGTTTTCCACTTTTCTATTTGCTGTTACAGAAATGCAGAACGTAAGAAGCAACATATCTGCCATATACCTGGGTGCAATAAAGTGTATGGGAAAACGTCACACCTTAGAGCACATTTAAGGTGGCATACTGGAGAGCGACCTTTCATATGTAACTGGGTATTCTGTGGGAAGAGATTTACACGCTCAGATGAGCTCCAGGTTTGTTTGTTTATGCTTTAATGATGTTTGAATTTATTTTTAAAAATATTAAATGATTTTTCCTTAATTAGAATGCATTTATTAGTGTACCACAGTCAGCATCTTCACCTTTGTGGCCATTCTCAAGTGATATGTATGTACAAGTAATTTATAAAAAAGTATCAAAGATTCAAACTACAGGTACTTCGATAACTGTGCAGAAATGTAGCAACTGCTCGCACATCTGTGCATATTAATTACTTAATAGTGGCTATAGATGCCAAAATTAGCTGACCATATTAGACTAATAAATATAACCTAATTAAGGAAAAGTAAGCCAACTTAATTTCATACAGGTTGTTTACTCCCATTTTAATTTTTTTCCTAAAGATTTAATTTGTTGAAGATTGTTAAAATACAAATGGTTGAAATATGCACCACACAAAGGTTTGTGTTCCAGAATATCCTCTGTGATGGATTAATGAATGTTACTTATTATTTAGTTAGTTACTTATAAATTTGGGATCTAGGTGGGAGGTTTCCTCTGATAAACATACTGCATTAAATGAAAACTTTGGAATGGACAATACTCTTTACATGTGCAAACATCTTTCGTGCATCTCTAATGAGAGTATGTTATCCATTGTCTCTTTACATTTATGTCAAATCCCCAAGTAGTTACTATTTAGCAACAACTATAATTGTGGAATGCAAAATTGTGGGATTAATGTGTGTGATCATTGCTGAACATTTATTCCTTTGGATGCATTCCTACAATCTGAAAATTGAGTATAATTATTTGTTTTAACTAACACGATATGAGAATAAAAACACACTTTACCTGTAATGTATAATACTCAGATTGCTCTTTTCCCCTATTTGTCAATAAATTATTTTTTTTGCAGTCATCTGTTTGTGACTTGTTGTTGTTGTTGTTGTTGTTGTTGTTGTTGTGGTCTTCAGTCCTGAGACTGGTTTGATGCAGCTCTCCATGCTACTCCATCCTGTGCAAGCTTCTTCATCTCCCAGTACCTACTGCAACCTACATCCTTTTGAATCTGCTTAGTGTAATCATCTCTTGGTCTCCCTCTACGATTTTTACCCACCACGCTGCCCTCCAGTACTAAATTGGTGATCCCTTGATGCCTCAGAACATGCCCTACCAACCAATCCCTTCTTCTGGTCAAGTTGTGCCACAAACTCCTCTTCTCCCCAATTCTATTCAATACCTCCTCATTAGTTACGTGATCTACCCATCTAATCTTCAGCATTCTTCTGTAGCACCACATTTCGAAAGCTTCTATTCTCTTCTTGTCTAAACTATTTATCGTCCATGTTTTACTTCCATACATGGCTACACGCCATACAAATACTTTCAGAAACAACTTCCTGACACTTAAATCTATACTCGATGTTAACAAATTTCTCTTCTTCAGAAATGCTTTCTTGCCATTGCCAGTCTACATTTTTATCCTCTCTACTTCGACCGGCATCATTTATTTTGCTCCCCAAATAACAAAACTCCTTTACTACTTTAAGTGTCTCATTTCCTAATCTAATTCCCTCAGCATCGCCCGACTTAATTCGACTACATTCCATGATCCTTGTTTTGCTTTTGTTGATGTTCATCTTATATCCTCCTTTCAAGACACTGTCCATTCTGTTCAACTGCTCTTCTAAGTCCTTTGCTGTCTCTGACAGAATTACAATGTCATCGGCGAACCTCAAAGTTTTTATTTCTTCTCCATGGATTTTAATACCTACTCCGAACTTTTCTTTTGTTTCCTTTACTGCTTGCTCAATATACAGATTGAATAGCATCGGGGAGAGGCTACAACCCTGTCTCATTCCCTTCCCAACCACTTCTTCCTATTCATGCCCCTCAACTCTTATAACTGCCATCTGCCTTCTGTACAAATTGTAAATAGCCTTTCGATCCCTGTATTTTACCCCTGCCACCTTCAGAATTTGAAAGAGTATTCCAGTCAACATGGTCGAAAGCTTTCTCTAAGTCTACAAATGCTAGAAACGTAGGTTTGCCTTTCCTTAATCTTTTGTCTAAGATAAGTCGTAGGATCAGTATTGCCTCACAAGTCCCAACATTTCTACGGAATCCAAACTGATCTTCCCCGAGGTCGGCTTCTACCAGTTTTTCCATTCGTGTGTAAAGAATTCGCGTTAGTATTTTGCAGTTAGTTCAGTAATTTTCACATCTGTCGACACCTGCTTTCTTTGGGATTGGAATTATTATATTCTTCTTGAAGTCTGAGGGAATTTCACCTGTCTCATACATCTTCCTCACCAGATGGTAGAGTTTTGTCAGGACTGGCTCTCCCAAGGCTGTCAGTAGTTCTAATGGAATGTTGTCTACCCCCGGGGCCTTGTTTCGACTTAGATCTTTCAGTGCTCTGTCAAACTCTTCACGCATTATCATATCTCCCATTTCATCTTCATCTACTTCCTCTTCCATTTCCATAATATTGTTGTCAAGAACAGGTTAGAGGGACCCCCCCTTGGGCGAAACGATAAAATACCTGACGGCTTACCAGAGAGAACATCAGCATCGTTGATAAAGAACGTCCGTCCTCAGAGACCAAAAACAGGAAAAGTTAACGTAATATTGGTAAACTGCAGGAGTATCCAGGGCAAGGTTCCTGAATTAGTATCGCTTATTGAAGGAAATAGTGCGCATATAGTATTAGGAACGGAAAGTTGGTTAAAACCGGAAGTGAACAGTAACGAAATCCTAGACACAGAATGGAATATATACCGCAAGGATAGGATAAACGCCAATGGTGGAGGAGTATTTATAGCAGTAAAGAATTCAGTAATATCCAGTGAAGTTATTAGCGAATGCGAATGTGAAATAATCTGGGTTAAGTTAAGTATCAAAGGTGGGTCAGATATGATAGTCGGATGCTTCTATAGACCACCTGCATCAGCAACCGTAGTAGTTGAGCGCCTCAGAGAGAACCTGCAGAACGTCGTGAAGAAGTTTCGTGATCATACTATTGTAATAGGGGGAGACTTCAATCTACCAGGTATAGAATGGGATAGTCACACAATCAGAACTGGAGCCAGGGACAGAGACTCTTGTGACATTATCCTGACTGCCTTGTCCGAGAATTACTTCGAGCAGATAGTTAGAGAACCAACTCGTGAAGCTAACGTTTTAGACCTCATAGCAACAAATAGACCGGAACTTTTCGACTCCGTGAATGTAGAAGAGGGTATCAGTGATCATAAGTTAGTGGTTGCATCAATGACTACAAGTATAATAAGAAATGCCAAGAAAGGAAGGAAAATATATTTTCTTAACAAGAGTGATAGGGCACAAATCGCAGAATATCTGAGTGACCACCATCAAACGTTCATTTCTGAGGAAGAGGATGTGGAACAAAAATGGAAAAAATTCAGAAACATCGTCCAGTACGCCTTAGATAAGTTCGTACCGACTAAGGTCCAAAGCGAGGGGAAAGATCCACCGTGGTATAACAATCATGTACGAAAGGTACTACGGAAACAAAGAAAGCTTCATCATAGGTTTAAGAGTAGTCGAATCATAGCTGATAAGGAAAAGCTGAACGAAGCGAAAAAGAGCGAAAAGAGAGCAATGAGAGAAGCATTCAACGAATTCGAACATAAAACATTGGCAAACAATCTAAACAAGAACCCTAAAAAGTTTTGGTCATATGTAAAATCGGTAAGCGGATCTAAATCCCCTATTCAGTCACTCGTTGAGCACGATGGCACCGAAACAGAGGACGACCGAAGAAAGGCAGAAATACTGAATTCAGTGTTCCGAAACTGTTTCACTGCGGAAAATCGTAACACGGTCCCTGACTTCAGCCGTCGCACGGACGCCAAAATGGAAAATATTGAAATAAACGATATCGGAATTGAAAAACAACTGCTATCACTTAGTAGCGGAAAAGCATCCGGACCAGACGAGATACCCGTAAGATTCTACAGTGATTATGCTAAAGAACTTGCCCCCTTTCTATCAGCAATTTATCGTAGATCTCTGGAAGAACGTAAAGTACCTAGCGACTGGAAGAAAGCGCAGGTCGTTCCCATTTTCAAGAAGGGTCATAAATCAGATGCGAATAATTATAGGCCTATTTCGCTTACGTCAATCTGTTGTAGAATAATGGAACACGTTTTATGTTCTCGTATTATGACGTTCTTAGATAATACAAATCTCCTTCATCATAACCAACATGGATTCCGCAAACAGAGATCATGTGAAACTCAGCTCGCCCTATTTGTCCAAGAAATTCACAGTGCCGTAGACATTGGCGAGCAGATTGATGCCGTATTCCTGGACTTCAGGAAGGCATTTGATACGGTTCCGCACTTACGTTTAGTGAAAAAAATACGAGCTTACGGAATATCGGACCAGGTTTGTGATTGGATTCAGGATTTCCTAGAAGAAAGAACACAACATGTCATTCTTAACGGTTCAAAATCTGCAGATGTAGAGGTAATTTCGGGAGTACCGCAAGGAAGCGTGATAGGACCTTTATTGTTTACAATATACATAAATGACTTAGTTGACAACATCGGTAGCTCCGTGAGGCTATTTGCAGATGACACGGTTGTCTACAAGAAAGTAGCAACATCAGAAGACTCGTACGTACTCCAGGAAGACCTGCAGAGGATTAATGAATGGTGCGACAGCTGGCAGCTTTCCCTAAACGTAGATAAATGTAATATAATGCGCATACATAGGGGCAGAAACCCATTCCAGTACGATTATGCCATAGGTGGTAAATCATTGGAAGCGGTAACGACCGTAAAATACTTAGGAGTTACTATCCGGAGCGATCTGAAGTGGAATGATCACATAAAACAAATAGTGGGAAAAGCAGGCGCCAGGTTGAGATTCATAGGAAGAATTCTAAGAAAATGTGACTCATCGACGAAAGAAGTAGCTTACAAAACGCTTGTTCGTCCGATTCTTGAGTATTGCTCATCAGTATGGGACCCTTACCAGGTTGGATTAATAGAAGAGATAGACATGATCCAGCGAAAAGCAGCGCGATTCGTCATGGGGACATTTAATCAGCGCGAGAGCGTTACGGAGATGCTGAACAAGCTCCAGTGGCGGACACTTCAAGAAAGGCGTTACGCAATACGGAGAGGTTTATTATCGAAATTACGAGAGAGCACATTCCGGGAAGAGATGGGCAACATATTACTACCGCCCACATATATCTCGCGTAATGATCACAACGAAAAGATTCGAGAAATTAGAGCAAATACGGAGACTTACAAGCAGTCGTTCTTCCCACGCACAATTCGTGAATGGAACAGGGAAGGGGGGATCAGATAGTGGTACAATAAGTACCCTCCGCCACACACCGTAAGGTGGCTCGCGGAGTATAGATGTAGATGTAGATGTAGATGTATAGACCTTCTATATACTCCATCCACCTATCTGCTTTCCCTTCTTTGCTTAGAACTGGGTTTCCATCTGAGCTCTTGATATTCATGCAAGTGGTTCTCTTTTCTCCAAAGGTCTCTTTAATTTTCCTGTAGGCAGTATCTATCTTACCCCTAGCGAGATAAGCCTCTACATTCTTACATTTGTCCTCTAGCCATCCCTGCTTAGCCATTTTGCACTTCCTGTCGATCTCATTTTTGAGATGTTTGTATTCCTTTTTGCCTGCTTCACTTACTGCATTTTTCTCTTTTCTCCTTTCATCAATTAAATTCAGTATATCGTCTGTTACCCAAGGATTTCTGTTAGCCCTCGTCTTTTTACCTACTTGATCCTCTGCTGCCTTCACTATTTCATTCCTCAAAGCTACCCATTCTTCTTCTACTGTATTTCTTTCCCCCATTCCTGTCAATTGTTCCCTTATGCTCTCCCTGAAACTCTGTACAACCTCTGGTTTAGCCAGTTAATCCAGGTCCCATCTCCTTACATTCCCACCTTTTTGCAGTTTCTTCAGATTTAACCTACAGTTCATAACCAATAGATTGTGGTCAGAGTCCACATCTGCCCCTGGAAATTTCTTACAATTTAAAATCTGGTTCCTAAATCTCTGTCTTACCATTATATAATTTATCTGAAACCTACCAGTATCTCCAGGGTTCTTCCATGTATACAACCTTCTTTCATGATTCTTGAACCAAGTGTTAGCTATGATTAAGTTATGCTCTGTGCAAAATTCTACCAGGTGGCTTCCTCTTTCATTTCTTAGCCCCAATCCATAATCACCTCCTACATTTCCTTCTCTTCCTTTTCCTACTGTCGAATTCCAGTCACCCATGACTATTAAATTTTTGTCTCCTTTCAATACCTGAATAATTTCTTTTATTTCATCATACATTGCATCAATTTCTTCGTCATCTGCAGAGCTAGTTGGCATATAAACTTGTACTACTGTAGTAGGTATGGGCTTCGTGTCTATCTTGGCCACAACAATGCGTTCACTATGCTGTTTGTAGTAGCTTACCTGCACTCCTATTTTTTTATTCATTATTAAACCTACTCCTGCATTACCCCTATTTGATTTTGTATTTATAACCCTGTATTCACCTGACCAAAAGTCTTGTTCCTCCTGCCACCGAACTTCACTAATTCCCACTATATCTAACTTTAATCTATCCATTTCCCTTTTAAAATTTTCTAACCTACCTGCCCAATTAAGGGATCTGACATTCCTCGCTCCGATCCGTAGGACGCCAGTTTTCTTTTTCCTGATAACGACGTCCTCTTGAGTTGTCCCCGCCCAGAGATCCGAATGGGGGACTATTTTACCTCCGGAATATTTTAGCCAAGAGGACGCCATCATCATTTAATCATACAGTAAAGCTGCATGCCCTCGGGAAACATTACAGCTGTAGTTTCCCCTTGCTTTCAGCCGTTCGCAGTACCAGCACAGCAAGGCCGTTTTGGTTAGTGTTACAAGGCCAGATCAGTCAATTATCCAGACTGTTGCCCCTGCAACTACTGAAAAGGCTGCTGCCCCTCTTCAGGAACCACACATTTGTCTGGCCTCTCAACAGATACCCCTCTGTTGTGGTTTCACCACCTACGGTATGGCTATCTGTATCGTTGAGGCACACAAGCCTTCCCACCAACGGCAAGGTCCATGGTTCACTGGTGGGGGGTGGGGGGGGGGGCGGGGCGGTGGCTTAGAAACAATCAAAACAGCATACTTTTAATATTTCTATTCTCTTGTGACTTATGGCATTGTTCAGATTCTTTATTCGTCATTCAGCATTGTTACATGGAATAGGCTTCGTCAGTTTTCTTAACCTTTTAATTTGTGTTCTGGGGAAATCAGTCATGAGCAAATAAAGTCGTTATTGCACAGAAGAGAGTAATCAGAATCATGGGTACAGTGTACCCCAGTTGCTCTTGCAGAAATTTATTCAAACAACTGCGGATCCTCACCATGCCATGCCGGTACATTTTTTTCACTAATGTACTTTGTGAACAATAATCATACAATTTACAGAACAGATCGTGAATATTGTGATCATGGTGCAAGAAGTAAACAAGATCTTCACGAAGATATTAAAAAACAATCCTCAGCATGGTGCAGAAAGGAGTACATTATTCAAACATAAAACTATAAAATAAACTTCCAGTTCGTGTTAAATCAATCATTGGGGGGAAAAAAAAACACAGCTGAATTGATGAAATCTCACAAAAGATCATTCATTGACTTTAAGGAATTCCAGGGTAGAAATACTGATTCGGCCGAATCTCTTTGCCTTTACAAATGTCTGCTTGTGTCTGTGTATGTGTGGTTGGATATGGGTGCGTGTGCGAGTGTATACCTGTGCTTTTTTCCCCCTAAGGTAAGTCTTTCTGCTCCCGGGATTGGAATGACTCCTTACCCTCTCCCTTAAAACCCACATCCTTTCGTCTTTCCCTTCCCTCTTTCCTGATGAAGCAACCGTTGGTTGCGAAAGCTAGAATTTTGTGTGTATGATTGTGTTTGTTTGTGTGTCTATCGACCTGCCAGCACTTTCGTATGGTAAGTCACATCATCTTTGTTTTTAGATGTATTTTTCCTGCGTGGAATGTTACCCTCTATTATATTTACACTATAAACAGATTTACATATTTATAATCTGACATTTGTCTAATATGTAGTAGCCATAAACGGTGAATGTTGTGTTGTGCTCTCAGTGTGCATACTTCAAATGAGTATTTGCAAACTCACACACATTGTGAGCAGTGAAGGTTACAATATCTTGTAATGTAAGTGTCATTTCTGCTTTCACAAGTGCTCTGTACAAATTACAATACGCAGTCTTGATTTGACGTGTGATAAGTATTACAAAATTGCATCTGGCAGTAACAAATTTTGAATTAGGATTTCAACTTTTGCACTGTATGAGGCCTCCACATTAAGGTGTCAGTGACAATAATCAATTTTTTTCTTCTCATCCCTTCTCATAAGTCTCCCCTGAGATGGGGTTCTGGGTGACTTCTTTGAATTCTACCCTTTACCTAAGCCTCTCAGGCCCTTTTCCTTCACCCCTTTTCTTTACCCTTCAACCCTTCTGATGGAAGAAGGAGCCACTGGCTCCAAAAGCTCGCATGTCTAAAACCTTTGTATATAGATGTGTTCTCCTGCTGCCACGTGGCGAGCAAATTTTTTATAGTACACTGTGTATTGAATCACTGCTTGATCTTAGGCCTTTGCATTCTGTGACAATGACCTTCCCTGTTGAGCGATCCAGCATCAAGTAACGATCTGTCATAAAGCTTCTTTATGCCAGTGCCTCGCTTCTGTACATCTACTTGACTAGTGTCTCAGTGGGGCAATGATATTGTAGAGAAGGTGTTTAGCCACTAAGTGCTAATTTCTAGATTGATCTTTCACACTGCCGTGAAGAGCACACTGTAATTAAACTTTCTTACAGATTAAAATGGCATGCAAGACTGGGACTTGAACCCTGGTCCTTGCTTCCATGGTCATGCTCTTTCCTGCAGACGTAATTGAAGCTTCTAGTCAGCATGTGAAGAAGTGTGCTAAGCTTGAGTCCATCTCCAATGCTCAGTTATGCATGAAGAAAATTCAGCATAGTCCATATTCCCCTTCAGTAACTCATTCTGTAAGGATTAATGTTATGAAAAACATTTGTTCATTTGTTAAAGAAAAAAAGGGCTCCGCCTTCCTCATATATAATTATGTACACAAAAACAACTTAGGAAACGACAGATTGCTACTCTTCAAAAAGAAGAAACATCAAGTTGCAGACAGGCACAATTAAAAGACACTCGCCTGTGAGCCTGTCTGCAACTTAGACGTGTCTTCTTTGTGGTAAGTAGCAATCTGCCTTTTCCTACATTGTTGATACTCCTACTAGAGTTTCCGCTGTGTGATACATACACAAAAATATGTTCATTTTGATAGAAGTCTTTTAATTTGCAGTTCTTTAATTGCACTTTAAATGTTATTTCATCAGTGTGGAACAAGAAATCATTGACATTAGGTATGTCCAGTGCTTGATTTGATACAATGTGGATAGATACTCCCTACTGGTAACTGTGACGAAAAAAATCAGAACCATAGATTTTGAGATGTGCTACAATAGAACTGCTGCTGTTGTTGCAGCAATGTAAAACAGATGCATGCACACTTTTAAAATTCTCAGAAATGCATTAAAATAACATTGAAAGAAGTCTAAATTTCAAAAGCACTTCCTGGAATAACACAGTACTGGAACTTAACCTCCCCCCCCCCCCCCCAAAAAAAAAAAAAAGAAAAAAAAAAAAAGAAAAATTAAGCACTGGGTATGTCAATACTAACGTGATACTGGTTAGGCTCTTAGCTTATTTTATATATTTAATTTGTCAATCAGTTGCTCATTTGTTTTCTTCACAGAGGCACAGACGAACGCATACAGGAGAAAAAAGGTTCCAGTGCCCAGAATGCAATAAGAAGTTCATGAGGAGTGACCATTTAACCAAACACATCAAAACTCACACTAAAAGATCTGGGGTAATGAGGCTGTATAATTTGTTTTCATTTTACTCTCTAAGTTGTTATTTGAAAGTGGCACAGTTTGTCTGATTATTTCTTCCTTTTTAACCAGGATTATGACGATACAGATATGAGTGAAAAAGAAGTTTGGGTGTCCGATGTTGATCAAAATGGAATATTTTCGCTGAAACAGATACAGTTTTCTCAGGTAAATATTGGAAACACTCTAAAAGTTCATGCTTTTTCTCTAGTTATATATTAAATGTCAGATCAGTACTTAAAAGTCTTGGGTTGAATAGAAAAAGATTAACAAGAACTTTTCTGTGTATAAGCAAGTCGCAGGGCAGGCATGTACCAGGACTAGGAACTAGTAATTTAGCTCTTGGACTATGACCTTCAGGACTAACATATCCTCAAACAACCAGACACACGTTCTGATGCTGTAGCCCCATGCCCTAGTTGGGCCACAGTGCCATGTGACTGTTTCATGCATATGTATGAGACTGTTCATTTTTTAGCTTTGAGGAAAGGCATTGTCTGAAAGCTAAGCTACAAGTTCCAAAAAACTATTTTTATTTATTTATTTTTTCATGTTCTTGTATACTACTTAATGGCTCAAGTAAAGGATGAGCAGTTATCTTTACTCGTTCCATTGTTTGAAATGTAAATTCATGCATGCAGTGTAATATATGTCCACGTAAGATATATGGTACACACTGTGAAACATTAATAACTTTTTGTACTCATTTCTTGAGCTCCATTTAAGGTTTGTGTCAATTGCATTGTGCCACTAGGTTATACAGTGGTATAAAGCACACAATGACATGGTGTGTGTATTCATTCTGCATCATAGCAAATTAGCATTGTCAAATAGGAAATAGTGGTATACACAAGAAGATGCTTCAGAAATGGCAGGTCAAACCAATTACAGTAGTTTTATCACTAGAGTGGTTCTCAATAATATTGATATAGCACTGATGTAATCCCTGATATTTTAGGACTAGATGAGGAATAATATAAATATTAATAATGAAATCAGTAGATTCCTGCTGGAGGAGGGGGAGAAGAGAAACGTCTCTATTTGCTATGTAATGTAGAGCATAGAAATTATACGTGGGCCATTTGGACAGTAAAGAATTTTTTTTCTACAAAAAATTTTATTTGATATAATTAAACAAAAATTTGATACCCTAGCTAATTTTCTGTATAATCACCATGCAAATTTAGGCACTTGTCCTATTGTTTTACCAGCTTTGCTATGCCTTCTGCATACTCAGTTGCCGCCAAGTTGTTGAACCACTGATTAACAGCTTCTTTAAGTTAATCACCATTTCTGTAGTGTTGTCCACTTAAAAACAGTCTTTCCATTTGGGGAATAAGTGATAATCACAGGAGCTACTAAGTACGGACTTTGTGGCAGATGTTGAAACCTTTCCCACCAAAACCACTGAAGCAAGTCCTGTGACCCTTCCACTGCTTGTGAGTATGCATTATTGTGAAAGATAACGACTCCAATCATTAGTACTCCGAGCCTTTTATTTTTAATGGCAAGGCAAAGGTATTGAAGCATTTGACAGTATGTCGCTGCATTTATGGTCTCACCTCTAGGTTGTGGTCGATGATCAGGACACCCATAGAATCCCAAAACACCACAGCCATAATCCTTCTTGTGCTCAAAATTAGTTTTACTTTTTTCAGTTTCATTGGGCATTGCAAATGATGCCATTCTGTTGATTGGCGCTTTGTTTGTGGGGTGAAATATGAATCCCAGTCTCATCACCAGTGAAAATGTGATTCAAAAATTCACCACCAACCTTTTCTTAGCAACTGAAAAATGTTCTTGCAGCTGCCATTCATTCGGTTTTGGCAAAGGAAGGAATCCATCTGGCACACACTTTTTTAAAGTCAAGATCTGCACTAACAATCTTGTACAAGACACTTTTTGAAATTTCTGGAAAGCAAGAGTGCAGTCCACTAATTGTGAAATGCCTGCATTCTTGGATTTTTGTTTCAATCCTGGCTTTGAGTCAATCAGTCATCACTGAAGGCTGTCTCGAGAAATCTTGATTGTGAACATTCTTCTGTCTGCCATTAAACATAATACACTACTTCCTAACTGACACTTAATTCATCAAATTACCGTAACTCTCAGTTATCTGTCTATAAATTTCAATGGGTCAGACTTTTTGCGTGTTTAAAAGTGAATAACAGTGCACACCTCACCCTTTGCGGGATCACCAGTTTAGTCACATATTTTAAAGTTGCAGAGCTAAGCAGTAAGCAGCTGTATTACATCATAGCTGCTGCCAAACTGAAGAGGATGAGTACCAAGGTCAGTGGTCGGTCGGCAGCGATGGTGGTAGGGAACACATCACAAATCAAAACAAAATGTTATTTACGTTCTGAATGACCCTCGTACTTTAAAGTACTCAATCTCCATCAAACTTAATGCCTGCTGCACAAACGTGTTTTGCAGTTATAATCTTGAAAGTATGAACAGTACCAAAATCCACGGGCTACTTCAACTTAGATTTTAGAGTTGGGTGACAAAGATTGTTGCTGCAAGTTTCATAGATTTACATTTTTAAAACGTGTGTGGCTTCAGTGTGCCAAGAGGAGAATTTTCCTGTTATAGGCATCTGTTTATGCAAAAAGGCTATGCAACTACTATTCAAAAAGTTCTGAAACCGTGCTTTGTGATTTACACAGTAGTTCATGAGCAATGTTTTTACACTTTTCAAGCAGTGTGGTTCTTTTGATATCACAATCACAAAGAGATTAATATTTTTCAATCCATCAGGATTGGTATCCAACTTCACCGTTCCCTCAATGGCAGTTTTCGGATTTAAGGACAACTTAAATAACTGAAATGTTTGGGACCATAGAGTTGCCACATTGTATGACTATTGATCACAAAAGCAACAAAACTAAAGTTATTTTGATGAGTTATTGGATTATTTTTCAGGGCTACATAAACTTGTTCTTGCATACCTGGAGGATTAAATAACACTTAAGTGAAACTAACACTGAAATCACTGTACACACTCACTCATACTGGAATCAGAGGGGCCTGTGCTTCCATTCTAACCTTTCCCCCTGCGGGTCCGGGGTAAGAATAGGCCCGAGGTATTCCTGCCTGTCGTAAGAGGCGACTAAAAGGAGTCCCTCCCCCTCAAAGGGGTAGTTAGCGCCTGCGTCCGGAGACGGACGGTTCCACGACCTCTATTTGCGGTCATTTTGCTTTTCACTTCTCGTTTCTTTCTTCCTTTCTTTGGTTGGTTCCTTTCTTTGCTCTTCTCCACCTCACTGTCTTCCTTACTCTTTCCCCTGCATAATCTCCTTGCCTTCTCATTGCCTTCTTCTCCTTGCCTTCTCATTGCCTTCTTCTCCTTGCCTTCTTCTCCTTGCCTTCTCATTGCCTTCTTCTCCTTGCCTTCTCTGGTCTCCGCCTCGGCGTTTGAGACACTGTCCTCTCTCTCTCTCTCTCTCTCTCTCTCTCTCTCTCTCTCTCCTTTTTCCTCTTCTTCCTTCCTCCCTGTGCGCGCCTGAAGGCCGACCCACGCGTTCGCACGCGTAGCCGGTGACGGGGTAACGCGTAATTCCCCGCCCTGGGTAGACATGTAAGGCACGCGCGTACCCCCTGGTAAAGGCCAGGCCTGGGGAGGGGTGATTGCCTGAGCTGATACCTTCTGACCATGCCGATTGGTCCCTCCGTCTGTTTCTCGGGAGGTGTGACCTGAGGTGTAAACATTCACCTAAGGCGGGAGTGCCCTCTGAGAGGGTCCCCACAAGGAAGGAGCGCGCCATCGGAGACGCTGGCAATCATGGGGGATTTCTCCGCAATGGATTTCACTCCATCTCTCTCGACTTCTGCCCAAAAACGGAAACGTGACCAGCTACCAGTGACAAAAGTACTACCGCCTGCCCCACAGTTCCTCGTCGTTTCTCGATCTGAGGACGGAAAGGATTTTTCCTCTGTCAACCCTTTCGTTATCCAGAAGGGCGTCGATGCCATAGCCGGATCTGTCAAATCCTGTACCAGGTTGCGTAACGGTACCTTATTACTCGAAACTGAGAGCGCCTTTCAGGCACAAAAACTGCTTCGGGCCACACTCCTGTACACATTCCCTGTCCGGGTGGAGGCTCACCGAACTTTGAATTCGTCTCGTGGTGTGGTCTACACTAGATCCCTCGACGGTTTGACTGACGAGGAGATTCAATCTTTCCTCGCTGAGCAGGGCGTGACGGCTGTCCATAGGGTCATGAAAAAGGTCAACAATGACCTTGTACCGACCCGGACACTTTTTTTCACCTTCGATAGTGTTCAGCTGCCATCGCGCATCAAAGCGGGCTACGAGGTTATTTCTGTTCGCCCCTATGTCCCGACACCTATGCGCTGCTACCAGTGTCAGCGTTTCAATCACACTCGCCAATCTTGTTCCAATGCGGCTAAATGTGTCACTTGTGGCAGGGATGCCCATGAGGGTGACTGTCCACCTCCGTCTCCTCGTTGTGTGAACTGTCAGGGTGACCATGCTGCATCCTCCCGCGACTGTCCTGTCTATAAGGAAGAACGCTGTATCCAGGAAATTCGGGTCAAAGAGAAAGTGTCCACCTCGGCTGCTCGCAAGCTATTGGCTAGTAGGAAGCCCACGCTGCTCCCAGCGGGGAAATACAGTACTGTCCTCGCCTCTCCTCGGACTACCAGGGAGGTGGCAACCCAGACCTGCGATCTGACCTTCAGCACCACGGTCGTCCGTTCGGCCAGTGCTAAGATCGCGCGGTCGACGTCTCCTCTTCGTCCCATCACCCCACAGACACCAGCCCCTTCATCAGCTTCTGCTAAGACGAAGACCCAGAAGTCAGATGCACGGGCCTTCAAGAAGGAACCGTCCCGTGCAGACTTCCTACGTACCTCGACCTCCCAGCCTTCGTCCGGTACTTCCACCAAACGACCATCCATGAAGGCTAATAGGAAGCACAGTTCTCCTTCTCCGCCACGGCGCATTTCTTCTCCTGCGCCACCCAGCGGTTGCCGCCCCAGGCCGTCATCCCTTTCGCCTGGCCGCACTGCTGGTAGCCGAACATCTGGCCGTTCACCGGCGGAGGAAGCTCCCCCTCCCGGCCATCTTCCCAAGATGGCCGATGAACCTATAGACCCAATGGACGATGACTGTCCGCCTACTGATAGCGGCGGCAGTGCTCGCTCGAAGCCAGGCCCTCAGCGGCCTTCGAGGTGACCCCTTCTTTCATCTTCCTTTTTCTTTTCTTACGATGGCACTTATTCACTGGAATATTCGCAGCATTCGCTCCAACGGAGAGGACTTGAAGTTGCTGCTCCGCTTGCACCGTCCGCTCGTCGTAGCCCTCCAGGAAACGAAGCTACGCCCATGCGATCAAATTGCCTTGGCACACTACACCTCTGTGCGTTTTGACCTACCCCCTGTGGTAGGTATCCCAGCTCATGGAGGGGTTATGTTGCTGGTCCGGGATGATATTTACTACGATCCCATCACGTTGCACACCGGCCTGCAGGCAGTTGCCATCCGCATTACTCTCCCCACTTTTACATTTTCCATTTGTACCGTTTACACTCCATCGTCGTCTGCCGTTACCAGGGCAGACATGATGCAACTTATTGCTCAGCTACCTGCACCATTTTTGTTAACTGGAGACTTCAATGCCCACCATCCCCTTTGGGGCTCTCCAGCATCCTGCCCGAGGGGCTCCCTGTTAGCAGACCTTTTCAACCAGCTCAATCTCGTCTGCCTCAATACTGGCGCCCCTACTTTTCTTTCGGATACATCTCACACCTATTCCCATTTAGATCTCTCTATATGTACTCCCCAACTTGCACGCCGGTTCGAGTGGTATGCTCTTTCTGATACATGTTCGAGCGACCACTTCCCGTGTGTTATCCATCTCCTGCAGCATACCCCCTCTCCGTGCTCATCTAGTTGGAACATCTCCAAAGCAGACTGGGGGCTCTTCTCTTCAAGGGCGACCTTTCAGGATCAAACATTCCCAAGCTGCGATAGTCAGGTCGCACACCTCACGGAAGTCATTCTCTCTGCTGCTGAATATTCCATCCCTCACCCTACTTCTTCTCCACGTCGCGTACCGGTCCCCTGGTGGACCGCAGCATGTAGAGACGCTCTACGTGCTCGTCGACGTGCTTTACGCGCCTTTAACCGCCACCCTACAGTGGCGAATTGTGTCAATTATAAACGATTACGTGCACAGTGTCGTCGTATTATTAAAGAAAGCAAGAAAGCCAGCTGGGCTGCTTTCACAAGCACCTTCAACAGTTTTACTCCTTCTTCTGTTGTCTGGGGTAGCCTGCGCCGGCTATCTGGCACTAAGGTCCACTCACCAGTTTCTGGCTTGACGGTCGCGAATGACGTCCTTGTGGCCCCTGAGGCTGTCTCCAATGCCTTCGGCCGCTTTTTCGCAGAGGTTTCGAGCTCCGCTCATTACCACCCTGCCTTCCTCCCCCGCAAACAGGCAGAGGAGGCTAGGCCACCTAACTTCCGCTCCTCGAATCGTGAAAGTTATAATGCCCCATTCACCATGCGGGAACTCGAAACCGCACTTGGCCGATCACGGTCCTCCGCTCCAGGGCCTGATTCTATTCATATTCAGATGCTGAAGAACCTTTCTCCTGCGGGTAAAGGTTTTCTTCTTCGTACTTACAATCGCATCTGGATTGAGGGACATGTTCCCGCATGCTGGCGCGAGTCTATTGTTGTCCCGATTCCTAAGCCGGGGAAGGACAAGCACTTGCCCTCCAGTTATAGACCCATCTCGCTTACCAGCTGTGTCTGTAAAGTGATGGAGCGAATGGTTAACTCTCGATTGGTTTGGCTGCTCGAGTCTCGACGCCTACTTACCAATGTACAATGTGGATTTCGTAGGCGCCGATCTGCTGTTGACCATCTGGTTACCTTGTCGACCTTCATTATGAATAACTTCTTGCGGAAGCGCCCGACCGCGGCTGTGTTCTTTGATTTGGAGAAGGCTTACGACACCTGTTGGAGGGCGGGCATTCTCCGCACCATGCATACATGGGGTCTTCGCGGTCGCCTCCCTCTTTTTATTCGTTCCTTTTTAATGGATCGACAGTTCAGGGTACGTGTGGGTTCTGTCCTGTCAGACACCTTTCGCCAGGAGAATGGGGTACCACAGGGCTCAGTTTTGAGCGTCGCTCTCTTCGCCATAGCGATCAATCCAATAATGGATTGCCTCCCAGCTGATGTATCAGGCTCCCTTTTCGTGGACGATTTTACCATCTATTGCAGCGCGCAGCGTACGTGTTTCCTGGAGCGCTGTCTTCAGCGTTCTCTTGACCGTCTTGACTCGTGGAGTGTCGCCAATGGCTTCCGTTTTTCTGCCGAGAAGACGGTCTGTATTAACTTCTGGCGCTACAAAGAATTTCTCCCACCGTCTTTACGACTTGGTCCCGTTGCTCTCCCATTCGTGGAGACAACAAAATTTTTAGGTCTTACATTTGACAGGAAACTTAGTTGGTCTCCACATGTGTCTTATTTGGCTGCCCGTTGTACCCGTTCTCTCAATGTCCTCCGTGTTCTCAGTGGTATGTCGTGGGGAGCGGATCGAACCGTCCTCCTTCGCCTATATCAGTCGATCGTCCGCTCCAAGCTGGATTATGGGAGCTTCGTATACTCCTCTGCACGGCCATCCATCTTACGCCGCCTCAACTCCATACAACATCGGGGTTTACGACTTGCGATCGGAGCGTTTTATACAAGTCCCGTCGAGAGTCTTCATGCTGACGCTGGTGAGTTGCCACTCACCTACCGGCGCAATATACTGCTTTGTCGGTATGCCTGTCGGCTACTGGCAATGCCTGACCACCCATCTTATCGTTCCTTTTTTGACGACTCTCTCGACAGTCAATACGGGTTGTATGTCTCCGCCCTGCTACCCCCTGGAGTTCGCTTTCGTCGCCTCCTTCAACACCTTCATTTTTCACTCCCTGCCACCTTTCGAGTGGGCGAGAGCCACACGCCACCTTGGCTCCAGGCTCAGGTTCGCGTCCACCTTGACCTCTGCTCACTCCCGAAGGAGGTTACCCCCGATTCAGTCTACCACTCCCGTTTTGTCGAACTTCATTCGAAGTTCATTAATACGACCTTCATTTATACAGATGGCTCTAAGACCAATGACGGGGTCGGGTGTTCTTTTATTGTCGGGGCACAAAGTTTTCAATATCGGCTCCATGGCCATTGTTCGGTCTTCACAGCTGAGCTCTTTGCCCTCTACCAGGCTGTCCTTTACATCTGCCGCCACCGACATTCTGCATATGTCATCTGCTCCGATTCCCTGAGCGCTATCCAGAGCCTCGGTGATCCGTACCCGGTTCACCCTTTCGTGCACCGGATCCAACGCTCTCTTCAGCAGCTGGTGGACGTCGGTTCTCCGGTTAGCTTTATGTTGATTCCTGGCCATGTCGGTATCCCTGGGAACGAAGCTGCAGATGCCGCGGCCAAGGCTGCGGTCCTCCAGCCTCGGACAGCTTCTTGTGGTGTCCCTTCGTCAGATTGTAGCAGGGTAATTTGTCGGCGCACTGTCTCGCTGTGGCATGCCGATTGGGCTGCACTTTCAGACAACAAGCTTCGGGCCTTGAAAGCTCTACCCGTGGCTTGGACGTCCTCCTCACGCCCTTCTCGGCGGGAGGAGGTAGTTTTGGCCCGGTTGCGAATTGGCCACTGCCGGTTCAGCCATCGCCATCTGCTGACGGCTGCGCCGGCGCCGTTCTGCCCATGTGGGCAATTGCTGACGGTCCGCCACATTTTAACGTCGTGTCCGAATTTTAACACCCTACGTCTCGATATTGGCCTGCCATGTACTGTAGAAGCCATTTTAGCGGATGACCCACGAGCAGCTGCTCGCGTTCTTCCTTTTATCAATTTGACAACCCTCTCAAAGGACATTTGATTATGCTGTTTTCTTTTTTAATCCTATGCCTGTCAGTATGTCTTTCATCGTGTTCTCCGTTTTGTTGCTGTTTTAAACTTGTGACTCGCGGTGCATTCCTAAAGTAGTCTGGGCGCTAATGACCGTTGACGTTGTGCGCCCTAAAACCACACAAAATTTTTCTAACCTTTCCCTATCCTATCCCTCTTTCCTCCCCATGGAAGGAACTATCGTTCTGAAAAACAAGATAATTTTCTCATTCTTTTTTATGCATATATTGGCAGTGCTAAGAATTTTGCTGTCTCATAATTATTCTAGTATTTTTTTTTGGGCTACTGAAGGTGCTTTGGCAACACTGTAGGATTACTGGAGGAAGTAAGAAATGTTAATCCAAAAATTACCCTGTACCTCTGTGCTCTATTATGTTGATTACATTTAATCATACTGAACTTCCACATTTATCAAAGTTTTCTCTGGAAGCCTCTTCAATTTTCTCCCTGGTAACCATGCATTACTTAATTTAACAACAGGAGTTTACAGACTGGCCATCTTCAATCTTCTTCACACTTATAGGGTATGAAGAGCTCAACCAGGATAAGATCACCTTTGGAGAACTGAAGATTTCACTCTTAAGTGTGAAACATTTTATCAGTGTCTCTGGTAGCTGAATGTGTAGCATATGGCTCTTACAATTTCAAAGTCACTGGTTCATTTCTTGCTAGTAGCAACTTTTGCTTTTGCTTTTACTTTTATTTGAATTCTGTAACAATTGTCAACGGGAACTATTAATTAAAAAAACTGAATCACAATTCTTAGTAAAGTAAAATTACTAGTCTCATGAAAACGGCAGTACTCGCAGTAAATGAAAATTTGGTATAAAAATACAGTATAACAAATAGAAAATACAATACTTTTTTCTAGCAATTAAAGACTAGTCTTATGGAATTGAATATAGCTTCTTTGAACAATAAGACATTCAGCAATTTTGATCAAATTTAATTTATTATGAGTACTCATATTTTCCTGTGATTACTAATTACAAATAAAAGGGTATTATGTACAAGTTTAAAAAAATGTTACTACAACCAGAACCGAGCCAGTGAGTTTATGTTTACAAGAATTAAAAGCTATGCACTCAACTACAGGCAACTTTCATAAGATACTGTAAATGTTTTGTGTGTAATAATGGTTTGAAATCTTCTGTGTAGAGGTTTTCCTCTTTGGGAAATTAATGTCTGGGCACTGGCCTTCAATACTAAAAGAATAAAGAAAATCAAAGGAGGCCAGTCCATAAAGCCCCTTGTGAGACCTAACAGTTGCTTGGTGCTCATTTCACTGTTTCCAAGATATGAGTAAAATGAGGAGTGTCACTGGAAAAATTGTACTGATGTTAACAAATCCTTGAAAAATCAAGCTGAGAGTTACACAAGCTCATCTGCCTGTTACCACAAAAATAATTTATAAAAATGAAACTTCAGCTAACAACACACACAGTCAGGAATGTATAATGTTTGTGCATTTTTAACGTACTGAAAAACATGTTCATTAAATCACAAAATACACTGCAACAGACACTAGTACTATTCATTCAATCCACAACATCCCTCTGAAATCGGGATAGTGAAAACTTCTAACATGTTGGACATCAAATGAATATTATTGCAACTAGTGTATTTTTCATTTAATTTGTAACATTCTCAATTATACTTGAAATCTAGTATAACTGTTGATTCTGCTTGTTTACTGTACACTGAAATTTCTCAGTTGTTAGTTTTTTTGTAAGTGAATCAGTAGTAGTAATTTCAGGCGCAATGATGTTCACTAGCATGGGGCAAAATCACTGTCATTATGAATGTATTTTTTCACAATAAATTTTCATCTCTTATATAGGAAGCTGCAACATCCACACAATCAGTCTCATCTGATGGCAGTTCATCAAATGATGAAAAGATGATGATCACTCTACAGACAGAAGCTGATCATTCTGATCTTGCAATTAATGAGGCTATGGACTCTTCGATGTCAAATTAAAATGGTTAACTCAAGAGCCTTTCAGGATTTTTATAAGTACATGAGACTTGAAGTGTAAATATGTATTTTATTGTGACTGTTAATGTGAACTGAGATATTCCAGTGATTGTGCATATGTGAAGACAGAGCTTAATGATTAAATCACTGCCTTAGATTTATTGTGTAACCACTCGGTGGTGATACCAAGAAGTGCCTCAGAAATTGTATAGTGTGTGTGTGTGTGTGTGTGTGTGTGTGTGTGTGTGCGTGTGCGTGTGCGTGTGTGCGTGCATTCTTGCCTGCGAGCAAATATGTTAAGTTGGAGATTGTTTGTAAATAAATACTGAAAGTAATTTTACTTTCCTACATTGTGTACATTGTTTTGCATAATATTGTTTTAAAATCAAAACTGAGTTTTGAAATTGTGTATGTGTTGCACAGTATAATTGTAAATTATAGTTAGGTAGATGAGGTATTGTCATAATATCTTTATATAAGTTGTGGCTGCTGTTTTAACTATAGTTTCCATAAAGAGAGAGAAATTTGCACAGTTATTTAGTTGTATAAAATTGTTTCAAAATGAAATTTTAAATATTTATGTGTGTGTATGAATGCGTGAAGACATTCACAAAACACTGTGAGTTACATGTGAGAGAGAATGGTTTTCCCCCTTATTGGGGCCAAGGAATGACAGTTGTCTAATAAAAGCAATTTCAGGGTATTTTTTTAATTGTGGTAAATATAATTGCCCAACATCTGCAACAGATTTTATAAGTTATCCATTGCAAAGTTAGCAGAAGTTTATAAGCATTAGACTCAAACTTTTTTTTAATGAAAACAAAGTGTGACTTAATTAATTATGAACCAACTTAATGACTGAAAATTTAACCCTTATTCAGCTGTAATTCACAGAGTTGAAACTGGGCTGAGGAATTATCATAAGGAAGGCTTAGTTGAGTAATTTGGTGAAGATAACTAAAAGAAACAGCAAAATTCCTGGTTTTTTATTTGCTTTATTTACTGCAGTTGAGATGCTAAGAAAGGAGAGATCACTGACATTGCCCTTCAGTAAATCTTTATTGCATATAATGTATGTAATGAGAGTCAGTGTAACAGATTGATATTATTCATTTAAGTGCTAATCCACTTCTTGATGATCTCAAGTGTACTCTTATTTTGGACATTTGTTAAGTCATATTCATTCAGCCAAAGACAGGAGGTAATACTGTTAAATGTGTGATAGAGCTTTTTGCAGAAATATGAACCTTGATGGAATTGTTTACTTGGAAACATGGTACATGATATTTGGGCTGGCATTGAAGCTAATGGTAGAGAAAAATTTGCTAATGCCTGCAACACTAATGTAACTAATTTATTCTTTTTTATTCATATCATTAACTAATTGTATGTGACATTTTGATTTTTTCCCCAGTATTTATGTATGATCTCATTTCTGTCAGCAGTAGGTGGTATAACAGTAATATTTCAGGGTCCAAATGTTAGCTGCAAAAGCCAACCTTTTCTTTTTTAACAAAATTTGATATTTAAGAGACAAATTTTATTAACAAAGCTAGCCATGTTCTGTTTTGTGAAGTACCACTATCAAGCAAATGACAGCACTTTGTATTCTTAAATATATCTCGAGCAGTCAATTACTACAATTTTTATTAGCTGGTAGTTACTCCATTAATTTATGGATCATTAACATCAACAACTTTCTGCACATCATGTTCTTGTAACTTTTTCTTGCCTTTAAATATTTCTGAAGATTAAATTTACTCAGCGAATGTATTGTGTAAAATGTTACACATAAAACTGCTTTTTCCTTCCAAACCTCTCTGTTTGCTATAGAGTAATTTGTGCAGCATGATTGTTCGACTTTCAGCTTTTATTATTGTTATTACACAAGGTTTTACCTCATTCCAGATGTAGTAAACTGTCATGAAACCTGAATATACAGGAACAGAAAAATTCCCCCCCCCCCCTTTTTTTGTGTTTGATATATAATAAGTATGTAGTATTTGCAATGCAACTTTCATCTATTCAGGTTTGATTTAGGCCATCTGTGAACCACTTTGGCGGTTTTTGTATTAATCTTCATCACTCTTGATTTTGTGTTGTGCCAGTGTTTTTTATTTACCCTCTTTTTCCTTTGATTACAGAAGCTGAAAATTCTTTTTGTCAGTCTGTTGTATCTGTTCATAGATGTGTACATAAAAATGTGGGAGGTATGGTGATGCACTACATGATGCACCAGCAAATGTCATACGTCAGTCTGTCTGTAGAATGCACTTTATAACAGTCTTATCCAGTGAGTTTTGTTACTTTTGCTATGATTTTGTGCTCTTCAGCTCTTGATTTTGCTGTTCCCAAGTCGCTGCCAATGACTGAGACATTAGGCTGTGTATGTCAGTCAGTCTATCCTAGACCATTTTTCCCTTCCAATCCGAATGCCTTCATATGAGATTCCTTTTGGCATGACATATTACAGGACTCTGATGTCACTCCCGTGAATTTCACCTGTTATTTGGTGTTGGTAAGTCTTCGCTTAAGATTTCTTGTTTTGCTATCCATTCCAAATGTTTTAAGACCCCAAAATATGTATTGAATCTGCAGGCTTTCTTTAAAGTTGATAAAAATTACAGCAAGCTTGCTTCTTCTACCTTTGAATTCTTTATGCTGAAGATCTATTCAGCACATGATCTAATTTTCAAAATCTTGTTAGGTATTTGCCCTAGTCCATCTTCTATCCTGGTTTGAACTGCACTGGATATTATTTTATATGGGAGTGAATGGAATATTGTTCTTATTCCCCCTTTTGTGCAGCAGATCATGAGCGCTATTAAGCAGTCTTAAGGGATTATTTTTATTTTCCACTTTACTGTGGAACTTTTCTGATTTTATGAAAGTTTCCAATTTTCAAAATGCTTTGTGCTCAATGTAAGTATTTTATGTATGAATTGTTCGGTAGTTTGAGCTATTATACCAGTCAAGGCACACAAATTATATAAAATTTCATTTTATCTAGTTATTTTGTGGATACTTTCGTTGTTTTTGCAACATATTGTCATTTATCGTTCACATAATAGACTTGAAATTGAGGACATACCTTTCTGAAAATTTGATTCTTTGTCAAACAATATCATTATACATCACTGAAAACCCATCAGGAAAACAGAATCTGAAGGTGCACAGTCGTACTTACTTTGATACTTTTGTAGTGATCCTTACTGTGAGGTAACTTATGTTTCACAATGACTTAACATTGCATGTGATTGTACATTACTACATTCAGCTGTTTTGATAGATAAATTATTTTCTTCCCTATTAAGATCCTTCAGCTGGCAAACTTTTGCTTTTACTTCTCTATGCTGTCTCTCCTGGTTTAAAGCCAATTCATACAATCTAAAGAATTTTAAAATGTTTTCTTCAGAATTTCTATTCTTCCCAAAGAGAATGTGAAAGTTTGGCTAATGGTTTCTCACCATGCATGGAATGCAATGGATAGAAGGTAGTCAATCTGTACCACTAGGTTTACACCAATTTATGATGCAATCTTCAGAAAAAGTTTTTTTTTTTTTAAATCAACATAATCCATCATTTAGTGTAATTTGAATTGTGAAAACATTGTGGCTCTTTAATGTTGTCCCTGTTACAAGCATTGTTAAAATTTGTCATTTTATATGCAATACACTTAATGTGCTGAATGTGCCCAATAGATTTGTTAAATGCAACGGCAAATTAGTATTCTATTGTTCCTGAATAATTTCATAATGTTTATGCAATGATTGTTTCAGTGCACTTGTGTATTGTATGAATAATTTAATATATGTGAGACTTTACCAAGCAGTCACAGTCAAAGAGACTGAGCAGTATCTTATTTTAATTGTGTTGTATGTTAGAAAATACTTTCCCAGACCACTTATTGTAGAGAAAGTACTTTACTGTATTTGTCAGTACAAAGAAAAATTACTTTATCTAAGTTGTGGAAAAAGCTTATGAGAAATTTAAAGTTTATCTGTCTTATGAGAATTTTATTGGTGTCTTTCTGTACTGAGATATATACTGTTCATAGTCTAATTGCTGAAATATTCTATAATTTCCAGATTATAGCAGTTCACAAAACTGTAGGTGTCAGGTTTTGTAAGTCATAAAAAATATATCTAAATACCTGTTAAATGATGAAAATAAATTATTTTTGTACTTAAATGTATTTATAAAATATTAACTCTTGAACATAGGCAGATAAAGCTTTTTGAACATAAATATATATATTTTTTATTTATTTTGCTCTACATATAAAAGAGGAATAACACTGGAACATTTTAACATGTTTGTCGTGGAATGATCAGTACATGATTGGACTGGAATTGTTTGTGGACAGAATGCCTTCTTGCTGCATCTCTCCCATTTTATGTGCTTCTTGTGTACTTTCCCCATATGTGCAGCATAAAAACGGAGGCAATGAATAGCAGTGACATGACGAGCACTGGGACAGGGCCCCTGCAATAGATTATTTGTAAATGAACAAATGTTAGGGAAAAAAGTCAAGAACAGAGGGACAATTCAGCTTAAGTCTGTAGCCAAACCACAAATCCTTTCATACGAGGATAAGTCAATTAGTATCTGCAATTTAATTATACTTTTGTTTATTTTGGTAGTACTGTTGTTTTACGTTGATGACACATGCTTTGTTTATTGGTTGTTATATCTTTGCAATTTTCAAGCTGCTAGGTTAGTTTCGTTATTGCTGCCATGCTGTTAATCATGCCTGCTCTGCTATCTACTTGCACCAAAGAAGAGCAACGTTCAGTGATCTGTTTTTTGTGGTCGGAAGGCATATCGGGCCAAAATTCATCGAAGACTTCCGGTACAGTACGGGAACAGTCTTTTTCCACCGGAGTGTCTACGAATGGGTTGAAAAATTCCGAAATGGTCACTAGTGTTACAAATAAAGGAGCTGGACGACTGTTTACTGCCAAAAATGAAGAAACCATTGAGCATTCATGTGAAATGATTCTCTTAGACAGATGATTAACTACTGCAGAAGTGGCACATCATCTGCAAATCAGTCACGGTTCCGCCCACAAAATCCTCCACAACATACTTGGGTTTCATAAAGTTTGTGCAAGATGGGTCCCAAAACAACAAACACACTTTGACATCTGCAAAAACATTTGGATCACTATTGAAACGAAGGGGACGACTTCTTAGAGTCTTAGACAGTATCATTACTGGTGACGAAACATGGAGCCATCATTACGAGATGGACAGTAAACGGCAGAGTATGGAATGGAAACATCAAAATTTGTCATGCAAGAAAAACTTCAAGACCCAACTGTCCACAGGAAAACTGATTCTTACGGTTTTTTGGGACACACAAGCTCCAGTACTGGAACATTATGGGGAAAGGGGGCACAACAATAAACAATGTATGTTACAGTGAAATGCTTACTGCCAGGCTAAAGCCTGCAATTCGAAGCAAACGCTGAGGATTGCAGTCAAAAGGTGGTGTATTGTTGCACAACAATGCCCATCTGCATACTGCTGCCCCCATTGCTGAAATACTCCAGACACTCAAATTTGAAGTACTGGATCATCCTTCATAAAGTCCCAATCTTGTCCCTTCTGACTATCACTTGTTTGGTCCACTCAAAACCATTAAGGGGCTGCTGATTTGCCTCAGACGAAGCAGTGAAAGAAGCGGTGCATTCCTGGCTTGCAGCTCAACTGAGAACTTTCTTTTATGAGGGCATCAGGAAGCTTCTACAATGATGGCCATAGTGCATTGAAATGCAAGGAGACTATGTCACAAAATTATGTTCTTGTAAGTTTCCTATTTAATTACAATAACATTTTATAACTACTTTGCAGATAATAATTGACTTACCCTTGTATTTCCCAACAATAACAATGACTTAAGAAAAATACCAAAGTTAAATTATTCAGAAATTCATGTATCAACTGAATACTAACATTACTGCCTCAGGTGGTAGTGCATGTTGTTATATAATCATCTACATCATTATACTATTTCATCACTGGCAGTAATGTTCTTAGTAGTAGGGCACAGAATAATACACATCTCTCTCTATTCCTAGAGTAAATAATTTAAAAAATTTTTTACAGTCATGAGCACATGCCATAAATCCCTCACTATCCACACATTACCATTTTCTACAACTGGATCGGAACAACAAAATGACCGACATCTCACTGTTTACAGTGCTGCTACCATAGGGACAACCAATCTGAGAACACACAGGGTTGCACCTTAGTTCCGTTCACTGCTTTCAAATCTCTTTGCTATGGTTACTACTCAGATGCATACAACTGGCCTGTAACTTGACAGTTGAGTTTCTTTTTTTTTTTTTTTCCCCAGAAATGTGCAGAAAAGTGTGCTTGATAAAAGGAAAATTCAGTGATCTGCTTCACATTTTGCATGGTCATTCACCTGAGTTTGTGGGCTCAGTGTGGGAATGTTTTGAGGATAAGAGAGAGAGAGAGAGAGAGAGAGAGAGAGAGAGAGAGAGAATATGATGCAATTCTATTACCTCTAAGAAAGGTAGTCTAAAGAACAGCAGACAATTTGAAGATTCATAAAAACAATGTCATAAAAGTTTGTAAGGAAAAATGCTGTGAAGAACAGGGGGGACTGGTTCAACTAGGCTACAAACACCCAGTAAAAAGAGGAAGACAGAACAAGTAAAAAACTTGCACTCATAACTACAGCTATTAGAGACCTTAACTTCAGGTACAAAATTAATGGATGCAAAATTACAATGGAGAGAGGTGATACCGCTGTGTGGCATACTTGGTTTTTAAGAAATATTGTTAAAGTGCTGTTCGAAGACACTATGGGACTCAATGAAATGAAATGAAAATGTGACATATAGGAGTAATGCTGTTCCCATGGGGGAAGAGCAGAAGAATTATAGTCTTGCATGCTTTCATTTAATTTGCTGTTGTATAGAAGTGTCTCCTGGCTTACAACTAAGAAAAACAATTAACTACTATGAGCAGATGAATCATTACAGGCCTGAAATGGTTCATGGAGCAACTATTGTAGAACTTAAACAGAGGCTATATGTCACTGTAATAGTTAATGTAGCATACCAATCTGTTATTAAAGACAATGGCAATGGAAAAAGCTGACATGCTGAATGGATTAAAATGTGAATGTGTACTTTGAGGATGATTTTTATATGGAGGAGCTTATAGAACTAGTAAAACAACATAAAGCAACATTAAAAACAAGAAACACCATTATCTTCACTTTATAGTGAAGAGAAATGTCAATGTTAAACTTTAATATATAACTACAGAACACCTGACCTTGCTCTAGGCAACTGAATGAAATAAATGAACTGTCATGAAACTTCCTGGCACATTAAAACTGTGTGCCCGAGCGAGACTCGAACTCGGGACCTTTGCCTTTCGCGGGCAAGTGCTCTACCATCTGAGCTACCGAAGCACGACTCACGCCCGGTCCTCACATCTTTACTTCTGCCAGTATCTCCTACCTTCCAAACTTCTCATTCTGGAAATGAACTGTCGTTAGAAGCTTTGCAGTCCCTGCTAGATGACGCCACAACTAATACTGTTATGAACTTCTACTAGAAAGATTGTTACAGCAAAATGGATCAGTGAAGCCTTTTCTTTGGGTTGTGGAAATCACACAAAGATCCCCCCCCCCCTCCAAAAAAAAAAAAAGTGTGTTGAATTAACACATATGGAAGGTGGCTGATAAAACAACCTACATAAAAATCCTAAGAGGACTGGCATGAAAAGAAAGCAGGCAACACAAGACTTGGATAACTGAAGACTTAAGTACCACCAAAATTTAAGGTGTTATTGCTTACACTTTTATTCCAGGAGAGTCATCTGTGTAGAACCTCCACATGCCTCCACTTCCTGGTCCTTGGTTCCGGCTACGTCCTGACGATGCTGTGCTGGATGTGGTTTTACTAAAAATAATTATAATAATAAACATAATACATGAAAAACTGGTAGATGAGCAAAACAAACATGAACTGTACATTATATGCTGTTTACTGTTTGCATTATATGCTATTGTTAAATCATTGCATAAAAATGGGGATACTAGGTCTGATGCTAACAGTTACTGCCCAACCTCACTTCTGCCAGCTTTATTCAAAAACTGGTGTTTATTTTATTGGATATGTGACAAAAAGGAGGAGAAAGAAAAAATAGAAACAAAACAGATTGCAAACTGATGAATGGCATGATATGGATGAGAAATACAACAGCTCAAATTCAAACATGATGTTAATAACTTGCTGCAATAAATTTACTATGCACTGATGAGAGTTAAGAACACCAATGTAAGTGGAATGTGCACTGAAACTGAGATAGCCTGTGATATTATTAGTAGTAACTATACCAAAATACAATTCATACTGGAACCCTCTGAAACAAGCAGTGATATTTAAGAAACATCCCGCCAGCGTCCACCAAATGCAGCTTTATTCACCAGAATAAGTGGCTGATTGCAATGCAGTGGCAGCTGTCAGGTTTAGAATGTCACACCAACATGCTCGCAGTGGTGTTAAATTGCCCAACCCAATTACATTATTTGAATGATTTCTTGAAGCCTTCAGCTGCAATTTTCTTTATTTCCTGTATGATTGTACAATTTCAGCCATTTTTAAGTATTTTACGGATGATTTTTTTGGTAACAGATTATGTCATATACATCGTTTCTCCTATGACATCAAGTTATGCTCATAAATTAGTTCGAGATGTTCACGCTACTTCAGGAGCGCGTTACTTTTGAGCAGTTGTTGCAAAGCTCTGCAACAACTGCTCGAAAGTAGTAGGTCAATGAAACAGGGCATTTTTCTGGGCAGAATGAAATATGCTATTGCTAAATCATTGCATAAAAATGGGGATAGTAGTACGGATGCTAACAGTTGCTACCCAACCTCACTTCTGACAGCTTTATTCAAAATTCTTGAAAAAGTTATGTATTCAAAAGTAGCATTGCATGTTAGTAAAAATGAAATACTAACAAAATGTCAGTTTGGTTTTCAGAAAGGCTTTTCAACAGAAAATGCTATATATGCTTTCACTGATCAACTGAACTGAAAAACTGAACATCACCCATTGTGATGTATTTGTTTTCTCAACGGCTTTTGACTGTGTGAATCATGAAATTCTTCTAGATGAGCTTAAGTATTATGTTATGAGTGGGGGAGTGCACAAATGGTTTAATTCACATTTAGATAGAGAAATGCAGAAGGTTGAAATCAGTAGTACAGATAGTCAGCAAAAATCAGCAGAGTCCTGTAACTGAGGAGGTATCAAGAATGGTGTCCGGTAAAGTTTAGTATGGCCGAGACTCATTCATACCTGCTGGGAACAAGCTTTTAGGGCTCTGTTGGAAACATCATCAATTCCATGCGAGCTTTTACTTTTGAGTGAATTTATTATTTTCCTAATTTCAGTACAAGAGGTGGGTTGAATTTCAGTTTTATTACATTGCATTGGTATTGCCTCTTCCATATACAGCCTTGCATTTTCTAATGAATAGCTGGATCCTATTTTCCTTACCTGCCCTGTTTCTCTTTTAACAATATTCCAAATTGCTTAATTTTATTATCAGAGGAGCTAATCTCAGACAAAATACACATACTTCAGGACTTTTTAATAACTTTTCTTAATACAGTGCAGTAGTTTTTATAATGTTTGTTTCTGGGTCATTACTCCTTCTAGCTATAAGAAACATTTCCCTTATCTGTTTACGAGGAAGTTTTAGTAAGCCATGCTTTTTATATGGTTTCTTACAATTAGGTTTCACTGTTTTCTTAGGAAAACTGTTTTCATATAGAATGAGATTTTCACTCTGCAGCGGAGTGTGCGCTGATATGAAACTTCCTGGCAGATTAAAACTGTGTGCCCGACCAAGACTCTAACTCGGGACCTTTGCCTTTTGCGGGCAAGTGCTCTACTAGAGCACTTGCCTGCAAAAGGCAAAGGTCCCGAGTTAAGAGTCTTGGTCGGGCACACAGTTTTAATCTGCCAGGAAGTTTTGTTTTCATATATATAGTCACAAATGTATCATGAAATAGGATAAATTTTAAATTAGCATCAGGTTCCCCATACAACTCATCCCAGTCTAACTGTTGCAAGTTTTCCCTAAAATGTGCGGTTGTTAAATCTTTAATTGAATGCACTATTTTGGAGGATGGTTTTGCTTTACTGTATGGTGCTATGTCATATATTGTAAATAGCTGTGCATCACGATCAGAAAAACCACTCTTAACAGGAAAAGTTTTTATTTGATTAAGTTTATCTTGGTCTATAAAAATATTATCTATCAGCATGCTACTTTCCTGTACAACCCAAGTAGGAAAATCAGTAACTGATGTCAAACTGAAAGTGCTAAGGTCAAGCTTATTATCAGACTCTTTCAGAAAATCTACAGTGAAATACCCAGAAATAATAACTAACTAGTTGTTATTTATTCTGATGTAACAATGCATTTCACTGGGAATGTGTACCGTAAAATGATCCCATCCTGATTGAGGTAATCTGAAAAGTTGCTACCAGGAATCAGCATTCCTGGAAATACATGCATTCAGTTCATCTGAAATTATTCTCTGACGTCTCCTATGTTGTGTTAATGTTGTTTTTATGTTCAACTGGGAATGTAGGTTGTGTTTACCTGTCAATCTGTAGTATAGGCAGAGTTCTACAGTAGGTTAGGCCAGTGAATGTGAGAATGAAATATTAGTTGCAGGGCATACTGGGTTGTTGTTTGGCCCCAGGTCTGTCTGATGTCACAGCAGATGGGAAGTATCGACAGCTTCAATATTTCCATCCTGTCTGAAAGAAGGGCAACTCACACAGAGACTGCATGTCAATGCCCCCCTCCCCTTCCCCAAATTGTTACTATTTTAGGATCTTAATCTACATTGCTTGCTTACATACCAACTGGGCACTACTGGTTTGACTCCTGACCAATGCAAATTTTTAAACCAAGGTACTTCTACCAGCTTTTTGTGAAGCATCGGATACATAAAGATGGAAACAAACAATATATCTGAAGTGCTTGAGACTGATAATCGCCGGTTCAAGCCTCATTTTGGTCATTATTGTTTCTTTTCCATTCAGTTCAATATATAGGTTGTTTACATATACAATCCATCAAATATATACTGATCATCACATACCTACTGGTAATTGTCTTTTTTTTTTTTTAAAAAAAGGCACAAATCTAAAAAATGTACAGAATCTCATTTCTGACAACACATCTCACACAAAAATTCAGTTTTCATTGCAAATATAAATGTTTGATTAATGATCTTCTGGAAAATATTGTTAATACAAAATTGTTTAAATAGAAATACAACTTTTTTCTTTATTTATTTGACACTTCATGAAAATGTTCATAGAAAATGCACCTTTGTTAAAAATTTGCATCACCCATGAATAGAATATGACCACACTGCATGAAAATTCTACCGCAGAGCCATGGCCTATCAAAAATCTATCTTCATTTAGGAAACTAAAGCCGTTCAGATAACTTCAAAGCAGATTTTCTTGAGAATTTTTGAGAACTGCATCAAACTGCTTTGGCAGATTGATATTTGAGTTCTGAACTTCACATAACATAAATATAAAGGAATACAAATGTATGTCTCCTGTGTGGTTTTCTTGTAAGTCAGTCTAGTGAACAATTCGAACCACTGTTATATTCTTTGGAGAATGGCATTGTATTTTACGAGGATCATACTGGTAGTTTTTGTTTGTGTGTTTCACTTACTTGGATGTAAAAAGTTTCTTATAACAGGCTTGTTGATGGTGGCTTGGACTGTCATGTTTCCTAAACTAATGTTCTTGCAGAGATGGCAATTGACTGAGGACAATTTATCTTGGGTTGTGTTATTTGCTAGACTTTTGTGTGTGACACTGCAGTGAGCACCTGAACTATAGTGTAACCTGAGGTCTAGGTTAAGTTGGAGGGTGCTAGTTTAGCTGTGTGTCACGAAATTCTTTAATATATAGTGCATTCCACGAATAAATTTATGTCCTGTTGCACAATATTTCCAAGAATTTAATACATTTGGAGGCATTAACAACAAGGAACATTCCAGCCCAAATTCCCTTATTTCTGTGACAGTGTTGGTTAGTCACATTTTATTTTTCTAATTTTCTCATGTTCTTAGTTGCATTAACCACTGGTCATTTCTTCATTCATACCGTTATTGTGGCTTTCAGTCCAAGGACTGGTTTGATGCAGCTCTCCATGCTACTGTAACCCAAGCAAGCTACCAGATCTCCCAAACTACTGCAACCTATCTCCTTTTGACTCTGCTTACTATGTTCAACTCTTGTTCCCCCACTACAATTTTTGTCTCCCGCACTTCCCTCCAATACTAAACTGGTGAACCCCTGATGTCTCAGAATGTTTCCTATCTACCATCCCTTTTTTCAGTCGAGTATCTACTCTGTTCTTGTCTGAAATGTGTACTGTCCATGTCTCACTTCCATATAGGGCTATGCCCCAAACAAATACATCCATAAAAAAAACTTCCTAACACTTAAACCTTTATCTAATGTTACAAAATTTCTTTTCTTCAGAAATGCTTTTTTTGCCACTGCCTGTCTATATTTTATATTGTCTCTACTTTGACCATCATCAGTTATTTTACTGCCGAAGTAGCAAATCTCATCTACCAATTTTAGTCAAACAGTGGAAAATCCAAGAAGGAATGTAACAATATTATATTATGGTATAATTTCATAATATTGCTACCACTTTTAGTGTCTCATTTTCAAATCTAATTCCCTCAGCACTGCCTGGTTTAATCAACTACATTCCATTACCCTTGATTTGCTTTTGTCGATGTTTATCTTATATCCTCCTTTCGAGACAATTTCCATTCCATTCAACTGCTCTTCCAAGTCCTTTGCTGTCTGACAGAATTACAATGTCATCGGCAAAACCTTTAAGTTTTTATTTCTTTCTCCTGAATTTTGATCCTCTTTCCAAATTTCTGCTTGCTTTCCTTCACAGCTTGCTCAGTGTAAAGATAAAATAACATCAGGGGTAGGCTACAATCCTGCCTCACTCCCTCCTTGAGCCCACTTTCTTTACATGCCCCTCTACTCTTAAAACTGCCATCTGGTTTCTGTACATGTTTCAAATGACCTTTTACTCCCAGTATTTTACCCCCGCTACCTTCAGAATTTCAAAGCATGTATTACAATCAACATTGTCGAACACCTGCTGTTCCTTTAAAGAATCCAAGTTAGTATTTTGCAAGCATGACTTATTAAACTGATAGTTTGGTAATTTTCAAATCTGTCAGCACCTGCCTTCTTTGGAACTGGAATTATTACATTCTTCTTAAATTCTGCAGGTATACATCTCATATCTTGCACACCCGGTGGAATGATTTTGTTATGGCTGGCTCTCCCAAGCATATCAGAAGATCTAAAGGAATGTTGTCTGCTCCCAAGGGCTGTGTATCAACTTAGATCTTCCACTGCTGTCACATTCTTCTTACGGTATCATATCCCCTGTCTACAATATTGCTTTCAAGTACATTTCCCTTGTGTAGGCCATCTATATATTCCTTTCAGCTTTCCCTTCTTTGCTTAGTATTGGTTTTTCATCTGAGGTCTTGATATGAATGCAGCTGCTTTTCTTTCCTCCAGTCATTTTACTTTATTCTTCTACCATTCTTCCTTCTATTCCTTTTTCTACTATCAAATTTCAGTCCCCCATCACAAATTTTCATCTCTCTTAAATATCTGAATAACTTCTTTTATCTCATCATTCATTTCTTCAAATTCTTCATCTGCAGAACTGGTTGGCATATAGACTTAACAGTACTACTGTGGTGGCCGTTGGCTTTGTGTATATCGGCTACTATACTGCATTCATTGTGCTGTTCATAACAGTTTACATGCTTCCCTATTTTCTTATTCCTTATTAGATCTACTCCAGCATTGCCCATGTCTGATTTTGTATTTACAGTCCTATACTCACTTCACCACAAGTCCTGTTCCTCTTGCTACTGAACTTCACTAACATCCACTACATCTAATTTTAACTTATCCATTTCCCTCTTTAAATTTTCTAACCTAACTGCCCTACTAACCCTCAAGCGGACGTGGTACGTGCCTAAGTTCAAAGTGCACAAATCACAAAAAAGCAGTGTTTTCTATTTTATTGTTCTTTTACAACTGTAAGCCTGTACCTGTTGCTTCATTACTGCTTCAGCTAACAGTGATAAGTTGTTTTGTCACATGCCTAAGTGAGCATCAGTAATATAAAATAAACAGCGAGCTGGGTGAGAAAACATCTGTGCAACAAAATGATCAAGATTCCGAGCTAGCAGCACAATCCCACACTGAGGCAGTTATTTATGAGATAATTATTAATCAAATAAAGGGTTGGCATGGATTCAATACAACTGTGCTGTTTAATGTTCGGGGTAAGTCATTAGTGTGGGGTAACACTTGTATGCAGCAACAGAATGACATAATGAAAGTTTATTTTATTATTGTTTAATTAAACAGTGATTTAGCTCACATAATGTATGTTTATTTTAGCACTTTTTAATTAAACTGTGATTTTGATCATACATGTTTACCTTGGTAACAAAGATGCAGCTATTCTTTACATGTGTACAAACTACGCCATGCACCTGTTTGTGTTATGAAAATGGTGCACCTGCTCCAGGGATGTAATGTTCAACGCTCTGACCCGTAGAATGTCAGTTTTGTTTCCCGCTCCTGAGTAGTGGCCACCTGGAGATCTGAATGGGGTTGGTTGGTTTAGAAGAGGGGGAAAGGGACCACACTATGAGGTAATCGGTCCCTTGTTCCTAATAAAACAATGCCACAGGCGTGAGAATAAAACAGATGAGACATATAACACAAAACAGAAAGAAAGGAAAGACAACAAGAATGAAGAAAAGGCAACGAACACTAAAAGGAACAAAAGGACAAGAAAACGACAAAGATGCAAGAAACATTTAGAAGAGAGAGAAACAAGGAAGCAGATTACAGTGGCTGGCCGACCATGAAAATAAAAAAGGAAAAGCCAGCCACCCTACAACACATAAAAACCTCCACCCTAAAAGCACTAGGGTGGAGGACACAGAGGGACAAAGGACATGCGCTAAACCTCAGATTGAATGATAAAACCCACCCTCTCAGATGAAACGTAAAACCAAATCAGCTGATGAGGCGTTGTCTGCTAAAATCAATGATAATGAGTCTGGCAACCGAAGATGAAGTCCCAGGGCAGCCGGAGGAGGACAGAGCAGAAGAATATGGGCCATTGTCAACCGAGCACCGCACCAACACTCAGGCGGGTCTTCACAGCTCAGGAGGTAGTCGTGGGTCGCCCAGGCATGGCCAATGCGAGCCAGCAGAGAACCATGGAGTCCCTGTGAGAGGCCCTCATCAAGGACTTACACACATTTGTGGTCCCCTAAATGGCTAAAAGTTTATTGTGTGTACTGAGATTTTGCAATTCCATCTCCCAAAGCCGAAAAACCTCGCGGCATAATAACGAATGCACGTCAGTTGCGGGGATACCCATCTCCAGAAGTGTTTTCCGTGTAGCCTGTTCGGTCAGCCTGCCAGCAAGTTCATTTTCTGTGATTTCAACGTGATCAGGGGTCCAGACGAACACCACTGAATGAATGGACCGTTCCAGGGCATAGATGGACTCCAGGATGGACACTACCAAAGGATGACGATAGTAGCTCTGGTCAATAGTTTTCAGGCTGCTCAAGGAGTCAGTACATAAAAGAAAAGACTCCCCAGGGCATGAACAGAGATACTGAAGTGCACAAGAATGGCTAGCAGCTCTGCAGTGAATACACTACATCAATCAGGTAAGGAATGCTGTTCAATACGGCCGCTGTGAACATAGGCAAAGCCAACATGACCATCAGCCATCAAGCCGTCAGTGTAAACCAATTCAGAGCCCCGGAACATGTCAAGAATTGAGAGGAAGTGCCAGCGGAGAGCTGCAGGGTTAATTGAGTCCTTAGGGCCATGTGAAAGGTCCAGACGAAGCTGTGGCCGAGGCGTACACCGTAGACGCGTATGTGAACGGACTGCAACCAGAGGTGAAGGGAAGGACTCCAGTTCGCAGAGAAGGTACCGCATGCAGACCGCAATTGTTAGCCTTGACCTGGGCCGCCAATGCGGGAGATGGACTGACGCGGGCCGGAAAAGGAGACGGTAATTTGGATGCTCAGGAGAACTACAAATGTGTGCTACGTAACTGGTGAGCAGTTGCGCACGTCTCATTTGCAATGGAGGGACCCCAGCCTCCCCACCGGTACACTGGTGACCGGACTCGTCCTAAAAGCTCCCATCGCTAGTGAAACCCCGCAGTGCACTGGGTCAAGTAAATGCAAAGCTGAGGGCACTGCCGAACCACAAACCACACTCCCATAGTCAATTCGGTATTGGACAAGGGCTCTGTAGAGCCGCAGCAGCATAGAGCGATCTGCACCCCACTTTGTGTTGCTCAGGCAACGGAGGGTATTGAGGTGCTGCCAGCACTTCTGCTTAAGCTGACGAAGATGAGGAAGCCAAGTCAATCGAGTGTCGAAATCATCATCCGAATGGGAGACTATTTTACCTCCAGAATTTAACCATACAGAACGGCAGCTATGGTTTCCTCTTGCTTTCAGCTGTTCACATTATAGAATGGAGAAGCCACGTTGGCTGATGTTATAAGGCTGGGTCAACCAAACACCCAGATTGTTGCCCCTGCAACTACTCAAAATGCTGCTGTCCCTGTTCTAGAACCACACATTTGTCTGGCTGTTCAACAGATGCCCCTCCACTATGGTTGCAGCTAGGGCACAGATAACTGTATTAACGTTAAGTTAATGTAGAATATAGACATCACTGATGTATTGGTGCAGAACTGGATTGTTGACTAATCCAATTAAATGACCTACATTCTGCACTTTCGATGTTTAATACTTAATACATGTGATTCTTTGTATGAACTAAAAAGAAACAGTAGCATGCAACAAATCAGGATGCAGTCCAATTTTGGGATCAACCGCAGATTGCAATACCACCTGTCTGCTTTGACTCGTGACATAACTGTGTGTGGCATCATTGTGGCATGCAGTATTTAAAATTAACTGTGTTTGCAGTGGGCATGTTGAAGTATGCAGTGGCACTCTAATGTGACATGTTTGTTTCTAAATTGTTTTTGAGTGCTTTTAGTGATTTACTGGACTTCTTGAGTGCTTGTTCATGAGAATAACACTGGAAGAGTCTGCGGCAGTTTGTTAGTGAGTTACACGGATGATGGTAGTTAGGGGTAATAGATTTGTGTTCATGTTTAGAATTATTAGTGTGGTGTAAGTTTATGGTTGGAGATTTAATTTTATGTTTCGTTTTTTTGTTAATTTTGGATATGACAATAAAGTTCATGAATATGCCGCAATGAGCGATGACATGCTGGCCCGAGTTAAATTCCTACAGTTATTTGCTTCAACTGTCGTGTTTGTGAAGTATAACATTTGCTGAGAAGGTACAAGATTGACCAATGCTGCTGCATCTCGGACCAGGAACCATTATAAGTGACTGTTGATGGAACAGCAGTCTATTCAGAGGAGCTCCTGATTTGAGAAATCAAAGCTGGTCATTCGAGTGACAGTGTTGATTACATATTATCTTTGTTATTGCTACATTTGTGTGTCGGCTGACTTGTCGCTGGTACGTAAGTTTTTATGGTTTTATATCTTTTATTGCAGTACGCGTGGTATGTGTGTTGTGTATGACTGTGCATTTCTTGTATAATGGAATTGGCGCATTTTTATCAACATTTGGGTAGATGTGTTAGTAATTGTTAATTATGTTGGATTGTGATTGGTAAGTATTGTGGTGTTTGTGTTACCTTCATTGGTGAGGTTATGTTAGTATTAGTTATAAGGGCGCATTTTGGTTATGTGAAGTATTAGATATCGGATTTGTGGTAGTTGTATGCGGCATTGTGGATTTGGTGTGAGCAATATAGGTCAAGTTAAATTCCTAGTACTGGGTTTTGGGGCTATGCATGTGTTCATAAAACTTCCAATAAAAGTATTTTTCAGTTTTTTTTTTTTTTTTTTTTTTTTTTTTTTTTTTTTTTTTTTTTTTTACTGAATGTTGAGGATTTTGTTTGCTTGATTTCTGTGTTCAAATTTGTTTTGATATGTCTTCATTATTAGGATTGTTGTATATGTAGTGTGTCCCTGCCCAAAACCACCTAATTCCTGCAGCTGTCCCCTTAGTTTCTTGCTATTTCTCCAATTAAATAATTTTCATACAATTCTTTTTTGAGTGATGCCATTGCCACGGTACTGTATCGGCTTGATATAGGAGCATTTGCCATCTTGGCATCACCACATGTCAAAGCCAACAGGTGGTACTTCGAGCTTTTGCTTTACCCAATTTTGAACACTTTTGGTATCAGGAGCCAATGAGAATTATTCTTGCTTTGAATAATGCTGAATGGCAATAACTACTCTTCCCTAGATTGCCACATAGCCATATTTTTGTGCCAGTACAATTTTGCTTTTTTTGTCCAGCAAGACCCTGTAAAGCTACCAAACATAGTGACTGTAGTTTGTCTCCAACAGACTTGATGTCAGCAACCACAAAGTTAAATATTATACAGTTTTCATGGAAAGGATGCATGCTGCAGTTTATTTATGTCTCTGTGTATAACAATTTCTGGTGCGCTGCAGGTGTACCAATGGTAGCATTAAAATGTTACTGTGAAAAGAGAAAGAGGTGTAACCAAGTTGTATAAAACCACAGGTTTGCAATCAAATTAAAGGTTAAACACACACACACACACACACACACACACACACACACACACACACACACACACACACACACGGGGGGGGGGGGGGGGGGGGGGGGAGGAGAGTAAATCTTTTATAAAATTATTTCTACCACAACTAGAGAAATTGTTTGGATCTATGTATAATGAGTTAAAGAAACAGCATATATTCATCTTTTGATCATGCTACTATGAAAATCAAGGCTGAATTTTGAATATTTACCAGTCATATTTTGAGAAAGTATATTACAAACAAAGCTTAAACAATCTGTCATGGTAGTGTGGACATGTTTCCAGGAATGGGAGGCGATTTACAGTACTAAATAGGTAAGTACCTGGTATATGGAACAAGATGGTGCTTCGACTAAAACAGTTACAGTGTACAGTGCAATGCATGATGGCAAGTGGCTGACTGCATTTGTATTTGATTCAGAGAGCAGGAAGAAAACCTGATGCAGTGACAACAGACCTGTAGCAAAGTCCGAGGCCGAGGTTAGGTTGGAATGTGGCAATCTGGTTCTGTTGGAATCTCTACACAGGAATACGACGATTCATCGTGTTCACTTGATATAATTCATTCCGCAGTTACAAAGTGCAGCATGCAACAACAGAAGACATAGGTACACCATAACTGCACTTCTGTCCTCTTCTCTATGCTTTGAAAGATTATTTCACAGAAATATCATGATCCTTGACGAAATTCACAGTAACATTTGACCCTTGTCTTACGTCTACCATACATATTAATAAGAGAACCAGTAATGGTCCACATGACAAAACCAGTACTTCTAGCTAATCCTGACATTGAAAAAGCAAGGAAAGCTCATGAAGACTAACAGCTGTTTCTGCATTATGAAGCACTATACGTCTGTGGGAGGCACAATTTGGGGAACAAAATAGAGAAAGTGTCTACTATAACCTTCAAATCTGTTCTTGACATAGCTGTAGGTCCTACTACTGGAACGAATGTTTTGTTGGTGTTTACTACTGAACAGCCTATAAGTTAGTCAAAATTTATTGTAGGTAAAATCTCCCTTATTACCCTTGTCTTACGTCTACCACACATATTAATAATAGTACCAGTAATTCACTTCTAGCTAATCCTGATATTGAAAAAGCAAGGAAAGCTCCTTAAGACTAACAGCTGTTTGTGCATTATGAAGCACTATACGTCTGTGGGAGGCACAATTTGGGGAACAAAATAGAAGAAAGTGTCTACTATAACCTTCAAATCTGTTCTTGACATAGCTGTAGGTCCTACTACTGGAACGAATGTTTTGTTGGTGTTTACTACTGAACAGCCTATAAGTTAGTCAAAATTTATTGTAGGTAAAATCTCCCTTATTACCCTTGTCTTACGTCTACCACACATATTAATAATAGTACCAGTAATTCACTTCTAGCTAATCCTGATATTGAAAAAGCAAGGAAAGCTCCTTAAGACTAACAGCTGTTTGTGCATTATGAAGCACTATACGTCTGTGGGAGGCACAATTTGGGGAACAAAATAGAAGAAAGTGTCTACTATAACCTTCAAATCTGTTCTTGACATAGCTGTAGGTCCTACTACTGGAACGAATGTTTTGTTGGTGTTTACTACTGAACAGCCTATAAGTTAGTCAAAATTTATTGTAGGTAAAATCTACCTTATTAGGAGCTTTAATTTTTTTTTAAATTTAGAAGCGTCATTTAGTATGCATACCAACAGCAAACGGATTCTTCCACATATTAGGTCTGCGACTTAGATGTAAACATCCCGGAAATTGGATATATTTGTTTACATTAATTTGCTGCTATAAATACATTAACGTACCGTTGCCTTACTGTCCCTCCACTTCCTGCTCTGGGGGCAACAGCTTTTGTTGGTGATCTACTTCCAGCTCCAACAGATGTAGAACTCGGTGCTGCTGGCTTTAAATAAATATAAACGATACATTAAGACAGCCATCTCTCAGTGGAATTATCTTACACATTAACAAATGCTTGTACAAAAACACACCATTGCGCCTTTTCTCTAAGAATTCTAAAAAGTTCAGATTCCACGTTTCCACGAAAAAGCCAATCCGTCCGCACACCACTTTTCTACCTCTTGGCGTGGACACGTCAAAGACTACACCGCTTTCACGTCGCCCAACTTCCTCCACATCGGTGAGGATATGACGTCGCCCTCCGTGAAAACATTAACGAAACGGTGGAGAGTGCGCAATCTGCAGTGGAGTTCAAGAAGTAAGGTTGACATTACAAGTTTTGAGTAGTAGTATGAATTTGTTGTGATTATTAAGAAGACTGATACCTGTGAAATATTTCGAAATGGAGGCTGTGCCACGCCTACCGATGATGAGTTTTGACCTAAAATCAAGCCCAGAACCTACTTCATTTGGTCCTAAACTGAAACAGGTAATTTTTGCCACAATTCATTTCGTAATTCCAGCTTGATTTTTACATTGAATTTAAGAACAAGATTCATGTTCACGTGATTTAGTCGTCAGTGACTTGAGCACAACTATTTGCTCTTGTTATTGTTGTATATGAAATAGTGTGTACACTACTGTTGTTGATAACGCGTATCGATGACATGAAATTAGAATATACTGTTTCATAGTTTATTTTATTAAAGTGATATGGCGCATGACTTAGTTTATCCGTTTATTGAGATACTGACACACAAAAGCAAGATGAAATGAACTTCTTCGTTAAATAAACCTATTTCATTCGGTATCAGGAAAAACAGACTTATTATTGAAAACTGTTACGATTGTTTTCAATGAACTTTTCATATATTTTCATAGTAATATGTTTAGTAACTAGTGTCACATTTCTCCATAAAAATGCAGCCAAACATGTTGCCAATTACATTGAACATAAATTTGCTCACTGTACAAACAGGCTCACAATATTATAGCAGAAAACAAAGGTGTTCTTAAAAGAAATTACCCTTTTTCTGAGCACAAGGGTGAGTTATGGTATATAGTGTGTGCCCATCCAACACAATTAATCAAAACCCAAGTAGAAACATTCTGGAATGGAAAAAGTTCCTACAGATGCATAGAGATGGTGCTACTGTAGTAAGCCTATGATTGAAAATAAAGTCGGTTGGTTGTTTCTGTAGACAAGATACATTCTAGCTGTCGGATCACAATTAATAAGACTACTGTGATGAACATAATTATTTAATTCAGTTTTGGTAGTACAGAATAATTTTAAACTAAATCTTTGAAATTGGCTGTTGAATTGTGCTGCAGAGATAGATTTCAAGTCAGTAGAAGGTCTGCTGTTTGAAAATCGGTAGAGCTAATCGTTTTAAATGTTGCCAATTCCTTGTCAGTAACTGAAGCATGGCGGTTTTAAAATGTATGTGATGTAGATAAAGCCACTGACATAAATAAACCTGCTCTCATATTGTGATTTCTCATCATAATGTTAGAAATTTGATATTACCATTTCATGTGATATTTTCCACCACAAAAGTTTGCATTTTGCTCTATCCAAACACCTGGATTAGGCAACTTTATATTCATTTACTTCATATGTCCCCCCCCCCCCCCCCCAATATGATTTTTAAGATTTACATTATTATAAATTTAAACACCCAGTTGATGAGGTGTAGAATGTAAAAGGTAGTTAAAACAATGAGAACTAAAATGGAAATATGTCATTTTGATAATCTTACATCATCAGTTACTGCAAAGAAACAGTTGTGCATGTTGATCAAGACTGACAACTCAGTGATAACCAAAGTGACTTCCAAATTTGTGTAGGATAATATTAAAAATTAAAAAATGAGTATCACTGTTTCAATATATTCCTTTTAAAACTGAGGCGCAAGGAAATTCATTATAGTATAGCATACATCAGAGTAAAATTACATGGGGTATATTTAATATTGCAATACAGTCATCTCTTTTGACCAGTAATGTTACTGTCGACACTAAATGGAGGCTGTGGCGACAGAAGACTAATGTGTTCCTATGCCTGAGATATAGGTTTTTTGGAAAGTGCCAGATTCATTGAGAGTTGGTGAAGCCAACAAGTGGGTCACAAGAAGGAAGGTGTTTTTTGGAAAATGAATAATGTTTTGATTTACCACTCAGTAACGTAGACCAAGGTCTAGATTAAGTTGGACACTGGTAATTAGGTTGTGAGAAGCCAAAACCAGTGAATGCATTAAAAAAAATAATAATAATTTACTTTTTCAGACAATGGTTGTGCTGATGATCTGATCCATAGACTCAGGTATAGATTAGATTAGAAAGTGACAGATTAGTTAGAAGTTGCAATATATATCATGACAATCTTTTTGTAGAGTGACTACATTTATCCCTGCAGTGACAGTCGCTGTGGTCGAATATTTACAAGTTTCTATTAACTTGGTAGGCCTCAATAACAAGATATTGTCAGCCAAGAGACTCATATTTCTTCTGGGTTGGAGATACAGTGATAGTTAAAAACTTTGTGGTTGCGTGATTTCATAGTTGCCATTCCGGTTGATAGCCTCATTGGTCAAAGCTGATAGGTTGTATCATATTCTTCAATTTATCCATAACACGGGTTTGATACTTGCTTAAACAAATATGTTCTCAGACATAAACATATAATTGGATGTCTTACGTCATACCTCAGAGGGATCTGTATCATAGTAACAAGAGGAGTCAGATAAAGTATGATCTTATTACGATGTCTGTGCTCACCTATTTTCATATTTGGTATGTTAATATTAAAACACCTCTGCAAAAATTTAGACAGTACCAAGAACAATTTGGTAAAAACAAAGAGGTGTCACCTTTTGGTGGAGTTTCCCTGTTCTCATTTATGCATATGTATAGTGTGGCCATACTGTTTCCTTTCAATCTTGCTTTATGCAGCTGACATTATCCAACACGGTTTGAGTTTTTCAAGCTCGAATACAGCAGACATCAGTAGTGCCACTATTAATTCAGCACTGGAAACAGAAAGAACTCAGATTTATCCCAAAAGTTAGTAGCAGGTACATTACTGTAAGATGTACATGTAGGCCTAAGGAATGAGAAAAGATACTTTCTGGAGCTCAGGCATCACAGTTGCTCACTTGACGAGGATGTGATGATGGTAATGATACCATCCTTTAACTGACTCAGACTGTTATTAGCATGACACAGGTCCTTCCAAGGTAGGAGGTAAGACCTCCATCGATGTACATATTCCACAAGTCACTGTATGGTGCATGGCAGAGGGTACCTTGTACCATTGCCACTCAGTCCCTTTTCTTTTCCACTCACATATGGAGTCAGGGGAAAGACTTGTCTTTGTGATTCTTAGCTGAGATGTATGATTGTTGGTAGTAGCAGGATCATTCTTCATTCTGTTGCAAATATTTGTTCTCTAAACTTACTGAGCAGTGTTACATTTTTCACATGTAGAGCAAGTTACCATTCATCACACCAAATTCCACCCCAGTCACGTTGTGTCTTCCTACAGTACGCTACAGCACCATCAGCAAACTGCCACAGACTGCTGCTCATCCTAACCAACATATTATTCATTTACATTTTCTGTTGTGAGCAGACTGTGGGCCTGGTGCAAGAATGTGGTAGACATCACCAAAAGGCCAATTTTGCTCCTCAAGCAGAACTGGTTACACAGGGCATGAGAGGTGAAATAGGCTAGAATACGACTTTTAAGGCAACTAATGACAAGTAAACCAACCACAGTGAGAATGCTAGTGTCTAATCCCAGTAACATGGCTAAATTCAGAATCTAATTATTCACAAACAAGCAGAATGGTGACATGCTCAGATAAGGATTGGGAAATCATCTGTCTGATGTACCTGTGGTGTGACATTTAAAGGACAGTAGTGCCAACATGAGACCACAAGTTCTAGAATCTCCACTCGCGTAAGGTGGCTCCTCAAATGACATTCTTCATGCAACATGGTGAGACAGCGGACTCTGAGTTGTGGTTTCAGATTCTTGAAATGCTGGTTTTAGACTTTTAGCTTTAGAATTATTCCATATTACCACAATACTGTAGTTGACAGAGCCAAAGAATAATGGAATTTTAGTCTTGGGTAGGCATTGGTTGACTGTGTCTACATATACATACATTCACATTTACGTGACCACTGCCTATGTCCGACATAATTATACTATAACCAATCACAGAGAGCAGGTGACAGCAATAGCAGTATAGGAGTTTTTATAAGGCATGTCTTGGGGATGTGAAAACAGTGGAATCATTGTCGTGATGCAGAAAAGGAGTAATTTATCCGAGGTCCAAAATGGCATGATCATTGGACAAGGGTGGAAGCATTTCCAAAACGGCTAATTTTGTAAACTGTTTGAATGCCATCGTGGCTGAAATATACCGTGCATGGCAAAATGGTGTACCCAGAACCGGATTGTGATGAACCATGGGCCATGGATTATGGGTGAACAACAGCTGCAGATGTGTGTATGGGTGAACAGGCATGGAACTGTTGAGCAACTGACCTTCCAGATGAACCAAGGAGCTACGAACAGTGTCTCCTCAATGACCGTTCAGCAAATATTGCTGCATATGGACCTCTGCAGTAGATGCCTGGTTCGTACACTCATTCTGACTGTTGTTCATTGGCGATGCAAGCTGGAATTTGCACACCAATACCATAACTGGATGTCCACTGAATGGTGATATGTAGCCTTTTCAGATGAATCACATTTTATGTTCCATCGGCCTGAAACATCTCAAAGCAAACACCTTGCAACAATCATCAGATGGATCCAGGCTGGAGTAGGGAACATTCTGGCGTGGGGAATGTTTTTGTGGCATTACCTGTGCGATCTTGCCATTCTGAAAGGCACAGTGGATCATCACATGTATGCATCTATCCTTGGGGACCATATCCACCCCTACATGCAGTTTGTTTATGCTCAGCACAGTGGCATCTACCAGCAAGACAAAGCATCATGTCGCACAGCTTGCAGTAAATGTGCACAGTTTGAAGAGCACTAGGATGTGTTTACTGATCTCCCCTTACCACCAAACGCCTGGTATTTAAACCTAATCAAGACTCTATGGGACCATATTGATCAGGCTGTTCACGCCATGGCTTCTCAGCCAAGAGACCTAGTGCAGCTGGCCACGGCACTGGAGTCAGTATGGCTCCACATCCCTGTCAGTACTTTACAGGACCTCATTGCCTCCCTTCTTGCATGTCTCGCAGTGGTCCGCACTGCAAAATTATGTGACTGGACAGTGTATATACTCTGCAATCCGTTGCACAGTGCATTGTGGAAATTAAAAATTACCAGTATTAGCCTCTCAATTTCCTATTCCTTTTCACCAGTGGAGTGAGGAAATGATTTTCTGTGCACCTTGGTACATGCCATATTCTCATGATACCGGTGGAAGAAATTTGAAGGATGGAAATGAATTGAAGTATTCCAAAGTCTTCCTCTAATACCAATTGTCAAAATTAACCCTACAGGCTTTTACGATAACCATTGTGCCTTAGTTCTAAAGATACCCCTTCAAGTTCTCAGGACATCTTTGTTATACTTTAGTATGAACTGTGTGTTGTGTTAAGTCACTATCTGCATATCAATGAATTTGTTCAATGTCCCTTGTCATGCCTACTTGATAAGAACTCAAGTGCTGGGTAGTAATTTAAAATCTGTTACAAAACCATGTCATAAGTGGTTTTGTTCACAGGTGCACCACTGTATGTACTACAGCTACATATTTAACACAGTGCAGCATGCACCAGTGATTTTACAGTGGTCTTGTCATCAATTACTATTGGGATCTTTCTCTTTGTTATGGACATTATCTTCCATTTATCCATATTTAGAGAGAATGGCTGTGTGGAAATATTGTTTAAAGTATTTTACAGTTCCTTTGGTCATCCAGCTCATACTTTCCTGTAGACAGTTGCCTACAAGCACAATGAGAAGATGCATGTGACCATATCTGTTAAATCATTTATGTGTAATGAGAACATTAGCAGTTCTGTTGTGCTTCCTTCGAGCAGACCTGACATTACCATACTTTCATTTCTTTTTAGTGTTACAATCCAGTGTAGCATTAGTAAATTGCTTCACTCAAATTTTGCAGGCCAAACATATTTGTGAGATTATTTGTATGACCATTTATTGTTTATCGGTTGACAGTGCAGTAAAGTTTTGAATGCTTTTAGGAAATCTAAGTAGAGGGAAGCAACCACTCAAATGTAAGTAGAGGGAAACAACCACTCGTGTGGTTGGTCAGCAAAAGTGTGTATAATCTTGATGCCTTATACTACTAGCTGCTATTTGAATGCACAGTATGTTTCGCTTGATCATCTGTAGGAGTGTCAAATTGTGTACTTGTGAATCATTTAGGAAAGCAGCTTGTTCTTTTTATCGTTGAGTAGTCTGCACAAACAGTGCAACACCTGGTGATTGGCTCTTAGGGACAAACGTGTATTGTCATATAACGGTAATATGAATTTTTTTATATTCGTGATCCAGGCTTTGCCAGACGAGCAGCAGCAGTATTGACAGTTCAGAATAAAAAGCATATAAACTCCTACTAATGATGTTTTTGTTTACCTTACTATGACTGTATGGTAAAATTAATAAACTGTAGCTTAATTGTCCATATAATGTCGTAACTTGTAAAATTATCAGCACAATTGCCTGTTGTCACCTTCACAATACTCTTTTCACCATGTACCGAGGTAAAAGGTAATCTCCATCCTCAGTGCAATCCAGTGCATGATGGGTCTTTTATTGTGAATGGGACAATTCACCTTGTATACACTCTGTAGCTTATCAACGTGCTGGAAAGGGTCATTTCAAATTAGGCCATGCATGAATTGTCATTTTACTGCAAGAAGGATTATCAGCATCTGAAGTTATCAGCTGAATGTGAGTACACCAAGGGATATAATTTGAACATTCCACTGACTCCATTAAATGCAAACATTGAAGATGTGCATTGCAGTGTTTCAAGAAGACCAGCTGATGATCTGTTTACCAATCATAGTGCAGAGATACCCTGAGGATAATACAACAGAATTGTGTTTTGCCTGTTTAGAGTCAACTGTATATGCAGCATCAGCTCATACCATACGCAACCAGCTGCAGTAAGTCAGTTTATGCTCCAGGTATCTGTTACAAGCAACATTACCAGCACCATAGTATGTGAAAAAGATGGCCTATGGGTAACCTGGAATGGTGTATAGATCAGTGATATCAGGTTCTCTTCATGGATCATTGCAGCTCTTCTCTGATACTTAATGCCCACTGCAGACGAGGATAAAAGCAGCAAGGAACACGGTCTGGTGGGTGTAGCAGGGAGGTGGATAGTCTTGTTTTTTTCCGGTATCATGTTCTTGGATCTGATATTCTCATCACTTTTCAGGGTAATCAGAGGGTTTTGTAGCATCGGAATTCTTTATCCAGCATTGTAGCGGTGGGTTCATCTTTCAAGATAGTGCAAGAGCACACTGCACACAGCTTATAAAAAGCCTTCATCCGGATTTAGGAATCAAATGAATCGAGTTACCTGTGGTATCTACTGATATGAATCTGAGCATGCTTGAGATTAATTGAAACTTGTAATGTGTCATCACAAGGACTCTCCTCTTATGGATGACAACCTCAGGAGGGTTGTTGTCGGAGAATGGGACAGGCTTGAACAATAATGTGTCTACCATCTTGTGGTCAACATGCCAAGGAGGAGCCAAGCATGTGCAGCAACATTGACGTACAACAACGTGGTATTGAATGTTACCAAGCAGAGGATTTTGATATCACAGATGTATAAAGACACACCGTTTTGAAAAGTGCTTCACAGATCTTTCAGGAGTCCACACATGATGAGCATGGGGTCCTGAGCCACTGCAGTGCTACTACTTTTTCTGTACTACAGTTCTTGATTGTACTTACCCTAATCTCTCACCTGCATTTTAATTACCAGTTTCCTCGATGTCAAACTCGCTTCTACCCAGGTCCATCTTTGATTAATTTCTGTTTCCTTTTATCTCTTTCACACTTTTCTGTAACTTTTCATGTTCCCGATCATTATTGGACCTCCATTTTCTTCCAAATTCTTCCAAAGTGTCAGGTGTGCAGAGAAGAGCACCCATTATGCCAAGCTGGTACCTACCTGTGAGCCCCCATGCTGGCACCTAGCTGTTGGTGAGTCACCTGTTCTATCATGACAGCCAGGCCACTGTGGAGAGGGGAGGGAAGTCACTGTGTAGCTGCACAGTTGTAACTCACCGGCAGAGCAAGGAATGATTGCTGGGGTCTGAGCTGTCACCTCTCCACATACGTGTACAATGGGGGCCGTTATTGAATGGATTAGTATAAAAATTTGATTTTTATTTTTCACTTGATGTTCGTCAGTGCCTTCTGCCTGGCGGCAGTGTCTCAGTCATGTTGCCCAGAACTGGACATAACCACATTGAAACTCACGTGTTGAACCATCAGCAGCTAAATTCACATGTTGCTGACGAGGTAACACTACCAAACTGCACATCTTCGATTTTATGGCATTAAACAGTCATGCAGTTAAAATATGTTTGATTTTTCACCTCAACGGGTGCCTGCTGCTTTCCCCTCCTGGCCAATCCTGACACGTTAACATAAGCCATGGAGTATGTGATTATCTTCTTCAGGGCACCAGCACTACTAGCAACATCCATAGCACCAAGTGGCTGTTGGTGCCGGATAGCACCCATGGACAGATTCCTCAATCACATTGTGTGGCACTAAGGCAGATAACCACCATGAAATGGATTAAACTGTCCTTAAGTGATTGCCATGAGACCTAAACAGTCTCCTCAAACAGGTACAGTAATAAAAATTCTGCCCTTGGATACTCGGAGGGAAAAGGGATAGCTTTGTTGAAATGGAGAACAATATTTCCTGCAATACTTAGTTTGTACCAGAATAGATAGTGATACCTTCTTAACAACTGTATCCCACTTCTTCACAGAACAGCTTGAGGAGGCATTTGGGGAGTGGCACATTGGAAAATAATGGCTTTTTCCTGATTAAGGCAACAGATCCTGCTCAGTCACAAACCTCACTTTCCTTTACCTCTCTGTGGTGTTACAGCTACAGTAACTCCCCTCCCCTCATCCAGAAGCTGTACCATGACTCAGGTTATTATTTTCCAATTTTACTTAGCCCTAGAACTGGATGAGTAATTATGAATGGACGTGGAATGGTGGGGGATACATTTTGCTCATCACATTCAGAAAAGTACAAAAGACAGCCGTGTAGCCATGGCACTCATCATAGCAGCATTTGTGGGGACCACACTCAAGGAGAAAGTAAATATTTTGGTCCACAGTTACTTTGTCAAGCTTTATTACCTGTGTGGTGCTTTAACTGCCTTAGCTTTGGCCATGTGTCCCAGTGTACTCATGAATCCACCTGTGATAACAGTGACACTAAGTGAACACCCTCTGTTCTGTGTTAGGGTCTAACCCTCACACTCACCAATGTGCCCTATTTGTAAAAATGAGCAGATATTGGACACCTGACTCACCGGGACTGTACCACCCCCCCCCCCCAATGCCCTCCCCCCAATCCCCTCCACATTAACGTGTGGACAACTTGCTTTTTGACCCCATCTTCATCGACACAAGAGATCTCAGTCCCCCCCGTCTTCAACCAAAGAAGCCACATCTTCCTCTGGTGCCTCATGGCAGCTCACCCTTTCGAGAAATCTGGTGTATGACTGAACACCAGGCAGCAGCTGTGGGTCGCATGACTGTCTGTTGTTCCTCCATATCTGATCTTGTAACAGATTAAAAAAGTGCAGAACTTGATACTATCAAAAGGCATGGGAAAAAATGCAAGATGCAGGTGATTCCTATGGCCCAAGACACTCCTTCTGCATCTGGTCCGGAACGCCTGTTCACAGATACAATACAATCCCAAACAGTGAGAAATGGTGGCTCTTGGCTGTGGCTTACCACTCCAGTCCCTCCACATACACCCCAGAGCATTCATTCAGTGGAACTGGAATGGGCATTACTTATGCTTTTGTCAACTGCAACTGTTATTGTTATTCTGCTCAGCAGTCTGCATAGCCCTACAAGAAACACGGGTCTTTTTCCAATCAGTATCCTACTTTTACACATTACCAACCCTACTGCAGAAACTATGCCAGCCCCAAGACAGTGTTCACAGAGATGTTCATAGTGGTTGAGTTCCTCTTCACGTAACGTTAGAAGTGATTGCTATATGTGTTCAGTTGACCACTGGGGTGAGTCTCCGTAAAATTTACCTATCTATCAACTGACAGGGAAATAATGTATCCTAAAATGATCTAGCAAACCCCACCCTAAACTCTCTATCCTTTACCTGCTTGGGGATTTCAATTTGTGCCATCCCTTGAGGAGGAACCTCAAGTAGTGTGTTAAGGGTCTAGAACAACTACTATCTAGATGAAGTCTACTGACTGTGTTATCTCAGCGATCTACCCATTTTAGTGCAGCTCAAGACAAATTCTCAGCCATTGACCACTTGCTCTTCTATATTTGTTATGGCCAATACAATGATATATGCCTGACAATCTCTGTGGCAGCAACCACTTCCCATGGTCCTGTTGATTCTGTATCACCAGGTTTTCAAAGGTGCTTTACTGGTTTTTATTCTTAACTTTGTCATCTTGATAATCTCTCAGGTTCCTACAAGCTCAAGATAATGACATTTTTCGTGGCTCGATATTGAATGGTGGTGTTTTCTTTATATTCATCAGAGTCCTTGGATATATTGGTCACTCCTGCAGTTTATGCTGACAGTCTCCCAGAAGAATTGACACAGGGCAGGCATTCCTAATTGAATTTTTTTCCTCTATTGAATGCACACATTGAGTTATACTACGTGCTACACCCTGGTGTGTACCCATACCACATGTCCTCTTAGACCTGTTCCAAGGGCCTAAAAATCACACTCACCCCTCTCGTTTTATAACATAGATTCCTCTGTCCCCATGAATATGAATCATTTATACTGATGGCTCTAAGGATGCAGGAAGAGTACTTTTTTTTCCAGAACCCTGTAGGCTCTTCATGACTCAACTGGAAATTGTTGCCAGAACTATCGGATGCTATCCTGATGACACCATAGTGCCATTATCCATTAACCTCTGTGTGATCTCAGCTGTTTTCCTCTGGTTCCTGAGCCATATGGACTTCCTGGAGAATGAGCTAACTACTTAGCCAGGGAACTGACCACACAGTCATTATTGGTAAAGGGGCACCAAGCACAGATTTAAGAGTACATATGAGACTTGCAATAAATTGGAATCTGAGCAGTGCATGGTGGGATCCTGCTCTCTCCAAAAAACTACCCACCTGCCCCCCACCACCAGGTGATGATTTCTCTTTTGAGAGTATGTGCTTGGTCACTACGGGGCCCAGCCCTTGCAGGGCTACTTCCCTTTCTGTGCTGCAAGTCTATCCTACTATTCTTTATTCCTCTCTGCCTTTCCATTGGATGGTCTCCTACATGCTGATAGCACTTGGAACTGGTTTGTAATTTTGGACACTCATTTTCTTCCGTTCCGCCATTCTACAACTTGTCATATGGTCGGTCACCTTGTTGGGTTTGACTTGCTATTCCTTTTCCAAATTTTGCAGAAGTGCAGATTGTGCAGCAAAGGTCACCCAGTGAAACATGTATTCCATCTTTTGTACCTCTCTCTCTTTGCACTCTTCCTTCTCACAAAGATACTATGCTCAGAACCGAGCATGATATCCATTCCGTTGGGGTGGGGGGAGGTGGGATCGTCAGGTACCTGCATGGTAGCCCTCTGACCATATAGGGACTGCACTGTTGGTGCTTGAGCTGGAAACATCCCACACAAGCCAAGGGATATGTGCCCGTCATGACGGGTATGGGGACTCCAGGCAATGGTTAACTGACCAGGTAAGCGTAAGTGGGTAGTACTATGGCGGAAGACTCGCACATGAAACGAAGTAAACTTCCTTCTGCTGGTGTGCGCAAGGCCCTGCAGTTTCTTCACCTGCCTGTGCCCTGGAAAGATGAACAAGCCAGATGTCCGGGAGTGAAACACTTTACCCAACACTTGGTATCTTGTCAAACTGATGGGGATCCTGTACTGCAATGAAACCATTATTATTATTATTTAATTTTTTTTGAAACATTGAAGACAAATTTGTATACGTTGAGTCTCTGGGAAAAATGTGAAATGGTTTGTTATTAATTAAAACTCCCTTTGCTGTCCAGCTATAACTTTTCAGGCCTGTGAACATCTAGGTGACATACCTGTGATTATTGCCCCACAAAAAACTTTGAACGTGGTTCAAGGAATTATCTTCCACAAAGATCTTACACTCCATACAGATGAGGAGCTCCAGCTAATCTCCAACAGTGAGGTGTACATTTTATCAGACATGTACAAAAAGACCCAAGGATAATCATACAAATGCAGGGACCTTTATCATAGCCTTTGAAGGGACTGTCTTCATGGAGAAAGTTAAGGTCATGATGTATAGATGTGATGTGAAACTGTATGTCCCATGACCTTATTAGGTGCTTCAGATGCTTATGCTTTGGTCATACGTCGTCCCTCTGCATGGTGGACTCAAAATGTGACAACTGCGGACGACCATACTGTGAAAGTAGTCCTAGTGAACATCCACCTTTGTGTGTCAACTGCACGTAACATCACCCTCTGTATTCACCAATTTTCCTAGTTTTCAAGAAGGAACAGACGATCCAGGCACACAAATCTATTGACCACCTGTGGATATGATGATCAATTGTGCTAACATCACAGCCATCACCTCTGTCTTCCCCAAACTGGATCTCCCACCACCCTCGTCTCCCGTTGTTCCCACAGTACGTTCTTCGGGTACCATTTCCTGCAGCTGGCCAGGGAAGCATTCTCCTTCAGCGTCTACCAGAGACAGGAATCCCATTTCCTAGCAAATCCATGGATCAGAGGCCTGACACCAAACAGTGCCTAAAAGAGCCATGGCCTGTGAGTCCCAGGGCTGTCTGCTCTTCATCTGTACCCCCACTCACTGCAGACAGCTTCTTGAATGAATCTATGCCACCAAGAGCTATGAAGGAAAATAGGAGGAAGAATAAGAATCGGGACAAGGTGCCTCCAGTGCCCCTGGAGGCATCATATCCTCTCACTCAGTTGGATTCTGAGCCGATAATCAACCTTACACTTTTAAGTGACTTCGTGCTAATGATTGATTGCTATCTAATCAAATTCAGTAAGAAGGAGTGCTGGGAGCACTCACTCCCCTCCCTGGGGAAGAATGCCTCTTCATCTCAGGTGCGAACCAGGCTCCGTTGTCTTATGGACTGCCAATGATCATCAGCTGTTCAAGGTCTTGTCGTACAGGGTGGCCTTTGTACCGATTCATCAGTTCTTGCAGACCACCTTCTGACCCACTTTACTAAACCATCATCATCTCTTTTGAATTTAACTACCTTTCTACTGCAGAAGTAACAATTTGGAGATATCCCCTTATGTTTCACTCCCCACCAAGGTGAATCAGTGAACCCTTCATTGACTGGGAACTACTTCAAGCTCCCGCCTTGTCCCACAACACAGTACCAGTCCCTGATTGAACTCACAATCAGATGATCCAACACCTGAATATCCCCCAAAGGCAACATCTCCTCAGGATTTCTAGTGGTATTTGGCTCCCAGGTGCCTTCTTGCAATGGCAATATAGGATAGATGTCCCAATCCTTAAGCCAGGCAAGAACCCAACATCTCTCGACAGTTATTGGCCAGATAGCCTGACTAACATTCTAGGTAAGGTGCTTGAAATGATGATGGCTCACAGATTATCCTGGGTTCTTGAATCTTGGGTCCTTTTGTCCACCTTTCAGCATGGGTTCTGGGAGAGATGATCCACACCTGACTATCGGTAATAGTTTGGAAGCAGCAATCTGACAGGCTTTTTCTAAATGCTAACACCTTATTGCAGTTTCTTTGACCTGCATAAGGCGTATGACACTGCTTGGCATCATCACTTTTTACTTCCCCTCGGTGGCTGGGGCTTTTGAGGCCCCTTATCCATTTTTATTCAACAGTTTTTAATCCCCCAGTTGTTTTGGATTAGAGTTGACACTTAACTCAGCTCCACATGGGTCCAAGAGAAAGATGTCCCACAGGCCTGTGTGTTGAGTGTCACACTCTTCATTACCATCAATGGGCTAGTGACCCCTGTTGGGCCACTGGTCACCCCCTTCCTTGTTTGTCAACGAGTTCCTCATTTGGTACGGTGTTCATTTCTTTCCTACAAAAATGTGGATCATGCATTTCTGCCATCGTACCACAGTCCATCCTGGCCCGGAACTCTACTTGGGTACCCAGCAGCTAGACCTTGCAGTACATTCCCATTTTTTGGACCTCCTTTTTGATAGAACGCTGACTTGGCTGCCCCATTTTTGGCACCTGAAGACTAGCTGCAGTGAAAGCTTAATGGTCTTTGCTTCCTTACTGCTACTCTTATCTGTATTTACAGGCTGCTGGTTTCATCCCAACTGGACTACTGTTGCCAGGTTTATAGCTTGGCAGCTCCTTCAGCTTTAAAACTGTTAAACCCAGTCCACCATCGTGACGTGTGTCTGTTGGCTGGTGTCTTTTGGACTAGTCCTCCAGACAGTCTCTTTGCCAAAGCAGGGATCTTCCCTCTTCAGATATGAAGGTACCAGATCTTGGTCTCCGGACGCCATTCACTGCTGTGAACATACATTGTGTTTACAGCAGAGCTAACAACGGTTGGCAGAGCATTCCATTTTATTAAACTGATGGCCCTTGAACGTGTTTTAATATGTACTAACTCAATGAGCAGTCTCCTGGCTATTGATCAATGCTGTTCTTTCCACCCATTGATCTCCACTATTCATGTTCTTCTCACTGGCCTTCATTGTGCTACCTGCTCAGTTGTCATTTTTGGATCCCAAGTCATGCGTGTACCCTGGGGAATGGACTGGCCAACCATTTGAGTTCTTATTCACTCCCTATTCACTTTGCTGTCCCCAGGTGAGGATTTGTGCTTGCATACAAGATCTCTGCTCACTTATAAATGGAATGACATCTGGTGGGCTATTGCCCCATCCTATAAACTCATCACAATCAAGGAGACTACTGCAGAATGGTGCTTTTCTTTCTCCTTCTCCTGGAGGGAATTCAGTCATATGTGATCTCCGCATCTTATATCAGGTTAACTCAGTTTTATTTTGGGCAGTGAGCCATCCCAGCATTGTGATTGTGATTGTGGAGCCTTATGGACAGTAGCTAGTATCTTTGAGGAATGCCTTCTCCTCTTGACCTACCATGCTAAGTGTGGACTTCTGGACTCATTGCCTCTAATATTGGTGGATGAGTCATGGATGGTTCATGTGGTTCTCTGTGAAAATTATTTTTATTCTCAGTATAACATTTTATTCTAGCTTTGGAGCTGGGTGGGGCGTCTCCTGTTGTATGCTAGGGCTGGGGGTTCCCTGACCCTGTCTCCCTGACCAGGCTACTCTTTTATCCCTTTTTACTCTGTTTCATTTGCTTTTAGATCTGGTTTGCCTCCTTTCTGCTTCACCCAGTATTCTGTTCTAGGTGTCACACACTATTGAATAGTGGGTGTTCTTCACTGTAATGGATCAGGGGTTTGACAGCTGTTAGTGGGACGTTTGCTGTTCCATGCAGAGCTGCTGGGGATGCCCACCTGCTGACATATATATTTCCTTCATCTTGCTTTTGTTATTGATGATGCAAAAGATGTGCATTAGATATTAGTCTTCTTACTTTTACTGTTATGAATCTCCTGACTAGATCAGAAAATGTTGGTGGACATTTCTACTTCTGGATGCACCACTCTTAGATTGAGGGGCTGATGTTGTTTGGTCACCCAAAGTACACTGAGTCAACAGCAGCCAGCCATGCCACAAACTCCTGTTCACCCTGTCTGTCAGACCATTTATTTATGTAGATAATAATAGCAGTCCTATCACACTTGGGCAAGAACAACATACTGGGGTATATTGCTGAAGAAGTCTCAGAGCCACTCACATACCAGGGAACCTATTCTATATGCATGTACTTCGTGCATTGGGGCACCACGTTAAACACTTTCTGGAAATCTTGTGGTGGCTGAGGGTTGGGCAGACGAGTAATGACTCTCAATGCATATGTGCCTTGAGAGGCCTCCATCTGCATCTGATGCACATGCCATCCCAATTTTGTGTCCCTTTTATATTTCCTGTAATTATTTTTAACTCTCAAAACTGTTAATATTCTGGACCTCACCACTCTACTACATTCTTTTTTCGGACTGTTATAAGCCCATCCTCAGGTGTTGTAGCTGTGCTGTGGTCCCCGAGTGTCGCGTGTACTAGGCGCAGTGTGCTGCCTATGAGCACTCATTTTTCAACCTCTGCTATAATGCCTTTATGAGTTGTTGATGGTGATCGTGATCCTGTAACACATGCTATTGTTGGAACACTACTGTGTGATTTTAGCATGATGGGGCTTTACCACTTTGTGTGGTCTTGTCCTCTAAATGGTTCAAAAAGACAGGAGCTGATCCAACCAATCTCTCGGTCTTATTTCAGTTTACAGTTTCTTGAAGTTTCCTTTAAGAAATACTGTATGCATATATGGTGAATTCATGATCTGTTACATGGGATACCCTGCTGTTACATGGGATATGCTGCAGCATGCAAAACTGACTAAAGCTCAGTAAGGCCACAACTCTCTTTCTGGAAGTGCCAGAGGAAAGAAGAGCGTTTGTGACTTATATGTAAAGAGGAGTTATTTCTTTTCATTAGCCTGTGTGTTTAGTAGTTTAATTCATAAATTTCTTGCATGGTTGTGTGCTTAATAGGCACTGGAGATCATTCCAAGGGGTGGTAGGCGGTTCCAGTTTGTCCGAGAAACCAGATTCAGCCGCTATCTGTGGCTGATCCTGAGCCAGATGCGATCAAGTGTCCTGTTTCAGAGGAAGCCTCATGGCCTGCAAGATCCAGACATTCTCAGAGGGTGGGATTGCTGGTAGTTGGGAGCCCCAGTGTTAGGCTATTAGTGGGTGCCTTTAGGGAGATGGCTGCCAAGGAGAGGAAGAAATGTAGTGTGCACTCTTTGTGCATACTGGAGGGAGTTATCCCAGTTGTGGAATGGGTCACCGGATGCCGTGAAGAGCACAGGGTGTAGCCAGCTGCAGGTGGTGGCTCGCATTGGGACTAACAATGTGTCTCTCTTTGGAGCAGAAGAGATTATTTCTGATTTTGGGTGATTGTCTGAAGTAGTAAAGACTGACCATCTTGCTTCCATGATGGAGGCAGAGCTCAATATCTGTAGCATTGTCGACAGGAGCACAGTAAGGCGGCTATAGCCAATCCTCCGGTTCTCAGAGTGCCTGATTTTCGTAAGATATTTATTGTCCAAACCGGCGCATCTAATGTGGGAAATTCGGCAGTCCTCCTGCACGAGTTCGAGGGTCAAAGGCAACCATTAGTGTCTCGTCGGTTAACCAGTGCTGAGCTTAAAAATTCTGTTTACAAATGTGAGGCATTGGCCATCTTGTTTGCAATGGATAAGTACTGGTTTTATCTCGAACATAGAGTATTTCAGCTAGAGACTGACAATCAAGCCTTAAGCTAGGTGCTAGCCAGGCCGCGCTTTGATACGGATCCAAGTGGAGAGTCTGAATCAGGCTTAGACAGTTCTGTGACTATGTAGTCTGTAGATCCCTCGACTTGCGCCACTGAGTGGTGGGATATTGCGTTCCGCTTGGTAGGTCAGGAGCTGATCACACACAGGAAGTGGCTACATGGGAGGGGGGGGGGGGGTGTTTTGAGTAGACTGTGTGTTTTTTTTTTTTTTAAGAGTGTCTCAGGAAAGAACAAAAAGGGCATCAGCCTCAAAGGGTACAGGTCAAATACAGTACAAGTGTCGACCTAGGAACCGTAGGTATTATAGTAGTAGCGGTGTCAGGAAAGAACAGCTCCAGGCACTAATAGAAAACATTGAAGCACAAATTGTTTTAGGTACGGAAAGTTGGCTAAAACCGGAAATAAGTTCAGTCCAAATGTTTACAAAGGCCCTAACCCTGTTCAGAAATGGAAAGATTAAATACAGTTGGTGATGAAGTGTTTATAGGTGTCAGAAGTAGTTTACATTGCAGTGAGATTGAAGTAGGTAAAAGTTATACTTGGAAATCGGAATAAAGTAATAATTCCCTTCTTTTGCCGACCCCTCGACTTGGATTATCGTACAATTGTAGTTGGTGGTAACTTCAATCTAGTTAGTGATACTGAAATACATGTTCAAAGCTGGCGGTAGTTATAAAACATCACCAGAAATTGTACTAAATGCTTTCTCTGAACATTATTTTGAGCAATTAGTTCAAGAGCCCACTCAAAGTGTAAATGGTAGCAAAAACATGCTTGATCTGTTAGCAACAAATAGGGAGCATCATGAGTGATACAGGCATTATTGACCACAAGGTTGTTTTAGTGAGACTGAATGCCATGACATCCAAACCTACTAAAAATAAGCACTACGTGTACCTATTTTAAAAAAGCAAATAAAATTTGCTTGACACCTTTGTAAGAGGTAGGCTCCATTCTTTCCAAACTAACAGTGTAAGCATTGACTAGATGTGGCTTAAATTCAAAGAAACAGTATCAACAGCAGTAGAGAATTTTGTACCGAATAAATTAGTAAGAGATTCAACTGATCACTATGGTATACAGGTCAAAACACACTTGCAGAAAAAAGCATGCCAAATTTAAAAGAACACAAAACCTTCATGGTTAGCGAAGTTTGAAATTTAGTGCCCATTTCAATGCGAGGTGCTTTTAACAGTTTCCACAATGAAAATCTGTCTCAAAATATGGCAGAAAATCCAGAGAGATTCTGGTCGTTTTATTTGAAGTTCACCAGTGGTAAGACGCAGTCGATATTCCTACTACGTGATAGAGGTGGTAATGTTACCGATGATAGTGCCATTAAAGCGGAGTTACTAAATATGGTTTTCCAAAATTTCACCACCAAATGTGATGAAGTAAATATTCCATTATTACTTAAAAGTAAATACTTCAGTGTAGCGAAGGTGTGGCTTCAGATAGGAATATGGGTAGCTGCCTTTATTAAATGAAAAGTCATAGTACGTTTATTGTAATTAAACACCGTGAACATTGTAGTGATACATTTCTCATATCAATAAACATGAATAACTCAAAAACTGAAGAAGTTAACACTCCTAACCAATATGGAGCCCACATGTAAGTGCTGAGTGACTCACTTGGTGTGCTTCAAAACCCAAGTGACTTTGTTCCATCTTGCTCATTCCCGAGTGACTGTCTCAACATTTGTTTAGCAAGATTGAAATTTTACTGCATTGTAATTGTGCCACAGTTGTGATCACATCTGAGAATACTTCCTCTGACATTTTTTTAAATTAAAAATTGATTATTGTTATTAATATTTATAATTAAGTTATGACTTTTTGTTGCCAATTCTCTGGGTCATGCCTGATCTATACACCTGTGTACAATATATTTACATAACATACTGCTCCTCCCAGCATCAAACTGCTACTAGTACCATAGAACATGGCACATGCACTCCTTGGATTCTGTGGCCGTGGGTAATAGCTTCCTGCTATGGATTGGTAGGTCTGTTAGCCATTGCAAGGGGAAATATTGCAATATCTGAATCTCTTGGGAGAAGAATAGAATGGATTCAAGAAAAGGAGATTCTGACCATATGGCTATTTCACACTTTGGATATGTGAACTGAGGAAAGAAAAGAATTCAGTCTGGAAACACATCTGATTTTAAGAAAACTTTTGTTGCACCTCTTGGGGTGCAGATTGTGCTACTGTTCTCTATATTTACCGGGCCCTGGTATCATCCCAACTGGACTATGGTTGCCAAGTTTATGGCTTGGCAATACCTTCAGCTTTGAAACTGGTAGACTCGCTTGATCATCACGGCACTAAACAAGTCACTGGCACCTTCCAGACTACTACTGTTGATGGTCTTCTATCTGAAGTGGGAATCTTCCCTCAACAACACCGATGGAACCAACTGTTGCTCGCTTACGCCATCACAATCCGACAGTTTCCTCATCATATAGCTTGTCACAGTCTTTGTGCATACAAGGAGCATCAACCCCCTGACATCCTCCCTTTGGTGGGATTAGGTGGAATGCACCTCACAGCCCTCTGCCAGGGTCTCCACCTCTCCTGAGAATGAGGTTCCTGTGTTGTCCTGCATCCCCTTCCCCCATTTTCTGGTACCTAGGCCACAAATTAGGATCAATTTATTCTGCAATCCTAAAGTATGTTGCCCCCATGACCATTTGGGGTCTGTTCTTTTCAGTTACCCAAAAGTGTCAGGGTGCTGAGTCATTTATACTGATGGCTCTAAAACTGTGGATAGGACAGGATATGCTTTTACATTCCCATCGATCAGGAATAATATTTAAGGCCAGGAACATGTAGTGTTTTAATGGCAGAGGTGACAGCCATTAACAGAGCCTGACTTGTATTAAACATGCCTCCTTGACTTTGTTTTAATTTCTGTGACTTAGTGAGCAGCCTCAAGACCATTGATCACTATTACTCTGGTCACCCTGTATACCTGCTATTCATGACCACCTCTCTGACCTTAATCGTACTGTTTGATTAGTTGTATTTTTCTGAGACTCAGATCATTTGGGTATCCCAGGGAATGAACTGGCCGACCACTTGGCTAGAGAAATGATTACTTGCCTACATTTGCTTTGACAATGCCAGGTGCAGATTTGTGGTAGCAAATAAGACCTCTGCTCACTCGGAGATGAAGAAACACATAGTGGGTCACTGTCCCCTCTAATAAATTCAAGTCTGTGATTTTTCCTAAATTGCGTTAAATACTTACTGTTTATGTAGTGCTCTGCCACATTCCTGAATCTTCCTTTTTGCAGCAAGTGTGTGCATTATTGTGGAACTCAGACAGATTAAAGCTGAGTACTGGATTGGGGATCCCAAACGCAAGGTACTTTCTGTACTGAGCAGCTCTCATTGGGCACTGATTGTTAAAAGGAAGTATTCAGGCCCCAATCTGGCACATAGTTTTAATCCACCAAGAAGTCAAAAAGAATAAAACTTCGAAGGTATAAAATCTTTGGATTCAGATGCTGTTGTCAGACAGGGTTTGCTGTTGTAAGTGCTTACATTTTTTGTAGGAGGTGTCCACAGGTACCTGCAGGCAAACAGAGTGCCCATTGATGCAATAAAGTCTGTGAACACAACAATACCATGCAGTGAGGGGATCATTGGTAGAGAAATATGATTGTATCATGCCCTGTTTTTACAGAGTTAATTCAAACTATGGCAAAATACAAGTATTTTGCCACACATTACTTGTTTTACTTGTATATTTACAATTGATGAAACTTGTGGTGTCTGACGTGTTGGGAGAAAAAAATAATTATATTTTGTGGTAGATTGTGTAATTTGGATCTTTCCACTTATTTTATTCCTTTTATGACAGAAAAAAGTTGTGTGCATCAGAAACAAGGTATACACAGAGAGATGTCTCCGTAGCATGGAAAATTCTTTTCCTCTGCATCACAGTACCACCTTGCCACATTCATAGTGTTATAATACTTGTTCTTGAGCAGAGTAGAATTCTGTAAATCAGTTGCCTTGAATTTGATTTCTGAAGGTACAACAAAAAGTGTAACTCCCAAAATACTAAATTGTTTCATTTTCTGTGCTATGCAGGACCTACAAGATTGTTTAAACTCTGAAGTTATGGGCAATGCCTTGTTTAAATGGCTCATTGTATTAATAGGAAAGTCTCAAGTCTGCTATCCTTTTTTTGTCAGTTAATGGATGTGTCATTCCTGTAAGTTTTGGAAACATATATGTTTCTTCTTGAATCACAAATGTCGTGTCAGTAACTATATTCTTTATGATGGCTCATTGGAGATGCCAGTACATTATATTGTCATATATACAAATATTAGATTCAGAAGCATAGAAATTTGAATCCTGATCTGTGCTGTGTATCTGTCTCTACAAATGTTAATTTTCTTGTTAATCACAACTCTTCTATTTCAGAATTCAGTTCACAGTTCATGGAACATGGTTCCCTCTACTGTATCACAATTGTGTGTGCATTGTGTTATGTACATGTACATCTGCATATATACTGTACATGTGGTAGTGTATGTTTTATCAATGCTAATCATCCCATTTCTGATCTTCTCGCAGATGAAACAAGGGAAAAATGACTGTATACTTCTGTATGAGTCCTGATTTCTCTTATATTGCTTTCCCGATCCCTACAAGAGATGTATGTTGGCGACAGTAGAATCATTCTGCATTCTGTCACAATTGTGGATTTTCTAAACTTTCTCAATAGTGTTTTCCCTACAACTGACTTTGCATGCTTGTTCCATTTCATGTTGGTTTGCAGTGTTACACCTAAATATTTAATTGATATGAATGTGTCAAACAGCATGTCACTAATACTGTACAGGATTGTTTTTCCTATTCATCTGCATTAACTTTGATTTTTGTCATTTAAAGCAAGCTGTCATTTATCACACCAAAAACTGTGATATATTAAACAGAATTTTCTGCTACACATCTTTTGAAGATTGTGTACAGTGACATAGAATGGCATGTTCCACTAGATTGTTGAACTAAAATTGACTCATTTTGTTAATTGGTGACATGACTGCATTTTCCTTCTTACAGTACATCAGAGATTTCTATCATGAAGATCCAGAATCATACTCCAGTGAAATGCACACATTGGAAGGGCTAAGAGCTGCAGCTGTTTGTGCTGTCAAGGATGTCTCTGGTGTTTCAACACTAAAACGATATTACTGTCAGCTTCATTTCTTGCAAAGTAGATTCCCTATGTCCAAAGATGGTGCAGCAGCAGTCTCTTTCACATGGTAAGTCTGAATTTTCTCCATATTGTTATTCTTTTTCAGCAATTAATTTGATCAAAAATACTATTACTGAACAAATAGATCTAAATTTAATGTGGTCTTTCTTCTTGCTTTTACCACTTCTTAGTTGATTTTTTGTTAGTCTACTCGTACACCCTTCATAGAAACTCTTTTATGTTCTGTCAAAATTGTTCATGTTTCAATAGATAATTAGTAGCAGACAGCAGCTCATTTTCTGTATTCAGACTGTGATGTGTTTCTTTACTCAAGGATTTAAAAATCTGGGGAAAAGTGTGTCTTATGTGTTAGACGATATATTCTACAACGATATACCTGTAGATGATGTGGCCTGAACTGAAAAGAAAGTAAGTTTTTGTATGCAGGTATTTTTTCAGCTGAGTTGCAGATGAAAAACATTAAATGCAGAAGATAGGGCAAACTGACAGCAGGGATACACACAAACCTTCAATGGAGAAGAGATGCCAGAAGCATGATACAAAAGCAATGGTAATTTTAAATGGAAGAAATGGGTAATTCAGTGCTGTAGTCAGCATTTGTCAGAGTATTGATTTGTATTTAAGTGAATTGACTGAATCTGATGCACTACCATCACTCTACCAAAGGAGGCACAATGAGAGAAATGTGAAAACCATTATACTTCCAATAAAATGTTCTAACTGTATCAGGTGATTAAATTTCCAGAACTGTTGCCAAAATATTCCTCAGTTATTCTAAGTTGGTTACCAACTACTGTGTTATTGGTCCCTTTGTTTTTACACAGTTTCTTTACTAGGTGTGATGCCAACAGTGCTCAGTTCCTCGTCATATAAGGCAGTTTCTACATCCTTTGTAACCCATTCCCATTTAATCATACAGTGACTAGGTCTGTAGTAGTGGTCAGCTGCTAGCCACCAAATTTATTTATGGTATTTTTTTTGTTTTCTAATCTCAGTCACCTCTTTAATCATGCTCTCATAGGAAAAAATGTGTGTGTCTGGACATCATGTCTGGTGTATCTAAATGGCACAGAGCCGAACACCTCCGATGTTTTATCAAGCATTGCTCAATGGGGTACATTGTCTTCCTCGCATAATAGTGTGCATAATCGGAAGGTACATTACATACAAGGTCTGTTCAAAAAATTCCAGAACTTTCTCCACAAAAATTTTCTAGACCTACATTTTACTTATTGTGCATGGTCTCCTTCGAAATACTCTCCTCCACAATTGATACACCTCTCCCAACACCATTTCCACTTCCAGAAGCAATCTTGACACACCTGTTCCTGGGTCATTCATAGCACCTGTGAATTTTCTTTTATCTTGTCTATAATTGCAAATCTTCATCCTGTCGTCAGGGTTTTCAGCTTTGGAAATAAAAACAAGTCTGGAAGAGCCAGGTCTGGGGAGTACGGAGGATGATGCAGCACAGTGATTTCATTTTTTGTGCAGTGGTCACACACCAACAGGGATGAATGGCTGGTGTGTTATCATGCTTCAAGAGCCGTGAATTTTCAGGCCCTTTCATCTTCATATTTTCTCACAGACATCACGACACATCCTGATAGCTCCATTGATTAACAGTGTATCCCTGTGGTGCGAATTCATGATGAACTAATCCTTCAAAGTCACAGAAAACTATCAGCATGGCTTAACATGTGATCTGACATCGATAGACATTGAAGGGTGTTCTGAACGAGGGTCATCTGTAACTTCTGTCCAGGCCATTTTTAAACCATGTGAACCATTCGTAACATTGAGAACATCTTAAGCAGTCATCACTGTAAGCTTCCTGCATCATTTGGTGTCTCTTAAAGGTTCTCTTGAGTTTCTTAATTGAGATGCGTTGCTCGTCATAACTCTGCCATCTCGAAATTCACAAACTGTGCTACTCAATACAGCACTGAAATAACTTACAGACATACAACAATGAAACTTCCGTCAGTTGCATATTAAACACAGGTGTGTGCAGGGATGCCAACTGCATTTCTCTCCAACACACCGTTGGCTCAAAATTATGAATGTTCCAGAATGTTTTGAACAGACCTCATACACTGGGTTTTTGAATCCTAGTCTATTCTTCACAAGCCTCATGCATTTTTATCTGGAAGCATGAAGGATGAGGCCATCAGCCATATGGCAGTCAGTTTCAAAATGACAATTTTTGTAGAGTGCTCATAAAAATTTAACTACTTTGCTCTGCTGGCAATTTTTGAACATTTTATTAATGTGCATTGCTTTGAGATGTTTTCACATTTTAATTTTTCTCATATTACTTCTAGGAAAGGATGAAGCTAGAGATTAATGCCCATAAAGAATGAGATCACTAGTGACTAAGTATGAGCTCCGATTGGGAAGGAAATTGGTCGTGCCCTTTCAAAGAACCCCTCCTGCCACTAGTTTAAGTCATTTAGTGAAATAATAAAAAAACATAAATCTGGATGGCCTTATAGGGATTTGAAGTGCCATCCTCATGATATTAGTCCAGTGTTGTTATATTCCTAAACTACCTCATTAGGTCATAAAATGCATAAGAATTGAAAGAAAAATGCAGAACATGCTGATCAAAAGTAATTTTGCTTTCACTTGGCACTGAAAAGGAAAGAAAGAAGTAGTATGTTTACTGTCATAGTACTTGTGGTGGCAAAAAGTTCCTTTGACAATGCAAGATGTTAAATTTGAAATGGAGGATAAAATAAAGACACAGTCAAATAAACTAGGAAAATATCTACAAAAATTATTTGAAAGTAATAAAAGTGGAAGATCAGTAAAAGCATTTGTACATGAAAGGGTGGTGTGAGAGTTGCAGCTTGGTGTCACAGTCCCAGAACTTAAAAGCCAGAGAAGCATTAACAGAAAGAAATGATTGAGTATTGTCAAAAATCGTATCATGTCACTGTTCAGATAACTAACAAAATAGTATTGAATGAGTATCTCCAGGTGTACAATGCCGATATGCAGGAAGGAGCCAAATTATGAAGCTAGAGATTAATGCCTATCAAGAATGAGATCACTGGTGACCAAGTACGAGATCTGATTGGGAAGGAAATTAATAGGTTCACATATGTAAGGTTTAATCACTCATTCACTCAGAAGTTAAATGACATACCATTCTAAGTTGTTTGGTATCTGTTCTCTGCATTGAACCCCAAAAGCATATACGTACTAGTTGAAAGAATTTTACATGTGTTTGCTTAATCTATAAATGAGACAAAAGATATAGTATTGCACTGTACCCATCCATCATAAGAACCAGGAATGCACTTCTGTTTTGTTTGTGTGGTTTCTATTTGAGCCAAAACCAGAGTGCCACAAAGGTGTTTCTGAAGTTACTTATCAAACTCAGCTGTAAAACTGTCTTATTTGTGCAGAAGAATATATGAACATTTCATGCAAACATATAATATCTCTCTGACTGACTGGAAGGGGTGGCTCATTTTGGCTTAGAAAATGTTTAGGTCTGCCTTACTATCTCATTTATCTGAAAAGCTCCTGTGGCTTTGTAAGAATCGTCAAATTGTCTGAGACTAGTCCTGACTTCAATATTCTCTTAGTTTCATTTTAATTGTTAGATTTAATATTCTTTCTGTACCTAAGATTAGTCATTTACTTTTGTACATCATTTAATGAGATTATGTTGTAAAATCTTATTTGCTATGCATTTGATATAATTCTTATATTTTTAAAATGCTGCTCTTTCAGGAGAGATACATATGCAAGTATGGTTTGCACTTCAACTGATATTCGATTTGAAATGGTGTGCATCCTGTACAATATAGGAGCATTGCACACACAGTTAGGCGCCTTGGATACCAGAGTATCAGCTGAGGGTATGAAAATGTCATGTACCCATTTTCAGTGTGCAGCTTGGGCATTTGAGGTAAATTCTTACAGTGCATTTTTTTTTAAACACAGTGTAATACATTTAATTGCATCAAAGGAAGAGTTAGTTGATAAAACTAATAAAATATGAGATGGAGTTACTGGCGAGACTTACTGTCATGAGACAACATGTGCAATACATTTCTCCTCCCATTAGTCCGCAGATCTGTCTCGTACATCATTAGTAATATATTTCATGTAGATAATGTGAAATATGCATCACTTTGTCCTCCAGTCAAGCATATTATGACTGCTGTGTTTTGCTCTTTTTAAATAGACTGACCTCTCAGGATTCGTCAAAAAATACTGGCCTCAATACTTACATGTAAAGAATTGTATGCTGATATAAGGAGTAAAGGCAAGAACTTTGCTGAATGATTGAAGCTATGAGTCATTGATAGATGCATAAAAGAGGCTGAGAATTTTTCTAGCTTTCAGACGAATCCTCCTTAAGAGTGAGAGTATGCATGTAACATATCATTTCCTGGCCACATCAGTGTGCTCTTTTGGTGGTTGTTGTGTTCACCAGGGCCAGTACATATGAGGTGGAGGGTACCCTGCTCCAATATTAGTTATTTCCTTTCCTGTTCCACATGCAAATAGAGTGAGGAAAAAGCAACTGTCTACATGCTTTTCTTATCTTCATGGTCCTTACATGAAATGTATGTTGGCGGCAGTAGAATCATTCTGCAGTCAGCTCCAGATGCTGGGTCTCTAAATTTTCTCAATAGTGTTCTGCAAAAAGAACATTGCCTCTCCTCCAGGATTCCCATTTGAGTACCCAAAGCATCTCCATAACACTTGCATATTGTTCGAACTTGTCAGTAACAAATGTACCAGACTGCCTCTGAATTGCTTTGATGTCTGCATTTAATCCAGCCCACAACAGATCCCAAACACTTGAGCGGTACTTAAAAATAGGGCACACATGCATCCTATATGCAGTCTCCTTTGTAGATGAACCACACTTTCCCAAAATTCTCACGATAAACCCAAGTTAACCATTCACCTTCCCTATGCTCGCCCCAATAGCTGAACGGTCAGCGCATTAGAATGCCACTGACGGGGGCTCGGGTCCGATTCCTGGCTGGGGTGGGAGATTTTCTCCCCTTAGGGACTGGGTGTTGTGCTATCATCATCATCATTTCGTCCCCATTGTCGACACACAGGCTGCCCAATGTGGCGTCGCATTCAATAAGACTTACACTTGGCCCCCGAACTTCCCGCCCGGGAACTCCCGGCTACTGACACCATACGATCATTTCCTTTTTTTTTTAAAAACCTGTGACAAATCTCACATGCTCATTGCATTTCATATCACTTTGCAGTGTTACTCTCAGATATTTAAACAATAGGATAGTGCTAAGCAGGACACTTCTAATGCTGTATCCAAACATTATGAGTTTGCTTTTCCCACTCATCCACATTAACTTACATTTTTCTACATTTGGAGCTAGCTGTCATTCATCACACCAACTAGAATCTTTGTCTAAGTCATCATGTATCCTCCTACGCTCACTCAAAGGGGACGTCTTTGCGATACACCTCAGCATCATTGGCATCAGTTACTGTTTTCACCTGCAGCCGTTTGTGCTTCACAGTTGAAAACTGGCAACAGCACTGTGAGCTGCCAGGTATCATATTACTCCATCTCAGTTACAAACCTCCATAAATTTTTCTCTGTCTATCCATGAGTCCGTAGATAGCAGTATAGGCAACTTCAATACAACTGATTGTTCCTTCCCAATCGAGCTGCAAAATTTAAGTCAACATTTTCATGGATCAACTTAGTGAATTGCTACTTAGAACTACTCCCTACCTGTTCTGCATCTTGCTTTTGCTAATGTAGTCCTGTGGTATTACCCTATTTAACTGTGCTAATGTGCCTCGGGTAGCTGCGCCTGGCGGAAAGTAATTGGCGAAAGTAGGCTATTTCAAATGATGATGTGCACACCAGGTTTACAGTCCGTAACACTTTTTGTGGCACTTTGATATTTAATAACATACTGTTTATGGCCAGATTCAGTCTCATTTACTATAATTTATGCATAATTAAATGAGAAGTCACATCCTAGACCATGTTGATGCCCTGTGTTATGATTGAGTGCAGTAATTTAATACTGAAATGACCTAGTAAAAAGTTTACATGTGACAAGTAGTCATTAACACAGCCCCTAATTACACTGCCCTTCCAGTAGGTAGTCATATCAAAATGAAAACTATGTACACAGTAAATACCATTTTAAAATAACATAGTTCACAGCCCAATATTATTGTCACCATTTTCAGAATGCATTATTGTAAATTAACTCAGCTCATGAGATTAATTGTGAGTTCACAGTCAATCTCTCTCTCTCTCTATCTCTCTCTCTCTCTCTCTCTCTCTCTCTCTCTCTCTCTCTCTCTCTCTCTCTCTCTCTCTAATCACTGCATAAACTCAAACCCGAAATTTGCATAAAACTTGACCCCTTCTAAAACTTGGGATTTGTACTAACTTGTCTGCATACATAGTGTGTGAATTCACGCACAGATATTGTTCGTGTCCTAGCTTTCTATGGAATGCCTGAAATGACTCCCAGCAGCCTCTCTTTTATAAGATTGCAATAATTAAAACTACTTTCAGTTATTGTTGTCCACTGTCTTTTTACATGTTACAGTTAAAGATTTCTATTTCTGAAAAACTGAATAGTGGAATAAGATGAGTTTGACTGAAGGCTTTTAAATAAAACAATAACTGCTATTGCATTATGTTGTCTAGTTTTCCAAAATATGATACTCTACCTCGAGTAACAAAATTTTAGATAAGAATGCTAATTACTCTGAAACTAAATGAGTGCAAAAGTTGCTAACATATTTCGAGCATTAACTGTGTAGATACTTTAATTATTTATGTATAATTCTGATGTACTTCATCTGAAAGTTAGCAGATTCGTATATATTTACATAGGAACAATGATAACAACATTTTATATTAATTGTATTTTATAATTAGCACAGTTTTTAGGTAAATTAATTACATTTATGAGTTCTAAGTAACCAAAAGAGTGTAATGGGTAATAAAATTGAGTTGGCTCAACCCTGAGTTAATATCAAAAATTTTTGGTACTGTGCATGTCATAAAAATAACACTATTGAAGATTTTTGCAAAAAAAAGATAAAAATTTTGGAGGGAAGAAAATCATAACAGGAGAGAAACATCCATCAGTTTTTTTTTACAGTTGCTTGAAGCGGTTCCTCTAGTGCACTGAATTTTGCAAACAGTCTGCCTTTATGGCTTCTAGGGGATATGTTGGTAGCTAATCTACTTTAAATAAATTCCAGGGTACCATTATGATGCATTTATTGACAAGCACCATAAAACAGTGAACAAGCTCACAATTCGACACAAGTAACTTCAATGTTACAGAAAATTGAGAGCATGGTTTGTTCAGAGATCAAGTCTGGATTGCATCCTAATGTCGACTGAAGAGAGAAGCTCACACCAGAAATCTCTAGTACACTTAGTACAACTTGAGTACTATTTGCACATTATCGCCAGACTAATAACTGATGAAAATACCTTAGTCTTGTACCTAAATGTTGGTGTGTTCCCGCCATTCAGAATTTCTGTGTAGAATCTGCTCTCATGACTTATTCATAGTGCCTCACTCCACTTGCAAACTTCAGTGTTGTATTGCTTGGCCAATCTCGCTACCTGTATCCCGAGTATGGGAACTGCTTCTTACTCATCACTATAGTGTCCCACACTGCTGCTTGAGAAAGTGAGTTATTCTTGTTAACTGCAGTGTCTCAGTATGTTGTTAAAATTAATAATTAAAATGTTGTCCAAGATAAGAGGAATGTCTCAAGCTCTGTGCCGACTCTGCTGGTTCAAGGATGAGTGATTTCCCCAAGACAGCTGTTGTTCTCCAGTTTGAGGAAATTCCTGGCAGCAAGCAGCTCATAGCTGAGTACCATTAGTGGGAGCTGGAAATGACAAATGGAAGTGTTTGATTTCTGCTCCTGAGGCTGATTGACTGTAAGGCCTGATAATTAAATACTTATGTGAAGCTGTTTTTTGGAGCTAGCGAAATAGAAGGTCAGCCGGCAGAATATCTCTCTCTCTCTCTCTCTCTCTCTCTCTCTCTCATACACACACACACACACACACACACACACATTAACAGTCACACAGTGTCTAGAAGACTAATTTTTCATGGTGTTACGACACTCGTGTCTGTGCCAGGTGGTATTCTCATTATATTTTTCCCATCATAAATTGATGTTTGCCTTCATGTTTGAGTAGGTAATTAATAAAGTAATGTAAAAGTTTGTAGGATAAACATATATACTGTGTTACTAAGTAAATGTCACAGAGGGAATTAAAATTTCTCAGTGTAATCATTTCCAAATGACGTGTCAGTCATTCCTTCAGAACTGACTTTTCTTTCATTATATCTTTCAGTAGACAGTGAGTCAGTTTCTGTGGAACTTAACTAAGCAGTACTCTATGAAGTATAATGTGTTCCTATTGTATAATACATCCATATACAGTATCTGCCACTGTTACACTATCAGTGTTCTTCAGATAATTTGGAAATACAGCTGAAAATGGGCAGTCTCCAAATTTCCTCTCCTGATTCCTTTATATTGCCTTACTTCAGACTCTTACTTATTTTCTCCCAGACATATTCATTTGTCCATCTTTCATCTACTTTATACCATATAACTTCTCTTGTCTTTCCTCTCTGTTAGCTACCTTTTGTCATTTTCCTCTGTTGATGATGTCAATTATTGCCTCATCCTTCTCTAAACTCTATCTGATCAATTAGCCTTTCCTTTCTTTTCCAGATCAAGAAACTAGAGTTCTGGAAGCTAGTGCATAAGCCAGTTTTTATTCTTGTGCATTTACTTACATCACCTGAGTAGAAGCTTTTTCTATCTTTACGTGCTTGTAATGTGATACACAGGGAAGATAATGTTATTTGTTCTTAACTTACCATAAATTTTCTTAGAAGCTCAAAATCTGACTTATTCATTTCCATAGCAATCCTTTTGTTTCTGTGCATGTATCTTGTTGAAGCTTCATAAAAGAAAAAACTTTTGTGATGGAATCCAAATATGGATATTCGCATTTCTCAGGCAATTATCAGCTACGTCCGTGGTTAGGTATAACTTTTGGGGAGGTTCTGTTATATCTTTCGCTGCTGTGGACATGCATACACATCCTGCTACACTGTTCCATAAGTGCTGTGGACGTGCTTGGGTTTTCCTATAGTGCTGTGGATGTCTATCTGCATCCTGAATCACAGACCTCTTACTGCTGTGGAAGAGTTACTTCGATGTCTCGACGAATAAAAAAGTTTTGAGTATTTACAAGGGTTAGAACTTAAGAAGTGACAACTATTTATTCACAACCAATACAAAAGAGTTACATGTTTGCACCTGTTACTGTCCTTCAAAGTAGTACCAGCATTGTGTAGGACCTGTTGCCAGCAATATGGAAGGTGTAGTATACCGTTAGCAGAGCCTGTTCTGTTGATGGTGCAAATGGAGCGGTCCACTGCCTGTTGAATCTCTGGAACAGTTTTGAAGCGAATGCCACGAAGTGGTTGCTTCATCTTCAGAATCAAATCAAAGTCACAAGAACTTAAAGTCTGAGGAGTATGGTGGACAGTACAGTGCTTCCCAGTCCCATCTACTGAACAGAGCAGCCACAGCTTGCACTTTATGTGCCTGTGTATTGTCGTGCAAAATTTTAAATAAAATTTCAATGTCTTATCTACATTTAATTCACTTCAGTGTATGAACAAAAATCAACCAACTAAAAGTTTATGCAATATGTTTTTACCTTTGCAAACCCTCTAAAATTTCGTGCAATGTTTTACTGAATTTGATGTGGCATAGTAAGTATGGCAGATTCATTGAGTAAAGATATTAGGTTGTAGTGTGTGCAAAAATCAAATTTTTTCACCTAATAGTTTTCAAAAAATGTTGTGATAAGTGTTTCATATTGGCCAGAACGCCATCTCTCAGCACAGTCACCAGCATTTGGCGTGTACTACAGCCATAATAAAAGCCACCCTCAGCACAGAATGCAGAGAGAGCGCATCTGTGGTACTGAAAGGGTTAATGGCAGGTTCCATATGTCAGTAATTCAGGATGTACATGACATTTCTGGAGCAAAGAAGGCAAAAATGTGAAAATTTCTTTATAACAATACTGAACAAAAAAAAAAAAAAGACCACAGGGATGATACAATACAGTGATAAAGGAATAATGTTTCCATGTCAGTGAAACTAAAGAAGGGGCAAAACCTCTTATAACAGAAGTAAATATATGTTAAGGTACACCTCTGAAACAAACTGTTTTATTGCAGTAAGGACAGGTGGTTACCTCGTTCATTTTGGTTTAACACATTGCCTATTCGCACTTATTCCTTTCTCACGTTTATAACATCTCCTTCAGTGAACAGTGAAATTTTTACTGATAATGGAAAATCTTGTATTGAATAGACTTGTAATGAGAAAAAATGAAAATCAAATGATCAGTTTAGAAAAATGAATGATCTGAGAATCACAACTGTATTTTAATTCAATTTTCATGGGGACACCCTAACTCTACTTCATCTGGCACTCTTCAGCCCAACATGCCACCTTCCTCAGTGTCAGCCTCCATCTTGTAGATGGCTCCATCAGTACCACCGTCATAATCAAACCTTCTAGTCATCAACAATACCTCCAACTTGGCAGCTGCCACCTATTCCACACCAAGAAGTCCCTTCCATACAGCCTAGGCACCTGTAGTTATAGCACCTGCGCAGTTACAGGCAGCCACTCTCCAAATATGTATGAGGCCTCACAGACTGAAATTACCCTCCCGCCCATGTTCAGAAACAGATTTCCCATTCTTTTTCTCCCCAGTCACCTGCATCCCTCTTGTACTGACTGACCATGCACAAAACTGTAAACCCTCATGACTCAGTATGATCCACAGGATTTTGACTACCACTTACTGTGCCCTTAAATGAGAAATATTCCACCCACTAAGCTCCCCACTCCTCCCACAATGGTACTCCACTGTCCAACCAACCTAGGCAATATCTTTGCCCCTCCATATTGAACTCCTTTTCCCAACCCCTCATCCCATGACTCATATCTCTCCAATGGACCTGTCCCAAACATCCCGTCACTGCCACCTGTGCCAGTCCTGTCTCTGGCATATCCCACCCAATCAGAAAGAGGGTCATCTGTGAAAGCAGCTTGGGTGCAAAAACTGTGTGGCATTCTGGGTGAAAATGACCACTAAAAACCTGTCTGTCCACAAGAATGGCCCCCACCAAAGTGTGTTTATGAGCCAGCTGGACCACCCAGTTGCTGAACATGCTTTTGAACATGGTACGCTTAACTTCGACTGCTTCACATCCTGTGCCACCAACACCAAATTGCGCAGGTGGAAACTCTCCCTACAATGTATCCTTTGTTCCAATAACCCACTAGGCCTCAGCCTTCACTGGTCCCTGTGCCCAACTGCCTCTATCCACTTCCCTGCTCCCACTCCAGCCTCACTCAAGACTGCTATCCCACATGATCATCTGCATGGTCCATTTCTCCATTCTGCTTCTATTCTCTGCCCCTTTCCCCTCCTGATGCTGCACCTAACAATCCACCATCCTGTCCTCACCATGTCCTTGTACACTCCCACAAGTGGCACTACAGTATCTTTCCCCACCCCTACCTTGTTATTCCTCCCCGTCTCCACTCTGTCTCTCTTGTACCCAGCTACCCACCCAGACCAAGATCATTGCTTACTGCATCCAGACCTCTACACATGGAGGCCACAGTGACCGTTTGTGTAGGTGTGTGAGTTGAATTTGTGTGTTTGTACACTTTAGTTAGTTTTGGGTTATCTGCTAGGTAGTTACTTTCCTGAACTACAATAATACCTAATTAATTTTATTCTCTTCATTTGTTAGCATTTAAAAGGCAGCTACCCACAGCCAGCAGGAGTGGATTTGGCTCCAGATATTATGCAGTTTATGTATTATCTTTCACTGGCTCAGGCTCAAGAATGTATATTGGAGAAGAGCATGATGGATAACAGGAAACCTACAATAATAGGTAAGAAATATATTACAAGGTAATCTTTCCTGAGAGTTTTCGGGATTTCTATAGAACTAAGTGTCTTGGAGTCTTTTGATTTTGAAGTGTAAATGTGAGGGCAATGCCTTAAGTTTTTACAAATATGGCGAAGGAAAAATCCAGCTGTGCTGCTGCTGGTCCCAAGCCCAGATAAAGGAGAAGGGTAGGCACCTAAAGAAGCCATAAAATAGAAGCCAGGCCACATCACATGGTGTGTCTGAGACTAACTTCAGCTGTGACCCTTTTGGTGTCTATGCATTGACCCCTAGCATGATTATTCATTTTAACATGATGGCAATTTTTTACTACCACCAGGTCATAACCAATCCACCATTGTCAACCACAATGTCAGTGACCCAGTGGATTCAGGGGAGCTCACACCAACATGTAAGAGAGGTGAAAGTAACAAAGTGTCATACTTTGCTACTTTCAACATTTACTCACTCCTCAAAACTGGAAAACTGAAACACCTCGTCAAACAGAAAGTCATTACAAGAGACAAGTTACACAGATGAAGCAAAAGGATTTCAGGTTCTGAAGGGATCTGGCAAAAGAGTAATGAAGAATGTACCTCAGCTCAACACAGGCTTTACGTTAATGAACAATAAAAATATCTTGGGAGCCAACACTGACTTCAGATTCAAAAGCAGTAGGCTCTCCATTTTACTTTTAAGGGAGCAAATAAGATATACACTTTGGTGAATGCACAAGCTTACACAAATAAAACTAACAAAATGGACCCGTCCTCCCCAGGGAGCTCATTGTTTTTTGGTGAGATTGCATGTGGCGTACACGGGACTGTGACCTCTTGCTGCCCTTTCTTCCTTCCCAGGCTGCATTTCTCTTCCCATGCCCCTATGCGCCTCCCTTCCTGTCCTCACTCCTTCCCCTCTGCCCCCTCCTTCCCCTCTCTTCTTACTTATTTCAGCCTGGCTATCCACTTTGTCTCATGTATTCCATTATGTTTTGTTTCCCTTGCTTTTTCTTTTTCATCCTTCCTTTTTGGCATTTTTGGTTACCGTTTGGGGTTTGACCTTTCTCTCTGTAATGTGAGCCTTTTGAGGAAGAACTCCTTAGGATCTATAGCAACGCGTTCTCTCCCTCCCCCTGCCAGCCCCACCCCCCGCCCTCCACCACCATCCCATCTGCCCCTATTCCTTCCCCTGCCATAGAGCCCTCCTCCGGCCCGATAGGTCACCAGCACATGTAGCCAGTCTGTGTGATGGGGCTGTTACGTACACTTCTGTCTGAGGCCTCGACAACATGGTGATCATAATTGTGACATCTGAGCCCTCAGGGGCTCAGCATTGATTTGCTGGGTACGGGCTTGGCAACCCCAGGGTTCCTGAGTTGGGGACTGGTAAGCACCTCCAGTCTCCTGTCACTGTAAGCTCTGGGCAGGCTTCAGTGACCACCATGCAGCGCAGCAGTGGGAAGTTGTGTGTCTCAGGGAATGGGGATCTTGGCTTGACCGCTTGGATTGTGAGGACGGGATAAACCTCTATAAAAAAAAAAGAAACCTCAATCTCAAGGTGTGCTGCACGCTGATGGGGTGCATGGCTGTTGAGGTCATTACCTGGCAACCTCTGGAGAACCAGCCACACCTCAGTTGCATAAGGCTTACTCAGGGACATGGGGCTCTGTCTGAGTAGACTCTTATTTCCCTAGCTGCTCATGGGACCGAGATGGAACCCTCGAAATCCTCCTGTTCTTCTAGTGGGAAGGGTGTACCGCATGGGAGTATTCACACCCATTCATTCAAAAGAATGAGATAGGCTAGTCCTCCTGATAATAAGAATACTTTGGACTGCAGTAACAGAGCTCATGGCGTTGTGAATACCAATGTGTTTCTGGTGATAAAGAGGAAGGAGGGAACATTTGAAAAGGTGCCCCCCTTTTATATCCATAAGGGTTTGGAAGGCCTTGCTGGAACATTAAAATCTATAAAACGATTGCGTAATAGCTCATTGTTGGTTGAAACTTAACAGTCAAAGCAGGTAGACTTTCTTAAGAAATGGTAGAAAGTGGGTGACTATGATATCATTGTTGAGATGCACACCTCTCTCAGTTCCAGTAAGGGCTTTTTCACATGCTGAGATATCACGGAGATAGACAGCAGAACTGAAGCAAGCATGGGCATCCCAGGGAATAGTCGATGTGGAGCAACGAACGCGTAGGAATAATGGAGCAACTGAAAATACTGCCACTTTCATTGTCACATTCAATTCTCCGACACTGCCTGAACATCTTATGGCGGGGTTCCTTTGACTTAATGTTCAGCCTTACATGCCAAACCCTATGTGGTGCTATAAATGCCAGCGTTTTGGCCATACTACAATGAGTTGTGGAGGTGAAGCGATCTGCAGGAACTGCGGGAAAGCCGCTCATGACGCTGGGACTGGCTGCCCATCTCCAGCGATCTGCATCAACTGCTCTGGGAACCTCCCAGTCTGGAGCCGAGACTGCCCTTTTTTTGCTCAACGGAAAATACAAGAGTTAAAAGTGACCAAGTGGATCCCCTATACCAAAGCTAAAAAAGAATATTCTTCCATGGTGCAGAAACCTATTCCCAAGGTGGTCGCTTCGACACAGATGACGCCTAGTTTGCCTGTATCCACCACAAGCACCTGTACTTACATGTGCACATGTCAAGGGAAAAAGAGTAAGGACAAAGCAATCCAGGCAGCTGCATCACGAAAGACAAACAACAGTTCCCCAGAAGCATCCAGAAGGTACAAGAAAAGCAGAGTGCCTCTCAGTGCCCCCTTTCCCCCTCATCCTCGAAGGGACAGGGTGCAGGGAAAGCTTCACGACGTTCAGGTCAAAAGCTGTCCTGAGTGCTGTCAGATGTCGTTCTCTCCCGTCTGACTGATGAGGGGAATATCATGGAGTTAGATGCCTTGCATCCAGGCAGCCCCTCCACTCCCCCTATCTCTTCAAGTGCTTCACTTCCCGGTGCAAAGATAGGGGTAAATTAAAACTTCCATACTACAGTGGAATATGAATAGGTTCAGGACTCATCTGGAGGAACTGAAACTCGTAGCACAGTTAGGTCCCTTGTGCTTTTGTTTACAAGAAATGCATTTTAAAGATACAGATGTTCCTGTGCTGCAAGGATATATGCTCTACTGCAAAGATGACCTATCGCGGGGAAAGGGCCAAGGGAGTGTTGCAGTGTTTGTCACTAATGCGCACCACTCCTCTGCTCTCCCCCTCAGTACTGACCTGCAAGCAGTTCCAGTTCAAATTCATGTATGTCGAAGGATCACTGTTTGCTCACTGTATTTACCTCCGCAAGGTACACTAGACTCTGAGGCTCTCATGGAACTTATCGCACAACTCCCATGACCGTTCCTCCTTCTGGGAGCCTTCAGTGCCCAACATGTCCTTTGGGGCTCGACCAATACTTGCCCTCGGGGTTGGGTTTTGGAGGGCATGATGTCTCACGAGCTCTGCATCCTCAACATGGGTACTCACACACATTTCTCTACTGATACTGGGCCATTGTCAGCCATCGACCTCTCTTTCTGTTCTCCCACCCTTGTTGACTCTTTTCAGTGGTAGGTCATTGAAGACCTTCATTCCAGTGACCACTGCCTTTCACCTACTAAATGGCCCACCACCTGGAGTTACGCACCCAAAATGGTCAGCAGGGCTAACTGGATGCGTTTCAGCCAGCTAGCTGTGTTCGAACACTGTGACAACGTCCAAGGATGGGTGGGCCACATCACACAAGTGACCCATTGTGCCGCTGACCTCTCCATCCTACAGTCCACCGAACATTTTGTGCAAACTACTGCCAACGCAAGCCAGGATCCAGCATTTCATCACTATCATGCGACTGTAAAGAGGGAAAAGTTGGACTTAAGGTCCAAAAGTTCTGAGGCCTAAAACTCCTTTTTCTCCACGTGGGAGCTCGAATCGGCACTGACTGAGATTCGTGACACTGCACCCATTCACGACCAAATCCAGTGCTTCATGCTTCGACATTTGCCAGTGGTATCAAAGGAAATCCTCCTCGAATGTTTTAATCTAATACGACAGACAGGCAACTTCCCCAACTTGTGGAGGGAGGCAATTCTGTTCCTTCTCCTCAAACCAGGAAAGGACTGCACATGTCCCAGTAGTTATCAGAGTATCGACTTAACAAACTGTGTAGGAAAGACCCTGAAGCAAATGGTTAACCATCGTCTGATCGATTGTTAGAGACCAGCCAACTCCTTAGCTGCTCTTAGTGTGGATTCTGAAGATTTCGGTCCACAGTCGACGATCTGACTCTCTTAAAGGTGGCTGTTCAGCAGGCTTGCCTCCATAAGCATCACTGTATCGGCATACTCTTTGGTATACAAAGTGCATTCAAAAAGTTTTGCACAGTCTCTAATTCATTTTTTATTTTTTGCAGGAGTAGAATGAAACTTTTTGTGAATATACTTGGAACATTTAGCTATACATTGAGCCTACTCAATGTAGCCTCCATCAGCTGTGACACATCTGGCCCAACATTCTTTCCACGATGTAAAGGCACTTTGCTAAAATTCTGGGGATTGACTTTTACACCAATACTTGACACAGAAAATAAGGTCTTTTTCACTATCAAATGTTTTACATCACAGGTGGGGCTTGAGATGACCAGAGAGGTAAAAATCAGACAGAGCCAAGTCCGGACTGTAGGGAGGATGAGGAACAATTTTCCAACCCATTTTCCTGATTTTCTCCTGCATCATAAGGGCTGTAAGGGGTTTGGCATTGTCATGGTGTAGTCTGATGAGTTGACCCTGAAGCTGTAGTCTGTGGGTCTTAATGGCACATCACAGCTTGTCCAGTGACAAACAGTAATGGTCCTGGTTAATTGTGGAGCCAGGTTCCAAAAAGTCAATGAAAATGACACCACACTGATCTCAGAAGGAGGAGGCCATTACCTTTCGGCCTGCTGTTCATGAAAGTCTTGGTTTCTTCTTCCGAGGGGAACCTAGATGACGCCACTTCATGGATTGGGTTTTGCTCTCAGGTTCGGACAAAAACAACCATGTTTCATCCTGGGTAATGACTCCATCAAAACGCTGTTTCCAGTCTTCAGTAAGGGTTTTCATGAGACCCTTGCACATGTTCTTCCTTATCATTTTCATTTCTCTTGTCAATAATCTAGGCATCCAATGTGCACAGATTTTTCTGTACCCTAGTGACTGTACCAGTGATACCACACTACCCAGTGACAAATGAGTCATTTAAGCAAGCTGTCGTGCTGTCACACATCTGTCATTTTGGATGATTTGATCAATGGTCTCCTTATTCATGTCATTCACTGCCGTCGATGGTCTACTGCATTGTGGATTGTCCAGTAGAGAGAAATCACCTTCTTTAAACCTCTGCAACCACCGCTGGATACTGCTGTGATCCGCTGTGACCTCCCCATAAACAGGGAGCAACTTCCTGTGAATCGATGTGGCAGAGTCATCACCGACCGTTGTCGCAACCTGACATTACTTCACGGTCCGTTATGGCTCACCTGTAAATAAAAGAAAATACTTTGAATATAATAGAGGGAAACCTTCCACGTGGGAAAAATATATTTAAAAACAAAGGTGCTGTAACTTACCAAACGAAAGTGTTGGTATGTTGATAGAGACAAGAACACACACACACACACACACACACACACACACACACACACACACATTTGTGTGTGTGTTTGTTTTTGTCTCTATCAACATACCAAAGCTTTCGTTTGGTAAGTTACAGCATCTTTGTTTTTAGATATAAAGAAAATACTTTTATATACCAACTTATAGCTAAACGATCCAAAGATTGTTCACAAAAAATTTCATTCCCCTCCTGCAAAAAATAAAAAAATTAGACGACTGTGCAAAACTTTTTGAACGCCCTTTGTAAGTAAGGCATATGATACTACTTGTGGACACTGTATTCTCACACAGCAGCATCAGTGGGGCTTTCGTGGCCACCTCCCCATCTTCATACTGTCTTTCCTGTCTCACCGGTTTTTTAGGACCCGAGTTGGTAACGCTGTCTGATCGATTTTAGCAGGAAAATGGTGTTCGTCAGGGATGTGTTTTAAGTGTTACCCTCTTTTCCATTGCCATTAACAGTATCACGTCTGTGGTAAGGAGTCCTGTACAGTGCTCCTTATTTGTAAACGATTTTGCTGTTTTCTGTTCCTCCTCCAGTGTTGCAATGGCGAGCCGCCAGTTGCAACTTACAGTGTGGAAGTTAGAGGAGTGGGCTGCGAAGATGAGTTTCCAGTTTCCTGCAGATAAGTATGTATGTGTTCATTTTAATCATTCTCGTTGTCTTTTTAATTTGCCTGCCTTGATTATGGGGGACACCATCCTACATTTTAGACACAGTGCGGTTTCTGGGCCTCATTTTTGAGTCCCGATTGTCGTGGTTACCACACCTGAGACCTGAAAGCCAGAACCCTGAAGGCATTGAACATCATCAAGTGCCTTAGCCACAGGTCTTGGGGACTGGACAGGGTGCGTCTCCATCAGTTTTATCTGGCTTTTGTGCATTCATGGCTGGACTACGGTTGCACGGTGTATGAGTCAGCGCAGCCCTCTTACTTGCGGATCATTGACGCTGTCCATCGTGAGGGGATTCGGCTGGCCATGGGTGCTTATAGGACCAGTCCCATACCTAGCATCCGTGCTGAGATGGGATAACTGCCACTTACCATCCGGTTCCAGCTCCTCATGTTGCGTCAGGTGTCCAACTTCACCCGCACACCGTACTGCTGCTCGTCCACTTCTGGAATGCCTTTCTTCCAACCGTCCACCAGCCACAATACCATTTGGGATCCACATGCAGCGTGTGCAGGAGAGCCAGTATGACCCCAAACCCAGGGTTCTTGGTGACATCCCAGTGTCCATTACTCCTCACCAATCTTTGAATATGGTTCAGGGAGTCATTTTCTGTAGGTTTCTCATCCTCCAGACTAATAAACTCTGGGCCAATCTGGAATGGCAGGACATTCAATTTGTTCTGCATGTTCAGAAAAGTCATAAGGACAATCGCACAGATACCAGCACATTTATTCTGGCATTTGAGGGAGATATCCTGACAGCAAAGTTCAGGGTTATGCATTATCAGTGTGATGAGAAGCTGTACGTCCCACCACTCAAAAGGTGTTTTTGGTGCTTATGTTTCAGATACGTCTTCTCAATGTACAGTGGATCCTGTATGTGGTGAACGTGGACACCCACTCCATGAGGGGGAACCCTTGTATTCCACCACCCTTGTGTGTTAATTGTCACAACTGTCACTCTCCATACTCATCAGATTGCCTGGTTTATAAAAAGGAAAATAAAATACAGGAGTATAAGCCCCTTGATCATTTATCCTACATTCAGGCTCGTCTGAAATATGAACGACTTCACCCTGTGTCAGCGACATCTAACTTTGCTTCTGTGTCAGCGACATCTGACTTTGCTTCTGTTATGTCCTTTGCCTCTCCACCCTTCCTTTACCCCAGTCAGAGTCCCCTCTCCTCTGTATCTCTCGTACAATTCCCACGCCCTCCTCTCTGGGTGGTGATCCCCCTCCCCAGCCAGAGAAGTGTCCAATTTTTAGTGTCTGCCGGTGATGGGGCTCCCTCTCTGGGCCCTGCCCTCCTTTCTCTCCCAGGCCAGAGGCCTGCTGCCACAACTCGGCCACGGGACCCACAGTGCACGCACCCAAGTTCACTTGTTCTCTTTCAGTTCCAGGTCATTCAGAAGCCTGCTCTCCCTCCAAGCTCTGCCCTCCTGGCCTGTGAAGGAGAAGAAGAAGAAACATAAGTCCCAGGACAAGGCCCCTGGAGGTCCATCTCCACCTTCGCAACCTAAGTCTGACCTCTGGAAATAACCCCATCCTTATTGGTGACAGCTGATGACCCAGCAACGTGATTGGCTCCAGCCCATTCACCTCCCATTTGGACCCCCATTCCATGCTCATTCAATGGAACAGTAATGGATACTAGCATCACCTCCTCGAGTTTCAATCTCCTATTTCCTTTTACTCTGCAGCTTTTGTCATTCTCCAGGAATGTCATTTTACTGATGCTCATTCACTGACCCTTCATGTGCTCTGTGCTTTCTGTTGGAACTGGTTCCACTCTTCAAGGGCTTCCAGTGGCATTTGCACGTTGATTTGTATGGACGTTGTTAGTATGTGGATGCCCATTTGTACCATATTGGTAACAGTTACCGTCCAGATCCACTTGGAGTCTGCAATCAGTGTTTGCAATCTCTGTTTCTCTCGTGACAGGGCACCTACACCTGCTGCCCTAACTTCCCTCCTTCAGCAACTGCCCCCCTCCCTTCCTCCTCCTTGGGGATTTTAATGCTTGTCACCCTTTGTGGGCCTGTGCTTTTTCGTCTAGTTTGGGGCTCCTCAATGACCAATTTCTTGTGGACCATGTCCTGTTCCACCTTAATGATGGTTTCACTACTCATTTTAGTGCTACATATGGCACTTTCTCTGTCATTGATCTTTCGCTCACTTCCCCTTACCTTCTTCCTTTCCTGCACTGGTTGCCATAGATGACCTCTGTGATAGTGACCACTTACTGTTGATTCTCTTGTTCCCGTCCTGTCTCCCAATGGCCAAGTTACCCCAATGGGCATTCCACCATGTTTATTGGCCTCAGTATATCTCCCGGGTCATGTTTATACCTTCTTTGTGAGATTGTATTGATGAAGTCATTTGTGATCTGTCTGATAAGATACTTTCCACTGTCGACATTGCTGTTCCAAGCTTGACGCGCCCCGTTCGCTGTCAGCCAGTTCCATGGTGGAGCACTGCCATTGTCACTGCCATCCATGATCGTTGTCGTGCCTTGCAACTTTGTAAGTGGCACCCGTCCTTCCAGTCTTATTATCTTTTAAATGTCTTTGCACCAAAGCCCATTACTTAACAAAACAAAGCAAGCGGATGTGTTGGGAACACTTTATCTTCTTCCTCGGTTCTTCTGCCCCTTCATCGCAAGTGTGGGCTACACTGCACACCCTGCATTGTTACCAGTGGCAGTGTTCCATTCCAGGCCTTGCCCTTCCATGTGACCATTGAACTGATCCATCAGTTCTCACAGAACACCTCATGACCCATTTTACGATGGCATTGGTGTCAGCCTCCAATCCTGCTGCTTCCCACCTCCAGAAATAGCGGGCTGAAGCTTCCTCCTTATGTATTATGCCTTGTCAGGTGGAATCCTACAGGAAATCTTTCACTGTATGGGAACTCCTTCTGGTCCTCTATTATTCCCACAATTCAACCTCTGGCCCAGATTCCATCCATAAACAATTGCTTCAACACCTCATTATCCACAACAATAATATCTCCACCAAGTGTTTAACAGTATTCGGCTCCAAGGCATTTTCCCTCTCAATGAAGAGACTGTATTGTGGTTCCTGTCCTTAAGCCCGGCAAGGTTTGGTCGTCCCTTGTTGTTACCAGCCCATCAGTCTGACCAATGTCCCCTGCAAGTTACTTGAACGGACAATTGCTCATCAGCTCAGTTGGGTCCTTGAAGCTCGAGACCTTTTATCTCCTTACCAATGTGCGTTTTGGGAGGGATGGTCTCCGATTGATCCTCTGCATTTATTGGAAACCGCAGTTCAGCAGGACTTTTCTCAGTGCTGTCATCTTGTCATGGTTTTCTTCGATCTTCGTAAGGCCTATGACACAGCTTGGCACCATCGCATCCTACCTAAGTTCCACGAGTGGGGTCTTTGGGGCTCCATTCTGAGTTTCATTCACCAGTGCCTGTCCCAGTAGAAGACTTTTGGGAAGACCTGGAGGAGGCACTATTAAAGGCTCCAACCAAGAATGCTACTTCTTGGAGATTTCAACACTCAAGAAAGGAAATTCGGGAATGTCATTGGGAACTATCCAGCCGACAACAGTACTAATCGTAATGGCAAGCAATTATTGGAAATTTGTGAGAGTTTTTATCTGATAATGAAATTGACAGCATTTAAAAATCTTCCATGAAAACCAAAAACATGTGTATCTCCCAACTCTCAGTTCTGGATTGACCCTGTAGCAATGTCAAGATGTAAGAGAAGGAAACTGAAAAATCCAAGGGGACCAAACTGAGATTCAGATCAATTTCTCTCCAAAATTAAGGTCAGAATTCTACGAAGAGCCCGTCAAACTAAAAATACTATCAATATAGTGAAGTTTGACACAGGGAAACTTAGAACTGGCAAAGATTTTAAGATGATCTGGAATCAGAAGGATTATAAAGGCTGGGAACTGTTAAAAGATGCAAAGGAAACATGCCTGGAGAATAGCTGGAGACACACATCATGGTCAACAGAAGGAGATAAGGCAGTTGAAGAGCATCTGAAAGCATGGGTTGATTGGTGTCCTTAGAAAAGACAGAAAATCTAAAGACACTGTCAAAATTATCGGAAATCTCAGGAGCAAATTTTAGAACGAGTGCTTAACTCAAATAGAGGATGGCTACTGAAAGAACTTTACACAAGACTTTTGTAGAACATCCGCGAGTAACTTAAGTAAATATGATCCCCCAACTTCAGCTTTAAGAACAAAGAAGGAAAGGTAGTATATGGACACATGGCAAACTGTCAGATATTAACCATGTTCTTTGAAGAGTTCATGAACTGTGAAGTGCCCTATGAGACATTCAGCTACTATGAGAAAGAACCAAATCCTGACTCAGAACCACCAACTTTAGAAGATGTAAGGAGCATCACAAATGCCTTGAAGAATAATAAAGCTCCTGGGGGAGATGGGATCATTGCAGAACTCTTGAAGTATGTGAAAAAAGGAGATAAGTTGGAGCCTGGGAACTACATAGGAATATCGTTAATACCAGTGGCGTCAAAAGCATTGCTGAACAGAGTGGAAAAACAACTAAATCCACAAATTGGCAAGTACCAAAGAACCTTCGCAATGGAAGACAATGCGCAGAACATATTTTGAATCTGAAGCTGGGAACTGTATGTCAAAAATGTGAAAGCAAAAATTTCATGCTCACATTCATAGACTTCAAGAAAGCTTATTATTCAGTAGATAGATGAACACTGTTACAAATTTTAGAGGAGATGAGTTTGGATAGAAAATCCAGTGAACTGATTAAACAGACATTAAGCAACACAACATTCAAGGTCAGGTTCAAAGGAAATCTTTCAGGGGCCTTCAAAATCAAAACCAGAGCGAGACAAGGAGATGGACTGTGGTGTGGCTTTTGCTCTTTAACTCTCTACTTGATAAGGTTATCGGGGTACTGGTAGATTGCATATGTAGACAATATGGCGATATTGTTGGAATCTTTACAAGAGGCAGTTAAGTAACCCACACAACTATAGAGACAAGCAACTAAAGCAGGCCTCTGTCTCTGTCAGGAAGGCACATTATATGACAAGCATCAAGGCAGCCCCGGGATGGATGATAGTGGACGGAAGGAAAATTCAGTTGGTGGCAAGATTTAAATACCTGATACAATGAACAGAAATTATGCTGACAAAAAGGGAAGCAGTGGGAGCTTGAATAAACATAATGAATTTTTCATACAAACTAACTCTGTACATCTATTGGAGAAAGAATATTTTGATTACTGCAAAATTGACACTACAAGACAGTTATCTGTCATGAAGCCTTATACGCAGCAGAAACTCTTTACATCTACATGTACATACGTACTCTGCAAGTCACCGTACGGTGTGTGGTGGAGGGTACCCTGTACTACAAGTAGTTGTTTCCTTTCCTGTTCCACTTGCAGATACAGTGAGGGAAAAACGACTGTCTATATGCCTCCATATGAGCCGTAATTTCTCATGTCTTACCATCGTGGTCCCTGCGTGAATATATGTCAGCATGTAACCTAGTAACAACAGGAGTACTTAAAAGACTGGGATTGGTGAAATGAAATATTCTCAGGAGGGTGTTGCGACCTCAAACGGAATGGTCAGTTTAGAAGATGAGCAAACCGAGAACTGTGTATCAAAATGGAGATAATCTTGGATATCATCAAGGAGAGGAGGAGCATGTTCTTCAGACACATCTGAAGAATGGATCAGGGGAGCTTAACACAGCAAATAATACAGTTTCTGGTGAATAAGAAAACCAAAGTATGCTGAATCCAAGAGGTACAAAGGGATCTAGAAGAAATGGGTTACAGAAACCAGAAATATGCAACACGGCGATTGTTAAGTAAAAAACTCAGGCTTTCACAGATTTCAAAAACTGAACTAAACCCAGAACAAAATCATCGTGAACAGAAAAGTGAAGACGGTTGCAAATTATGAGAATGAAAGATATTGGACAAAAAAAAAAAAAAGAGAGAGAGTTGACACAAATTAATGTGGTCCTCACATAGTGAAGCAAAAGAAGAAGAAGGAGGAAAAACATTGTTTTGACAAATATTTTTATGGTTTCTCAGAACATTTGTCTGTAAAATGTATGCACTTACCATGTTTTGTAATCAGTTTCAGAAACACTTTTTCCACTCTGATGTTGGCACCCAAAAAACATGATTTCAGGTGGATTCAAACTTTTTTGTGATGGTCAAATTTGCCATCCACACATTTTTTGTTTGACGAACGGAACCAAAAAGAACTCGCTAATTGATAAATCAAGTTAGTACAGGCAGTGACATAATAATTTGAAGTTTTTCTTTGTCTGGTTGGAATCTAGGCAGCAAATACACATAACAGCAAAACCTACAGCCCCTGAAGATGTTGATTGGCTCTGTCATTGAAATATTGTGCATAAAATGGAAACAATAACTTGACTGAATACCTGTAAGTACACCATTAGTCAGTCACACTGAGAAAACCTTAGAAATTGTTCTAGGATGTGTCATGTAAGAGTTTTGTAAGCAATCTCCTTTGTAATCAGTGAATTTTCCCAGTATCTCACCAATGAACCGAAGTCTGACATCTGTTTTACTTGCTACTGAACCTGTCTGATCATCATACTTTATAGCCCCATAAATTATGTGAGGTAACTCAATGGAATTGTGATTCATTCATATTATAAGCACAAGGACATTATGGTGGAATGTTATGTATTTTAAGAATGTATATCTTTGTTTTACTGTCTAGATAGCAATGAATGTACAGACCTTTACTTTAATTAATCTGTCTTAAATATTGTAAATCGTAGGAATGAAATTCTGAGCTTGGTTGTCAAGGTGAGACAAACTTCTTTCTGTAACAAGGCATTTGCTTCACATCATTTATGCTAGCCTCATTGAAGCATATGTGGTGTTGAGTAAAGTTCTTTATTTCCCATTTGTTCAGGAGATCAGAATGGATCACTATAACGCAACTCATCATAAGAGCCCAAGTAGTGGTTGTTCAGGAAAATTCTTGACACTAAACAGAATTTGCAGTCTGATCTGTGGAGATATTTTATAACTGCCTTGAGATTTCCAATAAATGAATTTAAATAAAAAATAAAATCTCGTTTATATTTGATCCGCTGTTGTACATGCCCACCCGATAATGTGTATGTGTATGTAGTTTCTCGCATGATACATACTTTACTGTACATGATATACTGAGAACTATGAATGAAGCACAACAGGAAGATTCCATATTTCTAGATTTCCAAACAGCATTTGACACTGCGCCATTGCAGGCTGTTAATGAAGGTACAAGCATACAGAACAAGTTCATAGGTATGTGGCTCTAAGGCTTCTTAAACAATAGTACAGTACAGTACAGTACAGTATGTTGTCCTTGACGGCGAGTGTTCATCAAAGACAACGGTATCGTCAGGAGTGCCCCAGGGAAGTGTGATAGGACCGCTGTTGTTTTCTATATACATAAATGATTCGGTGGACAGAATGGGCGGCAATCTGCGGTTGCTTGCTGATGATGCCATGATGCATGGTAAAGTGTCAAAGTTGAGTGACTGTAGGAAGATACAAGACATCTTAGACAAAATTTCCAGTTGGTGTAATCAATATCAGCTAGTCCTAAATGTGGAAAAATGTAAGTTAGTGTCAGTTGGTAGGAAGAACAAACCTGTAACATTCAGATACAATATTACTAGTGTCTTGCTTGACACGGTCAAGTCATTTAAATATCCATACATAACGCAATGTGATATGAGGTGGAACAAATGTGAAAACTGTGCCAGGGAAGGCAAATGAATGACTTTAGTTTATTGAGAGAATTTTTGGGAAAGAGTGGTTCTTCTGTAAAGAAGATCGCATATAGGATGCTGGTGCAACCTATTCTTGAGTACTGCTCAAGTGTTTGGGATCTGTACCAGGTCAGATTGAAGGAAGACATCGAAGAAATTCAGAGTCGGGCTGCTAGATTTGTTACCGGTAGGTTCAAACAATACGTAAGTGTTACAGAGATGCTTCGGGGACTCAAATGGGAATCTCTGGAAGGAAGGCAACAGTCTTTGCGAAAAACATAATTGAGAAAATTTAGAGAACTGGCATTTGAAGCTGATTGCTGAACAATTCTACTGCTGCCAACATACATTGTGCGTAAGGGCGACGAAGGTAAGACATGTGAAATTAGGGCTCATAAGAAGGCCTACAGACAGTCGTTTTTCCCTTGCTCTGTTTGCAAGTAGAAAAGGGCTTGAATGACAAGTAGTGGGGAAGGCACAGGATACTTTCCATCACCTACTGTACGGTGACTTACAGAGTATCTATGTATATATAGTTACATTGACATCCGACCATACCTCGTGGGTGCCTTACTTCTTTTGTCAGGCAATCTATTATCATGCAGCTGTGCCAGTCCATATTGAGGCATTGGCACACATTGCTTCAATTTGTTAAAATGACTATATGGGTATATGAAGATCTGATAAAATAAAAACACCAAAAAAATGCAGTCAGCTTAATAAAAGGTATTACGTTGCTTCTGCAAGGAAGAAACTAAGTGCTTTTATTTTAGTCATTATTGAGGAGGATATATACAATGTGAGGAGAAATATTGAATGAAAAGTGAGTAATTTTGGACAGAAAAAATTAAAAGATAATTGATGGAATGAAGAAATAGCAAAGGAAGATTTTAAGACAAAGGAGGTGCAGTATTGGCCACCATCTGGTGAGCCACACTTTAAAACATGCAACCGCAGTCACACCACGTTTCCTACAGCCACCACTGCGGCATGAGAGTGCTGCCACCAATGCTTACGCTGTACCAATAATGTCCAACATCATTTTGTATGTTTGCCATTTAGTATCAGTTATGGACTTTCACACCAGTCAGAGCTCGTCATGTGTGGAATTGTCATTATATTGAAAAAGACTGAATTGTAAACTTTTGTATCTGTATATATAGTATTTAAACATTCAGATTTACTGTTAGCAATTGACTCTGCAATTACAACAAATTAAGTTATGTATTACTTCCACTGTTTTATATTAGATGTAGAATAACTTAATATCTGAATTCTCTTTCATGGAGTGCATCTGTTTCTTGCCCGTATATCCACTAAAGAACCACAAAGTCTGCAAAGGAAATTGACAGGAGTGAAGAAAAGGAAGAAAAGATAAATACAGGACATAAGTTGTAGTTGGGACAGTGGTGAAACTGGATAGACACAAAGAAAGAAATTGCAGAGAGGCATAGTAAAAGAAAGAGCTAAAGAATAAAGTAGATGGTTGTGTTTTAGCTGAACCAGGATGGCTGCATTTAGTTGTTAAGTCTTCATCTATAGAACTCCAGGCAATATCAGTTTGAGGGATCCTTTATGAAATTTAGTGCCCTGTCCAAAGTAAGGCTAGAGAAATACGTAATTTTATCATTTTGTTCTGTTGTGTGTCCCAGAAGTTGTAATATCCAAGTCAGTATATGTAGGGTGTTCTATTTATCTGATGACCACCTGTGCACGCACTAGATGCCAGGCAGCGAGTGCTCTGTTGCACGGCGATCAGATGCCATGTCGGCCATCTATTGCAGCATTACAACATGACTACATTTAAAATATAAGCAAATAAATTTTGTACTCACCCATGTCACACAAGGAGATGCTGGATATGCCTGCCATTATTTTCCATGCTTTTCTGACATCTACTCAAGAAATTATCAATCACACGGTGTAATTCTCTCTGAGATATTGAATTAATTGATTCACGGATATTTTTCATCCTTGAGTTCCTCTATTGTGTGAGGATTTGTGGTAATAAATAAAACTTAAGTTGCAAAGGAAATGTGCCATATACAATGACAAAACAGTGCTCATACAAGCGTCTGCCAACAGTAAAGTGTGTCAAAGGCTTTAGGAACACCATGCAATGCTTTATAACAACAAATTGCCTCCGATGAGCATGACATGACAACTGTTTAAATTAAATTTGTTTGAGCAGTTGCGGGCGGGCTCTTGCACACGCACAGTTGAGTCGCGTATGAGTATTACCTTCTCCTGCTTCTGGTTACGGAAGTGTGGCTGAGTGAGACTACTTAATATTGCCCCTGTTCGGAAATATCGTAGATCTGGGGCTGATACACAGAGTAGTCCGAGTTGTGGTGGGGAGGTGGGTCGTCTACATGTGAACTGTGTTTACTTTCAGTGATTTTGTTGTTTCCTCTTCGTTTATTGCTCTCACTTTAAATGATAAGAAAACGGATTTTTGTGGCTGGGAGCTATCAAATGAATTAAAATACATTCGCATAATTATGGCAGGCTAAAATATGTTAATAGTTTCAGATTTTATTTCCAACTTTGGCAGTCAAGCATTAATCGCCTTACAGAACAATGAAGTTATTTTTGCCGGTTTGCTAAAGATATTTGGCTTTTATCAATTCTTTCTACTGAGGCAGTCAGTTTATTTGAAACAAAGTGTTTGATTTCACACTATTGGCTAGTTTCAACTGTTCGCTGCATTTCAAATGCACGTATGCCATTGAGGGAGAAGTTCGGGTTGGTTACACCAAACAACACCCATTTAGCATAGTTCATTTATTCAGCTAAACATATGCAAGGCTCACAAAGAACTGAACGTGGTGGAACAGTCCAAAGACAATGCTCAGAGTCCAAAGACGAACGCATATCGATGCTGGTGTCGACCTCATCAGCGCCACATAGCGCCCCCCCCCCCCCCCCACTCCGCAGTACGGAGTACCCTTGAGAGGCCAGGAGGGGGGGGGGGATTGACTAAGGGGTCGGCTAAGGGGTCGGCAGGGGTGGTCCGCAGGAGCCGGACCACGGTCAGCTCGACAGCATCATCGGGGAGCTGTGTGGGTAGATGTTGTGAAGGAAGGTTCAACCACTGAACCTGGAAGTCGTTGAAGTGAGCCGGGCGTTGTACTGGGTGTGCTGGTCGTGCAGCAGCAGGTAGGACGGCAGTTTGCGGGTGGAACGGAGCGATGACGACAATGTCTCCGGTGGGCGTGGCGAACACACGAAGCATGTCCATTTCGACATCGAGCGGGAGGGGAACACATTCCACCAGGTGGCAGGGAATGGTGGAGGCTGTGTCATGAGCACTGGATGAAGAGAACACACAACGAACAGTGTATAATCGTGAAGTGTTATTGAGATGTCGCGGATTATGTCTGGGGGGACAGGCACAAACACCTCGAGCGAGGGCACGTTCAAGATGGGGGGCGTGAGAGACCTCAACAGGGCGAGGCAGGCGACGGTGGAGAGGTCGAAGGGACCACCGAAACGCGGAATATTTCCATTGTGCATAGGTGAGCTTGCGCGAGAAGAACTGCAGAGGCGAAGTTTGGCCGTCGATTGTCTGGCTAAGGACAGCGCCAATGGCAGTATCGCCACCGAAGGGCCCAGTGGCGAGGGCATGATCGTAGGTAAGCTTGACGTGGGGAGCATGTAGTCACTCAACGGAGTGCATGAGACTGGAGTAGAGGGCAAGGTCGGAGGAGAGCTCGACAATTGGAACTGGAAGTCACTCGACGGAGTATGTGAGACCGGCGTAGAGGGCGAGGTCGGAGGAGAGCTCGACGATTGGAGCTGGAAGTCACTCTATCGAGTGTGTAAGTCCGACATGGAGGGAGTGGTCAGAGCGACGTGAGCCATGACAGTGAGTGGCGTGGTCGTGGCCTGAGGGGAGTAGAAGAAGGCTCGACATGAACAGGCTTAAGTCTGTTGAGAGAGACTGTAACAGCTGAATCTTTCATCTGGATGTCATAGGTGTTGGCTGAGCGCCGGAGAGCTCGGTATGGGCCAGTATATGGAGGTTGGAGGGGAGCACGGGCAGTGTCATCTCGGAGCATGATGTACTCGCAATTGTCCAGAGATTGCGGGATGTGAACCTTAGGGCGGGAATGGCTGGCGGGCGGAGGGATATGGAGGTTGATGAAGTGGCGTCTGACGCGGTCCACGAAGGAAGGTAAGTCAGAATGAGGGAGAGAAGCAGAAGGGCTCACAAGTTTGCCAGGGAGAACAATGTTCTGGCTGTATACGAACTCAGCTATTGTGCCGTTGAAGTCTTCCTAATAGATCACACGAATCCCGAGTAGCTCTGCTACGAGGCAGGCGGACGCTCGAACACTGGGGTGGGCTAAATTATGCAATGCGTTGAAGACAGCTCAACGGAGCGTGGTTGGGATGAGCGGGCGTAACGTCCCCGTACTGTCGTCGCACCAGATCTCACCAGAAATGCCAGGGAAGGTGCTGCGGACAAAGTGTAGTGAAGAAGTAGAGTCTGAAATCAGGTTTTGTGTTTCCTCGTCAGCGGGTTGGAGGTTAGGCAGTTCAGAGAGGTCTAGCAGCGAATGGACAGCGTCGACTCGTGAAAGGAAATCGGCAACTATATTGTCAGCACCCTTTATGTGTCTGACATCAGTGGTGAACTGACATATGAAGTCCATGTATCTGAAGCAGCGAGGAGGCGGGTCAGCTGGCGGGTCTGTAATGGCTGCAGCCAGGGGTTTGTGGTCTTTTAAAATGTAGAAAGGGCATCCCTCAACATCAGTCTTAAAATGCTTAATCGCTTCGTAGACCGTGCGCAACTCCCTGTCAAACGCGGAATATTTCCATTGTGCATAGGTGAGCTTGCGCGAGAAGAACTGCAGAGGCGAAGTTTGGCCGTCGATTGTCTGGCTAAGGACAGCGCCAATGGCAGTATCGCTCACGTCTGTGGTGATGAAAAGCTGCGCATTGGGATGAGGATGTGCGATGGTGCAATCCTCGGCAAGAAGATTTTTGAGGGCAATGAAATAGTCAGTCATAGCAGGGGTCCATGGAATGGGCCGAGATCCAGAAGTGTGGGTGCCTGCCAAGGCCTCCATCAGTGGAGCATGAATCTCTGCAGCCCGAGTTAGACGTCGGCGATAATAATTAACCGTCCCCAGAAAGCGCTGGAGCTCTTGGAATGACAAGGTCTGGGTAGGTTTCGTATTGTTTGTACTTTCTCAGCAGGCGGTGAAATGCCGTCGGCAGAGACCCAAAAACCAAGAAAACTGACAGCGGGTTGATGTAGCTGCAATTTGTCCTGGTTGGTCTCGATGCCTGCTGCCATGAGAGTGTTCATAACAGTTTGCACATGTCGAATGTTGTCCTTGACGGAGGAGCTGAACACAAGAATGTCATCAAGATATGCAAAGCAGAATTTTAGGTCGAATAGCACTTCGTTGATGAAGCATTGCCAGGTCTGGGTTGCGTTTTTCAGACCGAAGGGCATGAATCGAAACTGAAATAACCCGATTGGGGTGGTGATTGCTGAGTTCTCGATGTCTTCAGGTGCCATGGGGATCTGGTGGTAGGCCTGTTTGCAATCAGTGACAGAGAACATGGTCGCACCTGCGAGGGAACTGGTAAAGTCGGCAGTGTTGGGTATGGGGTAGGTGTCCATAATTGTTCGTGCGTTTAGTTGACGGTAGTCTCCGCACATGCGCCAGGACCCGTCTTTCTTGGGGTGTCATATGTATGGGCATAGACCAGCTACTGGCAGAGGGTTCAATGACGCCAGAGCTTAGTAGTTCAGAAATCTGATTTTTAAGGTCAGAGGGGCGCTCGGGACAAAGTCAACGTGGTTTACCGGAGATCGGGGGACCTGGCGTGAGGCAAAGCCTGTGAACCGTGCCGTTGGTGACGATGGAAATGTTGCCAGCGGCACGGGAGGCGATTTGTTTACAATGTGTGGCGGGCGGGGCAGGCGAGGCGTAGTCATGGTGTTCGGAGCCACTCGGCTGATCCGACGGGAGCCGAGGTGGCGAAGTGCCCCAGGAGTCAACGTGACAAGATGGCTGGCGGCCCGAAGCAGTGGCACCGTGGTCGGGTGAACTCGGTAGAGCTTGTCAGCCGTTACTGAGTCCATTGTCCGAGGGTGCGGCCTGTGGCAGCACAGTCGCGGGCGAAACACTTGGCGCGAGTGTACTGTTTGTGTTGTCAGTGGCAGTCGCACGACGGCACGCAGGAGCCGAAGTTGAATAGTTTGAGGGTGCTGTCCGCAAGGGGCGGGGTAGGAGCCGTCGGTTCGGGAACACCTGACGCTCGTCGCACATGCACATTTGTGTCTGGCCGAGTGTCAAACGCTGTCGTGTTAGGGGGGTGTGCCCCTGCGGAACTGTCAGTACACGTTATGGCAGTCTTGATAGCACAGTTGTGAGGGGTAGCGGGAGGTAAACATACTGAGGCTCGATTGCTGGGATTGCAAACAGATTCGGCGCACTTACTAACCTTGCTTTGTCCTTGCTGGAGTGTCTGTAATGCATTTTCTGCATCGGAGAGCTGGAGCTGTGTTTCGTGGAGCTAGAGGGAGAGCTCGAAGTTTTCCTTGTGTAGGCGAGCGACGTGCTCAAACTCGACAAGGCACTTGTGCGTGGTTTCTTGTAACGTCGGCGACAGAGACGAGCATGTGAGGATGAGATGAGCCCGGACCAATGCGTCGCGGGGGGTGGGGGTGGGGGGGGGGGGGGTAGGGGGAGGGGTAGCTCGACAGAGCACAGAGGAAGTGAGTCTTGGACGGATGATGAAACATGGTGTTTCACACTAGGTCTGGTGAAAGTTTGTGGTGACGCAAGAAGTCAATGCCTAGTATAGGTTTGTCAATTTCGCGCACTAAAAAAGTCCACTCGAGTTTTCAGTTTGCGGAGAGAGAGAGACGACTTGGGAAGTTGAACCTGACTATTGTAGTTTAGTTGAATTCACGGCTTGCAGTGAAGTATGATGAAGGTGGATGTTCAGTGACACTAAGGACGTAGGCAGCAGCGAAACATCGGCGCCTGTTTCCACTAGGAAAAGGTATCTTGATGAAATGTCTTTAATGTAAAGTCGTCCGCAATTATCCGGTCGTTCCCGGACAGAAGGGAGCACTGGGGGGTGCCTGTGATGTTGTGCGCAGGAGGTGTTTGGGAAGTAGCAGGGGGGTCTGCAGTTCCGTGCCGCCTCACCAAACCGTGTGTGGAAGTAACAGTATGTGTAGTGCGGTTGCATTTCCTGCGGAAATATCGTTGCCAGTGGCGGTGGCCAAGGTTCGGTGGCCGCAGCAGGTTCGGTTGCAGGAGGGGGGAGCCGGTGACGTCCCAGTTGCTTGTTTACTGCTTCCCGGAGCGAGCGGAACGGTCGGCACAGTATGGCCCCGGCCGTGTCCGGCCGCAGGGTGATGAGCCGAACCTGAGACTTGTCAAGTAGGCAGTGGCTGGCGAAATAGAGCAGTGATGCATCGTGTAGCTTTTCAGCAATTGTCATTCTATGCTCAACAGGTTCAGGAGACCTTTGAGCCAGAGCAAAGCGGATGTTCCAATAGTTTGACCAGATGGCGAGGAGAGCTGTGTCAGAGAATAGATTGGCGCTGGCCAAGGCACGTAGCCTTCTCCAGAACTGGGAAGGTTTGTCGTTGCCTAGTTGCTTGACGTGGAGCACTTGCTGTATTGCTGCCTCAGTTGAGCATGCAAGCCGACGTAGAACTGTCATTTTGGCTAGAGTGTACTGGAGAGATGAGTCTGGGGCATCGACCAGGTCAGTAATCAAGTCCTCCTGGTCGTGCAGGTGGGTGATGAGGCACAGAAACCTGGTTGACATGTCGAGTTTGTAATGGTTGAACACTTCGTCCACAATTTTGAACCAGGTTGCTGCTCTGTCGGGATTAAACGGCGGCAGGGTCGGTAAGCGTTGTAGAATGTTTGGGAGAACAGGTTGAGTTGAGTTCGTCGGGGCACTGCCTGAATCGAGCTGTTGTTGCTGTAGTATTCCAGGAGAGTGTGCCTCCAGGGGATGTGGCAACGACGGCTGTTCAGGTTGTAGCGTGAAGGTGACACGTTGTGGTTGAGCGCGATCCATCGCAACGCGGAAGGCCGACGCGGGTGAGACACCGTAATGTGTCAGTTGCAGTTGCGGAAGCTGAACACATTTCGGGTGTGTTCGGATTGATGCGTCGTGGAAGACCGACGCGGATGAGGCACCGAGATGTGCCGAGAACAGTAGCAGAAGCTCGACTGGAGCTGGCGCGGGGGCAACAGGTGAGAAGAAGTTCAAAGTTTGAGAACGCGTGTTAGTCCGCGGATAGCTCGACGTATGACCAGAGCCGGGGCCACCTGTGTTGCAGGGAGGCTGCAGAGGTGCGGGCTGTCCAGAAGCACAGTGTGGGAAATGATGTTGAACATGGGATGGGGTGTGTGAAAGTTCACTGTTCATAGTCACTCCACTCAAAACGGTGTGCGGATAAGGTGAATGTCGTGGCACAAAACACAGAGGCGTAGCGGTGGGATGAAGGTGGGGGTCAGGCACAGATAACAAGTAATTGTTCCTGTTGCAGGACGAGGTATCAAAGTAGGAAGGCATGTACTGATGCTGAACCAAGGCAGGCACGGGCGTGGTCAGATGCTGAGGAGGTTGACCTGTGGACGAAGCAGTTCTGGCTACATGGCAGGTATCCGCGTGGTACTGCACCAATTTCGGCGTGGCAAATCGTTGTCAGGGCGGTAGTAGGTTGTCTGACGAAGCATTTGCAGAAATCGGCATTGGTCCCGCACTGCACGAAGATCCATAAGAGGTAACTGCACAGTCGATGAGGGAGGGCACATGTGGCGGGAACAAAGACGTTTGATAGCCGGAGTCATGTACACTCCTAACCTCAGTTATTGTTGCAGTCTCGAAAACGTCTGGCGAAATCGACAGAATCATCTAGTGTGAGGCATCATGTTGCATTCCTGGTGGGTGTACATCGCCCGCAACACTATGCATGTCGATCACAAAATCCGGCATTAGGCACTGGGCCGAAGTCATTGTTCGAATGCTGTGTCGATGTAATACACACGAAAATAACCGATGCGGAGGTCGGCAAAAACGGAAGACGTTATAACTCGGGGTCACCAGTGAGGGAGAAGTTCGGGTTGGTTACACCAAACAACACCCATTTAGCAGTAGTTCATTTATTCACCTAAACACATGCAAGGCTCACAAAGAACTGAACGTGGCGGAACAGCCCAAAGACAATGCTCAGAGGCCAAAGATGATGCTCAGAGTCCAAAGACGAACGCATATCGGTGCAGGTGTCGATCTCATCGGCACCACAGCATTATGCTATAATAAAGAACCGAACATGAGTACTGGTACTCCAAGAAAATTTACGTATGGATGTGCATTTTAAGCCAAATTATGCATTTTAGTATGGTTCGCGAAATCCCGGTGCTCTTGAAGTATCCTTTGATGTCTTGTTTCTTTTATGACATAATGTAAGATCTTTTAATGTTTTACACATATGAACATATGGGCTTCCTGTGTCATCGTAGCTGCGCAAGCACGGTGATGCCAGTTATCTGGCGCTTTCTTGCAACTGTTGAAACGAACCTATTTCTAACAGGTCGCGGAAAAATATTGCGAATGGTGGTTTGAAAAGCGTTACATTCAAACCAGATTTCCTTTTACGCAAGATGAACTATGTGCGAGAATATACGATGAATTTCTTAAATCACAAAGCGTTTGACTCTCATTTAAAAATCAACTCTTTGAGGATGACGACCATTTAGAAGAATTTCGAGCCCAGAAGATGAGACATTTGCGTCATTATTAAAAATTTTACTGGCACATTTGTGTGATGTATCTTAAAGTGTAACACACGCAAAAAAGATCAACATTATATGTGGAAGCTTAGCTCCTCTTCCAACTTATTAATCTTCGAGACCAATATTATATGTGAATGCTATGTATATTAATTTAAGCCATTAACTTTTCTTATTCGTGAATTCACACTAATTAAGAGTGATCTTGCTATTGGCTGACTACATCACACATCCTATTGCTGTCATCAGCCGGCGAGATGACGTGAATGAGCTATGACGCTTACAAAAGCGCATCGCAATCTCGATTTCAATGCTTTGGAAAGTGACATGCGTTGTTTGGTAGAATTCAAATTTATACCTTCGTAATACGAAAATATGCAGTGTACATGTTGCTACACATCAAAGGTCTTTCAAAACTTGTATTTCCCCCTGAGTTTCGTTTTCTAAAGTGTCAGGAAATTCTACATCCGTATATAAAACCATAAAATAACTGATGATGGTCGAAATAGAGAGGATATAAAATGTAGACTGGCAATGGCAAGGAAAGCGTTTCTGAAGAAGAGAAATTTGTTAACATCGAGTATAGATTTAAGTGTCAGGAAGTCGTTTCTGAAAGTATTTGTATGGAGTGTAGCCATGTATGGAAGTGAAACATGGACGATAACAAGTTTGGACAAGAAGAGAATAGAAGCTTTCGAAATGTGGTGCTACAGAAGAATGCTGAAGATAAGATGGGTAGATCACGTAACTAATGAGGAGGTATTGAATAGGATTGGGGAGAAGAGAAGTTTGTGGCACAACTTGACTAGAAGAAGGGATCGGTTGGTAGGACATGTTTTGAGGCATCAAGGGATCACAAACTTAGCATTGGAGGGCAGCGTGGAGGGTAAAAATCGTAGAGGGAGACCAAGAGATCAATACACTAAGCAGATTCAGAAGGATGTAGGTTGCAGTAGGTACTGGGAGATGAAGAAGCTTGCACAGGATAGAGTAGCATGGAGAGCTGCATCAAACCAGTCTAAGGACTGAAGACCACAACAACAATATAAAACCATAAACATTCAAAGGATTGATGACTTTTACAGTGCCGAGGAAGAGTATACTGTCACTTAACACGGAAAAAGTGTATTTTCACCCAGGAGAAAGTGTATTTTTAACTGGGAAATCCGGGAAAAATGCCGGAATTTTTTTTTTCCTTGTCCACATATACACCCTGAGGCTGTATGCAATGTCATCGAGACAAGCTTTTGTGAGCACTGTACGTTGTCATTTAAGCATCTTGTCTTGAACACTTCCTGTTTCACAAAATTTATTCATCATGACTCAGAACTCAAACACCTGGAAACTTCTGTTCAAACAGCCTCTGAACAATATGAGCAGACTCTGTAAGCACACACGAATCGTAAATAAACACTTGTTGTGGCTCTTGCCATTGTTGCGTTCACGAACTTCACTGTTACATGCGTGATGCCTGTTTCATTGCTTGAATGTCACTGACCAACAGGGTGCGTTTGTCTGTAAGGCCTTCAGGCTAAAACACACAATAAAAGGGAGTGTGGCCCTGTGGGACCCATTCGATCAGCAGGCGCAACTTCTGTGGCCGGCCTGCAATACCACAGGCAGGTGGTCATCATATAAATGGAATGGAACACCCTGTAAATGCTGTATGTCAGAAACATTGTGTATGTGTTCCAGAATGAAACTGAATGAATAGACAAATTTTGATGTATAGTATAGGGAAACAGTGGCAACCATTAACATACATTAAGCGAACGTTGAAACCAAAAAGTATACTTACGCTATTCTCATATTCAGTTTTGTTATTTTTACTGGCTATTGAACTGACTTTATCAGGTGTACAAACTGGTTTTAACAAGGTGTTTGCAGCCCACAGAAGGGTTATTTTGTCATCTTTACAACTAATTGCTCTCAACAAATTTCCATTTGATTTCTACGATTTCTGTATTATGTCGATGTTTATATTTACCTCTCTCACAATCCCATTCTAATTTGTTCTACAGTAGAATTTTGATTCACAGGGAAACACAGTTTCATTTTGTTTCTATTTTTTATTTTTCCCTTATGACTTTCAAATCCTTGGACTTGTCTTAAATTACTCCTTCTCCCAGCTGCCTCCCCCCCCCCCTCCCCCGCCTCCTCATTTTCCCTCTGCCCCTCAAGGCTGCTAGCCATTTTTGCCTTCTCTTTCTAGTGATCTGTTTCTTTTAATAAAAAAAACTTACAGCTATATTTCAATTTTTTCAGCAAAAGTGGCTGTTCAGATAGTAGATTATTACAGCTCAGCCCTCAACACACTTGAACAAGGAGGTGCAGATGACTGTTCCATTGCAGAAACCGTAGGATCAAAAATATATAAGGTTTGTATTTAGTATGCAACTTCACTTCAAGAAAGATAGTGTTGCCCTTGTAAATAAATTTGCAAAAATGAAACATGTAACAGAAAATGAAGAAGAAATCTTCATTGATGAATGCAACAGAAGCTAAATCTTTGGTTTACAAAAAGTCCCAGACACAGTAGAAGCCATGATTGTTAGAAGTGGCATCCTCTTAAAAGAAATTTGAGAGGTTAATAATCACAAAACAATAGAAAGGTAATTGCTTTTGAACTCTTGTCCATCCTCAAGACTTGGAGATACGAATGTACACATGAACTTTGTACCATGCCATTGCAAGTATTTTTGTGTCTGTGTATTTCAAATGTTCTTCTCTGAAGAACAGGAGTTCAAAATGTTCTCTGCTTTTCATGTACATATCGACTGCCGAAACTTCTCATGAAAGTCAGTGAATGCATATCTGTTCAATGATTGTTAAGTTCTCCAGATTTTAAAACTGAAAGCAGCAGTCTCAGGTATCTTTTCCCTCATGATCGTTGTGCATTCTGCCATCCTCCTGTTACCTCTCACTGCTAATTGTCAATTGAATGTTGTTTGTTGTTATTGTTTGAGCCCACTTTCTGGTTACTTACGACACCGGTATATTATTATGAAACAGGCTTTTTCATTGTTTGACTTAGTGGCTGCACGAAAAAGTATCAGATCATAATACTAAGGTCTTTGTGTGATGTCTGCATTTCAACATGGTTTACTGGATCAGCCGCTCACCTTAGCCACCACTATTATGGTGGTGATGTTGTTACAGTTGTACAGATGTGTGTCTAACATATGGGTGTTAAATAAGGAGTGAAAGTGCTTGTTATCTGGAATAAAGTCTGAGAAACTTTTTAAATCAGTGTTGAGTCTGTTATATTTACTGGTACAACTCACTGGACAAACAGGTAAGACCCATAGTAGATGCTGAACTATGCCTTGCTATTCACTAACAGCTCACTGGTGACTGACTTCGTCCCATAAGTAGCTGATTACTCAGCATTTTCCAGTCCCCCCCCCCCCCTACCCCCCCACCCCCACCCCCACCCCTCCCCCTCCGTTATATATCAGTAAAAGGAATGAAATTCATGTATCATGTAAAAACAACAATAGTTTATTCACAAGTATTAGAAGTGTAGCTACTGTCGAGGCTGACACTCATACTCCTAATTTTCAGTTATTCTTATCTCAGATCGTTCCTACCCTTACTCCCACTGAAACTTTAGAGGTGACATGTCATCAGAACTCATTCCAATCAGCCTAACAACCCAAAACTTTTGGTGTTGAACCCTGTAGTCAGCAGTATTGACTTTTGAGGTTGGCAACAAATGAAACAGTGTACTGTTAGGCAGAAGTGGTCCCGTTTCTGCTGATTCAGCACCACTAGGGAGCTGAGAGAATAACATATTGTTGTTATTCAGTTTGCTTAAAGCTGTAAGAGTGGTAAATTGCAACAGTTGACAATGGATGCAAATCACAGCTGTGAATTTGTTTAGAAAGGCAGAGTTCACAATTGGTTCATCTAGAAAATACAAAACTAATTTTGAGTCAATGGCTATTCTTGAAGCAAAAGTCACAAACAAATATACAGCAGGAAGAAAATTTGATGTCCCAAAGTGAATATTTGTTGGTGGCATCGGATGAAGAGTAAATTCAAGGTCAACAGTTCCACACGTCAATATTTCAGGAGACCAAATCAAGAAAGGTTTCACGAATTGGAGCAGCAAGTTTTTCAGTATCTGTGAGATAAGCGTAATGTAGACTTCTGATTACTCAAGAAATTGTCCAGCTGAAGGCAATAGAAATAAAGAGGAATTTTCCAACTGAATATGTCATGGAATTCAAAGCTAGTATGCATTCACTGATATGAAACAATTTGATTAGTCAGAATATGTAAAAAATACACTTTCTCAAGGAGCCTTGTCAAAAGAAAGTAGTTGCCTTATATTTAGTGTCATATTGTAGTTGGGTGAATGTGGTAACAAGTGCAGGAGGAGGAGGAGGAGGACAACGACGATCTGTGGACTGACAGTTTTACTGTTAGAGCAATAGAAAGTGGTAAATACAGTTAAAAATCCTATTACCTTTTGCACAGGCACAAATGATCTTATGAATGCAAAATTTCTATTCTTATCCCAAATGAGGGTTTACCAGATATAAGGGATTAACTACACAGAAAGATGGTTTATCAGTCATTGGAAGCAAATAAATTCATAAATGAAAATTTGTCATACCAGTACTTTAACTGTCATCTGTGCATTTTGCAAATAGTGGCCTTAGCTGTTAGCTTATTTGAGCATGCCTCCAGACCTGACTCAAACTTTCATTGTTAGTTATACTTCCCTCAGTGATTACCACTCACTCGCTGTAGTGACCCAGTGAGTGAATTGGCGCAAGGATTAGCACACTGGACTCACATTCGGGAGAACGATGGTTCAGACTCGCGTCCAGCCATCTTGATTTAGGTGTCTCGTGATTTCCCTGAATCACTTAAGGCAAATGTCGGGATGGTTCCTGTGAAAGGGCACAGCCAACTTCCCTCCCTAATCTGATGGGACCGATGACCTCACTGTTTGGTCCCCTCCCTGAAATTGACCAACCAACCACTGTAGTAGTTCTCCACAGGGTATGTGTGACTGCAGCTACAGGAGAACAGATTTGGTAGAGGCCTTTGGCTTACCCTGATACAGGGGATTTATATTTCTAATTTAAGTAAACTTGCTGAAATGAAATGAATGGAGGCAGTGGGAATGAAATCATTGAAGATGCTGTGATATGAAATAATGACATCAAAAAATGTTCAGATGTGCTGAATCTCCTATGTAATGAATATGTTGTGACAACTGATATTTAAGGAAATAGGAGGGAACATAATTGATAATGAAAGTTTGAATCAGGCCTGAATGGATGCCCAGATAGTGTAACAATTAAGGGGACTACTCACAAAAAGGAAGAAAACAGAATTTGATTTCTGGTCTGGCACACCTCCAAATAGTTTTCGCTGTTACTTCATATCACTAGATTGTCATCGATTTCATGCATGTTACCTTATTTAATTCTAACAGATTAATAATGAGGACATTGGTTACACTGTTTTATTATGCTATGTGTGTTCGCTGTAGCTGTGTAGTATTAACTACACATTTTTTTGAGTACATAGTGTTACTTGATAGATGTTGTTCAGTTTTTATTTTGAAGATAACTCTGAAACAAGAAGCAAACAGTGCCCACATTCTTTTATAATGGAAAGAACAAACAAAATCTAAGAGGGTGATTGTCACTGCCACCTGGTTGATAATGCCAGAAACACACAGAATTTTGTGAAATGAAAAGTCAGCTAGATATAAATTAAGTTACAGCGTGTTCCTAATATGTCTACTGTATCATTGATACCATAAAGAATCATGCTTGCAAACAATTTCACTGTACCAAATCTATTACAGAATCAGCAGTTGCATAATGCGAAATGACATCTTTAGGCGAGTATACTTGAACATACCTGTCATGTATATTTCCTTAGTCTTGTTTGCGTTATTTGTTGATGGATCTGAATATCATTTTGTGCAACAAAATGACATTTATTCAAAACTTTGATGCCATCTCGGTGAATGAAATTATGTCAGCAATTGATCAATTCACTGTGTACTGATATATGGTTGTGTTCTACATAATACTTGGCAGGGGAGGTTTGGCACATTAAAATAAATTAAGTGCTTGCACTGATAAAACCATGAGAATTCTTGAATTGTGTGGCATCAGATAAAAGAACATGATGTTTAGTTGATATATAACTTTTTCTTATATTTCACATACTTATTTCACCACATAGCGAACATGCTGAGTCGCAGATAGGCACAACAAAAAGACTATCACAAAAATAAGCTTTCAGCCAACAAGGCCTTTGTCAAAAATAAATCTCTCTCTCTCTCTCTCTCTCTCTCTCTCTCTCTCACACACACACACACACACACACACACACACACACACACACACACACAAAACCACAGTCTATGGCAGCTGAAGCCAGCTGTGGTCGTGTGTGTGTGTGTATGTGTGTGTGTGTGTGTGTGTGTGTTTTTGGCAAAGGCCAAGTTGGCCGAAAGCTTATTTTGTGACAGGCTTTTTGCCATGCCTGTCTGTGACACAGAATCTCATCTGTTCGGTGAGTAGCAACTATCCTTATCATAATTATTTTTTCATAGTTCACATGACAACAATAAATTATATTTTGTATTTATAAATTATTAGAAAATGTGAATTGATGTGCAATAGAAGAAGACTTTGGTAATTATTTTCATGTAATTATTTTTAAATTTTATCGAATGATCAGTTACATAATTTTGTTATGTAATTTTTTACAGAATTGGAAACGTTATGTAAAATTCAAGATGGTATACCACACGTGTATATCTTTACTGTACCGTGGTCAGCAGGCAGAAGAACAGCAGAAAATGGGTGAACGAGTTACTTTTTACCAAGCAGCAGCAGAGAAATTAGAAGAAGCTGTCAAACTTTCAAAAGGAATGGATAATATTGATGTATGTGGTCAATATTGGAATATTATTTACTCGAGTAGCCAAAACACAAATGCATTGATTTGTTTATTTTTTTTTTAAATCAGAGTTTGTACCTTATAGATGGCATACTATTTCAAGGTAGAAGATAACCCAAGCATGAACACATTTCTTCTTCTTCTTCTTTTTAATGTGTTTATGAACAGATTGATTAGTGTCTGAGTTAGTTATTTTGTGATTGTTGCTACCTGTCTCCAGCAGCTGACACCTGCAGGAATGTGTTATTCACTTACCACATTTACAAATGTGTCTTGTAAATTAATAATGTAAAACAAGAGTAACCTGTCATTGAAGCTTTATGAATGTCCAATAGACTTACATAATGTAAATATTCGTGAACTTGAAAGGGGTAAACATTGCCGCCAGCTTCCTACATCATTGTCCTCAATACAGATGGGGTCTGTCTCATCCTGGGGACTGAGTGACCTGCCCTTCCTCTTTTAACCTCCCCCATGAAAGTCCCCAGGATGAGACGGGAGAGGAATGAGTGACCTGCCCCTCCTTTTCCAACCTCCCCCACCAAATTCCTCTCCTGTCCCCAACAAATGAACACACAGTTCTTGAAGGCTATGTAGTCTGCCCCTTATACTTGTACATGATGTGTCTATCAGTGATACTATACATTTTTGTCCCTGAATGTAAATATTGACCTACAACGTGTGTGTGTGTGTGTGTGTGTGTGTGTTGTTCTTAGCATAAGTTAGTTTAAGTAGTGTGTAAGTCAAGGGATCAATAACCTTAGCATTTTGGTCCCTTAAGAATGCACACACATTTGCACATTTCCCCTCCCTAAGTAATATATACTGTAATGAAATTGGTACTGAAAACTGCTATATTTTAAATCTACTACTCTTTCTTACATAGGCAATTAATGAAGCCTTAACATTCACAAATGATGTTGTGGAAGGAAAGAAAAAGGCAGCAAAAAATGAAAATGAGTTCATCTATCATGAAGAGGTCCCACCCTTGGACATTCTTCCAGAGGTTAAAGGTGCATCTCTTGTGAAAGGCATTATGTTTAATGTTAATGATCCAGAAGTAGCAGGAGCTGACATATTTGCTCGACTAGTACCCATGAAGGCACATGAAGCATCTTCATTGTACAGGTAGTATGATGATATAAAATTGTGCATTCAGTCAGAAATATATATAGAGTTCCAAAATTAGTGTTGCTTATATGCCTGCTTACCGAAAGTAGATCAGTGTTTTATGTTGAATCCAGAAAAATCGTAGTATTCCATTGAAAGCCAGTCAGTATATGAGATAAAGTTTTCATTTATTGTAGTTATAGCAGATGTATGAGCACATCTGTGTGGATATAGTTGTTTAAGAACAAAAATGTTGCTGAAATCTGTACTGACTGATGCCAGCATTGTGGTCACTCAACTTTATTGATATTCCTTCAAGTTTTAATCGTTGAAGTAAAATCTGTGATTGTCATCTGGTTAAATAAATGAGGCAAAAGATATTATTATCTTAATTGTGGCATGCTCAAAATCGACAATTGTGTTTTATTTCAGAATCTATTTAAGGCTCTTCAAATTGGCACAAAGATATGGATATATACATGCTAATGTTCATAATATGCTTAGTGGATCTACATCCAAGACTCTAGTTTATTTTTAGACACATTACACAGGATACGACATTGTTTTCCCTTATGCAACCAAATACTGTGTTTGTCAGATGATACATGGTGTAGCAGTATCATAACCACACTTTGAGTTATGTTCACACTTTCAGGTACCAGTGGTAGTGATTGGTTTCTTGGCTTACCTCTTATCTAGCCCCTAGATGAATTAATCTCTGATTGTACTTCATTGTAAATGCCGCAGGTATTCACTCATATTTTTGGAGGATCCGTACCGTATGAACAGCACCCTTACATTTTAAGTCAGTTGTATAAGCTACATCCTTTACAAATAAAGCTATATCTTCTCAGGATTTAGTCAGTGAATGAGTGTCTGGCATTCACTTTCTCATACCTAATCCATATTTTATTGCTTTGACCACTTGCTTTAGATATTTGATTGATATAATTTGACTCTAGTGATTTATCACTTGTGTTCAAAAAGATTTAAATGTTCCTGAACATAAATCGTCAGTACATTTGCAATTAGCTGCCAGTCTTGTTACAAAGCACAGAAACCAGAGAGGTGTGTTATACCTTGAAAAAGCCTTGTCAGAGCCAATCAGTTTGAGATCCAACAGGAACTGCAGCTGTCAGCAAATGCACAACCATCTCGACCAATTTCTGAGTGAACATTGTCAAGTAAACTGTATGCAGTGGGCATCTTGGTAAAGGCTATTGCTCATATTGCCACATAAACCAGCGTGTATTTAGTGAACCAAAAAACACACAGACTGAACAGTAGCTGACTGGAGGCATTTAGTGTAGTCCAACAAGTCTCAATATTGCTTCTTTGCAAATGATGCAAGATGTCGAATGGATCGAAGCACTCACCTCACAGCCGGCCGGAGTGGCCGTGCGGTTCTAGGCGCTACAGTCTGGAGCCAAGCGACCGCTACGGTCACAGGTTCGAATCCTGCCTCGGGCATGGATGTGTGTGATGTTCTTAGGTTAGTTAGGTTTAATTAGTTCTAAGTTCTAGGCGACTGATGACCTCAGAAGTTAAGTCGCATAGTGCTCAGAGCCATTTGAACCATTCAACTCAGTGTGTGGAAGGTGTAGTTCAGAGTAGAGATGTTCTTTGATGGTGTGGGGTATTTTTCATACCACAACTTCGACCCCCTCCTTTGAGTTATTGTGAAATGAACCAGGATGGTTGTTTTCTCATTCTTGATGACCATCTTCTTGATGAGTATGCTGTGGACACTCCCGTGTTTAAAGATGATAGCAGCCATGTTCACAGTGCTACACACATGCTTTCCTGCTTTGCCAAAAATTCAGGCACTCTATCACACATCAACTGGTCCTCTAAAACTCTCAGGTGTAATCAATATCTGAGACTATTTGGAACAGTGGGTCAAACTTAGCGGTTGACATTCTCACAATTAGTAATCTGCAGCATGTAATCATCAATGAGTATTTTCAGCTGGATATGACACATCTGAAGAAAGTTTTGGAGATTCTCTTCTTTGCCATTTTCAAGCCTAAAGGTCATGTTCCATGGTTGCAATGCGATGTCTTATGGGCATGACCAGTTTTTAATCAAGGTTATCTTCCAATGTTACTAGTGTGTGTGTGTGTGTGTGTGTGTGTGTGTGTGTGTGAGAGAGAGAGAGAGAGAGAGAGAGAGAGAGAGAGAGAGAATATTGAACATAGTTAAGTATAAATCACGGCTAAAAACATCATAATTAAGGCAGTCATGTAAATGATCAGCATGTTGCCGAATTTTCCACTGAGAACGTGAACTACAATTGTAAAACTAACTCGTTTCACATCATGCCGAGATGTCATAATTGTGATCTATGAAACATGAAAATTATTAAACTAGAGGGCACTGAAAATACATACACACAATAAACTATGTAAACATACTAATATTAAACTCAAAAAGACATAAGAAATTGCATACTAGCCAAATCTGGCATATGAGGTGTGCATAAAATTGCTTTGGTGGTTATTTTCCGTAGTCATGTTCCATTGTCATTAAACTTTAATAACATTTTCAGTTTTATAACATTAATTTGAAATTTCATTTTTTTTTTTTTTTTTTTTTTTTTTTTTTGTTGTAACAATAGTCATGACATTAATTTATTGACTTAAAACTCCAACAGCAACACTAGTGACACATGTAAAGGATCTCCATACTACTTACTGATTTGTAGTAGTTCCTACTTCTAAAGGTACTACATGGATGTCATCTATTAAAGTTTGTATAAATTTGTTTTATGTCATCCATCAGTAAAGGGACAGAAAAAGTTAGGTAAATCTGGATAAAGATTCAGGTTTGTGAATTAAGCAAAAAAAGAAAAAAAAAAGTTACTATGTGTATTACTAGACATGTAATTCTCCTCTCCTTGTCCCTGTTATTTTTTTTCTGTATCTGTTTGTGTGTGTCTGTTTGTCTGTCTGTCTTTGTTTGTAACAACTGGATTTTAAAAATGTCTTTTGCAGTGAAGAAAAGGCAAAACTGTTACGAAAAGTTGGTACTAAGATTGATGAGAAGGACCAAGAATTGGATGTATTCATGGCCTCACTTCAGCTTGACTACTTGAAACTGCATTCAGAGCCAGAATCACTTCCACAGGTATGTTTGAAAAGGAAGCACCAGACTATAGTGTGGATACCTTAAGGTGACAATCTGCTGCGAGCATAAGTAAACGAGAACTAAGGCCACGCCAAGAAACTTGCCCTGCCTCCCTCTGTCATATGTGGTTGTGCAAAAGACAAGGACTGACACGTGATGACAGGGATCGCCAGTCCCTCCTGGTGTCATGGGAGTCATACTCTAACTGTTTGGTAGATTGGGAGTAGTTTCTTAATTCATTTCAAATTAAGAAAAGAAAATGAACAACACCCAATGTGGAGCAAGGTAGAGTATGTAAAGCATTTGGCGACATCTATCCTGCAGATGCTTGCTGAAGTTGGCAGTGTCATAGAGGTAGTTAAGTTTTGACCTCTTCTGGTATCTTACATAACCATAATTTAAAACACACCCCCTTCCCATACCCACCACCACCATCTAAAACTGCCATGTTCAAGTGTCCACATATTATCATTTTGTACTATGAAAAAGCACAGAAGTCTTCTTACTTTTATATTTCAAAATTTTATATGTAATAACCACTGTCTTGATGAGAATACAAGGAGAGAAGTATATTTTATGGCGTTTCCTCATACCTTGTAACTGGAAGAATGACAGTAAGTGTACAGTTGTCAGAAGATCATGGCCTGACAGAGGCTTTATTTGGAAAAGTCACTTTATTTAAGATCTTTGCAGTAGATAGGTTGAATTGAAGACAATTTGCTCAATCAGTGTAATGTAGTTGCATTATTAGTGAATGGATTGTAGTTGTATTGTTTTTATTCACAATTGATCTTTGGCAGAAAATGTGAAACTATGAGGCAAGTGTTGCTTAATGAAAATTTAACTATTTAAAATCAAACTGTTTTTCATTCCAATAAGTGTATAAAATGACTGTTGGCTGATTTTTGTTAGACTGTATATTTCGCAGAAGTTTTTTTACATCATTGAACATTACTTGAGTAGAAGGAAGTAAACTTTACAAGAAGACATTGTTCATATGCTCTGCAAGGGTCCACGAGTAAAGCACATATTAAGCAGAACTTATATTTGGTATCGTAGAAATTGTAATAAGCACTTACATTAGAAATTTCATGTATTATAAGAAGTAGTAAATGCATTTTACAAGCAAAATTTCATCAGTTACAACAATAATATACAAACGACTTTTCTGGAAGCAGAGAAATTACATGTGTCGATTGCCTCACTCTGCACGTATGCTTAAACACAGTTTTCTATATATTCAAGACTACAGTTAAGCTAGTCAGGTATTTCAGTGTTTTGCAGGGAAAACAATGCTTTTATTGACATGGGTCACCTTTATGTGGCGTTATCAGAAAATTTTAATGTACTGCAAAATTTACATTTGTGGGGACTATTTTGTGCACCTTACTCACTCTGGTGGCATTTGAAAAAGCACTGCGCCCCACAGATTTTACAGATGTAAATTTTGTAGTATGTTTTTTAATGATTGCCCAAAAATAATAAAGTTGTGACATAAAGTGACGTAGGATGATAGCAACCATTCTAGTAAATATGTGCAGATTTGTGGTTAAGGTGGCTAAGTCACATAAAAAGTCATACAGCAGGTGAAGAATGAATTTATTGATCACAAAGTATGCATGATGCATTTCGGAATTATTTCCATCTTCAGAAATCCAAGTGCACAAATGGTTACACTCTTGTCCTTGTGCCGGCCGCGGTGGTCTAGCGGTTCTAGGCGCTCAGTCCGGAACCGCGGGACTGCTCCGGTCACAGGTTCGAATCCTGCCTCGGGCATGGATGTGTGTGATGTCCTTAGGTTAGTTAGGTTTAAGTAGTTCTAAGTTCTAGGGGACTGATGACCACACATGTTAAGTCCCATAGTGCTCAGAGCCATTTGAACCATTTTTCTTGTCCTTGTGCTACCTGTGTACTTGGATTTCTGAAGGTGGAAATAATTTTGAAATGTGTCATGCATACTTTGTGATCTGTAAAGACGTTCTTTGCCTGTTTTATGACCTTCTACGTGACCTAGCAAGCTTAACTATGGGTCTACACATATTTCTCAAAAGGGCAAAATGTGCCAATAAAAGTATTGCTTCCCCTGCAACCAAGAATGTTTTTCTTTCAAAATACTACACACGGTTACTGTACCAGAAACGCCATGGAGTGGAAAGTGTTGTAACCCCTCAAAGAAAAAAAAAGAAAAAAAAGAATAAATAAAACTGATACATTACTGAACTTCTCCAGTATTCCAAAAAAAGATACAATGAGTTAAAATTCCATTGTATCCTACACCGCATCAAAAACCTTTGTGCGTAAGGACATCCAGTAGCTTCACGTTTTCTGACACTTAAATATCTTCTTGTTTTGTGGCACTTTAATGCCTTCAAGAAGCCATTGAACATGGCACTTGTGATAAAATAATTCATTGAGCAATGGACTGAAGTTTGTTTCATATTTTTAAATGAAAGATACATGTTTTTTTTTACTGGAATGTCTTCCAGATGAGTGATTTAAGAGTTCTACAAGGGAAAAAATCTTGCTATTTTCACCATTTTGTCACGTGGCAAATGACACTCCTGTCACCTATATTAATTTGTGTACTCCCATTGGAAACTTCACACATTCTTGAAGCATGGAAGTTACACAGGATTACCAGTAATGAGCTACTCGTGCAGCATCGGTTCTCTCTCTCTCTCTCTCTCTCTCTCTCTCTCTCTCTCTGTATGTCTGCTTAGCTTGCCACCATGTCAAGTTTTATTTTGTGCTGTATAACATAAGACAAGCATAAGTTTTTTTTCAAACTTATGCTTGTCTTATGTTATACAGCACAGCATAGCCTTCATCAAATGTGTCACACTTCTACTACTGGTCATCAAGCCTTCTAGGACAGCATTTTTTCCATACACTGTCTCATTCTTCTGCTTCTCTTCACATTTTTCATAGCCTTTGCTTGACTTAATTGGTCTCATACAACAGGGAAATTGATGCTATGCTAATTTGGAGCATCCATGTAGTTAAACATTTTTCAGTTCGGCACGTTGCCCAGCTTTCACTTCCTGGTGTTTTTTAGATCCTTAATGAGCAATTAGTTAAAGGTCTTTTCATGTGCTAGTAATGCCTTGCTAAGATGAAGATGCTTACATAGATTTGTAATTTGTTCATTACTGAAAATGCTATTGTTATTTATGCATTCTCTTTGCATGTCTCTAAACATTGTTCGCTGTGCATACATGAAAACATTCTTCCTCCACCAAGCACTTAGTCAGATCTGGGCGTGTTGTTGAGAAACAAACTATAATTTGCTTATGACAAAGTGCATTGGTAAGACACGAACTTACATTCAGGAAGATCCGCGTCCAGTCAGTCGGATTTAGGTTAAGGCAAATGCAAGATGATTCCTTTGAAAAGGACATGGCCAATTTTATTCACTATATGTCCCCAATCTATGGATGTGCTGTGTACCTAATGAGTAGTGACATTGTTATCAACGAGCTGCTAACCCTAACGTACCTTTCCTTCCATCCATCCTCCCTACTTTACTTGAGAAATGTGATCAGTAACTGGAGATTAGGAGTGTGACTAAGAGACATGTTTGTGGTGCTTATTACTGTTTGTTCTCAGATTCTTTCATAGCAACAGAGCTCAAAAATTTTATTTGAAATTACATGACTTGAATATTGGGAATATTTTATCCACCTGTTAATAATAGCTGACACTGTCCCTTGTGCTGTCTGGTAAGTTGCCCATTGCTTGTTGACAAATTTTACGAGTCTTCCATAGGTGGTTGAAAATGTATCATTAATGGTGAAGCAGTGCATTTTGTGTAAGGAAAGAAGTGCATTAAAGGGACAAAATACTTTAGTAGGCTCTTAATAAAAGATAAGTGGAATTGAATTGAAAGGGTATTTTACAGTAGACAGTATGATATGTGGGAGTGTATTAATTATGTTTTCAGATATGTAGCTTTCTTATTACATATGACAGGTAATTATGATATTTAGTGTTTCTTTATATGTTACTGGTCACAAACATATTTTTGTGATATGTTACTTGCTATGTGATATGTTTTCAAAATGTTTGTAACTTTAATAATTGAAAAGTTAGGTCAGTGGTGTTATATTTGCAGGAACTGGTCGACCGATGTGCAGCATTCAGTGCAAAGCCGGATGCTATTCAGAATCTGATAGATTCTATGAACAAATTAGCTGATACTTACCAGGATGTGGAAGCCATGTTGCAGGATGTGAAGGAATTGCTCGAGGTATGTGTTCCCGTCGCATTGTCCTAGTAAATATTTGATTTTATGGGCACTATTCTGTTATATATTGCTTTTTCACATAGTTGCTGGGACTGATGACCTTTGTAGTGTGGTCCCTTCAACCCCCACAAACCATCACATAGTTGCTTTCTTCAGTTAGCGAGCTATTCATGATCTTTAAAATGTGGGATCAGTCTCAAATCCCTCTAGGTCCACATAATCCAAGGTGACATTGCTGTTTTAATTGTGAGTAGCCAATGACAGATGAGTCAATTTTTGTAGTGGAATTGTAGAAGACAAAATATTTGTCCAGTGTCTCTAAAAGAACAGTTATTTCTGCCTAAGTTCTAGAGTTTGAATATCTTCATATTAGGAGGTAGCTTATGAGACACAGTTGCTTTTTCGGTTGCAGTTGCAAACACCACTGTAATACATTTACTCTGTATATGTAGCGTGAATTGAAGAGGGAGTGTTTGTAACACACTACATTAGTTTATTTGTGCTCCAACCTGAACAAACAATAATTGTATTTTACAGGATTAATATTTCCTATTTGTACTGAGCTTTGAACATGTAACACACTTGAAAGTCAGGCTCAGGTGCAAAACTAATGGTGGGAAAAGAAAGCTGTGCTGAACCTAAAGGTTACTTTGATGTGTCACTGCCAAGTGACATAGCTTGATGAGTGTCAACAGTGTAAGGAAAAGATATATTGCTACTTACTTTAAAGATGACACCTTAAGTTGCTGACTGTCACAATTATAAGAGACTTACACATGAGCTTCTATGTAACTTGTGTACCCACTGTCACCAGCCCCAATTCCATACTCTGATGTGACCGGTTCACTGGAGAAACTTTTCCAGCTATTGTCAACAACAGGTGAAGCTGCCGTTGAGCCCTAACATGTATCATCTTTACAGTTCAATGCCAGCTTCGCCTGCTGTTGACAGGAGCTGGAAAAGTTTTTCCAGTAAACCAGTCACATTGCAGTCTGGAAGTGGAGTTGGTGACAGCGGGTACATAAGTTACACAGGAGCTCATGTGTAAGGGTGTTTTAATTGTGACAGTCTACAACTTAAATGTGTCACTTTATGGTAAGTAGCAATCTGTCTTTTTCCTTTCATTGTTGAGATTCCAACCTGGAGTTTCTGTTGTTTGATAGCTCAATGAGTCTTGGTCAGTACAGAGAAAGAGCTGCTTCTTTGTAGTACAGGAGGTAACTGAAAGAAATACGCAATGAAACAAACGGAAATAACAATTGCATTCGAAGACAGTAATTATACTGAAGTCACCGTAATTCGTGATGACCCCTCTGGACATTGCAAAAGGTGGGACATTGTTTTTAACAGGTTGTATGTTTACCATGGACAGCGGACGGATCCCGTCTTCTAGACAAGTTATGCTACAAATTCCTTTTCTCCCCTTTTCTATTCAGTACATCCTGTCTAGTTACATGATCTTCCCTTCTAATCTTCAGCATTCTTCTGTAGCACCACATTTCGAAAGCTTCTATTCTCTTCTTGTCTAAACTATTTATTGTCCATGTTTCACTTCCATACATGGCTACACTTCATACAAATATTTTCAGAAAAGACTTCCTGACATTTAAATTATAGTCAATGTTAACAAAGTTCTCTTCTTCAGAAACGCTTTCCTTGCAATAGCCAGTCTACATTTTGTATCCTCTCCACGTGGACCATCATCGGTTATTTCGCTCCCCAAATTGCAAAACTCTTGTACTACTTTAAGTGGCAAATTTCCTAATCTAATTGCCTCAGCATCACCCGATTTTATTCGACTACATTCCATTATCCACGTTTTGCTTTTGTTGATGTTCATCTTATATCCTCCTTTCAAGACACTGTCCATTCCGTTCAGCTTCTCTTGAGTAATGTCGGTGATAGGCTACAAACCTGTCTCTTAAGCAATGTTTTGGGTTTGTGTAGATGTGCTCCATCTATGCAACTTATTGAATGCAGTTTGTTTATTGCCATACGTGCTTAGCTTCTTTTATTTATGAAGCAGCTTCATGAATAAAAGAAGCAAAACATGTATGGCAATACACAGACTGCCTTCAAATTATTTGCAAAGGCATAACGTACCTCCATGAATTTTGAAGCAACTAAGGAACAACGGAAAACAGAAAAAATGATTAATTTTTTGGGTGTTTGTATACATTTATGTATACATTGTGGTACTGCACTCCATTTCTAACTCATATTCCAAAATGTAAAATCCAGAACAAGACTTCAGTGTGAATGAGAATAAAATGTCATGTCATGACATGACATTTATGACAGTTTCCAGAACACAGCCAATATTCTATCATTATCATTCCTTCATGGAAGCACATGGTCAGTGAAATTTGAACAGTATTACGTACTCTAACCACACTTTTCAGTACTGTGGAGAATAGCACGCCTGTGTCGGCTGCTAGCCACTTTGGGTTCATGCCGCTGTGCCACGGCAGTGCACATGGGCAGATCTGAGGTAGATTGCTTTTGATTGATTTGGAGCGAGGAGAACTGACAACAGTGTTTTGGTTCGCTAGGACCATTCATCATAGCTTCCGAAATGGTTACAGAATAATGTTGGGGCTCTCCTTCGAAAACAAGACTGTTTGGTGAGTTTGCGTACTGAACCGATTGGCAAAATGGCGGAAAGATTCAGAATAGGGCCCCAGGTCTCTTCTACGTATACCACCTTCTTTCATGATTCTGAAACCAAGTATTAGCTGTCATTAAATTATGCTCTGTGCAAAATTCTACCAGGCAGCTTCCTCTTTCATTTCTTACCCCGAGTCCATATTCACCTACTACTTTTCCTTTTCTTCATTTCATCGAATTCCAGTCCCCCATGACTAATAAATTTTCATCTCTCTTAACTATCTAAATAATTTCTTTTATTACCTCATACAGTTCTTCAATCTCTTCACCATCTGCGGAACTAGTTGGCATATAAACTTGTACTACTGTAGTAGGCATGGGCTTCATGTCTATCTTGGCTACAATAATGTGTTCAGTATGCTGTTTGTAGTAGCTTACCCGCACTCCTATTTTTTATTCATTATTAAACCTACTCCTGCATTACCCATATTTGATTTTGTATTTATAACCCTGTATTCACCTGACCAAAAGTCTTGTACCTCCTGCCACCGACCTTGACTAATTCCCACTATATCTAACTTTAACCTATCCATTTCCCTTTTTAAATTTTCTAACCTATTTGCTTGATTAAGCAGCCTGACATTCCACGCTCCAATCCCTATAATGCCAGTTTTCTTCCTCCTGATAATGATGTTCTCCTGAGTAGTCCCCGCCCAGAGAACCAAGTGGGGGACTATTTTATCTCTGGAATATTTTACCCAAGAGGATGCCATCATTTAACTATACAGTAAAGCTGCATGCCCTTGGGAAAAGTTGTGGCTGTAGTTTCCCCTTGCTTTTCAGTAATATCTATGAGAGTATTTGGCAGACAAGTACTTGAAGGAAGAGCAAGGTACCATCTTTCTTTGGTTCCATCGTGAACAGTGCCCTCCCATGTGTAACTGGTTAAATCTTTATCCTCAGTGTTTGTTCAGCAGTTGTACACCAAAACAAGCGTGAGCTAAACTGCGTTGATGGCACTGCACTGCTGTGAACTTGAGTTCTGTAACACTCACCGGACCAAAAAAAAAAAGGTCCTCCCTAGATAAATCATTACAGACATAATTTAATAATGTGTAATACTGCCTCTGGACTTGATAACCACCTGGATTCAGTTAGGAAAGGAGTCCACAATGTTGTTCAGGTATGTTACATCTACATTATGCCACTCACCGAGGATTTGGTTGCGCAATTCTGCCAAATTTCAGGGATGCTGATGGTGTTTTCCCACTGTTCCAGCATGTGTCTCAGATTTTATGTGGGGGTTTAGGTCAAATGATTTTGTGGGCCATTTGAGATGCAATAGGGGCACACATTCTTCCAGCCCAACGAAGTATGCTGTTGTCATCTTTATGTGCTTGTGTCAGCAGTGACCTCTAGTGAGGTTGTTGTTTGTTGTTGTTGTGGTCTTCAGTCCTGAGACTGGTTTGATGCAGCTCTCCATGCTACTCTATCCTGTGCAAGCTTATTCATCTCCCAGTACCTACTGCAACCTACATCCTTCTGAATCTGCTTAGTGTATGCATCTCTTGGTCTCCCCCTACGATTTTTACCCTCCACGCTGCCCTCCAATACTAAATTGGTGATCCCTTTATGCCTCAGAACACGTCCTACCAACCGATCCCTTCTTCTGGTCAAGTTGTGCCACAAACTCCTCTTCTCCCCAATCCTATTCAGTACCTCCTCATTAGTTATGTGATCTACCCATCTAATCTTCAGCATTCTTCTGTAGCACCACATTTCGAAAGCTTCTATTCTCTTCTTGTCCAAACTACACTCCTGGAAATTGAAATAAGAACACCGTGAATTCATTGTCCCAGGAAGGGGAAACTTTATTGACACATTCCTGGGGTCAGATACATCACATGATCACACTGACAGAACCACAGGCACATAGACACAGGCAACAGAGCATGCACAATGTCGGCACTAGTACAGTGTATATCCACCTTTCGCAGCAATGCAGGCTGCTATTCTCCCATGGAGACGATCGTAGAGATGCTGGATGTAGTCCTGTGGAACGGCTTGCCATGCCATTTCCACCTGGCGCCTCGGTTGGACCAGCGTTCGTGCTGGACGTGCAGACCGCGTGAGACGACGCTTCATCCAGTCCCAAACATGCTCAATGGGGGACAGATCCGGAGATCTTGCTGGCCAGGGTAGTTGACTTACACCTTCTAGAGCACGTTGGGTGGCACGGGATACATGCGGACGTGCATTGTCCTGTTGGAACAGCAAGTTCCCTTGCCGGTCTAGGAATGGTAGAACGATGGGTTCGATGACGATTTGGATGTACCGTGCACTATTCAGTGTCCGCTCGACGATCACCAGTGGTGTACGGCCAGTGTAGGAGATCGCTCCCCACACCATGATGCCGGGTGTTGGCCCTGTGTGCCTCGGTCGTATGCAGTCCTGATTGTGGCGCTCACCTGCACGGCGCCAAACACGCATACGACCATCATTGGCACCAACGCAGAAGCGACTCTCATCGCTGAAGACGACACGTCTCCATTCGTCCCTCCATTCACGCCTGTCACGACACCACTGGAGGCGGGCTGCACGATGTTGGGGCGTGAGCGGAAGACGGCCTAACGGTGTGCGGGACCGTAGCCCAGCTTCATGGAGACGGTTGCGAATGGTCCTCGCCGATACCCCAGGAGCAACAGTGTCCCTAATTTGCTGGGAAGTGGCGGTGCGGTCCCCTACGGCACTGCGTAGGATCCTACGGTCTTGGCGTGCATCCGTGCGTCGCTGCGGTCTGGTCCCAGGTCGACGGGCACGTGCACCTTCCGCCGACCACTGGCGACAACATCGATGTACTGTGGAGACCTCACGCCCCCACGTGTTGAGCAATTCGGCGGTACGTCCACCCGGCCTCCCGCATGCCCACTATACGCCCTCGCTCAAAGTCCGTCAACTGCACATACGGTTCACGTCCACGCTGTCGCGGCATGCTACCAGTGTTAAAGACTGCGATGGAGCTCCGTATGCCACGGCAAACTGGCTGACACTGACGGCGGCGGTGCACAAATGCTGCGCAGCTAGCGCCATTCGACGGCCAACACCGCGGTTCCTGGTGTGTCCGCTGTGCCGTGCGTGTGATCATTGTTTGTACAGCCCTCTCGCAGTGTCCAGAGCAAGTATGGTGGGTCTGACACACCGGTGTCAATGTGTTCTTTTTTCCATTTCCAGGAGTGTATTTTTCGTCCATGTTTCACTTCCATACATGGCTACACTCCATACAAATACTTTCAGAAAAGACTTCCTGACACTTAAATCTATACTCGATGTTAACAAATTTCTCTTCTTCAGAAACGCTTTCCTTGCCATTGCCAGTCTACATTTTATATCCTCTCTACTTCGACCATCATCAGTTATTTTGCTCCCCAAATAGCAAAACTCCTTTACTACTTTAAGTGTCTCATTTCCTAATCTAATACCCTCAACATCACCCGACTTAATTCGACTACATTCCATTATCCTCGTTTTGCTTTTGTTGATGTTCATCTTATATCCTCCCTTCAAGACACCATCCATTCCGTTCAGCTGCTCTTCCAAGTCCTTTGCTGTCTCTGACAGAATTACAATGTCATCGGCGAACCTCAAAGTTTTTATTTCTTTTCCATGGATTTTAATACCTACTCCAAATTTTTCTTTTGTTTCCTTTACTGCTTGCTCAATATACAGATTGAATAACATCGGGGAGAGGCTACAACCCTGTCTTACTCCCTTCCCAACCACTGCTTCCCTTTCATGTCCCTCGACTCTTACAACTGCCATCTGGTTTCTGTACAAATTGTAAATAGCCTTTCGCTCCATGTATTTTACCCCTGCCACCTTTAGAATTTGAAAGAGAGTATTCCAGTCAACATTGTCAAAAGCTTTCTCTAAGTCTACAAATGCTAGAAATGTAGGTTTGCCTTTCCTTAATCTTTCTTCTAAGATAAGTCGTAAGGTCAGTATTGCCTCATGTGTTCCAGTATTTCTACGGAATCCAAACTGATCTTCCCCGAGGTCGGCTTCTACTAGTTTTTCCATTCGTCTGTAAAGAATTCGTGTTAGTATTTTGCAGCTGTGGCTTATTAAACTGATTGTTCGGTAATTCTCACATCTGTCAACACCTGCTTTCTTTGGGATTGGAATTATTATATTCTTCTTGTGACTGACTTCAAATGTTCGTTGCATGCCACTACCGTCATAATGTTCTCTCACTAACAGGCAGGGATGAACCTTTATTCTCTGCCTGCAGTAATTCCTGTCAGATTTGGAAGTGATTTTGATTCACAAGCCATGAACTGTCTTTCTGGTCCCTCTCAGTCAGGATCTTTTTCCGACCACTATTCTCATGTTGTGTTTTGTGGCCATATGTGTCACACCGCTGCTTGGAGATACATTGAACAATGCACCGTGAAACACCAACAAATTCAACACACCACATGGTCACTGGCATAGCCAGTCACAATTGCCCCTTTTTGCCACTCTGTCATGTCCTTATGTTTACCCATGTTAACATTCTATGTCCAATTGAAACGTATCTCGCTGATCGCTACTTCCGTATGCTCAGGTAGAGGCTTGTGTTTGCTTTTTGGATTGACTAATTTTTTTGTTTGGTGAGCTTGTGTGGAATTGTGATAGCTTCCATCTTCCAGAAACCACAAACACTTCAGACTGCTAATGGTGTGACCCTTTATTGGTTTATTGAGTGAAATATTGTAGTGTTTTTTGGCAAGTCATATTTGCTCCTGTCATATAGCAATGATTACATATATTGGACATCCCCCCTGGGTTACTCCAGTTTAGCAGTCAGCACTCTTGAACAGATTAGTGGACAAATGCCATGTATGATAGACATTAGTGAATATACCATGCATCTTTGATTATTATATATTGTGACAGGGTGTATACGCCCTGGGAGATCCGGGAAAAACCCAGGAATTTTTTCATCCGGGAGAAAACATGGGAATTTTTTAGAACTCCGGGTATTTTTCAGAGTTTTAGTTTTTCAATTAAATCTTTGTAATTTTGATTGCTAACAACTGATAGCCTAACAAAGAATATTACTCTACCTCGCTACTGCAGAATTATATTGCAACAATAAAACATAAACAGGAGAAAAAAATTAAGTAAAACTTAAAGTTGCAAAGGAAATGCGCCATTTACAAGAAAACAAACTGCACACGCAAATGTCTGCCAACAACAAAATGTGTTAAATGCATTAGGACGAAAGACTACGCAATACTTCATAACAGCAAACTGCTTGCGATGAGCATGATGTCACAATTGTTTACGTTAGCTTCGTTAGAGAAGATGCTAGTCGCGTATGAACAGTACATTCTCCCACTTCTGGCTACTTGGAAGTGTGGTTGTAGCAAGCAGCCAGATGCTACCCAGAAAATTTTTCTGGGACGCAGTGACTACATTTAATTATTCTGCTATTTCGTCGTTGTTTACAGATCTCACGTCAAATGAAAACGAAACGGAGTTTTGTGGCCAGGAGCCATCAATTCATAGATTTCTTAGATTCATAGATAAAATAAATCACATAACTATGGAAGGCTAAAATACATTACTCGTTTCAGTTTTTTGGTTTTATTTTAATTCCAGGTTTATAACAGTCAAGCATTAATCGCCTTGCAGAATGGTGAAGTTATTTTCGTCGGTTTGCTAAAGAAATTTAGTTGTTGTTAATCTTTTCCGATGAGGCAGTCAATTTATTTGAAACGAAGTGTTTCGTTGCATACTATTGACTAGTTTCAACTGTTTGCTGGATTACAAGTGCACGTTTTCTTCTTCTGGCACATATGGCACTATTGATAAAATGAAATAAGCGTATGGCATCGTTGGCCGGGAGGCCCCTATTCTGGAAGTTCGGCCACCAGGTGCAAGTCTTTATTTCATTCAACGCCATGATTATAAAGAACCAAACACGAGATAATACAGTATTGATACTCCAAGAAAATTTACATCCCGAAAACCACACTGAAAAGCTTAATTTCAGGTTGGGACCTACTTCATTGTCAAGCTGGACATATGAATGTACACTTAAGCGGAATTGGGTATTTTAGTATGGTTTACAAAATTCCGATGCTCTTGGATTATAACACTTGTAGAAACAGACCAATTCATATTTGAAACCTTAGCTTTTCTGTTGACTAATTGATCTTCGAGACCAGTATTATAAGTGAAAGCATAGCTTCCCTTGCAGCCACACTAGTATATTAATTTAAACCAGTAACTTTTCCTACTCGTGTGTTCATGCTATTTAACAGTGATGTTGCTGTTGACTGACTACAACACGTTCTATGCTTTGAATACCTGCCTTCATTGGCTGGCGAGATCATGTGGCATTATGATTGACTTACAAAAGCGCACCGTAAACTCGATTTCAATGCTTCGGAAAGTAACTTGCCGGGTTTGGTGGAATTCGAATTTATACTTTTGTAATATGAAAATATGCAGCGTACTTGTGGCTGCATATAATTTTTTTTTCCCCTGCTCGCAGTCGTTTACTAACGTGCCGGGAATTTCAAGCCAGTGCATGAAACCTTAACCCTTCAAAGGATTGATAAGTTTTACAGCTCCGAGGGAAAGTATCCTGTCATTTAACATGGAAAAAGTGTGTTTTTGTCCGGAAGAAAGTGTATTTTTAACTGGGAAATCCGGGATTTTTTTTTTCCTTGTCCGCGTATATACCCTGTGTGAGCAATCTAAACACTGACTTTTACATGAGCGAGATTTTGTGCTATGGATACTGCCCTTCCTTCGGGCAAATTCACATGTTATTCTTCAACAGGGCAAGTCCCAGCCACTGCCACCTGTGGTGAGAAATATGAATGCCGTGTCTTCTCTAAAGAATGATAGGTACAACTGCTTCTAGTAACACATGAATCGATGAAATTCGAAAGACCGAGAGATTTACCAGTTCATGAAACATTCAACAACTTACCATGCACTTGATTAAAATCTAGAGAACCAATCTGGGTCGACACTGGCCATCTCACCCCAGAAAGGAATAAGTGAAGAGATGAATGGAGAGATTGGTGGACATCATTCATTGGTCATAAGAATGGATGTAATAATGACAATATTATGAAATGTATAGACTGCTACTCACCGTATAGTGGAGACATTGAGTCAGAGACAGACACAACAAAAATACTGGTAGACGGGTAAGCTTTTGACCAAAAGGCCTTCTTCTGAAATAGGCAACATACACACTCACACATTCAAACAAACGCAACTCACACACACAACCACTGTCTCTGATTCCCTCGTCAATTTTACTCTCCTACAGCTTTCCTACAAAGTACAGCCAGAGTAGTTTACTGTGATACTGTACACTATAACTAGCAGTGGCGGAAAGTAGATTACTTCTTGGAATTTCTTCTCCTTCTCAAAACATTGTGCAAAGAAGCGTCTTTAGAATCGTTTCGAGAGCAAGTCCAAAAACTTCTCGTCGCAAGTTATTTAGCAGTTGGGAATATTCACAACCACTTACTAATATGTGCTTCCCTTATGTGCGTTGTTATTAAGAACTGTAATCTCTGTAAGCAACATGAAAGTCCACATGCTCAGCACCAAGCATAGGAATGACATCCACTGTGGGTTAAAACAGAGTATGTCATTGGTGCAAATAGATGCTAAACCTGCAGATATCAAAATTTTCAACTGGTTTTCCACAGAACCTAGATGATTAAGAAATAGTAACTCCCATTTTTGAAACCAAATTATGTAGTTCTTTTCTCTTAATCTATTGGCAGATTTAAAAGTTATTTATTAAGGTTTCTGTCACAGTTACAAATAATACACTCCTGGAAATGGAAAAAAGAACACATTGACACCGGTGTGTCAGACCCACCATACTTGCTCCGGACACTGCAAGAGGGCTGTACAAGCAATGATCACACGCACGGCACAGCGGACACACCAGGAACCGCGGTGTTGGCCGTCGAATGGCGCTAGCTGCGCAGCATTTGTGCACCGCCGCCGTCAGTGTCAGCCAGTTTGCCGTGGCATACGGAGCTCCATCGCAGTCTTTAACACTGGTAGCATGCCGCGACAGCGTGGACGTGAACCGTATGTGCAGTTGACGGACTTTGAGCGAGGGCGTATAGTGGGCATGCGGGAGGCCAGGTGGACGTACCGCCGAATTGCTCAACACGTGGGGCGTGAGGTCTCCACAGTACATCGATGTTGTCGCCAGTGGTCGGCGGAAGGTGCACGTGCCCGTCGACCTGGGACCGGACCGCAGCGACGCACGGATGCACGCCAAGACCGTAGGATCCTACGCAGTGCCGTAGGGGACCGCACCGCCACTTCCCAGCAAATTAGGGACACTGTTGCTCCTGGGGTATCGGCGAGGACCATTCGCAACCGTCTCCATGAAGCTGGGCTACGGTCCCGCACACCGTTAGGCCGTCTTCCGCTCACGCCCCAACATCGTGCAGCCCGCCTCCAGTGGTGTCGCGACAGGCGTGAATGGAGGGACGAATGGAGACGTGTCGTCTTCAGCGATGAGAGTCGCTTCTGCGTTGGTGCCAATGATGGTCGTATGCGTGTAGGTGAGCGCCACAATCAGGACTACATACGACCGAGGCACACAGGGCCAACACCCGGCATCATAGTGTGGGGAGCGATCTCCTACACTGGCCGTACACCACTGGTGATCGTCGAGGGGACACTGAATAGTGCACGGTACATCCAAATCGTCATCGAACCCATCGTTCTACCATTCCTAGACCGGCAAGGGAACTTGCTGTTCCAACAGGACAATGCACGTCCGCATGTATCCCGTGCCACCCAACGTGCTCTAGAAGGTGTAAGTCAACTACCCTGGCCAGCAAGATCTCCGGATCTGTCCCCCATTGAGCATGTTTGGGACTGGATGAAGTGTCGTCTCACGCGGTCTGCACGTCCAGCACGAACGCTGGTCCAACTGAGGCGCCAGGTGGAAATGGCATGGCAAGCCGTTCCACAGGACTACATCCAGCATCTCTACGATCGTCTCCATGGGAGAATAGCAGCCTGCATTGCTGCGAAAGGTGGATATACACTGTACTAGTGCCGACATTGTGCATGCTCTGTTGCCTGTGTCTATGTGCCTGTGGTTCTGTCAGTGTGATCATGTGATGTATCTGACCCCAGGAATGTGTCAATAAAGTTTCCCCTTCCTGGGACAATGAATTCACGGTGTTCTTATTTCAATTTCCAGGAGTGTAGTTGCTTAGTTGCTGGTCCTCCATCCAATGCATTGTTTCAAATGCTTAAATTTGTAAATGCTAGCTTGCGACTAATGATTCCCTATTAGGAGCTCCAACTCTTCCTGGGGAAGGAAATGTAAATATACAGTTTTATTTTGTCTGAATTTTGGCACATTAGACTACGCCTAGGACCGATTGTACACCTCTAAAAAATAGTTTTCTTTATGATGACCTCAAGTTTATAATGTCCTAGCAGACCTGGCAGCTATGTTATAATTAAATATATGTACCTTGAGTTGGATTTGCCAAATAAAACTACCTGACACCATGAACCTGTTTAAATTGCTCTTGTTTATTTAATATAAATAGTTTACCAATGGTACTAATTATCTTGTCACTTCAGCTATGGCCAATTTACCAAACAGGCTGAAAGCTGTCATTTACAATTTCCAAAAAAAAAAAAAAAAAAAAAAAAAACTGTACTAACTGTTCTTGAGCCTGACCACACTTTCCAATACAATTTTACTTCTCAGATATTATGCCACTGGCGTATGTATTCCAAACTGAGATGAACCCACTGAATGCTCAAAGCTCTTACAGTTCAACCACACAGAAATCTTCTAAATCACAGGAAAAAGCAATGTTCAGAAACTCACTTATATGACTGATGGTTTTGACATTTTCAAGTCCATTGCCCAAATTCACTTCTGCTAGAACCTATAATATCATGATCCTTCTAAGTCACAAAGAGAAGTCCTCAATCTGCTAATCCACGGGTCATCACTACTAAAACGGATGTATGCGGACTAACTCAAATCCCCACTGAAGTCCCCATATTGTCTCCATATCAGTCACCAGTTAAACTTGGCAGTATTCCTGCCATACCCTTCAGTATATCTTCTAGTAGCTGACAGTCTCTGTGCCTCTCCCACCAATCTATTTTGTCATTGCGCTATGCAATCATACACAAATGTATACAAGTAGGACCAAAGTGGCCAACCTTAACAACTATAATTTTAAAAAAGTTATATTCTAAATCACATTTAAATGCTGGTTTTAATGATGCCAAACAATATAAATTTATCAGAACTAATCATCCAGAAGCTTGTGTTATCTTGAATTATTCCATTACCATGAGTTAATTTTGTCATAAAATTCCATACATAAATGTTCTACACATTTCACAGATAGACACCAAGCCCATTGATTAAAATCAAAAAGGGAACAGTCACTTTAATGCTGTTTGTCCTGACATTTCTTAACCTTACATGGGTGGCCATCCTCAAGCAGAGTTAACAATACAGACAGTCCTTTTTGAAGCTATGCAAGACAGGCCTCTTCTTTGATGCCTATCCTTCTGTAGTATTTAACAAATACACCAGCACCAACAACAACAACAACAACAACAACAACAACAACACAGATAACTAATACACTCTGCCAGCTTTTCCACCCTTGGGTTTGAAAGTGTGGGATCAATCGGAGCATTTGAAGAGTCGAACTGGTATCCCATCAGGTCCAGCGGCCTTTCCTCTTTTGAGCGATTTTAAGAAGCATCTTGGATTGCCTGGACAGCCCATGGCACTTCACGAAATACCATCAGTTTATCAGTTTTGCTCGTAATACAACCAAACTATTAATTACGAGCTCTGCTGCCCCCCCCCCCCTCCCTTTTCATTCAAAAGCATGTGAGCAACACCTACCTATGGCAAGATGCAGTGGCCCTTCATAGTGCATTTAAGACATATATTTGATTGCCATCGCTGTAGTTTTCAGAATGTGTGATGTGAATAATACAACAATCCAATTAGCTCAAAGTGCACCTAAGGCAAATGATCCCTTTGCCCACATGAAAGAGAACGGTGTCCACTTTTGTGGTTTGTTTTAAGACACGCGGTCAACCTTGGAGGTGTCTGACCAGCACACAACTTTTACGAAACAAGAGGATGAACTACTCTGCTTCTACCCCATTGACATGCCTCCAGTGTAATCTACATCTACATCCACATCCACATCCACATCCACATCCATACTCGGCATGGCCGAAGGTACCTTGAGTACCTCTATCGGTTCTCCCTTCCATTCCAGTCTCGTATTGTTCGTGAAAAGAAAGGTTGTCGGTATGCCTCTGTGAGGGCTCTAATCTCTGTGATTTTATCCTCATGGTCTCTTCGCGAGATATACGTATGAGGGAGCATTATACTGCTTGACTCCTCGGTGAAGGTATGTTCTCGAAACTTCAACAAAAGCCCCTACCGAGCTACTGAGCGTCTCTCTAGCAGAGTCTTCCATTGGAGTTTATCTATCATCTCCGTAACGCTTTCGCGATTACTCAATGATCCTGTAACGAAGCGCACTGCTCTCCGTTGGATCTTCCCTACTTCTTCTATCAACCCTATCTGGTACGGATCCCACACTGGTGAGCAGTATTCAAGCAGTGGACGAACAAGTGTACTGTAACCTACTTCCTTTGTTTTCTGACTGCATTTTCTTAGGATTCTTCCAATGAATCTCAGTCTTGCATCTGCTTTACTGACAATTAATTTTACATGGTCATTCCATTCTAAATCACTCTTAATGCCTACTCCCAGATAATTTATGGAATTAACTGCTTCCTGTTGGTGACCTGCTAAATTGTAGCTAAATGATAAAGAATCTTTCTTTCTGTGTATTCGCAGCACATTACACTTGTCTACATTGAGATTCAATTGCCATTCCCTGCACCACGCGTCAATTTGTTGCAGATCCTCCTGCATTTCAGTACAATTTTCCATTGTTACAGCCTCTCGATATACTACAGCAGCATCCACAAAAAGCTTCAGTGAACTTCCGATGTTATCCACAAGGTCATTTATATATATTGTGAACAGCAACAGTCCTACGACACTCCCCTGTGGCACACCTGAAACCACTCTTACTTCGGAACACTTCTCTCCATTGGGAATGACATGCTGCATTCTGTTATCTAGGAACTCTTCAATCCAATCACTCAATTGGTCTGCTCTTACTTTGTTCCTTAAACAACTGGGGGGAACTGTATCAAATGCCTTGTGGAAGTCAAGAAACACGACATCTACCTGGGAGCCCGTGTCTATGGCCCTCTGAGTCTCATGGACGAATAGCGTGAGCTGGGTTTCACACGATCGTCTTTTTTGAAACCCATGCTGATTCCTTCAGAGTCGATTTCTAGTCTCCAGAAAAGTCATCATACTCGAACATAATACATGTTCCAAAATTCTTCAAGTGATTGTCGTTAGAGATATAGGTCTATAGTTCCGCACATCTGTTCGATGTCCCTTCTTGAAAACGGGGTGACCTGTACCCTTTTCCAATCTTATGGAAAGCTATGCTCTTCTAGAGACCTCTACGGTACACCGCTGCAAGAAGGGGGGAAAGTTCCTTCGCGTACTCTGTGTAAAATCGAACTAGTATCCCATCAGGTCCAGCGACCTTTCCTCTTTTGAGCGATTTTAATTGTTTTTGTATCCCTCTGTCATCTGTTTTGATATCTACCATTTTGTCATCTAGAGAAGGAACTACAGTGCAGTCTTCCTCTGTGAAACAGCTTTGGAAAAAGACATTTAGTATTTCGGCCTTTAGTCTGTCATCTTCTGTTTCAGTACCATTTTGGTCACAGAGTGTCTGGACATTTTGTTTTGATCCACCTACCGCTTTAACATAAGACCAAAATTTCTTAGGATTTTTCTGCCAAGTCAGTACATAGAACTTTACTTTCGAATTCGTTGAACGCCTCTCACATAGCCCTCCTCACACTATATTTCACTTCATCTAATTTTTTCTGCAAGGCTTTGGCAATTTTTATGTTTGCTGTGAAATTGCCTTTGCTTCCGTAGCAGTTTTCTAACTCGGTTATTGAACCACAGTGGCTCTCTTCCATCTCTTACGATCCTGCTTGGCACATACTCATCTAATGCATATTGTACGATGGTTTTGAAATTTGTCCCACTGATCCTCAATACTCCCTGTTCTTGAGATAAAAATTTTGTGTTGAGCCATCAGGTACTCTGAAATCTGCTTTTTGTCACTTTTGCTAAACAGAAAAATCTTCCTACCTTTTTGAATATTTCTATTTTTGGCTGAAATCACCGATGCTGTAACCGCTTTTTGATCGCTGATTCCCTGTTCTGCGTTAACTGTTTCAAATAGTTCGGGTCTGTTTGTCACCAGAAGGTCTAGTATGTTATCGCCACGAGTCAGTTCTATGTTTAACTGCTCAAGGTAGGTTTCAGATAATGCACTTAAAAAAACTATTCAGTCCTATGTGTACCCTATTCTTCAGGGGGGTGAAAGCTGCAGCCCACAGCAGACGTTGCTTCCCTGGGCTCCCCACATGGCTTTTGGCAACACAAATTTCCTCACCTAGTAACTTGCAGCACAAGGTTCCACTGTTACTCATGTTATTAACTCTCAAGCTCAGCAAGTAAGGGAATCTGTCTGACAGTTCTAGTGTTATTGGAAGTATTATGTGTACCATATTATTATCGTTCAGTCATTATAGTGTTTCCATGTGCTTTGTTGGTAGATATCAACCCTGTAGCATGACAGCAACAACCAGCAATTGGGATACCAATTCGATTCTACACAGAGTACGCGAAAGAACTTGCCTCCTTCTAACAGCCGTGTACCGCAAGTCTCTAGAGGAACGGAAGGTTCCAAATGATTGGGAAAGAGCACAGGTAGTCCCAGTCTTCAAGGAGGGTCATCGAGCAGATGCGCAAAACTATAGACCTATATCCCTGACATCAATCTGTTGTAGAATTTTAGAACAATTTTTGCTCGAGTATCATGTCGTTTTTGGAAACCCAGCATCTACTCTGTAGGAATCAACATGGATTCCGGAAACAGCGATCGTGTGAGACCCAACTCACTTTATTTGTTCATGATACCCGAAAATATTAGATACAGGCTCCCAGGTAGATGCTATTTTCCTTCACTTCTCGAAGGCATTCGATACAGTTCCGCACTGTCGTCTGATAAACAAAGTAAGAGCCTACGGAATATCAGACCAGCTGTGTGGCTGGATTGAAGAGTTTTTAGCAAACAGAACATAGCATGTTGTTATCAATGGATAGACGCCTACAGACGTTAAAGTAACCTCTGGCGTGCCACAGGGAAGTGTTATGGGACCATTGCTTTTCACAATATATATAAATGACCTAGTAGATAGTGTCGGAAGTTCCATACGGCTTTTCGCGGATGGTGCAGGGAGTGGCAACTGACTCTTAACGTAGACAAATGTAATGTATTGCGAATACATAGAAAGAAGGATCCTTTATTGTATGATTATATGATAGCGGAACAAACACTGGTAGGAGTTACTTCTGTAAAATATCTGGGAGTATGCGTGCGGAACGATTTGAAGTGGAATGATCATATAAAATTAATTGTTGGTGAAGCGGGTACCAGGTTGAGATTCATTGGGAGAGTCCTTAGAAAATGTAGTCCATCAACAAAGGAGGTGGCTTACAAAACATTCGTTCGACCTATACTTGAGTATTGCTCATCAGTGTGGGATCCGTACCAGATCGGGTTGACGGAGGAGATAGAGAAGATCCAAAGAAGAGCAACGCGTTTCGTCACAGGGTTATTTGGTAACTGTGATAGCGTTACGAAGATGTTTAGCAAACTCAAGTGGCAGACTCTGCAAGAGAGGCGCTCTGCATCGCGGTGTAGCTTGCTCGCTAGGTTTTGAGAGGGTGCGTTTCTGGATGAGGTATCGAATATATTGCTTCCCCCTACTTATACCTCCCGAGGAGATCACGAATGTAAAATTAGAGAGATTAGAGCGCGCACGGAGGCTTTCAGACAGTCGTTCTTCCTGCGAACCATACACGACTGGAACAGAAAAGGGAGGTAATGACAGTGGCACGTGAAGTGCCCTCCGCCACACACCGTTGGGTGGCTTGCAGAGTATAAATGTAGATGTAGATGTTAGCCACATCTCATCTTGTAAGGGTGTAACGGCTCATTACTGTTTTGTATTCTGATATTTTCAATCGGTAATCTGCTTAAGAACTGAATTAGTATGTGATGTAAAAAATTGAAGCTACTGTCATCTTGAAAACTGGTTTAAACAAAACAGTGCTTTACTAGGCATTGTCTTATTGGAGGTAGTATGTCCTTGCCTTCCTCTAATGTTTGTACTGACATGTCCAGCTGGACAAGCTCATCGCTGTATGGATCTGGGAAATACGTTTGCATTAGATAAATAAAAACACATTTTTCTTTGTCTTTGTATTGACCAACTAGGATCATACAGCAACTTCACTTCCTCTTCTTTCTTTGTTCCCTATTTTTCCAGTACTCCATCTTCTCCAAATGCTGTCGTTTCATATCTTCTGTCCATGTTGTTCCTGATTACTTATTTGCTCTGCCTTCAAAGCCTTCTAAACTTAGCATTTTGTTCTTAAAAAGGTTTCTTTCTGGTATTTGTGATTCTTTAGTGTTTGTTCCTAGTTCTTTTCTTATTTCTGTCATCCATACTATTGTTGATTTGTTTTTCCAGAAAAACAGGAATATTTGTTTCGTTAACCTGTTCTCATTCATGTGGTAGTGGTGTCTAAAGATGATTAACCTTCACTGTGCCATTACTTTTGATGTTTTTTGTGTATTTTGGTAGATATTCTTATTTTCCAGCCATCTGTTGTTTGTATTGCACCCAATATTTTTCTAATAACGCATCTTTCAAATGTCTTGATTCTGTCCAGATTATACTTCATTGATAAGCATTCATATGCATATAAACATTCTGGTCTTATGGCTGTGGTACAGTGTTTTACTTTTGTTTTTCAAGATATGCATTTCTTATTGTATTTGTTTTTGTCAAACCATATCCTTTATCCAAGAAAAATAATGAATTTTTGAAAATATAATGTAATGGAATGTATAAAAAATTACTCACAGTGACAGCAGGAGAACACACACACATATAAAGGTTAAGGAAATTTGCAAGCTTTCGGAGCCAGTAGCTCCTTCCTCTGGAAGAAGGGTTGAAGAGGAATGAAGAAAGATTAAGAAAAAGGACTGGCAGGGTTTAGAAAATGAGGAGAGTTTGGAAAAGTCACCCAGAATTCCGGGTCGGGGGAGATGGACTGGACAGAATGAGAAGGAATTGTTGGAGGCTGCAACAGAAAAGATTTGAAAATGTGAGAGCTTGGAGGTGGAAGATAGCAAGACACAGATTACTGAAAAAACATTAGCTCTTATTAACCCTTGAACGATATTTTGGCAATAGTCTCTGCTAGGACACTAACTTCATATGAACTACTTGCGTCTTCCCCCACGCACACGACTTGTTGATATAGCGCTTGCCAAAAGACCACATAGAAGACTTGCATTGTGCATGAAAGATTGTACCAAACGTGATATAAATGCTTTTAATGTCAAGTGTGTTAAATGAGAGGAGCTCTGTGAAGACTGTGGCATATGGGTGAAACTCATTAAGGACTGAAGCAAGTTCCAAGACAGAGCCTGTATAATGAGCATGTAGACAATTGCTTACAATGAACCCCTTTTTTCGGGGTGGCATGCACTTACCCACATGTGGACACCAAGTGGGCCCCCGGATTGGACTCCTGAGTCACCAACAAAAGTACCTGCATGACATTACTTGAATCTTCTTTGAGAAACTGTAGACCATTGATGAAATAAGTGAAAACTCTCTTATTTATTGTGTTTCCATTTCTTCAAAACATTTCCTTGTTGGTTATTTGAGCTGCAACAATTCTGTCTTCCTTCTTGTACATACATTAGCCGATACTTATTTGCAGGACTTCTCTGTTATAACCTATCTAGTAGCAAACACTGACAGTGTGATTTATATTTAAAGTATTTTGTATAGTTTGTATTTGTTGACTATATCTGTTTGATGATATAATTTTTCTAATGCCACATTTCTGCATCATTTGGTTACATGCTTTAATTTTAATTTATTCTCAAAAGTTACTATTTTTGTATGAAATCTTCATACTTTTTATCACTTTTGTTACATTTAATAGTTAATGATGTATGATTAACTGTATGTGTTCTCATTATTCTCTACTTTTGATTTTTCCTTTACAATTAGATTTTGTAAAAATATCAGCATTTTGTGAAGCAGATTACCTTTCTTCAGTTATAACTGCCTTATCAATAAAATTTACTTCTTTTTCCAAAGCTTGAAGATAAGAAAGAAAAGGAGTACCAAGAATTAATGGGGAAGAGACCACCATCAATTGTTGCAACTGATCTCACACGGGAAGCAAATAAATATCATGAAGCCCATGCCAAAGCATCAGAATCAAACCAGACACTTCACAAGGCAATGACATTACATATTAGCAATTTGCGAATTCTCTCTCTTCCGTTACCAGACCTTAAGAAACAAATACCAACCATCAGCAATATGAACAGTATGTATTTCTTAGTATTGCTTAAATTTCATAAGTAGGATTTGGTAATTGTGTCATTACATTATTGTTGTTATTATTATTATTATTATTATTATTGATGCAGCTCCTGAGGATGAAGCATCTATTAAGGAATTACAACATTTGATTGACAAGGTAGATGAAATGAAAAAACAGCGAGCTACTTTAGCTGCACAGCTGAGAGAGTCAGTCTGTCAGGACGACATTACTCGTCAGCTTGTTACTCGCACTGGTGAGTCACTTGAAACCATATTCAGTCAGGAGATGCAAAAACATCAAAAATATGTAAGTAATATGACAAGCCACAGGTTTGAGAACATCATACAAGTTGCATTGTAGCCGAAGTGTTGTTGTTATTGCTATCTTGTTTACAGGAAACCATTATTGAACAGAATTTAGCTGCACAAGAAAATATTTTGAAAGCACTTACGGAAGCATATGCAAAGTGTGCAGGCCCAAGAAAAGCTGCTATGGATACAATCCGAAAACGTGAAGCCACTATTAATGCATTGATATCTTCTTATGACGCATATGAAGACCTACTTGCGAAATCAAACAAAGGTCTCGAATTTTATCGAAAACTGGAGACTAATGTTACAAAGCTACTGCAGAGAGTTAAAGGAACCTGCAAGGTGCAGGATGAGGAACGTGAACAGATACTTGCAAAGAACAATAAGAAGATACCAAGACAGGATATAGAAAAGCCAAGTATTGATTCTGGTGGTCCAAAGTTGAGAGACTATCTTCAGAGTATGAAGGGTACATTGCCCACTGGAAGCTACTCTACCTCTCAGATTTTTACTCTGCCTTCTAGCACAGCAATGCCAGCAAGCAGTACAACAGGCATTGGAGGGCAACTTCCAGCCTCCTATACAGCAGAAAGTGCAGGGAGCAGCGAGAATCTTGCAGGTCCATTACCATGGGTCCCACCTGTAAGACCAGCTCCTGTGGGCTCAGAAGGTACAACTGAAACTTGCGGCACAATTACAAAGCAGGACACACTGTACCAACCCACTACATCTCCTGGTATTGCCAAACCTGAAATGAGTCACCAGACACCTGCATACGTTTCTAGTGCTCCACAATATACTTACAGCACTTCAGGATACCAACCACCTCATCAAATGCCATATACAGGAGATCAATATACAGACTATGCATATGGTCAAACACAACAATACTATCAGCACCAGACAACAGGTTCTCATGTTTTTCCTCCCACTTCATCAACTCCTAGAGGACCTGGTTCATATTCCAGTGTTGGGTCAAGAGATACAACTAGACATCATGCTGCTAAAAGCGCGGCTTATCAGTATGGCTCAGCATACCACGGTACAGATACAGTGCAAAACCCATACAGTCATTTGCAGACACCACCAATTTCACAAGCTCAGTCAACAAATGTACCACAACCACAAATTGGAGACACTTCGGAAATGTATGCTGGGTACCCACAACACTATCATACACAAGTACATCAGAATTATTCAACAAGTCAACAAGCATATTTACCACAGACAGTACCAACAACAGTACATAGCACTGTGCCTCAACAAACATCTACTTCCGGAATACCTGCAATGGATACAACTAATGAAGGTGGAGTTTCACAGTCGAGTATCTCCTCTGCTGCCCAACATAGCACCACTCCCCAATACAGAAGTACTCCCCAGCACGACACTGCTGTTCAACAGCAGCAACTTTCATATCCAGCACACAGTACCTCATATCCCACATATGATTACAGCAAGTCACAATCTTACCAATATGGGGCAGCTTATGCTGCACAGGATTCTTCTGTTAATGTTCCTTATTACTCAGGAAACACTCAACAACAGGCAGCTCAGTGTGGATGGCAAGAAAACCAGCAAACTTTGATGGGGTCATATGATACAGAACATAAAATACCACCTCATCCTCAGAGTTATCCATCTGTGCAGAAACCACCAGTGATATATCCTCAGTATCAGTGGCAACAGGCACAATCGCAGACACAACAACTACAAAATCAAAATGTATCTTCATATTCTGCAAGTTCCTCAGATGTTGGGCCTACTTCAAGTGCAGTCCAGTACCAAGGTGCTGGTGCTGCACCTTCAGGATCCACCTCTTCCTTACAAACCCAGCCATCTAGCATGCCACAGCAGCAACCATATTATGATAGCATGTATAGTACAGTGTATGCTGCTTCACCTCCATATTCTGTGCAGGCTTCAGTGGCAAGCAGCAGCAACATTGTTGATGCAACCCAGTACCAATACATGGCAGGAGCTGGAACGTCGTCATATACTAATGCTGGGAAGTACGCTACGTCACAAACGAGCTCATTCCAAACAGCTGTGGATGGTCAGACATATGCATCCCAATACAACACAACTCTACCAATTTCTAGTCAAGCATATTCTCATGTTAATTACTACACTGCACCATATGGTTATCAGTATGGTTCAGAAACGATTCAATCAGAATCTCAACCAACAGTGCAAAATGATACATATCAGCAAGGTACAAGTGCTCAACAAGCTGCAGCTCCTTCTCCAATGACTTACATGCAAGCACGGTTCCCAGGTGATGCTACAAATACAACCTTCAGCCTTCAGGGAAGTTCATCAAGTTCTTCAGTAGGGGGCAAGAGTGATAGTGGAGTGTCATCTAATATTGATCTTTTAGCAGGGCTGGACTTCTCGTTGAATCAAAAGCCACTTGTTCCTCAACAGCCTGCAAATGTGTCACCAAAAAAAGAGCAACAAGTTCAGCAAAATGGTGTTGCAAAACAGCAGACTGGTTCCTCAGTGCAGCAAACTGATGGTAGCAACTTCTCACCAAAAAAGGAGATTGTTGCCCAGCAACCGTCTGTGACGATGTTGCAGACACAAATCAGTTCTGTTGTTAATGAGGCTTCGGGAGCTGGAGAGAAGAAACCCCCAGTACTGCCAACAATTCAGGTAAACCTACAGCCATAAAAAATTTTATTTGTTTATACGAGATGACAATTCCTGCACACTCAGAAAGTATTTGCTATAATAAATCTTAGTTGTATGCTGCAATGATAGGACTAACTAAAATGGAAAATTGAGATAGAAGACTATCAAAGGCTGTTCCTTAAGAGAAATAGGAAGATTTAATGAGGAAAAGACTGGATGATAGATTTAGGGATTAGTTTTAAATTTACTGACACACATGCTAGTGAATGTAGATGATGATTCAACAAAAGCCTGGCAAGTAATTTTGCTGTTTTTTTTTTTTTTCCCCAGATTAAACTAGGGTTGTTGGCACACTGTTTTGACACAATTATGAACTGGAAACACAAGATTTATGAAAAATATTAATTTTTACTTCGCATATTGAGAATAATAGCATGCATTAAACTAGGAAAATTATGGACATTAATGAGACTAACCACAAAGGCAGAGAGCACAGATGAGTAGACATAGAAATGACAAATAAAACATTATATGGTAAGACATATGACCTGTATCAGGAAAGTGACAGTGAGAAACACTAAACAGATAAGAGTGGTGTGTATTGCATTTCTACACCTATTTTTAGCTTGTGAATTTATTTGCAATAACATTTTCCAGTGGTTCTCTGTCTATAATCAGCTGGAGCAACAGTTAGGGTTTAGGTGGTTTAAACATTTATTGGAAATGAAATAGTCTTAGCTGAATGGTGCGACTGGTAAAGACTGAATTCACCAGTCACAATAACTATTCTTTATTGCGTAGATTACACTCCTCCCCTCTTTAACAGGGATGGTTCAACCACCTCAGACAAGTGCAGCACCCACGGGAGGAGGCACCGAGCAGCCACCAGAGGAGACTGGAACAAAACAGCATGGCACTCAGTCAATGAACACCAAAAAATGGATCCCGACAAAAGAAGTATGCCATGTTAGCATAGGGAAACACTCACTGGCTGCCACAACTGGTAATGGGGAAGGCCGGGCATAGGAGGGGCTTATGGTAAAGTGTCGAAGAAGTCGCCATCCAAAGACACGCAATGGGGTCAGGTGCATCAGCGGAGATGGTCACGCTAGCTGCAGGGTGGCCATGAAGGAGGCAGTGGCCAGGAACAGTATTGAGAGTTCCAGCTGCCTCAGGGCCAGTGGAGACTTCCAAAGCAGTCACAAGGATGGCTGAAGCTGCGGTGACCAGGAACAGGGTCGCGGGGGCTGGCTACAATATGCTGGCAATGACTGCAGGTCTGGCCGTGACAAGGCCAGCAAAAGTGTTTGCTTCAGCATTGACAGTGGTGAGGACAGGAGGGCCATTTGCAACAGGGCCAACAACAAAAGGCTTGGCATCTGATGGCATCTGGTGTCACATGGAAGGGCTGGGCCCATACCATTGGGGCTTATGGCAAACAGCAGGATGGACAACTACTGGGTGCCGCAAGGCACGACAACATTGCAAACAAGGGTGACAGAAGCTGGCCCACAATCCCACACATGAACTCCTGGAAGCCCCCTCTGAACACTGGTTGTGATCATGCCCACTTTAGAACTGTGGGAAAACCTATAGAATGTGAGTGAGCAGGGAGACACTCCATAACAGATCTAGAATTGCCTGATCCTGGAAAGGAACCGGCAATTGAAAAGACATGGTACACAGAAAGGCAAGAGTTACACAAAGGAACTATTGAACAAAATGTGTGCAGACCATCCAAATATGCCAAGAAATTGCTTCTACTGAGAAAACAGGAACCAGTTGCCAATTAACATCTACCAAAATTGAAATAACCTCACAATTGAACAAAGTTACAGAAACCTAGAAAAGAACAGACTGTGTTCAGAACATGGTGAGCAATTTCACTCTTTTCTAGTATTTAAATACAGACTATCACAACACAATAAACAGGAATATAGTGCCCCACCAAGTTACACTAACAGACAAGAGAAAATGTACTTGTTTGGAAAACACATGATAAATTTTGAAAGAACAAAACCATGTTCCAGCACTACACCAAAAAACACGAAATACACAGGAAGAAGTGGCCTCGTCATCCCTGTCCTGCCCAGCACTGCCACACCCTTGGGAAGAGTGCGAGCCATAGCTGCAACATCCAAGCAAAATGTGTGCATGTTCTTGTGGTCAGCGTGGCAGCATCGGCCTTTCTGTGAAGGTGGGCAGGTGATGGACGAGACCAGGAGTTGGTGCTGCAGCCAGCATACCTTGAGTGGTGTGCCAGAGAGGGCAAATTTTTAGCAGGCCCTGTACTGAGTATTGACGTGTACTGTGTGCTACACCCAATAGAGTCAGCCACATTGCCACTGAAATGACATTAGCGGAGTTGTGTGACTGGTAAAGATTGAACTTATCTGTTGCAATGATAACTTTATTTATTAACCTTGAACTAAACTTAGTACAGCTTCAGAGGGCGACAGTCCAGACTTAAGTACAACTGGAAAGCCTATCTTGATTATGTGTAGCCAGTGCCTCCATGGCAAGATCCATGATCGTGGTGAGCCGAGGTACCGTTGATGACCAGCAGCCGCGTACCACAAGGCTGTGAGCCTGTGGTCATCAGGTTGCAGGTCCAAGTGTGAGAGCAGCTGTTGAGCGTCCAGCGGCTGATGATCCTGGTGAAGGCATGAGGCTGCACTATCTGATAGACAGCAGCAGCTGCAGGCATTGTACTTCAAAGTGTAGACCTTAGATGGCTGACAGTTGGTCTGGAGTTGGCTGCGAAGGGTCTGAGTGGCAACCAAAGTACCTGTTGCAGTGGAATACAGGTGCAGCATCATGTGGACATGTGACAGTGCGTATACGAATATATGCTTGGGACTGCAGTGCTGATTACCATGATCTGCACCCCACCCCCACCCCAATTCTCACCCCAACTCCAATGCTGTGGTGGCTGCAGCTGGGGCGCAGCTCTGTATATACTACAGAAAGGATATTTCTTCAGTGTGCACTACTACAAGGAATATAACAGTATAAAAATACGTATTATGACTGTAAGAGAAAATATCTACAGGGTTCATTAGTAGTAAATGTAATACATATCAGGAAGTTAGTGGAAATAATTGGAAAAAGGGAGTATTCTTTTTCTTGTGGTTTTTTTCTTGCATCGACACGGGGTTAGCATGGTTATCAGTGAATTTAGTATGATTAGTTACCCCTCCCAGGATGGATTGTGTGTACTCCAACTGCCTGTGTGCAGTGTCATTCATGTGAAAGTGGGTAAAAGTTTCCTAATGTTGCTGAATCCATAACCGAGGTGGGACTTCATAACCAGTCCAGTATTCACACTGTAAGTTAAGTAAAAATAAATCCCAGCCAATGGTTCACAATTAATTCACTACAAAATTTACCTGCATTCTTTCTAAAGGGTGTACAAAAAGTCCGGTAACATTTTCAATTATGTATTACACAATAACCAAACATTGTACAGATATCATACATATGTCGTTTTGAGGAGGATCCCTGAAAGTTTTTTTATACCACCCCATTTTCATCATGAAGTTCGTGGATACCTGAACATGGAGCTGTCACATCGATGGATCGACTGTGCTACAGAAGAGGACATCTGTGTCATGAAATGGCCTCCCCGATCACGAGACCTCACTCCATGTGAGTTTTTTCTGTGGGGACACATTAAAGATTTGGTGTATGTACCGCTTCTACCACGTCATGTAGCAGAGCTCCAGGAGAAAATACGGGAAGTGACTGCCACAGTTGACGATGCCTTGCTGGGACGGGTATGGCAAGAATTCAATTACTGTACTGACGTCTTCCGGGTCACTCATGGTTCGCATATTGAATGTTTGTAAAAAAGCTGTCAGAGTATCTCTTCAAAATGCAATATGTGTGACATCTGTGCAATTTTTGGTTCTCGTGCAATAAATAATTGAAAGTGTTCCTGGACTTTATGTACACCCTGAATTTAGATATCCCCTCAGAATATCACAGTTGAAAATTACCTTCTCAGAACATCTCATGTTCTGCCATCCAGGAGGTTTAAACCTTCAAATTACTTCACTGCTCTTCTTTTTCTCCATTCACATTCATCCCTTTTTCCTTTTTGCTCACTCATTGTTCCTGCCTGCCCCCACCCCCGTCTCTCTCTCTCTCTCTCTCTCTCTCTCTCTCTCTCTCTCTCTGGTGTTATCTTTTTTATATTTCCCTCCGTTCATCCCTTCTTATTACCCCCATCAGGGTATGCACACATTACCTTGTGTGCATAGTATTGAATAAAATCATGCCATAGCTGAGTGGATTATTCCATTTATATCCGTTTCAAATTATATTTATCGTTCACTATGTAATAATCGTCATTTAAAATATTGTCAGACAGCAGCCTTTCTGTAGCACACATATATTGTCAGACTGCAGCCCTTCTGTAGCACACATTCTATTAAGTAGAGACCTTTTTTTGGTTAGTGTATTTATGGCAAGAAGACAATGATCTATATTATTGGATTATTGGTGCCAAAAGATGTTATGGTTATTACAAATAAATCTTTAAAATTAAATTTATCATAAAAATTATCCCAACTACGGCTCTGTTCATTTCACATATGTTGGAAGAAGAATTTCAGTTTGTATAACAAAATTTATCAGTAACTCCAATATTCGTACTGCCGCAAATACTGAAGAAAGCATGATCTTTGAAGTCAACTAAAAGTAACTTTATATTCCTCAGTAATGTTAGTTACACACAAAGTGTTAATGTGTTAGTCATGTGAACTCACAGCACTGACCTTAGTTTGGTTCAAAATGGTTCAAATGGTTGTGAGCACTATGCGACTCAACTTCTGAGGTCATCAGTCGCCTAGAACTTAGAACTAATTAAACCTAACTAACCTAAGGACATCACACACATCCATGCCCGAGGCAGGATTCGAACCTGCGACCGTAGCGGTCGCTCGGTTCCAGACTGTAGCGCCTAGAACCGCACGGCCACTCCGGCCGGCACTTAATTTTGGAATGAGATGGCTCTTGAAATGGTCCACCTTGACACAATAAGCTGCAGGAAAAGTGAACTTATTCACTTCTTAATGAGTAATGCTACTAGTCAATAAGCAGAATAGGACTGTGCTTATCAAATATCACTTTTTTTTTTATGACCAGTCAAAGCAGCATTGGCAAAGTAACCTGAGGACAGAAAACAAGGAATTGGGTTGGTCTTTTTTACTACAAAATCACTTATCATCATCATCCTCATTATCATTGTTGTGATTTCATTTTAAGTTTTGTGTTACATTTAGGTTCCTGAACAGAATGAAGTTTCTGCAGAAGATCGTCAGACTTCAAAAACCCTTGAAAAAGATCCATTTGCTGACCCAGAGGTACTAAACCAGTTTGTTCTGGAAGTTGAAAAGTATGAAAAATTTGTAGAAGGGCTTACAACAAAAACCTTAAATGGACCCACACCACTTGACATGAAATGGAAAGAACTTCTTGAACTACAGGTTTGATTTTGATTTTTTTAAATAAATATGTTGGTTTGTAAATGTAAATTTTTAGCTCGTTAAGCTTTGCATGTTCCCAAGAGGTCAGTTTTAAATTACACCTTAATATAAAGTTTAAGTTAATAGATCTGATCATTCCCTCTTTATTGATACACAGTTTCATCTGGTTATGTCTGCACCACAGTGTGAATCATTTTTGTGCACAAATTAAAGATTGTGGCAGCAAGTAATTTCATTTAAAAGACACTGAAGTGTCCAGACCAGACGCTTCATATATAGCAATCACAAGAAGCAGCAGGATACATTCAAACAAAGAATGATAGAAATGCGTAATCTAACCATATGCCATTTATTGATTGTCTATGTTTTGATGGTACAAGGAGAAATAAAATAAACCAACAGATATGGTTTACGTTAATTTTTATCTTCATTGCCTCTTTTGTTTAGCCTGTTGTCTGTGGTACCAGTTCTATATTGATGCCAGTGTGTTACAGTGTCTTTTGCTACAAAAACACTTTGTCTGCCCGCTGCTCTGTCATTGTGTGTGTAGATCCAGCAGCTGACAAACAACACCCTACATTTGCATCATACCTCACGCTGAGCATCGACAACATTAAGTGTACTACTGGCTCCAGGCTAGATTTTTAGCATCTCCTGCAGAAATGTAAGCTGTTGTTGTGTATTTGTCCAGTTTGAAATCAATTCGATTCCGAGTACAAATGGATTCAGGCAAACTGCGTTTTAAACATAGTAGATGTCCATAAAAAGCCAAAGTACACAGTAAGGATTCCGATGGTTGGCAGCAAGATGAAATTTGATGCCTGCTCACCACTCCCCTCCCAACACTCTTTATTGTTCTCAGCTAAGCTCGTGTCACTGTTCCCCCTCCAAGTCTTCTGTAGTGCTGTGCTTGTGCAACAGTGAAAAACAGACACAGCCATATCTTCTAGGATGCAGGTCATGTGTAACAACAGCAACTAATTTACAAATAAAAGATTGCAATCACAATTCAGTCCATTTCATGAACTTTCGCTTGTCCCACAATCTAGTACCGTCTGTTGGCACTATCTCCACAAAAGTTCTTTCAACTATAATTTATTTATGCGATAAAAATTGCAATCAGTTTAAAGTGATTTCTTTTGTTTGTTACACATCTAATTCTGGATTAATTTTCTTCTACATTTCATCTGAATGTCACCATCTTGTTCTAAAGCTGATTAAAAGCTGGTAACATATTCCCCCAGTATTCTAAAACATGAATTGCTGCTGAGTTTTTATTTGCAACGCACTTTGTGAATCATTAGTTTCTCATAACCAAATAAAATACTGACTTGTAAAGGCTTTTGAAGGGCAAAGTTTTTGCCTTTGTATGACACATTTACTTAAAAAGCAGCATAAATGTATGTGTCAATACATGTATCTGAACTTCTATTGCAAATCTATTAAGATACAACAAAAGTTTGTGAGTTGATCGAGTTTAATGCTATTTCCTCCTGTGTTTCACGAAATTGACATTTTTTAAGCAGAGCATTAGATTGTTGTAGTTTCTACTTCATAGTTTCTCATGTATCCACCCATTGCACTAGTGCCGTGAGTCATATGTCACGTGATTGATTGAGCAAGATCAGTACTGTATCTAGTGCTTCTGCGTATCGGGAAATCTTGAGCCTATTCAAACAAAAGTATTGTGTGCTAAGCTCTACCCTATGGAGCTCTCCAAAATATTTTTATACGAAACCTCAATAGCCAAAGCTTCATCTGTAAATGTAAGACGACCCCTATGTTAATCGATTAAGCACTGCAAAAATGTCTACCTCAGCAGCAGTAGTTAAATCTGCTAAAATAAGGATCGCTTATTTTCCGAATGACAAATTTGGAGGGAGGGGGGGGGGGGACACTCATAATAGGGTAAGTACAGTAACAATGACGTGAGAAAAGGCAGCTGCCCAACATGAAAAGAAAGCATACTGCAGCAGACAGGTACATGGCCAAAACGTGGAACACTTTAACTCGGATGCCTAAGTTGGATTCTTTGTTAGAGCAGATACGTCAGAGGTGCACTTGCAGGCTATTTCAGTTAGCATAGGGAAGGCATAAACTTGAGAAATTGCCACTGTACTTACAATTTCATTTAAATAAAACACAATCAACACATATTAATACTGGCAGGGGTGTAGTGTAATTGATGCATCATTTCCAAGCTTCTTAACAATATCTTTAAGTAAAACACACACACACACACACACACACACACACAACCTGGAATACAGTGTGCTGGGCAGGAACATAGGACAAGTCTTGCACCTGAGTCTTTCACAGGAATATTTTTTGGATAAGTGTGGCATAAATATGGACCATAATTTTTTTTCGATTATATGTGTGGCAGGATATCACTTTGATGAAAGCATGATAAAAAGTAGTCAGTGCTGGTGAAGCCAGAGTAATCTGAAAGAAGATACAAATGCCTTCATCATTTACTACCTTGTGTGTTATCCAAAGGTATCTATTTTTTCCCCCCTGCTGTATTCACTATTTTCATCTCTAAAAGATACCCATTGTTCTTCTGTTGTATTTCTTTTGCCTATTTCTGTCAGTCATTGTCTAATGCTTCTTTTGAAACTCTGACAAACCTCTTGTTCCAGCTTCCATCTCTGTAATTTTCAACCTTTCTGCAGTTTCTTCAGCTTCAAGTTGCATTATATAACCAATAACATATGCGCTGAGTCCACACCTAAATGGGAAATTCTTTGCTTTTCAAAATCTGGTTTCTAAATATATGTCTTACATGCTCTGTCTAAGCTTTCTGGTGTCTCCATGCCTCTCCTATGTACTCAAACTTCTTTCATGATTCTTAAACAAAGTTTTAGAAATGATTAAATTATGTTCTGTACAATATTTTACCAAGAACTCCCACCTTCATTCCTTCCTTTTCCCAGTCCATGTTCTCCTATTATTTTTTTACTCCTCCTTTTTGTGCTACTGCATTCCAGACACCAATCACAAATTTTCATCCTGTAAATTGTACCGAAGAATTTCTTTTACCTAATCATACATACTTTTCAATATGGTTTGGTGACACCAAAGGTAAGTGTCTGCTACACATCAAAAGGTCTGAGGGTTAGTCGCCAGTCAGACCAAGGATTTTTGCTCTCACTCGTTCTCTCTTTCACCTTTGGCAACAATCTATTAATGTGGGAAAACAACAAGTTGCACCATGGTTCGGAGTCAACGTTAAACTGGCTAAGTAAGACAGGTTGAAGATTGGAGGAAGGCAAGGTCACACCACCCATAATAGGAGTATGCCTATAAAAACACTATGGAATTCAAACTAATCCCAGGTTGGTGACACCTTTACCTTTTTTATGTTACTCACTTTACAGCTTCTGCTGATCTAGTACGAATATATACTTGTACTACAGTGTTGGGCTGTGGCCTGGCTGTAATTATTCATTCATAGTGCTGTTCATAGTAATTGGCCTGCATCTGTATTGTCTTGTTCTGACTTTCTCCTGCATAACTCCTGTGGGATTTGGTGGTGTGACAACCCGGTACTTACCTGACCAGAAAATCTTGTCCTTCCTGCCACTGCACTTCATTAAGTTCCTCTACACGTAACTTCAACATATCTGTTTCTCTTTACAAATTCTCTAAGCTACCTGCTTATGTGATCTAATGTTCCATATTCTGACGTGCAGAACACGAGATTTTTAAATTTTATTAATTTATTTATTTATCTTTCCTGTGAAAATTCTCATGAGCAGACCACAACAGAAAGCCAAATAGGGGACTATTTTATCTCCAGAATATCTTGCCCAGGAGGATATTATGAAACCCTACAATAAAGCTGCCATGTTCTTTGGAAATATAATGGGTGTAGTTTCTCTTTGTTTTCAGCTGTGTCACCATACCAACATTGCAAGGCCATTTTGGATAATGGTAATAGAACAGATTAGTCATCACCCAGGGTATTTCCATTGTAACTACTGAAAAGGTTGCTGTAAGTCTCGTCAGCAACGATAGATTAGTGTGGCCTGTCCACAGATACCCCACTGATGAGTTTTGCATCTAAAGATGGTTGTTACCTGTGTCATTGAGGCATTACAAGTCACACTACTTTGGCAAGTTTAGTGGTTTGTGGAAGATGTGGACTGGAAACTCTCCTTTATTAAATGACCAAGAAAATCTACTTTCGAATTACCCATGTTTGGTTGTTCTTTATTAAAATTCTGGAGTATTTACTGCTTCTTCTTCTTTGTTGAAGGAATTTCGGAAAACTGTGGTCAATTACCCTGTTTAGTGGTACTACCGTAACACAACCATCGCTCCCTCCCTCTCTCTCTCTCTCTCTCTCTCTCTCTCTCTCTCTCTGTGAAGGTAGGGGTATGTCATCACCACTCATATACCTCAGATACCTCTAGATATTTTTAGGTTTTCTGCTAGATCTCAAGACAGAATCACATGTTGAAGTCATTATTTAATATAGTTTCTGTTTAACCCTTGCCAATCCTGGAGATTTTGCATTCTTTTAAATCTGCCATGGTTTTTTCTCTTCTTCTGCAATAATTTTCTAACCTGTTTCATGGACCATGAGGAATCTCTTTTGTTTCTTATTCATTTATGGTTGATTCATAGTATTCTTATTTCTTAGGATTTCAGCCAAGTTTGGTTAACACTTATAAAGGTAACAGAAAGGGAGAAGAGGCTGTTTTTCGGAAAGTGTAAAGCAGATTTTTATCTGCCAAAGAGTAGTTTTAAATGCTGATTACTCATATTAAGTCCAAAAGGAAATCCACATTTTTAGAGTATGATTGAAAGTACAAAATCTCATAGTTTTATTCCCTGAATTTCATGCAAAGTAAAACACTGCAAAGAGATCCTGTGGAGCAAACAATAATTTCCTTACTAAATTTGTTTCAGGAAAAGGATGCTCATAAAAGAAGCATTTCAGTTGCTCGGTGCTATCCAATGAAAAATCGTTTCCCAGATATTCTACCCTATGATCATTCTCGTGTTGAATTGCCTTCTACCAAGGATGATTACATAAATGCTTCATTCGTAAAGGTAATAGTGATTATTTATCATGTGTTTTGTACAGAATTGTTAAAATCTGTCATTAATACTTGAGATTCATTTACATAATGATGTAGATAAGTACATTAATTAGGATATTAAATTTGAATTATATAATGGTGGAATGTTGTTTGCATATATAGTAAGTTACAACAGTCTCTCTCTCTCTCTCTCTCTCTCTCTCCCTCCCCCCCCCTCTCCCCCTCCCCCCCCTCTCCTTCTCCCTCTCCCCCCTCCCCATGTATGAATAATGTAATATGAAGTAGATACCTTCATGATTTAATGTAGATCTTATAAGGGCTGGGCAAATACTCCACATTATGAGGGTGCTTCCATCATGAAATGTTCCGCAGCCATCACCACAGCATACACTCAGACATACCACAACCTTTTGTATGATTCAACTTCTGGTGATTTAAATCTCACATTCCTGTCACACGAGGGGTATCACACTCGGCAAGTAATCTTGTGCAAGAGACCAAGCAAATTTAAACTTAAATTTCATACTGATATCTCCACTAACATCTCATCATAAGATACAACTTACAGACTCGTCATACAATTATAATTTTGAGTGTCTGTTCCCATAGAGAGCTAGACCGTAACATGGACTGTCTATCGTGATGGTGCCATAATAACATATTGCTTAATCTTGACTTTATGGAAGCCTTGATATTGTACTATCATTCCTTCAGCTGATAACTCCAGGCTTTTGTACACCCCATACTAAATGTGTGTAGTGTATGAGCATGCACATTCATGCCCTCATTCAGTACTTAATACAATAAAACTTTTACATTTAGACATTTAAGAGTCTGGCAAATAAGCTACATTTAATGTAATGTACTTTTCTGTTCCCTTCACGGTTAATTTCAGTGAGTCCCCACACCATCAGGACGCTTGAGTTCAGTGAATCCCCTTGAATCTCATAATCAGGGTTATTTATTTCAGTTTATTCCTCCAGTTACAGTGCCACCTACCACAAATGGAAAATATTTTTCAGATAAATCCTTTGTATTTTTTGGCATAAATTCAAATCTGCAATTTAAGTGAGGTGATATGCCCACTAAACCCACTGGTCAGAACAGGTAACAGGATTGTGGAAGGGGCCAAAGGTTGAGGTCAGTTTCTCCTTCTAATTGTCATTTATTGTAATTTAATAAACTTTACAACCAAAGCAGCACATAGCTGGACCTTTACTGAATGCAACTCTTTCACGGCTGAAGGCCTCCAAACAAGAAGTCTTAACAAATCAACAAGATAAAAATCCAATTAAGATAGCAATAAAATAATTTTAAAAATAAGCCTGCAAACATATGCAAAGTGCAATATGAATGGCTGAGGTCCACAATTAAATTTCAAAATTTTAGAATATATTACCATAGACTTTTAAGGGCAGAAGGCCAGAATGTTTAACAACAAAAAATCTTAAAAATCAACAAGATTAAAATGCAATTAAAGAGGCAAATCAAATAAATAAAAAACGCATCATGGCTCTGTGGAAAGCCCTAAGGCTAAGCAGATAGAACATACATATGCAAAGTGCAATACCAATGGCTGAAGGCCACAATTAAGTTTCAAAATTTTAAAATATATTACCATAATCTTTTAAAGGCAGAAGGCCGAAATGTTTAAGCTTGAAAGATAAATTGAAGAATTAATTTTGCAAAATTTTTAAGAAAAAAGAAAAAATAACCATAAGCTTTGCATTTACGGTAGCTGACAACAGATAATTAAACACTGGTGGCACTCAGAAGCCTCCAGGGAGGTCGATCCGCCCTCGTTCACTTAGGCGAGACAGGTGCCGAGCCCAACTACACTTGATCCTTCGGAACCCAACCAGGGGACAGCCATAGACCGACCAACATGACGACTTGCTTGCGACCAATCAGTACATGAGAACTCAAACACACAAAAGTTACGAAGCACACAACATGAATGGACGTGGCTTGGGTAGTTGAAACTACTACTCAACTCTGACGTCCTGGGTCCGTGAACCACAAAGCTCGTAGCGAGCGGACAGCTCCACACATGCTCCGACACTGTGCAGGGACTGGCAGCAGACCCAGCTGACTGCACTGCACGGAGATATCTTCCCTGGTCCGCAGCAACCGACTGACTGCCCACTGGCGCGTCTGCGACTGCTGCTCCATCGCAACTGCACTGCTGGTGCTTCTCCCACTCACTTCCAGACACACGACGACGAAAATACTGCCTCGGACCCAACCATGCTGAGGAAATACGCCCACTGGCAAAATCACATCCCTGCACCAGGAAAGGATCAACCCATGTTCCACAAGATGGTAATTAAAGGGGCCCAAAAGCGCTCGGAGAACCAGTTACACGTCGCCGAATGAGATGACCGACCTCTCAGGGGCAGTACGCTGACAACATTTAAAATAACTTGTCAAAGGAAATAACGCGAACTACACACACAACCTGACAACAAACACTTGCACAAAAACCTGAACGATATGCAACAGTAACTAAGCACACATGAAGACGTATCAGAATCGTTGTACACACACACACAGCCGATTCATGAAAGATCGGTGAGCCAAAACGTGTCATCCTGTAGGACGACTGACCGACGATCCACCAAGACCGTAGCTCAAGTGATGCGTGGCGGCGATGTAGGGCGAGCCATGCCAATGCAGATCTCACTGCTGCTCCAACCCAACTGCACTATTGCCACGTTGCAAGTGCCCGCTGGCAGGTCCGGGCTGCACTCCAGACACGTTCCTATTGACTGGCAGACCCAAACTCACAACCGGAACTGCGACCAACTCCCTTACAATAGACAACGAGCGGGCAGTAATAGCAGTTGAGCAAAGATACTACGAGAGGGGATATATCGATACGTGCTGCTAGCGCCACTCACGGTCAGGCAAAGCAGCAACTCAGTGAAAGTAATAATTTAAATTAACGTAGTGAGGTGGAAGTAAGTTAAAAACAGGGTGTAAAATACATGATGGCGGGCACATGAGCCACACCACGGCTCATGAGGGATTCTCGTTTGAAAATAAGAAGTTGACACCCCAGTGGGGTGTTAGGGAGCAGTCAATTTGACCACATGCAGACGTCCATTTTGAGAACATTAACTATCTGGAGGGTTTTTTTTCCTGTCCAAAGCATATTTTTTGAGCTACTAAATTTTACAATTTAAAACAAGCATAAATGAAAATGTAAACGTTAATTTCTTCAGCATCTTAAATTTCTGAAAGTTTTACACTGACTGCTATGAAATGATGACAAAATGTTGTATTAGATATACACATTTTTATATACCTACTGGAGTGATGTAAGATTATATATCAGGGAAACAGTGTTTTGAATACAAATTTTTACAAGACAGTCTAATAAAGTTTCAGATACAAATAAGCTACATACTTTTTAATATACCTGGTGCTTCATAATGAGTATCATACTTTTTAAGGCTTTGTAGCAGTTATTACATTCAACTAACATTTATAAATAATGCAGCAAATGAAAGAGCAATTCGAACAATTTTTCATACAAGTGTTCAATGTGAGCACCATTCATCACGTGGCACACACTGAGTCAACAAGCGAGATCTTCCCTAACCTTGATCAATGTGTCTGGAGTAATTGTTGCAGCAACTTCTTCAGTCCTGTTTCTCAAGTTGGGTAGATCAGCTAGTAGAGGAGGCACATACTCATCATCCTTTATGAAGCACAAAACATAAAAATCACATTGCATCTTACCGGGTGAACATGGACTCCATGTGAAATAAATTCTGTTATCTGACCCCTTAAAGCCAATCCAGTGCTCGGGTACAATGTCATTAACTGACCGCATGCTGAGTTATGTCAATGAGGCAATGCACCACCGTGCTGCCAAATAAAGTTCTGTGGATTAGCTTCTTCCAGAGGAAAGAGCCATAGTTATGATGCACCAAGATAAGAAACACCAATTACAATACCTTCACAGAAAAAGAAAGGCCCATGAACTTTTTTGCCATGAATGCACAAAAAACATTCAATTTAGTAACTGTACAGTCTTGTGGGGATTTGCTGACCTCCAGATGTACACATTATGTGTGAACACACTTCCATTTAGATGAAGTGTCAGTTCATCACAGAAGATGACCCAGTCCAGAAAATCTCTGTCATGCAGCAACATTTCGTTTGCAAAGTTGGCACACTAATCATGGTCTACAACGTGAACAGAACACTGTTCAAGTTGTAGACCATGATTAGTGTGCCAACTTGTATACCTGTTACAAGCTTTAAGATCTGTTCAAGTTGCTCCTTCATACGATGTATTATTTGTAATTGTAAGTTTAATGTAGTAAATGCTACAGAGCCTTAAAATCCATATATTAATTTTGAAACACACAGTATATGGTACCTAAATATACAGGGTGTAAATTTTAAGTTGACAAACCAGAATAACTCGAAAAATAAGTTTCACATGAAAAAATGTGTAGTATCCATAGTTGATTATTTTCTCGAGGGGGACATCTGCAGGTGTTAAATTAGCCCACCACCCCAGCCCCCTGGGGGTGGGGTGGGAGGCAACTTTAAAATTTCAAATGGGAAACCCCATTTTTTAAATTGTAGAATCAGATTCTACGTAAAAAAAAAACTATGTACATTTTGTCTTAAACATTTGTTTTGATTCTTGCTAGTTGGCACTGTAGTTCAGGAAACTCCATGTTATCATTTCTGCGTGAAGAATGGTTACGGATAAATAAAAAATACTTATTTACTTCTTAAATTTTGATTCGCTAAAACTAAAACTCTCCCTCTCTCCCCATAGGGTGGGATTTGAGAGAGAGGAATTAGAGTTTTACAAATGTTGACCATGAAACAAACAAAACTTATCTGAATTTGCGTAAAAAATTAATATTTGGGTCAACATTTGTAAAACTCTTAATTCCTCTCTCTCAAGCCCCACCCTGTGGAGAGAGAGTTTTAATTTTAGGAAATCAAAATTTACGAAGTAAATAAGTATTTTTTATTTATCTGTAACCATTTTCCAGGCAAAAATGAGAACATGGATTTTCTTGAATTACAACGCCAACTACCAAGAATCAAAATAAATGTTTAAGACAAAATGTACGTAGTTTTTTTATGTAGAATCTAATTCTGCAACAAAAAATGGAGTTTCCCATTTTAAATTTAAAAGTTACCTCTCGCCCCACTCCCAGTGGGCTGGGGTGGCGGGGTAATTTTAACACCAGCAGATGTCCCCCTCGAAAATAATCACCTTTGGATTCTACACATTTTTTCCTGTGAAGCTTATTTTTCGAGTTATTGTGGTTTGTCAACTTAATATTTACAGCCTGTATAATGTGTAATGGGGAAACATTAGCAAAAATAATGAAAAGTTCTTAACTGGCTACTTCATATTTTACATGACACTCTAACAACATTCTGATGTCTCCTATATGCATTATTTCTCCTTAATACATAATTTTAAACAAAAATTGCATGCCCAACTATTGTATGTACTATTCTGTTTTCTTTCTCACAATGTGTTTTAATGTAAAATGGAAAAGTTTTATTTAGGGCTTATCAGCTTATGATTAGCATACTACTACAGAACATGGATCATCCAAAATTTTGTAATCCTGCCCATTCACAGATTAAAACTGTGCAAAATATTGTCAATGAAGCTCCTATCCTCACAGATCCAGCAGCACGAGAAGTCTCTCATATCACACATATCAATGATCACAATCAATTTTTCCCATTCATTTTAAGCAATTTCATTTCCATATCTAGGTTTTGTTGGCAATAACAATAAACAATGCTTAGTGTCAGAGAGACCATTTTGTCTAGCAAAATTCTAATGTTCATTAATTAAAAATCTTAAAATTATGAAAGTTTTTCACTGATTTATTTGAAGTTTGGACACAATTTTGCATTCACATATGCATGTTTTTATATAACTGCTGGAGTCCCACATAAATATATAAAAACATGTGTATTCAGATGCAACATTGTGTCAAAATTTCAAAGAAATCGTTGAAGAACTTTGAGATTTTAAGATTTTGAACAAATGAAGATTTACATTTTCACTCATATATGGTGTTTTTTTAAGATGATAGAACTTAATATCACAAAAATATGCATTGTATGAAAAAAATTTTGCAGATGAAAAGTTACTGTTTTCAGGGGGAACATTCGTCTGGTTTAAAACTGGCCACTCCCTGACCTGACCCTCCCCTGTCCCATGGGGGGATCAATTTTTTATTGTCAAATAGAAATCGCACAATTTTATTGCAGATTCGCATTCTATGACAAAAAAACCTAGAGTTTACTAAAAGCATTTCTTTCATTTTTCGCAGACGGAGCTGTAATTGACAAAATTTAATTTTTCCCATTTTTGCAACTGAGAACAGACTCCCTTGATCCTACTTTACATTTTTGATAAAAATGTAAACTTTCTGTGTTAAACAGTTAATATTATTGTTAAAAATTTAATTTAGTTTTGCAAATTTGATTGTACAGAAAAAGTTTTACAATTAGACATTTAAAAATCCGCCAAATAAGCTACATTTAACATAATGTACTTTCCTGTTCCCTTTGGGGTTAAGTTCGAGCCCCTACACCATCAGGCTGCTTGACTTCACTGAGTCCCATTGAATCTCATCATCAGGGTTACTGATTTCAGTATGTTCTTCTGTCCAGTCACTGTTAACTCTCACACCGATTACAGTGCCACCTACCAGGAAACATTCCTCTTGGCATGTGGCTTCCACCTAGCAGTCAACATCAATCCACTTTTGATATTTATCGAACAGAATTTTCTGTCACTATGTGAAGACATCTGTCAGTTGTGAAGACATGAAACTGATAGGTCCTCTTTGTTTTAGGTAGCTAGCTGATCCACTGTAACATGATAATCCATCATTGCAGTCCTTTTTGACAGCAATGTGACATGAAAATCTGAAATTTCCATGACAGTTATTCACAATAGAGGCAATAGTTCAAACCTTATAACTTTCATTCCCAAGACATGCGAACCATTCACAAAATTTATAATTTCATTCAAAATACCATGGTCACCGCTCTCAGCAATTCAGTAAATTCCTTGCTTTGCTGATGACAACAGTGAACCAAATGTGTTCAGACTATTTATCAGCCCCCTTTTATGGCTACTTAAAGTGTGTGAATTACGGTAACAATCATCATGGACTGTGTGCTGCAGATATCATATTGAAGATAGGTGCATAATACCTCCCAACTGCACACTTTCCTTCATATTCTACTTATCCTGTGAAATAAGAAACTGAGCCATTCTGCTGGTGACTTGTTTGATGTCTGTTCCTGTCTAAATTTCATCTTTGGTATACCAAAACCGCCAATTCATCTCTTGTAACTATAATTTATTCTAATTTAAAATCTTCTTGTGTACACAAGACAGAGATTACTGCCAAAACAATGTGCACAAGTTAATAAGAGTGGAAAGCTTTGGTCGTTGTAAGTGATAGAGGTGGGAGGGTGGCAGCGAAAAATAGACAGGTCAGAAAATGTAACAGAATGAATAAAGGAATAGTTACTGTAAAGAAATGCTAAGACAGATGAAATTAACACCAGGTGGATGGCGAGAACCAAGCACGTGATGTTATTCCAGTTCCCACCTGCAGGATTCTGAGAACTGGTATCTGCGGGAAGAATCCAGTTGGCGCACATGGTGAAACAGGCATCGAGGTCAAATCTGTCACATATTAGAGATTGCTGTGCAACAGGATATAGTATGTTGCCAGCATACACCCTCTGCCAATGCTCATCATCCTAACAGATAATTTGGCGGTAGTCATGCCATTGTAAAAGGCCAAACAGTGTTTACATAACAGCTGGTATATGACATTTGTCATTTTACGAGTGGCTCTTGCCGTGATGGTATACGTTTCGCCAGATACAGGGCTGGTATAGGTGGTGGTAGGAGGGTGCGTAAAGCATGTCTTGCAGCGGGGACAGTCACAGGAGGCGTAGGAGCCTTAGGGTAGGGAGATGGATGCAGGAGGAGCATAGAGTCTGACAAGGATATTGCGGAGATTGGAAGGGCAATAAAAAGCTATTCTAGGTGTGGTGGGCAAAATGTCAGAGAGAATGGAACTCATGTTAGGGTGCAATTTTAGGAAGTCATAGCCTTGTTGAAGACTAGCTTAATACTGAGTTACAAGGGGGATCAGCAGCACCAGGATTGGATGCAATGTCTCTGGAAATCTGCTTTTGAACTAGGCTGGTAGGGCAATTACGTCCAGAAGGCTGAGGTAATAATGGTGGTTTATTGCTGTAAAGTTTATGCATCTAAACAAATATGTTTGCCTCAAATGCCAAGCGTGTAGCCAACCTTTGATGAGGTTAAGGTGAATATGAATGAAAATGGCATGGGATTTGGAATAGGGCCATGTGAAATTTAATTAGGTGAAAGTATTTAGAGAGTCTAAGAATTTTTACAGTTTAGCCTCACCGTGAGTCCATATGGCAAAGATGTCATCAATGTATCTAAACTAAACCAGCAGCTGAAGGTTTATGGATCCCGGTAGGCTTGCTCCAAGCAACCCTTGAATGGATTGGTGTAGGAAGGGCCATCATGGTTCCCATGGCTTTTGTTTGTCTGACCCTCAAAGGTATAGTAGTTGTTGGTAAGTATAAAGTTAATTAAGTGAGCAGGTAGGATTTCATAGATTCAGAATCAAGTTGGTGCTGATTGAGAAATGTTCAGCAGCATACAGACCATATAAATGAGGGATGTTGGTGTAGAGGGAGGTGGCATTAATAGTGACAAGCAAGGTGTGTTGTAGGAGTCGACTGGGTACAGATTTCAGATGATCTACAAAATGATTGGTGTCTTTAATATAGGAGTGAAGTCTTTGTACTATAGATTGCAGGTGTTGATTAACTAAGGCAGATAAATATTTGATAGGTACATTGAACCACGAGAAATCCAGGGTGTTTGGGTTTGTGGATATTAGGAAGAAGGTAAAAGGTGAGGGTGTGTGGTTTGGGTGGGGTCAGAGGTTCTGTGGATTGTGGTATTTATCCTTGTGAGGGGTCTTGGAGCCCTGCTCTTCCCATTTCAAACCTCCTCAACTTATCCCTGTCTTCTCCCTGAGGAAGAAATTACTTGTTCTGAAACCTAAGCTAGTGACATACCTATCGGCAACACAGGTATTTTGCCTCCTGCAAGTAAGTACTGGCCAGCAAATCATTCTTGTAATTTTGTAGTTTCCTTGGATGAATTTTCCCTTTCACACAAAATCCTGTTCTTTTGTTTTAATCTATTTCTAATTCAAGAAGAATGATGTTATTCATTTGTATCTTCTCTTAATTGTATGACAAAACTGTAAGTTTTTCTGTTTTATTTGAAAGTATTCTAAATGTGATGATTGTGTTGCAGGACTTGACACCAAACACGCCATCATTTATTGCTACACAGGCTCCATTGCCATCTACGCATGCAGACTTCTGGATGATGGTTTGGGAACAGCAAGTTGAAGTTGTTGTGTGTCTTCTTAGTGACACAGAGGTAATTTCTGCAGTCATAACAATATTCCCCAGATGTTTAAACCAAGCTATTCCGTGGGCAAGAGTGCTGAAACATGTCTGGGTAAAACAAAATGTCAAAGGTGTCTTGCCTAAGGCAAATTCCTCATTCAATTTTTATAGCAAGCCTGAAAATAAGTAGAACTGCAACACCACAAGATGCATCAGGCTGTTCCTGTTTGTGTGCTCATGCCATAGGCAGCCTGTCAACTGGTCTGCAGCCTACACAGTTGTAGCACCTCAGCTGAGCACCCTTGAGCAGAGGTGACCAAGTGACTTGCAGACATGCAGAACAAGGAGTGAACACTGTGCAGTAGATCTACCTGACAGCTAGCCTGCACCTGGCCATGGGCAAACTGACAGGTGCTTACAGGTGCCCATGACCCATGTAGCACCAATGGAATAGCTTGTTTTAAACAGTATGTTGCTCCTTCTTCAACATCAGTGAATATTATTCAAGTGTGAATCTATTTACGAGAATGATAAAAATGTATATTTATGACAGAGTTGACAGAATCTGTTCTTTCATCAAAATTTAAAATGAGTGACAGGATAGGGGAAGGAAAAAGTAATGTCAGATTATGACTCCGGTGAGACGACATACAGGAAGTGGTTAGAGGCTAACAATAGAGTAACAGTCTGGATTTTGTCAAGAAGATGCTTAATATTGAGCTGGGGATGGTTAAAAAGTAAATTTGGAATGAATAAACAGGAAGGAAATACAAGCTGCAAATACAAACAAAATAATGATGAACACAAAAAGTGTATTGTTAACTATATCAGTCAAAGGAAAAAAGAATGGCAAAAATAAATTCAAAGACAGGAAGAAATGAGAAAAGAGGAAAAGGAAAAAATGGAATGCAGAATGCTGTGTGTTGGTTGCAAAGAAATTGGTATATGATGTGCCTGCATTCACTGCTGACCCTCTGTGACCTGATAGTAAATATCAGTCACAGAACTGGAATAGGATCAGTCACAGAACTGGAATAGGAAGAAGTGGGCACATGTATGTGATAGATTTTGCTTCTGAGTCTTCTAAGCAGATCTATGAAGCAAGAGGGCTTGGACACGAGTTGCATAGGGATAGACAAGAATATTGTATAGATTCGGCAGATGATGGAACACAACTTTGAGAAGTTTTGGAGATGAGTGGGGTGAGCACTTCTTATTTCTGAGCTAAATGAGAGGCTGTCAGAGCCATGGTGGAAAATATGGTATAATATTGTCAGTCCTAGATCACTTTGACTGATGGAAGATGTCCTGCTGTGTGGCTGATCAGTAGACATACAAGGACTGTGGGCTGTGGTCTGCAGATGAGACATGGGTTATCTGTTTCTGAACAAGGTGGGCAGGTAGTTTCTCTGCATAAGCCTCAGCAAGACATTCACTACTGGATTGAGTCTTTCCTTCTCATCCCGTCCGTTAAGTCTCCCCTGACCCAGGGATATGGGTGACTTTTCTGAACTGTACCCCTTTCCCTAAACCTCTCCAGTACTTTTCCTTCAGCCCTCTTCTTCCCCTTCAACTCTTCTGTCAGAAGAAGGAACCACTGGCTCCAGAACCTTGTAAAAGTTAAACTCTTTTGTTTTTGTGTTCCCAAGCCGTCACTTGCTGAGTGTAGACTTTTTATCTATCCATTTACAGTAGACTAGTGGATTGGCCTTATATACTTCATGTAACTGCATTCATACACATCTGTCATAGAATAGTGCCCCTTTCATCACTCAGAGTCTCTAATGATAGAACAATAGAAACCACAGTCTGTGAAAGTGCTTTAACTAAATCCCATTGTGCCTCAAAATGAGGGATATCGTCCACGATATTCCAAGTCACCCCTCCAGAAATGATATTTTGTTTCCCAGATATTTGTCCATCCCTAAAACATTTCTGCTTCCCAAGCCCCCACCCCAATATTATAGCTCTGAGGAACACCCAAGTACAAAAACTGTCCCAGCCGTGTCATTGCAACCATTGTACAACGGTGACCAATTACAAACTACACACCCAGATTAATGGCCCCTTCTCGCCCTCTCACTCCAGATTGCTACTTTCATTCAACGCAATAGTTGCATTCCAACAATAGCTTGCCGTAGATGGCGGTCATATGTGTGTGAGATGTGTTTGCTTGTGTGAATGTGTGTGTGTTCTCTTTTCTGAAGAAGGCTTTGGCCAAAAGCTATATGTGTAACAGTCTTTTTGTTGTGCCTGCCTGAAACTCAGTGTGTCATCTTTATGGTGAATTACAATCTAAACTAATGGTTTAGTAGTATTCACATCTGTCAACACTTTCTTTCTTTGAAACTGTAATTATTAGATTTTTCTTTGAAGTCTGAGGGTATTTCGCCTGTCTCTTATATCTTACAGACCAGTTGAAGTAGTTTTGTCATGGCTGACTCCCCCAAGGATTTCAGTAGTTCTGAGGAAGTATAATCTACCCCAGAAGCCTTGTTTTGACTTACAACTTTTAGTTCTCTGTCGTAGTTCTCATAGTATCGTATCTCTGATCTGTAAAATAAGGGAAAAGGCAGCCACTCACCTATAGCAGATTTATATGTAATGCATGGACACATATAACAAAAACCAGTATTTGCGCTAACTTTAAAGCTCTTGTTCTTTTTCTAGCAAAAGTGCACACATTAACACATGCGACCACATGGGCATCCAAATGCACAGTCCCGCGGCATATTTTGTGTATTGTTCCATCCAGGAATTTCCATTGTTGTTATACATATCTCCCCTCCTATCTTCCCTGTCTAGAATATAATAATTATAATAATATAGTTCATTTCCCTTGTATAGCCACTCTGTGTATTCCTTCTACTTTTCAGTTTTCCCTTCTTTGGTTAGCACTGGCTTTCCATCTGAGCTCTTTATAGTCATACTGTGGCTTCTCTTTATTCCAAAGGTCTCTCTAATTTCCTTGTTGATGGCATCTATCTTTTCCTAGTTATACATGCTTCTACATCTTTACATTTGCCCACTAGCTGTGCTTGTGTAGTTATTTCGCACTTTCTGTCACTCTCATTTTTTAGATATACAGGGTGTCCCAAAATAATGTATACACTCTTTGAAACTGAACATCTCTTTAATGAAAGGGGTTATAAATACAATTTTAGTGGTGTTAGGTGCCTCATGGTCCGACTTAAGGTGGTAAATGTTCAAACTGGTGTCTGTCCATCACAATACACCGTTGACAATGACTTACGACTGAGTGGCATGCCAACTTTGTTGTTTCCAACGGAATAGCATCACAGACTTGCACAATTTGCTCTCTAAGATCATCCAGTGTGTGTGCTCTCACAGCATAAACAGTGTTCTTAAGAGTACCCCAAAGAAAGAAGTCTAGAGGGGTGAAATCTGGAAATAGAGTGGGATACTCCACATTCCCTCTTCATCCTAACCACCTGGCAGGGTATGTATGATTGAGAAATGCCCTCACATGCAGGTGAAAGAGAGGTGGTGCCCCATCCTGTTGAAAGTAATAATCTTCATTTCCAAACACAACACCAAGACCAGGAGTTATCATTTCCAAGTACGAGTCACCCATGGCAGTGTTGTCAAAGAAGTACAGCCTGATTAACCCTCTAGAAGACAGACCACACGAGACTCTTACTCGTGGTAGATTAACATGCCTTTGCTCGGTTATGTATGGATTCTCCCTAGCCCAGTATACACAATTATGGTGGTTAATTGTTCCATCAAGTTTAAACACCACTTCATCTGACCAAAGAATTAGATCATGGAAACATTGCTCTTCTTCACATCTGTTAATGAACCGCTCATAAAATTCGGTCCACCTCTCAGGATCATCCTCGTTAAGAGCATGGAGGAGTCTGGAAATGTAATGCTCAAAGTTCTGAGACCATAAAATTGTATGAACACTGCTTCTGCAGATCCCAGTCTCACGAAAGCATTGCCTCACAGATTTCTTCAGGGATTGTATGTATGCCTGAATTATTGCATCAACACTCTCATTGCCTGTTGAACTTCTCTTTCCTCCACTATCTCTCTTCTCCATATTGTGCACTGTTCCTTCAACTTCAAATTTATCTCTGATTCTTGTAATTGTTACTCTTGTCAGTGGTGGTGTTCCAAATTCAACTCTCCAGCGTCAGCGTATCGCACTCACATTCTCTGTTTTCCAGTAACACTTTAGCACCCATTTCCATTGTTCAATGTTGATAATCCTGAAACAAAAGAAAGCGTTGTTGTGTTTGTCACCACCTTCTAAATTATTACCCATAAAATTGTATTTCTGTCTCCTTTAATTACAGAGATATTCAATAGTTGCAGGTACAACAGCCTTGTTTGATTAATCTAGTCTTGTAATGTCACCCAACATGGCCTTGCTATGCAGTACTGTAAATGGCTGAAAGCAAGGTGAAACTACAGCCTTTACTTTCCCTGAGGACATTCAGCTCTGCTGTGTGGTTAAGTGATGACTGCATTCACTTGGACTGTTAGAACCCTTAATCGGGAAGGGAAACGGATACGCTGAATTTGGATGTAGTGGAATTAGTGACGTTTGGTGGCAGGAGGCACGGGGCTTCTGAGTGTGCGAGTATTGGATTATAAATACAAAATCAAATATGGGCAATACAGAAGTAGGTCTAACAATGCATAAGAAAACAGGAATATGGGTAAGTTACTGTGAGCAGCACAGTGAATTCATTATTGTAGCCGAGATAGGCGCAAAGCCAACACACATCGAAGTCATGCCAGTTTACACGTCAACTAATTCGACAGATCATGAAGATATTGAAAGAATGTATGATGAGATAAGAGACATTATTTATATACTTAAGAGAGAGGAAAAGTTAATTGTGAGCAGTGATGTGAATTTGGCCATACCAAGAGGAAGAGAAAGAAAAATAGCAGCAAAATATGAACTGGGGAGAAAGGAATGAAAGAGGAAGCCATCTCATAGAGTTTTGTGCAGAATATAATTTAATTGTCACAAACACTTCATTTAAGAATCATTAAAGGGGGTTTTATATGTGGAAGAAACCTGGAGACACGGGAAGGTTTCAGATTGATTATATAATGGTAAGACAGAGATTTCGTAACAAGATTTTAAACTGAAAGAAATTTCCAGGGGGCAGTTGTGATCTATAACTTTAACCGTAATTTGTTGGTTATGGATAAATTACGAAAAGGTGGAAGTTAAAGAGATGAGACATGGATAAGTGGGGGGGGGGGGGGGGGGGGGGGGGTCATGTTCCATTTCATAATGCTTTGTAATATTACCCCCAGATATGTAAGCAACGCGACTGCCTCCAAACGTTTACCACTAATTCTGTAATCAATTACTACTGGGTTATTTCTGCCAGGTGTAGCGGTGTGAAATGAGCATTTTTTTGTGAAAATGAAACACTAATTTTGAATTGAAAAGTAAAAACATTTTATTCAAAGTACTGACCATTGCTTTCTATACATTTTGACCACCTTTCTGGCAATTTGTGGACACCACGCCAATAGAAATGTTCGTCTTTTGAAGCAAACCAATCAGATATCCAATTTTCGATTTCTTCGCAGGAATTGAAATGTTCCTCAGCCAATGCGTGTCCCATTGATGAAAACAAATGGTAGTTGGAAGGGGCCAAATCTGGTGAATACGCCGTGTGGGGTAGCAGCTTCCAGCCAAGTGTTTTGATTGTATCCTGAACCAGTTTTCCTTTGTGTGCAGGTGCATTGTGCATTGTCGTGTAAAAACTTTGCATGTCTTCTGGCCCATTCTGGTCTTTTTTCGATCAATGCATAGTTCAAATTGATCATTTGTTGTCTGTAGCGATTAGTATTCGTAGTTTCACCCGGCTTTAGAAGCTCATGATAAAACACACCTTTCTGATCCCACCAAACACAGAGCATTGTCTTCTTGCCGAATTGATCTGGTTTTGCAGTCGATGTTGATGGTTGTCCCGGATTAACCCATGATTTTTCCCATTTAGGATTCTTAAAATAAATCCATTTTTCATCGCCAGTAACAGTTCAAAGCAAAATTGATTTTCTTTCATGTCTTTGAAGCAAATTTTGACAAATGGTTTTTCAGTTTTCCATCTGTCTTTCATTCAATTCATGTGGGCACCCATTTTCTACCTTTTGGATCTTTCCCATAGCTTTCAAACGGTCGGAAATTGTTTGTTGTGCAACATTTAGCATTGCTGCCATTTGCTTCTGACTCAAAGTATCATCTTCATCCAATATTGCTTGCAATTCGACGTCTTCGAACTTTTTTGGTGGCCTTCCACGTTCTTCATTTCTTACATCAAAATCATTCTTTCTGAACGGTTGAAACCATCTTTTGCATGTTGCTTCTGATAGAGCATGATTACCATATGCCTCAACAAGCATTCGATGTGACTGTGCAGCACTTTTTTTCAAATGAAAACAAAAAATTAATGCTTTCCGCAAATCATCACTTTCTGGTACAAATTCGACATTGTTAACACAATGAAAACATATGATGTTTGTTCCATGACTTGATGTATACTAAATATCTTTGACAGATGTCATACCAACCAAACAAAAAAAATAATTAAGGCTCGTTCACAACAAATGTTCCCTATCAACACATTTGTATCTTAATGCTCATTTCATACCGGTACACCTGGTATATTTCCATCTGTTATGACCATTATCTTGCATTCATTTGTGCTTAAACAGAGTTGCCATTTTCAAACCAATTGTAATTACTGTCATCTTTGTTCTGCATTTCCTTACAGTTATCCAGTAGCGAAGCATTGTCCATGAAAATTCAGGGAGGTCTGCTGACTATCTAATGTATTGAAAAAATTAGTAGCGGAGCCTTTGTCAGTGGAGATAATTTATTTTTTTATAGGTGGTAGATAGGGGTTATTTGTGATCTGTTGGATGGGTGAGAAAGAAATGTTTCTGCCGTATTATCAGATGAAGGAAGGTACGTCTTTGGCAGGTCAAATGTAAGGTAAGGATAAAAGTTAGGCCCTTGAATGGGAATTAAGCCTATGAAGGATTGAGGTTATCAAGATCAAGTTGATGACAGTATTGTTGGTCTATGTGGATAAGGAGTGTGTGATGTTAGCTAGACACAGAGATTGGAGGGATGCTGTTATGGTCATTGCGGCGAATGATGTTAAAAGTTGAGAGTTTAATTTAGCAAGTTAGGCAGGTTTTAAGGTGGCGTGTGTGTGTGTGTGTGTGTGTGTGTGTGTGTGAGAGAGAGAGAGAGAGAGAGAGAGAGAGAGAGAGAGAGAGATCTACTAAACTCATACTCTAGTCCTGAAATATGTGACCGAGAGATACTATAGTCCTGAAATATGTGACTGAGAGATACTAGCTTTAAATGTACAAACTATCCAAAAAAATTGAGAGTCTAGTGCGTAATCTAAAGAAACACTTTGAAAATAACTGTAAAATTCTAATCAGCAGGGATAGGGAATGTTTTCTGCTGCTACATTCTTTGTGAGAAGAAACAATGCGGAAAGTTATCTTATTGAATGCAGGCTAAGGGCACTGGGAACCAGTCAGGATATGCTCACATGTGTAAAGCAAATCATTGTAATATGTGTAGACTTTTGCTGCGTAAAAGAAATTATTATTATCATTACCGTTTCATCACCACCACTATCATTATTACTAGTATTATTGACAATAAGTTAACTCAGAAATATTTTGTAAAATATCATTTCATAAAGTTGTTTTTATTTTTCATTTTCCCCCTACACCCAGCTGACTCTATTTGTACTTGCAACTTATGTAACTTCAGCAAAGTGGAGAAACAGAGTATGTCATTTTTTTTTTTTTTTGTCTTTTACACTCTAAAAAATGCCGTTAATTTTTTTCTATCTTTACTGGCTGAATTGTCTTTATGCTTGATTGTCTTGAGAGCCCTTGTATAATTTTATCGCTATATACAGTTGTTTTCCAATGCATGTAATTAGTCCTGTGTCCAGTATTGAGCCAATGTGACACACCCATTCATCCCTTACTGCTTTTCCATATGTATTGAATGTCATGAACTGACACACTTACAACAAACAATGTTAATACATTAAACTTTCAGAATTTTGTTGTCTGTAAATGGCCACTTTCTTGCTAAATAATTACTTTTCTTTTTTTGTAATAAATATTTTACAACTCCAGGTAAGCTATTTTTCTGTAATTTTGTATGCATATTAATTTCTGTGGTTTTTTTTTTTCCCCTCTAGTTGGAAGGACAGATTTATTGGCCACAGGAGAAGGGAAGTGAACTGACAATGGGAAAAATGAAGCTCAGTTTACAAAGTTGCAATGTTCGCCCAAATTGGATTGAAAGAATAATTTCTGTGTCTCTTGGTGAAACCAGAGCAAGAAGAGTGATTGTTCACTTGCAGTTTACAGCTTGGCCTGGGAGGTAAGGGGAAGTGTGGATTAAAGTTTGACAACTATTTAACGGTTTTTCATGTGCCCTCATGTTTTGTTGATGCACACACCATGGAGAAATAATCTGGTGTAATCTGCAGCCATTCTTACTCTACCCAACGAAGTTATGAATTATCCTTTACTCAAACAAAGTGTGTTGCTTATTTGACACCTTGTGCTGCTGACCAGACACTTCCTTCACAACTGACCATATGGTTTTAATTTTATCCTGTGAATTAGCTGTTCTATTTGCATGCCAAATACTCTTTGCCTTCCTAATAACATTTTAAGCACCTCACAATACTGTTTGTAATGGGCTACTGTATTTCAATTGTGACTACTTCTAACATTTTGATGTAATTCCCACTTTGTTCTACATGATATCCTTATTCCACTAGTCAGCTACCCGGGCTGCTAGTACCACATTCAGAATGTTCTAATTGAAAGCAACTCTCAAAGAGCATGAGAAATGTGTTACCTATGTTATTGCCACTATAAACATCCTGCCACTCTTGTTTCTTGACAAGGTTTAAAAAACTCTCTATTGTTGTTGGATTAACTTTCCTACATAGTTTGAAATTTAATGTGACATTTGTTTGCGTACTAAAGGCTTTTAGTTTTAAAATTTGTGCATCATGGTCTGAAAGGCCGTTCACCCTTTTACTAACAGAAATACTTCACAAATATCTCGAAATATGGAATCTGTGTGTTGCCCTTCATTCATAGTTCACGGTATATCTTGAGAAAAAGGGCAAGCTGAGTTTCACATAAATGAAACCGTGCTGATTCTCAATCTCAGGGAAATTTGTTATATTCGAACTCAGAATATGTTCAAGAATTCGGCAGCAAACCAAATTTAGGGATATTGTTCTGAAATTTTGAGGGCTGTTCTTTTATCTTTCATATGTGAGGGAGTCTGCACTTTTTTCCAGTCGCTTGTGATTTTGCGCTGGGTGAGATTCATGGTAAATGTAAGCTAAGTAAGAAGCCAGTGCCATAGAGTACACTTTCTGAAACCGAGTTGGGTTTCCATCCAGACCTTATGACATGTTTGTCTTCAACTCTTTAAATTGTTTCTTTACTCCAGGGATGCATATTACTGTGTCATCCATATGGGAGTCTGTTAGATTGTCAAATGACAATATATATGTATGATCCTCCTGTGTGAACAATTTCTTAAAACGACATCTTCAACTGCCATGTCAGACTGGTCAACGAGTGACTGGATGGAAGGCTTAGACCTACTTACCAATTTCACATATGACCACAGTTTTCTCGGACTCTTGGTCAGATCTTTTGCAAAGGTATGATGGTAATACTTCCACGCTTTGTGCATAGAGCTTTTCACAGAAGCACAAATCTCTACTAACCTTTCCCTGTCATCATTTGCACATTCTATTTTGAACTGAGAATGGTACCTCTGTGTTTTCTGAATTTTGTTGTTAAATTGTGGTGGGTCTTTTCCGTCCTCAATCCACTTACTAGGCACATACTTCTCAAGACCACAATTTACAGTTTCTGTGTCCCTCCTCAAAGACTGAAACAACCTACGTGTCTTGCCATTTGTGTTGTTCTACCAACCTACGATTGACTGTTGCTAGAAGAGTGCCAGTTTCTCAACATATGAATGAAGAATCTAGTTGGTACACCATTGGAGCCAATACTCTTTTCTCTGTCATGCGACCGAGCGAGGTGGCGCAGTGGTTAGCACACTGGACTCGCATTCGGGAGGACGACGGTTCAATCCCGTCTCCGGCCATCCTGATTTAGGTTTTCCGTGATTTCCCTAAATCGCTTCAGGCAAATGCCGAAAGGGCACGGCCGATTTCCTTCCCCATCCTTCCCTCACCCGAGCTTGCGCTCCGTCTCTAATGACCTCGTTGTCGACGGGACGTTAAACACTAATCTCCTCCTCCTCCTCCTCCTCTGTCATGCGTTTCCAGTTGTGTCTAATTCTGGAAATAGGTAGTTGTGTATCTTTCGTTTTTTCCATTTGTGCTGCAGTTAAAAGTAAAATCTTGTTTTATGATCTTTGACGGTGAAGTAATTTTGTATGACACAATGTAACATTTCAGCCTTCATTTTATCTTCTGTTTTGCTGCTGTTATTATCAGCAGACATCTAGACACACTTTTGATCTATTTCTGTCTGCCGTTATGATAAACAGACATTTGGGCAGAAATTTTTGATCCGTTGATTAATGGAGTGTACATTGGACAAAAACCGAGGATAAAGGCAACTTGGCAGATAAGTTCTTGCTTTTAAATTCATTGAACTTTTTCTAACATAGTTGTCACTATACAAGGTATCCCAGGTGTAATGATCAGTTTTCAGGGATGTGACAGGAATGACCATTTGAAGAAAAGGTTTAGTAAGTATGGGCTCTAAAATGCATGCCTCAAGAGCTATGAGCTCTTCTTTATCTTCAATACTGTGGAACTCATCTCTTCTACTAAACAAGTGTTCGTAGCTCATAAGGTATGCATGTTAGAGCATCTGTTTACTAGGTTTTTTTTCCTCCTCCTTGGGATGATTGTTTCTGTCATATCCCTGAGCACTGGCTATACCTTCTGGGACACGCATTATTTGTGTTGATTTTGTTTAGTTTCCGCTTGTCATCAAGAATGTAGTTTCATTTGAATTTTTGTGCACTTCTTTCTGTTTTATAATGATTTCATAATATTATTGACCATGATTGGTCCTTCCCACACCCACTATGTTTCATGGCACATACGTATCTAGTACAGTGCCTATAACAGTTTTGAATTTTTGCCAGAGATCATCTAACTTCTTCTTCCAAGAGTTGAATGTTTGCTGCTGGCTGTATTTTTTATCATTTTCTTGACATGCTTGATAAGGATAAATTACTTGCTACCTTTCTTTACATTTTTGTAACACTAGTGATCAATAATGCTATGATACCTTTATGATTGATCATTGCTAATTCTGCATTCACTGCCGTGAAAATGCTAGACATTTTTGCTTTTAGCTGATGCAATGCATGCCCTGTGTGTGAGGGTTGTCTAACCAGATTCTCAAGGCAATTTTCATAATAAAAAAGAAATGAATTCAGTACCATGCCACAAGCTTTGTTCCCTCACTTCTGCTCCGAATCATCTGTGTCACCCATCTGTAGCTAACAAATTTAAATCTCCCGCTATTTATAATAGAACAATTGGGAAATATACACAATATGTGCCAGGCTTTGTCTGTAGTACTTCACTACTTTGATACTTGCTGTGAATGGACGATAAATACATTCAAGTACTTTTTTCAGCATACCTTTGTTGCTTCATTCCAATCTCTGTCATGCGTCTTAACTCCATTTATCTTATTAGAGATTACTCAGCTTCCTGTCACTGCATTGTTGTTATTATCAAGGACTAAACAGTCCCTGGTTTATTCCACTCTCAAGAATTTTGCTCGGTAACTGGGCTTTTCTTTGCAATAAATGTGAAGCAATCATTTGTATTCAGCATGTCTTACACATACAGATTCCATTCGGAAGTAAAGATTTCATTGCTATTTATGCCTGGTTTCAGGCAGCTATCTGTTTCAGGTATTATTTGGACATCACTACCATTAATAAGTGAGAATAAGTCTGGGAAATTACCACAAACACCGCTGCAGATAACAATATTAGGTTGCTTTTTTCTTTCAAAGAAAGTTGTTTTCTTCTATAAGAAACAGCAGGTGAATTACTCTTAACACTCCAGCCTATTGACTTGTTAGAGGTCGCCCCCATCTCTCTCTCTCTTTCTCTCTCTCTTTTTCCCCCTCCCCCTCCCCCTCCCCCTTCCCCTTCCTATCTCTGTCTCTCTAGTTGTCATGCTACTACACTGAATCTATTGGACACCTGTCCTGTTGAGGTGACTCAACAGTTTTCCAGCCAATAGTGTAGGTCAATGAATTTGGATTTTGGAAAGTCGCAGAATTGATGGTGCCACCAGTTTAAGCGTCCCACACAATTGCAAACCAGAGGACAACACTCAGTCCAACAGATTACATTACAAGATATATGCTGTTCTTCCACCTTGCAGTCAGTGATAGCCTTCCTCATCAATTTGTCTAGACGCCAAAATGAGCTGAGGATAGTTCCTGAACCCAGCAAAGCTATCATTGGTGGCAGTATGAACCACAACTTGCAAGTTGCACCAGTTGTGTTCAGCAGCAGCCAGTAGATTCTCCTACGAGACTTTCTGACATATATATACCAAGTCCGCACTGGTCTTTGTTCCTTACTGATCACTGTTTTCTTTATAGGATCCATCATCCGCTTAATATTGGAGCTCGCTATAGTGAACATTTCCTCCATCTGTTTAAGTCTAAATGTAGTTGGAAGGTTGTCCGTGTCATAACAGAAAAGTGACTTTTGGTGGTGTAGGCATCTTATCAGCAACAGGAACACTTCATGTCAGTAGTTACAGCATACAGAGGCAGACATCCAATCGGTTCTCCCATTAGCTATCTGACCAAAGACCCATGTGCCCTCCCGGCCCCCTGTCATTCACGTTTGGATAATGATGTGCCACTGCATACACCTGATAGCTGATACAGTCCTTAAGGAAACAGCTGAATTCTGCTGACCGTGACCAATACAGCTTCTAACTCCATTAAGACAACAGTCAGCTTCCTATCCATCCGCATACAACAAATCCAGTTGATTGGCATCTTGCGTCATAAGATAAAACAGTCTACACATCTGAAAGAATCTAAAGAAATGACACACTGTAAAAACTAGTGAGCTAAATTTTATGTGCAAATTAAGCACTGCAACAGCTGTAAGTGACAGTGATGCTCTATATATGCCCTACTAGACAGATGAGGCAGTAGTGAGCTAAGTCTTTGAAAAGGCTGACACACTCAAATGAGGTACAGTGGTACCTATTTTTGACTGGAGCCACATTACAAAATTTGTTCACACAAGGCTAGCTCTTGGAGGTACCAAAAAAGGAAAGAAAAACGCTATAGCACACACAGATAAAAGCTACTAAACATCCTTTTCTATTGTATTAAGTAAAATAAATGCTTTCCGCAAACTAAGTGCTGCAACTTCTAAGAAAGCTGAAGCAAGTACTTGTACTATTACTAATCACTCGATTTACTGTTCTAGTCTTTTATGTGTCAAACAAAAGTAATTGTGTAACTGCATGTCTGAATCCCTTGCCATTGTGGTCTTTCCGTAAGATAAAGAGTTAAGACAATGGAATTGTTTCACATGAAGAGTTAAGACAATAGAATTGTTTCACAGTATGTAAAAATATGAAGGTGGATCAAAAAGTAATCGAGTAATTTAATAATGAACATGTAACAGTTGAAGTAACAATTGGATTAGTGAAGATCATATGCGAACTGTCCTCTAAACAACACCGTTCAACGTACACATTTGCACCGTCGCTGAATTCAGACATCATGACCCATGATTTTAAAGCTGTTTTAGCCTCACCCAAGCTATTGAATTTGTAACCATGTAGGATCAGAGTCCCAAACAGGCGGAAGACAGATGGGACCAAAACAGGGCTGTAGGTTGCATGAGGCACCACCAACTCGTCTATTTTTGCTGTCACTTAGATTGTGAAAAATGACATGTGGCATGTACGTTATCATGATGAGGCTGGCATGGGAATGCACTTAGCTGGGGATATCACTTAGAATATTAAAAAGTGGGAAGAAGGAAAACTCTTAATTTTTCCTCATTTGCTTTGATACCTGGATTCAACATTTGTGCAAATGTTTACAAATGCTTGACGACTATGTTGAGTGGTTGGACAGTTCAGGCTGTTATTTGCACTAATTCCACTGTTACATGTATGTTATTAATTTTTTTTTTATAATACAGGAGGCATTATTTACTTATGATCCTTATATTTGTTATTATTCCCAACAACATTTTTCTAAAAAGAAACAATACAAGCCAAAGATGTGACAGGACCGACATCAAATGAACTTTGTTACGTTGCATGCAGACATTTTGTATTATCGCCTTACTGTTATTTATAATTTCTGATGTATTTCAAAAGACACATAATTTATTCGAACACAGTGCTGCAACCAAATTCCTCCAAGCAAAATGAGAAAGAGGAAGATGCAATTTTCCTTGCTGCTGATATTCATTCTGTACGTTTCAAGATCTGTGTCCAACTAAAGGAAAACTATAAACTTTTGGTGAAATTCAACGAGCTTTTATCAATTTTTATGTATGTCATCACATACATCAAAAATATGGAAAGGATAGATTGCTACTCACTGCTTAGAGGAGGTGTTCAGTTGCTGATAGGCACAATGAAAAAGACTGCTAAAATATTTTAAGCTTTTGGGCAAAGTCGTTCTTCCAAAATAGAGAGCACTCTCCCCCTCCCCGCTCTCCCCCCTCTCCGCTCTCCCCCCTCCCCGCTCTCCCCCCTCCCCGCTCTCCCCCCTCCCCGCTCTGCCCCCTCCCCACTCTGCCCCTTTCATCACCTCCAAGCACAGTCTCATGACAGTTACCTAGCAACCATATCCTGTCCCCACCATGTCCATGACCCCACAGGCAGCACAACACCTTCCCCTATTCTGCTCTCCCCATGCCAACTCCTTACCACCACCACCACCACCACCACCACCCACCACTCACCCTTCCCAGAAGACTGCTGCTAACATCAGACACTGTCGCAGTTGGGTCCCCGCGCCCAGCGGTATTGCTCATTTGTGTGTGAGTTGTGCGTGTGTGAAGGTGTGTGTGTTTTCTATTTTGGAAAAAGGACACACAGTCTTTTTCTGTTGTACATATATTATACGACTCTATGCTTCCTCTTTGAGGTGAGCACAATCTGTTCTTTCCGTGTAGTTGTTATTCCAGTCTGGACTTTCCAATGTTTCATTTAACCACATACATCAGTTATTTTAAGTATAATATTTTATACTTACCATGTTTACGTTTTGGCAGCTTAGACATGGATTGTATGTTCCAGCTCATTTCCAGCATCACCAGGACCTTTCCTCAGTTTTGTATCAGAGACACTCAGCCTGTACAAACAGCAGCGTAATACTGCTCATCCAGTTGTTGTTCACTGTCTCTCAGGAGTTGGCCGGACAGGTCTATTTTGTCTGGTATGTGCAGCAGTGTGTGAAGTGCGAGCTGGCCATGGATTACTGGATTTGGTGGCAACCACCGCCATTATGAGTACTAACCGCAAAGGTTCTCTGCGCGATCGTGAACACCTTAAATTTGCATATCAATCTGTTCTTTATTATGCACAGGACCTGCTTATGAAACGTGAGTAACAACAATAAATCAGCAAATTGTACCTCTATCTGTGTTGTCATTTTCTTTGTAACAGACATAAGTGTATTATGTTTTTGTGCTGAGCCTGAAGAAAGGTGATCACTTAATTGCATCATTTGAAGAGAGTGGTACTTTGTTTATTCATCCTAAAAAGTCAGCCATTGTGGATTATTATTTTCGACACTACACCATCAACTGCAGTGCGCATGTTTCTTCTTGCTTCTCCATTGTAAAATTAATGTTATGCTGTATTTATTTTTGTATTTGTTCAGCTGTATACTAACAGTGGAGATTCCGTCCTATAGTTACACAAATGTGCAGTAACTGAAACATTGTCACTTTGCTTGTTAAATTATGTTACAGCAACACTACCTCTATTATCTTACTCTTTAAGATGTTTGTTATATTTCCTTTGCTTCAATTAGAAGTTTGATATGCAGTCTGGATTTCTGGACCATCCCTAAGTCTAGCTCAGAAAGCAACTCTTGTATGATTTTTAAAAATTATTAGCTGTGCCGGGCACTTGTTGCAAAGCCTCTTCTTCTTTCTAAGTAGGTATACATTTACAAAGCAGACACATTTACACATACAAAATAAATGAAAGACTGTATTATGGAGAGGAAAGTGGCCACTCACCATGTAGCGGAGATGCTGAGTCACAGATATGCACAACAAAAAGACTGTCACACACACACACACACACACACACACACACACACACACACACACTCTTCAGTGTGTGTGTGTGTGTGTGTGTGTGTGTTGTTAATGAATGTCTTAATGGCTGAAAGCTTTATTTGTGTTTGTGACTCAGCATCTCTGCTATATGGTGAGTAGCAACTTTCCTTTTCATAATATTGTTATATTCCTTCCTGGATTTTCCATTGTTTGAAATGAAATACAGTGATTTTTGTGTGTTACTTTAAATAAGAAAAAGTTCACTCACATGCTTTGGGGTACACACTACATTTGATCTTCCCATATTCTGCAAGCAAAAATAATAATAATTTTTTTAGCTGTCCCACTCATGAGCATGCAACATATCAATTGAATATGTAAAAGCCATGGACTTTCCAGAAGCAGCTGACCTTATACCTTGTTGAAGGTCATTAAGAATATAAGACAAATTAGGAACTGCACTCATTTGGAATCAATTGATGGGAATGCGTGGAATAAACACATTTTCTCCTTTTGACTTGCCATTCAGAATTGTTGCTGCAATTATGTTTGGGATCAGCTTTTGGCAGCAAGCCTGGCTCCATTGCATAATCATGGTGGATTAATGTAGTGCTGAAGAATTATTGATGCACTGATTTTGATTGACAATCTGTGTGGAGGCACACCAGAAAGAGTCAACAAATTTAAAAACTCGATTGGACATTTTAAAATTTTATCCACATTCTTGATACTGTCAATTAGTTTGTAGGTGACAGACTCATCCGCAATTTGTTCGTAAGTAGTGTAGTTGATAACTTTAGTGTCAGTGTTTCTTACTGCCAAAATCGTACTGGGCAATTGGTGAGTTTTGCAATTGGTGACAGTTTATGGGAAAACTCACTGAATTAATTATTTGTTCAATTAAACAGTTACATGAAAAATCAATGGAGATGAAATATATTTTGTGTCGGCATCTACCAGTACTTTTCCATTACCTATGTCCAGTAGCCATTTTGAAAATATAGATGAAGCATTGCGCTGCAGATTTAGCGTATTTTGGTCTTTAATGTGAGTTTTGGCACATATCTCATCCATTTTTTTAACAAATTTCTACCCTGCAGTTTCATCTGATTTCTGAGGAAACGTAATTGTGCCAGTCATGGTCATTTCAAGAAAAATTACTGTTGCTGACGACACTCTGATACTTTGCTACTTTTGCATTGTGCAGCTCTAGAGAGGACATTCAATGTATCCGTGGTTTTGAACTGTGTGGCATCGTCTTTGGCCTGAAAACATCCTGGCAAAATTATTGACTTACTGCAGTGCTTATTTTCACGATGTGATTGATACATTGAACCCAAAAATGAGAGATAGACTGTGCTTCATGTCTTTAAAGTATTCTAAGTCGACAGTTACAGGAAATAAATACCAATTGGCCATTTTCAGACACCCCTTCTCATCACCAACCCCAGTCCTAGCAATAATTTTTATTTATTTATTTTTTTTTTCATATAATGAGATACGTAAACCAAATTTGGTTGAAATTGTTCCAGATGTTCCCGAGTTAGGCTTTCATGCATACTTACCCAATGGGGCATTATCGGTGTCTTACCATTGGAAGAAATTTTCCTGATATCAGGTGATACATGTGACAAATTTGGTAGAAATTCCTTCAGGTGTTACAGAGATATACTGATATGTCACTGCCTTTTCCCCACCCCTTCCAATAAATGTGTATAAAATTTGGTAGGAACACATAAGAAGACAAACAAAAATTCATTTTTATGTATTGTATACACTTCTGAATTACATATTAGTTTTCTGTCATGAATCTAAAATCAGGAAATCATTACATTTATTGTTAGTGCATGTTCTGTGCCTCTGATACCTGTTTGTAAGTGATATTGTTTCATAAATTTGTAATTTCGTCAGTTTACATTAAATGTAAAGTTCCTAAGCTGGAAGTGAAAGGCATTTTTTAAAAAAATAGAAAGAACACTTATAAGTGTTGTCCCATTTTAGGTCTATGTACTTTGTCCACAATTTTCCCAATGATTAGGTTCTATCCCTAAATTATGGTACCTGATCATCTGCAATGTCCCTATTTGTTGCTCCATGGACTACTTTATTGAAGTCTTCTTTTTTTCCCCTTCATGTAGTTGTTCCTGAAGACTTGTATAGTATTTGCCATTTATTACCCAACCCTATGTGAGGTAAAGCAAAGAAGAATTGTTGTTACATCCCAGAAAAAAAATGGCAATATACTAGCTTACAAATAGCCCGGAACTACCAACCTTCATCCACTTTTTCAGTTCTATTTTCATTTATAAGCATAGCACTGTGGACTCACACCTGATGCACTGTAACAAATGAGTGCTCAAAATCAGTTTTTTTTTTTTTTTTCATTGTCATTTATTTTCACAGTTAATCCTTAATGTAAAAATGGACTTTGGCTTGCACATGGATCATCTTCAAAAGATGTACGGCACCTTTGGATTGAACACTCATTTCTTATTTGTTGAAACTTATATAGTAGACTACCGTATTTACTCGAATCTAAGCCGCACTCGAATCTAAGCCGCACCTGAAAAATGAGACTCGAAATCAAGGAAAAAAAATTTTCCCAAATCTAAGCCGCACCTGAAATTTGAGACTCGAAATTCAAGGGGAGAGAAAAGTTTTAGGTCGCACCTCCAAATCGAAACAAAGTTCGTCTAATTATAATATGAGACACAATTTAGGTCGAATGAATGACGATACAGCTGCAGTAGTTTGGTTCGAGTCATAAGGTTAGCAGTTACAGTTTACCAGGTAGCCATTGCTACGCGTCACGCGCTCCGTCCGTATTTATACGGATATCCTTCCTTTTTCACGTGCTTCGTCTGGTTTGAATTGATTGCTTATTTTTCTTTGATCTGATAAGTGCCGTTCTCTTTGTTACAGGTGTTTACGTCACTCTAAGCTGAAAATGCATTACTGTACTGTGTCATGCATTGTTTGTCGCATTCTGATAGTGCATGTTTACGGCCTGTCGCCGCTCGCGGCGTGGCTTGCTTTTGTGCGCACTACCGCCGCTTATAAATAAAAAATAGAGAGGAATCGTTTCATTAGCGAAACATTTGTTGTTACTTACACTACTGCTTTCTTTGATAATGATCAACAAGAACCAAATAATAGACTGCGTATGATAGATGATGATCTGAACGAAATTTTAGCGAAAATTTTTCTCCGTTTGAAAATCTTTGCAGGTGCCTCTTTAGTTCATTACATTCTGCACAGAAATTAGAGTCATCTTAGATTTAAAAATCTAGTCAGTTGCCGTGCTTCATTTCTGACTGTATCACTATCAGGCATAAGAATAATACGAATATAAACATGACATTATATGTATATTCTTCCGCGTTTGCTGTTGTCTCACTCTAGTTTCGTAGTTTATTAGGCAGACAGGATTTAAATGAGATAGTAGCAAACACGAAACAATACATGGCAAAATGTTTATATTCGTATTAATCTTATGGCGAAGAGAATACTACATGTGATTCACAATTCATAAAATCTCCTATTAGCAACCATCTCTTCTCACAGGTAGGAAAAAATTCAGAACACAGAGTTGGCCATATTGACAAACATCCCAAACAGTCTTGCCAGTCGGATTTTCATAGTACATTGAAATGCTGCTACATTCGAAGATCAACAATCCAGAATTTGTCTTTACTTCGTTGAATAATGTACCAAAATGCAGTGGTCGAAACTCTGGGCGGAGGAAAAAGGCTCGTCTTCCACTTTTTTTTTTATTTATTTACTGACGCAGAGATTTTGGTGCCAGTATTTATCTTTGTGCCTACAAATTATGCCTATGTGGCGCTACATATATTCGACGGCAGAAGTTAGTTGTGGCGGCACCCACCAACATTTTTCAGAACTCCCACTTGCTTTGCACTCGATTCTAAGCCGCAGGTGGTTTTTTGGATTATAAAAACCGGAAAAAAAGTGCGGCTTAGATTCGAGTAAATTCGGTATTACTAAACATTCACAAATTTCTGATAAATTTGTGTTGGCAATAAAACATCCGACTTTGCAACATGATCTGCTTCTGAAAGTATAATAATTTATATTCCCCTGTTTCTTCATTTTTTGAGGCACACCTCAAAAGTGTCAGTTCATTAAAAAAAAAAAAAATTCAGAGATCAGCCTGTACATTAGCATTTTTTTAAATAGTATGCAAGAACCCAAAGTCCATATACAGGGTGTTTCAAAAATGACCGGTATATTTGAAACGGCAATAAAAACTAAACGAGCAGCGACAGAAATACACCATTTGTTGCAATATGCTTGGGACAACAGTACATTTTCAGGCGGACAAACTTTCGAAATTACAGTAGTTACAATTTTCAACAACAGATGGCGCTGCGGTGTGGGAAACGCTATAGCACGATATTTTCCACATATCCACCATGCGTAGCAATAATATGGCGTAGTCTCTGAATGAAATTACCCGAAACCTTTGACAATGTGTCTGGCGGAATGGCTTCACATGCAGATGAGATGTACTGCTTCAGCTGTTCAATTGTTTCTGGATTCTGGCGGTACACCTGGTCTTTCAAGTGTCCCCACAGAAAGAAGTCACAGGGGTTCATGTCTGGCGAATAGGGAGGCCAATCCACGCCGCCTCCTGTATGTTTCGGATAGCCCAAAGCAATCACACGATCATCGAAATATTCATTCAGGAAATTAAAGACGTCGGCCGTGCGATGTGGCCGGGCACCATCTTGCATAAACCACAAGGTGTTCGCAGTGTCGTCTAAGGCAGTTTGTACCGCCACAAATTCACGAAGAATGTCCAGATAGTGTGATGCAGTAATCGTTTCGGATCTGAAACATGGGCCAATGATGCCTTTGGAAGAAATGGCGGCCCAGACCAGTACTTTTTGAGGATGCAGGGACGATGGGACTGCAACGTGGGGCTTTTCGGTTCCCCATATGCGCCAGTTCTGTTTATTGACGAAGCCGTCCAGGTAAAAATAAGCTTCGTCAGTAAACCAAATGCTGCCCACATGCATATCGCCGTCATCAATCCTGTGCACTATATCGTTAGCGAATGTCTCTCGTACAGCAATGGTAGCGGCGCTGAGGGGTTGCCGTGTTTGAATTTTGTATGGATAGAGGTGTAAACTCTGGCGCATGAGACGATACATGGACGTTGGCGTCATTTGGACCGCAGCTGCAACACGGCGAACGGAAACCCGAGGCCGCTGTTGGATCACCTGCTGCACTAGCTGCGCGTTGCCCTCTGTGGTTGCCGTACGCGGTCGCCCTACCTTTCCAGCACGTTCATCCGTCATGTTCCCAGTCCGTTGAAATTTTTCAAACAGATCCTTTATTGTATCGCTTTTCGGTCCTTTGGTTACATTAAACCTCCGTTGAAAACTTCGTCTTGTTGCAACAACACTGTGTTCTAGGCGGTGGAATTCCAACACCAGAAAAATCCTCTGTTCTAAGGAATAAACCATGTTGTCTACAGCACACTTGCACGTTGTGAACAGCACACGCTTACAGCAGAAAGACGACGTACAGAATGGCGCACCCACAGACTGCGTTGTCTTCTATATCTTTCACATCACTTGCAGCGCCATCTGTTGTTGAAAATTGTAACTACTGTAATTTCGAAAGTTTGTCCGCCTGAAAATGTACTGTTGTCCCAAGCATATTGCAACAAATGGTGTATTTCTATCGCTGCTCGTTTAGTTTTTATTGCCGTTTCAAATATACTGGTCATTTTTGAAACACCCTGTAGTATTGTTGCTATCTTTCACTCTTGGTACAGTGGGTGAAATTCAGGAATCCTAAGTGAAACTGAAGTAATTCTGTAGAAACAAAATCAAACTGTCAGTGTGCATCCTGGCATGAACAGAAGCTAAGCCAGCTCATTGCATGTGATCAGTGGCAGGAGAATTAATATGATGGCCTACTGTGGCAAACATTCTGACAACATTATGGGTGACACCCCAACTAAACTAAAGTGCACATTGCACTCTCATTCTTCTGTTGTGAAACTTATCTAATTTCTTCTAGCAACTGTACATATTCTCCCCATAAAAATGTGAAACTTCAGTGGATCTCAGCATCAAATAACATAGAGGACTGCAGCTAGGTAACATCCTAGACAACTGTCAGTATTTTAAAAGGTGAAACCCATCAGTTTTCAAGGCATAGATGTGACAAGAGGTTGCTGTGCATGGCAGTGTAAACCATTAGTGAGTAGGGCTGTGCTGACATACAAACTAAAATATGGTGCACATATAAGTACACCACAGAACATAAACAGTCAGCACCATCACACAGCTAAAGATGACCAACAACAGACAATATCAGCAATGAAAAACCAATGACAGGTCATCAAATAGCACTAAAACTCTCCCAGTGATGTTAAACCAATTCCAAGCAGAATTTCTTTATCTTGGCAATAATCAAATTACACCCTGTAAAACAGTCCTCTATGCAGACGATACAACTTTTATCAATTCAGGACAGACTCTTGAATCTTGACGAGAAAAAAATAATGTAATATTTGAAAAATTGGTTCATTGGTTTAGTGCAAACTCCCTATTCATAAATGAAACAAAAACTGAGGAAATATTCTTTAATTTGAAGGTATCAAACAAAGAAAATAAGTCCATTAAACTGTTAGGAATGGTGATTGACCAGAAACTTTGCTGGGATAAACATATCACATACGTCTGTTCTAAACTTGCACGTGCCATGTTCCTACATTATAAGCTTAGGGGTAATGTCAGCCAAAACTTACTGCTGCATTCATATTTTGCTTATATCCACCCCCATCTTTCATATGGTATTCTGCTCTGGGGAAATTCTCCCAATTCAATATCAATTTTCAGATGGCAAAAAAAGTTCTTCGATGTATAGTGGGTTTATCTCCTAGGGATACATGCAGGGAACATTTCAAAAAAACTTAACATCATGGCAGTTCCTTGTTTGTACATCTACTATTGCTTATTACACGTAAAAGAAAACATAGCTCAATATCCCCTTAGGTCATCTATCCACACCCACAATAAAAGACGAAACCACACAATTGATCTGCTATACTCTAGACTGTCCAAGATACATAATAGTTATAAAAATGTAGGCCTCGAACTGTTTAATGTGCTCCCTAAAATTGTACAAACAGTATCTAAAAATAAATTTAAGACAACATTGGGTCTGTGGCTCAAAGGTAAAGCATTTTACTCAGTTGATGAATATAAAGATTGTAATATGGCAGATTTGCTGTTTTAACATAGAGAAAGGTACCTCTGCCTGTAGTAGGACCTAAATTTGGAAAAACAATGATTGATATATACATTGTTATGAGAATATAACCATCTTTATACAGTAATTGAACTTATTTACGAAGCCCATTGTATAAGAAAATACTGAACGGCTAATAAAGATTCTTATTTTTATCTATGTTTGGTGATACAGCTCACAAGAAATCTTTGGATGGTGCAGCTTTATCCATGCTAGGAAAAGGTTTTAATTTGCACTAATACCCAGACATTTTCCAGTTGTTGATTTTGAAGTTCTGTCAAACAGTTGCTTTTAAAGTGCTTTGGGATGTTGCCAAGGAGGTTAGGAGAGGATATTGTGTGTTGACAAGGACATGTTAGTTCAAGAGCAATATTACAGCAGCAGAGAGGTCTGCTTTGCATTCTCTCATGGTGGAGCATGATACGGCGAGGGGTGTGGGGGTGGGGGGCGATACGCGCACCCGAATACACACACACACACACACACACACACACACACACACACACACCTTTTTTGTGTGTGTCTGTCGACGATGCAGCAATTCTGCCTTTAGGTGGATCGTCTCCTTTACTCCTAAAAATTCATTATTCTCGAACAGAATTTTCTATACATTATTTAGGTGTTAATCATTTTCATCAGTGCAACATCTCTGAAGGGAATGGAGAGGGGACATCTGTTGCTGATACCAGATAGTCTAAGCCATACACCTTACAGTAAGTTGCAGAGTGTTAGTTTAAATGCACCTACAAAAGTGTTGTTGCTATTGTCACATAGAAGACAGTGTAATTAGATGAATGTCTGGCTAGAACACATACAGTACATATACAGCTACAGCACATTCCAGTACAGTGATGCTTGACATTTGTGGTATTTCTAGAATGTACTCAAACCGAATATAGACATTAAAATTGTACAGTCCAGGTGAGTTTTGAACTCACGACCCTCCATGCAACAGTTTAGTATCATAACTACTACACCATGGTGCTACTCATCTTCTTCTGTGACATTGCTCCCTCTTTAAGAGAACAGCGTCTCGGTGTTATGTTGTCCTAGTCCAGGAACGAGTCATCGGTCCTGCATACCACGACTCCTGATGACTGATGCTCGCCCTGGCAGTGATCATCTTAGAATTCTTTTGCGGCTACGCTCTTCATCACCTTTCTGCTTGTTGCCTGTCGCTGGAGCTTTGAATTTACCCTGGGTTGCAGGACCCTTGTAGGGCTTCATTCGAAGGACATGGGCCGTATCTCTAATCTTTTGTCGTCTTGTGTCAGGATCAAAATCTTGAACTTCATAAGTAACATCAGACAACTGTCTTACAACCTTACAAGGTCCAAAGTAGCTCCTGAGGAGCTTGTCAGAGAGACCAATCTTCCAGAACAGGAGTGAAGATCCAGACGAGGTCACCAGGCTGGTAAATAACAGGGCGATGGCTCGCGTCATACCTTCGGCGATCGTTTTCTTGAGCCTGCAGTATGCAGAGTCGAGCTAACTGCCGAGCTTCCTCAACTCTGGTTAATGCCTGGCCAATGTAGCCATTGTCCATGTCATCAGGATGTAACGGAAACACAATGTCCATCGTCGTAGTCGCCTCACGCCCATGCACCAGGAAGAAGGGTGTAAATCCCGTGGTGTCTTGTTTGGCGGTGTTGTAGGCAAACGTCACAAAAGGTAGCACCTCATCCCAGCTGCTCTGCTCAACATTGACAAACGTTGATAGCATGTTGGCCAAGGCGTTCAGCTGTTCTTCAATTAACGGCACAGCGTTTGTTACGCACATGCGTCTTGGAAGGATCTGCGGTTCTCGGCGACAGTTAACTATCCACAATTCACCAAATCCGTTCTCAAACGAGACGACAGATTCTGGGAAGACCAAGTTATTCTTCAGTGGTATGATTCTCTTACGTTCTACTACAAGATCCATGGGTTGATGCATGGCATGACACATGACAGTTACCTTTCTAGTGCTGACTGGAGGAATGATCACTTCATCCAGCACACATAGTCTGCACACACTCGGATGCGTATCTTCCTGTCCACAGTATCTTATCTCGTCTAGCATAATCTTTGAGTGACCACAATCTATAATTTCCTGAGAAGCATTCAAAAAGTACCATCTGAGAATGACTTCATGACTACACTCTTGTAAGACGATAAATTCTAAGGACTTTGTATGGCCAGTTATAACCACACGAATGGTACATCTTCCTGTAGGTTTTACATATTTCTCATTAGCCACCTTCAGCAGTTACGTTTTGCTGTTAACAAATACGGTTTTCTGCAACTGGCGACGGTACTTCTCTGAAATCACTGAATATGATGCTCCAGAGACCACAAAAGCTAGCACTGGTCGGCCATCCATGAGAATATTGACGTAGTTTCCTATCATTTTTGTAGTGATCGACAGCATTGGATTTTTCTCTTCGGCGGCTTCACCTCCAAGTAAGGTCGCACCCTTTAGTTACCCAGGTTGTGGTGGCTAGGTGATCAGCTGGAGCTTCTAAACGGTGATGGAGACCTTGCTCAGCATGTTGGGGAGCGTCCTCTCCAGCGGCTAGCTTGCTGTGATGGTGACCTATGTCGTCCTGCACCCACATCATCTTGTTCATCTTTGTCGTCCCGGATTTGGCATCGTAAGATTGGTCTGCTGTCTTCTGGCATGGGCGTCCTCAAATATCCGCTGCCTTTCTCGACAATAGTGCACCACATGTCCTGGTCGTCCACAGTGGAAACATACTGGTTGGTTATCCTGGGTCCTCTAGACGTCAGTCTTCCTTGGTGCCCAAACAGGTTCCTCATGCGGCATTGTAGGAATGTAACTTCGCCTGGACTCAAAAAGTTTTCACCGTTTTAAAGGGAAATGAAGGGCGAGAGATTGGGTTCATTGTCTGTTCCACTTCCTCCCTTATGACCTCTTGAAGCATCTCGGTTTTTTGCTCGCCGTGCAATCAAAGTACATTCTGAACTTCCTCTCTCACTATCTGATGAAGAACACATGTGAAATCAGTTGCTTCCTCCATCACAGACATTGACACGACACTTGGAAGCAGTTCAAACTGCTTGCGTGTAATTCTTTTTTGATGCATATGTCGATATATTGGCACCATTTTATGAAGTCATCTGCTGTCGAAACTTCCTTCAGGAATAGGGCTTGATACATGTTCTCAGCAACACCCTTCATGAGATGTGCAACATTATCTTCCTCCTTCATTCTAGGATTCACTATTTTCCACAGCTCCAAGACATCTTGAATGTAGGATGCTGTACTTTCTCCTGGATGCTGTGCCCTGCACTTTAATTTATCTTCAGCCTTGCACTTCTGTCATCGTGTGTCGCTGAAATACTTGTGCAATTCCACCTGGAATACTTCCCAGCTTGTGAACTTCTCCTCTTTGTTCTCATACAATTGCTTGGCAATGCCCTCCAAGTAGAAAAATACATTAGCCAAACACACGGTGTCATCCCATTTGTTAAATTTGTCTATACACTCATATACCTTAAGCCACTTGTTTGGATCATGGCCATCGTCACTAAAGAACTCGGAAGGATGTCTCATGTGGTGGCACGCCTTTGCTGCCATCGTAATGTCCTCTTCTTCTTCTGTCTCCGGTAGATTGAAATTGTTGAATATGGCTCGAACTCGGGTTTCTCGCCATGTAAACGGGGGCTCTGTCATGGCCTGATGGGAGCCATTGTTTCGTCGATAATGTGCACTATCACAGGTTCCAATACCTAGCGTCTCCACCAGAATAATGTAACATAGAAGACGGTGTAATTAGATGAATGACGAATACTAACTTCCCTTAACGAAGGTTTATTCAGCACTTGCACATACAAGAGCACAGAGCGAACTGCCTCCGGTCAGAACAAATACAGTATATATACAGCTACAGAACATTCCAGTACAATGATGCTTGACATTTGTGGATACTTCTAGAATGTACTCAAACCAAATATAGAAATTAAAACTGTACAGTCCAGGTGAGTTTTGAACTCACAACCCTCCATGTATCAGTTTAGTATCATAACCACTACACCACGGTGCTACTCAGCTTCTTCTGTGACACTATAATCATTACGGAATATAATGATACATTAATTTGTGTTTCACCCATTCATTTGTTAATGTCAGAATTGTGTTCAGTGGTTGAAATAATCTTTGTACTTTGTTCTCTTCTCTTGATTTCTCATTTTGTTATTGTTTCCAAGTAAATGACAGTGAATGCACTGAAAAGCAGCGTTGGTGCATTCTTGAAAACCATTTAAATATTATATTCTGTAAATAAATAAAAAATAAGAGTCTCTTGGCTCAATAATAATAACTAATATTTTTACTGTGACAGCTTAAGATTGTACAAAATTTCCTTGGGAAGGGATATTTACAACTTTATTTACAGCTAAATAATCAACCGTACCCCTTAAAAAAGCGGTTCCCAACCTTTCTCACATCATTACCCCTGAGTGCAGTCAGATATTAGTTAGTACCCCTCTCCACTCACCATCCTCAACATTAATATGTAATAAAAACTGAGAATAAAAAAAGAATTTTGTTTGAACAGTTTCATTTTAAAAATGCCATACAGCAAAATAGTAGCCATTACATAGTTACTGTTGTGTAGTGCAGTCAATTTGTTCACTTATTGTTGCGGAGTGAGTGGTGAAGCTATTTATGGTCCATTGTAAACTACCTGCAACTAAGAGAAGGCATTTTCATGAGATATTTAAGCATATGTGAAATACATGTCTCAATTTTACTGCCGTAGATGGATGTTACAGAGTATGTGCAATGGGTGGACTATGTGAAGAAGATGCCCATACATTCGCTTCACCTGCTGGAAACTCCAGCACATTTTTTTACGTGTTAATTCTAACATTAGAAACAAAAAAATGTAAATGTTGGTAACTTGTCAGTATCACAGCATTACAGAATAGTGATAATAGTAATGATATTCCAAAAAGTAATGTCAAACAGTGGAAAACCCAGGATGGAATGCAAAAGTATTGTGAAAAGGAAAGTTACGTACTACTCACCATATACTGGAGATGCTGAGTCGCAGATAGGCTTAACAAAAAGACTGTCACAAATAAAGCTTTCGGCCATTAAGGCCTTCATTAACCACCCACCCACCCACCCACCCACACACACACACACACACACACACACACACACACACACACACACACACACACGGGCAACTGAAACAACAAATAATGTCATTTTGTGTCGGAAATGCAACTGAGCCCTTTTGTGTTTATGCCTTAGAAAATTTCGTTTTATCCCTTGGGGATTAATTAATGCCAGATTGGGAACCATTGCACTAGAATAAAGCTCCACATTGTTGTGCAGCTATTTCAAGAATACATGTTTCACTTGACCAACAATTGCTGCCTGATAAAAGTACAAAAATTACTCTGGTATTGATGTTTTCCAATAAACCCTGTAAATAATTTCCCTGCTTGATGAAAATTCATAGCCATCCTGTAGCTGTGTATCTAATTACCGGTAATTACATTATTTAAACTGATTGCTCGTGTAAAATGCATTGTATGTAATGAAAGTTGTTCTTACCCGTATTTCCGAATTATATTGTGCTCATATAAAACACACTATATGTAACAAAAAATGGCCTGCCTTATTTTTCAGATTGTATTTGCTATTTCTGTTCTATGTTGTCTGTAAGGTGTGCACCTTGTGAATTTTAGTAGCCACAGTGAAGTTATTAGTTATGAGAGCTAACTATTAACTAATGAGGAGGATGTGGGATAGTGTTTAATTAATGCCTCCGGCAGTCGAGATGTAATTGACGTGGTCTTTTTCAAGAAATGTCCTGACATTTTATCATGAGTATTTGTTCAACAAACAAACAAAGTTGTTTTATTTGGCGTTGGAAATGGGTTCCCGTCACTTGCAAATCCAGTGCCATTGTATCTATTCTGCTATTTACACTTGAGAATGAATTAATGTGTCATTACCTGTCTCCAATAATCCCAGGTAAATAACCATCAGTCAACAATGTTAGAGCACATAATGAAATTCACATCCTCTTCTTGTTATACTGACATGCAATAAGAAGAAAGTTTCCCCTTTGTCATCCAGCCATCAAGCTGATGCACTCCTGAGTATGCTTAAATTTTCATACACTCATACACAGTGTGTTCCATTTCCATTAGGACTGTGGCTGTGAAACATAAAAAAAATAATGAATTATGTTCACAAAATCACTGTATTTATTCACAATAGTCCCCTCCTCAGTCAATAAACAGCAGAGATCATTTTAAAAGTGTTTTGAAATAGTCACAGTAGTCCTTTTTTGGAATTGCATTTAGTGCTTCAGTACAATTTTCTTAGATATACTTAAGTTTGCTGTAAAGGTGTCCTTTCATTGCCAACTTGAATTTGGGGAACAACCAGAAGCCAACTGGTGCCAAATCCAGCAAATATGACAGGTGACCCAGGACTTGATCTGTTTGCGGGCCAAAAACACATGTGCGATCGTCGCTTTGTGGGTTGGGGCATTGTCGTGGAGGAGTGACCAGGAACCTATTTCCTAGTATTCGGGTCAGATTTGATGAATTCTCGCTGACAATCACAAAACTTAACACACAACTTGATGTTGCCTCATTGCTCCACCACCATTTTCCGATGAGTGTCAGACTCATACTGTTATGTTTTTGGTGGGGACCCGTGCCACAACAATGCTAGTGCTTTGATCTTTTACATGGCTGTTGTTGAAACTTCAAAGATCGTAGCACCACAACTCGCCACAAGATAGCAGTGCAGTTTGGAATTTCACACAAGCAGTCCTAATGGAACTGGGAAACAGTGAATGTTTGCCCACATGTAACTGAGTCTGCTGAACTGGTATATGCTTTGGTTCTCAGTTATAAAATACAGCACCATGTGTGAGTCGTAGCTGGAAATATACCTGGATATATTGGGAGGTGGTTTGGCGAATTATGTTTGTGATCTGAGTTTTCTTTTAGTGTTTCATAATTTTAGCCTATTCCCTTAATAATGTGTAAAATGACCATTGTTTTAGTGGCAGTAGCTAAGATGGTTTGCATTAGAGGCTTTCCGCAAAAAATAATTAAATGTTGTAAGTTTGCAACAGCTTACCTATGAAGTAATGGAAAATAATATTTCCATTACCCAAGTGCAAACTTTTGTAATGCTACTTTCATCTGGGGCATTTAATTACTTTTTGCAGCTTGCCTTTTTTATGTGGTTTGGACATTAAAAGATGGCCAAGACTGCAAAATCTAGCAATTTCATTAGTCTTTTATATTCCAGTAACAGTATTTCCTGTATACACAGTAGTGATTATCATGCTTTATTCATAACGTAGCTTTACATATTGCTCTCAGGGGGAATCCTGACAAGTTGTTCAACATTTGAGGACAAGCGCAGCCGAGGGGGAAAGTGCCATACACGACATCCTTCGGAAGACTTCCTGCTCGGGCCACCCACTGCTCTTAGCCAGCTACAATCAGGACTCGAGAAAATGGGGTTAGGTAGCTTCTACTCTGTACCTGCTTTAGCCCCTGCTAACTTTCCTTGCTTGCTTAGCTGCAGTCATTTAGAGTACATCATTAGATACGATCATGCTTTACATTTCACTGAATGGGAGGAAACCGAAATGCACAGGCGATAACGTGACTTAAAGAAAGCATGATTGCAATTATATAATGCATTTGTTTTTTAAAGTAGAGACTATGAAATAACATTAGTGTGTGGTAGATTAGTAACTTAAGAACTCTCTCTCTCTCTCTCTCTCTCTCTCTCTCTCTCTCTCTCTCTGTGTGTGTGTGTGTGTGTGTGTGTGTGTGTGTTTCTTCATATGTTTTAGCATGCACGCGGACAATTAAGCGCTCATGGAAGTGTGTGAGCAGGTATCTGCACACATTTGTTCTTTGTTGTCACATGTATTCACTGTTTATACAGGGTGAGGCAGCTAAGTCATAACACCCCTTGTATCTCCCCAACTGTAATAGATACAAAGATGCCGTTTGGACAGTGAATGGCAGGAACAGGGGCTACTTGAATACATCACATTTCATGTTTGTGCTATTTTTTAGTACAGAGATATGAGGCCATCTTTGTTTTTTTTTTTTTAAATGGAACCCTTTGTTAAATTTTAACGTAACATGATGGGCTTAAAAAGATGGTTTCAAATATCATAACATTTAGGCAAATAGTTTTTGAGACACAGATATGTTCTCGCATTGTGTTCGTCCTATGAAGTGGCGTTGTCGATGCAACCTTTCCTGTTGTGTAGAGTACATTATAAGCATCGCGAGTCCATCCTTACACAAACACACCCATTTACCTGACAATAGTAATATATACTGCGATAATTTACGCAAAAATTAATTGTGATGTCGCCTAAATATTATCAGTTGTTTGACAACTGTGATACCAAAATAGTAGACAACATACAGTATTAAAATACTACAAGATGTTAATATATTTTAAGTAATAGAAATACAAATGTAAATGAAGAGGGCCTTATTGGTCACAATTATTTCATATGTGTTTGTTTTTTATTTGAAAATATTTACTATTGATCACAATACAAATCAAATACACATAAAGATGCAAAATACATACTGTACATGATACAAAACTTTACTGAAGCATGTGCTCAAACTGCTTCCCCTCCGCTGCAATGCACATTTGTAGTCGCCGTTCGAATGATTTGTGAACGGCTGCAAGGGTGTCACGTGAGATATCAGCGCACGCTTCGGTGATATGTTGCTTCATATCGTCTGGCGTAGTTTGATATTTGAGCGTACACTTCATGTTTGATTGCTTGCCACAGAAAAAAATCAAGAGGGATTAAATCAGGAAACTGGGCTGGCCACTTCACTTCAGCACGTCGTCCTATCCAACATTCTGGGAACTTTTAATTTAACAGCTCTGTAGCCACACAGGAAGAGTGAGCAGGACAGCTATCATGTTGGAACCACATGCACTGACCCGTAGTTACGGTACCTCTTCCAGCAAAATGGGCAGAACGTTTCGCAGGAACTGTGCGTAGTTATTGCCATTTAGTATACCCGGAATGACGTACAGCCCCACAATGACATTTCCGACGATGCCAGACCACACGTTAACACTACACGGTTGCTGATGCCGTACCTGTCGAAGCCAGTGAGGCTTCTCTATTGACCAGTAATGCATATTATGCGAATTCGCATTACCGTGCGCGCTCTAATCTCTCTAATTTTACATTCGTGATCTCCTCGGGAGGTATAAGTAGGGGGAAGCAATATACTCGATACCTCATCCAGAAACGCACCCTCTCGAAACCTGGCGAGCAAGCTACACCGCGATGCAGAGCGCCTCTCTTGCAGAGTCTGCCACTTGAGTTTATTAAACATCTCCATAACACTATCACGCTTGCCAAATAACCCTGTGACGAAACGCGCCGCTCTTCTTTGGATCTTCTCTATCTCCTCCGTCAACCCGATCTGGTACGGATCCCACACTGATGAGCAATACTCAAGTATAGGTCGAACGAGTGTTTTGTAAGCCACCTCCTTTGTTGCTGGACTACATTTTCTAAGCACTCTCCCAATGAATCTCAACCTGGTACCCGCCTTACCAACAATTAATTTTATATGATCATTCCACTTCAAATCGTTCCGCACGCATACTCCCAGATATTTTACAGAAGTAACTGCTACCAGTGTTTGTTCCGCTATCATATAATCATACAATAAAGGATCCTTCTTTCTATGTATTCGCAATACATTACATTTGTCTATGTTAAGGGACAGTTGCCACTCCCTGCACCAAGTGCCTATCCGCTGCAGATCTTCCTGCATTTCGCTACAATTTTCTAATGCTGCAACTTCTCTTTCACCATACACTAGAAGCATATCTAACTTTTCTTCGTTGGTGTACATGTCTGCTCCAAGAAACGGTGACTGAAATGTGATGTCTCATTACCCCAGCAGCACATTTATACCCTTCTCCCCAGCTACCTCGTGTGTCACCTTGCGGCATTATCGAGTAGCAAGAAAACAATGCCTTCCCCATTAAGTTCCTCAGTGGTCAACAGGAAAGGTCACATTGGACAGCGCCCCTTCGAAGGATGAATACAATATGGGAACACATCTGTGTCTCAAAAACTATTCGCCTAAATATGATGATATGCACATATTTGAAACCATCTTTTTAAGCCCATCGTGTTATGCTAAAATTTAACATAGGGTTCCATTTAAGAAAACCAAAGATGGCCTCATATCTCTGTAATAAAAAATAGCACAAACATGAAATGTGATGTATTCAAGTAGTCCCTGTCCTTGCCATTCACTGCCCGGTCGGCATCTTTGTATCTATTATGGTTGGGGAGATACAAGGGGTGTTATGACTTTGCTGCCTCACCCTGTTTACTGCTAACTCAATATGATCAGATAATATTTCTCGGATGTTATAACAGAAATAATCTTTGCCACTGGAGGTTTTTGTCACATTCTGCCAGAATTCATTCTAGTATAGAATTAAATTAATTATATTGTAACTTTCAGCTAGGGTATGATGCCGAAGAGAGTAGTTATCTTTGACAGCCAGCTGTGGGACATAAAAAAGCCAGTCACTCTGAAGCTTTCGGGATAAAGGAGGTACTTCATATGAAGACAGAGGAATATGAGGGTGGATAGAAAAAGATGTGTTAACATTGCCAACCACAGAACACCTCCAGGTTCAGAAGTGTTAAGTCCATCTGCCCCTTTTATGTCCTTTATTTTGATCTACTGCAGACTTCTGGGGTGGTAAACAAAAATTATATTTTGGACAAAGATTTTAATTTTACTTTCAGAGCTCCTTGTCTCTTTGCATAATTTTATCTTGGAACTGATGATGTGGTTCTGTGGATGCTCATGTCATTAAGTAAGAAATGATTTTTTCAAACTTCTGAGGATATAATAAAAGTTTCTGTGCCAGAATAATTGTGAAACGTATGCAAATACACTCCTGGAAATTGAAATAAGAACACCGTGAATTCATTGTCCCAGGAAGGGGAAACTTTATTGACACATTCCTGGGGTCAGATACATCACATGATCACACTGACAGAACCACAGGCACATAGACACAGGCAACAGAGCATGCACAATGTCGGCACTAGTACAGTGTATATCCACCTTTCGCAGCAATGCAGGCTGCTATTCTCCCATGGAGACGATCGTAGAGATGCTGGATGTAGTCCTGTGGAACGGCTTGCCATGCCATTTCCACCTGGCGCCTCGGTTGGACCAGCGTTCGTGCTGGACGTGCAGACCGCGTGAGACGACGCTTCATCCAGTCCCAAACATGCTCAATGGGGGACAGATCCGGAGATCTTGCTGGCCAGGGTAGTTGACTTACACCTTCTAGAGCACGTTGGGTGGCACGGGATACATGCGGACGTGCATTGTCCTGTTGGAACAGCAAGTTCCCTTGCCGGTCTAGGAATGGTAGAACGATGGGTTCGATGACAGTTTGGATGTACCGTGCACTATTCAGTGTCCCCTCGACGATCACCAGTGGTGTACGGCCAGTGTAGGAGATCGCTCCCCACACCATGATGCCGGGTGTTGGCCCTGTGTGCCTCGGTCGTATGCAGTCCTGATTGTGGCGCCAAACACTCATACGACCATCATTGGCACCAAGGCAGAAGCAACTCTCATCGCTGAAGACGACACGTCTCCATTCGTCCCTCCATTCACGCCTGTCGCGACACCACTGGAGGCGGGCTGCACGATGTTGGGGCGTGAGCGGATGACGGCCTAACGGTGTGCGGGACCGTAGCCCAGCTTCATGGAGACGGTTGCGAATGGTCCTCGTCGATACCCCAGGAGCAACAGTGTCCCTAATTTGCTGGGAAGTGGCGGTGCGGTCCCCTACGGCACTGCGTAGGATCCTACGGTCTTGGCGTGCATCCGTGCGTCGCTGCGGTCCGGTCCCAGGTCGACGGGCACGTGCACCTTCCGCCGACCACTGGCGACAACATCGATGTACTGTGGAGACCTCACGCCCCACGTGTTGAGCAATTCGGCGGTACGTCCACCCGGCCTCCCTCATGCCCACTATACGCCCTCGCTCAAAGTCCGTCAACTGCACATACGGTTCACGTCCACGCTGTCGCGGCATGCTACCAGTGTTAAAGACTGCGATGGAGCTCCGTATGCCACGGCAAACTGGCTGACACTGACGGCGGCGGTGCACAAATGCTGCGCAGCTAGCGCCATTCGACGGCCAACACCGCGGTTCCTGGTGTGCCCGCTGTGCCGTGCGTGTGATCATTGCTTGTACAGCCCTCTCGCAGTGTCCGGAGCAAGTATGGTGGGTCTGACACACCGGTGTCAATGTGTTCTTTTTTCCATTTCCAGGAGTGTATTTGAAAGTGAAATTGGTACTGTAGAGGCAACTGCTTGTGATGTGTTCATCTTTGTTTCTTTTGAACATTCTGTCAAATTTTGAAGACAACTATTTTAATGAATGCAGATCCTTTTCTTTATTGGAGTAGAACCCATGAGTAGGTACCGTTGGTGTCATGTTTTGAAACATTTTCAGGAACTACTGTAGGGATTTCAATATGGTTTACTATGATACTCAAGACTAATTCACTAGGAAGATTTGTGTATATAATTTATCACACTATGCCAGACAACTTCCCAGGTGTAGATAGTGCTGCCCATGCAAAACCAGGACAAGTTGCTAGTTTTGGTCGTAATACTTTTCCTTGAGTTACATTATACAAATGAAGATGGATCACTGCTTGTCAAATAAAAGAGATGCTGAGCAGCAAAAAAGTCAATTTGGTAAGTTGTGATATGCCATTTATAAAGTGTGCCGGAAAGTAAATATCAGTTTGGAAAAAAAAAGTCATAAAAACATTTTTGAAATGAAAATTTATTTTTACGAGAGAGAAAATTTCTTAAACTCTACATAGTTGCCACCTTTGTTGAGACATTTGTCATAGCAGAAACCAGGTTTTCTATGCTCCCTTTGTAGAAGGATGTTGCCAGTGAAGGCAGCCACTGCTGAATACCTTTTTTTTTTTTTTTTTTTTTCAGGTATAAGGTTCCTTCCCAGAGGTGAAACTGTCAATGTGGTATGATACTGTGAAGCACTTCGAAAACTTCACTGTAAACTTCAGAATAAATTGTGTGGAATGCTCAAATAAGACATTGTTTCCCCCTTCTGCTGGTGTCACTCAAAACCTTATTCAGCAATTCGGTCGGGAGCAGTTCAATCACCCTCCGTGCAGCCCTGATATTGTACCTTCTGACTAACATTTTATCTTGAAATTGAAGTGTAATCTAGGAGGAAGCTACTTTGGCAGCAGTGACGATGCAAGAAACAGCATTCAGCAGTGTTGGTCTTCACTAGTGGCATCTTTCTATGAAGAGGGCATAGAAAAGTTGGTGTCCTGCTGTGGCAAATGTCTCAGAAATGGTGACAACTACATAGAAAAATAGTTTAAGAAATTCTCTTTCTTATAAAAACAAATGTTCGTGTGATAAAAATGATTATATGAGTTTTTTTTTCCAAACGGTACTCACTTTCAGACACGCCTTGTGCATATTGCACTCCATCTTGAACTTTCTACAGATCTTTATTTCCTGAAATTACAGGATGCAATGTTAAATATTTTTAAAAAGGTTGCCTCCTGAAGAAAGAAACAAGTGGTGCTGTCAATTTAAACATTTCACAAATGTGTGCACTATTTTGGGAGGGAAAAGACCCAAGTCCTGCTGGGTGTTGAAAGCTGTTAATACTGTAAAACCCTAACTATATAAGGCCCAGTTTATACGGTTTTGGAGATTAATAGAGCCAAGCATTAATTTCAGTAAAAATTTAATACAACTACCAAATATTTTCGTGAAAATCTAATTGGAATGGTCCGTCTTCCAGTGCATGTCTCTTTTTCCTTCCACTATCGTGTTCATGCTTTTGAAAAACAAATGATAAATATTTTATTGGTTAGGTGCATTTGTTCATTTTCATTGGCAGCAAGGTCTGTTCATTAGTTTTATGTCTTCTAACAAAACAGATGGCTTCACAGCCCAGTGACTCTTTGTACTGCATTCTCTTCAGGGTGCTTTGTTTTCTTTGCATGAATACATGGTCACCTTTCTTCTTGCTGTAGCAATTTTCAGTTTTGAAGGTTTTTGTTAAATCTTTCCATGAATTGTGTGAGTTGCAGGAAATGTGGTGGATGGTTTCTGCTGTCAGGAAAAATAAATAAGGGTGAGAGGTTGTATGGTTGACAAGCAGCCCTGTGTGAACGGACTGGTCAAATTTCTATGCAGATACATTATATAAGCAGCCAATTGGCTGCTGATCTCATGTACTTGTTGCATAATGTGGATGATATCCTGTAGTAAGCATTCTTGTTTCCAAGCAGAAAGTAAATGCAACTTAGATAACAGGAGATTTGCTTGTTTCTCATATGTCTGTAGAGTTTAACTGCATAGTTCATATTTTGATCTACTCAAATTTTGTATTGTGTTTCAGATGCAGCAAAACAACAACAGGAAACTGAACTGAATGAGAATCCATATGTTGCTGAAAGAAAAGTTCCTCTTAGCAGTGCTGGCAGTAGTGTTGATAATTCTTGTAGTTCTTCTGGTCGCACCTCCCCCTTGGTCTCTTCACCATCTCCTTCATCAACACCGTTCTTCTTGATTGATCCTGCTCGATTCAACTTAAAGCCAGATGCTTCTGGGACAAAGATGCGCAGGAGGTATTCACGTGAAAATTTTAAAGTGAAATCAAAAGATGTAACAGAATTGGACATTGGGAAAGATATGTCAGATGATCCACTGAGCAAGATAGATCCACTGTGGCCTCTAAAACGACAGTAAAACAATAGTTCCACGGCTTTAAAAGCTGTTACAAAGCCTGATAATGTTTATATTTTGTATTTATCTAGTCAGTTTTAGTATGTAGGTAATATTTTAGGTACAAATCATGGTTTTTGGAACTAACTATGATTTATTTTTATCTAGGCAGGCTGTAGAAATTATTTTAATGTGATAGTTTATAAATACGCTATTCTGATTTTATTGTTTCACCAGTATTTGTACTTCCTCAGTGACTTTGCGTGGAAAGAGAGAACAGTCACTTACGGCATGGACTATTTTTTCCCAAAAAAAGGTAAAAAAGGAAAGAAAGCTGTCTCTTTCTTTAAATTGTAGAGTTATTCCTTATCCTAACAACGTATCCTGGTATCTTTGCAAAAATATTGTTAGCATCATCCTGATCTGTCAGGAGAATGATGCAAGCTGGGGCCACAGGTTTAATACTTTATGTTGTTTAAGGCTGGAGTGTGTAAAAGGCTGTAAAAGTATTTTTTCTCTGTCACAAATGAAATTAAAACATCTAATGTTGTTACTATTTTTGGTTTCATTATTAAGTGTATTTACTTGGTAGATACAACTCACTGCATGTTTGAGTAGTACAGAATTATTTGGAAATGTCTGGGTTAGATCAGATCACAAATCGGATGGCACCTCTAAGGTGAACAAGGGGGGAACTTAAGGTGTATTCTCAGAAAATGTTTGTTTCAAAGGTGACACAAACTGCAAATCACGTAAATGCTAAAACAAACAGAAGATCTCAAAGAGTGTTAACTCCCAAGTTGGAATATCAACAATGTAAGGAAAAGAGTAGATTGCTACTCACCATAAAGACAACACATTGAGCTGACGACAGGCAGAGTGAAGAGACTGTTATACATTTAGCGTCAGCCAAAGCCTTCCTCAAATCTGCAGCAGTTCAAATTGGAATGCATTCCGGTTTGAGCTGGCGGAGATGGTGGTCATTTGTGCATGAGGTGTGCTTGCTTATGTGAAAGTGTGTGTGTGTGTGTGTGTGTGTGTGTTTTGGCTTTGGCTGATAGCTAAATGCGTAACAGTCTGTCAGACGAACTTCTTAACACACATTCATCAGATTACTGCTACTACACATTTACACTTTACTGTTCACCTGTAAATGTGTGCAATTTTAAAGCAACAACACAAAAATTTACACTGCACAAAAACTTTTATTCACCCCTGTTGAAAGAGATAAGATCATTCGGTATGAATTTCCTGATTGCACAATGGGTCGAATTTTAAAAATATTGTGAGTGCATATTAAAAAACCAGGGTGTACTGTTGCAGTTGTTGGGCATTGTTGTCATGAGTTCCTGTAAAGTTCAGTTATTCTTGACTGCCCATACAATATTGCTCTTGTTGTGCTTTCTCACTGTTGTTTAAAAGGAGAGTAAGATATGGGAAAAAGATGAATAGGAATCTGTTGCTCGAACACTATGTTGATATCTAGACGCAACCTGGATACATGTACTTTCTTATTGTCTGTGAGTTTAAAGCTGCCAAAAGTGTAACAAATCCAACCAGGACAATATAACAGTCTTAGCATAAACTGTACATGTGAGTACTAGTAGCAAACTCTTGTACAACCAGATTGAAGACAAAACTTTGGTAATGAGCTATAGCCACCAAGGATTCCAAGTCTTTTAACGATGTACCAGCCCCTTCCCTCCCTCTCTCCGCCCCCTCCCATCTCTCTCTCTCCGCCCCCCCCCCCCCCCCCGTCTCTCTCTCTCTCTCTCTCTCTCTCTCTCTCTCTCTCTGCCCCCCTCCAGTCTCTCTCTCTCTCTCTCTCTCCCTCCCTCCCTCCGCCCCCCCCCAGTCTCCCTCCCCCCCACACATATATATATCTCTCTCTGTGTCTCTCTCTCTCTCTCTCTCTCTCTCTCTCTCTCTCTCTCTCTCTCTCTCTCTCTCTCTCTCACACACACACACACACACACACACACAACAAATTCCTCTTCGAGCACAGACGTGTGACAAGGGACTAAAAAAGAAAGAAAGAATAATATTATACTCACAGGCAAATGAGCTGGACTGGGTTGAGGAAACAACTTTATCCTAAATTCTAGCAATCAAAGGGCTTAAATGGTCAATATGCTTAGAACCCACGATTATTTGGCAGCTATCAAATTTGCTCACACTCATCTTGCTATCATGTGATTGAAGTTATGCCAACACCAGTATAATGTCTGACGTCACTGTCACGTGACAAATCAAACTTGCATTTAATATGGCAGCAGCTTTCCTTTAAAATTTTTGAAACAAGGAATGCTGAGAAGTATTGCATCCTATCTGATAAAATGTATTTGGACCTGAGGATTAAGCGGTTGTATTGCCCACTACGCATCAAAATTAAGTTTTTCACAACATTGGTGAGAACAAGAGTGAGTTGGATGGCACTGTGCCTTAACATTCATAAGGCCCATTCTTTCAAGATATGTCACCAACCTACAACCAATTTGTTTATGCAATTTGGCTCTTAAATGAAGAGAAAATGTTCATTAATGGAGAAGATGTAAAAATCATGTTATCAGAATTTCAGTGGTGACTATTTATGTAATGAATATTCGTCATAACTTAGTTGTGTGGCATTATGTTACTAAGTCTAACATTTTATTTACAGCAGCTATATATTTCTTATATTGAAGATAGAGACAAACCCCATGCAACTCTGTGCAGTAGTCTGAAGCTCTCTAAACTTACATCTAGGTCTTCATGTGTTTCCAAAACTGACAAACAGCAAATTATAACATTTCACATGAAGCAGTCTTTCTTTCTCAGAAACATAAGCTCCTCTTTCATGTGAATTATGTTCACCATGCACAGATCTTTAACTCTGTTGTTTGTGGAAATTCTAACTCCCAGAAATAACGGCCATGGCTACAAAATTTGTTAGACGCATTACTCATGACATGAATCCATTTTATTTTATGTCCATCACCACCCAAGTACTACATATGCAGTGTAGGAGCAGGCGGGGGGCAATCGAGCAGCCCTCAGGAGGGGACTTCCAAATTTCAAGGGCCTCAAGCTTCCAAACAAGGCCAAAATATTTTCTTTAAATAGGGGGAGCCCAGAATTGGAGGCCCCATACGTATGCAGAATATAAACATATGTAACAGTTTATCAGGCCATGTCTGTTGTAGGGAGTATTCAGAATATTTAGAAATTTTTGTAAAAACTTGCATGGAGCTTGAACTGTAGAATGATAAGCAATTGTCTGCTAAAAGCAATTATTGTACATAAAATACTTTTCGGTACTTAAGGCATCTATACAGATGTACTATAAGTATAGTTTAAAACTACACACATAAGTTAATGATGATCGCAAAAAATGGAGAAACATTTTACATTGCTTTTTAATGTAACACTATTTTTAGCCCAGAAAAACCATACTTCCACAGCCATCATAAAGACATTTCATTGGAAAACAATGGAAATTTCTTAAAATTGGTGCAGTGTCCACGAAAAATGATCTAATATTGAAAGAGCATTGTCTAGAAGTTGAAGAGTCAATTGATGAGACAAAAAGAGACACAATCAATTTACTTTTATTTTGGGTGAACATGTGAATGAAATCAAATCAATGTGGTCCTACAGGTTCTTGTCCGGGTTTAAATTCAGGAGTTTTGTGACCATGGGAGTATGGTAAACCGATCCTGGTGCTCTTAGAGCCATGTACATACACTGTGAGCTGTGTGACACATTGCATTGTCTTATTGGTAGATGCTCTAATGCCGAGGAAAACAAACTGCATCTCGGAGTGTACGTGGTCCCCAAAGATAGTTGTATACTTGTTTTGATCCATTGTGCCTTCCAGAATGATGAGATCACACAGGGAATGCCCAGACCATAATGCTCCCTCCTCTGGCTTGGACCCTTCCAACAATTGTTGCAAGGTGTTTGTTTTCAGATATTTCATATGTCCAATGGATCGTAAAACATGATTTATCCTGAAAGACTACCTGTTGCCACTCAGTGGATGTCCATTTGTGGTACTGACATGCAAATTCCAGCTTTTATCGCCCATTAAAACAGAGTATATATGCCCCACGACAACCAGGAAAGCCAGGAAAAATGCAGGAATTTTTTAATTCAGAAAAAACTGGGAATTTATTTTGAATTCTGTAAATTTTCTGTTGTTTCAGTTTATTTAAACTTTTGTAATTGTAACAGGTTAAAAATAATTTTAATTTAGCCCACTACTGCAGAATAACACTGTAGCAATAAAACATAAACATGAGAATAACATCAAAATAAAGTGTCAGTTGCAAACAAAATGTGCCATTTACAACAACAAAACATAGTACAAAATGGTTCAAATGGCTCTGAGCACTATGGGACTCAACTGCTGAGGTCATTAGTCCCCTAGAACTTAGAACTAGTTAAACCTAACTAACCTAAGGACATCACAAACATCCATGCCCGAGGCAGGATTCGAACCTGTGACCGTAGCGGTCTTGCGGTTCCAGACTGCAGCGCCTTTAACCGCACGGCCACTTCGGCCGGCAAAACATAGTACATATACAAGTGTCTGCAGACAGCAAAATGTATTAAAGGCTTTAGGATCAACACTATAGAATACAACGTAACAACACGCGTCTTTTGATGAGTGTAACGTCACAATTGTTTACATTCTAACAGGTCGCAGTAAAGTACTGCGAATAGTGGCTTGGAAAGGGTTACTTTCAAGGCAGAGTTTCTTTCATGCAAGGTGAATTATGTTGCATGTGAGAATGTGCAATGAATTTATAAAATCACAGAGCCTTTGACTCTCATTCAAAACTTAACAGCTACTTAGAAAAATTTTGGAGTCATAAGACCAGCCATTTATGTCATTATTTAAAATTTTACTGCCACATCTGTGTTTTATATATCTTAAAGGATAACACATGCTAAAGAAGACCAATATCATATGTGAAAGCTTAACTTTTCATATGTGTGTGTTCATTCTACTTAACAGTGATGTTGCTGTTGACGACAACATCAAATGTCCTATGCTCGAAATATTTGCTGTCATTGACGGGCAATATCAGACAACATGACCCATGATTGGCTGACAAAAGCACATTACAATCTCAATTTCAGTGTTTTAGAAGCTACCGTGCTGTATTTGAGGGAATTTGTATTTGTACTTTCATATTGTGAAAATATTCAGTCACATGTTGCCACGCATCATAGAGCTTTCCAAAATGAGTTATTTTTTTGCTGAGTTTCATTTATTGAAGTGCTAGGAAGTTCTATGTCTGTGTATGAAACCTTTACCATTCATAAGATTGATAAGATTTACAACTCCAAGGGAATGTGTATTGTCACTTAACACGAAAAAGATGTATTTTAGCCATGATATCCGGAAAAGTCTGAATTATTTTCTTGTCCACGTATATACCCTAGAAAAGCAGTCAGTATGGGAGCATGAACCAGTTGCCTCCTACACAGCAACGTTCGCTGAATAGTCATTGAGGAGATTTTGTTGGTAGGCCTTTGGTTCTTCTGGGCGGTCAGTTGCTCAACAGCTGCATGTCTATTTGCCCGTACACGTTTCACAGCCATCGTTCATCTCTTGTCATCTAAGGCCTGCGGTACACCACAGTTGCAGCGGCACTGCTTTTGGATAGCATCATTATTCTATTCACAGTACACTTTAACCAAAGCAGCACGCAAACAGTTTACAAACTTAGCCGTTCTGGAAATGCTTCCACCGTTGGCCCGAAAGCTAATGACCACGCCCTTACGGATGTCAGATACATCGCTTTATTTTTCGCAATACGACAAAGACTGCACTGTTCCTCGTGTTCCCCGACACACTTTAAGGCCCTTACAGACGAGCAATGGATCGCACAGATCCGTCGCATGAGCGACCGATCACTTCGTAGATTGCACGTGTGTGGGCAAATCGCGGCGATCCGTCACTGGTCACATGGAAATTTCAGGCAATCTGTTGGAACGCAAGTGATTTGTGCGTGCATTTTGACTGCCAACTGGTTAATGGCTGTGTGTGGCAATACGGCTGAGACTCATTTTTTTCAATTTATCAAGCGTAGCGGTGCAGTTTTCTTTCATTTTGCTTTGACCGCGTTGAGTAAGAAATTTACATTACGATTTATATTTGTCCACGAACTACTCTGAGAAGTGAAGTGGAAGCCGGAGTTGCCACTTATATTAAGAAGTAATAGAAAATAATCCTGCGTTTTTGCAGCGATTACAATTTTCAATCTCGTGCTACAGAGGTAGAAATGGTGAGACGTTCATAGTAATAGTCGCAATACAATGAGTTCAATCTTATGACTTTGTGTTATTTATGCAATAATTATACGCATTATTGAAGTTTTTTTACTTGTAAACGGAATTACATGCGTATCTACTGTATGTTAAGAGGACATTTTAATTTAAATGTTCAGTGCAAATCTGCTTTACAGTTATACTCAAGTCTCTTGTCATTTCATATAATGTAATTCTTCTTCATATAACGTATTACATGGTAATTAGTAGTGCTGATACTCACTGCGTTTACGTCCGACACATCTTCCGGAGGACGAAAATCGGATTTGGTAAACTGTTTTTCGGTGTCGCGGTTACATGTAATACGGTGTGAATCGGGTTTGCGGGCCCTGTCGTAAATCGGTTTCCCGATAGGTTTTACACGATTGGTCGCTGGCAGTCAGCTGTTGCAGTTCCTATTTGTATTCAGCCCGATGGCGGCTTCATCGCCGGTGTATGATTTAATCGGCGCGTTCGTACTGTTTCTGATAGAGAGGGAGTATGCGTATCATTGGACTGTGACTAAACTCGTGAGGAGGAGGAGGAGGAGGAGGAGGAGGTGACTGAAAAAGCGATACCCCCGTATCATATCCACTCAAAGTATCCTAGCGGAAACTTACTTGTTCCGCACTTTGTAGAAGAAAATGCGCTGTGATTATGGTGGAACGTAATTGTACGTTGTCAGCGTCTCTATAGAAACATCGAGTAAACTGTGTGTAGGCCTAAGACTAATGAATAAAAAAGGAATCGAGGAATAATGAACACGAAACTAATTGTACAGGCACATTGGAAATGTTACACAGTTCATTGGGCTTCAATGGAAAACGTAATATATTCTGTAAAGTGAGCTGCAGTTCCCAAGAAAAGCATTTGCAAACAAGTTTAATAACTTACAATTTTTGCTTTTGCTAGTATTCGTGGGGATATGGAAATCGACAGCGACTGGTGCTAAACATAGCAGTTCGTTTTGCATAGCAGAACTTTTCGATGTAACTGCTTGGCAAATTGCACATGTGTGGGGTGTCGCGGCGAGCGTCCGATTGCAGTCGATATCGCATGCGACGGATCGCTGCGATCCGTCGCTCGTGTGTCGTGCCCTTGAGAACCGCTTTACCGGTCCACTTTTGACAACTGTTTATATACAGCCCATCCAGTCTAGCGCGGGATCAACCGTGAAGCGTGAGCATAACGTAGTGCTAACATTCTTATGTGACACAGCGAATTTGAAGCGCCATGCAAAAAAATTTCATGCAACACTATGGTTTTGAATAAGACGCAGTTCGTATCGACTGTAAGTGCCTTTATTTGCATATAGGTTGAGAGGTACTGCGGCTCCGCAATCTCTCAAAGATATACTTTGGCTTAAACAACCTGTGTAAGACCTTATTGGATTTCGTGTAGTTCGTGTTTTGTGTGTTTTACATTATAGCCATATTATAACTTATATCGTATAAATAAATGCTGTTCCAAAACGCCAGTACATGGAGAATCTCTCGAAAAGGTACAATTTATTAATATTAAATGTCAAATAATGAGTTACTGACGTTTAAAGGTTCCAACAGACGTATGTATCAGAACAAATAGTTGCATATAATTGATCCCCGTGGTGAAATGGCTAACGTCCAAATTTGGCGGTACGTACTGTAGATTGAATTGCGAATCCGGTAGTTTTGGTTCCATCTGCAGTTTTTCCCCCCCTTTTCGGAACTTGTCATTGTCAATAATTTACAAATTAACCTTGAAACGCGGAAATGGGACTGAACATTCAAAGCACGTTGATTATCTGGTAAAAGCAAACTACCACTCATTATCAGAACAAAAAAACATAAAAATGACTGACTCACACGAGAAAGAATTAAAAGGTGACGACAGTCTCACTGTCAGCCGCCTATGGGGTATAACAGAAAATTTACAAGCTAATTATTTTAGGACACTTCATTTCCAAAAAAGCACGTCTTCAAATTACTCACATATGCAGACGAAATATATTCAGGTAATGGTGTAGGAATATGTCTGCTGGTGTTTCAGTTACTTTCAAGAGCAAAGGAAGAAGTTTGCTTTCCTGGCAGTGAACTGTAATTTTTCGCACAAATTAGAACATACTTCACACAACCATCAGATTTATTTCGCAGAGGGGGAGCTGCTTCTTAAGTACATTTTGTAATACGTACCGCTATGTAAATAACTAGTATGCAGTTGACAAATTCTCACTTCCAAAGAAAGAAAATAATTTGTAACCTTTCGCACAAACAAGAACAAACTTCACACAACCAGCACACTTGCGTAGCGTTAGGGGAGCTTCTTTAGTACATTTCGTACTATATATCGCTACGTAAATAACGAGTATAAAGTGAGCAGACAGGACAGTAATAATTTCCAGATTTGCAATGAATAAACCAGCCGAATATATAAATACTCCTAGTTTCTGCTTTAATTCGTCTGCTAGAATGGCTCCCGCAATCACACCTTGACACAAAGGCATCTATAGATGCCTTCGAGAAAGCTAAAGAGGAGCGCAGCCACAGTACTTCTCGTGATGTAATACACAAATAAAGACACGTCTAATCAGTTGTGTATGTAATTCGGCGACTAGCAGAGGAAAAAAAAAATCAAGACAGTGTTTGTTGTTACATTACGGACAACTTCCATCAATCGTGACTTTAATTTACTGAAATGAAAAATTTCTTACACATGCATCACATTATAAAAAATCCTTTAGCACAGTTCGTTTGGTAATTTTTGAATAATGTATATTTTAGTAATAATGATCAGTTTCTTGTTTATGGTCTCCCTAGGCGTCACAGTAAAGCGAAGTGTCATTTGAATGACGAAAACAAACATTTTCCTTACACCACTGCATACCCAGCATACTAAAACAATTTGTAAAATGTGCCATTGCAAACTGATAATGCAGAAATATTGAAATTTAAGAATACTGTTCTCCTGATAAACCTCAAATGAGTCAGATCTATCGGAAGTTATATTTTCCAACAATTTCCTTAAGAAGATTTTCCAAAGCCGAAAAAAGATTTCCAGCAGTCTTTTTATCGTCTTCCTGAAAGACAAAGGTATCGTTATGTCTAGGTCAAGAGTCCAACAAAAGCTATAGTTTAATTTCTGCAACTGGTTGGAAACCGTTTCGAATATTTGGTGGGTCGATTGATTTTTGCCACCAAAGTCTTTTTTGTACTAAGATGCCTTGAGGTTCCTGAAGACAGATATAAAGCTGCGGAAACAGTAATCTACTCCTACTTATCACTCTCATTGTTGTTTATGAATGTGTCATAGCATTAACTGATTGCACGACAGACTCTGCTTTGTCCACCTCAAAATGATAAAGTGCAGGTTGCTCGCAGTTTTTTCACAAAGCCTGACTGATCGGCGTTAGAAACAGCAGATGTGGGAACAACATCAAGCTTCGTATTGAACGTCAGCTACATATTAATCGCATCTCCTCTACGCTTTTACTTCAAGTAAACTTCGTTGTTTTGCAACTTCATATGATTCCTTGAATCTGCTTTACCAGATCGAAGCAGACTTGAAATCAGTAATGTTCATCTCAAGTGCGATTCAGAGGCCCCAGTCTCGTAAATCTCCATTGGTAATGGTACAATGCCTCTCATGCGGCAGCCTTACTCCACCTCACTGGGAGGGCCTGTAGACCCGCGTGATACCTCTCTACTGGGCGACGTCGCAGCAAACGTCTCGCTGCATCAGTAACCTCCCCATCATCCGCGTACAGCTTCCTGCGGAGTGCATCCTCCAAAGAGACGGAAGTCGAAAGATGCGAGATCCTGCCTTTAGGGTGGACGAGGAAGAACAGTCCAATGGAGTTTTGTGAGCTGCTCTCGGGTGCACAGAGTTGCGTTGTCATGGAGGTGTTTGATTGTAATCTGCAGATCTCCTCAAATGAGAGCGTCCACACGCTCCAACATTGCAGGAGTCACAGCTGTGTGCTGAGCGAGTGGCGCAGTGGTTAGCACACTGGACTCGCATTCGGAAGGACGACGGTTCAAGCCTGCGTCCGGCAATCCTGATTTAAGTTTTCCGTGATTTTCCTAAATCCCTCCTGGCAAATGTCGGGATGGTTCCTTTGGAAGGGCACCGCCGACTTCCTCCCCTGTCCTTCCCTAATCCAATGAGACCGATGACCTCGCTGTTTGGTCTCCTTCTCCAAACAACCCAACCCCAACCTCTCATGAGCAACGCTTTTTAACGTGTTTTAGTCTCGTTTATTTGTTTACGTTGTTTATTAATAGAGATAATGGAAATCTATGGCCATCCTGTACGGTAAATCTCCGATATAGTTTCATTTCACGGTTTTTGCGAGTTTCATTTTGATGCGTATTTATTACTTTGTGTAAGTTTTTTTTTTCTTTTTATAGAGTTCACGGTCAGATTTTACAAAACAAAACCGGGTTCACACACTGCTTAAGATTAAGCATGCAACGAAAATTAATTCACTTTTATCTCCGCTGTTAACCCCTATACTACCATAAAAGCAACTAGTAATTATTATGGATATTAAATGAGCTGCAAATTTGAGTGAACAGTAACTGCAGCAATTGGTTCAGAGAAACTCTCAACAAAGACTGAAATTCACGTTACAAATTACGATCGCGCTGAGTCATTTTGTCTGTTTACCAATGCAACATCAACCAAAGTTTTCAACACGTGTTTAAAAATACATGCAGTACGTCTTAGGAACTAAAATTCTGGCAGGATCTTTTTTCGGTGTATGCTTCCCGTATAAAAAGTTTCAGGATGTGATTCAACGTATCAGATTGGATCATTCCCTTGTCAGTATCAAAGGTGGCATAAAAATGTAATTGTATCCTCTTATTGACCACCAGACTCACTGATACAGCTGAAAACTTTAAATAAAACTTTAGTTCGCTAGTACCTAAGTACCCCAATCATACTGTAATCATCAGAGGAGATTTTTAACGATCGAATAATCAATTGGTATAGTTAGTTTTGTTAATGGTGAACGTGACAAGACACCCTGTGAAACACTAAATACCTTCTCTGAAAAGCTACCTAGAACTGATAGTTCAGAACCCTACTAATGATGGAAATGTGTTAGATATTATGGCAACAAACAGACCTGGCCTCCTTGAGAGTGTCCACAGCAAAATTGGTATCAGTGGCCACGAGGCAGTTATAGCAAACATTGGTCCCAAAAGTACAAAGGACAACTAAAACAAGCAGAAAGATTTATATGTTCAGCAAACTAAACAAAGATGCAATAGTATCAAATCTCAATGAGGAACTTGAAACTTTTCACTGAGAATAGGAGCATTTAGAGGCGCTATGGCTCAAGTATAAAAGAGTAGTTGGCCATACACTGGATATATATGTACCCAGTAGAACAGCTCACGATTGGAGGGGCCCCCATGGTATATTTATTTGGTTCAGGGAATCGTTTTTAATAGCCTACATCGTTTGTACACGTGATGCAGCACAAGAGGTAAACATAAGTTATGATTAAAGTAGTCTTTGTCACAACACAATCAAAATACGAAATAATATAAAGCATGTCATTATGATAGCAGTAATTATTAAATGAGACTATATGATCAACATACTCAAAGAAAATTATAGTAAAAAATGACATCATACATAATTAACATCATTTGATTAATAAGGTTTACTTATTATCATCTTCCAGAAACTCTGAGTAAGAGAATAAGCAGAGGTCAAGCAAGAACTGTTACAAGTTTACCTTAAATGTATTAAATGTTGGTATGCATTGTAAGTAAGAAGGCATATGCTTATAGAACATAACTCCAATGTGATACACTCCTCTTTTGCATAGGTTAGTGTTTACATGTAGGTAATTTTCTGCCTAGTTTCATATGCATGTAAATCATAGTTACTTTGAGAAATTTTTTTTTTTTTAAGATGCTCCCTTCTGAAACAGATAGTATTTCATATAAATACAAACTTTTAAAAAGGGGTTTACAGGTATCCCTGTATTTAACTTTGTTTGTTAACCCAATAATCTTTTTCTGTGTTTCAAACATTCTTTTAAAAATTGTGGGATTCTTACAAAAAATTATTCCTTGCATTGATAGTGATTGTATACTACTGTGGTACATTGTCACCACTGACGAGCTGCATGGATTTTGAGTGAGGTTCCTAACAGCGTTTGTATGTGTATTCAGCTTTTTATTTAGATTGTTAAGGTGCTTCTCCCACTTTATATCCTCTTGAATATGTACGCCTAAGGGTTTTGTATGACCCACATGTAAGAAATTTTTTTCCTTCAATGGTGAAAATGGGATTTGCAGGACGGTGGTTTTGTGTGGTGTCAGAATTAACTGGCACAATTTTTTACCAACTTTATGATACAGTCAATGTAAAGAAAGTTATAAAGACCTAGAGACTGCATAATAGTAATAGGTATAAAACACAATAAAGGGCCACAGATAGATGCTGAATAAAACACTTCTGGCTGTCAAGAGAGCAATGCACGAAGTCTTCTGTGACTACCGTAGCAGAACATTATGAAAAAAAGATCTTTCACAAAACCCAGAGGAATGCTGGACATATGTAAAGGCTGCTAGTGTCACCAAAGTTAGTTTCCAGTCACTCATGGATGAGACACGAACTGGAACTGAGACCAGCAGATCGAAAGCAGAAATGCTCAAGTCTGTTTTCAAAAGTTACTTTACAAATCGGGGCACATTATTCCAGTTTAATTCTTGTTTTTACTGAAAAGATGATTGAATAGACATCCGTGTCAGTGTCGCTGACAAACAGCTGGAATCATTAAAACTGAACAAAACCCCAGGGCCTGATGCAATCCTTATATGATTCTATAACCAATGTGCAGCTGAGTTAGCCCCTCTGTTAACTGTAATCTATTGTTGATTCCTCAGACAAAAAAGGTTGTCCAGCAATTGGAAGCAGGTGGCCGGTGTGGCCGTGCGGTTCTAGGCGCTTCAGTCTGGAACCGCGTGACCACTACGGTCGCAGGTTCGAATCCTGCCTCGGGCATGGATGTGTGTGAAGTCCTTAGGTTAGTTAGGTTTAAGTAGTTCTGAGTTCTAGGGGACTGATAACCACAGCAGTTGAGTCCCATAGTGCTCAGAGCCATTTTTTAATAATTGGAAACAGGTACAGGCCACACCTGTCTACAAGAAGGGTTGGAGAAGTGATCCACAAAACTCATCCAGTATCCCTGACATCTACTTGCTATAGAATCTTAGAATATATTCTGAGCTCAAACGTAATGAGGTATCATGAACAGACTGACTTCCACGCCAACCAGCACTCACTTCGAAAACATTGATCATGTGAAACCCAAATCGCGCTTTTCTCACATGACTCTGAAAGCCTTAGATCGAGGCAGTCCAGTAGAGCGGTATTTCTCTATTTCCGAAAAGCAGTTGACTCAGTACCACACCAGCACTTATTATCAAAAGTATGATAGTATGGCATAGCAACCGAAATATGTGACTGGACTGAGGATTTTTTAGCAAAGAGGATGCAGCGAGTTATCTTGGATGGAGAATCATCAACAGATGCTGATGTAACTTCAGGTATACCCTAGGGAAGTGTTGTGATTTCCTTGCTGTTAATGTTGTATGAATATATCGATGATCTTGTGGACAGTATTAATAGTAATCTCAGACTTCCCACTGATCATGCAGTTATCTACAATGAAGTACAGTCTGAAAGAAGCAGCATATACTCACACCAAAAAAAGTTTTGCGTCACCCCAATTCCCAGAACTGAAGATAGACGTTTATTATATTGTATCACAGACACAGTCCCTTTGACTGTTCAGAGATGGCACTAAACCCGCCCAAGGATGCAAACAACCATGCGTGAACAGAGCCTATTAGACGGAAGGGGTCCGTCAGCAAATCAGTTCCAGTCATTCCACCAGGAAGGAGGTACACGGCTCGTGTTGTCTGTAGTTCAACCGTGCCTAGACGGTCAATACCGCTGTTCGATCGCGTCCGCATTGTTACTTTGTGCCAGGAAGGGCTCTCGACAAGGGAAGTGTCGAGGCATCTCGGAGTGAACCAAAGCGATGTTGTACGGACATGGAGGAGATACAGAGAGACAGGATCTGTCGATGACATGCCTCGCTGAGGCCGCCCAAGGGTTACTAGTGCAGTGGATGACCGCTACCTATGGTTTATGGCTCAGAGGAACCCTGACAGCAACGTCACCATGTTGAATAATGCTTTTCGCGCAGCCACAGGAAATCGTGTTACGACTCAAACTGTGCGCAATAGGCTGCATGATGCGCAATTTCACTCCCGACATCTATGGCGAGGTCCATCTTTGCAACCACGACACGATGCCGCGCGGTATAGATGGGCCCAACAACATGCCGAATGGACCGCTCAGCACTGGCATGACGTACTCTTCACTGATGAGTGTCGCATATGCCTTCAACCAGACAATCGTCGGAGACGTGTTTGGAGGCAACCCGGTCAGGGTGAACGCCTTAGTCACATTGTCCAGCGACAGCAGCAAGGTGGAGGTTCCATGCTGTTTTGGGATGGCATTATGTGGGGCCGACGTACACCGCTGGTGATGATGGAAGGCGCCATAACGGCTGTACGATACGTGACAGCCATCCTCAGACCGATAGTGCAGCCCATTCGGGCAGCATTTTGGGGTGGCATTTGTCTTCATGGGCGATTATTCGCGCCCCCCTTCGTGCACATCTTGTGAATGACTTCCTTCAGGATAACGACATCGCTCGACTAGAGTAGCCAGCATGTTCTCCAGACATGAACCTTATCGAAGATGCCTGGGTTAGATTGAAACGGGCTGTTTATGGACGACATGGCCCACCAGCCTCTCTGAGGGATCTACGCCGAATCGCCGTCGAGGTGTGGGTCAATCTGGACCAACAGTGCCTTGAACCTGTGGATAGTATGCCACGACGAATAAAGGCGTGCATCAGTGCAAGAAGACGTGCTACTGGCTATTAGAGGTACCGGTGTGTACAGCAATCTGGACCACCATATCTGAAGGTCTCGCTGTATGGTGGTAAAACATGGAATGCGTGGTTTTCATGAGCAGTAAAAAGGGCGGAAATGATGTTTATGTTAATCTCTATTCCAATTTTCTGTACAAGTTGCGGAACTCTCGGAACCGAGATGATGCAAAACGTTTTTTTTTTTTTGTGTGTGTGTGTGTGTATTCAGTCAGAAGTTAAGATTTGAAAGTAGTGCTTAGATTGACATTTTGCTTTAAATATTGAGGAATTTAAGATTATACACTTCGCAAATTGAAAAAATGTAGTATCCTATGACCACAGTATCAATGAGACAGCTGGAATAGGTAAACGCATACAAACACCAGGACGTTATCATTTTGTAGGAATATGTCCATTAAACAAGCAAACAATTAACCATCATCTGCGAATAACTTCAGAGAATGCTGACCGATAACACTGAAAAGCACCGATATCTTGACAAGTAACAGTTACTGTCATTTTAGGGCCTTGTCCAGTTCGGGCTTTGAAAATGACAGAGGTTTACATGTGGAAATATCGGACTCCTGACAAACTTATCCAGCTGCATTCTCGCGTGTTATTAGAGCATAGAACATGGGGGGAGAAGCTTTAACTTCTCCTTGGGCAAGATATTGAACATTATAGTCTGCATAATTCAAAGGATACAAAGTCCTAATGAAAAAGGCTAGGAAGTTAATTAACTGATATGTTGACAAACACATTTTTTAAACCACGAGTCTTTAAAACTAAAAAATAATACTTTGTTCCAAAGTCTACATCGTAATACCATCGTCACTTCTATTTGAGTCTGTTTCCGAACAATCTGATTGTAAATTTCCTATTACATATTCAAGGCTCATATCCATCATCACTTCTCTGTCAAATTCTTCTTTCTGAAGCTTTTCAACATGCCGTGACAGACTGTGCCCACGCTACAGGCAGAATATTGTCTATTGCCTCATGCATAGACTTAACACTATGCCCAAGATAATTCCATGGGACTAGTCTGACAGTAACACGTGGGTAAACGCAAAACTGCGTGATTCCATTCAGTGCAAGAAAGTCAAGTTTGTACGTTCTGTCACGTGACTTGTATAAATTAACGAGCTGCAGGAGATCGGCATGAGTCTGGTTTATATTGCGCTTAATATTTTTATTTTTTAAGCCAGGGAAAAATATCCAGTTTTCTGGTGTTTATATTTCGTGTTTTCTCTGTAACAGTTGAATTATAACTGGCTATGACTGACTTTGAAGCAAGGTATGGCAAGAACTATGAATCAGGTCAGGAAACTGACAGCATTCATTTCCGAATGGTAGTCACTTCTGTTTTTCTTACACGTAAATACAAGTTTATTCTCAGAAACAAAACCAGAAAAAGCTTCAGCATGCGGAATAATTATCTGAGAACCTATTCCTATAAGAACTTCAAAACCGCCAGTACCATCACTCATTTTTCAGCTGATCTTCATGGAATGATTCTAACTGACCCATGTTTCATCAAGGTAGTACACTGCTGAACTACATCCTTCTCTTGTATTGTGAATCTTTATATGGGATGTAGTTCGTGCTGCACCTGTCACTTCTTTGAGCTAAAAACTCTCCTCTTAACATATCTGTAACCAACGTCTTTTGAAATTCTTTACATTGACGAAGCGCTTACCATTGAAGCCAATTTTCTCCAGCATAACTGTAACACGTTTTTGCGATGTCAGGCATTCATCATTCATATGGAGCACTTAAAAACTGTTGTTAAAACCATCCATTTGTGTTACAGGTTCCTTGCAGTTTCAATGCTTTATAGGTGACACGAAACCAACTTTATGTATGGTTCCCATAACTCAGAGGCACTTTCGTTTGCAATTCGCCTTACAGTTCTCTTGCCGACACTACATGGTTCTGGAGCCCATTCTTGTGTCAACAGTAGGAGACCTGCTTTCAAACTCACGTTTGAAAAAGTTGTAAGTGCAGTAAATAATGCCCCTCGCCTGCTTGTGGAGCACTTAACATTTATTGCCGTCACCTGACTTTTTTTTTAATCGCACTTAAACGTTTTAGATACACATTCGCAGCTATATTGCTACAAAAAAAAAAGAAAAAAAATGGCAGTTGAATGAATAATGCTGTTGTCGCGAAATGCGGTAACAGTGCAGCATGTAGGAGCGAGATTCTCGCTGTGTAGTTGTAACTCGCTGTTAGCCGCTCGGAACGAGAATGGATATTATTGGCTGCCAGTGGAGGGGGATGCGCAGAACGGCTGAAAATTGGGCCATCTAGCTACACGACGCGGACTTTGGTTACCCCATATCCAGCCTCCCCGCCGCTGGCTGGCCTGGAACACTGTTGATAAAGCGTAGTAAGGGGGCCAGATTACTGCAGTGGTGACCCGGATTACTCCGCATCTGAGCGTTGCACTGTGACACTTCCTGACCCTACATGATCAAAAACGATGTCCTGCTGCAGTAGGGCAGGGTCAATTGACCATAATTACTGCCCGCCCTTGCAATACAGTGCCTGTTATAGCCCGCAGCCAGCTCTGAGAGGTAACCCACGACAGTCATCGATGTGATTTCGGTCATCCAGCCTACTACTCCTAGATGCTCCCTCCACTAGCTGTGGAATTACGGGATGCACCTGGTCTTGACACCACCAGGAGCCCGACTGCATGTTGCCAAGGTTGCTTCGAGTGACACCGTAGGAGTGGGGGGAAAAGCCAGGATATTTTTGAATTTCTCACAAAAATTTGAATTTTGAGCAAATTTAATACGTAGGGAAAGTGGCATGTTTGAGGTTTTTGATCAAATGAAACACAGTTAGAGAGATAAATACTCATTTATTTTCACTGTTTTTATTTGGTCCAAGGTAATAGGGCACACAAGCAAATGTGAATATGCTCGTAATTCTCTAGCAACATTAGGTAGTCATGATGCAGATGCATCATACATGCTGTGTACTGAAGCGCAGGACACATCGAAATTCGTGACAAAAATTTCCTCTGAAGTGTTCTGACACGTATTCTTTGTGTGTGCGTGCAATACATTTTCAATAACTTCATATACATATGAGCACCATTCGACCTGCTCATACACCACACTCTGGATGACTGAACAACCTTGAATGTAGATTCCTGAAAATGAATGCATTGTTTGTAATTCTTATCGTTGCACATTTTCTCTGTTCTTGGATAGCTCCAACACATATTCTATGACAACCAAGTAACACTGCAGGCATTTGAACATCGAACATAGCAGTTGTTTGTTTTGAATTCTGATATAACTGATACCATTCATAATCTGAAAGCTCTACTTTTATGCCACGAAATCGTGGATTTTCAAAAATTTAACTAATTATCTTAGGAGATGCCTACAACTACACATTTACTATTTTTCTCATTCAGCTTGTACACTGCAGCAAATAACACCACTTTCATAGCTGCATTAAATCATGGCAATGGCTTGCGAGTAGTGCAGACATTGGCGATAGTGGCAACTCGAGCTCTGGAAACACTTCCACCCACTGAATTGATTTCTGCTTTGATCTGTCAGGTGCTCTAAGCAATGCTGGTGTCTCGACAATTGGTATGTATTGGAAACTTGAAGTCTGGAATAAATTCTGTGTCCTGCTTGGATATATCAGTCACCGTATCATGCTGGCTCCCTACGTCTTAGCAAGAGGTACGACTTGCTACCCAGTATTGATGATAACTCTGAGCCAGCACGGGATGCCTCTCTCCTGTTGGGCCAGCGGCCGATTTTCCTGCCCTGTCCGGACCAGTACAAAGGGTGGGTATGCTAGTCATTGGGAGCTCCAATGTTAGGCAGATGATGGAGCCCCTCAGGGAGATGGCAGGCAAGGCGGAAAAGAATTCCAGTGTGCATTCAATATGTTTTCCGGGAGGTCTCATACGTGATGAGGAGGAGGCCCTGCCCGGCGGCTAACGAGCGCACTGGGTGCAACCGGCTGCATGTAGTGGCACATGTCGGCACGAAAGACGCCTACCTAATGGGTTCTGAGGCCATCCTCGGCTCCTTTCGGCGGCTGGCAGATTTGGTGAAGGCAACTAGCAACGGACGCGGGTTGCAGGCTAAGCTGTCTATTTGTAGCATCGTAACCAGGACTGGTCGCGGTCCTCTGGTTTGGAGCAGAGTGGAAGGTCTAAACCAGAGGCTCAACCGGCTCTGCGGCGGTATCGGATGCGAATTTCTCGACTTCCGCTATCGGGTGCAGAATTGTAGGGTCCCCGTTAATAGGTCAGGCGTGCACTACACACAGGAAGCGGCTACTAGGGTAGCGGAGTACGGGTGGCGTGCACATGGGGCCTTTTTAGGTTAGAGGACCCCTCCCTTGGGAGCAAAGACGATTTGCCTGTTAAATCAGCCACAGCGACATCAGAGAACCCTGGTCCTCGCAGATCAGATATAGAAAATATTAATATGATTTTAGTAAACTGCAGGAGCATCCAACGAAAGGTCCCAGAATTAGTATCGCTTACTGAAGGTTACAACGCACAGATAGTATTGGGAACAGAAAGCTGGTTGAAACCAGACGTCATTGACAACGAAATTCTAAGTTCAGACTGGAATGTTTATCGTAAGGATAGATTAGACGCCAATGGTGGCGACGTGTTTATTGCAGCAAAAATATTCGATAAATTCTAGCGAGGCAATCACGGATTCCGTATGTGAATTAATCTGGATGAAACTGAGTATCAAAGAACGGTCAAATATGGTGATCGGATGCTTTTATAGACCACCTGGGTCAGGATCTGTAGTTATAGAGCGCTTGAGACAGAACTTGCAGAATATCATTAGTAATTTTCCCTATCATGCCGTTGTAATAGGGGTGACTTCAACTTGTCAGGTATAGATTGGGAGAGTTATGCCATCAAAACTGGTGCCGCAGATAGGGAATCGTGTGACATTGTTCTCGATGTCTTGTCCGAAAATTACCTTGAGCAGATAGTTAGAGAATCAACCCGTGAGGATAACGTCTTAGATCTCCTGGTAACAAACAAACCTGAACTTATCGAATCAGTTAACATAGAGGAAGGTATCAGTGATCACAAGGCTGTGACAGCATCTATGACGACGGGTCCTACAAGGCATGTGAAGAAAGGAAGGAAGATATATTTGCTCAGCAAGGGTGACAGGCTACAAATTTCAGAATATCTCAGCAGTCAGCATCAAATGTTCGGCAATGAGAACGAAGCTGTGGAGAACAAATGGAAAAAATTCAATGGCATTGTTCAATATGCTCTAGACAAATATGTTTAAAGTAAGGTTTTAAGGGATGGGAAAGATTCACCATGGTTTAATAGCAGTGTTAGAAAAGCGCTACGTAAACAAACAGCACTTCATCTCAGATTCAAGAGAAGTAAAAACCAAGCTGACAAACAGAAGTTGAATGAAGTGAAAATGAACGTGAGGAGAGCGGTGAGAGAGAAGCGTTCAACGATTTTGAAAGTAAGATGTGGTCAACCGACCTGAGTAAAAAGCCTAAGAGATTTTGGTCGTATGTAAAATCAGTAAGTGGGTCAAAATCATCTATTCATTCTCTCAGCGACCACACCGGCACCTAAACTTAAGATAACAGAGAGAAGGGCGACATACTGAATTCTTCCGAAGTTGTTTCACCGCGGAAGATCGTAACACTGTCCCTCCTTTCAATCGTCTTACGAACGTCGAAATGGCAAATATTGAGATAACCGATCGAGAATTGAAAAAAAAGAAGCTACAAAAATGGTTCAAATGGCTCTGAGCACTATGGGACATAACTTCTGAGGTCATCAGTCCCCTAGAACTTAGAACTACTTAAACCTAACTAACCTAAGGACATCACACACACCCATGCCCGAGGCAGGATTCGAACCTGCGACCGTAGCGGTCGCGTGGTTCCAGACTGTAGCGCCTGGAACCGCTCGGCCACCAAGGCCGGCAAAGAAGCTACAATCGCTTAGTAGTAGTGGAAAGGCTTCACGACCAGATGAGATACCTATAAGATTCTATAAAGATTAAGCGAAAGAACTTGCTCCTCTTCGAGCAGTAATTTATCGTAGATCGCTTGAGCAACGAAAGGTACCTAATGACTGTTAAAAAGGTCATTTTCGTTTTTAAGAAAGGCCGTAAGACAGATTCACTTAATTATAGACCTATACCGTTGACGTCAATCTGTTGTAGAATTATGGAACATGTTTTATGCTCAAGAATTATGACGTTTTTGGAAAATGAACATCTGTTCCATAAGAATCAACATGAATTCCGCAAACAGAGATCCTACGAAACTCAGCTCGCTCTGTTGCTCCATGAGACCCACAGCGCAGTGTGCCGGCCGGAGTGGCCAGGCGGTTCTAGGTGCTACAGTCTGGATCCGCGCGACCGCTACGGTCGCAGGTTCGAATCCTGCCTCGGGCATGGATGTGTGTGGTGTACCTAGGTTAGTTAGGTTTAAGTAGTTCTAAGTTCTAGGGGACTGTTGACCTCAGAAGTTAAGTCCCATAGTGCTCAGAGCCATTTGAACCATTTGAACAGCGCAGTGGACAACGGCGCTCAGGTTGGTGCCGTGTTCCTTGATTTCAGTAAAGCTTTTGACACCGTCCCGCATTGGCGTTTAATGAAAAAAATACGAGCTTACGGAGTATCGGAGCATACCTGCGATTGGATTCAAGACTTCCTAGCAGATAGAACTGAACACGTCGCTCTCAACGGAAATAAATCTACAGATGTAAAGGTAATTCCGGAGTACCACAGGGAAGTGTGATAGAACCGTTGCTGTTTACAATATATATAAATGATCTAGTAGAAAACGTTGGATGCTCTTTAAGGCTATTCGCAGATGATGCAGTTGTCTATACCAAAGTAGCAACGCCGGAAGGTAGTAAGAATTTGCAGAACGACCTGCAGTGTGTTGATGAATGGTGCAGACTCTGGCAGTTGACCCTGAACGTAAATAAATGTAACATATTGTGCATACATAGGGAAAGAAATCCACTACTGTACAGTTACACTGTTGTTGACAAACAGCTGGAGGCAGCGTCTGCCGTAATATATCTAAGCGTAACTATCCAGAGCGACCTTAAGTGGAATGACCATATGAAAGAGATAGTGGGAAAAGCAGACGCCATATTCAGATTCATCGGAAGAATTTTAACCAAATGTAGCTCATCTGCGAAAGAATTAGCTTATAAGGCGCTTGTTCGCCCGATTCTTGAGTATTGTTCATCTATCTGGGATCCCTGTCGGGCAGGACTGATAGAGGAGATAGAAAAGATCCAACGAAGAGCAGCGCGCTCGTCACAAGATCGTTCAGCTGGCGAGAGAGCGTTACGGAGATGCTAAAAAAACTCCAACGGCAGACGTTACAAGAGAGACGTTGTGCATCACGGAGAGATTTACTATTGAAATTTCTGGACAGCACTTTTCAAGAGAACTCAGACAACATATTGCTTCCCCCCACATACGTCTCGCGTATTTAGAGGAGAAAATTCGAGAAATTAGAACCAATACAGAGGCTTACCGACGATCATTCTTCCCACGCACTATTCGCGAGTGGAACAGGGTTGGTGAAATGAGGTTGTAGTAACGAAAGTACCCTCCGCCACACACCATTAGGTGGCTTGCGGAGTATGATGTAGATGCAGATGGAGTTGGTGTGCACACAGACCTGATTTCTGCTGCTGCTCAGAGGTATTGAGCACAGCATCAGATATGTCAGAGAGAGCTGTTGTGCTGAGGCTGAAATAAAAGGAAACCATGAAAAATACATACAAACACACAGACGCACATAATAATTAATAGACATAGAGAGAGAGAGAGAGAGAGAGAGAGAGAGAGAGAGGGGGGGGGGGGGATTGTTCAATGCTTATAATCGACTGTATGAGTCGTTTTTCTGTCTGGAGGTGGTACATCAGTGATGACGACCACTCACTAAGGTGTGCAGAGCACAACTGGCATGTCTACTTGATGGTTAGTATGCCTGGACGCTTAAGATGATTGGTGGCGACAGATGACTGCAGCACAACTGGAAATGGAAGAACTGTTTTCGGCTGGAAATGTTATAGACTGCACACGTATCCACAGGTTCACCGTCTCAGATCGCCATCTTGCGTTCTGAGTCACTGATGATATCGTGGATCACCATCTTGAATTATAAACTTAGAAACCTGCAGACAATGCCAGTTCCCTCAGGATCGCTATCTTGGATTTCTCACCTTGCAGACTGCATTAAGTTAAGTCATCTTGTTTACAGTTCTGGAGGGAATTTTGTTACTGTTTTTGCTGAAATATATAGACACATGGGATGAAGTGTTATGTAGTCTCCACTGTGCAGCGTACAAATTGTTCAGTTTCACACCATATTACTTCTTCATGCACAAAACTCCAAGTCCAAACTTCTCCCATTTTTTTCAGATAGTCTTCATAAAATCAAACACTTCATGACCTTGAGTAGCTCTAAGTTCAAAGACGGTCAGAACTTTTTCGCTACAGTCGAACATAAACTCTAAGATGAAAACAATGACTCATTATGTAGGAATAATATGAATGGGACAGGGATCGGTAAATGTGATGTACACGTACAGATAAGCAAATGAATAAAATTTTACAAAAACTGGATGATTTATTCCAGAGAAACAGCTTCACACATTAAGCACGCCAGTAATGTGTTGGTCCACCTCTGGCCATTATGCAAGCAGTTATTCGGCTTGGCACTGATTAATAGAGTTGTTTGATGTTCTCTGAAGGATATCGTGCCAAATTCTGGCGCATTAGATTATCGAAATCCTGCACTGGTCGGAGGGCCCTGCCCATAACGCTCCAAACGTTCTTAATTGGGAAGCGATGTGGCGACCTTGCTGGACGAGGTACAGTTTGACCACCGCTGTCCAGACCTTCTCCAGGCATCTCTTCACTGGTCACTGGGGCTCAGTTCGAGGTGGGACTCATCAGTGAAGACAATTCTGCTCCAATGAACAAGATTTCACGGTGAAAACGAGTCTGGAGATTGTCGCCCGCCATATGGCTAATAACCAGGAGTGATGGTCTGGGATGTCGATTCTTTTCATAGCAAACCCCTTTGGTTATCATCCACAGCATCCTTACAGCACAGTGATACGTAAACGATAGTCTACACTCCATTTTCTTACCTTTCATGGCAAGCCATCATGGGCTTACATTACAGCAGATAATGCCCACTCGCACACGGTAAGAGTTTTTACTGTTTAGCTTCGTGCTTGCCAGATCCTACCTTGCGGAGCAGGGTTGCCGCATCTCTCCCCACGTGAGAACGTTTGGAGTATTACGGGTCGGGTCCTCCAACCAGCTCGGGATTTTGACGATCTAACACGCCAATTGGACAGAATTTGGCACGATATCCCTCAGGAACATCCAACAACTCTATCACTCAACGTCAAGCCAAATAACTACTTGCATAAGGGACTTATCCCTTGCACGCTTCCCGTGAGATCCACATTCCCCATTGTCCACATTCTACATGCGTAATATTCCTAATAGATATTTTGCCCATGCACTCATTACTCGCGCCCACTAAGGTGACGATTCCCGTAAGAGTTTGGGCACCCATTTATTCTGGATAAGCTGCACGGTCATCAATGGTATCTGTTCTTTCGAGAACAGTTACTATCTTCATACATAGTTAAATGGCTACCCGGCCATTGACCTTCGTCTGTGCGAGTGCGCACAGGTTGCCCGAACTCTTACGCGAATCGTCACCTTAGTGGGCGCGAGTAATGAGTGGATGGGCAAAGTATCTATTAGGAATATTACGTATGTAGAATGTGGACAGTTGGAAATGTGGGTGTCACGGGAAGCGTGCAAGGGTAAGTCCCTGCAGTCGCGCTATTCATCTGTGTCCTCAGTGGCTCAGATGGATAGAACGTCTGCCATGTAATCAGGAGATCCCGGGTTCGAGTCCCAGGTGGGGCACACATTTTCAGCTGTCCCCATCGAGGTATATCAATACCACCTGTCGGCAGCTGAGGGTTTCAATTAATTCTCATTTTTTTTCATATTCAACAAGATATTCTCAGTTGTTATTAGTTTTTATGTTTCGAGTTTTTAATTTCAGTAGCAGTCTAAAAAAATGGTTCAAATGGCTCTGAGCACTATGGGACTCAACTGCTGAGGTCATTAGTCCCCTAGAACTTAGAACTAGTTAAACCTAACTAACCTAAGGACATCACAAACATCCATGCCCGAGGCAGGATTCGAACCTGCGACCGTAGCGGTCTTGCGGTTCCAGACTGCAGCGCCTTTAACCGCACGGCCACTTCGGCCGGCAGCAGTCTAAAATTTTTGGAACATAACAAATTCATTGTTAATCTTTTCTGCCAACTGGGTTATCCTGGGAGTAATGATACGATGATATAATTTCAGATTGTTTAATAAAAAAAGGCAGAATCCATATTCATACTGATATCCAAAGAATGCATACACTGTCGAAATCTGCATGTCATGTAGGTACACTATGTGATCAAAAGTATCTGGACACCCCCCCCCCCAAAAAAAAAAAAAAAACATATGTTTTTCATATTAGGTGCATTGTGCTGCCACCTACTATCAGGTACTCCATATCAGCGACCTCAATAGTCATTAGACATCGTGAGAGAGCAGAATGGGACGCTCCGCGAAACTCACTGACTTCGAACGTGGTCAGCTGACTGGGTGTCACTTGTGTCATACGTCTGTACGCTAGATTTCCACACTTCTAAACATCCCTAGTCCACTATTTGCGATGTGATAGTGAAGTGGAAACGTAAAGGGACACGTACAGCACAAAAGCGTACAGGCCGACCTCGTCAGTTGACTGACAGAGGCTGCCGACAGTTGAAGAGGGTTGTAATGTGTAATAGGCAGACATCTATCCAGATCATCACACAAGAATTCCAAACTCCATCAGGGTCTACTGCAAATACTAAGACAGTTAGGCGGAAGGTGAGAAAACCTGGATTTCATGGTCGAGCGCCTGCTCATAAGTCACAGTCACGCTGGTAAATAGTAAACGACGCCTCGCTTGGTGCAAGGAGCGTAAACATTTGACGATTGAACAGTGGGAAAACGTTGTGTGGAGTGACGAATGTGGCGATCCGATGGCAGGGTGTGGGTATGGCGAATGCCCGGTGAACGTGATCTGCCAGCGGGTGTAGTGCCAACCATAAAATTCGGAGGCGGTTGTGTAATGGTGTGGTCGAGTTTTTCTTGGAGGTGGCCTGCACCCCTTGTTGTTTTGCGTGGCACTATCACATCACAGGCCTACATTGATATTTTAAGCACCATCTTGCTTCCCACTGTTGAATAGCAAGTTGGGGATGGCGATTGCATTTTTCAATACAAGCGAGCACCTGTTCACAATGCACGGCCTGTGGCGCAGTGGTTACACGACAGTAACATCCCTGTAACGGACTGGCCTGCACGGAGTCCTGAACTGAATCCTATAGAACAGTTTTTGGATGTTTTGGAACACCGAATTCGTGCCAGGCCTCACCGACCGACATCAGTACCTCTCCTCAGTGCAGCACTCCGTGAAGGATTGGATGCCATTCCCTAAGAAACCTTTCAGCACCTGACTGAACGTGTGCGTGCGAGAGTGGAAGCTGCCATCAAGGCTAAGGGTGGGCCAACTCCACACTGAATTCCAGCATTATCGACGGAGGGCGCCACGAACTTGTAAGTAATTTCAGCCACGTGTCCGGATACTTTTGATCTCAAAGTGTATCAATGTAATCTACGGTACCTTAATAGCACTAAGTAGATAATTATCGGTCGTTTGAGATACAATTAGTTTACGTATACTTCCTGTCAACATTAATGGCAGAGAATAGGTTTGTTTACACGGAGATTCATTCATCTGAATGTTAGATGAAGAGAGTGCAGCTGTCTGTAGGCGTAACGACTAACAATTTCCGTAATATTGTTAATCTGAAGGCACGGTCTTTAATTCTTCTTAGTAAGTAAACAGGACAACCAAAGTCCTTTCTGTTGTGGAAGTAAATTAAATATCCCCTCTCCCGCTTTTGCGTGCTTCCTCCAGTCCTCAGCCGCCAGAAATATAAGCTATCTGATTTCGGCACCCGCTTACTGACCTTCGATATCCTACATACAGGGCTTCCCAACCTGTGGTCCGCGGACCCCTTAGGGGTCCGCCAGCTCTTTCTAGGGGGTCCGCGGCCACCTTTCACCAAACCGTGTAAAATAATTAGTAAAATTATTGAATAAAAATGTGAAAATCAAATTCATCACTTTTTTCCGTGTGAAAAACGTGTACTTTTACTTCAGGTCGTATCCCCAAGCAGCCTTTGCGGTTCCTAAGTGAGAACGTATATACAGTTTAGTGCCGGAGAATGCGGCTTCTCTGATCGACTGTTTAGCAACAATACGGGGGTCGTTTGTGCGCCTGCTCACGACGCTAGATGCGTTGAAACCTTTTACGCATGCGCGGAGCGAGCTTTGTCGACCAATCACAGCGCTGGCTGGCACGTATGCGGTCCCAGGCATAATTAAATGTTAAACTTGCCTTGTCAGTGCACTACCTGTTTCATAAGTCGATTTTTGACCAGTTTATTACTTCTAACATGGATCGGTGGCTGAAGTCAGGATCACTGAAAAAGTCTGCAGTTTCTCCATCGCCTTCACAACAAGGGAAGTTTGCAGTTGAAATGAATGAGGAGGGAGGACGACCAAAGGAAGACACACACACACACACACACACACACACACACACACACACACACGCGCGCGCGCGCGCGCGACTGTTACGAAATATGCATGCTCCTTACACAACAGTAGTCAAATAGTGGAAGTGAACAGACCATATGCGACAACTTGTCAACAGTGAACAGTTTGGACGTGACGTTGATTGCTCTTGGAGGAAGAAAGCTCCATCGTGTGAAATTTCAATTACCAAGTAATTTTAATCAGGCTATAGTGTGTTGAACAAAGGTAGTAAATCAACTAGTAAGTGTCTGGATACAGTGGGAATTCAAATGGGATCGTTAATTTCAAGTTGTTTTCATTTATCTCTAAACCAAAGACTATTGATACTGGAGGGGGAGAGGGTCATTGGGAACATGGCACTTGCATTAAGAAGCTTTCAGTTCCCATGGGTTTCGCTCTGAAATTTGAAGTCACTGTGCTCTTGACTGACTAGGGATCCGCCATGGATTTTCGACTGAAGAAGGGGTCCGCCAGCCGAAAAGGTTGGGAACCCCTGTCCTACAATATCATAGCGAGGTTGCAACTCGAACTTCATTGTTGAATATAAGCGAGCAGCATAAGCGGCAGATGTGTGAACCACGTACACTGCTACAACATAAAACATGTTAAATACTGACGCCTGTTGGATAGTGATCGTTTCTTTATGAAGCTACTTGGTCGAAATTACACTACTGAAATAACACTGTACGCAGCGTGACTTTAAACAAGTGGCGTTCAAAAAGTAATGCAACAATTTTTTTATCTGAAAACAGGTTGATTTTATACAGGATTCCAATACATCATGTTATTCCCTACTGTTCTGGCTACAAAACCCTATTTTTCAACACAATCTCCGTTCAATACGACGGCTTTACACCATCTTACTAGGAGGTCCTGTAGGCCCACATGGTACCACTCTACTGGTGGACGCAGGAGCCTGCGTCTTGCCGCATCTGTAACCTCCCCATCATCCACGTACTGCTTCCTGCGGAGTGCATCCCTCATTGGGTCAAAGAAATGGAAGCCGGAAGGTGTAAGATTGAGGCTGTAGTGTAGATGAGGAAGAACAGTCCATTCAAGTTTGTGAGCTCATCTCGCGTCCGCACCCTTGTGTGAGGTTTTGCGTTGTCATGGAGAAGTAGAAGTTCATTCGTATTTTTGTGGCGACGAACAAGGTGAATTCGTTTCTTCAGTTTCCTAAGAGTAGCACAATACGCTTCAGAACTGATCGTTGTACTTTGAGGGAGGACATCAAACAGAATAACCCCTTCAGAGTCCCAGAAGACCGTCGCCTTGAGTTTGCTGACTGAGGGTGCAACTTTGAACTTTTTCTTCGGAAGGTAGGTGGTATGGCGCCACTCCATGAAGTGCCATTTTTGTTTCCAGTTCGAAGTGACAAACGCAAACTTCATCGTCTGAGACGATGTTCGACAAGAAGTTGTCGAGATCAACCTCGTAGCGCACAAGCAGTTCCGCACAATGGCCCTTCGTTGCTCTTTATAGTCTTTTGTCAGGCGCACACATTTGAGTACATTATCTGGTGGACGAGTATGTCAGCGCTACCAACAGAGACGTTCAGTTGAGCAGCAAGATGTTTTATTGTGATCCGCCGATCACCTCGAATGAATGTCCGCACGTAACAACACTGCAGGCGTCACAGCTGTGTGGGGCCGGACTGCACGCAGGAGATCGGCAAGTTTGCGTGACCTTGTTGCGATGATCACAGACTCATCGGCTTATGACTCAACGTGCTTTTGTTCACAGCCAGGTCTCTGTCGACATTCTGCATGCGCCTATGAATATCTGCGATGATCTGGTTTCCCGCCAAAAGAACTCATTAACAGCTCTCTGCTTGGAACGCACCTCCGTTACAGACACCATTTTCAAGGCTACACACACACAGCACCGCCACGTGTCGGAACTTCTATGAAACTGTAGGGGCCGAAGCGGGAATACTCCACGATGTCCCAGTATAGATTCCGCACTTTTTTTTCAAGTGAAATTGGCCAAGAAAAAAAAAAGAAGTGTTGCATTACTTATTGAACGCCCCTTGTAGATGCAGGCCGAAGGAAAGGAATCTTCTCCTAGGCGGAAGACAGGAACACGAGGGGTAGGAGAACTTCCATATCTCTCCATGTTAATTCTTAAACCGTGGTTCTATGTTTTTTTTTCTTTCTTTCTTTCTTTTTCCGATTAATTTCTCCGCCTCCTTTGTGCCTGCCCCCTTTGCGGAGACCTACCTCGCCAAGCCCTCGGTAAGGCCATAGATTTGAGTCTGTCGGGAAAGTGCTTTGAGATAGCTTAATTGAGCCGGCAAGTAGTCCCAGCTTATCACATACAGTCATCTGCCCAACTTTCCTGTTTCTCAATTTTCCCGGTAGTGTTTAACTTACGGAGTATTAATGTACTAGTATTTTACGGTGCTTGAGTGTAAAAATCGCGACTCGGTAAAGGGGATCGATTTATGACTACTTTGTTATTGTAATCTATTTAGCCTTAACTGAGCAAGGGTCTTTCTTTTCGATCACGCTGCTACTGCGGCGTAATACACGCATGGCATTAGATATCCCGTGTGAATTAAATTTCTGCCTCTGTGCTAAATGTGCGGTAGCTGATAGATGAACTGGCCCAAGACTTCGTGGGGAGGAAATTAGAGATACTTAATAGTGTTTATCTTAACTACTATTTTTAGAAATGTAATGACAGACTTTAGTCGTGCCATGTAGCCACAGCCGCGCAGAGTAAATAATGGAAAACTTCGCGGGCCACAGTTGCTCCGCAGCACAGTCTCCAGAAATTTCAGCGCGAGCGCTTTTCACTGACCAGAGCCATTGCTCAATATCCGCTGCCGACAAAAGTCACGCTCAAATAAATACGGAAACTTCTGGCACTCCGGTTCTTTTCCTCCAAAACCACGTTTAATGTGTATATGGGAAACAGGAATAAACTACATTGCGATACCACAAATGAGTATACAGCATGTGATGTAACTGTCGTAACTGGCCCTTTAATTACATAAAGCTAAGGAAACACACTGCTGTCCTATACTTCAAAACAATGTTTATTTTATGAAGATCTTCCACTTTACAAAGGAATGGGCCAGTCTGACATGTTGATATCCTCCTAGTTTCTTTTCTTTTCTTTTTTTTATGCACAGGATGAATACACCGATAGATAAGTAGTGTCAAAATTTTTACAGGGATTGAACAAAAACGTGGAAACGCCGCGAGAAATGCCTGCTCGAACGTAAATGCAGATGCTAGCCAAGCCTGTTGTATTTGTACCTGCGCCATGTCCTCGATACGCTGCAAGTGTCAGTCGCGGTCAGAATAGCGTTCCGTGTAGTTTTGAGTGCATTATGTCGGAGCTAAGCGAATTTGAACGTGGGTAGCTTGTTGGTGCCCGTATGGTGGATGCTTCCATAATCAAGACAGCCGAAGCGTTTGATGTTTCAAGAGGCATCGTTTGGTAGAATTACACTGAATGCGGGGAAAGTGGAGAAACATCATCCGTTAACTCACAGCATGGACAAAACGGGTCTATTAAGTGATCGTGACGGAAGGTCATTGAAAAGGATTGTGGCGGACAAATGAGGACGGCAGCTGCAAAATTCCCTGCCCGATCGACTATCGTACTCGCGAATCCTGTCCGCAACAAAGCCACACGAAAGGAGCTTAATAACGAGGGAATTGCAAGAAGAGCTGCAATTCCAAAACTACTTGTCAGTGATGCAAACGCCCGAAACTAGAGAACTTTGTTCTGAAGCCGTAAAACCTGGGCTGTGGGGCAACGGAAGAAAGTAATTTGATCGGATGAGTCTTGTTTCCAACTTCTGGTAGAGTTTACGTCCCAAGAGTGAAACATAATGGGTCTTTTGTGATGATTTGGGCAGCCATATCGTGGTATTCCACATACTTACGGTTACTCTGCGAGCGACTGTGACGAGAGAGGTGTAGTGCGGGAACCACTCTGAAGTTTCAAGCACTTAGCCATGCCAAAAGTATCACCTATCGTTGATTTTTTTTCGTATCGGCAGTTAACCCTTAACTTACGAGACAACTTTTTTGTAACGAATACTAGAGGTGTGATCTCTGGGACCCTAATGTTTCAGCTGAAATTAAGGGAATAAATCATTAGAAAATTTTCATCTGATTTCTATAATTATTTCAGTTTTGTGTAAATACTCCTCGTTGATTTTAATGCACTAAATAAAGGCTGTAGGATTTTACTTCCTATCACATACTTTTGTACGTTTTTTTTTTTTCACACAAAATCACATACTTCAGTGTTTTATTAACTAGTACACGTAAATAAACTGTTAAGAGACCTGAATTTTACATTCTGGAAAATTATAGCATCACTCTAGCGAGTAAATTTTCACGTAAAAGTAAATTCCACAGTTTAAACTTCCACATAGAAATTGGCCTTGGTAGATATAAAAAGAAAATCTCAAGATTCGTGTGTACCTAGATGCTTTAGTCACATCATCACTCACTCTGATAACATATAAGATAAAACAATAATGTCAAAAACTGACAATAGTGATTCCTGTTTGAAAGCCAAAACGTTATGTTCCTTCCACTACCTTAAACAAAATGCTGTCCAATTAATGATGTAGTAACATCCTCTGATGTATTTACAAAAGTCAAAAACAAATTAAAGCGTAAGGATGTTGGTTTTAATGGTAAATTATAAAACTTTAGTTTTTTGGTAATCTTGAATATTTCCCAAATTATTTCAACTGTGGAACTGAAATTCGTACAAAACTTAACCATTCTTATCCTGAAAGGCTTTATCAAATTTAATCACGACTGATGTACAGTAAAGACTTTAATTAATTCACAAGTTGGTGTGTAAATTAAACGATCTGCAAAGTGTATGCACTTGGCTAGGCCTGCAATCAGCAAGTTAGCACTGAGACGACAGATGGCAGTTTCCCATTGGGATGACTGGATCAATGTCTGCCTTCCACCATCTAACCCCCCCCCCCCCCTTTCTTGCCACCATCTCGACTTGTGTTTGGCTGAAATGGAGTCAGAGTTTAGTTGCACCACCTTAGCAACGGGTGATGGATCTGAGCTCGCTCCTTTAATAATAATGATAATAATAATAATAATAATAATAAAGAAAAATGCTAAACACAATGTGGCACTCATTGTACAAGAAGCCGTCCTCAAGTGGGACGCATTTCTCATCACAAAGCATGCCAGACGTGATGTTGGTTGTGGTTGCTGCAAGCTCTGAAACAACCAGCTACATTTCACGGAACAAGTTCCTCATCGTCATTTGCGACGTCAGCGCTCTCCAGCGGCATTTCCCGTTTGCATCTGGCGCGTTGACACCGAGTTTCTTCATTAAAATAGTCGTGCATAAAATAGTTATGTTACTTGTCGAAGAAGAGCAGAGAAAATATGGTGGAAAATTGTGGACTCGTTGAGGGCTTGAACAGCGAATTGCTGGTGGAGGAACACAACATAATGCTGTACAATTATCTGAGATACATACAAGAAGAAGTTATTCATCAACTCAATTGAATCTTCATCCTATTTTCGGTTTTAAATTGAGTATAATTAAAGTGCACTCATGTTCCAAAAAACGAATGCGCAAAAACATGCTAGATGGCAATAGTGTTTGGGATGACATCACTAGGAAGAGGAATGGCATCAGATAGCGTTTTCGGACGAATCCAGGTTCTGTCTGTTTGAAAATGATGGCTGCATTATGGTTCACCACAGACAGGGGGAGGGACATCATGGTGACTGCATTCGCACAAGACATACAGCGCCAACTCAAGGTCTTACCGGTATGGAGTGGGATGCTATTGGGTACAGCCACAAATCACAGTGCACGTCCAGGGTACTGTGACAAGTGTGACCTACGCGAATGACGTTTTGCAATCCGTAGTCATGGCAGTTATAAGAGTTGAGGGACATGAAAGGGAAGCAGTTGTTGGGAAGGGAGTAAGACGGGGTTGTAGCCTCTCCCCGATGTTATTCAATCTGTATATTGAGCAAGCAGTAAAGGAAACAAAAGAAAAATTCGGAGTAGGTATTAAAATCCATGGAGAAGAAATAAAAACTTTGAGGTTCGCCGATGACATTGTAATTCCGTCAGAGACAGCAAAGGACTTGGAAGAGCAGTTGAACGCAATGGACAGTGTCTTGAAAGGAGGATATAAGATGAACATCAACAAAAGCAAAACGAGGATAATGGAATGTAGTCGAATTAAGTCGGGTGATGCTGAAGGAATTAGATTAGGAAATGAGACACTTAAAGTAGTAAAGTAGTATTTGGGGAGTAAAATAACTGATGATGGTCGAAGTAGGGAGGATATAAAATGGAGACTGGCAATGGCAAGGAAAGCGCTTCTGAAGAAGAGAAATTTGTTAACATCAAGTATAGAGTTAAGTGTCAGGAGGTCGTTTCTGAAAGTATTTGTATGGAGTGTAGCCATGTATGGAAGTGAAACATGGACGATAAATAGTTTGGACAAGAAGAGAATAGAAGCTTTCGAAATGTGGTGCTACAGAAGAATGCTGAAGATTAGATGGGTAGATCACATAACTAATGAGGAAGTATTGAATAGGATTGGGGAGAAGAGGAGTTTGTGGCACAACTCGACCAGAAGAAGGGATCGGTTGGTAGGACATGTTTGAGGCATCAAGGGATCACCAATTTAGTATTGGAGGGCAGTGTGGAGGGTAAAAATCGTAGAGGGAGACCAAGAGATGAATACACTAAGCAGATTCAGAAGGACGTAGGTTGCAGTAGGTACTGGGAGATGAAGAAGCTTGCACAGGACAGAGTAGCATGGAGAGCTGCATCAAACCAGTCTCAGGACTGAAGACCACAACAACAGTCATACCCTTTCTGCACAACAACCCAGACAGCATTTTTCAGGAAGACAATGTACACCCACATGTTGCTGTATGAACACAAGCCTTCTTAGTGTCACAGGATCTCATCCTTTTTCCCTGGCCTGCTGTATCATCAGACTTGTCACCAACCAAAAATGTGTGGAATACGGTGAAACAATGCCAAGCACCACAGATGAACTTTTGGAACCAGCTGAATGCAGCATGGATGGCTATACCACAGGATGGCATTCGTGCCTTATATGCATTAATGCCATCATGGATGGAACATGATATCGTGGCCCAGGACGGACCCTGTGGCTACTAGGCAACAGGACACATGCTGAACTGAGGTGATTGAAATGCTAATCATTTCTGCAGAACGTACTAATGTACATGTTCTGTGAATATTAACGTTCCGTATCTAGTCGTTCATGGTTTTCTGAACATGAGTGTATATTATCTGTCATCATTTTGCACAAGCATACTATCCATATTCTTGAGGTTGCATTGACTACCATCACTCTGAAATAACATACTTCAACGCATAATTTCAGGATCGGGATTCATTTCATAATTTCATTGGAGTGGAAGAGGAGATGGAGATTTTTCAAAGCTTCTCACCATCATTGAAAAAGATATTTACTGAAAAGATACAAAAATGAGCCCTCCATAATATGCGTGTGCAACTTGTGTTTTCTTTCTGATAAGAGACTAGTAGTCACACTAAGGTTTCTGGCCACTGGGGAAACATTCCAGTTGGCGGCCTTTCCAATGAGCTTTGAGGGAAATACATTATTAAAGATAATACTTCTGTTAAACTAATAAGAAAGACCCAGAATCATTTAGGAAAATAAATGAAAAAAACAATTGGAAGAAGGTGGACGCTAACCTCTTACTTTTCTCTTCACATCTCGCAACACTACTAACTACGATATAGCTTCAACATGGAAGCCATGTCTCCTACAAATGGTATTATTTGATATTTATTTTAAATATCGAAATTAAACGAAATGATGGGCTTTTGACATATGATCATTGTGCCCTAGATGGTATACTTTCTTACCACACAAAAAACACTAAAAGCACCAAATACATAGTCCTTAATTACCAACATGTAGTTTCCTGTCATGTTGTTATACCTAATCCTAGCTAAAACGATGTATTTCCGAGATATCCTTAATTTGCTGATGCTTTGAAGCAGCTTATATTCATACTGCATACTCTATGATAAAGGAATTCCACCAAATACAAAGTTTAATTCCAAACAATGTGGCAGCCTCTAAAAACAATTTCCGATCTCATTGGCCACATTCCTCCATCCGAGGAAAAAAATTTGACATGCCAGAATTCATTTCATCCTCTGCAGTGTAGCAGAATCTGGAATTCCACACTGTGACGTCACCAGCTCCTCATCCCCAAGCATTTTCATACCCAATATGGCACCGGCTCTGGCAAGTTGGCCGTACTTCAGAGGGAACACATTCTTCAGGCCACTGGGCCACTGAACAACAAGAAGCTTCCTTATCGTCAATGAAGATCACCATGCCACAGTTGGTATTAGAATGTCTTTTTCTCTGAGTGAGAGATGCATTTCAGTGTTGAAACATGTGATGTACCAACAGATGAATAAATAATGTGCTGAACACATGTCCATATTTAAATCAATCATTTAGAAACAAAATTTTACCAGTTGCTAATAATTTCTCCAGTACTTGTATTGTCATTCTCTGCAGATTCCACCAATCAATCAATATAAATTGTAGCTTCGATAGATGATAAGAATTTAGAAATTGTGGCAGCACTATTCTGTATGAATGATAGTCGTGAAATTTTGATTAACGCTTAAACAATAAAGTTATATAACTATATATATTTTTATATCTAAAAACAAAGATGATGTGACTTACCAAATGAAAGCCCTGGCAGGTCGACAGACACACAAACAAACACAAACATACACACAAAATTCAAGCTTTCGCAACAAACTGTTGCCTCATCAGGAAAGAGGGAAGGAGAGGGAAAGACGAAAGGATGTGGGTTTTAAGGGAGAGGGTAAGGAGTCATTCCAATCCCGGGAGCGGAAAGACTTACCTTAGGGGGAAAAAAGGACTGGTATACACTCGCACACACACACATATCCATCCACACATATACAGACACAAGCAGACACATTTAAAGACAAAGAGTTTGGGCAGAGATGTCCATCTCTGCCCAACCTCTTTGTCTTTAAATGTGTCTGCTTGTGTCTGTATATGTGTGGATGGATATGTGTGTGTGTGCGAGTGTATACCAGTCCTTTTTTCCCCCTAAGGTAAGTCTTTCCGCTCCCGGGATTGGAATGACTCCTTACCCTCTCCCTTAAAACCCACATCCTTTCGTCTTTCCCTCTCCTTCCCTCTTTCCTGATGAGGCAACAGTTTGTTGCGAAAGCTTGAATTTTGTGTGTATGTTTGTGTTTGTTTGTGTGTCTGTCGACCTGCCAGGACTTTCATTTGGTAAGTCACATCATCTTTGTTTTTAGATATATTTTTCCTACGTGGAATGTTTCCCTCTACTATAACTATATATATTTTTATTTGTTTGTAGATTCATGTCTGCTGTCCTATGAAAGATCCCTGGGCTTGGTGCAGCTGCTTTGTACATCCGCCTCAACTAATGACATAATGTAAGTTTGTGCACCTCTATGGTAGCGTCTTAGCAGCTCTGCAGACAATGATTGTTTTTGCTAGCAGCTGACTGCAGTTGGCAGGCAGGGATCATCCTTCACCGACTCTACCTAATAGACATTAAAATCCTTTTGCCATTGCACCATAGCATGCCACTAGAGGAGCAAAAACAAAATGGCATAACCTAACGAGAAAGTGGAGTACATACGAGTAAACCTGTAGATTAGACTTGACTTGCTACCGTGTTTCTAACTGATGAAGATTGTTACAATATGAGGATTAAATCAGCCCTCAACTACCAAACTTTTAGGATACTTTCACTAGGAGTGCTCAGGTAGGAGTGCAATACCTAGCAGCTTCACCTTTGAAGACATGGAATTTAGTGGTAGAGCTAGTATAAGTTTGGAGAAATATTTCTCAAGACTTTATTACTCTGACTCCTGTAGATTTTGAACTACAAGTGGAAAAGAGGTGGTGAATAACTTGCACAAATTTTATTGTTGTGTTAGTGTAATCACTGTTTTGTGTGATTCCATAACCACATATGCTTCTTTTTTTTTTTTTTTTTTTTTTTTCTTTTTTTTTTTTTTGTAAGCTTCTGTGAATAAAAATCCTTTGAAGACCAGTCATAATTCTTTTTTTGTTTTCTACTGTCATGTTTTGCAAGGAAAATATCTATAAAAATTGGAGATAGTAAAAATCATCAGTACCCATCATCCAAACATTTCCTAAAAACTGTGTAATCAATCAGTTTCTCCACAAGTGTTGTATGATACCGGCCATTGGTAAAAGAAAATGTCCCCTTAACCATCATCTTAAATAAACATAAAAATTGGATATTATTCTTTAAATCATATTCAAGCATTTGACGATATCCTCCCTTCTCATCGTCAGAAACAGACTGATACTGTGCTGTAATTTTATTTCTAACGGCCGTCCCAGTTATATCACGGTGACTTAATACAAACGCCAAGAAATTTACATATTCTTTCAGAGGTTATATCTATGTGTGTGACCATAAACATCTGCAAATTTGCAAAGGAGAACAAGAGGGGCCGTGTGCAGTGGCATTATATCATACACCAATCCCCTTCAAGTGTAAATGTATTATGATTTCTTCACTACAAATGTCAATAAGAGGTCTGTCTTTGTCTACATTTTCAACCTGAGATACTCTAATACCTGAACTGTCAATCAGTGGTGTATGGCGTTGATTCATGGCTCAATCATTTTATATCCTGGACCAGCTGTAGAGAAGAACCTGCAGATTGTGTGAATCAATTTGTCACTGAGATACAAATTCATTGCAATATTGGATTCAATGCAAGTTATGTAGTATCTCTACTGATTGAGTTGACTATTAAAATATATATGGATTTGGTTGCAAAATTTATTCCTCTGAGAAACCCAATAGCATTACTATTGAACCTCTCTGTCAACAGTTTGTTTCTTCTTTTGTCATTCTTACTTCTGTTTTAAGTGTATTTTCATTCGCATTTAACTTAACACTTCATACATAATGTTTTAATTATACGTTTAAATCATCATTGTCATACGCACTGTGGGGTACTTTTAGAACTCAGCCACTTCCTAGATTTTGTTTCAGTCTGATGCTGTGGTATTAGAAATGATGATGTAAGCTTCCAGTCCAATAAATGCAATACTCCACTCCTGTTTGCTTAATTCAACTGGTAAAAAAATAATTCACATGCAGTGCTGGCGACTGCTCTTTTAAAGACAGAGTGTAAGAGATCGCTTCTGATGCTCAACTGAGAAACAGATGAGTGATGATTGTTTTTATATACAATTATTCTTCTTTGCAGCCATCAGGAGGAACATGAGACATAAATATTCATACAGGTATGTACTGAAATTTTGGTAGCAATGAAAATTGTAGATATATGGTTACTGGTAAAGCAGTGGCGTAATACTTCAGGGGGGTCTTACATCTCTGAATGAATCAAAGTACTAGATGCCATTTCAGATTTCTTTAACATATGCCACCCAGTGAGTTCTGGGTCCCCTCACAACATTTTAATTTACAATTGAAGACATGTGCAGAAAAATGGGCTAACCCTCAAATGTAAAAGCTAAGTGATATTTAGGAGTGAGACTAGTTTCAAGTTTGATAGTTCCCATACCCAGCAACAGATAGCAACACTTATCTCTAAGCTTTTACATTTGAGGGTTGGCCCGTTTTTCCACACATCTCTCCAATTCCACATAGATTTAGGCAGTGTATCACATAAACACCCCACAAAACTTGGGAATGGATCGTTTTTCACTAAGTTAAGCAAACTGATATTTATAAGGGCTCTCTTCTTGCATCTATGTGCTTGACTTTATCAGGTAATCTTTGATCTGCAGCGTGACGATCTTTATTTGAAGCATAAGCTTTCTCCAGCAGATGATTTTCCTTGTCACCATGTGCTTGCCATTTTTCCAGTATTTTTCCTGATCTGCAACAGTTATATGAGGTATGTTTCATTCTACAAGTAGCTTGTCAAGAATGGCACTACCTCTGATGCGCTTCCTATCATGCATGTTATGCTACTGCACAGTTTGAGGTTTGCACTCCTTGTTAGAGACCAGATCACTGACATCCACCCGGCTGTTGTCCTATGAAGGAAGTAAAGCCATTAACCCAATGCCGTGTTCTCTCGATGTCTTATGATGTTCTCTGTGAGAAACACTCTTGGTTCGATGCTTCTCTGTAATTCAAGTGGGAAAACTTTCAGTTGTTTCACTACATTTGTTATCCTTTACAATGTAAGTTTTAGGATTCATCTGCAGAACCTTGGATACTACAAATATCTTTGTTAACCAGTTTGGTAGGTGTGATTCCCTGTTCTGTTTTTTTCATTATGTACTACAGCATCTTCATTGAATTTCTGTTTGTAAGAGTTTATTATTTTAATATGACTGTATAGGGTATTTAGAAGCTTATTATCATGTATGCCAATTGGTTCCATTTCTATTGTCCAGTATATGATCAGTTATTTGCAGAAGAATATCAGTCCATTTGTATGATCTGCAAAAATTACAATGTAACAACATGTATGTTTTAATTATTCTGTTCAAACATTCCATGATACAAGTCTTCATCTGGGAGTAAGTCAAATAGTGATGTATTCCATTCCGTTCAAGTGCCATTTTGAAACATGTTTTAAAACTAATAGCCATGATCAGTTTGGGCAGCAATTCATTCTCATCTGCATCAATTGCTCCACAACTAACTGTCTTCCCCATCTTTGTTTTCAAAGGTAATGCACAAACAAATTTCGAATACTGACTATTAAAATATATTTAAAACTTTATTCTCCTGTGAAAATTGCCCCATACCTACAAGACCTGCTTGTCATAAGTCATCTAAACCTTGTATTATAATGTAAGATTTGTTGTGCATACTGATTCATCATGTCGCTAACTAGTCCCCCTCTAATGCCAGGTTAATAAGTTTTTCAATTTTGCATTGTTTCTGATTTTTATTCCCCCATTAACTTTCTTATATACATCAGTCATATATAATACCTGAGCAACTATTTTCTGTATCTTTCAGTAAATATTTGTTGATGTTTCATGTTTTTAAGAATATTAAATTCAATAAACCTAGTGTTCTTCCAAATTCTCTATCTCTCAAAGTGTACTCCATGCTTAGTTAAACTTACAGGTTGTGTACCCAGCATACTCGTACATGGCTTTTCCTGCCCACTCTATCTATCCTACTATTGCTGTGATGGTCAATGAAATTGCCATTAGTGCCTTCTCCTTCCTTTGTGTCATCGTTTGCCTTCAAGAGTCATTCAAGAGTTTCAGTAACTAGTCTAAACATTTCCCTACAAGATTGATCTCCTTCCAAATGCCCTAACTGTTCTTCTTCTTCTTCTTCTTCTTCTTCTTCTTCTTCTTCTTTCGAAAGGTTAAGCCTTGTCTATGCGGCCCCAGCTACTTGTCTTCAGTAGTCCCCATCATCTCCAAGTGTGAAGATCTCAGTAAACACTTTTTTAATAATGTTTTCTTCCCTCTGATCCTGCAATAGAAAATGTTTTGTAAAAGTTTAGCATGTCTAATTAAGTGTCCAATGTGTTTTTCTTTTTGCTGGCTATAACTTTCAGCAGCTCTTTCTTCTTTTGTATTTCATGTAGAACCATCTCATTCATTTTTCTGCCATTCCAACTAGTTCCTGTAACAGTCCTCCAGAACCACATTTCTGCAGCTTCAAGGCAAGCTTTCTCCTGCTTTGCTAACATCCAGGTTTCACATTTGTATGTCAGGACAGTCCACACAACTCCTTTCTTCTATGCAGCCTTGGGTGCTTCAATGATTTCATATTTTCTCAACATACTATTGTATAGTTAACAGACTTTGTGATAGTATACAAGTTATTTCTCATTTTCCCAATGCTTTTTTAACTCCATCAACCCCTGCAACTAACACATTGATTAACTTCAAAAAGTATTGGGTCTGTTCTCAAGTACGAGGGTCAGTCAAAAAGTAATGCCTCCTATTTTTTTTTCTACGTTTAATTGTCAGGAAATTTAAATGCAATTACATAGGTTGAAAACCACAACATTGAGGATCATTTTGTCATTTTTCAATGTAATCTCCGCCCATCTCTACAGTTTTGGTCCATCTTTGAACAAGGGCATGTATCCCAGCACGGTAAAAATTACGTTGACGCACGGATGTTTTGACGGCCTCCTCATCTTCAAAATGAATCCCACGATGAGCTTCTTTTAGTGGCCGAACAGATGGAAGTCTGATGGTGCCAGGTCAGGGCTGTATGGGGGATGAGGCAAAACTTCCCATCCAATTTTGACAATCTCGTCAGAGGTGTGACGACTGGTGTGTGGTCTTGCATTGTCATGCAAAAGAAGAACATCTGCCATTGATTTTGTTGGGCGAATTCGCTGAAGACGTGCTTTAAGTTTTTTGAGGGTTGTGTCGTATTGAACAGAATTTATTGTGCATCCCTGCTCCAAAAAATCAACCAGAATCACACCCTCTGTATCCCAGAAAACTGTTGCCATAACTTTCCCTGCCGATCGCACAGTTTTGAATTTTTTCTTCCTCGGCGAGCTTGTGTGACGCCACTCCATTGACTGCCTGTTTGATTCGGGTTCAAAAAAATGCACCCATGTTTCGTCCCCGGTCACAATTTTTTTCAGAAACTCATCTCCCTCCAAACGGAAGCGCTGCAAGTGTTGGGAGGCTATTGTTTTCCTTGCCTCTTTATTCTGATCGGTTAACATTCTTGGAACCCACCGTGCACAAACTTTTGAGTACCCCAATTGTTTAATAATCGTGATCACACTGCCTTTACTAAGAGAAATAATGCGACACACTTCATCTGCAGTCACCCGACGGTCACCACGAATGATGTCATCAACTTGCTGAATGTTGTGTGGAGTTACTGCACTCACAGGCCTGCCGCTCCGCTTTTCGTCAGTCAACGGTGTTTGCCCTTCAGCTTCCTTACAACGACGAACCCATCGTCTAACAGTGCTGACACCCACTGTCACAACACCATACACCTTCTTCAGTCTTTCATGAATGCGTATGGGCGTTTCACCTTCTGCATTCAAGAATTCAATCACACAACGCTGTCTCAAACGAATATCGATGTCGGCCATCTTACAAACTTTTGCTGTGCTGCCACCTGTTGACACAGAAAGTTACTACTGCAGTGGATTGCAGAAGAAGGTTTGAGGAATGGCGCCAAATTCAAATTTTTCACTTAACTTAATTTCTTTAAGTAGAAAAAAAATGGAAGGCATTACTTTCTGACCGACCCTCGTACTTATTTACTTGAGACTTTTGTCAAGTGTTTCAATTGGTATTTGTTCCTTTCATTGTAAATTGGAATTTTTGCAGCATGCATTTTGAAACTGTAGCTGCCAATCTCAATTTCTGCATCAGTGTACAAATGGATGTTCTGTCTCCTCTCAGACTGAATGTGGGGAGTCATGCATGTGACTTTATCTATAGCTTGGCATATAATGGTGAAATTACCCCTTATTTTATACCACCAACTTTTCAAAAACCTCTTCAAAGATTCACCTGTATCACCCATCACCCAACTGCCTTGTTTTATGAATAATCAATAAGCTGTACTGTGTGTGATTTCGACAATTTCCACTTAAAGTTGTGAATTCATTAACTGTCATGTCAGTTACTATGTGTGCTTGACAAATGAGTTTAAATTCAAAGCATCTTGTTTGAGAGCAATTATGTTTGTGTTAACCCTTACTAACTGCTGAGGACTCCAAAAGAATGACTCAAATAAAAAAACGTCTCCACAATATGATGACCAAGTCAGAAATATTTCCATATTTGACTGTGGTTTTCCACTGCACCATTGTCAAATATAAACAAAGTATTTGGCATAACTCTGCAGTCACTGAACGTCATATACATTACACCAACAATGATTGACAATATCCTTTATAATAGTTGGTAGAATGCTAATTCTGAAAACACACACATTTGAAATGAACTCCCTGCATGTGGAGATGCAATTACATGATAATATTTGTTTTGCCACAATCCACAGATTCTATAATTATCAATTGCATTTGTCAGGTAGGAGTGTTCCATGTGTCCTCGGTGTCTTTCAGAGTGGCATGACTGGATAAAATCTCCTCAGTTTGCGGCTTGAAAACCAAGAAGATTTTATCCAGGAGTATTCCATTTTTATTCTTCTGTTTGTCCACATAATTCTTGGACCACTCAGTTACTATAGCGTGCTTGTGTAGAGAGTGTTTTATTCATCCAGCCACGGTGATGACTGTGTGTTTACATTAGCATAATGGAATTTTAAAGAAAAATCATACACATGAGACTTTTTATTTATAAACTCTTACATGTAGGGAGACATACGAACATGCTTAAACGATAACTCAGTTCTATGCCTACATTTGGTGTGCTGCACTCGCCATATTACTGTGCATTGATGCACAGCATGCATTGTAACATTGTGTTATGGTTTTTCCATAAGACGTAGAGTCTGCCATGATAGGTCTATTAAATTAGTCCACGTATTTTTGCAAAACCTGAACACATATGGTCACCAGCTCATTCATTGGTTGAGAGTATGTTGCATGGTGTAGCTAGCATTTATTAAATTCTTAAACATTTTCTCTTGCATATAAATGCTCTATCTCTCTTGTTATTCAGTTTAACTGTTCATGGGAAGTTGCCTTTACATATTTTGTGACTGCTTTATAACACTATTTTGGACTACGAGTATTTCAAGCATCCATTGACGAATGAGTTACCATCTATCAGAATTTGCTCAGAAGCTGTTGAAGCATGAGGAGGCAAGACAGCATGTTTGGGGGTATACGTAGCCAGTGACTATTAACCTTGCAACTCATCAAAGCAGGCTAACCAATCATGGTCTGAAAAGTGAAGGGACAGTTGCAGAGATACTGAAAAAGGGCTGGAGTAAAAGTTAATAATCAGTATGCTGTAGCAGACACCCCTTCACTTTGTTTCCTGTGGATGAGTCCACAAGTGGAATTACAATGTCATCAGCAAACCTCAAAGCTTTTATTTCTTCTCCCTGGACTTTAATTCCTACACTAAATTTTTCTTTTGTTTCCTTTACTGCTTGCTCAATATACAGATTGAATGTCATTGGGGATAGGCTACAACTCTGTCTGACATCCTTCCCAAATGAATCAGTACATGCATTCAGGCTCAAATGGCTCTAAGCACTATAGGACTTAACTTCTGAGGTCATCAGTCCCCTAGATTTAGAACTACTGAAACCTAACTAACCTGAGGACATCACATACATCCATGCCCAAGGCAGGATTTGAACCTGCGATCGTAGCAGCAGCGCGGTTCTGGACTGAAGAGTGTAGAACTGCTCGGTCACAGCGGCCAGCTCCATTCAGGTCAGAAGAAGTGCAATGTCAGAAGTGGGTTCATACTGGCAAGTTCTTTATGAATTTGATTATTTTGTAATCATTGACATAACATCAAATAGCCTCTCAAGTTGTGAAGTTTCATGTTGTTTCCTCCACCCCATCTGGGCGCTTCACTTTTTCTATCAGGGAGTGTATTTATGAATTGAACTATCATTGCGTAGCCTGCCTTTTCACAGCAAGTTTCATACGAGAGAAACTTTAGTATCCCTATTTTTTTTAAAGATATTAGGAAAAGGAAAGTTGCTACTCACCATATAGTGAAGGTGCTGCGAATCAGCATCTCCACTACTTGGTGAAGAGCAACTTTCCTTTTCATAATACTGTTACATCCTGGATTTTCCATTGTTTAATTTCTTTTAAAGAGTTACCTACATGAAGCTTGAAGATGCACACCAGGTATTATCCAACCAGTACATTTTTGTGCACAGAATACTTCGTGTCTATGTGTGAAATTGCACCAGTAATTATCTTGTACAGGGCTTGGGTAACCCCTTATGTGGATGGTGCATCGGGATGAGTCAGAAGTCACTCAGTTATTGCAGAATCCCTTCATTAATTTATTACAGACAGAAGCCATCATCTGGCAGTGGCTGTAGGTGGGGCTTGATCCTTGGACTCTATAGTTGTAAAGCACTGTTGTGCTACACTAGTTGCTGTTAAGCTCAGCTTAGCACAGTGCCATCTATGGCGCACTCTTCCATTTTACACTATCCAGGCAGGCTGAGCTACAAGATCTGATACAGTAATTGTTCACTGCTGAGTGCAGAATGCTAAGTCCCACCTGGCTGCAGCAAGTGACAGCACTGACACCTATGAAGCAAACACTAGACTGATGACTGACTGGCAGCATCTGACAATGGCAAGCACTGTGGTTCGATGGCTTGGATGGTCCCAGTCGCCCATCTGCCCATCATGTGGTGGCTGGGCCTCCTTGGTAGACTGTCCTGTCAGGATGACAGTAGAGTATCAGTGACCTCACTGTGGAGGGCAATGTTATGGAAGCCAATGACCAGCCTGGCCAAACAGCCAGTACATGCACTATTGTGGGTCTGTTACATTGTGGTTTCTAAAGTCATGTATGCTGCATTCCGAAATGCCTCCTGGTTTTGGTACTTATCTGGACAATGACCTGCAGGTGGATGGCAACACCTGGTAAATACCGTGGTGCGCCCTGGATCAGTACACTGTCGTAAGTGGCCTGCTTTATAGTTTGAGCTCATCTGCCTAATCTTTGCAATTCCAGATGATATCAGTGAATGACAAAATACAAAGTAAGCTAATTTTTTAATGCTTTCATCATGGAAATCAGCAATACACTAGGAGTAAGTATATCTGAACACAAGTATTTTAGAATATCTGTAACACTTGACTTCCAATTCCAGTTCTGATCAATAAGAACACTCATGAATTTTGAACAATCAGTTCTACAAATTTATTTCCCCTATGCTCTGTTGTTGTTAATGATATAATTTTCCTTGTACAGGACTGAGTGAACAGTGTTTTTTTTCCCTAAATTAAGTGAATAATTCACTTTGTGTTGCAGCTCTGCTGGGTTTGATTATGATGCTTGCATCATCAGTAAAGAATATTATTTCTACTTTATTGGGGTACGATGAAGAGAAAGAGTGGTCCCAGAATTGAACCCTATGGAATACCAGTAGTAATGTCAGTTAAGACACAAACATTAAGTTCCTCCAAAATAATATTGTAATATGCGCAATTAAATGTCTTAATCAGATCACTCTCTGAAGTTCACCGAGAAACACACCCACTTAATACATACAGGGTGTACATAAAGTCCAGAAACACTTTCAATTATTTATTGCACAAGAACTAAACATTGTACAGATGTCATACATATTGCATTTTGAAGAGAAACTCTGAAAGTTTTTTTTACAAACATTCGATATGCAAACCATGAGTGATGACCCGGCAGACATCAATACGGTAATCAAATTCTTGCCATACCTGTCCCAGCATGGCATTGTCGACTGTGGCAGTTGCTTCCTGTATTATCTCCTGAAGCTCTTCTACATCACATTGTAGAGGCAGTACATACACCAGATCTTTGTGTACCCGCAGAAAAAAGTCACATAAGTGAGATCTGGTCTATTGGGGGAGGCCATTTCATGAAATAGCTGTCCCCTTCTGTAGCACAGCCGATCCATCGATGTGGCAGCTCCATATTCAGGTACCCACGAACTTGACAATGAAAATGTAGTTGAGCCCCATCCTGCTGAATAATGAACGGAGAGTCTGATTGCATTTGAGGCATCAGCCATTCCTGCAACACGTCCAAGTTGAACTCCAACACACAGAAAGCTCGCTCCACACCTGAACTCGCCATGTTTGCAACCAGCGCTGACTATCTGCAAATTACGAATCTATGCTGTGGCTGTATACGTGAAAAAAAAACTTTCAGGATTTCTCTTGAAAATTATATATGTATGATATCTGTACAACGTTTGGTTCTTGTGCAATAAATAATTGAAAATGTTTCTTTATGTAAAACTTAAGGCCAGCTTGCCCAAAAATGCAGACTTTTGTAATACAAATGGTATTGACTATTCTTATGCTAATTGTAACTCTCCAACATGACAACAATCAATTAACAATTACAACATTCACATGTTAATATCAAAATGCTGAAGATTATATGGGTAGATCACATAACTAATGAGGAGGTATTGAATAGAATTGGGGAGAAGAGGAGTTTGTGGCACAACTTGACAAGAAGAAGGGACCGGTCGGTAGGACATGTTCTGAGGCATCAGGGGATCACAAATTAGCATTGGAGGGCAGTGTGGAGGGTAAAAGTCGTAGAGGGAGAGCAAGAGATGAATACACTAAACGGATTCAGAAGGATGTAGGTTGCAGTAGGTACTGGGAGATGAAGAAGCTTGCACAGGATAGAGTAGCATGGAGAGCTGCATCAAACCAGTCTCAGTACTGAAAACAACAACAACAACAACAACAATATCAAAATACGAAATTCTTCTTCCACAGGCTTCTCACTGAGTGGGCACACTGTAGTGGGAAAAGTAATATTAACACCCTGAAGAAATGGCTCACATGAATGACGTTTTCTTCATATATTATACCCATAGGGTCACCTACCTATTGAAATTCTTGAATAAAAATTTCAGTATTATGATTATCTACAATAAAGGACAGTGCCCATGTATACAGATGAGCATAGATGTTATTCCACTCCATTCCCAAACTCTGTGGCACTGATACAGCAATCATGGTAATGTTACAGAGCGCAATCATGGTAATGTTGCATAGGGAATTCAGTCATGGGTCCAACAAAGATGAATTCATTAGTTCTTCATTTGTGACACATTTTGTCTATATTGAGAGGCATCTTCAGACAATCTACGAAAATTACAAAACTCAGTACAAATATAATGGCCAGGAAAAAAAATTGTAAAACAACAAAATCATATATAAATTCTTTAACTCTATAACTTAAAAGTTACAGGTCCAAATTTCGTCTCGGGGATGGGGAGGGCGGCAGGGAGGGGGGGTGGATAGTAACTAAAGAGTGTACTAGCTCCCATTGTGTGAGATATAAAATGTAACACTTATCTACCAATAGGTAACTAATCATCTCATGAAATAAGGAGTCAGACACACAAAATTATGAACAGGAAACTACGGGAGAAGTGCAAGTATAACGCTAAAATATGGAACAATGCCGATGGTGACAATTTATACCTAGAACAAGAGTGCCATAATGTCACATATAAGATGATTAGCAATAGCCATAAATGAGAAACAACCAAAGCCTACCTCGTAAAGATTCACAGTAATTTGATAACACACTATACGCCAATAATGGTTATAAAAGAGAAATCTCATGTTGTAGGATCAAGTGTGACTTTTTAAAAATACATGTTCTGTCAACAGCATAAAAAATCATCTGGAGAAGGAAAGCAACACTGTTAAAATACATAAAACATGAATTGATACAACAGGAGGACGCAAACTGTCTGTATGTCTTACAGTTAAGACACAACCATTATTTGACTTACAGGGTTAAAAAAATTTTATGCCATTTTGTTATTTTAGAATTTTTGTACATGATCATTATATTTGTACTGGGATTTGTATGTTTTTTCTTTTATTTTCTTGTTTGATGTCAAAATTTGTCAAAGAATGTTGTCAGCAATGCAGATTAGACATGACACTAATTAATAATGCCCTACACATGCTGATGGAGGACGGGGGAGATCTGATATTCTTGTTGACCAGTGGTATTGATGTACCACATCTTCGAGAGTGCTTTGGACTCATGTTGGAGTTGCACGTCCCCATGCTGTTACAAGCATGGCCACGGAAGTTCTGGATGGTGTATGCATCCTACACTGTATTAGATCTGCATCTACATCTGTACCGTTTGGAGGAGAATACATAATGTGAAATTGTCAGTGCTTCTCTATATGAACCTGAATTTCCCTAACACATGAAACGTAAGTTGAGAGTAAGCAGTATATTTTTTCACTCATTTTGGGAATTGGGTGCTCAGAATTTTATTTGTAAGGCCCTCCTCGATACACAATACCTTTCTTATAGTATCTCCTACTGCAGTCTGTTGAGCATTTCTGTGGCCCTGTCACATTGACTAAATAAACCTGTGATGAACTGTAGCCTCCTTTGAACCTTGCTTGTTAATCCAATTTCTTGTTGTTGTTGTGGTCTTCAGTCCTGAGACTGGTTTGATGCAGCTCTCCATGCTACTCTATCCTGTGCAAGCTTCTTCATCTCCCAGTACCTACTGCAACCTACATCCTTCTGAATCTGCTTAGTGTATTGATCTCTTGGTCTCCCTCTACGATTTTTACCCTCCACGCTGCCCTCCAGTGCTAAATTTGTGATCCCTTGATGCCTCAAAACATGTCCTACCAACCGATCCCTTCTTCTAGTCAAGTTGTGCCACAAACTTCTCTTCTCCCCACTCCTATTCAATACCTCCTCATTAGTTACGTGATCTACCCACCTTATCTTCAGCATTCTTCTGTAGCACCACATTTCGAAAGCTTCTATTCTCTTCTTGTCCAAACTAGTTATCGTCCATGTCTCACTTCCATACATGGCTACACTCCATACAAATACTTTCAGAAACGACTTCCTGACACCTAAATCTATATTCGATGTTAACAAATTTCTCTTCTTGAGAAACGCTTTCCTTGCCATTGCCAGTCTACATTTTATATCCTCTCTACTTCGACCATCATCGGTTATTTTACTCCCTAAATAGCAAAACTCCTTTACTACTTTAAGTGTCTCATTTCCTAATCTAATTCCCTCAGCATCACCCGACTTAATTTGACTACATTCCATTATCCTCGTTTTGCTTTTGTTGATGTTCATCTTATATCCTCCTTTCAAGACACTGTCCATTCCGTTCAACTGCTCTTCCAAGTCCTTTGCTGTCTCTGACAGAATTACAATGTCATCGGCGAACCTCAAAGTTTTTACTTCTTCTCCACGGATTTTAATACCTACTCCGAATTTTTCTTTTGTTTCCTTTACTGCTTGCTCAATATACAGATTGAATAACATCGGGGAGAGGCTACAACCCTGTCTCACTCCTTTCCCAACCACTGCTTCCCTTTCATGCCCCTCGACTCTTATAACTGCCATCTGGTTTCTGTACAAATTGTAAATAGCCTTTCGCTCCCTGTATTTTACCCCTGCCACCTTCAGAATTTGAAAGAGAGTATTCCAGTCAACATTGTCAAAAGCTTTCTCTAAGTCTACAAATGCCAGAAACGTAGGTTTGCCTTTTCTTAATCTTTCTTCCAAGATAAGTCGTAAGGTCAGTATTGCCTCACGTGTTCCAACATTTCTACGGAATCCAAACTGATCATCTCCGAGGTCGGCTTCTACCAGTTTTTCCATTCGTCTGTAAAGAATTCGCGTTAGTATTTTGCAGCTGTGACTTATTAAACTGATAGTTCGGTAATTTTCACATCTGTCAACACCTGCTTTCTTTGGGATTGGAATTATTATATTCTACGGTATATTGATAATTTTCACTTATGGACCGTCTGACAGCAACTGAATAAAACACAATTTTAGTGCCATACGCGTTTCGCCTTTATTTTCTGCAAGGCATCATCAGTGGCCTGGAATATGTACATATGTTAGCTATTTTATTTACATTTTTGTCACTGTGCCTATAGGTTAGAAACAGTTCTAGTGGTTGGTATTTCCTATTAAGTAGTAATGTTTTGAACTGTACTTACAGGTTGCGTAGGCAGTGTCTTACATATTACGCTCCTGTTGCATTTTTGGTGTTGTTCTTCTTCCTATGAGCGCCAATTTGCTGTTTTTTCCGCATTCCACAGCACTAAGCACTGAGCGCTTGTTTTAATGCAATGTTTTGGTTTCTGTTGCCGACTGTCAAATGTTTTTGCCAAAGATCGAATATTACTGCCAAACTTATGAGTAACTATTGAAGTATCTGTGGTCTGTTCGTGTATGCATTTGTGTGTGTGTGTGTGTGTGTGTGTGTGTGTGTGTGTGTGTGTGTGAGTGAGTGTTTTTTGGTGTCGTATTAATTTAATTTAATTTTATTTTATTGTATTTATTTATTTATTTTTGTTTTTGTCCTGTGTATGTGTTTTGGTGTAATATATATTTTTTTGTGCTGTGTGTGTGTGTGTGTGTGTGTGTGTGTGTGTGTCTGTATTTTGGTGTTATGTAATTTTTTTGGAGGGGGGGCTTTGTATATGTGTGTGTGTGTGTGTGTGTGTGTGTGTGTGTGTGTGTGTGTGTGTGTTATATATATTATGTTATCATTTCCTTTATTAAGTGTAGTAGGGAGCCTGTGTTGATGTGTGTTTGTTCATTTATCACATGTTTGTTTTCTGCTATGGCTTTCTGGATGTGGAAGTTTTCTTGCATTTGTATAAGATGTTTGTCATGGTTGCTTATTCTCATTATTTTCATTTCTTGTTCCATGTTTGTAGGATGATGGTTGTAGTGTTTTAAATGCTCTGCAAATGTGGAATGGTTTGTTTCATACTTCCAACATCTGATATGTTCTTTGTATCTTGTTTCAAAATTCCTGCATGTCATGCCTATGTATACTGCATCACAACTTTGACACTCAAGTTTGTATATTCCTGATTGTTGGAATTTGTCCCTCTTGGTAGTTGGCTGGCTTAGGTGTGATTGAAGGGTTTGCCCAGGCTTATATGCTATTTTGAAGCCCTGTCTCTTCAGGATGTTTGCAACTCTGTGTGTTAGTTTATGTGTGTAGGTCATGGTGTACCATCTGGTTCTTTTCTGTGTGGTGTTGTCATTGTGTGTGTTTGTTGAGTGTGTTTGTAAGTTTTCAGCTTGTGAATTCTTTTGTATTGTGGAAATGTTGTGTTTGTTTTTTATTTGTGTTTTTATTTTTTGATTGAGCCTGTGTACCACATGTGTGTCATATCCGTTGTTCCTAGCTATTTGTATGATCGTGTTCATTTCTTGTTCATAGTTTCTCTTGCTGAGTGGGATTCTGTTTAATCTATGTAACATGTGTCTTAGTGCTGCAAGTTTCTGGCTTTGGGGGTGGTTGGATGTGGAATGTATTATTGTGTCCGTGGCTGTTGGTTTTCTAAAGATGTTAAATGTATGTTTTCCATTTTCTTTTTTAATTGTAATGTCAAGAAAATTTATTTGATTTTCTTTTTCTTTTTCAAGTGTAAATTTTATGTTCTTATGAGCTTTGTTTATTTCTGAATGGAGTTCATCTATTTTTTCACTTGGCTCGTCTACCAGACAAATAATGTCATCCACGTATCTGTACCAATATATGATTTTGAAACTTTCATTTGTGGTTATTTTATCAAATATCTGATTTTCAAGGTGACTGATGAAAATGTTTGCTAGTGTTCCTGATATTGGGGATCCCATGGGCAGTCCATCAGTTTGTAGATAATATTCTTCCTCAAACTGAAAGTAGTTTTGTTCTGTTGTTAGTCTGAGCATATCTGTTATTTCTTTTATTGCGTCTGTGGTGAGGTTGCTGTGGGATGAGAGATTTTGTTCTATGATTTCTATTGTTTCTGTGATAGGGATGGAGGTATACATATTTTCTATATCGAATGAAATCAGTGATGCTGTGTGTGGTACCTGTATGTTCTGTATGTTTTCTATTAGGTTTCCTGTGTTTATCACTGTTCTGTTGTTTTCTACCTTATAGTGTTTTGTAACTAACTTTTGGAGGTGTTTGGCTATGCGGTATGTTGGGGCTTTCTTGAAGTTGATAACAGGTCTCATTGGCATTCCGTCTTTATGTACTTTCGGTTGACTGCGGAGTGTTGGTGCTTGTGGGTTTTTCTGTGTTAAGTAGTATTTCTGTTTGTCTGTGAGTGTGTGTTCAGTGTTTTTCAGTGTTCGTTTCACATTTGCCTGGAATCGTGTAGTTGGATCTGACTTCAGTTTTTGTATTGCGTTGGTGTTTATGTATTCCTTGGTTTTTGTGATGTATTGCTCTTTATCCATGAGTACTGTTACATTTCCCTTGTCTGCTCTTGTTATTAATACGTTGTTGTTTGTTAACTTTTGTTTTAACCTTTTCATAGTAGCTGCTTCTGTTTGGTTGTTCTTATTGTGTGTCTGCTGTGTTTGTTTTATTATGCCTTTTATTTCTTCTTTTACTAGTTCTCTTGTCAGTCCTATGTTTATTTCACAATTACTTTGTTGTTCTTCACGTGTAAGGATGTGTTCGGTTTCTACTATGAGATTTTCTATGTATTGATTGTTCACTTTGCTATTGGTGCAGTGTTTCAAACCTTTTTCCAAGAGCATTTTTTCGTTTTCGTGTAGTTCTGTCTCTGTTAGGTTAACTAAGCGTGGATGGAATGTGTGTTGATGTTCATGTGGTTTCACATTTAAAATGTAAATGTATTTTTGCGTCTTTTTCACTGTTAGTTTCATTATCTTGTGTTTATGTTTGTTTTGTAAATGTTTCATTGCTATGTATGTGTTGTGCTCAGTTTTTTCTACTAGTGCCATGAAAACTGCGGCGTTTCCTACGTTTTTTGCCAATTCTAGATGAGTCTCATAGAGCATCATGTTTAGGTGCTGTTTTTTCGAATAGAGCATCTTAATTTCATGTAGTAACCAATATCGTTCTGCAAATGATTTCGACTTTTGTGCCACTGTAGAACTGTTTTTAACCTTTACATTAATGTAACTTGGAATTAAATCGTTCTTTTTGCATGTTCTGTTGAATTTTATATGCTGTATCGTCTTATGGAGTCTCAGATGTATTTTCTTGAACCTGTTGTACACGTTGACAGGGAATGCTTGACATAGCTGTATTGACATCTTCAACTTTTGTGGTCCTGTCCTCCTCAGTTGCGCGTAATACTACGGTATATTGATAATTTTCACTTATGGACCGTCTGACAGCAACTGAATAAAACACAATTTTAGTGCCATACGCGTTTCGCCTTTATTTTCTGCAAGGCATCATCAGTGGCCTGGAATATGTACATATGTTAGCTATTTTATTTACATTTTTGTCACTGTGCCTATAGGTTAGAAACAGTTCTAGTGGTTGGTATTTCCTATTAAGTAGTAATGTTTTGAACTGTACTTACAGGTTGCGTAGGCAGTGTCTTACATATTACGCTCCTGTTGCATTTTTGGTGTTGTTCTTCTTCCTATGAGCGCCAATTTGCTGTTTTTTCCGCATTCCACAGCACTAAGCACTGAGCGCTTGTTTTAATGCAATGTTTTGGTTTCTGTTGCCGACTGTCAAATGTTTTTGCCAAAGATCGAATATTACTGCCAAACTTATGAGTAACTATTGAAGTATCTGTGGTCTGTTCGTGTATGCATTTGTGTGTGTGTGTGTGTGTGTGTGTGTGTGTGTGTGTGTGTGTGTGAGTGAGTGTTTTTTGGTGTCGTATTAATTTAATTTAATTTTATTTTATTGTATTTATTTATTTATTTTTGTTTTTGTCCTGTGTATGTGTTTTGGTGTAATATATATTTTTTTGTGCTGTGTGTGTGTGTGTGTGTGTGTGTGTGTGTGTGTCTGTATTTTGGTGTTATGTAATTTTTTTGGAGGGGGGGCTTTGTATATGTGTGTGTGTGTGTGTGTGTGTGTGTGTGTGTGTGTGTGTGTGTGTGTTATATATATTATGTTATCATTTCCTTTATTAAGTGTAGTAGGGAGCCTGTGTTGATGTGTGTTTGTTCATTTATCACATGTTTGTTTTCTGCTATGGCTTTCTGGATGTGGAAGTTTTCTTGCATTTGTATAAGATGTTTGTCATGGTTGCTTATTCTCATTATTTTCATTTCTTGTTCCATGTTTGTAGGATGATGGTTGTAGTGTTTTAAATGCTCTGCAAATGTGGAATGGTTTGTTTCATACTTCCAACATCTGATATGTTCTTTGTATCTTGTTTCAAAATTCCTGCATGTCATGCCTATGTATACTGCATCACAACTTTGACACTCAAGTTTGTATATTCCTGATTGTTGGAATTTGTCCCTCTTGGTAGTTGGCTGGCTTAGGTGTGATTGAAGGGTTTGCCCAGGCTTATATGCTATTTTGAAGCCCTGTCTCTTCAGGATGTTTGCAACTCTGTGTGTTAGTTTATGTGTGTAGGTCATGGTGTACCATCTGGTTCTTTTCTGTGTGGTGTTGTCATTGTGTGTGTTTGTTGAGTGTGTTTGTAAGTTTTCAGCTTGTGAATTCTTTTGTATTGTGGAAATGTTGTGTTTGTTTTTTATTTGTGTTTTTATTTTTTGATTGAGCCTGTGTACCACATGTGTGTCATATCCGTTGTTCCTAGCTATTTGTATGATCGTGTTCATTTCTTGTTCATAGTTTCTCTTGCTGAGTGGGATTCTGTTTAATCTATGTAACATGTGTCTTAGTGCTGCAAGTTTCTGGCTTTGGGGGTGGTTGGATGTGGAATGTATTATTGTGTCCGTGGCTGTTGGTTTTCTAAAGATGTTAAATGTATGTTTTCCATTTTCTTTTTTAATTGTAATGTCAAGAAAATTTATTTGATTTTCTTTTTCTTTTTCAAGTGTAAATTTTATGTTCTTATGAGCTTTGTTTATTTCTGAATGGAGTTCATCTATATATTCTTCTTGAAGTCTGAGGGTATTTCGCCTGTCTCATACATCGTGCTCACCAGATGGTAGAGTTTTGTCATGACTGGCTCTCCCGAGGCCATCAGTAGTTCTAGTGGAATGTTGTCTACTCCCGGGGCCTTGTTTCGACTCAGGTCTTTCAGTGCTCTGTCAAACTCTTCACGCAGTATCTTATCTCCCATTTCGTCTTCATCTACATCCTCTTCCATTTCCATAATATTGTCCTCAAGTACATCTCCCTTGTATAAACCCTCTATATACTCCTTCCACCTTTCTGCCTTCCCTTCTTTGCTTAGAACTGGGTTTCCATCTGAGCTCTTGATATTCATACATGTGGTTCTCTTCTCTCCAAAGGTCTCTTTAATTTTCCTGTAGGCAGTATCTATCTTACCCCTAGTGAGACAAGCCTCTACATCCTTACATTTGTCCTCTAGCCATCCCTGCTTAGCCATTTTGCACTTCCTGTCGATTTCATTTTTGAGACGTTTGTATTCCTTTTTGCCTGCTTCATTTACTGCATTTTTATATTTTCTCCTTTCATCAATTAAAATCAATATTTCTTCTGTTACCCAAGGATTTCTATTAGCCCTCGTCTTTTTACCTACTTGATCGTCTGCTGCCTTCACCACTTCATCCCTCAGAGCTACCCATTCTTCTTCTACTGTATTTCTTTCCCCCATTCCTGTAAATTGTTCCCTTATGCTCTCCCTGAAACTCTCTACAACCTCTGGTTCTTTCAGTTTATCCAGGTCCCATCTCCTTAAATTCCCACGTATTTGCAGTTTCTTCAGTTTCAATCTGCAGTTCATAACCAATAGATTGTGGTCAGAATCCACATCTGCCCCAGGAAATGTCTTACAATTTAAAACCTGGTTCCTAAATCTCTGTCTTACCATTATATAATCTATCTGAAACCTGTCAGTATCTCCAGGCTTCTTCCATGTATACAGCCTCCTTTCATGATTCTTGAACCAAGTGTTAGCTATGATTAAGTTATGCTCTGTGCAAAATTCTACAAGGCGGCTTCCTCTTTCATTCCTTCCCCCCAATCCATATTCACCTACTATGTTTCCTTCTCTCCCTTTTCCTACTGACGAATTCCAGTCACCCATGACTATTAAATTTTCGTCTCCCTTCACTACCTGAATAATTTCTTTTATCTCGTCATACATTTCATCTATTTCTTCATCATCTGCAGAGCTAGTTGGCATATAAACTTGTACTACTGTAGTAGGCATGGGCTTTGTGTCTATCTTGGCCACAATAATGCGTTCACTATGCTGTTTGTAGTAGCTAACCCGCACTCCTATTTTTTTATTCATTATTAAACCTACTCCTGCATTACCCCTATTTGATTTTGTATTTATAACCCTGTAATCACCTGACCAAAAGTCTTGTTCCTCCTGCCACCGAACTTCACTAATTCCCACTATATCTAACTTTAACCTATCCATTTCCCTTTTCAAATTTTCTAACCTACCTGCCCGATTAAATGATCTGACATTCCACGCTCCGATCCGTAGAACGCCAGTTTTCTTTCTCCTGATAACGACGTCCTCTTGAGTAGTCCCCGCCCGGAGATCCGAATGGGGGACTATTTTACCTCCGGAATATTTTACCCAAGAGGACGCCATCATCATTTAATCATACAGTAGAGCTGCATGTCCTCGGGAAAAATTACGGCTGTAGTTTCCCCTTGCTTTCAGCCGTTCGCAGTACCAGCACAGCAAGGCCGTTTTGGTTAATGTTACAAGGCCAGATCAGTCAATCATCCAGACTGTTGCCCCTGCAACTACTGAAAAAGGCTGCTGCCCCTCTTCAGGAACCACATGTTTGTCTGGCCTCTCAACAGATACCCCTCCGTTGTGGTTGCACCTACGGTACGGCCATCTGTATCGCTGAGGCACGCAAGCCTCCCCACCAACGGCAAGGTCCATGGTTCATGGGGGGGTCCAATTTCTTAAAGGCACAAAACTAATTGGTCAAACAAGAATTTTTACTAGGTGACAATTATTGAACTAAATGAAAAAAACTGGAATTAGTTGCTAACTATGGTTTGCACACACTTTATGCAGCATGTAAATGTCACTACAGATATTCAGATCTAGGTTATGACATGTTTGATATGCCTGCTATCATTTGCGATGATGTGGTGCAGACAAATAGCGAAATTCTGCATGACCTGCAAATGTGTCACAACATCGAATCTGTTGATGACCTCCTGAATGGATGTTTTCAGCTCAGCAGTGGTTTTGAGGTTATTGCTGTGCACCTTGTCTTTAACATAGCCCTACAAAAAGGAGTAGCATGTGTTCAGATCTGGAGAATATGGCAGCTAATGGAGGACCATGCCAGTGGCCTCTGTGTACCCCAGAGCCAGAATGCAGTCACCAAAGTGCTCCTCCAGGACATCAAACACTCTCCTGCTTTGATGGGGATGAGCTATGTCTTGCACGAACCACATCTTGTCAAAATCGGGGTCACTTTGGATAATGGGGATGAAATCATCTTCCAAAATCTTCACATACCGTATAGTAGTCACCATGCCATCAAGGAATATCACACCAATTATTCTGTGACTGGACATTGCACACCACACAGTCACCTGCTGAGGCTGAAAAGACTTCTCAATCGTGAAATGATGAATTCCCAGTCACCCAAATGTGACAATTTCGCTTACTGACGAACTCATCCAAATGAAAGTGGGCTAAACAAAACAACACACATACTAATCCCCATCACACCCTGCACCCAACCAGTTCAAACATCCTAACACAAACCATTCAGAAGTTATGATGATTTTATTTCATATGGTTCAATGAATGCCACCCTGTATAAGCAACCTCTTTTATGAACAATTTAAACTTACTTATGATCTCCTAATAAATCTGAGCCTAATATCTGTCTTGCACACACACACACACACACACACACACACACACACACACACACACACACATTCATGCTGTTCCAATTTAATTGTTCCAGACAGTTCACCTGAAACACTTGGAAGCTGTGGCAGATATATCTTTTGTCTATTTGTGTAAACTTCATTATATTTACTAATGTTTGCAGCCTTCCATCAATCTTTGCAAGCAACATGATCATCTGTAAGTACATCTGCATTTTGTGGTAAGTTTCTAAGAATGTCACCTCCCTATGCAGGATTGTGTCATCTGTGAACACCACCATAGGGCTACAGACATTACCTGACCATCTGTGTTCAGTCTATTGGTGTCATCGGTATAAATTCATTGTCCAGTGCAACTTCTGACGTCATGACGCATGAGGCTGGTCATTACCAATGGTTTACAGAAATTACTATTCTGTTGGTTGATTTTACCCTCATAAATGAGCATCACCAGTGTCAAGGCAGAACTTGCTCTCATCATTAAAGCCAGCTCTTTCTATCCTCTCCCTGCTGTGTTTTTACTATAACACAGGTATTCTACTTGGTGAGGATGTAAAAGGCAACCAGAAAAGTGACATCGTTGTTCTTAGATCATATTGTAAAAATCTTTCCTGATGTCTTATCTGACACCCAGAGTGAATTTTTGGTTTGGTGTGCTGATTGTGTTCAGAACGAAAAGGCATGTGCACCTTCCTTGGATCATCAGCACCTTCAAAGAAACACGTGTGCCATTTTTCAAAATGGCAAGTTGGCCTCCCACAGAGTATGACCTCCCTCAAACTCACTCAGGTCTCTCTCTCTCTCTCTCTCTCTCTCTCTCTCTCTCTCTCTCTCTCTCAATTTCAAGAAAACCTACCGGTTATTCAACTCTGCATGTCAAAATTTACAACAGTGGTGATAAAATCAATGCAGTAGCAGCGGTTAGAAACCACGAAAAAATCTTTAAAAAAATGAGTTTACATTTTTATGGCACTTGGAAAGTACAAATCTGGTAACATATGTTGGTTTATTTCAGTAGTGCCACATGGAATTGCACTCTGACGTAACTCATTTTTCAAAAAGGAAGTCTTAATTGCACAAAAGTATGAAATAAAAAATAATATATTGTGTCCACCCTCAATCATCATACTGTTGACAAAGGAGTTAGGTGTTTCAACTACAGTATCACAGTAAACATATAGTTATGAAGTTTGCTGTAAATAATACATCAGAGTTCAGAACAATAATTATATCAACAATTACAACAGAAGAAGAAATAAATGATCTTTAATATTCCCAATTAAAATAATGACTTTAGCTCAGAATTACCAGTTAGGTTAATATTCTGACTAGTTCTACATCATATGAAAACGTCAAGCAAAGTGATCCATGGAACACGTAACTAACATGAACTGACCTGTTGGTATTTACCTTTCTTACTAACCCAGTACAATGCTTGAAACAACAGACCACTATTACAACAACTGAAATACAGTCCGTACACTCTCAGCATTTTCTTGGTCTGTAAGAAGTTGCTCTTATATAACATGCAACTCCGAATCATTAACTTTACTGTCCTTTACCAATATCCGATAAAAAAAATGATATTTCAGTGTCACATTTTTAAAGGTATTAATTTTTCATTTTCCAACACTGTGTATAGTTTATGGTCACTATAAAACTAACCTATCAGTCTTCTGGAATGGAAGTACCCACAAACTATGGCTTTGGATCTAAAAGCAATTCGGTAGCCAATAACTCTGAACAACATTAACTGACTGTTTGGTTTGATATCACAACAGACGAAACTGTGACTAGAGATCACGATAGAATTTTTTAAAATTGATGGTGTGGCAGCAATTTAGTCACACTGTTTTTAAATTTCAATCATTTCTCTTAAACTATGCTAGTAATTTGTTTTAAGAATGCACATTTGACTCTATTGTGTCATAGACACTGTAGTGAAACTTGCAGAAACGTCTAAAGATTTGTTGGAATAGGGCTAACACTAGCCTCTTTCCCTTACCGACAATGTTAGCTAAGCATATCTCATGATCCAGTTCAACACTTCTCTCTGCCTCAGTTATCTCCTACTTCTCAAACTTTATGGAGATCTTTGACAAAATAATTTAACTGGACAGAAGAAAAATCTACTCAGCAAGCAGTGGCAGAACACACACATAAAAGAAGGTTATAATTAGGCAAGGTTTCGGAGCCAGTGACTCCTTCTTCAGGCAGAAGGGTTGAAAAAGAAGGAAGAGGGGTGAAGGAAAAGGACTGGAGAGGTCTAGGAAAAGGGGAAGATTTTGGGTAAATCGCACAGAACCACGGGTCAGGGGAGACTTATCGGACGGGATGAGAAGGAAAGACTGATTGCTGGGGACTGCATCAGATAAGATTTAAAAACCTGTGAGCTTAAAGGTCAAAGACAGGCTAATACACAAGACAGAGATTACTGTTTAAACATCATGTATGAGTTAATTGCAAGAGTTAATAAGAGTGAAGAGCTAAGAGAATTGTATGTAACAGAGGTGGGAGGGGGCAGTGAAAAATAGACAGGTTAGACAATGAAAGATGTAGAAAACTAAACCGGAGTGAAAAAAAGAGTAGTTACTGTGAATAAATACTGAGAAGGAAGAAATTAATGAAAATTGATGCAAGGTGGGTGGCGAGAACCAAGGAAATGTTGCAACACTAGTTCCCACCTGTGGAGATATGAGAAACAGGTGTTTAGGGGAAGAATCCAGATGGTGTGTGTGTGTGGTGAAACAGGCACTGAGGTCATGACTGTCATGTCATAGGCATGCTCTGCACCAGGATATTGCATGTGTCCAGCATACCCCCTGTGCCTGCAATCATTCATCTTAATAAGTTGGTGATAGTGATGCCGATGTAAAAGGCCAAACAGTGTTTCCACAACAGCTGGTATATGATGTCTCTATTTCACAGGTGGCTCTCCCTTTGACTGTATATGTTTTCCCAGTTCATGGCTGGTACAGGTCATGGTAGGAGGGTGCAATGGGCTTGTTTTGCAGTGGGGACGGTCACAGGTGTTGGAGCCATAAGGGTAGGGAGATGGGTGCAGAAGGAGCATAACAGGAATATTGTGGAGACTGGGAGAGTGACAGAAAGCTATTCTAGGCGTGGTGGGCAAAATCTCTGACAGAATGGGTCTCATTTAAGGGCATGATTTTAGGAAGTCATGGTCTTGTCACAGTAACTGATTAATATATTCCAGGCCAGGATAATACTGAGTGACCAGTGGTGTGTTCTAAAGTTAGTTAGGTTTTTTTTTTTCCACCTCAGCAGCACCGAGATTGGGTGTGATGACCTGGGAAATCTGCTTTTGAACTAGGCTGGTGGGGTAATTACATCCTGTGAAGGCTGAGGTGAGAATGGTGGTGTACTGCTGTAATGAAACCGTATCTGAACAATTACCGTATGTTTGTCTCAAATGCCAAGGCTGTATGGGAGTGAACATTTGGCATGAAAATGATGGCAACTGTCAAAACATAAGTACTGTTGTTTGTTAGTAGATTTAATGTGGACGGAAGTGTGTAGGTGGCCTTTGGTGAGGATGAGATCAGCATAAAGGAAAGTGGCACGGAATTCAGAATAGGGCCATTGAATTGAATTTTTATTTGATCCTGTAAGATTACATTATGAACAGTAAATGTACATATAATGTAGGAATGTCAAAGCAGAAACATTCATTATCACTTTAGCTTACATTTTTACATCATTAATAATGAATAACACTCATCATCATCAGTGTTCTGCCTAAAGGCAGGTTTTCACACGGTAGTTCTCCAGGCTGTCCGGTCTTCTGCCATCCTCTTCAGGTCTGCATAATTTCCTCTTCCCTTTATGTCGTCTATCATCTTGTATCTCCTTCTTCCTCTCAGTCTCCTGGACATAACTTCCTATGACTGAGTGAGTTTTGGATAGTAGGCCAAAGGCGACTGATAAGATGATCTTGGTAGATGGTTTCTCATTTGTATCGTGAAAAAATTTTTACATACAATGCATGTAACTTCAACACTAAATTGTTTCATTTCTCCATTTCATGTACAGTTTACAGTGATGATTTGTGGCTTATTTGTTTTATGACACATGTGTCTGTTTACCACTTATATTATTTATATACTATTGAGGACTTCCCATTACTATAAGTGTTGTATCAATTACTTCCTGAGCAAACTAATGGACACAGATGTAAACTTTGTAGAGAAACAATAATTGTTAACTATATCAGTTGTGAACCACGTAATACAACAAGTGGTCGCAGTGTTTAAAGTAGATATGCTAGAAGTAGTACCTGGTGAGACATACCATATGCTGACCGAAGTTAGACCAACTAAATCCAGCATCTCCATAAGTGAAAATATAGCACTAAAAGAACTGTGAGAAGATAACAGCATTGTTCTTCTGCCTATTGATATTGATAATGTCATGATCTTACATACTTATGACTACATTCTCCAACTCTTAGATGGCCCTTTATACAGATGTTGAATAATGAGCCTGAGTGTCAATAAGAAAATAAGACGACACCAACACTATTCAATGCTTCAGGCTTACCATGAACAGCCATCAACAGCTTTCAAGCATCGTCGTGAGCTCCAACAGGGAAGGGTCCCGTTCTGCCCAAATATGGGCAATATGGGTGAATCAACTTACCAGCTTAAGAGTTTCCTCAAGACATTGCTAAGCCCATGTATGCGAAAGTGCTGCCATTTCATACGTAACTCACAAGGAGACCACACGGCAGTTAGATTTTTTTTTTATTTTTTGACATTTATGTTATGTGAAATTCAGAACACAAACACCAACCTGTCAACGCAGTTATATGCAACTTACAAACATTTTAGAGAAGACTGACTTTGAAGTTTTCTGAGCATCTGTAATATCCTAAGGTTTGGTTTTTTAACACACAATCTGGCTCTGTGGTACAATGCTCATGTGCCATGTGGGCAGCCTTAGTTTTGTTCCCAATCATGGTAAATTTTTAAACAAAGCTGCTTGTTCTATAAGCATTTCCTTGAAGAGTAAAATACTTAAAGAAAAAAAATTAATTTGGAATTTGGAATCAAACAACAATGCCACTCACATGGCAGGCAGGCACTCTACTACATCACCTGTTGAAAAAACACCATTGCTTTAAGATATTAAAGAAAATCAGAAAACTTAAAAAATCAGTTCTCAAGAATTTTTGAGAACTGCATAAAAATGATTCACAAACCGTAAATATGAAGATTACAAAAACTTGATTGCTATGTGGCCTGCATGTCAGTGAAATTTATCCAGTATCTCACTGAAATAAAGATCATACACACTGGGTAGCTTTGACAGTTTTCTTGTCCACCAGGATCCCATTAAAGATCTTGTTAGAACTTAACTGACTCAGTGGTGATGGACCTATTCAGACTTCAACTTACTTCCAGTACACGCGGCAGCATTCTGAACAAACTGATGGAGTAGCCATGGGTAACAAGCCTGAGATAAAAGCCTTGGAGTCATACACATAGAAACCTGTCTGAGTTTTTTCCACAATGTGAATGACACATTTGTCGTACCAACATATGGCATGGAAAAAATAAATGGGTTCCTGTAAAACATAACTTCTTTTCACTCCAATGTCAGATTTGTTATGGAACTGGAGAAGGGAACACTGATACCAATCCTGGATGGTTCTGGAGAACTGCATATTTTATCGCAAACTCATGAGCATTGACCAACTACTCCACGCAGAGAGCTGTCATCGTTGAACAAAGAAAAATGATGTCTTGGAGGCTCCTGACATAGTCTGTTGTATGACGAAAGCCTTACCTTTGAAATACAACATCCACAGGAGTTCTTTCACAAGAATGGCTAGTTCAATTGTTGCAATGAAAGTGCCCTCCAGCGTTAAGTTACCATGTGAAAGAAGTAAGCAGAACAGGAAAATCCAAAATCAATCATTTAACTCTCATACGCAGGGGCAGTTCATGCAAAATAAAGTACAAGAATCATACACGTTTACTGCAACAATGCAAATAGTCATTGTTGAATGCTGCTTATAGCTCTGTCACATGGTTGATTACAAAGCAGAAAAAATCTTTTTTTAATTTTTTATCTATTTATTTTTGGACCAAACTGATGATGTCGTTGTTACCACAAAAATCTTGTCATAGAGAACAAAGAAGTGACTGAGATAAGGTTGGCATAACATCTTATCAGCAGACACAGGCTACAAGCATACTAAGTTGTAGGATCGTGCCTCAAATTCAAGTAAAGAGTGGAAGCCAGCTCATGTGATCATAAACAAGGGGACTGCCCCTCGACAATCCAAGTGAGCATCATCTGGTGTCTTTGGGACCAGATACCTTAGAGAACACCTTGGGCAGGTAAAGAGCCCTTGAGAATGGCCAGTGCATGGAATAATATCTGTGGGACTACAAAAAAGACAAATGGAGGAGGCTAACAGCCCATACAAAAGAAGGACCAGCACACATGATGAATCAGAATATTAGTTAAGCTCGATGATGATGATAAAGATTTATATTTATAAAGCGACAACAACTTCGTTGCTAATGAAGCACAGTCTTGGCTAGGGCAAGCATGGGAAAGTTGTCATATCTTAAGAATAGAAAACAGAACATGACAGTAACAAATGACACCATAGAAACAAGACTAAGTTTGTTGTGGAGAAACATTAACGCTCACACATTTAATTCTTGGACCTTTCCTGTTGCTGACTTACATAAATGATTTGCCTGGAACATTGAAAGACCTTCAAAAATTGTGATATTTGCTGACAACAACAAAATACTGGTAAAGGACCAAAATACATTTGCACAAGACACAGCTAGGAGACTATCAGATTAGGCTTATGACTTGTTCACAGCAATCAGCTTGATCTTTAATCTTACAAAGGCTTGTTTTACGCAGTTCCAAACAAATAAAAATGACCTATAGGTACCTACTGGTAATGCAACACTTCTGTTATTCTGTAAGTTACCATTTTACTCCTAAATTATTTACATTCTACAAGAATTTTCCATGCTACAAGTACCAGAAGTAGAAATCAGTGAGCACACAATGGATGATGCTTCAAGAGTGAAGTTCCTGGGCAAGCAGATGGATAATAAACTGAGGTGGCACCAGCACAGTTCTGCCTGCTTTGAACTTTGAAATCTTGCTGCCATTACCTGCAAATGGAATCAGTAGCAAACTTAAGCTCAATACTATCCTATACAATAACCTTCTGGGGAAATGAAGCTAAAGTTAAAAAATGTATTTGTTCTACAGATTCCCCCCTGCCCCCCTCTCCGGTTGTCATGGACCTTCCCATTGGTGGGGAGGTTTGCATGCCTAAGTGATACAGGTAGCCATACTGTAGGTGCAACCACAATGGAGGGCTATCTATTGAGAGGCCAGACAAGCATGTGTTTCCTGAAGAGCGCCAGCAATCTTTTCAGCAACTGCAGGGGCAAAGTGGGGATGACTGACTGATCTGGCCTTGTAACATCAATCAAACTGGCCTTGCTGTGCTGGCACTGCGAATGGCTGAAAGGAAGGGCAACTACTGTCATAATTTTTCTTGAAGGCATGCAGGTCTACTGTATGGTTAAATGACAATAGCATCCTCTTGGGTGAAATATTCTGGATATAAAATAGTCCCCCATTCAGATCTTCAGGTGAGGACTACCCAGGAGGATGCCGTCATCAGGAGAAACAAAACTGGCATCCTGTGGATCAGAACATGGAATGCTAGATCCCTTAATTGGGCAGGTAGTTAAGAATATTTAAAAAAGTAGATGGATACGTTAAAGTTAGATATAGTGGGAAATAGTGAAGTTCATTGGCAGAAGGAACAGGACTTCTGGTCAGGAGAATTGAGGATTATAAATACAAAGTTACATACAGGTAATGTAGGAGAAGGCTTAATAACAAATAAGACAATAGGAATGCAGGTAAGTTACTATGAGCAGCATAGTGTGTGTATTATTGTAGCCAAGACAGATACTAAGCTGACACCCATTGCAATAGTTCCAAGTTTATGTAACAAATAGCTCCACAGAGATTCAATAAATGCATTAGGAGATAAAAGAAATTATTGAGGTAGTTAAGGGAGATGAAAATTTAATAGTAATGGGAGACTGGAATTTGATAGTAGGTAATGGAAAGGAAGGAAAATTAGTAGACGAGTATGTACTGGGGGTGACGAATGAAAGAAGAAGCTGTTTGGTATAATTCTGCATAGAGCATAATTTAATCGTTACTAACACTTGACGCTGGAAGGTTTCAGATTAGTTATGTAATGGCAAGACTGATTTTGGAATTAGATTTTAAATTGCAAGACACTTCCTGAGACAGATTATACTCTGACCATAATTTATTGGTTATGAACTGTAGTTAAAACTAAAGGAATTGCAAAAAGCAGGAAATTAAAGATATGGAACCCTAACAAGCTGAAAGAGTCATAGGTTGTTAAGAGATTCAGAGTAAGCATTGTTCAACAATTAACAAGAACAGGGAAAAGGCATACAATAGAAGATGAATGTGTAGCTTTGGGAGATGAAGTAGTGAAAACAGCATAGGATCAAGCAGGTAAAAAGACAAGGCCTAATAGAAATCCTTGGGTACCACAGGAGGTATTGAATATAATTAGTGAAAAGAGAAAAAAAATTTAAAAAATGCAGTAAATGAAGCAGGCGAGAGGGACTATGTATGTCTAGATAACGAGACTGGCGGGAAGTGCAAAATAGCAAAGCAGGAATGGCTAGAGGACACATGTAAGGCTTTAGAAGGATGTATCATTAGGGGAAAGATAGATACCACCTACAGGAAAATTAAAGAGGCCTATGGAGAAAAGAGAAGCGGTTGTGTGAATATGATGAGCTCAGATGGAAAACCGGTCCTAAGTAAAGAAGGGAAAGCTGGAAGGGGGAAGGCATATATAAAGAGCCTATACAAGGGAAATGTACTTGAGGGCAGTATTATAGAAAGGGAAGAGGACTTAGATGAATATGAGATGGGAGATACGATACTGTGAGAATAATTTAACAGAGCACTAAAAGATCTGAGACAAAACAAGGCCCCTAGGAATAGACAACATTCTGTCATAACTACTCATAGCCTTTGAAGAACCAGCCATGACAAACTCTTCCATCTGCTATGCAAGATGTAGGAGATGGGCGAAATACCCTCAGACTGCAAGAAAAATATAATAATTCCAGCTCCAAGGAAAAGAAGTTCTGACAAGTGTTAATATTACTGAACTATCAGTTTAATAAGTCACAATCGCAAAATATTAACACAAATTCTTGGGAGAAGAATAGAAAAACTGGTAGAAGCTCACCTCAGGAAAGATCATCTTGATTTTGGACACATGTAGGAACACGTGAGGCAATACTGACCCTATGACTTTCCGTAGAAGATACATTAAGAAAAGGTACACCAACATTTATAGCATTTGTAGACTTAGGGAAAGCTTTAATGTTAACTGGAATACTCTCTGAAATTCTGAAGGTAACAGGGGTGAAATACAGGGAGCAAAAGGATAGCAACAACGTGTACACAAATCAGGCATGAAAGGGAAGCAGTGGTTGAGAAGGGATGAGACAGGGTTATAGCCTATCCCCATTTATTCAATCTGTGCTCTGAGCAAGCAGTACAGGAAATCAAATAAAAATTTGAAGTAGGAGGTTTGCCGATGACGTTGTAATTCTGTCAGAGACAGCCAAGGACTTGGAAAAGCAGCTGAATGGAATGGACAGTGTCTTGAAAAGAGGATAGATGAACATCAACAAAAGCAAAACAAGGATAATGGAAAGGAGTCAAATTAAATCAGGTGATGCTGAGGAAATCAGATTAGGAAATGAGACACTTAAAGTAGTAGATGAACTCTGCTATTTGGGCAACCAAATAACTGATTATGGGCAGAGTAGAAAGGATATAAAATGTAGGCTGGCAATGACAACAAAAGCATTTCTGAAGACAAGAAATTTCTTAACATCAAATACGGAATTAAGTGTGGGAAGTCTTTTGTGAAGGTATTTGTGTGAAGTGTAGCCAGATATGGAAACAAAAAATGGACAATAAACAGTTAAGACATGAAGAGAATAAAATCTTTTGGAATGGGGTGTTTCAAAGGATGCTAAAGGTTAGATGGGCAGAATGTATAATTAATTAGAAGATACTGAACAGAATTGGGGAGGGAAAAAAAAACTGTGACACAATCAGACAATAAAAAGAGATCGGTTAATGGGACACATCCTGAGAAATCAAGTTATCATGAATTTAGTATGTGTGTTTGTGGGAGGGAGGCGGGGGGGGGGGGGGGGGGTGCAAAAATCATAATAGAGGGAGGCCAAGAGATGAATACAGTAAGCAGATACAGAAGGATGTAGGTTGCAGTAGCCATTCAGAGATGAAGAAACTTGCACACAATAGAGTAACACAGAGAGCTGCATGAACTGAAGACTACACAACAGATAAAAACTGTGTCTGAGTACATAGTTTGAGATGGTGAGGATAATCTTGTTTTCAAAGTAGCTGCTTTTTGCCACATACATAATCTCATCATAACCTGCCTGGATAACTGTGCACATCAAGACACCACTTCCAGGACAGGGAAGCGTTCCTGCCCCAGACTGAATCAACCCAGCAGATTAATGAGAGTCAGTTTATGGCCAGCCTGGATGTGGTTTTTAGTGGATTTCCACATCCCACCTGGTGAAAACCGGGCTGGTACCCAAGTCCCACGTAAGTTATGGGACTCCCAAACATTACAAAAACTTTCACAAGAATGACACATCACATTCCATGGTGATAGGAAGGGCATCATATCACACATTAAACTAACCTTCCCATATCCATAAACTACAATGCCTACAATAAACCGATGTGAGATAAAGGCACAAGCAAAAGGAGAAGTACTAATCTCACCATAAATTGTCGTTAGTATACTCTACAGGAGTAGCTTCCAAGGGTCACTTCTGCCTGGTAATGCATAATCTGACACACATCATATCCCTGAAGGATCTCTTTCATGATGCAAATGATGGAACACAATTTGTGAATCAAGACATGTTCATTACAGGAGCAAACTGGTGGAGTGATCTAGTTATACAACAGCAAACATGAATTACATGTTCCTGATGAAGTTGGGTCATACTTTTCTTGGTTATAATTTGCCCTACAATAATGTGCATGTTCAAGTAAGAATATTGTGAGCAGTACACAGGTACTATTAAGTAAAATGCTAACAACTGACAATATTATGAAAAGGAAAACTGCCAGTCACCATATAGCAGAGGTGCTAAGTTGCAGATAGGCACAACAAAAGCTTTATGAAGAATATATGTTACTGGAATAGAGCCTTTCTTCCTGGAATTTTAAGTTGTCTTTGTACTCCCCCCCCCCCTCCTCCCCTCCCAACCACCCTAATTACAACTTCCAACGCCCCAGCCCGTTCATTGACACATGAATGCTTGTGGTTCTTATCTCCCATTTTTGTTTGTTTCTCATTCTTATTTTCTATTGCATTCATGATGGACTACAGAAATTAGTAAGTAAGCAAAGAAAAAACTAAGCATAAAAAATTGTCACAACTTACCAAATTTAATGCAAGTAAATATGTTTCTATAACAAAGTAATCAAAAATCCAGTTGCAACTGAAAACTGAAAGGTATAACATGATCTTTATCATAGATCTTTTGAATGCACCTACATACGAGGCAGGCAGTACATATGTGGAACAATAAGATGTAACTAGACAGCAGCAGTAATGAGTGCTCTGGCAAGCTATATGGTTCCCAAGCAATGGTATTTCATTAGCAATGATGGTTAACATATCTATGTCTACATCAACATCCATAGTCTGCAAACCACTGTGAAGTGCATGATGTAGCAGTAGTAGTTTTTGTTTTGTCAAGTTCCTCATTCCCCTGGAGCATTTTACAAAAGTTGTCCCAGCATTACCTAGTCTGTACACTTATCCGTTCATATAATCAAACTGTCACCTTCCAGGTAAACCTAGACTTCAGGTTACACCACAAATCAGTCTGGTACCATAGCCATGATTTATAGAGGAAATGCTATCATACTTTAACCTAATTCAATTTTGCCTAGTAATAACAGGATCACACATACCACATAAAAATGATGAGAAAGTTCTATAATGCTGATAATAAAGCAAATGAGTTGTCTTAGCTACATGTAAAGTACAATTTAAATCAGAAGTTCAAGCAGGTCCTGCCCCATATCCATATGGTATAACTGTGAATATCATTAAACAATACAGTGATAGTTTACTGTTAACACACATGTAGATAAAGTTCATATGATGTCATCTTATGATCTTATGGTAAAGGTATATATTACCTTTACTCATTCCACATTCTTGGAAGTTCTTCTTCCTGACTAGATCTATGGAATGTGATGATGGAAGAAGGGTCATTCCATGCCAGACTGAGCCTGAGGCTTATTTTTTTGAAAAAATTCCATATTTAACAATGTTATAGTTTTTCAAATCTACAAAAATTGAATTTTACTATCCTGAAAAAATTATAAAAATTACGTAATTAGCTGAGGAAATATAGTTAAGCAAAGTTGGTGATTCTACAGATAAGGATGGAAAACAAAAGGTTTGCTTTTTGTGTTGGCAGCTGTTTAAATTTGGGTTGCAGCAATTGTTAATGTTTTAATTGTTAAATTTCAAGAACAGAATCTTATCCTTCTGATAAACTTCTGTTTTTAAAGAAAGGTAAGCTATTAAGTATGCAGCTAATTCACAAAAGTTACTATTTATTTACTGTCCCACCCGTGACAAAAAACATGAAAAAGTTTACCTTCTAACTCACCAATTATAGTAATTCTATATATTTTAGGTTAGGAGTAAGAAAAATAAATAAAAACATCCAATGAACCATAAGGCACCTTCTAAGTTGTAAATGATCATTTATAAATGTTAAAAGAAATTGTGTCCCACCCGTGACAGTTTTTTGGATGTTACTCAAATCTAAACCATTTAACACTTCTTGTTGTTGTCAAGTTAAATTGGTTGATATAACAAGTGCGTTGATGGTTTACACTAAATAAAAACTTAATATTTATTCAGAAAATGGGGAAAACAACATCAGCAGAGCGTATGATAAAACTTCGAGAAAAACTGAAGAAAGATACCAGCAAGTACAACGTCCATAAAGAAAAAGAAAGAGCAGGATATAAGAAGAAGGGAAAATATGAAGATGAAGGTATCCTCCAGTGAAAAATCTTTATTAGAATATCGAAAGAAGGAAGCTGAAAGAAAAAGGAAGTACTGACTTAAACTAAAATCTGTATTAATTGAAGATCAGTCTGAGACCTGTATTTCCCAGTTAGGATAATATAAATGTCCTCAGTCCCTTGGCAAAGCTGTTTCTCGGGTAAAGAAGGTGCTTCTTTCAAGCCCCTCAAAAAAATCAGCAGTAATAAAAAAGCTTGTAAGTGAAAGCTTGCCTAAAAAGGTAGTAAAGCAGATTTTCCCAGCAGTGAAGAAAACGTCTCGTAAACTTACAGGTGATAATCTGCTCAAAATACAAAATTTTTTCACAAATGATGAAATCAGCAGGCAGACATCTGGTATAAAGGATGTAAAGTCTATTGTAGACCATGAAACTGGGAAAAGAGTTAGCTTGCAGAAATGTCACATGAATATGACAGTTAAGGAAGCATTTTTTTCTTTTTAAGCAAGACAATTCAGATATTGATATCAAGATTTCTAAATTGTACGAGTTGCGGCCTAAAACTGGGTTCTAACGCCTCAAATGCCTCACAATGTACACGTGTGCAGACATCATGCTAACTTCAACTTCATCATTGAAGCCATTCACAAAAAAATAGCTAGTTTCCCTGCTACTCACACTCATCTTATGAATCTTGTTTGCAGTGATGTAGAAAGTGAAATATGCATGACAAGTCAATGCAAGAAATCCGTCATGAATTTGCACACATTAATAGATGGAAAGTTTGATTTGTGTGACATAGTATCTTGGAGAAAATGGACCGAACATGAATGTCACCCTAAACAGACTACTACCAGTGGAACACTTTGTGAAGCTCTCTCTGAACTTCAGTCTCAACTGAAAACATTCAAGGAGCACTTCTTAGTCAAAAGGATGCAATCTGGAGCTTTCAAGACTGTGAAAGCATCAGTTAGTGATGATGAAGTGATATTGCAAATAGATTTTGCAGAAAACTATGTAGCACTAGCACAAGATGAGATACAAAGTGCCCACTGGAGTCATACACAGATTACAGTGGTCACTATTTGTGTTTGGATGAAAACAGGGCTACAGTCATTTGCAATTGTGAGCGATGAACTGTGCCATGACAAGTACTCAGTTTATGCATGTTTGAAGACTATGATAAGTAAGCTGAAACAAGAGCTTCCCAATTTGACCTTGATAGGAATTTTCTCTGATGTTTGCACAGGTCAATTTAAGAACAAATTCACCATTTCTAGCCTCTGCTACATGATGCAAGACTTTGGAGTGTCTGGAGAATGGTTTTTCTTTGCAACATCATATGGGAACGATGCAGTGGATGGGATTGGAGCTGTAACAAAAAGGGCTGTTTGGAATAAAGTTAAGCAAAGAAAAGTCATCATCAGCAATGCACAGGAATTTTTAGACTGTGCCAAATCATCTGTTTCTGGAATAAACTTTCTTCCTCTGACAAAAGATCATATTGATGAAAACAGAGACCTTCTGGATGAACGCTGGAAAACTGTTAAAAAAATAAAAGATATTCACAGCAAGCATTACTTCAACAGTTACAATACCTGTAACCTAGGATGTGGTAGAACTTTCCTAAAATCAGATTTAGAGAAAGTGGAGGTTTTTCCACTTTCATCCAACATATATTCACTAATCTACACAGATTCTGAGATGAGTGATGATGAATCATATCCTGATGTCCTGTTGACACCCAATTCCCAAGAAGTTACAGGTTCAGAACCAGCTGTGGAACAAATCATACAAGGAACATTTATTTTAATTGAGTTCCAAATTGCAATCCACTACATATGGATATGTTGCAATTGCACAGAGAAGTGTAGAAGACAATGGGGAAATACAGATTATGTGTATGAGATCTGTTGGGGACTCAGCAAAGGTATTCAAAGCTGACGAGCAGGATGTATCCTGCAAAGAGTTTAAACAAGTTCTTGCTATTCTCCCGAATCCAAATGTCAAACATGTTAGGGACACCTTATATTATGAGTTTCCTGGCAATTTAGACATTTCTGAAAGTGGGTGAGAGGTCAAGTGATATAATTAAGTACTCAGAACTGTAAACTAATACTATACCAAAATTTATATTATTTATAGGCAACAAAAATGTCCTACAAAGTTAATAAAACTTAAAGTGCCCTCTAAATATATGTTACCTACTGATTCATAGCTAACTGACATAATAAAATCAGTTAAAAAAAAAAAAAAAAAACAGATTGTACTTCACATGAGTCCCACCCGTGACAATTCCTTGTCCCAACTGTGACAGTCTTTGATTGCAATTATTGTAAGTAAGTATTACTAATCTAATATTTATTGATATTATGTCATGTAGAGAATTGTTTTATAATGTGAATTCAATATTTTCAAAAGAAAATAAGTGCACAATTCACAGATTTCTTCTAAAATGTTGGTGCTTATTCAATGCTACATCTATTTACTGTGCCACTTGTGACAAAGTTTTAAAGATGCATAACAGCTCAATTTGTAAACTTCTGACATTCAGATTTCAAGGGAAGGTAAAACAATTATTTGTATGGCAACCAGTCAATCTTTACTTTATTTCTATTTATACTTTATATCAGCACCTGACTGTTGAAAAACGTAGTGCAACTGTCCCACCCGTGACAATGGAATCCCCCAGAAGTGAATGAACAAAAGCCCTTGGTATTACGAGTTTTACTTGATTCTATACATATGTTAGTTGTTTTTGTACTGACATAACACAGGAAACCAGTTGAGGAATGTAATGAAATGAATGCTATTTTCAAAATTTAACTTTTATGTTTTCAACATTGTATAAAATGGCCATAGAAGAAATCAGAAATTTAAACATACTCGATGTTAACTTTAATCAGTCCAGTGAGAAGACATTTGTTAACGTCTGGAGCTGTGAATTGGCTTGAGGTCTCCAACATGCTACCCTTCCTTAATACTAAGAGACATATTCTGTACAATGTATACAAACATTCATGTCCTACTTACCAGCTGCCTATCCCCCCTACTCTCACTCTCTCCAGAGTCCTATTTCTAGTTAAAATTAGTAGAGCAGCCATGAACCCACATGATTATATTTCATTAAATGCATTCCTTTTATTAATCCTGGGCTCTTGACTTTCCATGCATATTACTTTGTAAGTAACAGATATCATTTTACTTGTGGTGATGTTTGAAACATGAGATGAAAGAATTTAATATTTCACTGTGACAACAAAGAAAGAGAAAGGTATTGGTAGGTACTTAACATTATGTGCAATAACTTTTGGTCTGCTTACACAGAATAATAGCAGCAGCCTATATTTACAACTGCACTATTTAACAACACTGTGAGACTTTCACTTTAGAATGGTCTGCGATAAACTAAAATATTATAGGATTGCAGAAGTATGCAATGACTTACGAAGAACTAAGCTAAGAACGAATGACAACATTCAGTAACACTATGTTTACAAGAATGATTGGAATTTGGATATGAGGACTTGATGCTGAATTTTTAATTTAGAATCATTTAATTCGGTCTCGGGGTACGTTGAAAACCAAAGCTGTAGAAATTTACGCTTTGTGCTCTGGTAGTTAACGGAAGAAACAAAGTCTACACACTTTTTTTACTAGGGCGTACGTGTTGACACAAACTCAATACAAATACTGCACAAAATGTGGCCATATTTGTCTATCGGCTATGCCGGGAGTGTCCAGTCCACCCAGAAGAGGGAATTAGGGTATCATCTACTTTGTTATTGCCTGCTTAGTTATTACCATCACGTACACATTCATTAATAACACACAGGTTACTGGGCAGCGCAATGCAGAAATACGTCACAATGTCACTCCAGTCTGTTACATTGTCTGAGTACGTGAATTGTAATACCCATCCACAAGCGTTCCACCATAAGTTTGTGAACTACCGCTAGCCTCCATTCATTAATAACAGAAACTATGTTGTCTACTCACAGCGCCGATTAGCAAGATGCATTAGGTATTTGAATAAGTTTACAAGTAATTATGGCTTTATAGGACAGAGAGAACGTAGTGGGTCTTAGTTTCTTGGCTTTTACCTTTCCTAATCATCAATATACGTAAAATATCAAAAGTACTTGTATACGCTAAAGCTAAATCACATCACGTCCACGCAAACATTTACTACTGCAGACGACGTTTCGATGAGCAGTGTTCCCAACAACTCACAGGAACTCTGTTTGCATGCAGCGCAAATCGCTGCAAGATGAGTGTAAAAATAAGAAAAAATATTTCCTGAATTAAGATTTCTTCCCGTTGCGTTTAAGGCCAGACTGTGGATCTACCTTCTTCTATACCATCGTACGAGCCATTGGCGTTTTCGATTGCATTTTTGCGTCTTCTAGAAGACCACAATACAGACACAGTCTACGTGTTAGAATGTGATACAGATGCCTATTTGTCAGCTCATAGACTTCAACCACAAAGCTAGTCCTTGTGGTTTTCAATACTGAGGGTCTTTCTTGAGACATCAACCAAATAAAATTTTGAGAGTTTTAAGAAACGTTCTGTTTAGTCGTTGAAGTATATGTGTGGGATTTATGAACAACATGAATCATACAATTCATCAGTGATAAAACGCGTTGCAAAATAGTAACAATATTGTCGGATTGCGTAGTAGCGTTTTATCGGCATTGCCTTGTTACTTCATGAGCAGAAACATTAGTTGTGTTGGCTATACTGCGCGCAGGCCGAGCGCCATCTATCGAGCAAGCCGTGAACGCGGAGCGGGTTGATTCAGACGCTAGTACATGCAGCTAGCAGCCAGTAGCAATCCGTAGTAAGGATGGCGGCCGATGTAAAAGTGACTCCGAAGTGTAGTTTGGATGCGAATTCTTGTGTTTCTTTGTTAGACATTCTAATATCGTTTAATGCACCTATTAATGAGCAGCATGCATGGGCGTTGTGTTATCAGTGTGCAAAGTCCTTTAAAAATGCAATGCCGGGTGATAAGGGCAAGTGTTATTATGTGACAGAACTGGAGCATGTTTTACTTCACAAAGATGGATATGTGCACCCAAACACGATATTCGCTGGTGGAGGGCCGAACGACACAGGTAAAAATTTCTGGCCATCTTTTATACGTCTTTGTGCTGTCATTTAACTGACAAATAGTAGTTGTCAAGTTGAAGCGGCAATGGTTTTGGATAATTTAATTGTGAAGTCATGTGGCATTTGTGAGTACTCATAGAATTCCTAGACTCTCCGGATATAAATAGTAAGAACTAAACCAACGCTGTGATGTATGTGGCGGTCATCAGAGGAAAATATTTTAGTTGTATCCTTTGATAAGAATTTATGCTAAATTTTGTTTGTTTACGCTGTCGTGTTTACAAAATAAGGCCGAAGCTCTCAAGTTAAGTGGAACGCTAGTTACTATGTAACAGGGGTAACGAAATATACAATTATTGATGCATTTCATTCATTCAGTAGTGACAGGTGTCATCGTTCTGTATATAATGCGTAGACCAAAAGTTACTGATGCGCTTCTACAAAAATAAAATAAAAATCCATCCCCGTAAACAGTCACGTAAAATTTACGTGTTCGTTTTGCGTGAGCCCACGAGTTAATGAAGCAGGACTTGCGTTTTTTTAGTATTACAGGAGACAAGCGACGGATGTTTTGTTGAAGTGTTGTGATGCTGACGAGGAACTTAGTTCTTATTTGGCCGTAGTCTATGCCGAAAATTTGACTGTTCTGCCATGGGAACACAGTATCTGTATCAAATCGTAACCAATGCGCAGGTTTCGCGTCTGCGTTCGCGCTGAGTATGTCATTACATTGTTAGAGTTACGAAAGTTGAGCTGAACCGAAGTGTTGATAAGTTTGTGTATCATTACTGCGGAATCATAAATTGACAGATGCTGTATCTATCATCGTTTCGAAACCTCACATACGTTTATTAAAAGTATTTTTAATAGAATCTAAGACGTGAGTTCGCAATGTATGCTGTGTACAGTTGCACCAAATAAAACCAAGGTAGTGCTTGATGTTATGTCGATTCTCGTGAAACTGATAGATTGATTTAGTTAATAGTGCGACGGCGAAAGTAATTTTTTTGAAAAGTGGATGGGGTCTTTAACGCGAGTAAACAATGGCCATTGTTTGTTTTGTATGCTACAAGCAGTAGCTTAGCTGGTTGTTTTCTTGCCGTGCACGAATAAGTATTGCATCTTCTTCCGTCAAGACTGTATCACAGTTTGAAATATAAAATGCCTGTGGTTTCCCAAGATAACTTACGATGAATGATGGATTGGTTCCTTTCGAAGATGCCACAGCTGATTATCCGCACTACGCGTGTCGAAATCGAGTGTGCACTCTTTTGATGCAGCCCTGTCGTCGATGGGACTACACATTCAACCATCTCGCATTAGGGGGCTCTGATATATAACATCGTTAGTGCGTAGTGACACAGGCAACAAATCAGTTTTTAATATAATAGTTTGATTTTAGAGTGATCTTAATTTTAAAATGTTGAGTACTTTTTGTTTGTCAACGATACTTCATTGTCGGTTGAATTACGCGCTTTTAGATACTAATTCGATACATTAGCAGTGTATTTTTGTTTCACCAAGCGAGATAACGTAGTGCTACGACAATACACTAGCATTCAGTAGTTCACTGATGTGACTACTTCGCAACGTAAATTTTACTCACACACACGCAGGAGGAGCTAGAGGGTGATTAAAGAAGAACGTTTCTGTTAGAGTATAAGTCAACTGTTTAAATATGGCAGTGAGTTAGTTAAACGCTTCACACTGCCTCCAGGCGCATAGTTGTAATCAAATGTAATACATCTTAGATGTTAACACCACAAAAGAATTCTACATTAACCGATCTTTTGCGCCTCCGCGTTGCATTATCTTCGTAAATCAATACACGCACTCTTTTTGAAGAACGCTCGTTATCCAAAGAACAAATTTACAGTGCGCGCAGTTCAATCTTGAAGAATACTCTCTATCTTTTTGGATAACAGTATACAGCGATAAGTGTGCATTAGACTATTTAGCTGCTTAAAAATTTTAATTATCTTTTACAGCAGCTTACACAGTTCATCAGTTTTGCCATTGATATTTTCATATGGATGTAGTTATAAATAAAACTTCCGTTAATAGTAAAACTCGATTTTCTGTCATGCTGGCGATTATAAATTCTGACATGCCAGAATCTTCGTAAGGTGTTTGGTGGTATTGTCACAGACGAGCAATTGTTTAGCCACGACACCGAACAGACCATATTTATCCACGATCTTGGTATGAAGCAGCTGGATCACTTCATAGTACTGAAGATTAATGTAAGTCAGGCATAAATCATGATCTTACTTAACGGATATCGCGTATGAATTATACGTTAAATGTGCAAGAATCAAAATATCAGCATTTCTAAACAACATGATTTGCTTAAGTGATCACATTTTACTTAAAAGGCCACCTGACGGCTTTTGAACGTTTCAGACACTTGTTATGTAGATTATTTTCAGTAGCAGCGCCCGAGGTTCTTATGGTTCTGCTCGGTATGTTCACAGAAAATAAGATTTTATTAGTTTTGCGTAGATGTGATGATATGTAACTAGAAATATGTAATCTACATCTTGCTTAAGCTATTTATGACTTACTAATTGGGAATCCTCCTGAATGGTTCTATGCCCGATCAGCCATAGAATTTTTTTTTTTTTTTTCTAGCCCTTTTTGGACAAACTGCGCTTTACGGTGGGACAGCTAGTTTTAGATCTGAGCTTTGTGTTTCCGATCGACGTCACTAATCAAATTAATAATTATTGTGAGTGATTCAGATGTTGAGTCTTCTGTTAAAACATCTTTCCAACCATGAAGTTACGTATTGTACGCTCAAGAGAGGCCAACAGTTCGTTGTTCAGTGTTACGCAAGGGCAAAGTGAAAATTGAGCCGTGTGTGCCATATGTTTGACAACATTGTGCTGATTTTCCAACGTCTATTAGCAGATGGCTTCTATACAAGCACAACCGCAGTCACAACAGGGACTTAGCCGGAACTTTGCTTCATTTAGTTCTATCCTAGACATTGTCGCTACGTTTAAATACGAAATAAGTCCGGAAAAACAAACCAAATTTTGGGACCGGTTTGTCGCTGCCGTACTTATATGTTAACACCCGAAATGATTTTTGTAGCCTGGTCAATATCAATTTACCGAGCGTAAGTTGTTTTAGACGAACGACTCCAGGAAATCAGCTTTTCAGTTTTCGACAACAGAGACCCTGTCTTAAATTCAGTATAGGAGATGGATAACTTCTCTTCCCGTCTAATATTCCTTCTTCTTCTTCTCCTTCGCTGATCAAAAGGCACTCCGCCTAGATTAATGGGCATTTTTAAAGAACAAGACTGAACTTGACAACCCAACAATGTTTTAAAAACGTTAGAGCATTTGTAGGAGAGCGAAAATCCATTGTGAAAGTAGAAAACCGGGAGCTAGAACAAACTCTTGAAAACCGATATTGTTTACAATACATGATCAATCAGAAGCGATATTGGTAAACTGGCTAACGAAAACCGGCCTTGGGAGCCCCGTGTATACGTAGTTATTGTCGTCGTGTTACGGGTCCGGAGTGCAGTATGCATTTGTGTGTGGGAAAAATGAGCGAAAAAATAGGAATAAACAAGTGGCAGGGTGTGGTAAGTCTCTGTACGACCATGTGTTAACGTCGAAAGCTAGGTTTTCTATGTATGTCTGCAAGCCACAATACAGTGTGTGGCGGGGGGGTAATTCTTGTACCACAGTTACATTCGTGAATGGCGCGTGTGATAAATTTTGCCGGTAAACCTCCATATGGGCTTTAATTTCTCCGAAGTTGTCTTAGTTGCCATTTCTCAAGACGCATGTGGGAGGAAGTAATATGACGCCTCATGGCTCTCTTGTCGCGTCTGTCAGCGGAGATAGTTGAGCATCTCCGTAACGCTCTCCCGCCGACTAAATGATTCAATGACGGAATTGCTATTTGGGGAGCAAAATAACTGATGATGGTCGAAGTAGAGAGGATATAAAATGTAGACTGGCAATGGCAAGGAAAGCGCTTCTGAAGAAGAGAAATTTGTTAACATCAAGTATAGAGTTAAGTGTCAGGAAGTCGTTTCTGAAAGTATTTGTATGGAGTGTAGCCATGTATGGAAGTGAAACATGGACAACAAGCATTTCAGACAAGAAGAAAATAGAAGCTTTCGAAATGTGGTGCTACAGAAGAATGCTGAAGATTAGATGGGTAGTTCACATAACTAATGAGGAGGTATTGAATAGAATTGGGGAGAAGAGGAGTTTGTGGCACAACTTGACTAGAAGAAGTGATCGGTTGGTAGGACATGTTCTGAGGCATCAAGGGATCACCAATTTGGTACTGGAGGGCTGTGTGGAGGGTAAAAATCGTAGAGGGAGACCAAGAGATGAATACACTAAGCAGATTCAGAAGGATGTAGGTTGCAGTAAGTACTGAGAGATGAAGAAGCTTGCACAGGATAGAGTAGCATGGAGAGCTGCTTCAAACCAGTCTCAGGACTGAAGATAACAACTACTATGCAACTGACAAATTGCCTCTTGGCTTCTGTCCCAGGTTCTTCTACCGACGTTTTTAACGCGAGCAAGACGATTATATGAGCCGCTGCATCTCAGGTGCGGGATGTGACACCTGGAAACGGTTCTGAGGATCAATGGGTACTGCACCAGTTATATAAGAAGTGTCATAGAATCAAACACTTAGCGAAGTGCCACATCGGAAAAAGAAATGTCTGGTAGGGCCTTTCTGCCATAATTCCCAGAATGAAGGACAGAATCAGTCTTAAGTTGCGCATACACGGCGTAAAAACTAGTTCTGAATTGACAAAGAAATATTGTCTCAGATCGGTAAAGGAGAAAAGGGACCCGCTTGCAATGTCATGAATATACCGCATACCATGTACGTGCGGAAATGTCTGTTGGAATGACTGGACGATCGATCAACACCAGGTTCCCCGAACTTTCAAGGCCGTTGCAGGTTGGGGCAAGTGGAGACATCGGCCGTGGTGAAGATGGCGCTCTGTGGGACCGACCACATAGTAAAATTCGCTGACATGGAAGTTCTTGCTTTAGAGTAGAGCTATCTCACTCGGTTGTTCAGAGAAGCTATAGAAATACACAAACATGAGAACAGCTTCAACAAGAAAGAAGGAGGCCTCAGGGTGGACGGATCCTGGATTCCCGTGCTGCAGCGAACGGTCGTTGCTGGTAGCAAGGGGAGAAATGCATCTGAAATGGCCACGGAAAAGCCGTTGGACGTTGGCGCGCCAGGTACATACAATATGCGGTCTGCGAGCTCTACTCCCATTCACCACTAGAAATGGAGGGTGAATCTGTGACAATGACAGCCACTCGTGCTGGTGAAACGCCAGAAAAATCACCAAACAAAAGTCGTTCGCTGTGCGGCATGAGGCGCCTTGTCACGGTCCGCGCGGCTCCCCCCCGTCGGAGGTTCTAGTCCTCCATCGGGCATGGGTGTGTGTGTGTGTGTGTGTGTGTGTTGTCCACAGCATAAATTAGATTAAATAGTGTGTAGGCTTAGGGACCTCAGCAGTTTGGTCCCATAAGACCTTACCACAAATTTCTAAAAGTCACTCGAAGAACCCCAGACAGAACTCAGTAGACAGTTCGTCAATACGTAGCCACAACAGCCTTTAACAATTTTGAACTCTACAATTCAGATATAAGTGCCTGGTAGATGGTTCTTCCAACCACCTCCAGACTATCTGTCTACCGCTCTACTCTCTAACAGCGCACGGGAGAAATAAACACTTAAATCTCCCCGTACGAACTCTAATTTCTCTTACTTTATTACCTTGATAATTTTTTTCCTTATCTAGGTTGGCGACAGTAAAATATTTTCGCATTTGGAGGAGGACGCTGGAGATTGAAATTTCGTGAAAAGGTCTCGTCGCAACGAAAAACGCCTTTTTTTAATGATTGCTAGACCAACTCGCTTACCGTATCCTTGGCACTCTCCTCCCTATTTCGTGATAATACGAAACGAGCTGCCCTTCTTCGGACTATCTGATGCCCACCGTCAATTCTATCCGGCAAGGATCACATACCGCATAGTAGTACTCTAGCAGAGGACGGACAAACCCACTTTAGGTGTTCTCTTGTGTCGCCTTGTTACAATTTGTAAGTATTCTGCCAATAAAACGCAATCTTTCCTTTGCCTTCGCCGCAACATTATGTACTTTACTGTTCCAATTTCAGTTGTTCGCAACTGTAATTCCGAGGTATTTAGTTGAACTGTCAGCCTTTAGTGTTGCGTGATTTGTCGTATAACAGAGATTTAACTGATTTTTGCTAGTACTGAAACTACGTTCGACCGATTCTAGAGTATTGCTTGTCAGTCTGGGACACCTACCTTGGTTAATAGGTGAGAGAAAAGGGGGAGGCGACAATGCGTTTCGCTGAGGAAGCGTTTAGTCGTTTGTCATTACGGAGATGCTCGTCAAAGTCCACTGACAGCCGCTAGAAAGAGGCGTTGTGCATCACGGAGAAGTTTACTGTTCACATTCCGGGAGCGTCTGATTCGCGAAAGAGTCGGTAAAAATTACTACTTCCAACATACGCCTCGCGAAATGACAACGACGAGAAGAAGAAAGAAAGCTTACACGGCTGTCCAGTGTCCACCAACAATCATTCTTCCCACCCGTGGAACTTGAAAGTGAGAAAAGGACGGAAGCGACACCAGAAGTTAAGAGTGCCTTCCGTCACACACCGTATGGTGGCTTGAGGATTATAGATGCACAGCGTGGACGAGAAGCCCCTGTAACGCCTTCTATCGAATGCTGATTGGTATGATTTAGCACAAATACTTACGTATTAAATATCCATTATATCTATATGTTCCCCATCGTGGTGTAAACATACTCCCAAACGTCCCGATGTTCTCCTTGACATATTTTTAAAAAATTCCGGTGTGAAAGGCATGCACAGCAGCATTGCGCTCTTCTTCGTTTGCAGCACGACGACGCGCAGGTACATGCGCCTCAATGATTCCGCATAACGAATTGTCACTGTGGTGAGATCAGGTCTTACTGGTGACCACTTCAAAGGAGCTGGTGTTGCTGAGGAACCACGACCTATCGATCGTCCTGGAACGTCTTCATTTAGGAACTCCGGTACTGCAGGGGCGTAGTGAGGAGGCGCCCGTATGATGCAACCATAACCATTCTATGAGGCCCCTTTCCTCAAGCTGTGATATTAACCATGTTTGTAAAACACGCAAATAATTCGCATCATTCTCAATCGCTTCAAAAGAAGTACAGTTCAAGTAGACGTGATGTCATCGCTGCCCCATTATCATTACGGGAGACGGTTTCTTTTCTAACTTTGTAGTGAAAATTCTCTTTGGGTCAGACAACAATCACGTGAACTGCGATAAATGGCACATTCATCTGAAAATATAACCTTGGCACTGTTCACTGCATTTGGAAATTGAGTTAACAAAGTGCGGCATGCTAAAACGCGCTTATTCCACTTTGTATCCGGTAACGTCGTTAGGAAAGGTATGACGTTAAGGTCTTTTTTCATGTGATCTTGCATTGTTGTCTTCGGGATACCGAATTCCGAAGCACGTTTACGTGTCGACGTCACAGGAGATTGTTCAATCGAAGCAGGTACTCCACTCCGCAATCTGTATTTAATACCGCCAAAAGCAGAAGCACGCCTTTCCCAGTACAGAAGTGGTACCTTCCGGGGTGGAGCCTTTTTAAACCTGTCCTGGTATGCTCCTTTTGTCTGTCTCAGTATCTGCCCCGTTTCTTGTCGTTCGTGCACCCACACGCTTGGCACTAAGCGCTCGTCAATTGTGTAACTATGACCACTGAAATCTGCCACGGCTACAAATTAAAACTTTGCCGCGACTACAAAAACTTGTAAACACTATGAAACTTCCTGGTAGATTAAAACTGTGTGCCGGACCGAGACTCGAACTCGGGACCTTTGCCTTTCGCGGGCAAGTGCTCTACCATCTGAGCTACCCAAGCACGACTCACGCCCCGTCCTCACAGCTTTACTTCCGCCAGTACCTCGTCTCCTACCTTCCAAACTTTACAGAAGCTCTCCTGCGTGTGTAAACACGATTTCCAACAACTGATAAGGAGTAACATAGCTACCAAAGTTCATAATAACATTTGATATTAACAGGGCTATGGAGACTTCTCGGCCACCCTGTAGATGTGGACCGAAACATCGTCAGGTTTGGTCGAGGCATTGCGGAGAATTTGCGGTCGAGCATTCCGAGCGGGCAGTAAGCTGAAACCGCAGCATCAGTGTTGTCTGCCTCCCGCGGAGACACCTGCGGAAGGATAATCCCGCGACGTGACAGCTCGGCTTTCCCAGCTCGGTCGCGGCCGGCCCGCAGCCTCCATTCCTGACCCAAAGCAGCCGTACTCGCGGCACACTTCTGGCCACGGGCGACCGCCGGCTCCCGCTGCCGCCGCGTCCGCTGCTGTAGGGCGCACGTTCCTCAGCTCCGCTCTTCACGCACTTCGGAGGGCTACCGCCACAACATTTCTACATCTACATGGATACTCCGCAAGCCACCGTACAGTGCGTGGTGGGGGGAACCTTGTACCACTGCTAGTCATTTCCTTTCCTGTTCCACTCGGAAATAGAGCGAGGGAAAAACGACTGTCTATATGCCTCCGTATGAGCCCCTATCTCTCGAATCTTTTCTTCGAGGTCCTTACGCGCAATGTACGTTGGCGGCGGTAGAACCATTCGGCGATCAGCTTCAAATGCCGATTCTCTAAATTTTCTCAGTAGTGTTTCTCGAAAAGAACGTCGCTCTCCCTCCAGGGATTCCCATTAGAGTTCGCGAAGCATTTCCGTAACATTTACGTGTTGTTCGAACCTACCGGTAACAAATCCAGCAGCCCGCCTCTGAATTGCTTCAATGCCTTCCTTCAATCCGACCTGTAACGGATCCCAATCACTCGAGCAGTACTCAACGGCCCAGGGTTCTACATTACTGGCCATTAAAATTACTACACCACGAAGATGACGTGCTACAGACGCGAAATTTAACAGACAGGAAGAAGCTTCTGTGATATGCAAATGATTAGCTTTTCAGAGCATTCACACAAGGTTGGCGCCGGTGGCGACACCTACAACGTGCTGACATGAAGAAGGTTTCCAACCGATTTCTTATACACAAACAGCAGTTGACCGGCGTTGCCTGGTGAAACGTTGTTGTGATGCCTCGTGTAAGGACGAGAAATGCGTACCATCACGTTTCCGACGTTGATAAAGGTCGGATTGTAGTCTATCGCGATTGCGGTTTATCGAATCGCGGCATTGCTGCTCGCGTTGGTCGATATCCAATGACTGTTAGCAGAATATGGAATCGGTAGGTTCGGGAGGGTAATACGGAACGCCGTGTTGGATCCCAACGGCCTCGTTCCACTCGGAAATAGAGCGAGGGAAAAACGACTGTCTATATGCCTCCGTATGAGCCCCTATCTCTCGAATCTTTTCTTCGAGGTCCTTACGCGCAATGTACGTTGGCGGCGGTAGAACCATTCGGCGATCAGCTTCAAATGCCGATTCTCTAAATTTTCTCAGTAGTGTTTCTCGAAAAGAACGTCGCTCTCCCTCCAGGGATTCCCATTAGAGTTCGCGAAGCATTTCCGTAACATTTACGTGTTGTTCGAACCTACCGGTAACAAATCCAGCAGCCCGCCTCTGAATTGCTTCAATGCCTTCCTTCAATCCGACCTGTAACGGATCCCAATCACTCGAGCAGTACTCAACGGCCCAGGGTTCTACATTACTGGCCATTAAAATTACTACACCACGAAGATGACGTGCTACAGACGCGAAATTTAACAGACAGGAAGAAGCTTCTGTGATATGCAAATGATTAGCTTTTCAGAGCATTCACACAAGGTTGGCGCCGGTGGCGACACCTACAACGTGCTGACATGAAGAAGGTTTCCAACCGATTTCTTATACACAAACAGCAGTTGACCGGCGTTGCCTGGTGAAACGTTGTTGTGATGCCTCGTGTAAGGACGAGAAATGCGTACCATCACGTTTCCGACGTTGATAAAGGTCGGATTGTAGTCTATCGCGATTGCGGTTTATCGAATCGCGGCATTGCTGCTCGCGTTGGTCGATATCCAATGACTGTTAGCAGAATATGGAATCGGTAGGTTCGGGAGGGTAATACGGAACGCCGTGTTGGATCCCAACGGCCTCGTATCACTAGCGGTCGAGATGACAGGCATCGTATCTGCATGGCTGTAACGGATCGTGCAGCCACGTCTCGATCACTGAGTCAACAGATGGGGACGTTTGCAAGACAACAACCATCTGCACGAACAGTTCGACCACGTTTGCAGCAGCATGGACTATCAGCTCGGAGACCGTGGCTGCAGCGCTTAAACACACACATCTAAATGAAACACATCAGCAAGTATATGTTGTCGCTGAACCATAAAGCATTCTGTAATGTAGTAAATGAAACAGCTGATATTCACTGCGTTGTAGGATGCCGTGGTAGAGCAACAAGAGATAAGTCTGTGAACGTTTTTCGTTTCGATAATTGGCTCAAGTGCCTGAAGGAGAAGCCGCAAAAGGCTCAAGAGATCGATTGCAAATAAAGTAAACAACAAACACACGTGGGTGGAAAATTAGTATGAAAATATTATTTTGTCCGTGATGTATCTCACGAACTCCGCGGCCGTGAATGATTGTTGGTGGATAATGCAACCAACCAAAAAGTTCTTTTAAAAATGATTTATTTCAATGCCATAACTGGTTTCGGGCTATCGTCCCCATCTTCAGCTGGCTAACGTATCGGATTACGTTGTTTCCTCAACAGCATGTCTGCTCCTGTAACACGTTCTACTCGACGGAGCTTTCTCTTGCTGCATCCCTAATACTTCATCTGGACCGTGTAAAAACTTTTGCAGGGCGAACAGTACACATAGTCTAAACAAAAGCATCGGACGTAAACCAAATGTCTCAGGCTGAAACTAACATGATGAAGAATGTTTTGAAGTGTTTGTATTCCATAGTGATTTATTTTGTGCTGCAACAGTTAATGCGTTGTTCTGATAAAGCATAAGGACGGAAGCAAGGCAAAGCACCGTCCACTTGAACATATTGCAGGGGCTGACATGCTACCGACGAAAACGTTAATGTAATCACAAACGTTAGCCATCTGAAGATGGCTGTGATACCACGAAACCGGTTATGGCATTGAAATAAAGCATTTTTAAGTGTGTTTGTAGGTTGTTGCGTTATTCACCAGTAAAGTCTGAAAACAACCTACCTGCTCCAAACCAAAATCATTTTTCGGCATTGTAGGTCTTCTTACGTTCGTTTTTGCAAGGAAAACTGGAGAGAATTTTCGCGTTATGCAACATATAGTTCATTTATTTTTCATTTCTTACATGTTAAAACACTTTAAATGCCTTATTAATCTTATGAAAAGTTGTGATGTATCATCTTGTGGAGGCTCATACAAAGGAAAGAATGAAAGATGGTGTTTGTCACGTCGACGATGATGTCATTTAAGACGGAGCCCATGCTCGGACTGGGGAAGGATGAGGACGGAATCCTTGCCGTGCCTTTTCGAAGGAAGCGTTCCGGAATTCGCCTAAAGCAAATAAAGTTGATTATGGAGAACCTAAATCTGAATCGCCGGCCAACGATTTGAACCACCGTCCTCCCGAATACGAGCCCAGGTTCGTATGAAATTAGACTTGAAGACATCGCTAATTAGAAAGAACTTACGATTTGACATTAATTTACGTTGGCTTCCAATTATTCAGATCATCCGTAATTGTTAGGGATGTGCCAGTAAAATACTGAATTACGGAAATTACTAAAAAAATACGGAAATAAATTTTACAACTTGATGTTTTAAAGGATAGAAAAAGGTACTGTTTACACTTCGCTAATCATATGCTATTAAAATGTTTTCTAGATTGTAATGATTTCCTTCCTATCTACAAATAACTTCGCCACCACGGGCTTCTAAAGGCCCGTTTCCACTGAGTTCGAAACACGTTCTGCAACATTGTACGCGGCAAGTGTTGGACTGCCTGTGTTCGCAACATGTCAACATACTGACAACACAAAATCAGTGTTCCACTGCCGTGTCGGGTCAAATCAGAGGAACTTTGTTCCTGGCCTGCTACCACTAAATGCCTCTATTCGTGTGTCCCTTTACGAAATGAAGTGGACAAGAAGCAAAATTTACGAGCTTTTCACATTCTGTGAGGCAGAAGAGTGCCTCTGTAATGTTCGAATTCCCGGTTTTAAAAATATTAAACATAAGCAACAATCCCTATAAAAAATGCTGCCTTGCTTCGCACCACCAGCAGTGACGTAGATAAAAAATCTCCCACTTCTCAGTAATTCGACAACAGGATTCGTTATCTGACCCTGGAAAAAATTGTCTTCAGCAAATTACGTAAACCCTCGCCATATGTTAGGGCTGTGACAAAAAATTACTACGCTTTCTATGAGGCAGAAACTGAATTTATGTGTGAAGGAAGCAGGAGTCGTTAGGAAACGTGGATACAGCAGATTCCCTTGGCACATTCCTTGGAAATGTGAGATGCATTGAGGCTGAAGAAGTTTCCTTTACTGAAAATGATTTGGCTTTATTTCAATATTTGCGGTACATCATGTCTGAAATGTAATCAGGACACAATATCGTGTCAGGCAGACATATAAAAAAACTTCCTGAAGGTGCACATAAAGTGCTGAAACATATATGGATAAATGAAAAATAAATAAATGTCTTCTGAGGTGAAAAATTCTTATTTATTTTCAGCCACAGATACTCTTTTGGACTTTTCTCAACGTTCTTAAATCAGATTCATCAGAATAATCCCAAGAAGATGTACTTCACCGACGAAAGTAATACTATGCAAAACCCTCGTTCAGTTGATTCTTGCGTCGCTTGTCATTTTGAGACCTTTACCGAGTACGGTCAGTAAAAATGCTAGAGAACATCCAACGAAGAGCGGCTCCTTTCGTCAGGTATTTATTTAGTAAGCAGGAGAGTGTCGTGGAAATGCTTATCAGACTGCAGCAGCAGACGCTTACGTGAGACGCTCTGTGCCGCGGAGTAGCATACCTTTCAAATTCGGAGAGCACGCGTTCAAACAGCCGCCAGAGAACAGGTTTATGCCTGCTTGATGTCGCTAGTTGACAATGAACATCTGAGAAATCTGAATCCATGAGCTGATCGCCTATAGTCGTTCGTCTTTTGCAACATTCGCGGATGGAGCAGGAAAGTCATGATAGAGATGTTCACAGCACTCTTCTCCATACACTGTTAAGTCGACTTGCAGAGTATAAATTTAGGATAGATTGTTTGATCACTGGAAATCAAGAGATAGGGACGGTACGAGGCGATTGTAAATAAATTGGTATCCAGCTGAAATGAGGTTTGTTTGAAATGCGTAACTGATGAATGAGGAAACAGTCCATGTATTCATTCACTTCCACTTCTCAGACATTGAACGCAATTCCTGCAGCGTGTTAGCCCTGCGACAGTTTGTACGGGAAAGAACTGTCAAGTATAAAACTGCTGTGCATGAAACGTGTGATGTTACAGTCGTGTAGTAGCTGTTCATGCCAAGTGTGTCTTCTAGAGTTGTACGATGTTAAGACTTTCTCAACCGAGAAACCTTTGTATTCATAGAAAACTGAAGGCAACGTATAGAGGTACGTATCTGGATACGACCAAATGCTCGTTAGATAGTTACTACATGGATCCCCATGCTGTGGCCGATAGCGCTGTACTTTGCATTGGAAATAGCGATAGCAGACCCTGGAAACTACGTGCACTTATCAGTATTTTTGAAGCGTCATTGTGGGTGAGTGGTCTAAGCCGGCACCGCAGCTCAGCGTGTTTGGTCAAGGGGCTCGCCACCCTCTGTAATAAAAAGAAACTGTGGAAGTTCGCATTGATGGTGTTTGAGAGGTGTCGTGTACGACATCCGCTCAAAAGTGTTGACGGAAAATACCGAAGGCACTGATAGATGGTACCATAGGGAAAAACGTGGAGTTCAGTCCTGGCCGGCCCTAGGAAAGTTCCAGGCACTTATCGCTTCTTTCAAATCTGGCAGTTTCTTAACGTGAAAAATACAAAATTGCACTTTGTTTTGGAGTAAGTCATTTCAAAGGTCGGAAGAAAGCAAGGGCATAGCACTTCTAATTGGACCATTTCGAGTGAAACACATCGAGTAAATCGACCTTAGGATCGATGCCAACTTTACTTACTTTCTTATTTTGTACAGAAAAATTGCTCGTGATTTTCTCATTCCGAAGAATTGCTCATTCTGTTGGTTGTGAGCTTTCTCGTGCATAGACGTTGGCTGCCTGGATCGAGTAATACTTAGCCAGTCATTATCGCCCCTGCAACAACTGCAAATCATGCGACGGTGCTGCCGCTAAGACTATGACCACAGCTGCGCCTGTCACGAATTTAGTGGCTACCTTCGGGCTGAACGTGATCCCGTGTCGGTTTTTTGCTCTTAATGACATGCTGGAAGTGAACGATAGTTCTTCATAAAGTTCCACAATCATCCGCCCATATGCTGTCTTTAAAACGTACACATGTTCAAAACGTACACATGTATTACTAGACCATGTGGCTCACCATGCAAGTGCAGTGGCATTATGATATACGTAAGGGTGCCGCTAGGGAAAGAGGCATTACTTTTTTAGTCTGAGTCCTAGAGCGCTCTATAGCAAAGAGTGTCCTCCTTTTACCTTTGTAAAATCCACTCTTTTTCGTATAGCATCAAATTGCGATATTCCCCATCTACAAACGCGTTCATACCAACTGCTTCGCAGTGATTTTCGTCTGTAACGATAAACGTAGCTAGTCCAGTATGCAGCGAAATTTAGACGACATTGATATTTGCGTGACACATCTCCCTCCCACGCACTTTTACTGATAAGAGCCCATATCAAAAGAATTTTAATCTGTTATCAATTGTCGCCACATCCAACCAGTATCTTAGAGAAACTCCTACGTCTTAGTGGGAAAATAAATTTACAAAGTATAGCAAATCAGCGCCACTTAAGTGAAATTATAAGAGAACATGTTTCTATTAATCGCTTTTAGCAGAGAAGTTCCGGTTGTTTGTAAATAGCTGATTGTATTTCTCACGCAGTATTTTGTATGAACATTATAGCTCCTGAAATTTTGCTGCGTGTGTATGCTTTCATCCGTCACCTTTCGATAGAAAGAGCACCATCGTGGAAGAGACGCGTTTCACACGGTACTCCCCTGCAGACTGTTAGCGAAGGAATAGGTTCCTAGAAATGTGAGTGGGTCGAAGACTTCTTAAGTAATATAACCCAGTACGTTGTCCTCGACAGCCAGTGCTCTTCAAGAACAAGAATATCGTTAGTAGTGCTCAGATCTGATGATGGACAGGATGAGCAGAAATCTGCGGCTGTTTGATGTTACGGCGTACGGGAGAGTCTCATTATTTAGAGACTGTATGAGGATACAAGACGACTCAGCTAATATTTCTAATGGGGATGATGAATGGCAGCTTGCTCTAAATGTAGAAAAGTAAGTTCGAATTCAGCACTAGTAGTGTGCTCCTTCATACAGCCACATCGATTTAATGTCTAGGCCCAACGGTGCAAAGCGATATGAAATGGAATGAGCACGTAAGGACGGTAGTGTGGAAGGCGATTAGTCGGCTTTGGTTTATAGACATAATTTTAGGAAAGTATAGCTCATTTATAAAGGAGACCTTGTATAGAACACTGGTGCGACCCATTCTTGAGTACTGCTCGAGTGTTGATTTCTTACCGGATACTTCGATCAACGCGCAAGTATTACGGAGATGCTTCGTAAACTCGAATGGGAATGCATGAAGGGAAGACGACGGTTCTTTTCGCGAAACACTGTTGCGGAAATTTAGAGAACCGGCATTTGAAGCTGACTGCTGGAAGATTGTGCTATCATCAACGCACATTTCACTTAAGGACCACGAAGATAAGAGAAATTATTAGGGGTCATAGGGAGGCACGTAGTCGTTTTTTCCCTCGCTTTATTTGCGAGTGGAACAGGAAAGAAAGAGATCAGTAATGGTCCACCGTGCACCAGCCATACCGGGCTTGCGGAGTATGTATGTAGATGTAGACGCAGCATTGTTGGACAGCACTTCGGGTGCAGCTGTGTAAAAGTTTTAAGAGCCACACTAGAAAATTTAGACATCACAACTTCTCCTGCAACGATTTTGGTGCACTTTCGGTATTCACAGACCGACAAATCAGCAACTGTAGTTGTGTCAAAAATTAGTTTTCCTTGGCCATGTGCCCTTTGCAGTGTTTTCTGATGTTTCTCGACATTGGTATTTCGCATGCCACCGCCCGGTGTGTAATGGAAGATACACAGTCTACTGTAATTACATTTCCCCACTTCATCTTTCTTCTGCTGATGATGCGCGGCGGGAAGTAAACTGGAGGCGGTGCTCACTGTGCGTCTAAATTCCTCTGATCTTGCCCACGCGATATTGGCTTCTCAGGAAAACGGATCCAGCGCAGTAGCCACTGAACCACCTTGCTCGGTGTCAATACTGTAAAGGTAGCAACTATAACACCATGTGGGCAGTCGCAGCGTCACATGCGAGCGTGTAAATTAGCCACTAACCACGTCGTGAATGACATTATGACGTCAATAATCAGTAGATCGTGCCGATTGGTATCATTTGCTGACGTTGGTAGTTCTCACCGCGCCCATTCTTGTTATAGTGATGGACTTGTGCTTACGTGTCTTTTTAATCTTTATCTTATTAATCACTTTTTTATGACTCATTGAGAAGGTTTCGTGAGGACATCTTTTTCGTATGAGTGTTCTTTTTCAGAAGGTACCAAATACCTGAAAATGGAAAATGATAAACATGTTTCAATACATGGACAAAAAAAGCCTGCATTGCAGAAAAATAAGAACGTAACTAGATGAAAAATAATTTGCAGTGGAAATTCTTTCAACAGTGAAACCATCAGCTCTGTCTAAGAAGACAAATTTTTTTGGATTTTAGTTGGCACTTAGTAAGACACAAAGGGTAAAGTAAAACCACGCTTTTTTAGTGCATTCTAAGTAGTTTCCCGTGTTTGTAAGTGTCTATTTGCACGAGCAAATAAATGTTGAAGTTCAAAATGTTTTAACGACACTTATCCTATTCTTGTCTTTGTCAGCAGTATGGAGAAATTATCGTACGATCTTCGTCAAGAAATCTACTATAAATTGTGTTCCAGTCAGTAATAAATGTTTTTTATCCAGAATGAGATTTTCACTCTGCAGCGGAGTGTGCGCTGATATGAAACTTCCTGGCAGATTAAAACTGTGTGCCCGACCGAGACTCGAACTCGGGACCTTTGCCTTTCGCGGGCAAGTGCTCTACCAACTGAGCTACCGAAGCACGACTCACGCCCGGTACTCACAGCTTTACTTCTGCCAGTATCTCGTCTCCTACCTTCCAGACTTTACAGAAGCTCTCCTGCGAACCTTGCAGAACTAGCACTCCTGAAAGAAAGGATATAGCGGAGACATGGCTTAGCCACAGCCTGGGGGATGTTTCCAGAATGAGATTTTCACTCTGCAGCGGAGTGTGCGCTGATATGAAACTTGCTGGCAGATTAAAACTGTGTGCCCGACCGAGACTCGAACTCGGGACCTTTGCCTTTCGCGGGCAAGTGCTCTACCAACTGAGCTACCGACGCACGAATCACGCCCGGTACTCACAGCTTTACTTCTGCCAGTATCTCGTCTCCTACCTTCCAAACTTTACAGAAGCTCTCCTGCGCACCTTGCAGCTTTACTTCTGCCAGTATCTCGTCTCCTACCTTCCAAACTTTACAGAAGCTCTCCTGCGCACCTTGCAGCTTTACTTCTGCCAGTATCTCGTCTCCTACCTTCCAAACTTTACAGAAGCTCTCCTGCGAACCTTGTAGCTCAGTTGGTAGAGCACTTGCCCGCGAAAGGCAAAGGTCCCGAGGTCGAGTCTCGGTCGGGCACACAGTTTTAATCTGCCAGGAAGTTTCAATGTTTTTTATCATTGATGATGCTGTTAGTATAGGGTGACAATTATTGAGCTGTATGAAATAAAATCGGCATAATTTCTGAACGGTTTGCGTCGAACCTTCAAACTATACGGTTGGCCGCGGGACATGATGGGAATTGTATGGTTTGGTTTAGCGACGAGGCCCACTTTCATTCGAACGGGTTCGTCAGTAAGCAAAATTGGCGCATTTGGGGGACTGAGAATCTGCATTTCGCGATCGAGAAGTCATTTCACTCTCAACGGGTGACTGTGCTGTGTGCAGTGTCCAGTTACGGAATAATCGGTGCGATATTCTTTGATGGCACGGTGACTACCGAACGGTAAATGAAGGTTTTGGAAGATGATTTCACCCCCATTATCCAAAGTGACCCTGATTTCGACAAGATGTGGTTCATGCAAGACGGAGCCCGACCCAATCGAAGCAGGAGAGTGTTTGATGTCGCGGAGGAGCACTTTAGGGACCACATTCTGTCTCTGGGGTACCCAGAGGCCACTGGCGTGGGCCTCGATTGGCCGCCATATTCTCCGGATCTGAATACATGAGACTCCTTTTTGTGGGGCTGTATTAAAGACAAGGTGTACAGCAGTAACCCCAAAACCATTGCTGAGCTGGAAACAGCCACTCAGGTGGTCATCGACAGCATTGATGTTCCGAAATTTCAGGGGGTCATGCTGAATTTCGCTATTCGTCTGCGCCACCGCCAATGATGGCAAGCATATCGAACATGTCATAACCTAAGTCCGAATGTCTGTAGTGACGTTTACGTTTTGAATAAAGTGCGTGCACGCCGTTCACGAATTTACGTTTTTTTTTCATATAGTTCAATAATACCGAATTCCTGTATTGAAGAAGGCCCTTCATAACTTCAGTTTCATCATTCAGGCGTCGTATTGCGCAGCTGACAAGCTGACAGCACTCTCTTCTACTTCTTTAAAGGGTTAGGCATTTGCTGATACGTACTCCTTTTCACTGCCTCTATTGACAGTGGTTAGTTTCTATTTAACCTCTCCACGTCTTTTCGTGTCTATTTGTTGATTTCTCCCTGTTGGTTCATAATTCATTATTCATTAAAGTTCTGTTTTCTATTAATTGTACACTGCTTAATGTGCCCATTTATGCTCTTTTGTCCCAAATCTTGCTTGATTATTCTATTTCGTACCGTATTAGCTAATGTATAGCCAGTTGTTCTTAAAACCCCATTTTCGCAGCTTGTGTTCTTCGTTCATTTCCAGCTGTTGCTGCCCAAGTCTCACAGCTGTGAAGTACAGATGGTATTGGCATTTTTTCGAGAGTTTTATTAGGGTTCCTCTCCTCACCATTTAGTCACTATTTTGTATATGTTCCCGTTAATGTAATTTAATCTTCAAATTTTTTCGATACGTCATTCAGTCTGGAACCGCGCGACCACTACGGTGGCAGGTTCGAATCCTGCCTCGGGTATGGATGTGTGTGATGTCCTTAGGTTAGTTAGGTTTAAGTAGTTCTAAGTTCTAGGGGACTGATGACCTCAGATGTTAAGTCCCATAGAGCTCAGAGCCATTTGACACGTCATTTTTGTTCGTGAAGGTGATGGTATTACCCAATAAGTTGAATTCACGAGAAGAATGCTGGCGCTAGATAATTTCATTGGTTAAAGCTTTTTCTCCGATAAAATTTTGGAGTCGACGTGTAAATAGAAACGACCGTTCGTGACAGATGAATCGTCTCCAGGGGCGCTACAGGATACTCACGTATCACGGGTTGCGGTTGAGACACTGTCGCACGTGTAAATGGAGCGTCTTTAGTAGAGGACGTGCGATGTCCAGGGACTCGGCCACTATCATTAGAATGAAGGCGGTGCTGGTTCTGTTTGACGAGAGGAGAAATGGCGGCGCTCACGAAGCTGTCGCCGGGTGACCCCGCTTCCCACGGGCGCCGGCCTCCGCGGCCCGCCGTGTCCGTCTTGTACCTCACGGATAACCTAGCCACTCCCACTCGACTCGCTTCCTCCGTGGGAAATTTCGAGCCGAGCTCTACTCTAGCGGAACGGAGCGTATTTCGCCGCAATGAGGACAAAGGTCAGTCGTAACACGGACCCCAGCAAGTCGCCGCCCCACATTAGAGAACCGTTTTCTGCTCTCCAGTACGCTTTTCTCTGCCGTACTTGTTTCGTAAGGTTACCGCCCCCACAACTTCCCTCCCTCTCTGCTATAACCTGACAATCTTTTTCTAGCTACACAGAGGTGAAATACCTCGCGTTAAGGAGGTAGGGTCTTGTTCGGATATGTTCTAATAATGGAGCTAAGTGCTCATCCTTCCTGTTACTCTCTAGGGCAGTGATCGTCGAACTTTTTCACTCAGTGGCTAACACGGACATCGTGGAGCGGCGCCTCTGGCCGCGTGTGTACCGATCTTACACTGAAGCACCGAAAAAACTGGTAGAGGCATGCGTATTCAAATACAGAGATACGTAAACAGGCAGATCACGGCACTGCGTTCGGCAACGCCTGTATATGACAACAGGTGTCTGACGCAGTTTTTAGATCAGTTACTGCTGCTAATAAGGCAGTTTATGAACATTTATCGAGCTTGAACGTGGTGCCGTAGTCGGCGCACGAGGTAGCGATGAAGTGGAGATTTTCCCGTACGACCGTTTCACGAGTGTACCGTAAATATCACGAGTCCAGTAAAACATAAAATCTCCGATTTCGCTCCGGGAAGGGGACCAACTACGACTGAAGAAAATCATTCAACGTGATAGAAGTGCATCCCTTCCGCAAATTGCTGCAGATATCAATGCTGGGCCATCAACAAGTGTCAGCGTGCGAATCATTCAATGAAACATCATCAATATGGACTTTCGGAGTCCACTCGTGTATCCTTGAAGATTGCACGACACGAAGCTTCACGCCTCGCCCTGGCCCGTCAACGCCGACATTGGACTGTTGATGACTGGAAACATGTTGCCTGTTCGGACGAGTCTCGTTTCAAATTGTATCGAGCGTACGTGTACGTGTATGGAGACAACCTCATGAATCCATGGACCCTGCTTGTCAACAAGGGACTGTTCAAGCTGGTGGAGGCTCTGTAATCGTGTGCGGCGTGTGCAGTTGGAATGGTATGGGACCCCTGATACTTCAAGATACGACTCTGACACGTGGCACGTAGGTAAGCAACCTATCTGATCACCTGCATCCATTCATGTCCATTGCGCTTTCCGACGGACTTGGGCAACTCCAGCAGGATAGTACTACAAGAGGTTCCAGGAACACTCTTTTGAGTTTAAACACTTCCGCTGGCCCCCAAACGCCACAGAAATGAACGTCATTGAGCATATCTGGGATGCCTTTCAATGTGCTGTTCATAAGAGGTCTCCACCCCTCGTACTATTACGAATTTATGGACAGCCCTGTAGGATTCATGGTGTCAATTCCCTCCAGCACTACTTCAGATATTAGTCGAGTCCATGCCACGTCGTGTTGCGGCACTTCTGCGTGCTCGCGGGCGCCCTTCACAATATTAGGCGGGTGTGCCAGTTTCTTTGCCTCCTCAGTGTATTTTAATTGAATTGATAATCTTCATAAATTAGTATGTTATGTGCCCCTTATAGACCAGTTATAATAAGGGCGCGGTAAGTTGAATTCCGGCCCCTAGGTACTAATCGTTAAAATGCAGCGCCATTCAGAGCACTTCGTGTCGACTGTTTCCTGCTTCATGTTGCCGCTACCGTTAATGACCCCAAAGTGTGACACTGTAATTGCCTTACAAAGTGTTGTTTAGTTGTCTGTGTGGCGGACGAGTGATTGATTAATAAAAGTAATTGTATTCATATTTAAATGCATTAAGCAACACGAGACACGATCACAGATGTTTAATAAATGTTTTGAATGACAGTTTTCTTCTACGCATTGCAGTGTGCACAACAGCCTTAATTGGATTTCGTATTGCTGCTACAAGTAAGTACCGCATTCGAAAATGACCACCTCTGCAACTCGCGTCCATCACTCAACGTTACTTCCGTGCCAAAATTTATTGTATGGCACCTGACTGGTACAAGTCGCTCACAGAAGTGATTTGTCACCATGGGAAGAGAAAGAGTAAAACATTCGCCCCCCTCACATCTCCTAACACCGAAGTGACTGCGCTATTTCCCGCTCTGCCCCTGTGGTTCGCAGCCAGCTTTACTTAGCTCATAGCCTAACTCACCAACGTCAGTTCCAATTAAAGACGTCTTAAAATATCACTGTCTCTGCAAGTATTGTTTTCTTACTAAGCAGGAAAACTACACTCCTAAATAGCTCGTAACGTTAATTGACGTTTGTGGATTCGGGTTTTAGTTGCTAAAGGCATAATATTGTAAAATATGGCCGAGAACAGCAGGTCGCAAGAATACTTGATTCGGGCCGCAGTTTGACGACCACTGCCCTAGGGGACTGCCGCATTTAACGAGCTCGTGTCTGTAAGGTAACTGTACGATCGCGATATTCAGTTGAATGTTTTGTTGTAGCTCCTTTCTACGCTGTCTGCTTGGTTGTTGCTCAGTCCTTAACGCTTCAGTCAGCATTACTATTATGATAAACGTACACCTCACTGGAGTGGCCGAGCGGTTCTAGGCGCTGCAGTCTGGAGCCGCGCGACCGCTACGGTCGCAGGTTCGAATCCAGCCTCGGGCATGGATGTGTGTGATGTCCTTAGGTTAGTTAGGTTTAAGTCGTTCTAAGTTCTAGGGGACTGATGACCTCAGAAGTTAAGTACCACAGTGCTCAGAGCCATTTGCACTATTTGAAGTAATTACACGGCGAAAACTTAGCGGCGGTAATCGTCGTTCTCAGAGCTGTATGACAACGGCGAACAAAACGGATTTACCAAGCTTCTTCTCTGGTTCGGTTGTTCCTAAGTTAGCTCTCTTTGTAAACAAATATCTGTCAATCACTTTGTTATTCCGATCTCGATCTAGAAGTGCTTCTCAGGTTTCTCTTGCCCCGTTAGCTGATGCAGCGAAAGAAAAGAAAAAGAAAAAAGTATGCCTCTATGCGTTTCGTAATTTAACTCGCCTTGATTTCCTTTACGAGAAGTATACGATGGAGCTAATTAAATCGTCTTAAAGGCCACAGTAGACCTAAGGATTCTGTAAATTTATACAAAGACGTGTATCTTCGTAACAAAGTAGAGTGTCAAAACATTGGACCATCCGATTAATAGCGTATTGGTCCACACGCAGTACAGCAGCAATTCTGCATGCTATGGATTCGACAAGTTCTTCGTAGGTTTCCGGAGGTAAATGGTACCAGATGTCCACACACACAGATCACGGAGTTCCCATAAATTACGGGCTGGTGGCTTGTGGCCGCGGAGCTGGCGCCCCATAACGTACCATCGGTTTCAGATCAGGCCCATTTGACGGCAAAGGCAACAACGTGAGTTCAGTATAATGCTCCTCAAACCACTATAGCGCCATAGAAAACGCCATCGCCACAGGGGAAGACACCAAGCGTGAAGAGGTGCAGGTGGTCCGCTGTAATTTTTACGTAGTATTCAGCTGTCATAATGCTTGCGATCACTACAACATGACCCATGGAAGCGAAAGTGAATGTTCAAAAAAAATTGTTCAAATGGCTCTGAGCCCTGTAGGACTTAACATCTGAGGTCATCAGTCCCTAACTAACCTAAGGACATTACACACATCCATGCCCGAGGCAGGATTCGAACCTGCGACCGTAACGGTCGCGCGGTTCCAGACTGAAGCGCCTAGAACCGCTCGGTCACACCGGCCGGCGTGAATGTTCACCACAGTATAATACCGCCGCCTCCGGCCTGCGCCACTAGTGCGACGCAAGTTTTCGAGCGACCGTTCCAATAGGGAGAGGACAATCCACCTATAGTAACAAGAAACACCATTCATCTGACCGGGCGACACGTTTCTGTCGATGTACGATCCAGTCTCGATGATCTCGTGCCCACTGCAGCCATAATTGACGATGTCGGTGGGTCGCCATGGGAACACGGAATCTCGTGTTAAACAATGTACACCGTACAGTGTGCTCCGAAATATTTGTGCCTCCACCAACATTGTGCTCTGTCGTCAGATCTGCCACAAATCGCCACCTCTGTCTCAAAACGCTTTACTGAGAAGAACCAATCCTTTTGACGTTCTTCTGTTGAGCTGAATGCTAGCAAGTAACTTGAGTAACGCGCTTTTCAGTATAATTGATGCTGACTTTGCTGTTGTTTCTCGTTGTAATTTTATTCCGTGGTCCCATTTACTAATTCTGAAATGTGAGTACGCTGCGCTGTTACTTAAATTGGCGACTAACCTCTGATCTTTGCCAATTAACATAGATATCATTGATCAAACCCATATTTCGCATGTAGGTAAGTAATCCTCACGTGCGTCATCAATATAAATTTGGATTCTGTTCACTTTTCTCGCTATTAACAGCAACGAAGTAGCATCAGCAAGACAGTAATTCTGCGTTTTTAAATTCTGACACTGTCCTGTACCTCTTTACAGGATTTTCTGAGAATGATGGCCAGCACACATACAACGAACTATGATTCGCGTTAGAATATGCGGCTTACTCTTTTCTATTCTTTGCGAACAGCGTACTCGTAGATTACCTCCACATGCTGTAAATACATCTAACGAAATTATGGTTTGCTTCAAAAGCTACGTAAGTACTCGGAATATTGAATTAAGCGCTGTAATCGTGTGCCATCTTTTTCTATGCATTATACAATGCTGGATCATTGAATTTATTTTTTGTGTTTTATCCTATTGATGGATTAATTTCCGCTTTATCAGTAATGTATCATAATTACTGCTGCCTAATCCACGTCTGTCAGTATCATCTTACGACGTTTGATAAATAACTGACATGGGCGCTACAGATACTTGATATTTAAAAGAACTGCGTCCTTTTTAAGCGTAATCATCGCGCTCCTAGTCGCGAATTACACATTTCATAAACTGTTCTCCGTCATAAGCCGTAAAACATCTATAAATTCTTACGCTGACGCTCATTTTTATCTGGAGCTAAAGTTTAGAAAGTCATTAACTAACCTATGATCGTAGGCTATTATGGCGTAAAGACTTGATGTACAATGTAGGTTGTATTGTATTAAGTTCAGCTTTCGCAACTTAAGACTAGTATTTGAAAAATACCGAGCATACAGCTGAAAATACATTTTAACTTTTTTGTATTGCTTTATAGTCATCTATACGTTGAACAAGTCCCGAACTATTATGGAGACATCTATCACCGAACCTTCGATCATTACCTTTGAACATTCAGACATAGCAGTTATTTTTGAACAGTTCACTTCGCTTTGCTTTCTGTGCCTCAGTAAACCATAAAATCGAATACGTTAAAGATTCCAATAACTCTGCCTATCTAAACGTAAGAGGTCCGATAAACATCGTAATCACAAAGAGGTAATTCAGAAGTTCACTCTGTGAATACATCACTGCTCTGACGAGCGCGGATGTGACTTCAATACAGTTTTCACACATAATTACTACTGGTTTCCAGCGTACGTCGCGCGAATGCTCGGAAATGTAAGACTGATTATCAGGAATGAACAGAGTACATACTATTAAATTTGAAAAAGTGGAGGTCGTACGCGGCACTGCGGAAAATGAGGACATTTGACGTTTGTAAGAGGGAAATGAATTTTGAAAAGTCCAGCTTGTGCAGGTAGGTCCTGTTCCTTGTACAGCAAATATTTGCAAAAATTTAGCATCTTAAGCAGTTGATTCATCCACCGACGTGACACTGATTGGTCCTGAAATATGCACACCATGTGGAATGTGCAGTGGAATGTACAGGAACATCAACTGAACCACTACAAACACCACAGAAGTTTAATACTAACAGTGTAACAATTTCCGTTCGTAGTTTCAAATCAGGACCTCTTGTTATTAATGTTATCGTTGTTGTCGTCTTCGACCTGAAGACCAGTTTGATGCAGCTCTCCATGTCACTCTATCCTGTGCAAACCTCATCATCTCTGAATTACTAAGGCAACCTACATCCGTTTGAACATGCTTACTATATTCGCCTCTTGGTTTTCATACACAATTTATATTTCTCGTACTTACCTCCAATATTAAATTCATGATTCGTTGATGATGTTGCGCAATGTGTCCTATCAACCCATTCCTTCTTTTGGCCAAGTTATGCCACAAATTTTTCTCCCCAAATCTACTCTGTACTTTCTCATAAGTTAAACGATCTACTCACCTAATCTTCAGCATTCTTCTGTAGCATAACATTTCAAAAACCTACTCACCTAATCATCATTATTCTTCTGTAGCATAACATTTCAGAAGCTTCTACTCACTTATTGTCTGAACTGCTTGTCACCCACGTTCCTCTTCCGTACAAAGCTCCACTACAAACAAATACATTTAGAAAAGATTTCCTGACATTTAAATTTATATTCGATGTTATTTCTCTTCTTTAGAAACACTTTTCTTGCCACTGCCAGTCTACATTTTATGTCCTTTCTACTTCAGCCATCTGTTGGTCATAACACCATTTAGTGCATAGGCTCAAACTGATCATTACACTAGTTAGTACGTAAGCTCAAATAGTTGACTTTGCAATCAGGACTATGAAGCGCCCCGATGCTGACCAATCGGCTAATGAAACTAGAGCGACTATTTCGCCTTCAGAGAGTTCGCCAATTATCCTCACGAGCCCAAGCGGAATCTTTTTTAGTTCTTCTATCGGAGAAGAATCCCTAGTAACCGGGAATCGAACAAGGCCCCCCCGCCCCTTTGCGAATCAGACATGCTGACATCTCTGCTGCGGAGTACGGACCGAGCATTTCGCAGAGTTAGATGGTAATAGGATAATGGCAGCTGGCGATGACTATCTTTTTCGGTCACCTCGTAAATGGGGTATGATACCGAACAACGCAAGTCTCGAAAGTTGCATAAATTATTCATAAACAGGTACACCAGGCAACAAGAAGCAGATATACAGAGATGGTGTCACGCTCTCGTCTTAGGCAGACAGTTCCCAACAGCTAGCTCTGTATCTCTACATTGCTAGGCAACCTTATCGTACAATGCTGCAGTTCGCCGACGTGAACTTCTTATGTTATGTAGGGCCCACTCTTAACGCATTGCTTACTGCTCCAGTGTTAACATGCAGTGTCCTCCTTTCCTTTCGATTGGGCGAATTCAGTGCCCTTCTATCCTTTCGATTGACTTCGACGGCGTTTGCGTGGAAAACATAAAGATCTAGTCAGTTCTCACGCACAAAATGGAGAACTACAAGGCGTCTCAAATCTCTGAGTTGAAATCAATAGTCAACAGAGTCTACAGTCCGCAGTATAGAAAAATGTAAGTTAATGCAGATGAGTAGGGGAAAAAATCCTGTAACATTCGAATACAGTATCAGTGGTGTGCCGCTTGACACTTTCACGTCAGTAAAATTATTAGGCGTAACGTTGCAAAGCTATTTGAGATGGAACGAGCACGTAAGGACGGTAGTAAAGAAGGCGATGGTCGACTTCGGTTTATTGCGAAAGCTTTAGGGATTTGTAGCTCATCTGAAAAAGAAGACCGCGTATAGAACATTTGTGGAACCCATTCTTCAGTACTGCCAGAGTGTTCGGGATTCCCAACAGGCCGGATTTAAGGAAAACATCGAAGTAAATAAGAGATGTACTACTAGATTTGTTACCGGTAAGTTCGATAAACACGCTAGTATTAAGGAGCAGCTTCGTGAACTTAAGTGGGTATCCCTGGAAGGAAGAAGACTTTTCTCTCGCGGAACACTATTAAGGAAATTTATTAGAGAACCAGCAATTGCGACAGACTACGGAACTGATCTTTTAACACCGACTTATATTTCGCGTAAGCACCGCGAAGGCAAGACAAATTAGGGCTCATAAGAAGGCATATAAACAGTCTTCAGTTCCAAGATTTTGTCGACAGGGAACCAGCAACTTTATTAAATTTCTTAAAGCGTTCATCAACGAGTCTGTCAATAGTTGCAGTATTATTTCAGGGTAGTAGTTTCGAACCTTAGAGCTTCATTTTCAAGCCTGTCCTACTAAGGCTGCACTGACAGTGCCTGATCTTAATGATAAACATCAAAGTGGCAACACATGCCTAACAAATGTTTGCAGAATGAATGCCACAAGCCACACATGACTCTTACTTAGTCAAAATCAATTTTGATTTGGGTAAGAGGCGTCAACTTGTAAGGTTCGAAAATAGTAGCGTAAAATAATACTGCAACTGTTGACAGAATCGTTAGTAAACCCTTTAAGGAGTATAAACAGTCGTTTTTTTTTCCCCTCACTCGATTTGCGAGTCCAGCAGGAAACGAGCCGCGCTGGGTAGACCGCTGGGTAGCCGCGCGGTCAAGGCACCTTGCCACGGTTCGCCCGACTTCCCCCGTCGAAGGTTCGAGTCCTCCCTCGGGCATTAAAATTGCTACACATCGAAAATAACGTGCTACAGAGGCGAAATTTAACCGGCAGGAAGAAGATGCTGTGATATGCAAATGATTAGCTTTTCAGACCATTCACACAAGGTTGGCCCCGATGGCGACACCTACAACGCGCTGACGTGAGGAACGTTTCCAATCGATTCCTCATACACAAACAGCAGTTGACCGGCGTTGCCTGGTGAAACGTTGTTCTGATGCCTCGTGTAAGGAGGAGAAATGCGTACCATCACGTTTCCGACTTTGATAAAGGTCGGATTGTAGCCTATCGCGATTGCGGTTTATCGTATCGCGACATTGCTGCTCGCGTTGGTCGAGATCCAATGACTGTTAGCAGAATATGGAATTGGTGGGTTCAGGAGGGTAATACGGAACGCCGTGCTGGATCCCAACGGCCTCGTAGCACTAGCAGTCGAGGTGACAGGCATCTTATCCGCATGGCTGTAACGGATCGTGCAGCCACGTCTCGATCCCTGAGTCAACAGATGGGGACGTTTGCAAAACAACAACCATCTGCACGAACAGTTCGACCACGTTTGCAGCAGCATGGACTATCAGCTCGGAGACCGTGGCTGCGGTTACCCTTGACGCTACATCAGACAGGAGCGCCTGCGATGGTGTACTCAACGACGAACCTGGGTGTACGAATGGCAAAACGTCATTTTTTCGGATGATCCAGGTTCTGTTTACAGCATCATGATGGTCGCATCCGTGTTTGGCGACATCTCGGTGAACGCACATTGGAAGCGTGTATTCGTCATGGCCATACTGGCTTATCACCCGGCGTGGGGTGACATTGGTTACACATCTCGGTCACCTCTTGTTCGCATTGACGGCACTTTGAACAGTAGACGTTACATTTCAGACGTGTTACGACCCGTGGCTCTACCCTCCATTCGATCCCTGGGAAGCCCTACATTTCAGCAGGATAATGCACGACCGCATGTTGCAGGTCCTGTACTGGCCTTTCTGGATACAGAAAATGTTCGACTGCTGCCCTGGCCAGCACATTCTCCAGATTTCTCACCAATTGAAAACGTTTGGCTCGTCGCAATACGCGTCACTACTCATGATGAACTGTGGTATCGTGTGCAAGCTGCATGGGCAGCTGTACCTGTACACGCCATCCAAGCTCTGTCTGAGTCAATGCCCAGGCGCATCAAGGCCGTTATTACGGCCAGAGGTGGTTGTTCTGGGTACTGATTTCTCAGTATCTATGCACCCAAATAGCGTGAAAATGTAATCACATGTCAGTTCTAGTATAATATATTTGTCCAATGAATACCCGTTTACCATCTGCATTTCTTCTTGGTGTAGCAATTTTAATGGCCAGTATATGTGTGTGTGCGTGTGTGTTTTGGCCTTAGCGTAAGTCAGATTAAGTAGTGTGTAAGCGTAGGGACCGATGACATCAGCGGTTTGGTCCCATAGGAACTTACCACAAGCCGCGCAGCATTAGCCGAGCAGTCTGAGGCGCTGCAGTCATGTAGTGTGCGGCTGGTTCCGGCGGAGGTTCGAGTCCTCCCTCGGGCATGGGTGTGTGTTTTTGTTCTTAGGATAATTTAGGTTGAGTAGTGTGTAAGCTTAGGGACTGATGACCGTAGCAGTTAAGTCCCATACGATTTCACACACATTTGAACGTTTGAACTTATCACAAATTTCCAGGAAAAGAAATGACGTGGTACTCTCCGCTACTCACCAAACGGTGGTTTGCGGAGGATGTATGTATGCCCTAGATGTAGATATAGACTATCCCAAGCGGTGTATTTTGAGATAAGGAACTAATGGTCAGATACGAATGTTTAGCTTTTACTGACATGAACAACGTATGTGTTATAGTAACAACTTAAGCACGCAGCAATTGTTACAGGGATGACCGCAAAGTTGAATGATCCTTGTCGATGAACTATTTCCGCACGATCCTACATCTTCTTCTCAAATTTTAATTCGCTAAAAATGAATATTCGCTAAAAATTCCTTGCCGAAAACCTTGGGCAGCCTTCTGTAGCCTGTACTACCTGAAGTCTCGTATGTTTCTAACTATGGCAATAAATTTCTTCCAATTAGGACAACGCGTATTGCAAAATTTTTCTCTGTACGTTTGCTCGGATTTCCGGACATCCTGCTGCACTATATTTTAATGCGTATCCGCGAGTTCCTATAAAGAGTTTTGCTCCATCCTCGAGCTGTAAGCAACGATAAGCTCCAACGCAAACAACTGTTTTTCATGATATAGCCACCAAGGACGTTCCTGTTGGCAGTTGTTTAAGGTGAAACATATGCAGGTTGTAAAGCAGTTGCCTCATGTACATTCCTCGTTCAGTATCCACTTGAAATAATAATTTTCAACCGTGGGTTACTTCTCTCGAAGAACTCCATTTGGTGTATTCTACTGTCTGCATACTTTTGACCCAGAAGATTTTGGACACTGTGTATGAACATTACTGGATCGGCGAAAGCAATGTTGTCTTTACATCTGGGCGCCATTAGTTAAATCATATCCCATCTGAGATGCACAAGAATAGAAAGAAGAGACTGCCATGAAATCCATTGGGAAAGAAGGATGGGTTGATAAGGCGATTGGCTGAGCGGAAGTTGGTCTCCATTTGAAACAGTTCAGATGATAGGGATTTTGTATTACGACTACGTATAGAAACAGCTGTCATATTACAGCTACAAAGATTTTATGTAGACAAACATGGACGTGTGCAGTGAAATTTCAGAGTTCATGGGAAACATTTATGGAGCTATAAAACTTCTCTCGTTACTGAGTGGGGAAAGGAGCGGCGCCGGATATTATGTTTAGATTCTGTTGTCGGCCTCCTTTGCCTGGGATGTGACAGACGTTTGCGTCAGTGAAACGTTTTATCAGCGTATGCGAAAGATTTCTTTGTAGAGGCCACTTTATAATAGTCATTAGCCGTTTGTTACTTTTTTTGGAGGCGTTTGGCGAGTTCCTTGAATTTTCCCGTGAGAAGCTTCAGATGAAATTCGAGACTTGGAACTAGCATTTTATTTTTGATATGAAAAACGTTATTCTGTATGGCCCGTCAACAGAACAGCTGCGTATCACTGAACTGGAATCACGCAGTGACAAATGCTCACCGACTCAGATACGTACTTGTAACCACCCTGCGCTATGTCTTTGCTGTACTGATCTCAGTTGGCGTTCGGACGAGTATGGCTCCGATTTTAAGCTTTTCTGTATAGTCAAGATTCACGGCATTTATCACATGACAGCTTTATGTAGCAGTAAGACGTCGCTTTGTGCGTCTTAGACGTGTAAGGCTCAAGTTGGCAAGACACTGTGTTATTGTTAAGTATAGCTATTCTGAACGCCTAAGACTGGCTTGAACACTGCACTGTTATACTAGGCAGTGTTGTGCTTGTTCCCTTCCGTTTTAGGAACTGACGTACCCAACTAGTTGTAGAGGAAACTACAGTTTTGACGTGGACTACAAATCGCAGAGACACTCGGCATTTTTCACATTAGCAAATTATTTCTACAGATTAATGAAGCGGTAAATAACTGAAGAAAATCCTCGGATCGACTATGGATTGAAACCCGAAACTTTGAATTTGACTCTGGCATTTAAGTAGTCGCTTAGCCACTGAGAAGCTACTGACCCGGAAATAAGTGTAACTTTTAAAAATACTGCCACAAAAGAAGTTTCAAGAGAAAAAAGAATTGGGAGAACGGAACTCTTTGTTCAGTTATTATTACGAATTCGCGACTAGTATTGATAGGCTTTAATATCAGTAGTATCACAGGTATTGATTGCATCATAGGTATTGATGATCCATAAAGAAAGGTAGTAAGAACAAACTTTATTCAGCAGGCAATTAAATTGATACGGTGCAGTCTGGGAATGACGCCCATGGCGGTTATCTGTTGTCAGTTGCGTATCAGCCACATGTTAATACAGTACCCAACGACAGGGAAATGTTGTTGATCCACACGCAGCACGTATGCGTTGCCCCCTCCCTCTCTCCTTATCTGTGTACGGAGCTTGCCCGACCCGTAGGCGAGACAGGCCTTTCAGGATCCCTGATAGACTCGATTTCCAGGTCAGTGTCCCCTTCCTTACCTTCTAGTTTGGTGTGTGTAATACGTTCATCAGGTCTTTAACGCACTGCCGGTTTAGTTAACCTGGATGCATAAGGCATGAAGAAGCATAGCCCAGTAATGGGAACCGTTTTATGAGCCTCTACGGCTCTCGCTGCTATACTTAGGCGTTTGCTTGGTTTCATTTCATAGGTGCTTTACAGTCAGACGGCGCGACTCTGTATTGTTAAGAGGTTGCTCCTATTTTACCACACTTTATTAAACGCTCGTAGACATTGAACACTAGTGCATCAAAACGGAAAATAAGGGACAATAATTTAGAAAATTAATTGAGAACTTATATGCAATTTTCAGGGAACGATAATTAACAAAATAAGTAAGTTTGAGGGGATAAGCAGTTCCGTTGATCTTTTTGGAGAGCCTATAGACCATTCCGAACATACGTATGAATCATACAAAACTGTAAGTGAAGGATCGTACGTGTAGGTAGAGGACAGGCTGTAGAGAGAAAATAACAGTGTTCAGTAATTTGAGGAGGGAAAATAATAACCTTTGTATTCATTGTAGATGGCTGCGTTTCTGTCAGCATAATATATTCTTTTTTGCAGGAATTGGGTCTTGGTACTTCCTTCCTAGCGGTATATATGCTTTAACAGGGTAGTCTCTCCAGGTGTTACTAATGTAACCGACAATCTGTAAAAGAATTTCTTGGATAATCTAGATCCCAATCAATTTCTCTGTGTCCGTTATTAAGATTGTTATTTCAAACAATTTAGTTTGTCGTATGGAGAATATGCTATCAATATATTTCGTTCAATTTTAGCTTTCTTGAATAGATAGACGTATGTACGCATGTACTCATTAGGCAAGACTTGTAACAGAAGTTCTTCGCTTTTACAGGAGTGTTTTGTCGGATTATTGTTTTCATAACTGTTCCACGATCCGGTAACTGTTCAGTATTTTACTGTGCCTCTGCGGTGACTGTCCTGTGTGTAACTACGTTCTCTGTTCTACACGCTGTGAAAGCTTCTGAGGTGTTTCTTCGTGACTACCAGAAGACTATAGCTTATTTGAAGTATTAGTAGTTCTGACAGTAACGTGCTGGGTAGTGGCTGTGGTACTGGACAGGAACACCATTTAGTTTTCTTTATGGTTTTCCAAATTGTGGTTTTTCGTTGTTTCCCTGAATTGCGTCAGTCGAAAGGTGAAACTGTTTACTTGAAAAGACCATTGTCGACTTTCTTTTGCATCCTTGTCGAATTAGAGTGCTAATAGTCCCTTCTTGTTCATTTACTTCAGGTTTTTGCTTTCTGATACCTCCGTCGAAGCACATTTCGAATTTATTAGTCTTTAATCAACTGCGCTTTCAAAATGAATGGTGGGCACAGAAACAGAGTGTAAGCACACAGTGGCTGAGTACTTGTAGCATTGTCCTGTTCGACGTGTTTTTCCACACAGAGCCACTCAGGACTCTACCGAAACTACTGAAAGATGGCAACATAATGCAGAGTGCTGTCTTTGAAATGCTATGGCGTTTCAGTGGTCGCTAAGAGCACGTGTCCAGGTTCAAGTTTTAGTCAAGCAAACAATTCTGACTTGATCTGAATGGAGCGTTAGTCGTTTTGAAGTGCAGCTTAGACTGCCTAACGTCGTAGGACGATTTACCACAAAAAACTTTGCTGTCTTGAATATGCCTCAGCACAAGCACAGATGCAGTTAATTTAATTGCAACGATATGTACATTTTAACAGTCCTCACTTGTGGACCAGTTATCGGCGATGAAGATTTTTTTTCCACCATCTGCCGTATCACTGCCTTTAAACGATTTAGGTCGAAGAACAGTTACACACGAAGTACAAAGCATGTAGTAAAGGATAGCTGCTATTTTTGATAAAATAAATATCTTTGGCGGGACCAGTATGACATCACAAATTAAAAAATTCAAAGTAGCTTGTGTAAAACCTCAATAGCAACGACCGATACCTTTTAGTTTTACTAAAAGTTGGACTGTCTCGACGCAACGAAGGAACGTAACAGGAGGGCTGAGAAGCGGAAGTGGAGTCTGCTTGTGATCAATAATTAATGCGTAGCTGTGCTTCCTGTTAGTGAAAGGGAGCAAATAGCGTCGGTCTATCTGATGTGGAGAGAGCTGGTGCAACTGGAATGCTTTATCTTGCAGGGCGATGCATCGGGTGCCCGGCTGTAGTTAGCACGTTTCAGTATGTGTGTGTGTGTGTGTGTGTGTGTGTGTGTGTGTGTGTGTGTGTGTGTGTGTGTGTGCGAAAATTCTCGGGTTAGACAGTCGTCAAGTAGGGGCTCCATCCAGCACTCTTTGTAGTTTTAAACAGGGTGGCGATCTGAGGAAAGCTGCCTATGTTCCTTGTTTGCTGGGGCTACAAACCAGATAATTTAAAAGTTGTAATTTTACTCTGTTGCACCTGGTATCGTACTATAGATAATGACTGAATAGTTACGTAGATCAGAACAAGATTTTGCAGCGTGACAGTTTGTTGTTAACGAATGAGCAGTATAGATTCAATATCTGCTTAAACTAATTTGAACCGATATTATTTTTTGATCGCCAGTTGTGATTCACCAATACCCTTGTTTAAATTTCTGATTGCAGTTGATATGTCAGCTGATAATTTCCGCAGAATCAGATAAGTCTCCGCAGGCGCCTCCCAAAGACAAAACACCTCTGCGTATTAACAGCACACAATCGGGCTGTCAATCATCCGGGTCTCAGTGTAAGCTGTTCGTGTTAGCGAGGACCGTGTTATTTCCCTGCGCGTTTTGGCAGTGCAAATGAAACAGTGTAGCTACGCACACTAAGATAGTGAACTCGACTCGGACTGCTGCTTCGCAGCGATCTATTTGATCGCTAAAATCGGGAACACATCTCGCAATGAGTTCCGTGATAAGGTTATAAAAAGACAGCCGCAAGGTTTCAGGTGTGTGAAAAGTCTTTTGAGGTTATTGTTCCGAAGCCGGATCAGGAGGGAGAGACGTTATTGACAAATATCACTGTTAAACTATTCTGTGGTTGTGTTAGAGTGGCTGCGTTTTAGCTCGAATTTGACCATCCAAAATGTGAAATAGCCTTAATCAGCGTATGTTTTGCTCCCTGCCGAGAATCCATTCATCTGAACGTACAGATCTTCAGTCGGTAATAGTTTAAAATATATCCTGTTATTTCAGCCGGTTCAGTGTAATTACTGCTTGATTGTATTGCAGCTATTCAACATGCTTCCTCCCCTATGTAGGTTGCCTTCCAATCTAGTACCGTTACGTGATGATCGCTGCGATGTCGCCGTAAACGTATTAAACCGAATTCTGACGCTGTGGGCAAGCGCGGCTGTTCCTACCTCGTGTGCACAGCATCTAAGCCACTACAGAACTTCCTGGTGGCTGCAGTTAATTTTAATTAACGTAAGAGACACTTATCTTAAGAAAATTAGATCCAGAATGATACGTGATCTCATTTGAAAAACTACTAAGCGTGGCAATAGTTAAAGATTGTAAAAGCTACCGCAAGATTTACGTTCACCCTCCAAACGCCACTTAAGTAAAATCGTACTAAGCAGTCTCACCAACACTGCAGCGGAAAAGATAAAAGAACACAAAGATTTCAGGTCCCGTCTTCGATATCATAAAAGAGGCACTGCCTCTCTCAGATCTGTGACGCGCTAGGAAATCGGCCGTGTTCTTCACAAAGGAAACAACACGGCATTTACCTCAACGATTTAGGGAAAGCATGGAAAAACCAAATCTCGATGATTGAAAGGCGATTTGAACCACACTTTCCCGAATCGAATTCCAGTCCGCTAGCCAATGTATCACATCCCTCAGTCACTGCAAGGCGACGAGTAGAGACTCGTAGTATACGGTGCGACACCATATCCACTGCGACTTTGAAGTAGTCTGTAAACTCAAACTAGTAAGTCTTTTTAGTCACCAGTCATCTGACTGGTTTAATGTAGCCCGCCACGAATTTTTCTCCTGTGCCAACCTCTTCATCTCAGAGTAGCACTTCCAACCTAATTGCTCAATTATTTGCTGGATATATTCCTACCTCTGTCTTCATGTACAGTTTTTACCCTCTAAATCATAAACAAAAGGAAACGGTTAAAGAATACAGTACGTTATCGGAAATGTACCTGAGAACATCTTACCCGGATAGAAGTGATGTGTTGTGCAATACAGTCTAACGTAAGTATTCCAAGAACATTTATCAGTGCAGGATATAGCATTCATTCATTCATTCCCCTACATCTTGCTGCCGTATAGATGGTGAACATATAGTCAGACGGAGGCATGCAATTATTCTTCCCCAGTTTTATCCGTAAATGGAAGAAGAAACGTTGTTATATCGCACAGTAAAAAGTACTGTCTTCCATGCGGTTCGTGACTCAGATAATATAACTGATCTACTATTCGGGCTTGGAGGTAATTAAATTTTCACTGAAGTTACCGCGTACGTATTTGTGGAGCCTCCTAACTTAGGATCACGTTTACCACCTGTTCGTCCAAGCTCTCTTCTCGGAATTTTCGTGTTTGAGCCATTTTTGTTTTGTTTCTCTTATACGCAGAGAGCCACCAGCCGGACATTCACCTAAGCTGGAGTGGTGAAAGCGTCTATAAACAACTCCCAGGCTTCTCGGAGTACCAGTCAAACGACCAACATTGAGGTGCAAAGATACGATTGGGGGCCGTATCGTCTTTCTCTTTCTCATATTAGCACTGTACGCTTTAGTACCACGTTAAGTGGTGAAAGAAAACCATAAATAGAATTTAAACACGGCATATACGCAGTGTAGTCCGGCTACTGTCGCAGAATGAATGAATATGTCCCTTGCAATACTTTTACAGCAAATTTTTATTCATTATGAGGTTGCGGTACTGATTTGTCAGCAGTGAAAGGGATAATAGAGCACTTGTCTCTTTGCTTTGAAAGTATCCACACACGCTTAATAATGTCAAGATTGAGTGATTATACAGAGCAAAAATGCGGCGAGAAGTTTGCACCCCAAGATGTGCAGATGTACTGGCTTTGAGGTTTCCACTGGTTAACAAAATGATATACTTAGAATAGCTGTAACTAAACGAATATTTAGAGAGGAGAGAGAGAGAGAGAGGGGGGGGGGGGGAGGGGGCAGGCAACAGTGGAACATGCCGGTGTGTTACCTAACTTTTAGACGGCAGCATCTCAACGAGGAGCTGAAAACCATCGACTGGTGGTCGATATTGTGACAGTGTAAATCACGAAGGTGCTTTACGTCCTGCGAACGGTAAAAGCGTCGTCCATACTTCCATTAACTGATCAAAAGTATCGAGATACCCCTGTATTTGCGGAATTGATCACCAGATGCCACTAGAGGCGGACTCACCAGTATAAAAGGAGGCGGGGAGTGTTGTGTTTTCAGCAGAGAAGCAGTAACAGCAGAGTGGGTCGGTCAGGAGAGTTCAGTAACTTCGAACGTGGCCCGCTCGGTTGGCCGTGCGGTCTAACACACGGCTTTCCGGGCGGGAAGGAGTGCCGGTCCCCGGCACGAATCCACCAGGCGGATTTGTGTCGAGGTCCGGTGAACTGGCCAGTCTGTGGATGGTTTTTAGGCGGTTTTCCATCTGCCTCGGCGAATGCGGGCTGGTTCCCCTTATTCCGCCTCAGTTACACTATGTCGGCGATTGCTGCGCAAACAAGTTATCCACGTAAGCGTACACCACCATTACTCTACCACGCAGGCATAGGGGTTACACTCGTCTGGTGTGAGACGTTCCCTGGGGGGCCCACCGGGGGCCGAACCGCACAGTAACCCTGGGTTCGGTGTGGGGTGGCGGAGGGGTGAAGTGAAGTGGACTGCGGTAGTCGTCGTGGGGTTGTGGACCACTGCGGCTGCGGCGGGGACGGATCCTCTCCATCGTTTCTAGGTCCCCGCTTAAAATACAATATAATACAACTTCGAACGTGGACCATGCATTGTCTGTCAGCTGAACGAGTGTTGGTGAAATAATTGCGAAGTGGAAAGGGAATTAACAAACACAGCGAAACAAAAACTTGACAAGGACCGCCAAGCATTGCAGCGGGCGGTTGTAGAAATCGCATGAAATCAGCGGAAGGAATCACTCGTGAGTTAAAGTGCTTTCAGCATTCCAATTAGCACAAGGACTATGCGTTAGAAGTTAAAAAGAATAGGGTGCAGTGCTCGAGCAATTCCTCATAAGCCACACATCTCTGTAGGCAATGTGACGCTTGACGTGGTGGAGAGAACGACGGCACTGGACAGTGAATGACGGGAAACGAGTGATGAATGACGCTATACTTTGTGGCACTCCGGTGGAAGCGTTCGGGTACGACGAATGCCTGGAGAACATTACAGACCGTCGTGTGTTAGCGCCTACGGTGAAGTACGGAGGAGAGGGGTGTTTTTCGTGGTGCGAGTGTGGGTCACCCCTCACCCTCCTCCCACCCCCAACGCCTACTGCACTCCAGAAACCGCTAATGCGGAACTATGTGAATACATTTTACAGCATTGTATACTGAGTGCAGTAGGGGAACATTATAGAGACGATGACTATTCGTGTCAGCATGACAATGCACCCTTTCATAAAGCAGTGTCTGTTAGGAAATGATCTGTAGACAATAAGAGTCCTGAAGTGGACAAGGCTGTTAAGTCGCGACCTGGATCCATCTGAACACCTTTTGGATGAGTTAGGACGGCGACGTCACTCCAGAGCCCAGGCTCAGACCTTTTGTGGTTTCGGGTCTGGACGAAGAGTCGGCTGCCATTCTTCCACAGATTTTGGGTACTATAACTGCCCATGTCTTGTTGTGCCGACTCCACTGTAGCTTGAATGGATTTTTAAGTTTGTTTTATATGCCCGACTTCTAATTTCACCACACAAGTCTCCAGGGTTGAGCAGTTATTGCCCGATGACGACACGCAATACAGTTTGTTAAAGCGGAGTTCGCCGTTATTAATTATGTTTTTAGATTTAATTTTATTACTCGTACAGAGACTCAGCGTTCCTTTGTTTAACAGCGCGTCGTCAAAATAAGTATGAAATGCTAATGTCTTTGCAATACAGAATGTCGACTATTGGAGTTAAAGTTCGTATCTATTTTGCCATTTTAGAGAAGAGAAACCTTAAGCGCTTCTGCACATATAGTCTCAGTATCAAATGTTCATTAATTTCAATTTACGTCCTATCTCAGTTCAGTATTTAACACAAATTATATATCAATGTCATTTCAGAGATATTACGTCGGTCCCACACTAACGGAATAACACGTAATTGTCATTTAACATCACTTCTATTAATAATCGTTTTTCTTATGACCTAAATGTTAATGAATGATCACTATCTAGGAGGAAAGAGGGATTGATCCTAATTATGCGATAATAGCTTTTAATGAGCCCGCAATCGTTAAATAAAAAGTCACGTTCAAGGATGATATGCGAACAACTTTAGTTACGTCCGTTTCCACGTATCTGTCAAAACTAATCCTGTCGACCACAATTCAAATTAACACTGACGTTAACCCATTTTGTCGGAACATCGAATCGTAGCTATTGTGTGAAAGTTTATTATAGCCCCCGAATTAATTCCTTTCAGATACGCGCACGACCGAACAGCAGAACGGAACACAAACGACTTGTTTTTAACAACCGAACAACGCAATGACGTTACATTATGACAATGTCCGCCCAATGAACATCTCTTTGACTTTATCTTTTCTACTCTGCTTAATTAAATTATTCCTAATTACAATTTATTCAGCTATTTAACGAAAAGATCTAACAAAAAATAAAATAAATTTATCCCAACGTAAAAGATCCGTTATAGTACCTCATATAAAGTGTCTACAGCAGTGCTCAAGCTGCAATAAAGGCGAAAGGTGAACACACCCCAAATTAATGTCCACTAATAGGTGGAGCGTAACATGTACTACTCGACTGCCGACATGAAATCTCCGCTCAAAACTTTCGCCAACATGACGACCAACAAGAGGTCTTGCGCTGGAACTGATTACAAGGTATGGGTTCATGAAACACAAAAGTGAGCCTGAATGATCCTATTGGGTGCTGTTTGTCATCAGCCCCAGTTTTCTGTTGCCACCTTAAATGGACGCTCCTACAAAAGCTAGATCATTTTATTAGGTCCCTGTCATCATTTTAATACTCAACGATTATGTGTTGAGAGGAGTTAAACAGTAATTGAAAAATCCTTTCGTATCAAACGAGTAACATTACCTAATCTCTCTCTCTCTCTCTTTCTCTCTTTTTCTCGAGCACACAGGAAAACATAATAATCTTTGCGCTAGTTAATTAATAGCTTATTCGACAAAGAAAATACGAAGCTTCCATCAGATTGTTTGCTTCGCCAATACAATTGTATTACAATGTGTACACTTCTGTGTGAGCCGGCCGGTGTGGCCGTGCGGTTCTAGGCGCGTCAGTCTGGAACCGCGTGACCGCTACGGTCGCAGGTTCGAATCCTGCTTCGGGCATGGATGTGTGTGATGTCCTTAGGTTGGTTAGGTTTAAGTAGTTCTAAGTTCTAGGGGACTGATGACCACAGATGTTGAGTCCCATAGTGCTCAGAGCCATTTGAACCATTTCTGAACTTCTGTGTGTGAGTATAATAGTACGTTAAACCTTAATCCTCTCTTGTTCCTTTCGGATTAATTTCATCCATTCCAATAACAGATTAAGCTTGTAGCGTTTGAATTTTCGGTTTATTTCTGGAGGAGAATTCAGTGTTGCGACAAAAATATTATTAACCATCCCTTTATGTAAAGAGGTTTTCGGCAAATGATAGTACGCAGAGGGCACGTAATTATTTTGCATAGTTGATACTCTTTGATCTTTTCTCAGCAGAGATATTGAAGAAAGTATTTTTTTAGGTGGAATGCTGTACATTTTAACATCATTTGAAAGCTCTTAAAGATGACTAGTGATGAAATGCTTGTTAATTTTTGTCGTTGACATTTTTTGCTAGAATATCCGAGAAATGTTCTAAAATTGAAAGACTATTGCTATGTAAACTCGAAATGAGGCTCTCATGTTAGGCTGCGTCATTATATGCACCAAGAAGAAAGGCTGCGTTACTGAGATAAAACGTCTTTCCCCTCTGCACTACTTTATACGGCATAGGTCCAGCCTAAGTTACGAATTGAAAATTTTAAACATGGCTGCGAATCACCAACCGTGTAAATTTGAATAGGCTGAAAAAAATCAGCCAATCAGTTGCAAACCAGAGGTTTACTTAGCCTTTGAACTAGGTTTCGATATTTCTAAAAATATCTTCTTGGGAAGGAGTGGGCATTGTTACATCACACGGTAACGTAATTTGTCACCGTATAACGTAACAAGGCCCACGTCTTCTGGAAAAGATATTTTTAGAAATATCGGAACCTAGGTCAACGGCCAAATAAACCTTTGCTTTGCAACTGGTTGGCTGATTTTTCAGCTGCTTGAAGCTACTAGTGTTGCATTTGGTACTGTATGCTTGTTTCTGTCGTATCAGAAGGGGCTTAGGGAAACTATTTCAGATGTGTATAGCTTTTATGGAAACAAGGAAGCTGCCGAAAGGCGTTATACTGTGACTCAGCCTGGCGGTGTTTACACCGCAATAGCTGGCTGCGGTCGCTTAACCTTTCAAATTCACACACTTTTCGGATATTCATGGGAAAAGTTTCAAAGCCAACTTCAACAAGAGTTATATTACTGTACTCGTCTTTTCAAGTGCTATCCAACGCCGATAGTAAAATCATATCGTACCATCAAGAAAGAACCATAGTTGGTGTAATGTTATCTACCTGTTCGATTTAATCGCCATTTATCGAGGTCCCACTAGTATCGTAGAATCCGTAATTCACAGCTGCTCAGGATAAGGATATGCCTAGCTTGTAGTCGTTTGTTGTCCGGAGTGCAGGTCCTTAGCTTCTTATGTATGTCTAACTCCGAGGTAATCTTTTCTTTCTCCCCCGTCCACCTTCAATTACATAGTAAGTTTAAGTAAGATGGTCAATATGAAAAGTGACGGGTAATTTCAAGAGTATTGTCTTGTGGCCGAAAGTGTCTGTTACTTTTATTACGTAGAATTTAGGGTATGATGAACAAAACAGTTTTCGTTTGAAGCAATCAATTTGGAACTGATGGATATGTAGCAATTGTACTCGGATTAAGGGGCTCCGGAACGCCCTATACTTGCAATGTTAAAATAACGCTTAGAAATTACATCTTTCCTCACAAAGTATTTGAGGTAGGAAGTTGAACTTTTTACAGATTATTTATTGGAATATGGGCTACAACTTAACACAGGGATTTTACAAAATTTTAGTTCAGTTATTAAAGATGATTTTTTTCAATTGTAATGAAAATTCACAACATTTTTGCAATTTTTTATTTATATATTCAAAAATATACAGTTTTTTGGAAAAAGGCTGTGTTAAATTATGCAGAAGGTACTGTGTAACATTTGCTGAAAGTTTGAAACAAATGTGTTTGGAAGATCCTTAGAAAACATGTAATTAGTATGAGAAAATAAAAGTTTTGGGAATCGAGCGACAAAGATTGGATTAACTTTTTAGTGCATTCCAGGTCCATAGGATGGATTGTCTTCATCCTCTGCAAACTCCTCCTCCAGCTTCCTCTTGTTCCTCCTCCTGTTTACTCTTGCTTGTATTTCTAGACTCTTTACAGCCCTGTCTGCAGCCCGAAGGCGTTCCTTGTCTAAAGCAAGCATCGCTCGTATCATGTTAGAACCTATCTTCATTCCCATATTTCTAAATACCTTGCACCTTACAATGTTGCCATCATTGAAAGTCGCAACAGCATCATACACACCAAAGTGAAGTGTTTCTATTCCAACAAATACAGTCTTGGGGATTCTCGACCATATAACACTATTTACACTTTCATTGGGGTTTTGAGTTTTTCCGTGAATACACTTTTTCAACAGTTCAGGTGCTGCTAAGTCTCTGAAAATAGGTTTTATCACCTCCATTATTGCATGAGGCAGAATATGCTTATGAGTGTACACTTCACCAGTTAGCAATCCTTTGTTATATTTACACCAACTGTCTTCTTCTTTGGGATACAAGCTATGTTGGGGATTTTCATCGTCTTTATTGTTTACAGTAATAACAAATACCTTTGGCTTTCCAACATTTCTCCTTTTCTTAAAAGCCTTCAGAGGATTTCTAATAACTTTACTTTTATTCATTATTATACTTCAACAAAACATGACTCAAGGAACAGAATTAATTACGAATATTTTCGAGATAACGACAGAGTAAATAAACATGAAACAATCGACAATCACACCAGCGATATATATTGAACCATCACAGGTTAGCCACAACACATACTTTATCTCACATCACTAAAATGTACCTGATGAACACGGACGTTAATAATACCATTTGACAGCAGGTTAACAGCCCCACAGTGGGTCACGCCCATGTAGAGCACATTTCAAAAAAAATTTAAAAATAGTTGTAGTCTTCGGAATTGAATAAATTATATATCTATTAAAAGGTAATAGTCTGCAGATTCAGAAAACGCAAAAAAGTAAAAATTGAACTTTTCATGATTTTGAGCCTTTCCAGGGCCCCTTAATGAAACGCGCGGTGAGTAAAATAGATTTATACGACAGTGTCGCCGCTGATACCAAAGTCAAAAGAATTAAATATTCAAAAAATTCCGTGTCTTAAACTTCCTGGCAGATTAAAACTGTGTGCCGGACCGAGACTCGAACTCGCGACCTTTGCCTTTCGCGGGCAAGTGCTCTTTCAACTGAGCTACCCAAGCACGACTCACGCCCCGTCCTCACAGCTTTACTTCTGCCAGTATCTCGTCTCCTACCTTCCAAACCTTACAGAAGCTCTCCTGCGAACCTTGCAGATCTAGCACTACTGGAAGAAAGGATATTGCGGAGACATGGCTTAGCCACAGCCTGGGGGATGTTTCCAGAATGAGATTTTCACTCTGCAGCGGATTGTGCGCTGATATGAAACTTTCTGGCAGATTAAAACGGTGCGCCGGTCTGGCAGAAGTGAAGCTGTGAGGACAGAGCGTGAGTTGTGCTTGGGTAGCTCATTTGGAAGAGCACTTGCCCGCGAAAGGCAAAGGTCCCGAGTTCGAGTCTCGGTTCGGCCCACAGTCTTAATCTGCCAGGAAGTTTCATATCAGCGCACACTCCGCTGCAGAGTGAAAATCTCATTCTGGAATTTCGTGTCTGTCTGCGCGCTGATATCTTGAACCGCTCCCGAAGTAAAATGGGTGTCTTACGTGAATCACTCCGAATACCTCCACGCGGTGGAACGCACCAGGAACGGACGTGTACCACTTTAATAGAATGTAAAAACTATATATGACGGTAGTATCTGTTCTCGAAAGAACAGTTACCGTCGATGACCATGCAGCTTTGCTCGAAATGAAATGATAATTAAATAGACACCCTACCTGCAAGCAGGCGTTGATACACTTCATTGGGGACATGTTGAAAATGTGTGCCCTTGGGGATTCTCGACCATATAACACTATTTACACTTTCATTGGGGTTTTGAGTTTTTCCGTGAATACACTTTTTCAACAGTTCAGGTGCTGCTAAGTCTCTGAAAATAGGTTTTATCACCTCCATTATTGCATGAGGCAGACTATGCTTATGCTTATGCTATGCTTATTTTCAACATGTCCCCAATGAAGTCTATCAACGCCTGCTTGCAGCTAGGGTGTCTATTTAATTATCATTTCAGAATGTAAAAAGGTGGTGAGGTGCGGAGAGCAATGTCAGTGGCTGTAGTGTGATCAGTCGTGAAACGACAGCGTAGCTTTAATAACGCAAGAGGCTAGCTCGTGCTCGGGGCGCGTGTAGCTGTTGATGTTTCTTTGGCACGGGCAGAGCGTGCGCGCGCAGCCGGCGACAGCTGATAGCGGCGAGACTCTGGACCCAGGGAGCGGCGCGCTATCGCGGCCAAACACTGGCCACTCGCCGCACGCGGGCGCGCCGCGGCGATCAATAGCCGACCGCCAAATTCGCGCTCGCCTAGCCGCCTTCCGCGTGTTCGCCTTAGCCCGCCGGCTCCACACGTGGCCGACAAGTCTCCGGCACAGCGCGGGTACGCGCGCCTGTGGTACTAGAGTGGACGTACTGCGTGCTTACAGTCCACACTTAGGAGAAAAAAAATCGCAACATCAAAAAATAATTCACGTAGAGTAATGACATATATTTGTCTGTGTAACTTACATAAGTGGTTAAGGTTGAAAAACCCCAGGCTAATGTAAGCTTTAGGTAAGTCATTGCAAATATGAAATGAAATGCTGACACATTAATATCCGGTGTAACTGCTATAATGTTGAATGTAAGCGTACAAACGTGCTTGCATTGTGTTGTGCACTTGCCGGATGTCAATTTGTGCGATGGAGTCCCATACCTGTAGCAATACAGGGACGGTTAATGCTGTTGTCGTCCGATGATGTCCAAATCTGGTGGTCGAGCAGACCAAGGAAAAATTTCGACGCTTCGTAGAGCATGTTGGTTTACAACAGCAATATGTGGACGAGCTTTCCTGTTGGAAAACACCCTCTCGAAAACTCGTAGTATAACATGTGTTCCCGTTTGGCAGATATGCACATCGGTCTCCTTCTCTTCCCCCGCTTTCAACATCGCAAGACAGGAGGGCTCTGGTTGTACAGTACTTCGCGCTCGGGCATTGGGCGGCTACAGTGGGTCATAGGGAATGACAAAATAGCCGGTGCGCGCGAAAGATTAAAATCTGTTCAGTCAGTAGGTCATAACTGCGTACCATTACAATTATGGCCCAAATTTTTCGGACGCACTGGATTTACTTTCATCCACGGCGACTACGTTGAACGGCATTCCCTGCGTTGTGGGAGCAGTGTTTTCACTGCGGAGCTGGTTGATCTTTATCGTGCTCTCGCTCACCTTTCCTCCTGCCCTGGGGAGTCATTTGTCATATGCAGTGACTCCCTGAGTGGATTGCAAGCACTCGACCAGTGTTTTTCTCGGGACCTTTTGGTGCGCGGTATTCAAGATGCTGTTTTTGCTCTCGCCGAGTGTGGTCGTTCAGCGACGTTTGTGTGGACTCCGGGCCACATCGGCATTCCAGGAAACGGACGTGTCGATCGGTTGGCCAAGCAGGCCATCACTTCGCCACCCCTGGAGCTTGGTCTCGCGGAAAGAGACCTCCGGTCAGCCCTAAATCGCAAGGTCCGCGATGCCTGGAGCTCTGAATGGTCTGTCTTGAACACGCCAAATAAGCTACGCATGGTCAAGTCGTCCACGGCCGTATGGAACTCATCCTTGAGGGGCACGCGCAGGGACTCAGTTGTTCTCTGCCGTCTCCGAATTGGACATACGCGGTTGACCCACAGCTATCTCCTTCGTTGTGAGAACCCGCCCAAGTGTCGCTGTGATGTAGGGCTGAGAGTGGTCCATCTTCTGATGGACTGCCCCCTTATAGCCCCCTTGCGGCAGTCCTTTAATTTACTAGCTGCACTTCCTTTAATTCTAGGTGACGATGCCTCTATACCTGACTCACTTTTACGTTTTATCTGTGCAGATGGGTTTTATCACTCGCTCTAATGTGGGTGCTCTCGCATGATTTCTCAGGCTACACCCACTCCAGGGACTTTTAATTGTGACGTGGATACCAAAATAGTGTCTTTTATGGTAACAAGTTGTGTTGGTACCTCTATCAACGCTTTCCAGCTGGAGGTTCTTCATTTGTAGTTTAGAGGTTGACCTTTTATCTGATCTATCAACCACTGTAGTCGTTTTACTCTAGTCAACTATTTGCTCTGCTTGTTTTACGTGTCCTCTATTTTGTGTTACTGCGATGATCATTTTACCTCTGTACCCCTTGGTGTTCCCTCCCTCTGGGTGCAGAGGTTACGCTTTTCCTGTGTAGGCCTTTTACAGGTATGTCTGTTTGGAACTGGGGTGATGACCTCGATGTTTAGCCCCCATCAAACCCCAAAACCAACCAACCAACCCAATTTTTTCGCTCGGAATCAATTGCTGGGTCTGATATGTTGCCACTTGACTTTTTTTCTCCTTAAAATATGAGGTTGAGTTGGTGATGTTTGCTTGTTAGCGGTATTACAGAGGAGTATGCTGTGTGTCGGCACCGGCTTTCATTCTCTCCCCTTCTCTGATTAGCATACAACGCAAACATGACACGACACTGTTATACCCATCCATTATAGTCACATATACTGCACAGGTTGGTGACCGTGTTGCTCTAGTGGGTAGAGTATTAGTCACCGGCCCTGGAGGCACAGAGTTCAATCCTGTACTGGGACGGGGATTCTTTCTCGTTCAGATGCCACCAGGGCAGCCCCTGGTCCACTCATCGTGCTATCAGATGAGTGCTGGAAATCTTCCGCGGGGTTAAAGGCGGCCGTGACAATAGGATAGCCATCACCCATCTCCTAGAGCAGAGGCGAATTAAAGCTAGACTTTACCTCCAGTCACGCCAGTGGCCAAACGCGGTCTTGCGCCACATACTTTTATATTTATACTACCTTTTATACTGAGCACATGCACATAACACGAAGCTTTACGCCGCAAGGTAACGTGCCACCGTGGCCGGCAGTATGAAAAGCTTTCCCTATTAGGCGGCTAATCACTCAAGATTAACAGAGAAAGAAAGCAGATGCTTAAGTTTGCGGATGACACAGCTCTGATGGTCCCAAGTGAAAGAAACCTCCAATGATGCTTAGAAGATAAACATTTAGTATTAAGAGATGGACACAACAAGAAAATTAGCTCAAATTAACAGCAATATTAGTCTGCTCGAAGGAAACAGGAAAAAGCACACATTAAAAATAGTGGAATATAGTCCCATAGGTAATAGTTAAATTGACATCTGCAAGAACCTGAATAATTTTCAGTATCACCCTCCTTTAGGTGAGATTTAACTAGAATGACAATAGTAAAGATAGCTAAAGATGATCGCGTCGAGATAATAAATTATTTAATTCAAAACCGTGTAAGATATTCTCATAAATATCATTGGTGTAGAGATTTGTCAAGAAAAACTATATGTATGCTGAAGGACTTCGTCAGTCCGAAAATATTTGCGGCTGGACTAATAAAAAAAAGAGAGATTAAGATGGCGTTTTTAATGCTTGAGGTGTTACAAACTGTGTCCTCTTTGCTAGCAGGTGTTCTGTACTGTCCCCCTTGCTTGAGTACAACTCACAAAACGGTCGTATAAAGATGTGAAACCTGTGCGGAAAGTGCTTCTTTGTTCAACTCGTGCGCCACATTGGCCTGACTGTCGGTTATGACGTCAAAGCGTTCGTCCTCCTGTGAATTTCTGCACTTTGTCATTTTGTGGCAGATTCATATTAATATTGTAAAGGCTAGTCACCTGTGTTTTCTTCTTTTTGCAGCAAAGAATTTTCCGCGTTTTAGATTTCAATGAAGTCGCGGCAGGCGTCCACGTGACATTTTTTGTTGGGGAGTCTAGGTGTGCGGGGCAAACTTTGCCCACACTTCCCTCTGCTTAAAAACACTCTGGGGTATGCATTGAACACTTGATTTAGTATATTCAGTTGTTTGCCCCATTGCGATATGTGACAACAGCGTTGTCACATTTCGGTCGCACGTCCAGTACCTAACACAGCCTGCTCACAACAGTCTGGTCGAATGCATATCTGGTGTTTACAGTTGTTAATTCAAGCTACCACCATTGTGCCTGTACTAACGTCGGTTATAAGCCGGGAATAAAATCAGTTCGGAACCTTTAGCGCAGATGGTGTAAGACTAGAATATGCGAAAGTCTTTAATAGTATATGAGGAGAGTAAGAAATTGGAGTCGAGCAAGAAGACGGCATGTCATCAAAACTACTCTTAGTACTCATAGAGAATGTTCAAAGGTCATTAAACTGTAAACAGAAAGAAGAAATACGTCTTACAGAACATATCTAAACACTGTAGTTACGTGAATGAAGTTGTACCGTTAGTCTCTTCTTCAAGAGTGGAAGGGCTTAAAAGAGACCGAGCGAGGTGGCGCAGTGGTAGCACACTGGACTCGCATTCGGGAGGACGACGGTTCAATCCCGTCTCCAGCCATCCTGATTTATGTTTTCCGTGATTTCCCTAAATCGTTTCAGGCAAATGCCGGGATGGTTCCTTTGAAAGGGCAAGGCCGATTTCCTTCCCAATCCTTCCCTAACCCGAGCTTGCTCTCCGTCTCTAATGACCTCGTTGTCGACGGGACGTTAAACACTAACCTAACCTAACCTTAAAAGAGCAAGTTCGGAAGTAGGCTTGACAACCGATTGTAACATACTGTAATCCCGAAGAGGGCATAGTACAGATTAATAGTGCAGTCATGTAATCAGTTGAGGCTTGTGTTTGGAACAGTGGAAGACAGCGACTGAGTGGACAATAAAAGAAATCAACAGAAGAGTGAAGATAGTGGGGAATACTTTTGGTAAACAAAATAAGTTTTTAAAATCAATCGTCCAATATGCCAGAAAAGGAATGATCACAATGAGCGAGTATATCCAGTTTTGACTTTAGCTGTCGAATGGGGAACATTCAGTGCAAAAACGATACAAAATAGGGTAGCTAAGGAGGTATTAGAGAGGCGCGTGACATGAAATATAGGAGCGACAGAAAGCAAATGAGTCAGGCAACAGACCGGCTTGAAATGTATAATTACGACTATATGTGGCAGTGAAATAGAGGGCGGGGCATGTAGGCTGGCGAGTGAGTGGTACATTGACCAATGACGTTCTCTGCCGAGCTACTAGAAAATACCGAGACGACAGCCTGTTGGTAAGGTGGATAAATGGCACTGGAAAACACGAAGGAGCAACCAACCTGCATGCGTATTCCTGAAAACTGTAATCCATAGAAAAGTCTAGAGCCCGCCTGCATCTTGCATGCAGCAGTGGTCGTCAGTTGGCTGTTGATCGTCAGCATGGTGGTGGTGGTCGTCTTAGTGGTAGCTGCCGCCGCCACCTGGAATTAACCTTATTCTGAAGAAACTTTAGCTGGCCCTAAAGATTATCAGTATCAAATTGTGTCACCTATGCACAACAGATCAGGCAGTGAGCAAAATACAATTAGGAGGATTGGCATGCGATAGCTGTGAAAGGCAAATAACAGCTCGCTGATTTCCCTCCTACTTAAAGGTGATAGTACTGTGTACAGTAGAAAAATTATTAGAGCAGCCAGCTCATAGCCATAGTAACTTCTGTGTACATAATGGAGAGGAGCTGGAAGGACTGAGTGACTCATCAACGTACTGATAAGGTGTCACACAGCGAGGGTGCCACACCACGATGTCTACAGGGCACCCTCGAGGTGACACAGGCTGTGAAACAATAACAATAGGCGCGAGATTCCACAGTTGCGCAGATGAGAACGGTTTATGTCCGTGACAAGGTATGATAAACGTAATTAGATCGTGCAAACTAAAAGATGTAGAAGTCTACAAAACACGGTATGTCTGTGCTTAGGTACTCGCATCCTACGGCACAGTACGAAATTAATTACCAGTGCGTTCGCTAAGTGACGCTTGTGAAAGAGATTATGCTACTCTGCTTTTAAACTAATTCATCATCTGCTGCGTTCATGAAATAAATTATTCTCCCGATAACTTAAAATAAGAGCTGAGAATCAAATATGAGATTGTGTTTTAAGGTCGGTCTCTCTCTCTCTCTCTCTCTCTCTCTCTCTCTCTCTAGGAATCTAGGAAGGGAAATTTAGTTATTGAGTTCCATGATCGCACAGCCGTCATGGTACAGCTAGGATAGTTAGGATGATGATATTTCGTTTCTTCGTTAACAGGCAAGACTGGCTCTTTGATACATTTTTTCTTCGACTGTGCTTTCACAGTAACGGTTGCCGGAGCACATGGGAATTCACATACACTTAACTTACGCAGCAGTCTTAAATATTTTTGAGGTCAGCATGCTCGTGTTTTCGGTTGACGAGTTTTCAAGTTCAGGTTCGCAACAGACGAAATACATTGCATACTTGTGGTCAAAAGAGAGGGAGCTGCCTTAGCCTGATCTTCAAGCACAAATCTGTCCACCAATTACTTTACTCTGTACGTGGAATTACCATGGTTTATCAATTCTTCACTGTTGTAGCCCACAAACTTCTGAAAATAGCAGATTGAACTATAGGAACCCCCATCAGAGGACGCTTTGAGAACGTAGTGGAAGTGGGGAAATAATGGTACTCTACTGGCCATTAAAATTGCTACACCAAGAAGAAATGCAGATGATAAACGGGTATTCATTGGACAAAAATATTATACCAGAACTGACATGTGATTACATTTTCACGCAATTTGGATGCATAGATCCTGAGAAATCAGTACCCAGAACAACCACCTCTCGCCGTAATAACGGCCTTGATACACCTGGGCTTTGAGTCAAACAGAGCTTGGATGGCGTGTACAGGTACAGCTGCCCATGTAGCTTCAACACGATACCACAGTTCATCAAGAGTAGTGACTGGCATATTGTGACGAGCCAGATGCTCGGCCACCATTGACCAGACGTTTTCAGTTGGTGAGAAATCTGGAGAATGTGCTGGCCAGGGCAGCAGTCGAACATTTTCTGTATCCAGAAAGGCCCGTACAGGACCTGAAACATGCGGTCGTGCGTTATCCTGCTGAAATGTAGGGTTTCGCAGGGATCGAATGAAGGATAGAGCCACGGGTCGTAACACATCTGAAATGTAACGTCCACTGTGCAAAATGCCGTCAATGCGAACAAGAGGTGACAGAGACGTAACCAATGGCACCCCATACTTCACGCCGGGTGATACGCCAGTATGGTGATGACGAATACACGCTTCCAATGTGCGTTCACCGCGATGTCGCCAAACACGGATGCGACCATCATGATGCTGTAAACAGAACCTGGATTCATCCAAAAAAATAACGTTTTGGCATTCGTGCACCCAGGTTCGTTGTTGAGTACACCATCGCAGGTGCTCCTGTCTGTGATGCAGCGTCAAGTGTAACCGCAGCCACGGTCTCCGAGCTGATAGTCCATGCTGCTGCAAACGTGGTCGAACTGTTCGTGCAGATGGTTGTTGTCTTGCAAACGTCCCCATCTTTTGACTCAGTGATCGAGTCGGTGTTGTACGAGGCCGTTGGGATCCAACACGGCGTTCCGTATTACCCTCCTGAACCTACCGATTCCATATTCTGCTAACAGTCATTGGATATCGACCAACGCGAGCAGCAATGTCGCGCTTCGATAAACCGCAATCGCGATAGACTACAATCCGACCTTTATCAACGTCGGAAACGTGATGGTACGCATTTCTCCTCCTTACACGAGGCATCACAACAACGTTTCACCAGGCAACGCCGGGCAACTGCTGTTTGTGTATGAGGAATCGATTGGAAACGTTCCTCACGTCAGCGCGTTGTAGGTGTCGCCACCGGCGCCAACCTTGTGTGAATGCTCTGAAAAGCTAATCATTTGCATATCACAGCATCTTCTTCCTGTCGGTTAAATTTCGCGTCTGTAGCACATCATCTTCGTGGTGGTGAAATTTTAAAGGCCAGTAGTGTAGTGTTTGCGATGGACGAAAATGTCATAGCCAGAAACTCATTCATGTCAGTGAGTAATTGAACCTAATGATAGTGACATCTTGCAGAAGCCCTTTAAAAATCACTATTTTGATAGTTGAGATAGCCGTAGCTATTCACAGTTAATACAGAAGTTAATTGTGGAAATCGATACTGTCTCACCAATTTTTGATATCTATAATATAGTTGTCCGCGAAGCCTGTGATGTAAGCCATTGTGCTATAGACGATATTGATAACTTTAATCAAGCCAAATGTAATCACATGTGTTACATGTAATTAGGCTGTTCAGATGCTGAGGCGGAAAGGAATATTTGGTTGAAGTCCGCTAATATTTCAGCAATTATTTGTAATCAGAACTGCGTTGATTAATATTTACCTTATTCGTTTGTGTACCGTTAGTGACGAAGGAGTAGATTAGATGTTTTTAATAATGGTGTTTAAACACGACACACATTTCTGTTGTTCAGAACAACTTTCCAGAAAAGCCTTTCGTATATTTATTCAGGCGATCGTTGTAATGTTGACAGGAGAAAAGTGTGTACACACTGCAAAAATATCGGTAAGAATGGACATCTGACTCATCGCTCGACTGGTTCATTACATTCTCTGTACGTCATGACGTGAAATGTTGGGTAGAAGCGAACGTCGTCACTGCATTTTTACCTTCAGTGTTGTGCCGTCTTTATTGGGATAACATCGTATTACCAGGAGGATAATAATAAAAAGAACTGAACTCTGGTCTTATCCTTTGTAGTTCAAAGTTTTGTCCACGCCGCCGTTGGAGTCGTTTGAGTTGGAACTCAGTTGGACAAGGTTGGCGTTGAAACTCGATCAGAGACTTGCTGAAGGAAGCATTCTGTAATTGGCTTGAACTGATTTATGGAAATCATGAGAAGTATAAATTGGTAGGCGCTCGAACCCGGTACGTCTGGAACGCAAACCCACCATTTTAACTCATGCGCCACGCCGTTTGTTAATGGGCTTGGGGAATTCTAGGCCGTGTACCATCTAGATTTCAGATGGATTGACGAAACTGGCCGATTAAAACTGTTCCCTTAGTATGAAGTCGATCTGTTATCTTTGCCTTCGGCAGCTTTTCACGTTAATGCAGTGCCCGAGAAGGGCAAATAGCGGTGAATATCGACACGAAACACATTTATAATAGGGCAGTTTACTTGCTACCAGCGAACACTATTGTTCCCCATATGTTCGAGCTGCTCAACAGATTCCTAAATTCCATGACTTTCTAGTTCCAGTACAATCGGCCACTGGCGACGTTGTCTTCAAAGGAACGTTAACCGCAACAAAAATACTTCGCCACAGAACAAGTCTATAATGAAACTGAGCAGGGTGGAAGCGAGACCAAAGCCAAGAGTGTTACTCATAGAGTATAGTAACCGATACAACTGCTAGGTAACGATCGATCAGACAGATGCGCTCTAGCCAGAGGACCCCGCCGCAGTGGTTCTTCGCTATCAAATATCCGGCACTTTCTTCAAGCGGCTTGTGGCAGGATGTTTTCCCTGGCTGATCCCCAGGCTCCGGTGTCTTTCCTGTGGCGTCCCGTTGTTTACGAGATGACGACGCCGGCGCCACACTTTCCCCCTACACGTGCCCGCGTCCGTGAGAGCTGGAACAACCTCACCGGCCTTACTCTCTACCCCTTAAGACAATGGTCCTGCACGGAAGCGGCGGCAAACAGTTCTTTAACCAGCCTCGGATGTGCATCACAGTTAGTCCGTTTGCGTGCTCCGGATACCGATGGTTCGATTTCTGAGTCGGCGAACCTAATACGTTCGGTGCAGTAAAAAAATAATGAAAATAAAAATAATGAAAATAAAAATAGATTGATAATGTCAGAGCTAAATGGCGGCCGACGAATTGAACAGAATCTCCCATACGTCCGTAGGTCGCAAATACACCGTTGTGGAACTAGGGCCGCACATCTTTAGCTAATCTGCATCTATGAGAGCTATTCGGAAAGTAAGGAACAATCGGTCGTGAAATGGAAATCACAACGAAAATAAAAATTTTTCTAACTGCAACAATTAGCTTCTCCTTCCACCTACTTCTGCTGAAATGTGTTCTTCTTTTTGAATCACAGCTTCAAGCCGAGCTAGTGTCGTGATTACTGGAAGTTGTTGGCTGATCACTTTCCCCACCTTGGTTGAACAGAACTGATGCAGGATCTTAAGCGATAATAAAGATAGACAGGAACGTCTGCAGGTTGAATCGTAAATTTAACTGCACACTGATTGGAGACTGGTTGCTGCTAGAAATTACGGAGCCGTCTTTCCATGCTGAGTGCTCGTTAATTCGGCTGATTGCGGAAAATTCGTTATTTGCCAAGTAAAGCTTATTAAGAAGTACATATTCGGTAACTGCAGAACGTCTGCCAACTGCACTACTCTTTTAAGTTTCCGTTAGTGTTCCGGAACCAGCAAGAAATTTCTTTTGCATTGCGTTATCACCGGGTGACGATTAAGTATTAAATCTCATTAAAAAAAATAACGGGATTCTTTTACCGTATAGAATGACAATATAGAATGTAAAATTACACTTGAACTGCGAACATACTCGTATTTGTACAAAGAACGGGTTTCGACTATCCGTACGGCCATCCTGAGACAGGATTGCAGTTGTTAAACTACATGAGTCAAATACCGTATTGCTTCCTTAGAGATGGCCACAGTCTGTTTTCTTGAGATGGGGGCGTAAAATTTCTTTGCTTCCATTAGCCTCGGAAATTAATCGAGCTGTTTGACTAGAGGAGAAATAAATTTATTTTGTACTTCAGGAATAATCATATGGTGGCGTGGCTAAGGTGACAAACAGTCATCAAACACGAGTGGTCTAACGTAACGTCTGCTCTTAATCGAATATCATCTACATGTTTTCGTAAAATGTAGCGTTTTCTGGGTAATTCTGACGTAACAACACTGATTACACAAGAACATGAATAAGCTCTTATCCAGCCAAGTGTGTCAGTACAATACAAACCTCTACTATGAGCATTTAGATTTAAAAATATAAACTCGTATCAGTTAAGAGATTAATTTCTTTGCGGTACTAGGGGATATTACACGTGTTATTGAGAAATCCGTGCTGTTGCACTTGCCATTCTGAATGAAACTGCGTGATACTGTGTTCGCTTACATGCGGACTTGTCAGTATACACAGACTTAATTGCAATCATCTCACATATTCGTGGTATGTGTGATGTCACTTAGACATGCTTTTACGCAGTCATATTCAGTTCACTAGGGTGTTCACCAGCAGTTCAGTTCTATTGAATTTTGTCTTTAAATGTGTTTGTGTCTTTTGTGGAATTACAAAATACTGGAAGAAACTGTTAAGTTGGAGGCAGTGACAGTGTAGATGAAACTAAAATATACGAGGTTCTCGATTATAATAGTTGTCAGACTACCGACTATAGCGTAAAACTGACAACTGGAATGGAGTATCGTAAAAATTATAATAAATAGTTCGGCTGTGCTATTTTCAGAACTGTTGCGAGTACAGTTATCTACAGTTTTAAATAAGTTGGAGCTAGTAATTATTTGTAATTCGTAATGGTATTGCTATTTAGTTCAGCGAAAGTGATTCAGTCGGTTTGTTTGCTTGGCACTGAAATTTACAGCAGTAAGAATTAACATGAAGACGGCTTCAGTCTGGAACCGCGTGACCGCAGGTTCGAATCCTGCCTCGGGCATGGATGTGTGTGATGTCCTTAGGTTAGCTATGTTTAAGTAGTTCTAAGTTCTAGGGGTCTGATGACCACAGATGTTGAGTCCCACAGTGCTCAGAGCCATTTTTGAACAAGAAGACTTAAGTCCCGACGCGCGGGATTAGGCAAGCGGTCTTGGGGCTGCAGTCATGGACTGCTCCGGAGGTTCGAGTCCTCCCTCGGGCATGTGTGTGTGTGTGTGTGTGTGTGTGTGTGTGTGTGTGTGTGTGTGTGTGTGTGTGTGTGTGTGTGTGTGTGTGTTTGTCCTTAGGATAATTTAGGTTAGGTAGTGTGTAAGCTTAGGGATTGATGACCTTAGCAGTTAAGTCCCATAAGATTTCACACACATTTGAACTAAAGTCCCTTTGGCGATGCGGGGGCGTATGTAAAGTTTGGTGGAAAGGTGCCACATAGAGGGAGGGACGTAACCATCGTCTCTATCTGCACTTGGTAGTGACTCACTACCTTTTGAGTGTCTATTTTCGTAGGTATAAACACTATCGTAGGATCCAGAATGAGATTTTCACTCTGCAGCGGAGTGAGTGCTGATATGAAACTTCCTGGCAGATTAAAACTGTGTGTCGGACCGAGACTCGAACTCGGGACCTCTGCGTTTCGCGGGCAAGTGTTCTACCAACTGAGCTACCCAACGTCGACTCACGCCTCGTCCTCAGAGCTTTACTTCTGCCAGTATCTCGTCTCCTACCTTACAAACTTTACAGAAGCTTTCCTGCGAAAGTTGCAGAACTAGCACTCCTGAAAGAAAGGATATTGCGGAGACATGGCTTAGCCACAGCCTGGGGGATGTTTCCAGAATGAGATTTTCACTCTGCAGCTGAGTGTGCGCTGATATTAAACTTCTTAGCAGATTAAAACTGTGTGCCGGACCGAGACACGAACTCGGGACCTTTGCCTTTCGCGGGCAAGTGCCCTACCATCGTAGGATCATTGTGACGGGCTCTGGACAGCAAAACGTGCATCTCAGTCATCAAATGTTTCTTTTTATTGTGCTGCTTCATTGTAACATCGCAAGCTGCCTCTCTAAATATAGTTTATACATCTACTAGCAGATAGTTGAAACTGGTCTGCAATGTGGGGAAGAGAGACTGGCGGCGGCTTGTTGAACAGCGAAAGTGTGATCTCTTCGGTCTACTTCTGGTATAATTTGTTGCACAAAGGAGCTTGAAGGAAACTAATAAGTGACAATAATAATGCTACATAAATCTATTTATGCTGACCTATTACTATGCAATTTTTTGGCCGTTAATGTCCGATCATATAGATCTAGACGACAGTCTGATGCCCATATAACAAAAATAAGCAAAGATACGTTGTAGTATGATTATAAAAATTTTAGTGACGAACCTATTGCTTCCGAATCATATTTTTTTCAAATATTTTCAATATTTGCAACAGAAAATACAGATAAAAACGAAATAATAGCAGGGATGCATCGTGTGTTAATCATCAAGGCTATTAACAAGCGAATTTTTATAGCTGCTAATGATGATGATGTGCTAATAATGATGATGATAAGTCTGAAGAGACTTAAGTAGAAGCGTTGTAGAAAGCTGCAGTACAGTGTGCTGATGCTCTGTGGCAACGTACCTTAATACTAAACACTAATATAACAAATGAAATGATACAATTGCAGAGACCCTACTGGTCACATACAGATATGATTTTATGTGTATGGACTGAAACGGCGAGTGAAAATTAATTCAAAGCCATCAGTCTAACCCTTGGCACAGCGGTTCACACAAATACACGGATTACCCTGGCACGCCTCCCTCCTCGCACCTGGCAAGTAAGCAGGAGACACGGGTTATATTCCCGGCTTTGGTACAAATTTTCACTCGCCGTTTCTGTCCATACACATAAAAACCCATATAACAAGCCTAGATCACGGAATTCTTCTGTGTAGAGATGAAAACCAGCAATATAGCTCAGGCACGAGCTCCACTTATCAGATTGTGATCTCGCAACTAAAGAAATTATTTGCACTAGTGAAGTTTGTTGGATACACAGTCGAGGACGCTGTAATGACGTGGTGGAGACTCAAGGTGATACAGCAATTCTGGAGATGAAGCAGAAAGGATTGATAGAAGTCAGAATGGAATGCACCGAAAAATATAAGCCAAGTAGTATCATCGGAGTTTTTTTTTTATATTCTTCATACTAACTTGCTGAAAACTATACTATGTCAACGTCTGAGCCCTAATACGAATACCTGACGTTCATAAAAAAGTAGACGGCTCTATGCTTCATACACATTAAGTAATAACGTGGAAAGGATAATTCGTGAAAAACAGTCCTACAAGCATTCACTAGTGTATCACATCTTTACAGTTATTCACAACCCCACCACTATCAATGACTAAATGGGTAACCGCTCCTCGGGGCTTAGCCAGGTCTCCGTAACGAGGTGAAACGGTAGTCAGGACGGCCACGGTCAGCGCACGTAGTTTCGCGTCCCATGCCAGCGCGATTTCGCAACACACCTTAAAGATTTCCCTAGAAGATCATCCATCTGTCTCGGTACTGTAATCCGCCAAGTGAGGTTTCGCAGTCGCACCGAGGCCAACAGCTTTCACTGAAGGCCTTCTGGAGCAGTTTTTCGGGCGAGATAGCGTGTCGTTCTGAATCTAATTTCATTGCGATTAGCATCGCTCTCGCTAATTAAAATGAACCACAACAATCAAAAGTCCTTGCGACTTCCGAGATGATGCAACCTGAGTCACTATTTCCTGCCTGATGTGAGAAGGTTATTACAATGCGTTCTCTGAGTGCTATCAGCTGATATATCACTTGGAAGTCATTTTGTAAGCAACCATCTGTATGCAAGAGTACGGGTGTTCAAAATATTCAAGTGCCATGTTAACTATTCAAAAGCGTGTGGTGCTGCTTAACGTGAAACCTTTTTCTATGCTATGATACATCTGTGATGAATATCGAAAAATCGCCCTACAGATCTTCCAGGTACAGGGAACAGAGGATCTACATGTCAAAATTAAAACATGGACATCGATTAGAGACATGCCTAGTGAAATATAGTAATTTTCAAAACTGTCTACACTTGGTTGGCTGCTTGACCTTACTACATCCCAAAAGGCTAATTCGCGCAGATGATCAGTGACATTGGTTATCAGAGGAGATAGTTACGAAACACGAACGAAATGCGGAAAATCATAGTTAGCTATAAACACTTACGAAACGTCGATACACGAAGTGTTTTCCACCGAACGTTAAGAGTTCCGCTACATTCCACTGGTGCGTGAAAAAAAAAAAAAAAATCTAAGCTTGGACTTGGAGCCAACTCCAGAAAACCAACTAGAGTAATGAGATTGTATTTGGTGGTCATAGAATGTATTTTAGATATTCCATTACTGCTGTAGCAACATTCAGTGAGTGCATTGTGAAAAATATCAGCGAAAGGGTAAAAGGTAATTCAAATTCTGCAGTATAAAAGTAGTTTATAAAGTGTTGAAATAAAGTGTTTGGTAAAGTCTTTTCTGTAGCGTTTGAAGTGCTGTGGAATTTACAGATTTACTGTAAACCTTGATAGATATAGTATTATCGTCCTCCTTTACACTCGTCGTATAACACGTAATTCCTGGAAGTTCGCCTGTCCATTTCCTTGCTGAAAATATGCGGATATGTCATATGTTCATGTATCACACTAAGTGTGAAGAGAGAATTTTATATTTATTACTGGACCACAAGCGAAACACTTACATCTTCGTCAGTTCTTAAATAGCAACCAGATACGCCAGATGTTTAAATTTCGGAAATTTCAATTTCATGCAGTTGGACTCCTCGTTTCATCAGAAACATTTGGAATATTTGCTAGATTACACCACGACTCTCACCTCGACCAAAGGTTTAGTGATTACGAATTATGTAATGGAAGGAACAGTTGTGAGCCTTATAATTTTTGATCTTTTTATTCTTGTCAGTAGTGCTACGTGCTACACCATCGAAAGTGTCGAGAGTCCGGTTGCAGAGGAAAAAAAATTCAAGTTAGGAGAGAGAAAGTCTAAAAGGATGTATAGTATATTATTTTCCAGTATTAATATGACTGGTCCAGAGGTTAGCTGATGATTATGATTTCTTTATGTCGGTAAAAGAAAAGGTATTAGGAGAAGGGCTTGCATAAATAAATGAAATTTTGTGTGTGTGTGTGTGTGTGTGTGTGTGTGTGTGTGTGTGTGTAAGGGGCGCGGGAGTAGGGAGAGGGTATGAGCGCACAAAATGAAGTAGAAAAGATGGCTAAAATACATGAACATATGTACAGTTTGCGTAAAAGAAAGGCTACGTATCAGCATTAGTTACCATCTTCTTACGCCGGCCGCTGTGACCGTGCGGTTCTAGGCGCTTCAGTCTGGAACCGCGCGACCGCTACGGTCGCAGGTTCGAATCCTGCCTCGGGCATGGATGTGTGTGGTGTCCTTAGGTTAGTTAGGTTTAAGTAGTTCTAAGTTCTAGGGGACTGATGACCTCAGCAGTTGAGTCGCATAGTGAGGCACCCAAGCTCGCAGTCTCTTCTTGCACCTTACCGTTTCACATTTCTCTACAAGATGGATAGGCCTACGTAGTCACAAGTCAGTTTTCACTGAGGTATCTCAAATCCTTCAAAACACAGACCTGTTTATAGGGATATTGTTCCTGTATTTATGTTGCATGGGCGAAGATGAATTGGACTTTGAAACCTGTTCGGACCGTGATTCACTGCGCATTTCGTCATTTTGTGGCCGTTGTAGATCACTGTATGGTGTAAAGCAAACAGCGTCTGATACATGCAGACGCGTTGCTCACGTAACAGCAGAGTATAAACAATCGGTTAACCTTGGTAGTAACGTAGAAGGCATGCCACTGAACGTCGAACCGGTTTCGTCACGGTCAGCTTCTGATCTGCCCTCAGATGGCCAGCCTTACGGGAATATCGTTGGCTTTTTCTTCTTCTACTTAACGATACTAACGACGTGGGGCAACGCTTAACGCACTGGACCGACATCGGGACGAGCGGGTTTCTACCACCTACTGTATATCCCGAGTTACAGTCTCTGGTTTCTTCAACTTAAGTCGAAAGCTGGAGTTTTTCCTATGGAAAGGACGTGACTAATTTTCGATTCCATTCTCCTCCAGTCTGAGTTTGTGCTGGAGCCAGAATGATATCGTCGAAGACAAAACGTTAAATCTTATCATATTCCCTTCACACTTACGATAAGTCGCTTACTTATTTTAGAATGGCGGTACTGCAACATCTAATTCAACAAAATGCATCCGCGCATTTCTCGTAACCGTCGTGTTACAAGAAGCCCAATATCTTTGTCGTAGTTTGGGGAAGAGGGGAAGTAATAATGGCGCGGTGTTTGGATATTGTAACAAACTTGCTTTCGTTTCATCTTTCTCTGTTACATGTAAATGTCATCCATTTTCTTTCTTCGTTTATTGCATGTTTCTTGTGAAGTCTCAGGTGTCCAATATTTTCGTGAGGAAACCGTTCAGATCTGTTGACATCTGTGCACGGAGGAAAGTTTGGGCGCTTTCCATTCTTTCCCAAGAGCTTTCGTCGCTGAAGTGTTGAAATTGCTCTGCTTGACTTCGCAGATTAAAAACTTAATGGAAGTAGACTGCTTGAAGCACTCGAAATTCAATCCATTCCGCTTTCCTCTTGCGGGCCCTTACTTATCTGTCCGCGAAAATAAATTGCGTTTTTATTACGGTGCTCTGCACTGAAATAAATTGGCAAAACATGTTATCGCTTTTTATTCTTGTAATGCATTCTCGAATATTGTATAACAGGCAGCCTCAAATGGGTTTATTATGTAATAAGATAATATTGACAGCAAATCTGAAACAAGATTTGATTAAACTGATCTACGGAAATTGTCGTGAGCATGACGCATTTTTTCTCATGGGTGACCATTAGCGACGAAAATTATTTTCCTTTAACTCTATGTTGATACCTTTCTACAGGGAATCACATTGCTAATAGGAAGCATTAATGTGTACCATTTTAAAATGATGCCACGCTAGCAGTGTTAGTGATAATCTAGCCGTCTAGTACTCGGTAGATGTGGTCTTCAGCACTAAACCAGTTCCGTAATATTTCGTTAATCAGACGGAACTTAATACTAAATTCCATAGTGAGCCATCAAGTGCCAAACCGCTTTATAAAGAGCAGCTATCTTTTTTAATCTACTAATGTGATAGTGTTTAGAAACTTCGTATTGTTTGTCGTAAAGTAGGTTTTGCCGCAAAAAATCCACAGTTGTTTTACAGCTACGACGCAGGTCCACATATATATGTGTACTTAGTTCAAGTGAGCATTGTCCTGACTAAGCATTCGTTACAGTGCACTTCTAATTTTTGCAATTCAGTATGTCGTCTGCTACTCTTGAAATAAATGCGTAAATGCATAAATATGTTCAACAATTGCTGGAGAAGTAAGAATATATTACGCCGTGTTGAATTATGGGGTGACAGTCGCCTTTGAAATTTCTGTCAGAAGTATGACAGTTGAAACAGTGATTCTTTGTAAGACGTGTGCCACACAATTTGTTTTTTGTTTCTTCGACAAATTATTAAACTTGGCATATCATTTGTAAAATTAGAGAACAGTTAACTATTTTGAACTGCAAGCTTATGTTCGCAAACAGTGTTCTATAAGATGAGGAGGAGATTATTGTCCTGTCGACGAGGTCATTAGAAAAGGAGCATAAGCTATGGTTAGGGAAGGACGGCCTAAGGAAATCGGCCGTGCCCTTTCGAAGGAACCATCCCGGCATTCGCCGTAAGCGATTTAGGGGAATTACGGGAAACCTAAATCAGGAGTGCCGGACGGGGTTTGGACCGTCGTCCTTCCGAATGCGAGTTCAGAGTGCTAACCACTGCGCTGCCTTGCTCGGTGTCGTTCCGTTAGTGTGTTGTAAACCGTCTGTAATGGGTTTTAAGGTGACATGAAGAAAATGCGTAAAAATCAACGTATAGCAGTGTTCCTGTTCATAATGCACTATTGTAATACCGGGGCACGTAATAAGAGTCCACTTCTGAAATAGTACCCTGTGTGTACGCGCACTCGCGCACGCGCGCGCGCGCGCGCGCGCGCGCGTGTGTGTGTGTGTGTGTGTGTGTGTGTGTGTGTGTAGTGTTTGAGGTGGTGGTGAGGAAGAGGAGGAGGAGAGAAGGTAAAAGAGTGAAACCCGGTGCCGGTATATGGTCAGCTCCTCGCCAATAGCACCAAGGGGTCCGCCAAGAGTCTTCATCTGACGGACGGATCACCAGAACAGTGTTACATGCCTTCACATCACACACTGTTACGGAGAGTTTTCACAAACTACGCAGTGCGTTATCTGAGTAATAAAATGAGAAATCATGCCCAACAAGATGAATGTGAAGACCCAGTAACACTGTCATAAGTTAGTCTCACTTCTTGTAGTTGTTACTCAAGAGCTGAAATGCGTAGTTTCTCAGAAGCTGCCGCCGCTGCAGCAACATTTTGTCAAGTGCTCGTGCACTCGTCCCACTCTATTGGAGCGGCAGTTATAGCTTAGTTTGACTATTGTGTGTCTACAAATGAAACTTTTTTCATAGTTCTTCCTTTACTGGGTTTAAGGGGTGTGTCGGCGATAAAGCAATATATTCTGGAGAGGAAGACTGAATAGGCTTTATGCGGACTATACAGCCAAACTACGTATAATAACAGAGGACAATAAGTTATGATACCTGAAGCTGTCGAGACACGGGACGAGTTAGCTAATGATAACATGGCACTCTGCGAGTTTTGTGACGTCACTTTCTGCTATTTCATGTTGAATAGCAATTTCATCACGAGAAACAAAATAAATTCTGCGGCATTTCGGCGACGTTTCACATAAAGTAGAACCAGTAGGAGGCAAGAACTCGCGCTGCATCATAATTAGAAATCGTGAAGCCCGCAGAAAGCACCATGCCATATGTATTTATCTTGTTCATTAGAAGTCCATGTTCAGTGTGAATTTTATGTTGAAACTTACGCCCCTTAAATAATGCTGTATCTAAGCACCAACACATTGAATTCTCGGGAACGAATCACTATTGGTACGATTTGTTGTAATAAACTACGGGAAAAGTCATATTGGTAGTTGAATTGTCGTATTGATTGTTATCGCGTTATAACTCGCGTGTTGTCAGAGTAAGCCATTTTAAGCCGACGGCACATTAAAGAGTTATGTAAAACGTGTCGTCTTTGTTAGGATTTGGTACAATTAAATGGAAATTTATTTATTTTATTTTCACGTCAAATTCCGTAGGACCAAATTGAGGAGCAAATCTCCAAGGTCACGGAACGTGTCAGTACATGAAATTACAACATAAACGAAAAAACAAATAAAAATAAATATTTATGAACCCGAAAAAAATCTGTCCGTAAGTTTACGTAAACGCAATCAACAATACAACAAGAATCAGCTTAATTTTTCAAGGAACTCCTCGACAGAATAGAAGACGTGACCCATGAGGAAACTCTTAAGTTTCGATTTGAAAGCACGTGGATTACTGCTAAGATTTTTAAATTCTAACAGTACATTATTGAAAATGGATGCAGCAGTATGCTGCACACCTTTCTGCACAAGAGTTAAGGAAGTCTGATCCAAATGCAGGTTTGATTTCTGCAGAGTATTAACTGAGAGAAAGCTGCTTATCCTTGGGAATAAGTTAGTATTGTTAACAAGAAATGACAGTAAGGAATATATATATTGAGAGGCCAATGTCAAAATACCTGGACTAGTGAACAGGGGTCGACAAGAGGTTCGTGAACTTATACCACTCATTGCCCGAACTGCCCGTTTCTGAGCCAAAAATATCCTTTTAGAATGGGAAGAGTTAACCCAAAATATAATACCATACGACATAAGCGAATGAAAATCAGCAAAGTAGACTAATTTTCGTGTCGAACTATCACTCATTTCAGATACCACTTGAATAGTAAAAATGGCAGCATTTAGTCTTTGAAAAAGATCCTGAAAGTGGGTTTCCCACGACAGCTTACTATTTGAACACCTAGAAATTGGAACTGTTCAGTTTCAGTAACCATATGCCCAATCTGTGAAATTAAAATGTCAGATTTTGTTGAATTGTGTGTTAGAAACTGTAAAAACTGTGTCTTACTGTGATTTAGTGTTAGTTTATTTTCTACAGGCCATGAACTTAGGTCATGAAATGCACTATTTGAAACCGAGCGAATGTTGCTCACAACATCCTTTACTACCAAGCTAGTGTCATCAGAGTTACCCATAATACTAGAGGATATATTCTTTATATAAATAAGGAACTGGATTGGCCCCAACACTGATCCCTGGGGCATCCCCCAGTTGACCGTACCCCACTTAGGCCCCACATTACAGCCATTCTCAACATTGTGAATAATGACCTTCTGTTGTCTGTTGCTAAAGTAAGAGATGAACCAGTTGTGAGCTACTCCCCGTATACCGTAATGGTCCAACTTCTGGAGCAATATTTTGTGATCAACACAATCAAATGCCTTAGTTGAATCAAAAAATAAGCCTAGCGTTCGAAACCTTTTGTTTAACTCATCCAGTACCTTTATAGCATTTTCGGTTGTTAAACGACTTCTAAAGCCGAACTGTACATTTGATAGCAAATCGTGTGAAATGAAATGATCAATTTTCCTTACATACACAGCCTTTTCAATAACTTTTGCAAACACTGATGGCATAGAAAATGGTCTAAAATTATCTACATTATCCCTTTCTCCCTTTTTAAAAAGCGGCTTTACTACTGAGTACTTTAATCGTTCAGGAAATTGACCATTCCTAAAGGAAAAATTACAAATATGGCTAAATACAGCGCTAACATGTGCAGCACAGTACTTTAATATTCTACTAGGCACTCCATCATAACAATGAGAGTCTTTAGTCTTCAGTGATTTATTGACTCGATCTCCCTCTTGTCTGTATCACAGAGGAGTATCTCAGACATTAGTCTCGGAAAGGCATTTGCCAAGAAAGTTAGGACTCCCTATAGAAACTATTTTTTTGTTTAATTCACCAGCAATGCTGAGAAAATGATTATTAAATACTGTACATATATCTGATTTATCAGTAACGGAAATACTTTTACTGCGAAATGACTTTGTCGTCGACCTTGTGCTGCTGACCAGACACTTCCTTCACAACTGGCCATATGGTTTTAATTTTATCCTGTGAATTAGCTATTCTATTTGCATGCCACATACTTTTTGCCTTCCTAATAACATTTAAGCACCTTACAATACTGTTCGTAATGGGCTACTGTAGCTTGATTGTGACTACTTCTAACGTTTTGATATAATTCCCATTTTGTTCTACATGGTATCCTTATCCCACTAGTGAGCCACCTAGACTGCCTTTTACTGCTAATACCCTGTTCAGAACATTCTAATGGAAAGCAACTCTCAAAGAGCATGAGAAAAGTGTCAAGCAAAGCATTATATTTGTTATCTTTGTTATCAGCACTATAAACAGCCTGCCACTCTCTATTGCCATTGGATTAGTTGCCTACATAGTTTGTAATTATATGTAACATTTGTTTGAGTACAAAAGCCTTCTAGTGCTAATATCTGTGCATCATGGTCTGAAAGGCTATTCACCGGTTTACTAACGGAATTCCCATCTAGTAATGAATAAAAATATTGTCTTTGGCTGTGCTACTGCACCTTAGTTGGAAAAAACACAATCTGCGCCAGATCATATGAATTTATGAGATCTACCAACATCCTTTTTCTTGCGCCATCATATACAGAATTTATATTGAAGTCACCATATATATGGTACTTCTTACAAAGTGAATCAAGAACCCTCTCTAGGTTGAGCAGAAATGCTCTGAAGTCAGAGTATGGGGACCTGTAAACAACAACAATTAGAAGTTTACCTTCACTAAATTCAACTGCCCCTGCAGAACATTCAAACATCTGTTCAGTGGAGTGCCGTGATACACTTATGTACTCAAATGGAATACTGTTTTTTTATGTACATAGCCACTCCCCCACCCCGCTAGGAACTCCTTAATAACACATAGGCGATTAAAGCGTATAGTAGACTATAAGATAAAATCCAAAATCTCTTTCAACGAAGCTACAGCCAAGCGTATTGTGTAGAGGCACCATGTTACAGTGCAGAGATTATGTCAGTATGAGCTTCGAGTCCTGTTATATGTAATTTTTTTTCTTCACCTTCAGCTTCACGTTTTCTAAAAGGTTGTGGCACTTTCTTATGAAATTAATGGAAACAATTTTTGCACTACTTTGTGTTACGTAAATATAAGTGCGTTCTCTCAGGAATGAGTTTGTTAGATTCGGTGAATTTTCGTAAGCTGATGTCCTCACTGACCCAGACATGTATCTTTCCCTTTTGTCTTATTACATCCAAGGATATTGAAGTTTCATTTATGTATACCACAGACAGACCACATTTAAATTCTCTCTCTCTCTCTCTCTCTCTCTCTCTCTCTCTCTCTCTCTCTCGTGACGTTGGACATCCCGTCTGCGTGCACGTCAACGTTAGTTGCCTCGTCCCGTGTGCCGACGACTTTATTTGGTGAAGCTGGTCCGATGATGGGAATCTTAGCAGTAGTTTGTCAGCTGTGTTCGCTAATCATAAAGGATATTGTTTGGCTAGACTTCCAGGTCTGTCAGCTAGAAACATCACACAAAATACGGCCCTACCGAACGAGGTGAGTGCTAGCAACGGGCGGTGCTATTCGGATGCACTAGAGCATCATTATTACCTTATTCATTTGTGCTTTTTTTCTGGAGAGGAGGAAAATGCTAACTGTGTGACGTTGTATGTAGGCTACACGAATACCTCGGTTCGTTTCCTTCCGACACTCAACACTTTGCTAGGAACACCGTTTGATTTATTTGCTTTGTCTGGCAGTGTTCGTGATACATTTTACATTACAATACGATTTTCGGTTTCACCTCTTTTTTTGGGATTAGTATTTTTGTATGTGCTTCAATTTTTCTATTGAAGAACCTAACAGATTTTTGTTGTTGTATGCTGTAATGGACTGTCTGGTAAAAATTTTTCTGTTGAATTCTATTGAAATATATTCTTTTTTTTAAAAAAAGACAGTTCCAGTTATTAATTTGTCATACTAACAGCCCAGAGATACTAACATAAATGTCAGTATACAACTTTCGCCAGCGTGGGTAACAGCTGAAAAATTCATTTAACACTGATGATTCGGAATAGACTCAAGGTTAAAGCTATAAAAAGTATGTAGTGGTGTAAACAGAAAAAGTGGGAAGTTTGCTTGTGGACTGTTCCTGTAACAAATATCAATACTCGCAATATTGCTAATTTGGACTAAAGACGATCGTGAAAACTAAACGTCGCAGGTACTGTCAGAACAGGACACAGATTGCGTCTACTGATAGAATTAAGTACAGAAATTTGTGGAATAAAGTAGCTCCTTAGTGAATAGTGGTAATCTGAACAGCTTGTGTACATGCCAGCACCATCTGGAATGGTAAACACTAACGGTTATGGTAGCAGCAGCTACACCAGTAGTCGCCAAGCTTTCTTGCTCAAGAGCCAATTCCGACGTTCTGAGTCGGCACGTCGGGCCGCATATGTACCGATCTTATTATTGATTTGTAACATACATAAATTAGTACGTTATGGGCCCCCAATGTACTAGATGTCGTATGGGTGCAGTAAGTTGGCCTCCGGCCTCCAATTACTGAACGTTAAAAAGTTGGCACCATTGGCAACATTCGGCATCAGCTGTTCCCTGTTTGATTGCTGCCACCCTCAGCGACGCCGAAGTTGTGACACTGTAACTGCGTGACGTAGTGTTGTTCTGTTGTCTGTGTGAGCAGATGATTGTGATTAAATTACAATTAAATGGATTATGCAATATGACACACGATCACAAATGTTTGCTACACGTTTTGAATGTAATTTTTCTCCTGTTTATTGCGTTGTATTACAACAGCTCTAATCTAATTTCATATTCCTTGCGAAACGTATGTACTGAATTTGAAGATGACCTCTACAATGTGCATTAACGAATCTATGTTACTTCCGTGTCAAATTTTATACGAAAGAAACTGGTCGGTACGGGTCGCGCAAATCCTCTTAACCTCGTATTGGCGGCGCTACTTGCGCCTCTACCCGTGAGGTAACCTGCAAACTTTACTCAGCTCACAGCATAATTCACCAACGTCAATCAAAATTAAGCACATCTTACAATATCACTGTCTCTGCTAGTATTTTTGTGTCTTACTGAACAGGTCAACTATTTTCTCAAGAAGCTCTTAACGTTAGTTGGCATTTTTGAATTCGGCTGTTAGTTGTTAGATGCTTGTTATTACAAAATACGGCTGAGAACCGCGGGCCACACGGAAACTTCATTCGTGCCGCATGCGATCCACGGGCCGCAGTTGGACGACCACTAAGCCACACCTTCCCATCCACGACTTTACCAATTGTCCGAACACGTATTATTGTTTGATTTGCTGTTTTTCTTCTTTATTGTTTGCCAAACTAAGACAAATGTTCTCGTCCTAACCCTGCTGTACTCAGTAGCGTAGAAAAGAAGATATACCATAGAATGGCTTGACTAGCTCCGCTGTTCTCTGATGCTTCTGGAAAAGCAGAGAGGTTGCAGCTGGAAGCTCAAAATTAGCCAGATAGCTCAGATGATAGGATTGTGAAAAGTACAAATCCTGTATTGAATTGGTAACTATGTGTTACTCTCAGGCAGAGAGAACTTGGTTTCATTCAGCTACTATTGGTCCCGTCAATGGAGTGTGCCCAGCTGTCCCTCCGGGCGACCTCGCTTTTTGCCACATCGGCGGATAACAGGTTGTCGGCCGCACTTCCTGCTCACGGCTGCACCACCTTTCACTAGGGTACCGCGTCTCCTGCGGATGGACGAGCTGTGACGGCGCTTCCTGTTATGGGGTATTGCTCCGTTGGTGCCAGAATGCGAGATCTTTCATATATTGATTTAACCGGATACGACGCAATAAACGCGGTTTAGTAGTCTGGTTTGACAGCAGTTTACTTGCAGAGGAGGGACTTGCTCAATAAATGAGTGCATCATACAGTTTCCATCATACAAGAGAAAAATAATTGACGAAACAATTTCAGAAAACTGGGCACAGTCAGGGTGTAGAGCTCTAATTATTGTGAAGGTTTATTCTCTTAGTTCGTCTTCGTCTATCTATAGGCGTCCGAAATATAACTTACGACAAGGACAGAGGAACGAAGAGCAAAATACCGTGTTTAGCCAGAACATCCACGATTGCACTAAAATTTATTGAATAGGTTGCGGATAATGATATATGATTTTAATGGTAAACACTGTTTATGGTCTAGTAGTTCATAAAGTCTTTTGCAGAAAGTATCACTCCTTGTTCTGAACAACACAATATAAAATCTGTAAATGCTAACATACGATCAGTCTGCAGAATGAAAAAATATTCGTAAAATATTTGCTCGCATCATAACACAAATGCTCTCAAATTTCCAAGTTGTGTTTCTGCTCCAACGCTGTTCTATAGCACGGAACGTAATTCATACGAAGTTATGTTCCTACTCCGTGTAACAGTTGAAAGTCGATGTCCAAGACACCCGTGAAAGTTACAGGTCGTCGGCATACTTCGAGCCACAGTGTTACTCTATCTCCACTTGGTGCAACTTTTCAGAAAAAAAATGTCCGAAATTGAGCCGTAAAATTTTCAAAGTACTTTTCAACGTGTCGCTACCTGATAGAAATCATTGATTGTCCCTGATTTTGCAACCCTCCTAGCAGAGAACCGAGCGACGTGGTCTCGCTGTAGCTTAACTGCCGACTAACTCACATGACAGATTCCAGTAGCTTATACAGGCGTCGGACAAAAAAAAAATAATAATAATAATTTTAAAAAATGCGAGAAATGCATGCTTTATCTATTTAGTTTTCGTATGTTTGCTTCTAAAAATCCTGTCTCGTATATTGATATTCATGACATGCTTTACACATTATGTAATGACAAATGTAATGTAGTGGCTTAAACCATTTTAACCCTTACCCGTGAAGATTGTCCATGACTGAAACCGGTTGATTTTTGGGTTTAAAACAGCTGACGGTCAAACATGCATTTTATATAAATTAGAATTTGTAGCACGAGCTAAAAGCAGACTGAAATCAACAACTACTGGTTTCAGGTTATCATTGGCATACCGTATTGTCTGTATTTGCGGGTAGACAATGAACTCCAATCAGACTTTAGATAAAGAGTGCAAACTACTTAGTATTTAACTGCGTGTCAGATGATGATTTACCATGAGAATCAAGCCTCGGTACTAGAGCCCCCTTGGAACGACAATAAAATTAAGCTACAGGTCGGTCTTGCGAGAGAACAAGACTCCCAGACTCACCGCTATTGCGGCGAATATGAAATCTCGGACTTCTTTTTGTATCGCAATGCATACGTAGTAAGCTCTGTTAGTACGCTGTAACTATGTTTGCTTGGAAGAAAATTCAGGCCATCATGCCGGGAAGATGTCAAGTGCAAGAATAGTAATAATAGTGATGTATGTAAAAGCGTTTTTCTGTTTAACAAAGAATATTTTGTTACACAGATGCATATTAAAAGACATAAAGTTGAAACGGAAAAAATAAGATAATTTGAAAAGCAATCTTACTCCGTCCATTGTGTAATCCAAATGCTGGTGCTACGTCTGATATTTGCGCACATTTTTGTGAATGAGACGAATTACGTGAAATCGTACAGAACACTGAGAGGCGAGTTTAGCATAACAAATGTTGTAATTTATTGTCATGCTAACAGTCTGCCCTAGTAATTGTTTAAACTCTTGAAAACATGACTAACTCAGTACCATGTCCATGCCCGTGTCACTGCGACGACGCCTCGTTGCTATACACTATGTGATCAAAAGTATCCGGACACCCCAAAAAACATGTTTTTCATATTAGGTGCATTATGCTGCTACTTACTGCCAGGTATTCCATATCAGCGACCACAGTAGTCATTATACATCGTGAGAGAACAGAATGGAGCGATCCTTCGAACGTGGTCAGGTGAATGGGTGTTACTTGTGTCATACGTCTGCACGCGAGATTTCCATCCCTAGATCCACTGTTTCCGATGTGATAGTGAAGTGCAAACGTGAAGCGACACGTACCGCACAGAAGCGTACAGGCTGACCTCGTCTGTTGGCTGACAAAGCCCGCCGACATTTGAAGAGGGTCAATGCGTAATAGGCAGACATCTATCCAGACCATCACACAGGAATTCCAAAGTGCATGAGGATCCACTGCAAGTACTATGACAGTTAGGAGGTGAGAAAACTTGGATTTCATGCTCGAGCGGCTGCTCATAAGCCACACGCCATGCCGGTAAATGCCAAACGACGCCTCGCTTGGTGTAAGGAGCGTAAACATCGGACGATTGAACAGTGGAAAAATGTTGAGTGGAGTGACGAATCACGGTACACAATGTGGCGATCCGATGGCACGGCGTGGATGTGGCAAATCCCTGGTGAACATCTGCCAGCGTGTGTAGTGCCAACAGTAAAATTAGGAGGCTGTAGTGTTATGGTGTGGCCGTGTTTTTCATTGAGGAGGCTTGCACCCCTTGTTTTGCGTGGCACTATCACAGCACAGGCCTGCACTGATGTTTTAAGCACCTTCTTGCTTCCCACTGTTGAGCAATTCGAAGATGGCGATTGCATCTTTCAACACGATCCAGCACTTGTTCATAATGCACGGCCTGTGGCGGAGTGATTACACGACAATAACATCCCTGTAATGGACTGGCCTGCACAACCTGAATCCTATAGAACACCTTTGGTATGTTTTGGAACACCGACTTCGTGCCAGGCCTCACCGACCGACATCGATGCATCTCCTCAGCGCAGCGCTTCGCGAATAATGGGCTGCGATTTCCCAAGAAACCTTCCAGCACCAGATTGAGCATATGCATGCGAGAGTGGAAGCTGTCATCAAGGCTACGAGTAGGCCAACACCATATTGAATTCCAGCATTACCGATGGATGGCGCCACGAACTTGTAAGTCATTTTCAGCCAGGTGTCCGGATACTTTTGATCACATAGTGTACTTCTTGCCATTTAGTGCCAGAGTTCGGAAGATCCGACTTTAAAGCCCATTCCAGAACACTGATTCAAAGTTCCTATAGACATCCGAAATCTTTCTACGCAAATTCTGAGTTACCATCGTGTGCAACAGTTCTCCCCCTTTATGACAGAGAAAGATGACGCAAAATGGAGGAACGAGGATAAAATCCCGTTCGACAATTCACATTTAATACACGACGGATCTTGTTAAACTCCGTGGCAAGTGTTGAATTAAATATTGTACAGGGAGACAGTAACCAGCCATAGATACTTTTAAAAAGCTTTTATTTTATTGTAGTGACCAGTTTCAGACCATAATGTATATTTTCAGATGGCTACGCTTGTTTTATTGCACTGTCGGTATCGTCAGCAGCATATTACTACACAAAACTGTAGTAAAACAAAAAAGTGTAGCCATCTGAAATTTGGCACAATGAGCTGAAAACTGTCGTGACAACGAAATAATACTTCCTTAAAAAGCACATTTTGCTTGTTACGGCCTCAGCCATCAATCTTATATTCACATTGAGATTTTTCGTTGCTTCTGTGAATGACGGCCAAGTCGAATGCCGGAATGATTCCTTTCAATAATCCACGGCCCTTTTCTGTACGATTTTTGTCCAGTCCGAATGTGTACTCACCGCCAATGAGGTGTTAAATCAAAAGCTTCCATCCTTCCTTTCTTATAACTGAAATCAGTAGACGATGAACGTTGTAACCGGACGTTAAACTCAAATGTCACACATTTCTCTAGTCTTCTTAAATGTGTACGTTAAGGGATCTCACTTGGATTCGTTGAAGCTAACGTTTCTTCTGATTATTTCAAAATAAGTGACGCATAGTCAGTGCACGGCAAAGAATAAAGTTTGGTATTAGGAAGTTTTATGCGGTCGTATAAAATTCAATTCACACCTTTAGTTCCGTTTCAGTCTCTTAGCTTACGAGGTCACTGGCCAGCTGTAAAGGAGGAGGGAAAAAAAAAGGTTTGTGATCGGTTCGAAGGATTTCGGTAAAGAACGGAGGCATTCGGAGTGACCATTGGTTCTCCTGTGGCTACCTGTTTGCCTTCAGTAGCAGCGGAAGCCTCTCCGCTGTCGGTAATTCACGGGCGGTTTGTTGCGTCATTCCATTCCGTCGGTAACCACTTAATTACAATGAAGGGCCTTCGGATAGCGGCTAGCTACGGATGTAATTGATGGTGCGAGCGTTAATTGCCTCCGATGTCCGCTTCGCTCGGCGCGTAGTTGTGTGACAGCCTCGTATATACCGGCTCTTCTCCTTTTCTTCAGCCGCCTCGGCGTCCCTGTTTAATGCTGGCCGTGGAATGGTACGGAGCTGATCCAGCAAGTCGGGATTCCTGCCGCACAGGCTCTCAGGACATTCAGCTTTCCTTTAAATCCGGACAAATGATTTTCACTTGACTTCGCGTACAAAAGCTGAGCGATAAGCTAATGACGTAGAATCCATCTTATCGTCTGAGTCTACCTCGTCGGTAGTGATGTTCATACAAGGTTAAGTATTTCGACAAACCTAACTTTCGAAGTCGTTCCTTCGAACTAAGGATTTTATTCCTATGATTTAATGTTCCGGTGAGTTTCTGTGTTCCTAGTGAATTTAGCGGCCTCTTCAGCCTTCCTTACTGCTGTCTTTGACACATACATATGTGAAGTGACTTTTTTTTCCACGTACAGTTACAATATAGGTCTGTTATCTAGAGCTACAAAGGACTGACTTATAATTACTTAAACATTGCTTCTTTATAATTGTTAAGCAGAAACGGACAATTTCTTAGAAACAACCGCCAGTTGCTACAGAAAGCCGACAATTGCTGTGGAACACCCAACCAATGATAGTAAAAGGAAATGTAGAGGATGGGACAACTGCAGCGAAGCCTTTGTACGAACGCTCTATCTAATTCGACATTTCATGAATACGTAGTTCGACGAAGGTTACTGTGGAACCGATTAGTACGACGTTCCGTGTGGAACGGCAACAAGTCTGCAAGACACCATTGAGTGTTCACGGTCGTGGATGAGCAGTTGAACGGCTCGAAGCCGGTCAAAGCGTCATTACTGTGGACAAAGCAATGGGTGTGTCCACAGGTGTCTTCTCGTGATGTAAAATGGCGCGGAAGGTGGAAATGCTATGCGAAAGCATTCCGGTGTCTTACACGGACCACCACAGCGCAAGGGATAGATACGTAGCCCTAGAGGCAGAAAGCAATAGATATGTCTCTCCTAGACAGATATCTGCAGACGTTGTAACAGCTATCGGCAGACGTGTGTCTGCCAGAACCATTTTGCGGCGGTTAAGGGGGGTAGGACGTCAAACGGGCCGACTTGGAGCAGGAGAGTCACCACAGGACATTTTAATTTCTACTGTCTATACTTTAACAAGTAAATTCATAAAACTTTGTCACCATGATCAGGAAGGATTGAGGACTCACACTTATCGCAGTGGAAGTTCACAAACGTAGCAAAATACCTTTTTTTACCTGTGAAATTTCACCATTTTTTTTCACTTATTACTGGCTGCATTTGTTGCTATAGGTACACTTTTCTTCCTAAGTAAGAGAGATTCTTCGATGAATTTTTCATAGCATACAAACAGTAGTTACAGGTGTATGAAACTCTAGAATTTTTCAAATCTATTAAAAAACTGTGGAAAAAATTGAGATAATTAACTATAAAAGCTGAGTTTTTTATAAACATGAAGTTTAAAATGTAACAGTTCATTCATTTTTTCATAAATTAAATAACTTCTAGTTTCATACACCTGTAACTATGGTTTGTATGCTGTGCAAAAGTCATCGAAGAATCTCTCTTACTTGGGGAGAAAAGTGTACCTATAGCAACAAATGCAGCCAGTAGTTAGTGAAAAAATGATGAAATTTCTCATGTAAAAAAATTTGTTTTGGTACGTTTTTGAGCTTCCACTGATATGAGTATGAATCCTGAATCCTTCCTGGTCACGCTGTTAAAGTTTTATGAATTTATCTGTAAAAGTATAGACAGTGGAAATTAAAATGTCCTGTGGTGCCTCTCCTGCTCCAAGTCGGCGTGTTTGACGTCCCCCCCCCCCCTTTTAAATCAGGCTTGTTTGTATGCTCGGTAGCCTGTTAAATGCGCCGCACTTCAACGACGCCATCGTCGAGAAAGAGTTTGTTGATATAGCGAGCATGTTGGTTAGGTTCAGCAACAGTGGTCCAGACTAATATGCTCCGACGAATTCCGCTTCACTGTTGCAATTGATTGTGTTCACCAGTTAGTGTGGATATAGAGAACACGTTACTCACCACAGAATGTTCATGAATGTCGTTAGTATGGCCTAGACGTTATGGTGCGGGCAGGCATTGTGCACCGTTGCATAACTTCGCGCGAATTACCATCACTGCACAGCGGTATTGTAGGGAGGTTATTCTGGATCGTGTCCATCTGTTTAGGGATGCGGTATGTCCAGAATTTCTCTTTATTGATGACAGTGCCGGTGCATACAGGACCGCTGAGGTGTGTCGGACGCATTAAAAAGTGGAGATATTGAACGTATGGAATGGCGTGTGTACTCCGCGGACCTGAATCCTATAGAGCATGCTTGGGATGCTCTTGGTAGACGTGTTTCTCAACGAACACCCCCTCCGCGAACCGTTCAAGAACCGAAGACTGTATTGAGAGAGAAGTGGAATAATAGTCCCCCAAGGTTTCCTCAAATCGTTCAAATGGCTCTGAGCACTATGGGACTCAACTGCTGAGGTCGTCAGCCCCCTAGAACTTAGAACTACTTAAACCTAACTAACCTAAGGACATCACACACATCCATGTCCGAGGCAGGATTCGAACCTGCGACCGTAGCGGTCTCGCGGTTCCAGACTGTAGCGCCTATAACCGCGCGGCCACTTCGGCCGGCCCCAAGGACTCCTCGGTAGTTCGGTAGCCAGTATGAATAACAGGCGCAAAATGTGCATTAGTGCCGGGGAGGGCATATTCCTTACTGAGAGCCCGATACCGATGTTTAAGTAGGGAGTCTGAACTATATCAAACATCAACGTTCTTCATGTTAGCCTGTTTTCCCATGTGGTGAAATCTGTACCACCTTTCGTTATAAATATACACTACACCTCTGTTACGTATCTACTGCTTTTGATGTCGTCCACCATTGCCTGTGATTATTTCTGTCCAACAATGTATCGTCTCTGTTTCTCAGCAATTGTCAAGCAATGTAAATTCAGTTTGAAAAATGAAGTTGCAATTTTATTAAGCTCTTTACAAAGATTGCTTCCCGCATCTTAGCAAGCCCACTAAAAGTGGATCAGTCCCAATCCCTAACTTCGTTGAGGTGTGCGGGGTTTACTACCCAGCAACAACCAGTGCCAAGTTACAGCATTATCAATAATATGCTCTCTTTACAAAATCATAATTTCTACTTACGACCTGCAGTTACTCGAGTAACTACTTGATTAGCTCCGAAGCACCACAGTTAAAAACAATGTAGTTTAGGAAAGCTGAGAGACAAGCCATCTTCTAAGTTGCTTCCTTACCCTTCTCCCTAACCGGAGCTTTCGCTAGTCTCCGTATCTGTTATCCCATACCTCCTTCGCCGTCCTATGGCAGTTTTAAGTTTGGGTTCCATTCCTGGGGCTATCGGTCTAACCCTTGAGTAGGCCGGAATGTCAGGGCGGTAAGGCTCATGATATCCAACACTGGCTAAGTTTTGATGCCGATTTGTGCTTCACAGCACACGAGTCTTTTCTCACCTGTATCTCGGCACGCTGTAGCTCATGTCTTTTCTCGGCACGAACTTTTATGTAAGGAATAAAACAATTTGCATTAAATTCATCAATTAAGTACTATGTTGGGTATTCCCACTATTTGATCTGTAACAGACAACAACTTTTCTTTTGTACAGAGTCAAAATTCTTCTTCTTATAGAAAGCTACTAAAACACTTCGATTGTTTAAACTGAACGGTTGAAGAAATTCTGTTTACTCCAGTAGTTTCCCTTTCTCATGTGATGCACTAAAGCCGTTATAAAGACATGAACTATAAAATGCTGTTCGTGGCTTTGAAACTGTTTATAAATGAATAAATAAATAAAGCTCTCACTTTCAAAGGAACGGGCAAAGATGTTTACTTGGTGGATTCCGTTAAGATATAAATGGAGCGGAAAATACCTAGCAGTTCTCTTACAGCTTCAATAAGTACAGTAAATGAACTTCATTTCACAAAGGAACTACAGGATTTTCCTCACAATTAAAAAAAAAGTCTCCTTAGCGTGACAAGTATCCAGTGAAGCAAATTTTTGTTGTTATGGAGAAAAGTCTCTTCTTCGTGGTGCAGAAGTTAATTGCCTCGTCATGTGTGTCTCATATCTGCTCATTTCGCAGGCAACAGATATTAGGACGGGCCCAAATAAGCCTCTTTGGACTCCTGAAGCATGGAGGAAGGATGTGTGGACTAATGAGTCGCGGCACACGTTTACACACACCTACGGCAGGAAAACAGCACATCAAAAACTACCCGAGGATATGAATCCCGCTTCGCAGTACAGTACAATTCAGAAAAATGGTGGAGGGATGACCATAGGGAGAATGTTGACATGGGATAAAGTTGGCCTCCTAACAAGTCTGCAGTCAACTCCCTACGGGGGGGGGGGGGGGGGGGAGCGGCAATATTAAAGGAATGAAAGAAACATATTGATCGACCATCTAGACACATTTGGTCGCTTATTCTCTTCTGAGATCGTACCATAACTTCATAAAATCAAGATACAACCACCCTATTGCTGCTGAATTTTGCCAAAAAGATTTCAGGAGAAGAGTGCAAGTGAGTGCCCTCCCAACCTCCATATCATTTGGCCTCAGTCCTGTTGAACACATCTGGGATGCCATCAAACGAAAAGTCTGTGGTTTTCATCCGGCTCCGACAAGTTTCCTTCAGGTGTGTTCAGCGATTATTGAGTGGTATCGGTTTCTCGAGACATCCATGCCGCAACTCGGTTTTGCCTTTCGTGACTAAAATTTATGGAACTCAGGAGTGATGAGGAAAAAATTGTAAGCCCAAGCAAAGAACATAGTCGTGCAGCAACAGTCGTCGTCGTCGTCGTCGTCGTCGTCTGTTGTTTCGTAGTGTTTGAGCATCGGCAGTCAACAGCTGATTATAATTACACCAAACACCCAAACACCGGGTGAGGCATTAAGGATGAACGCATATCTAGTGTGTGTGTGTGTGTGTGTGTGTGTGTGTGTGTGTGTGTGTGTGTGTGTGTGTGTGTGTTGTGTGTGTGTGTGGATAGAAATAAGTTTTACACTCCTGGAAATGGAAAAAAGAACACATTGACACCGGTGTGTCAGACCCACCATACTTGCTCCGGACACTGCGAGAGGGCTGTACAAGCAATGATCACACGCACGGCACAGCGGACACACCAGGAACCGCGGTGTTGGCCGTCGAATGGCGCTAGCTGCGCAGCATTTGTGCACCGCCGCCGTCAGTGTCAGCCAGTTTGCCGTGGCATACGGAGCTCCATCGCAGTCTTTAACACTGGTAGCATGCCGCGACAGCGTGGACGTGAACCGTATGTGCAGTTGACGGACTTTGAGCGAGGGCGTATAGTGGGCATGCGGGAGGCCGGGTGGACGTACCGCCGAATTGCTCAACACGTGGGGCGTGAGGTCTCCACAGTACATCGATGTTGTCGCCAGTGGTCGGCGGAAGGTGCACGTGCCCGTCGACCTGGGACCGGACCGCAGCGACGCACGGATGCACGCCAAGACCGTAGGATCCTACGCAGTGCCGTAGGGGACCGCACCGCCACTTCCCAGCAAATTAGGGACACTGTTGCTCCTGGGGTATCGGCGAGGACCATTCGCAACCGTCTCCATGAAGCTGGGCTACGGTCCCGCACACCGTTAGGCCGTCTTCCGCTCACGCCCCAACATCGTGCAGCCCGCCTCCAGTGGTGTCGCGACAGGCATGAATGGAGGGACGAATGGAGACGTGTCGTCTTCAGCGATGAGAGTCGCTTCTGCCTTGGTGCCAATGATGGTCGTATGCGTGTTTGGCGCCGTGCAGGTGAGTGCCACAATCAGGACTGCATACGACCGAGGCACACAGGGCCAACACCCGGCATCATGGTGTGGGGAGCGATCTCCTACACTGGCCGTACACCACTGGTGATCGTCGAGGGGACACTGAATAGTGCACGGTACATCCAAACCGTCATCGAACCCATCGTTCTACCATTCCTAGACCGGCAAGGGAACTTGCTGTTCCAACAGGACAATGCACGTCCGCATGTATCCCGTGCCACCCAACGTGCTCTAGAAGGTGTAAGTCAACTACCCTGGCCAGCAAGATCTCCGGATCTGTCCCCCATTGAGCATGTTTGGGACTGGATGAAGCGTCGTCTCACGCGGTCTGCACGTCCAGCACGAACGCTGGTCCAACTGAGGCGCCAGGTGGAAATGGCATGGCAAGCCGTTCCACAGGACTACATCCAGCATCTCTACGATCCTCTCCATGGAAGAATAGCAGCCTGCATTGCTGCGAAAGGTGGATATACACTGTACTAGTGCCGACATTGTGCATGCTCTGTTGCCTGTGTCTATGTGCCTGTGGTTCTGTCAGTGTGATCATGTGATGTATCTGACCCCAGGAATGTGTCAATAAAGTTTCCCCTTCCTGGGACAATGAATTCACGGTGTTCTTATTTCAATTTCCAGGAGTGTATTTTTAGTTCAGGTAGGAAGAACTCAGTGATCATCTGTCCATAACGTTCCGTGGTTAACAGTTACAGTGTTGGTCAACAACACATGTACCGGTTATAGCAAACCAGTAACCTTGGGACTTTGTAACTATCATTAGTTTTGGCTTTTCACTTGCCCAGTAACGACAGTTTTGCTGATTTACCACGCCGTTCAAATGCAAATGAGCTTCATCACTCATAAACAAAATAATGTCGTTTTGTTCAAGTGTGACCTCCATTTCTCCAGCAAAATTTAGCTTGTGTAGATAATCTTTGCGGTTCAATTGGTGCACCATGGCCATTTTGTAGGGATGGAATCTTAGATCATTATGCAAAACACGCCTTACCGAACGATTACTGGGGCGCAGTTTAGCAGAATGTCTCCCAGCAGATCGACCAGGTCTACGGAGTGTGGCTTGCCGAACACTTTCAACATTTTCTGTTCATCACTGTTCCTCGTAAACGAAATGATTCAATCCAACGTAAAATGGCGCTTGGAGTGGGAACACTGTCATGTCTCGTAAGATTGAAATGGCGGCGAAACTTACGCTCAACTGCAACAATAGTCATTATTAGGCACAAAAATATCGTAAGCAAACACACGATGTTGCACAGTCCACAGCTCCGTGACCTCGACTAAACAAAATTGCAGATGCTACCAAACATGTGACCACATCAGTCCCCCCCCCCCCCCCCCAAAGTCCTACTACCTGAACCTCAATACAATCTATTCTAAAAACGTCCATCCTTTCTGTCTCACCCTGTATTTAAGCATTATTTATATCGGCAGGCAAGTTTTAAATAGCGATATTTAAACAGTGCACTGGTTGTTGCAAATTGGAAATATGCAGTTTGTGTTACGTGTAGACATGGGATACTTTATAAAATGGATATATAAATGAGCACCACTTTTAAGCTTATTACGTCTTAAGCAAATTTCTATGTCAATGGAGCAGCATACGGGGGTGAATAATGTAACTGTTCTGGCGGTACAATTTTACGTTTTGTTCCCTGATGTGAACTCGCTAGTGGTAGATTTATGAGAAACAGTATGTCGGTGAAAAGTAACGAACACAAGAGCTTCTCACTGTGCTTTCCAGAAGCAGACAACATGTTGTACAGTTTCAACAGACGAAAATAGAAAACATCTGTGTAGCCCTAATCTTCACTGAATTGATCCTACATCACAGCGATATCGTGGAAGGAGATGAGAAACAAAGTGGCTGAGCGACACAGTTGTCCCGTAACATCCATACCGTTGGAGACAGCCTTGGCACGGCATATTTAGCTACCGTGGGCGTGTAAGGCAATGCGGGATCCCTAGAAGTTACGTAATTGTCGTGAGCCAGTTTATTGAGGTGCTATCTCCAAACGTACGTAGTTCCCCTGTAACTAGTCCCATTCACACAGTTGGCGCGATGTGTTTCTTTTAAGCGATGGGCAGTCGCTTTCGTTAGCGGTGTGCATCCTTTTGATTTCTGCACGTCTCCATCTCTTCCTTGCCGCTCACCTCATCAAGCCTTCCCGGTTACTGCGCCTCCACTGCTGTGCAAATAGGCAAGTCTTGCTCCTGTAATAGCACTGGGACTGATCTTACAGGCAGCCGTAGTGGAGAGTGTGTGTGTGCGTGCGAGCCCATGATGACAAGCCGGGCTGCCAGTTGGTCAAGGGGCTGCCCGCACCTGTGACGGCCGGCTGCTCAGCCTAGCGTGTCCGCTAAGGCCATTAGCACGGCGTGCCTGCTGTGAACCGACCGGCATTCGCCTGCTTCCTGCGCTCTATTTCCCCTCCATCCACTTCAGCGATGCTGCTTGTTCTGCTTCCACCGGTAATGATCGGAATCTATTCCCTTCATTCGAAGACATTTACTGTATGGACGTGACTGAATATTTTGCTGAAACTAGTCGAGAAACAAGTTGTACCGCTAAGTTAAGGCTTTTGTGATGGTTTTGGCGTACGTGACTGATATCACCTGTACCACTGTTTACAAATTTTTGCTGGGTAGCCAACAATTACACTACTGGCGATTAAAATTGCTACACCAAGAAGAAATGCAGCTGATCAACGGGTATTCATTGGACAAATATATTATACTAGAACTGACATGTGATTACATTTTCGCAGTTTGGGTGCATATATCCTGAGAAATCAGTACCTAGAACAACCACCTCTGGCCTTAATAACGGCCTTGGCCTGGGCATTGAGTCAAACAGAGATTGGATGGCGTGTACAGGTACAGCTGCCCATGCAACTTCAACACGATACCACAGTTCATCAAGAGTAGTGACTGGCGTATTGTGACGAGCCAGTTGCTCGGCCACCATTGACCAGACGTTTTCAGTTGGTGAGAGGTCTGGAGAATGTGCTGGCCAGGGCAGCAGTCGAACATTTTCTGTACCCAGAAAGGCCCGTACAGGACCTGCAACATGCGGTCGTGCAGTATCCTGCTGAAATGTAGGGGTTTCGCAGGGATTGAATGAAGGGTAGAGCCACGGGTCGTAACCCATCTGAAATGTAACGTCCACTGTTCAAAGTGCCGTCAATGCGAACAAGAGGTGACCGAGACGTGTAACCAATGGCATCCCGTACCATCACGCCGGGTGATACGCCAGTATGGCGATGACGAATACACGCTTCCAATGTGCGTTCACCGCGATGTCGCCAAACACGGATGCGACCATTATGATGCTGTAAACAGAACCTGAATTCATCCGAAAAAATGACGTTTAGCCATTCATGCACCCAGGTTCGTCGTTGAGTACACCATCGCAGGCGCTCCTGTCTGTGATGCAGCGTCAAGTGTAACCGCAGCCACGGTCTCCGAGCTGATAGTCCATGCTGCTGCAAACGTCGTCGAACTTTTCGTGCAGATGATTGTTGTCTTGCAAACGTCCCCATCTGTTGACTCAGGGATCGAGAAGTGGCTGCACGATCCGTTACAGCCATGCGGATAAGATGCATGTTATCTCGACTGCTAGTGATGCGAGGCCCTTGGGATCCAACACGACGTTCCGTATTACCCTCCTGAACCTAACGATTCCATATTCTGCTAACAGTCATTCGATGTCGACCAACGCGAGCAGCAATGTCGCGATACGATAAACTGCAATCGCGGTAGGCTACAATCCAACCTTTATCAACGTCGGAAACGTGAAGGTACGCATTTCTGCTCCCTACACGAGGCATCACAACAACGTTTCACCAGGCAACGCCGGTCAACTGCTGTTTGTGTATGAGAAATCGTTTGGAAACTTTCCTCATGTCAGCACGTTGTAGGTGTCGCCACCGACGCCAACCTTGTGTGAATGCTCTGAAAAGCTAATCATTTGGATATCACAGCATCTTCTTCCTGTCGGTTAAATTTCGCGTCTGTAGCACGTCTCGTGGTGTAGCAATTTTAATGGCCAGTAGTGTACTAGAGTGCGTCATCCCGAGCATATATCTTCATATCCATGTCCTGAGCTTAGCCCATACGTCGAGAGTGATCGTGCAGTGGCTGGAATTAGGACTGTAAATATTTTTAAAAGTATCGCGAATCCCATACATCGATTGTTTAAAAAACCGTCTTTATCGAGCCTCGACTTATCGAAAAAACGTATAGACGTATCGGTGGGAAAAATACCGACGTACCGGCCTGTAAAAATATCGGCTAAACGCCGTAAATGTACTACCGGTTTTAGAGCTGTATATTTAAGTACTGATTTATTATTAGGTATTCTGTACATGAACAAACTGGCACTCTATCCCTCTTAGAGCAAGAATTGAAAGGAAAACGATGCACGTTCCGCTTGGCAATAACTACTTTGCTAGCAACAGTAGCTGTATGTAAATGGCACAGTAAATGGTGTCCGATGGGTACGTCGTTCGGTTCGTCACATATCGGATTTAACTGGAATAATTTTTGTCGACTTCCCTGTTCTCTCATTTCTGCAAACGCCAGCGACCTAGCAATTATAAGGGGTGTAGATTAAGTCCGGGAACAATTTCAGTTATTTATTGCACAAGAACCAAACATTGCACAGATACCATACATATGTCATTTTGCAGAGAAAACCTGATTTTTTTTTTTTTCATTTATACCGTCACAGCGTAGTTCGGTAATTTGCCGATAGTCAGTGGTATGAATGTCTCTCGTACGCGCTCCACATTCTCTTCACTCACACTGGGACGTCCGCTTCTCTTTGCCGAGTACAAGCAACCCGTCGTAACGAATTTCCTGTGCCAGTGGTAAATGGCCTTCCTTGTTGGTGGCTTCTTACCGTACTCGGTTTTCAACATCCGTTGAACAGTTGTAGCACACTTCTTTTTGTTGAACCCCAACACACAGAAAGCTCGATTCGCACCTGAACATAACATGTTTGCTACTAGCGCTGACTATCGGCAAATTACCAAACTACGCAGTGACGGTATACATAAAAAAAATTTCTGCGTTTCTCTTCAAAATGACATACATGATATCTGTACAATGTTTGGTTCTTGTGCAGTAAATAATTGAAAGTGTTACCGGACTTCTTGTACGCTCTGCAGTGTCAAAATTGCGTAATGAAGTCAAACGTTGCAGTTTCTGTTGGTAGCGCCGAGCGTCGATTACGTCAGCATTTCCTCTCATACGTCTCGCTCACCGCAAAGACCAATCTTATCATTTAGATTTTTGTTCATTTTCAGCAACTGTTTTTGAAGACTGCCGATGTGAAGAAATAGCACAATAGTTGCATTAAAAATTGTTTTTTGACGCAACTGGTATGCTATTTCTTCACATCTGAAATCTTGTTATTCCATTCACACCGTAAATCCCGCAGTGCAATCGGATTTGTTTGTCACCACTACTTATTTCACAAAGTGAAAGAGAAAGACTGGACGTGATGAAAGTTCAAATAGTAGTAAGGTTTCTTCACACAGTGAAAGTAAAATTATATTCTACTACAATTTAAGGACTACAAATATAACCAAGAACTGCGAAAAAAATAAAATAAAAACATCAGCACTCGGTATCGGTGAAAATGTGTCGCCGATATATATCGATATTTTTGTAATAAATATCGATATTTTGTCAACAGCCTTAGAATACAGAACTCGCTAAAAGATGGGGGTTAGTGGCGTACTTTCGTGTTACTGGCGGTAATGTTGTCAGCGCATGCCGTGGGGTATGATGGGGGCGATAGGGAATGCGTTAGCTGGTGGTTCTCCATAGTTAGAGAGCAGCGGACCGACGACGTGTTTGCAATCAAGGGACGAAGGAGTTCAAATGATTCAAATGGCTCTGAGCACTATGGCACTTAAAATCTGAGGTCATCAGGCCCCTAGAACTTAGAACTACTTGAACCTAAGTAACCTAAGGACAGCACACACATCCTTGCCCGAGGCAGGATTTGAACTTGCGACCGTAGCGGTCGCGCGGTTCCAGACTGAAGTGCCTGGAACCGCTCGGCCACACCAGCCTGCGACGAAGAAGTATTGTGACATTCTCACTTCAGTCTACCATTACCTTGCAATTCGTGACAAAATTAGAAACAAACAGGTACTTGTGCAACCAAAATTACAAACTTAATAGATGCTCGTTTGACTCGCAGTAACTTAACATGTGCTACTATGTCTAAACTAACCACAACCTTGTAATGCTTGACATATTCGTTAAAAATAAAGAAAACAGTCAAATATTTATGACAATGTGATAGAAAATCACTGTCTTTTCTCGCCTCTCGTTGGTTACGTGAAAAGCTGAGGCGTTGCCAACCTACGAGCAGTAGAAAAACACCGCTTTGACTGGCGCTGGCCCTGATGTACACATTAGCCCAGATCTCGCATTCGGAACGAGTGGGATTGAAATCTCCATTCGGTTTTCCAGGCTTATTTTTTCGTGGTTCCCCTAAGGATATTTCCTTAGCGACTGACACAGCTGTCTGTCTTTCCCTATACCTGTTCAGTCATACCTTGTGTTAGGTCTCCAATAACTTGGGCGTCGACGTAACGATAATACTTTTCCTCTGACCTTCAAGACTCAAGTAGAGTTGCCGGTTCTCGTGTATGTGAGGGGTGGGTCCTGTTATCTAATGTACCTAAACTTCCGGTATCAGTTTCGTGTTTACATAAGGCGACAAACAGCTTGGAGATCATATCTTCTCTCAGCGATGTCACAGATATCCCAATTCAAGTATTTACCTTATTTTTTCACACTGCAGTTACCGTTGAGTAGGTCAGCTATACTGCATTGGCCGTGGGTACTGGTAGTGTTTGTAAAAGTCTTCTTTTTACTGTGCCAGCTGTCATAGTGAACATAAATTTGTAGTGTTTTATTCAGTTTGATGTTCATACAATGCAGCCCGCACTTCGCTACGTGAATGTTACATTTTATGATTAAACAAACAAAAAATGTAAAAGGACGTAATACCTGATCACAGAACATGAAACATCGTGATAAATGCCAATAAATGCAATTAATTCAGACACCTGAGGGAAGTAAAGGTAACGAATAGTAGAAAACAGTAATGTATTTCGAAATGATGTTTCAACATAATCATTTTATATGAGGGTTTTCATAAGGTAAGAGTCAGGCAACGCTATCCCCTGACAGCTACAGTCGATTCGATGGTACAGAAACTCTTCGTGGGAATACATTCCATTATGTCTAAGCAACAATTTCTTAAAAAACATTATGATTCTGTAAGTTGTATTTTATGATGCGAGGATGGTGTCGTGGCTAGTGGGGAAACTGCGCAAAAGATGAAGCAAGTTGAAACATTAGACTCATATGCTGATTGTGATACCGCACGCGTGAAATGATTCATGATTTGAAGAGCTTTCTGAGGCTGTGTCACACGAAGAAGTTGCCAAGTCTCTAAGGCGTCAATAAACACGAATTAGGGGAGCAGACAGCACATTGTTGTACTGGCACCCTCTGTACCGTCATTTTCCTTCCCACTTCTGCTTTCCATGCGCGATGTGCTCTTGCCATGAAGTTCAGCGATGTGGTGACATGCACTGAATTGCCCGCTGCGCGTTACATGGAGATCCACATGCTCATTTTGTTTGGGAGCCTTGGTGAGAGAAAGTTTACGTAAGATGCATACCGCTGTAGTTCAACCATGATATTCATGCAGTATATTCATAAGGCGACACTTGTTGATTCTTCTGGGCTCTTTAGAGCACTTCACGAGTCACATGTGTTCAGGATCTCGTTTAGTCAACGATACCAGACGAACTGACAACTTGCATGATGACAGCTACCTCTGTGGTGAATACAGACACATTGTGGGGGAGGAAATATGAACGTTTTGTTTGGAGATAAAGACAAAAGAATACTCTACCCATTTACAGTTGATCCGTTACGTTAGACCCGTCAATGCATATTCTAATCATATCTGACCACTGCGTTTGGGTGGCTTTCCTGAATAATTTGTTAATATTTAATGTTGCACATTTGGGGAGCAGATAGGTGTTTCATGAAGCGTGTAGCCGAAGAAAGAGAACATCGCAAGTGGCGATTTGTACACTGGGACAACATTGGCAAAAGCAATAAACACCCGAGAAGTTTTCGGACAACCCCAAATCATCGTTTTAACCTTTTTCCGTCGTTCTTTAGTTGCTTCAAAATTCAGGACGATACACGTGGCTTAACATAAAAAATCATAAGTAAGACCAAATGATAATTTAATCTCAAGAAACGTGTGCCGCAAAAGTCGTTGCTAACCTGAAAAACAAGAAAATAACAAGAGAAAATATGGTATATTAACAATTTGTAATTACTATGTAACTTCTTAATTACATACACGGAACAAAACTGTATTACAAGCCACTGTAGAACGTTCACAAATAAATGGAGCGAAACGCGTTGGGCAGAAAATAAACTACCTTTCATTTAGCTGCAAAGGCGGACACACACCCGTGAAAACAGCCCAAATATTTCGTTTTTCGTAATAAGCATGTTGTATCTTAGAAAAGTAAACAGTAATTAAGGAATAAACCAAAGTTAAAATCACAATATTAATAACAAAAGCGGATTGGAACAATTTTCAGCTGGCCATCTGTTCTGTTGTTATTCAAATGCAGGGTGATTTTGTTAAATGGGGACAAACTGCAAAAAACGATCCCTCAGGGATAGAGCAAACAAGGTCGCATGGGCATATTGACTGAAATGCGTTCCAAAGCAGGTACACCCACTTGAAGGTGGAGATAAAAGATCTTTGACAGTTTAGGTTTCAATGATTAAAGCAGACACGAAAACACGCTAGGCAACTGGGAAGGTACTGTATGTACAAATGTTTTAGCCCCCCACTCAAGAGAGCAGTGAACTGTAGCACCATCAGGTAGCTGCCACATTATCTTTTGTACCACCAAAGACAGGTTTTCCAAAAAGGGAGGCAGAGCCACATACGGAAAGTGCAGATAAGCCTCGCTTGTGAAGCATTCTAGAAGAATGTATGATCCCACGAGGCGGTCGTGAAAAATGGCTGCCCACACATTGAGGCTAAACCGATGGTGATGGTTCGCTGCCACCATACCATGGGGATTGTCTGTAGCGAACAGGTGGATGTTGTGAAGGCCGACGATACCGCCCTTCCTAGAGGATGCCTTGCCTATGAATAAGACGCGATGGCCTGTGTGACGAACCAGCGATAAAACTGTCGACGCGGAGGCAAATAGTAAGGCTTGCACGCGTTGTAAGTGATGCAACACAGAGCTTAAAGACATTAGCTACTATCAAATTGATTTATATCAGTGGGGAAACTTTAAAATTTGTGCCGGACCGAGATTCGAACCCGATTCTCCTGCTTACTAGGCAGATGTGCTGATCATCGCACCATCCAGACACGGTCTTCACCACAACCGCACCTTCTACTGTAGCACGCCTCCCGTCAGACAGAAAATCTCAGCATGTACCACACACTACTGACGGAGCGCCCCCGCCCCACCATCAGCCTCATTACTCGCGGGGCATCTCAGTAATACCGCAAGAGTTCGAGCTTGATGTGCATCTGCACTGAATGGATCATTGGCCTTCATCGCCTTAATTGTGTATATGTTGTGCCTGTTCCTTCGGCCATGTCCGAAAGAGCAGACACGACATACGTAGTGATACGCCTAATAGTAGTCTTGGAGAAAGTTCCATAGGGCCATGTGGCTTACCACATGCTGGCGGGCCTTCTGATTGATGCTGATCCCGGGGCGACTGCCGAAGATCTTTTATCTCCACCCTCAAATGGGTGTGCCTCCCTTAGGACACATTTCCGGCCATGATAACGTCCAGGTCTTTTTTGTTTTGCTCTCCGGCATTATTTCGTAGAGTTTACCCTCTTCAGCAAATTCACCATATATAGTTTTAAACTTTCAGGAATCTAGTCAACACACAGTGAAGCCGATACAGAAATTACGAAACATACAAAGAAAAACTGTTTTTGTACTACAATATACAGATGGCATTCCTCTCATTATTTGTGCTCACTAGGAAGTACCATAAATAGACAGATGCAGAGGCTAGTAATTTCAGAAACAGCAGTGGCTGTTGTGTATCATTTGGAGAAAGCGTGCAGACGGTGCCGCTTAAGTTCCGAGCCATGCTGCACAACTGGTCGGTCGTGGCCGCTGCGTTAGGCTAGGCGCAAATTGAGACGCTTATAGCACGTGTGACGTGACACGACACTACTGCGCGACACGCACGTGCAGCACGAGTCCCGCGGGTCCAGCGCATATTGCGACGTGTACAATACTTCGCACGCGCCGACTGGCGACGCTCTGCGCTGACAGAACCGAAGCGCGCGCAACCTGATATCTTTCTCAAACGATTTTACATAAACTATTCACTGAAAATATATGATTTTTGCCTTACTTCAGCTTCGTGGTGAAGTGCCCATCACCTCGCTAATGATCATTCTTATTGTGCTATACCGGATGATCAAAAAGTCAGTATAAATTTGAAAACTGAATAAATCACGGAATAATGTAGATAGAGAGGTACAAATTGACACACATGCTTGGAATGACATGGGGTTTTAGTAGAACCCAAAAAATGCAAACGTTCAAAAAATGTCCGATAGATGGCGCTTCATCTGATCAGAGTAGCAATAATTAGCATAACAAAGCAAAGATTATGTTCTTTACAGGAAATCCTCAATATGTCCACCATCATTCCTCAACAATAGCTGTAGTCGAGGAATAATGTTGTGAACAGCACTGTAAAGCATGTCCGGAGTTGTGGTGAGGCATTGGCGTCGGATGTTGTCTTTCAGCATCCCTAGAGACGTCGGTCGATCACGACACACTTGCGACTTCAGGTAACCCCAAAGCAAATAATCGCACGGACTGAGGTCTGGAGACCTGGGAGGCCAAGCATGACGAAAGTGGCGGCTGAGCACACGATCATCACCAAACGACGCGCGCAAGAGATGTTTCACGCGTCCAGCAATATGGGGTGTTTTTTTTTTTTTGTTCTAATAAAACCCCATGTCATTCCAAGCATGTGTGTCTATTTTTACCTCTCTATCTACATTATTCCGTTGTTCATTAAGTTTTCAAATTTATGCTGACTTTTTGATCACCCGGTACACATTTTAGTAAGACACTACGCAAAACTCAAAAAGTTTGCAACCAAAATTAGGGGTGGCTATGATTTTGCGTTTTGTGCGTATTACACCATATGTTGCTGCGTATGAAATTTAGCTAACATGCTGAATTTTTCTTTAGACTTGGGAGGAGGTCTCTATCTGCCTCCGATCTCGAGAAAATGGATCCCATGTAGCGCGCTCGCTTCCGATCTCACGCCCTCGAGAATGAAATACTCGCGACATCTCTCATATCTCCTGAACCGCTCGAGACATCGAAAAATAAGTTTGGCGAATGATAGCCTCAAGGAGGAGAGTGTTTTGCCAATTATTAAATTTTTGTAACAGATCGTACAGATAGGCCAGCATACTAGGCAGCGAGAAGATAACCCTGTTTTACTTTCCTGCCTTGATTCTTAATCGTATGATTTTATAATATCGCTTGCTTCCTTATTCACTACCCTCTGTCCCTTCTTGCGATATGAAAACATCGCGGAGGCATATGATACAATTCCAGCGGCCAATGGCTCATCAGTTACTGAAGTATGCATTTTTCTTGACAGAAGAAAAACAATGCAAAACTATACAGATATAAATAACAGAAAAGTATAATTTCATAACGGAGAAAGCTGGAGCGTTTAAATGACGAAAAACGAAACACTACACAAAGGCAATAAAATTTAGTACACAGTGAGGCAAAATTTATCGTATGGGCAGTACTGCCACTGCTCATATGCGCCGTTCCGATGTGAGCATATGGCCGGGCTACTTTTCCGCTCCCCGCCTCAAATTTCCCACGGTGCTAGCGAGGCACGCGCGACGCGCGGCGCGAGAAACTGTGCCTCAACCACAACGCCGCGCGACCTGGCGCAGGCGCGCAGAGCCCGCGTGTAGGGGTGTGACAGCGACGCCGTCTTCCGACAGCGGCCGGCGTTATCCTGGGCAGCCAAGTGTGTGGCAGCGACACCTGTTTCCTGCCCGCTCTTCCTTACGGCTGCCGTACCCGCGCAGTGGAACGCCTTCTGGCGCGATTCCATCGTGACCCTGCTTAATTGGATTCGGTTCACCGAGTTTCAAGGTCCGTACGTGAACGATGTCATTGCCACCGTACTCTGCTACTGACCTTAGCCTGGCAATCTTGCTTGGATGCTAGTGCCCGTCAAGTCTTCTTTAGCACACGTATTAGGTGAAACGTATCACAAACATGTAATTAAATGAGGCATAAAACAGATTACATGGAGTGCTTGCTGAGGAACGCGGTTAATATCGTTCGTGGTCTAGATTCAGATGCAGTACTCAGTTTCATTGTATTACAATACGATTATAGATCATCCCTTCATTTATCTCTCACAACGAAACAGTATTATGCACCGTTCGAAATTGGCACATGAACATTTAAATAACAAAGTTTGTAAAATTTTGTTTAAGTTTGCAAATACTGTGTCCCGAGCGCGCGCGCGTTTAGTGTGTGTGTGTGTGTGTGTGTGTGTGTGTGTGTGTGTGTGTGTGTGTGTCAGAGAGAGAGAGAGAGAGAGAGAGAGAGAGAGAAAGGGGGGGGGGGGGGAGGTCGGAGGAAGTTAGACAAAAATATGAGAACGATAGACTTCAGCCCTCCTGTCGAATTTACCCCAGTATTCACCAAAAGTAATAGCGGGAAACCACATATAATTTAATGTATGATGATCGGTTGATGTCTTGCATTTCTTTACGATGTGATCCTTGCATCGTAACGGCAGTGGTAATTCGCTTGATTTTCCTTTTACTTATGCTAAAATGAAGACGTTACCGATTTTCAGGCGAAATTAGACTGTTTTCTAGAGGGTTCATCTTGTAATGTACTATTCATCCTCTTTGCATATCAGACCATATCAAGGTGTGTTCGGCGGTCGCTTATTGAATGGGAGGTACATTGTTTTTACAACATTTGTTAAAGCAACAGAACTTAATACGTTATAAATTAGTGCTTTGTTCTCATTTTACTCTCATCAAAAAATGTTTTGCATCGCCCCGGTTTCAAGAACTGAAGACAGACGTTGACTGTGGATATTGTATCACACACACAGTCCCTTTGACTGCTCAGAGATGTCACTAAACCCGCCCAAAGTTGTAAACAACAATGCATGAGCAGCGCCTATTAGACGGAGGGGGTCCGACAGCCGATCAGTTCCAGTCATTCCACCAGGAAGGAGGTGCACGGCTTGTGTTGTCTGTTGTTCAACCATGCCTAGACGGTCCATACCACGGTTCGATCGCGTCCGCATTGTTACTTTGTGCCAGGAAGGGCTCTCAACAAGGGAAGTATCCAGGCGGGAAGTGTCCAGGTGTCTCGGAGTGAACCAAAGCGATATTGTTCGGACGTGGAGGAAATACAGAGATAGGAACTGTCCATGACATGCCTCGCTCAGGCCGCCCGAGGGCTACTACTGCAGTGAATGACCGCTACTTACGAATTATTTTCTGTACAGGTTCCGGAACTCTCGGAAGCGAAGTAATGCAAAACTCTTTTATGTGTGTATTTAATCTTGTTCAACGAGCGCCAGTTCATCCCAAATACAGGTACTGTACAGAAATACGGAACCACCGCGAGAAATGCATAAATGCATGCTTCAACATGTAGGTTTCGCTGTCGTGTTTGACCTCGAAATTCACCTGTGCAATGTCCTCAATACGTTGCGAGTGTCAGTCGTGTGTAGCTGCGAGCGCGTTATGTCGGAGCTTAGAGAATTCGAACGTGGGAAGATAGTTGGTGGTCGTATGGTGGGTGCTTACGTAACCACGGTAGCTGAAGTGTTTTTCAACAGACACCGTATAAAGATTTATACCGCATACAGAGAAAGCGGAAAAACATAATCTGCTGCGTCAAAACGCGGACGAAAGTGTGTGTTGTGTGATCGTGGTAAACGATCAAAAAAAAAAAGTGTGTGAAATCTTATAGGACTTAACTGCTAAGGTCATCAGTCCCTATGCTTACACACTATTTAACCTAAATTATCCTAAGGACAAACACACACACACCCATGCCCGAGGGAGGACTTGAACCTCCGCCGGGACCAGCCACACAGTCCATGACAGCAGCGACTAAGACCGCTCGGCTAATCCCGCGCGGCGGTAAACGATCATTGAATATAATGAAAAGAGGACGGCAGCTGCAAAAGTCACTGCAGAACTGAATGTCGCAATCGCGAACCTGGTCAGCACCAAAACAGCACGAAGGGAGCTCCTCCATACGCAGGAAACTACAGGCCGAACTGGAATTCGAAAACCACCCATCAGTGATTCAAATGTCCCTAACAAAAAAACTTGCTACCGAAGCCATAAAACCTAGCCTATGGGGCATGGAAGGAAGTAATTTGGTCGGATGAGAGTTTTTTGACAGTGTTTCCAACTTATGATAGTGTACGTCGCAAGTGTGTAAAATGTCGGGGGTTCGGTGGTGGTCTGGGTCACCAAATCGTGGTATTCCATGTGCCCGATGATTACTTTGCAAGATCGAATTACTGCTGAGGATTATGTTACCATAAAAGTGATCAGGGCCATCCCATTGTTCCCAAAAATGATGCTGTGTTCCAGGATGACAGGGCCCCTGTCCACACAGCTTACATAGTCCAGGATTGGTTTTATGAGCACGAGAATGATTTGTCGCATTTCTCCTGGCTGCCGCGGTCACCAGATCTCACATTTTTGAGCCTTTGTATTCTGCTTTGGAGAGAATGGTACGTGATCGCTATCCACCTACATTATCATTATCTGAATTTGTCACTGTTTTGTAGGAAGAATAGTATAAGATTACCGTGAAAAAACCATACAAGACCTGTATTTATCAATTCCGGGGCGACTGTAAGATGTTTCGAATACCAACGGGTTTCCTACACCGCATGGCAGTGTGTTGTGTTTGGTGCTTCCATATTTTTGTCCAGTCTCTGTACTGGTTTGACAGGCCTTTTCATAACGACCCTGTTAGTGATTCAAGCAGCCATGTTGATAGAGATAATCAATCTATACAGGAGAAGCAAACAGCCTTATTCTTGTTGGTAGTCTATGATGGTGCAACTATTTACCTTCCTACATGAAAGTAATCGTTAAGGACTTTGGCTATCTCTAAAGCATCGTGAATGTCGTTACTCAAGTGTAAGAAATGTATAGCGTTTAAGACGGAAAATATAGCTCTGTAATTAATATTGAAAGGTGTGTTACTGAACATTAGGCGTTGTCTTTAAATATGTTCATTTTTATTTTTCTTGGGACCAAAGATCTTGTAGCAAAGTCAGAGAATAAACGTCTGTCTGCTTGATACGCTCCAACATGGTCTAACACGGAATCTGTGGAGAGTAACTAAATTCCATAATCTATAGGTTCTCGTCGCGTAGCAAATGATGTTGATGCATTCTCTTCTATAAGTAGTCAGTTGTGCTCTGTGCAAAGCACTTACAGTTTTCCGATAATGAAAATTACCTATTGGCGTTCCGCAGCTGCTCTCAGGCTCCAGTTAACAAGAAACCTAATCTTATTACAGCTCCATGATTGCACGACCCAGCTGCGAGGAAGTAACTACGGGCTGTTCAGAGACACCCACGTAGCGTCATTATAGCCTAGAGACTTGGCTTTGCGATGAACACTTTTTACTTGTATGCTGGATTAAAATTCACAAATGAAACGTCTCATTCTCTGTTGTACTATACTTACGAAAATATGACATAATTGCCAAGCCAAGACTGTAATCCGGCGTTGTATTTCAGTTTCAGTCGTACATGAACAGTTATTTCTGTCCATACCCCAAAAAATGTTCAAATGTGTGTGAAATCTTATGGGACTTATGGGACCGCCACAAATGGCGCAACACATTGATAAACTTCAGCTCGGCAGCTCCATTTCGTTATGGCTGTTTTTCCGATGTAGTAAGGTACTGTGGCGCTGGTAGTTTCGTGTGTACAAGGACTGCAGACATGTATCTGCGAAAAAAATAGGAATTAATTACATAATTTCATTTTTTCGAGGTGTTAATTATATTTACATGCCAATTGCTCGTATATGTACGACAGTGGGCTAATCTTGTTAGAAACTTTTTCAGTATACATTTCTAATTTGAATAGTGTTAGGGCGACACAGTTGTCATGAAGTAATTTGGAAAGAAAAAAGAAAATGACTACACATTAGAAATTGGCCAGTGGCAGAGACTATCTTCTCGTTGTCGTATAGAGATCGTTGGAGCAGAACGTTTGCGCCATTGGCAAGAAAAGAGGGGGGAGGAGGGGCGGCGAACTGAGGTCTTGAAGAAACGCAAACCAGCGTTTGTCTGAGGCGATTTCCATAAAGAGGGGAATATCTTAAGGAGTTTCGTCGGGTAGCAGTTTGAACAGACTTCCACCAAAGTACAAAAACAAACCTAATCGATGTTTTGATTATAACAAGTAAACTAATAAGAAAAACTGTCTGGACGTCGACGTCCACTACTGTCGTCCATTGTTGTAGAAAGAAAGACGACGCTCTAGGCGACTACGAACAGCAGTGGTTTCTGATAGTCAACTAGACTGTAATTACGTCCCTCTTTCAAGTTGGTTTCCTGTACATTATTGCTACAATACTACGGTGCAAGTGGGGTACCTCTTGTTAATTCCGACGCACTTCAATGGCTGTTGTACTTAACCCACGCTGAACAGCGTATACTGTCCTTTACAATAGATTTATTACAGATGCATAAGCAATGGCGGTATAGAGGTGTTGTATAGAAAGCGAAAGATTGCGAAAAGTCTTGAGCTATGGCACCAGAAACACTGAACGTCTAAAAACACACTCGGTGATTCAGTCCTATATTAAATAATTCTAGTTCGACAAGGGTCACGAGTAAAGAAACTGAGTCGTTGCTATTAAGTTCAGCCACTGTGTAGTTACTCGTCGACAAACTCTGAAACAAGGCCGTTTCACTTGCGTCATAAAGAGCAATGCAGCTGTGCTGTTGCCACATCTGAGAATCACTTGTTTGTGCAGCAGCCTTGCGCCGACTCAAGAACACGAGAGATATGCTAAACTAGACGTAACAGCTCGTCGAGACGACGTTACCGCTTTCCTCAGATTCAATCCAACACGTACTCGTATTCACTAGTACTTTACAGGTTTTAGAAATCACCTGATATTTTGTATACATATTGATTTCTTAAAGTTTAAACGAAATGACAAGTGAATTAATTCGTGATGTTACACTGAAGCGCCAAAGAAACTGGTATAGGCATGCGTATTCAAATACAGATATACGTAAACAGGCAGAATACGACGATGCGGTCGGCTACGTCTATTTAAGAGAACAAGTGTCTCGCGCAGTTGTTGGATCAGTTACTGCTGCTACAATGGTAGGACATCAAGATTTAAATGAGTTTGAACGTGGTGTTATAGTCGGCGCACGAGCGATGGGACACAGAATCTCCGAGGTAGCAATGAAGTGGAGATTTTCCCATACGACCAGTACACGAGTGTACCGTGAATATCAGGAATCCGGTAAAACATCAAATCTCAGACATCGCTGCGGCCGGAAAAAGATTCTGCAAGAATGGGACCAACAACGACTGAAGAATATCGTTCAACCTGACAGAAGTGCTGGGCCATCATAAAGTGTCAGCGTGCGAACCATTTAACGAAACATCATCGATATGAGCTTTCGAAACCGAAGTCCCACTCGTGTACCCTTGATGACTGCACGACACAAAGCATTATGCCTTGTCTGGGCCTGTGAACACCGACATTGGATTGTCGATGGCTGGAAACATATTGGCTGGTCGGACGAGTCTCGTTTCAAATTGTATCTATCGGATGGACGTGTACGGATATGGAGACAACCTCATGAATCCATGCAGCCAACATGTCAGTAGGGGATTGTTCAAGCTGGTGGATGCTCTGTATTGGTGTGGGGCGTGTGCAGTTGGAGTGATAGGGGACCCCTGATACGTCTAGATACGACTGACAAGTGACACGTACTGAAGTATCGTGTCTGATCACTTGCATCCGTTCATGTCCATTGTGCATTCCGTCGGACTTGAGCAATTCCCCAATTGCTACAGAGTGCCTCGAGGAACACACTTCTAAGTTTAACACTTCCGCTGGCCACCAAACTCCCAGACATGAATATCATTGAGCACGTCTGGGATGCCTTGCAACGTGGTGTTCAGAAGAGATCTCCACCCCCCTCGTACTCTTACAGATTTATGGACAGCCCTGCAGGATTCTTGGCGTCAATTCCCTGCAGCACTACTTCAGACATTGAGTCCATGCCACATCCTGTTGCGGCACTTCGGCGTGCTCACGGGGGCCCTACACAATATTCGGCAGATGTACCAGTTTCTTTGGCTTTTCAGCGTGTATCATCAGTAATGAATATATCCTGCTTAATCTCCATCTGCATTCAGGTTGTCGTATGTCCTCAATATTGCCAAGAGCAGGGGCAGTCAACTTTTTTTACCTACTGTCCAGTTTCGAATCTTTTTACAACTGAAATTTTCCTAGCAGCCACACGTTCCGCAGTCGTGGCGCTTTAGAAAGTAAGGAAGTAACTTTATAAAATTGTAAAACAGAGTTAAAACAATTAAAAGTATATATTAATAATTACTTACCAGATGGGCCCGTAATTCATGTCAAAATTATATGAAACTTAATGAAAAATCTTCAAAACCCATACCATCTACCGTCCACCAAGAAAACTAAACGCCCACCAGTGGGCGATAGTGACCAGGCTGAACATCACTAGCCTAGAGGAAAAAGAAATCATAGAGCACTCCTTTGCAGATTTTTCTGACTACTGCTGTCGAAACTGTTATCAACCCCATAGTAGCACCAATTTGAGAACCACTCACCCAGCCAGCTGTAGGGGAACGTAAGACATTGTCGAAGAAGCAGTCTTTTGCTAAAAGTGTGTTATAGTATTGTCACACAAACTGACTAGGAGTTTTCCTACATCTGAAAGATGAATTATATTCACATTTCGCGCCTGTCGGGTTAGTGGCGCTAGTAGCACCACTATGAGGATACAAATCAGGTTTATTCTAGATACACGCAGTAACAATAGGCGACGAAGACGCCATTATCAACACCTCATGAGTTTGAACGAGGTCGTGTAATAGGGCTGCGAGAAGCTGCATGTTTCTTTTGCGATACTGCAGTAAGACTTGGCGGGAGTGTAGCCACTGTACATGATTGCTGGCAGGGGTGGTCACGAGAATGTAGAGTCACTAGATAACAGGGTTTCGGACGGTCGCGTGGCACTACCGGAAGGGAAGACGATCAGAGTTCGGCGTATGGCTCCGGCATATTGTACTGCATCTGCAGCAGCAATTCGAGAAGCGGTTGGCACCACAGTGTCACAACTAACTCTTACAAATCGGTTACTGTAAGGTAGCTCAGAGCCACACGCCTTGTAGCGTGCATTCCTACGAACCCAAATCACCACTTTTTGCCACCAGTGGTGACAAGTGAGAGCTCACTGAAGGTCAGGGTGTAGGTATGTTGTGTTTACTGATGAAAGATGGTTGTGCCCCGGTGGCAGTGACGGGCGTGTGTTGTTTAGGAGGAGGCCAGTTGAGGGCCTGCAACCAACATGTCTGCGTCCTAGACACGTTGGACCTACAGCTGGAGGTTTGGTACGTCAGTCTAGTGATTCTACCTGTCGTGCCGCCATTCATGAATAGCATTCCAGGGGGTGTTCTCCAACAGGATAACGCTCGCCCGCATACCGCTGCTGTAACCCATCCTGCTCTACAGAGTGTCGACATATTGCGTTGGCCTGCTACATCACCAGATCTGTCTCCAATCGATCCCGTATGGGACATCATCGGACAACTCCAGCGTCATCCACAATCAGCATTAACCGTCCCTGTATTGACCGACCAAGTGCAACAGGCATGGAACCCCATCCAAAAACTGGCATCTGTCACCTGTGCAACACAATGCATGCACGTTTGCATGTTCAAAATGGCTCAAATGGCTCTAAGTACTAGGGACTTAACATCTGAGGTCATCAGTCCCCTAGAACTTAGAAATACTTAAACCTAACTAACCTAAGGACATTACACACATCCATGCCCGAGGCAGGATTCGAACCTGCGACCGTAGCGGTCTCGCGGTTACAGACTGTAGAGCCCAGAACCGCTCGGCCACTCAGGCCGGCTCGTTTGCATGTATTCAACAGTCTAGCGGTTACACCGGTTATTAATGTACAACATTTCATATTTGCAAGAGCTTATTTCGCGTTTGCATTAACCTTTGATCTTGCACTCTTAGTCACCTAAATATATTACGTTGACATATTCCCAAAATTTCATTACTCTACATTAATTACTTTTTGGTTTTGCGTTTTTTTCGTCATTGTGTATTCTTGTATTTATTTCATAGATTCTGACGTGCAAGCAGCATTATTTGGATGATGAATATCTTGCGTTATATTGTTTCAGGGCCTCCGACGTCGAGGGTGCCTGTCTCATCGGAGCTGCAGGTAAGGGTTCTTGGTTCCAATAACGTATTGAAGCTTTCGTGAACAAACTGCTGTGGAGTACAGTCCTAATGGATAAGCAACTAAAAAGTTCATTTTCTACTAATGACAATAATATCGTTGTTGTAACAGGTTGTTCAGCAATAATATGTAAGCCAACCTACTGTCAAACGATGCCTTTTAAACTGTTTCCATTACGAGTAGGTACTACTCGCTAACCTGTTACTGAAGTTGTCGTTGCTGTACTCCCGTGAGTGAAATACTACTTTTTTACGTAGTTCGAAATACAAATCTTTCCAGTCGAGTTGGTTTGATGCAGCTCTCCAAGCTGCTCTGTCCTGCGCGATTCTCATCATCTTTGAATAACTGTTGCAACTTAAATGAATTTGAATCTGTTTACTGTATTCATACCTAGGTCTTCCTTTACAATTTTCACCCCACACACTTCCCGCGATTAACACTGACGATCCACTGATGCTTCAGGCTGCATCGTTTCAACCAGTCCCTTCTTTCAGTGAAGCTGTGCCGTTTTTTTTCCCTGCAATTGTGTTCAGTTCCTCCACATTTGTTTTTCGATTTACACATCTAATCATTCATCTACAGCACCATATTTCAAAAGCTTCTTTTCTCTGCTTGTCGCCCAAGTTACCCTTCCGTGTATTGTTACACTCCAAACAGTTACATTCAGGAAATAATTCAATGCACTTCAGTTATTTGTTAACTAATTCCCCCTTTTTTTGGAAATGTTTACCTTGCTATAGCCCGTCTGCATTTTATAGTCTATCTACTTAGGCTATCAGTTATTCTGGTGGCAAAATACCGAAAGTTATCTATTTGTCTCTCGTGTCCTAATCTAATTCCCCCAGTATCGCCCGATTTAATTCGGCTACATTTCTTGATCCTTGTTTTAATTTGATTGAAATTCATCGTAAAATCTATTATCAGGGTACTGTCCATTCCGTCTTCCAAGACGTTTGCTGTATCATCGGCAATTTTCAGAATTTTAATTTCTTTGTGCTTGAACTTTTAATTACCTTTCGAAATGACTTCTTGGTTTCTTTCACGTGTTGCTCAATATACAGACTGAAAACATTGGAGGTAGACCACCACCATAGTCTCACTCCCGTCTCAATCACTGTTACCCTTTTGTGTCCTTCGATTCTTTCAACTACAGTCTGGAGTCTGTACAAGTTGCAGATAACGTTTGTCTTTCTGTATTTGAGAATTGCTACCTACGAAATTCCAGAGGGTGTAGTCCAGTTCACTTTGGAAAACCTGCCTCTGAATCTACAGAAGTAGTAAAAGTAGGTTTGCCTTTCTCAGTCTACTTCTAGGGTAAGTCACAGGGGCAATATTGCCTCGCATGGTCATTTTCTATGAACCCAAAGTGATCATCCCCTAAGTCGGCTTGTACCAGCGTTTCCATTCTTCTGTAAATAATTCGTGTCAATATTATAGTCTTGACCTATTAAACTGATGCTTCGGTAGTATTCACACATATCAGCAGTCGCATTCTTTGGAATCATTATATACTTTCTGAAGTCTAATGGTATTTCTCCTGCGTCAAATATCTAGCACACCAAATGAATAGTTCTGTCACGGTTTGCTCCTCGAAGAATCTCAATAATTCTGAGGGAATGTCGTCTACTCCAGGGGCCACGTTTCCACCTAGGTCTCTTTTTCACCTGCTTCGTTTTCTGTTTTTATAATGTTGTTCTCAGATTTGCTCCCTTATGTAGGCCCTCTGTATATTCCTTCCGCCTTCCAGCTTTTCCTTCTTTGCTGCGAACTGGCTTGCCATCACAACTCTTAATATTTATACAATTGCTTCACTTTTCCCCTAGGCGTCTTTAATTTTCCTATAGGCGGTATGTATCATTCCAATAGTTACGTATGCTTCTACATCCTTGGATTTGTTCTCTACCCATTCCTTCTTATATTGCGTATCCTGGCAGTCTAATTTTTTAGACATTTTATTCCCTTCCACCAGCTTCACTTCCTGCATTTTTGTATTTTCTCCATTTCGTCAGTTAAATTCAGTATTTCCTGTGTTACCCAGGGATTACTACTTGACCTTGTTGTTTTACTTACATCATCCTCTGCTGCCATTCCTGTTTCATATCTTAAAGTTGCCCATTCGTATTACATTGTACCACATTCCCTGTTTTGAGTCCAGCGTTGCGTAATACTCCCTCTGAAACTCTCAACAACCTCTGGGTCCTTCAGTTTAGCCAGGTACCATTTGTTTGTCATTTTGTGTTACAGGCTCTTGCTTCATTTGTAATCGTCTTCGATTTAACACACATCGTCTGGTGAAGGCTGAGAGAAAGTTCAAAAAGTTCGAATAATCAGAGAGATTTTTCTTTACCTCATTTTCCATCCAATAAGATTATGAGCGCGAAGTACAAAAACGATGTTTGCAGTCGACGTTATGCAGTACTACTTCCGGATCATATAAAGCTGAGTATGAACAACTGACGCTGCACATTTCAAATGTAAAGTGCTGCCGTGGGAACAAGACGAGCTAAGTATTTATGTCTGTCAGTTAATATAGACTAGTATGGAAGAAAACACGGCATTCAAACAGTCTGGATGACTTAATTTTTAAATACGACTTACACGCTTCTATTTACTGATGGTTGTTTATGACAAAGTAGCAAATCAACAACGTAAATGCTGGTCTGCTCTGCTGCGTTCTGTGTTAATACCTAGAATAAATCACTGAACTGCATGTACCTGAAAGAAATCACGTGCATTTAAAATTACTATAACTGCTTGCCAAAACTCAAAACGTGAGTAAAGAATGCAGCTAGATGACCATGCTGCAGTGTACTGCGCGACAGCAATATTATGTTCACTCTACGCCCAAGCATTAAGATTAAACGTGACGAAACGGGATTAAATAATTTGAAAAGTTTTTTTAAACTGAAATTCAAAACCACGCAAGTAATTTCAATTACATTAGCGTGAGAACTAACGGCCTACTTTAGAGATTGTCACAAACAATGAGACAGATACAAGCATAAACTAAAGAGAAGTCGGTACACGATTTTCGTAAGATTTACTCTTTTCTCTTTTTTCTTAAATGCATTTAAAAAAGGGTGAAGCAGCATTTAGCAATACTATAGACACATGATTGTCATGACATGGATACCAATGTAGAGATTGTATATCGGAATTTCATCTTTCGTATAAAAGTAATTCGCGGAATGAATAATGATGCCAAAGCATCTTGCGCGAGTATTAAGACTAACACTCGCAGCAAATATACGAATTATGATACATATTATCTCATTCCAAGTGTACAATCACACAGGGTATCATTTGGAGACTCTCATACCGCGAGCCAAGAAGACCAACCGGAGAAAATAGACCACGACTCGTTTGACAAGACAGACGACATCTGCCCGTAACATTGACTCTGCTAAAATAGGTGTGAATCATCCATGTATTCAGGTACAGAGCCAAAAAGGTTATGAAATTTCCAGCCGCTTCTCATTATACACCTATCTTCCAATGCCATCGACTTTGACTTCATATATCTGGAAAGACATCCTAAGATTACAAAGTTTTATATTGTGATGTACAATCCGGAGGAGCGGTTTGCAAAAAATCTCGTATATGGTTCTCCTAATCTTTAATGAGGATACAGCATACGGAAGATAGGTGTGTCTATATCCAAACTTGTGGAGAACAGATCAAATCCACCAATCCACGTTAATATGGTTTGCGTACTGAAACGAATTGTGCAGACCTTGTCCTGAGGTATCAAGCTGTTCTGCTTGGAAAGCTGAATGTGATGCTAAAATATATCTCCAATGTTTTATCTGAATTCGGCTGCCAATGTCTTTGGGGTGAAATTTTACCCCTGCCTGGTTAAGGAACGAAGTCAGAGGCTCACTGAACTCACTCAAAACGTGGGGGGGGGGGGGGGGGGGGGCGACTGAAACCACAGCAAATGAGGTCGGCTATCGGCGTTTGTATGGCACTGCAGGTTTCCCGTCGACGCTTATCGACAGGACAAACTAGTGAGCCAGTATCTCCGTGACTCATATAAGCTCAAGTCAAATAGACAACAATCGTGTAGCGTAGCATTCAGTGTGTGTTCGACCTATTTACACCATGATCTTCAGCTCGATACAAGCCCTTTGTATACATGTGAAGCCACTAGAGACCAAATTGGATCGATGAATGTGGACATTGGACCAAGCAATAATAATAATAATAATAATAAGAAATTTTACCAGACAATAGATAACACACGCATTAAAATAGACAGTCCACCAAACATAACAGACATGGAACACTTCTGGAGCAACATATGGTCAAACCCAGTACAACATAACAGACATGCACGGTGGATACAAGCAGAAACAGACACATACAAGATGATACCACAAATGCCTGAAGTGATAATTTTGCAACATGAAGTCACCCAAGCAATTAATTCTACTCACAACTGGAAAGCCCCTGGAAATGATAAAATAGCAAATTTCTGGTTAAAGAAGTTCACCTCAACACATTCACATCTAACTAAATTATTTAACAGTTACATTGCAGACCCATACACATTCCCTGATACACTTACACATGGAATAACTTATCTGAAACCTAAAGATCAAGCAGACACAGCGAACCCAGCTAAATATCGCCCCATAACATGCCTACCAACAATATACAAAATATTAACTTCAATCATTAAACAGAAATTAATGACACATACAACACAGAACAAAATTATAAATGAAGAACAAAAAGGCTGTTGCAAAGGAGCACGAGGATGTAAAGAGCAACTGATAATAGATGCAGAGGTGACATATCAAGCTAAAACTAAACAAAGGTCGCTACACTACGCATACATTGATTACCAAAAAGCTTTTGATAGTGTACCCCACTCATGGTTACTACAAATATTGGAAATATACAAAGTAGATCCTAAATTGATACAGTTCCTAAACATAGTAATGAAAAATTGGAAAACCACACTTAATATCCAAACAAATTCAAATAATATCACATCACAGCCAATACAGATTAAGCGTGGAATATACCAAGGAGACTCATTAAGTCCTTTCTGGTTCTGCCTTGCTCTGAACCCACTATCCAACATGCTAAATAATACAAATTATGGATACAATATTACTGGAACATACCCACACAAAATCACACATTTGCTATACATGGATGATCTAAAACTACTGGCAGCAACAAATCAACAACTCAACCAATTACTAAAGATAACAGAAGTATTCAGCAATGATATAAGTATGGCTTTTGGAACAGACAAATGTAAGAAAAATAGCATAGTCAAGGGAAAACACACTAAACAAGAAGATTACATATTGGATAACCACAGCGACTGCATAGAAGCGATGGAAAAAACGGATGCCTATAAATATCTAGGATACAGACAAAAAATAGGAATAGATAATACAAATATTAAAGAAGAACTAAAAGAAAAATATAGACAAAGACTAACAAAAATACTGAAAACAGAATTGACAGCAAGAAACAAGACCAAAGCTATAAATACTTATGCCATACCAATATTGACCTACTCATTTGGAGTAGTGAAATGGAGTAACACAGACCTAGAAGCACTCAATACACTTACACGATCACAATGCCATAAATATAGAATACATCACATACATTCAGCAACAGAAAGATTCACATTAAGCAGAAAGGAAGGAGGAAGGGGATTTATCGATATAAAAAACCTACATTATGGACAGGTAGACAATTTAAGAAAATTCTTTCTAGAACGAGCAGAAACTAGCAAAATACACAAGGCAATCACTCATATAAATACATCGGCTACACCACTGCAATTTCATAACCACTTCTACAACCCTTTAGATCACATAACATCAACAGATACGAAGAAAGCAAATTGGAAAAAGAAAACACTTCATGGCAAGCACCCGTATCATCTAACACAGCCACACATCGATCAAGACGCATCCAACACATGGCTAAGAAAAGGCAATATATACAGTGAGACAGAAGGATTCATGATTGCAATACAGGATCAAACAATAAACACCAGGTATTACAGCAAGCATATTATTAAAGATCCCAATACCACAACAGATAAATGCAGACTTTGTAAACAACAAATAGAAACAGTAGATCACATCACAAGCGGATGTACAATACTAGCAAATACAGAATACCCCAGAAGACATGACAATGTCGCAAAAATAATACATCAACAGCTTGCCTTACAACATAAACTTTTAAAACAACAAGTTCCTACATACAAGTATGCACCACAAAATGTACTGGAGAATGATGAATACAAATTATACTGGAACAGAACCATTATAACAGATAAAACAACGCCACATAACAAACCTGACATCATACTCACCAATAAAAAGAAGGAATTAACACAACTAATCGAAATATCCATACCCAATACAACAAATATACAAAAGAAAACAGGAGAAAAAATTGAAAAATACATCCAACTGGCCGAGGAATTCAAAGACATGTGGCATCAGGATAAAGTTGACATCATACCAATTATACTATCAACTACAGGAGTCATACCACACAATATCCACCAGTACATCAATGCAATACAGCTACATCCAACCATATATATACAACTACAGAAATCCGTAATTATTGATACATGTTCAATTACCCGAAAGTTCCTAAATGCAATATAACACATACCATACAGTTAAAAGGAAGTGACGCCTGATCAAGGTCCGCGTCACTTTTAATTTTTAACCAGACTTAACGTCTGAGAAAGTAAAGAATAATAATAAAAACCATAGATGTTGCCCGTCTGCTAAAATACAACTACATTCATTAGTTAATAGGGAAGTGTGTGGTACAGCATACCTGTGTTCTACCACGAAGTATTAGGAATTGTCATATAGTGCGTCGCAAAGAATAGTCATAGACACTACCAGTATGTATTTTGAATGGCAGAAACAGTCTAGTTTGTACAATGTTTCACGTAAAACCAGAGAATGAATATGCAGGAACATGACTTGCATGTTGTGGATGCAGACATTCCAAACCACTGGAATCGTGTCCACTGACTGATAACGTGCTGCATCTGAAAGGATAAACAAGTTACCAGTTCTGAGAATTTAGCGGCTGACGACTAGAGTATAGCGAAGACAGCAAAGACATTTACATCTAAATACTTTGCCACTATGCTTGATCCAACATCATCGGCAATCTAGCTGGACATCTTTACTATGTTCCGAAATCGGCAGGCGCTCGCCAACGTACCTTTATGTAATAGCAATCCGCTAGGAAATATACGGCAGACAGTAGCTTAAACGCAACCCATGGTTTCTTTCTAGTATTCAGTTTTGAGTCGAGCTTTGCAGCGCCTTTGGATGGCTGATTTGGTGAAAGCGTTGCGTTTATTCGGAATCATCACGATGGCGTAGGGTATGCCTCATTTGAAGGTCTGAGGTTCAGTCCTCATTCAGTCGTGTTTTTTTCATTCATCGCTATTTTAACTCGCCAGTGATCCGCATACTTGAAAAATAGCAAGTTGCACCGTAATTTGCAGTACACTCGAGGCTGCACGTCCTGCTATAACTGCTAGGTCAGTCAGTTCGAAGGTGGGAGGAAGGTAAGGGCCATACAACATCCAAATTTACCATGCCTGGTAAACCATTGTGATTTTCTATCCAGCATTCGGAATGACAGCTTTGCAATACAATTAACGCTACTGTTTACCAATGAGTGTGTAACGACGTGCTACGCAGAATGCAACGGAGTTACTGGTGGGCAACCGCTAGGCACGCAATTACTGTGGAACAAGCTATTGACTCCGTTAGACACAGTTAAGACATCGGCGTGTATCATCGTAAATTCAAGCTGTTCTGGACGAGAAAGTCGACTTGAACACCACGGTGTTTCACAGGGCATCGTCCTGTTGGAGGTGGCATGTCCTTGACTTCCTTTGACCTTAGAAATGACTTACCTGCCCCTTAGGGTGCTATAGTTTAACGTGGCCTTTGAAACATAAGTAAAATTCACCGCTTTTAACATTAACGAGTCGCTGAAGAAGCGAACGTTCCAAATGATTAGAAAAATGCACAAGTAATTCCTGTTTTCAAGAAGGGTCTTCGAACAGAAGCACGCACGTATAGCCGTACATCGGTAACGTCAATTTGTTGTAAAATTTTTGAACATGTTTTACGCTTGCTTGTTAAGACTTTTCTGGAGACCTAAAATCTACTCTGTAGCAGTGAACATGGCTTCCGCATACAATGACTATGTGAAACCCAGCTCTTTGTTCGTCCACGGTACTCAGATGGCAGTAGATAGCGGAGCCCAATTGATTCAGTGTTCCTTTCCTCCTTTCTTCCCATCCTCCCACAAGGCGTTCTGTATAGTTCCGCACTGGCGACTAATGGACAAAATAACGATAACGACCGAACGGAATATCGGACCAGCTTTGCGACTGTGATGCCGGTCGGTGTGGACGAGCGGTTCTAGGCGCTTCAGTCTGGAACCGCGCGACCGTTACGGTCGCAGGTTCGAATCCTGCCTCTGGCATGGATGTGTGTAATGTCCTTAGGTTAGTTAGGTTTAAGTAGTTCTAAGTTATAGGGGACTGATGACCTCAGAAGTTAAGTCCCAAAGTGCTCAGAGCCTTTTTGCGACTGTGATGAAGAGATCCTAGTAAATGATAAGCAGTATGTTGTTCGTTGCGGAGAGAAATCTTTACACACAAAAATAGCTTTGAACGTTCTCCAGGAGTGTGTTACAGCATCACTACTTTTTACAAAATATGTTATCTAGTGGATAATGTCAGAAGCTCAATGAGATTGTTCGCGGTTGGTGGTGTTGTATACTGAGAAGCCACAACTCTAGAAAATTATAGCGAGAAGCAGGAAAACTGGCAGAAGATAGACCCTAGGTGCAGGGATTGGTTCAAATGGCTTTGAGCACTATGGGACTTATCTTCTGAGGTCATCAGTCCCCTAGAACTTAGAATTACTTAAACCTAACTAACCTAAGGACATCTCACACATCCATGCACGAGGCAGGATTCGAACCTGCGTCCGTAGCGGTCGCGCGGTTCCAGACTGCAGCGCCTAGAACCGCTCGGCCACTCCGGCCGGCTGGTGCAGGGATTGTCGATGACCAACAACATTAGTAAATACAGTGTATTACGCGTAAATAGTCAAAAGAGCCTGTTACGTTACGATTATACAATTACAGAACAATAATTCGAAGCAGTCGTATCCGTTAAATATCTGGGAGTACGCGTGTGTGCGATTTAAAGTGGAACGACGACTTAAAAATAATCGCAGGTTGGGCAGATTCCAGAATGAGAATCATGAGAACAGTCCTCAAGAATTTTAATCCACCAGCAAAAGAGGTTGTTCTGAAAACCCTCTCTAGACCAGTACTTCAGTAGAGCTCTTCAGTCTGGGATCCTTATCAGATACAATCGATAGGGGCAGTAGAGAAGATACAAAGAAGAACAGCGAGTTTCGTCACAGGTACATTTGGTAAGCGCGAAAGCGACATGGAAATGACCATGCAACTACAGTGGGAGACGCTACAAGATGTTTCATCTCGGTGTGATGTGTGGTTAAAATTACGACCGTGTATGTTTCTATAATCGTTGTCTCCTAGGTATATCTCGCAAAAGACCATGAAGGTAAAACGAGAAAGATTGCAGCTCACACGGAAGCTTAACAACAATCGTTCTTTGCACGCACCATTCACGACTGTTTATAGAACAGGGAGGGGAAGTGACGGAGGTACAAAGTACCCTACACCACAAACGATAATGTGGCTTCCATTATGTACATAGCCAAACAATTGTGCCCACCTGCTTAATAATGTGTTGCTCCTCATTTGAAACGCAATTCAGCAGTCTGCGTAGCATGGATTCTACAGGGGGTCGCTAGGTTCCCGAAGGTATGTTGCGCCACATGTCTACGCACAGGCCACGCACATACTATGGATTATGTGCCGGTAGAGTTTGAGCACGAAACCGACTCTGTCAGCGTTCCAGATATGTTCCACGGGGTTCAGGTCTGGCGGACTTAGTGGTCGAGGCATCAACACGAGTTCGTAACTACGCTCCGTACACCACAGCAGCCATTTCTGACTTTGCGACAATTCTGACGCAGCTGCAAGAGGCCACCGCCATCGGGGAAGGCATAAAGATGCTAGTCAGTGTGTAACAGTCTGTGTAGTAGGTCGTTGGTGGGCGATGGGATTTACCAATGCAGAAAAAGCAGACATGCTCACGGTCTACGGAGAGCGTAGCAAGATTGCGGTTCATTCTTGTACAGTGTATACGGCAAGATATCCAAATAGAAGTCAACCACCTCGGCACTTATCAATCTCCTTAACCATTTACGTGGAAGTGGTAGTGTAACACCAAGATAACGTGACAGGAGGAAACAAGTGACTAGAGAAGTGGGGGAAATTAATGCTCTTGGTGCTGTTTCAGTTGATGCGTAAATTAGCTCCCACTCAATCGCACGAGGTAGTTGGACGAGTCAAAAAGTACCTTGCGCGTTCACCATCGACATAGGTTCCGTCCGAAACGATTATGAGAATCTTGTTTAGTAATGAAGCCACATTTACCAGTGATGGGCAGATAAACTGCCGGAACGTGCTAAATTGGGTTGTTGGCAGTCCCCATTCGCTTCGTCAGATGGAACGTCAACGTCCATAGAATGTAAAAGTGTGATGTCGGACGTCCATGGAATGTAAAAATGTGAACCATCAGCGCACAGGTCCGTTTTTCGTAGACGGAAAACTGAACGCGCACAAGTATCGCAGCCTCCTAACAGACCATCTTCCACGGATGTTGGAAGACGTTCTTCTGCAGACTAGGAGGAATCTGAGGTACCATCATGGTGACTGTACAGCCCATAGTGCATCAAGTACTACAGCATGCCTTCACGGATTGTTTCAAAGTCGTAGTATTGGGCGGACAGTACCTGTACCTTGGCCAGCCGTTGAAATTGTAGCACATGTGCAGCAGACTGGAATACCAGACTGGAAGTGTGTCTTGCCGCTGCTGGTGGTCGTTTTGAACACAAGCTGTGATGATCAATTGTCCCGTTACGGGTCGGATCCCACATAACTAGTGAATGCACTCGCATTGTTCTTTAGTGTGTGGTACCCAAGGTATTGTACAACTGTCAGTGTGAGTACTTTTCAAAATACGATATATCGTAAACGAGTCATACTAGAACATTGCAACAAACGCCACTGACATTCTAATTTACCCTACCTTTATATTGTTAATATCGGTAGGCATTGTTTCACTTAAAAAGTATGTTTGCACAGAAAGTACACTTTCTAAGTATTACTAAAATCTGTCGATTGGCTAACAGTACGAGCCCGTGACTACCAATCCATTCTGTGAGAACCACACTTCAATAGCACTTTCCATATCCGCAATATTTACGGTTCAAGTTTTAGATGATCCACCCCGTAGAGGCGCGGTAGGGTGAATTTATTCTGTCGCAGGCACTGCGTTATTACGGTATGAGTGAAGGCCGCACTCGGCAAATTTCAGAGCAGCCGGCAGTTGTGTGGGGCCAGGGGGCGGCACGGGCGTGGAGTGTGGAAAGCCCTTGAGGCGGCACTTATCTTTGCCCTCGACCTGCTCTCCACGAACCACCTGCTCCTCTGACCTACCCCACTGCGACCTTGAGGTTTTGGCCCCTCAGCCCTGAACGCCGCAGAAAAATCTTCCTCTCGGCACACACACAACCAGTCGCCGCAACTTAAACAAGGTCTAGAAATCAATTCGGAAGAACCAGCCTGACCTTAAAGACAAAACTTAGTCTCATTCGTTAAAATAACAACTCCAGCAGGATTAAGAGTATTACCTTCAGCAAAACGGTAACCGAAGGAATAAACTTGTACTGTGTTTCCAAAATGACTTCAAACTCAGTGTGCGTACGAGATGCAGTCAGAGTTTTAGTTACCACTTCGAAAAATTATTTGTTTGTATGTAGTTATATACTGAAAAGCCAAAGAAACAGGCACACCTGCCTAATATCGTGTAGAGCCCCCGCGAGTACGCACAGATGACACAACACGACGTGGCATGGACTCGACTAATGTCCGAAGTAGTGCTGGAGGTAACTGACACTATGAATCCTGCAGGACTATCCATAAATCTGTAAGAGTACGAGAGAGTGGACATCTCATCTGAACACCACGTTGCAATGCATTCCAGGTATGCTGAATAATGTTTATGTCTCGGGAGTTTGGTGGCCAGCGCAAGTTCCTGGAACCATTCCGTAGTAATTCTGGAGGTGAAGGGTGTTGCATTGTCCTGCTGGAATTGCCCAAGTCACAAAGCACAATGCACAATGGGCATGAATGGATGTTTACGTACGTGTCACCTCTCAGTCGTATCTAGACGTATCAGGGGTCCCATATCACTCCAACTGCACACGCCCCACACTACTACAGAGCATCAACCAGCTTGAACAGTCCTCTGCTGACATGCTGGGTCCATGCATTCATGAGATTGTCTCCATACCCGTACACATCCATCCGCTCGACGCAATTTGAAACGAGACTTCTCCGACCAGGCAATATGTTCCAGGCATCGACAGTCCAATGACTGTGTTGACGGGCCCAGGCGTGGCGTATAGCTTTGTGTCGTGCAGTCATCAAGGGTACACGAGTGGGCTTTCGGCTCCGAAAGCCAATATCGATGATGTTTCGTTGAATGGTTCGCACACTGACACTTGTTGATGGCCCAGCATTGAAATATGCAGCAATTTGCGGAAGGGTTGCCCTTCTGTCAGGTTGAACCATATTCTTTCAGTTCCTTTATTCAAAGGGTACCGTTACCGGTTTCGAATCGTTGTGATTCATCCTCAGACGGTTTACACGCTTTCTTTATGACATGTGGTGTGTTTTTTACAGATTAATTGTCCTAAAATATAAATAATACATAATTTTAAACACTCCAAACCGACGTTTCACGCAAGTCACATGTAACGAAAATCTGTAACGCAACCATCTGTGTGTGGCGTGTTTATAATTATGTATTATTTATATTTTAGGACAATTAATCTGTAAAAAAAACACACCACATGTCATAAAGAAAGCGTGTAAACCGTCTGAGGATGAATCACGATGATTCGAAACCGGTAACGGTACCCTTTGAATAAAGGAACTGAAAGTAGATTTGTGGCTGGTTGCTGTCCTAACACCATCAACATTTGTCTTCAAACAACAGCCACGGTCTCAATCATGTCATCATATGACAAAATTGCATGAACCATAGTCTTCAGTCGTCGTTGGTGCCGTTCTTGCAGGATCTTTCTCCGGCCACAGCGATGTCGGTGATTTGATGTTTTAGCAGATTCTCCTTATATTCCCGGTACACTCATGAAATGATCCTACGGGAAAATTCGCACTTCATCGCTGCTTCGGAGATGCTTTGCCCCATCGCTCGTGCGCCCACTATAACATCGCATTAAATCTCACTTTAATCTTGATAACCTGCCGTTGTAGTAGCAGTAACCGATATAACAACTGCACCATACACTTGTCTTAAAATAGGCGTTGCTGACCGCAGCGCCGTATTCTGCCTGTTCACGTATCTCTGTATTTGAATACGCATACCTATACCAATTTCTTTGGTGCTTCAGTGTAGTTATCATTTCGAAAAATTATTTGTTTGTTTGTATGTACGTATATGTTTGCAGTCCCAGTACACATTGAAATAAGCGCGGTAAAGTACCGTAGCAAACTTCTAGAGGAGCCAAAATGAAATTGCACAGCCCACCGATAAAGTGGAATGTGTCAGGCCAACGAAGATGAAGTAAATTACGAGACACTAGAGCAGAGCACTTTCGAGTACTATTTATAGCACTGGCATCCAGACGAACTTGGACTGATCTGAAAACTGGAATGGACTCAAAAGACATGAAGATCAATCATCCTTATTTGACCAGTAGGAGTTACAGTGATGTTAGTACACTGAGGTGACAGAAGTCATAGGATATCTCGTAATAACATGTCCTTTTTCCCGGTATAGTGCAGCATCTCGACGTGGTATGGACTCCACAAGTCGTTGGAAGTCGCCTTCAGAAATATTGAGCCTTGCTGCCTCTATAGCTGTCCGTAATTGCGTAAGTGTTGCCGGTACAGAATTTTGTGCACGAACAGACCTCTCGATTATGTCCCATAAATTTCCGGTGGGGTTAATGTCAGGCATTGTGGGTAGCCAGATCGTTCGCTCGTATTGTCCAGAATATCCTTCAAACCAATCACGAACAATTGTGGCCTGGTGACATGGCTCAATGTTATCCATAAAAATTCCATCATTGTTTGGGAACATAATGATCGTGAATGGCTACAAATGGTCTCAAAGTAGCCTAACATAATCATTGCGTGTTAGTGATCGGTTCAGTTGGACCAGAGCACCCACTCTATTCCGTGCAAACACAGCCGACACCATTACGGAGCTACCACCAGCTTGCAAGTGCCTTGTTGACTACTAGGGTCCATGGCATCGTGGGGTCTGCGCTACAGTCGACCCTGCCATCAGCTGTTAGCAACTGAAATCAGGATCTATCTGACCAGGTCACGATTATCCAGTCGTCTAGGGTCCAACCGACGTCGCCACGAGAGGAGCCGTTGAATGCGATGTCGTGCAAGGCACTCGCGTCGGTCGTCTGCTGCTATATCTCCTTAACGCCAGATTCCGCCGCACTGTCCTAACGGATACGTCGCACCTTTATATCTGCGGCTATTTCACGCAGTCTTGCTTGTCTGTTAGCACTGACAACTCTATGCAAACGCTGCTGCTCTCGGTCGTTAAGTGAATTCCGACATCCACTGCGTTGTCCGTTGTGAGAAGCAATGCTTGAAATTTGCTTTCCTCGGCACATTCTTGTCACTGTGGATCTCGGAATATTTAATTCCCTACCTATTTCCGAAATGCAGTGCTCCATTAGTCTAGCTCCAACTGCCATTGTGCGTTCGAAATCCGTTAATTCCATTCGCGCGATCATAATCGCCGCGGAAACCTTCACAAATGACTCACCTGATTGCAGATGACAGCTCCGACAGTGCACTAGGTACGCGATACTACCACTTGCTAGATACGCGGGAAACTTTGTGTGCTGTACATGTACTATTAAAATATTGAACGCATATCGTTGCAGAAGATTCCTAGGAGATAATGTCACCTCTATACTCACTGTGATACGATTACAACTTTTAATCGACCTTCTTGTGAAGCAGATTTTGCGTCGGGAATCTTTCCTTACACCTTTGCAAAAAGATTTTCAAAAGCTGGTGATGAAAGAACCAAGGGAGTAGAAAAAGAAAGTTTTTTATGTGGAACGTTTACGTCGGAATTTAAGCAAAAAAAAAACTCTTTATTAAGGGGTACAATTTAGGTACGAAAACAGAAAATAGCAAAACGAGCACAGGGAAAATACTCTGTTGAGAGAATAGAAAAAGTATGATCGGGGCATCTGATAAAACGTAAAATAAAAACCATATAGAGGCAGTGGGAAGTGATCCATTTCTAAAGCTGGTCGCTGGTGGAGTGCCAGCAGGTGTAGCTGAGATGTATGCGACTGTAGATTGCACGGAGGCGTTGCGGAAGCTGGTTGTAGTCATTACGTTAATAGCTTTACGTCGCCTCCAGCCGCCTGGTAGAAGAACTAGGCGCGTGCGAGTCTTATATGGCGGTGTGAGTGAGCCGTCGCGAGGGGTGGGGGAGGCGTAGACGGACGCACGCCGTGTTGTTCGTACCGTGCGCGCACATCCATGCAATGCGCCTTACGTAACGCGACATTGAACTTCGCTACCAGCCTAGCGCCGCTCCTTAGTGTCTCAGTTAAATCTCTTCGAGAAACAGTAGAGCAGAGAAAAACCTCTCGTGGGTTGCGTCCTGATGTTTTTCAGTGCTCTGTATGGTCATAGTGACAACTGAGTGCGTTAAACAGTGTAGTCGAAAAGCTATGGTCGTGTTGTTGCTTGTGGCCTGCAACAGCGGTATGGCTCAGTAAAGTTCTGATGTTAATAAGTTGCAAGTTAAACTAGCCAGAAGTTGTTTTTCGTTGATGAAATTACTAAATACCTGTGCGAGAGTAGTTTGGGAGAGTTTCCTTTTCCCCTTCTCTTCCACGCCCTTCCTCCCCTTCAACTCCCCCTTCCCCAGTCACACCACTCTCTCTCTCCCTCTCTCTCTCTCTCTCTCTCTCTCTCTCTCTCTCTCTCTCTCTCTTTATCTTTATACAACACCCTCTCCTATACCTTTTCAGTATCTTTAACATCTGTGGTGTGAAAATGTATTTATTGTATTGCAAACAGCCAGTTTCCCTCGACGTTCATCATTAATCTTACTGTTAGATGTCATCCGCGATTAGGTAAACTTTGCCCGTAGGAAATTATTGGTAGTGAGATGGCCAGTAATTAAAACCAGACATTTACAAAAAGGTAACACATTAACAGGCTTATCCACACTATGTACACTTCAATAATGATATGCGTAACTTTCAATGCTGTAGGTTCTTCTGTGGCACTGGAGTTATATACATTTAGAATAATATTATTGACAGGAACAAAATAGACTCGAATGCTGATACTCTTATATGAATAATGTTTAATTGCGACGTGCTTTTGTGACGTAATGTTCCTCAGTGCAGTCTGCCACACTAATGTTCATCAGGGGTGTCCAGCCCGCGGACACATGTGGTTCAAATGGCTCTGAGCACTATGGGACTCAACATCTTAGGTCATAAGTCCCCTAGAAGAACTACTTAAACCTAACTAACCTAAGGACATCACACACACCCATGCCCGAGGCAGGATTCGAACCTGCGACCGTAGCAGTCCCGCGTTCCGGACTGCAGCGCCAGAACCGCTAGACCACCGCGGCCGGAGGACACATGTGGATTAAGGCAAGCATCAATGCGGTCCAAGATGCAAGTAACTTTCACACGGTTGGTAAAAAAAAAAAAATCAAATTCCGTTCTTATATTTCATCAGATGTACAGGTCTTTTTATTAATGAGGTGCCTGATGAAGCAATTCATTATCTTCTAAAAATAAGTCACAAATCGAAATCCGTTGTAAGCACATTCACGGGGTTATAGAAGATTTGGGCGGGGTGATGAGGAGTAGTGGAAGGAAGGAGGGAGAGGTGGGGGGGGGGAGAGAGAGAGGGGGGGAGGAGGGGGATGATTTATCTTTTTATTTTGAAATTTGCTTGCTGCCTACAGAGAACGGTTTGTCAACAGTACTTTACTGTGGTGGAAGTACAAGTACGCTTGGGTGCCCACTTATACTTGCGCAACGGAGGAAACCAAAAGTGCCAGTCGCTTATTAAACACGCAACGGAAGACAAAACAAAGTTAAAGAAATTATCTTTCGTAGCGTAACCTTTAAACTTCTCCCAGTGTACCACGATGCCTCGCAGCTATACCCATTGAGGGTATAAACCGGTTTAACGGCAGGAAAAGGACGGAAGGGAGAATGAATGGGCGCGATTTCCTTTTCGTGCAAGTATTTCCCCGGCGCTGTAAATGCCTCGGGGCATCCTGCGTAGGCCTCGTTAACGCGCCGTGCTAATACACAGGTGGCGGCAAGGGAACGCTGTTCCATTATGAGGCGGCTGTAGTTTCCCGTACCAGACCACCTCTTACGCACCTGGTCCCTCCCTCGACGATTCTTGTAATGGAAGCGTATTTTAGCGAGGAAGCTGTTCTAAAACTCGGGTAGATCACCTGTCGTAAAAGTGCTATGCCACTCACTACAGCTACAATGTTACGCATTTATGTTACTTAATGGAATATTTGAAAGAATATGCACCTCGCTTCCTCCTCTCCAAGTTCCACCATACTCGTTATCATGTACTGAACCACACGGGAGGTTGTCGCCTTAACACGCACGAGTTTGAAAGTATTTTATTCTCTAGGAACTAAAAATCTCGATTTCTTTTTCATTATAGCAGCAACCAATGTTTCGTCGTTGGTGGTAGGTCTACTGTCGCGACAAATATTTTCCGTTGAGGTGTGTTATAGAGTTTGTTTGAAACATTTGGACAGAGGCTCTAGGCGCTCAGTCCGGAACCGCGCGACTGCTACGGTCGCAGGTTCGAATCCTGCCTCGGGCATGGATGTGTGTGATGTCCTTAGGTTAGTTAGGTTTAAGTAGTTCTAAGTTCTAGGGGACTGGTGACCACAGATGTTAAGTCCCATAGTGCTCAGAGCTATTTGAACCATTTTTGTTAAACTTCTGCATTCTGAGAAATGCCCGTACGCCTGAAATGAATAATGATGCGTGTACGCACGGTCAAGAATTTCTTACGTTCACACCAAAGTAAGTTTTAACTTCCTTCGCGTTTGCATAATAAGTGATGTGACGAGTATCAGTGCACTAAATTACCTCAGCTTATTAATATTTTTTGTTTCAGTTGCTTCACCATTTATTCAGCGCACAAGTATTTACAAAGCGTTCAGGGACTGAAGACTTCACCACTACATAACGTAAATTCGAGAATTACGTGTAAATACACTTAGAAGTAAGTTTCTACTCAGAAGTAGACAGTGCATTTGTATCTCCCGATAATTGATACTTGACACCTGAAATGCAAAAATACTGTATTAAGCGTTGACTGAGCGATTGCATAAAATATTAAAACGAAAACAAGACCTAAAGAACTTCCGTTTTGACTGTCAATAGACAGTGTTTGCGAATTTTTCGAAACATTATGGATAACTCCTTTCCTGGAATTGTATTTCATGCACGCTACTGCTTGCCTGAGCAAACTAGATAATGTACAACGACAAAAAATGCACCCTGTAGGTAATAAAGATGTTAATTTTGTAGGACGGTTTGGTAGCCTTTCTGATGGTCAGCTAGATACCTTGACGTCATCTGTTGCTTTGCTGTGGCCGTGTGGTGAGTGTCTATCACAGAATTTTCCACTTGGCCTTCAGTAAAAACTTGTGTACTGTACTGAATAATTAGTGAAACATCTGAAACAAAAAAATATAAGCTGAGGTACTTCGTGCACTGATACTCGTCATATCCGTTATTATATAAACGCGAAGGAAGTTAAAATTTATTTTGGTGTGAACGTAAGAAATTTTTGATCACGCATACACGCATCATCACTCATTTTACTTTCTTTCATGCTTTTGATTGTGGCATAAGCGCTAAGGGAAAACCCTCTGAACTGAGGTATGTAAAATCGTTTTACAGCTTCAAATGAACTGTTTGGATTAAAAATAGAGCTCAAATGCTCTTAATACAGCCTTCAGGATGAACATATTTAATAGCTGCACGGAGAATTTTTTCCCTTGTACAGTGAAGATAACTTTCGCTGGACCAGCGTACTCCCCACAATGTGTATAAGCTTTAAGAAGAACGTAACGTATTTCGTGATTCTAAATCCTGCTAATTAGTTGTTAGCGCCAGCCGGAGTGGCCGAGCGGTTCTAGGCGCTACAGTCTGGAACCGCGCGACCGCTACGGTTGCAGGTTCGAATCCTGCCTCGGGCATGGATGTGTGTGATGTCCTTAGGTTAGTTAGGTTTAAGTAGTTCTAAGTTCTAGGGGACTGATGACCTCAGAAGTTAAGTCCCATAGTGCTCAGAGCCATAAAAAAAAATAGTTGTTAGCGCAGTAGATAGGCGAAGGGGTAAATGTCTTACTGTCCCGTTATCTGAAGGCGAACTTGATAACCTTATCAACACAACGTACGAATAATTCATTGTGACGTTCATAAGGATCAAATGCTGGTGATGTATTGCTTGATATACTGCAATAGTGATATTGTAACACATTAAATGGCAAGTCGGGCTGTTCAGCCTTTATATTACTATGGGGTGCGCCCCGGGTAGCTGAGTGGTCAGCGCGACAAAATGTCAATTCTAAGGGCCCGGGTTCGATTCCCGGCTGGGTCGGAGATTTTATGGATGTTGTGTTGTCCTAATCATCATTATTTCACCCCCATCGACGCGCAAGTCGCCGAAGTGGCGTCAAATCGAAAGACTTGCACCCGGCGAACGGTCTAACCGACGGGATGCCCTAGTCACACGACGTTACTGTGTGAACTAGGTGGCTAGAAAATGTAAACGTATAGCTGAACGTGTTTGTCGTCTGTGTACTTTTTTGTAGTCGAGATACTGCAAATCACTTTGTTACAGATCTTTTTCGCTGTGTCGTGCCAAATTGTCACCTGCTCCTTGGTGCCAGCGTCTCTCCATTAAATTGCCACACTATAATTCGTTAATTGCCAATGTTGAACTGCAGGTCCCTCTGTAACTACCTGAGTTAAGTCAGTTGGAAGCCTGGAGGAAGGGGACGGTATACCACGTCTACTATGACCGTGCATAGTTACGCACTGTAGTGGTCAAATGAATCTTCTGGTTGAGGACAACTATATCCTCCATTCCTTCACCACCACCACCACAATAAAAAATTGGCCACGTGCGAGATGGACTCGCTAACTGAACTTAATTACGATAAAGGATGACAGCCAAAAACAGTTGCAGGATAAAAATTTATTAAAATTCTTGACCAAGGTTTCGGTACATATAAATATACCTTCATCAGAAGTAAAAAATCTAAAATTACATCATGCAATGGAGATTAATAAAACAATTGTGCCAAAGGCGTCGTCAATAATTAAGACATCTTCTCCATTTGTACAACATGACTATGGGGACAGGGTCAAAGCGAACAGTTTAGCACCATTACTTCGCCTATGAACTATCGAGACAATTGGCACAATTGTTTTATTAATCTCCATTGCATGATGTAATTTTAGATTTTTTACTTCTGATGAAGGTATATTTATATGTACCGAAACCTTGGTCAAGAATTTTAATAAATTTTTATCCTGCAACTGTTTTTGGCTGTCATCCTTTATCGTGAAGAATTTCAACAGTTGCTGTTGCAGCCATGTTTAAAATCTTGAACTTAATTATGTATGTAGACAGTTCATCCACTCAGAGAATCGGGAATCTCGACGAATTTTGCTTGTTAACGACACTGACACTGGCGGTCCCAGGGATTCCACGACTTTCGAGAAAGTTTTAATCTGAAGTTTGAAGTCGGATTATAAAATACAAAAGAGACTTTTTACTTGTGATATAATTACAGATTAACAATTTTCTGGTTTCCTTATTACTTGAAATAGCTAGCAGCAGCTTACTGAGCGCGCGGTGTAAATGAAACTAGAAATGTAGCAGCACGCGAAGCATAGGAAAGAGCGTGACGGTCGATGCGCACGTTTTACACGGCAGCATGGGAGCCTGTGATCCGTGCAAAGGCGTAGGCGTCGGTGTGCGTGGGAGTGGTGCCCGCGCAGCACAAAGGGCGCGGGCACGGGCGCGATGCGACGCGCACAAAGCGACGCACTGCGTGCCGCCCGCCCGTCGCTGCCACTGTGCCAGCGGAACTCTCGACAAGGCCCGAGTTCTGTTTGATGCGGAGGATGGGACCAAACAGCGAGGTAATCGGGCACATCGGATTAGTGAAGGAACGATATTGGCCGTGCTCTTTCAAACCAACCATCTCGGCATTTGCCTGAAGTGATTTAGAGAAATCACCGAAAACCTAAATCAGGATGGCCGGACGCGGGTTAGAACCGTTGTCTTCCCGAAAGCGAGTCCAGTGTCGCAGCCGCGGCCGAAAATCGCGTACTCTTAAGCCGTCCTTTACGAGACAGGTGGCGACGTCACAGCGTAGAATTCCACGTCACACTACACTCTAGAGCGTGAAATAAGTAATGTGGGATGACAGACTTTTGCCTCGTGGAGAGGAACGTGGCCAATGACATGAGACTTCACAGACAGAACATAGGATCCCCCCCCGCATATTATCTGGCGTTAAGCATTTGGTAGATTTCCTTTCTCATAGAGTACGTGTTAAATTTGGAAATTTGTGGTAAGATCTTATGGGACCAAACTGCTAAGGTCATCGGTCCCTAAGCTTACACATCACTTAATGTAACTTAAACTAACTTACGCTAAGGAGGACACACACCCCCATGTCTCAGGGAGGGAGCCGCGCAACAGTACGTGGTGTCAATATAAACCGTTTCAAAGCATCAGCAAACTGAGGATCTATCGTAAATGCGTCATTTAGGTACATTAGTAGATAAGGCTTCCTGCAGTTGATTTTAGCGTTGCAACTTCAAAAGTATACCGTTTCATTGATACAGCACAACGATAATGTATGAAAAGCGCAGCTTTTTGGTAGAAGTTACATATTAAACATCTGTCTTTAGACAGTGTATGCTACGTACGGAGACGCAGTTGCCATGTCGCAGCAGTGGCGCAGTTATTAGCGTAGAGGGCTCAAATATTTAGAAGGAAAAGGTAGCAGGTTCGCTTTCATCTCCTTTCAAATTGTTTTCACCTTTTCTTTTCTTAAAGATTCTGAGTCTTTCTTATTCATTTAACAGATGTATTATCACAAACGTCGATGTTATTTACTATAAAAAAAGTATTCGGTGCAATTCTTGTTGCAAAGGCCAACGACTCGAACGGTTCCCCAGTCGCCAGAAATCTTAACATGAATATCTGAAAGTAAACGCAAGTTACACGCTGGAACTTTCTGCCATTATGAAACTTTCCTCGAAATATATGTACCTGTCGCTGGATTTATGGATTGGCTCATGTTTATATCTTATCGTTAAATATCTTTTAGAGTGATGGTGAGCAGCTTCGAAAAAGTATCCCATTCGAATGAAACTACGAGACGAATGTCGATTTTGAAATCTCTATGATGTACATTTATTTCGCAGTGCATCGAAATACGGATGCTGTGTTTGCGCAGACTGATATTAGATGCTATACCGAAACTATATTCAATTTAAAATTGAAAATGTGAATAAAATTCGACTGAGTTAACGAATAACTTCTACTCGCATGTGTCTCATATCATTATACAGCATTATGTTGTATTCCTCTACCAGCAGTTCCTGTTCAAGCCATCGACGAGTCCACGATCTTATTCGACAATTGCTAATAGAGTTAACGCAGCTATTTTACGCGCGTTCATTTTCGTAATGAAACAGTGTGGTTTGCGAATCAAATAAAGTCGGCAATGGCCACTGGAGAGCGCTGAGAGCGCAAATTACGTTAACCAGCTCGTCCCGTGTGCCGCCGACGTCTCTCTCTCTCTCTCTCTCTCTCTCTCTCTCTCTCTCTCTCCCTCGAGATGGCATGTTCCATCCGCGTCCACGTCATCGTTAGATGCCTCGTCCCCTGTGAGGACGGCTGTACGTATGTGCTCCGAGCGAGGTAAATTACGCGACGTATCAGCTCCGTAGATTTGTTTACTGTCAGACACGGGTGATTCCTCTGCACCATTGCCCCCGTCGGAGGTTCGAGTCCTCCCTCGGGCATGGGTGTGTGTGTTGTCCTTAGTGTAAGTTAGGTTAAGTTAGATTAATTAGTGTGTCAGCCTAGGGACCGATGACCTCAGTAGTTTGGTTCCTTGGTCCTTACCACAAATTTCCAAATTTCCTCTGCATTGCTACAGTATTCAGTCAGTAACAGTTTAAGCAGGGGCCATTATCTTCGCTTTGAGCCACTAGATGGGGGTATTCTCACTACACCAAAGTCAATAATAAAGAACTATTGTGAGGAACTTCAGGAAGTAAGCTGCACATGTCATCCAACGATAAGACCATTGCGCAAAAATAGTGGCATATTGTCAAAAGAAAGTACATGTTCTGGGTTGTGTGCAGACGCAGCTTGGGCTGCGGAATGTGCAAAGAAGAAGAAAAAATGCAGTTTACCGTGTTCAAAGGAAAAAAATAAATATATAATGACGTGACTAATTAAGTAACTCAGCTTGAATACTAATACTTCAATTTGTGACCCGTGTAGAGGGCTTGTTGTAAACACTAACCGCAGGTCCTCTCAAACATTATCGAAATACCAATACCTTTGCTGAGAGGCGTGATTTCTTAACAAATATGTTACTCCGCCTAGTTTCGCTGCTAATGCAGTAATACTTAAATATAAGGCATAACGTTTCAGTTGACAGCTTTCCCACTACTAACTCCACTCGCAACCACTGAATGTATCTGCAACATTATATCATTTTACTACATACTGTTCAGGAGATACGACGTCACGAACATTGAGATGCATGAAAAACTAGCTTTCGCACAAAGGGGGGGGGGCAAATAAACCCAGAATATACCCATTCAGTGTTTGATAAACACAGCGCTTGGCGACTTCCAATAAACTTTAAACTTGTTTGCGGTCACATGCTTAACGTCATATATTCAGCACATTAACTAATTTGTAAAGTATTCAGAAGTTTGAAGTTGCTTTGTACATGGCAGTTCGTTTCTTTAAAGAATGGGGGGGGGGGGGGGAGGAGGGAGGGAGGGTTGGCTTACTGATTATTTAACAGTGTTTTCGGCCAATCAGACTCAGTAGCTGCAGGCAGGCAACGTCGTTGGCCATTTCCCACTCGCGCTAATCCCATCACTGTTAAATGGCGCTTCCAGTCAAAAGTTTAGTTTCAGTAGGGTGCTTGGAAGCGCCTATCACCCTTGGAAAATCTCTTGCCCTCGAGACGGGCCTGTAGATCTTCTACACAACCCATTTTGGAGGTTTAAAGAAAGACTGTCCCACCATCCCGAGGCTGCAGCAACACACCCTTCCCCCCCCCCCCCCCCCCCCCGCCTCCGCTACCTAAAACTGGCCTTTGCGACAACAGAAATGAACGTAGTAACAATGTCACCATCTCATAAACTCGCATCTCATGTACATCACTATTCTGCAATATTAAGTGCCTAGCAGAGGGTTCATCGAACCACTTCCACACTGTTTCTCTGCCGTTCCACTCCGTAACAACACGAGGCAAAAACGAACATTTATACGTTTCCGTGTGAGCCCCACTCGAAAGCCGCATACTATTCGAAGAACTATAATTCTACCTACGTCTTACCCATGGCTAACATTAGCCTATGTGAACCAACCTTGCAAATCAAGAAACGAATTACTTGAGCGGGTCTGCTTATTACTAGCCTCTAAAAAGGGAACAGATGGCTACATAACCTCGCCATGCAATCGCCATTCAGATTTCACGAAGTTTGCTAAACATGAGACAGTTCTGTGGCAGAATACTTGTCAGGTGACAACTAGTTTCCTGATTCTGAGGATCTGTTTCCGGAGTCTGCTGTATTCTAACGAAACTAGAGCTAGTATTTTGAAATATGGATAGCAAATCGGAATGCCTGCTTGGATTGTCACACTTCACGAGCCATTTTCTACAATCTAAGCACCATCTAAATGCCTTTGATAAGTACTCATGGTTTGTTTACAGACGGAAACACTCTTGCTTACATTATAGAATTTGCATCTGTTACTAGGACACTATTCAAAGACAGATGCGAACGAGTCTCGATGAAACGGTGTTATGATCGGTCACAGACGTTCAGCTCTGTGTATATTCTGCCACTGATAGAGAATTTCAGTTCCGTGCTTGAGACTGGTGGGTAAATTTGTTGCAGCTTACGAGTCTACACAACCAATGTTTCGGATTCAGTTCTCAACCCATTCTGGATTCTATGTTGCCAATTCTCGCCTTATTTGCCACTGCCTGGTTGCACCATGGTTCAGAGTCCACTCAAACCATAAATCTCCCTACAGAAGGCTGGATAAGTCAGTTCAAAGGTCGAAGGAAGGTAAGATAGAACTCTGATCTACATCTACATACATACTCCACAAGCGACTGTGCGGTGCGTGGTGGAGGGTCCCCTGCACCAGTAGAAGTCGTGTCCTTTCCTGTTCCACTCGCAGATAGAGCGAGGGAAGATCGACTGTCTGCCAGATTCCTCGTTTCTTATCTTCGTGGTCCTTACGCGAAATGTATGTTGGCGGCAGTTGGATCGTTCTGCAGTCAGCTTCAAATGGTTCTCTAAATGTTCTCAGTATTGTTCCTCGAAAAGAATGTCGCCTTTTCTCCAGAGATTCCCATTTGAGTTCCCGAAGCATCTGCGTAATACGTGCTTGTCGTTCGAACCTACCGGTAACAAATCCGGCAAATCGCCTCTGAATTACTTCGATGTCCTCCTTCAATCCGACCTGGTACGGATCCCAAACAGTCGGGCAGTATTCAGCAATAGGTTGCACTGGCGTCGTATCTGCGGTCTCCTTTACAAATGAACAGCACTTTCCTAACATTCTCGCAGTAAATCGAAGTCAACCATTCGCCTTCCCTACCACAATCCTCACATGTTCGTTCCATTTCATATCGTTTTGCAACGTTACGCTGAGATGTTTAAATGACGTGACTGTGTCAAGCAGGACACAAGTAATGCAATATCCGAACATTACGTGTTTGTTTTTCCTATTCATCCGCATTTACTTGCATATTTCTACATTTAGAGACAGCTGTCATTCAAACCAGAAATTGTGCCTATCATCTTGTATCATCCTACAGTCACTCATTTCGACACTTTCCTGTACATCACAGCATTATCAGGAAAAACGCGCAGATTGTTGCCCACCCTGTCTGCCAGATCGTTTATGTAACTTGTGGAAAATCATACCCGTCCTATTACACTTCCCTGTGGCACTGCTGACGATACCCTTGTCTCTAATGAATACTCGCCGTCGAGAAAAAACATACCGGGGTTTGGTCCATTTCAAGAGAAGCATTGCGGCGTTCAAGCCAGCTTTAAAATTGAGTAGGCCTATACAGTGCTAGAAACGTGCTGGGAGTAGAAAGAGAATGTTTGATTTGAAATTATGATTTTCAGTTCTTCATCTTGAAATAAACGAAAGAGTTGGGAGTGACTAGATGTTTTTCCTGGTGCATTGATGAAGAAGCATATGGATTCCCCCTCTGTCCTCCAGCCTGTTTGCTTCTTTGTTACTTGTACACCAAGTATAGTTACTGTTTTGTTCACCGTACGTTTAAAGCTTAAAAAGTGTGGCGGTCTTCCTATCTGGAGGTGATCTATTGAATGTTCTAATACTACCTGTCTACCTTTACACACTCCCGATCCTGGACACGCAAAGAATTTAAAGTCTGATCCAAGTGAGATCATCCAAACGGGGGCCTAAAATAAATCCACAGTGAATGCGCAACGGTAAATTAAAATCATGTCTCTGGCAAAACGTTCTGCATCTGACTGCACAGGATAAATTTCCTTCCTACAGGCGAAATGTAGAAGTCTCAGTTCCCAAAGCATAATTATGAGTTCCAAAGAGTAACAGTCTACACGGTTCGTAATTATTTTCAAGTAAAATCAACTGCTTCGGAGAATATTAACCAATAAATTGAAGTTACAGTTCTGATTCAGCATACAGTCACTTCAAGCTACGACGTAAAACAGTTAATAAAGTGCTGTAACTCAGGTGTCCATACATTGTAGTGCGGCTCGTAAGGTTGTAGCTCTTAAGCAATTCAGGTAATTCAAATTCAGTGTCGATTCAATTAAAACTGTCAGTCTATCAAGGACACAATTAGTTTTTTTTCATATGTTTCTTGTTCAGCAGCAGTGGCGTCCCGGCGTTCTTAGGCTGCCGGTATTGTCGCCCTGCTGTGATTGCTCACATAGTCTGGTGGCCGGCAATTTTATCTTGCCCACCTTGTCTGGGTGCTGTGTGGTTCGTTACAGTAAACAGCACCAATACATTCCCCCATTCGTAATTCACCTGGCCACTCAGCATGTTGATCAATAAAATCTTCTGTCTTTAAATGTACACCAGGCTTATTATTATGTACTGTCGATCATCATAGGCGGACCGTCACCTTTAGGTCAACAGCATGGCTGTTGGAATGCACGTGAATAAGATTTGCTGCAATGTCGAACTTTTGTGTGAGTGAATTTGAGCTCGATCCAATGTTTCGCTTATCCGACTTCGACAAATACACAGTTAATTGAAAAGTGTTCGTCCCACAACCCTTGTGTTTTTTGAAGACACACATATTTTAAGGCGAAGTAAGAAAGTTTGTTGCCCCACGTTTTTGTCATAAAACGAGACAGTACATCTCGCTACCTTGTAGTGATTACAGCTTTACAAAGTTTGTGATCACGTTTATTTAAGTATAGTAAGTAGTTCGAGCCCCGTAGTCTGGAGATCGACACAGGGCGTGTGGCTGAATTGTGATAATTTCAGGGCAGCTCTATCGGCTAGCTTGGATTTGGTGCAGAAAACGAGAAAGGATCTCGGTGTATTATCGTGTGTCACCTGTTGTTTGCTATCGCTTGATGCTTTATGCGCCGTATTGAGTCCATCCATCAAAACAGTGACAGAATTGTTCGATAGAGTTGAGCTGTTACAGCTCTTATCGGACAGTTCATGCTAATTGTGCTGTCCACTAATTTCCCTGGCGACTGACGATGGCGATTTTCTACTCACTGATGACCTACAATAGAAATTCCGTGTTCATCTGAAAGACGATGTTCAGCATTCCCTACAGGTTCTAAATCAGACATAAATGTGTACATTTTTACACCCACTCACATTTGCTATGGATTTTCAGTACAAAGCATGATGATATTTTAGAATTCTGGCGTGTGTTGCGCTGTAGCTGTGCGTGAAGTATAGCACTTCCGAACGTGTTACTATGCTGGCACGATGTATTGCGTTGGAAATTGACACTAATGTGATGTTGCGATGAATTTTGCATGGACATCTACTACTAGTGCTAAAAGTAAATGATACTCTTTTCCATGGCAAAAATATATTTTACATTTTGAAAACGTGTCACTCTTGTGAAAATCTGGTCCATTTCTCAGCAAGTTGTACCTTACTTAGTTCCGTTTAGTCTAGATTCGAAACACAGACTTCCTCATGATAAAGCAAGTACTTATCTCGTAACGTCTACCTATGGTATATTTTTTTATCATCTCTTTTGCAGTAATTCAGTTATTTATTGTTCATTTACTTGAAAATCCTGTCTCGCCGACGTTTTTACCAGAGACTTTTTTCTGATTTTCATTACACTTGTGAAGCATAGTAGGCAATGTAGTGTGCGATTCAGGTATTTACTGAAACCTGTTAGTGTTACGTGAACAGAGAGATTATACAAAAAAGCGATAGATTTTGCACTACTGTTTACAAATATAGGGATTCTGCGCGTATCTTTTCTCCAAATGTCACGTCGCTGCTATGGTATTTTGACATTTTAGGGTCCTGTGCTGTTTTGCCTATTTTAAATTCGTCCTTGCCATCTGTGGCGACGAATGGCTCATAGTTGGTTTTACCAAGCGGCCAACTGTGCGTGTTCAGATTACGAAACTACCGTCTTTCACGTGATACGTGCTCCGGTATTGCATTCGAGAGGACGAAGGTGCGTCCACATAAAACTTACCAGCATCAGTCCACCTAGAAGTGGGTGCTGGTAAAGCCTGTTGCGAGTGATAATAGTAAGTTTTGATGACGAAACAGCTGATTTTTATAGCCAGTGCCGTGAAGGAAACCTGCCTTATGATGCCCTTGTGTTCTTCAGCGATGAGACACATTTCCGTTGTCTTGACGCGTGAATGAACAAAACATGCAATATTGGAATGGCACGAACCCCCGAGAACTTTACGAGCAGCCCACGTGAATAGAACGTGTAACTGTTTGGTGTGCATTATCAAAAATTGGCATTACTGGTCCATGATTTTTCGAAGAGACGATTGCGCAGTTACGGTCACTTCTGAACAGTATGTCCAGATGGTTGAAGAGTTTTTTCTTCCTGAACTTGAAGAAATGGATGTGGGGGAAGTCTGGTGTCAACAAGCCGGCGGCACGGCTCACACTGCACGATCATCAGTGACACTCTTGCGCAAACGCTTCCCTGACCGTCTCATCTCCTAGACGAGTGATCTTCAGTGGCCAGCACGCTCTCCGATTTAGTCCCCTGAGACTGATTTCTTATGAGACTATCTTAAATACTTGGTGTATATCAATCGTTCATGGTCCCTGGGTGAGCTGCTAAACAATATTCGTGCTGCTTTTGGCAACACAGACAGAGTCATGGTGGACAAACTTCAGATTTCGACTCTCCAAATGCATTGAGCAAAACGGGTGCCACCTTAAAAATATTTTCACAACGCAATGAAAGAAAACTTTAAATGATCCTCTATGTAAATAAAAGAGAATTAAATCGATATTTCCAGTGCTTTCTGTTTTATGATTTTTATAACAGTGGCATCCTACAATATTTCAAACATGTAGTGCAGGAGTGCTGTGCATATGACTAACAGAAACCTCTATAAGCGGCTGAAGTTGACTAAGAAAAAGGACGACCACAAAATGCAATTAATTCGTATGTTAGAGACGTAAAGAAACATCTGGGTAACAGCTGTTCGGTGGTTACCACTTATTATCCACACACTGGCTACCTCTGATACGTAGATGCACTGTAAACATTTGCAAACAAGGGCAGCGCTGGGACAGCTCTTTGTGAAGTTAATATTTACATTTTGTGTGGTCTCCCTAAATCGTGAAGGATTGTTCCTTCGAAAATGATTCGTGCGATCTCCTTTCCTGCATTTGCATAGGCCGAATTTGAGCACCGTCCCTATTTACTGGTCGACGACGGGACGTTAAACCGTAATCTTCATTTCTTGTCTGGAGTGTAATGTGTGGAAAGAATGTAAGCTGTAGTAGTGCGCCGAATCAGCACTGCGTTACTCTGATGAGAGCGTCGTGGCTGTAGAGAGGAGGGGCCAGGGCCCGTTAGGTGGCGCGCTGCTCAATGGGCCAAAGGCAGGCGAGCAGTAGCCGGTCAGCGGCGCAAGAATGCCGTCAGCCGGGAGTGAGCCGAGCTGGTCCGGTCACCTGCTGCCGCGCGCTCGCGCCACGTGGGGCACGCTCATCGACCTCTCGCAAGGCACTCGCCTCTCGTGTTTCTTAGAATATGTGAGCTTACACAGGGAGATTTACACTGTCCAGTCTCATTAGTGTGACCACCTGCTAAGACTTTTGTAGCGCGGACCGCTGCGAGACGCGCAAGAAGTGCCTCTTTGAGGTTCTGAAGGTACTGACAGGGATGTGGAGCCTTGCCTAATCCATTGCCGTGGCCAGATGCTTTAGATATCTCGGTTGGGAATTCATGGCGAGAACAGCTCGATCGAGGTGGTCCCACAGATTGTCGAATGGGTTTTAATCCGGGTAGTTTGGTGGCCAGGGGCGTACGGTAAAGTCGTCCTGTTGCTGTCTGAACCACGCATGCGTACTACGAGCTGTGTGACACGTTGGGTTGTCCTGCTGGCAGTTACCATGCCATCGCACTGAAGGGAAACAAACTGCATGTAGGGGTGGGCATGGTCCACCAGGATAGATGCATAGTTGTGTTGATCCATTCTGTCTTCCAGATCGACAGAATCACGCAGGGAATGCCACGAAAACGTTCCGCAGACCTTAACACTCCCTCCTCCGACTTGCACCCTTCCCACGATTGTTGCGGGGTGGGCCGGCCGAAGTGGCCGTGCGGTTAAAGGCGCTGCAGTCTGGAACCGCAGGACCGCTACGGTCGCAGGTTCGAATCCTGCCTCGGGCATGGATGTTTGTGATGTCCTTAGGTTAGTTCGGTTTAACTAGTTCTAAGTTCTAGGGGACTAATGACCTCAGCAGTTGAGTCCCATAGTGCTCAGAGCCATTTGAACCATTTGTTGCAGGGTGTTTGCTTTTAGATGTTTTCACGCCGTACACGCTAACGTTAATCTCTCCGTTGGAGCATAAAACAAAAGACAACTTGTCGCCACTCACTGGACGTCCAGTTGCTGTATTGACGTACGAATTCCGGCCTCCTTCGCCGATGAACAACAGTCATCATGGGTGCATGAACCAGGCGCCTGCTGCGGAGGCCCATACGCAGCAACTTTGGTAGCCCCTTGGTTCATATGTGCTGCCTCTGGATCACGGGGTATAGGGTTCGATTCCCGGCCGGGTGGGGCATTTTCTCCGCTCGGGGACTAGATGTTTGTGTTGTCCTCATCAACTCATCATCATTCCGGTAGAGACTGGAAATGAAAAGATTTGGCACTTGCACAGGCGCTGATGACAACGATGTTGAGCGCCCCCACAAACCATCATCATCATCATCATCATCATCTGGTTCACGTGGGCAGTCAGTTGCTCAAAAGTTACCCGTCTATTCCCCCGTACCGTTTTGTCATCTTTGGTCCGTGGTGCGCCACAGTTGCCTCGGCGCCGGTTTTGGATAGCGCCATTTTGCTATGCACAGTAGTCTTCAATCAGGGGAGCGCGCGAATAGTTTGCAAATGTAGCCATTTCGGATATATTTCTACCCTTTGCCCGTCAGATACGCGTTTTGACACTAGATAAATCGTTCCGTTTCCTCATTACGACAATGACTGCATGGTTTTCCCCCATCCCCACATCCGACACGTTTTATAAATCCTGCACCGTTAGTGCTACCACCTAGCGTCTGTGAATGATTGTTGCACTTTGATGTCGAACATATGCGAAGTCACATTAAAGTAACAGGATCGTGTATAATTGATGTGCTGGTATTGGATAATCCGTTTCGCTGTTTAATTTTTGATATTTAATTAGGTCGGTCGATTTCCAAATTACACAATTTCATCTCCAGATGTGCCTCTTGCAGTCAAACTCAACTGTAACACTGTAGTACAAAAAGTGATCCGAAACGGTGTCGTCGTCAACATCATCAACATCGTCATTCCCAACACTGGGTTCATGCACCTCTCCATGCTACTTTATCCTGTGCAAGCCTGTTATTCTTCACGTAACTGCAACCTGTATTCATTTGAAACTGCTTATTATATTCATCTCTTCGTCTCCCTCTACAGTTATTACCCCTCACACTTTTCCCCCTTTACGAAATTGACGATTTCTTGATGCCTCAAGATGTGCTCTTTATCAACGGGTAGCTTCTTTTAGTTAAGTTTTACCACGAATTTCATTTCTCCCCAATTCTATTCAGTAGCTCCTCAGTAGTTACGCGATCTGCCCGTCTAATATGCCACTTTCTTCTGTAGCACCACATTTCGAAAGCTTCTGTTGTCTTTCTGTCTGAATTGCTTATCATTCACGTTTCACTTCCGTACAAGGCTACATTCCATACAAACACCTTCAGAAAAAACTTTGTAACACTTAAATTATGTGTTGACAAATTTGTCTTTTTCGGAAATGTTTTCCTTGCTACAGTCAGTCTGCATTTTATATCCTCTCTATTCGGCCATGACCAGTTATTTTGCTGCCAAATAGCAAAACTAATCTCTTTCTTTTAGTATATCAGTTTCTAACCTAATTCTCTCAGCAGCCCCTGATTTAATTCGATTACATTCCATTATGCTTGGTTTTCTTTCATTGGTGTCATTTACTCGCAGACTGACGATTTGAGATCCTGGCTGTGTGCAAAACACTATAGTGGCTGCTTGTTGTTTTTTCTTTTTTGCAGGGATCGAGCCTGCACGTTGTCAGTGTATATCTATACCTCTTCCAGAATAGTGCTCTTCCAAGTCCATGTCATGGGCAAGCCTCAGAGCTTTTATTTCTTCTCAGTGAACATTAAATATCTTTCCAGATTCCTCAATGCCTTCCTTTACGGCTTGCTCAATGCACATATTCAATAACATCGCGGGTAGGCTAAAATTTTGTCTCGCCCTCATCTCAACCACTACTTCTTTATCATGTCCTCAGACTCTCACACTATGGAGTGGCATCTGTATATGTTGTAAATAACTTTATGCTCCCTGTATTTTATCACTGTTAGCTGCAGAATGTCAAAAAGTGTAGGCCGGTCAACTGCGTTAACAACTATTTCTAAATCTGCAAATGCCATAAAAGAATATTTGATTTTTTTAAACCTATCTCCTAAGGTATGTTGTCGTAGGGTCATTATTGCTTCGCGTGTTCCTACATATCTCCGGAATCCAAACTAATCGTCCCCGAGTGCACTGTAAGCAAGAAATATGCCATTTCTTTGGTTAACCAAATATGAAGACCAAACATGGATGCAGACGAGAGATGACACATCTTATGTAATGTATATCTACTCATATATAAAGGAAAGGCTACACAGATACTCGGATACTTAGATAGCGCAAAGTTTTTTTGTACTAAATGTTGAAATTGAAAACCGTGATTCCACTGTTAATGTAAATTTTTTGCCAAAATTAAAAATATATTGACATTAACTACACTCCCGTTTTAGCACTTAAAGACATTTCAAGTGACACTTCGCACTTCAGTAGGTCTGTGTGTTAACAATATTTCTGCACAGATAAGTTTTCAATGTGGTATGCACGTGCATCAGTGACACGTTAGCACATCTGAATTAGCGGAGATATGCTTCGAGCAGCAATTTCTTTATTTTCAGTCTAAAACTTTGTAAATCGTATATATTGTGAGGGAAGTAACATGTTCGCGACATGTGTTGATGCGTACTAAGCCGATGTACATATTTAGTCATAATACGAAAGTGGAGTTGAAATAGTACCGGTTCAATTTCGTGTGGAGGCCATTTAACTGTGAGTAGTCAAGAAACGTCCTTCAGAAGATTAACGCCGTATGGAGTCAACATATGAGCTGTGAGGGGCGATAAGATAAAGTTTCTTATAGCCCCTGCTTAAAGGATAAGATATATTAACCTTTATCAGCACTGGCCAAAGGCGCCCCCTCTTCGCCTCTAGCAGGATGTGCAGCTATTTAATCGCGTTAGTGAAGACAAGAGTTTCCTCATGATATACGTATCAGCAGTGGCTTAAACTATACGTTAAATAAGTTTCCTTGCAGGTAATATTGGAGATTTATACAAAGACCCTGCAGACTTCAAAACTGCTGCAGTCACTCAGAGTGTCATGGCCAGAGCGACAGAAAGTGATCGTTCAGGCGTCTGTTTTGCATATAGAGTAGAGAATTCATTGGTATGTCTGTAATGCCTTGATAAATTTCGCTGTTATTTTAGAGTTATAAATAGATTTGCAATACTCTTCTGCTGAGCTGCAAAAATTATAAAAACCAAACAATAGCATTTCCTTCTATACTTAACTAACAGCATTAAGCGTTGATTTTGTTACAGAATTTCATTCTCTTCCAGTCGAAAGAGAAAAGCATTCTGATTCGGGAGTAGGAAAAGTAGCGTTGTTGATGAAGTGATAAGACACGTGTCGTGATTGCTAGGAGCAACTTTGTTATGACAAATATCTTTGTTACGTGTTTTGGGTAAAACACTGTTGTCTGTTGATATTGCTACCACGTGCTCGTAGGTAAGGCATATATCCGCAAGATTTGTTTCGGTGCTACCTGAGCGCCACTGTCACATGTGGTCTAACCCTCTGAGGATCTTGCCCAAGTACGGGCTAAGTAATGCGTGTAGGACTTCAGCTGGTCTTGAATGTTTCTTTTCGAGCGGGATGGACTGTGCGGCTGATGCCGGCGGAGGTTTGAGTTCTCCCTCGGGCATAGGTGTGTGTGTTTTTCCTTAGGATAATTTAGGTTAAGTAGTGTGTAAGCTTAGGGACTGATGACCTTAACAGTGAAGTCCCAAAAGATTCACACACATTTGAAATTTTTTTTTTGAAATGTTTCTCCAATTTTCATAAGAAGCAAATTGCAAAAGAAAATAGCTTCCTTTGTAATGTTACGTAGCTGGTTTTCGGCTTCTTGGTGCATCCGAAGACGATGAATGATGGCTACAACCGCAGATTGGGAGATGAAAACGCTCTGAGTCCAGCCGCCGACGTATCCCATTGTTGTGTACCCCATTGTTGTCACCATGCATGTAAAACTTAGTTTGAATTTCTGCTGTGTTTCCAACGCGTTAACCTTCAATTTTGTCTTTTTCTCGATATTTCACGACATCACCGCGTTTTCGAACTGTAAAATATATTGCGTTAATGCCCCTGATGACGAGAAGCTCGTATGTGAGAGGCGTGTTACACGCTCTTGCTTGTCAGTATTCCTTTCTTTTCCACTCGTCTTATATGCCAAATGCTACGAAATCTGAAATATAAGACGCAGTCAAATGAAAACGAGACAGATGGAAAAAAGTAAGTAAACTGTTGTTTTAATTATTTATCGTATGGCAATACACACACAAAGTTTACAAAACTGTTACATATCAATATTTAAACACAGCTCTCCGGCATAAAATAACACAGATGACAACAGCCATATACGGATATTAAGGCCTTTAATGTATGTCTTTTATGTATTTTACCACATCAATCGTCTCTGTCACGGTATTTTCGAAAGGGCTTTTGTAAGCACGTGCGGGATATGTTGTTAAAACATGAACAATGACTATTCGCGTCCGTGACATTCCGTAAGTCACACGTGTCCTCTGGACGGTGCTAAAGAACGGAAGCTTCAAGGCAAATATCTAAAGCCAAGAAGCAGAGGCAGCCAGATAATCCTCCTGACTAAAATGAATTTGCCCCACGTAAACTGTTGATTATTTCAGAAGTAATCGACACAACTGTTAATACATTATCCCATTGTGAGCCAAGACGATCAATGCCTTCATGGAGAATACGTGATTGTCCGATTGCCTACGGAACCATGATTGAACCCAGGCATGCACCTATTCGTCCGAAACAAATCGACGACCAGGAATGTCTTCCTTCAGGGCTCGAAGTATATAGAAATCGCATTGGGACAGATCGGGATTCTGTGGAGGCTATGTAAGGGCTTCCCTGCGAAACTTCTGCAGCGTAATAGAAACAATCTTTGCAACATGCGCGTGCGTTTTGTCCTGCAACAGAATGAATGCTGGCGTTGATAACCTCGGCATGTAGCGCCTGAAGTTCAAGAAAAGATGCCAAGATTGATGCGATTACGCTGCAAAGGTTTCACTGGGAACCCCTTACACATCCTCCACAAAATCCCGATCTGTCCCAATGCGATTTCCATACATTTGAAGTTCTGAAGGGAGATGAGATATTCGTGGTTGTCGGTTTGCTTCGGAGGAACAGGTGCAGGCCTGGGTTCAGACACGGTTCCGTAGGCAACCGCAAGTACTTCCCATGAAGGCAATGACCGTCTTTTCTCAGAGTGGGGTAAATGTATTAATAGCTACGGGGATTACTTTTGAAATAATAAACAGCTTAACAGCTTTCATTCTTTCACTCCACCCCCCCCTTCCCGCCCCCTCCCCGTCTCGCTTCCACTTGGCTTCCCTTATACGATAACACTACGAAAAGAAGAAAGCCGTTGTAGGTCAATAAAGCGTTGTTAGGAAAGTGATCGATGCTGCTAACAGCGTACTAAAGACAAGTACATGGAAAAGTTCTATCTTCTTTGGAGAAAAGAGGACTGGTTCGCAACCGTAACTCGTGACTTCCGCAGCATTGTAGTTGGAGTTCAATTTTTGCGATCGTTGTACAAAGGCTGTGCCGCCGTGCCCGGGGTCTTTTTACCCGTGCTGCAGTACTGTAGGCCTAGTCAGCTGAGCGAGCGGCGTCTGTGAGGCGGCCTATCTTATCGCGTGTGTATCTTGATTGTGTTTGCCGCGCCGTATCTGACAGCCCACGCGTCCATGACGCAGCGCGCTCCTCTCCTCGGGTCTTCGGTCAGTTTTTCTGACGGAAAACCGAAACGACAGCAAGCACGTGCGTTTTTCCTCCTAACACTAGTGAAAGACTGCACGGAGGAGATGAGTCTGTTCCCGCAAATATTAAGACATTTTTGTGCAATCCATTGTCTCAGTTGAAGTCTGAGAATTGACAAGAAGAGTTAGTGACAGATGGTGAGCGAAGCTTTGCGTCTGGTTGGTTCAAATGGCTCTAAGCACAATGGGACTTAACATGTGAGGTCATCAGTCTCCTAGAACTAAGAACTACTTAAACCTAACTAACCTAAGGACATCACACACATCCATGCCCGAGGCAGGATTCGAACCTGCGACCGTAGCGATCGCGCAGTTCCATTCTGAGGCGCCTAGAACCGCTCGGCCACACCGGCCCACCTTTGCGTCTGACTATGAAGTGAGAGCATAGTCTGCCGAAGGCAGTGTGTCCGGATTCTAAACTCCGTTCGACCTACAGTCTTAATGAGTCAGGAAATTTCTATAGAATTGCTGGTATTGGAGCCGGCCGCGGTGGTCTTGCGGTTCTAGGCGCGCAGTCCGGAACCGTGCGACTGCCACGGTCGCAGGTTCGAATCCTGCCTCGGGCATGGATGTGTGTGATGTCCTTAGGTTCGTTAGGTTTAAGTAGTTCTAAGTTCTAGGGGACTGATGACCACAGCAGTTGAGTCCCCTAGTGCTCAGAGCCATTTGAACCATTTTTTGCTGGTATTGGACAGGTGTGCATCGAGTAAACATCGTACCATTGCGATATCTCTACAAAGTATAACAGTTACCACCACCACAGAACCACCGCAAATAGGACAGATAAAGTACACAAATTGTTACAATACGTCAATAGAAGTTGGACGTGTAATGTACTGTAGAGAGAATACGCCTGCCCCTTACAAGGCACAGCCATTCAATGAACGATATACCATATGACCGGATATCCCTATCTAATACGAAATTGACCACTAGATATCACGGGAAGCCGAATATGCCAGTGTAAAAGGAAGCAAGGAGTATTTTGCTGTCGGTATAGAAGCAGTAACAGCAGGGCTCAGTTAATTCGAACGTGGACTAGTCATAGTTTGTTTCTGCTACGGTCGCAGGATCGAATCCTGCCTCAGGCATGGATGTGTGTGATGTCCTTACGTTAGTTCAGTCTTTCGAAAGCTGCCCAAGTTTAGTTTTGGCGATGTAATTGTTAAGTATAAATGGGAAGGAACTGGCAGTGTAAACCAAGACCAGACAGACTGCTTGCGCTGGCGGACAGTGACAGCTGCGGAGGGTCGTTGTAAAAAGTCGCACGAAATCAGCAGAAGGGATCACTCGTGAGTTCCAAAGAGCTGCCAGCAGTCCAGCTAGCACGATGACTGTGCATAGGCAGTTGAAAAGAGTGGAGTGCAATAGTCGATAAGCTCCTGAGCCACACTTTCCTGTAGTCAGTCTTAGGTGACGCTTGAAGTGACATGAAGAGCGAAGCCACCGGACAGTGGATGACTGGAAATCCGTGATTTGGATACCCTGAAGTCATCCTGTGGAAGAGTTGGGAATGGTAACTGCCTGGAGAAAGTTGCCTAAACTCGTGTTTAATCACAACAGTGAAGTACGGAACAGGTGGTGTTACAGTAACGGGATGTTTTTCGTGGTTAGCGTGTGGTGCCCTTATTGCCCTTAAGAAAAAGCTAACTGCATTGTGTACTGCGTACGTGAAAGGGACAGTTCGGGGACGATGATTGATTGTATCCACATGACAACGCACCCTGTCATAAAGCAGCATCTGTGGGGCAATGGTTTGTGGACTTGCACAAAGTTCCGACCTGAACCCAGTGGAAGACCTTTGGGATCAATTAGAACGTCGACTTCGCTCCAGATCCCAGTGTCCAACTTGTCTGCTTTCGGCTCTTGAGGAAGAATGGGCTGCCATTGCTCCAGACAGACAGACACATCGCTCTAAGCGTCCCCAGTAGAACTGAAGCCGTCATAAACGCAAAGGTGGGCACATCCCGCATTGATGTCCACCGATGTCTACTCGGACAGTTTAAGCGGATAGAGTATGTTTACGTCGCAATTTTAGTGTATAATAATTGTTTATAAACTGTGGTACAACACCTACGATGTTACTTGCGATCCAGACAAAATTAATATATTCAGCAATACCGCATACAGTAAAGTCCACAGCTCGTGGTCTGTTGACTAGCGTTGCTGCCTCTGGATCACCGGGTCCTGGGTTCGATTCCTAGCCGGTTTGGGGATTTTCTCTGCCCGGGGACTGGGTGTTTGTGTTGTCTTCATCATCATCATCATCATCATCATCATCGTGACAGTGACTAGATTGGACTATAAAAAAAATTCGATTGTGTAAAAATTGGGAATTCGTAAGAGTGCTGATGACCGCGCAGTTGAGCACCCCACAAACCAAACATCATCATCGCATACAGTTCAAATGGCTCTGAGCACTATGGGACTTAACTTCGGAGGTCATCAGTCCCCTAGAACTTAGAACTACTTAAACCGAACTAACCTTAGGACGTCACACACATCCATGCCCGAGGCAGGATTCGAACCCGCGACCGTAGCGGTCTCGCGGTTCCAATCTGTAGCGCCTAGAACCGCTCGGCCACTCCGGCCGGCTCGCATACAGTAAACTAGTTGTCGGCCAGTCTGTTGTATGAATGCACTGCTTTGGTCGAGTCCTTAGGAAAGTACTAATAACAATTGAAGTTGGAATAAACGTACCAATTAACGTGTAACATTACGAAGCACGGCAAAGAAAAATCTATGCGAGCGTTTCTCTGCAGTCTCACGACTAAGGCGACAGTAATATTGAAGAAAAAACACCAAATACAGTGTGCTCTAAAAAAATTTCAAATAATTGAGAGCTGGATTTAACGGAAATTCGGCTCTTCAAGGTGGAATAAGAGTATATATTACGAATTTGTCCTGTAGTTTCGAAAACATACATGTTTCTTTTCAAAACAAAAGCAGACAGTAACAACTAGAACTCAAACTAAAAGAAAACTGATTTTTTACCTTAACTATTTTTGTTTTTCACATTTCAAACGAAAGTCATATACATTTCTGAGAAAACGTAAAAAAATTTAAATTTCGTTGTTTCTCCAAACCGAACAAACTGTCATCAGGATTCGCATTTTATCCACAAAACGAAGTTACGTATTTTTCCAAAGTTAGTGATCCATGCCTCATTAGCGGCTAAGGCTTCAATTCTCAGATTAACAGCGAATGACATAGCCATTTTTCAAGCATATAAAGTACGACATGACTGTTCGCCTCCGTAGCGTAGCGTTGCCGACTACCACGCAGGAGGCCCGGGTTCGATTCCCTGCTGTGGATTAGGTGTTGTCTGTGCATCATCATTTTCATTATTATCGACTCGAAAGTCGAGGACTTGCAATACGGCAGCCGAACTCCCCCCGAATGGGGCCTCTCGGCCAGTGCCATACGATCATTTCTATATCCGACATGACAACTTCGTCCTCTACGTTGACCATGCCATTTCGATAAGCATTCTTCGAGAGGGCGGAACTCCTCTCTTTGGGTTTTATTCTTCCCTGCCTACGATACGTGTTCAGCAATCTTACCTTTCTGCTTCAATAGTGTCGATAGCCTTCATGAGGAATCCCGATATTTTGCGCTACATTTTTTTTCCTCTCCTCTCTCGTTCCACGGCTGCAATAACCAGTTGTTTTCTGCGAAAGTAAAAGACTTGAAGTCATTTTTACACTGATTTATATAGTGTAGTAAGTTACGCATTGTTGATCAAGTAAAGGAGTGTCACGAGGAATGAACGGTGAAACAATTATCTCAACCATTGACGAAATAGAATTATCTAGTGTTAGGTAGGCGCTCACTTCGGATTACAGTGTGTTTGCGGGGCGTGTTGGTATGACAATCGCTTCCATGTACTGAGTGTACCAAATCACATACAGTTTGTCCATTTATCGAAGTTTTTCCAAGGTACTTGACAACGAGTTAGATTAATCCGGAAATTGGATTTATCGGACTCGAATTAGCAAGAGTAGACTGTACCAGCATTAAAATCAGACATTTTTAGATCCTGCGAAAAAAAATTACAGTAATTTATAGCAAACTGAATTCATCTTAACGTTCTCACATGTCGAAACAACCAGTGTAGCAATGATGATTTCGTCATCTAACGGTGCGATATAGAACTCCATTTAGCACCAAGAAAAATCGTTCGGTCTAAAGGCCTGGCCAGACAGAATCCGGCCTGCCGCTGCGACGGACGGCGCAGCGGTGGGCCGGACATGTCAGCGGCCAGGGATGCCACACAGGCAACGGGCGGCCGGCCGCAGCGACTCTTCATGCGTCAGCTGTTACACTGTGGAAGGGGCCGAACCCCATTATTAAGCTTGCATGCGTAGTGCGATTGTCTTGCGTTAGACGATTTGGAATCTTCACGCGGGACACGTTATCTTTGTGCGAGTTCATTTTTTTTTAATTGCAGAAATGAGTAGCTTGCACTAGCGACACGTAATGGCACCAAGAAGAGGAGATGTTGGGTGCACGACATTGATAGCAAGAGAGAAAGCTTAGGAGAATACGATCGTCTGTGTATTGATCTAGAGTCTGACGAAGATAGGTTCTTCAAATATTTTCGTATGTCGCGAGAATGTTTCGAGGAAATGCATCGCCTGATAAAAAAGGTAGCACCGAGAAGTGCACAACGAACTGGAGAAAACCAATTGATACAAGGCACAGACAAGCCGTTTGTTTCAGGTAAGTTTTACCGTTTGTGGCCTCTTTGCGCTTGAATTAGAAGTCATGTAAATTATTCCATTTCAGTTTTGCTGTATCATATGAAAGGTTCGGCGGAAGAAAGTGCTATCCCACAACGTATTTACTAGTGGAGTGATAAATTTATCTGCAGTGTTTACGAATACAGCAAACGATAGTAACATCTAGTTCCCTATGTCCCACTAGAGAGAACTTTCTACTTAATAGATTGTTTTGTTTCATTGTATTCATAACATTGTCATTGAATTTAAACAAACATACATTTGGTCTCCAGATACTTGACTACAGGCGACAGTCACCAGACCATAGCTTTTTCTTTTCGGTTAGGACGTTCAACAGTCTCAGAAATTGTGAAACAAGTGTGCCAAGCAATATGGACTGTTCTACAGCCCAAGTATTTACCTACTCCTACAACAGAGATGTGGAAGAAATCTGAAGAAGGATTTATAGAATCTGTTACAAACAGTTCTTTTCGCTAGTTCTCCTGGCGATCGTTGATCCATACTACCGAGTTTACAGTAGTTGATATTGGAAGTTATGGACGTCACAGTGACAACACTATTCAGCTTTCTATCAAGAGTATATCGAGGACAAAAGTATTCTACCTCCAAATCAAGGATCGCGTGTATCATACAAAAAGTTGTATTCTCTCACCTCCTCTATAAGTCTTTCTGTGTGCATGCACTACGAGCTGCAAGACAAAAACCGCCTCACGCCACTGCTTCTAGTGTGACAGCAGAGCAGTTGAATGCGCCAACAGAGGCAGGCAGCCGCTCCGGCTTGCGGCGAATCTGTAATCTGTGACAACCCGGCGGCGGCTGCTGCGGCAGGCCGGCTGTTGGTGCGTCAAAGCCACACTCTGTGTGACCGCCGCCATACAGTAACGAGAGATTCAACAGTGCGGCCTGCCGGCTGCGGTTCAAGGCCACAGGCCGGACGGCCAGGCCGCATTCTGTCTGGCCAGGCCTTAAAGCGCCTTCCCACGGTTCGTGTGGCTCCCTCCCGTCGGATGTTCGATTCCTCCCTTGGGCATGGGTGTGTGTGTTGTCCTTTGTGTAAGTTAAAGTAAGATTAAGTAGTGTGTAAGCCTATTGACCGATGATCTCAGCAGTTTGCTCCCATAGAACTTACCAAAAATTTACAATTTTACCTAGACAAATTACGAGCAACTAACATACAGAGATCGTGCAGTATTTTGACTGTGGATGGTCGGAATAAAAGTCCTAGACTACCAAGCGACAAAAACCAGTAACAGTATGACTAAGACTGATAGCATCATCTTTGTTGCAGGTTTCTAATGTAAGTAAGTGCGGTAGAAAGGCCCAAACGAATTAATGAGATGGTACATTCTGAGAGAATGTTTCGTCCCGCTTTTTCGTATTCAGTCTGGAAGTGTCTGCCGCGGCTGCTAGCCGATAATGAAGCAACTGCTGCCAATGTTATTGGCATTTGTGTGCCGTGAATGAAATGATTCCCTCCGGCCAGACGCACACGCTTGCTTTGTTCACTATTGTATTGCCGTTTCTCTTTTCACCATTGTTGCTTTTCATCGTAGGTGACTGAAAAGTGCTCGATCTGTGTCTTTGAAATTCCTCATAACTAAGCACTTCATTCTCAGTCTTTCAGAAAGAGCATCAAACGTACTCATTAACGTAATTACTCTCTTCCTCCTGCTGTTGTTGCCAAGGATTTAGTGAAGCTACCTTCTGTGAGATTCTTATTTTACTGATTAATCGGCGGGCTTGCATGATTAGTCGACGGGCTTGCAAGGAAGAGGAAGTAATATCCTACAATGAATGTTACGATTAACAAAAAAAGTGCAGTAGATGCTGTTGAAATAACTCGTAGGAGGTGACGTTTGACGAACTGCTTTTAAGGGAATCTCATAAGCACTCAGTTTTGGAAACCTTGTTGAAATGATATAGTAACAAGGAGGAGAAGAAAGAAATATTTGATACGCGGTAAATAATAAAGTAGCTTAAAACATTCAAAAATAGTCGGTGAGATGATAATTATGGAGCACATACCTTGCTGCATTTTTGTTTTATTCAATGATAGCCCATCGGTGTTTGCTGGTACGATCCTAATAAAGCGATAACTGCAATTTGTTCGACTTCGTTTGCTGGACGTTGGAGAAAACTGGAAAGAAGTACAGGGTGTATCAAAAAGAAGTCATCCGATTTGGCACGTCTATACTTCTGAAACTAATAAACATATACAATGAATTTTGTTTTTTGATGCACGGCATATGTCAATGCAGTATTCAGATTGTTCCCACACTGCATCGGGGGCGTGTTTGTCACCTTCACGATGAGCTTGCAGTAGCTGAAGTCTGTATGGTTTCATGTGTAAACGTCGAGGCAACACACGCCACACTGACATCGGGGGCATGTTGAGCTGTCGAGCTGCACGGCGAACGGATTTTTGCTGACTCCTTGTAAAACTACGGTGGATGCGTTCGACGTCTTCTGTCTCGGGGACGGCCCGGCGATTTGCCTTTACACAAACAACCTGTTTCTCGGAAATGTTCATGCCATCGTCCAAAGCTCTGCGCTGCAGGAAGCTCCGCATCATACCCAGTACGAAAGTCACGCTGAACAGTTATTGCCGGCCGGAGTGGCCGAGGGGTTCTAGGCGCTACAGTCTGGAACCGCGCGACCGCTACGGTCGCAGGTTCGAATCCTGCCTCGGGCATGGATGTGTGTGATGTCCTTAGGTTAGTTAGGTTTAAGTAGTTCTAAGTTCTAGGGGACTTACGACCTCAGCAGTTGAGTCCCATAGTGCTCAGAGCCATTTGAACCATTTGAACAGTTATTACTGACCAGCACTGCGCAAAACGTAGGACAGAAAACTCTTTGTGTTGTCCCGACCCCATTCTTACTAGAACCGAAGTGGACGCACACTGCTGCTACCTAGCGGGAACCATGTACAACTTTAGAGTTTTCTCTTTTCAATAGTACGTTGTTGACGCACGTATCTCAAATAACGTAATAGTTATGAGTTTTCTAAATCAGATGAACCCTGTATTTCATTTCAGTTGCTGCGTTGCGCCATTCATTACTAGTATCTACAGTTGATGATTAACGACGGCGGCGAAGATAGTGGTGGTGGTGATTTTTGCAGGACCCTCGTCAGCAGTGTTTTCAGTTTCTATTTAATATTTGTTGTTGGAGACCAAAGTCATGCTCTGTAATTTGCGTTGACAGTTAACGCTTGCTTTTGATAAACGTTGAACTAGGTTCGGTAACTGATGGACACCCTTCAGCCTATTCAGAACCATTCTACACAATACCAGGTGAAATTTCTTTCTGAAATAGATTTATTACTATCGACAAAAAATTGTATTGCGTTAGGTAAAAAAGCTCATTCAACTAGTGTGATAAAGATAATTCAGATGAAATGTCATTAGTTAGTGGCCCTCATATTATCAAATTATGAGATCTCATATGACACTTTCTCAGTATGTTTAGCGCCCTAACCCACAAGTAATATTAACAATAATTATTATCACTTTTGCAGCAGGTGGTTGGTGACTCAACGTTTTAAGCTCCTTCTCAAAAAGAATAACGTCGCCCTGACCAGGCTATCATTAACGCCAAAACATAGGGCGTGCCTCGGGGAATTCATATGAGAATATTATTTTCCTCATTGTGCAGAGACGTGGCACGTGATATGAGTAACCTGCCTCAATTAACTAAAGACGTTGTCGATAACAGAATGTAGAGTGATTAGTGGTATAATTGCCGAGAATCAGTACGTACTGCTGCCTGTAACAGCTGACATTGTCGTGGAAATTGGCCGAGCTCTCTCCGATGCACACGCCTAGTGATCTACCGAAGTAAGTTAGGGAAACACGCACCGTGAAAGAAAACGTTTTTTGTTCACTGTATTTATTTTTTCGTATAAAATAGTTACTGGCGGTGTCTTTTCAAATACCAACAGTGTTCATGGTTTCCCCAAGACAAATTTGAATTACGGAAGAGCATAATGTTGAAATCGTGTCGAACCCGCTACACCCGAATAAGAGTCCGGCGTCTTGAATAGCTCAGTAATTCGTTTAAGCTTCGTGTAAGGCACTCGTGCGTTCCATTGTTTGAAGAGTTGGTCTTTACCGCTACCTACTGGATCATTATGACAGATGAAACTGGAAAGAGTTGAAGAATGCTGTAACTAGCGTGTTTGAAAGACACAAGACTTTTCGAGGACGTAATCGCTAGATTGGAAATATTACGTGAAATGCACGTCGAATTTTAAGTTTGTTCAAAATTCTAACAATATTTCGTCACAGATGATCCTAAAAACATATTTTCCACATATTTACAGTGATAAAATTAATCATACAGAAATACATAAAGAGTGGTGTCAGTAAAAAGATAGGAATATGTACAATCCTACGCCCACAAACTACTATACCTAATGAAGTAGTGTATACGAATGTTTAGGGCCTTCAGTGAGACAATAAAAATGATATAAATATAAAAATGCGTGTTACGGCTCGTGTCACATTTGATGCACCCCCCCCCCCCCCCCATCAAAGATATATTAGGTGATTGGTGTATCAAACATTGCCAATTATACATCAGTATTTAGATATTAAGTTCTCTGATACACTTTTTACACTGTGAGGAATACTGCAAGGTCTTTTTGTTTCTTCCTTTTTTTTAATGATTTTATTGTAGCATTACTAGTTTCGGGTCTGAGCCCATCGTCAGTTGGTAGCGTTGACTACTTCGCAAGTTTTACATTTGTGTCCTTTACTAGTTCTGCACTTTTACTGTTATTGATGATGTTCACTTTGATAAAGTTGGGAATCATTCTTTCAGTAGACACTTTTTGTTAAATGCTACTTTCATTACTTGAAGTTTGCACTTTCTTAAGTCGTGCAATGTTCCCTCTGCTTGGCGTGGTAATAACATTATTTTATCCATTTTGGTTGATTACTGCAGCTATTTTGGTAAATTACATGGTAGGAAATACAGCAACCAGCCACAAGTTTTGTTCTCCAAATGGATAAAGCAATGTCCATATTACCCCACCCGGTAAAGAAAACAGTGCACGACTTCAGAAAGTACAAACTTCAACTAATGAAAATAGTACTTGCTATAGCAATTACGTATCAAAAAGTGCCTAGCTGAAAGAGTGATTCCAGAGCACATCAAAGTGAACATAAAGAACAACAGTAAACGTACACAACTAACAAACGGCACAATTTAAAACTTGGCAAAGAAGTTACTGCTTCCCTCTGACGATCGACTCGGGCCCGAAACTAGTAATAGTACAATAAAATCATTTTTAAAAAAAGCTTGTGGGTGGTGCAGTAATTACTACAGTATAATTTACGAAAACAGCTGCAGTGCTCTTACCAGAATGGGTAAAATAATTCACTTTTTCCGTGCATTGTAAACAGCACCGTACGAATGCCTGGTATAATCTGGAAACAAGATGTCGCAACATTTCATTGCAGAGCGTTCATAAATGCTCGGTGGAGGCCGAACATTTATAAAGGTCATTCTTTTATTCAGTACTTCAAAACATTAACTTGATTATAAGCACAATATGAATGAAGCAGGAGAGATGCTGCAAATATTAGCAGCATCGCAAGGATGATGACAGATCACTTGCGATGACAATGTAATAAAAATCTTCTTGAGTTGTCAGGTGCCTCAAGTGTTTAAAACTCCACGACTGCTTTCCAAGCACTGTCAAGTGTTAATGATGATCCCGGAGACTCTGTATTTGTACAAGACAAACTAATGTATCGAAACATTATTTCTGATTGCTAAACAAGTATAGAAAGCGATCGTATTACAATTTTAAACTTTAAACGAATGAAAAAGAATGTTTGGCCATGGGACCATTTGTGAACAAGAGTGGTTGCAGTATCATTCTTTGCCGGCTGGAGTGGCCGTGCGATTCTAGGCACTACAGTCTGAAGCCGCGTGACCGCTACGGTCGCAGGTTCGAATCCTGCCTCGGGCATGGATGTGTGTGATGTCCTTAGGTTAGTTAGGTTTAAGTAGTTCTGAGTTCTAGGGGACTGATGACCACAGCAGTTAAGTCCCATAGTGCTCAGAGCCATTTTGAGTATCATTCTTTGAAAAATGCATTAAACACTATATAAAATAGACAACTCCATAGAAATCCGATGGAACTTTGTCCCGAGCATTCAGCTGATATCAAAGAACTTCACAGATCAGTTGCTCCTATTTTTGCCCTTTCATACGCGCAGTCCGACAGGGGGTGGCGTCCTGGAGAAACCTGAAGATTTTAACAAACTTTCCAGCCTAGGTGTCTTTAATGGATGACTACAGAGTATCTGGGACATCGTCTTACAATTAACAACTGTCTACATTTTTTAACATAAATAAATAACCGCAACGGATGCAGTGATGAGATCTATTGATCTGGTTCAAATGGTTCAAATCGCTCTGAGCACTATGCGACTAAACTTCTGAGGTCATCAGTCGCCTAGAACATAGAACTAATTAAATCTAACTAACGTAAGGACATCACACACATCCATGCCCGAGGCAGGATTCGAACCTGCGACCGTAGCGGTCGCTCGGTGCCAGATTGTAGCGCCTAGAACTGCACGGCCACTCCGGCCGGCATCTATTGATCCCTGTTAGTTCACAACGCATCAGGTGCCAAACAGGTGACCTAAAGAAGTTGCAAAAAACTTCTTGTTATCTTATACAGAATAAATTTGATGACAAAATTTTTATTATATTGTAAATAACTAAGGAAGATCACGGACCTTGTTTTTAGACGCGAAAGCCGTCCCTCAATAAAACATACACACCCATATCCTTATGCTGATCATAGCATAAAAACGTAACCCTCAAGTACTTGGCAGTGGACTACATAGGAGATGTAACCTAGAACAAACAGGGGTCATAAGTGATCTGTGTACATTTTATTGACATATTCGGCATCTATTATTCGCCAACGGCAGTATAAAAAGGCCTGTATCATTTTGGCAACTAATTCCTTCCGTGGTATTTGTTAAGTAAAATATGTGGACTTTTCCGTATCGTGTCGTTGAGATTGGTTGGTGATATGATGGCTGTAACCTGATTCTGTCGTTTACAATTGCTTGTATTTGACATACAAGATAAAAGGCAGTGTCGTCGTCTTGTTCCATTGTACGCATCCGAAGCCGAGGTCGGCAACTCGCATATGTGCGATAACGCAAGGCTCTGAGGTTGTCGGTGGAAATATTGTCGACGTTCAACGCTAAGGTGGGAAAGGTGATAATGTAAAAGTATCAATTACATAATTGCGCCAATGTCTTGTTTACATCCGTAATCTGTCTGCAGTGTTTTGGGGTGAGAGCATGTGACATCGGTAGTGATGCGTCCATCCGTCGAATGGGAACGTAAAACAAGTAGGCGCTCACTTGTTGCTATTCCAAAGTAAGTTTTGTGTCAACGCGGCATTTATCCTTCTTCTCTCTGTCTTAACAACAACAGCAGCAGCACAGATCTATACACTTACCAGTTGAAAAAACAATACAGCTGAACTCTAGCCTACAGCACACAATCAAGCCTCCGGAATAGCGTCCAGTAGAAAGGTTTGCTCCAGGCACTGAGGTACACGGGAAGTAGGTCTGTGCTGCGTCAGCGTCTATCTAATAAGCCATGTGTCAGAAGCACGCTGCGAGCGGCAAGGCAGCAAAAAAAAAGGATTTTACATTCAGCGTTCACACTGTAAGAAAAGTCAGGTGCTGGGAGGAACTGAGAATAAAGATGGTGAGACGGCGTTTTTTGCCGTTGAGCCATTCTGCTCGGCAGCTCTGCATCAACAGATTCTTACAGAGTCACGAGAGGCTCTTTTAAGGTGGCTGTAATTGAGAAAGTGACATATTGCCTTCAAAACGCATCTCTGCTATTCCTCAATGGATACTGTTTACTCATTTAGTTCCTGAGGTTTCGACTGAGATAGTTCCAGAGTAATTTCAAGGGAAAGTTTCTGCACATCCTCCACCTATCCGATATTAAGGGTTTACCTTTAACAACTCTCGTAATGTGCTGTTTCCATGACGTTTAGTAATTTTTCCTTTGCGTTTTTAGAGCCAGTTACTGGGCCATCGACGGGGTATACTGCGTTAGGTGCATATGTCACTGATTCTGAATAATTATCATTTGATGACTTCTTTCCATTTATGCTTCTAGAAAAGACTTGTTGCGGTCAAGCGTATATGCACAATTTTGTGTTCACTTGAGAGACTTAAGAAATGAAAGTAAAAGTAAAATGCTATGTAAAGGTAAAATCCCTGTTACAAACTTCTAGGACATGTAGAGGGGAGTGAGGACATAATATTTTGAACAGGAACCCATGTCCAGAAACGTACCCTTTCCGTTTCACAGCGGTTTCAGTTCTGATGTTTGTCATCCACTTCTGCTTGAGGGATTGAATTAGGCGTGACCTCCGAAGCATGTTCTGGTACTCATCCTCCATGCCACTTTCTCTTCAGTTTCTAATGAAGCGGCCAGATCTCGTGCCAGGAGATCATCTTTTATCTCTGCAGGGATCTCGCAAATTAAACTTTGCATACAACCCCATAGGTATTAAAGCCGACGACTGCGGAGGCTACGCGGTTGGACCACTTCGGGCTATCCGTCTTCCACCATATCGTCTAACCGCACGTGAGAAGTAATTGAGGTGGAGTACTATCATGCTAAAACATCATTTCCTGTCGGACATTCAGGGGCACATCTTCGAAGAATGGGTCCAGTACGTTTTGTAGGAAGATAAAGTATGCGAGACCAGTTAGCTTGAGCTGAAGGACGTATGGCTCCATCACACGACCACCCAGAATACCTGCCCACATGTTAATACGAAACCGGTGCTGAAATCCCTGACATGCGTGGCACGAGGGTTTTTCGTCTGCCCAGACATGGCTGTTTCGCGAATCCAGAACACAATCCCTAGTGAACTTATATTAATCTGTGATCAGAACTCGACTTGGAAGTAAGGGTGCGTCGATGTAGCGGTGCAGGAACCACGTTCAGTAGGCAACGGATTTTGGAAAATTGGCTGAACCCATAGCGTGCACCCTTTGTAAACGTAACGGATGTATTTGTTGCCCCACAGAGAACGTCCCAGACTATATTGTGACTAACGTCCATTGCACACGAAATTCTTTGAGTACTCGTGGACGGATTCTCTTCAACGCGATACAATACATCATCTTCACATGCGGCGTTGTGGAGCACCACAGTTCCGCTTCCTCAGGGTGAAGGTACCTACCTGTTCCTCGGAGCCGCTGCGTAAGTCGGTCAAAAAGTTTCTGTGATGGCCTTCTATGTTGTGGTAAACGTTTGTGATACAGCCGAATAGCAGCCCTTCCGTTATCTCGAGCTTTGCTGCTATACACAATAAGCATGCCTGTGTACCGAAACATGTTCACTGTATTGGAGACGCACAGGGACTGAATAGTTCTCTTAGCAAGGCAGGCGTTAAGTGACGTAAGGTAGTCTGACATAGTGCACGTCATCCAATCTACCCGTCCGCAGCTAGTGGACTACCGGCTAGCGTACGCTGCCTCTGGATCACGGGGTCCCGGGTTAGATTCCTGGTCGGGTTGGGAATTTTCTCTGCCCGGGGACTGGGTGTTTGTGTTGTCCCCATCATTTCATCATCTACATCATTCGTGACAATGGCTAGATTGGACTGTGAAAAAAATTGGACTGTGTAAAAATTGGGACTTTATATGGGCGCTGATGAAAGCGCAGTTAAGCGCCCCCATAAACCATTCATTATCATCATCATCATCATCCAATCTTCCCTATTGCATACCGGAACAAGCAACTCTGAGACTTTCCTCTTTCTTTCAGCAGACGTGGATGCGTCGCACATCTCAATTGAAACCGTCATAGAACAGAAACGGTACGTCTCTGGACATGGGATCTTACACAAAATATTACGTACCCGCTCCCCTCTACAAATCCTAGCAGTTTGTTACGGGAATTTCCGAACACGCTGTATTTCGTGCAGTAATAACGGTTGGCAGTGATTGAAGTCGAACCATAAAGAATTTATTTACTTACTTACTTTTTGGATGGCTTTATAGCTTCTCCCTTTCGTATGAATCAAGTCGCGCTTCATTGAATTATCGTTGTCGTTGACGTGATGCATGTGCATGCAGAAAGTCAGAATCAAAGCTATAGGAATGGAAGAAAGAATTACAAAGACTTGAGGTGTGTCGCGCACTCTCCAAAGATGGCTACCTACGATCGTAACCATTCATCAGTCTCACACTCGGCTTGCTGTTAGATGCACGACTTCGTTGGATTTACGCGCCTTTGCTTGAGTAGACCGATATGGGTGGCGTTGGCGCGTGGACGGATGGCACATAAATTGTCACGTTGGACGAGGCAGCGCACACTTCATTACGTATTCATTCTCATTGTTCTCCTCCGTCTCCGCCTGTGTCACAGAGCTGCACACCGTGCTGTTGTGTAAGCAAAAGCTGCCGGTGCTGAGTAGGCGCCGCCGACGTGTTCACGTGGTGTCTGCTGTCCGGTTCTTCGCGCCGCAAGCTGACGTCATTATCAGCGCCATTTTCAAGGTGCCATCCTCGCGAGTGAACCAAGTTTCGCTGCGGCCCATCAGTGAGCCCTAGCCCTAGAGTGCAAATCTAGGCTATGCTAATCTAAGGTTGGTTGGTTGATCTGAGGGAAGGGACCAAATAGCAAGGTCATCGGTCCGATCGGATTAGGGAAGGATGGGGGGAGAAGTCGACCGTGCCCTGTCAAAGGAACTATTCCGGTATTTGTCTGAAGCGATTTAGGGAAATCACGGAAAACCTGTCGGGATGACCGGACGCGGGCTTGAACCATCGTTCTCCCTAAAGCCGTCGGCACACGGATCGTGCATCCGAACGTTGAGCATTGAGCGTTCCGAGTTTCTGACGTCACAGCGTGGAATAGCACGCTCGAGAGTCTTTCCGAACGTGCAGAACAATATCTGGCGTGTCAGATATTCTGAGCGTGCGTCTGACCGTTGACCAATGAGATGGCACAACGCCACCTACGTCACACGCACGCCGTCTCCCTTCAGTACAGAGTTGTGAGGCGCCATATTGGCATTCATTTCAAGCCTATTTTTATATACGCTATTCCGAGCACCATAAAATTGAGAATCACTGCAAAACCCGTTGTTAACTATGTGATTCGTTCCAAAAAAATGAGAAACATCATATTCGTGGCAAAAGAATTATTGTAACTTGCGTATAATGAGAGTAGGCTATCTGAAGGCAGCGACACACTGGAGATCCACCCAAAACGCATTGTTCTTGGCACAATTTGTTATAATTTAATTTCATTTAGTAACATATCTACGATTAAGGTTTTTAACAAGTGGTAAGATACTGTAATTAGATTCAAACAGTGTGATGTTGGCTTAGCGTAATAAATAGCGTCATTGCCCTATAATCAGTTTTTTTGTTGGGGCGGTGGTTCGCGTCCTGACACAACCAATTTTTTTCCCAACATTCGCGTTTTTATTAGGTTCTGATACTTCATTATTAGTTTAATATAAGTATAGACTATAATATTTGATGTTACGTAAATACAAGTTCACATTTTTTTGAGGGGTGACTTGGTTCGATTGGCTTAATCTAAAGGACAGCTTGCGCTACTTGTATAAAGATATTTTGCTCCTTCTTTTACGCTTCGTAATTCACTTGTTGCAAAGATTCTGCTACTGGGTAGGAACACTGATCAAGTAAGACTGACCTTGGAGTTTTACTAAAATGTGGGAATGATGAAATAATGTTTAACTTATGCGGAGAAGTATTCCAAATTTGTAACGCACTGTTTGTAATGGAACTTTTATAAGCCTGTGTCCTTATTGATTGGACATGGTAGCCGGCCGAAGTGGCCGTGCGGTTAAAGGCGCTACAGTCTGGAACCGCAAGACCGCTACGGTCGCAGGTTCGAATCCTGCCTCGGGCATGGATGTTTGTGATGTCCTTAGGTTAATTAGGTTTAACTAGTTCTAAGTTCTAGGGGACTAATGACCTCAGCAGTTGAGTCCCATAGTGCTCAGAGCCATTTGAACCATTTTTTGGACATGGTACTTTCCTTTTCGTGGACGGTGGAAGAAATGTGCGTTCTAATAGAGCTAACGTGGGAATTTTACGCGCTCCCGTTGAATAAACAGTGTGATTTACGAACTAGAAACATCCCTCAACTGTCGCTGGAATGCGTTGTGATCGCGTATACCACGTTGGGGCCCACGTACCGTATGCACAAGTCGCATCGTTCCTGAGCGTTCAGCAGCACGTTGAACTTTTCGCGCACAACGTTAACGTTCGACAGCACGGTCCGTGTGCCGACGGCTTTATGCTAAATACTGCGCCATCTCGCTCGGTCGTTTTCCATGATCTCCCTTAAATTACAGAAAGAGTGTAATTAAAAGTTTGCTACTTGAGCGGTTGTAGATGGAAAAATATTTAGTGTATGGGTACGTAAATTTATAGGACTGCGCTGCACGATTTGCGTTGTTAGTAGTGTTAGTGTCAAGAGATGCGCGTTAGCGGCCGGTACTGGTACAATGAAGTAGGGTTGAAAAACAGGCATCAGTGTGCATTACAGTTGCAGTCAACAAGGGTCTGGGCAAGACGAACTTGTAACGTTGTTTTATCAAAATAACAGCAATAGTGCTACTGCTCTTTGCGAGTTTAGATGCAATAAAGGTACACGGAGTGGTCCTGTTTCCGCACCGGGATTGAAAACATGATTCGCTAGTTGGAATGAATTGGCGATTTGGGAATTGGTCCTAGAAAAGGCCGACGGCTAATTGCGCCATAAATTGTCATGGCTGTGAATGACAGACGCATTGTGTGATTAAACAGTGCCCGAGCCACCTTCCGAAAAGTGCTGGGAACAATTGTGGAATGGTATCTCTAGTGCGGTTCCAGGCTGTCGTGGTTGCAGGTGGTCGTCACATTGAGCAACGTTTGTAACCTGGGATGTAAACGTGGAACGCAATTAACGAATGTTACCCCTCTTGTGCGGAAATTAAAATGTTTCTTTCAATCATTTATTCGTTATTTCTCATCCGCATATCCTTATAAATGTTTCCATAGAGTTTGATTGTTCTACGATTACTCGTTTATTATGGGGGCCCTCTCAGGTAGCGAAAGTTTAATTATAATTACCCTGTACTTGAGATGTTGAAATGCATGACAGTTCTTTAAAAGTCAAGGTCAATTTTTCTTCCAGTTTTCTTCAAAAAATGGTTCAAATGGCTCGGAGCACTATGGGACTTAACATTGGAGGTCATCACTCCCCTAGAACTTAGAACTACTTAAACCTAGCTAACCTAAGGACATCACACACATCCATGCCCGAGGCAGGATTCGAACCTGCGACCGTAGCGGTCACGCGGCTCCAGACTGAAGCGCCTATAACTGCACGGCCACACCGGCCGGCCGGTTTTCTTCTTTCAGATACAAACTGGGCGAGTGTGTCTTCTGTAGAACTTATTGACTCTAGAATCGTCAAGACAATTACCCTGCCTCCTCCCCCTCACATGGCACAAAACAATAATAATAATAATAATAATAATAATAATGACATTATACCAATTATACTATCAACTACAGGAGTCATACCACACAATATCCACCAGTACATCAATGCAATACAGCTACAGCCAAACTTATATATACAACTACAGAAATCAGTAATTATTGATACATGTTCAATTACCTGAAAGTTCCTAAATGCAATATAACACATACCATACAGTTAAAAGGAAGTGACGCTTGATCAAGGTCCGCGTCACTTTCCATTTTTAACCAGACTTAACGTCTGAGAAAGTAAAGAATAATAATAATAATAATGTAATCGCAGCATAATAGATAGTAAAAAAGCCGATGGAATAGACCTGGAATAACAATTATAAATAGAGCTGATATAGTCACGTTCCTCATAGGCATCGCTGTACCGAACACACGCACACAGTTTGCAGAGTGTGCGCAATTAGAAAATGAAGTGGGAACAAAAGTTTGTGAACACTGTCCTGGTGGGATTCAGATCCACTTGAGAAGAGCCGATGAAGGTTTACCGTAACTCTAAATCACTTCCAGAGAATGCCAGGATGGTTCCTGATCTGGGTTGGTCCACACTAGTGCCCAATGTCTAACGTCTGTATGAGTCGCTTAGCGTCAAGACATCCAGTACGAGATTCAGAGATCGAGAGTATTTCTATGTAAAAGAAGTTACTTTGAGATGAAAGTGCTGGAGTGTAGGTTTGGTAGGCACTGAAGAACTTAGAATCTGGCAGGGTCTGTTAAGGGACTTCGCCGAGTTGATTAGGGACGGTACAATAATCGTAGAAAGTTAAACTGCAATGAAATGTTGTCAAGTATACGTAATTCTGCGACTGTTAAGATTCCTTTTAGTGTTACAGGGAAGCTTCAGAAAAATCTGTAGTCCGTACAGTGTACGGATCTTCGGTTTATTGAGAGTAAAAATCCTCAATTTGGTGAGCCATAATTCTCAAGGATGAGAGCAGTAAACAGAGTCAATAATTTTTTCATGTCTCGTGTGCGGAAATGAGGCTGCTTGCCACTATTTAGTTCATTAGAAAAATCAGGAGACATCTATCCGGATTTGCCATTGTGGTGATGTTCCGCCAAAAATAGTTTTATCTTGCGGCTAAGAAAAATCGCACGTGAGGCGTCCCCAGTCACGCAGCGTTTGTGTGAGGTAGAGGAAGAAACATCCCAACGTGTGAGCTTGTTGAAATAAGAGAGGAAGCGCTTAGTTGCTTAGTTTGCTTTTGGTTCAAACCAGAATATAAAAATAAGTTACACTAATTAGTTTCTTAACGATCGATGCAGGAATGAATAACTTATTAACAACAAATCATTGTTGTTTTTCCGTTGCCTAATTAGCGGTGAATAATGTGAACCAGCTTCCAACATCTAAAACTGATGCCTTCTTGAAGCATATACTTGCTGGTCCGACTTTCACTTTTGGAATTTTTTGCGAATATTACTCTCAGCCTTGACGCAAGGTCGTTACGATGTTTTGAAGGAACTCTCCTCCAAATGGCATTAGTGTCTACTAATTCAAGGAAAATGTATGCTACGTATCAGCTGCTGTTGTACCTCTTGAGGAATGTTCTTATGCTACAGAAACGATACCGCCAACAAGAGTGTTCCTCTTTCCCTTTCCACGCCAGCATGAGCTCAGCGAGCGAGTACGTGCAGTTAAGCAGAACCAGGCGAGGCTGCTCTTCCCACACTCAACGCTAGAAAGTCAACAGATTGCAGCAGTCTTTCCGCGAGAACAGACGGCGGCGGTTGAAACTGTTCTGCCTGGATGGAGTAAACTGGAGAAGACGCCCCGAATGATAAGACTAATTTCCCTTACAGATGTACCATGCAAACAGTGATCCAAGCGGACGGTCAACAATCCTAAAAGTTAAAAATACACCTGGGAAACATCAGACAGACACGTTAGCCTGATAAGTTGAGAGATAGGGAATATAGTGGCGCTGCTAGAATGAGAGGAATAAATCCAGATACCGGTATTGGAAATGGAATCTTATGACCGGGCACAGGGCGGGTGGTGGGCTATTGGTGAGGACGGGGGATTAAATTTAAGGATCAGCTTGAATTACTTTACTATCTGACTCTCTGTGAGTAGTAACTGATGCCCGTAGTTAGTGATTTGCGCGCGTAACAGAACTGAGATCCACATTTGCTAATGCCTTATCCGCAACCGCTGTAAAGAAAATTAAGAAAAAAAAAAAAAATCAGTCCGACTGGAGCGCCGGAGCTCTGACGTTAAACTTGCCCTTCGCCAAAATATTCTCCTGCTGAAGTTGGGCCTGGTAACTTACAATCACTTCCCTAACGAGGTAGAGGCCGGCCTTGGCACGTTTTAACCCCTTAACGGCTGAATAAATTTCTTCATGGGAAAAAAATTATGCCCCTCTAGAAGTACCCGAAACACTCACGATATTTCAGGTCATGTCAGAAGCGTTGGTAGCTACCGAGAGTGGCGCTGGAAAACAGTCTTAACCGTACAGTTAGCAGAGTCGCACTGGTATGATGTGATGTGAATTCACGACCATGGAGTTGAGGGGTTAATACAACATAACCTGTCACATTCTTGACACGGTAAATAGCCAACAGATTTGACCTCTCAACGAAGTAACCGTGGCACTGTATACTTGTAAATATATTTAAACGATCTTTGATAGATTCACTGATTTTCCACTGAACATTACTTGGCTCGTACGTGATATGCAAATAGGAGTAAGAATTAAACGAGAATTCGAATGGTTGGACTGTCATAGAACAACACGTTGCTCTGTGGCAGCTATTGGTAATTAAGTGACCTCAGACGACACGTAAATCTGGCATGATGGGAAGAGGACGTATTTGTAAAGGCTCAAAACTGGAAAGAAAGATCTGTCGCCATCTTCAAGCCTTCCACCATCACCCTCCTCAAGGTCCCCGCATTCAAGCAAATACGGCACTCCAGCCTACATGGGTAACAATAATGATCCAAACAAAAATTACTATCGGTCACATTTAATCTAAATAGACGATTGTCGTCTCTTTTTCCGTCCATTTGTCCGCAGCTCGTGGTCTTGCAGTAACGTTCTCGCTTTCCGCGGCCGGGTTCCCGGGTTCGATTCCCGGCGGGGTCGGGGATTTTCTCTGCCTCGTGATGACTGGGTGTTGTGTGATGTCCTTAGGTTAGTTAGGTTTAAGTATATCAGCGCACACTCCGCTGCAGAGTGAAAATCTCATTCTGGAAACCTCCCCCAGGCTGTGGCTAAGCCATGTCTCCGCAGTATTCTTTCTTTCAGGAGTGCTAGTTCTGCAAGGTTCGCAGGAGAACTTCTGTAAAGTTTGGACGGTTGGAGACGAGATACTGGCAGAAGTAAAGCTGTGAGTACCGGGCGTGAGTCGTGCTTCGGTAGCTCAGATGGTAGAGCACTTGGCCGCGAAAGGCAAAGGTCCCTAGTTCGAGTCTCGGTCGGGCACACAGTTTTAATCTGCCAGGAAGTTTCAGGTTTAAGTAGTTCTAAGTTCTAGGGGACTGATGACCATAGCTAAGTCCCATAGTGCTCAGAGCCATTTGAACCATTTTTTCCGTCCATTTGTGAATGGTGCCGAAGAAGAAAGACTGTTGGTAAACCCTCGTATGACTAATTTCTCTGATTTTTACTCATTTTGGACTGTGAGGAAGAAGTGGTATGTTGCCCGACTCTTCCAGTGCCGTATTTTCTTGAAATTTCAGTTGTAAAACTCTTCAGGATTCACAGCGCCGCTCTTCTCGCGTCTATCAGTGATCCTGTAATGCCGCCCTTCGTTGGATCTTTCTCCTCCTCCTCCTCCTCCTCCTCCTCCTCCCGGCCCCTCTATTAATCCAGTCTGGTGAGAGTTTGTAGCTAATGAGCAATACTCTAGGAAAGTTTTTGTTTTTCTTTTTGGCACTTCAGGTGTATGGACTGTCACTAACTGATGGGTCCCCTACGTAATCGCTTCGCGTTGCAGCTTTTTAGGGTATTTGGATTCCTTTCGACTCGAGCTTTCCTCTGATTTGCGTTTTCTATGACGCCGAGCATATTTATGGGTGATACGCGACGATATCTTTCATACTTCCAAATTCTCACTTTGATACCGATTTTCATTTATATTCCGGCGAGTATTTTCATTGTCTCGCTTTGGGTCCTAGTTGTGCTCTGCAAGCAGTTCGTAATGACACCCGAATCAATTTCCAGTTAAACTCTTTTCCACGCTACACCAATTTGTAACTTTACACAAAGCTAATTCGTAACAGTCACTCGCGTACACCAGCACTGGTACGATGACGTCACAGACAAAGCAAATGTTGCGCACAAACACATGATCTACACGTTGCGGTCTCCGCCACTGTTCACGCAGTATTAGTCTCGTAGTTTCTAGCTGTTCAGATTCGACGGTATTTTGTCACGCAAGGAAGTTCGACCGACGAGCGAGTAGACGTTTTCACGTCAAAATAGTTCGGTGAATCTGGGCCTTTTGCTACAGTTTGTGTGGTCATTCAACTTTAGGTTGCTCCGGTTGGTTACTCCTTGATATTTTGCGGTAGTTTGTCTCCAAAGATATAATCGGTCAATAGTGGATTTGTTCACACACAAGACATTCCATTTATGAAGGCCGTTCAGCAAGTTAAGCAACACACTTGTTTCCGAAAGCAGGTTAGTTTTATTCGGGATTCCAGTACATTATGTTATTCCCCACGTTTTTAGCTGCAAAACCCTATTTTTCAACTTAATCTCCGTTCAGTGCGACAGCGTTACGGCACCTTACTGGGAGATCTTGCATGCCCGCGTGGTACCACTCTACTGGTCGATGTCGGAGCCGTCGTCTTGCTGCATCAATAACGTCTCCATCATCCGTGTACTGCTTCCCGCGGAGTACATCCTTCAGTGGGCCTAACAGATGGAACTTTATGTTCTTCTGACACGTAGCGAGGAACTCAGCGGGCACACGCCTTTGAGTATCCCAACTGCTGGACGAGTGTGTCAGCAGTACAGAGAGGTCCACTTATGCAGCGAGGAGTTTTTGACCCGTCGATCATCTCGAATGAGAGTGTCCGCACGTTCCAACATCGCAGGAGTCACAGTTGCGTGTGTGGCCGGCCGGCACGCGGCAGATCGGACAGCTTTGCACGACCTTGTTGCGCCTAGCCCAACGACTCACCCTGCTTCTGTTCAGTATCAGGTCTTGATAGACATTCTGCAAGCGTCTATGAACACCTACGATGCTCTCTTTTTCGCCAAAGGAAGCTCAATGACAGGTCCCTACTTGGAACACATTTCCATTACATCACCTTTCGGAACTTCCTGAAACGTTAGGAGCTGAAGCGGAAATATCCCACGATGTTCCACAACAAATTCCGCATTTTTGTTTTACTTACTGAGCGGGGACAAATGTTAGTCCCTCGACGCAGTCCACTGCCCATAGTGAGCGGGCGAGGGCAGAGGAGGATAGCGCCGTTAGCCGCAGCCGTAGGCCAGTGCGGAATAGCGACGCGGAAGACTATCGCTGTGTGGGCGTGTCGGATGGCCCAGATCCGCGTCATTCGTTGCGCTCGGCCGTGCGGACGCTGTTGTGCGCACCTGCCCGGCCGCTGGTGGCGATGCTATCTGCCGGTGCCGCAACACTTGTCATTAAATAGCAGCGCCGGCGCGTCTGTTCTGGTACCGGTTATGGTGCTCCCCCACTGGCGGGGTCGCGCGTGCTGCCGGCGCGTCGTGTTGCTGCGCGCTTCGCCTCCATTAACGGGAACCACCTAGCTAGGCTACTGGGCTGCTCCGACAATGGGGCAATTCCCACGTGCCCTCTGAACTAGGCCGCCTATCTCCATCGTGGGAATGCGGGCCAAGGGTGAGAACTAACGGCAGTGCTTTAGTTTCGCACACAAAGGCCGCCAACCGCCCACAAATGCCGCCGCTCCGCAAACTCCGTAATTTATGGCTGTTAGTCGATATGCCACTTGCGCTACCGTGCCAGTTAGTGCTCCACAGTTCCCAGGACAGTGTAATACTTGTATTTCTTAATGATAAATACTCTTAAGCTTGAATGAGATATTCACTCTGCGGCGGAGTGTGCGCTGATTTGAAACTTCCTGGCAGATTAAAAATGTGTGCCGGACCGAGACTCGCGGTGAAACGCTCTACCAACTGAGCACACAGTTTTAATCTGCCAGGAAGTTTCATATCAGCGCACATTCCGCTGCAGAGTGAAAATCTCATTCTGGAAACATCCACCAGGCTAAGCCACCAGGCCAAGCCATGTCCCCGCAATATCCTTTCTTTCAGGAGTGCTAGTTTTGCAAGGTTCGCAGGAGAGCTTCTGTAAAGTTTGGAAGGAAGGAGACGAGGTACTGGCAGAAGTGAAACTGTGAGGACGGGGCGTGAGTCGTGCTTGGGTAGCTCAGTTGGTAGAGCGCTTGCCCGCGAAAGGCAAAGGTCCCGAGTTCGAGTCTCGGTCCGGCACACAGTTTTAATCCGCCAGGAAGTTTCACTCTTAAGCTTACCTGTAAGCCAACAAAATATTTTGAAACTACCGGTGACTGACACAAAATATCGTACGCTCAACTGGTGATTAACCTCAGGCCACTGGTATTGTGGACTAATACCCACAGCCACCAAAACAGTTGTCAGTCTAAACTTCTTATTTTTTCTTGCTATTACGGTCTTTTGACAGGGTTGCCATTTTAATTTGGATTTGGCAGTGTTAGTGGTAGATGGTGGCCGGATGCCCTTCCTGTCGATAGACGTGCCTCAGCATGTCATAGTCAATATCTAAAACCACATTAATTACACAATGCAACAAATTTGAATTTTGTGTTTTGCCGCGAGATGAAAGTATGTGTTCTTTATTAAAACACTTACGGTGATTGCGAAAATGAAATCTTCTGATTTCATTTTCCATGTTCCATCACGAACCAATTTTTCTTGATAAGATACGCCACATCTACCACTTCCCTGAAACTTGAAAACGACTCAGTAGTAACACAGGAGGAATCTGTAGAGCATCATATACGAGAAGTATTTGTTTGTATTACAAAACGTAAAATAAAATGAAAAAGAGTACGAGAAAGCTTAATAAAGCTTGGAATGTACTTACAAGCTAGAAACTTCGCCAGGAAACTTTCCGTTTGTGGGTGGATCGTGAAACTTCTTGTAGGAGTGTCCAGCAGCAATCCGTTAAAAGGTTTGATAATTATCTTCCCCAATATCGTCTTTCCATGGCAGCGATAGCTTGGTGAAATAACTCGTCATTTTCGTCACTCGCATCTCCAAGATTAGGTGGAAAGAAGTCCAAATGGGAAGGAAGGAAAGGAAGGAAGGAATGTAATTTCAGAGACATGTTGCACTCTCTGGCTTTGTAACAGTCCAGCATGCGTTCCGTCAGTTCCCTGTAATTCTCAGACACTACATTCCCAAGAAATAGTACATAAATTTTGAAAAGTAAGCCAAGCAGACTCGTCAGTATCTTTCAGCAAGTGTTCAAAGTAATGTCTTTCATCAGGTAATGGATCTGAGGCCCATTGAAAACTACATATTTAATTTTTGCAGTACTAATCGTAGGAAGTCTAGATAGTAAAAATTGAAAATCCTGGCCATCTTTGTCCATTGCTTTTACAAAATTTTTCATAAATCCCAGTTTCAGATGGAGTGATGGTAATAGCACATTGTTAACAACTTTTTTCACCAGGATTGAAAATTTCTCTCAAAAGCCACATTTGACTATATAATTGCCCTAATATCCCATTTACACAAGAAACATCAATATTTTGTGTAACCTATCTGCTTTCCTGAAGTAGTCCCATAACTTCGAAATAACCACAGATTTTCCGTCAGTGATTCGAATAGCGAGTATACTTCAGGAGTAGCCTCATGTTCTCGTAGATTTCCTTTAACTGGCTGGAAAGGGCCACGGGTATCGAAGGTTTCTCGCTTCCGTTATGTAAGAAAACAGCTTCGAAACTACTCTTTGAGGAATCTATAAATAGGTGCGATTCTTCCAGATTGTGAATCATACCAAATTTTGTAAGTAGCCAATTTATGTCATACGAAACTCTGCCTTTGAGAAAAAAGTGTTTGATTGTAACAGGTTCTTTTCTTGGAGACCAGACCAACGTAATTCTGCTTGCCTCTTTGAAAAATTTCGACCTCTTACAAGATCCTTCACTTCTGCCTGCGGCAGTGGCTGTAGTTGTAGCCGTGATGCTGATGGCGTGTTCTCAACATCTTCATGTTCCTAGTGACTGTTGGTTTGTCACTACCATCGTCTGTTTCATCTTCCAGTGACAATTTCCTGGGTGGTTTTGGAAATGGGAGAGAGTGAGAATGCGGAAATGGGCGAATTCCAGATCCCAAATTTGGATAAGAAACTGTCTGTTTTAATTTACTTGAAATTCCTTTTACTTTCGTTGCATAAAAGTAGCAATTTATAATGTGGTCTCTAAGTTCACAGCTGATGGGCGGTCCCATGCAACCAGTCTCTAAATAGCGGGAACAACGTTAGCAACAATTCTGTGGTGACCAACACATATTCTCATCTACTCGTAAAACAACCCCTTCATTTTTTTTTTACGGTTGGTGAAATGGGATGTCTCTGATACTTAGTCGTAATCTCGACACACGCACACATAACAGAAAAGATTTGGTGAATTAACATACTTCCTCGGCATCGCTGAGTAAAATGAACACGCAAATACGCACAAAAATATTCTTAACGTTAGGGGATGTACACACGTCAAGATGACTCCACGAGAAAAAATCACGTAGGGGTAAGTCAAGTGACTGTGGGAGCTGAAATGCGCCTTCAAGTTAGCGTAAATTACATCTCGTCGTCGTCTTCAGTCCTGAGACTGGTTTGATGCAGCCCTCCATGCGACTCTATCCTGTGCAAGCTTCTTCATCTCCCAGTACTTAGTGCAACCTACATCCTTCTGAATCTGCTTAGTGTATTCATCTCTTGGTCTCCCTCTACGATTTTTACCCTCCACGCTGCCCTCCAATGCTAAATTTGTGATCCCTTGATGCCTCATGACATGTCCTACCAACCGATTCCTTCTTCTTGTCAAGTTGTGCCACAAACTCCTCTTCTCCCCAATCCTATTCAGTATCTCCTCATTAGTTATGTGATCTACCCACCTTATCTTCAGCATTCTTCTGTAGCACCACATTTCGAAAGCTTCTATTCTCTTCTTGTCCAAACTGGTTATCGTCCATGTTTCACTTCCATACATGGCTACACTCCATACAAATACTTTCAGATACGACTTCCTGACACTTAAGTCTATACTCGACGTTAACAAATTTCTCTTCTTCAGAAACGCTTTCCTTCCCATTGCCAGTCTACATTTTATATCCTCTCTACTTCGACCATCATCAGTTATTTTGCTCCCCAAATAGCAAAACTCCTTTCCCACTTTAAGTGTCTCATTTCCTAATCTAATTCCCTCAGCATCACCCGATTTAATTTGACTACATTCCATTATCCTCGTTTTGCTTTTGTTGATGTTCATCTTATATTATCCTTTCAAGATACTGTCCATTCCGTTCAACTGCTCTTCCAAGTCCTTTGCTGTCTCTGACAGAATTACAATGTCATCGGCGAACCTCAAAGTTTTTACTTCTTCTCCATGAATTTTAATACCTACTCCGAATTTTTCTTTTGTTTCCCTTACTGCTAGCTCAATATACAGATTGAATAACATCGGGGAGAGGCTACAACCCTGTCTTACTCCCTTCCCAACCGCTGCTTCCCTTTCATGCCCCTCGACTCTTACAACTGCCATCTGGTTTCTGTACTGTACTGTATTTTACCCCTGCCACCTTTAGAATTTGAAAGAGAGTATTCCAGTCAACTTTGTCAAAAGCTTTCTGTAAGTCTACAAATGCTAGAAATGTAGGTTTGCATTTTCTTAATCTAGCTTCTAAGATAAGTCGTAGGGTCAGTATTGATTGCCTCACGTGTTCCAACATTTCTGCGGAATCCAAACTGATCTTCGCCGAGGTCGGCTTCTACCGGTTTTTCCATTCGTCTGTAAAGAATTCGCGTTAGTATTTTGCAGCTGTGACTTATTAAACTGATAGTTCGGTAATTTTCACATCTGTCAACACCTGCTTTCTTTGGTATTGGAATTATTATATTCTTCTTGAAGTCTGAGGGTATTTCGCATGTCTCATACATCTTGCTCACCAGATGGTAGAGTTTTGTCAGGACTGGCTCTCCCAAGGCCGTCAGCAGTTCCAATGGAATGTTGTCTACTCCCGGGGCCTTGTTTTGACTCAGGTCTTTCAGTGCTCTGTCAAACTCTTCACGCAGTATCGTATCTCCCATTTCATCTTCATCTACATCCTCTTCCATTTCCATAATATTGTCCTCAAGTACATCGCCCTTGTATAGACCATCTATGTACTCCTTCCACCTTTCTGCTTTCTCTTCTTTGCTTAGAACTGGGTTTCCATCTGAGCTATTGATATTCATGCAAGTGGCTCTCTCTTCTCCAAAGGTCTCTTTAATTTTCCTGTAAGCAGTATCTATCTTACCCCTAGTGAGATAAGCCTCTACATCCTTACGTTTGTCCTCTAGCCATCCCTGCTTAGTCATTTTGCACTTCCTGTCAATCTCATTTTTGAGACGTTTGTATTCCTTTTTGCCTGCTTCAATTACTGCATGTTTATATTTTCTCCTTTCATCAATTAACTTCAATATTTCTTCTGTTATTCAAGGATTGCTACAAGCTCTCGTCATTTTACCTATTTGATCCTCTGCTGCCTTCACTATTTCAGCCCTCAAAGCTACCCTTCTTCTACTGTATCTTTCCCCCATTACTGTCAATTAATCCCTTATGCTCTCCCTGAAACTCTGTACAACCTCTGGTTCTTTCTGTTTATCCAGGTCCCATCTCCTTAAATTCCAACCTTTTTGCAGTTTCTTCCGTTTTAATCTACAGTTCATAACCAGTAGATTGTGGTCAGAGTCCATATCTGCCCCTGGAAATGTCTTACAATTTAAAACCTGCTTCCTAAATCTGTCTTACCATTATATAATCTATCTGATACCTTCTAGTATCTCCAGGATTCTTCCATGTATACAACCTTCTTTCATGATTCTTGAACCAAGTGTTAGCTGTGATTAAGTTATGCTCTGTGCAAAATTCTACCAGACAGCTTCCTCTTTCATTTCTCTCCCTCAATCCATATTCACCCACTATGTTTCCTTCTCTCCCTTTTCCTACTGACGAATTCCAGTCACCCATGACTATTAAATTTTCGTCTCGCTTCACTACCTGAATAATTTCTTTTATCTCATCATACATTTCATCAATTTCTTCATCTGCAGAGCTAGTTGGCATATAAACTTGTACTACTGTAGTAGGCATGGGCTTCGTGTCTATCTTGGCCGCAATAATGCGTTCACTATGCTGTTGGTAGTAGCTTACCCGCACTCCTATTTTTTTATTCATTATTAAACCTATTCCTGCATTACCCCCATTTGATTTTGTATTTGTAACCCTGTATTCACCTGACCAAAAGTCTTGTTCCTCCTGCCACCGAACTTCACTAATTCCCACTATATCTAACTTTAACCTATCCATTTCCCTTTTTAAATTTTCTAACCTACCTGCCCGATTGAGGGATCTGACATTCCACGCTCCGATCCGTAGAGCGCCAGTTTTCTTTCTCAAATTACATCTTAGAGGAAAAAAATCCTCCAGTTATTTGAAATTTCAAGCTGGAAGTAGCCAACATGAAGCTCAAATCGTTTCGTTATCGAACAGTAACGATCGCAATCCCTGTTGAAATCTCCTTTCTGTGAAATAACGACTTACAGTTGAGAATATATAACAATAAGTGCTTCAGATATCCCTACAAATAAAACACCACTACACAATTAAGTAATATTTAAAAAAATGCTTTTACATGAGCGACTCTTGCGACGTATTACCAACGAGTATGGACACAGAATCATGTGACACCCATATTGTCGTGAGAGAACAAGAAGTTTTTTTTTTAAAAAAAAAAGTCAAGCAGCATCTTAGAACACGGAAACTAATATCTGCATTACAATTTCTGTACACATTTTTATTGATTTTTTTAAATAAAGAAAAAGGCAGTGTTTTAGGGCCACTGAAGAGGAGGCGGCGGCTCGTAATGGACGCACGTCCAATCCAGCGCCGAGACAGTTCGGCATAGAGGTAATTCCCAACCTCCGAAAGTAAGTGTGTTGGAGCACGGTCCTGTTGCAAAATTAAGTTTCCACTGTCTTGCTGTAATTGTAGTATTACTACATATAGCTTTTGATGTAGCACGTCCAGGAACAGAAAACCACTCATAATTTCCTCCACAAAGAAAAATGTTCCTAAACATTTTCAAGAGGACACTGCACAGAAGACCTTACTTAGCCGTAGACTACCAAATCTTCGTAAAATTTACGATTGTAGTTGGTATTTCTCCGCGGTTCACGCCAACTTAGACATATGAACGACACGTGTTGTTGAGTATCTTTATGACAAACATATTGTTAACAATGACTGAATTAATTACTGCCTGTCTCCAGCGGTTTGCTGACACTGAAGTAGTAGTAATGTAACTTTCTCCCCCCTTTAATGTTCTAGAGTTAAGATCAATCAAGAATGTGTTCCACAATTACCTATGGATGTTCTGTGCCCCAAACACGCGAGTTCTTACGATTTACCTTTCCAGAGACTGAAAACCAAATTCTCTAAAAAACAGTCTTCCTCCAGTAGCCGCCATTTCAAAAGGCAGAACGAAGCTATTGTCCCTTGCAGTCAGTGGAGCTAAGAACGAAGTCAGTATGGTTTTACACGAAGAAATTTGCGCAGAATGTGTCAATCAGTTGGCTGTGATATATGAAGTTCTCTGCTTGCACTAGTCGGTTTTGTTAGGGTTTCTGACAAATGATTCCTTCTCCCTCCCTCTCACCCTGCCTACCCCCCTGACGGTCCTGGATGGATTATCTTCTGCACAACACATAAGCGGGAAGTGTTGTACCACCCATTGAGCGTTTACCTGAAATGTCGTACGAAATCGTCGCCGAACTGTAACAGTTGACTCACATTTAGCAAATTCGTAGATGCAAAGTGCACTTATCGCTCTTTTACACACCATGTTCTGACACGCCTACCTCCTAGTAGCGTGCTTTGCAACTACATCGCAGATGTTATTAACGAATCGAAATTTAGCGAGATGCTCCATTTACTGAGATGTATCATTTTTCTATATGCTTCGTCGCTTTCGCGAATCGTCTCCGAAACCCGGAGGCACTTCAGAGTAACCCTGCACCTCAACAGGATGTCATGCTTTGCAGAAGAGCAAGAGATAATTCCTGTTATGCAAGCCAGCTTCAGAAAACAGCATTCTACCATTGATCCCATACGAAGAATATGCAGAAACATCACAAAATCAATGAACATCACAGACTACACATCAGCTTTATATTTAGGATGGAAAGGGTATTTGACAGTGTTTGGCATCCTGGACTAAAAAATAAATTATTTTCGAACTCTGCTCATCTCAAGAGTAGATGAAACGCCCACAACAGTCTCAGTGACAAGCGTTCTCAGATTTTCATTGTAGAAACTGGAGAAATGCAGAGAACCATCTTACCAGCATCATTAATGCAGTTTATCAGTGTACCTCGCCCAGCTCATTGGTCTTTACGATCTAATGACATTGGCTTGGCTCTAGGCACTATGGAACTTAACTTCTGAGGTCATCAGTCCCCTAGACTTAGAACTACTTAAATCTAAAGAACCTAAGGGCATCACACACATCCATGCCCGAGGCAGGATTCGAACCTGCGACCAGAGTAGCCGCGTGGTTCCGGACTGAAGCGCCTAGAACCGCTCCACCCCCAGCAGCCGGCGACAATGGCTTTTGGTATCATGAAGAGACAGCAGTAGTCTTACAGCAACTGAACGCGCAGTATGTCAGTAAATTAAAAAAATGGCTGTCTGCGGCTCATAAAAGCTAACTGCCCAAAAAAAGTTCACTTGTCCTCTTCAGACACACAAACTTTATAAGAAACAAAAAAACAAACGCCAGAAGACATAGAATTAAAACTATGAGGGCAAAAAATAACCTCAATAACAAAAGCTAATTACCTTTTACTAATTATGGATACTACGTTATCTATATCTAAATCGTACTCCCAAGCCACCTAATGGTGGAAAACATCGAAGCAAAAGAAAGAGGACGTGTAGAGCTTTTAAAACAGATTACATGACGCATGAACGGCGCTTCAGACTAAACTTAGTGCGTACAAAACCTTCATTACCCAGATTTTGAATACGCTGCGCTGTTTAGTGGCTAACCAAAACCAAATAAGATTATTCAGCACAGAAAAAAGAATCTTAAGCTACAAGATCTAGCACATACGAGTATAGGCCAATCAACGCTACATAAGAAATAGTCAGTATAAAACCATGAAGAAACAGATTTGTGGAACTTACTGGTAAAATCAAACCGAACATACTTAACATCAATATACTGACGACGTACGTACTTAAGGATACAATAATTATTTTCAGTTTTCCAAGATTTCTGTACAGTCAACCGCCACGTACAACAGCCCATTGCGTAAAGAAAATAGATGAATAATACAACTAAATAGAAATGCACGCGACACCAGTCAGCACTGTTAACTATCTCCTATTAAAAAAAGGCAAGAGAAACAAACTAGCAAATAGCTCTCAAATTTGCGGTCCACGATATAATCCCAACTGAGGTGTCAGAGGTGTCTCTCTCACTTGTAAGGTGAATACCTCCTTAATCCAAGATAAAATCCAGTATCAAAACCAAATCATAAAAACAAAAAGACAATATATTCACTATTCTTCTTTCTCCACATCTATAAATTATCGTCGAACGAATTAGTTACAACAAGCGAAATATTTTACTGTTCAACAAAAAGAAAAATACATTCTTGCAGCTATGTAACATTCTACAGCACAGACTGCACACGAATGTCGAAAGACTCAACCCAGTCGGGCACCTTATCGGACGCTTCATGTGGACTCGTGATACTACCAGGGCAACATATCTTGGGACACCCATTTCTAGTGTTGATCATTGTCTGAATATCACCGCAGTGTCTCATACTGTGAGTGCAAAAGACCCAGTGGTGTATTTTGTATTTGCACATATCTTCTCCAGTCTGGGACCTATTGAGGTGTACCCCCCACCTTCCTAGGACGAGGAAAGCTTGGAACCTTAACGTGTTGTCACCAAATTCGTGGTTCAGAGTTTCCGTCGACGCCTCTCAGGTTCCCATACAGCGTCCCGGTTGAATCCAGTGGAGAGTACTTGGACTCCTCAGTCATATATTGGTTTACTTTTTTTAACACGTTTTCTAGGCAGCGAGAGTGAATGTCAGTGAAGAGAGATTGATTCATTTGTAGAAACTTGCTGGCAAAGGTTGCAGCGAGATGTCTTTTGACAAAGAAGAGCTGGACAGATGTTAGATAGTACTGGTAGCCAGCATGAAGGTGTAGGTCTGACTGCACAACTAATGGTTCTCATAGCTGCATTCAAATGAACATCAACTTTCTTCACGAGAGTGATGTGGAGTCAAGCTGTTGAGCAATATTTGGCTGCAGAGTATATCAACACACGGGATGCTCCTCGGAGAACTGATGTATTTGTTCCCCATTTACTTCCTGCCAGTTTCCTCAACAGGTTCACACGTCTTTGTGCCTTCTTAACTGTGTTGTAAAGATGTTTATTGTCTCAGCGTTCTGGCCAGTGTGACACCATGGTAGTTTGGTTTGTTGTTGTATTCCACTATGCCGAGAGGAATGAATCGTGGGCTGATATTTGCTGGTGATAGACGATTAGAGAGATCGAAAAATACATACTTCTTTGTAAGAAACATTAGGTCTATTTCGCCATGTCTTAAAATATTCATAAAGTGTAGCGAGGCTGTTTGGCGTTCCTCACATTCATAAAGAAACTGACCCTGTGGCTGAAAAGAGCATAAGTACTGTTATCAGCCAAGTCCCTTCAGGAGTGAGAATGAAAGATTAAAAAAGGAAAAGACCTGTAACCCAGAAGAAAAGTGTAAAAGTTTGCAAGTATGAGGTAGCTGAGTACACGGCCGCCATCGCCTAGGGTCCGCAGAGCGGCCGGCGGACAGGGGAGTGGTCCTGAGCGGTCCACGACCCAGCGGCTGTAGCGCGGAAGGGCTCCGGCGCGCCCCGCGGCGTTTGGCGGTAACGGAGCCGCGCGTCGTAACGTAACGTAACGGCGCGGCGCCGAGACGATACACCTGCTCCTCGCATTCTGCGTTGCCGCCGAGCGAGCGGACACCGACTCCACCGGACTTGGTGTGCCACCGGATGACATGCCAAATCCACGGACGGGGCCTCTACAGGCGGAAGCACCCAAGAGATGGCCTTAATGGTTATTACAGGAGCATACCACGAAGCTCGGCAGACAGGCTCAGCGCAGCATCCCGTCCGTCGCAGAGGAGACAGAACCCGGCTTAATTACTTCGCTGATGAGCTCCATGTGATGATATAGTTAAGCATATCGTTACTGTACTCCAGTTTTTCGCTGCTGCACGAAATAATTTTCACCTATCTGATCAAAAAAAAGTATCTGGACACACCGATGTAATACGGAACTGATCATTAGATGTCGCGAGAGGCGGGCCCGCCAATATACGAGAGGCGTTCAATACATCATCATCAGCCAATTCAATCATTAAATTATGTGGCCTCTTCGAGTCGTGGATTCAGGTAGGCTTTCAGCAGTCTTCTCCAAGTGGGACGGTCTTGGGCAGTTCTCTGCCAGGTGTTACTAGTGATCTTCTTGATGTCTTTGTCCCATCTGTATGGTGGTCTTCCTCTAGGCCTCCGGTGCTCTCTCGGACTCCACTCCAGTACTAGCTTCGTCCATCTGTTGTCTTTTCTTCTTGCGACATGGCCAGCCCACTGCCATTTCAAGGAATCTACTGTCTCTAAGATGTCGTTAACCTTCGTCACAGACCGGATGTAATCTGCCCTTTTCCTATCATTTCTTGTATAGCCCAGCATTGATCTCTCCATGGCTCTCTGTGCTGTCCTAAGTTTCCCTTTTGTATATGGGTTCAGTGTCCATGTCTCGCAGCCATACGTCATCACAGGAAGGATGCATTGATCAAATACTGCTTTCTTCAGATTTACTGGCATTTTTGATCTGAATACTGTTGAATTCTTCCCAAATGCTGGCCAGCCAAGCTTGATGCGTCGATAGATTTCTGGCCTTATGTCTCCCTTCATATTTATAATCTGGCCAAGGTAGACATATTCACTGATCTCTTCTAATAGACGGTCCTAATAGACGTGAGGTTCAATACGTAGTACAACATTTTTTCCCCGGCCGATTTCAGTTGGAAAAACGAGAAATTTGTTGCGGGACATCGTGGAATATTCTCGCTTCCGGCCGTATAGTTCCATGAAGTTCGGACAGGTGTCGGCGTTATACATAAAGGCGTTATATAAAAAGGCGTCTGCAGCGGAGACGCGTTTCAAGCACAGAGCTGTCATTGAGTGTTTTTCGCGAAAAACCAGAGCATCACAGATATTCATAGGAGACTGGAGAATGTCTACAGGGACAAAGTCAACATTTGCACTGTGAGTGGTTGGGCAAGGCGTCTGTCATCTCGCAACAACGTCGCGCAAACCAGTCCAATCTCCCGCGTGCCGGCCGGTCGGCAGTGTTGGAACATGCGGACACTCTCATTCGAAGTAATCGACGGGTCACAAACAAATACGTCGCTGCACAACTGGACGTTTCCGTTGGTAGTGCCGACACATTCGTCCACCAATTGGGGTACTCCAAAATATGTGCCCACCGGGTTCCCCGCTGCCTAATAGGAGGTCATAAAGAGCTACGAAAGACCGTCTGTGCGGAACTGCTTGCGCGTTGCGACGCTGAACGTGAAAATTTTTTGTCGAACTTCGTTAGAGGCGATGAAGCACGGAGTAACCACTTCGAGTCGGAAACGAAACGAAAATTCACGGAGTAACATCACACCACCTGTCCTCCGAACAATTAGTTCAAAGCCGCTCTCTTAGGCGGTCAAGTCAAGGCTTCTGGGGTTATTCTGTTTGATGCCCTCCCTCATGGTGCAACGAACAACTCGGAAGTGCGTTCTGCTACCCTCAGGAAACTGAAGAACCGGCTTCAGCACGTTCGTCACCATAAAAATGCAAACGAACCCCTCGTTCTCCATGACAAAGCAAGGCCTCACCCAAGTCTGCGTCCCCGAGAGCACCTCACCAAACTTCATCCACCGTTTGCCCGGATCTCGCAGCTTCCGCCTTCCGTCCATTTGGTCCTATGAAGGATGCCTTCCGTAGGAAGCAGTACGTGGATAATGGGGAGGTTATTAATGTACCAATATGTTGACTCAGACGTCGGTTAGAAGAGTATTGCCATGAGGGCATACAGGCCCTCTCAGTAAGGTGACGTAAGGCCGTCGCATTGAACGACGTTGAAAAATAGTTTTGTAGCAAAAATTGGGGAATAATATGATGCAGTGGGACCCTGGATAAAAACAACTTGCTTTCAGAAAAAATGTTGCATTACTTACTGAAAGACCTCTGTAAAAAGGAGGTGGGGACGTATTGAATTGTAAATAGAGAAGCGGTAATAGCAGAAGGGGTCGGTCATGGGAGGACAGCGACGTCGTACGTGGATTAGTCATTGGATGTCACCTGAGTAACAAATCCGTCAGTGACATTGTGAACCGTTCTAAAGCAGCCCAAGTCCATTTCTGGTAATACCCTCTTGAAGCGGAAACGCGAAGGAACGGCCACATCTAAACTATACCAGGCAGCCCTCATGTACTTCGGGATAGGGGTAGAGGGTGCTCGTAAAAAAAATTGTATGAAACCAGCGGAAGGAATCACTCGTGAGTTCCAAAGTAGTGCCAGCAGTCCAGCTAGCAGAATGACAGTGCGTAGGGTGTTAAAAAGAATGGGATACAATAATCGAGAAATTCCTATAAGCCACACATTTCTGCAGTATTGCTAAGCGACGATTGAGGTACTGTAAATAGCGACACCACTGGACAGTGGTTACTGGAAAAAGAGTGATTTGGTGGGATGAATCACGTTATACCCTGTGTAATCCGATGGAAGTGTTTGTGTTCGGCGAACACCCGGGGAACGTTATACGCCATCATGTGCAGTGCCACCAGGGAGGTATGGGGGAAGTGGTGTTTCGGTATGGTAGTGTTTTTTGCGGTTAGCGTGTTGTCTCCATATTACACTAAGGAAACGGTAAGTGAAGAAGAATATGAACACATTTTGTAACACTGAGTACTGCATACAGTTGAGGAACAGTTCGAAAGCTATGGTTGCATCAACACTAAAGTGCACCTGGTCATAAAGCAGCATCTTGAGGCTCTGGTTTGTGGACAATAATGTCACTGTAGTGGAACGACTTTCCCAGAGTCTCGACCTTAACCCAGTGCAATACCTTTGGGGTGAGTTAGAACGTCCACTTCGACCCAAACACTAACGATCGCATCACTACCTTCTCTGGTTTGAGTTGTTGAGGAAGAAAGGGCTGCCATTTATCCACAGAAATTCAGAAGCCTGACTGAAAGTGTCCCCAGCAGAGATCAAGCCATCATCAAGGGGAAGTGTGCACACACCCCATATTAATGTCTTAACAGGTGTCCGGATACTTTTCATGAGATAGTGTAGAGGGAGACGAAGAGATTCAAATGGAAGTAGGTTGCATTAATTATTTGAAGATGAAGAGGCTCGCATAGGATAGAGTAATGTTGTGAGCTGCAGGAGACCAGTCTTCTGACTGAAGACGAAGACGACGAAAAGCGGGTCGAAGTAATATGTTACTAGACTTCCTTCGAACTTTTGTACATGTCTACCTCGTTATTGACTCAGAGCTTTAGTGAGCCATTGCTATTGGCTGTAAAGCTGATTTTTATCAATGCTCAGTAGATTACTTACTGATTTAACAGTTTCCCACCATCAGTAATCCATAAACACTGCTTGGCCGTCGGCTGCTTCGAAACATGCTAGCAGTCAACATTTCAGTCATCCAGTAGGAGCGTATGTGAGATATTGATCCCTAGCATGTTTTGAGCCTTCCATCGGTCAAGCTATATTTATGGGGTATTGACGATGACTAGATGGTCGAATCTGCTATAGCCATTAAAGAATTTAGTCAACATTGACTGTGATAAAATTAGACTTCTTGCAATGTACCTGTCTGTGAAGCTGAATGCCTCTTTCGCGGCGTCTGCAACTGGAGTTCGAATAGCGTCTCCCTAACGCTTTTGCGATCCCGCAACGGACCGCACCCCTCTTCTCTAACTTTTCTTTTAATCCAGCCAATTACGGCATTACACAAACTTTTTTCAGCCTTAGTTCGTGCAAATGATATCCCAATTTAGACTTCTTTAGCAGTTCGTCGTCAGGTGACCTGTTTAAAAAGAAAGGAAAAGGGGATTATAAGACACTAGGAAACTGAATTTTAAATTTCTGTTATAGATAACTACTTGCACTTGAACACATTATATACTAAGTCACGAAAGCACAAACGAATAGGCCAGGTGAGGCGCACGCTAGGTAAACTTCTCTTCGTCCTGATTTCATCTGGGAGAAACAGTCGCTCACGATCTTTCTGATGGATTGAAATAACTACCTGAGTTGTAGCTTCATTTGTATTTGTTTTGAACGGAGGTGCTGCGTAGTTGGTTCGTATAAGAGAACAATGGTGCTACGTTCCGATAAGGAAATTTGGGGAAAATGTTTGTAGTACAAATGGCAACCACACTGCTGTTTCGCGTAGAGATGGAAAGCTTTTTATCCTGCTATTATAATTTATCAAGTTCCTATAAGCATATCAATATCCCTACTTTGTTGTAATTTTTTCTGAAATACCATTACAAATAATTTTTTTAGTAATTACTGCGATTTGCGAAAATAGGTATTGTATTCAGTACTTCCAGGGTATTTCAAAAATGACCGGTATATTTGAAACGGCAATAAAAACTAAACGAGCAGCGATAGAAATACACAGTTTGTTGCAATATGCTTGGGACAACAGTACATTTTCAGGCGGACAAACTTTCGAAACTACAGTAGTTACAATTTTCAACAACAGATGGCGCTGCATGTGATGTGAAAGATACAGAAGACAACGCAGTCTGTGGGTGCGCCATTCTGTATGTCGTCTTTCTGCTGTAAGCGTGTGCTGTTCACAACGTGCAAGTGTGCTGTAGACAATATGGTTTATTCCTTAGAACAGAGGATTTTTGTGGTGTTGGAATTCCACCGCCTAGAACACAGTGTTGTTGCAACAAGACGAAGTTTTCAACGGTTTAATGTAACCAAAGGACCGAAAAGCGATACAATAAAGGATCTGTTTGAAAAATTTCAACGGACTGGGAACGTGACGGATGAACGTGCTGGAAAGGTAGGGCGACCGCGTACGGCAACCACAGAGGGCAACGCGCAGCTAGTGCAGGAGGTGATCCAACAGCGGCCTCGGGTTTCCGTTCGCCGTGTTGCAGCTGCGGTCCAAATGACGCCAACGTCCACGTATCGTCTCATGCGCCAGAGTTTACACCTCTATCCATACAAAATTCAAACGCGGCAACCCCTCAGCGCCGCTACCATTGCTGCACGAGAGACATTCGCTAACGATATAGTGCACAGGATTGATGACGGCGATATGCATGTGGGCAGCATTTGGTTTACTGACGAAGCTTATTTTTACCTGGACGGCTTCGTCAATAAATAGAACTGGTGCATATGGGGAACCGAAAAGCCCCATGTTGCAGTCCCATCGTCCCTGCATCCTCAAAAAGTACTGGTCTGGGCCGCCATTTCTTCCAAAGGAATCATTGGCCCATTTTTCAGATCCGAAACGATTACTGCATCACGCTATCTGGACATTCTTCGTGAATTTGTGGCGGTACAAACTGCCTTAGACGACACTGCGAATACCTCGTGGTTTATGCAAGATGGTGCCCGGCCACATCGCACGGCCGACGTCTTTAATTTCCTGAATGAATATTTCGATGATCGTGTGATTGCTTTGGGCTATCCGAAACATACAGGAGGCGGTGTGGATTGGCCTCCCTATTCGCCAGACATCAACCCCTGTGACTTCTTTCTGTGGGGACACTTGAAAGACCAGGTGTACCGCCAGAATCCAGAAACAATTGAACAGCTGAAGCAGTACATCTCATCTGCATGTGAAGCCATTCCGCCAGACACGTTGTCAAAGGTTTCGGGTAATTTCATTCAGAGACTACGCCATATTATTGCTACGCATGGTGGATATGTGGAAAACATCGTACTATAGAGTTTCCCAGACCGCAGCGCCATCTGTTGTTGAAAATTGTAACTACTGTAATTTCGAAAGTTTGTCTGCCTGAAAATGTACTGTTGTCCCAAGCATATTGCAACAAACGGTGTATTTCTATCGCTGCTCGTTTAGTTTTTATTGCCGTTTCAAATATACCGGTCATTTTTGAAACACCCTGTATTTAAATATGTAATATTTGTTCCACATACTGGCCAACATGTCCAAACATATAGAATCGTACTGCGTCCCACATTTTGTTGAAGTAATATATTTGGAAGCACGTACGTTAGTATTAGATAGCAGTCTGCATCCACGCGGTACTGCAGTTCTGACTCAATACTTACGAACCACTCTGCCTAGATCAGTCGTACTGTGTGGTCAGCGCTAGCACATCATCACCTAGTCTGTGCTGCCACATTTGGTTGCTCGAGCCCCTCAATCAGTCATATGCAAGAGATTCGTTCAAGTAGCAAATAATTACATAAATAAGTAAATACCGCAACTCGAATACCTGTAGACTGTTATTCGATGAGGAAGAGTCGATTTGCGATTATTAAAAGTTCCCTTGCTGAAAAAAATTGTAAAGTAGTATGATGGAGCTCAAAGGATAGGACTTAACACAATTTGCATTCTTTGAACCTGTTGTTGTTGTTGTTGTTGTTGTCGTTGTCTTCAGTCCTGAGACTGGTTTGATGCAGCTCCCCATGCTACTCTATCCTGTACAAGCTTCATCATCTCCCAGTACTGCAGCCTACGTCCTTCTGAATCTGCTTAGTGTATTCATCTCTTGGTCTCCCTCTACGATTTTTACCCTCCACGCTGCCCTCCAATGCTAAATTTGTGATCCCTTGGTGCCTCAGAACATGTCCTACCAACCGATTCCTTCTTCTTGTCAAGTTGTGCCACAAATTTCTCTTCTCCCCAGTGCTATTTCATACCTCCTCATTAGTTATGTGATCTACCCATCTAATCTTCAGCATTCTTCTGTAGCACCACATTTCAAAAGCTTCTATTCTCTTCTTGTCCAAACTATTTATCGTCCACGTTTCACTTCCATACATGGCTACACTCCATACAAATACTTTCAGAAACGACTTCCTGACATTTAAATCTATACTCGATGTTAACAACCTACAGTAGCCTAAGTTTTTACTAGGGAAGTTGCAAGAAACGGAACAGTGACTTAAAACTTCACGTGTGTCAAGGCAAATAAAGAACGCCGCCTTCCAGCTTTCTGTTTATGCTAGAAGTGTATGCAGTTCCCTACTCCGAAGAAACGTAGAAGTGCTAATTCATGCATTACATGTGTACATAACCATCGCCGTAGACACCTGTCGTTTGTCACGTTACCAGACAGCAGGTGCGGCAGTACAGAGGCAGCTGGTGGCAGGCAGCTTCGCCTCAGCACATGTTCCCCTCCGCCCTCTGAATTCCGACACTGGACCGTTGTCTGCCGCTTATCCCGGGCTTCGCCTGCGGCTTTTGTGTGTGCCACAGCTGGGCGTCCATTCGCCACCGCACCCGCTTCGTCCCGCCAAACTCTTGGCGCGGGTCACCTTGTCAGAGTCATTCTGGGGCAGATTTTTGCCCCACACCAGTCCAGCGCTGGCCAAAAATTTCGCTGGCTGTTAATAGTCATACACTGAAGCGCCAAAGAAACTGATAGAGTTATGCCTATTCAATAACAGAGATATGTAAACAGGCAGAATACGGCGCTGCAGTTGGCAAAACCTATACAAGAAAATAAATGTCTGGCGCAGTTGTTACATCGGGTACTGCTGCTCCAATGGCAGGTTATCAGGATTTAAGAGAGTTTGAACGTGTTGTTATAGTCCGCCACGAGCGATGGGGCACAATATCTCTCTGGTAGCGATAAAATGGGGATTTTCCCGTACGACGGTTTCACGAGTGTACCGTGAATGTCGGGAATCCGGTAAAACAACAAATCTCCGAAAGCGCTGCGGCCGGAAAAAGATCCAGGGAAGACTAGAGAAAATCGTTCAACGTGACAGAAGTGAAACTCTTCCGCAAATTGCTGCAGATTTCAATGCTGGGCCATCAACAAGTGTCAGCGTGTAACCATTCAACGAAATATCATCGATATGGGCTTTCGGAGCCGTTTACCTTTAATGACTGCACGGCACAAAGTTTTACGCCTCGTCTCAACACAGACATTGAACATGTTTCCTGGTCGGACGGTTCTCGTTTCAAATTGTATCAAGCGAATGCACATGTACGGGTAAGAAACAACCTCATGATTCCATGAACCCTGCATGTCAGCAGAGGACTCTTCCAGCTGGTGGAGTCTCTGTAATGATCTGGGGCGCGGTGCAGGTGGAGTGATATGGGAGCCCTGATGATACGACTCTTGACAAGTGACACGTACGTAAGCATTAGTCTGATCATCTGCATCCATTCATGTCCATTGAGCATTCCGGCGGACATGTGCAGTTCCAGCAGGACAGTGCGACACCCCACACGTCCAAATTGGCTCCAGGAACACTCTTCTGATTTGAAACACTTCCACCGGCTACCAAAGTCCCCAGACATGAACATTATTGAGCATATCTGGAATGCCTTGCAACATGCTGTACGGAAGAGATCTCCATCCCCTCGTACTCTTCCGGATTTATGTACAGCCCTGCAGGTTTCATGGTGTCAGTTCCCTCCAGCACTACTTCAGACATTAGTCGAGTCCATGCCACGTCATGTTGCAGCATTTCTGAGTGCTCACGGGAGTCCTACACGATATTAGACAGGTATACCAGTTTATTTGGCTCTTCAGTGTATGTGCACAGTAGCGAAACGGTTTGACATCAGAGCCACCGGAAAAGCAAATTGCCAAAGGCAAGGGTACGTGCGTAAACTGTATTATGACGCTGTGGTTAAGACTACTTAAACAGAGCAGATTTTCAGCTCACTGTATCATTCATAAAGCTTAATGATTTGTGAAAATATTTTTTGACAAGTATTTAGATTAGCTATGTGACTAGGTCGGAAACAGTATCAAATTCGAAATAAATCGTTGTCTTTGAGTCTGTGTATAGCTTCTTCTTGTCTCTCTGTTGAATAAGCTAGGACGAAGAAGTTACACTTCTCCTTTACTTCGCTATATGGAACAAGTTGCTTCTAAGGACGTATATAATAAGGAATAAAGAAATGAGTATATTGATCAGTTTGCTACTTGAAATTTGAATTGAATAATTCATTACCGTTTAAAAGGTATGGAAGATGATTTTTTATGGAATCGTCATCAGAAACGTGTTTTAGGTTTATCGTAGACCTAGTAGCAAAATGTGCTTCTGAAAAATAAATAATTCAGTACCTTATCGGCAGTTCTTGAGAGACTTGTTGATTGCGTGATGTCTCGGAACAGTGCAACTGATAGGAAGAACTGGAAGAAATTTCCTTTTTTAGAGTTTAACGCTGTGTGGACATAGACGTTATATTTTCAAAGGGTACTTTTGTAAATGTTGTCCAAACTACAACGGTAAGAAAAAAGTAAAGAATATTTCTGGGGTTGTTGAAGCAGGTGCTGCGCTTCTTTTCCGCATTCTGGGCACACATTTTGACGAAGCTATATTCATGTGCCGATTTTGTTTGCTTGATTTATGTTAACTATATTTCGTGAATATCTTCAGGTGAGCGCAGTAATACGACCGAAGTCGCTTCCTTGCTAGACCAGTTCCGCATTTCCAGTACCCTCGTTCTCTAGTGATAAATTCCACGAAAGAAAAGGAAGAAGTTAACGCCGGCATAGGTGATTCTAATTGTCATACATTTAATTTAAAAATACGTCGTTATCGCATGGCAGTAGACAAGAAGGTACACTCCTTAAATTGCTTAAGACGAATGCGTGGATGGTTATTTTAAAAAAGGACATGGTTGATATGCTTGTCCACCATCCCGCTCTCTGACTTTGGTCGTCTCCTTTCTTCAGCGCAGACTGGAAATTTATCTCTTAACTGTCACATGTCGTGAAACGTCCCCTTTGAACAATTATACAAATGACTGTGCTTAAACTGACACACACTATTTTTAGCGCAACGCAATCTGACTTTCAAAAATCCCTACAAAAGAATGGCCCTGACTAACATTAACCTATACCTTTCACAAATCACTTACCTCACCAAAAATCTTAGTTACTCGAACTACTGCAAAACAGCGAGCGCCACTACTGCCAGCTAAATAAAAGATTCAAACTACTGAAGGCACTAACTACTGATAGGCATAGTTAGCAAATGAAAGATTTTAATAGAGAGCAAACAATGTATTTACCTTAGTAATGTTGAAAACTCATAATATACATAGCAGTTCATGACATCCAAATTTTAAAAATTTCAAAACTCCGCCATCTCTCTCCCCTCATCCACCACTGCTGGCGGCTCACCTCCAACTGCGTAACGCTACGCGCTGTTAACATCCAGCTGCCGCTGCCCAACACTACAATGGCAGACAACAATGCAAACTAGCCACAGACTGCACACAGCACAGCCAGTGATTTTCATACAGAGCGCTACGTAACGTTGCCAATAAGAAAACATAAACAGCCTACTTACAGTCGATACGATAACGGGTTGTCGCCGTTTCGGGCAGTGTCGCTTCTCTTGCGTTGCTCACAAAAAGTAGCCAATTCTGAACACTTCGCCGAAATGTCCCAAAGAGAAGAAATTACTGATGCGTAAGTGGAGACCAACCAGCTATCGAAAATACCCTCACGGCGAGGAAGTTTCGGAGCGCGAACAGTCACGTTCACAGCAGTACCTTGAAAGTGCAAGTAGGGTTTTTCTTTTCCTTTTTTCTTCTTATTGGCAGTTAAGCGAGTACTGCGAGAGGCTCTCTCTCTATCCGGATCACATCTAGTGAAAGCAGTAAGAGGGATGGAGAACCACTTTCGTACCAAGCTTACCTGCCTTATTCAGAAGTTACTTCAGCTCCTCTGCTGCAGAGCTCTCGTTCCTCTTTAAAGGGCGGAAGGCGACAGTCTCTGGCAAACGGGCTGCAGACAGGCGTATGGTATTTTTGAGGTGATAATTACGTCTATTCTTCCTAAATGCAACCTACGCGAGATTGTGCAAATTTCATGCATTCTTCTTGTCGGTTTCTAAGTAAATAAAATAACAATTCTTCAAGGCAATCCTTCGCTTTTAGAACATACAGTATGTGAGTGCTCCATGGTGGACGTAAGCTGGCAAGGGTTTCCTGTGGCCGCTATGTTGAGAATAATTTTGAGCATTAAGTTGCTGAAGCAGTACCTGTTCAGAAGATTCAAGTTAGCATTTAATTAAGATAGAACTACGAGGTGTCATGAGATGTTTTAATATCGAATGACTGATAAGTTGCATTACCTATTTGAGATCGATCTTTCATGAAGTCAAGCATTTGTTGATATTGCCAGCGCAGGTCCTAAGTAGTGACTTAACGATTTAACAAAAAATTCAGCACATTAGCTAATTAATATACTCATGGTTTTACGCCTAGTGGTATCGAATGAAGGATGTCCTCGATATTTTACTCAGATGATGTTTGTGAACTAATACTTTATTGGTACTTACTGCAGATAGCCAGCAAAAAAGTGGTGTTTTCTGATGGTCTAACTTTGTTTAGGACAGTTGCGTTCTTTATCCACTACAGAGCAAGTTTTGTGCCATTTTGCAACAAAGTTTTGCATTGGAGACGTATCGTTCAGAGGTCGCAGTGCCACACCAAAATCGCGAATCGACACAACAGACATTAACAAGGGCTTACTGCAATCCACAACGATATACCGGAGGCGCTCCAAAAAGACAACGCCTCCCTCTCAGCAACAGCAGCGCGCCGGCCAATGTGGCCGAGCGGTTCTAGGCGCTTTAGTCTGGAACCGCGCGGCCGCTACGGTCTCAGGTTCGAATCCTGCCTCGGGCATGGATGTGTGTGATGTCCTTAGGTTAATTAGGTCTAAGTAGTTCTAAGTTCTAGCGGATTGATGACCTCAGATGTTAAGTCCCATAGTGCTCAGAACCATTTGAACAGCAGCTCTCTCAATATAGTTTCGAGAGTGCAAGAGCTCTGCCCGTGTCAGAGACATTGGCTACAGCACTCAGCATCAACGAGTAGTTAAAGTTTCAGATGAACTTGTTCTGCTGTAATATTTAACGTTGTATTTAAAAAGAACATTTCTGATTTCATACATCAAATGATGCTTTCATAGTCAGTGGCACTTGTTAATATTCTACGCAGTCCCGTGGCAAAGAACAGTCTCAAGGTAACTAAATCTTTTTAGTCATTAATCTAATAAAGTGGACTAACATTTCATCTGTTGTAGTTAAAAATTGACGGTCCCACTTGCAATTTCGTCTGGATACAACAGCGGACTTTGTTAGAGGTTATTACAAAACACTTACAGTCTTTAACTCTTGCATAAACAGTTATGCAAACGCTTTGCACGAATTGTGATTGGCGTATCACTCCACAAAAAAGAGGTACTGTCTTGTGTGACGTGAGCACAATTTTGCGCTTCATTCAGCTGGTCACTGAACACGTTGATCCTCTAAAAATGGCTCTGAGCACTATGGGACTCAACTGCTGAGGTCATTAGTCCCCTAGAACTTAGAACTATTTAAACCTAACTAACCTAAGGACATCACAAACATCCATGCCCGAGGCAGGATTCGAACCTGCGACCGTAGCGGTCTTGCGGTTCCAGACTGCAGCGCCTTTAACCGCACGGCCACTTCGGCCGGCCGTTGATCCTCTATTCAGACGTAATAACAAAGCGAAGAACTCAGGACGGAGCGTGCGGGTGATGCACGTGCACAGACCAGACATGTGGCAGTGCCGAAATCACAGTTTCCAGTATTTTCTGTGGTGGTCAGTCCACCAGTTGATTAGCAAGGGTCAGTTAGGCTTCAGCTTTATAAATATTTTCCGGGTCAGTTTTATTTTGGCCCCATGAATGTACACAGTTGGCGAGTCTATTCGCGAAAGATAAACCAAGAAAGAAGCGTTTTGTAGTGTGCTCACTCTGAGCGTTGGTTTGTTTCCTCAAAAAATAAATGATGATACCTGTTGGACGGTGCCCATCTCGTACAACATAAGACTGTACGTTGTCATGTTGGAATTTAGCCACACTGGGGCGCTAGAAGAAGCCTGGGACTTCGGGGGGGGGGGGGGGGGAAGCCTAGTCGCTGTTTTTTGGCGTTTTCTCAATAATTACTGATACTCAACGACGAACAATGGCGACCCATGGCACTGCCTTTTGCTAATCGTCCTGTACAAAGCTACAAAACTCGCACTGAAACGTGCCCATACTCCGTCATTATCTTGGGTTACTTTGCACGGTTTGGTGGAAGGCTCGCTTTCAGTACATTTGGGAGTTTACTGAAAAAATTAGCAAGCGTGCTGTGACTATCGAAAGAGGTAGCAAGACATTCATTTGGGAATACATGGAAATAAATCGTAGTTGCTTCAATGATGAAACAGATAGGAAAGAATATTAACCATACAACAAAATCTCTCTTTGCGCTCTATCATTTACCCAAAACATGGTATCTATCACATTTTTACTCGTTTGTGAACCGTTAGGCTATTTGTTGTCATACCATATATATATTTTGTTCATTTACTAGTTTCGACGTATAATAGTATATTTTTGTACTTTTGCGAATTGTAATTGTCATTTTTAGGCATTCTGTAAATAGAATACAGTTAAATGGACAACAAACGATCCACGGTTACTCGAATTCTGCTCTTAAAAGATGTAGTGTACAGAACAGAAGAAAATGAAAAATCAGTAAAGTGTAATCAGTAATAGATCATAAAAGATTCTCTCGCTTTTCTAGCAGCATCATATTTGTGTTTAAGCTTTCGAAGATGTTTATTTACCTCCTGTTTCATCATTATCTCTTGACGGACGTTGTCGGAATACCTTGGAAACTTTGGACTTCCAACAAAGACGTGATGCTACTTGATTACTGAAAGCATTTTATATATAGAGGACATAAAAAAAATTGTGAATCGACAACATGGATTTGAAGGTTACGTACGAATGTTTTTGAAGGGAAGTGTAGGTATCAAAGAGGAGAGTTTACAAATGAGCTGTGGAGAAGCACTTCCTGTCAAACTTTCCTACGGAAAGTGGCGTGGAGAGATAGGAGGAGCAGCCAGCGAGCAGAAGATAATCGCCGTGTTAATTGTCGCCTGGCTCGGGTTAGCGAAGCGCGGACGACACTGCCGCGGAAGTAGGGAAGCGCGGACTTGCAAATGCGGGGAACAAATAGCGATAGCCGATGAGGTAAGGGCTGTGTGAGTACTTTCGCTTCCCGACTAGCCGGCCCTGTTAGCGGCGAAAGCGGTTAATAAACGGCCGCCTTGTGGTTCGGCCTCCTGCCTCCCGGCGGCCGTTAGCGGTCAGCTCTCCTCTTCCAAGACGGCGATTCGTTTGATCCGGAGCTCCCCCCCCCTCCCCCTCCCCCTCCCCCTCCCCCTACACGCACACGGAAAAGAAAGTGACAAGTCATTACTCCACAGAAATTAAATCATTTAGGCTCGAAGTGATCACGAGCAATCATGTTCAACGTAAGAGGCTGCAGTTGTGTGTAGTATTCTGTGTGGTGTTCTGCAGCATATACGACGGGTAGTCTCATGAAGTTTAATTATCATTTGAAAATACAGTTCCGTAATTAAGGCTTCGTTCATGTGCAGGCACACGTCTTCAGTCCAGGTACACATTGGAATCACCGAACCGCGCCATAGTGCCATAGCACGCCGCTACTAACCCACAAGAGAGAGCATTTTGGATTGCAGTAGGTGGAGGAGTAACATTGATTTTTGGGTGTGTTATATATACTACCCCTCTCGTGAAAATTTAAAGTTTTAGACCTCCTCCCCGTAGTACTTCGTACGACATCTTGAAACTACCGCTAACAAATAATTTTTCTTTTTTTTCCCTCAGTAACTCGCCTCCAGTGCATTTTAAGCAAAAAGATGTCATTATCAATATTAATGAGCGTTAAATTTTCTGCAAATTTCATGTATGACATGTTGGAAAATTTAAAAACAACTGTTGAGATACGAGACTGTTAAAATTGCAAAAAATGTCAAGAAATCGCAAAAAGGCAGATATGTCGGTGGTTTCGCCTTAACTTTTTTAGTTCAGTTTTGTGCACAAGGCATTATAACCAGTGGTGTAGAGTGTTTAATTTCCTTCGAGATTCCTACAAAATATTTGTGATTACTCCCTATAACGGCCGAGAAATGTTGCATTAACAATTTTAGTGAACGTGGAGTGGAAACTGAAAATACGATTCTCTGTCAAAAATAGTGTTCCTGAATGTACCATCATCTTCAAGACGTTATGTATGCATTATATACATTTAGTTCACGGTATTAGTGTAATTTCTGGCCAATAAGTGTTTTTGAAAAAGAAAAATGCAAATTTTCAGCGCTTTTACATATACGTGTATTTGTACAAAATACAGTTAAAAATATGTCTTACATTTTGCTTTAATGATACACACAAAATTTTATGTAATTTCTGCTGTGCCTTATATGTTCTAGAAGTGTACACTTCAACCAATAGGCAGTGAATCCTCTAACTCGTTCTTCCATGTTGAATTCAATCTTCGGAATCCATAATAAACACATGAGCCAGAACATCATGACACCGATCTACTATGGATATTAGCCCGTCCACGTGGTACCAGCGTCACCTGGCGAGGAATGTCTGCAAGTCAGACACACGCACAGTCCGTGTGGTATCAATGAGCGTGCTGTGAGTGTGTAAAATGAAGACGCGCAATCGATCTCAGTTTGACCGAGGGTAGATTGTTGCGGCCTGGAGGCTCCGCACGAGCATTTCGGAAACTGCACGACTCGTCGGGTATTCGAAGAGTACTGTGCTTAGTGTCTACGGCACGTGCCGAAACCAAGGTGAAACCACGTCCGGACGACGTGCAGTTGGCGGCCAGCCCTCATTGCAGATGTCGAACGTCGTAGGCTGGGCAGGCAGGTAAAACAGAACAGGTGGCGAACTGTGGCGGAACTAACATCAGACTTTAATGGTAGACAGTACACCGAACACTCGTAACTTTGGGCCTCTCCAGTTGGCGACCCATGCATGTGCCAAGGTTAACACGACGACATTGGCAACTAAAACTGAAATGGGCACGTGACCATCGGCACTGGACGTTGGCGCAGTGACAGAGCGTTGCATTGTCTGATGAATCCCGGTACCTTCTTCTTCATGCCAATGGGAGGGCGCTAATTCGTCGACTGCCAGGGGAATAACTCCTTGGCACTGGTACTGCGGGGCGGAGAGAAGCTGTCGGCGGCTCCGTTAAGCTCTGTGGAGCATTGACGTGAGCATCCATGGGGCCAGTGGAGGTCGTGCCAGGCAACATGATGGCCAAGACGTATCGTACACTGGTTGCAGACCACGTACACTGCTTCATGACGATCATGTTTCCTGACGCCAGTGGAATTTTTCAACAAGATAATGCGCCATGTCTCAATGCCAGGAGTGTGAAGAAGTAGTTCGAGGAACACAGTAGCGAGCTCCAATTGAGATGCTGGCCGCCGAACTCACCACATACGAATCTGATCGAACACCTCTGTTATTTGATAGAACATGGCGTCAGAGATTCCCCTACCCCCCCCCCCCCCCGCCTCCCCCGTAATCCATGGGAGTTACGTGACTTGTCTGTGCAGATGTCCTACCAACTCCCACCAACGACTTGCGTCCAGGCTACGACGCGTCGCCGCTGTTATCCGTGTCAAAGTTGGACATATGGGCTGTTAGGTGGACGTCCAAAATGTTCTGGCTGATCAGTGTACAATGAAGCATCGAAGTCGTCCTCCTTTGCAGTTCCACTTTCTGCCACAAGTCCTTTCGCATCCGCATGGAATCATGTTCAGCAACACGGTGGAACTCTTTCTTTATTAATTGGGACTGGAGTTAGACCACCAATATCCTTCTTCCATTTGAGGGCGTCTTTTTCGTACCCCCTCCATGTCTGAACTCGCAGATAACTTCTACATGCTTTATATTGAACTGAACCCTTGTTGGCGGTAGAATTGCCAGATCGAATTTTGTGTTCGTAGCAGCTTTAGAGGATGTACCCGTGGTCTAGAGGTAGCGTCTTTGATTCATAATCAAAACGTCTTCGGTCCCGGGTTCGATCCCCGCCACTGCCTAAATTTCGATAAATAATCGACATTGGCGACCGAAGACTTTCGGCATAAGAAGTCAGCCTCATTCTGCCAACGACCTTGTCAAAGAGGGCGGAGGAGCTGATAGAGGTTCAGGGCACTCTCTTGTCCTAGGGGTGGGAAATTGCCCCTAAAGGCGGAAGAATCAGCAATGATCAACGACATGAGGATGCAGAAGGCAATGGAAACCACTGCATTAAAGACACGTAACGTGTATCCACAGGACATGTGGCCTGTAATTGAAGAAGTGTCATGATGATCTCTCCATTGGCAAAACATTCCGGAATAGTCCCCCATTCGGATCTCCGGGAGGGGACTGCCAAGGGGGAGGTTACCATGAGAAAAAGATTGAATAATCAACGAAAAGATAACGTTCTACGAGTCGGGGCGTGGAATGTCAGAAGCTTGAACGTGGTAGGGAAACTAGAAAATCTGAAAAGGGAAATGCAAAGGCTCAGTCTAGATATAGTAGGGGTCAGTGAAGTGAAGTGGAAGGAAGACAAGGATTTCTGGTCAGATGAGTATCGGGTAATATCAACAGCAGCAGAAAATGGTATAACAGGTGTAGGATTCGTTATGAATAGGAAGGTAGGGCAGAGGGTGTGTTACTGTGAACAGTTCAGTGACCGGGTTGTTCTAATCAGAATCGATAGCAGACCAACACCGACAACGATAGTTTAGGTATACATGCCGACGTCGCAAGCTGAAGATGAACAGATAGAGAAAGTGTATGAGCATATAGAAAGGGTAATGCAGTATGTAAAGGGGGACGAAAATCTAATAGTCATGGGCGACTGGAATGCAGTTGTAGGGGAAGGAGTAGAAGAAAAGGTTACAGGAGAATATGGGCTTGTGACAAGGAATGAAAGAGGAGAAAGACTAATTGAGTTCTGTAACAAGTTTCAGCTAGTAATAGCGAATACCCTGTTCAAGAATCACAAGAGGAGGAGGTATACTTGGAAAAGGCCGGGAGATACGGGAAGATTTCAATTAGATTACATCATGGTCAGACAGAGATTCCGAAATCAGATACTGGACTGTAAGGCGTACCCAGGAGCAGATATAGACTCAGATCACAATATAGTAGTGATGAAGAGCAGGCTGAAGTTCAAGACATTAGTCAGGAAGAATCAATACGCAAAGAAGTGGGATACGGAAGTACTAAGGAATGACGAGATACGTTTGAAGTTCTCTAACGCTATAGATATAGCAATAAGGAATAGCGCAGTAGGCAGTACAGTTGAAGAGGAATGGACATCTCTAAAAAGGGCCATCACAGAAGTTGGGAAGGAAAACATAGGTACAAAGAAGGAAGCTGCGAAGAAACCATGGGTAACAGAAGAAATACTTCAGTTGATTGATGAAAGGAGGAAGTACAAACATGTTCCGGGAAAATCAGGAATACAGAAATACAAGTCGCTGAGGAATGAAATAAATAGGAAGTGCAGGGAAGCTAAGACGAAATGGCTGAAGGAAAAATGTGAAGACATCGAAAAAGATATGATTGTCGGAAGGACAGACTCAGCATACAGGAAAGTCAAAACAACCTTTGGTGACATTAAAAGCAACGGTGGTAACATTAAGAGTGCAACGGGAATTCCACTGTTAAATGCAGAGGAGAGAGCAGATAGGTGGAAAGAATACATTGAAAGCCTCTATGAGGGTGAAGATTTGTCTGATGTGATAGAACAAGAAACAGGAGTCGATTTAGAAGAGATAGGGATCCAGTATTAGAATCGGAATTTAAAAGAGCTTTGGAGGACTTACGGTCAAATAAGGCAGAAGGGATAGATAACATTCCATCAGAATTTCTAAAATCATTGGGGGAAGTGGCAACAAAACGACTATTCACGTTGGTGTGTAGAATATATGAGTCTGGCGACATACCATCTGACTTTCGGAAAAGCATCATCCACACAATTCCGAAGACGACAAGAGCTGACAAGTGCGAGAATTATCGCACAATCAGCTTAACAGCTCATGCATCGAAGCTGCTTACAAGAATAATATACAGAAGAATGGAAAAGAAAATTGAGAATGCGCTAGGTGACGATCAGTTTGGCTTTAGGAAAAGTAAAGGGACGAGAGAGGCAATTCTGACGTTACGGCTAATAATGGAAGCAAGGCTAAAGAAAAATCAAGACACTTTCATAGGATTTGTCGACCTGGAAAAAGCGTTCGACAATATAAAATAGTGCAAGCTGTTCGAGATTCGAAAAAAGTAGGGGTAAGCTATAGGGAGAGACGGGTCATATACAATATGTACAACAACCAAGAGGGAATAATAAGAGTGGACGATCAAGAACGAAGTGCTCGTATTAAGAAGGGTGTAAGACAAGGCTGTAGCCTTTCGCCCCTACTCTTCAATCTGTTCATCGAGGAAGCAATGATGGAAATAAAAGAAAGGTTCAGGAATGGAATTAAAATACAAGGTGAAAGGATATCAATGATACGATTCGCTGATGACATTGCTATCCTGAGTGAAAGTGAAGAAGAATTAAATGATCTGCTGAACGGAATGGTCTAATGAGTACACAGTATGGTTTGAGAGTAAATCGGAGAAAGACGAAGGTAATGAGAAGTAGTAAAAATGAGAACAGCGAGAAACTTAACATCAGGATTGATGGTCATGAAGTCAGTGAAGTTAAGGAATTCTGCTACCTAGGCAGTAAAACAACCAATGACGGACGGAGCAAGGAGGACATCAAAAGCAGACTCGCAATGGCAAAAAAGGCATTTCTGGCCAATAGAAGTCTACTAATATCAAATACCGGCCTTAATATGAGGAAGAAATTTCTGAGGATGTACGTATGGAGTACAGCATTGTATGGTAGTGAAACATGGACTGTGGGAAAACCGGAACAGAAGAGAATCGAAGCATTTGAGATGTGGTGCTATAGACAAATGTTGAAAATTAGGTGGACTGATAAGGTAAGGAATGAGGAGGTTCTATGCAGAATCGGAGAGGAAAGGAATATGTGGAAAACACTGATAAGGAGAAGGGACAGGATGATAGGACATCTGCTAAGACATGAGGGAATGACTTCCATGGTACTAGAGGGAGCTGTAGAGGGCAAAAAACTGTAGAGGAAGACAGAGATGGTAATACGTCAAGCAAATAATTGAGGACGTAGGTTGCAAGTGCTACTATGAGATGAAGAGGTTAGCAGAGGAACGGAATTCGTGGCGGGCTGCATCAAACCAGTCAGTAGACTAATGACAAAAAAAAAAGCAGCTTTAGAAAAGCGAAGATGTCGCAAGTCATCTGTAGGAGTGTTACAGACGCCTCCATGAAATGCAAATTGTCAGTTGTTTTCACGGTTGTCTTTTATTTTGAAGCTGGATCTTTAAAAATGGAAACACTTCTAAGAGTGGTGCAAAGTTTAGTTCCTCCATGCAGACAGAGTGGAGGTGGTAACGCAACCAGTCACCGCATTGAGAAATAAAATCTTTTCTACAATATCTTTATATTTGAATGATGTTTTGCAATACAGCGCATCTCCTATGTTACCCCTTCCAGACTTCCAAAATACACATTATCTGGCTCTAAAGCCGTCACGAAAACCAAAATATCAATGTATTGTCCAATAACAACAACAGAATCTGCTGAGAAAACATCGAAATTGCAGTTTTCAGAATTAAGATAGCTATATTTTCCATTGTCTGCTTGGTGACCGTTTGTGCTCACTGAAATTCCTTCTGAAGCAATGAGTTGAAGCGGCTTTTTCATTTTTTTCATTCAATAACAGTTCATCCTGTGGCATCTTGGAAAACATAATACCACCAAAGAGAACTTCTGCACAAGATTTAGCCTCGAGCTACGAGCTGTTACGGTGTTTTTGTAGTCCTTTTATTTTCGTTTGCGGGGTCCCCATCTAAGACCACTACAGAATTTTGACCATGATGTTGCTATACGTAGGTCTCAAACCTTTCAAAGACAGCAGAAAACATTCTCTTCGATTCCAATGAACTCTGTGTAGGAGCTAGCCACCATCTATTACAACAACTTTGCTGTTTCCCCATCTCTGTGTGACATGTGTGAAGGCAGAGTAAAATACCAACTTCGTAACTTCCCTATGCGTTCCCTATAAATTACATGAGTACATGAATCTCAAGAACTACGTGTATGTATTGCATACATAATGACTTACGATGGTTCAAATGGCTCTGAGCACTATGGGACTTAACTGCCGTGTTCATCAGTCCCCTAGAACTTAGAAATACTTAAACATAACTAACGTAAGGACATCACACACATCCATGCCCGAGGCAGGATTCGAACCTGCGGCCGTAGCGGTCGCGCGGTTCCAGACTGTAGCGCCTAGAACCGCTCGGCACTTAAGATGGTCTTATATTCAAAAATACTATTTTTGACTGAGGGTAAACCATGCCTCATCTGCAAAAATGAAAAACTGAGATTCCAAAAGTCCCGATTCGACTTCACTCAGAAACCACCGGCAGATTTTAACACACGAATGTTCGTATGGAAGCTTTAACTCGAGCACAACAGTAAATTTGTAAGGTACGTTTTGATCATGCTTCGACCATCTATAAATCCCCGCATTGAGATTTCGTCGGGCTTCAATCCACGCTTTTCTTCAGTGGACCAATGTTCTCTGGTAACAGAACTCTTTTCGCGTAGTTACGGTTTTTATTCGCCACAGAGCCCGTCTCGCGCCATTTTGCCTCTAACTGCAAACTTTGATGGAGGTTTAGCCAAAACGCTTCCTGTCTGTACCTCTTGCGCACCGTGAAATCTGCCGGTGGTTTCTTTTCGACGAATCGTGTTTTGCATAATACTCGACGATGGATACGCGCTGTTTTATTGTGAGCACAATTCTGAGTTGCATTCAACTGGTCACCAAACACGTCTGCTCCTTTCACTTACTCAAACGCAATGGCACAGCAGAGTACTCGGTACAGAGAATGTGGGAGATGCGAATGTGCAAAAGTCTGACAGTGACAGATTGGTGACTCGAAATCAAGGTCTTCAGCATTTCTTTTCGATGGGCAGTTCTCCTAGTCACCAAAAGGGTCAGTTGCGCGTTAGTCTTATAAATAGTTTACGGGTCAGTTGTATTTTGTCCAGCCTTTACAATGTACAGCAAAAACATCAGTAGGGGTAACTGATAAATTACAATAACTCTAACAAAACATATTACGGTACATGCACAGCCAGTTCAAAAACTGGATCGTAATTTACTTCTAACGTCTTTGTTTGGTAGTTTGTTAAAACTCGGATGAGCAGACGCCGTCTCGGTAAGTGGCTGTTCGGAACCGTAGACGATCTCTCATTCAAGTAAATGAGCCATGTTTTAAATAGTAATTGAATTTGTTTCTCGTTTTCACTGGATAAGACACCGTGACGGAGAGAGTACTGCTAATAAAGTGTTAAAGGTGAGAAAGCCATCTGGTTAATGGCCTTACCACGTCCATGACCTGCCTGGAACATTGGGTAAGACGCAAACGTTTGCCAGATATAGACGTACGAACTTCAGATTATATACTGTAGCTGTAGTAGACACATCTAGGTGAAATATCAATAAAGTTTTAAATAAAGCGTGTGACTCAGAACAAAGCTCTTTTGTAGTATTTTCGCGTAACAATAAAATGCAGTCAAATGATAATGGATGACGTTTCGTTGAGAGAGATACCGCAATTGTATAATTGAAAGTTTATATCCAGTGTCATAGTTCGGTATATAAAAATTGATGATTAGTTTCAATCCATTCAATGATTATCTTCAGACCTACGTATTGAAACTAACAGTTGTAGTAAGTATTTAGTTTGATAAACAAAGGTGAAAACAGAAATCTTGTAAATGGAAGAAGTAAGCCAGGATTTATGTTTTGTGGTAGGTTTTCTTTTAATTTATCTCCGCCCCCGGTAGCTGAATGGTCAGCGTGACAGATCGTCAATCCTCTGCGCTCGGGCTTGGTCGGGGAATTTTCTCCGTCCAGGGACGGGTGTTGTGCTGTCCTCATTATCATCCTCATCGACTGCAGGTCGTCGAAGTGGCGTCAAATTGAAAGACCGGCACATTTCGCCGATTTATTAAAAAAATTGACTGATCCCGATTTGTAACTATTAGGTAAAATTATAATTTCCATAATTTAATCGACCGTAACTGTCTCATAGTACGATAAGGTCAGTGACTGGTAGCGGTCTAGGGAAATCTCTTCATAAATTAGATAATTTCCACCTTGCGTTTTTTAAATTAAGTAGGTACTGATTTTTTGTTCGTAAATCCGAAGATGTTCGTTGAATAATTGAAACTAGTTGTAACTGATAGTAGTATGTACAAACGAGCCAATAAAACAGCATTTTTATATCAAAAGAAGTAGCAATTCATATAGTTTTAAGTGTATTATACCGTGTTGACTATTTTTCTGATTGAAACATAATTTGGAGTTGGTTTCATCGACACTAGTTGAGGGGAAAACAGGGGCCTGGCAATGTCTTTACATCTTTGCAAAGTAGCAAGAGGATTTGGGAAATCCCAGGGAAGTTTCTGATAATGCTGGACCCATGATGTAGTGATTTCGTCTCTATGACTAATAAGATCTCTCTCTCTCTCTCTCTCTCTCTCTCTCTCTATCTCTCACGCACGCGCGATGCGGAGGCACGCACGTTGGATCTGCGCGCAGCCCAGCGAGACGTGACTGCGGCAGTGTGGCGATATCTCTGCGGCATACACTGCAGGCTGAACTCCGTATGTGATTTCTTTCGTGCGAAGTATGCGGTAACCACCCAGATATAGCTTCCATTCTTAGAACATGGTTCCTGATGCACATAGTCATTAATACATTTGTCTAAAAGTACTAAAGACCATTCTATTAGTCGCACATAATTTTCAGTAATGCTACACTATGTTGTCGAAAACTGACAGGGTGATAATATCACAGTGTGATGGTACAGGTTAGTTCTTACAATAAGTGTTAAAAAACTACAACCAGCCACTGTTAATAAATCCTTTCATTAAAAATGACGCCCTTGCCGTTTTCAAACAGACAGCTTCATCATTAGTGTGCTGTAAACATTTATTTTTCTTACATTAATTTTGCTGTACGTTGTATGTCGGTACTTTGATTGTGGCTTGGAAAAAAATGCTTTTTTATTCGGACCTAACAAGGCGCTAAAAGAAAATAAACAGTTTGTAGAAATGAGTTCTTTGTATACTGCTAACACCAAAAGATGAAAGTCCGTTTAACGTAACATAAATCTTTTTCTAACAGCGACGCAGTTTTTTAATAAGTACAATTATTTAAGTGACTCATAACTGTTTTCATTTTAAATGAATTAACTTGCAAAATACAGACCTGCGTTATTTATCAAAGCTCATGCTCCGCTCACAGTATTGATCAGTTTTGTGACTGATTTACGTACGTGGTTCTTCAGTTATGGTCCCTTAACTCGTGTCAACAGCGTTCTGTCTAAAAAATATCATCTTCTATGAATTTTATACTACCATCTAACAGGTACTTACAAACCCTATTGCTGAAAATGCTAGCATATTCGTTGTAGCTCTATTTCTAACGAAACATCTAATGGTTTGTAGACAAGAACGCTACTGATCCCTCCCCCCGTCCCCCTTTCCTGAGTTAGACTTCTGAAGTTAAATCAGTGCAATAGTAATGCCATTGTTGAGTGGTGGTGTAAGCGAGAAAAAATGTACTGAATTGTTGGTTGCCAACTTTGACCCAACCAATTTCATTTCAGAGGCAATGATTCCCTAGGGCATCGTGTAAGAATGGAAACAAAAACTATAGTTACAGAATAGAATTAAAATTTTAATAATTTCACAGTCAGAAGTATATCGCCCATGAGGACTGAATGGCGACAGGATGGGGGGTCAATAGAGAATGATGTTCCTGCACAACCCAATTGGGCATGTAAAATATTATCCTTCACAACCCAATTGGGCATGTAAAATATTAGGGCATTACGCACTTAAGGGCAACTGAATTAGACGTACCTATCTATAGCACATAGCCCCAGCAGTTAAACGCAGCTTGTTGCGGCAGTTCCGTGCTTCTACCACAGCCAATCACACACTGCGGTTCTATGTTCGCCTCTATGGATAAGCCACATTGTTGCCGCAACACTATGGCGGCGTAGTGCAGTCTTTTGCGTTTCATCGTTGAAAGCTCGTGAATGTTTCCAGCCTGCAGTGACCATGTTAGTGTACCCATGCTAAAGAAATTTGTCACTTGGCTCGCCGCACGCCGAACTGTTCCATTCGCAGCGTCGACAAAAGCATTCTCTCTCCTCTCCTCCGCTCAGCTCGTCCTCCCGAACGCGAGTCCAGTGTGCTAATCACTGTGCCACCTCGCTCGGTCTCTTTCAGATGAAATTCAGGTCTGGAAGCGTTAAGACGTAGCATGGTAACATTTTTAGGAGTCAGTATATGCAGGCTACAAATATTTTAATCTGCGCACCTTAATGCTTACTCCATAGATATTACTGCTGTAAAATTTAGTGCCAGTTCTGATATGTTTAGAATTATTCAAATTTATTACAGATAAATGTCCACATAAAATTCTTTTTAGGCACTACACTATGCAACATGTACGTAAACTTAACTGCCGTAATAAGGGGCAGAATTATTATAGGGTAAAGTAGTTTCTGTATTTCATCTGTCCGCCTGTGGTTGTTAGATACCTTCCCGAACGAAGCTAAACCGAAATTAGTATGTCTGGTGTAAGCATTCAGATGCTGATGAAAATGAGTTCTGACCTGAAATTCAGAATTACTGCACGGTAATGCTAGACTTCAGGATGGCTATGAGGCAGCATATTTTCTAACCTGATATTAGCGGTATGTTCCGCATCCCACAGTTGCTGGTGTCTTTGGACGTATATTTCAAATCGCCCTTTGAGTAACATGTTATGTCAAATCGGCACAGAATCATTTTCCTCTGTTTGAGGACCTCGATTAATCTTGCCAATTGCCACGGGAAACGAACTGTCGTAATGAATCAGCCCAGTATATCTTATTATCTCCATAATACTAGCCCAAAGAAAGGGAGAACTAAAATATTTGTCCTACCGTCGGTACTGGTCAAGTTGCCGTATCAGAAAGAAAATATTTCCTATTGCACGTAAACTTGTAAACATAAATCTACTTCGATTTTGAATCCGATCCTACTCTCGCCCTCTCCGTTGTCGTCCCCGTTGATAATTTATGTGAAGTTTGAAGATTTCACTGGTTTACAAGTACTAAGAAAACTGTTACGGGAGCTCTCCCGAATTCGACACTCAGGCAGGTCCACATCTGTCACCCCTCCGACAGCTACTACACTACGTCTTCTGCTGTCCTGGAAATGCAGTTTCTAAATTTTCTAGTTCGTCAGAACACAATAAACACGGATTATTCTGTTGTCTAGGCTTTTGTGGCTAAATAAGTGTCAGGTTACAAACCCGCCTAGTGGTTCAGTCATTACCCCGTTCTAAGCTTTCAGTCACTTGTCGCTCCTGTCATGTGCGTCAATGATCTTTATGCGTCACAAATGCCAAATGGCACCTTGGTTCGTAGTCATTGAAATGTAGGTCTTCATATATCTGGCTGGTTAAGATCGTTCAATATCCGTAGAAAGGTAAGGGCGTATCATCTCACATATGACCTGCAACCCTTCCATTTCATTGGACTACGTTAACTTCACCGTTATCTCGAAAACAAAAAAGGCCTTTAACGATGAAAGTATTTCCGACTGCTGTTAAGTACACAATATTTCAAGGTTATTATCATAATTACGCTTGGCGTAAAGGTCTGATGATCGTGAAGTCGCTGATTCGATTCACGGTAGGAGCAACGTATTTTTAAACCCTACATTTTTAGCTAATAATAATGTTAATCTGCTAATATTTGTCATAATTTTTAATAAAAATTTCTAATTTTAGTTACTTAGCATATGTGAAAATAAGAATTTGATACGGACACCCTAAATACTTTATTGCTAAATGAAAACATACTATATACATGAATCTTAAATCTCTAGAAACAAAAAAGTATACACTATTCTATTTGATGTTTCGCATTTTTGTACCAAGCTTTAATTCATTGCCCTCGCATTTTCATGCGATTACTAATTGGACGAGGGTAAGTCAATTATTATCTGCAAAGTAGTTATAAAATTTTATTGTAATCAAATAGGAAGCTTACAGGAACATCATTTTTCGACATAGTCTTCTTGCGTTTCAACGAACTTGGTCCATCGTTGTACAAGCTTCCTGATGCCCTCATAAAAGATGGTTCTCAGTTGAGCTGCGAACCAGGAATGCACCGCTTCTTTCACTGCTTCGTCCGAGGCAAATCGACGGCCCCTTAATGCCTGTTTGAGTGGACCAAACAAGTGATAGTCAGAAGGAGCAAGACCGGGACTATATGGAGGATAATCCAGTACTTCAAATTTGAGTTTCTGGAGCGTTTCAGCAGTGTGGGCAGCAGTATGCGGACGAGCATTGTCGTGCAACAACACATCACCTTTTGACAGCAATCCTCGGCGTTTGCTTCGGTTTGTAGGCTTTTAGCCTGGCAGTAAGCATCTCACTGGAACATACACTGTTTATTGTGTTGCCCCCTTTCCCCATAATGTTCCAGTACCGGGCCTTGTGCATCCCAAATACCGTAAGCATCAGTTTTGCTGCAGATGGTTGGGTCTTGAACTTTGTCTTGCACGGCGAATTTGGATATTTCCATTTCATACTCTGCCGTTTACTCTCCGGCTCGTAATGATGGATCCATGTTTCGTCACCAGTAATGATCCTGTCTAAGAAGTTATCCCCTTCCTTACCATAGTGATCCAAATGTTTTTTGCAGATGTCCAAGCGTGTTTGTTTATGCAACCGTGTGAGTTATTTTGGGACCTAGCTTGCACAAACTTTATGAAACCCAAGTCTGTTGTGGACGATTTCGTAGTCAGAACCGCGACTAATTCGCAGACGATGTGCCACTTCGTCAGTAGTTAATCATCTGTCTAAGAGAACGCTCAATGGTTTCTTCATTTGTGGCGGTAAACGGTCGTCCGGCTTCTTCATCGTGCGTAACACTTGTGCGACAATTTCGTAGTTTTTCAATCGATTCGTAGACCGTTGTGGCAAAACACTGTTCCCGTACTGTACCGAAAGTCTTCGATGAATTTCGGTCCCTGATACGCCTTCCGACCTCAAAAAACGAATCACTGGACGTTGTTCTTCTTTGGTGCAAATAGACAGCGGAACAGCCATGATTAACAGAACGGCAGCGGTAATGAAACCAGCAGCCTGAAAATTGCAAAGACATAACAACAAATAAACAAAGCACGCTTCATCAACGTAAAACGACAGTACTACCAAAATAAACAAAAATATAACTAAATTGCGGATAATAAATGACTTACCCTCGTACATAAAAAAAGGTTTTCTTGTTAGAGAACTATAATGAAGTTTTTATCAGTTATCGTTTCCATTTGCTGATAAATATATTTAAATAAAATTTGCTACTAGCGAGATTCGTACCAGTAATTTTATGGTGACAAGACAGTCGGGACGAATCCATCTACTGACGACTACATCAATGAATTAAAAATATTTTATGCTTATCAACGCTTGGAAATATTTTAATTTGGAACGGCCTTTTTAAAACTTTTTATAAATACAACGAAAATCGAAGTGGGGCACTTACACTCTCGACTTCGTGAAATGTACACCACTGTCTACATTCAATTCACTGTCACACGCCACACTTCGCGGCAAGCAGGAGCTATGATCTGGGATCCCATTTCTTTTCATAACAGGGTCCCTTCGCTAGTCATCCACGGTACCCTTACAGCACAGCGCTACGTCGACGACGTTCTAGTCTCCGTTTTATTACCCTTCATGGCAAGCCATCCTTGGCTTACATTTTAGCAAGATAATACCCGCGCACACGCGGTGAGAATTTCTGCCGCTTGTCTTCGTGCTTGCCAAACCATACCTTGGCCGGCAAAGTCGCCAAATATCTCCCCATTTGAGAACGTTTGGAGTGTTACGGGTAGGGCCCTCAAACCAGCTCGGGATTTCGACGATCTAAAGCGCCAGTTGGACAGAATTTGGCACGGTATCCTCAGGAGGATATACAACAACCCTATCAGTGCCAAGCCGAAAAACTACTTGCATAAGGGCCACAGGTGGACAAAAGCGTTATTTTCTTTGTCAATTTGTGGTGCTCTTTCTCTTGAATAAATAATAAAATTTTTCTGAAATTTTAATCATTTGTTTGTTTATTTATTTGTACATGTACATCACAGTTACCGATTTCCGTCCCATTCGGATAATTCCATCGTGGGGCGTTTTCTTTTTTTTTTCCCTTAGAGCGTATATCATAATTTAGATGACGTCGCTAACATTGCCAGTGCGTTTGCTAGATAGTTCTAAAAAAGTATTTTCGTGTCTCAAAAAGTAGTGCCGTTATGAACATGTATTTACTCGACATGGATTTCACAATCGTTAGACAGTATTCGATTTTATCTGTTTTAGTGAATAATAATCCAAATTACACACGTGAAGAAGGGGAAAAAAGCCAGTAGCGGTAACTTTGATCTAGTGCCGTAGACCGTGCCTTGTAAAGGACCGAGGTGAACAAACCATCGAGGATGAGGGCAGCTGCTTGACTGATTTTAACAGTATATGTTACGGCCGTGTAAGTTATGGTTTGCCGCTGGAGGCAGTAAAAACCGCCCCTACGTGCGCTAGCCGCGGCTGCAGTAAACTCCGTGTGAACTACGGCGTCGACAGCAGGCGAGTAACTTGGCATGGACGGAGGTCCTCTCGCCATGAAAGCGCTTCCTACTTGTTTATCGTCATGATGCGCAGGCTGAACCTGGAACTGCTGCATTCCTCCCCCCCCCCCTCTCCCCAATAAAGGAATGATGTCTTAGTCGCCTATAATCGACATTGCAGATACGTATTGCACGTTTATGCAATTTTGTACTTCTGGATGGTATTATGTTTTCCAAAACCCTCTACTGTCCAGTTACCCAGGTTCCGAGCATCTGCAGCTGCAAAGTCCCAATTCCTGCCAACATTCACCCTCTGATGATGAGCCTCCAGCTGGCTAACTGAAAATAAAGAGTTTTAAAAACCCTTATAAAGCTACTGGTCGAAGTTTCCGTACTAACCGTCCGCTATTTCAACGACAGTCACAGTATTTAGCATCCAGAATGGATAAGATAGATTTATTGCTGGGGATAGGCTAGAACCGTGTCCCACTCCCTTCTCGCCCACTGCTTGCCTTCCATGACCTTCGATTGTTGTAACTGTTTTCTGATTTGTGTACGAGTTGTAAATAATCTTTGGCTCTGTTGCTTGCCCCTGCTACCTTCAGAATTTCGAAGAGTTTATTTCAGTCGACATTGTCAAAAGCTTTCTCTAAATCTATAAATGCTATATACATATGTTTATCTTCCTTTAAACTATTTTCTAAGGCAAATCATACAGTTAGCATTGCCTCGCGTGTTCGTACATTTCTCCGGAATCCAAACTGATCTTCCGCGAAGTCGGCTTCTGCCACTTTTTCCGTGACTTACGTTTCGCAAATTTGTATCACATCTTTCTTGCGCTCGCTAACAGCTTCTCTAAGCTCTGTGCCGTGTGTGCTACTGTTAGTTGCTGTCACCGGTTACACATTCTCCGTCTAGGTACTCAAACCCTTGGATCGAAGTATTGCGTGGCGGCTTGTTACTCAACCTCACTAGAGTTTCAGAATAATTAGTAACATGATTTTCCACTCATTTGCAGGTCCAATTCCGTTACTCAGCAAACATCTTTGGTTGAACCTTTCAATATCACGTTTCTACCAAACACTCTGTCGGGGATTAAAAGGCGCATGCGGATGTAGTCGAATAGTTACACAATCAACAGTCTAACCTTGCAGTTGTCATTGTAGGCGTTTGGTAAAAATATGTACTATTATGGCCGAGAAGATATCTAATTCTGTAATATGAGGCTAACCTTATTTTAAAGGTTCGTAAATACACATCATATCGTCAACGAAAGTAATGCAAGTGTCGAAGACACAGTCATTTCGAAGATGTCGATGACGTAGTTTGCTTCAAAGTCGAGACAACCACAGAGTTGTTAAAATAGTGTGCAGCTATGTCGGAAAGCCAGTGGTGAGCAGTGTGTGGCCTACTTCGAGAGGCGAGCTATCGATCCGCGTCCAGCCTGCTCCCTTGGCCGGTCGTCCCCTTCGGTTTGGACGCCCTCGAAAGCTGCTGCTTTCTTAGTCGGCTGCTTCCGCTGCACCGGGAGACGCGGCTCGTATCATAAATGTGAGAAAGAGGATTTCCTTCCATTCCCGTTAGTCGAATTCTTTTTTGTTCGTCCTGTTTTTAGTGAAACTCCTGTGACACTTGCAGTGTTTGAAAGGTACTGAAGATATCACAGTTGCTTGATGCTGTGAAATATAGAATTTAGCGCTAGAATTTTTGCGTAATGCAAGTAACCCTTCTACTGTTTTATTTCAAGAACAGAAACGATGGGTCATGGCCTGGGTTTATTTTATTCAGTAGAATTTTTAGATTTAAGTTAACGCCGTTATGGAGGAACCACTGAGAGAAGAAAATTTATTAACTGATGGTTGTATAATTCAAAAATAACCTGTACTAGTTTCATACTTACTTATTTTTCCGTAATAAATAAGTGACCTCATTGATTCCGATGAAACTCATTTCCCTAAATCGCTCCAGGCAACTGCTGTGATGACTCCTTTGAAAGGGCACTGCCGATTTCCTTACCCATTACTGATACCATCCGAGCTCGTACTCAGTCTGTAATGGCCTCGATGTTGACGGGACGTGAAACCCAATCCTTCTTCCTTTCTTCTTCGTCAAATCGTTACGTAGGATGAATCACGTGTATTTGTTTTACCTGGGTTGCGGTTGGAATCACTTTGTTGAGATGGAAGTTAAAAAAAAAGTAATTTTGTCGTCCAGCGACAAATAACACTATTTAGGGTCGTTGGGCTTTAAACAATCTCCGCAAGCCGCCAGTCGGTACATTGTATGGAGGTTACCTTGTACCACTGCGTCCATACTCCATACAACCGGTCTTCATGTGCTTGTTCCATTCTATGTTGCTTTGCAATGATACCCGTTGCGCACCCATGTTCAAATAAGTTACATTAATTTTAATCAAGTAGCAACTGTTTTCGATCTTGACTTAATCCCTAATTTGAGTATTCGTCGTAAAAATTGACTTCATGTTCAGCCCGCTAAGTGTGGTCTTGACTGTGTTACGAATGACTGACCTTAATATACGAGTACCCAAGTAAATAAAAAATAAAAAAAGATAAATCTAGAATTTAAGTTTGAGACGAAGCTGCTGCCACTACTGTTGCACGTTATCATCGTGTAGCTTATAAAATTCACATGTATAGGAAAAACTGTGTAGCACCTTTGCATTGTGTTAGTGCAGGATCATAGTACTAATGGTCATTAGGAATCAGTAGCATTTTTGGAAATGCCGAAATTATCTTACTCTCTCGTCACTTAAATCATTTGCATTCCGCGACCGGAGTCAGGAGTTTCCTTTCTTTTTTAGTATCTCTACGTCTCATTGTAATTACGAGGGGTCGTGTTATAAAGTTTAATTGAATGAATAGACAGAAGGAAACTGTAGCCTTTAGTTTACTAAATATGAGTCTGGTCATGTTGTCTTTTGTGGTTTTGAATTTACCAAAAGCTGGTAGGAAATGTACCTGTAGAAATCGCTGTCTGCTATGTAAATTGTTTTGTCTTACTGCATTTACGTTCGTGTCTTTCAGTTTAGCTGAATGTACAACATGTAGTAATTCAAAATACGCTCTTGTGGGTTAGCACTTTCTCCCGTCGACACCTTCAATTATCGTCTTGAGAAAAAAGGTACGAAATTAACTGTTTCCTTGTTTGGCAGGTGCATGTCTGCAGTCCTGACACAGTACTGTAGTAAGCCTCTACAAGAGCCATAACAAAATGACGCAGTACATTGATAAAGGGCAGTCACCGTCGTCCTGTTTTCTGCTGTGTTAGCAGCGTCTTTGCGTCTCGATTTCCTGCGATCCACTGGTTAATTGTTAATGTGTTGCTGTCCAGCACATCACCAAGGATCTGTAAGCTCTTCCTTTCTTGCCTCCTCCTTACTTAATGTATATTCAATCCAATATCTTTTCCTCCTTTTTATTACATTCACAAATTATCTTTGCTCTCCCACTCTTCTCAGTACCTCTTCAACTTTCACTCTATCCATCCAACCCATTCTTTCCATCCTCCGCCATGCCCACATTTCAAAAGCCTCCAGCCTTATTCTTTCTTCCTTGCTTCCACGTTACTTCCTCCTTGCTTCTTCCACGTTGCAGCACCTTACAGGAGGATACTCCATGTTGCTGCTGCTGCTGCTGGTGGTGGTCTTCGGTCCAAAGACCGCTTGATGCTTCAGAATATGTCCTACCAACCGATCCCTTCTTCTAGTCAGATTGTTCCCTTTATTTCTCTTCTTCCCAATTCTACTCAGTACCTCGTCATTACTTACGCGATCTATCCATCTTATCTTCAGCATTTTTCTGGAGCACCACGTTTCAAAAGCCTCTACTCTCTTCTTGTCTAAATTTTCTCGCCCATGTTTTACTCCCATACATGCCTACACTCCATATTAATACTTTCAGAAAGGACTTGCTGCCATTTAAATGCCTGCCGCTGTGGCGGAGCGGTTCTAGCCGCTGCATTCCGGAACCATGCGGCTGCTACAGTCGCAGGTTCGAATCCTGCCTCGGGCATGGATGTGTGTGATGTCCTTAGGTTAGTTAGGTTTAAGTAGTTCTTAGGTTTAAGTAATTCTAAGGTTTAAGTAATTCTAAGTCTAAGGGACTGATGACCTCAGATGTTAAATCCCATAGTGCTTATAGCCATTTGAACCATTTTTTTGACATTTAAATCTATACCTGATGTTAACAAATTCATGTTCTTCAGTAATGCTTTTCTTGCCGTAGCCAGTCTACATTGTATATCCTCCCTACTTCGACCATCATGAGTTATTTTGCTCCCCAAATAGCAAAACTCATCCACTACTTCAAGCATCTCATTTTCTAGTCTAATTCCCCGAGCATCACCTGATTTGATTAAACTACATTCCATTGTCATTGTTTTTCTTTTGTTGATATTTTTCTTATATCCACTTTTCAAGACACTATCCATTCCGTTCAACTGCTCTTCCAGGTCCTTCGCTGTCACTGACAAAATTACTATGTCACCGGAAAACCTCAAAGTTTTATTCCTGCTCCTCATTTTTCTTTCGTTTCCATTTCTGCTTGCTGGATATAGAGATTGAATAACATCGGGGATATGCTACAGCCCTGTCTCACTCTGTTCTCAACCACTGCTGCCCTTTCGTGCCCCTCGACGCTTATAACCGCCATTTGTTTCTGTACAAATTGTAAATAGCCTTTCGCTCCCTGTATTTTACTCCTTTCCCTCCATACCAAACATTGTATTAGTCTTTTTCTTAAACCTTCATCCGTATTACTTCCGAAAATTTTCCTTTTCTTACAAAATGCTTCACCGTTGCTATCCTGGTTTTAATTCCTGTGTTGCTCTTAGTCGCCTTGCTATCCAGCTTTGTAAGTGTTTAAAACTTTGCGCTTGTTCTGGTATTTCTCCTTTCAGCATTATCCTTATCTCTTTATTTCTACATCTACATCTACATTCATACTCCGCAAGCCACCCAACGGTGTGTGGCGGAGGGCACCTTATGTGCCACTGTCATTACCTCCCTTTCCTGTTCCAGTCGCGTATGGTTCGCGGGAAGAACGACTGTCTGAAAGCCTCCGTGCGCGCTCTAATCTCTCTAATTTTACATTCGTGATCTCCTCGGGAGGTATAAGTAGGGGGAAGCAATATACTCGATACCTCATCCAGAAACGCACCCTCTCGAAACCTGGCGAGCAAGCTACACCGCGATGCAGAGCGCCTCTCTTGCAGAGTCTGCCACTTGAGTTTATTAAACATCTCCGCAACGCTATCACGGTTACCAAATAACCCTGTGACGAAACGCGCCGCTCTTCTTTGGATCCTCTCTATCTCCTCCGTCAACCCGATCTGGTACGGATCCCACACTGATGATTAATACTCAAGTATAGGTCGAACGAGTGCTTTGTAAGCCACCTCCTTTGTTGCTAGACTACATTTTCTAAGCACTCTCCCAACGAATCTCAACCTGGTACCCGCCTTACCAACAATTAATTTTATATGATCATTCCACTTCAAATCGTTCCGCACGCATACTCCCAGATATTTTACAGAAGAAACTGCTACCAGTGTTTGTTCCGCTATCATATAATCATACAATAAAGGATCCTTCTTTCTATGTATTCGCAATACATTACATTTGTCTATGTTAAGGGACAGTTGCCACTCCCTGCACCAAGTGCCTATCCGCTGCAGATCTTCCTGCATTTCGCTACAATTTTCTAATGCTGCAACTTCTCTGTATACTACAGCATCATCCGCGAAAAGCCGCATGGAACTTCCGACACTATCTACTAGGTCATTTATATATATTGTGAAAAGCAATGGTCCCATAACACTCCCCTGTGGCACGCCAGAGGTTACCTTAACGTCTGTAGACGTCTCTCCATTGATAACAACATGCTGTGTTCTGTTTGCTAAAAACTCTTCAATCCAGCCACACAGCTGGTCTGATATTCCGTAGGCTCTTACTTTATCAGGCGACAGTGCGGAACTGTATCGAACGCCTTCCGGAAGTCAAGAAAAATAGCATCTACCTGGGAGCCTTTATCTAATATTTTCTGGGTCTCATGAACAAATAACGCGAGTTGGGTCTCACACGATCGCTGTTTCCGGAATCCATGTTGATTCCTACATAGTAGATTCTGGGTTTCCAAAAACGTCATGATACTCGAGCAAAAAACATGTTCTAAAATTCTACAACAGATCGACGTCAGAGATATAGGTCTATAGTTTTGCGCATCTGCTCGACGACCCTTCTTGAAGACTGGGACTACCTGTGCTCTTTTCCAATCATTTGGAACCCTCCGTTCCTCTAGAGACTTGTGGTACACGGCTGTTAGAAGGGGGGGCAAGTTCTTTCGCGTACTCTGTGTAGAATCGAATTGGTATCCCGTCAGGTCCAGTGGACTTTCCTCTGTTGAGTGATTCCAGTTGCTTTTCTATTCCTTGGACACTTATTTCGATGTCAGCCATTTTTTCGTTTGTGCGAGGATTTAGAGAAGGAACTGCAGTGCGGTCTTCCTCTGTGAAACAGCTTTGGAAAAAGGTGTTTAGTATTTCAGCTTTACGCGTGACATCCTCTGTTTCAATGCCATCATCATCCCGGAGTGTCTGGATATGCTGTTTCGAGCCACTTACTGATTTAACGTAAGACCAGAACTTCCTAGGATTTTCTGTCAAGTCTGTACATAGAATTTTACTTTCGAATTCACTGAACGCTTCTCGCATAGCCCTCCTTACGCTAACTTTGACATCGTTTAGCTTCTGTTTGTCTGAGAGGTTTTGGCTGCGTTTAAACTTGGAGTGAAGCTCTCTTTGCTTTCGCAGTAGTTTCCTAACTTTGTTGTTGTACCACGGTGGGTTTTTCCCGTCCCTCACAGTTTTACTCGGCACGTACCTGTCTAAAACGCATTTTACAGTTGCCTTGCACTTTTTCCATAAACACTCAACATTGTCAGTGTCGGAACAGAAATTTTCGTTTTGATCTGTTAGGTAGTCTGAAATCTGCCTTCTATTACTCTTGCTAAACAGATAAACCTTCCTCCGTTTTTTTATATTCCTACTAACTTCCATATTCAGGGATGCTACAACGGCCTTATGATCACTGATTCCCTGTTCTGCACTTACAGAGTCGAAAAGTTCGGGTCTGTTTGTTATCAGTAGGTCCAAGATGTTATCTCCACGAGTCGGTTCTCTGTTTAATTGCTCGAGGTAATTTTCGGATAGTGCACTCAGTATAATGTCACTCGATGCTCTGTCCCTACCACCCGTCCTAAACATCTGAGTGTCCCAGTCTATATCTGGTAAATTGAAATCTCCACCTAAGACTATAACATGCTGAGGAAATTTATGTGAAATGTATTCCAAATTTTCTCTCAGTTGTTCTGCCACTAACGCTGCTGAGTCGGGAGGTCGGTAAAAGGAGCCAATTATTAACCCAGCTCGGTTGTTGAGTGTAACCTCCACCCATAATAATTCACAGGAACTATCCACTTCTACTTCACTACAGGATAAACTACTACTAACAGCGACGAACACTCCACCACCGGTTGCATGCAATCTATCCTTCCTTTGTAAAAATTTCGGCAGAATTTATCTCTGGCTTAAGCCAGCTCTCTGTACCTATAACGATTTCAGCTTCGGTGCTTTCTATCAGCGCTTGAAGTTCCGGTACTTTACCAACGCAGCTTCGACAGTTTACAATTACAATACCGATTGCTGCTTGGTCCCCGCATGTCCTGACTTTGCTCCGCAACCTTTGAGGCTGTTGCCCTTTCTGTACTTGCCCGAGGCCATCTAACCTAAAAAACGCCCAGTCCACGCCACACAACCCCTGCTACCCGTGTAGCCGCTTGCTGCGTGTAGTGGACTCCTGACCTATCCAGCGGAACCCGAAACCCCACCACCCTATGGCGCAAGTCGAGGAATCTGCAGCCCACATGGTCGCAGAACCGTCTCAGCCTCTGATTCAGACCCTCCACTCGGCTCTGTACCAAAGGTCCGCAGTCAGTCCTGTCGACGATGCTGCAGATGGTGAGCTCTGCTTTCATCCCGCTAGCGAGACTGGCAGTCTTCACCAAATCAGATAGCCGCCGGAAGCCAGAGAGGATTTCCTCCGATCCATAGCGACACACATCATTGGTGCCGACATGAGCGACCACCTGCAGATGGGTGCACCCTGTACCCTTCATGGCATCCGGAAGGACCCTTTCCACATCTGGAATGACTCCCCCCGGTATGCACACGGAGTGCACATTGGTTTTCTTCCCCTCTCTTGCTGCCATTTCCCTAAGGGGCCCCATTACGCGCCTGACGTTGGAGCTCCCAACTACCAGTAAGCCCACCCTCTGCGACCGCCCGGATCTTGCAGACTGAGGGGCAACCTCTGGAACAGGACAAGCAGCCATGTCAGGCCGAAGATGAGTATCAGCCTGAGACAGAACCTGAAACCGGTTCGTCAGACAAACTGGAGAGGCCTTCCGTTCAGCCCTCCGGAATGTCTTTCGCCCCCTGCCACACCTCGAGACGACCTCCCACTCTACCACAGGTGAGGGATCAGCCTCAATGCGAGCAGTATCCCGGGCAACCACAGTCTTAGTTCGATCGGGGGATGCGTGGGACGAGCTGGCCGTCCCCGACAAACCCCCATCCGGACCCCCACAGTGATGCCCATTGGCAACAGCCTCAAGCTGTGTGACCGAAGCCAACACTGCCTGAAGCTGGGAGCGAAGGGATGCCAACTCAGCCTGCATCCGAACACAGCAGTTGCAGTCCCTATCCATGCTAAAAACTGTTTTGCAAAGAACGTCTGAACTAATCTACAGAGAGCGCAAACAAATCGACAAAATTTAAACGGTTATTAAAATACAAGATTGCCTAGTAAATGCAGTGATGCTGCTACTTGCGCACTGCTGACACACTGCTCGGCGGCGGAAGGAGACTACGCGATTATACACTATTCAGGTACTAAAACGCGATGCTACAACTCTCAAATACTATAATACGCCCGAAATTTATGTATCAAACAATGCAAGTACCAAAAACACTCAAAGAAATTAAGAATTAAACTATGTAACAAATGAGTGAGCTAGGAGTATACGACTTGCTGCTGCAGCTGCTTATCCAACGGCGGCAGAGAGCACACCGACTTCCTAGTGCCATTACTTTTATGTTCTTGATATTGATTTTCATTCCATTACACTTTCCTTTAGCTTCTTTGATACTCGCTGTATCATGTAATTCTTTTTCATTTGTTGCTAGAGTGACCATTCTTACACCCCCCCCCCAAAAAAAAAAAAAAAAAAAAAAAAAAAAAACAAAAAGCGCCACAGCAGCATTCTTCAGTTTCCGTTGTTATTTCTGTTTCTGCTATAAGCAAATTGTGGTCGCTAGTAATACCTGCGCCTGGTAAAGTGTGCACATTGATTACATTTCTGCCGGCCGGAGTGGCCGAGAGGTTCTAGGCGCTACAGTCTAGAACCGCGCGACCGCTACGGTCGCAGGTTCGAATCCTGCCTCGAGCATGGATGTGTGTGATGTCCTTAGGTTAGTTAGGTTTAAGTAGTTCTAAGTTCTAGGGGACTGATGACGACAGATGTTAAGTCCCATAGTGCTCAGAGCCATTTTTGATTCCATTTCTGTAACTTTATTCCGTCAGTATAAAATGACTTTGGTTACTGCAGGGTGCCCAGCAATAGTCTGAAAGCTTATGAGGTTGTTGAAGGGTAGGTTCTGCTGAGAAATAATTGTCGCGAGTTGAAGTTAGATAATCAGGCCGTTCCGCACGCAGATTCAAGCGGCCCACCACAGACAGTGTCACCGAATATGTTCTTCGTTCGGTTTCCCAAAACCAAACAAGAGAGCAGTACAAAAAATGGACATACGACGGTACTAAGGATCTACGCTGAGCCAAATGGTGTACTTTCTCTTGCGCTATCATCTACGGTATCAGAACAACTGACACTCATTGTCTCTGTCGGACCACTTAAATTTGGGCATACAACGGCCTGATTGGCGAACTTCAATGCTGATTAACTCTGAAACGACACAACGTATCAATTTTTTTCCTAACAATTATTTCTCTGCACAACCTACCGAAGTTTGCAGGCTGTTTCTGAACACCCTGCATATTTACTCTTTGGTGACTGCCAACTGTAGACCCTCGTCCTCAGTTTCTTAAACTATGTATCTGTCACAGCTAGCGGTCTTTCCATGCTGAAGTCAATAAACCGTTCACCTCTGTCATTCCTCCTTCAAAGACCACGATTACCTACTACAGTTCCCTCTTTTTCCTTTTCCCACACCAGCATTCCAATCACCCTTTACTGTTTTGTATCATCCTTGATCATCGTCCACTATTTTCTTTATTATGCACAGCTGAGGAAACGTTGCTCCTGTGCCACGTTACTGAGCGTGGGTAAGGAAGTAATCTGCATTGATTCGATGCAAATGTAATTCTTTCACTGCTGCCGAAAACCGTACTTTGTCAAAAATGGAAGAATGGGACTGCGGCTGTTTCGATTACTCACAGAAAATGGGTATCCAGCAGCAGTAAATTTATGGAATAATTTTATTATGCTACCTGTTTCGGCGCTTCGCTGCCACCATCTTAAGGCCCCTCTACCAACTGACAAAATCATAGAGTTTACAATAGGATACAAATCTGTTACGCAACATCAATTGTCATTATTTAAAATTAATGTACTGTACATATTTACTAGCAAGAAATATAAAAATAAAGAGAGAAAATAGAAAGACGGTAAAGTAAACTGCAGAACATACAAACACTGGTCAGTGTGAACTGTCATGTACCTGTTAACTGTGTTAATAAAAACCGCGGAAACAAATACATTGTGAACATAACATTACGAAATACAGTAAAAATTGAAAAGTTGCAATATTGTAGCTACGCACTGCAAGTTTTGAACGCCGTACTTCATTTTTACTGTATTGTGCTTCATTTGCCGGCCGCAGTGGTCTAGCGGTTCTGGCGCTGCAGTCCGGAACCGCGGGACTGCTACGGTCGCAGGTTCGAATCCTGCCTCGGGCATGGGTGTGTGTGATGTCCTTAGGTTAGTTAGGTTTAAGTAGTTCTAAGTTCTAGGGGACTTATGACCTAAGATGTTGAGTCCCATAGTGCTCAGAGCCATTTTTTTTGTGCTTCATTTGTTTTATTTCTTATTTACACGAAAGGAATACGTTCTCGAAAATACTCACTTGTTGTGACCTAAACACATCCGTCTCATTTCTGATTTTGTATTCTTTTTAGCGGTGGCGCTGGACCCGGGGTAAGCCGGTTCCAAACCTGGCGGTGGAAAAAATTTTCACTGCCAGTATTTGGCCCGCAAGGGGAGGAGAGGTAGTGATGCAAAGTTCCTGAGCGCCAGACTTTGTGTGAATGTCCTTGTTTAAATACCAAACCTGTCCGCAGTGTCCCTTGTGAGGGCATGTGGCACTGTTACCACCGTCACCCCATTTGGTGCTATTCGCGAGGAGTATGCTATGTGCCGGCACCGGGCTTAACCCTCTTCCTTCTATCATCATCATCATCATCATCATCATCATCATCACCACCACACACACACTATTGTAATGAAGCATGTTGTAATTGAATGTAATTGAATAAGAAAACTCAATTACACCATTATAATTGGTTTCTATACTTAAGATTTCCGTATTTCGTTTTTTTTCTTTTCCAAATTAATACTTTAAGGCAGATTTTCTGTCTTCAGAACCTCTCTTCACAGTATGTGATACTACTGCTTGTACATGATTGAGCGAAATTTCAATGAAGTCTCTTCTAATTAATAAATTATAGCAGTTACTACTGTACTTCCTAATGTTAATACTATATTCGTTTAAGCGGTTTGCATTAATACCTCACTGACCTATGTTCGCATGTCACACATTTTACTTCACCATCTTTGTATTTTATCTCTGTCTTATACTAATGCATAAGTATTGTAAATTTATTATAAATAATGACAATTCTGATGTAAGCTTGATGATTTTTCCTGAAGATCGTGGTAATGCGGCACCGGAACTGGCAGCGTAATAAAATTATTCCATAAATTTACTGCTGTTTGGTATCTGTTTTTATGCAAGCTAATTTTTTCGAGTTGACAAAACTTCGTGACTATGCCTTTTCCTTCATTATTGCTTTTGATATAATTAAGCACCGTACGGATTGTGTAACAATTTCTGCTTTAGAGAATACGTAATGTTTTTCTCATTTTGCACCATTTTTCAAATGTTTAGCTTTTTTTCAATGAAATAGTGATGTCTCTTATGTGCCCTGTGTTGCTACATCTTGAGATCCGAACTGGAAGCAGACAGCGACCTCTGCTTTCACATGTGGGGTCCACGTGCCACAGGCCCCTTCGCAGAGGTGGTGGGTGGGTGGCACGAAACCCCGCAGGAAACTAGGAGGTCTTGTGCAGGCAGCTCTGACGTCAGCAGCCCCAACCCATGGCGCCGGCCTCTCCCCCAACCCCAACTCCGGCCCATGCGAATCTGGCCAACTCAAACATGCGGGGGCGCGGTTCTCCGCCTCACTCCACCCTCCTCCTCCTCCCCCCCCCCATTCCACCCTCTCCACCGTCAAGCGTTGGGGGCTGCTATGCTCCGGCAGAGCTCTAGCGGCGGACACGCTGTCCCTACTTCACTCTAGCCGTCGTTAGATAAAAGTACAGGAACTCTTCCAGCTGCTATCGCCGGCCTCATGGTCGTGGCCCAGTTTTCTGTTTACGTGCCGCGTATTTCTGTTTCACAAAAACTTCTGGTGCAGTAGTCGCCCACTGCCCCTCTCTTTATAGATGCTCCAGTTCTTTTTGTGCGCCTCGATGGATCGGTGTTAATGTTCAAAGCTTCAAAACTAATGGTCACTTGTTCGATATCCAGTCACACCATGGATTTTGATCTGTCGCTTTCCCCTTCAATAATTACTGTTAATGTGAAAATATGCTGAGTTGTAATTCACGTTAAACTCTAGGTCCCCGCCCCTTGTAACTGCCTCGTAAGTATGTTTAGCTTGTTTTCCTGTGTTTAAAGCAGGGGGAATGGGATGGTTACAATGGAAAGACCAAGGTATAGTTCATTTTCAACTTTTGTCAGACCCAGTGTTGGGCTTAGGGAGAGAAGAAAGGCAATGGCATACCACCTGTAGCTCCAAGTAAAATACTGGGGCGTTCAAACCCACCTTTGCGTTGATGACAGCTTTACTTGAGATCTTCAATAACAACTTTACTTGAGATCTAATATTCTTCATATTATTTCTAAGTTTTACGTCTACTCTTCTCCTTTTGTACTAAGTGCCTTTCGGGTAGTGATTAACATTTTAAAGGAACTAGATTCAAGTCGCGTTCCAGCCATATTGACGTAGGAATAAAGAGATTGATGAATTATGCACAACTTTTTGATTTTTTTTTTTTACTCACTCACGGAAAATAATTACCGCTGTTAACGGTTCCGGCCACACAGTGGCAATCTTTGAGTCCATACGTCTCAGGCGGCATGTGGCAAATGTGTATGGTCGAAATTAATAATGATGGTAATCAAGGTTTGTGAATATCTAAGATATAAAAAGAAGTACATAAAGATTGTTTTTCTACGATTGAAGCAGGGGGAATGAGGTGATTCCAGTGAAAAGACCACTCTTCTCAAATACAGTGTTGTGCTTAGGGGACACACATTAATTACGTGAACTCAAAATGTAAGTGTGTGTGTGTGTGGGGGGGGGGGGGGGGCGGCGGCGGCGGCGGCGGCGGCAAACTCTCACCCTCTCACCAAATGACACCTAAAGAGCGGGGGGTGTGAAAGTCTCACGTCAGCTTTTTAATTCAGAGAATATACGCGAGCGGTTCTAGGAGCTTCAGTCCGGAACCGCGCTGCTGCTACGGTCGCAGGTTCGAATCCTGCCTCGGGCATGGACGTGCATGATGTCCTCAGGTTGGTTAGGCTTAAGTAGCTCTAAGTCTAGGGGACTGATGACCTCAGATATTAAGTCCCATAGTGCTTAGAGCCATTTGAACCATTTTTGAAGCCGGCCGAAGTGGCCGTGCGGTTAAGGGCGCTGCAGTCTGGAACCGCAGGACCGCTACGGTCGCAGGTTCGAATCCTGCCTCGGGCATGGGTGTTTGTGATGTCCTTAGGTTAGTTAGGTTTAACTAGTTCTAAGTTCTAGGGGACTAATGACCTCAGCAGTTGAGTCCCATAGTGCTCAGAGCCAACCATTTTTGAAGAATATACGTTATTATAACGAATAACATTTTGTTTTGTGAAATTAATCCAGAGCATAGGCAATATTAAAGTACCCACCGATCTCCGTGGCATCTCTGAACTGAAGGCTTTACACGTGTGCATGCCCGGGATTCGCCCAATTGAAACAAATGCCACACAAGTGTCAGATTTCGTTGCGGGAGTTCCCTGCCGCGCCAGTCGAAATCACTGCGTGTCAGTTAGTGAATCAGTCGTCACATTTTGCAAAGCATTTAAAACCGATGTTATTGTATTTAGCATTAATTTGCATGCCGACGAGTCAAAACAAACGCGCCAGCAAGAAATTTATCGTTTGTGGAAGTAAGCAAGGCTCAAGATCACCGACAAGAATTGTCTTAGTAATCGAATAACTCAAGAAATTTAGAAACTGCGTAATCAAACGTTTCAAAGGAAGGTAAACACAATGTTGTCTTTCATCTGCTAAGCGAAGTGATGTGTTTTTAATCACTGTTTAATAATCTTTGTAAATCTATGTACTACATTTCCTCTCAAATTAGAGGTGAAAATGATAACTAAGTTTCAGGTCCACTGTAAAGAGTTTAATTGTCCTGGAAGCTGTCAAATGGCAGAGAATATTCTGATAATATCCATTATTATAAAGGGCATTATTTTGTTGTATAAAATTAATTCCGAGCATCGTAATAGATGTTTTTAGTGGTTCAAATTGCTCTGAGCACTATGGGACTTAACTTCTGAGGTCATCAGTCCCCAAGAACTTAGAACTACTTAAACCTAACTAACCTAAGAACATCACACACTTCCATGCCCGAGGCAGGATTCGAACCGGCGACCGTAGCGGTCGCGCGGTTCCAGACTGTTGTGCCTAGAACCGCTCGGCCACACCGGCCGGCTTTTTAGTGGTATGAAACAAAAACATGTATATTTAAAATTTTATTATTTAAAAGTTACAGAGTAAACTTGACGTGAGGAGATGTGTGTTCCTATCACATCTCACCAAGGGGGAAAGGGGTCCAAATTTTTGAAGAGAAACCTCTCCTAATTAATAGATACCCATTACGGAGCGGAGAAATGTCGAGTGCGGACCGAATGTAATTCTTATAGGTTACATTAGACCGTGACAGCGCTTTCATTTCATATTTATTTACCTGGTAATAGTGGAGTCCCTGAAATTATGACCTTTGGTTACCAACTGCCCCACAATTTTTGGTTTCCAGTGTCACAAACTGTGATGTAGATACGCCTATCCTTTATTAATTACGTAGGGCTGCAGTGTATAGTATTTTGACTATGGCGTAACTTTACTTCATGTGCTGCGAGCATTTGGGACCGCCTTGAAGTGTGTCTTGGTATGAAAACAGTTAGTTTAGTAATATACAGGCATTACCGCCCCAAAAGCAACTTAAAACAATTCCTAGCAGCAAGAAGTTTGTGTAAGCAGATTAGGGGTGTACGTTATCCATTCTTCTGTATTGTACTTGAATTCTTTGTTTTTTTTTGTTTTGTTTTGATAGCATCCTCCGATTGGCCTTAAAACACATGCCCGTCATTCATGCAGTTCCGAATGACCCATAGTTTCAAAAATTTCATTTTCTCTGTGCTTGGAAAAAATTGTATTACAACAAGGGACCCACTTCGGATCCGCCTGGGTAGCACAAGGTATGTACGACTGGACCACTATTCTGTCTTGTTAGTGGAAACCGTATCAAATCCTTAGAGTAGTTCCTGAGATTAGCCATAACATACAGACACAAAGACGTAGCGGGGGACTTCAGTTTATAAAATCTGTAGATTCACAGCATTGTATAATAGCGAAACATGGACAATCGGAAACGCGGAGGAGGAGGAGGAGGAGAAGCAGCTGCAGGCATTAGAGATATGGTTGCATCGAAGAATGTTAAAAATTAGTTACCCCTGTAATGTAAGAAAAGAGCAATTAAAAAGAATGTGAGGGAGCAAATGTATAGAAGACCCTTACCACAAAAACGGGACATGTTAGCTACTGAAGTTCGTTGGAAGTATCAGCAAGGAGGAAAAGCAGTGGGGACTGCAAATACTTGAATGTGTAAAAGTGGTTAGAGAGGATTTTGGATTCAGTAGCTACGGAGGGTGAAAGATTATCAAAAGATGAACATCGAGACTGTCGAGAAACTACTAACTTTAAAAAAATAAGTACGTTGTCCGTTCCTTGTTGTGACTCCTGATCAGCGATTACTGTAGCTGTCGGAAGTTTGTGCCAGTTTCTTACCAGAGGTAGGCCGCTCTTGGGTGGCGCAAAGACTACTTGAAGGAGACAACGGCGCAGGCACAGGTGTGTGTCTTCTCACGGTCCGGCGATCCTCCACGCACGTTAGGGCGCGAGATTAGTTTATCTGGGGCCGGCCTTGGTCCGGAGTCTGTTTGTTCGGTTTTTTATTGGGAGACACACAATGCCGCGCGTGTCCGGGTCGTTCGGCCACCTTCGCAGCGCCCTGGACGAGCAATCCACGTGCCCTCTAAGCACGGCACCTGTTGCTCAACTGTGATATACACGTGCGCCTGGCCTGGTCCACTGCTATTCTGTCTGAGTCTCCAGCTGATCGTAAGTTACCTGAGGTGATTGATATCAAGCCAGGAGTCTCTCTCTCGCTCTCTCTCTCGCTCTCTCTCTCTCTCTCTCTCTCTCTCTCTCTCTCGCTCTCTCTCTCTCGCTCTCTCTCGCTCTCTCTCTCTCTCTCTCTCTCTCTCTCTCTCTCTCTCTCTATATATATATATATATATATATATATATATATATATATATATATGGCAATGACTCACCTTACGTTGGGTCAAATAATATCTGAATTACAAATCTCTGCTAGCTGCTAGCAACATTCTTTGCCTGCGCAATGACTTATCTCATTGTGCTATACAAAGTTCTTGTAGGAGGTTGGAAGGTGCACAGTTTTTGAGCCTCTCAAATTATAGTAATTTTGTATGTAGCGTCATATGTAGGACAGCCCACTCAGAGTGAGAAGTGATTTAATACCCACTCAGAGTGAGAAGTGATGCAATAAGCTTGTTGTGATGTCATTTGTATTTGAGGCCGTGCTGCCCACACAGTAGTGGATAACATCGGAAGTTCATGAGGCTTTTCGCGGATGATGCTGTTGTATGCAGAAAAGTTGCAGACCTAGAAGATAGAAGCGAAATGCAACAAGATCTGGAGATGATAGATGCTAGGGACTGAAACTGGACAGTTGATTCTAAACTTAAACAAATGTAATGAATCGTCCATAAATAGGCAGAAGGGGCCATTACTGTATGATTACACGATTGCAGAACGACCACTGGAAGCAGTCATATCGATAAAATATCTAGGAGTATGCAAACGGACCAATTTAAAGTGGAACTACTACATAAAATTAACCACGAGTCAGGCAGGTGCCACTGTACTTTCATTGGAAGAATTCTCGGAATTATACCCCACCAACGAAAGAGGTAGCTTACAAAAACCTCGTTCGACAGTATTGAAATGTTCATCAGCCTGGAATCATTGTCAGACAGGAGCGATAGAGGCAGCAAAGATACGAGTAAGAACAGCGCGGTTTGTCACAGGTTCGTTTAGGACGTGCGAAAGAGTCACGGAGATGCTCAGCCTACTCCAGGGGCAGACGTTGCAAAAGAAGCGTTCTGCGTCACGATGTGGTTTACTGTTACCGTTCCGAAAGCGTAAATTCCTAGAAGAGTCGGTAAATATATTTTTCTCTCCTACGTATATGTTACGAAAAGACCGTAACAGTAAAATGTTGGGAGATTACAGCGTACCTGGAGGCTTACCAGCAATCGTTCCTCCTGCGAATCATTCGTGACTGAAAGCGGAACAGGGGAAGTAACAGTGGTATACAAACTGCGCTGCGCCACACACCATAAGGTGACTTGCAGGGTAATGTACATGCTATGGAGAATCCGCACCATAGACTAAACTGAACGATCACAATGATGCGGGCATTCCCACAGATGCGAAACGGGGTCTATTATAGGTCAGCTGAGTTTTTATCACAACTGCATTGCGGCGTAGGGTACATTGTGTTAAAGGCTCATTTTATCTCCTTCCATTCACGGGAGGTACGCTAGTAGGACGAATGTTGGTATCCATTTGCATAGTTGGAAATTTTCTCTAATTTTTAGCGTTGTAGTGATTACACGAGATGTATTTTGTAGGGGATAGTATGTTTTGGTTAGTCAGTCTAGAGAGCGATCTCTCGAAATTACGTGATTAACGTTCTGCACGATGCAAGATAATTTAGTAATCCTGGATCTCTTGTGTTAATGCAACCTAGTAAAGGTCCTGACCAGTACTCCAGAACTGGTCGTAGTGTGGTCTTCTTAGGATTCTTCCATTAAATCTGTATCTAGCATGAGCCTTCCTCACGGCTCAATTAATGTGGTGATTCCACTTTAAATAGTTTCGGACAAAGTCTTCAATATTTGAACTTCGTGATTGATTTCAGTGACTGATCACCGATAGCTTACTATAACGATATCCGATCTTTCCGTGCATTATGTGCATTACATTTATATATTGCAGTGAACACGCAGTGTGTAGTCGGGCGATCACTCTGTTGTAGAAATAATTCAAAAGCCAAGATCGCTTAAATACTGATTACTAGATAACCGGTTTCAACACACTAAAGGTGCCATCATCGGATCTGAATGTAGATTAACATTTATAAACCATGTGGATATAACGATACATGAGGCAGACCAGCTGATGTAAAATCATTGTCACAATTCATTTATATATGTTGACAGACAACTGTCAATCTTAGCGCCAGTCGCTGTTTTACCATATTACCTTAAGGTATGCTGGACGCTACCATTGCTTCTCACGACGTTTTCCCATTAAGTTCGACATACTGAGCTCTGTCTGCTAGCAAGTTTCTGTCCACATGCCTACCTGTCCCTATGCACATACAGTATTTTGTTAAGTAGGCGACGGCGCGAAACTGTATCGGTGGCTGTCTGGAACATGGCGTCAACTTACTCCACCCTGTTCATTTCCTTCTGAATCTCACGCAAGAGCAGATCAAGCGGACTTGCACGCAAAAAACGAGGTAGGGACAATACTCCTCTTGATCAGCTCGATAGCGCACCTGGAATGTTAACTGGCCAGTTTCTTCTGCTACTGCCCAACTGAATTACTAAGTTCTTCACTCGTAACATTTAGCCTCACGGGTGTGTAGAGTTACCACGCATGCACAACTACCACTTTAATTGCAGGGGTGTCACAAAAGGACCCTTGCTGCAAGGTCACGTCTCAACCACCCCAGGCAAAACTGACAGGTTCGGCAGGGATTGTCGACCGGTTGCCATCACCAAGGACATTTCTCTCTCTCTTTCGCATCAATGTATTTTTCAAGGAAAAAATTTGCGATTGTTTTACAATCCTCGAGCTTTTACGAAAATTCTTGAATGTTAATGAGTGTTACCGAATGTCCTAGTATATTCTCGAGTGCTGTAGAATACAATTCGTCTCGCATTTGTGTGATATCCGGGAAAGTCGTATTAATCGATGACTTGCACAACAGAGGAACAGTTCGTTGAAAAAGTCTATCCGCTTATAGAGAGAAACTACGTAAACAAAGATTTGTTGTCTGAGCGAACAGTTGTTGAAACAAAAATAGGCTTAGTTTAACAGTCGAAGTAGCGAATAAAGAATGTGATACCAGGAGAATCATGAACCAAAACGATAGCATAAACTTCGCAAAACTATTGCTAAATTTGCTCAGTGTTCGCAGTACGTAGTTGGAAAAGAAAGTTTCTAAACAGCACCGTGGAAGCGGAAATATTATCCGGAAAAGAAAAAGGCAAGTCAGTATACAATGTTCCCGTCAGATCACCTAAGTTCAGCGCTGTCTGGCTGAGCTAGCACTTGGATGGGTGACCATCCGGTCTGACGAGTGCTGTTGGCAAGCGGGGCGCACTCAGCCCTTGTGAGGCAAACTGAGAAGCTACTTGATTAAGAAGTAGCGGCTCCGGTCTCGTAAACTGATATATGGCCGGGATAACAGTGTGCTGACCACACGCCCTTCCATATCCGCATCCGGTGACGCCTGTGGGCTGAGAATGACACGGCGGCCGGTCGGTACCGCTGGGTCCGCCAGGGCCTGTAAACGGAGTTTACGTTTTTACGTATGCAACGAATTTCACTCATTTGAACTAATTTAGCATTCAACTTTGAAAGGCTCCAATGTCCGGTAAGATTAGCGTACAGTATAACTATCATAAAGCACAAGTACAAACATTCCTATGTTGTGGAATCAGTTTAAAAGATTTGTGTTTCTAGCACGGACAGCTATACGTAGCATGTTCGCATGTTGACAACACAAACTGTATTGGTCTTTGCACCCGAAAGCAAAACACCGTATGTATTGTATAAGAATGTACTTTGAATAAATTAGATGGTTAATTAGACATATTTCCTATTCAGAAAACAAATAAAGAAAAAGACGAACCGAAGCGGCTCGTTGTCAAGTAGTTATTGATAAATGCTTACCCAAATTCCATGGTTAAAAAACCTTGTTTGTCGTACAGTCGGGGATCCTGGGAGTGTAATGTAAAAAGAAACTATACATCAGCTTTAAAATATCGTAGATGTTCGATGAACACGTGAAGACTGTCAACTTTTATACCGCTGCAAGAGCCAAGTTTTACGACGTAATTCGCTTACCCTAGATCGGGCGGTGAACACTGCACAGCCCGCATCTCGTGGCTGTGCGGTAGCGTTCTCGCTTCCCACGCCCGGGTTCCCGGGTTCGATTCCCGGCGGGGTCAGGGATTTTCTCTGCCTCGTGATGGCTGGGTGTTGTGTGCTGTCCTTAGGTTAGTTAGGTTTAAGTAGTTCTAAGTTCTAGGGGACTTATGACCACAGCAGTTGAGTCCCATAGTGCTCAGAGCCATTTGAACCATTTGAACACTGCACATAAAATTTCTCCTGGTAACAGTTTCTGTGGTCGGGTATACTTTGTTCGTCACGTTACCATTGCTGTGAAATTTCATGTCGTCAGTGTTCTTTATTGTATATAAGAGGCAACAGTTCTTGGATAAACTGTTCACTCGAACGGATGACGGAAGACCACGTATGGGATTAAAAAAATGGTTCAAATGGCTCTGAGCACTATGGGACTCAACTTCTAAGGTCATCAGTCCCCCCCTAGAACTTAGAACTAATTAAACCTAACTAAGCTAAGGACATCACACACATCCATGCCCGAGGCAGGATTCGAACCTGCGACCGTAGCGGTCGCGCGGTTCCAGCCTGTAGCGCCTAGAACCGCTCGGCCACCCCGGCCGGCGTACGGGATTCATAAGACGCACATATATACTAGTCTGCCCCTCGCTCCGGTCTCCGAAGCAAGTGCTTCCTGTCTGCGAAGATCTGCTCATGTAGATAAACTGACTCAATCATTTTTTTTTTTTAAGAAAAGAAAAGAAATTCGGCGCACGAGTTGTAGATGTGACGGCGCCTTAGAGCAGAACTTGTGTTGCCGCTGTGATGAAATTTGTTATAGTGTGTTTACAGCCTCAGCCTCCGTGCTCTCTTCCCCCCCCACCCCCACCCCCTCCCTTTCCTTTCGTGTGGTGCCGCTGGGCGAGCCAAATATAAATGCAAATGCCAAGTTCACAGTGGCCACCGCTCTTCGCATGATGCGAGGTCTCGTGGCGCAGCTCCAATTTCCGCGTCGTCACTGTGAAATACGGCCCCCGACTTCCGGCGCTGTATTCAATACCCTTCTCCTTCCCGTCTTGTTCACTGAGACCAACTTTTTTTATCGAATGAAACGGACCACTTCTCCCTGTCAATAACGCAGCTTCTGTGTCGAAACTATTGCACATCAAATGACTTGTGTCTGTATCATCGCATTTTGTTTCCGCTATCTCAAACTGTGTTTCTTGGAAGTAAATTCCTGACATTTTATCCAGCATCATCTTCGAACAGATGATCAACCGAACCAGTTCTTCTATCAGTATAAGCACTCTGCGTTTTACAGTACATTATGTGGACAAAGTGTTTTTTTTATTAATGATTATGGTTCATAAATAGCAACCAATATGGAGGTCTGCTCAACGTAAGTCTGATTTAGCGATTCCTTTTCGGGCTTACTTTCTGCCATTTTCCTTCGTGGTGACAAGCACACGGAGGATGGCTTGGTTTCATTCAGTATCAATGTAATTTGGAAACTACATACTGTTACCGATCATTGGAAATGTTATTCGGTAAACTTACTTTCGTGTTATGTTTCAGTAGCTTTATATGGTGCAGTATTGGACTGCATTAGGTCGTAGTACGCCCATAAAATCAGACACTGTTAACATAGAATCGGTTCTAGTGTGTAAATTTTGGTAGTGAGTGAACTTGTCACCTCAGCTGCCATACATTGTTAAAAGGCTGATGATACGAAGCTTAATGATTCGCGAAAATTATGTGCTCCATAAATTAGCTGACGTAGTATTCTTGTTCTCATTAACATCGATTAAGCCGGTGAAGGATCATTAAAGTAAATACTGTTAACAGGTCGTAAAAATTTACAGAAAATCTTTTTTATGTAATACCAGCAGCTGCTGATAAAACATCTTCGGTAGCTACCATTTTCAACATAAATTTGTTACAGTGGCCTATTACTCCTTGTGTGCTATCAGTAATAAAAATGAAGTTCTGTTAACGACGCCACAACAGGAAAGATGCCCTGTAGTCCACTGTAACAATTTTCAGTTGCTTATGGCTTCGAGCGTAACTGAAACAAGCAAAGATTTGTTTCGTCACCAGCCGTTGGTCTCAAATTAAAACAAAGCTTTTATAAGGTGTAAATTTTGATGGTGAGTCAACTTTTCAGTCTGTTACGTAGTATTAAACAGCTGAAAAATATTAAGCCAAGCGCTAGTATGCAAATCATGTAGTTGATAAAGTAGCTGACAAATTATCCTTGTTTTTAGCGACGTCTACTGAATGCTCCATTTGGATTTTTTTCCCCTCCCTAGATGGGTTTCGCAAAAGTGAGTTTCTTACGGAACAAAAGCATATGAGGCAGAATTGTGTCTATTTGTACTCAATTCTTTTGAGGTATTGTTAGTCCCAGCTCATTAGTTGCTACTCAAAATTGTGTTCCTCTGTACCTGGGGTTAAATGATAACCACACGCAATTTTTTTCGCGCTCCATTCTTAGTAAGTCACAGACTCTTTATGGGAGCAAGCACAGACCCTAAAATGAGGACTTCGACAAGTTCTTTTAAGAGCATATGCACAATGGGGATAACTTTGGATAACTTAATGGTGTCTCAGTACATAGTGATTTTTACCACTTAACAGATTACGCTAGCTCTCCATAGACTGTCGAACTTCGGTGTCAAGTCTACGAATACTAGTCCCATCTTTACACTTCTGAACAGGGTTTCCAAATTACTTACTGAGTACAAAACGCATTAGGAACTCTAATAATAGCGCTTGTTGTGCAGTGAAGCGTAATGGAGCCATATTGTTGTTAAACATTATGCTTACTGTGAATTGTAGGAGACGTAGTAGAATCGATGCATCCTATTTTTTTTTTTTTTTTTAGCCCAACAATGACTATGAATTCTGTACTCTGATTTGGGTTCTTTGTTTTCATAATGTCTGAAGAAAACTGAGAAAGCCCAAGACGTCAAAAATATTATAAAACACCAATTATTTTTTCTTCAGAGTCGGAGATAACAATATTAAACCATGTTAGTGATTTCTGCAGCAACTAAATGGTCAAATGGTTCAAATGGCTCTGAGCACTATGGGACTTAACATCTTAGGTCATCAGTCCCCTAGAACTTAGAACTACTTAAACCTAACTAACCTAAGGACATCACACACATCCATGCCCGAGGCAGGATTCGAACCTGCGACCGTAGCAGTCACGCGGCTCCGGACTGAGCGCCTAGAACCGCGAGACCACCGCGGCCGGCAACTAAATGGTCAGAAAGCTGAAAATTTGAGCTGATGACTTGTTCCAGCTGAAAAGAATTGTACTCATCGTGACTTAGTATCAGCTGATTGCCAATCTCCGTTGTGCGTTCTTTTGCAACAAAAATAAATTTCCGTGTATTGTTTCAGCTTATGATTTTTAATGCGCGTAAAAAAATTGGCTTGCACAATGGTGAATAAACTCCAGTTGTTAGATTTTTGCGGGATAGACGGTATGGGGCTTTCTAAGAGACCGCTACAAGTCACATTTATTTGTTGTCTTAGTAAAGTTATTTTAATTATGCAACGACCTCATCAGGCAGAAATGGCAATGTACAATAATATAACAATTTTAATGGAGAAAGAGGCGCAACACATTTTTTGTCGTCTGCATGAATCTCACAAAGTACTCTACCAACTTACTGCCTGTGGAAAAAAAAATTAAAAAAAGCATGTTGTTAGTGTGCTTAACGAGATCCAGAAGGCCGACAACAAAATCCAGAGAGCCAAAGTGATGGAAGGAGGAGGAAACGCTAAAGAGGACAACTAATTTTCATGAACACAGCAGCCCACAGCTGTCGCTGAAACTAAACACTACTTCTTCTTCTCCTTCTTCCTAATTGTCGCATTGGCCTGGGAGACCATACACGTTCCCTACATTCCTCCACCAGTCGTTTCTGTTCGAGGCTTTCGTGATCAGTTCTCCTATTCTCAGGCCCGTCATCTCCGTATCCCTGCTGACGTCATCATTCCATCCTTTCCGTGGCCTTCCTCGGCCCCTGCTGCCTTCCACGGATCCTCAGAATGCTACTCGCGGTAGTCTTTCTTGTTCTATCCTGTGTTCTGTCCATATCAGTTTCCTTTTCTTGATCTTCCGGCCAATATCAGCTTTTGAATATAGGTTTGCCAGTTCGTGTCTTTTTTTAGTATCCTCCTTTCCTGTGACTGGGCGACCCTCTTGGTGCCAGATGTTTTCCTTAATACCTTTCCGTCGAAGGCTAACAGTTTTTGCTCATGTATTTTCTTTAATGTGTGGATTTCAGACCCATATACATCTACCGGGAGAATTACCTTCCGGTAAGTCTGATTTTAAAACTCCTCTGAATTGCTTTGCTGCACACTACGTCCCGTAAGGCAAAATATGCTCTATTTGCCGTGCGATCCTTGCCTTAATCTGTTTCCATTCTATTCTGTTCGCTTAAAATGCTTCCCAAATATTTGAATATTTACGTTCTTTTAAAAATGACTTCATCATCTATCAGTGGGGTAAAATCATTTGGTGCCTTGCCCAAGACAATGTACTCAGTTTTCTCCTAATTAATTTGTAACCCTGCTTTCAGTGTCATATTTCTGTAAGAACTTGTCGCGAGCTGGAAGCCCTCTTTGCTACCGCTTACTAGAACAAGATTGTTCGCAATGTAAACTGACTTATTGTGTTAGTACCCAGCCCTGTTGCATCTGGGTTGTTCTTGTCTATTACTCTTAAATTAAAACGTATTGGCGATAAAGCATCTCCTTTCCTAAGACCATATCTGACTTTAAATTGATCTGACATTCCTGTGTTTTTTACTCTGCAATAAGCTATCTCCAAACGCATCTGTACTGGACATATTAACTTTTGTGAAAACAAACTCTTTCCAAACACTGGTGATGGTGACCCTATGTATGATGTCATAAGCTTTTTTTGAAGCCAAGAAAAACCAAATGAATATCAGCGTTATGTTCCCAACCTTGCTTGATTATTTTTCTAAGCGTAAAAAGGTGATTTATGATTGATCTGTTCCATCTGAAACCACACTGATAGTCCCCCTATAAGCCTTCTGCATTTGAGAGAACTCTCTTCAGTAAACGCTCAGATAGAATTTTGTAGCTTACATTGAGTGCAGTACATTTATCATCATATATCATATAGACTAAAAACTGCTACATTAAAATATGTATATTTAAGGTAAACGTTTTTGTATTGCTATATTTGCCTAAAGACGAGGTCAGACCTCAAAAGATGTTGCTGAACGCAAATAATTTTAGCAAGTTTACGGGGATTGTTCATTTTTAACTACAGAAGACGAACTATTGGTTCACTTTATTACATAAATAAATAAAAGATTGACAAACTTAATTAACACTTCTTTGCCACTGGATAATTTACAATTTTCATTGACTGTGCAAGCATCCCTTGATACACGAATTAACAAACTATTCTCTTGCAGTACAGTATTCGATATTTACAACAGTAAAGTTCATCAGAAGCTTTAACGATGTTGACTGTTGTGACTGAGATCTCGAACTGGGCAGAGCTCTTGCAGGGTCCTAACTATATTGCCCTCGGCGTGAGGGCGCTGCTGTACTGAGAGGGGAAGCTTGATCTCGAGGAACGCCTCCCATACGTAGTTGCGGATTGCAGCGAACCCTCTCTGTCTGTGGTATTGATTCACGTAGCCTACTTCGGTGTGGCACCACAATCTCTGGACGACAGCACAATCGCGAAGAAGTGTAGCTGCCAGCGGTCTCTCTAAAACTTGCTTTTTCGGCCTCTTTAGACCTTGCATTCCAGTACACACCTCAAAAATGGAATTGTCTCTATCGCACTTCCTATTTTATCCGTTAGCATTAAAGATGGTAAATACCAATCGAGCAGAGAGTACAACAAAAATTGTACTCGAAAATCTTAACTCTGTTGCAAACAGTTCCGTACCGAAATGGTGGCAATCCAGGCGCCCGCGAAGGGCACAGAGAACACAGATAACGTAGAAACTGACCGGAAAAAAGGCGGTTTGAGATTTAAGGACAAGAGATTAGTTCTCCTACCGCACGTGTACTTTTCTTTTGCCCACGCCGCGAAGCCTTTTCCTCGGCCTGGGCTGTAAGTGCTCTCTGTGATCCGTCTCATTTCTACAGTACCATTTCATCCAAGTAGTATCATAAAGAAACGACTACTACCGACCAGACATTCTTCGCTGACATGGTTTATATGGCAACAGTCCCCTTGGTTCACAAAACTGCCACCTGCACAGCTCACTGTTCTTAAACAGTGGAGTCCTTGCTGCTACTTTGCTACAGCACTGTGGGATGCCAAAAGTCAACGAGCGAGTGCTGGAGCAAACATACTATTTGATCGAAAGCTTCCAATTTTTGCCGATTTCTGTCGTCGACTGATGACTGCATCAGGAGGAAGCAATTAGAAAAGGGGGGCTTGAGGGTGGGGACAGATACGTAGTTTATTTGCCCTCTCCAGCTAGCACTCTTGCTGTTCCCAAGTTACGGTTGATACGAGCTGCTGTGTAAATGAAAAATAATTCTATGGTTAATGAACAATGTTACGGGAGTAGATTTTAGTTGTTATTCCTATAGACAGCCCTACTCCGTTCATCTAAGCTGAACCCTGGAATAAACAAACATATGCTCTACCGTTGGCCATCTGCTCCAACGTCAAGCATCTGGTGTAACACAGTTGGAGTAGGCAGTGCTCACGTATGAGGCGTGTTGCTGTTATCCTAGCGGTTAACCCATGAAGTTCTTCTATAAAATCTCACTGGGTATTTTCTTTCCTTGTGCCCGGTAGTTGTGTTCATATCTACTTGCTTAAAAAATTATGAAATCAGCAAAATGTTCATAGAAAAGATTGCAGAAGATTATTTTATTGGAAGGGGGCGGGAATGGGGTTGGCGCAGCTTCCGCAATTCTGCCAGGGGCGCAGCATCAACTCTGTACGGCTCTGGTTGCAAACAGCGCACTGTATAGACTTGGCTGTTACAGAAACACGATGTCTGCCTTCAGAAAGCAGCTTTTCTTATAGACCCTCTTGTTGGCTCGGTGGCGTACAGTAAACTGCAAGCTGTCGTGAATCCACTGCCACCACCACCACCACTACTACTACTACTACCACTACTACCACGTGGCACCTCTCCACATCTTAAGGCAGCAGAGCAAGACTACGTGCCCGCCTAGCGAGTCGGCCACCCGTGTAGCGTGGTTGGCCGGCGTCTGTCGCCGCACTGTCGGCAACTTCGTTATCGACCCGTGGCCGTTCATTGCGGCTGTCCTGCTGCTTAACGGAAGGCTCCAGAACAAAACTACTGTATTGCGTCTCGGTGACAACCAGAGGAATTACTTCAAGCTTCAGGTGTGAACGTAACTTTGTGTTACGTGCTATGTCGTCCACGGTGAATTGCATTGTATAGGAATTGTCTCCTGCTTGCCGGCAAAATAACGGCGATGAAAAATTTTTAACCACTGGGTTTCGAACTGGCTGTCTACAAGTAGAGCACCGGAGCATAAGTGTTATCTGGCGACCGCAGCTAAATACGCAGGCGGATGCAAAAAGAAGTAAAATATAATAGTGGAGCCAGGCAGCGTTGAGCAGTGAGTGCGGTGCAGTTTCTCCTTTACAATGACTGAATTGGGAATTGTTCAAAGCCGAACCCTCAGCCAGTGAAGTCACGGCGATGGCCTTCTTGGACTCTGTAGGGATTATTCTGTTTGATGTTCTCCCTCATGGTGGAAGATGAAATCTGTAGTGTAATGTGCTACCCTCAGGAAATTGAAGAAAAGTAGTATTTTCGTCGCCACAACAATGCAAACGAACTTTTCCTTCTCTGTGACAAGGCCTCACACAAGTCTGTACACCCGAGAGGGACTCACGAAACTTCATTGGACTGTTCTTCCTTATCTACCCTACTGCCCGGATCTCGTACCTTTCGACTTCCATCTGTTTGGCCCAAAGAAGTATACATTCCGCGGGAAGCAGTACGTGGATGATAGAGAGATTATTGATGCAATGAGACGTTGGCGCCACCGTCGACCAGTAGCGTGATACCATTCGGGCATACAGACCGTGTCCCCCCCCCCCCCCCCGCCCCCCTCCCCCAGTATGGTGACTTAAGGCCGTCGTATTGAATGGAGATATTATATTAAGAAATAGGGTTTTGTAGCCAAGAGTGGAGAATAATATGGCGTATTGGTGTCCTGAAGAAAACCAACCTGCTTTCAGAAAAAAAGTGTTGCATTACACATTGATTGTCCCTTGTAGTTGCATATTAGAGAATATTTCATCGCCCATTGACTAAGTTAATATTTGAGCTTACGTATTATGTTGGCGCTTTTCTGGGAGCGTAGTAGTCGATGAAAATTCTATGAATTTGGAACCGCACGGAATCTTAACTGCTAAACCATACAACGCGCCGTAGCACTTTACTAGGCACTGTGATTGCAGTGTTGATTCCAGCATGCTGACTGCAATGCGAGAAAGAGGCGGGGCTTACTTTCCCTGCACATATGTTTAATCCGCAGCACAAAGTTCGTGACAGTTGTGTGGAGTCGCTTGTGTTGAGGTGGAATGTGTTGACATTTCTGCGAAGTTCAAAAAACTCCCGGTAGTTCTTTATTTTCACATTCGTTGGTTTCACCAACTCGCAACCAAACTGTCACGCTGCAACCTTATGCAGACCTCTTCTGAAGATGGGGAAACCTGCCTGAAACTGGCAGAGGCAAAATAAATCGTAATGAAAGGTGACTGGTAGCTTTCAACCTTTCAATGTACAACACATCCAATTCCTAGGAAACTACAATAGGCGGTGCTTCACTGCCAGACGAGAAACAAATTTGTAGTGTGCCTGTATGCTACTTGCGAAAAGCCGCGTGTCCCAGCAAGAGCTCCAGGCTTCGTAGGAACCCATCTGCACAGAAGTGTCACTCTGCACAAGGGTTACAACCCCGTAGCAGCCGATCGCATGCTTACGCTTCTAGCGTCCACTACAAAAGTATTAAGATAAAGTTTGGTTATAGTACTTAGTGACTGCTCGTAATTCTATCGTGAGGTGGTCTGATGCCGATCGGTCCCAATTCCTTACGTGAATCTCACTGCAGTATTGCAGATGACTCAACTTATGCTGTATAGCTTTCGATTTATCGTTGCGACTCCCCCGATAAGCCTTGGAACTGGCCCGCGGATAAGACAGAAGTGTACAGCATCAGAAGAGCCAGGATTTAGGATGACGAGGGGGAGAGAAGCCCCTGGGCGACGTCGTCCGCGCTGTGCGCTCGTATAAGGTAAACCGTGCTGGCCGCCTCGTCGCTCCCTCGTGCCCGGCGCCCACGGACGGCGGCGGGAGGGGCCTGGCTGCCGAATTTATCGCCGCTTTGTACGGAGAGCGGCGCCGCTTTTTGTGGCTGCCAGCTTTTGATGGCGCGCACCAGCCCGAGGGGACCAGACTCTGCCCGGCACTTCGTCCCGAGGCGTGCAGGCAGCGCGGAACTGTCATCCGCCTTCCGTCTGCCCGCGGCGCTTCTGTACAAAACAGCCCCCGCTTTTGTCACCGAAGGACGCGAAGTGTGTCGCGACTCAGTACTAGGACAAGTCTATCAGAAGGGACTTCGTGCTGGAGACGAGTATGTGCACACATGGTATAATGATCACGTGCCACGCGCTCTGCTAGCTGGGATCGGTTCTCCCGTTGAATCAAGAAACACACCGCACTGTATTCGGTGACGGTTAGCTGCACTGCACGCAGAACAGATAAACAGACGATTCGATGCATAATCTATCTCTAACTTCTCTACCTCGTCGTGGTCGAACCGGGATATCTGTAGAACTTCTGAAAAAAAATACTGCAATGCCTTTTTTGTTAGGAAGAACGAGTTCCATGCATCCATGTCCGAAGGAAAAAAAATGCATCGTCCTTTTGAACAGCACAGGCACTGTGTTATCGTATTTACTTCAATTAAAATGCCCCCCTCGCCCATCGTACAGGAATTACACAATGTGTATACGAGTGCTGGTTGTGACGTAGAAACGGCCGCATGTGGAAATTTGGGTCTGGCCGTGAGTCGTGCACGGATAGCCAAAGTGGTTAAGGCGATAGCTCGCGTAAAGCGGGATATGCGGGTTCGACTCCCGGTTCGGTGCACATTTTCATTGTCGTCATTTCATTATACAGCTGATGTCTACTCGCAACTGCGAATACATTTCATGCGTTAAAAAGCGTATTTAATGTTTTGAGAAATCGTGGCACAGACCAAGACAATATCCAGTACGCATAGGTCCTAAAATAAGTACCTTAACAGCTATGAGCTGTTCTTAATCTTCACTGCTGTGAAATACATATATCTTCTATTATTACAAGCGACCTACTGAAAGCAGTAAACACATGTGTAACACTACTATTTTATTGTCCATGAATACAACATGCAGTAAACAAGTGTTTTAGTGTTGTTACTATCAACCATATTAACAGTTCTGTGTAAATGCTGCGCATAGATTAGTCCTGATGGAACCATGTCGTGTTCCGATAAGTTTGTGAAATGCTTTTACATTGTAATTTTTATCTTAGCTCATACCAGCTTTATGGAAGCATATTATTTCACATGCAAAATGGCGAACATGATCTTCTGATATGATCTGGCAAATGGGAGTAACCGCAACTCGTATACTGAAAATATCCGGAACGCAGGGTACCATCTGCATATTACTTGACCACAATATTATTGCACCTGGGCGTGAAACCGCTTCGGTCGGCTTGTCGTGAGTTTTTATCGTGGTATTTGAGGACGACACGCGGAACCAGCTGATAGGTCATGCACAACTGTCTTGAAATCATTCACAACGCGATGTATTTGCCTTATTCACCGCTGTACTAGTTTAGTGCAACGCCCATGCATGTTCACGTTAGCCACCACAGGAGGCCAGGTGCAAAAATATCTTGGTCCGGTAGCAATTATTCAACAGTCTTTCCCCTGTGACTTGCAAACGCACTCCAACAAAGGCGGATCGTGGCACACATCCCATCATTCTTACTCGTGTTATGGGGGAACAAGTATTGCAACGAGTGGAAGAAGACGGTGACACTAGTGTATGTAGAATTTCAAAAGCTATCGGGGTCAGTCATCCCTAGTCAGCGGGTCCTGCATGATCCCATGTCATGAACAACATCGCCAAGCCCTCCCAGAATGCAGTTCTGCCAATGTCTGTTACAAATATATGGTGTAGATCCATCTTTCACAACAAAGTGTTCGCAGACGAGACTGGCTTCACACGAGATGGGATTGTCAATCTCCATTCCCAACGTTTATGGCCTGATCCAAATCCAAACGCCGTTGAAGAAGCAAAGTGTCAGCGCAGATTTACAAATGATGTATGAACACTATATAATATAAACAGGTTAACGAGTGCAAGGTATCATGGAGTTCGTATCGAACGCCTAGTCTGTCCTGCTAGCTGAAGTACCATTCCAACAGCAGCTGGACATTTGGTTTATGCATTATGGAGCAGCAGTCTATTTTCTCCTAAATTTCCGATAACATCTCGCACATATTTAATGGGCAATGGATTGGTCGGAGAGATTCAGTTCCTTTTTCCCCCGGTCTTAGTACCTTGGATTTTTGTTTGTGGCGATGCTTGAAACCTTTTGGGTGTGGAAGCCCTATTAATAACATACAGACACTAGAGGAACGCATCGTCAATGCATGTCAAGGGATCCGTGACAAAGCTAGAGTTTTTCAGAGAGTACGTGATTCTCTAAGAGTCGGACAGATGTATGCCTTTCTGTGAATGGTCACCATGTTGAACACCTACTTTAGCGATGGCTGACAAGGGCAGGTGGTATTTAATACCAAGCAGACTACAATAGAAGCTGTGCTGTTTCACAGTAACAGAACGTGTTCTCTTTCCTTTAGTAGATTTTTAGGTCGTTCGTAATAGCAATGAGCTTGCAGCAGAAGAGATCTGTTTCATACTAGCGAAGATGAACATGGGCTCATAGCTCTTAAAGTATGAATTTTACAGCCTTTTTATGCTGCATAACATTTTTCTTATTTTGGACCATATTACCATCTCCAAAAATATGGAATACTTTTAACACTCTGAATGTACTGATGAACCAAAACATTATGACTAGTTGCTTAATAGCGCTTTAGTCCATCATGGGGACATGATACAGCATTAGTTCTGCATAGCCGTGGTGCGGAAGATATGTGACACACGATGACCACACCAGGTCACACAACTTCTGTAAGTCACGGGCCGGTGGTTCGTGCACGCAGAGCTGGCGCCCGATGGCGTCCCAGATGTTTCATAGTGTTCAGATCAGGAGGCTTTCGTGGCCAAGACATCAACATGGGTCCATTATCTTCACCTCAAAACACTGTAGCAAGCTTCTGGCCTCGTGACTCGGTTAGTTATGTGAAGATGCCGTCGCCAAGCATGAAGAGATGCGAGTGGTCCGCAATAATGTTCACGTAGTCCACAGCTGTCATAGTGACTTCCGTTACAACAACAGGTCCCGTGGAGTCCAAGATGAAAGCCCCCATAAAACAGTACTTCGCCCACCGGCCTGCGTCCGTGGTGCGGTACGTATTTCGAGCAGCTTTTCGCCTTGATGGTGGCATATACGGACACGACTGGTTACAACACGAAACATGATTGACCCGAACAGGCGACAAGTCTCCATTGATCCACGGTCCGACCTGAATTGTCCCGTGCGTGCTGCAATTGTAACTGACGATGTGGTTTGGTCAACATGGAAACAAGTAGGTTTTGCGTGCTGCGGAGCCAAGTGTTCATTAATGTGCGCTAAGCGGTGTACACAGCAATAGTTTTACTTGGACGAGCAACGTAATGCGACGCCAGGTCTGTCGCAGAGCGCCACCTATCCTGCTTTGTAGAACGGCCAGGCTTCCGACCTCCTCGTCCCGTAATGAGTCATCGGAACACCTTGTAGCCCAGTCGTGGTTTCACATTCCAACCTCTTTCCACAGATGCTCACGACAGTAATACGCGAACACGCGACCAGCCTCGGCCCTTCCCGAGACGCTCATTCGTAGCTTCGTTCTCACAGCAAACTGCACTCTGTCAGAGTCGCTTATATTAGCGAACTCCCCATTTCCGACACGTATCGTCGCTAGAATAATTCCTCACTCATTTTTGTTAAAGCGTATGTACTTTCTTTACCACGGCACGTGCCACTATTCTACCAGCGTCATTTAGTTTCGCTATGGGCAGTAGTGATAATGGTTTGGCTTATCAGTGTATTTAAGAGCAAGTAAATATTCCATTTTTGTCGCTTCGGACAATTAAGCATACGCAATTTGCGCATGTTACTGTTTTAGTGATTTATTGTCCATAGTGTAATCTAACAATAATAGAGCTCTCCGCCTGTTTATGTACAATACGTCGCATGTATTTATTTTGAGGATTAACTCGCAGTCCCTGCACCAGTCGAAAATCCTCTGCAGGTCTTTGCGCATTTCGCTACAGATTTCGTCTGTTGCGACTTTCGTATGGATAGGAGCATAGTCCTCGAACAGCGTCGTCCTGATGAAGACGGTTTCATTCAGCGATCGAAACATAGGCTTATATGACGATACGATCAGATACCTGGCACAGTTTTATAGTAGAGGACAGCGGAAGCGGAAACCGACGCTCGCGCTACGTGACAATGACCAGCATGCATGTTTACTCACGTCAGTGAAGAAAAAAGAAAGTATGAAACTTCCCGATACGTCTTTAACACTTTGTTCCCTGGGCCCAATGGAACATGTGTGCGAGCATACAGATGATACAGCTCACTCAATAATTTCACAGTCATTCATCCTTCAGCTGCTGAGCTGTGCACTGCGAGGTATGTTGATCTGAAGTACGTGTTCCGGACTATGGTTCAAGCGATATAAAGTCAGCATTCTCCAAGGAAAGCAACGTGAAAATGATCATTCACGTGACGAGCCACCGACTGTATTCTACAGCCAGCAAAATAGGCTGAGTCCTCGGAAGAAGAGGTGTAAGATGTATCTTCCGACCTGGTAAGAAGCTAAAGGAGATGTTACTCCCTGTTAAGGACAATCTCGGCCTCAGGATACCTGGGATTCGTAACAATCCTTGTGAATACAAAAGCAATCACATCGGTCAGTCCATCCGCACCGCTGTGCAGAACTTCAACGGCACATTAAAAATGAAGAACTAGAGAAATCTGCAGTTGCTGAGCACACCCTCACAAACAAACGCAAAATACTCTTGGTTAACTAAAAATTTTGCTCCACACACCTACGTACTGGAAGTCTGTAATAAAGATGCGGTATAAACAACTTCAACCGTGACCGCGGATTTAACAGTGATGCATGGAAGCGAGCTCTCGATGCAGAGAAGACGCAGATAAATTCGTCGCAATGTTTACGCCGTTACTGAAGCGGTGGCGTCCCCAGCGCAGTCGGTGGCACCAACTGCCAAAGCATTTCGTGATTACCGGCAAATCAGAAGCAGTCTGTGGGCTGTATAAGGTTACCACAGCGGCAGCAGTTTTGACAGTCACTTGCTCCTGACGAAGACGACGGAGGTAATCGTCGAAATCTCAAGGTTTTACTCTGATCTGACGCAGCAAGGAGTCCGAGAATGTTTAACACAAAGGATGTTCTTACAGACGCTACCTTGCTGAAAATTGACATGGTGAGACCGTGGATGTGTCAAAATACAGATTAATTCGTAAAATAAATGAAAACAGCACTTGCTATTCATTAACAACAAATTGCGCCGTTACCGATTTCTAATAGACAGGTTCATCCTCAGATGACTGTTCGCATTTAAAATTACAATACGCTGTACATGTGATATTCCCTGGTTGTGGCGAAAGTTCCTTGGAGTGACGATGTCCTATAGCAAAAAACGATGTAAGAAAAAGTGACATCTTGCTGTAAATGGACATAATTATAATCACGTAAACAGCGCCGTAAGATAAGAACTCAATTACTTTTGTTGTGTTACTTAACATCTAAAATGCTTCGTCTTTTTATTGCACTATTAGGGATTTGCAATGTAAATAAGGCGAAACAAGTTCTTAGTTTGTTGTTTACGACATTCTAATTATTTGTTAGATCCATTCACAATAAAATCCATTTTTTGTTTTTCCTTACATCGTGTTTCGTTGTAGAGTGCCACCACCCCAAGCAACTTCCCCACATTCAGCGAATATTACATGTACAGCCTAATGCAGTTTAAATGTGAACATCCGTCTGACGATGAGATTGTCGGTTCGAAACCGACAGCGGCGATGTTTGCTCCTATTAAATAGCATTATTAACGGTGGCTGGTTGATGTTTTCACTTCATTGTAAGAATCAAAGCTTTTCTTACAGGCCACCCTAGGTGTGCTTAGTTGCTAGAGGACGGTCTGGACAAGACACAGACTGGTTAAGAAACGTAGGAGGAATCTGCAGCCAGTCAAGCGTCTCATAAGAGATTTTCTCTTTAAAGCAATGTCTTCGGAAATCTCTCAGGCTCTTATTTTGTTTGTTTAGTGTCTTGATGATTTTACGCTAGTCGCAGCACTACCGTAGTAAGGCAAGAAGAAAGGAGAGGAATCCAGTTGTGACATTATGAATGCTCTGCCCCAATAGCAAACTGCCGTGATTTCTGCGGAAACCATGGAAAACGTAGTTCATCGTAGCTAATCGGAGCACACTTTCTCGATCTATGGTTACACACATGGTGGTGCATGGCGGAGGGTACTTGGCTACCAATACTGGACATCTTCTGTCCTTCTCAAACACTACGATGGTAGCAGTAGATTATCGCATAGTCTTCCTAGAATAAAAGTTGTCTAAATCCACGGAACGAGTTTTCTCAACATTGTCGCCCTTCTTCGAAAGATTCCTGTATAAATTCACGGCGCATCTCTTTTGCACTTTCGTATGTGCTCTATCGATCTGTTATCGTTCTAGATAGCAGCGATTCTCTGAGTTCGTTCAATCAATGGCTGCTGTCATGCCTACTTCGTAAGGACCCCTAACTCCGAAGAATGCTCCAGAATCGACCGTACAAGCGTCTTCGTGCCGCTAATGAATATGCATCGACTGGTTCCTTCATGACGAGTCTTGTGCGTCCCTCAACTAGAACGTTCCGTCATGTGCCTGCCGTATCGGGGACGTGGGACGAGAGCAGCCGTGGCAGCAGTCGCGCCACGGCCCCGCAGTAAATCCACCAACACGCCGCATTCTGTAACGGAATCCGTTGCGCATGCATGTTACCCCTCGTGACTGCCAAGGCGGCTCTTCAGTTTGCGAAAGTAGATACTGTATCCCGCTGCTTGCGGACCTGCGGGGATAGTAGAGTATGAAGCGCCGTAACGACTCAGATGTACTGGATTCATGGATGAACCGTGTTTTATTGGGGAGTATGGGGACCAGTCCGATCGGACACTGCGGAAGGTCTTTGGCACGTCAGGTACACTTAACATGTCGAGCACGTCATCGACTTGAACCAGCATAAATATGGACAAATACGCATTCGCATACACTAGGATACACAATTTTTGTCTGGGACAGAGTGAAGAAAAAGTAGTTCCCATCCATTGTTTCTGACAAAGATTTTTTGGGAGGGGGTGGGGCTCCCTTTGTTTTAGGACAAAAATCGGAATCGGAAATCCCCTCCCAACTGAGACTGTGTTTGGCTAAGAGGTTCCTGACTTGAGTGGGTCACTACTCGAACATCCCACTCTGCCTATAAGGGTTAGAAATGAAAAATAATTTTAAGAAAAAAGTCAGATTTCGATGTGCCGTGTTTTTCCTAGCTCACTTGCGTAGAACGCCAGGATACTTCCTTAATCTTTTCCATTTGTATTTTGTTGCGAACCTTGTGCTTACCAGCAGTTGTTCATAGGTGGGGAAATGAAGTTGACGAGTGTCTGAAAAAATCGCAGACGAGAGACGACATCCTTGAACTAAGAGAGTCAATCAATTTTGTCTTCGGTAAAGTAGCCTCTAATTACGCCTTAGAATTCAGGGCGAAGTTTATAGTACGCCAAGAAATGCCTAAACCCATTTCTTCCCAGTGTTGCGTACACCCAACAAGAAGTTTTCGGTAATTTACTTGTTTCACGAAGTGTTCGACTAATTGTGAAGTATAAAAAAGGCACTGGCAGAGAACTTACGAATGCCTTTTAACACGTGCGTGAGTAGTTTCGTGTAGTAAGTTTATTCTGACTGCGTTTTGTGAAGTTACACTTCGTGTTGCATGTGCGCCACAATGGGAATAAATGGGTGAATTTCTTCTGATGAGTCATCTGTCCAAAAGCACCATATAGAATCTTCTATTTGTGGAAACAACTTCGGTATTCTCCCTGCTGCATACACATTTGTTGTGATCGCGATTTTTACGAATCTAGTGCTCCGTACAGAAGAACTGGAGACATTAAGAGTGCCATTGTTTGCAGAACAAGATTCACGCTTCCTCAGATTACTGCAGCTTGAGAAGATCACCATCACGATAAAGCTTCCTCCCGCATATCACACACTACAACTTGTCGTCACATCATTCTTTGCAGTCAGCTTCAGATTTACCGTCACGTACATCACTGCAAACAAGAGTAGATTAATGTTGCTCACTCTCAAATTCCTCTTCATCCTCAGCATAAAAAAAAAATCATACCGCAATAACACACCTACCTACCGACTTCACATAACCAAAAACCGCTCCAAGAGGACAAAATCATTTTCACTCGTCTGAGAATAGGAGCTTAGTACTTATAAGTAAGAATGTGATCTGGGGTGACACCTTGCGCTATCTGATGGCCATAGTCGGTACTACACGAATAAGCACGCTGACTGCCCACGACAGCAGACCAGGCGATAAAAAAGTAACAAAGAAAAAAGCATGTCGAATTTCATCGGACATTAGAGACGAAGCGGAAAATCAGTATGTCGGCCGAGGTCCGACAACGGAGCGGACCATGGATTGAATGAAGTCACGACTTATCTCCACCACTTATCTGCGTCTAATGTGTGCCTGTGCTCAGTCTCTAACGACCTCGACATCGGCGAGACGTTCCTTCTAGAAACGCTGAACAGTTAGCCTAGCTTAACTATCGCATCCACCTAGCGGATTACGAGTAACAGTCACAGGGTTCATAGAGCAAGACAAACGGCTGGGAGGTTTGGAATTAAAGGCAGGTCTCTGGTCATCTTTCTTCCAATTGGCAGCCAGTTTCTAACCGTGTGAAGAAGTCGCCACCGCCAAGATTCGAACCAGCTATGGAAGAAATACGAAAAAAAAACCTCCTGTAACATACGCACTGAGGTGACAAATCATAGGATACCTCCAAGTATCGCTTCGGATCTCCCTTTGCCCGGCGCAGTGCGGCAACTCGCCATGGCATGGACTCAACAAGCCGTTGGAAACCCCCTGCAGAAATGCTGAGCTATGCTACCTCTTTATACGTCCATAACTGCGAAAGTGTTGCTGGTGCAGGATTTTGTGCACGAACTGACCTCACTATTATGTCCCATAAATGTTCGTGGGATTCATATCGAGCGATATCGTTAACCAGATCATTCGTTCGAATTGTCGAAAATGTTCTTCAAACCAATCGCTAACAGTTGTGGTCCCGTGACATGGCATATTGTCATCCATAAAAATGCCATCGTTGTTTCGGGACATCAAGTCCGTGAACGGCTGCATGTGGGCTCCAAGTAACCGAACATAACGAAGATCCAGTCCATTCCATGTAAACACAGCCCTTGCCCTTATGGAGCCACCACCAGCGTCCACAGTGCGTTGCTGACAACTTGGGACTGCGAATTCGTGGGGTCTGCGCCACACTCGAATCCCACTGTGAGCTCTTACCAACGGAAATCGGGACTCATCTGACCAGGCCACTGTCTTCTAATCGTCTAGGCTTGATGTAAGGGAGACCATAGTTCGCACGGAGACACATAGGCATCTATTTCCCACTCGCTGCGTTAGCGATTGGAACAGGAAACTGGAAGTGGCAAACAGTATCCTCCACCATGTACTGTACATTTTCGTGCGGAGTGTATAGACACGCGCAGATATAGACGCATCTGTGAAATAGTTTTCTCTTTCGGCTTCTACTCGTCTAAAAAACATTATGACGCACATCTGGCGGGTTGTTCGTACAGCGCTAATGAAAGCGATATAACTGTTCTTAAAGGAGGCCCGAACGATGGAGGTAAAGTCTGTGCAAGTATCAGCTGTTGATTGCAGTTCCTTGTTAGTACTAAGCAGCTAGCAGGTCTTCTACCTCTGCCGACGTCGTCAGCGGCTTCCATTTACAGCTGCACCAGCTCTCCGTCAGGATAATAGAGGTTATTGACCACGACAGTTTACTCTCTGCAGAAATTACGCTCGCAGCTTGCTGCGAACAAAGCACGACGTTCGCGGTCGTCTTGGATAACTAACGCCTTCTTTGCACAGTTATATTCTTTTAACTGCATGTGAAGACTATGTGATTTGTGTCTTCCGTTACTGCAGCAGTTTTCTCGAATAAAAAGTAACTGTTTCGTTGATACGGATGGAAAATATCCATGGGAGAAGTAAAACAACATAGTCGGACTTCCACACTTCCCTTTCTTCACAACACTTCACGTAAATAACCGTACACAAAATAAGCTCCTTTAATATTCCACTAATTAATGCGTTCATATTGTTCACATTTATACTGCACCATTGACGAACAGTTATTTTTGACACTGGATTTCCCTTTACCATTTCATTTACCGTCTGTTTACTGACAGACCTTTACGGTAAACTAACTTATGCTGCCACACAAAGTGCCGTTGGGCCTAAGTGTACTTCATCCCTGTGCAATCTCAATCACCTCCTGCTGTTACACAGCTGTACATATCCAAGGCGCAGCGTTTGGATTCATGTAGACCATTCTTTCTGTACATTGCAGTATTAATAAGAATATTTCAGAAACGCCTTTCGAATTTTGTATGTACCATAGCGGAGCGGCCATAACAGATGTCTGCAGCCCTTGGAGGTTGTTCGCAGACGAGGAAGTTGTGTACAACGAAGTGACACGGGTAGAAACTTACTGCGGAATGCAAAGAGTCTTTCAGATGATTAGCGCCAGATGCAAAGATCAGCAGATAAATCGAAAAGTAAAGTATGTGGGCAAATAGACGAAGAGAACTGTTAACGCGCGATTCTGTGATTTGGGATCAGTCACAACACTAAAGTATGTAGGAGTTTGTTTGGAGCCATTTGAGATGGAATGCCCACACTAATCTAGACGTAGGGAAGGCGAATGCGAGACCAAGCTTTGTTGGAAGAATTCGGAGGCGGCGTAATTCACGCACGGAAGACGGCGCTTACATACCTCTCCCCCGATTAGTTCTTCAGTATCGTTCGACGACTTGAAGACTTGACTCGTCGGATTAATGGAAGACATTGTAAAAATTCAGATAAGAGCTAAAAAATTCATCAATGGTATGTTCAGTTAGCGTGCGTGTGTCAGGGAAGTGCTCCGCAAACTTCAGTGGGGGACGGCTACGAAGTCGTTCGCGAAGGAGTCTTTGGAATAACTTTCCATGTCAAATACGGATAAAATCCCACGCTTTCGGTAACTGCCTCCATCATCGTCTTCACGGGACTGTCGTCAAACTGACGAGGTTCCCAATTTTATGCCAGAGGTTAGCATCTGATTAGCTGCATTACTTCGTGATGACGTCCCAGAGATGGCGCGTACTGACGTGTCGCCCTCGACGTCCATAGATTAAGCTCGCGCTTACTGTCCAGCGTCACTTTCAGTACCAACTCCAGCGGTAAACGATGTGGCGCGATCGTTCTTTATCAAGTACACGCTTCCATGCATTGAAAAGTGCCTGTATGGTACCTGTTGAAGTTCTTAGCACACAGTTTAATTTCCGCGGCTTTCCTAAGCAGAGGTTCCCAATAGTTCGACACTTTGGCAAGAATTCTCGTACATTCCAACGTAATATTGTGTTTATTCAACAGGCTGTACTCGGCCACCACTGATTTTTAGAGAGTCTGTATTTAAGATAACGTTGGTCAACCCAGTGATTGGCAACAGTCCGTACAGACTGCTCCATGTAACGCATGCTACACTCACAAGGTTATTATTAGATCTTGGTATTTTCAAGTCGAGACCATAGTGCGTCGCAACTTTTAACTTCTTTTTTTTTTTTTTTTTTTTTTTTTTTTTTTTTTTTTATCGGTGGCTGGAAGGCCAGTCTGATCCCGGCACTGCCTAGGACTCTACCTATTTTAATAACAGTTGCACCGCAGAATGAAAGCCGCGTTGTGTTGGTCCTTTTGCTTTGTCGAACGGAATCGTGTCTTGCTTTCCTTGACAGAATTGATCTAATGCCATGGACTGAATGAATACCACCTCCTTCGGAACACCGTCGTTAGATGATTAATCTCGGAGCCGAAGTGGTCCCTGTCCGAAATAGCCCTGGCTCTGTGTCTTATGGTGTTCAGTATAGCATTGTTCTGTGCTGGATGGTCAGATACAGATGTCTATGCGTCGGTTTTCGATACACAGAATGGTCAAGTCTTCCATCTGCTTGTCCGTTCGACCAACACGAGTAAGAAAGGCAACTTTGCGTTCTCCATCTCCGCCGTAAATCTTACCTTTGGTCGTATACTGTTCATATGGACGATAAACTACTGCAGCGCCACACTGCCATGCGATCAGATTAAAAATATAAAAAATGAAGTGGAATGTACAGAGGGAGGCACTTCTCAGTCTCGTTCTTGGAAACTCTAAATTGAAAAAGAATCAGCTACGCCTGATGACAGTGGCGAACTCTTGGCTGGTCCATCAGTCATTTCACAATTACGTCGACGTGGTTGTCGAGGTGTGCCAAAATAATTTTAGAATTTCAGGGAAGACATGAGCGGCCAGAAGGCCTAACGTCTCTTCTACTGGTACTTTTCGTAGAAAGGGAGCCCACACCGAGAATGCCCATGATTTAACTTTGTCCTGTGCTCATCTATTAGGTGACATCTACAAACATTTGTGAATTCTTAATATGGTGTCTGCAGTGGCCGACTATAGGCGGCATCATTTAGTTTAATACTTTGCCGCCCTGTATGTAGGAGAGCCGATAGCACTCAATATTGGCCGAATGAGTATTTGTGTATTTTAGGGAAACAATACAACCCGGTGGCGAAGGTGCTCCTGATCCCTTAGCCTGGGGAACTGTTACTGTTACAGATGAGAGAAAGTGCGCCGCAGAGAGCTTGGCTCACAAAATTCCGATAGTCCACGTTCCATGCATCTCGCGTAATGTTTGCGACATCAAAATTAAACAAAATTTTGGGCCTTCAAGGAGGGGTGCCACATCATCTGCTTCTGGTGCGGATGATGGAAGTTGGGTTGCCTGTCTTAAAATGCATAAAATGTTTTTCAGGACAGTTTTGTTCTCCTTCTGTACGAATGTATGAAATACGTTAACACCGAGTATAAATTTAAATAGTCGTGTACGTAAGTGTAACGTGGAAAATAAAGACAAGAAGATAAACCATATATAACTGGTCAGAAGAAGATAGTAGAAGCTGTTAAAACGTAGCACTGTAGAAAAGTGCTGAATATTGGATGGGTAAGTCTTATTACTAATGAGGGAATTCGGAATCGAACTGCGGAGAAAAAATATTTATGGCAGATCTCAAGGAAAGAAAACATAAAACACATACTAAGTCATCAACGAAACAATTATTTTGCTATGGAGGAATATTTGTGGGGTAAAAGCTGTAGGCGGATACCAAGGCTGAACAGTATGCAGATTCAGATGGATATACACTGACGTGACAAATGTCATGGGATATCTCCTAATATTGTGTTGGAAATTCTTTGGCGCGGCGTTTTGCAGCAACTCGATGTGGCGTAGACTTAAAAGTCGTTGGAAGTTCCATGCAGAAATGTTGAGCCATGTTCCCTCCATAATTACGAAGTTGTTGCAGTTGCAGGAACTCTCGATTATGTCCCATAAATATTCGATGGGATTCGAGCGATCTGGATGACCAAATCCTTCGTTCGGATTATCCAGAATGTTCTTCAGACCAATCGCGTACAATTTTGACCAGGTGATATGGCACATTGTCACCCATTCGATCGTTTTTTGGGAATATGCAACCCGTGAATGCAAGTGGTCTCCAAGTAGGCGAATATGACCATATCCAGTCCATGGTCAGTTCAGCTGGAGCGAACGACCAAGGCCATTCCATGTGAACACTGGTCACATGGATCCATGGTTTCGTGAAGTCTGCACCACACTCGAACACTACCATTAGCTCTTACCGACCGAAATTGGTACTCATCTGACTAGCCGAAGTTTTCCAGGCGTCTAGGGTCCAACCTATATGGTCACTAGTCCAGAAGAGGCGCTGCAGGCGATCTCGTGCTGTTAGCATAGGCACTTACGTCGATCGTCTGCTGCCATAGCCCATTAATGCTAAATTTGGCCGCACTGTCCTTATGGATACGTTCGTCGTTCTTCCCATATTGAAGTGTTGCTTGTCTGTTAGCATTGACAACTCTACGCAAATGCCGCCGCTCTCGGTCGTTACGTGAAGGCCATCGGATACTGTGTTGTCCGTGGTGAGAGGTAATACATTAAATCTGGCATTCTCGGCGTCTTCTTGACACTGTCGACCTTCTAATACTGAACTGCCTAACGATTTAGGAAACGGAATGTGCCACGGGTCTAGTTGCAACTACCAATCTGCGTTCAAAGTCTGTTAATTCCCGTCTTGCGGCCATAATCACGTGGGGAATTTTTCCACATGAATCACCCGAGTACAAATGACAGCCCCTCCAACGCTCTTTTTATACCTTCTGTACGTGATATTAAGGCCATCTGTATATGTGCATATAGATATCCCGTGACTTTTGTGGCCTCTGTATAAACTGAAGTAGCTTTGGGGAGCAAAAGTGATTTGAAGAGGATAGAGCAGCGTGGAGAGCTGCATCAAGCAGGTGTTGGGCTTGAAGACATCAGTAATAACAACAAAAGAGGGGATAACGACGACGGAGAAGAAGAAGAAGAAGAAGAAGAAGAAGAAGAAGAAGAAGGGCTATTGACAGTTTCTCTTCTGTCGTGCCATACATGAATAGGCTACAAGTGGAATCATCATATAAAATTAATTTTTGGTAAGGCGGGTGCCAGGTTGAGATTCATTGGGAGAGTACTTAGAAAATGTAGTCCATCAACAAAGGAGGTGGCTTACAAAACACTCGTTCGGCCTATACTTGAGTATTAATCATTAGTGTGGGATCCGTACCAGGTAGGGTTGACAGAGGAGATAGAGAAAATCCAAAGAAGAGCGGCGCGTTTCGTCACAGGGTTATTTGGTAAGCGTGAAAGCGTTACGGATATGTTTAGCAAACTCAAGTGGCAGACGCTGCAAGAGAGGCGCTCTGCATCGCGGTGTAGCTTGCTGTCCAGGTTTCGAGAGGGTGCGTTTCTGGATGAGGTATCGAATATATTGCTTCCCCCTTCTTATACTTCCCGAGGAGGTCACGAATGTAAAATTAGATATATTCAAGCAGGCCGGAGGCTTTCCGGCAGTCGTTCTTCCCGCGAACCATACGCGAGTGGAACAGGAAGGGGAGGTAGAAACAGTGGCACGTAAAGTGCCCTCCGCCACACACCGTTGGGTGGCTTGCGGAGTATAAATGTAGATGTAGATTAATAGTGTACTATGAATCCTCTGCCTCATACTGTGTAGGTGGCTTGGAGAGCATAGATACAGAGGTATTATAGATCCCATGGCGTCCAGCATTAAGATATTGCTGGCATACTTCTCGGAAGCAACTTGTGTACTTCCCGCCAAAGAGAGCATTGTGCCGTATACTGTGTGATGGCGCTGCTGCGAATGTCTTGCCCGTAAAATGCAGGCGGCGCTGCGCTGCGCGCTCCTCTGGCTGCTGCCCGCAGCGGCAGGTGTCGGTCAGCAACCTGCCGGGCACGCCCCATCAGGTTCTGGTGCCGCTTAACTGTACCTTATTGCGGCAGATAACAAAGCGCCCCCCCCCCCCCCCCCCCCGCAGCCAGTGGGGCACGGGGCCGCCGCAGGACCTGCGGGCGCTGTAACGGCACCCGCCCGCCCGTCGCAGTAAATTCCGATTCTCTCAGCCTCCAGTCTCTGATGCGCCGCCGTTAATAGATGCCGCTCGTAAATCTCCCTCCGCCTTCATTACGTTCCATGGACCGGGCACCGCTGACGCTCCTGTCGAGGGCCCGGCGCCTTCTGCTGCGGGCCTAGCTTCTCGCTGTATGACGCTGCTGACGACTAAAAACACTAGCAGTGCGAACCAGTCACACTTTCACTTACCGGCTGGTTTATGCACTCACCGACGCAAAAAGGAAATTAAGCACTGCGAACGAATAATCCGACGTAGGGCAATCCCAAGCACACAGATATCTAAATGAGTTTTGCTATTTGGGCGGCAAAATAACTGCGTTTGGTCAACGTAGAGAGGATATGAAACACAGACTATCAGTAGCAAGAAGAAAATGTTAACATTAAATACAGATTTAAATTGTAGAAAATGCTTTCCGAAGATATTTGGCTTGTAGCCTTGTACGGAAGTGAAACGTGGATGATGAGCAGTTCAGACAAGAAGAGAATAGAACTTTGAACATAGCTGCTAAGGTTCAGTGACCGTGTCAGAATTATATTACAACAAATAAGCCCTGGGTCACAAATATTAAGTCAAAAATGACCAGGTTTCGATGCTACTATGAGCGTCGTCTTCAGAATTAGACTAATTGTTATAAAACATATTAAGTATATAATACATTAATAAAATTAAAGTTTGTACTGACTGGAAAAAGATGCAGTACTTAAGTCACATATTAAAAAAGATCTAAGCCGGAAAGGCGACGTCATGAATAGTTGTAAGTAAGATGGCGAGCCGCTAAGGTTGCTCGTACTTTAAGTACTGCATCTTTTTCCAGTCAGTACAAACTTTAATTTTATTAATGTATTATATACTTAATGTTTTACAACAGTTAGTCCAATTCTGAAGACGACGCTCATAGTAGCGTCGAAACCTGGTCAATTTTGACTTAATATTTGTGTCCGAGGGCTTATTTGTTCTAATAGAGAATAGAAGCTTTTGAATGTGGTACTACATAAGAGCGCTGAAGATTGTATGGGTAGATCGAATAACTAATGAAGAGGTACTGAACTGAACTTCGGAAAAAAGAAATTTGTGGCAGAACTAGACGAAAAGAACACAAACATTCTGAGGCAGCTAGGAATTTGTCAGTTTTTTAATAGAGGGAAATGCGAGGGTTAAAAGTTGTAGAGGGCTTAACTACAGTAACCAGGTTCAAATGTACGAGGGCTGCAGTTACATAGTGGTGACAATGCTTGCACGGGATACGGAAGAGTGAAGAGCTGCAGCAAATGAGTCCTAGGACTAATGACAATTACAACAACATACCACCTGCAGTTACATAAATTATTTGCAGTTGTGTTTTTTATGTGATATTTAGAACAATCACCAGAGTGCATGAGTTATATCACCAGCTGACCAAATTACTAGCTCTGGCGGGTGTGTAGTGTGATTTTTCGGGGTGTTTTCTAGAAATTCAAACGTAGAACGAGTAATGCTGCAATGATTCGAAATTATGAATCATTCTTCACGTAAAACAATATTTACGGACGTATCAGTACTTCTCTGTAGCTCCCAAACAAAAGACTAAACCACTCGTAATATTATCGTATTGTAAAGATTCATGGAGCTGCATCTTCTAAACGAAGGACACTTTCCGCACATTACCCCAGAAATTTGTGTTCAAGCAAGTGGAAGACGCGCGCAACTTCGGAAACATTGCAATTCCTCCGGGTTTGGGCGGGCTCGACTGGACGAATTATGTCTAGCAAATGCGACACACTTCACTTCTCCTTGCATAACTGAGATATCTATTGTCGACATAGAGGCACAGAGTTTTACGTATTGTATGTTATGGAGGCTGATACATAGTCTTCTGATAAAGTCCAATGTTAGCCCTGTTAGGACACACACACACACACACACACACACACACACACACACACACACACACCTGCCTTTGTAAAGCCGTCGGCACACGGACCGTGCTGCCGAACGTTAACGTTGAGCGTGCCCAGTTCAACTTGCTGCTCAACGCTCAGGAATGATGCGACTTGTGCATACGGTACGTGGACCCCAACGTGGTATACGCGATCGCAACGCACTCAAGCGACAGTTGAGGGATGTTTCTAGTTCGTTAATCACACTGTTTACTCAACGGGCGCGTAAAATCCCACGTTAGCTCTATTAAAATGCACATTTCTTCCATCGTCCACGAAAAGGAAAGTACCATGTCCAATCAATAACGACACAGGCTTATAAAAGTTCCATTACAAGCAGTGCGTTACAAAATTGGAATACTTTCAAAAATGGCTCTGAGCACTATGGGACTCAACTTGGAATACTTTCCGCGTAAGATAAACATTATTTCATCATTCCCACATTTTAGTAAAACCCCAAGGTCAGTCTTACTTGATCACTGTTCGTACCCAGTAGCAGAATCTTTGCAACATGTCAATTACGAAGCGTAAAAGAAAAAGGAGAAAAAATACCTTTATACAAGTAGCGTAAGCTGTCCTTTAGATTAAGCCAATCGAACAAAGTCACCCCTCAAAAAAAGGTGAACTTGTATTTACATAAAATCAAACATTACAGTCTATACTTATATTAAACTAATAATAAAGTATCAGAACCTAATAAAAACGCGAATGTTAGGAAAAAAAAATTGTCGTGTCAGGACGCGAACCGCCGCCCCAACAAAAAAACGTTAATAGTATACAATGATGCTATTCATTACGCTATACCAACATCACATTTGCTGCATCTAATGATAGTACCTTACCTCTTGCCAAAAACTTTAATCGTAGATATTTTACTAACTGAAATTTAATTATAACACATTGTACCAAGAACAATGCGTTTTGGGTGGATCTTCAGTGTGTCGCTGCCTTCAAATAGCCTACTCTCATTATACGCAAGTTACAATAATTATTTTGCCGCGAATATGATGTTTCTCATTATTTTATTGGAACGAATCACACAGTTAACAATGAGTTTTGCAGTGATTCTCAATTTTCTGGTGCTCGGAACGGCATATATACGTATAGGCTTGAAATGAATGACAATATGGCGCGTCACAACTCTGTACTGAAGGGAGACGGCGTGCGTGTGACGTAGGTGGCGTTGTGCCATGTCATTGGTCAACGCTCAGACGCACGCTGAGAATATCTGACATGCCAGATATTGCTCTGCACGTTCGGAAAGACTCCCGAGCGTGCTATTCCATGCTGTGACGTCAGAAACTCGGCACGCTCAACGCTCAACGTTCGGATGCACGGTCCGTGTGCCGACGGCTTAACGCCGGGAACAAAAGAAGCTGCTTTCTCTAACAGAAAAACCTCACTTTTTCACGAACAGTTTCAATCAGTTCACAAATTTAATCTTACGCTGAAAGACAAATTCTTTAATATGATATTTTGACTTACTGCATTGAGCGAAAATTGGCCCTAACAGCCTGCATTTAATTTGTGAACTACAAAGAAACAACTTCCTATTTAATTATTTCAATTTAATACTGCATTTTGTATGGTAAGTGTATCGTAACGAAAACGCTCGATTTGGTGGTGGTAATGTTTCGCGTATTTTGTTTCAGATAGAATTAATTTTTTTACTACAAAATAGTTCGCTATTATTTTAGAAATATTGGTGATTCATGGACAACGACACTCTTTGGGATAGTCGTTTGTACTGTCTTCAAACCGATACATCAACTGTTTTTATTGTGTACATGTTATATTGTATGTATTGAGCTTTTTTAGTGAAATGGTTTTCAATTAAAACCACAATATTTACTTTCATATTCGAACCACATGACAGACAGTTTTCATGTTAATTTTTCATAATTATATGATTTGAATCGTGTTGACTATCTCCTAACTTCAATCTATCATCAAAAATGCTTATTAGTTTAGTTTAATTTATACTGCTAATTCTCAGGCAAACTATAGAAGCACGTCTGGCCATTACGCGACTTGTGACGTCTCTAACTGTTAATTGATATCTGCTTCACCACATAGCTCACGGCTCTGTAAACGTCTAAATTTTCTACCCGTCCTACCACTGCCGAAAATCAGGTTAGCTTGAATGAACAAGCTCCACCTCACAATAAATTGTCGTTCATACGCTCCAGCGAAGCAGCAACTAACTAAACTGTGAATGTAACTGGTGCTGGTCAATGGCGAACAGAGAGGTTGTGGGGATATCGTCCGGCGCAGTCATACAGAGGCTGTGGAGCGACGCGCCGTGGCGGTGGCCGGTCGGTGTTCCCGTTCCCACGTAGCCGCCACCAATTAGCGGGATGATTTGTTACAGCGCTGCTTAGGTCGCCTTTAAGGCTGCGTAGCTTGATCAAAAAAATTTCCGGTCCCTGTGTAAATACGCTTGCCTCGCATCCGGGAAGGACGTATTTCATTCCGCAAAAACCGGGAACAGTATTTATGTGGCTGTAGAGTAGAGTTTTTATTGGCTGTCACATAAGGTAAAGGAGACAATTTTAGTGTTTAAATTATTACTCTGTCGCTTTCTCTTTCGCTGCATGCCTCACGGGTTTTGCCCACATTTTACAGATTTCTAGATTACTCGATATTATATTAATGCTACGGTATTGAGAGTAAGATAAGCAGGGGACTTGTAGAATAAAGGAGGAATCAACCATTTCGAATCCAGGAACGGACATTGTATGTTGATACATAAGTAGAAGTATTGGGTTGATGCATAAGTTCCTTTTTTCCATAAGTTTAATAAACACGACAGATGCACGTAACAGAGACTTCAGACTTCAGTCTTCAGTAATATATTCTCCTTCACTATTTACAACGGTCTGCGAACGCTTGGATAACTTTTCGATTCCGCGACTGTAGAGATCATGTGATTTTCGGGACAAGAACTCGTCGAGCCACGTTCGGATCACATTTTCATCCGGGAAGGGAGTTCCCTGAAGAAGAGGTCAGTGAAGGTCAAAATCAGACGGTGCAAGATGAGGTGAATAAGGTGAATGCGGAATGGGTTCCCGATCCAACTCCTGTAAAATGTTTTCTGTCAGTCTAGCAAAACGCTGGCGGGTGTTATCGTGGAGTAGTCTTCCTTGTCGTCGTTCTTGGACAGCGTCTGCAAGCCGTCTCAGTTGTTGACAGTAAATGTCAGCAGTGATGCTTACACCTCCGGGCAGCAGTTCGTAGTACACTACACAGGCACTGTTCCACCAGATTCATTTACAGTGTGTTTTGAGGATGCGTGCAGGTCTTCATACGTCGAGTTGCTGCTTTGTTTGGGTTCAACCATCACTTTTCTTTCACTTATGTTAGCATAAAGATACCATTCCTCGTCGCCAGTAACCATATAGGATAAGAATGGTCAGTATTGTTCACGAGCCAGTAGATGATGAGCAAGCAGACATGCACACATGGCCACCCGCTGATTTTCCTGATTTTTGTGATTTTGGTGTAGAGCATGCGGTACTCACGCATCCGATTTTTGAACCGTCCCCATTGCATGCAAATGTCGCACGAGAGTGGAATGATCACAGTTCATCACATTTGCCAGTTCTCGAGTACACTGACGTAGATAATTCTTGATTAATGCGTTTAAACGAGCTTCATCATAATGTCAAAACGATCCTCCTTGAAACTAGAAAACCATTTTCTTGATTCACTCTGTCCAGTGGCATTATCGCCGTACACGGCGCGAGTATTTCCCAGCTGCCTCCAGTGCTGTCACCCCTGTATTGAACTCAGACAGAACAACATTTCGGAAACGTTCCGATTTCTCCACTTGGCACTCCATTTTCTAGCGTCCACAGCTCCACTCACCATCTCCAAATCACAAAATGACAATATGTAAATTCAAATAGCACCAGTGAACTGCACATAAAAAGTGGCAACCGACAGATAACCCCATGGGAACTAACATGACAAACAAAAACTCTACGTGTTATCCGCTAGCGTAGTAGATTACCCCATTATTGATAGTGTCTCACATAATCCGAAATTTCGTACCAATTAGAAGAGCAGGGTCGCCAACAAGAGCTAACTTTTCACAGCTGCACACACATTTGTTTTTCTGTTTTATCCATTAGGAATGATTGGTGAAGCTTGTGGCTTTCAAAACAATTGCTTTGATTGTTACATTCATGAGTGCCACAGCAAAAATTAGTTTTGAAGAAACAAAATTACGTTTATTTAGCACACACGAAACCAGACAAGTAGCTGGACTGCCGCTCTGACCATTGTGTGGTCCCCTCTATGCATTCATAGAATTGCGTAGAACATACAGTATTCTATGAATTGTGTCTGAGAAACTTCTTGGATTCACAAATATGGTGAATAACGTCAGGAGACTGGAATCTAACAGGTGACCAGCATGTAGCTTATATTGTAACCACTACGCAACTAAGGAGACCCACAAGTATTACGTTCACACTTCAACAAGACTACGAACATATGAATTACGCATGTTTGTTCCTAACAACTTTTCAAACTATCCAGATTGCGCTTTCGGTAGTTATTACTTCGATGATTGACTTAAAAACATTTATAAGGCCGAAATGAAAATTTTTGCAGTATTCCTATCATTTGATTATACTGGCTTCAGCTCTTATCGCTATCAGTTCTGTGTTGTCGTTGTCGTCGTCGTCGTTGCTGTTCTGGATATACCCCGTGACAGCTCTGTACGCTGACTACCTTTGATGAAAAGCGGCTATAACCGGACGAGTTGGTTACATAGATATGCCTCTTCGTTTTGCTCTAAAAATTCTCGTGAATCGCTGAGAGGTTCGTCTGTCTTCCTGCTTGCAAATTTAACTATTGTTTCATGCATACAAATGAATAGCACATGGCTGAAGATTTGTAACTAAAAACATTCATTCTGGAATTTGACTGAGAGAGTAAAATTTCTTCACAGTGCTGGTTGCCACTAATCCGGTAACTGTACTATCGTTGCTGGAAAAAAAATCCCACTACGTAAGTCGTTAGTATTCATCCACGCTGGGTTCAGTAGTAAATAAATTCGAATCTATTATTACTTATTTAAATAGTTTGTTCGTCGTATACCATGGATCGGAAGCTTTCCACACGCAGTTGCCTAGAGACTAAGAAAAGGCATTAACGCGAAAGCAGTTCTGATGCCAAGTAGCAACATTTGATCTTATAAATTAAATAAAAAAAACTATGTACACCTATCCTGACGTTCACTTTTGAAACAAAACATGTCAGCTTTCTGACATATTTTGCGTATTTCCACTCTATAATGTAGTACGGAATAATTTTCTGGGGTAACTCATCGCTTTGATATGTTGACTACACAAAAGCGAACGTAAGATCAATGTGTCGTGTTCACCCACGGAGGTCATGGAGGAACCACTTCAAAGAGCGAAGTATTTTAACTGCGCCGTCACAATACATATTTTCGCTAATGAAGTTAGTCATAATTAATCCGTCACAACTTGAGAACAGCAGTGATGTACATAACTATAACACTACAGTTAAAATATGACCTTTATTGCCCATTGCTGAAGCCGCTAGTGGCTCAGAGAAGAGTTCAACATGCAGCAATAAAAATTTTTGATCATTTGTCCAACAAAATAAAAATGTCTGGCACGTACAAAGCAAGCTTTAAATCTAATTTAAAATCATTTTACCTGGACAACTGTTTCTATTCCATTGATGAATCTCTACTTATAAACTGGTAGCCAGTTGGAAAAACACTAACTTGTTTTTTAAGTGTAGTTGCATCAGTTGCGATAAAATGACAATGTGTTCATTAATGTTAACACTAATCGTGTATACATGTCCTCTAAACTGGCTCGTTGCACGTAATTTCGATAAAATATTGAATTAATGTTTCGTCGCTCATAAGTGTGTTCTTGATAAGTCATTAAACGTGTCACCGTTAATGCTTCACTTATTGAATGTGTCAGTGTCAGGGGCGAAATAAGTGGATGTCGGTGGCAAGCTGAAACTTGATCTGACCCGAACTTTTTTTACCTCTTTCAATTACGTTGTCAGAACTGTTTTATGACTGGACTCGTAGCGCTGCTGGTTCTCCTGCATTCCCCGTTTCGAACTGCGCCCAGTAAAATGTTTATCTCGAGTCACGAGACTATTTATCATGAGCGAAACGCGGCCGCAGCTGTTGACTTTCACAGAAATATCGGTGGCAGATTGACGCGCGTCATGAGCCGGAATGTTGCACCTGTTAGAAATTTCCGCCCGCGCGCTAGCCATTTGGAGGCCGCGCCGGCCGTGACCTTAGAAAGTGTCGCCTATCTGGCGCCAGCAATCAGCACCGCTTGTTTGCCTCGGCGTTCTGGACCAGCCTGGATGAGGGGGGCGGGGAGGCGCGTTCTCCCTGGCGCCTAGGCGAGGAGAAAACATCGGCGCCGAGCTGGCCTGACCCGAGCGGGAGAGAGGTCAACCCACCTGACCTCACCTCATCTCACTGTGTTGTAAAGCATAGTTTGCGTGAGCTCGTCCCGTTCGCAGTGTACCTCAACTCTTCCACTTTCTCCAGTTATACAGCCTAACAAGCCCAACTTCTAACTGGAAAATACATAAGTGATGCACTACATCTATTGACTACTATGAAAGTTGCAATGATTGCATTCGTTACTATGTGGAACCTGTTGTATCTAGAAAGACTGTGTTTGGAGGTAAGAAGTCAGACTTCAGCGCTACGATCACGCCATTAATTTTACCTCTCACTCATTTTTCTGCTCTTACAGTTGCTACACGTCTCACATTCTTGACGTGGCTGTTCAGTTGCGTAACTGTGTGTTGGGCAAAATACAGGGTGTCCCACTCAAACATCCCTGATTTCAAGGACCCAGGAGAGAAAAACCACAGTAGATACGACAGTGAAAAATGCACCCCATTGTAGAGCATCTCAAAGAATTTATATTCCCGCGGCAGAAGCGCCAAGTATCGTCGCCAAAGTGCAGCGTGGTCGCATGAAGTGAAAATGGCGACTCCATAGCAGCGCGCGCGCAAGCAGTTGTGTGGTTTGCAGAAACAAAATCGCCGATTACTGTGCAAAGAAATTATCGTCGTGTGTATGAATGTGATCCTCCTGTTGTGAAAACAATTAAGCAATGGTATAGGAAGTTTCTGGCAACAGGAAGTGTTCTGAAACATTCTGGCGGTGCACCTTACGGAATTTCTGAAGAGACAGTGGAGGACATCAGACAAACGTTTCTCAGAAGCCCACGTAAGTCAATTGGTCAAGCATCTAGGCAACATGATGTACCTCGATCAACATTTCATCGTGTAGTTCACCAGCGTGCTCGTATGTGTGCTTACAAAGTGCAAATTCTGCAACATCTGACGCCGAATGACAAACCACGCAGACAACAATTTGTTGCGGATATGCTGCAGCGTATTGATATGGATGCCAGCTTCGTGGAAAGATGTTTATTCTCAGATGAGGCAGCATTTCGTCTATCAGGAAGGGTTAATAGGCACAATGTTCGGATTTGGGGTTCGCAAAATCCGCACGTTGTTATTTAACATGTTCATGATAGCCCTAAACTAAACGTCTGGTGGGGGCTAATGCACGACAGGATGGTTGGGCCGTTCAGAAGAATTGCGGATCAAACGGTGAAAGGGTCATTGTATCTGGACAAGTTGGAGCAATTTGTGTTCCCTCAGATACAAGACTTGCAACCCAACATCATTTTTCAACAAGATGGAGCTCCGCCGCATTGGTCAACGGCTGTTCTCAAGTTCACGGATAGGAAATTTCCCAATCGTTGGATCGGACGCGGAGGAGCCACGTTCACCCGGCATTACGTCGCTTGATTTCTTCATGTGGGGATTCATGAAGGACCGCGTGTTTGCGACCAAAGTGGACGATATTGCTACGTTGCGACATCGTATCACTAATGCTATTGCAACGTTAACAGAGGACATGTTACAAAGAACTTGGCAAGAAATTGAAAATAGCCTCGATATTCTTCGTGCTACAAATGGTTCACCTTTAGAGGTGTATTGATGATAAATTCTTTGAGATGTTCTACAATGTGATGCATTTTTCATTTTCGTATCTACTGTGTTTTTTCCCCTAGGTCTTTGAAATGAGGGAGGTTTGAGTGGGACACCCTGTACAATCTCCCTCTTCGCATATTTTCATTGAGAGTACATCATCCTGTCCAAGGTACCGAATAAAGGGCTGTAGTGTTAAAGATATTGGTCCTGCATTCGTGATGAGCGTGATTAAAATCCCGTACGGGATTTTAAATTCCGCCAGGTCACTCTGGAGGACGCTTTGCTTCGCGGAGGCTTCGGTTGATTTTATGTGGCCAGACGACTCAATAGCTGCCAGTCTACTATCTCTATCTCAATTCAGCCGTAAGGGTTATCTCTAAGTAAACGATCCTGTCCCTTCCGGCAGTGATTTGATTTGAAAAATGCCTACTTCAACCATGGTTAGGAGCCCACATTGTAGGGCCTCGTACACGATCTGATCAAAAGTATCTGGACATCTATAAGTCGTATTAACGGCATTGCCGTAGTTGTAACACAGGTTCCCTTCAAATCACCGAATTTAAACGCCGTCGGGCTTGGCTAGCACTAGGATGGGTCACTGTCCGGTCTGCCGAGCGCTTATCGCAAGCTGGTTGCACTCATCCCTTGTGGGCCAAATTGAGGAGCTACTTGATTGACGAGCAGCGACTCCGGTCTCGTAAACTGACAACGGCGGGAAGAACAGGCTGCAATTCCTCCACAGGCATTCGGACACGTACCTAGAAAGTGTCCCGTGCAGATTTCAAACCGTCATTAGGGTGAAGGGTTGACATAATCCATATAATACCACTAATACTCCGTCCCAACAGGCCTCGGAAGGCTCAACGTTACTGATTGACTGCTGTGTCATCGTCATTAGACAGGAATGACTGGACGCGGACATGGAAGGGCATGTGGTCGTCAACTTAAGCAATTTTTTTCCGTTTTGTATTCTTCTTTCATTTCCTTATGTCGGATGCGGGCATTAAGCTTGGTAGCAGTCTCATTGGTACCATCTGTCCGCATCTCGTGGTCTCGCGGTCGTGCTCTCTCTCCCCGAGCACGGGGTCCCGGGTTCGATTACCGGCGGGGTCAGGGATTTTCACCTACCTCGAGATCACTGGGTGTTGGTGTTGTCCTCATTATTTGATCATCATTCATGTAAGTGGCGAGTTTGGACTGAGCAAAGGTTGGGAATTTGTACGGGTACTGCTAACATCGCAGTTGAGCGCCCCACAAACCAAACATCATCATCATCTTGGTACTATCTGAGCAGATTAGGTTATATAGAACGTTTCTTTTGTCCACACGCCAGACTACGCACTATCGGCGATGTGCGCCGCACAAGATATATTTATAAGTCCAGAGATTTAATTTTAATTAGGTTTAACGTCCCGTCGACAAATAGTCTTTAGAAACGAAGTACAGGTACGGACTGAACACGAATGCTGCAAAAAAATAGATTGTCTCGTTTCCAAAGAAAAGCTTAAGCAGTTTATGGAAATCAACAAAAATTATCGCTGGTGGCCGGACTGGTATCTGAATACTTCTACACACTACAAGAAAGGTGTATCAAAGTTCATCTTAGTAGTAAGAGCTGTCATTGTCAGTTAGCGAGACATGGTCGTAACAGTGCACTACAAATTTGTTCTGATCAGTGTTGAAAAGCAGTTGCATTAAACCATTTTCAGATCTACGAAAAGAATAGATAAACGGTTCTCACGGAATTTGAAAATTAAAAAAAAAAGTATCTTCTACTTTAACCGTCACTTTGCCTTACTGGTAACTTGTTTTTCTCTACTTGAAGAAAGTCACTTAACAACTTAAGCCGTTTTCTTTTACTGTAATGAAGACAAATTTCCAGTACATTTATTTTAGTAGTTCAGAAGCTCTGTGACCGCGAAGAGGGAAAGCTATTTGTAGTCTCGTGCGTCATAGTATCTCCAGCGCAGTTAAACACACGATGAACTTAAGTAACTTTGCCCACTGGGATTAAAGATGAAGATGTAATTGCTTATCATTAGAACGTTAAGAAGTATTTCAGTTTGGAGTTGCGATAGTACGAGGGCTATTCCGAAAGTAAGGTCCGATCGGTCACGAAATGGAAACGACTATGAAAATCCGATAAAGCTTTGCACAGATGTGTTGGGTAGTGTCTCTAGTATAACCCCAGTTAGCATCACGTCGCTCTTCTCATTTCTGAGCTCGCAGTGAGTGCGTAAAGATGTCTAGAAAATAGTGTCTGCCGCCAAGTACGGGGGCCTGGTGAGAAATTTCCCCTGAAGCTATGCAGCTAACATTACATAACTGTCGTGCTGTTTCGTCTTCAAGACAATTCTCAGCAGCATTCTGCAGGGGCAATGAAGATGCTCCTGCATCGTTTTCAAATGGAAATGTGAGATTACCCACACTACAGCCCGTAATTGTCTCCCTCTGAGTTTCAGCTCAGGTCACATGAACCGCTGGTTATGAAGACAACATTTCGGCACAAGACAACGAGCCGTAGGCCAGCGTAGAGAATTGGCGGAGAGCACTGGCGGCTGCCTTCTATAGCGAGGGTATGGGAAAGTTGGTACAACGCTACGATACACGTCTAAGTCGGGTCGGCGACTATGGAGATAAGTAGCTGCAAGGTGTATCTAACTGTTGCAAATAAAACATTTTTGATTTTTACCGTGGTTTCCATTTCGCGACCTATCGGACCTTACTTTCGGAATAGCCCTCGTATTACGGGTTTTCTAAGCGAGCATAGTCGCTTACGTTGTTTAATTTTATCCCTCCAGGTAATAACGGTTACGAATTAGATGATACTTATAAACATCAATGTAAGCGTGTGCCTGTGCCACGCAAAACAACAAGGGTGCAAGCCCCCCTCCACGAGAAACACGACCACACCATACCACTACCGCCTCCGAATTTTACTGTTGGCTCTACACACGCTGGCAGATAACGTTCACCGGGCATTCTCCATACCCACACTCTGCCATCGGATCGCCACATTGTGTATCGTGATTCGTCAGTTCCGACGATGTTTTTCCACTGTTCTATTGTCCAATGTTTATGCCCGCTACACCAAGTGTGGCATCGTTTGGCATTTACCGGCGTGATGTGTGGGTTATGAGCAGCCGCTGGACCATGAAATCCAAGTTTTCTCACCTCCTGCCTAACTGTCATAGTACTTGAAGTGGATCCTGGTACAGTTTGGAATTCTTGTGTGATGGTCTGGATAGATGTCTGCCTATTACACATTACGACCCTCTTCAACTGTCGGCGGTCTTTGTCAGTCAACAGACGAGGTCTGCTTGTAAGCTTTTGTGCTGTGCGTGTCCCTTCACAATTCCACTTCACTATCACAGCGGAAACAGTGGACCTAGGGATGTTTAGGAGTGTGGAAATCTCATGTACAGACGTATGACACAAGCGACACCCAATTATCTGGCGACGTTCGAAGTCCGTGAGTTCTGCGGAGCACCCCATTCTGCTCTCTCACGATGTGTATGACTACTGAGGTCGCTGATACGGAGTACCTGGCAGTAGGTGGGAGCACAATGCACCTAATATGAAAAACGTATGTTTTCGGGGATGTCCGGATACTTTTGATCACATAATGTACATCTCACGTATTGACCACAAGGAGAAAATTCGAGAAATTAGATGCAATACAGAGGCCTACCGACAATCATTCTTCCCACGCACTGTTCGCGAGTGGAACAGGGCTGGGGGGATCAGATAGTGGTACCAGAAAGTACCCTCCGCCATTCACGATTAGGTGGTTTGCGGAGTATGATGTAGATGTATTCTAGATGGTGATCTGTCCGTCGCATAGTGATGCTAAACTCGGCGGCCCCTTTGATGCTACCCTAGAGGCGTAGGTTATGGGCTGACACCAGGTTTCATCTTGTACCCTGTGTCATCATCATGCAACACCAGTATGAGATCTATTACAGTCACCAGTAGTCAGCATGTAACACAACTCTTAAACATAGTATAGAAAGAAAAAGGGGCTACTGTGCGCGGAAGAAAACCGCTTCCGATTAGATGGCTGAACCTAACTTCGTAGCCTAGGCAACTCCGTACGACGCTTTCTTTCTCTGTCTAGTTACTTCATCGTCGATGAGCTGTTCAATTGCATCCGTCGTTCCAATTAATGAGAGCGAAATTCGACGACTAGTACTACAGTTGTATTGCCTCCAGATCTTCGCCTTACGGGGCAAAGCACTGATGCGCAGAGGGATTCGCTCTAGTGGCCTTATGGCCCAGTAGGCATGCGACCCCTTTGCCTGGTCGTGACCATGTAGAGTTGCGACCCGGCGGCTAGCGGTGCATCAGCTCGCCGCCTATTACGCCCCGCTCTGGTGGGCAGCACCAAACACGGAGCCGGCGGTAACGGTCTGGTCTCGAGAGCCGCCGCCGCCTCAAAGCCAGCCGCCGGCTCTGCTGAATGGGCGGCCTCGCTAGCGGGCCACTTGCCACTCCACCTGCCACAGGCCTCGAAGCGTCTGAATGGACCACCTCACGTACATCTGGCCTCTTCACAGTTACGCGGTTTCTTCCTATCGCACGTCCAATGACCCAGCTGTCCGCAGCCTCGTTCGTCTCTCGACGTCCTAACATTCGTTTTCACCAAGGAACCTGAAGCTTCACGGCCTGACAAGAGAGTGATGCACCCAGAATGGGAGGAGGAAACGAAACGAAATGAAACTTCGCAGGTTGAAAGGATACTTGACGTTATTTCAGTGATGAAAAAAGTCGAGCCAAACTTTTAAAGAACTTACCAATACGAATCCACTTGCGTCCCTTCTGACCTAGATGCATGCCCTGATTCGGTGGGGAAGGGTGTCATAAAGGCTTCGCATTCTATCGTGAGGCAAACTGTCTGTCACTTCTGCAACTGCTTCTTGGTGTCTTAGATACTGCCACTGATAGAGAGTTGACTTCGGAGCTGGTCTCATACGTGTTCTATCGAGATCTGGGATCTTGCTGGCCACGAGTATCTCCAAACGTCACGCAGACAGTTCATAGAGACAAGTGCCATGTGTGGGCGAGCGCTATCCTATTGAAAAATGGCACCACAATACTGTCTCATGAGAAGTTACATATGAGGACGCAGGATGTCCATGATGTACAGTTGTGCCGTAGGAGTTCCCTCAGTTACTTGCAGCCGTGATGTACAGTCGTACGCGATGACTCCTCACACCACGACACGAGGAACCGTTTATGTTGCGGTGCTAACGACATGCGTGGGACGGTAATTCGCTAGTGCAGCTGTTGCTAGTATCCGACCAATGGCGCTGGATGAAACACAGGGTTGCAGAGAGTCCATTACTTGTTCTCCGATGGCAGCCGCAGATGTGAAACGCTTAGCATGAACTTCGTGCATAGGATGGTGATACTCCCTTATGGTGGACGAATGTGATCGACCGGCACCTTGAAGACGAGTGCGCCTGCTCTCACCGTCCCATTCAGTCCGTATGGGGCTACTCGCATATCCGAAAGCCACATAAATCTGGATATTGTGCGGCCAAATGGAGGCCCAGAATGAGACCAGTGTCAAATTTCGTTAGGTACCGATAACGCTGTCCCACACTGTACGCGGGATCTTCGTGTCGAGGCTCAACGCCTGACACCGTAAACGTCCCTTATGAACCTTACTAGGCCTGGTAACACTACTAAACACCAACAACTCTAATGCACTCTGGTGCCCGTTGTACCGGTCAGAGAGCTTCAGATCCAATCGTTGACATGCCAGCCTATGGTGTGTACGTGTAGTGTATGTTTACGAAGTTACATTAACATCCGACCACGAGTGCTTCGGAGTTTTTTTGTCGGGCATTGTGTGTAGTTGTATTAGTGTCATCAGTAATAAGCCAAACATCAATCGAAATTGTGTATGTATTCAAAAACCGAACATAATATAGTATTAATTTCGTAAGAGAACTGCGCAAGGAAGCCATCATACACGGCCAGGTGCTTTGGTATGTTTCTATTAGAGTCAAAGATACTAGCTGTGTAACTGACAGCAGATTGCTAAAATTACCACATTTTACCCGTGGTTAAGGACATTCGTTTCCATTCTTCACGATGAATGGAGAACAATCTTGAGCGACTTTACCTTGACACGCAGCCACTTTTCTATTCCTCTGCAAAGATTATCTGTAGAATTCATGTAGCAGCACTCCAAGTCCAAATGGTGTTCTATGAAGAATGAGGCGCCTACTTCTCTGTGGGTAGGAAAATTATTACGCTAATATTGCATACGTCACATCAGAAACAGTTACCCTTTCGTTGGAAGTATTCTATTACCTACAATGTATTCATAAAATGTGGTCGATTTACAAACGATTAAATTCAGTAGCTCTGACCCAAACGAGGAAAAAGTACGAGACCACCACCGAATTTAGCTGTCGATTCAGCACACTCGGGTAAAAAAAACCCTTACATAGGTTCAGTAGGTTTTCGAAGGATTGCACTCTTACAAAACTGAACACCTTAGAAGCAATAAGCCTGCTGCAATAGTTGTTGAGGATATCCGGCTATGGGTTTGCGCAGTACTCATTACAGTGCATACCAAATAATACGGTCGTAGGCCTCTCCCAAACATTGATAGTTACAGTTAAAGCCTGTTAATGTTTCATATTGGAATGCCACATCAATACAATCAACATCAGGTATTGGACATCAACTCCTGGATATATGCGTCCTCCAGACTTTTTCATAAATTACCGTCTGTAAAATCCTGAAATATTATTCTTCGTGTAGGCTGAATATTTTCCTAACAAGCGAATATATTTCCCGGGGTCTTCTGGGCGGACTGCTCGTTCATCATTTACGTATAGGCTTTATTTCCATTCATACTTTAAAAAAACCTATTTTTTTTTTCAAAACCCATTCCGACTATTTAAATCTTAAAACAGCATGTGGCCGCTGACTGTGAACATATTTAACATTAGATCTTTTGCGTTTGAAGATCGGTGCCTTTCGCAGGCAGCTTTATAATTAGCTGTCCATCCAGATGCGACAACTGGGCTCGCCAGGATCCTGAAAATAAGAAGAAGGAAGATGAACTTCGTCATCTCGTACAGTATGGTATACTGCCGGTGGTCTTCCCAGCAAGATACTGCGGCATCGTAAACGCAGTGGTTAGCACTCGGGAAACACCTGAAGAAGACCCCGGAGTTACGACGTCGGAATGCCTCCCGTGCCGGGAAGACACGGGCCACCGGCAGTACACCCAATTCTTGGAATGACAACCAAATTTAAAGATGAACGTGATTCATCGCCTGACGATACTATATCTAGAAACTGGTAATTTTCCATGCACTGAAAATTATATCAAAACAAAATGATGAGACTGTGGGCGTGTAAAATGTGCTGCTGTAAAATGACAGTTAGTATACAAAAATCACAACTTGGATGCAAAAGTAAAATGGACCCATGTTCACTAGTGTAGGTATGGCCCATGTCACAGGGTCATGGGGGGGGGGGGGGGGAGGGGGGCAATATAAAACCACAACTTGAACTACATGGTTTGATCACAGTACACACACATCAAGCTAGGGAGGATACACCCACTCTTAATGCCTATAAATCGTTAGGTTCGCTCAGTGCTAAATGCAAGTAGTGAATGTATGCACTCTATTTTGCTTAGGTGCCTAAACTGCTTTGGTGTACTGAGTGAAATGGCGACGGACAGGAAAACACACAACGCGTTTCCGTTCCTCGAGAATAGCAATTTTTTTCCCTACCGTCTTCATTTACACTGTGCGGTGTAGCCTAGTTATGAACACGCTTAGCGTTTCTCCTGCACCGTCCACGTACTGCCGAGATACCACGGAAGCCACGCCTGCGACGGCTAATTAGCCAGTGAGCGAGGAAATTCTCGCGGCTGCTGGCCTTCGCAGAAGCCGTAGGCGGGCGAGACTGCATCATGTGTGTGTGTGTGTGTGTGTGTGTGTGTGTGTGTGTGTGTGCGTGTGTGTGTGTGTGTGTGGGTGGGTGGCGGGCTTCGGCGGCGCCGCTGGGTGTCAATCAGCGCATTCTCGTTTTAAATCCTCAGCCGCGCATCGTTACGTGCCGTAACAATGTTGATGAGGCCGTTACTGTGACTTACGTCGTCATTGTCTGCTGACTGACGTTGGCATCCGAAGATTTACGGCCTTCCAGCTCCTCCCCACGCTCAGTGCAAGTTCGTGAGTTGCACGTGCACACGGCGTACTCCTGCACAACTCTTTCATAAATTTCTACCGATATATTAATTAGTATCAAAATTGTATCCAGTATTCTACGGCGTTAACAGGCTAGACAGCTTCTTATAACAGATACCCCTTAATGCGGACTTGTCCTGTTTTGGTACATTTTAGTATATCTTCCCTCTTCTGGACAGAAATTTTCACTCTACAGCGGAGTGTGCGTTGATAATAACTTGCTGGCAGAATAAAACTGTGTGCCGGACCGAGACTCGAACTCGGGACCTTTGCCCTTCGCAGGCAAGTGCTGTCGACTGAGCTACCCAAGCACGACTCACTATCCGTCCTCACACCTTTACTTCCGCCAGTACCTCATCTCTTACCTTCCAGATATCGTGCAAAATTTACAACGCTAGCACTTCTGGAAGAAAGAATATTGCGGAGACTTGGCTTAGCCACAACCTGGGAAATTTTTTCAGAACTGAATATCCTTTCTTCTAGTGCTTGTCTTGCAAGTTCCGCAGGAGAAGTTCTGTGAAGTTTGGGAAGTGCAATGTGAGGTACTGTCGGAAGCAAAACTGTGGGGACGGGTCGTGAGTCGTACTCGGGTAGTTCAGGCGATAGAGCACTTGCCCGCAAAAGGCAATGATCCTGACGCATTCCTGTGTGTCTTCCTGTAACAGGACCAGGGGACATCATCGGCTCTCCACTACAGCAGTTTTTTTAGTTAAATATTTATAGAGGAAATTCCGGAAAGAAACAACATATTTGCTCTATGTTATCTCATCTGTAATTGATAGACAAAGGCGATCTCAGTAACACCGGACTTCATGTACCTGTTGAATTCCGTCTGAAATCCCATCCATGCTTTGTCATTTAGACGAAATATAAAGTCGCAGTACACAATACAATTTTGACACTCCACTGCTAGTTTTCATTCTTCCGCCTCACCTTGTCCAAGCGGGAGGAGGAACGTCTTTCAGAGAACTTGTGCTCATATTTCAGAGGTCCAACAAAATAGAAAATAAATTTAGTTAGTAAGAAATCTCCATTAATAGAGCAACGTTTAAAAACATATTCCATTGAGATACACGGAGGAATCAATTCTCCATGGAAGGCACGCAGTAGAGACAATAACGTGCCGCTGAAGACGACTTACTTGAAGACGCACAATGTGGATAAGATTACGGTTACGATCGCTTGATAGAAAAATAAGGTACCTGTAATTAGATTCACTTGCCTTGTGCCGTCTTGACCCAAAGTTTATGTTGAACTGTTTGCACCAAATGCAGAGTCGTGCACAACTAGGTAATAATTTCACATTTTGTTTCAATCAGCCATGTGATGACTGAGCTTCGTGACGGTCATTTACGGGAAAAAATCTTATTTTCGTATCTTATCGCAAATTATTACAGCTATTACCGGTATCGACGTACAGGGTAGTCATTAGTTACATGATGATGATGATAATGGTGATGATGATGATGATACCGCGTACGATTCAAACAAGACCACGCTCTTAGAAAATACGCTTTTGAATCATAGTACCAATCACAAAACTAAAATAGGAAACTGGTGGAAGTTGAAGCAGAACGGTCCATTGACGCTCGCAGTCTTGTCAGGAAAGTCATTCACTTATTCATACAGCACAAAAATTCTAAATAAAATAATACTTCCATCCTAGAACTGCTCCTGATGGTAACCCTCGGTAGTATGACAAACTGCCTATTGGATTCTGTCTCCGATTCTTCGGCCGACGTTCATCTGATGATTTTACTGACGTTTCGCCAGCACGAGTGGCTGGCACTGTCAAAACTTATCATTAGATGAACGTCGGCCGAAGAACCCGAGACAGAAGCCAATAGGCAGTTTGTCAACAAGTGGCCACGAAAGTCTTAACAACCTCGGTAGTATAATGTATGTCTTCCGAAATCGATATTGGCATCTGAAATACATATTTAAAAAGTAGTAAAAAATGCAATCTATAACCCATGGGTTGGTTTAAACAAAGCAGTGCGGTACTATAGTCGAGTCGCTGTAAGAATATCCATCCATGACAGTTGTAGTGGGCTATGCGCAGGGGCTTCGCGCGCCTGCTGCAACCAGATTCTATAAACGTCTCTACTGCAACGCCTCATTGTTACCGGAGCTCTAGACACAGCTATTGTTTCCGCCTTGAGCCGTTAGCGCTTCGTAGTTGAATGCTGGTAACAGTGCTACCGGCTGTCAGGGATCAACTTGCACCGACGTAACTATAGGCTTGCCTTCCTCCCATCTTCCAACTGACTTAACCAGCCATTTATTGGAGATCGTACAGTTCAGTTTGGACAGCAAACCACGGTGCAGCTTGATATTGTAACATTAACAGGTGACTGCAGAGGTGAAAGAAGAGATAACAAAAAACATAGGAACGACTAGGTTAGGAGCTTTTCAAACTTTACCTACATGGCCATCGAACAGCATCTGGCACGTTTCCCCCACAGACCTAATAGACACATCAGCACCAGAGAGCAGCAGTAACAGGTACGTTACTCCTGCAAGTCAGAATTTATGTTTGGATATTAAAGTGAAGAAAAATATCAGGGACTCTGTGGAATGCGAAAGCGGACAGTTTCAGCCTTGCTGGCGAAGTTTATGGGTCTCATATTTTTCTTCTGTCTTCTGCAATTAGAGAGAACTTCGATGTAAAATTCCAGTGACAACGGAGAAATTAGTTTCAGCGATACAGATAGCCGTACCGTAGGTGCAACCACAACGGAGGGGTATCTTTTGAGAGGCCAGACAAACGTGTGGTTCCTGAAGAGGAGCTTCAGTAGTTGCAGGGGCAATAGTCTGGATGATTGACTGATATGGCCTTGTAACACTAACCGAAACGGCCTTGCTGTGCTGGTACTGCGAACGGCTGAAAACAAAGGGAAACTACAGCCGTAATTTTTCCCGAGGGCATGCAGCTTTACTGTATGGTTAAATGATGATGGCGTTCTCTTGGGTAAAATATTCTGGAGGTAAAATAGTCCCCCATTCGGATCTCCGGGCGGGGACTACTCAGGAGGACGTTATCAGGAGAAAGGAGGAGTTTGTGGCACAACTTGACTAGAAAAAGGGATCGTTTGGTAGGACATATCCTGAGGCATCAAGGGATCACCTATTTAGTATTGGACGGCAGCGTGGAGGATAAAAATCGCAGAGGGAGACCAAGAGATGAATACACTAAACAGATTGAGAACGATGTAGGTTGCAGTAGGCACTGGGAGATGAACAACCTTGCACAGGATAGAGTAGCATGGAGAGCTGCATCAAACCAGTCTCTGGACTGAAGACCACAACAACAATGTACTCGGTGCACTAAGAGTTGCTTCGGTGTGTTGCAGGTGGTGTTCCACCTGGGCCTGATCATCTACCGGGCGCTGGACTTCGGCCTCAACGAGCGCGAGGAGCGGCACCTCAGCCCCGACTTGGAGGCTCTCATCGACATGATGACAGGTAGGGCGCCGCCAGCATGTCGCGTCACTGCGGATGCGAGCAATGCGCACCTGCCGACTGAGATCTCCCAGGATATGTTTCCTAAGCGCGCTGTTGGACGGTAGCTGTAGAGAGTCTCCAAGAATTTACTACAAGCTGCAATGAAAATGTTTGAAGTACCCGGTTTTTTAGTCAGGGTGATAAAGTACAGGGAGCCGAAGGTTATCGACAACGTTTGCGGAAACCAGGTTGCAGATCTAGCTGTCGGAGAACGAGAAAAGAAGGCAAGGCTGCAGCATACCCCTCAAGTCATTCGAGCTGCATAAAGAGCAACCAACAAAGAAAATTATTTAAATAAAAACTTCTAATACAACAGTTCTTTTTCCTCCTAGACCCACATAAATTCCTAACTCATGCAGATACTCCTGAAAGTGTGCGCTTCGGGATTTTTAATAGTTGACAATATTTGTAAAATTTAAAACGACAAAATTTCCAGTTAGCGTGATGAATAGCAGCTAATCCTAAATGTGGAAAAATGTAAGTTAATACGGATGAGTAAGGAAGAACAAACCGGTAATGCTCGGATACAGTATTACCAGTGTCCAGCTTGACAGTTAGTTCGTTATATATCTGGACACAATGTTGCAAAGCCATATGAGATGGAGCGAGCATGTGAAAACTATGGTATGGAAGGCAAATGGTCGACTTCGGTTTATTGGGAGAATTTTCGGAAAGAGTGGGTCACCTGTGAAGGAGACCGCGCATAGAACGCTAGTGCGACCTATTCGTGAGAATTGCCCGAGTGTTTGGGATCTGTACCAGGTCTGATTGAAGGAAGACATCGAGGCAATTCAGAGGAGGGCTGCTAGATTTGTTACCGGTAAGTTCGAACAAAACTTTCGCAGATGCTTCGGGAACTCAAATGAGAATCCCTGAAGGGAAGGCAGCTTTCATTACGGGGAACACTATTAAGAAAATTTAGAGAACCGGCATTTGAAGCTGACTGCCGAACCATTCTTCTGCCGCCGACATACATCACGCGTAAGGAGCACGAAGATACGAGAAATTAGGACTCATACGGAGGTGTACAGACAGTCGTTGTTTCCCTCGCTCTGTTAGCGAGTGGAACAGGAAAGGAAACGACTAGTTTTGGCACATGGTACACTCCGCCACGCACCTTACGGTGTCTTGTGGAGTATGGATGTAGATGAAATAAAAAAAAGTGGTGTGCCTGCAAATATAATTGATGATGCATGAGCAGTCCACGAAAGTATCTGACAATTCGATTGCACTGCAAATTATACAAACTGTTGTACGATTTTTCACGACGGCAGCTACTGTCTTCACTCTTTAGATCTGTTGAATGCGCCCTTCGATTTTAGTTTTAATTTTTACACTACTGCCATAGCTACTAAAAATTCACAAGCGCATAATTTCAGAACTGTCTGTATGAGGTTACGAATCTGCATGAGGCTAGGGTAAATTTATATATTTTTTGGTCAGTTTTAAAAACATGTTATATTAAAAGCTTGTCATTTACATAATTATCTCCTGCCTTTTAAACTTGGGCGTGTGACATATTCCAATCAACTTCAAATATCTACAATGTTACTAAGGTTAATTTTAGTGTCGCTTCACCTGAATCAACCAGTATACAGAATGTTAGGGGCATAAGTGCAGGTTTTTTATTGGTAAGTGTGCTGAACAACATTACATCAGTTTGTACCTCGTTTGCAGACGAGTAACTATAGATATTAGGGGTAGAATGTTTTTATATGGTTAGTACCTCCAAGTACAGGTGGCAAGGGCCAGCCATTAATGCTAATTTTCTCCTGGGCAGCAGGTCAGGTGTAGAAGTGAGGAAGTGAAACGGGCAGTGTACACTAACAGACATAGCCGGGAAGAAACAACAAACACACTGAAGTGGGTACATAGTAAGGTACCAATGATTACAATATCTGTACCATGTATTGCTACTTCCTACGTATATCTCGCGAAAAGACCGTGAAGATAAAAATTAAAGATCATCGAACTCACGCGGACACTTACCAGTAATCATTCTTACCGCGAAACATTTGCGACTGGAAAAGGAAAAGGGAAAAACGTCAGTGGTACACAAAGTACCCTCCGCCACACATCAGACAAGAAAGCGAATGAACATTGCAATGTTATCCAGTTCTGAGCTATTTTGGACATTTAGAGCCCGCGACTTATGGAGAAGTAATTTTAAAATCAGTTGCGATGCTTGTACTGAATATACAAACAGACAAGAAATCGACCTAATAAAATGCTTTAAAATAAAGAAATTTCGAACATTAATTAAAGTTCAGAGAGATGAAATCGATACTTTGTTTGCTGTTGATATTCGTTCAGAGACGACAGAGTACGTCGAAGATCATGTGAAGGGAATGGCTACCGTCTTGAAAAGAGGTTGTTAGATGAAACTTTCTGGCAGATTAAAACTGTGTGTCGGAACGAGACTCGAACTCGGGACCTTTGCGTTTCGCGGGCAAGTGCTCTACTGCCGGAAGTAAAGCTGTGAGGACGGATCGTGAGTCGTGCTTGGGTAGCTCATATGATAGAGCACTTGCCCACGAAAGGCAAAGGTCCCGAATTGGAGTCTCGGTCCGGCACACAGTTTTAATCTGCCAGGAAGTTTCATATCAGCGCACACTCCGCTGCAGAGTGAAAATCTCATTCAGGTTGTTAGATCACAACAATATTAAGAGGAGAATAATGGTCTGTAGTCGAATTAGGCGGTTGTGAGGGAATTGGATATGGAAATAAGACACACAATATAATAGACTAGTGTTATTTGGGTAGCAAAATAACTGACGATGACAGAAGAGGATATTAAATGCAGACTGGCAATATCATTTCTTAAAAAGAATTTATATTCTAGAGTAACCGTATTACGTGGTCTTTTCTGAAGGCATTTGCCTTCAATGAAAGTGGAACACGAATGATGAACAGTTCAGATAAGAGAATAGAAGCTTTTGAATGGATACTGAAGATTGGGTGGTTAGATGAAACCGGTAATGAGGAAGTACGATGTCGAATTGAAGGGATAAGAAATTTCTTGCACAGCTTGAGTGATCAAGGGGTTCGTTGAGAGGAAACACCCTGAGGAGGAAGAGGAGGAGGAGTTTGGTGTTTAATGTCCCGTCGACAACCATGTCATGAAAGACGAAACTCAAGTTCGGAAAGAAATCGGCTGTGCCCTGTCAAAGGAACCATGCCGACATTTACCAGAAGCGATTTAGGGAAATCACGGAAAACCTAAATCGGGATGGCGGGACGCGGGTTTGAACCGTCGTCCTCCCCAATACGAGTCCAGTGTGCTAATCACTGTGCCACCTCGCTCGGCAAACACCCTGAGGTATCTACATCAACGGTCTGTAACTATGCTGCATACACATATTTTTTTTTACGCTCGCTAATGATGCGATAATTCTTGTCTTCTGAAGGAGCCTAAGGTGCCTGAAATTGGTAAAGAAATAAAATTTCTTTTTTGCAACTGTTTGCTAATTTTTTCAACATTTACTGAAGATGGATAAACTACGAAAAACCAGAAATATTCCCTTCTAATTGTACCGAGCAAGCTGGCGCAGTTGCGGCGACACTGTACTCTCGATTCGAGAGGACTGCGCATCAAATCTCTGTTAGACCATCCAGATTTACGTTTTCCCTAAATCGCTTAAGGCAAACGCAGATATGGTTCTTTCGAATGTGACTCCAGTAATATCCTCGCCAGTCTTCCTCAATTCTGCCGTGTGATTTGTATCTCCTAATCTCATCTTGCTTCCTTTGACGCCTAGTACGGCTTCGTTCTTTAGTTCCTCCCTCCTTATTTTCTTCAACAGTTTCCCCAGCGGCTGTATTTTACAAAGGCGTATCGTCGCCTCGACGTCGGCCAGCGGGCATACGTTTCTCAAGCAGCTCCTGCGAGGCAACAGCCGAGAATTATTGATCACGGGCCTGCGCAGTGCGTCCGCTTCTGAGAAAAGCTGGGGCGTGCAGAAAGGATCGCATACCCGGAAAGCGGTGCGATACGACGCCGCCAGCGACATGTAAATGGCGGAGAGAGCGGCCGTAAACTGGGTCCCCGAGGCTCGCGTCGTCGATGGGGAAGTGCTTTCCGGAGCCACTCGCCAGCGGCCTCCGACGCACATCGTATACCCCCCGTCGCCAGAGAAGCGCACACCTCTTATACGAGCTCGGTAAAGTGACCCGTCGAGCTCCAAAAGGCAGAGATTAGCCACGTCCTAACGTTCGTCTCGAAATAGGTCGACGATCAGAGGCGTACGAAGTCACTAATTAAAATTGCTTGACAAGACATGTAAAATATTAGAACGGATTACACCGAGGTGACAACAGTAATGGGACAGCGATATGCATATGTACAGATGACGGTAGTGTCGCGTACGCAAGTTATAAAAGGGCTATGCATTGAGGGAGCTGTGTCATTTGTACTCAGGTGAATCCCGTGAAAATGTTTCCGTCGTGATTATGGACGCATGACGGTAATTAACTGACTTCGAACGCGAAGTGGTAGTTGGAGCTAGACGCATGGGACATACCACTTCGGAAATCGTTAGTAAACTCAATATTCCGAGATCCACAGTGTCAAGAGCATGCAGAAAATACGAAATTTCAGCCATCACCTCTGAGCACGGCCAAAACTGGCCGACGGCCTTCAATTAACGACCGAGAGCAGTGGCGTTTACGTAGAGTTTCAGTGCTAACAGGCGAGCAACACTGCGTGAAAAAACTGCAGAAATCAATATGGGAGGTACGACGAACTTATCCGTTAGGACAGTGCGGTGAAATTTACCATTAATGGGCTATGGTTGCAGACGACGGATGCGAGTGCCTTTGCTAACAGCACGACATCGCCTGCAGCGTCTCTCCTGAACTATTGACCATACCGCTTGGACACTAGAGAACTTGGAAAATGTGGCCTGCGCAGACGAGTCCCGATTTCAGTTGGTAAGAGCTCACGGTAGGTTTCGTGTGTGGAACAAATCCCACAAAACCATGGAACCAATTTGTCAACAAGGCACAGAGCAAGCTGGTGGTGGTTCCATGGTGGTGTGCAGTGTGTTTACGTGGAATGGACTGCGTCCTCTGATCTAAATGATTCCATCATTGACCGGAAATGTTTATGTTCGGCTACTTGACCATTTGCAGCCATTCATAGACTTTATGTTCCCAAATAACGATTTCATGTCACTGGCGCACAGTTGTTAGCCGGGCAAAAGGCGATCCGAGACGGTAATAGGAGGTATCCCATGATTCTTATCACCTCAGCGTAGAACTGGTTACAGCTGCTTCACTTCAGAACTGATTACAGTTCCTTCGCTGTTTTACAGAGAGAAATGGCCATAAACGCTGATGAACCAAAACATTACGATCACCACCTTATTGGGGTATTAGTCCACCTTTCGAAGGTAGTATAGCAGCGTTTCTGCATGACACGCATTCGACAAGGCCTTGTAGATTTCTGGAGGTATGTGCGACCAGACGCCTTCGGAGATCATCGCGCGGTTTCCGTAGATTACGGACCGGTGATTTGCGGACGCAGAAATGGAACCGGCCAGCGTCCTCTGGGCTTAGATCAGGCGAATTTGGGGGCAGAGACGTCAGTATGAGTTCGTGTTTCTCAAACTGCTGTAACGCTGTACTGGCCTCCAGACATCGACAATTATCATGCTGGAAGATGCTATCGCCGTCGAAACGACATCAAGCATGAAGGGAAGCAGATGGTCCGGAATAATGTTCACATACTCCATGGTTGTCTCGGTGTGTAGGATTTGTACTACAGGTCCCATGGAAGCCCAGCATAGCGTAGTACTGCACGGCACGGCACGGTGCATAGTTCGAGCAGCAGTTAGGCTGGATAACGACGTATCTGGACACAGCCATCGACCTGCTGTAACAAGATGCGTGGCTCATCCGACACTTCCATTTACACACGGTCCAATCTCGATGATGCTGTTCCCATTCCGATCGTAACTGATGACGTCTGTGGGCCAGTACGGGATCGCATAGGTAATGTCTACTACGAAGCACCATATTGGGCACTCTTTGCTAAACCGTTTGCTACGAAGCACTTGTGACTGAAATAGTCTTGTGTTGTGAGATCTTTTACGGATGACCTTCAAGGTCTGTGATGAGCGCTGGACGTCGAATACCTTGTCGCTTAATCGTGGTTTCACCGTCGATCAACCACTTTCCATAGATGCTCATGACTGTAGCTTCGTTAACAGCCAACCAGCTTCGTTCCCACGCGCGGGTTCATGGTAGATGATGATGATGATGATGATGATGATGGGGATGATGGGTTTGTGGAGCGCTCAACTGCGCGGTTATCAGCGCCCGTACAAATTCCCAACCTTTGCTCAGTCCAGTCTCGCCACTTTCATGAATGATGATGAAATGATGAGGACAACACAAACACCCAGTCATCTTGAGGCAGGTGAAAATCCCTGACCCCGCAGGGAATGGAAACCGGGACCCCGTGCTCGGGAAGCGAGAACGCGAGCGCGAGACCACGAGCTGCGGACTTGACAGTAAATCTGCTTTTTGTCCTAGTCGCCTACGTCAGTGGATTTCCCTAGTTGCGTCCCGTATCTTCGTTAGAATGATACGCCATTCATCTGTGCTCGGCTTATATAGCTTCCTTATCGCGTCATGTGCCTACAACGCCTCCAGGTGATATTCAGTCTCGCCGTGGGCAGTGCTCATAATGTTTCAGGTAATGAAAATACATTGTACTAATTTTCTATTATTGGAAAGTTACGAGCTCGACATAAGGAAATACCACGTGGAATTGAACAGTGGCTGCAGAGTAAGTTGTTGCGAAGGCAGGCAGCTGCAATGTAGAAGTGATTTTCGAATATTTGTATGTTATGAATGGGCATATTTAGGCCCCTACATAAATTAGAGCGCGTGTTTTGATTATGATATGATAGATCCAAATGAAATTTTCAATTTGCAGCGGAGTGTGCGCTGATATCAAACTTCCTGGGAGATTAAAACTGTGTGCCGGACCGAGGCTCGAACTCTGGACCGCTACCTTTCGTGGGCAAGTGGTCTACCGACTTTTATTCCACGAAAACAGTAACAAAAACGGCTAGCTTACAATGAAATGACATAAATAAGGTGACAGATAATTGCTCTCATAAATTACAGCATTCACAGAATGAGGAATTATTCAGTCTTTAGCAGTAGCACACATTTAACATCTTCACTGTCACCTTCAACTGGTGGCAGTTCAGCATGCACATTTTCTTCTTCAGCAGCCTGAGGTTCCTAATCATTTCCCAGACCCAAATTAATCATTCAGTAAATCCTTGATATGTGTTCCATCTAGGGTAAATTACATGGACAGAGCTATCACGCACGACTCGCGACTCGTTCTCACAGCCTTCCTTTCACCAGTACCTCATCTTCCAGTATTGCAAGTTTTGCGGGAGAGCTTCTGTGAAGTTTGAAAGGTAATTAGACAATGCGTATTGCTATATAGGAGACTGGCTGGCTAACTGGGCTTATGAACCATTCACATGATCTGAGAGACCACTGTTGCAGATGTAATGCTCACAAGCGTTGATGTTTGGTTGTAACAGTCTAGGGGCTACTCGTGTCGTGTTGGATTAAATAGCTACAGTGGGCGTTCGGAAGAAGGAGTAATTCTACCAGTTTACGCTTCACACCCTGTATGGATATATACCGAAAATTCTTAAGGATATAGAATAAAGCGGAAGTTGTCTCGTAGGGCGACAGTATTTTTTATCCAGCTGAGGTGCTCATACAAAGTTCATTGTTTGCTGATAGAGTTGAAGTTGACGTCCTGCTGCAAGCCACCAAAGTGTGAGAAAGCTGCGAGTCGCCGCCAGTCTGATACTGTTACCTGCGCCGTGTTGCAGTCGGGCAGAAGGAAACTGCTGAATTCTGCCTCGTGAAAGCCAGCGCGGCCGGGGCGGGTCGGGCTGTCGTGCGTGGGAGTGGCCAGTGCGCTGTACCGGGCGTATAAGGGAACCGTGATGTCACGGCCCGCCAGCCGCTTTCTAACCAACACCTGCTCTGCATCTCCACCCAAATCTGCGTCCACATCTACACCTCGCAGATTACTGTCCACTCCACGCCGATGAAGCTTCCAGTTGCTCACATTCTGTTCAGGGTCGCTGCAGGGCGACCGTTATGGCGTTTTCTAAACTCGACGCCATTAAACAGTTAAATTCTGAGCCTGCTTAGTGTTACTCCACAAGTACATATTTAGGATTTCTTGTAAAGCTTAATGAATAAACTACACTGGTCGCAGTCCATTCCAGGAGTTTGATGCCACAGTTCACTTACGGTGCTGGCATCGTGTTCCATATAATTGCCTTTATTATGTGCACAGGATTCACATACATAGTCACAGTACCGACAGACATTGTACATGTTTCCCCAGTGGTGCCAACCTAACTTTGAAAGGCAGTCATAAATATACAGATATTGTTCACAACGACCTACTTCAACATTAGCTCACACAGGAAAAAAGAAGAAAAATGTCTTTCCCTAATAGTTTAAGGGATACTAGGCCAAAAATACGAAATGTATTGTAAACATACACTTCATAGTAGAATTAAGCTGCCTGATGGCTAGCACAGTTTTAATTTATACTAGTTTTTACATAAGAGTTGGTCGTTTTGTTTATTAATTAATCGTAATGAACATTAATGCAGTAGAAACAATATTTGACTCAGCTATTCCATCCTTCGTTTTGTCACCTTAGCAAAATAAAACAAATGTGTTATTAACGGGCCGGCCGGAGTGGCCTTGCGGTTCTAGGCGCCACAGTCTGGAGCCGAGCAACCGCTACGGTCGCAGGTACGAATCCTGCCTCGGGCATGGATGCGTGTGATGTCCTTAGGTTAGTTAGGTTTAATTAGGTCTAAGTTCTAGGCGACTGATGTCCTCAAAAGTTAAGTCGCATAGTGCTCAGAGCCATTTTGTTATTAACGAAATTTAAAACGACTTTGAAATTATGTCTCACTTTAAAGGAAATTTTGCACAGTTCAAAGCTGGTGTTAGATTTAGTGAATCTGTAATATTTCCGAAGGTGAATTTAAAATTGATTAATATTGTATTTATAATGATTTACCTGATGCAAAAAGGGTTACAGTTCTGTGGGTGAAACACATTTGTTTCTCTAGCATCAGTTGAGTGCATGTTACTTTTGAAAACTGTCGTTTATTCAATATTGCCTCATAAACTGTTTCGTTGGTACCAGACAGAGTTTTGTAATTTCCCAAGTGAATAGGTCTCCAGTGAAACCCATTATCCTGTTGTCATTTTTATTTGTTATAGAACTTCAGTCCATGGTAGCAAAACATAGGATGATGAATTTAAGTGGTTTCAACATTTGCATAAATCCTAAAATATGGTTTCAGAAGATTTGAATGGTCCTTTGTATCAGCAAACACTCAGCAATGTAATGCTTTGTTACAAAGATGTCTTATATATAAAAAATAGAATTTACGTAATATAAATTTAGGTTAGGGACAGAATGTCTGTACTAGTGGTCGTGATAGAAATGTCAGTCTATAGTCGACTGTGAAATTATACCAACCGTGGAACCGTTCATCCCGTAAAAGTTTCATATACGCTCCATAGCGGGGTTACTAGAGAGGGGCCATGATGATTGTACCGCTGTTGGAAGGATACGATGGTTTTTAGGACCTATCGCCCTTGCGTTTAAGGTAAGGAAACCTTATGAAAACCGAATCGGACAGACTGACTTACACTTGAACATCGCCCCTCAAAATGGGAGTTAAGTATTTTATCCAAGCGTCCTTCGCTTTCATTCAAAAACGTGGCATACCGGTCAAGAGATAACGAGTAGTCTGTTGAATCATTATCCACAAATTTGTGATTTAATTTTTGATTTTATTATAAAACGGCGCATATTGTAACGGGTTTGTTTCGCTAACGCAAGAGCAACACAGTCACTCGGCAAACTCTATCGTAACGATTTTAAAATGACTAGAAAATTTTTTCATAGCTAACGCTAGAAATATTCTATTTTCCATTTATTGTACTCGAGGAAGTAAGCCAGCGATAGAAATACGGGCATCTGCTGGAGCTTGATAAAAACTTTTGTTTTTTTTCCCAGAGTAAGTATAAAGAAAATTGATAATTTTTTTTTACTGTTCATACCAGCTGTTTTCTGGCGTATATCGTATAGTGGATTGTATAGTGGATTGTATAGTATGTAAAAGTAATGTCGTTTCTCTCCCAGTCTGATGCTAGACATTAGATTTATCACTACTTCTGCAATCTAATTGTCAGTCTCGCTGTTTTTTCAAGTAGCCTCTCAGTTAGCCCACGAGGCTGGATGGACAGCATAAAGACCTTTACACACTAGAAAAACACGATGTTGTCACAGACTATCGAACCCGGAACCACTTCGTCAGCAGCCGGCGATGCTAACCACTGGCCCACGAAGGCTGACTGTTGCCTTCCGAGAGCACCTATACCTGTTAATATCACGATGTTGCTTGAAGACTCGAAAGCGAAACGCGGCATCGTGATTGAGATTTTAAAAAAGTTCTTGCTTTCGTATTTCAAAGCGATAACTGGCAAGCTGAGTCTGGCACTTCGCAGAAAATAGTGAACGCTCACGTGCCATCTTTAAGTATAATATTTACAAGCCGTGTCTTTGGCCATAGCCTGTTCTGCCAACTTAATTTTCTGATAGCAAGCTAAAATTTCTTTCATCCTGTGGCACCGGCGTTACGGCCTTTGCCATCGTTAATATCTGTAGCCTTTGATCGTGCACCTACTCTGCCGCTCTTGTTTACACGCTGTGCGGATTTTAGCGAGGGCTTAGGTCCCTCATTAGAACAGAATTACGCAGTCTGTGTGAATGCAGAGCTGTGCAAAATTGCAGCCGTAAGGACTCGGCAGAAAAAGTCACTTATTTGGTGCTGTCGCATAAAATGCTGCTTACGTTAGCGGAACACACTACTGGCGCTGAATAAATTTCGTGGTCCGAATTCGCCTCACTGACGAACTGTTGGCGCTGTTCACCGAAGGAGACGGTTATCGAAAGATTCAAATGGAGTCTGCTGCTGTAAATAATCTATTGCAGAAACTGGAGGACGTGATTTTCACCTAAATTGTGCCCCAATAGACTGTGTCGCTCCATCCACGTGAAATTAAGAAATTTCCCCAGGCTGTGACAGATATACTGGTGCTGTATAAAAAGAATGTGATTTTCTTTTGATAAACTGTTGAAATTTCGTCTCCACAGATCGTTATTACTACTTGAACAGCGTAATGTTAAACAAAGACTGTGAGTATTGTCACTTTGTGACATAGGATTTCCTGACCGCGCCAAATGGCTGTTGTGCACCCTGGAGCCAGGACCCAGGAAAACTACGTGTTCTCCATCCTGGACCAGTTTTTCCCTTATCCTCCTAAGTGGGTTTTGGGCGGAACATATATGCCTGGCTTAAAGGTGTTTGATTTACCATGACGGCCGGTATTCTCCAACACCCATTGCAGAGAAACTTCCGCAAGTCCCAGTACGAAGCATCACCTTACAGAAGCGCTGTAATGGCCGATAAATTTTCCTGATTACGTCTCGATGGAAAGTGTTGAGAGGCACCCACATGCCTTGCTCATACTGTGGCATCAAGCAGTCAGGCCTGCAAGATGAGTGGTCTGCCAAGCGAGTGGATTCATTCTTATTTATCGAGTAACATGAACTCTAGTACTCACACTTAAGTTACAAGTTATCCTCCTATATGATTAATACGCAACGGAAACACGCATCTGACTATCAGTAATTTACCGAACTCTGACTGTACACTACGCACTGGCAATACCACATTTTCTTTTTGTCTTTTATTTAACGGCTTTTGTCAACACGTGGCCACCGCACTGAATATGAATGGCGCACACATTATAAATTCTCGACATTATGACAACATACAATTCAATGGAAAAGTCCACCAATCTTTTTCTTTTCACTATCTTATTTATTCCGATAAATTCTATAACCTAAACACACAAATTCTATAACCTACAACAATAACACATGAGAAATTCCGCCCAGTGGGCATGGCTTTACATTGGTGAATCTCTATATTATGGTCTCGTAATTATTTAACGCTACAGTGCACTTTCTGGATAGGATGGTGGATCTTTTATTATTTCTCACACTTCGACTCTCACAATCATCATCACGAAACTATCCTCCAGACCGACCAGTACAGAAGGAACAAGCATAACCCACTAATCTTTTGAAACTACCTTGCTACTCTCCCATGCAAACCACACATACCCAAATTACATGACATACACCACACAGCAATATGAAATGCCCGCATCTCGTGGTCGTGCGGTAGCGTTCTCGCTTCCCACGCCCGGGTTCCCGGGTTCGATTCCCGGCGGGGTCAGGGATTTTCTCTGCCTCGTGATGGCTGGGTGTTGTGTGATGTCCTTAGGTTAGTTACGTTTAAGTAGTTCTAAGTTCTAGGGGACTGATGACCATAGATGTTAAGTCCCATAGTGCTCAGAGCCATTTGAGCCATTTGAGCAATATGAAATACTACACAGAGAATGGTCACAACATTATCACTTTCAGCTTTCCCACTTCAATTAATATTTATCCCAGTTTCACACGACACTGCCCCACTTCGTAATTCTACTTTCCTACTATGAACTCTGGAGATATATCCACGTCTTCCTGTGCAATGCAAGCCAAGTGGCGTTGCTGGATAGACGGCCGACTCACCTTGCTTCTCTCTCAGAGTTTGAATCTAGCCTCACACGGAATCATATCACGCAAAGTAATATTAAGAACGTATTCATCACACACGCGAGTCCTCAACTGATACCATGGACGAGTACTTCTCTTTATCTTTTGTCTCATACACAGTTTGAGACTCACACAGTACTCACCACGTGGAAGTACTCGTCTCTAATTTCAAGTCCTGCACACGCTGTTTCTTAAATATTTCAACTTTGTACACACGCTAGTAATTCAGCTTAATTTAAGCACACGGAAGTATTTCTACTTATTGCTACACGTGGTTTCATTGTGACCGTTGGTCACTTCCGAAGATTACTACAGTCCCATTAATATTACCTGCCTGACATTTAATTCTCCCCACAAAAGTTCCTGAAATAGAGAAATTATTATTTCAAACTACTCTTAAATATTCCACATGCATACCATGTCTCCACTCTTTCGTCATTACGGAGCACAACTAAAACAGGTCTTAACAGCACAAGATCCAGCGGCAGAGTGCTGAAACATGGTCGTTTTTTAGGTCATCTCGCACCTCTGTCGAGGTGGGGGAAGACCATGCTACCGTATTGGTCAGCCACATTTCAGGCGCTCAAAGCTCAGGTAAATTTCATTTCTTTGGTCCCACCAAAGGTGGCCAAAGGATCGTCTCAAAGATGGTCATATATTCACATTCACTATCTGCAGTTAGCAGACGACCATACATTCATTCATTTCACAGATCTCACCAAACTGGATGTAGGGATTTATTTTGTGGGAGTGTACATGTGATCAATTAAATAAATAAATTGTCATTCTTTCTCACACTGGTATCTGGCTACGCTGTATTAATTGAGAAATTGAGTTATTTTACCAAAAAAAAATTTGTTGTTCTGACAAAAATACTGAAGTATGTTGTACCTAATTTCAATGTCGGGCAGTACTGTACCCTTTCAGTGTAAATAGTAAATAATTTATTGGAGCAGTTAGGAGTTCCTGAAATAGATTATCTGCCCTACAGTACACGTGGGGTGTAGGTGTCGTGTTCTCTCTAGGGGAGGCACCAAGTAGCTAGATTGACGGTGGTGTCCAGCGAACGAGGCCGATTAGCGAAATTTTCATTGAAGATATTAAAATATATTGGTTTCCTTGAAAAATTGAGAATGGTATTTTTTGTCGGACTTTTCCCTACACACTTCACTCTGTTTTTTATTTTATGGTCGTGGATATCATACGCACCCGCCAGGGTAGCCGAGAGCGCTAACGCGCCGCATCCTGGACTCTGGTAGGCGCGCCGCGATCGAATCCGCCCGGCGGATTAACGAGTACGGCCGCTGTGCCGGCCAGCCTGGATGTGATTTTTAGGCGGTTTTCCACATCCTACTAGGTGAATGCCGGGCTGGTCCCCACGTCCCGCATCAGTTGCACGACTCACAGACATTTGAAACACATTCCCACTATTTCCTGATTTACACTAGACGCATACAGCTGGGGTACACTCATTCCGTCCTGGGGGAGGGCATCCGGCCACCCTTTAAAATTAACCATGCCAAATCCGTACTTAACCCTGCCGACCCTGCGCACAAAGCGGGATAAAGGCAGTAGCAAAAGAAAGTAAAGAAAGTCGTGGATATTATAAGCGGAAGTTTCAAAGATCCAGACGATGTATTGAAATGTTAGCGGTATTGCCGCCTGCTGTGCGGAGCTGCCTCGTCTTTCTCTTCTTATTGTGCTGCCGATAGGAACCAAAGCTGGAAATGAGAAACTTACTGAAATGAAAACACACACGGAGTCATCAACTGGTGATGCTGAATGTATGTTTTTTCAGCGTTTTGTTCGCTGATTTGGGGAAACTTTGTGACTGACATAAAAGAGCTCCGAATGCTACATTCCTGTTACTTCTGAACGAGCAGCTGGACATGTCGGGATTAGCCTTATCATCATGGGCTTCTTCCATTTCTTCAAACACATTGTCGAACCGTACGCAGAGCTCGTCGCCCACTGCTATACTATCTCTTCAAATTTCTTCCCAATATTCCTCAAGTTGATTTGAGCGTATATACTACTTCGTGAAATTGGGCGGTTGTCCCAGCTTTATTAATTTGTAACCATGATTTATGTATGTACATCACTGAATGAAGTACTATACTAAGTGGTCTCACTAAAAATAAACTTTTCATAGTGGAATTTTAGTATCACTCAAGCACTTGGACCAAGTTATCTTTCGTAATTACTAGCCCCTCGACAGGAGAAGTACAAATCAAAAATTTGTATCCTGCTTTGCCAGAGTAGCTGATACTAGTTGCTCCAAGAAGTGGAAACTGTCTGGACTCATTCTGTAGGATTCGTGGAATTTGTGCTCGTGTTGGGAGAGCTTATGAGAAACCACAGGTGAACACTGACATTTATGTCATTGTACGGACACATCGAATACTTCATTTTCTTCCTCAGTTTCTTGGGCATCCCTCTTTTTGGTAGAATTCTTTATTTAAATTCTGTTTTTTTCCTAACAGCCACTGTCACTGCAGTCCTCCTCTCTTTCTTTATCCATTCCACTTCTGTAATACTAAACATGTATTCAGATGTGTTAAACTAATCTTGATCATTCTTGAAGACCTTTTATGTTATTAAAATTAGTGTATTAGTGTCGGTTATTATTATCGTTTTTATTATTCCTGTTGTTATTATCCCTGTGAATGTTTCTGTAATATCTTTGGTATGTGCTCTTCCTGGTCAGATGCATGAGAGAACCTTAAGGCCCTAATCTGAACAGCCCAAATAAACAATAAATAAATGAATAATTTCTTATTTAGAAATACTGAGTTTAGGATTGTGCAATTTTGATCCTTAAAGCTGGAGACGAACAGCCTCCGGCAAATCTGTTTGGAAAAATTCTTTATCTGCCACAGGCGTCAAGACGTAACAACAATGTCGCTGTCACTTCCTACTTCATAAATGAAAACGATAGCTGTCAGTGATGAACTAGCGAATGTATTTTCGAAACGTTACCTCCAGAACGGACACTAGAGAGTAGTTATTACACAGTATGTAGAAATTTTCACATAAAGATTTACACAGCCACATCACATGCTTAATTAAAAGATATGTAACGAATACCAGTGGAGTTCTCAGCAGTTCAAAGGATCTTTGACGTAAAGAATCGCACACATTTTAAGCTCCTTTTTAGTTTTAATTGATCTGTTCCTTCTCTTCTACTCCTTAAAAACGAGCTCTTCAAAAAAAAAAAAAAAATACTAGATAGCACCTACAGTAAATCAGAAATTGCTACATTACTCGCTTCGAAACAGATAAATGAACCAAATGACAGCGCTACACAGCAGTAACGACATAAGGGCTATTATAGTGCTGTACAGTGTTTGTTGTTATTATTATTATTATTAGAGTGGTTAGACACAAAACATTAACAGCCTGAGGTCGTCGAATTTCTGCCAATTCAGAACTAAGGAGTGCAGAAAAAAGGCGATTTACGAACAGTACGTGTGGTGCACAAGTCTGAACTTGTTTGATATTAAATGGGATTGCAGTGTGCAGGTCAAGCGAGTGCCACAATGTAGAGGAGTAACGTAGGGGAAGCATGTTTTGTAACTAGTGTGTACCCTCACTTTGAAAGTTAGCTTTCTTTTCTAAGGGGTAGCACTTGCGATGCACCACGAATTCCTTCGTCAATCATTTTCTCACACACACACACACACACACACACACACACACACACACACACAAACACTCACTTGATCTTTCATAATTTAAAAAAATAAAAATATTCCAAGAAAGGTCTGTCATTCTACCCTTTTAGCTGGGTGCTAAAGTTGGTGATAAAATGTCTGACTGCACGCAGGGGTAATGGTCTTAGAAAGGCTGGGGACCACTTGTCTAGCGCAACTTAGAAGCCCCTGATGATGAGCGTTTCGCCCCGAAATACGTGTAGGAAATAAAAACCGAAATACACTGGACGGATTTTTCCTAATATACATTCGTCTTTCAATGCACGTGTGGCACATTAAACCATTATAGATGCGTTAGAAAAATGTTTATTACCGGCGTTCACGGCACACAGATTCTCTATGGCCTACGTCCACATCTGCGTTATTGATCACCCGACATTTAGGACGCTTGGTATAAAACTACATTATGTAATGTTGACAATTCGAAGGCTTAGATTGAAATTGGCTTTGTTGCCAGGAGCAGATGCTGCGGAGCGCAACTAGGAAAATTTAGACTCTGCTGTCAATGAGTGGTGCTCTCATTCATTCTGTGAAAGCGCCCATTCATTGCAGCTTCGCAGCAGCGCAGAGGGCGGTTGCGCCAGCAGTGATGCGGCTCGCGCGTTTCTTTTCGTTTTTGCCCTTGCCCGCTTTGACGCGGAGTGTGTGCGGCGACGCACGTGCCGGCCGGAGGTCACCGCGGTATCGAGCGCCCCGGAACTGCGCATGCGCACTGGGTGCCGCGCCGCGCAGCGTAGCGCCGCAGACCCCTCGGCGCCACAACAGGTGCCGGCCGCTGCCGCCGCCGCTGCCGCGCCGACCTGGACCTGACGCACTCGCCTACACCTTCGACTGCGCGGCGGCCCGCGTCCACAGGGTCAGCCGAGCCGGCGGACTTCAAACAGCAGTGCATTCCGACTGTACGCTTTCCAGGAGAAGGTGCAGCAGCAGCTTGCAGACATTTCACCTGGCACCGACGCTTCAGTCCGAGCTGTCAACGTCGGTTCATGTCCCACACTAACCACAAGACGTCCTATATTTGCTGTTAGGGATCGTGTTGTGCATACCCACAAGGCACTTTCCTCCTATTGCGTCCGCTACGCCCGACAGCAGATAAAGGCATGGAAAAATATATATTCGTACACCACTGTTCATGTAGAATAACTTTATTCATTAGAACTAAAGATCACAACCAGAGATGTTATTTGGTAAACTAGCAGTATGGGGTTTCGTTCCTAACCTGTACATGTAAAAGAAATAAATAAATTAGCCTTCTGCAAAAAGTACATAGTAATTATTTAAATAATTTGTCATATGCTTCATACAATGGGGAAAATTATTCATAAACTACTAGAAAAGTAAACATCGAAATGGCTAAAGAACCACTTGCAGCTAGGAACTCCTTCAGTGGTAGGCTGCAACACGTGCATATTGGATCTGATTCATAGCGAATGCCGCGCAACAAAAAAATGTGCCGCAAAGGAAAGAAAATAATTATAGTTTCTCCGAACATGACAAAGGAGAATCATTTTCACAAATAGCTGGTGTTACTGGAATACGTCGGGCAGTTTTTCAGTCCATAATATTGTGATTTAGAGAAAGATATACTCTCATTAATAGCGAAAGCGGAAGTAGACCAAAAACTGGCTCTGAGCACTGTGGGACTTCTGAGGTCATCAGTCCCCTAGAACTTACAACTACTTAAACCTAACTAACCTAAGGACGTCACACACATCCATGCCCGAGGCAGGATTCAAACCTCCTACCGTAACGGTCTCGCGGTTCCAGACTGTAGCGCCTAGAACCGCTCGGCCACCCAAGCCGGCGGAAGTAGACCACAGATATTAATGCAAAGAGAACGGAATATGTCAATAAGTATGGTCAAAAATACTCCTAAATTGACAGCTTCTGCATTGTCTCCACATGCTAATCATCACACACCAAGAGCTGTTGTCCATATTTTACAAGTAAGTAGTCAATTTTTGGAGCTAGGATACCTAGAAAGAAACCACAGCCCAGCAAAAAGAATAAAAAGTTGACTTGGAATTGTCCGAACATAAAAGCGAGAACATTCTGGGACTAGGTACTGTTCACAGATGTAAGTAAATTTAACATAGGCTATTTGTAAACGATGGCAGAATTTTGATGTGGAGATGGCCAAATACTGATCTGCGTCTCAAATACATTCAAAACACAGTATAGGATGGTGGTGGAGGACTTAAGGGTACGAGGATGTATGGCTTCATCTGGTGTTGGGAAACTTGTTTTTGTTGAAGGCAACGTGGATAGATTTCAGTGTTTAAATATCGTGAAGTGTAATCTGCACAGATTACTGCTTTCAAAGAGGCATGTTCTTACGCATACAACGGAAATGGTTCGTTTGTGGTTGTTGTCCCATTTCTCCCTATGTTCTCAAGTTTCCAGCACAGAGCGCAGACCTTAGTCCAATCGAATATCTTAGGAGTACACCGGAAAGAATGGCCAGAAAACATGAAATACGAAGTAAGACTGCTCTGAAACAACATCTACAAGAATGGAAAAATATTACTTCATAGTCTACCAAAGTACTGATTTATTCTATGGCAGACAGGTTAACAGAAGTGATCTGTAGAAGAGAAGCTCAGCAAAGTATGAAAAGTCTCATTATATATATTTACATTGTAATTTTCTTTGTATAAATCAATACTTTTTATCCCACAATGTGAAGCCAGCTGCTGCACAATTTTTATTTACTTTTTACAGAAAGCTAATTTATTCAATCCTTTCATGTGCAGATTAGGAAGGACGCCACCATACTGTTGGTTTACCAAATAAAATGTCTGGTTGTGTTATTTAATTGTAATAAATAAAGTTATTCTACAAGAGCAACGGTGTTTGAATGCTTTTTTCCATAACTGTATGACGTGGCACGACTATAGTAGGCATGGTTGTTGTCTGTCTATCTGTCTCATGCGTTTCGCTAACCTCTGATCAATTCACTGGATGAATTGAGCAGGGACGTACAGTTACAATAAACAACGGTGCGACTCAGCGGAATTATACCAAACATGAAAGTTCCCGTATCTGCCTGAGAATGATTTTTAGACAAAACATAATTTAAGACTTCCGCGTTACTGCCCAGATGCTAAAACGCCACAATTAAACAGATTCTCCAGGAGGTTGCGTATAACTGTCGAGTATAACTCCAATACTATGAAGACATAATTTCCACCATAATGAAAAGCCCAATTACGAAATGACATTTCTTTAAATTTCTTTTCAGACAGAGCCCATTTCACTAGATACAATTATTGCACGTAACTGTACAAACAGGACATTGGTCTGATTTCATTACAAACTATAAAACATAATTAACATAATTAATTGAGATCAGAAGCCGGCTGCGGTGGTCTAGCGGTTCTAGGTGCGCAGTCCGGAACCGCGCGACTGCTACGGTCGCAGGTTCGAATCCTGCCTCGGGCATGGATGTGTGTGATGTCCTTAGGTTAGTTAGGTTTAAGTAGTTGTAAGTTCTAGGGGACTGATGACCACAGATGTTAAGTCCCATAGTGCTCAGAACCATTTGAACCATTTTTTTGAGATCAGAAGTCAACAAGCTACATTAGTCTGCACCTTTACAATAAAAGCCACGAAATGCCACTTGTTAACCGAAACGATGTATTTGAATTGTTATAATATACACGAATAAAGCTTTCAAGAGGTTATTGTTGACTCTGAAATAGCTCATTTCACGTGTATCCGGTAATGACTGAAGAAATCGCGATATGACGATTTGGTAAACATTTTTTTAAAATTAAAATTAAAGTCATCAGCCAGCGTCGCTTTAATTTAGTGGAGTTAATAATCGATGACGTACTAATCGCAGAAATGAATCACAGTAAAAGAATCTTAGAAAGAAACAGTTTACCAAGACAACTTGAGGAGGCAGTGCGTGAAGTTCTTGACACGGCGAGGATTTTGAGTGGGATCAGGGATGGATGATGCCTGTCTTGTCAGAACAGTAGTTTTTAACGCTTGGCGTCGTCTGCATATGAAAATATAATGTAGACAGCTTCGTTTTTGTGATTTGCACATAGTCACGTGTCCAACTCACGTGATATTGAAAGCAGTTGATCGGTATACATCGAAGACTATGTCTCTCTTCACGGGATTTTCACACTACGTCGGGGATAATGGTCTCAGCACTATAGTCCACTATGTCGTTGTGACTGTGGAGGGACATGCAGTTGTTCGAGAACAGTGGTCGTCAAACTGCAGGCCATATGCGGCCCGAATTCGTGTGGCCCGCGGTTCTCAGCCATATTTTGTAACAACATACATCTAGCAACGACGGCCTAATCCAAAAGCGTCAACTAAAATTAAAATTTTTATGAGTGTAGTTGTCCTTTGTTAGAAACAAACGAAAAAAATTAAAGACACTGCTGTTTTAATTTTTGTTTCAAATTCCAATTGGCTTTGGTGAATTTGGCCGTGAGCTGAGTAAAGTTGGCCACTTACCCCAGGGGCAGAGGGGTAATTAGTGCGTCCATTAGCGAGTTAGAGGCTGTGGGAAGAGGAATGTTTCATAGTTTATCTTCCAGTACTGACAACTCACGGCCCTAAGCGCCTCCTATTGACCTTCTGCTGCGTTCTAAATTTTGACGCGGAAGTAGCACGGATTTGTGAATTTGCTTATCAGAGACGGTCATCTTCAAATGCGGTACATATTTTTTAGCAAGGAATGTGAAATTGAGGCTTTTGTAATACTAAGCAATGAGTAGAAGGAAAACGGCATTCAAAATATAATGCAGCTAAACGTAAATACATTTAGTGTTACTGATGAATTAAACATCCTTTACACACACACACACACACACACACACACACACACACACACACACACAGCAGCCCTTCGTCACGGAATTACCCTCTGCCAGCACTTTATTGTGTGTAGCAGAGTAATCACGTAGATGTAGTTCTAGACGTCAGAACATTGGGGCCGCTGAGGGTAGCAGCAATGTGAAACGCACAGTCGACACGAAGTGTTCCAAATAGTGCCGACTTATAACGGTCAGTACTTGCTAGCTGGCGGCCAACTTATCGCGTCCTTGTTATAGCTAACCTATTGGGGCCTCGTAACGTACTGATTTATGTACGTCACCAATAATTAATAATATGATAAATGAAAAGCGCTAGTTTACTTTTATTCTACAGTATTACTTTTATAGTGTTAAACGGTTTTCGGCTAACAAGGCCATCTTCAGACATTTAATGAGGATTGTCTCCAAATAATTCAGAATGTTTGTAAACAATATTCGGAGAGAAGTTACACATCTAGATTGAAGCAGATACGTGCAGTAAATAACAACTTTGACAGTGGGGTGGTGGTGCAATGTAAAAAGTGAAAAGTTGAGCAGCAAATAAATAAAAACGCAGTAAAGAGGGAAAAGCTCTAACATCAAACAGGTACAGCAAACCTATGTAACTGTTTATATTCATAAACAAAACCAGTAAAATAAAATGATATGAACTGTTATTTAGGCTTGCTGTTCCTGTTTGATTTTGAAGTTTTTCCTGTTTACTCCGTTTTTATTTATTTACTGTTCAACTTTTTAATTGCACTATACTTAACATAGAAGTGTGTTCATATAGACCTATTACCCCCCACCCCTGCCCCGAAAACACCAACTGCAAATTTCCTGTGTATGTGGAATTCACGCCTTTATTAAATGTCTTTGTCTGTAACACAAAAATAAGACAGAAATTTTATTGTTTGTTGAGTTATGGTCGAAACTTAATTCTTTGAAGATTGTTACTTGTGCAGTTCAGGTTCCCTCCCAATGACAAATCCGCTATAAAAATGTCTTAACTATCACTCGACCTAGCGTACCTATATAAGCAATGGGGTCAAGTATTATTCAGTTGGTTTGTGGGTGTTCATGATAACGACGTTTACATAATGACAATAAAAAATCCTCTACACTTTGCCAATTGCGAAAAATCTCGAGAATCGAAACATTTTGAGACGAACAGCTTCAGTATAGTTTTCGACTGGGGGAAGAAATGCAGTAGTATACAATTGGTCTCATGTTTATAACTACTTCTATTACCGTATACTTACAATACACAGTGGAACGCCAGGTCCTGGTTCCTTAGGTCCATCTTTTTCTTCGTTCGGGACTATATAGAAATCTAAACATGTGAAAATCATTTCTGCAATGGCTAGTGCAGTTTACAACTGAGCAGCCACCCATATTTACGATGAATTCTAACAGAGAAGCAACTCAGCCTGAAATAACCACAGGAATCAATGCGGCAAATCAGTGCGGCAAAATTTGGCGTTAATGGGCTGTGCGACTGAAGTGCCTTTAACAGCACGACAGCGCCTGCACCAGTCTCCCAGGTTCGTGATCGTGTCGGTTGGGCCCTAGACGACTGGAAAACAGTGGCCTGGTCAGATGAGCTCTGATTTCAGTTGATAAGAGCAGACGGTAGGATCCTAGTGTTGTGCAGGCCCCACGAAGCCATGGATCCAAGTCGTCAACAGAGCACTGTGCAAGCTTGACTCCATAGTGGTGGGAGCTGTGTTTACATGGAATGAACTAGGTCTTCTGGTCCAACTGAACCGACTGAGATCATTGGCAGCCATTCATGGACTTCATGTTCGTAAGCAATGGAATTTTTATGGATGACAATTCGCCATGTCACGTAGCCACAACTGTCCGAGGTTGGTTGACAGAACATTGTGGACAATTCGAGCGAATGCTTTGGCCATCCAAATCGCCCGACATAATCACATCGAACATTTATGGGTCATAATCGAGAAGTCAGTTCGTCACAAAATCCTGCACCGACGACACTTCGACACTTTCGCCGCAATGGACGGCTATAGAGGTAGCATGGCTCAGAGTTTCTCAAGGGGAGTGACAATGACTTGTTGAGTCCTTGCCACGTCTGTTTGCTGTGCTATGCTGAGCAAAAAGATATTAGGGGGTATCCCATGACTTTTTTCACCTGAGTATAATAGAAGAATGATACTTTCTACTGTCAACTGCGTTAGTTTAATTAGGTTGCAGTATGAACATCAGAAAATATAATATACTGACACAATACGCTTATGTCATACACTGGACATGAAGCTGTTGTTCCGCATGCTTCTACGAGAATAGGTTGATGTTGACGCCTTCTCACGCCCTGTTGCGAAGTTCATCCGCTGCCGTCACTAGGTCCAAGGGTAACGGGTGGCCTGCGCTCACGGTCCTGTAATTAAAGGCATCCGCCGCAATTGCCAGCGGCCGGATCGCTAGCGGCCTCGCCTGTGTAGCGCAACTTCCTGCCGTCTCATTGGCTCAACAAACTGATCTCTAATTTCGTCCCTAGCTGCCCACTCTCTCGCCTTGGAAACTAATTTAGAAAACTAACTCTTAAAATAGCCAAATTGCATACACTAACGAAAGTGATGAGATACCTCCTAATAGCCTGTCGGACCCCCTTCTGTCAGCAGTAGTGCAGCAACTCGACGTCGTAAGGACTCGACAAGTTGTTGGAAGTCTCCGCTGAAATATTAAGCGTCCATAATGGCGAAAGTGTTGCCGGTGCAGGATTTTGTGCACGAGCTGACCTTTCGATAATGTCCCATAAATGTGCAGTGAGGGACCGAACCATTCGCTCGGATTGCTCAGAATGTTCTTTAAACAAACCGCGAACAATTTGGGCCCGATGACATGGTGGCTTTTCATCTTTAAAAATTCCATCGTTGTTTGGGAACATGAAGTCTATGGATGGTCGTGAAGTAGCCGAACATAACAGTTCCCAGTCAATGATCGGTTCAGTTGGACCGGAGGACGCAGTCCGTTCCATGCACACACACGACCATGGAACCACTACCCTCTTGCACACTGCCTTGTTGGCAACTTGTGTCCATGACTCGAACCCTACCATCAGCTCTTACGAACTGAAATCGGGTTTCATCTGATCAGGGCACGGTCTTTGTCATCTAGTGTCCAACCGATATGCTCACGAGCCCAGGAGAGACGCTGCAGGCGATGTTGTGCTGTTACCAAAGGCACTTGCGTCGATCGCAGCTCTGTCCTAACGGATACGTTCGTCGTACTTCCCACATTGGTTTCTCCGCTTATTTCAGGCAGTGTTGTTTGCCTGTCAGCAATGACAATTCTACGCAAGCGACGTTTCTTTGGGTCGTTAATTGAAGGCCGTTGATCACTATGTTGTTCGTGGCAAGAGATTATGGCAGAAATTTGGTATTTTCAGCGCTGTCTTTACATTGGGGATCTCGGAATGTTGAATTCCCTAACGATTTCCGAAGCGGAATTCCCGTGTGTCTACCTCGAACTACCATTCCGGATTCAGAGTCTGTTAATTTCCGTCGTGCGGCCATAATTACTTCGGAAACATTTTCACATGAATGAACCGAGTACAAATGACAGCTCCGGCAACGCACTGCGCTTTTATACCTCGTGTACGCGATACTACCGGCATCTGTGCATGTGCTTATCGCTATACCATGACTTTCGTCACACCCGTGTGTATCTGAAACATGTCAGGAGAAATCGACTCAATTCACTTCCGAGGTTCTGTGTTCAGATCATTGACGGTGGCGGACAACCATCTTATTTATCCCTTTCTATCACCGTGGTATTTTCTTCGAGATTCCTGACATTTTTATGTAACGTCGTTTGTTTCCTTTAACGAATTTAATTTTCTTTGTAAATTATTATTTTTAATTCACTACTCAATTGCTCAAAACAAAATTTTCTTGTAATATGGAACATCTTTTTTATTACAAGCAAAATTTAAAATGTACCACCTGTTCCAAAGTAGTGGGTGACTGATATTCAAATATTCAGTAATTGAAGCAGAAAAAAATCTGAAAATTTGTATATTCAGTTGGTATAATTTAAAAATTTTTGAAGCATAGGGCTAAAATACGTTACCAAAAATTTCAGTTAAGTTGCTGAAAGGCTGCAATTACCAGGTCGTATACCAGGAGTGGGTAGCTACAGTGCAAACTGTGCCGCGTTTTTGCTTCTTCATTTCCCAGTGAATGAGATAGCGTTAACACTGCAACAAAAGGCGTTTTGCGCTCTCCGTTTCAACAGGTAAAATTCAGTTAAACCTGAGCGGCGTGAATTTCGTCGCGAGTACGGTACTGCACCTGGTACAGCGGGAAGGGATGTTCGTATTTCGCATTGCACAATTGACTTCGAATGTCGCCTGGTCTTGTGGGGTGTGAAAGACTCCCTGTACTTGCCGGCCCATCCAGCAGCTCGTATTGGACCGTGACGTTTGCATAGCGATAACTGCAATTTTAGACACGCTCCCGACTGTTTGGCACGAATTTGACTATCGCCTGGATGGTCTTCGTGCGTCCGGTGAAGGGCATATCGCAAATTAGTGAAAGGTAAATAAAAACTGCTTCTAAACGAAATTGTAAATACTGTAAAGGGTGCATCCATGCAGAAGATAGCTTGTTGTTGTTCTTCTTTTTCCTCCTCCTCCTCCTACTCCTCCTTAGCGTTTGGCCCCGCTGCTGGCAGAGTCCGCTGTTTTAGCACTCTGACGCTGTTTTATCCGTTCTTATACATGATCGGGTTGCAGGATCTTCAGACCTTTTTTGGCATGGTGTCAAGCCATCGCTGCCTAGCTCGTCATACTGGCTGTTATCATTTACTCTCAAACTAAAGCCAGCGTTTACCACTGTTGTTGCGTCTGCTCTAAGAACATGTCCGCACTATCGTAGAAGGCTTTCTCTCATCTTGTCTACTATTGGAGCTACTACGTGTAAATTTCAAACCTCATCATTTGTGACATGACCGTGCAGTGTTAATCCAGGTGTCCACCTAAGTATCTTTGTTTACGTGACAGCAATTCGCTGTTCCAGCTTTTTTTTTTAAAAGAAAGACCAGCATTCAACTTTCGTCTTCAACCTGTTTGGAATGTTTCCGGTACATCAGTCACAGAATCCCGTGCTGCTCGGGCGGTTAGAGATTTCTGTACTAAGGTTTCCATCAGCAAGAACTGTCACGCGTAGGTACTTACAAGACCTTGTCATTTGGAGTCAAAACTATTGATGCTGATGGCATCAGTGTCAATTAGATATGTGTTGAGATACTGCGTTTTCTTTATGTTGAGTCGTAGACGTACTTCTGCAAGACTGTCGTTCCTGGTTTGGACTTGACATTGCAAGTCAGTCTTACCTTCAGAATCCAATAGCACATCATCAGTATACAGTAACTTCGAGGGGAGGGTGCGGTTTTCTGCAGCTCTAGTGTCTGTACATATGACTGTGATGAGGAGGAGAGGCAAGAGAGCAGATTTCTGATGTAATCTTACAAAAACGGAAAATCGCCCGATAGTCCAGCAACTGATTGTATTCGGCTCTTCGAGTCATGGTAAAGCAGTCTCACCCATCCTACCAGTTCTTCGGGTATCCATGCTCCAGTAGGGCAACTAAATCAACTTGTGTAGCACTTGGTTACAGGCGTTTTCGACGTTGAGAGGGCAAGTTATAGGTGCCTCGACTTCTTAGGTTGTTTTTCAATAAGCAGGCGCGAAGCATGTTAGCTTCTGTCACCCCACAAATCTCCATAAATGGACATCGATTGGTAGTGAGACTGATAATAGGTCGGATACTTCTATGCGTTCCAAGATCTTCAGTGAGTGCGATAAAAGACGTATTGGGCGATACTTCCTAACTTCAACTGGCCACCCTTCTGCTTCCCATTGTACTGCTATATGGCTGGTGTCTGTTCTTTCCGAAAGAACAGACACCACTCCTAGATATATATGCGCTGTGGAGGCTAATACGAGCATTCAGTGCAGAGCAGTCTTCATCAGACCTCGTGCGGGACTTCGCGTGATGGGACAACCAAAAAAGAGAATGGGCTAGGGGGCGCTACTTTCGCAGTGTGCGGCAAATGGGAATTTGGATTGAGAGGGGAGGTGTGCTTGGGTAGTCCGTGCAGTTGTCTCTAATCACTGTGCCAAAGTGTTGTAGATTGTTAACGCATCCGCCTAGTAGACAGAAGATCCTGGGTTCGAACCCCGGCCTTGGTACAAATTTTCATGTGTCGCCAGTGAATTATTTCATTTCCTGAATGAATGCGACAAAGATAGGTATTTTTCATTTCTGAACTGTTGTACCACATGTCCAATCATCTGGAATTCCTCCCTCTTCAATAACTTTGTTGAAGAAATTTGTCAGCCATTCACGTGTAGAAGATATATTCCCTCGTAAAATATACTGCTTCTTTTGAAAATAAAGATTTTGCAGTCCTTTGTGTAAGTTAAAATTTACAGCAGATTTCTGCCATCATTCTGGTGAAACACACATTCATTTGAAATAGAATGAATGTATTTGAAAGACGGTGTATTTTTTTTATCCTTAGACACCATTCTGATGATTTCGACGGGGCCTATGTCGGACCGTGCAGTTCAGCCTTAAATATGTTTACAGTTCTCCAAGCGAGTACCTGCTTCGAGATCTCGTGATCTGCCTGGGACCCTCAGAATAGAATCTGCGCGAGTCCTGCTGACCTCCCTTGCTGCGCATGCTTCGTTATCGGACCAGCCTTGGCCACCGCCTCTGCGAGACACGCACTTGGAGCTGCTATCATTTGCCACTCTCGCATATCACTGTTCACAGAAGCTCGTTTCAGCCAAAGGAAAACAGTGGCGCAATGTTATAAATAGCGCTTAGTCGCTTTTGTGCTATAGCTGTTTTAGCCGCTTGATATGAGGTTACGTCCGTATTAACACTGCAGTTTTTGCACAATCAGCACCATTAATGGGTATTAACATACACACCTCGCGGTTTGAGTTATGTCTTTTCTGACAAGCGAGGTAGCTTCGTTTCCCCAGGAACACACATTAGCGGATTTTTTCAGAATGTCTGGCCATGCAACCCAAATACGTGGTTCGTATATACTAGAATTTACCAGTTGTTTGCAAAAATTCCCATTCACGCCTCAGCCCACTTGGTATTCCCTCTAAACTCGAACATCATTGGAGAGGTTCTCCAGCTGTATTGGAATTGCGCCTCAGCATCGCACGAAACTGAAGGACCCTGCCTGAATCCCAAGCATAAGTGCTTTGATCAAATGAAACTACATGCTTCCAGAGATTCTTTCAAGTCTCAAACACCTATGATGTATATATACAGACTAAGCGACGAATGAAAATTTGATTCGTCTCTTCAGTCTGCATATATACATCATAGATATTTGACACTTGAGAGTTTCTGAAACCACATAGTTTTGGTTGATTGATTTGGGGGAGAGACCAAACAGCGAGGTCATCGGTCCCATCGGTTTAGGGAAGTATGGGGAAGGAAGTCTGACGTACCCTTTCAAACGAACCATCCCGACATTTGCATGAAGCGATTCAGGGAATACATGAAAACCTGAATCAGGAAGGCCGGACGCGAGTTCGAACTGTCGTCCTCCCGAATGCGTGTCCAGTGTGCCAACAACTGCGCCACCTCTCTCGGTCCACATATTTTTATTTGCCTGGGAAAACGTCTTTACACACACTGTTATATGGATGGCTGTCTGCTTAAAAAAGAAAAACAGGAGCCGAAAAATCACTTACTCAGTGACTTCGTTTTAAAATAAGTGAAATGACTGGTTATCTGTATAAATAGCCACACGAGCGTTAGAAAAGTCATATCGTTTTGCTCGAATAAACTGCGTCGTGTGATCAGAAATTCCGTGGAGATAATTCTAATATAAATATTTTGCCAATGGGAGTACAGCGTCACCTGTAGGCTCATCATCTGCATAACAGCCGCATGTGGTGCTACAAATGATGACAATGTTTCTAATTTTAAAACGAGGTAATAATTATAAATTATTGTGTCAACTTTCCAAGAGACAAAGGTCACTTCTGACACACAGCTGAAGTTCTTTCTTCATGAGATTACAGAATAGCTTCCTATTCGCGTCTCTCTGCAATTGTAAAGTAGCGTTAGAAACTGTAAAATAAATTTTGAAAAGCTTGGAGGATGTGAATTGTTTGTTCCAAAATAAATCCGTAACCCCAGTCTAACTATATAAAGCTAGTGGGCCAGAAACGCGATGCGTCGCATGGTGATAATTTCAGAGGACAACTTCAATTTGTTAATTTCCACCATTGATTCGTATTCTCAGTGAAGTAAACACTAAAAAAGGTGAGTTTTGGTGAAACGAATATATTGAATGTGACGCCCTTTACTGGAACGTACAGACTTTTTTTTTTCTGAAAGTAAGAAATCACACATGACAAGCTGAATAGTCTTTCTGTCCAGTATTTAACAATTCCAATAGTAATTGAAAACTGTGTTGCTGACTTGATAAGAGATCAAAGGAAGCACTTGGAGAAATCGATAGGAAAATCCACATGTTGGTCAGCGTCTGAATGGGGAGCGAGTGCCAGTATTAACGTTTATCATTGTAAGAGCAGAAAGATATTATCAGTTCAAGAAATCAGTGCTATGATTTATGAAGCCCTAGTATCGATTAGAGGTGTGTTTAGTCAGGTAAGTGATATCATCATTATAATGAAAAATAACATTTAATGCCGTAAAGAACTAACGGAAATGTCCCCAGAATAGATTGCTCGCCCTGTAAATATTTTGAGAAGTGTAGGGTCCTCATAATGGCGCAAAGAGATTTAACTCCCCATTTTAATTTGAGTCAATTGACAGAAAGGCTATTAAAGGGAGAATACGTAATTAGTTATTAGACGTCGTGGGCGAGGCCTTTCACGACCTTAATTAACTTCTTGCAAAGTGGTTTCGAGCTCAACGCCTGTAATGCGGAAGATTACACTGCCGGGTCCTGCTGCAATATTTTCAGAACGCCCCATTTTCTTTTCTTTCTATCGATAGTCATTCGACTGGTACTCTCTTTCAGCTTTATGCACATACCACAGTCGTTTGCTAATGCGATCCTTCCTTGTCTGCAGCGCTGCATTATACTTTGCAATATTAAAGCAAAAGTGAATGAATGTCATGAGATCTGTCTTCCCAATATTTTATGTCTTCCTTAAGTTACATTCACAGTCTCAGTAGAATTCTCGCTTCATCGTAACGTGAATAGCGTTACGTAACGTAACGTCACATTACATACTCTTTCAGCGCCTTTCCATTTCTCCAGTGTCCATTGCTACCCAAAAATGTAAATTCAGATATTTATTCCTTAATGGCAAATTAGTGTTTGAAACATTTGATGAAGAAATATTCAGTTTCCTGCTCTATCCTGCTATCCGTATTTCAGCATTGTGTGATACCGTTACCGAAATTCTAAAATTTATCTTTTACGATTAGTATTTCGATTTGATAATCAAACCGTCATTCTGTCATTTTAAAACTGCCAGCTTATGACTTTATGGTGTGAATGCATCTTCATCTGTACTGCAGTCTGGAAACTGGATTCTGGACCACCGCCCCACGATGGTACCACCCACCGTGTGTGCTTCCCGAAGTGTTCATCAGGACTGAGAGACGCTCACTTTCTGTCGTGCTGCATGTGAATGACTGTTCTCAAGAACGTCTCTAATATAACGCAGAGTCAAATTGCGTGCAAGGTGATCAGATGCAAAATTTATTATCATGAAAAAGAATAACTCACTGGACTGGTGTGGGGTCAGGCACTACAGTATTGAGTTCATAATGCGGCAACGAAAGATATTTTAATAAGAACATCAATAAACGTAAAAAATGTTAATGGAGAGAAGTTGAATTAAATCAAGCAGTGCGGTTGGGACTAGAGTAGAAAATGAAACGCTGAAAGCAGTAGCTGAGTTCTGCTATTTTAGGAGCAAAATAACTGGCGATGTCCGAAGTTCAGGGCGCTACTTCCTGCCGCGCCTAGAGTGCCACAGTGGGCTAAAACACTAAGAAAAATCGCTTCTCGGCTTTTGGCAAGATCAATGTGTAGATGTATGTATAAGAGAAATGCAAATTGGCAATATCGAGAATATAATTTCTGAAAACGAGAAATTTGTTAACGTAGAATATAAATTTCAATAATGAAAAGTCTTTTCTGAACGTGTTTTTCTGGTGTGTAGACTTTTACATAAGTGAAGGATGGGCGATATACAGTTCAGAAGAGAGTAGTGTTTGAAATGTACTATACACTGAGGCGACAAAAGTCATGAGATGCCTCCTGATACCGTGCCGGAACTACTTTTCGCCCGGCGTAGTGCAGCAGCTCTACGTAGCATGGACTCAACAAATCGTTGGATGTCCCTTGCTCAAATATTGAGCCATGTTGTCTCTATAGTCGTCCATAATTACGAAAGTGTTGGCGGTGAAGGATGTTCTACACAAACCGACCTCTCAATTACGTCCCATAAATGTTCGATGGGATTCATGTCAGGAGATCTGGGTGGCCATATCATTCCCGCGAATTGTCCAGAATCTTCTTCAAACCGCTTACGAGCAATTGTGGTCCGGTGAAAAGACATCGTTGTTTGAGAACATGAAACCCATGGGTGGCTGCAAGTGGTCTCAAAGTGGCCAAACATGACCATTTCCAGTCAGTGGTTGGTTCATTTGGACCAGAGGACCCAGTCCATTCCATCTAAACACAGCCCATACCATCGTGGAGCCACCACCAGCCTGCACAGCGCCTTGTTCACAGCCTGTGTCTATGGCTTCGTGGAGTCTGCACCACACTCGAACCCTACCGTCAGCTCTTACCAACTGAAATCAGGATTCATCAGACCAGGCCACGGTTTTCCAGTCGTCTGGAGTCCAACAGATATGGTCACGACCTCAGGAGAGGCGTTCCAGGAGATGACGTGCTGTTAAAAAAGGGTACATGAGTACAAATGACGGCTATGACAATGCAGTGCACTTTTATACCTTGTGTACACGATACAACCGCCACCTATATAATGTGCATGTCGCGATCCCATGACTTACGTCACCTCAGTGTAGAAGAGTGCTGAAGATGGGAAAGATAGGCCGCATAGCTAATGAGGAGATAATGAATAGAATTAAGGAGAAAAGAAATCTGTACACAGCTTGACTAGAAGAAGGGATCAGTGGACAGGACATATCCCGCATGGTAATGAAGATAATTGTGAGAGATAAAAACTAGAGCGAGACGTTTACTTGGCTTCAATAAGCAGGCTTACACAGGATATGCTAACGTGGAGAGTTGCACCCAACTAGTCTTGGAAATGGTGACCACACCACCACCACCACGAAAAGTAGTCTACTTAGCATATTTTCATACGCTTATGTCATATGGTATTATTTTTTGGGCTGTTCGAGCTATATGTGGTGTAAGTTCGAGAACCTCTTGTCGACCCCTATTCAATAGTCTGAGAATTCTGACATTGCCCTTCACAGTATATGTTTTCTTTGATGTCGTTTGTTGTTAGCAGTATTAGCTTATTCCCAAGAGTTAGCATCTTTCATTCAGTTAATACTAGGCAGAAATCAAATCTGCATGTGGAATGCACTTCCTTGACTCTTGTGCAGAAAGGAGTGCACTATTCTGCTGCATCCATTTTCAATAAGCTACCACAAGAACTCAAAAATCTTAGCAGTAGCCCAAACGCTTTTAAGTCTAAACTGAAGAGTTTCCTCATGGCTCACTCCTTCTATTCTGTCGAGGAGCTCCTGGAAGAGCTGAAAAATTAAGCAAATTCCAGTGTTACATTGTTTATTTTCTTTATTTAAACTTACGAATTGTCGCCTGAATACGTTTCTTATATTTCATTTTATCTGTTTCTACTATCGTGTTATAATTTCATGTATTGACTCGTTCCATGACCATGGAGACTTCTCCTTAATTTGGTCCCACGGAACAATAAAGAAATAAATAAAAAATGAATAAAAACCATCATCATCAGCAACAACAACTACTATAAATTTCTTTGCCTACAGAACATCATTCATTGTACCGGTATTGTTAGTAGGCAAAGTGATCTGGTGTGGAGGAATGGCGGAAAACTCATTCCATAGCACGACGGCCAGTGCGAACTGCTCCAATGGTGCATCCTTTCCTGTAAACTGAACTTTTCTCCTTGGTTCTGGAATGTGCCGTTCGCATGTGAGCTCAGACCATAGACGGAAGGAAGAGGCCAGAAGAAGCGCTAGTAGACCATATAGGGTAACAAAGAGCGCGCAGTGCGTCCAGTAGTCGGTGAAACCGGCCAGATGTGTGAGCCTCTAGAAAGTAAAGCAGTTGTCCCGGCCGGCTATTGTCGGTGGGGTTGCGATGTGTAGAAAGCGGCGGTGGCGTAGCGCGAGTGCCGCTGTCGTATCGATCACAAGGCTGGAGGCTCATTAGTGGCTGGCCCGAGATCACGGCCACAGCTGTGTCTGCGGGGCGCCGAGCCGAGCCGAGCCGCTCTCTATGTTAATCCCAGCGTCACCTGCCGAGGCGTCCTCTCAAAACGCTCTTCTCTCACCCTAAACGTTTGCAGCGGCGTTTCAGACGATCGTGTTTTGTAAGAAATATTACGTTTTCGGAAGCAGCAGTTCGAAGCGTAACTCTTGGAGCTGTGTCACATTTCCCCACTTGACCGATGGTGATTAAAAACTAGTAGTTGACGTAATCTTGTCATGTCGAGCGTCTTTATTCTGTGTATTTATTTTTATCTTTGCAGTTACTTCATATACATGGCTCTGTAGACGCGCAAACGTCGGGAACAGTTACAGCTGCAGATTCCTGGTTAACCGAGAGTGTGGCTTTTATGTGATATTAAATGGCGTCATTTTTCCTTTAATTCGTCCAGTGTTTCAGCGGAGCGAGATCAAGACTCCCCATAAATTGAAGACTTGAAATAAAAAAGGTTCTAACTGCCAAAATCATGAATTTGAGGGAAATGGGTTTCAAGTATACTAGAGTGTTAATGGTCATAATTGCACTATTAATGTGTTTCAGTTGATAGTTAATCGTGGTATGGATCTCGTTTCCAGAGTAAATTACAAACATTGCATTGTAATAGTATGAAAAGTTACTGAAAGTGGAAATGGACTAAAATCCGTAAGTGCCATAGTTCAGTACTCAGCAAAAAGATAGTAAAAACTGAGTCTACTTTTGTAAAACTGTACGTGGTCATTCTTTGTCAGGTAGTGCATCATTTCTATCAAATCTTCCTTCTTTTCTTCACAGATGTGGCTTGTAGCATCCAGGAAAGATCGTTGAATTTTCTGGATGTCCTGTACTCGTACACCTTCTCGCAAAAATAGATATCTCCCCATTCTTTTATTTTATTTGAGCTTCTCCTGGTCTTAACTACACTGCTGGCCACCGTAAATGCAACACCAAGAAAGACAAGAGGTAGCACAACAAAATTTTTTGTGTAGATAACATGTTGACCAAGTATCAACTGATTACGTTTACAGACGTCTGTGACATGTGGTTCCTGCCAGAATCAGTAGCCAGAGTAGCCGCCGTTGTTGGAGATCACCGCTGCCACACGTCTCGGCATTGAGCCAAAGAGACGTTGGATGTGTTCCTGGGGTACAGCAGCTCAAGCAGCTTCCACACGTTGCCAAAGATCATCTGGTGTGGCAGCTGGGGATGTAATCTGGGTCACTCGTTGAGCAACCATGGACCACATGTTTTCTATGGGCGAAAGATCCGGAGAGCGAGCCGGCCAGGGAAGCAATTCAATCTGGTTATTGACGAATAACCTTTGGACAACGCGTGCCACGTGTGGTCGCGCATTATCCTGTTGAAATATGGCTGTGGCCGAGCCCTGAAGGTAAGGAAGGACAACTGGCTCCAGCACCTCGGATATGTAGCGCCGGCTATTTAAAGTACCGGCAATGCGTACTAGAGGCGTGCGAGAGTAATATCCAATACCGCCCCATACCATAATACCCGCTGCAAGACCAATGTGAAGGTGCATAATGCTGCTGTCCAGCATGCTCTCTCCACGGTGTCTCCACACTCGAATCCGACCATCGTGGTGCTGCAGACAGAAGCGTGCCTCGTCAGTAAAGACAACGTCATTCCATTCTGCCGTCCACATCCGTCTGTCATCACACCATTGGCGACGGAGACGTCTGTGGTTCTGCGTCAATGGTAGACGAAGCAATGGACGTCTTGCGGACAGACCACTCTGCTGTAAACGGCGTCGAATGGTACGCGCAGACACTGGATGATGCGTTACAGACGCAATGTGCTGTGCTATGGTTCGGGATGTCACTGAGCGATCCGTCACTGCCATGCGCACAATTTGCCTATCAGCACGTGCAGTGGTGCACCGAGGTGAATGCGATGGACCAAGTCCGTCCGTCGTACCCTCCTGCATCCAACGGTCACATATCCGCATTACAGTTGTTTGGTTTCGTCCAACACGACTAGCGATTTCTCTGTATGATAATCCACAATCTCGGTAATCCACTATCCTTCCTCTGTCGAACTCGGATACTTGATCAAACGATGTTCGCTGTTATCTACGAGGCATAACTGATCGTCTTGTGAAACAACCACAAGGTAAACACACGTGCCGAACGTACACTCGTCGAAATCACCAAGCCTTAAATGGCGTTATGAGGTGGCGCCACAGGCGCGCGTGATGTGCGTCTGCGCTGAAATTCTAATCAGTTGCATATCTCATCGCTGCAAACCCATGGTGTAAATTTCACTTGATTCGGATGCATCCTTCAGGGTGTTGCATTTACGGAGGCCAGCAGTGTACATAAGGTATATGTTTTTCTAACCACAGCCACTGTAGTATGGATATTTTTAGATTCGCCGTGTTTAATTTACAACCTGCTAATTTCTTGAAATTTAAGAAGTCGGTTGCATTCATGCTACTGACGATGAATGGCTTTTATTTGTCTTCATTGCTGCATCCTGTCCATTCCATCTTCTAGAAGAGTACATTTGGTAACCAAAGAACAAACAATCAATCTCTCCAGTTACGGTGTAGGTTAACGATCAGTAATGATGCTTACATCCGGTGCTGGGATGAGCTTCTGTAGGAATACATTTATTACTTGACCTCATGTATTCATTCTCTCCATTTTTCAGATTTTTCTTCATTGCTGCCTCTCTCCTGTCTCCTTTAATTCGCAGTGTCTTTAAACTCAAATTGTTATAAACATCTGCTGCCTCCGCCATTTTTATCTACCACTGTGGGGTAATCGCGCATAACATACAGCCTTTCGTATGTCAATAGCAGTAGCTCTTAAACCGTATGCCGTATTTTGAATGCATTTGGTGCTACATTTTCATTCGTGGCAGTATGAGCCATTTATACGTTATTGAGCTTGCCTTGTAGACCATATTTCACGCAAAAACTACAAAATTCCTCATGTCCTCTAAAGCATTATGTATGTAAAGTCTTCATTTATGCAATGGAGTTTTGTCGAAGTTTTCATAGCAATCGAAGAGTCGGAAATGGACAAATGAGGTATGAAATTACCGGCGTATATATGTCTGAAAGTAATCAGAGTAATTAAGAAAAAGTTAGTGATTAGAGAGGAAATTGAAATACTTTACGAACAGCTGCTGCTAGCTGCTCATACAAACTTAGATTTTTCTACAGGTCGTGAAATTCTTTGTTTCATACTGAAAAAATAAAACATCAAATTAGAACATAAACTGAAACTTCTCTGCTTTGTGTTGATGCATATACTCTTAATAATAATAATAATAATAATAATAATAATAATAGTAATAATATACGGATCGATATTTAAACATGTTGCATTTCATGCTTTCTGAACAAAAGATGAAAATTTTTAAAAATTGAAAAAAAAGCGGTCAAATATTTTGTGAAATGATTTGTCTAATAGGAAATAGAGTAGAAAAATATTGACTTGCCTTTCAATGATGCTCGGAATCATGTACAGCAAATGAGGTGCCGACTCATAATTGAAAGCCGGCCGCGGTGACCGTGCGGTTCTAGGCGCTGCAGTCCGGAACCGCGGGACTGCTACGGTCGCAGGTTCGAATCCTGCCTCGGGCATGGATGTGTGTGATGTCCTTAGGTTAGTTAGGTTTAAGTAGTTCTAAGTTCTAGGGGACTGATGATGTAAGATGTTGAGTCCCATAGTGCTCAGAGCCATTTGAAACATTTTTTTGAGAATTTAAAGTTCAGTACCTGATTTAAAATCTTAGAATTTTGAGTACTAGTGGATATTTGCTGTATGATTTCGAGCATCATTTAAAGGAGTATCAAGTGTCTGTCTAATATATTTTGGTATTTTTAGACAAATCATGTTACAAAACATTTGATGATCTGTAATTTTTTTTAGTATGCTTTCTTTATTAGACAGAAGTTTTTACCACGACCGACTGAGTTCAGTTCCTCTGGCCATTAGTAATTGGTTAATATGTACAGACAACTTTATACGCGTAAAATGCAAATCACATGTGTGTAAAAATCGTATCAGTTGCCTGCTCCTATTCTAGAATCCTATTACCAGTAAACAGACAGTTTCCGTGTTAAATTACTTAAACATATAAGCATAGGTGAGTCAACTCACTTTCTTTCACCTGTCTGCGCAGGTGGTGTTGTAATTTGTATTTTACTCGCTTTTTCATAAGTTACGTATATCGCTTGACAACGAATATAGTGGTCGAAATCAGTTTATTTTGATAGAGATTTATCTTCTCTTCTATTTCAATATTACTGTACCAGTCACAGGTCATAAACTTTCCTAACAGGTTTAGGTGTTTAGTAAGCCCAACATCGCTTTCCTTCACTTTCCGACCCTTTATTTGCTAAGAATGTTAGCGTATCTAGCAATATTAGCAAAACATTAGAAAAGGCCTACAAAAAACTTTTGCCCCCTTTTAACTTTAAAAGTTACAATAAAAGTTAGTCAGAGGAGGAGAAACCAAAAATTTGAATACATTATCTCAAGAGGTTGTTATGTTGAACGCAACTTTAGAGCGATATATTTTTATTTCTGCCTGAAAAGGAGGACTCCTTACAAACTTCTCACGGACTTCGAATCAGCGGATCCCAGTTTAAGAACCATTGACTCAGTGCACTTCAAAGAGGAGAAAAAAGTCTGTATTTTGTACCACAGATGTTGATGTACGCCTGGAAATCTATAAATTGTAAGAGATATGTACTTGTACGAGGCAGTCATTTATCGGAATAGACCGCTAAACATATGTTCCTTACCTTGTCTGAAGCACGCGTTAAAAGGTATTTAAAAGGTTGCAAGCTGTACTGATTCATATACGTAAATTACATCTAATTTCAAATTATAATTATTGCTGGGTCTTTCTCACTAACGCGGACTATTATTAATAGCGAAGAGGGAGTATATAACTAAGTTATAATTCACTAAAAGTAAGTTTTAAAAAATGTAGAGAGGCATGTCAAAATCCTTCTTATCCCCCTCTCAGTGAATATTAACCCTTCTATGTGAAACAATTTTCGAGTATAAATTATGGCTACTAATAGGCTTTCTGTAGATTTGGCTAAGGTTTGTAGCTGAGTAGAGGGTCTCAACCAAAGGCTTTGTCGACTCTGTGGCGGTCGTGGCGCAGATTTATAGACATGTGTTATCAGCTGGGTATCTGTAGGACTCACTTTGATAGATCAGGGGAGCGCTACACGAAGGCAGCAGCTACTCGGGTAGCAGATTACCTATGGAATGCACTTGAGGTTTTTTTTTTTTTTTGGGATAGACTGTAGTCTGAGATACTCTGATGAACACTCGCCAGACGATCCGCAGCAAGGGAAGTCAGACCGCTTTCAGAGTAAAGTCACATCGGGTGTCAAAATTTTGTCAGTAGATTGTCGAAGCATTCGTAAAAAGGTCCCGAATTTACTGTCCTCCAGGAAAGCTCACACGCTCAGATTATTCTTGGGACCGAGAGCCGGAACAACCCGTAGTGGAAACCTCTAAGATATTTAGCGAGTCGTCGAACGTATATCAGAAAGACAGACTAGGGGCCGTAGGAGGTGGAGTGTTCACTGCAATTACAGAAATAGTCTCTCTATTGAGGTCGAAATGGAGTGCGGCAGTCAAGTTACCTGGTCGCGTTTAATAGGTGTAGGTGAAACCAAGTTAATTGTTGAATGTTTTACCTGCCATCCGACTCCGCTGTTACACTTATTAAGTCATTCAAAGAAAGCGGCGTGTAAATACCCAGATCATGGAATACTAGTCGGCGACTTTGACCTACCAAGTATAGTCTGGGATGTATATGGACTCATTGCAGGGAGTACAGACAGACAGTCGTGCGAATGCTGTTGAACACGTTTTCTGAAAATGGTCTCGAGCAGCTATCTCGGCAGACGTTGTGTCATTATAGCAACTATGGTTACGAAAGTTAATAAATCAGTCAAGAAGACTAGGAGAGTGTTTTTGCTAGATAGAGCAGATACGCAGTTGTTAGTACCTCGTTTAGACAGTAAATTTACGTCACTTCGCTCCCGTAAGATGGACGTAGACCGAGTATGGGCAAAGTTCAAGCAGATTGTAAATCTTGGTCTGACGAGTTACGTGCCCAGTAAGTGGATAAAGGATGGAAAAGAGCGACCATGGTTGAACAACGAAGTTCGAAAGATGCTGAGGAAGCAGAGGCTGTTGCGCACTCAGTTCAAAAGAGACGACAAGCAGAGGTTAGCAGGGATTCGTGCTTCTGTTAAAAGATCTATGCGCGAAGCATACAACAGCTACAACAGTCATACCTTAGCAGAGGATCTGGTAGAGAATCCGAGAAAATTCTGGTCCTATGTAAAGTTGCTAAGCTGGTCTAAGGTTTCTACGCAGTCCCCTGTTAACCAGTCTGGTGTGTCAGTTGAAGATAGCTAAACGAAAGCCGAAGTTTAAATTTCGCGTTCAAGATATCGTTCACACAGGAGAATCGTATAAACATACCGTCATTTGACCAGCGAACCGTTTTCTGTATGGACGTAGAGAAACAACTGAAAGAATTGAAAGCAAATAAATCTCCAGGCCCAGAGGAAATACAAATTCAGGTGTATTAAGAGTACTCTGCGACACTGTCCCCTTACCTAGCTTACATTTATCGCGAATCTCTTGCTCAGCACAAAGTACCAAGCGACTTTAAAAAACCGCAGTTGACACCACTACATAAGAAAGGGAAAAGGACAGACGCGTAAAATTGCAGACCAATATCCCTAACTTCTGTTCGCTGCAGAATCCTTGAACACATTCTCAGTTCTAATATAATAAACTTTCTTGAGGCTAAGATACTTATATGCACAATTCAGCATGGTTTTAGAAAGCATCGCTCGTGCGAAACTCGGCTTGTTCTTTTCTCACATGACATACTGAGATCTACGGATGGAGGGCAATAGGCAGATTCCATATTTTTAGATTTCCGGAACGCATTTGACACGGTGCCTCGTTGCAGGCGGTTAACAAAGGTACTAGCATATGGAATAAGTTCACAGGTATGTGAGTGGCTCGAAGACTTCTCAAGTATGTCATCAGAGACAAGGATATCGCCAGGAGTGACCCAGAGGAGTGTTATAGGACCGCCGTTGTTCTCTCTACATATATAAATGATTTGGCCGTTAGTGTGGACAGCAATGTGCCGTTGTTTGCTGACGATGTTGTGGTGTACGGTAAGGCGTCGAAATTGAGTGATTGTAGGAAGATACAAGATGACTTAGACAAAATTTCCAGTTGATGTGGTGAACGAACGGCAGGTAGCTCTAAATGTAGGAAAAAGAAACCCGTAATATTTAGATTGGAAGTGTCCTGCTTGAAACAGTCACGTCGTTTAAATATCTGGGTGTAAACGTTGCAGTTCGATATGAAATGGAACGAGTATGTGGCGATTGTGGTAGGGAAGGCGAATGGCCCACTGTGGATTAACGGGAGACTTTTAGGAAAGCGTGGTTAATCTGTAAAGGATACCGCATATAGGTCGCTGATCTGACGTGTTCTTGAATACTGCTCCCTGGACGGAAGGCAGCGTTATTTTCGAGGAACATTACTGATAAAATTTAGAGAACCGGCATCTGAAACTGACTGCCGGATACTTCTACTGCCGTCAACATACATTGCGCGTAAGGACCACGAAGATAATGAGAAATTAGGTCTCGTACGGAGCCGTATAGACAGTCGCTCTATTTGCGAGTGGAACATGAAGGAAATGACAAGTGGTGGTACATGGTACCCTCCGCCAGGCACCATAAGATGACTTGTGCAGTATGTATGTAGATGTACAGGATCTTCAGTTTGAGTATGAAAGCTGAATTAAACTTCCAACGTCATGTAGCGATTAATTATTTAAGTTTCTTCTTAGAGAGGAATTTCATTGATCGCAACTTGGTACTAGTAGGCGTAACTAAGTCTGTGCGAAATACGTCCAAGTGAAAACGAGTTAGAAATACGGACTGATGAAAAGTTAGAAGATTGGGCAAACGTGCAGCTTATGTGGAAATCAATATAATATCCAGTCTCAAAATTTTTTTTGTATATCTTCAAGAAGACGCTTGTTTATGAATGTGTTGACAGAAACCTGTTTCATAAGAGAAAGTGGTGCCAGAGTACAGATTAGTACCTTCCGACAAAGATTAGAACATGATGGGACGGGGCGTTTCAAAGTTAAGCATTCAGTGAACTGTGACCATTGATGAGTTGCGATGCTACTCAGGTCAGTAGTGCAAGTGCTCGGTATGTGACTTGAATGAATTCTGAACATGCTTCTATTGAATGGCTTGTACTTGGCTTTCTCAGCTTTCTCCCATTTCTTCCCTTCGCCAGAGACAGAAGACTCTACGAGCAGACCGCTTTCCTTCCAGCGATTGTTACACCGGTCGGTGCGAAATCGGAATTCCGCTCGTGAACACTGTTTCACGAGGAGGAAACAATGAAACATTGTATTCTTTTGGCTACGTTGCTGTCAGATCCGATATGAACATCCGCGGAAGTATATGCGTGTCGTTGCGACATTTACACGAATCGGTTTTGAATCAACAGTTTCAGTGTTGGTATATTCTTATTTGCGTTTCGGCTCCTAGATGATGACATGTTTGAAAATCGTAGTTTTTTCGGCCGTGGGTTTAACCTTGACTGAATGATAGAAGTCATACGAGACTGCTTTATAGTTTCGAAGCACATTTCCAAGCTTCCAGCAGCGAACACGTGCTAAAAGGAACTACTATAGATGCATCCATGAAGGAAGTACAGTTAATGGGTGTAAAAGTTAGTTTCATTTGTAACCTTCGGCGTTCTAAAATAGCAGATGCAGGCTAAAATTTCTCAAATTCAGGGTTTACTGACGTTTTCCAGGATTAACTAAGACGGTCTGGTAACACAACCGTATTTTAAGCAACTGAGAGTACACGTATAACGACACTACACAGTTCAAAGCATAAAAACGTATAATCACGTTAGGTAAAAATTATAGTAGGAATATCTTCAGAGATTCTAATGTATTAATTTTTGGGACATCTAACATTCAGCAGCTTGTTTCACATTCCTGGCAGAGTTCCAGAATTTTCGAAGGTGCTATCCTATGGAAAAATAGTAAAGTTTAGAAACAGGCAATTAAACATGGCAGATTTAACCTGTAACGTGTCCGCTAATAGCTTAGTCGATAAGAGCCTTCTCCGTGAAGGGAAATTGTCTGCATTTGAGTCTAGACGAACGCACTTCTTAAATTGCGGTTAATATTAGTAGTTCATTAAATATGGTTGATAAAATTGTCTGTTCGCTCTCGGTCATGGGAGATGCAGATGATCGACTACAAAGCTGTTTTAAACAGATATATGCAGAAAGAAGACGTCATAGGGTCGGTTGAAAGCGGGTTTAGTTGAAGCTCCCTATATATAATAGGAAAAAGCAGATATAAGTGTTAACAAACGACAGGTAGCAATGGCAAAAACATCACCCGTCAGAATAGCGGGCAAAGTTAAATGAATATAGAGAAGAGGTGGTGGAAGAGAAGGAAAAGAAGCCATTGAAGTGAACTGACGCGTCACGTACATTCTCACCCATCAACCTACTTCCGAAAATGCTCCAAATAGTACTGGCGGTCTTTGCCATGTAGATCACCTTACTACAGGCAACGTAAATTGACTAATAAGTCGTTATCATCCAGCCTATGATGGCTGTTATTGAGGGATTACTGCTAAATTCTATAGTTATGAACTCGTAAATTTTGTAACGGAGGTACAAAGAAATCGAATTTATGACACGAGCAATTCATTTCTCTGTTTTTCAAGAAACAAATGATTTAATGTATTTTGTACACACCCAGAGCTAGGAGACCAGCACTTTGTATTGAAAACTGCTTCGCCCCATAACTGCTTCGCAGACATTAAAGGCTTTCTTCTTCTTCGTTTGCAGCAGAACGGGCCATTATATCTGCGAATAAACTTGCAGACACACGTCTGTTTATGGCCCGGATGGGAGAACTTGCCCTGGCAGCGAGTAGTATGTAGCAAAGTGTGCCAGCAGCGGGTGGCCGTTCCGGCATGTGGAACCGCGCTCACAGCCAGCCGTTAAACACGCGCAGTGACTCGCCATACCGAGCTCGCCCCGCGCTTGCTCCGTACATTGCGGGACGCCGCCTGCTGATCGTATCGTCTTCGGTTAAAAAAATGCAGCACTTGATGACAGCCAACAGTACATCAAGCGTTCGGAGGAGAATAAGGCTTTCACAGCACGCACAAATGCAGACACCGGTGTCCCATTTGCTACTGTGTCTTCGACGGGCAAACGTCGCTACAGCTATCTGTTCGATAATGTATCACCTTGCGGACGTAACTTATTGCTGATCTAATGCAGGCTTGCAACTGGGTGCTTCTCTCTCTCTCTCTCTCTCTCTCTCTCTCTCTCTCTCTCTCTCTCGAAATGTTAACTGTGCACTACGGGTAAATGATGTCGAGTTGAAACCGACGTCACAATCAGAAGGATAGTGTACTGGAAATCGTCAAATGAGTGACAGAATATTGTATGAATGCTTTGTCTTCGTTGTATCTGACGTTTCCGAAAGAACTTTTGGACATTTTCGAAAAAACAGACACAACGCATCCATGTAACTGATTCACCTCGATGGGCACTGAATCCACCATCTTCAGTGCGGACGCACAATTACGTTCGACTTCCTGCGGGAATCTCAAAGTAACGAGCTTACACTGTCGCTGTCAGTCCAGAACAAACTATTAACAGAATACAGGTGCGTGAGTGTGCAAATGATCGGCGTTTCAGTGCAACCGTACACGGTGGGTAGGAGTAACACCACCTACATTTTGTATGTCGGGAAGGACTATCCAACAAGTTTTTCATTCACGAACCGTTTCTGAATATTGATTTCTTGTGAAATACAGCGTTATATCCCTCGTAAGAAGGAGAAATGCGTAACAGCACATGTCGGAGCATCGTGGCCTATCGAGTTGGCGGTTTATCGTTCCGCGATATTGCTGTTCGAATTGGTAGGGATCCTACGAATGTAATCCGAATATGGTATCGACGGTTTCAGGACAGCCGTACTCAACGCCGTGCGGTCAGTGCATGGGAGGACAGACATATTGTTCGCTCAGCTGTGCAAGCGCATACACCCACGTGAAATACCTTGAGGCACTTGTGTAGTAGCACAGACTGCGACCAAGACTGTCATTGTTGTGGCTTCCCTTGATGCTGCGGCTGAGGGGGGTGCCGAAAGTGGCGCGCTCAACAACACTCGGCGTAGGAGTGGAAGCACGTCCTCTTTTTCCGATGAGACGCGGTTCTGCGTATGGAATCGTGCTAGAAGTCTCCGTGTTTGGAGGCTCTGAGGAGGACGTACATTGCCAAATTGTATTCGTCAGTTTGCCAAATTGTATTCGTCAATGTCATATGGGCTCGGCACCTGGAGTGACGATGTGCGGTGCCGTTAGGTACGCAACACGGATCATCTGTGGTTTGGTTAACCGGTAATGGCAAGGATCACCAGAAGAAACAGCTAAACCACAAGAACGAATTTCCAGACATTGCATATTATACACCATGAAAAAAGTCCTCAAATACGATGGAAATCGGTAGATGTGATGTAGATGTTTAAGAGAACAAATGATTACAGTTTCAGAAAAACTGGATGATTTATTTAAGAGAAATAACGCGTTGGTCCACTTCTGGCCCTTATTGAAGCAGCTATTCGGCTTGACATTGATTGACTGAGTTGTTGGACATGCCAAATTCTGTCCTATTACCGCGTTAGATCTTTAGAATCCCGAGCTGACTGGAGGGCCCTGCCCATAATGCTCCAAAATTTCTCAATTGTACTGTAAGGGTACCGCGAAGACAGCGAAAGGGGTCCTGCTATGAAATGAATTGGCACCCCAGAACATCAGTCCGGCTTGTCCGGCGTATGGCGGGCGACAGTCAGATTGGTATCCCACCACTGTCCGAGGCATCTTTAGACTCGTCTTCGTCCTGGAATCTCACTGACTGCAATAGTGTTGCCTTCAGTGATGTGCCCCGCTTCGAATCGAGACACGATGACAAGAAAAGAGGTGTCTGGAGAAACCTCGACAGTGGTGGAGTACCAACCTGACTCTCGCCCACCATGCGGCCACTCAGAAGTGATCGTCTTGGGTGTCATTTCTTTTCATAGCAGGACCCCTTTGGTTGTAATCCGCGGCAGTCTTAAAGTACTGTTGTACGTCTACGATATTCTGAGCCCCTTTTATTGCCCTTCATTGCAAACCATCCTGGACTTACATTTCAGGAAGATAATACCTGCTCGCACACCACGCGAGTTTCTATTGGTTCTTTTCGTGCTTGCCAAACCGTACCTTGGCCAGCAAGGTCGCCAAATCTGTAACAATATAACGGCCAATTGCACAGTGTTTGGCACGATTTCCCTCCGGAGGACATCAGACAACTCAGTCAATCAATGCTGAGCCGAATAACTGCTTTCATAAGGGGCAGAGTTGGACCAACGCGTTATTGGCTTGCTCAGTTAGTGAAACTCTTTCTCTTGAATGAATGATCCAATTTTCCTGCCACTGTAATCATTTGTTTGTATATGTATGTCACATCTAGAGATGTCCGTCCGATCATGATAATTCCTTCAGGTGAGTCTTTTTTGTGAGCTATGCATGGAGGACTGCTGCAGCCAGCATGTCCTACACTCAAAAACACAACAGATAAAGTGAACTTAGTAATCCGTACTGAACTGAGGATCAGCACTTTCGTCTGTCAAACCCTTTATTTGGATAGTAAAATGGCTCTGAGCACTATGGGACTCAACTGCTGTGGTCATCAGTCCCCTAGAACTTAGAACTACTTAAACCTAACTAACCTAAGGACATCACACACATCCATGCCCGAGGCAGGATTCGAACCTGCGACCGTAGCAGTCGCACGGTTCCGGACTGCGCGCCTAGAACCGCGAGACCACCGCGGCCGGCCTTTGTTTGGATAGTAGCTGTAATATTTCTGACAAGCTAAGGCCGGTAGGTGAGCCCTAATTCCAGGTGCCTACAATGTTATCTTCCAGTAAAATAACAGAAGACTGCATGTTGCCAGTTTTTCCACAGAGGGCGTTCGACTGTTGCTTGGCCAGATCGTTCACCCACAGAAAACATCTGACCATGGGTTACCGAGAACCTGGCACGCAACAGCTCGACAGCCACTAAGACTTCTGAACTCTGGCAGAGAGTTGAAGCAGCAAGGAATGACGCACCTGTATCTGTCATCCAAGTTCAGTTCGACTCGATGTCCAGCTGGGTTAGAGCCATGGCTGTTGCCAGAGGTGGCACCTCTGTGTACTAAATATCGTACCCCGTGTACCACCAAGTATACAGGAAGGCACAAAAAGTAGTCAACAACGCAGCGAACAAGGTTCAGAACAGATCCACTGAGACGGCTGTGGTATGCTGCATTTATTGTAGGTACGTGAAGAGACAGTCACGGAAATTTAAGAAGAAATAAACAAACTGTTGCTGATGTAGACACAGCTTAGGTGAAAAATGTGCGATCAGAAGGGTTCCTTTCGAAGACGGACAGTCCAGAGACTGTATGCCAATCAGCCAAAATCGCCGTGAGACTTCAGGAAGTCATCCAACCGACGACGCACCAGCTCCATGGTATCCGTTTGGCAAAACACCATGTCCTGTTGCGTCAAGAAATCAGTAACTGCCTGTTGCACATTCTCGTCGTACAAGACACTTTTGAGTGGACCGAAGGCGTGATAATCGCATGGGCAGAGATTCGGAGTAAAGGGCCTCCTACTTGAGTTGGGGCCACTTCCGCGTTGCGACATTTGCAATATGGGGACGTGCGTTGTCACGAAGCAGCATCACCCCTGGCGCATATTTACACAACGGTGGTTTCCGACGGACACGCTGCCCCCACACACATTCTTCATTCTGCGACGGATGTCGGCCGATGTTTGTCCTTCGACAGCCAGGGGAAGAATGACAGCACGTTGCTGCTCCTATTTTGACGCATTTGGCAATACCATCGCCATAGTTCACGTTTCCGCATTTACCGCACTCACGAGTGCCGCATTAATCCATTACCTACATGTCGATGCTTATATACCCACATCGGACTTGTGCAACGTTGCATACAGGCTGCAGCAGCGCCCACAAATGGAAACTTTTTGACCGTTCCTTATATGTAGGTAAAGACCAGCATAACTCTTGTTGGAAGACGGACCCAGTTCAGTATATCTCATGCAAGCACGGAGCGTTAAATACCGCGTGATTGTTGATAAGAAACTGCTTTACAATTTTAATAGCAAAAATACTTAACGCTTTTTGTGGGAAGGTCACAGCCTTACCTGCATTTTCTCATATCCTCTTTTCCAAACATTCGTGTTTTGACAACGATCTCCTCGCATTCGTCTTCTTTCCGTTCCTGCAATCACCTTTTATTCACAATCCCCTCCTCTCTCCTCCTCCTCCTCATGTTGTCAATACCGCACATCCTTGATCCTCATTCTCCTCATGTAGCCGTACTTTTTCGTCCTTCACTGTTCCTTGAAGCACGTGTCTCTTGCCCACATTATCATTTAAGTTTATTCATTTGTTGTAATATTTTCAACAGCTTCTCATTTTAATGTTCTGGCTGCATGTTTCATCGCTTTCTCCGCCAGAACGACAAATCCCTTCTATTTTTCTTCGTTAACGAATTTAATAACGGTAACAGAAGGCTGTCGCGCCTGCCCCCGAGCAACTTTTCGGCGTTCATCTTCCATGCTTGCACTGCGATGTTAGAGAGCGCACTACTTTAACCGGAATGTGATTGTACGTGGTTATGTGGCCACGTCAGTTCCTGATAGGGCCGCATTACCATTCTGCTGTTTAGAGCAATACACTATGAAGAATTGTCCCATGAAATCTTTTTACCGTAAAGGTGAATTCATTTGTTTATAGCTTCTTTGACACGGGTTATCTCATATTACTCCCTACTCAAAACACCTAAATACTTGCATTCCGTACAAAAATGGCTCTGAGCACAATGGGACTTAACTGCTGTGGTCATCAGTCCCCTGGAACTTAGAACTACTTAAACCTACCTAACCTAAGGACATCACACACATCCATGCCCGAGGCAGGATTCGAACCTGCGACCGTAGCGGTCGCGCGGTTCCAGACTGTAGCGCCTAGAACCGCTCGGCAACTCCGGCCGGCCCATTCCGTACAAGAACTGATAGTTCTTACGTTAAAGTCATTGTCCTTGGTCTGCTGCCCTGCTGTCAGGTATTTTGTATTACCGAAAATTATAAATCTCTCCTTTTCATACGGCCCCAGTAAGGTTCGCGTACTTTGTTCTGTATCAAAATCATACAGCGGTTAAAATTACCTGAAGGTTTCAAATAGCTAAGCGTTTAATTTACCGCAAAACAAAATTGCTAAACTTTTGCCATAATTATTATAATGGTGACTGCGACATGAGTTGAAGTATTTGGAAAACTGCTGGTGATGGTGATACTTTAGCAAGTTCCTTTGTCGATGTCGCTTCGTACAGTAAATAGGCTGGTCCAGGACAGCGCGTCTCCGTGATTGTCAAGGGAGGGTCGACTAGCCTGCAGTTTTAACAAAGTGGAGCGCGGATGTGGTGGTGTCCGCTCCAGAGGACGTGCTTTATCCAGTGCCACGTCCTCTGCCTGGCGCGATGCTGAAAGTTTTACGAGAGCTGGCGTCCCCTGGCGTGGCTGCTGATGTGTCGCTCGTTCCAACGTAGGGCAGGGGATTTACACGGCGTTCCCCTAGGGACTACTGTACCCACAAGTAGGCGCAAAGCTTTAAGGCTTCAAAACAAAAAAAAAAAGCTGTTGAAGAGGAGAGGACTATGAAAAACTGAAATGTTTTGTGTATCCGTTGAAATCTCGTGTGTGGTGTGGAAAGCGCCTTTCGTTTTTGTCAATGTTTCCTTTTTTTTTTAATAATTTACTATATCATACTGACTTGGGGATATGTAGGGCAGTAAGAAATGAAGTAGGAGTAATCCGACGAATTACAGACGGATATCTCTGACGTCGATTTACAGTAGGACTTTGGAACATACAGTGTGTTCGAACGTTGCGAATTACTTGGAAGGAAACGGCCTATTAACACAAAGTACGGATTCAGAAAATATCGTTCCTATGAAACATAACTAGTTCTCTATTGGAAGAAGTAATGAATGTTATCGACTGGGGATCTCATATTGATTATATATTTTTAGATTTGCGGTTGGGGTTTTGACAACACAAGAGACTTCTACTCAAATTGCATGCATATGGAGTATTCTTTGTTGAGCGACTGGATTCGTTATTTCGTGTTAGAAAGATTACAATACGTACTAATGGACGGAAAATCATCCAGTAAAACGGAAATAATACTTTGCGTTCCACCTATGCTATTAGTAATCTATCCAAATGATTTACGAGACAATCTGAAAAGCCATCTTAACTTTTTGCGGATTATCTTGTCATTTACGGTCTAGTAATGTTATCTGGAGGCCAAAACCAGCCAAAAGATTTGGACGAGGTACCTGTTCGGAGAGAAAACTAGCAGTTGCATCTGAATAAGGAAAAATCTTAAGTCATCGACATGAGTCCAAAAAAAATCTGTTAAATTTCGGTCACACAACTCTAAAGACTGTTGTAAATTCAGCTAAATACCTAGGAACAACTTAAATGGGAACGATCACACAGAGAATGTTGTGGAAAAAACGAACCAAAAACTGTGATTTATTGGCACAGCACTTACAAGATGCAATAGGGGTACTGAAGAGACTACGTACACTATGCTTTTTCCGCCCTCTGCTAGAGTACTGCTTACAAGATAAGATTGACGAAAGACAAAGGATGACGAGACATAGACTGGGAGCTGCATTTCGGCAGCAACTTGGTGTGTTGTGAACACACCTGACCTGTGTTTGGCCGTAACAGTGACAAAGTGCTGTTTGAGGCAAATGATAGTTAACTGAAACAAATTGGAGGATTGTGAAAACGTACAATAGTAACGGCATAGTTTTACCAGAACTAGGTTCTTTACTATTCAGTTTTCAGTTCTCTACCGCAAGCGCAACGTGAATATGGAAATATAATTAATCGTAATTATTATGCTATCAGTACGCCCATAGAACACAGTTTCTTTCGCAGTGTTACCATATACAATACAGCATTTCAGCATTGTGATACCACGTGCTCTACAAAAATCTAATTAACTGTATGAAAAGCGATTGTACATCCGGTACCACGAAGTAACAAAACACTCAAACAGAAAGCTTTTCAGCATTGGCTTTACAAGCTCACGACAACAGAAGTTTTCGACAAGTGGACCAAGAATCTAATCATTTAAATGTGTTTTTAATTGTGTCGTTTGTTAGCTCAGTCTTGTGTTTCATTCCCATTCCGAAAATTTTCGTCTATTGTTCTTGTAGGCGAGATTTAAGTATGTCAACTACGTGTGTGTGAGCGAGTATGTTATCACTATCAGTGATTGCAGCCTTCCTTTCCATCTCTGTTACCTTTGACAAGCAGTTGCACCTTTTGTGCTAAACGGACATATATTTTTTCATATACTTTCCACATTTCTCCCGCTTAGGATGTAGCAAAGAGCAAACAATTAATAGAACTTGCCTGAATGAGAATAGCACGTTACTTTTTTCATGGCAATTGAAATTACCCCTCCATGAAACGAAAGTGAAGTATCGTGTGTGATTCATTCCCTTGCCCAATGTACACTGAGATGAAAGTAGTCATGGGACAGCGACAATGACATATGCATGTGGCGATAGCGTCGCGTGCACAAAATATAAAAGGGCAATACATTGGCGGAGCTTTCATTTGTACTCAGGCGATTCATGTTAAGAGGAATCCGACTTGACTATGGCCGCACGACGGGAATTAACACACTTTCGAACGCGGAATGGTAGTTGGAGCTATACGCATGGGGCATTCCGTTTTGGAAATCATTGGAGAATTTAGTATTCTGATATCCACAGCGTCAAGAATGTGCTGAGAATACAAAATTTCAGGCACTGCCCCTCATCACGGACAACGCAGTGGCCGACAGCCTTCACTCAACGACCGAGAGCAGCGGCGTCTGCGTATAGAGTTGTCAGTGCTCACAGACAAGTACCCTGTGTGAGATAACCGCCGAAATCAATGTGGGACATACGAATAACGTATCCATTAGGACAGTGCGGCAAAATTTAGCGTTAATGGGCTATGGTAGCAAACGACCGACTCGACTGCTTTAACAGCACGAGATCGCCTGCATATAGGCTAGACCGTAGACGACTGGAAAAGGGTAGTCTGGTTAGGTGAGTCCGGATTTCAGTTGGTAAGAGCTGATGGTAGAGTTCGAATGTGGCGCAGACCCCACGAAGCCATGGACCCAAGTTCTCAACAAGACACTGTGTAAGCGTGCAGTGGCTCCATAATGGTGTGGAATGAACTGAGCCCGATCATTGATTGGAAATGTTAGGCTACTAGGAGACCATTTGCAGTCATTCATGGACTTCATTAGCATGGATGGCAATGCCCCACGTCACCTGGTCAGTTTTTCACGATTGATTTGAAGAACATTCTGGACAATTCTATCTAATGAAGTGGCATTCCAGATCGACCAGTATGAATCCCACTGAACGATTATGGGACATAATCGAGAGGTCAGTTCGTGCACAAAATCCTGCACCGGCAACAGTTCCGCGATTATGGCTCATTATATCTGCAGGGAACTACCAACGACCGGTTGAGTCTATGCCACGTTGAGGTACTGCAATACGTCAGGCTAAAGGAGATCCGACACGACATAAGAAGATATCGCATAACTTGCCACCTTAGTGTACAACGGTGAAATCCACGAGTCGAAAGATAACATTTGTTTGTGGAGCACTCAACTACATCTACATCCATACTCCGCAAGCCACCTGACGGTGTGTGGCGGAGGGTACCCTGAGTACCTCTATCGGTTCTCCCTTCTATTCCAGTCTCGTATTGTTCGTGGAAAGGAGGATTGTCGGTATACCTCTGTGTGGGCTCTAATCTCTCTGATTTTATCCTCATGGTCTCTTCGCGAGATATACGTAGGAAGGAGCAATATACTGCTGGACTCTTCGGTGAAGGTATGTTCTCGAAACTTTAACAAAAGCCCGTACCGAGCTACTGAGCGTCTCTCTAGCAGAGTCTTCCATTGGAGTTTATCTATCATCTCCGTAACGCTTTCGCGATTACTAAATGATCCTGTAACGAAGCGCGCTGCTCTCCGTTGGATCTTCTCTATCTCTTCTATCAACCCTATCTGGTACGGATCCCACACTGCTGAGCAGTATTCAAGCAGTGGGCGATCAAGCGTACTGTAACCTACTTTTCGGATTGCATTTCCTTAGGATTCTTCCAATGAATCTCACTCTGGCATCTGCTTTACCGACGATCAACTTTACATGATCATTCCATTTTAAATCACTCCTAATGCGTACTCCCAGATAATTTATGGAATTAACTGCTTCCAGTTGCTGACCTGCTATTTTGTAGCTAAATGATAAAGGATCTTTCTTTCTATGTATTCGCAGCACATTACACTTGTCTACATTGAGATTCAATTGCCATTCCCTGCACCATGCGTCAATTCGCTGCAGATCCTCCTGTATCCGATGTCATCCACAAGGTCATTTATGTATATTGTCAATAGCAACGGTCCTACGACACTCCCATGCGGCACAACTGATATCACTCTTACTTAGGAAGACTTCTCTCCATTGAGAATGACATGCTGCGTCCTGTTATCTAGGAACTCCTCAATCCAATCACACAATTGGTCTGATAGTCCATATGCTCTTACTTTGTTCATTAAACGACTGTGGGGAACTGTATCGAACGCCTTGCGGAAGTCAAGAAACACGGCATCTACCTGTGAACCCGTGTCTATGGCCCTCTGAGTCTCGTGGACGAATAGCGCGAGCTGGGTTTTACACGACCGTCTTTTTCGAAACCCAAGCTGATTCCAACAGAGTAGGTTTCTAGTCTCCAGAAAAGTCATTATACTCGAACATAATACGTGTTCCAAAATTCTACAACTGATCGACGTTAGAGATATACGTCTATAGTTCTGCACATCTGTTCGACGTCCCTTCTTGAAAACGGGGATGACCTGTGCCCTTTTCCAATCCTTTGGAACGCTACGCTCTTCTAGAGACCTATGGTACACCGCTGCAAGAAGGGGGGCAAGTTCCTTTGCGTACTCTGTGTAAAATCGAACTGGTATCCCATCAGGTCCAGCGGCCTTTCCTCTTTTGAGCGATTTTAATTGTTTCTCTATCCCTCTGTCGTTTATTTCGATATCTACCACTTCATCTGTGCGACAATCTAGAAAAGGAACTACAGTGTAGTCTTCCTCTGTGAAACAGCTTTGGAAAAAGACATTTAGTATTTCGGCCTTTAAGTCTGTCATCTTCTGTTTCAGTACCATTTTGGTCACAGAGTGTCTGGACATTTTGTTTTGATCCACCTACCGCTTTGACATAAGACCAAAATTTCTTAGTGTTTTCTGCCATGTCGGTACATAGAACTTTACTTTCGAATTCATTGAAAGCCTCTCGCATAGCCCTCCTCACACTACATTTCGCTTCGCGTAATTTTTGTTTGCCTGCAAGGGTGTGGCTATGTTTATGTTTGCTGTGAAGTTCCCTTTGCTTCCGCAGCAGTTTTCTAACTCGGTTGTTGTACCACGGTGGCCCTTTTCCATCTCTTACGATGTTGCTTGGCACATACTCATCTAACGCATATTGTACGATGGTTTTGAACTTTGTCCACTGATCCTCAACACTATCTGAACTTGAGACGAAACTTTTGTGTTAAGCCGTCAGGTACTCTGTAATCTGCTTTTTGTCACTTTTGCTAAACAGAAAAATCTTCCTACCTTTTTTAATATTTCTATTTACGGCTGAAATCATCGATGCCGTAACCGCTTTATGATCGCTGATTCCCTGTTCTGCGTTAACTGTTTCAAATAGTTCGGGTCTGTTTGTCACCAGAAGGTCTAATATGTTATCGCCACGAGTCGGTTCTCTGTTTAACTGCTCAAGGTAGTTTTCAGATAAAGCACTTAAAAAAATTTCACTGGATTCTTTGTCCCTTCGACCCGTTATGAACGTTTGAGCCTCCCAGTCTATATCCGGCAAATTAAAATCTCCACCCAGAACTATAACATGGTGGGGAAATCTATTCGAAATATTTTCCAAATTATCCTTCAGGTGCTCAGCCACAACAGCTGCTGAGCCAGGGGGCCTATAGAGACATCCAATTACCATGTCTGAGCCTGCTTTAACCGTGACCTTCACCCAAATCATTTCACATTTCGGATCTCCGTCAATTTCATTCGATACTACTGCACTTCTTATCGCTATAAACACGCCTCCCCCTTCACCGTCCAGCCTGTCTCGGCGGTATACATTCCTGATAGGGCCGCATTACCACTCCGCAAGATGATGCGAGGCCAAACACCGGTCTTGAGCTGTTAAAATTCCCTCCGGCAGTTCCCCAGGCCACTATCGCCTGTTTGCCTTTGTTGGGGGCGCAGCCTCTTGTAAAGTTACTCTGCAGAGATAACGGCAGACGCCAACGGCCCGGCGACTGCACTGTGTGTCCTGCGGTAGTATTCCACTGTAGTGTAGTGCATCGCCTTTTCCAAGGCCGAGGGGCGGCTTCATAGTTCACGTCGCGGGTGAGTTGTAAAATATTAACCAAATGGCCATAAATTGAACAGATGTCATGTTGAAATAACCTCAGTATGATAATCGTAAAGCTCGTATCGGTTCGCAGTCGGCAGAATGAAGGAAAACACAAATGTATTAAAACTGACGCAGTCGTATCCTCGTTTCTTTATAGTTGTGTCCGGTGACATTCGCGCTGACACAGAATTTTCCGACATCCTCTTTCTTAATTACGCCATGATGCTAACAAAAAAAAACTTCATTGTTCAGTAGCTGCTAAACCATATGCACCTAAATACGAAAACACTAGGAACTACGGGCTCAGTTCATTTTGAGATGACTCATTCTCAGCTCTTCGACACAATATTTTGCTTTTGATATTGCTGTTTTTCCAAGAGAACGAACTTCTCTCTTTAAATTAGTCGTGCGCCTGTGGGCACATTCCATATCTTGAGTGCGAATAACATTGACTGCTCTTCATGATCGGAGACAGATTCGCTGCTACACGTAAACAAGCATTAGACTAAATAAGACCCATTTCATGTTGTGTAAGGTCACCTTTGACATTCGAAATAGTCTACATTATCCAGGGGTTCCGTACGTACTAACCTGAAGGCTGGCTGACTGTTAATATCAAATTGTTCCGTTTACTTTCGTGACCAATTGGCAGGGAACCTGGTCATATTGTCCTCTACTCATCACAGCGGGTCAATAATGTTGAAACATTAAAATCCAGCGATTGCGGAGGCTAGGCGACGTGTTTTATTTAATCAACATGGTCACAGTTCCAATTTTGGATATTTCTAGACGTATTAGGCTGCGACAGTCAATTCGCCGGCGGGAATAATACGCCCGCAGATGAAATTAGCACCTAAAATTGTCGTAATTTTTTTTTAGTACATCTTGTGTGCAGTGCCATTATAGAACATGAAATTCACCATACGACTACCTAAACCAGTTTTGAGTTTTAGCTTTCCTTCGTAGGTGGATGTGGACAGCTTGGTGAGAAGCCTTACTCCAAGGTTCTCCATACATAAACACTCAATGTTTGTGGGGAACAATGTGTTACCCAGCAAGGCGAAGCGGTAATGCGGCCCTATCAGGAACTGACGTGGCCACATAAACAGGTACATCGACATATCGGTTAAAGTAGTGCGCGCTCTTACATCGCAGTGCAAGCATGGAAGATGAATGCCGAAAAGTTCCTCGTGGGCAGGCGCGACAGCCTGCTCTTAACGCGATTAAATTTGTTAACGAAGAAAAATACAAGGGTTTTCTCGTTCTGGCGGAGAAAGCGGTGAAACATGCAGCCAAAACATTAAGCAAGAGGATGGTTTGCAAATTTCGAAAAAAGGGACACGATGGCGAGGAGAGTGAAATTAAAGTTTCTACGCCAAAGAAGGAGAAGCGAGCTGCTCATCAAAAGTATTCCGTTCTCGATAATGATAAATGTATTATCAGGCCGCAATTATTACTTTATTGCGAATAAAATAAGAAATATCATCTTTGCGAAAACTATTAGGTTGGTCCATAAGTTTGTATAGTTTTTCTTTTGTCTGTTGGCGTTCCGGTTGATATTGGTTTATTTATCGATTGCCATTTTTATTTATAGGTCACTGTTGCTATTTGAGTGTACATATTGTCATTTTGTCATAGTGATTGGAAGTGTGGACGCTAGAAACAGGAGTGCCAAGAGGATAAATCGGAACATATCACACACATTCTTCCGGTTGAGTTCAGTAGAGGGGTGACTGTAGTAGAGGCAGTCGGAAACATTTGTGCCGTGTTGACGATAGTGCGATTTGGACAGAGCTAGGCAAGAAAATGGTTTTCTAGTTTTAAGGAGGATCGTTTCGATATTAGTGACTCTGCACGTTCAGTAAGACATTCGGGGTTTGATGAAGATCGTTTAAACCCATTGAACCTTAAAGATCCACCTCATTGTACTCGAGAACTGGCAAATGTGGTGAACTGTGACAATTCCACGATCGTGCGACATTTTAATGTTATGCGGAAGATTAAATAATCAAATGTATGGATACCGTATGCTCAAAGCCAAATTCATAAAAATCAGCAGGTGACCATATGCGCATTTCTGTTGGCTCGTCATGAACTGAACTGGCTCGTGAATAACATCGACCATTCCTATCCTGCATCGTTAATGGTGACGAGAAATAGCATATTTACGCTAACATAAGAAAAAGAAGAAATGATTGAGCCCAAACAAAACAGTAATTCCGCATCCAAATGTCTGCACACACCCACAAAAGATAAAATTATGGGATGATGCACCATGAATTGCTTCGCCGAGGTTTAACCATAACTACTGACATTCAAGCAACTTCCTTTCCGGATGAAAATGCGCTTCGTCTCAAAATCGAATTTCTAGATTCGCGAATCGAAAAGTTACCACAGCGTTGCCAGACTGTTGTAGATAGTGAAGGAGAGTATATTTCTAATGACTGAAGTCTCTATTATGTGTATCTGCTGTGTTTATTAAACTTACGGAAAAATGCTGTGAACTTATTAAACAATCTAATACATAACTTCTGTCGCGCAGAACAGAAGGAACCTTTTAGAAAAGCTGTGCTGTGCTTGGGATTTAATTTTAAAAGGTGCCAAAATAAACGCGTTGTTATGCGCGAAAGAGAGGCCATAGTTGCAAAAGCGGTATATTAAATTAGGTTTTTACGAAAGAATGAAGCATCAGAATAAAAGTGGCCAGTTATTTACTTCTATGAAACCTGGACTCACATTACGCTGTAAATAAATGTTTTCAAAGTGACAGTGTGAGAGAAGTATTGTCGAATAAAAGTGCCGGTCAGCGTTTAATTGTTGTGCATCCAGCTGGATTCATTTCTTGTATATGACTCAAAAACCAAAATGTCTGCAACTTGACAGAGGTTTCTACATGCCTATTAAACTGTTCATTATTTGATTGAAGTGATTCTGTATGAAGTGAAGGAAAAACCTATTACGCTCATCATGAAATCTTTACTTACTTTATTTGAAGAGAACTATATTTTCTTTTTCTTTGGCGAAGTAAAATACACATATTCTGAAATATATTCTGAAGTAACAAAACAAACATAATTCGCTACAATCGTATTATCCTTTGTAGCAAATTAATTTATAAATTATAATATCCACCTTCTCCTACTGGCAAACGCTCTCGCCCAAAGTCATTTGCTGGTGAAAAAACATTCAGTAACTAAAAGGGGAGGGGTGGGATCGACGTTTAGAAACAACCTATAGGGTGGTTGACAAATAAAAACGTTAATACAATGATTAATGGATGCTGCAAGGGATTAGAAACAAAATAAATGCCGTTAAAGGAAAGAGGCTCTGATAATGCGTTTTTAAATGATGGTGTAGATAGAGAATGTGTGCCCTAAGTGAGTGATTCTGATGTGTTTAAACGCTACTCAGCGTATTAGTGTTATTAGCGTGATGATATTTAATGTAAACGCTGATTATAGCTACGACGACGCGTGTATTTTGCAATTGCAAGTTACTTAATGTAAGAGCTGTGCCGTGCCTAAGGTGTGCGGCATACGGGACAGAATATATACGTTCATAGGTATATTTATCAAACTATACACCATTAGGGAAATAGATGTCATGTACATTATCACCCGAAGAAACGGTGAGATACTGATAGCTTACAGTACCCAAAATACGTGAAAACTGCTCGACAAAATATGAAATTGTGTTATGGGCATTAGTAACACATCTGGGACATGCAACAATTGTACCGAATAATTACTACTCCTACTTCTGTATGTGCATGATTATTCTGCTCCTTTGTGTGAAATTAGTCTCGTATTCTCATATGTAAAACAAGGGCACTGTCGCCATTACATGATCGCCCTCATATATTAAGAAATGTGTTGCTAAACATAATGCTTCTTACTTGACGTGTTGGTGTTGGGAGTAAACGGGCGGTAGCGTTTTATAGCCTCTCCCAGTGTTGCGGTCGATTGGTTTCCCAAGACTGTTGGCTTGTTGCCCTTACCTGAAAAAAAGAACTATTGACCCTAGCAGTGATCAGCTCATATTATCGTGTGCGGTTCTGCTTCTATAATTTGATGGAACAAGCATACAAGAAAGGGAGATAGTTGTTGATAATATTATGTAATTTCATGAAAATGTGGATGTGTCCTCGATCGACCTTGCATATTGTGCGTCTACTATTTGGCTTCTTCCATTTGTGTCAGTTGAATCGAAAAATATGTTTCCGTTGTGAATAGGGTAGGGAAATGGAAGAACAAAAGAACACGGTCGTGATTGTGCCACTCAATTTCTCGGCTGCAGGAGAAAAGCAAAATGAAGAAGCAGGCAGCTAGTACTTTGCTCGCAGTCTTAAAGCAGCTTTCAAGAGTCAACCGGTGCAGCAGCTCTTAATGAGTGAAATGTTTTTCCAGAGTAAAGACAAAAGGCTGGCTGCTCTATAATTTAGAACTCTCAGCTATAAAGGACATGGTCTTCCTGTCGTACCAGGGATTGTTTTGCCTTTGAGATAACACTACGTCATTGCCCTAATAAGTACTGCAGCGTTGTAGTTCAGAGAAGTGGATGGCTTGCTATAGGGTCTAGGTAGTTTGAGTTGCAAGAGAATTAAGTTACCCCATGGTTTTGTAGATCTGAAGTATCAGAAGTTCAGTATATGCAGGCTCACTAGACAGTGTTGTAATCTAGACGGACCAGTATTTGAACAAGCTTCTTCTAAATAAGAGAACTCGCATTAAACCGCATACTTCAGTGTTTGTAACGATTCGGCCATACACAAGCGTGGACACACGCTGTGTTCAAGTAAGATAATTGTTGTCAGGGTTTGTGGTGCTGCTATAGTGGCAACCAGAGTTCATGTCTGTAGACTTCTGCATAGGACATGTGACACTGCAACGACGTATTGTACCGGAGCCACGGGGTACTGAGATAAATACATTTATTTTATTATTTTTCTATTGTACTTTGTATTACGTTAGCTATTCTCGTCATATACCACGCAAGATTAAGCATTGATTACGGCGAACAGAGCGTGATAGTATTATTAAAAGTAATCGTGATACCCATACGTTAAGTACCTGGAAGCGTGCAAGTACCTGCATAAAATGTTACATAGCAAAATTGTTAAGAAAAAGACAAATTAATATCTGTATATAGAATGAGGTCGTGAGTTAGTGGTTGTTGACAAGCACACCCGATCAGACTTTCTAGGGCTCTAGACATGTTTCAGGGAATACGCTATAATTAGCAATAAGACTTCTATAGAGAATTATTATGGACTTTAATGATTACTATTAGTGCTAAACTGACAGTTTTCTTTTTATTCGCGACGTAGTGATCACAACAAACGTCGCTTAGCGGACTTCACATCATGATTACGGTTTTCACTACTTTGTCATTTTCATAGAGCATTAATTTGACTTAAAAAATAAACGAGTATCACTGAAGAATGAAGGAAAACGTAACGTTTATGAATCATCTGGATCGTTCAATGTGTAAACTAGCCAGTTTCCATGTGGTGCTATCCTCAGTACACATGATCGCATGCGGGTCAAAGCCATCCCCCCTACACACACACACACACACACACACACACACACACACACACACACACACACACACACACACACAAAATGTCTTCTCGTATGTTTATCAGGACTGTTGAGCTAAAGAATTACGTTCCAATTACAGACAAAAATGTCCTCTGGAGAAAAAATCACAAGTATAAAACGTACGTGCATCGCAAGCTTACATAACGGCAAGTACACCGGAAACCTGGAATTCAGGTTAAGAAACAGCAATAGCTGCAGAAATAAGTGTATGGTCACATGCGTTATGAGTAGGTATTTAGATGTGTACCCAAGAATTAACGCTCTACGTATAGGTTGCAACGCAGAAAGCAAATCTTGCGGCCAACAGCCGGAGCGCGCACACGTTGAAGCGTTAACAGCACCTCTAACTTACTTTCAGAATCCGCAGGCATTGTCGACTTCCTTGTACCATATTGCATGCGATCAGTGTGACGTTATGTCCGCCTTTGAAAAAATTGTCCAATTCCTGTTGAATTTAAAGAGGGCATGTCAGTAACTCGCATGACTGCACCAGGAGGATATCAGTTGTTATGTAAGGTTGCGTACACAATGGTAAAGAGAGATGGGCTACAGAGTGGTGCGGCAACTGTCGTCGTAGGAACAGACACGATCAGTGAAAAAATAAGCGCACCAAACAGAAGAGTTACTTGATTTGTATTTCTCCAAGCATACGATGACACATTAGAAATAAACAGTAAGAACTACAGTCCAGCTCATGCAGTAGCAATTTGGAAATTGGAAATTTGTGGTAATGTCTTCTGGGACCAAACTGCTGAGGTCGTCGGTCCCTAAGCTTACACACTTTTAATCTAACTTAAAGTAACTTACGTTAAGGACAACGCACGCGCCCATGCCCGAGGAAGGACTCGAAACTCCGACGGGGGCAGCCGCGCAGGCCGTGACAAGGCGCCCCCTAGAATGGGCGGCTACCCCGCGCGGCAGTAGCAACTAGGATGAGACTCGCTGTCCTCAGCACGAGCTAAGGTGTCGTAATGTAGTGGTTCCAAGCGCAAGTGTATTGAGGGGGCAGACGGCAGCTCGTAGTACAGAGCTGCTGGAGGTTTTGTGCAACAGTGGATCCGTCAGATTCCGCGCGACCGCTATAGGCATCAGGTGGAAACTTGCCATTCCATCACCTACCTTGATACGCCGCGGACTGGTATCAATACGTAATACCACACTAAAATCTTCGTCGTGCGTAGAGGAGGAAAGGTTCGTTTTCATAGCTGTTGGGAGCTAACAGTGCGGAAGCTGCACGTTGCTGGGCTGAGGCCACAAATCACTTCTCGATAAAGCAGTGTACGAAACTTGGCAAATAACCAGGGAAGTCTGTCACTTACTTGATAATAGAATACAGTGACGGCTAGGTCTGGATAGAAGTGTTCTTGTGTAAAGTACTGGGTCAGTGTGTGTAGTAGCGCCGTTCTGATGCTGGTGTCTGTGCAGGAGTATTGATTAGGCTGTCAATCACACGCGCGGGTTTTGCACGCAACTGGTGGCCGAGGCGTGGCGTGTTCCGGCGCCGCTGTTTACGGCCGTGCGGCGCCCACGCGGAGCAGCCGGCGAGGCGAGGGTGATTTATGACGTCACAGGGCGGCGTGGGCGTGAGCTGGTGGAGGCAGCGGCGCTTCTGGTAGTGGCGCACTTGGCTGCCAGTTACGTCAGGCGCGAATTACGTCACTCGCCCCGGACTTGAGCTTTTTTAGGCAGTGCGCGGCAAGAACCTGTGTTACTCTATCACATCTTCAATTATGTGATAGTAATATATGCCCTAAAATCGTCACAGACCTCCTTTTGCGCGGCGTAGTGCAGCAACTAGACGTTGCCTAGACTCAAGTCGTCGGAAAACCCCTGCAGAAATATTGAGCCAGGTTATTTGTACAGCCGACGAAAATTGCGAAAGGATTGTCGGTGCAGGATTTTATGAACGAACTGACCTCTCGATTATGTACCATAAATGTTCGATGAGATTAAAGTAGGGCGATTTGGATGGCCAAATCATTCACTCGAATCGCCCAGAATGTTCTTCAATCAATCGCGAAAAATTGTGGCCCGGTACATGGCGTATTGTCTACTACAAAAACTCAGTCGTTGTTTGCGAACATGAAGTCCACGGATGGCTGCGATCATAACCGTTTCGAGTTAATGATCGAACAAGTTGGACCAGAGGGCTCAGTGGGCTCAGTTCATTACAAGTAAACACAGCCCCACACCATTACGGAACCACTACTAGCTTGCACAGTGCCTTGTTGACAAATTGGGTCCTTAGCTTCGTGGGGTCTGCGCCACACTGGAACGCTACCATCACTGAAATCGGAACTCATCTGACCACGCCACAGTTTTCCAGTCATCTACGCTCAAATCGATATGGTCACGAGCCCAGGAGGGGAGCTGCAGGCGATGTCGTGTTGTTAAAAAAGCACACTCTGGTCGTCTGCTACTGTAGCCCATTAACGCCAAATTTCGCCGCTCTGTCGGAACGGATATGCTCGTCATACGATCCACATTCATTTCTGCTGTTGACGCAGTGTTGCTTGTCTATGAAGACTGACAACTGTACGAAAACGACGTTTCTCTGGGTCGTTAAGTGAAGGCAGTCGGCTACTGCGTAGTCCACGGTGAGAGGTAATGCCTGAGGCGTGGTATTCTCGGACACTCTTGGCACTGTGGATGTCAGAAAGGCTCTGAGCGCTATGGGACTTAACTTCTGAGGTCATCAGTCCCCTAGAACTTAGAACTACTTAAACCTAACTAACCTAAGGACAGCACACACATCTACGCCCGAGGCAGGATTCGAACCTGCGACCGCAGCGGTCCCACGGTTCCAGACTGTACCGCCTAGAACCGGTCGGCCACTTCGGCCGTCGATGTCACAATATTGAATTCCCTGTCGATTTCCGAAATGGAATATTTCATGCGTCTTTCTACAACTACCATTTCACGTTCAAAATCTGTTAATTCCCGTAGTGCGGCCATAATCACGTGGGATACATTTCCACATGAATCACCTGAGTACAAATGACAAGTTCGACATAGCAGCTTTAATATTAATCTGTGGTTTGGGCTTAAACGAATTACTCTGAAGAAAATGTAAGACTAATTACTTTATGTGACAAGAAATAGACATTTCAATTTATAGATCTAATAAGGAGAACTGCTACGAGCTCTTCAAGAACATGTATGCTGCATTCTGTTAGCGGATCGGACACAAGAGCAAATGAAACAGAATACCGAACATCACACTGCACTTTCAGCCATAGCACGCAAGTGAGTCGAAAATCTCAGGTAAGCCTTCACGTGAAGTGCAACGAAGCCCATTAGCACGAAACACAGTTGCTGGGATTCTCGGGAAATGTAAATCGCACGAGCCATTGTTCGTAAGGTGCTTCGTAACACGTTGCCTACGTGAGGTGGTGGCGCCCAATGTCGCAATTCTGAGCTAAATCAAACAGGAGAACAAAATACTACGCAATCGCTAGAGTCCTGCGCGCCGATAAGAGAAATGAGATCTGCATTCGGAAGACCATTATCCAGACGTACAAGTATTTTATCCGCAACCGTCTCTACGGATACTGAAATGTTGTAAACCATTTCCACCTGAACTCTGACCATAAGATTCCGCCTGGGCTAAAGTTTCGTCTCCTGAAGTTGGACCTGTTCCAAGTTAGACCATAAAATAAGCTTAATTTGAGGTTACATTCGTATGCTGTGTTTTCCTGTTATAAAGACATTTAATGTAAATAAAATATTTGTTTCCATGTGTTCCATGATCTGTTTGTTGCTAAGTTATATTCCATGACCCTACACACGTTCCTTATGTACAGAATTGAGGAATAACAGGCAGTAATAGTTTATATAGTGTCTCCAGATTTTTCTTTATACTTAAAATATCGTTGAGCAGGTAAATAAGCAGACCCTGTTCAAAATGTCTTTCCTTGCTGGCTCGCAGTGTGTCACAAAAATAGATGTTGGAAGAAGAATAACCATTCCTACTATTAAGAGTTAACTAAGAAGTTGCGAAATTTTATCGGGGACCTTTGAAGTCGTGTTATCTTGCTTATTGATTCTATGCACGATAAGATACCATGTTATCTACACATCTGTTGTTCTCTAATAATCAATACCGTAATGCGATGGCATGGAATTGATGCAGCTCCTGATGCAAATACACTGAGTCACAGGAAGTTAAACCGAGCGAGGTGGCGCAGTGGTTAGCACACTGGACTCGCATTCGGGAGGACGACGTTTCAATCCCGCGTCCGGTCATCCTGATTTAGGTTTTCCGTGATTTCCCTAAATCGCTCCAGGCAAATGCCGGGATGGTTCCTTTGAAAGGGCACGGCCGGCTTCCTTCCCCGTCCTTCCCTAATCCGATGAGACCGATGACCTCGCAGTTTGGTCTGTTTCCCCCAAACGACCCAACCCCACAGGAAGTTAAGAGTGGGAACTAAATCACCGACACGAAAACTGTTGGCCAGTGGCACTCCGCAGTTTTCGATACGTAACGATTAGTTAGACAGATTGTTCGGGCAACATCACGACATCAAGCAAACTAACATTTCCATACATTCTGGTACGGTTCCTTTGCAAATAAGGCGGCCGTTTCCTTCCCTATCCTTGTCCCATCAGAGCTTGAGCACCGTCTCTGACGACCTCGACCTTGAGGGGATCTCACGCATTAATCCTAATTTTAAACGATCTCAAGACCCACAAACTGGCAACACAGGCCGTTAAGGCAATCGCGCTAAGAAAATTGTTCAAGAGAATTAGCATCCTACCCATTACAATAGAGCTCTTCTTGTTCCTGAATATGAAGAATTCTGTTTTATTGCAAACCCACAGAACAGGTGATAGACCTTCAGCACAAGTGACTGTCGCAAGTAAAACTGGAATGTGCTATACATAATTAAGATTGGTGACGGCTCCCCCTCCCCCCACACCAAGAAAAAGTTTCAAACATATAATGGTAGTAATTATGGAAGATAGTGAAGTAATTCTAAGTCAGAAGATGAGTTGATATCGCTGGTGCTTCAGCTTTTTATGTCTTGGGTTCGTATAAGCGTAGAATGGTTTTCAAAACACCCTGCCCTATTATGAAATTTTAGGTTTTATCATGATATCCCTTAATCAATCGAGACGAATGTTGCCGTTTTTCTGGTTGATTGACATCCCCATAATGGGCCAGTCCAAGCATGTACTCAGTGTCTAATGACCTTGACGCTCTCCTTGGACAGAACTCGTGAATTAAGCGGAAGTCGTTGTTTTCATGAAACATTCCTCCCACGGCACCCATTGTCGTTAGTATATAACGGCGTGTCGTGTCTCTCATGACGGACATACTTCTGCCTCATGTCGACCAGTTGGCATCTAACGCTGAAATAAAATTACTAATAATACACACCTGCTATTATCACCCATTCACAGTATGACTTATATGACGCATCTATTGCATGTTAACACTGTTGCTACTTGTTAAAATTGGAAGAGAAAAGCAAAAACATAAATGTACTGTTGCCAAATGTAGATAACATAGATCACCACCATCAAGAAAGCCACATGCGTAGTGGCTGAAAGGCTCGACTGTTTAATACCATGAAACAATCAACTTCTCATAAAATTTTTATTGAACTCAATTTTCCCTTACATGATGGTGGTAGTTAAATAAGAGCACCATGATCGCAGGCAGTGCTGAAAAACACAACCGTACGTATGTTCAGTGTACAAATATTAACGGGGAACGCTGGTTCTAAACCTGTGAAGTGACTTTTGTTCAAGTCTGTACTGAAGTTTGTTAGGTAGGTTACTGAAGGATTTTATGCTGAAAGAAATTGGGTAATACAGCTTAAATAGCCTTAAGTTCTATTCACTAGTTTTCACCTCCGTAATTTTTATAATTTTAATGTTCAGTGTCCGAGTTGCGCCTCTGTGTTGACTGGACTAGAGGGAAAAAAATTGCGAGCTAATCGAACAAACCATTTAGTCCCCAAACGGGATGATGCCGGCCGAACTGGCCGTGCGGTTAAAGGCGCTGCAGTCTGGAACCGCAAGACCGCTACGGTCGCAGGTTCGAATCCTGCCTCGGGCATGGATGTTTGTGATGTCCTTAGGTTAGTTAGGTTTAACTAGTTCTAAGTTCTAGGGGACTAATGACCTCAGCAGTTAAGTCCCATAGTGCTCAGAACCATTTTGAACCCAAACGGGATAAATGGACCGCTCTTTGAACACAGTTCTCCCAGTTTAACAGCTACCACTTCGTTTCAGGCTCGTATTTGGTCATACTGAAATGTGAAAGGTAACTTCTGCAACTTACGTTGTTGTTCAGTGTTTGACCTGTTTATTTAGACAGTACCTCAGTTTCGAATCAGAGTCCACTCGCAGCACTGTACGTACGTCGTTGGTGAACAGGATCGTGCCTGGTGGAGCAGCCGTCCATTTGTAGCATTCCCGCAAGGCACATTCCTCGCACCTCCCAAGTGAGTTACCGTTGGCCAATATCTTCTGCGGGCCAAAGCACACGCTCCCAGTACAATCTGGCTGTGGGCTTGCGAACCTCGTACACTGGGGAAATCATGCGTGCGCGTTTCTGTCCGTTACCAGAGGCATGGAGTAAAACTGTCCGCCCGGAGATGTTTGTCGTAGCGGCGAAAGCAGCAGCAGAATTGAAGTAACTTGGCTGCTGAGCTCGAAACACAGAGATGTTCACCAAATAGATTTATTTAAATTAAAGATTATTCTGACTGCGGTTTGGTTCATTAAATCAGCAGGTAAATGGTTTTTTTTTTCTTTTTTCCATAGCTGAAATGTTTTGCTGTCTTGCAAGTTTCTTGATTTTAAACTTTCGTTTACACGGCCTATATAAATTGCATATTGCCGGCAATACATCCGGACAATGTCGTCTGGCAACATTACGTGCCACACGAGTTGCAGCCACATGTACGGCAGCATTAGAGGTCACTATTGCCCGTCAATCTTTGCGGAATACGTTTCCGACCAGAAGCATTTATGCGGGAAGATATTGCCACCAGACGGACAAACGCGATCTAGTGGAAGTGAGCGCAGCTTTTCTGATTTTGCGTCACACAAGGAATACACGTAGAGAGAACAGGAGAAATCAGGAATCGTCTGCGTTTTTTTTTTTTTTTTTTTTTTTTTTTAAGTAAGCAGAATGCCGACAAAAAATTTAACTTGTGAACTCATTCTGGACACACAACTTTACAGAATTTTACCATATTACGAATATTTCGCACAAGCAGTTGGTCCGTGAACTGCTAAAACCGATACAAATTTGAGAGAGTGTGGACACGAGTTACAACCCGACAGTCTATCGTCCTTTGGTTTTTATCTATTAGTAATTTGTACAGAAGTTTAATGTCCCTCTTTAAAGTGCATTATTCACCAGTTGGGTTCTAGATATCAGTAGTATGCAATGCTTTGGTAGAAGCACTGAAGGATCTCTGTAAGGTTAGTTTGAAATAAGAATATAATTTTTATTTTTAGTTTATTTTTGTTCACCAGCACACACCACTGTTTCCACTATGAATTCATGCACCAGACACGTCCGAGACCGTATGAACCTCATGGCATCAAATGCGAACCATATGCGTGAGGAGCCACTCGCGCTTCTACTCATGCTGCGCAAGATTTTTTTTTTCTCGCATTTGGCAATTCCTAAGATTTCGAAATATTCTGTATACTTACTCAAGCGTGATTCCGAGACCATCGCAAGTGTTCGCAAACTTCCTTTTTTCAGATTAAGCTATTTGCATCTGTATGCATCACTTTCGATGTGGCTTAGCTCGTATATGAATCCCATTTACGAAATTCATAGTTATATCGTGTGTCCACTTCACTATTACTGCACACGACAAGCTCACAACGGCAAACAACTACTAAAACAGGTAACTACAAAGACGCACACAAACTTTATAACAAAAGCGAAAAATTGTTTTCGCTGTCCGTGACTGGCGCTGTCGGTGGGAGGAATAGGAGAGGTGAGAGTGAGAGGGAAGTGTTTACAGAAAAGGAACACACAATCTCCACGCGTGGTAGACAACATCAGCAAACCCCTCGGCAATAGTTTACCTGCAGCACTCTCCAACATCAGCATTATTTCCCGGAAAAATGCAATGTATTGTAGCTGCATTGTAGCAATATTGACGGCAACGCTATGCCGGTCAGATGTTGCAGTAAAATATTGTCTGTGTGGACGACGCACCTTAAAGGAGCAGGTGATAGTTGAGTGACGTGAGGAGGCTGTTTCGTTGGTTGATAGTTCGAATGCCTTGTGTGGTGTCAGGGAACACACATTCTCCACGCGTGGTAGACAACATCAGCAAACCCCTCGGCAATGGTTTACCTGCAGCACTCTCCAACATCAGCATTATTTCCCGGAAAAATGCAACGTATTGTAGCTGCATTGTAGCAATATTGACGGCAACGCTATTCCGGTCAGATGTTGCAGTAAAATATTGTCTGTGTGGATGACGCACCTTAAAGGAGCAGGTGACGGTTGAGTGACGTGAGGAGGCTGTTTCGTTGGTTGATAGTTCGAATGCCTTGTGTGGCAGGAAGTGACCAAAGCGGTGTCCCGCAGGCGTGGCTCGGCTGGTGCTGCCTTGCGCAAGCAGAGCAGACGGCGCGCGTGGGCAGATTACGCTGTCAGCCCGGCGACCGCAGGGCGGTGCGTGACGTGGGCCAGCGCAAGGTGGGCCCCCGTGCCCAGCTTCCGGCAGCCAAACCGCAGCATTATACGCTTTCCCATCCCTGTTACGTGCTGCGGTCTGCCGGCATTTCACTCAGTTATGCAGCTGCTCTTTCGAAATAGATCCATTAAAACAGCGAGGATTCGCGTCAGGTCCGATGCGTTTCAGACAGTCGCAGTGTCGTTTTAGACTTCATGAGGAAGCTCGTAGCATTTAGTTTTGGATCCTTAGACGTACAATGCACATAGTACGAGTACCTGATAATGATCAAAAGTTAATGGAATCAATGTCTTCGAAAAGCCAGCATGGCCTATTTCCTTCAGAAACAAAAACAAAGATTACTGTGTGAACTAGAAGAAAAGTAAGATACTTGTTCTGTGGAGTGTATTTTAACTTTTTCTAGAATCCAACATTTAGCATTACCAAAATTAACGGATTTTATAACATTTTTTCAAGGCATTTGGTTCATACGTTAGATAATATTCGTTCAGTTTTTAATAACAACTTTCTCCACACTCTGTCTTGCGGTTCTTCTTTTTTGGTCAAATATTTGATCCAAGCGAGAGCAAGACTCCTTAAAAATTGTACGAATTTGAGTCTGAATTTTCGTAACCAAACGTTGAGTGGGAAATGGCCAAATGGGGTGTCAGACTGAGCAACAGGATGTCTAGTTTTGCAAAAAGGAACTTACTTCCGTGAAAGTATTCATGGTGATTCAGAAAAACTCAGAATTTAATTAGTTTTATAAAATTTCTGGAGATCTGCCGAATGTCTGTAAGTCGCTGCCGCGGTATTTCGGTGCAGCGTCTTGTGGCCATCTTTAGGTGAATACTGATGGGAGAGGCACTGAGCTCGCGTATTTTAAGAGCCCGCCGGCACATGTGTGGCGTGTCCAGTTGACGTTGCCCGTGGGCTGTTAGTCTGCAAGTATGTACGCGGCGCTGCTCGTCCTTCGTGGTGAAAGCTTTATCGATATCAGATCGATTGTCTTCCTGTGGTAAACGACGCCGGAAACGCAGAGCACGAAGTTTTTCTGTGACAGGATTCCATGCAGAATTTAAGTGGAAACCGCAGTCTCGATTAATAAGGGACTCAGACTGTCGTATTCCTCTGATTCATTGATGGTGGAACTCCAGAGGTTTGAGATATGGTCGACAATTTTCGTTCGGTTGTATTTCATCAAATGACCAGTGGAAATGCAGTATTCGGCGATAGCGGACTTAATGTCTTGGAGGAGGCGAGTATGTCGCTGATATTCTACGATGCGTTTCTGTACTGAGCACGCCGTTTGCCCTATGTAAGATTTGCCACATTCGCACGGAATTCTGTAAACACTTGCCTTGCACAACTTTGTCTTTAACAGATCTCAATAGCGCCGAGATTTTTAGGAGGAAGATGAAAAACTGCTTTAACTTTGTGTTCTTAATATTCTGCATATTTTGACTGAAATATTTCCAGTATCTGTAATGTGCTCTGGGGATTGAGGTCTTTAGACTGCCCATCGGTTGTGGAGAATGGTGACAACTAGTAGCTTGCAGACAGGGGTCTGTATGGGTGGGCTCTGGAAAGACTGAATGGCCAACTGTCCCATCGCTCTTACGTCACACCAAGACGTCTAAAAACGGCATTTTGAGGAGCTAGTACTGGCCTCAGTTGTTTTAAAACCAACGGCATTTTGGCAATACGTTGATGACACTTCCACAGTTCGACCTCATGGTTTGCACAGTCTCCGAGAGTTCCTTCAACATCTAAACTGCATATGTGAAAACATAAAATTTTCTATGGATATGGAGAAAGATAGTTGCTTGCCGTTTGTAGACGTCTCGGTGCGACGTAAAGCGATGGCACGTTTGGGCATTAGCTGTTTCGGAAGCCCACTAGTACAGAACTGTATCTGCAAGCTACTATTTGCCAGCATCTAGCACAAACGAGGAGTGTTCTATAGACGTTAATCCACCGAGCTCACACCATCTCGAATTCCGATAATCAGCAAACGGAGCTGAACCACCTTTAAACAGTGTTCCACAACAATGGACATTCATCCCAACAAGTACAGTGTGTTACAGACGTAAAAACGGCAAAACAAACAAGAAGACCTTCAAAACTACTGCTTATTTACCACATGCTGGAAATATTTCATCCAAAATATTCGGAATATTAAGAAGACGTAAGTTAAAGTAATTTTTCGTGCTCCTCCTAAAATTTCGGTGCTACGGGAATCTGTTCAAGATAAGAGTTGCTCAAGGCAGGTGTTCACAGAATTCCGTGCGAATGCGGCAATTCCCACATAAGGCATATGACCCGCACAGTGCAGGAACGCATCGTCGAACATCAGCGACTTACTCGCCTCCTCCAAGCCAATAAGTCTGCTATCGCCGAACACTGTATTTCCACTGGCCATTTGATGAAATACAATCAAACGGAAATTGTGGTCCATACGTCAAGCTTTTGGAGCTTTATCATCAACGAACCAGTGGAAAGACTACTGTCTGAGCTCCCTATTAATCCAGACGACGGTTTCCAGTTAAATTCTGCGTGGACTCCCATAACAGAAAAACTTTATGCTCTGCGTATCCGGCATCTTTCGCTATACGAAGACAATCGACCTGATATCGATGAAGCCAGCGTTCATCAGAGTACAGACGTGCAAACAAGCAGCACATGCGCAACGCCAACTGCTGGATACGCCACGCATGTGCCGGCTGGCACGTGAGCTCACAATTGGTAGAATTAATCCGATTTCTACATCAAAGATTAGAAAAATTACGGCAATTTCCTGTCCAGTGTTCACCTGAAGATGGCTAGATGACTGTGCGCCGAAATATCGTGGCAGTTAGTTGCAGACATCCGGTAGTCTCCTGAAACTTTACGACGGGAAAATTTTAAATCTCACGATTGGTTTGAGGAAAAAAACTTAAATCTTTCGCAAAAGCTGCTGCTTATGAAGATGAAGAGTCAGAAAGTTAACCTCTTCAAATCCTAGCTATTTGCGCATAAAGTCACGTTAGCATAGAAATAGTGCAATTCTCTCTTTGATGTGGAAAAAATAAATATCAGATTATAGCATGACCTGAAACTCGTCTGCTTACTCTTGGTTTATATACTACTGCTACTACTAATAATAATAATATTAATAATAATAATAATAATAATAAAATGTCGATCGATATGTAAATATATTTTACGATTTCTGAGCAAAATCGGAAAATTTTAAAAAATTGTAGAAAAAAGAACGTTCAAGCGTTTTGTGAAATGATTTGCCTAAAAGTAAGAAATAAAGTGGTTTAGTGAAACATTTCATGCGTCTCATTTGGTGTACATGATTTCTAGCATCACTGAATTGCGCGCCAAATGTTCATAAAATTTATTTTATTTCGTATTTTTAGACAAATCATTTCACAAAACGTTTGACCGTTTTTTCGTATATTTTTATTCCACATCGTTTCTTAGTCCCGTTCCTTCCGAGGGATTAGAATGGTATTCCTGTTTCTCATACACGCTCAGTGCGTTACTATAGATGATTTTCCGCACTTCTGTCGAAAAATATTGCATGCTATCGTATCGAAAGTAAAAGTTATAGTTGTCACGTAAACTTTGATAGATGTCATATACAGGCGCAACAAAGTACCCCTTGTTGTCGTTAGGACAAGGAAGTTGCTTTCACATTTATTGACTTTAAATATAGTTCGTTATGGAGAATTGAAGTGTCAGTTTAAAGAATATTCATGACTAGCTCTTTCTGTTGTAGACTGAGGAACAAATGAGTGTGCAAAACGCCACTGTGTGTTCTTTGAATTACTGTTTTATAACTAGAGTGGCTCTGAAAAATATATGAAATTAAATCCTATTTTGAAGTCGAAGTTCTCCAATAAAACACAAAATGCGTTTAGATATGAAGCATGAGGCTATTCTTCTAGCATAAACTTTTTGAAGTAAGGGTCTGGTCTTGAATAAATCATCATATCGTTCAATTCACGTTTACTAGGACACTGAGTCAGTTCTGAAACTCGCCACAAAAATTGCAACTTTTACATTAAGGAAATGAGCTTGCTTTCGAAACTGTTGTCCTTATGAATGTGTAAAGTGAAACGCACTACTCAGGGTTGTTAAACGTGAAGAAGAAAGCAATTTAGGCAAATTTCTCGAGAAACAGAGCGAAGTAGCGTAGCACGAACAGTGCTAATTTACTCACCACACCGTGACGTATCCCTCGACTAATGGCATTTCAGTTCGCAATAGTTCTTGAGCATTCCCAATGAAAGATGGCTGTCGCAGCACCTTATTATGTTTAAGCAATTAGCATCATTAACAGTTTAAGAGATCTACAGATCCGTAGGCAGTATTTACCTTACTGCTTTATACAAGGTGTGCCACATAAAACCGGTACGCCTCACGTGCCGCTTAATCATACCTAGTAGAATTGTTTGTGAAGTGACCCGGATGGCCGTGGCCATCACTTCCAGCATCTCTTATAAACAGGTAACTAAATGTTTATTAACGTTACTATTATCTATTCTTTTTTAGTTAGTTCATTGTTACTTGGATCTCGGGTGTGAAGCGTACCGGTTTTATGTATATAGGCATTATGTTAATTTCCTGAAAAGAATAACTTTGCTCTTAGTCACTATCGACCTAAAAAGAATTCAGTACATCCTTCAATATGTAATTAGAAACGCTGTTAACGGTCTAGTGGTTTCCTTTAGCTTGCTGACTTGTTCTACTTTACTTTGAAAGTCTAGAAACACATTTGATGTGCGACTGCTTGGATCGCACCTTGTGTACCATAACTAAGCCATGAGTAGTTTATTAGTTGTGGGACGGCTAATAAAATATGCTTCCGCCTTTTATTCTCCAAGTTATGCTCCAGACACAGTTGTCAGCCGATTCAAGGCATTCTATTTACGGAAAGGTCGCTGTTGAGATGCAGCCGCCTCATCATTCAGTCCGAGGTAGCTTATTTACTACTTCCAGAGAACGGCGCGCTCTTGAGTAGAGACTGCTGTTATCGGTTCGGAGATTGCGTGGGTTTCAGAGAAAGATCAGAACTTCAGCATGTGCTCTTTCCCAATCAGATGCTATGTTTTCTTTAAACTTTCACCGAATTCTGAATTTAAGCCATCACTCAGTAAAAAATATAATTTTTTTCTAATGCCATTGTTACTTTGGTACATCTTCCTTGTCGTGTTCTGTGAAGTGTGCATCAAAATAGGGAAGCAAAGTGGTGCTCAATACGAAGATGCTGCTTCGAAGCGCAATACTGGTGTGAATTATCTATGTATTAAGCCAAAAAGGGAAGGAAAGTGGACGACTTCTGTTTTCTGACACACAGATCATGTAAACTTCTAGTGTGTGTGTGTGTGTGTGTGTGTGTGTGTGTGTGTGTGTGTGTGTGTATATATATTGAGTTACGCTACTGAAATAGTCAATATGTATCAGCTGAAAACTGGATTCTCAAAATAACGAAGTAACGAATTGTATCGGTGGCTCAAGATACGTATCTTCCGTATATAGAGTAGATGGAGACGAAACGTTTGGTTTCAACAAGAAACTCACCCGACCACGGTGTGATAGCCCGGAGTATTTCAATAAGTGTGTCGTTTCCGACCGTGAAAGTTTACCCTTTACAACAAACGTAGAGTTAGTTTTAGTTATTCTCAACGGAATCATTGAGCCATTCCCAAAGAAAAAGATGGTGCAAATGGGTCTGAACACTATGGGACTTAACATCTGAGGTCATCAGTCCCCTAGAACTTAGAACTACTTAAACCTAACCGTAGCGGTCGCGCGGTTCCAGACTGTAGCACCTAGAACTGCTCGGCCACCCCGGCCGGCCCAAAGAAAACCAAATGTTTATAGTGTATAATTTTTGTGAACTTGTTAAATTATATTGTCATTAGAACTGTTGCTATTGAGCAGTTGTCATTTACCACTTTCTGTCGGAGACTACTACTCGGATTGGGAAGTAACTCCTCGCGACGCGGTTGCGTATGGACGGTCTGACAGTTACTACTTTAAGTGCTACCGAAGTTACCAGCGTCCGATTTCTCATACGAGTAGTGCAGCTGTTAAATTACGTATTCAGTGTTTTAGCAGACTGCACATCAGTAGAATTGTAACTTTAATTATTAATTCTTTACACGGGATGGATATAGGAAATTCAGCCAGGTGTACATATTATTAAGAATAACATTGAATGAAAGTACACTAAAAATATATATAGAAGTCAACATGGCTTCAGCTACATCTGTAAAGTGCAACTCATTCCTTGATGAATTACGGTGGTGACGTAATACTGTCAATATTAGCAGCATCCGTTACCATGTTGTTATTGAGTTGTGTAACGTAAGTAGACGACGCTCAAGATACACAAATTTATATTCAGGGTAACTAGTGAATCGGCCAAAAATGGCCTATAGGCGTAAACCGGTTTGAACAGCAAATACTTTTTGATGCGACGCGAGCTGCTATTTAATTACACGATTACGCTGACTGCTAGTTTAGAGCTGTCATGAAGGACAGTTGCCATGGAATTGGAATGATATGTTTATAGCGCTCATAGCATCTTTAACATGGCAGCAGATTGCACGGGCGTTGTAGTAGCTTGGAAGATGCTGGATTGTTTGACAGGAAATGGGACCAGGACTAAGATTCTATGAGAAAAGTGATGGGCGCTAAGGGGGAGGGAGGGGGGGGGGGGAGATGAGACGACGGCGGAGAGCTTGCAGCTGTTTCCGCGCGGAGCCGTTGAAAGACATCGGGGGCAGTCTACGACAGAGTCGTGCCTGCTCATCGTTTACCCGGTGGGACGAAAGCGTGAAAACGCGCCGCTCCTTGCTGGCGCAACGTCCTCGAGTGCTCGCGTATGACACGCTTACCCAGTGACCGCTTCCTAGGCTCTCAATCAGCCCGATCGCTGAACCCTCGGGTGAGGAACCCTATCGCCTTCAATCTTCCGTACCTGGACGGAAGCGCGCGAGTTTAAGCACAGCACTCGCAAATTGCTGCTGTGCTTCCTGTCTGTCCAAGAAATAACCAGAAAGACACTAGAGAGAAGTAAACATTCCTCAGCGCGCTCTATCAGCTGCTACTGGATAGACTAAAACACCACCTCAGGAAATACAGACCTCCAAGGGACTAGGGGGACGACGACTATAAAATAATTCTGCTGGCTAATTGTCAGGTCTTTATCACGTGACACCTGTGGTGCTAAAGGTAGGTGTGTGTGTGTGTGTGTGTGTGTGTGTGTGTGTGTGTGTGTGTGTGTGAGAGAGAGATGATGATGATAGAAGGTAGAGGATGAAACCCGATGCCGGCCCATAGCCTAATCGCGGCTAGCGCCAAGTATGCCGCCAAGCTTAACTTCCGCATCCAACATACGGATCACCACCAGCAGTGTCCACTTACCTTCACTTCATGAGATGCTACAGGAAGGTTTGGTATTTAAATCAGGAATTCACACAAAGTCTCATGGCGACGTCTCACCCCCTTGCCGGCCAAATACTGGCAGTGAAAATTTTTTCCGCCTCCGGAATTCGAACCCTCTTACCCCCGGGTCGAGTATCACCGGACAAGCGTCCGTCAGCGACCTCGGCCACGGAGGCGCGTACACAGCACATTCGCGAAAAAAGTTCAAACAAATCAAAGAACATCAAAAACGGAAAAAGATTATATTTCTGTATATTCGCAGGTTTTCTTAATTATGAGGTATTGAAAAGATGCTGCATTATTATTTACGCATAGATTTCATTTGGAAAAAATTGTTTATGCAGACATCAGCTGTGACCTTACGTTATGAAATAGTCGCAAGTTGTTTTGAGGCGATTTATTTTCCATTTTATGAACGTAATTGTCACAGAAACAGCGATGACACCATTGGATATAATTAAGTTCTTAGCGGAGCTCCTAATGTGAGGATCGGTGAATCTTCGTCAATAAAACAGGACACAGACATCAGTTTGTCTTCTGTGTTAATATCTTGTTTCGACAACCATTCCTTAGCAATTCGTATCAAAAAGGGAAATACTTTGCAGTATTGGTGGACATCCTTACGATTTTTAGCAAATGTTTTCTAACGACCAATCGCTCGCGTTTTTCTTCGTAATTCCCAGATACTCAAAACGCATACGCCGAAAAAGTAATTGTTGAAGATACGGTAGGAGCAGGAAAACATATCTTGTATTAGAATGACAGTGATCGAAGCTTCGAACAGATACATTTCTATTTATTAATTTTCTCCGAACACACAAATGAAGCCCATACAAGTTAAGATTGTCGTGCTCTAAGATCGCGAGACGCATCAAACTTCATTTATTGCAATTTTTTGTGACAACATACATGAGGTATGCTTTCACGTACAACATAATATGCGGGAATATATTGACACGGGATGCTTTTAGTTTCTCTCTGTTTTGTCACTATCAAGGAATCCCAGTACTTCTTTTGCACTTGAAGAAGCGACCATTGCTGTCCTATAATATGGTGCCTGGTTGTTGAAATGGTGAACTTTGCTTCCAAACATTTATTAATGATATTGAAACGGGGATTTTATGTCCTTGCCCAGCTGTGGAATACCGTGGGAGCTTCCAGAATTAGTTTGCCCGCAGTACCACACGTATGACAGACAACGTATTTTGTTCTGATTCAACGGCGCATAGTCCGCAGCTCGTGGTCGTGCGGTAGCGTTCTCGCTTCCCACGCCCGGGTTCCCGGGTTCGATTCCCGGCGGGGTCGGGGATTTTCTCTGCCTCGTGATGCCTGGGTGTTGTGTGCAGTCCTTAGGTTAGTTAGGTTTAAGTAGTTCTAAGTTCTAGGGGACTGATGACCATAGATGTTAAGTCCCATAGTGCTCAGAGCCATTTGAACAACGGCGCATACGCTGTATTCATTGATAACCCAGCTGTACCTCTGCCTGAGAGTGAATGACTATGTGTCTCCGTTGTGCGAACTTCAGTTGCAGTAAGACGCTGTTCATCTTACATAGGGCTTGACTACGATTTGTCCTTTAAATTGTAAAAGGGGGATAGGGAAAGATAAGGAATTTCTGACGTGTCAACGATAAGTGCCTGTAGATTTTGTGGTCTTGATGTGCCGTCTTGGCTTCAGAAAAGGGCAGGTTTCCAATCTTAATATCAGAAAAACATTAAACATGTTCTGCGCAGATGACGCCAATCGTAAATTAGTGTATGTAACTCTTCTCAGTTTTCCGCCCGGCTACTCAAATAGATGAAATTCTGGCAAAAGCTTCACGCTGATCTACGATTGGCGTCATCTGCCAAGGACATAATTAGTCCAGAATGAGATTTTCACTCTGCAGCGGAGTGCGCGCTGATATGAAACTTCCTGGCAGATTAAAACTGTGTGCCGGACCGAGACTCGAACTCGGGACCTTTGCCTTTCGCGGGAAAGTAGGAGACGAGGTACTGGCAGAAGTAAAGCTGTGAGGACGGGGCGCGAGTCGTGCTTGGGTAGCTCAGCTAGTAGAGCACTTGCCCGCGAAAGGCAAAGGTTCCGAGTTCGAGTCTCAGTCCGGCACACAGTTTTAATCTGTCAGGAGGTTTCGACATAATTAGTGTTCCTCTGATTTTAAGACTGGAAATTTGCCCTCTCTCTTGAAGCGTAGGGCTCTGTTAGCAGTTATTTTGAGAGGATCACAAGTAACGCAAATGAAGCTTTTAGTTTTGAACCTTGACAGCGTCCCAAGTAAAACAATGTAAAATCGTAATGTGTATTCGTCATCATCATCATCAGTATTTCACTAAGTACGACGATTGTGACCACAGGTCTGCTGTGCAGGCTATGGCCATGCGAGCTTGTAGAAGATGGGGGTACTGTTTCTTTAAGTAGTTTCCGCCTGTCTTCGCAAAGTCATTGTGTGTGTTGCGTCCTTTTTGCCAGTGGGTCTCTCCCTTTCTGCCTTGCTTCCCTTCGCTTCCTGTGGATTGTCTTCTAACTCTGAACTCGCGATTTGTGTCGTATTCGTTGTTGTAGGTTCAGTCGGCAGAATGTTCTCTGCAGGCAGTGAAGTGTGCTGTGTTAAACATAGCTTCTGATTAACAGAATTCATTGCCTTTTCAGAGACTTCTTTTCGTGTTACGCTGTTCTCTGAAAGTTGGCTGAGGAATATGGAAGTCGATGTATACTAAAATATAATCGCTTCTACTGAAATGTTGTTTGAGGGTATTAGGGGTCACGAGCTTTCCTCCTTGGTCCCTCGCCTGACTGCGCGGGTAATTTCGTAAGCGGTTTGTGGCGCGTCCGATGAGCGCGGCTCGTCGATAAGGTTGCGCGCGATGTCCCCCGTGTGGCTGCGCATCTCTCAGGCGATCTCTGCTGGGTCCGCTGACGGCCGCACGAAGCGCGCCAGCCGGCCGGCTTCACGCCAGAACGGCGCCGATGAATGGGTGCGCTTCACGCCTGACGGCCGCGCGTCGCTGATCTTCCCTCTCCTTCGCCCATTCATCTCTAGCGGCTGCCGTGATTACGTCACGGCACTTTTTAGGAAGTGCGACATCGCCCGTTGTTCATGCCCCAGGCGGCAAGTTCCTGAAATAAAGAACGAAAAAGATAGAAGAAAATTCAGGATTTTTGTTACCCATCCTAAATATTTACTGCGACCATGAATTTGTATAACCACTTCTTATGTAATATGAGAATCTCTACCTATACAAGCACAGTGTCCCGACTGACTAACTCATTCGCAGACTCAAGATCGCTCCTCCCAAGCCACTAAGGATACAAACTTGAAATTTGCAGAGGATGTTGCTTCTATACTGCAGGCGTCGTTTAAGAAGGGATTTTTCGATACTCCATCCCTAAGGTGGAGAAATAAGGGATGAAAGGTTTTGTGAAAATATGTCGCTATTAAGGCAGTCTTTAAGCTAGAACCACGAAAATTGTTTGATTTTTCGGTCAGAAATTTAAAAAAAGCCGTGATTCAGCGTTGTTGGAAAATCAACCACTAAAGGGGTTCAATAAGGGATGGCAGGTTTTATGATATTCTTTCATTATGAAAGCATTTTTAAAGCTAAATCTACACAAATTCGTGTATGGCATCTAGCTTAGAAATAGAGAAGTAAGTGTTCCAAAATTTTTGGGAATTCAACCCCTAAAGGGATGAAGCAAAGGATGAAAAGTTTTATAAAAACCCATGAAATTTCGTATTTGGTTTTCGGGTTAGAAAAAAAAAATACATGTTTCAATGTTCTTCGAAATCCAATCTCTAAGTTGGTGAAATATGTGATGAACGTTTTTAACATGTCTACGAAAATATAAATTCAATTAAATATTTACGAAAATGTGAAAATCTTATACAAACAAAATATAAATTCAATTAAATATTTACGAAAATGTGAAAATCTTGTACAAAGAATAGCTTTATTAAATTTTAATACCTATGTGCAGTTTATTTTCCGTAGACACAGTGTGTACATTTTACAAATTCGATTAAAGGAAAAGGAAAAAAAATCTGTGCAGACCATACAGTATACGCGAGCGAAGCAGCGGGCGTTGAGCCAGTGGTAGTATATTTAGAATACTATGTCTTTTAGCTTGATACAATAATAATAATAATAATAATAATAATAATAATAACGGAGAGACGAGATTAACATCAAATTGGCTGTAAAATATTATCGTAGTCCTTCGATGCTCAGTTAACGAAATGAATAGATATAAATAATGGAAAAATGATAGCGACAAATTAAAATAAAAGATTACATTCCAAAATGATGCCCATACATAATGCATAGTTCTTTGATATTCAAATCCCTTAAATATGAAGAAAAAAAACTTGCTGTATGAAATTTATATATTCTAAATAAAATTCAATGGGGGCTTTGTGACCTGGCGGAAGTCGAGTAGCCGAGCCCCGTGTGAGATGCCAGTTGTCAAGTTTTATGGAACATATTAAGAACGAGTTACCTGCTACAACGTATTGTGTGCTGACGGAGTCTACCTATACTACCAAGAAATTGTACCCTTGCAGTAGATGTACAAATGGTTCAAATGGCTCTGAGCACTATGGGACTCAACTGCCGTGGTCATAAGTCCCCTAGAACTTAGAACTACTTAAACCTAACTAACCTAAGGACATCACACACACCCATGCCCGAGGCAGGATTCGAACCTGCGACCGTAGCAGTCGCACGGTTCCGGACTGCGCGCCTAGAACCGCGAGACCACCGCGGCCGGCCCAGTAGATGTACAAATCTTCAACAGTGCGCGATGTATTGCTGACGTGTTACGCACGGTATGAATCAATTTTTCTTTGGGGCTTTGCCGTTCTACGACGTGCCGTAAACTTTGTTACTCTAATCGTTTGTAAAATGGTGCTTCAGGTGCTTATCGCTGCCTGTTTTCCACGCTGATGTTGCATTGTGTGACTAACGAACGTTGATTTTGCGCTGCAATAATGAGTCGTTCCTTCTGGTTTCACCATCGATCACTAAATTTAGACAATATGGTGTCACGAACAGCAGCAATCGATACTAAGAAAATATTCTTCGAAGAATACACTCCAAATTTCGTTGTCTTGTATACACGTTCCCTATTTCGGCTTGGGTTAATCATGTGACTGAAATAACGACGCGTTAGTGGGTTGATATAATGACTGACCAAGTTCGAAATTGAACACGTGTATGCAAGAAACAAAACTATTACGACTGTTTTCCGATGGTGTGTTTTTGATCATGTAGAATCTTTACAATTGGCAAGAAATTTTACAGCTTACGGTCAACTGTTGATCAGGCAGCGGGTACAGCTACGGTATTTGCTTATCGAGTAACGTATCGTGTTCGATAGCCGCTGTTGAACTATGGGTGTATATTGTGCACCGTGCACGATGAGCATCAGCTAAGCTATTAATGTCTAGTCGCATTTGAAACTCGCTTAGAGCCCACCTCTTCACTCGTGTAGATTCTATGGCGCGCACAGATTTTTGTTGTTTTGTTTTCCTTCGATCAAATTTTTATGTTGTTCCCAAATAACACCTTTTAACCTTTTGACGCTAATTAAGGAAATAGAAACATTGTCTTTCCCGAATGTACTACTGACCAAAAAGCGATTCTGGTAGCTGGAGTCAAAGGTTTTTGTTAATCATACCTTTAGCGTTCCTGTGGAGATATTTTTGTAGAAAGTTTCATTCCCTAATACACATTTCTTTATATCCATACGGGAAGTGAAATACCAGTTTTCGTAGATTTAGCTTTAAAAGGTCTATAATAACGAAATATTTACTTAAATATTTTCATCCCCTATTAACCCCGTTATGAATTGAATTTCCAAAAACAGTAAAACACTTAATTTGTTTGTAACAGAGAAACCAAAAACAAATTTTCATAGATTCATCTTCGGAAGTGCTTTTATAATTGAATAATTTCATAAAAGTTGCCGTATCCTATTTCACTTCCTTGGAGGGTTGAGTTTCCAAAATCACTGAAACACGTGTATTTTTTTGTTTCTGAACGAGAAGTCAAATATCAGTTTTCATGGGTGGAGCTTTAAAAATGCTTTAGTAGCTTTTTAATAATGATTTATTTTTAAAAAATGACCCACTATTTTACCACCTTATTGGTTGAATTTCCAAAAATACCGTAACATATACTTTCTTATTTCTGACCCTGAAACCAAATACCAGTTTTCTTAGGTCTAGCTTCAAAATTGGCTTAATAGCGGCGTTTTTCCATAAACATTTCCTCCCTTCTTAACGACGCGTACGGTACAATATCAAGACTCTCTCCCAGTTTCTATCCGTAGCGGTTTGGGCTGGGCGATGGTGAGTCAGTCAGTCAGGACATTGCCTGTCATATATGTATGATGTAGTCAGGGGTGCATCCTCTACGTCCTACGTCGCAGTGAACACTGTTCGAGGCGAACGTAGGTATCCTGTTACTTGTGGATTAAAAACCGGTTTTTGTACAACGAGACTCTGTATAACAAGATGTTGAATGCACAACAATTGTTTTGAAAATGGTTAGAAGTACTTCTAGCGTAGTGATTCATGCTTGGGGCAGCGGCGTGTTGTGCTGCAGGGACAGTGCAGTTGCTCTCGCATTCTCTCTTCGTCGCCCACACTGCTTAATGGGGCGGTGGGAGAGGAGATGCTATATCATAGTCTCACTCTCGTGGTGGTTGGCGCGAAATTGCCGCAGCAGAAAGCGCCGGGAGCGGCGCAGGTGGGTGGGTGCCAGGTGATGGTATCTGCGGGGTTCGCTGAACTGAAAGCTCGCCCTTGCGGACGGGGGAAGGCCGCGCACCGCCCACAAGGCCAGCCGGGGCTCTCGCTCTCTGTTCCGGCCTGCTTGGCTCTCGCAAGTAGACGAGCTGTTGCGCTGTTTTCCCCGGTCCGAGCACCAAGTAGACCGCTGCCTTATTTACATTACGCTTTCTCCCGCATTCAGTCAGATCTTTGCTAATAGTACCACGCATTCTGATAATTGTTCGTTTCTCTCTAGGCTCATAATGACTGCCTGCCTGGTTGGGATACATTCGACCACGCATTCACAAGTTGATACGGATAAGCGAATGATCGTTGCTTCACCATGATACGTTACGTAGAGTCGGCCTCGTACGTTCGTTGTTAATACTCCTTGATCATTTTCTTCATAGTGGCCGCGATAGCCATAAATTTGTTAAATGAAGGCGACACTTCACGAATTACGGTGTGTGTTTCTTTAGACCTCTTCTTCGTTCCACATCTGGTTCCAGCTTCTAAAGCAATTACCAAGTGTTCAGTTCGAACAAGGTATCATAGTATGAAAATGGCAATGTGTTTAAGTCCAAATGTATACTCTTCAATCCACCTTACGTATGTGGTCAAGGGAACTTCGTGTACTGCTTCACTTCCTGCCGTCGCTGTTCCAGTCGCGAATGGTCCACGGGAAGACCGATGTTGGTTAGCCTCGGAGCTACCTCAAATCTCTCATATGTTGCCTTCATGTTCCTTTCACGATATACACGTAGTAGATAGTAGTAGGCGTGCGCTGGTCCGCAGGAAACCAGCCAGCCAATCCAGATTCTCATCGTTATTAGAAAGAATGTATGTAGAAATAGACCTGGCGATTCGTATTACAGTCTATTGAAAAACACGCAGAGCTGCGTAGTTTTTCATTTCACTACGTTAATTTGTTCTGTTATTTGTCTTTCTCTGGTTTTTCTTTCACCCCACCCTCTCTCTCTCTCTCTCTCTCTCTCTCTCTCTCTCTCTCTCTCTCAGCTGGAATCCACGAACCCACTTTACCTCAGCCTTATCCATACCAACTGTGCAGCAAAAATTAAACTTAGTTATATTTTATCAGCCGGCCGAAGTGGCCGTGCGGTTCTAGGCGCTGCAGTCTGGAACCGCGAGACCGTTACGGTCGCAGGTTCGAATCCTGCCTCGGGCATGGATGTGTGTGATGTCCTTAGGTTAGTTAGGTTTAACTAGTTCTAAGTTCTAGGGGACTAATGACCTCAGAAGTTGAGTCCCACAGTGCTCAGAGCCTATATTTTATCAACGCTGTTCCGTCAAGTGCTCATACTCCTCAAATGTAGAAAAGTTTCTTGATTCGGTATACGCAATGATACAGGGCTATTCAAAAAGAGGGAACAGATTTCAAACATTTATTGTTCCAAACTACAAAAGATAGTTCAAATTATTGTACATTCAACGTGAGCAACATGTGCCACTCGACAAATATCAAAATGGTGGCTCCTTTCCTACCATACACAAAGCAGTTGGTATCTCGTTATCGAATTCACAGCTTCAGCCAGAGTTCAGGCATGGGAGGGATAAAAAACGCAGTCTTTTAGGCAATCTGTAATGCCACTTCCTCGGACGAGAAGTAAAATAAAAAAATTAGCTCCAAAATTCCCAAAGATTTCCCCCAAAACAAGTTCCAAATTCCATGAAAAATGAACAAGCAAACAAATTTCCAGTTAACACTATATTTGGATATTGCCCAGTAATTGAATCAGGAATCTAATACTTAGTAATTTATTAACATACGAAAGAAAGATAGGATTCCAGTAAAATCAAACTCAAAATTCAAAATCATAGTTAATCGCAAAATCATTATAATTAAAATTCGCAAAGTAGAATCAACGTTCCCAAAAATACCCCGTGTGAGTACTCTTTGAGATTCGTGAGTAATGGCTAAGGATAATTCAGTCCATTGGCACTACGTTACGAGAGTTAGCCGAAGCAGGTCATACTTTTGAATGCTCGTATATGTAGGCGTAATTAGATTTTTTTTTCCGAATTGATTTTGCGATCTACTATGACGCAGTGAAACGATACTTTGACTTCAAATATTACGTTATTTAGAATTCAGATAGAGGACTTGAATATATTAGACAGAAGAGACTTTTAATTAGATACCCTGAAGTTAAGACCATTTAGGAAGTGAACACAGATAGTTTCATTCGTAATAATTAATGGACTATGGAACTTAGCGATAGTTACGAAGCTTATAATTTATAATTCCCCCAACACCTGGGAAAGCTTCTACCTCACGGCTCTGTTAGGAAGTGACTAATATTGTGTAATAAACCAGCATATCGTGTCAATTCCCGCATTTATCATTCAAGTTTTACAATATTAGTTATAGAGATAACGTGCTGCGATATTATTTAACTGAAGCGCTCGGCGCTTATATAGAAACTCCTTGACGTTAGGAATTAATATCACTTTTACGACTGATTATAGACTTGACGGTTCTAGGCGCACAGTCGGGAACCGCGCGACTACTACGGTCGCAGGTTCGAATCCTGCCTCGGGCATGGATGTGTGTGATGTCCTTAGGTTAGTTAGGTTTAAGTAGTTCTAAGTTCTAGGGGACTGATGACCACAGCTGTTAAGTCCCATAGTGCTCAGAGCCATTTGAACCATTTTTTATAGACTTGAGATTACAACCAGTTTATAGGGAATTTGGTGTCGCTGGAACTAATTTGAACTTATCATTAATATTTAAATAGCAACTGATAAACCATCGATTATAAACGATTTAATTAGGGCATTTGGTGAAGTAAATATATCGCACAAGTCGCGAGTTCAATTCATCAATGTTCTGTTTGTAACGTTGATACCGGTACATAAGAAATAACAATCTCATTGCTCTACCGCTGAGTGTTAGCCAAGACCGAAGATCTGAAGAGACTTTACAAATCTCACAGATAAAAATCACAAGGTGTCAGGTCTGAAGCCAAGGGAGGCCACCGGCTATGAAGTTAGCCTCCCACCATTTCTAATCCAACGTCCTGGAAGCTGATGACCATTCCAGGACGTTGCACTCGGAGAGAAGGAGTAGATGATGAACTTCATCATCAGCGGCCTCCGGGTCTCCAGACCTCACACCCTGTGACTTTTATGTGTGCGGTTACGCAAAAGACCGCGTTTTTATCCCCCCTACCCTCTATGCCTGAACTCTTCAAAATCTGCGACATCGTTGTTGAAGCTGTGAATTCGATAACGAGAGACCAACTGCTTCGTGTGTGGCAGGAAATCAGCCGCTGTTTTGATATGGTGCTCACAATAATAGCATAAAAATTTCAACTTTTTTCTTTCTAGGAACGTTGGAATTGTTTCTAGCAATAAATCTGTTACATCTTTTTGTTTTTTAATAGCCCTGTATTGAAGAGATCGCTTGACTGGCCGATCAATAAGTATTATAGGTTTTTCTTTGGCGCGGGGAGGGGGCGGGGGGAAGTGTGGGGGTGGCAGTCGCGTGCTGGAACCTGGCTTGTTGACTTACAAGTTACAATCTGATTTTGTACTAGAGCTGACTGCTCCAGAGACATCTTTCATTCATTGACAATATGAACAAACACGAACATGTTTCGTACATCCGCTCAATACTTCGACTTACTCGCTTTTGCTGAAATCCCCATTATATCCTGTCTCCCATTGGTATTTGTCCAATAGGATCTGCTACTATGGAGTTTGAAGAAGAGGTAGGCAGTGACGTACCGAAACCTTACTTCCTTTGGAAGACACAGACGATAGAGCGTGACCAGCAAATGGCAGAAATCCGGAACCGGCATATCATGACAATCTTTCAGGAAAAAAGGAGGATGATGCCTTAACGCCCCGTCGAAGACGAGGTAATTACAGATGGAACACAAAATTTGACTGAAGAAGAACGGGAAAGGAAAACGGCCGTATGCTGTATAAAGGAACTATCCCTACATTAGCAGCCGGCCGATGTGGCCGAGCGGTTCTGGACGCTACAGTCTGGAACCACGCGACCGCTACGCTCGTAGGTTCGAATGCTGCCTCGGGCATGGATGTGTGTGATGTCCTTAAGTTAGTTAGGTTTAAGTAGTTGTAAGTTCTAGGGGACTGATGACCACAGATGTTAAGTCCCATAGTGCTCAGAGCCATTTGAACCTACATTTGCCTTAATCAATTAAGGAAACTACGGAAAACCTAAATTTGGATGGCCAAACGAGAATTTTATCGGCGGTCCTCCTGAAAACATGGGCTGCGTAGGATTTGTTTTTAAAATACTTTTATATCGAACCTATATCAGATCTTATGCACATTTTCATATTACCTTCAACTTCAATACACGTACTACAATCAGTCCTATGTTTATGTCTGCTAGTACATGCCTCAAGTCATAAAAAAACACACTTTTGTCAACCACTGGAATGGGATTTAGTCTGTTGACGTTCGTGTGGTTTTTAACACGAGACGTGTAATACCATATATGTGGATACGATTGATTGTAGTAGGTACATTAGAGATTATTCGTTTACTTAACAATTCCTAAAGCTCGATACCACTCTTGCAGAATCAAGAAATAGATCTATGCTTCCGATGTGGGGCCTCACACATTACGAAGTTCATGGGTTCTTAACATTGCGCCATTTCTCGATCTGTCAGGATGTCGCATGCTCAACTTAAGACTGAAAATTCAGTTCGAATTTTTTAAAAATATAATCAATGAACTTCAGAAAAATGGGGGCGGGGGAAAGCCTCTTGTTTACTAAGCCGAACCAGTTTACGTAAACGGCACACTCCTAAATGGTTTACTTCAAAGCAAGTAAGAAGTTTGAAATTTGAATAGGGAAGACTATGTATCATGGATTGGGAACGTAGGGAATCAGTTGTGCAAGTGCGGAGGGCTGTCAGCAGTTGGCAACAAGCGAGGAGCCAGTCCGCAAACGTAGAGTTATGTGGGAGACAATCTGGGACAGCAGCGGCAGCTGTCGCCATCCTGCATCCGCAGCTGCTGGCGGCTGGGCGGCGCAATATCCGCAGGACACACACACACACACACACACACACACACACAGCAGGTGGGGCTCGCTCCACTTTGCGGCTACCTGCTAGGAGCCGGAGGACTTGAAGATTCTGAGTGAGAGCTCGCACCGCAGATGCGAGACGAACGCGAGTGACACGCTCAGCGGTTGGGTCAGGGAACACGTTCTTGGCGGACACGTGCCAGCTACTGACAAGTAAACCTACCCAAGAGAGACACTTGGATTTTGATCGGCTTTGAATATGCTGTAGTGTAGAGAAAATTAGCAAGCACAAATTTTTTATGCATGTCTATAAGACCGTTAATTCCTGAATAAATATCGTTGAAACGGTAGTAAAAAAAAATAAAATAAAAATGTTCTATGATTCTTAATACACGTTGCAACGGTGCATCCAGATTTGTCGAAAACTCTTCTTTCATTTGGACATTTCGCTATTAGCAAAACATATAGCATCATTAATGCCAAATTCAATCATATATGACGAAGGTTTATTCCAAAGAAGCACTTGTCAGAAATAAGCAACAAATATCTCTAAATTACTGTACGCGCGCCTGATGTGCGTCTGCTGTAGACATATTTCTAGCTTATTCCTGACATTTGCGTGCTTGGAATAACACTTCATCATATATGAATGAATTTGGTATTAATGGTGATACACTTTTGCTGTTAATGAAACAAAAACTACTCCCGAATAGGCCGTGAAGGCTCAACGGGTACCGACCGGCCGCCGTGTTATACTCACTCCCAGACGGCACTGGATGCGGATATAGAGGGACATGTGGTCCACACACGGTTCACCCGTCCATACGCCAGTTTACGAGACCAGTGTTAGTTAAATGTCGAAATGAAAAACAAAAGGGGTGAGGGAAGGGATTCCGGAGAAAATGACTTTTCGACAAATCTGGGTGTACCGTTGTGAAGTATACTAAGAAAAATAGGATATTCATTTGAAGCTTTTTTTATGTCTCTGCCTTTTTAAACTGTATTACTACAATACTAAACTCAATTTTTAAGAGGGTGTTTCTCGCTCTTAACGGCCGTGTGGACATGTATAAAAATATTTGTCTTTTATTCTGCTCTACTCGACCTTTTGAAATCCCATCAAGTGTGTTCCTTCGGTAGCTTCACTTTTAGGGGCAGCGTAGAATTATGTGCGTGTAAATCCACTCCTCTAGGATGCCTGTACTGAAATACTTTTTTTCATACGTATTTGATGAAGAGATGGAAGACTGAAATCGGGAAATCTCAGTAGCAAAATACTTTCTCGCGAAATTTTTTCCTGTTTGTGTTAGCGTTCGGTTCCTAAGAAATGGTTGCTTTGCAAGGGCGCCACCGATATATAATGGAAGCTTCCTGGCAGATAAAAGCTGCGTGCCGGGCCAGGACTCGAACACTCGAGCAGGGAACGTTGACCTTTGCGGACAAGTGCTCTACCAACTATACTGTAAAAGCATCTGTCACTAGTCGCCCTCACGGCTCTACTTCGCGGGTGACACTTCTCCTACCTTCCAAACTCCACAGAAGTTCTACTTGTGGGACTAGCGCTCATGGAATACTTGCATGTGAAACTGAAAAGGTCCCAATATACAAATCCTGGTCTTCCTCACAGTTTTAGTCTGCCATTGAGTTTGAGATCAATACATACTCCGTTACAGAGTGAAAATTCAACATGGATGCAAATGAAAGTTTGGATATTGCACGGAAAACCTGTTTTTCTGATTGACAATCTTGTTTGTGTAGGTGATTCCTTTGGCTTTGCTATTCTCCTTCCTCCTTCCACCGTGTTAAAACTATACAAATTATGTGGAGCGTTTTCTGCGGACGTTACCGATCCTTTTTAAACAATTTTTTACCCCATATTTAACACCAAAATTTTTTTTTTTAACTTCACGGTTTAGAGATGTATAATGAGAATCGCTAGAGGAGACAGGAAAGCAAACGTAAGCGTCACATAAACTGGAGCGAACAAATAAATGACACTGTAACGAAAATACAAATAGGGGTAGTGAATGTAATCAAGCGAAAGGATGCCAGTTGGACCGAAATAATTCTTTGCTGGATTGCAAGTGGTAAGAGACTTCCAAAAGAGAGCTTAATGGCAGGTGTATGGATGACCTTAGAAGACGCAGGAGAAATCTGTATGCGTATTGCTGAAAATAGTAATGGATAGAGAACTCTTGAGGCCTTTGTCCAGAAACTTACGTCTATGTCGTTGTTGTTGTTAGCACAGATGTTCGAAAAATTTTTCTTGTTTTCAAAATAAAGTACTTGCTGTGATCGTCAAAATCAGGCTCATAGATAACTTGCAGCTATCCTCACATATTGGCAACTAGCTTTGATGCACACCCTTAGAGAGTCTGTTAGCTGTACGCGACTTACACGAAGCTGCCACGCAGTAGCGACTATTGCTGCTGAAAGGACTGCGGTCGTGCAGAGGTTCCTTGTGCCCCCCGGAATTTTCGCCCTATGCATAGGGAATGCACTTGCATGTCTGTGGCTTTTATCCAGGGAGCTTTGAACAAGTCTACTACTCTGTTTTGCCTCCGAGGGAAGGAAAGACCTCGCGTAAGAACTACATTTCCATAATGCACGGTGCAGCGAAACAGCAAACATTTTTTAGCTTCTTTATGAACTCCGGGGCTTGCAGCAGACGGGTTGAGCCACTCTTAGAATTTCGTAAAAATATGTTGTAGCTACAGTCGAGACCAGAACTAGAAAGCCCTATCGACCACACAGTTATTTAGAACAGGACAAACATATGATTTTCAGTAGTCTTGGAGAGAGGCTACGTCTCGTCGTTCGTGATGGAACCGTCTTAGCACTATTTACATTTATTTCTGAAATGAACGAAAAAGCCAGGTAGTATTTGTTGTTTGGGAACTTAGTGTGGTCACCTGTATTACGAGAAAACAATCTGTCATCCGTCCAGTCTGTTTGATGTTCATCGTAGTTTCCAAAATTCAGTGCTTGGACGCTTAGTTTCACCAGGTCACAGACAGCTCCCTCCCTGAATGAAAAAAATTACGCAGCGAGGTCTGCAAGATCAACAGAATACAGGGTGTCCCACTCAAACCTCCCTGATTTCAAAGACCCAGGGGAAAAAACCTAAGTAGACACAATAGCCCGCAGCTCGTGGTCGTGCGGTAGCGTTGTCGCTTCCCACGCCCGGGTTCCCGGGTTCGATTCCCGGCGGGGTCAGGGATTTTCTCTGCCTCGTGATGACTGGGTGTTGTGTGCTGTCCTTAGGTTAGTTAGGTTTAAGTAGTTCTAAGTTCTAGGGGACTGATGACCATAGCAGTTAAGTCCCATAGTGCTCAGAGCCATTTGAACCATTTAGATACGATAATGAAAAATGCACTACATTGTAGAGCATCTCAAAGAATTTATTTATTTATCATCAATACACCTCTAAAAGTGAACCATTTGTAGCACGAAGAATATCGAGGCTATATTCAATTTCTTGTCAAGTTCTTTGTAACATTTCCTCTGTTAATGTTGCAATAGCATTAGTGATACGATGTCGCAACGTAGCAATATCGTCCACTTTGGTCGCAAACACGCGGTCCTTCATGAATCCCCACATGAAGAAATCAAGCGACGTAATGTCGGATGATCGTGGTGGCCAGGCAATGGGTCCTCCGCATCCGATCCAACGATTGGGAAATTTCCTACCCAGGAACAGCCGTTGACCAGTACGGCGGAGCTCCATCTTGTTGAAAGATGATGTTGGGTTGCAAGTCTTGAGAGAACACAAACTGCTCCAACATGTCCAGATACACTGACCCATCCTCTGTTTGTTCCGCAAAGAAGAACGGTCCAACAATCCTGTCATGTATTAGCCCGCACCAGACGTTTAGTTTAGGGCTATCACGAACATGTTAAATGACAACGTGCGGATTTTGCGAACCCCAAATCCGAACACTATGCCTATTAACCCTTACTGGTAGATGAAAGGTTACCTCATCTGAGAATAAACATCTTTCCACGAAGCTGGCATCCGTGTAAATACGCTGCAGCAAATTATTGTCGGCGTGGTTTATCGTTCGGTGTCAGATGTTGCAGAATTTGCACTTTGTAAGCACACATACGAAGACGATGGTGAACACGATGCAGTGCTGATCGAGGTACATCAAGTTGCCTAGATGCTTGACCAATTGACTTACGTGGGCTTCTGAGAAACGTTTGTCTGATGTCCTCCACTGTCTCTTCAGAAATTCCGTAAGGTGCACCGCCAGAATGTTTCAGAACACTTCCTGTTGCCAGAAACTTCCTATACCATTGCTTAATTGTTTTCACATCAGGTGGATCACATTCATACACACGACGACAATTTCTTTGCACAGTAACAGGCGATTTTGTTTCCGCAAACAACACTACTGCTTGCGCTCTCCTGTGGAGTCTCCATTTTCACTTCATGCGACCATGCTGCACTCTGGCGACGATACTGGGCACTTCTGACGCGAGAATATAAATTCTTTGAGATGCTCTACAACGTGGTGCATTTTCATTGTTGTATCTACTGTGATTTTTCTCTCTGGAGTACTTCAAATCAGGAAGCTTTGAGTGGGCACTCAGTATATCAAAAGTACCAAGGCGGAAATCACACACAATGGAAATATTATACAAGGCAGTAATAGCCATCAATAACTGTGACACGAAGTACTTCTTAGAGGTGTGAATCTTAAAACATTTTTCGCAGCGAGTTGAATATTCAAAGAAGTTTCGTGCTTGAAGCCATTCGTTGTTTACTACTTTGTACTATCCATGACGCATCGACTGGGCGGTTGTTGGTAATCCTCAGGTAAGCCATCGAAGTCCGACGAAGACTTCCCCCGTTCAGCAACTTACCAGCAAGCTGTGTGTATTCTATGTTAAATCGTAATGACAGAAACCGTTTGGAACAGGTGGTGATCTGTATTACGAAAAAACGAACTGCCGGCGGGTAGCTCCGTCGCTGGTGGAATTGCGAAACTCAGCTGTCCTCGGGATAGTTGCTCACTGTGGCCATCGGCTTGCTCTGTCGTGTTCGTTTTGAGTATATCGTGAAAATGATATAGTTCAACGTATTATCCAACTGATATCCGCTGTCACGGTTAATGAGTATCTAACATGCATATTTTCACGGTTTCGTTAATGATGGAGTCCCGAAAAAATGTTGCGGTGACCAAAACTACTGTTCTTTTTATCACCCTCCATTGAATGTCCAGTGGAGATACAATGCTCAGCAGTAGTAGACGTGATTGTATAACAAACGAGGGCAGCGTTGAGCTTCAGTGCAGCGTCTTCCATTGTGCGAGTGGAAATCTAGAAATGTAAGGTAAGTTCCTATGGAACCAAACTGCTGAGGTCATCGGTTTCTAGGCTTACACACGACTTAATCTAGCTTACATTAAGGACAGACTTTTGCGACTTGGTCTCCTGTTGTTTATCCGTTTTCAGTTTTTTGTTTTAACTGAGTGCCCTGTTAATCTAATGGGTCGAAAATCCATTTTCCCTGAACACTTTAGGTAGGCGAGCTCTTTACTCAAATTACTTGGATCTGAGATTGTGGGTGCTTTGTTGCCGAATATCGAAATCTTTCAGAATGTAATCCCACACGGTAGATTCAGTGGCTGGGTAGGAATGGGGTGGACAGTCGCTACTTTTTTAATTTAAATATCTAGAGTAGTCTCAATGATCACATAGAACGACATATTTATCGTCCCATATTTTAAAAACTACTGCTCGTTTCTTTTACATTGAAACACTTCAAACGGAGCAATGAAGCATAAAAATACAATTTTTCAAATGTCATAATTATTTTTTAAAAATTAAATATAAGTTAAAACAGAAGAAGAAGAAAGAAGTACATTATGTCCGGTTCCAATTGATGACACTAATATCAGCAAAAACTACCTTTTTAACCATTGCTGCCCCGCGACTTGTAAACCAGCGCTAACTACGTTTTCGGTAAATTCTCCTTCTCCCTTTTAAAGCAATGTCATCTTAAACCGAGATTAGATACCATTATGGAACGTTGCCTAACATTTCTACGTAGAAGTGCCCTCTTGTGATGACGTAAAAGTGCCAATACATATCTGATACAAAATAATATAAATAACAAAAAGAGGAGCAGTATTTGTTTAGTGTGGGGTTCCGGTGTCTGGTTATAAGTGCGCGAAGTGAATGTAAATGAGAATGAAGTTTCTTAATGATACATCTGAGCTCTGGTGTAAGTTAGCTGCAGTGTAGAGGTAAAAAAAAGGCGCCAGTCACCTACGGCGCGGCGTACAGCATCTGATGTTACGCAAGGGACGGAGGAGGGCGTGGGGCGGTCAGGGTCGGTGGTCGCTGCCTCACTGGACTGGTTTGCATCCTGTCTCCGGCCGCGGATTCAGAACCTTGAGAGCGCTCTCGGACCGTAATTTTCCTGCCGAGGACTGTCGTGAAGGATTCCGCGCCAAATAACCTCAAAAGCGAAGCACGGCGGTTACTTTCGCGTCGGGTGCGAGAACAGGTCTACTGGCTCGAAATTTGACTTTTCTGTTTAAACATCTACGTGCATACTGAGGAAGTCATTGTAAAGTCAATAACAGAGGGTGCTTCTTACCATTATCAGCGATTTGCTCTCCCAGTCCACTCTTGTGTTCAGCGAGGGAAAAACTTCCTATATGCCTCTGTATGTGGCCTCCCTCATCTCTCTTATCTTATTCTCGATGATCCTTTTCCGAGATACACTGAGGTAAAACATGTCATGCGGTACCTCCTACAATCGTGTCAGACCTCTTTTTAGTTGAGGTAATGCAGCCTCTCGTCGTTGCAAGACTCAACAAGTCATTGGAAGCCCTCTGCAGAAATACTGAGCTATGCTGCTTTTGTCACCGTACAGAACTGCGAAAGTGTTGCCGGAGCACGATTTTGTGAACGAACTGACCTCTGAATTATGTCCCATGAATGTTAGATGGGATTCATATCGAGAGATCTGGGTGGCCAAATCATTCGTTCGAACTGTCTAAATGTTATTTAAACAGTTGAGGTCCAGTGTTATGGCGCCTTGTCATCCATAATGTGAATGTGAAGTCCATGAATGGCTGCAAATGGTCTCCAAGTAGCCAAACATAACCATTTCCAGACAATGATCGGTTCACATCACATCATAAGATTGTGGAGCCACCATCAGCTTGCACATTGCCTTGTCGTAAATTTGGGCCATTCGTGGGATATGCGCCACACTCGGACCCTACCGTCAGCTCTTACCAGTTGAATTGGCTAAAATGGTTCAAATGGCTCTGAGCACTATGGGACTTAACTTCTGAGCTCATCAGTCCCCTAGACTTAGAACTACTTTAACCTAACAAACCCCCCTGCGGGTTCGGGGGTAAGAATAGGCCCGCGGTATTCCTGCCTGTCGTAAGAGGCGACTAAACGGAGTCTCAAATGTTTCGGTCTTATGTGATGGTCCCCTCTCGGGTTTGACCTCCATATTTCTAAATTATTCCGAAGAGCGAGCCAATTGGGGAAGGGCGCCTTACATGGTGCACTGTATTCGTCGTGCGTTGAGACCTTAAGCCGGATTTTTCGTCGTTGCAATGGTGTCCCGCTCGTTTTCCATCTCTTGAGCGATTACCACCCTGCAATCTGCGGTGTTGTTTTTTTACCTGCGACGACGACCCTGGACATTTTGCACCTAAGATCCAGCACGGTAGCCAGCCCGTTGTGGTGGGGCCGCCATGTACCCTCTTGGTTGTAGCCCCCTGACAACACAGGGATCGCTCTACTGATGCCTGCGCCGTTAACTCCCCACGTATGCCAAGGGGTAGATGCCCATCTCTCTGGGGCATCAGGACTCCCGGCAATGGCCATCCTGCCAGGTGGCTATTGCTGCGGCTGGGTGGCGCCCGTGGGGAGGGCCCTTGGTCGGAGTAGGTGGCATCAGGGCGGATGACCCGCAATGAAGCGTGGTACATCATCTCTCGCTGGTGGGCCTCCACCAGCAGTCTCTAAGCGATCGAGGTCTAACCTCAACGGGAAGAAATTTGATCAGAGATCGTTTCCCTCCCTAGCTACTCCATGGGAGGAACGTCTTGCTAAAGAAGGCAGTGGAGACTATTCACCCCGGTACCTCGTGTGTACGCGGGTTGATGGAGAATCGTTCATGTCAACCAAGCCCCAGTTTTTTGTGGAGCATTTAGAGGACAAGTTCGGGGAGGTGGAGGGCTTGTCCAAAATGCGCTCTGGGTCGGTTCTCATCAAAACAGCATCCTCTGCCCAGTCACGGAGGTTGCTCAATTGTGACAAGTTGGGTGATGTTTCCGTCACCATCACTCCCCATAAAAGTTTAAACATGGTCCAGGGTATTATATTCCACAGGGATCTTCTCCTGCAGTCCGACGATGAACTACGCGCCAACCTAGAACGACGAGGTGTTCACTTCGTCCGGCGCGTCCATCGGGGTCCGAGGGATAACCAGGTAGCCACCGGTGCCTTCATCTTGGCCTTTGAGGGTGATGTCTTACCCGAAAAGGTTAAGGTGATGGTTTACCGTTGTGATGTGAAGCCATATATCCCTCCTCCGATGCGGTGTTTTAAATGCTGGAAGTTCGGGCACATGTCATCTCGGTGTACTTCCAGCATCACGTGTCGGGATTGTGGACGTCCTTCGCATCCTGATACTCCATGTGCCCCGCCTCCTATCTGTGTTAACTGCGGAGAACACCATTCCCCCTGCTCGCCGGACTGTAGGATCTTCCAGAAAGAACGGAAGATAATGGAATATAAAACCCTGGACCGCCTGACGTACTCTGAGGCTCGGCGGAAATATGAGAGGCTCCATCCTGTGCCAATGACGTCAACGTACGCCGCTGCTGCTACGACGGTTCTTCCATCTCCTGTGTCGTCCCATACGGTTGGTTCTATGATTGGTCAGCATCCAAAACCCCCCTTGCTTGTGGGGGGCACTTCACACCCTGTTGCTCCTGCTCCATCTTCTCCAGGAGCAACACCCTCAAAACCATCGGGGACATCAGCTCCCCCTTCCCAGCCGGAGAAGCGTAAGACTTCTTCGGCTACTCTCGCCAGGAAGGGATCCCTTGGGGACCTCCCTTCGCAAGTCCCGACCAGTGGAAAAGCTGACGCCCGCAAGGGCTTGAAACAACCGCCAGTCCCTGGTCGTCGGGCCTCGCGGTCGTCGTCTGTCCCTGAGACTGACCCAGTGAAGCCCATGAAGCCTGAACCACCGAAGGCACAGCGCGACAAGCTGAAAAAGAAGAAAGTCCCCAAGACCGACGATGTTGCGGTGGCACCCATCCCACCGCTTCCTACAAGCTCTGCCTCTGAAGACGAGGTGGAGATTCTGGCGTCCGCTGAGGACCTCGCTCTTGCCGGTCCCTCGGACGCAATGGATGGCATTTGCACGGGTGCTCCATCGGAGGCAGCAGGTGACCCAGCGGCGTAATCTGCCTTCCCAGTCCTGTCACGCCTTTCCCAGCCATGGACAATGCCATCCTCCAGTGGAACTGCAGCGGTTTCTTCCACCATCTAGCTGAGCTCCGCCAACTTATCAGCCTTCACCCTTTCTTTTGCATTGCTCTCCAGGAAACTTGGTTTCCAGCAATGCGAACCCCCGCCCTCCGTGGCTATCGGGGTTATTATAAGAACCGAGCAGCTTATGAAAGGGTGTCTGGTGGCGTCTGCATATATGTCCTTCACACTCTGCACAGCGAGTCTGTCCCTCTCCAGACGCCTTTAGAGGCTGTTGCTGTACGCGTGTGGACGCCACAGGCTGTTACCGTCTGCAGTCTTTACATTCCACCGGATGGTGATGTCTCGCAGCATGTCCTGGCTGCACTGGTCGCCCAATTGCCGCCACCTTTCTTGCTATTGGGCGACTTCAACGCCCATAACCCTCTGTGGGGTGGGTCAGTGGCAACAGGTCGAGGCGCCATCGTTGAGCATTTACTGTCGCAGCTCGATCTCTCGCTGTTAAACGATGGTGCCTTCACACACTTCAGTGTGGCGCATGGCACCTACTCCGCCATTGACCTTTCCATCTGTAGCCATAGCCTCTTACCGTCTGTCCAATGGAGTGTGCATGACGACCTGTGTGGTAGTGACCACTTTCCGATCTTTTTGTCACTACCACAGCGCCACTCTTCTGGGCGCCCTAGCAGATGGGCTATGAATAAGGCTGACTGGGACTTGTTCTCCTCCACTGCCGCTTTTGAGCCTCTCTCTATTGCTGACATTGATGCGGTGGTTCAATCGGTCACCACCGGCATCGTTACTGCCGCCGAATCTGCCATTCCCCGTTCTTCTGGGTCCCCTCGGCGGAAGGCTGTGCCTTGGTGGTCGCCTGAGATCGCTGAAGCGATTAAAGATCGCCGGCGGGCGCTCCAGCGTCACAAGCGACATCCCTCCATAGACCACCTTATCGCCTTCAAACGGCTGCGTGCGCGGGCCCGCCTCCTTATCCGCCAAGGCAAGAAGGAGTGCTGGGAGCGGTATGTGTCCACCATTGGCCTCCATGTCACTCCATCGCAGGTCTGGGCCAAGATTCGACGCGTCTACGGCTATCGGCCACCTGTCAGCGTCCCTGCGTTCTCACTGAATGGAGCGGTTTGTACTGACTCCGACGTCATTGCAAATCGCTTAGCAGAGCATTTTGCTATGAGTTCCGCTTCTGCGAATTACCCCCAGGCCTTCCGCTCCATTAAAGAGCGGATGGAACGTCGGAGCCTTTCGTTTCGCACCAACCACCCAGAATCTTACAATGCTCCATTTAGTGAGTGGGAATTTCGCAGTGCCCTAGCTGCTTGCCCTGATACCGCTCCTGGGCCAGATGGCATCCACTGTCAGATGCTGAAACACCTTTCAGTGGACTGCCAGCGGCGCCTTCTCGATCTTTACAACCGTCTTTGGGTCGAGGGGGAGTTTCCGTCGCAATGGCGGGAAGGCATTGTCATCCCCGTTTTGAAACCTGGAAAGAACCCTCTGGAGGTGGACAGCTACCGTCCCATTAGCCTCACCAACGTTCTTTGCAAGTTGCTTGAACGGATGGTGAGCCGGCGCTTGAATTGGGTACTGGAGTCTCGGGGCCTTCTGGCTCCGTCTCAGGGTGGGTTCCGTCAAGGCCGCTCCGCCACCGACAATCTGGTGAGCCTGGAGTCGGCCATCCGTACTGCCTTTGCCCGCCGTCAGCACCTGGTCGCTGTCTTTTTCGACATGCGGAAGGCGTACGATACGACATGGCGTCATCACATCCTTTCTACGCTTCATGGATGGGGTCTTCGTGGTCCTCTGCCGATTTTTATCCGCAATTTTCTGTCGTGTCGTACCTTCCGCGTGCGAGTCGCGGCCTCGTATAGTTCGTCCCACGTCCAGGAGAACGGTGTGCCACAGGGTTCTGTTTTAAGTGTCTGTCTGTTTTTAATAGCCATTAACGGGCTTGCTGCGGCCGTGGGAAATTCTGTCTCCGCTTCCCTGTATGCTGACGACTTCTGCCTTTATTACAGCTCTACTGGCATTGCAGCGGTTGAACGTCAGCTACAGGGCGCTATCCGCAAGGCGCAGTCTTGGGCTGTAGCGCATGGGTTTCAGTTTTCGGCAGCCAAGACCCGCGTTATGCATTTCTGCCGGCGCCGAACAGTCCATCCTGAGCCGCAGCTTTATCTTGCCGACGAACTGCTTGCTGTGGTGGAGACCCACAGGTTTTTGGGGGTGGTTTTCGATGCCCGGTTGACTTGGCTGCCTCATATCCGGCAGCTCAAACAGGCATGTTGGCGGCATCTCAATGCTCTGCGCTGTTTGAGCCACACCCGCTGGGGCGCCGACCGCTCTACCCTGTTACGGCTCTACCAGGCGCTCATCCAGTCCCGCCTGGATTATGGGAGCCTGGCTTATGGCTCAGCATCCCCATCTGCGTTACGGGTGCTGGACCCAATTCTCCACAGCGGGATACGCCTTGCCACTGGTGCTTTCCGCACCAGCCCTGTGGACAGCGTACTAGTGGAGGCAGGTGTACCTCCACTGCGGTTCCGACGCCAACGTTTGCTGGCCGCTTATACTGCCCATGTTCTAAGCTCGCCCGGGCATCCTAACTATCGTCTCCTGTTCCCGCGATCGGTCGTCCGTCTGCCAGAACGTCGGCCCCGGTCTGGTTGTACAATAGCGGTCCGCGTCAAAGAGCTTCTCTCTGGACTTCGGGTTTTCACTGTTCCACCTCCTTTCCGGGCTACTTTGCATACACCCCCATGGTGTGTTCGTCGCCCTTGCCTTCGGCTCGACTTGGCACAGTGCCCAAAGGACTCAGTCCCTTCAGAGGCCTTCCGCCGCCGCTTTCTTTCCATCCTGGCCACGTATCAGGGCTCTGGCATTGTTTACACCGACGGCTCGATGGTTGCTGGTCGAGTCGGTTATGCGCTAACTCTAGGGGACCATTCCGAACAACGTTCCTTGCCGGATGGCTGCAGCGTTTCCACTGCTGAGCTGGTCGCCATCTTTCGTGCCCTAGAGCATATCCGCTCCTGCTCAGGTGAGTCCTTCGTTATCTGTAGCGATTCCCTGAGCAGTTTACGAGCTCTCGACCAGTGTTTTCCTCGTTCTCGTCTGGTGCTGGCTATCCATGAGTCTCTGCATACTCTTGCCCGTAGCGGCCGCTCAGTGGTCTTTGTGTGGACCCCCGGTCATGTCGGTATCCAGGGTAACGAACATGTTGACCGCCTGGCGAAAGAGGCCACCAGTAAGCCATCTCTGGACGTTGGCCTCCCAGAGACTGATTTGCGGGCAGTCTTCCGCCGCAAAATCTTGGCGCTATGGGACGATGAATGGCGCGAACTGACAATGTGCAATAAACTCCGTGATGTCAAGGAGACGACGGCTGTGTGGCGGTCATCCCTGCGAGCCACTCGCAGGGACTCAGTAGTTCTTTGCCGGCTCCGCATTGGCCACTCCCGGGTGACACACAGTTATTTACTGCGCCGGGAGGACCCTCCTCTATGTCGATGTGGGGCTGCTTTGACAGTGGCCCACATTTTGATGGCCTGCCCCCTTTTAGCTGTGGTCAGGCAGACATTTGCGCTGCCTGATACGCTCCCTGCCCTTTTAACAGACGACTCCACTATGGCTGACTTAGTTTTACGTTTTATTCGGGCAGGGGGATTTTATCATTTAATCTGAGTGTTTGTTTTATTTTATTGTTTTGTGTTGATTCTGGCCTTTGGCCTATGATTTTAAACTGATTTTTTAATATGTTTCTCAGTGGTTGACTTTTCCTTTTTTATTTCTATGGTCGGCCAACCACCGTCACACTCTGTGTGGTTTTAGTTCGTTTTGTCTTGTCTTTGTCTCAGTTTCTCTTGTTTTGTATCGTCTGTGTTCTATTCTGTTCCTCGTTTTTATTCTCTGTGGGTGTTCTTTGTCTTTGGAAAAAGGGACCGATGACCGTAGCAGTCTGGTCCCTTTGATCCCCCAAACCAACCAACCAACCTAACCTAACAAACCTAAGGGCATCACACACATCCATGCCCGAGGCAGGATTCGAACCTGAGACCGTAGCGGTCGCGCGGTTCCAGACTGTAGCGCCTAGAACCGCTCGGCCACTAGGCCGGCAGTTGAATTCGGGATTCACCTGACCAGGTCACGGTTTTGCAGCCGTCTACGGTCGAACCAGTATGGTCGCGAGCCCAGAAGAGGCGCTGCAGGCGATGTCGTGCTGTTAGCAAAAGCACTCGCGTCGGTCGTCTGCAGCGGCCTCGTACATTAGATGTTATCTGTGACACACATTTTCCAAGCCAACCTATCCGCAGCGTTTACTCTGAATATCGCACGAATGTGGGTTTTGCAAGCGACTGAGTTGATCGCTGTGGGGAGGGGTTGAGACGCAGCCGGGGGCTGTGGTCGGCGGCCACGCAGCCGTGGCCCGTGTCGGATTACGCAACGCAGAGCGGCCGGCCAGAGATAGCGCGCGCCTGATTACGACCGCTTATTCGCCGCCGCCGCAACGGCCAATTGTCTGAAGCTCGTTGCAGAACGTCCGCCTCTTGCGTTGCGCACTCTTATCTCACTTCCTTGTTCCTGCCTACTCTTACAGGTAAGAGGTGTCTTCAGTTTCCTTCTCAGTCTCATTTGGCCTCTATTTTATGTTCAAGCGTATCCATTCTGAAACTTATTTGACGACCTTTTTGAATTGATGAAAAGGTATTACGAACCTTCGTTTTGTTTTACTTGTTAGTCCAAGGACAAGCTCATCACCTGTCGTTTACGAGTTTAACGCTCTGTAATTAAAAAGGAACTAGAATGAGATTTTCACTCTGCAGCGGAGTGTACGCTGATATGAAACTTCCTGGCAGATTAAAACTATATGCCGGACCGAGACTCGAACTCGGGACCTTTACCTTTCGCGGGCAAGTGCTCTCTACCAACTGAGCCACCCAAGCACGACTCACGCACCGTCCTCACAACTTTAGTTCTGCCAGTACCTCGTCTCCAACCTTACAAACTTTACAGAAGCACTTGCCCGCGAAAGGCGAAGGTCCCGAGTTCGAGTCTCGGTCCGGCACACAGTTTCAATCTGCCAGGAAGTTTCATGAAATGAACTGTTTATGTGAACCACATTAGGAGGTGTGTGTGTGTGTGTGTGTGTGTGTGTGTGTGTGTGTGTGTGTGTGTGTGTGTGTGTGTGTGTGAGGGTGGGTTGTAATGAGGTGTATGTGTCATGTGAATACCTGCCACTCCGATGAAAACGGCGGTACAATTGCCTGAGGTCATCTCAAACGAGCCGATTACGGTTATGACTTAAAGGTTCGGCGCTCGCTCGCCCCTTGGTGGTGACGTAATAGCAGCGTGTTGTTTTGCAGCGGCTTTGCTGCAGTGTATAGGGGATCCGGTGTCGACCCACCGGCCACTGGAATCGCGTAACGCAACACCCACCGGCCACTTCTCGCTTTCCGAAACGCGATAGCGCGCGCTCCTCAGCATACCGCATCTCTGGTAGGATAATAGTGACTCTGCCTAAGTGCTTCGGTCGGAGGGATTCGCAGGTTGTGTCCTACTCGTATTAGCCGCTTAAATGAAGCCGACACACACACACACACACACACACACACACACACACACACACACACACACATGAATGAAGCATTTAGAGCGCAGCTGCCCTGCAGAAAGGCGCTATATCGCTCGAACGCTCGATTGGAGATAAGCTGGTTAGCTACTCGGTAGTGAGAGAAATCTTCATCGCCGTAATTTAGCTGGTAACAAAGAGGAAAGATTTGCAGCCAGCAGTCACTTAGCATCAAAACCTGCGCTAATGACGCCGTTTGATTTCAACCTCACATTGGTGGTCTTTTTGGTGAGGTCATATGACAGTGTTGATATTCATCCGTCTATTGGACAGGTCCTTCAGAGCATAACCTGTTGTAATTGCACAACTTAGACAATTCGATAGTCATCTAAGGAGATGATTGCACTTAGCTCAGCTATCAGTCTAATTCCAGCTCTAGCAATTCATACTGAGCGATGACATGCTGTGGCACAATATCCCATAGGGAAATAAAATGTTCGGAAACTTAAGTAAATCTCCGTAAACTACAAGGCAGGACACATACAGAACATCCTCATCCGGGACTGCGTTTTTATCCGCCATACTCGTATTCTTTAGTGTGGAAATTTGCACTGTCATTCTGCCATTTTATATTTGTTCGGTATGCAGGCCATTTATTTACATACGCCAAAAGCATGAGGCATGCTGTAATATCCACTGTCTGTAGAAACCAATCACACAGGTGCCCTCGAAGTCCAACCGGCTTAGCAAAAGTAAAGTAAAATTCATTTACAACCAAGATATTCACTAGTAATACTACAATATCAGTTAATGATTCTTCCTGGCTGTATGGCCGTCGTCGAAGAGACTTTCCAGTTCCTGATATTTCGTCCAGCGCAGATTTGGACGTCAGGAACCGAGAAGTTTCTTCGACCGCGGCCATACAGCCCGGAAGACCTACCGGCAGCTATGACACCCGGTCGTGAAAGCCTTCGTTGTAATACCAGAATCTGACACGACTGTCGTTCAAATGGCTCTGAGCACTATGGGACTTAATATCTATGGTCATCAGTCCCCTAGAACTTAGAACTACTTAAACCTAACTAACCTAAGGACAGCACACAACACCCAGTCATCACGAGGCAGAGAAAATCCCTGACCCCGCCGAGAATCGAACCCGGGCGTGGGAAGCGAGAACGACTGTCGTGATTGTTTCCTCTGGAAATAATTGATTTTTCCCTCTGCGTTTGCTGGACCAATTCGGGACGAGGACAAAGCTTTTCGACGACAAAATATTCTGGGAAAAAATTGTACCTATGATCTGCTTTAGAACAAAAGAAGCAATGGGGCCACCGACAATGACGTCACACGCAAAAGATTTTATGGATATGTTATGTATCGCAGCGCTGGGACGACGTATTTGCTGTTGTTAGTGGCTGTGGATAAAAAGTGCATGGTGAGGAATATAAGAATGGATAGTAATTTCCTTACATACATTTCCATGATCCTGACTTTGAGACATTTACTTGGTCTAACCTCTGAAGGGTATTGTGATTTGGCTCTCGAAAAGTTATTCGGAAATGTCACGTTTTTACCTTAAATATTGCAGAAAACAAAGCACTTCATATAGTTCAGGCAGTAAAATTCTTTAGAGTATGTGACCGCATTATCAGTATGTAGACGCTTCGGTAACTGTCGCAAATGGCTTTCCTCAGGGTGCTTTGCTGCCTCAGTGGCCGGAACGCCGGAGAGAATTCTACGTTTTGGCAGTCTGGTCAGATACTCTAAAGAATTTTGTTGACTGTGACAACGACCGCGGAAGCCTATCTTAAATTCCATATGTTTGTATGCCGATATTCCTAAGTACTGTAACGTACAGGGTGTTTCAAAAATGATCGGTATATTTGAAACGGCAATACAAACTAAACGAGCAGCGATAGAAATTCACCGTTTGTTGCAATATGCTTGGGACAACAGTACATTTTGAGGCAGACAAACTTTCGAAGTTACAGTAGTTACAATTGTCAACAACAGATGGCGCTGCGGTCTGGGAAACACTATAGTACGATATTTTCCACATATCCACCATGCGTAGCAATAATATGGCGTAGTCTCTGAATGAAATTACCCGAAACCTTTGACAACGTGTCTAGCGGAATGGCTTCACATGCAGATGAGGTGTACTGCTTCAGCTGTTCAATTGTTTCTGGATTCTGGCGGTACACCTGGTCTTTCAAGTGTCCCCACAGAAAGAAGTCACAGGGGTTCATGTCTGGCGAATAGGGAGGCCAATCCACGCCGCCTCCTGTATGTTTCGGATAGCCCAAAGCAATCACACGATCATCGAAATATTCATTCAGGAAATTAAAGACGTCGGCCGTGCGATGTGGCCGGGCACCATCTTGCATAAACCACGAGGTGTTCGCAGTGTCGTCTAAGGCAGTTTGTACCGCCACAAATTCACGAAGAATGTCCAGATAGCGAGATGCAGTAATCGTTTCTGATCTGAAAAATGGGCCAATGATTCCTTTGGAAGAAATGGCGGCCCAGACCAGTACTTTTTGAGGATGCAGGGACGATGGGACTGCAACATGGGGCTTTTCGGTTCCCCATATGCGCCAGTTCTGTTTATTGACGAAGCCGTCCAGGTAAAAATAAGCTTCGTCAGTAAACCAAATGCTGCCCACATGCATATCGCCGTCATCAATCCAGTGCACTATATCGTTAGCGAATGTCTCTCGTGCAGCAATGGTAGCGGCGCTGAGGGGTTGCCGCGTTTGAATTTTGTATGGATAGAGGTGTAAACTCTGGCGCATGAGACGATACGTGGACGTTGGCGTCATTTGGACCGCGGCTGCAACACGGCGAACGGAAACCCGAGGCCGCTGTTGGATCACCTGCTGACTAGCTGCGCGTTGCCCTCTGTGGTTGCCGTACGCGGTCGCCCTACCTTTCCAGCACGTTCATCCGTCACGTTCCCAGTCCGTTGAAATTTTTCAAACAGATCCTTTATTGTATCGCTTTTCGGTCCTTTGGTTACATTAAACCTCCGTTGAAAACTTCGTCTTGTTGCAACAACACTGTGTTCTAGGTGGTGGAATTCCACCACCAGAAAAATCCTCTGTTCTAAGGAATAAACCATGTTGTCCACAGCACACTTGCACGTTGTGAACAGCACACGCTTACAGCAGAAAGACGACGTACAGAATGGCGCACCCACAGACTGCGTTGTCTTCTATATCTTTCACATCACTTGCAGCGCCATCTGTTGTTGAAAATTGTAACTACTGTAATTTCGAAAGTTTGTCCGCCTGAAAATTTACTGTTGTCCCAAGCATATTGCAACAAACGGTGTATTTCTATCGCTGCTCGTTTAGTTTTTATTGCCGTTTCAAATATACCGGTCATTTTTGAAACACCCTGTATGTGCGGTACATTTTATTTCAACTGTGGAATGATTCATTTGTACTGAATTAAATTTTTTGTGCTCAGTTTTAAAAACTACATAATAAATTTTACTGTCAGTATGAAATTAACTGCACTAACTTCGCAATTAGGCCCTGAAGACAATACGATTCTGATCGGGCGCCGTGTCATCCTGTGTCATGTGGCCTTCGATGCTTTACGGAGGGGCGTGTGGTCAGCACACCGTCGCTTCCTCAGCTATCCGACATTTGCTTCTCATTCAAGTAGCTCCTCAGGTAACATTTTGAGGGTAAGTACACCCCGTTGCTGCCCTCCCCCCCCCCCCCCTCCAGAAATAAACCGTAGAAGTATCGGAAACTCAACCTGTTTCCACATGACCCTTACAGTCTCAGCTGTGGAGGCGGACTTCTCTATCAGTATTATAAATGAATGAGCGACACCTTCCGAGTCTTCCCCCAAATTCTTTTTTTCGAAATTAGATCTTTTGCGCTCAGTTGTACACTGAACACGTCATTGTTCAAATCTTTTCCACCTTTCATTATCACACATTGTATTAGAGTTTACTTCCTTAATTTTTCATTTCACATCCGATATATTACTTTTTCATGTACTTACAGACAGTTAAAAAATAACGGAACATTCAAAATTTGCACTCATTATACACTTCTGGAGCAGAACGGCATCCCGCAACCCACTCGTCCCTCACAACAGCTGTCCTTGTTCTTACTAGCTCAATGTGAGCTCTCGAGGGACAGTCTTTCTTAAGTCATGCATCGCCATGAGTGCTCCTATGTTTATGTATGGAGGAAAAGGTCGCTTGTACTTCAGAACACTATTTTGTGCAGCTGGTGCCCCACGGCTTGTACATATTTGAAAAAAGAAGTCATACTGCAGAATAGAAAACAGCACATGATGAAGTAAGCCTTTATTTGCTGACAGATCAAACGATGATCATCATATACCATAAAATTATTTACGTCATCGTGCGTAGCAGCGTTCTTACTGAGGCATGCCCTTTTATTTTGTTTTTGACATCACAGTATGGCTGGTACAAATTTTATGATTGTTGGTGGTGATGGAGCTCGATATCTACTTTCACATACATACTCCGCAAGTCACCATACAGAGCCTAACGGAGAGTACCCCTTACCGCTGCTAGGCGTCCCCTTTCATATTCCACTCGCAAATGGAGCCAGGAAAGGGCGACTGTATGTTCCCGTATGAGCTCTGATTTCTCTTATCTTGTCTTCGGGGTCCTTAAAGGAGTTGCACGAAGGTTGTAATAGAATCCTTCTGCAGCGTGTCGCAGATGCCAGTTCTCTAAACATTCTCAGTAGTGTTTCTTGGAAAGAACGCATTCCCTTTAGGGATTCTCGTCTGAGTTCATCTAAGATTTCCAGAATATTCGCGATTTGATCGAACCTCCTACTAACAAATCCAGTAGCACGCTTCTGAATGGCTTCTGTGTCTTCCTTTAATCCCACCTGGTGGATCCCAAAGATTCGAGCATTACTCAAGAACTGGCCGCAGAAGTGGTTAGTAGGTATCACCTTTATAGATAAGTTACACCTTCATAGAATATCCCGATAAACCGAAGTTTACCTCACACTATTGAAGAATGCAGGGTAAAATGCCTCCCCGACTGTCGGTGGAGTTCAAACCCGAAAGTTAAGTGACTGTGTCAAGCGGCACACGACCAGTACTGCATTCCAACATTGTCGGACTGTTTTTCCTATTCGCCCGGATAACTTACATTATTCCATATTTAGAGCAAACTGCATCGCATCACACCAAAAAGAAATTCTATCCACGGCATCCTGTGTCTCCTACAATTTCTCGAAGACAACACATTGGCATACACTGCAGTGTCATCAGCAAGTAGTCGCAGATGGCTGTTCATCGTGTCCGTGACGTCGTTTATGTGTATAGTGAACAAGATCTGTCCCATCACCGTTGCTTGGGGCACTGTTGGCGGTACCCGAATCTCCGATGAAGGCTCGCCGTCCAGGACAAAATGGTTCAAATGGCTCTGAGCACTATGGGACTCAACATCTGTGGTCATCAGTCCCCTAGAAGTTAGAACTACTTAAACCTAACCAACCTAAGGACATCACACACATCCATGCCCGAGGCAGGATTCGAACCTGCGACCGTAGCAGTCGCGCGGTTCCTGACTGAGCGCCTAGGCCGTCCAGACAGCCTACTGTCTTCTATTACCTTAACCGCCTTGGAGACGCCCACGTAACGACGACGACGATGATGACGACGATAATGATCGAAACTTGTAGTTAATAAATATGTTTCATCTCATCGTGTGTGTGTGTGTGTGTGTGTGTGTGTGTGTGTGGGCGCGGGCGCGCGCGCTCCTTGGGAAACACGGAAGAGTCGGTGCGACCTGCGGCCTCTCGTAGCCAAACGCGGCTCTGCACTACGTCAGGCTGGTCAACCCACGCCCGTCTTCGCAACCGATACGCGGCACAAACAGGGTCCGGCCGACCTCGGCTGCCCTTGTCGCAAGCAGCCCGCGATACTCGAGACCACCAGCGCAGAAATAGCCGTGACGGAGCCGTCTGCCTTGATATCCTTCATCAAAATGACCACTTTTGCAACACTTTCTGAATGGGTAGTATATTCCCAGTGGCGTAATCGCAAATGTATCCTAGCAAATTTCAGTGGAAAACTGCCAGGATCTTAAAAGTTACGATCTCATTTTGACAGGGTGAGACAATCGTTAGTAATGGAAATGAGCGTTAGGCGTCATTGTCCGGGAGGCCCCTTACGGGGCAGGTCCGGCCGCCTTGGTGCAGGTCTCATTACATTCGAAGCCACATTGGGCGACCTGCGCGCCGGATGGGGACGAAATGATGATGAAGACAACACAACAGTGCGAGAAGTTCAATCTCTTATGACATACAATGTGATTCTAACATGTCTAACAAACGTCGCGGAGTGATTCCCAGGATCAGAACAAAACATTTGATAAATGTCCCACAAAGGGCTGAAAGTGAAACATACAGGCCTAAGCGCTGCCCAGAATGTGGAGAAAAGTTCACTGGACAAAATATTTATTCTACAGATATTCTTCATTTTATACCTGAAAGGTTAATTTAGTAGCCGTGCGGTCTAAGGCGCTGCAGTCGTGGACTGTGCGGCTGGTCCCGGCGGAGGTTCGAGTGCTCCCTCGGGCATGGGTGTGTGTGTTCGTCCTTAGGATAATTTAGGTTAAGTAGTGTGTAAGCTTAGGGACTGATGACCTTAGCAGTTAAGTCCCATAAGATTTCACACACATTTGAACATTTTTTGGTTAATTTAGCTTCTTTCCTGTTCAAGCGTAGATTTCTTCTTTTTCCATACGTCCTATTAATTCAACGCTTTTTCGGACAATCAAAATTTAAGAGGTCTCTCTGTCCGCAAAGAATGCAATGCTGTTAAGTTACTTTTGAAGCGAAATTGAAGTGCTTGCATTTAAATAACGTAAAAAAAAAACTTTCCGGACATCTTCTGAATGCATTAAGAGTTTCTATTTTATTGGGTTCATGCCAGTAGTCATTTATCAGCACATATCATAAAATTTCTCTCCAGGCCAAAGTAGTTATTCAGCTTACCGGATTGGCATAGTTCTGGTTTTTTACAGAATTATTACACGTAGACGACAATACATATAAAAATGACACACAGCAGTGGATATAGCTTCTGAGAAAGTTTCAATTTTGCACTAGGGCCAGGTGTGGCAGAACATCCCATCCGTAACATCGATTTAGTTAGCGCCTGCAGATAGGCAACGGAATCAACAGATGTCCAAAGCGGGCTGCTGTTCCGCCTTCACGTAAAATTCGTGTCAGATACTTCAGTGCATTGTACACCCTTATTGAAATTTGCCGCATCATAAACGATATCCATATTGAGCACCTACAATGTGATTAAAGGACTTGGAGAAAGGCTCTATCCCCGGATGTGTGTCTATTTTTCTGTATGTCTCGTAGTTTTTCCGCAGCCATATTCTGAAACCCCAGAGTACTTTTTTTTTCATGCATTATCCTGGTCGTTGTAAGAAATAGACGATGATAGGGACGACCTGTTTCGAAGCCTTAATAATCTGCAGAATACTTCAAGATGTGTGGACACTAGTAAACGTCTTGAGTTACATACTCCGCAACTCCATTTTGGAGTTACTTTTAAATGTGCAATAAAGGGTCCGATAAAGTAGTTTCAGGAGCAACACTTTGAACTTGAGATGCAGAAAAATAGAATAACAAGAGCAGAACATATGAAGAATACGGCGATATGGTTATTTTGGCTGTGTGGGAATAGCCTTATCGTGTATCTGTAGTTGAATTACAGCCATTGTGTAGAAAAATAGGAACATGAAGCTGCAGATGGGTGTAGAAAAATCGAATCCCTGGCTGCTTTAGAAGGGAAGTCGATCCCTAATAATAATATCCAGCACACGCAGACTACTTGTCTGCGTTATCAAAATTACGAGACCATTGCGACAAATAGTTAGAAATCCTAAAAGAATGCACTGAAAAAGTTATCGTAAAGTTTCCAGCAAAGAAACTCAATTCTTGTTCCGAAAACATTGCATACAATAATTTTCCGCAAAGTACGGTCAAATGTAGTGTGTTCTGTAGTTGAAGAATACATGCGAGAGCCATGAAGCTAGTGGGTGAGAAAAAAATAGCACAGAGAATTCCTCTACAGGGAATATGGAAGAATTCACGTCGTCTGCAACAAAAAATTTCTCCGCATACATACAAAAACTGGACGCTACAAAAATATTCAAACCGTACGTTGTGTATGCCAGAGAGCCTCTTACATTTCACGTAAAAGGCGACGTAGAAAACTTCCTGTACGACGTGGAAAAGATTCTCTGTCCAGACAGAACGGAAAATAGCTGTAGACTAAAATCCCGAAAAAATCAGAAAAATTTTCCAGTCTCGTGGCAGACGTCGGAATAAGAACATCAAAATGTTACGGACAGATCAACAGACTCGCAGCAACAAGACTTACTCCACAAAAATTTAACTTAAACGGGAAGACTGAAAATTATACCGGATTCAGCAAGTCTAGAAAGATCTCGAGCAGCGCAGGTAAATCCCTCGGAAGTCTGAAGAAAAACTCTTACAGAGGAAAGATGATGATGATGATGATGAAGAAGAAGAAGAAGAAGAAGAAGAAGAAGGAAAAAACCTGACGGATGGGTTGTCGGAAGAAAAACTACGTAGAAAGCAGGAACAAAATTGACTGCAGGAAGAAATGGAATTCACGGAGAAAAAATTAAAGCTGTACGAAATCTTAGAAAATTGAATCATAAAGCTTTGCGCGCTTTTGAAACACTAGCCTCTTAGGAACCGCCACCCAGTCTGCTCAACGCTTGTGCGAGTTGTTGGAGAGTGATGGCGGCCTTTAATAAATTTAAAGTTAATTCTCGCATCTTGTTCTTGTCAGCCCTCGGCTAGTACGAGCAGACACGCAGGTTCGACGCAACGCTGATTTGCGAATCGCGTAATCAGCGTGGGCAGCGGCGCTGCCTTTTTAATGCGGTCTCATTTGTTGGCGTGGGGTAACCAGGTCAAGCGGCGTTACGCAAAGGTCACTCTAGTCGCCTCTTTGACTTCTGTTGTGGAAATGACGCTACAACAGCGCAGCTTTGTAAGTGCAGCACCCGTTCTCGACTTTTTCAGAGTTTTCTTTCTACGGTTCACCTTTCTACGGTTTTTGCTATGAATAACCGTACCACGACAATCATTGACAAATTTTTTTATATACTCTTACTGATAGAACTGTAACACGGTAGTATAGAAACTTCTTTGCGATGCTAAGATACCAAATTATATTACGGATTCCCATATACTGTAATTGCTCATCATACTTTGTTAGAAAGTGACGACAGTTTTGACAGCGTTCATTGACTGCCTTCTAGAGATATTCATTCCTAATTGCAGTATGCGTATGATTCTAAGAGCTTGGCCCAAAGTTATGTGAAAGGATGTATGAAATATGTTGAAGGTTCGAAACTGACGAAGATGAGCCTAGCACACACAGGCTGTCCTCGCCCCACTGTAACGGACAAATATTTGGAACGAATGATTGAAGTGATATGGCCAGAAGGGAAGTATTTGTGTATCATTCCGAAACACTGTCCCCGCAAGAAAGGAAACACACGATTTAAGTCCAGGAAGGAATAAAGTTTGGGTACGGGAAATTCACAAGCATGGTCCTTACAGTTCAGATTTTTTTCAATTACCACTTACTTAACCTTATCAAGAACTGAGTGTGATGTGGTCAGTATGTCAGTTACATAAGTGGGATTATAAGTTTATGGAATTCTCCTCTGCGGCTTTCACTAGTTTCTACGCAATAACCGGAAACTGATACATGTAGTTTAATAATACATAAATTTTCTCTTTCCCTTCTCTTAAAAAGGATAAACATTACTATTGTGTATTTATCATACAACTGTGTATAAGCGGTGTTTTAAATCATGGAAATAAATCAGGCAATCACATTCTGTACAATGACAATTGAAAACTTGTATGTGGTGGAATTAAAGTTTAAGACACTTGCCAGATAACATCGTTTGCCGACTGATTCTTAATACGAATCGTTCACGAGGAATGTCACGGAATGTAATGAGTGAGAATTTACTATAATTTGCCTATCCTGATTTCTACAGGGAATGTCACTTACAGAATGCGTCGTGTGAGGACTTGCTACGATTTATCCATCCTTAGTTGGTCAGAATGACTAATTAGGTCTGAAAGGGTCTATATTTAGTAACAAATTTGGTCAGTACTACACAAATACTGAAACTGGCTGTATTCATGAGGAGGTTGCTATGCTTTTGTGACACAACAGTTTCGTGAGCCAGATTGTTTCATTAAATGACACAAGGACTTCTTATGCCAGTGAATATCGTACAACGTAAGTAGGACTTGTTTCGCTACCGAGGCTTCGAAAATACGTACCTGGCTGTGTGGCTGACCTGGTAAGTGACATTTTTTAATGCTCGTTTCTGGTTGGAGTTAACTTGTTCGATCTGCCTCCCGTGGAACTATGAAATTAAAGGCGTTAGGGTTTTATAGGAATTAGGCTAGTTGAGTTCCTACGCCGAATCACTGAATAAAACATCAAAGGCGACGGTTTCTGTGAACGTGTATCGTGGGTCGCAAAGTATTTTAGAGATGTAAGTGTAGATGTCCTCAGTGTCTACTCATTGAGAAATGAGAAAAAGCTTCTACGTTGGGAAACGAAATAAAACACTCCTGTCTCAAACAGTACTTAGGTTCCTTCATAATTACTCCAATATCGTCTCATAACTTAAGATCGAAAGAGAGAGAAATTCGAAGCCATATTGTTTATCAAGTCAAAGGAGCGATGCATTTTAGAGCGGTTTCCGCTCTGTATGCCCTACTCAAAATTTTAAAAGAATTTTCATTATTTCGAGGAAACTACTGATCGTCTAAAATTTCTGGAACTTATGGCCATTTAATGTTGAATTACTGTTAAAATGAGAGTCCTAACGTGACAGTAGGGTTGCTATCACAAAGAAAGTTCAGCGTCATATTGTACGTGCATTTGTGAGTGATTATTGTTGTTGTTTCGAGGATGGTTATTAGAGTATTCGGTAATGAAAAAAAATCCCAAGGTGCTTTAGTTGACATTAGAGAACAATCATATGCTGAAACACTTCTTTATCAGGTAACTGTAGCTTTTATCGTACAAAATTTCACAAACTTTTTTTTCAGCATGGCCCCAAGTTAGCGTTCCGATCGGTTACACAATTTTAATCTGCGAGGAAGGCTCATTTTGTTAGTTGCTATACAATGTTTTTCTGACTCTTTGTGATTGTTTACAAGAGACGTTCTTTCAGGATTGGTTCTTTCTGTGACGAGAGCGTCCGCCGTATGAATTCACGTCATTAAAAAGTCTTGAACTTAGTGCTAAACGCTACTTTCGATTTCTCTGAATGCGCCTGTTCTTCAAAGATCTTTAATGCCACGTTGTGAGAAGCTAAATAAAAAGAACCGAAAGAGTATAGGTCCTCCTATAAACACGAGTAGTCTCATTGCGAGTTGATAGACACTACCTGTTTTGTTCACATGGTATTGAGTGTTGTGTAACCGATCTTACGGCATTACCGACACTACTACTAGTGAAGTAAATAGAGAGAGAGAGAGAGAGAGATTTGGGCCCTTATAAGGTTTCCCGGAAGGCTGTGGCATCCTTGTTGTTGTAGACGCTTAAGTAGGGCCGTCGTTGATCTGGAATGAGAATCTGGCGCCCAGAACGTTAGCGGGAGATGCTCGTGGGTAGGAGGTTAGTTCCAGCATTGGCCCGTTCCTCTCCAGTGACGCCCAATTCCCTGGCAGCACTATTCCAGCTCCAGCGGCGCTGCGCACGAAGTGGGCCGCACGTGCGTATGCCATCTCGCTATATTGATGGTAGCGTCCGCTGTTCCCAAACGGATGAAGGCCCTTCTGCGCGTTACAGTCCACCGTTTGCTCGTGAAAATGTGTACATTGGAACTACCAAGAGAAGCGTGAAAGAAGACTCAAAGAACACAAAAGTCTTTGCCGACTAGGGAAAACAGAAAAATCAGATGCAACAGAGCATGCTCTTCAGTCAGAGATCCATGAAGTGAACTTTTGCGAAGAAAAAATTTATCTACTATGACAAATTATCATCCACTACTGTATAGAAAAGCCATCGAAATATATTTAAACGTAGCGACAATTGTAATAGAAAAGAAGCCATGAAACGCAATGATACATGGGCAGTGATTCTGCAGACTCGATAGGTACGATCTTGTACTTGACAGGCGACAATCGATAGTAAAGTTTTATCTATGACAAAGATTACCTCTGCTGATCACGCGTAAACTCGACCACGCCCACTTGACACACTATTCCGACTCGTCAGCCGGCAACACACAGCGTCGCCAGGAGCACCTCCGATGACGTTGAGCGCTGCTTTGGACGGAACGTCAGGAACCGAAAAGTTTCTTCGACCACCGTCATACAGCCTAGATGGTTCATCAGCAATTTTTTAAAGTACTTCATTGTTATTTGTTAAAATAAACACTGAACTATGCTCTTCCTTTTCGGATAGTGTGTAGTATGCATTACAATGTCCAGTGTAACGTCATGGATCATTACAGAACTTAGGACACCTAGCTTACTGCTTTTGAACAGCGCTAAGGGTTGGGCTGGTAGACCTTATATCGGTTCAAGGTAGAACACATCGCATGCTCTGACTCCATGGGAGACTGTCGGATCCAACACAGGATATACCACTGGAAGATCTCGTGGTACGACACTTTACTCCACCCTCTCTTCCAACGCTGGAATTCTATATTACAATCTGCAATTCTTTCGCCATTGCTCTACAGATACAGTATACGGCAATTAACATTCATTAACAAAAAATAGAAATGATGGCAACTCTAAGCGTACGAGCCGATGTTTTTTAAGCTCGTGAAGATTTATCTAGAAAGTATTGAACACAATGCGTGAGATAGTTACGAAGTGATTTAAAGTCATTACGTGAAAGCAAATGAAGACTACTTCCTTTCTGTTCTTTAACGAAGTATACTATGCAATAACATTCGTGAAAATTTTAAATCGTGTTCTGGAACAGCTTTCAGGTTAGAGTACCTGGGAGCAAATTATTGCCAACTTAAAACAGTGATTACTTATTTGCCTTTAAGCGAGAGATCCCATAGAAAGAGGTATGACTTTTTGTTTTTAATGACATGTTACGCGAGAATAGTAACCTTTCGTTTTGCAAAAGTAATTTCACGTCTTTCTTGATGTGAAATCAAAGAATCTTTGCAAAATACATTGATCTCTCAAGGAGAAAAGTTTAATTTTTCCGAATATATTATTATAAATTTTTCTTCTATGTTCTGAAGATTCGATGTTCGTAGACTTGATTTCTCAGCTGTACATTTGAATGAAATTTTCATTGACAGCGTGGCACGGGCCTACTTGAAGTTGAAGACCTCTATTGTGGAACTTAAAACTGATATACAGAATGTCGATGGATACCAGAGGCCGGCCGCGGTGGCCGAGCGGTTCTAGGCGCTCAGTCCGCAACCGCTCGACTGCTACGGTCGCAGGTTCGAATCCTCCCTCGGGCATGGATGTGTGTGATGTCCTTAGGTTAGTTAGGTTTAAGTAGTTGTAAGTTCTAGGGGACTGATGACCACAGATGTTAAGTCCCATAGTGCTCAGAGCCATTTGATACCAGAGGCCGCTGATCGTTTACCAGTCCGTAATCGAATAACTATTCAGTAACATTATATCTGTCATAATAAAAAAAGCGGTAATCATTAGTATTCGTGATGTCATTACTTCATTAATTCCTTAATTAACTGAATCTCTCTCTTGACGTCCCCATCACAGCTATCTTCAGATGTTCTACTTGCTGATTTTCATCGTGCTCTTCAGCTTAAAAGTTCGTCTTGCAAGATTTTTTTTTCTAACTTATTCCCTTGCCTTCTCAAAATGTGCCCAGCTAAGTGGAAGTATCATCGGCTAATTCGGAAAGAAACTTCCAGTGATGTAAGTTGTTCTATGATGCAATCACTGATTCTTTCTGTCCGTGGTACGCGTAATATCTACCGCCGACACCACATCTCGAAGGCTCTTAGTACTAGCTTTCACGGACCTGGTCCTACAGCCGTAAAAGAACACAGGAAACACAACTGATTCCGCCAAACGCATTTTAGTGGTTTTTTTCGATGAGTTTAAATACTACGACTCGGGCAAGGAGGTCTCGTCATTTTATTTCTTTATCAAACTATCCTGTGTCAGTGATCAGGGGTCCTAGATGTTCACATATCCACTACTTCTAGACCCTTTAAGAAATCTCTGAGTTGGATTTGACCTAAACCTTGACAGTTAATAACCATTAGTGTGGTCTTTTTTATGTTCACGTTTAGAACGAAATTTAAACTAATGTTCTTCACTAAGTTTTTCCTCACTTCCTGCAATGAGGATGGTACCATCCGCAAAGAGTAGATTGTTGATTTTTCCTGCCTTCAGTTGGAATTCCACCATACCAGCCATCCACTGCGCCCCTGATGACACACTCTGCATAAACGTTACAGAGCGGAAGTGAGGGTATACAACCTCGTCACAGCTAAAAACTCTTCCACCTTTATGGTTCAGCATGACTGTAATGATACTAGGTGTTCTGAAACCATAAACTCATTGAGCACATACCGCATATTGTCCTACAGAGGGCTCACTCAGTACAATCTTTGACAAGCTATCCCTGACATACCAAAAGTGTTTTGAAATGAAGACTGAAGAATCCTTAACAACTCCTTCTGTAACTCGAGTAGGGATAATTTGTCATCAGAAAGATGATGAACAAAAAAACTGTTATGTTCAGCATGCAGCCATATAAATATTATTTTTATGTTTTTATTTGTTTGAACATAAGTGATCTATGTATTGTTGACGCGTTCCACATCGTAATGTTTATCGTGAATCTGGTCTATGAAGCAAGCAATTTACTACCTAGCTAAACTACTATAGCAGCCTAACACAATTCCAATAAACTATTCGCGAGGTTCGGAACACGTTCAAGGATCCTCTAAATACACTGTCTTTAATTTCATCGAAAATCAAAGGCGTCACTTGCATTTCAGAACAGCATAGGGCCCAATGGGAAATCAACGAGACTTACACCCGAATAACAAGCCTTTGAATTGGGGTGAAGGTAAAATTACTCGATTGCCTTGCTGTTAATTTCAGGTCTACCTCAAACAAATATCTAGACAAAAAACCACATTGCACATATCACCTCTGAAGAAGAATATTTGTGGGCACTGCACAGCAACAGGAAGTTGTTGCACGTGATAAGAACTTGGAATAGTCCTCCCGACAGGGCGCAGTAATTAGCGACCGGTTTGGCCGCCAGCGTCGGTCTTCCTGTAAAGTGGGCCATGGCAGAAGGCGTGATAAGTGTCGAGCTAAGCGAGCAAGCGTGTCAAGAACGCGCCAGCTATCACGTGACAGCTCTGTGACGGTTCCCCTTTGTTGTCAGATGTCGGGTGAGTCTCCAGTGGTTGTTACCAACGTTATTGGCCAGGTAAACAAACACAGTTTCATTTATTGCTAACGAATCTGAACTCACTTTCAGTCTAGATGCTTGCTCCGTCTGCGTCAGTATCAGTTCTCCTCCTAGCCTGTCTTGGACCGCTCTGATGATCAGCCCTACTTGAACACCTTGCCCTTGGGTGCTAGCTGTAGAGCTCAACAGATAACCTCGTACAGGAAACTGTCGTCTCCAGTCAGTGCAGCCTTCGAGACTACAGTAATGGATTTAAACGCATACTGCTGTGTTAAGGCATACAGACCTTCAAACGGTATTTTAAATTTTTACGGCAACTTCTTATTCTGCCACGTTAGTTTCCGTGAGGAAACTGTGATGGACGGTTCATCTGGAAGGCTTTTCGCCACTTGTCAGATAAAATTCGCTGTAAGTGAAACTAAGTATTTGCTTCTCTTTTACCAATGCGAGACCTAAATTATCATCTATACTTTTTTTGTCAAGGGTTACGATGCTTACATGGAATTTTTTCATTCTTCTGGTATACCCTTTTTTACATTCAGATGTTCGTTGAATATAGTAACGCCGCCACGATCCCAAACTGATTTACGTCTCGTAAAACGTATTTGGTCACACCGTTGTCCGATCGAATAATTATCCTAGCCGCAGTGTGCCACGTTTTTTTTCTCCTTTTGTAACATGTACATATATGCTTGCTGCTCATTACCAGATAAACATTACACTTGTAATGCATTATGTGCGTAGTAAATGTTGAGTTCGCAAGCTGTCTAATACTGATACGACATTTGACACATTTCATTAGTTTAATTTTTGACTGCAAGGATTTCCAAGATTTACTTAAAATAAAGTCATTTTTAAAAAATGTCAATAATTGCGCTTCGCGGCTGAAAGAGGTGTAACAGAAATCCTATCAACATTATCCAAAGCGATTTCAGTTAATTACAGATTCCTCTTTGCTCAAAAGTGGAACGATATTTGGTGGCCTACAGCTCACAGTAAAAAACTCCGCACAATCAAGGAGTCAGCTGTAGTTTGGCGCTCTTCCTTCCGCTCCTCTCGAGAGGAGTCCACTGTTTTATGCAGTCTACGCATTGGTCATACCAGGCTCACCCATTGTTTCCTCCTGCGTAACAAACTACCCCAACAGTTTCGTTGTGGAACTTGACTGACCGTACCCCACATATTGATGGAATGTTCCTTTCTTTTGGCTCTTCGCGTTAAGTATAGTCTTCCAGATTCCTTAATCTTAATATTAGCAGATGATTCGTGGATAGTTGACCTGGTTCTCAGTTTCCTCCGTGAAATTGGTTTTTGTATCCAGACATAAAGCTTAGCTTTACTCTTGGATGAGGGACAGGGTGGTTGTGGTTGGGACCGCTCTTCATGTCTTCTCGTTCTGGGACCCCACGACCGCTGCCCCATGGAAAGGCCGCTCTTTTTATCAGTTTTAGTTTTGGTCTCACCTTTTATGCCTGTTACTGTGTGTGTTTTAACTTAATTATTTTGAAGTTTCACTCTTCTGACTGGATGCATCCACTTTTAGCGGGTCCTCTTTTCTTCGGTGAGGAACTCGGAATCGCGGGACTGATGACCTCGCCGTTTGGTTCCATAAACCCTCTCAGTTAATCAATCAATAATTTGCGGATTCCACAAAACAAAAAGAGTGTTTGGAATTGTAAACTTCCGAAGCAATCTCAATACCAATTTCCTACAATGGCAACGTCCGCAGCACAATAAAAATCCTTCATAGAGTCGTATGATTTTTTCTTCATATTACTGATGTCATCAAAATGTGTGTTCACTTTATTCAGTTGTAAGAAATCTGTATCCAAGGGATCACATACAGATATGTTTCAGATGCATTTGTAACTAAGTTATCAGACTACACTTCTTACAAAACGAAAGGGAAGTTCGTAACTGGGGTTGGTTCTTTGAAAACTGACATCTGAAGTTTAGTTATGGACATATCTCCTTTGTCTAAAACAGAATACGTACGTGCAACTAGACCTGAAGCTGTTATTTTCTATAAATTAAAAGATGGCGGACCAAAACCTGTAAGCAAAAAGGGTAACTGTAGGTGGATCCTGACTTCGGGGAGATATTCATAGGACAACTCCCTTTATTTAATCATGATACTGTGAGAGATGACGGATGTCCGCCGTAGTTTGTTATTCTGTGTACCCGGCCATTCATTGCCCACTGAACATGATCTTTCCCCTCAACGACGGGGGAATAACAGGCAAGGGTACATTGCATTCATTGCAGTCATCGCTTGCTTTCACGGCAGAGAGCTCGGTGCAGATTCTGGCGCCATAGATTCGCTTCCGCTTCCCACTTCCCACCGACCCTGCCAGCCACCCTCACCTACCTATGTACAAAATAACGCTCTCTTCGCTGTGGTGAATACATGTACGAGCGTAGCGTTCTCAGTGAATCAGAGCTGATGACAAAATTCTTCCGTCAATCGCATTTCATTTGTCCTAATGCTTATACTCTTCTTTTTTTCTTTTTGTTTTTGGGTCATCAGTGTTCTGACTGTTTAGATGTGAACCGCAACGAACTGTTCTCCTGAGACAGCCTCACCACCTCAAAATGGCACATGCAGTCAACGTCCTCAATTATTTTTGGATCTATTCAAATCAATCTCTTCCCCTATAGTTTTCCTTCTTCAGCTCCCTCTAATACTATGCAAGATACTCGTTGTTCCTTCAAGACATGTTCTATCAGCGTGTCCCTTCTTTTCAGTGTTTACAAAATTTCTTTCTCCGCTGATTTTGCGAATACCTTTTTTCTTAAATCTTAACAGCCCAGTTTCATCTTACCAATCCCTTTTATTTACAACATGCTTGTATAGTGCCACATGGTTTTGAACATTCTTCTGTAGTACCACATCTCAAACGCTTCGACTCACTTCCGGTTTTCGCCACAGTCAGTGACATTCTGTCGTACAACGCTGTGCTCCAGGTATAACGTACATTCTCACAAGGGAACCTTCCCATCGCACCCCCCTCAGATTTAGTTAAAAGTTGGCACAGTGGATAGGCCTTGAAAAACTGAACACAGATCAATCGAGAAAACAGGAAGAAGTTGTGTGGAACTATGAGAAAAATAAGCAAAATATACAAATTGAGTAGTCCATGCGCAGGATAGGCAACATCAAGGAATGTGTGACTTTAGGAGCTCCGTGGTTAGCGTGAACAGCTGCGGAACGAGAGGTCCTTGGTCCAACTCAAGTGAAAAGTTTAATTTTTTATTTTCAGACAATTATTATCTGACCGCTCGTCCGTCCGATGCGAGCACTTTTTTGGGAGTGATTATCACATGCACAAGAAAACCTACATCGGGCAAGGTAGAAGAATCTTTTTACCCATTCGCCAAGCGTACAAGTTAGGTGGGTCGACAATATATTCCTGTCTTGTGACGCACATGCCGTCACCAGTGTCGTATAGAATATATCAGACGGGTTTTCCTGTGGTGGAATCGGTTGACCTGTGACCTTGCGATCAAATGTTTTCGGTTCTCATACGTCCTTTCGTCTACTAATCGCACGATTTTGCGGTGCGGTCGCAAAACACAGACACTAAACTTATCACAGTGAACAGAGACGTCAGTGAACGGACAGATCATAACTTTGCGAAAATAAAGAAAGTAAACTTTTCACTCGAGGGAAGACTTGAACCAAGGACCTCTTGTTCCGCAGCTGCTCACGCTAATCAGAGGACCACGGCGCTCCTGAGGTCGTGTTTTCCTTGATGTTGCCTATCTTGCGCATGGACTACTCAGTTTGTATATTTTGCTTATTTTTTTCATAGTTCCACACAACTTCTTCCTGTTTTCTCGATTGATCTGTGTTCAGTTTTTCAAGGCCTATCCACTGTGCCAACTTATAACTAAGTCTGAGGGGGGTGCGATGGGGAGGTTCCCTTGTCAGGACTGTCTCCCCCCAAATTAAGGTCGATGTTTCATACTATTAGATTTCTTTTGGCCAATAACTGCATTTTTCCTTGTACTAGTCTGCTTTTAATGTCCTCCTTGCTTCGATCATCGTGTGTTATCTTGATTTCAAGATAACAGAATTTCTTCACTTCGCCAGCTTCATAGTCCCCAGTTTTTGATGGTAAGTTTATCGCTAATCTCATATTTGCTACACGTCATTATTTAGTCTTCTTTCGGTTTATTCTGAATTAATTTTCTGTACTCATGTTATGCTAAAAGGATTAGATTAGGAGCCGAGTCACGTAAAGTAATATATGAGTTCTGCTCTTTGGACAGGAAAATAACTGATGATGGGTGAAATAGAGAGGATATAAAATATCGACTCGCAGTGGCAAGAAACGCAGTTCTGAAGAAGAGAAAATTGTTAATATAGAATATAAGACTTATTGGGAAGTCTTTCCTGGAAATATTTGTGTGGATTGTAGCCACGTATGGAAGTGAAACGTGGGCGATATAGAGTTTGGACAGGAAGAGAATGGAAGCTTTTGAAATGTAGTACTAGAGAAGAATTCTGAAGATTAGAGGGGTAGATCACATCAGCAATAAGGAAGTACTCAGTAGAATTGAGGTGCAAAGAACATTGTGCCGCAACCTCACTAGAAGAAGGGATCGGTTGATAGGACTTCCAGACATCAAGGGGGCGTCAATTTAGTACGAGGGAAGTATGGGGGGGGGGGGGGAGATCGTAGAGGGAGACCAAGAAAGGAATACAGTAAGCAGATTCAGAAGGATGTAGGTTGCAGTAGTTACTCGGAGATGAGGCTTGCGCAGGATAGAGTAGCATGGAAAGCTGCATGAAACAGGTCTTGGGACTGAAGACCACAACAACAACACTCATTAGGCCGTTTATTCCATTCATTAGATTCTGCAGTTCTTCGCTACTTTCATTTAGGATGAAATGTCATCAGCAAATCTTATCATTGATATGGCTTCATCCTGAATTTCGATACATCTTCTGAGGCTTTCTTTTATTTCCGACATTGCTTCTGTGATGTATAGCTTGAACATTAGGGGCGAAAGATTACGTCCCAGTCTTACACCCTTCATAATCAGAGTTCCTGGTTCTCGATCTCCCATACTTAATTCACGTGCCTAATTGTTTTATATTCTGGAAGACGATAAAAATTACTGTCACGAAAAACTACAGAGCAGTCGAAGATGGACGACGGGACAAGCTGACATTTACAAATAAATAACTTACTGTCCAATGAAAGTGTGCGACTTTCAAATATATGAATAAAAATTTAGTCATGATTGCTTAGATATGCTCAGAGTGATCACATCACCGGTTTCGGTATAATTTCCATTCTTCAGACATGCTTAATCCACCTAAAAAAATCTGCTCACAGATACAACAACAAATACAGTTCAGCATTCTAAACACAATGAAGTCCTTTAACATATTTCACTGAATGTACTCGTATATATCGTCACAGCGGTAAAAAAAAAATTTCATCCTCGTGAGTATATGTACATTCATTGAAATACGTTAAATGATTTCATGATGTTTAGAGTGCTAAACTGTATTTGTTGATACATCTGAAAGAAGCTTTTCTACGTGGTTTAAGCACGTAAAAAGAAGGGCAATTATACTTAAACCAGTAATGTAATTAATTCAGTTGTATCAAAGCGATCGTGACTAAGTAGGTTTTTATGCAAAAGCTGGCGTGTAATAGGGAGATCGGCAGGTGCAGCAATGTCGGCTGTGGCGGCAGGTGTCCTTCGTCTCAGATGGGCGGCCGTTCGCGACCAAGTAGGTTAAAATGGTCGCTTCACGCCGGCCGCGCTTCCCTGTTCACTCTGCTACTGGCTGCGGACGACGACTCGTAACAGCTGCAGGCCTTCGGTGCACCGAAAAAGGCTGAGAAACGTATGCTAGCAGAGTCTCCAGCACAGCCGGCGTGACATCGTGTGTGCCCACCGACGGTTCTGTGATCGGTTCGTGATAGAAAGTACTCCCGTTAGTCCCTTCCCTTATACTAATTGAGATAATTTAACGGAAGTGTTCTTGCACTTTCTCTGATGCCCTCCTTCGTTCACGTTACACACTGATTAACCACCATTCAGAGCACGACTTTCACTGACAATGCGTGTGAGTGGGTGCGTAATGACTCAGTTCCAGTGCACAGGTAGGGAGTCTGTTTTATTAGCCGGTTTCTCAAGGTTAGCTAGACAGTTACCGGAATGAAAAGTATTAAAAGCGCGTTTATCAGAAATAGGCGGACAGCAAACCTCCAACTGCATCGCCATGTCGGGCGAGGCTGTTGAAGGGTTGCTATACGCCGCTTCATGGTAAACGTGTTTTTAACATGTCATTCGTTCAACTGGTCGATTTGAACTAAGACACTCAGTTTATTGCGAGTAACAGTATTTTGTAATTGAGAAGGTTGAGTTCACCTCCTTCCCGTATCGGTGCTTACATGTTTTACTGATGTATGTACACCTGAATATCTGATACGACAGTACGAAACACGTTGTGTTCGTACAAAAATTTGTATACGGCTGAAAGCGGTTTATTTCAGAAACGCAGATTGCCTCAGCTGCGGTTGCACTCAACAGAAAACTATTTGCGAGAAGGAATTAGTGTGTCGGGGGTAGGGGGCTGGGAGCATTAGATAAGGGATTTTGCCAATTACTCTGCTCCCAGCATCCTCCGCGCAAAGATCGAAGTTGCTTCGAGTGCATACTAGATATAGTAGTAATGCTTTTTCATGAAAAATTGATGTCTCAGAGAAATTTCACTGAAGAGCCAAAGAAACTGGTACACCGTGTAGGGCTCCCGCGAGCACGCAGAAGTGCCGCAACACGACGTGGCATGAACTCGACTACAGTCTGAAGTAGCGCTGGAGGAAATTGACACCATGAATCCTGCAGGGCTTCCCTTAAATCCGTAAGAGTATGAGGGGGTGGAGATCTCTTCTGAACAGCACGTTGCAAGGCATCCCGGATGTGCTAAATAATGTTCATGTCTAGGGAGTTTGGTGGCCAGCGGAAGTGTTTAAACTCAGAGGAGTGTTCCTGGAGCCACTCTGTAGCAATTCTGGACGTGTGGGAGTCGCGTTGTCCTGCTGGAATTGCCCAAATTTGTCGGAATGCACAATGGAGATGAAGGGATGCACGTGATCAGACAGGATGTTTACGTACGTGTCACCTCTTAGAGTCGTATCTAGAGGTATCAGGGGTTCCATATCACTCCAACTGCACACGCCTCACGCCATTTCAGAGCCTCCACCAGCTTGAACAGTCCTCTGCTGACATGTAGGGTCCATGGATTCATGACGTTGCCTCTATATCCGCATACGTCAATCCGTTCGACCTGGCAACATGTCGCCCTTCATAAACAGTCCTATGTCGGTTTTGATGGGCCCAGGCGAGGCGTAAAGCTTTGTTTCGTTCAGTGATCAATGGTACACGAGTGATCCTTGGGCTCCGAAAGCCCATATCGTACATGTTTCGTCGCAGCAATTTGCTGAAGGATTGCACTTCTGTCACGTTGAACGATCCTCTTCAGTCGTTGTTGTTCCCCAGTCTTGCAGGACCTTTTTCCGGCCGCAGCGATGTCGGAGATTTCATGTTTACCGGCTTCCTGATTTCACGGTACACTCGTGCAACGGTCGTACGGGAAAATCCCCACTTTATCGCTACCTCGGAAATACTGGGTCCCATCGCTCAAGCGCCGGCGATAACACCACGTTCAAACTCACTCAAATCTTGGTAGCCTGCCATTTTAGCAGCAGTAAACGATCTAACAACTGCGCTGGCTGCAGCGTTTACACTGCTGTGCTGGTTGCCATCTTTCGTGCCCTCAAGTATATCCGCTCCTGCTCAGGTTAGTCTTTCGTTATCCGTAGCGTCTCCCTGAGCGGCTTACGAGCTATCGACCAATGTTTCCCTCGCTCTCGTCTGGTGATGGTTGTCCAGGAGTCCTTCCATACTCTTGCCCGTTGCGGCCGCTCTGTGGTCTTTGTGTGGGCCCCTGGTCATGTCGGGATCCCGGGCAATGAACATGTTGACCGCCTGGCCAAACAGGCCACCAGTGAATCAACTCTGGACATTGGCCTCCCGGAGACTGATTTGCGAGCAGTCTTACGCCGCGAAGTTTTCTCACTTTGGGACGCTGAATGGCGCGATCTGACCACACCTAATAAACTCCGTGCTGTCAAGGAGACGACGGCTGTGTGGCGGTCATCCATGCGAGCCATTCGCAGGGACTCAGTTGTCCTTTGTCGTCTCCGCATTGGCCACACCCGGCTGACGCATAGATATTTACTGAGCCGTGAGGACCCGCCTCTCTGTCGCTGCGGGGCGGCTTTGACGATGGTGCACATTTTGTTGGCCTGTCCGCTTTTAGATGTGCTTAGGCAGACATTTGCGCTGCCCGATACGCTCCCTGCACTTTTAACAGATGACACTGCCATTTCAGGCTTAGTTTTGCGTTTTATTCGGGCAGGGTTTTTTTATCACTTACTGTGTCATTTTTTGTTATGAGTGTGGCCTTTGGCCTACTATTTTAGACTGGGTTATTTTTTAGTTTGTTTCTAGGTGGTTGGCTTTTCCTTTTTTGTCTCTATGGTCAGCCAACCACTGTCAAACTCTGTGTGATTTTAATTCCTTTTGTCTGGTATCTGTATAAGTCGTTCTTGTCCTGTGTCGTTTGTCGTCTTTTCCATTGTTTGTTTTATTCTGTGTGGGTGCCTGAAATTTTGGAAAAAGGGACCGATGACCGTAGCAGTCTGGTCCCTTTACTCCCCCAAACCAACCAACCAACTGCGCCAGATACGTCTTGTCTCATATAGGCGTTTCCGACGGCAGCGCCGTGTTGTCTGTTTACATACCTCCGTATTTGAATACAAATGTCTATACAAGTTCCTTTGGCGCTTCATTGTATATTATCCAGTGAGGAACGGAACGCGCGCGCGCGCGCGCGCGCGTGTGTGTGTGTGTGTGTGTGTGTGTGTGTGTGTGTGTGTAAGCGGAGGAGGCCGGGAGGTGTGGATGACGGGCAGTGCCGCCGGGGTGTCGTTAAGGTGGCGGCCGGCGCGCCCTGGTGAGCTCCATTCCGCGCTGGGGAGCGGTGGGAGGGGCGGCCGGCTATTCAGCCCGCGCGGCGCCGGTCCCCGCCTCCCGGCGCGCCGCGACCACTGCGCACGCCGTCCCTCCATTACGCAATGCGTGCACTCCTTGTCGTCCATCTTACACGCCACCGCTCCCACGCGCCGCCGCCATGCAGCTCTTTCCGTGTCGCCTGCCGTCAGTTAACCTCGGCTACACGTTTCCTTCCAGGTTTCTAAACGTTACTGGCTCAGCGGCCTTCCATAACTGAAATTCTGGCTTCGATCTCCAGTTGGCCCTGACGTTCGGTGTTTGTCGACCGCTTAAAACTATTTTCATTTCTGGCAGTGTTTGTTAATGTAAAACATGCCAAGTTGCACCGTGGTTAGAAGTCCACGTTTTACCGTATGAGATGCCAGACAGATTTATAGTGTGTTTTCCGTCGCTGTTCTACAGTAGCGTGCCCGTACCAGTTCCTTCGTTACTGCAGTACTGCTTCAGTTAACACAGTCATAAGTTGTGTCGTCACACGCACAGGTTAGCAGCAGTAATCTGTAATAAACAGCGAGCTAGGTGAGAAAAAAATTTACGGTCCGCGTACGAAAATGACCCAGATCCCCAGCACCACAATCCCACACTTAGGCAGTTATCTACGAGATAGTTCGTAATCAAATAGGCGGTTGGCAGGGATTTGTTTAATGCTTCGAGCGGATCGTTAGTCTAGGGTAACAATTATTCACGACGACAGAGTGATATTACGAAAGGTTATGCTATTATTGTTTAATTAAACATTGAAGTAACTCACATAAGTTTATTTTATCGTAGGGTAATTAAACTGCCGACCGCGGTGGCCGAGCGGTTCTAGGCGCTTCAGTCCGGAACCGCGCGACTGCTGTGGTCGCAGGTTCGAATCCTGCCTCGGGCATAGATGTGTGTGATGTCCTTAGATTAGTTAGGTTTAAGTAGTTCTAAGTTCTAGCCGACTGATCACCTCAGATGTTAAGTCGCATTGTTCTCAGAGCCATTTGAACCATTTTGTAATTAAACTAAGAATACAGTGATTTTGTTCATACTTATTTATCTTGGTAACTGGGTCGAGGCGTATTTGTTTTTATTTGCTAAGTGTAGCCTGCGTGGTGGGTATCTGGGGTCTTAATTACTGTGGGTCTTCAATAAAACATTTGCTCTTACATACTAGGATCACATGAATGAAAGTACAATCGTTTTCACTGGTCAGCTTTTAAAGAAGCCTTTTGCATGTCGTGGACGCGAATTGCTTCCCACCACTGACTCTAGTAGATTTCAGACCTGTTGTCTGTGTACCTTTCCCTAATGGTCCCATGTTTTTGTGGTAAGGGACGCTGGAGCTACGTGACCACAGATACAACAGAATGTTCTAGAAGAGCGACAGGACACGGAAGACGCGCGTGATCGCGGGGGATTGCATCAGACGAGCCTATATAAGCAGGGCCGCTGGTGTTGCTGGGAGATTTCTTCGACAGTTGCCTCAGACGCTGGACCTGTGTTCCTCTGCCCTCGGGACGGGACTTAGTTTCTCGTGGCACTTAGCTGCACAGGGTACATGCAGCATTGCACAACTTACATTCAATGTGTTTGTGCCTCTTAGGGTTCGACAGTGGTCTTATCCTACTTCGTGTTTCGTCTCAGTTATTTCATCAGAAGTATACGTCCTTTATCCCACCGAGTTCCCTTGTCTGCAAAGAATTTCCAGCTTGTTTCCCAGCACCATGACTTAGAGTTGGACGAGCCACCTCATTACTGGATTTAGCGTCTAGCTCCCATCCTGTTCCGCTCGCAGGAAACTACAGACGCGACAGGGATAGCAACATGATTCGCAAATAACTTCCATCCATGTACTGCGTAAATGTCGTATACATGTGGCTTACGAAACGGTGTATACTAGAGTATTGCATGGCAGAACAAAATTGGCAAATAAAAACAAATATCCTTCGACGCAGAATCGAAACCTTGACCTCCTGAATGCTAACCCGAAACGCTATCCACTGCACCAACTGCACAGCACCAGCTATATATGCTGACACAGGTAGTTACCGTACATGTTGCTATACTGCTGTCAGATTGCCAATCTTTTACGTCCATTTACTGCTGGAGACATTTTTGTATTACTAGTATGTGAGTAATCGTGCCGAAATCAATGTGCGTGAATTTTTCTTCGCAAGAAAATGGGAGAAATTAACTCTCAAACGGAACTTTACTGATACTGATTCTTCCCATCTTTCCATGCGCCATTCGTAAATGGAACAGGACAGGGGGAAAAGATACTGGCTATCGCAAGTCGCCACACATCGTAAGCTGTCTTTCGAAATACAGATGTATGTTTGTTACTGTATTTACGTACTTCTCGCCTTTGTGTATGTTTTGTTCCATAGTTTATTACGTTCATTAAACCTTGTGTCTTGTATATTTAAACCAGGGACCTATAAATGACGGAGAGGCTTCGTCCCGCCGTAGTCCTCAGTGGTTCGCAACCCCACAACAGGCCACAGCGATCCACCCACCCCACCTCGCCGCCGCCCCACACAGAACAGTGTGTATTGCGCGGTTCGCCCCTCCCCCCCTTCCAGTGAACACCCCCCCCCCCCTCCCTTTGGAACGTCTCACACCAGACGAGTGTAACCCAAATGTTTGCGTGTTAGAATAATGATGTATGTAGAGTCAGTGTTTGTGCAGCAATCGACGACGTAGTTTAACTGAGGCGGAATAAGGGAAACCAGCCCACATTCGTCGAGGTAGATGGAAAACCACCTTAAAAACCATCTACAGGCTGGCCGGCATACCGGACCCCGACACTAATCCGTCGGGCGGATTCCTGCCGGGGACCGTTATGCCTTCCCGTTCCGGAAACAGCGAATTAGAACGCGCGGCTAAACGGGCGGGCTTCATTAAACATAGTTTTAGTATGCCGCATTTCAAATGCTTATAATCTCTCTCTCCAGATGCAAATTTGCAGTAAATAGGTGCGTCCCAGGTCGATGTTAAACCCCAGTAATCAAGAAAGTGTTGCCTCTGCTCGAATCTTTTGAGTCTTCCCTCGGCCACCTTGTCCGTGCTTCCAAGACAGAATTCTAAGTATTATCGTTTCCTTGCGTTTCTTGTCGTTAATCGAAATAACTTGCAACTCTAACTTTAGCCCTCAAAGACTTTTCGTAATTTGTGCTTTTATCCTTTCAGCTTGATTTTTTGATGATATTGCGAATTGTTCCGCCGCCTCTGTACTTTATCTCCTTTCTCTTTTGGTAATTTTTATCACTGTAATGTACAAATGGTTCTTCAAATTTATCCGGCTGTTGGAAATCTTTATATGCTTGTCCGTCCAAGGTATGTTTCCTTGTGAAAAGTTTGGAACCGCGCTTGTCTTAATGACGACGATGACGAGCAGGATGATGATGGTTTAAAGGGGCTTCACGGCATCTTACTGAAGGACAGCCAAACTTCCAGGGTACTTGCAATAGGTTTCCGTGATCCGATGACTCTGCCTCGTGTAAGAAATTTAAATAATAGATACATTTGTTGCAAAAACATCGAGCCGTCGAATGGTGCCATTCTCATATATACTAATTTGATTATATATATATATATATATATATATATATATATATATATATATATATATATATATGAAGCGTGACAAGTATCACGGTGGTGCATGTTCGGGAAATAAAGTAAAGTTATTCTATTATTTCTTTAGCATTACTAAATAAATTCCACGCCTCCCCTGGTTTTTCCTATTGCGTTTCTCGAAAAACGGAAATTTGGTTGCAAAGATAAAAGTAGGGTTTTAGCTATAATACTTCGACCGGTCTCTAACGTGTGGTCATTATCTCCCACGAGATAAAATTCACAGCCCGCAGGACAAGACAAAACGGAGGAAAACTCTGCATCTCACACGACAGTGCGGATTAGTTTGTTTCGCCCAGTGTTGTTCGCCTGGACGCAGAACACGGGTTTCCTCTAAAAATAATTGGTTCAAATGGTTCTGAGCACTATGGGACTTCACATCTGAGGTCATCAGTCCTCTAGAACTTAGAACTATTTAAACCCAACTAACCTAAGGACATCACACACATCCATTCCCGAGGCAGGATTCCAACTTGTGACCGTAGCGGTCCTGGATCCAACGCTTTTGTACTTAAGAGTTTTTAGTGGTCCCAGGTAGATTTTGTCAAAGACATTAAACTATGCAAGATACGTATACACGTCCACATTATATGTTACCGGACGTTTCTGCGTACCGAAGCAACTTTCCTAGCTCGAACTGTGTGGCTGACGAGACCTGACTGAAAGTGATCATTACATTTACGTAGGTAACTTCTGTACTTGTACGTTTTTACGTGTATTACTTCCTTTTGCATACTGGCATTTAACTCGCTCTTTGCTAGTATACAGTGAAGAGCCAAAGAATCTGGTACACCTGCCTAATATCGTGTAGCACCCCCGCGAGCGCGCAAAAGTTCCGCAACATAACGTGGCATGGACTCGAATAATGTCTGAAGTAGTGCTGGAGGGAATTGACACCATGAATCCTGCAGGGCTGTCCATAAACCCGTAAGAGTAAGAGGGGATGGAGATCTCTTCTGAACAGCACGTTGCAGGGCATGACAGATATGCTCAATAATGTTCATGTCTGGGGAATTTGTTGGCCAGCGGAAGTGTTTCAAATCAGAAGAGTGTACCTGCAGCCACTCTGCAACAATTTTGGACGTGTGGGGCGACGCATTGTCCTGCTGGAAGTGCCCAAATTCTTCGAAATGCACAATGGACATGAAAGGATGCAGGTGATCAGACAAGATGTTTACCTGCGTGTCACCTGTCAGAGTCGTAGGCAGACGTGTCAGGGGTCCCACCCATATCCCTGCGAATGCACACGCCCCACACCATAACAGAGCCTCCACCAGATTGAACAGTCCCCTGCTGACATGCAGGGTCCACGTATTCATAAGGTTGTCTCCATACCCGTTCTCGTTCATACGCTCGTTACAATTTAAAACGAGACTCGTCTGACCAGGCAACATATTTCCAGTCATGAACAGTCCAGTGTTAGTGATGACGGGCCCAGGCGAGGCGTAAAGCTTTGTGTCGTGCATTTATCAAGAGTACCCGAGTGGGCCTCCGGCTCCGAAAGCTCATATCGAATATGTTTCGTTGAATGTTCCGCACGCTGACACTTGTTGATGTCCCAGTATTGAAATCTACAGCAATTTGCGGAAGGGTTGCACTTCTGTCGCGTTTAACGATATTCTTCAGCCGTCGTTGGTCCCGTTCTTGCAGGATCTTTTACCTGTCACAGCGATATCAAAGATTTGATGTTTTACCAGATTCCTGATTTCATGGTATACCTGTGATATGGTCGTACAGGAAAATTCCCACTTCATCGCTACCTCGGAAATGCTGTGCCCCGTCGCTCCTGCGTCGATACAACATGACGTTCAAACTCACTTAAATCTTGATAACCTGCCATAATAGCTGTTATAATCGATCTAACAACTGCGCCAGACACTTGTCTTATATGGGCGCTGCCGACTGCAACGCCGTATTCTGCCTGTTTACGTATCTCTATAGTTGAAGACGCATGCATGTATCAGTTTCATTGGCGCTTCATTGTAGTTGGCACGATTGAAACACGCCATAGAATATTGACATTGAAGCCATACTTGACGGAATACTGTACTTAGCTTGATACTTCAGTTTTTAGTACAAGCTTCTTATATTCTGTCGACTTTGTTTCCATCTTCTGCTACGGTCGCAAGTTCGAATCCTGCCTCGGGCATGGATGTGTGTGATGTCCTTAGGTTAGTTAGGTTTAACTAGTTCTAAGTTCTAGGGGACTAATGACCTCAGCAGTTGAGTCCCATAGTGCTCAGAGCCATTTGAACCATTTTTCCATCTTCTAATTCAGTACTTAATGTAGTGGACAAAGGACTTAGTTTGAATTAGGACGAGACGAAGGTGGTTTCGTCAGAGGTTTGTTAATCGTATTGTTAGTTCCTCGGTCGCTTTCGGAGACTCTTAACTTGCAGCTGTGCTCGGGATTAAGCAGATGGGCTTTCCAGTGGCCTTTGTTCTGCGCCGTGGAAAGGTGTCGCCGTCAACCGCAGCTTCCTTTGTAGGCGGCTCCTGCAATCCGGCGCCGCTTGTGCTGTCGCGCCTCGCGACAATGGGCGGCTGCCCTGCAGTTCGCCAGGCTCCGAGCAGCCCTCTGAGATGGCCATTGTCTTCGTAATGAGCAAGCAAGCAGTCTCTGCGCGTCACCGACGTAACAACTGTCGGATGGGCCGCCTTTTCTGAAGCAAGTGTACTCCTCGAAAAAGAGCGCGAGGTAATAATCTGCGCTCTAATAGGAGCCATTGTACTTTCTCATTGCTTCCTTGTATTTTCCTCCTGTGAACTACCGTCGAGGAGGGGGCCGCTTGAATATTTTAGCGTTTCAGGTCACTGGAGCTAGGTAATCAGGACATTTGTTTGGGTCAGGCGTCGCGCAGTTAGCAGTTTTAGAGTCACTGGTTTTATTTTATTAATATGTCGAACATCTGAGAGTAGATTAGACTCAGCATTCCATAGACCCAAAAAGAGACGATTCTTATGGGTGTGGAACAAGGCAGAAAACATTTGAGTATAATATTCACTAACCTGATAATTTGTCAGGAAATTGTCAAAACAGGTGAATACATTACAGTAAACTGGAACTGCTAATATTTACAGAATTAATACAATGTCAGAGTGGAACATAGTTATGCACTTAGATTAGAAACCGGTCAAATTTTCACTAACATTAATAAATGGTTTAAATTTAATAAATGGGTTAAAATTTGAAAAGACCCACTATATGCAGTTCAGAACCTATAAGAGATTTTCTTCCCTCTTGTGTATAACATATTGAGGACATACAGGTCGAAGAGGTTGACAGTGTTAAATTTCTCGAATTACAACTCGATAATAAATTCAGTTGGGAAAGGCATACCACAGAATTAATGAAACGCATAAACGAGGCTTTATTTGCAATGGAAATGATGTCAGACGTAAGAGTATGCAATACTTAGCTTACTTTCATTATATTGCGTCATACGGGATCCTATTCGTGGGTAACTCTTAAACCGAGGGAAAGTTTTTAGCATGCAAAAGCGTGTAATAAGACTCATTTGTGGTGTAAATTCAAGAACATCTTGTAGAAACCTGTTCATGGAACTTTGTATTACCGCCACTGCTTCTCAGTATATTTATTCCTTAATAAAATTTGTTGCATGCAACATACCTCTATTTCCAACCAACAGCTCAATACATAGTATCAGTACTAGGGAAAAGAATAATCTACATAAAGACCTAAAATCACTTTCGTTGCTCCAAAAATAGGTCCAATATTGGGGAACAAACATTTTCAATAAATTGCCAGCAAACATTAAAAACTTGATTTCAGATAAAGCACAGTTTAAACAGAATCTGAAAGACTTTTTGATAGGTAACTCCTCCTACTCTATAGACGAATATCTTAACAGGCACTGTTTACGAGCTTAAGTAAAAATATCTGTTAGATTTCAGTTTTGACAACATTTTGTCACGGCAGTGGAGATTAGGTATTTTGTGTATGAGAAATTTGTTAGAAGTGCATAACTGTGTTTCATTCTGACAGTGTATTAATTCTGTACCTATTAGAAGTTCTGTCTAGCTAGTTGCGTAGCTAATTTTACCCTCGAATAGAATACAAAAGTTTTATTTTCATCATAGCCGTCCATTTTTACAAGGGAGTAACTTTAAAGTAAGTGCACATACAACCTCAGGGTACTTCCTACAATCACGTTTAGGATGGAAGCTTCCATTTATCTCTCTCAAATTTTCAATGTGCCCTCCGTCGGACGCACGACAAACATTCGTATGACACTCGAACTCGTCCCAAACACGTGCGAGCGTGTTGGGAGTTGGGGCCAAGGTGAACTTTGTTCCGATGCGTAATTTAATATCAACGCCATTTGACAGCCGAATTTACACTTTGTTCTTAAAAGTCTTCCATTGTGTCTTGTCATAAACGATATCATTACTCGTTTCATGCAGCACATTTCAAATCCCAATACCATAAATAATTTTTCTCAGAGTGTCTCTTTCTGGTCTTGGATTCTGTTTCTTTTGGACCATAATTGTACAGTTACAGCAGAGTTAGTTAGTATCTTCTTGCATTTTTCGTAGCATTGTAAATTATTTCTGGCATAACTGGTCGTTCGTGCACTTTGTCACTGGAATGCTTGTTATGAACACTTTGGGGCTGCTTCTCTGTTATGGGTATTCGAATCCTACCCTCCTCCGCACATTGCGTACCTTTAAAATATCACTAATTGACGAAGTTCGTCGGGTACAGTTTACGAACACGTTCGGTCAATTGCACGCCATCGATTCCCTGAATTATTAACATTTTAGCAACACTACTTCCCCGTTGTCACTGCCACCGTTTGTTCGTTCTCTTCGTTTTAACTCTAATGACAGTAAAAGCAAACCATTGCGGAGCAGCAGTGCAAAAATTCGCAGTACTTTGAATTGGTTCGTAGACTTAACAAATCAGATGACAAAGTTAGTTTTTGCTCCACAGTTCGCTTGCCGAGTAATAAAATAACTGTCAGGTGCAAACTACATCTATATGACTATTCTGCAATACACAATGGAGTGCATGTCAGAGAATTCATCGAGTCACGTTCAAGCAGTTTCTGCACCGTTCCGCTCTCGACCACCGCGCGGTGAAAGCGAGCTCTTAAATTCTCTTATTTCTACGCGATCTCTGATTCGTCTAAAGGAAAGTATTCAGCTATGCGTGATTCTTTGCATATCATTCACGATGGAGGGGCGTTATGATAGCGAAGGTAATCTTTTGTTTTATAATAAAAGGGAGAATATTTTTACTGAAATATTTTCATGTAGTTGCTGCACAGTTTAACTGGCAATAATGTAATTTGAGCAGACACCATCTCTATTTCGTGGTATAGAAGACACTTTTGAGTGCGACTAAACTAACTCTGTGAAATCAGTTCATCAATACAGGATTAAAGACGGCGGAGAGAACGTAGCAGCAGTGTGTGTGTGTGTGTGTGTGTGTGTGTGTGTGTGTGTGTGTGTTTTTGCAAGATTTCCTGTACTGCAGAAGCCTCTCCACACCAGTGTCGTCAGCGCGTCTCACTGAACACTACTTACAACAGGTTTTGATCGCATTAGCGATAATGCGAAAATTTTACATGCTTTCTCGTGTCCAGCACAACTTAAGTTAAACCATAATGAGGACAAAAAAGGGGTGTTTTGTAATCTGCATAGCCTTACAAAATATTCTCAAAGGCAAAAGACCGTTACATTCTTGTAAATGCTAAACCTGAGGCGAGTCAAGCATGTTTTAATGAGTAACTAGTTACAAGCAATACCATTAGGACCGAATGTTAACGCCGCATGTAATACGTTCTTCAGCTGAAATTTTCGGAAGTATTGAGAGGAAATTATTTCTCGTCTTGTCCGGTTTAGTCACGTTTTATTGCTGTTTCGTTAAAATTTATGAGATTAATCGAGATAACCTTGATCTAGAGGTTCCTTGGTTGTTGCAGTTTGTTCGAAGAGGTCAACGTTTCAACTTGTGTGGTTGTATACAACGTAGTAATAGTAGTAATCAGTCTGAAGATTTGTTTGATGGAGCTCTCTACGCGAGTCTATCTCGTGCAAGTATTTTCATAAGTGCATACATACAGCAACTGACTGAACCCGCTTACTATACAGGATGTCCCACAAGGAATCGTCAGTCTTCAGAGATATGAACGATCATTCGAAGCAAAAATGTCCTGTAAACAAGGGCTCTATAAATCAACCGGCAGTCATATTTTTTTGTAATTTTTGTGTTTTTAATGTGTGACGTTCAGAACGCAACTAACAATCACCCAAAGCAGGTCGATGCAACTCTCAGAAATTGTCGGGAAAATCGATTTCGAAGTTTTCCAAGGAACTTTGTCACTGAGTTAAAGGCAGTTTTAACGACGCGTCGCGAGACAAACTTGGTAACTTTTGTGTTTAGGTAATTAATATAGTGCTTTTTCGAATCTTTCTGTGATCCTTTGTTCGTTCAGGTTGAGTACATTCATCATTTAAATTAAAAAAATCTTCAAATATTTGCTAATTAATACATGTCTGTCATCATTTTTATGATAAATGCACCACTTCTCGTTTCTAATTACGTATCATATAAATCTTATAATTTTCCCGGCGAAAAGATTAGTCTGTGAAGTTTCTGGATTGCAACCGGATAACGTCGACTTGTCGCCACGATTTATCGACTAAGAACCATTCTACCATCTTCATATGTATGTTTTGCACTGGAGAGTTCTAGTTCACGTCGCTACCTTCATACAAAAAACTGGCGCGTAGGCGCATGCGCAAAGATAACCACTACATGAGCGACCTCTTTCGACTACAAAGATGCGTGCTCTGCTCGGCTCGGCAAAGGAGTGTCTGGGATTGCGGAAGGCTGGACTAAACAGAATTCCTTGCCAATGTGGCAAAGCCTATGTTGGTCAGACAAATCTCACAGTGCGCTAAAGATCCGTTGAACCTGATCGCAACACTCGCCTTTCGCAGCCCAGTTAGTCAGCCATAGCTGAGCATTGTATCTCTACAGGACATTCCATGGATTACTCTGCCACGAAAATCTTCGTCATCGACGAGATCCTCGTGGAACTGAGTTATTAAGGAGTGGATGGAAATATGTTTAGCGCAAGACATTATTAATCGTAATGGTGGTTTTCAGCTGGATAAGTCGTGGGACCCGGTGATATCTTCAGAAAAAAAAACATTTTATGACCAATGGCACGTCTAGCGACATTTAACTTTTTTCATTTTGACATTTGAATTTTAACTCCGCGAGTGTGCAGTTTGGTAAGAGAGAGTGCACGTAATACCTCATTACGTATGCGCCTGTGCGCCATAGAGGGAGCAATATTCGAAGAGGGCGCGTAACTCGACAGAGGTCGCTCATGTAGCGGGTGTCTTTGCGCATGCGTCTTAGCGCCAATTTCTTGTGTAAAGGTAGCGGTGTGAGTAGCAATCTTCAGTGCAAACCGCTCACCTGAAGATGGCAGAATGGCTGTCAGACAAAATCTTGTGGCAGAAGGTTGACGTCATCCGGCTGCAATCCCGAAAATTCCGGAATATATATATATATATATATATATATATATATATATATATATATATATATATAGCAAATATGAATTCTTAATTACTTATATTTTCTAAAAGATTGTCAATGACGTAACTTTAAATCGAAAAATACAGAATTTTTTATATTTCTATAGAGTGTCGATAGTTAAGAATTCATACTTGCAATAAAAATTGGAATTTGCCGTGTGGTACGTGATACGAAATGCGAGACTAAGAACAAGGATCGGGATTAATTTAAGAAAAACACGTGGAAGGCAGGTCCAACTTGATGCGTCATTTATCATTCTCAAACAAATACTTTTATTTAATAACAATTCAATCATGAGCCACAGACAGTTGCCAAGATTCTTACGAAATACGTGCAAATAGTTAAGATTTTTAAATTAAATTCACTATGTATAAGGACCTCCCCCCATGAACCATGGACCTTGCCGTTGGTGGGGAGGCTTGCGTGCCTCAGCGATACAGATAGCCGTACCGTAGGTGCAACCACAACGGAGGGGTATCTGTTGAGAGGCCAGACAAACGTGTGGTTCCTGAAGAGGGGCAGCAGCCTTTTCAGTAGTTGCAAGGGCAACAGTCTGGATGATTGACTGATCTGGCCTTGTAACACTAACCAAAACGGCCTTGCTGTGCTGGTACTGTGAACGGCTAAAAGCAAGGGTAAACTACGGCCGTGATTTTTCCCGAGGGCATGCAGCTTTACTGTATGGTTAAATGATGATGGCGTCCTCTTGGGTAAAATATTCGGGAGGTAAAATAGTCCCCCATTCGGATCTCCTGGCGGGGACTACTCAAGAGGATGTCGTTCTCAGGAGAAAGAAAACTGGCGTTCTACGGATCGGAGCGTGGCATATCAGATCACTTTATCGGGCAGGTAGGTTAGAAAATTTAAAAATGGAAATGGATAGGTTAAAGTTAGATAGAGTGGGAATTAGTGAAGTTCGGTGGCAGGAGGAACAAGACTTCTGGTCAGGTGACTACAGGGTTATAAATACAAATTCAATTAGGGGTAATGCAGGAGTAGGTTTAATAATGAACAGGAAAATAGGAATGCGGGTAAGCTACTACAAACAGCATAGCGAACGCATTATTGTGGCCAAGATAGATACGAAGCCCACACCTACTACAGTAGTACAAGTTTATATGCCAACTAGCTCTGCAGATGAAGAAATTGAAGAAATGTATGATGAAATAAAAGAAATTATTCAGATAGTTAAGGGTGATGAAAATTTAATAGTCATGGGTGACTGGAATTCGGTAGTAGGAAAACGGAGAGAAGGAAACGTAGTAACTGAATATGGATTGGGGCTAAGAAATCAAAGAGGAAGCCGCCTGGTAGAATTTTGCACAGAGCACAACTTAATCATAGCTAACACTTGGTTTAAGAATCATGAAAGAAGGTTGCATACATGGAAGAACCCTGGAGATACTAAAAGGTATCAGATAGATTATATAATGCTAAGACAGAGATTTAGGAACCAGGTTTTACATTGTAAGACATTTCCAGGGGCAGATGTGACTCTGACCACAATCTATTGGTTATGACCTGTAGATTAAAACTGAAGAAACTGCAGAAAGATGGGAACTTAAGGAGATGGGACCTGGATAAACTGAAAGAACCAGAGGTTGTACAGAGTTTCAGGGAGAGCATAAGGGAACAATTGACAGGACTGGGGGAAAGAAATACAGTAGAAAAAGAATGGGTAGCTTTGAGGGATGAAGTAGTGAAGGCAGCAGAGGATCAAGTAGGTAAAAAGACGAGGGCTAGTAGAAATCCTTGGGTAACAGAAGAAATATTGAATTTAATTGATGAAAGGAGAAAATATAAAAATGTAGTAAATGAAGCAGGCAAAAAGGAATACAAACGTCTCCAAAATGAGATCGACAGGAAGTGCAAAATGGCTAAGCAGGGATGGCTAGAGGACAAATTTAAGAATGTAGAAGCGAGTATCACTAGGGATAAGATAGATACTGCCTACAGGAAAATTAAACAGACCTTTGGAGATAAGAGAACCACTTGTATGAACATCAAGAGCTCAGATGGAAACCCAGTTCTAAGCAAAGAAGGGAAAGCAGAAAGGTGGAAGGAGTATATAGAGGGTCTATACAAGGGCAATGTACTTCAGGACAATAGTATGGAAATGGAATAGGATGTAGACGAAGATGAAATGGGAGATACGATACTGCGTGAAGAGTTTGACAGAGCACTGAAAGACCTGAGTCGAAACAAGGCCCCCGGAGTAGACAACATTCCATTGGATCTACTGACGGCCTTGGGAGAGCCAGTCCTGACAAAACTCTACCATCTGGTGAGCAAGATGTATGAAACAGGTGAAATACCCTCAGACTTCAAGAAGAATATAATAATTCCAATCCCAAAGAAAGCAGGTGTTGACAGATGTGAAAATTACCGATCTATCAGTTTAATAAGTCACAGCTGCAAAATACTAACGCGAATTCTTAGCAGACGAATGGAAAAACTGGTAGAAGCCGACCTCGGGGAAGATCAGTTTGGATTCCGTAGAAATACTGGAACACGTGAGGCAACACTGACCTTACGACTTATCTTAGAAGAAAGATTAAGGAAAGGCAAACCTACGTTTCTAGCATTTGTAGACTTGGAAAAAGCTTTTGACAATGTTGACTGGAAAACTCTCTTTCAAATTCGAAAGGTGGCAGGGGTAAAATACAGGGAGCGAAAGGCTATTTCCAATTTGTACAGGAACCAGATGGCAGTTAAGAGTCGAGGGGCATGAAAGGGAAGCAGTGTTTGGGAAAGGAGTGAGACAGGGTTGTAGCTTCTCCCCGTTGTTATTCAATCTGTATATTGAGCAAGCAGTAAAGGAAACAAAAGAAAAATTCGGAGTAGGTATTAAAATCCATGGTGAAGAAATAAAAACTTAGAGGTTCGCCGATGACATTGTAATTCTGTCAGAGACAACAAAGGACTTGGAAGAGCAGTTGAATGGAATGGATAGCGTCTTGAAAGGAGGATATAAGATGAACATCAACAAAAGCAAAACGAGGATAATGGAATGTAGTCGAATTAACTCGGGCGATGCTGAGGGAATTAGATTAGGAAATGAGACACTTAAAGTAGGAAAGGAGTTTTGCTATTTAGGGAGTAAAATAACTGATGATGGTCGAAGTAGAGAGGATATAAAATGTAGACTGGCAATGGGAAGGAAAGCGTTTCTGAAGAAGAGAAATTTGTTAACATCGAGTATAGATTTAAGTGTCAGGAAGTCGTTTCTGAAAGTATTTGTATGGAGTGTAGCCATGTGTGGAAGTGAAACATGGACGATAAATAGTTTGGACAAGAAGAGAATAGAAGCTTTCGAAATGTGGTGCTAGAGAAGAATGGTGAAGATAAGGTGGGTAGATCACGTAACTAATGAGGAGGTATTGAGTAGGATTGGGGAGAAGAGAAGTTTGTGGCACAGCTTGACCAGAAGAAGGGATCGGTTGGTAGGACATGTTCTGAGGCATCAAGGGATCACCAATTTAGTATTGGAGGACAGTGTGGAGGATAAAAATCGTAGAGGGAGACCAAGAGATGAATACACTAAGCAGATTCAGAAGGATGTAGGTTGCAGTAGGTACTGAGAGATAAAGAAGCTTGCACAGGATGGAGTAGCATGGAGAGCTGCATCAAACCAGTCTCAGGACTGAAGACCACAACAACATGTATAAGGACATTGCATTACACACAAATAGTACTCAAAAAATGTCAACTTTGTAGCACAATGGTGGCCCAACCACAGACAGTTAAACAAACCCGCGGCTGCACTTTGTCCCCGCAACTAGATCACAACTGTGGGAACTGATTATTTTTCTCTCATACAGACAAGATACGGCGAAGCTGCCCAAAGGCTACCCGCATGGAAAACCGAAGCAACAGTAGTAACTCACTTATTGTCCATAAGCATGTTCCACATAAATCACGCTACGTACTTAAACTACCGGCCCCCTAAAACACAGTTAAGATGATAATGACAATTAAACCCCAAATATCTTAAAGAAGTGAAGAAACTCTGTGCTCAGTTTGCCCAAAGACTTTCATCACATGCCCACAAGGGCCTTACAATAAAAGAAATTCTGAGTCACTTACATCCTAATCCGGTGACACCCCCGCCGTGGCACTATACCAATAGAATAACAACAAACTGCTGAACGGGAGATGCGCAGAATCGTGTGTGACCTGCCGACACTTGGGCCTCGTGCCATGACGGGAAAGCTGCCGAAGCGGAAGGTAAACACGTCCCTACCGCGGACGAGCAGTACAGTAACGCGTCAACCGCTGCTGTCAACATACACCAGATAACAAACAGCAGAAATTTTGATAAAAATTAACGTACACAATAATACTTGAACGGGCAATTAAAAATTCAACTATTGAAACGTCAGTATGGGAGCGGCCCGCTCATAACATACAAGGCCACCCAGCAATAACAATAATCAATGTACAAGGTCATTTAAAAGAATAATTACATAATAAGTAAAACAATATTTTTAAAAAACCAAGGTATACCTTTAGCGGGGCCTTTTAGGGGCTGATTGGCATTGTAATTGAATATGCACCAAATGGCAGATGGCTGGGTAAACTGTATCCTGTAACATGAAGGGCACCTCAGGAAAGGCCATGAGGTGTATAACAAACACAGATTAGGACCAGTAGTATCAACTATTCAACAATAACAAACCATGATTTCAAGTACGAGATTAACATTGCCCACTAGCTTGGCTCACACAGAAACCTCCAGATTGAGACTCGCAGCCCCAAAGGGGTTATCGAAAGGCATAAAGAAACTGGATTATTGGCCAGCTCATATCGGACTGAATTAACAATTTTAAGTGCAGTACTTAACTAAGCAGTCTTAATAAATAACTTGAAAAAAATACCAAGGAGGTTAATAGCTTCAGGACTCCAGGTAGGCACCGGATAATACTGCCCTGCTGGTCGTGGTTGCTAACAAGTTGTTAAATGCATCTCGGCCTACTTAGCACCCCACGATTGACTGATGGACGCCGTAACCAGACTGCACGGGACGAGAGCCGCTCCTTGCCCACTAAAGTCGCCGATAGCGACAGTCAACGCTGCAGGAAAACGCGGGGCCCCGTAGCCCAACGGTCAACCGTTTGAACTCGCTGCAATCGCCAGAACTCTGAGTACCGAGGCACACCCGTCCAACTCCGTGTCCGACACACACCCCCACACAGCCCTAGAGGGAAATCACAACCCAGCAAAGATCATACGACGAGGGCCAAAGTCGATGCAACTCGCGCACAAATGGTGCCAATGGGACAAAGTGCGCGCGCCGTCACGGAAGCCGCCACAGCTCATAAGGAATGATTGTTAGACGTGTTTTAATTAGGTTACATTCATGAATTTTATATGTAATAGGTGTAGGTTTCGAACTGAACGAAAAAAGGGATTCTGTCCAGTGATCTACACTACTGGCCATTAAAATTGCTACACCAAGAAGAAATGCAGATGATAAACTGGTATTCATTGGACAAATATATTATATTAGAACTGACATGAGATTTCATTTTCACGCAGTTTGGGTGCATAGATCCTGAGAAATCAGTACCCAGAACAACCACCTATGGCCGTAATAACGACCTTGATACGCCTGGGCATTGAGTCAAACAGAGCTTGGATGGCAGGTACAGCTGCCCATGCAGCTTCAACACGATACCACAGTTCATCAAGAGTAGTGACTGGCGTATTGTGACGAGCCAGTTCCTCGGCCACCGTTGACCAGACGTTTTCAATTGGTGAGAGATCTGGAGAATGTGCTGGCCAGGGCAGCAGTCGAACATTTTCTGTATCCAGAAAGGCCCGTACAGGACCTGCAACATGCGGTCGTGCAGTATCCTGCTGAAATGTAGGGTTTCGCAGGGATCGAATGAAGGGTAGAGCCACGGGTCGTAACATGAAATGTAACGTCCACTGTTCAAAGTGCCGTCAATGGGAACAAGAGGTGACCGATACGTGTAACCAATGGCACCCCATACCGTCACGCTGGGTGATATGCCAGTATGGCAATGATGAATACACGCTTCCAGTGTGCGTTCACTGCGATGTCGCCAGACACGGATGCGACCAGCATGATGCTGTAAACAGAACCTGGATTCATCCGAAAAAATGACGTTTTACCATTGGTGCACCCAGGTTCGTCGTTGAGTACACCATCGCAGGCGCTCCTGTCTATGATGCGGCGTCAAGGATAACCGCAGCCATAGTCTCCGAGCTGGTAGTCCATGCTGCTGCAAACGTCGTCGAACTGTTCGTGCAGATGGTTGTTGTCTTGCAAACGTCCCCTTCTGTTGACTCAGGGATAGAGACATGGCTGCACGATCCGTTACAGCCATGCGGATAAGATGCCTGTCATCTCGACTGCTAGTGATACGAGGCCGTTGGGATCCAGCACGACGTTCCGTATTACCCTCCTGAACCCACCGATTCCATATTCTGCTAACAGTCATTAGATCTCGACCAACGCGAGCAGCAAGGTCGCGATACGATAAACCGCAATCGCGATAGGCTACAATCCGACCTTCATCAAAGCCGGAAACGTGATGTTACGCATTTCTCCTCCTTACACGAGGCATCATAACAACGTTTAACCAGGCAACGCCGGTCAACTGCTGTTTGTACATGGGAAATCGGTTGGAAACTTTCCTCATGCCAGCACGTTGTAGGTGTGGTCACTGACGCCAACCTTGTGTGAATGCTCTGAAAAGCTAATCATTTGGATATCACACCATCTTCTTCCTGTGGGTTAAATTTCGCGTCTGTAGCACGTCATCTTCGTGGTGTAGCAATTTTAATGGCTAGTAGTGTATTTACTGCCCAATTACCACTATCCAAAGCTACCTAGATAGCCACGCGACCTGTCTTCAAAACTGCCTTTATTTGAGCGAATTATATTTCCTCGCCGGCCTTTGTGGCCGAGCGGTTCTAGGCGCTACATTCTGGAACCGCTCGACCGCTACGGTCGCAGGTTCGAATCCAGCCTCTGGCATGGATGTGTGTGATGTACCTAGGTTAGTTAGGTTTAAGTAGTACTAACAAGGGGAGGCCGCCAATTGTGAAATTCAGATTCGATTCATACTGCGCATAATAAAAGCTCATGGCCAGAGGCGTAATGTGGCAAAGCACCAAGATGCACTTCTCAGCCGTTGTAGAGAAAATCGACAGTTAAAAGAAACCGTTGCGGTGAAATACTCTCTACGATTAACAGTTTTCTCCACCGTCGTGGCGCAGCGGTAAGCGCTTGGGTTCGTAATCCAAAGGTCGCCGGATCGAATCTCGCGCCATGCAATTTTTTTTATAATTAGTTTTTTGTAAAATATATATATATATATATATATATATATATATATATATATATACTATTAATGAATTGCTTATGCATGTTGGTGAAGGCGGATTGCTCTCCAATCGTACCGCCTCCATTTTTCCGTTAGTTTAACAGGGTGTACCAAAGCTCTCCCGTCCGCACTGATTTTCGACGAAGTTATAAGTTGCGCTAGGGACCGCATCTACCTTCTTTCGAAGTTAGCAGGCAACTACGCTAGTTACGCGGCGGCTCGTTTAAAGTGTAACGAGCGAGTAACGGAGTTTATATTTCATACCTGCCACAGCAAATTTATGTTCGTGGGGTCTCTATTCTAATTCGAACGTTTGACTTACGCTATACGTATTCGTTTCGGAATATCGTTTCTACGTCTTCCGTTAGCTATACGTGGTTAACATTATGAAGACAATTAATAACATTTGTGAAATAAAACATTGTTTACGGAAAACATAATGATGATCGAAGTCGCCAGTTTTTCCACGACAAACGTCTTTCAACAACATATTATATACATAATTGTTGCAACTGATTGCCGGGAATTATATATATATATATATATATATATGTGTGTGTGTGTGTGTGTGTACTTGAATTACAAAAAACAAATACTAAAAAAAAAAAAAAAAAAAGGTTGCATGGCGCGAGATTCGATCCGGCGACCTTTGGATTGCGAACCCGAGCGCTTACCGCTGCACCACGACGCTGTAGAAAGTTATTAATCGTAGAGAGTATTTCACTGCAACGGTTTCTTTTAACTGTCGATTTTCTCGACAACGGCTGAGAAGTGCATCTTGGTGCTTCGCCACATTACACCTCTGGCCATGAGCAGTATGAATCGAATCTGAATTTCACAATTGGCGGTCTCCCCTTGTAAGTTCTAGGGGATTGATGACCTCAGATGTTATGTCCCATAGTGCTCAGAGCCATTTTATATTTCCTCGGAAAGCTTCAAAGTCGATTTTCCCGAGAATTTTTGAGAGTTGTCTCGACTTGCTTTGGGCGATTGTTGTTGAGTTCTGAGCTTCACGTTCCATAAACGTAAAAAATTAACAAAAAACCAATTGTCGGGTGGTCCGCTTATGAGACCCCAATGCGGTAAGCGGCTGTGCTTTCAATAGCTAAGGGGATAGGTAGGCTAGCGGCATTTGGAGCGTGCTCAAGTGGTGACAAGGAAGGAGAAGTCGTAAAAGACTCGATTCGGGGGCGGGCGGGAGGGAGGCGGCCGTGGAGTTAGACGGCGCGTGGGCACTGCAGTGGCGTCAGCGGCGCTGATCGATGGCTCAGGTGGCGGCTAGCCGCGCTCCCCAATACGCCGGCCGCCGCCTCACGGTCCACACCTCGCTGCAGATGTCGCTCAGGGGGGAATTTTGTGTGTAAAAAATGACCACGCGTCCAGTCACTGCGATTGGATGTTTTTACCGTTTCGCACGGAGGTTAGCGAGGCTATTTGCATGATTGGTGTGCTCCGGTTTATGTGGCTTCGCACTGGAAGTGTTATCTGTGGGCAAGGGTGACGAGACAGCGTACCATGGGGCATATTTTCGGGAGGAGCTGGTTCAAAGCACCCGTTCAGAGAATTTTGATTTCCCATTGTTTCTCAAAGTCGCTACAGACGAACGAAAGGTTCGTACATCTGCCTAGGCGGCGTAGTAGCCAAAATACTGGGTTGGCTTTCAGGAGAAGCACAGGGAGATTTTGTTATGATTTCTGAAGCAAATCGTGACAGATTTGTTTCCCCTATTCTTTTAAAGGCTGTACCTCTGCTTCGTATTTAATGACAACGTCTACGGGCGTTGAATTTCAATCTCCCTCTGTTTCATCCAGTTGTGTATCCCGTATATAAATGGCCTCGAAGCCATCTGCATATTACTCTGTTAATTTCATCCTGCTCTTTTCCCTTTCTTGTAAATAGTATCTGAAGCTCTTGTGCCGATATAAGTGTCACTTAAAAAACGCATCTACACCGGGCTAAAAGTTTTCCAATTAGAGCCCATCGTAAGAAAAAAAACGAAAAAAAAACCACCACTAGATGTTAAGAACAAGCGTGAAGACAAAAAGATCAGAGTTCAAGTCCCATCGATGACGGTGTCATTTTAGGCAGAATCCAAGATTGGGTGAGGAAGAAAACAGACCGTGTACTTTTCAACAGAAGATCTTAAAGTGCGAGCTTTCAGGAAGAATAACCAACATTTTATAGTGGCCTCATACATTTCTACTTCTGCTAGAGGTATGTCCTATCGTATAGTGTTAAGATATCATACACTGTTATACAAAAATTAGCACGTGTTTTTGTGATACAAAGCTTATTTCAACACCCAAACATTTTTCGCTGCATCTGTGCCACCATCCCTGGATTCTTAATTTCATTACACATCTAAAACTTTTGCGTATTCAGATTCTAACAGTGATAACTAAAAATAAAGCCTAAAAAATTGATTGTTAATTTCTGTGCTTACTTGGTCATAATTAGTTATTTGCTTTGTAAAACATTCGTTTCCTCTAGAGCCGGCCGCGGTGGTCTCGCGGTTCTAGGCGCGCAGTCCGGAACCGTGCGACTGCTACGGTCGCAGGTTCGAATCCTGCCTCTGGCATGGATGTGTTAGGTTTAAGTAGTTCTAAGTTCTAGGGGACTGATAACCACAGCAGTTGAGTCCCATAGTGCTCAGAGCCATTTGAACCATTTTTTCGTTTCCTCTAGTAACGCACATTGATACAAAACTTTCTGTATATTAACTCCGTTTTTTTTATTGCTTGATGAACCGTACAACATATTAATGGGATAACTGTAAGGTACTTAGTTCGTTGGTTTGCCCGTCAAACAATATGGTCATCCTGTTACGTGATGGCATAGTCTTTTCATTTCTTATTTTCTTTCTTTCTTTCTTTCTTTTCGCGCACGTAATTTTTATGCGTTTCTTTGTGTATCAGAAATTCTGTAGCTATGTGTATCAGAAATACAATTCTATAGCTATGTGAATTTTATGTCCCGACGCCACATCCCGGCAGAGTTGCGTAAACGCCAGCAGATTAAAGCCACTCTCTGTTCTGTCTTGTTCTGGGTTATGCAGGTTAAAGTTCAGATGCGATAGTGCTATAATAAGACACAAAATCATGCTATAGCGGAATTACCTCACGAAAATCCCGAATATTAAATGTCCTTACTGAGGATGGTTTCAGTTTTACAGGCCGCGCGGGCTAGCCGTCCGGTCTCGGGCGCCTTGTCACGGTTCGCGCGGCTTCCCCCCCCCCCCCCCCCCCCCCCCCCCGTCGGAGGTTCGAGTTCTCCTTCGAGCATGGGTGTGTGCGTTGTCCTTAGTGAAAGTTAGTTTAAGTTAGGTTAAGTAGTGTGTAAGCTTAGGGATAGATGACCTCAGTAGTTTGGTCCCATAAGATCTTCCTACAATTTTTTTCGGTTTTACATTTCGATATGGTGTTGATTTGAAATTAGCTTATCCACTCTAAACTTAAACAATGACTTCGTAGTTTCATTACAACTGCCTTTAAACATTTTGTGGCTGTTGTAAAACTAAAAGAAAAGTTCGAGCTATAGACTTTATCAGATTTGGCATAACCACATTGTCTGTGCTGCAAGTATTGTGAACTTGCAGAGAATTACACGATTATATACGTTAATTAAATAGGGGTTTACATGTTAGCTTTGCTCAGAGTCTTAAAACAATGTTCTTTGTAGAAGTATAAGTTTTCGTCTCGACGTAAGTTCGGATTGTCCGTCCGGTATATCTAGGTTTCTAATTAAAAATAATAAATATAATATTTTCCTCTTCCATCTCGTTTCGACACTATAGTCTATTCGTTTCACCTCTCATCATGATTCAGTACCGTGTGCGGATGTTTTCCACCTTAACTGCCACAGTGTAACTCTAAATCCATGGTTTTTATTCTTACTACATGCAGTGTAATAATGCTGTTTGTTTTCTGTGAAACTATCGATAAAGACAGCACAGTGGTTAACACATAGTAATCGAATTCAGAAAAAGTAGAGCTAAAATTTCCATCCGGTCATCCAGATAGAGGTTTTCTGTGTATTCAATAAATCTAGTGAGGCATCTGCCGGCATGATGATGCCTTTGATAAGGACGCAGCCTCTCTCCTTCTCTATCCTTGCCATGTTCGAGCCTGTGCTCAGCTTCCGAAGGCTGACATTGGCTGTGCACTCCTTTCACCAATTAACGTCAAGCCCGTCTACGTTGCAGAGGTCGCTGACACACGCCAGTGCGGTGGCTCTCCATCCGGAGGTAAGCCCGTTCGAATGCTGGGCGTGTAAAAAATTTTCAATGCCCGTTTTTGGCCGGCAAGGTGAGGAGAGGTAGTGGCACGAAGTTCCAGACTTTGTGTCAGTGTCCTGGTTTAAATATCAAGCCTCTCCGCAGTGTTCCATGAAGTGAGGGCATGTGCCACTGTTGACGGTGATCCGTCCGTTGGATGGGGACGTTAAGCTTGGCGGCACCCGCACCTGGTTTCACTCTCTCCTTTCTATCATCATCATTATCATCATCATCACTACCACCACCACCACCACCACCACATAACACAAACGTTACACTCCAGTGGAAAATCCATGATGGAATGTAACAATATTATGAAAAGGAAAGTTGCCACTCACCATATAGCAGAGATGCTGAGTCGCACATAGGTACAACAAAATAAAACTTTCGGCCCGTAATGTCTTCATCAAAAGTAGAACTCCTCTCTCTCTCTCTCTCTCTCTCTCTCTCTCTCTCTCTCTCTCTCTATATATATATATATATATATATATATATATATATATATATATATATACCAAAAAGTTGCAATGGAGCATGTTACAAATAAAAGAACATGCAAAGCTAATCACGTCACTGGGAAAAGCGTATCCTCCCGGCTATCCAGCACTACACGGGGTGCACTCACTGAAAACCCTCATTTCCCTTGATTCCTTCACATAGAAGATGGGGAACATTGACTTTGGAAGTGGTCAGGCTATATGTCTTGTTAATACATGTTCCGTGCATAATCCTTCACAACTGTTTCCCTCCTTTATACACTCCTTACTCATAAATCGAGTCATTCTTCTGCTCGTATTCTTTTCAACCAAATCTCAATGAGGTGGGATCGGGACAGTTTGGGTTTTCAGTTGGGAACATTTGATAGAAATTTCCCGTACCGGGATTTGTATCACTGCTGAGGAAAACTTCCCGGAAACATTGGCGGTTTCGTGCTAAAATGACCATCTTCATGTCTGTCTTATAAAGACATTTTCTAATATACTGGAGCCACAGTGCCTTCGTCAAATGCTAAACAAGAAATCGGCGCCAAAGGCACTATGGCTCCATGATAAAAGGAAACATTTTTATAAAGAGACCTGAAGATGGTCATTAATAGACCGAAACCGCTAGTCTGATGACATAAAAATTTGTGACAGTAGACGCGAAGTAAAGGAAATTTAGTCTATTTTCGGGTCCCTGTCGCAGCTTGTGATAATAAGATAAATCAGAGTTTTTACGGAAAGATGTAAGTATTCGTTTTTTCCCCTCGCGCTGTTAGAGTGGAACGGTAGAGAAATAGCCTGAAGATGGTTCGAATAACCTTTGCCAGACACTGAGGTATGAATAGCATAGTAGTCGTGTGTATGTAGACATGCAATGACCTGTCGTACTTGTGGGACTAAAAACTGTTTCCCCTGTGCCACTGCGAAATTACTGTAAGGATAGCCGTGTTTGAGAGAAAGGAGCGCAGAGTCCATCTTATCTACGAGACACAAGTGGGCCGCGCTTTCTAGTTGCCTAGTCCAACCGTCGGCAATCGTGTGAGTTCAGCGATCGGCGGCGTCTGTGCTTTGACAGATTGCTGGTAGAAGCGGGTGGGCGGCATGCGTGTCGGGAACCGGTCCCGGCTGACAGGTGCGCGGCCTGTATACAGCTGGCTGGACGCTGCGCTGCCGCCGGGCTTTTCAACCTGCGCGGCTGATACGGCTGCGTGTCCCGCGCCCGCGTCTTCTGTTCCACATACCAGTGCACACCGTGGACACAGGACTCAGAGTACCGAGCCTATATTTCATGAAAACAAGTTCGTTGGGACATTGCAACAGAAGAGATACCTTAAATGGGTGCGCTGTAAGACATTGATGCCTGGAAAGAGGACCAGAGGAAGAAGCGGATACAAGCTAAGAGACGATGTCACGATAAATTCATTATATACAGGGTGATTCAAAAGCCATGTCCCATAGGACAAGTAGCGTGAACCAGAACTCCTCCAACAAAGGTGGCAGTATGGATCAAAACAACGAAAAATGTCTAGTAAAGATGAGTTCCAAAATGCGTCTTAACAGCTACGAGAACTCCTTCGTTTTCGCTACTTTGAAACCCATCATCTACTGAACAAGTGCTCATAGCTCTTAAGGTACGCAGTTTAGAGCTCGTGTTTACTGGACATTATTTTCTTCTTTTGGTCCATACTGCCATCTCTGAAAGTTTTTCGGTGGAGTTCTGCTTTAGCCTATTTATCCTATGGACATGACTTCTGAATCACTCTGTAGTTACAGCTAAGAAAAGATAACGGAAACGGAGAGGACTGGGGTATGCACACTTAACACTGATTGATGGGATACACTATTTTTAAAATAAGCAGAATATATTATAATTATTACACCAAGACAAGGCCATAAACTTCGCAAAGTAACGTTTGTAACAAAAAATTTGATTAGCTTAGAATAGGGAACGTCAAACGTTTACAATCTTTAGGCCGCAGTTCCAAAACCGGATAAATATTTTACGAGCCGCATATATTTTCTACTGAGTGTTTTAAAGATGTTGATAAAAAGTAGGTCAAACTTAACAACTTGTTTTCTCTTTTCGTAACATTGTTAGAAATTTAAAAATAAACGCGTGTAATGATTTAATGAAAGAAACACACTGAGTATTTTGAAAGTACAGACTTTCAGCCACTCGAGTTAGCGCGCAATTGGGGGAGGGGGGGGGGGAGGCGCTCGCGTCGGCCCCGGATCGAATCCGCACGACGATTTGACGACGACATCCGATGTGGCGGTCAGCCTGGATGTGGTTCTTCTTAGGCGGTTCCCCACATCCAACTAGTTGAATATTGGGCTGGTACCCACGTCCCGCCTGAGATACACGATTCGCAATCATCACGAAAATATTCACACGGCTTCGGAGAGACGGACATATGGGGCACACAAAATGCATCCGTGGGGGAGAGGAGGGTTAGAAATCAGGAATGAGCTCTGTACACTCGCATTCAAGTTGTGAGCGAGTGCTGTGGCGTCATCTCGCAAGTCGCCGAGGCCCACGAGAAAGACAGGCCGCGCGGCGCGTACGTCACGAAGGTAGGCCTGAGCTCGCTCTCTCGCCTAACTCAGCAGACAAAATGCATTTCTAAATTTGTTAACTCGCTTGCTATTGGGTGTGTACGAACTAACGAAAATTGTATCTTCTACCGGAATCTGGTATTATGAAGTCTTACTAATTACTAGTACAACAAAACTTACGATCAATTCTCGACATAAATAGTATGACGGCTTGTTTGTAGCATTTAGTCTCTTCTACGTAACTATCCTTATTTCATACAAGATGTGGTCCTTATGCAATTGATAATCATTTTGACATGATTTTAATTTTATTGTACCCCAGTACAGCCGTAACAAATTGTTAGTAGGCCTATGCACTTCCTATTATTGTAGGACTAATAACAGCAAAATTCCATAATTGTGGATTCCAGTGAAGATGCAAATCTCGTTCGTACATACACACCCAGTTACGAGTTAACAGGTGTAGAAGCGTAGTTTTTCTGCTGAGTTGAACGAGTGTACGAGCTCGGCCTACCTCCGTGACGTACGCACCGCGGCCTGTGTTTCTCGTGGGCCTCGCAACTCGCAGCCTCCGTGCGCCCGTAGAACCAACTCGTGAGTCACCGCCGCAGCCCACTCGTCACCAGAGGCACTTGTTCCACTTGCTATCATAAACTGTACGACCTACCTAAAAGACAGGAGCAAGTTAAGTACCAAAGTAACAACTGATCGGTTACCACTGAATGTTGTTCTCTTTGTACATACTTCATACAGATAAAAAAAGATTCCTGTGAATTTAATATCGATTCAGAGAATGTCTTAACAATTACGTCAACATATGTGCACTTCCGAGATGTTATGGAGTGTGTCACGACAGTACAAGAAATCATGACATGAAGGTGAGTTCGAATCTCTAAATGGTGATTAATTATTAAAATAAATTATAGAAATGAATAATGAGCGACACAACTCGCTGTTAACCCATAAACGCAAGTTGCCATGACCAGATTAATACAGAAATAGCGCGGTTTTTCGTCGCAGGGATGTAACAATGACGTTGCTCTATGCCCAGTTTTTGTGTGACGCATCTCATTAGTTTTCTCATGGTGAAGGTGGAATACACAATAATACAACCATTTTGTCTGCACTGGACGAATTTTGTATGGTTTTCGTCTGATGTGTGGATTATAGCGGGAAACTTATTCCAGATACCACTCCTCTACTGGAACGTATTTGTAATTGTGCACTTTGCGTCAGTTAATTTTAGTCTCACATCTTCCACAGTCTCTCAAAACACAGTTCCGTCAAACGCCATTGATCCCGACCATTGATCATTTCACCTTGTCAGTGCTACAGTACTTCACAACAGCAAGATTACGAACTGATCTTCCGTACTAGCATGTAAGTCGCAAGTATCCTTACACTCCTGCATGCTTCAGTAAGAGAGAACGAGTCGACAAGTATGAATCGACCGCAGCGCCAGTCCTCAGATGCTTCATACTCCCGGGCCTACAACGTTAATTAAGGAAGCCCGTTAGCACTGATGTAACAGCGGCGCCTTGATTTGTGAAGTATGCAGCCCGAAAATTAGATTCACATTAGCTTCGTTTTCTATCTACAGGGGGAGGGGGGGGGGGGAGACAGGAAGGTCATCCGGCCACCCTCTACCACGAAAACTTCCAAATGCAGATTAAAATGCTGAACCCATGAGGACACGGGATAGGGCAGAAAAAAAAGAAGAGAAAGGAGACATAACATTTTATTGCTATAGAGAATGAGGAATTTGTATTTAAGGAGTCAGTGTTGTCGGACTTCAATGCAGAAGAAAATGAAGGCAGCATAAACCTGCTGTAAATGATTTAGCAATCGCGCAGTTTCAGTCGTGTCACTGGCAGGCATAACTGATTTTCACGCACGACGACTCGGTAGACCTCACTCTATGTCTCAAGTAAGCTCCTGCTTCGTCGCTGTGAGGTACCGGACTCCAAATGTCCATTCCACGTGGTTCTCTTGGCAATATTTTCTTGGAAACCGCTCGCGATTATCGTGCATTCTCTAACAGCAGTGATCACTGTTCGGTTTGAAACCGATAGTCATTGACATATGTGACACTCTTCTCCGGTCCCTATGGGTTAGAATTCTTTTACCACCACTAATCTGACGCTGAGTTTCCTGGCTCTGAGTGGTACACCACACTTTGTAGACACGTTTGACAGCCCGCTTTGATGCACTAACAAATCGGACAACTTCATTGGCTGTGTGGTCATGGCCACGTGCAAACACGATAACTGCTTTCTGCTATTCTGTCATGCTTCCACATACACTCCTGGAAATGGAAAAAAGAACACATTGACACCGGTGTGTCAGACCCACCATACTTGCTCCGGACACTGCGAGAGGGCTGTACAAGCAATGATCACACGCACGGCACAGCGGACACACCAGGAACCGCGGTGTTGGCCGTCGAATGGCGCTAGCTGCGCAGCATTTGTGCACCGCCGCCGTCAGTGTCAGCCAGTTTGCCGTGGCATACGGAGCTCCATCGCAGTCTTTAACACTGGTAGCATGCCGCGACAGCGTGGACGTGAACCGTATGTGCAGTTGACGGACTTTGAGCGAGGGCGTATAGTGGGCATGCGGGAGGCCGGGTGGACGGACCGCCGAATTGCTCAACACGTGGGGCGTGAGGTCTCCACAGTACATCGATGTTGTCGCCAGTGGTCGGCGGAAGGTGCACGTGCCCGTCGACCTGGGACCGGACCGCAGCGACGCACGGATGCACGCCAAGAGCGTAGGATCCTACGCAGTGCCGTAGGGGACCGCACCGCCACTTCCCAGCAAATTAGGGACACTGTTGCTCCTGGGGTATCGGCGAGGACCATTCGCAACCGTCTCCATGAAGCTGGGCTACGGTCCCGCACACCGTTAGGCCGTCTTCCGCTCACGCCCCAACATCGTGCAGCCCGCCTCCAGTGGTGTCGCGACAGGCGTGAATGGAGGGACGAATGGAGACGTGTCTTCTTCAGCGATGAGAGTCGCTTCTGCCTTGGTGCCAATGATGGTCGTATGCGTGTTTGGCGCCGTGCAGGTGAGCGCCACAATCAGGACTGCATACGACCGAGGCACACAGGGCCAACACCCGGCATCATGGTGTGGGGAGCGATCTCCTACACTGGCCGTACACCACTGGTGATCGTCGAGGGGACACTGAATAGTGCACGGTACATCCAAACCGTCATCGAACCCATCGTTCTACCATTCCTAGACCGGCAAGGGAACTTGCTGTTCCAACAGGACAATGCACGTCCGCATGTATCCCGTGCCACCCAACGTGCTCTAGAAGGTGTAAGTCAACTACCCTGGCCAGCAAGATCTCCGGATCTGTCCCCCATTGAGCATGTTTGGGACTGGATGAAGCGTCGTCTCACGCGGTCTGCACGTCCAGCACGAACGCTGGTCCAACTGAGGCGCCAGGTGGAAATGGCATGGCAAGCCGTTCCACAGGACTACATCCAGCATCTCTACGATCGTCTCCATGGGAGAATAGCAGCCTGCATTGCTGCGAAAGGTGGATATACACTGTACTAGTGCCGACATTGTGCATCTCTGTTGCCTGTGTCTATGTGCCTGTGGTTCTGTCAGTGTGATCATGTGATGTATCTGACCCCAGGAATGTGTCAATAAAGTTTCCCCTTCCTGGGACAATGAATTCACGGTGTTCTTATTTCAATTTCCAGGTGTGTATTACTGTGCTGATTACATACAAATGACTGTCAAATACACACCACTTCACTGCCGTGAGTTAAGTAAGCCGTAAGAGACAGGTAAGTGCCTGGTAAAAGTTGTAAACCACCTACAGCGCTCGAAAATATAAGTGTGAAATTTTAAGAGAAAATATTTTGTTGAGACAGCTTACTTTTGCTATTCGTGGTACAGAGAATACTCATTTTTACTACTCCCGCTAGGACAGAATTAATAAAGAAATTAGAATATAAATCTACCCGATAGAAAAGATCATGTGTGATCTGATTCTCAGCTTACGGGACTTGACCATTTAGACATTCGTCGTAGCAATGAACCAGATTTCTAATTTCAGCTAGAGATGATGTAACACATTTGTTTCTTAGCCGCATTTGAGTAGCCTCCAGGGCCAATATGTGTCTTAAGAGGGAAGCGGATTTTCTCCAGCCTGGAGTTGATGGGATTTTCTTAATCCTTCTAAAGGGGTCGCTGGAGGCAACGTGGCAGGCTTGCCGGGAGAGCATTTTTCCCCAAGACGGTTGGGCTTACCCAAATCTGTTACAGAACATTTTCTTAATGTCCTTGCAGGACAGATGTGTTGTTAGCGCGAACGAGAAATGGCCAATAAAACTGCCTGCCCTGAAGCTGCTGAGTCGTGTTGGCCGAAAGTCCTCGTGTAAAATAATTTGGCGGTGTGGTCCGGAGCACGCGAAATCGATGAGTCAGCAGGCGGCCCTCGTGGTGTACTATTACCAGGTGATTTTCAAAAGCCAAGTTGGTCGTTTGAACCGATTTCAGCTTGTTGATACTTCTACCTACTTTTTGTGGCTGTACTGGAGACTGGAAAACACATTTCCCTCTGTTTTCATTAATATGATTCAATAAAGATGGAAAAGTGCAACTGCCCTCGAAATTCCACATGACTCTAGCGCAGAGCGGTAACTGTGGACCAACTGTTAACGTTTCATCACATGATTTGCTTACGTATCAATCTGTAGTCGGTTTACCATTGATGCCAGCATCTAATATACTATAGGTACCAAGATTGTAAATGAAAACATTGAATTAAATTCTTACCACCACCACTACCACCGTTTTATGAGTATGTTCAGCAGGATTGGTTTGCACATCTTCTGCCCCTCTAGCAAAGTACACATCGATTTTAATTCGGAGAAAATTCAGTCTCTGTCACCCTAGTACGTATGATGTCGTTTTTCCCTACAAATTGCACTAAAAAGCAAGTTCGCGGGCCTCTAGCCGGGAGAGGTGGTCGAAATGGCGCTATATTTTCATGAGTTGCAAAACCCCGCGGTGTATGGTTGTGAAATTGTACCGTGAGGATGGAACTGCCCAGAGTCTGTCAAACACCCGTAAGACCCACTGTAAAATTTTGCCCAACAGAATCGCTATCTCAAAAATGACCCTAACAGGGAATCCTAAGTTTTGGAATTGCTAAAAAATCTTACTGAATGACCGTTTATTTTTACTTAATCGACAAATAATAATAATATTAATAATAAGAATAATTGAAGGAAAAGTATCAGCTACTTCAAATTAAATACAAATAAAATTAAACTTAACGTTTTATTGCTTTAAAAGCATTGACATAGCTCAAGACTCAGTGGCATGACTGTAAAAAATGATTGCAATAAAGGTATGGAGCAAGTGGGAGAGCACTGCCGTGTCTTAGCTACACATTCAATCATCAATACGAATGCAACCCACCAAATGTTTTTGCTACTCCACTTGTTGATCGAATAATAAATCAAAGCGGTACTATCACTGGAATCGGGATTAACGATATTGTGATAAAGGTACATCCGCTTTCCAAAAATCAACGCCCAACTGTCGCCGGTGCTGATGCCTACTCTCACCGTTCTGCTGCGGAGGTAAAGCGGCCGTGCGTGGTCGCATGTGAAGGACCAGAATCTCGCTCATCAGGGCTCGGACACCGTGAAGTTCCATCCATCTTCTGAACCAAACAGTCCTCGACATTTAAAACCAGCGACCTTCTATCTTCCACATCCAAGCCGAGAGTGTCCGTTTTGACGTATCCCTGCCCCCCCCCCGACACTACTGTTTGCGAAGTCCCGGCCATTACCACCCTTCTATAAAAATGTTCCTTTTTTCCGCCAATATCTCCCGACATGGGCCAATCAGAGGACATCTTCCTTGCCATGTTGCTCTACAAATTCCCGTCTGAAGTCAGTAGGCGATGGGCGAATCAGAGCGTTGTTTATACACTTCTGAAATTCCAGAAGCCTAACCGACATGACGGGAACCCAGCAAGACTTCTGCTTCTACCGCGTAGGCCCAGACATTAAAAGGCTTGTGATTTCTCACCACAAATTATTAGGTGGTAGCCGGCACTTAAGACTGTCGCCCTCAGCCTTTTAAAGAGCTGAAGCGGGCCGAATACTGCTAACCCCGTTTTAGCTTGATTAACAGGGTAGTTCGTGAGCACCTCTCACGAGGCTCCTTGACACGAATATGGCTCTGTAACACGCATAAACCGGAACAAAGCCTCTTCTGTGCGGACTGAGCGGTTCTCACGCGTTCTTGGAATAGAATTAAAAGCCTCGACCGACAATCACCGCTGTTTTATAAAATACGTTCCCTAGTATTAAATAAGGTCATGAGACTTCAAGGATAATAAAACTAACGCGTCTTCCTTATCGGTAGTCGTGACAAGTGGCAGATTAATTTAACATATTGCAACACCCCAACCGTTGCTTGTCCGATTTTTGCGTGTGTTCGCCCCTGACAAACAACTTACAGAGAAATTGGGAGTGGAACTGTACACAAAAATGGATAACGCTAGACTTAAATGTGGCCCTGTCACCCCTAATTAATCTGCGGTGGTAGCGTTGACGATGAATCACACCTGTTTTTACTTCCAAATATGAATGATCATGAACACTTAGAGTGTTCAATGACATCAAACACATACACAAAAATAAGATAACGCAAAAGGGTGACTTCAGGATCAACTACTGAAAGTAAAGGCTCTACTGAATCACAATAATTTTATTATAAGCTTCTGATCAATGCTGAATAAAACACAATGAACAATTTACAAATTATCCTCCTGACTGGCATTGGCAAAACGCGATCTCTTATAACTTGGCTGACCGACTGACATCGACACAAAACGTAAAATACGAAGAACGACTACACCCCAAAGTACCGTGAAACCTCTGTGGAAACAGCAATTACACGTGATCCAACTATTTAACGTTACTCGTAACACAGGCCGAAGCGGGAGCGATCTCACCGTAATACTCCTGTTGCAGCGGCGGTCTCCGACGGCGACGGCGCGGCTGTGCGGTTGGCGTGTGGCGTCTCGGAAAGTACACTCCTACACTACTCGGACAACAGACCGCTGTCCGTAAACTTCTCTATTCGCAGCGATCTTCCCGGCAGCAAAGAGCTGGCGCGGCTAACGTCCTCTCAGAAAGAAAGACCAAGAGGGGAGACGACTTGGCTAACGTCCTCTCAGTACGAGAGCCCAGAACGGAAGACCTCTACCGAGAGTCCAGCAAGATCAATCCTCACCCTTCTTTTCTCACCTCAACTTTTACCCAGCGAATCGCATCAGTAGAAGCTCTCAAAATACCCAGTTTGCCAGTGCCAACCAATTTACGGCCTGGGAACAGAACTCTTTTCCACCATTCTTTTATTTATACAAAATTTCACAAGTAAACTCCACCCTCGCCGGCTGGGAAGAACCTCAGCTGTGGGCAATAACACGTTTACTGGAAGTTTTCTCCCAAGAGACCACTCGAGAATCCCCCTCATAGCGAACACAGATTCTTACATTGAAAGTTTGTTGTTCGGAACTCCTGGCGTGCCCCACTTGAGTAACTCTAAGGCGTAAAATTAGTGGGACATAGGCGAGAGCACGCACAGGAAAGCCCGTCCAGCTATCCACTGCTCTGCTTTGGTAAACACTTGAACACCTGCAGCCGCATGTCCTTCAGAGGTTGGCGACCGCTGTGGCCTCTCTAAACGGATTACAGAAATCCTCCAGTTCACCATTCATACCGTTAGGCTGTGGCCTTCGGCGGCTAGGCGGGGAGGTAGCCGAGCTCTGTCTCGCGTACTGCCTTTCCGCAAAATCTTATAATTACAAAATCGCGGAATTCTCGCGTGCCGATGCGTTTCCACATAGATTTCCTACACCGTAATTTAGAGTATTACTCCAACAAAACCTAAAGTGTCACGTTAAATGGACTCAGGTAAGGTGCAAGGCCGTTGCCACCTTACAGTATACATGGGGAGATAAGTATGTTCCTATAAAACAAGTGAAGAGCATGAGGGAGGAACCAAATTCTCCAACAGGTGCAAAAGGCTGCATATATCTCTTCACATTCCCAGGAACGCAAACTGGGGAATACGAGACTTATTTCGTATCGACATTTCTCCTCCCTCTCGTCCGTCCTCCTTTCATAACTACTGATGTTTCTCGTCCCAAAAGTAGCTGCAGTGCGGGTCACGTCGCCAGTGGTAGAGCAGCGGCTTCCGACGGGTCCAGCCACTGCTTGGGTTGCGCGGACCGCGCGACGCGCAGTCAGGCAGACGGGGTCAGAGCGGCTGCTATGCAGCGCTCTATCTGCTTCGGGAATGCCGCCGTTACAGTTAAGAACCGCAGTAGGCGCTCGTGGGCATTGGGCGCGTATCCTAGCTGGAGATTACCATCCGTGACGAACTGATGGTCTGGTCCATTCTGTGGAATCGCAACGTGTAAACTACAGAAGTTTGTCAACTCTCCAGTGATACTTCTGTAAGAACCGAACATCAACAAACCCTTCTGGTTTCTACTATTAATACCTGTAAATGCCATCTAATGAGGCAACAAAATGGTTCAAATGGCTCTAATCACTATGGGACTTAATTTCTGAGGTCATCAGTCCCCTAGAACTTAGAACTACTTAAACCTGACTAACCTAAGGACATCACACACATCCATGCCGGAGGCAGGATTCGAACCTGCGACCGCAGCGGCAGCGCGGTTCCAGACTGAAGCGCCTAGAACCGCTCGGCCGCAACAGATAAAGCAACACGTAGACTACATGCTGAGGGCAGTGCTATTTTTCAATATCGTATTTTTACTTTGATATGCAAAAATCGCATATCCCGTTGTAAACTACTCACAGACGTTCGAATTTACATCTTCCCCCTACATATCTTTGTTAAGGGTCCGAGCGTTCTTCAACGTAATTGGGCGTCACACGTCCGATGCATTATAATAACTTGTGAGGGCCAGTATAACAGACTATTTTTCAATATTGTATTGTTTACTTAAAACACTTCATCCACTGAGTACACATATGGATTTTCTTATAGCGTTTGTTTTCAGTAATTGCTCATTCGATTACACATCTATACGATTAGACGCTATGTGAAATGAGGGTTGCAACGAGCAGAATTAGCATTAGTCCTTTGTACGGGTGTTGTCTTTTAAATAATAACCGATTGTCCATAGTGTTGGCGTAGGTTGTTAGGTAACGCCGATTCAATATCAGCCACGTTAGGTCGGTCCCCCAATACTCTGTCAATAAGTTCAAACACATTGCCTGTGTTGATTGTTTAGTTGTGCTGCGTTGTTTGCCGCCATGTCAGTTGATAATCCCACAGACTGACAGATGCGTTCCGTCATTTTTAAATACAGGAAATGTGTGTCCTGCTAAAATTTATAGACGAATTGTTGCAATGGTGAGGAAGGTGTTCTGAGTGATAGACATTAGCGTAACCGCTGCAGACTGCTCTGTAAAAGAAGGCAGATTGTGCATGATGAGGATCCATCTGGACAGCCTACACTCATCACTGAAGAACTGACATATCGTGAAAACAGTAGCTTCGCTATTGACGAGTTTCATCATCATTTTCCTCAAGTTTCAAGGTCAGTGTGCATGTATTTCTGGCAAGTTTCAATAAAAAAAGTGCAGGATGTGTCCCAAGAGTGTTGGACGAAAACCGAAGAAAGCGTTTGGTACAGTCTTTGTCATTTTTGGGGCTCTATAACAAGGATGGTGATGAGTTCTCCGACAAAACCAAGAACATTCAAGCAGCCACTATCGACTCGGAAAATCACTACCACAGTTTTCTGGGACAATAAATGCGTTCTTTTGATAAATGTCCTGCCAAGAGTAGTGACAATAAATGCTGAAAGCTATTGTGAAATGTTATTAAAACTTAAGCGCGCCGCTCATAAGCGCCGGCGGGGTCTACTCTCAAAGGGCGTCATTCTGCTTCACGACAGTTCTCGGCCTGACGTTGCAGCAAGGACAAGAGCGCAGATGGACAAGTTTAGGTGGGAGCTACTGGACCATCCGCCCTGCAGCCCTGTCCTAGCACCCTCAGGCTTTCAGCTTTTTCCAAAACTTAAAGAATTTCTTTGTGGAGAACGATTGGAGAATGGCGTGATGATGTTGAAAGCAATTGTAACTCGCAGGTTAAATGGAATGGCGGCAGAATTCTTTGACAACGGTATACAAAAGCTGGTGCTATGACTGAACACGTGTTTAGACATTAATGGTGACTATGTTGAACAATAACATAATGTTCATATTTTCATTTCTTATAAAAGTTAAGCTCATGAATAAAATACTTCTTGTGCTTTTAGAAAACGGTTCTAACTTTAAAAAAAAACGCTCTTCGTACATGCGAATAATTCAACTAAAAGTATCATTGATGTGGGAAGACATTTCCCAGTGAGTGTGTTCATTTAGCTACACGTCCTACGTATTAAACTATTTATGCCATTAATCACATATCTAGATGGTACAGTATCGACGAACTGCTTGGTACATTTAATACAAACAGCCATTTCACAAGTACAGATTTAGTTTGATAACAGATGATTCTTCACAGGGTCTAATTTCCGGATTCGAATCCCATTTTCATGTGTTACGCTGTTCCAGAGCTTATGTTCATGCATTCACTTGTACTACTAAACAATGAATCTACAAGCAGGTACGACGTAAATTGCTACTTCTAAACATATCAAGATCTGAAGATTCATCTGAAGAAATTTTATGATAATGCTATATATTAAACGTGTAATACGTAGGTTACAGTACGGAGTTAAAATACAAAATCGTTCAAATGGCGCTGAGAACTAGGGGAGTTAAAATCTGAGGTCATCAGTCCCCTAGAACTTCGAACTACTTAAACCTAACTAACGTAAGGACATCACACACATCCATCTCCGAGGCAGGATTCGAACCTGCGGCCGTAACGGTCGTGCGGTTCCAGACTGAAGCGCCTAAAACTGCTCGGTCACTGCGTCCGGCGTCAAAATACAGTTTGTCTCTACATCGTATTTACATTGCGGTACTATATACTAAAAGGTTTTTCACACAATACGCAAAGTATTTAGAATGAAATCCTGTACTCACATTTTGCATGATTTCATAGGAAAAAAACCCATCAACTTCCTGTGGTGTAACAAATAGTTTCACGAGTGATAAAATATGTATTTAACTCATAACTAAATTAAATATTATATCATCAGTGTACTGTACTATCATTTATTACCTTTATTGTGTGCTATAACATCTCGGTCTATTGAGCATGACTAGTAGATTTCCTGCAACGCAGGTTGTGTGTGTTGTGGTCTACCAGAAAGCATGACAGCAGCTTTGAAACTGTAATAGTAGAAAACGGGCTTGGAACACGAATCTTGGGTTGTGTGAAATGAGACGTTGTGATACACACGCGGAGTAGAATTTTGTTGTGTATTGATTGCAGTGTTTAACCAGGAGCCTACAGTGAAGACACACAAAATTCAAGTTTTTCGTGTGGTCATTTTCCGCAACAAAAGCTTCGTACCGAACTTGGGGGCCTCGAGCGAGCCGTCGCTGACTTCAGGATGAAATGTTGCCCTATCAGTACAAATTATTTGGGGTGGAAGGTTATCCGTTAAGACCTTATGTAACTCGTGTAGCTTAGTAAGAAATACAATACTATTTCAGCACGTTACATGTTACAATTTACTGTATAGTTGTCACTGTTAAATGATGTGTTCCACGTGCATTTGGACGCAACACTGCACGTGTTTCAGTAGAAATTTGGTATTTATTGAAACATCCCCTGATACTGTAGTGAAACTTGACAAGCTTGTACAATTCGTTGCTCCAATTGTTCAACAGGAGCGCTGTACATTTGATGCTCGTGATGACTCCAGACAGGAAAAACGAAGAAAACTGAACGTGGAGACAGAGGTGCAGACATTGCTAGACCCATCCATCTTGGACCATTTTAGGGCGCTAGACGCCGTCTTACGTCTGAAGTAAAATGAGCCGGTGCCCAACTGCCCATCATCCATATACCATATCCACCAGCCTTTCGGAAGAACCATCGATGAAATTTGATTCTAATTTTATGAAGATTTAATCAAATAGTTTACTTTTCAACACATTTGTACTAACTAGAACTCCATATTGAAGTTAATGGCGCCTCGCAACTACACATTCGGAAATGCTTCTTAGCCGGCATGTTTACTGGGTCGTTTTTGCTTCTGTTGCTATATACTTCCATTCGTATCAGTTTTTGCTATTAATTATGACACACAAAATACAAACATTCTTGTATCAACATTCGCAGAAGACATTTTGTTTATCAACGAGAAACTTTGGTCCGGCTAGGTGAATTGTAACGCTGCGAGAGCAGGTGGTATATTTTATGCTTTGGAAACGCGCGGGCGCCGGCGTCGTGGCATCTGCAGCGCATCAGCTCTCGCAGGCTTCCGCGGAAGACAATGGCGGTGCAGCGGCGGCGGCAGCGGCGGTGAATGCGGCGCCGGGCTGGAGCATTGTGAGCGCCTGCAGCCGGAACTCTGCTTCCGGGGCCGCCACCCCTGCTCGCCACGGACTGTGGGCAGCTCCAGCGTCAGCACCTGCTGTAGTGTCTGTTCGTTCCCAGCTACCGCCATAATAACGGCTGCCGCCCAAATTACACTCACTGTGCGACTTTTCAGGCTTTCTTAAATGCTGTTGCAAATACTAATACACTTCTCCTTTTTTGCCGTCGGATAACATTCCGCAAGCCACAGAATATTTCATCGAAACAAGTGTTCGACATCTTCAGGCGGCAGTTATGGCTGTATTCACTGTAGCGGCTTGCAGCAGTCAACTCATCAACAATAAGCACCTGAAGATGTTGAACACGTGTTTCGATGAAGTGTTATCTGGCGGCAAACACGATAAGCGTATTCGCTGCAGCCATCTTGCCATTGCTCTCACCCCTCCCTCAAACTCCCTCTCTGGTACCTCCCTCCCATCTATGCTTCCTCCCACCCCTTCCTTGTTCCCTCCCCTCTCTGTTCCCTCCCCTCTGTTCCCTCACCCTCCTCCTTTCTGTCTTTCCTCCCTCGCCCCCTCTGCCCTTCTTCCCCTTCCCACCTCTGCCTTTCCTCCCCTTCCCCCTCTCCTCCCCTCCCCTCCCCTCCCCTCCCCTCTCCTTCCCTTCCCTGCCCACCTATGCCTATTCTCCCCTTCGCCTAACCCTCTCCTTCTCTCTCCCCTAACCTCTCCACCTCTCCCCCTCTCCCCTCCCTCTTCTGTCCCTGCCTTCTAATCTCCATCCCTCCACCCTCTCTCCCTCCGTCCCTCTCCCGCAACTGTCTTCCTGTCTAATCGTCCCTCTCCTTTGTCTCCCTGTCTAATCCTCCCTCCCCCTCCCTCTCCTCTCCTTATCTCACGACCCCTTTCCCACCTTTTATCCCCTCTCCTCTAGCTTTCTCTCTCGCAGACTTTAATAATTAAATGACGTCATACGACTTTGTTTGCTGAGGTTGGACAACCCTGAGATTTTTCCTTCGTGCTAGACCGCAGTGGTATAGAACTACTTCAATGAAATTTCCGCCATTTGACTATAAATTAGTGTGAAATAAATAAATAAATAGTATTTTCCTGTCAATTTCTTAAAAAGTCTGTGTTAAATACGTTTGTCCAGTGTAGGTGCTGACTGTGACAGAGTATGTATAGAGGTTTTATATATATATACATAATATAGATAGAAGTTCCCAGGAACTACTATAAGCTTTTTGATACAGCTTTAACTAGTAGCCAGAATGATTCACGAATAAGCTTTCTGTATATAAATTATTTAGGGTATTCCAATCAAGCCATCTGGCTATAACCACATACTACCACTCTTGCGAAGTCGGAGTGGGTCGCTGGTAATATGTAAATATGGATTTCTGTTATTGTTCTGTGCACTGATTACGGGCCTACGTACAGCTGCTGGTCATTTTATTCCTGCATTTAATAAGCGGATTTTCTTGTGTGTTTTCATAATAGGAAATACGTATTTGGTTCATTTTTCTGGATTCTGAATAAAGAAGTGAGGATACTGAACTTTTACTTGGTCCAAGAATATGTCCTCATTTTTAAATACCGTATATTTTCTCCGCTTTTTATTTCGGTTCTCAGAGTCAATATTTTTTATCTGCAAGGTATACCAGCTGCGAGATACTGAATTATTTGATTCTTCATAAGAATTGGCCCTAGTATACCAGACTGCGATTTTGGATCCGTCATTAGCCATACGGCGTTTTATTGAGTAACAAATTTAAATGCCCGTGGAGGAAGACCAATTTCTGCCGCACCAGGGGGACACGCACTTGACTTGTAAGCTGGAGAAACGCCGTTCCCCTGTAGTAGCCTGTGGGCGCGTCGCCGCGGCTGCAGGTAGGGCTGCGCGCCCTCTTTGGCATTCTACTTGCGGTCCGCGCCGCGCCTGATTTGCCCGCGGCGCTTTATTTCCACCGCTTTCCTCTCCAGTTGGTGCCCTCCTGTCAAGCTGGCGCCCGCACGTACTCCGCCCCCAACAAGCGCGACCGGCTTCCGAATACCGAGCAGGCGCCTGCTGCAGCCCGTCCTTAAGGCACTGCGCCTGCAGCGGAAGCACCAAAGTTCTATTCCGGATTCCGTCATACTGACCTACCTTCAGTCTCACCGGGATAGCAGCGCGTTTCGTACACGTGTTTGTAGTCTCATTGTATTATAATCACTTCGTCGGCCTGTGCCTGAGATAATTTGCTCATGGCGCCGACTGCCCGTAAGACTGTAAAATCTATATAAATAAAGAGTGAATATTCCTTTGTTCAACATCGTACAACTGCGAAAGTTCTTGACCAATTGCTTTGAAATTTTGACACAACGTTGGTTCAAATTGCTCTGAGCGCTATGGGACTTAACTTCTAAGGTCATCAGTCCACTAGAGCTTAGAACTACTTAAACCTAACTAACCTAAGGACATCATATACATCCATGCCCGAGGCAGGATTCGAACCTGCGACCGTAGCTGTCGCACGGTTCCAGACTGTTAGGCCTAGAGCCGCTCGGCCACCTCGGCCGGCTCACAACGTTGAATTCTACTATGGGCTTGTTAGAATTCCTACAACATGACCCCACTACCACCAAACTGATCTGCTTTCAAAATGTTCCTTTGAATTTACCAGGCCATACGTTAACCTTCAGACGAATGGGCGACGAAGATCGGTCTGTAAATTGAGGCGCGATTCATCTGTGAAAGGCATGTCCCTTCATTTAATTGTGCTCCCATTTCGAGATCGGAGAAACTGGGCTTTGGCAAGAGACGTCACAGAAATATGAGTAAGCGGGATAGCTGTTCCCGATTTGTATCGCACCAACTGAGGCAGTGCTCCACCGGTTCCCTTTCATATTGCCTTTAATTTGGCACGCCTGGCAGAAATCAATTTTTTCTGTGTACTGTCATGCAAGACGACAAAACGCTTTCCTACCCGGGCGATTCGGAATAGGACAGGCATTTATCACAATCGCAGTACACAACTATCCTATTATCAAGCAACTCGCGTGATAAATAATTAAAACTCTTTTCCTTTATCAGTAGAGCTACTTGTTATACAGTCTTCCTCTCGCAGCTACGTATCCTTCCGGCGGCCGACATTGCGCCTGATCGTTCAGGTTCTGTGAAGTACTTACGTCACGACTATTGTCTTGAGCAGAAAATATTGTGGATGACAATGTTTGAGTAAATCTCAGATTGCTGAACGCCTTACTGTAATTGGAAATTTAACATTTATCTTACTTGAACTCGCAACTAGCCGCAATAGTTCCATAAGTCAATATTAAACCTAAAATGCAATTGAGTTCTTTGCTTCTTAACTTCTATTAATTATGCCAGTCGAAGACCCTTTTCTTTACAGATTCAGTACTATTCATAGACAAGTACTATTACCGAAGTTCCTTTGTCTTTAAAAAGATGTTTTCTAAGAGTCAGGAAAAGTCTCTTACTCTCATATCGCAAACTCTTATTGTCCTTTCCTTTTTTTTCCTTTTTCAGTATCTCCTTTCTTTCTGGCTCCTGCACTGCACTCTGTTCTTAATATTGTCACTGGTTTACACACTGTGTTTTGTTGCATTCAGAAAGCTCGCCTTCTTCGTCTACTAGTGCTATTTCACAATCCATATTCCGTGATTTATTAAAAACAAACAGACTATTTTAGAATTTAGTTTTGTCTTCTTACATTCTTACATTACTCATTCCCTAAAAGTGAAAAATAATTTAAATTTGCACGTAACATTTACTTACGTCAGGGCAAAGTATGATCTGACAACATTGTGATGGATGTCAAAGATGTGGATCAAAATGCATGGATAGATTCTGTGAAAATCGTTCACTGTCGTGCACAACACAAGTAGTCAACATTATTTTGGTGACGAATAAATATATTTGGTTTGTGTCTTCTAATTTCTTTGTTTTGTGCTATAGTTTATGCTACTATTTAGAGTATGTAGACATGTCTTGTAATTTAAAATCAATTTTGTTACTTTAGTGCTTAATGTTACAGCTTCAGATTCTAACCATAAAGGTGTCAGCTTTTGGTTCTAGGGTGTTACAGTTTCCACTTTAATGTAACAATAGAAAAAAGTTTCAGATGATACGCGTAGCATGCCCTCATTTTTGGAAACTGCCTTATTTTAATTCCTATCGAACCATTTGTTTAAATCTTTAGCGAAGTCTTCGAAATACCACAGGGAAATGGTGGAAAGATTTTGTGAACAAGGCTAATGCGGATATCTTACCACAGTTGTTCAGACTGAAACGTTGTTCTGACTTCCTGACCAATGTTAACGGGATAGATCCGTTATACGCGTTGTGTCGAAGAAAGTGTAATTCTCATTTTGATGTACACAATTCTTTGAAATTCGCCTTCTTACATTTTGGAAAGGAACATTTATTCTATTATGTACAGGTGACCGTATTGTCATACAGCGCGTAGAACATGCCAAGAACGGCGTTTTTGTATCGTAGTCTCTACAGATGGGTAGTGATTGTGGTTCCTGAAATGCCCGTCCATCGCAGTTCGTGTGCCATACAGTCCTAACCGAACAGAAGGCTACAAGGTGCTAATTTAATAATTTACTCTCCTGGGAAGCGACCGGACAAATTCAACAAGTCTTGATGTAATTACTGCATCAGCTAATTTGCCACTTCAATACATTAGTACTTCGGACATTAAATTACGAGCCGGCTCGTCTATTGGAGTTTGCGAGAATGCGATTAATAATGCTGCAGGTCTTCTGAAAACTTGGTGGGCTCAAACTCTCTCTGCTTACGCTGAAGAGCCGGCCGCTATTGCCTTTGTTCTGCGGCACACTAGGTCTGGGCTGCTAAATTCTCCATCTCAACCGTCTCGCAAGGTCTGTGCCACACAGTAGCAACGCACGTTTCATTAACACTTAAGAGGACTCCCAGCAGTATTTATTACGCGCTTGTGATACATTTAGCGGGATTAAAAGTGATAAAATGCAGGCACTTAGCCACCCGATGTTTATCGAGCGGTGGTGCTGTTTTGTATTGTTCACGTTTTCTAGTCTGAGGGGTAGGGATGTATAATGGATTCGCTTTAATCCTGTTCACCGTGGCTCTTTGCAGCAGGGCAAATTTATCGACGGAGTGCCACAGACATTGGATTCAGGTGATAGTTCGCATTTGTTGATCACGCAAATCAGGTAAGTTAGGCGACGATGAGATGTCTAATAGAGCCAGTGAGATGCTTATTCAGAAGACGTTAATTTTTTTTTCTCGAATCAGAAACATACAAATTTACAGTAGCCATATACTTCAATATACAAATAATATTTATATTACATGTGCCCAGTACTTTGCAACGTCCAAGGCGCTTGGAGTGGCTTGCAGAAGATCAATCTTCGTTGCTGGATGTAGGGCACAAAAGTCACTGGAGCATGTGGCTTGTGGTTTTCTCTTGTCCACAATCACAGGACATATCTTCTGTTATGAAGCCCCATCTCTTCAGGTTGTCTCTGGATCGTCCAGCTCCTGATCGTAATCTGTTTAAAGATTTCCACACCAGCCAGCTCTCGTTGTGTCCAGGTGGTAGTTCTTCAGCTTCTGGCGTCTGCAGGTGAGGCGTCGACTTCTTCCATAACTCCAGCTTTGCCTTCTCTGGTGAAATGGTGAGCTTCTCGGATGTTCTCAGGAAGCTCTTTCGCGATCTCAGCCGTAGCTGTGGTGGATTATGTCCATGCAGTGGATGGGCACTGTCCTGTTCCACTTTGTCTCTCCTTGTTGGCAGCCACTGTTCTGCGTATCCATGGTGGCGCTATTCCAGCCAGGCAGTAGAGCTTATCAGTTGGGGTAGATCTTAAGCAACCTGTGATCAGCCTGCAGGTTTCGTTGAGTTTCGCTCAGTATGTATGTATGTGTGTGTGGTGTTCCTCCACTCAGCGAACGGTCATTATTACTCTTGTATTGATAAACTCAAGTGACAGGGCCAGTTACTGAATAAGGAATGCGAGAAAAAAAAAATGAACAGAAGTTAAAATTTGACATAAGAAAGAGTGTCAATGTAACTTGGACCACATACACACCAAGAGCGGTTATGTCAATGATTAAAGTTGCAATTCTCTGTGGCAGGTAGAATGGCCAACAGAGTGCATTAGTGCTGTTCATGTTCAGTGGTGCAGCCAGGCTCGGTAAGGTATATTAAGGGGCGTGAACAGCATCAGATGTTGCGTGATCACTGTGAAGGACACGGAAATGATATGTATTTGTGTGAGACAGCGTTATCAGCACCCGACCGAGATTTGAAAGGATCCTTCTTGTGGGTCACCGTCTTTCTGTCTGGTCGAGTCGTGCAATATCCAGATTTGTGGTGCGTTCGGATATGACAGTGGCCTGATGTTGGACTGCATGAGAACCTGGGGACAGGTACCTTCGTCGTCGAGGTTGTGGCCGACGACGTTTGACCACCACAAGAGAGGGTCACAGGGTTGTGCACATCGTAACCCTTAACATCAGCGCCTGCTATACGTGAACAAGTAATGGACACTCTGCAACATTCTATGTGATCCCGCACAGTTGGTCGGAGACTAGCAGCAGGTGGTATAGGGACTGAAAGTCCCATGCGTAGGCTGACGTTAACACAACAACACAAACAGCTGCGCTTGGAGGGGTGCCGCGACCGGGAAGCATGGACTGCTGATGAATGCCGTCGCTGTGTGTTCAGCAGCGAATCGCCGTTCTTTACCACCCCCGAATGACCATCGTCGGCAAACATGGCGGCGACTTAGTGAGACGCCCCATTCCTCCTTATCGGTGAGACACAGCGGTGTTACTTTTGCGTCATTGTGTGGGAAGCTATGGGCTGTGATTTGATAAGGACTCGGGGCACTCTGACGGGACAGCGGTATTTCACAGACATTTTCGGTCCTCATGTGGACCTCTCACCGTACAGTGTCGTGGTGCCATTTTTCATTATAATGCTCGTCGACGCAGGGCACGTATCTTCTTGAAATTTCCGTGAGATGTTGAGGTATCCCCTTGACCGGCAAGAGATTCAGATCTGTCTCCGAGAGAACATGTGTGGGACCTGCTCAGTCGTCACCTCTGTCCCAGAGCCAGTATCCAAGATATAAAGGACCAGTTGCAACAATTGTTACACCGTTTACAACAGTTGGCCAACTCGCCTCAGGAGAGGATGCAGCGGCCTTCGCACCCTCTCCAACAGAATCGGGCCGTCAGTGCTTCTAGGCCAGAGCGGATGCACTCACACTAATAAGTGAGCTTATACCACCGAGTTCTATGTAACCACTGAAATAACATGACACTCCCTGAATCTGTGAAGTTAAATTTTGTTTCCTCTTCCGGTTCTGGGTGCTTCGCTTTTTTTTTTCCAAGCAGCGTATTAGCAAATGATGATTATATTTCGTACTTCATCCAGCCATGTAAGTTTGAGGTACTAGAAATAATAAGTGAGGTTACAACAATGTATTGGGACAGTTGCTTGGTTTACAGAAACAGTTGACACCCCCGCAGATGTGACTTTGAGGGGCAAAATTATGGCCAGGACGAACATCAAAATTTGTAAACTAGATTGTGGGGAATGTTGTGAATAGTCGGCAAGTAAAGACGGAAATATTATAAGTTAGGCAGGCAGGACGAAGAGATTAAACCAGTCGAAGAAAAAATAAAGATGACACATGACGTACCCGTCAGAACAAGAAGACAGTGGGGCAACAAGTGTTTCTGGCTCTGTAGTTACAGAATATATTGTTGTTACCTTTCTAAAAATATTAAATCATGTTTAGGTTAGTCTCGTAATGAGTCATAGACGTCCCGTATTTCTAATAACAATGTGGGCTGCAGTATACTAACTAGACACAGAAGAAAACATGCTGTTCTCAATCATAAGGAACCGTTTTCGACTTGCAGCTGATTTCTTACCCTGTGGAAAATTTAATTGAAACGGCAAAAACGACGGAGTCCCGAGCAGTCTTATGGAAAAATAAATGCATAAATGTTTTAAAACACTGAAAATACGAACGCTTTTTTGTGTGTGTGTGTGTGTGTGTGTGTGTGTGTGTGTGTGTCAATCAATCAGATGGGTGCACCGAGGGAAGTGACGCAGGGGATAGCACACTGGACTCGCATTCGGAGGTCAACGGTTCAGATATCCGTCGGGCCATCCTGACTTATGCTCCCCGTGATTTCCATAAATCACTCCGGGCAAATGCCGGTATTGGTTTCTTCGAAAGGCCCGATTGCCTTCCTCACCCTTCCCTAATGCAAGCTTGTGCTCCGTCTCTAATGACGACGTTGTCGAAGGGTCAGTAAACACTAATCTTTATTCGTTTCTTCGCTTCAAGTGGGTCCTACATCGAAAGAGACTAGCAATAAGTACAGAAGTTATTCGTATCATCATCACTCTCGTTGTTGAGCAGTCAGATGTCTTATGCAGTTTCCGGTTATACACAGATTGTCGGCTGACAGTGAGGTGTTGGATCTAACTAAAATTACCACAATATAAGAAAATTGTACAATGCTGAAAAACAGTCTCTCAATAAACGCCACAGCTAATAGCTCCGTAGTGATGGTAACACACTATATTCTAATAACCTTGTGGTGTTGCAGTTCTTCTTGTTATGTCCGTGCTTCCTATGAAAATAGGACGAGGAATTCCGCCTTATGCCTGTTTTGTTTTACCCCGACATGTTTCAGCACATTTTGTGCAATCTTCAGTGGGTTATTTTTTATTTTCTTACTGTAAAATTGTTGTTACATATTAACTTTTAGCGAAACTGTGGTACATATTATTTACAATTATGAATGAATAATTGTTGTAAAATATTATACAGCATTTGTTCATAGTTCACAGTTGAGATAGGTATTAACGACCTGACGCACTGTGTCGTTTATAACATTATGTCAAAGTTCTATTTATGGCTTAAATGGCAAAAAGAATGGATGTATGCATTAGTTTACATACCTTACATTGTGCTATTGGACATTTATGTTGGTAGCTATTCTGCTACACAATCTACAACTTCTCATCTGCAAGCAGCAAAACGTAATTTTTTTATTTTTCTGTTTATTATGCATTTACAGACGGAAATGAGTATATATCACGTTTTTTGTGTGTAACGTGCGGTTTTGATATTGTAGTGCTTTTTCATATTTTGTTGCGAAGTGAACAGGCTGATTTCGTGACCTGTGGTCGCTTGACACTGCACTTTCTTCGATTTTTCAAAACATAGGTATAGTTTTCGCCGCCATTACACTAATGTTCACTTGTGAGGACCTTGTGAACATCGAAAAATCTCTCACTTCAAAATGTGATACGAGCCTGTCTTCATCTAAAAGTAATGAAAAGTACTGTCATCAGAGTAGTGTTTAGCGGGGAAGCAATTCACAGCTCTATGTTTCTCATCATACTTTTACACACACACACACACACACACACACACACACACACACACACACACACACACACACACACACACACACACACACACACGTGCGCGCGCGCGCGCGCGATTTCCGTCGTTGCAGTCTCTGAACACAGACATTTGATGGTAACAGAGATAGAGGGATGTGCGCGGGCGTAGCGTGCAGCTGGCGATCCATGGCGCCGGCTGTCGCACCAGTCAGTGTGGTCAGTATAGCAATTTGCTTCCTCGAACATCTGGCGTGAGTGTTCGGCCTTGGTCCATTTTATTTGCATTGCACGAAGTGTGTAGCGTCTGCATGCGAACGATGTAGTAGGGGTCACGAATTGTCATTATTTTAATTGCAGCTCAAACACGCTATAATCTTAACATCTGGCCTGTCAAAAGAACCAACTCGAATAAAAAGCGAATAAAAATTGCTTTAAAAAAGGCAAATGTGTCCCGTCCCCCACCTTGGTCATCTATCTATAAAACTCTGCATTTGTTTACTATCGATATTTGAAGGTGAATGAATGTAAAGACTACAGGAGCATGCGCCGCTGAAGAAACAATAACGTGTAACAGGAAGTTTCGACCAGCAAAGTCACAGCAGTCATAAGGTTTGTTATCTGGCAAAAAGCTAAACATTTGCTTCAGATAGTATAAGTTGACACACGCGCTACCTACTTATTCATTTTTCTCAAACTATAAGTTCGTGTGTTGTCGTACATTATTCCTTTATGCGTCATGAAATTTTAAACGTGAGGTTTCAGTGAAGTGATCAAAACACAGCTGAATGGCACAAAGATGTGGATGAAGCGATCACTAAGGATTTTTATGCTGGACGACTTTAGGACAGGTATACGAAAAATGATGTAGGCTGTCCAGACATTACTCTTGTGAAAAGTGTAGACTGTTCCACTCCCCTCTGTTTCAGTCACTTCATTGATACTCCGCATTTGTACTTCTTTTACGAATAGGGGATACGTACGACAATATCGCAACTTACCTTCCGAGAACTATGACGGTGAGTAGGGGCTACTGCATGTATTAACATAGGTTGTTTTAAGCATATGTTAAGCTTTAGATTCGTTAACTTCAAAAGACTGATTGTACCCAAATGCTTAGTTTTACAGAAAAATGGCATTCATGGGGGCAGAACAGACACTGATTCGTATTTTAAAATAATGTTTATTCGCTTTAGCAGTTCGAGCTTTTGTACGCCCTTCACAAGTGAGCTAATGGTTCGTTGTCACGCATGGTTGTTCTTCCCAATATTCCGAGCTCAGATGCAAGAACTGCTATCTGCGCCGTGCTGTTGAAGGGGATATTGAACAAGTATGACCGACTTGAAAATGAATCAGCTTCATTCACAGAATTCTCTCACGCTGAGAGGTGTAACGGCCGACTAAATTATTCACGCCATGACTGCAAAATCAAGGGGTACAAAAGCGGTACTTGCACGAACATACGCATGTGCTCCCTTGATCTCCAAGTTACGGCCGGCCGCGGTGGTCTCGCGGTTAAGGCGCTCAGTCCGGAAACGCGCGACTGCTACGGTCGCAGGTTCGAATCCTGCCTCGGGCATGAATGTGTGTGATGTCCTTAGGTTAGTTAGGTTTAAGTAGTTCTAAGTTCTAGGGGACTGATGACCACAGATGTTAAGTCCCATAGTGCTCAGAGCCATTTGAACCATTTTTGATGCAAGTTACGCTGTACACACAAAAGAGAACACAAACTACTAAATCGAAATCGGTGACAAAATTACACGCCTGCCGCACTTTAATTTCGTTTTTTTTTTTTTGTTCCTTCGTGCGTGAAGTAAATGAGCGAACATTTATAAACGGAAGTAGTAGTTTATTTACATGGATTTTTTCCTTCCTCCGCCGGAAACATCAGTTGGCCGGAAAGGTAATTATATGTGTTAGGAAGACGCCACCGTCGCCGCGGGCTTGAAAGTGCTGCATCCTCTACATAGTCGCGCAATAACATATGCCGCTACAAGACCGATCCCTCCTTTCTCACGCGCTTAAATAATAAAGTCTTACGTAAGTTTTTCAGAATTTATCTATGTAAGGTCTTTACGACATCTTAGAGAGCGTTGTTGCCATCTGCAGGATCATAACTAACCTGAGGAATCTCGTATCGAAACGTCGTCTGTAGGAAAGATTCATAGCTGCACGATTTGCGTGTTGCGCTAAACTCTTGAGACAGCAGCGTTGCATACATTAATCAAAAGGATTAGGGGAACAAGAGTTTGGGCGTCTGCCAGATTCCATTGAGTAATAACTGAGGACTGAATACATTACCTAATTGTACCTTTATCTTTCACAATATAAGTTCACAAGATAACAGCATTACATCTTCGATCATTTACAAAAAAGTACTGAAAAGTACGATTGGTGCCGAATACAGAGTGGGAACTATCGTTCATCCCGTCACCCTAGGTGCTTCTCATTGGTCTTTCAGAGCTTCAATAACTTTTATGCCCTCCGCAAGCATTTATTACTGCCTGAGACTTAACATGGTATGCTCCGAATAAGTCTACGGAGGTCACATTTTTCGATGAGAGCCCGTGCGAGTTCTTTGAGAGTCTGTGGTCGACCTGGATGACGACGAATATGTCTGTCAAGCTTGTCCCACTTAGGCACGATGGATTTTAGGTCGGGACTCACCGCGGCCATTCCATTACTTCAATGTCCAGGCTTCGCAAGACAGCCCTGCTGACGTCCGCCATATAGGCCCTGGCATTAGAAGGAATTCAGGGTCACCGCCATATGGAGCAGCCACCACATTATCCAACAGGATCTGTTCCATGTTTACTACCTGGCGGTAAGGTGACAACGACAAGATCCGTATGGTTGTAAACACTAAGGCTTCCGCACAACATTACAGACCCTGGCTGAATTTGTCGATGTCCTGGACAATGTGTGGCAGATACCGGGTCTCCGCACACGAACACGGCCATCACCTTCAGTCAGGATATCTGGACTAGTATCCCGTGACTGTTGCCAGTTGATATGGTAACGGCAAGGCGAACTGCAAGACGATGTCGTGTCAAGCGCGGTACTCGAAGAGGACGTCTGTCTCGTAAGGTGCTTTCTCGTAACCTGTTCATTACGGTCTAGTCGGACACAGAGCGCCCAGTGGCCCTTCCGAGGTCGTCTTGCAGGGCTCTAGCGGTATCCGTACGACGCCGGAACACAGAGATGAGCAGATATCTCCCCGTGTCGTGTTCACAGGCTGTGTATGACACAGGGAGAGGCATTGGCATTTGCACCATCACGACCGAAAGGCTGTCCTTTTTGGATCAAACTTGCACTAGGCTACAGTAAGGTGCCGCATTGCAAGTGCCTCGTTGAATACAACGTACACAAATGACAACAGCCATCTGTGTACCTCGGCAGAAAATACTGGGACACAAATACTTGATTCGTTCCTGCGGGGTCACCTGACTCTTCAGTACATAAAATGAATGATTTTAATTGTTGCCTACTCTGAAAGCGAAGATCTCAAGCCACACAATAAGTCCACAGGTACTGCCTGTATCAAAAAACAGATTTAGCATACCGGACGCTGATACACGTGTCTCCCAAGTTCTTTGGAACAGTGTATATCGGCTAGGAATCAGGTAGTGCAATGTGCCATCGGATACTACAATCGGCGTTACACCATTAACTCCTGAATTAAATACTGCAATCCGCCTTCCTCGATGAGCTCTAGAGTTGAAGACAATACCCTGATGTTTTCCATCTTGACTCTGACATATGCTTCGCAATCTGTTTCGAGAAAGATGTAGCGCAAATACATTGATAATGTCAGAAATATTTTCGGCGAAGATTGTTAACATTGTCCCATGATCCCTAAGCGCTATACATATTCCCATATACTGTACTGCAGTGTGCTTCTTTAGGATCAGCCGCTCTCCTGTAGATGATTTCAGACACTGAATATCTTGAAAGTTTTGACATTCTGTGCGACCTTGGTACTGCAGTTTGTGGAACAACTCGGGTCTGCTAAAGGAGGCCCGCGGTAAGTTTCTTTAACAGCTGTTACTGGGTCAAAGGTTCCGTAACTGCCACAGGGAGGCCGCCCGTAAAACCATTTAGCTCCCGTGACGAATACAGTATTTTAGATTGCGTACACAAAGTCAATGCGAGTAGATGAAAATTTGTGGCGATATTTGTTAGACTGAAACCTATACTCTTGGAAATTCTTTGGTTACCGATCTGATGCACTTCATGATAAAAAAAAACCATGTTTTTTTTGTTAACCTCCAGTTGTCGACGGAATATCTGCTGTACATATCACATTAATGATCCATAAACGTTAATTACCGAGCGAGGTCGCGCAGTGTTTACCACACTGGACTCACGTTGGGGAGGACGACGGTTCAAACGTGCGTCCGGTCAGCAGGTTTAGGTTTACCGTGATTTCCTTAAATCGCTTAGGGAAATGCCGGGATGGTTCCTTTAAAAGGGCACGGCCAACTTCCTCCCCCATCCTTCCCTAATCCGGTGGGACCGACGACCTCGCTGTACTGTTTTACGATTACACCGAACTATATACTACAGAGGTTGAGATATCTGATTCTCTTTCGGGAGAAGTGGGACTCAAATTCCTTCAAAAAGACCTCTGGAAAGACCTCTGGTTCGAGTTACGTAATTTACTAGAATAGCCTAAACTTGGGCGAGACTTGTTTACTGTAATGTTTGTATCTCGCAGTTCTAAAGGGACAAACTCATCCTCTAGAGATATTCCTGCAGGTTGTGTAAGTCAGGTTTCTTCTAGCAGAAATTATCTTTCTTGTTCCCGCCTTACTGTCGAAGTTTTAGGTATCCCTTTTATTATTTCACGTTGCACTGCAGCGTTATATCCCCAATGTTATAAGAACGCTTGTGATTTAGCCATGATTTTGTGATTATCTTGCGCTCTATGTATACCCTACAGTATAAACAACGAGTCAACGCCATAGTATCGAACAGAATTGTAGAACATCCGTTTTCCTGGTCTTTCACGATCATGAAGATTACAAATAGCAGTGATATAAAGCGCTAACTAAGCGGTTAGTGTCACTAAGTAGTAGATACACAGGTTGGACTGAAATGTAATAAACAATGTTGTACAATCGTGCCATTACCCACGGAGATGGCTTGGAGTTGGGACTGCTCCTTTTGCCTTATTCTTATCTTACAAGGAGCGGTACCCAGCAATCGGATCGACTTTTTGAACCCATCTAGACTGTAATGTAGGTTAAGGTCCTAGGCATCACACGCTGCAGCCATTCACAATGGTGGGCCCTCTTTTGCGAGCAACTGACGAAAAAATGTTTGGAATTTTGTGTGGCACTCAATAGCGTTAAAAAATTGCATTAAGTAATCCTATTGAGTGGTGTAATGGATAGGGTAGTAGCTTTGCCTGCAATCTTTATCAGAATGTCTATGATTACCATTTTAGTTCAGTTAATTGATTTAAATGTAATTTTTTATTTCCATTCCTTCGTCACATTTTTTAATCATAATATCAGTTTCTTAATTTGCTCTCAGTTTTCTTCCTATCATTCTGTTTCAGCTCGAAATCTTTGTTTTAATTTTCTGTATTAATTGGGATTAAATTTGTTTTATCACACTGGTTTTCGTCCACGTTATAGCGTTCATTATATCTGTTTCTCATTTTGTTTGAATTTCTTTGTACTTAATAACCCCTAGTTTCATTTAAATCTTCCTCTGCGTTATTTTGCAGTATGTATTACGTTATGTTTTAAACGTATGAATGGCGATTACCATGCAAAAAACAATTGCACGTCTGGTAACGAAAAATACATTTTCACACCTCTGCACAGTCAATATAAATAGATTATTGGTCTTTAGTTTTTTGCTGGTAGATGGATGTTTTCAAATTATTGAATATTATGATACAGAAAAATAATTACATTCAAATTCACAAAAATTCCGATTGGAAAAGGAATGATATAAATAGAAAATGAAACAAATAAAAAAGTTCATATGGCGATTAAAATGATTTGACAAAGGACTGGAAAAAACTGCATTCAAGCCAACTAACAGAATAAAAGTAATCATCCCAGACATTTCGATAAATATTAAAAAATAAAAATAAAATTACTGCGCCTGACGAGATTCGAACCCACAAACTTTTGCATGTGAAGCTATTATCCTATCCATTATATCATGCAATCACCTTATGTAACTTCTTTAACGTTATTGAGTATCACGCTAAATTCCGAATTTTTTTTCGTTAATTACTCGCAACTGAGAGCCCGTCAGGGTGAATGGCTCGAGGGTGTAATACCTGAGATCTTAACCTACGTCACCGTATATTTGGTTTCAAAAGATCTGTCCCACTGCTGGGGACCTCTCCTTGTTAGGGGCGGAGCAGAGAGAGCAAGAAAGAACGGATAGCCCCTTATATGAAACAAGAGCATGTGCGCCTCTAAATTTTCCTTTATTTTGTGTTCGCTAGTGAGTCGCAGCACGAAGCGACGTGGAACCATGTACACCATTGCTCGGCGACGGACAATAAGTGTGTGTGGCCACTAATGTGAGGTGCTTGTTTCTGTTTGCAGAGAGCGCGCAGGAGCGGCAGCAGCAGGAGACGGACGACGAAGGCATCGAGCGAGACTCCGCTGACAGCGAAGACGACGTCGACGCTGCCGTCTCTGGGGACCGCGGACGGGTCTCCCTCTCCACCGTCATACAGGTACTGCAGCCGCCATGTTACGGTTGGCATCTCACCACAGAACACCTCTGTGGAAACGTTACAGACCTCTGCGGAAATCCACTCTTATATATGTATACTTCGTCTCTGACACTGCCGCAGTATACATTGATGAGCCAAAACATCATGACCATTGCCCACCGCGAGGTTGAATGCCTCCTCGTGGTGTTTCGAGCATGTGACGCAATAAGGAAAGAATGTAAGCGAAATAGAGGCAAATTTGTAGTCATTATAGCGAAGATACGGGCTGCAAATGCGAAAATCCACTGATATAAACAGTTTTGATAAAGGGCACATTGCTGTGGCGCTGCGGCTGGAAACGAGAATCTCTGAAACGGCGAAACTGGTCGCCTGTTGACTGCTGTCGTCAGCACTAATGGAAAGCGGTTGAAGGATGGTGAAATAACGAGTTGGCCGTATGGTATCTGATGACCACGTCTAATCACAAAACGTAGAGGTCTGAGGATCCCGCACGGTGTAATCCGTGACAGGCAGCCATCTGTGACAGATCCGACGACAATAAAGTGCTGCAGCAGGCACAAGAGTTTCGGAACACACCGTTCAAAGGCCAATGTCGAACATGGAGTTCCACATCACGCGACTTCTCTACGTGTTCGTGTGTTGACCCAACGACATCCCCAGGTATGATTGCAGTGGTCACAGCATCACTGAGTTTTCAGCGTCGACCAATTGAAACGTGTTGCCTGTCGAGTCTTCTTACACCAGTTCGATGGTTGAGTCCTTACACGCCGTCGTCCAGACGAATGGGTGCATGAAACACGCACCGCGCCATATATGCAGGCTGGCTAGAGCAGATTTATGCTATGGGGTATATTGAGTTAGGCTTCCATGGGCTCTGGTGGCGGTAATCGCAGGCGTAATGACAGCATGACTTACGTGAACATTGTTACGGACCACCTGCATTGCTTCATGCTTCAAGTCTCCCATACGGTGATGACATCTTCAAGCAGAATAACTGTCCGTGTTGCAATGTCAGAATCGTGCTGCAGTGGTTTGAGGGGCATTATAGTGAACTCACATTAATGTCATCGTTAGCAATGTGCCTGTTCTGTACTGGAACACATCGGGCGCCAGGTGCGTGTCCGTAAACATCATCTCGTAATTTGCGGGTATTGCATAACTCGTGTGCAGACAGGTGGTGCCACATTCTTCTCGAATCCTGTCAATGACTTGTAGAATCAATACGAAGCAGAATCGCTGCTGCATTGTGTTTGCACAGTGGACGAAAACGCTATTAAATAGGTGGTGATAATGTTTTGGCTCATCGGTGTACAACAATTGCAAGAAAATAAAAGGAAGTACATTGTTGTATGCTAACGGCTGACAACTGTGCGGAAGGTTGCCAATATTAGTTTTTTCATATTCATCTTCGTGTGATAATAAATTATCGAAATCGATACTCCATTGACGTTTATTTGATGTTGTTTACAGGAGTTACAATTTTCCGTTATTAGCGGTCCCCTAATTTCCAGTTGTGTATCACCTATTCAGTGGAATCTGTTGGGATCTCCATTTTTCTAAACGTTGATAGAATGTTTGTCTCTCTTTTTTTTCCTTTACCTCCTCAATTTGAATATTCACTTTACTTTTCTCCAATCTTCTTACTCTCATCTCTCTTCTTTTCCTCCTCCTCCTCCTCCTGTCCATATGGTTTCTCTTCCCCTCTCAATCTATTTTTCTCATACTTCCCAATCGCATCTTTTTCCTTTTCCCCTTCTCAATATGCCTTCCTTAGATCTCGTACGTAGCCTGCTCTTTTATCACCTGATCAATCTCCTCTCCCTCCCTATTTAATCTGCTCACTGGAGAAATGTTGGAAAAAAATACAATGTCCTGAAAGAGAACTGTGTTGGAAAATAATTGAATTTTTATTACATCAAGAAGAAAGCCCTACCTGTCAAACGGAGAAATTTTCTCCTTGACCTCGTCTTTAAAAATACTCATAGGAGGCACGATTTTAAGAAAGTGTTTTCCTTTGAAAGGTAATAAAGGCTAATTCATCAACAGAAAGCGACGAATGAGTTGTTACCTTTCTTGTAAATTAATTCTCTCACTGCGAATTCCTCGATATCAAATTGATCAGGTATAGATCTACAATAGTAGCATTTTAAAATTTCTTCTGGACCCGGATTAGAACCCGGATTTCCCGCTTATCACGAGCGGTTGTCTTAAGCACTTCAGCTATCCGTGCACACTGCCTGGACCGACCAAAACTTCCATACGGGACACTTCTTACTTCCTTACATCGTAGTCCACTAAGTTTATCGCCTAATGCTCGCAGCATTACTTGTATTCCCGCAACACTGAAAATGAGACAGCGACGAATCATGTCACTATCGTGTAACATGTCTATAATAACACTGCTGACGTGAAGGAATTCACAGTCAGCGAATTAATTTCGAAGTATTTCGTACAGCGGTGGATCGTCAACAGTGTCTGTTCTTTCTGACATGCACGTGAATTGTATGGATGCGAGCTGTCTGTTCTTTCGGACATGTCTGAAAGAACAGACACCACGCATTCATATAACTGATTCGCCTCGATGGGTACTGAAGCCACAAACTTCAGTGAATATACACATATACCTTCGATCTCCAGCGGGAACTAAAATTAGCTAACCTGGAGAACATCGACGAGGCTGCGGATAGCTGGCGCTAGGTTGGAGTGTGGGTCGGCCGGGGAGCATGCCGAAATTGTCCGCACATTTGCGGTAAACATTGTGCTGGGCGGAGCAGTGATTAACGCAACTACCTAGTAATCAGGAGAGCCCGTATTCGAGTACCGGTCCAGCACACATTTCCAGTCGTCGCCGGTGATTCCGATAACGTCCCAATACAGTTTGTTAGATTTCCATTGTCTTCGGGTTGACGACAAATTTGTGGTGCATCGCTCCTTCAGCACTCCATCGCTCCTTCAGCACTCCATCGCTCCTTCAGCACTCCATCGCTCCTTCAGCACTCCATCGCTCCTTCAGCATTCCATCGTTCCTTCAGCACTTCAGAGGCGGCGCGTACTGTCGTGTTGCAGAGGTGCATCTCGCACGTGGGCGCGCCGAGCGCGCAGCAGGCGGACCAGCACTACCGCGCCGTGTGCCGCGCGCTGGTCGCGGAGGCCATCGAGCTGTCGCAGTTCCTCGAGAAGGTCTCGCAGGGCACGCGGGAGTTGCGCGCCACGGCCGAGGCCGCCTCCACCGACCTCGACATGCTGCGCTTCTCCGACTGGGTCAGTACACACCACTCCCCACCTTCTGGCTTGCTCTGCTCGAGGCGCCGCGCGCTCTGACGTAACCTCCATCCTCTCTAAAATATTCTTATCTGATGATGACTTCTATGAAGTAGTAACGGCCCTCATAGGCAGCATTACGTTATCTTCCTGTAGAACCGAGACAGACTGAAACAAATGATTTACGTGACTGATAGCTCATTGCATTGAATCTGGGAGATGCAGAGCGCTAAGTTGCCCATTTACGAATTAGGTACAGTACTAGCCACAGTACCCACTTTCATGTGTACAGAATTGAGGGTTGCTACGAGGGGATCTGAAAAAGTAAGTTACACATTGTTCTGGAGGGCCAAGTAACTTTTATTGGATGCCACGTTACACTTCATAGTGACACAAATACGCCACACTATTTGTCAACATAATCACCAAGTCTCTGTGAAGACCGGTCGATACGTTTTACCAAACGTTCGTCCCTCGACGATGGAAAGCCGCTCCTTGTTTATAGAGAACCAGTGTGTGAACGTCCTCGTCGTTGGTTGGTTGGTTCATTCGGGGGAGGGAACCAAACACCAATGTCGTCGGTCCCATCGGATTAGAGAAGAATGGGGAAGGAAGTCGGTCGTGCCTTTTCACAGGAACCATCCAGGCATTTGCCTGCAGCGATTTAGGGAAATCACTGGAACCCTAAATCAGGATGGCCGGACGTGGGTTTGTTCCGTCGTCCTTCCGAATGCGAATCCAGTGTGCTAACCACTGCGTCACCTCGCTGAATCCTAATCGTTGGAAACACTCTTTCCTCCCATTTTTCCTTTCAGCTTGCCGAAAAGAAGGAAGTTGCATTAGGCAAGATCTGGACTTCCCTACCAGCATCACCCCTCGTCTGTGCGGCCTAGATCAAATTGTTGGCACCATTCCACTGCGACTGGTGGCGGGTCTATACAGCGACAGAATTTCACGCTAAATGTGTGTGCAAGTTAGACTTCTAGTACACTAGGATCGTACTTTGGAGTACGTTTCCACTTGCCGCGCCATTTCACTCCCATACCGTGATGCACTTGTTATCCTTACCGCGGCAGAACTCTCTCTGCAGGAAACAAGGAAATATTCTGTTTTCTGACGGTGCGAGACACTTGTTGCCGCGTGGGCATGTGTAACTTACTTTCTGATGTCCCCACATGTTAAATAACTGCAGCTCTAACCTGGAACCTATATACAGGGCTGAGCTAGCCAGGCATTGCTTATGTCTCGCTCTCGCAGCTTCAAATCTGCCAGTATTGCTACATTCCAAACTTCATCTGTTCCAGAAGTGTTATTCCTACAGTGTACGCAAGAGAACTTTTGTGAAGTCCAGAAAGTAGGAGAAAAGGTACTTTTGGATGTAAAGCTATGAGAGTATGACTTGAGTAGTGACTGGATAGCTCAGACCGGGTTCGAGTCCCGATTCGACACACAGATTTAGCACTCCAGGAAGTTCCGAAACAGCGTGCACACCGCTGCAGCGTCAAAATTCGTTCTTGAAATAGTTTTCTTGGTTGTCACCTAATAATTGTTTGTTTTGTTTTAGTTTTCTCATAGTTTTTTTTTATGTTTTCGCTACATCGCTTGGTGACACAGGGTTGAGAAAAGCAACCTGGTAACAAAGGTGAGAGCAGTGCACGGGACGTCTAATCGTGCAACATTATACAGATACCCATAGTTCCGAAGGACACCGTTGTGGAGCTATGGTCGTAAAAAGGCAGTATTGAACGCCCAGAAGTGTGTGCATTTGAAGTAATTTTTTCCAGCTAATACCTGTTATGCTAAACATTACAATTGCTACTTAAATTATCTGAACATAATCTATTCAGCTAGGCAGTAAAGTCCTATCGATGGGTGGTTCCGTTAAGAGAAGAATTTTGTATGAGACTTACTAGGTAGAGTATTACTGGTAAAACCGACTACGCTAAAAGTATCTAACACCCTTAATTTGTTAAGCTAATGAGTTGTACTCCAGGAAGTCCAGTGCAGTAAGATAGTAGACAGGTGAAACTCTTAAGGTGCAATCTTATTATTAATACAATATAAAGGCCACATGTTTTAATTTTTGCTAATCTGCAGAGAGCTTGAATAAACTTTTATTCTAATAACTGCACTGGAACAAAAAATGGTTCAAATGGCTCTGAGCACTATGGGACTCAACTGCTGAGGTCATTAGTCCCCTAGAACTTAGAACTAGTTAAACCGAACTAACCTAAGGACATCACAAACATCCATGCCCGAGGCAGGATTCGAACCTGCGACCGTAGCGGTCTCGCGGTTCCAGACTGCAGCGCCTTTAACCGCACGGCCACTTCGGCCGGCCACCGGAACAATAAGTGTTAACAAAGATAACGGTGAAAAAGAAAACAGAAATTAAAAATTTAATATTCTTTCACAAATCAAGTTTTTTTAACGGAAAACGCTCAAAATTCATGCTTACGTATCCCACAGTCGCACAGTGAACAATAATCTCAGCGTGACAGTAGCAGTGTCGTCGGGAGACACTGCTCCGCTACGCACACTCAAACAAGTTCGCTTTTCGCACAAACTTCAGGTCGCTCGTCACTGATTGGCTGTCGTTTCTTGGCTTTAGCTCCACAATGGTGCGCTTCCGACCTACAATTATCGGGGACATCTTGTTCGATTGGACGTCTTCTGCCCTGCTCTAACATTATTAGGTTGTTCTCTCCACCGTGTGTACTACATCCTCTTGCCTCAGCTCGTCCATTTTCGTGAACAGTATTCATTGTCACTCTGCTTCTAACCTTACACAATCAGCCGGCCGCTGTGGCCAAGCGGTTCTTGGCTCTTCAGTCCGGAACCGCGCTGCTGCTACGGTCGCAGGTTCGTATCCTGCCTCGGGCATGGATGTGTGTGATGTCATTAGGTTAGTTAGGTTTAAGTAGTAAGTCTAGGGGACTGATAACCTCAGATGTTAAGTCCCATAGTGCTTAGAGCCTTCCACAGTCATTCGTTATTTCGAAATAATTCTCGCGTCTTCTGATATTTTGACGCTGCTCCCCACTTCTACTCGTTACGCTCCTTCCAGAAATACAGTGCATCGGGCTTATCTCATTGATGTACGTGGAAGTCGTGCAAACACTTTCTCACATTTTGGCGTTTACGCACGCTTTCCAAACTTTGCCTTATATTCCTTCGATGATCGAATTATGTTGACCATATCGTCTATAATTTCTGTTTACAGAATATTCTTAAAAATTCTAGAACAAACGTTCAAAAATGTTCAAATGTGTGTGAAATCTTATGGGAGTTAACTGCTAATCTCCGCTCGTGAAGCATTCTCCGTCGTTTCATAAGAAAACAATGCTTTAGAGAGATTCCACCTCGCCACACATTTACGGCAGCCATTCCATTGACGTACAGCCACTGCTACTATATTTCCTTATTATCGATAGAGCAAGCCATTAAATCCTTAATCTGTCTTCTCATCTTAAACACTCAAGACTGTTTGAACATGCCAGGAGTTCGGTCTGCAAAATTCCGTCTCGTAAAGTACTTGCAACGGCCTCTGCCGATAAAAGTCTCTGATTAAATAGGGTGCGCATTATAAATTTTTTACAAACAGGATGACTGATTCATGCGTAAAATTCATTTCCTTCTGTTATGCATTACGAGGGTGCTACATACTTATTGTATCCAATGTGAGATATGGAAACAAACTATTTGCACACAGAGTTTTTGGCACGGAGCAACTGTTTATAAATGCAGTGTAGTTGCTGAGTCGTGCAATAAATTTTACGTACATAAGTGTAGGTTCAACAGTTTGGTCACGTGTCCACAATCGATCTCCCACACAATATGACCTCGAAACACAATTGTCATAATAAGATTTATGAGAACTGCATACTTTGAAAATTATTGAGAGAAATCGTTTCACTAATAGCGCTGTAATCATGGTCAGAAGTGTTCAGTCTGCAAGAGCGTTACCAGTGAAGGAAAAGGCCCGAAATCCGGGCCTTATTCGGCACTCAGTTTCTTCAGTCATCACTCGACTAGAAGCAACCGGAGACTTGGAACTGTATGTTGCATTGAATTATCATGAAACGTTCCTTTGATACGTATTGTACATGGAGAGTGACCGTATTGTACTTGCAGATTCCCTGGCGTCGCGCCAAGTCACGCTCACCGCCGCGGTCTGAATGGACGTAATCTTGGCCGTGTGCAGGCACGACAGATGATACGCGATGCACTCCTCCGCAGATTTACAATGAGGTGACAACAGTCCTGGGATAGCGATAGGCACATATATAGATGGCGATAGTATAGCGTACGGGAGATATAAAACGGCAGGGATTGGCGGAGCTGTCATTTGCACTCGGGTGATTCACATTTAAAGTGTTCATGGTCACAGGACGGAAAACAAGACCTTGGAATGGTAATTGGAGCAAGACACATGTTACCTTCAGTTTCGTAAATCCTTGGGCAATTCAATGTTCCGAGATCCACAGTGTTAAGAGGGTGCCGGGAATACCAAATTTCAGGCATTACCCCTCACCACGGACGACTCAGTGGCCGTCGGCCTTCATTTCGACCGAGAGCAGCGTCGTTTGTGCAGAGAGCACCACAGCCTGAAATAACAGCAGAAAGCAACGTGAGACGTACGACGAACGTATCTGTTAGGACAGTGGTGCGAAATTTGGCGCTGTTGAGCTGTGGTAGCAGACGACGGACGCGAGGTGCCTAGCCAACAGCACGACATTGCCTTTAGCGCCTCTCCTGGGCTCCTGACCATATCGATTGGACCCTAGACGACTGGAAGACGGTGGCTTGGTCAGATGATTCCCGATTACAGTTGCTAAGAGCTGATGGCGAATGTGGCGCTGACCCCAGGAAACCATGGACGTAAGTTGTCAACACGGCACTGTGGAAGCTGGTGGTGGCTCAATAATGGTGTGGGCTGTGTTTACACTGAATGTACTGGGTCCTCTGGTCCAACTGAATCAGTCATCGACTGGAAATGATTATGTTCGGCTACTTGGGGAGCATTTTCAGCCATTCATGGACTTCATGTTTCCAAACAACGATGGAATTTTTGTGGATGAAACTGTGCCATGACCTGGCCACAATTTTTCCCAATTTGTTTGAAGAACAATCTGGACAGTTCGAGCGAATGATTTGGCCACCCACATCACCTGACACGAATCTCATCGAACGCTTGTGCACAGCATCCTGCACCGGCAACACTTTCGGAATTATGGACGGCTATAGAGGCAACCTGACTCAATATTTTTGCTGGGGACTTCCAACGACTTGTTGAGCCCATTCGATGTCGAGTTGCTGCACTGCATCGAGAAAAAGAGGGACGACACGAGATTAGGAGGTGTCCCATGATTTCTGTCACGCCAGTGTAATGGAAACTAGAAGACCATAACGCTCCATCCTGGCTGCGTGGCGTTTGCTTTCAAACATTTCACGCCGTACACGCGAATAGCTGTACGTCTAATGGTACATAAAAAGTGATTCATCTGAAAAGGCCATCTGTCGCTATTCAGTGGACGTAGAGTTGTAGTATTGGGGTGCATATTCCAGCCTTCGCCGCCTATGAACGGTAGTCAGCTGTGTGTATGAACCAGGCGCGTGCTGCGGAAGCGGATACGCAGCAACGTTCACTGAACCGTCGTTGATGAGACAGTGTTGGTAACCCGTTGATTCATCTGGGCCGTTAGTTTCTCAGCAGCTGCACGCTGTTCGTCAGCACCGTGGTGCACTACCGTTGACACGGTGCCCTGTTTTGGATAGAGCCATTTTTCCATACACGGTATACTTGAAACACGACGGCACGCGAACAGTTTACAAATTTTGCCGTCCCGGAAATCTTTCCACCCTTGGCCCGAAAGGCAATGATAGTGCCCCTCTGGAGCTCATATAGATCTATCCGTTTCTGCGTTACGACAACGACTGCAATGTTTTCCACGTCCACCCGACACGCTTTATAAACAATCAGTTGCTAGTGCTGCCACCTGCCATCTGAGTGGTTATTGCACATTGACGCCGAACACGTGGTCACATTAATACGACTGGACTGTATATTTGATATAAGTAATCCGTGGCGAAGTATATCACTTTTATCTAACACCTCCCAGAGCTAGCTGATGGATCCATGCTTACTAATTTGCTACGCTCGTTGAGAAAAACAGGAAACTGCGTGAGCGGAATTCGACTGCCACCCACAGCAACGAACCAGAGACTGCTTTGTAAACATTAAGTACCAGTAAAGTAACCTCACTCAGCTCGAAGGATCACTGACTCCAAACTCCCAAAATAATAACCAGTTTGAAGCATAAACTCTGCCGCGGAGGACCCACGACTTGCCACCGGGTAGGTAACGGCTGATGTTTCGATTTCGCGACCTCCACACAGCACCACGAAATTTTTGATGTTCAAGCCTTTCAGGGAGTCATAATCAGGAGCACAATGTAGGTGTCCTCGTTAGCTATCTTCTGCTCCTGCTTACAGCGCTTCTCTAAGGTCTGCCTTCTGGCAGTACTTTTAGAACTTTTTCTTCAACGCATGCTGCGACCACCCACCACAATGCGGAAATTACTCTGCCCGCCATGTAGACTCCGGCCACAACCCATTTAGGAGATTTTAGGAAGGACCGGCCCGTCAGCTCCAGGCTGCAGAAAACCCCCGTCGCCTTGTAACCAGATACTGGCCAAGGCGACTAGAACAGCGATTGGGACTAGCATACATGGCCGGTACTGTTTGCGTGCCCAAGATATGTTATCATGTAACAAGATAAATATGACCTGTTTCGTTAACCGTTCAGTGATTTACCAGTGTATGAAATGCAGTGATTTTCAATGTACAACAATTTTGAGAACTGGCGGCCGTAATTTTCATTTTTAAAAGCCACCTTTACGATTTAAGTTTTCTATAGTGTCCTTGTATTTCTAGATAGTTTTTTTAAAGGAGCTAACGACTGAATCAAATCTTTTGTAATAACCTAGATGTTGATGGACCATTAAAACAATGGGCTAGCTGCCTTGCTTTGTCCTTGTAGTGACCGATCAGTATCGGCAGCATGAGCTTTCAGACTCTAGCGGTCCATTTTGCCCCTCCCAGCTTTCGACAAAAAGTGAGTACCCTCATTTTTTTTCTTTTTTTTTTTTCGGCCACTGCTGCACGCCTGCACCCGAGTGAAAGTCCTCAGCCAGAACCCCTGTTTAGAATGCGGCCGAGTCATTCCCTGCAGCATCCTTTCTCCTAAAAGCGCTCATCTCGCGTGGTATGCGGGAGACCGCCCGCGGAGACTGGACTCAGAAGAAGAGAAGTGGCTGGAACGAAACTGTGACTGGAGCCTTGAGACGTGCCTGAAAGGGTCGGGTGCCCAATAAAGACCTGGTGGCAGGACGCGACGAGACGATGCCTTCAGTTCCTGTCCCACCGCACATTCTCGTTCTACGATGTTATTCTTTCCGCGTCTGCTAGGATGTCGACGGAGCTTTCATTTACAAACATGGATGTGCGACTGATAAGTAAAGCAGTGGTGCTGTATGAATAGGATGCATCATAATTGATAGCGATAACACCTAGGGCTGAAAGTATAAGATAATGAAAGCAAAAATGGTTACATTAAAGAAGGGTAACAGACAGGGTGTGGTAAAGAGCCGTCGCTTACTACAAATCCGACATTACGACTTACAAGAAAATATGCAATCGCACTTTTGTAGCGTTTGTAGACATAGAGAAAGTTTTTTGACAATGTTTACTGGAATACACTCCTGAAAATTCCGAAAGCAGCAATTGTGAAGTACAGGGAACGAAAAGTTTCTTAAACTCGCACAGAAACCAGACTGCTCACATACGGGCCAAAGAACGTGGAAAAAAGGAAGCAGTAGTAGAGAAGGCAGTGAGACATGATTGTAGCCTATCCCCCATGTTATTCATTCTGTAAATTGAGCAAGCTGTGAAGGAAACCAAGGAGAAATTTGGGAAGGGGATAGAAGTACAGGAGGGAGAACGAAACACTTTGAGGTTTGCCGATGACACCGTAATTGCCAGACAGAGCAAAGGATTTGGAAGAACAGTTGAATGGAATGGAATGGACTGGATAAAATGAAAGTTAACAAAACTGAAACAAGACTTGCGGAATACAGTCGAATAAAATCAGACGATGCTTTGAGCATTAGATTGGGAAATGAGATACTAAAAGTAGTCTGGCTTTGTTATTTTGACAAAAAAATTGCAGAAGAGAAGGGATGTAGAATACAGATTGGCAACGGGAAGAAAAGAATTTCCAATAAAGAGCTCACGCTAACCACGGGACCACGGCGCTCCTGAGCTCACATTACCCTTGATGTTGCCTGTCTTGCGCATGGACTACTCAGTTTGTATATTTTTCTTATTTTTTTCATAGTTCCACACAACTTCTTCCTATTTTCTCGATTGATCTGTGTTGAGTTTTTCAAGGCCTATCCACTGTGCCAACTTATCACTAAATCTGAGGGGGGGGGGGGGTGCGATGGGGAGGTTCCCTTGTTAGATCCATGTATTATTCTCCACCTAGTCCCATCGTACTTAAATCCTCTCTGATCTCGTCAGTCCATCTCAGCCGTAGTATTCCCCTCGCTCTGTTGGCTCTGATGCCTTCTTCCATCGACCTGTTAATCTGGTCTTCTCGTCGCATTACGGGTCCATACCACTTTATATGCACAACTCCTGCAATTTGCGGATTTTCCTTTCCCTCCAGTCGTCTCCATTCTTAAATGGTCCAAAAATCTTTTCCAGAACAGCATTCCCGAATGTCATGAGTTTTATATCTTTTGTGTCAGAGTCCAAGTGTCTGCTCCGTTTAGGACAACAGGTTGTATTACTGTCCTGTAGATTCTAATCTTCTTGAACCTCAATAGAAGCCGCGACTTTAGCGGCATTCCCAGTGCAAACCTTTATCTGTTTTTTGCTTGGATTCTTACATTTATCTGCTGGTGTGTCTTGTTCCTCTTTTTACCCTTTCAGATATGTTGTGTTCGGCAGAATCTCCATTTCCAAACGCTTGTCGACTATGCACAATGCACGTGTTCAGTTTTACACTGTTGCAGCCTGTGTTATTTATCATTTCCTAGTGATGAGTCCCCAGCAAACTGACATTTTCTGTTTGATATGTTTTTGTTGTATACAAAATAATAATTTATAACTACAATAGTCTCCATTTTAGTTTTTTATACAGAGTGCTCTAAAATTTCCCTTCTTAGGACTTGTAGAGAGGACTGAGTAGGTAATATTTTAAATTGGAAACCATGTCCGGAAATGTACAGTTTCCGTGTTACAGTCGTTGGAAAACATGTTTGCAAGGTAGGTATGCGACAGGTTAGTCATAGTGCGAGGTGCTTACGTCGGATCGGCAGATGTCATTTGACGTCTATCCTACCTCACTAACCTAATTCGAGCCTCATTCACTTTTCAGTGAGTGTTAGAGTACCATGGTTGAGTACACTTACCAAGAATACACGGACATGATCCTTCTGTATGGCTAAACGGTAATGGAAGAGCTACACGTCGCCTTTATCGAGATAAGTATGCACAACGTCCAACTCCATCGCACACCATTTTCATCCAATAACGCAAAGGGTACAGTCAGCAAGCTTGACTGTGGTGCTTCAAAGAGACGGCGCACACCCGAAATGAAAACTGTAAGCAACAGTGTTTGTGAAACTGATCAAGTTCCTGTTTATTTCTTTGGTTATTAATGAATGGAATTGTAAAACAAGTGATGTACTGGGTCAAACCTAACAAATTACTTGTAAAAATTGCCACTTTACCAACATATTTTCAAAACGGTTCGTTTCTGGACATGGGTTCCAGTTCAAAATATTATCTGCGCAATCCCCTTTACATGCCCTAGAATTTTGTAAGAGAAATTTTAGAGCACACTATGTTTCGTTTACTCCTACAATTACTGTCCAGTTGCAGCATTTTGCCTTCCCAGTTGAATGTTCTGTCCTCTCAGGTGAAAATCAATGGCATCTCGGTACGCAATAATTTATTCTTTCTTCTCTTTCATTTAATTTTATGCACTGATGCTGTTAGTGTTTATAAAAGATTACTAGTACTACTACTGCCACTGCCGCCGCCACCATCACCGCCACCAAAGATACAGCTCTTTCACCAAAAGGACACACCACATTCGTAGACCATCAGACTGTCTCATCAGCAACAAACACAAATGATATATCCGATCTTTATGGTCTGAGGCTTACCATTTACAGCATAGTCGACGGGTTCGATTCCCGGCGGGGTCAGGGATTTTCTCTGCCTCGTGATGACTGGGTGTTGTGTGCTGTCCTTAGGTTAGTTAGGTTTAAGTAGTTCTAAGTTCTAGGGGACTGATGACCATAGATGTTAAGTCCCATAGTGCTCAGAGCCATTTGAACCATCGACGGGACATTGCAAAACTCTGGTACGGAGCCGAGTGGAAGGTCTGAATCAGAGGCACAGGCGGTTCTCCGACCTGCAGATTCCTCGACTTGAGCCATTGGGTTTCGGATTCCGCTGAATATGTCAGGAGTCCATTACACGTAAGAGGCGGCTACACTGGTAGCTGGGGCTGTGTGGCGTGGACTGGGTGTTTTTTTAGGTTGTAGTGTCTCGGGGCAATACAAAAAGGGCTTCAGTCTCAAAGGGTGCTGGTCGGACATAGGAAGACCGTAGATACAGGAATCGACTGTATAACAGTTGTAAATTGCCGTAGCAGTGTTGAGAAAGTACCAGAGCTCCAAGTGCTAATACAAAGCACTGAGGCTGGCTAAAGCCGGAAATAAGTTCAGCCGAAATTTTTGTGAACGAACTAACGGTATTCAGAAAGGACAGGCTAAACTCGGTTGGAAGTGCGTGTTTTTTGCTGTTAGAAGTAATTTGTCTTGTATCGAAACTGAAATAGATGCAGTTCCTGTTAGTTAGTGTGGGCAGAGGTCATGGAAATAAAATAATAATTCGATCCTTTTACCGACCTGCCAACTCAGATGATACAATTGCTGAAAGATTAAAGAAAACTTGAGTTTAAGTTCAAACACGTACCCGACTGATACAATATGGTTGGTTGTGATCCCAATTTACCCTTGATATGTTGGCAAAAATACGTGTTTAAATCCGGAGGTAAGCGTTTCAGATCATCCGAAATTATGCTAAAGGCATTCTCTGAAGATTATTTCGAGCTCTAGTTCGTGAGCCCACGCGAATAGTAAACGGTTGTGAAAACACACTTAACCTCTTAGCAAGAAATAATCCTGAGGTAATGACGAGCATCAAAACGGATACAGGGATTAGTAAACAAAACGTCGTCGTATCGATATTGTATATTGTAATAATCCAAATCCTCCAAAAATAAACGAAAAATATACCTATTAAAAAAGCAGATAAAAATTCACTTGACGTCTTTCTGAGAGACAATCTCCACTCCTCCCAAATCAACAATATAAGTGTAGAACAGATGTGGCTTGAATTCAGAGAATTGAGAGATTTATGCCAAATAAATTAACAAACGACAGAGTTGGTCCCTCTTGGTACACTAAACGAGTCAGAACACTGTTGCAGAAACAACGCAAAAAGCATGCCAAATTTAAATCTTTTACAGAAGCTGGAAATGTAGAGCGGAGTTCAGTTAAGAGATGCTTAGAATGGTTTCCACAACGAAACTTTATCTCGAAACCTGGCAGAAAATCCAGAGATTCTGGTCGTATGGAATAATAGAGAACTATTGTGAAGGTGTGATTTGCAGAGTATCGATGTAGATTTATATGTAAGGTTGTGGGCGGGGGCTAGGTACATGAAATATTTTGTTCACAAAGTTTTCCTGAAAGTCATTTCTGATTTCTTGAGCGGCGCTTTCCGTTCTGTGCGTCGAGTGAGCGGGACTTCGCAACTCTATGCGTCGAAGACCGGCCGCAGAAAGTGGCTCACTGCATCCAGAGTGCAGCGCGTCCTGCGTGAAAGGCGCCATACATTGGTGTTGGGTTCCGCCAGTAAAGTGTGGGAGCAGCGGCTTGACAGCAGGTGCCGCATTGCTTTGCATCGCTTTGCATCGCATAGCTGCGCGCTACTCGGCCGCGAGTGGGTCGCGAGCGGAACACCGTGACCCCTGCCGGCGGTATACCGCTGCAGGGTCGCCGCTGGCATGCCGTCCCCCATGCATACATCTCTGCGGCTACTCGCGCGTACCGAGGAGCCTGCCTAACTGTAAAACCTGCTCCCGCACTCGGCACCGAGCTGTGCGGCGCTGTTCGTGTCGCCTTTTTCTTCACTGAGCTGTTGGCAAGGAAATCCAGATCGATTCGCACAATACGGTATTTCCTCTTGGTTTAACGAGTAATAGATCTCTTCCAATGTTATTAGCTGCAAGATACTGTCTATAACAAACAGGGAACGAAATGTTGGTTAGGCGGCTCGTCGGCGATGTGGACATTACTCACGGAACACAAGTGGCCGGCCGAAGTGGCCGAGCAGTTCTAGGCGCTTCAGTCTGGAACCACGCGACCGCTACGGTCGCAGGTTCGAATCCTGCCTCGGGCATGGATGTGTGTAATGTCCTTAGGTTAGTTGCCGGCCGAAGTGGCCGTGCGGTTAAAGGCGCTGCAGTCTGGAACCGCAAGACCGCTACGGTCGCAGGTTCGAATCCTGCCTCGGGCATGGATGTTTGTGATGTCCTTAGGTTAGTTAGGTTTAACTAGTTCTAAGTTCTAGGGGACTAATGATCTCAGCAGTTGAGTCCCATAGTGCTCAGAGCCATTTGAACCATTTGAACCTTAGGTTAGTTAGGTTTAAGTAGTTCTAAGTTCTAGCGGACTGATGACATCAGATGTTAAGTCCCATAGCGCTCAGAGCCATTTGAACGGAGCACAAGTTCCGTGGGGGAAATAATAAACTGGAAGAATTTGCGACGGCAGTTGCTAAATACCTTGTTATGAAGAACAAGACCTATTTATTCCCCTATTATTTTTTCAGCAGTCAACTAAAAATAAAACCGAATTTGGGTTCATATGTTGCTAAATTTATGAACAAATCCAAGTTATTTAAAATCATGCCCCAGTTGACGTCAAACAGGTACTCGTCTAGTAAACAAGGTCCCAAGTATAGTGCCGCACTGACACACATCCCTCTCCTTTCCCTGCTGAATTTTTGTTTCATCCACTGTAGTAAATAGTACCCTCTCTGGTTTCAAAGCCGTTGAGTGTTATTTAAACAATATGCGTCGAAAAAGTCGTGAAACTGCAAAAGAAGAGAGCGAAATTTACACGAGGTTATTTCGAAAAGGAAAATCTTCTCAGAAATCGGAGAAACCATTCGCAGCCCTACCAGAACATAGAGGTTTAATCAGAACTAAACGTACGAAAACCAAACACGAAGCGGCCTCTTGCAGTTCTATCCCAGCTGTAAAAACGGGCCGGCCGGTGTGGCCGAGCGCTTCTAGGCGCTTCGGTCTGGAACCGCGCCACCTGTACGCTCGCAGGTTCGAATCCTGCATCGGGCATGGACGTGTGTGATGTCATTAGGTTAGTTAGGTTTAATTATTTCTAAGTTCTAGGGGTCTGATGACCTCAGATGTTAAGTCCCATAGTGCTCAGAACAATTTGAACCATTTGTAAAAACGGCGGCTCCCGCTTTAAAAAAAAAAAAAAATAATGGTTCAAATGGCTCTGAGCACTATGGGACTGAACTTCTAATGTCATCAGTCCCCTAAAGCTTAGAACTACTTAAACCTAACTAAGGACATCACACACATCCATGCCCGAGGCAGGATTCGAACCTGCGACCGTAGCGATCGCGCGGTTCCAAACTGAAGTGTGTAGAACCGCTTAGCCACTCCGACCGGCGCTCCCGCTTCTCTAAGAAAGACAAGAAAAATCCAAAATTTGTTGGTACAATTCAAACTCGTCACAGACTGTAAGAAATGTGCTTTATGAAACTGTAGAAAACCGTATATCGGTAAAATCGCGAGAAGGAAGTGAGTCGCATTTGCGAGAGAACATAAATCCGATGTATTTGATTTCTGTAAGAAGTTTGTGTAGACCGATGAGTCGATGTGAGTTGTTAAGAGTCAAATAGGCGAGTAAGTTTGTGTAGAAAATAGAATTGTGAACTTTGGCGTGTACGAAAATTGTATCCACAACACCAACGCAATCCCAATTGTAGTATGACAAACGTAAGTTCATGTTTTAGTATTTGTTTACCAACAGCCGCTCACACAATTGCTGCTGACATGATGTATGCCGAGAAAAACGTCAACAGAAAAAGCATAGAAAATATGCCGCAAACAGCGACAGTAATTCTTAAAACAATGTTGTAGCGTACAATGAATAAGGTAGTATGAAAGTATCCACAGAAAACAATATTTAAAAAGCAAACAGCACAAATGTAATAATATCTTAGTTTTTAAAACAATGCTATTTTCTGTATGTTTTAACTTAAAAGAATCTACTGATGGTGGCGATATTTGTCGCTGAAACTAGTTTGGGGAATAAATAAGTAAATAAATAACAAAGTGTTTTGCGTCATTGCGGACTCGCAAGTCCCATATTGTATGTTTATATAAATAGCACTCTGTGTTTCTGTATTGTATTCTCCTTTTCACTGATTTATAACAGTTCGTCGCCCCTACAATCCTTCATTATGAAAATTTTACACTTTCTATAAATTCTTAAACATTATCCCAAGTATTCGACGAATGATTGAGTAACTGTACTTGCCATGGTGAAGGGCCCGAAAATGAAGTCTTAAGAGTTCGAAATTGATTGCAAATAGGAAAAAAAAACAACGGGGTAGAGGTAAAGTAATGTGAAAAGTAAATAGTTTTTATTCTTCATAATGAGCTGAGAGAATCCGGCATCATCCAATTAAAAGATCAATGGCAAATTCATGAAGCCTGTCGTATCGTTTAAATTTCTAGCGGCAATACTGCGAAGCGATATGAAATTTGACAAACATGTAAAATGGGTGGTGAGGGTGACGAATGTAGGCATCTGATTTGTTGAGAGGATGCTGGAGACGTGTACTGCGTCCGTGAAGGAAATCGCCTACGGCACGCTGGAGCCGCCATCTTTTAGAGCACTGCTACAGCCTTTGGAGTCCTTATCGGTGTGGAATGAGGACATAATTATTGTATAGATGGAAGTCGGGGACGAATTATAAAATTGTAACACGACTTTTCAGCCATCCTAAAGTGTAATACAGTTCTCAGAAAGCTACTGTAGGAGTATTTCGGAAAATTAAGGTCTGTTGCTTAATATGTAAATGCAGAAGACGAGCCATAGATTGAATCAACTTCTCCCATGGCAGATCCACCTTATTCTATCTATCTATATATATCTCTATATCTCTCTCTCTCTCTCTCTCTCTCTCTCTCTCTCACACACACACACACACACACACACACACACACACACACACACACACACAGGCGCGCGCCCAAGATTCCGTTATCCTGTTGGGATATAGAAGAGAAGAGAGGAGAGGAGCTGAACGAAGGCACGACGGCTACCTAGGTTTGTTGAACGTTTCTGGTAGCGGGCCAGCCATTCCTCTAGTTGAGATGGCAGGTGCTTGGGGCTCGTGACGCGCGTGAGGTCGACACAGGCAGCGTCTAATTGCTTGTTTTCGTTGCGGCCGTGTTTGGTTTAGCACTGAGAATGTATTAGCGCATGCCACTGACTCACTGTTGCAAGTTGGTAAACATTGCGAGGGAGACGCGTCACACGCGCCAAGCTAGCGGTCACGGGGAACGGCGAATGTACCCCTGCTGCTTCCCCGCCCGGCGTGAGAACGTTCATTAGCCTCTCGGGCCCGCAAAGTACCACCTATTGTACGAGTGATGTAACCTCTGACATCTACGCCGTTCGGATACGTTGACTGGTAGCAAATATGCTCTCTCTCTCTCTCTCTCTCTCTCTCTCTCTCTCTCGAGCTCTACTGCAGTTTCGTAAGACTAGGCGTTATTTCAGAAGAATAGGTGCTTCGGAATAAGAGGCTGTAATATTCAAGTATCATCATTCATCTCAAGTAAATATTGTCAGGGTAAAGGTCCGCACAGTTACTGCAGAAAAGGAAACGAGTAAGAACTGTCAGTAGCGAATATATTATTCTTAATGCCTGTATGGAACGTGACAATTTTTTTACGCTGCTGTGAAAAGCGGGCTTCGATTTTTGGGACGACTGATGATGTAAACAAATCTAAGAAGAAATTGTTGTCTTTTGTTGTTAATGTCTCGTTGACATACAGACGAGGAGGCGCAGTGATTCATAAACAGGAAAGTCACTGGGGAGAAGTGGCTGCAAAATCGTCGTGGCGCCTTCTGGAATGTTTTCTGTGATTTTTCTCTGCAGGGTTGATTCGAACTCGACCGACATTTTCTATGTAGGTATAAAGAACCCGTGGTCCCCGGTGCTTCAGTACAGGAGTAATAATGTAATTATGATTTACTTGACTTGTTACCACATTTACTTCTCCTTTTTTGGAATGCCGTTACAATAGTAAAACTAAACGCACTTGATATGACGTCACCAAGGCACAACGTAATATAAGAAACAAAACAAAAAAGCAATGCAGCCAACAGAGTAGGATGTAAAATGACTGTGAGGCCGTCCGGAGCACGGTCTTCATGCGATCGTACATTCTCGTGAACACCATTGCTAGCGCTAATGTACGATGGCTACATTCCTGCTAAATCTTTCTGCTATGTTCTATAAGGAACATCTAGCTACTCCTAACCCTATTACACGACTTCGTTCAAGCTCGTTGAGGTGTCGATACTGGCATCTTTGTCGCCTTAAAGATTTTCTTGACTTACGTTAGCTCACCACATCAAATCTCAAAGGTAACCAACGCTCTCGACCCTTACAGCGTGTATTTAAAGCAAACCTGATACACATACTCACAGTGGCTTTGTCAGCGCCGCTCCTATGTGACTGGTGCGAAATTGAAATGGACATCATCATTTCAGATGTAGAAACACGTGTACTATCTATCATATGCAGTCGGACACTAGAGTCTACATACACCCCCATTTCGTAGCATGTTGCGTACAGCCTGGATGCACAGAGGTAGACGTGCAACTCTGTGCCTGCGTCCATGTCCACAACAACATAAACCAAGGTCTACACCGATATCGTGCTCCGCAAGCGTGATACCTGCAACAGTGTTTGTTCACTGCGGTACAGAAGTCAACATACGCTTCGAGTCTGTCGTTAGTTGCAAAAGAGATGTTGTAGTGAACACAGAGCAAGTGGTGTGGTTTGATTATATAATAGACGTGTGTTGCAGTACATAAATCGATCGCGTAACATGGATTCAAAAAGAACCGAAATACCAGTGGAGGTGAGAAAAAATATTACTGAGCTTAGTAAAAAGGGCTTTTCGTTGCGGAAAATTGGGGAAATTGTTAGAAGGAGCCATGCAAGTGTCCAAGCCGTAATAAGAAATTACAGCGATCGAGGAAGTGTAGAAAACAAAGCTAGATGTGAGCGACCACCAAAATTATCTAACAGGAAGCGCCGACACATCATCAGAAAAGTGAATGCGGATCCCAGAATTACAGCTACGGAGATGGCATTGGATGTTGCAAATAGTAGTGGAAATAATGTTCATTCCATAACAGTACGAAGACTGCTGCACAATCATGGATTTGAAAGTAGAACAATAAGGAAGAAACCGCTCATAAGCAGGGTAAATGCACAGAAGCGCCCAGTATTTGCAACTCTGCACCGAAATAAAGAGTCCACATTTTGAAATACAGAACTTTTCACGGATGACAGTAAGTTTAACATCTTCGAATGTGATGGACAGCAAAAGGTGTGGCGAAAAAGGAATGAAAGTTGGAAGAAGAGAAATCTTGTCGCATCAGTGAAGTATGGTGCTGAAAATATTTTTGTGTGGGGTTGCATGTCTGGAGCTGGAGTTGGGACTTGAGTATTTATTGAAGGTATTATGGATAAATGGAAGTGTCTCACTATCCTAAAGGACAGTCGGAATCAAGCTGCAGAGAAACTGGTACTAAGAACAGATTGGGTGTTTCAGCAAGACAATGACCCCAAACATACGGCCATTGTCGTAAAAAAAATGGCTACTTTACAAGGTACCAAAACAGTTGCATTCCGCTCCCCCGTCACCAGACATTAATCCAGTTGAACATCTTTGGGGAGAACTAAAGCGTAGGACAAAAAAATACATCATCAAAAGCAAAGATGATTTAAAAGCAGCCTTAGTGAAAGAGTGGAATAACTTTACATCTGCGTACACAGAAAAAATCGTGGAATCTATGCCTCGACGTTTTTTCATTTGTATGCTCAAGATGTCAGTATATGGAATTATTGTTAATCATGCAGTGAATATGTTGTTTTTCAGTTCCTAACACGTCCGTTTATGTCACAGAAAGTGAATACATAATATTTTCTTGTTTGATTTTGGCTTCAAGTGTTATTTTTAGGGTGTATGTAGACTTTAGTGTCAGACTGTATATCGCGCAACTCCTCCTTGGTGTTGAGACTTTTTACTGTCAGTGTACTGAAAAAATACTCCCGACCAACTTAGGAAATTCTAGCGGTGCGGTTCAGGTTCACGCTGAATATACTGCACGCGAATGATAAAAGGTTCCTTAGAATAAACCACGATTTTTTTCTATCTAAGCTAATGCTCCGTTTTATATGACTTGATTGTCAACCGACGTACATTCTAAACATCATTCCCCGCCAACAGATAAAAGAAAGCCTTCAGGAGCTGTTAATCGCAACAGCTTCATCTTCAGTTAGGCATTTTTTCGCCTCATATTTTACACAGTATAAAACCATTGTGGAAGTAGGCTCCGTAAATGAGGACTGCATTACATGAGTATAATAATTATATTAGCATAATAATGTGACGTACTACCTTTAGTGCGTAAGCTAAAAGTACATTTTGGTGTTTGCGAACTGACTGCGGTTGCAAACTGGAACAATTCCAAATGTGTTGAAAAGAAAACGTGAAATTTCTACCTATGTGGTGCGTGGAAAAATACAGAAACAGTATGATCAGTTTGCCATGGGTTTCGTATGAGTGCTTGCAAATCTTCATAGTACCTGCAGCAAGACCCAGATCACTTTCGTCTGTCAGTTAAGTTTCCGCTCCATCTGTGGAAAGCCAAACTTAGACAACGCAGACATGTCCAGTTTTGACTCTTCTGTGAACTCTTTTGAATAGTAGTGCTAGAAAAAATCAGATGTTCAACGCTACTACCTACGACTGTAGTTCATCCACTCGACGGAACGGTGCCTCATAATTGGATACGTCGTGTAAACTATGGAAAATGTAATTCGTTGTCTATGAATTTATAACCATGTCCGTTATCTGTGATCGTCGTATCATTTTTCTTCTTGTCACCGTTTTCTTCATCTCCTTTAACGTAAGGTCTATAGGTCTGATCGCTTGCTACCAGCCGCGCGGGATTAGCCGAGCAGTCTTGGGCGCTGCAGTCATGGACTGTGCGGCTGGTCCCGGCGGAGGTTCGAGTCCTCCCTCGGGCATGGGTGTGTGTGTTTGTCCTTAGGATAATTTAGGTTAAGTAGTGTGTAAGCTTAGGGACTGATGACCTTAGCAGTTAAGTCCCATAAGATTTCACATACAGTTGAACACATTTTTTTTGCTTGCTACCCCCCTGTGAGCCTGCCCACCTTAACTGCAGAAACGATCAGAAATCTCTTCTCGCAATGTTTCAATGGTATCCTTCCTTTTTTCGATAGATTCACTATTGTATTGCAGAGCCTGTTTCCGTTTGACTTACTAAACTGGCCATAGCGCAGTTTGTTTAACCTCGTGGTACATTTTCGTTGTCGTGGAGCTCATTTGTGTTGGTTTTGAATAAAATCCTCTTCGTATATTCCTTTCTTCTCATCGTTCTAGTACCCGTCCAGCTTCCATGCATGAAACAGGTCAACAACTTAACAGAAGTTAAATTTCGTATCGGTCTTTCTTTATTTTTCTTGTCCTGTTTCTGAAACACCAAACATTTGTTAAATTTATTCGCCACGTCATCTTTATTCCTCGGCGAATATGATCATATATATTTCCCTCCCGTTCCTTCTTTCCTTCCTCCTTCCCTCCCCCTCCCCCTCCCCCTCCCCCCTTATGTATGAGTCCGTGAGTTAAAAAGCGGAGATATAAGACACCTAACAAGGGAACCTCCCCATCACACCCCCCTCAGATTTAGTTATAAGTTGGCACAGTGGATAGGCCTTGAAAAACTGAACACAGATCAATCGAGAAAAAAGGAAGAAGTTGTGTGGAACTACGAAAAAATAAGCAAAATATACAAACTGAGTAGTCCATGTGCAAGATAGGCAACATCAAGGCTAATTCTAACTTAGGAGCGCCGTGGTCCCGTGGTTAGCGTGAGCAGCTGCGGAGCGAGAGGTCCGTAGTTAAAGTCTTCCCTCTAGTGAAAAGTTTAATTTTTTTTCAGTTCATGTGACAAACTCTTATGTTTTCATCACTTTTTTGGGAGTGATTATCACATCCACAAGAAAACCGAAATCGGGTAAGGTAAAAGAATCTTTTTACCCATTCGCCAAGTGTACAAGTTAGGTGGGTCGACAACATATTCCTGTCATGTGACGCACATGTCGTCACCAGTGTCGTATAGAATATATCAGACGCGTTTTCCTGTGGAGGAATCGGTTGACATATGACCTTGCGATCAAATGTTTTCGGTTCCCATTGGAGATCCACGTCCTTTCGTCTACTAATCGCACGGTTTACCGGTGCGGTCGCAAAACACAGACACTAACCTTATTACACTGAACAGAGACGTTAGTGGCCGAAGTGGCCGTGCGGTTAAAGGCGCTGCAGTCTGGAACCGCAAGACCGCTACGGTCGCAGGTTCGAATCCTGCCTCGGGCATGGATGTTTGTGATGTCCTTAGGTTAGTTAGGTTTAACTAGTTCTAAGTTCTAGGGGACTAATGACCTCAGCAGTTGAGTCCCATAGTGCTCAGAGCCATTTTGACGTTAGTGAACGAACGGATAGATCATAACTTTGCGAAAATAAAGAAATTAAAATTTTCAATGAAGAGAAGATTTGAACCAAGGACCTCTCGCTCCGTAGCTGCTCACGCTAACCACGGGACCACTGCGCTCCCGAGCTGCCGTTAGCCTTGATATTGCCTATCTTACGCATGGACTACTCACTTTGTATATTTTGCCTATTTTTTCATAGTTCCACACAACTTCTTCCTGTTTTCTCGATTGATCTGTGTTCAGTGTTTCAAGGCCTATCCACTGTGCCAACTTATAACTAAATCTGAGGGGGGTGCGATGGGGAGGTTCCCTTGTAAGAATTCTAATTTTTATCTATTTGTACTTGCAGCTCTGGTTTCAGAGATTGTGAGCGCTGACAGGCAACTGCATGTTAGCGTCATTTTGAATTTTGGGAGCATGGGGTTGATGGCCGTGTTGCTGGCAGGCTGCAGATGAGTGTCTGCGATAACACAACAGACAATGGCGTTGGGCGTGACGCAAGAGCGCGTGCGCGTGGAAGTGACTTTGACCTGTGGCCTATCGGCAGGACCATCGCAACCGGAAGGCCGGAGGGCCATCGCCCGCCGCCCAAAACACGAGCCTGCAGCTGGCGCTTTTTCGTGATTTGCTTTGTTTACAAAGGCAAACAGTCTGTGTACTCCTCGCGGCGCTCTGCCAAGTACCACATTTGATACAGTTTCCAGCAGTTGTACCTCTGCAGTGAAATCCAGATACGCCTCTGAAGCTGCGGGGTTGAATGCCAACTGAAGGGCCCCGGGTTAGATTCCTGGCCGGGTCGGAGATTTTCTCCGTTCAGGGACTAGGCGTTGGTTTATCATCATCACCACCACCACCACCACCACCACCACCACCACCACCAAAACTCTAGTTACCTGTATGGCGTCACGTATCATGTAGCACGCGATGCAAACCGCCAAACGACAGAAAGAGTAAAATTCAGAGCACCAGAAAATAATAACGATGAAATGTGAATGATGTGCAGAAGCGACTGAAACAAATAACTTCCGCAGCGTTGGTTCCCCTCACAGGCGCCACACGTGACGTGTGTAGGTTTTCAAGTAACAATCCTCATTCATATCGATATTTCTAAACTGCCAATCCGGTTCATGGTCCATGCCCAAGGTGCAGGTTGCATGTCTAACGGCTCCCAGGGCAACAATAATTTGATTTCCAACATTATTCTTACAGACCGAATTTTAGAGTGTAAAATGCTGACATAATATAATCATTAAGAGGTATAACAAAATAATACAGGGATTGCAGTTAGAAACTGTGGTAGTGTCTAGAGGCTGTGTAACTGAAGGCGCGCAAATACCAACATTACGTTCATCCAGTATTTGAAAATGACAGCACTTAATGACTTGCAACAGAACTTACACATAATTCCAAACCGTTTCTTAAGTTCTTCTCCCTTTTATGCTCAACGTAATAACTCATTTGTAAAGTAATCAGAAGTCTGAAGCTGTTTTATACATTAGAGCTCGATTCTTCACACAGATGGAGACCAACGAGTCGTTGCTAAGCGACTTACCCATCTCAAAATCATTACCCAGAAAGGTTAAACCACTTTTTTGTAGCTAGTAAGCATCGCAGTACAGCAAACATAAGCTCTTATTCCCACTATTAGATAATGTTGTCATAAATTATCTTTGCACCTGGCATATAGCAGAGCCAAAACAGCGAATCTGCACTTGTCGATATACAGACTTAGACATTGGTCTTGTATTCAGAATTATCGTAATTTCACGGACACAGAAATAAGTTTCTGGAAGGGATAACAAGGTTATTTCTATTGACTACCTGAAAAAGTCTTATTTCTAGACAATGTCTATAATGCGTCAAAGCTGATATAAAGACGGAAGGTTACGAGAAAAACAGTAGAAGAAGACAGATATTTGCTCGGCCGCACAAGGTGAAATACAATATCCTAATACTGTGAAACCGATAAATACTCTAGAAACAGATAGAAGATAAAGAGGCAAATGGCTCTCTACAAAATAAGCTAAATGTGTCGCAGTATGGGCGGCGCATCTTTAATATCAAGGCGAGGCTAGAACCGCTGAACTGTGAGCGAGAGATTTACACTTTTTTTCTCTTTTTTTAAAGTCTGTCACTAGCTGCCTTCCTTGGCCCCTATATTGAGGTTGTTATCCACATATTTTTAAGAAATTCTACAAGATACTTTCATCAACTATAGCATCATTGGCATGATGCTATGTGTATAGATGCATTCGGTGTATCACTATAATTCCCTTTTTGTGATTTAATCTTAATAAAGCACTTCGAACAATATGAAAAACTTAGTGATGTTTTTGATATTGCACGAAATGCTCTTTGAACTTATCCAGAAAAGGGGATTACAATGGCATATCGAATTTAAATGACAATAGTAAAACTTTTCCAAAACCAAAAAAAATAAGTTCCGTAGTTAGTGTGATGCCGAAGTAAGTTGTCATGGCGCTGTTTCTGCTCCATTACGTTGCAAGTACTTACTGTTGTTTTCTGCAAAGTTTCACAAGTGATGTATGACTGTACTTCTCACTCAAAGAGTTATCGAATGTCGTTTTTAAACAAAATATTTGCTGTAGTGTCTGCGATCGCTTGGTGGAAATGTCATTTGGATATCTTGAACAGTATAAGAAAAATGTGGGACTCAGTGAAAAAGTGTCAGACTACAAACCCAAAGATTCGAGTACCGATCCCCAGTCAAACAAAGATTTTTTCTGTTACTTAACGTTTCATTCATGTGAAGCATGTGACTTTAAACCCTAAGCTTCCTTCCCTTTTTCAGTAGTGCTTCACAGAGCATTTCCGCAATATTCGCGTGTTGATCGAACTACCATCTTTACTTGCTCGTTCCATTTCATATCGCTTGCCAACGTTACGCCTGGATACTCAAATGACGTAACTGTGTCAAGCAGCACACGACTAATACTGTATTCGAACATTTCGTGGTTGATTTTCCTATTCATCTGCATTTAGTTAAATTTTTCTACATTTAAAGCAAGCTGTCATTCATTACACTAAAGCGAAATTCCGTCATATGTAACCTCTTAATATCATTCAACGGCGACACTGTTCCGTACAATGCAGCGACATCAGCAAACAGCCTGGTTGCTGCTCACCCTATCCATCTATCCGTGAGGTCATTTTATATACAGGGTGGTCAGAAACAGTCTGAAAAGCTTGGAAAGGTGTTGCAGAGTAGATTGTGCTGAGAAATAAGTGATGAGTAAAAAATCCGATACGTTGCACCGTTTCAGAGTTAATCAGCATTGGAGTTAGCCAATCAGGCCGCTGCGCACGTAAATTCAAGCGGCCGGCTAGGGACAGTGCCACCAAATGTGTTCTTCGTTTTTTTTCCTAAAACCGGGCAAGGGAGCAATATAAGAGTTGGACATGGAACGGTAGTAAGGATAAATCCGAGCCAAAGGCTGAACAGTCTCGTGCGCTGTCATCTATGCTGCGAGAGCAATTGACAATAATTCAAGATTGTCGGGACTGGAAACTGGAAACGCTGAAAGTGCCAAAATTACATATTTTCCTTTTTTCTTCTCAACCGCTGGGTGTAGCTTGACCAATAACTTGAGATAGGTTTTAAATAAGAGAGAGTCTTCTTGTACTTGAAAATACTTCCACTAGATGTACGTAAGTTCCTTTGCTCGTAACATGAGGAACGCTGACTGTGAAGAGCATATTTGACCGCGGTGGTAAACATGTTACAACCTGCTTCTCGCTCGCTTCCCTACAAACAACAAGTAGTAGTAGATTTTACTTCATTTCAGTTATCTTGGGAGTGAATCTTTCGTGTCCAGTGCTTTATGACGGAAAATAAAGGCAAGATTGAAAACATGAAGAGGAATTCTGTGCTAAGAATTCAAGAAAAGTCGTATGTAACAAATAAAGGGACAATTGTTGCACGGGAAGAAGCACAGTGTGATGTAAGTTGAAACCATTGCAATTTAAATACGTATTATGCAGGATAACGAAATACAACAAAATATAGTGTGATTTGGGGATTCAAACTGCATGATCTTCCGAATCTAGGAAATATTCTTCGTCTTCCATCGGCCAACAAATTAAGTTCAGAAGAAAACCAGGATCGAATTTCATTAATTAAATTGAGTTCTGTTTCTCGTTGTGTCAGTGTATTGTATTCTTTGTTATGGCTTAGCGATGTGTGAGGTGATACCGTACTGATTTACTTTTTCCTTGGAAGTGAAACATGGCACTTAGATCTTTACCTACACTTAACGAGCGAGATGACGCAATAGTTAGCACACTGGAGTCGCACTCGTGAGGACGACGGTTCAAACGCGCGACCGACCATCCTGATTTAGGTTTTCCGTCATTTCCCTAAATTGCTTCAGGCGGATGCCAGGATGGTTCCTTTGGAAGGGCACGGTCGACTTCCTTCCTCATCCTTCACTAATCCGATGGGACCGATGATCTCACTGTTTGGTCCCCTCCCCCAAATCAACCAACCAACCTAAGCTTTCAATTTTATGCTTTTCTAAAATTCTAAACTTATTTTTGCAACAGTTTTTCTGCCAGACATTACAAATGGTGTGAAACTATCATTATATGCATTCCATTTCTTCGAATAAAATAATTTGTAATGTGAATCTGTCATGAAAAATGGTTCAAATGGCTCTGAGCACTATGGGACTCAACATCTTAGGTCATAAGTCCCCTAGAACTTAGAACTACTTAAACCTAACCAACCTAAGGACATCACACACACCCATGCCCGAGGCAGGATTCGAACCTGCGACCGTAGCAGTCCCGCGGTTCCGGACTGCAGCGCCAGAACCGCATGGCCACCGCGGCCGGCGAATCTGTCATATTTTCTTCGTGTTTCCTACATTTTGACTTTACGGACTTTCATCGTTTCCCATTTCCAGTCTACAGTTGTATCTGGCGGGCTGCTTCAATTTGCGTGCGCAACGGCCTGATTAGCTAGCCACAGTGCTAATTAACTCGGAAACGGCGTAACGCATCGAATTTTTTTCGTAATATTTATTTCTCAGCATAGTCTCTCCTGCAACAGCTTTCCAGACTGTTTCTGACCACCCCGTATAGAGAACAAGAGCATTCCAGTCACATTTCCCTTGGTCGAACCTGGCGACAATCTTATCTCTGATGAACGATGTTGTTGTCGTTGTCTTCAGTCCAGAGACTGCTTTGATGCAGCTCTCCACGCTACTCTATCCTGTGGAAGCCTCTTCATCTCCGAGTAACTACTGCAACCTACATCCTTCCGAATCTGCTTAGTGTATTCATCTCTTAGTCTCCTCCTACGAATTTTATCCTCTGCGCTTCCCTCCAATACTAAATTGGTGACGACTTGATGTCTCAGAACGTGTCCTACCAACCGATCCCTTCTTCTAGTCAATCTGTGCTACAAATTCCTCTTCTCCCCAATTCTACCTCCTCATTAGTTAGGTGATCTACGATGATGAACGATATAACTCGCAACTGTGCAAGCGCAAGGCACTTGCCGCATTGCGCTGTTCCCGTATACTACTACTGTGTGAAGGGGAAGGAAGCTGAGCTGTGGACGCGGGTTGACTGGGCAATAGAAGTCCCAGGTGGAGCCGCATTTGGCACTGGGGCGGTAGTGGGCAGCGCGTGGCGCCGTTGGCAGGCTGCCCGCGAACCACGTGGCGGCCGGTCGACACGCGAGGCGGCTGCCGAGCCTCTGGCGCTGCCGCATTGCGTTGCGTCGTCGCGTCGCGTGCCGTGCTGCGCCGGGCTTGTCTCTCCTGCTGCTAGCACGGCCGTGTGCTGCCGTCAGCCGGTCGGCGCCGCGTCGCTTCGCGAGCCCGTATTGATTTCGCGGCGTCGCGGCGCCCACGCACTCGGTTCCACTCGGATTGCCACGCGATTCATTAGCAACCAGCTCTTAACGTAGCGGCTTAACGTCACTAGCATCGCGTAATAAAATACCGAGCTCTCGTCCAGAATTATTTCCGCCTTACCAGTAAACCTACTCCGTTACAACGTTAGCCGAATGCTGCTTATGCCGGGTGACTTTACTATTCGTTCACTAGTCTTGAAACTTCCTGGCAGATTAAAACTGTGTGCAGGACCGAGACTCGAACTCGGGACCTTTGCCTTTCGCGGGCAAGTGCTCTACCAACTGAGCTACCCTAGCACGACACGCCCCGTCCTCACAACTTTAATTCCGCCAGTACCTCGTCTCCTACCTACCAAACTTAACAGAAGCTTTCCTGCGAACCTTGCAGAACTAGCACTCCTGGAAGAAAGGATATTGCGGAGACATGGCTTAGCTACAGCCTGGGGGATGCTTCTAGAATGAAATTTTCACTCTACAGCGGAGTGTGCGCTGATATGAAACTTCCTGAGGTGTCCTTGGGTAGCTCAGTTGGTAGAGCACTTGCTCGCGAAAGGCAAAGGTCCCTCCCGAGTTGGAGTCTCGGTCCTGCACACAGTTTTAATCTGCCAGGAAGTTTCATATCAGCGCACACTCCGCTGTAGATTGAGAATTTCATTCTAGTTCACTAGTCTTGTTAGACAAGTTGAAGCTGGTGATGTAGCAGGTAATTCCGTGTTAGCAGGTAAGGTTTCGTGCTGGAGGACCCACTATGGATCACATACAGGTATTGGATAAAAATATCGTAACACCGCGAGAAATGCAGGCTTGAATACAAGTGCTGATGCTAGCCAAGCCTGCAGATTGTACTGTGTATTTGACAACGAATGGCAACTGTGTAATGTCCTCAACAAATGCAAATCTTAGCCGTGCTCAGAACAGAGTTCTGTATAAATTTGAATGCATTATGTCGGAATTAAGTTAATTGTTGCTGCTCGTATGGTGGGTGCTTGCGTAACCAAAGTAGTCGAACTGTTTGGTGTTTCGAGAGGCACCACATGGAAGATTTATTCGGTATACAGGGAAAGCGGAAAAGTATCATCCGCCAAGTCACAAGGCGGATGAAAATGTGTTTTGAGAAATCGTGACAGACGGATCACTGGAGAACTGAATGTCGCACTCGCTAACCCAGCCAACATTGTAACAAGACGAACGGCCTTGAAGGGCGAGTTGGGGTTCCAAAAGCACTCACCAATGGTGCAAATGCCCGTAACGGAAAAAACGTGGGGCCGAAGCCATAAAACTTGGATTGTGGAGCAATGAAAGAAAGTCATTACGTGTGTCTTGATCCACACAGTTTCCAGCTTCTGGCCAAGAGTGAAACATGGCGGGGGCTTGGTGTATTTAAGTAGCAACACCGTGGCATTCCATGCGCCCCACCGCTACTGTGGTCGCATTACTGCCAATTATTATGTGTGTAATTTTTGTTGATTAGGTCTATTCTGTGGTACAGTGTTCGTTCCCCAATAGTCACGCTTTGTTCCAAGATCACTTGGCCCCTGTTAACACAACTCGTATCGTCCAGTACTTGGTTTGTGAACGCGAGGATGAGTAGTCGCATCTCCCCTGCCCACCACACTCACCAGATCACTGTGTTATTGAGACTTCGTTGCCTACTTCGGAGAGAAGGGTGCGGGATAGCTATCCACGTCCATCGTCATTACATGAATTTGCCTCCGTTTTGTAGGAATAATGGTATAATATTCCCTTTAAAATCATATGGGACCTGTATTTATTCGTTCCGAGACGACTGGAAGTCGTTTTGAATTACTGCGGTTTTCCTACAAAAAATGGTTAAAAATGGCTCTGAGCACTATGGGACTTGACATCTGAAGTCATCAGTCCCCTAGAACGTAGAACTACTTAAACCTAACTAACCTAAGAACATCACACACAGCCATGCCCGAGGCAAGATTCGAACCTGCGACCGTAGCAGTCGCGCGGTTTCAGACTGAAGCGCCTGGAACCGCTCGGTCGCACCGGCCGGCGGTATTCCTATATTGTATCGAATATAGGAATGTTTTGTCTGTGGTGTTTCCATATTTAAGCGCCCTGCCCCTAACCCTGTATTTACTATGAGGCAAATACGGGACAAGTAGTGGGAGTGCAGCAGACATAATCTGCCAACATGTATTCATTGCTCCAAGGCATATAACAGTCCCTACAATCTGAGACTATACAACGTCTTTAGGGAGAATGGCGTGCCGAAGAAGTTAGTGAGCATCTACAGCAGAAATAAAAGCAAAGCTGCAAGACCAGGCAGAGAAATCGGGATAGTTTGATAAACATACAGGTCTTTGACACGGTGATGCTCAGCAGTATTATTTAACATAGTGCTCGAGAAAGTCGTCCGTGAAATAGACGGTAATGGTGAAGGTGCCAGTTTAAACGGAAGGAAACATCTGCTATCCTATTCCAGTGACCGAGCGAGGTGGCGCAGTGGTTAGCACACTGGACTCGCATTCGGGAGGACGACGGTTCAATCTCGTCTCCAGCCATCCTGATTTAGGTTTTCCGTGATTTCCCTAAGTCGTTTCAGGCAAATGCCGGGATGGTTCCTTTGAAAGGGCACGGCCGATTTCCTTCCCAATCCTTCCCTAACCCGAGCTTGCGCTCCGTCTCTAATGACCTCGTGGTCGACGGGACGTTAAACACCAACCACCACCACCTATTCCAATGGCTCGCAGTTCTGGCAGAGTCGATACCCGAGATGCAACAAATAATAACAGATTCAGCACAGTATTAAAGCAAAGTCACCCTCAAAATCATACTGGGAAGACGGAAGTGGTAGTGCTAGCTATTGGTGCTATTGGGACATGGGGCTCGCCTGTAGAAAACCGTAGAGCCAAAGTACGAGACGTGAAGGAAAATGTGCGCTTGGCAGACCTGGTAAGCTATGGATTGGCTTATATGGCTCTGAGCAGTATGGGACTTAACTGCTGAGGTCATCAGTACCCTAGAACTTAGAACTACTTAAACCTAACTAACCCAAGGACATCACACAACACCCAGTCATCACGAGGCAGAGAAAATCCCTGACCCCGCCGGGAATCGAACCCGGGCGCGGGAAGCGAGAACGCTACCGCACGACCTATGGATTGGCGCTGCCGGGAAGTGCTTACGATAGCTGGGGTTGCAGCAAACTGGATGGAAAAAGCTCAAGTGCGTTCTCACTGAAGCCACAGTGTGGTGTTAACACATGATCTTTAAGGTCGGAAATGTCGCCTGCAGAAACACTTTATAATTTGGCAGATGAAAATTCCTCTGTCATATTCTTTGTTCTCCCAAGGTTTTAGTAAATAATTAAAGTCAACGTGTTGTGTTTATAGGAAATAGATTCGGAAACCGTTCATGGGCTGAACAGACATTGCGTGCGAATTTCGGATAAAAATTCCGCGAAGAACACTTCGTGTTTCGTATTGATAGTACGTGGCGAACACACAAAAAGCAAACGTATGCCACATTTGCTCAACGATAGTCTCGGAGTTGCTTTGCCATTCAAGCCTGTAGTGTTTCCAAATTCACTGTAATACTTTGGCTGGTTCATTGCTGAAACCAGTGCATTGTGTGACAAACGTGCTGCGTTTAGACGAGGCATCTCCACGAAATCTGTATAATTTGATATCTTTAGGCACGAATTAATTAATTGCTATGTTTATCTGCGTTTGACAGCTACAGAAAAGTAAAGAGAGCTTAGTAAAACATTAGTTTGCGACTTGCGTGAAAAGATAAACAATTCTCATATTGTTTTCAGCATCAACTATACGAAGACTGGATTTCGATACATCTCAGCTGTATAAAGTAGAAAACTTAGCCAGACTTGTGACTCTGTCTTGTTCGCGGTGTCCTGGAGAACGTAACACCCTAGAAGAAGACCTCAAGTTTCGACTTGAGTCGGCAGCACTCGAGACCAGAACAAGAACAGTTGTTGGTTCGTCTAGTGAAAGTTCTCAGTTGTCGGATGTGTGCTCGCCTCCATTTGTGTACAGCTGCGTCTTACTACTTGACAGTCAACAGCTTTCAGTTATTGTACAAAAAAAGGTAGTTGTATCAAGTTTTGTTACCGAATAGTTTGTTTAAAATCCCATGTCATAGTCTGCATAGCAGAGAGAACAGTGTTTTATGTTGTTATTTTATAGTAATAGTGAAATGTTCTCTGAAAGTAATATAAGTTGCGTAATGTACATAAAACTATTTTCTTAAGAGCCACAGCAACCGACTTGAAAGCGCACAATATGGACACACACACACCAGACTACTGGGAACTTGACCAGTGCGAGAAGTTTACGGTGCCCCTGGCAGCTTGGTTATATTTTTTAAAAATTCGATCTTCGTATGTATATTCAATTCATTTCGGTTCTTGAGGAAGTAATTCTCGATTCCTTGAAGTTCCAAAGCAAATCGCAAAGATGGAAACAGGATCGACGCTCACAGGAAGGAAGACATTGAATTTGGACGGGTCCTAATAGTAGCGTTAACGTCTGGGCGAATTTTGTATTTTGGTACTTTTTGATATTTGCAAAAACTGTCAGAAAGACGATACAGCGAAACATAAGCCTCGATTTCTTCACGTTCTCGAATATGCCCATCGTTTTGTGAAGTCCTATCCAAACCTTTAGGGACGCGACCACAGTTTGGGAACCTCTACTTTACAGGATCAAACTGATTTTGTTTTAAGGTGCCAACTGTACACAGCAATATTCATCATCTAGTATTCCATATTTTTCCTGGTAATGCAGTTTGTCTCGTTATTTATTGACTGTTTCTAGTATTTTTTGCTAAATCCATTTCCAAAGCAAATCGCAAAGATGGAAACAGGATCGACGCTCACAGGAAGGAAGACATTGAATTTGGACGGGTCCTAATAGTAGCGTTAACGTCTGGGCGAATTTTGTATTTTGGTACTTTTTGATATTTGCAAAAACTGTCAGAAAGACGATACAGCGAAACATAAGCCTCTGAAATTTAAATCAAAATGTAGCCCGCCCCATGGCACTAGAGGCAACGTGCAGATAAGAGATTCTGACCTTTTCGAAGAAGAAATAATTCGTCATAACTTATTACGAAGATACGCCGCTACTACAATAGCGTAGTTTACAAATAGTAATCGGGCTTTATGTTCAGTCATTCTTGCACCGGCCTTTGTGTGTGTGTGTGTGTGTTTTGGAGGGCGGGGAGGGGTTAGGTCTTCTCCGTATCAGATATTATTTAGCGACATGAAAGCGTGGAAATCTCTCGGAAGCGGCAGTGAGCCGGCATCGAGCCGTTAGTAATCGGATTGGCCGCTAGTCGGCGCCTTCTTCTTGGCGCACGTGGCACGGCTGTGGTGGCGGCTGTCGGGGCAGTTCATAGCGAGCAGCGCTGCAGGTTGCATGCAACAGCCACGTAGTCTGCTGGTGGCAAATGACGGCACGACTGTTTATTGACATGATGTACATTGTTTTTTTCTTGCTAACCGGTGGCGTGCTCACTAGAAATTATTTCCGGATGAGAATTCAGAGTTTAAAGTTGGTGAACCAATAATATTAGGAAGAACCAATATTAGTATAGACTGCCTAACTTTGACTAACGACCTGGCGATTATATAGTTTTTTACTTGAAATATTTAGGCAAAAACATCCAGGAGACAGACCTGGAAAATATTAGTTTCGAAATTTGTCACAAAATGGAAACAACTTCACACTTACAAAATATTACTATAACAAGAAAACATCTCAAAATATACCACGAGGCTTGATAACACAGTAATGAAACCGTTATGTCTTTAAGAGACTGAAACACTCAATTTAAACAGAAAGAGTGTGATGAAGAATTCGAAAAGAGAACGAAATGTTTGTGCTACGAGAACATTCCTCGTCCGGCTTTCATACCAAGAGAGGAGAGCAGTAGCAAGACACTGGTCTCTTATTCCGGAGGTCTCCATTCAAATCTCCGTCCGGCCATCCGGACTTAAGTTCTCCTTTGATTCCATAAATATCTTTAAAGATAATGCCGAGATTGTACACACACACACACACACACACACACACACACACACACACACACACACAGAGAGAGAGAGAGAGAGAGAGAGAGAGAGAGAGAGAGAGAGAGAGAGAATATTAATAGCTACACGCACCTGCTGCAGTTGTCTACACCCATAGTCGTTGTTTCGACGCCTGACACGCAAGTCACCTAAGAGGCGGTAACTGCAGTGGGTTGTAATAAGCCGCGAGTCTCAAGAAAGCAAGAATGAAAGTGCGTGGAAAAACGATAGCTGTTCTACAAGCAGAAAGGAACTGTCGTGTAAGTAGAAGTTTGGGGGATAATGCTGAAAAAGAATATTTTTGACGTACATAGAGCAATAGGTTGCGGTACATGTAGATCTAGCTTTGAATTACGGAACCTCACGGCATAGTTTCCTCTTATCAGCACTGTACGCCAATACCGCTTCGTGTAATCAAGTGGTAGCCAACTTGGTCCCTACCACACACTAGTGAGCTTTCCATCATTTAACGTGGGCGGCAGGCGATACAGATTTTAAAATCATTTTCATCAGCTCTTCATAAAATTCTGACATAAAGTCTTCGATATGTAAATATTATTATGTGCTTTAACTTCCTGTAACTGGACTTTACTTCATTAAATTTATAAAGTTAGTTACCTACTTTACAAATTACTGTTACTGTGGAACCGGAGGACGATTAGAAAAGTTGTGTATGTAAATATGTAATTTAACGTTACGTCAAAAATTGTTTTCAGAAATCGCAAACTACAATGGCTGTGTAATTCCCAGCACCTACATTTAGCACATAAAACGCTTAACGCAGACTCCTCTGCGAATGTCTTGAGAGAATCTTTGATTACAAAAGATGCAAGTTGCGTCGCTCGACTTCGATGTATACTCACAGCCGCACTCCCTAGCCAACCTCGAACTTCATAAGAACTCAACGACTTGGCCAACTGAGCCTTGCATTATTTTTTTCCAGCCATGTGGCTGGTATTTACTATTTTTTGTCCCCAAGCGGTGGTTCTCTTCTTAATATTGGAGACAAGAGATACGTCGTACATAGAAGCTACATTTGAACTCTGCAGGGAATATTGTGGTGTTTAAGGGGGAGGGGAGGGGAGGATGACGACACCATATTTGCACAAACTCAACCGAAGCAAGATGGTCAGTCACATGTAACTTGAGGCGTGGGTGACTAAAGCCATGTTTCTAAAAGTAGCTAAGAATACTGCTTTACGGATGTCACCTTGAAATTGCTTTAAACTAACCCTAAAAACAGAAAAAGACGATAGTCTGTTTCGCAGTATAACCGACGCTGCAGCATCCACACTGTCCGAAGGGCAGGTTCCACCTGCTCACTACTATTTTCTGTCAACAAGCGTCAGCGTTCAAGCCCTGGCCGCCAGTTTCCAGTGCCTCCCATACCCCTTTGCGGAGGTGTGCCCGCATTACATCCTCTATAAATAGATCTGTTAGGTTATACGTGAGTGGAGGATAGACGATGAGAAATGCAAGAGTCTCAGTCTTTCCCTGCAGTTTCGCCCCCCGTCTTTCCCTTTCACCCTTTTCGATCCATTTAATGCTCGTTATCCCGCTGACAGCAGGTCTTTAGCGATGAGTAACGTTCCAGTAACTTGGGCGTACTGTATGGAAATAGGGCGCGAACAAACTATGAGCGACGGCTCTAGCTGGTAACAGAGTCTTATAAGAAGAAAGAGTGGAGGGAGTTCCAGCAGCATCGGGGAATCTTACTTTGCAACTTGCTGTAAGCGACCTGCTGCATCGTAAAGCCCCCGTCCAAACACTCTGGAGCCAGGATTATACAACTGTGAATACATTACAACTTTGCGAGTTGTAACACTGTGCTGCCGCAAAAACTTCCGTGTATCGTTTAAAAACCATACTGCGTGCTGTAACCTTCAAACAGCTACACATTGTTGCATGTGATAACAAGTGATACGAATCTTGAAAATTATGTACATTTTTAATATCGTTCTTTCCCTTTGGTTGGAATATGACGCCCGTTCAGAATGGTGGCGTGAGCCCTACATTTTGCTGAGCTGAAGTAGCCCCTTAATCGGGGATAAATCCACGGGAAGGGAGAAGTTTTGTATTTCATATAATCGCGTCCTGTGTTAGAGTACGCTGAGCTTTGAAATACTGTTATCAGATAATAACAGCATGAGTATTGTCCGATTCAGCCGCAGCCACAGTTATATTGGAAGTCATTTTGCCCCTGTCGAATAGTTACGATATTAGCTTCGAAGCCTCTAATTTGAAATTGGAATTTACGGCATAAATGCGCCGGAAGATTCTTCAGGAAAGGTAGAAATTTCTGTTAGACAATATAAATTATCTGGGTCAAAGCGATTACTGTTTAAAATATTTATCTTACAAAAAATTAGAGAAATTCTACAAATATAATCGTCTTACTGTAGTGGGAAAGGTGGCTGTGGCGCAGTTTGCTGTTGAAAACAGAAAGCTTTGATTGAACTCTTGTTCTGCGTACATCTTTATGGAAAGGGTGAGCGAAATTGACTAATGTCGCTTCATTCATGGGATTAAGTGCGCATGGAAGACCAAGAACGAAGTTCTTGGATTAAAATATTTGTTAGACAGGGGTGAAATCTTTCTCCCCTGCTGGTGAATCTAAGAAACAATGGCAGAACTGAAATTTCAGGAGTGGGATTAGCAGTCAGGACGACAGGATATCAATGTTAAGATTCGCTGACGATATAGCTGTCTACTGTGAAAGGAAGAATTGCAGTACCTTTAAATGTCATGAACAGTGTGATGGCGTAATAATGGATTGAGAGGAAACTGAAGAAAGATAAAAGTAATGAGAAGTAGTGGGTTCAAAAATGGTTCAAATGGCTCTGAGCACTATGGGACTCAACTGCTGAGGTCATTAGTCCCCTAGAACTTAGAACTAGTTAAACCTAACTAACCTAAGGACATCACAAACATCCATGCCCGAAGCAGGATTCGAACCTGCGACCGTAGCGGTCTTGCGGTTCCAGACTGCAGCGCCTTTAACCGCACGGCCACTTCGGCCGGCAGAAGTAGTGGGAATGAGATTAACGATAAACTTACCAGACTGGGGATCACGAAGTACAAAAATTGAAGGAATTATGCTACCTTTGAAGCGAAATATACCTTCTAGTACCAAACATAGCCTTAATTTGAGGAGTAAATTAAATGGAAGTGAATATGGTGTATGAGAAACAAGAAAGAAGAGAACCGCAGCGTTTAATATGTGGCGCTATAGAGGAATGTTGAAAATTATTTCGACTGATAAGTAATTAGGTGGTTCTCTGCAGAATCAGAGGGAAAGGGATCATAGGGGAACCATTGACAACAAGAAGGGACAGGGCGACAGGAAATTTGTCAAGATATCAAGACGTAACTTCCATGATACTTGAACGAGATATTCAGGATAACGGAACTGTAAGGAGAGAGAGAGTTTGGAATACAGATAACAAATATTTGAGGACGTTGCGTGCAAGTCCTAATCTGAGATGAAGACGTTGGCGCAGGAGAGGAATTTGTGGCGGGCCGCGTCGAACAAGTCAGAAAGCAGACGGGGAAAAAGTGCGGTCACATCCACTATAGAAGCAGTGAAACAGAAAGTCAAGACACGGTGTGTCGGTGGAGATGGAAAATCTGTGGCGAGACTGTAAGGAGATACCTGAATGCTGCTTTTTTCTTCTTCTTCGTGCCGTACCATTAGTGAATGCGCTCAACGCATATGCAGTCCTTGTTTTTGCAACTGGATGCCTTCCCTGATATTACGCCATCTTAATTTAAGGTCGTGTACGCCTTCATGCTGAGATTGAGTAAATTATGTAAATTGTATATTTCTGACTGACTGCGTGTGGTGTATCTGAGGCGATGGTTAGGAGCCAGCCGGTAATTTGTCCAAGCTCTTGCAACGGCGCTGTTAAATGTGCCACCAACGCAAAAGTCCACTCTCCTTGCGATGATTTCTTCTTCTGCTGTCCTGTCCATACGCCTAACATGCTAGTAAACGAACAATCTATCTCGACTGTGAGATCTGTAGCGGAACCAGTCGCACTATCCGTTTCTAGAGTATGCAACAAATGGTTTCTCATTATAGGGTTACTGAGATATTAAAGGGTAGTTCATGAGTGAACAATGTCATTTCTTTCATACAAAACACAGCCAAGTCCCTGCTTGTCAGAAGTTAGAGATCCGTCATTCACACGCAATCACACTCGCTCATAATAGCCAGCTTATGATAGGTAACAGAAACTTTTACCTGAAAGATTGCAAAACGGATTGTGACAGACTGCTCTTTCAAATATTCCACAACTCGATCCTTTTGAACGCCCAGTTCTCGGTCTCAACTTGCAAAAGACGCCGCTCGAATTTTAGTTGATTCAAAAATCATAGTTTACACATAAAATCAGAATCTTGAGCATTCGACTTTAGCAATGGCTCGCGATTATTTGCAGCACTCCACGGTCAATTTTAACTCATAATTCAGCAAAATTATCTCATGTATTCAGAGTTCCTAACACACGCATGCGATCATAATAAAGTCTCAGCTCTGAACTGAATCTACAATTCACAAAGCAATTCTTCAGTCCACAAAATACGCTCGAATGTACTGTCCACTGATTGGCTAAGGTACATCCTAACCAATCTGATATCAGAATTAAACCGCGCAGTCCCGGTTCTTTTACACATAACCAATCACTACTTGATAGTTTTTTATGAGCAATTTATGAAAAGAACAAATTTAAAAAACCTAAAAAAAAACTTTTTTAAACAAGGGAATTATCGTAAATTGTTTCTTGTTTATCCACTACATTCAACTGGCTAGTTATACACTTCAAAAATTCCCCTGAGAGTTGATTTAAACTCAATGTTACCCACTTCATATACATAACAATATTCATTTATTATATTGCCTTGCACTCACATCACTCACACTATTAAATGTATTAAATCAACAGTGATTAATAGTGGGCATAATTTTCACAGAAGATACAGTTTTGTTTCCAAAGTATAATGTTTTGACTACGTGTGGTTTATGTTCGTAAGATAATGATAACTTTCGACCACAGCCGAAACTACTGCTGGATCAGGGCACACATCTGTCATGTTACAGCCAAGGCTCGTTTGTCTGTATCTATCTGCTCGCTATCGCCCGACTTACCGAGCGAGGTGGCGCAATTGGTAGCGCATTGGACTCGCTTCCGGGGGAACGACTGTTCAAACCGGCGTCCGGCCATCCTGATTTAGGTTTTCCCTGATTTCCGTAAATCGCTTCAGGCAAATTCCGGGGTGGTTCCTTTGAAAAGCACGGCCGAGTTCCTTCCCCATCCTTCACTAGTCCGATGGAACTGTTGACCTCGCTGTTTGATCCTCTCGCCCCAAACAAACCAACCAACCAACCGTCAGAGTAACATGGCGAGATACAAGGCGCCACGCCCCAGTGTATGTGGGAAATTGTCTGAGATTCCTGCCGCGCGGATTCGGTCTCCTTTTGGCTGACGTTTCTGTCTAGCAAGCACAGCCTGCTGCAAAATTCCGAGAATTAAAAATCGTTGTTAGTTGGTGTAGACTTTTCCCAAAACTGATTGTGTCGTTACAAATAAATTCAGGTAATGGATACATTCAATATTTCATCTGCAGCTACATTACCAAAAGGCACTTGCTAGTGCGAGATGTTTGTAACTAAGATTCCATGCTCTGTCATCGTTAACTAGCTGTCTTGCAAGCTGTCTTGTCGTAAATGTGTTGCCGGAATAACAGCTTTTGTGCATACATTGCACCACACGAACTAGCTGTGGTTATCTACTGGTTCTGACGGAATTTACAGTTCAAAACGAACCATCCGGCGCGTTTTGCCATTTACTACCACAACCAGTCTCATGCCTCTTGCTGCCAGCGTCGGTTCCGATACTTTTTGTAGTTTGGCTACGAATAAAAGCAAAGAGATAGGCAGCACTTATTAGGAATTTGGTAAACGTTCGTACGAATGACATCGACTGGTTTTAGAACATGGCATTTATTCAGCGTCTATGCAATTGTCCATGTAAATTGAAAACACTAGCGGCATCATTCCGAATATAAAAATCCTTAACTTTCGTATTCACGTTCATTCAAGAATCTGACAAGACTTGACAGTGATGGTAACTTTATACAAATCTACGCACTTATCGGTGTTCGTTGCTTTGCTTATTACTAGCTGACAAACGTGAAACTGACTTGAAAGTACTGAGAAAATGATGCGTGAGCAACAACTATTAGATTGTCTAAGCTGTGTGCCTGCTTCACATTTTGAATACCAGTTCCTACATCTGCGTGTTCATTCGGAAATAATAATTTCACATACCAGCATCAATTATTTTACCAGATTGATATTCCTGTTCAGTGAGAACTTTTATCGTCGGTGGTTTTAATTAATAGCCGGCCGCTGTGGCCGAGCGGTTCTAGGCGCTTCAGTCCGGAACCGCGCTGCTGCTGCGGTCGCAGGTTCGAATCCTGCCTCGGGCATGGATGTGTGTGATGTTCTTAGGTTAGTTAGGTTGAAGTAGTTCCAAGTTCTAGGGGAGTGATGACCTCAGATGTTAGGTCCCATAGTGCTCAGAGCATTTGAACCATTTTTTAAATTAATAATCAGTAATAGTTATTGGCGGTTCGGCGCAGACGTCGGTAGTCCTTTGTGATAGCAACGCCATTAGTGTTTATTGAGTTGCACCTCTCTCCATTGTCAACATACGGCTAGTTACGTGTCGGTGAAGTCGTATTTCTACGAACCGCTCGGCCACCCCGACCGGCGGAGACAGCACAGTCTGTCGTTTCTTCGTCTTGCTAAGTATCAGAATTCCGCTGGCTTTTCCTTTCTACACATATGTTCTGTGGTGTGTGTGTGGGGGGGGGGGGGGGGGGGCAAAAAGTAACAAAACACAGAGAATGCTCCACTGAACAATTTGAGGTAGGAAATCTGGGGTTAGAGGAGACAGCTTAAGGAGATCCGGAAGTAAACGTGTCAACCGCTTTGTCTAGCATTACTGTTTTCCAGCTTATTTACAACTAATATCCGTACAAGTTTACACGTACTGTGCTGTTTATTTACATGTGCATTCTTTATTTCTTACAAGGAGGACGAACCTGATTACCGGGAAGTCATGATGTAAGTTTTGTTTACTTTACTTGTCCATAAGATGGCTCTGTTATATTTGATTGTCTCATGAGAGAACGCGCTATGAATTAACGACAGACCCATTCATCAGTCAGTGCTATTCAGAGACGTACATTACAATACGATAGAGCAGTACCAGTACAGTATTTCCTGGTCGCTGGATTGGAAGGGGAGGTCCTATTCCACGACGTGCGGGGTCACCTGACCTGAATCCCCTTGATTATTTCCTATGGGGATATCTAAAGTCACTTTTGTATGACACCTCAGTGGATACGGAGATGCAATTGCCCGCATCTCGTGGTCGTGCGGTAGCGTTCTCGCTTCCCACGCCCGGGTTCCCGGGTTCGATTCCCGGCGGGGTCAGGGATTTTCTCTGCCTCGTGATGGCTGGGTGTTGTGTGCTGTCCTTAGGTTAGTTAGGTTTAAGTAGTTCTAAGTTCTAGGGGACTGATGACCATAGATGTTAAGTCCCATAGTGCTCAGAGCCATTTGAACCATTTTTGAGATGCAATTATTTGCCAGAATTGTAGCTGCCTGTGGTATGATTCGAAGCACACCAGGGATATTTGTCAGGGTACGTCACAATCTTGTTCGCCGATGTCATGCTTGCATTGATGATGATGACCGTGAGATTCAGCACATTTTGTAAGATACAGTACAAATGGTACGTTCATTTTCTCAGTGATGGTATTTGTAGTTAACGAATGTAAATAAAAAAGCACACAGTATTGTGATTTTATTCGTATTATCTCCTTAAGCTGGCTTCTCCGACATCCAGGTTCCCTACCTCAGATTGTTGAATGGAGCGTCCTCAATGTCCTGTTAAATTTTTACACGCTCTTAAGAAACACCTGATATACACACACCTACTGAGTAACGCTTTCGTCTAAAATTCGTGAGGTTCGTAGTAGTGTAAAGCGATTAATGATTTCCACCCGTCTGTGGCGCATTCTAGAGAATACCGCCGTTTGATATAGGCTTGTGCGTTATGGAGGAGACGCCAGTTGTACGAATGTAGAAATGCCATGAATTATTCCGTATCCTCGGCATTCGCAACGGCTGCCACAGACGGCAACACGTGCTGCCAGAGAATGTCACCCTGCTTTAAAATCGCCGCCGCGGCGAGTTATGAGCCGCGGCGTCCTTTCCGGAATTCGTCGTAAAGTTTTATTGCTTCAGCCGCCTGCAGGATGCGGGATCTCCTCCCCAGTTCAGCAGAAAAGACCGGCGTCAGTTGCAGCTCTGCGATGTTCGCCGATGCTTTACGCCAAAAGTCTCCCCCCCCCCCCCCCCCCCCAGCCTGAAAGCTACATCTATAATGCTCTTTAGTTTTTTTCCTTGCTTAGTTTTTTTGCTATCTTCGTTTTTCAGATATTTTTCCTTTACATTTTATGATGATCAGTGATAATCTGTGGACACAAATTTCAAAATATGACATAAATGGTCTTCCGCAATACCAAATCCTATTTTTATCTGGTTACCTTTTGTTTTTTCATCATCTTTATATCATTTATTTCATATGCGTCTTCTTAAAGTACAATGAATCCTTTCTTTCACTATTAAAATGTCGCCTATGACCTGGTTTTGATCGATACTAACGGTTGTCAAGAAGGGAATTTTGCTTTCGTTATCACCTTCTCCGTGGAGACTATCGAATTCAAAATATTCGCAGAGATATTAATTCCCTTATAGTACAGGTTCGATAAATATTTACTCGGCAATGCTCATTTTAAATTAATTATTAAATGTTAACGAACTAACTTCTACCAACCATTATCATGCGGCAACGGGGATAAACAGGACGTCCTACGGGGAAAAAGATTTCCCAGTTACGTAGCTATCTGCTTCTGGACCGTAACAAATTTAGAAATGCACACGTACTTTGCTGTGACGTAATGAACCTACTACGTTCAGCGATGTGGAACCACATATTGTATGCATTAGGGAGAGGCCTAGATTTAGGTTTGTCTTTATCGTTTCTCATATGCAGCGTCAGTATTTCATGATTCATTGTTAAAGTTCTCCTTATCATGAACTAATATTGTGTTCCTTTTTGCCCAAAAATTTGCCCTATATTAATATAATCGCTTTTAACACATGGATTTTTCGCTTACGATGTTTTCGGTCGTTCACAATGATTTTTCAAGCCTTCATACAATTAAGAATATACTTTATTTTTTATGCTTTTACTTCGGGGTAGCACTCGTAAACCGACGAACTGAAATTAAACGACGATTGGCTTTAAAGGGCAACGAAAATGAACTGAAAATTGCATGTTTTAAATTTGAGCGTCCGTCAGCTACTTTCAATTAGTGTCTCGGCTTCTTCAGTAATACGGATCTCATCTCGCTGTCTTAATTAAAATAATAATCACGTTTTCCAGCTCCTGCACTATAATTACTCCATTTCTGTTGTAGAGTCACAGTGTAAAATCAACGTAGACACTGCTCCCAGATACAAATTTCTTGATACTTTCTGTTCAGCCGTGTTTATTTTAATCTTACTACGGTTTCTCCAGTTTATTCCGGACGAATTTAGAGGCGACATCTCGCTTGATGTCTAGCCCCAATCCTTTCCGGATATTTATTCAACCTATGTTTATCAAGCTGTAGTAATATCAGTCTTCACAGAATGTATGTTAAGTGTCTTCTCTTCAGTATCCTACCTCTTTATCGCTGTGTGCATATCCAAATGCTAATTACTAGGCTCAGTGATTGATGTGCCACACATTTTGGTTAGCGGGCTCAGATTAATTCTTTATACTGCTAACCTTGTACTGTCAGTCTAATTAATGGTTCCAGCCTCGATTTGATCCGCGAGATTGGATTAAACTTATCCCTATTCTAAAGTCAGTAAGAAAAACCCTATAGTTATCAAGTTTCAAAGATTTTACAATACGCGTACTATTGGGCTGTAAAATCGCTAGCATTTCTTGCGCCGCCTCAAGCTAGCTCCTGTAACTTCGGGCAGTAAACTCCACAAGTAAACAGGAAGTATATCGAGGTCAACAGGTAACAGCTACACGAAACCATCACAATTTCTTACCTCAAATTTTCGCGGAAACATAATTTACAGGCTTCAAATAAACTTCGGCAAGTCCGTAACTTTTACCAACCACCACTTCCCGTTAGCTACTGTCTCCCCAGCGTGGTACACTGAAGCGACGAAGAAACTGGTATAGACATGCGTATTCAAATACAGGCAGGATACGGCGCTGCGGTCGGCAACGCCTATATTAGACAAGTGTCTGGCACTGTTGCTAGATCGGATTCTGCAGCTGCGGTGGCAGGTTATCAAGATTTAAGCGAGTTTGAACGTGATGTTATAGTCGGTGCACGAGCGATGGGACACAGCATCTCCGAGATAGCGATGAAGTGTCACCGTGCACCGTGAATATCAGGAATCCGGTGAAATATTGAATCTTCGACATCGCTGCGGCCGGAAAAAGATCCTGCGAGAACGGCTGAAGAGAATCTTTCAACGTAACAGAAGTGTAATCCTTCCGCAAATCATAGCACTTTTATTTTCGCAAGTCCGTCTTGATCACATAGATCACATAGACCGGTTTCGGCTTATCACCATATTCAGATCGCTAAAATATTCTGAAATAAATCATCGTCAAGCTAAACAAGTGATCGTGGACTTATAGATACAGACTTCATGTCTTCAGTTGATAACTTCAGCAAATTGCTGCAGATTTCGATGCTGGGCCATCAACAAGTGTCAGCGTGTGAACCATTCAACGAAGCATCATCAATATAGGTTTCCGGAGGCAAGGCCCATTCGTGTACCCCTGATGACTGTACGACACGAAGCTTTCTGCTCGACTGGGTCCGTTAACATCGATATTGGACTGTTGATGACTGGAACGATGTTGCCTGGTCGGACGACTCTCGTTTCAAATTGTATCGAGCGGAAGGACGTGTACAAACACGGAGGCAACCTCACGAATCCATGCACGCTGCATGCCAGCAGGGGACTGTTCAAGCTGCTGGAGGCTCTGTAATGGTGTGGGGCGTGTGCAGTTGGAGAGATATGGGGCCTCTGAAACGTCTAAATACGACTCTGACAGGTGACACGTACACAAGCATCCTGTCTGGTCATCTGTATCCATTCATGTCCACTGTGCATTCCGACGGACTTGTGCAATTCCAGCAGGACAATGCGACACCCTACAGGTCCAGAATTGCTACAGACTGACTCCAGGAACACTCTTCTGAGTTGAAACACTTCTGCTGGCCACCAAACTCCCCTGAGATGAACGTTATTGAGTGTATCTGGAATGTCTTGCAACGTGCTGTTCAAAAGAGGTCTCGATACCCTCGTACTCCTACGGATTTATTAACAGCCTTGCAGGATTCACGGTGTCAATTCCCTCCAGCAGTACTTCGGACATCAGTGGAGTCCTTGTCACGTCGTATTGCGACACTTGTGCGTCCTCGCGGGGGCCCTACACGATAGGAGGCAGTTGTACCAGTTTCTTCGGCTCTTCAGTGTATAACAACAATGTATTTCACTTTTCATCCACTGTCCGAAGTAGTGTCCAACATTATCTGTCGGATTAAAAAGATCGGGCGGGTTAGGGAGCCAGTCGAAATGCATTGCAGTGCCATGGGTGTTCATCAAACCAGGAATGTATAGTCACCCCCGTGAAGAAGGCTGTTGTTATCTTAAAAAGCAGCAGTGTTTCCAAATTATACTCATCATTAATATGTATAAGGAAGGACGAGACTTCGTCTCCAATAATTTTGAAATAAACATCCAGGTTCATGTTCACGGTAACATGCAGGCTCGAACGCAACTTACGGGGTACGAGAAACAATGTCGAAACACGACAGAACCATCTCCGGTGTGAAGCACACCGTCCACACCCTGCGAGTTAAACGCTTCAACAGACCGTCTGTGTACTCATCTTGCCTCCAGTGAAGTACTGTCCAGTTTTTTGTGTTGCTTGATCCATTGAAGACATGCAACTTATTTGTCGTAGTTAGAAATGGCCTTTTTCGAGACACGCGAATCCAAATTCATGCTGCATGCAGTTCCTTTTCTCATTAGAAAACTGTGACTTGTTCTTTATAAAATGCATTTTAACTATCAGCTGTTTATTTGTCCCATTAGTTGTCTACCGGTTTCTGTTACTAACCATCATCCAGCAGATGAATTAAAAGCATACCATATTGTTTTGAAGCTCAACAGAATCGAAATCATCCAGTGAAATTGTACAAAGACAAGATGTAATTTGTCTTAGAATACGCGGGGTGTTTGTACAATTTCACAGGGTAATATTCAGCTTCAAAGAAATATGGGTTGCTTTTAACTAATCTGTTGTATCCTGCATCCTGGATGATGGTTAACAGCCGATGGTTAAAATCCATTTTACAAAATACGTTAAGGCTGTTGAACCACATCTTATGAAAACATTGTGGTACTTGTTTCTGGTCCTAGTCGATTATTCCTCTTAAGCTGTGTTACACGGTTGCGTGTGGTACGCCATTCCTTGTAGACACGTTCGACAGTCCGCATTCATTCACCAACAAAAAAAGGCGACCTCATTCGCGGTGTGATCATGGGCACATCCGAAAACGATGGATCCTTTCTGCTATTCTGTCACGTCTCCACGTCCACCCACTCACTGCTCTGATTCCATACAATCGATGGGCTCTCATACACTGCTTCGCTGACGTCTGCGTATAAACCAGTGTCAGTGTGATGGCTATTTGGACACACCCCGCAGCGCGACGAGTGTGCATTGTAAGTGGAGGGCAGCGACCCATCCACGCTCCGCAACGGGCGTGCGTGTGTTGGCGGCGCGTGTCGCTATGTCGTGTTTGCTCTGCCGGCTCCAGGAAGAAGCTGCGCGCGGTCGCTGCCCGCTGCACGCTCCGCACGTTACACACTACCCTACACTACATAGCCTCCTGTCTGCTCTCTGACGAACGAAAACATTTTGGCTACTCCGCACCGCGAGCTATAAGTCGGTTTGGTGGCGTTGCGACACGATGAGGAAAGCAGAGACGAATGAGGAACCATTCTAGCGACGACACGGGGCGAAAATGGGCAAATTCATTGATGGGTCAAATGGCTCTGAGCACTATGCGACTTAAGTTCCGAGGTCATCAGTCGCCTAGAACGTAGAACTAATTAAACCTAACTAACCTAAGGATATCACACACATCCATGCCCGAGACAGGATTCGAACCTGCGACCGTAGCGGTCGCTCGGCTCCAGACTGTAGCGCCTAGAACCGCACGGCCACTCCGGCCGGCAAATTCATTGACACAAGCGAATCTGACGAAGGACAGATTGAGCTGGCTCGGTGCCTTGGAACGAGCGTCTCGGAAACGACGAAGCTTGACGGTCATTCACCTGCTGATGTTGTGACCATCCAGGGAAAGTAAGTGACAAGGCGTTGGACGTCCACACCTCGTAACAGAACGTGGGGCTGGGTTCTCGACCGCTTTGTAAAGCAGGATAGGCGGCAACTTGTGGCTGATCAGATGACTGAGTATAGTTCTGGTACAGGCACAAGTGTGTCGGAACACAATGTTCAGTGAACATTGTTGAACACGGTGTACCAGGGGGAGGGGAGTGAGTTTCGCAGCAGACGACCAATACTTGTTCCCAAGTTAATTAAATGACACCATCTATTACAGCGGGCACGGAATCATTGAGTTTGGACCGTGGATCAATAGAAACGTATCGCCTGGTTTCATGAATCATGTTTTTTGTTCTACTACGTCGATGATGGTGTCCGGATACGCTGCCATACAGACATACGGCCACTTTCTACATGCACTGTACCACAGATGCAGCTGGTGGGATGACATTCACGTGGACTGTAATGGGGCTGGTAATAGTAATCAAAAGGACCATGATAGCTATGGACTACGAGAACGTTACTGCTGACCATCAGCGTCACTTCATTTTTTAGTAAATTTTATCCATAGTGGATGCTGTTGAACTCAGAAAAATTTCCGCTACCAGTCACAGTAAGTGTGACTGGTAGCGGAAATTTTTCTACAACCATTTTTTAGTGTCTTCCTAGACGGCGATGTCGTTTACGTTAACTGCCCCTGCCACAAGGCCAGAATTGTGCTATAGTACTTTGAAGAGCATCACAGTTAACTCACGTTGTCTTGGCCACCAAATTCGCCTGGAGTGAACCCGATGGAACACTTCTGGGACGCTGTCGGACGCCAGCTCCGCGCCCTCATGAATTATATAACCTACTTGTAGACATATGGTGCCACATGATTCCGGAAACCCACCAAGGACCGTCGAATCCATGCCACGCAGAATAGTTGCTGTATTGCGTTACAAAGATGGACCAGTACGCCATTCAGGTGGTGGTGGTGGTGTTTTGGCTCTCGCTATGTACTCCGCAAGTCAATATGCAGGGTATTGTAACACCTCTGTGCAGTTTACAGTGATAAAAGTTATAGAAAGAATAAGTTAAAATTCAGAATAGAATTTTAGAGGGGAAAATAGTGTAGAATCAGAGTTCGGTAATTGCAGATCAAAATTATAGTATTTCAGCAAGTAGTTTAACGTCTAAGTACAGCAAAGCCACGGAAGCTCCGTCATGGAGAAGGCAGTGACGTTAAACTCTTGTGATGAAAAACCTAAAAAAAGGCCTGCCTTTTTTTTCCTTGATTGTTTCGTTAAAGGGCGGGGAACCCATCTCAGTCAGCGAGACAATAATTAGATTGGACTTTATCGTGTTAAGATTCACGATAAACTGTTGGAATATTACGGAGATTAAAAGTGATGTAGTGTACGATCTCTGGATGTTGGTAGCAACGGAGTATTAAGGGGATTTTAGGACTTTAGTGATAGATTGGAACTTTACGGACATACAGACGACAGAAACTCAAATTATCTGCTGATACGAGTGAATTCAGAGGTACCGGTATTCAGATATTAACGTGTGGACTTTTGAAAGTGTCGTGTGCCGTTAGTTGCGCATCTGGACGTAGAGCGCGTGCAAATCGGGATTTGCGGACTATTTGGATTCCTCCAGGCTAGGAACCTTCTAAATAGACCATCATCCGTCACCATCTTAATCCTTGAATATAGAGTGAAAGTGAAATACAAGAGTTTTGTACTTATTTCATTTACCTAGTACTAATCAGTGATAGTTTTACGGAACCAAAGCTATTCAGCAGTAATTCAGCACCATCTAGCGGAAAGCGTAGGCATTAACTAACACGTTAACTGAAGTGAACGTTGACGTGTTTTACGGACTGCTTAATATGAACTTTTGTGACTCTTTGACGTCCCAACTCCCTCCGAAAGGTGGCGCAGGCTGTCTTAATCATAAAAGGGGAGAGTTTTAGCCGGGCTAATTACTAAATAAAAGCGATATTTACAAGACTCGCAGTAATAGCAAAACACATGGCTCGCACCTCATCGGAGAGTCGTCGCTGTCACGTCGGGAAGTAAAGCCGGAAAACCACCGACGATACGTATCTACGAGCAGACGTCGAGGTGGAATACCTAAAAAGGGAACCACAAGAGAGTTGGGGATGCTTCAGTATGTCGTACCAAGATAATAGATTTTCCGAGCTATCCCATTCACGCGCTGAGCCAGGGACACTGTACGCCTCAGTAAGTGCCCTAATCTGTCTTGCCTGTACGATGGAGGCAGCAATGCAGGTTTCACAAATTTACTAAAACTCTTTCGCCTCGACTACGGCGTCTTTCTTCCAAGGATTGTCATTTAAATTTCCGGTCACTATCGTGTGATGCATACGTACCTGTTAAAATGCTAGCAATGCGACTCTGACTGCGTTCTACCGTTTTGCCTTCGTGATAAAGAATCAAGTCGCTGGAACAAAATTCTAGAATAAAGTCGCCCTAGCGTACTTAAGAGAAACTACGTACAGATGCTTTGCATTGTCCCAGATCAAGTCCAACGAAACTAAATCTACCACTCGTCTTTCCTAACACTGATTTTATTTGATCGTTTCATTTCATATCGCTTCTTAATATTAGCGCTAAATACTTACATGATGCGAAATGCTCAAGCTGTTCACCACTAATCTTGTAACCGGGTACTACGAGGTTCTTTCGCTTTATAATTATAGGCGTTGTATTACATTTGTTTACATTCGTTAAACCAAGTGGAAATTTTATCAAAATGTTTTTGCAATTTCTTAAGCTTGTCCAACCACGGCACTTTCTGATCACAGCTGCAGCGTCAGCGAAAATCTTAGTGATGTAACAGTATATAACAAATCGTTTTTGTGTATCGAGAGCATCAGAAAAAAATGAAGGAAGGCAGCTAAGTATTTCACATTCCGTCGACAACTGGGTCATTAGAGACGGAGCTCAAGCTCGGATTAGGACAGGATGGGGAAGGAAATCGTCCGTCATCTTTCAGAGGGATCATCCCACCATTTATCTTAAGCGACTTCGGGAAATCACGTAAAACCTAAATCTGGTTGGCTCCACGCAGATGTGAACTGTCATCCTCCCGAATCTCAGTGCAATGTGCTAGCCACTGCGCTACCTCTCCCAGTGAAAACATTAGAGATTCTATTACGTTTCTCAGATTATCAATCTAGTCCAACGTATAGAAGATGAATGTGAAACAAATCGTATTACAGGAGCTGTCTTCATAGAACTTACAGCAGCTGAAGACGTTGTGAATCACAGTCCTTCATTATAGAAAGTATAAAACAGCATAAAACACTATTTCTTGTATCAAAATTATCAGATATCTTCTTCAGACTCTAATACTATTTTGTGAAATTCCAAGAGTTGGGAAGCAGCTATAGGAAATCATAAAGTGGGTTACCTCAAGAAAAAGTATTAAGGCTTAGCTCAAGGAAGTACATGAATGATCAGCCTCTTCTTAAACGTATTGGAAACTTTATCTATGCTATTATTGCGTGTGCTGTTACAGCAGAAAGGAAGAAATCTGAAGTTTTTTATACATACTATGACAAAGGTGATTACGATATTGTTGGAACGAATCGTTATTTCATCGTTTTCCTTCAGCTTCGCACTTTCAATAATAGCTTAGGTGTAAATGGAGCTCGTCTGTACGAAATTTTCTCTGCATCATCGTCTTTACGGTATCACAGACCCTTACTTCGAATAGTTGTGCACTTTCATTGGTTCTGCTGTTATAAAGTCCTTCTATTTCTTTGGCTTCCTCGTTAATCATTAAGTGATACCAGGAACTAGCAACAGTAGTACTGTTTTAAGCAAGAAAGATGCTCTCTTCATTTAGAACACTGAATATTTATTTGATATTGGACCTTCCTAAATGTACTTGTTGGAGCAGTTAATAAATGTTGCAGTTCTACTTTCTCAGATACCACATCTGTAAAGATGAAGTTTCAGACTCGGGTCATGGCAACCTGTTGAAATGCGTATAATGCATAACTGACGACCGCTTTATATATCTTGATCGTCCCGACACGACCGGTTCGTGAGCAGCCATGGCGTACTGTGCATCATTTCCAAATTTCTAACGGTGATTTAAATTGCTTTCCGGACTGGAGAAAGCTGGAACCGGGTAGCAAACAAGTATTCCAACCTAGCATTGAGAAAGCCATAAACTTAGCATTATTGGCTTGTCTTAGCAATTACTTACCAGGAACCAGTTGCTAGTTCCTACTCCTGTAGCTCCTTGCTACGTAAATCAGCGGCTTCAGATGAAGTGGTAAGAGTAATCTGTAATCACGTTTCACAGCATAATCAGTCTGGATCGCGCAGTTTTACTGACAGTAAATGGATGAAAATTCGTGGAATGATCATCTCCGTCTGTAAAGACTTGGACTCAAGTTCCGGGGACAGATGTTCTAAATCCTGCCTGACCATCTAAAATTGTTTCCCTCGGTTTCCCCAAGTGCATTCAAATGAATGCCGAAATGGTTCCTTTCAAACAGGCGGCAACTAACTATTTTATGTAAGTCTGTAAGAAGGCTCCCGTAGCCATTGTGATTGAAAGTAAAATCTTATGGGTTGCTGGACCGCGTCATTCTCCTCTTCAGTGTCTTCTGCATAATAGAGGTATCGACCGCTCGCCTGATGTCTTCTTCAGGGTCTTCTGGTGTAGCTGAACACTGAAAAGAACCAGTGTTGTGAAAGAGAGCTTCCCCACATTTATGCAGAAGCAGGGGAGTTATTGAGTAAAATTCTTTCGCCTGCTGTTGGTCGGCCATCGTCGTCGGATATAAATCGAAACAGGCAGAGCAAGAGAGGGGGAATATTAATCAAAATGTTGTTGTCGGGCCGCAGAGATGGCTTCCTGGTAGTTTTTTTTCCGCACCGTGGCTGAATGGCGGGAAGCCACCAAACTGGAAACCTATATCCGTCTTTTCTATTGTTACATTTGTTAACATCTAGTATAGATTTAAGTGTCAGGAAGTCGTTTCTGACAGTATTTGTATGGAGTGTAGCCATGTATGGAAGTGAAACATGGACGATAACCAGTTTGGACAAGAAGACAATAGAAGCTTTCGAAATGTGGTGCTACAGAAGAATGATGAAGATAACGTGGGTAGATCACGTAACTAATGAGGAGGTATTGAATAGGATTGGGGAGAACAGAAGTTTGTGGCACAACTTGACTAGAAGAAGGGATCGGTTGGTAGGACATGTTTTGAGGCATCAAGGGATCACAAATTTAGCATCGGAGGGCAGCGTGGAGGGTAAAAATCGTAGAGGGAGACCAAGAGATCAATACACTAAGCAGATTCAGAAGGGTGTAGGTTGCAGTAGGTACTGGGAGATGAAGAAGCTTGCACAGGATAGAGTAGCATGGAGAGCTGCATCAAACCAGTCTCAGGACTGAAAACCACAACAACAACAAACATTCGTCCTTGGAAATCTCAATCGCTTATCGGAGCTTCAGTATATAAATGTTGGATTCCTTGGCCAGTCCAGTGACAATAACAACTTGGAATCGGATTTGGATTTCGTAAATAAGACAGAGAACGCCAGCGGCTGTGATGATTTCTCCGCTGACAGGGTTTTCAAACGAAATACTCTGGTAAGGATGTGGAACCGCCATTTTACCCTGTTACCATACGGTTCGTTTCTACAGCGCATCAGCAGAATTCTGCGGAAAAATGCTGTACAGACGAAATTTTTTATTGAGAACAAAATAGTAGTTTTTAGAATGGTTGACCTGATTACCTTTACCCTGGGGTAGTGTGTGAAGTGGCTGTGGCGAAGAGTGTGTAGGCGAAAAGGGAAGGACAATAAAAGAAACGTATTAAAGAGCAAGAATGTCACACACGTTTGAAACGAAATGTGAAATCTGCTCACATAGCCTACATATTTATACGATTTAACATGACTTTTATTTACGAGCTGCCTCACTAATTCAGTCGTCACTTGCAATTCAGTCTCTAAGGAACATGATTCAGTTAGTACATCTGGGTAGACGTAGTTATCGTGCACAGGCATGTTTTTAATTTAAACAAATAATGGGAGAATATCTCAGCGCTGTTCCAACAGTACTTCTTGCATCACTTGACGCTGCATCTTACTGTTCTTGGCAGAGTAGAAAAAACAGTATGATAAACAGAGGAGAGAACACTCGAAGTTGCAAACTGTGGTACGATTGACTTTGAAGTATACCTAAAGAATTGAAGTGAGCGGAACTCAGGAAAGACAAGTAGATGCATTGCACATGACATAGCAGCAACTCAACTCATACCTTTACGTGGCGCCGTGAACACGAGTCCTGGGCATTTGGCGGACGGGCCTGACGAAATTCAACCGATTTCACAAGACAATATCTTCTATATGACTGAAGATAGAAAACTTGGCGTAAATTTTAACTTAGGCATCGAAACTAAAAGTTACCAGGCGTATCCCTGTGCTGCTAACTCACGCGCTCGCACCTTCATCAACGAGTTACAGCTTTGCTGCGCGATATTTATTCAGAGCACTACGCCCCACCTCTTACAGCGTCGGATCTCGCATTGCACCATTGGCGTCCAAGGTCGCATGATCTCACGGTATGGGATCTTTTTGTGGGGGATTGTGCAAGACTCGGTCCCCTAATCTAACAGCTGCAAGTGAACGACTGCGCCAAGTAGCAACGACAATAACAAAAAGCAATTTTTTACCGTCAGGAGTATGGGAGTTGGAGTATTGTCTGGCTGTTTGTCGTGCGTGCGGCGGCGCGCACACTGAACGTTTCTGAAAGGTTTTGGTTTAGATTCCAAACTAAATTGTAAAAAATACCCCAAGATTGAAGGTGCATCCATATTAAAGATAGCCCCTCGAAAACTGAATGGTTCTTTCGACAATAAAAGCTTTGTAGCCTAAGTGTAAGTTAAAATTATACCAAAATTTGTATCCTCATTCCTGCAGAAGTTAGTCACATGAATCGGATGAATTTTTTTCTAAACATGCTATATATGCCTATTTAAATTTTTGCTGGTAGTATATGAGATTATACCCGGGAATTTAGTGGGAGCTTTTTGAAAAATAGTCTGAAGAAAATTAATAATTTGTAGTCACTCACGTCCGTGGTATTAAGCTTGTCAGAAGCACTTCTGTCTATTGGCAGTACTAATAAATCTCTCGCAGACATGAAAAGATACGGTTGCACTTAAGTTGCCAGTTCAGTACTTTGACAGCAAGTAGCATAGCGGAGAAACGAAGACTGCGGTGTAGAGGGTGATTCAAAAGTCCTGTCCCATAGGACAAAGTCTACATTGAAGATTCAATAATCTTGCCCATAGGACAAAGTTGTATTCACGTATATGACAGAAACGACAATTCGATACAAAAAAAAAAGTCTCTTGGGATATAAAATGAATACCTTAAGAGGCGTGAACACTTCATCTTCGAATTTCTTCTGCTGTAAGGTCTTCGCTTTCCATGTTTTGGAAGAAGATAATATGGGCAAAACAAGACAGAAATGTCTAGTAAACTTGGGTTTTAAAACAAATACCTTAATATTTATGAATACTTCTTCAGTAGGAGAGATTTGTTTCACAGCAGTGAAAATGAATAAGTGCTCATAGCTCTTAAGGTACGCATTATAGAGCCCATGTTTACCACACGTTTATGGTTGGCTCTGAGCACTATGGGACTTAACATCCCCTAGTCTTAGAACTACTTAAACCTAACTAGGACATGACACACATCCATGCCCGAGGCAGGATTCGAACCTGCGACCGTAGCAGCAGCGCGGTTCCGGACTGAAGCGCCTAGAACAGCTCGGCCACAACGGCCGGCTAGACATTTTTGCTTCGAATGATAGTACTGTCGTATCCCTGAATATGGCTTTGTCCTATGGGCCAAGTTAACTGAACCAGCAACGTACACCTTGTTGTTCGGGACATGACTTTCGAATGATGCTGTAGAAACAGAATCTAGTGGCTATTTTGTATCACTCTGACGCGAGCAAGACGATAATCATGCCGGAAGCTATTTCATAAGATATATGTTTGTTTTCTTCGTCAGCAGAGTCACGTATGGTGTTGATAATATCGCCTATAATTTTGTTTCTTGCTGGGGATAATGATTTTCCTAATGAAACAGCAATTTCTGTATTTGTCCAACTTCCGACGTTCAGGTGACTATAGACGGATTGCGCATCCGTAATTACTCCCCCCATCCTCCATTACGTTGTATAAACTAGTGGGATATTGCTCTTAATTTTAATTTTATACCATGAAATGTAATTGTCAGCAAACACGATGATAATTCTCCTTTATTGAGATCCGTGCGACCGCGAACAACGTAACACAAATACAAATGTTCTAATTTTTCTCTTGGTATTCATTTCTTCTTTCTTAAAGGAAGTATTTCAGTATTTTGTCTCCTTGTTCCTCAGGCAATGTCACCTAGAGTTATTTTGTATTTCCTTGAAACTATGAAAAGATTTTTGACGTGAATATGCCCGTTTTTAAATGTATTCATACCGTACAATCATTTCTTATAAGTCATTGACATTGAACATTTATATTTGCAGTTTTTGTTGTGAAAAACTGTAACTCTGTTTTATTGTATTGTTTTACCTACATGCAAGAGCATCACATGTCTTCGGATCAGAAATCTACGAACTATTTGTTGGTCTCGGCAGCCATTTCAATCTTCTTTTTGGCCCAGAATTTATGGAAGTCTTAGAGAGCGTCTTTGTGTGTTGATGTATATCTCCGATGTAGTGAATCTGCATTTAATGGTAAAGTTTTAGTTTGTTCTTCTTTCTCACATTTGAATGTTTTCTTAGTTGGCTATTTACGTGCATAACTGTTGGTGTACGTTCTCAAACAGTTCTACCTTTTTGCTAAAAGGACTTCACCATAGTACTTCGCTTGTGTTTATAGATTGGAGAGAGTTGTTTCCGAGGGCGCAGCGCCTGCGGCCTGAGGCGTATATCGCACCGAGACCAGCGACGTCGAGTGGGTTGCGTCAGCCGTGACTGTAGGGGCAGGAATGTGGCCAGCGACGCGGAATGCAATAAAGCTCCCGTCCTCTGCTGGGGTGAGGGAGGGCTGGGAGTTATCCACAGTTTGCTTTCATTTTCAGCAATGAGAAACACTGCCCGTATCTGACAAAGCCGCACATATGCGCAACAGTGGAGTGGAAAATACTCTAAAGGGAACGTTGCCCTTGAATACCAAGTTATTTTCCTACAGTGGTCCCGCTAAGACAGGCAGACGTTTTTTGCTGCCTACGTACTGTAAACACGTAAAATATACAGTCAAAGTCCACTATGACACCGTTATTGGGGTACATGCTTTACCTCCGCGTTATATTGTAACCGTGGTTTATCGACAGTAATCTGTGGATTAACGAAGTATGCATGGGAAGGTAGAAAGAACAAAAATGCAGTTTTCTACTGTGCTATCTATGTTGCAGTATTTAAATTAGAGAACATTAGAAGAAAAACAAATCGAAAACTTCACTCAAACGGCGACCGAAAAATGAGTCTGTAGTAGTTACAAATAAGTATAGCATTACGGTATATAAAATAACCTACAAAATACACGATTATTTACAACGCTGTCTGAAAGCTACTGTAGGTTCATTTTTCCACTGCTTTGGAGAAGTTAATTTACTTTTTTTTGCGGTTAATTTCACGCATTTTCTTTTGTGCTCATTGTTTTAGGTTCATCAGGTGCAAAAACTGAATTGTAGTTTGGTTCACTTTGATTCTTCGTTCTCGGATTCTTTTTGTATGTGTTATCCAATATTTCAGGTGTACTGGTAATATCTGTGTTTTCTTCCTCTTCTTCATAATAATAATAATAATAATAATAATAATAATAAACCCCGTGGAGGCCCGGGAAAAGAATAGGCCTTCGGTGTTCTGCCAGTCGTAAAAGACGACGAAAAGAACAAACCACTAATAGGGCTAACCCCCCTTTTAGTGTGATTAGTTGGTTCAGGACAGAACTAATGAAGCCTCGTACAAGCGCTGTCATGGTCGGGGACGACGCTTGAACCCTATGCCCGTCCACAATGGTAACGACACTGCTAGCCACACGGAAAATGATTTAAATCCAAATAGAGGTGTTTTGCAGAATATGCTTCCTGCAACCACTCTAGAAGGAAAACAAAGACAGAGGATGAGATGGTCAGATGAAGTTAATCGACACCTCATGTTCTGTTATTACCAAGCAACAAACCTAGGAACCAACACAACTGGATACAGATCACAAGTATACACAAAATTTATTACCAGAAACCCAGAATTAAAATTTTTAACAGAACAACGACTAGCTGATCAGATCCGTGTAATAATCAAAAATAACAAGATACCCCAGTCAGAATTAGAAAACATCAAACAATAAGTACAACAAATACTGGAACAGAATAATCTGCAATCAGAAGAAGAAGAAAATACAGTAAAGGACTCAAACATCCCAGAGCAAACAAACAAAGAACAACACGCATCAATTAAACAATCAGAGGAAAACGAAATCTTAAGACAGCCACCAGAACAAGCACAAATAGAACATGAAGTGACACACATGTTAGATATAGAAGAAAAATTTCAGTTGACATATATAGAATACAAAGACACAAATACAGACATTAGACCATTCTTGTATAGACCACCAAATAACGCACAAGTCGAAACAACAATAACAACTATCAACACAATCATACACAACAAAATAAATGAAAATACAACTATGGATGAGTTACAACTACTGGTTTTTATAGGAGCACACACTACACTAAATATACACACTAGGCAGAGATCAGAACAAACCAACACACAGAAGAAACCCACAAAACCAGCATGGCAACACAGGCTACAGAGCAGAATAGAAAAACTGAGAAAGGACATCGGACAGCTAACACAATTTATAAGAAATGAAATATCAGACAAAAAACGAAAAAGATCAGGTAAAATCTCACAAAAAGAAGCGATAGAGCAATTACATGAAAAGAAGCAGAAATTACAAGCATTGGCCAAACGACTTAGAAGATACAAGAAAAGTGAAAATAGAAGGAAACAAAACCAAACATTCAACACAAACCAAAAGAAATTTTATCAGACAATAGATAACACACACATTAAAATAGTCAACCCACCAAACATACCAAACATAACAGACGTAGAAGACTTCTGGAGCAACATATGGTCAAACCCGGTACAACATAACAGACATGCACGGTGGATACAAGCAGAAACAGACACATACAAGATGATACCGCAAATGCCTGAAGTGGTTATTTTGCAACATGAAGTCACCCGAGCAATTAATTCTACGCACAATTGGAAAGCTCCTCGAAAAGATAAAATAGCAAATTTCTAGCTAAAGAAGTTCACCTCAACACATTCACATCTAACTAAATTATTTAACAGTTACATTGCAGACCCATACACATTCCCTGATACACTTACACGTGGAATAACGTATCTGAAACCTAAAGATCAAGCAGACACAGCAAACCCAGGGTCAGTCATTACACAGAAATTAATGACACATACAACACAGAACAAAATTATAAATGAAGAACAAAAAGGCTGTTGCAAAGGAGCACGAGGATGTAAAGATCAACTGATAATAGATGCAGAGGTGACATACCAAGCTAAAACTAAACAAAGGTCACTACACTATGCATACATTGATTACCAAAATGCTTTTGATAGTGTACCCCACTCATGGTTACTTCAAATATTGGAAATATACAAAGTAGATCCTAAATTGATACAGTTCCTAAACATAGTTATGAAAAATTGGAAAACCACACTTAATATCCAAACAAATTCAAATAATATCACATCACAGCCAATACAGATTAAGCGTGGAATATATCAAGGAGACTCATTAAGTCCTTTCTGGTTCTGCCTTGCTCTGAACCCACTATCCAACATGCTAAATAATACAAATTATGGATACAATATTACTGGAACATACCAACACAAAATCACACATTTGCTAGACATGGATGATCTAAAACTACTGGCAGCAACAAAACAAAAACTCAACCAATTACTGAAGATAACAGAAGTATTCAGCAATGATATAAATATAGCTTTTGGAACAGACAAATGTAAGAAAAATAGCATAGTCAAGGGAAAACACACTAGACAAGATGATTACTTATGGGATAACCACAGCGACTGCATAGAAGCGATGTAAAAAACGGATGCCTATAAATATCTAGGATACAGACAAATATCAAAGAAGAACTAAAAGAAAAATATAGACAAAGACTAACAAAAATACTGAAAACAGAATTGACAGCAAGAAACAAGACAAAAGCTATAAATACTTATGCTATACCAATATTGACCTACTCATTTGGAGTAGTGAAATGGAGTAACACAGACCTAGAAGCACTCAATACACTTACACGATCACAATGCCACAAATATAGAATACATCACATACATTCAGCAACAGAAAGATTCACATTAAGCAGGAAGGAAGGAGGAAGGGGATTTATCGACATAAAAAACCTACATTATGGACAGGTAGACAATTTAAGAAAATTCTTTCTAGAACGAGCAGACACTAGCAAAATACACAAGGCAATCACTCATATAAATACATCGGCTACACCACTGCAATTTCATAACCACTTCTACAACCCTTTAGATCACATAACATCAACCAATACGAAGAAAGTAAATTGGAAAAAGAAAACACTACATGGCAAGCACCCTTATCATCTAACAGCCACACATCGATCAAGACGCATCCAACACATGGCTAAGAAAAGGCAATATATTCAGTGAGACGGAAGGATTCATGATTGCAATACAGGATCAAACGCTAAACACCAGATATTACAGCAAACATATTATCAACGATCCCAATACCACAACAGATAAATGCAGACTTTGCAAACAACAAATAGAAACAGTAGATGACATCACAAGTGGATGTCCAATACTAGCAAATACAGAATACCCCAGAAGACATGACAATGTAGCAAAAATAATACATCAACAGCTTGCCTTACAACATAAACTTATAAAACAACATGTTCCCACATACAAGTATGCACCACAAAATGTACTGGAGAACGATGAATACAAATTATACTGGAACAGAACCATTATAACAGATAAAACAACACCACATAGCAAACCTGACATCATACTCACCAATAAAAAGAAGAAATTAACACAACTAATCGAAATATCCATATCCAATACAACAAATATACAAAAGAAAACAGGAGAAAAAATTGAAAAATACATCCAACTGGCTGAGGAAGTCAAGGACATGTGGCATCAGGATAAAGTTGACATCATACCAATTATACTATCAACTACAGGAGTCATACCACACAATATCCACCAGTACATCAACGCAATACAGCTACATCCAAGTATATATAAACAACTACAGAAATCTGTGATTATTGATACATGTTCAATTACCCGAAAGTTCCTAAATGCGCTGTAACATATACCGTACAGTTAAAAGGAAGTCACGCTTGATCAAGGTCCGCGTCACATTCCATTTTTGACCAGACATAACGTCTGAGAAAGGAAAGAAATAATAATAATAATAATATAATAATAATCTTCGATTACTATTTTCATTTTCGTGCAGCGTCCAGAATGTCCTCGTCGCTTGTGATCTCTGAAATCGGCTCCTCGTTTCCGACGGATTAGGTCTGAAGAACAATCTTGCCGTGCAGAACAACATGTGCAGACTAGATATACGTCGCTGCATTCTTCACCTGTTGCATTTTCTTCAGTGGGACTTCCCGGCAAATCTTAATACTGATCAGATTGATGCTTTGCCTTACCAGCCCTACTGAATACTCAGCAGTCTTCAAATTTATATATTTCAAGAACATTTCCACTTCATCGTCTGAATGTAGTATTCAAGTGAGAGTTTCACGGCGATAAGGAGCCTTAAATGCATATATGGTGTCCTAATCCAGCCGCTTGAATTATTAAACAAAAACAAATCTATTATCTTAACACCACGTTACATCCAAAACTGGCGTGTATCGGGCTTTTGATGCAGTTTGAAGTCACATTTTTTCTGTCGACCGATTGTGATCGAAGCGGTCCATTTTGTCACTTCAGTCTGTGCAAGCAAGATTGCTCACAATGCTATGAGGAGTAGAACGCGTCATATTACGAAAATTTTCTCTAAACCTATCATTACTGCAACATAGGACAGCTGTCATAACCGGCTCGTTATGCTCGATGATGTATGCACTCAAGTTATTACGACCTCATTTGAAGTCACTCTTCTAGTCCAGTACTTCGGTTTCTATTTAAAAACAAAATCGGCTCTATTTCACATGTATTTAGTCTGTTGTTTTCCAGGTCGGCTTTTTGCGTTTCTTGTGAAGAGCACAATGTATCGTTGTATTCAAATAAAGGTCTGTATTCATGCTCACCCGCTCTTATAGTTCTTTGGTTGTTAGTGAGGCCCTATAGATACACCAAATTGCCGCTTTGTATCCAAGTATTCGGCAGTACAGTGAAATCGAGAGCAGAACGAGGGAAACGCAAATGAATTTTTTGTCTAGATAGAGAAATGTGATTAAATTTCAGATCAACAGAGACAGTTGCTTTTCAGTTCTGTCGGATGCAGCCTGCAGAAAAAGCTGTGCATATTCACTTGTAAAGCAGGCAGTTCCACCAAAACGCTGAATATAATTTAGTGATTTAGAAGAGCGAAAATCCTCTTGCTTTTCAAATTAATAACATCCTTATAGGAGTTATTCCCATTGTTTCAATATTTTTGGCTAGTCCATTACATTTCTCTCGTTCAGAGGTCTCCTGTAGGAAAGACCGAAAGTGTAGTATTATGATGCGAAGCGTCATTCGATTGTTCTGTGGCAATTTGTGAACGGTTATTTCCAATTTGTACTGCTGACAGAAGTTTTTTAAAGGAGGAAGTCACCTCGATTTGAGTCTCCTCGATTTGAGAGTATCTGCCGTGACTATATAGAACGTACACTTAATCGGGCAATATTTTACGTTAATGAATGACCACAATAGTGATTCACCAACATAGCTGCAGTTTGGATACAATACGTGGTAATACTGCAGTATGACTTGGCAGTATTGCTGATGGGGTAGGCTGTTACAGGTAGTTGCCGAGGTGTTGTCAGTGTAGTCCACCAAGGGTAAGTAGGAACTCTTGGGATAGCCGCTCCATGTCTATGTCTGAACCGATCTGTAAATGCTTTACTCTCACTCTCAGCGTTCTTCTATTGTCCTACGTCGACGGAGATGCGGTGCCAATTTACGTAATCTGAACGGCGAAGAGAATGTTATTTCGGATCAGTCTGAAATGTGTCCTTTGTGTGTAGAGGTACTCGCTTTTTTTATGTTTGCGAGAATGTGGAAGTGAACAGACGAAAGAACCATGCAGTTCATAAATATAATGCATCTACGGCCAGAGCCATGGGATGTATTAAGACATACAAAAACTGCAGTCTGAAAAACACATCTCTGCGACTCTCATATTAGATTATCTGCAGTAGTGAGCCAAAAATGTATTCTACCTAGGTCTTCTCATTTTATTTGAAGCTTCATCACTTATGTTTCCGTATAAGCTTCAGTGTTCCGTACGTCAGTCGGCAATAACGGGACCTTACAGGAGCACGTTCTGGTCCTTCAGTCCGTCCGACTGTTAAGACTCTTTCCTCTCAGGAACGCGTAGAGATATCGAAGTTTGTCACATACTAGGGTCTACGGTCCCTTGGCGGTGCGAATAATTTAAGCTTCTGATACTCGCATACTCACTCGTCAAAACCTATATAAGAATTATCTGTATTCATGTCGGGTCTGGTAGTCTAGCAGTAAAGCGCCTACTTCCGAGAGGTCGCGGGATCGAACTTAGGTCGAACCACGGCTTTTTCGGTCTGCCTTTTAACGTAACCTTTAACTCTCAACGACGTGATGAGTCGCCAGAAACAACGTGCTTCGGATTCCACGTTAAACTGTAGGTTCCCTTCCCCATTTGGATAACTGGGGTGTCGTAGGGACATGCAAGTGGTCGAACCTTCGTCCAATAGACTTGCACCAGACCACTGAGCCAAACTAAATTATTATTATTATTAACATCATCATTACTACTATTATTACTATCTGTATAAATAAGTTTGTACGGAACTCTCAAAGCGTGTGGGCTACTCGCACTTACGTGGTTTTTTTTTTTCTTTTCTTTTTTTCACTTTCCGTGCCGCATAACACTGGTCGTAATGTATCAAATTTATGAAATTGCTAGTTCTCTCATTATACTGATGAGCAACAATAAAATATTAACATAAACATTCTAGTGTCATTTCAGACTACCTTAATGAATTTCTTGAGTCGTCGTATCAAAGCGTTGCAGCCGTCTGGTATCAAGAGGTATATAGGTGAGAAGTGTTCTTTAAACATGCATATCAAACTTCTGTATGCATCACCAGTAGCCAAAAACCGAATGATGATCGCCAATCTGGTTGTGACTGTATTGGTTTTACAAGTTGTCGAACCGGCTGTTCCAGTACCATATACAAACCATATTTCGGCATTCTGATAAAATGTCTGTGACCATCGCAGTTCACGAGTTAAAAAAAAAATTCAAAACCTGTTCATAAAAATAAAAGAATTCACTAAACGTAATTTCTCTTTTCCTTGCTAAAATTATTCCTTGTGGAATGCAGAACCTAGGAGTCACAGTAATTCATTTTCGCACATTTTACGGCACGTGCAAACACTTCTGTATTGCCGCCAGCAGTTGCCAGGCGGTAGTGATTGGCATTGTTGCGTAACAGTTGGCGGCAATTCGCGTGGCTGGCATTGTTGCCTGGGAGTATTTCCGGCTTATATTGTCGCCATTACGTAATTGTTATAGCCTGTGTAAACGTACCTTTACATATGTGGTAGATAACTCTAGCAGATCATTGAAACGATCACAACTTCATTTGGCTGAGGCATGTTGTATCCCAGCAGCGTCTGTGACGAACAAAATGGCGTTTGACACAAATGGACTGCGATACTAGTATAGACTTTCTCTATCCCTGTCCACCTTATATGCTACTGTGAGATGTCATTGCTGTGCAGGAAATGCGTACATTTAATACGTGAGTAGTAGGTTCGTATATGCTCATATGTCTCAATGAATACCAATGTATTGTGTGTAAAATGTAATGCATGTTTTCGGCGTAACTGAGGTAAACACTGTACGCACATAATGCTTTACATATTCTGACAGTGGCTGTTATGTGCGCATGTCGTATCTAATGGATGCGGGTTTGTCTGTTCTAGACGGGCCTTAGGATGTGGAGAGTGCTCCAAGTACGTACTGTTGTCTTTCATTTGTTGCCTGCTGCTGTTGTTGTTGATGTTTTTGCTGTTTATGCGAACTTCCTTCTCGATGCACGATAAATTATTGTAGAGTGAGCTTCACGCTGCGAGAGCGACTAGCGCCCATCAAGTAGTTCAATGCCTGTAATTGTGCATGTGTTTATATTTAAGCAGTTCATCGGGCCTTCCTTGCATGTGTGTGTCAGGCAGAAGCGTTGGCAAGAATGTCTTTTTAGTTTCATTTGTGCATCTGGCGCAGACAAATTTTGTCCAAAACCATTAGAGTCTAGGTTAAAACCATAAGCACGTAGTATACGCCGTTACTATAATACGTAGTTTTACTTCAGATGTGATTTGTTGGTGTGCGGCTGAGCGTTTTTGTTCCTTAGTTCGCAATCGCTGCCACTTATTAGCTTACATAATCGAAGTAAGGTATCATTTTCACTTCTTTGTTGTTGTATTTATTGTTTGTGTGTGGTAACAAGGACGAAATATTTTCAGAATAAGAAACTCTAAGGAGATGTAAACGATGTTCAAATAATGGCCGAGTCAAGAGGAGCTTGCGACACTCGCAGTCGGCTTTGGCCAATGATGTAATGAATGTCTACTGTGATGTCACTTCAGAAATTTATTTATTTATTTAACCCGATCAGACCAGGACCTTCAGACTGTCTCTTACATCAGACTAGGGTTTTACACAAAGTTGAATGCATCATTGTTAACTAAGAAGTGACAATTTTAATATGACAAACAGTAATAAAATGACATTAATTAGAAATTACTTGGATGTATGTAGCTTTGGGAACTGAAAATTTGGTTGGAGAGACGGATATTAATTTTTAATGAGGTAACGAGAACGTACAGGATAGAGGAAGACGTTATTGTTACTTCAGTACATACACCATGAATTCTTAGTAGATCAATAGTTACAAAGTACTGAATGGGTGAGTTCTTTCCTGTCTTGTCAAATTATACAGCCTGCGGTAATGGATGTTGTCAGGATCGGACGTACGTACTGTTTGCATTATTCAGTTCGCTTACTGTTGCTGGTTTGTCCAAGCAAAATGTTGTACATCTGCATTAGTATTATTAACAGCGAGGTGTACAGTCAGCTGTAAGACTTAGAGAAAAAGTTCCGTCTTACTAATCGGAAAAGCCATGGGGCTCGACGTCTGTATCTGAATCCTAGGGATACGTTCAATTGTTTCTCACTCAGGGGAAATTGGTGTCCTCACATTTAAATTCCCGCAAAATTCCTTCCAGTTACTTCTTACTTTTAGTGGTTTTTTTTTTACGTGACTTATGTTGAAATTAATGTAACTGCCTGCTATAGCTTGTCATCAGTATAAATTCAGTAAGTTCCTGCGGTTCTCCATCGTGTATTTACAAATTTCGTCCTAGCACTCTCTTCCAACGAATGGTTTATTCTTAGGAATGGACTTCTTCGCTACTTATTCGGCATTTTTTCTGAAAGCAATGTTACCCGTCTTTGAGTTTTCTCTAACTTTGAATCAGTTTATTAGGAATACTGTTGTCGTTCTATATTGGTTCCAGCCTGCCTTGCCTGCGTGCCGGTGGTATCTGTTACATACAGTGTGGACACTAATAAAACCGACAAGCTGCAGCGGCAGATTCCTGACTGGAACTGGAGGAAGAAATATCGTATGAATATGTGTCCGGAAGTGCATAGTTCCCACGGTAGATCGCGCTGACGAATGGAAGTTTCTCTGACCACGCGCCGTATTATCCTTCGGTGTTGTAGGCTTTGTGATTGACGCACCATACTGTAAGCAGCAGAATGGTCCGGTATTCGTATCGGGATGGAGAAGGTCGAAAGGCAGCACTGCTATACCAAAACAAGTACCGTCACAGACGCCAACCACACATCACAACACTTCAATCCCTTCAACTTTTATAGTCCTGCCTTTCTCAGTTGCGTGTAATATTACGGTATATTAATAATTTTTATTTATGGACCGTCTGACAGCAACTGAATAAAACACAATTTTAGTGCCATATGCGTTTCGCCTTTATTTTCTACAAGGCATCATCAGTGGCAGGTTGCGTGGACAATTTCCTGCATATTACGCTCCTGTTCATAAGAAGAAGAACAACACCAGAAATGCAACAGGAGCGTAATACGCAACCTGCCACTGATGATGCCTTGCAGAAAATAAAGGCGAAACGCGTATGGCACTAAAATTGTGTTTTATTCAGTTGCTGTCAGACGGTCCATAAGTAAAAATTATTAATATACCGTAATATTTCAATCCCTCTTGGGCGTTTGTGTGAACAGACAAACGCGCAGGGAGGCTGCGGACTGTGCGTACAACAGATTTGGAGGACCGGGTTCTGCAGGATATTGAGACAAATACTACAGCAAGCTCCAAATCTGTTTACGCACTGTCCGCCGCCTCCCTGCACGTTCGTCTGTTCCCACAAACGCCCAAGAGGGTGTGAAATGTTGTGATATGTGGTTGTTGTCTGTGACTGTACCTGTTTGGTATAGTCGTGCTGCCTCTCGACCGTTTCCATTTGCGTGGCCGTACGCAAACGCCATCTCAGCTTGTTCCCAACATGTTGTTGTTGTTGTTGTTGTTGTTGTTGTTGTGGTGGTCTTCAGTCCTGAGACTGGTTTGATGCAGCTCTCCATGCTACTCTGTCCCGTACAAGCATCTTCATCTCCCAGTACCTACCGCAACCTACATCCTTCTGAACCTGCTTAGTGTATTCATCTCTTGGTCTCCTTCTACGATTTTTACCCTCCACGCTGCCCTCCAATACTAAATTGGTGATCCCTTGATGCCTCAGAACATGTCCTACCAACCGATCCCTTCTTCTAGTCAAGTTGTGCCACAAACTTCTCTTCTCCCCAAACCTATTCAGTACTTCCTCATTAGTTATGTGATCTACCCATCTAATCTTCAGCATTCTTCTGTAGCACCACTTTTCGAAAGCTTCTATTGTCTTCTTGTCCAAACTATTTATCGTCCATGTTTCACTTCCATACATGGCTACACTCCATACAAATACTTCCAAACATGACTTCCTGACACCTAAATCTATACTCGATGTTAACAAATTCCTCTTCTTCAGAAACGCTTTCCTTGCCATTGCCAGTCTACATTTTATATCCTCTCTACTTCGACCATCATCAGTTATTTTGCTCCCCAAATAGCAAAACTCCTTTACTACTTCAAGTGTCTCATTTCCTAATCTAATTCCCTCAGCATCACCCGACTTAATTCGACTACATTCCATTATCCTCGTTTTGCTTTTGTTGATGTTCATCTTATATCCTCCTTTCAAGACACTATCCATTCCGTTCAACTGCTCTTCCAAGTCCTTTGCTGTTTCTGACAGAATTACAATGTCATCAGGCGAACCTCAAAGTTTTTATTTCTTCTCCATGGATTTTAATACCTACTCAGAATTTTTCTTTTGTTTCCTTTACTGCTTGCTCAATATACAGATTGAATAACATCGGGGAGAGGCTACAACCCTGTCTCACTCCCTTCCCAACCACTGCTTCCCTTTCATGTCCCTCGACTCTTTTAACTGCTATCTGCTTTCTGTACAAATTGTAAATAGCCTGCCGCTCCCTGTATTTTACCCCTGCCACCTTCAGAATTTGAAAGAGAGTATTCCAGTTACCGTTGTCAAAAGCTTTCTTTAAGTCTACAAATGCTAGAAACGTAGGTTTGCCTTTTCTTATTCTTTCTTCTAAGATAAGTCGTAGAGTCAGTATTGCCTCACGTGTTCCAACATTTCTACGAAATCCAAAGTGATCTTCCCCGAGGTCGACTTCTACCAGTTTTTCCATTCGTCTGTAAAGAATTCGCGTTAGTATTTTACAGCTGTGACTTATTAAACTGATAGTTTGGTAATTTTCACATCTGTCAACACCTTCTTTCTTTGGGATTGGAATTATTATATTCTTCTTGAAGTCTGAGGGTATTTCGCCTGTTTCATACATCTAGCTCACCAGATGGTAGAGTTTTGTCATGACTGGCTCTCCCAAGGCCATCAGTAGTTCTAATGGAATGTTGTCTATTCCTGAGGCCTTGTTTCGACTCAGGTCTTTCAGTGCTCTGTCAAACTCTTCACGCAGTATCTTATCTCCCATTTCATCTTCATCTACATCCTCTTCCATTTCCGTAATATTGTCCTCAAGCCATCGCCCTTGTATAGACCCTCTACATACTCCTTCCACCTTTCTGCTTTCCCTTCTTTGCTTAGAACTGGGTTCCCATCTGAGCTCTTGATATTCATACAAGTGGTTCTCTTATCTCCAAAGGTCTGTTTAATTTTCCTGTAGGCAGTATCTATCTTATCCCTAGTGATACTCGCTTCTACATCCTTAAATTTGTCCTCTAGCCATCCCTGCGTAGCAGTTTTGCACTTCCTGTCGATCTCATTTTTGAGACGTTTGTATTCCTTTTTGCCTGCTTCATTTACTGCATTTTTATATTTTCTCCTTTGATCAATTAAATTCAGTATATATTCTGTTACCCAAGGATTTCTACTAGCCCTCGTCTTTTTACTTACTTGATCCTCTGCTGCCTTCACTACTTCATCCCTCAGAGCTACCCATTCTTCTTGTACTGTATTTCTTTCCCCATTCCTGTCAGTTGTTCCCTTATGCTCTCCCTGAAACTCTCTACAACCTCTGGTTTAGTCAGTTTATCCAGGTCCCATCTCCTTAAATTCCCACCTTTTGCAGTTTCTTCAGTTTTAATCTACAGATCATAACCAATAGATTGTGGTCAGAGTCCACATCTGCTCCTGGAAATGTCTTACAATTTAAAACCTAGTTCCTAAATCTCTGTCTTAGTATTATACAATCTATCTGATACCTTTTAGCATCTCCAGGATTCTTCCATGTATAGAACTTTCTTTTATGACTATTGAACCAAGTGTTAGCTATGATTAACTTATGCTCTGTGCAAAATTCTACCAGGCGGCTTCCTCTTTCATTTCTTAGCCCCAATCCATATTCACCTACTACATTTCCCTCTCTCCCTTTTCCTACTACCGAGCAGTTCTCAGTTTACTATGCAGAACTGTTTGCCATTCTGCAAGCATTAGAGCATATGCGCCGACATCGTGGCACGAAATTCATCATCTGCTCCGATTCCCAAAGTGCTCTACACGCTCTTGAACAGATGTACCCAGCAGATCGGATGGTGCAAGAGGTGCAGGACGCACTCCTGCTCTTGCAACAGCAGGGTAAGGATGTAATTTTCTGCTGGGTTCCAGGGCACATAGGGATTCCTGGCAATGAACTTGCAGATGCGGCTGCCAAGGAGGCTTGCTCCATCCCACCTCCTGCTCGCTGTTCCGTCCCCCTGCAGGCCATTACGTCTTTCGTGACTCGGAAGGTCATGCGTTGGTGGGAGGCTCAGTGGCTGGACGTGAGGGATAATAAGTTGCGAGCGGTGAAGGATTCTGTCCGACCGTGGCTCACCTCCTTCCGCCACCGACGCGCTGAGGAAGTAGCCCTTACACGGCTTCGAATAGGACATTGTCCTTTGACACATGGTTTTCTGTTACGTCGTGAGGAGCCACCACCGTGTCAGACATGTGGGACACAGCTGTCGATACGACATATTTTAACTGAGTGTGTTTTATATGCGGGTTTGAGGGACGATTTCCGTTTCCCACCAGACCTACCCTCTCTTTTAACTAATAATGAGGCGAGTGTCGCTAGAGTTTTACGTTTTTGTGTGATGTCTGGCCTTCTTCCCAAACTATTGGGATTGAAGTCTTAATGTGCTGTCCAGTGGTTTGGTCACCCATTATTTGTAAGTGGTCACTCAGCCACCGTTAATTATTTTTCCCTGTTTGTACTGCTATTTTATTTTTAGTTTTATCTCCCTGTTTTGGTGTGCTGTGTCCCATCTTGCACTTTGAACAATACCAATTCTCTCACAATTCGGCTCTGAATTGAACTTTCGGGAACGGGCGCTGATAACCTCGCTGTTGTGCGCCCTAAAACACTAATAATAATCATCTTTTCCTACTACCGAATTCCAGTCAGTCATGACTATTAAATTTTCGTCACCCTTCACTATCTGAATAATTTCTTTTATTTCACATACATTTCTTCAATTTCTTCGTCATCTGCAGAGCTAGTTGGCATATAAACTTGTACTACTGTAGTAGGCATGGGCTTTGTGTCTATCTTGGCCACAATAATGCGTTCACTATGCTGTTTGTAGTAGCTTACCCGCATTCCTATTTTCCTGTTCACTATTAAACCTACTCCTGCATTACCCGTACTTGATTTTGTGTTTATAACGCTGTAGTCACCTGAACAGAAGTCTTGTTCCTCCTGCCACCGAACTTCACTAATTCCCACTATATCTAACATTAACCTATCCATTTCCCTTTTTAAATTTTCTAACCTGCCTGCCCGATTAAGGGATCTGACATTCCACGCTCCGATCCGTAGAACGCCAGTTTTCTTTCTCCTGAGAACGACATCCTCTTGAGTAGTCCCCGCCCGGAGATCAGAATGGGGGACTATTTTACCTCCCGAATATTTTACCCAAGAGGACGTCATCATCATTTAACCATACAGTAAAGCTGCATGCCCTCGGGAAAAATTACGGCCGTAGTTTACCCTTGCTTTCAGCCGTTCACAGTACCAGCACAGCAAGGCCGTTTTGGTTAGTGTTACAAGGCCAGATCAGTCAATCATCCAGACTGTTGCCCTTGAAACTACTGAAAAGGCTGCTGCCCCTCCTCAGAAACCACACGTTTGTCTGGCCTCTCAACAGATACCCCTCCGTTGTGGTTGCACCTACAGTACGGCTATCTGTATCGCTGAGGCACGCAAGCCTCCCCACCAACGGCAAGGTCCATGGTTCATTGGGGGGGGGGGGGGGGTGTAGGGTGACCAAAATTAATTTCGGTGAAAACCGGGACACATTCACCCGGGTGCCAATGGACACCTCATTCCACATGTACCCAGGTTTCTTAATTTTAAATATTAATGTTGTTGATACATCTTGTTAACCCGATTATTATAACTAATAAGAGGATACAAAAGATTGATATAATCCAGATTATCTGTATAATTAATGACATTTAATAAACGTATACAGTAATAAAGAAATGTATTACGATGTTATAAAATTTTAAAGCCATTCAACTTTTAATCAATTAATATTAACATGAGCTTTAATATTACTGAGGACTTGTAGATGGAATTGACTGTCCTTGGAGAAAAGGGCATTTTTCACTGCCTCCAGTCTTCTTGATCATGTCTTTGTTCTTTGAGACACAGTGATAAAACTCGGCACAATCCATTTTGTAGTTGTACAGGATCTGCAGGATTGCTTCAAGAGAGTCCACCTCCATTCTGTTTCTTTCATCAGTCCAATGGATATTCATGAACGAAAATATTCTTTCCACATTGGCATTATGGGCTGGATTGCAAATAAATACCTTGCAATTATTACCAACTCAGAGTAATGCTGAAGACAGTCACAGCTTTTAAAAAAACTCACCCATTTCTCATGACATTCCAATGGTGGTTTTTTTTATCATCATTCCACTTGTGAAGACTTTCCTCAACAAAATTTGTCAGTGTGCCGAACTGATCAGAGAGAATGGAATCATCGATTTCAATCTCTTTACTCTTCAAATAAGAAACCGTCTCTTCAACACTTTCCAATTTTGGTACTCTCTTCAGTAACATCCACTCAAACACCGGCGATGAGGGTAAATATGAGGCGCTCCAGTTGCTGAGATATTCTACACAAGTGTCATAAAACTTGTTATCTTCTTCTCTAAAACTCCTTTCCGCTGCTTCTGATACTTCTGCTCTTTTAAGGACAGATTTAACATTAAAAGAAATGAACTGCTGTTCTCTCTTCTTAGTAACAGTTTCCAGAGTATTTTTCAAAACATCAATTACCTCTATTACACTTTTCGTGCTTCCCTCAATTTCCTTTATCCCTTGCTGCAAAGTGCTAAGCTGACTTCACTTAAAGGGTTACTGAAAAACTGAATCAATATTTTGGGGGCTTGGTCTTCATTTAGGGAAAAATCTTTTAACGGTTCGAACAGGCGGATTACTCTTTCAGCTGCTGGAAACAGTGATAACCAGGGAGTTTTCGAGTGACACATTACAATCATATATTTAGTTCCCACATAATCACAGAACTCCTTAAGCCTCTCTGTTTTAACAGCATATGTGTAAAAGTGTGAATATACCTTCATGACGATAGTTTCAACATCACAGCTTAAACTGTCAGCAGATGTCTGCACGCTATTGTGTAAAACATGTACAGGGCACCCAATGCCTTCAATGTTTTCATGTAATGTTGCCTTTAATTTGGTAAATACGTTGCATTTGCCTTGTCTTTTTAAACCACCTAAGTTTGTGTTGGTGTTGTCTCCACATAATGCCACACATTTATTTTTCTCAAGATCAAACATTTCGATAGTATTCATACAAAATCTTGAAATTTCGTCAGATGTTTCATTAGGTAGGGAACTCACTTTAAAAGTTCGGTCTGAATTCCTTGATTAATATCGAAAAACTGAACAACAAACGGAAATATTTTAGTGGCCTTATGATTGCTGGCATCAGTGGATATCCCGCAGAAAGAAGACTTTTTGATGTATTCAAGGCTTTCCTTTACCCTCTGGAGAGCAATAACTCCTTTCACTAAGGGTGACACTTTAGTTCTTGCTGAACTAAACTTTTTTGCAATGGAAGAATCATCAAACATAATGCTGTTATGCTTATTAGTACAATCACTAGATCTATAAGTTTGGTGATGTTTCACCGTGTGGTAGGCTAGTGTAAGCTCGGATGCTCGAACTTTCGTCTCTTCACTTGACTGATGTTACACAAAATAATTTTGCAGAGTTTTACTGCAGCTCGGAGCACTGTATCTGTTAATGTGTTCCTTTGACCTGATGTGATCAACTATGTCGGAACGTGCACAATGACTTATATTAATAAAACAGTTACATACGGAACACTCTGCTTCGTAATCAAAACGACCTTTCTTAATGAAATTCCATTCCTTGGAATAACAGTCACTGAACTTGCAGGCACGTTTCGGCATTGCGTTTCACAGTACTGCAGCAATAATACCACTAATATGAGAAAAAAACTATTGCAGTTTGTCTGACAAAACATAAACTACTACACTGTGCTGACAATGACTGTGTGAGTAAGTGGCGCGACAATCGGACGGTTTCATAGCTCTCTTACAACAATACAACTTACTACTTGTTGGCCAAAGTACCGCTCAAAGTAAATTATTGCCTGAGTGTATCAATACTGATACTGTGATTACTAGTATGGGACAATGGAGGTTTTAGACAAGTAAGCTAAAATATATTAATTTCTTGTGTTGTATTTCCTTTAATATAGCCAAATCCCAAAAATTTGAGAAAGTTTCACGAAATGTATTTAAAAACTGAATTCCGGGACTTTTGAGCGTCCGGAAACAAATTTTCGGGACACCGGAACTCAGGGATGAAAACCGGGACAATCCCGGTTTTCCGGGACGTTTGGTCACCCTGTCCCAACATGAATACCGTCTGATTCTGCTGCTTACAGTACGCCGCGTCTATCACACACGGCACGTGGTCGGAGGAACTTCCATTCGTCAGCGCCATCTACCGTGGCAACGAGTCATTTCCGGACACATGTTCATAGGACCTTTCTTCCTCCATTTCCAGTCAGAACTCCGTCGCTGCATTTTGTCGGTTTTATTAACGTTCACCCTGTGTAACTGATCTGTCAGAACTTTTTGGTAGATATCTGAGCGTGACTAGTAAATTGTGCAAGCCTTGTGAATAGTTCGCCAACTTCCATACATGCTAAGGCCTTTGGCAGTGACAGAAGATTGCAATCAGATGGATAATCACAGACTGATGTGGCAACGTCCTTTTTGGATAGTGGCTTGACGAGTCCCTGTCTTCATTCCTCAGAACAACACTCATGGTGAAGCAGTGATAGAAAATATGTTATTGTGGACCGTAGGAGGTCAAACATAAGTTACATCATTTTGACTGTGACGCTACAGTGTTCAGCGGATCGTGACGTGATACGCATGATGAATCATCGATGGTATTGCCAGTAACATGCTCAAGACGCAATTTTTCGTGGCTGCCGTCATTGATCTCCATGAAGAAATCATAAGACTTAGTTTCATTTGCGGTTCAGTTGTGTTTGTAGGTAAAATGAAGTACTGATTTAGTCCTTCGGTTTGTTCAGTCTGATCAGCTGCATCTTTTATTTTGCCTGTACCAAGACTACGCAGGTTTTCCATAGGTCAGCTGGTTTGCGTCTGTTGCCGGTTAATGTAAGAGTATAGCCATGCCTGAGCTTTACCGTTTGTGTTCCGTTTCTGCTTGTAAGCAGTATGGCCTTCAGGGATTGGGCGTAGTTTGCATGCCCTCTGTGCCGCGCCTCTGAAATTCTTGAGCTGTTTTTTTTTTTTTTTTTTTTTTTTTTTCAGTCAGTTAGCCAAGATGCGAGGTTCCTCGAATCTTTTCCGTTATTTAGGGAGGGGTATTTGTCAGTTAACGTAAGTTTGTTAGTTCTTGCGCATTTTGAATTGCATTTGTGTGTAGCTCTATTTGTCGTCTTATGTTCTATTGTTTCAAGAGAAACTATATTGTTTGTCTTTGCCATGTATCAGATTCGTAATATTGTCCCTTCTGTTTCGACAATAATTATATAATTTGCATGGTTCTCGACGCATACCTGGACTTCTTGTGTTCCCAGTGAAAAAATAAAAAAAATAAAAAATTAGCGATTAAAGGTGTCTCTTTGTCAATTACGACAGTTAATGAAGGTATAAGTTTCTATGAGAAGATACCTACAGCTAAATTAAATCTATCCGTAGCTTGTATCTTCTACTGCTCTCAAAGATTGCGAACGTGCCCTTATTGCTTGCTTTACCGTTGACATTTTATATCAGAACGCAGGAATTAACAAAATGAGAATCAAAAGCTTTTTTGTGCGAGTTTGGTAATTTATTCGCGTTCACAAGATAAGATTTTCTTATCACTGTGGTACACAGGAGTGTGTTAACACACTAACGTAGTGAAAAGCTAATCGCTAAACAGAAAAGATGTAATGTTCTCTCCATGAAATAGAGTTGTGGCTGGTGGCCGATCTGAAAATCAACCTCCTCTGCTTAGGGCCTTCTGTTGTGCGCTTTAGTTGCGGCTGACGGGACGGATTTCATATAACTGTTAACACTAGTAACTTCAGTTGAGTTAAGAGTGACTGATATTTGTTTTAATTTCTCTGTATGTGACATTGATTTTCCGCAACTTAACACAAGGAATAGAATGACATTGCTTCTACGTAAGTTGTTCGGTGTAAAGGAGAATACTTAAGTGTTCTGGCGTCGATAGCTGTCTCGGAACATTGCATTGTAAGTCCTCTCACTTAGTGTTGAACAAGTATGATTACAGCAGCAAAACGCCTGTGTGTGATTACAGGAGACTTCTCTCAAGCTCTGCGTCACGGCTTAACCGCGGTGTTCGCTCAATGCGGAAAGCGTGTTGCGGTTGCAGACGGGTTGGCCGCTTATCCAGTCGGTGTCACGTAGAGCTCTGAAGCGGAAAACCGGCGAAAAGGACATAATCTCCAGACTGTATGAAAAGAAAAACCTCATTACGTAAATAACGCATTCATGGATAAAGTAAAAAGCGGTGCAACGAGACACAACGGCAAGAGATGAAAAGCAAATGGAGAAATAGTAACTTTTGGTTGTACAGCATGATTCAAAAAGAAAGAAAATATTTCGGTTTATTACAGACAAACAATGAAAAGTAGAAAGACGTTGCGCATGTCACTGGATAGAGGATGGTTCAAAGTTTTATTTTCGCACAAACGCTATACTGTGAACTCAACATCAGCACCATGCGTCGCTAAATAAACATCGAAACGATAGTCAATTTCATTCCACATACGAGTCAGCAGGTCCCTGTTTATTGAATCGACAACTCAGTTTCTCAGCTCTTGAAGCGTGCCGCGCGGTATTAGCCGAGCGGTCTTGGGCGCTGCAGTCATGGACTGTGCGGCTGGTCCCGGCGGAGGTTCGAGTCCTCCCTCGGGCATGGGTGTATGTGTTTGTCCTTAGGATAATTTAGGTTAAGTAGTGTGTAAGCTTAGGGACTGATGACCTTAGCAGGTAAGTCCCAATAAGATTTCACACACATTTTCATTTTGAAGAGTGACTGCCATAGATGGGACAAAGACTCTTTTGAGTACCCTTACAGAAAAATTGCAAAATGTATAGTAACCTAAGAGACAAAAAGCAGTGAACAAGATATTGTTGTCTACCTCTTCCAATCCAACGTAAACGCCGCACCTCAAGGTGAAAGTGATGCTGGGCGCAGTCATCCATAAAAATGAAATAATTAGGACCTTCGTGAATTTTAGGAAACAAATTGTTTCGCAGCGTGTCGTGGTATGACATTCGTGTCACAGTTTCTTCCGCAAAAAAAAAAAAAGTCCATAAACTTTGAACGACACGAAACTCATTCGGTTTCAGTGAGTCTCTTTCATGTTCGACGACGACGCCAGGATTTTGTGACTCCCAAATTCTTACTTTATGGAGGTTTACTTGAGCCGATAGATGAAAGGTTGAATCGTCCGAAAAGATGAATCATTCGCATAAAGTGTCCTGTGTCATCACCTGGAGAACTGAACTGTAAAATTTGTACCTTCTGTTATGGTCACCATAACGCAATAGCTGCAGTATCTGCAACTTGTAGGGCTTCATATGCAGGCGTCGTTTTAGAACACACCGCACAGCTGCTTGAAGAAGTTGAAGTTCCTGGCCTGCACGCCTTACGGACTTCAGAGGACTCCGTAGGATCGCATCTCGGATACACTCGATGTTTTCATCAGACGTACGGTACGTGACCGACCAGTGCTCTTCCCTTTGCATATGCAACCAACTTCATGAATCGACGGCGGAATGCACTTTGCACGTGAACAATAGGTTGACTTCGCGCAAATTCCAAAGCCACAAAATGCTTTCTCTTGTAATGTAGTCGCTGTGTTGTTACAAACAACCAACAGCGCAACTGTGTCAAAACTTTGAACCTTCCTCTATCCAGTGACATGCGCAATTTGTTTCTATCTTATATACTTTGTGTGTAATAAACAGCTGAAATCTGTTCTTTCTTTTTGAATCACCCGGCATACTTTAATCCAAATACCTTGCGTCGCGAATCTTTTCAGTTCCTTACGTAATAACGTAAAATCGAAGTATTGTACCACAGCAAAGAAACTATCCGCACTTTCTTCCTTCAGCAGGTTCTTGATATAATTCGCAATTCAGGTATTCTATAAACTTATTCAGCTTGAGCACCTGGAATGGTGACGACCGTGGCAGCCTTGTTTAACCTCTGCAGGGTAATTTAATTTATTCATCAGTCTTTGTTTGTCGCGTGCTGTCATGTTTGTGTGGTACTTTGCGTTGGTCATGCGTAAAATATGCTGTTATTTGCAGTTGAAAAGAAAAATGTTCCAATACAACGACAGAAAGATGTAACTGTAGTTTGCTCCAAAAATCATACGCAATGCACAACGTAATCTCAAAGCCAGTAACATTGACATATACGCCGTAACCTTAAGTGTGTCTGCGAAAGCACGTGATGATCTGCATTATAATATGCTACACACAGATTACATGTTTTATCTTCGCGTTTCGTCGCGAGGTTCCAAAAACTGTCTGTGATAACCCATCTTGGTTATGTACTTATGGTAGCAGTTCAGTTATTTGCGTGATGTTGACGCTATCCTTCTGAAAAGTAGTGTTGGGAATGAGATGATTCAGAGGTAAAGCATGAACGTTCCTTTCACCACTGCTCTTTCTCGTACGTTTATGCCCGTGCGCCAATATCGGTGTATAAATAGGACTGTTGAAGTAGCATTCCAAAGAAAAATACCCAACAGCTACTTCTAATTCGTATTTCCACCTCCTACGACGCCACATTAACACCACACTGTCCTGTTCAGCCTTTGAGCGCGAATAAAAACTGAAGAACTGATGGTCAGTTTATTGGTAGAATACCTGTTTGAATGGGTTATTTCGCTAAGGCACAGACCCTTTTCGGACTCCAGCACGATCCTCGCTGCAAAAATTTAATGCGTTACACGAATGTCTAAAGGTAAAAACGAAGTGTATAACTATTACATTTCTCAACTGGAAATTAATGCACGCTGATAATAGCATTGCAGTTGAGTAAGCCTTCTTAGTCGGATAACTGTCATCTATACGTACGGCGCAGCTGCTTTGCAATTAATGAGGTTCTAACAGTACCGCATAACAGCAGACACATCTAAATAAAGTGCTCGTATTGTCGGGCGTATCGGTGTACAATGCTACAATGCTCAGAACTGAGTAAACACAGTACATCAGAATGTAGAACGACACTAGACAGTTGGCTACAAAATCTTTTTAAGCCTCGCAGCTGTGACTCAGCGAACGAAAGCTGCTGTCATATAGGTATCACTCACGTACTGTTGATGTTGCCTCGTAGGTCATACATGTGCTGAAACAAAGGTAGAATGGAATCTCAGCTATCAAAAGGTTATTTCGGATTATGTAATACAGAGCTAGATAATTCTCAATGCTATAAGGTCCGCAGCGGCGATGAATTTCTTGAAAGATTTCTTGAATCCTTCAGCTGCCATTCTCTTTATTTCCTGTACGATTGTACAATTTCGGCCTTAGGCCATTTTCATATGTCTTATATACGATTTTTTAGTTGGAGAGCACGTACTCCTAAAATAGCGTGGACACCTCCAATTATTTTATGAGCATAACATGATCTCATAGGAGGAACGACGTATGTGACATAATCTGCTACTTAAAAATCGTCCATAAAATACTTGAAAATGGCCTAAGGCCGGCATTGTACAGTAATAAATAAAGAGAATGGCAGCTGAAGGTTTCAAGAAATCTTAAAAAAGTTAGATACTTTAAGTATCAGCAGATTTGCGACAACACAAGCAGATCGTTATTTGTTAGAAATTTTAAGTGGAATCCAGGATTTTCACTTCGTCATATAAATAAAGTAAATATAGTGACGCATATAAAATTACTCACCAGTCTGAAGATTTATAGAAATACTTCAGCGATTTAACAGTCCTCTTGCACTTCGCATGCACTTCCATTCCTCCGGCCTCACAAGCAGCATTCATATAAAATAATTGGCGGGGGGGGGGGGGGGGGGGGGGGGCGCTACAGTTAAACACGGAATCCGAACTATGATACCTGTGAGCCTCTCTGAATTGCGGAAAGCATTTCTAGAGGTGAAATAATTTTATTAATGCAAAAAGAGAAGAAATAAAAGCACCCAGTGTTGTATTTCATTCCGTATCTGTCGTGTAAAACGAAATGAGTTACGTTATGGTTGGATATTAATTAGAGAGCTCGTTCTCTTAGCAAGAGTTGCCAATATTCTCTAGGTCCTGTTGTCATGACGCTGAATTCTAAAATAAATGCGAAACCACATAAATGTCATTAAAACCAAAAAGCAATAAAACCTTAATGGCATGAAGGTCGGCAGAAAACTCGGAAATCTCAGCCAGGAAAATAACATTAGAAAGACAAAGGCGGTCGTCTATTTTTATTTTAAACATCACATTGTTGCATAAGAAGAGTGAAATACTACAGTAGGCGGTATATTTTGAACTTCTAAGAGGCATACAGTAATCAATCGATACTGCGCAGAATCGATTTGAAAGCTTCCTGGTAAAGTTTGAGAATGAAACATTATATGCTCCCCCCCCCCCTCCCCGCTTCTCCCCTTACCACCTGACATTGAATTCATATTATTCCCGTGAAGTGACAACAGAATCCGGAAAAACGATCGTTCGTCTTATGTCAGTTACATGTTTGTATCGTTATTTATAGCTGATTGGCATACAACAAGTATGAAATCATAGATCTGCGAGTTAAGCTGAGATGATCCGAAGGAAAAGATAAGCGAGGTTTCCACATTTCCGCACGCCTCTTTGCATTCACCAGAGGGCACTGGCCTCTGCGTGTGATCCGCAGCCTGCTGCTGCACAGTTAGGGACAGAGAAACAAGTGCACAGTCCACGAGCTGTTACTGGCGATGCTGTCAGCGGTGAGTCGGTCTTCATTAGACCCAGCAGCTTGTGCAAGTCGTTAGGATCCCGATTAGCTCCCGTCACGGTTGCCACCTGTCGCATGTCTCTCAGTCCTGCTAACAAAGAGGGAGGCAGACCACGTGGAAGAGTCGCCATTGGAAAGCTACCCAGTGATCCCTCACTTTGCTTCAAAATATGTCAGTTCCTTGCCTTTTACATAGACAAAGGAGCCGGTCGTATGAAATACAAGAGTTCATTTAATTCTTTCATTGAAATGAAACACTATTGCCTTTATTGAATTATTGCGTTGTTCTGGTCTTCAATCCGAAGACTGGTTTTATGCAGCTCTCCACAAGCTACTCTATCCTGTGCAAACCTCTTTTTCGCTGCATAACTATTGCAACCTGCATCTGTTTGGACCTGCTTTCTGTATTCATGTCTAAATCTGCTTCTATTGTTTTTACCCCCACATTTCCGTTCATTACCAAATGACGATTCCTTGATGCCTCAGAATGTGTTCTATCAACAGATCCTTTCTTTTAATCACACTTACTTTCTCCCCATTTAGATTCGGCACAATCTCACTAGTTACTCAAACTACCAATCTAATCCTCAGCATTCTTCTGTATCACAACATTTCGAAAGCTCCTGTTTTTGTCTGGCCTGCTTATTGTCCACATTTCACTTCCGTACAAAGGTAACTCCAGAAAAATACCTTCAGGAAAAGACTGTCTGACACTTAAATTTATATCAGACGGTAATAAATTCCTCTTTCTTAAAAAATTCTGTTCTTGCTATAATCATCTACATTTTATATCCCCTCTACTTCAGCCATCCTCATTTATTTCACTACCAAAATAGCAAAAATTCATTGAGTACTGTTAGTGGCTAATTTTCTAATCTGATTGCCTCAGCAACACCTCATTTAATTGCACTACATTCCATTATCCTTGTTTAACTTTTGTTGTTGTTCATCTTATATCCATCTTTCAAGTAACTACCCGTTCCGTTCGAATCCTGTTCGTAGTTTCTCCACTTCTGTCAGACTTACAGTGTCATCGGTAAAGCTTCCCTCTGAACTTTCATTCCCTTTCCTTGTTTCTCCTTGGTTTCCTCCACTTCTTGGGCACTGTACAGAATGAATAACTTAGAGGATAGGCTACAACCCAGGCCCACACGCTTCTCAACCACCGCTTCCCTTTCGTACCCTTCAACTCTTCTTACTACAGTCTGGTTTTTCTACAAAGTCGTAGGTACTTTCGCTCCCTGAATTTTATGTCTGCCACCTTCAAATTTTCAGTGTGTCTAGGCCAGTCAGCAGCGTCAGAAGCATCCTTTAAATCTACAAATGCTGCAAACGTAGGTTGGCCTTTCTTCAGTCGCTCTTCAAACTATGTACGTCGTATGCTGAGTGTGGTGCCATAGACTTGAAATTTTAGCGAACTCACATGATGTTGTATCTTTCGTGATTGTTTACAAATAACAGTGAAAATGGTACTTTGTGGTGGTTTGCAGTCGGTGCACCTAAGGCGAAAAAATAGACGTGATAGTTCATTGCCTTTTCATATCTCTGGGACAATGCACAGCGTAAACACTTGAAAATTTTGAAGGAGTGTGCCTGTATCCCTAGTTCAATCTTTCGCATCGTCAGTTTCTGTGGTATCGACTCTTTTATTAGTATCAGCTCCTGACGCGTCAGATTTGCACCTAGAACGTTAAAACACGAACATGTTCTAGCTTTTATTTATGTTCATTTTGGCACTTTCTGTTTCGCTGATAAATGTCAGACCGACTAACAATGTGTTTTTTTTAAGTAGCTTACTTGTCAGATTGCGTCAGAAGAGGAGCTTTGGGGTTGTGTTAAATGTTCACGATGCTCTCCTCGCGTTAATTCTCTTTAAACCTCCAAGATTTTGACAATACTCTGTATCGTGGATACTGACGTAATCAAGCGGCCGTCAAAAAGAACGGAATGACACGGCTGTAAATGATACAGTAGTGCCCACTGCGACCATTACATTGGTGTCAATCATTTTTTCCATCAAAATTTATCATACAATACACACTACAATCTATAAGTACACAGACGAGAACCATCCACGCGCCGAAATAAATCTTGTAACTTTTGTGTTCAGACAAAATGGTTCTCAGGCGCATTAAATGTAGTTAATTCTCTCCGGAAAACTCAAACTCTAGTAATCTACTTCGAAGATCAGACCAGGACGGTCCTTCGGTTCTGTTGATCAGTGTCATGTAACATTCGATTAATCTTAGACAGACAGACTTACAATGGTATTTCGCACGCTTAAGAAAATCAGATATTCCGTCCTGTGAAGGATAGTCATGGCATCAGAGTCCGGGGCGTTGTAGCAGCAGTTTCGTCGGACAGTCTATTCGAGCAATTTCCCTAGCACTGTACCGAACATAAGCGACTCAAAAAGAAACGTAGGGAATTATGTTGTTGCCGATTAAGCACAAGATCTTTGAACACACATTCTTGTCAGAGAGGCTGTGGAAATAAGAATGTGTGACACACACTTCGAAACAGAGATGACGTAAAAATCACTCAAGAAGTGCGACAGGGTGTTTCTTCTTATTCACATTTTCAACATGCATATGGAGAAAGTCAGTAAAAATTAGAAATCGGGTAATTATCCATAAATTAAATAAGATGTACTCGCTAAGCTAAGTGCGTTACGAATGACAGATGATACAGAATTAATTCAAGAAAGTGAATGTGACAAACAGTTAGCAGCACATAGGCTAAATCAAATATGTAGCGAATACAGTCTAAAAAATTCTTTACATAAAATGAAAGATATGACCTTGCAATGCGCATACGTAATAAGGCTGGAAACTCTAGTTAAGAGCAAAGCAATTGATGAAATGCCTCCTATTACAAACTGATACCGAGACACGGGTTACAATTATGCTAATGATATAGATGGAAAAGCTGCACAGATTTCAAGCAATATGCGTAATAATAAAAACAATCTACGAGACCCGATAACGTATAAATATTCAATTGTATACTACTATGGCGGTACCATTACTGCTATATGGAAGAGAGAGATCGAACAAATAAAAAAGAAACATAACACCAAAATATAACTAGCAGAGATGGAATTATTATTAGGATAAAGGATGGCCAAGAAGAGATTTAATAAAGAGTTAAGTTGTTCGGAATGAGTTATACGTACATAAGGAAATAACTGAATACAGAGAGAGAGATGGAAATTAAATGTGGATAGAATGAAATATGAACTACCCAAAAAAATCCTAAACTGCAACCCGGAATTAAGGAAGGAAGATTGGAGTTTAACATCACGTCGACAACGCTATCATTAGAGACGAAGCACAAACTCGGATTAAGAAAGGATGGGGAAGAAAATCAGTCATGCCCTTTTCAGAGAAACAATTTTGGTATCTGCTTGTAGCATCGTACGGAAATCACAGAAAACCTGTATGTGGATGATCGGAAAGGAATTTGAACTGTCGTCCTATCGAATGCGGCGTCAGTTTGTTAACCACGGCGCCATTTCGTTCGGTCCGAAGGAAGAATAGGGGGGTGAAGACAGAGTAGGAAGATGGCTTATCCCCATTAGTAATAAGGCGACGACGACGACAAGAGACATGAAAGCCTAGAGTGTTTGAGAGAGTATTTGTTTATGGGTGCAGAAGGACATATGCAGTGTAATTACGTCGTTGTCCATTTCAAAGGATGCGATCTATCTGAGAGCATGTGAGTGCATATGATTTTTTTTCCGAGTTTTCATTCACTACTCGAAACCGAGCGAGGTGGCGCAGTTGTTAGCACACTGGACTCTCTTTCGGGAGCGCGACGGTTCAATCCCGCGTCCGGCCATCCTGATTTGTTTTCCGTGATTTCCCTAAATCGCTTCAGGCAAATGCCGGGATGGGCATGGCCGACTTCCTTCCCCATCCTTCCCTAATCCAATGAGACCGATGACCTCGCTGTTTGGTCTCTTCCCCAAACAACCAAACCCCACTACTCGAATTAGTACATTGGGCTATTTTAAATACGGCTCATTATAGAGACTCGATTTCAACCAATACCAGGCGAACCGGTAGTGGAACAGAGTTGTTTCCTATTATAAATGAATGGGAGTTGCTTACCAGTTCCGGTATTTACTTCTGTCGTAACTTGGGGATTAGAGCTATTTTAAATTTATTTCTGGAAACACGTAATTTATGGTGTAAGACACAAAATTAAAACTTTGTGTATATTTCTTTTGTGCATATATATGTTACTGTAGGGAGTGCTGTAAAGGCTGTGACTGTGTAGGAATGTGTATTATACTGTACATCACGATGGAGACCAAAAACGCTGTGAGATGTTTCACCGTTAGCACCATTGTAATTTTTGGTCACAGTAGGAATATGTAATTTACACCTGCGTGTTTGCGATACTTTTTTGACACAGAGTTACTTTAGTGGCGAAAACAATGATGAATACAGTCGAAATCCCGGATTTTTATAGAAAATTGGAATGAATGAAGAAAGGAAGGAAGATTGGGTAAACGTCCCGTCGACTTAAAGACCATTAGAGACAGCACAAGCTCGGATTGTGTCTTACAGAGAATTAACGTGAGAAGTGCATTTAATAGAACAAATCTGTTGTGAATGACTTAGTGTTTACACCATATTGAGAATAACTAGAGTAGAAATTGTGCTTCTTGATGCTTTCATTCTCTGCATAAGAAATAATACACAAAATTTCGAGAATGCAGCCGCATAAATTTTGTCTTCTTCTTGGACTCTCTATCTTCAGCCTGTAATACTGAAAGAAATTAGGTTTATGCGGCGGCATCCCAGGTATTTTTTGGATGAACAGTAGAATTTATTCGTAGAAGAATATTCGTTATGATGACAGTGCATGACAAGCTGGTGTGGCGGTTTCGGCTTACCATACTTGGCAGATGACAGCGCCGCTTGAAGTAGTGTGTAGGCTGGCATGCAGGCTTGTGCGTGTTGCGGGTAGTCGAATGTCACGGCGCTGACTGGTGCTGTGTCGTGTTGCAGGCGCGGCTATGGGTGCAGGTGATCCACGAACTGCGGCACGGCGTCAAGCTGAAGAAGGTGAACTATAGCCGCGGGCCAATAGAGTACGAGCTCACGCCCTACGAGATGCTCATGGAGGACATCCGCTCGCGCCGCTACAAGCTCAACAAGGTGATGGTGGACGGCGACATCCCGCACAGGGTGAAAAAGGACGCGCACGCCATCATCCTCGAGTTCATCCGCTCCAGGCCGCCGCTCAGGAAGGTATGCACTTAACTGTTCTATCTCGGACTTCTGTTGTCGCTGCACGCCCAACTGATAACACTGTTACTGTGGTACAATGTAAGTGGTTGTCGATGAAACCCATCTCTCTTGAATCCATTTTTGTCACTACTGCATAAAGTTGGTCCCATCCTCATCAACTTTTGGGACACTGAGAAGATTCTGTACAGATGCAAGGTTTCACTGAACGGTGAACTGCAGCTGTTTTCTAGTCTATTGTAAATAATTTCTTATGGGTAAATGTGTCATGGGATGACTGATGGGCGCTTACAAGGTGTCGTTGTATTCGCAGTCGTCGTCTTCAGCCCGTAGACGGTTTCACGCAGCGCTTTATGCTAATCTATCTTATGAAAGCCTCTTCATTTCTGTACAACTACTGCCCCCCCCCCCCCTTCCCCAACATTTAGCTCGGTCAGCTTTTTGTATTCGAACCTCGGCCCCACTCTTCAATTTTTAGCCCCCACATTTTCTTCCATTAGAAAGTTCGCGATTCTTTAACGCCTCAAGATGTGTCCTATCAAAACTTAAATTTGTAGTAGATATTAAAATATTTCTCTCTTTCAGACACGTTATTCTTGCTATTTCCAGTCAGCATTTCATATCCCTTTACTTCGTCTGTTATCAGTTTCTTTATTGCTCAAATAGCAAAACTAATACATTAGATATTCGTCACTCGTTTTCAACATAGTCGTCAAGACACTCTAAATAACGATCCTAACGTTCCATCAATCGTTTAGTTCCTCAACAATGATAAAAATCCGCTCCTTGGTCACAGAATCAGTCGAAAACAGCTGTGTGAATGTCCCCCCTCCCCCACAGATGTTCTTTGAGCTGGCGGAAAACAAGAAAATTGGATGGTGCATACTGTGGAGTTTCTGATGAACATCACTCACGTCTGTGCAGCCTTGTACAAAGTGTGGCACCGTTTCGCTACGGCTGGGTTCGGCATTGCATTTCGTTCATATCATCGAATTCCATGGTGAATATATCTGCAATATAGACGTTTTATCCTCAAGAATGGTATTACCCCGCATACTTCAACTTTGGAGTAAGTTTCCGCTTAGTGCGCCGTTTCACTCGCGCACTATGAGGCACCAGTTAACCGAAGTCCACAATTCGCCTTCTTTGTTATCGTCCTTACATGATCGTTCCATTTCAGATCGCTTTACAGTGTTACCCCTAGATATTTAATCGACGTGTGTCAAGCTGCACACTACCAATGTGTCCGCAGCTCGTGGTCTAGTGACTAGCTAGCGTTGCTGCCTCTGGATCACGGGGTCCCCGGTTGTACGGGCGCTGATGACAATGATGTTGAGCGCCCCACAAACAACATAATCATCATCACACTACCAATGCTGTATTCGAATATTAAGGGACTCTTGGAAGGAGAATCGGCATTGGCCGTCTTTTTTTGTTTTATTATCCGTAAAATCGATTTTCGGTCACTTAGTGACCATTCTCAGTGCTGTAATATACAATTGCAATTGGCAGGCACTGGTAACAACAAGCTTAGAGCGATCACTAAGTGACCGAAAATCGATTTTGCGGATAATAAAACAAAAAAAGACGGCCAATGCTGATTCTCCTTCCAATTGTATCCACTATTTGGTCGTGGTGCACAGAACACTTCATGGAGTCGCCAATCAATTAAGGGACTCTTTTTTTCCCACTTACCTGTATTTGCATACTTTTTTTTACGTTTAGAGCAGGGTGCTTTTCATCACACGAACTACAAATTTGGTCAAGTCCTCTTTTATTCTCCTACAGTTACTCAACTTCGACACCTTCCCATAAACCACAGCGTCGGTGATTTGTTTTAAGCTTAAATCTTTATTAAATACTTGGTAATGTCAACCGCAAGAGAAGAGGGCAGAAATTTCAGGTCCCCCCCCACCCCCCCCACCCCCCCCCCACCCCCGCTCATGGCGACCCTGTCCTTGTTGTACTGTGTTCTCCTCTAGCAGAATTAGTGAGACGTGACAGGATTACTGCTGACTCTATAGTCACAAAAGCCACCCTCTTCTGCCCACAATCACTTAAGCTCTGCTGGATGTGTACTGCCTTCCCCAGAAGACCAGATCAAACAGCTTTCACATACAACTTTCATGAAAACGCATTTCGTTCTCAAAGATCATGAACAGTTACACAATAACACTGCACACAAATAAAGGTTATACAAAGATTTAATTGCAGGATTATCAGATGCGTTTAAGAAATGTGTAACAAGATATTCCTTGTTAGAAAAAAGTTCTGGTTCCATTAGACTGCTAATTAATTTTATTTCTCCGTTGACTGACAAGTCTTTCGTTTAGTTTTTTGGAATTAAGTGAAAAGCAAATGATTGTGGTTAGTACACTATTTGCTGCCACGTCTTACACCCATTTAGTGATTCATGTCTAGTTGTTGCCTTCTACCAGACGGACTGATCTCCTGCCTCTTTCTCCCTGTACTAAGAGGGCTGCGTATCACAAATTTTGTTCTGTTGTATCATTATTGTCAAGTATACATTTAAGCTAGGTTGCTTTCTTCTATGCGTCATTCGTACTCTAACGTAACACATTTCATTTTTTGCGTAAGATGTAGCTTGTTTTTCGTGGAAATGCAACCCAAGCATGTCCCCACATGGCATGAATGGAACGTATATTGGTTGAGCAATACTAGAATATTTATACTGAAATTTCGTGCGAGATATCCTGATCAAGGATTGTGGTCATTATCCAGAAACCTGACACATATTTTCTCGTAAGTTGATTTTTAGGATTTTTTTATTGGCAGGAAATGGTTACAGATTTTTTTCTCAGTTAGCATCTTTCACATCAGCGTGGACAAAAATCAGTGCCGTATTTTTACGTGCTGCAGCGCTCAATAAATTAAATTCTGTTCGCGAATATGCTGAACCAAATACTGTACAACAGTTACATGTTCGTGAGCCATTTAAAAAAATATAATAGTGCCAAGCTTCAATGTGCTGTCAATAATCTTACAATTAAAGCTGTTTATTTACAGAGTGTTATCAACTTCTAGTTGTATTTTTGTGTACTGAAATCTTCATCTTAACCTTTCAAAGTGCAGCTGTTTAAGTTACGAAAATGGTTAACGAAGTACACATACGTTGATAAATTATAGCGTCGTATTTTAAATTGGTAATTTCATTCTAAAATTATTATTAACATTTCCATGGGGCCTTTATGGCATTCCTTACAAATCTGTATAGTCTTAAAATAAGCTGAAATTTTATATGAGAGCTATTGAACCAATGAGTGCTTTTTATTTACGAGCAACTAGTAGTAAAACGTAAAATATTGTAAGAACTGATTTAGCGCAAAATACAAATGATACAGAAATCATTTAATTGTAGCTCAGCGTGATAAATCACCTGTTGTTAGTGAACATGTACTAATACTGGTAGATAAATAACAATACATATATCGCTTTTTAGTGAAGTCTTTTTATCGTTTCTAGAACCTCTAGCTACCTTTTCTTCTCTTCAACTTCTTCAAAGTTTCCAGCTATTTGAAACTATATCGACTTATAGCAACAACCTCAGCATTACAAAACCTGAGTTGTAACACACTATACAGCCTAGAGCTAGAATGTCTCAGTGAACACAACGACGGTAATTTTAAGTTGGAAGAACCAAAGTTTACCACACCAAATTATCCACATTCAACAAAATAGTTTATTCAGTTGTCAGTTCCAAGATCTGGAGTCATTTTGATGTAAATGCATGTAGTATGTGAGATCAGTAATACGATATCTAGTGTGTATTCAGTATTGTTACACTATTAATATAAGTGGGAACACTGAAGAAATAAAAAAACGCCGTTCGATGTCAGGTTCTGCGACCACGAAATAATAAAATTTGCACGGCCAGCGTTTGCGACTAAGTAGTATTCATAAAGCTGCATTTAGTAATGTGAGCTATAGTTTTCAGAACAGGACGATCCTACACTGAACGAGACTTAGGGGAACGTGTCGTTCAGAGTACAAGTGTCAAACGCCTAGGAGTAAAATACTTCACACAGAGTTTTGGTAGTCTGGATGAGATACGGGAGAGTGTGGGTGAGGCAGCATGTAAGATGACACACGCGAGACAGTAAACTATTAACTGTCGTGGAGTAACAAGAGACTTGTGCACTGCCTTACTCGGGCGTCGTGGGGCAATAAATTTCACAGAGACGTCCGTGAGGTGCCCCGGCATGATGGGGATATCTGCCGTGGTGTAATTACAGATCGCCGCACGTCGTCGGCGACTTCTGCGTGCAGCACCGGAGCTCTGAGACAGGACCCACAGGCACTAAGATGAGACGCAGCGATAGCGGCAGCCGTCCGGCGCCTCGGTGCAGTGGAAAGTGCAATCGACGAGCGCTACTTGCTCAGGAAGTACTTCCATGAAGTTCAGGTCCGGCGCTTGGCGCCGTGGGCAGGCAGCTCTAGCAACTCGTCACTGGCGCAGCTCACTCCCGCTTGCGGCCGATCCTACGGGATTAGCCTCATTGTCGCTCAAAGTGGCTTCGTGTAGTAGACTCGCATTGTCAATAGGCAGACTTAATTTCTGCGTCTACATCAATACTCTGCAAACAATTGTGAAATGCGTGGCAGAGGGTATTTCGCATTGTAGCAGTTATTAGGGCAACTTCCCGTTCCATTCAAAAAATATTGTTTAAACGCCTCTGTGCGCGCTGTGATAAGTCTAATTTTGGCTTCGCGTTTCCTATAGGAGCGATATCAGGTGACGCTGAGAGAGTTAGATTAAGAAACGTGTCACAACAGAAGTAGACGAGTTAGCTATTTGAGCCGTAAAATAACCGATGATGGCTGAAGTAGAGAGGATGTAAAATGTAGACTGGCAGTAAGAGAAAATTATTTCTGAAGAAGAAAAATTTGTTGACACCGAATATAAATTTAAGTGTTCGGAAGTCTTCTGTGAAAGTATTCGTATGGAGTGGACCCTCTATCGAAGTGGAATTTGGGCGATAAACAGTGTAGACAAGAATAGAATAGATGCTTTTGAAATCTGGTCCTACAGAAGAATGCTGAAGATCAGATGGGTAATCTAACTAACGAGGAGGTACTGAATATAATTGGGGAGAAACGAAATTTGTGGCAACGTTCAGGAGAAGGACCGCTTGACAGGACACGTTGAGACATCAAGGGATCACCAATTTGGTATTAGTGGGAAATGGGTGGGGGGGGGGGGGGGGTCAGAATGGTAGAGGAACCAAGAGATGAATACCGTAAGAAGATTCAGAAGGATGCAGTTTGCATTAATCATTTGGAAATAAAAAGGCTTCCACAGGGTAGAGTAGCATGGAGAGCTGCTTCAAACTAGCCTTCGGACTGAAGACCACGACCACAACAACAACAACAACAAAAACGACGACGACAACAACAATAACACGTAGAGGGTTGTGATGATTAAAATTCTTCTGGTGTTGTACCGCGTCATTGTATAAAAATCTTTAATTATAAACTTGAGTCCAACGTTTCAGCCGTATTACAATGGCCTTCCTGGGGGTAAGACAGCCTTGCCCTGAGGAAGGCCAATGTAATAAGGTGGAAACGTTGGTATAATACTTTATACATAGTACAACACCCAGAAGAACTTTAATCATCATGACACCAGCTACGGAAGTCTATATAGTTATGTCACGTAGTGGTTTGTTGCACGAGAAGCGTTTCAAGCAAATTTACACTTTCTTTTTCCACACTCACTTCCTCCATGTCTCGGCAGATAGGTACGCTTTCTCAGCATAGTCTCCATTAAGCTGCATAAACTTGCGCTACTGATGTGGTAACTTCCGTAGGCCCTCCTCGAACGACTGCGTTGGAATCTGTCGCACCTACCTCAGGCCGTCTGCAAAATCGTCAGCACAGTGATTTCTTCATAGTGCTGAATAGGTGGTAATCGGGCTAAATCAGGAGCTAGGGTGCGTGTGGCAGTACCTGGAAACTCATGTCAGCGATGGCAGCCGTAGTTGTCAGACTCCTATGGGGATAAGTGTAGCCGTTATCAAGAGCTCTCTTTTCGCCGATTTTCGTCGGTGGTTCTTTTGAACTGCACAGAGCAACTTACGAAGAGTATCCACATACACCGTGCTGTTAATTAGTGGTGTCTGGTTCCAGCCAATCATTGCGGATTCCATCCGTGTCCCATAAGTCTGTGAGCAGGTGTTTTCGCACTGAAGATGCTGTAGGGTACTTCTTCGGCGAGGAGGGGGGCCCTCCCCTGTATTCTTTCGCTGCTCTGATTGGGCTTTGTTCTCCGGCTCATGACGACTCTCCTCCCACAGAAACCACGTCGTCCAGCACTATCCATGGTGATCACACTCCACGTTGTTCGTTCACGTAATGGCAGCAGTTGGCGGAAAAGGGCTGTATTGTGCAAGAATTACACTCTGGTGATTGTCTTGCTACATGAGGATAGATCAAAGTACAAAATATTTGCAACTACACTGATCAGCCATAACATTATGACCACCTACCTAATAGCGGGAATGTCCACCTTTGGCACAGATAACAGCGGCGAAGCGTCGTGACAAGGAAACAGTGAGGCCTTGGCAGATCGCTGGAGGGAGTTGGCACCACAAGTGCACACACAAATCGCCTAATTCCCGTAAATTCTGTGTGTGTGTGTACGTGTGTGTGTGTGTGTGGGGGGGGGGGGGGTGCATTGAGCTCTGACACCACGTTTAATCACATCCTAAATGTGATAGATAAGGTTCAGATCTGGCGATTTGGGCGGCCAGCACATCTTCGAACCACTCCCATCACATTCCAGGCCTTGTGACACGGCGCATTATCTTATTGAAAAATGCCACTGCCGTCGGGAAATATGATCCTCATGAAAGGGTGTACGTCGTCTGCAACCAGTGTACGATATCCCTTGGCCGTCATGGTGCCTTGCACGAGCTCCACACATGGATACCTACACGAATGTCCCCCAGAGCATAATGGAGCCGACGCCAGCTTGCCTCTATACAGGTTTCAAGAAGCTGTTCCCCTCGGAGGAGACGGATTCGCACCCTCCCAGCGGTATGAGGAGGGTATCGTGGTTCACCAGACCATGCAACGCTCTGACACTGCGCCAACGTCCAGTGCCGATGGTCACGTCCTCATTTCAGTCGTAGTTAACATTGGCACTTGCATGGATCGTCGGCTGCGGAGGCTCATCGTTAGGAGTGCTGTGTGTTAAGACACTCTTGTACTCTGCCCAGCATTAAACCTGTCCTGTTTTATCAGTCTGCCCAGGCTACGACGTACGACATCTGTAATGATGGGTGGCCGTCCAATCCCACGACGTATAGACGTGGTTTCATCTCATTTTGAAGACATTCATCACAGCACTCCACGAACACCCGACAAGTCGTGCAGTTTCCGAAATACTAGTGCTGAGCCTCTCAGCCACAACAATATGCCCTCGGGCGAAGACAGACCGCTCCCGTTCCCCATTCTAAACACTGACAGGACACTCATTGATACTACATGGACCGTGCATTTGTCTGACTAGCAGTTATTCGTCACCAGGTGACGCTGCTATCGCCTGGACGGGCTTACATCGATAGTAGGTCGGCCGTCACAATGTTCTGGCTGATCAGTGTATAGTGATATGTTAGATAGCGCACCATCAATGGTGTGTATAAATAATTAGTAGATCATTATGGAACACCCCTTGTATATTCCTATATATGTCACTTAATGCTGGTTTTTGTGACTTTGTAGACTTTCCGGGAGTGTTTGCGCCTATCTTAAAGAATCTTACGGAGCTCGGTTTTCAGCATCTCCTTGACACTCTCCCATGGGTCAAACAAGCTTGTGACCACTCGTGTTCCCGTTACGGGGCCAGCTTGTGACCATTCGTGTTTCCGTTCTCTGTATACTTCATATTTGAAAACAACCACAGTTATTCTCGACTAGTTTGACGAACGTTCTGGATTCGAGCGGCTGGTTTGGCCGCCCAGATCGCCCGACGTGAATCCCATCGAAGATTTATGGGACATAATCGAGAGGTCATTTCGTGCAAAAAATTCGGCACCGTAAACACTTTCGCAATTATGAACGGCAGCGTGGTTCAGAATTGCGGCAGGGGAGTTCCAACGACTTGTTGAGTCCAGATGCTGCATTATGATAGTCCAACACGATATTATTAGGTATCATATTTCTTTTGTCACATCGTTGTAAATGGGCCAGAAAACGTACACAGATCTCTTTCATCATAAAATTCCAGAAATAATGAAGCCCAAATTTAAAAAAAGTTATAAGGCACTATTGAGATACAAGACACTGGTTATCATTCTGTTAATGTTGTACGGCAACAGCTCATTTCCTCGCAGCCCCTTTGGTTCGTTGTTTCGACTGACCGCTATGCCACTCTGTCTTGCGGGTAAGCGTATCCGCTGTGGTGTAGGCGTTTTTACTGACATAACTACAGAAACGTTTCGTTTACCCGTTTAACGCATTTAGTTTCCTGCTTGCCGCAGCTTTTCCGACAGAGTTTCTTGATTTGCCTTGTGATACGTACATGGTATTTTTTTATTTCATAATGACGTAAAATGTCATTCATTTCAACCGTTCTCAAATAATTGTTACGCGTAACTTAACGTGTTGACGCAACTGGAGTAGCAGCTATCCTGAGTGAACTTCATATGCTAAACGGTCTTTGAAAGACACAAAGTGCACTTTTTTACAAGTGAGTGCTCTATTTCGATTTTCATATTTATGTCTAAGAAACTGCGCTATTACACATTGGTTACATACTCAACACAGTCGTCCCTGTTTTGTGTATGTAGCCCTTAATTGTCCTCGTAGTAAACTGGAATCTTCCTCCAGTTCACTTAGAAACCAGAGCACCTTTTTTAGCTAAAAAGTGTGTTTTCCGTTGTAGTTCAATATATCGCATATGGACTCCTATTCATATTGCGTATAAGTAAAACCAAAGTTTGTGAGAAAACTGAAAATATGAAACAAACCAACTCCACACTGATGTGAGTGACTTCTTTGATGTTAAGTCCTTGTCGTCATTTTTCCGATTTGTCTTGGTCCCTCTGTCACCATGCCGTTCTCAGAGTCCTCCACGTGTGGGGAGTAGCGACAAGACTTTGGTTGCAGACAGTAACCAAGGTAGCTTTTCATTCTTCAAAAATTCTAATAAACGGGTCAAATGGATCCAGCTAAACTGGTATGGCGTCTTCTGTTTGATTACTCCAATTACGACGATTGCTGTTACATGGTTTTCGTGTTCCGCTTGATAAAACTTCTCTCTTGATTCCATTATCATAACCACATGTTTGCCACGATTAGCGATTCTCTGATTTCTTATTAGCACGTCCGCTCGATACACGCTTTTACTAGGCGCTCGTGTGTATCGTAACACAAACTTCAATTCGGTAAAAACATGTACTTCTTCAGTGCGTAAGTCTCATTATAAAGTGATCGTAGACGCGAGAATGAAATACTACTGTAGTTATATGTGGGTAACGGATAAAGGAGTTTTTGTGATAGTTACATTAGTAACTAATTTCTGCATCTGTATAGTGTTAGCACGTGTAATGGAAAATAAAGACTGCTTGTCTGAGCACTGAATCGCCACTTCCTTAAAAGCAACGCTGGAGGAGGACTGCTAGAAGCCTGTGGGACAACTAGTAGGTAGTAGTGTGTGGGGACTCGCCTGCTCGCTCTTGACTGCGCAGTCCGACTATAGCGCCTGACCTATCCTGCTCGTTTGACAATCGTTACCGTACCGATCAATTATAGCCACCCACTGTCACTTTCTCGACTCGCCGCTGGCGCGGACGCTAACCCCCTGTGGTGAAACCGCGATACAATACCCCACATCGTCGTGTTCGTGACTTTCTCTCGCGATGGCGTCCAACGATATTCTGTAACGGCGATGTCGCTTACATGTACGGTCCACCTGTATTCCGAACGAGGAAAAGCTCGTAGGGACGCTCAGTTCCTGTATTGCTATCCCGTGGCGGTAGGCTGCTTCAGCAGTGTGGTTTCCTTTCACCTGGATCGCCATATATTCGCACGTTCTTCGATAAGCGTCAATTAGGTTAACAACATCGCTGCGATTTTCAAGTCCTAAGGCGTATACAACTATCGATAGTGATCAATTGGTATAACAAGACTACATGTGGATGATCCTTTGGCATTACTTCCAGTTGATGGTACCCACTCCGCCGGTCCAAGGGCCTATCAAGCGATGGGACAGACGAGGGAAACTGCTGCTTCTCCCTCTCTCTCCATCCTCCAGGAAAAAGTTATGCACTTCGCAAACCGATCACGCATCCTTACCCGCGTCTCAGACACACATATCAATTGAGTAGAAAGTCAGAACACGTAACTCATAGAAAGTGCATTCGAGCTGTTTCGCAGCTATTGTCCTTGCAACCTAAACTACCAGACAGCACTTAATTCTAAAAGCTTCCGTTAGAGTGGTTCCTTTAATTCGTGGCGTCATTCCCCATGTTAGGTGCCAAAGTTAAAACTACAAAAAAATGTGAACATCGAAATCACTCTAATGTATCTGAACTTAACAAAATAATATGTCTAAATCTGACCAAACTGTTCTTTCACTTAAGTATATTATTGGCAGTAGGCACCTATTACAAAGGTTTATTCATAAAAGAAAGGAAAAACACTCGATAGTTTCGACTTTTATTGTGCAAGACGGTGTGCCTCGTTTCCTACTGCCCTCCGACTTACACGTTTGTAATTTATTTCACTGGTAAAGGCATACACTATGCCTGTCCTTCAACTTCTCAATTTTGCACTGCACATTCTTGTATACTACATTGTACAGCATAATGGAAGCTATAACAGCAAAAGCAAAGTACAAGAAGGATGAAATATTATATGGTGTGGTTTAGTTACTAATTGGTACCACCCCCATGGGTTGAAATATTGCTCTGAAGCCTCTTAGCAGAGTTTCCAGCGCAAGCTGCTGGTTGTCCGATGATTTCGATGGTAAGCCCAACAAAATAATTCACTGCCCCTAATAGAGCCATAATATAGGACAAAAGATTCCGCACAGGATTCCGTTCGCGACCCTCGTAAGGTTATTGCAGTTGCATAATTTCTTTCGGAGAGATTTGATTCACGTCAGCAGCATTTTCACCTCCCTGTGTCTATCCTCTAATTAGGCACGAACCGAGTGGGCTGGCTCAATAGCAATCCGGTAGGAGCTTGGTCCAATTCTTAATAATAATAATTATTATTATTAATTATGTTCTTAATATTTTTATATCGACAGGAAGTGCAAAATGGCTAAGCAGGGATGGCTAGAGGACAAATGTAAGGATGTAGAGGCTTATCTCACTAGGGGTAAGATAGATACTGCCTACAGGAAAATTAAAGAGACCTTTGGAGATAAGAGAACGACTTGTATGAATATCAAGAGCTCAGATGGAAACCCAGTTCTAAGCAAGGAAGGGAAAGCAGAAAGGTGGAAGGAGTATATAGAGGGTCTATACAAGGGCGATGTACTTGAGGACAATACTATGGAAATGGAAGAGGATGTAGATGAAGATGAAATGGGAGATACGATACTGCGTGAAGAGTTTGACAGAGCACTGAAAGACCTGAGTCGAAACAAGGCCCCCGGAGTAGACAACATTCCATTGGAACTACTGACGGCCTTGGGAGAGCCAGTCCTGACAAAACTCTACCATCTGGTGAGCAAGATGCATGAAACGGGCGAAATACCCTCAGACTTCAAAAAGAATATAATAATTCCAATCGCAAAGAAAGCAGGTGTTGACAGATGTGAAAATTACCGAACCATCAGTTTAATAAGTCACAGCTGCAAAATACTAACACGAATTCTTTACAGACGAATGGAAAAACTAATAGAAGCCAACCTCGGGGAAGATCAGTTTGGATTTCGTAGAAACACTGGAACACGTGAGGCAATACTGACCTTACGACTTATCTTAGAAGAAAGATTAAGGAAAGGTAAACCTACGTTTCTAGTATTTGTAGACTTAGAGAAAGCTTTTGACAATGTTGACTGGAATACTCTCTTTCAAATTCTAAAGGTGGCAGGGATAAAATACAGGGAGCGAAAGGCTATTTACAATTTGTACAGAAACCAGTTAAAAGAGTCGAGGGACATGAAAGGGAAGCAGTGGTTGGGAAGGGAGTGAGACAGGGTTGTAGCCTCTCCCCGATGTTATTCAATCTGTATATTGAGCAAGCAGTAAAGGAAACAAAAGAAAAATTCGGAGTAGGTATTAAAATCCATGGAGAAGAAATAAAAACTTTGAGGTTCGCCGATGACATTGTAATTCTGTCAGAGACAGCAAAGGACTTGGAAGAGCAGTTGAATGGAATGGACAGTGTCTTGAGAGGAGGATATAAGATGAACATCAACAAAAGCAAAACGAGGATAATGGAATGTAGTCGAATTAAGTCGGGTGATGCTGAGGGAATTAGATTAGGAAATGAGACACTTAAAGTAGTAAAGGAGTTTTGCTATTTGGGGAGCAAAATAACTGATGATGGTCGAAGTAGAGAGGATATAAAATGTAGACTGGCAATGGCAAGGAAAGCGTTTCTGAAGAAGAGAAATTTGTTAACATCGAGTATAGATTTAAGTGTCAGGAAGTCGTTTCTGAAAGTATTTGTATGGAGTGTAGCCATGTATGGAAGTGAAACATGGACGATAAATAGTTTGGACAAGAAGAGAATAGAAGCTTTCGAAATGTGGTGCTACCGAAGAATGCTGAAGATTAGATGGGTAGATCACATAACTGATGAGGAAGTACTGAATAGGATTGGGGAGAAGAGAAGTTTGTGGCACAACTTGACCAGAAGACGGGATCGGTTGGTAGGACATGTTCTGAGGCATCAAGGGATCACCAATTTAGTATTGGAGGGCAGCGTGGAGGGTAAAAATCGTAGAGGGAAACCAAGAGATGAATACACTAAGCAGATTCAGAAGGATGTAGGCTGCAGTAGGTACTGGGAGATGAAGAAGCTTGCACAGGATAGAGTAGCATGGAGAGCTGCATCAAACCAGTCTCAGGACTGAAGACCACAACAACAACAACAACAATATTTTTATATCTTAATTATGTAAGCTGTAGCGTGGTAGAAAGTTCAGAAACTGTTAATGCTTGTGGTGCAGGTGTTACCTACACCACACGTACAAAGACCCGTTATTCCTCCGATTTGCTTGAGCATTCCCAGTCTATTCTTATCTACTAACAGCAAGGAAACTAACCGTAACAATAATAAAAATACTGAAATACTTAACTCGTCAGATAAGCGAGTTTCTTTGGTTCAGCGAGTTTCCCCTATAGTGAATGCTACACTGATGACCTGCTCGTTCGACAGTGAAGCATAGACGCCAGGCGCTAGTTCTGTGTGCTTTAAGTAGACATTTTCGACGTCTCCACCTACACACACTAAGCGACCTTATGCTGTGTTGCGATGAGTACTCCAGGATAGCATTATCATTTTTCCTCGCGAGATGTAAGTGGAGGTGAATTAATAGGTTACCCTACTCTTTCGTGAACGTACGCTCTCGGAATTTTAACAAAAAATACCTCCGCGTTCAACAAAGCCTCTCTTGTAGCGTTTACCCGAGGAGTTTGGTGTGCATGTCTTAACTCTCTCGCGCTTAATAAATAATCCTCTGACGGAACACACTGCTCTTCGTTGATCTTCTCTATTTCTTATGTAATATTCTGTAAACAGTGCTGCACAGCTTCAGTGCATTTGAAGAACGGCGTCATGAAATCATGCTGTAATCCATATTTATTCACAGAAAGCAGTTTCGGTTAAGCGAGCATTTTCAGACCATGGGTTAGGTTACGACTTTGGCCAGACAGTACGCTTAACACCGAAATGAAATGTCGATCGTTGAATTTGGTTATCGTTGAAAAATGAACAAGAGAAGGTATGTACACGTATGAGACACATGCTGTAACTAAAGGGCGTGTATTTTACGCCAACGAACCTTTCTTTAATGTGATGTAGCGTTAATGTGCGACTCGAAGTCGATCGCTTGATCGAAGCTCATTGTATTCGTCGTCGTCGTAATAGTAAAATAGTACTAGTAGTAGTCTTGTTTCTTTGGATCTACCGCGTCAGTCCAAAAAGTTTCGAGACTGGATAAATAAAAAATAGAGAAAAGTTAAGACAGTCGTTTTAAATACCTAAGGTGTTATATATAAACGTAATCTCCCCCCCCCCCCCCCCCACTTGAGAACAGCGCACAATGCCTTCGTACAACCATGCGGAAGTGTCGAAAGAAAGACCTTTGAAATATTCTCGAACTCGCGCGTCACATTTGCACCTTCTTCGGCCTTGGCGGAACATAAGAGACCCATTCTGCACTTCATCGTTTTTGGTCGTTTCGTACTGATAACACCAAAGTCTCGTTGCCATTGATGATCAGTCAAATGAAGAACGGTAAGAGTTCTTTTCATGAAAGAAAAAAATAAGTTTGTTTGGCTGTCAAGGCGTGTGAGACAAACCTTGCACACACTTTTCTCTTCTTCAGAACATTTTGGAGAATGTATTGGACACTTTGATCCAGTGATGTTCCTCCATTGCGATTTGTGACACAATTTTGACACACTGCACTTGCACGTCCACTGCTTAACATTACCATCTCATAACTGACTGGCCAAATGCACATTTGTTGTTTATAGTTGTTAGTATAAGCTGTAAGCGTATGTACTATGCTGACGTCGCTAGGAATTAAATCAGTCCCAGCACTATCCGTACAGACAGTATCTGCTTCCTTTCCAATTGTTGTTCAAGATTCGCATGTTGTTTCCATCTCTTTCTCTGTATTCAGGTTTTTCGTCATTAATAGCATGTACGTTTAACTAATTCTGAACATCGTCGTCCATCATTAAGCCTCTTCTTGTGGAGCTCTTCACTCTGCTCAATAATCTCAGCTCTACTGTTTGTATTTTGCTGTCTTCTGTATCTATTCTTCTGTGGCGTAGCCATAGTTTCATAAAAATTTAATTTTTGTATCTTTTCGGGTTTTATATGTGGTGGTCTATTTGTTATTCCACATATTGATTGGAATATGTGCAGCTTCTCATTTATACAGTGTGTACAAAAAAAATCATCCGATTTGGCGAATCTGTATTTCTGAAACTAATGAACATATACAATGAATTTTGTTTTTTGATGAACGGGAAACACAGTTTTTTTTTTTCATACCTTTCCACGGGTGTTCAATATGCCCCCCTTGAGATGCACGACATATGTCAATGCGATATCCAAATTGTTCCCAAACTCCAGCGAAGATGTCTTGAGTTACAGCTTCCATAGCTGCTGTTATACCATGTCTCAGTTCATTCATTGTTGTTGGCAATGGACGCACATAAACTAAGTCTTTCATAAACCCCCACAAGAAATAATCACGTACAGTCAGGTCCGATGACCTTGGAGGCCAGCAATGTAAGACTGAATGATTTGGTTCAGTCCGACCAATCCATCTTTCAGTAGTTCTTTGATTTAAAAATTCCCGCACTTCCAGATGCCAGAGTGGCGGTGCTTCATCCTGTTGGTAAATGAGGTCGTTCGAATGCGTCTCCTACTGTGAGAAAAGAAAGTTCTCAAGCATATCGAGATATGTGATTCCAGTAAGTGTTCTCGCAAAGAAAAATGGGCCATAAATCTTTTCCCATGAAACTGTTCAAAACACATTAAATTTTAGAGAGGCCCTCTCATGTTGTACAACTTTATGCTGTTGTTCCGTACCACATATTCTCACATTATGACGGCTCACCTTTCCATTTAAATGTAATGTTGCCTCGCCACTAAATACTAAGCGGAAGAAAAGGGCCATCCTCCATGTGTGCAAGAACGAAATTATAGAAGTCCATACGTTGTTGTTTGTCATCATCACGAAGAGTATGCAGTAGCTGAATTTTGTACGGTTTCATGTGCAAACGTCGACGCAACACGCGCCAGACGGATATCGGGGGCATGTTGAGCTGCCGACCTGCACGGCGAACCGTTTTTTGCGGACTCCTTGTGAAACTATGACGTATGCGTTCGACATCTGTGTCAGACATTCACAGTCCGGCGATTTGCCTTTACACATCCAACCTGTTTCTCGGAACTGTCATGCCATCGTCTAATGGTGTGTGATATAGGATGATCCACACCATACCTAGTACGAAAGTCAGGCTGAACAGTTTTTGCTGGCCTGGACTGCGCAAAACGTAGAACACAAAACGCTTTTCTAGAACTAAAGTGGGCACACACTGCCGGCCGCTGTGGCCAAGCGGTTCTAGGCGCTTCAGTCTGGAACCGCGCGACCGCTATGGTCGCAGGTTCGAATCCTGCCTCATGGATGTGTGTGATGTCCTTAGGTTAGTTAGGTCTAAGTAGTTGGAAGTTCTAAGGGACTGATGATCTCTGATGCCATAGTGCTCAGAGCCATTTGAACCATTTTTTTGGGCAGACACTGCTGCTACGTAGCGGGAACCATGTAAAACTCGAGAGTTTGCGCTTTCCAACATTACGTTGTTCACACAGATATCTCAAATAACATAATAGTTACGCTTTTCTTTAAATCGGATGATTCTTTTTGATACACCCTGTATAATTATCATAACTTTTGTTGCAGCACAAATATTTAAAATGTGACACCTGTTCTGTTACTTTGTTATTAATTAGTATTTTCGAGCATATTGGATGACCTTGAAAGGCCATCACTTTCGTTTTATTCTAAACAAATTAGATTTAGCCTATGTATTACTAAATGCAGGTCACTTTGCTTTCATATGTTTATATGATTACTTTATCATGTGCGAATACTATTATACTGTTAGTGTGCTTATCTAATTTAATATAGGTTAGTGTGTTTATTTAAAGTATCTGATTTCCAATGTTTAGAATTTTGTAAATAGAAATGTTAAAAAGAGTGATTTAAAAGAAACCTCCCTTGCTCATCCCTCAACTGAATTTCATCTCGTCTGTTCTTTTAGCTCCTGTATGTATTACGATTTTTGTTTCACGATATGAGCTTTTGATTACCTTTATGAAGTTTGGTGGATAGCGACTGTAATTCAAATCAATGGAAAACTTCTTCAAAATGTAGAAAAGAGACGAAAGTATCTTGATTTTTTTTTCTGTCAGTCATTTTATTGCAAAAGTACTGTTATTACTTGAATGTCCTTCCCTGAATAGATTTCTGTCTTCATGACAAGTGCATGAGCAGCAAACGTTGGTAAATTGTTGTAGATATTGAGTAGATCTTTTAAGCCGCATTCGACATGCAACTGTCTGTAGTTTCCAAGTCACTTCTATTGCCCTTTTTGAACAGGTAGATAACTTCCGCTGTGTTCCATGTGGTTTTGTGTGAGGGGCTTGGTAGCTCCTTTCTGATGTTACTCTATTAAACCGACCTACTTAGGACGACCTATACTCGATGAACGGCTGAACGAAGCCAGTTGTTTCGTCGATGAATCACATTTTCTGAAGATTGTCCAATGAATCCTAGCGTGGCATCTGCTTTTCCTACATCTAATCGCGCCAGTCGGTAACTCCTAGGTGCTCTACGGTAGTTACTGTTTTCAGTGGTTTGTCTCTAATAGTGCAGTCAAACAGTAGTGCATATCTTTGCCTGTTTATGAGCAATATATTACATTTATTTTCGTTCATGGCTAACACTCTGTCCCTGCATCAATCTCCTATCTTCTGCAGGACTTCCTGCATTTCGCTATAGATTTCTTGCATTGTAGTTTCCGATAGGCGAAAATATAGTCTGCGAGCAGCTCCACGAAGCTTCCGAATTTATCCACCTAGTTATTATACATACTGTCATGTCCTTTAATAATTCCAAATATAACTGTCTGCCTCTCATGAGAACGTCTACCCCACCATCTTTAATAACGCCTGCCGCATCTTTAATATGTGGATGACGCACTGTGTGTGTGTGTGTGTGTGTGTGTGTGTGTGTGTGTGAGAGAGAGAGAGAGAGAGAGCCATATTCTATATTCGTTATTGCTGAAGCATTTGGACAGACATAATACAGAGTGCACATATAGGCAGACAGCTATTGCACTATATGATAAAACCATAAATTAGTTACAAACTATGACGTGCAAACCTCCATTCAACATAAAAGCGTCACTACAGATATTCGGATTTAGGTTATGACACGTTCGATAGACATGAAATCATTGACGATGATGTGGCGCAGATGAATAGCGAAATTCTGCAGTGTCTGAACACCGATGCTGTTGATGACCTCCTGAATGGCTGTTACCAGCTCATCAATGGTTTTGAGGTTATTGCTGTACACCTTGTCTTTAATATAGCCCCACAAAAAGGAGTCGCGTGTGTTCAGATCCGGAGAATATAGCGGCCAGTCGAGGCCCATGCCAGTGTCCTCTGGGTACCCCACAGCCAGGACATCCTCCTCCAGGACATCAAACACTCCCCTGCTTCGATGAGGTCGAACTCCACCTTACATGAACCACGTCTTATCGAAATCAGGATCACTTTGGATAATGGGGATGAAATCACCTTACAAAACCTTCACGTACCGTTCGGTAGTCGTCGTGCCATCAAGGAATATCACACCGATTATTCCGGACTTGACATTGCACACCACACAGTCATCCGTTGAGGGTGGAGAGATTTCTAGATCTCGAAATGCGGATTCTCAGTCCCCCATGTGCGCCGATTTTGCTTATTGACGAACCCAACCAAATAAAAATAGGCATCGTCGCTAAACCAAACCCATACACGCGCATACTAATTCCTATCATGCCCCGCGGCCACCCGTGCAGTTTGAACTTCCTACCGCAAACCGTTTAGAAGTTATGACGGTTTTATTTCATGTACTTCAAGAATTGTCATCGTGTACTTATTTCCCGTTATAAACGTAGCCTCCATTCACCTCCCCTCCGCCACACTCGCCTTCCGCATAGCTGAGCTGCTTCTTTTAGTCATTTCGGTATTACTCCCCGCCTCGACGGCGTGCTAGCTGCTAGAAGGAATGCTCAGAACGCTTAGCTGTAAAAGCAGCCGCCCACAGAACATTTTAAACATAGAATTCCGTTTCCTTCGTCACGCAGAATCGACACTGAGCTGCACTGGGTTCGTTGCTTAGAAACTCGTAGCGTCTCTTAATACTGACATATAGTCTTCGCTAGACTGTTTGATGCGTCCACCTTGTAAGGTGGCTGCATTCATACCGGTAGTTCGGATCGGCGCTATGATTGTGTCTGTGTCTCGGGAGAGGAGACAGTACGGCGCGCGTGGAGTTTTCTACTCGCTACTGTATCATCACTGTGGCGGAAGTACACCGCTGATCGTTAGTAATACTTCTGCAGTGGGGCGGATAGCAAATAACTCAGCGGAGACAGGAGCGATTCTGAAGGTGTCCAGTGCAGCTCTAGATGAAACGTCGTGAACGAAAAATCTTCTTGGACCACAAACAGGGCCCATTCAAAAACATTTTTCCACGCAAGCGACATGACGTATCATTTGGCACTATCAGTTGTTTTTCCTTGAGCTTTTTCTCATGTATGTCATTTTACTCACTAAATAAATATAATTATCCCCCTCCTTAGCTGAACAGTAGCGTTCACGCTTTTAACGTGGTGGATTTATGTTCCATTACTGGCGACAGCACGAGAGCTTTAGCTGACTCGCCCATCGCTGAAGTGACGTCTTATGAAATATTTGCTCTAAGCCGTGAGCCACACAATATTTATTGGGTTGTCTCACGTTCGTTCGCCTTTCGTTACAGTGCAATCACGAAGAACGCCTGGGAACACCTTCCCGCAGCACAGCTACGACAGCGTGGTTGCCTGCCTATCTGCTTACATACTTTCATACGCAAGGCCGCGCACAATATAACAAAATAAGGCAGATCGTTTCTTTAAACAAAGTACGTATTTTCTGCTGTATACGCCATTACTGTTGACAATAAATTGCCAGTTCTCTCGTAGCTTATAAATACCATTCTTCCAAAATGTGGAGATTTAAAGTTGATGACTCATGGAGGTTAAGTCTGCATTCCTCAAAGGAGGTGAGGCGTTTGTCATTCAGGCCGTGGTGCAGGGAACAGGAAAGATGAAAGTCGGAAGGCGCAATGTCTGGCAAATAAGGCCGTTGGAGTAACACGTCCCACTCAACAGAACGACAGACCGCAGCTTTTGACAGGTCACCATAGAGGTATGTGGTCTGGCGTTATCGTGGTGAAAGACGACATCGTGTCCCCAGTCCGGTCAACGTTTTTCGTCAGTGGCTGCCGTGAGACAATCCAACCGTGAACAATATTTCTTGGAAACGGTAGTCTTATTCGGACGAAGTTCGTAATATAGGAAGTCTTTGCGATCCCATCAGATGCGTAGCGGAACATTTGTCGGAGGCACCCGTGGCTTAGGAACCGAAAGTGATGACCGGCCTGTCGTGCGCTACGATTTACTATTCCGGGCATTATTTTACACGATCCACTTCTCCAGTTGCCAGCCGTTCCAGCAAAGGAGCATTTTGATTGCGTCTCAATAAGGAGTCATAGATAGACACGCGCTGAATCATGTTCGCTTCACTCAGTTCGTGATGAATCTATACGAGGTGCATTCAAGTTCTAAGGCCTCCTATTTTTTTTCTAATTAACTACTCACCCGAAATCGATGAAACTGGCGTTACTTCTCGACGTAATCGCCCTGCAGACGTACACATTTTTCACAACGCTGACGCCATGATTCCATGGCAGCGGCGAGGGCTTCTTTAGGAGTCTGTTTTGACCACTGGAAAATCGCTGAGGCAATAGCAGCACGGCTGGTGAATGTGCGGCCACGGAGAGTGTCTTTCATTGTTGGAAAAAGCCAAAAGTCACTAGGCGCCAGGTCAGGTGAGTAGGGAGCATGAGGAATCACTTCAAAGTTATCACGAAGAAACTGTTGCGTAACGTTAGCTCGATGTGCGGGTGCGTTGCCTTGGTGAAACAGCACACGCGCAGTCCTTCCCGGACGTTTTTGTTGCAGTGCAGGAAGGTATTTGTTCTTCAAAACATTTTCGTAGGATGCACCTGTTACCGTAGTGCCCTTTGGAACGCAATGGGTAAGGATTACGCCCTCGCTGTCCCAGAACATGGACACCATCATTTTTTCAGCACTGGCAGTTACCCGAAATTTTTTTGGTGGCGGTGAATCTGTGTGCTTCCAATGAGCTGACTGGCGCTTTGTTTCTGGATTGAAAAATGGCATCCACGTCTCATCCATTGTCACTACCGACGAAAAGAAAGTCCCATTCATGCTGTCGTTGCGCGTCAACATTGCTTGGCAACATGCCACACGGGCAGCCATGTGGTCGTCCGTCAGCATTCGTGGCACCCACCTGGATGACACTTTTCGCATTTTCGGGTCGTCATGCAGGATTGTGTCCACAGAACCCACAGAAATGCCAACTCTGGAGTCGATCTGTTCAACAGTCATTCGGCGATCCCCCAAAACAATTCTCTCCACTTTCTCGATCATGTCGTCAGACCGGCTTGTGCGAGCCCGAGGTTGTTTCGGTTTGTTGTCACACAATGTTCTGCCTTCATTAAACTGTCGCACCCACGAACGCACTTTCGACACATCCATAACTCCATCACCACATGTCTCCTTCAACTGTCGATGAATTTCAATTGGTTTCACACCACGCAAATTCAGAAAACGAATGATTGCACGCTGTTCAAGTAAGGAAAACGTCGCCATTTTAAGTATTTAAAACAGTTCTCATTCTCGCCGCTGGCGGTAAAATTCCATTTGTCGTACGGTGCTGCCATCTCTGGGACGTATTGACAATGAACGCGGCCTCATTTTAAAACAATGCGCATGTTTCTATCTCTTTCCAGTCCGGAGAAAAAAAATCGGAGGCCTTAGAACTTGAATGTACCTCGTACATCGCGAATATTTACATAACCCCGCTTCTTCAATTTCCCGACTACAGTAGCACGAGTGACACTGAGCTCGAGTGACAATGCCCGTGTTGCCATTCGTGGATTGTAGACTATTATGTCATAAAACCGTTCTATGTACGTAGCTGTTTGCAGTCCGTATCGCGGTTTGTGGCTGTTAGGGCGAAGTTCCCAGCATTACATCGATTAAACATTTTAGAAATGGTCGAGCTCTTACTGCATCGTCCCTGTATGCAGCGCAAATCTTCTGCTGGCATTGTGAGGCGGTTTTCCCTTTATGATAGAAAAACAGCTTTTGATGTCGGAAATGTTCCTTGTTGCTTTCCATAGGTTGTAAACGCACGTTCACACTGTTCCGTCCAATGCGAGACGCGCGCACACGCACACGCACATAGTGGCGCGTCAGGTTGTCGTCTCTTCGTCGTAGGGGCGGCTAGGCAACCGTGTTTCCCTAGGGGTATGGCGGGAGCAGGGTTTGCAGGCGCTGTTAACGGTACGCGCGAGCAAAACGAACCCCCCCCCCCCTTTCCTAAGGGCTACCTCACCTTGCGCAACGTCGGGAAATGTGGTACTTGCTTGAATGGCACATTTTGTTGTTGATAGAAGATAGAAGAAAATACGTAGCGCGGCAGTATGCTTGGTTCAGCTCAATCCATATCTTAGTCGCCAAGGTCATGTGACATCAATCTAGATTTTTCTGTCTGAGTAAAGCACTCCTGCTACTACGTATGAAGAACTGTAGTACATTGTTGTCAACATGTGCGATATGGTCCGGAGATGTTTGAAAGAATGCGTACTCATTGTAGAGAAGTATCAGTACCGCTCCAAATGTAAGAGGCACGAGGCCGGCCGCGGTGGCCGAGCGGTTCTAGGCGCTTCAGTCCGGAACCGCGCGACCGCTACGGTCGCAGGTTCGAATCCTGCCTCGGGCATGGATGTGTGTGATGTCCTTAGGTTAGTTAGGTTTAAGTAGTTCTAGGGGACTGATGACCTCAGATGTTAAGTCCCATAGTGCTCAGAGCCATCTGAACCATTTAGAGGCACGAGTGCACAGTGAATTGCAACAAATAAATAGCCTAAGTAGTATTGTGCTTCTTCTTACGATTAAGTTTGGGCGGAATCTCAGGCCAGTGAGATGGATTCGTCATTGGAAAGCTATACTAACTGGGAAATAAATTTGATTTTGAAGTCTGGCAGCTCGTAACCACACATTCGCGACTATCTCACAGTTGGTTCGTTTGCGATACCAGGTTTGCTTGCACGTATTCCCTTGAATTGTCGTATACCCTACTGATTGTGATATACCCTATATATAAATTTTTCATTTGGGCTCCTCTACAATTTTTCAACTCGCGTGTCTGGCATGTCTCTCAATTTGGCGCCGCAAGTAGTCTTTTGCGTTGCTACGACCAGTCACCAGCAAATAAGACACGTGGTTTCAAAGCGTTCGCTGTATTGTCACTGAGTTATCTTTCCTGCGAGTTTCCCTCGCATCTCTGTTCTTACATGTTTTTGTAAGATAGAACTTTTGAAATACGGAACGAGCATTAACTATTGTACGGATTGGGGAATATATGGTTCTGCTTTACACGAAGAGAAACGCTAATTACAAACGAATTAACACACTCGTAGTCGCCTCGCGGGATTAGCCGAGCGGTCTAGGGCTCTGCAGACATGGACTGTGCGGCTGGTCCCGGCGGAGGTTCGAGTCCTCCCTTGGGCATGGGTGTGTGTGTTTGCCCTTAGGTGATAATTTTAGGTTAAGTAGTGTGTAAGCTTAGGGACTGATGACCTTAGCAGTTAAGTCCCATAAGATTTCACACAACATTTTGAGCACTCGTAGCCGAACGCATGTGATTCGCCGGGTTCGATCAGTCGAATTGCCCTCAGGGGTAGTGAACGTGCTCTACCTACTGCCCACTTTTGTATCTCTGTTAGCGGTAAAATTTTCTAACTGTCCACTGGCTCCACACGGATCGTGATGTATAGAGTAGTGAAGTTGCTTTACTTCATAAAATTTATACAGCAGATTTGCGGCAAGTTACAACGCATAATAATAATCACTTACCAAATACTTTGTCAAAATTTTACGAAAAGCTAATGAAAATCTTTCAAAAATTCCTACTACCGACCATGACAGCTGGAACGCCCACTAATGGGCGAAAGGTATCATGATGACTACCACTGGTATACGGGAATTCCTGTGGAAGATTTAGCGCAAATGTTAATATCTGTCTCCCAGATAGTATTCTTCCGATAGCTCCTGTTTAAAACCGAAGAAACAGCAGGGTTTATGCCATTCGTTAAGTAATTTGTTCCTTCTTTTTTGTCTTCATCTGTCTCCTCCTCCTCCTCCTCCTCCTCCCGTTTCGTCGACGACGCTGCCGCCATCTTGTGGTGGCAACGGTTGTAATGGTACTCGTGTGTGTCGCACAGCTTTAGCAGAAGTCCGTGTGTTCCAGGCGTCCGAGCGGAAGCTGCCGCCGCCCCGCAGTAGGCAGTGCACGCCCAGGGAGCTGCTGATGGAGTCCATCAAGCGCGGCTGCCATCTGCGGCCGTCCCTGTCCCACCTCAAGAAGAGGAGTGAGTACCTACCTACCTACCTTACTTAGCACACACGCAGGGAACGAGTCACGTCGTTATCTCCCTCATATGTACTGTGTGTTGCATTGCCACCTGCCAACCTTTCCTCTTTTGATTTACATACACTTGGATTTGCTTATGGTACCCAATTCAAATGTGTTAGCGGGAGAACATTTTTCTGAAAGTCATTTACAGCAGCTGTGCAAAATAAGTCCTATTTTTATGCCATACACACACACACACACACACACACACACACACACACACACACACACACACACACGCACGCGCGCGCGCGCGCGCGCGCACGCGCGCGCGCGCGCGCGCGGACAAGTTCACTACTGGCCATTAAAATTGCTACACCACGAAGATGACGTGCTACAGACGCGAAATGTAACCGACAGGAAGAAGATGCTGTCATATCCAAATGATTAGCTTTTCAAAGCATTCACACAAGGTTGGCGCCGGCGGCGACACCTACAACGTGCTGACATGAGGAAAGTTTCCAACCGATTTCTCATACACAAACAGCAGTTGACCGGCGTTACCTGGTGAAACGTTGTTGTGATTCCTCGTGTGAGGAGGAGACATGCATACCATCACGTTTCCGACTTTGATAAATGTCGGATTGTAGCCTATCGCGATTGCGGTTTATCGTATCGCGACATTGCTGCTCGCGTTGGTCGAGATCCTATGATTGTTAGCAGAATATGGGATCGATGGGTTCAGGAGGGTAATACGGAACGCCGTGCTGGATCCCAAGGGCCTCGTATCACTAGCAGTCGAGATGACAGGCATCTTATCCGCATGGCTGTAACGTCTCGATCCCTGAGTCAACAGATGGGGACGTTTGCAAGACAACAACCATCTGCACGAAAAGTTCGACGACGTTTGCAGCAGCGTGGACTATCAGCTCGGAGACCATGGCTGCGGTTACCCTTGACGCTGCATCACAGACAGGAGCGCCTGCGATGGTGTATTTAAGGACGAACCTGGGTGCATGAATGGCAAAACGTCATTTTTTCGGATTAATCCAGGTTCTGTTTACAGAATCATGATGGTCGCATCCGTATTTGGCGACATCGCGGTGAACGGACACTGGAAGCGTGTATTCGCCATCGCCATACTGGCGTATCACCCGGCGTGATGGTATGGGGTGCCATTGGTTACACGTCTCTTGTTCGCATTGACGGCACTTTGTGAACAGTGGACGTTACATTTCAGTTGTGTTACGACCCGTGGCTCTACCCTTCATTCGATCCCTGCGAAACCCTACATTTCAGCAGGATAATCCACGACCGCATGTTTCAGGTCCTGTACGGGCCTTTCTGGATACAGAAAATACTCGACTGCTGCCCTGGCCAGCACATTCTCCAGATTTCTCACCAATTGAAAACGTCTGGTCAATGGTGGCCGAGCAACTGGCTCTTCACAATACGCCAGTCACTACTCTTGATGAACTGTGGTATCGTGTTGAAGCTGCATGGGCAGCTGTACCTGTACACGCCATCCAAGCTCTGTTTGACTCAATGCCCAGGCGTATCAAGGCCGTTATTACGGCGAGAGGTGGTTGTTCTGGGTACTGATTTCTCAGGATCTATGCACCCAAATTGCGTGAAAATGTAATCAAATGTCAGTTGTAGTATAATATATTTGTCCAATGAATACCCGTTTATCATCTGCATTTCTTCTTGGTGTAGCAAATTTAATAGCCAGTAGTGTAATTACCCTCCATTTAGTGTGTGGATTCTGGAAATTTTTATAACACTTTTCTTTTGCAGTAGTTTCGTAGGCAGCATCCCCTTCTGTAGTATGTTTTCTTAGGCATACTTGATGCGGTATTCACATCACGAGGTAAGGCCACGACGTTCCGATCCGGCATTTACTCCAGATTTCGTACACTTTCAGAAGTCCGTTAGCACATAATGCGTAACAAGGCGTACTACTTCGACGATTTCAAGAAATCGCAGGAGAATTTTTACGCTCCAGTGATGGACTGGTGCGTTGTGACCCTGAGCACAAGATGGCGGTAGTCATGTGACAAGCGTTCAAGCTCCGTAATCGATGGATCACTGGATCAAGTCCCGTTCCTGTTGTTTATAATTTATATTTTCTTCAACACTAGTCATATTATTTCGTACGTATTTCATTTCAAGGCAATATGATGAAAAGACACGCGTATTTCCATAAATTTTTATTGAGTTTTCTATAGTTTTTGGTTGTATTTATATTTGGTTGTATTTATATTTTCTTCAACACTAGTAGTATTATTTCGTACGTATTTCATTTCAAGGCAATATGATGAAAAGACACGCGTATTTCCATAAATTTTTATTGAGTTTTCTATAGTTTTTGGTTGTATACTTATTATCACAAGAAATATTACATTTGTGGCTATCGACAAGTAAACGCCCGAAGACATAAAGTTTTCCTGAAACGGTATACCTGTGGTGATTTCCGAAATCCCTTGTACCTGCAATTCGGCAAGGTACCGAGAACTGCTCTGCACCTGGACGCTTCAATCTGCAGACACAGGTTTCAAGCACGAGGCACGGGCTTGGAACGCCCGAATAAATAACAGTGCCAATAACTTCATTAAATAATACAATGAGTTACAATATGCCTGAATATGAGGGTAATTGACGATTTATCGTAGGATTTGCTTTATATTTTACAGATTGCAGGATGATACTCATATTTTTCATACAGACACGTAAAACGTAAATTAAAACGTCATCTACCATATCGAATGAACGCAATTTTTTTCGCATACTCAAGGAATCTTAATCATTTCTACGGAAAAACGAAGCTTGTTGGCATTTTCAAAAACCTGTTTTTCTTCCGACAATTTGGGTGCAAATCATGCGCAACACTACATTTTCTTCAATATCGGTACCGAGAATTGACGATGTAAGATTTAATGTAGTTTAATTGCATCTAAGAGAGCAGCAGTTTACTTTTCTTTATCAATTAAATATGAACAAGCGTTTAGGCGCTTGATAAAGTTTTTAACTTGTCTGTAGAAATAAGTGGCATAATATTTGTTTTAATAATAAAAATTAGTAAACAGCGAAATAACATGGGAAATTTGATAAAAGTTCTTGCAAATACACGTATCTTTCTATCGTATTACCTTTCAAATATAATATGTACGAAGTAAAATGTATTGTGTTGAAAAAAATATAAATTAAAAGGAAAAGATAAGTGGGACACGACCCAGCGATCCACCGATTACGGAGCGTGAACCATAACAACATGACCGCCGCTTGCTCGTGCCCAGCAACATACGTCTTACTATTTGCACATTATGTTGTCCTAATTGAATATTAAAAGTGTACAAAGCTTGAAGTAAATCCGTGATCTGAACGTTGTGGCCTCCCCTGGTCAGTAATTTTTTTTTGTGAGGTGCGATATGATTACTCCACAAACTGCAACGTGTCGTCATTATGACCTGACAAGGGATCGCTCCCAGCCGGCAGAATAAAAAATAAATGAAGAAAAGATGATGCACACAAGTCAGACCTCATATCAACAAAGTGTGTTGCATTTCGTTATCTGCAAATTAATTGCTGTTAATATTTTCCTACTTTTGGGAATATATTAAGAGTCCTGCATTAGCTCTCGAAGTTGCAGCGAAGTGTGGTATGCTTGGAAATGCGTTTCGAGGAAGCCAGCTGTACCGTGTAGTCATGAAGACACTGAATTCACATTAGGAAGGACGGCGGTTAGGATGCACCTCCGACTCTCCACATTTAGATTTTCGGTGCTTTCCCTAAATTGCTTAGGCCATGTGACGAAATGGTTTCTTTGAAAAGGGCACAGTCAGTTTCTATCCCACATTAGAGCCTGTGCTAGATCGCTATTGACCACGTCGTCGACGGGACGCTACACACTCAGCTTCCTTTCTTATGAGAAGATTCAGCGAGCAATGCTATATTTAGAAATGGGCTACGCGAGAACATATTTACTTGGCAAACTTTATGTGGGAACCCTCTTGCAGGTAAGTTCTATCAAATTTCCAGTGTTATTATCAAATAAGTACAGCTTTCTGTCGCACGATTCCAGTTGTTGGTACCGTCAGCTAATTCATCGTTGGCATGCACCGAGGGTTTTGGGAGTCGGAGCTAAATACCGTATGTTGCTCTTTTTTTCGTTTTATTTCCTTTTAATCTAAGTACCTTAACTTTCCAGTCTCTGCGAAATTGCATTCTGCTCAATTTCATAACTCTTGTCTCTGAAGCTAACGCAATTACCAGTAATTTACAACTGAAATGTGATTATGCTCTAGTGACCGTGGCTTCCTTTGATGGGTGGCCGCGGTACGAGATGGCAGCTCTGTCGCCATGGCACACTCCGACATCTGGTGAGCGCTCCGGCAACTGGTAGCGACTTCAAGCAGTAGATCGTTTAGGCGCCAGTTCCTCCAATACCTGAGATCTATTGTAGCATAGTATTTACGGCCGGCAAAATAAAACTAGACTCCACATAAAGATGGTCTTGTAGTTATGAGTAGCTGCTCTAAATCTCTAGACTGTCATATTTGGAGGTCACATAACTTCAAATTTGGCGTAACGTGTGTACTTCACCTAAAACTTGTTAGTAGCAAATCGCTCATTAGTAGCACGCATTTACAAAAAGAAAACCCGCGTTCTGTTGCAGAAGTTAGTCGCATATAGAGAGCAGAAAGCCGAGTAGCTGATTTTTGAAAAACTATACTAGTTTCGGGAAATTACCAAAATATTTTATCTAGTTTTGTATATGAATATTTTCCGAAAGTAGACATCGTCGTGTACTGTACTGTGATGCTAGATGTATTAGTGACTATAATGTAGCAGAAGCATGCGTAGTTGAATAAACCACGTATTTTTTCATGAACTTAGTTTGTTTACTACGTTAGCCTATATAAACTATTATTCCTTTAAAAACTACCATTCAAAGTACTTTCGTAATGATTTTTTTAGCTTGAATAGTTCTCTGAAATATTTGTGGTTAGTACGTTGTTGATACTAGTTTTCACAAATATTGCTGCTTTAGATTTAGTTACAAAATTCATAAAGAATGGCAGGTGAGTGCCGATTCGGAAGACTGATTCTATTTACTTTTTTGTGTCATAATAATGCAAACAAATTGATGTGTACAAAATTGTTACTACCCACGTTAACACCAGCAGTTTCGGACACGGAGGAGAAATCGATATTGCGTTTGAAGTACATACTAATTGAATACACTTGAAAAGATTTCTTACTACTTCAAGAAAATATTGCTGATAATAATCTTAAACCATTCAGCGCAATAGTATCGTATCATATCCCAAGTCACCAAATAAATTAACATCTGGGCGGTTTATCGGTAATAGCTGAGAGTGCACTTAGCTTAATTTTTAAGTTACGTAAAGCAGATTACTTGAAGAAAGTAAGCTTTTCATGTCTTATTTATCGAATACTCTTAAAAATGTTATATATACCAATTATTTTCCACACGTAGACTACTATGACTTCGTATAAGTTTTTCGAAAAAGAAAGGCCCTAACAACTTCTGAAGATCTTACCATGGTTAATTAGTTATAAAGCCGCCTGTTAGCACTGCAGCTTGACTTTACTACACTGCTTATCGTGTACTGTTGTCCAATGCCATTTGGTTGACATCAAACTTCCATTATGGTCGACGCCTAATAATAATTTCCGCACAACTACGTCAGGCTTGTGCTTTATCATTCCATTAAGCAATCTGGGCATTTCTTGATAGGTTCGTAAGATAAAAGGCATTACGGCTGTTGAAAAGATTGTTTTTTCCGTCTATTTTATCTCCGTGACGAAATAAAGCATCTGATTGATTACATGTTTGTAATTAATACACAAGTCTAATACTATGACAGACAATTTGCGAGAAGTTACGGGACCTGTTGCGCGTAGTGTATGTACGGTGTATAAAAATACGGGTGATATTTATAATCTGAGAAAGATATTCTTCTTTAAAAGCTGTAAACACTCTCAGAATGTTCATATTGTTATAATTTTATCCTTCGTGTGAAGTTCATAGCGATAATTCTTAGGAACATCGAGATACTCGAGTTTACTAAGCCTTCCGACCTGTGTTTCGCGAGCAGTTCGGAATCGTCGTCGTACAAAAATCTTTACACAGTTTCGCAGCAGATGCACACTAAAAAAATAATAGAACAACTGATGAGTTGCAGATGTACATTACTATCTCTTAGGAAATAAGTGTTCATCGTCCGAAGGTGAGCGTAAGACATTGGGCCATGTTTTAGATAGCAAAATATTGCGTTGAGACTATCTATCCGAGAGGAAGCTGTCTGTCGTATAGGTGCGAAGGAGAAAATCTGCGTTTTTTAAGCAGAAAAAGTAGTTTCAAAATAGAATACTCTCCTCGGACTTGAAATAATTACTTTTTGATAACTTCCTACACTAAAACCCCTGTGCAAATTACTACGTTTTTTCGTTTTTAGCAGCATTGCTCGCCGTTTATTTTTTTTTTTCCGTCTCAACGAACTACTATATATCAGAAAAATAGTGATTGCTATGAAAGTTCTCGTAAAAGCTGTCTTAAAATAACTTGCTTGAGTTAACTATATAGTACGTCCGTTCTTTATAAATGCTATTTCTGATAGGTTTTCAACCTAATGAACGGTCTCTTCTAAATTATTACCTGGTCAGCTTACAAACTGGATTCTCGGGTCTTGATAACGGTTGTTTTAATGGGGAAAGCACTACACAGTCACCATCTCTCTCTCTCTCTCTCTCTCTCTCTCTCTCTCTCTCTCTGATCCTCGTCTTCCTATCTCTGTCGAACCATCAACAGCTCATTCCATTTTCCCATGTGCTACTCCCCTCTGCTCTGCAGTAATTACACTAATTACTTAAGACGATCACAGTAGGGCTTACCACAAGGAAGTGTACTTTATCCCATCCTTTATAATGTGGACACTAATGACCAACCTATACCTCAAGATGCAAGACTGTTCGTATATGCTGATGACACAGCTGTGGTGGTCCAGGGGTCCAATTTTGATGCAACATCTGGAAATCTCTCTAGAGCGCTTGAAGAACTGGCTCAATACTACTACGCCAATCACCTCAAGCCAAACCCTGACAAAACCCAAGTATGTTCTTTCCATCTGCGCGATAGAGATGCTGGAGTTGAGCTCGACGTTACATGGCAAGGTAAGAAGCTAAAGCACTGCCCAACACCTAAATACCTTGGGGTTGTACTTGACAGAACGCTTTCCTTCAAGCAGCCTTGCCAAAACACCAAGGCTAAAGTCTGCTCCAGGAATAACATCATCCGCAGGCTGGCAAACTGTGAATGGGGAGCTCAACCATCAGTACTGAGAACATCAGCACTTGCTCTGTGTGTTTCTGCAGCAGACTATGCAGCGCCAGTATGGGAAGCATCTGCACATGCTAAACAGGTTGATGTAAGTGTAAATGAGACAATGCGAATTGTTACAGGCTGTCTCAGACCCACACCAACGGGTAATTTGTACCTACTTGCTGTAATTACCCCATCCAAGATCAGAAGGCAAGTGGCAGCAGACGCTGAGAGAACAAAGAAAGAAACAGATTCTCGACACCCACTGAATGGGCACGTCACTCGGAGGCTTAAGTCTAGAAATAGCTTTATTGCAAGAACCAAGATCCTTGACGGTTCACAGGACGATAATAGAGTCCGTAAATGGGAGAATGAACAAACCGCACTACAGATAATACCAAAAGAGCAAATGGCACCTGGAATCAAACTTCCTTATACAGTGTGGAGAACACTAAATAGGCTGAGGGGTGGTGTACCCAGATGCAAAACTAATCTGTGCAAGTGGGGACTGCTGACTAACGATGACGACGTTCTTTGCGGATGCGGAGAGGTACAAGACGAGGCACATCTGCTCATGTGCCGACTACTGCCGGAGCCCTGCAGTTTTAGTGACCTGCTACAAGCCGTAGCGGTGGCTAACTATTGGAAAAATAAAATTTGATCTGGATACGGAAAAGTAAAGTAAGTAGGGCTATATGTTGCGGGCTACTCGCCTACACCTTGTTCCTCGCGAAATCTTTCGTGAAATAACACATGGCAACCTGCCTTTCGGTATGCATGGATTGCGAAGGACTTCCATCCTTTTTACAGACGAACTGCGACTCTTGTGTCCGAGGAGACACGTTTGTCGAAGGTTGCCTGACCGTTACCGTCTGTGCGCTGTCTGCTTCTTCTTTTTCGAGATATGTGTGGCCGCGTAAGACCGGTTTCAGGTTTCAACGAGGTATGCACTTTTTTTGGACACAGTATTCACTCGTACTTCGCTGCGGCTTCCATTGATGCTGCCTCGAGACCAGTGATGGTGTAACGGATACCGCGTCTTGTTCACTACTGTTCGATTCGCCATAGCTCCATGGTCGTCCTTTGACGCAGTTTCTGTCTGTTTAGATCAAGAATTCCTTTCTAACAATGCAAACGCAGTCCCTAATTGGTGATTTGATAATAAGAGCCAATAAAATATTAGCACTCTTCATAATTAAATAGATTCCACGTAACCCGTCCACTAGCTGTACGATCCAATGGGCCAGCAGCGTCGAAGAATATTTTTTATTTTATATAACGTTGGTTAGTTGCATTTTCGTATATAGAGATTTGGTACTTACGTGCGTATATAATCAGTAGTCGCTTTCGCACTGTATTGTTTTACAACTTGGTATAGGTTTAGTATTCTTACGCTATAAGCTGTTTTGTGGTTCGCACCTATTGTTAATCATTAACAATGAACATAATAGAAGATAAAGAAATCAACATAACAAAATTCGACGTCCTGACAACATTTTAAATGAATGAACGAATTTAAAATATAAACATTTCATACAAAATTTTGCTGAATTCCTAACCAAAGATACCGAATAGTCACAAACAAATACATACCCGTAGACTTGTCGATTACAAAGATCTTACACACAGTCCAAACGGATAATATCAACACGCTATAGCAACTGAACCATATAGAATCTTTCGACAACTGTCACAAATGTCAGTCCAGTTACGTTGTTACATTCCATCCTGGATTTTCCATTGTTTCACAAATTTCTGTTACATCTGATAACAAAACGTCAGATTATAAAAATTTCAAAAAAAGGACGATTAACAACAGGAGCAAACCAGAAAACAGCTTATAGCGTAAGAGTCCTAAATCTATACCACATTGTACAGTCTATCAGGGTAACTTTTTACCAGTCATGGTATCTTTGTACCAGTTATCATATGTGTTTCAAAAGACTGCTGCTCCACCTACTTGCATTATTTTGTACTAAAAGTAACAGTTTTATTGCGTACTTGATTTCCTGCTGGTATTTCACTTGTCTTTCTAACTTCCTACAAGCTCATAATCTTGTGGCTATCCTTTAATTGCATTGCCTATGGCCAGAGCTTCTGGCGACAGAGATTTAAGTTGAACAGTGTCATGTCACCACAAATATGATATTTCGAAGTAAATCTTCAGTGCTGAACTAATCCTGTTTCTATTTTTTTACTAACACCGGGTTTCCTTCTAGAACGATCTAAGTTTACCCAGAGCATTAGATATAGGAAATTTTTAGACTGGCGTAAAGTTATCCTGAATGATTATGTAACGTTTTACCAGCATTAAAATTGATATTTTACTCTAATAGGGCGTAGTTAGTGTACATTGTCACTGTTCCAACCACTCAGTAACCTGCAGATGTAAGATGTTACAATGTCTGTTGTGATGTGTAATTTATTTTGTCCAGTATTTTCAAAAAATTGTGAAAACGGATCCAAAGTTGTCCAGATTGGCTTTAACACAATACAGAGTGACAGCGACCACTAGTGATATATGGACGTAAGCACCAAATTTGTATATCTGAAAATACGAATAATCAGCGTTATAATAAATAAAAAAAATTGTGTAACTTTCGTAGATGGTCTAAGATGGCAATCTAGGCGAAATGAGTTAATCACAATAAATACATCATTAAACTACTATAGCAGCAATATGGATTTCATCACATACTATGCATTTCACTAACATTGGGACATCTGTGTCTCGCTATAGGTTATGAGGGAACCAGTGGGAATTTGCTGCGTATTACTACAGTATATCACCGTTCCTCTGGTAAAAGGAAAGCTATCAATGCTTTGCAGAATTCTTATACTTACAGCATACACCTGTAGATTCTGCTGTCTTTAAAGTTTTGTTGTTAACCCTCTACTCTGTATTGTCAGATTCAATTAGTTCTCGCCTGCAGTTAGGCAACCCAGTGAACAGCTTAGCAAAGCGGACTGCTGTGGCGTCTTCCAGTATCATTCGCGTCATTGAATTGCACGCACGTATTAATATTTGCCGCGTCACACACTGTGTTCATATTGGGCGCCTGTTTAAAACCTAGAGAGCTGCTCTATGAATGTGTTTTCACATTGTCTTTTACTTCGAGAAAAAGTTTGAAAGGGTTGATAGGGACTAATTTTTCAGCATGCCCTAAGAGATGATAACGGTTGGCTGTAGATCACTCTGACATTGGTTCGTGTATTTTCGTTGCCTGTCCCATTGTGATAGCGGTATGTGAAACCTATAGCCCGCAACTACAGGGGTTGGGCATATAGACCTATATCTCTGACGTCGATCAGTTGTGGAATTTTGGAACACGTATTATGTTCGGGTATAATGACTTTTCTGGGGACTAGAAATCTACTCTGTGGGAATCAGCATGGGATTCGAAAAAAAGCGATCGTGTGAAACCCAGCTCGCGCTATTCGTCCACTAGTTCATAGACACATGTTCCCAGGTAGATGCCGTGTTTCTTGACTTCCGCAAGGCGTTCGATACAGTTCCCCACAGTCGTTTAATGAACAAAGTAAGAGCATATGGACTATCAGACCAATTGTGTGATCAGATTGAAGATTTCCTAGATAACGGAACGCAGCATGTCATTCTCAGTGGAGAGAAGTCTTCCGAAGTAAGAGTGATATCAGGTGTGCCGCATGGGAGTGTCGTAGGACCGTTGCTATTGACAATATACATAAATGACCTTGTGGATAACATTGGAAGTTCACTGGGGCTTTTTGCGGATGATGCTATGGTGTATCGAGAGGTTGTAACAATGGAAAATTGTACCAAAATGCAGGAGGATGTGCAACAAATTGACGCATGGTGCAGAGAATGGCAATTGAATCTCAATGTAGACAAGTGTAATGTGCTGCGAATACATAGAAAGAAAGATCCCTTATCATTTAGCTACAATATAGCAGGTCAGCAACTGGAAGCAGTTAATTCCATAAATTATCTGGGAGTAGGCATTAGGAGTGATTTAAAATGGAATGATCATATAAAGTTGATCGTCGCTAAAGCAGATGCCAGACTGAGATTCATTGGAAGAATCCTAAGGAAATGGAGTCCGGAAACGAAGTAGGTTACAGTACATTTGTTCGCCCACTGCTTGAATATTAGTCACCAGTGTGGTATCCGTACCAGATAGGGTTGATATAAGAGATAGAGAAGATCCAACGGAGAGCAGCGCGCTTCGTTACAGGATCATTTAGTAATCGCGAAAGCGTTACGGAGATGATAGATAAACTCCAGTGGAAGACTCTGCAGGAGAGACGCTCAGTAGCTCGGTACGGGCTTTTGTTGAAGTTTCGAGAACATACCTTCACCGAGTATATTGCTCCTTCCTAAGTATATCTCGCGAAGAGCCCATGAGGATAAAATCAGAGAGATTAGAGCCCACACAGAGGCATACCGACAGTCTTTCTTTCCACGAACAATACGAGACGGATGTAGATATAAAATGTGAAGACACTCAGAGAAACGCTTGCTTGAACATAAATGCAAATGCTAGCCAAGCCAGCGAACGGCGCCTCTGCAGTGCCGTCAGTATGTTGCAAGTGTCACTCGTGGTCAGAACAGTGTTCCGTGTAGGTGGGAGTCCATAACGTCGGAGCTAGGTGAATTCGAACGCGATCTAATTGTTGGTGCTCGTATGGTAGATGCTTTCGTAAACGAGGTAGCCGAACTGTTTGGTATCCCCTAAGCCATAAAAGTTGGATTATGGAGCAGTGGAAAAAAGTAATTTGGTCGGATAAGTCTTTTTTTACACGGCTTCCAACTTCTGGCAGAATTTACGTCTCACGAATGGAACATGGAGGGGGTTCAGTGATGATTTGGACCGCCACATCGTGGTGTTCCACGGGCCCCCAGGTGTGGTGGTATCCGCTTGAAAACCATATTGGACCTTTATTTATTCGTTCCCAGACGAATGGAAGCTTTTTTGAATGCCGACGGTCGTCATACATTGCAATAGCTGTGGTAATGTTTCTGGTGTTTCCATATTTTTGTCCACCCCCATGTGAGTCCCCTATCAGTAAAATACTAGTCCTAAACTGTGTGCACAAGATACGGGCCACTGTGAAATACATGGCGGAGGCTACTTGCCGTGGTACCCCGTATTATGGTTTGTTCACGTTCCAGTCGCATATGGAGCGCGGGAAGAAAAAAAATGCGTCTGCGTCGTGTTAGGAATCCCTACGAAAGCGATACGTAGGGGGCTGTAGTATATTCCTAGATTCCACAATTCATGCTCGTTTCCGTGAACTTTCAAGTAGATTTTCATGGGAGCGTTTGCGTCAGTCTTCAAGTGTCTGCCACTTCGGGCTTTCCGGCATTTCAGTGACATTCCTTCATAAGTCAAAGAAATCTGTGACCATCCTTGCCGCCATTCTCTGTATACGAACAATATCCTTCGTTGATCCTATTTGGTACAGCTGTCAAACACTTGAGCAATATTGTACGATAGGCTATAACACTTCTGTTCGCTACTTCTGTACCATAACCTTAAAGCTGGAAACAGGTTTTGAAATAAAACTGTTTTGTTAAAGCAATTATGGAATAAAGCAACAGAGCAGTGTTACCCTCTGAGAGGAATTTTGTTATGTTGACCGTGTTGCACCTAACGGAGGTGGCTTATCGGAAAAGAAAGTCAGAATTACGTAAATATTTGAACAGTAACAAACAAAATTTTGCCTATCTGCACTGTTTAACGGATAAAGAAAACGGTCGCCAGCTTAACTAGGCAAGAGAATGATTAACATTCTCGTTCAAGAAAATAGTTACTAGTAACTTCAATGGATAAACACACCTTATACTTTGTCACACGCGAGTGCAGTGAACTCTGACACATACATATGTTTACGGTAAGACTGAAACTAACAGAGAGCAGCACAAACTATATGCAAAATTATAACAGATACCGAAACACTCTATTACTTTCAGGGCTTACACAAACTGAGTGGTCTTTATAACATTACCATCAGCATTCCCTCCAGGATCATAAATTGGACATAGGTTAAGTCTCTCTCAGCTAAATACTTTACTATTTAAAATGAAAGTTAGTTCAAATTCACTGACAGGTTACTTATCACTGTCTTTCTAATAAATAGATTATGGTTTTCATAAATAGAGATCTTTCCGTTACTTGTTACCTAGCATTAGCACAATAGACAGACTGTGTATCTTGTTATACTATTAATATGCACTTCCAATACACAAGAGAGACAAACACTTAGCAATCATGAACATATAATTTTCTACTATTGCAGTTTCCCACTTTTACTACAGCGAAACACAATGTTGACAAAACTGCAAGAAACTGACTCAGCTTTTAGAACTTACTACAGACAACAATGTGATCATTTACTTTATAAGCCTCAGTCTTAAGAACTTTTAATTTTGAAGTTGACAACAGCACTTTAATAAGCAGTTTTAATAGGAATATTTTCAGCAAACAACATTTACTTTAACTCACTCTCTTGCCACATTAACTTTAACTTTCTTTTTACTATGTTGAAGAGGCATTAATGAGCAAAATACTGGGCTTCAATGTTCTTTTAGTAAGGACACTCGGATATCACTTTAGCTCAAACGGAGAGGAACCTGAGAGGTGTTATGATGAGGAGAAAAATCAGGGTAGGTACAAAAATTCAGATATAAATTGCCAATATTTGAGCGCACTAACACATCCATTAAGCTGATCCTTCACTGTACATCATTGTAGTATTCCGATGTAATGATTGCGCAATGTGGTGGCAACTGCATGTTGTTAGGTGGAATTGCAGGTAGAATTGCGGGACTCTGTCATTTCTTGGCGGCGATGATTGATACCAATCCCAGAATATTTCCAGCTATTTATCCATTCTTCCGAGGCATTGAAAAGCGGCAGGAAAAGCATCTCTCGGAACCAGCACAATATGCATCTTTTACATGGCAGAGCACAGTTTGGTAGCTCATCCCCGACTCGTAGTTCGTCCCCGATTGACTATCAGTTCCACCTTTCCTACCTAGGCCAACCACAATTTGCGCGTGCTACACAGTTCCGTTCCCGAGGGGAACCACTACACCTTTTACATACAAACTAACTAAGAACCCTAAGTGAGGATCAGCAGTTTACATAACAGCAACCAAATACATTAATTAAAACAGAACATTTGCACATATTGACATTTCTACTAAAAATTATTCACACAAAATTACAATCATACACAGTAAGTTTTGTTCCCTCCAAATGGGACAAAGCATTTAAACGACAGATATACTACATCGCATAAATCAGACCATGACTCAAAGTTTTTACAAAGAAAGGAGTATACAGTTTTGTGATATCTCTTCAAACACACACATTTACAGAAGCACAGCAATGTAACATTAAATGAAACAAAAGCAAAATAAATCAGTACAGTATTAGAGCTATGGTGTTACAAGGCCACACGAGTGTTTTTTAGCAATCTCCTTTGTAACCTGATTAAATTTTTTCCAGTATCCTAAGAGTCTGCCACTTTCTTCTTACCTACAGAGTGGTCCATGGATAGTGACCGGGCCAAATATCTCACGAAATAAGCATCAAACGAAAAAAATACAATGAACGAAACTCGTCTAGCTTGAAGGGGGAAACCAGATGGCGCTATGGCTGGCCCGCCAGATGACGCTGCCATAGGTCAAACGGATATCAACAACGTTTTTTTAAATAGGAACCCCAGTTTTTTATTTGGCCCGGTCACGATCAATGGAGCACCCTGTACATAATCATTTCCTTTCGTTCCCTTTCATTTACTCACTATTTGTTACACCAAGGTACACACATCAGAAAAGGTTTTGCATCACCTTGGTTCCATGAGTTCTAGAACCTGTACAGAAAATTGGAACAGAGATGAACATAAACATCATTTCCGCCCTTTTTATTGCTCATGAAAACCACACGTTGCATGTTGCACCACCATACAGCGGGACCTTCAGAGGCGGTGGTCCAGATCGCTATACACATCGGTACCTCTAATACCCAGTAGCACGGTCTCTTGCACTGATGTATGCCTGTATTCGCCGTGGCATACCATCCACAAGTTCATCAAGGCACTGTGGTCCAGATTATCCCACTCCTCACGGCGATTCGGCGCAGACCCCTCAGGGTGGTTGTTGGGTCACGTCGTCCATAAACAGCCCTTTTCAATCCATCCCAGGCCTGTTCGATAAGTTTCATGTCTGGAGAACATGCTGACCACTCTAGTCGCGCGATGTCCTCACCATGAAGGAACTCATTCACAAGATGTGTACGATGGGGGCGCGAATTGTCGTCCATGAGGACGAAATCCTCGCCAGTATGCTGTCGATATGGTTACATTATCGGTCGGGGGATGGCATTCACGTATCATACAGCTGTTGCGGCGCCTTCTATGACCGCCAGCGGCGTACGTTGGCCTCACATAACAACACCCCAGCTGTACACGGTGTGTCTAAGGCGTTCAGGCTGACCGGGTTGCCTCCAAACACGTCTCCGACGATTGTCTGGTTGAAGTCACGTGCGACACTCATCGGTGAAGAGAACGTGGTGCCAATCCTGAGCAGTCCATTCGGCATGTTGTTGGGCCAATCTGTACCGGGCTGCATGATGTGGTTGAAAAGATGGACCTCGGCATTGACGTCGGGAGTGAAGTTGCGCATCATGCAGCCTACTGCCCGCAGTTTGAGTCGCAACACGACGTCCTGTGGCTGCACGAAAAGCATTACTGAACATTGTGGCGTTGCTGTCAGGGTTCCTCCGAGCCGTAATCCGTACGTAGCGGTCATCTACTGCAGTAGTAGCCATTGGGTGGCCTGAGCGAGGCATGCCATCGACAGTTCCTGTCTCTCTGTCTCTCTGTATCTCCTCCATGTCGGAACAACATCGCTTTGGTTGACTCTGAGACTCCTGGACACTTCCCTTGTTGAGAGCCCTTCCTGGCACAATGCGGACGCGATCGAACCGCGGTATTGACCGTCTAGGCATGGTTGAACTAAACGCGAGCCATGTACCTCCTTCCTGGTGGAATGACCGGAACTGATCGGCTGTCGGACCGCCTCCGTCTAATAGGCGCTGCCCATGCATTGTTGTTTACATCTTTGGGCGGGTTTAGTGACATCTCTGAACAGCCAAAGGGACTGTGTGTGAGATACAATACCCACAGTCAACGTCTGTCTTCAGGAGTTCTGGAACCGGTGTGATGCGAAACTTTTTTTGATGTGTGTATTTGTTCTGAACTAATTGTGTGTCATTGATATTGTATTACTTAATTTCTGTTATGTCTTACTCCTATTATAGTTATGGCATACTAAGTTTTCACGTTTTGTAGATTGCAAAATTTTACGTTTCTCAAAATTCAAAGTTAGTTGCCAGTCTTTGCACCACACTGAACTCTTTTTCAAGAACTGACTGAATGTGCAACTTCTTTTCAAATAGTACGTAGCGCTCGAATTTAGGAGGGTGTAAGACAGGGACATGCCCTTTCGCCCGCAGTGTTCAAGCTGTACATCGAACAACAAATTAAGGAAGTGTAGGGAAGGTCCAAGAGCGGCTTTGAAAATCAGGGTGAAAGCATCTCAGTGATATGATTCGCTGATGACATTGCTGTGCTCATTGACGGTGAAGAAGAATTGCAGGATCCGTTGAATGGAGTACAGAATATGGATTGAGGCTAGATGGAAGAAAGGCGAAAGTAATTAGTAGTAGCAGAAATAATGTTAGCGATACAGTTAATATGAAAACTGATGAGCGTGAAGTAGACGAAGTTAAATTGTGCTACTCTGGAAGCGAAATACCACATGATGAAGGAATCGAGGACGACATCAGAAGCTGAGTAGCACAGGCATAGTGGAAATTCCTGGCCAAGAGAAGTGTGCTAGTATCGGTTGTTAGCCATATTCTGAGGCAGACATTTCAGAGAAGGTACGTCTGGAGCACAGCATTGTATGGTAGCAAATCATGGGCTGTAGGAAAACCGGAATAGTGGAGAATCGAAGCATCTGGTGCTAGACAAGATGATTGAAAATAGGTGGACTTGTAACGTAAAGAACGAGCACGTTCTGCACAGACTCGGCTAGGAAAGGAGTATGTGGAAAACACTGACAAGGGGTAGAATGGTAGGACATATGTTACGGCACGGCATCAGGGATTAGCTTTCTTGGTACTAGAGAAAGCTGTACAGGGTAAGAACTGTATGGTAAGGCAGATTGCAATAATTCTACAAATAATTCAAGGCATGGGGTAAAAGTGCTATTGCGACATGAAGACGTTGCCACAAGAGTAGTTAGGCGGGCCGCATCGAACCAATGAGAAGACTGATGCAAAAAAAAAATGATTACAGATACACTATGTGATCAAAAGTATCCGGACACCCCCAGAACAGACGTTTTTTATATTAGAAGCATTGTGCTGCCACCTGCTGCCAGGTATTCCATATCAGAACTCACAGGCTTCGAACGTGTTCAGGTGACTGGGTGTCACTTGTGTCATACGTCTGTACGCGAGATTTCCACAGTCCTAAACATCCCTAGGTCCACTGTTCCCGATGTGATAGTGAAGTGCAAACGTGAAGAGAGACGTACAGCACAAAAGCGTACAGGCCGACCTCTGTTGACTGAAAGAGACCGCCGACAGTTGAAGAGGGTCATAATGTGTAGTAGGCAGACATCTATCCAGACCATCACACAGGAATTACAAACTGCATCAGGATCCACTGCAAGTACTATGACAGTTAGGCGGGAGTTTAGAAAACTTGAATTTCATGGTCCAGCGGCTGCTCATAAGTCACACATCACTCCGGTAAATGCCAAACGACGCCTCACTCGGTGTCAGGAGCGTAAACATTGGACGATTGAACAGTGGCAAAACGTTGTGCAGAGTGACGAATCACGGTACACAATGTGGCAATCCGATGCCCGGTGAACGTCATCTGCCAGCCTGTGTAGTGCCAGCAGTAAAATTCGGTGGCGGTACTGTTTTTCATGAAGGAGGCTTGCAACCCTTGTTGTTTTGCGTCGCACTATCACAGCACAGGCCTACATTGATGTTCTAAGCACCCTCTTGTTTCCCACTGTTGAAGACCAATTAGGGGATGGCGATTGCATCTATCAACACGATCGAGAACCTGTTCATAATGCACGGCCTGTGGTGGAGTTGTTACACGACAGTAACATCTGTGTAATGGACTGGCCTGCACAGTCCTGGCCTGAATCCTATAGAACACCTTTGGGATGTCTTGGAACGCCGACTTCTAGCCAAGCCTCACCGACCGACATCGATACCTCTCCTCAGTGCATCACTCCGCGAAGAATGGACTGCCATTCCCCAAGAAACCTTCCAGCACCTTATTTGAACGTACGCGTGCGAGAGTGGAAGCTCTCATCAAAGCGAAGGGTGGGCCAACACCATATTGAATTCCAGCATTGCCGATGGAGGGCGTCCGGATACTTCAGATCACATACTGTAAGTGCATAATAGATAACTGCATCATCTGTGAGAAGTGTGAAGTTCTTGTTAATATTGTATGGCAGGTCATAAACAACATGAATAGTAATGGTCCCAACACACTTTCGTTGGACATGTCTGAAGTCGATCAGTCTTCATCCAAGATAATATGCTGTGTTCTCCGTACTAAATTTGTTTCATAAAACATACGATAGTACCTCGGTTAGTAAGCTTTGGTGCGATGCTCAGTTAAGTGATCAGTTGTTTTTCACACGAATGATATTTTCTGTGTTAATGCTGGTTGACTTAGAGGTGGTCATTTTCTTAAAGATATCTGACGCTTGAGCTCAAAATGTATACTAAGATTCTACGATGTATAGGTGTCAGTGGATAGGACGATACTTTGGTGGATGAGTTGTGCTACATTTCTTGTGGTATATGATATTGGCTATAGCACACATTGGAGCGTGGAATGCCGGCGAATGAGGATCATTTTCCAGATTATATTTTGCGGGACGAACTGCATGCGATGTGGCAATGTGGTATAGAATGCCGTCGGTTGATGCGCACCCGATATCTGCGAATTATGCTTATCATCGCGGAGCTTCCTACACGGGAGAGCCTGCAGGCGCCGTCTCCTGGACCATTCCACGCGTTACAGGTAGTAAATGCTAACAACACACCCAACCACTTGTTCAGTGCATCGATTACATCTTCGCAGGACAGTACAATACTTCGTTGAGATGCCTAAATGGTAAGAGTGATGCTGACCGTACTTTCATAGCTACATCTGGACTCCGCAACCAAACTTACGGTATATCGCAGGATACTCGTCTCACCGCCATCCTTTCCACAGTTTCTTCTCATGTTCGTGACTGGTGCACATCAAGGGGTGAGATTCTGTTTCAGCTCGAATTTCTCTGATTTTACTGCCATGGTCATGCTGGCAGCAATTCTCAGAAAACTTGACTCTTCTTGGTACGAGCATTCTCGGTATTTCGACAGTAAACTTCCCTGTGAAGCCCAGTCTTCCCTTGTAACGACGCCGCCGATCTTGCCGTGACACTTTCGCGCTTACTAACCGAATCCGTACCGAAACGTGATGCTTCTCTTCAGATCTTCTCTATTTCCTCTATCAAGCCTGTATGATAAGGCTTCCCAACTGATGAGCAGTACACAGGAGTAAGGCATTTGTAAATTGTACCCATTGGGGTGAATTATAATTCGCTAGGGTTCTGCCAATGATTCGCAACTTCAGTTCTGTTCTACAGTTGGTAATAGTCACTCACTTACTCTTTTTAATGTCCAACAATGTGCTCCGAAGAAATAAGACCGTATTCGTAGTACCCCCGGCAGGATATATTACGAAAACCTCATCGAATGGATATTGCGAGAGCTTTACATGCATTTTTTTTCTTTTTCCTGTGAAATTTCATTCTTCTCTGCAGTGATAGCTTATTGGATCGTTAAGTTCCCTTCGTAGTGTTTGTATTTCCTTGTATACCAGTTAAGGAGAATCCATCACAAATGGGTAATACTGGCCGGTAATTGACGGATGTGTTTGTTGCGTGACGCGTGTTATGACGATGTCCATCGTTCTGAAACTTGCCTTGGGAGTTCGCATCGGGGCACAATTTGTTTTCTTCTTCAAATGTATCACTTGAAAAGTTGCTGGGGGATATTCACTGATAACTTCCACGTTTTTTGTCAGCAATGCACTTCGTCGTTGAAAGAAGTGCGGAGAGTATACTCCGTAGTAGTACTCTGTTCATAGCCATGATACTGAAGTCTAACTGCTGTTTTATGTCTTACCGGCGTTTCTGCCATTAGCGCTGTGCAAATGAGCCGAGTTCGATGGCGTTGATGATAAATTATTTCACGGGGTTAGGACAGGATATCGGTGTCAAAATAAACATTGTTTCGCTAACCAATAGCAACTTTATCACTTGACAAAATATGCTACCCGTTACACACAGAAATCCCCGCCGTACGCCTGAAAATTATTCTCTAAAATACGATTTTATATCAATTCAGAAATAAATTGTTGTACCTCCGGATGAATCTGCTTGTTCACTATCTGATTATATGATTTACTACTAGTATTACCGTGATTCTGTATTATGCTCTACGGTACAAGGACATAATATCTGTGAAAAATGAAGCAATGGGTAAAAAAATTGCAGAAATACTGTGTGTTAATTTAATTAAAATTGGGAAAATAGTACGTTATGTGTTTGTGACGGATATTAAATTATTAGGTAAGTCTTGCCTCTCTCTCTCCCGATACCTTTCGGGTGAAAAGTACTTATTTTTGAAGGCTTAAGTGCCTTTAACAAGTTTTGCTGATGCACATTCGGAATTTTGGACCTTTCGTCTAATTTTGCTTCTGTTGGGGTTTCTCGTATGAATGATAGAATTTTTTTCCCCGGTGTTTCATTTCGCTCCACTTCCTGTAATAGTCTGAATTCCGTGACAGCTCAACGTGCACTAGTATGCTTAACTGTAATATTATATGTCGAGCAGTGGACAACAAACTGTCAGCTTCCTTGTGTTACGCATGGAGAAGTGGGAAACAGGCAAAAATGCTTCCATTAGATTCCTTTTCATTTTCATACGCCGATAGAACCTCAAAGGTGAATGGCTCCAAGTCTTAGCACTTCAGTGTCATCTTCTATGAGTAAGGATTTGCGCCCTTGCTCGCAACAGACGAAAGTAGAAAAACGCATTAACTAACTGTGCATTGATTTTTTTTAATGCAAGTGTGATATACGAGAACTATATCTAAAATCTATACATTCCTGGAATCAAGCATATCTTTCTTAGGAACAGTTTGATAAGATACATCGAGACGATAATGTTGTTTCGCATTTTTCAGTCCGAAGACTGATTAGACGCAGATCAGCACGCTAGTCTATCCTGTGGACTCCTCTTAATGTCTGCCTAACTTTAACAACTTACATACATTTGAACTTGATTGTTGTTGACAAGCCTTTGTATCCCTCTACAGTTTATTTCCACACTTAGTTTCCTCTGCCCCTGCATCACGGGATCCTGGATTCGGTTCCCAGCCGGGTCGAGGATTTTCTTCGCAAATTGCGAGACTGAACAGCGAAAAGATTGGAACATGTCTCCAGGTAATGTGTCATGAATGAATATTTCCAGTTCTTCATGTAACGCCATTTGGTGACCCCTGTCCATTCTATGTTGAATGCATGTTTCATACACTCCTGGAAATTGAAATAAGAACACCGTGAATTCATTGTCCCAGGAAGGGGAAACTTTATTGACACATTCCTGGGGTCAGATACATCACATGATCACACTGACAGAACCACAGGCACATAGACACAGGCAACAGAGCATGCACAATGTCGGCACTAGTACAGTGTATATCCACCTTTCGCAGCAATGCAGGCTGCTATTCTCCCATGGAGACGATCGTAGAGATGCTGGATGTAGTCCTGTGGAACGGCTTGCCATGCCATTTCCACCTGGCGCCTCAGTTGGACCAGCGTTCGTGCTGGACGTGCAGACCGCGTGAGACGACGCTTCATCAAGTCCCAAACATGCTCAATGGGGGACAGATCCGGAGATCTTGCTGGCCAGGGTAGTTGACTTACACCTTCTAGAGCACGTTGGGTGGCACGGGATACATGCGGACGTGCATTGTCCTGTTGGAACAGCAAGTTCCCTTGCCGGTCTAGGAATGGTAGAACGATGGGTTCGATGACGGTTTGGATGTACCGTGCACTATTCAGTGTCCCCTCGACGATCACCAGTGGTGTACGGCCAGTGTAGGAGATCGCTCCCCACACCATGATGCCGAGTGTTGGCCCTGTGTGCCTCGGTCGTATGCAGTCCTGATTGTGGCGCTCACCTGCACGGCGCCAAACACGCATACGACCATCATTGGCACCAAGGCAGAAGCGACTCTCATCGCTGAAGACGACACGTCTCCATTCGTCCCTCCATTCACGCCTGTCGCGACACCACTGGAGGCGGGCTGCACGATGTTGGGGCGTGAGCGGAAGACGGCCTAACGGTGTGCGGGACCGTAGCCCAGCTTCATGGAGACGGTTGCGAATGGTCCTCGCCGATACCCCAGGAGCAACAGTGTCCCTAATTTGCTGGGAAGTGGCGGTGCGGTCCCCTACGGCACTGCGTAGGATCCTACGGTCTTGGCGTGCATCCGTGCGTCGCTGCGGTCCGGTCCCAGGTCGACGGGCACGTGCACCTTCCGCCGACCACTGGCGACAACATCGATGTACTGTGGAGACCTCACGCCCCACGTGTTGAGCAATTCGGCGGTACGTCCACCCGGCCTCCCGCATGCCCACTATCCGCCCTCGCTCAAAGTCCGTCAGCTGCACATACGGTTCACGTCCACGCTGTCGCGGCATGCTACCAGTGTTAAAGACTGCGATGGAGCTCCGTATGCCACGGCAAACTGGCTGACACTGACGGCGGCGGTGCACAAATGCTGCGCAGCTAGCGCCATTCGACGGCCAACACCGCGGTTCCTGGTGTGTCCGCTGTGCCGTGCGTGTGATCATTGCTTGTACAGTCCTCTCGCAGTGTCCGGAGCAAGTATGGTGGGTCTGACACACCGGTGTCAATGTGTTCTTTTTTCCATTTCCAGGAGTGTATAAGAGTTGTCTTCAGCAACTACACACCTAATACTTGCCGTGACATGCATACAGCTAGATATAAATGTTTCATCTTCACTGTGTAATGTTCTTTTACCAATAGAAACCAGTTTATTTTAGCTTTCAAGACTTTGGACTGATGTAAACAAATGAGTGTAAAAATGTTGAGTTGTGACATACTTGTTACTGTGCACTGTGTGCCAGACAACTAAATCAGAAACAAAAATGTAAGTGAATGCACTAACAATGACTAACGATGCTTGTCTCATAATATACATACTATAAGATGTTTATCCTCCTTAACAGGCGTATTTTTCGACACACAACCTCACTAGCACACACAGCAAAGGAAACTAACCTCACTTCATATTAATTACAATGTAAAATTAACTGTAAGTGCACCTAGGTAATCGCAGCATGCTGCCGAAACGCGTCTTGCTAATCAAATGTTAGTAACATGTGACTGTTGCAATATATATATATATATATATATATATATATATATATATATATATATATATATATATATATATATATTTCACAAAGAAGGCTACAACCCTTCTCAACTATCCTTTTATCGCGTTTAACTCTTATAATTGCAGTCTGGTTTCTGTACAAGCTGTATATAACCTTCTTCTCCCGGTTATCTTCAGAATTACAAAGAGTATTTCCAGTCAACATTGTCGAAAGCGTTCTCTAAGTCTATCATGTTACAAACGCAGGTTTGTCTGCCTTCTCTTCTAGTCAATGTAAGTTGAAATATCGATGATCTCACGTTCAGAATTACTTAATTACGGCTATTACACGTGAAATCCAGCAGTGAATTGTGCTAGGTACACCAGGTTGTGAATGGTTCTGCGAAAAACAAGAAAATCCATTTCGAAATGGAAACAGGCGGTGCCCACTTAACAGAATTTATTTTAGGCAATAAGTGTTACTGGCCGCCGAACGGATGACGCATTTAGAGCACGGAAAACTCGTGTGTTAAGAACGTCCGTTCATAATGGACTAACAGTGAGTGATCGATAAGAGCCAAGGTTGAGGACACGGAGCACTCGTCAGTGGACACTAGTGGACGTCATCCGGCCGTCAAGCGTGACAAAGGGCTTTCTCGTACACCGATAACCACCGCCTAGCGATAAGATTATGACCCCACCAGGTATGTTGCTGCATTCCGCAATTCTGTTTTTCCTTTAACCGCTGTAGGAATTCGAAGAGTTAGTAAAACTCGCCATACCTTAACTAAAAGGAGACGTTTAGAAAGTTGCGCGCTAAACCACTGCAGGTTGGGGGAAAAGAGCTGAAGTTGAGGATCGACAAGAAATGGAAAAATATTAAAAGCTATTTGTAATTATCAAATCGTTGTTCGTACATCACTACATAGAGCAAGCAGTAAAAGAATCCAAGAAGAAATTTGGAAAGCGAATTCAATTTCAGGTTTGCCTCTGATACAGTGATTCTGTCAGAGACGCCAAATGACTTGAAAGAGTAGTTCAGCAGAGTGAATGATGTCTTGCAAAGAACTTATAACTTGAATCACAACAAAAGTAAAACAAGGGTAACGGAACGTAGTCGAATTAAATCGGGCAGAGCTGTGGGAACTGGATTAGGGAGTGAAACACCTAAAGTCTGAATGCAGAATTTGTTTGCTATTTGAGCCACAAAATGGCTGATGATGGCTGATAGAGAGGATATAAAACGCAGACTAGTAATAACAACAGAAGAATTTCTGAAAAAAAAAGGAAATCGTTAATATCGAATATAAATTTAAGTAATCAAATAGGTGGTCGTAATAATAATAATAATAATAATAATAATAATAATAATAATAATAATAATAATAATAATATGATGATGATGATGATGATGATGATGATGATAATGGGGGGGATACCTGTGGACTGAGGCATGAATGGAAATTTGGATAGATGAAGGAGCCGTCCTAGGGTAGTCCGTGCAGTTGTGCGAAGTCACTGTGCCAGGGTGGCGTAGTGGTTAGCCCATCTGTCTAATGAGCAGGAGATCCAGGTTCGAATCCCGGCCTTGGGACAAATTTTCATTTGTTACGTCTGCATATATACATAAATTTAAGTGTTAGGAAATCTTTTCGGAAGATATTTCGGCTAGAGTTGGATCCTTGGACGTAACTGGCACATTAACGAAGAACTGTTAAGGGAAAGAAGAGAGTAAAATCGTTTGAAATGTGCTGTTACAGAAGAATGCCGAATATGAGGTTGGTTGGTTGGACAACTAGTGAACCGATCTGGGGAAAGAAGAATTTTCTAGCACAAGTTGACTAAAGGAAGGTGCTGTTGATAGGACTTAAGGTATTGTATCAAGGAATTGTCACTTTGGTAAAGGAGTGGGGAGGGGGGGGGGGAGAGAGAGAGAGAGAGAGAGAGAGAGAGAGAGAGAGAGAGAGAGAGAAGTGGAAGTTACTCGTTCGCAGCAGTCAGAGGTCGGCGGTTCAGGACGCGTACAGACGTCCAAAGCACTGCAGGAAAACCCAACCAGCGTGCGTATCCACGTCCTAAGCACATCGGGGGAACGGCGTTGCAGAATGTGTGGATTTTACTCGCATTCTGTGAAATCCCGAAAGCCTAGGTAATGTGTAGGGTGCCTGATGGCTTTAGGCAAATTATGAAATAAAAGTTTTTCTGTGAAAATGTTACATACATTTCCTAGGCGTTATGCAGAATGGAGTGTACCGTTTACACAAAATGTTAAAAGGGCACAAAATGAAAAGCCTTTATTGTTAAGACGCGTTTGAAACTGAAAGGACAAACCTACGGAATAAAGCACAGGATATTCTTACCGGAAAACAATGAAAGCAGAACTGAGATTGTAGTACTTGTCGCAGTAAGACTTCTTCTCCACAAAAAACACTTTCATTTTGGCAATTGATCCTGTACATACATTTCACGACATAAAGAAACATGTGAACAGAATATCGTTACCAGTAAAACACAAAAAAGAACTGGCATGATCTACTTGTTGCAGCAGGGAAGGCTAGAGTGACATTTTGAATTGCACTTAATTTTCTTTTTTACCGAAAGGTACACCATATTTTAGCATTTCGTGTTGCACGTACACGAGACGAATCCTTGAAGCGTCAAGAAACGTAAATGTTTCGATGAGGTTGTCTACCGCTGTCTTTGATTTCAGAGACCTAAGAACCCCAAACTTAGTGAGATGATACAGGTAGATGACTATAAACTTGTACTCTCTGATTGGGACGGGACTGAAAATCGGTGAGTTAGACTTGACCACGGGAAACGAATTCCGAAAAAAAACCATTGGCTTGACTATAACACCTTTTTTAACAGCTTTTTGCTTCTTCTGGCAGGGCTCACGAAGGTGAATGTACAGATGAGTATCGTGAAGGACAATGTTCTTATACTTGGGTAAAAGTTCTTTCAACATCATATCCCGTCCTCCGTGATCAATACCAAATGGGCCTTAAGGAGTACGTCAAATTGAATAGCACTCGTACCGTCTTTAACGGGATGGTCAAGTTAGTTTTATTCAAAATGGTTCAAATGGCTCTGAGCACTATGGGACTTAACTTCTGATGTCATCAGTCCCCTAGAACTTAGAACTACTTAAACCTAACTAACCTAAGGACAACACACACACCCATGCCCGAGGCAGGATTCGAAACTGCGACCGTAGCGGTCACGCGGTTCCAGAATGTAGTTCCTAGAACCGCTCGGCCACCACGGCCGGCGGTGTTAGTTTTATTCTCGACTGTCATTTCGTCATAGTGTTTAAGCAGCCAATAGTCGCGTGATTCCTTTTCATGGTCGTCTTAGCCTTTTTCACATCGTTGAATAACCTTTGGTAACTGGTTTCGGTTAGGAAAACAGTTTTTAGCAGCATTGGCTCTTACTGGAAATAATACATCGCAGAACTTCGTTGCATGTCAGCGTGGCGTGATTTCTGTCTTGGTACTACACTCCTTTCTGAATTGGTGATAACATCTTGTAGTAACATCGGTAGAACATTACGTAGGAAATCAGCATACAATGCACCATTTAGATTGCCGTCGATAAAATGTGGGCCACTTATGCTTCCTCCCATAATGCCGCACCATACATTAACCCATCAAGTTCGCAGATGTTCCACTTGTCGCAGCCATCGTGGATTTTCCGTTGCCCAGTAGTACATATTATGCCGGTTCACGTTACCGCTGTTGGTGAATGACGCTTCGTCGCTAAATAGAAAGTGTGCTAAAAATCTGTCATCGTCCCGTAATTTCTCTTGTGCCCAGTGGCAGAGCGGTACACGACCTTCAAAGTCGACGCCATGCAATTCCTGGTGCATAGAAATATGGTACTGGTGCAATGGATGTTGATATAGCATTCTCAACACCGACGTTTTTGCGATTCCCGATTCTCGCACGATTTGTCTGCTACTGAAGTGCGGATTAGCCGCGACAGCAGGCATCATCATTTGTTGCAGGTCGTGGATGACGTTTCACATGTGGCTGAACACTTCCTGTTGCCTTAAATAACGTAACTATCCGGCGAACGGTCCGGACACTTGGATGATGTCGTCTAGGATACCGAGCAGCATACATGGCACACGCCCGTTGGGCATTTTTATCACAATAGCCATACATTAACACGATATCGACCTTTCCGCAATTGGTAAACGGTCCATTTTAATACGGGTAATGTATCACGAAGTAAATACTGTCCGCACTGGCAGAATGTTACGTGTTACCACGTACTTACACGTTTGTGACTATTACAGCGCCATCTATCACAAAGCGAAAAAAGTGGTCCAACTAAAACATTCATATTTCTTTACGTGTTACACGAATATGTAATAAAAAATAGGGGTTCCCATTTTAAAAAAACGCAGTTGATATCCGTTTGACCTATGGCAGCGCCATCTAGCGGGCCAACCATAGCGCCTCTGGTTTCCCCTTTCAAGCTAGACGAGTTTCGTTCTTTGTATTTTTTTCGTTTGATGTTTATTTCGTGAGATATTTGGCCCGGTCACTATCAATGGACCACCCTGTATACTTTGCCAGTAAACAATTCGGCAAAGTATACAATGCCTCGGCCGTGTATGAAATATCAGTCTCTTCACACTTTGACTTTCGATTTTAACACATTCTATAGAATGCCGGATTTCAAACAACACCTGTAACGTAAACACGCCTACAGCAGTGTTACTTTTCGAATGACCCTCATATTTTAAGGAGGAGGTGGTCAGGGGAGGGTGGTGAAGCGAGAAGAAGATCGGTATTTAATTGCTAGTTGCGGCGTGCTGAAATCGTCGCAAGGGATTACAAGTGGCGCATGTAGTGTAAGAGCAGTGCGCATATTGTACGGGTGGGCGTGATGCGTCTTTGACTTGGGACCGCGCCCAGCTGCCGGTGTACACGCCGATAGTTTGTGTAGATGCAGGCCAGGGGGAGGGGGCAGCTGAGCTCGCGGCACGGGCGGAGAGGTGCTGGCGCAGCGCAAAGTGGGTTAGGACGCAGCGCCAGTCGCGCGCGCGCCTCCGTCGCGGCGTCTTGTCGCTCCCCGCTCGTGTCCGTCCGTGTGTCCGCGTCCGCGAGTGCCGCCGCCATGAAGGTGAAGGACGCCGTCGCCGAGCAGACGGGTGAGTCCTCGCAGGAGCCGTGCTCAGCCCTACGCTACCTTGTGTTGCGGCAGGTGCCACGTGTCAACTGACACAGGTGCTTCGTTGGACTCCCTCTGTCAAGGCAGTTCGATGAGCTCGCTGACGTTTTAACAGGGTGGAACACTTCCTATCAGCCAGGAAGGCTGCAGGTCTCGTGTAGTTTGTGCCCGCATTTGTCACGTGTCAGAACCAAAGCACTGATCCAAACACAGAAGTGTACCGTAGACAATCAAAAAAGTATGTATTACACAGCACCATTTTCATTGTGATTAGCATAGCATAGATGTTGAAGTGTTTGTTAAGCAACAAATTTCGTAGTTTGAAGCTATAAATGAAATTATTAAACACTGTTACTTCGACCCTACCTTTGTGTACTGGGCCACTTGTTCCGTTGCGCAACCACGCACAGGGAAATTTAAAAACGCGCCTTCTGGGAAGGCGCTTTTAACACATGTGTCGTGCCCCTGTAGGCTTCGGATTCTCAGAAAGTAACATTGCTATTGAAACTCTGTGACAAACTGAAACTGTATTACGGACTGGAACCCCTACCTTTCACGAGCAATATCTCTCAAAGTCCGCATAGGCTCTTCCGCGTACCTTGATGGACTAGAGCCACTGGAAGAATACCCTCAGAACTGCTTTCGTGGCTAATATTTTGTACTTTGGTTAGATATCCTCGTCGTTTATAATGCTCTAGTAGAAGATATTGCCTCATCAGTAACTCACAAAAGCTCTTTCGTTTGATTATAAATTGTTCACATGAAGTCGTTACCGGAACATAATTGTTGAGCAATCACGATTGCTAAAGTCATAGCATAGTACGCTGCTTAAAATGATAAACAAGAATTTTCGAATAGTTTTCATGTGACTAGAGTGAACTGCCGCAACGTCTGCGATTAATTTCGTTTGTGTACAGCCATCTACAGCTATGTGATGAAATAGTTTACTTATTTAAGTAGGCAATAAGTGCATTATACGTTCATATGCTTAAAGTTGAAACCGAATAAGTAGTTTGTCAACGAAGCTAGTGTGAGTTGAATGCAGCGTTTACGGACTTTAATGTGTAACGTATATACTTACAGAGACGAAAATGGCTGTGCATTGCAAGCTATTGGAAAAAGTCTAATATGTGATAGCACTGTCTCAGGCTGACATAATTTTACAGTTAATGAAAACAAGGAGTTATCGATAATTTTCACTGCTTCACGCATGTATTTCCTCGGTTTCTATCTGTATCCGCAAGAGACGGTACAAGGGTTGGTTGTGAGCCACGGTTGGAGATCGCGCCGAGAAACCATGATGCTAAGGCGGTGCGCCATTTGGGCAATGTGTCCCAAGAAGTTTTTCTCCAGGGTGACGGCGGTGCAGTGGTCTATTCACGGAAGATCAATAGCTGGAGGGGAGGGCTGTGAGGCGGCACCTGCTTTTGGGCCACAGTTGCGCAACCTCGCGCGTCCCGGGGGTGGGGGTGGATTCCTGCCACATGTCCTCCGACCCTAATGCGCCACTTCGCCCTGCGCGACCACAGCCCTAAGAACCCAAATGTTGGCATCTGTGCAGGCGACTTGCTGTCAAGGATGCATTGTTTAGAGTTAAGATGCGCTGGCTCAGCGAGGGAGCTGCCTTTCTTGTGCTGGTACGACGTGACTCCCACAGCCATTATTGCTGCATTTCGAATTCTGTTGGTATTTAAACCTGTCAAACAATGCATCCTTGACAGCAAGTCGCCTGCACAGATGCCAACATGTTGTGATTAGGGACCATCTAGATATCCAGTCGCCACATTTATATTCCAGTATGAAGATTTCAATACGATGTAACTAGTAACAAAGACAGATTTCCCACTGCCTTCCTCATCCCCCCCCCCCTCTCTCTCTCTCTCTCTCTCTCTCTCTCTCTCTCTCTCTCTCTCTCTCTCTCTCCTCCTACTACTACTACTACTACTACATCTACAATGCATAACTGCAAAATTCATACTCATTATACCACATATTAGGGTAATTTCTTTTTCCTTTCACGTATGAAGCGCGGGGAGAAAGATTGCTAAATTCCTTATTTGCCAGCTGTAATTAGTGTAAACTTAAATTCTCGGGCCCTACAGCAGTCATACTTTGAGGGCTGTAGTATCTTCAGAGATTCCTCAGTACTGTTCTGTCATTTGAGAGTGCCAATTACGCTGTACAAAAATAGAAAATCGGCGGAATAAAGCGTAAGGCGGTTCTTCGTGGCGTTTGTTCAGTGCTAGTAGATATAAATATACTATCATTTACTGTTATTGGTCCATGGCATTAACAGTATTCATATAAATCTTTAAAAAAAATTAAATGAAGTTGTTTCCAACCCAAACGTTAATTTCAAAACCGCAGTGCTTTACTAGGCACGGATTAGATTAGATTAATACTTGTTCCATAGACCATGAATACGACACTTCGTAATGATGTGGAACGTGTCAGGTTAATAAAAGATGTCTGCACAAGATATTACATTACACAAAATATTGCATGACAATAATGTTTAATTTGGTTTTTTTCCCCTCCCTTGATTTATATCTAAAAATTCAGCCAATGAGTAGAAGGAGTTTCATCTAGAAATTCTTTTAATATATTTTTAAATGTTGGTTGACTGTCAGGCTTTTGATGGTGTTTGGTAGGTGACCAAAGACTTTTGTGGCAGCATAATTTACCCCTTTCTGTGCCAAAGTCAGATTTAACCCTGCATAGTGAAGATCCTTTCTCCTGGTGTTACAGCTATGCACACTATTACTTTGTAACTGGGTTGGATTATTAACAACAAATTTCATAAGTGAATATATATACTGTGAGGTTACTGTGTGGATCCCTAGATCCTTAAATAGGTGTCTGCAGGATGACCGTGGGTGGGCTCCAGCAATTATTCTGATTACACGTTTTTGAGCAATGAATACTTTTCTACTCAACGATGAATTACCCCAGAATATGATGCCATACGAAAGCAGTGAAAAAGTAGGCATAGTAAGCTAATTCACTGAGATTCTTATCACCAACATTTGCAATAACCCTAATAGCATACGTAGCTGAACTCAGACGTTTCAGCAGACCATCAATGTGTTGCTTCCAGTTTAACCTCTCATCAATGGACACACCTAAAAATTTTGAAAATTTTACCTTAGCTACAGACTTCTGTTCAAAGTTACTGGAGTTGTGCCATTTACTGTACGGAACTGTATATACTGTGTTTTATCAAAATTTAGAGAGTCCGTTTGCTGAGAACCACTTAATAATTTTGTGAAAAACATCATTTACAATTACATCACTTAGTTCTTGGTTTTTGGATGTTATTATTATACTTGTATCATCAGCAAAAAGAACTAACTTTGCATCTTCATCAATGTGGAATGGTAAGTCATTAATGTATATCAAGAAGAGTAAAGGACCTAAGACCAAATCCTGTGGGACCCCGTACTTGATAGCCCCCCAGTTTGAGGAATCAGCTGTTGTTTTAACATTACATGAACCACTTACTTCAACTTTCTGCATTCTTCCAGTTAAGTATGAATTAAACCATTTGTGCACTGCCCCCCTCAAACCATAATGATTTAGCTTATCTAAAAGAATACCATGATTTACACAATCAAAGGCCTTTGAGAGATGACAAAAAATACCAATGGCTGATGTCCGGTTATTCAGAGCATTTAATATTTGATCAGTGAAAGCGTATATAGCATTTTCTGTTGAAAAGCCTTTCTGAAAACCAAACTGACATTTTGTTAGTACTTCATTTTTACAAATATGGGAGGCTACTCTTCAATACATTACTTTATCAAAAATTTTTGATAGAGCTGTCAGAAGAGAGATTGGGCGATAGTTGTTGACATCCGACGTATCCCCCTTTTTATGCAATGGTTTTACAATGGCATATTTCAGTCTATCGGGGAAAAGAGCTATTACATACGTGGCTGAGAATCCTACTTATCTGTGGGGAACAAGCTTTAAGTATCTTGCTGGAAATGCCATAAATTCCGTAAGAGCTTTTACTTTTCAGTGAGTTTATTATTTTATTGATTTCAGAGGGAGAGGTTGGTGGAAATACAGTTGTTTCAAACTGCACAGGTATGACCTCTTCTATTAGAAGCCTTGCCTCTTCTAGTGAAGATCTAGATCCTATTTTCTCCATAACATTTAAAAAATGATTATTAAAAATATTTTCAATTTCTGATAGTTAGTACACTTGTCATTCAGTTTTATGGCACTAAAGTCTTCCTGTGCTCTTGGTTGCCCTGTTTCCCTTTCAATAATATTCCAAATTGCTTTAATTTTATTATCAGAGTTAGTGATCTCAGACATGATACACATACTTCTGGACTTTTTAATAACTTTTCTTAGTACCGCACAATAGTTTTTATAATATTGAACAATTCCGGGGTCAGTACTCCTTCTTGCTGTTAGATACAGTTCTCTTTTACGGTTGCAAGATATTCTTATTCCTTTAGTTAGCCAAGGTTTTTTATGTTTTCTTGGAATTATGTTTAACTATTTTCTTGGGAAAACATTTTCAAATACCCTTAAAAATGTATCGTGAAATAAGTTACATTTCAAGTTTGCATCGGGTTCCTTATACACTTCAACCCAGTCTAGCTGCTTTAGGCTTTCCCTAAAGTTTGCAATATTTATATTGTTAATTGAACGCACTGCTTTGAAATTCTGGTTTTATACACTGCATGGAGCTATATTTTTATTATTAAAGCTTGCTAGTCCCCCCCCCCCACCCCCCACCCCCATGACCCATGGACCTTGCCGTTGGTGGGGAGGCTTGCGTGCCTCAACGATACAGATAGCCGTACCGTAGGTGCAACCACAACGGAGGGGTATCTGCTGAGAGGCCAGACAAACGTGTGGTTCCTGAAGAGGGCAGCAGCCTTTTCAGTAGTTGTAGGGGCAACAGTCTGGATGATTGACTGATCTGGCCTTGTAACACTAACCAAACCGGCCTTGCTGTGCTGGTACTGCGAACGGCTGAAAGCAAGGGTAAACTACGGCCGTAATTTTTCCCGAGGACATGCAGCTTTACTGTATGGTTAAATGATGATGGCGTCCTCTTGGGTAAAATATTCCGGAGGTAAAATAGTCCCCCATTCGGATCTCCGGGCGGGGACTACTCAAGAGGATGTCGTTCTCAGGAGAAAGAAAACTGGCGTTCTACGGATCGGAGCGTGGAATGTCAGATCCCTTAATCGGGCAGGCAGGTTAGAAAATTTAAAAATGGAAATGGATAGGTTAAAGTTAGATAGAGTGGGAATTAGTGAAGTTCGGTGGAAGGAGGAACAAGACTTTTGGTCAGGTGATTACAGGGTTATAAATACAAAATCAAATAGGGGTAATGCAGGAGTAGGTTTAATAATGAATAAAAAAAATAGGAGTGCGGGTTAGCTACTACAAACAGCATAGTGAACGCATTATTGTGGCCAAGATAGACACAAAGCCCATGCCTACTACAGTAGTACAAGTTTATATGCCAACTAGCTCTGCAGATGATGAAGAAATTGATGAAATGTATGACGAGATAAAAGAAATTATTCAGGTAGTGAAGGGAGACGAAAATTTAATAGTCATGGGTGACTGGAATTCGTCAGTAGGAAAAGGGAGGGAAGGAAACATAGTAGGTGAATATGGATTGGGGCTAAGAAATGCAAGAGGAAGACGCCTGGTAGAATTTTGCACAGAGCATAAGTTAATCATAGCTAACACTTGGTTCTAGAATTATGAAAGAAGGTTGTATACATGGAAGAACCCTGGAGATACTAAAAGGTATCAGATAGATTATATAATGGTAAGACAGAGATTTAGGAACCAGGTTTTAAATTGTAAGACATTTCCAGGGGCAGATATGGACTGTGACCACAATCTATTGGTTATGAACTGTAGATTAAAACTGAAGAAACTGCAAAAAGGTGGGAATTTAAGGATATGGGACCTGGATAAACAAAGAACCAGAGGTTGTACAGAGTTTCAGGGAGAGCATAAGGGATTGACAGTAATGGGGGAAAGAAATACAGTAGGAGGAGGGTAGCTTTGAGGGATGAAATAGTGAAGGCAGCAGAGGATCAAATAGGTAAAAAGACGAGGGCTAGTAGCAATCCTTGAATAACAGAAGAAATATTGAAGTTAATTGATGAAAGGAGAAAATATAAAAATGCAGCAAATGAAGCAGGCAAAAAGGAATACAAACGTCTCAAAAATGAGATCGACAGGAAGTGCAAAATGACTAAGCAGGGATGGCTAGAGAACAAATGTAAGGATGTAGATGCTTATCTCACTAGGGGTAAGATAGATACTGCCTACAGGAAAATTAGAGACCTTTGGAGAGAAGAGAACCACTTGTATGAATATCAGGAGCTCAGATGGAAACCCAGTTCTAAGCAAAGAAGGGAAAGCAGAAAGGTGGAAGGAGTATATGGAGGGTCTATACAAGGGCGATGTACTTGAGGACAGTATTATAGAAATGGAAGAGAATGTAGATGATGATGAAATGGGAGATACGATACTGCGTGAAGAGCTTGACAGAGCACTGAAAGATCTGAGTCGAAACAAGGCCTCGGGAGTAGACAACATTCCATTAGAACTACTGACAGCCTTGGGAGAACCAGTCCTGACAAAACTCTACCATCTGGTGAGCAAGATGTACGAGACAGGTGAAATACCCTCAGACTTCAAGAAGAATATAATAATTCCAATCCCAAAGTAAGCAGGTGTTGACAGATGTGAAAATTACCGAACTATCAGTTTAATAAGTCACAGATGCAAAATACTAACACGAATTCTTTACAGACGAATGGAAAAACTGATAGAAACCGACCTCGGGGGAAGATCAGTTTGGATTTCGTAGGAATATTGGAACACGTGAGGCAATACTGACCCTACGACTTACATTAGAAGAAAGATTAAGGAAAGGCAAACCTACGTTTCTAGCATTTGTAGACATAGAGAAAGCTTTTGACAATGTTGACTGGAATAATCTCTTTCAAATTCAGGGAGCGATAGGCTATTTACAATTTGTACAGAAACCAAATGGTAGTGAAGAGTCGAGGGGTATGAAAGGGAAGCAGTGGTCGGGAAGGGAGTGAGACAGGGTTGTAGCCCATCCCCGATGTTATTCAATCTGTATATTGAGCAAGCAATAAAGGAAACAAAAGAAAAATTCGGAGTAGGTATTAAAATCCATGGAGAAGAAATAAAAACTTTAAGGTTCGCCGATGACATTGTAATTCTGTCAGAGACAGCAAAGGACTTGGAAGAGCAGCTGAACGGAATGGACAGTGTCTTGAAAGGAGGGTACAAGATGAACATCAACAAAAGCAAAACGAGGATAATTGAATGTAGTCGAATTAAGTCGGGTGATGCTGAGGGAATTAGATTAGGAAATGAGACACTTAAAATAGTAAAGGAGTTTTGCTATTTGGGGAGTAAAATAACCGATGATGGTCGAAGTAGAGAGGATATCAAATGTAGACTGGCAATGGCAAGGAAAGAGTTTCTGAAGAAGAGAAATTTGTTGACATCGAGTATAGATTTAAATGTCAGGAAGTCGTTTCTGAAAGTATTTGTATGGAGTGTAGCCATGTATGGAAGTGAAACGTGGACGATAAATAGTTTGGACAAGAAGAGAATAGAAGCTTTCGAAATGTGGCGCTACAGAAGAATGCTGAAGATTAGATGGGTAGACCACATAACTAATGAGGAAGTATTGAACAGGATTGGGGAGAAGAGAAGTTTGTGGCACAACTTGACAAGATGAAGGGAGCGATTGGTAGGACATGTTCTGAGGCATCAAGGGATCACAAATTTAGTATTGGAGGGCAGCGTGGAGGGTAAAAATCGTAGAGGGAGACCAAGAGATGAATACACTAAGCAGGTTCAGAAGGATGTAGGTTGCGGTAGGTACTGGGAGATGAAGAAGCTTGTACGGGATAGAGTAGCATGGAGAGCTGCATCAAACCAGTTTCAGGACTGAAGACCACAACAACAACATGGAGCTATATCATGTACTGTAATTATCTGTGCACCATGATCTGAAAGACCATTCTCAACAGGAATTTATGTCCTTAAACTTATCTTGGTCTATAAAACAGTTATCTATCAATGTCCTGCTGTTCTTTGTTATCCGAGTAGGAAAATCAATGACGGAGCTCAAACTGAAAGAACTGAGTAATACGAAAAGGTCATTCTTCCTATTACACTCTTTCAGGGAATGAACATTGAAATCTCCATAAATGATAATTTGCTTCCCCCTGTCTGACAGATAGCACAACAAAGCATCCAAGTTTTCTAGAAATAGCTGGAAATTCCCTGAAGGCGACCTATACACTGTGACAGTTATGAAAGTGCCATCATTTAGTTTTAGTTCAGTGGCACATGCTTCCATATGTTGCTCTACACAATAATTTTTAGTTTCTAAATTTTTTACACTGTTGAAGCTTTTGACATATATGGCAACTCCTCCTCTCATCATATTATCTCTACTTACATGTGCAGCTAATTTGTACCCATTGATGCTAACCTTTTGCATATCAGTGACAATGTGATGCTCAGACAGGCATAGTACATCTATTACATTCTCAGTTTGTATATCTTCTAAACAAAGCAGAAGCTCATCAATTTTATTCTTCAATCCACCAATATTTTGATGAAATATACTAACATTATTTTTCACTTTACTTTTGTGAGTATCTTGAACTTTTTTTACATCTTTAGTAGTTGCCTGGCAGAGTTTCCCACTGGACACTGATCTTACACTAAAAGAGTTTCCACCATGAGATGTAGTTCCTCCCCCCTTTAAATTTCCTGCTATTAGCCCAGCCAGTTTACCCTTCCCTTTCTTGTTGAGGTGTAGGCCATGTCTAGTATAGTCAACAGGAACCACACCAATGTGTGACCCTGCACCAGATCCAAGTAGCCGTCCCAACTCCAAATTAACTCTACTGACAGAAAAGCTCAAATGAGGTTGGTCGTGGCGCTCCAGAACCGACACAAACCCAACACTGGTATGACTCGATGTTGATGCAATCTTTTCCAGGTCACACTCTTTGCTGTACACCGGATCTCTGTCAATACTGTTGCCCGGCCCACCCCAAATTGAGTTGTCATGCCGCTCTTGCCTTCATCCAACCTTTGAGGTTAATTGCCTATCCAGGTACAGCGGGACAACAGTCCAACTTGGACTCTGAATCTCGATGCAACAGTACATTTTTCACATTTACAAGTAATTTACAGAGATGACAGGAATGAAAGTGCCAGAAAGAGCCATCACCACAGTGGGGACTAATAACCAGACCTCCAGGTTTGCAATTCTGACAGTTACCACGAACGAATCCAAGAGAAAAAGACCATGGTTCTTGGTGGTATACTAATACTAAACACCATTCCTGGGACAGGTTATAAAGGAAATAGCAAAAATCATAATCATGTGAAGAAGCAGCTGTCGGCGATTGTCACAGATAGTCACAACTACGTTCTTCTTAACTCAAGTTCTGGTGCTGTTGGAAGTTAATTTGTAGTATTGTCCAGACAAATCTTCGTGTTAGGCATCTAAATGTTCGCCGCTTTTCGCATTTAAGGCCAACTTGTACATCATTTTGATTATACATAAAATATAATCTCTGTATTGGCGAAGTGACCCATTCTGACACTATAGTACACACTGTATTAGGAAGGATAGTGAACAGCAGTTCATAGCCCATAGAGAGCAACTTCGCCAAACAGTGTTAAAATCTCTAAGTGGATATAGCTGTTCACCACGAGCTGTAATTGACTCATTTTTCATGCACTCACCAGTATTGTTAAAAATGATTGGCGTGCTGTTCTTTCCTGATGACACCTGAGAATAGTGATGTCGGTACTGTTACATACTGTATGTAGAACAATTATTACTGCAATGATGGTTGATGCGCACATCTAAAACAAAATTATCGTTCGTCGTTAAGTGTTCCCCAGATAACCATCACACCTTTCGGTTGATACAGTGTGGACCAAACTCACATGCAATAATAGAATTCTTCAGGAAGGAATCTGTCAAATATTTTGGCTTATGTATTAAAGGGATGTCAGTCTACAATTCCATTTCAGAAGAAATGGTTACCGAGAGTGAAGACGGCATGGCTTCTTGTTACGGAAAGTGCGTTGGACACTTGAGTCTCGACTGTCTGCTCTACTTCCATCTAGAAATTAATAACCTCCGTAGGTTACAGTTAATTCCGAAAACGTCGGCGGTAACTACCTAAGCGAGTATATTTTTCTTTCAGACATCTCCAGCGCACAGCAACCTCTTTTCTTGACTTCGGAGCGTTTGAGTCAGTCTGTACACAGTTCTTGCACAAAACCTTTGATATTTAATCCTATATTATCGATTTGCCGCAGACATATTCATAGAGTACCAGCTTCATGATTTCGGCCGCCATAAGGTGGATTCTTTCACAGCATCGCACTGCGCAGACGATGCTAACGAAACCTGCTCCGCTGCAATTAATGTGCAATAATTAGGAATCAGAGCTGAATGGGAGGCGACAACTCCTTTAGGGATTGATGACCGTGGAGTCTGTTGTGGAGGCTACAATGTGAAGTCTGCGGTGCAGCGGTGTGCGGCAGCGGCCGGCGCGGCGGTGCTGGGAGAGCGGTCCCCGGGAAGGCCTCTGTGGGAAGGGAATGCGACCCGTCCCGCCCAGGAAGGGATCCGCCTCCAGCGTCCTGTGCCGCCGCTTCTGACACACCTGCTGCCCGCGTGGCGACTTCTACTCACACGTTACGGCCACATTCGGCTGATGGATACGGTGGTTCTGAATTACTCTGAGAACTTCTCAAACTGAGATAAAGCTGTCCCAAATCCGAAGTTTGGTTTGAATGCCACAGTGCTGTACTCAGCATGGTCCTATAGAAGCTGCTACACTGTTTCCACCTGAAACGTTCCGTTCTGTCGTACCTAGGAACTTCCGTGACGTCGGACGGAAACACACTCGAGACAGCGTTAAGAGTCCAGACTTCCGCCGATGTGTGACGCGGGAGACGAACTACGATACGTAGAGCTATATTTAGTCGGAACCGTTTATTGGCAGACCCAGATTCTTTTATTTGCCGCACTCTCCAGTCATTCTAAGTAAATGTCTGTAGCGTCGCTTGGACCTGCGATACAGGGCTACATTATTCACAACTCTCAAGACAATAATTGAAAGCTGTGTAGCTATTTAGCTACTTTCAAGAAAGCTTCCGAAGTCCAATCACTGGACTACAACAAAAATTGAAAGTTTTAGGGCTAACTACTTTCAAGAAAGAGAGGTTCGACTATTGCATAGGAATGTGTTCGCTAATAACAATTCTGTGCATAGCTTAAAGTTTGCTTCTAACAACTCTCGCCGATAATAATCACCACCACCACAACAACAAACACGAATACGAGTCAGTCAGTAGAGAAAGCAGCACAGAAAACACCAAACGATGGGAAATTAAATTTACACTGCTGAAAATAATTAGGGGAACACACGTGTCAATGTCTAGTTTGTTGAATGTATTGAGATGGTGCGTAAGTTTTCCATAAGTTTAATAAACAAAACACCGATCGTAGTCATCAATAATATATTCTTCACTATTTACAACAGCCTACCAACGGGGGGAGGGGGGATGGTAACTTTCCGATTACGCGACTGTAGATACCATGTGGTTTTGAGGCGAACATTTCGCCTAGCCATGTTCGGAGCGCATTTTCATCCAGAAAGGACGTTGCTTGAAGGTTCTTTGGTGGAGAGGAAAAGATGAAATTCTGAGGGCGCAAGGTCAGGCGAATAATATGGGTGCGGAATGACTTCCCAACCCAGCTCCTGTACAACGTTTGTCAGCCTAGCAGAATGAAGACGGGCGTTATCGTGGAATAGCATCACTTAAGGCAGCCTTTCTGGTCGCCTTTCTTGGAATCCAGCTGCAAGAAGTCTCAGTCGTTGACACTAAATGTCAGAAGGTACTGTTACATCTCTAGGAAGAAATTCGTAGTGCACCACACGTCGCTGTTCCTCAATAGCCGACCGGGGTGGCCGGGCGGTTCTAGGCGCTTCTCTACGGTCGCAGGTTCGAATCTTGCCTCGGGCATGGATGTGTGTGATGTCCTTTGGTTAGTTAGGTTTAAGTAGTTCTAAGTTCTAGGGGACTGATGACCCTCCGCTGTTAAGTCCCATAGTGCTCAGAGCCATTTGAACCATTTTGTTCCACAATATGCATAATTACCTTTTGTGGAAGCGCGCAACTCTTTCTACGGGGAGTTGTGGCTTTGTTTGGATTCAACCGTTACTTTCTTTTCCTAACGTTAGCATGGTGCCACTACTTCTCGCCAGAAGTAACAACGTAGGCTAGGAATGGTCGTTGTTCTTCACGAGCCAAGTGATGACAATAGAGCAGAGATGCACATATGGGCACCCGCAGATTTTTTGTGACTTCGGCTTAGAGCCTACGGTACTCATATACCCGATTTTTGAACCTTACCCATTGCATACAAATGTCGCACGACGGTAGAATGATCATAGTTCATAACATTGGCCATGTCCCGGGTACACTGATGGGAATCCATATGTTTTAATGCGTTTAAACGATCATCAAACCCCGAAGGTCTTCCTGAACGCTGAGGGTCACTAATGTCAAAACGATCGTCCTTAAAACGAGAAAACAATTTTCCTGCCGCGCTGTGTCCTGTGGCGTTATCCCACACAAGGCGAAATGTTTCTGGCTGCCTTCTGCTGCTGCCACCCCTTTAATGAACTTAAACAGAAGAATATGTCGAAAATGTTCCGATTTCTTCACTTGGCACTTCATTTTCTAACGTCCAGATCTATAAAGACGATCGATAAATAAACCCATGGCAGCCGGCATACCAACATGCAAAACAAAACACTACGACCTTATGCACTAACTGAATATTTAGATAAAAGCGGTATCTCTGGTCTTACTTCATAGCCAGATAACTTCGCTTTTTATGTAGGCAACAGCTAACGTCATGCACAATTTATCAGTTGCATTATGCATTACAATACCAGGTGACTCCTCAGAAAGAAGTGAGCACCGGTGTCCAGTGCTCTCTAGTGAGGCACACAGTCGGCAGTTGTCATTTATGGACGTTGTAATCAGACAAGCACATGCAGTGCGACATCCGAACGCAGTGCACAGGTTGTGGGTACGCTACAGTGAGACAGGTTAGTCCACAAGACGGACAACGCCTACGAATTAGCCTACAAACACAACGCGAAGACCGATGTCTGGCCATCTCTGCGTTGCGGCGTCGTACGGCTACCGCTAGAACACTGTAGGACGTCAGAAGGGCCACTGGCGCCACGATGTGCGGCCGGACTGTAAGGAACGGGTTACGAGAAAGGACCTAACGACCCAGGACTTCATGACCGAGACGTCCTGTTAGAGTACCCCGCCATACGCATCATTTTCCAGCTCGCTTTTAGTTCTGTCGGTAACATGACAACTAGCAACTTCGTCACTGGCGAAACGTGGCACGAAGGCCTTTGGATTTCAGTCTTCCTGTTAGTATGCCCGAAAGCCACGACCTAGACAGGTTGAATTGGTTAAATGAAAATGAAAGCCTCCGCCATTTTAGAGCTCAGTATATCTACATTCTGTGTTTGTTGATCGTCTAAAATCTTCGCATCATTCCTGGCTTCGGTGCGCCAGTGGCATATCGTGGAATTACGGTCGGCACAATCACATACACACCCTCTGTGGTTCATAATACAAAAGTAATTTGCCTCATAGTCGTTTCTGGGAATCCAAAATTCTCGAAGCCTTCTCGTTGTTGGCTACGCGGAGATATGAATCTCCTCAGACTGTATGCCCCTCTTCGGTTACTTGTGTAAAAGATAAAGTGCAATATCCATAACTTCTGCGAGTTTTAGTTGATATTGAAAAATATCCCCTATACAGGAAATCTTCTCGTAAATCGTGACATATCACTGCTGCGTAACAGTCCACTTCTGATCATCTCTAACCCCTCATTCACTCACTCATTGTCACACCGGTTCACAACTACCTTGAGGGTGATTTCATAGTTATTCAAGGAATTGTATTCCAGGAGGAATTTCGGTGCACGATTATGGTGATAGAATGGTACTTCGGCCCAAATCGGTGCTCCCAAGTATCTGGATAATGCATTATGGTCGCCTCCAGCGGTCACCCTTCTCTGCATTCTACTCCGTCTGTAGTGACGTCGTTGCTGACGTGACCTCCAACTATTTCTCCTTCTGCATTTATAAGCTGGCGGCGCCAACCGCTAAGTAAAGGAAGTTTAAGAGAATTTTATGAATGAATAAAGGAGCAAAAATGCCTTTATTAAGGTTACGATGAAATTGTGGGTGCAAATTATTCTGAATAGCCTCCGATTTAATAGACTTGATACATTATTTCAAATTTCTTTCGATGAGAAAGGAGAAATATTAATTTGTGTGGTGTATTACTCTGTGTATTGCGAATCCAGTGAAAGCGTTAATCTGAGTCATTGCGACCAACGTGACAGAACCTACGGCAGCATGGAGTTCGGCATAGCTGAAGCTTGACCAAATAACACTCATGTAACTTTATGTACAGTTACGGGAGGAATGTCGTCTCTTTGTAACACACAACAGCTTCAAGCTGAAGCACAGTGTTGTCCTGTGTTTGCGGCAGTTTGCAAAACGTACAAAATAAATAAAACACCTTATGTTTTGAGGGTGCTTACCGTCACATGTTATCTGATGTGTCGAGGTACATGTTTTCATATTTACCACGCGGGCTTTTATTCAAGATTAATGCTTATTGTTTGTAAATTGACTGAAAGAAACTGAAATTTGTTCCGCGATAGTGGAGAGATCCCCTCAGGCAAACAATATCTTCGCAAAAAGATTTTAGGTAGGTTTACGTGAATTTATTTTTTCTGGATATAATTCATCCAGCTTGTAATACATGAAGACAGTTTTTATACAACCTAAGTAATACAGTGGATAAATTTTTTTATTTATATCGTCACATCATCAGTTACCAACAATGTCTCCACACTAAAGAGCAGCTGTTGCACACTAGACTCTGTAGTAAATATATAGTGTCTGGTTATCGCAAAGGACAGGCGATAGTGACGTTTAGGTGATTCAATCCATTGTAGTCGATGAAGCAGCTGTCTGAACTTTGTCATAGAAGCGGAGACCTTAGGTTATGACCAGAAACTTCATCTGAGACACGCCCGAGTCATATGAAAATCGTGATGATGGAGTGCTCGTGACTATTTCTGCGCAGTGTCGTCCTATCATAGTTATGAAGGACGCATTTTGCTGCTCCAGCTGGCACTAATTTGCAGCCACACGTGCTGGAGTAGATTTACTTGTGGAAGCTGGTTGTATGTCTTTGTCCCATTGCGCGCTGCCTCCTTCGCAAACGTGTTGAATGTTTCGGATTTGTAGTGCATCTGTAACTTAAACTGTAATAGTCACGTGTGCTGTCCTGAGGAGAGAGGAACTGTCCTTTCATTCATTGTGCCGTAATCACCTGACGTAAGACTATCAGCTGTAATGTGTCCCAATCTTGCAGATTCTCATGGCAAGTCATTGCCGGAAGGTACAGTGGAAAGCGTTCTCACGTTCACCAGCTGTGCTCTGTTAGCGCGGCTTAACGACCCATATACGCATATGCAAGTCCCACGGTCTGGACAGCAGACAATGTTTTGACCGCGCGGCGCTTTTTCTGCCGGATAATATTTTCATTTTGTCGTAAAATCTGCGGAGGGTGAGTGAGCAGTATTCGCAAGCAGCTCCTTCATGCAAGTCTAATCGGATTCCGGGCGGTGCAGAGTCGGTGGTTATTCAGGTCAGGCGCGGCGCGAGGTTTCGCTCGCGGCTTTGGAAACGTGGCCGGCCCGAAGCCACGAAACCAGCGCTCAGTTACCGCGCTCTTACCGCATTACGTAGCATGCTCCATAACACCGCTCTGAATCTTCTTCGGCGTATCTGGACACTCTGTCCCGTGCTTCTTCCTTAATCCGCTGATAACTTCGTCCCTTTTCAATGTGATGGTCTTCTTTCCTCCCCTGCAATCGTTCCTTCAGTGACTCTTCGTTGTAGACAATTTCATGGCCATGTATATCACAGTCAAAGTTTTCCTCATTATTTGCACTAATTTCCTTTTCTACCTTAATCTTAAAAAACTTCTTGATTCGAAATTTTGTCAGTCAATTTCACTTTTACCATTTTCCTCCACAACCACATTCCAAAACTACCGTATCGAATATTTTTCCCCTCTAGTTTTGACTGCCCATGATTCCCTGCCATCCAATATTACTCTCTAGATCTTCTCCGTAATTATGTCGTATTTCTTTATGCTGTCAACAAACCTTTTATCTTTTAAAACGTCCTTTATCTATAAATATTCTGCTTCTTATTTCCGGCATATAGCTTCTATTTCCTGTCAGCAAATTTCCTTAAGTATCGAAAAGATTTTACTTGTTTCAAGATCTTTTCTTCCAACGGTATTTTGATACAATCTTCGGTTATACTTTCACTTTAGCCTTTTCCACACCTACCCTCATGCCATAGCACTTACCCTAGTAGTACGACCCACTCCGTTATAAACTGTAGCTCTTAAACTGATCCTGTCATCACTGCCTGACCATCGAAATACATTATCCGATCAGCAGAATCCTGACACTTCAGTATAATGCGGAATTCACCACCAGATGTCACGGGAGACGGACCCTCCAGTATAAAAGTAAATGGGGAATATTTTGTTCCTAGTTCGTGATCAATAAGAGCAGAATGGGTCGATCTTGGACATTTTAACCCTACTAAAGCTGCCCAAGTCGAATGTTGGTGGTGTGATTGTGAAGTGGAAACACGGAGGAATAACCGCAACTACATCATGACCAGGCAAGACTTCACTTTGACGTACAGGAACCGTTGAGCACTGTGGAGAGTGGTTGTAAAAAGTCGAATGAAACCAGCGGAAGCAATCAATGCGAGTTCAAAATTGTTACCAACGGTCCAGATAACACGGTGACTGTGCGTAGGAGGTTAAAGACAGCGGCATGCAGTGTTCGAGCAGCTCCTCATAATTCACACATTCGTGTAGTCAGTGCTAAGCGACGATTGAGGCGGTGCAAGAGTGACTGCACGGAACAGTGGAATACTGGAAACGAGTGATTCGGAGTGATGGAACTCGCTGTATCTTGTGGAAAACCGCGGGGTTTGTGTTTGGCGAATGCCGGGAAAACGTTACGCTTCCCATCATGCGTAGTGCCAACAGTGAAGTATGCGGGAGATGACGTTAAGTTATTAGTGTGTTTCTCGTGGATGGATGTGGTTCTCATATGGTGCTTAAGAAAACGCTAAATGCGGAAGGATTTGAAAACATTTTACATTATGTACTGCCTACAGGAGACAGTTCGGAGACGTTGATTGTACATTATTTAATCAAATGTAAACATATACAATAAATTTTGTTTTTTGATGAACGGGAAACTTCGTTTTTTTCATACCTACAGATGCACGTCATTTATCAATGCGATATTCAAAATGTTCCCACACTGCAGCGAGCATGTCTTGAGTTACAGCCTCTGCAGCTGCTGTTATGTGATGTCTCAGTTCATTCGCTGTTGTTGGTAATTGAGACACACAAACTATTTAATAAACCCCCCAAGAAATAATGAGTCAGGTCCGGTGACCTTGGAGGCCAGTAATGTAAGGCTGAATCATTTGGTTCAGTGCGACCAATCCATCCTTCAGTTATCCTTTCATTTAAAAATTCCCGTACATTCAGATGCTAGTGTGGCGGTGCTTCATCGTGTTGGTAAATGAAGTCGTTCGAATCAGTCTCCAACTGTGGGAAAATAAGATTCTCAAAAAATGGTTCAAATGGCTCTGAGCACTATGGGACTTAACTTCTGAGGTCATCAGTTAAGGTTCTCAAGCATATCGAGATCTGTGCTTCCTGTAACAGTGTTCTCAGCAGAGAAAAATGGACCATAGATCTCTTCCCGTGAAATTGCACAAGACAAATTAAATTTTGGAGAGTCCCTCTCGTGTTTTATAACTTCCTGCGGTTGTTCCGTACCTCATTCTCACATTATGACGGTACACCTTTCTATTTAAATGGAATGTTGCCTCGTCACTAAACACTAAGAGTGGAAGAAAACTGTCATCCTCCATCTTGCCAAGAACGAAATTACAGAACTCCACATGTTGTTGTCATTTTCACGAAGAGCTTGCAGTAGCTGAATTTTTTACGGTTTCATGTGTAAACGTCGACTCAGCACACGCCAGACGGACTTCGGGGGCATATTGCACTATCGAGCTGCACGGCGATGGTTTTCTGCGGTCTCATTGTGATACTATAGCCGAAACTTTAGACCTCTGCGTCAGACACTCGGGGACGGCCTTTATACAATCAATCTGTTTCATGGAATTGTTCATGCCATCGTCTAATGCTCTGTGCTGTTGGAGGATCCACATCGTACCTAGTATGAAAGTCACGCTGAGCAGTTACTACTGACCCGCACTGCGCAAAACGTAGAACTCAAAACACTTTTTGTAGTTCCGACACCATTTTTACTAGAACTGTAGTGGGCGCATACTGCTCCTACCTATCGGTAACCATGTAAAACTCGATAGTTTTAGTCTTTCCAACTACGTTTTTCACGCACATCTCAGATAACATTATAGTTACCATTTTTTTTAAAAAATCGGATGATTCTCTTCGATACACTATGTATAATGTGGTGGTGGCGACAGATTGCAAATGAATATATATGCATACCTCAGTCAGTTTTTGTTTACTGTGCCATGAAAATCGAAATAAACGGGTGATGACAAAACCTTGTATCGAGTTGTGTACTTGCGTGCTTCAGGACTACCTATCAAAGTCCTTGCAAACTTTTACAAGCCTAATTTTTTTAAGCAGCAAGTACACTTCCCTCTTCTTCGCAGACATATTTCAGGATGATTTCTGCGATTGTAGAGGCGTGTTCTGAGAAGTACGCGAATGTTTGCACAACGGCTACGCCTGGTCGCTTGCTCGCTCCCTTATCGTCGATGGCCGGGATGGCAGGATCTCCGATGGTGTGGTGTCGTGAGGCGGGCCACGCAACAGCCCAGCCGCGTGGGTGAAAGGGAACCCGCCTCGGTTGCCTTGGGCCGTCAGCGTCAGCTGCAGTGAAAGCCCCAACTGTAGCACGGCGGGCCGCGCCACATGTAACAGCACGGCGCAACACCGCCGGTGTTCCGTCTGCTTGTCGCTTGTGTTACCTACGACGATTGACACTTCCCTTCCTGCCTTCGTTGTCATTACGTACGTATAGTGCGACTGCGAACTGCAGCAAAGTAATGTCCTAGTGATAAACCGTAATTGGCCCTCCTTCCACCAGGTTACGAAAACAAGGGGTCAGAGGAAAATGTCGGAGTCGGTGACATTTCTGGCGGAAAGTCTAGCTTAAATCTTACGTGGGTCGAATAACAACATAGTGTAATACAGTTGTAAGGAACTGACAGTTCCAAAACTCTCAAAAGAAAGTTTCAGGCTGCTGCAGACAGGTGTTACATGTTTAAAGAAATTAATGGCATGGAGCTGAAAGAGGATTTACATCATTACGACAGACGTCGGTCATTGGCCATAACCTCGCTATAAAAGTGCTACACTTCATAACCCTCCCACCACCCGGCTAATTAGGATGGTCCAGACACAATAGTCAGACGAATCCGCTTGTCAGAGTGCCCGTTTTCCTTAAATACAGCCGACATATGTGGAAGTTCTGGTCTTAAACCGTCCGCGTCGGATTAGCATAAACTCTTCTTACCAGTCCTAGGGACGCCAATGCGTCGGTATGGTGGATGGCAACTCCTAGCATGTAGGTATCGATTGATATGTATTAGATGACATTGATTGGCTCTAGGAAAGGCAAAGACACCACAGAGGCAAATCTGACGTTGCGGTTGATAATGGGAGCGAGAGGAAAGAAAAATCAACACGTTCATAGGATTTGTCGACCTGGAAAGAGAGTTGGACAATATCAAATGATGCAAGATCTTAGAAATTCTGAGAGAAATAGGGGTAAGCTATAGGGGATAAGACGGGTAATATACAATATGTAAAAGAGCCAAGAGGGAACAGCACATGTGCAAGACCAAGAACGAAGTACTTGCATTAAAAACGGTGTAAGGCAGGAATGTAGTGCTTCGCCCAGGATGTAGTGTAAAAAGAAAGCTTCAAGGATAGAATTAAAATTCAAGGTGAAAGGATATCAGTGATAAGATTCGCTAGTGGCCTCTCTATCCTCAATAAAAGTGAAGAAGCATTACAGGACCTGTTTAATGGAATGAACAGTCTACTAAGAACAGAATATGGACTGAAAGTAAACTGAAGAAAGACCAAAGTAATGAGAAGTATCAGAAATGAGAATAGCGGGGAATGTATCATGATTAGTGACTACGAAGTAGATAAAGTTCAGGAACTCAGCTACGTCGACAGCAAAAAACCCATGACGGACGGAGCAAGGAGGAAATCAAAAAGCAGACTAGCATGGGCAAAGAAGGTATTCCAGGAAGAGAGAAGTATACTAGTATCATAGTGTACTGGTCCGTGACTGGCAATAACAGCATAGAGACGTTGGTACAGTACGATCCCTTGTCGTTGTCAATCGATCTTTGGGTACTGCCAGTCACGGACCAGTAGTATCCTGGGAGGGTCGCCACTGAATGTACTGGTCCGTGACTGGCAGTACCCAAGATCGATTGACAACGACAAGGGATCGTACTGTAGAAACGTCTCTATGCCGTTACTGCAGAGTATCCTGTTGCGCAAAGTACTTAGGCCACCAGTCGACTACCACACCTTTAATTAGGTACAGTTACTTATTTTTAACTAGAGGTTAAGACTGCAGAACGCTATCTAATTGCAGGAGATTCCAGCTGGAGAGTAGCCTCTGATGACAAGAATTAAGCCCGTGCCGCAATCATACTGGCAATGAACTAATCGGACACGAAATCAGCCTTAGTACAATTAATATTGCAGCCACCTCAACCGCTAACCATGCAAAGAGCCTGTCTGCCAAATAAGGGGAACAACACCCTGCCTAGACACGACGCCGAAATCGTACCAAGCCACGATAGAACTACGAATAATCACTTAACAATATTCACACACCAATGATTACGGAAGTTAAGCAGTAGTGAATAAATGGGCCTATTTAATGAACCACTCTCGTTGTCTACGATACTGATCTCATCAGAGCAACAAATTACTTTAATTTCAGTACCTGATTATCTTGCATGATGATAAATGCAACATCCAACTAACAATTGTTATCTTTCGCAACGAGCTCACAACGCTGTACGTAATCTCTGACATAAACTCGGAACTATATTATTACTTGTACTAAAATACCAATCTGTCCACCGTCTTGTAATGATTATTCTGTTTATGGACACTTACATCACTACTGTTAGGAATTAAAACATTTTTAATTCTCCCTTAAAATTTTTCCAACTCGACGCAGCGATAATATGTAAGTGATGAGACTTCGGATGCGTCACAGAATAACAAATCTTTGTTAGTAGCAAAATCTTTAGCTTTTCCGTAAATAATTCAATTACTTCAATTAAACTTATTCATATTTTGATAACTTTTCCCTTAATTGAAATCTTTTCTTTAATATTGAGAAGATCTACTTTCAGTAGCTTATTTATAATTTCATTCGTTCAAGAACCTTTTACCAAGCACATTTAAAAACACCACATTATACGTGTTATCGACTCCACTGTATCAATATCTCTGAATTACACTTTTATACTTCCGAAAATGCTATAGATATATTCACAATAGATACCAATTAAATAGACTGGGAAGTTTCCTTTAACCCCAATAAAATTGGATTTATTTTCCTTCTAGGTATCTCAATACACGTTGGTTATCACCAGTGAACGAGTGCCAGCAAATATATTTTCAGTTCCCACAATACGGAAACAAGTAATAAAAAAAATCAAACAAAAATCCTAAATGTCACCGCCACTTTTCAACTAACCTTAAGTTACAATTTAAAAGCAAATCTTGACCTCTTCAGGCGTTGACCACACGCGACCTGCTAAGTTCCCTAACATTTAAATCGGCCACTCGTCACCTTGATGAATCTAGTTTTGGTTTAGCTACGTGTAGCTCGTTAAATGGTTCCTTCAATTTACTATCGCTTGTCTACTCAGTGATACGTGCACACCATCACCGTATAGTGAAACAGTTCGTCGTTCTATGAGCCAATTCGGTGTCTGCTGCAAGCTAGTGGTCTTGAAAATACAACTACCAACACGTGTTCGAGGCTTCCATTCTCGATACACACACGCACAATATCCAAACCACCTCCATAAAAACGACAAGCAACCCAATTACCTCTGGGCGCGTCGCGACCACTCAACATACAATGCAGACGGGATATCGGTGACACCGATTCCACAAAACTCAGCACCTAACAAATCAATCTCTCAATTAAATCAGGCTCACGCGGGACTCACCCCAGCAAATTTTACGATCGAAACTGTTCCCACAACTTGTTGTTGTTGTTGTGGTCTTCAGTCCTGAGACTGGTTTGATGCAGCTCTCCATGCTACTCTATCCTGTGCAAGCTTCTTCATCTCCCAGTACCTACTGCAACCTACATCCTTCTGAATCTGCTTAGTGTATTCATCTCTTGGTCTCCCTCTACGATTTTTACCCTCCACGCTGCCCTCCAATACTAAATTGGTGATCCCTTGATGCCTCAGAACATGTCCTACCAACCGATCCCGTCTTCTGGTCAAGTTGTGCCACAAACACCTCTTCTCCCCAATCCTATTCAGTACTTCATTAGTTACGTGATCTACCCATCTAATCTTCAGCATTCTTCTGTAGCACCACATTTCGAAAGCTTCTATTCTCTTCTTGTCCAAACTATTTATCGTCCATGTTTCACTTCCATACATGGCTACACTCCATACAAATACTTTCAGAAATGACTTCCTGACACTTAAATCTATACTCGATGTTAAAAAACTTCTCTTCTTCAGAAACGCTTTCCTTGCCATTGCCAGTCTACATTTTATATCCTCTCTACTTCGAACATCATCAGTTATTTTGCTCCCCAAATAGCAAAACTCCTTTACTACTTTAAGTGTCTCATTTCCTAATCTAATTCCATCAGCATCACCCGATTTAATTCGACTACATTCCATTATCCTCGTTTCGCTACAACTACACAACTACAATCGACAAAATTCCGTGCACTCTCCCTAGACTTAGGTGTCAACTGAGTAGCCTCACTACACCACGCAGTGAAACGCTATAAGATCAGACCTGATATACACCACTACCACCACTTGGTCGGTGAGAGGTCTATCCGGGAACTAACCAACCCTTTTCGTTGTACAATAGGAACCATTTAAAACGAACAAACACGCAACGCCACGGTAACTTTTAACAATTAATGTAATAATCATCGATGCTGTCGATTCGTCGCAATAGCGGCCAGCTGCTGCGCGTCGCTCAGGCAGCATCTCTGGACGCAGCGAGGGCGATATGGTATATCGCTGCAGTCGCGCATGCTCGCCACCTGCTATTCCGTAGACGCTCTCATATCATCTAGAACACAATTTTATTTTGGTTTTACCACATCATACACGTGTATTATCGTTACCACCAGGTGTTATCATTGATTTTATCACGCAGGACGCTCAGCACCAGTAAGGGCGAACGTACCCCGTGCGTTTTGACACAGCACAATAGACCTTAATTTGAGCAAGAAATTTTTGAGAACGTAAGTTTTGGAACACAGCATTGTATGGTAGTGAAACGTGGGAGAATGGAAAAGAAAAGAAGAGAATCGAAGCACTTGAAATCTGTTGTTACAGAAGAATGTTGAAAGCCAGGTGGAATAAGAAGGTAAGGAATGATCTCCGGAGAATCTGCGAGAGAAGGAATGTGTGGCGATCACTGACAAAAAGGGGGACAGGACGGTAGGACATCTGTTAAGACTTCACTGAATAAGCCCATTTGTTAAAAAGATTAAACACTGGAGGAAGCACAACAAATTTGGTACGTGATATAAGAAGAAACCTTAGCAGTTAATTCATAGTTTACAATTAAATAGAAACCAGCTGATCTGCTGCCTGTGTCTTCATAACATACCTTTATCTGCCTGTAGCCTTTGAACACGGACAAATTAACACGAAAAATAGTTCAGCCTCAGTTTTCGCGCTTTAGCGCCGACTCTTCGTAATGTCCAAAGAATAGTATGATCCGAGATTACAACATGATTTTTGCGCAGAGTTTCAAAAAATTACGAGCAATGGTAGAATACTTGTGATTGATTGTAGTAAGCAACTACTTATCGCTTTTCGGGAAAAGCAGCAAACAGTAGACAGACTTTCTTTCGTTTGCCTATTTAATGTAATCTTCTGATTCTAAGTGGGCCGAAACTGAGGAAGTCAGATTTTCTCAATCTTCGTTCGATTTCTGTATTTAATACAGGAAATGGCAGCAATAAAAAGCCGAAAATCGATTATTTCAGGAACCGATTATTTTGGGCTGGTTTAATAGTCCGCTGAAATTGGCGGTGAAAAACACCTATACAACCGAAAACCATTGGTCTCAGGGGTAACCGCCATCTCACCTCCCGTCACTTTCGATCTCAGTGCTAAATTTAATGCTGGGATGAAGAAAGTTGAAGTGGATCATAAATCAGTTAACAGCGTCCCTTATACAGGGTGAAAAGTATTTAAACCGACAAACTCTGAGAGGTTGTAAGGGACATCAAAACAAGTATTTTTTCCTAATGTCATTTTGTCCTATGAGGATTACTTCAACCGGTGGAGGTCGTATTACGCTCTTCAGTTGTGGACAACTGCTGTCCACCAGTGTAGTAGTGCATTGTCTCTGTTTACTAATGGAGCGATACACCTGGAGTGAATACACTGATATGGATGAAGCGTACTACGTAGCGCACCACAACGGACGAGCTGCACAGCGGGTTTATCAACAACAATATCCTAATCGCCCTATCCCGTATCATGCGACCTTTGCTGCTGTGTACAAACATCTGTGTGAGACCGGGTCATTTAGCAGATTACCTGGACAGGGACGCCGTCGCACGGTAAGAACGTTGCAATTTGAGGAAGCTGTCTTGCAGCATGTGGATGGGGCCGAATCAGACGAATGTAAGAACAATCCTTCGAGAGCAATTCTTACATCCATTTCACTTACAGCGTGTCCACAACCTGGAACCAGTTGATTATTCACCCAGAGCACAGTTTTCGTAGTGGTACTTGGAACACTGTGAAATGCATCCTACATTTCCATCCGCTGTGTTGTTTACCGATGAAGCAACGTTCGGGCGTGATAGTCTTCAACATGCACAATTCTCATGTTTGGAGTGAGGATAACCCACATGCGTTCATCAAATGCGGTTCTTCATTAATGTGTGGGTCGGTGTTGTTGGGGACTGTTTAATTGGGCCGTATCTGCTACCTAGGCCATTGAATGGCAGGTACTATTACAATTTTCTCGCCAGAGCATTGCCAGAATTGCTGGAAAACGTCCCGCTCCCTACAAGACAAAGCACGTGGTTCCAACATGACGGGGAGCCGGCATATTTCAGTAGTCGTGTGCGTCGATTCCTGGACCGACGGTTCCCAGAAACGTGGATTGGCAGAGGTGGTCCTGTACCATGGCCTGCTCGATCCCCAGATGTGTTCCCTCTAGACTTTTTTCTTGGTTTAATTAATTTGTTGCGAGAGAAATCTTCCTCTACCGGTTTAAATACTCCAAAATATTTTTGATGTCCCCTACAACCTCCCAGAGTTTGTCGGTTTAAATACTTTTCACCCTGTATAACGTACTAATCGGCGCAGAAGCTTGGGGGTGACGCAGCCTGGTGCCCGCGTGTTTGGGGTGCGCCAGTACTGCGACAAGCAGCGACCTTGCCACGTGCGACCACGCTAGCGGCCTCGTTGCGGGAAACGAGAGACGACCGCGCGTTTCGCTGGTAATTGGCACCGCGTCCGCCCGCCCGCCCACCCGCGCGGGTGTCTCGGAAATTAGCCACGTTAACGCGAATTTCCGACAGGCGGGCTGGCTTTTCTGCGCCCCAATAACAAGAGCGCCGCTGGCGGGGTGAGGCGAGGTGAAGTGAGGTGAGTCTGCGTCCCGGGCGCGGGCGGCCAGAGCCGAGCCGGACCCGGCCGCGCGGGGGAGATCGATAGCGGCGGCAGCGCGCATGCGCGGCGGCAGCGGTGGCGGCAGCTGAGGGCGAACGCGGCCGAGCAGCCAGTGGCGATGCTGCTGGCCGTGGGGGGCGCCGGCGCGGGCGCCGTGGTCGGCGTGCCCGCGCCAAGGCCGTCGCCGTCGCCGCCGCACGACCACGACGCGCAGGACGCCGAGCACTTCTGGGACGCCCAGTCCTGTCAGTAGCCGCGCCGCGCTGCCTGTCTGCCGTACTAGTAGCATGCTGCTCGGCGCTCTGCCACACGCTGCCAGTCGCGCACTTCTACGTGGCCTGTGTCTTCGGTTGTGATACCCTGCTGTCGAAAGAAGTCGTTCACCTGCCTCTCTCTCTCTCTCTCACTCACACACACACACACACACACACACACACACACACACACACACACACACACACTTTATTTAAAGTAGACTATTTCTTCCTGTTGGCCGACTAGGATCACGTAAAAACTCTTAAAATCCTCTTCTTTGTTTTTTGTTTACTATTTTTCTATTTCTCCTCAAAGTTCTCCTATGTCACGACACTCTTTACTTGGTTTTCTTCCCTTACTTTCAAAGCCTTCTAAATGTAGTATGTTGTTATTAAAATGTTTCTTTCACTTAATTCCAGTGTTTGATGTTTTCCTAGTTATTTTCTTAATTCTATAATCCATGCTACTGGTGAGTTGTTTTCCCAAAAACACGGAATATTTGTTTCGTTGCCCTCTTTTCATTCATGCGGTAAAGCAACTTTGGGATTACTTCTGATGTTTTCTGTATAGTTACTATTTTCCAGCCACTCAAGTTTGTTTTGCACTATTATTTCTAATAATCGGTCTTTAAAACATCTCTATTTTGTAATGCCTACAGATGACACTTTGATTTGGTATTTACTTATCTGTTATCATTTTTCATTTGCGTTTAGCTGTTTTCCGCCTTCGGTATTATCAAGGGACACCACAAACACAAAAAAAACGCTTGTTCGACATATAGACTTTCACATGTGCGATTGTTATGCTGGTCCCACTATTGTATCTTTCTTGTTAACTAAACGCACCTTTACGTTGTTCGTTGTAAATTGCCACGGGAATCATAACGTGCTGTAAGCATACAACATAATAAATTTGTGTGGTTATCCCTTCGTAATGCCCAACAAGATGAAATCATTTAATGGCAAAGAAAAGTAAAGTTGAAGTAAACTGTGTTTCAAGCAAAAGTAGCCTCACGCAGGAAAAGATTTTTTAGTTTTTTCTGCAACTGTTGATCCAAGCAGAAAAAACTTCCACGTTCATTAAAACAAGACGATGCTATGGTTTTGGGAATTCCATTCACCGTACGCGAACGAAACGTGCGTAATATAGAGGTGTTAAAAATATGCCGCTCATCCTAAAAGTAGCGAATGTAGTACGTAAATATTGCACGTCTCATTTTCATTGCGTGTTCTTAGTCTGGTATTCTACGAAATAAAGTGGGGCGCGCGCGCGCACGCACACACACACACACACACACACAGAGAGAGAGAGAGAGAGAGAGAGAGAGAGAGAGAGAGAGAGATTTTCCCAATGTTGTAGAAATCGTACACATTTGTGAAAGATTCCTTCACATTTGCTTTGGTTATTTTGGGGTGATGTGGACATATTGTTACTTTCCCCATGTATGTCATGGAGATGTTAAAAATTCTCTGGCAGATTTTCAGAAAATCTGCAATATTTCTACGAACACCGCTTCTCGTACGTCAAGCAATAGGGGTATAAGATAGTAAAAAAGTTCACTGCGGAGCTTATTTGAGGCGATGAATTTTGAATTTTCATTTCTCCCATGCTTCAATCAGTGGTGCCACTCACCTTACGCAGTTACTGCTTTGTTATTGAGCAGCACTATTCCTCCAATATAAACTACACTGCTTCTCCTGTTGAAGTACAGTCGAGTACAGTTCTTGGGTACAGATGCAACACGTCACGCTTTTCTGTGAGATACCACCTTCTCGTTATCAAGGTAAACAGGAATAACAAGATAAATTTTGAAAAAAAAAAGACTGATAGTTAATACGGTAGAAACTCCGATTTAAATCTCGGGGATAGGAGTTTAGCGTTGAACTTTCGTTTTTCATTTAACATAACTTTTTAGTTCGTAAGGTCGATGGGCTTGCAAATTTTTGTCGGGTGTCTCAGTACTTTCTGTATGTCACTTGGGGGCAGAAAATGATTTGTAACCAGACGTCCTCTGTTCCCTGCTTCGTAATCTTAGCAAATTAGAGTTCGCCTTTTTTCTGCAAGCCCATTCCGTATTCGTAGTCAAACAAAATTTAGTATGTCACTGTTGTAATATTATTTATACGCTGCCGTTCAGTCGCAGACGGAGGCCTTTTCTGCAGAAATCAGTCGCCGAAATACCAAGAATTCGAAAATGTGCTTAGTGATACATCGTTGAGAAAAGCAGTAAATACGGTTTCAATTTACGCGGAGAAAACTCGCTGATTGACGAAAGAAGTGTCATCGAAAAGCAAAATAGTAGGTAGGAAATATATGAATTACGAGCTTCGATTATGTGCCATTTGCTACAAACTTGAGGTGATAGGTTGCTATAAGTCTTCAATCAGTAATCTATATCTCTGGAGGTACAAGAAAGACGTAATGGCGGACGTCAAGCAACTGTTTTACCCAAACCTCTTCACGCGACAGTCTGTGAGCGCGTACTCCTCGAGCTTCGGTCTCCCTCTCCTCCGCTATCTCCCTACCCCTCCGCCCGCCCTCTCCCCCTAACTGTCTAACCTGTGTTTCCCGATGACTCACCTTTGTCACGCTGACCGTATCAGGCAGGTACTGGAGAATTCCTGTGTAATACGAAAGAGATAATTGAGCTTCTGATTACGTTTTGTTACTGTATTCTTCATTTAGCTGACATGATGATGATATACGTAGAAGAAAATGCCTTTCGACCAAGTTCTCATCGGTGAAGTGTCACATAATCAAAGTATACAGTGACGCGATGCATAAAATTTGTAGAATTCGAAATATTCTTTGACCATATAATTTTTCCTTTATTGTATGACCGATTTCGATTCATGAATCATCTTCACATGAGTCTAGAAAAGACAAAAGAACATAAACTGAATTTTCCGTCGGTGCTTGGCAGACAAGATGATATTAAAAAGGAAAACACTTCGTAATGTTCTGCAGAAGCCGGCCGTTGTGGCCGAGCGGTTCTAGGCGCTTCAGTCCGGAACCGCGCGACCGCTACGAGCGCAGGTTCGGATCCTGCCTCGGGCATGGATGTGTGTGATGTCCTTAGGTTGGTTAGGTTTAAGTAGTTCTAAGTTCTAGGGGACTGATGACCTCAGATGTTAAGTCCCATAGTGCTATGAGCCATTTAAACCATTTTTTTGTTTTGCAGAATGTGCAAACTTATAAACGAGAGAATTACGATAGCATAATATTGGCAATAGTGTTAACGTACTTGAATTGAAAAGCAGCTAAAAGGCAACATACCTGTCTTCCTAAACTAGTAAACAAAACACACACTAAACTTTGAGGATAGAAACAAAGTACGTGAAAACGTATTAATACTGTGATACGACCCGTAATGTAGGGTTACAGTCAACGTACTATGCGCGCAGTTGCAGTGCTAGCTTGATCGTTCGGCGTCGATATCTGTGCACCCAACGTTTAAAATTGTGTGTTACAAAAATTCTAAATAAGTGAATAGAACTTTAGTTAATAATACAATGAAACTGGGGCTCGAACATTGCTAATAAGTCCAAGGTAAAATACTAATCGTAATTTAAACGGTGTGTTATGGAGTGCGTTGGAATCAGTATACCGAACAACGAAAAAAGTCTATGCCAGTGCACAAAAACGAAGCCAAGCAGGCGCGATAAATCTGACGTCGCTGACTTCAGACAACGTTGCACGGTTCAACGACTGATGAGAACGTGGGTGGCATGCGGCTGGGGACTGAAGTTACAGATAGGTATTGGGTGTGAATTCGTTTTGTTCGTTCAGAATTTTATTGGAACGATGTATCCTGCACCCGAAGGTATCTTCTTGTTCTAGCGATTGGCGGCGGCTCTCTCTCTCTCTCTCTCTCTCTCTCTTATTTCTCGCCCAATGATGCTTCATCTCGAGTGATTTTATTTCATACTTTAAATCCTTTTAATTAGCCCTGTAAATTTGTCTACTATAGCAGTACCTTGACAGTACTTTCGCTAAATTAGGATTTTATTCATCTGTGAGCGAGAAGTGTCGGAGCTCTAGAAGCGTCTACGGCTTTACACTCGCTATTAACGTTACTATTTGTCGGATTTCCCATTTGATAGCTTTACAGTTATTTGAATATTGTTAACTTTCATTTCTTATAGATTTCGTTAATTTAAAATTAGAATGTCGGCTCGATTTCGATGTCATTTATTTGGACAATCATTTTTTTCTTCAGCTTGTTCACAGACCTTCCCATTCGCTCTCAAAGGTTTAATCACCACAGAGCTTTACTGTTGTACGCACGCACGTCGAGCTACATCCACTCACCACGTCGAAGGACTGGATTGCACAGTGTCATGAATCTGAAAATTTTTCGAACCTGAACTTGCAGTTTTTGGTAACTGTTTTCCGTTCTCATTCATGTACGGGGCAGTAAATACTACAGGCTCCAGAATTTAAGTAAACATAACGTTTTCAGGTAGCTAACTCCTTCAAAAAATGTGTTTGGCTTGACATTCAGGACTGCGTGATGCTCTCGCTATTTGGAATAAATTTACGCGGAACTAGCAAGGAAATCATTGAAACTGGAAAACAATCCATTTGATGGTTGCCGGCGTGTTCATGGTAGTGATCTGAGCACATTTATTTTGAAAATGTTTACTTTTCTTCTTATATATCGTGTGGAGTAGTGTTTTAGTACAGGAAAGACCTAGGCCTCTTTCCAGTTGATTAGAAATTTCACTTCATTTCTGACCCCCCCCCCCTCAACCACTTCTGCCATCTCCCTCAGAAATTAATTATAGAAGATACATTCCACTGTTAATCCATAAAAATGGGGTATTGAATACATTTCCTTGTTCAACTAAAGGTATCACACGGTTTTTTCTGTTGTCTTAGTTTTAGCACTGATGTCTTACTCAAGTTTCAGTTCCAGAGTTGCCGAATATCACAAAGTAGGTATGATCTTTATTGGTGGATTTATAGGAAAACGAAAAAAAACTGTGTTGATTCTTTCATCTAGCGTCTTCGTTCGCTATGCCGTACATCTATTACTGCGCTGCGCCGGCCGCTGAACAAACGACCCCATCAGGTAATTGGATGCTCGACTATATATATATCAGGCGCCATTAACTGCGGAGCACTGCCCTCGGCTATCGATAGGATATGGCCCTGCGGCTGCCACGCGCCTGTTGCTACAGCTCACACGCCGCTGCTTCCTCTTCCTTCAGAAGCTGAGGCGATGCGCTATTTCTTCCCAGCCTCATATGAGTTGATGGTAACGAAATTAAGTGGTTAAAATTCGTTGTAATAATCCATTTTGCCAAGTTGAAAACTAACAGCCACATATATGGCGGAAGCATTCCAGGTATACTCGAAATTAAGTAGTTTAAGCGACATTTCATAAATAATGCACAGGTTGGTATTACTGTGCATTGTTTGACGCAACAACGAAAATTACTTCAGATGTAGTTGGAAACTTGAAGAAGAACGTCTTTGTTTTTTCGCTGTGTACGCTAATATAAAATGTGCAAGAGGTAGAAATGGGTACTGTGACTGTTGACGATCAGAGGTCATGCATCACGATCGAAACTTTATGTAGCGAAAACCCGACAGAAATCCGTAGTGCGTTAAGTGAAGTTTCTGGTGAGTTTACAGTGGACCGAAGTACAGTTTCACATTAATAGTTTTCGTGGTGGTCGTATGAGCTTAGACGATAAAGACCCGGAAGGCCAGAGACACCAACAGATGAAATAAGTGTGAAACTTGTGGCAGATTCTCTTGAAAAAGATAGAAATGCGACTTGTGAGGTACTCTCTGAAGCACAGCAATTCCCCCAACTTCAATATCTGTATTCTAATAAATGATTTGAAGAAGAGAGAAATTTGTGCCAGATGGGTCTCACACTGTTTGACTGCTGAAGAGAAGTAGAAACCCTGAACATTGCTACCTTGTGTGAAAGTCAACGATTCTTGTGTCGATTGTGGCTGTTGATAAAACGTGGATTAGAGACTTTGGGCCGGAGTTGAGATCACAGTCCAATGAGGGGAGAGCTTCAGATTCTCCACATCTAAAAGCTCAAGCAAATGATGATTTTTGCTTGTAATCACCAAGTAATCGTCATGAAGGACAGTGTCATGTGGAACAAGTGTCACAGCAGTGTATTATCGTAACTTCTTGCAAAACCTGCGTAGAAAAATGCACAAAGCTCGACCTCAGTTGCTCGAGACGGGGCCACTCATTCTCCACGACAAAGCTCGCCCGCATTGCAAGAATTGTATGTAAGAGCCTGAAAGTAAATGGACTTGTATCCTAAAGAGCTGCGACAAAGCAAAGCTTGACCGATTATCAGATAATTGTCCACATGGGTTTTGTGGACGAGTATACTTTTAGTAGCCGCGCGGGATTAGCCGAGCGGTCAGGGGCGCTGCAGTCATGAGCTGCGTGGCTGATCCCGGCGGAGGTTCGAGTCCTCCCTCGGGCATGGGTGTGTGTGTTTGTCCTTAGGATGATTTAGGTTAAGTAGTGTGTAAGCTTAGGTACTGATGACCTTAGCAGTTAAGTCCCATACGATTTCACACACATTTGAACATTTGAACATTAGTTCTGCTCCTGTAAATAAACTGTTATCTCGTTAGTTCACATATTTATATTGGAATAACGTATTTGTAATAAGCACATCGGATTATTATTTTCCACAGTGTTTAAGAATTCAGGTCCTGTCATAGATAAGTGATCTATATTCAACAGTCCGATAAAGAATGTGGTTTACACAGTCTATCATATGATGACAGTCGTGGTCGGATATCCACATTAAGACTACCTGGCTGAATCCGATTAGAACGATCTGGTATCGAAATGAAATTACAGAAATCGGATAATTTGAACGTCTGTATTTCAACAATGCTTCGCACATAAATTCCTATGATGGAGTAACAGGTAGCAACTGTCTAAGAAAAGTGAGAAATATGTCTACTAGTAGCAATGTAACGTAATTATAAACCACATTTATGTGATGGAAATACTGAATCGAACAATACACATCTATTTCAGTGGTGGGAAGATACACCATATGGGATTTGCTGAGACATAATGACAATAATAATAATAATAATAATAATAATAATAATAATCGCGTGTGGCGGATAGTGGAAACCCTCCCCCATATGGGTGGTACCGAGGAAATCAAATACTAGGGGTGAACCAAATACTAACACAATCCTGAACGGCTACTCAATCCGTTGAACGCAAAATCCAGACACGTCTGAGTGAAAATCACCGTTACTCTGGTCACCGTGTTAGCTCAATGAGCTTGGCTGAAAATATTTGCTTTCAAAGGCTTCAACACCCTCTGGTCCTGTCCGGTCCTGGTATCACCCAAGCACAACCAATGAAACACAAGCAAACGTAAACTATGCAAGCAAAGTCAACTTTATCCCAGGTGGTACACAACCCGGCTGTCGACAGGCGGCAGTTGGATTTTCGGATTCTGGGGAGTCCAGGTTAGCACGACAGAGAATATCGAAGATCTCTGGTAAATTTCCCTACAAGCAAAAAACATGCATTTAAAAGTAAACATCGATACCTTGATCCAAACACGAAAACTAAATAATCTCACAAAAGAAATGGACCGACAAAAAATTCTCATCCTTGCACTTCAAGAACCACGACTAACTGACAATGAAACCGTGCATTAGGGAAACCATTGCATCTTCAAGAGCAGAATACAACAAAAGGTAACGAAAGGCGTACCAATCTTCGGCATTGCATTTCTCGAACACCGATCTATCAACTCTGTCAAAGAAATCACACCGATCGACAATCAAAAGGTTCCAATGGCTCTGAGCACTATGGAACTTAACAGTGGAGGTCATCAGTCTCCTAGAACTTAGAACATACCTAGCTAATCTAAGGACATCACACAAATTCATGCCCAAGGCTGGATTCGAACCTGCGACCGTAGCAGTCGCGCGGTTCCGGACTGAAGAGCCAAGAACCGCTCGGCCACCGCGGCTGGCCCGTCAACAAGCGACTTATGACTATGGTCATTCAGAGCCCCAGTAAAACATATACACTCATCAATGCACGTGTCCCCACCAACATCGACGGCCGGAGTGTTCGAGAGGTTCTAGGCGCTACAGTCTGGAACCGCGCGACCGCTACGGTCGCAGGTTCGCATCCTGCCTCGGGCATGGATGTGTGCGATGTCCTTAGGTTAGTTAGGTTTAACTAGTTCTAAGTTCTAGGGGACTGATGACCACAGCAGTTAAGTCCCATAGTGCTCAGAGCCATTTGAACCATTTGAACCCACCAACATCGAAAATAAGAAAAACACCGACAATGTTGAAACATTCTGGAACACACTCGAAAATACCATGAGCAAAATTCACCAAGATGACGTGAAAATACTAATGGGAGACTTCAACTCTATTTGGGACAGAAAAAACGTGTAGAAAAATCATTGGAACAAATTCAACACACCGAAACGCTTAGACTAACGTCACACGTCTGACTGACATTTGCCAATTGAACCACAAAAGGATGTCTTCCCGCTTTAAGAAAAAAACAGTCCCCAGGTAACATGCTTAGTAACCAGGTGCAAGCTGCTTTTGTTCGCCTTTCGAGACTTGCTGAAAGCCAGATTTTTAATTCTTTTGTAGCACAGCTACAAGCAGGCAGATAAAAACTTAATAAGGGAATCGTAAGACAACGCTCGAGCAAAATTCTTCTTGCTACTTTCAGTAACTCTTAGTGTCAGAGTGAAAACCTTACGGTACTGCCAGATTCATAATGCCACTTTTGTTTTCTGCCGACATTTTTTTGTTGTTGTGAATACATAATTTTATCTATGAAAAGCCCCATTTTCATAACACTTACGAATGGTACAGGAAATGAAATAAATACAGATCTTTTCTAAGTGTAAAGTCTGTAATATCCTACTAATTCGTGTTAAAATAAGCCCAATTGTCTCACAGAAACTTAATGCTTTATTAAGATAGACTGCCGTCGTGATGTTTCTGTATTAAGCTGACTTTAGTTTGTATTAGTACAGTGAATATTTTAATTGCATTTTCCATTAGTTTACTAAACGCAACAGTAATTATCAAAGAGAAATTAATTAGCAGCAGAATTTTCTTTCACGATATCTAAAACGATATGACAATGCTAAAGTTGTTTACAAATTCTACGCCTGTAGAAACCTACTTGTTCTAACGATGTCAATAAACAAGAGTAGTTTTAAAAGTATTTTCGTCTAGAAATGAATTGCCTTGACGGTTGATCGATCTAGAGTGGGAAAGGTAAAATTTTACAAATATATGACGAGAGGGACAAGTGCTTGAGAGAGGACTTCCCTATCAATACAAATGTGCCTGAGAGACGACTTTCCTATCAATCTCCTGGATAGTTTTGTTTCTCAAATCAACATAGTGCGTTATCATGCAGTAGCACAGGTGATGTAGTTTTGTTGCTCGATTTTCTTACACTGTGACCGAAAGGTGTCTCAGTTGTTGGCAACAAATTCCAGCTGTGTTGCACACACCCTGGGGGCAGAATTCGTAGCCCAAAACACACTTTTGGATTTATCAGATGTAAAATAATATGTTCACGCAACTCTTTCCTCGAGTTTACGTCTTTTGGTGGGGCTCAGCCTTTCATTTCTTCTTAGGAAGTTAACGATAAAGGCATCATAACACGTCACCAGTAACAGTACTGCATAGGAATGCTCGATGAGTGACCTGATGACGTTCAATAATAGTTACTCTGTTGATTTTTGTTGTTTCGAATTAGAGCATGCAGTACTCCTACACCAGACTTCTGAACATTGCCTGTTGAATGCAAATTCAAGTGGTTCATAATTATTTTAGTAAATTCACTCGATATTTTTATGTCCTTTAAATTACATTTGCTACATGATTCGCATTGAAGACGTAGGAAATGTATGTTATTTGGTCCGGGAAGCACGTTCCAACAGAAACTGATGCTTACATTGACATTTATGTTGCGAATTAGTCGTCTTATCCATCACATGGATAACGAGGATGCTCCGTTTTGCTACAGTTGTTTCATAGCTAACAAGGGAACCTCCCCATCGCACCCTCCTCAGATTTAGTTATAAGTTGACACAGTGGATAGGCCTTGAAAACTGAACACAGATCATTCGAAAAACAGGAAGAAGTTGTGTGGACCTATGAAAAAAATATTCAAACCAAACAAACTGAGTAGTCCGTGTGCATGATAAGCAACATCAAGGATAGCTTGAGCACGGGAGCGCAGTGGTCGCGTGCTTAGCGTGAGGAGCTGCAGAACGAGAGGTCGTTGGTTTAAGGCTTCCCTCGGGTTAGTTGTTTGATTTTTTTATTTTCAGACAATCATCACCACACGTACTGTTATTCAACAAATGTAGGAAATAATCATACAAATGTTCGACAATCGTTCGATCCCTTAAGGAACTTTCCGATGCCTTACAGTTCGGAAAATATTCATTGACATTGTTATTGGAGTCACGAGCTATATTTGCTGGATTCATATTGCCCACGCAATGCATCGCACGTATTTAATGCACTCTCGTCCAAAGTAGCGAACAGTTAACTGCCAGCCAGGGAGCCTCATTAGCAGGAATACTCTCTCTTCCGTGCGCTATAGTCGACTGACGTCATGTCTTTCGATGTTTTTTAGGTGTAGCGTCATCATACTACGGCGCGGTTACCTCGCATCGGACGGACGGACGGACAGATAATAATTGTCTGAAAATAAAAATTAAACTTTTCACTCCTGGGAAAATTTGACAGAAGGACCTCTCGTTCCGCAGCTGCGTGCGCTAACCACGGGATCACGGCGCTCCTGAGCTCACCCTATCCTTGATGTTGCCTATCTTGCGCATGGACTACTCAGTTTGTATATTTTGCTTATTTTTTTCATACTTCCACACAACTTCTTCCTGTTTTCTCGATTGATCTGTGTTCAGTTTTTCAAGGCCTATCCCCTGTATCAACTTATAACTAAATCTGAGGGCGGTGCGATGGGGATGTTCCCTTGTTAGTGGTATTGTGTGTTGGTGGCGTTGCCAGTTTACATACTGTGCATGTAACTCACAATAAATGCGTTGGATGCCTCCTGTGATCAGTTTACTTGAAAAACGTTTGTTGTCATCGTAATTTATGTAACTGGCTCTCCGACTTCCAATTTGACAATTTGTGGAAAAATTGTTTACCTCGTTAGTCCTAGTTTCAAACATTGTCTGTCTGACGGAAAACGTAGGCATGAAGGGGTCTGTAAAAAGCAATTAATCGCTATTATAGCAAACTTTTGAATTCACATGATACTTGAATTCTCTATATTGATTCTGAGAGTTTTCTTATTTCTCTTGTTATTTACTGTCTCAATGTCATCCGTGAAAATAAAATTAAAGGCAGTTGGATTAGGTTCCTGATCTATAAACTGTGATTTAATATTCTGCGCTGCTAAATAAATTTTGAAGGTTGTATTCTTTACGTAAAACAGAGTATCGGTGTCAGTCCTAGGATTGACGATAAACTTCAGAAATACAATTACGGAAAAGTGACATATCGATTATGGCTCCTCACCATCAACAATAGTTGTTACCCATAGTTTCATATTTGCTATTTTATCGTCGTTACCCTTTAGAGACCAACCTGATCATTCCACAATGCCATTTTTGACTCGCTTCTTAATATGTCCTATAACTACAGATTTGTCGAAAATATTAACTGTTAAATACGCTTTCCACAAATTAGAAACTTCCAGTTATTCTTCATATCTTGAAACTTACTACCGTTGACTTTCACTGGAGAAAAGATACATAATAATAAAATGAAATCAAAGATTAGAATGTCAAATCATAGTGTGAATGGTTAAAATGAAATGAACTAAAAATCATCTCCTTGTCTAAAAGACGTTATTCTTCCAGAGAACTTCGGCACCTCAAAATTTTTTACACCTCTGATGTTCAGCCACATGTGGACAAATAGCGGGTCCCATGATGCAGCACTGTTTAGCCGTCACAAAATGAAGCCTCAAAAATCAGTCCACATTCCATTTACTGCGTTTCCTTGAAATTATATAAAATATACGTCTGTAAGTAAAAAAAAAAGACGAAGAAGAAAGAAACAAAGCTTGAAACAGCTGATTGGTGAAGCCTCCTTTGGCTTCCACAACAGCTCGAAGTCTGTTGGGCATTGAGCCCACAACTCGAGCCACATAACTAGGAGATTCAAGTAACTCATTCCAAGCGTCATGAATCACATCAGAAAGCTGTCGGCGAGTCGACGGTGACTGCCCTTTTCTCGTATTACTCTGACCATTTCTGCCCAGATATTCTCAATGGGATTCGTGTCAGCTCCTTTAGGTGGCCATTCCGTTACAGTAATATTACTATGGTCGTCGACCCGCCTCTTAACCACACGTGCCATATGAATAGACGAGCGATCTTGTTGGAACATGATCTGATCATCGCCAAATCTTGCTGCCACAGCAGGCAACATCACGTTCTCCAGAATTGATATGTAATTGCGCGCATCGAATCTTCCTTCCACTTCCCACAGGAGCCCACACCCTTCGGCCGATATCCACGCCCATACCGTTACCGACTACAAATGGCTCTGAGCACTGTGGGACTTAACATCTGTGGTCATCAGTCCCCTAGAACGTAGAACTACTTAAACCTAACTAACCTAAGGACATCACACACATCCATGCGCGAGGCAGGATTCGAACCTGCGACCGTAGCGGTCACGCGGTTCCAGACTGAAGCGCCTCGAACCGCACGGCCACACCGGCCGGCACCGACAACCTGCCACTCCTTCGGCAACTGTAAATATATTTTCGATTATACCTAGCACATTTAGGCCGGTAAACTAGTACTTTTCCGGATGATGCCGTAGAGAAAACTTTTTGGTGCGTGAAAATCACTCGCCTCCAAAACTGGAGAGGTTTGTCGCCATTTTCAGTAGCAAAAGCAAGGCAAGCTTCTCTTTGGGAAACAGTCAATGTCTCTTTCACAGCAGCGCTTCTTGCTCTCAGTCCACCTTCCCTTACACGAGGAGTGACGGTCTTACTGCTAACATTGAGACCCAAAGTTTGCTGAATTTGTCGTGCGTTGACAAATGGGTGGTTCTCACTGAAACGGCGTATCTGCTGATCCTGAGCTGCTGTTGTTTTGCGGCGACGGCCATGAGGCCTCCCATTCAAGTTACCACTCTCTTCCTTTCGTCTGATCCACCTGGCTACCGTCGACTTGTGAAGACCCATAGTTCCTGCTATGTCGGCATTTGAAGATCCCTCTGCATGGAGTTCTATTATAGCGCCCTTGTCTGCCTCAGCCAGATGGGCCATTTAGCGTTGACTGAATGATTCGTCGCGGTTAATATTGGCTGCGGAAACAGCGCTGGCAGGAAACAGACTGCCTCCTCCACGATGGCAGCCACAACGCAGTGGCCAAGTATGTGTAACACGGAAATCGATGGCATAAAAGAGAGATCGCAAGCCCATACCCGTGTCATTACATAGTGGAGCAACTTAAAATCTCTAATTTTTCTCAGAAGGGACTGGTCCACTCTTGTCATGTCTTATCCTGATAAATATTACATGAAATGAAATGTTTACGTTTTGCATATGCGGCAGGCCTGACGCAAGAAACATTTCTGAAATATCTGAGGCAACCTGAAGAACACTTCATGAATTTTATCTGTAGAGGGTTGCCTTATAAGAAGGAAAACGTGTTTATCCCCGCTCGCCGTGTTTCCAGGTGGCGCAGTTTACTCGGAGGCATACATAATTCTCGCCGGGCGTAAGAAGCGACTCGACGAGCGAGGGGAACTCGCCAAGTGTCATAGGCTGATTGTCCCGAAACTTTGCTCACAAGGGGAGGCCGCCAAATGTGAAATTCAGATTCGATTCATACTGCGCATAATAAAAGCTCATGGCCAGAGGTGTAATGTGGCAAAGCACCAAGATGCACTTCTCAGCTGTTGTCGAGAAAATCGACAGTTAGAAGAAACCGTTGCGGTGAAATACTCTCTACGATTAATAATTTTCTACAGCGTCGTGGCGCAGCGGTAAGCGCTCGAGTTCGTAATCCGAAGGTCGCCGGATCGAATCTCACGCCATGCAACATTTTTTTATTATTATTATTTTTTTGTAATTCAAATATAAACTATTAATGAATTGCTTATGCATGTTGGTGAAGGCGGATCGCTCTCCAATTGTACCGCCTCCATTTTACCGTTTGTTTAACAGGGTGTACCAAAGCTCTCACGTCCGCACTGATTTTCGACGGTGTTATAAGTTGTGCTAGGGACCGCATCTACCTTCTTTCGAAGTTAGCAGGCAACTACGCTGTTATGCGGCGGCTCGTTTCGGCCCATTCAACATCTGTCCTTCAAGTGTAACGAGCGATTAACGGAGTTTATATTTCATACCTTCCACAGCAAATTTGTGTTCGTGGGGTTTCTATTCTAATTCGAACGTTTGACTTACGCTATACGTATTCGTTTCGGAATATCGTTTCTACGTCTTCCGCTAACTATACGTGGTTAACATTATGAAGACAATTAATAACATTTGTGAAATACAAATTTGTTTGCGGAAAACATAATGATGTTCGAAGTCGCCAGTTTTTCCACGACAAACGACTTTCAACAACTTATTATATGCATAATTGTTGCAACCTGTTGCCGGGAATTTATATATATATATATATATATATATATATATATATATATATATATTTTACACATATATATGTGTGTGTGTGTGTGTGTTTATACACACATTTGAATTACAAAAAACAAATACTAAAAAAAAAAAAAGTTGCATGGAGCGAGATTCGATCCGCCGACCTTCGGATTACGAACTCGAGCGCTTACCGCTGCGCCACGACGCTGTAGAAAATTATGAATCGTAGAGAGTATTTCACCGCAGCGGTTTCTTCTAACTGTCGATTTTCTCGACAACGGCTGAGAAGTGCATCTTGGTGCTTTGCCACATTACACCTCTGGCCATGAGCTTTTATTATGCGCAGTATGAATCGAATCTGAATTTCACAATTGGCGGCCTCCCCTTGTCAGTGAAGGAGAGGACAAAATAAGCGAACTTGTGTTTCGGCTTATCTGCAGACACTCGACCGTTTCCGAGAAAACGACGGCCAAAGTTATCAACGCGCTGTTGCTCTAGTGTAGATACCTTCTGCAGCCGAGAACGCAATTGAAGCGGTGGCTCAGTGGCTACCGTCGTTCCTTCTTAGCATTGATTCCTGTGTTCGAGACCATATTGGGTTTTTTAATTATTTTATTTTCCTGCCTCTCTATCAGAATTATCTTCGAATGTTTTTTTTCTAATTTATGTTGAAATAATGTTGTCATTACTCAACAATTAACTTTATGTGTAATTAATGAATTAAAAAAATAATAAACGAATGAGACAAGCTGATATAAAATCATCTCGTCTGCCTCATGTATCGTTATATCCAAATGGTTTATCAATGTTAATCTACATTTAGATCCGATAATGGCACCTTTAGTGTGTTGAAACCGGTTATCCAGTAGACAGTATTTAAGCGATCTTGGCTTCTGAATTATTTCTACAACAGAGTGATCGCCCCACTACGCACTGTGTGTTCCCTTTTTAACTTATTTCTTTACACAGTAAATTAACTGACGAATAACGACAACAGTGTTTCATCATAAATTGGAATAAACATTCGTAGATAATTCAGAGAGTGAGGGGGGAAAAAAGGAAAAACCGGGTTTCGAACTCGCAGCGCAAAGTTCCGAAGTCGCTATGGTAGCCGCAGAGCCACCGCTTCAGTTGAATCCTTAACCGCTAAGCGGTATCTACACTATAGCAACAACGCATTGAACACTTTGACCGTCGTTTTCTCAGAAGCTTATTTTGTCCCCTCTTTCAATGAGCGTAGTTAAAAGCAAGATCGGGGTCTGACACTTGGCGTGCCCCCTCGTAAATTGCGTGCGTTGGGATTCAGTAGACAGAATGCGTCCACTTTCCTCGACTACTCATTGACATGTTTGGAAACTTTCTTTGTTGTAGTTGCACTTTGCATTATGAGGGCTGGTTTTCCTGATGAGGATCTACTTATGGACTTTGCTCCTAATTTACGTTACTGTGTAGTAGACCTACTGCAACTACTTAAACCGGAAACGTTTGTTAGTTTGGATACTCCGCTTCTTAGTTGCTACATTTCGCTAAAATATTTTCCTTTTTTTCAAAACGGCAAGTTAAGATGACCACTGCAACATGGTAAGATCAGTAACAATTTAATACTTTGAAACAGTTATGTGTGGTGTACGAGGAGTCTACTGTTGTTGACTGAGGAATACATTAAACACGAAAGCTGCGTCCAATAACAATAATTAACTTTCGGTTACATGACAAAACACAAGTCGAAGCACTGTCAGTTCATCTCAGTACCCAGTAAAACTTAAACTGGAAAGATCGAAAACATACTTTTGTGGGGAAGGCAAACGAATGACTGCGTTTTATTGGCCGCACACTAAGAATACGCAACAGGCCAACTGAAAACACTGCCTACACTACGTTTGTCCGTCCACTGCTATAATATCCTTGACAGACGTGATTGACTGTGCACGCAAAAACGTCCAAGGAACGGTAGCACGCTTTGTAATGTCACGAAATAGGGGAGAGAGGATCCCAGATTTGATAATCGAGTTGGGGTAACATTCATGAAAACATATGCGTTTTTCGTTGCCACGAGATCTTTTCACGAAATTTCAATCACCACCATATGTTCTGAATGCCAAAACATTATTTCCTAGGGTACTTACACAAGAAGAAACCATAGTAATAATGTAATTCAAGGCTCGCAAGAAAAGATTTAAGTAGTCCCTTTTCCCGCACACTGTTAATGAGTGGGACGGTAGAGAAATAATCCGAACCTTCTGCCAGGCACGTAAGTCCGGATTGCAAAGAAATCCTGTTGATGTAGTCATGTAGATGTAACAACGAAATTATGTTGTAATTACGACATGTGACTTTCACTTGATCTGAACATCGAAGTTGTTTACTGTTTATTTACTTTTTGTTCATTAATTTCAGCCATATACGAACACCTAGGCGCGTTAAAGTGATATTGAAATAAAGTGTCATGCATGGACCAATAACAATAAGTTCCCACCTACTTGTTATAGTACTGCATTATCTGCCAGCGTATTCAGAAGTGGATATCGCATACGAAGTTCCTAGGGTGTTTGTAATGGATATTGCAGACGACTTCGACAAAGTTTGAATGTAGCTTCGTAAAAGTTCCGTGATCAAACGATCTGAGTTGCTGGAGAATACAGTTTATCCTCACTAGACAGTATATATTATCATTATACATGAGGTGAGTAGGGTTTCGCCGCGTTGCGGTGGCCGAGCGGTTCCAGGCGCTTCAGTGACGAACCGCACGGCTGCTTCAGTCGCAGGTTGGAATTCTACCTCGGGCATAGATGTCTGTGATGCCCTTAGGCTAGCTAGGTTTAAGTAGTTCTAGGTCTAGGGGCTGATGACCTAAGCAGTTAGGTCGCATAGTTCTTGAAGCCATTTTTTGACCTTTCGCGTAAATTTTCTTTACATAAACCGTCGTATCTTTTGATTGCGTTGACATAGCTCACTTTTTTACACCAGCAAGGGACCGGTTACAGCAAGAAGTGCGATACATTTCCGCTTATTATGTCCACCCGTTCTGGAGGTAAACGGGTTTTAAGGGTTGGGTAGACCGATAGACGGTCAAGAAAGTGAGACTAGTAGGGTTCCGTTTTTACCGGTTTAGGTGACGAAATCCTAACAACGAAAACACTGAAGATGAGGGCCGCATAAATAACACCCGCTACTCTTTATTCGAAATGTTCTAGTTGCTGTCGATACATAAGCATATTAGTCGTAGCTACGTTTTCGATCCAAATCACGTTTACAGGAATGCAAATAGAATGTATTTGCCTATACACGTGGTAATTCACATCCCAGTATTAATGCCACCGCGTTTTAGAAGTACGAACATTCTCATTGCTAGCTAGCTTAAGAAACACTTCTGCTAATGAACGTTTTCTGGCTGTGGCGAGTCTAGTGGAGAATTCGAAACAATGCAGAATACGTTTGGCAGCTATGTAGCCGTTTATTTCCTGGGGTGGTGCAGAATTATCCTACAAAATTTACTCTCTAATAACAGTAATTTGTTATTTCGATAATCATCCCGAATGATTGTCGCATAAGTGGTGACATAAAGGAAGAAAATTCATGTTTTTGAGTCCAGAAAGCTCTATGCAACAGAAACTGCAGATTTTTATTGCGAAATTGCCGGCTTGTTCATGTCTGGGGTAATAATAGAGGGCTGTTTGCCTAGGTTGTCTGCTAGCATAGTGAAAGGAAGGTCTGGTTTGTTTTCGGTTCTAATCTCTATGGAGGCAGGTAGAATATCAGTAAAGCAATTTTAAGAAATTCTCGCGCACCCAATACGATTTATCGCTACCTTTATTCTGTACTGGCGCTCTGTGGATGTCAATATGACACTCTTGTAGAATTTCATACATGATACTGCCTCCTTTTTCCGCTTCTGTCAATAATGGAATTGACTTAAGTGTGGCACTGAATGATGTTTAAGTGAATTTCGTTATGAATCTTCACGCATTGCTAAATTTGCACACTTTCATGGTAGGTCAGCAATGGTAATCCAGTATGACTGGTCTGAACGTTGACACAGACCGTTTCGCGGGCGAATGCGGATAATATTTTGCTAATTCGTAACGGTCTGGGGTTCTTTGTCTGTTATCTGGATAAGCTGAAATTCATTTTTATTCGTCCGTTTCATACAAATTAGCGTTTCTTCTTTCAGTTCTGTCTTATGTTTACGTGTTGTATTTAACACACTAATCAGCATTAATATAGTCTTACAAATTATGGAATACAGTCTAAAAAAGTTCAGATAGTTTGTCAATTTCACGCCTGCGCATAGTATGTTGGTAGCACTTCGTCGCCTTGCCTGTTATGCTGTGTAGCAGACTTTAAAGCCGTGCGGATCAGCATAACGAAAAGGCGAGGGGTCTCGCTCGTTTTGTCCACGACTGTACATGAGTGACACTTTGGGCAAAGCGTTGGTTAGAAACATTCACGAGTTTTCAATGGGACGAACGTACCTTCACAGCCCTTATTACATCAGCTGACTATTTCTGGGGACAGCTTAAAAGTGCTGACTGCTTTGAATTTTTTGTGCGCAAGGTACTATGCGGCCTCAATAGGTAGCTACTTGCCAGGTTTCACCAGCTTTCATTCTCTCGCCATTCCTGCTGCTGCTCGCTCGGAAAACTTGGCGATACGCTGGAGTCTCTTTCCTCTAGAACGACAAAGGCGGGGTTTTCTTCTCATTGGCCATCCTGCGTACTATTCGTATTCATTTTTGCCTCTCTTGTTAAATTTTGTTGTCCCTGTAGGTGATTATTACTTGCCAAATATAAGCTGTGTTTTACAGTGCCACAGTTCTAGCAAAACGTCTTTAGATTAGTTAGTTTTATGGTAGCGTTAGCAGCCACGGTTTGTTGGTATCTTGCTTAAATTTTATATCTGAGATATGTTTCTAGGTGTAAACCTTATCGTCATTCAGACCTAGCAAAATAAAAACATTTACCGTAAATATGTATCGATATTGCGTTGAACTAGGGCCCGGACCGCTGTTACGAAACGCTTTTCCCGTTACAGTAACACCATTCAAAAATCGTTGAATACTTGGGCTATATGTTTTTGTGTTGTCAAGGCTTTCTGACTATGAAGCTGATACTTCGAGGCTTGTCGCATAAGTAAACTGTGAGGAAGATATCCACAAATTGTGACATACGGGTTGCTTTGAAACGTATTTAAATTTTAACATTCACGGTTGAAAAACAGCCAGTAGGGCAGTAGACTGTTAAACACACATCACTCCACTAGGTAATTATCGACACAAGTTGCCGTTTGGAACATCACTGATGTAACAATTGGGTCTCAGATGTTAAGTTTCTACACTAATTAAGAGCAAAGACGGGTGCAAATTTAGTCACCTAGAGTATAATACGAAATCCGTTGTTCCACGGAGTTACGAAAGGCTTCGGTGGAATCAAAGGCAGCTTATAGACGGTTGAATTTTTATAAACTACGGAATCGGTTTGTTAAATAACAGGATGAAGCAAATACCTACCAACGTAGCTAAGACATAAGTTAAGATTTTCGTTTCACACAGATCTCTTCTCCATTAGTAAAGACCACATATGTACATATTTATATATTCTTTTGCCAGCCGCTGCGATTTGGAAATCATAATACTGGAAGTTACTATTTACTTTGTTAATATTCAGAGAAAAAATTCTAAATGAAATTGCTTTTCCAATTGTTTTCGATGAAAAATCATTGAGTCAGATGTTACTTATTGTACGGTTAGATCTGGTGCAACATTGGGTTCTGTTCTGATTTAAAAAGATGCAAAAAAAATACGTTTAGGGTGTTGCTAACAATGCCGTGCCGATACTGATCACTGCCGGATGACCATTCACACACCGGAGGTCAAGAAGGAAGTATTTTTACATTCAGAGCCTGAAGACTGCAATGACCCAAGTATTTTTGTTCTAATTTTGTCTAATATACCCAAAATAACTTCTTTGTGTCAGTTTTTGTGGCTGTAGTTGAATACTGTATAGAAAATGTTATTGGCTGCCAGACAGTCATTCTTCACACCTATTTTTATAGCTTCTTATATTTTTAATATTTAAATGGTTTTTGAGCCCAAGGGGTGATCACATTTTGTTGTTGTGTTTTCACTCCGAAGACTTGCACGCTAGCCTTGTCCTGTGCAACCTACATCGACCGTCTCTGCTTAACTGCTGTAACTGATATCAATTTGAACCTGCTTACAATGGCCAAGCCTTGGTCCCGCTCTCTGGTATTTACCCCCCGCCCTCCGTTAAGGACCCAACTATTCGCTCGTACCTGAGAATCTGTCGTATCAGCCGATTCCTTCTTTTTGTCAAGTTCCTTTTTTCATCCCGATTCGATCCAGTACCTCTTCATTAAACACTCTACCCATCTTTCAATATCCTTCTGTAACACCACATTTCTAAAGCTTCTGTTCTGTCGTAAGTCTTCGACTTCCATCCAAGCCTACACGCCAAACAAATAGTTCCAGGAAATACTTCCTAACATTGAAATTTATATTCGATGTGCAAGTGTTTCCCATTTCTAAACAAGCTTGAGGTCTATTACCTTTCTGCGTGGTATGTATTCTGTAAGTCTGCTAACACATTTTCATCTGACCACCTGCGATTCCTATAAAAAAATTTCATTTGATTTATTTATTCATTTTCTTCTATATCTGTCAGCTAGCTAGTCTTACCTAAATTTCTTGCTTACTTTTTGATGAATATTGTATTATACGTGTTAGTGTCAGAATCGCAGGTTGCGAAATTGCAAAACAAAGGTCCAGAAAGACATTCGTGGTGTAGATCCAGAAAGCACAGCTGTCTGTCAAGAAATGATCGTAGCCATACAGCTTACCACTCAAGAGCAGCAAATATATCGTGAAAATGTTTTCGTTGGAAAACTCGCTATTGTCGTGTTGTCGTGTGGCAGCCCAAACGTGCGGAGGGAACGGCTGCAAATGTGTAGTGCTGGTCCCCCAGTGCTCCGGTATCGGCTACAGCGGCGAATGCCCCCAACTACCCTCTTGTCGAATGCCGGCAGTCTGCTGATGCCGCAGCTGTTGGTACGCCTGTCAGGACTCAGCTGGCTGCCATTGATTGGAGCGAGCGCTCGATACGGGGCTGCGTGTCGAGGTGCTGCCAACGGAGGCCGACACGCTCCACTAATCGCCCAAAATGGGTCACACCTCTCCCTGCTTAAAAACTACGAGGGGCAACGCCTCTGCAGCAACTCGAGAACCACAGCCTGCCATACTATAGTCTGATCAAAATTACTTGTTGTTGTGGTCTTCAGTCCAGAGCGCTCAACGTCACGCACGAACCGTTCGTTCACCGTTGCCGAACTACCACAATAATTAGTCAATTCATTTCCAGTTCCTTGTCCGGCATTCTTTCTTGATGTGTTCGGACCACGAATCAAGGGTTTGGCACTTTTATTTCGTATATCTTCATATGTATCCATACCAAAAAGAATCATACGCTCATAACGATGCTAATGAAACACACATGTTTCATATACAGCACCAACTAAACACTACTGGGTTCTTCCACACAAGACGTGATTCAGCGTAACACAGACACTTGTCATAATCACTCACATATGCACTTTTCATAATCACTGGGATCAGCTTACATTAGATAAGCTTCGCACGACACTGCGTGAAAAAGTTTTCGAAGGCTGCAATTCATCATAGCTAATGGGTGATCAGAGTCAAAAATACAACTACTTCGACATTTGATGTCGGCTGTTGCTGTCAGTCGGCGCACAGTCTTCTCGATCGAAATTAACAAGTTAAACCCATATAACTTTTTAAAACATATGTTAAGAGAAATGAAACTCCGCGTGCTCAATTGTCTCAATGAACATATCATGGCAAGTGCGTAAGCACAGCACTTCAACACACTCTCCCATTAGGACTGTCTGTAATTTGATTAGTTACACGGTGCTGGAGATTATGAGATCAATAATGCATGCAATGTTTACCAGGGGGCAATCTCTCTAAAATGATTAACGTCGCCACACAATAAACAAGACAAATTACTCCTTGAATGCTGCCCTCAATTTTCGCTATTAAGTGTTAGAGAAGGCACAAATAAGAGAGTTTTTCCTTTGTTTTCGTTATATTGAATTTTACAAGCTAAATTTGCTACCCGAAGATCAGTCGTTCGATGTTAGGCTGCAACGTAAAAATTTCAGCTCATAGTAAACGTCCTTAGTTCATGGCAGACCATGTGTAAGATCTTGGAGACCCAGTACGTTCGACGCGTCCTGCTAACAAGGGAACCTCCCCATCGCACCCCCCTCAGATTTAGTTATAAGTTGGCACAGCGGATAGGCCTTGAAAAACTGAACACAAATCAAACGAGAAAACAGGAAGAAGTTATGTGGAACTATGGAAAAAATAAGCAAAATATGCGAACTGAATAGTCCATGTGCAAGATAGGCAACATCAAGGACAGGGTGAGCTAAGGAGCACCGTGGTCCCGTGGTTAGCGTGAGCAGCTGCGGAACGAGAGGTCCATGGTTCAAGTCTTCCCTCGAGTGAAAAGCTTTCTTTCTTTATTTTCGCAAAGTTATGATCTCTCCGTTCGTTCATTGGCGTCTCTGTTCACTGTAATAAGTTTAGTGTCGGTGTTTTGCGACCGCACCGCCAAACCGTGCGATTAGTAGACGAAAGGACCTGCCTCTCCAATGGGAACCGAAAACATTTGATCGCAAGGTCATAGGTCAATCAATTCCTCCCCAGGACAACACGTCTGATATATTCAATACGACACTGGTGACGGCATGTGCGTCACATGACGGGAATATGTTGTCGACCCACTTAACTTGTACACTTGGCGAATGGGTAAAAAGATTCTTCTACCTTGCCCGATTTAGGTTTTCTTCTGGATGTGATAATCACTCCGAGAAAAGTGATCGCATCGGACGGACAGGTAATAATTGTCTGAAAATAAAAAATTAAACTTTTCATTCATGGGAAGATCTGAACCAAGGACCTCTTGTTCCACAGCTGCTCACGCTAACCACGGGACCACGGCGCTCCTGACCTCACGTTATTCTTGATGTAGCATATGATGCGCATGGACTACTCAGTTTGTATATTTTGCTTATTTTTTTCATAATTCCTCACAACTTCTTCATGTTTTCTCGATTGATCTGTGTTCGGTTTTTCAAGGCCTATCCACTGTGCCAACTTATAACTAAATCTGAGGGGGGTGCGATGGGGAGGTTCCCTTGTAAGTGCGCTCTGTTGTAGCACTGTATGACACAAAAGATAATTCGCTACTAATGCTGCAGAGAAAAGGAAAGTACCAATATTGATTCTAATATGGCTACGCACTTCCCATATGTTCGGACCATTCTCGTTCCATAACAGTCGTCTGTATGTTAAAGCCCGAAGGTACCAACAATATGAGTCACCCAAAATTGTGTTTGTCCTGGCGCTTGTAGAGCGGCGGTGAACAGAAACCAATGACGAAGCTCTTCAGGAAATAAAACTGACAGCTGTCCAAGTGGAATATTGCGTGTGATAAGACGAACTGACAAAGAACGTGTACACTATTCTCATGTCAGTATAGTCTCTTACCTGAAGTTAGAAGTGCCAGGACGCCTCTTCTACATGTGACAAGGTATCGGTAGTAATAGCCATTGACGATTGGGTTTCTGAAGCTGGAGGAAAGTTGTCTGAGAAACATTGGATTAAACGAGATGATGCAAATGATTTTTTGTTCAAATCTATTACAATGTTCTTTTAGAACAAGTTATTTAATATCTGTTTACACGTAATTGTCGAAAAGTGACACTCGTTTTGTTGCTCATCAAAGTTGATTGAAAAGTTTCCGAATGTAAAAGCTTTCCTGGAAAAGTACGTGCACATGGAATACAAATTTGTGACATCCTTTCTGAAAGTATTTATATGGAATGTAATTGTGTATGCAAATTAAAGTTAACGCGTAGTTTCATTAGCTTGCCGCAAATGTCTCAGTATGTCGTCTGTTATTTTAGAGCAGCGGTCCCAAATAACAATTATTTGCAACATAGAGAAAGTGACTTTTCCTACAGGGGTAATGGTCTTAACTTGTGTCGCAATGACTGCCGTAACCACATGTGGTACAGTTTACTGTTGGCTGTAACGAGGAAGCATTTATTAAGCCATTAAGGACATTGAAACATCCAATTTTTCACGTCGGTATTGTCTTACACAACAGCCAACGGCCTTGCCTCGTTGAATACGCCGTTTCCGTCAGACCACGCAAATTAATCGGGCGCGGTCATTACTTGGAGAGATAACCGTTTGGATAAATGTCCACGTGCCGTTGGCTGCTTTCCTTCACCTTTGCAGCAAGTGGGAGGAGGGGTGATAGCCTAAAGTTTCTGGTCACCAGGCATTGCTTTTTTGTCCTGGATTAAATTTCAAACTTCTCCGCAGTGTACCTTGAAGTGATGGCATGACACTCAAGCTCGGCGGCCCGCTGGGTGCTATTCCTTGGTAGCAAGTGCGCTGGTACGGTCTGCTGGGTCCGATGACTGAAGCTCGGGGATTCACGACTTCCTCTCAATCTGGCTGACCGTGTTTAGAGTTGTTCTAACCAGGACGTAGCACGCAGCTAAAATTTCCATTCAGTCAGTAAGTACGTTTGACGAGAGAACGTAAGTTCGATAAAATAAGTCTTTTGTTCTAGTTAAATTGCTGAATATTGCCGATAGACGAAGATTATATTTATCTCTGTGGCTTTTGTTGCAAGTCAGTAACTATACTATTATGTCTTCTCACATGCACACGATGGGCGATGAGAATACTGGTGCTAAAGCGGTTAAATATTGTTTCACACATAGTCTATGTACCGACACCGGGTTTCAGCCTCTCCCCATCATCATCATCATCATCATCATCATCATCATCATAACACCCGAGTACACACACCCGTTACAACAAAAACACATAAATACGAAACGCTCACATTTCGCGAAGAAAAGGTGCTACTATGCGTGGAGAACAGAAAACCCATTTTTCTGATTTGTCGGCTGAACCTGCCCTTCGGAGTCTTCCATCCTACAGTACCGTATGATTTACTTTTTTACGAACACGCAGATCCAGTTTCCAAGTTCTCTACTACAGACGGTACAGTGACTGCTAGATGTTATAACTTCTTATGTGAAAGTGATGTGATAATATGTGAAGATGCTCATATATGTAATAGTGTCTTAATCAGCGTAAGTCAGACAAGTGCCAAGGATCGCGTAAGTGTGTTTGTCAAAGCAATCTCTGTTGCTACAGACGTCACTAGAGGCATTTCTTCTTTTCCTGTCGGTTTCGACGCAGGCGTGTTTCATTTATCTTAGTCTCGTTTCTTCCTTCTGAAGAATGTTTTCTCTGTGCGTCGGACACAATAGCTTCATCTTCCTCTTGACCCACTATTCCCCGTAATGGCGGCATTGTGTGGGGGCAGCCGTGGAAGCTGCGTCATCCGTTGTCGCCTGGGTACACAGCTCCGCCACGCGTACACACAGATAACCGCTGTCGCCCACAGCTGACTCACACCGTCAGGAGCTGCGCGCCTGTCCGAGATAGCGGCCATGCGGACGTGACCTTCCGCTATTCAGTCAATCGCTGCATCGCGGGAGCCTCCCGTTAGCATATCAAATAATTAACCGTCGAGAATAGTCTGTCACTGTCACAGAAATAGGAACCTGAAATGTAATGCAGGTGCTCTGAAGTTGCGGAAGGGGATGGCTAGTGATTTATTCATACAGCGCTCTTTAGAGTTAGGCTGTACATACCAGCCCATTTCAGGCCTTGTAGAATATTGGTACAGTTTTATTTTCCTTGCTAAATACGTTCCACGCGTAAAAACCGACGAGAAGCCCGAAGTTGTAGCACGTCGTTATCGTCCCGGCGCTGAAATCATTCTCTATTGTTTCGTTCGGGCCTAAAACACGTATGTGATATTCAAACATCGTATCTTCAAATATAATTTTGCTTGAGAAGCTTAGCATGGAATGCTGAGCTTGTTGAGTGAAGACATACAATGTATTTCGTGTATAAGAAGGATATACATGATCACTTTTTTCTGTTATTAGGCTGTGGCTGTGTAGCTAGATTGGTTGTCATTTATGGTGACAATTATTAGCGGAATTTTGTGGCAGCGCAAACCCCCCCCCCCCCCTCCCGTCACCCAATTTGTATGCTGTTCGGAAAACTGCCGGTAACACGAACCAGAGAGCTGGTCGTGTTGTTCTGTCTGTTTAGTTCATAGGCGATGTCATTCAGTATAGTCTCACCATAGAAACACTTTATTAACATTTCATAGGCAGCAGTAATGTCGTGGGCGTGAGTTAGTGTTGGCATTTAATTACGGCGTAATGCGAGCTTGTCTGCTACGGCTGTGCGTGTTCTAAAAGCGCTCGTGTGCTTGGTATACAGTACTTTTACACAGCTTGCAGCACAAGCTGTGTCACAGGTCATGCAAGGATCTGCACGCTTTCCTCTGTTCCTCTTGGCACGTTGTGGTTTTTTTTTCTAAATTACTTCCACATCAAGAAAGTTTAACGTTGTTGGCACCCTAAATAGTGGTATGAAGTCGTGATCTGTTCTTATAAGACTGCATGTCACGCTTTCTCGAAAAAGCTTCCTGTGTTATTTCTGAATCATTCAGTCAAGCTAAATGGCTTACCGTGCAAGTACGCCGCTTGCGTCTCATTTTAGTCTGTCGTTTCTATTGCAATATTACGCGATGGTGACAAGGCCATTTTTAAATATATTGCGTTTCGTTTCGGCCGAATTCACTTAAAAGAAACGGAGTCGGTGGTGATGAAATGTTTGGAGATGCACTGCTGTGAAATGTCAGTGAAAACAGGCGAGAAATACTGAACCAGCAATGTAATGCGGCGAATGAAAAATTTTACCAAACTGAGATTCGCATGGGATAAGTTTCCACTTATATCTACAGTGTACTTCATATCATTTGTGGCACAGTTAACGGCGGGGCGGGACTGGTGAGCGGCTGGGGGGGGGGGGGGAGGGTGGGGGGTTGTTGGTGTAAATCTTTAATACATTTCAACAACTCTGAGCAAATGCATAAAATGACAAAAGTAAGGTATTTACCGCTCAGTTTATCAAAATGCAAAACGTAATATCCAACACAATAGAACACACGATAAAATAGTCGTCTGTCTCTTGGAATTTCTCCGAATTTACTATAAGAGGGCAAGAAATATTATACCATGAATAATAACACAACAGCAAAAGGAGCACAAGACAATACACACTAATAATACAAAAGCCTAAAATATACTCAGTCAAAAGATGACACCCCAACTAATACTACACAAGCAATTAACAAAAAGAGCGACCGTAGCGATCGCGCGGTTCCGGGCTGAAGCGCCTCGAACCGCTCGGCCACTCTGGCTGGCTTGCCTGTTGTAGTCATGGTCTGCCATGACAGAAGGCAACACTGGTGCCAACACCGAAACGAGGTGAGAATGTGCCTGTTGTGAATATTCATTCCATTCATTTAATTTTAGTAAATGTTGTTCAGGTGTGTGTGTGTGTGTGTGTGTGTGTGTGTGTGATGCTTTAAATATACTTTTACGGATCCTGGGGAAAGGTTTCTTACACCAGTAAGCATGGGCTCTGAAATACATACCATAAGGGCTATGAGCACTTCATTAGTTGAAGAGACCCTGTCCCCAAAGGTTCTAAAATTATTTTTGTAACACCCTGTATCACCACATTCACTCTGGGAGAACCTCCCATTGTAGTGTTGGTAAACAAAGGGGGACAAAAACAATTAAAGTGAAAATTTGGCCAGGGATGCTGACATCCTCCGATAGCCACCTAACGGTTTTGGCGACTGCTGACGATAAATTGGAAATCCAGGTTAGAATCCCGGTGTGGCACAAATTTTGATATGGAACGACATATCCGTTTTATTTTGTTCTTCGATAAATTGAGTCTGCCATGTGTTTTAGGTGGTAGCATATTTTATGGTTCTGTCTGAGGCGTGAGCTGTTGACTGAATTGAAAACAAACGGCTCGAATTTCTCTGCTTGTATGTATACATACACGTGTTTTACATGGTTACTATGTCATAGTACATAAGACATTTTAAAATGTCGGAGATTGTCAGCACGCAGTAGTCTTTTCATACGTACGCTTTCCAGTAATTTTTTTTACACATCAAAATAATCTACATTTTAGTTTCTCGGTGCAGTGGTGGTGCGGAGTGGCTTAAGCGCCTAGGAAAGTTGAATTCGAGATAAAAATGGGAGCTCAGTTAGGCTTTTAGACCGTGGAAAACTGCACTGGATGAGGACTTCACCGTGGACCTTTTCAGCGTTCGCGCAGTAGAAGTCAGAAATAGGAAAACTGAAGGTTTGAATATCTCCGTGAGGAGTTGATTGCTAGTTCCATCGATAAGACCATTGACCTGGAGAGGCCGTGGTCTGTGTTACAGTACTCGTCTGGCAAATCGTCTTGATCTTTCGGGAAGCTTCGTTAAGAGTGCTGTGGAGTAGGTTTCTGCGAGGACAATCCCTTGCACAGAAATGTTTGGCAGCTGACTGGCTGAAGTTAGTAGAGCAGAGGGGCGTTAATCTGCATGCGGCCTCGCGTCCGCGTCGCCACATAGCTGCGGGGGCGCTGGAGAAAGTGCGTCAGCTTATGCCGCCACCAAGGACGCGGCCTCGCTGCAGCCCGGCTCCGTCTGCCGAACCAGGAACCGGGCCGTCCTGGACCGCACCAGTGGCTCCACAAGGAGACGCCCTAACCACACTCTGTGCGAACGGCTTCCTGGGGTAACATTTGCCTGCTGCTCCAAAGCGATAATGACAGAATGACTCTCTTCTGTCTACAAACTGCTTACTGGATTTAACTTATTTCAAAATGGTTCGAATGGCTCTAAGCACTATGGGACTTAAATTCTGGGCTCATCAGTCCCCTAATACTTAGAACTACTTAAACCTAACTAATGTAAGGACAACACACACATCCATGCCCGAGGCAGGATTCGAACCTGCGACCGTAGCGGGTGCGCGGTTCCAGACTGTAGCGCCTAGACTCGATCGGCCACTTCGGCCTGCTAACTTATTTCAGCGACTAGAGATTGTCTGTTTCTGATTTCATTAACCGCTTCACACACAGAAGTGGGAAAGGGTATTGAAAAAGATACGTTACAATTATCAGGAATAAAATTAGGATCTGTAGGTGTATAAGACATACCATTTCATGCAAATATCGCTTTTAGTTCATGAAACCTGCTAACTGAAACTTGTGTGCTGGTGCAAGACTCGAACACGGACCCTTGATTTCGCGTCCAGTGCTGTTAGTTGTGTCGAAGTTTTACATCAGTGCAAATTCCGATGTATAGTGAAATATTCATTCTTGATCTCCGTCCACGGTGCAGACAAACTAGAACGCAGATGTTTTACGTATGATTGTCATTTATACGAATTATTCGGTGTATTTAAAAAATGAATCACCTGTAACTTAATAACTTAGTCAAATTATTTTTCTCATTAGGATTTAGATCATCACTCAGTGCACTGAACACTGATACGTTACAATGATTGAGGAGTACACGGCTTTACTCAAGATAATTTAGACACATACTGTGCTGGGAAGTCAACAACGACCACAATGTCTTCTTTCTTGTTCATTTTTTTCCTCCATACATGTCTTAGTTCATCGGGTAATTTTCTCTTTTTGTCCAATTGTAGACAGATCTATCGATGTCATTGGTTTGGTACCTATTTTCCATTCTGTGTGTCGTCATTTCTAATGCAGTTCCAATCAAAAAATTCCAACCTCTCCTTCCACGTTGTCTGTAGTTCTGCCCGTATGTGGGTATTGGCCTTCATATTTTTTTCTGTAGGAACCTTTACTTGGGAAGATTCCGATATGAAACGCCTATTCGTGATTTTAAATTAGCCTTTAATCATGCTGTTTATAAATGTAGAGTACAAAAGTGTCGACGAGGGAGGGGAGGGAAGGGGAGTGACAGACTGGAGAACCTCCTAGTTTTCATTCTGAGAGCTGTGTTGAATAAATGTGTACGCTGTGAACACGCTGGTCTGAAATGAGACTTCGGTCAGGTGTATGGTCTATAACATACAGTCCAGAATTATGGAGAAAAGTACATATCTTTTATACCGGGTGGTTATAAGTGAAGTTCACACACGCACGGAGGTCCAGTGTGGGCTGCAATTGTCGTATGGCAGCGAATTCGGTAGATATGGCAATGCGTTAATGCGGAACCGGTTCATGCCGGAAAAAAATTTCTTATTTTGGGCACCAGACGCAAATCTGGCGCAGTACAGCATCTTGTTGACGTCTCCGGTGCTCATATTGAATCACTCGTGCAAGAGTGGTTAATAATAAAATCAACATTATGCCTTTCTCACTTGTGTGACCTTTCTGCCCAAGTCCCATTCATCATCCATTACATATGGAAACACTTCTCTACGCCTTAAGTTCATTCACGGCGCCAGTTTTGCAACTGGTGGTCAAAAATGAAACTTTTCAACTTAAATTGGTTCTGCATTAACGTATTAGAATATCTAAAAGTGTCGCTGCCATACGATAATTGCAGCCCACACTGGACCTCTGCGAGTAACTGCACTTTAATTATAACCACCCGGTACCTGCAGAACCTCGCGGTAGACTGACTGCAACATGTTCTGAAATACATATTTCTCGAAATAAGTTTTCTTCCTGGCAAATGGAAGGATGTTCTGAGATATTCTAAGCCGTTTTCCGAGAGCGGTTGCCTCCCCCATCTTTTTCTTCTGGATTACTACTATCACTAGGACGTGAGCGTAGTGGCGCGGTCGCCTTACAACCAGTTTGGCATCGAGCGATATCCAAATACCCTGCAGAGTCGAATTAGCAGCAATTAGTACTGCTTTGGGAAATGCAGAATTTCATCACTTTCCCAAGTCCGTGAAATCCATGCTCCAATTACCCTTAATTAGAACACCTTGTTACTCTCATCCTTCCTGTGAGGAATATCGGGTTAGCATCTCTCTCTCTCTCTCTCTCTCTCTCTCTCTCTCTCTCTGTTTCTCTCTCGTGTGGTGAAGCAAATTTCGTACAGATTACGCCTTCATCTAAGGAGCGGCGCCTGGTGACTAGCTGCCCCCTTGATCGCCCACGCTGTGGTAACCGCTGAAAGGTTAGAGGCCAGGCAACACGATAGCCCGTCTCATTAGCAGAGGGCGCCGCCGACCCGGTATCGAATAACAAACAGCTGGGCAGGCTCGATTCGTCTCGCACCTTCTCGAGCAGGAAGGACGGCGGTTACACGCGCTCATCTGGAACACGTGCTACTTCCTACACTCTCCCTGTGGCTTCGCCGACGGCATTATCAGTTTCTAAACCGAGAAATGTAGGCTGTAGAATTACGCGCGTCTCAAACGGCCCGCACTTCAGGTATAAATTCGACGGAAGTCCTATATTCACGTCGTTGCATCTAAGGTGTAAGTTTTCAGAACGGCATGGAATCGATATTACCAGACACTGCAATATAACGTAAGTGTATAGGAAGACCACATGCCACGTAGATATAACTGTTCATTCGCCGATAGTTATGTATGGCCTATGAACTGTAATATAGGGTGAATATTAATAAAACCGACAAACTGCGGGGACGGATTCCTAACGGAAAGTGGTCCTGTGTACATGTCCGGAAATGCGTCGTTGCCACCGTAGATGGCACTGACGAACGAAAGTTCCTCTGACCAAGAGCCATATATTCCTTGTGTGTTGCAGGCTGTGTGATTGACGCAGCTTACTGTAAGCAGAATGGTCCGATATTCATGTGGAGAACAAGCCGAGATGGTGTATTCGTACAGCCAAACAGATGCAAACGGTCGAGAGGCAGCACGGCTATACCAGAACAAGTACACCTACAGACACCAACCACATCACGCAACATTTCAAACCCTTTTTGGGCGTCTGTTCGATCATGGGTGCTTTGAGAGAGACGAATGTGCAGGGAGGTGGCGGACTGTGCCTACACCAGATTTGGAAGATCGGGTTGTACAGGATACTGAGACGGACAGTAGGAAAAGTGACTGGTCAACATGGTGTAAGCCAAAGTACGGTTATGTGTGTCCTGCATAACAGTCCATGATCCGATGTGTGAACGCGTGCATTGCATCCTATGGAGGCCACTTTGATCATATGTTGTGACGTGGATGCGATGCAGCTCTGTAGCGTGTTTCGGGACGATTTGTCGTCGTTACACGCACACCGTCCAGTTCCGCACACATGTTAAAAGACTTTTTTATCCCTCCGTTTCCAGGAAACTGTCCCTGCAGTTTTTCGGTATTATTAATGTTCAGCCTGTTAACTCATGTTACTTTCACTGTTCGGGTGCCGGCCGGTGTGACCGAGCGGTTGTAGGCGCTTCAGTCTGGAATCGCGCGACCGCTACGGTCGCAGGTTCGAATCATGCCTCTGGCATGGATGTGTATGATGTCCTTAGGTTGGTTAGGTTTAAGTAGCTCTAAGTTCTAGGGGACTGATGACCTCAGAAGTTAAGTCCCATAGTGCTCAGAGCCATTTGAACGGTTCGGGTGGAACCAGTCAGCGGGGAATACCATTCGGGAATATAGAACCGATACAAACAAAATGTGAAATGGTGCAAGGTGTACGAATTTGTTAGGGAACTAGACGTAAGCTGCAGTGAAAGACATGTAATATACAATATCTTCGAGAAACAAGAGCAGAAAATAAGAATAGAAAAGCGGATTAGAAAGGGTGTAAGGCAGGGTTGCAGTCCCTCGCTCCTGCTACTCAGTCTGTACAACGAAGAAGCATTTGCGGAAATGAAAGGTTCAGGAATGGGATTAAAATTGAGTGTAAGAGTGTCACTGATAACATTCGGTGATGACATTGCTACCCTCAGTTTTGACTGACGAAGAATTGCAGGACCTGTTGAATTGAATGAACTGTCTCACGAGCACAACAAAAATGGCATTAGCAGTAATTTTACCGTCAAAATTGGTGACGACGAAGTAGACGAAGGAATTTCGGTATCTTGGAAGGAATGCGATGAGCTGCACCCGACGTTGTCACAACGCAGATGATAGGTTGGTTGATTTGGGGGAAGGGACCAAACAGCGAGGTCATCGGTCCCATCGGATGAGAGACGGGTGCGAAAGGAAATCGGTCGTGCCCTTTCAAAGGAACCATCCTGGCATTGCCTGAAGCTATTTAGGGAAATCACGGAAAACCTAAATCAGGATGGCCGGACGCGGGTTTGAACAGTCGTCTTCGCAATGCGAGTCCAGTGTCTTAACCACTGCGCCACCTCGCTCGGTGCATCGCAGATGAGCTCGATCAGGTACTACAGATATGACGAGCTGGGGGCCAGCACATAAATTGAAACTCGCCACTGTGTTCCTCGAACCGCTCGATCATACTCTTGGCCTTGTAACATGGCGCATCATCTTGCTGAAAAATGCCACTGCCGTCGGGAAACATGACCGTCTGGAAGGGGTGTACGTGGTCTGCATCCAGTGCACGATACTCTTTGCCCTCATGGTGTCTTGCACGAGCTGCACTGCACTCATGGATGCCCAAGTGAATGTTTCACAGAGCGTAATGGAGGCGGCGCCAGCTTGTCTCCGTCCCGCAGTACAGGCGTCAGGGAGCCGTTCCCCTGGAAGAGGACGGATTCGCGCCCTCCCATCCTCATGAAGTAGTGGTGAAGGTATCGGGATTCGTCAGACCGTGCAACGTTCTGCTGCTACGCCAACGTCCACTGCCGATAGTCACGTAGTTGCCGATGTCGTGGTGTTAACTTTAGCACATGCATGGGTCGTCGACTGCGGAGGTCCATCGTTATGAGTGATCGGTGCGCATTGTGGTCAGAAATACTTGGACTCTGCCCAGCACTAAAGTCTGATGTTAGTTCCGCCACAGTTCGCCACCTATCCTGTTTTATCAGTCTGCTCAACCCACGACGTCCGGCGTATGTAATGAGGGGTGGCCGCCCAACCCCACGACGTCTGGACGTGGTTTCACCATGGTTTCGCCACGCGTTAAAGGCACTCGCCACAGCACTCCTCGAACACCCGACAAGTGCAGTTTCTGAAATGCTCATGCCAAGCCTCTGGGCCCTCAAGTCTGCTCTCGGTCAAAATCAGATAGATCGCGCGCGCCTTCCCCATGGACAGCACGCTCACTGGTACTACATGCACCTAGCGTGTGTCTGACTAGCAGTCATTCCTCGAAAGGTGACGCTGCTATCGCCTGGACGGGTATATATCGATAATAGCTCGGTGGGCATAATGTTGTGGCTGGATAAGTGCATATTTTTCCGAAAGACATTATAAAGATCGGTACGAAATATGAAGCATGCATCTCAGACTGATACGTACGTTACATGAATAAGCATAGAGATAGCAGAAGTGGCGACATTTTTCAGCTTCTAAGCCCTACAAAATTTTCGAAATGTGAGGGGAGTTCCACTTCCCTATGTATCGATGTGTGTGTGTTGGTGTATGTTTGAACTATAGACCGTACTAGTGAGGGCAGGCTGAGCGTACGGGTATCGCCGTGGCAGCCCCGGTGAACAGCGCTGAATGAATCAGCCTTCGGCACCGTTACGGGTCGCGGCGGACCTGCACCGCCACACCTGGCGAGAGGCAGCCGAGAGCTGCGGCAGGCATTGGCGCTCGCTGTCGCTGTTCTGTTCCTACATTAATTCGTACTTTCTATTGACGCAGCACCGTGCCACCGCTACGCAAAGGTTTAGCATTTATTGATCTGATGTAATTACATTTTCTTGGAGACGTACTGAGTTTCAACTTTATTTCCTGTAAATAAAGAAACTGAAGTAATGAATTTGTCCCAAGGCTGGGACTTGAACCACGGCTTCCTGCTTACTACGCAGATACGTTATCCACTACACCGTCCAGGCAATGTGACTAATACAGCTGCACGGACGGGCCTGGTCCAATGGCCTCCCTAACATCAATTCACACCTTATCCCATCTTGATAGCTGTTGCCATCTTCAGAGCATAGACATATATTCTGATGTAGGTATCAAGATCAGTTCCTATGCAACTGGTCATATAGAAAGTTGGCAATAACCGAAACCGGTAATTATGAATTTCGCAACTTACGTGATCAAGCTAGACCTTTATAAATAAGATGCTAAATTGTTGGTTCATGATTGGCTGCTTTTCTTGGGTCCATACTCACCGTACAGTGTCTTCCACTCATAACCGTACGATATGCTGCCCGGAAGCGCTGAAGTACAATGTGACGGTGCTTAGTGACTGGTAGTAGAGGAAGGTTTGCTAATTAGCAGCCGAGGATAAGTGACAGCGAAGGCTTTCCCTGCGCTAGATGGGGCAAGTAGCTGTGAGATGCGTGGCGAAAGTAAATCCTGTTCATCGCGTCTACCTGGGAAATAACGTTCACTCGTCAACATTCTCGAACGGTGAAGCAGTAGTGATTCTGAGAAACGAAAGGTTTTCACATTGTATCGCAGATGGTTCTGACTCAGCACTTGTAGGATACCTTCCAAATACCACTACCCAAGTACGAATGAAAAATTCTAACTTAGGAATCAGGGGCATTTTTTCCTGGTGCATAGCGACACGTTCACTTCTGTCAAAGCTTGTTTACAATTCTGAGTTAAACTATCTTCTGAATTCTGGTCTGGTAATTGGATTAAGGGATAATAAGTAAAGTCTTATGACGTGGTTGTCTGGGAGACGATAAATGGAAGGACACACCGCCTTTATCAGCGCGGCTAATGATACTGTCATATTCTACGTAACAGCGAGTAGGTTGTGAAGCATCGTATTTCCGTACCATAAGCATTATGATGAAAGTGATATTGTTTCTGATTGTATTATAGTTTGCATTAGATAATTTGTTGTAATGAGGCGTCCCACAATATAAATTAGTCCGCAGTTTCCGCTGATGTTGCCGGAGAGCCGTATCCGGATTCAGATACCGGTAGTGGAACATCTGAAACTCTTCGGAAGTGGATATTCAGTTCCTTTCAACCTAAGATGTGAAAAAAGATTTTTAGGGACCAGTAGCTTGCTTGATAAAAATACTGCAGGGCGTTTCAGCCAAGTTTATAAACACGAATAGATAGAGGGTGCACCTCGTAATGAATAATTTGATTCGAAAATGGGCATATTCCTGCCAGTTTTCTTTGAGGCAGTAGGGTACACTATATGTCGATGTATGTATGAAACATGTTTTTCTTTTGTACGTAGCTGGTAGTCCAATATCTAAATCTTAAATAAAATTTTGGGTCGCCCTTAAATTTGGCACGCTACCCACTACATTCTGATCTTGTTCAGACTCTCATAAAACACCGAACGCAAGTTTTAAGAACTGTGTTGTAGCCTTCAACACAAAACATACGGATAGCATACTTCCCGAAAGTAGTACCAGTATATTTTACTGAAGCTATTGGGCGCGACGACTTAAGATGTTGGAGAGAGTTGTTATCGATCAACAGTCTTCTCGCATTACCACTGTATGAATGCGTTTTGGTCATCAATGTAGACCGATTTTTTTGTTCTAAAATCAGTGCTCCGTGTTGGTCCTGCAGAACCTGGCATGTTTGTAGAGCAGGGTTTTTCCCAAAATGTGTTCCGCGGGAAGTGAATAATTGCTCTGCGAAATACGTACTAGCATGGCCTTTTTTCAGACATTTTGATGATACTAATTCAAGTTCGATTATTATTTCTGCGTTTTTATGTGTGATTTGAAATTGAAGTAATGGAGGAATAAAACAAGTTATCCTCGTTTTTAAAATTTTGTTAATCTCCAAAAAGAACAGCGTGTTTCATCAAGGTACCAGGATTTTCAAAGTGTTCTGTCAGAGAAAGTTTGGGAAGCCCTCTTGTAGAGTGTGTTGCGAACGGTGCCTCCCTTCTCTTTCCGTTCTGCTGTTGAAGAAAATTTGGGGTTGGTTCATGTAGCATGTCAGCATGGAGTTCAATAGTTTGGAGGAAATTCATCTTAAGACAGTAAACGGAGAAGTTGTAGAATGGAAAGCTCAGATTTTACTAACGCGAAGCAGACTGATAGTTCTGGAATATTTCCGACCACCAGAGACGGATCACAAAGGCTTGTACCAAAGTTTCCCCTCTGGAGCGATCCGTGTAAATGCACTTAATTGCAACAGGAAAGATGTAAAACCATACTCATTAAAAGGCTTGTGACAAGGCTTGTGACAAAGATTGTGAAACAGAAGGGTAACCTATTTTCTCGTTAGACTCCTCTACATGATATGAAGGCAGAAGCAAACGTGCAGTGTTAAGTGGTAGTGTAATATGACGGCGTACGTAGTACAAAACACTTGTACTTTGTGTCATGACGGTTCGTTCTTCGCCGTTGGTGCGTTACGGAGCGAGCAGGAGCCGTGTCTGTACAGAAAGAAGTGTACGCTACGTATCGACCGTCTGGCCTGCTGGCGCCTTTGTTTCTCCTGTGGGAAGTTCGGGAGCACGCGCCGAGCACTTAGGGGAATGCGAACCGGCCTCTCACAAGACTCACTTGTCCTGTGCCGCAGATGACGGATGCGACGATGCGCGTCGTTTTTCTAACTGGTCGCTACCCAGTTGTACTGCAATATTCTTCACATGATGAATATTACCAGAGGTGGTCAAACAAGCACGGAAGCGTCACTTGAATAAACCCTTATGTACAGCTCATTTCATGTGTGTTCAGCTGTAAAATACCGCCACAAGTGATATACCCCGAAGGATTCCAATTTATCCATATTACATGGAGCTAGATGAGATCCACGACAGCCTTGCGAATTTCACAGACAGCACACTTCTCTGATTTCCGTCCTGTTTTAATATCAATATTTGGTTTGCCAGGATGCGTTTCGGGTGCATTCTATCATCACCATCATCAGGTGCCCATATACTAGTTACGCATTATTTTCTTCAGTTTCTGTATGACATGTGCTACGTTGATGTTTTTGGATCACTTCTTAACGTATGGTGTTACTCTTATGAGAGCGGTGCATGACGTTTACTTTCGTACATAATGCATAGGGACTAAAAGTTGTCGCAGAGAGTTGGGCCCTCTTGTTAATAAGTCTGGCAGGGTCAGAGCATCCACAACGAGGTATTGGCTATGTTTAAAGTCTACATAAAATGTGTATGTTATATACCATGTCATGGCAAACAATTTTAGAGACACAATGCTCGCTGACACTACCCAGTGACGTTAGGTGTCCTTTAGTATTTGTCTACTCTGGGACGATGAGATTTCAACTAATTAGTAGGATCTGCTAACGTAGTGTGCTGCGTACTACCTACCGCAGGAAGACATCCTGAAGAGCGGATGTCTTTAAGCGGACAAAGATATTTTAGAATCGAATCAGGAACTACGCTTTCCCTGGGCCTATCTCCCTTCGTATGGAGCAGATGACTGGGTTATAGGTAACACACAACCTGAATGCCTGCGCGCTGCCGCCTCCCAGGGGCATAACCAATACAAAAGGACGCCTGGCGTCTTCGGGAAACGTCAGCAAACATTTTGTCCCTTCATGTGGTCTATCATCCCTAGACGTCTGATAGAAAGACTGTGGAACTCCCTGTATACACCGAAAGGGGAGGCGTAGCATATGGTTCGCGGTAAAAAATGAGTGTACATAACTCTCGGTACGCGCTCTTATGATCCCTAGGCGGGATAGACAACGGACGCAGCAGAATTGTCGCACACTATTTTTCTACCACAGCACTGGTTCTGTAAATTCACCTAACTCCGTCTTTCTTCTGCCGAGTCCCATTGAAGTTCGTTAATTCTCCCTGGTATACTTCAGTATGAGTTGTTTTATTTGCAATGCTCAGGACCACAACGATAATTTCCGCCGAAATTTAGTTCTGCTCTTTTTCTTGCTAATTAACTGCCCATGTTCGTCTAAGCTTCGTTAAACTTGTAACATCTTTCTGATCTCGGGTTCACTTTCGCATGTGCTACATTGTCACGTTATGGTATTACCCGCATGTCACAATTTGTTCAACTCCTTGCTCCAGGCCAACTTATTAATGATCCGAAGTACTGGAATAATATTATGAATAGATCGGACTAGAGCCTATAGCTCAAATTAAATAGTTTTGCTTTGTGATTGACTGATGGCAGTGGTGGGGTAGCTGTGTAACCATCGTCCATCCTCAAGTATCTGCATGTGCTAAAAACACGCACACGCGCGCCTCCCACATGGCTCTTGAGAAAGATTGGCTGGCCCCTACCACTCAGTTCGCTGGAACGTCAAAGTCACATTAATCGAAGTATAGCAAGAAATTTTATTAACAAACTTACTGCGTTTGATGAGAGTTGAAAAAGGGAATGCCTTTTCTACTGCAGATCGAACGTAGTAATATGTTTTCCGGCTCCTGAAAAGTTCTGTCTCGAAATTTCAATAGTAAATCTTTCAGTGATGCACACCACCTCTCTTATAACGTCTGCCTGTGCAGTTTATTTAGCTTTTCCGTAACGGGATCTTTGTTGGATCTTCTCTATCGCATGTATCAGTCCTATCTGATAGGGATCCCAGATAAATGAACAATACTCAAGAATATGGCAAACAAGCGCTTATGTTTCATATCATTACTGACAGAATTTAGAAATTTAAAATGCTGTTATAATATTCTCTTTACTAGGTACAATATTACGTTAAAGATTTAACACAGTAAGGCAAGAATTCTGTTAACAGTTGCGTACATGTCTTCAGCCAGCGTAACTCAGTACGCACAAATTACCCAGACTATATTCATAGAGTATGTGAGAAAGAGAGCACTTACGGACGCCAACAAACTTTAAACATAGTTCATAAACTTCCCTAATCTTATTCTCGCTTACACATGTAACGTCGAATGTTTTAACATACTAATTCATTTGTAAACAGAATTTTGAAGCTGTTTTATACATGCAAATTCGATTGCGTTTGGAATTTGAGGGAGGTTATTGGTAATAACAGTAAAAGGATAAAATAGTTTAATATAATAATAATGGTTTTAGTTACCATAAAATAAGTGAAACATTTTAATATAATAATACTTCGTTTATCTCGGTGATCAGTACACACAGCTTTAGCATAACGTTCAAGAAACTGCAGTTCAGAAAAATATAGCCTTAACAAAAATTTGAGTAGTACACTTATTACACAGTGCAACAAACTTTCGTAAGTCTGAGAACGTTAAAATTTACTCAACATGAAATCGAAGTATGCCTCACAATTACCAATTTTCACCAACCACTAAGATAATGAAGATCGCTGCAGACTATAAGAGCGTGTGAGACGAGTGCTTCTTTCAGTCTTTTCCGCCTGTTTTCCGAGAAGTCAGCGTTTCTGTTTTTGTGAAAAGTCTTTCCCCTTGTCTTGCCTTACTCAATTTTCTGTGGTCTTCCGGTTCACGAACGGTGTCTGATTTGTTGTCGATAGCTCGTAGGTAAGCTTGTGCTTAGCTGGGTGGAGTATTACCGGTCAGGCCGTAGAACCATCCATCCATGTGAGAAGGTCGGCACGCAAGCAACCGAAAAGCATCCTGCATTAGACGCAGGTTGTTATTTCTAGAATTCTTTGCCATTTTCGGGGATCTTTAGTTTCACTGCTGCTTTACGCTCCGAGACTGTGAAACTTGGAACTTGATACGCGTAAAACAGGTTCTGGCCATGCCTCCACCACACATCCACCTTCCTCTTTCCTATTCGCGCCTGTTACCGACGTGGAAGAGTATAACTGGGTTCGGCCTGTGGACGCTGAACAGTTGACTTGCGCATGCAGCGTTGCCCGTGGCGTAGGCGGAGTACGGAGAGCTGGGAGCGCCGGCAGCAGATGCCTCTCCCCATCCCTGGCCGCAGGTCGTGGTTCGTGGACCGCTGGTCTCCTCACCTGGCAGGAAGCTGCCAATTCTCGCCGTGCCGCCGATGCCGTCGCCGCTACCCGAGTCCCGCTAGCGCCTTGCTCCGTCACAAAGCTCCGCGTAAACAAAGCTGAAAGCAGGCCAGCGCCACAGCTCTTATGGGTCATTCTCACGGTTACGGCAGACTCGTGTGAGCTCAGAGTTTCGTCAAACAATCCGTCGATTGGAGCTGTTACAATTTGTGCTAAGATAGAAATGTCTACTTAGTAGGTTAACTTCGACAGTAGACAATCTTTGGATTATTCGACACCGCTTGCAGGAAATGTCAAGCGCGGTACCCTCGTTTTTCCCACATCTGGGTCTTATCTTAACCCTGTTCAGGATGGGGTGTACTGATAAATTACATGTCAGTGAATACATTCGGACTGCTGAACATACCACTATTACGGTTATCTTTTTTTCTCAGACAACATTTCGACTTTCGACTGATTAGCTTCAAATACTACCATTGCACTTCGTACGTGGTGTATGGGTCGCGTCTTCAACTAGTAATGAAAACGTCCTGGCTTTCGGGTTCGAACCCAGCCAGTGCTTAAATTTTGAATAAAAACCGTAAGCAAAGGCGGCCGCAGACCCCCGATGTGAGGCGTCACTCTCCTTCTGCCAACGGCCTTATTAAAAAATGGCGGAGACGACGAAGTTTCAGGACAACCTCTAACCCTTGATGCGTCAGAAGAATAAGCAGTGATCACCGGTAAGAGGATGCAGAAGGCAATGGTAACCACTGTATTACAAGCACACACAGTATACCCACAGGACTTGTGGTCTGTACTTCAAAAATTGTCACGATGGTCTCTCCATTCGTGAAAGTTTCCGCATTGGTCCACCATTCGGAGCTCCTGGAGGGCATTGCCAAGGGGCAAGTGACTATGAGAAAAAGACTGAATAATCAACGAAACGATAATATTCTAAGAGTCCGAGGGTGGAATGTCAGAAGTTCGAACGTGGTGGGAAAGGTAGAAAATTTGGAAAGGAAATGTAAAGGCTCATTCTAGATATAGTCCCCGATCAATGAAGTGAGGATTTCTGATCAGGCAATTGTAGCGGAATATCATCATTAGCAGAAAATCGTATAACGGGAGTAGCATTCGTTATAAACACGAAAATAGGACAGAGTTACATACTGTGGACATTTCAGTGATAGCATTGTTCTCAACAGAATCGACAGCAAACAAAGGCCAATAACAATTCAGTATACGTGCCGATGTGACAGCCAGAAAGCTGAAAGCATATAAGGATACTGAACGAGTAATTTAGGGAAATTATAACTTAACACTCACGCGTCACTGGAACGTGACAGTACTGGAAGAATACTAGAAAGAGTTGAGAGAGAATACGAGCTTAGTAAATTGAATGGAAGAGCAGAAAGACTGAGTTCTGCAGTAAATAAGTTACTAATAACCCATACACTGTTCAAAAACCGCAAGACAGATTTAATTGAAAAAAAGCCAGGACACATGGGAAGATTCTAGTTGGATTACATCTTGGTCAGATGAAGATATCGAAATCAGATATTCGATTGTTAGGCGTACCAATAACCAGATAAAGACTTGGATCACAATTTGGTAATCAGTAGGCTGAAGTTAAAAAGAATCCTGCAGAAGAATCCTGCAGAAGAATCAGTGGGGAAAGAAACGGGATACTGAAATACTAAAGAATGAGGAGAGGTGCTTGAAGTTGCCTGAGGTTATACCTTGGTAGGAATGGACATTTATTAAAAAGGCAATTAGAAGTTGATAAGAATAGCATAGGTACAACAAAGGTAATTGCGAAGAAACTTGAGGTAGCAGAAGAAATGTTTCAGTTGATCGATGAAAGAAGAGAAGACAAAAATTACCAGGGAATTTAGCAATACAAGTCGCTTAGGAATGAAATGAATAGGAAGTCCAGGAAGAACTGATCCAGCGTGTTGGAAAGTCATACCAACAGTAAGTGAAATAAAGATATAGGCGGCGACAAAAAGGAGTGCAATGGGAATTCCACTGATAAGCGCCGAGGACAAAGCGGATAGCTGGCAGGAGTGTACTGAAGACCTCTACGATGGGGAGGGCTTCGTTGATGTAATTGAGGAAGAAATGGGAGTCAGTATCGAAGACATACGTGATCTATTATTAGTATCAGAACTTAGTAGAGCTATGGAAGACTTGGAATTAAATAAGGGAAAAGGGATAGATAACACTCCTTCGGAAAATTGTTGGGCGAAGTGGCAATCAAACGATTATTCTAGTTTATGCCTAGAATCTAAGACTCGGGAAACATACCATGAGGCTTTCGAAAAATTGTCATGCACACAATTCCAAAGATAACTGAGAGCGGGTAAGTGCGAGAACTATAAAACAGTAAGCTGCACGGCCATGCTGACATGAACACTATACAGAATAATGAAAAAGTAAATTGAAGATCTGTTATATGACAATCATTTTGGCTTTTGGAAAGGTAAAGGCAACAGAGGCAGCTCTGACATTACGATTGATAATCAAAGCTAGTCTTCGGAAAAATGAGGAAACGTATGTAGGACTTATCGATCTGAAAAAAGCATTCAGCTGTGTAAATTGGTGCAATATGTTCGAAATTCTCAGAGAACTGGAGTAAGCTATAGGGAAAACACGATGACATATTATTTGTGCATGAACCAAGAGGTAACACAAAGAATGGAAAACCAAGAACGAAGTGATCAAATTGAAAACGGTGTAAGACAGGGATGTGGTTATTCGCAACTACTATTCAATCCATACATCAGAGAAGCAATGACAGAAATAATAGGTTGATGGGTGAGATCAAAGGGCAGGGTGAAAGGATATAAGTGATTCGCTAATGGCATAGCTACCCTCGGTGAAAGTGAAGAATTACAGGAAGTGTTGAATGGAATGAACAATTTAATTTCAGCGCGTGGATTGAGAGTAAACCGCAGAAAGACGAAAGTAATGGGAGCAGCAGACACACCTAAAATAATAGTTGGGGACCACTAACTAAAGCAAGTGAAGGAATTCTGCTGCCTTGGAAGCAAAATAATACGTGACAGAGATACACAAATAAAAGTCGTTATGCAGATACTTCAGCGTCTGTTTCATTGTTCTGCATTTGTTAAATTTCAGGTAGCCTGCTTGTGAACTTCCTGATTTGTGCGACACATTCTTCTGAATTTTACGTCTTAGTCACTTGATCATTGCAGGGTGCGTGAAATGTAAATTCATAAGCTCGCTGTGTGAAACTTCTACAACAGTTCCACTTCGGAGCAGTTATTTTGTTAGTGTGCCGTACTCCATTGCGTGTGCAACGCCGGTCTGCACAGGACTACGTGAGTTCTGGAGTGTCGCAGATGATTAAAGCAACGGCGTCTTTATTGATCGTAAAAATTCGTTTTACAGCTGTGGGCGGGAGATGTGCGTGGCTTGGCCACTGCCGCAAATACGACGGTGCGCGCTGCACTGGCCGGCTTTACTACTGGCGAGCGCCACCCGCGACGCCCACGCGGTCGTTACCGTGGATGACCGAACGCTCGGTGTCTGCCTGCGGTCACCCAACACGTGACATACACGCACGCGCTTCTAGTTTGTGGCGGAGAAGGCTGCTAACTGCTGACACGAGCGCCCTTCCTGTGATTCCCGCGTACCCGCTTGCCCGGACCAAATGTCAGCGACGGAGTCACTGGAATTCGAGCAGTACCACAGTTAGGAACTGTCGCGACTTCGACAGAACTTTTCAAGGGTTGTAGAACCTTATCCTTCTTCAGGACGAACTCGTAGGTCTATAGGCTGAATAAAATTGGAAAAATGCTTTGCCCGTACGCAATACAGCCAGCACGTAATGAGTCATTTATGTTGTTGTTGTTGTTGTTGTGGTCTTCAGTCCTGAGACTGGTTTGATGCAGCTCTCCATGCTACTCTATCCTGTGCAAGCTTCTTCATCTCCCAGTACCTACTGCAACCTACATCCTTCTGAATCTGCTTAGTGTATTGATCTCTTGGTCTCCCTCTACGATTTTTACCCTCCACGCTGCCCTCCAATGCTAAATTTGTGATCCCTTGATGCCTCAAAACATGTCCTACCAACCGATCCCTTCTTCTAGTCAAGTTATGCCACAAACTTCTCTTCTCCCCAATCCTATTCAATACCTCCTCATTAGTTACGTGATCTACCCACCTTATCTTGAGCATTCTTCTGTAACACCACATTTCGAAAGCTTCTATTCTCTTCTTGTCCAAACTGGTTATCGTCCATGTTTCACTTCCATACATGGCTACACTCCATACAAATACTTTCAGAAACGACTTCCTGACACTTAAATCTATACTCGATGTTAACAAATTTCTCTTCTTCAGAAACGATTTCCTTGCCATTGCCAGTCTACATTTTATATCCTCTCTACTTCGACCATCGTCAGTTATTTTGCTCCCCAAATAGCAAAACTCCTTTACTACTTCAAGTGTCTCATTTCCTAATCTAATCCCCTCAGCATCACCCGATTTAATTTGACTACATTCCATTATCCTCGTTTTGCTTTTGTTGATGTTCATCTTATATCCTCCTTTCAAGACACTGCCCATTCCGTTCAACTGCTCTTCCAAGTCCTTTGTTGTCTCTGACAGAATTACAATGTCATCGGCGAACCTCAAAGTTTTTACTTCTTCTCCATGAATTTTAATACCTACTCCGAACTTTTCTTTTGTTTCCTTTACTGCTTGCTCAATATACAGATTGAATAACATCGGGGAGAGGCTACAACCCTGTCTCACTCCTTTCCCAACCACTGCTTCCCTTTCATGCCCCTCGACTCTTATAACTGCCATCTGGTTTCTGTACAAATTGTAAATAGCCTTTCGCTCCCTGTATTTTACCCCTGCTACCTTCAGAATGTGAAAGAGAGTATTCCAGTTAACGTTGTCAAAAGCTTTCTCTAAGTCTACAAATGCTAGAAACGTAGGTTTGCCTTTTCTTAATCTTTCTTCTAAGATAAGTCGTAAGGTTAGTATTGCCTCACGTGTTCCAACATTTCTACGGAATCCAAACTGATCTTCCCCGAGGTCCGCTTCTACCAGTTTTTCCATTCGTCTGTAAAGAATTCGCGTTAGTATTTTGCAGCTGTGACTTATTAAACTGATAGTTCGGTAATTTTCACATCTGTCAACACCTATTTTCTTTGGTATTGGAATTATTATATTCTTCTTGAAGTCTGTGGGTATTTCACCAGTCTCATACATCTTGCTCACCAGATGGTAGAGTTTTGTCATGACTGGCTCTCCCAAGGCCATCAGTAGTTCTAATGGAATGTTGTCTACTCCCGGGGCCTTGTTTCGACTCAGGTCTTTCAGTGCTCTGTCAAACTCTTCACGCAGTATCTTATCTCCCATTTCATCTTCATCTACATCCTCTTCCACTTCCATAATACTGTCCTCAAGTACATCGCCCTTGTATAAACCCTCTATATACTCCTTCCACCTTTCTGCCTTCCCTTCTTTGCTTAGAACTGGGTTGCCATCTGAGCTCTTGATATTCATACAAGTGGTTCTCTTCTCTCCAAAGGTCTCTTTAATTTTCCTGTAGGCAGTATCTATCTTACCCCTAGTGAGACAAGCCTCTACATCCTTACATTTGTCCTCTAGCCATCCCTGCTTAGCCATTTTGCACTTTCTGTCGATCTCATTTTTGAGACGTTTGTATTCCCTTTGGCCTGCTTCATTTACTGCATTTTTATATTTTCTCCTTTCATCAATTAAATTCAATATTTCTTCTGTTACCCAAGGATTTCTATTAGCCCTCGTCCTTTTACCTACTTGATCCTCTGCAGCCTTCACTACTTCATCCCTCAGAGCTACCCATTCTTCTTCTACTGTATTTCTTTCCCCCATTCCTGTCAATTGTTCCCTTATGCTCTCCCTGAAACTCTCTACAACCTCTGGTTTAGTCAGTTTATCCAGGTCCCATCTCCTTAAATTCCCACCTTGTTGCAGTTTCTTCAGTTTCAATCTGCAGTTCATAACCAAGAGATTGTGGTCAGAATCCACATCTGCCCCTGGAAATGTCTTACAATTTAAAACCTGGTTCCTAAATCTCTGTCTTACCATTATATAATCTATCTGATACCTATTAGTATCTCCAGGATTCTTCCAGGTATACAACCTTCTTTTATGATTCTTGAACCAAGTGTTAGCTATGATTAAGTTATGCTCTGTGCAAAATTCTACAAGGCGGCTTCCTCTTTCATTTCTTCCCCCCAATCCATATTCACCTACTATGTTTCCTTCTCTCCCTTTTCCTACTGACGAATTCCAGTCACCCATGACTATTAAATTTTCGTCTCCCTTCACTACCTGAATAATTTCTTTTATCTCGTCATACATTTCATCAATTTCTTCATCATCTGCAGAGCTAGTTGGCATATAAACTTGTACTACTGTTGTAGGCATGGGCTTTGTGTCTATCTTGGCCACAATAATGCGTTCACTATGCTGTTTGTAGTAGCTAACCCGCACTCCTATTTTTTTATTCATTATTAAACCTACTCCTGCATTACCCCTATTTGATTTTGTATTTATAACCCTGTAATCACCTGACCAAAAGTCTTGTTCCTCCTGCCACCGAACTTCACTAATTCCCACTATATCTAACTTTAACCTCTCCATTTCCCTTTTTAAATTTTCTAATCTACCTGCCCGATTAAGGGATCTGACATTCCACGCTCCGATCCGTAGAATGCCAGTTTTCTTTCTCCTGATAACGACGTCCTCTTGAGTAGTCCCCGCCCGGAGATCCGAATGGGGGACTATTTTACCTCCGGAATATTTTACCCAAGAGGACGCCATCATCATTTAATCATACAGTAAAGCTGCATGTCCTCGGGAAAAATTTATCATTTATAACAAAACTAATTTCGAGAGGTCTTGTTATCATTTTCAAGCGACAGAAGGATCACCGATCGTGAATAAATAATCAAAAGTAATTGCACCCATACTACTCTGAGCTTAGGAGACATTTTGAAATTTATTTATCTTCAATAATTTTCAGATATACCCCAGACACTCCTTCAATTCTACTTTTTTTTTGTAATTTGAGGAAATTCTGTTACCTCTTGAAAATTTGCCTGTATAATTTCGAGAGTGATGTACAACGAGGACACACAGTTCGTCACACCAACTATAGGAGGTATTGTGAAGATGTGAGTAGAGTTAGTGCACAAACACGTATCTTAACTCACATTCAAACGATATTCTATCCGAGGAACCGCGCACAAAACTGCGATACTCGGTCTAGGTATAGAAAACTTTTAGAAATCGGTAAACAGAATAGGAGGAACATCTGTCACACGATGAAAGGTTCCAGGAATTACGTTGACTTAGATCCACATATATAATGCGCAAGACACCGTATGGTGAGTGGCGGAGTGTACCTTAAGGCTAGTCATTCCCTCTCCTGTTCTACTCTAAAATGGAGCAAGGGAAAAATGGCTATCTACACGCCTTCGTAAGAGATCAAATTTGTCTTTTCTTCGTGGTCCTTACTCGAAAAGTACGTTGGCGAAATTTGAATAGTTTTGAAGTCAGTCGCAAATTCCAGTTCTTTAAATTTACTCAATAGTGTTTTGCGAAGACCACCTATTCATCTTTTGGGATTTCCTTTTGAGTTCACGAAGAATCAACGTAATGCTCGCGTGCTGATAGAACCTTCCGGTAAGAAATCTGGTAGCTCTCGTCTGACTTGCTTCATTGTTTTCCCTTAATCAGACCTTGTGGTGATCGCAAACACTCCATCAGTACTCAAGAAGGTGTCGCACTAGTGTTACGTGCGCGAACTTGTTAATGGAAGAGCTTCGCTTTGCTAGAATGCTCGCAAGAAACCGAGGTCGTCGGTCGGCAAACAGTCGCAGATTGCTGCGCTTTCTATACGTACCAACGGAAAAATGCTCCTACAGGAGGAAAAAACATCGTTATGCCCCTTGCTTATGAAGACTCACACTGGAAAGTGTGGTGCCTCATCCGTCTTTTCGGAAATCTAGGAAATAGATTAACCTGTTTTCCTTCATCCATGATTCGCAGGTTACCATGTGAGAAAAGGGAAGCTGAATTTCGCACGGGTGGTGCTTCGTAATTCGTGCTGATTTCTGGACACAAGCTTTTCCGACTCAAGGAAATGTATTATATTCGAACTTCCGAAATGTTCAAGAAATCTGCAACAAACCGATTTAAGGATGTTGGCCTGTAATTACAGGTGCGTTCTTTTACCTTTGTCATTGGCAGGAACAATCTGCCTCGACGGAAAAAAATCAGATTTAGCTATTTGTGTGCGCTTAGTTTTGTTTCAGGTTTAGTGATGTTTCTGTTTCCATTGCTGAATACTGCTGGTTCATGATCTTGTAGTTACCTCAAGTCCAAGTCGTCCTGTTAGTATTGAAGTAAGGGAGCTTCCAGGAGGAATAGTAAATGTTTCAGGAATTTGTAGCATAGACGATTTCGAATAAAACATTGCATATAACTCGTCGAATATTTTTGGTGACAGGGACAAATAACTGTGTTGAGACTTCATTTCCATAAATGCCACCTGTGACTACATTCTCCCAACTGAATGTGTTTTACTTTATCTGCACGTTCGGATGACATACGAATAAAATATTTTCTGATACCATTTGCGCACAGTTTCAATGTACTTATTTAAAGAATGGCATCAAGAAACCACCAAAGGATCTGTAATGTGTATTTTTATACATGGACGACGTGAAGGTCATTTGACTGAAACTGAATAAATACACATTACAGCGGGATTTTGTAGATTAGTGATGCCGTGAGATATGGCTACTGGTCTCGTACCAGTCTCACGCAATGTAGTAAGAACACAAACACTTTCAAATCAGTAGTTAGAAAATATTTCTTACAAGCATCAGTATCATTTTCATTACACCGACAATAGATAAATAAACCCTGAGCAGCCGAAGTACAAAGACAAGAAAGAAAAACAAATCGCTACTCAGGTGTATATTTCTAATCAGTAAAAATTGGACGCACATTATGTGGAATGTTTTATTCGAATTTCTCAGTACTACCGTCTCCCAAAATACGCTATCTAATAAAATGTTTCTGGACGCCTATTAGTGGTCATCAATGTGAGGTTTTTTTCCACCCTTCCCCTTTACGCCGATTTGAATTCTGTTGGGGACACTTTCAATGAGCTATCTGAATATTGGTGGGCTAGTGGCAGCCATTCTTCATCAAGAAAAGATATCAGGGAAGATAACCCTAGTGATTATGGACGCTGGGGCCTGGAGTGAAGTCTAATTTCTAACTCACCCGAAAAGTTTTCCATTAGCTTAAGGGCGAGACTCTGGGCACGTCGGTCAATTTCAGGAATGCTATCGTTCACAAAGCATTGCTCATAGAGGTTGATTTATGAGGGGATTCATTGTCGTGTTGACACAGTTTTCGTCTCCGAACTGTTCTTCTACTGTACGCAGTACATAATGTGTTTGTCCTTACGCATTTAGCGGTTTTTAAGCACAATTTGGAGACTACATCATAACTTGAAAAACACCACCATATTGTAACACCACTTCCTCAGTATTTCACTGTTGTCACTACACATGATAGCAGGTAACGATCTCCAGGTATTCGGCATACCCAACCCCCATGGGATTGCCATAGGGATTAGTGTGATTCAACAATCTAAATCATTTGGGAAATTCATCTACCGTGCGGTGGCGTCACTATTCAGACCACCTCAAGTGTCGCTTAGCATTGATTACAGAAATGTGTCGTGTGAAGAGCTGCTCGACCATCGTACTCGATTCTTATTCCTCCCCTGTGCACAGTAATTGTGCTAGTTGGACTGCTGATGACACGTACGAGTGATTGCTCCCGGGGATTTCATGCGGATTTTTACATCCACCCTCTGTAGTGTTAGACAGTTCCAGTCCGTCAGCACATGAGGTCTGCTTTGGTTTGGTTTAGCTGTGGTTGTTCCTTCGCTTTTCCAATTCAGTCAGAATGCCAATAGTAGACTTTGGCCGGTTTTGAAATGTCCATTATGGCATTGGTAGTCAGTTGACATACAATGTCTAGGGCACATTCGAAGTCACTGAGTTTTGCTGACCGACGCATTCTGCCAGTACTGCTTCTGTACTGACTACCCGATACTTTCGGATTCCTTTTATACTGTCTTGTCCGCCTCTAGTGATATCTACTGGTCAATTTCGCATTATATAGGGGTGTGCGCAATACGAAATAAACTAACATTTGCATTTTCCCCCCTGAAGAATCTGTAACACTCCCACCATTTCGTCTCGGCACTTTATTGTAGTTGGTCAGTGTATGGCATTAGCGTACGGCCGCGAAATGGCGAGAGGCTAGGCACCACCTGCAACGGTGTCCGCTGCCAGCAGCCAGCGTAGGCGTTTTGGGCCGCCGTCTGGAGGCAGGGTCGTGACAGACGCGCAATGCAGCCCGCCTGTGACGCATTTGCGAGCAGATGTAGACCGGCAGGTAACGGCGAGCCGCGTCCGGGAGCCTGCGGCGCTTGGCACCGGCCGCTGCCTGCCGCCGGCCAGGCGTGACCCCGCGGCCCGCCGGCTATCGGGCTAGCGGTCCCAGCCTCTTGCCAAACGCCCGCGCCCACCACTGCGCTCCGCAGTTTCGCACAGACTTCCGCCGCTGCGACTTGCTGCCGGCCCTGGCCACACTGGTTACCGGCCTTAGGCAGTGTTCACAGTCGCACCGACAACAGTTGGTTGACGCCGTCGCCATAAGACGTCCGATAACACAGGACGACAGATTGCTCACAGTACGTCCGGTCCTCGTCGTCAGTTTTCGGTGGGGTCGGGGAGATGAGGTTAGAACCTGTTCTGTGTATGAATTAGAGTGGATTTTAACATGGGATGGGACGGGATGGATACCACAGTGTCTCTGCACTTGGACACGAATTCCGCATTGCGGCTTTTGCTATTAAAAATGATGCGGAGTGGATCTGAGTAAGCTATATGTCTCGAAAATAGCGTGGCAAGTACTGTACACTCTGTCCTCGGTTATCGGGATAACCAGACAAGTTTTTCGAATATACGCTTCGTCTCGAATTGTTATCGTAATCGCGTAAAGCTGCAACAGCTGGATCAACAACCTTAGGTTCTTGGCCGTTTTCGACAGTCTATTCAAAACACTATCAACTGCTTGCTTTGCTCCTGGGTGGGAGAGTAATACACCCAACACTGATTCATGCTGATTAGGTGGCTAAAGAAGTCTTCAAGATTGTCCCTTACAGAGCTTCAACATTTTCGAAGCCTCGAATGTTGGGCGGGCTTTCTGAGTGGGTGTGTGCGGTCCCGGAACCCAGCGGGCGGCGCCCTTCGTCATTTTCAAAATGTGCGAGATGTTAAACTGAGTTTCACTTTTTCTACTATTGGTTAGGTCGTGGTACGCCGGTCATAGAGCAACACGGCCTCAAATTCTCGTCTGATACCCTGTTGTTCACAGAGTTTGATATTTGCTTGAAAATACTGGAATAGTGTAAGCCTTCTAACCACTGTATAATATGATGGTGCGTTGTTGCTGCACACTTGTTCCAAATAAGGGTGGAAGCTGAAGCAATGAATCAAAATTTGTGCCTCAACAAGGACTTGAACCTGGGTCTCCTACTTACTTGGCATATGTGCTAACCTGGTTTAAAGTCTTGGCTATGGCACAAATTTTAATTCATGGCTTCAGCTTCCATCTTTATCGAAAATATAGTTGAAACTCGTATGTCTGCAGGAAAACGTAATTCAATCACATCAGCATGGACTGTTAGAGGCGTTTCCTTTGAAATTCAGAAAATCAATTATCGTTGAGCTGCGCCATGTTCTTTTGGCTTCCGCTCTGCTGCGCTACGGTACTACAGCGCTAAGAGGTCAGAGTTCTTAAGACAGTAAGCATGGATCTGCAAACAAACAAAAAAATTAATTATGCACATTTATTATTTATAATTACCCTTCGTAGAACTCAACTGCGGCAAAGCGACTGACTGTGGACTCTGCTGTGATTGAGATTAAGGCTAACTTGCGGCTGCTTTCGTGTATACATAGTGCAACAAATTGAAAAATAAGTACTACATTCGGTTGAGCTTCCAGGAGCATAAGTGTTAAAATGGGCTGTTCAAGAGCGCAGGGCGTCGGTGTAATCTGTTGAAAAACTTTAATGTATCACAAGATCAATAAGCAAGGTACAAGGATCTGTTTTTTGGTATAGAGGAAACGTATTTTGAATGACCTACATCTAGAGAGAACTCCTTACTTGATTTAGAAACTATTAAAATCCTGAAGCGTCATAATTAACGTACTTTTCCCGGGATTACTGTCGCAAAAAATCGATTCTTTGAATTTGAACCGTCGTTACTGTTTTCGTACAGCCATACCTCTTGGACGTTGCTTCTTTCGTCCCTCTGCGGAACAGTCGGTTATGTTGACGACGAAGTCACATTCGGCGAAAAATTAGAACTGAAAACCGTAGTAGAAAAACTGTTCGACTAGATCTGTCACGCAGTAGCGTATTCGAAATCCAGGGTTAATAGTAAAGTGACAGCGGAGTGGGAGGGTAAGAACCAGTATTTACTGCCAAGGTTTTCTTTCGACCACAAGCCTGGAGGTGACAGGCAGACCGTGTGTACTTTCTGTGAGGGCGTAAAGCCAACACCTTACCTTATTTGATTGTAAGACGGAACAACTCCAACTGGTATGAGAGCATGTAGCCTGCGTGAGGTCGCCGTGTACGGAACATGAGAAAAGGAAGGGAGATGAGTGTTTGATGTCCCGACGACGACGAGGCGATTAGAGACGGAGCTGAAGCACGGGATTGGTGGGGGAGGAGGGGGGGGAGAAATCCCAGTTTTCCCATAATCGACAGAGGAAAAATCACGATAAACTTGTCTCGATAACCGTCAAGAATTTTAATCCTTCCCCTCCCGAACACGAGTGAGTCCAATGTCTCAAGTTCAAAATGGCTCTGAGCACTATGGGATTTAACTGCTGCGGTCATCAGTCCCCTAGAACTTAGAACTACTTAAACCTAACTAACCTAAGGACATCACACACATCGATGCCCGAGACAGGATTCGAAGCTGCGATCGTAGCGGTCGCGCGGTTCCAGACTGTAGCGCCATTAACCGCTCTGCCACAATGTCTCAAGTCATGTGCAGTCTTGTCGCCAGCGCTCTAAATCGCCCAAGAATGAAAAAGTCTCGTTGTTTCTCTACATCTTATTCAAAGCTGTATTTTTAAATTTATTTAAACAATAATTGTGATTCTTGGAGCAAGAGCTAAAAGACTGCGTTCCTCCCCGCTGACCATTTCATCGTCTCTGCCAGTGGCAGGGAGAAGTAAACGGGCTCGTGACGTCAACTCACAGGCCTGGAGGGCAAAGTTTTATTGGCAGGGGAGGATGTGGCGTGGCGCCTTTCTGTCGGTCCGCAGGTCGATACATCGCCCACAAGATGGCGAACATCTTTCTTTCACGCCGGGGAGTTGCTTGACCCGACAGATGCCTTGTGGCGTACGACTGGTAATCGATCACCTCACGCTGCGGCGTACACGTCATCCTAGTACGTTGTTCCGCGTCTCCTCCGCCGTGAATGCTGTTTATATCGAAGGCAGGTGCTGATAAGTTGGCTTCAACTTGTCAACAACCAGTTTGTTTTAATGATGTAGAATATAGCTGTGCGTTGCTGTAAACGCTCTCATTTTCCAACCTCGTTACTTCGCGATCACACTAAAATTGACAAGGGAAAAACCCCCAGCATCGTATTCCCTGCAACCTTCACGTGATTAACATAATGTCATCACCTACATCTACAAAATAAGTTTTTCGTGTCTTCTTGGTAAAGTATTTTGACAGCGCAACTCGTGGTCATCAAGTATTATACTAAGACAACACGAGAAACAGATCAGGTCGTGCATCGTCATCGCCGACAAAACATCAGGCGTTCCAAACGAGATAATTATTAACGTAACGGTACTGATGCCGTGGAAGGCCAGACGTAAACCAATGGCGTCGTGTCCCAGTAGGTTGTTCAAATATTACTCAGTGAATGAATTGTTAGTGCTTTGCACTGAGTTCTAAACTAAGAGAAATATTACTGTCTGTGTACTCCTATTATTAGTGGGAGACAGTGCTTAGAACTAATAAATGGACTAAAACTCACCACTCTAGTAGTTAGTTTCTCTATTAATGTTACAGGAACAAAATTTCAAGAGAAACCGTTAACGACGTAGTTGGTGTCGCGATGAGAATATATGAGATGTAATATTTATTGAACATCTTTTTCTTCATGGGTCAGTGAACCCATTGGAAATGTGCCGACCTGCTCTGAATCTTGATTCTTTCTTATAGAGCCATTTAAACTTTACGTAGTTCCTCAGATGGCCTGGGGGGGGGGGGGGGGGGCTGCTTGAGAGCTTCTTTATGCTCTATTCAGCGTTAGGGTTAGACACTTATTTTATTACACTTTATTACAATAGAAAAAAATTTTATTTTGGTAATGATGCTAAATTAAAATTTTATATTTTAGTTTGAGGCTTACGATTAATGCTGAAAATTGTTTTGTCTGGTGTTTATATTTTATTACAGATCCTACTGCCATGTGCAGTGGCTGGTTACTGCAAAGTTTGAAGGTACACAGCGGTTGGTTGTGTTTGTGACTCCGCTATCCCTGTTGTTGCTGACTTTCGCCGAGTTGTGGTGACATTTCTTCATTCTCTGAGAGAGGCGTAGTCGCCGTTGCTAATTTTGTGGAGGATTTGGATGTGTTTTGGGCTACTATTCTATTTGGGTGTGTGTGTTTGAATTTTGGTTTTCTTGTTCTGGTGATTTTAGTCATGTCCTCTAGGTCGGGTCGATTTTGTAGTATTCTTTTGCCGTATCTGGCACTTAGGTTGGCTAGACGTTTTTGTAATGGTGTTATTCTTGTTTAGCTTGGCGTAGTGTTGCATATTTTTAGAAAATTCCGTAATAGTCATCTTTCGGTGGTATACATTTTGTTGGCTGCGGTGACTGACATGGCTCCTAGTGCTGGGCTCCGTATTCTAGCAGTGGTCTTATAAAGGTTTTGTCTGTGTGCACTGCTGTACGCAAGGTGCGTACTTCAGACATTCCTTGGACTGCCTTGGCCTTGTCTTTTCCTTACTCTGTTTAGTATTTCTCGTTGTTGGGTTTGCAAATTTAGGTATTTATCGAAATGTGTGCCTAGGTATTTGGCTGTGTTGCCTAGTTGGCGAGGTGTATCCCACAGTGAGAGTTAAATGTCTCTCTTATTATGTTTTTAGTTAGGTTGCGATGCCGAAATAGGGGACCATCTGTGTCTTGTTGGGGTTGGGTTTAATCCTGTTCGTGACAATCCATGCTTCTAATTTATTTACGTACAACGTCGGAACTGTTCATTCAGTATGTCGGAGGAGTAACGGGACCCAACAATTCTGGAGACCTTAAGAGTGTAAAGAGCAGAGTCAGCACTATAAATGTTGTTAAAAATTCGGTAGTCTCAAACGTGAAAGTACCGAAGAAGGCGCACACGTCGCAGCGTGGTACTACAGATAGGAACAGGGCTCCAGCCAATGATTCTGCCCGGAGACAGTTGGCTGCTACCGCTGCTGCTGCGGAAAGCGGGGGAGTGTCGCCATTGTGCTCTGCCACAGCCGCTATCTGTCGCGCTCCACTTGCTGCGGAGCTCACTTCCGCCGGAAGCGTTCGGCGAACCGCCCTTCACTCATTCTGCTCGCTAACTTCGGTCTTCCATCTGCGTGCCGCCTGATCTGTCACTTCACGTATGATGCTGCCCTTTGTTTACGGTTGGGATTCGTGTGTGGTTTAAGTACTTGGAATGTACGGTATAGCGTGCTTTGCGTTTCGGGTCGCACGTATGGCTGCGTGCTCGGAGAAGAGCGAGCAAAGGCCAGCGCACGTGTTGACGTCTGCGCGTTCCCTCAGCCGTGACCGGCCCGGCGTTGGCCCTCGACAGCACAGCGGCAGCCGCCGCCGCAAATATCACGCAGCCTTTGTGACGTCAGCAGCGCAAGGCCGCCACCGGCTGGCCCCACGCGAGGACAGCTGTTGGCTTATCGAGCGCGCCGACCCTTCACTTCGTTCGACACTGTGGATTCGACGGACAGATACCTTTGTATTGGAACTATCTCAGCGGCGTCAGATCGAATAAAGAGCTCGACCTTTCGAGTACGTCCATTATTTACATCAACACTGCGCAAGTCATTTTCTTTTCAGTGTGAGCTGGGGTGGGGGGTGGGGGGAAGTGGAGTGAGTGTGGGAAGGGGGGGGGGCGTAGAGGATCGTAGTCTGGTTTGATGAGATCGCCAGGATTCGCTCCCCTGTACGAAGCTCATCATTTAGAACAGCACCAGCATCCGATGCCCCCCGCTATTTGTTTGGTATATTCCGTTCTGTCTTTCCCTGCAGTATTTTTCATGAACGGTTCCCTCCAGCACTATAAATGTTATTCTGCGACGTCCTCTTATCCTGTCCATTCTTCCCGTAAGTGTTCTCCACATAATCAATAACTCATCGATTCTCCGGAGAACCCTCATTTCGTGTCTTTTCAACCCACCTAATGTACAGCATCCTTTTGTAACACAACTTCCCAAACGCTTCGATTAGCTAGCTACTCTTTCGGTTTTGCGATGATCCACGATTTACTTCCTCACAATGCTGAGCCCTGGGCGTACTTGTTTATGAGCTAAAGGTTTCTTAATTTCACCGTGATAACTCATTTCGCGAGTTATAAGCGAGATGTCGTACAATACTGACTGATTACTCTCTCTGAATCTGAAGAGTAAACCTCTCCGCCACGCACAATGCCTCTCTTTCAGCGTCTGTCACTGGAGTTTGAGGAGCATCTCCCTGACGCTCTTACGCTCCATACAGTAGCCTAAACATCCCATCATATAACGTAATACATACAAAAATCTTAAAGCGATGTAGACGGTAATGTTTGCCAATGTTCATAATAACTGCGTATTCAGTCCAGGAATTTCTTTCTTTCATTAAGACCGGGAATGCCATTACATATATATAAGATGAATTCGAAGTGCAATACTTACTATTTAGAAAGTAGGCGATGATGAGTTAATCGTAGTTGCACGCCAGATAGGCATTTAATTTCTTTTGTTGAGTGCCTGCATTAGCTAATAAATATAATTTGTCATGTCAGTTACTGCGCACTTTAACGCATTATTGTAAAGTTGTGGTTCTCTGCTGGCAATGAGTTACCACATCGAACATAGAATGTGACCCAACAGCACAGGTAATAAGGTTAATTAAGCTGCAATTAAGCAAGGAAACGAGTGACTCCGTTTGTATAGACTTCAGTCTCCACTTGCTATGCTGTAACAACTAGAACTAAATCGTCATTTACAAAAGGCGTTATCAAAGCACCCACATAGGAATGGTTGTTTACGGTTACTTGAGATGTCTGTGTGTTCCTTTAATGTAGGAATATTGCTACAATAAATTTTCTCGGGCGCAAAAGAAACTAATTGTTAATGGGCAGTTCCGAAGGCGTGAGGAAATACTTATTTAGAGGTACAGATCATAGCGAAAGCACTCTAAATTGTCAATTTAATGTAAAAAAGTGGACGATGAAGTAAATTAAGCTCTGCCTACTGACAGTGAGGCGAAATGTGAGCTCAGGAACGTCAAAAAGGAAAAAGAAAAAGAAATGAAAACGAAAGTCACAGACATCTCTCTCTTCATTAGACGAAAGCCATAGCACCAAAACACAGTTTCTTAGTAGCCAGTGTTTGGTGGCTGTCATACTTAAATGGACGTCGGGACATGAATTCGTCTCTGTTGATTTCTTTCGTGTTGGGCGAGAAATATTAGGGGATTGGATGAGGAACTGACACTCGTAATTTTCACAAGAGGAGCTTACTAATTATCGTATCGTTGGCAAATTTAGTTTGTTGTATTTCCGCAGGTTAACGTCCGTTAATGCTACGAAAGGTACCTCGCGTGTATTAGAAATCCTTCAAATAGTGCTGAGAGCAGTACCTGAACAATGCACTCGAAAGCTATTAGTAGTCGTCGTCGTCGTCGTCGTCGTCGTCGTCGTCGTCGTCTAGTCTTTTGACTGTTTCGACGCAGCTCTTCATGCTAGTCTATTGTGTGCAAGCCTCATCTCTGCACAATTACTACAACCCACATCCATTTCATCATGCTTACTATATTTACGTCCAGGTTTCTCTCTGCAGTTTTTACCTTCCACACTTCCCTCCATTATCAAACTATTCGTTGATGCTTCAGGACGATTCTCAGAACTGATCTTACTTTATTCAAAACTTTATTCAGGTTGTGGCATACATTTGTTTTCTCACCGTTTCTGTTCAACATGTCCTCATTAGTTATTTCATCTACCCATCTAATGCTCTGTGTTCTTCTGTAGCATTTCAAAAGCTCCTATTCTCTTCATGCCTGAACTATTTATCGTCTACGTTTCATTTGCGCACAAGGCTACAGTCCAGGCACGTACCTTCAGAAAGTACGTCCTAACACTTAAATTGATATTAGATGTTAACAAATTTCTCTCGTTCAGAAATGGCCAGTCTGCATTTTATACATCCACAAGAGGCTAAACCTGGCATCGTGCAGGGTATCTTTACTAAGAAAAATAGCTAATGTGTGTTCTACATCGACCAAACAACTCGACTATATACCCGATAGACTTTCAAACAAAAATAGTTTTTTTGCATAGAACAGTAGCAGATGGATGGAAGTCGTACTGCTGGAAATGGGAGGACGCGATACTTAAAAGGGATACTCCCCATCGCACCCCTCTCCAATTTTGTAGTAAAATGGCCCAGCGGACAGCCCGTGAAAAACTGAACACAGATCAAGCATGAAAAGAGGAGGAAGATGTGCTGAACTGTGAAAAAAGAAGCAAAATGGAAACAGTAAACGGTCCAACTCAACATGTGCAATATCGAGCGAATTGCAAGAACCGCGGTGTCGTGGTTGTGTGGTCACGGTGTTGGACTACAAATCTCTTTCGTCTCTCTATATATTTTTTCTCAGAATTATGAACCGTCCGTCCGGTCATTGAAGTATCTGTTACCTTCTGTAATCTTGGCAATTATCATACTGCACATAGGTTATACAATGTAAGTCATGTGGTAAGAATACATTACCGTCTCAAGTAAATGTGATGAATACTGAGAGCAAGGGAGATGTCGCTTGACCTCTCACAGAAATGGAAACAAATAAACGGATATGAACTGTGTTGCAATAAAGGAATTAAAGAGTCAAAACTTCCAAAAAAGAACGGAAGAGTCATAACATGTGGTGCTTGTGTAGAACTACTAGGAGGGACGAAAGTCTGGAGGTCCCTTACACCTCGCTGTTGCAAACGGACGTTACTTGACGAAACAGACATAAATTTGAATACAGCGAACACACGCGTCACATGCTTCTGTGAAAAAATTGGGCGCGAGGGAGATTTGAACACGAACCTCCCCCTTCGCTGTCCAACTCCGTGGCCGTTTAACCACAACGCCGTGGCGCTTCTAATTCGCTTCGTGTTACACCTCTTCAACTTGGGTTGTGCTCACTGTTTGTTTTCTTTCTTTATTGGCAGTTCAGTACACCTTCCTCCTGTTTTGATGCTTGATCTGTGTTCAGTTTTGGACGAGTTATTTACTGGGCCACTGCAATAATTCCGAGGGAGTGCAATGGGGAGTTTTCTCTTGTTAGGTATGTAACAGTATTTCCACAGAGCCGGGATCGGCAGATGCTGCGAGGCACGGTAACTGTGCTGGTGCAGCAGGTTACGCTGATCAGTAATTACGGGGCCGCGACGTCATTAGCGGGTCGCTATCAGCTGCCCGCATTAGCGCGGCGACACGCTGCCAAAATGCCACCGGGGGACGCCGGGCGGCGACCTAGCTGATCCCGCAAACACTTTCTCTCAATATTTCAGCATCACGTCGTCGGCTAGCGTATTTGCTAAGACAGTTTCCCGCGAAAACAAAATACTGTTCCGGAATACAGCTTCAATCCGTCAAGATGTTTCGTAATACATTAAACTCTGATGAATGGGTAGAGAGAGAGAGAGAGAGAGAGAGAGAGAGAGAGAGAGAGAGAGAGCAATTCTTCCTCTCATTCTGTTCCCTCTTGCTCGATTTCAGGAACACTTTGTCATTTAACAGTGCTACTCATGTGTCACCAACCACGGCGCAAGTCAAAAGCTACTCGGTTTTGTGGACTATATATCATAAACCCTATCCACTGCAGGAGTTCTGTAAGAGTGTACGTGGGCGTGGCATACACGAGGTCGATTGCTATAAGTACTTACTGAAACCGAAGGGTCTTTCATAGGCACGTAATGCCATGTTTCTTGCAGGTATGTGTGTAAGGTCATTTTCCCAGAAACTGGAATGGTATGTGAGAGTATAAAACGCAGAGTGATAGTGCCTTGCACTACGTTAATGAATATGCTGTAAAAAGAAAGAATGATTGAAAAGGAAAATAGCGTTTCGTAGGAAGCGGGAAGAGCACGTAAGAAAAATGCCAAGAACCAGAGCGTCAGACTTGTTTTTGGATGTATGGCAAAATAAAGAACGGAGTAGAGGCAAATGGACATTAGTTATCAATGCATTTGTGGGAAGTATTAAATACAGTATTGCTGATCGGTACGTCCGGAGGCGTGATATATAGTACTTCCGATACACACACATGCAAATGGCAACATTACCCTAACTGTCGGAAGCGTTAGTTTCTTCCCGCAGCGAGATAGAGAAACATGAAGGGGCAGGCGTGTAATGTCATCTTTTTCGATAATGTGGGATAACACTGTATTCGCAAATTTAGTTGCTGGGAAGGCGTAAGCCAGATACAAATTAATTGGGTGAATGGAAAAGCAGCTTACTTTATCGACGAAGATCAGTTGCTGCATTCCCCTCTGATCGATTCTTCAGTAGTGTTCACAAATAAGGAACTGTTGCTAAGTTGCTTTAACCTTCTCAATCGTAGGCTCATATTTTTTTGAATGAAAATTTTATGTTTGTGATCAATGCAGTGTTCTGGGACAAAATAAGACTAAAATATTAAATTTAAAAAATTGTACTATTCACCAAAATTTTAGGAAACATTCAAAAATAACTGAAATATGTGCAATACTCGGAAAACATAATGTGAAACCGCTAAATATCATGAGAACAACGCCACTGGAATGAGAAAATATAGGTCGTTGCCAAATGTAGAACCAGCACTACATCGAAAAAACATATCGCTGTATTGTTCTGACGAAATAAACTCATTTATGAGATAGGGTGTTAGCATGTTACAACATATTCCAAAGATTAAAGACAAACAGAAATTGGTTTTATTTCTTGAAGACACGCTAGCAATAGGATAAACAGGTTTCTTCAGGCAGGTGCTGTCACCTGCTGAGAACATGCAGGAATGAACAAAACTATCGCACACAATGCACATAGTGTAAAGTACTTTGTATAAGGTAGAATAAGGCACAGCGAGTTTAGCTCGTTACCTTAGCTGCAAAAAAGTTGGGTGTAGCGTATATGCTACATAATGACTGAGATGAACAGGAGGAAACAGAGGGGTTGACGGAGGGCTCTCAACACAACAACGCATCTGTTTAGTCACCGAGCGAGGTGGCGCAGTGGTTAGCACACTGGACTCGCATTCGGGAGGACGACGGTTCAATCCCGTCTCCAGCCATCCTGATTTAGGTTTTCCGTGATTTCCCTAAATCGTTTCAGGCAAATGCCGGGATGGTTCCTTTGCAAAGGGCACGGCCGATTTCCTTCCCAATCCTTCCCTAACCCGAGCTTGCGCTCCGCCTCTAATGACCTCGTTGTCGACGGGACGTTAAACACTAACCACCACCTCCATCTGTTTGGTCAGTGCCAAAACGCTATACGAACGCAACAGGGAGAAGACGAGTTTTGTGAAATTACTTTCTCTCGAAATTCAGAAAACGATCATTCAAAGACTTGTTCTCCCACATACTTCTGCCGTGATTTGCACGAAGGTAAAGTTGCTATATTTCGGATTTGTTTGGACGTACATCACCCTGCTCACGACTCCCGAATGTGATAGGATAGATGGCAGCAGTCGTTCAAGCGTAAATGTTTCGTCCATATCTGTAACGTATCTCTCACGTCAAGCCCCTTTCTATTCCTGGTTTCTACGGCAAGAAGACTAAACAGCGTATTCCAGGAGGAGTGGTCAATATTCAGGGATATGACAGGAACGACCATTCGGAGCAACACACACTCTAAAATGCATATCTTAAGAGTTATGAGCGCTTGTCCAGTAGAAGAAATGTTTCGCAGTAGCGAAAATGGGAGTTCTCGTAGCTCTTAGATATGCATTTTAGAGTCCATGTTGCTTCGAATTATCGTTCCTGTCATATCCCTGAATACTGACCATTCCTCTTGGGATACCCAGTATATCTCTTTTGAAATATCCACTCTTATGAATTAGTTAGCGAAGTAGTTCCCCTTATAAATTCCAATATTCTAACAGTTCATCACTCAAACGCAGACTGTGACGTATGTCAGAGGAAGGAAAAACGGGAAGTCAAGTAAAATAAAGATTCCACTTCCACGAATCCGATGTGTGTTTGACAGTACCTGTGTTAACAGGGTGAACGATGATTGTGATTCAGTCCGCGTCTGCCGAGTATCCGCAGTGCGTTTACACCAAACGGATTAATCTACAGTTTTTAATTTAGTCCACAAATTTAAATTAATTGAACAGCCTGTGTCCAGGAAGTTCCGACGACTCTAAAAGCCCAACTCTTTGCACTGCGGTATTTAACGCTTCTGGCACGAGTCCAGGAAAAAACTGGCGGAAGCATCCATTAAGTTGATACTGCTGGCGTGGGCCAGCTATAATTCCTGCCCCCAGTTAAAAGCGGCACGCGGATGTATATACAGTGAAAATGGCCTACGCGGGCCTGTAATATTGTCTGTTTGCAACGAAGCTATGGTAAATGAGAAAACACAAACATCCAGTTGGACCACCCTAATTTTCTTCTCGTCTGTTGTTTAGACTTCAGTGCCTTCTAGAATTGCTACCACGTTAAACTGAGAGCCCTTAAAAAATTATAGTTTTACGTTAACATAAACAACTTAAGGCTTACAGCAATAACTTTAGCTCGTAGTAAGTGTAAAAAGTGACGTCCACCTCTTCAGTGCATGCGTTCCAACACAGTCGATTGATTGTACTTGACTCTGGATGCAGAACCATTTGGCCCCATTTCTTGCACATTGGAGTGTGATTATTTCTTTATCAGTACGTTGCAGACTCGATTAAACGGAATGATTTTTGTCGCAAGTCATTCGGATAATCGAAATTCCGGATAATGAGATTTATGAAGAAAAGTTATTTTTGTATTATTAACTCTAGAAAGGTAACCTACATCACTTGCATATCTTATCGTGTTATCTTTTAGTTACTTTGTCATATTGCTATCTTTCTAGGGTTAATACATAATTTTAGGTGATTATTCAAAACAAGAAAAACAAACTTACCCAACAAAAATCCAAGTATGTTAACAGATTAGATGCACGTTTTATACATGCACACATACTTTTTTAAAAGTACTAAAATACTGCAAGCTTAATCATGAAACATCTAACAAGTCACGTAGGACAGTCACTGTAGTTTAATTTGGTTCAAAATATTTGCTAAATGTCATTTGACGTAAACACTTTTTTCCTCTTCATTGCTGCTACATCACGAATTAATTTTAATGGTAGTACACTCACGGTATTACTATGTTCTATTCTGACCCATTTGAAAGGTGTTTCTAGGGCTTCAAATGCTTCCGCATGAGATGGTCATGCGTCCTTACTGCAGCTGCGTTTACTTCTGTTTGATCTTCTTGCATTTCGTGCAGTGCGTTTACCGCGCGGAATGCGGTCGAGTAGTGCACGGACTGGACAATATAGAGATTCTTGTCCGCTGTTGACTATCCAAATAATCGCGAGTCCGTGTAACAGAGGTTCGGATAATAGTCTTCACCGTACTCGCAAGGCTACATTCCCTTGGAGTGGACATTTTTCAGTCAAACAGACTGGTTCTTACCGATGAACCTCTTCTACACGATCAAGCAATATCTCCTCTTATTCTATGTAGAGAGCCTTGTCCAACTCTTTATGGCTCCCTTTTTCCGTAAGTTTCCATCCATGGCAATAAATTTCTCCCAATTAGGAATTTAGTCTTCCTTCTGCTCGTACAGCGTTTTGAGAATATAATGCAAAAAGAGCAGTTTTTAGCATTCCACTGTCGCCGGTCACATTTACTTGGAGTGCTTCAAATTAGTCTCAAAAAAGGGTCTCGCCTCTCTCATCGACAGTATTGGTGCAATGAATGGAGATAGCCAGTTGCGATCCCCAGTATAGCCTACTCAAAAATCAACTAAAATAGTCGTATTAAAATAATCATATTTACGAGGGAGTGTAGAAAAGTAATACCTCTAAATTTCTTATCCAAAATTGGGTGGACACACTAAAAGAAAGGTTCAAAATATTAAAGCCAAGAGGCGGATATTTTGTTGTACGCCCACTGCTTGTACCTTCTTATCGACCAAAATATTAAAAACAACTTTTGTGATGTGACGAAGACTCACTCTAAGGCAGGTCTACTTGTCAGTTCTCGACTATTTATGGAAATCTGTGTCATAAATATCGTATAATCGTTTTGTAGGTTAGGGTCGTAGCCAGAGGACACATTATACGTTGTACGCAAATTGATTCCCTCTGCCCTCGAGACGAAACGAACTTCATGCGTGCAAACTAAGTACGAGTGACTGGTTCAGACTGATGCTCCAAAAACAAACGGACTCGGTTAAATTACGCAGGCTGTTTCAGAAAGATTGATCTGATTTCACAGGACTAAGTTATCTACATGAATACCGATAGAAATTTCAGGTGAATTTTAAGTTACATAGAAGACTTAAAAGTTTTTATTTTCAGTATGGTCATCCGATCTTACAACGGTATATCTTTTACATGCAATTACATACAATCTTCGGGTACTACCCATAATTTATGTTTAGCACCATAATTTTCATTTATCTTTCAAAAAGGTTCAATGTGCGCTCCACCAGTGTTCATTGTATCCTCCACTGGACGCGCGGTAGACATCCAGACAACAATCAAACTCGTACTTCACTTTCGCACTTGTAGTGTTACTGCATTGGCTGTTGTTTCTATATGGCGTCGCCTTTCACCCAAAATTGTTGCTAGATGAAGGTACTGGATAGCTTTCAAACCTCTTCCAGTCCCCAGGGGAAAAGGGAACAAACCACGTACTGGCTGACGAGGCGACCTTAGAGACCAGTGTGTCATACCAGATCCGTATCCCCCTTGCGGCAGATGCACCGTCGAGGCATATGCAGGTGTGGTAGAGCTTCGTCCTGTTGAAAAATTAAATTTTCGGTGTGGTACCGCAATTGCGGGAAAAGCCATACCGTCAACATATCCAGGTAACCGTTTGTAGGCGGCTTGTCCGCAAAAAAGAACGGGCTGTAAATTTTGTAGCTGAACCTGTTAACGCAAAACGCAAAACGTCATTTGTCGCTGTGTTTTTATTTTTAGTCGTCGCACATTGCTTAACGCGTGAGCTACAAATGGCATCAAGACAAACTTTGTTTGGATGCAAAAGTTAAAATTCACCTTCAGTCCTTACAAGTAGAAGATAAAATGAATAATATTAACCAGAACAAACGTAATGGCGATAGATTCTCTAGTTACCCAATACTAATTACAACCACAGTAAGAAGAATGCAATGTAGCAAGCACTACAGTTCACGTTTGGCAGCCCGTCCCAGTTTCCTTCGAACAAATAGACGTAGACTCAAAATGAAGTGACATCCGAATGTGAAACTAGAACACTTTGTAGCGGAAGTGGAAACACGTCTACTCTCATAAGGAGCTAAGTCACTATGAACAAACGGGGCCTCCGAAACGTGCGTTTCTAAACAGTATTAATCGACAACGAGTTCGGGTCTAATAACAAATACAACCCGTACTTTGCAATTTTTTAATATGTTTAGTCTCGTATTAGTAATTGAATGCCCAAAAAATCCCCCGGCCCTGCAGGCGACACAGCCTACCATTATTTTAATGGGGGCTGTGTTTTCAAATTAAATAAATCATCCTTAAAAACAAGCGTTATTGTGATGGCAACTTTGACATTCACATTTTGAACAGTTCGGGCAGGTTATTCCCCCCCCCCCCCCCCCCATGAACCATGGACCTTGCCGTTGGTGGGGAGGCTTGCGTGCCTCAACGATACAGATAGCCGTACCGTAGGTGCAACCACAACGGAGGGGTATCTGTTGAGAGGCAGGACAAACGTGTGGTTCCTGAAGAGGGGCAGCAGCCTTTTCAGTAGTTGCAGAGGCAACAGTCTGGATGATTGACTGATCTGGCCTTGTAACACTAACCAAAATGGCCTTGCTGTTCTGGTACTGCGAACGGCTGAAAGCAAGGGGAAACTACAGCCTTAATTTTTCCCGAGGGCATGCAGCTTTACTGTATGATTAAATGATGATGGCGTCCTCTTGGGTAAAATATTCCGGAGGTAAAATAGTCCCTCATTCGGATCTCCGGGCGGGGACTACTCAAGAGAACGACGTTATCAGGAGAAAGAAAACTGGCGTTCTACGGATCGGAGCATGGAATGTCAGATCCCTTAATCGGGCAGGTAGGTTAGAAAATTTAAAAAGGGAAATGGATAGGTTAAAGTTAGATATAGTGGGAATTAGTGAAGTTCGGTGGCAGGAGGAACAAGACTTCTGGTGAGGTGAATACAGGGTTATAAACACAAAATCAAATAGCGGTAATGCAGGTGTAGGTTTAATAATGAATAAAAAAATAGGAGTACGGGTAAGCTACTACAAACAGCATAGTGAACGCATTATTGTGGCCAAGATAGATACGAAGCCCACGCCTACTACAGTAGTAAAAGTTTATATGCCAACTAGCTCTGCAGATGACGAAGAAATTGATGAAATGTATGATGAGATAAAAGAAACTATTCAGATAGTGAAGGGAGACGAAAATTTAATAGTCATGGGTGACTGGAATTCGTCAGTAGGAAAAGGGAGAGAAGGAAACATAGTAGGTGAATATGGATTGGGGCTAAGAAATGCAAGAGGAAGCCGCCTGGTAGAATTTTGCACAGAGCATTAGTTAATCATAGCTAACACTTGGTTCAAGAATCATGAAAGAAGGTTGTATACATGGAAGAACCCTGGAGATACTAAAAGGTATCAGATTATATAATGGTAAGACAAGAGGTTTAGGGACCTGGTTTTAAATTGTAAGACATTTCCAGGGGCAGATGTGGAATCTGACAACAATCTATTGGTTATATTATTACTATTAGAACTGAAGAAACTGCAAAAAGGTGGGAATTTAAGGAGATGGGACCTGGATAAACAGAAAGAACCAGAGGTTGTACAGAGTTTCAGGGAGAGCATAAGGGATTGACAGTAATGGGGGAAAGAAATACAGTAGAATGGTAGCTTTGAGGGATGAAATAGTGAAGGCAGCAGAGGATCAAATAGGTAAAAAGACGAGGGCTAGTAGCAATCCTTGAATAACAGAAGAAATATTGAAGTTAATTGATGAAAGGAGAAAATATAAAAATGCAGTAAATGAAGCAGGCAAAAGGGAATACAAACGTCTCAAAAATGAGATCGACAGGAAGTGCAAAATGGCTAAGCAGGGATGGCTAGAGCACAAATGTAAGGATGTAGAGGCTTATCTCACTAGGGGTAAGATAGATACTGCCTACAGGAAAATTAAAGAGACCCTTGGAGAAGAGAGAACCACTTGCATGAATATCAAGAGCTCAGATGGAAACCCAGTTCTAAGCAAAGAAGGGAAAGCAGAAAGGTGGAAGGAGTATATAGAGGATCTCTACAAGGGTGGCGTACTTGAGGACAATATTATGGAAATGGAAGAGGATGAAGATGAAATGGGAGATAAGATACTGCGTGAAGAGTTTGACAGAGCACTGAAAGACCTGAGTCGAAACAAGGCCCCGGGAGTAGACAACATTCCTATGGAACTGCTGACGGCCTTGGGAGAGCCAGTCCTGACAAAACTCTACCATCTGGTGAGCAAGATGTATGAGACATGCGAAATACCCTCAGACTTCAAGAAGAATATAATAATTCCAATCCCAAAGAAAGCAGGTGCTGACAGATGTGAAAATTACCGAACAATCAGTTTAATAAGCCACAACTGCAAAATACTAACACGAATTCTTTACAGACGAATACTGGAACACGTGAGGCAATACTGACTTTACGACTTATCTTAGAAGAAAGATTAAGGAAAGGCAAACGTACGTTTTGTAGCTTTTGTAGACTTAGAGAAAGCTTTTGACAATGTTGATTGGAATACTCTCTTTCAAATTCTAAAGGTGGCAGGGGTAAAATACAGGGAGCGAAAGGCTATTTACAATTTGTACAGAAACCAGATGGCAGTTAAGAGTCTAGGGACATGAAAGGGAAGCAGTGGTTGGGAAGGGAGTGAGACAGGGTTGCAGCCTCTCCCCGATGCTATTCAATCTGTATATTGAGCAAGCAGTAAAGGAAACAACAGAAAAATTCGAAGTAGGTATTAAAATCCATGGAGAAGAAATAAAAACTTTGAGGTTCGCCGATGACATTGTAATTCTGTCAGAGACAGCAAAGGACTTGGAAGAGCAGTTGAACGGAATGGATGGTGTCTTGAAGGGAGGATATAAGATGAACATCAACAAAAGCAAAACGAGGATAATGGAATGTAGTCGAATTAAGTCGGGTGATGTTGAGGGTATTAGATTAGGAAATGAGACACTTAAAGTAGTACAGGAGTTTTGCTATTTGGGGAGCAAAATAACTGATGATGGTCGAAGTAGAGAGGATATAAAATGTAGACTGGCAATGGCAAGGAAAGCGTTTCTGAAGAAGAGAAATTTGTTAACATCGAGTATAGATTTAAGTGTCAGGAAGTCGTTTCTGAAAGTATTTGTATGGAGTGTAGCCATGTATGGAAGTGAAACATGGCCGATAAATAGTTTGGAGAAGAAGAGAATAGAAGCTTTTGAAACGTGGTGCTACAGAAGAATGCTGAAGATTATATGGGTAGATCACATTACTAATGAGGAAGTATTGAATAGGATTGGGGAGAAGAGAAGTTTGTGGCACAACTTGACCAGAAGAAGGGATCGGTTGGTAGGACATGTTCTGAGGCATCAAGGGATCGCAAATTTTGCATTGGAGGGCAGCTTGGAGGGTAAAAATCGTAGAGGGAGACCAAGAGATGAATACACTAAGCAGATTCAGAAGGATGTAGGTTGCAGTAGGTACTGGGAGATGAAGCAGCTTGCACAGGATAGAGTAGCATGGAGAGCTGCATCAAACAAGTCTCAGGACTGAAAACAACAACAGGTTATTTTTGGCGAAACGTCACATTAGTTCAGTAGCGTACAGGAAAATACTCACACCTTTCGGTATTGTCATTGACCGGAAACGTGTGTAGTTTTTCAGTTAGTTGTCTGTATGATCATATGAGCGTATACGCACGGACACGGACATACATGCGTTGATTTCTGACAGGGAATGTAAAAAAATTTCCTGGCTGTTACGTGTATACCGCAAATGTTAGTCTTTTACCTTACTGTTGCCTTTGTGTTTTCCTGTTGGCAGATAAAAGATAACTCTGTTCGATAGAAAACTGCACATCGAGAGTGGTTATGCGGTAAAAGGTGTGGAGATAAGCGAACAATTCCGTTTTAGTGTTATTTTTTTTTTTTGTTAGGATACTTGATGAATATAGCGGAGAACGTGCGAAAACGCTTTTGACACCGTGCTGAAAGTATTAATGTTCTTATTAAAAGTCTGAGAATACTCCGAATTAGCGAATTCTGTCGTAATAGTGCACCACAATTATTGTTGCGATTAAAGTACAAATATTTATTCAGTTACCATCTGGGCGCTGTTTGTCTTCTGCAGTACTTGGGCAGTGTGTAAGTCTCTCGGCCGTTGGCTTGTCTTGTCGTGGTTTGCTGGAACCGTTCCAGTTTCCTTGCTGGCAGCCTCTTCCGGGACGAGCTGGTTTTCTTGCTATGAGGCGCTGAACGCTGCAAGATTTTTTTTTCCTTTTGAGGGATATAGTCACGAAGGTGATTCCTTTCTCCTTTTCTGCGAATGAGAAATGAAAAATTTCGTTGCCAATAATACAAACAGATTCATTGTATGTCGAAAGCACAGTTTTCTGTTTATATTCTCTACTTACTTTCCTGAGTTATTTATCATTCGTTAGATCGGTTTTTCATCGTTGTTAGTTGAATATCGCTCCTCAAAAGGATATCCTGTGTTGAATACGTCCAATGATCTTTGAGTACCTTGATTTGGGTGGCGGGGAAATTATCTGCGTTAATAAGTTAATTAGAAGATTACAAGACAATTCTACGAAATTTAAATAGTGAGCAACTATATCACGTATTCTCTTTTAGCATTTTCTACAGATCAGCACGATATTACTGAGAACTATGTGAAGTTTGATTCGTTTGTAGAGCATGATGTAAAACGGAACTACTCATGTATTCATTTGAATTATTTTTGAGAGCCAAAGTAAAATCACTATAGTAGAAGACAATTTGATTCTCGCTCCTATCAAATAAAAAATGTAATAGCTTGACGATTGCACTTCTTAGGTCAGTAATGTGACGTTTGTGTCCATGACTGATCGAATTTGGAAAAAATTGTGTTTAAATTTCCTTCTTCACCATCGAGGATATGGAAATAACGTTACACGACAAGAACCTTAAAGAGCAAAGTTCTGTTATTTCAAACTGAGAAACTCAACAGTGTGCTAAACTGGACTCTAGTTGTGGTTGATCCATGTTAAATTGCTGGTGCAGCGATCCTTATTTGGATTTGGAACCGTTTTTCCTAAATTATCTCAGGCTCATACCAGCGTGGTCTCCCTTGTTAAAGTTATTGCCGCTTTCTTCCACTATCCTTACAGTAAGTAGCTAGTACTTAATATTACAAACTTCATGGTGTATACTTCGGAACGCAGTCTTCTGACATCAGTATTGCTGCATTACATTCTGTTGTCCTAATGGCGTCGCACGGCCGAAGATGACACGGCGGCAGGTCGGCTTCGCTGGGTCCTGTGGATCTGATCGCTAAGTCATGTAAGCTCAGAGATCACTTCACGAAGAATGAAACCGTATGGAGTTATTACGGTAGATCGTCCAGAAACTATGTTATTAATTTTTAGACTCGAGAGAGATGCGTGCAACAGTGATTCAGCTAAAAGTTCAGATGTGGGATTTTGTGAAAATTTCCTGCGATATCTCTAGTAACAAGCGTCACTTTCTCATTATAACAACTTTTTATGCGAAAGGAAGAATTTGGCCAAACATATCCGTGCAGCTCAAGTGGGGGGAAACCACTCCACTGTGGCCACGTCCGCTTTCACGGAGGCTTGGTTCGGCCGTCTTGTTAAAAAGCGACGGTGAAAGCTCCAGCGGTCGGAACGTGCCTTTCACGTTCGTCTGATGACAGGGAAACTGGCTTACATATTCAGCAACATCGTGGGACTCTCCATTCAAAGTGAGCACAATGAAGCTCTAAGCAGCAACTGTTCGCTACGTGACTTGAAGTAAAGATGCCAAGTTTATTGCATTGCACGCTGACACAAACGCCTATCAGCTTTGCTGTTCAGTGAATAACAGTGTCGACTAAGGCAAACAACAAAAAGTTGTATTTACTGTATGTAACACGCTTTTATAGCACACTGCGAGGAATGAAGTTTTCTACTCCCTGAATGTTAACATCAGATTTATACTCATGCGCTTTCTTCGTGTAGCCTATTTTCAACCATAAAATTTTTTACTTGAATCGTTCCAGCACGTTATTTACAGCTTTAAAGGAATGTAAAAGATCGTCGGTATCTTACCTTCAGGTATTGATTCTCCATTTTAATTCCTTTTGCTGTCAAGATATACCGACAACATAAAACTGTCTGTTACTGACCATCTGTCTTTACTGGCAGCAACAAAACGGTGATATGTTTCACCCAGAGCAAAGATTTTAAACAGCTATAACTCGTCGCTTTGCGGGAGTAGTGAGGAATACTTTCTCAGCGAAAGGACACGTACTGTGTTGTTTGGTGTACCTATCTTACCACAGATATCGCCAAGACATTGATAACTTTCTTCTCTCCTGTCTCTCTTCCTTCATATGCTGCTAACTTCGCCCTTTTTAAATATCTTCCAGTATTCTGTGCGCTCTTATTCGACCACCCTTCTTTACTGACAAACTCTTCTGTTTATGACCCTGTCAACATGTTTCCCTTATTCAAATGATTTCCAGTAGTTTCTTTCCTGCCCTATTCTTAAGAAAAACTAATAGTTTCATCAGTCTGTCAGTGCATTTCACTTTTAGCATTTCTATCCACAAACGCGTTTCAAAACTACTATAGCATAGTATTTTTCTTTTTCGCTGTCCTTGATTCGCTGCCCTACAGTATTATATTCCAGGTAAAACATTTATCGAATTATTTCTCAGCTGACTGTCCTGTCCATTCTTCTATATTTTGTACATTATGGATAAAAGAACACACGGCACTGGTGTAATATGCTACAATATCTATTATTTTACAAAGCGGTTTTATGTAATGGCGTAACAGGTGAAAGCCGGCTTGTACATTATTAAATATTGTAATAAATTATGCCAGCACCGTGTGTTTCTCCATTCATAATGTAAAAAGTTTGATTCGTCCCAAAGTCTTTCCTTCCAGTGATATTCTAACAGAAAATCAGAGACATAGAGGTCTTCTCTCTTTGGTATTTCCTACTCTTAGCCTAATTACATGTGTGTCTACCACTAACGACCTTCTCCATTATAATTTGTTGCTTTTCTTCTGATTCAGCCAATATTACGTGACCATCTGCGTATTTGTATTTATCCTTCTCTTCCTACTGTAGTACTCTCGCCGTTCATAGGGAGTTGGTGTTTTTAGTGTAAGTAATGAAAACCTTGGATGATAAACGGTACTCTTGTCTAACACGTCTCCCAATCCCTGTATCATTTGTTGCTTCAACGCCAATCCTACTGTCATATTCCGTCGTGTTTAGAGGTCCCTTATAAGCCTTCTGCCCTTCCAGTCTATGGCAACACATTCAAGGTCTTCAGGAGGATACTAGAGTCTACACTGTCAAATACCTCCTCCCAATCAACAAAACATGCGTATCTGTCATCCATGAACATCCAATAGCATCTCGCGTTTCTTTCCCCTCCTGAATCCACACTCATTATCTATTTTTCTTCACTTTTTCATCCTAATCATCTAAGCGAAAGGCTAGATAAGGCCTTTCTACATCTACACGATTACTCTGCAATTCACAATTAAGTGCCTGGCTGACGGTTCATCGAACCACCTTCAAGCTGTTTTCTATCATTCCACTCTCGAACGACGCACGAGAAAATCTAGCACTTAAATCTTTCTGTGCGAGCTCCGATTTCACTTAATTATAATTATCATTTCTCCTTAAATGCATGGACGCCAACAAAATATTTTCGTTATCGGAGGAGAAAGCTGTCGATTGAAAGTTCACGAGAAGTTCATGCCGCAATGAAACACACCTTAATAATAATAATAATAATAATAATGATTGCCACCCTAATTTACGTATCTTGTCCGTGGCACACACTCCCCCGTTTCGCGGTAATACTAAACGAGCTGCCTTTGTTTGAACTTCGTAACCTGGCGTATGAAATTGTCCTGTATCTTTGCTTTCTAGTCCTTTGGTCACGTATATTGCACGCATTTGGTGCCCACAGGTGCAAGTTAGACCGCAATATATGACTTGCTAGCGCAGCCAGAATGGTCGATCGTATACGAACGCGTGTACTTTAAGAGTGTCAGTAGTTCATAGAGGGGAAAAGCAACTTAGTATGACAAGTGACGGGTGGGTGACCTTGTTGGCAAGCTGGGCGCCGCCCTCGGGGCGAGGTGTGCACGTAGGCGCGCCCTGGATAGCGCCACGCCCACGCACTTTCCTCGCCAGTTCTCAACTTGCGTGCGATCCAGAGTCACGACTCATTCAGTCTTGCGTCCAGCCGGAGTACGTCAAAGGCAGCTCAGAACGCACACCCTGTAAAGTGCCATTTTTATTACGAGACCTTGTCTTGTCGATCACAACTCTGTAGTATACAAGGATGAGATAAACAATCGTACTGCTTTATTATGATAAGCAGTTTGTATCAGTGGAAGTAGAGTTTAGATGTTTTCGCCCATTGACTTCAAAGACATTTTACCGACGGATTCTCTAAATTATCTCCTTCGAAAATTTAGCGAATTTCTCAGGAAAGGTCTTGAAGTGCTCTTTCTCATTGTTATGACGAGATTATATAGATTACTACTCAGATATGTCGTACAAATACCTCACGTTGCACCACAATCTTCAGCGCCACTTCCCTTATTCCGTCTTACGGCTTAAATCAACGGAACACATAATGTAGTAAGATGTTTCAGAAAACCGATGACGCGTAATTATTCCTGTCTCGCACTCTTCAAAACTCTGTAGGAGGACTGTTCAAACCAGAGGCCGACCATCGACAGTTAGGCTTTCCGTGGCTTCCCCTAAATCATTCCAGGCAAATGACTGGATGATTCCTTTGAAAGGATTTCCTTCCCTGTCCTTGACAGCATCTGAGCTTGTGCTTCGTCTCTAATGACCTCAACGTCGACAGACCATTTAACACAACATTTCTTCCTTTTTTCCCTTTTAAACTACTTGTGCGGTCTAGTAACATTGTCTTCGTCTATCACTGTGCCGCTGACGCGTGACAACTTCATTTACAACTACTATAACAAACCAGTATATTTCATAATTTGATTCGACTTTGTATAGTAATGTGATGATAATTCTGTCTGTTACGTAGTAATTCATTTTTACACACTATGAACCAAATAGCACTGTGCATATTTGCGAAAGTATGTAGTTGATCCCTCTCCTCTGTAATGCCTTAGGGCCTTCTAATTTGAAAAGAGAAGCAAAATTGATTTGCTCTGCAAATGTGTAGACAGTGGAAATTAAAATATCCTGTGGTGCCTCTCCTGCTGCAAGTCGGCCCGTTTGACGTCCTACCCCCCTTAAGAAGTGGTACCTGTGGGTGCGGCGAAAGGAGGGAGGGAGGGGGGGAGGCAGAGGGAAGATTGAACGGAATCCTCCACTAACAGAGATGACTTACCTTGAGCCATGTGTGAAGATGGGAACAAGTATAGTGTCTGGTGACAGATCGCTACAGCCTCGTACCAAAAGAAACCACCTCTGGTCCAATAATGCGTGACTTGACACTTCCGCCTTGCCGCTTAATAAAACACTGCCTGCTAGGCATGTCGTAATCAAACTTCGTTCACAAATTTTGACTTGCCTGCCCAAGTCATCCTCTCGCAGATTTAAGTTTTGTTTCAAATGGATGAATCTTGATCGTGTTCATGACTCCGTGTAGGTAAATTTAGTGTTACGTTCAGCTGACGTATTTACGTACATGTCATTGCAGTCGTACGCGTCATTCCATGTATTTAGAAATTTGATAACCAGTGAATGAATATGATGGCTCTACTTACAGATTAACATCGCTGGGACGCTATTTGAGCATATTTCCCTAACAGTCTCTCAATAGTCCGTATATGAGCAAGATTGCTTTTGGCTGTGTATTAAGATAGCTCGCTTTATAAATAGCTGAAGTGCCATGACTGTTTACTACTATTTTACTAATGTATTTTTACGAAGACGCGAGGTAAAGTCTGTTGTAAGGTGGCGTATATTCCGTGTAGTAGGCTAGTGCCCGTTTACTCTCAGGTAGAGAATTTGTGCACGTCAGAAGACCGAAATAATGTTGGTTTGTTAACTAACCATAATCTGCTGTCGACAGAAGTACAGTTAGTCGCTGGGCATGGAGGGTGAGGTTATCAGAAAGTGGTTCGGCGGAGCTCTAAGATTTCCAACAATCGGAGAGACCATCCACGGCTGTCACACCTGACATGGTTCAGTGAGCTGATGTCATTCGCAAGGACAGACGCATTACAACGCGGCAGTAGACCCTGGATCTGTCAATCAGCAAAGGAAGTTCACACAGTGAAGCATTGGCTCCTCCACCAGGACAAGGATTAATGCCGACGGGGCGAACACGTCCTTGTTTCACGCCGGAGGGAGGCCATAGAACAGGGTGGAGATTACATGGCAAATAGGGTGTGTAGATAAAACACCATTTTTTCGTGTGTTTCTAGTTATGTTCGATAAAGGGTTGCTGAAGAAAAAAATGCGGTGCATTGGTTTCTAGGCAACCTTCGTAGGTCACTGCGCCCTCCGCGTGTCACTTTGAAACAGCTTTACGCTCGTGGCTACGAGCCCATGGCTTGGCGAATGTTTTCGCACGTGGGCTGCACGTGCCCCAGCTGCAGATAATCAGCGTCGAAACTAGCGTCTGGTCCTCGTTACGTCGGACGTCCGCTTCCGTCTAAGCACCCACTTGACTGTTGTAGGAATCCCCCCTGAGCAGGGAGACGGCTTCCTCCGCGTGAGCAGACGCATGACAAGAGCCGAGCGAGCGAGCGAGCTAGCGAGCTAGCGCGGGGTCTTGTGGCCACTGTCCGTGGCTCGTTAAGTGTCGTGTTTACGGCAAGTATCCCACGCATTCGACCACGCAAGCCTGTCCCACGTCTCCGCCAGCGTAGCATTGACACTGGAATCGAAAGCGAGGTGCCAACTCAGGGGCAAGGTCTGCTGTACCTTCGCACTTCAATACAATAATACCATATACCGAAAGCAGGCACTGGCAGGGGAGCGGAATGCTCGTAACTTGTGGTGTCATGGCTTCATGACTCACGTGTCGACGTCTTAGTGCAATACACATACAAACAACAAACTTTTGTTAATATTTACAGCCAGTCGCTACTTGAGTGTTGTTTATCTTCTAAGTAAGAATAGGTATAGCAACCAGCTTTTGACTGAGACAGTCTCTTATTTATTTATTGTATTCCTTTTCAGTAATATATCGTGTTTCTCACTGATAAATAGTTTCGCTTCATTTTCGTGCACTTAAAAATAGCCATATGCGCTTCAGATATCCAGTTATCCGTAAAATTAGCACAAACTACACAGTGTGAATGTAACACGTCTAGGTCACTATTGCAAGTGGCCTTCCTCAGGGCTGTGCTGAGCTGAATATAGTGGCCGAAAAGTTGGAAAGTATTATGTATTGACAATGCGGTCAGCAGCCCTGAAGAATTTCATTGAGAGTGACAACGGCCGCGGAAGCCTACACTTACAAAACCACACAGTATCGGTGGCTTTTGTTACCTCAGATTCGTTAAAGGACTACATGCATTACGTTCAATGACTCCGAAATTGGTTCTCAGTCTGACAGTAATATTTTGGTTGTATATTTCCTTAGTATCCAGCAAATGGTTCGGCAGTCAATTGTTCTGCCCTCATTTGTCCCAGTCCGGGACTGTTCTGCGAAGTCATGTTTAGTCGTAGGCCATTACAGCATAGCTCATTGTTGCCTTGTTGATATTATTTTTATGATTGTAAATAAAGTAAAACTGAGGCAATGGCGTGCTGTTGATAGGATAACGATCTTCGTTGGACGCAATTGTCTATATTAACAGCAAAGAGGTCCTTGTGTTTACCTCGCACAAGATACTGTATTGTAGCGATTACAAATTGTGAAGCAGCAGCAGCACCACTCTTTCAGTTGGTCACATACTGTCACTCATAGGGCAACGAGATTTGAACGGACTCAACTTGTACAGAAATAAACCGCTTTCCGCTGTATATTTGAAATTGCGCTGGATGCTGATGACGTTGTCATACACAAGTTCTCGTACATGGAATTTCCATGTTTTCACAGTGATACCTAACTGTCCACGTCCCTTATATACGCTGACGGGTCCGGTAACAACACTGAACACTTGCAGCACTAATGCACTCTGGTGGCTCTTCTACTTGCCACAGAGAATTGTAGCTCTAATAATTTACATACCCCGCCGACGGGGTGTACGTTTACGAAGTCACAGTGACATCCAACAATGTCTTGTGGAAGCAGTGTAATTGACAGGCGGCCTGTTCATTCACTTTAGTCGTACTTGGGAATTAATCTGCGCTAAGCTTTCAAGATACTTTCCCCAAAGCTGGAGTAAACTAACTCACATTGTGTCTAAAGTACATCCGGTCGAGACACAATACAACAAGCAATGAGAGAGAAAGGGAATACACAACAGCGCCACTACTTGCTTTGCTCTTAATTTGGGGAGACCTCAATATCTGAAGTTTGAAAATGCCGTCACCTATACAAAAATGGAACAATAATTACGGAAAAGAATGAAGAAAAAGATCGCGTAATGGCTACCTAGTTTACGGACTTGAACCACCTACATCTTCGATTAATATTGAAGCCTGTGTTTTTTAGCGTCAGAGGGTTGATTCGCGGAGGAACAGAAGGATCTCCGCCAGAGCGCGCGCACGCCTCTTGGCATTTTTTAAAGGCCGGCACCTCGTCGCTGCGTGTCCGCCTTTTCTGAGGCTCGTCTCATAATGAGAGCACCGAGAGGGCTTCATTCCTGAGGCCGAGTGGCGCCGCCAGGCAGCGACGAGCCGCTTACACCTGCGTGCGCACCGTCCGGCCGACCTCTGCCTCGCTGTACACCGCCGCCTTGCAGTTCCCTGTGTCAGTCGTACTCTGCTCGTTCCGGTAACTTTACTGCTGTACGAAGGTGATCCATAAATATTATCGAAGAAGCGCGTTACCCATTCGAAACACAGCTGTCGTTTCCCTCACAATTTCGTGTCAATCGTGGGTGGAGACAATCAACATCCTGGAAAACTTTCGCCTCTGTACTATGAATAAAACCCATTACTTCTTTCTGTATGGCGAGTGTTCATGAGAGACGAAGATAATGTCGGGACTGCCCCAGGGAAGCACGTTAGGAACGCTCCCCTTCTCTGATGTACGTTAACGATCTGTTGGTTATGGTGCGCGGCAAACTGAAACTTTTTGCTAAAAAAGATGTTGCGTACAGGGAAGTGTCGTCGTTTTCCTACTGTCACTAATCGATCTTTAGGATTATATGTCCAGAACTTCTATTTTACACCATGAATGATTGCTTGCTTTAAGTATGTATAAATATAAAATAAATTTCCTTTACTTCAAGTCTATGGTAACAGATTTTATCATACTACCGGTGTCGGTCTATAATGACCATCTTCAGATTTGTTTTATGAAAACATCCTAATATACTGGAGCCATATTAGGACATCTTTTAACAAACAGATATGAAGATGAAACTTCCTGGCATATTAAAACTGTGTGCCGGACCGAGACTCGAACTCGGAACCTTTGCCTTTTGCGGGCAAGTGCTCTACCATCTGAACTACCCAAGCACGACTCACGCCCCGTCCTCACAGGCATATTAGAGCTTCTGTAAAGTTTGGAAGGTAGGAGACGAGATACTGGCAGAAGTAAAGCTGTGAGGACGGGGCGTGAGTCGTGCTTGGGTAGCTCAGATGGTAGAGCACTTGCCCGTGAAAGGCAAAGGTCCCGAGTTCGAGTCTCGGTCCGGCACCCAGTTTTAATCTGGAAGTTTCATATCAGCGCACACTCCGCTGCAGAGTGAAAATCTCATTCTACATCTGCAGATGGTCATTACAGACCAAAAGTAGTAGTCCGATGAAGAGAAAAAAAAGTGGCCATAGACGCGAAGTAAAGGAATTTTATTCTGTATTTGAGTCACTTCAATTCGCAACCATTGCGCAGCTTGTGAAAGTATAAGTTAATGCGGAGGGTTGGGAAGAACGTTCTACTTACGTTTGAATATTTTATAAATGTTTTTAGTTTGTCCATTAGTAACAGTTGGTGAAAGCCTGCTACTGTAAAAACAAAGGGCTTCTTTATAAAATGTTTTACTGCTGCCAGTCACTGTTTCTTTTTCTTTATATCTTGTACGACGCGATTCGGGAAATATTCCCACTTTAGAGTGCGTTTTTGGTGTATTATGCCATTTATGCGTGATCTTTTCGATGCCTGAGGTGCTGTAGTGTTCTGTTCACTTTGCTTTTTTAGTCTAATTACGCAGAAACTCAGACCTATAACACACCAACTACATTTGCTGTTTTCAAAGTTTACTGTGCTGTAAATTACGTGTTCTTGAGTGACAAAAAAAAACACTACAGAACAATGCAGCACATCACACATGGAAAACATTACACATAAATTGAAAAATACACTAAAAACGCACTTGAAAATGGCAATCATTTCCCGAAACGCCTCGGCAAGATCTAAAAAAAGACAATAGTGACCGGTAGCAGAAAAATGGCAATTTTATAAACAAGCAGATTAATGGTATGCTATTGGACTCGGTTATGTGCATTTCATATCTAGACGTAAAGCTTTGAAACTACGTGAAATGGAACGAACACATAAGGAAGGCAAATGGCCGACTAAAGTTTGCTGGTTGAACCTGCGTGACGCGGGCCTGGATAGCTTAGTCTGCAAGAGTATTATTTGCGAAACGCGAGGGTCCGACTCCGTTACAGCACATATTTACAATTAGTCAGGAAGTTTCTTGCTGAACCAGTTTACTTGCTCATACAGTGTAGCCAAAATAAGAGGCACCATGTCTCATAACATACGTGCAATTCACTCGTTAATTTTAAGTACAGAATACAGGGTAGAAAATTATTTTTATGAAAAATAATGTACTGAACATTCAGTTGATCAGTAGTTCACGGGAGGTCCTGAAAATGTTCGGCATAAACTTCGAGCCACAGCTCGGCACGTCTCGACATGTTTCTGGAAACATTGCCAATCCATTTGATGTGTTTCCCCGCAACCGCATAGTGAATGTTTGTTTCCAACTTGTCACAGCTACATGGACGTATGACAGCGAAAACCGTGAAGTATGCGCCGTAGCGTCGTCTTGCTGGAAACAAAAACACACTCTCTCTCTCTCTCTCTCTCTCTCTCTCTCTCTCTCTTCCTTCGTTAGCTGCGACATGAATGGTTGAAACAATTCAATTACACGCACTTGAGTTCACGGTGCTGATAAAGAAAATGGGGCCTACAATCCGTTGGCTTGAAACTTCACACCAAACGCCTGGGATTGTCTGTTTACCAGTAGCGTGTATTTTGTGAGTTCACGTACCCGTTAGTGTAAAAACGTTCTTCGTGTGAGTTCAAGTAAAGATTAGGATCCAGATAACCATCAGCGACAGGCGTTAGTAAACATTTGCAACAGTGTTGTCGTTGTGCGTAATCGGGAGGCTTTAATGCTTGCATCACGCTTACTTTGCATGCTCGCAAATGTAACAGCTTCAGCATGTTCTGACATGACGTTTATTTGACGTTTAATTGGGAAGATAGACATCTAGTTGATTTCCGTGGACTACCATAGTCTCGTAAACACATTCAGTATTTTCCGGCGAACAGACTTCTGTACACGGTTACGTTTAGCGTTAGTGGGTGAACCTGTTGATCTAAATTTATCGCTATGTTTGTTTCTGCCAACACTTTTTGCAGGGGCTGCTGTCTCTGGTTATTTTATCATGAGCCTTTCATTTAATATGTTAAACGGCTTGCACTTAAAAAAAAAAGTTTCAACAATAAGCACTCTCTGTTCGACTGAAAAAAGCGTTGTGCGGAACTGTATTCGAACCAGCTTTAAACTGACTGCTGGCAGCACTGTACTGATCACTAAATCGCCGCTCGACATGGTAGCACCACGTGACCCCGCCGTACCGTTAAGAAGTAACACTCAAATAGCTTCGAGTACCACGCTCAGTATTACACGAGGCCTCTTTTATCGTGGCCACCTCGTAGAAAGTTAGTTAGTCCTCGGATTAATGGTTAGTCTTTCTGTAAGTAAATCAGTCTACATTTTCACCTTTGTACAAACTGTGCCAACTGGTTGATCGTTCTCGAATGATTTTCGGTTATGGAAGCAGACAAGCATCGGAACACTGAGATTTTCAGATTTGGGGTAGTAACTGAAGACTGATTGGGTGTGATGTCCAGCGGACACCTAGTGATGGGTGCTGAAGCAGTTGCTGGAGTCTGGCGGAAGGGGCGCGTGCTGGCCGACTGCCTGCTCGGTGGACCTCGGCTGCCAGCCGGTGCCGCTCCCTACGTCCTTACTTCACACGCACGCAGAGTGCACGCGCAACTGGCGAGCTTCCATGTGGGGGGCGAGGGTTTGGAAGTACACTCGTCTCTGTGTTTCGACAACAACTCCCTATCCTAAAATGTTCCATAGCTTGACTTACAGATGACGTTCTAAACTTCAGTGATCAGAGCTACAGACGATAGAGAATGCTACGCTGAGTGCTATAAACAACGATCGGAAAGGAAGATTCAGTTTTTTCTTGCACATGTTGTATACGATAGGGTGTAATTGCTGCCCCCACCAGTACTCTCCACGCTATGTTCTTGCAAGGGTGCATTTCATGGATTAGTGAGGGGGTCATTATTGTCCAATCTTCTCTCAAACGATCCAACAGCGTCTCCTCAATTCTGCTGTGTAAATATTTATTTGCCGAGAATCTTAAGCATCCCTTTGTGGGTTGAACGATCTAGTTTATACACGGTAGGCAAAATAAAACTACGTCCTCTGGACTTCGGTGGGTGCTATAAGTTGTGTTGTCCTCTTGCGTGAAATAATTTCTGGACCAGTTTGTTTCCCATTCTGTATTACGTTCCCGTTCACGGCCGTATTATTTCTTCCAGTTGGGATAATGCATCCTGAGAAACTTCCTCCGTATATTCATTCGATTCTCCAGCCACTACATTGTTTCACCGCACACTTAAAACATCTGCAAGTTCGTGTAAAGAGTGGTGCTCCATCTTCTGTCAGAGACTATAGTGACTGTAAACAGCGGTAAACAGTGGAAACATCCCAGAAGACCGTGTGTCGTTTTTCAGGACAGCGCCACCAATGTCAACGCGGCAGACAACTGTTTGTTGTTAAGTATGGGCAGTTTACAAACACTTGCCGCTTGCGCATTGCTCATTCGAGACCTCTTTTCGGTCTGAAATACTCTCGAGGAGAACATGGCAAATGCCATAACCCGATTTCTCAGAAATTCCACTCAGTTAGAATGAGCGAACATGTCTTGGCTTATCCGCAGATACTCGACCGTTTCCGAGAAAACGACGGTAAAAAGTTTCGAGATACTTTATGAGCCTTTTAGCAAGTAAGCAGATCAAGCGAAGCGGTGGCACAGTGGTTAGCGTCGCGGCCTCATACTTTCGCGCCGCGTGTTCGAAACCAGATTATTAATTTTTATTTTTGTTTTTCATTTATTTACTCGTGTCCGTAGAAGAGTACTACACGAATGTCTCCCAATTCATATTTAAATAACGTTGTCCTTATTCATCTACCAATTGTCTGTGTGGTGAATGAATAAAACAATAATGAACGGAAAAATTATTTGAAATTATTTTCGTTGAAATTCGGTTGTGTATATTGATTTATAGTAAATTGCAAGCGCCAGTATGCGGAACAGAGTTCCTTCATGCGTGGTTTGCCACTAAATTATTCACAAAGCGTGAAATTTTCAGCAGTATTAACGACGTTTCTTTCACGAGTGACAGTCATACGGAAAATGTGACTATGGCAAACCTACCTTCGTTGGATGTTCGTGTTTGGAATTTCTGTTCCGCATGTTCCTAAGATCGGCATCATCCAAGGAAATGCACTAAATTCTCGTGAAGAACGAATAAACTATAAAAGCCAAGAATTGATATAAGAATCAAATATAAGAATATGAGAATTTCAAGAGACAGTAACCCCTGAAAATTCCCTGCGCACATATACCAAATGTATCACACTTACTGTGAAACCCAGTTGTAATTCTGAAATTGATATAGCGTCCTTGTACCCCTGACTTGTTCGGAAACATTCGTGTAGCAATCTCCTACGGATTTGGGTAGATAAATTTAAAGAATAAAATAAATAAAAACAATAATCGGGTTTCGAAGTCAGGATGCATCAGTGAGACCGCGACGCTAGCCAGTATGCCACCAGCTGGAGTCAGATTATTGCCCGCTAAAATGCTGCTAACGGTGGTTTTCTCAGAAGTGGCCGAGTATCTACGGTAGGCTGAAACAGGTGTCCGCACATTTTGGCTCCTCTTCCACTGAGCGAAATTTGAGCGAAATTTCTGAGAAATCTGGTAATGGCACTTCCCGTATTCTCTTCGTCTGTTACGACAGTAGGTTCCTAATATCAAAATTCCCAGTTTATGATCCTCTAGTGTCTAAAAAAAAAATTTGACTAACAGCCGTGTCTAACTTCTAGTTAGATCAGAAGACAGAATATAATAGTCGCTTCCTTTTCACGGTCAGGGAAGTTAGTCCGAGTTAGTAACTAACTCCTCGTAACTTAAGCGCCACAGTCTATTGGTGAAATATTTTACAGAAATATTCTGTAAAATAGTGTCCGCCTAATACAGTAGTTGAAGGAACGCACTCAAGAAATCTCAAAAAATACCCAGATGCCTTCTTCAGTGCGATTGTACCCGCGTTGACTTTAAACTTCAGTGCTAGATTATAGAATAATTTCCTTTCGGCAGGAGTTTCTAGAGCATTTTGCCCTGCAAGTACACTACAGACAATAAGAGCAACTAGAATATCCTTAACAGTTAAAGTGGACTTGGCGCGGCTCTTTCACGTGTCTACCACAACCAATGACGTAATGTGATTTTGTTTACGTCTGTTTTGTAACGCCTTAGTGTGCCCACACTGTCAGGCGATTATGGTTTGCATTCATTGCTGACGGTGGCCTTTGCGCATCGCTGTGTAAAGCCGCAGCTGCAGTATCTTGAGTTGTAATGACCAAGAGATCGTTGTCAAGTTTTAGATATTAAGGTTATTCACAGATATAAATTGTAGCTATGTAAAATTTGTCGCACTAGCACCTTAAATAGACTTTTAATGTCTCTTAACAGCAAGGTGAAGCGGTGCACGGTGAAGCCCGTTAATCACAGACCAAAAAAATAAAAATAAATTTGCTGCTTCGCTGAGCCATCGCCGATACACGCTCTACACAGCTAGTATGCTCAGTTTCGAATGAATAGCCTACCGGTATTGTGCAAGAATGTCACATAGAAGGTAGCGTTTGGAGAAGCAGTGCTTACTGCACCACGAAACTGTTTCCGTGTTGGCACTCAACTCCAGGTGGCTAACTGCACAGTTATCCACGAACTTGTAAGAAGGTACGGAGTTTAGACTGCTATGGGTATCGGAGTTTTTAGATGTATATAGTTGCTTTATTTGGCTGAAATGAATGTACACACACAGAAGAAAGTAGCAAACTGTGTAGCTGAGCAACTTAACGATCGTTTATCGTGCAAACAGCTGAATTTGCAGTGAGCCTGAGCAGAGTATTTCTGGATGTTGTCGTGTTCTGTCACTCTGTCACATTTTAAACAAAATACCTGCTGTTACCTGAAGATAAATCTCCGGTCTGAAAAACGATCGAGAGAGACGGTGAAATGGGTATTTGCGCAATGTAATTGGCAACTACTATCTAATTTCCTTGCGCTCGATTGAGGATTACTAGGGGTCACGGTATGAATGCTTGGAATGTGTGCTGTGTCCGTGAGCGGGAGCGTAGAGGGCACTCTCGAAAGCAACTGGGGCCGCGGACCGCAAGCTGACTGCATCATCTGCCACCGGGTCGACCGTGAAAGTGACCTCCACTTGGGAACTGGCTCTGGCTCCGTGCTACCTTCACAGTTTCTCATTAACCCACCTCTGCCTCTCCACCCCCCCCCCACCTCTCTCTCTCTCTCTCTCTCTCTCTCTCTCTCTCTCTCTCTCTCTCTGATGATGGAATTCGACACATTGAAGATGCTAGCAGCTACCATCACTATCTTGAGAGTTATGCTAGAGAGCATTTTGATGTTCCAAATATGAAGAGAGATGCTGACAGATGAAAGCTTTGAGCCAGAACGTGAAATGTACTTGGATTGCTAAGTCAATAAGAGGTAAGAGAATCCCCGTAGGCAGTTTATCTACTCCGTATTGCCGCATAGAATTACTTCGCGCCTGCATATGGGCAACCCAATAAACACGTTTCGAAAGCAGGCTGTCGTTGTTGGGTTTTCTCACCAGGAACAGCAATAACTTCTATAAATTGCACATATGTTTTGATACTTGGCACGTCAGAAACGGTGCCAGTAAAGAGCATCTTTAATACGTGTTCAAAACTTGTAGAGATGTTCTGTCCACAAATACGTGTTTGTGTTTCTTGTAGTTGTCGCGCAGTGATCTTCTGAAACGCTGCAGGTACTTCCGAATAATAATGGAATCAACAAAAACGATCGTTGCTGGATGAGCAGCAGCATAGTACAGTCCAAAACCACACCTAGTTTTTTTTTAATTTGTACAAAACAAATACGTGAAGTATTTTCCCCTGAAATGTGTATAATCAGTACGTTACCAAGAAAGAAGCAATAAACGCACAAGGTTATTATCGGAGGGCGCTTCCGATGCTGACTTCTCTGTTCGAGCGTGATGAGTACTACAGATCTGGCAAACATGCGTGGATATATTTTGATGGATTGGAGTATATTCCTTTTTCGAGATTGACTTCAGCCTTAAGCAAATATAACTGCGGTAGGTAACACCAAAATATCCGGTCATGTCTGATGCAAAACTGAATGTTTCAATTTTTAGTTTAAATCAGAAATTGAATTCTCTCAGCCTGCTTTCTCGTTGGACCAAAACACTTCGAAGCTGCTTTAGTGATGGATTTGTTGAACCTCACGACGTGAAGATGATGTACAGATTGCAATTACTAATTCAAAAATTATATATATTCGAGCTCGAACGGAGGCTAACCAAGTTTCTGCTGCCGTGGACAGTTCGCGATTAGAGCAGGGAAGGGGAGAAAAGAGTGGTACAGAAGGTGGCTTCCGGAGAATGATGCAGGTATAAATTGAAAAGCGTACGAGAAGGTCGCTAGCCGTTATGAAAAAGCAGAGAATACCCATTTCTGTTGACTTCACTCCTCTCTCAAGGATTACGTTGAGTGGTCAGTTGTAAAAATCCGTATTAGTCGTTATCTCTGACGCCAGCAATGCTCGCGGCTTGGGACTAGTGCAAGGCTGCTGCACTTGCTGCGCTTTGCTGGTGCTATCGCACCCTGCGGGCTGTTACCGCAGCCGTAATGGCTCTGCTCGGAGCGCGATCGCAATCCGGAATGGGAGCACCGCAGCCCAGCGGCCACATCTCAGCCGCTTTGCGGCGTCAGTCGCGATAGCGCGGCCTTCTTTGTGTGCCGGCTTAACCGTGCCAGCCACCCAACTATCGCTACTGTTGTATCTCCGCTCGCTATCTGGCTGCCGTAGCGTAGTGTTAAACGCCCGTAACAGCGTGCTTCCCAGCTGAATCGGTCGCTAAACCTGAATCCCGAGAGATCTTTTTGGATATGTTCATTGCGTGGAGGTTCAGTTAAACACGTAACATGCCCTTTATCGAGAAATTACGTTTTCTGTGTCTGCGTAGACGGTATAATCTATTGTGAAATGTGCGCTCGCCAGAGATTTTGTTGCATCTGACGAACAGATTTTTTTTTAACTTGCAGTCACTGTTGAAAAATCTTACACACTTCATTGCTGTTGAACTGGATATACTTGCAAAATGTTTCTACTAAGAACCATTTAACAGCATTTGTCTACTTGCAGCCTCTCGTCACTGATGCAGCAGTTCACTCAAAAGCAGTTCCGTCCAGCCATACCCATAGCCACACTTACGGGCGAGCGCGGTTCATACACGCTAAACTTACCGTGTGTAGGCGCTGACAAACTTAGAACCCCACGAGCCTGTTCTAGTCTCGAACAGTTTAAAACATCTCGCGTAAAGAGTTTAGCTAACGTGAACAGGTCGACTTTCGCTTGGAATAAAACAGTGATGGCATTACAATAATTTATTATGGCCTTTACTACCATTACACACACCCAAGATACGTTCACGTTTACGGAATGTTTGTAAGTTTTTACAAGTACGGTCTAGCACGGAATTATTGCTAATTCAACCTCTAGACATGAATTGACTGCACATTCGACAGCTGTCAAGATGCAGAAGGTACCAACAGCTAGTTCGCTTTGTTCTTCATTTAACCCTGTAAATGGCCAAGGAGCAGTTTAAAGTTACAAGAAACTATGATAGGCTGGCTGTAGTGAACGGACAACTATAAAGCTGAGAAGGGCAAACACGAAAACAAAGTTATTTATTTATCGAATGCCTTTACCACACACACACACACACACACACACACACACACACACACACACACACACAAAGTAGAACTAATAATAGAATGTACAGTACAAGGTATGTAATATAAAACGTTCCAAATCAATATCTGGGAGTTGCTTTTTGTAAAAAATAAATAAATAAAATAGAAAATGTACATGTAAAATGTTCGGTTCTAATACTGTATAGTATTGAACATATTTCCGTGGCGGGTCATACCTCGGTTTTTGGATGATACACTGCATATTATTACTCGTATTTTGTTGCCCAGCCCATTCTTGAGTCCATGTATTCGCCAAATTGACTAATCTCTACAGCGACTTTTGCTGTTTTTCTTGGTGGTCGTCTAGAGGACTCGGTTCTGGTTGGCATCATTAATATCTTGATGAACTCGTAGATTATCCACAGTCCTTTTGTACTCGTTCGTGAGAGCATTTACGCATCGTAGTTGAGAGGATGAAATGTGATATGAATTGGTAGTCATTGTATAGGGAATCACTTAATAACACCACCAATCATTCTGATGGTGTTACTTATCTTGATGTCTATTTTTTGTGCACGTATGCTGCTTAGCCAATCTGGGGCAAGACCAACAGCAGAAGAACGCAGGATGGATATGTTTGCTTGAAAGGCCATCTTCCTCAGTCGTTGTTTCATGTCAGTTATTACTATTTTTTCTCTTAAGCGTGCTGCAATTGGATAAAGTGTTACAGTAGACCCGTTTTACTTTTGTTGGTTCTGTGCATGTAGCATAAATTGCTCTCTAATTTTTTATATTCACTGATGGAAAAACAGTTATTGCTATAGAACGTGCAGAGGGGTTCGATTTCGTAGCTCAACCGAATTATTTGAGCTTTTTGTTTCATTCTCTGTGCATTGCCGGAAATACATTTAGTCTTTTTGTTGGTATGTTTTGGAATAATAGCATTACATCTGCAAATATTGTTAAACTTCGTGTGTCGGACAGTTTTATGTATGTAGCTATGTATTCGCGCATATATAATAAAAGTTTCGTTGTTTAGCCAATTTTTAGTGCTATTTGTTTCGTTCTGTAAGTACCTGTACACCACAGTCAAAAGAAAAAAACTATTTGTAACACATAAGAATGAAAGCATGGAGACGTATTACATACTGGTATGCAAAACTTGTAGACGAAAGTAATTTTCGCATGATCTGTCACTGTCAGGTAAAGCAGCGCAGTTTGACTACTTGTGGAAGGTCGTTGGTGCATGTGGACGTGCTGCAGAACCTCTCCCCTCACTTGGTTGGTTGGATTTAAGTGAGGGGAATGGGCTAGCCAGTGCATTCGCCGAATATCATCTCATTTGAAGACATCCTCCACCTGCGCTCTTTGCTGCGGTCGCGCACTGTAATCGATAAAAATGAAGTCATGTACAAATGCACCCCTGGACAGAAGCACGACGAGGAATAGTGCAGTGTCGCGATGACGTTGACTGGTGGGTGTACCTTGTTCAAAGGTTTGGAAGTCAGTACCTCCGTGCAACACTGTCTCCCCCTACCAAAACACTGGGACAGCCAAAACGATCATGTTCGACAGCGCTGGAAGTGCCCTTATATGGCGAGAGGTAGGAACATCGTTGCGTATTTGTTTCAGTTACCTTCTGTAATATACTGTAGTATGCCCCACCTACTTGCAGCTGTGTTACTTGGACGTGACATATCATTTGAAAGTTACTTTCGTCTTTAAGGTTTTGCTCACCAACGTATATATTTACGCAATCACAACCGATGATGCTTTGTCGGTAAAATCAAAACGTGGCTTAGTGTAACACACACTAAAATTACAGTGTAGTTAACATAGAAAAAGGAATGGTAATTGATGAAACGAAAGCCGTGGTTTGTCGCTGCATTAGAAACAAAGTACAAGCTTGGGTATGGGAAGAACGGTGAAAGAAATCAGACGAAGCCATCCTGCCATTAGCCGATGTAGGGGAAATCATCGGAATCCTACAAATGGATGTCTGGACAGGGGTCTTAATCCCGCAGCTCCCGAATGATAGTCTAGTATCGTAACCACTGCGCCACTTTGCTTGGTAACAGCAGTGCGGTAGGCAGTGTTACAGATATGACTCTCGGAGCAGCCAGTGAGTGAACCGTGCTCACGACTGCTTTCTCCACCGGCGGAAAGGTCGACGGGTCTGTATTGGTGCCTGCGTCTCTCAAGTCAAGCTCTGGACCAAGCACGTCGCCTTCGTTTCAGTTGCGTGGGTACAGTGTCGCGCGTAATAGTTCAACCGTCTATGTCGTCAGCAAACAGTTCTCTATTAAAAGACTCGATTATAGATTTGCTTGTCTCCCTGCTACAGTTTAAACTAGAGACGTAACACAGCTTCACCATCCGGTCCGAAAGACCAGAACTTCTGATTGAAACTGCATACTCGATTTCGTCTCCGGCTCAGATTGTTCTGAAACGCATGTAAAATCGAAGGTCATTGTCCAAAGGCTGAACTTAAAACAGCAACAATAACTTCCTAGCCATGTACCCGCGCGGTCGAGCGACTTTGGCGTCTCCACTAGTGAGGAAAGCCGCTGTTTACAAATAGATTCAGGTATGTCCATTGTTGGAGAGTCTGTAGAATATCCTAAGAACCTTGTGTTACAGGGAAGAGTATTCTGGTTGGGGAACCAGCCGAAATGGCACAGTTCAAAGACACTGGACTCTTGCTCTGTGACGTGCTAGTTCAAAATATCGATGGCTGCATTGAGATTTGATGTCATATAATTACCCTAAAACGTTTCAGTACATACGTATGCATACCCCAAGCACAGGACAGTGCACGGGGGAGCATAGTGGTAGCAATTTTATCGATTTTCTTAGTATTGTATTCGGGTATTATTCAAGGGGAATAATGACTTACCCACGTAGGTTTGTAGACGCTGTAATCTTTTCATAATTTTCTGATGCTCCCTACGCGAGATAAGCGTGGATAGCAGTGTAGTGCCTAAATTTACACAACACGGCTTGACGAGAACTAAGTCTTCTTAGTTCCAAGGATTCCCGTGTAGGTTCCCCAAGCATTTCTTGCATATAAGCGATGTGGCTATCTGTATAAGGCGAATGGTGGCGTGTTACACACACACACACACACACACACACACACACACACGGCGAAATATGGAAGTTTGGGTCTGGCCGTGATTCGTGCACGAATGGCCGAAGCTGTTAAGTCGACCACTCGCGTAAAGCGCGAAATCTGGGTTCGAATGCCACTCTGGTACAAATTTTCATCGTCGTTCCAAAATGCAATTGGTGGTTCTGCATATTCACAATTGCGAATACTTCCCCTCCATACCTTATAGCCCTACTCATATTTATTTTAGTTAGGGACCACAATATTTTACACCAGATGATTAATTTCAGTCTGTGATGACAATCTTCAAGAACTACCTACAAACTGTTTTTTAATCACATCGAGCTAAGTTGTTTGGAACGACGTGTCGAAAATGGTCATCATCGGTCATAGTCAGACATTAATTAGGGGGTGTAAAATATTGTAGTCTGTAACTGGAAGAAGTGTTAAACTGTGAAGTTTCCTGCGACTGTTGCATCTTGAAATGTGCGTTAATCATCATAGTCTTTTGAAATGTTGTGCTACAGAAGAATGTTGTTGAAGATAGTATGGGTAGTTCGAGAAACTGATAAAGAGGTTTTGATTCTAATTGGGGACAAAATAAGTTTATGGCATGGTCCTCAGACATCAGTGAATAACTAATTTTCTAATAGAGGGGAGATACAATGGGCAATAATAGCGCAGACAAAGACTAAGGGTTGAGTTAGTATGTTGGTTCAAATGGAAGGACTTTGCAATACGCAGAACTGAAGCGGCTTGCATGCCAGCATGGAGAGCAACAGTAAACAAGTCTTCGTACTGAAGACCACAACAACTAGAGATTGGTATTCTCGTAAATGTTCGTCTACGACTAGTCGCTAAATCATATCGAGATCTCGGAGGCAGCTGGCAACGTGAGCGCTGTCCTGACATAGAGCCTTTATGTGGTCTGTCCCTTTCTCAGCAGGACCGAACCGCCGAGGTGCGTGACTTTGTAGTAGAGGCGCCGACACAGGCTCATTACGGTACACTGTCGCCTCTCCACGGCCCTCGACGGCCCTAGCTCGCGACACCCTCTCGGTTTCCTCTTTACTTTGGATCCCCTCGGGCCGCACGAGTGGTTGCTTAACTGTAGCCTAATTTAATTAATGAGTACGTATTGCGCCTCACCTTGCGTAAAAGTCGGGGAAGCACCCCCAAAAGGCCGCAGAGCAGAGGGCGCCTTGTCACCCTTCGCGTAATCACTGTATTTTTGCCAGTGAGTCATTGGCACAAGTGGCACGAAGCCTGTACGGAACGTAACCACTAAGATTTCCTTCGACATTTGACAAAATTCGCTTACACGCAGATTACCGCAGAAAACATTCGCAGCCGTATGATTGTTGCGCTATCTCCACTAAACCAAGTGCTCTCCAGGCGCCTTCAGCGAGGATATGCTGAAAAATGCCTCCGAATTTTTTGTGTAAAAACTCTGAAAACTTTTTAAATGAAACAAACGTTAATAACTTTCTACATCTTTGTTCTTCATATCCACATATTTGAATCCCTCTGCCGCTCGAGGGCTCCGAATTCTAGTGTGTAAAATGGCTGTATGCAACGTGACTCCGTCGTTACGTTTAAAACAACGTTGGTCCACACGTGGAGCCCCCTCTCCTTCAGCATGACAACGCCAGGTATCACACGAGCGCCGGGACTCTGCAACACTTCGACGCCTTGGGTTCACGGTCCCAACTTGGCCCTATCCGTTTTTCATCTGTTTCCAAAACTTGAACAATACCTTCGATAACTTCACTTTGATGGTGACGAAGCTCCACCAGCAAAGTCAAACATTCTACAGTGACAGTATCAACAAACTTCTCTCTCATTGGGAGAAATTTGTTCGTCGCCAGGGTGCCTTCGTTTAAATACACTACTGGCCATTAAAATTCCTACACCAAGAAGAAATGCGGATGATAAACGTGTATTCATTGGACAAATATATTATACTCGAACTAACATGTGATCACATTTTCACGCAATTTGGGTGCGTAGATCCTGAGAAATCACTACCCAAAACAACCACCTCTGGCCGTAATAACGGTCTTGATACGCCTGGGCATTGGTTCAAACAGAGCTTGGATGGCGTGTACAGGTACAGCTGCCCATGCAGCTTCAACACGATACCACAGTTCATCAAGAGTAGTGACTGGCGTACTGTGACGAGCCAGTTGCTCGGCCACTATTGACCAGACGATTTCAATTGGTGAGAGATCTGGAGAATGTGCTGGCCAGGGCGGCAGTCGAACATTTACTGTATCCAGAAAGGTCAGTACAGGGCCTGCAACATGCGGTCGTGCATTATCCTGCTGAAATGTAGGGTTTCGCAGGGATCGAATGAAGGGTAGAGCCACGGGTCGTGACACATCTGAAATGTAACGTCTACTGTTCAAAGTGCCGTCAATGCGAACAAGAGGTGACAGAGACGTGTAACCCATGGCACCCCATACCATCACGCCGGGTGATACGCCAGTATGGCGACGACGAATACACGCTTCCAATGTGCGTTCACCGCGATGTCGCCAAACACGGATGCGACCATCATGATGCTGTAAACAGAACCCGGATTCCTCGGAAAAAATGACGTTTTGCCATTCGTGCAGCCAGGTTCGTCGTTGAGTACACCATCGCAGGCCCTCCTGTCTGTGATGCAGCGCCAAGGGTAACCGCAGCCATGGTCTCCAAACTGATAGTCCGTGCTGCTGCAAACGTCCCCATCTGTTGACTCAGGGATCGAGACGTGGCTGCACGGTCCGTTACATCCATGTAGATAAGATGCCTGTCATCTCGACTGCTAGTGATATGAGGCCTTTGAGATCCAGCACGGCGTTCCGTATTACTCTGCTGAACCCACCGATTCAATATTCTGCTAACAGCCATTGGATCGCGACCAACGCGAGCAGCAATGTCGGGATACGATAAACCGCAATCGCGATAGGCTACAATCCGACCTTTATGAACGTCGGAAACGTGATGGTACGCATTTCTCCTCCTTACACGAGGCATCACAACAACGTTTCACCAGGCAACGCCGGTCAACTGCTGTTTGTGTATGGGAAATCGGTTGGAAACTTTCCTCATATCACCATGTTGTAGGCGTCGCCACCGGCGCCAACCTTGTGCGAATGCTCAGAAAAGATGATCATTTGCATATCACAGCATCTTCTTCATGTCGCTTGAATTTCGCGCCTGTAGCAAGTCATCTTTGTGGTGTAGCAATTTTAATGTGCAGTAGTGTATGTAGGTATGAAGAATAAAGATGTAGAACTTCAACAACATTAGTTTTATTTAAAAAGCTTTAAGAGTTTTCCTGTAATAAATTCGGAGGAATTACATTTCTGCACACCATAAAAAAAATCGAATTTGTTGTTTGATTTACTGACACAAGTGGGTCGAATCTTTACGAGGACAGACGGCAAAGCGTAGTTTACTCACTATTACTAAAGATCAAAGAGCATCTGCTGCGCGACACAAATTGTACAGTGTACGTTTTCGACCATATTGGTTGGAATATAGTCTTTGAGATTCTGAAGGTGGCAGGAGTAAAATACAGGGAGCGAGAGTCGTTTACAGCTGGTGCACAAACCAGATGGCAGTTAGAAGCGTTCGAAGGGCATGAAAAGGAAGCAGTGGTTGGGAGGAGGGTGAAACAGAATTGTAGCCTACGCCTAATGTTATTCAGTCTGTCCACTGAACAAGCAGTGAACGACAGTAAAGCAAAATTTGGAAAACGAATTGAAATTCAGTAACTTCGAGGTTCGTCGATGACATTACAATTCTGTCAGATAGTAAAGGACTTGGAATAGCAGTTGAACAGAATGGATAGCATTTTGAAAGGAGAACGTAAGATGAAGAAAAGCAAAACAAAGGTAATGGATGTAGCCGAATTAAATCAGGTTAGGAAACGACACACGAAAATCAGGTAGATGATTTTTCTACTTCAGCAGTAAAATAACTGATGATGGGCGAAGTAGAAATGTTATAAAATGTAGACGGGCAATGACACGAAAAGCATTTCTGAAAAGATAAACTGGTTGACATCCAATATATATTTAAGTGTTAAGACGTCTTTTCTAAAGACATTTGTCTGGAATCTAGCATTGTATGAAATGAGACATGGACGATAAACAGTTCAGGGAAGCGGAGAGTAGAAGCTTTTGAAACGCGGTGCTACAGAAGAATGCTGGGGATTAGATGGGTAGATCGCCTAACTAATGAAGAGGTGTTCTACAGAACAGGGAAGAGAAGAAATTTGTGGCATAACGTGACTAAAAGAAGGGACATCCTCGAAGATATAAAAGGGATCGTCCGTTTAGTATAGGAAGAAAGTGGGAGGGGGGTGTAAAAATCGTAGAGCGAGACTAAGGGATGAATGCAATAATCAGGTTCAAAAGAATATAGGTTACAGTAATTAATCGGGGATGAAGAGGCTTGCACGGAGTAATGTGGAGAGCTTCATCAAACAAGTGATCAGACTGAAGATCACAAAAAGGTATTTTTGTTAAGGTTCGGTTTATACGTTTTTGTAGTGTAAGTGGTCTTTCCTTACAATATGCTGTTTCTAATCGTCATCACATCAGGTGTAGCGATAGGGAAGGATATCTAGCGACCTTGTACGATTAACATGCAAAATCCAGGTTAACACCAGAATCCTTGTAGATATGGTACAAAGGCCAAAGAAAGACAATATAGTTACTACAAAGTATAAAAAGATGCAGATGAAACGGAGATAGGAATTAATGAGGGCCGGATAAAAGACATTCAATAATAATGATAGTAATAATAACAATATATGAAAAGCACTGGCGCGAAGAAAGAGAAGGGAAGGTTTGGAGAGCGCGCTCGTTACCCGTGTGACAGCTGCGTCACAGCCGGAGCGCCTCAGCCCTTTGTCCGGCTCGGACGGAGACGGCTTTGTGGGCAGGTGACAGCCGTCGCTTATCGTCTGCGGCCGGCGAGCGCGCCGCAGGCAAGCAGGACGGCGACGTCGCGCGGCGTGGAGCGTCGTGTCGTGTCACGGCGTGAAGTACATTAACTGCAGTTCGCTGGAGCGCGGAGCGCGCATCACTGGTCTGCCGTGAACACGCGCTGTCACCCACCTGAAGCCCTCAAACGAGAGTAACGCGTGTTTACCAGTCGGCAAGTAGTTTCCGACAAGTGGTCATTTCCAAAGAAAATTATTGGGAATCATCGATTTGCTGACAAGGGAACATCCCCATCGCACTCCCCTCAGATTAAGTTATATGTTGGCACAGTGGATAGGCCTTGAAAAACTGAACACAAATCAATCGAGAAAACAGGATGAAGTTGTGTGGAACTATGAAAAAAATAAGCAAAATATACAAACTGGGCAGTCCATGCGCAAGATAGGCAACATCAAGGATAGTGTGAACTCGGGAGCGCCGTGGTCGCGTGTTTAGCGCGAGCAGCTGTGGAATGGGAGGTCCTTGGTTCAAGTCTTCTCTCGAGTGAAAAGTTTAATTTTTTATTTTCAGACAATTATTATGTCTGTCCGTCCGTCCGATGCGAGGTAACTGCGCCGTAGTATGATGACGCTACACCTAAACCAACATCGAAACACATGACGTCAGTTGACTACAGCGCACGGAAGAGAGTATTCCTGCTAACGAGGCTCCCTGGCTGGCAGTTGACTGTTCGCTACTTTGGACGAGAGTGCATTAAATACGTCAGATGCATTCCGTGGGCAATATGAATCCAGCAAATATAGCTCGCGACTTCAATAACAATGTCAATGAATATTTTCCGAACTGTAAGGCATCGGAAAGTTCCTTAAGGGATCGAACGATTGTCGAACATTTGTGTGATTATTTGCTACATTTGTTGATAAACAGTACGTGTGGTGGTGATTGTCTGAAAATAAAAAATTAAACTTCTCACTCGAGGGAAGACTTGAACCAAGGTCCTCTCGTTCCGCAGCAGCTCACGCTAACCACGCGACCACGGCGCTCCCTAGTTTACACTATCCTCGATGTTGCCTATCTTGCGCATCGACTACACAGTTTGTATATTTTGCTTATTTTTTCCATAGTTCCACACAACTTCCTCCTGTTTTCGCGATTAATCTGTGTTCAGTTTTTCAAGGCCTATCCACTGTGCCAACTTATAACTAAATCCGAGGGGGGTGCGATGGGGATGTTCCCTTGTAAGAATTATGCTGTGACCTAATGGATACTTTCGTGCCCAACGTTTCGTCGCGTACTACGTATACACTCTCAGTAGCGCCGGAGATACAGGTAGCAGAGATCGGGAATAAGGTCCGTATACTAGAGATGGGCCGTTCGCGAACTAACGGGTCCAAAGGAACGGTTCACCAAGACGAACGGAAGGAGCGAGGAAAGAATTCCAAGGAACGATCTTTCATACTTCACTTAGGTCGCGGCTTTCTCCTTACAGTTCCAGGGAACGGGAAACCGTCGGTCTCGTCCTCGCAACGGCACGTCGGCCGGCCTCGTTCGCCTCGGTCCCGTTCCCGTCTGTCTCAGTCTCGGTCTCCTTCGGCCGGACTCGTACTTCTTCGCCTTGCCACTTGACGCAGTTCCACTGCCGACTGCTCCTAATAAGTTCGATGTTGAACTGTTGTTGCTGCTGCTGTTGTTGTTGTTGTTGTTCTTGTTGGTTTCGTTCGCTGAGCACTCCCATTCTAGATCTGTTTCAAAACTTTCTTCAACTCTGGACTTCTGGTTCTTTCCGTATTCTACTCAGCGTCCACGACCGGCAATTAAAATGTATTTTAGAATTACGCAAATTACATAAAAATTACGTGGTATGTAATACATCTTTTCAGGTAACAAAACGGCATATCAGCTTACTTCACTATTTCGCTAAACAGCAGAAGACATAAAAAGAAAAGTTTTTTCGTTATTACACATGGAAAGGAAGTCGGCATGCTACACACGAGTGGCCATTTTCCTTTTTTTTTATCTAAGGTAAAACAGCATGTTCATTGTAGTGGGAGGCAGACCAACTTGCAACCGAATGAAGCCCGCATTCCATAATCGATTGCCTGGTGTCACATTTTGTAAAGAGAATATAACTTCTACAATATTATTTCAGTGGTACAGGGTGGCGAACGAAAAATCGCCCCGAGTACTAGACTGCTCATTGTCGCCCACCAATCGCCATCTGTTGTTTCGAAGTTGTTTTCATTAGCTTATTATATGTTCCTCTTTTCTGCTCGTAGCGGTCAACAAATCGTGCGTAATTTGCGAGTATTCTGTACTCGGGGTCGGCTTTTTTTGCTCAACGTTATATTATTTAACTGCGATCAGCCACATAGCGCTACAGTTGGCTAAACGAGAGGTTTTGCAGAATCATGAAAATTACTTAAAGTGCGTGAGAACTCTGTAATGAACAAAATCTCTGTACTCCAGGGGGCAGGCAAGTGCCCCTTCTTTGGGCCTTCCATCTTCAGTCATCTATGCTACTAATTTTCAGTTTTTCATAAGAACCGTGTACCATGCCCAAATGGTGAAAGAGGAAAAATGAACGGTTCCCAAAAAAGAGTGATCATCAGTGAACTAGTTCCCAATAATCGACGAGTTTACCCATCTCTACCGTATACATGCCTTAAGCTCGCCAGTTGTTCCTATGACGTCGTCTATGGGTTCGCCGTCTGCGTACGCTCGGAGAGTCGACTTGTCAGAGTGCTTCACCAGGGTAGAACGGAGAGCAAGTACACAAGCTTTCGGGTATAACTGAGGACTCGTGGTAATGCCACCACATACACAACTGTTGGGCGCGACGATTATTATTAACCAAGTCATTGCCCTATCCGTTAGCAGTATATACCGGGTGATCAAAAAGTCAATATAAATTTGAAAACTGAATAAATCACGGAATAATGTAGATACAGAGGTACAAATTGACACACATGCTTGGAATGACATGGGGTTTTATTAGAACAAAAAAAAATACAAAAGTTCAAAAAATGTCCGACATATGGCGCTTCATCTGATCAGAATAGCAATAATCAGCATAACAAAGTAAGACAAAGCAAAGATGATGATCTTTACAGGAAATGCTCAATATGTCCACCATCATTCCTCAACAATAGCTGTAGTCAAGGAATAATGTTGTGAACAGCACTAAAGCATGTCCGGAGTTATGGTGAGGCATTGGCGTCGGATGTTGTCTTTCAGCTTGCCTAGAGATGTCGGTCGATCACGATACACTTGTGACTTCAGGTAATCCCAAAGCCAATAATCGCACGGACAGAGGTCTGGGGACTTGGGAGGCCAAGCATGACGAAAGTGGCGGCTGAGCACACGATCATCACCAAACGATGCGCGCAAGAGATCTTTCAAACGTCTAGCAATATGGGGTGGAGCGCCATCCTGCATAAACATCGTACGTTCCAGCAGTTGTTTATCAGCCAGGCTGGGGATGATGGGATTCTGTAACATATCGGCGTACCTCTCATCCGTCACTGTACAGTTACAAAACCAGAATCACGCATTTCCTCGAAGAAAAAAGGCCCGATAACGGTAGATGCGGTAAATCCAAGCCATACCGTGACTTTCTCGTCGTGCAATGGAGTTTCCACGACAGTTCTAGGATTTTCGGTAGCCCAAATTCTGCAGTTGTGGGCGTTGACAGACCCTCGGAGCGTGAAATGAGCTTCGTCGGTCCACAACACGTTGCTCAACCAATCGTCATCTTCCGCAATCTTTTGAAACGCCCACACCGCAAATGCCCTCCACTTCAGTAAATCGCCAGGTAACAGTTCATGATGCCGATGGATTTTGTACGGATAGCATCGGAGGGAACGCCTAAGTAACAACCAAACAGTAGTGTATGGAATGCCGGTGCGACGTGCGACTGCACGAGGGCTGACGTCCCCGTGCATACTGGTAGACGAACCCGCTACAGTCTCCATTTCTTTCTGAACTGTCTCAGCAGCATTACGCCTTGTGCTTTCCCAACAGTCGTTCTTCCTACGAGCTGTTGACGACTTGAAGAGCAAAGGAGATAAGTGGCAATGATAAACAAAATACCCTCCACCACACACTACAAGGTGCCTTGCGGAGTGTACAGGGAGAAAATTATTTAAACCAACATTCTGGGAGGTCGCATAGGACACCAAACATTTTTCTCTAATGTCATACTTAGCTGTGAATTTTTTTTAATCATGTTGAGGACGTAATCGCTCTGAGCACTCACGCAATTGCATAGAGCATGGGAACGAATCATACGACCGTAAGATACGTCCTTCATGAGAAATTGTTAATCCATTTCACTAACAGCGTGACCACAACTTGGAAACAGATGGTTATCCCCTCAGAGCACACTTTTTGCAATGGTGCGTTAAACAGTGTGAGATGCATACTACATTTTCGTCTTCTGTGCTGTTTACACATGAAACGACGTTCGGACATAATAGGGTCTTCAATATCCACAGTACGCTTGTTTTGAGTGAGATTAATCCACATGTCACGTTTACTCGCGCTCATCAATTGCGGTTCTACGTGATTATGTGGGCAGATATTGTTGGTGACTGTTAAACTCGACCATATCTCCTACCTAGGCCAATGAATGACAGACATTATTACAATTTTCTTGCCAGAGTTGCTGGATGGCGTGTCACTAGCTACAAGACGGCGCTATGTGCTTCCAGAATGACGGGGCGCCGGCACCTTCCCCTCGTCTGTGCGTCGATTCTTGAACGGAGAGAAGTGGGTGGATTTGTTGATTGATTGGTTAGTTGATTTGGCGTATAAAGGGACCAAACTACAGTGTCATCAGTCCAAGTAGAAGGGTGTAAAAGTAATGGGGAACCACACAGAAACATAACACGAAAGAAGTGAACAAAAAGAGGGAAAACGTACATCCCTCTGTACTTTTTCGTGTGACGAGAGATGTGCAACCTTGCTTATAAAACCCCTGTTCTGTCAGAAAAGGATGTTGTTGTCGGATAGTGGCAGCAATAGAAATTAAGGACACTTCTGCAGTCTTTTGGCTGTGTTAAACGGAACATGACCCACTTGAGTAACATTTGTTTACAAGCCAGGGGAGCCATTTTAACCTCTCCTATAACTGAAGTAATTGTGGTGATATAATTTTTTTGTCTCTTGATAATAAAGTGTTAGAACTTGTTTGTGTTCCTTTTTGTCATCATAGGAAAACACATTAGATAGTCTTTTTCATTGTTCCGTGCAACCTCCCAGAGTTTGTTAGTTTAGTTTATTTCATCCAGAGAAAACTCCCTCTACCGGTTTAAAAAATTTTCGCAGGGAAATATTACATTAGGGCTCGTATTTGTTTCGGTATCCCGTGAAGCCTCCTAGAGTTTGTCGGTGTAAATAAATTTCATCCTGTAAATGGCATCAACGTGGACCGCCCAGCCTACGGACTCGTGGATGTTGTGAACGATAAGAATGAGATTACCAATTTTTTATTGTCTTCTACGTGTAGCCTTTCTTACTACAAAAAATTTAGTCCACAATGTCCGAAGCAGTCCAATATGTCTTTACAGACGAAGTGTAACAGCTTGTTCATAAGGCCAACAAAAACAACGTGCCGCGACTGTGAAGACTTAACGTTTCAGGAGACCCGTTTCCTTTCGTCTTATCGGCTTTTCTTTCCTTGTTCAGCGAAATGACAGCTTTGTGCTTATAATTACAGTCGTTCTGTTTCTCAAAATAAAGCACGATCCTTGAACAATACTCATTACGCCGCATTGTGAAATCTAGCTCGGAAAGTACCAGTGTTAAGCATACATGTGGGAGTACGAAGGGTTGTACACTCGCGTCTGGAATTTACCAGTTTGGAGCTACTTCCACTGTAAAATTACTTGCATAGTTTGGGGTGGAAGGCTTTTACATCTGTACGTCGTAAAGCACCAGCGTGTGCAGAAGTTAAATTAACCGTATTTTCTAATTGAAGATGCAACAGGGAGAAATGTATAAGACGACCGTGTTTGTCAACAAGTTTTCATTTTTTCCAGCGGGCGATCCATTTTCCTACGTTAATAGGCAATTTCAGAAAGTGTAACTAGTGGCTTTTTAGTTGATGTGCAAGATTTAATTGTAGTGTCCGTCTCTGGCCATTTCCGGTATCTTCAAGCAAAGTATCCATCTCATTGGCAGATTCTTCGCTGCTCTTCAAAATCTGTAAACTGTGAGAGTTCAGTAGCCTCTACATTGTCAAGGTCACACTTTCAGATCACCTTGTAACTTTACGAAAGTTACGGCGAGGTGCGTATCCAACTGATGCCAGTTCCATCGCAGATATTGTGCTGCCACCATATTGAAACTGTCTTTTGCTCACTTTGGTGTCGAGCAGCGTAAAAGCCAATGACAGTTAGTTCCTCTCTCGAAATAGTCCCTGCTGATAAACAGCAGCGGCGTCTGCAAATGGTCCACCAATGTTTTGTACCACATTATTTAGCCCCAAGTGCCAGACTCACCTGTAGCTTTAGTGTGCGAATTTTGTTGGAAGTGTGTTTCTTCGTGTTATGGCCAAGTTATTTTTTTTAGTTTCTTTTAATGAAGCTGATTTTAAACGAAAATGTCTATCTTATGGCACTATTGTTTGCTTCGTCATGCTCAAAATTTATAAGGCGTAAATAAATTCATTTCTGGGTTGATGCTTTCCTCTAACGTTTTACTGTAACCCAGTTCACAGAACACTTTTCTGGTTTCTTTTAACTTTCGTAGTTACCGTAGAGTCCAAAATTGTTTTGTAATGTCTTCGTAAAGTCCATTGTGACTTCCTCCTGAAACCTGTGAGTCACTCTCCTTCGCGATAATTCAGTGTCAATGAAAACACACAGAATAATATCTGCGCTAGAAGAGTCGGTTATCCAGTAAGATGAGAACTCACTTAACATTCTTGTACAAGTTAGGTTTGTTCCGTAATAATAAACATTACTGTATTAATATAAACTCAGAAATGCTGACACGCTAACTAAAGTCGCTTTTGCAGAGACAACTTCTAAAATTGCAGGTCTGTGCAGCATTTTTGATTTGTCCGTTTTTCTGTTCGCAGTTATTCCTGTGGAGAGTCCACAGGGAAACAAGGAAGAGCCTGTGGCGAACGGCAACGCCAAGAACACCAGGCGACTCATCAAAGTCGACTTCTCCGTGCTGCAGGTAAGATGGCGTCTAGTTCTATGCGCTGCTGTCAATAGACCAACGTTCCCATCCAGCAGGACAAGCAACCGCGTCCTTTTTCTGTATTGTTTTCAGCTGGTTTAGATTTGCTTTCAGTGGAATGTTTCCTTTTTCCTGTTCCATTTTACTGATATTTTCTATTTCGCTGAAGAGCATAAACATATAGAGTGCGTGGAATGTATTGTCATTTTGTAGAAATAGTGATCCCATCGCGTAATGTCGAAAAGTGTGAAAAGTTGTTCGGATTTGCCAGAGGTAGAGAATCATAAGAATATCCTGTCAGACGATGGCTACAGTCCCTCACTGCTAAGAATCGCAGTATAAATATTTGTGTTTTGTGTACAAAACAAAAGTGGCACAACGATGTTCAGTCAACGACTAGAGAATCCGCGTTTTGTATTGCTTTTAATCATTCACGATATAATTCTGCCTTAGGAATGAGAGATTTAGTGATGAGCACTGACAGGCACAGTTCGCATTTTGCGCATTGAAATAGTGATTCTGGATTAAAATGTGAAATTTCCAACTCTTTCATTTGCTTTTTGTGTGTCAGCGAGTTCACTATGTTAGTTCAGTTAGTTACAAGCGAGTGCTATTACTCATTTTCCGATCTTACTACTTCTACATGCTATGGTTTTTAAAATTTTTCCTTTGTGGATGTCAGAGTAGCGTGGATAAAATGGAAACGTGTCATCGTTGAATATAAATTAACATTTCCACAAAATCGTTCCTTGAGACAGGTCAAGATTTTAAAAGGGCTCCCATATTCATATCTGATCGAGCAGAACATGTAATATGATGATAGTCTCAAATCAGTACTTGGTGATATTCAATCTCGAAGTTGTCAGCTTTTAATTTGTTCTAGCTAGAACAGCGCAAGATAGGATAAAAATGCGGTGGTAAACAAAACACCATCAGAATGTATAAACGGTTTCAAATTATTGTATGTGCCACCTTCGTGGCAGGTGCTGGAAAAGTGTTCAGAAAGGAAGAAATATTATCGCGAACAATGAGCTACTGTAATTTTCAAAATGGTTCAAATGGCTCTGAGCACTATGGGACTCAACTTCTGAGGTCATTAGTCCCCTAGAACTTAGAACTAGTTAAACCTAACTAACCTAAGGACATCACATACAGCCATGCCCGAGGCAGGATTCGAACCTGCGACCGTAGCAGTCGCGCGGTTCCGGACTGAGCGCCTAGAACCGCTAGACCACCGCGGCCGGCTACTGTAATTTTGTTTTCCATTGAATAATGATGGAGAAATTGCATATGTTGATGCTAGAGTTTATTTCGATTTCTGTCACAGCAATTGATGCCCTTCTATGAAAATATTTCTTGCGTTTCATTAATGGCTGCATCCTCCTTCCTTCGTCAAAACATCAGTTCGCTGACACTTATTTGTGTTGCTGTTCTTTTGACAACACGTCGGTGATGAGCTGTTGAATTCTCACAAAGGTATTTAACTCCTATAAAAATAATCCCTCTGTCTAAATTCAATGTTCTAGAGGCAATAAATGTACGTACTATTTTTCTCCGTAGTGAATGTACTCTATATCTACATCACTCAAACATTGTGTTCAGTTTTTAAGCTGCGTGTACCTCCAAATTTTGGTAATTTCACAGACTATGCTACGTACAATGAAGTAAGATGTATTAGGTCATTTGGCCTTTGAGGCTGATGATGATGATTACAGGGGATGTGAGGGCGAATTTATCTATTTCAGAAACAGAACAACGCAAAAATAATTTTAGTTGATGTTTTTCAAAAGCTTTTACTCCTGCACTCCGAAGGGACAAATCCTCCTCCTAAATGATTGTGACGAACATAAGCAACACATCGAAGGAAAATCCGAAACACAAATGTTACATGTTTTTAAAGAAAACGTGTCTGCTTTATAAATCAGTTTTCATTTTCTTTCATTTTTTCCCAAAACATTCAATTGATCTTGCTGTGCTATAGTATGTATTTCCTATGTGGGCTACTGCACAGTTTCAAAACGCCAGGACTGAGTGTAGCGTACAACAGGCTACTGCCTATTTTGGCAGTCGGTGTTTGAGTCCATGGAAAGGGAGTAGAATTTTGGAAATCTTTCGCTGTCTGAGTGTGCTCTAGGGAAAGGTGGCGTACACAGGTGGAGAGGCATTAGCTAGATCATGGAACGAGTACTGTGTAAGCACTTTGTCACGTCAGTTGGCAACTTTTGCTGCCAAAAGATTCCACATTCCGGACTAAAACTGTACTAAAAAAGTTTTTATAGCTTGGTGATATTGTTTCTTGCAGTGTTTTCTGCATATAAAAAAAGGCAAGTCGTATCTTGTTTCAAATTTATAAATTTGTCTGCCTCTAACGGCTTGTTCCTCTCGGCCGAGAAATACTCTCGGCCGAGAAATACACCAAAGTACCACATCCAGTAGCGCCTGTATTGCATAAGGCGTTAGAAGATCCCAGACAGCTGTTGCCAGATTTCGTCCGGGAAGTAGAAAAGAACTGCTGTCAGTACTGACTGAAAAGCTGAAGTCGGACTGGCCATGCTAGACGGGAAAAGCATACGCGCTATGCCCACATTGTAACTGTAGCGAATCTTCTCTAGCTGAACGGACTGTAGCGTAAGCACTGAGCAGTTAATACCAGCCTTGGATTTGGCGACTGGCGCGTGTGATGGCCAGTTACGACACAGACGAGGCGAGATCGGCTTGCAGCGTGGCGGCGGCGGCAGCCGAGGTGCAGTTTCTCCAGCCCCGCCCTCGCTGAGGCCAGCCACTTTCACGCTCGCCGGCTGTCGTCTTCGTCTTGTTGGCCACCAGCCCCGGAAAACGCCGGTCGACCTGCTCCCGAGAAAGTTCTGCGGCCGTCCGCGAGAACACCGGAATGGTATCCTGCCGCAGTGGTACACAGCGTTATGACGCGGCCACCCGTAGCAGCAATTTAGAACAGCGTCACCCGGTAGCTCCCACAGACCCTCATACACTGAGGTGACAAGAGTCATGAGATACCTCTTAATGTCATGTCGGACGTCGTTTTGCCTGTCGTAGTGCAGCATCTCGACGTGGCGTGGACTCAACAAATTGTTGGAAGCCCCTGCAGAAATACTGAGCAATACTATGGTCGTACATAATCGCGAAAGTGTTGCCGGTGTAGGATTTTGTGCACGAACTGACCTCTTGATTACATCCCATAAATGTTCGATTTGCCATATTAAATACACACAGACTTGCTGCACAAGTGTCTAAACAAGACGACGTTGAATCGTCAAAAGGAACGAGGTGCACTCTAGCCACGATATTTCGAACCTCAACCACTGTGCAATAACTAGAACTAATCAGTACAGTAGTAAAAGACAAATTGTACAATACTGCTGTGACTCACGAATTACGCGGCTGAAGAGCCGCACCGTTACTATCCCTATCTTTCGTACATTCTAAACCTACCAGAAGTTGTTCTGCATATCTTGCTGCAATGACACTCCTTGCAGAAAGACCGAAATAGTGGTTAAGCAATTGCGACACTGGAATCGCGTTCGGAGAGGCGACTGTTTATACCTGCGCCTCCCTATACGGATTTTATGTTTTCCGTGTTTTCCCTAAATCGCTTAATGTAAATACAGGCATTGGTTCCTTCGAAAAGAAGACGCCGATTTCCTACCCTGATGGGACCATGTGCTCTGTCTCTAATGACATTGTTGTCGATTGATGGCAACGTCTGATCTTCCTTCTCCTACGCTTCAATTCCCTACCCTCTTCTTTGATTTCCACGCTTCCCTACAATTCTCTGCCTTCCCCTTCAATTAAATCTCCTTCCTTTCCCTTGCACCAAAGATTAATCACTGAAATGGCTGTGCTCTTTCCTGTTTGGACACAAGCATTGTTCAGATATAAGTACTTGTGGAATCTGCCCACTCGTCTAATACAGGGTGACTAGGAAGCTGTTTTGTCGGATAGCAAGACAACAATTCAAGCAATCATATTAATGTTTTTTTTACAGTAAGTAAATTGACAATACTTAACTTTGCCTTTTTGCAAAGAGGTGTCGCAAGCAACTGACGATGTATAAATAATGAATGGTCTTCGATATATATACAATTTTTATGCAAGCAATTAATATAGATCACAAGTCACGGCTGGTGTTCTAGTGAGCTCTTCTCATGGAGGTATAAGGAGGGGAGATGGCACTATGGCGTCTGCTAAACGTCTGTTTGAAGCCGGTGGGCCGCCATGTTTGATTGGTCAAAACAGTGACAGAGCTCTTGTTAGAATTGCATGTTCTTCATATTTAACGTTATGTCTGCGAAATAATTTCAGATGATGAGTGTTACAATGTTTACATGCATAACACAACGTCAGAATAGCTTTTTCAGGTGTTTTCGTTTTGTTTTTAATGCGTTTTTGCCCCAGCAATACAACTGATTTGGTCTCGTTAACTTAAGTGTTTCTTTTGGATACGAACTTCGAATGATGAAAAATAAGTGTACAAAGCTCTTTTCAAACTCAAATCACCTTTTACTGTATTTGTGTCGATGTAAACTGAAAGCAGAACCCGAAAGCTATGCTAGTTTACATACCGGATGATATTTCTTACTCGTTTACACACTTATACAAAATTTCATTTGTAAATACAAACATCGTTTGTGCTTTGTCAAGAAAAATAAGCATATGAATCCACAGAGCCCTACGAGCTTCATTGATCGGAAATCTGAAATAAAATAAGAAGAAAACAGTTTCACAAAACGTAAACAAGGCCGCACATCTCACGAATATAAACGACAATATTTTGCGAACGGGGCCACTTACGCATGGAACGTGATTCCTTTTAACTTGGTAGCACTATTCCAACGGTTAGTACACCCGTAAACAACGCAAACCGGCATTTTAAAATGAAAAAACCTTCAGCAGCTCTAGACAGTAGCACAATCGGAAACGAGTCTTCTGACCAAACTGCAATGGCGGAGCTCGGTTTCTGTCGGCTTCAAGTTTGTGACGTCATGGCGTCTCCCCTCCTTATACCTCCATGGCTCTTCTAGTGCGGCCGAGGCTAGCTAGAGCTGCCGCTGCTGTCATGGTGTCGTCCTAGTCAGCGTTCTATTGGCTGTCGTCTCACGGCCTTCTCTGCTGTATCGTTCCTGGCCGACGTGCCGGCTCTTCATGTTATGCCGGAACAGTACTGTTTTTTCCTTACCTTTGAATCTTCATTTCTTTGCTGATGTGTTGTCTAGAGGATACTCAGATGCTGTCAACATGCACTCAAGGGAGATTCGCTGAGTGTAATCTCGTGGATCGACCAATTGTGTGACTGTGACAGTGGTTTGCCTACTTGCATTCCGTTCGAGCGAAGATGTTGGAAGCGTAGGAGAGCGCTGAAGCCTTGCTGCAAACCGAGGTTCACATCCGTGTGTTCTTCAGTTTTTTCTGGTTCAGTAGACTCTAGCGATGCCCCTGCAGATACCTATATCTTTGTCTATACCCTACGTATCTCGAAACGTAGATGTCAGCAGAAAAGGAAACTGAAAAATATGTGGGCTGAGGAACAGGTAACCCCTCTTCCAGAATTAGGTTTATATATATAATCGTATGTGAGACAGTAATGTTGTGTCCTGATACTTACCCAATGGCAATGTTTTGTGAAACTTTCTTCCGCAGTATTTCTATTTGGATACTGCGTTTGCCAGATCATTTTATGCGGCGAATTTGATAGCTTTATATTTTGTCTTACGAGATGAGTTAATTCAATTGACGATCTGGTACATTGCGTTTGTATTCGAAAACGTAGTTGGGTTCACGGAGAAACGGTATGCGCACATCACGCCTCTGTCTGGATAAGATCAGTCTGTGATTTTTTTATGTCTACCTGTCTTCCATAGCGAGTAAAACCCAATAATGGATTTCCAGTACGCTGGATTAATAACGAGACTGCAACTTGTGTTAATCAGTTTGAGGTAGAAAACAGCAAAAGTTGCAAGATTCAGTTTTTTATTTAATTGATGCCTTGTTTCGAGTTACCCAAACCCATTTGTATGTTTGTCATGCCAGTGTTCGTAGAAAAACTTTGATATTCGCTTGTGTAGGCTACAGTCTTCACATAGTTTTCGTGCTATTGTGGAATATACTATTCATCATCATATACTATTCATCATTCAAAGAATGATTTGATAATGGGTTCAGGTAACCCGAAATTAGTTACCAGTTAAATAAGAAAAGTGAATGTTGCAACTTCGGCTGTTTCCTACATCAACACCCAATAAGGTACGGTGGAAGAGTACGCAAGTGCTTCGACATTTCCCGCAAGATACTTCATGTTGTCTTGAATGAATTGTATTATTAACACCTGTACGGAAATTGAATAGGACTTTTGTCACTCTACCTTTCTAACCATATTCATATTATAGTCAAAGCTCTTGTTAAGAGACCATAAACCTCTCGTTGCAGTCATGTGATCTGTAAGTCGTCAAAGAATTGGCCTTGTGCCACAGTATAATCCAGGAACGTATTGTGTGCGCACCTATTGTTCTCCTAACGCCGACGCTGCGCTTCGTAAAGCATCGAGCTATACTGGGAGTCAGAGATGACGTCACGAGTTTGAAATTGACGTTCCCATAGTTCTCTTCAGAGACCGCCTTCGAAAATACGTCTAAAGGGGGAACCGGTTACAGGGGCTATTTTATTGTTAATTCAAAATGCTTTCGCATTTCACCCCCACTACTTCGCAGTATCCTCGCTTTTCTCTCCCACAGTTCTTTCGCAGGTCTCAAATCCTTTACTTTTGTACTGACTCGTGTGGCGTACGTGCCGGATCGAAGCATGACTCCAGCGTAAAATTGTTTGTTTTGGGAAACTGAGGAATATCAGTTTCGCCGCGCCACGTCTGAGCGCCCGACGGGGAGCGTGGAAGTAAAATCACGTGCTGCCAGTGGCCTGCGACCAGACTCTCTCTCTGGCTTTGGCTCTCAGCTCGGCAAGACGTCTTTTCCTTTCCCCCGTCTCCCCTAATGGTCTCCGTACCCTGTTCCAGAACTCTCTTACCGAGGAAGACCTACCGTGTCCCTCTTGTGTATCTGCTGTTTTGTTCACCAACTCCAGAGCGCGCCCAAATGTAGTCATTATAACGGAATGTACTTTGAATATTGAATTCTAAACTATTGTTTTCATGTATGTTTCTGTTTCATGCCCATTTCCCTGACCTTAGTCACAAACATTACATGGAACTGGCACAGTGTGTACTGCAATCGTGCGAAAAGTGAGCAAAATCGGTAAGTCGCTCGGCCTATGCTCCCCTTGTTTAGTGCCTTGCCTGTGATAGCAGTCTGGAATATTGTTTCCATGGCAACACGCGGAAGTTGAGCAGCGAGCGGATGGGGGCAGTCGCTCGTGGGCGTGTTTACGTTAACGGTGCGCTGTGCGCCTGTTCGTGCCGACTACCGCCGGAACTGCGCCCAAGGCCAGCCCTGTTTTTTGCCCCAGCTTGTCAACCAGAGTAATTACTATTCACGCAGGGGGTAGCTGCAGATAAAGTAATTTCACAACAAACATTCCTTCTGGCAGGTCTTTAATTTCGAAACGGATCGAAAGGGGGAGGATGCTAGATGGAATGAAAAGGCGTCTGGCAGCTGCTGAGGCTCAGAAATCTTTCCATATTTCCGTCTATAATCATTTGTGTGGCTCGTGACGTGTCTAATAACTGCATTGTGAGCCGCCTTATGACCTGCAAAGTGACTCGTTTTAATTCACAGATTGCTTGGATAGTGTGTGACAACTGTCTCATTTAGCTGTCTTGTTCCTCGTCAACTTTCGTACACATACGAAGATATCAACCCCAGAACACTAAACGGGGAGGGGAGGGGGGGGGAGAATGTTACATTGATACTAAAGCATCGTAAATTGCACTCCAAATTCGGTTCAAAGGAAATGGTAATTTATAGGTTACGCGTTGCTTGATTACTGTTAAAAGATCTCCAGTGCTGTGTTACATACAAAGTACAAAATGCCCTGTTTTATACCCTCCTGCAGTCGTAAATTTTACGAGGGTTTAATAATCTAGGGTTAAATTTTAAATATCTGGAACGTATTGTTCTGCTGTGAACTGAGATGACATTGTATGTGGTATACAAACCTGATCATGTTGAGCTCCACAGGTGTCTGATGCTAATATTAATCATTAATGAGAACCACCGCAGCTGCATTGATACAAATTTATTGCGTCACGGCGGCTTTCGTTTGGTAGAGCTTCGTCAGGTTGCCTGATTGTACCAAAATCATGATATAAGAGGTCTAGTTGTCTTGTGTAGCATTGTAGGCAAAAACTGAATGACGATTTTACAAGCATCCTAACGATCATGGCGCACATGCTGTGTACGCTATAGTCGGTGTACTCTAATGTATACCTGCCATTCTGAAGTCAGTCCCATACTGTGGAAATGAGTCAGAGGCAGATTCATGACTCTTGTATTGTCGTACAGGGAAAACATGTGCTGAAGGTAGTTTGCGACTGACTTCCTGTGGATGATAACCAAATGCCACCCGTGTACCTGTATCGCAGATCAGCAGCATCAAAAGCATCCACACGATACAGATAGAGGGGTGACACTTCATTTTAAGCAACGACAGATCATTGTGATCCTTAAGACATGAAAGGATTAGTTAACATGTGCAATTTCCGGGTGTCACTCGTAGATACATAAATCTACGCTTATGACAGAGCAATAGATATTTTATGGAGGTGGGAAAAAGATTACGGAAGGACTTAAAAGCTTGGACCTGTACTGTGTAGAAAAGCAACTTAAACCAAACTGTGGTTTCATCTGTAGAACCCGCAGGCCTCAAGGAAAATGACAGCCTTATGGCGAGATTCGATACTGCACCACTGTCCACATCCCACTAACTTGAAAATTATCCTAGATAGAGATTCCACTTTCCAGAAACAATCTATCAAGTTGACCATCAGTGGTAGAAACAAATACTTTAGATATTAACCAGCAAAACTTTGAGAGGGAAACCATCAGTTGTGAAAACTACAGCTTTACCAACGTGCTTTGCCAGTGACGAGTACGCTTACTCAGTGCGCTATAAATCAGCACATGATAAGAAAATCAACTATGGCAAAAATTGCAGATTGCTAAGTGGAAGCCTACGACCAACCAAGTCTGAGAAACTTTACTATTTGGCTGGCTTCGCACCTCTGCCAATTAAAAGGCGAGTAGCATCCCACAAGGAGAGAATCAAACTATTTACCCACATACGCCCCCGCTTCGTGACATACAACCAGCCGCTACAGGACTGAAGTCCAGGTACGGTATTATTGGATCTATTTGAGACTTCAAAGGAGAAGCAATTTCCCGATTGGAGACGTGGGTAAAATTTAAAGGACGCCACTGGATCCCACCATCAGAAGTAGTTTCAGCTATACACGAGGAGAGTTTGGACCACTGTGGGATCTCTTAGCTGACATGTGTGTGGTGCTGCCAGATGCAATGATACACCCTCTAGATGGGGTTTCCTAGACGTTTCAGGACCCAGCGAATATGGTGCATCACTGACGGTGTACACATTTGTACATATTTGTCTCGGTGCGCTGTACGGCATTCCAAGGAAGAGCTTACATTACATCACCGCAAGTCTGGAAGGTTCGTGGCCAGTTTTGTGCTAAACTGTATATTGCTTGAACTGCTGGTTAATTTAACTTTGTTGTTAATTACAATGTTTTATTGCAATGTAGCTGATCTTTTCTTACTGTTAATAATCACATGCGTGACGGTAATCAGTGCTTGCACAATGTGGTGCAGAGTAGTATTCTGTGTACGTTTCAAATGAAAGGAAGGGCGAGAGTAGAGGCAGATTCTGGCACATACTATACTCCTCTCGGAGCATCAGTGGCACTGTCATAGTTCACAACCCCATCCGTCGGACAGTTCGACATAGTGTCACATGTGTTCACTCCGTGCGACACTGGGGCGACCTTTAGAGTGTAATCCGTGACACTGCCACTAAAACTGGTAATCAGAAACTTAACGCCACCACCTCTCCTACAGTTTCCAGCTAAAAACTTTCTTCCACCGCCAAGATGCCTGCGACTTGTCTACGGAAGCGGATCCTAATCCATTGCCCTACCGAATACACAAACACAATTTCCTCGCTGTTTTTCTTCATAACGCCCCAACGTTACCGTTAGGCGCGTGTACAGATCGCACGTCGTTCAACATGGTCATCTTTGAGCTTGATGGTGTAGTGCTTTAGGCACTGGAGCGCCATCCCGGAGGACAGCCTAATTGCTGTCCCATCTTTCCACCAATCCAGCTTGTGATTAATGACATTATCGACGGAACGTTAAACCCTGCTCTTCCTTCCTTCCTTCCTTCCTTCCTTCCTTCCTTCCTTCCGCTCTAGCGATATGTGAGCAATAGTGCTCTGTGCATCCACGTGGAAAGAATACCGCCCCACTGATAAATATCTAAGTGATGCTGTTCTTTTTTGAGCTCTTATGGGATGATTATTTTCTTTCTGTCGTTTTATTACTCCCTGCAAAATGTTTACACCGACACTAGACTACTTTGCTTGTAATCTTTATGAAGTTCATAAACTAATGTACTACTTCGACTGATTTCTCTAAGCTATTTACGTTACTCACAGACGCATGTATTTGTCACACATTGTTTAGCTATGACATTATGTTCAAGAGACCGTCATCATTCTCCGTGTACAGAAAACAGCTGCAGATGTGGTTATTTCTTTCTTTTCTTTCTGATGCAGCGGAATACAGCAATAGTGAAATATTGCTGTGCATTCCGGTTTCTTAAGCGTACTTGAGGTACGACAACCACTCCAAAATGTGCAAAACAAAAACCATTACCAATCGGACAACGTGGAGCCAAATGGAAAAAGCGACACTAGTTTTCTACTCGCTGTAGCTCAGCTGGCCTTTTGTACGACGCAAAGTAATACAAAACCAATCCTACGGTCGTCATAGAACGAGACAAAGGCGCTTCGAAGGCTGCCATATTTAAATCATTTTAAATACGCATTATTGGTTATACGGGCAGTGGACTGGCGGAGCTGTCATTTATACCCAGGTGTTTCATGTGGAAAGGTTTCAGACAATGGAAATTAAGACTTTGTTCGCGGAATGTTAGTAGTAGCTAGAAGCATGGGACTCTCCATTTCGGAAGTCCTTAGCGAGTTCAGTATTCAGAGATCCACAGCGCCAAGAACATGTCGAGAACACCAATTTTCAGGCATTACCTCTCATCGCGGACAACGCAGTGGCCGGCGGCCTTCACTCAACGTCAGAGAGCAGTGGTGTTCGCGTAGAGTTGTCGGTGCTAATAGACAAGCTACACTGCGTAAAATAACTGCAGAAATCAATGTGGGACGAACGTATCCGTTAATGGGCTACGGCAGCAGACGACCGACTCGAATGGCTTCGCTAACAGTGCGGCAAAGCTTGCAACGTCTCTCGTGGGCTCGTGACCATGTCGGTTGGAGCCTAGACGAATGGAAGACGGTGACCTGGTCAGATGAGAGTCTGTTTTAGATGGTAAGAGCTGATGGTAGGGTTAGTGTGTCGCTCAGACCCCACGAAGCCACGGAGCCAAGTTGTCAACGTGGTACTGTGCAACCTGGTAATGGCTCCATAATGGTCTAGGCTGTGTTCGTATGGAATGGGCTCGGTCCTCTGGTCCAACTGAACCGATCATTGACCGGAAATGGTTATGTTCGATTACTTGGAGTTCATTTGATGCTATTCATCGACTTCATGTTCCAAAACAACAAAAGAATTTTCATGGATGACAATGTCACCTGGTCACAGTTGTTAACGATTGGTTTGAAGAACATTCTGGACAGAAGAGCCAATGATCTTGCCACACATCGAATCCCATCGAAAAATCATGAGACATAATGGAGAGGTCACTTTGTGCAGAAAATTCTTCACCGGCAACACTTCTGCAATTACTGACTGCTGCAGAAGCAGCATGGCTCAATATTTCTGAAGGGGCTTCGAACAACTTATTGAGTCCATGCCAGTTCGACTTGCTGCACTACACCGGGAAAAGGAGGTGCGAGACAACATTAAGAGGTATCCTATGACTTTTGTCAAATCAGTGTAAATATGGGCTTGAAACGAGTTCTGCACGGCTGATCATTTTCCCATGTAGAATAGCAGAACAATTAGACCCAAGAAAAAGACTTGATATTTTATTTGAACAAATTTCAGCTGGTTATAAGGTATATTTATGTGCATTCTCTCTTCGTGCAAAGCCCCTTTTACACAGCACCTTTCTTGTCCCTTTCGACTACTTGTGGCAAATGAGTCTACAGCGGCCCCCTAGCTGTACCGAGTCTCACTTGTTTATCGTGTTCATTTTTGTTTATATGACAGTGACAAAATTCTTTGTGTTTTGAGAGCTGTCTGCTGTGCATTTTGGCGCCTGAACAGTGTAAGGTTACGAAGGACCATCGTTTTTACGAAGAAATCGAAATACGTTAATAGAATGTAGGAAAAAACAATGATAATAGTTTCATTGACCTATACAAAATTCACAGTGAATGTTCTTAGCAGAGGTCGTATGGTAAGTTCTCCACTCCTGAAAATTTAAAGAACAGATCGTTCAAACATTCCAAAACACCACATTTATCTACTAGAGAAAATGTAGACTTCAGAGCACATCAAACAATTTTGAGAAGGCAGTAAACAGCGCTTTTTACATTATCGTTTTCATCATCTTTTCTTGTTAAGTGCCAGATAACAACGAACATTATTTTCCTCGTCAAATAATTATAACTTTTTTACTGTTGAAGTAATTTTCATTAAAGCACTTTTATCTGTTTACGTTCTTATTTATGCGTAGTGCAGGCTTTTTCTTCGTCCAGGTGCTAAAAAGCGCAAATACCTTTGCTTTGTCATTTCATCTCTTATGAAAGAACACTAGCAGGAAAGATAGACTTCGTTCAACCTTTTAAATGCGTCGCGAAAACAAACAATGAAAGTTAAGAAGACAGAGACGCGCAGAAACCATTGCTATAATGAGAGTGAACTTCAGTTGTTAAAGACGACTGTACAGCTCCCTGTTTCTGTGCATGCGCAGTTAGCAGGATACTCAAGATCTTAGAACTCCATACCCGGAAGAGTTAGTTGATCATCGATGACAATGTCAAACTCAGCTGATAACAGATTTACAGGCAAGCGCTTAACGCGCAGCGATAACGAATAATCGATTCTGACCAAAAGGGCGCTTGTTTGAAACGAGCTGCAGACTGACAGGTTTGTGAGGACTAAACTCGATGGCTTTGTAGGATCTTCACGGTCGTTTCAGGAAGCCGTTACGTAAAGCGAGCAGATCAGTGTCGGAAGCCAAGTTCAGTGGCTGGTTGCGGTTGTGACTTGGTCCGCGAGTGTCTGATGGCGAGGACTCGGCGGCAGGCGGAACAGGATACTGGCGTGCGGTGGGCCGTTTGCGGTCTGGCGGGGAAGGCGCAGTCGGTGTTGACGCAACACGCGCCGAAACGCGGCCCGGTCGATACGGCGGCAGCGGCACGCGGACCCACCACATCTCATTTCGACTGCGGGGCTGTCGCAACGAGCGCCACACTACAGGCGCCAGCAGCAACATGCTGGACAGAAACGTAAACGTGCTCCTGCACACCGCTGGAAGCTAAACAGTCCACGTTTTGGGCTAATTGTGTACGCCCACCACCATGAACAGTGCGACGAACTGCGCAGTTAGTGTTACTGAACATCGGTAAAAAGCGAGGCTTGCATCCAACGGTTACTGATTTTGCCCATCTTTCGCACAATTATAGTACGCAATTAGATGTAATGCTGCTCTAATAGCATGCGCTTCTCAAGTGCTCTCAAAAATACGAAGGACGTTCAATATGTTTCTTGAAAAATACAGAATTTGTTGGGGACATCATGAAACTATAGGGGCTGAATCGAGAATATTCCACGAACTTCCCATAAGTGGCTGCGCTATTAGTAATTCCAAAGTGGCGAGTGTAACGGAAGTGTGTTCCAAGCAGAGAGCTGTCATTGAGTTTCGTTTGGCGGAAAAGCAGTGCATCACAGCTATTCATAGGCGCTTGCAGAATGTTTACAGATAACCTGGCAGTGAGCAACAGCACGTGAATCGTTGGACTTCTGTCATCGCAACAAGGTCGCACAAACCCGGCCGATATCCGACGTGCCGGCCGGCGGCTGTGGCTCCTGCAATGCTGAACGTGCGGACACACTCGTTCGAAATGATCGACGGATCACAGCCAGAAATCTCGCTGCACAACTGGTTGGTAGTACTGACACACTCGTCCACCACTTTGGGTACTCAAAGGTACCCGCTGGTTTCCTGGCCGCCTAACAGAAGACGATAAAGAGCAACCAAGGACCAGCTATGCGGAATTGCTTGCGCGCTACGAGGCTCATCATGCCAATTTTTTGCAGAACATCGTCACACGCAGTGAAACATGGGTTCAGCATTTCGAATCGGAAATAAAACGGCAATATATGGAATGTCGCCACGAGACCTCCCTCCTCTGAAGAGATTCAAAGGTGCACAGTGAGTTGATAAAGTCATGGCGACGACCATTGGGGCCTCTGAAATGATTGTTCTGTTTGGTGTCTTACTTCGTGGTTCTTGTGAAGAATACTCCAGCACTGGAGTGGAATGCTCTTTAACGATAATCGTGGTCCTTGTGAAGATAGTTCGTGAACATCGGACACGAGAACACCTGAAAACTTTCAATGTCCTAGCAACCTATGTCCGCATTCCTTAGCTTACGGCGCTAAGAGTCGTTGAACAGCGTCACGCGCCACCAAGAGGGTAGGCACACAGCATGCCACACGAGCCATCGTGGTAGTAGGTCTGCAGGGCAACATTTTCAATATATTTATCGCATCAAAGTAAATTAGAAGTCGAGGTGAAGCTTTATAACCTATATTCGAAAAGTTACAAAAAGTGCTCCAAATCTCTAAATTACTAGCTCCTGTTTGAATCCACACCGTACAACGACGTTGGAGTGGCTGTCTCTCTGTCACACAATCTTGGCAAAGTGGAAATTGCTTCGGAGGCTGCCGTAATGCGCGCTATCAGCTCATTAGCAGTCTTAATGGGTGTTTCGTAGAAAACAGATTTCAGGTGGTCCCAGAAGAAAAAATCAATGGGCGTCAGGTCGGGAGAAAGTGCAGGCCATGCCAACGGCCCACTGCGGCCTATCCAGTTCTCACCAATGATGCCATCGAAATGCAAGTGCGCAGGTGCACCATCGTGTTGGTCCCACATTCGCTTTCGCACGTTGAGTGGAACACGTTCCAACAACTGTCAGTTTCTCGTAAAAACATTATCTGATTGAGAGTATCCATTACGGATGTTTTAGAAGCTGTGACTGTTCATTCAATGCAAATACATAAAACTGCAACAATTCACTTTCTAGAAAGTTATTTATTCATTCCATGAATCGGTTTTCAAACCTTTTCAGGCTCATCTTCACATGCTTTTCGAGAAGTTACACAGCTGTTTAAAGCATAATGGTGGGTGCTGGCCTGCGACAGTATGGGCGGCTTTTGTTGTTATCCATCTGCCTGCTTCCATTGTGATGGCCAATTGCTACCACATTCGTCACTTTCACGCAATATGTATGCATATACACTGTGATAACGAAAGTTTGCCAGCATCCTGCATGTGCTAAGTATAGCCACTACAATCATCGCAGTACAGAAGCTTACTACAGGACTTGAAGTTGCTTCGACTGGGGTTTTCTTGCTAGTATTTGCAGGACCCGATATTGATGAGGCTGATGAATTAGTATTAAATAAATCACCACTGAGAACTTCTGCTTTGGCATTAAGTAACCTTATATTGCTAGCTTTCCTTTCTATTCTTGGAGATGCCAGTAGTCATTTATCAGCAGTCTTCTCCCTTTGACCTGGCAAGCTGACTTCTGCACTCGGTCTCTCAGACACAGTACTCGGTGCGAATGAAGTTTCTGAGAAAACATTTGGATATCGAAGAATTCAAATTGCCCTAAACCCAGAACTAGCATTACAGGAGTTTAGTCTCAGTACCATGCTTCAGAGAATAGTTTTGGGAATTAAAGCTTCCCAAGTGATCGTCCTGGATTCTGACTACGGAAATTGTCAATAGCCTCCTTCCATTGGAATTTAAAAGATTTACAAAAACTCTTGTCCAGGGCCTGGAGCTCACGTCTGCAGTGGGCAGAAAGGCAGAATATCTTGATACGCAGTTCTTTTGCTACATCCAGTACACGGTCATCATTATGACTTCTATGACCGTCCAAGGTCAGCAAGCAGTTTACAAAAGACCAGTAATCGTTGAAATGTTTCAGAAATGAGCAGAAAACCTCTGTAGTGACGTAGCACTTTAGTGCCATAGCAAATATGCTGCCAGTTGGCGAGTCCTCTCCAAATTCCTTTTGTGCACAGATGGCTTTTTAAAGGACCATGGGCGGAATCCACACACCAGCAGCAATACAACATGCAACAACTGTAATTGTTTCTCCTTGTTCTCCATGTATAGTCATATGACATCTTTTACTGCCGTTTCGAGGGAGAACTTTGTCGGCACCACTGAAAATTAACTGAAGACCAGTTTCATCCACATTACAAATTTGATGTGGCAATAGTTTGGTCATACACTGAAGCCAAATGATCAAAAAAGTGCTTCACTTTCCGCATACTGAATCGCTGTCCGAGAGGTTCTAGGCGCTTCAGTCTCGAACATCGCGACCGCTACGGTCGCAGGTTCGAATCCTGCCTCGGGCATGGATGTGTGTGATGTCCTTAGGTTAGTTAGGTTTAAGTAGTTCTAAGTTCTACAGGACTGATAACCTCAGATGTTAAGACCCGTAGTGCTCAGAGCCACACTGAATCGCATGTCTGGCATAACTTAAATTTTCACTTTCCCTAAGAACAATGTCGAGATTACGCTTTAGAAATCCTCTAAAGCAATATCTTCCTGCTGGATCGCCAGAGAAAGGAGTTTTTATGCCCAAGACTGTTGATTTCAGCTGCTTTCTTGTCTAGAAGTTTCTTGGTGACCCAAAAACCAATTTTCTGCAGCCTAACAGCTCTTTAAGTTCTTCAGTGCTGTAATTCAACAAAGGCTTATGATCGAGTTTCCTAGTTGGCATCTTCCCTTAATCTTCGTTCAACCAGTCTCGAAGAGTTCTTCGTGGGATGTTAAATGTCCTTGAAGCCTCCGAAACAGGACGTTCAAATGCAGCGACAGCGCCGCCCTTGCCCACGCTGACTGCCAACACCATGCACGAGCGTGCTTCTCAATCGTTGCTGGAATACCTGTTATTCCTCTGGTTTTACTGTTCCTGTTAATAAATATCGGTAAAACGAGTATCGCACTAGACTAATCTGGTAGCGTTCTTTCGTTTGGGCACGTAAAATTCCGATTTAAAAATCATTTTGTTTGAAACGGGAAACAAACAGACTCATTCCGTCGACGCGGGAAGTCGCACGTAAATTGTGATGAGCTTCATTCGTTTTGTCTGACACCAGCTACACGTTGTAAAAACATTATTGCAAATACCTGCCGAAACACCAGAGAAAATGCGCCTGACGACCCTGAGGACAGACTCGGTACATAAAATAAGAACATTAAAGGGAATTTTTTTGTTTGTGTTTAACCAGCTTCGTAAGTAGCCAGTCGGCCCTCTTCTCTGTCTACGGCAGCCAAAGTGTAGAACTGATCAGGCTCCCTTAGAGTTTTTCAGCGCCTCTGTTAGATAGTTGAGCGTACTTTGCGGCGACGGTGGTGAGGGAACGGCCACCCTCAGACCGCCAAATATTTCGGCTGACAAGCAGCAACACAAGCGTGAAGGCGAGCCGAGCATAACAGGATTGCCGCCGCCCCGCGAAGCCTTTGAACTCCAACTTTGGGGAGCGAGCCAGCCGCGAGGCTTTAAGCCTGCTGTGACGTCACCTGGCCGGCTTCCGTCGCTGTCAGCGTGCATCGGTATTTCTCCGTAGTAAGTGAATGTGACGGCCCAGCCAAGCAACGCCGACAGCGTGCACCAGCGTTGGTCCATCGACAGTGTGCACCGCTGCTGACTGTAGCATTCAGTTCAGGGGCAAACGCAGGACTACAGCCCTTTGTTGTTCTTTTCAAGCATAGATTTTACTGTTGTCAGCACCCACCCCTCCTACTCGATTTCGTCCAAATTTTTGGTATTGCGCGCCTTGGCAAGGAATAAGTGACAGAACTGGGCAATCTGGATGGCCAAGCGCTTGGAAAAAATAGCATTTTTCGCGCATGTCGGGCGAGACAATTTTCATGCCTTCCGTGAAAGTAATAATAAATGCTATATACTGAGTACTTTTTAGGTTTAATTGCAATGTAAATAACGTAAAAATTAAAAATAACGTAGCTTCGGCAAACACGACCCTGGGATTGCTGTTCTGTACTCTTTTCGCTGCCTGGAAACTACGCTAACATTAAACGTCTAATGCCTTGCCCGACCCTATCCAAAAATTGTATTTTTTCAAAACGCTTGACCATTTAGAGTGACCAGTTCTGTCACATGCATTTCTAGCCAGGCCCTACGTATGCGATAAATTTGGATGTTATCGTTGACGATAACAAGTATACGCGGTCCCCTCGTGAGTGTGTGTGGTTGGCAGTCGACACTTGAGAGTGCTCGCTTCGTCGTCGCGTGGATGTGTGTCCGTGTCACTCTAGCGGCGAATTTGAGACCTCGGCGCTCGTATGGGGGCAGCATCTTCTTAGACATTCAATAACATTATGGTCGTATCAGCGGCTTTCGTTTTACAGCTTGTCTTTCTTTTACACCCTTCTCCTCTGAAGTTTATGCGCTTCCATTGCATTTGTAGCTGGTTTCGAAAGCCAACAGACTACATTGTATTGCCAGAGCACTTGTAAAATGTTACGAAGAGACATAGATTCGTCAGAGGTAAAGTGCACGCACCGTTGGAATAGTGTGGCGAGCGAAATGGCGCCGAGGTAAGACATTGGATGTGCATCAGGGAAAAATCCTCATCCAATCAACCAGATATGTTTTCCAAGATTTTCCTGAATTCCTTAAAACTAACGACGAGATGAATCGTGTGGAAGTGGCACTGTCACTTTCCTTCCCCATACCGAACTGGTGCTCAGTCTCTTGTGATTTCGACGTCGACTCAACATTAAACCCTAATCTTCCTTCTTTTTGGTATAGTCTTTGAGTTCGTCTGGTAAACAGTTCGTGAAGATAGAAAGCAGCATCAATGTTCATCTACGTACATCGGTGAGGATGGTTGTAGCATCTGAGAATAGCATTATAGAGCGTTGTACAGATTTACGTACATAACCTATCACCGGAAGTGCTTAACGCACTCCGGGATGTCCTAGACCAGGGTGGGCGACGGCGTGCAGAACTGCATGCAATCGCGATGTGCTGCTCGCGTGCAGTCCGAGGCAGTGCTCGGTCCTTCTCGGAAATACTCGTCACAATGCGAAGTTTCATTTAGCAGAGCGGTAAGGCGTTTTTCGGTCGGTACGACATTCATCAGTTCAGCAGGACGTTGGTGTCAGCGCTATCCATCCGTCGCTATTTGTTCGCGTATAATGGAAACTCACAAGTCAAGTGGCTATTTGCACGAAAACAGTCAGTCTAGATATGTCGTCGTAAGCCTCTGAAAATGAATGGGAATAACACGTGAGAAGAGATGAGAATTCTCACTGTCTGTAATGCGCTCACATATCGATGGGTATCTCGAATGTGCTGTGGAAAGACGTGCAGAAAGAATTTGAGGGTATAGTCGAAAGGAGTCTTTAAATATTACTGCAAAGTTCGTTGGTTAAGTCAAAGGACATGCCTGGAGCGTTTTTTCGATTTAAAACCCGCCGTTCTTCAACTTCTGAAGGAAAAAGGAGAGCAGGAACAGAAATTAGAACATACGGAGTAGACTGCAGCCTTGGATTTTAAATGGACTCGACGGCACGCTGCCCATAGTAAGACTTGACAAGATGAGAAAAAAATTTATTTCTGATTGGAATGTGAAAGGAGCATGTACTGACAATAAGCACCGTCCATTTCCCTAAGTTCACTGTCGTTAAGGAAATCGCGAATTTTGAAGAATTCATTGTGCCGTTGAAAGAATCGTGATTTCTAAACGTTTTGAAGACACTGGCTGTTTTACATCTGTTTTTGAGCTGTTTTCGAGACCGTTCGCAGTGTCAATTCAAAGCACCCCTACGCACGCGCAGATGGGACTTACCGATCTCCAATGTAAGACAGTTCTTTTATGCCAAAACTGTCCAGCAGTACTAATTTGTTTCCGTCGGGAACAGTTTCCACGTCTCCATAATTAGGTTGTAAATGTGTTAAAATATTTAGATTACGTGGCAAACTGAAAGACGAAAATCTGCAATTTTGTCGCCATCTGTCCGTATGCCGACAGTTTGTACTAGATGCTAATTTCCTCTTCAGCGCGCTGAAAATAATTGAATAATACATGTTACTGAGGAATATGAAATGTGGAACCAAGCTGCGTGCACTGTCACTTGCGCGACTGCATTGCGATTTAAATGCAGCACGTTCGCAGTTACCCCATCTTCCCCCTCCTCCAGTCAGACAGCATGGCGTGGTAACGGGCGAAGTGTGCAGCCAGACGAGAGAGATCTGCAGCCGTGCAGAATTCTTGGCTGTCCGTGCCCTAGGTCTAATTGTAGTAAAAGGTATGTTGAATGGTTTGCTGCGGACTGCTCCGATTTCTCTTCTATGACAACCTCTTTGTCTAGGAGAAGTACTTACACTCAACTTTCTCAGCTATGAATTAGATACATTCCAATGTTTGTTCTCCCCCTACACTTGTTGCTCTCCACGACTTCCACTAATAACATAGTTCCTCCTTGGTGCCTTAAGACATGTCCTGACACCCAGTCCCTTCTCCTAGCCAGTGTTTTCCAGGCATTTCATTCCTCGCCTATTCTGTAAAGATCCTTCTCATTTCCTGTATCACTGATCCTCTCATTTTGTAAAACTACGTCTCAAAAGCTTCGAGTCTCTGCTTTTTCTATTTTCCGGCAGTCCATGATTCACTTCCTTGTATGGCTGTGCACCACGCGTACATTCTCAGAAATTTCTCAAAATGGCTCTGAGCACTATGCGACTTAACTTCTGAGGTCATCAGTCGCCTAGAACTTAGAACTAATTAAACCTAACTAACGTAGGAACATCACACACATCCATACCCGAGGCAGGATTCGAACCTGCGACCTTAGCGGTCGCTCGGCTCCAGACTGTAGCGCCTAGAACCGCACGGCCACTCCGGTCGGCCCAGAAATTTCTCACTCAAATTAACCCTCACAATACCAAGGGGGGGGGGGGAGGTAGCGAGGGAGGGAGGGGGTTAATTTATGCCCACCTTTGAAAATATTCAAATTTAGACAATTATCTTATATTTTAAATTTTTGAAAAAATATCATTTTTAATGATTTCTTCTGTGAGATTCCACTAATATTTTAAATTTTTCAGTTAAACGTAACCCAAAAATTTAAGTCTTTGTACTGATGTAACTTTCCACATTGAATGTCATATTTTGTATTTTCAGGTTCAGAACTTTACTTACTCATCAGTACCTCTGTAAAAAGTATGTTGTATGTAAAAGTCATAAACAATTAACAAAATTTGCAAATTTTTAAATTTTTTTGTCGTGGCTATGAATTACCCCTGCTTGGCAGTACACGTTACTGAAAACGCATAAGTATTACTACGAGTGAACATATATTAAGTGTCAGAATCCTCCTAACACATCTGTACGTCTTTGAGAAGTATGTCGTTAATATAAGTAGGCAACAATTAACGAATTTTATTTTGCTTCAACTACTCGCTTCCCAGTTTTGATAATTTTATTGTCACTCTCATTTCTGCTACTATTATTTTCGTCTTTCTTATTCTCAATTCATATTCTCTTATTCTCAGATCATATTAATTCCATTCAACACGTCTTGTAATTCTTCCTTACGTTCACTTAGGATAGCAATTTCGTCAGCTAATCGTATCATTGAAACCCACTCCTGTATCTCTTATTTCCGTCATTGCTTCTTCGATGTGCCTGGAGAACAGTAGAGGAGAAAGACTCCATCCTTGCTCTACACCCTTTCTTATTCCGCGCATTTCGTTTCTAGTTTCTCCTGTTGGTTGTTGTACAACGTTGCATTTTATCCATCTTTCCCTGTAGCTTATACCTATGCTTCTGAGAAGTCGGAACATCTTGCATCACTTGACGTTACCGAGTGTTTTTTCTAGGTCGCCAAGTCATAAAATTGTCTTGATTTTGTTAAATGTTGGCTTCGTTACCAAACGTATCATTAGAAGTGCTTGTCCGACGCCTCTACCTTCCTTAAACCAAACTGATCGTCATCTAAAAGATCCTCAGTTTTTCATTCTTCTGCATATTAGCTTATCCTTGTAAATCCTGTATAGTACTATCCTCAGTGGCCCAAGATGATGATTAAACTTTATTGGACTGGCGGATAGAAAAGACATACGAGTAGTAGTAAATGGATAAAGGCATGACTACTTGTATCATAAGGACTGTGGAGGACCTAAACGACGTTACTTTATATAATGTATAAGTCGCGTCGTAACAGTTAATTCTGACTTAGTCAACGAAAAAAATACAAAAGATAGTACAGTTGTCTACAGCTATAATCGCTTAGAACCACGTACTCGGCAAGTGTTAAACTGTAACCGTAGCTTATGAGAGAAAAGTCATTTACAGGTAGATAATTTTCCGACAACTCGTTCACGCAGCAGCGTTAAGAGAGCTCTGGCTGTCGAGGGGTTAGCTAAATCATGGGGAGTGCAGTCCTTTCATCTCCGGTAGCACGTTAACGACCTTGGATTTGCAGGGGGCGAATAATTGCTGCTCTCCCGCCTGAAAACGGGGGCGCTGCTGCTCTAGTGGAAAGTCAACGGCGTTACTTCTGGAAAACACTCTACCTCTGTAGAACAAAAAAAAGGCAGACTAATTAAGTTTCGCTACATCGTAAAACCGATAGCGCAGCATGTGGTTTTTCAATTTTGTTAAAAAAAATGACTGTTCTAATACACGTCGTGTTCTACTGTTGCTTACAGTAACATACTGTTTGTTCTCTTTCTTTGAAATTAATTCCTGACGGCTGTATTTGATGATGGTCATTCATTACGTTCGATTTCGGAGCTCCGATGGTTTCATCTAGTACATAGCGTGACAAACTGTCGCGCAGCCGCGAAGTACAGGTTATCCGGGTTAAACAATATATTAATATATCTTGTAACTTGAGATATTTATTGACGGTATATTTCTGAAAGTATGGTAACTCAAAATGTTTTCACACTCCTAATACACCCTGATTGTGCACCGTTAGTGGCGCGACAAACACATAATCTGTACTCGACTTCTGCCTTCAGTTTTTTTCAGCATAGCAGACGTAACAATTCCGACAACTGTACGAATGAGATGACTCACATCTGGTAGAATACGAACTGGTGTGTGGTACACTTCATTCTTAATAAGCTTCCACAGACAAAAAATCAAGTGACAATATATGGGCCTCTGGAACTACGTGGCCCCATATCGAAAGCGAACTCCCAGTTTTCCGAAGCCGCTTATCCCGTTTCATGATTGTTACGTAAGTGAAAACGTCGTCAGTTTTTCGCAGTCCGTATCTTGATGAAATCGACGTTGTACCATTGTAACGGACTTTAGCTCCGCGAGAGAAAGGACACACAACACCTGCCGTGGAGTCGACACGGTTACTGAAGCGGATTTACGTGGACAAAGCTTACGCACGTGGTACCAACTGTTGCAAGCAAACATAGAAAACATTTTGAGTTACCGTATTTTTCTTGAAGCAAACCGCCAATAAATATTTAAATTACGTCTCAAGTTGCAATTCAGTATTACTAAATGTTTAACAAGGACTCTCTGTACAGTATCTGCATAATCTCGGAACGATATCCTGTATATAGCTTCACTTCAGCGGGCAACATCAACCAAACTTCCAAGTGGAACCTGATATCATCATCTCAAAAAGTAAGCGTATACATGTTAGCTCCAACTTCTACCAGTTCGCGTCTCATGTTTGGCTTCGTACAAGCGTGGCAACGGGCAATAACGGGGTGCAAGGCGACGAAGAGCGTATACCTTTGAACCGTTTACCGAGCATTTCTGATTGCCAGAAAAGGCCAAAGTAAGAAAACTTCGGAGATTGGCCGACTTGGCTCGTGTCGCAATTCACAATCGCTCGGTTTCGTGCGGAGCGATTTGCGGCAAGTCTGCGTACCGCTGGGTCAACAGACAACTGCTCTCGCTAATTCCCGTGTTTGTGCTTCGTGTGAGAGCTGTTGCCGTTATCGATTCGGCCTGGAGCGTCGGATCGGCTTCCGTACGTGAACAAGATACACGCTCTCGTGTGCAGATGTTTCGATAAACAGTTGCTGTCGTCTGGAAATATTGGACAGACTTTTCGACAGCGCATTGATAGATGTGGGAGCTGCGAGCATATGAATACTTACTTAGGAGGTAGCTTATAATTGGGGGGGACGGGGGGGGGGGGGGGACGCTGAAATACAGGACCGGGAATGCTTTCGATTTATAACAAACTTTTATTCTCAATCGGAATTGTTAAATGCGTTCGTATGCTATTACGTTGACAATTCTTAAAGATATGAATAAAGGACGTTATACGAACGAAGCCGAAGTTGTACTACAATCTCGCGCACTAAAACAGTTAAGGTAACGCTCGGGTGTTACTTACTGTAAGCCACTGCTTCATGGCACATTTTTCTGACTTCTAATGACTTGCTGATATTTCAGAGTCAATAGAAATCTGAATCGCGCTGAGAATTGCGAGCGAATTGTTTAATTTCCAGAAAATATTCATTACACAATAGAATGTAATATGTAACGAAAAGTCAGAGTATCATGGGGGATAAATGTATTTTAAGATACCAACTTTCAGTGAACAGTTTCCGCTATCCTTGTACAATGTTGTTACATTTTAATAGAATCGACTGTGGGTTCTTCGTGAAACATTGTAAATTAACTAAACACAGTTTTTGGCCTTGTTTCACAATTTTGTTAATGTTATTTCTAAACCTAGTTTCGGGTTATAAGCCCATTTTCAAGTACATTACTGATTCCCAAAGACGATAATGCACATATAAACATTTGACAAGGCAAATATAATCATCTCAATTTCTTAAGCTATCGATCCATAGCTCAATGTACAGTTGCGTCAATGACCATTTTTTAACAAATTACATACATTATTACACATTCAGCAATTACGCTACAATGACCGTACTAAACTTAATCGCCAAGAACTTTTTACCTCGTATGGACTGGGGCGCAAAGTTTTGCTTCTATCCTGGAGTTGTGATCTCATCTAGAAGCGGTGAATAATTGAATTGGGTTTGCTCGTTTAATAATATGTGTGGGAATATACACATCTGTCTTAATTTCCAAAATTTCTAATTGCTTGCCTCCTTTTCCTCTGTGTGTAGGACTTGTACATCTATTGTGTATTTGTGATTGTTGTTCAGGCAGTGTCTTGCAAAGGCTGAATAAGGCTTCTTCAGTCTCAACCAATTAGAAATTTTGGAAATCAGACAATTGTGTATATCCCCACCTATCATTAAACGAGCAAATCCTATTCAAGTAGCCACCTCTTCTAGATAAGATCACAAACCCAGGATAGAAGCAAAGCTTTGGGCCCCAGTCCACCGGAGTTAAAAAGCTCTAGGCTATGTAAGTTTAGTCCGGTCATTGTAGCGTAATTGCTGAATGTCTAATAATATAAGTAATTTGTTAAAAATGTTAATTGACGCAATTGTACATAGAGCTATGGATCGATACCTTAAGAAGTTAAGATGATAATCTTTGCCTTGTCATGTTCATCTTTGAGAATCAGTAATGTACTTGAAAATGGACTTACAATCCGAAACTTAGGCTGTGCAACAGCATTAACAAAAATTGTGAAACAATGCTAAAAACAGTGGTTGTTTAGTTAACGTTATTACAGGCAAATTTATAAAAACCTTACAACAATATACTTTCAAATGGAGGGACAAATAGAGCGCCAAGGAAGTCTGCTCCACACTAACTTCGGGGACTCGTGTAACATGGTAGTTACACCGCGGCAATTCCCCGTATCACAGAAGTTCACTCGATTCACTCGAACAGTTCAGTGAGCTCCCCAGAAAGAGGTAGGGGACGGGAAAATGTCGGTACGTATTAACACCTAAAACAAGAACGACGCACTACGAAGGAGTTATCCTAATGAGGAGGGAATCCGTAGATCTGATGTACATGTGCAGATAAACAAATGAGAACAGTTTCCAAAAGTAGAATATTTCTTCAACAGAAAGAGCTTCACAAGTTGAGCAAGTCAATAAGGCGGTTGTCCACGACCGACGCTTACGGAAGCAGTTATTTGACTTGGCATTGTGAAAAGAAATGACACCCCAGACTATCACTCGTAGTCGTCTGACCTTGTGGTGGGCGATAGTCTGATACGTGTCCCACCACTGTTCTGGACGCCTCCAGATGCGTCTTCGCTGGTCATCGGGGCTCAGTTCGAAGTGGAACTCATCACTGAAGATAATTCTACTCCAGTCAATGAGGTCCCAGGCCGAAGACTTTAAAATGGCTGAACATTTATAATCGATACATCAAAAAACCCTTTTGAGAAAAGTGGGGTAGGAAATATGGTATTCAACCATTTTCTGAAGCCACTGAATTTTTGTCGTATGGAAGTGTTTAATATTGTTCTGTTATCAGTTTCGTAGGTGCAGAAAAAACTTCGTCGGATCTTATTGTACGAAGTAGAATTAATATTGATAGCAAGTTCCGTTTCACATGTAAAATTTGCGAAAAGTAAAAAATAAAGCGGGGCGATGGAGTAGTGATATTCCTTCAGTTTCACATGTACACATACCTGAGAATCTCTACAGTAATACAGATTCGCGCTAATAGACCTCATTCGAGGTAAACACACTTAGTTAGTCCATAGATAGTACGCCGCACATTTTACATGGATGAGTTGCCAAAGAGTTTCATAGCTGCTCCTTTCTCTACCACAGTTAAGATATATTAAAGGGTAAAGCAGATCATGTGTCCTAATATTTGGCTTGTGAATATCTGTTACTTTCAAACTCAGATGGACTAACAAATTTCGAAAGTGAATTTGATGTACTGTGATGCCGTGGTTAATATTCCCAGCTGCTTAAGGAGATGCCTGCAAGAGGCATATGTGTTGAAGTCCGCTCATATTTTAAATGCTTTCTTTTGTGAAATAATTTTTGCCTAAGTGAGGAGCTATCCTTGAATATTATCGCGTAAAACATAAACGTATAAAAATATCCAAAATATGTTGACTTACTGACTTGTATGTTCCCCAAGTTAGCAGTTATTCTGGAGACAAAAGTAGCTGAACTTAAATGATACACCAGGTATGTTACATGGCTTGTGCGCTTTAAGTTTTCATCAGTAGTGTATACTGACATAAGAATGTACAATTTTGTACCCTTGTTGTTACTTCTTGTCGGTATACTAGGCTACAGTCAACGGTCTTGCCGCAGTGGTAACACCGGTTCCCGTCAGATCTCCGAAGTTAAGCGCTGTCGGTGTGGGCTAGCAGTTGGATGGGTGAACATTCGGTCTGCCGAGCGTTGTTGGCAAGCGTTGCTTGAGAAGTAGCGGCTCCGGTCTCGTAAACTGACATACGGCCGGAAGAGCGGTGTGCTGACCACATGCCCCACCATATCCGCATCCAGTGACTCCTGTGGACTAAGGATGTCACGGCGGCCGGTCGGTACCGTTGGGCCTTCCAAGGCCTGTTTCTGACGGAGTTTAGTTTATACTAGGCTACAGATACCAAACGACAAACCACTGAGTTATCTGGAACAATCATCTTTAATATAGTGCGAGTGCACTTGGATGGCGTAACCATCTAGGTGATTTCGAATTGTTGACAGCGGGTAAGTTTTCGCTTCTTAAATGTATGAGTGTATTTAAAAAATTAGAGCGTAATGTATTGTCTGAAACGCGCCGCTACGTTGGCCCTGGCTGTGCCACACCAGCGACCTGAAGTGGTGGTGGTGGTGGTGGTGGTGGTGGTGGTGGTGGTGGTGGTGGTGACGACCCGCGGCCGCTGCGCGGTTTTAATGGTGGGCCGGCGTATTTTACGGCTGTCATGCGTCATCGCGATGGGCTGTCCCCGCGGTAATGCGCCCTCTGTTTACTGCCCGGCCTCGGGCAGGCAGCACTACCGATCGAAGCTACTCCGCTGCGCAGGACGCAGATTCAGCTCAGGCATCGAACAGCTGCTTCAGGACGCACACAGTTCCTCCTCACTACCCAGTGTGAAAACGGTTTGAGTCGTTTGCAATCTGCTGTGCACTGTATTGTGCTAGGTACTTCCTTTACTGAAAGACTGCCTCTGTGCACGAACGACGTTACAAAGGCGTGACAAAAGTCATGGGATAACTCCTGATATCATGTTGGACCTCCTCTTGCCCCGCATAGTGCAGCACCTGGACGTGGCATGCGCTCAACAAAGCGTTGGAAGTCCCCTGCAGAAATGTTGAGCCATAATCACGGAAGTGTTCCAGACGCAGGATTTTGTGAACGAACTGATCCCTCGATTATCGTCCACAAATTTTCGATGTGATTCATGTCGGGTGATCTGGGTGGGCAAATCATTCGCTCGAATTATCCAGCGTGTTCTTCAAATTAATCGTGAACAATTGTGGCCGGATGACATTGCGCATTTTCATCCACAAAAATTCTTTCGTTGTTTGGGAACATGAAGTCCATGAATGGCTGCAAATGGTTTCAAAGTAGCCGAACATAACAATTTGCAGTCACTGATCGTTTCAGTTGGACCAGAGGATAGTCCACAACATTTTGGAACCACCACCAACTTGCACAGTGCCTTGTTGACAGTTGACAACTTGGGTCGATCGCATCGTGGCGCCACACACGAACCCTACCATCAGCTCTTACCAGCCGCGCGGGATTAGCCGAGCGGTCAAGGGCGCTGCAGTCACGGACTGTACGGCTGATCCCGGCGGAGGTTCGAGTCTTCCCTCGGGCATGGGTGTGTGTTTGTCCTTAGGATAATTTGGGTTAAGTAGTGTGTAAGCTTAGGGACTGATGACCTTAGCAGTTAAGTCCCATAAGATTTCACACACAGCTCTTACCAACTGAAATAGGGACTCGTCTGACCACGCCACGGTTTTCCACTCTTCCAGGGTTCAACCGATATGCTCACGAGCCCATGTGACGCGCTGCAGGCGGTGTCGTGCTGTTAGCGAAGGCACTCGCATCGGTCGTGTGCTACCATAGCCCATTAACGACAAATTTCGCTACATTGTCCTAACGGATACGTTCATCGTACGTCCCATATTGATTGCTGCTGTTATGTTGTTTGTCTGTTAGCACTGACAATTCTACCCAAACGGCGCTGCTCTCGGTGAAGGCTGTCGGCCGCTGCCTTGTCCGTGTTGACAGGTAATTCCTGAAATTGGGTATTCTCTGCATGCTCTTGACAGTGTGGATCTATGTATATTTTATTCCCTAAGATTTCCGGAATTGAATGTCCCATGCGTCTATCTCCATCTACCATTCCGCTTTCAGAGTATGTTAATTCCCGTCGTGTGTCGGGAAACTTTTCACGTGAGTCACCTGATTACACATGGCAGCTCCAGTACTGCCCTTTTATACTCTGTACACGATACTACCGCCATCTGTATACCTCAGAGTAACTCTTCTTTAATACATGCTTTGGCATATGTGTGCCATCGTGTGCCTGTGTCAGTTTACGTATATAAAAATATAGGAGTGTTTGATGTATTATTTTAGGTCCAAATTATTACTAATGCTTTTGATGTAGACTTAGTAGTCACCACAATGTCTGTCTCCCACGTCTTGAGTATACAGAGTACCGTTCTAAGACAGGCAGTGTGAGCTGACAGCTTCTCGTCTGCAAGGAAGCGATGGAATAGTGTGCTGATTAGCTCACAAGAAAGGAGCTATTCTTGCTGAAAGTTTTACAAGGGGACTGGTAGTGACCGTGTTGTACGTACGTGCCATTGGCATGAAGTCCTTTCTTGATGTGTTGTCTGATAACTTTTGTGAACACAGTTTTTTTTCCTCACTTTTCTCTACTTCACTTGTATGTATGTTCCTTAGGTACTTCAAGAAACGAACAAGCGCACATACTAGATGACTCTTTCAAACGGAACTTCCTTTTTTTAATATTTTTCTCGCTATGGGAGAGATATATAGGGTGAATTACTTAAAACTTGCATCGCTAATATTGTGGCAATGTAAAGGTCTATTGATGTGAGGTTTTTCACAGAATGGATTGGTATTAACCAATCAACAGATTGTAGTAATACTTTGAACGTGTATTTTTTGTGCAAACGTACTTTTTTAAAATGGAACAATCCGGATTGACGTGAACAACCTAAAACTAAGGTAAATTACGACGTTCGTGGTGTTTGTTGCAGGATTCTAGTGAGAGTCGTTTACGAAATATGTATTTTGGAAAGTTCCCACAACGACACATCGCCGCGCGGTTTCGCCGAGCGGTCTGAGGTGCTGCAGTCATGGACTGTGCGGCTGGTCCCGGAGGAGGTTAGAGTCCTCCATCGGGCATGGGTGTTTGTCCTTAGGATAATTTCGGTTAAGTAGTATCTAAGCTTAGGGACTGATGACCTTAGTTGAGTCCCATAAGATTACACACACACACACACACACACACACACACACACACACCGGTATTGCCGAATTGTTCTGGTTGCTGATTCAACCGACGGAGCGTTCTGTACCAATTTTTTCAGAATACATAGGCAACTTTTCATGGAGTAGGTATGAAATGCAGCTCCTTTACTCGAAACGATTACAAATAACATGCGAATTTGAGCAAAAAAATCTTTGTAGTTTTTCAGCAGTTCAGCGCACTTAAGATTTTCGACGGGTAATTAATTAGCAATAGATGTGAAAAGTGCGAAGCTGCTAATTTTTATTCACTAATGTTATACTAAACTGATGGTTACTATCGTTAACGCCGTTCAGTCATAATGCCCAATTTCAATCAAGTGTTAAGGTTTGTAGCTACCCAAAATATAGCTGTTCATCAGCAGAAATTAACAAATGTTCGATGCATTTTCTGGAGGTATACCTTTGCAACCGGTTATTACGTGCCTTATCCTCACTGGAGTACCACAAGCGTGCAGATAGCGTCTTCTCCAACAAAGGGTCTTATGCAATGAACTTCAGGTACTCTGCAGCCTGCATGAGCTAGTGCTGTTTAGGCTACGTGGAGCCTTCCATTTAGAAGTAAAATTGTGTGGAACTGAAAAAGTATCTCAGCACTGCCCTGAAGACGTTTTTCCGATTGGCGTCAGAAGATATTATCCGTTGCTGATTATAGTTACACGTATATTAAATATTATACCCTAACAACAATAAAAATATTATAATCTCACTTCTTCTTTCCTGGCTTTACCCCGTATCTCCACGAAGTTCTCAGTTTTTGGATTTGTCAATGGTAGTGGTAAAGGGTGGCTAATCTTACCGATACCTTCCCTCTCCCAGGGCGGAATGTGAGTACCCCATCTCTGTTTACGACTAGTGTAATCACATGTGAAACGGAGAACATTTTCACATTGTTTACGACTCTGGTAACTGACGCGGGACGTGGGTACTACTACAAGTGTCGTAGATATGTCGCAATATAAGCAACGAACTGTGCGGTGCAAGTCGCCACTATTGCATTTCTCATACACGGTCAGTGGACATTTCAGACATTTTTTTGTATGTTCTGGTACGTCCGTGCTGAAATTCGCATTCGCTTACACGATGAACGCTGCAGTCAGACGTAATAGAGTTAAATGTTATTTTTTAAACATGACCAGATTTTTCGTGTACGGTTGAAAGTTGAAGTTACTGAAGAGGGGGAAATATCTGCCTACATGAGCCTTCGTCATGAATCAGTTTTGTATATTAGTGAAAACCGTGTCAAAACCCCTACAGAATTTTCTGAGATTAGCCTTCACAGACGTGCAGAAAAACGCGCCGGGTGACTATAATTTACCATCTGTATAGATACCCTTAAAGTATTAGGACTTTAACTCCGAAAACGTTCTGAACCGGTAAGGTTTCTCTTCGAAAAATTGTCTTTAAAAGAATTGAAATTAAATTACTTACTACAAACTATGGGAGCGGCCGAGGTCGTAACAAAATATTTCAAACTACTAGCGATACTTTAGTACACGTATAGAACTCAGATAGAAAAATTGCAGAAGTAAAATTGTGTATTGTATCTGGTGTGACGAGAAACATCAGAAAAAGAGAATACTCTGTACTTTCGTACAGATAACCGTTGTGCATCATAACTACTGAGAGGAATATTTACCGCTGGCCGATCGCAACGGTATCTGTTGGCAAAGAAATCGGTATACCGTTTAGAAGGGAAGACCCGCTGCGCTGTGGTGTAGCGGGGTTTAAGTGTGTCCACTCGCACAAAACCGTGTGCCTTCTGGTGCCTACGTGGGCGGCTGGCGGCTGGCTGCTGGCTGCTCGCGGGTCAGGGTCGCCATTCGCTACCGGCTGCTGGCTGCTGTTGCTGCTGCCTGCTGGCTGCTGGCATTCCCCCGCACACCGGCCCACGCCCACTGCCTCTCCACGAGCTGCGGGTTTTTTCGTCTTTCAGGGTCCTTCTCCTCTTTAATTCAGAAGTTTAAATGTAACACTCTGCAGCGGCGTAATTAGATATTTCCGAAGAGACGCTAGTCGCCGTAGCACACTGCCGACAGATAAAAGGAACAAGCATATGGAGTACCTAAAAACGTTTGCGACAGGCTAACGGAACCAAATATCTTATCGATAGCTGCGTGCTCATCACAGACGAAGCTAAAGTTGGATGTGTGCCAACGAAGCCCGATGTGATCACTTTCGCCTCCCTATATACCGGGTGATCAAAAAGTCCGTATAAATTTGAAAACGTAATAAACCACGGAATAATGTAGATAGAGAGGTAAAAATTGACACACACACTTGGAATGACCTGGGGTTTTATTAGAACCAAAAAAGACAAAGTTCACAAAATGTCCGACAGATGGCGCTGGACAGCAAAGCGTCAGTGACTGCGCATGACAATCGTGTAAAAAAGGAGCTGTAATGTGAGAGAGAATCAGATGCGCCAGCGGTCGCAGCATGTTGACGTTACCTTAAAAGGCGCGTTGATTGAAGCTGTATTATCAGAATGGGGAATGTGCTAGTTCTGCGTTACGATCCTATCCCCTTAGGAAAGGGATTCGAACGGGTAAACGTCAGTTGACAAATGCAGCTGCGGCGAGAATGATTTCGAAGTTCGAAGCCACGGGTTGTTTAGACGATAGACCCCGTAGTGGCCGACCGAGCACAAGGCGTAATGCTGCTGAGACAGTTCAGGAAGAAATGGAGACGGTAGCGCGTTCGTCTATGCACGGGGAAGTCAGCGCTCGTCCAGTCGCACGTCGCACCGGCATTCCATACACTACTGTTTGGTTGGCACTTAGGCGTACCTTACGATGCTATCCGTACAAAATCCATTGGCATCATGAACTGTTAACTGGCGATTTAGTGAAGCGGAGGGCATTTTCGGTGTGGGCGTTTCAAAAGATGGCGGAATATTAAGATTGGTTGAGTAACGTTTTGTGGACTGACGAAGCCCATTTCAAGCTCCGAGGGTCTGTCAACGCCCACAACTACAGAATTTGAGCTACCGAAAATTCTAGAACTGTCGTGGAAACTCCATTGCACGACGAGAAAGTCACGGTATGGGTTGGATTTACCACATCTACCGTTATCGGGCCTTTTTTCTTCGAGGATATGCGTGATTCTGATTTTGTAACTGCTACCGTGACGGGTGAGAGGTACGCCGATATGTTGGAGAATCGCATCATCCCCAGCCTGGCTGAGAAACATCTGCTGGAACGTATTCTGATCAGATGAAGCGCCATCTGTCGGACATTTTTTGAACTTACGTATTTTTTTGGTTCCAATAAATCCCCATGTCATTCCAAGCATGTGTGTCAATTTGTACCCCTCTATCTACATTATCCCATGATTTATTCCGTTTTCAAATTTATAATGACTTTTTGATCAACCGGTATCTATCAATCGGTAAGAGTCCCAAACGTGGGACAGCATCGTATTTGCGTCTCTGACAGCCACCATTCTCGCTCGAATAACGTTGTTCGGAGCATAAACAGCAACTAGGCGAGGCAGTTACTCATTATTTGCCGGTAGTCTTCATTAATACGGCTAGATCACGGTGGGAGGAGATGGCGGACATAGTTACACTTCATTTCAAAACACTGTCAACACAGAGTAAATAATAAGCGTGGATATGGCAGATTTCTAAGTCGCTAGGACCAAAATATTACTCATGAACAATCCCTCTTATAGAACTATGCACAAAAGTTAAAACTTTTCATTTGATGATAATTGTTGTTGTTGTTGTTGTTGTTGTTGTTGTTGTTGTTGTGGTCTTCAGTCCTGAGACTGGTTTGATGCAGCTCTCCATGCTACTCCATCCTGTGCAAGCTTCTTCATCTCCCAGCCCCACTGCTAAATTTGTGATCCCTTGATGCCTCAAAACATGTCCTACCAACCGATCCCTTCTTCTAGTCAAGTTGTGCCACAAACTCCTCTTCTCCCCAATCCTATTCAATACCTCCTCATTAGTTACGTGATCTACCCACCTTATCTTCAGCATTCTTCTGTAGCACCACATTTCGAAAGCTTCTATTCGATTCTTGTCCAAACTGGTTATCGTCCATGTTTCACTTCCATACATGGCTACACTCCATACTAATACTTTCAGAAACGACTTCCTGACTCTTAAATCTATACTCGATGTTAACAAATTTTTCTTCTTCAGAAACAATTTCGTTGCCATTGCCAGTCTACATTTTATATCCTCTCTACTTCGACCATCATCAGTTATTTTGCTCCCAAATAGCAAAACTCCTTTACTACTTTAAGTGTGTCATTTCCTAATCTAATCCCCTCAGCATCGCCCGATTTAATTTGACTACATTCCATTATCCTCGTTTTGCTTTTGTTGATGTTCATCTTATATCCTCCTTTCAAGACACTGTCCATTCCGTTCAACTGGTCTTCCAAGTCCTTTGCTGTCTCTGACAGAATTACAATGTCATCGGCAAACCTCAAAGTTTTTATTTCTTCTCCATGAATTTTAATACCTACTCCGAATTTTTCTTTTGTTTCCTTCACTACTTGCTCAATATACAGATTGAATAACATCGGGGAGAGGCTACAACCCTGTCTCACTCCTTTCCCAACCACTGCTTCCCTTTCATGTCCCTCGACTCTTATAACTGCCATCTGGTTTCTGTACAAATTGTAAATAGCCTTTCGCTCCCTGTATTTTACCCCTGCCACCTTCAGAATTTGAAAGAGAGTATTCCAGTCAACATTGTCAAAAGCTTTCTCTAAGTCTACAAATGCTAGAAACGTAGGTTTGCCTTTTCTTAATCTTTCTTCTAAGATAAGTCTTAAGGTTAGTATAGCCTCACGTGTTCCAACATTTCTACGGAATCCAAACTGATCTTCCCCGAGGTCCGCTTCTACCAGTTTTTCCATTCGTCTGTAAAGAATTCGCGTTAGTATTTTACAGCTGTGACTTATTAAACAGATAGTTCGGTAATTTTCACATCTGTCAACACCTGCTTTCTTTGGGATTGGAATTATTATATTCTTCTTGATGTCTGAGGGTATTTCGCCTGTTTCATACATCTAGCTCACCAGATGGTAGAGTTTTGTCATGACTGGCTCTCCCAAGGCCATCAGTAGTTATAATGGAATGTTGTCTACTCCCGGGGCCTTGTTTCGACTCAGTTCTTTCAGTGTTCTGTCAAACTCTTCACGCAGTATCTTATGTCCCATTTCATCTTCATCTACATCCTCTTCCATTTCCATAACACTGTCCTCAAGTACATCGCCCTTGTATAAACCCTCTATATACTCCTTCCAACTTTCTGCCTTCCCTTCTTTGCTTAGAACTGGGTTGCCATCTGAGCTCTTGATATTCATACACGTGGTTCTCTTCTCTCCAAAGGTCTCTTTAATTTTCCTGTAGGCAGTATCTATCTTACCCCTAGTGAGACAAGCCTCTACATCCTTACATTTGTCCTCTAGCCATCCCTGCTTAGCCATTTTGCACTTCCTGTCGACCTCATTTTTGAGACGTTTGTATTCCTTTTTGCCTGCTTCATTTACTGCATTTTTTTATTTTCTCCTTTCATCAATTAAATTCAATATTTCTTCTGTTACCTAAGGATTTCTATTAGCCCTCGTCTTTTTACCTACTTGATCCTCTGCTGCCTTCACTACTTCATCCCTCAGAGCTACCCATTCTTCTTCTACTGTATTTCTTTCCCCCATTCCTGTCAATTGTTCCCTTATGCTATCCCTGAAACTCTCTACAACCTCTGGTTTAGTCAGTTTATCCAGGCCCCATCTCCTTAAATTCCCACCTTTTTGCAGTTTCTTCAGTTTCAATCTGTAGTTCATAACCAATAGATTGTGGTCAGAATCCACATCTGCCCCTGGAAATGTCTTACAATTTAAAACCTGGTTCCTAAATCTCTGTCTTACCATTATATAATCTGATACCTTTTAGTATCTCCAGGATTCTTCCAGGTATACAACCTTCTTTTATGATTCTTGAACCAAGTGTTAGCTATGATTAAGTTATGCTCTGTGCAAAATTCTACAAGGCGGCTTCCTCTTTCATTTCTTCCCCCCAATCCATATTCACCTACTATGTTTCCTTCTCTCCCTTTTCCTACTGACGAATTCCAGTCACCCATGACTATTAAATTTTCATCTCCCTTCACTACATGAATAATTTCTTTTATCTCGTCATACATTTCATCAATTTCTTCATCATCTGCAGAGCTAGTTGGCATATAAACTTGTACTACTGTAGTAGGCATGGGCTTTGTGTCTATCTTGGCCACAATAATGCGTTCACTATGCTGTTTGTAGTAGCTAACCCGCACTCCAATTTTTTTATTCATTATTAAACCTACTCCTGCATTACCCCTATTTGATTTTGTATTTATAACCCTGTAATAACCTGACCAAAAATCTTGTTCCTCCTGCCACCGAACTTCACTAATTCCCACTATATCTAACTTTAACCTATCCATTTCCCTTTTTAAATTTTCTAACCTACTTGCCCGATTAAGGGATCTGACATTCCACGCTCCGATCCGTAGAATGCCAGTTTTCTTTCTCCTGATAGCGACGTCCTCTTGAGTAGTCCCCGCCCGAAGATCCGAATGGGGGACTATTTTACCTCCGGAATATTTTACCCAAGAGGACGCCATCATCATTTAATCATACAGTAAAGCTGCATGTCCTCGGGAAAAATTACGGCTGTAGTTTCTCCTTGCTTTCAGCCGTTCGCAGTACCAGCACAGCAAGGCCGTTTTGGTTAATGTTACAAGGCCAGATCAGTCAATCATCCAGACCGTTGCCCCTGCAACTACTGAAAAGGCCGCTGCCACTCTTCAGGAACCACATGTTTGTCTGGCCTCTCAACAGATATCCCTCCGTTGTGGTTGCACCTACGGTACGGCCATCTGTATCGCTGAGGCGCGCAAGCCTCCCCACCAACGGCAAGGTCCATGGTTCATGGGGGAAGTTGTTGATAATACTGTAGCGTATTTCAATACTGTTGAATCGTACTGTTCCCTGTACTGCTTACATCTGTCTCCTGCTCTTTGTAGCTCCTCCTATTAGCTTCTACTGCTGCCTCCGCAAAATATTCTGTCAAGTTGTTTCATTCAATACGCCTCTCATTGTTTACATACAGGGTGAATCACGAAGATATGCAAATACTTCAATGTATTAGTCTAAAAGTAAAACTAAAGAAAAAAGTTCATATAACCATAGGTCCGTGAATGTTTAATTACGGAGTTACGGCGTGAAATTTAGCAACTTGGCTAATATGAAGCCATCGCAAAACTGTAAGAGGTTAAAGTAAAGCACGATTTCCATTAATTTTGTTATTGGTCTGGTGAATCCAATAAAACATCTCCCAGACGTGTAGCTGCAGTAGTTTTCCATAACATCCAGAGAATCAGATTATTATACAAGTAAATTTGTTTACTTTCAATTAAGAATGCAGAAGCGTTTGTCATTGTTGGCAACCGTTAGTGAGTTGTTTCAGTAGTTTCCTAACCTTGAAACGAGTTAGTTTTCTGTATTGTTCAGTGGAAGAACAGTGTATTTAAGTGAAACCAGATACTAACTGTTGTAGTTTGTAGGTTATTTATGAAATAGCGATGCTTTTCAAATTTACGACAGAGGAATATGCCGATATGGTGTTTATTTATGGCAGATGTGAGGGTAATGCTACGGCTGCAGTTAACGAATGTAGCGCACGTTATCCAACTCAGAGGATTCCGAATGCACGAACCATTAGACGAAATTAAGCACAAGCCTGTGAAACTGAAACGAGCAACAAAATCTGTTCACACATTTGCAGCTAAATGCACTGAACTCGGTGGAGGCATTTTTGAACATTTATTGTGAATGTATTGTAAAATTGTATGTATACTGTAAAACTTCCTTAACAGTGGGCTTCGATTTTTCCAGTTTAACATGAATTCACACGTGCTACGGTATTAATAAAAGCAGATTATCTGACACATTCATACACTCCTGGAAATTGAAATAAGAACACCGTGAATTCATTGTCCCAGGAAGGGGAAACTTTATTGACACACTCCTGGGGTCAGATACATCACATGATCACACTGACAGAACCACAGGCACATAGACACAGGCAACAGAGCATGCACAATGTCGGCACTAGTACAGTGTATATCCACCTTTCGCAGCAATGCAGGCTGCTATTCTCCCATGGAGACGATCGTAGAGATGCTGGATGTAGTCCTGTGGAACGGCTTGCCATGCCATTTCCACCTGGCGCCTCTGTTGGACCAGCGTTCGTGCTGGACGTGCAGACCGCGTGAGACGACGCTTCATCCAGTCCCAAACATGCTCAATGGGGGACAGATCCGGAGATCTTGCTGGCCAAGGTAGTTGACTTACACCTTCTAGAGCACGTTGGGTGGCACGGGATACATGCGGACGTGCATTGTCCTGTTGGAACAGCAAGTTCCCTTGCCGGTCTGGGAATGGTAGAACGATGGGTTCGATGACGGTTTGGATGTACCGTGCACTATTCAGTGTGCCCTCGACGATCACCAGTGGTGTACGGCCAGTGTAGGAGATCGCTCCCCACACCATGATGCCGGGTGTTGGCCCTGTGTGCCTCGGTCGTATGCAGTCCTGATTGTGGCGCTCACCTGCACGGCGCCAAACACGCATACGACCATCATTGGCACCAAGGCAGAAGCGACTCTCATCGCTGAAGACGACACGTCTCCATTCGTCCCTCCATTCACGCCTGTCGCGACACCACTGGAGGCGGGCTGCACGATGTTGGGGCGTGAGCGGAAGACGGCCTAACGGTGTGCGGGACCGTAGCCCAGCTTCATGGAGACGGTTGCGAATGGTCCTCGCCGATACCCCAGGAGCAACAGTGTCCCTAATTTGCTGGGAAGTGGCGGTGCGGTCCCCTACGGCACTGCGTAGGATCCTACGGTCTTGGCGTGCATCCGTGCGTCGCTGCGGTCCGGTCCCAGGTCGACGGGCACGTGCACCTTCCGCCGACCACTGGCGACAACATCGATGTACTGTGGAGACCTCACGCCCCACGTGTTGAGCAATTCGGCGGTACGTCCACCCGGCCTCCCGCATGCCCACTATACGCCCTCGCTCAAAGTCCGTCAACTGCACATACGGTTCACGTCCACGCTGTCGCGGCATGCTACCAGTGTTAAAGACTGCGATGGAGCTCCGTATGCCACGGCAAACTGGCTGACACTGACGGCGGCGGTGCACAAATGCTGCGCAGCTAGCGCCATTCGATGGCCAACACCGCGGTTCCTGGTGTGTCCGCTGTGCCGTGCGTGTGATCATTGCTTGTACAGCTCTCTCGCAGTGTCCGGAGCAAGTATGGTGGGTCTGACACACCGGTGTCAATGTGTTCTTTTTTCCATTTCCAGGAGTGTACATTTTATTAACGTTATTACCATCATTTTTCCAAAATTAAGTACTCTGCAACTTCTGTTGAAAACTTTGTGCAATTGACTGGAATTTAAAAAACAAATTGCGCCAAGTAGTTAATAAATTAAAAATTTTACTAAATTACTTCTTTGCTTCTCTGGATGTTCTGTAAAACTACTGCAGATACACGTCTGGTACATGTTTTATTAGATTCACCAGATCAAAAACAACGAAATAAATGGCAATCGTACTTTAATGTACAGTTTTGCAATGGGTTCATATTGGCGAAGTTGCTAAATTTCAGGCAAAAACTTTTGTTAGCCGCAACTCCGTAACTACACATTTGCGGACCTATGTTTATATGAACTTTTTCTTTAGTTTTACTTGTAGAATAGCACTCTAAGGTATTTGCAGATCTTCATGAATCACCCTGTATATGGCACGGAAGTTGTTTACAGCAAGAAGATAACTTAGGACACACATATTTAAAAAAAAAACTATATTACTGTAGCTGTAGCGACATCATTGCTGTTTTTAGGAATCAGTCAAAAATTGCAAGCTGCTAAGAATTGTGCCACTGCAGAGATACGCTTTTGTGTATTTTATATTTGGTGACCAAACACACATACGGCGGATCGTATTAGAGCGAAACGAAACCTATCTAAGGCGTCAACAGATTACACAAAAACCACAGATCCGAACCGAAAATTGCGAAGAAAGAAAAACATTAAATCAGCAAGAAGTACTTCACACGGACGTCATTGCTGATTCGGCCCACTGAGAGTAACAAAAAGCATAGGAAAAAAGCCAACTAGCCCATTGACCTACACAAATTCCATGTAGGAATAAAGCCATCGAGTAAAAAAACACACATTGGGGAGTAACATATCATACTTAGTCCCGTGGAATACCCGATACTTTGTAACTAAGGCGTAGGATTTGCAACAGCGGTAGCGTCGTCATTCAACCCTTTCATTTCCACTTTGTTTCAGATTTTTATCTAAACCATTATGTACGGTATGCTAATATGTAATCAATAGAATCTAATACCTCAAGTGACACTTAGTTTCGGTTTGTGATACATGTAATTGTTCCCTAACTACATGGTTTCCATTGGTCTCTTCGGTAATATTACTTTAGGGAAGGGGGATAGGCAGAAATTAGTTCCCCCTTTTGCTTCTCTTGGCCCGTGTCTTTGTGTTCACTACAGAAACCTCTAAAATTAACATGAAGTGCTTAAATGACCTTAGCCTTAAGCCACTGCGGGGTGTTCGGTATCACCAACAGGCCTGATTACGGGAGAAGGCAGACGGAAATCACAGGTGTACTGCTAGATTTGTAACTGGCTAGTTTCGCCAATACGAGACTGGAACTGGAAGTCTCAAAATTGTACTAGATGCAAAATTTATGGCTCGCCTCCATGTTAGAAGAAGCTAAGATCTATACCCCAATATTATTGCACCCGTGGCTGAATCTTGGGGACAGCATTTTTATTACTAGAATCCTTTGTACCCAGTGGCGTAAAACTACTAGCTTGTTAGGTTATGTTACAGCCCTGATTAACTTATAAAACATACCGTTGCATCTCGGGAAGTGAGAGCGTTTTACACTGTTAATAAATGACCATTTCTTGGGTGGGGACTCCTTCAGAGTTCTTACACAGTAGCTTAATTTTCCGCATTTCCCACATCAGCATTACTACTACTACTACTACGAGTAACATACTGTTCATTCTTCTGCGGTCTTTACTGAAGAACGATATAACATGCCGGTATAAAATTGCCTAGCGAAATCTGACTGGAATACAGTTATCAGTATATTTTATCAGAAATTATATACATGTTTAAGATTGTTCTTATTCATTTTCACTTGTGGTTGAGTTCTGGTCATCTTAGGAGTGAAGAGAAGAGAAAAAAATGAGCAGACTCCGTGGAAATAAGATTATTAGGAGAAAAAAGACATTGTCGTCGTGTATCCTTTCATGCTAACACGTGTTACTAAAGGATGGTCATACTGGTTGTTTGAGCAGAGAAATACAAATTATGCGTTCATCTGCCGAGATTTTCATGAGCATCTATAAAATTTATGAGAGACTAAAACAAAGGCAAGCAAAATGTCATGAATGAGGCGAGGCGCAGCTTTGTGCACTAATGAGGGCGCGAAAAGACACGCTTCCTGAATTCTGCACAGTGCGCTGCAACGGCGAGGTTAAAAATTTGTGTCTGGAAAGCCTGCAGAATACCAACTTGCGACTAACTTTACATCGTCGTTAGATTCAATACGTACTCCAGTCAAAAAGCAGGTGCAACACTGAAAATCATTGTAATGTGTTCTACATCATACTTGTTTTCGCCGTAGCTAATGTGTTTTTAGTTTCATAATGAGAGAGAATTTTATCCTTATTTTAAATTACAGTGAGGGATTAATAACACAAAGACCTTAAAAATACGTCGGGGAAGTTGCACAACCAGTTGGGGTGATGAGAAACCCAGGAGTATTTTCTTGGATCCACTAGGTCGCTCCTTAAGGTAAATGAGTTGTCACTTCAGCAGTAAAAACTTTGGGGGCTACTGTGTTTCTTCCACGAAGCCAGTGAGAGTATTACTGCATGCTTTGAAACATGATATCGTTCCACAGTTATGACGAAGCAGCCCGGTGGAGGACTGCACTACCTGCTATCCGCTTAGAAGCCCAGGAGTTCTTGATCGCGACTCCTGGGATTTCTTATCACAGACAACCGATTAACTACCCCGCTCAACAGGTTCGTCCTACATTTTTTCTCTTAAGTAGACTTTCATTAAATATGCCTTGTTTGCTGTTCCATATTTACGTACAGGACTCGTTTAATTTGTAGGATGAGTTGTTGCAAGAGCTGCGCTTCGTGTATTCACTTGTGAAAAGTCTGCAATATCACGTAATCCAATGCAACTGCGTAACACAAACATAACGTAATAAAATGTTAAAGCCATAGAATACTTTTTTATTGGAATGGGTCTCGCCTGTTTAAATAAATCACGAAATCTTTTTATAATACTATTTTCCTTGTTCAAACATGTTGTTGTCGTCTTCAGTCCAGACACTGATTTGATGCAGCTCTCCATGCTACTCTATCCTGTGCAAGCTTCATCTTCCAATACCTACTGCAACCTACATCCTTCTGAATCCGCTTAATGTATTCATCTCTTGGTCTCCCTCTACGATTTTTACCCTCCATGCTGCCCTCCAATGCTACATTTGTGATCCCTTGATGCCCCAGAACATGTCCAACCAACCGATCCCTTCTTCTAGTCAAGTCTATGGAGTCTCATTTTTATGGTCTTAGTATAAGACAGCACTGATGTCACCAATATTCTGAAACGTGTTTGAACAAGAAATGCAATAAAAAAGATTGTGGTTTGTATAAACAGACGGAATCCAATTCCCACAATATATCCTGCAACCACGACTGCTATTACTGTCTCAAAAACTACGGGATGATGTCTCCCTAGCTTTGACCAAGCAGAAGGTTCGTCTGCAGAGTCGTTGGGCAAAGAAAGAGGGATTTCATGGATCATTTTTATTTCTACGAGTCTAATTAATATTGTAAAAGGTGGGCGGTGTGTTTCTTTTTATTAGTTCTCGTATAGGCTTATTGGGGCTTAGACTTTGAGACAAAACCCTGCAGGGCGATTGATGCCTGAAGAATCGATACTAAAAAGTGTTTCGAAACAGCAACCGAGAAAAAATTAGAAGCATCAGCAACGTTAGAAGACTGTGGCGCATTGCTGGAAGACCTGCGGAGGATCGATGGGCGGTGCAGTGACTGGAAGTTAACCCTGATCGTAAAAAAAGTAGCGTATTGTGTTGTTTGTTCCATATGATGTGCAGAAAGAGAGGACGGAATTATCTTAATGGCGGCAAGGAGTTTACAAACCCGCACAATCTGTGATTTTTGGTCCGCTATTAAGAGTGATGCATGACCGTTGAAAGAAATGTAAGTATTTCAACACTAGTATTTGCGTTGAAGAGCAGTGTTTTTCTAATTTTTTGTAATGGACCGGACTTCGAAAACCAGATTTTGGAAAAAAACCACGTTCTTTTATTGATCATGCCATATGCATTTAGGGCTGCCTCAATGGCACCGATGAGCAGCAGAAATGTATTATCATCGTAGATTTCGTTCCCCGATCACAATTTCGTTCCCCGTTGAAAACGAAGGTTATGACAAGAAATACTAGTGATAACAAACAAAATTAGTTCAGCTTTAAATCATGTGTAATTAATATAAATTGTACAACAGCGTCACCTTCTGCTATCCGTGCAGACAGATAAGCCGCCAAGAGGTGATACCAGAAGAAATGAGTTAAGATATATGAAACGCTTTTTCAGACAAAAACATAACGAAAATCTCACAGATCATAATTTCTACTTCATGTCAGGTCTCAGGAGGTTGTGGATTCCTTTCTTCATTTTTAATGTCCTATTGCAGTACAGCGTATAAATATGCGAAGAAACGAGCTAATTACTCTGTTGGCGACAAATAACCGGAAATAGTAACTACCTTAAAATACGTAGAAGTTAACCATCCAAAATTGTCATAAAGCGGAACGATGACATGAAATAAATGGTAGGAAAAGTGGATTCCAGGCTGAGATTGACTAGAAGTACTTTAAAGTAACGTTGCTTACAAAACACTTGTTCGAGTAGTTTTCCGTAAGACAGCCGCGTTGCTTCGAAATGAGCATTCAGTTTCCAGTTACCACTGCCGGCAACTTCTGTACTCCTCAGATCTCCTTTCGGTGTATGGCGGAGGGTAGTCTAATAACTCTCTCTTCTTCCGCTTTTCTTGCTCCGTTCACTAACGACGCGTGTGGTTGGAATGATTTGTGAGTCAAGATCCATATGAGCTCTAATTTATATGCTTTCCTTGCGGTCGTCGTTTCACGAGACACGCTTGGGAGGAATTAACGTGTTACCCGCTTCTCCTTGGGCGTGCATTCTCGAAATTTCAGTGGTAAAATTCTGTGAGGCGGAAAGCCTGTCATATACCATATGTCGAGCTTCGCCGTAATGATGTCGGGCCACACAAAGTATCCCGTGACGAAACACGCGGCTCTTCGTTGGATATTCTCTCTTTTGTGTTAGTTCTAATCAGTAAGTGTCTCACACTGAGAGCCATACTCAATCGGTAGAAAAAAAGGGTTTAGTAAAGCACTTCTTTCGTGGATGAATTACATATTCTTAAGATTCTCCCAGTGAATCCCAGTGTGGCATGTTTTTCCTAGAATTTGTTTTATGAAGTCATTCCATTGTAGGTCTCTCCGCATGCTTACTCTTAGGTGTTTTACGGTAGTTTCTGTTTCCACTGTTTTATCGGCAGTGGTATAATTGAAAGTAGTGGATTTCTTCGTCTATTTATGCACAATACCTTAAATTTATTTACGTTCAGGGTTAACTGCAAGTCACTGCAGCAATAACCGATCGTGTGCAGAGCTTCCTACATTTCGCTACATTTTTCTAGCGTTGCAACCTTCCTATAAATAGCATCTTCCGATAGTAACCTCATGGAACCTTCAGCTTTTCCACTAGATAATTAATCTATCAGGGACAGTCAAATGGGAACCAGAGATGGAAAAAAACTGTTTATCTCGAAAGTAATCGTCCTAGCTGGTGACACATTTATCGCACTCTGGGGCAAAGCGGTTAATGCCTTCATGGGAAAATGTTTGCGGTTGCCTGCGGAACCCTGATTGTTTCCAGGCAGAAGCAAATCCATGGTCACAAATGTCGTTCTTCAGGTCTGCAGAAATGTGGAAACGGAGTGGGGGAGACAGCGGGACTGTATGGGACAGGGATAAGTACTTCCCAGCGAAACTTTGGCAGCGTAGTCGAAACAACTTTGGCAACATGTGGGCGAACATTGTCCTGGAACAGAATAATGCCGTCCGTCGACATTCTTGGGCGTTGAGACTATATGGCGCTCTTCAGTCTTGGCAATGTGTCCTCGTACCGCTTAGCGTCAATCGTGTCGCCTGTGTCAGAAAGTCTGAGTAGTGGGCACTTGCAGTCAAAGAAGGAGGTCATCATGACTTTCCCGAAGCTGGCGTGGCGGGTGTTTAGACTACACTTCTTCGATTTGCTTCGGAAGGAGAGGTGCACGCCCGGGTACAATCGTGGTTCAGCAGTCAACCGCAAATATTTTTCCACAAAGGCATTGACAGCCCTGTCGATCAAAGATTAACAATTGTGGACGATTACCTTTGAAATATTAAACAGTTAACTAAATTTTTCCGTGTGCCACCTTTTTATTTGACTGAGCCTTATTAACTGTAAGGGTCCTGTAACACTCCAGTGAGTACTTTCTAAATTACCTTTACATCTGCCAGTTTTGCTTCTTTGAGAGGTGTGGCAACTTATGCCTGCACGTACGTCCTGTTGTCCCGATCTAATCAAAACTCCGGTCCGATATTCCGTAAGCTTGTAATATTTTGTTCACTGAACGTCAGTGCGGATGCATATCGGATTCATAGCGTAAGTCAAATAACGCGGCATCAACCTATGGCTCTGGCTGCGGCGTTCTGCACCTAACGGATAAATGAAGCGAGTTGAGTGTCGCACCAACTCTGCGGAATCCGAGGCGATTTTTTAGAGGCGGGTTTTGCTCTATAAGAAAGGTCATAATCGGTGAGCATACGAAGTCTTTGGTAACTGTACAACAGACTGAGGTAAATGATAAAGATCTCTAATTATGCGCATCGGTCCTACGACCTTTCTTGTAAACGGGAATGACCTGCGCTTTTTGGAATAGCTGGGTAGTCTTCGTCGATATTGCTTTCGTCAGACGTCGCCAGCTTAGAGAGGCTGCCTGGTTGCGTGACGCACCTTCCGTGAGAGGTGCTGACGCGCGGCTAACGTTTCCGGATGTGCTGCAGAGCCGCCAGCTGTTCGCCGTCCTCCGCCCAAGGTCCCACGTGACGTGGCGTGGCGTGGCGTGGCGCGGCGTTCTGGCTGTGGCGACCTCGGGATGCCGCGGCCGAACCGCTACGTCTACTCTTCACAGGCGCCCGCCCGCCGTACGCTACCGATCGACAGTCGGTTTCACTTTGGCTCAGCCGTCGCGCGTCTCACAAGGGGAGGCCGCCAATTGTGAAATTCAGATTCAATTCATACTGCGCATAATAAAAGCTCATGGCCAGAGGTGTAATGTGGCAAAGCACCAAGATGCACTTCTCAGCCGTTGTCGAGAAAATCGACAGTTAAAATAAACCGTTGCTGTGAAATACTCTCTACGATTAATAACTTTCAACATCGTCGTGGCGCAACGGTAAGCGCTCGGGTTCGTAATCCGAAGGTCGCCGGATCGAATCTCGGGCCATGCAACTTTTTTTAGTATTTGTTTTTTTTATTCAAACGTGTGTGTATACACACACACACACACACACACACACACACATATATATATATATATATATATATATATATATATATATATATATATATATATATTAATTCCCGGCAATCAGTTGCAACAATTATGCATATAATAAGTTGTTGAAAGTCGTTTGTCGTGGAAAAACTGGCGACTTCGAACATCATTATGTTTTCCGCAAACAAAGTTGTATTTCACAAATGTTATTGTCTTCAAAATGTTAACCACGTATAGTTAACGGAAGACGTAGAAACGATATTACGAAACGAATACGTATAGCGTAAGTCAAACGTTCGAATTAGAATAGAAACCCCACGAACACAAATTTGCTGTGGCAGGTATGAAATATAAACTCCATTACTCGCTCGTTACACTTGAAGGACAGATGTTGAATGGGCCGAAACGAGCCGCCGCATAACAGCGTCGTTGCCTGCTAACTTCGAAAGAAGGTAGATGCGGTCCCTAGCGCAACTTATAAAATCGTCGAAAATCAGTGCGGACGGCAGAGCTTTGGTACACCCTGTTAAAATTAATCGTAGAGAGTATTTCACCGCAATGGTGTCTTTTAACTGTCGATTTTCTCGACAACGGCTGAGAAGTGCATCTTGGTGCTTTGCCACATTACACCTCTGGCAATGAGCTTTTATTATGCGCAGTATGAATCGAATCTGAATTTCACAATTGGCGGCCTCCCCTTGTCAGTGAGCCCGGAGCACACGGAGGATTATTCGCACTGCCAGTGGCGCAACTGGGTAGTCTGGCACCCTGTGTGGAAGTCTTAATTGGCACCCCTGCCCCACTCCCACCAAACCCACAAAAACATGAACATCAGAATAATTTTTTTGAAAAGCAATTTTTCTGATACACGTCAAGTAAACAAAGTATAACGTTAACTATATAGTAAACCGCGTTTGTGAACGGGAACAAATTAGTAAAACGCAGTTTTATAAATAATTGATTGTTAATGAAGTCGTGTAAATAACTAAAGATCTTCTTATTGATAGGCGACTTCAACATGTAGTTTATAATCTGTTCCTTCTGACTTGTTGTGTTGTAAATTTTGAAATTGCATTACAAAAATCGCCGTCTATACCTACACACAGCCACACACCGTTGGGTGGCTTGCGGAGTATGAATGTAGATGTAGATGTAGATTATTTTCAATTGGCAGAATTGCCAAACTAGGTAGTCGCCTTTCTCTCATAGTGGATTTAAGATACTTCTTAATTATTTAGTTTCTTGTCAGTTGCATACATATTCCTTAATGGTGACTAGTTTCCGACGAGCCCGTTCATTTCCGAACCGCTGCATACGTCTTTCCACGTGACTGCAAAATGATTCTAGTGTAATATATAAAAGTTTTGTACTGTCCTTACAGTACATATTCGAACTGTCAGCCCTTGGCACGACAGACTTGCATACATTATATCAACTTGGCAAAGTTACTAAGTTTACCTACGATTTCTAAGTCTGTTGTGCCAAACACAGCGTCTCCATGTACTCGTATATTGTAAAACTACCACAAAACTTTTATATATTCCCCTGAAATTATTTTACAGTCACATGGCAAAGACGCAGGCAATGGAACTTGTTTCCAAATTAAAACTGTGTACCGATCGGGACTCAAACCTGAGGCCTTTGCCTGCTGCAAAGAGTTTCGATCTGCAAGGAATTTCAAATCAGTGCACACTCGACTGCAGAATGAAAATTCATTCTGGACGTAGGCAGTGATTCGAAAATAAACGGACTTGTTCCAAAGTAGTCATCGTTAAGGAATATGTATGGAAATGTGACAGGAAACGATGTAAATAATAAGATATGGTTGCTGTCCTTTATGCCGATGTTATGTTGGAATCTCAAAAATTCTTAATTAGCTTGAGGCTTTAAATACCTCACATGGCACTACCGAAACACACAATGTTAAGGAAACTTTTAACGCCAAAATAAGATTGTGAACGGATTCGGATAGTTCATTTGCAACCACGAACTGTAAGAATCTGAAGGATGTCCAACCGATACTCTCTCCTGTTGAAACTTCGATGGACTACAGAAATCTTATTAGGCGTGGAATTTCTGCGGTCATACAATCTTCAGAAAGCTCATAACAAGTGTTAACTAAAAGTTTTACAATCGTGGAAAGTTCGGTTTTTGTGGTTTTAATCAGATGGCTGGGCTCTGAAGTACCAAAACTATATGATACACGTTCCATAGTTTTGCAACGTGTATAGATTTCTCGTAGAAACCTGTCGATGCCCTCTAACATTTACCTCCTCAGTTCCTGGTGTAAAAGTCAGCGTCTCTAAAATCATTAGCATCACTGCCTCAAGTACGGTGAGATAATAAGTTTTGTTTACAGACTATTTTAGGAGTAAACTGCACGTAATCATGCAAAACGGCCAGACCCAGTCCATAAGTTGTGTAGTTGCCCACCCGCTTCCGTAAGTGTCGGCAATGAAAGGACGAAAAAATACTTTTTTTTACAGCTCGTGCCAAAGAATATGGCAAGTTTTATGACCGCCACGGAGCGGGTACCCTGTGCGGACCGCACCTCCCGCGACCCCCTAGCTAAGCAACTACATGCTGTTGCACCCACACGTGGTCGAAGCCAAGTAACCAGCCGGTCCCGATATCTGTACGAATGTGAAGAAACAGATTGATTTACTAGTAAAATAGACTGCGCCGGCCGCGGTGGTCTAGCGGTTCTGGCGCTACAGTCCGGAACCGCGGGACTGCTACGGTCGCAGGTTCGAATCCTGCCTCGGGCATGGGTGTGTGTGATGTCCTTAGGTTAGTTAGGTTTAAGTAGTTCTAAGTTCTAGGGGACTTATGACCTAAGATGTTGAGTCCCATAGTGCTCAGAGCCATTTGAACCATAAAATAGACTGCCACACAATACGAGGTGGCGCAATGACCAACCGCTGGGCTCGTTCTCGAGTAGTATTGACTTCAGATCTCTGTCCGTCATCTCTGACGGCTACGGCAACAAGATGACACCGATCTCCTAACATTATCCTTGTCCAGGATATTCAGAATTTCGTTTCTAAATACTTCGTTTATGACAAAATGTTAATATTGAGCGTGTAAATTTTCAGTTATTTGGAATTGTTAAATCTTTATCATTGTGCTATGGCCGCTCTGAACACGAACTTCATAGACAAAATTTCAGAGGTTGTTCACAGATATTATCTGCGTATGTTCATATAAGATAACCGTAGTTTCAGGTGGCTCGTTGCACAGTAGTAATCTCTTTTTGTGACTTTGCCCCGCATCGGCGCAGGGCCAGCATGGCTACGTTGGAATTGTCATGGGTAGTTTAAGGGATGGCCGGATGCCCTAGCTGTCTGCGTATAGTGTTACTCATTTGAAAGTGAGAGAAACTTTTCTAAATGTTAGCGAGTCGCGTAACTGAGCGGGCCTTCGGTACTGTCCCGGTATTCATGTAGCAGGATGTGGGGAAAACAGCCTAAAAACCACATCCAGGCTGGCCCGCACACTGACGCTCTTCGTTAAGCCATCGGCCGGATTCGATCTGGGGTCGACGCATCTCCCTATCCCGGAAGCAGCGCTTTAACACGCACGGCTATCCGGGCGGGTTTGCGCAGTAATACTACAATCACAATTTATTCGGTTTAGTGTCCTATTTACCTTGGCTTATGTGAAGATACAGGATGACAATTACTGAACTACATTAAATAAAATAGTTATAACTTCTGGACAGTTTGCTGTAGGAGGTTAAAACTGAACGGTTGGCTGCGGGGCATGATAGGTATTAAAATGCGTATGTATGGTTTGGTTTAGCAACGAGGACCACTTTCATTTGGATAGGACCGTCAATAAGTAAAATTGGCCCATTTGGGCGACTGAGAATCCGCATTTCGCGATCGAGAAGTCTCTTCACCGTCTACGTGTGACTGTGCGGTGTGCCATGTCCAGTCACGGAATAATCGGTGCGATATTGCTTGATGGCACGGAGAAGGTACACTCTTTGACATAAAACTTGACCGGCGGCCGGCCGCTTCAGAGGCTAAGTCCGCGCCGATCGCGACATGGGACACAAAAACTGGCCAACTCGCTAATTCTCTAAGTCCGGTTATCTGCACAATCTGGCAACACTGTAGACTGCGGCACTTCCTGGAGGAAAACTTGTCCCATGATAGAGAAACTCTAGGCTGATTACGCCTGTGGTCTAGCGGTAGCGTGCGTTGTTTCTGTTCATAATGTCAGTGGATCGAGAGCAGCTGGCATAAAATATTTTTATAGCCTCTTCTGTCTGAATGCTGAAGACGTGAATGTAATGGTAGCGCAGATTCAATCTATTTCGCTTTGTGACACACCGATATCAAAATTTTATCCAGTAACGATTTTTCGGCAGATTTCCTGCAGGCTGTCCTCCTCTGGACGCCGTATGCGGCAAAGCTCCGGGATCCATTTGCAGGCTACTGGCAGCGGCCGTGGCGACAGCAGCGGCGCTGCACTCCCCCGTTCTTTTTCGAAAGCCCCTGCTACCGCTCATCGCTTTTGATGATTTAAAACGCTTTATTATTAAATGTTGCTCCACAGAAAATTTCTACAATTTCCATTCACGCTCAAAAGCAACGGAGACAGACGCCCTGATTAGTAGGCGGGTATTATATTACATTAATCGGCAAGAGCTGAGTATGGCCCGAAATTAATTTTATAGACTGGGACGAAATTAAACCACCTCACTACATTCGATGAATTTATAAATGCTTCATACCTCGTTTCTTTTCCTTTCAAACTCAATTATTTGTGCAACTTTTGGTCAATGTTTGGATGTTTTCGTCAAGCCAGAGTGAGCGTCTGTGGTGTAAAGTGTATTACAGTTCTTGTTTCATTCCTTATGGTAAGTCTATGCGATAAACTGCGTGACTACCTTGCAATGCATGCTCTGTAGCAGTGCAGGAACACTGCACATTTGGAGTTCCATGTATGGGTTCATGAAGTATATATTGTTGATCGGAAGTGATAGTTAAGGTCATCAGATTTAAACCAGAAAAATTTGTCGTTTTGAAGGTTTCAGAGAACGGAAAGGAATTGCTAACGCCGGTGTTAGAAAACGTCTACAGTTAAATGCTATTGCAAAAATTTAGAAGAAGGGAACTATATTAATGAACATGTGCACTTCATAAACAACCTTCTGACATGTTAGACCTATATGACGAACAAAGCTCAAATTTATATCGTTGACAGTCGGTTTGAATCTTTTCAGGGTCTATTTTACAGTGAAGCACCTTGGAATTTGCAAAGCAGAAATCCATGATATTAACTAAATTTACTAAGTCGAAATCGGACGAAGATTGATGTTTAAAGGCATTCTTCAGATTTCGCATAAGAAATTTTTACTAGCAGTTTGCAACTCCATTAATTAAAATGGAAAATAAAAGGTTGTAGTCAGCGGCTTCTACCGTGATTTGAACTGCTATGTCTTATAGTACAAGCACTGCAACGGACAAGGGAACCTCTGAGCTAACGACACACTGGCGGCCAGAGGCGGAATATAGTCACTGCGATGTTGCCTGAGCCTCAAAACGCAACCTTGAACACACGAACAGAGGAGGTGGAGATTACTGTTTTAGCGTCCCGTCGACAACGATGTCATTAGAGACGGAGCACAAGCTCGGATTAGGGAAGGATGGGGAAGGAAATCGGCCGTGCCCTTCCTAAGGAACCATCCCGGCATTTGCCTGAAGCGATTTAGGGAAATCATTGAAAACCTAAATCAGGATGGCCGGGCGCGGGATTGCACCGTCGTCATCCCGAATGCACACACAAACAGGTGATACTTATGTGAAGAACGCCGTTCTTGGAGCCCAGAAATTAAATATACTATCTAATTGTGTCATCTTGCAGTGGATTATATCGTACGAGTCTTCGATGTGGAAAACGAATGTCAAGTGAATTTAGCGAGGTAACGCCGACCTACACCCGGAAGTAAATGCACTATCAGAGTGTTGACAAATACTTGCTACGACGCTGCCATTTATAGGCTCTCTGACGAGGCAGCTCTTCAGCGAAATGCTTGCCGTGATTCTCCGATACGATTCTTCAGAGTGGAGACGCGCGCGCACGTTTGGTTTTTATGCGGCGTTCTCCTCTGATGGTTACTGACGTCGCCTTGTGGGCTATGTATACATATGAGACATTCAATTATCATTAATCCAGAATCATAAAAGTTTCAGCTTCCGGCGTTGAAGAAGGCTGTTGACGCCGACATTATATCATTTCAACGTAGGGAAAGCAAAACGGATCATTCAATGTTTCTCATTCAACATAAAGCATGTGAGATAATTTTCCGTAACGTTCATAATCATCTAAAAATACAAACGAAGTAAAAATACACCGGAAGCTTATTCGAATTGAATATAACGCTTTGCACCTCGATGTCGAATTTGTCCACTTGCAATCTTTTGCAGCATACACATAGAATGTCATGATTACCACGAGAATGAAGAAATATGTTGGTAAGGATGGAAGCAAGAAGAGACGCAGTCAACAAATATTCTATTCCTCATGGCATTCATGTCATTTGACACGTAAGAAGAGGTAAAGCGGGAATTTACTTTCGTTAACACGAAAGATATGCCGCACATATTGATAACGAGGAAGTCTGCTTCTTCATACGTTTCCTCCTTGAAATCTGTATGCTCTATTATATACTAAGTAGCCCGATCACTGTTTCAGTAATGTTACCGTCTTGTTTGACCCCGTAACGATGAACAGATTCCAAATGCATGTCTCCCTTCCTGGGTTGTTTTTTGTGTTTCATTGCTTGGAATTCCTGAAGCAGACCACTGTGCCTTCCCCCCTCGTGGGTTAGGTCTCAAAACTAAACCGCTTTGTATCCAATGGCATAATTTATTCAGACAGCATCAGCATAAGACTATCAAACAAAGCCTTCCATTTACAGTTGCAGCACTCTAACCAGCACTGACCAAAGTGTAATCCACGGTCATGGTCCTAAATTACCAGCTGTCTGCTACTGTGGCAAAGTCCGTACTACACTTTCGATTCCGCAGCACCATTTTATCTGGTAACACTGTGTAGTTGCACAGTTGTACTACCAGGTCTGTCATCACACTGTCAACTTTATGTATCTCACTTCTCCTGTAGCGTAGATCACGAGGAGCCGAAGTAAATGAGTGTATTCTGCATGACGTAACATTCAGTATTCCCTTCTTTCATAGCCACTCTTCATGTGCATCGATACCAAATAGGAATGCGAAAACTCTTGCGAGTGAGAGAATGACAATAACAATCGTAACAAGAACAAGCAAATAATGAATGATGTTTATTCCAACGCAGAACGAGAATGGCTTTAAATATAAAAATCTGTATCTATATCTATATCCATATCTATTGATCTTTGAGTTGGCACAATGCAAATATATTCTTAGCATTTAGTTACTGAATTTAGTTCTGGATGTTTGCAGAGAAAAGGAAAAGTCGGTACTTCTCGCTAGTGTAATATAATGTGAACCAGCAACTACCCTTTCCTTAGAACACGACTCAAGCAGGCCCTCAAGTAGGTAGCAAGGCACTGCTGCATTCTGTTCCCTGACATTGCTCTGATGACGGTTAATGCAGATAGTTCCGATTATGAAATACAAAACGTATTGCAGGTTAGTTCCTAGGATAGTAACATTAAATTTGCGTTGTAGACGGCACATGAACGTGACTACTATCCATATTACTCATCAATATAAAAAGACAACATTTTGGAAATTTAGCAGGATTACTCAAAATGAATTCTGAAATTGGGTGACTGACGGCACAGGTGCTAAACGTCGTCAAGAGTATACGATGTCCTAATCGCATTAGGAATATGAAGATCGTCTTCAACAGCTCGCAACTTTCACATTGCTATCTCCACCCTACTCCAGACAGCCTTCGGTGGAGTTGCATTACGTTGCCGATGTTATGGAAGGCCTTCAAACCGACAACAGACCACATATTGATAAATAAAAGCGAATTCCCTTGCAGCGTAAGCTTATTGTAACTAATCTAAAAATTATTGGAGAGGAACATTGTCCTATTCAAAAAAAGTAAAATGTTACACACTGTTGACGTCAAACGGACATTATCTATGTCCTGTCTTTTGTCCTACTCATCTATAATATCAAGTGTACTATGAAAATGATTATATATAATGGATGATAGGGTAATGCATTGATAACAGATGGTGGGGGCCGGCCGGTGTGGCCGTGCGGTTCTAGGAGCTTCAGTCTGGAACCGCGTGACCGCTACGGTCGCAGGTTCGAATCCTGCCTCGGGCATGGATGTGAGTGATGTCCTTAGGTTAGTTAGGTTTAAGTAGTTCTAAGTTCTAGGGGACTGATGACCTTAGAAGTTAAGTCCCATAGTGCTCAGAGCCATTTGAACCATTTGAACTATTTAACACAAAATGACATTAAAAATTAAAGTTATTCACGAGCAGCTAGTTGAGAATATGTATGAACATTAAATGACACGACGAACTGAAATAATATGACGAAGAGTTCAGCGCTCACTGGGAATAGAGCCCCACACATATCGTTGTTGACTACACACAAAGAGACGTCAGCTAACGAATTTTTATCCACCAGCTGCTCAGAATTGCATCTTGAACTTACAGTCATCTCGCAAATAGTTCTGTGTCTCACTGGGAGTTAAAAACGTCAGATATCGTTAGTGTTGACAACGAATGAAAATACATTAAAAATCAAAATTATTATCCACCAGCAGATAGGTGTTCTCATGATAGAGCTTGATAATACATAATTAAATCTTTAGTGCCGGGCCAGGATTCGATCCCATTCACGCGTAATATGTGAAGGTGTTGAGGAATCTGCAGTTTTGAACAAACAACAAATTGTAGCCGAGCTGTATTGCCACGAAGGGATCAAATTCCGCGTTAAGGGCGGTCTGAGTTGCATTCCCAGTTTAGAACCAATTTTATCGACATACAGAAGCTCAAATAAAAGATGGAATAAGTGTCCTGTGACCATACATAGCGTTTGTGTCGTCACTTGAAATAAATAACTAGTATAAGAAAGGTTACTGGTGATAAGAGTTTCTACATGTCGCCACTCCAGACTTTATTGTGGTTCAACCTACCGTCTACTTGGTAAAGAAGGAATATCATCTTGAATGTGAATTTTCAGACCACGCAGCCATTATATCTCCTTCACTTGGTGTAGCCAGGAGAGAATGGAATCTGTCTCTCCATATCTAAAATCATTGGCGGAAGTGGGAATCGAACCCAGACCATAGGTATAACAACCTACCATTCGTCCAACAGACCACGAAATCCTCTTCTCTGCGAGTCATTTTTCTATCGTAACGCAGTTGCGCCACACTGGATGAGAATTCTGACACACAGGCTCCCTGTAGTAATTTGCAGCATGTTCAGTAAATTCATTTACTTGGTTGACCGAATCACCATGAACTAGCTGCCTCGACTACCCAGTGCATACATTCGACTATTTTGTAATCACAGAAATAAAATCACATAACTGCCACCTACACACAACTGCCAACAGTGTAGGATGCAGAAGTTTAAATGGGAAGTGTTCCTTTCCACTTGAGCTATTCTATTGCGCTATCTGTTACTAGAAAACGTCGTTCAGTCCAAAAAGAAAAGCTGTAACTGTTTGTCTCTCAGAAGTCAAGACCTGGCCATATGCATAATCTCACAGTGCTGTGGAATCCAAAAGTTCTGGAGGAATAGTTGCCGAGCTCTGGAGCTGCTGTAGCTACGTGTCAGCTTGTAGCATAGATAAGATGTCGCGAGTTCGAATACATTCAGTGCTACATTTTTTAAAACGAAATTCTGCTCTCTGCTGAAGGTATCAATCTAATGGAACTTTGAACATAATTCCCTTCACTTCTCAACCCAAAGTAGTCGCATGTGGAAAAAGGGCTAACTACTGTGACATTTTGTTCTATTCAGGTTTAATAGACAGCAGGCAGCAGATGCATCTCGAAGATGTGCAGGGAGAGCGCATCGTGCCATAATAGGTCAGAAAAGTATTTTCTACATTAGCCGTCGTGTGGTAGTGATATTTTATTCTTCTTCAAACTTTGTTTGACAGCTTTAACTCAGAACAAGTTTTCCACATGAATGTAATCAATAAACTGCATGTGCATTGTCAGACTGTCATAGGTAACATCAGAGAATTCGCATATATCGTTGATGATTAATTTCTCTCTCATGTTTACTATTGTTTTAACAACACTGAAAGAAACCTTATGAAAATTGTGCACTGTATTATAAGAAATGAAATAAAACTAACCATGATAACCTTACGACGAAAGTATCTGTACACAAGCATGCCTCTATCGACACGAATTAGTAAAATACTACTCACTTAGATTTTGATTGGGTCTGTGTTTAATTGGTATGCTGTGTCATACTCAAGAGGTATGCAAATGTGGCATTTCATAAATATAGTTACGTATTCTAGAAACCCGAAATTCGCTTGGCAGCAGCGGAAGGAGGCCTTACCTGTTGTGTAGCATTGTAAGTTTTTCAACATTGCACTATGAGCTGAAAGCATTTTCTTGCGATTTCCTTATTGATGTTTGATCTGACTGCTTGTAGCTCTTTCACAGAAGGGATAAAAACGTTGCAGTCAATGAGACTAGAACTGCGAACCGTAACAGACGCTTTTTCACAGGTCAGCACGTTACCACAGAGCTGGCGAAGAGGTATGGGTCTTAGCTTCCTATTACGAGGGCAATAGGAACTAGAACTCGTAAACCGCTATTTGAAGGTCGAGATTAGTTGCGGTTTCCACCTGCAACGACTTTCCTAGGCTGAAAACCGTAAATTTTCAATCTTTTGTTACCCATCAAGCGATAATAACTTAGATTATTCAATGGAAATGACAGGTAAAATCAAGTGAACTTTGAGGCTTAATTCCGTGCACACCAGGAAGTAACCCGTCGATCACAGAGTTGCCAAACATACGTTGCCTTGTTGCCAAATCTCAGTTACAGAATCAGCAGGAAGAAGACGAACCGATGTGATCCTACAGCGGTCTGGGAAGTGACCATAGCTGGTGTCTCCAAGTCGCGGTTGCTACGGCCTGGAATACGTAATGCGTCTGATTCGCTTTCTGTAACTAGGTTTAGGGACTGGAGCGTAGTTACTAATAATACTCAGAACTGACTGCAAACTGAGCATCATAAATCAGTAACTCTCATTGTTGTTTTTATATTTCTTTCGTAAGTGTACTCAAAACTAAGAAAGTCATTCACAGGCGTTTTCTTGCCTCGCCGATAGTCGAGCACAACATACAAATAAAAATAAAAAAGAATGTGTGTGTATGTGTGTTTGTGTGTGAGAGAGAGAGAGAGAGAGAGAGACAGAGAGAGAGAGAGAGAGATAAATAAAAAGCAATGAGAGAGAGTGTAAAAAATTGTTGTAAAGAAATTGAATCATTGTATTTAAAGAAATCTTTCATTAAAATGACACGTTCCACATCATTACGAAATGTCGTATTCATGATCTATGGAACAAGAGTTAATCTAATCTAATCTAATCTAATCTAATCACATCATATTGATGATTAGCCATGAAGAGTCATGAATTACCGAAATTTTGGCCAATACCAGTAACCAAATCTAAACTTGAAAATAAAAGACGACAATTTTTGTAATAAACCGTGACTCCTATCAAGACCCTTTCGTCCCTGTTATCTAACCACGAAAGATGTCTGATATACCTCCATTCTGAAGTAACAAAGTGTGCATGCATTTAAAGATGAAGTGCATGATGTGAAGTTCTGTGACGGAGATACGAACCCAACACGTAATCCGATTGTTAACTAAGAAAAATCAAATGTTACGTATCGGTTTTTCTTACGAGCCGCTAGGTGTCTGAATCTAAAATAAGGATACACACTTTTGTGCCTAAGCGACAATCGAACTGCACAACTACCGTGCATCCACGAATATAGCTTAAGTATCAGTTGCTTACTCATGAACAGTAAGATGTGTGCGTGTTTGACCAGAAATAACGACACCTGTTGCGATTGTTGGAAACACATGAACAGACATTGAAATTGCGCGTTAATTTTCACTAGCAGGTGGGTGTGCACTTGATAAAGCTAGAAATGAAATTATGAATATTTTTGTACTGGATCAGGTTTCAGACCCACATACTTACCTTTGGAGGAGACCTAGAGAAGATTGCAGTCTTGGGAAAAGGAACGAAATGACTGAACTATACTGTTCCGAGAGATTCAGATCCTCGAAAGAGGAGATACGAATTCGAATCACAGTCCAGCACCAAATTTTTAAACGTCTCTAGTTCAATCAAGTACAAGTAAAATAAGAGCCCTGTCCCTTTAAATGGCTATCGGTTCATCAAATAAAATAAAATTTCCTAATGTAAGTAAGCTTACTGGCGACTGTATTTCTGTTTACCATGACTTCCGCTGTGTCATTTCCCAACGTAAACCGGCTCTGCCCAGTTGGTAATGAAGGAACGTGATGTTTAATGCGGATTCTGGATTATAACGTCTTTCTCTTGAGGTTACCAGAGGTAAAATAAATCTGTTTGTGCCTCTTAAAAGTATATGCCTGAACCCACGCATTGCACCTGTGATAGCTCGTTCCACCATACCATTGTGGCCACATTACCCAGCCCCAAGAGTGTGCTGTAACGGATGATGTGCTTAGCTTACAAAATTAGTCACGGTGGAAAGAATGCGAGCCACTAAATGGTCAAGTAGAAGCAAGCTTCTGACGCAGAGATTATGCTATTCTCATGTCAGCAGGATGTAAAGACTCTTCTAGGCATCATAGGCTGGATGTGAAGCCATTTTGATTTTTCACAAATTCAGCAAATTTCTTAGTTCGAGAAAATCCACTGTGAAGTGTGAAGTTGCCGGAGAATTCGATTATTACTGTTATTATTACTATCATTTTATTCATACCGCTGCTGTAAGACGAGTGCTTGAACATCATTTAATGCCTTTTGGTGATTATAGATGTAGTTTCCCAAGAACAGGTTCTTTCCCTGTCTACGGAATCCTGTTCATGTTAATATCAAACACAAGCAATTACTCGTAGATTACTTTAAAACTAAAGTAACTGACGAAGACGTTACTTGGTAACAAAAACGCACTGCCTTTCTTCAATTACTTTCTCCTAGAAATGGCTATCGAGCACTGACAAACCAAAAGGCAAGAGATCTTACTGCCTTCCGGTATACGTTGCTGTTAGTTCTTCCACATGATTTGGTCGACATGACCTCTTTCAAGTTGTGTATGACAGACAGTGTTTTAGAAAATCTATTGTTTCTCTTTGAAATAAACAGAAGTATTTTCATTCTAAGCTGTCCAAGTACAAAATTTTCGCAATATTAGTTCAAATTTAATATTCGCTTCTATAATGTAGGAAAGTATTTCACAGTCGCAAAACTCGCATCCGAAACGTTGACCTTACACTTAGTCGCTGACCATACATTCTAGCTCAGAGTGACACCAGTTTAAATAACCTAATGTAGCGAAGACTGTTTGCCAGTGCTCTTTCTCACAGGAAAATACGCAGTTCACTCATTTGGCTCCATAAGTACACTGTAACAGTAATTTCTGTGTGAAATTTGTCAGTAAGCTTTTGCCTTCCAACCGGCAAAATACGGCAGAGTACGGCCGGTAAATAATTCACAAACCACGATTTAGTGCCAATAAAACGATTTCTTTAAACATTGTCGAAGCTGAGGGAATTTAGTTTCTGCTTAAATCGTCTTAAGCAGCAACGTTCACAGATATCTCAAATAGGAAAAAGCTGAATATCGAGGTACGAAGGTTGTAAAACAAACTTCCCACAGTTTGTGTCAGGTTGATCTTTTCGTCTGATAACACTGCTTAAGTATTTTGTCCAAGAGGTATCACAAGTAGTATCCCTGTAGCTGTGGGAATCATTGGTTGAAAACGAGTTTAACACCAATGGGTACAGTGCTGCTAAATTTTCACAATTATTATCAACCTAAGTCTGAGTTCATCCACAAACTGAGGCGTATTTATAGTATTGGAGCTAGACTGTGTATCCTTGTCTTTCTTGAGTGGTCATTGGAAGGCGTTTACACACATGTATACAATACTATGAATACTTCGAACGCTATGGTTAACGTTGCTCTCATAAACTACTTTTTTTTTAAATTCTTCTGGGTCTTCAGCGTGCAATATGTGTTGTAGATACAGTCTCAGACCAAAAACTTGACAGCCGAGTCGTTCACGTAAGGTGGACAATACAGTCGTGCACCTCTCAGAATTCTATGTCTGGCAATATGCTCGATCTAGCAACATGTAGACTGCGGCACCCCAGAGGAAGTCTTGACTCCAGTCTTAGTACATTACTCTTGACTACGACCGTAGTCTTGAGGTAAAGCGCGAGACCAGCTAATATGATATTGTAGATTCGCTTGAATTACACTCATAGCTTCAGCACCGAGAGGAAAGGGGCGATAAAAATTTTGTCGATATGTGCTTTCGGTCGCCAGACGTCATATTAGCTGGTCTCGCGTTTTACCTGAAGACTACGGTCGTGTTCCAGCAGCAGTATGAATAAAATGATAGTAATAATAACAGTAATAATCGAATTCTCCGGCAACTTCACACTTCACAGTGGATTTTCTCGAACTAAGAAATTTGCTGAATTTGTGAAAAATCAAAATGGCTTCACATCCAGCCTATGATGCCTAGAAGAGTCTTTACATCCTGCTGACATGAGAATAGCATAATCTCTGCGTCAGAAGCTTGCTTCTACTTGACCATTTAGTGGCTCGCATTCTTTCCACCGTGACTAATTTTGTAAGCTAAGCACATCATCCGTTACAGCACACTCTTGGGGCTGGGTAATGTGGCCACAATGGTATGGTGGAACGAGCTATCACAGGTGCAATGCGTGGGTTCAGGCATATACTTTTAAGAGGCACAAACAGATTTATTTTACCTCTGGTAACCTCAAGAGAAAGACGTTATAATCCAGAATCCGCATTAAACATCACGTTCCTTCATTACCAACTGGGCAGAGCCGGTTTACGTTGGGAAATGACACAGCGGAAGTCATGGTAAACAGAAATACAGTCGCCAGTAAGCTTACTTACATTAGGAAATTTTATTTTATTTGATGAACCGATAGCCATTTAAAGGGACAGGGCTCTTATTTTACTTGTACTTGATTGAACTAGAGACGTTTAAAAATTTGGTGCTGGACTGTGATTCGAATTCGTATCTCCTCTTTCGAGGATCTGAATCTCTCGGAACAGTATAGTTCAGTCATTTCGTTCCTTTTCCCAAGACTGCAATCTTCTCTAGGTCTCCTCCAAAGGTAAGTATGTGGGTCTGAAACCTGATCCAGTACAAAAATATTCATAATTTCATTTCTAGCTTTATCAAGTGCACACCCACCTGCTAGTGAAAATTAACGCGCAATTTCAATGTCTGTTCATGTGTTTCCAACAATCGCAACAGGTGTCGTTATTTCTGGTCAAACACGCACACATCTTACTGTTCATGAGTAAGCAACTGATACTTAAGCTATATTCGTGGATGCACGGTAGTTGTGCAGTTCGATTGTCGCTTAGGCACAAAAGTGTGTATCCTTATTTTAGATTCAGACACCTAGCGGCTCGTAAGAAAAACCGATACGTAACATTTGATTTTTCTTAGTTAACAATCGGATTACGTGTTGGGTTCGTATCTCCGTCACAGAACTTCACATCATGCACTTCATCTTTAAATGCATGCACACTTTGTTACTTCAGAATGGAGGTATATCAGACATCTTTCGTGGTTAGATAACAGGGACGAAAGGGTCTTGATAGGAGTCACGGTTTATTACAAAAATTGTCGTCTTTTATTTTCAAGTTTAGATTTGGTTACTGGTATTGGCCAAAATTTCGGTAATTCATGACTCTTCATGGCTAATCATCAATATGATGTGATTAGATTAGATTAGATTAACTCTTGTTCCATAGATCATGAATACGACATTTCGTAATGATGTGGAACGTGTCATTTTAATGAAAGATTTCTTTAAATACCATGATTCAATTTCTTTACAACAATTTTTTACACTCTCTCTCATTGCTTTTTATTTATCTCTCTCTCTCTCTCTCTGTCTCTCTCTCTCTCTCTCACACACAAACACACATACACACACATTCTTTTTTATTTTTATTTGTATGTTGTGCTCGACTATCGGCGAGGCACGAAAACGCCTGTGAATGACTTTCTTAGTTTTGAGTACACTTACGAAAGAAATATAAAAACAACAATGAGAGTTACTGATTTATGATGCTCAGTTTGCAGTCAGTTCTGAGTATTATTAGTAACTACGCTCCAGTCCCTAAACCTAGTTACAGAAAGCGAATCAGACGCATTACGTATTCCAGGCCGTAGCAACTGCGACTTGGAGACACCAGCTATGGTCACTTCCCAGACCGCTGTAGGATCACATCGGTTCGTCTTCTTCCTGCTGGTACTGTAACTGAGATTTGGCAACAAGGCAACGTATGTTTGGCAACTCTGTGATCGACGAGTTACTTCCTGGTGTGCACGGAATTAAGCCTCAAAGTTCACTTGATTTTACCTGTCATTTCCATTGAATAATCTGAGTTATTATCGCTTGAAGGGTAACAAAAGATTGAAAATTTACGGTTTTCAGCCTAGGAAAGTCGTTGCAGGTGGAAACCGCAACTAATCTCGACCTTCAAATAGCGGTTTACGAGTTCTAGTTCCTATTGCCCTCGTAATAGGAAGCCAAGACCCATACCTCTTCGCCAGCTCTGTGGTAACGTGCTGACCTGTGAAAAAGTGTCTGTTACGGTTCGCAGTTCCAGTCTTACTGACTGTAACGTTTTTATCCCTTCTGTGAAAGAGCTACAAGCAGTCAGATCAAACATCAATAAGGAAATCGCAAGAAAATGCTTTCAGCTCATAGTGCAATGTTGAAAAACTTACAATGCTACACAACAGGTAAGGCCTCCTTCCGCTGCTGCCAAGCGAATTTCGGGTTTCTAGAATACGTAACTATATTTATGAAATGCCACATTTGCATACCTCTTGAGTATGACACAGCATACCAATTAAACACAGACCCAATCAAAATCTAAGTGAGTAGTATTTTACTAATTCGTGTCGATAGAGGCATGCTTGTGTACAGATACTTTCGTCGTAAGGTTATCATGGTTAGTTTTATTTCATTTCTTATAATACAGTGCACAATTTTCATAAGGTTTCTTTCAGTGTTGTTAAAACAATAGTAAACATGAGAGAGAAATTAATCATCAACGATATATGCGAATTCTCTGATGTTACCTATGACAGTCTGACAATGCACATGCAGTTTATTGATTACATTCATGTGGAAAACTTGTTCTGAGTTAAAGCTGTCAAACAAAGTTTGAAGAAGAATAAAATATCACTACCACACGACGGCTAATGTAGAAAATACTTTTCTGACCTATTATGGCACGATGCGCTCTCCCTGCACATCTTCGAGATGCATCTGCTGCCTGCTGTCTATTAAACCTGAATAGAACAAAATGTCACAGTAGTTAGCCCTTTTTCCACATGCGACTACTTTGGGTTGAGAAGTGAAGGGAATTATGTTCAAAGTTCCATTAGATTGATACCTTCAGCAGAGAGCAGAATTTCGTTTTAAAAAATGTAGCACTGAATGTATTCGAACTCGCGACATCTTATCTATGCTACAAGCTGACACGTAGCTACAGCAGCTCCAGAGCTCGGCAACTATTCCTCCAGAACTTTTGGATTCCACAGCACTGTGAGATTATGCATATGGCCAGGTCTTGACTTCTGAGAGACAAACAGTTACAGCTTTTCTTTTTGGACTGAACGACGTTTTCTAGTAACAGATAGCGCAATAGAATAGCTCAAGTGGAAAGGAACACTTCCCATTTAAACTTCTGCATCCTACACTGTTGGCAGTTGTGTGTAGGTGGCAGTTATGTGATTTTATTTCTGTGATTACAAAATAGTCGAATGTATGCACTGGGTAGTCGAGGCAGCTAGTTCATGGTGATTCGGTCAACCAAGTAAATGAATTTACTGAACATGCTGCAAATTACTACAGGGAGCCTGTGTGTCAGAATTCTCATCCAGTGTGGCGCAACTGCGTTACGATAGAAAAATGACTCGCAGAGAAGAGGATTTCGTGGTCTGTTGGACGAATGGTAGGTTGTTATACCTATGGTCTGGGTTCGATTCCCACTTCCGCCAATGATTTTAGATATGGAGAGACAGATTCCATTCTCTCCTGGCTACACCAAGTGAAGGAGATATAATGGCTGCGTGGTCTGAAAATTCACATTCAAGATGATATTCCTTCTTTACCAAGTAGACGGTAGGTTGAACCACAATAAAGTCTGGAGTGGCGACATGTAGAAACTCTTATCACCAGTAACCTTTCTTATACTAGTTATTTATTTCAAGTGACGACACAAACGCTATGTATGGTCACAGGACACTTATTCCATCTTTTATTTGAGCTTCTGTATGTCGATAAAATTGGTTCTAAACTGGGAATGCAACTCAGACCGCCCTTAACGCGGAATTTGATCCCTTCGTGGCAATACAGCTCGGCTACAATTTGTTGTTTGTTCAAAACTGCAGATTCCTCAACACCTTCACATATTACGCGTGAATGGGATCGAATCCTGGCCCGGCACTAAAGATTTAATTATGTATTATCAAGCTCTATCATGAGAACACCTATCTGCTGGTGGATAATAATTTTGATTTTTAATGTATTTTCATTCGTTGTCAACACTAACGATATCTGACGTTTTTAACTCCCAGTGAGACACAGAACTATTTGCGAGATGACTGTAAGTTCAAGATGCAATTCTGAGCAGCTGGTGGATAAAAATTCGTTAGCTGACGTCTCTTTGTGTGTAGTCAACAACGATATGTGTGGGGCTCTATTCCCAGTGAGCGCTGAACTCTTCGTCATATTATTTCAGTTCGTCGTGTCATTTAATGTTCATACATATTCTCAACTAGCTGCTCGTGAATAACTTTAATTTTTAATGTCATTTTGTGTTAAATAGTTCAAATGGTTCAAATGGCTCTGAGCACTATGGGACTTAACTTCTAAGGTCATCAGTCCCCTAGAACTTAGAACTACTTAAACCTAACTAACCTAAGGACATCACTCACATCCATGCCCGAGGCAGGATTCGAACCTGCGACTGTAGCGGTCACGCGGTTCCAGACTGAAGCTCCTAGAACCGCACGGCCACACCGGCCGGCCCCCACCATCTGTTATCAATGCATTACCCTATCATCCATTATATATAATCATTTTCATAGTACACTTGATATTATAGATGAGTAGGACAAAAGACAGGACATAGATAATGTCCGTTTGACGTCAACAGTGTGTAACATTTTACTTTTTTTGAATAGGACAATGTTCCTCTCCAATAATTTTTAGATTAGTTACAATAAGCTTACGCTGCAAGGGAATTCGCTTTTATTTATCAATATGTGGTCTGTTGTCGGTTTGAAGGCCTTCCATAACATCGGCAACGTAATGCAACTCCACCGAAGGCTGTCTGGAGTAGGGTGGAGATAGCAATGTGAAAGTTGCGAGCTGTTGAAGACGATCTTCATATTCCTAATGCGATTAGGACATCGTATACTCTTGACGACGTTTAGCACCTGTGCCGTCAGTCACCCAATTTCAGAATTCATTTTGAGTAATCCTGCTAAATTTCCAAAATGTTGTCTTTTTATATTGATGAGTAATATGGATAGTAGTCACGTTCATGTGCCGTCTACAACGCAAATTTAATGTTACTATCCTAGGAACTAACCTGCAATACGTTTTGTATTTCATAATCGGAACTATCTGCATTAACCGTCATCAGAGCAATGTCAGGGAACAGAATGCAGCAGTGCCTTGCTACCTACTTGAGGGCCTGCTTGAGTCGTGTTCTAAGGAAAGGGTAGTTGCTGGTTCACATTATATTACACTAGCGAGAAGTACCGACTTTTCCTTTTCTCTGCAAACATCCAGAACTAAATTCAGTAACTAAATGCTAAGAATATATTTGCATTGTGCCAACTCAAAGATCAATAGATATGGATATAGATATAGATACAGATTTTTATATTTAAAGCCATTCTCGTTCTGCGTTGGAATAAACATCATTCATTATTTGCTTGTTCTTGTTACGATTGTTATTGTCATTCTCTCACTCGCAAGAGTTTTCGCATTCCTATTTGGTATCGATGCACATGAAGAGTGGCTATGAAAGAAGGGAATACTGAATGTTACGTCATGCAGAATACACTCATTTACTTCGGCTCCTCGTGATCTACGCTACAGGAGAAGTGAGATACATAAAGTTGACAGTGTGAGGACAGACCTGGTAGCACAACTGTGCAACTACACAGTGTTACCAGATAAAATGGTGCTGCGGAATCGAAAGTGTAGTACGGGCTTTGCCACAGTAGCAGACAGCTGGTAATTTAGGACCATGACCGTGGATTACACTTTGGTCAGTGCTGGTTAGAGTGCTGCAACTGTAAATGGAAGGCTTTGTTTGATAGTCTTATGCTGATGCTGTCTGAATAAATTATGCCATTGGATACAAAGCGGTTTAGTTTTGAGACCTAACCCACGAGGGGGGAAGGCACAGTGGTCTGCTTCAGGAATTCCAAGCAATGAAACACAAAAAACAACCCAGGAAGGGAGACATGCATTTGGAATCTGTTCATCGTTACGGGGTCAAACAAGACGGTAACATTACTGAAACAGTGATCGGGCTACTTAGTATATAATAGAGCATACAGATTTCAAGGAGGAAACGTATGAAGAAGCAGACTTCCTCGTTATCAATATGTGCGGCATATCTTTCGTGTTAACGAAAGTAAATTCCCGCTTTACCTCTTCTTACGTGTCAAATGACATGAATGCCATGAGGAATAGAATATTTGTTGACTGCGTCTCTTCTTGCTTCCATCCTTACCAACATATTTCTTCATTCTCGTGGTAATCATGACATTCTATGTGTATGCTGCAAAAGATTGCAAGTGGACAAATTCGACATCGAGGTGCAAAGCGTTATATTCAATTCGAATAAGCTTCCGGTGTATTTTTACTTCGTTTGTTTTTTTAGATGATTATGAACGTTACGGAAAATTATCTCACATGCTTTATGTTGAATGAGAAACATTGAATGATCCGTTTTGCTTTCCCTACGTTGAAATGATAAATGTCGGCGTCAACAGCCTTCTTCCACGCCGGAAGCTGAAACTTTTATGATTCTGGATTAATGATAACTGAATGTCTCATATGTATACATAGCCCACAAGGCGACGTCAGAAACCATCAGGGGAGAACGCCGCATAAAAACCAAACGGGCGCGCGCGTATCCACTCTGAAAAACCGTATCGGAGAATCACGGCAAGCATTTCGCTGAAGAGCTGCCTCGTCAGAGAGCCTAGAAATGGCAGCGTCGTAGCAAGTATTTGTCAACACTCTGATAGTGCATTTACTTCCGGGTGTAGGTCGGCGTTACCTCGCTAAATTCACTTGACATTCGTTTTCCACATCAAAGACTCGTACGATATAATCCACTGCAAGATGACACAATTAGAAAGTATATTTAATTTCTGGACTCCAAGAACGGCGTTCTTCACATAAGTAACACCTGTTTGTGTGTGCATTCGAGATGACGACGGTGCAATCCCGCGCCCGGCCATCCTGATTTAGGTTTTCAATGATTTCCCTAAATCGCTTCAGGCAAATGCCGGGATGGTTCCTTAGGAAGGGCACGGCCGATTTCCTTCCCCACCCTTCCCTAATCCGAGCTTGTGCTCCGTCTCTAATGACATCGTTGTCGACGGGACGTTAAAACAGTAATCTCCACCTCCTCTGTTCGTGTGTTTAAGGTTGCGGTTTGAGGCTCAGGCAACATCGCAGTGACTATATTCCGCCTCTGGCCGCCAGTGTGTCGTTAGCTCAGAGGTTCCCTTGTGCGTTGCAGTGCTTGTACTATAAGACATAGCAGTTCGAATCACGGTAGAAGCCGCTGACTACAACCTTTTATTTTCCATTTTAATTAATGGAGTTGCAAACTGCTAGTAAAAATTTCTTATGCGAAATCTGAAGAATGCCTTTAAACATCAATCTTCGTCCGATTTCGACTTAGTAAATTTAGTTAATATCGTGGATTTCTGCTTTGCAAATTCCAAGGTGCTTCACTGTAAAATAGACCCTGAAAAGATTCAAACCGACTGTCAACGATATAAATTTGAGCTTTGTTCGTCATATAGGTCTAACATGTCAGAAGGTTGTTTATGAAGTGCACATGTTCATTAATATAGTTCCCTTCTTCTAAATTTTTGCAATAGCATTTAACTATAGACGTTTTTTAACACCGGCGTTAGCAATTCCTTTCCGTTCTCTGAAACCTTCAAAACGACAAATTTTTCTGGTTTAAATCTGATGACCTTAACTATCACTTCCGATCAACAATATATACTTCATGAACCCATACATGGAACTCCAAATGTGCAGTGTTCCTGCACTGCTACAGAGCATGCATTGCAAGGTAGTCACGCAGTTTATCGCATGGACTTACCATAAGGAATGAAACAAGAACTGTAATACACTTTACACCACAGACGCTCACTCTGGCTTGACGAAAACATCCAAACATTGACCAAAAGTTGCACAAATAATTGAGTTTGAAAGGAAAAGAAACGAGGTATGAAGCATTTATAAATTCATCGAATATAGTGAGGTGGTTTAATTTCGTCCCAGTCTATAAAATTAATTTCGGGCCATACTCAGCTCTTGCCGATTAATGTAATATAATACCCGCCTACTAATCAGGGCGTCTGTCTCCGTTGCTTTTGAGCGTGAATGGAAATTGTAGAAATTTTCTGTGGAGCAACATTTAATAATAAAGCGTTTTAAATCATCAAAAGCGATGAGCGGTAGCAGGGGCTTTCGAAAAAGAACGGGGGAGTGCAGCGCCGCTGCCGTCGCCACGGCCGCTGCCAGTAGCCTGCAAATGGATCCCGGAGCTTTGCCGCATACGGCGTCCAGAGGAGGACAGCCTGCAGGAAATCTGCCGAAAAATCGTTACTGGATAAAATTTTGATATCGGTGTGTCACAAAGCGAAATAGATTGAATCTGCGCTACCATTACATTCACGTCTTCAGCATTCAGACAGAAGAGGCTATAAAAATATTTTATGCCAGCTGCTCTCGATCCACTGACATTATGAACAGAAACAACGCACGCTACCGCTAGACCACAGGCGTAATCAGCCTAGAGTTTCTCTATCATGGGACAAGTTTTCCTCCAGGAAGTGCCGCAGTCTACAGTGTTGCCAGATTGTGCAGATAACCGGACTTAGAGAATTAGCGAGTTGGCCAGTTTTTGTGTCCCATGTCGCGATCGGCGCGGACTTAGCCTCTGAAGCGGCCGGCCGCCGGTCAAGTTTTATGTCAAAGAGTGTACGTGAAGGTTTTGGAAGATCATTTCATCCCCATTGATTTCGACAAGATGTGGTTCATTCAAGGCGGAGCTCGACCCCATGGAAGCAGGAGTGTTTTATGTGTTCTGGAGGAGAACTTCGGGGACGGCATTCTGGCTCTGGGATACCTACAGGCCACTGGTATAGGCATCGATCGGTCGCCATATTCTCCGGATCTGAACGCATGCGACTCCTTTTTGTGGGGCTATATTAAAGTTAAGGTGTACAGCAATAACCCCAAAACCATTGCTGAGCTGAAAACCACCATTCAGGTGGTCATCGACAGCGTCGATGTTCCGACACTTCAGCGAGTCATGCAGGAATTCTCTATTAGTCTGCGCCACATCATCGCCAATGATGATAGACATATCGAACATGTCATAACCGGAATCCGAATATCTGCAGTGGCGTTTACGTATTGAATAAAGTGTGAGCACGCCATAGTTTGTAACTAATTTACGTTTTTTTTTCATTTAGTTCAATAATTGCCACCCTGTACCTTCAGAACAGTGAAAAAGCCCGTAACATGCCGAAAAGCAGACCCGAGCAGTACTGACAAAGCTTGAGGACGAAGAGTAAAATGTGTAATACTGTTGTCAAAGGCAATTGCTGTGAGTGGATGCCAAAAGTTTGTTTATACACACACACACACACACACACACACACACACACACACACACACACACACAGCGGATATCGTCGACATTTACTCTGTTCTCTGTTGTATAGATGTTTTCAGCTCAGTATGGATTCAAAAATAAATCAGGGTAGAAATCAAACGACATGGAACTACTCTGTATCGAGCCAACGGAGACAGCGATTCGGTTATACCAAAGCGCGCAGCAAATGTGCAAGATTGTTGTGTTAGGAAAGGTGCATAATCACACGAAGGAATCAAACTGCCCGCCGTTTCGTATAAAAGACGCAGAAATTGGAAGCTTCTTTCAAGATATATCGTAGATGGTTTTTACCGCACGTAAATCCTGTCTGCAAACACAATGATGCTCATACGTTTCTAAAACACAGAGTACGTGACCGGGACACTATTTCTCGAAAATATGACCAGTAATTTTCCCTTATTTTGCGAAATTGTCTAAACTGCGTCGTTTGTTCTGATTTCACTATGCATCAGTGATTGTTAATGTGTGTCCTTCTACGCTACATGTTAGGGAGATGTTTAGTTAATATTGCGAAGACGGAGCGTTCATAAACAGCTCTCTTAGCAAATAGCCAGCGCTCCTTACTCGTCATCAAAGCAGCCAGCGAGGAAACACTGTGTTCTCGTTTTTTTTTTTTTCTTCACATTTTCGCCCGTAAGTTTGTGCGTCAGCTCTTAATAGAATATCGCGGAGCATCTAAATGCGCGAGCAAACAATCTAAGCGGAAGAAATTCGTTTCCGGATATTGAATGCGTGTAGTGTGTTCTAAATAATTGTGAGACTTCAAATAACTATTTTCCCCACGTGAATTACTCGTGTGTCAAAATTTTGCTGTGTGTCCATCGGAGAAAGGGGGTGTAATATATCACCACACTCACTGTAAGTATCCAAATATAGCTATAGACTTGTAGACTATAACACGTGAAATTATTAAATGATCGTTTGACACAAAGTGACTGCGAATAAGTCGGAATTTTTATGCTGCTGCTGCTGTTGGCACTGTGCGAGGCAGAATTTCGTTCCCCCAGCAGCAGAAAGTGCGCTATTGGTCTCTCTCAGTGAGGCAATGGGTGACCTTTCCAATCTTATTGTGCAAACTGCCGCAGTGCTGGCTGGGAGGATAAATGGCTTTCAGAAATGACAATAGCCTTTCCTGAATATTGTCCTATGCATCCAATCTCCCCCCCCCCCCCCCCTCTCTCTCTCTCTCTCTCTCTCTCTCTCGTTGCATTCTATTGTAATCTGAGTATAGTTTATCTGCGTCTCTCAGCTGCTTATTCCCGACAGGCCGTACTATGTCGCCAGAATTCATCTGTTTAAAAATATTTTCTATACATAACAGTACTTTGTGAGGGGAAAGAAGAACGATCGCTAATGTCCCGGAGCTACAGTCTGAGTCCTAGCAAGCTCACTTCACAGACGTCTGCTGCTGTCATTCGAAATACAAAGTGAATTGACAGACATTAACCTAATTTGAAAAGCCTTGCAATGTAAACACTGATATATCTCGCATCCTCAGGATACTATGCAATCGGACATATCTGATAGTTTGACTGCTACGACAAGAACGTAATATGTGAGAAACCATTGTCAAATGCCATTTCATTCCTGTTAACACGCGTGTTGTGAATGATGAGCATAACTACCCTCGTAACAGCGTAAAGCTATTTAGTCGATAGATAAGTCGCCTGTTCATAAGACAAACGAAATAGGAAACGCGATTGTAGATATGTTAACGGTAGTTCCTTTTATATGTTTCAGAATTACTGTATATCGATGATATCAAAATGCGCTGTTGCGGTCGTATCGGTGACTATCGGACTCGGAATGGGTAATCAATTTTTGTGTTGAGACGCCTACAGACTGTGTTTCGCATTCAGCCCACGCGTTAGAGATACGCGTTTAGGTGTGAACATTTTGCGTTTTTTGGGACTACGAATATTTTCCAGAACGTTAACTAGGAATTGAATTCATAGTTCCAGAGTTCTATGATAACAAAGTAAAAAAAAGTAACACCAAAGGAAAGCAGAGTGTATCAGCGACGTAAAAAAATGTAATAGCACAAAAGCAGAGAAAAAGTATGAGGTAAAAGTGACGTAAAAGTGATGTATCTGCTGGTGACGAGCAGCTTCATGGTGCTACTTACGGAATAAATAAATCGTGATCATCTTTCCTGCAAGAACTCAGCAGTTCTTTGTCTGAGAACCAAGCATTTTCAGAACTCAGCGACATCTGTTTATTGTGAGAAACAGAACTAGTGAGATTTGCAATGCACACCTTATCGTTAAAATTTTTCCTTACAGAACCAGAAATTCAGTTTTCCGTACGCATCGTCCCCAGAATCAACGCCAAACAAAATCACGTTCACTGTCCGCCTTCGAGTCTAACTTGTGCAAAAGAATGGAAAGATTCGTTACAAGTCCCAGTATTTTTGGTTAGATATCTATTGAAACTCGCATGAAATTGAAGAAATGTGTTTCTCAAGCAAAATCTGATGATTGGCATGAAATGTTTTACATTATTTCACTTCTCTATAATTATCAGTGGTTCTCGCAGCGACATTTCTGCCTGCCGGCCGGAGTGGCCGTGCGGTTCTAGGCGCTTCAGTCTGGAGCCGAGCGACCGCTACGGTCGCAGGTTCGAATCCTGCCTCGGGCATGGATGTGTGTGATGTCCTTACATTAGTTCGGTTTAATTAGTTCTAAGTTCTAGGCGGCTGATGACCTCAGAAGTTAAGTCACATAGTGCTCAGAGCCATTTTTCGATATTTCTGCCTGCGTTACCTGACCTAAGAACTCAGTATTTCACGTTGAAGGCCAGCTGCAGTACTTTCTGGAAAAGTGATTTCTGGGGGGCCTGTGCGAGCTCTCGCTGTGAGGTAGAAGTTTCATCTCGGTAGAAGCGCGCCTAGCTGGAGAGCAAGGAGGGTGCACCTGAGTGCTGGCCTCATTTCGCAGTCTGAAGCACTCCGCAGGGAAGAGCCCCCCTAAATTCATAACCTTGGGGCGAGTCTCCGGCACCAAATAGGACTAGCCACTACACTACACTACACTACACTACGAAGCGTTCACTAGCAGTCACGACGTATCTTGAAATGAAATGTGGCCGTAACGTAGCCGTAAGAGTTGCTGTCCTCTTTAGGTAGATTTTGTTTTTAAACGCATTAGTCTAATACAAGAAAAGAGACCATTCCGGATTGCTTTGCCATTTTTAAAGACATGAACATCACAGACATAAATTTTGAAACCATGTCATAACGAACTGTTGCTACACCTTGGGTATTATAAGCTCACCGGATAAATTATTCTCGCAGTTTCATAGCTCTGCAAGATGTCATCATCAATGAGTGGCTTCATATGACATATCAGGTAAACCTTGCACACACCATTCCTCGCTCAAATGCAGCCATTACCAAGAATAGAGGTTATTAGCGTGATGTATTATGAAGGGTGCCTGCATTGTCCGGTTGCTAATTGGCGTTCTATATTAACGACCTACGTTGAAAGACTGTTTCTTGGTGTTAGAGCTTGAGATTGTTTATATACTCTGTTAAATGTTTAATGCGCGGAAGTATGTGCATCCAACGAGGTGCAGAAGCGACAAATGATGATTGCACGACTCGCATGTTGCGCCCGTGGAGGCACAGTCGTGCGATTAGTATTGCCAACCTCTGCACCCCTCGATTACCTTAGTTTTTACTAGAAAGACTTCTCTGTTTTTAGCCAAGTAGCTATTTTGACGAGAATTAGCTTCCTGATCGACGACTCGCTGAGAAATTGATTAAAGTAGTGACTTTATAGTCTCAGCCCATAAATTACTACTGCGTGTCCCCACAGGAAAAGACAACCATGCCGTTTCCCGTACATGTTGCTGTAAGCGCGAGATAAGCTATTCCAAATGTAAAATGCTCGTACATTAATAACCAAGGTAACCGCCGGAATGTTGTGCGTTGCTGGATGTCAGCTTGTGGGCTGAAGTACCATGCCTGTTGCACTTGGTCGGTCAATATAGAGGCGGTTAATGCTGTTCGTGGATAACACTGTCGCCCCATGATATTCCACGTGTGTTCGATTTGAGGCAGATCTGCCGATCGAGAAGGCCGAGCCAACATGTCGACACTCGGTAGAACATGTTGGGTTACAACAGCAGTATGTGGGCGCGAGTTACCCAGTTGGAAAACACCCTTCAGAATGCTGTTCAAGTATGGCAGCACAACTGGTCGGATCTCTGGATTGAGATACAAACTTGCAGTCAGGGTGAGTGGGATAACCATGAGAGTGCTCTTTCTGTCATACGAATTGCCACCCCAGACCATAACTTCAGGTATAGGTCCAGCGAGACTAGCACGCAGGCAGGGTGGTTGCAGGCCCTCAACTGACACTCGGCCATCATTGGGACAGAGGCAGAACCAGCTTTCATCAGAAAACACAGCAGACTTCCATCTTACCGCCCAATGAGCTCTCGCCTGACATCACTTCAGTCGTGCAGCTTCAGTCGTGCAGCTTCACTCGGGCTTGTGCACAACCTTTTATCGTCTGCAAAAGGGGTTCGGTTGTGCACAGTTGCATTCGCCCCCCCCCTTCATCCCCCCCTCCTATTGAGTAAATAGCCAGCCTAAGTACAGCAGTGAATGAATTAAAGTATTTGTCCAAATCACGATAGTTCACAAATTATTTACACCGACAACAGTTTAGAATGAAAACATTTTTATTTTACTAAATCACATCCACAAAACAAACTGATGGCCACGTGATACTACGTCGGCGGCTCTTAGCCGCACCGACCTTACCGCACCGACCGACCACGATCCAAAAAACCTCGACCTTTGTCCCCCATCCTCAATCCTGTGTCCGGTCACGTGACACTACATTAGTCAAATATATTCTTTCTGAACATGGCCATCATGCATTTACAATGTTACAATATTAAAATACGTAAAAATAAATACCTTACATTATTTTGTAGACAATCATCCGATTATTTACATATTTAAGGGCACTCCACTTTTTGGCAGTTTCACCCCACTACTTTTGTTCAATCACGTCTTTGCCTAAAAGGTGTGGCATACGAAATACTCATTTTGCTCTACATAGATCGAAAACTGAACAGTACCTTCACAATAAAAGGCAGTAACTTATTATGCAGAGGTTCTCAAACATCCTTATAACTTCATTTTTATATAATGTCCAAAATATTATCCCTGCTACTATGCTTTAATTTTGAGTTTTCAACTATTTTGAAGAGCTCTTATGTTTATGGAGTACTCCTATTTCAGTGATCAGATACCCTTGCAAATCCAATGATTAGCAAGACAAGCACACCTTACATTATTAACATGTGTACCAAGTTATGCACTGAGACATAGGCAATTATGTAACTAAGTAATTCAATGTGTAACTATTATATGCTGCCTCCTCTCTTTGTCAAGAAGGTGACTCCATAAATATATTGACTTGTGCTTGCTACACCCCAACTGTTCTTCCACAGTAAACATTACCACATCCAGCAAATTAGTTATACTATTACAGTATCCCTTGTAACCTCACAGTCGCAAATGGCTGCGGTCGCTTAAGGCATACGGCTCGAAGCTGTTCTCGAAGTAACATATTTGTAACAGTTCGTTGTGTTACTGTGGTGCCAACTGCTGCATCTGCAGCACGATGTGCCAGGACCGTACGCCGAACACGGTTGTTTCCCCTCTCGGTAGTGCCACGTTGTGTCTGGAGTCCGGTCTCCTTGCGACCGTACATTCTCTTCGCTACAGCTGCCAGCAATCCTGTACAATGGCTACATTCCTGCCAAGTGTTTCTGCAGTGTCGTAGAAGGAACATCCAGCATCTCGCAGCCCTGTTACGACCTCGTTCAAACTCGTTGAGGTGTTGATAATGGCGTCTTTGTCGCCTTAATGCATTCTTGACTAACATCAACTCACTACGCCCAGTCTAAAAGGTAACTAACACTTACGACTGTTGGAGCGTTTATTTAATGCAAACCTGGATTACATCCTCATAGTGACGCTACTAGTGCCACTCTTGTGCGACAGGCGCGAAATGCTAATATAAATAGTGTTTCAAATGTAGGAACACGCCTACCAACTTTCGTTTATATCGCACAATTTCTTCTTGGTGTTAAAACTTTTTTCCTGTCAGTATAATATATAGCGGTTCGTTGTAAACATTTGACTAGAATCTCCAGTTCATAGCTCTGAAAATACTCGAAAAGCTTCAGTACCTATGTTTATTACATTAATTACTTTTCTAATATTCAGAAATTAAAATTTCTTTTCTCTCTGTACCGTTTACTGAAGGTCGTACCATTCATTCAGCAGTGGCATTAATTGGTTTCCGAAGCCGCTTTCCAAGGCTGTGGAAAAGCATAGGGAATACAGGGAACGAAATTATTGATCGAAGGAAACAGCAAACATTTTCGATCAGGACCGCAATTTCATAACAGTGTTGAGAGGTTCCACTCTATTCGTTAAATAAGTACGACAAGTAATTTTGTTTGCATCGTCAGTAAATTTGTGAAAGCAAACGCATGTACTTGTAATTTATTTTTTATGCAGTCTGAATCGTATGCTTATAGTGTCATAAATTGCAGCTATTGTATACATGTCAGTATATATTTTTTATAGTTATTAACTTACTGTAGCAAAGTCCTTTATTAAGGCTACCGGTTTCTGAAGACACAGCCTTTGTCTTCAGGCATCTGATTGTGTGCACTAATCTCTATACCAGTAAATTCCCCAATGTAAAACAGCTTCAAACGTCTAATTACTTTACAAATGAGCTAAGTTGTTTACTATTTGCCGTTAAACATGTGAGAGAGTAGTAGTTTAGAAAATTTTTGCAATTATGTTTAAATTTTGTTGGAAGTCACTGAGTTTTGTAATTATGAAACACTAGACGAATGTAGTGTGGGTAATTTGCGCTCAGTTTTAGGCAAAAGCTGGTTTTTCACGTATCCAAATGGTTATGGCGTAGTATCTCCTGAACTGTGTCTCGTTCAATGAAATAATATTTCAGGCGCATTCAGTGGCATATGTGGACACTTTCGGCGAACTTTGTTGCAAATAGACTTATTAGTAAAGAAGTAATAAATTAAAACGTCATGCCTCTGCTGAAGGTTGATTTTATGAAAAGCGAAAATGTAGTAAGCGACAATTTTTTTTTCTCTTTTACCAGTCTGTGGCGGATGGCAGCGAGAAAAGTTTCATAAATATTGGAAATAATTTTCGAAGCCTGTTGCAAGTAGCTAGTGCTCTCATTCTCAAATACTGGGTCTGTATAGTCTAGGTATTTGCGCGCAATGAGTAATGCTGCCTGAAGGCTCACGTTCAGTTTTTAACTGTAATATTTGCTTTATTGTATTAAGCTTTTAGCACGAGTTTATATTCTTAATGAGTATATTACGACAAACATTTCAAATTTTTAAATTTTGTCAGTAATTAAGAGAAATATTTAAAATCAAATGGAAATATTTAAAATCAAATTTTTGTTGTCCATAGAAGCAACCTGCAACTGCTAACGGGTTCCGGAACAGTAACTTTAGTAACACAGATAAGTTTGCAGTCAGCGTTAATAAGGAACATTGTGACTGAGACAGTTTTTCTGCTGTTATTATCATTGTTATTATTATTACTATTATTAATTAGTATTATTTCGTTTGGTCCTTTAAGGAGGAGGTTTCTGGTATTGGCTAGCCGTTATACATTTTTTTCTGGCTCCGTTTATGGCGTTGAAGATTTTCTTGGCTAATCGTTAGCCGCCTATTCGTACTAAACGTCCATAAAATTCAGATGACTTTTCTATGTAATAAAACTAAATCGTTCCGCTATGGAATGCAAATCTACTGAACTTCTGCGCATATATATACACCGTGTTTGATCTGGGTTCCAAATATTTTCCGCACTACTTGTTCCATTTTGTCGATGACACTGACATTTGTGATAAAGGATGTCTCAGCTGCGTAGAATACTTCTGGGAGGACTTTGGTTGGCAGTGGTGTCGTGTGGCTTTGGTGGGAAGACCTTCCTTCCGACAGACATACTAGATACACGAGTCTAGATACTCATTATCGTCGGCAATGTTGCCGACAATTTCACCTTAGTACTCGAAATTTATAATCCGAATGATGATGCCACAGCTCTTCGTGAGGGATACCAGGTCTGCATGTTTCAGGTCCATATGCATACACTCTCCCCTCGTTATACTCTTGGAGGCGAGTTTTGACAGCAGTCTCATGAATCTTCTCAAGGGCATGTCTGGCTTCAGCGGTACAGTAAGTCATCGGCAAAGGGAAGACATTTGATGTTAATTCTTTCACTTTTTTATTCTTGTATTTATTCCGAGTGTTTTTACCATATTTTGATGATTTTATGTAGTATCAGACCGAAAAGGAATGGAGTTAACCCATCACCCACCTTACTTCTCCGTGATATCAAAATATTTGGAGATTCCGCCCATGGGTTTCACTTTGAGTTGTCTTTCTCAAATTCTGTTGGATCAAATTAGTTGTTTTGCTGTCCACACTAAATATTTATCTAGTACATTATAGTGTGGTACGATCAGTCTAGTGTAGGTTAAAAAAAAATAAAACAAACTTGACCACTGTGAGAATCGCCTGACCGCGTCATTATGTTCAGATTCCAGATCGTTTCTAGAAAAGATCTGACTTGTCGTAAGTCTGGCTGGTATTCTACCATTCCGTCTGTTACTCTGATCAGGTAAGGATGACGAGAGAGTACTTCTTTGTATGCGAATGGTAGAAGAGAAAACCTCAATAATTATTTTGGTCTGTCTTGTCACTCTTGTTTAGGGTAAATCAAAGCAGTTTTACAATCTGTAGGTACAACTTCGCTCTCCCAAATATTCAATCGATAGCTTGTGGTCTGTAAATCATGATTTATCTCCGATCTTCAGCAGTTCAACAGCTACTCCGTCTTACCTCAGTGCTTCGCTCTTTTCGATGTGTTAATATGTTGCAATGCATCTTAGCGTGAGACGATGAAATTGAGTCGTTGTTGGGGATGCGTCTATGAGATGGCAGTTTTCTGTAAGAGTTTCGCAGATCTATAATTTCTCAAAGTAATGCTTCAGAATGTCACAATTAGTCTTTCTACTGGTTTAATCTGTTTCGTCTAACTCGTAAGCGACGGAAACAAGTGTTGGTTGTTTAAATGAAAGTTCTGCCATTTTGCTGTATAGATTCATTCTGTTGTGCAATGATTATTTCGGTCTTTGGCCATTTTCTAGTACCACAATGTTAAACATCATCAGACTTCCACAAAAGAAGAAATTGTCGAAATATGTAATACAGGTGTCACAGCATATAAATGACAACATATTCCCAAAGTGCATGGCAGAAATAAAACCAAACATCTATCTATCGTTACCTAGGAAATGGTCCCTGCACATGTAATGGCTGTTCCTGGTGATCGTGTGTGGCACAGTTACTAAATGTATGTAAGACGTGCCTGTTACTTCTCTAGCACACACTTCGTGAATATGTTGTGATTTGTGTTTTAAATTATATGCCGTGACATCTGCATTATATAACCAAGTCTGGTGTACACTTTAAGAAAGGGGGAGAGAGAGAGAGAGAGAGAGAAAGTGCACCACGGAGGTATTACCCGAATAGAACGGAAATTGATGGATATGATGTACATGTACAGACAAACAAATAGTTGCACTTTCAGAAAAAGTGGATAATTTTTTCAAGAGAGAGAGAGCTTCACAAATTGAGCAAGTCAGTAACGCTTTGGTTCACCTGTGGCCCTTAAGCAATAACTTACTTGGCTTGGCATTGATTGATAGAGTTGTTGGATGCCCTCCTGGGGATATAGTGCCAAATTCTGTTACACTGGCGCGGTAGATCACAAAATCCCAAGATGGTTGGAGCACCCTACCCAAATTACTCCAAACGTTCTCAGCTGAGAGAGATCCAGCGACCTTTCTGGCCAAAATAGCGTTTGACAAATACGAAGACGAGCAGCAGAAACTACTCCCATATGCGGACAGGTATTATATTGCTGAAATCTAAGCCCAGATTGGCTTGTCATGATGGGCAACAAAGCGGGGTGTAGAGTGTAGTCGACGTACCGCGGATCTTGGTGCGAAAAGAAGTGACACCCCGGACAGTCACTCCTGGTTGTAGGGCCACATGGCAGACGACAGTCTGGTTGGTATTCCACCGCTGTCCAGGACGTCTCCAGAGGCGTCTTCGGCCTGGAATCCCACTGATTGGATTAGAATTGTCTTCAACGATGATTCACATTCATGTTTGCCAAACTCTGCGTTGGGTAGCAAGGTCGCCGGATATCTCCCCAATTTAGATTTAGGGCATTATGGGCAGGGCCCTCCAACTATCTCGGCATTATGACCGTCTAACGTGCCAGTTGGACTCTTGTCAATCATTGTCAAGCTGAAGAACTGTTTCCATAAGGACAAGAGGCGGACCAAAGCGTTATTGACTTGGTCAGTTAGCGAATCTCTTACTCTCGAATAAATCCTCAAATTCTTCTGAAATTGTAATCATTTGTTTGTACATGTACATCACATTTATCGCTTTCCGTCCCATTCGGATAATTCTCTCTCTCTCTCTCTCTCTCTCTCTCTCTCTCTCTCTCTCTCTCTCTCTCTCTCGAGTGTACTTCGACAATGACTTTGTTTACAGAAGTCTGATCGTGTTTAACATCGTGGTACTTGAAAATGGCTAAAAGCCTGAAATCGTGATTGTACAATAGAATAAATAATCTATACACTCAAATGGCGTAACTTTCATTTAAACAGTACAATATGACTGTGGTCCCAAGCTACAGAAAAATCATCAGATATTAGTTGATTTGTGCTTTGCTAGTTCTTCTCTTTCGTATAATTAATAACTGCCACAGACGGTAATGAGCGGACAAGCTTACGACAAATACTGCTGAAATAGTTTGCGAACTCTGAAAAAATGAACAGTGAAAGGACAGCAATTTTCAAATTCTAAACGAAAGGGGGAATGAGAGAGGAGCTGTGGGACATGACTTAGTCTTCAGCTCTGGTGGCGGCAATCCCGTTAGCTGTCGCTAAGCGCCCGCTAAGCAGGCTTTGGCTCGCAGTTACGTAGTTGCGCAGGAAGAGCGCTCTTCCCAGAGTTTTGTCACACTCGAGGCTCACTTGTTAAAAGATTCTCAGCTCACACTTTTATCGTGAATCTTCAATTTAAGGACTTCCCGAAGAACCTCTGCAACAATTCCTAGTTCGCTGCCAATCTCTGTAGCAACAATGCCACAAGCCAAATGTCATTAAGCTTACTTTTACAATAAATTGTGAAGAGCTTTGCACCGACCACACAGTTTTATTTTATCAAGGTTTTCATGTAGTAACTTCTGTTACCTTCGATGTAGACCTCAGCTGTAAATCGGAGAACTTCTTACTAAATTACACTTAAATCACACTGTTTTTGTACCACTCACTTTAAGTTCATTTCCAGAAACAATCCTTCAATTTTTTTTTTGTTTTTCATTCGCCTTTTTTTTCTTACAATGGTTATCCTTTTCCAAAGTGTCGTTACATCAGTATAGTGAAAGAAATTTGGGCTTGCATATTCGACAAATTAATGCATTCCCGTGCCTCGGTGTGTGTGGGATAAAACAGAAATTAGACGCATAATGGTCTATTCTGAACGAAAATATTTGCTAGAATCACAACAGATATTAAGGCACGGTTTGCACCTTTAATAGGCCAATGTTTCACTCTATCACATACCGAGCAGCAGCTCATTGAGCGGCAAACTGTCTGTTCCAGAGTGACGACGATGACGACGACGAAGACGACGTGGACGTAACGTCGCCGACGCGGAACGGCGGCCCCACCCCTGCGTCGTCGACTGCAGCGACCAAGGGCAGCTCGAGTGACGAAGGTCGCCGCCACCCCTGGCACCGGACAGGTATCCTGACGCACCACGAGTACCACAGCTACATGGACAGCGCTCTCGAGTGTACGCTCTCCAAGTCTTACGTGCCTGTGCCTGTCTGTGTCCTGTGTGGCATGCAGCATGAGCGCCTGGCTAACACGCACGCTCCACCACAGGCCTCACCGACTGACAGACATCTGCCCTCCAGGACGGTACCGAACTACCCAGTAACGACCTAAAGCTCTTGTGGCTGAAATGTATTCCTGGTGGGTCTGTAAAATCACGTGAAAATGAAATCGGGGGATATTATTCTGAGCATTTTGGTACAGATCTTCCAGGCTATCGAACAGATGTGGTAGTAAACAAGTAAGTGACCCATAATGTGTTTGTAGTTCACCTGTGCTCCAGAAGGTAATCCTCCCAAACGTGCATTACCTCAATTCATGCTTGTGATACACTACTGGCCATTAAAATTGCTACACCAAGAATAAATGCAGATGATAAACGGGTATCCATTGGACAGATATATTATACTACAACTGACATGTGATTACATTTCCACGTAATTTGGGTGCATAGATCCTGAGAAATCAGTACCCAGAACAACCACCTTTGGCCGTAATAACGGCCTTGATAATCCTGGGCATTGAGTCAAACAGAGCTTGGATGGCGTGTACAGGTACAGCTGCCCATGCAGTTTCAACACGATACCACAGTTCATCAAGAGTGGTGACTGGCGTATTGTGACGAGCCAGTTGCACAGCCACCATTGAACAGACGTTTTCAATTAGTGAGAGATCTGGAGAACGTGCTGGCCAGGGCAGCAGTCGAACATTTTCTGTATCCAGAAAGACCCGCACAGGACCTGCAACATGCGGTCGTGCATTATCCTGCTGAAATGTAGGGTTTCTCAGGGATCGAATGAAGGGTAGAGCCACGGGTTGTAACACATCTGAAAAATAACATCCACCGTTCAAAGTGCGGTCAGTGCGAACAAGAGGTGACAGACGTGTAACCAATGGCACCCCATACCGTCACGCTGGGTGATATGCCAGTATGGCAATGATGAATACACGCTTCCAGTGTGCGTTCACTGCGATGTCGCCAAACACGGATGCGACCAGCATGATGCTGTAAACAGAACCTGGATTCATCCCAAAAAATGGCGTTTTGTCATTCGTGCACCCAGGTTCATCATTGAGTACACCATCGCAGGCATTCCTGTCTGTGATGCAGCGTCAAGGGTAACCGCAACCATGGTCTCCGAGCTGATAGTCCACGCTGCTGCAAACGTCGTCGAACTGTTTGTGCAGATGGTTGTCGTCTTGCAAACGTCCCCATCTGTTGACTCAGGGATCGAGACGTGGCTGCACGATCCGTTACAGCCATGTAGATGAGATGCCTATCATCTTGACTGCTAGTAATAAGAGGCCTTTGGGATCCAGCACGGCATTACGTATTACCCTCCTGTACCCACTGATTCCATATTCTGCTAACAGTCACTGGACCTCTACCAATGCGAGCAGCAGTGTCGCGATACGATAAACCGCAATCGCGATAGGCCACAATCCCACCTTTATCAAAGACGGAAACGTGATGGTATGCATTTCTCCTCCATACACGAGGCATCACAACCACGTTTCACCAGGCAATGCCAGTCAATTGCTGTTTGTGTATAAGAAATCGATTGGAAACTTTCCTCATGTCAGTACGTTGGAGGTGTTGCCACCGGTGCCAACCTTGTGTGAGTGCTCTGAAAAGCTAATCATTTTCATATCACAGCGTCTTATTCCCGTCAGTTAAGTTTCGCATCTGTAGTACGTCATCTTCGTGGTGTAGCAATTTTAATGGCCAGTAGTGTAGATCACAGACATAATTTTCTTGAGCTGTACAATATTGATGGAGCAGAGCCAGAACAGTTTCACAGAGCCTGCAGGTGTGTACCTCTAGTAGTGTTCTTGCTGCATAATGACACTACAGGGAACAATTTCCTAATGAGCATCATCCAGCACAACTGCGCACATCTATTGATTAGCAGCCAAAGAAAACGGAGATCTCGTAACTAGCAGATAAATCATGCCCACATTTGAGGAGGAAGTGCCGAAACAAGTCAGTCTAACACACTGAAAATTTGTATTTTGTATCCCTTATGATACAGACAAACACTGTCTATTCACATGTTGAATGAGAGGGCTACAAAGCATTGGAGTTACAGTTCACAATTGACAGAGCAAGAGTCCCACAAAGGAACAGAGCTGATATCTCGTCATCCTAACAAGTTTCAAAATGAGATTGATAAATAACAAGAGAACTGTTAATATGATGGTTTTAATGCTTCAGCTGTTCTACATAGTCTTCCACCATTTGAATACAATGCGAAGAGAGTTCATATAACCATGTGAAACTGTCAGAAATGTTGCTCTTTGGTATGTTGGTCAACTCGCATGTCACACTGGCTTGAATATTGTTTGTCATCAAAGAATCAACCCTTCATGTGAATTTCTGCACTTCGTCATGTTGTGGCAGGTTTGTACTGACAACACCCACAATAATTTTCTTCAATTTATTCCAAAAAGTCGCAGGAGGCAGCCGTGCATTGCTGTTCTTATTCAGGAGTCAAGGTGGGCAAAACAAGCATTGCACATACGCCCATCTCCTTCAAAATATTCTGGAGAAAGTTTTGAACACTTGATTTAGAGATGTTGCTGCATTGCAATTCATGAAACGACCACGTTAACACAATATGGTAGCATGTCCACTACTCGACATAACCTGTTCACAATAGATTAGTAGAACATGTATCTCTTGTTTGCAGTTGTTCATTCAATTTGCCACTGTAGTCACTGCACTGATGTCACTTGTATGCCAGGAATAAAATCAACTTTGCAACCATTTTGATAGGTGGTGTAGAGTTGATAGGTACTTTTCCCAAAGAGTGAAATTTTCAATGACTAGTGCAGCAATGGACATAACAAGCATATTTCATACACTTCATTCCCCATACACACACAGGACCATGTTCACCTAGAAGGTATTCTGAACAGCAGCATCAGCTACATATGTGCAATGAGGCAACCTGAAACTACATAGTCATTAAGTACCAGTTTCTATGTCTGAGCTATCAGTCCACAAACCAAAAGATTAATTGCACCTTGCCTCATGCTGATCATTAAAAATTAATTTGAAATTCAGGGAACATATTTTACCTGTGTCATTAATGGATGTTCTTCTACATATCCAACAGAATGTGGCAGCAGCATGATTACGCAACTTCTGACTTCAGTGTAGATATCAGCAGGATTATGGATTCCTGGTCACTAGATGAGATGGATGGCTCTTCTAAAAGCTTACAAAGTCTCACAATGTAAATTATTCATACAAAGAGATCTGAAATCTTGTGTATAGTAGACACCAGTAGATCCAGATTTGTGGACATTATTGTCCAGATTATTATTTCGTGTTACGGAATCCACAATATGTGTGCTTGAATGGATGTAACCTAGTCTGATAAAATTTTATTACCATACTTGCATCAGTGTTGGTAGCCATTACTATGAACATCCGTTGCTGATATGCATTTATGCAATTAACACTGGTTTATTATTGGCATGGTATTCCATTACACTGTTACTTATAACAGAGTGATAATTTTTTGTCAATAAATAACAGTTCACAACAACTTGGTCATTTTAAACATCTTCAGGCCCATGTCACTTTTCACTGACCTTGCAGTTCACAAGTTCCCTGTATCAAAAGCTCAGTATACTGGCCCTTACATCTAATATCAGTTTTGCATACTTTAACTGAAACACCTTGTATAATGCATTAAAAGCATCTGGTCCCACTCTATGAATAGTTTTCGAATATCACAAGAACTGAATTGTTCTGTGCAATTTGTTCAGAAAGGTTACACTGTAGCAGAGACGTTTACAAAACTGTCCTCTAGATTATAAATAATTTGGTAGTAAATGAGACCACTTGTTGAACTCTTATGGCTTCCATATGCCACTTACATTTCTTAACTGTATAAAGTCCACATTTACTAAGGCTGAGAGGGTCTTGGTTATAGTTATTCACTGAATTACTCATTCCCTCAGTGACATTTTGGGTGTTTCAGGTACTGCACTCAGCAATGGATTAAGCAACAGTGGAATGAGATGCTCATTGTTTTAGGACTCACGGCAACTAGGGAAGACAAGGAAAGTATCAACTTAAGAAAACTGATGCTGATGCAAGAGGCAAGGTCAAAAAGGCATGCTACCTTGAATGCTGTAATTATAGACTTGAAATTGAAATTTGGAAGCAACAACAGCACTTGTATCATTAGCCAAAGGGTGTTTTCACACACCGTTACCCAGAGAAATGAAATTATAAAGGTTCATTACCACTAAATTCTCTTCTAGACATCTTGGGTTGACAATTGGGTTCTAGCCCTTTTATTTTCGAATGTTTTTTGACATTAATATGAATCTCCTAAGGAAGCCCAATATGACAGAGATTATTTTTAGGACAACAAAGATTCTAATAAAGTTATTTGATTAAATTGGGAAGAATGGCATTCAATGGCTGGCTCAGACTTCTGATCTCAACAAAATTGAGTAATCAGTTGAAATTTGTGTACTGCACCTTCTGCAAACTGGTATAATCCATCTGTGACCTACACTGAAAACAGCAGAGGCTGTGACACTTGTTAAGAGCAGGTCTGTCATACTGGCACTTTGTCTCTATACATGTGATATGTTATATGTTTAATGAGAGAGGTTGGAAAAGTAAAACAGCATTAAACATAATATTGTAAAAAAGCTGTTTACTCAAACAGTCATAACTGAGAAAGTACAGTTGATAGCAGAAGATGTATCATTAAGTGATGGGCTTGTTTTGGCTAGATGTGTGAGGAGAAAACTTCATTTTAAAACACTATAAACTGTTAAAATTAGAGATTGCCAGCATCTGTGAAGTTCCCTTAACATCTTCAGCGTATACTTCTCAAACAGTTACAAATATTTTCAGCTTAAATGATGAAAACAGATGTCAACAGAAATGCCACTAAACTGCATAAAAGCTTTATAAATATTATTCATAATAGTTAGTATAATTAAATATGAACTTTCGTTTGCATTCAGTATACGTTTAAAAGACTAGCAACTTTAGTTTACATATGAGCATGTTTAGAATAAATGTGATAAAAGTTAATTTTGCATGCTTCAGTGTTTGCTTTATAGTTTAATTAACAATAGACAGCGAAATTTTCTGTTTGTCTATTAATTTACTAAATTTTTTTTATCTTGTTTGTTGTTATATAAAGCTTCTCAAATATTTAGAAATTTTTCATTTTTATAGGCATGGTAGTACTTTTTGAGTGTAACAAGTGTTAGGTGATTTTTAATTCCTTTTTTTTATGTGTAGTCACTGATACATTTTGTACTTGTTATACGTACCTAATTTAGCTTGACATGTCTGAAAGATCGTACACATTATGAAAACTCTCTCCACTGTTTGGTAAATGTGGATGTGTGTCCTACTGCCAAAATTTCAAGTTGTTCGTTTATACTTTATGATTAGTTTAATGACAGGAACTCATGATCTTCAATATCTCATTTTCATGTAACTTTATGTTGATTATATGTTGAAGAAACAGTCATTCCAAGATTGTCATGAATGGATCAAATAATATTCATATTTTAGTAACCGTGATATCATACAAAGAACATATTTTAATCATTCTGACAAAATTAATAACCTGAAACTATGAGACGGGAGATTATTATTCTGTTATGGTAATGTTAAATATCGATTCTGTTATTGTATAGAACTGTGCTTTTAAATATTTGTTTAAAATGTCGTATTGCATGATCAGAAGAGATGGTAGTGACACATTGTGAATTGCTATAAAAATTGTTGGATTCCAAGGAATTTGCACACAGCTGCAGTGGCTGCAAGGAGAAGCCTAACTAAAATCCATGCAGTTGGTGACTACATTGTTGTAAAATGAGATGAGATGCTATGCTTTGCTTGGGTGTCATATATGATGTCTATGCCTACCACCCAGTCACCCAATCCCTTGAGTATAACCATTCAGTTCTTACTCAAAATGTTCATCAAGGTGGTCCCAAATATAATCACCAACATGAACTGGAACCCTTTGTATTTAAACCAAGAAAGCCATGTAGTATCCTTGCTTGGAATGTAGCAGAGAAAATAAACCCCGAGAGGGTTTGTTGTAGCATACTGAGTCAGGCACAAGAAGTTCGTACCAAACCATTGGAGATTATGCTTTTCTTATCAAACACCTTAGTGACCATCCAAGAATGACATGCACAGATTGGTAGTAGAACTTACATTATCCATTCTCTGATTCCAACATCAAGGAACTTATTTCTCTCTCTCTCTCTCTCTCTCTCTCTCTCTCTCTCTCTCTCTCACCCACCCGCGCTCTCTCTCTCACCCACCCGCGCGCTCTCTCTCTCTCTCTCTCTCTCTCTCTCTCTCTCTCTCTCTCTCTCTCTCTCTCTCTCACCCACCCGCTCTCTCTCTCTCTCTCTCTCTCTCTCTCTCTCTCTCTCTCTCTCTCTCTCTCCCTCCCCCCCTCCAGGACTAACAAGAAGTCAGCAGTCGCAAAAAAATTCTCAGACTTCTTGTTACATGGTGTTTATCTAAAAAGCTTATACTTCTGATTTTTTTTCCATGACTGAAAGCCTGATGACTTACCCAAATTGATGCAGCAAGAAAGAAGAGAGAAATTTATCATACTAATTCAGTTAACTGTAGTTTTTATGGTGAACATCTGATGTTATTTGTGAAGGGCTAGCAAAAAATTGTAATTCCAGTTAAAAGAGGCTGATAATATTGTATTATCTTACAGCGTACGACCTCGCAACGCAGTGTCCAAGTCGCCGGGCTTCGATGCGGAGGCACACAATCGTCGTGTGTAATCCGCAGCAACAGCAGTTGGCAGCAGAAGCTGGCGTGGGTAGCCAGTCAGTGCCACATTCGAGGCCACAATCGAGGGGTCCTACCCCATCGTCAGCAAGTTCAGAAGCGGGTACAGATACAGGCATGCTGGGATTAGGAAATACACTTCCCGAGATGTCGTGGTCGAGGTCTTCCCTGCAAGATGAGCTGCTGCATTCGGTTAGTTTTGCTAAAATGTGCTCGTTTTTAGTTGTATTGTAGTTATCAAAAACATGTGAAAGAGTTGTGGCAAACCAAATTGTGAAAATAGCATTTTGTCTCCATCCACATTGACTATACAGTTTTAGCTCATCACTGTAAAATGGACTTGCGAATTTTTATTGCATTGCTTATTGTTGCGATGACACCAGTTCTTCTTACTTTTGCAGAAAAACTGGCAGCAAGCCATGGAGTGCCTCTCTCTCACACTGGAGGAAATTGTCCACATACGGAGTGTGCTTACAAAAGCAGAATTGGAAAGTCTACCAGTAGAGGGGCATGTGAAAGAGGATGTAGAGAAACGAAAGGTGATTTGTAATATAATGTAATGAGCTGTATTTTAAAAAAGAAGTCCGACAAAACATTATTTAGGTTGTGTGTGTGTGTGTGTGTGTGTGTGTGTGTGTGTGTGTGTGTGTGTGTGTGTGTGTGTGTGTGTGTGTGTGCGGGCGGGCGGGCGGGCAGACATGCGCATGTCCCGAATTCGGAGATGAAATCTGTGACTTAGATGAGGATATATATGACATTGCAGCAACATAGTATTCTCACTTGGTCCTTCTGCAGTTGTAACATATTTTGGTTATCAATCCAATCTGTTTTTTTTTTTGTGATTTAATTTAAAATACATTGTAATACTGTATTTACAGTAATAACTAAAACACGATAATATTGTCAAAAGTGTAGACAATAATCATTCTGAGATAAGATCCTGAAAGCCTAGTTTTTAAGGAAACTTTCTAATAAAATTTTTGTTTTATTGATTTTTTATTTTTTATTTATTTATTTATTTATTTATTTATTTATTCATTAGTTCTTTGAAGCATTCTTGTGCAGAACAGCCACAGGGTGATGAAAGAAGAGTACATCATGAGATGGGAAGAGTCATGTGTGATGTGACGGTTACTGAAAAGAGATGATGTGTAGAAGATTTACAATACATGAAGCTATAGGCAACAAATCAAAGTTATCAGTTAGTTCTTTCCTGATTTTTTTTTTAGTCAGTGATTTGTTACGTACAGTTCTCAATACTTTGCTAGTGAAAGTGGCCAGCAATGTATCTTATGGCTAATGCAACTTCCAACCTGGTAGCTGCAGAAGCATGAACAATTTAGTCATCAAAGAACATGTCTCTACAGTAAAAACATATAAATTAATCCTATCTGTCACTTGGTAAAATTTTACTTATAAGAAAATGCAGCTAAATTATCATTTTAATGTACTAAACATATTTCTGAACTAAATGCATTCTAATTGACATATGAGCATAAAGAAATGAGACAAAGGCAAAAAATTAGTGAATACATAAAAATGATGTTGAAATATTAGTTCAGAGCAAAGGAATATAAAAATAAAGTGCCAGAACAGTAAAACTGTGAGACATGAAAAACATTTTAGTCTGACAAAAAGTAGTACACAATTTAAGAAGAATGTTTTTCAGCCTAGTCATATAGTAAATCAGTACATTTACTCTAATGAATCAAAATTTTTAATATACACAGTAAGATAACATTCTTCAAGCTGTGCAAAACACATACAACTTTTGTTATCACTCTAAGTGGCTCTTAGTGTACCCAGATATTCCTTCAGGCCTGGTAAACTAAAAATAATCACTGGGAGCCAAATCTGGTGAATAGTGCAGATTTAGAAGCACCTTGAGGTGAAGGTTACGTAGTTTTGCAACTCTGATAAAAGGCATGTTTGGGAATATGTTTTTGTAGTAGGAGAGCACTTCTTTTTTTTTTCCCCCTGCAAGATGCGGTTTTATGTAGTGTAAATAGCATATTTTAATTTGTTCTGTAATTAATTGTGATAGTCTCTGGTGATGGTTTTCCCATGTGGACACAGCCCCTGAGCACTATGCTACAAGAATCCCAGAAAACAGCAGCTGTAACTCTTTCTTACTGGTAGAATCATTGCACCGGTGCATTTTAACCTCATTTTCACTCACTGTTTCAACTGCTCCATTACCTCTGGCATGTAATGATGAACCCACAGTTCATCTTGTGTTATTTAATGTTATACAGACATTAATTTGCTTAAACAAAGACTTAAAAATGTTCAGTTCAGTGTGTATTTGATCAATTGTTGACAGGCGCTACATGTATTTCACACACAACTTCATCGTACACTATATTTTATGCAAAATGTGGTAGATGTGCTCTATTAAGACCTTTCTAATATTGCAATACTCAATCAGTTTCAATGGAGTTATGAATGTTTGCCAGAGTTTTATCAGTCATATAAGACGTTGGCATTGTGAACATCTCATCTTCATCAGATGCACAACTATGCTTAAATTCAACAAGATACTTATTAACTATTGTTTACAGAGGGGAAGAGTCTTCATTTTAGAGTTTAAATTTGGTTTCTATTTTCTATGGATGTAAACAACCTAAATCAAAATATTTTATTGTAGCTCCTCATAATCCAGATATCGATATCTCCAGAAAATATTGACACTTTGTTACTTACACAACTGACAACAGTGACAACAGGGGTATGCCTCTGAAACCTCACAGCTTGCTGTCTGAACAGCCTTGTTTCACAAATGTCATATGCAATATTTGGACAACAGTAATGCTGTCTTTGTTGGTTCGGATTGTTTAGAAAGTATCTCAAATTAGGGGTTGTCATGAGACGGCTGACTGGAAAACGTATTTTAAATCATATTATCAAAGGAAAACATTCATTGTTTATCGGGATCAGTATAGTAATTAATATAGTTGTCCTGAGCCATCAGTTAATTTTACCAACTAAAAAAACATACATTTTTACTATTTATTGTGTCATTTGTTGTTAACTTTTTCAGACAGAAAGTAAAAAAACTGAAATAATTTCTCCCATTTCCTGTCTGTCATTAACTGTACATAAAAAAATTACTGTCCATAAGCCTCCACATAAACTTCTCCAATTTTTCTTGTTGTGGTGAATGGCAAGTAAGTGTGTGTGTGTGTGTGTGTGTGTGTGTGTGTGTGTGTGTGTGTGTGAGATAAACATAACTCATCCAACTCCTCTGGGGCACTGCCATACTCTCACATTCATCAGTTTCACAGTTCAGGATGACTAGTTGAATATGATCTTCTAGGAAGTCGTGAATCTAATCACAGATTAGGTCTGATATACAGTTAGCTCATATTTTGTTCACTAAATAGAAGTGCAGAACTGCACTGAATGAATTCTGGATTCTGAACAAAAATGCATCTACTTCAGTTTCTTTGTGTACAATACACAGGATTCTGTGAACAAATAGACAGCAGAGTTTTACAGACTCTTGTTTTTGAGAAAGCTGTGTTGATTCCTATAAAGATTTTCATTTTGAAAGGGTTACAGTACATGATGTGTTAACATTAATGTAAACATGTGTGACTGCATTTTTACTATTTAAAATTTCAGTATAAATGTTATCATTTATCTTGTCATTTAAAATACAGAATGAGTACTTTCCTTTCACTTTCGTTTTGTATGTACTGTGGAATTAGGTAGTATTACAGTGAAATTACACGCTGAAAATATAAAACTGTCTCAAGAATATAATAACTATAAGTCTGACACAAGGTTGACCCTTGTGTGTTAATGAACATCACAGAATAACCTGGAAACGAACACAGTCGATGTTGATGCAGCACTGTGCTTGATCTATCAGACTGTGTGAGAGACATACACCAGCTCTGCCCGAGGGATAGAAAACAGTGTTTCTGGTGTGTGAGGATTATTTGAGAACACTTGGCTCTTCAGTTTGCCCCACAGGTAAAAAACACAAGTGGAGAGATGAGGCAATTGAAGTGGCCAAGAGATTCTATGGCCTCTGCTGATTGTCCTATCCTCACCAAACACCTCATACATGCTTGACAAGTTTGTCAAGGTGGTGTGTGCTGTTTCTCCATTGTGTTGAAAATATCCATACAGTCATTTGCCTTTTGTGAGTTGATCAACATATGGATTACACAGTTTCTGAACATTGTAGTTAGCATTAACAGTTCCTAGACAGACCCATGTTAAGATGCCAACACCAGACATAATGCACTGAACACCAATCTTGAGGTTATGCAATGGTTCTTCAAAGTACTGATGGGGATTTTCTGATACATAGTGGCACTTTACTGTAGATTTCAGCAAAACACTTCCCGTCTCGAACTCTTGCACAAATAGTTCCACACATTTTGCATGAATTGACAATGAAAAACATACTGTTTTATCATGAATCTAATTTTGTGTTGCATCCAGTTGGTGCCTAAAGCATCTGCTTTTCTCAAACATGACGACACAGTGAAGTACCCATGGGCAGAGCATATGGGAGATACACATGTGCTTACATATGACAGCAACTGAATAGAGCATCAAAATAGCGTTTTCCAGCATTTATTGTTATGGGTGTTTTCTGTCAGTGTTACATTTCGCCCCCTCTATACCACAAGTGAATATAAATTAAGGAGAAGCACAAATGACAAATTCATTTGATGTATACTGCAGACAATAAGTAACTGAAGTATGGTATATATCAGCACGTGTGTGTGTGTGGGGGGGGGGGGATGTTATTTAACAGGATCAGTGTGTCGTGTACATAGAAGATGTGAAATCATTGGTATCCGATGCTAGATTAGTAGGATTGTTCTCTTTTAAAGATAGTAATATTTTTGGGTTAAAGGTAAAAAAGCTTTGCCACTGAAGACCACCACCCCAAACCAAAGTACATCAACTGACAATGAAGCTGTGGGGTCGTTCCAGTAGGCTACTGTGGATGTAGGTCTAATGGGTCTGACTCCGGACATGTAGCTGGACTGTAGTGGAGTAATATTTGCACAGTAAAGGCATTTGTTGAATATAACTGACAAACTGGTAACATGGAAGGATTCTGAGCATTCAGATATTGGAGAAACAAAATGTTGACCAGTGCAATACGGGAATGTCTTTGTAGGAGCTTTAACCAGTGTAACACAGGAGGGGGGGGGGGGGGGGGGGGGGGGGAGAGAGAGAGAGAGAGAGAGAGAGAGAGAGCGGGTGGGTGAGATGTAGAATCCAAGCTGGTCGAACAGGTATCGGGTAACTTCTTTGTTTGAAGTGAATCTTCTTCCACCAAGAAAAATTTTCAGTTTTGGGAAGAGATGGAAGTTTGACAGTCACATCAAGTGAATAAGGCAGGTGTGGTAACAACTCGTACCTTAGTTTGTGTAATTTTGCAGAACAATAGGTCTCATGGCACACTTTGCTGCTATGACTGAGGTGATGTCCATCAACATTTTCTGGGAGGGTGGGTGGTTGTACAAGACCTTGATTTTGTGATTAAGCAATAATAGCTGGCAGCCACATGTTTAGTTCCACCCAGAAGCCGCTGCCTCCGTCACTGCAGTTGCAGCAGCCACCTGGGAGATGATGTCACACGAGCATCGCGATGTCAGCTCACCACTGTGCTGCACCTGGTAAAAAATTGTGCTCAAGCACTCCAGTAACAACCCACCTACCATTTGTCTCGGAGTAATGACTAAAAGCTAGGAAAAAGGACCCTGCAATATTCATTAACAAATGGGTGTATTATTGTTTTCATGTTTTAATTTTAGTGTGTAATGGAATGATACTCTTTCATAATTGGTTTTTGTAGGCAGTAAATGAAATTAGCTAACCATGGTTCCAAAACAATATACTTACTGGAAATAAAATAATTGTAATGTGATACATTTACATCCCCGCAGCTTGTGCACTACAATATTTATTTATTACTAATTACATACACTTCACTCAAATGCTATTATTTCACAGTTAATAAATATAGTTAACTTCTCAAACTTGGTGCTTAACTAATGCATCACCACATAACTGGAGGTTACAAAGTGGGATCCAATTTGTAAGGACATCCCCATAATACGAGGGTGGTTTGAAAAGTCCTCGGAACGGGATAGGAAAAAAGTGCTTTAATCACTGAAACTTTTTTTATTTCTCAATGTAGTCTCCTTGTAGATTAATGGACGTGGTCCAACGATGTTCTAATGCCTTGATCCCATCTCAAAAATGAGTTTCCTCCAGGCCTGCAAAATAGTTGTCAACTCTGGCTGTCAATTCTTTGTTTGAAGTGAATTTTCGTCCACCAAGAAAAATTTTCATTTTTGGGAGGAGATGGAAGTTTGACAGAGCCACATGCAGGTCTGGTAACAACTTGTACCTTAGTTCGTGTAATTTTGCCATGGCGACGGCACATTTTTAATCCTGCATCAAGAGTCGTGGCACCCATCTTGCAGATAATTCTTTCATTTCTAATTTGTCAGTTAAAATGTGATATACCATTTCAGATCACATCTGGCAAGCCTCAACAATTTCATGCACTTTCAATTGGTGATCCTCCATGACCATTTTGTGCACTTTTGCAATGATTTCTGTAGTAGTAACAAATTTTGTCTGACTATTGCGCAAATCATCATCAAATCTCTCCCAACCAAATTTAAATTCATTTGTCCACTTGAAAATAGTTGAATATGAAGCAGCAGTCCCCCCCCCCCCCCCCCCAGCACATTCTGGAAATCAGCATGAATGTCATTCGCTTTCGTACCTTTCATTAGGAACTACTTGGCCGGCCAGAGTGGCCGAGCGGCTCTGGGCACTACAGTCTGGAACCGCGCGACTGCTACGGTCGCAGGTTCGAATCCTGCCTCGGGCATGGATGTGTGTGATGTCCTTAGGTTAGTTAGGTTTAAGTAGTTCTAAGTTCTAGAGGACTGATGACCACAGCGGTTAAGTCCCATAGTGCTCAGAGCCATTTGAACCATTTTTTGAACTACTTAATCACTGCTCAAATCTAATCACTATGTGGGAACAGCAGAGCCACGTCACTGCCACAGCTATCTTCCAAGACCACTGACATGGCACCTTTTTTACAGGCAACAGTTCAGTGAATGTCACTTGGAAAAACTCTTTGTGCTAGCGCTGACCATTCGTGGTGATTTCGAGAACTTTTCAAACACCCTGTTATAAATGCCCATAGCTCAATTTGCCCAATGTGATATTATATGTCCATTTTCTGGATGGCCACAAATTTTGTTTGAAATTAACATTAGCTAACAGATTGACTCAGCAAGTTGTTGGCAATAAACTTACAGGTGGATTGCATGAGGACATGTTGTTTGTTGGTGGGTTGTGCATGTAAATCTGCTATTGTTTCATCATGATTTTTCTCTGTTTTGCCTTTTTGTTGTATACCAGCATTTTGAATGATTTTTTTAAAATCTTATTTTGGAGGAAATTAGGGAATGTTTCTTTTACTGAATTGCTTGGAAAGAGCAACAGAGTAAAAATTGCATGTAGTTCATTATTTTTTGGTGTAGAACAAAAATTAATGTGGGTTCCAGTGAGAATTGTAAATATGAATTCAGCAATGAAAGATAGGGAGATAGTATTCCCTACAGGATTTAAAGTGAATGAAGGGGAAACAGATAAACAAATTACAGGATTAGAAATAAACTGAAAACATTATGAAATTACGTGACTGCCCAAACCTTTGTCGACTGATAACCCAAATATTTACTGAGACGATACGTCTTGTAAGGTAAACATTCAACATTACTTCTGAGAAGATTACACGAATGCTCAAATAAAACTAACCAGTTCCTAGATCTTAGAGAGATGTGAAAATATTCTACCGAAGATATGAAATATTTCAAGGCAGAAACTTATAGTAAATTTGGGAAAGAGCAGAAAGAAACACAAGAAGTAATAGATGATGAGATTTATATTTTCATGCAAGAAATAACCAGTATAAATGAAAACCTGCAATGAGAAAGTGAACAAATCTCAGCAGTTGAAGAGAGTGTACATCATCACAAGAACTATAAGTGAGAGTCAGAGAGAAATGGCTATGGATACACATGAATTTGATAAAGCCTGTGCACAGATTAATATTGTGCAAGAACAGGTGATTGAACAGACATAATGGGAGATTACAGTAATAAATTGTAAATGAAAGTAACAGTAGCCTTCAGATAAGACAAACTCCCCTAGGCTTGCCAGCAACAGAAATTTCATTGCCAAAGTACAGATGTAGCAGAAATGTGAACCAGATATTGTTCCTCAAAGATTGTGAGGCACATTTCTGAGTGGAAGTAATCACTGAGGAGTAAAAGATGTTGATGATTCAGAAAGCAGTAGACAGCAAGAAAGGTGCGTGGTGTACAGTTTTATGTAGCAATTGAACAATATACTCACATTTTAAGGAGAAATTCTTGAGAACATATACAGCATTTCAGCATAGACACCATTAAAACTTAATCTTTGATAGACAGTATGAAGTACACTCAAGGCAGGCCATAGCTACTTAAGCGTCAAATTTAGCCATTCATGCATATCATCCAGACTGCTGCAGGATGTCCGATCAAAGCTTGTGACCTACTGTGAGGAGGCATTTTCTTATGCATATACAGGTATTTTTAGGTGTGAAATCAATAATTTTGTATATTCTTACGTACACTGAGGCCACATTGACGATATGGTCCAAATAAGAGATACTCAAATGTCATGTCGTGAACTGCAAGGAGGATGCGATGAACCGTGAAACATTGTCCATAGTAATGACTGCAGTGGTCAATTTTTAACACTTCGTGGAACAGGAGAAAAGAAATGTATTGACATACAAATGACCAATTCAACGCAAAATGTAAAGTCAGATGTAGACAGTCACTGAGGCAAAGAGCTGTCTCCAGAACTGACTAAAGGCTGAAAATTTTTATGCATGACAATAAGAGATTGAGATCAATACAGTGCTGGAAGTTTGAAATTTTTGTATTCGTAGAAAGCGTTGAGAAATGAGTAAAATGATAGAGAAATAATGATAAGGTGGAATGTTGGTGCTAGAATTTTGAATGTGAGAAAAATGATAGGTATAAGATCATGGTTTGATTCAGCTGGAGTAGTAGTGGGTAAGAGTATGTTAATCACAATTGTGTAAATATGTTATGTTCTTTTTGGCAGTAAAATGTTGTGAGAAACTCTGGCTGTGATAATTTAGAAAGAAAACACCACCTGCAGTCAGCTTCCAAAATTGATTGAAATGGTAAAGACAGGATGGGAGCATTGGAGTATATGTGCAGAAGAGAGGAGAATGATTATAATGGGAGATTTTGCAGGAGTAATCCATATGAACTAGCAAAGTTTTATGATGCCAGAAGTTTTGATTAATGATGAATTATCGGAAGTGGTGGAGCTTGGTGTTGAAGGTGACCATAGCTGTTAAAGAAAAGCAGTGTCACTGTAGATGATACAGTTAAAGGGGTTGTTAGTGCAAAGGAAGGTGATTAAGAGGAACAGCAGTTTGTTGACAAAAGTCATTGAGATAAATTGGTAGGCTTTGGGAACATGCGCCATGAAATATTCAGTTGTGAGAATATGAGAATCCCTTAGAGAAATTGGCTAATGGATTATGTGCTGAGGGAATGTGATAGGGCTGCATAAGTCTTGTAGTTACTGAGGGAAGTTATGACCTGTAGTAGTATACCATTCTTGTGAAGATAACCAAAGACATAAAAGAGAGAACAACAAATAAGCTGACACAGGAAGAAAAGACGTTTCAAAGTTATTCCAGTTGTGAATTGGGTTGTATATGGATCAAAAATTTATCAGAAGGTAGAAGAGAAGTGATAAAATTACATACAGTGAAATTAAAAAATATTTCTTACCTGATTGCTTTTGGTAAGTTGATTCGTTGTGCTCCTCCACTCCTTAGGTGCTACGATGAGGTTAAGTGCAGCTTCTAGGTTTTCCTTCAGTGCTACTGAAAAGTTTTCTCAGGCCTCCTTTCCAACTGCTGAATGCTGAAGACAAGTATAGATGCATCACCACTCAGGTACCTAGTGCTATTGATGAGTTTAAGTTTCATTATATCCACTTCATATCTCAGTATATCTTCAAAATTTTAGCCACTAAATTGTGTTAAGATACTTTGTCTGTTGTCATTACATTTTGCTGTATTCTACTTTGCTTTACATACAACTGTTCATCAGGATTGGAATCATAGTATTTTCCTCCTCATCTGTTCTACAAAGAAAATGACAGGGTGTCATGGTTGCATTGAGGAAGTGATCAAGAGAAGATAATGAAGAGTGACAGTTCTGATGAACTATTTGATTTGACATACGTGATAACTCCTCCGCAGATTCTGAAAGCAACAGTCTTAAGCATTCTGCATCAGCAGGTGTAACACTACAGTCTTAAGTTTCGAAAGGAGGTATTGATAGTTCTTCCACATTCAAAGAATCTGCAAGTGACAGTAACTCTTGAAGTGGGCTACCAAAATCAGATCAGAAATTATTGAAGGATAAGTGATCTTTGTCTCTGAGACTTTGTAACAACCAAAAATTCACAGAGAAGCTTCAAAGTCGGAAACCAATTTTTACACCTACAAAAGTGTTCATCTCGGTGGTGACAAGGAGACACTGCAGAAGCACAGGCCATGGTATGCCACTCAGGTAGAAGCCCAAATGCAGGCAACTTACTGCAGGTAGATGCATTAGATGATGATGACACAGTGCTCAGTTCAGCATCTAGAAGGTATGTTTACAGCAGCAAATGGGTTAATGTCATACTTCGTGAAGGGGAGATTAATTCAATTTAGTAAAGAAACAGTGTTGGAGTTCAGAGTAATATGTACTGCAATGTTATGAATGAGGTATGTTTTTGCTGAATGTAAGTGACAGATGAGTGAAATACACAAGTTGAAATATGTAATTGACCTTTGTGTGAAGAAAATTCTATGAGACATTGTGGGTACAAAGAGAAACTTTTTGTGTTGAAAACAGTGAAAAAAATGTAATTTCCATTTCATCTGTGCATGCCAATAAGAGTTAACAATTATGCAATTCATTACTTTTTCTATGCGTTACTGTAATTTGTTTTGATACCTTTGTACTATGATGTGTGCTCTTCACAGATTTGAGGCAAAAATGTTGCTAAATTGTACTGGAAAGTATCATGTGATTGTGATTTAACTATGTGTAGATTTTGGGCTACAGAAATTAGTTAGTTTTATTACATTTTGTGGGGTGGGTTAAGTATTTTCCTATATTATGGTAGATATTTGTCATTCATGTGTATTCTAAAGAAGATTACCCTATATTTGTTTTTGTTGTCGCATACTCAAAATTCCTCAAATTTTTATAAATTGCCACGGTATTCAGCTGTTGTACACATATTCAGTGTGCATAGCAGGATAAATAATGAAAATTGTTGAACATCCAAGGCTAGGGGGAAACTGATCAGTGTAAATGTTCAATATATCCCCTAATCACATTGAGTGTAAATACCTAAAGGATTTGTGTGTGGATTCTCAAAGACGATCTGCGATTTTGTCTGCAGACTGCTGTGACTTGCCTGCATGAAAATTTTTATTAAAAATCATGAAAATTTTTGTGGTGCCAATGTGACCATGGCATTCCCTCCAGGATGGCCCCAGGTCCACTCAACCTGCTCTCAAATGAGTACTGACGATCTTACCCATGGGAAAATGTGGCCGGGTGATGCATCCACCACCATCCCCTTCCTAGTGCTGCAGTCAGGCCAGTAACCTGGTTACTTTTTACCCAGTAATTGAATTGATGATACATAGAATTTGATCTAGTCAATCAGACATAAAGACAAGCCCACAGGAAATTATTCATGATGCTACGGGAGAGACCCCCATAGTGTGAAAGAATTCACTTCTAGACTTCATGAGAGGCACAACACTACTATATTTTATGTGGAGTACTGCAACAAATACTGAGAGGTTGTACAAGAATATCTGTGAGCTGTAGCCTGCTACCACCAGACTGATACCACGTGGGAGATGTTACTGTAGGAGTCTTGAGAGCCATTCCACACTCGCACAGTGTGTGGTACTGAAAGCACTAAAGTGCTCCAGTAACAGCCCACTTTACAATGTTCTGTTTCTCTCAGAGTAATACCTAAAGTCCATGAAAAATGGCCTTGAGAGTTTCATTAATATAATGGACATATTATTATTTCTGTTATTTAATCATAATTTGTGATGGAAAAAAATATTGTTTTACGATTACACACCAGTGGAAGAAGGAAAAGAGTTGTGCAACATAAGCGGATGTTGGTAGGCCGTTTCTGCATCTGAAAGATGATCTCTCTTCAAATTTCATGCCAGTCACATACAAGAGTGGCGTTAGTTGTGCCACTATGACTATACAAATCAGAATTGCTTTAAATACACACTGTAATGGTCATTAGCATTATTTGCCTTTGAGACTGGACATGGTTTGTTGGTGCTTGTCAAAAACACCTTTAAGGTAACAAAGATGCCATTATCAGTACCGCACTGAATTTGGATGAGGTCATGTAATAGGGCTATGAGAAGTTGGATGTTCCTTATGTGGCAGGAATGTATCCACTGTACATGACTGCTGCAGTAGTGTTCACGAGGATATACTGTCACAAGAATGCCATGCTCCAGATGGCCATGTGGCACTACCGACAGGGAAGACCATTGTGTTTGGTGTCTGGCTCTGGTGCATTGTATTGAATCTGCAGCAGCAATTTGAGCAACAGTTGGCTCCACAGACACACAACAAACTGTTACACCAAAGACAGCTCCGAACTGGATGCTGTAGCATGAAATCCACTGATCCAAAACCACCACCATTTGCAACTTCAGTGGTGTAAAGTGTGAGGTCATTGGAGGTTAGGGTGGAGGTTGGTTGTATTTTCTGATGGAAGCTTGTTGTGCCTTGGTACCAGTGATTCCCATTTGTTAGTTAAGAGGAGGCCAATTTAGGACATGCAATCAACTTATCTGTGTGCTAGATGCACTGGACCTAAACCTGGAGTTATGGTCTGTGGTGAGATTACATGTGGCAGCAGGAGCACTATTGTGATTATCCCATACACCCTGGCTGCAAATCTTTGTCAGTCTGGTGATTCAAACTGTTGTGCTGCCATTCGTAAAGAGCATTCTAGGGGATATTTTCCAACAGGATAAGGCTCACCTACATATCACTGTTGTAACCCAACATGTTCTACAGTTTGTTGACTTGTTGCTTTGGCCTGCCCGATCACCAGATCTGTCTCCAATTGTGCACATGTGGAACATCATTGGATGCCGACTACTCCAGGGTTGTCCAAAAACAGCTTTGTTGACAAACCAAGTGCAACAGGTGTGGAACTCCATCCTACAAACTGATATCCAGTATCTGTACAATAGAATGAATGCGTGTTTGCATGCTTGTATTCAACATTTTGTTGGTGACACCAGTTATTAATGTGCCAGCATTTCAAATTTGCAATGGCTCATCTCGTGCTTACATTAACCTGTGATCTAGCAATGTTAATCACTTAAATATGTTACCTAGACAAATGTATTCCTGAAATTTCATTAGTCTACATTAATTATATTTTGGTGTTGTGATGTTTTTTTCCATCAGTGTATTTTGTAATGGGAACTGAAATTAACAAGCCATGGTCCAAGATAATATAGTTAGTGAAAATAATATGGTTATAATGTATTATTTTTACATTCCTGCTGCTGGCACAACTAATTCATGTACAGTGCCTAACAAAAAAGTGAAGCACCCAGAAGCTGAGGAGGAAACAGCATAAAACCTCACTGGTTGAGAGGATATGTTACGTTATTTCAGTGATTACAAAACTGAGTCAAATATACAAAGTACTTCGCGGTATGACCCCACTTACCAGTATTATGATGCACCCCCCCCCTCCCCCCGCTCCCCTCTGTCTTAGCACTGATTAAATTGGGAAGAGTGTCATAAAACTGTTACTTCCTCTCCTGAGGCAAGCTGGCACACAAGTGTTGCAACTGGTCCTTAATATCCTGTCTACTTGTACTCAGAAAGAGTTGACATCCGAGCTGGTCTCATGCATGTTCTATCAGGAACACATCAGGTGAACTTCTTGGAATTGGGAGTACCCCAACATCACGCAGATATTTCGTAGAGAAATGGCATGTATGGATTATCATTGTTCTTTTGAAAAATGACACTAAGATACTGTTTCATGAGAAGTAACGTATTAGGACATCCTGAGTCTGTGACATACTACTGTGCCATCAGATTTTCTTTGATCATTACTAGCTGTAACCGTTAGTCATACCCGATGGTTCCCCAAACCATGTCATGAGGATTAATATTGTTGCGTGTGTCTCCAAACCATTGCAAAAATGAGTCCTCTCCTGATGTTGCCACCGTACTTGCTGACAGTGGTTATCCAGGATAGTGCAGAACTACCATTCATTGTCAAACATAATGGAATACTATTCGTCAACAGTCCATGCTTCTCAGGCATGACACCATTCCACTCACAGCTGTCTGTGTTGTGGTGTTAACTCCAGCTTTCGCATGAGATGGTAATTCCCCAATCCATCTGCTGCTAGTGCGTGTGTGACAGTTCAAGAGAATACAGAATGTCACAGAGGATCCATTACATGTTCTTGGATGGCAGGCACCAAGGTAAATGGGATGCAATGTGACTGACGCACAATACACCAACACCCTCTTGTGGACCTTCACAAGTATACCTGTTCTCATGTTCCCAGGAAGTCCAGCATTGGGCCACTGTCTCTCAGAATGCCCCACAAATATTTATATTGCATGATTCAAACAGATGGAAAATTAGAGACCCACACTGCGGCACCTTTCAAACTGTCAGATGCTCGTAACGCTGTTTCACCCAAGTACAAGACATCTCAGTGTACGTTATGGTGTTCACTCAGTCTCTGATGCTGTTCATACCCCTTATATACCCTACCAGACATGGTTACAACACTAAACATTAACAACATTAATGCACTCTGCTGCACATACTCACCGATGGTGTGTAAGTGTGCAAAGTTAAATTGACATCAGACCATGTCATCCTGGTGCTTCACCTTTTTTTGTCTGGCATTGTATTTATTATTAATTGCAAGTGCCATATGAAAATATGGTTATTTCACAATTAATGAATATAATTGATTATTTAGCTTCCTAATGTGGGACTTAGTTAAATCTATTGTCACCAGGTTTATCTTGTAAAGAAAATCTGAAAATGTTCTTTGTTCATATTATCTCTGTTAATTCTTAGCTGTGTTCTTCAAAATAGAGCCATAATCATAAACCTTTAAGATTTGAATATGCAGGATTTGTTGATGTGACAGTGGCATTTGTATATTTGCTATAGTAGTAGTTCACATGAGTGTTAAAGGCTCTTCATATAAGCAAATGCCAAAGCCACTCTCTCCACCAATGACAGATTTGATCTACATGTCAAGTTTCAGGGTTTGAAAACAGCTGACTTAAATATCTTCAAATTAACTCATTTGTGAGCTACATTGCTTCTGACATTTGTTAACTTCCATGAGCCTGAAATGGATATACAAGAGCCATATTTTGCAATTAAGTACCGCCATGTATGGATGCAATATCAATGATTGGTGTGGGTACTCAGTATGTAGAGTCGCAGAGGCATGTAGTACTCCCCTTTTATTTATATAGATATGGATTTAACCATTACATTAAATGCGATCACTGAAGATAATTCCAGTCAATGGTTTGTGATATTTCTGTACAGAGAAGGCAGGAGCTTGAGTAGTTGATACATCATGGAAGAATCTCCATTTGGCTCTTTCAAGGCTGAACTAATCCCCCTGGGCATGTGACACTCTTCAGCAACAACAAATGTCCTCATAAACTGCCTAATTCAAGGACACTCATTTAAAGAAAAGTAAAATACTACACATTGAACTGAAATAAGAGCTTCGGTTGGTCCTCTTTCCAGTCACTCTGAAACCTTGACAGATACTGGTATCGAAAAGTATTCATTTCATTCCCTCTGTATATACTGCCTTTACATTAAATTTCTTGCGAACAGAAAATTTTATAAAGAATATTGCTTCTTTGCTGCGTGTTTTTTCCTCAAGTATCTGATGCTCTGATATTACTATAAAACTGTAAAACAAGTAGAGCATCTGAAGAAACAGTGTTAAACAGAAGGTGTAGTGAAACACTAAAAAAACAAATCTACTTTCCCAAGTTGATCGTAAATTGGCTCTTGAGATAGGACTTAAACTGCACTTCAAATTAGTATTAAGCTCCACGTACTTAAAATTTTTTCTGCTTATTTGAGATGTTATTTTATTTCTAGGTGTGCTTCCTTTGCCTGAAAACAAGATTTGGAATCTTTGGTCCCTGGGGCCAGTTGTGCAAACTGTGCAAGAGAACAGTGTGTGCCAAATGTTATTCAAAGGTAAGGAGAAAAACATGAATGTGTTTAATTTTGTAACAGTAATTGACAGATCATTTGGGAGCTCTGCTATGAAGTGAATAAATTGTGTATCAGCCATATTGTTTCTATGTAATCTGTAAATGATCCTGTTCCATTGCATAAATGCAGACTTGTATCGGCATACATATTAAAGTTTTCGCAAGAAGCAGAGGATAGAAGGTTTTGAAATGCTGTGCTATAGAAGAATGCTGAAGATTGAGTAGATTGAATAACTAATAAAGAGGTAGTAACTGAATTGGGGGAAAAAAGAAATTCGTTGCAACGTGATTATGTGACATTATCAGGTGATAGGACCCTTGCTTGGACTCGCCCTGGTAATGCAGGTAAGTGTGCATATGAGGGGGGCAGAACTTGTAGAGGGAGACCCAGATATGAAGACATTAAGAAGATTTAAATAAATACAGTGTGCAGTAGTTATAACAGAGTTGAAAACTTTAGCACACAGTAGTGTAGTGTGAAGAGCTGCTTCAAAACAGTTTTCAGACGGAAGACAACAGCAACATAGTTTTGTTCAACAATAGAAAATCCAGGATGGAATGTAACAACATTATGAAAAGGATAGTTGCCAAACACACACACACACACACACACACACACACACACACACACACAGTCTGTGACAGCTGAAGCCACACTACAAGCAGCAGCGGTGCATGATGGGAGAGGCAACTGGGTGGGGGCAAGGAGTAGTCTGGGGTGGGGAGGGGGAGGAATAGCAGGGTAGGGGTGGGGGGACAGTGAGAGCTGTTGGGAGCATGCAGGGATGAGGTGGAGAAAAGGATTCTGGGTTCTCTGTGGTGGTGGTGGTGGTGGTGGTGGTGGTGGTGGTGGTGGTGGTGGTGGTGGGAGGAAATTTTGGAGGGTGGAATAAATGTTTGTAGGTCTGTGAGGCAGGGTTTGTCAGCTATGAGGGGATGTGGGGGAGGTTTGGAGATTGTTGTAGAAGTGGTGGACAGTGGTTCTCCAAGGTGGGAATAGGAAGTGAGCAGGGTTGAGAGATTTTTGAGGTGGCATTGTGCATGTTGCTCTAGTTCCTGCAGGGCAAGAGTTCCAATGTGTTTTGTGGGATCCAGGAATTTGGGATTGCATAGCAGGAGAATTTTACAGATGGAGAGGAGATATTGTGAGGTGGTTTGGGCTTGGTTGATAAAGTTTTGTGGGAATATGTCGGTGAGGGCTAAGGACTGACTCACTGTGCACAGATGGAGGTCATTATGGAAGGAAGGGTGACAGCCAGAGATAGGTAAGATGGGTAACCTAAGCAGACCTGAAACACAGTCGTGAACCTTTCCTCCAGAAGCCTTAGCCCTGCAGAAATATCAGTCCTTTCCAGAGGCCTCACCTTTTGCTCCACTCCCAAATTCAACCATATAGGACTTGTTAAAGACCTTCTCTCCTACTCCAGGTCTCTACAGTGGAAACACTTTTTCACTACCAACCCTACCAATCAGACTCGACAAATGGTCATCCAACCATGATCTACACTCACTGCCCCCATATCAACCCCTGTTAACTTTCCAGAATTTCATAACCTCGAACCTAGCCTCACCATCATTACCCAAATTCCCCAACATGCAAACTAACCATAAATCTGCAGAAAGAACTGTGGTACACGATCTAAAATCTGATCCTGACCTTATAATCCTAACTGTGGATAAAGGCTCCACCATTGTTGTTTCAGACTGGAAGGATTACATGACAGAAGGACTATGCCAGCTGTCAGATACATCCACCCTTGCCACTGTGACTCTATATCAGAAATCCAGCAGGATCTTTGTCTCTCCTCAAATCCTTAGACCTATCCCAGAAGCTCTCCCCAGAGTCCATCTCTCTCCTCACCTCTACCATTCCCCACAGTCCTATCTTCTACATGCTTCCTAAAATCCATAAACTGAACTACCCAGAATGATCCAGTTACTGTGCTCCCACAGAGAGAATTTCTGCTCATGTAGACCAACACCTTCAGTGTATTACCTGGAACCTACCCTCTTATAGAAAAGATACCGACCATTTCCTCCACTGACTCTTCATAGTTCCTGTCCCTTTACCACAAAATGAACTGCTCGTCACTATTGATGCCACCTCCCTTTACACTAAAATTCCTAATGCCCATGGCCTTATCGCTATTGAACACTACCTTTCCCACGCTCGATGGATTCCAAGGCAACCACCTCTTTCCTGGCCGCCATGACCAACTGTATCCTCCCTCACCCACAATTACTTCACCTCTGAAGGCACTACCTACAAACAAACCCGAGGTGCGGCTATGAGCACCCGCATGGCACCATCCTATGCCAACCTATTCTTTGGCCATCTAGAGGAGTCTTTCCTAAAACACCCAGAATCCTAAACCCTGTCATCTGATTTGTATTCACTGATGACATCTGTGCGATCTGGATCGAGGGTGAGGACACCCTATCCCGCTTCTCACCCATTCACTTCACCTGGCCCTACTCAACACAACACCTCCACCTCAAAGATGGCTACATCATTACCTCTGTCCATATCAGATCTACTAACCAGCAGCAATACCTCCACTTTGACAGCCGCCACCCATTCCATACCAAGAAGTCCCTTCTGTACAGCCTAGCCACCCATGGTCTTCGCACCTGCAGTGACGATCAGTCCCTCTCAAAATATACCTAGGGTCTCAATGAAGCCTTCGCTGACCATAATTATCCTCCCATCCTTGTACAAAAACAAATCTCCCGTGCCTTATCTTTCCAGTCTCCCACCACCTCTCAAAGTCCCACAGTCTGGCTACAGAGGAGCATTCCCCTCTAACTCAGTACCATCCGGGACTGGAGCAATTGAATTACATTCTCCGCCAGGGTTTTGATTACCTCTCATCGTGCCCTGAAATGAGAAATGTCCTGTCCACTATCCTTCCCACCCCTCCTACCGTATTCCGCCATCCACTGAACCTACACAATATACTCGTCCATCCTTACACAACCCCTGCTCCCAATCTCTTACCTCATGGTTCATACCCCTGTAACAGACCTAGATGCAAGACCTGTCCCGTACATCCTCCTACCACCACCTACTCCAGACCAGTCATGTGATTTACAAGCTAAGCTGCAACCACTGTGCTGCATTCTATGTAGGCGTGACAACCAACACGCTGTCTGTCCGCATGAACGGCCACCGACAAACTGCGGCCAAAAAACAAGTGGACCACCTTGTTGCTGAACACGCTGCCAAACACGATATCCCTCATCTCAGTGACTGCTTCACAGCCTGTGCCATGTGGCTCCTTCCCACCAATACCAGCTTTTCCTGAATTGCACAAGTGGGAACTCTCCCTGCAATATATCCTTCGTTCTTGTAACTCTCCTGGCCTCAACCTTCATTATTCATTGTCATCGATCTTCAGCCGCTTCCCTGTTCCCATTCCAGTACTACACAGCCCTCTCTTCAACCCACACACTTTTTACTTGTCTTCTCTTCTGCTACCTCCCACTCTCCATCTAACCTGTCGACTGCACCTAGCCACCCTACCCTTTCTCCACCTCGTCCCTGCATGCTCCCCAGAAGCACTCACTGTCCCCCACCCCTACCCACCCAGATTCATAACTGGGTGGTAGTCATGCCAATGTAAAAGGCTGAATAGCATGTACATAATTTCATTTCACAGGTAACTCTCCCTTTGAAGGTATATGTTTTACCAGTTACAGGGGTGGAATAGGTGGTGGTAGGAGTGCGCATAGGGCAAGTCTTGCAGTGGGGATGGTCACAGGGGTAGCAGCCATAGTTATTCTAGGTTTGTTTTCAGTGTATATTGTGCTGGGACTAAATATCTGCTAATGCCATGTGTATGATCATATGTCAATGCCCACCACACCTAAAATTGTTTTCATTGCCCTCCCAAGCTCTGCAATATCATTTTCAGACTATATGCTCCTTCTGCACCCCTCCTGCTCTCCCTACCCTATGGCTGCTACCCCTGTGACCATCTCTGCTGCAAGACTTGCCCTATGCATCTTCCTACCACCACCTATTCCAGCCCTGTAACTGGCAGAACATATACTATCAAACGGAGAGCCGCCTGTGAAACGACATGTCATATACCAGCTGTTATGTAAACACTGTTTGGCCTCTTACATCGGCATGATTACCACCCAGTTACTAGTCAGGATGGATGGGCCTAGGCAGTGTGTGTACACAGTTAACACACACATCCTGTTGCTGAGCATGCTGTACTTATACGACAGTCATGACCTCGGCGCGTATTTCACCACACGCGTGCCACACTATAGTTTCTCAGATCTCTGTAGCTGGAAACTAACACAAAAACATTTTTTTTTGTTCTCATCAACCACCTGGCCTTAATTTATGTTAATTCCTCCTGTCTCAGAATTTCTTCACAGCAACTACTCCTTTCTTCACTATATTTCAGTTTCATTTTCTGACCTGTCTGTTTATCATCCCCCCTCTTACCTCTGTTACATACAATGCACTTAGCTTTTCGCTCTTATTAACTCATGCACAGTGTTTTAATAGTAATCTCTGTCTTGCATATTTACCCTGTAAGCTTTCAGGTTTTAAAATCTCATCCAGCACAGTCTCCAACAATCAGTCTTTCCTTCTCATCCTGTCTGGTAAGTCTCCCCTGACTTGACTTTATGGGTGACTTTCCTATTACTTCAGACAAAGTTCAGCTTTAGAAGTAGGTCCTAGACTAAAGCTGTCCTCAACCCATAGTTCCATTCACCACATGAAGTACCATGGGTGCAGTTTTGTGTAATTGTTTTCAGTGTATATTTTGCTGACATTTAATATCGGCTAATGCCATATATATGATCATATGTCAATATAATGGGTTTTATTATTTTTGTGCTTATGGCTATAAGACTGTGGTATGATTTGGTCATATTCTTATTCATGTTGTTTTTCTTTCCATTAGAAGTCTTTTTATAATCATAAGTGGATCAAAATTGGGGAAACAGTTTCAAAGAAAAACTTTTTCAAGGCTGGGTGGTTAAGTGCCAGGCTGCAAGCCCAAAGCTCTTGGTAAATCCTAGGATTTTTATCTGTCACTTACCACCTCTTTTATCTCTGGCAGTGTCTGTTGATATGAAAATCGCCAAGTTTCAGCAGGGTTCAGAATCCACATCAAACTGTAGGTCCCCCGATAACTGGCTGCTTTAGAACACAGCATTTGTAGAACCATAACTTCTTTCCACATTGTTGTAAAATGTGAACAAACATATCTTTTGTGAACATGTGATTGGACACCATGGGTTCCCAGCTCTGGCAGCACTACTTCTCATTATGAGCTGAAAATCTATCTATCTACTATTTTCTTATTTTTTCCATTGGATGGTCTTCTTTGTCCTGATTGTGATTGGATCTGGTTCATTTTGTGCATTCATTTTCTTACCTTCCAGCCTTCTACAACTTTTCATTATTAATTATACGGCCCCCTTGTTGGGTTTGACTTGCTACTTCCTTTCTAAATTTTACAGAAGTACGGATCATGCAGGGAAAGTCATTCAACGTGGCGTATATTCCACCTATGTGCCTTTCTGTCTTTGCACCATTCTATCTTGCAATGGTTTCTGTGCCCAAAAACCAGAACAATAGCCATTCTGTTGGGTGGAGGGGGTCTCAAAGTACCTGCGTGGTGATAGCCCCCTGAACACGCAGACTCTTCACTGTTGGTGTTTGAGCTGGAAACTCCCCATATAAGCCAAGGAGTACATGCCCATCAAGGCTGGGCGCGTGGGGACTCCAGCAATGGTTTACTGACCATTAACTATTGCTGTGGCTGGGTGGCATCCATGGGGAGAGCCCCTATTCACACAAAGCAAATTAGACTTTCTTCTGCTGGTGGTCTCACAGTCTCTTCTGAAGCAAGACTTATTACACTGCGGAGAGGTATGCCTCCAAAATGTTCCTTCCCATGGCTACGACATGGAAGGAACTTAGGGCTCAGAGACAAGGTGAAAAATACTCCCCCCCCCAGTACTTGGTATGTTCTAGGACACATGGGAATTCCTCTTTGACTATAAAGCCTTTGTTCTGTATTGAACTTTGAGGACACATTTGGGGTAGTAACAGAAATTTCAAAAATGAAAAGTGGCTCTGTTCTACTTTAAATGGCTTCTGCCACTTTGTCGTGGGCACTGCTCACCTCCAACAAGCAGGATGATGATGTCATTATAGTTGCACATAAAAGTCTCAATATATTACAAGGTATCATTTTCCATAGATGAGGTGTGCATTTTGTCATTGTGCTTTGGAGACTAAAAGACAACAGAGTGGATACTGGAGCCTTCATCTTAGCCTTTAAAGGTGACTCATTCCCTGAGAAGGTGAAGGTGATGGTGTGTCTTTGTGATGTCAAACTGTATACTCTTCCTCCCATGCAGTACTACAAATGTGTAAGATTTGGAGACATGTCTTCACGTTGCAATACCAGCTCTGTCTGTAGGAATTGAGGCCTTCAGTTGCACGTAAACCCTCCTTGTGCCCCTCCCTCCATTTGTGTCAACCGTGGGGAGCACAATTTCCCTTGTTCACCAGACTGCATCATTTTCAAATGTGAAAAGAAAATCTTGAAATAAAAGTCCCTTCACCGCCTCACATATCAAGATTCCAAGAAAAAAAATATGATTACCTACATCCTACACATATTCCAGTCCTCTTCAGTGACTGTGATACATCCTCTGTCTCTTGTACATATGGCCCTCAGGGTCACCCGACTGCACCTGCTCCCCTGGTGGTTCAGGGTCCTCGTCCTACTGTTTCCCCACACCCTCTCTAGAGTGTAGATTCCCTGTCCACCAGGGATGTTAGTCCCCAGTCCCTACTGGAGAAGCAACAACCTCTGCTAGCACCCTTACCAGGAAGGGGTCGCTCAGGACTCGAATTTTTAATGACTCTTCTGATCTGCAACCAAATGCTAGCCAGTAGCCGAAGGAGTTGGAGGTTGTAGGACTTCATGTTCCTCATCTGTCCCTGATTCTGTGATAGACAAGTCCTCACAGAATTCTAAATCGTCTAAGGACAATAAGTAGTCCTCCCAAAAAAAGGGAGATTCTGATGGACCCCATGCAGCCAGACCCCACATTCCACATCTGTATCCAAGGCAGTGTTCCTGGTAGCCCCTATGGTTCCAGACTCTCCTGCCTCCAATGAACCCTTATTTGGAACAAGTGGCAAGGTATACCTTCCCAACCAGTGGCAGCAGGTGGCACTGAGGCATGACTTGCCTCCTTGGTCCCTTCATGTCCCCACAGGATACTTTAGGCTTGGTCCTCCACTGAAACTGTAGCTGTTTTTTCAACCACTTGGCTGAGCAATGACAGCTTTTGTGTACTTGCATTGTCCTTCCAGTAATGCAGATCCCTACCCTTTGTAGCTATTGGGGCTATTATAAGAATCACACTGACTGTGAAACAGCTTCGGGTGGTGTTTGCAGGTACATTCTGGACTCTGACTACAGCAAATACAAGCCAGTCAACATGACATTGGAGGCTGTGGCTGTTTGTGTGAATCTATAACATATCTTCTTCCCAATGAGGAAGTGTCCCAGAACAGGTTGTGTAACAGTTGTCTCAGCTCCCCTCACCCTTTCTAATATTGGGTGACTTCAGTAACTGTAACCCTTTGTGTGGTGGAATTATGACCATGTTAAAGTTGTTAAAACTTGTTGCTCGCAGAGCTCTTTCTTTACCTTCATACTGGTGTTCCCACATACTTCAGTTTGGCATATGGGTCTGATTTGGCTATTGACCTTTCCATTTGCAGGCCAGGTCTTCTCCCATCCATCCACTGGAGAGTCTATGGTGACCTGTGCTACAGTGACCACATTTTCCAATCGTTTTGACCCTCCCTTGGCATTACTCATTTTGATGTCCAGCCAGATGGCCTCTCTCCAAAGCTGATTACTATGCTTTCATGACTGCTGTTCCCCTTAGCATCCCCCCACAAGGAGGTATTGATGCAGTTTCCAGAGCACAACTACAGCTGTTGTCAGCAGTTGACTCAGTGATCCCCTCTTCCTTGGGATTCTCTCAAAACAGTGAGCCAGTGGCTGTGCTGGTACCTTGAGTCTCGGTTCCATCCAAAGGTGATTTTTGCCAGTGCAGTTCTACTGCTGACAATTTGGTTTGCCTGTTGGTCAGTTAGTTTTTGCCCCATATCAACATCTTATGGCCCTGTTTTGAATGTGCAGTCTACAGTGTTACCCTTCCTGTATTCTGACAACTATTGCATGTACTATTGCTCCTCAGCTGTGCGTGTTGCTGAATGCCGATTGTATGGCGCCATATGAAAGGTGCAATCCTGGGCTCTCACTCAAGACTTTGTTTTCCACTGCCAAGACATGTCATGCACTTCAGTCCCCATCTTACTGTCCATCCTCAACCAGAACTCTACACTGAGGGCCAAATGCTCAATATTGTAGAGTCTTATTAGGTTTTGGGATTGGTCTTTGATACCCAGCTGACGTGGCTTGCTGGTCTTCCTTAACCCTCCTAACAGTCTCCATAATACCATCTGGGATGCAGACTAGTCTACACTTCTGTAGCTCAATGAAGCTCTAATCCTCTTTCACCTTGGTTATGGGAGCCTGAAATATGGCTCAGCACCACTGTCAGCTGACAGATGACCTTATGGCGAAACCTTAAACTTGCTGACACACTACCTCTCATGCCAGTGGACGACTCCAAAGCAGCTGATCTGATTTTATGTTTTACGTGTGAAAGTGGTTTTCACTCCTCTTTGTGGCATAGGGCACTTGCTCCAACCCAAGGGGCCCATGGCTGCACTTGCTCAGTGGTCCGTCCTGCCTTCTGCCTTCTGCCCTTACCACATTTTTAAATGTTCGTAGAGTTTTGTACCTGTAACTGGTTAACAGACTTATTGTCATTGTTGTCTTTCCTGAGATTTTAACACATGTTGCTAGTGTTCTTCTGGTAATGGAGGATGTGGAAGTGCTGTCCAGGTGCAGAGAATGTGTGTCCAGTTGCATAAATTGTCCCAGGGGCCTTCAGCTGCTTTCTGGGTTGGGCTACTCACCCCCCTTCATTGTTTTAACACTCTCTAACTTGTACTTACTTATGTCTGTTGGCTGTCTTGATTCTTGGATACAACTGAAGCCATTGGGATTTGGCTTGTGTTCTTCCTGTCTAGGGACTATTCCCAGCTTGACACACAAAGGGTTAGTGGACTGATGACCTTATAGTTTGATCCCTTTAACCCCATCAGTCCACCTATCTGAACAAAACACCCAGAAAAACACAAATTCTGGACAGCCAGAAAAATTTTTGAATTGCAGTTTCACATAAAATAATTTCAAGAATCCATCATGATTACACATTATGTCCATATCATGTGCATGTTCGTGTACCGGCTGCTCTGCAAATAAATCCTTATTCTCTGGATTAATTTACACACACACACACACACACACACACACACACACACACACACACACACACACACACAGGCGCATTCATCTTTGCTTGCCAATGCTTATAAAAGAAATTGGGGGGCCATTCACATCCACAGTACTAACTCCATTGTATGGAACTCCCAATAAATATTTTTTTTTCTGAAAGTGTGTTATTTGTATTGACAACCGTTAACTTGGATTTTAACAGTTCTTGTGACAATGCTCTGTTTTGTTAATAACATAAAACAGCTCCTGGGAAAGCTCTTTCTCCAGATAATATTGGTAAACATGGTAAATATAATACCGAAATGTGACTTCCTGACAGATTGTTTACTTCCTTAAAGTTCAACACTGTTGTCTGATCTTGTATTTATTTGCATAGCCATACAGTGATATTTGGCCAGTGTCATTAATTTAAATAGTTTTTGAAGCTATTGTACTCCAACTGTTTGTGGAGTTGCATTTTGTAACAAGCCACATCATTTTCTAATAATCTTTTACTCCATTGTAGATTACCTATGTATAAACTCCTTCAAAGTCATGTTTTAGGTTGTTTCATAATTAACACTAGCTGTCCAATACAACTATTTCATAAGTCAAGTCAGTTTATGGATTACACATTTATTCAAAAGTCCTTTTTTGACTCTTTTTTCCATGTCCCAGAGACTTCTTTTGGGATGACTGATGAATACAATGTAATGTAATTTTGGAGCTGTCAGTATTGTGTCCCAAGTTGTTCATGTGTTATCATGATGAACAACTGCCTGGTTGAATTCCCCTCACATACACATGATGGTATGTAATTTTTTTTTCTGATAGTTGTCTATAATGATTATCGACCATATAACAAGTGCTAATAAATTCTGCCTATATCACACTGAATGTTCAGGAAGCATACAAAGTGTTGGTTAAAGATCAGAATGGACCTACAAGAAACCTTCAGAGGCACAAGAACATGATGAGACTACGCAATATGTCTGCATATCATGACTATGTTTCCATGTGTTTTTGCTGTTTGTAATAATTACATTAATAAAATATATTTCAACATCATTTCCAGATGAGGATACCAACTGAACATTTCTCAAGAGTGCCTGTCTTTGCTTTGAGTCCGGGTCTGTCATCTCCAGAAGAGGAGACAAAGGAGTCATTTCCTCGGTCGTTGATGTCACGACTTATGGTTCCTGACACAGCAGCACGAAATAGCGTTGGGAGTGCACCATCCAGTCCACATCTTACAAGAGGCGAATCAATGTCTGCACCACCTTCTGCTATGAGCTCTAGCATGACGGGCAGCATAGAAGGACCACAGTCGTTACCTGCCATGAGTCCTGCATCTACAGCCAGTGAAAGGAGGTATAATTAAATCTTATTCATTTCCTAGGTGTCACCTGCCTGCTAAATATATCCCACACTGTACCTGTACAAATCTCTCAAATGCAGTATGTTGCTATGTGACTTCATACAATTTCAGTGAAACTTTGAAACTGAAGTAGCAGCTTATAATTTTACTTATCTGGGTCATCACCTGTTTGGCATCCATAGTTCAACATCTTTTCCAGTTTAGAGAGAATTACATGATGTATTTATATGTTTCACTAAGAAATGCTGCTTTTTTACTCTTAAATGTTCATAGATATAAATTATTTGAAAGTATCATTGCAGACAGTATGATGGGAGGAAATTAACTAGTAAAATAATAGAATACATTTGTCTCCGTGTGTAGCATGGATTTTGGAACTGTAACAAATTATTTAAGTACACAAGCAGGAGAATGTTAATGACATAGAAAGTATGTTCTCTGGTCTGTAGCACTGTAGGTCAATAAGTATGTGAACTTTCGTGTACAGTAGTTGATTTTCAAATGCTTACATTGCTTGAATGTATATAAAAGATCTCATAAAAAGAAAAGTGTTTCATGCTCAGCTAATTGTAATTATTTAGTGGACAAAAAAATCAGATTTCAACAAAAAGTGTATATTGGATAAATACTGTGAAACAATACAAAATAGGATGACAGCATGTGTGCAGTCAGTAGTAGGTTAGAATTCTGAGAAAATGTGGTGCATCTGTGAAGGAAACCACATACAAGATGCTAGTGTAACCTATTTTAGAGTACTTTTCCAGTGTTAGGAGACCTTAACAATTAGGCTTGTAACAGATATTAACAGAATTGAGACACATACTGGTCAAATTGTAATTGATAAATATATTCAATACAAAAATGTAACAAACATCAAGGGAACTTAAAAAGAGAGTGATTACATGGAAGGCAGAATTGTTTACACGAAACCCTATTGTACAAAATTTAGAGAACTGGTTTTAGAAGTAGGCTGTACAATAATGGTTCTTCCACCATTGTTCGCAGGAGAGCTTCTGTAAAGTTTGGAAGGTAGGAGACAAGGTACTGGCAGAAGTGAAGCTGTTAGGATGGGACGTGAGTCGTGCTTGGGTAGCTCAGTTGGTAGAGCACTTGCCCGTGAAAGGCAAAGGTCCCAAGTTCGAGTCTCGATTCGGCACACAGTTTTAATCTGCCAGGAAGTTTCATATCAGCGCACACTCCGCTGCAGAGTGAAAATCTCATTCTGGATTGTTTATATTGTTTAAAGATCATGAGAATAAGTGCCCATGGTAGCAAGGCCCCAGACATGGAGAATGTTAATGTACAGAGGGGCAGCATCCACAGACAAATGGAAGAGGTATAGTGATGATTGGGCAGGAACTGTAAAAAGATGGTGGATGAAATAATTAGTGTCATAGATATAGGAAGTGAGTGTCTTCAAGACCTGTTGGAGATGAGGGTCATCGAAGACAGAGGATCTTTCTGTATGGTCATTATGACCAGCCACAAAGAGGAAACTAGCACGTTTTGCTGTGAAGTACTTTGGGAATGAGTAAGAGGTGGCTGTCGGAGGTTATGCTAGTGTGAGGGAGGCCAGAGGTCTGAGTGACCAATGTTGCAGATCTAATGTTTGAGTAGCTGGTGGAGGCTTCATTGAACTCCAGGAATGTGATTGTATATGTCAGGTATGTAGGCACTGGTGTCAGTATGTTGATGGAGAGTCTCTCTCTCTCTCTCTCTCTCTCTCTCTCTCTCTCTCTCTCTCTCAATTTATGATCAAATTGGTGGAAACCTTGTCTAAAAGTGTCCCCAACTCTTTGTGCTAAAACTGAAACAAGTGACAGTGGGTCAGAAACTGATATTAGGATGGTCAGAAAGGAATATTTATTATGTTATGGTCACACAACGCATTCATCGCATAAGAACAATGTAGTTAATAGTAATTGTTCAAAGTGATGACCATGAGTCTCGATGTATATGTGGTGTATACAGTTATGCCACACTCTCACAAAGATCCCAGGTGTCAGTTGTACACTGAAAATGACAGTGAGTGATAAACAGCATATACCCCTAACCACCAGACAGACATACTGCACATAACTTACCTCATAGCATATGTGTCATGTGACAACGGCATCCATTGCACCAGCATGTTAACCCCCCCCCCCCCCCCCCCCCACACACACACACACACCCCTCATCCCTACTATCAGTTGTCCATTGCATCAGACAGCTGGCGATGTGTCAATCGTGAGGTGCGTTACTGTGTATAATGCATGAGATGATAAGATGGAACTTACTTGTGATTAGGTTTGGTAGACATGCATTTAATGTGTTGTGTGGTGCAGCAGGATGCAGTGCCTGTAAAGCATCACAGATGTACAGAGGATGTTTCCCAAACAGCCATCATCCTAAGTAGTAGTAGTTTATCTTCATGGATACCAACTTATGAGAGACAAGATCATTTACACCACAGAGATCCAGCCAAAGTTCCCACCAAAGACATGTCGGAACAACCTTTGAGAAGATGGTATTGGATCATATGACTGACAGTCCAGGAGTAAGCACCCACCAGCTTACCCATAGAATGCACTCTTTGAATGATACAATGTGGAGAGTACTGGTGGAACTGAGAGCTATGTTGTTGTTATATGGTGTGTGCTGTGTACGTCCATAACACAATTAATATTCATTTCCAACCATTGGTTCCCTATATCAATATAATCAGTTGTCGACTCACCATCACCTGTTTCAATTTGACTCAAGATTTGAGACACCCTGCATAGGAAGAAAGATAAGACAAGTGTGACTATATGGTCATGAATAGCAGTTCATTCCATAACAGTGATTTTTGACTCAGTGAGAACCGATTTAGGGAAGGAAGGTGATGCCAGATTGGAAGTGAGGGTTCCCTAGAAGATTAGTGTCAGGATGGAAGGGGTGAAGAACTGTTGTTCCATGGAGGTTGCAACTGTTTGAGTTGTTCTTCAGTTCGATATTGGTAAGAATATGGTGGGTACTTCAATGCTTCTGTTAAAGGGAATGAATGAATGAAGGAAACCTGGTCCTTCACTAATCCTTCCTGACTAAACTTGTGCTTGGGGCTACAGATAATGATGTTGAGAGTAGAGTATTGAGCTTCTGAATGGGTCAGGTGTTTGGTAAATTGGTTAATGAAAGTGTTGAGAGGCACTGCCTTCGTGATCTACCCTGCCACATGTATTCCCAGAAACTTCATTTACCCCAACCTCCACTCCACACATGCAATAAAACACACTGCTTCTAAACACCCTCTCTGGACCATTTTCCATCCTCATTTAGTTTTAGCACTGAATGTCACCTGTCTCTCCTGCACTGTGCCCCCTCCCTGTCCAATCCTTGCTCCATACATTATACACCCTCCCAGTTGACACACACATTTCTGCTCACCCTGTTCATGTCAAACTAAGTGACAACTTTTGGGTAGTCAGTGTGTCTGTTTCTCCGGGTGGGTGAATCGTGATGTTTATGTTAGTGAGTATAAGCTCGAAAGCTAGTGAAGTCTGGGCTTTCAGAATTGTCTATGACACATTTCACAGTCAACTACAGGCGACCAGTTGCCTTTTTTTAATTTTTTTTTCCGTCCTAGATTTCCATTATTGTAAATTCTTATTTATATTTTTAGACAAGAAGGTTATTCCATCATCTCACTGGTATCAAGCCCAACACCTCCTTTCTAATCCTCTTGGCCAGCCACATTCTAACCCAAAACTCTATTTTTCCTTCAAAGGAAGATTTCCTATCCACCAAACAACGTAAGCCATTTGTGGTTTGGCAATGACAGCCTCTACTCTTTTCTCCAGAAATCTAAAATTTACTACCAGATTTGCTTCAATTGGTCCTTCTCAACTCCTCAAATCATGAAAACTGCAATTAATAGCAATCACACCAACCACTATTACATTTAGACAGCTGTCACTAGTTTAACATCAAAAAGTCCTTTCCATACATCTGCAATAGGCAGCAGGAGTTATGTAGAAATAGCTTTACAAACAATATGCTGCACATCTAATCCAGAGACAGATTTCCCACACTATCTTTCCTATGACATCAACCAATCCATCACTACTTTGGACCAGTCACTGACCAATATTTCTCTTATCACTCAGGCTTTGAAATACTAAAACAAAACCTTCACCAAGGCTTTGACTGTGTATTGCCATGTCTGGAGAGGAGATCAATCCAATCCAATCCAATCCAATCCAATCCAATCCAATTCAATTGCTCTCATTTCTGAATCATGTAGAACAAAAGATAGGAATGTATAATGTGAAAGAAGCTGCAATTGCAATTACTATGAGGTGTCTATGTGGAAAATTTAAATAACCAACTGTCTACCCAGAAAAATAACTTGAGCACCCAGTTTCTAAACATGCTGGAAACCACTACCCTAAAAATACAATAGTTATGCCAATACCCTAGTCATGAGAGGGGTGCAGGTTAATGATTTCCAAATCCTGCTCCTACTAACTTTCTCTGCGAGACATTTGATTCCATTCACTTATTAAAATATCCTGCCCTATTATGCCATAATTTCAGTCTGGATTTGGCTTATTCCCTGTGTCACAGGCTGTTGTGTATTAAATTATATGAACAAGTCCTGCAGATTGATATCATTCAAAAAAATTATTCATCTGTGAGACTTATGAGATTATGTTGCTCAAAATATATATCTAGCAGCAACACAAGTCATTTAACTTTTGAGTGTTCCGATGGCCTGAGGATTTGCACCATATAAATAGATGTTTTTTGTGCTGTTACGTTTAGTTATTTTGAATTATTTTTACATTCAGGAATAGTTCTCGTTAAAATTTCATTTTCCAAATGTAACAATTTATGTTACAGGAGTATGTTGAGCCGATCAAAAACACTTGGGCGACCTGAAACCAAGAAAGATAAGCTGAAGGGCCTCCAGATGACAGTCTGTCATGACTGCAAGACGATGGTCATACAGATTATTAAATCATCACGCACAAGTCGCAATAATGCCATTAGACACCTTACATTAAACCTTTCTCCTGTATACTGAAATGTTAAAGATGTGTAAAAGTTGTAAATATCCTAGATGAATAAAGATGTCTGTACCTGCACTTGACCTGTTAAACCCAGGGTAATATTGTGTTGTTACGGACTTTGTAACTGGAGCCCAGCTATTCTATATCATCCCAGCCATCAAATGTATATTGCTGTTTCTTTACATAAATAGCAAAATGAAGGCTGACAACTAAATGAAGGTGCTGTGCAACCCCATGTAAATAATTCTGTACAATAATTTAAAACTGTAATCATTTTCATTTTCTCTCATTTCTTTATTTATTTCTGTAATTTTTTTGTCTGTCGCACATAAATGTGTAAAACTGCATCCCTCAACATTTTGTTGAGTGAATTATGGAAGTGTTACAAAGCATCTGAGACATAAAAAAGATTGCATAATTTGCTGAGTTGTCTTATATGGTTTAATATTTTGTTCTGTCATGTCGCTGAAACCTAAGACGCATAACATGTCTGTTGTTCTGACAGTGTGTGTCATTCTTGGTCCTCACTTAAGGAGTTTCATGAAAATTTTGAATCTCTGGAGTGTGAAAATGAGGTTAAAAATTTCAGGGTCATTCACAAAATTAAATTTTCCACACAGTGACTGCAGTTATAGTATCAGTGATACATTGCTCTGAATCTCAGAGAAAGGAAGATCTGAGATCTGAGTTTCATTAACGTTCATGAAATGGTTTTGTAAATAAGGCATGGAAAAGTGATGACTGTAAGAAATGAATGTATCTTTTCATCTTGTTGGAAAATCTGTAGAAGTTAGGTCTGTGTCAGACTGGTTCTTTCTATAGTTGTTAGTGGTGAAATAGTTCTGGTGATCATTCCTAAAAATATATGTCTAGAGTAATGTGATACTAATATTTATTTAAGACCTAATGAATGATCTAATTTGATAATATGCTGTAGATACAATGTGTGAAAGCGTAATATAGTAGTTGTATCAAACAAACTGTTGGGAATAGGAGATAATTGTTGAAGAGTACACAATCAAGTGCACAGCTTTTTTATTTTAAGAAAAATCCTGTAAATCTCCTACAATGGCCTTCACATATAAGCTAGTTACACATTGTTTAGATAAAAGGAAAAGCTGTGAAAATGTAGTACTTACAAACACCCTCCTACACAAGATATTGTGCAACAGAGAGATTTAGGCACTTTGCGTTACCATATAATTTAATACTGCATATAGTTTGTCACAGCTTGATCTGAATCCTGTTTGTATAATTTTTCATAGAACATTTGTTTGTGCCATTCAAAAGTACAGTAAACTTGGATACAACCAGAAATGCTGAATAATTTTTTAGAAACCCACAGTATTTTTGTATAAATAGTGTTATTACATTGGGATTTACGTTACGTATGAGATTCTCCACACTTCAGAATTGTATAAACTGTCTTCGTACAGGAGTCCAGAAAAACATAGGCAGCACAGCAAGGAGAAAGTAAGTGATGACTAAAAAATCAAAATTGTCAGCATAGACAATAATGAAGAGATGAGTATTTTAAATGTGAAGGATGATAAAAATAGGATCGCTATATTTTAATTAACAAATGTTATTTTTATACCTGAATTGTTGTATAATTATTTGCACTCTGTTGTCATTTAAATTGTTGAAATGGTTGTCACATTATTTTAAAACAATTTCCACATGAATATGATCTGCCTTTTAGATGTGATTCTCATCCTTCACCTTCACTTTCATAAGTCATACCCTTGATAGGAGTGAGTGTGGAAGGAACACAGACATTCGTAGTTCACAACAGTATATGCCTCATATTTGTACATACATGTGTGTACGGTTTTCTTCTACTGTAATGAATATGCTCATTTCCTTTCCTGCACATTGTTATTAAAACTGTGTTCCCTTCAATAAAAAGATTGAGTTTTTTAATTGAATGATCACATGATTTTCCATATCCATTCTGATATTTTTTAAATAAGCCATAAATAATTAAGTAAACAACAATGTTCACATTCTTTTCAAGGTGGTGCATAAGAAGTCAGCATATCTCTAAATTTAAACAACAGGAGGAGTAAAAATACGCCATAGTTTACCTAGGTGTAAATGTTTATTAATTATTTATATGCCTCTGAGTTGCTCAAGACCTCAGCTGTACAATGAGTCCAAGAAAGATACTGTTTTCACAAAGTGTGCACAGAATCAGCCAAGTGAAAAATGTGTGCAATACGTACGTTTACTCATATATAAAAGCCGATTTAGGAATTTCCCTTTGTGAGACAATGTACAAGAAGCGTGTTCCAATTCAAAGTTCTAGATTCGCTTACATTACTGATCACATCGCTTCTGCATCATGTTTCATTGATTGTATCAATATCTGTTTGTATTGCAATATATTGTGAAATTTCAAGCATTTAAGAGTGCTGCAATAAACTGGTACTGTTATCGTCAATTGTAGGCTTAAAGTTGTTGGAGGTCCTATTAAATTTTTGAGAAAAGGAGGCCTAACCTTGTCAATTTCGTTGTACAGTTACTTCAGAAACAGGTTATTTTTGAGAGTTTTGGGATGCTTAAGAAAGAAACTATATTTTGATAAGTTACTGGAACGAGTGTTTTGGACACGTAATTTATTTTTTAGCAGGACAGTGTTTGTTGTTTGCAGTCCTGCCAAGAATATATCACCCCCTAAATTTCATTGGACATCAGTGCAAATAAATAAACTGTTTTTGAGAATTTTCAGAAGCTACCATTTCCTTTGCATAATTCACAAGCACTTTGTAGTCAATCAGCGTTTGTGATTTAGCTACTGTAGCAGATTTTCTAACTAACATATTTTGTTACATCTAGTTTTCCCTTAAGAGGAGTGCCTTAATACATTATCTACATTTATCATAAATTAACTCTGTTTTCGAATTTGCAATCAACTGTAACTAACCTCAAAATATTTTAGAAAACTAGTAATTTCTACCACAGGTTCTTGTGTTCCCTTGATAGAAATTTCATTTTGTGTATTTGCTTTAGTTCTTATTGGGAATTAAGAATGTCTTAGCTCAACAGATTAAAAGATAATCAGCAGGCTTAATTTAAGGTTCTTTGTTCACTGCCTTGTAATACATTGTACCAGCCAAAATGCAGCCCCACTATGAATGTTGTTCTCAAACACAGGATGAATTGGTTGACATTTTTAAGCAGCTGGAAATCACCAAGACTACTGTCAGACGATTGGCAGTTGCTGCAAATCTGTGTGGAAAGAGCTTCCAAGAGTCATGGTGGTACCTCAAGTATTATCCTCTCCTGTGGATCCTGCCTCTTCTGCAGAAAGTTCAGGATCTGTCATTACCCGTCCACTTGACTGTGAGTGGCATGTCACTCGTCGATCTAGGTGTCCTGTACAGGGTAGACGGGAGCAGGGAGGACGCAGTGTTGTACCAATCCCTCTAACCAACAAGTTTGAGGTGTGCTCTCTCTCTCTCTCTCTCTCTCTCTCTCTCTCTCTCTCTCTCTCTGAGCCATTGGGACACATTTCATCTGTTTTGGGGAAACCCGTTTTGTCTGGTGTCAATAGAAGGTAAAGGCAAAAGGATAGGGCTCAGCAGTTCAGATATACAGCGAATGATGATACCCCTTAGGGAAATGGTAGCAAGGGACAGGGAAGGACATCAGATGGACTCATTGTGTATGCCTGGGGGTCTCATTCAAAATGTTGACGAGGCTATTCCGGCAGCCATTGAGGCAACAGGCTGCAACCAACTGGAGACTGTGACGCACGTTGGAACAATTGATGCCTGTTGTCTGGGCTCCGAAGTCATTCTTGGGTCATTCCAGCAACTGGCAGAGAAGGTTGAGAAGACCAGCCTTGCGCATGTAGTTTCAACGAAGCCCACAATTCACAGCATTGTCCCCAGAACTGATTGTGGCCCTTTGGTTCTGAGTCATGTGGAAGGACCAAACCAGAGGCTTCAAAGGTTCTGTGACAAGGTAGGCAGTGACTTCGTGGACTTGCACCATAGGCTTGTGAACTGTACGGTCCCCCTAAATGGGTCAGGTGTGCACTACACATCAGAGGCTGATACTCATGTAGCTGACTCTGTGGGGTGCACACAAGGGATTCTTACATTAGGTGACTCTCCATCCAATCCAGGTAACGACAGCTGTAGGAAATCCAGAAGATTGAAAGAAATGCATTCCACAGCTGAGCTTATCAAAATCCTGATGGTAAATTGCCAAAGCATTTGCAATGAAGTGCCAAAGTTTGAAGCACACATGAAAAGCAGTGAAGCTCACATAATAAGTAGGTACAGAAAGCTAGATGAAATCTGAAATTGATAACTAAGATTTTTGGGGAAAATTTAAATGTATGTTGAAAGGATAGGAAAAAAGGAAAATGGGGTCACGTAATTGTCACAGTAGACAAGAAACTCAAATTCACTGATAGAAATTGAAGCAGCATGTGAGACTGTTTCGGCAAGACTCAGTATGAGGTGTGGGCATAAAATGATAATTGGAACCTTCTACTGCCCACCAGACTCACCGCCCCACACAACTGAAATCATCATCTTGGGTTGTCAGGTGTTCTGCTGGATATCAGCATCATTCTTGCATGGTATTTCGGTAACGTGCCTCGTAACCTTAATCAGGTGCGACCTGAGACTGCTCCTCGAGTGAATCTGGTTGGTCCAGTATTTGTCTGTGGCCTTCCCCCTCCACTGGCAGTTGCAGGCATCCCTCTGCGGTGCACACCCGCTCGCTGCAACCTGCTGGAGTGCTGCCATTCAGTTTTCCGTTTGCTGCAGTTCTGGGCATTCCATCTTCGGCCTGGTGCGTTTGGAGACCCTTCCCATTGGCAACTTGCTCTAACTGTTCATAAATGTAAAATTTTGCCCTTCGTAAAACGAAGAAATGTACTACCCTATGAGTATAATATCAATGAGTCACTGTTGGAATCAGCTAACTCATACAAGTACCTGGGTGTAGCACTTTGTAGGAGTCTGAAATGGAATGAACACATAGGTTCAGTCATGTGTAAAGCAGATGGTAAACTTCTGTTGATTGGTAGAATACTAGGGAAGTACAATGAATCTACAAAGGAGATTGCTTACAAATTTCTCATACAACTGGTTCTAGAATATTGCTCAAGTGTGTGTGGGACCTGTACTGGATGGAACTAACAGGGAATATTGAACATATACAGAGAAGGGCAGCACAAATGGTCCCAGGTTTTTTTACTTCATGGGAGAGAGTCAGATGTTGAAGGAACTAAAATGGCAGACTCTTGAGGACACGTTAACTATTCCGAGAAATCTGTTAACAAAGTTTCAAGAGCTGGCTTTAAATGGGGACTCTAAGAATATACTATCCTCTATGTATTGTTCACATAGAGATTGTGAGAATAAGATCAGAATAATTACTGTGTGCATAGAGGCACTCAATCAATCATTCTTGCTGCACTCCATACGTGAATGGAATGGGAATAAACCCTGATAACTGGTACAATGGGACGTACCCTATGCCACACACCTCATGGTGGTCTGCAGAATGTAGATGCAGACGCACTCATGCTCATAAATTAAGGATAATGCTGATACATGGAGAAACAATGCTCTGGTGGGCAGTTTGCGGGTTTAAATCACCTCCGGGTATGACCATGTGGTGCATTTGACCTGCGGTAATTGCAAGGTGGTGCTGGCAGCAGTCCACATATGCAGAGGTGTGTAGGTGCATGTCAGAGTACGGTGCAGCGAGTAAGTGTGCAGACATTTTCAGACATGCTAATGGTGACTGTGTTGAAAATGCCTCAAAGAACACACATTGATGACGTTATGAGGGGTTGAAAACTAGGAAGACTGGACACTGGTCAAACACAGCAGGTCATAGCACGGGCCCTCCGTGTGCCACAAAGTGTGATCTCAAGATTATGGAATTGATTCCAGTAGACAGGAAAAGTGTACAGGTACTATAGTACGGGACGTCCACAGTGTACAACACCACAACGATATCTCACCATCAGTGCCCGCAGACGAGCCTTGCTGAGGATTGGAACAGTTGTCTCTAGACACACAGTCTACAGACGACTGAACAGACATGGTTTATTCACCCGGAGACCTGCAAGGTGCATTCTACTGACCACAGGAGAGCCCGCAAAGCATGGTGTCAAGAATACAGTGCATGGTCATTGGAACAGTGGTCCCAGGTTATGTTCAAGGATGAGTCCAGGTATAGTCTGAACAGGGATTCTCGCCAGATTTTCATCTGGTGTGAACCAGATACCAACCCATTAATGTCCTTGAAAGGGACCTGTATGGAGGTCGTAGTTTTGTGTGTGTGTGTGTGGGGGGGGGGGGGGGGGGGAGATTATGATTGGTGCACGTACACCCCTGCATGTCTTTGACAGAGGAACTGTAACAGGTCGGGTGTATCAGGACGTCATTTTGCACCAGTATGTCCACTTTTCAGGGGTGCAGTGGGTCCCACCTTCCTCCCGATGAATGATAACGCACGGCCCCACTGAGCTGCCAGCGTGGAGGAGTACCCAGGCGAATGGAGTGGCCTGCCTGTTCTACAGACCTAAACCCCATTGAGCACGTCTGGGATGCTCTTGGTCGGTGTATTGCTGTATGTCTTCAAACCCCTACGACACTTCAGGAGCTCTGAAAGGCACTGGTGAAAGGATGGATGGCTATACCCCAGCAGCTGCTCAACCACCTGATCCAGAGTATGTCAACTCGTTGAGTGGCCTGTGTACATGTGCATCATGATCATACCTCATATTGATGTCGGGATACACGCGCAGGAAACATTGGTGTTTTGTAGCACGTGTTTTGGGATGGTTTTCTCAACTTATCACCAATACCGTGGACTTAATGATCTGTGTCGTGTGTGTTCCATATGTGCCTATGCTATTAGTGCTAGTTTTGTGTAGTGCCACATTGTGTGGCACCACATTCTGCAATTATCCTTAATTTACAAGCATGAGTATAGAAAAGAGAATTCAGTCAGAATAAATAGTTATTTTATTTTGTTCTACCCCTCAATTTCAGTTTTGCACTTTGATCAACAGCATGTGGTTTAGAACATCCTTAATCTAGTGATGTGTATTTTGTACATACATGTGCACAGTCAGTAGTGCATGCATATAGTTCATACTGAAATTATAACTGTTTGCGATAATGACACTATCTTTCTTGGAATTTGTTGGGGCCTCGGTGCCCAATTAAGGAAATGGATCTGAGGTGAGTCATTACATTTACTTGTTACATTGTTTGTATTCCAATCACGAATTAAGGCATTATACATACACATAATTAATTACTTGCAGCATAAAACTCAGCAATGCAAGTTACATTTTTCATCTGTTCAATCATGCCCACATTCTGATTCTAAAATTCACTGAGCGTGTCTTTAATGAACAGATAAAACATTTATACTAATTGCCAAGAGAATATTATTAGAATCATGGCATGAATATCACTTAACTTTATGTAATAACAAAACAACTTCAATAAATGTAGACCAATCCACTCAGAATGTAGAGCTTGATGCTAAAATGAGATGTGGCACTATTAAAACTGTTTTGTTGCCATGGAAACATTGTTCTCGCATCTCCAGTAAGTAGCATAATTAAGTGGAAAGTAACGGATTTTTATCTACCTATCAAATTCAGTTTACTGAAAGGCTATGTATAGCATTAAACTTGCATTGTGATGAGTAATCACACTACACTATTTTTCACTGATCTGGTCAGCCAGTAAGCATGGAACTCCTAGACAGTTTGCACCAAAGATTAAAAAGTGCACCAGCATCATCATCTGGTGTGTACTCTGTCGTGTAATGGTGAATAATCCTGCAAGACATGCAATTTATGATCAGTACTGAAGGAAATGTTTACTACAGTTACTAAAAACAAATATATAAAATTACTTCAGATGTAAAACAGTGATTCAAAAGAAAGAAAATACCAATACCTTGTTAATTACAGCTGTACCCCACTAAATCAGAACAAGCACACATGGGCCATCCTGAATGTAAAGGATGTTTTGCTATACCAAGATATTCTTTAATAATAATATGGAAACTGGACTACATGTTTTCAGACTTACTTTGCCTACTTTTCCATGTAGTCCCTTTGACATTAAGGCATTTGTCATATCCTGGCACCAGTTTGTGTATATCCTCTATATAATATGTGGCCACCTGCCTATTTAATCACATCATGACATTGTCCATCAGGTCTTCATGATTTATGAAGAATTTACCAGCATGGTGTTTCTTCAGTTTTGTGAAACTGAAGATGTCCAACAGATGTAAAACAGACTGTAGAGGGGGTGCTCAAAGACACCACACCAGAATTTCTCAAGCAGCAAGGCTTGTGGCTACTGGCAATACTGTCATGCAATAGAAAAACTCCACATCAGAGCTTGCCTTTTTGGTGCTTTTGGATAACCCAATAAAGATGTTAATGTGTAGCACAGTGTGCGTCACTACTGACTGTTGTGTTGCAGAAGTTGATGAGTAGGACCCCTTCAATGTCTTGGTATATAGAAGAAACCACCAGTTTTTGAGTTGATGCAGTTTGTCTGACTTTGGATGGCTTCTGTGGTGACTGAGGATGACGTTACTCTGTAGACTGTCACTTCATTGTGGGAGTGCTAAGAGAAACCCATGGTTCGTTTCCTATCACAATCTGGTGAATGAATATGTTACCAACCCTTTCATAATGCTGCAAGTATGCTAGTGCAGCACTCATTTTCACAGATTTCTGGTCGTGTGTGGCACCCTAATTGCCTAGTGACAATTTCACGCACAGGTAAAGGAGACACTTCCGGACACTGTTCATGCATGTGTGTACACAACTGTGAAGCATCAGTTCTCTCAAACGATGCTATCCACCTTCGGTTTCAGTGAGTCTGTTTTGACACAGGGTCGCCCTGATCTCTCATCGTGAAAATCTGTTCTCATTCTTAAATATTATGCACCACTTTCAGGGTCTGGCTGCATTTATTACACCTTTGCTATAAATTGTAACAAGTCTGTGGTAAATGTCATAGTGTGAAATATTTTCTGCCTGCAGAAAACAAACAACACTTTGCACCTCACAGTCAGTGGGATTTTCAATCAGCACAGCCATACTTACAGCTGTCTCTGCCCTTATCACATGCAGGTTATAAGTGGTATGGCAAGCGTCCCCCATCACACTGAATGCAAGAAATCGATAAGTGGTTGCCACACAGTCTGTATGCACAAAGGTTCTTTTGTTTTTGGATGATCCTTGTACATCAAAAATCTAGGCATTATAAGTAGGAAATCCTCAAATCCACAAAATTCATCCTCAGGACTGAAGGAAGAAATACTTAAAGCCACCATGTCAGAAGCTAAATACTCAAACAATAAGTTACCCAACGTTTTACTGATTCCACACATCTTAAGGGACTTAATCACAGTTTCAGTTTTTTATAGAGTCCCAAAAAGCTTTGACCCACTCACAAACTGGAGAAATGCTTTCCTGATGGTGTATCTTCAAAATCTGAATGCATCCATTTGTTCCACTCCTCCTCCATAAGTCCCTTAAATGGTCTGTTGTATGCACGTTTAATGGCTGAAGTAAACTAATCAGTCCTATTAGTTACAATGGAGTCTCAAAGTACCTGAGTATTTTTAACATCAGCTGTTCTGTGAGAATGAAATTGATCCCACACTAACAGGGCATGCTTCTTCAGCAGGCCTCCAAGTAGCCTGGATCAAATTTTTATCCATCCACAACCTCATTCCTCCTCCGTCTGTCGAGTCTTTACTGTGTAGATGGAGAAATGCTCCTTTCAGAAATTGTTCATTAGGAAGCATCCTTCTTTAAAAAAATCGAAAGTGGCAACAATTTTGTCCTGTAAGTACAGCAGGATACAATGACTGTGTAATGAGACTTTTTCATGACCCTAGAATCCTCAGATCTGTTAGAAGGCACATCAAAGCTTAGTAGAGTCTTATTTGTGTTACCAGTTCATGAAAGTTCAAACTTCTCACCTCTTTTCCTTGTGTTAATGACAAATTGGTGAAATTGAAAGGTGGCTACACTGAGCCACAGCGCCAGAGATCGCGCTAGAGAGTATTGTTCCGCCGCCTCCACTGGCAGTGATTATTGAGAACTCGTAGTAGTCAGTGCTTGGGGAGAGCTCGTGGTAGTCAGTGCTTGTTAAGAACTCGTAGCAGAGAGTGTTTGAGATGTGCTAGTAGGGAGTGCTTGCTGAGATGCGATACTGAAAAGTTCTTTTTGAGATGTGATAGTAGTGAGTCGGTGTGGAGAGATTGTAATGTCTAGAGTGCTTTTCATCAATATAAATTAAGGTAACAAACTACTTTTCTTTTCTTTCTCATTATTTCAATGTCCTGAATAATGCGTCATTACAGGTTCAGTCAACAAAGCATCTGGCGTGTGTTCTTGTATTAGAGTGTAATTCTGGGTTTTTTGCGCAATTATAGTATTTCTAATTTTCTTTTATCACGTCAGTATAATTGGTATTTAAAAATTCTTGTCTTGTTGAAGAAGAACCGTGCCAGATGTGCGTTGAGTCATACTTCCACATACAGAACAGTTACACTTGTGCTTTGGTTTCGTAGGTTTTATAGTTGCTGGGGACTTAATTAATTGTGTTAATGAAAATTTCCATTTCATTCTTTGTTGTTGTTCTATGCAGTCAGATTGCGCAATAATACTAGTCAGGGCCAACCGTTTACGAGACTTCGTAATCGGACAGACAGCTACAAAAAATTAAAATTATTTGCATTTTATTTTAATTAAGCCCCCATCTGGCACGGTTCTTCTTCAACAAGACAAGAATTTTTAAATACCAATTATACTGACGTGATAAAAGAAAATTAGAAATACTATAATTGCGCAAAAAACCCAGAATTACACTCTAATACAAGAACACATGCCAGATGCTTTGTTGACTGAACCTGTAATGACGCATTATTCAGGACATTGAAATAATGAGAAAGGAAAGAAAAGTAGTTTGTTACCTTAATTTATATTGATGAAAAGCACTCTAGACATTACAATCTCTCCACACCGACTCGCTACTATCACATCTCAACAAGAACTTTTCAGTATCACATCTCAGCAAGCACTCCCTACTAGCACATCTCAACAAACACTCTCTGCTACGAGTTCTTAACAAGCACTGACTACCACGAGCTCTCCCCAAGCACTGACTACTACGAGTTCTCAATAATCACTGCCAGTGGAGGCGGCGGAACAATACTCTCTAGCGCGATCTCTGGCGCTGTGGCTCAGTGTAGCCACCTTTCAAAATTCAACAATTTGTTCTTCATACTCTGCTGGCATCTTCTGTGATATTTTTGTCTTGGTCTGAATTCAAAGCCAGTACCACTTCAAAAATCTTGAACACCATATGTTGATCCAGTAAAGTCAGCAATCCATTTGTTATTGGATATTGTGTTAGTGATGTATGGTCATTTTCATAGAAAGTGAAATTTCCTCATGTCTGTACCCTATAAAATCCAAGTACTGAGTTTTTCTTAAAATTTTGACCACTGAACAGATTCACTTCTCAGATTATGTTTACTGTGAGGTGCTTCTTTCAAAACATCTTTCTGATTCCACTGAGTTATCATTTTATCAGTTGAAGATGGCCCAAAATGCATTCTACAGTCCGGTTCCCATGCTCTCCAGGATATGCAATCACTTGCAGCTCAAATGCAATAGTATAGCAATGCCATTTTTTCACTCAGCCTGCAAATAAAATTACAATATAGATCGACACAAGTGGATCTCCACAATAAACACAATAACTGGTAAAGGTGGTGAATGTGCATCCATTGAATACTATACAACCAGAATGCTAAAAATTTGCAAGGAAGCTAAGATATAATTTCTTCAAGCTGCAACACAGAAATTTCAAAGAAATTTAGCGTTTAGGTACCTACTTTAACTTGCTACCAGTGTGCAAGACCCATCCAGTTTTTGGGCCTATTTTTGAACAAAAGAGATTCTTATACACTGGTAAACATGGTATTTGCCCCACAAAAAATTAATTGCTCCATAATTTGATAAATTTCAACAGATTTTATAATTATTAAGTGAGAAATTTGGACAAATCCAATTCTCATATAATTTCTGCAGGGAAATTATTGAACCTGGGACTGGCTGACATGAGGGACAATCACAAATTAAATTTTAATTAAATGAAAATAGAAGAATGTGATGTGAAAGTAGTTCAACTGCATATTTTGAAAATGGAAAAACTTCGAAAACCATCAGAAATTAGTCTAAAAGTGGAGGTATTAGGAAATTTAAGCATCACGGTAGTACAGTGAGTGCATTTAGTGATTTGCTATACAAAGATGTACAATCTTCTCTTTGAATGCCATAATTAGTCAGTAACATAAATTCTTAGCACCTAAGACATAGTTCAAATTGAACTAAGAAAATCAACCCATCATGTGTATCCATTACAGGACATGTCTAGTCATTCAAGCAGTGAAAAGTCGCAGACATAGTTATATTTGTTACTCAACTGATCATTTGTGAATGAACTGCAGTAAATGAAAAACAGTTCAGCTCTCAAGTGTTAGAAACAATAATGCAAGCAGATTTTCTGGGCTGCCAAATGCACATTCTGGTGTTGGTACCAGTCTAATGACATGAATGCAGAAAGAAGTAAAGTCCACATCTGTAATGATGGAAGTTGAAAAATCAGTTAGAAAATAAATCTAATGGTGCTGGAAAATGGTAATGAAGGGTGTGATGACAAAATACAGCTTTCAGTATATGATACAGAGGTATGTGATTTTCCACAGATTCCCTAAAATAAAAGGTAGGAACTAACCAAGATAATGGATAGCACTACTGGAAAAAATGAAAGAAATAACAGCTGTATAAAAAAGAAGCCTCATTAAACATTTTTTTAAAAATGGCAATAGCCTACAGAGTGTGACATCACAAATAGTTATGATGTTTAAGATCTTGATACAAAAAACAAACAGGAATGAAATAAATGACAAAAAAATGAGTAAACATGTTGCCTTTCGACACATTGATGTAATTCCACTGGATATGACTTCTGAAAATCGAAAGATCAAAGAAGCAGAGAGACAAAAAACTTAAAAAAAAAGTCCTTGAAATTCTTCATCCAAGGACTACTGTGAAGAGAGAATCCCACAAGACTTACTCAGTAATTACACAAATCAGACTGGGATGGATTGGGCAGAATACAGAAATGAATTATACAAAGACAGCATATTATAACAATAAAACTCCCTAATAGTTCACTGAACCAACTGAATATAGATCCTAATGAAAAAGACAACCAGTGTTCCATGTTTTGATGAGCACAGCAAAAGAAAAATTACATACAGAAACTCTATGCACTGCAGTTTCTCATTGAAGAGAACATTAGTACTACTGAAGCAAAAATAATAATGTGGGAAGAGATCACAACATGTTTATTTGTTGTTTTTGACAACAAAGTATATCACACGTCTTATACAGTACAATTAGCCTCATTTATACTAATAGGAGAATATGCTAGAAACAATACAAAATTAACAGAACATCTACAAAAACTTTTGTGAAGGCTTAAAAATTAAATACAAGACCACTGTCAATGAGCATAAGCTCAGTAACAGTACTGTAAATTAAAAAATATAAAAAGCAAGCAATCTTGTCTTTGAATACAAATAAAAAATGTCATTTATCAACTATATGAAGGACTGTGTTTTACTACCACCCAATGGGGAAACATATGCATGCAATATCGTGACAGAGTTAACAGAACTGGAAATTGTTGATGTTATACTTTAAGATGCAAATGTAATGGCTGTAATGATTGTACACTTCCTGTGAACAACATTACTTTAAAATCTCAATGATGTTTAGAATATGTGTAAATCCATGGAGTGAGCTATCCAGCAGATCAACGCATCAGGCCTATAACGTGATATAGGTATGGTCGTGGGAGCCAACAGTGTAGAGGAAAGCCGTGTTGTTTCTATTGTACAGACCCTTCATGAAGTTAGGTCATAGGAGAAATCTATTCCCCACTCTACCCCAATTACATAATCAGTTCTGAGGGTTTATGTTTCAAGTAGCAGTCATTAAACTAGGAGGTAAGACTGTGGCTACTTGTAACCATCTTTTGAGGAATAATCAAAAGTTTTTGAAACTTGTACTGCATCAGCCCAAATGGTCAAATAACATCCCGCGTGGGCTAAGAGGGCTGTTAAGAACAGAGATGCCACACAATCTCTGCCAGTGCATCGTATACCTAGTTTTACTATCAAGCCCCAGTTTGATGCATTGTCTGCCTGTCAACTTCAAAGTTCTGCAGCTGTTATATGTTTACAGCAGAGAACTTACTCATTCAGGAACTAACACAGTAAAAAGTGTCCACAGGTGTCAGAAAGCTGCACAAATTACATCAATCAAAGACAGAGGAACAAGTAGAGTATTACAGTCACTGAAGGTAACTAGCATCAACACACCTCAAATGTAAGTTCGGGCAAAAAAAAAAAAAAAAAAAAAAAAAAAAAAAAAAAAAAAAAAAAAAATTGGAACAATACACAAATAATATTTTTGAGATGATCATGGTGGTAAAGCATCATACCAACTATTCTAAGCAAATGCTAAGAAAATCTAAATATATAGTTAATTCTTAATTTAACTGCAAATAGTGCTACTAATGGGGAAAATGTGCTGAGAACAGCTGAAGTGGAATTTCCAGTCTTTGAAAGTGAACAAAGAGAGCTTTAAACAAACACTATTATTTTGATACTGTATCTTTGTCAGAGCAATTATTGAAACGTTTTAAAAATCAGAGAAGTTCATACTTAGACTATTATGTACTGCACAGTGATTGTGAGGATGTATATGGATATTGTGCAGTTCTGTGAGATCCTATTTGTATAAACTAAATAATATTAATGGCAATTTTATTGACACCTTTATAAGAGAGGCAACAGAGTATATAATATTTATAGCCGGTGTACTCCACTAAATGTTAATTTTCTACATTTTCTTTTTCATAAAATTGTCAAACTGGCTGACCACCTAAACATACTTTGGTCAATGAATTTAATACTAAGCACCCAACATGAGGTTCTGACAAGGGTCAATTTGGGAGAATCATTGAGAGATGGCAGGACGAGGAAGTGGTAGTAATGAACTTTGAGTTACAAAAGTAATTGGACCAATTCAGCAGCCCGATGGAGTTGATATCAGTCATATGTAACAGCATAGCCATGCATGCTGAAAGAAGATATTACAAGATTACTAGGGACCCAATCATCATCTAATATTGAACACACTTAATAATTCCCTAAATGAACAAACACTATCAACTACAACCTTCAAGTGTGTTGTTAAACAGAAAGCTGACTGGGGGGCATATGAATCCCATGTTACTGAGGAGATAAATAATTTGCAGGTCCAGGGAACATTGCAGGACTAGTGCAATAATTTCATCCACATTGTTGAGAGCACATTCTCTTTATCAAATCCACGTACTGATTCATGTCTCATGGTCGGGGTTCACAGTCATGTAAAATTTTGTTAAGGTAAATCATGTCCATTGACTGCAGAGGTTGCTTAGTTCTCAATTGAAAATTCAGCCTTAAGGCCATTATCAAGTGATACTGCAAAAGATTTTGCTTCAACACTTGTCACACCTTAAAATCTTCTGACATTTGCACACGTCATTGTCAGAACTCAATCTTTTCACTGTAATAATATAGCAGTATTGAATGAGAGCTCATTGTTGAAGCGAAAACATTTGCAGTACCACTTGATAATGGTTTTAACACTGAAACTGCAATTGTGAAATAAATAATCTCTGCAGTCAATGGTGAATATGATGTCCTTTAACAAAATCCAGGTACCTTCTGTTGTACCCTCAGACACAGTCACCAACTGCATTGTGGGAAGAGGAATACAAAAAAAGTACTGAAGAATAAAGAGTACTCCCCACCCCATAAGACATATAAACAAATGAGATCTGATGGCAACTATTTGCATTACCTGCATCCAGGCAAAGGTTAAAAAAAACTGTTGCAAAATAAAAAAACAAAGTTTGGGAAAAAGTTAAATGAGTACATAGGATACACGCAGGCTTGGCTCTTCTCGTGTTCCTCCAACAGTTCCTGGAAGCTGTATTATGACCACCTCACCATATTCTCTATGTAAAAGAAAATATGGAAGATTTTTGATGCAAAACACACAAAGGCAACCTACTTAACAAAGCATTTTCACTCCAAGAGTGTGATAGAGCATTTAACCATAACAAAAGTACAGCTCCAGGCCCTGGAAATATAAATTACACTCTGCTTCATCTCCAGTGGGATGTTCTTCTTCTTAATCAATTTAAATAGTATTTGCAGAAACATGGTTTATGTTTTAGATATAAAGACTGCTTGGTTAAGGGCAATATTGAAGGCAGGAAAATTAAGAAATGCTATCTCATCATATTGTCCAGTAAAGCTCTTTATCATATGTCTGCAAAACTCTAGAATAAATGATAGAACATAGTGTGTAATGGTGAGCATAAATGTTATGGTAGTAGTTGCTTTATTCATCCAAAGATGGCTTTTACAAGGATACTGAATATACCTTGACATTATAATTTAAAAGCAACAAAGATAACTTACTTTGTACATACAGGCATTTACATACTTGCAGGTCTAGTCCGACAAGGATGGGACAGTCGGCCATGGTCTTATAGTAGGAACCATCCTGGTATTTGTATGAAACAATTTAGGAAAACCTAAATCAGGATGGTCGGGTGAAGACTGGATCCTCCATCCTCCCAAATATAAGGCCATTTTGTTTAAGCTAGTGCTAGCTCATTCAGGTCATCCCTACTATACAGTACTGTTTTACAGATAAATTATTTAATTATGTAAAAGGCTAGTTAGTCTACATTATTCATTCGTTTGTCACTTCTGGTCACTGCACATGCATCAGCTGACATTAAGACCACAGCAGCAATGCTTAGATTCCATTCTGTGTGGTAGCTTCCTTCCAATTTGCTAGCCTGAGAAATTTAACCAGCATCCCTCTATAATGAGTGAGACGTGCTCAGAAAGAGGATGGGGTGTTAGTGCTATAGGCTGCAGAATAGAAAAAAAGGGAGGAAAAAACATAATGTGAAAGTATTATGTGAAATGACTTATTTTATCATCATTAATTATTATTTTTTATGTTCTTTTATTTACCAAGCCCTTAATCTGTGTTATCTAAGTAATCCTCCACTGTACAGAATGTAGTGCTTAGTAGGTACCATTTAACTGCCATTTTAAATTAATTTCTTTTGGTAAAACCCTTTTATCGCCCTGATCAATTTATTGTACAGTTTTATTCCTTGGTAGAAAATGCTGTTTTGGATTTTATGTTAAGCTTATTCTTTCTTGGTAAACGCAAGTTCAGTCAAGCTCTTGTTCCACAGTCATGAACAGAGATGTTTGTACAATAATTGTTGATTGTCTGCTTGTGTCTGTGTATGTGCGGATGGATGTGTGTGTGCGTGCGAGTGTATACCTGTCCTTTTTTCCCCCTAAGGTAAGTCTTTCCGCTCCCGGGATTGGAATGACTCCTTACCCTCTCCCTTAAAACCCACATCCTTTTGTCTTACCCTCTCCTTCCCTCTTTCCTGATGAAGCAACCATTTGTTGCGAAAGCTTGAATTTTGTGTGTACGTTTGTGTGTCTGTCGACCTGCCAGCACTTTCATTTGGTAAGTCACATCATCTTTAGGAAAAATATATCTAAAAACAAGGATGATGTGACTTACCAAATGAAAGTGCTGGCAGGTCGACAGACACACATACATACACACAAAATTCAAGCTTTCGCAACAAACTGTTGCCTCATCAGGAAAGAGGGAAGGAGAGGGAAAGACGAAAGGATGTGGGTTTCGTCTTTCCCTCTCCTTCCCTCTTTCCTGATGAGGCAACAGTTTGTTGCGAAAGCTTGAATTTTGTGTGTATGTTTGTGTTTGTTTGTGTGTCTGTCGACCTGCCAGCACATGCAGTCTGTGGAGGTGCCATCTACATTTAAATTACAATGTCATTGTCCCTCTTAAGACTGAAATTTATGGAATTGTTTTCTTTATGTTTAGTATCACCTTATCAGAGGTGTGAATTATGTGAAATACTTTTATCTGAAATGAAAATATGAAATGCAAGAAATACCTATTTTTACTTGAAATACTTCTTTCAAAAAGCATTTTCTGTTCTATTTGAAATAAAGAAAATATAGATTGTTGTATTTGAGTACCTTAGGTTCAAATGCAGCTATGTGAACAAAAAACAAAATTTGAGTTAGACCCACCCTCTTGTATGGTTTTTCACTGGCTATAAATGCCGTATCAATTAGGCTGCAAAAAATTACTCTAACGCATTTAAAATGGGGTGGAAAAATCAAGTGCATGTACAAAGATGGCCATGTCTTCAGCTCATTAGAATGTTAAACTGGTAAAACCTAATCAGTTCCAAAAGGGGCCTAGCCTTAAGGAATCATGGCCGCCAACAAAGGATATGGATGCAGAACTGGGCATGTCATCTTGGCACATGTTACACATTATAAAAGCTGCAGTTCTGAGCAGCCTGTGACTAAAATGTTTAGACTGGTAGTACTGGAGAGAATCTCATATGTTTTTGTTCCTATTGCTCCCTCGTAAGAAGAAACATATGAGAAGGTGTTGTTTTATGATAAATTGACCAGCTGGCACGCTCGTTCCATTGTTGATTTTAGAAAGACTTTGTGGTCGGTTTTACTGTAGGACAGTCTGAAATTGACACAGATAATGAAGAGGAAAGTTCTACTATTGAAGAACATGTTGATGAACCTGACAGAAATAGTATCGAGAGCAGTGTTAGTGATGACAGGGAAGAGGCCACGAGAAACTGTGGTTCCAGGAAGAGAGAAAAGATACAGAGCAGTGGAAACGAAATGTTGAGAAAAAGAAGAGGTAAGGAAGACCACTTCTTATAGTAATATTCATATATTTATAAGTTACTGTTTTTTTTTCCCGTCTACCTTCAGATACCAACCAAAAAGGTTTCTGCAGATGCCGAACTGTAAACATCCTGCTGAAAGCTGAAACGTAAATAACTCACTATGAAGATGTATGGTGGATCCATGAACATTTTTAAGAATAAACTAACCCTGACTGGCAGAGAATCTGTATCTGACAGCATGCCGCCATGTCATCTCCTTGAAAAACCGATCTTAGAGGGACAAGTGTCAAGAAAGCAACTAATTACAAACTTTGTACTCCCAAAAAGATGTGAAGGAGTTTCTAAAAATGTAAGGGTTTGCAGAGTTGCTTTTGTGACGTTTTTCAGGTAAAAAAATGAGACTCAGTATAATTGTCAGAGTATGAGGAATGGTTCCTCACCTGCAACCACTGAAAGAAGAGGTGGTGACAGAAGAATGAAGTTGTGTGAAGATCGGAAAAATACAGTTGTCAGACACATTGAATAATTCCAGCCTATCAAAAGTCACTATTCTAGAGAAAAATGCTTCATTACCAATATTTGATTTGAGCAGTGTGTTACATGTGAAACTAAAGTGGGAAATGTTTTGTAAGAACATCCCAATCTGTATGTAAAGTATGACACTATGCCAGTGTTTTGCAATAATTTTAATATCAGTTTCAGAGCACCATGTGTTGACACATTTTCTACATACTCATCCCTACAAACAAAGATTTCCTTAGAAAATCAACCAATTGAAAAGAATAATTTGGAACATCAGCTCATAGCTCACAAAATTCAGAGTAATATATTTTATGAAATACTGAAGGAAGACATCAATGGTCAACCTATTTAAAGTTATGACTGGCAGAAGAATTCAGTCCTCCCAAACCAGGCAGCCTATTAGTCAAGACATATGTACTTACATAATTTCAACCGTCTTATGAGGTTCTTCTAGAAGTACTCAGATGAAACGAAAATGTGACCTTCGCTGCAGAACAAGTTTGCAAACGTGTTGAACCAGACTGCTTCAACACTTTGTCATCATCTGCTTCATGCTGATTTGGATGATGTCACCAAACTACATCTCTTTTCGAATGAATGCAGTGGGAAAAATAAGAATGTGACAATGAGTGGGACGAAGACACAGAGGAATTAAAGACATAAGCTGCAAGCCGATATTGATTTATATCAATGGGGGCAGATTGAAAATTTGTGCCAGACTGAAACTGTTTCCAAAGACTTCCCCATTTTCATAAAAGATGTAATTAACATTAAGTCTGAAGTGAATGACTAACACTAATTAAAATTATTACTGTATCTTATCATAGTTCAAGTTTTGTATTTTTATCTACAGGTTTGAACTTCTCTAAAGATTTAAAATAGAACAGCATTTCAGCATTTTCTTCGTTTAAGTTTCTCCCTTTCACATTATTTTAAAATACAGCTGTTATCTACCATAATTCCTGACATAGCCAGATATGCACCTGAATTACTTCTATGGCTGGTTGTGCAACCAACTGCATTTCTATCATGGCCACTGATGCAGTTGCACAATTGGCTAACTCAACCATTTGATTGAAAAATAGGCTAAACATGATTTCTAATACAAAACTAATAATATAGTGGTTAACCCTAGCATTACCAACAGGGGGGGGGGGGGGGGGGGGGGGGCTCGTAGGCCCACTGACTCAGTTTTTCTATGTTGTATCCACACCCTTTGATATATGAACTTGAAAGCAAAGGTAATTGTTCGTTATTGAATGTACTATTGAGTCATTACAGAATTTCGGGATAAAAACGTAATTAAAATTCATTTACTTGATTTAATTCTCTGTGGGCCTTAGAAGCCCACCCGTTGATAATAGCAAGGAAGGATTTACGAGGTTGAGTCTCTCGTTTCAAATTCTTACCATGAAACGAATTTTAGCATTGTTGCCTTCAGACATATTATTATGAAGCGGACCATTGTTATTTTCAGTGTTTCTGCTGCTGTTGAACCAGCAACATGAGTAGACATCGTTTACGTGATAATTCCATTGAAAGAGTGCTAGAAGAAGTTTTGAACGAATCAGATTTAGAGGAAAGTGAAGTGGATGATGATGTGGAAGAAATTAGAACTGATTCATCGTCTGAGAATGAAGATGAGGTTGAAGCCAATCCACCAGATGATAATGATACGGAATGTGATAAATTCATTGCAAAAAGTGGACGAGAGTATATTACGAAGCCATCTCGACAATATCGGCGTTCTGTACAAAATATAGTGCGAGAAAGAATGGGGCTAGGACAACAAGGAAGAATTGTGTCTCCGAAAGAGGCTATAGAGCTCTTTTTTACACCTCAAATTATGAATCTAATAAAACTACACTCAAATGAAGAGGCTTCTCGACTAGGTATTCAGCACACAGATGAAGATGAGTTATTTTTTTATATAGGACTCTTGCTAATCATGGGTTCAAATCATGACAATAAGATACCTGTCCAAGATTTATGGTCTTTGCTTCAGGGCCGACAAGTGTACTATGGATCAATGAGTCGGACCCGATTTTTCGAATTGACTAAAATATTGAGGTTTGATGATAAGAACACAAGAGAAATTCGTCGCCAGACTGACAAGTTTGCTCCAATGAGGGAAATTTTTGAAAGCTTCAATTCTTCACTTCCATTGTATTTCATTCCTGGTCTACATACAACAGTGGATGAGATGTTGTCTTTGTTCCGTGGTCGCTGTCCATTCAAGGTGTTTCTAAAAGAAAAACCTGGAAAATACGGCATTCTAATTCGAATGCTGTCTGATTCTGAGACTAGATATGTGATCAGCATGGACATCTATACAGGCAAGTCAGGAAATACACAGCATTCAAATGGACCGATGGAAATTGTAAAGAGACTAATAAAACCTATTGAAAAATCAGGCCGTAATGTTACCACAGATCGGTACTATACTTCAGTGGAGCTTGCTGAGACTCTATGGAATGATTTTCACCTCACACTTGTTGGCACCCTACAGTCTAACAGACGACACATACCTGAAGAGCTGAAGACTACAACTGGCCGCAGTTTACACTCTTCCATCTTTGCTTATACTGACCCTCAGACACAGAGGCCACCAGTTACTCTTGCATCAACACTAGTCCGCGAGAAGCCAAAATGACTGCTGTTGATGCTTTCAACTTATCACTCAGAAGGGGTGTTGAATGAAGACTCAAAAAAGACTAACATAAATCTTTTTTATAATTCTACAAAGGGAGGCGTGGACACCATAGACCAGATGGCAAGACACTACAGCACAAAGAGAGGAACAAGAAGATGGCCTTTGTCCCTCTTCTACACACTCATTGACATAGCAGCAATAAATGCATATTCACTCTTCCTCCTCAACTTTCCGAATTGGAAAAAGAATTTGCTAAACTGCAGAAGAGTTTTTATCACTAACTTAGGTCTCGAACTAATAAGATCTCAAGTAGATAAACGGGCACAAAATTTGTATGGACTTCAGAAGCCAGTAATAATGGCAATGGAAAGCATCACACAACGGAAGCTCAGCTGCTCTGTAGAACCATCATCCTCAACAGCAGAACCAGGAACACGTGGACGGTGCCACCTATGCTGCCAAGAAGCTGCATCTAAAAAGATCAAGTACAACAAGCTGGGAAAGTCAACTGTTACCTGCTCTCAGTGCCACAAACACGTCTGTGGGAAACACTGCAGGAAGACAGTGTTGTGTGAAAAATGCGTTGCAGAATGAGACAGTAAATTTTGTTTGCTTCATGTAGTGTATCGAATTAAAAAAGTCGTTTTTATAAGAAAACACTATTTTGAAACATTATTCCAAAAAATATATAAACTGAATCTCGTGATTTGTTCATTTTATTCCTATTATAATAACATCTTTTATTATCCAGTATACAAAAACAATGTCTAAGCATTTTGAATTGTTATTAGAGGTATCAGAAGTAAATAAACTTGATTTATGATAAAATAAATTGTGGTATTCTTTATGGGCCTTTGAGGCCCCCCCGTTGCTATTACATGTAACAAAAAATACGTTGGTAATGCTAGGGTTAATGTAGTAGTACTGTAGAACGTTCATCATTAGGTCATTATGGTTTTTCATTTTTATTGAGAAAATAACCACTTTTACAACACTGTCATGAGAGCAAGGGTACAATTTTCCAAGGTTCCCCAAAAACCTATCAGCATCAACTTACATGCCATTTCCACCTGGGCCACTCATTTGTAAAATGGAAAATGCTTCTCTTGAATTTTATTATTTCACACTTGATAGTTATCATTCATTTAATGAGATGTGTTTAAACAAAAGTAGTTCCACAGTGGATACAGATGGTGCAGTAAGCCCTGTCAAGTGAATATAGTCATGTCCCTAGTTATTAGAAAAGACAGTAAGACTTGAGCAAACATTATTAACAATATGTGAGAGGTTACAAAATAATTGGCACACCATAATACCTGGAGTCTAGATTTTGGATGATTATGTATTGCAGTCTGTTATTTCCATAAATGAAGAGTGACAATGGAAAATGTTCTAACTACCAAATCTGTCATGTCTCAGGAGACTGAAAAAACAAGGAATCTCGGTTTCATCTCAGAAACCATTTGGAATAGGGCATAGGGCCACATGAAGATTTTTGCTTCAAATGATTGAGACACTCTGTATAAACATGGATAGCCATCTGAAGATGAACCTTTTGGTTTAAAACTGACAGTGATGCTATTTGTGTAAATACACTATGGCGAGGTGGCGGGGGGAAATCTCTGCACCTGAAAAGACGATGTCGATTTTGATCCAATGATGGCGCATGCCACCTGGAGGATAGTAGATGTACTGTTAATGGTTTCAATGTCAACAGATAGCATAGTGACATAGGTAACAGAACGCCATCTGAGTCTACCCTTTAGTAGGGAATGCTCACAGCCAGAAGGCTGAGTGTGGTGCAAATGGGCAAAGCAAGTAAGTGACTGTGCCACGAAGATGGTTGGTTGAATTGGGGGAGGGAACCAAACAGTGAGGTCATCAGTCCCTTGAACTAGGATTGCAGGAAGCAAAGGAAGAACAAGACAAACAGCACAGTCCAATCAACAAGCAAACAACGAGGGTTAAAGGAACGTCAGGGCATCAGGAAGAGGAAAGAACATGAGGGGGGTGAATGGAAACGAGGAGAGCAGAGTTGCCCTAGAACTGCTATGCACAGTGAGGGGCCAACACCAATATCAACCTATCCAGATACCCACTCCAAACCATTATCATGATACAATGGGGATAACATCAGCAGAAGAAGACACAAGAAAAGGAGAAACAGAACGCCACAACAGACCAGACTAAAATATAGGGGAAAGACAGGGAGAACCTGATGAGTGTGGAGGCAAGTTCAAGACCTCCATAACAAATGCAAATGCTAACTGAGAGACTAATTCCAGAGGAAGATGCAGGGACTTATACCTAAGAGTACAAACCACTTTTGCAAAGAAAATTGAGAACAGACTTAACCATGCAAAAGTCATCCACTAACACCCAAGACAAGAAAGGTGGGAGGGCATATTTAGTGCGAAGGGCCAAAAGGCAGGGGCAGTCCAGCAAAATATGGATCACAACGAGTGCAGCCCCACAACTACAAAGGGAGAGCTGCTCATTGTGGAGCAAAAAAAACCATGAGTCAATTTAGTGTGGCCAATACAAAGGCTGCAGAAGATGGTAGATTCCCGACAGGAGAGGCATAAGTAAGAACACCATATGGTGGCAGTTTCCTTTATGGTATGAAGTTTGTTAGACAAGGGGGGTAGCCTCGCAAAAGTCAGGTCATGATTGAGCAAAAAGGGATTTTATGTAAAGCTGTAAATCTGCCCCCAGAGGGGTCACAGAAAACAGGTGGGTAAGGTGGTTCCCCCCCAGCCAGGTGATCAGCAGGTTCATTGCCAGGGATACCTACATGGATGGCCAGGAACTCAAAGGAAATCAATCAAAGAAGCAGCATCACCTAAATTGGTGAGAAGGTTGTCAGAGGCAGAGACCAATTGGTGGCAGGAAAACAAAACTCAGGTAAGGGAGAACTGATAAGGCCTGATAGATCACTATCAATTCCGCAGTAAACACACCATGTGTGGCAAGCAAGAGATGGAGTTCCATGCCAGCAGAAGATGTGAAGGCATGTCCCACACGATCAGCAGATTTAGAGCCATCAGGGAGGGGGAAAAAAAAAAGACATCGTGAAACTCCCATAAGAACATTTGTAACAAACCATGGAACACCATTGGAGCAATGGAGGCTTTCAGTCCCCAAGAAAGATACATTCAAATCCATGGTTAAGGAGGTAACCAAGGAGGGGAGGTTGGGAGAGAATGTGGGGAAGAGGACAAGAAGGGGAGATGGAAGTCATGGAGGAGAGATGAAAGGCGGAGCTCAACCAGTAAAGCCACCCGAGTGCTGGCAGTGGGCGGTGAACAGCCCTAAGCTGTGAAAAGAACAGAATAGGAAGGGTCAGCAGGGGAAGAGAGGATAGTGATGGTATAGGAAACCAGGAGCTGGGGTCATCGAATCTAAGGGGAGGGATCCCAGCATCAACCAGAAGACTATTGATGTGGCTAAACGGATACCACTATGGTCAACCGGAAACAAGAGGAGCATAAACTTGACAACTTAGTCCAGATGGGACAGAAACAATGCCCGGTAAAGGTGGAGATGGGTCGCATGATCCACACCCCAAGAGGTGCGGGCAAGAAAGTGAATAACATTGAGTTTGCAAAAACAGCCAACCTTCAGATGACGGATATGGGTCAACCAAGTATGCTTGTGGTTGAAAAGAAGATCAAGAAATGGAACTTGGGGACCTTGGTCAGGCATTGGGCATCGAGATAGAGCTCTGGATCACATTGGACTGTAGTAGAGTGATAGAAATGCACAACCCTCAACTTGGGAGGAGAGAATTGAAAACCATGCGAGAGTGTCCACTTGGAAGCTTACTGGATGGCATTCTGAAGCTGTCGTTCTGCAGAGGCCACCTAGAGGGAGCTGCCCCAGATACAGAAATCATCCACATACAGAGCAGGGTGACCAATAGTCTGGCAGAGGTCACAAGTCTATCAATAGCGACTAGAAAAAGAATGACACTTAATACTGAGCCCTGTGGAATGCCATTCTCCTGTGTCTGCGGAGACCTAACAGTGCCCATCTAGACTCTCAATAACTGGCAAATAAAAATCAGGAGGGGGGCCAAAAGACCCCACTCATGGGGTATGAGGAAGATGTGACAGTGCCAAGCTGTGTTGTAGACCTTATGAAGATCAAAGAAAACTGCACCAAGATGGCGGTGCTGAGAAAAAGCCTGCAGACTGATGGGCCGGTAACTATCAAGGAACAATGGATCCTTGCCAGACTTAAGGATAGAAACCACAATACTTTCTCTCCATTGAGAGGGGAAAATGCCTTGGAGCCAAATATGGTTTAACACCTGGAGGAAATCTCAACACTGTGGAGGATTGAGGTGTTGAGGCAGTTAGTTATGAATGGAACCAGGGCCATGAGCTGAACTGTGGGAAGAATAGTGTGCCAGAAGAAGCTCCCTTTCAGTAAAAGGTTCATTACAGGATCCAGTCTGCAAGGGCTAAAACGTATGTGGGAAGCTTCAGCCTGCTGTTTCCAGAGGAGAAAGGCAGCTGGATAGGAGGTTGATGCTCATGCTGCCACAAAATGTATTCTGAGGTGTTCTGTGCAATTGATGGATGCGTACAAAGGCCACCTGGATGGACACTGCCTGGAATAAATGACTGCTCTGTTTGATTATGTAATGGGCTTCAGCACAAAAGTGTTTCAAAGATCGGCAGAGGACAGGTGCTCTTAAGATGTTGCAAGGTGCAACAGTGCTCAGAGATAGCAGCGGCAGTAGCGGTGCTCCACCAAAGAACTGGCCAACAGTGAATGGGGCCCAGCAAGTGGGGAATGGCAGTGTGGATTATCGCATTGGACAGATCAAGGATGACTTCATCAATGCAACCTGACAAATAAGGTGGAAACATGACCTGGGAGGTATACAGAGGCCAACCAGCACAATGGAAAGCCCAGTGGTCTGACCTGGTCACTGGGAGGTGGGAAGAGAATGAGAGAATCAATGGGGAGTGGTCACTATCACAGACAGCATGTAGCAACCAGCCTAAGGAAGGAAGAAGAGGAGAGGAAGACAGTAAAAGATCAATGGCAGAGGAAGTGCCATATGCAGCACTAAAACAAATAGGGGAACCATCACTAAGGAGGCACAGATCATGGTCCATTAAAAACTTAGAATGAGAAGCCGCCAACTAGATGAAGAAGCACTGCCCCACGAAGGGTGATGGGCATTAAAATCCCCAAGGAGAAGGAAAGGGGGGGGGGGGGGGGGGAAGAGGGGAGGAGAATGCTGAAGGAGGGCAGTTGGGGCAGCAGATGTAGGAGGCCTGTCAGGAGGGAGATAAAGACTGCAAATGGTGGCAGCAGAGACCATGTGGACCTGAATGGCAACTACTTCCAATGTGGTATGAAGTGGGATCCACGTACTAACAGTATCCGTAAGGACCTACATACGAAAACATGAAACCCATGAAGGGACGGTGACTCAGCACCAGAAAAATGAGTTTCCTGGAGAATGACACAAGCTGCTGAGTAAAAGGCAAAAAGGGATTTAACTCTGGGAGGTGTCAGCAGCAGCCATTATGGTTCCATTGAATGATCACGAAGTGGGTATCCAAATGGACGGCAAATGGGTTGGAGCCAACCACACTGCTGGGTGACCATCCATCACTAATCACAGTGGGGTGACATCCACAAATAAGGTGTCAGACTAAGGTTGCAAGGGGTGAGACGGCACTTCCAGGGGCACTATATATAAAGAAAAAAAGAGGTGTCTGAGGGGTAATGAAAGTGATGTTTTAATTTCTTGTGCACTAAAATTTTGTAATAGAAGATTTGTTGAGATAATATTTTCCATTTCTCCTTATCTCACCCAACAGTGTTAAGTAACAGGTTGAGAGATTTATTTGTCAGCACTTCTATTGGCAAATATTATCTTACCTCAAACACGGAAAATGTAAATCACTGCTCCCAAGAAATCATAGTTTCCAGAATCTCCATCTTGATTTCTGTATTTTGTCCTATACAAGTGCAACCATTTTGGAAGCATAATTATTCAAATAATTATGATAGCACAAAAACATCTATAAAATGGACCACAAATACACTATGTTTTTGGTATACTTACAATAATTACTACTACTACTACTACTACTACTGTTTGCCATCGCAAACATTAGTTGTCACCAGGTATCTAACAATAGCGGTTACCCTGGGTAACAAAATTTTAAGCCAACATTTGGGAGCTATTGTGCACTGAACTGTTTTAAGCAGTGTCTTCCAGTACTTCCAGCACTGAAACTTTCTCAGATACATTCAGCTGAGTTCAAACAATGGAGATTGCCTGTCCATACAAAAAGTTTGTTATTTCATGGGATTAATTTTGTGGTTAAAAACACATAACTCTGATAAATTGTTATTCACATCCAGCTACAAAATACAGTTCCCATTTTTTTTACATTATGTTGAGTTCAATAGTTGGAAGGGTCAATAAAACATATTTCAATTTTCATCTGTTATTACACTGCAGTTTAATTTGCACATAGAAAAAAATACAGCAGTAGACATTTGCTATTTTGAGTGGATTGAAAATGACAAATGATTAGGAGCTGTCACTTATAGTATCTGCAAATGAAGGCACCTGGAATCCATACATACAATAGTTTAAATTTCACCACCAAAATGAAATACTTTTCAATAACAATGAAAAAGTTTTGTTTTATTCTAATGAAGATCATTGGTTACTACAAACAAATTGTCTAAAAATACTGAGTATCCATGAACTTGTAAAATAACGATAAAAAGCATTCTGAAGCTACTCTGTTACAGAAAACATTTATCTTACATTACATGCTGCAAATGTAACTACATGATTATGATATACAGTTTAACACTTCGCAGATTTCTATACAGGCAATATTAATGAAAACTTCACTTAACTCATAACATGCACAAGGTGACAAAAATAATGTTTAAACAATTCATCAGAATCTCTCTAATCTCTTACACTTGTACAGAAAACACACACACACACACACACACACACACACACACACACACACACAATTCAGAAACAATGTTACTTGTATGCACTGTACATTATATACATATTCCTACAAATAAAAACTTATAAGACCTGCATTGTCAGAAACTATAGAATTTTCTTCAGTAAGAAGCATCATTATTACATCATATACTGAGTTAAAATTCTGTTCGATTCTGTATAAGAATAAGAATCTTGCCTCGCAAATTCTTCATTGAAAATAAAGAGCAAAATGTGCTGTATCTCTCTCTCTTATTTCATATTAATTTTCAGCATATATATTTTTATTAATATTTTGTGAATTGTTTCCTACATCAGCACTGCTTGTTAACATTGATTACGCAAATGGTACTTGGAACAGTCACATTAAAACAATGAACTCAAACTCAATAACCATTGAGGAATAAAATTTTAAGATGTGTACGGAGTGAATTAAGATCTACTTTTATGAAAATAGAATCTATATTCACAATGATCTACACAAGTGCAGCTGATAGTAGCCAACAAAATACCATACACATTGAAAAAAAGCTATATATCCAACAAAGTTAGAAAAAGCATGTTGTACAAGAGGTACTAACACAGTTTGAATTTTCTCCTCAGGTACATCTGATATTAAACATCAAAAATTAATTAGTTTAAAAGGATTATTTGCCATTGTTAACATACAAAGAAAAAAGATAAAATGAGATTCAAACAGGAGGCAAAGCCCATAGAGTTGCAGTCTTGTCAGCGCTCGTACTGAGGAATGAGAATTCAGTTGGATGCCAACGCCCCGAAATTACCTTGTCTTGATGCTGTGCCACGACAACACTTGGCAGAGGTAGAGTCAGATCACCTAGAAATGTTTAAAAACAAATACCTTGTACAAAAATTTAGAGATGGCATTACATATTATTGGCATATATTTTCTGCAAAATTGGAACACTGAGTGCATATTGTGTCTAATAGAACTTCACAGATTATGTCAACTTTGGCCTAAATTTAGAAAATGGAAATATCGTGGTGGGTGGGGGAAGTTTAATGCCTCCAAGACATGATAAATTCAGCTAACACTGAAAATAGAAAGAGGATAAGAAATAACTAACAACAGATACAAAGGGGACAGAAATGTCAGACTGGCACCTCTGAAGGAAAGAAACAGTTGCAAGCCTATACCACTACATACTGACAAGTTGTTGTTTAATGTTGTAACCAAAAGTATGGAAATGTAATTCAACTTTTTACATAATACTCCACTGGAAATATTAACTGAAATAATATATATATATATATATATATATATATATATATATATATATATATATATATATATATATATATATAAAAAGAAAGATGATGAGACTTACCAAACAAAAGCGCTGGCAGGTCGATAGACACACAAACAAACACAAATATACACACAAAATTCAAGCTTTCGCAACAAACTGTTGCCTCATCAGGAAAGAGGGGAAGGAGAGGGAAAGACGAAAGGATGTGGGTTTTAAGGGAGAGGATAAGGAGTCATTCCAATCCCGGGAGCGGAAAGACTTACCTTAGGGGGAAAAAAGGACAGGTATACACTCGCACACACACCCATATCCATCCACACATACAGTATGTGTGGATGGATATGGGTGTGTGTGCGAGTGTATACCTGTCCTTCCCCTCTTTCCTGATGAGGCAACAGTTTGTTGCGAAAGCTTGAATTTTGTGTGTATATTTGTGTTTGTTTGTGTGTCTATCGACCTGCCAGCGCTTTTGTTTGGTAAGTCTCATCATCTTTCTTTTTAGATATATTTTTCCACGTGGAATGTTTCCCTCTGTTATATTTATATATATATAAAAACAGAGATGATGTGACTTACCAAACGAAAGCGCTGGCACGTCGATAGACACACAAACAAACACAAACATACACACAAAATTCAAGCTTTCGCAACATATATATATATGACACACACAACAATGTTCAGTTTCTCTGTTACTGCCAAGTGCAAGAAAGAAAATGCTCTGCTGTGCTGTGAAAATGTATGGTTTTGTTTTCTTTCTCACAACCAGTTTTAACTAATGATAGCAGGGCAGCATGTTTACACAAGTCGTTTCTCTCATATACATATGGTCTCTCTATACAGTATGAATCACCTAAAATTCGCATGGCAAATGTTGCAGATATGGAAAGTGCTACTGATGCACACTTTTCACAAAATGGATTCATAGTCAGGGACTTGTATTGTTAGCCAACCAACAGATTGTAATAATACTTCTGAAGTGTATATTTGTGCGAACATACACTTCTTTAAATGTAACAATGTCTATTGGTATTAACAAACTAAAAGTAGGGTAAATTAGAATGTCAGTGGTGTTTGTTGCAGGATTATTGCTTAAAAAGTTTCCACACTGACACTTGTTTCTACCATTCAATCTGCATAGCCACTAGGTACAAAATTGTTGTGTTTTCTTACTGTGTGCTTGTGTGTTCCCCGAGTGCTTTGCAGCTTGCTAGTCAGTTAATGTGTGATAGTCCGAGCAGTAGGTCGTGAGTGGACAATGGGCTCTACCAATGCAGAAAAAGCCAACATGCTCATGGTGTATGGAGACTGCAAGAAGAATGCAGTTTGCTCTTGTACGGTGTGTGCAGCACGATACCCCAAGGGATGTTAACCATCTCGGAAATTATTTATCAACCTCTTCAACCAGTTACATGAAAGTAGTAATATAACACCTAGACAACATAACACAAGGAAGTAAGTGGTGTCAGAAGAGGGGCACATTAATCTTCTTGCTGCTGTTGCAGTTGATCCGCATGTTACCTCCTGTGCAACTGAAAGAGGAGTGGCATGAATCAGGCAAGTGTCCTACACATTCCCCGTCAACGTAAGTTTCAACCCTATCACATTTCTCTCCATCAAGAGCTGCATGGAAACAACTATGAGAATCGTGTTAAATTCTGTACATGGGTATTAAGACAGGATACTCCAGATGTATATCATGTATCTTGTTTACCAATAATGGCCAAGCAAACTTCTGAAAGATGCACTAGTGGTCTGTTGACAATCCCATTGGGTTTGTCAGGTGGAACTTCAGCATCCATGGAGTGTAAACATGTGGTGTGGGACACTGAACCATCAGCTCATAAGTCCGTTATTCACAGACGGAATATTGAACGTACCCAAGTATTGCAGTCTCCTAACTGGATGCTATAAGATGTTCCTCTGCAAACTAGGAGGAACATGTGGTACCAACATGACGGCTGTCCAACCCATAGTGCACCAAGTACTATAGCACATCTCCATGAATTGTTTCCAAATCATTGGATGGATACAGAGGGCCTGTACCTTGGCTGGCCCATTCTCCACACTTGAAGCCAGTAGACTTTTTTCTTAGGGGAAAGATGAAAGATGCTATCTACAAAGACATACCAACTACACCTAATGGTAGGCAATGACATATTACTGCAGCCTGGTCGCAAGTGTGCAGCAGTCATTCCACACCAGACTGGAAGCGTGCACTGCCACTACTTGTGGTCATTCTGAACATAACTGTGATGATTAGGTTTATCATTACTTGTCAGAATCTACATAACCATTTTACACACGTTGTTCTTTAGTGTCTGCTACCACATGTACTGTAGAAGTGTCGGCATGGGAAGTTTCCAAAATATGATATCTCTGTAAATGGCTCATGCTAGAATCCAACACCACCACCATTGATATTCTAATTTACTCTACTTTTAGCCTGTTAACATCAATAGACATTGTTTCATTTAAAAAAGTGTATGATTGTGCAAAAATACAATTTCTAAGTATTATTACAAGCTGCTGATTGGATAACTATATGAGTACCTAACTATCAGTCCATTCTGTGAAAACAGCACATCAATAGCACCATGATCTCCACAACATTTGTGGTTCAAGTATTAGATGTATTCAACTTGTATACATTTCTAAACAAAAATAGTATACGCAAATGTGCCATTTCATTTTCTTCCTTTCAGTCAGTTTTCACAGAAAACAGGAAAATTTTATTTATGATATATCAACTTATGTTTAGAATACTGCTACGGAATCTCAATTTGCAACAACAAACAAACAAGGATTGATGTAAAAGACATATGGAAGAAAGGAGATGGACAGTGAGGGATGAGGGAGGGAGGGCAGTCTCCTGAAGAACTTGGACTATGCAGAACTGGAAATGCCGTGTGGCTAGGGCCTCCCGTTCGGTAGACCATTCGCCTGGTGCAAGTCTTTCGAGTTGACGCCACTTCGGCAACGTGCATGTTGATGGGGATGAAAGGATGATGATAACGACAACTCAACACCCAGTCCCTGAGTGGAGAAAATCTCTGACCCAGCCAGGAATTGAACCCGGGCCGTTAGGTATGACATCCTGTCGCACTGACCACTCAGCTACCAGGGGGTGGACTATACAGAAGTAAAGCAAATACATTTATACTGTATGTACTTTAACCATGTGCACCCACCTTGTAGATCTGTGAGGACTAATTTGTTGTCATATCCACCAGTGAGAAGGTAGTAGGCACTGGGGGAAAATCGTATTGACCGAACTTCAGCAGAGTGCGGTTTGAAGCACTGCACATTACGCCCACCCCTTATATCATATAAAACACAAGAAGAATCTTCATGACCAGAGACAAGCAAACGGCCTGAAGGATCAACACACACAGCAGTCACTGGTGAGCCCTGAAAGACAGAAAGGACAATACAGTAAGACACAGTGCAACGTGAGTACCAGAAAGCAGATTATGCAATACAGTATTTCATAAACAGAAGCTATTTGCGATGATTGAACAAGAGAGCTAATAATTGACATAATTCTAAGCTTAATTAGGTAGCACAAGAACTGGAAGGCACAAAAGTTTATGGAATTAAATAATTAATTCACAAGACACACAGTGCAATGAATTCAATTTTACATGCGTTATGTACCAACAATAAAAATCTCCAATATAGAATTTTATAGGCAACACTCAAACTGAACTATGAACTGCTTTGCTTCCCCTTACTGTAGTGAAAATGCCAAAAATATGGAAAGTACTAAATATGTGTATAAAGTTATAAATGAGGAAAATACGCAATTCACCTACTACAGAATGGCCTGGATCAGGAAACATATCACACAACAAAGCTTTATCTTCTTTTGTTTTAACAAAAATTCTCATCATCTTCCAAGTACTCTCCATTACACACAATACATTTTTCCAGTCAAGAGTGTCCTTTGATGGAAACATTTTCTATACTCATCTGCAATGACCCCTCCTCTTCATATGTAGAAATGAGAAGAAATTGCACCCAACTACTTCAGGAGAGTAAGATGCATATGGCAAAGGAGTAATGCTGTTTCTGACCAAACACTGGTGCCCCGAGAAGTCTGTATCAGCAGGAGCCTTATCATGGTGGAAAAAATGTATCTGCCACAGATAGTGTTTATTAATGCATACTGTTATGTAATCATCTCAGAACTACCAAACAAAAAACCTGAGTAACTTCTGGCACGGAGGAGGAACTCTACATCCACACTCTTTCTCACATCAAATAAATAAATAAATAAATAAATAAATGAGCACCAATTTTGGTTTAATGAGCTATCCTTGGGTGAAATTCACTGTTGTTTGTTTTCAGAGACAGAACAATGGCACCATGACTTCTCATCACTAATGATCTTGGAAAAAGTAGTGGGTTCAGTTTCAAAAAAATCTTTCAAAGCACAACATGCTCCCACTCCATGCCCTTTTTGCTGGTTGGTCAGAATGTGAAACACAAATTTGGCAGAAACCCCTCTTATTCCTAAATGTTTCATTAATATTTGCTGCACTGAGCTTTAATACAATTCAATTAACTCTGCTATATTTTCAATTATCTGCTGTAAGTATTCAAGCACAAGCTCACAAATTTGAATTCTCCTGAAATTTTCATCTGTTTCGGCAGTTGCTGGACTTCTGGAACAAGGTTTATCATTAATTGACAAGTTGCCATTTTGAAGAGTGAAAACTACTCATACACTTGAGTTTTTCACATACCATCATTGTTAACTGTTTTCAACATAACAGTTTCGACAGGAAGTATAATTTCAAGCCCAGGTATTGTTCATATATAACCGCCTCCAACAGAGACAAGGAAAGTGTCAAACACCTGTGAGGAAAGAAAAAAAAAAAATCACTTATGGGCACACAAGAAGGAGTTGTGTGATGAACTCCAATCCAGAAAAATGCACTCGACGCCAACTGTCCACAGCAGCACGACTTTAGATAACTACTTCAGGGTAGCCCTCAGAAATTGGTCCTACACCATCCAAAATATCTTGAAGAGGATAGTATCATTTCTTCTTACTCATAGGCAGCTTTAATCTTGAGCAAAACAGTTTATTATTTCATCTTTGTACTTTTCATCCAAGTTATGTAGGAGGGACTGTAGTTATCACTCGAAAATGGATACACGGCTGAGCCTAACTAGTCGTTATTAAGGAAGAGACTAACTTACACACAAAGCAGCCTAGGTTTTATCCTTTGTCCATTATAGTCACACTCTGCTGAATAGAACCACCAGCCATTAAACACATTGCATAGCATTCTTACCTGAACTTTGCCAACTTTTTAGAATTCAAGTAACCTATGGCTGATCTGCACACCAAATCATACTGATGTCAGAAATTACCCTCTTCATTTGTAGTTTCCTACAATTTATTAAGAACAAATTTTTGTGCTTGTAAATGAAACAATATCACAATAGAATTGTTGAGTCACACATAGAAACAACACAAATACTGTCAAACAAGTAAGCTTTCAGCCAAAAAGGCCTCCTTCCAAACTAGACAACAAACAACATATCAAGATCTAAATTGGAAGAAGGCCTTTTTGTCAGAAAGCTTACTTGTTTGACAGTCTTTTCGTTGTGCCTCTCTGTGACCCTAGGTCTCCTCTATATGGTGAGTAGCACCATCCTTTCCATAATATTGTCAATATTCCATCCTGAACTTTCAATTGTTTGACAAAGTTAGAATTAATATTATTGTGACTTACTCTGTTTCCTGGTGCTGTAGCCGGTGTCACCATATTCACACACCCACGGGTCCGCAGATCCCAGAATCTTACAGTCTTGTCTTGTGAGCCACTAACAAACATTGCACCTCCCCAATTGTACAGTGTCAAAACATGACCTGAAAAAATAGAGGGCACTGTTGTTATTATTGGTTTAATGCCATGATCATCAAGCAATTCACTACAGAATATTTATTTTGCCTCAGTTTATTTTCACAGTTAAATATGTTAAAGTCACTACATGTGAGACTCTATGGTAATAGCCACATGCACATTACAAGATATTTTTAACACACTGATGCCAGTAGAAATACACCATTAATAAAAATGACCACAGACAGGAGGAAGACTAGGGTTCAAAGTCCCATTGCTGATGAAATCATTAGAGACTTATCAGATGCTTAGACTGAGGAAGAACAGAAACAGAAATTGGCTACAACCTTTCACAGGAAGTGTCCCAGCATTCATCTTAAGCCATTTAAGGAAATCACACAAAACCTATATTGTGACAACCAGATGGGGATTTTAACCGCCGCTATTGAGTTATACAATGATAAGCCAAAACATTACCACCACTGTCCACTGCAATATTGGCTGCCGCCTGATGGTCTTGTGGGGATGTGACATGGTAACAAAAGTATGTAAGCAGAGCAGATATGGACGCCGGATCACCCTAGCAAAGATATAGGCTGCAAAAATGGAGAAATCCATTGAGATAAACGAATGTGAGAAAGGGCAGATCATTATTATGCAGAGCCTGTGAAGTACTATCTCGAACACAGTGAAGCTGGTTGATTGTTACATGCCACTGTTTTCAGCATCTATGGAAAGAGGTAGGGGTATAGTGAAACTACCACTAGGTGCTAAATAGTTGGACATCCACAGCTCTTCACAAAACATGGAGTTTGGAGGCTTGTCTGCTCTGTGAAGTAGGATAAAGTAGGATAGATGGTGCTCTGTGGCATCCTTGTTGAAACAGCACAATGCTTATGCATGTACAAATGTTTCACAACACACTGTTCATTATACATTGTTGAACATGGAGCTCCAAAGCAGGCCATCCCTAAGTGTTCACTGTTGAACCAACGACATCAATTATGATTGCAGTGAGCACGGGACCATCCGGATTTGACTGTCAATCAATGGAAATGTGTTTGGCTCTTCAGGTGTATCACATTTTTTGCTACACTAGGGCACTGGTTATCTCCACAAACACCGTCATTTGGCATCTCCAAATGTGCAGCATACCACAGACACAGACTGGTGGTATTGGTGTCTCAGTGAACAAATTTGCCTAATGTAAATTCTATGGAACCCATCTGTGTAGGCGAATTACATTACCTGTGCATAGGCATCTAATGCCACGTACCTCCGCAAACCTACCAGCAAACCGTCGGATCCTTGATACACGGAATCAGCAATGTATTCATTCCAAAGACTGACAAACAAGCTATTAAGCAGGTGGTCATTATATTTTGGCTCATTAGTGTAGACAGAGAGCATGGACTTTTCCGGAGTGATTCATAATGTTGTTGGGGAGGCCAAGTCAACCATTACATCCAGCTCATACAAAGGAAGAGCACGTTATAAATCAATACAACTAAATTATGGTCGCAGATTCCCACAACTGACAAAATCATATGGTTGTTATCAGAGCTCAATCACATGTACATCTAGCAAGTCCATAAACTTAATTGCAGATGTAGCCTAATAAATTAATTACGTGAAAAATTCTGAAACTACCAACGTGTTGTGTAAGTATGCAACTGTCAGAATAATTATGTGATTATGATAAATCACTTTTATTGAAAATCCCAATAGGGTGTTGGCCATTAGGAAAAGCTGTGCCCGTTCAAATTTTGCTTGCGGTCCAAGTGCTCACAGAAGGAAATTTTTATGTACTTGTCCTCACATTGGTGCCACATGGAAAGCGCAACCCTAGAGCAACAAAATGTCTCATCCCTGTCAAAGATTTAATAGGGGTAGTTCGGTGCAGCTTCCTTGCAGTGTTGGCAACATGAACTACATTTTTAGCTGTACAGCCACACTACACAAGTTATAAAATGGACCAATGACACTGGATTCCACCTCATTTGTACCTCAGTCGCATTTCATCCATTTCTTGGTCATTTACTTTGGCTCATTTGTTCTTTGTTAATACGAACACAGACACAGTAGTCTCCCACTGTGCTGGATACAAGCATGCTCTGACCTCCATTACCTTGTAACACTATATGGGCAATGGAAAATCTGCACACTCATCAACTGGTATCACTTCATTCTGCAAAAGTGACTGTGTCCTGCTGGTTGACAGCATCATTTATTGTAGGGCTGTATTTTTTCGAGGAGATGAGTCCTGTGGGTCATGTTACCTGTAGCATCACTGGTAAATGCTATGACAGTCTTTTGCACAGCAACGTCACTCCAACCCCTCAATGGTATGAATGTGTCGGTAGGATTATTTTTAGGCAAGATGGCACTCCTCCGCACATTACACAGCCACTGAAGCGGCTGCTGCAGAGGCATTTCGGAAATGCTAGATTTATCAGCCATCATTTCCCTACAGCCTAGCCGTCCAAATTGCTTATCTTAATCCATGTGACTTCTGGCTGTGGAGTTATCTGAAAGATTTTGTGTTCAATGCTTCAGTTATGAATGTAGCTGAATCAGAGGTGCACACTGTGCAATGCATTCTGAACGTTACCCCTCAGGCACTCCGATCTCTTGTGGGATGTACTGTTTCTCAACATCAAATTGTGGCAGAAAATGGTGGACAGCATATTGAACACTACTTGCACCAATCTCATGACAGTTAGAAGCCCATGTCATTTTGATTTATATGCTGTTTTTGGACACAAGACAATTAAGTGCCAATTTTTTTCTATCTGATGTGGTATGGCCTTGCCATGGTGGATGGGCTTAAGTAACTAACGGTGCCACAACTGCTGACTGCCGAACCTGTGCTGCCAAGCACTTTGAACAGTATGGATGGTGTAATGTGCAATTCAAAGCATAGTTATCATACTGTAATTCATTTATCATTTGTAGCCAATGCCCCTTACGTTAAGGCACATGCAGTGCCATCTACTGGTAAAATTTTCATTAACTTCTTTTTTTTTCGTTCCATGTTTCCCGCTGCATCAATAACATGCTGCTCAAATTTGATGTCATTCTGAGCAGTTGATCGCTTTCTACAGCATTTTGAAACTGGAACTTCAATTATGAAAACCCTATATTTTTATTCACAGATGTTTTTATTCATGTAAGTGTAAAACATTTCAAATAATATTTGTTAATCATGGGCAATGAACAACAATTTTATCTATATTTGTTATCTATCATTCAAATAAATTTTTCCCAACTCTGGTGGTGGCTGAAGGGCATCACACATGTGCACAATGCAAATTGGCAGCATATGTGCAAGTGAACAAGCACCCACTTGGCTGCACCATCTGCATGGCAGTGTACAAATGCTCTCTGAACTGTTATTAGGCGAAGCAACATCCGGAATCGTCGACAACTTCCATCCAACTGTGCGAAGTATATCCGTGCTCTCTTTCACACAGCATAGCCACATGAACACCACCTAGATTGGGCATGCACTTTAAGCACTCTAGTGAGAAATTTCAGTGGAAAGAAAGGTTACAATAAACTAAAGAAAATTATCAATATCCATGAAGCTAAAATAAAACTATAAAAATCTATTCTCAAATAAATAAGACGGCCCACATTCACTGAGACTGGAAACTGTGTACATCACACAGGGTAATTAATACCTAAAGACATGAAAGTCAACTACTGGCTTTCAAAATACTCAAATCAACATGGAAGACATAAGAAAAAGTGTGTGTGTGTGTGTGTGTGTGTGTGTGTGTGTGTGTGTGTGTGAGAGAGAGAGAGAGAGAGAGAGAGAGAGAGAGAGAGAGATTTGAGGAATGGGGAGGGGGGAGGGATATGGTTAAAGTAAGTATACAGTAAATAATAGTGTTGTTGTTTTAAACTCTGATTCATTGATTCATCATAGTTAACTATGAGTGACTAGGAAGTTGTGCTAGGATAGGATCTTTTCTTGTGTGTGTTTGTGATCATTAGTGAATGACGTTTTCATTATGGTGTGAACTTAAATGCTTTCAAATCGCCAACAACCAATAAGCCAGCAAGCCGAGCTATGATGCATGAGCTTGGAAACTGGCATCAAAATTTAAGCTAGTGAATAAGTAAATGATCATCATTATTAACTGTATTTTTTTCTGTACCATAAGTACACAAATTGGAGAGAAGAGAAATCTGTGGCACAACTTGACTAGAAGAAAGGATAGGTTGGTAGGGCATATTCTGAGGCATCAAGGGATCACCAATATAGTATTGGAGGGCAGCATGGAGGGTAAAAATCATAGAGGGAGACCAAGAGATGAATACACTAAACAGATTCAGAAGGATGTAGGTTGCAGTAGGTACTGGGAGATGAAGAAGCTTGCACAGTACAGAGTAGCATGGAGAGCTGCGTCAAACCAGTCATCATCATCATCATCATCATCATCATCAATTACACAAAAATCTTAATAGTGTCACATGCAATTATTAGCAACCTATCACAGTAATTTTTGGGTGCTTCACAGTGTTATTCATGTCACAGAAAACCAATCCTGCATTTTTGTTCATTTTATACAAAACCTCATTTCCTGATACTTCTATGTCACCTGCATATTAATGTACAAAAATTTCATATTCAAAACCATTTTTTCCTCAAGCTATGCTATTAAAACATCTGACCAATTCAAATCAGAGGAAACAAACTGACAGAAATTCACAAAGAAACAGACTTAGCAGCTGTATTGTTCTTGGTCTGTTAACAAAACAGACAACTATAAAGGAAACTACATAAATCTCTGGGATGAAGTAACAGGGTAAGGGACTATATGAATTTGAATGTACTACCCAATCATCTGAAGCCTCTCACACACCGCTTATGAAAGTGGGACCTGTGCTCTTCATTTGTATTTTGGTAATTGAGTGTGAGAAGTCAGCACTTTAAACTAAACTTGTATTTCACGTAATGTGCAAATTGTGACTGCACTGGGATGACTATTAGAAGGACTTAATGTGTCACAAACAACATAAATGGTGCCTACTACATAACAGAGTGAAACTGGATTGTCCCGTGATATGTCTGGCGAGTTAATTTATTTTTTCACCTACTTCTTCAAATGCAAATTGCATGTTCCATATCCATGGATTACAGATTTTTTTTGTATGTATGCTCAGAGCATCAACTATTTGTGTTTTATTATTTCCCTCACCTATACTATTCATGTCACTTTTCACGATTTCAATTAAGGCTCTGGCACTCTTTTTTAAATTTGGTATTTCATACATACTTTACATTGTCATAAAAAATTCATCCTTAGGGTTACTTTTTGGGTTTGCTCTCTGGAGATGATCATTCACAGAAACTAGAACTGGTTGGCACACTGGGTGCTGAAGTGCTGGCACATCACTATACTGACATGCCAACATTCCACACTATTGCATCCCATCCTACTAGACCAGTCAGTCTAGCAGGATGTACAATCCAGATTAAATACACCTACTCACTCTCCAACACAACTAGCTCTAATTTAATTGGTCATAAGAGTTACAGATACTCTACATAGGCCACAATATTCATTAATGTAGGTAAAACTTTAAACCAATCTGCTGAAACAATTCACTAATCCAGAGAAAGCAGAATAATTGTCACAAATGTGCACATGTCACATAATGACATAAAGGTCCTCAGATTTGATGAGTTTGGCACATTGTGACTTAGTATTATAGTCATCCCGTACTTCAAATAGCTTTGTTGTAGGAGTTATGTGAGCTTATTTTGAAATTAAACAACTTCAATTATTGTATAACAGATTTTTCAGAAGTCATTATAGATCCACTGCTAAGCTTTCCATGATATTTATGAAACAGAAGTGTTACACTTAACAATAATGATCAATTATTAATTTACACTTAGATCAGTGACATACCTGAATGACCACTGAGTGCCAGGAATGATGTTCCTGTAGCACAGTCTGTCACATATATTTTGCAGTCACCAGCACCACCACTAATAAGAAGGCTGGACTTGTTTGTTGTATCCTCAAGGAAGCACAAGTCCCGGACAGTTCCATCATGCATTGTAAGCTCTATTTCTTGACCTGTAAGATAGAAAATTTTATTTTACAACTTGCCTATTCCAACTAGTTTAGTTCAACGTGTACATCTTGCATTTACACAGAAAATATACAAAGCAGGGGATAAGCACAAAATCAACAAACATAATTATATAACAAAAATGGTTACTTCTCTTTGATAAACCAGAAATAGATTTTCTGGATTATGTTGATAATACCTATTGTGTCAAAGGTTTAATGTAACCTTTAGTACAGATTAGTTATGGAGCTTTATGATCAACAGTATACTTGTATCTGCAAATGACATCAGATTTTCCTCACATCAAACTCTATACAAATAAATTATCCTTACATTTCACTAGTGAACACTGTAATTCATCCTGAGTATTAATTCAATAACTCACCCTCTAAATTGGAAGTATCTGCATTGAATCGCATTAACTTCAATGTTTTGTCATTGCTTCCTGTAGCCATTAAATCACCAATTGGAGTCCATGCCAAACAGTATATTGAACCTTTGTGGTGCTTTGTACGCTTAAACAATACTGTTGGCTGATATGTTGCATGATCTTCCCTGTAACACAGAAAAAGACTTACATCAGCAAGAAAATTATTTATTTTAAACTACGCTACTGGACTAGCAAATACACATAATATTTTTGAAAGTATACAGTCACTTAAAATTAGCTTTTCTTTTGTGAAGAGATGTTGAAACAAAAGTGAAAAAGATTTAGAGTTTAACATCCCATCAACAGCGAAGTCGTCAGAGATGGAGCACAAGCTTGGATTACAAAAGTATGAGGAAGGAAACTGGCCATGCTCTTCTCAAAGGAACCATCCCAGTATTTGCCTCAAATGATTTTGGGAAATCATGTAAAACCTAAATCATGGACTTATGACCACAGCAGTTGAGTCCCATAGTGCTCAGAGCCATTTGCTCAGAGCCTAAATCATGATGGGCAGAGGTGGATTTGAACTGTCGTCCTCCCAAATACAAGGCTAGTATGCTGGCCACTGCGCCACTTGATTCGGTAGGTTCTGACAGGACACAACATGAAAACACTGCTTATCACTCCTGACTGATTACTTTACACTTCACATGGGTCTGTATACAGTCTCTCTTACTCTCCCCTCCTCTCATTTCTATTTAAGAATTTGCTACGCTACTGCTATAATTTTTGCCTTCAGACAGGTGTACCCAACTGATAAAGAAATTGATGGAGAACAGCACTTAATACTGTCTACATTCAAAGAAATAGATCTAAAACTACAAAATGGATTTATCAGTCCAAGAAAAGACATTGCACTCATTCCAACACCACCACAATTTGTACCCACTTACTTCACAATGCAGTTCTACTCCAAACACCTCTGTCCTTTTCCCCCCTCATTACCACATTTGGACAGGTGATTTCATTTCTCAGCATCATATACTCCTGCCTTTATTTATTGTACTATGCATATTTGGTGCCCTCTACAAACAACAGAATAATTACAGCAACATTACCAGAAAAACAAAATTATCCAGCCTGTCAGCTTAGTGATATATTGAGCAATTTATAGAGAATTACACTGGAAAAAACTGCATCTTTCTTTAACAGGGACTATAAACTGCAACACAAGAATACAACTGGAGTCCTGGAGAGGTTCAAGAGCACATAAATTCTTTTATTTCACAATTTTATTAGGGATCATCATGCGCCAGCATCAAGCACAATTAACAGATGGTTCTCCATCTTTGCCATTTCATTTAGGTACCAGTGATGAAAGGAGCAATCTTTCCCCTTTGCATACAATTTTATCTCATAGTAACTAGAACAGCAAATAATACGGCATATTCTCTTGTGGAACAAAAAGGCTCATCATTCCCACATTTTCTCTAGTGTATTATGCGACTTGGCAGTGCTTTCGGTAAGTGAAAAAGGCCAACCATTGGTGATTGTACAGAAACTCTCATGTCTCTTTTTCCAACATCAAAGTGGTGTAGAAGTCCACTGAGATGTTTAAAGCTTTGCATATGAAATACCAATCTAAACTGAAGCACCAAAGAAACTGGTATACGCATGCATATTCAAATACATAAATATTTAAACAGGAAGAACATGGCGCTGCAGTCTATGTAAGACAACAAGTGTCTGACACAGTAGTCAGATCAGTTACTCCTGCTACAATGGCAGGTCATCAAGATTTGAGTGAGTTTGAATGTGGTGTTATAGTTGGCACACAAACTATGGGACACAGCATCTCCAAGATAGAGATGAAGTGAGGATTTTCTCATACGACCATTTCACGAGTGTACCGTGAATATCAGGAATCCAGTGAAGCTGTGGCCGGAAAAAGATCCTGTAAGAACAGAACCAACGATGACTGAAGAGAGTCATTCAACATGACAGAAGTGCAACCCTTCCCCAAACTGCTGCAGATTTCAATGCTGGACCATCAGCAAGTGTCAGCATGCAAAAGATTCAACGAAACATAATCAATATGAGCCTTCGGAGCCGAAGGGCTACTCGTGTACCCTTGATGACCGCATGACACAAAGCTTTACGCCTCGCCTGGGCCTGTCCCACCGACATTGGACTGTTGGGAGTGTTGATGACTGGAAACATGTTACCTGGTAGGACAAGTCTCAGTTCAAATTGTATCAAACGGATGGACGTGTATGGGTATCGAAACAACCAATTGAATCCATGGACCCTGCATGTCCGCAGGGAACTGTTTAAGCTGGTGGAGGCTCTGTAATAGTGTGGGGCATGTGCAGTTTGAGTGATATGGGACCCCTGATACGTCTAGATACAACTCTGACAGATCACACATACGTAAGCATCCCGTCTGATCACTTGCATCCATTCATGTCCATCATGCATTCCGACGGACTTGGGCAATTCCAGCAGGGCAAAGTAGCACCCCACACATCCAGAATTGCTACAGAGTGGTTCCAGGGAAACTCTTCTGAATTTAAACACTTCCACTGACCACCAAACTCCCCAGACATGAACATTATTGAGCATATCTGGGATGCCTTGTAACATGCTGTTCAGGAGAAATCTCCATCCCCTCGTACTTCTAACAGATTTATGGACAGACCTAGAGTATTCATGGTGTCAGTTCTCTCCAGCACTACTTCAGACATTAGTCTAGTCCATGCCATGTCATGTTACGGCACTTCTGCATGCTCGCAGGGGGCCCTACACGATATTAAGCATGTGTGCCAGTTTCTTTGGCTCTTCAGTGTAGTATTTGATTCACTGAAACTAAAAATGATTTACAAAGCACAAAATCTATTCTGCTTCATAGCAAGTCACTGCACATTTCATGTGTGTTACACGGAAAGGAATGAGATGTTTGACAAGGGTTTCAAATGTGGCAAAAAGTCCACCTGGTATCATTTGTAGAGTAAATAATTTATTTCTGTTTTCAATAAAGAATATCATAACTCCCAAAAGACATGGGAGTGGAAGTGAGGATCATTCACTTATTATAGAACACGGCACTCTTGGGTTTCCTCTGAGCAAGATCGTACAGTTCATAAGATTTGCAGTCAAGCAAACTAGAGTTGAAACCCTTCTCCTACCATCCTAATTTGTTTTCCAGGATATCCCTACACTGATAAAGACAAATGCAGATGCGGTTGCTCTGAAAAAGACGCACTCAATAATTTGCACTATCCTTCCACCATTTGAACCTGTGTACCCTCACTGATGTCACTGACCCTAGGCCATTAATTGACACACTGCTTCCATTTTCGACGTTCAATAACGAGCAACAGGATTACAGAGTATTGTGTACGAGGACAGAGTGAGAAGTTCTGAGACTTATATAGCTAATAATTGAAACTTGTATTTGTGGTGTTCATACAGGTGAACAATAATGCAGGTCAAGTGTCAGCAGGTTCGGTGGAAGTCATTTTGTTTATGTAGGTTGTCATCGTCGTCATACGTTACCTCAACATGGAGAAATTGAATTCAGTATGTAAAAAATAAATAAATAAATTTGCACAGTTTGCCATCAACAGAATTTCATCCAGCATCGGTGAACATTTATATGGATACTGCATCTTTGTTCCCTCTGCCTGAGTAGTGGTACCAAAATTAAAATATGGCTGCACTTTTCTTGGAAGTGATTCATGTGAAAGACACCTAGAAACTGCAATCATTAATGAAAACATTGAGAAACTGGACAATATGATACTGAATAGGTGTTGGCTAAAGGTGTATGAAATAGCTGCACAACAGTTACACCAGAAAAATGGGTGCGGGTATCAGAAATGACGAATTATCTATGTAAGAGCCTTGTGTAGGTGGCGTTGCATTTGTTCTGTGCTGCTAAGAAGTATATGTCAAAATGAATTTCAAAGCAAATTTAATGTCATTTAAAAATAAATGAACTGATAATGTGTGTTTCTGTTTGCTGATGTATCAAAGATGTGTCCACAGATCTTTAAACAGGGCAACACACTGTATCTCAAATTATTTGTTATTGCAAAAGACAAAGTGTACATGTAAGTGGATAAAATTCTTCCCCAGCAAGCAGGCAAATTCTGTCACTGCCCTCTTACAGCAATTAATCGCTAACTTCTGTGCACTAATCTAGCTGCAACACACAAAAGACAACTTACAACAATGTACAAGGAGTGGCCAGAGTTTTATTTATCACCTCAAAAAGATAAAGTTACATAACTGATTTTGTGTGTGTTTGCATGTACATGTCTGCAGTCCTGGAACACAATGAAATCCCTATGCCACAGTATCATAGCAAGCTGCTTGGAGATCTAAAACAAAATGGTACAGCCCGCTAATAAAGTTGAGTATCATGTTTTAATCTGTTTTCTGTATTTGAAGGGAATAATGTTAAAACAATACATGCTGAGCTGGTAAAAGTGTATGGCAACATCGCATCATCTTATTGATGGTAGGCAATGTAAACCTCGTAACTGCATTTTGTGAAATTGTACAAGAGAAGCAAAAATGGTTTCTTAAAAAATATATAAAGTGATACCAGTAAAGATAGTATTGCTACATGTGTAACTACACTCCTGGAAATTGAAATAAGAACACCGTGAATTCATTGTCCCAGGAAGGGGAAACTTTATTGACACATTCCTGGGGTCAGATACATCACATGATCACACTGACAGAACCACAGGCACATAGACACAGGCAACAGAGCATGAACAATGTCGGCACTAGTACAGTGTATATCCACCTTTCGCAGCAATGCAGGCTGCTATTCTCCCATGGAGACGATCGTAGAGATGCTGGATGTAGTCCTGTGGAACGGCTTGCCATGCCATTTCCACCTGGCGCCTCAGTTGGACCAGCGTTCGTGCTGGACGTGCAGACCGCGTGAGACGACGCTTCATCCAGTCCCAAACATGCTCAATGGGGGACAGATCCGGAGATCTTGCTGGCCAGGGTAGTTGACTTACACGTTCTAGAGCACGTTGGGTGGCACGGGATACATGCGGACGTGCATTGTCCTGTTGGAACAGCAAGTTTCCTTGCCGGTCTAGGAATGGTAGAACGATGGGTTCGATGACGGTTTGGATGTACCGTGCACTATTCAGTGTCCCCTCGACGATCACCAGTGGTGTACGGCCAGTGTAGGAGATCGCTCCCCACACCATGATGCCGGGTGTTGGCCCTGTGTGCCTCGGTCGTATGCAGTCCTGATTGTGGCGCTCACCTGCACGGCGCCAAACACGCATACGACCATCATTGGCACCAAGGCAGAAGCGACTCTCATCGCTGAAGACGACACGTCTCCATTCGTCCCTCCATTCACGCCTGTCGCGACACCACTGGAGGCGGGCTGCACGATGTTGGGGCGTGAGCGGAAGACGGCCTAACGGTGTGCGGGACCGTAGCCCAGCGTCATGGAGACGGTTGCGAATGGTCCTCGCCGATACCCCAGGAGCAACAGTGTCCCTAATTTGCTGGGAAGTGGCGGTGCGGTCCCATACGGCACTGCGTAGGATCCTACGGTCTTGGCGTGCATCCGTGCGTCGCTGCGGTCCGGTCCCAGGTCGACGGGCACGTGCACCTTCCGCCGACCACTGGCGACAACATCGATGTACTGTGGAGACCTCACGCCCCACGTGTTGAGCAATTCGGCGGTACGTCCACCCGGCCTCCCGCATGCCCACTATACGCCCTCGCTCAAAGTCCGTCAAATGCACATACGGTTCACGTCCACGCTGTCGCGGCATGCTACCAGTGTTAAAGACTGCGATGGAGCTTCGTATGCCACGGCAAACTGGCTGACACTGACGGCGGCGGTGCACAAATGCTGCGCAGCTAGCGCCATTCGACGGCCAACACCGCGGTTCCTGGTGTGTCCGCTGTGCCGTGCGTGTGATCATTGCTTGTACAGCCCTCTCGCAGTGTCCGGATCAAGTATGGTGGGTCTGACACACCGGTGTCAATGTGTTCTTTTTTCCATTTCCAGGAGTGTATATAGTAGAAGCCTATTTATCGACAGATTAGAGAAATCCATGCACTTTCATCTCACTCTTTGATAGTGGAATTACTCGAGTCATAAGATTTTGACAGACAATGGAGTTATAAGGTTTTAGTTGCTTATCATCAGTAAGACACTGGGGTTATGTGGTGCAGGTGTTTCGTGTGTTGTGAAAGAAAAGTCTGAATGGCAAAGAACGAAATGCCAGACAATACTCTGTGAAGGACTGGGATTCACAAGAGAAGTGGTGGCCTAGGCAATGCTTAATTTATAAAATTTTAGGTGCTGGAATGCATAAAAATCTTACGGTGAGATCATGTTTCTACAAAATAGAACATTGTCTTTTTAAAAAATACTGTTCTGGAATTCCAGTTTTTGAAACAATTGGTGCTACCTTCTTTCCCCATACAGTGTCACTTTGCTCCCTAGTTCTGCTCGATACATATTGGGCTACCGGTAGGTGGTAGTCTTCATGACTATGATGTCATTTTTTCAGTTGCTGCCAGCCACAACTTTAAGACAGTTGCATTGTAGCTGGTCTGTGAAAATGTGTCCAGTACTAATTAACAAACCATTTAGCAATGGCTGACAAAGATATTCCTGAGCCATTGGGGTCACGTACAATTCCAACTTCCTGAACAGTTACGAAAAAGAATTCACCATGTGACATGAAACATGAAGTTAGGTGTCATTTATTTTCTACTCACCCAGTTGTATAATAACTGAATTGATTTAAGTTCATATTCACTACTAGAAATAAGAAAAACATTTGAGCATGAACGTCCCTGTAATATGAACAAAGCTAGGCTTATCTTGGGTTATACTGTAGATCTCCGATGCGGCTGATAGTCGTAATCAAAAGACAATAGACGCAAAGTTTGCTGACGTACACCCATCACGATTAAGGAACGAAGCTCAAATTCCATAGTTATGTTGGGACTTAATACACGTGACATATTGCAAGATATTTTGAACATAACAGTGGTTGCCACCACTGGGTTCCGTGACTGCTCACATCATTCAAAAAGCCAGCCCATCTGAGGCAGCACAGAAAATATGGCAGCACGAGTCAGACCAATACACACGATTTCTTAAGTCACCTAATCAGCATATTTGAGTACATCGCAATGATCCTGAGACAAAGGTGCAAACTAATCACTGGGACTGTATGGCTTCACCACTGCCTAAAATGAAGACTCAACTATGAACGGACAAGATGATGCTGAGTGTTCCCCCCCCCTCCCCCCCCCCCAGACACTCATGTTTGTGTGTTAACAGATTATACTCGTCAGGAACAAACTGTCACAGAAGCATCCTATCGAAATTTACTGACGAGGTTATTGGAATCTGTCAAGAGCAAGTATCGCTGGAAGCTGTCCAATGGTGTGTTTTTGCTTCACGACAATGCCACGACTCATTCTTCACAGGAAGCAGTCGCACTTGTTGCTTCTTTGGGCTACCAAACTTCGCCCCAGCCCCCGAATTTTTCTGACAGAGCACCAAGTAACTGCTTTCTCTTTCCTGATATGAAGAGACAGTTGAGGGTAGGCATTTGACAATGAGGAGATTTACGAACTGATTTTCGAGGTTGAACTTTTCCTTAATAGCTGAAACGCAGACTTCTACAACCAACGTCGCCACGAAGTCTTCAATCGTTGGGAAAAAAGTGTCACCCTGAAGAATGAGTATGTCGAGGAGGACTGAAATCACCACCAGTTTTCATGGTCGCAGCACGATTTGTTCGAGGTGATAATCGAAACTTTGTGATCATCACTCGTACGTTTCAACATATACCATTGTGGTTGGGATTGTAGATCAACAATGATTTAACAGAATGCGTAAAATCATCTGAGAAAGAACGAAGTCGTCAGCTGCCACAACAGTATGCAAAGATTCAAAGAAAAGGGTAGGTTCTGACGTGATACGTCTTTGATGGACGAGTAGAAAAATGCTTAGTAGCGCGTCCGGCTGAACCGTGAAACCTAAGAAATTCCAGAAAATCTCCGACGTTTCGAATGGAGACGTAGAATAAGAAGAAGAAACGAGGATGGTCCTGGCAGACATTGCTCCCCAGAACGTGATATCGGTCCGTGTCAAGAATTTTTTTTTTTCCCGGCCACAAGAAACTGGTTGGAGAAAGCAGTCCCGCTCATTAGTAGCAACGCGAGAAAGTGAACTAAGTCAAGACGACGGACGTCTGCGAGGGCGACTCCACCTGTTATACAAGCGGAGTTAACAGACAGGCATCAAAGCTGTGGAGGCACCACCGACTGCGTTACTCGAGGTGGCACGCGTAACAAATTACAAGCTTATGTTCTGGAGTTCCTCAGATTTGCATGAAACAGGTTAACCACTACAGCCTTAACGTAATATTTCGCCCGATCCTCGATTAACTGCTGCTAAGTGGTTTACAGCCATGTGCGCGTTCATTTTTATCTTCTCTTCACGGATACGTATTCATCATTACTAATAAGCGACACTGGATATTATTATGAAAGTGTAGGTAGATCTTTAGAAGTTGTGTTTTGAAGTTGGAAGAATCTATGTAGAAACACATCAAATGGCACGGAAAATATTTCGTGACTTCTACATTCGACCACACGCAGGCATACGGTTATTTTGTAGTGACCTATTTCTGACAATCGATCCCTACAAGTGTAGAATGAAGGCTTTTACGACCGGGTGACATGGCTGTTGATATACTTTCCGGGATGTGAGGTCGTGGTCCAAGAACTTTTCTGCTCCTTACGTTTCGTCCAGAACTGCGCTGGACTTCCTCAGAGGTGCTGCTCTGCTGAGTCTTGCCGACTGACTGGTCGGCTAATTGCTAACAATTTTTATCTTGGACAAGGTGGTAATCGATAGTCAACCTTATCTTTGCTATGGATTATCACTGCTCATCACGTGTCACCTGAACCACGCCCCCCCTTTCTCACAATATATAAGTCACTCTCAGACACCCGACCAGTCAGTCGGCAAGACTCAGCGGAGCAGCGCCTCTGAGGAAGTCCAGCGCAGTTCTGGATGAAACGTAAGGAGCAGAGAAGTTCTTGGACCACGACCTCACATCCCGGAAAGTATATCAACAGCCCTAAAAGTGTCTTCATAAACATTCCGCGAAGTGTTAATTTACGTGCAGTGATATAGTTATTCTTTGACTTAGCTTTTGTTAGTTATTCCGTGCTGTTCATGTCTACACGATTCATTCATGTGTGTAGTGTTAAGTTATTGCTAAATATATGTGGGAATAAAGGAATTGTTTTCTCCAACACCCACAATTTCAATGTTTCAAACGTGACTAGTGATGTTAAGAGACTAACTGGCATAACTGGGTTAATACATAACCGATTACGTCTATGGGTAGTTTTGGGACTGTTAGCATTGTGTACTAGACAGTAGATGACTACTGATACGAGGAAGAGGCGTGTGGATGTCTGCAAAAACAACTTCTTAGGCTTTTCAGGCTTTTACTCTAAAATCTTCACCCGCGGCTAATGTTATTTTATCAACTTGTTCCGCATCAAAGGAGCATCGGAACAGAAAAGCCCATGTGCATATTACATAAATCGAAAAAGCCATGAAATGATGAACAATGCAAATTACACATTGATCTGGTTTTCGGGTACTGCATGCATTGTCCTTCACAACAATCCGTTTTCTGTGGGTTGCCAGTGCTGAGGTTTATTGTGTCTTACTTAATTCGGGTTGAGAGACAGAGATAGACGACCTATTTCACAATAATAAATGCTACACGAGAGTTGTTCTCATTTTGAACAAAAATAAATAAATAAAAAGGTCAGAGAGTGTCCAGGTCATTCACGTGTCGACTTCCCCAAAAAGCTTACGAGAAAGGACTAAAAATGTTCAAATGTGTGTGAATTCCTAAGGGACCGAACTACTGAGGTCATCGGTCCCTTGTCTTACACACTACTTAAACTACCCTAAGCTACGAAGAACACAGACACCCATGCCCAAGGAAGGACTCGAACCTCCGATGGGAGGGGCCGCGTAGTCCGTGACAGAGAGCCTCAAACCGCGCGGCGAGAAAGGACTAGCACAGTTTTTTTATTCTGGAAGACGTGTTAGTAGATGGGTAGCCCCGAGACATTATTTGCCAACGTCTTCACAGTAATTTCATAATACTAAAGTGTTAGAGCTAAACAGTTTTTGAACTAAACAATAAAAATTATGACTGGTTATTACCAAGTAAAAATAAAAGTAGCAATTATAATATATATATTTTAAATTACTCCTCTTGTAATAGCTAGCAGGGAAGTTCTAACATCCCTTCCAGAGCAAGTTCAATACAGGCAGAGTACATGCACGAATACGACACAGATGGAGAAGGAAATGGGTTGTGTTTCCTGCGAAGGAAACTTCCCGGATTTTGTCTAAATCGAAAAATGTAAACTAAATCTGAATGGCCGGACAAGAGTCTGAATTATGCTCCCCAGGAATGCGAATCCAGTTCTCAATCTCTCTTGGATGGGGCTGCTAGACTCTATGAGCATCAAGTCTTTATTATAACGCCAGCTCCTTTTCAGATTTTATGCAAACACTGCATTACATTGTAGTCAGTACTGATTGTGGGTCCCCAACGTGCCGTGCTGCTATACAATTATCGGTACGGTAAATATCTTTCATTATTTATGTAAGAACGATAAAAGAAAGGACCCGCGAAATTACACACCTATATCCACAAAATCGGTTTGGTGCAGGATTCTTGAACATATTCTCAGTTCGAACATAATATACTGCTTTGAGACGGAAAAGCTTCTGTCTATAAACCAGCACGGATTTAGGAAGCATTGTCCTGTGCGAAACTCACTCAGCTTGCCCTTTCCTCGCACGAGAAGGCTGAGCATACAGAATAAGTTCCCAGATGTATAATTCGCTTGAAGACTTCTTTAGTAGTAGAACACAGTAGCACTATCCTCGACGACGAATGTTCGTCAGAAACAATGGTATCGTCAGGAGTGCACCACGGAAGTGTGACGGTACCGCACTTATTCTCTGTCTACATAAATGACCTCACGGTCGGGTGAGGGTGGGCGGTATGCGGTATGCGACTGTTTGCTTACGATGCCATGGTATAGAAGAGCTGTCGTCGTTCAGTGACTGCAGGATGACTTGGACTTTCTAGTTGGTGTGACGAATGGCAGCTACATGCGGTAAAATGTAAGTTAATGCAGATGAGTGCTAAAAACGATACCGTAATGTTGGAATACATCATTAGCATTGTGCTGCTTGACATAGTCAGTATTTAGACGTAACGCTGCAAAGCGATATGAAATGGAACGAGGATGTAAAGATTGTAGTAGGAAAGTCGAATGTTCAACTTCGGTTCACTGGGAAAATTTTAGGAAAGTATGGTTCCTCCATAAAGGAGGCAGCATATAGGAAACTAGTGGACCCATTCTTGAGTGTTGCTCGGCTGTTTGGGGTCCTCGCCAGGTCGGATTACAAAGAAGACGTCGAAGCAATTCAGAGGCGGGCTGCTATATTTGTTACTTGTAAGTTCTAACGATACGTTTGTATTACGGAGATGCTGAACCGGCATTTGAAACAGTCTGCAGAACGATTCTACTGCCGCAAATTTTGCGTAAGGACCACGACGATAAGACAACATGACAGTAATCGGGGCTCGTACAGAGGCATAGAGAGTGGTTTTTCCGTCCCTCTACTTGTGAGTGAAACAGGAAATGTAATTACTGCTAGTGATACAAGCAGTCGGGCCTGGTGGTATAGCCTGACTGGAAACCGAGATGGATATGAGTCGAATCCTGGTCAGACCAAGGATTTTTCAGTTCGCGTTTTAAAATAGCCTCGCCTCTCAACGACGTGGGGAGTCGCCAGAAACGACACGTGGTTCGCATTCCACGTTAAACTGTCGGTCCCATTTCCCCGGTTGGATACCTGGGATAAGTTGGGGACACGCAAGTCGCCGAAGTGGTGTCCAATTGAAAGACTTGCACCCCACCACTCAGCCACCTTGTACCATTATAACCAATGTACTCACCGCCACGCACCATTGGAGTATGAATGTACACTACTGGCCGTTAAAATTGCTACACCAAGAAGAAATGTAGATGATAAACGGGTATTCATTGGACAAATATATTATACTAGAACTGACATGTGATTACATTTTCACGCAAATTGGGTGAACAGATCCTGAGAAATCAGTACCCAGAACAACCACCTCTGGCCTTGATACGCCTGGGCATTGAGTCAAACAGAGTTTGGATGGTGTGTACAGGTACAGCTGCCATTGCAGCTTCAACACGATACCACAGTTCATCACGAGTAGTGACTGGCGTACTGTGACGAGCCAGTTGCTCGGCGACCATTGACCAGACTTTTTCAATTGGTGAGAGATCTGGAGAATGTGCTGGCCAGGGCTGTAGTGGAACATTTTCTGTATCCAGAAAGGCCCGTACAGGACCTGCAACATGCGGTCGTGCATTATCCTGCTGAAATGTAGGGTTTCGCAGGGATCGAATGAAAGGTAGAGCCACGGGTCGTAACACATCTGAAATGTAACGTCCACTGTTCAAAATGCCGTCAATGCGAACAAGATGTGCCCGAGACGTGTAACCAATGGCATCCCATACCATCACGCCGGGTGATACGCCAGTATGGTGATGACGAATAAACGCTTCCAATGTGCGTTCACCGCGATGTCGCCAAACACTGATGCGACCATCATGATGCTGTGAACAGAACCTGGATTCATCCGAAAAAATGACGTTTTGCCATTCGTGCACCCAGGTTCGTCGTCAAGTACACCATCGCAGGCGCTCCTGTCTGATGCACCGTCAAGGGTAACCGCAGCCATGGTCTCCGAGCTGATAGTCCATGCTGCTGCATACGACGTCGAACTGTTCGATCAGATGGTTGTTGTCTTGCAAACGTCCCCATCTGTTGACTCAGGGATCGAAACGTGGCTGCATGAGCCGATACAGCCATGCGGATAAGATGCCTGTCGTCTCGACTGCTAGTGATACGAGGCCGTTGGGATCCAGCACGGCGTTCCGTATTACCCTCCTGAACCCACCGATTCCATATTCTGCTAACAGTCATTGGATCTCGACCAACGCGAGCAGCAATGTCGCGATACGATGAACCGCAATCGCGATAGGCTACAATCCGACCTTTATCAAAGTCGGAAATGTGATGGTACGCATTTCTCCTCCTTACACGAAGAATCACATCAACGTTTCACCAGGTATCGCCAGTCAACTGTTGTTTGTGTATGAAAAATGGCTCTGAGCACTATGGGACTTAACATGTGAGGTCATCAGTCCCCTAGAACTTGGAAATAGTTAAACGTAACTAACCTAAGGACATCACACACATCCATGCCCGAGGCAGGATTCGAACCTGCGACCATAGCGCTCGCGCGGTTCCAGACTGAAGCGCCTAGAACCGCTCGGCCACACCGGCCGGCGTTTGTGTATGAGAAATCGGTTGGAAACTTTCCTCCTGTCGGCACGTTGTAGGTGTCGCCACCGGCGCCAACCTTGTGCGAATGCTCTGAAAAGCTTATCATTTGCATATCGCAGCATCTTGTTACTGTCGGTTAAATTTCGCGTCTGTAGCACGTCATCTTCGTGGTGTAGCAATTTTAATGGCCAGTAGTGTAGATACAGATATGAAAACTGGAAGAAGCTGAGCAGGTCATGTCGCCAAGGAAGTTATTTGCTAAAGAGATAAGGAAAGACAGACATACAGACGCCGATGTAACGGAAACTATGTGAATGGCTGGAATATGTGAAGCTATACAGGGTGAAAAGTATTTAAACCGACAAACTCTGGGAGGTTGTAGGGGACATCAAAACAAGTATTTTTCCTTAGTGTCATTTTTTCCTATGAGGATTATTTATTGTTAGAGGGCGTATTAGGCTCATCAGTTGTAGGCAACTGCTGTCCACCAGTTTAGTAGTGCATTGTCTCTGTTTACTAATGGAGCGATACACCTGAAGTGAATACACTGATATGGTTAGTGCGTACTACATAGCACACAACAGCGGACGAGCTGCACAGCGGGTTTAACAACGACAATATCCTAATCGCCGTATCCCGCATCATACGACCTTTGCTGCTGTGTACCAACGTCTGCGTGAGACCGGGTCATTTAGCAGATTACCTGGACAGGGACGCCGTCGCACGGTAAGAACGCTGCAATTTGAGGAAGCTGTCTTGCAGCATGTGGAGCGGGATCCTTCAATCAGGACTCGTTCAATTGCACTTAACATGGGGACGAATCAGACGAATGTAAGAACAGTCCTTCGAGAGCAATTGGTACGTCCATTTCACTTATAGCGTGTCCACAACCTGGAACCAGTTGATTATCCACGCAGAGCATCGCGAGAACTGCTGGACGACGTCCCGCTCCCAACAAGACAACGCATGTGGTTCCAACATGACGGGGAGCCGGCACATTTCAGCCGTCGTGTGCGTCGATTCCTGGACCGACGGTTCCGAGAAACGTGGATTGGCAGATGTGATCCTGTACCACGGCCTGCTCGATCCGCAGATATGTCCCCTCTGGACTTTTTTTTGTGTGGGAAGAGATGCGCAACCTTGTTTACGCAACTGCTGTTGCATCAGAAGAGGATCTGGTTGCCCGGATAGCAGCAGCAGTGGGAACAATTCAGGATACTCCTGGGGTTTTTGCCCGTGTCAGACAGAACATCATCCGACGGTGTAACCTTTGTTTACGTGTCAATGGAGGCATTTTTTGAAAATCTACTGTAATTGAAATTGGGTTCCGTTAATGTGTTGTCTCTTGGTCATAAAAAAATGGAAAAGTGTTTCTTGGTTTAATTAATTTGCCGCCAGAGAAATCTTCCTCTATCGGTTTAAATACTCCTCATAGGAAAAAATGACATTAGGGATAAATATTTGTTTTGATGTCCCCCTACAACCTCCCAGAGTTCGTCGGCTTAAATACTTTTCACCCTGTATGGACGACTCAGGTTAGACACTGTACTGAAAAGTGAAGTCTACAGAAGGTCTCCACCTAGCAGTAGAAGTCAAATGGCTGATGGACAAGAGTGGAGGAGGAGGAAAAGAAAAAGACGACAACAATAATAATAATAATAATAATAATAATAATAATAATAATATTTTGAAAGATGTAATTTCCACGATTATGATAAGGTGCGAAACGTGTCCGCTTTCCGTGTAAGGAGTCCAGAAGTTAAGAATGAGGCGAGGGATCAGAATTAGGCGAACGCACCTGAGGTCCGAGAGCTTGGGGTAGGAGCAGATGCGGAGCGTCTTGGAGTTGGAGCCGACGGCGTAAAGGCGTCCCTGCGGGTGGAACTCGGCGCAGCGCACGGCCTGCACGTCCTCCAGCGTGGTGACGGCGACGAAGCGCGGCCGGCCCGGGCCGCCGCCGCTGCCCACGCTGCCGTTCAGGTCGCCGTCGCCCACCGCCGTCGCCGGCTGCTGTAACACGCAGGGCAACACACCGTCACACGCTGCCCCCTAGCGCCGCAGCTCTCGAGTAATTTTAATCAGACTGTGACTGCCTAACAGACTGCTGGTCCACCTTTGCAAAGCAATACAGCAGCGGTTCTACGTGGCAGGGATTCGACAAATGTCGTTCCCATGCTTCTGAAGTTACGAGCCGTGGTTAGGGGTGGGGAATAGACGTAAAAGTGACAAGAATAATTCTTCGGCAATTGATAGAACTGGTGCCTTCACTCGACATCATTTTGTATTAATTGCCCTAGCGGCATAGGCGTTGTAATGTTACTGAGGTTACTTTGTTTTTGTAAGCGCTATTTCAACGTGTTCGGCAATTTTTCAATGGCAGACATTAAATAGCAAGGTGCTAACAATGGGCTGTGTTTCCTGTTACGGAAATCAGGAGCACAAACTGTCGTAGTGCTTCGGACGACTTAAGAGGTTTATGTGTGGTTTTCTGGTTTTAAAAGTGGTCAAATGTCAACTGGTGACGAATCATGACCGCGACGTCCGACGATTCCAGAAGGTACGGAAACATTGAAAAAAGATACTTCTTGCGATCGCATGTGAGCACTGTAGAACAATCGATGAATTTGTAGAAATTACTAGAATATCCCCCCCCCCCCCCCCATGAACCATGGACCTTGCCGTTGGTGGGGAGGCTTGCGTGCCTCAGCGATACAGATGGCCGTACCGTAGGTGCAACCACAACGGAGGGGTATCTGTTGAGAGGCCAGACAAACATATGGTTCCTGAAGAGGGGCAGCAGCCTTTTCAGTAGTTGCAGGGGCAACAGTCTGGATGATTGACTGATCTGGCCTTGTAACATTAACCAAAACGGCCTTGCTGTGCTGGTACTGCGAACGGCTGAAAGCAAGGGGAAACTACAGCCGTAATTTTTCCAGAGGACATGCAGTTTTACTGTATGATTAAATGATGATGGCGTCCTCTTGGGTAAAATATTCCGGAGGTAAAATAGTCCCCCATTCGGATCTCGGGGCGGGGACTACTCAAGAGGACGTCGTTATCAGGAGAAAGAAAACTGGCATTCTACGGATCGGAGCGTGGAATGTCAGATCCCTTAATCGGGCAGGTAGGTTAGAAAATTTAAAAAGGGAAATGGATAGGTTAAAGTTAGATATAGTGGGAAATAGTGAAGTTCGGTGGCAGGAGGCTCAAATGGTTCAAATGGCTCTGAGCACTATGGGACTCAACTGCTGTGGCAGGAGGAACAAGACTTTTGGTCAGGTGATTACAGGGTTATAAATACAAAATCAAATAGGGGTAATGCAGGAGTAGGTTTAATAATGAATAAAAAAATAGGAGTGCGGGTTAGCTACTACAAACAGCATAGTGAACGCATTATTGTGGCCAAGATAGACACAAAGCCCATGCCTACTACAGTAGTACAAGTTTATATGCCAACTAGCTCTGCAGATGATGAAGAAATTAATGAAATGTATGACGAGATAAAAGAAATTATTCAGGTAGTGAAGGGAGACGAAAATTTAATAGTCATGGGTGACTGGAATTCGTCAGTAGGAAAAGGGAGAGAAGGAAACATAGTAGGTGAATATGGATTGGGGGGAAGAAATGAAAGAGGAAGCCGCCTTGTAGAATTTTGCACAGAGCATAACTTAATCATAGCTAACACTTGGTTCAAGAATCATAAAAGAAGGTTGTATACCTGGAAGAATCCTGGAGATTCAAGGGGCAGATGTGGATTCTCTTTTGACAATGCTGACTGGAATACTCTCTTCCACATTCTAAAGGTGGCTGGAGTAAAATACCGGGAGCGAAAGGCTATTTACAATTTGTACAGGAACCAGATGGCAGTTATAAGAGTCGAGGGGCATGAAAGGGAAGCAGTGGTTGGGAAAGGAGTGAGACAGGGTTGTAGCCTCTCCCCGATGTTATTCAATCTGTATATTGAGCAAGCAGTAAAGGAAACAAAAGAAAAATTCGGAGTAGGTATTAAAATTCATGGAGAAGAAGTAAAAACTTTGAGGTTCGCCGATGACATTGTAATTCTGTCAGAGACAGCAAAGGACCTGGAAGAGAAGCTGAACATAATGGACACTGTCTTGAAAGGAGGATATAAGATGAACATCAACAAAAGCAAAACGAGGATCATGGAATGTAGTCGAATTAAATCGGGTGGTGCTGCGGCAATTAGATTAGGAAATGAGACACTTAAAGTAGTAAAGGAGTTTTGCTATTTGGGGAGCAAAATAACTGATGATGGTCGAAGTAGAGAGGATATAAAATGTAGACTGGCAATGGCAAGGAAAACGTTTCTGAAAAAGAGATATTTGTTAACATCGAGTATAGATTTGTCAGGAAGTCGTTTCTGAAAGTATTTGTATGGAGTGTAGCCATGTATGAAAGTGAAACATGGCCGATAAATAGTTTGGAGAAGAAGAGAATAGAAGCTTTTGAAACGTGGTGCTACAGAAGAATGCTGAAGATTAGATGGGTAGATCACATAACTAATGAGGAAGTATTGAATAGGATTGGGGAGAAGTTTGTGGCACAACTTGACTAGAAGAAGGGATCGGTTGGTAGGACATGTTTTGAGGCATCAAGGGATCACAAATTTAGCATTGGAGGGCAGCGTGGAGGGTAAAAATCGTAGAGGGAGACCAAGAGATCAATACACTAAGCAGATTCAGAAGGATGTAGGTTGCAGTAGGTACTGGGAGATGAAGAAGCTTGCACAGGATAGAGTAGGATGGAGAGCTGCATCAAACGAGTCTCAGAACTGAAGACCACAACAACAACAACAACAACAACAACTGGAATATCCTGAAATTTGGACTGAAGATGAAACGTGTTTCAGCAAACTTGTTCCGTGTGTGCTTTCATACGACCAGAGGGTCAATCACTTGCGCGCGTGTCGGAAATTGAAAGAAGAGTCAAAAACTGATCCGGATGATGACGTAAAAGCCATCACAGACTTCAAATCGTGGTGTTATGGATAAGACCCAGAAACCAAGCAACAATTCAGTCACTTGAAGACTCCTTCATTTAGGTGGATGAATAGCCGTTAGTTGCCGGACGCCAAATCAATAATTACTCCCCCCCCCCCCACACACACACACACACATCGCGACGTCAACGGGATCTTCCACCACCAATTCGTTCTCCAGAGTTTCACATTTAACCAATATTACTACCCTGAAGTGCTAATACAATTACGTGAAGCAGTGACAAAGAAACGACCCGCACTGTGACAAGCAGGAGATGGGCTTCCGCACTATGACAACGCCACTGCGCACACAGCAAACAGTGTCAGGCAGGTTTTGGCGAATAATTAAACGACAACGGTTTCCCAACCATTCTATCTAGAGCACATCATACGGCTGTTCGCCAAAGCAGAACTTAACTTGCTGTAACTTATTTTGTTCTCCACCGACTGATTCCTTCCACTGACTCACGATTATACTCAACAATGACGAGGTACTGGCGAAGGGGCAGCGCGATGTAGCACATTACTTTTGTTACAAACACACATTTTTTTGCAGCATTACAGCTTGCTTGTCTCCATGGATTTCCAGCGGCCCGGTAACCAGAGGAATGACGACGTATAAAAGTAGTATGTCTTGCGCGGTCTAGTAGTACAAGTGTAATACTAAAGACAAGAGGGTTTGATGTTCTGACAATAGACCAGTGAGAGGGAATTTTGGAATGAGGCGCTTTAGGCTGAAAAGCGGATTTAATTAAAAAGCTATGGCGCCACATGTCGCTGAAGTGGTGCTTATCAAATTAAACAAACAACAATGCCGGTTATCACTTCTGGTGCGTCCAAACCTATTTTAAATGGATGGATGGTCGCGTATTGCAAGAAAAGCAACAGTATCTCTCATACGAGTAAGCATAGGTAAGGGACACTGACGCGCTTTATTGCTACTAAACACCTATACCCTTCCCCAACGTATACGGAATACACGAAATCATATTCGCCACAAGCGGTACGTGCATCTGTAAGGAAACTTTACAACTGGCTTTAAGAGTGAGACAATGTCATCCGCAATGTTCGCTCAGAACTACAGTAATGTATTAACACACGAATTTTACATAAAAAATAACGGGGTCCCAAGAAAATAACTGTTTCTTTTGTTTCAGGAAATATTGCGACAGTGGAGTCATCAAATACCCTGCCTTGTGTATTTTCATTCTTTCGTGAGCTGTAAAGTACAGCCATGAAGGAACATAAAGCAAGCTGGTTATCTTAGCACACCGTTGACTCCTGACAAAACAACCACAGAGCGTTACGATTCCATTATCTCACGTTGTAATAATTTCTTGCTCTCTCTCAGTGTTCGGTCACAAAGTCGTTAGTGTATCGCGGCGACTTACTTGTGACAGAAAGCTACTAGTTTACCACGGACGGCGAAAAGTCACCGTTATCGCTCGTTGCCGTGGAGTCAAAAAGCAGTGTTTTTCACTACTGGCGTTTTCTTTTGAGACTAGGAAAGAGGCATATAACCGTTGTATACACTGAAATATCCACATACTGCCACAACCAGCTTCCAAATTTTACTGTCATAACTCGACAAAATTTTTTTGTTATGTATACAACGAGCTTTTGTTTTCTAGAAGATATTCACAGAATATGGAATAAGAAACAGACACGATTACTGCCAAATGTAACTTTTATTTAGTTCTATAAAGGCAGTGTGTATTTGAAACACACAAAAAATAGGTTTTCATTGCTAGCCAGAAAGCACGCCGATATCTCAAGCACACACTCACTCTTTGACCAAAATCTCTAGCGTGACTGAAGAGGAAGTTTATTGGCTCAGTCTATGGTTTCGTTACACAATGGCAAAACGCCGCCGAATCAGTCACTGCCACGAAGAACCGTCTAACACCTTCGCAAAAAATGCAAAAATTCAAGACTTCGTAACGGATGTAGTTATGATCAAGGCAACAGAGAGCATATTTATCAGAGAACTCAAAGCGCGATTCCGATCAGAGTTAAATATACCTTCGCCAAAGGCAGCGATGAAAGAAAGCCCGAGGATGCAGACGCGTGCGAAAGAGAACGGGGTTTGCAATCGATGTGTTTTCCCACTGCCGGTTTACTGCGCTTCCACGCCAGCACGCTACAACACCCGTGGGCAATGAAAGCGGTTATTAGCGGCCCAGCAGCACAAATATTTTCTCACGTACGCTATAGCGCCGAAAAAATGAAGAAGCGGCTGCCGCTAAGGATATAAAAACGTGCTAGGTGACGTGACAGCCACATGACGACTTCCGCAATCCTACACCGTCTCCTTTAAAAGCCGTCCTCTCACGTCGCCAAGGAGCTTGTGACGTCAACATATAATTCCACGTTCCACTACACTGCTAAGCGCGAAGAAAGAATCTGGGGTGTCATCTTATGGAGATGAATGTGGGCATCGAGATGCGATATCGTTTTTTGTCACAAGCAGAACTTGGAAGTCCCCGTATTGTGACCTTAAACACTGTTTTAACGGATTTTCTTTGTCATAGGTTACGTGGTACGAAGATAAGCTGCTTCAAGACATCAGCGAATTGAGAATACCTCGAAAATGCTTTGCTTTACATACGACTTGCTATAATAAAATGACAGGAAGCTACATATCTGTAGTTCCATGCTCGGTATTTTTAGTGTTTTAACTTATGACCTATGAAAAGTACACCGTTTCAATTCTACGGCACAATGATGATCCAGCAAAAGAGCGTCGTTTTGGTACAGTCTGTCAGTTAAATAAAAAATAATTACATATGTACATACTGTCTACCATATACGTACGCCCGTCTGCCATGTCGAAGCCATACATTAGTTGATTGTATGACATATGAAGAGAATGTCAGTAGACATGTTCGCGTCCATCCCCCTCCAATTTTTTCACCTTTTGTTTCCTAAAAGGTTCTGGGAGGTTCCTACTAATTTAACTGAAGCATTATCTGCAATAATTGACGCTATTTATTATAAATAATGTATTTGCTGCAATTCTTGCTACATAAGCCAACGACTGGAATGTTTCTCCAGTGACCTGAAATCTTAACGTGAATGCTATCTCAGAAAGTAAACTTACGTTACATACTGGAAGTTTCAGCTATTATGCACATGCATGGTTTGGTTTAGCGACGAAGCCCACTTTCATTTGGATGGGTTCGTCAGTAAGCAAAACTGGTGCATTTGGGGAACTGAGAGTCCGCATTTCGCGATCGAGAAGTCTCTTGACCCTCGACGGATGACTGTGTGGTGTGCAATGTCCAGTCACGGAATAATCGGTGCAATATTCCATGACGGCACGGTGACTACCGAACGATACGTGAGGGTTTTGTAAGATGATTTCATCCCCATTATCCAAAGTGACAATATGTGGTTCATGGAAGAAGGAACTCGACCCCATCGTAGCAGGAGTGTGTTAGATGTCCTGGAGGAGCATTTTGGGGACCGCATTCTGGCTCTGGGGTACCCAGATGCCACTGGCAGGGGCTTCGACTCGCCGCCATATTCTCATGATTTGAACACATGCGATTCCATTTGTAAGGCTATATTAAAAACAAGGTGTACAGCAATAACCCCAAAAACACTGCTGAGCTGTAAACAGGTATTCAGGAGATCATCAATAGCATCGATGTTCCGACACTTTATCGGATCATGCAGAATTTCGCTATTCGTCTGCACCACATCATCTCCAATGATGGCACGCATATCGATCATGTCATAACCTGAATCCGAATATCTGTAGTGACGTTTCATGTTGGGTGAAGTGTGTGAACGCCTTAGTTTGTAACTAATTTACCTGTTTTCATAAAGTTCAATAATTGTCACCCTATTATCTCAGATCGTTGTACAGCCTTATGTACTGTTCAAGCCAACGACGAATCCAGAATCTTCTTCGCGATTTTCTTCGACCATTGCTGAGAGAGTTAACGCAGCTATTTATGTACGTTGATTTTCGTAAACGAATTGTGGTTTACACGCCAGATGCAGCCAGGAACTACCGCTGGAGCGCTGATAAGGAGCACGTTTTGTTAGATGTGAAAGGTCTTCACAGTGAGCGTGCAGCAACCACGGCGGTCTCTCCGTCTGACGGGCTTGGCGATGAGAAACAGGCTCTGTGAGATGTTGGCGCTGGGACAGCAACGAACCCAAAAAGTGTACTTACTTTTTTTCCCCGCAAATCACAGTTCACAAGTGTGTCTTATTTTGTAATTAATAATTTTTTGTCAGTTTTCGTGATTTAAGAATGATAAACACCATTAGCAATAACAGTGAAGAGCATGCCCAAACATAATCAGCTCATACTGCCATACTTCTTTAAGGGGCTCCGGAAAGGCTCAAAATCATGAAAAGTTCAATTTTTACTTTTTTGCGTTTTCTGAATCTGCAGACTATTACCTTTTAATAGATATATAATTTATTCAATTCCGAAGACTACAACTATTTTTAATTTTTTTTTGAAATGTGTTCTACATGGGCGTGACCCACTGTGGCGCTGTTAAACTGCTGTCAAATGGTGTTATTATTAACGTCCGTGTTCATCAGGTACATTTTAGTGATGTGAGATAAAGTATGTGTTGTGGCTAACCTGTGATGGTTCAATATATATCGCTGGTGTGATTGTCGATTGTTTCATGTTTATTTACTCTGTCGTTATCTCGAAAATATTCGTAATTAATTCTGTTTCTTGAGTCTCTGTTTTGTTGAAGTATAATAATGAGTAAAAGTAAAGTTATTAGAAATCCTCTGAAGGCTTTTAAGAAAAGGAGAAATGTTGGAAAGCCAAAGGTATGTGTTATTACTGTAAACAATACAGACGATGAAAATCCCCAACATAGCTTGTGTCCCAAAGAAGAAGACAGTTGGTGTAAATATAACAAAGGATTGCTAACTGGTGAAGTGTACACTCATAAGCATAGTCTGCCTCATGCAATAATGGAGGTGATAAAACCTATTTTCAGAGACTTAGCAGCACCTGAACTGTTGAAAAAGTGTATTCACGGAAAAACTCAAAACCCCAATGAAAGTGTAAATAGTGTTATATGGTCGAGAATCCCCAAGACTGTATGTGTTGGAATAGAAACACTTCACTTTGGTGTGTATGATGCTGTTGCGACTTTCAATGATGGCAACATTGTAAGGTGCAAGGTATTTAGAAATATGGGAATGAAGATAGGTTCGAACATGGTACGAGCGATGCTTGCTTTAGACAAAGAACGCCGTCGGGCTGCAGACAGGGCTGTAAAGAGACTAGAAATACAAGCAATAGTAAACAGGAGGAGGAACAAGAGGAAGCTGGAGGAGGAGTTTGCAGAGGATGAAGATAATCCATCCTATGGACCTGGAATGCACTAAAAAGTTAATCCAATCTTTGTCGCTCGATTCCCAAAACTTTTATTTTCTCATACAATTACATGTTTTCTAAGGATCTTCCAAACATACTTGTTTCAAACTTTCAGTAAATGTTACACAGTACCTTCTGCATAATTTAACACAGCCTTTTTCCAAAAAACTGTATATTTTTGAATATATAAATAAAAAATTGCAAAAAAATGTTGTGAATTTTCATTACAATTAAAAAAAAATCATCTTTAATAACTGAACTAAGATTTTGTAAAATCCCTGTGTTAAGTTGTAGCCCATATTCCAATAAATAATCTGTAAAAAGTTCAACTGCCTACCTCAAATACTTTGTGAGGAAAGATGTAATTTATAAGCGTTATTTTAACATTGCAAGTATAGGGCGTTCCGGAGCCCCTTAAAGATTTAGAGACTAATTTCAGAAGCTCCGTGCGACTGCCGACTTACGATACTGTTGTAGAAAATAAATTAACAGACATTTCGTCACGGTTTGTCCGTGATCAGCTTACTTTACATCTACATCTACACATCGCAAGCCACCACCGTCACTTCTCCCCTTTCCTCTTCCAGTCGCGAATGGTCCGCTGGAAGAACGATTGTTAGTAAGCCTGCATGTTAGCTGGAATCCCCTATTTCGAAGTTCATGGTCTTTTCTCAAGATAGACGTAGGAGAAAACAATATATTGGTTGACTCCTCTAGGAACGTACGCTCTCAGAATTTCAACAGCAAACCACATCGTAATACAGAACGCCTCTCTTGCGGTGTCTGCCACTGCAGTCGTCTTACTAAATGAACCTGTAACGAAACGCTCTGATCTTCTTTGGCCCTTCTCTATTTCCTCGATCACTGCTATCTAGTACTGATCCCAGACTGACGAGCTCTATTCAAGCACTGCTCCAACGAGGGTTTTGCAAGCTATCTCATTTGTGAGTGGACTACATTTTACGAGGTTTCCTCCAATGAATCTCAGCCTGGCATATGCTTTCATTCCACTTTAAATCGCCCCATACGCATAGTCCTAGATATTTTATGTATGCGGCTGCTTCCAGTGATTGTTGTGCAATCGAGTAACCACAAATAATTTGTCTTTCTGACTGTTTACGCGTAGTACTTTTCATTTGTCCATGTTCAGGATTTTGTTTGTAACACGCCAGCTTTAGATGCAATAATTTATTTCCCTGTTTTAGTCAAACAAGAGGTTTCGAAGCTATAACTCTACATTGACTATATTTAGGCCTCACGTCTGCTTCAGTTTAAAACTACCTCCTGACCCACGCAACATCGATAAATAACGTCCAAATTTGCAGTTAAACTTCAAATCAAGCAACATATGCACAGGTGCATTGGTAAATACCATGAACATGTTATATTAAGTATATTACGAAGTTTTTCACCGATACAGAAGATGACCATTTCGTGGCCAAATGTAGGTGATACGAGCTGAAGCATATGTGACGCCAAAAGACAGTTACTGAAAATGAAGCTATAGCTAGGAAACCTGTTGGACTAAAATATGAAAATAAAACAATGTGACCTGCGAATAGGGAACTTCCAATGCCACACAATCGGGCGAAATGCACTAAGAACTACACAGTATCTACCTTTGGTGCAGGGTCTGGCAATTCACCCACAATACGAACAAATCGAATATGTTTTTGCTTTAATATGCAGGAATGCCCGCTGTTGTTTGGTCGTAACATCAGCGATGGATTATCAGGACCGTATATCATCTACGGCTGAGCGTCCGAAGCGATTTAAGGCGGATGAATCTCAAAATTTTCTATAGGGACGACCACAAAGAAGACAATTCCGATACTTATTGCGTAGTATTGACCAGCGGCAAAATGCTCCTATCTGAGCACAAAAACACTAATATGTTCTTGTTTATTTAAAAGAACTGAAAAGTGGCGTACCAGCCGCCTCATTCTACCTTTCTCATCGGCTTTAAAAATGTTGCCAAAATTTTTTGGCATGCGAACATATTCGCGCTCTTTTTTAACATGCATTTCACTTCACTCCCACAACTCCCTTCACTGTAACTAGCTCACAAACACTAGTCCATCAGTGAGTCGCTCATACTCATCCGCTCCCACTACTTGCCTATTCTCTCACTCACTCATTCAGCCCATTTCATTGTCAGTAACTCTGTCTGTGTCTTCTGTCTCAATGACACACTCTCTCTCTCTCTCTCTCTCTCTCTCACTCACTCACACACACACACACACACACACACACACACACCTCTAGTATCTCATTCCTTCATGCCTGCTGCTGCTGCCTCTTCTCATTGTCACTATTTCTGCCTTCCGCGTTGTCACTGTCATAGACTCTGTCTCTCATTGTCACTGGCTCTCACCCACTTACACTTTCTCCTTCTCTATTCCTGTCCCAATGGAACTGTCTCCTCCATTCTTTTTCTAACTCTGTTCTGTCACTGTCACTGTCACTTGCACCGTTTCCCTCTCTTTCTCTCGTACTGCCATTGTCTCCTTTGCTCTTTCTATACCACAACCACTATCTACTGTCTTCCAGTATTTACTGCTTTTCCGTCTCTTTTCACTGCCACCATCTCCCCTCTCAGCATAAAAAGAACGAATATACTTGCAAGCCAATTTTTTTGCAACTTACACTTTAGCACCTGGCGCAGTTGAGACCTCACTTTTCGATCAGAGTCTTTTAAACATGAGCATATTCGCCTTTTTTGTGCTCCGATAGGAGTCTTTTTCCGTTGGCTCCCTTCTTTTTCCTGCTGAAGCGGCGCAAGTCACTCGTATGAAAAGAAATGTATTAGGTAGTAAAATTTTGAGTCTACTTCTTGTTAAACTGAAATAATGCAAGACTAATTTTACGCCTCAGGCCGGATTTTACGTGAAACAAAAATTGCATTACTGCAACATGGGGTTTCAAAAACCTTTCTGATGATAACGGAGACACTTAACAGCATATTTCTCCGGGCTACGTCACTTTACCAACTACATTTTTCGCCTCGCATTTTACGTGCCAATTTTACGAGGGTAACTTCGAATCTCGGAATGGATAAAGATACCAAGAAAATTTTCGAGGTCTTACAGGGGAAACTCCCCATTGCACGTCCTTCAGATTTAGCGGCTAGAGGGGCTCATTGGACAGCCCGTCAAAATCTGAACACAGATTAGGCATGAAAACAGGAAGAAGGTGTGCTGAACTGTGAAGAAAAAAGTAAAATAGAAAACGTGTACGTTCCAAACTTAAGAAGTGACTATTGAGCGATGAAGTAAAGCGACGGCATCGTGGTTAAATCGTCACGGTGTTGGGCTTTCGAATGGGAACCGCGAACCTTTGATGACTAGGCGAAAGTCAACCGAATCTTTCACCGGAAAACATATCTGGTGTATCATAAACGGCATTAGTGACAGTACGTGAGTCATATAATAGGACCTAATTCGTACGCCTGGTGAGTGGGTCAGATATGCCTCCTTGCCTAATTTAGGTGTTCGTAAGAATGTGATCACTCCCAAGGAAATGATGAAAACATAATAGTTGGTGACCTAAGGTACGACAAATGTACGCAACAGTTTCACAATCACACAGTTTCTCTGTGCTCTGTCAAAACATGAAATTTTAACGTTTTTGAAGTTGCGTTCCGCCTTGGAAGTTTCACTCTTGAATCCTTTTGTTGTAACCCACTTCACAAGCGTTTATTTGTTGTTTTCATTTGTGTGAGACGTCTACGTCGTATCTCGGCTCCTTTCACTATTCATCATATTTATACTTGCGACGTTAATGTATTCCTACCACACGACTCATATTCTATAATCAACGTATAGTATTACAACTTCCAGGACTATAGGAAGAGAAACATTTCAATGACCGGGAGACGGTTCATAAATCTGTGGAAAGAAAATAAAAATAAATAAATGGTACATGGGGGTTTAGAAGCCGACTTGCCAATTTGGTAATCCAACACCGTAACCACTTAACCACGACACCAGCGCTCTAGCATCTTCGTCAATGTTGCACTTGTTAATCTTGGACTGTTCACTGTTTCTTTAATTGTCCAGTACACCTTCGTTCCCTAAGCTGGAAGAAGTGTGTAAAATTCATATTTTCAGCATGTATTGTAGAATGGTAACACTAAGATGACCTTTCTGTTGGTTATAGAAATGGCCCGTAGCCCAAAAGCCATACAAAACACTTGACCCTACCTTTTTATCACCTACAGAACCCGAGGTGTGAGACCTGGAAAAATACCATTTTTATGCGAAGGTGTTGGAGCATATAGACAAGCACGCTGTTGCATGCGTGCCTATAAAGGAGACAGAGCACATTCCAAGAAGAGCTACACGTTCCGTCACGCGTTTATTTACTAATTGCGAAAGCACCATAGGGAGCTCATAACTCCAGTGGCAGACGCTACGACATGTGTCGTGCATGACGCATTGCAAAAGAAAAGAAAAAGAAAAACCGACTGTACATGTCCCAGCAGTAAAATAATACTTTCTCCCACATTCTCAGGGTGAACTTCATGCTGATACAAGGCCTTGAAGGTAAAAGCCACATAAACTCTAGCTTATACATACGATAGACAACAGTACCGTTCCCTGCCGTGACAAAGGAGGGGTGAAATTATTGTGACGCTACACTATCCACCCTCCACGACGTGTTGTAAGGATGCTTATTTGGCATACATGTAGATTAAACCTGGTGAGAAGCAGTGACAAATAGATTAAATCAGAGGCATGAATGTGCTTCCAGACCATTCGTGTAAATGACCGAGAAATCGATAATAATCCAGCAGTTCAGCGCAAGCGTTTCATTTTATCGTTACATAAATGAGGCGAGCTGCTGTTTTGAAAGGATAACTATGTGACACGCAAAACAGAAATTTAAACGGCTAAAATGGCAGCCTTCCAACAAAAAATGAAAATAAGGTACATTCCGCTTCGAACTGTGTAATGATTCATTTAATGAGCCTTAACAAAAACTCATATTCTTCGCACTGCTGGCGACTACGCGTGTGTTGAATATACTACCTTGGTGCTAATTACTGGAACGGGAAAACGAGCTGGGAACCCTCTCTTCCACGAAAGTACTCTGGCATTTCGCTAGCGTGATTAAGGCCGCTAGAAAACAAGCAGCTTGGACGATGAAGCAGGGCAGCGTCACATTTGCTTTCTAACTGGCTTACGGCCTGGCGTAAAATTGTCTAGTTGATGACACTTTTGAAGGTTTGCGTGTTGCCCGTGGCTCAACCGTAAATTGCACGTGCAGTTGACGGCGAAGAGCGTGTGCGCAATGGTTGTGTCACCGGCGTTACTGAGCTGGCCAGAGCGTGGGGGACCGAAGGTGAGCCTGCAGACTTGTTTCGAAACTATAGTGTCGTGGGCACCCCAGTAATCGGAAGTAGCACATGCGCAAAGACGAAAAAAATTAGAAGTCACCGTTGTTATACAGTTACAGAACCGGGAGGTTCTCATTTTCGTATCGGATTCGACAATGCTCTGCTACTTTTTTAAGTTTTACAGAATATCTAAAGGTCGACAGATTTTTATTAGATCGTTTTAGTGTTTCTCAAAACACACTATCTGTTAAAAAGTATCCAGACACTTCATGTAATGCGTAATCGACCATTAGATACCACGAGTAGCGGGCCCGCCAGTATAAAAGGAGGCGGCGAGTTCTGTGTTGTCAGTAGAGAAGCAGCAACATCAGAATGAATCCGTCAGGCGAGCTCAGAGACGTCGAACGTGGGCTAGTTATTGGATGTCGCCTGAGTAACACGTCCATCAGGGACATCTCAACCCTTCTCAAGCTCCCCAAGCTGACTGCAGATATTGCGACTGTGGAGTGGAAACGCGAAGGAACAACCACAGCCAAGCAAGGACCAAGCACGCTGTTCTACTGACGGATGGGAACGGTCGATAATTGCGGAAGGTGGTTGTTAAAAAATTAAATGTAATCAACGGAAGGATTCACTGAGAGTTCCGAAGCACTACCAGCAGACCAACTAGCACAGTGAATGTGGGTATGGAGTTAATGGTCAAGCAGCTCCTAAAGAACGCCAGATGTAATGTAAAGCCGGCGGCGGTGGTCTAGCGGTTCTAGGCGCTCAGTCCGGAACCGCGCGACTGCTACGGTCGCAGGTTCGAATCCTGTCTCGGGCATGGATGTGTGTGATGTCCTTAGGTTAGTTAGGTTTAAGTAGTTCTAAGTTCTAGGAGACTGATGACCACAGATGTTAAGTCCCATAGTGCTCAGAGCCATTTGAACCTTTTTTTTTTTGGGTAATGTAAAGAACGTCGTCATTGGCGAGTGGATGATTAGAAACGAGTGTTTTTGAGTGATGAATCACGTTACACCCTGTGGTAATCCAATGGAAGGATTTAGGTTTGGCGAATACCTGGAGAACGTTACCTGCCATCAGGAGTAGCGCCAACAGCAAAGTACGGAGGAGATGGTGTTAAGGTATGAGGGTGTTAAGGTATGAGGGTGTTTTTCGTGGTTAGGGTGTGGTTCCCTTATTAGGCTTAAGAAAATGCTAAATGTGGAATGATGTGAAGGCCTTTTGCAGCACTGTGTACTGCGTACAGTAGAGGAGCAGTTCAGAAATAATGATACTTTTTATCAGCTTGACAATGCAACCTGTTATAAATCAGCATCTTTGAGGCGATGGTTTGTAGACTGTAACATTCATGAAAATCAATGAACCGTCTTGAGGGTGGGGGGTGGGGAATGTGTTACAACGTCAACTTCACGCCACATATCAGCGTCCAACCTCACTGGTTTCGGCTCCTGGACATGAATGACTACTAATCCTCCATAGGCATTCAGGTATTTTATTGAAACTGCCTCCAGGAGAGAAGAAGCCGCCGTAAGCGCTAAGATTGTACGACGCCATATGAATGTCCGCTAGTAGCTATGCACGAACTTCTGATCAGACAGTGCATTCGTTTTTAATACTGATGCACTCCAGTATGCGTTCGAACCAATTTTGTAAAAATTTTTCCACGTCCCTGTTGGTAACTCAAAACCATGACTTTGAAAGAATTCCACAGCTTCTTGAGGTGATGGAAAACGCTGGCAACTTTTTTTTTTTTTTAATACGGGGACAAATTGAGATCGTTAGTCGATAAATCAGGTGAACGCGGGCAATGAGGCATTAAGTAGGTATTTTTTACGTCAAAAAAATCAAATGTATGGCTAGCTGTATGACATATGGCATTGTCGTCATGATTAATCGTTTACGGTTGTTTATTCCTGAATTCATCATTGACTTGCGATATTTTATATCGTTCAGCATCAGATGTTCTTCGGTCCTCTAAAACAAGTCAGGACATGTCCTGTGCAACTAATGAAACAAGTGATCGTTATTTTGGAAGTGCTTCGCGAGCGAACGATTTTTGTTGATTTCAATTGATCCTGGAACAGCTGCGTAGCGTCCGGCTCGTACGAACGTGCCGCAGTCTTCGGTATGTGTAAGGGTAGCTCTGCCTCATGGTAAGTCACTGAAGATCCTCTCAGACAGCGGTGCGAATAGCGTCCATGTTTTCTAAAACTACCGTGACGAAATTAATCATTGATGGAAGGACGACCACCGAAATTCTGCAAACCAGTGGTGAACGCACTTTCTGAAAGTGACTGGTTACTAGAAGTTGAACAGAGATATTTCAGGCGTTGTTATAAGTCAGACTTACGAAAAATTTGGAAAAAAAATCATCCAAAGAAAATTTTCACTTGCACTCTCCATTTTTTCATAACTCTGTTTCTTTAAAAGTTCGTTGTGGACGAACTATTCTGCCAATTTCTGAACAGCTATTGTTTCAAAAATGACATTTCAACACGATAGAAACTTCACATCTCCATATACGAGTGGTTCTTAAAAACGTGACACCTTCCACCATTAAATTTGGCACAGCTCAGGTGTGTAACGTGAGCGCCAGCAAGGCAAGAGACATCACGGAAATTTCACGGCTAACTGGTTGAATCCACAACTGCAGACCAGCATTAAAATGATTGACAATGCATTGGATTCGGCGGCCGACAAGACTACGATATGTAAAATGTGATTCCAGCGTCTCTAATGTTGACCTCCCTCCTGGTTAAAAAATATTTCGGATGGATCTCTCTCTCTCTCTCTCACACACACACACACACACACACACACGTGCGCGCGCACGCGCGCAGGTAGACGCCGGTTGGACGTAACGACAATCAATAACAAAGATTCGTTACGAATACAGGTTACATGCGATTAAAAAAATTGCAGTTACTTCTACAGCCCAACCAGGTAGGTTTTTAAAAAAAAAAAGAGATTCCACAGTCAAGAGAATAACGCATTCAATTTTTCGCGTCAGTGCAATAAATGCATGTTGTAGGTGTAATGAAGATAATTTATCAGTCCATATCTATACTATTGTACGGAACACCCACTAAAGAGTGTTTACTGAACCTCTCATTGCCGTTCCAAAGGCGTGGCGACGCAGCACTCCCCTTTCCCCTGTTGCGTAAAGGGCCGTTTCCATTTTACGCGTAACTTACGCGAGAGGAAAAAAGAAGGCGACTACTAGCTAGACCCAAACAGGAAGCGGTGCGCGCGCCCCTCGTCTCACGAGCTCACTTTCACCGACGCGGCTCGGCTGCCAGTGACGACGAAATAATAACTACGGCACGCCGCTTTCTGATCGGCCGGGACGGGAAATTGCCGACAGATTTACGAGCCGGAAGCGGAAGCCGCCACCCGCAGCCCTCAGGAGACTGGACGCCAATTCTGTTTGGACTAGTTCAGCCTGCTAAGGCTTGCGTCTAAAATGGAGACACGCTTTAACACAGCACTCAACAAGGGCTCTTTTATCGCTAATTGTACATCTATGAAGTTCTCTCGTTATTTTTATACGTGTATAATGCCAACTAAGTTATTCCTTACATCGACTATCATCCAATACCAGACTGTACATTTATCGTGCTAACGGTTAGCATCGCTGATTCTTCTGCGGAAGGACCCTGGGTTGATTCCCGGTACGTACTCAAATTTTTTTCTGCATTAGGCTGGTCTTGAATGGGGTCCACTCAGTTTCATGAGGGCAAATGAGAGTGATGATGATGATGATGATGATGTTTGGTTTGCGGGGCGCTCAACTGCGCGGTCATCAGCGCCCGTACAAACTCCCAATTGTTGTTGTTGTTGTTGTGGTCTTCAGTCCTTAGACTGGTTTGATGCAGCTCTCCATGCTACTCTATCCTGTGCAAGCTTCTTCATCTCCCAGTACCTACTGCAAACTACATCCTTCTGAATCTGTTTAGTGTATTCATCTCTTGGTCTCCCTCTACGATTTTTACCCTCCACGCTGCCCTCCAATACTAAATTTGTGATCCCTTGATGCCTCAGAACATGTCCTACCAACCGATCCCTTCTTCTGGTCAAGTTGTGCCACAAACTTCTCCCCAATCCTATTCAATACTTCCTCATTAGTTATGTGATCTACCCATCTAATCTTCAGCATTCTTCTGTAGCACCACGTTTCAAAAGCTTCTATTCTCTTCTTCTCCAAACTATTTATCGGCCATGTTTCACTTTCATACATGGCTACACTCCATACAAATACTTTCAGAAACGACTTCCTGACAAATCTATACTCGATGTTAACAAATATCTCTTTTTCAGAAACGTTTTCCTTGCCATTGCCAGTCTACATTTTATATCCTCTCTACTTCGACCATCATCAGTTATTTTGCTCCCCAAATAGCAAAACTCCTTTACTACTTTAAGTGTCTCATTTCCTAATCTAATTGCCGCAGCACCACCCGATTTAATTCGACTACATTCCATGATCCTCGTTTTGCTTTTGTTGATGTTCATCTTATATCCTCCTTTCAAGACAGTGTCCATTATGTTCAGCTTCTCTTCCAGGTCCTTTGCTGTCTCTGACAGAAATACAATGTCATCGGCGAACCTCAAAGTTTTTATTTCTTCTCCATTGATTTTAATACCTACTCCGAACTTTTCTTTTGTTTCCTTTACTGCTTGCTCAATATACAGATTGAATAACATCGGGGAGAGGCTACAACCCTGTCTCACTCCTTTCCCAGCCACAGCTTCCCTTTCATGCCGCTCGACTCTTATAACAGCCATCTGGTTTCTGTACAAATTGTAAATGGCCTTTCGCTCCCTTTATTTTTCCCCTGTCACCTTCATAATTTGAAAGAGAGTATTCCAATCAACATTGTCAAAAGCTTTCTCTATGTCTACAAATGCTAGAAACGTAGGCTTGCCTTTCCTTAATCTATTCTCTAAGATAAGTCGTAGGGTCAGTATTGTCTCACGTGTTCCAACATTTCTACGGAATCCAAACTGATCTTCCCGAGGTCGCCTACTACCAGTTTTTCCATTCGTCTGCAAAGAATTCGTGTTAGTATTTTGCAGCCGTGGCTTATTAAACTGATAGTTCGGTAGCTTTCACATCTGTCAGCACCTGCTTTCTTTGGGATTGTAATTATTATATTCTTCTTGAAGTCTGTCCCAATTGTTACACAGTCCATTTTTTTTTCAGAGTTCAATCTAGTCACCGTCACAAATTATGATGAAATGATGAGGACAACACAAACATCCAGTCCCCGGACAGAGAAAATCCCCAACCCGGCCGGGAATCTAACCGGGAACCCCGTGATACAGAGGCAGCAACGCTACCCACGAGAGCACGAGCTGCGGACGGCAAATGAGAGCTGCTTGAATAAAGAAGCAGCGGAATGACCAGGATCCATGTACTGGCAATAACCTCTGGAGGGATTGGAGACATGCAGATCACATGTCCCACGATCATTTATCGATCCTCGTACTGCCTTGTAAGTGGCAGTCAGCCAGCCAGAACAAGCCTAAGATCCAATCCGTGAGTGATACTTAGGTGTTTCCGTTGATCTGTGGCTGCAGTGTTGTGACGTCTTTAACAGGGGTCGCATTCAAGGTACGTGCGCCCATGTTTGCATTCTGTGGCACATTTCCTTACTGCTTAAAATGAAGGAACGGGCTTCATGTAAGTATCTGCTTATGTTAAGACTCATAATAAGTCTTTGTGCCCAGTTAATCGTTTCAAAAAATATGTTTGGTTAAAAAGAGACAAAAATAAAACTACTCGGCATCTAGTGTTACTGAGCAACCAATTCTAATAAAAACAAATTATACCTACGCCTTATCTAAGATTTTGACCTGAATCAACCGTGTCGGGTGGAATACAGAAGTCAAATATCAAACTAGACTACGGAAAGGAAAAAAGTTTACTTTTCGCTACAAAAACGTATGTACTCCCAACTCTTGACTAAGAAACCAAACAAACTCTACTTCGCAATTATCAGGTCAGTGCTGCTATACCGAGCCGAAGGATGGTGCATGACCAAAAAATAAGAGCACCAACTCTTAGTCGTCGAAAATAATGTGTACAGAAAATTCTTTACGAGAATATTTTATCAAGCAACATATAGATGGATTTGGAGAGTCAACCAACCCTCGGTAGTTAATATCGCCAAAGCTAGAATTTTGCAATGGGCACGCCATGTTGTCAGAGTGGACCATGGCAGAATAATCCCTCAGATATATGACAAGAAGATGGCCGCGCGGGGTAGCCGGGCGATCTTAGGCGTCTTGTCACGGTCCGCGCGGCTCCCCACGTCGGAGGTTCGAGTCCTCCCTCGGGCATGGGTGTGTGTGTGTGTTGTCCATAGCGTAAGTTATTTTAAGTTAGATTAAGTAGTGTGTAAGCTCAGGGAGCGGTGACCTAAGCAGTTCCCATACAATCTTGACAAAAATTTACAAGAAGATGGAAGGCTCCAGATCCTCTGCAAGACCAAGAAGCAGATGGCATGACGAGGTGACCTCAGACTGCAGAGTTCTGGGTATCACTGGAATCGTCACAAGACAGGAAGAACTGGAGGCAGATAGTGAGTAGTGAGCGGCGCCGGATCTTCACGTCCCAAACAAGCCAACAGAGTGAGTGGATGGGTGATATATTGGATGCAAAAAAAAAAAAAAAAAAGATAACGAACATATTCGAGAGGTTGCAGAGATGGTTTTTCAAACCAAATCGAGGACAAGAACTAGTGTCGGGAAAATGTACAACAATACTGCAGAACGTCGAAGTCTAGCGGGAAAACGCCTGCCACTAGGCTACCCCAGGCAGCAAACACTTGTTTGTACGCTCGACGGGCGGGTTGCGCCCGACTCCATCTAACGTCAGATGCTTCCGGATATGGGTTCCGATCCTCAATCTGTTCTTCAAGACAACCTCTACAACCCCACTGTGTGTGTATCGTGTAGTTACGCACTGTATAATCTTAATTAATATAACGAGCTCCCCTTTATGGAGTTAATACGGAAGTGTTAGTGCACAGCTAACCCAAAGACTCGGATGGTAGGAGTACAAAGCATACACTTTTTTTTTACCGGAAATTGTTATTTACAGTATTTACAAAACACGCTACAGGTCACATCCGACAGCCCACTGCTTTACTTACGCTTTATTCGCCAGAAACTGAATTTATTTACAAAAGTACATTTAAAACTCACCGTATTTCGTAACACTTTCACTTTACTTTCCGGAAAGCCGAGACGGCGGTATAATCAAACGAATTTTGTCCTGCACACTAATGATAATACGATACAGTGCAGTGGCTCGCCGTTTGTGATAAGTGGTTCCCTGTTTACCTCGGCTTCGCATTGTTCCTTTACTGAACAATCAGTTTTCATTATATCTGCACAATCTTAAATGCTCAAAATCCGGTTCAAAGGCGTCGCTATGCAACTACCTATGGTCACACGTCATCTACTTGTCTACAAGTAGAAATACGAAAACATTCGTTCAAATTTTTTGTAATCTGAACGAATGTAACAATTTGAACTCTGGTTTTTTTAATTTTTCAGACAGTGTCGAACTTCGCACAGATAATTCGCACGTTGGATAATTTCCACCCGGAACATCGGGAGTCTGCTGTACTTTAAAGTGATATAGACAATAAATAATTTGAAACAACAGCACATAATCTTCGGCAAAGATCCCAGATTCGAGTCTTGGTCCGGCACACAGTTTTAATCTGTCATGATGTTTCAAATGAGCGGCAAAGTTTGAGAGGTTTGCTCTTCAGGTAAGGCGCAGGTCCTAATGTATCAATTGTCTCTCTTAAGATAATTAATATAAGATATTAACATGATGCTCCGCAAAACACCAATGCAAAAATAAATACTATCTCAATCGTACCCACTGTAACACATTTTCTCGCGGCCCATGCGTGCTAGCCCCGTTCGCTACTGAAGTCGCCACGGACAGTTTCCGGCTGCAGGGGGGGAAGGGGTTTTTGTGAGTCTTTCGCTAATTATCTTAAATGGGTGTCAGCTGGAGTACACTATGCAATTTTAAGGGCACGATGGCCGGTGTTTTCCAACATCTGTCGCACAAAAACTACTGAAAGACCAGCCAGGAAGGAGCACTTTACATTAGATGTATTAGCGGGAGCAGAAGATGGCCAATGAGAGTTGCCACATTCTGCTCCAGATTCTGATTGGTTAGAAGGCCTGAATGTGAAATAACTTCGTGGAGCGGTTCAGGAATTGCGAAATCCGGGTACTCGATCACTAGCTCTACTGGGTGTTGATATTGTGAACTATCTAGAGTGGAGGTACTGATTAGTATTGATTTCTGTTTTCATAGTCTTACTGATCCACCAAGTATTTTTTCCACTACGAAAATCTGAGAAGAGTGGTAATGGTATTTCTTGTGTGTTGAGTGCTAAGTGGTTTTTATAGCAGAGTGTTGTTTTTAGCGAGGGTGTACATGGCCAGTAGCCAAGCAATCCTTAAATTAAGTTGTGGAGCTGAGAAGCTAGTTGGATGGTTGGTGTTTTAATGACTGAGGTGGACTTGGCAGAGGTTTTCATTGAAACTAATTAATTTATTATTTTCTAAGTATAGTAGTTTGCACGGAAATCTGAGTGTCTGTTTCCCTATTGGATTTGAACAGTTTTTCTATTTTTTTGTTGTAGAGATTATCGGCGGGAGTTGTTAGGAAGAAGCTGGAGGTAGTGCGTGAACTGTTAGCTGTGTTATATGCCAAGTTCGTGTCTCGTAATTGTCGCGATAGTAGTAGGGCTGCTACAGGGCATTAATTATTGATTTTGGAGTAGTGAAAAGTTTAACTCCATTCCATGAGTCAAAGTGGAGCTGACGATTCTTAGTTAAACTAATCAAACCCTAGCAATACCAACGCATTTTCCATAACGCCTATTACCAAGGGGGATACGTTGCGCCTACCCTAAAAAAGTTAAAAACAATCTTCGTTAATTGTTGCTGAATTCTGTTAACAACATACTTTTTAAATAGGTGCTAATGTGTAAGTAGGGTCCAGAAACTGAAAATATCTTTTAGCATACCCTTAGCAACATCAATGTATTTTCAATAATGTATACTACCGAGCTGGGGGTACTTTATGATCACACCAAGAAAAACTTCGTTAGTAATTTTAGACTTTTACACACAACTTCTACAGAGAAACCAATGTCTCAGTGAGGTCCTGAACCCGAGAAAATTTTATATGACATTCACTGTCAAAAGTGACATCATCTACTAAGACTTAAATTTTTAGGTTAAGTTTAGCTGAAAATTTTAAAACATTTGCGGAATCTGGTAGAAGAATTCATTATAAACAATTTTTTTTCAACATTTTAAAATATAAAGTAACCGACTATGTTTCAAAGTTTCCGGAAGTTGGAGATAAATAACCCCCCCCCCTCCCCACCCTTGGCATTCGGAGGATGAATGTGTGTGGCAGTGCACAGAATTAATCTGGACCTGGCAATAAACGTTTCCAATTAAAATGCGCAGCAGTACACCCCGTAATTTGTCCCGCACGCTATACATCGCTAAGAGCACGTGGGTTCAGGCAGCGGCCTCGAGTGTGATTTCGGCGACGCTACAGAAGCCCTCGAAGCACGGGCGAAAGGAGCGTTTCAACATTACGGCTATAGCTGAAAAAATAGAGTGAACACGTCAGCTCGCTTGTTCATTCAGGTACAGAAGAGGAGGACAAACAGATAAGAGTGGCCGAAAGAACTGTGTCTGAACTGCGCCCCTGAAAAGGTACCGGCCGGGGCAATACCGGGCGACCGAGTGCGCAAGGAAAGCTGAGCTGCGAGCGGAACAAGGGAAGCCCGACCAATTGGGCGTTGGTAATTGCTAGAAAGCGTTCCCCGAAACGCCGCAGTCGGTCCTTCGTAATTAGGGAACGCGGCAGCCGGCCGCAAGTCGCGACTCGGTGCCGGTTTGTTTCGCACGAAAACAGACTTTCACAGCCAGGCAGGCAGGATTAATTGCTGCTGCGCCCCGGTCCTCGGCATCAGGAACTCTGTGTCAGTGTCCTTACCGCGAGGTCGCACTCTCAAATATTCCGACGAGAGAGAAGCAGCGCTCCCACAGAACATGCAATATGACTGTCTTCACAGTTAACAGAAGATCACCACAGATTCAGTGTGTTTTTCGTGCAGGAATACACACACCAATACAATCATTTAGGGTGTATCAGCAAATCCTCCGATTCTTCGAAGAATAGAACTCCTTTGTACGAGGGGCATTCAATAATTAAAGAGGGTAACTGCTCTGGGGGAAAAACTGTTAGTACGGCAAATTTGGTACTTTTATGGCTTTAAGTTGGCATCACTGGGATGAGCCCTGGTCAGCTGATGTATCAACACTGTTTGTTTATATCCTCAAAAATACATTTAAAGATGGTGAGTCCGCTTGAAATGTCCACATTAGTTGAACGTTCTGTTATTCGTTTTTTAAATCCAGACGGCGAGAAACCAGTGAATATACACTGTAGAATATTTAAAGCTTATGGTGAAGGTTGTATGAATCGTGCAAATTTTTACAAGTAGGTAGAGCAGTTCAGAAATATTCGCGGCTCAGTCACTGACAAACACCGTTCTGGCCGACCGGTTCAGTTTCAACACCCTCATTTGAAAGTCGAATTGATGACATTATTCGTGCTGACCGCCATGTTCAAGTTAGTACTGGTACAGTTCATAACATTGTCTGTAACAAACTGAAGTATCGCAAAATATGTGGAAGATGGGCCCCATCGGAGTTGACGCAGCTACACAAGGAAACAAGATTGAGACTGTGCATAGAGCTAAAGGAACGTTATGGAAGAGAAGGTGAGCACTTCCTCAACAAAATTTTAACTTGTGATGAAACTTGGGTTCACTATTATGAGCCAGAATCAAAAAGACAAAGCATGGAATGGAAGCACACCAACTCAGCTGTCAAGAAAAAATTCATAACCCAAGCATCAGCAGGAAAGTCATGTTGACGGTGGATTGGGATGCTGAAGGTCCAGTTCTTTGTGACTATCTTAAAGAGCAGCGAACAATGAACAGTGAATACTACTCAGATTTGCTTTTAAACAAGATGAAGCCAGCGATGAGAGAGAGAGAGAGACGACGTGGATGTCAGAAGAGGTGTGATTCTCCAGCAAGACAACGCACGTCCTCATATTGCTCAACTAACCCGTGAAACCATCGACAAAATGAGCTGAGAAGTACTGCCCCATCCCCCTTACAGTCATGATTTAGCACCTAGTAATTTCCATTTTTTTTGGTGCACTAAAGGAGGTATTACGTGGGAAATTGGTTTAAACATCAAGATAAAGAGTTCTCTGCAGACAGAATAAAAAAGCTTGTAGCCCGTTCGAACAAATGCATACATGTTCAAGGGGATTATGTTGAAGAGCAGAAAAAGTACTGTTTTGTAAAAATAAACGCTTTTTTCTCCAGACCAATTTGTCTTTTTAATTACTGAATGACCCTCGTACGATACAGCTTCAAACGTCCGATTACTTTAAAATGGATTAATGTGTTACATATTTAAGTAAGTAACCCAGATAAAAGTTTAGACATGGTTTGGAATAGTGTGTAAATTTGTTGGAAGTCGCTCAAATACTGGATGGTTATAGTATGTGTAATTTGTGGGCTGTGAATTACACTACCTCAAGACATAGACATCGTTTCTAGTTAAAACTAGTCCGGTCCTTTTACCATGAAATGCAACAGCAAATAATACTGAAAGTCAATTCATTTCATACGCCACATCACAAAGATTAATTTCCATGAACGATTGGAACATTTTTGTTGCGCCTTCTGGTTGGTAAGCTTGATTATTCCACGGATAATATTCGTAATATTTTTAATTTATTAAAAACGGAGAAAATCGAGCTTCGTGCTGTTATTAAACATTTTCGTTTGAAAGGATGGACTACCGCACAAATCAAAATAGAACTGGATGAAGTCCAGATGGACTCTGCATCATCACTGAAGACAATTTACTTTTGGATTAATGAATTTAAACATGATCGGTCTCGCACCGAAGACGATGCGCGTTCCGGCCGTCCAGTTGAGGTCAAAATCCACGATATGAAGACCGCCGAAGAAAAGTTCGTGAGAATTGAGACAATGGGGATCTCAATTGAGCGAGTGCATGATGTCCTGCGCGGAGAACTGGCTGTGCGCGAAGTGGGCGCCGCGGTTGCTTACAGCCGACCAAAAGCGCACCCAGCACATATCAACACAATGTCTGGCGATGTTTAACATCAATCCAGAAGACTTTTGCTGCGGTTTGCGCCTGTGGTTGAAAATTGGATCCATAATTACACATCAGAGTCAAAACAATGGACAAATGCTGGTGATAGTGCACTGAAGGAGGCAAAGACCATTTTGTCAGTGATGGCCACTGTTTTTCGGGATTCCCAAGGAATAATGCTCACAGTTTACTTGGAAAAAGGCACAAACCATAACTGAACCCTATTACGTTTCATTGTTGGGTCGTTTGAAACTTGCATTAGCTGAAAAATGACCAAGGTTGCCACACAAAAAAGTGCTCTTTCACCAGGATAGCGCACTATCCAACACATCAGTGATAACAATGGCGAAAGCGCGTGAAAAGGGCCTTGAGCTGGTTCCTCATCCACCCTATTTACCAGTATTAGCCCCAAGTGACTCCTTCCTGTTCCCTAACATGAAACTTTGTGTTGCTGGGAAGAAATTTTCATCAAAATGAAATGATCGTATGGCATTGCTGGCCGGAAGGCCCCATGCTGGGAAGTTCGGCCGCCGTATTGCAAGTCCTTTTTAGTTGACGCCACTTCGGTGACTTGCAAGTCAACGGTGATGAAATGATGATGAAAGACACAACACCCAGTCATCACGAGGCAAAGAAAATCCCTGACCCCGCCGGAATCGAACCCGGGACCCCGTGCGCGGGAAGCGAGAACGCTACCACAAGACCAATGAGGAACGGATAGCTGCATCAACGAGTAGTTTGCAGAATTCTACGGAACATGTTTTTCCGAAGGGAAGGAAAAGCTGGAGGATTGCTGGACGAAGTGTATATTTCTCCAAGGAGGCTATGTCGAGAAGAATCGCATCACGCCGAAGTGACACCTTAGGTCCAAATGGAAATTCATTTCGCTTTGGGATAAGTCAGCGGGAAGATTAATAACAAGAAGTGCAGCAGAAACCCAGAGCCGCGGACCTGGGTGGGAGCTTCGCTTTCCCGACGCCGGCCGCTACGGGAAATAAGATTAGAGGCGCTGGCTGCGGAGAGAGTGTCGTGCGTCCTGCTAACCGCGATATCCCGAGAAGCTGCAGCCAACACCAACACCGGCCGCTTCGCCAAATTCGCACTATCGCCGGAATCGGCCGTTTAAGGCTCCCATTATTGGAACTACCTTCCTCTGTCAAAACCGGATGTGAAGATAAAATGTTCAACCTAGTACCGGAATACGGTTACAACGATTTCTTTAGCTTCGTAAGGTCTCAAGGCCGTCCAAATATAAACTTCCAAGTAAAGCAGCCAAGTACTTCAGAGCGCTGTTGGACTTCGTACAGCAGTTCGAGGACCTAAAAATAACTGTGAGTTACCGAAGACCAAACCTTCATCCGAAACCGGTTTGACCAACCAAATTCGGGAAAAGAGAAAGCGACTGACTGAGGATTTTCCTTCGCTGCCGGTAACTTTCATCCCGTGATTATGAGTCTTCCGGCTGCAGTTCCTAACTCCACGAGGTTTGGAATTAACGAAGTTAGCAATTAAATGCCATGTCGTTCCAGATCATAAGGCAGACATCCATAACTTAGTCTGCTGTGCAGATGAAAAGACTTCATTTAGCAACTTTGATTACATAAATATTACTGCTTTCCTGACTGACAGATCCGACGCACAGGAACAAAGCATTTCTATCTGCTACAATGATTTGTCGGGACAGCATCACAGAGTTAAAGAACATGAATATAACGCAGAATCGTGTGCATTTTTAACTACTGTAGTAACACTAATAGTCAATATGACTGCAGAATGGGTTGAAAGATAAATTAGTAACTTAAAGAGTGTCAACAAAAAAAGTAAAATAAAAATTACATTCATTATACTATGTTCTGGCTGTGAGGTATTATTTAATTTCAAAACTCGCTAAAATACTAGATTTTCTTCTGAAGTTAGAAACGGCAGTTCTTTCAGAGGATGTATTCGATAGGACTAGAGTTTAAATGAGCGGTGGAAACGGATTCTAACCTCAACTGTACTTTTTGGCATGCAATGCTCTTACCGGGTAGACCATACAGTTATGTCTCACTACCTGCCTTCACAGCTTCAGTTCGGCAGTTCCTCTCATACACTGATGATGAAATATTTTGCGAAAATAAAACTTTGTGTCAAAAGAGAGAGAGAGAGAGAGAGAGAGAGAGAGAGAGAGAGAGAGAGAAAGCGCTGAAGTACAGTTCGGAGAAGAAGGCCAGGAAATCGACCACGTTCTTTTCAGAAGGAACCATTCTATCATTTAGGAGAATCAAGGAGAACCTAAATGTGGATGGTGGTATTGTAATTTGAAACCCGTCCATCCCTAATATGATTCCAGGGTGTCACCTCGTTCCGTTCATAGCAAAACTGTCTACAAAACTCAAAATCTCAACATAATCTTCGTTCAATGCGGCGATCTTACGCCACCTTAATGGGGGAGCGTGTATGCCCGCATGGTAGCACTCTACTGGTCGATGTCGGAGCCAACGTCTTACTGCATCAATAACCTCCCCATCATCCACGTACTGCTCCCCGCAAAGTGCATCCTTCACTGGGCTAAACAAATGGAAATCGTAAGGTGCGAATTCCGGGCTGTAGAGTGGACGAGGGAGAACAGTCCAATGAAGTTGGGAGCTGCTCTCGGCTGCGCAGATTGGTGTTGAGTCTAGCGTTGTCAAGGGTAACGAGAAGTTTGTTTGCGTTTTTAAGGCGACGAAAACACTGAAGTCGTCTCTTGAATCTCACGGCTGTATGCGGCCGACCGGCACGCGGGAGATCGGACAGTTTTGAGCGGCCTTGTTGCAGTGACGACAGACGCCTCGCCCAAAGACTCACCGTGCTTTTGTTCACTGCTTGGTCGCCGCAGACATTTTGCAAGCGCCTATGAATATCTGCGACGCTCTGGTTTTCCGCCAAACGAATCTAAATGACAGCTTTCTGAGCGAAACGCACCTCCGTTACAGATGCAATTTTGAAGGCTACATATGGCGCCGCAACCTATCGGAACTTACGAATCTATGAAAGCTAAAGTGGAAATATTCCACGATGTCCCACAAAAATTGTTTTTCTTCTTTCTTTTTTTTTTAAACTAAAACTGGCCGAGAAAATTGTGTTGCACTACTTATTGAACACCTCTCGCACATTGTCGATTACTGACAGTATTTTTGAGATCCACGAAACAAAGTGACGTAGGGTCAAAATGATTAAATACAAAGGTTAGCTATAAAGTTTTCATCATTGTCTCGAAATAATACAATACACCTAGACAAACACTTTTTTTTCATTTGCTGCTACATGTCAGGTATACATTGAAATCCTCGCGCCATAATACTGTAGCAAGTCGACAGTGGCGCCATAACAAAATGAAACAGCCTGGGGGGGTGGGGGGTTGGGGGGGGGGCGAGGATTTCAATGTACATCACACCTGTAATATCAAACAAACAAAAAATATAATTACGTAAATTCATGTCTTCGAAGTAATAATTAAAACTTATAACCAACGCACAATACTGCGATGCGTGAGACAGTCATACCGATACATGGTGTACTGGAAAACCCATAGTGGTGGGCGACACTAAATGTGCGTGAGATATCTTTCTGCCGGTATCATACAGAACTTAACAGAGATGAGGTGCCTTCACATGGCAATATTGCTGACATTACTTTCGATAACGCCTTCCATAGATGGACAAGCCTTTAATGGATATCAGCAATGGTCCATGATAGTTCTGTTCGAGTTGCCGTCATTCGACCGAATTCGTCTCGTCCTTGTCCAATTGGATGTACATCTGGCACGGGAGCTGGACACACCTCACTAATTCAGCCCTGTGTATCATCCATCAGATGTAATACGCCACCAATGAAGCTCTCACATCATTGCTGGATGTCACTTAGCCCACAAACATTACAGTGGTTTAGGAAACACATGCAGTGGCATACGTGCTCCGGCCCCAATGGAAGCGCTGATGCCAGCATATTGGTTTGTATTCAAGACCCTAGTGCAATTATCACCCTACGAAGAAAATACACGTTTTTAAATGTGAGCAGGTCAATACTGCACTGTTCTTGGGTTCACACACCGTGGACAAGATTCCACATTTGCCGAAAAACACTATTCGTGTGTATCGGGGAAATGCATGTGGTGTGTCACAGTTCTTATGGTACAGCCTCCAAAGCCAACAACTCAGTCTGAAAAGAATTCATCTCATAGTTCGCTGAGCATACAAAACGACATATCGAAGCCCGTGATATACAGTTTGAAGGGAGAAGTGTGATCTTAAGGATGCGGAGACATCTCAAGGCAGGGTTCGAATCATTAGGTAGATGTCTTCCAGCACTTAAGGCAAGATGACAACCCCACACTGGATTGCAGCACGTGGTGGAGCGTGTCCGCTCTATTGTTACATTTTCGACCCACCCATCTAGAATCTTTCCTACGGCTGTGAAATTATGTTACAGAAGACACTGAACTCCTATGAGACTATGGCCAATTATTACTCCAATACTTCGATCACGAGTAATGGTATCCAAAAGTGTTATCCTGTTACCAAACGATTCAATAATAGCGTACCAAATGCATACATACTCAGAAACGCTACTTCCATGTACAGCTGCAGAAAAACCAAAGTTTCGTCCCTGCGTTCGATGCAAAGTACATTATGTGATTCTGCGCTTCCTCACGAGCGTTTAGTCCGTAGTGGCACCATGAGGCACATTTTTTCGTGGATCTCAAAGATTTCCAAGGTTACAGACAGGTGTCTAGGTAGTGTCTTAAAGCGTTTATGACTAAATAACCTTCCCAGAGGGGCGTGCCCAACGGTTCACAAAATAATGACTCTAATCACTGGTTCAGCCTAACTCTTATTCACAGTCCCCAAACCTCTTAAAAACTAAAAAAGGAATACCGTCGATACTAACTGCTATTATGCCCATTTGGACGAAAACGTTAAAAACAGAACAAAAACTTAGCAGTGTTTCTATAGTCCCCTCTTCTCTCTTCCAATCCCTTGTCTCTCAAGAAAGTAGGCACTTCTGAAGTTATACATTCTGAAACCGTCTACTTCTGATATTCATTTATCAGTATAAAAATACAGAAGGTTTGAGTTTAACATCTTGTCGACGAAGGTGTCATTAGTGACGGTGATTGATTACAGTTTTGGGAAGGATGGGGAAGGAAATCGATCTTGTATTGTTGAAAGCGAACCATTTTTAAGCAGTTTGCGAAAACCGCGACAAACGTTAAGCTGGATTCCCGAACGGAATCTGAGCTGTCTAACCCCATATGAAAGTCTATTGTTTTACCACTGCGCTACCTGACACTCGATTTGACTAAGCTGCAGATGTGTCGACTACCTGCTACTAAACATGTCGGGGAGGGAGGGGGTTTAAACTAAGAAAAGGTGTGCAGAATCAAAAGCGTGCCACTGCCTCAGAGATCGTCATATTAACTTCGCAATCCGTTAGTTTCGCCGTGGCTCCTCACAGAGGCCGCATGACTACGACCTTTTGCCGTACTTTCGATACCGCGAGCGAAATATTTATGACCATACTCTCTCAGGTCGCATTCCGCTGCGGACGTATTTCATCTGCGTACAGCTGCGCTGAAAGCCCTTCACCGCACAGTGGAGAGAAAGGAATTCGATACGAAACTGTTTGGTAATAACTATTCTTGAAGGCCGAAACGTTCGCCGATTTCGCAGCCACTCGTGAGATTTCACGGCGCTGGCGTGTGTCGGAACAGAGGAGCTGAGACCTTTGAAGAATTCTGCAGTGCCTGCATGTGGCCTTCTACGCGGCACAGGAGAGCGACTACAACATTTCACGGCCGAGCGCATAGCCTGAGAAGCAGACATCAGCTTTCCACGGCAGCGTCTCGTGGTAACGGGGACACTGAGTAAACGAACACGCGCCACAAGTAACTGATAAACGCACTACTTCAGGGAAACGACCGTCTGACGGGAAGGCAAGCACGAACGCACACGTTCTGGATTTAACTTGCGGGTAAGATTTTTGATAACAAGCCCGGGCACTCTTAGATGTTAAGTGTTTCCCACAGATAGTAAAACCAAGAGAAACGCTCAAGAGTATTTTTCTGAAGTTTTGTACTGCCATCTTCGTTCAACGATGTGTAAAGGTAGTATTATCAGCGATCTTTTGCTAAAAAAGAGAGCCAACCAACTGTGGATCACATTATGCACCAATATAACAATCATCAACGTATCATCAATTTATTATGGTGACAGATCCATTTGCGTTAAAAAGCCGATAACTTCAACACTATTACCGTCCTGTCATGTATCCCTAGGAGTTTTAGACCGAATTACATGTACTTGCTTCATAAGTAATACTATTTTCAGAGCCTTTGCATCTTCACTGCACGACTGAAGAGTAACTCCATTCCATTTTGCGGGCTATAGCGTACCAATGTTCCATTAAGACTTCCCTATTCTCACAGGCATGAATAAGTGAGACGAACAGAGATGTCGTACCAATCAACTACCACAGCAGCTTGTACTTCGAAAACGTACCCACAATTGCCCACTTTATTGACTCCATCACCTACGTTACATGATAATATTACTACATTATCCGATTTATTTATCTAATTACAGATGACACTAATGTCCATCGTCCCGAATATATGCCTGGGGTTTCAGTGGCGAGCCATGTAATTCTGTCTGCAGCCAATACAACACATACACTATATGATCAAAAGTATCGACACACGTACTAGTGGATCAGTTATACTGGGGGTGTGAATCGTTCGCTTTTATGGTAGCTTGAACTGTATGAGAGGCACTTTCAATGACATGTCTGAATGTCAATGAAGGAATGGCAGCCCGTTCTTCCTCAACATCCGTAGCAAGAGAAGATAGTGACGCGATCGCTGGGGTCTGGAGCGAAGTCGACATTCTAACCCGTCCCAAAGATATTCCAGGTCGGAACTCTGGGCTTTCCAGTAGAATTCAAGAGTTCTGTTGCCTACAAACCACTGCTTCGCAGGTGATGCTTTATGGCAGGGTGCATGATCCTGACACAGTCATCATCATCTCCGAACTGTTGCTCTACCGCATGCAGAACAAAATGCTGTAAAATATTCCCATATCCTTCCGATCTTCCCGCATTCTTAAACGCAATACGAGGAGCACACCCTAACCACGAAGAACCCACCCATACCGCAACACCATCTCCGTACTTCATCGCTGGCACTACACTTGGTGGCAATTAACGTTCTCCAGACATTCGATAAACCCAAATCCTGCCACCGGATTGCCAAAAAGTATAGCGTGATTCATCACTCCAAAAGACTCGTTTCCAGTCACGCACTGCCCAGCGCAGTCGCTTTTTACATCACCTACAGAAACGCATGGCTTATGAGGAGTTGCTCGACCACTGTACCCCGCACTTTTTAATCTTTTTAATTCGCTACAGTCAGTCACTGTGCTATCCGAAATGCTGGCAGCACTCTGAAATGCACGAGTGATGCCTTCCGCGTCTTTCAGTGCATGAGATCTGTCTGATCTTGTTTTAGTTGTGGTTATTCCTCTGCATTTCCAATTCAAAATTGTATCATCAGTAGTCCACATGAGCTGCTTTAGACAGGGTGAGGCCGTTGTGGCCGAGCGGTTCTAGGCGCTTCAGTCTGGAACCGCGCGACCGCTACGGTCGCAGGTTCGAATCCTGCCTTCGGCATGGATGTGTGTGATGTCCATGTTGCTCAGAGCCATTTGAACCACTTGAAGACAGGGTGAAATGTCCCTGATGGATTTGTTACTCAGGCTGCATCCAACAACTAGCGACGTTCGAAGTCACTGAGCTCTCCTGGCCGACTTATTCTGCTGTTCCTGTTTCACTGCCAAGATCACTTTTTTTAACTTTTCATTCTCTGCTCTAATCAAGGAGGGCGGGCAGCTCAAAGGCTTCTTGTATGCCTTTTTCAGCCATTCTGTTTTGTTATGCTGTTTGCATCCTTATTGATTTTTTTTTTTTTTTTTAGTGCTGGGTTGGCTTTATATCTGCCAACAGGGAATTTATCTGGAGACTGCTGCTGGGGACAGCTACGGAATTTGCCTTACAGCCAGACGACAACGCAGTACTCCCCAGCCCCGTTTTACACTGGCCGCTCCGCCTCTCCCGACGTCTGGTGGTCGATTCCTCATCACATATAGGGTGTCCGGATACTTTTGATCAGTTCGCGTGGCCAAATCTCCTGATATCTTACGGTGAGTTTTGTGCGGCGTTAGGCTACGCAACCTGGAGTATAGTGGAAGTACCATAATTTTAAGATAGAAGTTAGGTACTTTGAGATAAGGAACTGATCTTTAGTTTTCGACGTTTTCCCCTGACAGGTAGAGCCTGAGCTCGTAGTAGCTGTTGACAGTGACGTCCACCAACCATGACGCATGCAAAACATCTTCGAGTGAAATTAAGCTGCGCCGTGTCAAGCATCCTAATTATCTGTTGTGCTCTGTGGTTATAATTGAAGTGCAGCTACTCACAGAGGTCCAGTGTCCGCAGTAATTCTCGCGTGGCAGATGCCACACCAAGCTCACCTGTGTTTTCGAATTTTATTATCGTCTTCCACAAGCCATTTAATGAGATCGGGCCTCTCCTCAGACTTTTCGGTCGGCGATACTTTGTCAATGCAGCACAGTATTTGGTGCCGTTCACATAAAACAGTTTCAATAAGAGTGCACGTTCCCTCTTCTCGACAGCCGCACTGTTCACTCACGTTATGGCTTGTCAGATGACAGTGTGTTTGTCACATCGCCGTACGAACAGTGTATAAACACCATATTTGCACCTAGCGGCCACAGTTGGAACTAATTTTTTTCCAGCGAAAATCGGTTCCGCATTAACGTATTAGCGTATCTACCAACCTTCGTTGCAATAGGATAATGACAGCCCACACTGTACCCTCGTGAGTGATAGCACTTTAATTACAGCCAGCCGGTACAATGAGACAAGCAGCTAGAACACTAACAATAAGCCTCTAATCAGTTACTGTTGGGTTTGAGACACCGCCGATTTCGCGTGAACAGCTTAGCAGTGAGCCAAGTCTTTTTTCCCCATAAAATCCAATACCACCTCCTGAAATTCTATCTAGCGACAATTCTTTGCAGAGAATCTTATCATGCTCTCTGCGGCTTATGCAACCTAGTTTCTAATAAACTTCTACCAATTTCTTGCAATTAAGATGACATTTTTTGCGAAAGTTTCCTCTGTTAATTCTTTCAGCTTTAAGGCACCACATCCTTCTGCAACACACATTAATTGTATCTTCAAAATCCTGTAACGAGTAACGCTCCATCTCAGCTACCATGAACGGTAAGGAGTGGTAAACAATGTGTAGATGTCCCCGATGATTGCGTATAGTTTCTTTATTAAGGTAGCGCCCCCAACGTCGATGCGGCAGGCAGTTCCCCCCCCCCCCCCCCCTCCATGAGGCATAACCAGTTTACAAACACATACCTCACATGCACTGCTCATTCATGGCCTTCTAAGAGTGTGAAATGCTCCTTTCCCACCATTAGTCCCTATCTGAAACTACTCAGTTAAGGATCCTGTACCATCTGTATGATTTTTGACCCTGAACTTATGCGCGGATGCACTGCAAGTAAACGCGGTACACGTGTCTTCTATCAGAAAGAGTTAACGCAAATAACCCACAGTGTTCTAACAAGGGACGATTGTAAATAGGCTTGAGTTCGAGCAATCCGGGAGAGAAAGTTCATCAATTAACGACACAAAGAGCGGATAAGAATACGCGACCACTTGACAACAACAATTTAGCTATTAACGCACAGTCACGATGGAATTTATACAGTATTTCAAAACTTTTTATACAGTATTTCAAAACTTCTCAAATACGTTGTTTCGGACGGTAGTCGTCATCACTTTCAGCAGAAAGCAGACTAGAGCGCTGTCAGTTTCTCATTGTATCTTCTTTTACTTTTAACAGACACTGATGATGAGCTGTGGCCGAAACTAGCCGTTTGGGAAGTAATGCAGTATAACTGCGATCCGGACTGTCCATTACAATTAAGTGGGAGAGATTTTACATGTTCCAAGATCCACTATTAGCATTTTTATTCTGAAGGGGAAATGTTACCGAAACACAGCTATCGGCCTGATAGCCATGGTAAATTAGCAGATAGGAACCGCTGAACTGCGAAAGGTGCTTTGTCGATTATTAAAAATTTCTGCTCCCGCAGATAGGTCAGTGACACGTCGGTCTATAGTGAGGCGAGAGGATTGTTTTCGTAATCGCGCTGCTGCCACTGGTCACAGTACGTATTTTCGCTTCGACAGGAGAGAACGACATCGCGATGTGACGAACGAACAATGGTGGAGGGTTTTAAAGAGTTACGAGCCACGCTAAATGACGTGTGTGTAATTACTTACTCAGGTACGTACTGGTGACAGCGATTCTGAGAAGGTAGTATGAGATAATGGTCGATCAAAACGTTTCTGTTTGAGGGCGTTGTTGCAGAGCCGAATTTAACGTCCCCATCCGACAGATGGATCACCAACAGTGTCACACTCATGAAGCTCTGCAGAGAGGTTTGGAATTTAATCCAAGACATTGGCGCGAAGACTAATCATCAGGAACTTCTACGCCGCAACCTCTCCTCCCCTTGCTGTCATAATACTGACAGCGAAAATTTTCCATTAGCAGGATTCGAAACAGCTTACCGCCGAGTCGAGCGTAACCTCACAGACATGTGTTTGTGATCTCGGGTATGGAGGCGGGTAGCTACGCGGATAGTATGCTGAAATTGTAAACAATAAATAAACGAAGACTGACGTCAAGCCAGTTATTACAAAGGAACTGCTCGAACCAAAACTGAGCCAACAGAAGTGACGAGTCGAGTGAGAGAGGACAACGGTGATACGGTCACGCACTTGGCTCTGTTCTGAACGCTGAGCACTGGTGAATGAGAGTAATGAGGCACTGGCGACATCACCATCGTACAGATGGAAAGAACGCACAGCCTGGCAGCGGCATCGCTGGCTTTCTTCTCCGCTGTTCCATCTGCGGAGCGGAGCGCTGGGAGATCGGTCGTGCGCTTCGCTACACGCCCTGGTTACTCTGACCGCAAAGACGTTTACGTGATACAGACATACGATTCCCAGTAAATTGCCTACACGTGATCCTAGTGAAAACTGAGTCTTTCTAAAAATTCTCCAACTTGCGACTGTACTCGCTTCAAGAACGGGGCAAGTTATGCTTCTATTCAATATCTCTCAGTCCAATTCCAGTCGAATACGGAACACTGAAGGAGATTGCAGAGCAGCAGTACAAATTATTGGATACATATTTTTTCCTTCAATACTGTCCTCATAAACTGCAGCAGACATCTTTCCTCCCCTTTAATAGCAACTGCCTCACTCCCTGTAATGTTACGGGGAAACTTCGGATATGTTAGCAAACTATTTGACACTGAAGCGCCAAAGAAACTGGTATGGGCATGCGTATTCAAATAAGGCGTATAAACAGGCGGCGCTGCGGTCGGCAACGCCTATATAATACAACAAGTGTCTGACGCAGTTGTCAGATCGGTTACTGCTGCTACAATGGCAGGCTTCTCAAGATTTAAGTGAGTTTTAACATGGTGTTATAGTCGGCGCACCAGCGATGGGACACAGCCTCTCAAGAGGTAGCGATGAAATGGGGATTTTCCCGTACGACCATTTCACGAGTGTACCACGAATATCAGGAATCAGGTAAAGCATCAAATCTCAGACATCGCTGCGACTGGAAAACGATCCTGCAAAAACTCGACCAACGACGACTGAAGAGAATCGTTCAACGTTACAGAAGCTTCCGAAAATTGTTGTAGATTTCAATGCTGGGCCATCAACAAGTGTTAGCGTGCGAATCATTCGATACGGGCTTTCGGAGCCGAAGGCCCACTCGTGTACCGCTGATGACTGCACGACACAAAGCTTTACGCCTCGCCTGGGCCCGTCAATACCGACACTGGACTGTTGATAACTGGAAACATGTTGCTTGGTCGGGCGAGTCTCGTTTCAAATTGTATAGAGCAGATGGACGTGTACGGGTATGGGGACAACTTCATGAATCCATGGACCCTGCATGTCAGCAGGGGACTGTTCAATCTGGTGAAGGCTCTGTAATGGTGTGGGACATGTGCAGCTGGAGTGATATGAGACCCCAGATACGTCAAGATATGACTCTGAAAGGTAACACGTACGTAAGAATCCTGTGTGGTCACCTGCAGCCATTGATGTCCATTGTGCATTCCGACTGACTTCGGCAATTCCAGCAGGACAATGCGAGATCCCACACGACCAGAATTGCTACAGAGTGGTTCCAGGAACACTCTTCTGAGTTTAAACACTTCCGCTGGCCACCAAACTCCCAGACATGAATATTATTGAGCAAGTCTGGGATGCTTTGCAGGGTGCTGTTGAGGAGAGATCTCCACTCCTTCGTACTGTTGCGGATTTATGGACAACCCTGCAGAATTCATGGACAGCCCTGCAGGATTCACGGTGTCAATTCCCTCAAATGGTTCAAATGGCTCTGAGCACTATGGGACTTAACATCTATGGTCATCAGTCCCCTAGAACTTAGAACTACTTAAACCTAACTAACCTAAGGACATAACACACATCCATGCCCGAGGCAGGATTAGAACCTGCGACCGTAGCAGTTGCGCGGCTCCGGACTGAGCGCCTAGAACCGCTAGACCACCGCGGCCGGCACAATTCCCTCCAGTACTACTTCAAGCATTAGTCGAGACCATGCCACGTCGTGCTGCGACACTTCTGTGTGCTCGCGAGGGCCCTGCACGACATTAGGCAGGTGTAGCAGTTTCTTTGCGTCTTTAGTGTATATGAAAGGCATGCACAACTGCTGAAGGTCATGGTCAGTGAAAACACCACTGACAGCTGGCACGACTTGGTTTTAATTGAATACACTACCGGATTCATGGCTTAAGGCGCGTTTTCAAGTGCAACCTAGATAGTAAAGAATTAAAATATAGTTGTAAATTATATTGAGAATTTGCACTATTATATGAAGATTATTGGAAGACATATCCTCACAAAAATGATTTTATTAAGCCATAGCGTTCTTAGTCAAGCTATTGCCATTCTGAGAATATTAACAGTATTAAAAAAAATTATACGAACGAAGGATAATTACGAAGGCGGTCCATGTAATATTCCCTAATAATGTTGCCGGGTAGATCGAATAGGTATACTGGCCATTCATTTCATGTGCAAGTGTCTATGAGAAAAAGAAACAGCGCTGAAGGCTAAAACATGCAGGAACCATGTTTTTCGACCTGATAAAAAGAACAGTTTTCTCCGAAATTGAACCTAAATAGGGTAGTCTACTAAAAAATACCGCTTCCTTGGTCTGATCAGATGGCTGAAGCGTTACACCACCCCACCTGGTTCCCACCGAGGGAACAACTTTTTCTTTTTTAATATCCATTATTGATTGCATTAACAAATTGTGCTTCGTATCATAACAACACAAATTCGCAATACAGTTTATAATTATATTTCAATTTTTAAATATGTAGGTAGCACCGGAAGACACTGCTGTGAGCCGTGTAACCGTTAGTGTCATCTATTAAAACCAAATTTTACCAGCTGTCAGTGGTGTTTTCATTCATCAGTCGGATATGTTGTGAAAGAAATGTTAGAAAAGCCTGTAACGACATCAAAACTGCGACTACTGGTACACAATGTACCATTTGCGGTACGAGATTTTACTGCGCTTCAGGAAGTGAGTCTAGTATCTTAACCACTGTGACAACTATCTCAGTGTTTGCAATTAACTGTGCTTATCATTAAAATAGTCAACCAGTGACTGCGTCATCCTATGCCATTTGTCTTTGCAGTTACTGCAGATTGGTGTCTCAGACAAAATTTACGTCATTATTGTTGTAAAATATATTTTGGAACGGATAACTCGATTTAGGCAAAACCTATCATGATGTAGGTTGCTATCATCGTACACAGCTGTCTCATTGTTAGGTTGTATAAGTTTCACTGCAGTGTTCAATTCTTCTTCCGTGGTCTTTATGTCCGCTGATTAGACCAATGTTTGCCTAGTGCTCCTTTTCCCACATGACTTAAGAACATTTTTACATTTTTTGTCAGGCTGTTAAGGACTATAAGATAGTGGAGCGTGGGCTACAGAAATTAATTCAGGGCCGATGCCGCTCAGCACATTGTTTACAAGTATGGAAAATCGATAATCCCATCAATGTGGGAATTTTATATTAGGCGTGGTGCACGGTCCTATTGCCCCTGATAAGCGCTTGTCTTCCTCTTAGTCAGCTACTGGCTCATCTGATCAGTTACAGGGCGGCCTTCAATTCACAGTGTAGTTCTGGACCGAGCTGGAATTTATTTTTGCTTCTACAAACCCAAATCACTGCCACAGGTTTATAGGTCGCAAATAGATTAAAAAATTGCGAAGTCTGCCAGATAAAGTATCCTCCCTATACCTATGTGTTTGGTTGTTTTCAGAACTTGCGCAACACTTTGAGAGTAGCTTTTCTATCATTTTAGCTTCTATAGCATCAGCTTCCTAACCGGATGTATTAGGAAAACAAGGACTAAACTAAGGACAAAATGGCATTTAAACAATGCTTCTATGCCCAAACTCTCCCTCAGTAACAATATTTCGTGTTGTGGCTTTACACGGACCAATGGGGCCAGACTAACCCCCATGTAATCGTCTGCCAAGCGTCGTGATAAGCGGTACAGATGGGGGTTTCTCGACCTTGGAACCTCTCCTAATCGCTGAAGTAGCTCATCAGTTGAACTTACGAGGCTGCGTGCACCCCGTACCAGGCCTCGGCCCCCCGCATGACAGTCAGCGGCAGTGGCCACTTAGGGAACTGTCAATAACACAGCTCTTCCCAAATGCGTTTATCAGTGCCTTACGCACTGTTGTACCTCACAACTCCCTCAATCGTACCGACATGGCATGACCGACCTAACCGGCGTATTTCGAATGGAAACGCGGCAATCGCCGGACTACGGAATGTTTCTGACAGTACGATTCAAAAGAACATTTCTACGTACATTACCTTAATTCTGTTGATCACGGGAAACTGGACACGTATTCATGCCTATTTTGAAGTTAACAGAACGTGTGATTGATGCTAATAGGTAAATAATGTGGACTTTTGATTAACTGGTGGTGTCCTTGACATTCAGTCACGTAAATCTCTTAACAGTACGTTGTGTATCACAGAGATTGATCCCGAAAGTAATTGCAATTACTCGTCGTAATTCTTTCTTTGTCCCACTAAATGGGGACGATGAATACGTGTAAGTGATTACATGAATCCTTTTCTCGCAACCAGATCGAACAGCGCAAAGAATATACAGAATATACAGCCTTATTTAAATTAATTAGCCTTAAACTTTTAAGCTCCAAAGTTGCAACACTGTCGCGGCCAAAGGCCTAATGTCTGCAGACACGCCATCATAGCGCCCTGCTCTCTACGGCGATCTGAAATGTCTTTAAAGTATCGCCCACAAAAATTACGAATCTATCTAGTATCTCCCTTATGCTCCTCTTGACTACTTTTATCGCTCACCACATGCCACGCGGAACTGAGCGTTACGCGAATCTCTCACTGCAGGGGCTCCCTGTAAACTGGCTAGGGTAGAACTTCTCTAGGCAAATCACTTTGGTCCCGTAGTGTTTATTTTCTATGTTTCTTGTTATGTTCGTGACAACGTACACAAGTAATGTCGACGAATTTCGCCATCGGCCACCTGTAAAGCAGTTTCTCACACCATACAGCTATTTTATAACGCCGTAGTTTGTTTTTACGAGCGTGTGTTTTTTCTTTTGTATAGCCACATAAAATCTGCGTTACAGGCTTTTAGGGATTGTAGAGGGGTCTTAGATAAAATTTTGATAGCAAACCTATGTCCGGCCACGTATCGTTGGATGCAGAATAATTTTTAAAGATGGGTCAGTTTGAAACCTCCATTTTTACGGTACGCACACAGCGGAGACATGAGCTCTGAGCTGTCTGCTCTACAAGAGCCCAGGGCATGGGCAATGTTTTAAGCAATAGTGGGGTTCTCTTCTACGTGAGGAAGAAAGTAGTCATCGTGAAGCACCGCAGTCAAGACTTCTAGTTGCGAACGTACCACTTTCTCGCAGCCGGTTTTGTAGTCTGAAGAAAATGGTGTGCGATGTCACAATTACGAGGGTTATTCGCAGGTAAGGTCCGAAACGCCGTAGCTAATCGAATGTCACGCGAGTACTGAAACGCCGGCCGTTGCGGCCGAGCGGTTCTATGTGATTAACTCCGGAACCGCGCTGCTGCTACAGTCGCAGGTTCGAATCCTGCCTCGGGCATGGTGTGTATGATGTCCTTAGGTTAGTTAGGTTTAACTAGTTCTAAGTCTAGGGGACTGATGACCTCAGATGTTAAGTCCCATAGTGCTCAGAGCACTACATTCGACTACATTCGTTATATTGTTTTTGTTGATGTTCATCCTGTAACCACCTTGCGAGACACTGTGCACTCTCTGCATTCCTTATCAAAACTATCTATCAAGTCCCCACCACAACTTCTTGGAGTCTGTAGTACGCACTGAGAAACACCCTGTAATTGCAAAGTAAGTTCGTTCCACACCGTAGTGAAAGGTGGTAATTATGAACTACTGCACGTGTAATTTACTGATCCACCAGCCAGTCGACTAGTTCTGAAATGTATACTTTAATTCGAGTAAATCACTATTTGACTGTATTATTATATTTATGTTTTATACTATCCAGATTTCGCCTTTTATGCTATTATCGAGTACAATGGTAAAAGCTGTTAGACTATTATCAAGTCATATCTGCTACGGGAATGCCTTAAGAGATATGGCTCAATAAACATCTAAAAACTTCTAGCATTTTACTTGATAATGCCATAAAAACCGAAGTCTGGATAGCACAAAAGACAAATATAATAATACAGTCAAATACTCTCTTAAAAAGTATTGCACGACAGTGGCTCAAAGCCATCGAATACGTTTAATTCGGACTATAGATGCGGCAGGGTGGAGCGGTACCTGTCGGCAGCGGCGCGCGGGAGCGAGCAGGTTCTCGGCGGAGGAGCGGTGGTGGTGGCGGCGCGCGTCGCGCTCGGCCCAGGGCGCATAAGGGTCGTCAGGGTAGGCGTCGTCCCAGTCGCTGGCCGTGTCGGAGCGCACGTCTTCGAGCGAGCGCGTCCTGGAGCGCCGGCACGCCGGCAGCGCGCACGCGCAGGGGGCGGCGGCGCGCGCGCGCGAAGAGCGGCGCTGGGGGGCGGGCAGCGGCAGCGGCAGGTGGTGGCGCGCCGGCTCCACCACCAGCAGGCGGCGCTGCGGCGCGCGCGTGTCGCGGTACAGCGCGGGCGCCATGAAGTAGTACTCGCCGCGGCTCTTGTTGCTGCACTCGACGTACTCGCAGCGCGGCAGCTGCGGCTGGTGGTAGAGCGGCGGCCACGGCCTCGTGTGCGACAGCATGCTACGCTAGGCTACTCTACTGGGCATCTCTGGCGCGCGCCGCGACACGACTGAGCGCTGCTGACCGCCGACCGCTCTCTACTCTCTCCGCTCGCTCACGCACGCCCCGCAGCCTCCTCCTCCTCCTACTCCTACTACTACTCCCACCAGCATCATCAGCGCCGCAACTGGCCCGCGACGTCGCAGCCTGCTCTCATGCCTTACTTGCCTAGCTCTCTGGACCCGCGCATCGTTACCTCAGCAGAAACAGCGCATCCAAACTAACGTGAACAGCCACACTACACTGACGTGACAAAAGTCACTTGATAACGAATTGCACATACACATATCACAGTAATAACGCGTATACAAGGTCAGTCATTTGTGCTCACGTGATTCATGTGAAAAGGTTTCTACATCTACATCTTCATCCATACTCCGCGAGCCACCTGACGGTGTGTGGCAGAGGGTACCTCGAGTACCTCTATCGGTTCTCCCTTCTATTCCAGTTTCGTATTGTTCGTGGACAGAAGGATTGTCGGTATGCCTCTGTGTGGGCTCTAATCTCTCTGATTTTATCCTCATGGTCTCTTCGCGAGATATACGTACGAGGAAGCAATATACTGCTTGACTCATCGGTGAAGGTATGTTCTCGAAACTTCAACAAAAGCCCGTACCGAGCTACTGAGCGTCTCTCCTGCAGAGTCTTCCACTGGAGTTTATTATCTCCGTAACGCTTTCGCGATTACTAAACGATCCTGTAACGAAGCGCGCTGCTCTCCGTTGGATCTTCTGTATCTCTTCTATCAACCCTATCTGGTACGGATCCCACACCGCTAAGCAGTATTCAAGCAGTGGGCGAACAAGCGTACTGTAACCTACTTCCTTTGTTTTCGGATTGCATTTCCTTAGGATTCTTCCAATGAATCTCAGTCTGGCATCTGCTTTACCGACGATCAACTTTATATGATCACCCCATTTTAAATCACTTCTAACGCGTACTCCCTGATAATTTATGGAATTAACTGCTTCCAGTTGCTGACCTGCTATATTGTAGCTAAATGATAAGGGATCTTTCTTTCTATGTATTCGCAGCACATTACACTTGTCTACATTGAGATTCAATTGCCATTCCCTGCACCATGCGTCAATTCGTTGCACATCCTCCTGCATTTTGGTACAATTTTCCATTGTTACAACCTCTCGATATACTACAGCATCATCCGCAAAAAGCCGCAGTGAACTTCCGATGTCATCCACAAGGTCATTTATGTATATTGCGAATAGCAACGGTCCTACGACACTCCCCTGCGGCACACTTGAAATCACTCTTACTTCGGAAGACTTCTCTCCATTGAGAATGACATGCTGCGTTCTGTTATCTAGGAACTCTTCAATCCAATCACACAATTGGTCTGATAGTCCATATGCTTTTACTTTGTTCATTAAATGACTATGGGGAACTGTATCGAACGCCTTGCGGAAGTCAAGAAACGCAGCATCTACCTGGGAACCCGTGTCTATGGCCCTCTGAGTCTCGTGGACGAATGGTGCGAGCTGGGTTTCACACGATCGTCTTTTTCGGAACTCATGCTGATTCCTACAGAGTAGAGTTCTAGTATCCAGAAAAGTCATTATACGCGCACATAATACGTGTTACAAAATTCTACAACTGACCGACGTTAGACATACAGGTCTATAGTTCTGCACATCTGTTCGACGTCCCTTCTTGAAAACGGGGATGACCTGAAGTGATTATTGTCACGCGACAGGAATAAACGGACCTGGAACGCGGAATGTTAGTTGGAGCTAGATGCATGGGACATTCTATTCGGTAATCCTTACGGAATTCAACATTCTGAGATCCACTGTGTCAAGAGTGTGCCGGGAATATCATATTTCAGGCATAACCTCTCACCAAGGACATCGCAGTGGCCGACGGCTTTCACTTAACGACCGAGAGCAACGGCGTTTGGGTCGAGTTGTCACTGCGAACAGACATGGAACACCCAGTGAAATAACCGCAGAGATCACTGAGAGACGTACGACGAACGTATCCGTTAGAACACTGCGGCGAAATTGGACGTTAATATGATACGGCAGCAGACGATATACGCCAGAGCCTTTGCTAACAGAACGACATCGCCTGCAACGCCTCTCCAAGGCTCGTGGCCGTATCTGTTGGACCCTGGACTGGGAAACCCTGGGCTGGCCACGTGTGTCCAGATTTCAGTAGGTAAGAGCTGATGGTACGGCTCTAGAGTGGCGCGTGCGCACCACAGAGCCATGGACCCAAGTTGCCTGCAAGACCCTGCACACGCTGTTGGTGATTCCATAATGGTGTGGGCTATACAACTGAACGTGGAATGGTTATGCTCGCACAATGCGTTCTCTCACCGGGGCACAATTCTTCGCGATTCTTCTGAAGGACATTGTGGACAATTCGAGAGAATGATTTGTTTATGGGACATAATCGTGAGGTCAGTTCGTGCATAAAACCCTGCACCGGCAACACTCTCGCCATTATGGAAGACTATAGGCAGCATGGCTCAGTATTTCTGCAAGGACTTCCAACGATTCGTTCAGTCCACGCATTATCGAGCTACGCCGGGCAGCTAAAGGAGGTCGGACACGATGTTGGGCGGTAGCCTATGACTTTTGTCACCGCTGTGTAATTATTACTGCTCGATGTATCATACTCTATATTGCAAGCCACGTGGTTTCATTTTGAGTCGTAATTTACCTTTTACATCATTGCTCTTGATTTTCAGCGAGACGGATTCATGGATGTAATATTGTTGTTGTCAAATGTTCGCGGAGAACTCTTACTACCTCGCAACTTTGCTTGCGTAACTTTTTCTCCAGCTTTTCTTTCCTTTGCTGCTTCTTTCGTTTCAGCCTACTTTCGGGTACGTTAGAAATCAATCCATTTTTAGTATTCTATTAGCTCAGTATTGTTTCATTCTTTCTGATGTGGCGTCTTCTTCTTCAGAGACTTTGATAGTTCGCTTGGTTTTCGTTTTGAGTTGGAACCTATCTTTCTTGTCTTTCAGGCACTCTGACTACAGCTGGTATAGAAAGTTTTACTGCATATTAGCTGCAGCAGAAGTATTTTCCCCAGTGGAAACCTGAGGTACACTGAAAGGTGTCATATTTTTGGTAACTGAATCGACTGTGACCGAGCAGCGATGTTGTAAGCTATATCGCAGAAGTTAAGTATCTTTGAGCTGCGCGACGGCGCTATGTTTAGCTGGGCAAGAGAGAGAAGTCGACGTTCAAGTGTGTTACGCTGATAATATTAACCAGTGTTAGTGACGAAGCTATGGCAATATTAGGATTTAAATTTAATGTCTAGTTTATCAAGTTACAATACGACAGTTGATTTATTATCTCAGCTCAGGCTTACAGTCAGAAACAGAGTACTTCAGGTCATATTTTTATTAATTTAGGTGACTTTCAACTCATTTGTGAATGTTCAACCTTTCATCACCCGCAAGTGCTGTTAACTATTGGGCGTCACAACGAAAATATCAGGACGTTAAGTGTAGCTGTGCGCAGCAGCTCTTGAGCACTAGAATACACAGATATGGTTGGATCGCTATATTTTACTGTGTAACTGAATATTCTCATTGCTATTTTCCATGGTAATTATTGAATGATCGTTTTACTATTCATTACAATAGAGACTAATTCGTAATTTGTTATTTTAGTCCATAAAATGAAGCCAAATGTACGAAGTATGTTTTCAAAATATTTGTATGAATCTTGCCTCTAAAATCATTAAAAAAATCACCTAATCTCATAAAGAAAAATTCCTTCTCCAGAAAAAATTCAGGTCTGAAATAGTTAAGTCCTTCGCCGTTTCTTTACATCACCTTTTTTTCCCCCAGAAGAAGTCACAATTTTTTTGTTGATCTATTTGCGTTCATTCTAATGATGGTCCATAAAAAGCAATACCTCTTTCCCGCACTGTGTCACAGTTTTCCGATAGTTCGGTGAGGAGTTTCATTGTTGATGTGAATTAGTTTGTTGTTGTGAAATCTGAAACCAAAGATTTCTCTTAATATCTTCCTTTATTTGGTCTCCAGCCTTTCAACTGCACCATGGTTGGTGATGGACAATGTTTCGGCTGCATAGAGCGCTTTAGGTTTGATTACTGTTGTGCAATGCCTTGTTTTTTGCATTCAATGAGAGAGACTTCTTGTTATATGCATTTTCGGTGAGTTGGAAGGCCAGTTCAACCTGCGTTTTATTTGATTCGTGTTAAACAAAATTTCGTAGACAGCCTCTTCGTGACAAGAACGCACTTTTCCACAAATCTATCTTGTACAAAACATGAAAAATGAAGAAAAAAGGAAGTTACAGCTGGAAATGAATCCAAGGCTTGCAATGCATAGCGTTGCAAACAAAAAATGAATATTTGTGGCCGAAGGAAAGTTTTACAACTGCTGCAAAAAATAATCATCTTATTTATGAAGTTGTCAACTGCGAATAAAATTATGGTTAAAATTAAAGGAAGTGACAATTTTATTTTTGTCGAGACCACACGAAAGCGCGGTCATTAGCGCTCGAGCGTTGCGAGTAGTAGAAAGCATACAGAAAAATTATAAAAAATGTGTAGTAATAAAAAATATCACCACAATTAACAATTGTACAATAAACTAAGCACGACTATACTCTGAGAGACGAAATACCACTTACAAGAGGATGACTATTGAAGCCAACTACAGGAGGAAACAACACAGCAAACGTCAAACGGAGAATCAGAGAGGCATAAAAATATTTCATGCGGCCAATATTAGCAAAAACGTGGCGATGGAAACTATCCGTGCCCATGAATCGTACGCCCCAAATGATGAGTAACACAGTATCGTATTTATTGAACAACAATGAAAACTTAATTTTCGTAGCATTCGTTTTTAATATGAGTAACTGAAATTTATCTAAACAATACTGTTAATTTTAACTTGTAGCCAGCATCTTAATTTATATTTCAGAAAGCCGAAGATTAGTTTAGTTAAACATACATTCTGATAAGCCTTATTCCAAGACAGCGGAGTAGCTCTGCCTTTCCTCTAAATGGTTCAAATGGCTCTGAGCACTATGCGACTTAACTTCTGAGGTCATCAGTCGCCCAGAACTTAGAACTAATTAAACCTAACTAACCTAAGGACACCACACACATCCATGCCCGAGGCAGGATTCGAACCTGCGACCGTAGCGGTCGCTCGGTTCCAGACTGTAGCGTCTAGAACCGCACGACCACTCCGGCCGGCTCCTTTCCTCTGAACTGCTTAAATTATGACCTCTTAAACCTCACTGCACTCTATGGAAGTCATTCCACTAGATACCACGGCGCCTGGGTGTGATAAAATTCAATCTATTGTCGCTTATTCTATAGTGTATGGGAAGCTATACAAATTTCAACACCTATCGGTCCCTAAAATTCATTTCCATATTGTATCACTGCACGAATGTTTCAGTCGGGATTAGCAAACGATACAACCATTTTGAACGCGATTTTCAAACATAACATTGACGCTACTAAGGGCTATGACTCATTGGGAAAACAATAAGAGAAAAAAAAACAGCAATTGTATCTACTATGAAGAAAACTGTGTTCCAATTTCATTAAACTTCAGAATTTTCTGGATAAACCGCGTATTTCATATCCTAGCTTATTGGGAAACTACGACCTGATGTGTATTTATATAGTCTGCTGTTCAATCGTATGGTAGGGTTTGTATCACAATAAAAGAGATGAAAAGTTGTAATTTTAAAAATAAATTATGCACTATTTTAATATGGGTGTATTGCGCTAGTATCTACATTTCTAAAAGGGTGTGAGAGAAATAAATTGCTGCTATCATTAAAATTCAATGAGTCAAAAGTGACGTGTTTTAGGAACACGAAATAAAACTTCTATCAAGAATGACAAACCGACGAATTGGTGCAGTATCCAAGCCGTGAGAGCCTATCATTTTCCTACGCGTAACCACGCAATATGGATGTATGTAAAAGCGATGCCACAATCGGTTAAGCAAGCTAATGCATCCACTTGACGTCTGCTAGACTAATATCATTCTGCATATACGTTCAAAATACACAGGAACCTTATAGAAGAATAAGACGTCAGATGTGATTGTGCCAAAGATCACAATATGTAACATTTCCTAACCTGTCCGAACTGACTCAGTGAACGTACCCTCGATGAATTATGGTAGGGAAGAAAGGAAGCACTGAATGTAGCCTAGTTTTGACAACCGGACACGAAAAAGAAAGTTTGAATAGAGAGAACATAATTGCAATATCCAAGTGAGTTAGATCCCGGAGGAGAGATCTGGCCATTCCAGGTTTTGTTTTGATGCGTTATATATGTAATTTGGCGATTGCTGCCCTCCGACCATCCAATCACGTATGTTCAGTTGTAAAGGACGTCTGCAAGTTAAGCTGATACATAGATCAAACATTTTCTCGGTAGCTAATTTTCTTGGCAACAAACGTACCAGGTCTGTTTGTTTCAATAATATCGCGGGGATCAGCAACCTGGTGCTCACAGATTTTCAGAGGCAGCTTGAGCAGAGGACATACTTCGTGCCTAAACATCAAGCCACCTGTTTGACACATACCACACTTGACCCACCTTGCTAACAGCCGGCTACTACAGGTAACTAAAGTGCACAAGCCATGATACGACGCTATCTGTAAATGAAGTATATCTTCGTACAGTCAATACTATTACGTCACGCACTTTTGGACCCCAATGCATATGATCTCAAAGTATAATACTTATCTACATTTGTAAACTTTCTACTAGCGTCAATTTCAGAACAGTCTGCCAAGTTTATTTTGCGGAAAACTTTAGAAATTAGCAGTTTTCTTTACGTAATGTTCAATTTAGCAAAAAGTACCAGTTTCGCTGTCCAATGGACTACTTGCTAGCAAACGAAGCAAAAACCTGGCTTATAATGTTACATAACCAGGTATTAAACAGTGAGTGCAGATGTTGGACCCCAGCTCCACTACATACCCACGGCAGTAATCCCGTGGTCTGACCCGGCGAGTCGCCTTTGGAAAGCTGTTTCCACGCTCCATCGTTGTCGTTGCTGTGTCGTCATGCTGTAACACACTAAACGAGTGAAAGCGAGAGCCAGAAATTGAAAAAGCTGCGAATATTTCTCGATGCCGTGTAGCTATTAAGCCATTACTTTCACAAATCATCTTCACAGAATAACTTCACAATGTACGCAGGCAACATCGCTACTCACTTGTGCCCCCCCCCCCCCCCCCGGCCAGGAATCTCCCACCCTTCTTGATACTGTTCTGTGTCTTCCGTCAGCTTTAATTTTATCCATGAGTTCCTGCCTACGTCGTACCCACTGGCCCCCTTCGTCACTCTCTCAATCAGAGTGCTGAAAAGAGATGAATGATGACTGTTTTGAGTACGCTGCTCCTGCTATTCCCAGCATTTCTTCGTTTGAGACACTATGGTATCTCCAACATTCTCCTGCAACACCAGATTTCGAAACCTTCCAAGCTTTTATTTTCCACCTTCCTCAGCGTTCAGGTTCCTGTTGCGTACCTGCATAAACTCCTAACGAATCGTTTCCTAGTAGGCAAGGAAACACTGTTTGTCGTGAGTAGCTTTCTTTTCCGGAGGAATGAGTCTCGTAACTCGACTATTCTAGATCTAATATCTGTAGTACTTCTGCCAACTTTTCATCCCGAAGGTGCACGACTTCGATATCTTTTCCATCTCTTATGCAGTTAATGATTTTTTTTTTTTAGCTTCTTCTGATCTCCCACTTTTTCTATTAAGACCCGATTCATCGGGTGAACCGCCTTCTCTAGCTCGTCTTCATTTACGCCAAATAAAGCAATGCCATTGCAAAACATCTTTCTGAGGCATTCTCCGTCAACTGTTATCCCATGTATGTTGGTTTCTGAGGACTCTATCATTGCGTTTTCCATGTACCAATTAAATAATAGTATCTCTTTAACATCTTAGTTCGTGGTCAGACCTCCCTTGATTCTTGATCCTTGGAGAAATGCATGATTACCCCTTAGTTCCTGCAGTGTATTTCTGGTGTCTTCATCTTTTAGAACAATTCATTCCAATTAAAATTATAGGAACACTTTCTGTCTATAACGGCGACCAAGATTGGTGCGTGAAGTAACAAGGTACTTCCTAAAATTACTCGCGTAGTTAATATTGCCTTCGTGATCCATGGTTACTTCGAAATCAAACATCATTTTGTAAATATTCTTCATCTTTCTCCCGCATACCGTCACACATATTCTTGATTAATACTCTTAAGGCATCTGATACGTGACTGCGTACTGTTCGCATTTTTTTCCACTGCTAGTCTTTAGAATGAATATCATACCTTTCTGCTAAAAATCATAGGCTATTTCTCTCTTCATGTAATGTCATTTACACTACTGGCCATTAAAATTGCTACACTAAGAATAAATGCAGATGATAGACGGGTATTCATTGGACAAATATATTATACTAGAATAGACATGTGATTACATTTTCACGCAATTTGGGTGCATAGATCATGAGAAATCAGTATCCAGAACCACCACCTCTGGCCGTAATAACGGCCTTGATACGCCTGGGCATTGAGTCAAACAGAGCTTGGATGGCGTGTACAAGTACAGCTGCCCAAGCAGCTTCAACACGATACCACAGTTCATCAACAGTAGTAACTGGCGTATTGTGACGAGCCAGTTGCTCGGCCACCATTGACCAGACGTTTTCAATTGGTGAGATATCTGGAGAATGTGCTGGCCAGGGCAGCAGTCGAACATTTTCTGTATCCAGAAAGGCCCGTACAGGACCTGCAACATGCGGTCGTGCATTATCCTGCTGAAATGTAGGGTTTCGCAGGGATCGAATGAAGGGTAAAGCCACGGTCGAACACATCGTGAACAAGAGGTGACTGAGACGTGTAAGCAATGGCACCCTATACCATCACGCCGGGTGATACGCCAGTATGGCGATGACGAATACACGCTTCCAATGTGCGTTCACCGCGATGTCGCCAAACACGGATGCGACCATCATGATGCTGTAAACAGAACCTGGATTCATCCGAAAAAATGACGTTTAGCCATTCGTGTACCCAGGTTCGTCGTTGAGCACACCATCGCAGGCGCTCCTGTCTGTGATGCAGCGTCAAGGGTAACCGCAGCCATGGTCTCCGAGCTGATAGCCCATGCTGCTGCAAACTTCGTAGAACTGTTCGTGCAGATGGTTGTTGTCTTGCAAACCCCATCTGCTGACTCAGGAATCGAGACGTGGCTGCACGATCCGTTACAGCCATGTGGATAAGATGCCTGTCATCTCGACTGCTAGTGATACGAGGTCGTTGAGATCCAGCACGGCGTTCCGTATTACCCTCCTGAACCCACCGATTCCATATTCTGCTAACAGTCATTGGATCTCGACCAACGCGAGCAGCAGTGTCGCGATACGATAAACCGCAATCGCGATAGGCTACAATCTGACCTTTATCAAAGTCGGAAACGTGATGGAACGCATTTCTCCTCCTTACACGAGGCATCACAACAACGTTTCACCAGGCAACGCCGGTCAACTGCTGTTTGTGTATGAGAAATCGGTTGGAAACTTTCCTCATGTTAGCACGTTGTAGGTGTCGCCACCGGCGACAACCTTGTGTGAATGCTCTGAAAAGCTAATCATTTGCATATCACAGCATCTTCTTCCTGTCGGTTAAATTTCGCGTCTGTAGCACGTCATCTCCGTGGTGTAGGAATTTTAATGGCCAGTAGTGTATAGTCTGAAACAACGTATTTAGTTGTTTCTACGTATTTTTTCAGTAGTTCTCTAATCAGACGGGTTGCTAGTGAAATTCTTAAGTGTTGTTCCTCTTTAGCGGTGAGTTTTCGCGTCGGCGTCGGAGTCCGTACATCCGGAACTACCACTGCACCTTCGTTTGCAGCAACTGACTCTGCACGATTACAGAGGCGGTATTCTCCAGGACTAATGTCACTGACTAACTTCGACAATGAAGTCAGCTTGAGAATCAACACATCCCTACGCGCTACTGTCCACACAGGAATTCTGCGCCAGCGACAAACACTCGGCGGCGCGACACTGACGTAAGAAGGCGCGGAGATTGCCTTGAAGGGAACTGCTGACAGCAGACAGTCTCCTACACCGAACAGCGTGAGGTGAAGGACGCAAAAATGCCACATGGCCGCGACCAGGAAGGGCTGAGGAGGAAGTGGCCCCCATCTGCAGCAACGCTGGGCGGCTATTGCGAAAACGCTCATTTCGGTTATCTAGCGCTGTTACGGCTAAAGCCACTGACAGGTCAGAAGACAGCACTGCATAATGGTTCAGTCATCGTAAATGAAAAGTACATACAGGGTGGTCCACTGATCGTGACCGGGCCAAATATCTCACGAAATAAGCGTCAAACGAAAAAACTACAAAGAACGAAACTTGTCTAGCTTGAAGGGGAAAACCAGATGGCGCTATGGTTGGCCCGCTAGATGGCGCTGCCATAGGTCAAACGGATATCAACTGCGTTTTTTTTTAAATAGGAACCCCCATTTTTTTATTTCATATTCGTGTAGTACGTAAAGAAATATGAATGTTTTAGTTGTGTCACTTTTTTCGCTTTGTGACAGTTGGCGTTGTAATAGTCACAAACATATGGCTCACAATTTTAGACAAACAGTTGGTAACAGGTAGGTTTTCTAAATTAAAATACAGAACGTAGGTACGTTTGAACATTTTATTTCAGTTGCTCCAATGTGATACACGTACCTTTGTGAACTTATTTCTGAGAACGCATGCTGTTACAGCGTGATTACGTGTAAATACCACATTAATGCAATAAATCCTCAAAATGATGTCCGTCAACCTCAGCGCATTTGGCAATACGTGTAACGACATTCCTCTCAGCAGCGAGTAGTTCGCCTTCCATAATGTTCGCACATGCATTGACAATGCGCAGACGCATGTTGTCAGACGTTGTCGGTGGATCACGATAGCAAATATCCTTCAACTTTCCCCACGGAAAGATATCCGGGGACGTTAGATCCGGTGTACGTGCGGGCCATGGTATGGTGCTTCGACGACCAGTCCACCTGTCATGAAATATGCTATTCAGTACCGCTTCAACCGCACGCGAGCTATGTGCCGGACATCCATCATGATGGAAGTACATCGCCATTCTGTCATGCAGTGAAACATCTTGTTGTAACATCGGTAGAACATTACGTAGCAAATCAGCATACATTGCATCATTTAGATTGCCATCGATAAAATGGGGGCCAATTATCCTTCCTCCCATAATGCCGCACCATACATTAACCCGCCAAGGTCGCTGACGTTCCACTTCTCGTAGCCATCGCGTATTTTCCGTTGCCCAATAGTGCAAATTATGCCGGTTTACGTTACCCCTGTCGGTGAATGAAGATTCGTCGCCAAATAGAACGCGTGCAAACAATCTGTCATCGTCCCGTAATTTTTCTTGTGCCCAGTGGCAGAACTGTACACGACGTTCAACGTCGTCGCCATGCAATTCCTGATGCATAGAAATATGGTACGGGTGCAATCGATGTTGATGTAGCATTCTCAACATCGACGTTTTTGCGATTCCCGATTCTCGCGCAATTTGTCTGCTACTGATATGCGGATCAGCCGCGACAGCAGCTAAAACACCTACTTGGGCATCATCATTTGTTGCAGGTCGTCGTTGACGTTTCACATGTGGCTGATCACTTCCTGTTTCCTTAAATAACGTGACTATCCGGCGAACGGTCCGGACACTTGGATGATGTCGTCCAGGATACCGAGCAGCCCGTTGGGCATTTTGATCACAATAGCCATACATCAATACGATATCGACCTTTTCCGCAATTGGGAAACGGTCCATTTAAACACGGGTAATGTATGACGAAGCAAATACCGTCCGCACTGGCGGAATGTTACGTGATACCACGTACTTATACGTTTGTGACTATTACAGCGCCATCTATCACAAAGCGAAAAAAGTGGTCCAACTAAAACATTCATATTTATTTACGTACTACACGAATATGTAATACAAAAAATAGGGGTTCCTATTTTAAAAAAAAACGCAGTTGATATCCGTTTGATCTATGGCAGCACCATCTAGCGGGCCAACCATAGCGCCATCTGGTTTCCCCCTTCAAACTAGACGAGTTTCCTTTTTTTCAGTTTTTTCGTTTGATGCTTATTTCGTGAGATACTTGGCCCGGTCACTATCAGTGGACCACCCTGTATATTCCAAATGAAAGCATTCCGCTTTTGGCTGCTAAAACACCATTTTTTGCGGCTGAAATTTCGACATGCTGTTATTCTCAAGCATTGAGAGATGAGGTAGCTTACTCAGTAATATAAAGCTGTGTCATGCTGTGTAAGAGCAGTGGCGTGAGCGTTGTGGATCTATCAGCCTTTCCTTATACCTTATAGAGCTGACGAAATAATGATATAAACACGGCAGTTTAAATTTCATGTAGTACGCTTGGTAACTATCACAAAAGCGGCAAAGATGACACCTTTGGAAAATACACGTCTTTGCAGTTACTCTCGGAGCTCAGCTCAGTGATGACATTTAGTTGTTTGCAAGCACTAGAATGGTGAGCGTGAGTCCACGGCAGACGAGATCAGAATCGGAGCTTTCTCTGATCTGGGACCTCAGGGCCTGGGACCTCTCTCTCGTCGAGTATCCGGTGCGTGTGGTTGGGCAACGGCTGCCCTCGCACACAATGGACGCCGTATGTTGCCTCACTTCGCCTATCACGGCGTTCCGCGCTCCACTTCTGCAGTCTTTCCGCTCACTACAGGAGCAACAGCCTCTTCGCCCTCCACAGAGAGAGGTATGGAGAGGAGTAGTGCAGGAGGGAAACAAATTTCCAACCACGGATAACGTTTTTTTGCGTCTGAATTATCAGGGAATAAAACTGCCCCAACTTCAATACCGTTCGACTACACGACAAGAGTCTCTGCAACAGATCATGCTGTCAAGTATCTATCCAGTGTAATTTCATGTGGAACAGCCAATCGAATCTGGCCTTGCGGAAGGGGAATACTAGTTGGGTTTCGGATTTCGTATAATGTCTACAAGAACAAAATTAGAGGCACTGGGACAAATACAGGGCAGCAGTACTGGTAACGATTGTGGAAAACCTCTCAATCAAGCGAGAACATAACTTTGCACAGTTTCAACAATGCTTTCCTTGCCAGAAAGATAAAACAAGCAGTAACCAACATTTGAAATAATCATAGTAAAGACAGGGTATCGATTGTATTCTGAAGCACACTTAGCCATTGAGTAATGGTAAACTTCAACATAGCAACAATGCTAATTCTAATATTACATAATTGTTACGTATGTTAACATAAATATCTCTTAAATTTACCGTATTCGGAGAGGTGATGGCTCTATTATTTTGTACTATTTTCTGTCAAATTAGCCAGTTCAGAAATGCGAAAGACATAATTTGTATTCCGTAGCGGTAAATCCGATGAACAGTTAAAGTTGACCGAGCGAGGTGGCGCAGTGGTTTGACACTGGTTCAAAACGGCTCTGAGCACTATGGGACTCAACATCTTAGGTCATAAGTCCCCTAGAACTTAGAACTACTTAAACCTAACTAACCTAAGGACATCACACACACCCATGCCCGAGGCAGGATTCGAACCTGCGACCGTAGCAGTCCCGCGGTTCCGGACTGCAGCGCCAGAACCGCTAGACCACCGCGGCCGGCTTTGACACTGGACTCGCATTCGGGAGGACGACGGTTCAATCCTGCGTCCGGCCATCCTGATTTAGGTTTTCCGTGATTTTCCTAAATCACTCCAGGCAAATGCCGGGATGGTTCCCCTGAAAGGGCACGGCCGACTTCCTTCCCTAAACCGTTGAGACCGATGACCACGCTGTCTGGTCTCCTTCCCCAAACAACCAACCAATCCAGTTAAAGTTGCAGGTTGCCTATCTAACGGCTTCCAAGGTCAATAAAAATTTGAATTTCTATATTTTATGTAATTATTGACTGAATTTAAAAATTTTAAATGCTGTCATATTCTACTCATTAAGAGGTATGAATTTTATATTACAGATGTAACACATTGAGACAAGTGTTACAGTTACAAATTGTGTGTGGAGGCAGTGCAACTCACGAACCACACATTACCCAAACTATATTCAACCAGTATTTACGGATGACAGCACTTTGCGACTTCCACGAACTTTACACGTCTTTCCAAGCTTTTCGAAATTTTTTTCTCGGTTACAGGGTTTTGTCTCTTAAATCGTAAAGATTTTACACGCTTCACGTCAAATATTTAACACTTTAAACCATTTGTAAAGTAATCAAGCGTTTGAAGCTGGTTTATACGTGGGAGTTTGATTCTTTAAAGAATGAGTATTGGTCTGCAGGCGGGGAAAAGAAGAGGGGGGGGGGGGGGAGTGCGATTTACTGGTATCACAGGATATGTGAAAATGTTATCGGGTTATCTAAATTACGTCTGAATATCTGCACCGATGTGTTTTCATTTTGGTTCTTGCGAATCAAGGAAAAATATGAAAATAAAAAAGAATCAGCTGCCGCGTTGCGAGTACGGAGCGTTTTAAAACAATAAAACTTACGCCAACGTGACTAACTCTGTATTCCGCAGTCAGTCTAAATCGAGCAGCGGAAACGTCAGTTTTATCAGCGTTACTTAGTGTATTTGTACATTCAGCTGTAGCGTAGCAGTAGGTGAAAATTTTCTTACGCAGAGAACAACTTGTATGTATTTTGGTGCTCAGGAAGTGTAGCACATCGCACGAAGGAGGTAGCTTACAAAGCCCTTGTTTGACGAATACTGAAATACTGTTCGTCTGTCTGGGATCCGTAACAGACAGGATGGACAGAGGAAATAGAGGACGTTCAAAGAATACCAGCTTCGATTGATGAATGTGAAAGCTACACGGAGATACTCATCCAACTCCTGTGGCATACATTATAAGAGAAGTCTTTTGTGTCATGGTGTGGTTTACTGCTAAATAGGCGTGAGCGGATTTTCCTAGAAGTGTCAGTCAATATATTGCTTCTCCCTACGTGCAGAAAGGGCACGAAGGTAAAATTAAACATAGCTAACACGGAAGCTTGTCAATATTTATTTTTCTCGAACACTATTATCGACTGAAACAAAGGGAGGAGGGGCGGAGGAGGGGGGCGGCGTGAGTTGTGTTTCTGTGGTACACGAAGTAACCTTCACCACACAACGCAAGGTGATATGCGCAGTGATGAAAAAGTAGAAATAGATTCGCGAAAGCCCATTCCGTAGCTCATAGGCGAGATGGCGCAGACGTCAACATATTGGATTCGCATCGGAAGGACAACAGTTCGATTCCCCGTTCGGACATTCAGACTTAATTTTTCCGTTGTTCCCCTAAATCGTCGAACGCAAATGCCAGGATGGAGCTTTTGAAAAGGATACTTCCCAATTCCTTCCCCGTGCCTTCCTTAATCTGTGCTTGATCTCCGCTTCTAAAGATCTCGTCGACAGGACGTTAGATTTTTTTTTAATTTTCCATTCCTTTTCCGCAGTAAAATTAAGTTATGAGTAATTTTAACTACCCGTATGCTTTGTGAACTTGTTATACTAACAAATGCTCCTAGTTTCCCTGCAAATATAAGGCTCAGGCACGGTAGCGTGTGAAAAATCTGCTACATTATAGATCACTGCACAAGGAAACCGTCCGAATGACAGGAGCATCGAGCTGCGGAATACGGGCCACCGCAAGCATCCAGACTCCCCCAGCGGGGTAAGAAACAGACCGCACCTGCCCCAAATTCAAGGTCCATGAGCAGGCTTACGACTCCGAGTTAGAAAGTTATCGCCGGCCGCCGGACCACATGGACGATTTCTATTTCACGGCGCGGCGCCACGCTTGTTCGGTGGGCGGTATGCGGCGTGGCGAGCCCAGGAGTCACTCTCTGGAAGGCATCCGGCCGCCAGAGGGGGGACGGGACAGCTCTGCTCTTTGAATCCATCTGCGTGTGGCGTGTCCAACGTCTTTCACCCAAGCCATTAGCGTGATTTCACCGGACGAGTGCTCTAAAGCGGCCGAAAGTCTAGTCACGCCACTCTTTTGGTTTCGAAATCCATTCGTCGACGACACTGCAGAGGTAACAATCATTAACGTATGTGAACTATGTCATATCAACCAAGGTAAACTGCTTATTGAACAATTAGTAATTATTTACTATCATACAGATCAACAGCTGCGAATCATCAGGTTCCGATATAACGAACGTACATTATCGTCACACCCGTAGGGTAAACATACAGAACACACTTAGCGCAGTTTTCTGCAACCTTCTTAGTGGTACGATAACCAGTGCAATGTCGACGCAATTCAAGGTGATTTTTTCCCCCGTGTACAAGCTCTAAGGACTAATCGATGAGAGGATACGGAACAAAAAAGGTCTAATGAAATTATGTCCGGAAATGCATGCTTTCCATGCTAGAGACCATTTGTTCAATCATACATTGTTACCATAAACCAAACATTTACGAACGTAAGTACATAGACGTTTTTTGTTCTGTACCTTCCCGTCGATGAATCCCTAGCGTTTGTACACAGTCAAAAAAAATCGCGCTATATAATTTTATTACTCATACTTGTGTTACGTGATTAAAACCACTCCGTGCTAGCTTCACCATCCAACAGAAACGTCGTATGCACTTCTGATATTAGATTGTATCTATACAGTATAGCGTGATAAATACCGTAACTGTTGGACATGTGCTATCTCCCAGTAAACAACAGTGAAGTGCCCTTCCCACGACAATTTCAGAAGAATAATTTGCTTGTGGGATTGGGCAGGAGGGGATTATTGCTCAGAATCGTACGGAGTGTTCACTGAGATCTGTTGTTATGTGCTACAAGACTGCATTATGTTATATAGGTACGTAACGACCCTTGCGGTGTGTGTGTGTGTGTGTGTGTGTGTGTGTGTGTGTGTGTGTGTGAGAGAGAGAGAGAGAGAGAGAGAGAGAGAGAGAGAGAGAGAGAGAGAGAGCGAGCGAGCGAGCGCGCGCGCATTTCGAGTCTCGAAATAAGGAGACTGCATTACCGAACATTTACGGCAGGTATCAATCGGAATAAACACAAACTCGTTAGGCGTGCGCCATCTCTAGAATCTCATGATGCAAACTAACTAATCAGATGCAGTCACCTGCGCGAAGAAGTAGGAGCCTCGACCGTTTCAGGACAGGACTCACCCCTTCACGGCGATAACAGGGGCAGTCATCGAAAGCTAGGTATTTTTGATAAGCAGTCAGGTTCGGACTAAGTGGTTTTGATATTAAGCTTAATGGATTCATGTGTCTTAAAATTCTCCCGCCATCAAATGGAATGTGGACACGTTTTAAACAGGTCACAACAAACTGTGCTCCTGTAGGCAAAAATTTAAAAACTCGAATGTTAGTAGATGGCGTCAAGCAGACGATTATAGGCCCAAGTGAAATTATGGTCAGCCTCGATTACAATGTGTATTACAAATACACAGATATGTAACAACCTAGCAACAGATAGGGGGAAGAACAGCAGGACGATCTAATCTGCAGATTAACAGAAACTTCCCAAGTGCGAGCAGGACTTGGGCAATGAGGGTTCCGTACAAACTTAATTATGTATATACATAGTTCATCCCTCTAAAGAATCGAGAATCTTTACTATTTTTGCCTGTTATCGATATCGATTCTGGCAAGATATCAGTCGTGAGAATTCCAAGACTGTATCGAAATCTTTACAGTACGTCATGAGACCAGCCCGGATATACAAAAAGAAGCGAGCAAGGGACTTAGTTTATGTGTGCAGAGACAGAGGTGATGTAATATTTTCATTTACTTACTAAAATACGACCACAACTTACATTTTATGTTTGCGTGAAGTAATATTTTTCCATTACGCTTTTGACGGATGAAGTATGCAGTATAAGTCGTAACGGCAAAAAGATACTTAATATAACGTATTTTACGGACTACGACCTACAATCACACAAATGTGTCCTTGGATAAAACAAAAAAAATGGCTCTGAGCACTATGGGACGTAACATCTGTGGTCATCAGTCCCCTAGAACTTAAAACTACTTAAACCTAACTAACCCATGCCCGAGGCAGGATTCGAACCTGCGACCGTAGCGGTCACACAGTTCCAGACTGAAGCGCCAGAACCGCACGGCCACACCGGCCGGCGTGAATAAAACATTCGTGGTCCATAGTTAGAGAAGACATTGTTAAATACTTCGAGAACTGTGGCATAAGTAACGCTCTCCACGGCAGTGAAAACCATCTTATATATGAAGGGGACAACGATGATGACGAAGACGAAAGTTCAAATGATGATTTTCAGGGATTTTAAAGGTCAATTCGGTTTTATAAACTGAAAATTTTTTGTCTGGCTTTGTAGTCTAGTAATAAAAATGGTAAAAATATTATTTTTTAAAAAATACTTGAAAATTAAGGTGCGGCTTATAGTCCCTAGCGTCTGAAAGTCCGTACGGTACAGTTTAACAATTTTCGGATATTTTTCCTTTACGTCTGAGGTGAAACATGCTTCCTGCCAAATTTCGTGATTCTAAGTCAACGGTAAGTGCCCTCAAGGTTTTGATGAGTTTGCTAGTAGACATAAATGTCGCATCTCTTAATTTCATTGACTTACAATTTTAAATTTTTTTACACTGCCAAGGGCCCATAGAACTTAGTATGTGACGTGAACTTCATTCGTTTACCCGTTCCTGGGGGAAAAAAAGGGGGGTTCTTTACAATCGGACAAATGGACGACAAAGCGGCCCAATAAGGGTTACGTTTTTACCGACTGAGGTTCGGAACCCCAAAAAGAGAAGGAAATTGACATTCCGAAGATATCTGCGCGCCATTTACGCAGCAGAAATCCGTCCTACTGACGTTGTCTTGAGCAGCTGATAAATAATAAATTTCGACCCTATAAAATTACAAAAACATAAATAAATCATGTAAAACACGCGAACTCAAAAGTTGCCAAAGTTTTCTCTATATTTTAACCACAGAGGTAGAGAGTACCTGATGCAAACGATTTAATCGAAATGCTTGTTCTAAATCAGTTGCATTAAAAAAAAAAAACCTGTGCATCTGATTAAAAAAAAACAATATATCTGAGATGTTTCTCTTAGAGAATCTATTGTAATTTGACTCTTAGAACGTTTTCTTACTGTACGGCTTCTTTTGACACTAGTTGTTAACCTCGAGCCAAGATATTTGAACTGACAGTACGGGACACACAAAAGTCAATGACAACTTACGTGGCTGACAACGCGGCTACTAAGTAACCAAAACAGTCTGACGAAAGCGAAACGCGGTTACGTAAAGTCTGGCAGACGGTCCTGCCCTTCCACTCTCACTTGATGCTCTGCTAGTGACATTTGGAGGCACCAGAGCCTGGTATATGAGCGTTAAGAACCCACGAAGCTTTTTTATCCTCGAGGTAACGCTACAAACGGCGCCGTATATCAGACGCCCAGACTTGTTACGTGGCGTAATAACAAGCGCTGGCTGCCTCTAACGCACGGTGGTCCAGAAGTGCTGTCCTCACACGCCTTTCCCCAAACCTCAAGCTCTGAGAGCTGCGAACAGCACAGTTTAAAGCCGATCACTTAAAGGCCACAGTATTTAACACTACTTATTTCAGCAATTTTTCGACAGAAAATTCATCGACAGAGAGATCAAGATTCTACGAAAGCAAAAGCCAGAGCAAAATTGTTTATTAAATTAATACTTCATTGTGACTTTGTAATGGTAAATATTATTCTTAACAAATTTTCAAGCTAACTGAAAACAGAGAAAAATAAGTGATCCTTTAGTACAGCGGTTTTGTGGACAGAGATACTTATCTTTTTTTTTTTTTACTCACCTGTCTTCTAACTGGTTTGATGCAGCCTGCCAAGAATTCCTATCCTGTGCCCACCTCTTCATCTCCGAGTAGCACTTGGATCCTACGTCATCAATTATTTGTTGGATGTATTCCAATCTATGTCTTCTTTCGCATTACTTTCCCTCAAACTCTCCCCTACTAACGTTCCTTTCTTCGCCAATTCTGCGAAGAACCTCTACATTTCTATCTCACCTATTCACTTAATTCTTAAGGGGATACGGAATCACCTATCCCCGCAATGTTAATATATGCCTACTATAGGGAACATTTTGTCACAAACTACTGGAGACAGAGAGGTAAAAATTTTACTGTATGTGCATTCATATGTTACAACAATACTGAAACAACAGTTTATTGTCAAAGTATTTTCTTACAGAGATATTGTACATTTATTTTTAAGTAAATTTTTTTCCATCGCTTTTTACTAGACTATCACCCCTAAGTCTTTTGTAAATCAAGTAATTAAAAAATCGTTGTTTCAGTATGTAATAGGGACCTATGTCACTACGTCATAAAAATTTCAGACTTCTAGGTTGACCAGTACCTGAGATAATGTTCCTAGATGAAGTAAAAAGTAAACTTACGGGAAACGGAGAAAGAAGATTAAAACATTCCTGATCCGTAGCTAATACCCCCTTCACAGTCTTCATAATCATCTTCAAGTCTTCTTTTGGCACCCCTCTGCACCTGTCTTGCTTTTTTCACTAATGTCTTGATTATATTATCAGCATGCCTTAGTCTGTGCTGATCTAAAAAGAACATAGCACGTACCGTACGGGAACCAACACACATACCCAACTTTTGAAGGACCTGGCATTTAGTTATATTTCCAAGATTGAAGGTTGCCACAGCATCATACACACCAAAATGTAGTGTATTAATTCCGACAAACACTGTTTTTGGGAGACGATGCCATATCACACTATTCAAGCACTCGTTGGGGTTCTGCGTTTTTCCGTGAAGACATTTCATCAGAAGACTTCTGTCAGCCAGATCTCTGAAAATGGGCTTTATTTCTGCCATGATGGCTGATGGTAGACTGTGGTGGTGAATGTATTTCTCTCCTGTTGTTAGTCCCCTATTGTATTTACACCAGCTGTTTTCACCTTTGGGGCACAAACCATGTTGTGGATGCTCATCCGTGGATGCGGTGTGGAAATATAAAGCCCATATAGCTCTCCTCATTTCTTCAAGATTGCCTGTATTTTGCCTGATTGCAAGGCCATAGCAGTTCTGAATGTGGTCTATTATGGAATCAGTCAATCTTCCTCTGCCATCCAAGGTTTTCCCATCATCTAGTTTTTTCCCTTTCATAACTGATTTTAACCTTCTCAGCCTGGCACCCATTCTCTTCTGCACATGTCCTATACATTCAAGTTTGCTTATATTTACACTGTTCCCATATGGTTTGCTTTCCAAAACTTCTTTGAATGCTTTAGAGTCACCATCTCCCAGATATTTGACATAGCGAACATTATACCACTGTGAAGAGCGATGAAAAATTTTCTTCACCCCAGCAACCTCCATGCCACCACTACTACCATAATAATTAGCAATACAGTCATCACTGTGTTCATTTTTCAGCCTGCCTGTGCACCTACAGTATTTAGACATTATTGCAACATCAATAACCTTGCCAGTATCAACACTAGTTGCTGTTACAACACCATTGTTGGAGGTGTGGCCCCTTTTCTGCCACGTGCCATCAAACGCCACTGTGAGGTCACGACTGCCGTCATTTTCTTCCACTGCTTCTTCCACAGCAACCTGCATTGACTTCTGTGCTACATCTTCAACTGCAGATCCTAGTACATAATTGTAAGCTTCAAACTTTGAAGGTGCACTTGGAAGATTTAGAACACCACATAGCATATCACCAGCTGCTTTGCCCTTACCAATTGCTCGCAATCCATAAACTAACCTAATATTTACACTATAAAGTTCAGTTTTCTTGTATCCATTATTTACAGTTACTGAAACCGAACTTGGAAACTTACAGCTGTATTTACAAACACTGCATATTAAATTAAACTGGGCAGCCAGGCCAACATGGGATTCTACTTTCAGAGAAACGTTTCCATGACATTTTTTGCAGCACAAACTGTTTTCAAGAGCTTCACACAATATATTCGTATCAATGAGTTCAAAAACTTCATTCCCTCTATCAAGTAAATTATATTTCTCTTCCAAATCTCTTAGTTTTTTATGAGAAGCACTGTTTTCATTTGGTGTAAGTTCGTTCGGCAAATCAGTAATAAGTGGATTCACATTTTCCAACAGTGATGATGATGAACTGCTTTGCTTTGCTAATGAATCATTATTTCTTTTCTTTTGCCAGTTCACACGCTTTTTAAATACTTTTGCTTTAGCTCTAGGCATTTTCACTGCGAAAAATGAAGCACTAAATACGAAATAACTCAACAACAACTACTTTCTTATATCACACTGTTTACAAAACAGTCCCGCCACAAAGTCAAAGAGTAACTTGAGGAAACCAGAGAGAAACATTTTCGGGCAACTAGTGTATAAATAGTCGCTGGAAACCGGGATATTTGAATTCATGTCACTTTAAAGGTACTGCCAAAAAGTTCATGGTCAGCCACGAGAGACGTGTATAACTAAAGCGCAATACCCGATCTCACAAATATATAAAAATAAAATAGTTATAATTGTAGTAGAGCTATGTATGATACGTCATTTTAAAGAGGAAACATGGCAGAATATAATACGCCAATAAAAAAATTCGATTTTTTAACCCAAAATCCGATTCCGTATCCCCTTAACGTCCTTCTACAGCACCACATCCAAACTCTTCAATTCTTTTCTTTTCCATTGTTTCGAAAACCTATGGTTCACTTAGATACAATGCTGTGCTCAAAACGTACATTTTCAGAAATTTTGTTCTTCAAATTGGTATTACTAGACTTCTCTAGGTCAGGAATGCTCTCTTTGTCTGCTTTCTAATCCTTCCTTGCTAGCATCATCCGTCACGTATTATTTTGCTTCCAAGGTATGTACCAGAATTCCCTAACTTCGTCCACTTTATGGTAAGCAATTTTGTCCTTTAAATTTATCGCTATTCTAATTTCAATCAATTCCTATAATTTCGTCGATTTTCAGTTTACTCTTAAATCATATTCTGTGCTCACTAGACTTAATTCCATTCAGCATATCCTGTAGTAATTCTTCTCTTTCACTAACGATAGCCATGTCATCTTTTTATATCCTTTTGCTCTGAAATGTAATCCCATTTTTTAACTATTCGGCCGAGCGGTTCTAGGCGCTACAGTCTGGAACCGCGCGACCGCTACGGTCGCAGGTTCGAATCCTGCCTCGGGCATGGAAGTGTGTGATGTCCTTAGGTTAGTTAGGTTTAAGTAGTTCTAAGTTCTAGGGGACTGATGACCTCACAAGTTAAGTCCCATAGTGCTCAGAGTCATTTGAACCATTTTTTGAACCGTTCTTTTATTTCCGCCACTGCTTCTTCGCCGTATAGATTCAACAGCAGTGGCGAAAGACTGCATCCCTGTCTTACGCCGTCTTCAATACGAGCAGTTCGCTTGGTCTTTCGTTCTTATTGTTTCTTCTTGGTTCTTGTCATTATTCTGTATTACACATCTTCCCCTGTAGCTTACTCCTATATTTCTTAGAATTTCGAACATCTCGTACCATTTTACACATTAAATGGTTTTTTCTATGTCGACAAAACCAACAGTTAAGAAATTATGAAGGCATGTTATTTATTCATTCTGCTTTATTTGATCGCAAATCTACAAAGCTCTATTAAAGCCTGACTTCACTATTGGTTCTCCTACGTCTTCCATATTGACTCTCATTCCTTCTTCTCTCACATCATTGGATAAGTCAGTCCACCCTTGTAGAGGCCTTCAATGTACTCTTTTTCACCTATTCGCTCTCTCCTCTGCGTTTAACAGTGGAATTCCCCATTACTTTCTTAATGTAGCCGCCATTACTTTTAATTTCATTCCTCCCACTGACCATTTCTTTTTCAATTTCTTCAAATTTTTTCTGCAGCCATTTCGCCTTATCTTTTCTACATTTCCTATTTATTTCATTTCTAAATGATTTACATTTTTGTATTCCTGCTTTTCCCTGAACATTTCTGTATTTCCTACTTTCATCGATTAATCGAATAATCTCTTGTTGCTCAAGATTTCTTCAGTTACCAAAGATCGTCTGATCAACTTCTGTGATTGGGCTTTTTGAAGATATCAACTTCCCTTCAACTGAACTGCCTACTGAGTTACTCATTATCAGCATATCAACAGCCTTAGAGAACTTTAAATGCAAACTTTCCTCAGTACTTCAGTATCCCACTTCTTTCCTCAGTGATTCTTCCGGGCGACTCTCTTTAAATTCAGTCTAGTCTCCATCATTACTAAAGTGTGATCTTGAGCCTATATCTGCTCCTGGCTACACCTTCCAATCCAATATTTGATTTCAGAATCTGTCTCACAATAAAGTAAACAGTTGCATCTTCCTGGGTCTCTGAGACTTTTCCAAGTATACCTCCTCGTCTTGTGATTCTTGGACAGTGTATTCGATATTAACTAACTCCGCCCGAACAGTCCATAAAGGCCCAATGGTAACGACCGGACGCCGTGTCATCCTCAGCCCACAAGCTTCACTGGATGCGGATACAGAAGGGCATGTGGTAAACACACCGTTCTTCCGGCCTCCGGCCGTATATCAGTTTACGAGACCGGAGCCGTTACTTCTCAATCAAGTAGCTCCTGAGTTTGCCTCACGCGGGCTGAGTGCACCCCGTTTGCCCTACGCAGACCGGATAGTCACCCATCCGAGTGCTAGCCCAGCCCGACAGCGCTTAACTTCGGAGTTCTGACGGGAACCGGTGTTACCACTGCGGCAAGGCCGTTGGCCTGTATTCGATATTAGTAGCTGAAATTTACTGCAGAACAGTATTAGCTTGTTTCCTCTCTCATTCCTACTACCAAGCCCATATTCTCCCTAATTCTGTCTTCTGTTCCTTCCCTACCCTTGTTTATCTGCTGCGAAGTAAATCTAAAGAATCGCAAAAGCTTAGAAACTTTAAGCAGCAAACGAGAGAAGATACCTCGCTTCTTAATAATGACACGCTTGAACTACACAAGGTTCTTGACAAAATATGCTTCAATGATATTGTTTTTTTTTCCCCTATGATTCTGGATTGAAATTGCACGGAAAGAGAGTTCGCAAGGTTTTGTGGTTTTTCCGGATTACGCAGAGGCAGAGGCAAGAATTGTGAAGATAAATGGAAGAAAATATTTAAGAAATAATGACAAACGGTTGGTTTCAGCACTTTGTGAAGCTCTTAATTTCGTCTTCCCTGCGGAGGGAAATCGTTTTCATGTGATAACAGATTAATTACATTTACTGCACTGAAAATGGCCACATAGTGATCGAAATCCGGATAGGCAACTAACATCATTTGCTACTGTTTGCTGAGTCCCCTTGCTACTTGTCACGTACCAGTGTACTCAGATTGTTTACACCACATTGTACACACACAGTTGCTGGGGTAGCAGTTTTAATGACCAGCAGTGTAGTACCATATTTCCGAAGTGAGTGCCGAGCACTTGTGCGCCGGTGGCGGTGCCGGGATGCCAGTACAGGGGAGAGCGTGCTCCCGGATGAACGCGGCGTCTGCGGTGCGGTACCCGGCGCTTTCGCCGCACCAGCTGACTACTCCTAGTTTCGCTCTGCCGCGTGCGGGAGATGGGCGCCCGACGCCAACAGCAGCTGCTGGCCTCGTTTCCCGGAAGGTGCCTCTGCTGCCGTTGCCGTGAAATCGCCCTAACTACCCATTGTGCTGCAATCTCCGCTGCACCCTTCAAGCGCACGCCCGTCAAAACGCACCTAAGCCAACTACGGCAGCATGCCCTACTAGCTCCTTAGTTTCTGGTGTAATTACCCTCTAACAGTTCTGTACCCACATATGCTATATGCTCCGATAGCCGCTATGCAGGGCACGGCGGAGAATACTTCGTACCAATGTCACACCCAAACAGGGGAGGACATTTTCCCTCGTTCCAGTTTCTCCTAGAGGGTCCTAGGTCTACTCAGCCTCCTATGAAATGAGAATCGGGGTTCTTTCCCACGAGTAAAAAGTGGCCTGCGCGATGGACCGGCCACCCTCGTCGTCCTACTGCCGCGGCGATGAAAGGCTGCAATCTACCTATAGACAGGCTAATAGCTCGGGTACTGGCTTGCGCCACTGATTTTTACTTTTTATTGTTTATTTATTGTTTGTTTAGCCTGACCTCTTACATCTGACCAGGAACAACACACAAGAGATAGCAATCACAATAATAATAATTGGCATTATTAACAGAATGCAATAATAATAACAATAATAATAATAAAGGCATTAAGAATTATACTGATTAGTTTAACGCTTTTGAAGCCTTGTTTCGTACTAGAAGAAGTGGAAGAGATAATGAAAGAAGAGAGGATTTGAATGAAAGTGACAATGGTTGCTAGAAAAGAAGATAATTTGAATAGGGAACTTTGTAGACAAGAGGAGGGAAAAGTGGTCCGGTCACTGTGGTCGAGCGGTTCTAGGCGCTTCAGTCCCGAACCACGCTGCTGCTGCGGTCGCAGGTTCGAATCCTGCCTCGGGCATATATTTGTGTGATGTCCTTAAGTTGGTTAGGTTTAAGTAGCTCTAAGTCTAGGAGACTGATGACCTCAGATGTTAAGTCCCATAGTGCTTAGAGCCATTTGAACCATTTTTGGTAAAGTGGTGTGTGTGTGTGTGTGTGTGTGTGTGTGTGTGTGTGTGTGTGAGAGAGAGAGAGAGAGAGAGAGGGGGGGGGGGGTTGATGAGAGTGAGCAAAAAGAGATGCTATTGTGACAGAAGGCTGGCCATTAGTTGTCCTTTCAAGTTTGAAAGGATTTTAATTTCTCTAATATTTTGAAGAAAACTCTACGATTATCGGCACGTAGACTTGACAATTCTGCATAGCGTATATGACAAATGTATCGCACACAAGCATTCGCCGCCAGTTCCAGCCGCCGTGAACTCTCATAAGTCCTTGGAGAACAGGGTGATCATAATCCAGGATGGCGTGTATTAGTGGCTGTACGAGTTTCTTTTTAAGCTCGAGACCTAATCTCCCTTATTTTGTCCAAACGGTCGCTACACGTTACGAACATTGACGGCAGTAAAATCGTTCCGCAGTCTGTCGCAAGTGCTGGTTGCCAAATTTCCGCAAAAAGGTTCCGCGAAAAGATAGCCTCCTTCCCCCTCTAGGGCTCTCAGCTCAGCTCGTGGGCATTTTCATAACACTTTCTTACTGACCGAACCACTCTAGGAACACGCCTTTGAATTTCTTCGATGTCTTTTATTTTTTATCCGGTCCCATAAAGCTCTCAAATACTCTAACATTGCTAGAGAATAGTGTGGGAAAGCGTTCTGCACGCCGTCTCGTGTACAGGTGCACCAAACTTTCTCCCACTAAACTCAAGTCGGTCATTCGCGTTCATTACAACTGACCTCACGAGCTCGTTCCACTTCCTGCCGTTTCGTCAACTTATTTAATCTAAGCAAATTATTCCAGCAGTAATAATGTATTCGAACGTTACAGGAATTTTTCTGCTACTCATCTGAAACAACTTACACTTGTCAACGTTTAAAGCACGCTGCCATTCATGAAAACCACACCAAAGTTTTGTCCAACTCGACCCTACAGTGACTCAATGACGACACCATCCTGTAAACCTATCGTCATCAACTGACAGTATCCGATTGCAAACCATCATATCCAATAGTTTCGTACATCTCTCCTGACGCTACCTGCATCTCTGATAAACACTCGCCGTCTAGAACAACATACCGAGTTTATCACTAAAGACATATAATTTTACGGTTTGGGCATCCACAACTACGTTACTTAATAAAATATTTTCAATTTTTTAAAAAACTTATCTACAAAAAAAAAAAAAATTGGTAGCTGCATTAGTTGTTAGTAGTCCCTTTATTACAGGAGCATTTCAATAACATGACGTCAACTGAACTGTTAGGCGGCCTGACCTCCCTCCTTCAGGCATAGTCACGTCCTCACCAAGTGGCTTTTGCAGAAATTTGTTGATTTTTCATCACCCGTGGCTCACAAACCTCATGCACACTGCCTGCGCCTGCTACCTAATTAAATTTTAGATGTTTCGCCCTGTAACCATACAATTTAGATGGTTCTGGCAAAGCGACTTCCATTCGAAGGTCGGGAAACGTGTATTTTCACGAACCAATTTTAAATTAGTTAAATGTACACACCTAAGGATGCGATTAATGCATCGCGCAAACGGTTGTGTATGATCCTGTAATAAAGGTACTACTATCAGCTGACGTGGCTACAAAGATTTTTTGATGATTTTAATAGTTTTTAAAAATCTTAAAATATTTTATTACTAAAAAATTCGAACAAGTCACCTATTTGAAAACATATTCAACATGCTGTGATGTTTGCCAAGTATCCAATAACTGTAACGATGAAGCAATAGTATACTTTTCAATAAGCATTAATAGAATATGCCACCATTGTTTCTAACAGAGCTAGCTGATTTTTAGATAGCTTCTACTACATTTGGTCACGATTTTTTCCACCTACTTCAGATTTATCCAGTTCCTACTATCTCCTCCACTAGCATTCAGATATGGTCCGCGTGTTTCATGCTTTCTAGTTCCAGGGAGTCGTCGCTAGTGGTACCTAACACCTCAGGGACGTCAAAAGGAATTTCACAACATAAGACTGTTATTGCACTCTGACTTATCAACATATATTAATGTTTTATAGCTTATGAGCGTCACATTCATAAAAAAAGTGTGTTCCAGACGGTATGAAGAGTATAGCATAATAACAGTCAGAGTGTACGCTGAATGCGCGGAATGAGAAAAAAACCATCGTCACGGCCGTGATACGTCGATAATAAAGCGATTTCATGCAGGCAGGCAGGCAGGCAGTGTGGATGTGAAACATTATTCCGGCCGACGAGGGGCGAGTAAACCCGACACAGAACGGCTAGCGATGCTTTCCATTATTCATTGTGCAGGTATTTTCGTGGGGGCACAACAGCTCCAAGTTACTAAAACGGCCTTTTATCAAGTCCTTCGAAAACATTTATAGTTGTATCCACGCTGATTACAACTACTGCAGCCACTGAAATCTAATGACAAGCCCCAACATATGAAATTCGCCATAGATATTTAGGAAGCATCTACCAGTGACCTGAAACAATTTGTGCGGGAGAATTTATATGGATGTAAAGAATATTTATGATTGAACGTTTGCTATCTGAGTCAGTGTAGACAGAAAACTACTTACCGTATGGGTACCAAATTTATACGAATTATGTTCAGACTACGCGCTGCTGCATTTGCATTGTTAGTAGGATTACTGTCATGACTCGGCATCAACCGCCCGGCACTGGTACGGCAACAAAGGGAAAAAACACAAGCACCAGTGTGCAGTACAGTTGCAGACTTCAACCTGCGTCTGGACAAGGTGAGCAGGGCTTTACTCGTAAAGCTGTTCTATCAAACAGCGGCAATCGTGCTCTTCGCGAGTATACACACATTAAAAAGAATACGGAGAGGTCTTTCTGCACCGGAGTTGAGCAACATGTCTCGGAAGTGCGAAGTAACTGGCGATTTGGGAATTGCTCCTGGAAGAGGGTAACTTCCAATTGCGCCGCTAATTGGAGAAGGTATTGTTACCATGGCTGAGAACGCTGGACGCTGCCTGCGATCTGCAGGCAGTGCGCGAGCTGTGTCATGACAGCTGAACATTCCATACTCCACATCCCAACTGAGAAGATTCACGGGGCAGTAGAGCAATTTCTAGAGCGTTCCACGGTATCGTGGATGCAGAGTGCCGTCACAGTGAGCAACGTTTGTAACCTAGAGCGTAAACATGGTACGCAATTAATAAATGTTGCCCTCTCATGCGGAAATTAAAATGTGTTTCTTTCGATAGTTTATTCGTTATCTCTCTTCCCCGTGTCCTTACAAATGATGCCACATAGTCCACTGTGCTACGATCACTCGCTTCTTGTGTGTGTGTGTGTGGGGGGGGGGGGGGCGCTCTCAAGTAGTAAAAGTTTAATTATAACCACCCAGTACTACCCAACCACTTTGGGTATTACTTGTTACAGTTTGTCGTGTTGTTCTCATTAAGTACATACAACTTTTAAGTAATTAATGAATAGCAGAATGTCAAATTTTTCAACAAAACAATCAGGGTAGGTTGTTAGTTCGGAAGATAATATATTTCGCGTTGTCTCTAAAGCACACAACTAAAAACTGAGTTTTCTGCTCACGCGGGTAACTACTGAAGACGGTTACTAAATATGACGCTAGATGTGTAATTCACTTATCATTCCCATGGTCATATAATGTCTACTGATATACGCTGGCCGGCCGGAGTGGCCGAGCGGTTCTAGGCGCTACAGCCTGGAACAGCGCGACCGCTACAGTCGCAGGTTCGAATCCTGCCTAGGGCATGGATGTGTGTGATGTCCTTAGCTTAGTTAGGTTTAAGAAGTTCTAAGTTCTAGGGGACTGATGATCTCAGAAGTTAAGTCCCTTAGTGCTCAGAGCCATTTGAACCATTTGATATACGCTGCTCTTGCACGTATCTTTCGTAGCGTCGAAAATCTGTTTCTCATCAGAACATCAGTAATACACCTATTTTGGGGGACATGCTCAGCAGTTTCTGACAAGGCAAATGAACGACCCGTATGTGATGCGACTGTGTTCCTAACATAATCCACTGCCGTAGCTCGTCTTACAAAAACGATTTGTTTGGCTGGATTAGCATTAAGCCTTTTACGTCACTCGGAACAGCTGAGCTGCTTGTAGTTCCAGCTCTGGTCGCCAGAGAGCAGCAGGCAGCGGCCAACGTTTCCCTGTCGCCCGATAGAGCGCATTAGTGTCCGCACATTGTGCCTGACGGTTGACGCCCATAGGAACATTCAACAGTCCGAATACCGCGGTGTTAATAACTAAATCTGTGACAAGTTGTGTGCATACGCCCCCTCTCGGAGAAGCAACAGCAACCTAATATTCGCGCCCACCTCAGACTGTAGCGTGCCGGCAACCGTTTTGTGCTGCGTTATCGATCTATGGTTTTTTAAGCTGGAAATTCACGTCATTAGCACAATTTTAAGAAATACATGATAATTTCTTGACAGTATTTACTGATCTTGTTTTTATGAAATGTAACTATCTCAGATAGGATTCTATTACACGTGAATATAATACAGTAGTAAATCTGTCATAAAACTACTTTTTATATAGTACATACACAATAAATTCGAGTGATTTCCACTTCATGAATTACAACGTAACCTATGTCTTTCGGCAGCTTCTCACATCAAAACTTTAGGGAATAGATGACTACATTCCAAGCCGTAATGGAACTCACTTTCGTAGTCGTAATGTTCCACAGTTGATCTAACGACCACTCTTGGGGACAACCCACAGACCGCAATCTTCTTTACGTTTCTTACCAACCTTATCAATACGACAGCACAGAGAAATTTTTCGTGAAACATTTTATATCGTCATTTAGGATACTCAAATAATAATAATAATAATAATAATAATAATAATAATGAGGGATTTTGCCTTCAACATTCTCCACAGGATACTACTTAATACACTTGCAAAACGTACTCTAAAGGCTCGGACATAGTCTGCGACAGCGTAATCTAATTCCACTAAGGCTCTCAGTAAGTCCTTTGCCGTGGTGGTTTCTAGCAAGTAATGGCTCTCCAACACGTCGAAAATCTAGAGAAATAACTTTAAATCTAATCGCAAACTTTTAAACTTGGTCTAACATTTTAGGCGATCACTATGAACGGACTACGAGAACGTGTTCTAAATTGCACATATCTGAGGCCCCGAAATTAATCTGTCACTGTTGATGTGTGAACGGTCTCTCCCGAAGCTGCGTAACGAAAATGGACGGAGGTTACAGTTGACACTAAAGAGACGAAAGGCAAGCTCAGATGACCCAGAACCGATGAAGAAAAGAGGCCGTGGCTTTCCTACGCGATTACTCCTGCAATCGACCGAAATAACTGAATCTCGATGGTCGGAAGTCGAAATTATGCCTGCTCAGGAGGGTTAACGACACTAAACATTTCAGTGATCTAGCAGGGTGGTTTGATAAGTTTGGTAAAAAAGCAAGAAAAATGTTTCGTTAACAATTCATCTAATTCCTCGACATGATCTCCTTTGAGGGCTACACACTTGGTCCGGCGATCCTCCAGCTTTTTTAACCCAGAAGAAGCATGTTTTGTCGAACTCCGCAAATACTCTTTGACTTGATGAAAATTTCTCCGCAGCAACCCATAGTTGCAAGTTAGGGAACAGGAAGAAGTGCTAAGTGTGGTGAATAGAGTGGATGAGGAACACATTCAAGGCCAGATTCATGCATTTTCGCCATTGGTATTGCTGATGTGTGGGACGGTGCATTCTCCTGACGAAAGAGCACTTTTTTGCGTGCCAACCTCATGCCCTTTTTCTGCCAATGTCCAATTATAGTTTCTGTCTTTTTCCAAGTAATATGTCACGATTATTCTTTGGGTAATCCTAAAAAAATAGAGGCCATCACCTTACAAACTGACAAAATGTTCCTGTCTTCTTCGGTGCGCTTTCACAAGCCTTTGTCCTTCATTCTGACCCTGGTGTGTAATGATGGATCCAGTTTTCAACCAAGGTCACAAACCGCCGCAAAAAATTCTTCCCAGCTGCAATTAAACATCGCCAGATATTGTGCTGACATGTGCTGGATGCGAGTTTGGTCGGCTGCGAGCAATTGCGGCAGCCACCTCGCACTCTTCTTCTTCTTCTTCTTCTTCTTCTTCTTCACAGTAAATTGCTCAGTTGAGGAGCCTACAGTCTCAGCAATGTCACGAACCTTTATTTGGCGGTCTTGCATTACCATATCATGGAATTTGTCAATGGTTTCCTCTGTGGTGAGCTCAAACGGACGGCAAGAACGCGCATCGTCGACATATTCTTCTGTTTGAGTTCAATAGAGTGGTGACAGCAGCGAAGGCAACCAGAAACATTTGAGCAATATATGAGGATAATACCATTAGACAGAGCGCGGCAAGAGAATAATTTTCTCGTTTTAAAGAGGATCGTTTTGGTATTAGGTTCTCTACTTTCAGGAAGACCTCCGGGTTTGAAGATGAGCAAGCGCGGCTGCTTAAAGAACTACGGGGATAAGGCTTTGTGGAATGTTTCGCATCCATTCGTCCGTCTCCCGGCCCCTCATTTTCAACGCCTACATTTAGCTGGCGTCTCATCGCTTCTATTGCCCAAGCGGTGGCGCCGACACAACGACCAGTCCCCATATCTCGAGACTCCATCTAGGCTTGCCTCACACCGTGGCATACTTCTCTTCCTGGGTGGAATACCGAAGAGAAAATACGAACACCTGCGCCCAATACGCAAAACATAACGTATCAATGCACGCCGTCATTCGTACGGTGAACCATTAGTTTCCTTACAAGCTAAAGTAGAGGCTGAAATAATTTCGCGACGAATATCGTGCTTCCAAGCCCTGAAACGGGAAAGTTCTTCATTCATAAGGGAACACAACTTCCAAAACTGTCAGTCTATGCATATGGATTTTCGATGGTACATTGTGACTGTTGGATACAGTGTATTCTATCCTCGTTAGGTCCGAAGCAACACGCAGTAGTGTCTTACAGAGCATATGTTTACGAGAAAATACAGACGTTAAGTCGAATCACGTATAGACAGACATGGAAGTACTGATGACGTAGGTAACAACACGAAGCATTTAATGAAAAGCAGAGCATGAAGTCTGGTTATTCTGTTTAACAACTTTCAAATAGACACATGAAAACGGGAACTTTCAGTAAGTCGGAATTTTAACTGCAAAACGTCGAGACATAAATCGTAATCGCAGTTCGTACAAGCAAGAGTTAGATGCTCCTGAGCCTCTAAAATGTATCGAAAATGAGTGAATTGCTAATCATTTTTACAATAATGCTTGATTGAAATTCGGGTCTTTATCAAATGCAGTGGACCACTTCGTGTAGATCGATATTAAATTATACGCTGTGATTTTGTGGATACTCAAAAAAATGGTTCAAATGGCTCTGAGCACTATGCGACTTAACTTCTGAGGTCATCAGTCGCCTAGAACTTAGAACTAATTAAACCTAACTAACCTAAGGACATCACACACATCCATGCCCGAGGCAGGATTCGAACCTGCGACCGTAGCGGTCACGCGGTTCCAGACTGAAGCGCCTTTAACCGCACGGCCACACCGGCCGGCTTTTGTGGATACTGAAACATCTAGAACAGACAGAAGCATTTTGTTTATGCCAAATGCGCCTAATCACACACACAAGAAAAATGTTCATAGCAATACAAACGTATTTCTGGTACTTTATGGGTCCGGCACAAACACCGAAAACAACTTCTCACCAAAAGACTACCTATCGACGGGATGTCCTCTGACTTGTTCCAACTAGTGTGATTATGAGTTTTAAGCTTACTATAAATGATCATTGGAGAAAATGTGTTGGCTGGTCGCCGGAAGACCACAGCCCCCAACTTGTTCAACCGCTCACATGGCAAGTTGAAGTTGCGCCTGTTGCCTTGCGATGAACAATTTGCCATTACGGGTGGAACGCGGCCAGGACCTTGGAATTCCACCTCTACAGCTTCCTTGACGTACGAGCTACGTTTATGTAAAAGCAAGTTGCAATCCTCCAAACGCCGTCGACATCCAGTACAGTCCATTGTCTCGCGTCTCCCGTTCATTCACGCTCCAGAATTTCACTGTGGAGCTCAATACAGTCTCGTATAATACATGCCAGGCCATCACACCGGTACAAGTAAAATGGAACCCTTGCACAAAGGACTTTTTTAGAGGCCCATTTTGTCGGTGCTCTTAAGCGTTCAGTTGCATTTACTCCTAATATGTCAGGAATATTCCACTCTGCAATCTACATTTATAAAATTCATATTTTCATTGCAGTATAACGTAATGACATCCTCAGACACCCATACGGATGACATGCAAGCATGTGTGTGTTGACGCCAATAGTAATGGATGCTAATGACTTCTTAAATCACCTGCTTCTAAAGGTGGCCTGCACAATGGATGGTGTACGAGTATGTGAACGCTATGAAATTTGACTTCTTAATCTCTCCCGGAGTAATTGAAGGCAAGGTAATCCACGGATGTGTCGCAGAGTGTCCACACATTTTTACTGATTACATATTCAATGAACTGTGGATGAAGCCCCACGAACAGGCATTACATGCATTGATCAAAAATGATAGTGCATTGAGAATGGCTAGTTTCTAGTTGAAATCTAGATCTGCCAATAAATTTAAAAAGGACGACTGATAGCTGAAATCTATTATTTACAAGTATTATTTAACCCTTTGTTTCCTGACATAAGAAAAAATTTACTTTTTAACATTTTCTTTGCAGAATTTATGCTCAAATGACGGTAGGATTTTTTGTAAAATTTTATTTTATTTTTCACAACTTTTTTCTCATCTGGTACTCAGAAGTACCGTCAGACTCCAATCACAACATTCACAGAAAAATGCTCCAATTTTTATAACTTGTACTTTATTCCACATAAATATTAAATATTTTTATATTAGAAAATTAATTTACAGAAATATGATATTTCTGAATTTTTTTTTAAATTTCGCATAAATTTATTCTAGAGCAACTTCACAATACATAGTAACTTAGCTAAACATTTTTGACAGTATATACATATCACATATTTAGTGATACCTCATGAAATTGTAGGAAACAGTTCTTTTTCTCATTGCAGCACAAATACACTTTACATGTACTACATTGTGAATGTGGTCTCGACTGAATTTTATTTTTCGCACACATTTTACATCGTCCTCTTTTACAGCTGAACACTACAAAATGGTTTCCTCGGTTGCCAAGACGTACATCCTTCAGAAGAGCAAAGTTACCCTTCCTTCTCTTTGGGAGAGTTATTTCATCTTTACAAGAGTTTCTCTTCTTGAGATTTGGCACTTGCTGTTCATTCATTAGCCCTAGTGCCACAGCACGCCTGAATTCCATCAGTGGCAGTGCCCCATGTAAGTCACTGAAAATGGCGTAAGCATTGACAAAAACAGTTTCTATTGCTCCCAAGAAGAGACGGTGCCACCATTTCTTTGATCGCTTGTCAACAACATAAGTTGAACGTAATCTGTCTGCATGCTCCACACCACCCATGTTTTTATTGTAATCACATACAATAACTGGACATGGTATAGTCATACTAGTTCCATCTTTCTGTTTTCTTGTCACTACGCTCTGTTCAGTGCCATGGAAGTTTGACGCAAAATACACTACTTTATTTTCCTTCCATTGAAATACTGTTAGGTCTAAAGATGACTCTCTGTGATTGGATTTAGACATTTTTCTTTAGGTAAATTCCTTGGCAAACCTTTCCTGTTTGTTCTAATTGTTCCACAGGCAAATGTATTTACGGATTTCTGTGTGAGAAAAAGTGGACAGAACAACTAGTGAAAGGTAACGCATTGGTGCTACAATAAAGTGTTCGCACAACCTGACGGTACTAATAAGTCCGCCTTATATTTTCCACTTTATCTTATTCACTTGTAACGTAATGGTTCAAACTATTATAAAAAAACAAAGAAGGTAAGTACGTACAATGGAAAACTCAACGGAAGTTTCAATAAATTGCGCACAAATTCAGGCAACTCCATGGAAACAAGCACTTACAATCTTCTGTTTTCACAGCAGCGCGCGAAAAACAATTTCAAGCTCTGACCGCCAGAGAGGTCTATGTATTGCACAATAACATCTATGAAACAGTAGAGCAGAGTTACTGTTACGTACCGACAGGCTCTCAGATCACGAAACTGCACCACGAGAAAATAATGAGAGTCAAAACTTACTGGTACTTTTAAGTACCGTCAGGCAACAAAGGGTTAAGATCTTTCACCGTTCTTATGTGGCACGTGCAACAGTCATTGATTAGTACTCATCTGGGTCCGATATGTGTTATGAGACCAAGACGCTGCTATGTTTGATTATATTGTTTATTACTACAGGCCTATTTTGGCGTGATTGCCGCTGCACAGATAATCTGAAGAAGGCAATCACGCCAAAGTAGGCGTTATCGATTCATTAAAACAACGCTAAACTCTTGCAATTAATCAAGTTATTGGGACGTAGAACATCAATTTCGTGACGTCTGTCCCTGGCACTACTTTCTACCAGAGGACGAAGACTAGGCACAGTTTCAAAAAAATCGCACTCCATAAACATTGCTATCATGCACGATACCCCAAAAAAATCATCTTTTCACAGTTTCTTTTTCAAACTGCTGAGTATTTGTTTCTAGAAGAACCAACGGAAAATGGAGGGATAATAAAGTGACCGTGCCTCGTGAATTTGCCTCGCACTGTAGGAACAGACCCACCCAACCGCTGCCCCCTTCCGGGAGAGCGACAACTCTCTCAAAATGTGGAGACCATCTGTTCACTGTGACGCACGTAATATTTCACAGTGAGTCAGCAGCTAGCTCGGCAGATGGTAACTCCAAGTGCCGTGCCATTGTGCGACGTCGGAAGCTCCAGGTAAATGAAACCAAAAGTGTGGTATTCGTTATTCCTTCGCACATATTACGTCCATTTGTTCTTAAAAGAATTTCCGTTGCAGAAGCATTCTTCCTTCTTGTTGTGTTTTCACGGTCACTAAGTCATATGCAGGTCAGGATTTCTTTGCACAGGAATTCTCTGGACAAACTGATAGGGTTTGCTGAGGAATGTCGGATGAATGTCAGAAAAAATACGTCACTTCGTCCACTAAAGAGAAAAAAAAATCAAACTGTTATATACACCGGAGTTTGGGTACAGGGTTCATTAACATGTTACTAGACATATCCAAAGTTAGTCTGTCACTGTACAACATGGAAGGTGACACTGACGGTTACCGCAGACATAGCTTACCAAAGCGGAAATGACATGGTTGGCACAGGGGAGAAATTCGTGCAGGGTTATATCAAACCAGTCAGAAGGCTATGACATGAAAAAATATCTCTCTCTCTCTCTCTCTCTCTCTCTCTGTCTGTCTGTCTCTGATGCTCACCTTGCAGATTCCACCTATGTACAAAAGAATTCGGAAGTTTACAGCTACGCATTTTTTGTGATAATTGTGAGGCCTTCTCCGTCTTGAACTCAAAAGAAAACATGAGAGCGAGGCGCTTCCTGTCTATTATCTTTGCGGAAGAATGACGCACGCTCCTTAGAAGTCGGGTAGTGTGGACAGGTTCTCAAGTGGGTGGGCCCCTGCTGCCGCCGACTCCGACCTCTATAAGGCATCGGACAGGCGCCGCCAAGGTTGCAGCCAAATGCCGACTTTGGCAGGTGGTTTCCGTTCACTGGAGTGCCCCACTCATAAGCTAACAAGGATAGCTGCTGCCACAATACGTTCGAATAGACATGCGGCAGTCCTCAATGTTACGCGGTGGAATATGATGGAAAAGTATATAGTTTCAATGCAACTTTCTTGTATTCTGTACCCTATACTCAGCAAATGAGTACACAAGGAAATCAAAGGCCAACACAAACTGTTGTTTGTCTATGAAAAATAGGTTAGAGATTATGTTCACAAAATCACTGTATTTATCAAACAAAAGAATATGCACCTGAAATAGTTTTCAAAGTGTTTTTAAACAGCCACTGTAGTCCTTTCTGGAGTTGCATTTAGTACTGCAGTACAATTTTCTTGCACGTCATACTGAATACGGTGGGTGATCCAGCACTGCGATCCATCTGAAAAGCTCGTGCAATGTCACCGCTTTGTGGTTTGGGATGTCGTTATTGAGGAGCAACGAAGAACCTACCTATCGGTATTCGGGTCGAATTCAATGAATTCTCGCCCACAAACGCTGGAGGACTGAAGTAACTTGATGTTGTCTCACTACTCCACTACCATCTTCCGACGAGTCCCAGACATGTACTGTTGAATTCGCGCCAGGATGCCTGCTGCAGCAATGCCAACGTTTTGAATTTCTAAACTGTTGTTTTCGAAACTTCAAGGATCGTAACTCCGTAACTAGCTACGAGGTAGCATTGCAGTTTGAAATTTCACACAAGCAATCCTAACGGAACTGAAACAAACACTATACCTTATATGAATATTTTTGTTAGTTACCATGTTACTGATTATCTTTGTTACGACTAGTATACAACCTAGAAAATGACTAAACAAGAAAAAATAAAGTTGATTCAGAAGTAATCTAGTATGGAAACAATCGCTGAGATTTCTCACAACACGGTGGTTACACGTAAATAAGAAATAAGATGATTCAAATATAGCCAGCTGCTTATTTCTTCATTTACACTTCTATTACGCAAACCAGTGTCAACTGCTTAGCAAATGCCTACACTTTTAACAGTTTCTTCCCGTTCCAATATCGTATGGAGCGTGCGAAGAACGACAGGGTAAACGTGTGTGCGCGTTGGAATTAGTCTAATCTTGTCTCCGCGGCTCCTACGGGAGAAATACGTAGGGAATGATGAGCATCTCTAAATTAATCATTTAATGCTGATTCTTGAAATTCTGTAAGTAGGCTTTCGTTGAGTAACTGGTGCCTATCTTCAAGCGTCTGCCAGTTAAGGCTTTTCAAGATTCCCGTGACGCCCTACCACGACTCAAACCTTCGTGACCATTTGTTCCGCCCTTCTTTATTTTCGTTCAATATCCCCTGTGAATATCATAGGGCACATGTGGGATGCAATGGGGAAGCTTACTGCAGCACGCCGCGCGGGATTAGACGAGCGGTTTAAGGCACTGCAGTCATGGACTGTGCGGCTGGTCCCGGCGGAGGTTCGAGTCGTCCCTCGGGCATGGGTGTGTGTGTGTTCGTCCTTATGGTAATTTAGGTTAGGTAGTGTGTAAGCTTTGGGACTGATGACCTTAGCAGTTAAGTCCCATAAGATTTCACACACATTTGAACATTTTGAACTTACTGCAGCATGTCCACAAGCACCAACGACGATCCAACAATTGTGAACAGCGTTGGTAGAGGAATGGAACGCCTTGACCACACGGATTCCTTCCCGACCTTGGGTACACACCGGAGCACGTTGCAGAACATGCGCCGTCGCCCGTTGGGATCACACACCCTATTAAGTACCACGTTCCGTCTTTTGTATTGTCCAGGGGACCATAATCAATCGCGGTAACTTCAGTTTAATTACTGTATTTGAATAAAAGTATCATTTTTGTTCGTACTTCTTTCATTTACCTTTTGTACTATACTGCACCAGTTCTTTCTATTTTGTAGTCCAAATTTCATCGAGCTATGTTACTTAGCAGCGAAATGTCATGCGAATGTTACTTTCACCCTTAATTTTTACACCACAGTATACTTCCCTACATTTCACGAAGTGCACAGTTTTATATCTCTGAACATTTAAAACAAGCCACCAACCTTTGCAGCACTTTAAAATTCTATCGAGACCAGAGGGAATTTTGTGGAGTTGTCAGAAAGTATATTATCATTCGTAACTGCGTCATCTGCGGAAAGTTTGAGGTTACTATTAATATTGTCTGCAAGGTCGTTAAGACACATCAATAATAAGGGTCCAAATATACTTCCTTTAGACTATCTGATGTTACTTCTACGACTCTGCTGCGTCCTCCCTACTACGAAACCCTCAACCCCGTCACAGATTAAGTTTGAGGTCTCATATAATCGTACTTTTGTCAATAAACACTGGCAAGATTGTGGGTCAAATGATTTTCTGAAGTCAAGTAAGAAAAGTTCAAGTTGAGCTAAGAATCAGCGATGTTTTCGGAACTCTTGCTGGTTGGCATGGAACGAGTCATTCTGAACGAGATGCCTCATTACGTTTGAGCTCACTGTACGTTCTCTGACTGTATAACACATCTATGTCAAATGATATTGGGCGCCAGTTTTGTTGATCCATTCTGCTACCCTTCATGTAGACTCATGTTATATTTGTGTGCTTTTCCAACTAGCAGGTACAGCCTATCGTTCACGGCATCTGCGGTACATTACGAATCGATGTATGCCGTTTAATTTTCATCGCATATCGTACGCTGTACATGCGAATATTTTCGTTTTAGTTTTCATCCAGTTATAAACTACATACTTACAATCACTGATCAGACAATCGGACGGAGAAACGAACAGGACCGTTGTTCCACATCTCAATGTTAACTAAGATCATTGCTGGACAGTACAAAGAGCACCTTAATTTCAATTAAGGTACCACTTAAGCTCAAGATTAACTAAGAACCATCTGTGACGCCAAAGAAGAAGGAACTTTTTCTGCCGACCCATCCGTTTAAAATTAATGTGACAGCTTAGGAAATTTTCGGCATAAAAATTGCTTATTTTTAAATCTGGAAGGCTACATTTGTACCGGTAAGTCGTGCTTCGCCTCTTGTCTTGAACAGCAGATTCTTACACCGGCAAACAGTTATCCGCATGCCATTTACACTTAGCTGTGGGCGTAACTGGGACGGAGGGAACGCTTTCACCGCAAAAGTCACATTGCCCACACGGTATGAATATGCACAGCCATGCTGTGGAACTACCGGAATTTTCAACTCTCTCACTAAATGTTCACACTTGTACGTACTACTTCGTGTAACATTAACTTCATCTGCATTTAAACAGTTCAAGCACTTGTCAAAGGAATTGAATTTTCAAATTTCTTCCCTTCCTTGTGACAACGCACTTTCACAACATTTATTGTTTCCTTGCACCCCTCGCTCCTCATTTAGGGTAGGAACTATGCCCACTATATTCTTAGAGCATTTAAATTAATTCGCGAAAACGTTAATAAATACTTCTTTATGCTATTACTTCACTGTTTTGTAATTCCGTAACAGGTGTGTGTGTGTGTGTGTGTGTGTGTGTGTGTGTGTGTGTGTGTGTGTGCGCGCACACATCTCTTCACAATCTATTACTTTCTTTCATACACTCTGATTTCTCTGACAAATTAGAACCCAAGCCAAAAAGATTATCAATCACGCGAAAAACGCCGACTGTTTAGTAGCTAGCTTTACCGAGAGATGCACGGATATTATATTATAACAAAACTAAACTCCAGCGGTCACACTTCGGCACAGAAAAAAAACAAGCGAAAATAATGTTAAGGAAATAATATTCACGTTTGCAGTTTTTATTGCAGTAGGTTCTGCCTGTCCAACTGTGAAAAGTTTCGAAGTTGGACGTCCAGGCCGGCTGCGGTGGCCGAGCGGTTCTCGGCGCTCAGTCCGGAACCGCGCGACTGCTACAGTCGCAGGTTCGAATCCTGCCTCGGGCATGGATGTGTGTGATGTCCTTAGGTTAGTTAGGTTTAAGTAGTTCTAAGTTCTAGGGGACTCATGACCTCAGATGTTAAGTCCCACAGTGCTCAGAGACATTTGAACATTTTTGGACGTCCATAAACACACCCGAAAAATACGTCCGAGACAAACACAGCATTTCACAGTCGGTACGCGTCTTACCTAGAGCAGTATCATAAAATAATAATACTGTCAGTTTTTTTAAAATGTTCGAGGGGCGTTCACATATTCTTCACATTGCAATGCTTGCAATCTTGCGCTTGAACATTCCATACTTATTTTATATGTTAATGAAAACTGGAACTACCATCAAGAACAATGAGGAATCAAAGACGAATTGTGTCTTCGATTTCAGAAGCACTGCTACTGAACTTTTGCAAAGCTTTACCACGGATGCACGTAACTGATGAAACAGTGTACGACCCTGAATGTACCTCGCACCAAAAGGAAAAGTGGAAAGGCGAAATGTTTTAGAGTTCCCAGTCGAGCTGAGCATTAAACTTCTCCAGCTTACGGGCTCCGAACGTTTATATAACATATCTTCACTGCCTAGACATCAGATTAATGAGTGATTGCCGTAACGGCCCTGTTTATAACAGAGTTTTACTCTCGTAGTCAGCTATGCCATTGGATGCGCATATGTTTGTTTCCGTCGAGTAGATATTCCAATGGTGTTTGCCTGCCATGACGAATGAAATAACCGGCGAGACGGTATTAAGAGCAAGACTACAAGCGCTGTTTCCACTGAAAATTCCATGACTGTTTTACAGCTTTTCCAGGCGTCACATATAGTGAATCGTTATGAACAGGGTCTGAACTCAATTTATTGATCTCTCATCCATCCGAGCCGGTAAATATCGAGTCGCCTGAAAACAAATGGGTTTCAGAGGGCACAGCAGGCTAAAATCCAATTCTGCTATACATTTCTGCGCAACACCAACAGTACCGCACGTCTCCAATAACATGGTCGCCTATGGATGTTAAGCCCTGCTCTTCTCTCCCCGATCACCTCACTGTGCCATCAGAGTCCACGCAATAAGTAAACATTAAGATCATCGCTCGCAGCACCTACACTATCTGATCAAAAAGTACGCAGACACCTCCACGTAAAGCGGAGCCGACCGCTAGATGTCGAGGGGTGGACCCGCCAGTATGAAATGAGGCCGATAGTATTGTGTTGTCAGCAGAGAAGCAGTAACAGCAGAGTGGACAGGTCAACAGAGCTCAGCGACTTGTAACGCGCACTAGTAGTTGGAAAGTACTAACCGATTGGACATTCGATCGTTTGGATGGTGGTGGTAAAAAACTGCATGACATCAGCGGAAGGAATCATTCTTGAGTTTCAGCGTGCTACCAGCAGTCCAGGTAGCACAATGATGTGCGTAATGTAAAGAGAATGGGTACAGTGCTCCTGCAGCTCCTTGTAAGCCACACATTTCTTTAATCGGTGCTAAATGACGCTTGACGTGGTGTGAAGAGCGAGCCACTGGACGGCGGATGACAGGAATCCAGCGATTTGAAGTGATGAATGACACTGTACCCTCTGGCAATCCGATGAAAGTGTAGAACTTCACCTGCCAGCATGTGTAGTGCCAGCAGCGGAGTACAGAGGAGATGGTTTTACGGTATGGGTGTGTTTTTCGCGGTATGGTTCCCTTGTTGCGATTTATAAAACCCAAAATGTGGAAGAATATGAACATGTTTTACAGAATTATGTACTGCGTAAAGCAGAACAATAATTAGAAGACGATGGTAGCACGACAACGTGCCCTTTCATAGAGCGGCATTTGTGAGGCAATGGTTTGTGGGCAACAACATTCCTGAATGGACAGGCCTACTCGGAGTCCGCACCTGAAGCCAATGAAACACCTTTGAGATGAGTTAGAATGCCGTCTTCGCTCCAAACCTCAGAGTCCAATATCCCTGCCTTTTTATCTAGTTTCGGCTCTTGAAAAAGAACGGGCTGCCATAGATGTATAAATATTCAGACACGTCACTTGAGGGTGCTCCCAGCAGAGTTCATACCGTCATAAAGGCAAAGGGTGGTCACACACTATATTAATGTCCACTGATAGGTGTCCGCAACACTTCTGATGAGATATTGTATATCTTGATTGCAATTCCGATGTGACTGGGAGCTAAATGTCTACAAGAGTGTTAGCACAACAATAAACAGAGAACTGGACTAGCCACACCATCTGACTACTTCTGTCACATTACTAATACGGTTCAGGCATCTTATCGTAATCAGACTCAGTCGCAGCTACCAAGAAAGTGGTAAGGATATCACGATGGCGAACAACAAATTCAATGCAGCACGCTGACCAGGAGAGCATAAACATTGCCATCACAGAAACATGCAGATGTTGCTACGCCTTCGCTGCCAAAAGGGATTACAGCGAAATGGCACGGCCTCTTCCCTGAGTTACTGTCACTGTTATTTTATCCATGTTTATGTCTAAATTTACATACATATAATTCACGGTCCACTGTACAGTCCATGGTGGCGAATACTCTCCGTGGCAATATTGATGATTTTCTGTCTCATTATCATTGCATACTGAGTGAAAGAAAAACAACTGTCATGTTTAACTCTCTTATCTTACTCTCTGCATTTATAAACGAGATAAACGGTAGCGTCAGTAAAATTGTCACACGTTCTTCCGCGGAGACTGAATCTGTAAATTGATCCAATAGGGATTTTGGAGAACCGTATCGATTTCCTTCAAAAAAACAACTGCCAACTGAGTTCTCAGTACATACTCGTATACACCGGCCCCTTGCTCTTTCAGCAACGCGGCTTTGAACTCGTTCCATTTCTATGATCATGGCTACCTAGTAAGGACTCCGAAGTCCAAACCCTAAATCGGTCGCAATAGCGTCTTGTATCCCATTTCCTTTACAAAGGCGCCTCACTTTTCGAAAAAGGCTAATGGAAATTAGCTTTTCGTGATACTGGTATGACGTGTTTGTCCCGTTTCATATAGCTTTTAAGTACAGGTAAAACTGTCATCAAACCGAAGGTTGATTTCTGCAACGAAGAGATTTACTTGCCATGGCCCTAATGCAGGCAGCACGCCGTTGCCTTCCTCAGAACTTTGAACTAACTCATACAGCCAGTTATAGACGGACCTACAGTTAAAAGTGGACCACAAACCATGGCACAACTCGGTATTTTTCAAATTAAAAAACATTACCAGAGGTGTAAGAAGCGATAAATGACAGAAAAATGCTAAGACGAACTGAGAATCGAACCTGAGACCTTTGGATTGGCAGTCTGGCATTTTGCCACTGGAACTCCGGGCCAACCTACAACCCTACATACTTAAATGTGACGTGATCCAGATCCTTATCACTAATCTTGTAATCGTATATTATCGATTTCTTTTTGTTTGTTTTGGGCGGTATAGCTACATCAGCGAACAATCGTAATGGTAAAATTGTTTATGTATACTGGGAATAACAGAGGCCCTATTACACGAATTTTGTGTGCGCGTTCATTGTCACTTTCGTTCTACGAACACTGCACAGAAAAATGAAATCATCAAGTCGGCTGGAAACATATACTCCAGCAATCACGCTGAGAAAAGAAGCACAATTGAGGATTAACTTTTTTTTAGATAAATGTTTGTCGATAACCTCTGAGTGAGAACTATCTCGTCAGCTAAGCGTATTAAATTGCTGGAGTCGCATGCTGGAGGAAGGCGGATTCGTCTTGGCTGCTGCATTGGTGATCAGAGTGTCGATTAGAATGCTGCACACCATCCCGTAAGGAGCGCCATCAGGCGCCTGCAGCTGGCAGCTAAGGTCCACGGGCCGTCTGGAAACCGGCTTCCCGTCTGTAGCGGAGCATCCGCATGCAGATGGCGTCCGCTCCGTGACTCATTAGCAATCCTTGTCCCCAGCAACCGGCGCCAGCGCGTGCCAGGCCCGTGTCTGCGCTTCCCGATCACCTACTGCCGTCTAGACTACACGGTAGAGCCAACACAGAAGAAAGTAATGAATGTGTTGTGGCAGTTGTCAACAGGAAATGGGGACCACTGGAAGTGCGAAAAAAAAAACGATGACATTCGAATTACAAACTTTTTTCCAAATTAAACTATATGGTACCAGAGACCTTTTCTAGTGTCACACATCTATGATGTATATATGCAGACCGAGGCGAACAAGTTGTATTAAGGCCAGAATTCGAACCTGGATCTCCCACCGACTAGGCAGATGCCTTAAAACTACACAACCCTACCATAGTTGCTTTGCACACTGCACAGACTAACCTCCCACACCCCCTTCCTCAATCCAAATTCCTATTCACGCCTCATTCGCAGCCCACTTGGTTCTCCCCCCCCCCCCCCCCCCCCACCGGCCAGATTCGTACAGCATTGCAGAGGCTCTCCAGGCTTCCAGGGTGGCGTAGTGGTTAGTGCATCTCCCTACATAGCAGGAGACCCTGGTTCGAATCCCGGCCTTGGTACAAATTTTTCATGTCTGACTAGGAAAGTGTCACTAAAGTGTAATAAATTTAGAATTATAAATGGAAATTTAGGTGAATGTGTACGTGCCATGATCCCCTTCCACGGAACTGCTGAATGTGCACAGCATCACCCCACTTATTCCTCACTGACACAACAAGAAATGAAATTCCCTGCATCTCACTTCAAGAAAATCGACCACGGCTAATAGGTCTTCCGTTTCTTTTGGTTTTTTTTTTTTTGTTTTGTTTTGAGCACTTCACTTGTTGGTCAATGGAAGGCGACGAATATTTCCTAGAATGGGAAGATCATGCAGTTTCAACGCCTTCGGGTGACGCTCGTCGTATTTCAAATACCTGTCATTTCAATGTTTCTACGATCGGTATCATCCAAGTGAATGCACCATATCTTCCAAGCCAATAAACATATCTACATCTACATCTATACTCCGCGAGCCACCTTACGGTGTGTGGCGGAGGGTACTTATTGTACCACTATCTGATCCCCCCTTCCCTGTTCCATTCACGAATTGTGCGTGGGAAGAACGACTGCTTGTAAGTCTCCGTATTTGCTCTAATTTCTCGGATCTTTTCGTTGTGATCATTACGCGAGATATATGTGGGCGGTAGTAATATGTTGCCCATCTCTTCCCGGAATGTGCTCTCTCGTAATTTCGATAATAAACCTCTCCGTATTGCGTAACGCCTTTCTTGAAGTGTCCGCCACTGGAGCTTGTTCAGCATCTCCGTAACGCTCTCGCGCTGACTAAATGTCCCCATGACGAATCGCGCTGCTTAGTGAAGCAGTTGTGAAGTACAAGGTAGCTTCTCTGGTACTTCTAGACTGTATCGAGTTATTAACCATGGCACATCCCCTTATGGCACTTTCAGCGCTTCCCATTTACAATCTTCAGCTGAATATTTGCACCAGATTGGGATTCGGATCCACATTTCCTGCTTTTCACGAGCAGTCTACTTGGCCATAGTGCTATCTGAGAACGTCTCGAGGCATGACTCAAACTTATACTGTCCCTGGTTTTCCTCCATTACTTCTGAACAAACAGAGGGTTCTCCACTTCGATAGGGTACGGTATGCCACGGTCCTCCTCCATGCCCGTTCCTCTGGTGGTTCTGTTCCAAAACGGAGAATCATATGTTTGTTCGGAAGTAATAATTGGAATCATGAGTGAATAAGATTTAATTCAGGCCTGGAAGCGTGTTCAGACAGCCCAATGGTTACGGTGACTGATCGCAAAAACCAGGAAATCTTCGTTCGATTCCCTGTGTGGTATAAATTTTCATTAACCACAAAATTTTCCTTACATTCGAGTTCAGCATTTATGAGTGTACTTTCATTGATATTTCAAGTCAGTGTATATCTATTCACTAATCCCCCATTAGCTACTTTTACTTCAAGTCAGCGAAATTAAGCAAAACAGATTAATTGGTTATGAATATAAACAGAAAATTCTTACAATATGCTGGAAGGGCGTGGGGCAAAGCGTGGATGGTACCGTTTGAATGCATGAACGGAAAGTCACGGAAATAAGTCACATCCGTTAAGTGTTTAGAAGTGTACGTCTGATCTGATTTACGTCACAACCAGATACATCTAGCCATTAAGAAGGTAATCACGGAAGTTTGATTCACTCATGAAAGAGGCCGGTTACGAAACTCCCGTTCGACGAACCCGTAGTTACCGTTTGCCGGTCTGGAAACATTTAGAAAGTTGGATTAACATAAGAAGTGGAATACATTCAAAGAGGAGTTGCGCGATTCAGGACAGTCTATTGAGTCGGCACAGGGTGTAATTGAAGTGCTCAACGAACGCCGACTTTAGACCTACAATTCCATTTTCAAGTGGTATCTGAAGAAAATAATTAACGAAATGTAGTAGAAGTCCTTCAATTAAGTGCACTGATACTTCAATGTATTCCAGCTCACCTGGACCAATATAGATGGTCAAATTTCCTTCATCGTGCATAATTCTGCCGATTATATAAACGCAGTTTACAAATTTTGCCTCACCTGCACAGCTTTTATTGTAGGGCAATAGATTTTAGACCGAAACTGACATACTGCGTTTGCATCAGCGGCTGCAGATGTCGTAAAGAAAAGAAATACGTCCAATCGGAGACGCAACAGGAAAGCCGTTGTGCTTCACACTGAGCTTGTAATGAAACTGGGCTTAGTGCTTGATTTATTTTGATGTAGAAGATATGGTTACTAGCAGGCCCTTTGTGCTGTGGCTGTGTATTTGATATATCTAAGTTCTTTGACACCTTTCGCGTACTATTAGTGTTCTTTCACAAACCTGCATTCCACGAAAAATAGAGTCCTGTTCTGATAACTGTGCTTTTTCATAACCAAATGTGATCTGTATCCTATATTCAAAACATAAATATTTTAGAAAACTAGCTCTCCACTTAATGTTTTTCTAAAAACTATGAACTATAATGTCATTATTATTAATTTCACATTCATCTGAAGTTCTGACGACCATTAATTATTGTCAAACACGGAATCACTAAAATTGAAATATTTCAGAAATTACTCATGGGAATGTTGGCATGGGTGCTACAGAATGTAACTAAATGACATATAAATTCAATAATATTTGTATCAGGTTATCTGCTTATGGAAAAAAACCAAAGATTGTTAATATGGTCAAAACAAAGTACTAATTACGAAACTAAAGATGTTATGTAGGAAATTGGAATGTAGTCAATCATTCAAATGCTCGAGAACGTCAATCGTGAGCTCGTTTTGCAATTATTTGATTTTGGACTAACTGCAGCAGACATAAGTACTGTGTGTAAAACGCAGAACTACGCTAAAGTGCCAATGTTCGCAATGTAGAGTCGTCGTTGACACCAAGACGCACATTTTTAAAGCAATGGGAAAACTAGACTGAAACGTTTAGTTTGTAAGAGAACGTGAAGTGACCGGGAATCCAATAAACCTCTTAAAGCGAGGAATCTCATAGAGAACGGAGACATCAAGAACAACGTCTTCTAATGGAAAGATTTCTAATTCAGATTAGTAGGAAGCATATCTTAACGATTATTAATATTCTAAATGCCCCTCTCATCAACACAATCAATTTTTAAGTGGACGAGGGTTCACAGCACGATTACGTGACTGCCAGTTGTTTTAATTGATCATCTACAAACAGTTTGTGGGAGGTTCGAAGCTCTGATCTCGCAATGAATTCCAAGAACCAGTGGTGGATCCCTCATTCCGGAATGTGGGAAGAGCACAGCTCTTCCTTTCGCGCCAGACGCAGGCGACAGGTTAAGCCGGCTGCAGATGACTTCAGCCGCTGTGGAATGTGCAGTGGTCTGCACCGTCGGAGGCGGCGCGGGTGTGGGTCAAGGCTCAGAAGTACCGCCTGCTCCCCAGATCCGTGCCAAGGACCGCACGACGCTCCACTGGAGCGCAATGCTGCGCAAAAGCGGTACCGATTTCACGCCAATAGCCTTTTGTAAAGTACAGGGAACATTACTTCTGTTGCAACAGACGAATGAATCGCTGTTGATACAAATTATTTCTGAGTTGGTATGCGCTGTCCCCCCACAAAGCCACATCGTAGAGGTATCTGTGGACAAGTCTGTGGTTCCTAAAGAGGAGCGGTAGCCTTTCCAGTAGTTGAAGTGGTAACAGTCTGGCTGATCTCTGATTCAGTCCGTTAACATAAATCAAAACAGCCCTATTACGTTGGTACTGCGAACGGCTGAGAGGAAGGGGAAACTACAGCAATTACACTTCCCGAGGACATGCTGCTCTACTGTATGGCTTAATGGCGGCATCCTCTTGGGTAAAATATTCCAGTACTTAAAACAGTCCCCCATCCGATTCTCTGGGCAGTGACTATTCAGGAGGATACTGTCGTCGAGAAAATCAAAACTGGCGTTCTGTGGGATGGAGTGTGGAATGTTATATCCCTTAACAGGGGGACTAGGTTACAGAATCTATAAAGAGGGAGACATATGTTGGAATTAGGGAAGTGCAGAATGAGCGGAGTGTGCGCTGATATGAAACTTCCTGGCAGATTGGTAGAGCACTTGCCCTCGAAAGGCAAAGGTCCCGAGTTCGAGTCTCGGCCCGAAACACAGTTTTAATCTGCCAGGAAGTTTCGTATCTGGGAAGTGCAGTGTCAAGAACAGGACTTCTGATCAGGTCAGCACAGTACAGGGTTACCAATATAACCGATTGACTGATGAGTTTGTACTGAATCGATTTGGGGAGAAAACAAGTTTATAGTACAAGTTCACTAAAAGGGATTAGTTGATAGTATGTGTCCAAAGGCATCAAAGTATGGTAACAATGCTAACGGAGTGGTGGCGAAGGGGAGGGGGGGGGGCAGAGAGAGAGAGAGAGAGAGAGAGAGAGAGAGAGAGAGAGAGAGGAAGGATTGAGGGAGAGCAATGGTTGGGACAGTATGGAGGTTCAAATGAATGTAGGCTGCAGTAGTTCAACAGAGATGAGGAGGCTTGCAGTACTAGCGTGGAGAACTCTGTCAAATGGGTCTTCGGACTGAAAACGACAACAACACGGCTAGACGACTGTTCAGACCGTAACTAAAATATGTCCGCTTGACGGGTTATAGGACAGTTATTCGGAAAAGTGAGGTCAGATAGGTCCCGAAATGGAAGCGATAACGAAAATCCGATGACGCTTTGCACAGATGTGTTGGTCAGTGTCTCCACCGTGTCTGTCGATCGCCTCACGTCGCTCTTTTCTGTCCTAAGCATCTGGTGAGCACGTGAAGATGCCTACAACAACAATGTCTCCCGCCATGTCTGGCTGCCCGCTGCGAGGTTTCGCCAGATTTCATACAATCCCACGTAAAGTACCTGTCACACATTTCTTTCTTCATGACAATTCTCGGCCGCACAGTGCAGCGTCAACAAGGACGCTCATGCAGCGTTTTCGATGGGAAGTAACAGATCACCCACCATACAGTCCGGAGTTGGCTCCCTTCGATGTTCAACTCTGCTCACATGAACCGCTGGCTATGAAGACAACAGTTTGGCACCGACAAAGAACAGCAGAACACTGCAAAGAAGTGGCGGAGAGCACAGGAGGCTGCTGTGTACGACGAGTGTACTGTAAAGTTGGTGCGGCGACATGTAGAGAAGTAGCTTGAAGGTGTAGCAAACTGTGGGAAATAAAATATTTTTGATGTTTCACTGTAGATTCCACTGCGTGACCGATCGGACCTTACTTTCCGAACAGCTCTCGTACTAGTGAGCAAGAGTGATGATTGCAAAGGGTATTTTAATCCGACGAGAGAGAGTGCGACAGACCAAACATACAAAAAACAGCTACGTACTGTCATCTAGTTATGCAACTGAGTGATATCACTACTGCTTCTGTAAACTGCTATGCCGTGAAGTATTCCTTAGCGTTAAGCAATATAAATAATTAGAGCTAGTGGACGGCAGCACATGTGTGTGGGGCGGCGAACAACGTCCTCGGAACAGCCGAGCTGGGCGTACACACAAAGGACCGTATACTAGCTCGACCAAGCGAAGTGCTCCTGGCGATGACGCCAGCGCGGCGCCGCGATGTGATTGTGAGAGAACGGATGGCGCTATTCGTGTTTTCGGGCGCAGTGATAAACTGAACACCAAGTACGATAGTTTACAATTTGCGTCACTCTCCTCTCTGTTGAAGGAATGGGAAACAATGAAGAACAATGGCGCTCGAAGCACTCTGCATCACAAGTAGTCACAGACCGAACCGTTGTCCTCCCGAGCATACAATTTGGTCGAGCTATAGAGAATCATTGTGAGACAGACAAAAAAAATGCTTCGTAGACGGTACAAGGCTCCATATTAGCAAATTACGGAGCTGTAAAGGAAACGAAGGTCAGTTTCTGTGAGTGTCAAACCATGCAACTTGTGACGGAACTCATACCTTTGTAGGGAAGCTTAACTGGAAGATATGAATCAAAGAGAAGCAGACGATTTGTGAACTTACAACAGGTCTCCAGACGTGTCACCTAACTTTTTCATGCCATCATTATTAGAGCACTAATACCAAACGGCCTGCGCTCCAACATAGCGTTCGGCAGTACACTGATCCAACGCCGAATTCGCCGTCGCTTGAGCTACAGTAAGATTTCTCTCTTAACTAAGAACAAATATGCCTTTTTCGATGACTGGCTGCACGTTTAATAACAATGATATTTTCAGTGCGCGTTAAACGTACACTGGCGAATACTATAACCACGAGCACATCAGACAGCACAAATAATTTAATGACTGAGGCGGGGAGGGGAGGGGGAGGGGGACACATGGCAATCTAATACTTTTCGTCAGTGTACTCTTGTAGCAGGGGTAACACCCGTCCACGTGTCCCCATGACAGTAGAGAGCTGCTGCTCTGCCATGCACGTTTACTTGACAGTTACCCAACTGAACATACACTACGTGATCAAAAGTATCCGGACACCTGGTTAAAAATGACTTAGAAGTTCGTGGCGCCCTCCATCTGTAATACTGGAACTCAATATGGTGTTGGCCCACCCTTAGTCTTGATTACAGCTTGCACTCTCGCAGGCATACGTTCTATCAGGTGCTGGAAGGTTTCTTGGGGAATGGCAGCCCATTATTCACGGAGTGTTGCACCGAGGAGAGGTATCGATGTCGGTGGTGAGGCCGGCACGAAGTCGGCGTTCCATAACATCCCAAACGCGTTCTATAGGATTCAGGTCAGGACTCTGTGCAGGCCAGTCCATTACAGGGATGTTGTTGTCGTGTAACCACCCCGCCACAGACCGTGGCGGAGCATACATACAGTTGTACAGCATACATGCCGGCGTTAGCACTGTTTTTTTTTTTTTTTTTCTTCAGCCGAAATATGTGATAAACCAGAGGCCGAATGCTGTTAGCGTTATGCACCTTTAGCTGCCAACCATGTTACATTTTTTGAAGAAAAATAATGAAATGCGGAACTGTAACCCGGATATTGTGCCACCACACAAGTAACAGCAGGAAACGTAACGTGCACGTCAAAAACATTGAATAATAAAAAGAGTGTAGAAAAAGGCAGAAAGAAACCTGAAAATATCACAAGGGTCATTTCATTTCAACAATGGCGATGTGTATTAATTACAGACCAGTGGTCGAAATGGATATATAGTAGATATTTACAAAGAGACAAAATGTGATCAAAAGCGAAAAGGATACCACAATGGTGGTGAAATATGTTTGGTTAAACACTAAAATATATCTGTGCTTTACTAGAGGACAGACACTGTTAATCATCATCTTAGTTCATCTTCAGGGCGCGGATTGCACTGCGCTGCTATACTTCGGTCCCAAATTAGCAGAGTCGCTAGGCATATTTCGCAAAATATTTTTGTGAGATCAGTGCTTGACTGTTTTCATAGCCGGCAGGTTTGTCCTCATCCATTAATATATCATAACCCTAATTAGAACCTAGTAAATTTGGCGTCAAGAAACGGGCTAGAAGAAACTGTAGATTCTTCAAAAAAAAGGAAAAATATTTGATTAAATGAAAACTGAATTTCGACATCGAGTGTATATGTGCACTATTGAAAACAATGCACAAATCTACGTCCATCTAATTTTCGAAAATACAACCCATAGTAATCGACGTTACTATTACATCTATACTCCGCATACCATTCAAAGTCATGGCAAAGGTATTTCCCACCGTACCAATTATCATAACTTCTTCCATTCCATTCTCATGTGGAATGCGCGAAGAATGACGTCTAATCGCGCGCTGTAATTAGTCTAAATGTGTCTCCGTGATCCCCACGGGAGCTGTAGGCGGAGGGTTCATCACTGAAAAATGATTCTTGAAACTTTTCAAGTAGGCTTTCACGGTTATTTTGCGTGTATCTTTCCAGTGCCTGCCAGTCCAGCTTCTCCAGCATCTCCGCGTCACTCTTCCATGGGTCAAACAAACCTGTGGCCGTTCGTTCTGGCCTTCTTTGTATACGTTTAATATCCCTGCTCGCCCTATTGGAATAGGTCTCTCAAACTTAAACAATATTCTAGAATGGATCACAGGAGAAATTTGAAAGCGATCTCCTTTTTAGACTGACTACATTTTCCCAGTATTGTACCAATAAACCGAAGTCTATTACCTGCGTTACCAACGATTGAGCCTCAGTGATATTTTCATTTCATACTCCAACAAATTGTTACATTCAGGTATTTGTGAGGGTTGATTGATTGTACTTGCGACTCACTGGAATTGTAATAATAGAAGAATATGGATTTTTCTCGTTTCGTTAAGTAGAAAATTTTCCGTTTCTTAACATGTAAAGCAAGATGGCTATATTTACGTCACTTTGAAACCCTAGCAAGATCCCACTTAATATCTGTCCAGCTTTTATTTAGACAGTACTTCATTATAAAAATAATTGCATCATTTGCGAAAGGTCTGAGGCTAGAGCCAGTATTCTCTGTAGGGTCAGATGGGAACATAAGACACTGCCCTGAAAATTAAGCACGGCTTATTCTTAATGAATCCTAGGAGTACCAACTTGCTTAGGTTAGTTACATGGAGCACCAACCAAGGGCAAAATCTGCCTGTGTTACGTTTCCAATGTGAAATCAGCGCAAAAGTGCTCAGTGATGACTAAAGACGTAATTTTTGTAGCATATAGGGCGTTCAAATATCTGTAACTCAATACAATAATTTTCTCTGGTAAAAAGTATGACAAGCGACAGTGGTGAAAACTTGGACAATGGAAGTTTGTATAAATTACAAACATTAAGTCCGTATCTGATCATACAGGCTGTCCAAAATTTCTATTCGCTCTTTGACCTAATAACTGAATAATACATTTTTGTTCTTGACGAAAAATTTCAAAAACGGAAATAAAAACGCACAAATATAGGTTACGCCATACACAAAACTTTCAAGAAACACACTTCAATTGGAGAGAATACTGTCATTTACAAATGACATTTACCCTCTCCATACAAATTGAATGATTCTGAATGACTCTTACACAGATAGCCACAAACTCCACATAGAGGAGTTTTTGTATATGATTAAACAAATGGAGATATCATTTAAAGGTAAAAACACGTAGCCAGAACTTATTTGAGGAAACAGCAGTTACTGCCATGCCAAGCTTACAAAATTAAATTGACACACAGTTTGAATTATGGTCACAGGTAGTGTCAACCCAGGGTAAAATATGCCCTTGAACACAAAAGTTTTATTTCCAATTTTTAAAATTTTAACCATGTAAGTATACAGTACAGCACTTTATAAGGTGAAAAGCGAATAGGAAAAGGATATCTATTACGATTTTTTTAACAAAATAAAAATGGCACATTTTTGTCCGTATATGTTGGTTCTATGGCTAATAAATCTACATCCTCTACATCTACATCCATACTCCGCAATCCACCATAGGGTGCGTGGCGGAGGGTACCTCGTACCACAACTAGCATCTTCTCTCCCTGTTCCACTCCCAAAGAGAACGAGGGAAAAATTACTGCCTATATGCCTCTGTACGAGGCCTAATCTGTCTTATCTTTGTGGTCTTCCCGCGAAATTTAAGTTGGCGGCAGAAAAACTGTACTGCAGTCAGCCTCAAATGCAGGTTCTCTAAATTTCCTCGGTAGCGCTTCACGAAAAGAACGCCTCCTTTCCTCTAGAGACTCCCACCCGAGTTCCTGAAGCATTTCCGCAACACTCGCGCGATGATGAAACCTACCAGTAACAAATCTAGCAGCCCGCTTTGAATTGCTTCTATGTCGTCCCTCAATCCGACCTGATAGGGATCCCAAACGCTGGAGCAGTACTCAAGAATAGATCGTATTAGTGTTTTATAAGCGGTTTCCTTTACAGATGAACCACATCTTCCCAAAATTCTACCAATGAACCGAAGACGACTATCCGCCTTCCCCACCACTGCCATTACATGCTTACCCCTCTTCATATCGCTCTGCAATGTTACGCCCAAATATTTAATCGACGTGATTGTGTCAAGCGCTACACTACTAATGGAATATTCAAACATTACAGGATTATTTTTCCTATTCATCTGCATTAATTTACATTTATCTATATTTAGAGTTAGCTGCCATTCTTTACACCAATCACAAAGCCTGTCCAAGTCATCTTGTATCCTCCTACAGTCACTCAATGACGACACCTTCCCGTACACCACAGCATCATCAGCAAACAGCCGCACATTGCTGTCCACCCTATCCAAAAGATCATTTATGTAGATAGAAAACAACAGCGGACCTACCACATTTCCCTGGGGCACTCAAGATGATTCCCTCACCTCCGATGAACACTCACCGTCGAGGACAACGTACTGGGTTCTATTACTTAAGAAGTCTTCGAGCCACTCACATACTTGGGCACCAATCTCATATGCTCGTACCTTATTGAGGAGTCTGCAGTGGGGCATCGAGTCAAACGCTTTCCGGAAGTCAAGGAATGTGGCATCCGTCTGATACCCTTCATCCATGGTTCGCAAGATATCATGTGAAAAAAGGGCGAGTTGCGTTTCGCAGGAGCGATGCTTTCTAAAGACGTGCTGATGAACGGACAGCAACTTCCCTGTCTCAAGGAAATTCGTTACATAGAACTGAGAATATGTTCGAGAATCCTGCAACAAATCGATGTTAAGTATATTGGTCTGTAATTTTGAGGATCCGTCCTTCTACCCTTCTTATATACATCCGTCACCTGCACTTTTTTCCAGTCGCTCGGGACTTTACGTTGGGCAAGAGATTCGCGATAAATGCAAGCTAAGTTTGCCGCAGGACGGAACACGCATACTTGTTGCAATGTAAGTGAGGCTTTTTTATAACTGCATGTCCTCCATTTGTCAGCTGTCACGACTGGGGCAACTCTGACAGGGCAAATCAGCGTTGGCAAGGGAACGCACAGGCGGCAGGTAGAGCATGGTGCGAAGCGCGCAGGCGTGTATTGATTCGGTGGAAAACGAACGCGGCTACAGCTGCGAGCGTGCTCCCCATTCGGGAGGCGTGCCCGCAGGCATTACACGGGTCGTGCGCTCTTTACGGGCCATCGACTGGCAGCACTGCAAATGGAGCCAAATATTTCCTCGCCGAGCGCTGCCGCTCCCCAAAAAGAATAGAACGCGACTGCCGTTGCCAGTAAACAGTTGCGCGAGTTGCAAAACGCTGAAAGGAACTCGAGTTGACGTGAATCACACGCTCCGACTACAACCAGAGGCACATAACGGCTCTCATCGGTGCTGCGGTAAGCGTTGGCTTGTATCGAAAATCAGAACCTTTTTGCCCTCTACCCATCACCATATCAGTCTACATTAAATCAATAGTTTTAAATGTTGCACGTGTTACAACAACTTTTATCACATATCTGGTAGACAAATGAAGAGTGAATATGGCAAACGTACTCTACTGCCTATCTCTAGGCTTGATCGACGTGACAAACCATGGAAAAAGTCTTTCAAAGACGCGGTAGTAGATCGAGCATCGTCTTTATGCCAAACAGTGCTTCACTCTGGAGTTTCAAAATTTAAAATCCATGAGAAACAGTTTTTGTTGACTACAGTTCTACTAGTCTAAACATATTGTATTTCCGGACTTGGACTATCACAAAATAAAACATTGTGCCTCAGTATTAAAGAGACTTTCAACAAAAACTTTATTCCTGCTACTTTGTTGAAAACTGACCTAGTTTGAGACTGCGGCTGCGTACGAAAAACAAGTTCATCCATGAAAAGAAGAAAACAGCAACCAGCCACTGTTCATAATGCTATTTATTTACACAAATAGTGCTGTTACCGGTTTCGAACTGACAAGTTCATTATCAGACGGGTGTTGGCATTTATATTACATCTGATGATGTTTGCACGAGTTGCTGAAAATCAAAAACGGCCGACGAATAATGTAAATAACACAAACATAGTAGAAATGTGAACAAACGCCTGACGACAAACCTGTCGGTAAATAGTGTTATTAACAGTGGCAGATAGCCATTCTCTTCTTTGCGAGGATCAACTCGTAAAAACTTTCTTACTGGCACTTAGAAAGTTCTTAATAAAGTAACACCGTAACCTTTTGGATGATATACATAAAAAAATGGCTCTGAGCACTATGGGACTTAACATCGAAGGTCATCAGTCCCCTAGAACTTAGAACTACTTAAACCTAACTAACCTAAGGACATCACACACATCCATGCCCGAGGCAGGATTCGAACATGCGACCGTAGCGGTCGCGCGGTTCCAGACTGTAGCGCCTAGAACCGCTCGGCCACTCCGGCCGGCCAACCTCTTCTTGTAGCGGTCGAGATCATATGAACCGCCTAATATTAGGCCATCCCAAAAAGAAAACTACGACCGGATCTAACACTGCGACAATGGCTACGGAGTACAATGGCTCCAATTGCGTTACCAATCTGTTGGGAACAACAATAACAACGTCAGAGTTTATAATTATCTACACACACTTCTATTGGAGTTGTGTCCCCACGTAATAAGACAGTGGAAAATTTAGATTCTGTGAATAAGACAAGAAGTGTTTTTCTACGTTTCATCGCTAAAAAGGAAATTTGGTTCAGGAATGAGCGCCTGACAAGACCTGAAACATGACATTACATGTGAATACAGCCGAAATGTGAAACACACACACACACACACACACACACACACACACACACACACACACACACACACACACACACACAGAAGCGCGCGCGGAACAAAGAAAGGGAAAACTAAAATATGGATGACGCCCATATCAAATGTAATGTCACTTCCCAAAATCACAGGCTAACGACGACAGAGCTTAGACAAACATAAAAATTAGTTTCATGCGAGCAGGTGGACTGTAGCAGCGTGTGGTGAAGCAATACGGTAAAGAAACAAGGTAGTTTGTGCTTCAGTGTGAAACTAGAAGAAATACCAGCTTGTTTACTGGAGATGCCGATTACGGAATTACATTTCGTAGAGTCGAGCGCTGTGTACTACGTGACCAGTTTGCCTACTCTACACCTGATCTGCCAGCAAATGGACAGAAGGACTTGTAAACAAGATGATGCCTGCCTCGTATAATAGCTGCTAGGCAGTGTCAGCCACACTTCAGAGACGATATGAACAATTTTTTTCCCGCTGTTGTTGAACCTACTATCAAGTGTCTCGACATTGTCTAGTAGCCAGTGGGGAGGCTTCACGATCTGATGTGGGGCAACATGCCTAAATTCGATACGATAATAAAATCAACAATCGAGATGGCAATAACATTTATTTATTTACCGGTTTCGGCTTACGTAAAAGCCATCTTCAGAATTTTTGGCCCCCTATGGCTGGTGCTTGGCGGCTCCTCGGTTTTCTCGTGATGCAACGATCGTACACTGTGGAGCCGCCGGCACTAACCACAGGGGGCCAAAGGTTTTCAAGATGGCTTTAGTATATGCCGAAACCGGTAAATAAACAAATGTTAATGCCATCTCGACTGTTGATTTTAACCTAAATATAGCACCAGGTCACTGTACTCCATGGACAATGTTGTCTAAATTTTACACCCAGAAGGGCTGGCGACCGACTTTTCGATTTCGCGAGCTCCCAACAATTCCCAAAATTCTTAAGAGTAGGCCTACCTAGATCCAGAAAATGACCAAAAAATTTGTCTCTGGTTGTGTAATACTAAATTAGTACAAACTTACCGTTTAAAATTAGTATGTATTTTGGATTTAGCTTAATTTATTCTCTAAGAATATGTGGCGCAGTTTTGTCACGACAGGTTCTCTGTAAAGTGTATCATTCGAACTTTCCAGTAATTCCACAGATATATCTCTGAAACATGTTCCCACAGCTGGCTAACATAGTAAGTACCAAGGGCAAGTGTTTCAGTGTCCGATGGCGAATCTCAAGAATAACGTAACATACAAGGAGTATCAAAAAGAACCATCCGACTCAAAAAATCTTAACGATTATGTTATCTGAGATATGCGTAAACAACTTACTGTTGGAAAAAGCAAACTCTAGAGTTTTACATGGTTCCCGCTGGGTAGCAGCAGTATGCGGCCACTTCAGTTCTAGCATAAATGGTGTTGGGACAACAGAAAGCGTTTTGTGTTCTCTGTTTTGTGCAGTGTGGGTCAGTAATAACGTTCAGCGTGACTTTCGCACTAGGTATGGTGTTGATCCTGCTAAAACACAGAGCATTACACAATGGCATGAACAATTCCTAAAAAAAGGGTGTTTGCGTAAAGGCAAATCGCCGGGCCGTCCCCGAGTGTCTGACACAGACGTCGAACGCACCCGCCATAGTTTCACAAGGAGTCCGCAGAAATCCGTTCGCCGTGCAGTTCGACAGCTCAACATGTCCCAGATGTCCGCCTGGGGTGTGTTGCGTCGACGTTTACACATCAAACCATACAAAATTCAGCTACGGCAAGATGTTCGTGAAGGTAACAACTTGGCAAGATGGAGGACGACAGTTTTCATCTACGCTTAGTGTTTAGTGACGAGGCAACATTCTGTTTAAATGGAAAGGTGAACCGTCATAATGCGAGAATATGGGGTACGGAACAACCACCTGAAGTTGTACAACATGAGAGGGACTCTCCCAGATTTAATGTGTTTTGTGCAGTTTCACGGTAAAAGGTGTATGGTCCATTTTCCTCTGCCGCGAACACTGTTACAGGAAGCACATATCTCGATATGGTTGAGAACTTTCTTTTACCACAGTTGGAGACTGATTGGAACCACTTCCTTTACCAACAGGACGGGGCACCGCCACACTGGCATCTGGTTTTAAATCAAAGGATTACTGAACGATGGATCAGTCGCAATGGACATAATGATTCAGCCTTACATTACTGGCCTCCAATGTCACCGGATCTGACTGTATGTGATCATTTCTTGTGGCGGTTTATTAAAGACTCTTCTTATGCGCCTCCGTTATCAAAAACAATGAATTAACTGAGACATCGCAAAACAACAGCTGTGGAAGCTGTAACTCAAGACATGCTCACTGCCGTGTGGGAACAATCTGAATACCTCACTGACATATGCCGTGCATCTCAAGGAGAACAAATTGAACACGTATGAGAAGGTATGAAAAACATCTTTCTGAGTTTCCCGTTCATCAAAAAATAAAAAATAAATAAATAAAATAAAATTCATTGTATATGTTCACTCGTGTCAGAAATATAGACGTGTCAAATCGGGTTATTCTTTTTGATACACCCTGTATTTGTCTTTGCTTTGTGAATTTTATTGTCTGTTTAGTGCAAGCATCGGGTGATTCGGTAATAGAGCTATTAAAAAGAAAGGCCCTCCAGAACGGTGAGCATGTAACATAATAATGACACTTTTTTGTGATACTGCAGGCAACGTTATTAGCTGCACTCAGATTATTTATGAAGAGTCATCAATAAAAAGAAGCTAAAGACCACATCTCTGGTGTAGATCAGCTTGTTTCTGTTTCTATGCAAGACCATGACGAAATGTAGTCTGTAACTCATTATCAGGCCTCTCTCTGAAGAAGGGCTTCACAATTTCCGAGACAGCTTGTTGTCTACTGTGGTTACGTGTACAAAAATTTTCTAATTCTATGTACCTACTGGACTTGCACCACGTGTCTGATTCATTTGGACAAAAACCGTGTAAAGGTTCAAGATCTATAGAAAGAGTATATTATGGTCTACATTTTGGAGTATACGATCCTATTACCACAAACAACAAAGAAATTACTGCTCTGACACGTACATGATTAGTGCTATATAGTTCACAGATAATGCGAGGGCGAGGATCGCCGAGAGGACAAACAGATTTGGAGAGGCAAGCTAGACAATTGACGGAAGCTGCTAAAATAAGCATAGACGAAGAGCTGTCTAGTGACTCAGAAAATCCTTCCTATTGGCCAAGACTTCAAATATAAAGGAAAAATCAGTTTCCCGCAAATGTACTGTTTTCTTATATAAAGAAGTTTTTCATGTGAACTCTTACAGATTTCGGTGTTTTTACAGCATTGCAATTTACATTTTGTCTCAGCCTCTTCAAGATGTGTCGAAAAATACAACAGCAGTGACAATCAATGAATGCTGGTGAAAAAATTGTTTCAATTTTTTCAACCATAAAAATATTATTATCTAAAGAATAATTGCCAACAACTGAATCTCCCATAACGAAATGTCAATAACGTGCTCATACTGCCACTGAAAAAGAAATGCATTACTGTGCCAGTGATGCAAGAGAAAACGTTTCTTAATTTTAACATGGCAAGTACAGGGGAGTCCATCCTCCTCGAACATGCAGGCCTTTCACACAACCAGCATCAGGAACGGAACACCAGCACTTTCACCTGACATTTCCTTCCTCCCCTCCCTAACAGAACTCCTTTGAAATGTGTTCATCTATTAAAAAAAAATTCTGACGTTTATTTCCAACAGGTGTAGGAAAGGCCTGCTGTCGTGGGAAAGTCACTAGCTTTCAGTCTGCCTATTGTGTTCAGATCATAGCCCCGCTAAGGAGATTTAGGTAAAATACCAAACCATCAGCTCTAGGATGGACAAATTCAAAATCCACTGATTGCTGGAAGCTGGCCGTTGTGTCCGTAACCAGCGAAGACGACGACTCCACGGCATGGCGAGGAATTGTAAATTACAAGATCTCCAGCTCTAAATGTCGCTCCAACGACGCACGTCTCACACTAATCGGGTGGGAATTCCCGCTGTGGTCTCACTGGCAAGGAAATACACCCACAAATTGCAATGGTCACTTACGTGCACTCACAGCACACTAAAACCCAACTCCAAATATAAAGCCGATCGAATGACATACAAAAAGTCATGATTCAAGCAGTTTGGGAGATGCTGTATTTCTCAATTTCCGGAAAAGCATTTGACTCTGCACCACTTCTAAGCTTATTATCGAAAGTATGATCGTATGGTGTAAAAAGCAAAATTTCTGAAAATATGGAAGATTTTTGGGAGGGGGAGGGTGGGGGGGGGGAGAGAGATGATGCAGAAAGTTATCGTGGATGGACAGTCAGGTACAGATGTAGAAGTGCCCCAGGTAAGTATGGTCGGACCCTTGTTCTTTATGTTGCATATAAATGACCTTGCTGACAGTTAAAAATTAACCTGTGCTTTTTGGCAGCTGATGCAGTTACCAATAATTACGTACTGTCTGAAAAAAGCTGCACATATATCCAATTAGATCTAGATAAAATTTTGAAGCGTCGCATAGATCGCCAATTTGTCTTAAATGTTCAGAAAAGTAAAACTGTGCAGTTGACAAAACGAAAAAGTGTAGTAACTTACGAGTGTAGCATCAGTCGGTCCCAGTTGGAATCGGTCCTCTTATACAAATACCTCGGTGTAACACTGTGGGGATATGAAATGCAACTATCACTGGGGCTTAATTGTAGATAGGGCAGGTGGAAGACTTCGGTTCACTGAAACGTATTGGGAAAATTCAATCAGTCTAGAAAGTATACTGCGCACAGAACACTCGCGCGACGCATCCCAGAACTGCTGAAGTGTGTTGGACGCATACCAAATAAGAGTAACGCGGGATATCGAACGGATACACAGAAGGGCGGCACGAATGGTCACAGGTTTGTTGGACCCGTGGGAGAGTGCCACGAACATGCTGAATTGGCGGACGCTTTAAGACAGACGCAAGCCATCCCGTGAAATCCTACTTCAGAACCAACTATAAGTGATGAATCTACGAATATAATACAACCACCTTATGTGTCGCTCCCATAGAGATCGTGAAGACCAAATCAGACAACAGTGAGGAGGAAAAACTCATGGGATACCTCCTAATATCGTGCCCGGAGTAGTGCAGCAGCTTGACGTGGCATGGACACAACCGGTGGGATTCATGTCGGGTGATCTGGATGGTCAAATCATTCGCTAGAGTGTCCAGAATGTCCTGCAGATCAATCGCGAACGGAGTGTTTGGGATCATGAAGTTCATGAGTAGCTGCAAATTGTCTCCAAGTAGCGATTTCCAATCAATGACGGGTTCAGCTGGACCAGAGGATCCAGTCCATTCCGCGTGGACACGGCCCACACCATTACCGAGTCACCATCAGCGTGCACAGTGCTTTATTGACAACTTGGGTCCATGGATTCGTGGAGCCTGCGCCACATTCGAACCCTACCACCAGATTACCGGCTAAAATCAGGAGGTGCCTGAGCAGGCCAGTGTTTTGCAGTCGTCTAGGGTATGTGATCACGACCCACGGTATTCCCCATAGTCGAGAGTCTCACCGATATGGTCAAGAGCCCAACAGAGGCGCTGCAGGCGATGTCGTGCTGTTAGAACATGCACTCGCATCGGTCGCCTGCTACCATAGCCGATTAACGGCACATTCCGCCGCACTTTCCTAACGGATACGTTGACCGTGTCGTCCCACGATGATTTCTGCGGTTATTTCACGCAGTGTTACTTGTGTGTTAGCACTGAGAAATCAACACAAATGCCGCTGCTCTCGGTCGTTAAGTGAAGGCCGTCTGCCACTGCGTTGTCTGTGGCGAGAGGCAATGCCTAAAATTTGATATCTGATCACGTTCTTGATACTGATGATCGCGGAACATTTAATTCCCTAACTATTTCCGAAATAGAATGTCCCAAGCATCTAGCTCCTAGTATGATTCCGCGTTCAAATTCTGTTAATTCCCGTCGTGCGGTCATAATCACTTCGGAAACTTTTTCACATGAATCAACTGAGTACAAATGAAAGCTTCGCCAATGCACTGTCCTTGTACTTTTATACCATGTGTACGCGATACTACCGCCATATGTACACTGTGTGTTCAAAAGTATCCGGACACCTCCAAAAACATACGTTTTTCGTATTAGGTGCATTGTTCTGCCACCTTCTGCCACGATACTCAATATCAGCGACCTCAGTAGTCATTAGACATCGCGAGAGAGCAAACTGGGACGCTGCACTGGACTCACGGACTTCGAACGTGACCTGGTGATTGGGTGTCACTTGTGTCATACGTCTGTATGCGAGATTTCCACACTCCTAAACATCACTAGGCCCACTGTTTCCGATGTCATAGTGAAGTGGAAACGTGAAGGGAGACGTACAGCACAAAAGTGTATAGGTCGACCTCGTCTGTTGACTGACAGAGACCGCCGACAGTTGAAGAGGGTCGTAATGTGTAATAGACAGTCATCTACCCAGACCATCACGCCGGAATTCCAAACTGCATCAGAATCCACTGCAAGTACTATGACAGGCGGGAGGTGAGAAAATTTGGATTTCATGGTCGAGTGGCTGCTCATAAGCCACACATCGCGCCGATAAATGCCAAACGACACCCTGCTTGGGGTAAGGAGCATAAACACTGGACGATTGAACAGTGGAAAACGTTGTGTGGAGTGACGAATCACGGGACACAATGTGGCGATCCGAAGGCAGGGTGTGGGTATGGCGAATGCCCGGTGAACGCCATCTGCTAGCGTGTGTAGTGCCAACAGTAAAATTCGGAGGCGGTGGTGTTATGGTGTGGTAGTATTTTTCATGGAAGGGGCTTGCACCCCTTGTTTTTTGCGTGGCATTGGCCTACATTGACGTTTTAAGCAACTAATTGCTTCACACTGTTGAAGAGCAATTCGGGGATGGCGATGCATCTTCCAACACGATCGAGCTGCTGTTCCTAATGCACGGCCTATGGCGGAGTGGTTACACGACAATAACATCCCTGTAATGGACTGGCCTGCACAGAGTCCTGACCTGAATGCTAGAGAACACCTTTGGGATGTTTTGGAATGTAGACTCCGTGCCAGGCCTCACCGACCGAGATCGATACCTCTCCTCAGTGCAGCACTCCGTGAAGAATGGGCTGCCATTCCCCAAGAAACATTCCAGCATCTGACGGAACGTATGCCTGCGAGAGTGGAAGCTGTCATCAAGGCTAAGGGTGGGCCAACACCATATTGAATTCCAGCATTACCGATGGAGTGCGCCACTACCTTGTAAGTTATTTTCAGCCAGGTGTCCGGATACTTTTGATAACATCGTGTATATGTGCATATCGCTATCCCATGACTTCCGACACCTGAAATTGTTGTTACCGCGCTCCATACGTGAATGGAGCGGGAAAATGTCCTAATGACTGATACACCTCTGCCATGACACAGTAGTTTGCAGAATGTGGGTGCAGTGTAGAGTGAAATGATCTTATGTCACTGGTCGAGAGACCTCGTCAGGGGTTGTTCGGCCGCTTGATGGACGCTGCTTCAGCGACTTGGGGCGATGAGATGAAATGATGAGGACAACATAAACACCCAGTCGGCGAGCGGAGAAAACCGCCGACATGCCGAGAATCGAACCCGGGAGCCCGCGATCTAGAGGCAGTGCGCTAACCATTTGACCGCGAGCTGCGACAAGCCCATTCACGTACAAGCGTACGCTGACATACCGGAGAGTCCTCGCGATCCGTCACCGGTGGCGAAGGCGACGGCGGCGGCGGGAGGTGGCAGACGGTGCTGGGACAGAGGCAGCAGGGCGGCAGCACGTGGCAGCAGGGCGCGAGCTGCAGGGGCAGGCAGAGGTACGGCGTGGGCAGGGCCGCGGGCAGCCGCTTCTTGTCGAGCAGCCCGCGCAGCGCCATGCCGGCCACTGGTCGACAGTCGCCTGAGCTGTGCGCCTCCGCCTGCCCCTGCCGGGACCCGGCCGGACCTTCACGCCCCCGGCGGACGCCAGCCGGCTGGAACCGACGCCGCTTTCTACGACCGCTTCTTACGCAATTCCTCTGCCGGAAGACGGAGTCCCGGGCCGCTTCCCCTACCAGCTCGCCACATCGTCATTCACGGCATTCGCACCTGGCATCGAGTTCTGCATACTTGAACTTCATAAGTCCGTAAAATGCAAACTTTTCGGACAGAACTATTAAACTTGCTAAAATATTGCCCGCTATTATGTCATTGTCAGGTGGATTTTCTCGGCAATCTCATTTTTAGTTCCCTTCGCTTGCATCTTTAGTGGGGAGTTCGGTTTGGTTCAAAAAATGGTTCAAATGGCTCTGAGCACTATGGGACTTAACTTCTGAGGTCATCAGTCCCCTAGAACTTAGAACTACTTAAACCTAACTAACCTAAGGACATCACACACATCCATCCCCGAGGTAGGATTCGAACCTGGGACCGTAGCCGTCGCGCGGCTCCCGACTGTAGCGCCTAGAACCGCTTGGCCACTCCGGCCGGCTACAAAGTTCGGTTTCCGACTGACGCTCACAACAGCTCGCTCCAGTTTGAAGAAATTTTTAGTTGCAGACTGCAGCCGCGCAGGTCGTTTTGGGACATGGGACAAACTGTGTAATTCGAAAGCAATTGCCGTAACACTTCTGCACGTTTGTATACTGTAATGAAACTTTACTCCAGTTCGCAACGACATACAGTGGGCAGCGATCAACTGGGTAAATTCCTAAGTGTAGGACCAATCAAGTGGCTCGTAGTGAAATTGCGTACTTACGGAATATCGTCTCAGTCTTGACTGGATTCGTGATTTCTTGTCAGAGAGGTCATAATTCGCAGAAACTGACGGAAAGTCAATGGGTAAAACAGAAGTGGTTTCTGGCGTTCTCCAAGGTAGTGTTAAAAGCGCTCTGCTGTTTGCAGATGATGCTGTCGTTTATCGTCTAGTAATTTCATCAGAAGATCAAAACAAATTGCAAAAGGATTCAGAGAAGATACCTGTATGGTGCGATAATTGGCCACTAACCCTAAATTATGACAAGTGTGAGGTCATCCACACGAGTGCTAAAAGGAATCTGTTAAACTTCAAGAACACGATTTTTCAGATAAATCCAAAGGCCGTAAATTCAACTAAATGCCTAGGAATTGCAATTACCAACAACTTAAATCGGGAAGAACATACAGAAAAAGTTGTGCAGAAAGCAAACCGAAGACTTCGTTTTACTGACAGAACACTTCGAAAATATAATAGATATACTAAAAACTGCCTATACTACTCTGGTCTGTCCTCTTTTGGAGTACTGCTGTGAGGTATGGGGTCCTTGGCAGATAGGATTAACAGAGAACATCGACAAAGCTCAAAGAAGAGCAGAACGTTTTGCATTATCGCGAAATAGGGTAGAGAGTGTCACTGACATGACACAGGATTGGGGGTAGACATCATTAAAAGAAATGTGTTTTTCGTTGCGGCGGAATCTTCTCAGGAAATTCGAAACACTAACTTTCTCCTGTGAAAGCGAAAATATTTAGTTGACGCCGACGTACCTGGGGAGTAACATCCTCATAATAAAATAAGAGAAATACGACATCGCACGGAAAGATATGTGTGTTCGTTTTTTTTTCGGCACCTGTTCGAGATTAGAAAACAGAATTATTGTGAAGGTGATTCGAAGAACCCTCTGCCAGGTACTTAACAGTGATTTGCAGAGTATCCATGTAGACGTGGATGTAGACCCTGGGTAAGATGTGAGTTGTATGGTTCGTCACGAGCGTATTCAGCCAATATAAAAGTGTCACAGGAATGCTTCAAGAATTGTAGTGGGACACCAAAAATTAGGAGGACGATGTGAACCTCTGGCAGCCTAGTTCACAAAAAGTGTTCGCGTCCGCAGCTAAGTGCTCAACGTGTCCGTCTGCTACGGGGAGAATGTGGGTTCGACTCCCAGTACTGCCAAGGATTTTTCCTTCGTGTAACGGGGAGCACCCGCCCTCATGATGCCAACGGAGGAGGTACCTGAATGAGAATCAGCTACTTAGATATCCATATAAGTATATAGTTCTCGCGATACCGGCCATGACCTTTTTCTTCTGTGCGGATGCACACATATTCCCCGAATTCTTACGGAGAATGTCTTCCACGAGTAATGAGTGTTGGGGTGGGACGCTACGAATGTAATGTGTGGAAATACAAGCTGAGAATGTGAGTTTCGCGGGAGGCGTGCGCGAGATAGACCTTGCAGTCGCACTATCATCTGTGCCCTCGGTGGCTCAGATGGATAGAGCGTCTGCCATGTAAGCAGGAGATCCCGGGTTCGAGTCCCGGTCGGGGCACACATTTTCACTTGTCCCCGTTGATCTATATCAACGCCCGTGCGCAGCTGACGGTATGAATATGATTCTAATTTCAGCTACTTAGAGGTCTGGGACGCTGATAACGGCCGGGAGACGTGTGTGCTGACCATATGCCCCTCCATACTGCATTCCAATGACGCCATTGCCTACGGATTACATGGCGGCCGTGGGTACTGAGTGGCCCGACGGGTTAGGAGGCACAGAGAATGTTGCGTACGGAAATTAAGGAATTGTGTAGCAAAAATTAAAAGTAAATTACATTAGCATTTCACAATTCCGAAACCGGTTTCGACTAGCCAGTGGCCATTATCACATGGTCAATATACAAAAAGAGGAGACAATGAATTATCATGTCTATAAAATCTGCCAAGTAACTTTCTACGTCGCGATGAAAAAGCAAGAAATTAGCCTTTAAGTCACATCCACATTACGGGGATAGTTACTTACACTAAGTATCCTCAGCCAAACATCATATTGTGGCTTAGTGAAGTGTGTAGATGATATGGAGCCACAGCATGCGCTGATGTTCTCGGTTTGGATCTCAGCGAAGAGTTAAATCTGTATCGCACAAATTTCGCCGACACTACGGGGCAGCTACCGGTGTCTATTTCTAAATATTGTACAGCGTGCTTAAATAAAGGGAGGAGATATTTGATATTCATGTCAGAAGAGAGGATGACGAATCCAGCAAATTGTTCCATTTAGTCACGGGTCGGAAAAGCACGACCGCGTGCGCATATATCCTCAATTGTCTCGCACGTTTGCTAAAAAGTGTATACTGCTTAAGTTAGCTTTACATAATCGTTTAATCTTACTTGTTACGCCTAGGCATAAATTCAGCATCTTTCAGATATATTAACGACAACAGATGTAGCACAGCAGAACACAACAGCATCCTACAATCCGACAAAAAAGCATTTTTTGACGCAACAGATTCTGTCTGCTTACTGGGCAAACTTCCACGCATTCTTCGATAGTGGCTGTCGTTTTACGGTCGTAGCTCAAAAACGTTGCCTTTTCGATCTGTATCTGACCAAACACCCTCGCAGCACCTCATCCAGATTATATGTGCAGGTTATAGATGAAGTCAATTGCACAACAGGAGGCAATGAGCGCGGTACAGGTGTCACCGCCATCTCTCATACAGTAACTACACGGTTTAACATGGAATACAAACTTAAACCGCAAGTAACTTATAATCATCATGTTGCAGTCAAACACGTGACCAGCCAGGCACGGGTCCGCCAAAGACAGTGGTACACTAAATGGTAATTAGGACATTAACGGAAAAGCACTGGGATAAATTTCATATTTTCTCCGCGTTCCGTGATTGAGCGCACTCCATTCTAAAATGTATTTTGTGCCAAAAAATGATTAGCACATTAAGTGGATAGAAACTTCTTTAAACCCAAACAAAACGTGAGGTTTTAGCATGCCATGGTCTTCGTACGGTGCATAGCGGTAAGTACCCTGTACCACTACTTCTCACTCCCCCTCCTGCTCCACTCGCAAACAGAACAAGGGGGGAAACTACTGTCTATATACCTCCGAAAGAGTAATAATATCGTGTTCGTGGTCTTTACGTGAAATGTACGTTGGCGGCAGTAGGATGGTTCTATAATCAATATCAAATGTCGGTTCTCTAAGTTTTTTAACAGCGTTCCTCGTAAAGACTGTCGCCTTCCCTCCAGGCATTCCCATTTGGGTTTCTGAAGCATCTCCGTAACACTTGTGCGTTGCTCGAACCCAACGGTAATAAATCTAGCAGTTTGCCCCTGAAATAATTCGATGTCTTCTTTTAATGTGACCTGGTACGGTTCCCAAACACCCCAGCAGTATTTAAGAACAAGTCTTACCAGCATCTATTTGCTGTTTCCTTTACAGATGAACCACACGTTCCTAGAATTCTCCCAACAAACCGAAGTCGACGTCCGCCTTCCCTACTGCAGTTCTCACATCCTCGTTCCATTTCATATCGCTTTGCAACGTTAAGCCAGCATATTTAAACGACGTAACTGCATCAAGCAGGACACTACTGATGCTGTATGGGGACATTATGGATTTTTTTTTCCACTCATCTGCATCAACTTACATTTTTCTGGATTTATAGCTAGCTGTCATTCATTACACGAACTAGAAATTTTGTCTAAGTCATCCTGACGACGATATGCATCGAGGATTCGAACCGCTGTCCTCTCTAATACTCGTCCAGAGCGCCACTTCGCAAGCTCGGTAAACGAAAAGACTTCGCTGAAGAGTTATGATTTGCCTCTTAAAATTCACCTTGCTGTACAGGATTGAAATGCGCAGTCTCACAAAGAAGCAGCTCAAGTGGGATCTTTAAGTTCAGTGAAAGGTTGCCCACGCCAAGACCGGATTAGGGATGAACAAATTACAGATGAACTGAATTTTGAAGGGACAGAAAAGACAACAGAGAAATATAGAAACAGGTGGAAAAAACTTTTTAGCAGACTGCCAGAAGAAATACTGACGAAACAACTGTTGGGATACGGGCCAAGAGAAGGAAGACACCCTGGTACGCCCAAAATGAAATAGGCTCATAGATAACCTTTGAAGAAGAAACAAGCAGTTAGCCTTGGAAATGACGATGATGGTGAAAGTTCATCTCACTTTTACAACCAAGGGTCGCAGCACTCGCCAAAGAATCAATAGGAGCGGGTGAGGGTGGGACTTAATGAACAGTGACGTTTATGTCGCACGATTAGTCGGCCTCGCGCTCGCGGCGTCACACGCACTCCCAACGCCGTGATCGATAACAGCCGAGAGGCTGGTTATTTGGCAGCTCTCCACACGCAGCAATCGGAATTACAGATGAAGGCCTACTCTGCGTGGTGCGGCGCGGCAACATACCCGGCGTTGCGGCAGCGACCCACGTCCCCACGTCGGACATTCATCAAGCCGCGCGCCACGCCCACCAGCCAGGAGTCAAGTTCAGGACCCTGCCCGCGCAGAGGGCGAGGCCAAACAGGCTGGTGTTGCGACTTCTCATTACTTCCACAATCACTGGTAAATCTAGTTTCCTAAGAGAACCAATTTCTAAGTTTCCGCTATCATCTTTCCCTTGCTCTCATGCCACCTTTCCACACTTTAGAATCTCTGAAACAACTTCCAACAGAGACATTGCTACACTACGTACCCTCTGCGACAAATTGCACGGTGGCTTGAGGAGTTGCATAAATGTAACTTAAGCATCGGAAATCACGACCTCCTCCTCTCCCCAGCCCGGAAGACGCCACCCCCCCCCCCCCCCCCCGCGGGACGAAAACAAATTAAATCTACAACGAAATAATTTTGTTGACAGACGGGAACAGCTTGCACTGTCTATTTCCGGACATGTACAGTGTGTACAGAAAAAGGCGGAGCGGGCTCAGGGACTTTGTATTCTGGTCTGACAGGAGACAGCGGGTTGGAGGTGGGGCCGGCAGTGGAAGGGGGTGCATATAGCCAATGGCTGGAAATGGGCGAGCATGTCTGTATTTGACTTGTCTCGGTTAATGTCTTTTATGTCAAGAGAGAACTGAATAGTTCTAACTAGGCATATATTTCTTCTTCTACCACAAGCAATTAATTCATAAGTGAACCAAATTCAGTGTTACCTCTGTCATCAATCCCTTGCTATCACGACACCTTCCCATACTTAAAAAACTTCTCACAGTAACCAGCGAACAGACACTCTTCCGCATCTCTTGACTTTCCAAATAGATTTTCTTTGATTGACAATCTTAGACAACTGAGAAAATTATTCTCAAAACATGAAATCTTGCTTCATTATGGTCTTAATTTGGCTTTTTTCTCCTAACTCGACCCGTGTCGTTATCTTTATTTACTGAGCAATGCAGAACATCTACATGTTACTGCAACACAAAATTTCAAAGGCTTCTAATATTTTCCTATATGTCAACCCGACGCCTTTCTCGCCCGTGCACAGCTGTACTCCAAACACACTTCTTCCAAAGTAGCCTTCTGATCACAATGCACGTATTTTTTTTATCTTAGCACCTATTTCTTTTTACAGAAAACTCGTTTGCCTTGTCAATCCACCTTACAATGCCTTTCGTGCACCTTTCTTTCTATAGTGCAAAATTCGTCCACCTCTTCTAGATTTTCTTGATCTATTTCAACATTTAGCCATCCAGCATATCGAACTGCGGTCCATTCCGATCAATAAAAAGCAAAACCAAACGTTTTCACCAACAACCAATCGATTTCTCTCCTTTTTGATTCTGCCATCCTCTTAATTTACGCTTACCAAGGCAGTACTATTATGTAACGCCTCGACAATAGGCATGTGATAATGCATACACAAATCTAACCAATGACTTATTGCCACCATGATGGAGGCAGACTGAACAACTACCGTAAAGTCCGTGATTTTATTCATACTTCGTGATACGGCCACAAACATGAAACTTCCTTTAATTATGCAGTAGATACCTAATGTAACTCCTAAGAGCTGCCAGGCTCGTTTTATATGCTGTTTCGAAAGATATTTGCTAATTCGTGTTTGGAAATGTCTAGGGATCAGGCCAAAGAAATACTACTAATCGGGTGTTTCATGTGACATCCGATGTCTACGTGAAATGTAGATTTGTTTCGCGCTACAAATAAACTTTTATTTGAAGTGAAATCCCACATTAGTATAGTGATATATTCGACTTAACAATATGTATTAGCGGAGTTAAATAAAGGTAAACGAGGCTGGCTAAAACTCCTGTCTCAATTTAATGGTGCTGTTCCATTGCAGCAACGGACAGTGTAGCGCGGACCGGCACACGAAGCAGGGCAAGACGGAAATGGGAAGAAATGGCAAATGAATGCTAAATTACGCGACGAACGGCTCCACAAATTTAATCGGAAACTTTTACTAGTGGATCCGGATTAATTCTCCCCACCGGTGCCGGCCGGTGTGGCCTTGCGGTTCTAGGCGCTTCAGTCTGGAACCGCGTGACCGCTACGGTCGCAGGTTCGAATCCTGCCTCGGGCATGGATGTGTGTGATGTCCTTAGGTTAGTTAGGTCTAATTAGTTCTAAGTTCTAGGCGACTGATGACCTCAGAAGTGAAGTCGCATAGTGGTCAGAGCCATTCTCCACTGGTACACATGTGAAAGTAAGAGTCGCCAGCCTCGCGTTGACTTGCAAGATAAGGTTAAACTTGGAACAACTCCAAAGCCAATAGTTAAAAGCCCTGTATCTATACTACTACAGTCAAGAAATATTCTCAAATCGGACCACTGGAATGGCATGTGTGTACCGCTCACACTTCAATGCACCGTCTTCAACTGCTTACTGGCAACACCCGCCTACTGTCACGACAACAGAAGAGGAGCACAGTTCGAAGTCAATTGTGGAAAGTTCACTCAGAAACATCATCACGCTCAAATTTACACGGCAACAAGTGAAATTTATTGGTATCTATTACACAAGACAAGTCCGTCACTTCTATCCAACACCACCTCCAGCTAGCAAATCTTTCCATGTTACGATCTGAGGTCTTCTTTTGCCGGACATTCACAGTCCACATGCATCAATCTAGAACACGCGCACAGAAACACTGGAAGTGCCTACGCAGAATTCGACGCCAGCGCATGGGAAGGCATTCTTTAATGCTTTGTTGGCTTTCCGTACGGGAAAAATAACCTCGTTGATTACGAATGATTGCTAAATGCAGATTTCCCGAATGATAAGTACTTTAAAACACAAAATTCCGCCTGAGAGGGCCCACACTTGCCGCTTCAACCCCACGAGGTCTGACGGCCGACTCATGAATTTCGCGAGCTCCCGACCGCCTAAGTCCCCCCCCCCCCCCATATGGGGCTTCCAACCAATCAGGAGCAGCATGAAAGCATTCTCACTGGCTATTTCCAGCTCCTGCTTACAGCGCTTCTGTTAAAAACTTTCTGCAATGGATGGTGGAAACACCGGCCGCCATGGGGAAAAGCTCTCCCTGTAAGTCAGCCATTCAGAATGATTTGGGAAATATCGGCCCATCAGCTGCAGCCTGAAGAAAGCTTGCTTCCCCCAGTATCCGAACACCGAAAGGTAAAGCATACACGCACAGCCAGTAAATGGCATTATATACTGATCGAGAGTAAGCCACAGTATCAATGAAATGAAATGGCGTGTGGCGAGGGCCTCCCGTCGGATAGACCGCTCGCCTGGTGCAAGTCTTTCGATTTGACGCTACTTCGGCGACTTGCGCGTCGATGGGGATAAAATTATGATGACTACGACAACACAACACCCAGTCCCTGAGGGGAGAAAATCTCCGACCCAGCCGGGAATCGAACCCGGGCCCTTAGGATTGACAGCTACCGGGGGCGGACCTAGCCACAGTATCAATTACTTCCTTTTATTAGCCAATGATGATTATTATTATTATGGTTTGTGAGGTGCTCAACGGCGAGGTTATCAGCACCCGCACAAATTCCAAATCATTCCATTTCCCAGTCTCACCACTTTCCTGATTGATGATTAAATGATAAGAAAAACACAAACACCCGATCCCAGGGCGGAAAATATCACCAACCCGACCGGGAATCAAACCCGGGACCCTGTGATCCAGAGGCAGCAGCGCTAGCCACCAGTCCACCTAATATCGCAAGACTAATGCAGGACAGCTCGATAGAATGGGCACATAAAATGAATTTTAAATATTTTATTTGTAAATAGAAAAAAAAAAAACATGTTTTCCATTGAGCGTATTTGCTTGACTGACTGACTATCAATGCACTGAAAAAAAAAAATCTCAGTTAAAAAACCGGAGAGAATGAACCAGACTACTCTTAGGCAAGACACACTCCGCGCGCGCGATTGTGTGTGCGTGTGTGGTGGGGGGGGGGTGTAGAGGGGGGGAGAGGGGGGGAGGGAGGGAGAGAGAGAGAGAGAGAGAGACGGAAGGAAATTTATGAATCGATATCACGTTCCTTGTGTACGTTAAGACTGACTCTTGGTATTTGCTGCATAATTACTTTGCTAGTGAGATAGTGGGACGTAATGAAAAACCTGGAGCAGGTCAGGTGTTTCACTTCCCGGTCCCGACCAGCCCGAAGCGTTGCGAAATGCCAGGCGGCCGCGCAGCCGCTGGCAACCCACACGCTGCTGATGGCGTTTAAATCGCTCCCGCCCAGGCGCGGGGCTCAGGTGGGCAGAGCCGGTACCCAGTAATTGGTGCGTGGTCGCAGGTGCCGCCCACGGTGGAAACCTATGCCACCAACTTCCTGGGCGCAAGACAGGGAATTCAATAGTGCCCTCAGCTTTCAGTCCTAAAACTCGTGTCGCGCGCGTATACCAATTCCGGGATGGTCACAGGAAGCTTTCATAGTGGAGCGGCTGTCTAAGTTTTGAAAGTGCGCAGGTTTACATGAAGTAAAGCACTGACAGCGGAAAAGACATCTACTCGCAAACTAATTGTGAAATAAACATCCTGGATGATGGATAACACAATGTTAGACTATTTGTCATCATCCGCGATGGGTGGCCTTCGGCACGTGCACCGCACAAGTAGTAAGCGTGTGATGTACACACGTAAATTCAGTGTGTTTACTACTTTTGCGGTACACATGCCAAAGACCAACCATCGCGGATGATGAAAAGTGGCCAAAAATTGTTTTATCCATCTTCCAGGGCGATCATTTCGCAGTTCGTTTACGAGTAAAAGTCTTTCTCGCTGTCAGCGCTTGTCCAAGATACCCAGTACCAATTTTTTTGTTGGTACGGGAGTACCGACGTAATTACTTGTTCTAGGAGCCTCATCTTTGACTTTGGTGGTTCCTTGCAGCACGGATCGAACCAGACTGATTACTTAACATAAGTAATTCAGTGCCATTGGGTTTTCTTACCAGTTTGAGAATGTTTTGGCCGATCTCGTACGAGACCTACAGGACGACACACTTTGAGCTTTGCCCAACGTCGGTATTATGGTTGATATTTCCGCACGACAAAAGTGCGACAGCTAGTCCAAGTGTAGTATTGTCGTTGTTAATTCCTACAGAACATCGCAACCCATCCTAATGTACACTTCGCAAGTCACTGTACAGTGCATGGCAAAGTTGAATCCCTGGAACACTGTAAATCTAAAGACATAATCTAAAGAATAGTGTACTTTCCAATTACCGGGGCTTCACGTGTACTAACTGCTCACTCAAATACGGCATTCGGTGCGTACTTGCAAACTGTATATATCGCACTGAGCCGCAGCACATCGGCAAAATTGTTTCAACCAAAGATTTGTCAAACATAGTAAGGGCAGAGGAACAATTTATCGTAAAACTGAGTCCTCTTATAGGGGACTTCGTTCAAAAAACAAATCAACGAATACAGAATACGATACTAGCAGAAGAAAGAATATTTAAATCCACTGATACAATGATAAACCGTGTCAAAAGCGTAAGCTTTCCAGCGTAATTCAAAATTCGCTTTTTCCGTATGCTCCCGCAATACAGATTTTAAAGAACATCATGGAAGCGGGATAAGCGGTAAAGAAAAGGCATATCAGTAGTGAAACCACGAACTCAGCTCATTTCAAGTAACTTACCATTCAGCTTTAAAAGGATCCAATTTCCGGTAAGATCAGTGCTCCCCGTACGACTATCACTAAACCACAAAGGCAAACATTCCAATGTTGCGGAGTGAATTTAAAAGTACCGTGCATCCTACACTGACCATACGTAACGTTCGCGTTTTGGACGGTCACAAAGCGTATTGGTATTTGTGCCCGAAAGCAAAATTTGAAATACCGTTTATAATAATATACTTTGGATGAGTTAGGTGTAATAAAAATGAGATGATAAACTGCACTTTTTTCCAAATTAGAATACAACTGGAAGGGAGACCAAGCGGTCCTTTCTTGCTAGTAAGGTGATCATCATCATCATCATCATCATCATCGGTCCAGTCCTCGCCTCTTTTCTTCAACACACTCTTTCAAATCTTTCAGCCATCTATCCCATGGTCTTCCTCTTGGTCGTTTCCTTCGCATCTCCATTTGACGTACCTTCTCGGGAATCCTTTTGTTTTCCATTGTCTTTAAGTGTCCATACCGTCTTAGCATTTATGTTTTTATCCTGCTCGTCAAGGGTTCCTCTTTCACTGTTTCCCTTACCCTCTCATTCCTCATCCTATCTCTCCCTTGCTGCTCCTACCATATTTCTGATTGACTTCATTTCGCATGCCTGTAACCTACTTCAATTTCTGTTTTTCATTACTGATGTTTCGGATGCATGTGTGGACTTTAGTATCTTCTGTACATTACTTCTTTGCTTTTTTTGTGGGAAGTCTTTGTTCTAAACCATGTCCTAACACTTCGCGGCAATGCTGCTTCCTGTCTGCCACGTTCACTGATCTCTCTCTCTCTCTCTCTCTCTCTCCCCCCCTCCATTTCTCCCACGTACTTGACACTCTCCACCTTTATTGTTCATATCCAACCATTATTCCACTCGTTGGTCTATTTTTCTTTCTAGCTGTAAACAAGATCTCACATTTGTTTACGTTACAGTCCATTCCATACCGTCAGTTTCTTCCCAAACACCTAGCTGTTCCTGAATCTGCTCCTCATCCCTCTTCACACAGATCATCAAGTCGTCTGCGAACACCACTACTTTCATCTTCTCTTCTCTAGTTTTTGTTCTGCCACATTAGTCATTATCTCATCCAAGAACACGAGTTACTTTAAAGTAATAACCTTCCAAACAAGTGCCATTGCCGGAGTGTGAAGCAGGGGATAAATGTAATGAAAGCTGGCTGGCTTGCCGGCTGGTGGCTGCGGGCAGCAGAGCGTTGCGCGACACGGCGCGATCTCCGTGGCGGATCGCGGCGCGGCCGCGGAGAACTGTTCCGGCCGGCAGCCGCGGCCCTGAAAACTTGGGCTGCCGCTCCTGTCGGCGGAACACAGACCAAGAAGCAGCCCATCTGGCGACAACAGGACAAGGCTGCGCGTATTCTTACAGTTTATACGTACTCTGTCTATAGGAGATCTAATTACTATAATTTAGAGAGGCGCTACTGATTTTGGTTTGTGAAGGTTGGAGGATTTAGTTGAGTGCCCTCGAAGACGAGGTTAGAAACAGAACACTAACTCAGACTCGAGAAGGTGGACCCACAAATATAGAAAGAGGCTAGGTAGGCGTACTGCGTTTTCAGTGCAGAAGCAGGCAACGGCGCAATGAGTCGGCCGGGAGAGATCAGTAACTTCCACCGTGGTGTAGTCATTGGATATCACAAGAGAAACTCCCTATCGCACGCCCCTCAGATTTAGTGGTAAGACGGCCCAGTTAAGAGCCCGTCAAAAAGTGAACACAGGTCAAGTATGAAAACAAGAAGAAAGTGTACTGAACTGTGAAAAAAGAACGCAAAATAGAAACAGTGAACGCTCCAAGGTTAACAAGTGCAACGTAGAGCAGCATGGGATAGCCACGGCCTCGCGATCAAAGCTCCCTCGTTCCTAATCTTTGTTTTTCCCCCGCTGTTCGCTGTATTCAAATTTGTGTCTGTGTCATGGTGTAACATCCGCTTCCAACAGCGAAGTGTGAGGAAGGGGCCTATAATGAAAGTTGATTCTGCACAGTTACACTATTAGCAGCTGAATGGATGTGGCTTTCGAATGAGAACCGCAAACGTTCGATGACAAGGCGACAAGTCAACCTAATCCTCCACCGGAAACAAGTCTGGTGTGTCACACACGGCATTAGTGACAGTAGGTGTGTCTATGATAGGAATCTCTTATCGACGCACCTAACTTGTACGCCTGGTAAGTGAGTGAGATATGCCTCCTTGCCCGATTTAGGTGTTCGTAAAAATGTGAATATGATCACTTCCAAGAAAATCATGAAAACATAATAGTTTGTCACATAAGCTGCAACAAATGAAGGCAACAGTTTCCGAATCACACAGTTTCAGAAACACACAGTTTCAGAAACACACAGTTTCTCTGTGGTCTGTCGAAACACATGTTTTTAACGTTTTTGAAGTTGCGTTCCGTTCTGGACGTTTTGACCCGAATTCCTCTGTTGTAACATAGTGATCTCTCTTCAGTTTTTGACGAGCTAGCTAGTGGGCCATCTTACCACTACAGCTGAGGGGGTGGGATGGGGTGTTTTTGTCGTTAGTAACAAACCCATCCAAAGCTACCCAAGTCTACTGTTGGTAACTGTGAGGTGAAAACGCGAAGCAACAACAACAGCTAAACCAAGATTAGGCATACGCCATGTGGTGATGAACTGGTACCGTCGAGCATTGCGGACGATGGTGTAAGACACCGAATGAAATCAGCAGAACGAATGACTCGTGAGTTCTAAAGTGGTACCAGCACAATGACTGTGCGTAGGGAGTAAAAGAATGGGGCACAATAGTAGACCAGCTCGTCATAAACCACACATTTCTTGAGTCGATGATAAGCGAAGCTTTATGTAGTATAAGGAGTGACGCCACTGGACAGTGGCTGACAAAACGAATGTCGGCCTATGTGGCCGAGCGGTTCTAGGCGCTTCAGTCTGGAACCGCGCGACCGCTCTGGTCGCAGGTTCGAATCCTGCCTCGGGCATGGATGTGTGTGATGTCCATAGGTCAGTTAGGTTTAAGTAGTTCTAAGTTCTAGGGGACTGATGACCTCAGATGTTAAGTCCCATACTGCTCAGAGCCATTTGAAAACGAAGGTTTTGGAGTGATGAATAGCGCTATATACCTTGGAAATCCGATGGGAGAATTAGGGTTTGGCGAATTCCTGGAGAACGTTATCTGCAATCATGTCTAGTACCAAGAGTATAGCGTGGAGGAAGTAGTGTTACGGCGTTGGGATGCTTCTAGTGGTTGAAGTGTGGTCGCTACTGTGCTTAAGAAAACGCTAAAACGGGAGGATATGAACACATTTTACAGCGTTGTGTACTGCGTACAGTAGAGCAGCGGTTCAAAGACGATGATTTATTGTATCAGCATGACAATGCACCCTGTCATAAACAGCATCTGTGAGGAAATGGTTTGTGGATAATAACACTCTTGAAGTAGCCGGGCCTGCCATGAGTACCGACTGAACCCTATGGAACGCCTTTATGGTGAGTTAGAACGTCGCCATCACTACAGACCCTACCGCCCGACATCACTAGCTTCTCTGGTTTTGGTTCTTGAAGGAGACTGACATTCCTCCACATTCAGACAGCTCACTGAAAATGTCTCTAGAAGAATTGAAGCTGCCATAAAGGCGAAGATAGGACACGCCCTATATTTATTACCCCTAATGTGTGTCCGGATACTTTTGATCAGATTGTGTACGTGGCCGGCGATCTTAGTCTGCGGCCTCCCAATGATTGTACGATTGACATTAGGGTATTTAATAAAAATAGGACACACCTCGACGCTTAGGTTGTTTTAACACCACAGTGCTCCACTAGACATGCTCCTATTTGTATCACTACCTTCGTCCGACCTTTGAGGTGCCTTACCTTTCCATCTTTTAAAGGACATCCAGTTTTATAGAGACACCGAACCGACGTGTTATTTTTCGTATTAAAAACCACTGTCACGAATCACAGAAGCGACAAACATAAAAAAAGTCCTGAAGACAACTCTGTTTCGAACTCTGCTCCTTTGGATTTTTAGTTTGACTCTTTCCCGTCAGAGCTACCAAGCCACATCAGAGTATACAATATGGACAGAAAACAGACTATCGCTGTATTATTTTTACTATAATATGGATATAAAATACAGAATCACTTCTTATTTTAATTGTCTCCGATGTGGTTTGATGAACTACTTTTAAGAACTGCAATTCAGGTTTTCGACCTTAACTACTTCAGCATTTCCCCTTTCTGATACTGATCCAGGTCTGCACGGATAAGAGAAATGCTATCCGTACCTCCAAGTCTTCTACCCATCTCTCTGGATACAAAAATTTTGTGAACCACTTTAACCCATTCTGTACACCAGAGGTCCAGCGATAGGTTTATACATGGTTTGATTTTTCGTTGCTGAAGTTGAACCTCGTAATTTACATTCCGCAGACTACGAAAGTAGAGGGTGATCGTTATTACATTTAAATAGAACTTTTCACATGTTTGATACGTTCCGTAAATTACAACTTTATGTCGTAATTACTGAAATGCATTAAATGAAATTTTCTTAGATCATTTATGCAACACTGAGAAGTCTACGTAAGCAATGTAAAAAATGTATTATCTTGCACACTGTCAAATGTTAGCGACGTAGTTCTTTTATATAAATCACGTTAATTCCCCATAACATTAAATCATTTAACGCGGTACACTTCTCAACGTGACGAGCGTTGTCCTGCGTATTTGTAAACACACAGGGTGATTCAAAAAGAAAGAACATATTTCATTGTTTATTACAGACAAGCTACAGAACCACACCGCGCATGTCACTCGTTAGAGGAAGGTTCCAAGTTTTGACATAGCTGCGCTGTTGTTTGTAGCAACACGGAGACTACACAACAAGAGAAATCATTGTGTGTCCTGGAATTTGCGCTAAGTCAATCCATTCTTTAAGTGCAACGTGTATTCCGCCGACAATCCAGCAGGAAGCCGCCCCTGCACAAGCAGATTTATGAATGGCATAAAAAATTCTTTGAGGTTGGTTGCATATGCAAAGCGAAGAGCAGTGGTCGTTCACGCACGTCTGATGAAACAGTCGAGCGTTTCAGAGGTACGTTCACAAGGAGCCCTCTGAAGTCCATAACATGAGCAGGCCAGCCGAAGCAACGGATGCGGCGTGTTCTGAAACGAGCCCTGTGTATGAAGCCTTGGAAGTTGCAGTACTGCAGCAATTTCGTCCCGGCGATTATAACAGAGGATACGAATTTTGCATTTAAATTCTTCAGGATATGGCAGAGGTCACTTTCCGACGAACGACTAATCTTTTCGGGCGAATCGACGTTCCACCCAACGGGTAAAGTAAACCGCCATAATTTAAGAATCTGGAGGTCACAAAATTCTGGCGTCTTAGTCGAACATGAAAGAGACTCCCCAAACCTGAATGTGTTTGTGCCGTCTCCGTTCAAAACGTTTTTGGACCCTTTTTTTGTGGAGGAAACTGTGAGAGTAATATCATACCTGGAAATGTTGCAAAATTGGTTGGTTCCTCACCTTCACGAAGATTCCAATGATTTCATTTTTATGCATAACAGCGCCCCGCTTCACTTTCACCTTGTGGTGCGGCGTTATCTTAACAGCACAATCTCATAACGCTGTACTGCACGAGATGAACTAAAATATCTTTTCCATTGGTATTGGCCTCCTAGGTCACCAGACCTCACACCTTGCGATTTTTTTCTTCGAGGCGTACATAAAAGGCAGAGTCTTTGTCCCACGAAATTTTCTCCGCTCGGGGACTGGGTGTTGTGTTGTCCTAATCATCATCATTTCATCCCCATCGACACGCAGGTTGCCGAAGTGGCGTCAAATCGAAAGACCTGCACCAGGCGAACGGTCTACCCGACGGGAGGCCCTAGCCACACGACATTTCCATTTCCATACGACAGCTATTCTTCAAGAGCTGAGAGATTGAATAATTGAAACTGCCGGTTCAATAAACAGTGACCTGTTGATTCGTACGTGGAACGAAGTAGACTATCATTTCGATGTTTCTCGAGCAAAACATGGTGCTCGTGTTGAATGTGTGGTATAGTATCTGTGCGAACATAAAACTCTGAATCTTCCTATGTCCAGTGACATGCGCAATGTATTTCTATCTTTTACGGTTTGCCTGTAATAAGCAATTGAAATCGGTTATTTCTTTCATTATCACCTTGTATTTAGGAGAAAAACTGAGTGATTCACTGATTTGTGCGCATTCTAATGTCCCGTAAATGATCAAAGTAAGAAAAATAAAAAATAAAAATAAAAAAAACACCTCAATCAGATGAGACGGAGTGATCTTCCTGCTTTTTGCTTACCTTACGTGGACCGTATCGGACTTTTCACTTCTTGCAAGCGCTGTCTGAATTTCTGGATGGCAGACTGAAACTTATTTTTAGTAACACACAGTAGCATCTTCAACACGTCCCTATGACTACACGAGAACCACAATTCGGTAATTTGCCTATGGTTTTATCTACAATATGAATTAGCCTCTGTGCCATAATACAGTACCATCATTTAGATTCTATAAAAAAAAAAAAAACACCACACACCACTTTCCCACCAAAGAGAATATCAGCAACGTAAAGAATTGATTAATAAGAAAGGATATTCTGGATTAACTCATATGGAAGATCAATTCATATCTCATATTAAGCGACAAACGTAAGATGAAAAAATAACTGATCCTCACCTACTGTAATGCAGATACTATCAGTATTTTATTGAACAGTTAGTTGGCAGTAGATCAGTATCCAATATGCATCGACAAACAAACTGTGTATTACGTAATACCACATTCGCATTGGAATTCGTTAAAACTCTTGCAATCGTTTGGATACAACACAAGTCGGACATCAACAAGTGTTCTTGAGGTACCCGTTCTGCCGTAAATAATGCCATGCTCAGTTATGTATAAAAGCTCTTAACGTAGAGCTTTAAATCTAAACGTTCGAAGCCCCGAGCTGTTGCTGCCTGTTACGCTCCACAGCAATGCACTCTGGGCGCAGGAACTGAATCCCAAGGACATTTTAAGCAGCAGCACCTGACGAGTAACAGGGTCTCGCGTAGGAAACAAGGGAGCCGTATGCAAGCGAGGAAGCAATAACTCAAGTCTTGCAAAACCGCCGCCTCTGTTTGTCCTCGAGTCGCGGTAAAACAGCGGCGTTGCATTGTAAAGTTGACTAAGGACTGAAGAGGTGGACTGAGTCAGTGTTTTATTGTCTTCGGGAATGTCATGCTGTAAAGGATATGCTTTGATTTTCAGCTCTACAAACTAATTCTGAATATAATGCAGAACAGCTCTCTCCCGAAGCAATTACCAATTCTCAATGACTAACTGCCTTCATTGGCATACTGAGTGGGGAGTTTCGTAAACATGCGGAGTTCCTACCACTTTCAAGTCTTTTGCAGCTCCGCAGCACATCCTAACAACCTTCTCTCACCTGTTTGACTAACTACGAGTTCACAAGACATATGACGAAGTTAAAAGGAGACTTTTCTGCATATCACTGAAAATAACGTTTAATGCAGAATATTTCTACATAAACGAGGATCTAAAAATTTTATCATCTTCGTAACTAAAAATTTCAATATATCCGTGAAAACACACATGACATAAAGGAAAAAGCATATTCTTGGTTCATATGGCTCTGAGCACTATGGAACTTAACATCTGAGGTCATCAGTCCCCTAAAACTTAGAACTATTTAAACCTAACTAACCTAAGGACATCACACACATCCATGCCCGAGGCAGGATTCGAACCTGCGACCGTAGTGGTCGCGCGGTTCCAGACTGAAGCGCCTAGAACCGCTCGGCCACCAAGGCCGGCTAGGAAATTCTTTCTAAGGAGACGAAATAATGACGTATTATACGCTTGTTTTTATTTTGGAGACAGACAGACACACACACACACACACACACACACACACACACACACACACACAATTATAATGTGACAATCATCATCGTCTTTTTACTATACATTGCCTCCTATGACATATTCCAAGATGAAAAATGTTTGAATGAAGTCGGTGATGACTGTTATAACATAATAAATGTTATTGTGCACACGAAGAGAGATGTAAATATACTTTTTCCCTGTGTCATGTGAAACAGGACGGGAGTTTCATTCCCATCATCGACAGTTCAGCAGCTCTGATACGCTAGGTACTAAACTGGTGACAAAATCTTCTTGTAATCCGATAGAGGAAAGCCCTAAGCCTTAGAAAAAGTGAAGTTTGTGACGCTTTTTTCAAAATTAACGGTGATTTCTGATAAGTGATTGGGAGAGGGAGACGGAGCCATCAGTTCAGGTAAAGATATGCGACATTTCGCGACAAAGGAGGTGAAACAAATATTTTGAGGAAATTTATCATTTTGAAAATAAAGGTAATCCTGTCATCATTTCGAAGGTTGGCTTGAATACTGAAATGCGTTACTAGATATTCTCTTACTAGAGGTGGTATTCCTTTCCCTTCGTTTGACCTTTCGAGCTGATTTATCCCATCAGTTGTAGGGGTAACAATAATAGTATGTATACTGCAAACAACGGTGCAGCTTGACACTTCCCATGTATACAAATCATTGGCAGAGGCAAAAGAAACAGTGATCGAAGCAAACATCCTATGATCGGTCGAGGTTTGAACCCTGAAACTTTGCGTTCTAAAATCTGGCGTATATCACGGACTATTAACGTTCCATCAATCACACTGCACCCCTACTTAGAAGAAATTGTTAAGTTTTGATACATACAGCACGAAGAAAAATTGTTGCCCATTTGCGAATAAGTACTTCCTAAAGTTCTTATTTCGACCTTTTTAAACACTTTGAAATACCCGGAGTGTCCCGACTCGAAGGAACATGCCGTGTATGTGCAGAATCAAAGGTAGGTGAGTTCATACTAAGTGTCAGTGGACGGTCAAGTATGGAGTCAAGTACTTCATAAGCTTTCCTATGGCACGGCTATCAACAACTGACTAAAAACACCGCCCGTTCACAGTGACAAGTATCATTTAACGATTGAAAATTACGGTGCTGGCCGCCATATGAAGAGAAGCAACAGCTCCAAAAGCGTCGGTTTCGGTTGCGTCACGGACAGAGACGATTATCCGCGCGACTATTCTGTACGACCAGAAAAGGAGCGCCTCGAATTCGCTGGGTGCGCCGAGACCGGAGGCGTCAAAGAGGGCGGCGCCATGCGGATCGTGAGGGCTTCCAGTGGGTCACGGGCCGACCCGGGGTCGCGCGTCCCACTTGCTGTCGCTGCTACACGGCACCAAATGTCCGCGCGGGTCATGACACGGGCAACATCGTAAACCGCGTCGCCGGGAGCGAGGCCACGTCAAAACTGGACAGGCGAGCTCTCGCTCGCTCTCTCTCTCTCTCTCTCTCTCTCTCTCTCTCTCTCTCTGTCTCTCTCTCCCCCCCCCCCTCCCGCCACATTCCACATACAGCCGCTTTGGCAAGTAACACAAGTCATGAGATTGAGGGGACATCCTATCTAGATGAATCTGTGTAGGTTTCTCTAAGAGCAATCTCTTATAACAGTCAAGCCTCCGGTCCGTTGTGCAAAGCAACATTATGTAACACCCATAGCACATTTGCGCAATACGATTTCTCCACTCTCTGATCCGTATTGCGTTTAGATGCTTCCGGAAAAGCATGCTTAAGCACTGCGTGCATCAGAACTTGCAGTGTTACTGACGTAGAAGGGGACATATTACACAAGATATAGCAAAATCAAATAACGCTGTCAATAAGGTGATCAGTGCACCCAGGCGTTGTGAAAATAAAGTGTAGCGAACTCCATATAGCAGTGTCTAGTTACAACCTTCCTTTTATTATTGTGATTCGTAACTCGACGATACAGAAAAGTAGTTAACAAAAAGAAACAAAAAAAAAGAAGTGAAGTTAACATGGAGAGGAACTGCAATATCTCATCTGTAGACAGAGTGTGTCCCACCTGACTTTGCCACCTCATATATTTCTGAAATGAAACAAAACGTGAAAAATGCAGTTGGCCAGGGACGCACCTATTGTCAGGGGCTCATAATGGGCAGGAATGCAAAATCCCTACAGTTAAGAAAACTTCACTATCAACACAAAGTTACTTTTTATTAACGGCACATTATTTATTTATTTTACTGAAATGAAAACTAGAGGTACGATTAGTGAAGACAGACTTGATATCACTGCACTAAACCTTACACCTTCTGGAGTACTTACGACTTTTAAAATAATGGAAGCGGTGCCGCAGTTTCTGCTGTAATGCCGTAATGCGTGTTGCCTACATTGTCTTTGAGCCTGCCGTAGACAACCCTTGCTCTGCACATTACGGCAGAAACTGATGCCGTTGCCATCGTTTACATACTATGTATTTCAGAAGGAATGAAGTCTAGAACAGTGAAAACAAGTCTGCCGTCACTAATTGTACCGCCAGTTTTCATTTCTATAGAAAAACATACATTTGCTATTTAAAAAACGTAAATTTGTGTCGCAAGTGATGTTTGTTTACATTAACGGATTGTGCATTCCTGCCCCTTGTATGAATTTCCACATAGGTGCACCCTGGCCAATTGCATTTTTCACATTTTGTTTAGTTTTGGAAATATATGAAGTGGTAGAGTCAGGTGGGACACCCTATGTGTCTCCGTGGACTCCGGAATTGTGTAGCAAAAGACGAGTCAGCATCTGGCAGGCTGCTTTTCTTTCCACAGCTTTTTCTTTAAGAGTTCAACATGATGATGTAGTTATATCTAACTTTGGGATTTGCGAGGACTTTATCCTCTTAGAGAGGTCAGAAACTTGACGAGACGAGGTACTGGCGGATATAAAGCTGTGAGGACGGGTCGTGAGTTGTGCTTGGGTAGATCAGTCGGTAGAGCACTTGCCCGCGAATGGCAAAGGTCCTGGGGTCGAATCTCGCCCTGGTACTCAGATTTGATCCGACAGGAAGTTTCATATCAGCGCTCACTCCGTTGCAAAGTGACAGTTTCATTCCAGAAACTTGACTGTTTTCCTCTTTTGTGGACTTATGCTTCGGTTTCGTTTAAGAAAAGATATGAGCGACCGAATAAGAGTTGCAGTCAAAGCTCAAATTAGCACTTCGAAAAATTAAAGTTGCGTGATTTTTTACTTGTCTGCACATCTGGTACGCATTGAAAACCCCGCGCCACTAAAGCACAGCACGCCGCTAGAGGAGCAGGAACGAAACTAGGCAGCCCATTTAACAAGGGCCATGTTGCGAGTTACTGCTGAAATGTTCCAGCTGTGTCAGACCGATCCAAGCGGTTAAAGAAGTCATCTGGATTAGCCTGATACAGTTGCAATATCTCAGTTGATGCTGAAAACGAATTAACTCACAACATAGTCCTACACCAATGGGCAATTTTGTTTTGGGTCTTCTGCAGGCGTTCTGCGCTTTTGTGGAACGGGGATTTTAATGTGCACCAGAAATGCAGACAGGTGCCGGCAAACAAAAAAAGAAATAACCTAACTTAAATTTTCGAAGTGGTAATCAAAACTTTATGACTAATTCCGTACATTTCCATTCTTCGTGAAGATAAACTGCCTATATGCAACCGGAATAAGAAAAAAAAGGACACCAACCGTGTTTTCAAAAATCGTGTGACGTGCTAGAAAGAAAGATAGAATTCTTATAACTATGAAAACTTCTGATCGTCACTATGGGATTGTGAAACATTGTCATCTCTTCCTGTTTTCCAATACCGATGTCAATAGTGGACGCAGCACGTCCGAGAATATTAATTCTTTAATTCCATAGCGGTGTAGCCTTAGAACTCACCACTGTCCATTAGGCAATTCAAAAAGAAAATCATTAACGTGTGATCAGATTCAACACGATGCAATTATTTCGGCTTAGGGTTCAGTGTGATAATCGGTACTATAATTTCTGGGACCCTTGCTCTTGTAAATATATATATTATTTTGGCAGAGCCTGCCTGCAACAATGTCGTCACAGGATGAGACATGATATAACCAACCTATCTACTGCGAAGCACTGGGAGATTTGCACTAGCAACTGGGAAACGGTTCTTTTATTTTCAAGTTAACTGTCATTGCTTGTTCTTACAACTGATGCCATGACCTTAAGAATTTTGAATAAGACCCGTCATATGATCGACCAAGTAGAATCGCTGGTGTCAGCTGAATTTCATTAAAATGGCAGTGGAAGCGATTGCTGGGTTGTAGGAGCGCTGAAAGTGCAGCATCGTCTGGAACTACTATGGGTTATTATAGGTACAATGGGCGAACATCGCTCGTAACAGAACTGTAAAATCTACTGTTAAGTCATTTATTACAGTTGCCCAGTGATTAACGGAGAAGTAGCTTTTTGTTATAATTACAATACGCAATATGACAGGTTTGTACCAACGACATCGAGTGCTGGGCTTTTGTTGCGCTTTAGTGCAAAATGTGAGGCCATCAGAAACAGATCCCTATTTTAGCGCTTAAAAGGAAGGGTAAAGGAAATTATCTTGGCTTTACTGAACATCTAGCGACCTGTCCTAGCTTCGCCTGAGTAGCACAAAGTATCTATGAGCGGTCGATTTCTTTGTAATATGTACAGATAGATAGACAAAAACCTTCCTTGTGAATCAGTTTATCTGTTAGTGAAAACCGTATCAATAACCTACGCTAGTTCCTCAGATTAGCCTTCACGCAGAGACAGAAAAAAGCGGTTGGATACTTTATGTATGTATAGAAACTCGACCACCATTCGGCTACGAAGGACTGCTCGTGGCAGAGCTCTTCGGAGTGCTGTCGGCTTCTAAGTGCGCGGATGGCGGACGGATGTTGTACAAAGTAGTCCGTGAGGAGGCGTGGTTTGGAGCCGGCTGTATCATCGAGTTCCACGTACGGCGAACGGGACACTCAGCGTTACGTCAGCACTGAGTCAACGCGTTGTTCCGCCGCGTCGCCAGCAGTGGCCGTAGCTGGAGAGCCAGCTGTACTACGTTTGGCTTTCTTAGCTTCCACGGTTTTTTCCCGTACCATCAAGTCGTTTGCATGTCTAAGAATTACGTAATACTACTTTTCGAACAATTTCTTTCATTCATTACCCTTCATAAACCGTTTATGATATAAATAGAACGGTTTCATGGAAGGACAAGAAAACTATCAAACATCTGAGGTATAACAATACAGCACACATTACACCACATAAAGCAGTACTGAAGAGAGACGTTTCTGTTTGTGAATAGGAGGAGTAACAATAGTATAAGTTCCAAATTATATCTGACACGGACTGGAACCAATAGTTTCGTAATATATAATTTGTAGCAGTCCTTTGCAGAAATATCGAAAACCTGTATCAACTAGTTGTCTGTATTTCAACAGCTAGGGATAAAACAAGAACTGTTTGGGAATTTTTGTTTTGTTTATTATGTTTCTTGAACATACGTGTGTAATGGTGTATTCCTTGAAAAAAATTAAGTGAAGCTAACAATTTCATACACAATAAAGTTTTTCACAGAATATTCTAAACCGGAGACGACAGGCAAACAACAACTAACAAGCAAAAACCAAACAAAAGCCTTTTGTTTCGCCAAGGCGTCCTAAAAATTGCCGAAGACTTCAAAAACACTGTCACCATAATATTAAAAATAGTGGGAATTAAATGCAACCACTGACTTAACGATGTCCAAGAAATCAAACCAACGATGTACAGCAACGCCCACAATTGGCAAAATCACAATAGAAATACGATTTCAAATCCAGAATACTGTGCGACGCGTTCGCGTAGACGGGTGTGATATCCTTTGACGTCTGGGGCTGAAAGATAAAACGGAAGCTGTACGATCTGTGCAACTCATCCGAGCAATCGTTCCTTGTAGAAAGATCTGTACATCACGCGTTACTGTAGTCCAACCAAACGGTTTTAACATTTCCGTTACAAAATCATGAACAACGTCTGTTCTGGCAGGATTGCGGCCACAGGGAGTTAGAGGAGATTTATATAGTTTATAGCAGTTCTGACGAAGGAAAATGGTACCGGTATCAAAGATGCAAAAATCTGTGTGTGTCTAAAGGTACAACGGTAAATTTTGAATGTCAACAGTGTAGCTGTTTACTGTTTACCTACCCATGAATAACTTAAGATCTCTCACTTGTACATAATTAATTACTCGTCGACTGCCGAACCCTCGTAGTTAATCTGCGAATGTTGTTAACATGATTTACTAGTGTGTAAGGGCGCATACCTCAGAGGTCAAGGCTAATTTGTGCCAGGCGAAGATATACGCCCCACGGCGGAAGTTTGCTCCCGGCCTCACGAAGGATGCACAGCCAGCCAGTCGCTAAAGATAACGGCGCACCGCGTTAGCAAACATGTCTGACAACGACGGACTCAGTTTACCTATTACACTCCGTCAGGGGGACCTGTGAGAATGTAAACACTACAAGCAAGCCTGTTCCAGCCTATGAGATAAAGTGTGCTGTAGCTTTACAGAGTTACACCACCATCATTTCCCTTTTTCCCCCCCTCAAAGAAACGCTGTCGGCAGTCACTTCACAAAGTTTAAGTGTTTAATAGCAGCAGCAATTATGGATTGCGCCAAATGACCATAGGCAAGAAGCAGCATTTAAAATAATTTAAAAAATGGATCAAATGGCTCTGAGCACTATGGGACTTAACTTCTGTGGTCATCAGTCCGCTAGAACTTAGAACTACTTAAACCTAACTAACCTAAGGACATCACACACATTCATGCCCGAGGCAGGATTCGAACCTGCCACCGTAGCGGTCTCGCGGTCCCAGACTGTAGCGCCTAGAACAGCTCGGCCACGCCGGCCGGCGCGGGAATACGTATTTTCTGTTTAATGATAGGGTGGTTGTTACAGTTTCGTACAATTTTCAGATACTATGTTGTCCTCTTCCGTGGAAGAGTTGTCAGCAAATCTGAACGCCGTCCGGGTTCGATTCTTCTTGCTGCTGGCAAGAAGTCTTCCTTTGCAAGGCTGTAAATGTACAATCGAGAAATTACTTGGATGAGGAGCTTTTGGTCTAGTTTCGAAAGCGGATCGTAAAGGCCAGGAGATCACTTATCATTCGACACTGTCATCACGTGATGTTTTTGGGGCTGTGTAGCAGCAGTCATCCGGGAGGCCAACGGACGATAAAAACTGAAGCTCGATCTAAACTTAATCACTGGCGGCAGTCAAGGGGTATTAACCTGCAGGCTGCTTATAAAACAATGCCTTTTTAAAAAAAATGGCTCTGAGCACTATGGGACTCAACTTCTGAGGTCATTAGTCCCCTAGAACTTAGAACTAGTTAAACCTAACTAACCTAAGGACATCACAAACATCCATGCCCGAGGCAGGATTCGAACCTGCGACCGTAGCGGTCTTACGGTTCCAGACTGCAGCGCCTTTAACCGCACGGCCACTTCGGCCGGCTGGGACTCAACATCCTAGGTCATAAGTGCCCTAGAACTTAGAACTACTTAAACCTAACTAACCTAAGGACATCACACACACCCATGCCCGAGGCAGGATTCGAACCTGCGACCGTAGCAGTCCCGCGGTTCCGGACTGCAGCGCCAGAACCGCACGGCCACCGCGGCCGGCTGCCTTTTTAATCTCGGCAATATAGTACGGAAAGAAGCTTGAATTAAGTTCAATTTCTCTGCAACAGTGTAGTCATTAGACATGGAGCACAAATTGAGATTTTAATACTAACAATTTCCCTCTACCACTAACATACACAAAAGTTTTGTGATTTACACACTATAAATTTTGATCAGTACACGAGTAAATGGACCTGTGAGTGAATGTGGATAGCCTCGCACGCGACGGCGGTAAATAGAATTAAAACCCCGATAATATCAATGGAATACTTGTAAAGAACGAATAGTAATATAAATGGCAATCACGTACGTAAATCCTATTATGTAACAGCAAGATCCGCCCCAGATTTGTTTCATTCAGTCAAGATCGGCTAAACAACCGGACAGGATGCGTATTCAACATTACAGAGTAGGAAAAACTAACAGACTTCCTTGACGTGTTAATTGTCTCTCACATGTTAGCATTTCCTTTCTTTAAAACAAAATATCTTATTTACAAATCATTTGGTTTGTGGCAGACCTACATGAAAAACATATCTCTCTCTCTCTCTCTCTCTCTCTCTCTCTCTCTCTCTCTCTGTGTGTGTGTGTGTGTGTGTGTGTGTGTGTGTGTGTGTGTGTTTGTTCCCACTCTTCAAATGATGATAGGCAAAGAGCAGGTATTATGCCCACGCTGGATGTGTGTTGCAGTTACTGCAGTGCATCAAGGTAAAAGAGGAAGTAATCGACTGCAGCCTTATAAAAGAATCCACTTGTAATATAATTAGGGATGGCCTAATTTTAATTTCCTCCCTAGCGAAGGCGAATCCAGTATATTTAATATTACAACGCTATCAGAGGATTTTACGTTATTAGTGATTCGAGATCCTTGATCAGTTACGTAATGAGTTGCGTGGAGGAGTATCTACGTAGGTGCTGCAAGGATCGTGACGTGTACGTTCATTCAGACTGTCAAACAGCGCTGGCATCTCTATCAAAGAGCGTTGCAGAATGTCATTAATCCCTTGTGAGGCCAGAGCAAAACAACAAGTGAAACCTGCTATGGATGCCTATCGATTGGATTTAGTGGTAGCTGAGGAGGCTGGTCAGGACAGGTGAGACGATGCCACTTGTTGAACCGGAATATGTCCTAACCATCACTAAAGCGATGGCAAAATCAAAACTACGTAGCTGGATAAGGAAGCAGCACGCAGAATATTGAACTAAAATCCAAGAACACATCGCAAGACAATGAAGCCGAATCATGTTTAAAGGGAAATTCTGCAAGCTTGGACTACAAAAAGGGGGCAGATTAAACTCAGTGTAGGACTAATGACTGTCCAGAGGAACTTCAGGAACCAACTGCACACAATAGGTATACACAAAGAAGTCCGAAAGTGCAGACTATGTGGTACACAGTATGAAACAACACGGCTCTGCATCTTCTAATGCGACGAACTGGAGGCCACAATCCCTAAAGAAGTTGTGGCTAATAAAGGCCCTGTAAATGAACTTTTACTATCGTTCAAGGCTACAGGCTGGCTTTACTAGAATGACAGAGCGAGAAACATCACTTTCGGAGCGGACAGCGGTGAGCAAGACCACTGTTTTGCGCCCAAAAGTAAAACAAAAGACGCAAAGGAATCTGTAAATTCAGACGTAGAGGGCAGACATTGTGGTGACTACTACATATAAATTACACGCACTGGTAATAATTTGGACCTAAAATAATAAGTAAGATTGCATCAAACACTCCCATACTTTTATGTACACACACACACACACACACACACACACACACACACACACACACACATATTGATGGCGCAGACATGCCAAAACATGTACTAAAACAAGAATTGCCAGGCGTATTTATGAAAACCTATTTCAAATGCATTTCTCAGAGGCAGTCTTTTAGTTAAGGAACTACGTTGTGCAGTACAGTGCAAGGTAGATTGCGGACAACTCTGTAACCGAGACACAAAGGAATTAAAGACATTAGATACCAGTGGACATTGATTTATATCAATGGGCAAGTTAAAAATTTGTTCTGGACCGAGATTTGAACCTGGGTGTCCTGTTTACCAGGCACATGCCATGACCAGTACGCCATCCAGACACAATGGTCACCACAACCGCACGGACTACCCTCGCCTGTCTCCAAATTCTCAACTTATAGCACCATGGGCTCCAATCCTAGAGCGGTACAAATTTTCAGCTTGCCACACTGATATAAATCAATGTCCAGTGACATCTAATGTCTTTAATTCCTTTGTCTCTTGATTCACGGTGGTTGCAGGATCCAAACGGTGTCTGTTCATTCGGAGATATCCGGAAGAACAGACACCACATATACAGGACGTTTCACAATACATTTTACACAACTTTTATAGATTGTAGAGGGAACTTGGCAGATCATGTTTTACAAGGGAATCCATGTCCGGAAACGTCATCCAACGACGCAACAGTGTGTCAAAGTTCCAGACGCCGGCGCCTTTAAATTTATATACGTCCAAGGTGATGCCGTGTTGATGTTACAAACTTTCAAGGACGATGGAGACGGATAAATGCATCAGTTTGAAGTAAGAGTCCCTGATTTTGAATCTAACAAGTCTGACAGTGGAATTGATGTACTGATACTGGTGTTGCTTACGAATGTGGGTTAAGCAAGTTTCAGAAGAAAATGTGTCTAGTAAATATGGGCTCTACAATACTTCTGAGGAGCTATAAACACCTGTTCATCTTCGCGAGTGTGAAGAAACACATCCACTACTGAACAAGTACTCATAGCTCTAAAGGTATGCATTTTAGAATCCATGTTTACTGGACTTTTTTCCTTGTTTTCGTCCATACTACTCCCTCTGATTGTTGCCTACCCTACATTCTTAGCAAGAACATTAGCAGGAAACATATTCCACTGCCAGAGGTGTCAGTAGGGTTTTCGCTTATAACTTTCGATTCGTTCGTTTCCGGTACATGGACCCTTGCTTGACACTGATAGACTTATGCTTCTCCATCATCCTAGAAAGTTTGTAAGGTCATCACGGAATCACCCTATATATACACATACATTTACATGCGCCGGCGCATGCGTATTTTCGACTGAGCATGTTCCCGAAGCCGCGCGTGCCGAAAGAGTTGATTTTGAAGTATTTTTATTAGGTATCTACACTGAACCATGATTACGCGTTTCGCATCAACCACGCCGGCCACCTACAAATGGATTGCAGTGACAATTGTGATTTGCATAATTAATGCAATAGCTAGTGAAGACATCGAAGGGTGACCTGTGATGATTAAAACCATCATTAAATTGTAAGGCAAAATGAGTAAATGCCTCAAATTTGTGGGAATTCAAGAATGTAACAATTGCAGGGGAACGCCGTACTGATTATTATTGCAATAGCACCTTATTGATTGTATTAATTTATTATTAAGCAGCAGAAACACTGACACGGAACAACCGCCACAGCAATATTAGTCGACCTTATCCTTAGGACAAGGTCAATCTAATAAGTCATTTATTATGCTGCTACTCGACGATTGATAATACCCAAACCAATCGGGAGTGTTTCAATCACCTTGGTCTAGCAAGTTGCATCTGTAACCTCTTAGAAGTATAAATTGTAAAGCACCCTGAATATAATTAGGGCGTGTCTAATTCTTAACACGAAGCCCAAAACCCCAAGGGAGACACTTCCGCACACGTAACACTTCGAAACACTGTAAGTACCGGGAAAGAAATGCTACGATACGATCGAACAGATGTGAAGAGTATCCAGATTAGAGCCCACAGCAATACGCGTAGGAGGTACCAAGAAGGAAAACGAGGTCGTTAATTAGCTCTCAGTGCACTGCGAGACAGCTGCAGCGCGCCTTACCGCCGCTCTGATGATGTCCTCCCAGAGTGGGTCATCCGAGCTGCAGGAGAACCGACGCGAGCCGTAGACGTCATAGGAGCTGCGCCTGATGGAGTCGAGCGAGTCCGTGGAGAACCTCCGGCGCGACGAAGCGACTGACGACGACCCGACCGAGTCCCTGCGGCCCGAACCGAAGGACGACGAGCCGACAGAGTCCCTGCGCAGCGAGCTCGTCGACGAGCCGACGGCAGAGTCCTTGCGCAGCACGGCGGCGGACCCGCCGTGGCCGTCTCGGCGCAGGAGGGACCCCGTGGATCGCGCCAGCGAGTCGCGGCGCACCAGCGAGCCCATGGACTTGGCGATGGAGTCCCTGCGCAGCGTGCCGGGGAAGGCGGACGGGTGCACGAGCTGCACGTCGCGGCGCGCCGGGGGCGTGGACAGCGCGAGCGAGCTGCGGCGCTGCGCCGCGGCCGACGACAAGGAGTTGAGTGCCGGCATGGACTCGCGCCGCGGGCCCACCGAGGAGCGCCGCCGGCCCGCCAGGTTGGCCACGGAGCCCCGGCGGGCGGCGGCGCAGCCGTGCACTTCGCAGCTGCGCGACTGCACGCGCGACTCCACCACGACCACGTCGGAGGCGCGCCGGCCCTGCCGCGGCGCGTCCAGCCTCACGTCCCTGAAGAGCGCCTCGAGGCGGTTCACGGGCGTCGCGGCGGCGCTGCTCATAGCGCGGCTGCTGCTGCTGGCTCTCGGCTGAGCGACTGTGGCCGATCCGGTCGCGGCGGCGGCAGCCGGCGGTCGGCGGTCTCCCACCCGGCGGGCCCCCGTGGTTCCCTCCACACACGCGCTCGCGCGCCAGCACGCGCCAGACCTCCGCTCGCCATATTAGGCCCGTTGCCGCAAATCATCGCAGCTGCGCGAGGGAGCACAGCCCGCTGTTATCTCTAAGTGCCCCACCCCGAAGCACTCTGCGCACCTACTCCGCTCCCCTGTTCGCCTTTCCAATCGTGTTTACACCTAAATCACTGAGCAGCGTCCCGGAAGAGGCGAAAGTATCTACCGGGTGGGGCAAATAAAAGCGGATCGGACGAGTGGATACTATTTGATGCATATAACCACATCCGTGATGCGCACGCAACGTGTACGCTCGCCACGAGGTCCACATCGGTTCAGAGCGTTGTGCGAGCTGTGTCTGCATGAATGGAGCAGTGCAAAGGGGACAATGATACTCACAGCGGAACGTCGTGTGTGCGTTGTGGGAAGTTACATGACAACACAGTCGTGAATACGATATGGTCAGTTGTTTGGTGAGAAGTTTAATGGTGTCGAAGTGCCAGCAAAGAGTGCCATGCAACGCTTAATCCGAAAAAAAGGAGATACACGTACCTGCACACCAGAAAATGTGGCTGCAATTCACCATAAAATGCTTCACAGTCCTGCCAAATTAAGACGACGCCTGTCGCAAGAAACCGCCATATCACGTCGATCATGTACCCTGCAACTCTGTTCTCATGGCCACTTTTATCTGGCCCACTCCATAGCTTTGCATCCTACTGCATCTCACATGGGACGTCTCTCGGCTGCAACAGGAATTTGTATTTATATTTAATTGAACACAGACCCACCTCGGATTTCTATCCACACCTGAGACGCCGTGTGATATTGTTGCTCTTGGTTTGTCCACAACAGCGCTTGCAGTCCAGGAGGAGGGTTGGAGTTAACACGCCAGTCAGTCAGTTACCTCAGCAAGTAGTTCACTTGTTTACTCTAAGTGTTTGTCATATATACATACATACATAGCGAAAATGAACAAGATCATTAATGTTTCGTACGTTTTAAATACTGTAGCATCCACGTTTAGTCTCTCTAAACCTTTTACAGCCGCTGGCTACAATTTTGTACATTAGCTTTCACTGTGTCTTAGCTGAAACTGAAGTATTTTCTTCCGAATGGAAACCTTAGATACATATTTGTGAATGTTCAACCTTTTCACCAGGCGCATGTGCTGTCAACTATTGGGCATCACTATGAAAATATCAGCAAGTTCAAATGGTTCAAATGGCTCTGAGCACTATGGTACTTCTGGGGTAATCAGTCCCCTAGAACTTAGAACTACTTAAACCTAACCAACCTAAGGACATCACACACATCCACGCCCGTAGGATTCGAACCTGCGACCGTAGCGGTCGCGCGGTTCCAGACTGTAGCGCCTAGAACCGCTCCGCCACCGCGGCCGGCGCATGATAATTATTGAATGATTATTTTACTATATTTCAACAGAGAATATTTCGTTAAATTGGCTTAGTTCATAAAACTAACATATTTGCTTATAAATCTTTCATCTAAAATCATTAAAAATCACCAGACAGCATTACCAAATAAAAAAATTCTTTTCACCAGAAAAAAATCAGGTCTACAAGGGATAAGGAAAATTTGGAGAGACTTCGACACAAAATTACGAAACAGCTTTTTCGTAATAAAAAGGCATTCTATTATTCATAAAAAGCTGTCTGCTCCACTGAATCAGCCTATGCTTTAATATTCCTGACAAGCGACTGGGTGCAATACTGCCGCACATGTTTATAAATTTACGAATGTGGCGCAGGTGGCATTTGACTTCGCAGCTCAAGAATGTGATTCTGAGGATTGTCCAGATATTGCTTCCGTCAAATGTGCCAATTGTGATTCCGCATATTGTTTCGCACATTTTGTTGAAGAACCTCATGTACATATTTAAAGCTTGATAACGGGCAAACTAAGAGTAACACAATCGAATGCTATCACCATTTTAATCACAGTGGTACGTGAAGCTTCTAAATACAACTGGAACACCGAATTCCAGTTCAAGCCCAGAGAATTCCCTTGTCAGAACAGAGATATTAAGACAATTTTTTCGCTATGATTATTGTTCGCTACTGTAAGTAATTAGTCACTCCCGTTCCAAAAAATCAACAAACTACCTAAAAAGAGACCAAAATATTTTATTACATGGGTCGTAAATAAATATATGAATTTGGTTTAGAACTTAACTGTCCAATTCACTGCTTTATTTTCCTACGCCCTAAATAAGTTGTTTAACTATTAATGACGTTTACAATTAATATTCTTTTAATATATGCGCAGCAGATTCCAAAGAAAACAAGCTTAAGTATCGGGAGTCACTACTGGGTTGCAGGTGCACAGTTTTCAGGAACAGTTTGCCTTTGATACACCCACACTACACAGCTGTGACTACGTCATTACCGTATTGTGAGGGTGTTTTTCATATCAAAGTCGTGTATTAATAGTACTCAATAGGGGGAGAACGTGAGTAGCCTCGTTAAAGAGTCTTTTACAGGCGAAAAGATATCAAGCTCTCGCTCTGAAAGCAAGGCAAGGAGAGAAAAGCATTGTTACTCTGGATTCCACGGTATTTTATTCCTACAACTGTCCAGCTAATAAAGAGGAATACAAACAGTATCAACGTCGTGCCTATATCTCTCAGATTTTTTTCAATTTAGTTCAATTTTAAATCGTCTCTACAAGATTTTGCGCTTAGCGTATCGTTATCAACTAGTACGTTGAACTGCTTTCTTGTCCGTCCCAACTTTTAGCTCCAATACATCATCGCTTCTCAACACACAAACAAATTAACTTTGAAATAGTTTTGGAAATGATCGGAAGCATGTTGTCATACGTATCGGTCATTTTGTTGAATGTCACATTTTCCTTCGCCGTAACATACAGGTAAATACCTCATTTCCACTTAAACAACTATAGATGAGAGATACAATTAGGGACCCTAAAATATTTAAGGAATAAGACGCAATTAAACTGTATGTGCACTTCTCTCCTGCCGCTTCTGCCTCTTTAAGGAGCTTCAAACGACTGCTGTTTGGCCCCGAACTACAAAACGTAATATCCACTGGTACTGTCGAAAGACAGATTGTAATTTAGGCCGATGGTGGACACCCCTGCAGACTTAGGAGTGTTGCAGTGTTTTTCTCCCTCACTAGTCCTAACGCAGAGTTTGCCACAGTCCGTCTAACGCACATTTCTTGGAAGAAAATAGCGCTAAACCCAACCCACAACACACACGAATGCCATGTCCACGACATCATTATCAAATCTTGCTAGTTAGCTTTCTGCGTGTTTATATATTCAAAACATTTAAACCAGTCGTAAGCCAGAAACTGAGCTGAATCCACTTCAATGAATACTTTGGCATTTTGCGCGCGCGCGCTTGTGTGTGTGTGTGTGTGTGTGTGTGTGTGTGTGTGTGTGTGTGTGTGTGTGTGTGTGTGTGTGTGTGTGTGTGCGCGCGCGCGCGCGCGCGCGCGCGCGCGCGTGTCTAGTGCGCGCACATGCCTGTGTAGTAGTAGCAGTAGTAAAATAGTGAAATTGTGTTTAACGGTCATTAGAGGTGGAGCACAAGCTCGGATTGTGTGAAGGATTGTAAGGAAACTGGCCGTGCCTTTTCAAGGGAACCATCCTGGCATTTGCCTGGAACGATTTAGAGAAATCAATGAAAATCTAATCCTGGATGACCGGACGCGGGTTTGAACCGTCGTCCTCCCGAATGTGAGTCCAGTATTCTAACCACTAGTAGTAGTAGTAGTAGTAGTAATAGCAGCAGCAGCAGCTGCAGCAGCAGCAGCGGGGTGTGGGGTGGGCGCACTCCATCCTTTGTATATGAAAAGAAAGCATCACACCCTGCCCCTATTCTTAACTGCTCTCTCTTTTTCTTTTTTAAATACAGTTAGCGTCTGATTACAAACATTAAACACTATATCAATGTAAGGTAGGCGCTACTGGACAACGCGAAAAGTGATTCAGATCCTGCAGAACAAGGCTCTCAGGATTATCACCGCCGCTCCATGGTTCGCCTCAAACAGAGTCACCCACCATAATACAAACATGCCCACCATAACACAACTCATAGAGCAAAAAACTCAATCCTTCCACGCTTCTTCTGAAGCTTCGTCCCACTTACTCATCTCTAACCTGGGCTCTGACCTACTACATGTAAATTACAAACATCCCAAGAACACTTAAACTCGCCATTTCAGAGTATAACCACATGCACACAACAACAAACACAAATCACAGTGGCGCAGTGTGGTTAGCACACTGGACTCGCATTCGGGAGGACGACGGTTCAATCCCGTCTCCGGCCATCCTGATTTAGGTTTTCCGTGATTTCCCTAAATCGTTTCAGGCAAATGCCGGGATGGTTCCTTTGAAAGGGCACGGCCGATTTCCTTCCCAATCCTTCCCTAACCCGAGCTTGCGCTCCGTCTCCAATGACCTCGTTGTCGACGGGACGTTAAACACTAACAACCACCACCACAAATCACACATAACATAACACAAGCACTACCAACATCGCTTCAAAACACCCTAGCTCAGACAGAAGGCATAAGGGGAAAGTCCACTGACCGTTCAAAAATACATGGGCAATTGGCCACCATGATAATGCCAACGGCAACTGGACAACGTGCATGGCATCGGATTAGTTTCCTGCGCCTAAAGAAAGCCGCTCCTAGCAGGGCGCTTGATCGCAGCACAGTTGATGTACGCATACGGAGAATCATGACATCATTTCCAGCAGCGTAACACTCGAGTTACGCAGAAGTTCCTGCATTTTATTCCTGCCGCACGCTCGACAGTTTTAGTGGCCCCGTGATAGTTTTCTTACATACCAATTGTCGTATGTCATGGATTATTATGAGCATATAAAACACCTGGAACATCACATAAATCGCGAAAAAAATAACAGAAGTTTCCATTTTAAGTTATAGTCTCGCGAAATGACCACAACGATAAAATCGGAGAAATTGGAGCTAATACAGAAATTTATCAACGATCGTTCTTCCCATGCGTCATTCGCGAATGGAGCAGGGAAGAGGATGTCCAGGTGGCTTGCGGAGCATTGAAGCAGACAGAGAAAGATCGTTTCCTCGAGAAAATCACTTACAAAAAATCAAGGCATTTGAATGAGAAAAAGGTGATGAAGAGAATTAAATTGTTATGAAATAACATGTTGCTTTTTCACCCATTTCGCGCCTCGTCTAATGTTCTATTGTCATATGATGGTAAATAACTTTCTCTTCTGTTCCTCTAGCGTCCGCCCTTCCTTTCAGTAGGCACTACTCTACGCGAGCGAAATAACGAGAAGCATAGCTAACGGTGATGTTTCGTGTTTAGAGTAGCAGTTTCTTCTCTGAAGGAACTAGAGCGCATAAGACAGCCATTACGCTTTCTTTAGATCTCGTTACGAAAACTGCCCACCATAACTAACTGGCTTCGCTATTCCGGCTTGTAAGCATCAGCTTAACTGCTACAGCGAAAGGGTTCCAAAGACGTGTATAAAAACAGATTTCCGCTGTGTAAATACGAATCGAGTATCGAGTACTACACAGTCAGAAAGTAGAGGGCGGCCTGGCCATGTGACGCCAACGTAGCTCTTACTAATATGGAGAATCAACTACAGTTTCTCGATGTGTTTTTAAATACTACCCATCAAAGCGAACTGTACTTCTAGCCGGAATGGCAGCACCGTCATGTTTACACAAAAAAAGAACAAACGAGAGAGAGAGAGAGAGAGAGAGAGAGAGAGAGAGAGAGAGCTGAACACAATGTGCTCCAGTGTTCTTACAAGTGGGGCGCTGAGACACGCATTGTTTCTATGAGCATATAAACACTGATCGGCCGTTTCGTTGTTGATATTTCTGCCACACTCACTCACTATGTGAAAACTTTTTGAGCGTAAGATTGTGGCTCGTCTAAATAAAACGCTGGACCTTTGAAATTTAATGACTTATTTTCATTTAGATTCGTGCGTGAGACTTTCTCGTAAATTTAAAAGCGAATCGCATAAACAGAATGATCTCCCGGACTCTTTCTCCACTAGCTTTTCAGTCCAGCTCTAGGTATGAAAAGCTGTGAGCTCATGCTGAGTTGGTATTTTTTGTACTGTTTATGATATAGCGGGAATTTCCGCCTTGTGGTATGTTTCACACGTCGTCAAAACAATGCCTTTTGTGGGCCATTAACTTCTTACTCGAAGTAGGTATTCTAATCACACTCCGCACGTTATCCTGTCCTTCCTTGCGCAGTACCAACTCGTCCAATTATTAAACTAACATTTTGCAAGCTTGTTCGGTCTCCTCCTCCGTCATCACCTTGTCGTCAAAATTGAGGACGTTGATAACAAGCTATCGTGTCTGTCCGCGAATAAACTGTCTTTTATACGCTAAGGATCCAAGGAAACTGGTACACCTGCCTAATATCGTGTAGGGTCCCTGTGAGTACGCAGAAGTGCCGCAACACGATATGGTATGGACTCGACTGATGTCTGAAGTAGTGGTGGAGGGAATTGGCACCATAAATCCTTAAGAGTACGAGAGATCTCTTCTGAACAGCATGTTGCAAGGCATCCCAGATGTTCTCAATAATGTTCATGTCTGGTGAGTTGACCAGCGGAAGTGTTCAAACTCAGAACAGTGTTCCTGGAAGCGCTCTGTAGCAATTCTGGACGTGTCGGGCGTCGCTTTATCCTGCTGGAATAGTTCAAGTCTGTCGGAACGCTCAATGGACATGAATGGATGCAGGTGATCAGACTGGATGCTTACATACGTGTCACCTGCTAGGATCACATCTAGACGTATCAGGGGTCTCATATCACTCCAACTGCACACGCCCACACCATTACAGAGCCTCCACCAGCTTAAACAGTACCCTGCTGACATGTACGGTCCACGGATTCATGAGGTTGTCTCCATACCCGTACACATCCATCCGCTCGATACACTTTGAAACGAGATTCGTCCGACCAGGCAACATGTTTCCAGTTATCAACAGTCCAATGTCGGTGTTGACGGGCCCAGGCGAGGCATAAAGCTTTGTGTCGTGCAGTCATTAAGGGTACACGAGTGGGCCTTCGGCTCCGTAAGCCGGTATCGATAATGCTTCGTTGAATGGTTCGCCCGCTGACACTTGTTGATAGCCCATCAATGGAACCTGCAGTAATCTGCGGAAGAGTTGCACTACTGTCACGTTCAGCGTTTCTCTTCAGTAGTCGTTGGTTGTTCTGTATCTTTTTCCGCCCGCAGCGATGTTGGAGATTTGATGTTTTCCCAAATTCCTGATATTCATGGTACATTCATTCATGAAATGGTCGTACGGGAAAATCCCCACTTCATCGCTAACTCGGAGATGCTGCGTACCATCGCTCGTGCGCCGACTATAACGCCACCTTGCCACTCAAATCTTGATAATCTGCCATTGTAGCAGCAGTAACTGATCTAACAACTGCGCCAGACACTCGCTGTCTTATATAGGCGTTGCCGGTCGCAGCGCCGTATTCTGCCTGTTTCCATATCTCTGTATTTCAATACGCATGCCTGTACAGTTTCACTGGCGCTTCAGTGTATTATTTTGCATTCTTACATTACGAGATAATAACGTCCACTAACTACTTCTAACTGTACCCTGGCTGTGCTTTGAAACGCTACGAACTTAATTAACGCTTTAGTGGGCCCACAGATCGCTTTGTTTAGTTTCAGAGCCCTTGTAAACACACACAGGAACCTCGTCGCCGAACATGTTGTTTTGGGCATACAGCTCACACCATGAAAAATTTATCTCCATTTTACGTGGAATTGGGTTCAGGTACCGACGATTACCTATCTACGCACGAATTTCCTACCACCAGGGCGTCGCTTGCCTCAAAACGCATAGCGTCAGAGGTCCTGTCGGTCAGCAGCGTAATTGGCGAGGGGCGTATCGAGATAGTATTCATCACAATTGTGCAGACTTTGTCCGGGTAGCGCAGTGGTTAACGCAAGTGCCTAGTAAACAGCAGATACAGGGTTCGAATCCCTGCCCGTCACACATTTTATCTCGTCGCTGCTGACTCCACATAATGTCCCGTTGCAGCTGATATCAATAGTGCCCTTCCCTTTCCTTTCTTTGCTCCCCCCTACATCTTCAATGTACATAATATGTATCACGGCTTCGGATTCCAAGTGGTATCTTCTCTTTCAGACGTGTCCGATTGAACAGACACCACGCATTCGTATAATGTATGTATGAATGTGATTGGCAGGTGAAACCTGTGGCACGCGCAGTTAGCGACGTAGAAGTCGGCCTTAACAGCGATAACTGGCTCTGGCAGTCACTAAACAAGATTGCTGACGCCATCAGAACGTCAGTATCTGCCACAGAAGGGGGATCTGAATCACGCAACTCAAGGGCACTGTGTGCGCACTGCTTGCATCTTAATGAGCGATCAGAGCGTATGGTAGGCTGCGGGGAATGTTGTGAATTCCGAGGGCAGAACCAGTTCGTGGATGCCCGCAAGTTCCTATTCCACTATGTTATCACGAAGAGGACTGTGACAGTACCGTCTACACGAGAAGCAATTTTCAATCAGCCCCCAGAATTTAGTTATTTGTTGCAATAGTGAGAAGGATGTCTTTAATACCCCTATGGTAGACTTTAACTATCTGACGCTCTCTTGCACCCGTAAGTTTATAGACACGAAAATCAACCTGAAGGCGCAGAGAATTAAATGACTTGCGTGAACACCGTTATTCATCTGTGCTCTGTAAACTGATTATAATGTAGCTCTCTACGTTAACCAAAAAAGATTCGCAGCTGTAGACTTGGTACTTACTAGAACTAGAGCACAATTGGGCGTACTTTACGAGATTGTAAAAACCAAATGAGACATTTCCCTCATTACATGCATTCCTAAATTATGAGAATTTTAGGGAAAAAACATGCCTGAAGAACTTATCTCCCCTATTACCTTTTAAACTAACAGAAATTTTTGATAGTCCTACGGTACATAAAATCTGGTCAATTTTATAATTAAAATACCGAAGAAAGATACGAGTCAGTACAGTACTGAAAAAGCCAAAACTAAACAAATTACAACACAGTAGCACCAGATGCCTCAAGGTTCTTTTTCGCGAACGAAGGTATGATTTCGCGGAACATTATAATATTCCTGGGGGCACACACCCCTTTTACGTTGAACACGTAAAGCAACGGCAATGTCTACATCTACATGGATACTCTGCAAATCACACTTAAGTGCCTGGCAGAGGGTTCATCGAACACCTTCACAATAATTCTCTATTATTCCAATCACGAACAGCGCGCGGAAAAATGAACACCTGTATCTTTCCTTGTGAGCTCTGATTTCCCTTATTTTATTACGATGATCGCTTCTCCCTATGTAGGATGGTGTCAACAAAATATTTTCGCATTCGCAGGAGAAACTTGGTGATTGAAATTTCTTGAGAAGGTCCCGCAGCAACTAGAAACTTCTTTGGTTTAATGATGTCAAAAAAAAAAAAAATAAATAAATAAAATAAAATAAAATAAAAAAATTAAAAAAAAATAACTATCATTTCAGTGACACTCTCTCCCCTATTTCGTGATAATACAAAACGAGCTGCTTTTTTGAACTTTCTAGATGTATTGCGTCAGTCCTACCTGGTAAGGATCCCACACCGCGCATAAGAGGACGGACAAGCTAAGTGTAGGCAGTCTCTCTAGTAATTCAGTTACATTTTCTAAGTGTTCAGCCAATAAAACGCAAAATTTGGTTTGTCTTCCCTTCAGCGTTTTCTGTGTGTTCCTTCCAATTTAAGTTGTTCGTGATTGTAATTCCTAAGTATTTAGTTGAATTTATGACCTATAGATTTGACTGATTTATTGTGTAATCGAAATCTGCAACGGACGTTTCATCTTTCGCGTAAGTCCCATCTAAAACTTAGTTTGTATTTGCCGATACTCGAGCGTGTGTCCTAATGGAGTCATATTTTTCAAAAATGAACACATCGTCAACGAATTACGATTCCGCCTATGAACAGATTGTCGACGTTACAACACCAACCTTCCAGACGGTACTATCTACTAAGAAATTTACTGACCACAAAGAGGACTTTGCTGCCCTCACTGTGTACTAAAAGGGCGCTTGTTCTACTTCCTGGGGGAAGCACGCAACCTATACAACGTCAAGTTGACCGTTTCAGTAAGAGCTTGATGTAGACTTGTTACGCTTGTGCTTTAGGAGGCTGCCCTTGACAACTGCTTAATTTACAGTGTGTCAGCACAAATATCGCATTATTATATTTACTTTCCACTACAGTTCTTTTTGTTCCATTTTGATGCTTCGATTGTTCTATATAGTGCGTGACAGAGCAGAGACAATTTCGATGGACTCGCGGCAAGATTACAAGTCCGACCTGTTTCGGATAGGTATACAGGAAGACCTAGATTTAACGTAACACCGACGATAAGATCATTAAAGAAGGAGCGCAGACTCGAACTGGGAAAAGAAGTGGCCGTGTATTTTCCAAAATAACGTTCGCGGCATTTACCTTAAACGATGACGGGAACCACGGAAGGCCTAAATCTGGATGACTGAAAGGTGATTCAAATCGCAGTCCTCCCAAATGTGAGATCTGTCATTATTACGCCACTTGGGTATCCGCGGTACAGTCCGGTACACACGGACGGCAAGGTCAGAGAGCGTCGAGAACTGCATAAGGAAATTCATCCCGGCTGCCTGTAGAGCAGAGTTCAGGTAGGTTATGGATAGCGGTCTGCCGGGATGCGGATTTTCTTTGTAGTTTAAAGTTAAAGGACAACGTCAACATTATGATTTTCGTCTACATGCTCTATATTGAAATTTCGGGAGAAAACTTTCCGAGCAGAGTCTGACAACATGTTACTTCCTGCTAAACAGATCTTGCGAAATAACCGCGACGAGAAATTTTGAGAAATTAGACTTAATACGAAGCTCCCCGACAACGGGACAGGAGCGATCAGTTAGTGGCTACGCAAGTACCCTCCGCCACACACAGTTAGGTGGCTTGTGGAGTATGTAGATATATACATGCGACTGATACACACAGGCGACTGATACACACAGTTATGCTATTAATCTCTCTTATTGCTAATTTTGGACAGAGTGACGTTATAGTAGCTTGAATGCAAAGGGTATGTGTGTTGTTGACAAGTGCGTGGGATTAAAGCTGCGGAAATATCCTCCTCCCTCGATTTCCGCATAATTACATGTCCACAAGGTTTTCGTCCTACTAGCAGCTCCTTGACGTCTGAGCCATTTCTGTTTAGTCTGGAATAAGAGGCTTTACTTATCTGTCACCGAAAGCAGTCTCAAAACAACATAAAGACGGCTCCATCGACTGGAATCTCTACTTCAAGATCTGTTTCCTTTTTTGTGTGTCGCGTACGAGGTAAGTCATGTTCGGTAGAAAATTAGTGGAGCTATAAAATATTCTCTTAAGTGTACTCACAAGAACAAACGTGACACTTGGAACATTAAGAAGTGCAGTACGTTATCATTATTCAACATTGTGCTGCATTTACGTACATTTGGTACTGGTTGCGCTGTTGCATCTTCGAAGTTCAAAAAAGTGTCGGATCTTGCTTATCATTCCGTAAAAATATGAACTACTTCAAAAGTGGTCAACACTATTGTAAATGGCGCAGTTTCTAGTTATCATGATAGAACTTTGTTTACTTCCTTTTAGTTCATTCTTAGATCCCTTAACAATAGAGAAAACTGAGGTGACCAAACTCATGGGATCCCTTCTAATATCGTACCGCGCCTTCTTTTGTCCTGTTTAGTACAGCAGCTCGACGTGCCATGGACTCAAGAATTCACTGGAAGCCTCCCGCAGAAATATTGAGCCATGCTGCCTATACAGAAGTCCGTACCTGAGAAAGTGTTGCCGGTGCAGGATTCTGTGCACGAACTAACCTCTCGATTTATCACAAATATGTTCGATGGGATTCATGTCGGCCGATCTGCGTGGCCAATAATTCGCTCGAATGGTCCAGAATGTTCTTCAAACCTATCGCGAAAACTGAGGTGACCAAACTCATGGCCCGGTGACATGGCGCATTGTCATTCATATAAATTCCATCGTTATTTGGGAAGATGAAGTCCACGAATGGTTGCAAATGGTCTCCAAGTAGCGGAACGTAACCATTTCCAGTCAATGATCGGTTCAGTTGGTCCAGATGTCCCAGTCAGTTCGGTGTAAACACAGCCCACGCCCTTATGGAGCCACCACCAGCTTGCACAGTGCCTTGTTGACAACTTGGATCCACGGCTTCGTTCGGTCTGCGCCACACTCTAACCCTACCATCAGCTCCTACGAACTGAAATCGGGACTCATCTGATCAGGCCACAGTTTTCCAGTCGTCTAGCCTCCAACCGATATGGTTGCGAGCCCAGGCGAGGAGCTGCAAGCCTTTTAACAAAGGCATTCGCATTAATCATCTACTGCCATTGCTCATGAACGCCGAATTTCGCCGCACTGTCCTAACGGATACATTCCCACATTGATTTCTGCGGTTATTTCATGCAGTGTCGCTATTCTGTTAGCACTGACTACCGTACCCAAACGCCGCTGCTCTCGGTCATTAAGTGAAGGCCACTGCGTTGTCCGTGGTGAGTGTTAGTGCCTGAAATTCGGCATTCTCGGCACTCTCTTGACAATTTGGATCTCGGAATATTGAATTTCTTAACGATTTCAGAAATGGCATGTCCCATGCGCCTGTCTCCTACAACGATTCCGCGTTCATAGTCTGCCAATTCCCGTCATGCGGCCATAATCACGTCTGAAATCTTTTCACATGGATGACCTGAATACGAATAAAAGCTACTACGCCAAAGCATTCCCTCTTATACCTTGTGTATGTGAAACTACCACCATTTATATATGTGCGTATCGCTATCCCATGACTTATGTGACCTCAGTATAATTCTTTCCAGGGCACCACCGTAGGAACTTCCGCCACGACGAAAACTGGCCAAGTGTAGAGCACGAACGAAACTTAATTTTAAACGCGAACAGCAGTTTGAAGATGAATCTGTTGCTTCTAAACCGGTACCGGAATTATTTCGCTTTAATAAATAGCATTAGCAAGAGTGTCTGGTCATTGCTTTTACTTTTTTGTATTATTTACACAATCACCGTCTCACCCTGTTTGTGATCTGATGTAATACTCATTTCACGTAGATGTGAACCTGCGTACGCAGTTTTGGTACGTTTACTTCGTTCCGGGAATTTGTAACATTACTGTGACGACAGAATCACTGATTTACAATTCTCCAGCTGTTACAGCTTTCCGCCGCGGCAGTTAACAGCACAGAAAATCGGCTGCAGCAGCTTCGACCCCTGGAGTGGGTGCGATGTAAGCTGTGACGCACCATTAAGAACGTCAACGGCGAAGCGAGGCGAGCTGCAGCGAGGCCCGTGTCCCGGCCTGCGGCTGTCGGCAGAAGGCGGAACGCGCCAGGCTTGCACAAACAGCGCCTTGTTGGTCCAGATAACATCCGCCGGCTAGGCGCCGCATTCCTCCGGCGCTCATGCTGCCCAAATGGTGCGCCTCGCCGTCACACCAGTTCTCGCATTCCTCTCCAATAGCCACGCCCGTGTACGTCGCCCATTCGTCCATTACTAAACGCAATGGGGGAAATGGGCGGACACCTTTCTGATAATTACCTCTTATCACCAAGCTTTTTGAGAAATCCAGGTCTAACTGATAGAAGTTCGCAGGCTTCCACGGCCGGTGTCATTTTGGATAAAATAATTTTGGGTACTGGGCCGTGTCACTGTAAACTATTAAAACAAAAACAAAAATTGCCGACGTTTCGATACACTTGATGCGATCCCCTTCAGGGCGGTTCACCGGGTGACGAGGGCCGCAGCTAGTCGGTCGAAACGTCAGCAATTTAGACGCGAAACTGTCGCCAATGCACGATTTTGTGCACGAACTGGCCTCTCGATTATGTCGCGAAAATATTCCAAGTAATTCATGTCGGTCGATCTGGATCGTCAAACCATTCGCGCGAATTGTACAGAATCTTCTTCAAACCAATCGCTAACAACTCTGGCATGTGACATGTTTCGGAAGATCAAGTTCAATGAACGGCTGCAAATGGTCTCCAAGTAGCCGAACATAGAGTTTCCAGTGAATGATCGGTTCAGTTGGCCCAGAGGACCCAGTCCATTCAATGTAAACATAGGCCACACCATTATGGAGCCACCACCAACTTGAACAGTGCCTTGTCGACAACTTGGTTCCATGGTTTGGTGGGGTCTGCGATACACACTAACCCTACCATCTGACCAGGCCAAGGTTCTCCAGTTGTCTAGGGTCCAACCGATATGACCAAGAGTCCAGGTTGTTGTTCTGTTAGCAAAGGCACTCTTGATGGTCGTCCACTGCCATAGCCCATTAACGCCATATTTCGTCGGACTGTCTTAATGGATACGTTTTTCGTACGCTCCACATTGATTTCTGCGGTTATTTCACTGTTGCTTATCTGTTATCACGGACAATTCTACGCAAACACCGCTGGTCTCGGTCGTTAAGTGAAGGCCGTGGGCAACTGCACAGACCGTGGTGACAAGCCTGAAATTTGGTGTTCTCGGCACACTCTTGACACTGTTGATCTCGGAATATTAAATCCCTAACGATTTCCGAAACGTAATGTCCCATGCGACTAGCTCCAACTACCATTCCGCGTTCGAAGTCTGTTACTTCCCCTCGTGCGGCCGTAATTAGATGGAAAAACCTTTCCACTTAAATCACCTGAATACAAACGACAGTTCCGCTAATGCACTTTACACTTTGCGTACGCTGTACTATCGCCATCTGTACATGTGCACATCGCTATACCATGACTTGTCAGCTCAGTGTATTCTACATTTATGCGAATTTTAACGGGTTTATGATTCAGAAAACGCATTTGAATGTTGACTGATTGTGCAAAGATCATGTTATACCCAGCGTAAGGAAGGGAAAGGTCTACCAGCAAGTATTGGAATTCACCAGCGGCAGGATCAAGACTGCGGCTTAACGTACAGCGATACTGTTGCTCGCCTGGGTCGGGATTCCATGCCTGTCGTTTGAATAAGGAATCAATGGGTTCTAAAGGGTCACACTCGATGCCATTGAGGATCTCCATGGCCTCTTGCGACTAGCGCCCGAGAGGCAGCACTTACGTAGGACTGATGCAGGAGGTGGAGGAGAGCCAACGGAGAGCGGTGTGTCTCGCCACGGGATCGTTAAAGTCGGCGCGGGAGCGTTACAGAGATGCTCACCAAACTCCAGCAGACGCTACAAGGGAGGCATTGTGCATCACCGAGAGGTTTACTACCGAAATTTCTAGAAAGTTCTTTCCGGGAAAAGTCAGATAACATTACTTCCTCCCACATACATATAGAGCAATAAATACGAGAAAATTCGAGAATTTAGAGCTAATAGGAAGGCTTACCGACAATCATTCTTCCCATGCGCCATTCGCGAAAACTGGGTAGGGGGGATCAGTAGGGGTATCAGAAGTACACTCTGCCACACACCGTCAGGTGGCTTACAGAGTATTGATGGAATTGTGAATGTAGATGTAGATATTATACGCTCGGTCGTGGGGGATCGTTTAGCCACGTTAAATACCTTCAGTGAAGAAACCAACTTATTTGCGGCAAGAAAAGTATCCACTGGGGCAGTGCGACGACGCCTGGAGCACCACGTACTGTCAGCACGGCCACAATTGCGGCTTCCACTGACGCGGCAGTACAGAAGTGCGCAGGCAACGGTGCGCTCAACAACAGTGGACGCGGCAATAGTACCACGTTGTCTTTTCAGGTGAGTCCCAATTCTGTCACAGCATCACAATGGACATACCCGTGTGTGGAGGCTCCGAGGAGAAAAAGCTTTGCCAGAATGCATTCGCGATTGCTTTCCGGGCCCAGAACCAGGCGTGATGGTGAGAGCGGGCGGAGTGTGCATGCCGTTGGGTACACGACACCAGCATCTCTGGTTCGCATAATCGGCAATTTGGACAGCAGTTCTGACCCGTTAATGCCAGTGGTGATAGCTATCAACGAGATAACGCAAAACAGCATGTTGCTCCAGGTGCGCCGGTCTACTTCGACACAGAGGGCGTTGACTGTTGCTCTCGCCGGAATGTTTCCCATATCTCTCACACCATGAAAACATTTGGGATAGATTGTCCAGAGCCTGGCACGTCACTGCTGACCAGGTATTAAGATTTCTGAACTCTGGCATAGAATTTAAGCAGCTAGGAATGAAGTACCCACATCTGTCATCGAAGACAGTCACAATGGATTTATAGACGGGTTAGAGCAGGCCTTAACAGCTCGCCGATTTTGAGCACGAGCACTCTCGCCAACTCAGGCACTTGCGAGCAGAGGAGTTGTGGCGTACTGGGAACTGAGGGAAATCAGCACGCATCGTGTGGTGGTGTAGCAAACACAGGATAAGTACCAACTGCGAAACGTAGGAGGAGTCACGTGGCAGCTGTGCCATCTAAGAGTAGCAGTGACGAAAAGAGCAATGACGAGTCGGCACTGTGTAACACCGACAATGTCTTCCAATTTCAATCGAAAGTACGAAGAATCTTATCTCTTTATACAGAAAGATGTGCTTGCAAAGTGTTCAGTGTCTCATAAGTTTTAAAACTTAAAAGGGAGCAGAAATAAGGAAGAAGAGGAAGAAAAATCAAGTGAGTGTGCCGTTCGGACGACTTACAACACGTTTCTACAATTAGCAAAGTCCTTGCACCCTTCCACAGACGATGATTTAATAAGAGAGTACTTGTAGTTGCACCTGAACATTTATGTCCACTTCAGGTACAACAGTTTCGCGCGGTGTCATCAAACAAGACAGCCATGCTCTCACATACAGGTTATGGCAGACAACGTTCAAAGCCAGACTGCTAAATGTTTTTAAGAATTGTTTCATATTCTTTAGGGCTCTATGGAAGTGTAGATATCACACACTGTTGGATGTGACATTCTTAGAAGCGTTGAAGAAAAGGTAGAAATATAGGCTTCATAAGGAATTCATTGATTTGTATTTCTACGGAGAGAGCTCCCGAGATATGTTGGAAGGTGAACTAGGATTCATAGCGCAACTGAATGGTAACATGAAAAAAACTCCCACCACTGAATTCGTGGCAGCTCTGTATATCATATTTCGCATCCCCGGATGTCATCAAATTACCTACCAATTCACCCACGTATTCTTCCTATTAGGAGCACAATAAGTAAAATTTCGTTATTTGCCACAACAAAGGTCAGCTATGTATTGAACAAGTAGATGCCGCTTTCTCCTGAGACAAGGGGACACAGTTAACCAATCCCCCGTCTGACAGTTCTTTTGAAGCCGTCCACGGTTCTCTATTAATAGGGCCAGGAGTGTGGTCTCGTGTGCGGTTACTCAGAAGGAAGAATGTTAAACTCAATGGTATCCCCAGGCCAAATAAGTAAGGTCTTAAATAATCATTTGTTGGCTACGTCTTCCTTGGCTGAAATTTCTATCTCAGGCGTGACCGCACTGGCTGTCTGTCAGTACGTCGGTCTGCTACCGTAATACACTTCAGCGCTTCTTAGTCGCTGCTGGAGTACTGATTATTAATTCGTGTTTTGCTTCCCCTTTGGAAGTATGTCTATAAATAGACTACAGAACTAGACTGGCCCATCTGAAAAGCAACTTTTGAAATATAAATTTAGTTTCTAACAAGACAAAACCTCGGTTTTCATCGATAACCTGGCGTTGCATGAAACACCATTATGACCAGCGTTAATTTGGGCTGATCGCATGTAGTCACAGCAAAAACGCATCACCGAGAAAAAGAAACTCAACACCTTACCATTTCTGTAAACCAGTTCTGCGCCTCGCTCTTCCCAGAATCAGGACAATTATGTTTGGCTTCTTATGTAACATTAACATTGCGTACCTGACACACACACACACACACACACACACACACACACAAATCGGGCGCGCATGTGTGTGAATGAAAAATAAAAAATGAAAAATTAGGTGAACTCTATTATTAAAAAAAGAAAAAAGGAAAAGTAGGTAAACTCATTATTTCACAAGTAAACGTTGTACTTGCCGATACATTTATCCCATTGAGAGACAAAACGGTCAATGCCTTCATGGAAAAATGTATGTGGTTGCGTACGAAACCATGAACAAAACGCGTGCATCTCTTCGTGAGAAAGATATCAACGTCCATGGACGTCTTTCTTCGGGGCTCCAAAAATATATAAATCGCATGGGTAGAGATCGGGATTCTATGGAGCATATGTAACGGCTTCCCAGAGGAACCTCTGCAGCGCAGTCGAAACAACCTTTTGTTGACTGCAGAAATTTCGCTGCGAAGCCTTTACACATTCTCCGTACAGTCGCGATCTCTCCCCCATGCAATTTCCACAGTTTTTGAGTCCCTAAGAAAGACATCCATGGCCGTCTATTTGCTTCAGACGAAAACATTCACGGCTGGGTACAAACATGCTTTCGTATGCAACCGCAAATATTTTTCCATGAAGGCGATGACCGTCTTGTCTCTCAATGGGATAATTTATCGACAAGTACGACGTTTACTTGTGAAATAATATGGAGTTTACTTACTTTTCCATTTATTTTTTATAATAATAAAGAGTTTACCTATTTTTTCATTTTTTCATTCACATGCGCGCGCGCGCTTTGTGTTGTGTGTGTCGGAGTCGCAGTTTCACTACGAAATCAGTTGCACAAATGTTGATGTTACATAAGAAGCCAAACATAATTGTCCTGATTCTGGGAAGAGCGAGGCGCGGAACTGGTTTACAGAAATGGTAAGGTGTTGAGTTTCTTTTTCTCGGTGATGTCACATCGCCTACGTACACCAATAAACTCCAGCTACCACGCTCCTTTTACGAAATGCAACACAAGCAAATGGAGCTGTTGCACTGGCTGGGAAAGCTGGCTTCATAAGCGTTCTAAACCTAAAATACAATGGAAAAAATTCTAGTACAAAGACATGAACATAGTCTAAAAAGTTCAATAGCAGTAATGCAGCGAATGAGGCACTGGCTTCGTTGTGAAATAAGGATTATCTGTTCTTGAAATTCAGATTTGCTAATTGTTTTAACCCACCTCTATAAAAATCAATGTCTTCATTTCTCATAGATGTATTAAATGGTCATTATCAAAAGGCAGGCGGGCAGGGGGGAGGGAACCAAAGAAAGAGAGAGAGAGAGAGAGAGAGAGAGAGAGAGAGAGATCACGACATTCGGTTGTCCATAGGCTGCAGTTCACGGCAAAAACGTTTTTCATGGCACATTCGACAAGAAACACGAAGAGACTACGAGAAGAAGAGGAAGAGAAATGACTGATGGTTGCCCAAAGAGGGCGATCCTCGAAATCGTCAATTCGTGTGTATGACAACTAGTAAGTATCTACGAGTCTTCGTTTTAACTCTAACACTTCATATAATCATCGGCAGCTGAGTGACTTTTGCAGGGAGAAGCTGTCTAATTAGAATTTAATATATTTTTCTGAAGGTACTGAAATGTGGGAGCAGTCTTCTGACCACCCTGAGCTGATAGCGTTTTATGTAATTTATGTTTGTGCACAAGTACTGTAAATACGTATGACATGATACTCACTCAAAGAAATGTTAGCGACAAAAGCGCTGATTCGACCCTAAACATCGCGGAAGGAGGTCATTTTCATTATACGTAGCGTATCTGAAGACCATGGGGAAGACCTTCGAAATTCCTTGTCAGAAACATCCGAGCGAAGAGATGCTGTACGACAAACAACGGTGAAGTATGCTAACAAGTATACAAATATTATGCTTACTTTGTTTATTCATTACAGCTCACTGAAGGCTCACATGCACTCTGACTTCTTTGCACAGTGACCGACGCATTTCTTACAGAGTTTGCGAAAGTAGGCCTACCACTACTGTATTTGTTGTCTGGTTTACTGCTAACGATACGAAACAATCTCCTGACCTTTTGTATCATGCAGGACTTAACTGCCATCTAGTTATCTGGAGGAAGTGATCAATTCGGTATCTGTACGCTAAACTTGCATCGTACATGCAGTTGAATTTACGGAGGCGTGCTGTTTGTGTAAACGCATAATAATGACTTCACGGTTCAACTCCAAGTGAGGCACATCTTCTTTTGCATCAACAGTATCTTGATGACTGCCCTTTTTGCCATGTGTGTTTTGCAATGATGAACATCAGCTTTAATACGTGATCTTACAAGCAAGTATTTCGTGATGTCACCAAATACCAGCGGATACACGAGTTGACAACTTATTTTCAGGACATGTGGCGATTTGAAAGAACCATGAACAACACACGTGTCCTGAAACATGTACACAAATGTACGTTCTAGTTTGAGATATACGGTGTAACAGGTACAAAAGCAGACATTTTTATATGTGGTATCTTAATATGTACCCACTTCAGTGTATTACTTGTTTTCTCTCTGCGTTTGTCTTCCCACAAACACGTCACATAATTTACTGCTTACGTTTTTTTCACGGTCGTAACAGTAACACGAAGTGGACTACGACTGTCAGTATAGGCTAATCGTTTTGTGTCCACGTGTTCACACTTCAACATCTGATCTGCTGCCCAGGGGAAAATAAGCATTAATGGCTTGTTCTCGCCGCATGTACTTGGAGGTACTAAAAGAACTAAATGCATATTACTCTTAATAGCTATAATAATTATTCTGCACACGAAATAAAACTGGTGTAATGTCGTTCAGTACACTGTCATCAGCAACAATATCAGCACTTATTCAGGTTACACGCTGTACAAAGTAAACTGCAAGCATCAGCACTGCCACACAATCAGCATTTGGATTGTACCAAATAGTTTACAATAAATTATGTTCTGAGGCAGAGAGATCAGATGCCTGTGCCGGTAACTCAATTTGTCTTCGAACCGAGTCTTTAGAGAATTTCAAAAGCCTATAATGAATGTAAGTACATAAAACAGCAACCAGTCTTTTTTTTTTTTTAAAAAAAAAAAAGTTATTATTCCATGAACCGGTTTTCGAAACTTTTCAGGTCCATTCAGATAGTTTTCTGAAAGTTACATTACTATTCCTAGCATAATGCTGTGTGCTGGCTCTGTGACAAAGATGGAACATGCTTTAATGTATCGCTGTATCTGTCGATACGGATGCAAAATTTTAGTTTTGTACTTACTGCGACGGTATGGGCGGCTTTTTTCTGTGTGTCCATCCGTCTTTCATTTTGATGTCCAGTTGGTACATCACTTCACACACTTTTACACAATTTCTATAGATTTACACTGTGATAGCGAAACTTTGCCAGCATCCGGCATGTGCTATACAACTGTTGCTTGTTGTAAAGATGTTGACAAAAGTTATGACATAGGTCTATTTTGCTCGGAGATATTATTTGTTTTTGTTTAGTAAAAAATAAATAAATAAATACATGAACAAACTTCAAGTGATCTGAGGTCCTATTTCTATTCGTATATTAACGTAATGGTTCTGAGCACTATGGGACTTAACATCTATGGTCATGAGTCCCCTAGAACTTAGAACTACTTAAACCTAACTAACCTAAGGACAGCACACAACACCCAGTCATCACGAGGCAGAGAAAATCCCTGACCCCGCCGGGAATCGAACCCGGGAACCCGGGCGCGGGAAGCGAGAACGCTACCGCACGACCACGAGCTGCGGACATATTGACGTATAATTTGGTCAATTTATGAGCATTCGTGTTAATACTAATCTTGATTAAAGTATATGCTCATAAGCTGACAGCGTTATACGCTGATTAAAGTACTCGCCCAAATACCAACTTTAATACATGCAAACAAAAACAAATAACGTCTCTGAGCAAAGTATGCCTATGTCATATCTTTTGTCAAGGTGTTTGTGAGAAGCAACAGTTGTATAGCACATCCTGGATAGTGGCAAAGTTTCGCTATCACAGTGTAAATGTATACAGATTGTGTAAAAGTGTGTGATGGACTAACTGAACATCAAAATGGAAGCAGACATATTGACGCTCACAGAAAAAAGCCGCCCATACTGAAATTTTGCACCCATGTCAACTGATAAACAGTACTGAAGGCGATACATTAAAGCATGTTCCATCTTTGTCACAGAGCCAGCACACAGCATTATGCTAGGAATAGTGATGTAATTACCAAAAAACCGTCTGAAGATGAACCTGAAAAGATTCGAAAACTGGTTCATGGAATAATAAATAACTATTCAAAAAAGTGACTGGCTGCAGTTTCATGTACGTATTTACATTCAATTAACAGTCATGGTTTCTGAAATATCCATAATGGATAAGCATAAATAGAATGTTCGTATCAGATGATAGTGTGTGACCGAAAAATTACGAAATTACGTGTAAAGAGCAGCTGTTCGAATAAGAGTCAACAAATATACGTACTTGTATCTCGTGCAATGTCCATGAATGTAAAATTAGAGATACTCCACGTCACACGGACGCTTATCAGTAATCTTTCCTCACGGGCACCATTCGATACTGAAATAGGAGCCGGCCGGAGTGGCCGTGCGGTTCTAGGCGCTACAATCTGGAACGCATTTTGTCTAACGCATGTTTTGTCTAACATTGTCACTTGCCCCCTTTCCTATTTCAGTTCAAATGGTTCAAATGGCTCTGAGCACTATGCGACTTAACTTCTGAGGTCATCAGTCGACTACAACTTAGAACTAATTAAACCTAACTAACCTAAGGACATCACACACATCCATGTCCGAGGAAGGATTCGAATCTGCGACCGTAGCGGTCACGCGGTTCCAGACTGTAGCGCCTAGAACCACTCGGCCACCCCGGCCGGCGCTGACGTGGTCCGTTTTAGTAATCGGAACTTAACCGACGCAGCAACGTGCTAATATAAGTCAAGAATACCAGTCCTCTGGACTCATTCCCTCTGCCTTTCGTTCTTCATATAGACATCTCTCTTACACTGACTAGAGTGCCGCTAGCATCATTTCCATGACAGGTCCGGAAACACGTTGCTGCCTTCAGTTTTCTTAAAATACAGCTGGCATGTGCCCTGGATTGTCAAACCACAGAAGCTATCGCAATGTTTCGCAACGCCGTGTCGCCACTCGTATCTGTGTACGCAACTGCGCCTGCGTGACGACCCCGCATTTCTGTGGGTTGTGCGCGGGCATTCCTAACACGTCGCAAGGCCGACCGCTCTCACAGATCGGCGGTATTTTTCCGGAGCGGCTGCTGTACCAGCGCCGGCTGTGAGGAAACGCGAGCGGGCGCCATATCGGCGTCGCGGTCGTCCGTGGCTGAGGACGGCGGCCATAAACGGCGCGACGAGCCCAGCGCCGTGACGCACTACCTGTTGTCTCGGCACTGGAGCGCACACTTCAGCTCTGCTGGAAAAAGTCTTCAGCAGCCAAAGGTGACTGCAGCGATATGCTCCTTTCTAGCTGAAGTAGTACAACCAGAGCTTACGTTGAATCGGCTGGACTGCAGTTTCAGTCAGTTCTTCTTCTTCCTTGCCTTTTTCCCGACTCTAGAGTCGGCATTGTTACATGGGTCCCGGCAATTTTTTGCCGTCCTCACACGGAACGAGGCAGCTAATACAGACGCGGGAGCGGACGAGACATCCGACCTCACGAGAGAGAGCGTTATCGGCACACGAAACGAGCTGGTTAACGTCATCTGCGCTCTCAGCGCTCTCCAGCGGCCGTTGTCTGCTTTATTTGGCCCGCAGGCTACATAGTTTCTTTACGAAAACGGACTCGCGTAAAATAGCTGCGTTAACTCTGTTGGCCACTGTCGAATAAGATTCTGGACTTCTCGTGGCTGGCACAGCGAATTGCTGGTACAGGAACACTACATAATGCTGTACAACAAACGATCCGAGATACACAGGGTGGTCCATTGATAGTGACCGCGCCAAATATCTCACGAAATAAGCATCAAACGAAAAAACTAGAAAGAACGAAACTCATCTAGCTTGAAGGGGGAAACCAGATGGCGCTATGGTTGGCCCGCTAGATGGCACTGCCATAGGTCAAACGGATATAAACTGCGTTTTTTTAAAAAATAGGAACCCCCATTCTTTACTACATATTCGTGTAGTACGTAAAGAAAGATGAATGTTTTAGTTGGACCACTTTTTTCGCTTTGTGATAGATGGCGCTGTAATAGTCACAAACGTATAAATACGTGGTATCATGTAACATTCCGCCAGTGCGGACGGTATTTGCTTCGTGATACATTACCCGTGTTAAAATGGACCGTTTCCCAATTGCGAAACAGATCGATATCGTGCAGATGTATGGCTATAGTGATCAAAATGCCCAACGGGCGTGTGCTATGTATGCTGCTCGGTATCCTGGACGACATCATCCAAGTGTCCGGACCGTTCGCCGCATAGCTACGTTATTTAAGGAAACAGGAAGTGTTCAGCCACATGTGAAACGTCAACCACGACCTGCAACAAATGATGATGCCCAAGTAGGTGTTTTAGCTGCTGTCGCAGCTAATCCGCACATCGATAGCAGAAAATTGCGCGAGAATCGGGAATCTCAAAAACGTCGGTGTTGAGAATGCTACATCAACATCGATTGCACCCGTACCATATTTCTATGCACCAGGAATTGCATGGCGACGACTTTGAAAGTGATGTACAGTTCTGCCACTGGGCACGAGAGAAATTAAGGGACGATGACAGATTTTTTGCACGCGTTCTATTTAGCAACGAAGCGTCATTCACCAACAGCGGTAACGCAAACCGGCATAATATGCACCATTGGGCAACGGAAAATCCACGATGGCTGCGACAAGTGGAATATCAGCGACCTTGGCGGGTTAATGTACGGTGCTGCATTATGGGAGGAAGGATAATTGGCCCCCATTTTATCGATGGCAATCTCAATGGTGCAATGTATGCTGATTTCCTACGTAACGTTCTACCGATGTTACTACAAGATGTTTCACTGCATGACAGAATGGCGATGTACTTCCAACATGATGGATGTCCGGCACATAGCTCGCGTGGGGTTGAAGCGGTAGTGAATAGCATATTTCATGACAGGTGGACTGGTCGTCGAAGCACCATACCATGGCCCGCACGTTCACCGAATCTGACGTCCCCGGATTTCTTTCTGTGGGGAAAGTTGAAGGATATTTGCTATTGTGATCCACCGACAACGCCTGACAACATGCGTCAGCGCATTGTCAATGTATGTGCGAACATTACGGAAGGCGAGCTACTCTCTGTTGAGAGGAATGTCGTTACACGTATTGCCAAATGCACTGAGGTTGACGGACATGATTTTGGGCATTTATTGCATTAATGTGGTATTTACAGGTAATCACGCTGTAACAACATGCGTTCTCAGAAATGATAAGTTCACAAAGGTACATGCATCACATTGGAACAACCGAAATAAAAGTTCAAAAATACCTACGTTCTGTATTTTAATTTAAAAAAAACCTACCTGTTACCAACTGTTCGTCTGAAATTATGAGCTATATGTTTGTGACTATTACTGCGACGTGTATCACAAAGCGAAAAAAGTGGTGCAACTAAAACATTCATATTTCTTTACGTGCTACACGAAAAAGCAATAAAAATGGGGGTTCCTATTTTAAAAAACGCAGTTGATATCCGTTTGACCTATGGCAGCGCCATCTAGCGGGCCAACCATAGCACCATCTGGTTTCCCCCTTCAAGCTAGACAGGTTTCGTTCTTTGTAGTTTTTTTCGTTTGACGCTTATTTCGTGAGATATTTGGCCCAATCACGATCAATGGACCACCCTGTATACTAGTAGCAGTTATTCATTAACTCAAATTTTCATCCCACTTTCTGTTTTAAATTGAATACAGTTAAGATACAGTGTCTAATGTCAGTCTGGACATGCATAATGTCCATATTATCGATGTTGCATTGACCACCAAAACTCTGAAATAACGTACTTCATGATGTAGATTTCAGGATCGAGAGTTGTTTCGTAAATTCATTCGAATGGAAGAATAGATCCTTCCGAAGCTGCTCATCATGAATAAAGAAGATATTTACCGTTAAGATGCCAGCACGAGATTGTCCCTAAACGCAGAGATGTTGTTGTGGTCTTCAGTCCTGAGACTGGTTTGATGCAGCTCTCCATGCTACCCTATCCTTTGCAAGCTTCTTCATCTCCCAGTACTTACTGCAACCCACATCCTTCTGAATCTGCTTAGTGTATTCATCTCTTGGTCTCCCTCTACGATTTTTACCCTCCACCCTGCCCTCCAATGCTAAATTTGTGATCCCCTGATGCCTCAGAACATGTCCTACCAACCGGTCCCTTCTTCTAGTCAAGTTGTGCCACAAACTCCTCTTCTCCCCAATTCTATTCAATACTTCCTCATTAGTTATGTGATCTACCCATCTAATCTTCAGCATTCTTCTGTAGCACCACATTTCGAAAGCTTCTATTCTCTTCTTGTCCAAACTATTTATCGTCCATGTTTCACTTCCATACATGGCTACACTCCATACAAATACTTTCAGGAACGACTTCCTGACACTTAAATCTATACTCGATGTTAACAAATTCCTCTTCTTCAGAAATGCTTTCCTTGCCATTGCCAGTCTACATTTGATATCCTCTCTACTTCGACCATCAGCAGTTATTTTGCTCCCCAAATAGCAAAACTCCTTTACTACTTTAAGTGCCTCATTTCCTAATCTAATTCCCTCAGCATCACCCGACTTAATTCGACTACATTCCATTATCCTCGTTTTGCTTTTGTTGATGTTCATCTTATATCCTCCTTTCAAGACACTGTCCATTCCGTTCAACTGCTCTTCCAACGCAGAGATAGGAATATATATTTTACAGAAAATTTCATAATAGCAAACTCTTCCACTGTGTAATTTGCGTTTACTTTCACACAGGCTGGGAGTCACGTAAAGCTTTCTGGTTACTTGGGAAACATACCAGCTGTTCGCCTCTGCAACAAAAATTGCACCAAATGCCTTATTTATAAAAAAAAAATAACATCGACTACGGCAGATAATACTTCTGTTAAATGAATAATAAAGAGCCAAAATATTTTAGAAAACAAGAGGTGAAAAATTGGAGTGATATAGACGCGAACCTGCAACCTTTCTCTTCAGAAGTCAAGAACTCACGACACTTGCAACATCACTACGGCTTCGACACAGTGACCGGACCTCCGTATAATGCGAACACTATCTAAAGCCTTTACCTACAAATGTCATTATCTGATATTTAATATGCAAATTCTACCGAAAAGAAGTGGTTTTGATAGATTATCTACGTGCCGTAGCATTCAAACTGTATACTTCCGTAACACGTAAGTTCATCATCATCATCATCATCATCATCATCATCATCATCATCACCACCACCATCATCATCATCATTTAAGACTGATTATGCCTTTCAGCTTTCAGTCTGGAGCCTAGCTCCCCTTATGAAATTCCTCCATGATCCCCTATTCAGTGCTAACATTGGTGCCTCTTCTGATGTTAAACCTATTACTTCAAAATCATTCTTAACCGAATCCAGGTACCTTCTCCTTGGTCTGCCCCGACTCCTCCTACCCTCTACTGCTGAACGCATGAGTCTCTTGGGTAACCTTGCTTCTCCCATGCGTGTAACATGACCCCACCATCTAAGCCTGTTCGCCATGACTGCTACATCTATAGAGTTCATTCCCAGTTTTTCTTTGATTTCCTCATTGTGGGCACCCTCCTGCCATTGTTCCCATCTACTAGTACCTGCAATCATCCTAGCTACTTTCATATCCGTAACCTCAACCTTGTTGATAAGGTAACCTGAATCCACCCAGCTTTCGCTCCCATACAACAAAGTTGGTCGAAAGATTGAACGGTGCACAGATAACTTAGTCTTGGTACTGACTTCCTTCTTGCAGAAGAGATTAGATCGTAGCTGAGCGCTCACTGCATTAGCTTTGCTACACCTCGCTTCCAGTTCTTTCACTATGTTGCCATCCTGTGAGAATATGCATCCTAAGTACTTGAAACCGTCCACCTGTTCTAACTTTGTTCCTCCTATTTGGCACTCAATCCGTTTATATTTCTTTCCCACTGACATTACTTTCGTTTTGGAGATGCTAATCTTCATACCATAGTCCTTACATTTCTGATCTAGCTCTGAAATATTACTTTGCAAACTTTCAATCGAATCTGCCATCACAACTAAGTCATCCGCATATGCGAGACTGCTTATTTTGTGTTCACATATCTTAATCTCACCCAGCCAGTCTATTGTTTTCAACATATGATCCATAAATAATATGAACAACAGTGGAGACAGGTTGCAGCCTTGTCTTACCCCTGAAACTATTCTGAACCATGAACTCAATTTGCCGTCAACTCTAACTGCTGCCTGACTATCTATGTAAAGACCTTTAATTGCTTGCAAAAGTTTGCCTCCTATTCCATAATCTCGTAGAACAGACAGTAACTTCCTCCTAGGAACCTGGTCATATGCCTTTTCTAGATCTATAAAGCATAGATACAATTCCTTGTTCCACTCATAACACTTCTCCATTATTTGCCGTAAGCTAAAGATCTGGTCCTGACAACCTCTAAGAGGCCTAAACCCACACTGACTTTCATCCAATTGGTCCCCAACTAATACTCGCACTTTCCTTTCAACAATACCTGAGAAGAATTTCCCCACAACGATGATTAAAGAGATACCTCTGTAGTTGTTACAATCTTTTCTCTTTCCATGTATAAAGATTGGTGTGATTACTGCTATTGTCTAGTCTGATGGAACATGTCCCGACTCCCAGGCCATTTCATTTCAATTATCCTGTGTAGCCATTTAAGACCTGACATTCCACTGTATTTGATGAGTTCCGACTTAATTTCATCCACCCCAGCTGCTTTATTGCACTGCAATCTATTGACCATTTTCCTCAAATGTGATCCTATTTCCATCATCATTCCTATCCCATTCTACACGTAAGTTATGACACAAAAACAAACTACACAAAGCCGTTACCTACCAACATGTAATTTCCTGTGTTTTTTATTATAACAAGTGGTATCTAAAACGACACGTTTTCGAGAGATCCTCAATTTGCTCATGCTTTCAAACAGCCTATACTCATACTAAGTACTCCATGAGAAAGAAAACCCACCAAACACGATGTTTAGCGCCATACAAGATGGCTTCTCATCTTTTCTGCTTGTGACGTAAAACCGATGTCGCACCTCATTGGCCACGTTCTCCTCCACGAGGCACATGCCAGATCATTTATTTCACGATCACCAGGGTTGCGGAACGTGGAATTCCATTTTGTGAAGTTACCAGTTCCTCGTCCATTTGGGTTTTCACCTCCCATAAGAAGTCAGTTTTAGTGACAGTACGTGGCCGAATTCGCTTTATGAAGCCATATCTCCCGCCAGGACGGAATCTGTGTATTTCATCTACGTCTAGGGTAAATGTACGTACTAATGTGAGAGGGTTTTCTAAACGTTTGTGTAGTATGTATCTGAGGTAGGACTTTGGGTACCAGCCTGGTATTTACCTAGTAGGATGAAGGAAACCATATAAACACTACATCCAGGCTGGTCAGTTCACCAACCCTTGTCGTTAACCCGAGAGCCGGATTCGATTCGGGGCAGGCACGCCTCCCCAAGTATTCAAAATCCCAGTTAAAATGTTTCCTTGTGAGTCACACTTGTTCTGTACAGGATTTCTTTGCAGTAATTTAGAACTTTCCTCTGTAACGTGTTATTTGTTAATACTATATCTCAAACTTTTGGGTTGTGTCAATTCTTTATTTTATTTTATAAATTTTCTGATCAGCAGTCACTAAACTATGTTATTTATTCGTCCCACGACAAAGTAACTTTGGCTCGCTGTTCTAGACCTACGTAAATACTCTGCAAGACACGGTGCATGGCGGAGACTACTTTGTACCACTGCTAGCCACTTCCTTTCCTGTTCCACTCGCTAATAGAGCCACGGAAAAACATCTGTCTGTATGCCTCCGTACGACTCGTAATTTCTCGTGTCTTATCTTCAAAGTCCTTACGCGAAATGTATATCGGCGGCAATAGAATCATTCCATCAACTTCACCTGCCAGTTTTCTGAATTTTCTCGATAGTGTTCCTCGGAGAAAAAAAAAAAAAGGTCTCTCTCTCTCTCTCTCTCTCTCTCTCTCAGACTCCTATCTGAGTTCCCAAAGCATTCCCGTAAATATTGCGTGTTGTTCGAACCCACAGGTAACAAATCTAGCAATCCGCCTCTGTACTGCTTAGATGATTTCCTCCAATCTAACCTGGCGCGGTTCCCAGACGTTCGAGGAGTACTCAAGAATAAGTTGCTCTAGTGTCCCATGTGCTGTCTCTTCAACAGGTGAACTACACGTTCCTCAAATTCTCCCAATGAACCGATGTCGACCATTCGTCTTCCCTACTATAATCCTTACGTGACTGCTCCATTTCTTATTGCTTTCCAACGTTACGCCCAAATATTTAAATGACGTGACTGTGTCAAGCAGAACACTCCTAATGCCGCACCCGAACACTACGGCTTTTGTTTTTCCCACTAATCTGCATTAACTTACATTTTTCTATATTTAGTGCTAGACGCCATTCATCAATCAACTAGGAATTCTGTATAAGTCGTCCTGTATCCTCCTACATTCACTCTACTTCGACACCTTCCCGTACGCGACAGCGTCGTCAGCAAACAGACGCAGACGGCCTCTCATCCTGCCCGTCACATCATTTATGTACACAGAGAAGAAGAGCGGTCCTACCACACTTCTCTGAGGCACTCCTGACGATACCCTTGTTTCTGATTAACACTGGCTCTGAGCACAATGCGACGTAACTTCTGAGGTCATCAGTCCCCTAGAACTTAGAACGAACTAACCTAAAGACATCACACACATCCATGCCAGAGGCAGGATTCGAACCTGCGACCGTAGCGGTCTCTCGGTTCCAGACTGTAGCGCCTAGAACCGCACGGCCACTCCGGCCGGCCGATGAACACTGGCCGCCGAGGACAATGTAGTGAGCTCTGTTACTTAAGAACTCTGAGCCATTCAAATATCTGGGAACCTATTTCGTATGCTCATATCTTCGTTAACAGTCTGAAAGTGCCATAGAATATGATAAATGCATAAATGAAAACTAAAGAACCTGCAGATACCAGATGTCGGGTTTGACCCGTGACGCAATATTTTCCTTTACGTTCGTGTAGATGAACAGCTAAATGCTGTGCAGACATTACACATTTACGCCATGAAATACTGTACGTCTATACAGTGTTGAAAATTAGGCCTACAGTAATAATTTGGAAAATACGTGTTATACAAATGTATTTACCTCATATGAAGCTATCCGTTATTCTGTGCAGGTATTTTATACGTACCATGATTTATACAGCTTGTCACCTGGTAACAACAACAGAACGTTTTGTCATTTCGAGCTGAAAATCGCTGTATCATTTTGGATTGCTTGTGTGTAACTTACGGCTTCTGTTGCTGATATGTGTTTACAGTTTTATCAGACGCAAAAAAAACACACATTCTGTTTTACCGTTACACATGCACTGTATTTTGTTTTATCCCGAAAGCACAACTATCGCCAGCTCATGTGTTACTGTAGCTGCTGGCCGCAGTGGCCGTGCGGTTAAAGGCGCTGCAGTCTGGAACCGCGAGACTGCTACGGTCGCAGGTTCGAATCCTGCCTCGGGCATGGATGTTTGTGATGTCCTTAGGTTAGTTAGGTTTAACTAGTTCTAAGTTCTAGGGGACTAATGACCTCAGCAGTTGAGTCCCATAGTGCTCAGAGCCATTTTTTGTTACTGTAGCTATGTCATGTTCGGTTGTTTCCTTGTATGTCTGTCGGACAGATGCCCCGCGACAGAACAGAAAACTGATCATATTTGTTTTGCTTTCATATTTTTTTGACGTTCTGTCATAACTACTGTATTACTACTGTCGTTTGTATTTTACATACATCAGATTTCTACGAGTGGCTTATGTCCGCTATTTTAACGACGACACGCATCAAATCAGACGGATGGTATCGGTAAGATCAATATTCAAGTTTTCAATGAAAGTAATGTAAGTGAGCTCTGGCGACATAATGTAAACCACTTCCACGTTTCAATTGCTACTGCAGATATCCTTCAAAAGCGTGGCTATTAACTGTACAGTAGCAATACAGCTTACAAGGGGAGGCCACGACGTTTGGAACGCGGATTTACTGCAAACTTCGTACACTCGTAGTACTCCTAAAGCGTTATTGAGAAAATCGCAAGATAATTTCGGTCGTGGCTATTTTTACCATGAAGCGCAGGCAGCCGAGTGGTTAGCGTTCAAGCCCCGTAATCGCTGGATCGAGTCCCGGACGTCAGCTTTTTTTATTTCTAATAGTCATTTTCTTTACTATTTATATTACAGTTGATGTAATGGGAAACATACGTGTAATCGGATGAACTTTTATTAAATTTACAATGTTATTTGGCAGTCTACAAATTTTTATTATCACAAATAATATACTTTTCATAACTACCGACTATTAAACGGCCAAACGCATAAAGTGATACCGAAAATATATGCTTATACGTGATTTGAGAAATCCCTTATATCTGGAAGGAGGCCGAAACGACTTGTTACCTCCAAGTTTTGACCGGCACAGACGGCTTTCGAAAGATGTCCAATTAATCGTCGCTTTCGACATTTCGAGTACAAGTTGCGGTATGGTATTTTTCGTAGGAACATGAAAAACAAAGTTAAACAGCACCAGCTGCATTGAAAAAATGGCAGGTTTCCGCAAACGCAAGGTCTTTTGAGGTTTTCCGTGGAAAAACAAACCTCGTTAACATTTTAAAAAACCTCTCTTTCAGCCGATAATTTGGAAGCAAACCATGCATAACGCAGCATTTCCTTATATATCGGCGCTGATCATTGGTCACGCAGTATCTAATGTTTTTTAATAACTTCTTCACGAAAAACAATTTCTCGTTCTCTTTCGATTAAATACGAACAATCAAGCATACATTTTCAGTACCACTTTATGCGTTTGGTCGTTTACTAGTCGGTAGTTATGAATATTATACTATTTGTGTTAGTAAAAATTTGTAGACTGCCAAATAACATTGTAAATTTAATAAAAGTTCATCCGATTGCACGTATTCTTCCCATTACATCAATTATAATATAAATAGTAAAGAAAATGACTGTGTTAGAAATAAAAAAAAAACTGACGAGCGGGACTCGATCCAGCGATTACGGGGCTGTAATGCCGACCACTCGGCTGCCGGCACTTCATGGTAAAAATGGCCACGCACAGGTGTATATATATTCGACGACCGAAATTATCTTCGACGCAGCAAACAGATGGTAGAAATCATTTGTAAATCAAAACGATAGAAATAACAGTTTTTAATGTATTTAAAGTACGTGAACATTACAATACACAAAAAGACGGACTTGGCGAATCCAAGGATGTGTAGAGTCGTGAATGCACCGTACACGTAGAACTAAGCGACGACTTTTCTTGTGCATCCCTTGAGCTCAAGATTACGCAAATCTCAGGCTGTGGTCGATTCATGAAATGAAAGGAAATTGTGGAAGCAAGTACCGCAATCGCCTCAGATTGCAATGGGTTCGTGAACTACAGTCGTGCAGAAAGGAAAATTGTCTGACGACTCCCTCTTACAACCTGCAAGCTAGTGGACGCTACTGTAGTGACCTCGTTCTAGGAGCCAGCACGTCTGGGCGGAATAACGGACAAATGCCGAGACTGGTGCTTAGAGGGCGCCACTGCACAGAACGTGAAATGTCGACGCCCTCGACTTGTGGGCTGTCTCAACAGTTCATATATTAAGTGCATAAATGATGAGGGGGGGAAGCGAGATTGTTCTGCCAGCTGCACGTGGGGGCTATACAGCACACTGAATTCAGGAAGGCAGACACTATGTAGATTTGTGGAAAAAAAAATTGCACATTTAATTATCCAAAATCTGTGGTATGAATTCTATTTTACACACCAGTTCGCATTTAGGTGTTGCAGTTTTCGGAGACGCTGGCGTAGTTAATCAACCTGTTCCCATGAATCGTGACGATATAATATATCATATTATGACATATTATCACAGGATTCGTGTTGTTAAGTCATGGGAGAGAAAGATATGTTTTCGGTGGAAGAGGAGACGTTATGCTTAATCCGGGCAAGATGTCACTTTGGTGTTATGTATACTAAAAGCGTAAGGTAGCTCTCGTTCTCAGATCAGTAAGAATTTCCATTCTATTCATACCAACTTGTTTTTTGTGATATTTCCTGTATCATGCATCACACAATTTATCTCCGACACTTCCCCCCCCCCCCCCCCCCCCCATTTAGTACTGACCACCACGTTCCAGTTCCAGTTCGTCTTCTCCCTTTTTCTCTGAATGTTGTTTTAAACCGTACTTACGGTTAAGACGAAATCCAAGAAATAATTCCTGAGTAAAAACGTCGATTCTGCTCGCCAATGCGAGGGATGTAGCTCCTTTAATGTCGCGCCTGTTTGGTAAGGACTCCAAACATTTGAGCATCACCATAAAGTAGGTCGCCTTATCGCCTTGTTAACGGTTCCCTTGAAACGAGGCAGTACACTTTCCTACATTTCTCCTAACAAATCCAAGTCCCGCATTCGCTTTCTCCATTACTAGTTTCACATCTTCGACCCATTGCATATGGCTTCGTAGTATTTCATTCTGGATATTTAAACAGGGTAACAGGCTTCATTTCACAGTTAATCTTATAATCTAATACTACCAGATTCGCTCTCTTGTTCATAAACACTAACTTTTAGATAAACACAACTAACATTTACCATACAAATGGAAATAATGTCTTTGCCGCCAGTAGAGGACAACATCATAAGCAAAGAATGAGACTGCTAATGCATTCGATAATTCAGATATTAATTGAAAACGTCAGTACTTCTATTCGCTTCTTGGGATAAATCATTTATATTTATCTAAAATCTTAGCAGTTCCATTACGCTTTTTGGGACCACATCTGATATTAACACCGTTTCTGCAGACGCTTTGCCCTACAGCGTAATTCATTTAGTTTCTATCATCAAATATTCTTTCAGTCAATCATGTATCCCAGAAGATGCCCCACATAATACATCGGCACTGCAAAGTCACGTGACAATTTTACCATTCCACTCATCGGTCAGTAATAAGCACTGTACCTATTTTACCACAAATAAATTCGCATCTCTCGCTTAGATCGACGATCGCAGTAATGTCTGAAATTCACTCAGAAATTATTTCTTTATTCCGTGTTAACACAAATTACAGATTAAAGTTCTTACATATAGTACGTGTGAAGCTAACCTGGGCGTTTAGCAGCCACTACTAGGCAGATCCAACACAAAGAGTTCGCTGTTAACACAATACACTATTTAAGGAAATTAGTTTACATAACTGGCGTTCTAGTTGACTTTGCATAAACATCAGTGAACGAGGAGGAAAGCTGGCTGTAGAGGTGGTGTCTCCGTGTGTGTTCGTCAAAAGAAGCCTCTATTTTTCTCTTTCCCAAACGTAAAATGGAAAGTAACAAAATGAGACAGAGACGACTAAAGTTGTCCAGAGTTTTCAAAACAAATTCGTTGCTTTAGCATGAAGTTTAGCTCTGCACTGAACATTTTCTAAGAAGCATACTACTGCACTTTTCAGTATTATACTTTGATGCCACTGGTATATGGAACACACACAATCCCAGTAGTAATGGCTTCAAATCGCATTTTCAAAATACTCCAGAAGAATATTTTCGCAATAATTTAGAGCGCGTGGGGTACAGTCTTATACTGACTACCATGGCTACTGGTATTCTTTCGCGGTACCTAGACTCGGCCAGACAGTATGTCTACCTAACAGAAGGTACAGAGGTCTGATACTTCCCTAGCGGTATACACGGAGGCGTTGTTGAGGATCACTAGCTGTTCTTCGGTAACAGAAGCAGGTCATTCTAAGACCTATCTTAAAGGCTAAGATTCTCAAAAAATTACGTTAATTAAGTTTACAGTGCAGAGAAATGACACTCTTAACGTTGCAATCCTTACGCATTCGGCGAGGTGAATCAGCAGTCTGCACTTGTAATTTAACCCGTTCCCTTCTCAATGTCGTTTAATTTGGAACAGGGAAGCGCAATAAATAATTTATTTTTTCCAAACAAAACGTGTGTTGCAACAGAATCAAATGCAGACATTTGCCGTACAACAACGCGATTTTCTTCGTTTCATGGTAGCGCAACAAACAAAACAAAACATGTTGTCCCCTTGTTTTTGCGCCTCTTTTTCTGCAGTTGCACAAGCAGAAGTTTATAGGTTAACTGCCGTCTTTTGCAACAGTAATAAAACTCTTACTAAGACCATATGCTTTTGCATTATTCTAAAGCATCTTCAGTGGTTACTGTAACAATATGTTTTTTTCTCTTACGAATTTGTTATGATCATGAACACTTCGCACGCTTTACTTACTGTCATAGACCGTGAGTAGCGGAAAGAATAAAAACTGTCTACAGTAGCTAGCGAAGCATGCGAACTGTTCATGTGCATTACAAACAAAATTGTGAGGAGAAAACCATGTTGTTACAGCGACCACTGAAGTTGCTTTATTCTAAAAGCGAAACGCATCTGCTCTTAAGAAGAATTTTATTACAGGTGCAAAAGACGGCAATTACCTGATACAACTTGTAAACGAAGTAAACAAAATTGTTCCAACAGTCGTTCGAAGAGATTTTTTTTGCACCCGAAACTGGCCATTATTTTTCTTTAAATAAAAGTATCTGTTGCTAGTTGAGGTTTTAATTCAAAATTCTCACGTAATGTAAGATGTGATCACTTAGTACAAAACTTTCCAACTTAATCCCATTTCATGTTTCTCAATTGTTTGAGAGTCTACGTTAGTTAACTACAAAACAAATGTGTGTCCATGGCGCTTTTCCATCACTTAACAGCTTTCTGAAACGATTTATTTCGTGTAGGTACATAATTGTACAAGGAAGCGTTCACCCGAATTTCACATGTGCCATTTGTGTACAACACGACATAATAAGAAATTGACAATTCCACACGCATAAAATTTTTACGGCAAAACAGTGATGTTGGATCCGCTTTGTTGTACAATTAAAAGTATTTTCTACGAAGATGTTAGCTCTCCTGTACAACGGACGTAATGAAGCAGATAAGCTTTCTCATGAGTTCACAGTGTATTTCGTGATCTGGGAAACAGGACGCTCAGACGTGATAATACATAAGCACCGACATTTACGACGATGTGTTGCCTCTTCCTAATCCGAGACAGACACCTTCCAGGATTATTAACTTGGCTTTAATGTAAGCAATATGATATTGAAAGTCAGGATTTATTTGACTGTCAAAAGGAACTAACGCAAGACCCCAAATTACACTATCACATTTCAGACGTTACGGCTTCGACAGCACATGCAAGGAAGCACGATAAGCAACACGGGAGACCATTACTGCCAACGCTTGCGCGGAATACACACAAATCACGTTAAGTGCGCCCACAAACTAGGAGACACTGAGGCCGTAAAGTAATTAGGCTGTGGCAAGTTTAATTGAAGCCGCTCCGTGCCCGGAAGACCAGGCGGTGGTGCGAGAGTGAAACGCGGCGCGATCGCCGGCAGTGGCCACATCTGGCGGTCGCGGCGCGCACTACGTGCAGGCGGATCGTTAGTACCCGTCGAGCCCATTAATTATTCAATCGGTGCTAGACACGACAGCGTGGTCACCCAACCCTGAGAAGGTACTTCAGTTTTATCTTCAGCGTGTGGAAGCAAGCCGATGGGGCTGCAACACCAGCGAGGCAGCTACCGTCGCTGCCAAACCGTCCAAAACAGCGTAGCTGGTCAGAGTGTTTGAGAATTTCTAGGAGGGCTGGATATACAGACGACGACGCTCTATTGGAAGATTTTTCGGCGACCTTCCCCACACATTGAACATCAGCCTTTTTGCTTTCGACTTCTGACGTTTTCATAAATTTCTTTGTTCCCCTACAAAATTATAATCTCACATTAGTAAAAAAATTATACAGGGTGAATCTAGCTATTGCCACCAAGAATAACCCCGAAAGTATGATAGGAGCTGAAAAGTTTGTGGGGTAACAGTTCCATGGGACAACGGGGGCTATAATATGACGTTCGTTTTTTGTTGCTAGGTGGAGTCGCTTCGGAGATATGAAGGTCAACTTTTTTTTTTTGTACTCATTTTCTGATAGCGGCTATCGAGACGAATCCAATGATGTGTAACAGTAAAGTCTTTGAAGGTCAACGAAGGTCACACAGGTCCTGTTACAGTAGGTGTTCGAAGTGATGACCAATGGTATCAATGCAGTACTGCAATCGTATCATGGATTGAATGGTAAGAAGCACACGCTCTGACAATTCTGTCTCGCATATCTTTAGGTGTAGTTGGAATGTCTTTATAAATAATATCTTTTACGAATCCCCACAAGAAAAAATCCAGAGGCGTCAAGTCTGACGAACGAGCCGGCCACGACACATCTCCGCGTCCAATCAAACAATCTAGAAATTGTCTCTGCAACTCATTTCTAGCAATCAACGAAAAATGTGCCCGACACCCATCATGTTGATACCACATTATGTTCCTTGTTTCTGAAAGTATTTTTTCTAGTAACAGACCTAATGTTTCTTGCTGGAATGTGGTGTACTTTCTACCATTAAGATTTCCTTCGATGAAGCAAGGTTCTATAATTTTGTCCTCCACAATCCCATACCATACATTCACCGACCACGGTTTTTGGTGTGTAACTTGCCACAGCCAACATAGATTTTCAGTTGCCTAATAATGCATGTTACGCAAATTAACATTTCCATGGTTCGTGAATGTAGCCTCGTCAGTAAATAAAATCAAATTAATTAATGTGTCATCCCTCTGAATCTGAAGTGGAGTCCATCACCAGAATTCAATGCGACGCATACAATCCGTACCAAGTAATTCTTGGTGGAGACTGATATGGTAAGGATGATGTTTATGGCGATGCAGAACACAAACAACACTACTCTGGCTCTGTCAGATTTCCTTGCGATTGGACGCGAAACAACACAAGGATCTCTCTAACCACAGTGGCAAGCGTACCAATATATGTTTCCTCGTTAGTAACTTTCCTTTGCCGGATATGTTTCCGATGCGTTAAAGATCCAGTTGTTCTCAGTTTACCATACACATATTTAAATGTACGACGTGTAGGGTGGGTACGTTGAGGATATCTTTCAGCCTATAAGTCTCTAGCTCTCACTGAATTTCTTTGGCATTCTCCGTAAATGAGAAACATATCGTTCGAAGGAATACATCATTCACATTCGCTTGATTCGACGATACTAGTCTTACTGTTCCTATTAATATTGTATTGCGAAACTGTTGAATGGTGTACACGTGTCAATGGCACGTTAGATGGATACGCCGTATTCGGCATCTATTTACTATTTCCACTATATACGAGAGGGAATTGTCACAGCATGTGCTTCGATAGGGGTAGAAGTGATAAGGAATACCACTCAACCCGTGATAAGAAGTTTGCAGCACTGCATTGATACCAATGGTCATCACCTCGAACACCTTTTGTAAATGGACGTTCATGCCACATTTTTGACCTTCAAAGACCTTACTGTTACACATCATGGGATTCGTCTCGATAGGCGCTTTCAGAAAATAAATACCAAACTGTAACATCCCATTAAAAAAAATAATAATAATTTGACCATAACTCTGACGCGACTCACCTAGCAGCGTCATAGTATAGCAGCCGTTGTTCCGTGCAACATTCGTCCCACGAACTTTTCAGCTGCTATCATACTTTCGGAGTTATTCTGGGTGGCAATAGTTAGTGACTCAGCCTGTATAATTTCTAATGGACTTATTTTAAGAAATTACTCTCCACAAACCAGCACCGATTTAGAAAGCGTGGCTAGTGCTAAACTCAGCTTGCCATTTTTTCGTACGATACCCTGCGAACCATGGATGAAGGGCAACAGGCAGTTTCCATATTCCTAGAATTCCGGAAAAGCGTTTGCGACAGTGCCCCACTGCACACTGTTAACGTTAAGTTCGAGCATAACGGAATACGTTCTCAGATATGTTAGTAGCTCGAAGACTTCTTAAGTACAATAATAAAACGGAGTACGTTGTCCTGGACGGCAAGCGTTCATCAGAGGCATGGGTATCCTCAGGAGTGCCCTAGGGAAGTGTGATTGGATCGCTCTTGTAGTCTGTTAGTATACATTAATGATCGGACAGGTGGCGGGAATAGCAGTCGGCGACTGTTTGCTGATGACGCTGCAGTACACGGGGAAGTATCGTCGTTGACTGACCGTCGAACGATACAGGATGAGTGGGACGGTACTTTTCTGTAGTGCGATGAATGCCAACTTCCTCTAAATGTAGAAAAATTAGTTAATGCAAATGGGTATGAAAAACAATGCCGCAGTGTACAAATACGGTATTAGTGATGTGCTGCTTCACACATTCACATCAGTTAAATGTCTAATGGTAGCGCTGAAAAGCGATATGAAATTGAACGAGCACTTAAGGACGATAGGAGGGGACGAGCAGGGCCGACTTCGTTTTATTGGCAGCGCTTAAGCGAATTAATACTGTGAGAATTCTACTGTGAGAATTCTGAGAACTAATACTTGCGGATGACTGCAGAGCGATTATACTGCCACCAACGCACATCTCACGTAACGACTGCGAAGACAACGTAAGACAGATTAGTGATCATATTGAGGACCTTTTTCTGCCGCTCCAATTGCAAGTGGGACAGAAATAATAATGACAAGTAGTGGTACAAGGTACCTTCCGCTATGCTATGGCTTGCTCAGTACGGAAGTGGTCGATGTTGACTCCGCACGTAAAAGTTATCTTTCTTCTTACTGTTGTTATCTTTGTGCTGCGAAGAGGAGAGCAATATGTAGATTTCTATATTAAAAAAAAAAACGATAATAGCTAATGCGCGTAGTGATGACAACTGAAGGTCCGAGCAGCGTCCTGTTTCGCAGGAGAGCTTCTATGAAGTTTGGAAGGTAGGAGACGAGGTACTAGTGGAACTAAAGCTGTGAGGACGGGTCGTGGGTCGTGCTTTGGTAGCTCAGTTGATACAGCACTTGCCCGCGAAAGGTTAAAGTCCCGAGTTCGAGTCTCGGTCCGGCACACAGTTTTAATCTGCCAGGAAGTTTCATATCAGCGCACACTCCGCTGCGGAGTGAAAACTTCATTCTGGAAATAGCTGTACTGAAGGAGTATGGCGTGTGACGAAGGCCTCCCGTCGGGTATATCGCTCGCCTGGTGCAAGTCTTTCGATTTGACGCCACTTCGGCGACTTGCGCGTCGATGGGAATGAAATGATGATGATGATCAGGACAACACAACACCCAGTCCCTGAGCGGAGAAAATCTCCAACCCAGCCGGGAATCGAACCCGGGCCCTTAGGATTGACAGTCTGTCGCGCTGACCACTCAGCTACCATGGCGGACCATCAGTATGTAATACTGATGATGATGAAAATTCACCGAAACTTGTTTGAGTGTTAAATAAGAATAATTTGTGTTTCCTCACAGAAGAGCCGCCATTTCGGGAATTATTTAATCTTTTGTATTTTACGGATGTTACCAGTGTTACGCTAAGCAGAAGCATTTCGTTTAACAAACAGGCAGGACAGACTGTATCCTACATTTTTCGTTCTATAGTAATAACTTGTCGAACTACTTAGTGAAAGGTGTAAGTCCACAAACATTTTACGTTTATTGGTGATACATAGGCGCAAGACAGGAACATTCGACACCACCACTCAAGTGGTTACGAGTGAAAGAGTAACACCATACACATAACCTACAGAAATGATGAAAAAAATTCTTATGGGCGAGGTACCGCATCATTGTATAAAATATCTTAATTACGAACAGTAACACCAACGTTTCGACTGTATTACAACGGCCTTCCTCAGTGCAGCAGGGGTTTTGGTGAAGGAAAGGTACCGGTATTTACTGCATACAATTGGTGTGAATACGTTGTATTTGTGATACTTTATTGGCCCTAGAATATAATAGGCTAGTCATGACGAAAGGGAGAAGTAGGAAAGAAGCCATTCGTTAGCCAGCCAGCCTGTTAGTGATTGGAGACAGACTGCAAATCGGCGCTTCGCTTCTGGTGGACAGGTTTTCTTCCTAACGTGCGAGGAAATTCACTGACAGTCCCTCTCCAGCTGTTTGTTTAGGCTGTCGCCTCCTTGCCCGGTGAGGCTTCGGTCGCGATACCGCTCGTAGCCAGTTGGACACGGGCAGCTGGCAGCCAGAAGTCGTCCTCTCTACTGATGTTCTCAGGTTGCTTGATAATTTCTATCGTCTCTCGAAATTTGCGTTGGCGCGTCCAAGACTATTTCGCCAGCTCACGGGCTTCCTGGAACAAGATAGGCTGTTCATAGTCACGGCGGTGTCCCGCTATCGCTGTGCTAATCGGACATACAGTTTATGTTACGCTACCCATGTGCTCACTCGTCTGCTAATTGGTATCACTGTCTCCCGTGAGTAGACAGCTCGGCACTGACAACGTAGTTCATATACTCCTGCAGTATTTTATTTGTTGACCACATCCTTGATAGATCCTATCATGCTGTGGATACTATGGCAGTTGTGGAAAATCGGCTTGAAACCTCGTTGGCGGAGAACGCTGCCTAGCCCTTCACTGATGCACTTCACATACGGTACATGTATTATTTCTTGTCTTCAACGCTTGTTTTATTCCGGTTGGCCTTGGTAGCTTTTTCATCATGTTGTTTTCATAACCGCTGCTGCGAAACGTGTTGTGTAGCTCCCACGATTCTTCTTTGATGTTGTCAGTGTCTCACTCAGTCGGTACGCACGGGCAGTCAGCGTGTGCAGAACTGAATACGTCTGAGGAGGGAGATGTTTTTCGTATCATTACTTGGTGTCTCCATTCGGATTACCGTGAATATGAACCCCACGATGTTTTTTTCAAAATTATCGGTGACCAAGTTTTCCTTGTCTTGGTCAGTGTGCAGTGAACACTCCCATCTTCCAAGATAACACGCCCGTTAACAGGGCTGCGCCAATGCATCAGTGTTTTAACGGACACTCAGGAATCCTACTGCACATAGGCTGTTCCGCTAAATCACCCTATTTTGATCCCAGAGAAAATTTCTAGGGCTACTTGGAACAGTAGGCGAAATGCAGCAATCGACGTCCCCGCAAATTTGTATCGCTGTGGGATGCAACACTCAGCCGCTGGTGGTCATGAAAGGCGCCGTAACGGTTGTACGATACGTGAATGCCATCCTCCGACCGATAGTGCAACCATATCGGCAGCATATTGGCGAGGCATCCGTCTTCATGGACGACAATTCGCGGCCCCATCGTGCTCATCTTGTGAATGACTTCCTTCAGAATAACGACATCGCTCGACTAGATTGGCCAGCATGTTCTTCAGACATGAACCCCGTCGAATATGGCTCTGAGCACTATGGGACTTAACATCTGAGGTCATCAGTTCCCTAGAACATAGAACTACTTAAACTAACCCAAGGACATCATCACACACATCCGTGCCCGACGCAAGATTCGAACCTGCGACCGTAACAGTCGCGCATTTCCAGACTAAAGCGCCTAGAACCGCTCGGCGACACCAGCCGGCCGTCTAATATGCCTGGGATGGATTGAAAAGGAATGTTTATGACGACGTGATCCACCAACCACTTTGAGGGATCTACGCCGGATCGCCGTTGAGGTGTGGGACAGTCTGAACCAACAGTGGCTTGATGAACGTGTGGGTAGTATGCCACGACGAATACAGGCATGCATCAATGAAAGAGCACGTGCTACTGGGTATTAGCGGTACCAGTGTGTACAGCAATCTGGACCTCCACCTCTGAAGATCTCGCTGTATGGTGGAACGAACGCAATGTGTGGTTTTCATGAGCAATAAAGATGGGAGAAATGATGTTTATGTTGATCTCTATTCCAATTTTCTGTACACGTTCCGGAACTCTCGGAACCGAGGAGATGCAAAACTTTTTCTGATGTGTGTATAAATATCAGGATGTCCGTGGCGTACCTTTGTTCCCTAAGCCACTACCACCCGTGATCTGAAGTCATACCCGATGGTTTCGAGCAACTGAATGGCGCTGTGCCTCTCCAAACATTGGAAGAATGCTTCCCCCGTCAGGTCACAGCCATACTAGACGGCGATCGCCATACGGAGTATAGCAGAACCGCGATTCATCGCTAAACAAAACGCGACGCCATGCATTATCAGTCCGTGCATCCTCGTCATGGCACTACTCCAAACGCAGCCGTTTGTCTTGTGATGTTAATGGGACGGTAATTCCTTTGTCCAGCTGCTTCTGGTCTCCGACGAATGGTTCGGGATGACAAAACACTGCAGAAGTTCATTAGTTCTTCCCGGATGGCAAACGCTGGTGTGAAAGGCTTGCGATGGATTTCATCAGGTCACTGTCAAATCCGAATGCCCCACAAATCTGGATACTGCACGATTCGACCAGGAGGCCAAACTGAGCCCTTCTTCAACCTCTGCCCATCGTTGTAATCGCTGTCTCATATGACTACGCGGCGTATCCGTGTCCTCGAACAGTTATCACTCAACATCTGACACTTCTCACGCACCTTGTATGTCTTATCAGTGCTGGTAACAGGGCTAAACACGAACGACATTAATGCATTTTGATGGCCGTTTTACCTAAGGTAGACAATTGTAACTATAATCATTTACATACCCGTCGATGGTGTGTACGTGTATAAAGTTTCTGTGTGGTTAATACTTTTTTGCCAGGCAGTGTACATGTACGGAAGAAAACGCATGCACGGAAGTACACGAGAGAGAGAGTGGGCGGATCAGCAGAGAACCACTGTTAAGGGTATTAAACCCAACAAATTTACACAAAAGCAAAAAAGAAGTAGAGGGGATGAGAAGACCGAGATGGAAAGAGAAGGGGGACGGGGAGATTTCCTAGAAATGAGAAGCCACTGAAGCTCGTTAACGGTCGCTGCACATTTTAGAAGCCAACTCCCAGAAATGCGCCCGCCGCCTCTGCGGCAGCTCTTTAGATAAGACGCTGTTCTGGAATACGAGCAAAACGAGATGCAGTGTATCATTCACGGGGTGCCCGGCGAAAAGCCGCTCTTAACCGCCGGATTTATACCCCTGAGTCGCATTAAGACTGTGTCGTCGACTCTGTGGGAATGTGTCTTCTCGTGTTCCCGACTCCTGTTAGTAACAGCAACCCGAGTAACAACGTCCTCTACGCCAGGAACTTGCAGCTATTTAACGGCAGAATTAATCTAATGTTTTGTCTCCGACTTGCAGTTTAAACGCTAGGGAGTTTATGTTTTCATGCTAACGAGCTGGTTAGGTTATTAACGGATACGATTCGTACTTTAGTATAAGATTCTTCATAGACGCACGGTCGTTCCTATCACAGTCAAAATCGACATTAATGCACTCTCCATTATTCTGAACATCATTTACAGAAAACACCAGTTAATAGGCATTCTAGCAGCGTAGCAAGCACGGTTATAATTGCACCTGAGATGCGAAGTTGCAAACTTTCTGCTGTGGGAAAGTATAACTCAACACTTTAGATTTCTAACTAATCAACAAAATTTGTTTCCTGAGGACATCAATCATGTTTTCCATTATTTCCAAATACAGGCATCATAGACATCAATTACAGTGAATTGCCTCTCATTGATCATCACCTCGAGATTACTATGCGCAACCACCCAGATGGTACGTGAATCACGTGAGATCCCAGTTACTATCAGAAGACTTCATGACAGTATGCCGTACTGATCTCCTCCTCCGCCAAATTCTCCCTAACTCCTCAAATATAAAATTATACAAGCAAGGTGTGTCTCCAAGGTTAGAATGGTTATAGTACTTAATAGCTACTGTGAGGGTAGAGTATAAATTATTCTTTACGAGCGGTTGTTTGAGCGTGAGGAAGACCTTATATGAACAGTGCCCAATACGATTTTGTGTGTGTGTGTGTGTGTGTGTGTGTGTGTGTGTGTGTGTGTGTGTGTGTGTGCAGCGCCATGTACCGGCTGTCCCAGAAATGTTGCGACAAACTTGAAACGGTTGCATAGCAGGTGTCTCGAGTAACAAATAGAGAATAGAAACCCGTGTCCGGGAACGTCATCCTACGACGCTACAGAGCATTTGCTGAGTTACAGACGCCATCGCCTGCCAGTAGGCCATCCCTTCGGCGCCCAATGTGATGTACGCTGACGGTCCGTAGGCGGAACGTCTCGCAATGCTGTTTGTTATTCAATGATCGCGACTGATTGGCACGATAGCCAGTGGCGAAGATAGAGCTAGCTGCTGCGTAGGAGGGCCTCGTCTTCTGTGAATGCGACGCTGTCTTGCCTTGGTAAATGACTGTTCCGGACAAGGGTTGCGATCTGCAGTTTATTTTTTTTTTCCTGCATACAGAAAAACATTGGAGATTTTACAGGACTCCAGGAGAAAAATAAATGGCAGATGGAAGCCCGTGTCGGAAACCATCATCCGCTGAATCAACAGAGCATCGAATTTATACGAGACAAGGCCTTTCAACGCTACAGCTAGTTCCATCTTCAGTCGTGGTCACTAAAAGCAACACTGCGATACGTCTCGCCTGTCACCTGCCAGCGTACAAACCCATGTTTGTTGCCGAAAGGATGGCCCAGTGGTTGGCGTCGGAGCCTATAACTTCGACGATCTGTAGCGTCACTGGACGACGTTTCCAAATAAGGGTTCCTATCCTCGAATTGTTCCTCAAGACGCCTTCTATAATCCCTCCAATTTTGTCATAACATGCTGGGACATCATTTAATAAAACAGACCTGGAACTCCCGGAAAGTTCTGTGCTATCCAGCAACGGCTGCTTCCGATACATAGAAGATCAGCGTTTGCCATAGACTAGAAAAACAAAGGAGAGCACAAACGATGGGGACCGGGCAGAATTTGCTTCACTAGCGGCTTCTTTTTATCGTTAACGCTGACACTGTCACAAAAGCACTATTATTAGTCTCAGTTTCTGCTTAGAGCAAACTCTCAATTCTAATTGGTTTCCTGTACTGAAAAGAACTAGCTTTATGGATCGAAGTACCACACAATCCCCTTTGAACACTTTCAAAGAACTACTTCGAACCAGAAAGTTCACGACACTGACCCCTTAAATCTAGTGGGTTGCCGATCCCTTGATGTCGCAAGCTCCAAGCAGTTCCACGAAAGTGTTTCACTATTGAGACCTTTCAGCCAACTCACCTTCAGGAGCAGAATTCAATAATGTCCAGTGCTCATTTTATACTCCCATTAATAGCATTTACCTTTAAGCGCTGCTTCCTGCCAGGACTTTTCGCAATTCTATTTCCAACAGGTGCTGAGAAAAACCTGTCTTGGAAAAATGACTAGCCCATAAATCAACCTAGTTGGCTCCGTGCACAAAAGACTTTTAGACATTTTACATATAGACCAACCCATCAACTGCTGACTTGACAAAGCCCCCGATCACTGGATAACAGACGCCATCTCTAACGCGCAATAGGACAGCCCCTTAGAGCGGCCAGAACATGTTATAGTAGCTAGAACAAATACGTGGAAAGATCGGTAAGAAAATTAGCTTCCATTTTTTGATCTGCAAATTCTTACATTAAATGTATCAAAGAGTCAAAAAATCAGGTTCGGGATTTTTTAGGAATACTGGCGCACTGATTTTGATAACCGTCCGTTCGCCTCTGAAATCACACTCATGTTAATTAACACGAACATGATACTGTTCGATAAAGACTACTCACTAATTTTGTCCGCTAGGTGTCGGTTCCGTAAGTAGTATAGGTACTTTACAGTTTCTCAATAGCGTAACAACGGAGCTTCTCACAAACGCATTTCTGTTCTTGTACCTTAAGAGAATCACTCTGGCTTCATTGCAGACGTTAACAAGTTTAAGGTCGATTTTACTATGATCTGCCATTTCCATGTCGTTTCTACGTTAAGATCCCAACACATTTAAACTACAGAAGTTTATTAACAACCCTGTAAGTGAATACTATCCGACTCTCTCTGTTATGTGCATTATCTCGCGTTAATCCACATTTTATCTACTTCTCCTTACGATCATTCTGCGAAGATGTTTCGCTGTAGGCAACAGCACTGTCAGCTAACAGTTAAAAATACCGTTGACATCTGATAAATAGTTTTTGTATACTGAGACCAAAAGCGGTGGTGTTTCTCTTCTTTCGGTCGCACGTTATGTTACTTTTGTTTCTGTCAAAGAATATCCGTCGTCCAGATTAATGTACTGCTTCATATCAGTCTAAATTTTTAGTCATTTACAAGGACTACTAGGAAAATAAGAAACGATCGGTCGCCAAGTGGAAACCACGGTGGAAATGAAAACTGTTTCATCTGTAACAGTTAGCTACACCTTCAAGCTACTTCCCTAAATAGTCGCCGTTCCGACTTACAAATTTGTCGTAGCGTTGTATCAACTTTCCAATACACTCCTCATAGAATACGCATCCTGTGCTTCCTGACAATTTTCTACACTGGACTGCAGCTCAATTTCTATGCCAAAATGTTGTCTTCATACCCAGCGGTTCATCTGAGAAGGGATGAAAATCAGAGAAGGCCAAGTCCGAGGTATATTGTGGGTGATCGAACACTTCCTACTGAAAACTCTTTAACCTTGCAGTGTGCGGCTAACCTGTCATGAAGATGGAAATGCATGACAGTTTTGTTCTGCGTGGTTGCATGAAATCTGGCAAACTCTTTCGGCAGGCTCCATACTTGGCGGCGGGAGAAATTATTTTCTAGGCGTCTTTACGCGCTTACTGTGCGTTCAGAATGGAGAAGAGCGACGAGATGCTATGTGCGGGCATACTAGGGACACTGCCCAACATCTGTGCAAAGCTTCATCGGATTTTCACTGTGGTTCCCATTTTGCGACCGACCGTCTCACACTTTTCGAATAGCTCTCGTATAAATTTGTGATGATGCTGCAACTGTCGTCCTTCGAAACTCTACGATCAAGTACCTGGACGTAAAACTTGAAATGCAAATCTTTGCTAATATGAGACAGAAAATATTCATTACCATTAAAACTTCTAGAAGATATGCTAAGACGGCTCAGAGACAGCGGCTGCATTTCTATAAATCGCGATGTAAACATATTTCTGTAAAAAATGAAACACCCTCAAGAACTGTGTTCAGTGGTACCATTATAAAATATATGCACGCTGAGGCGCTGCAGAGTTAGTGTTTCATCTGTCACGGTCATGACGATCAGGAGGCCTGTCTCTAGCACGCTCTGTTTTGACTCTGCAGGCAGTAACTGCGCCGAGTCAAAAACTGAAGAGTGCTTGCAACATTCATTCTAGAGTACAAACATGCCCCTAGGACTAGTACGTGCTCCTATAGAACAGCCTCAGCCATTCCAATAGGGTCATGCTGTGAGCCTGCGGGAAGCAGGGTGGACTTGCCGACGGACACGTGTCGAGCACAATGTATCGTAGGTGGTGGTCTGTAGTACATTCTCATAGCTGTAGGCCAGGTTCTGGCCGTTCGCGTGGTTCAGACGCACGTTGCGTCAAGATCGACGAATTGTTCGGATGGCAGTGGCTGATCGAAAATTATCCAGGGACGCAATCTAGCCACACCTGCTGTGTCATCAAGGACCACTGCAAAATGTGTGAGAGCCGCAAGATTAAGATTACGTGTGCCTATGGCAAGACTACCAGTGGCATCACAAGTGTTGTGAAAGAGTGAACTAGGGAGTGGAATGCACCGTTGTCTTCAGTGATGATGGTAGGTTCTGTCTGTATGCGACTGATGGACGTACATTTGTATGGCTTAGACCTGGTGAGCTGCCTATTTCAAGAGTGCCTAGGTACGCGACGCATAGGTTCCATCCCAGGATTGATGGTATGTGAGGCCCATCACTTACAACATGCGGTTACATTTGGTGTTTCTGCAGGGTAAGTAACCAGTCCCCGCTACTTTTCGCAGGTTGTTAATGCAATGCTACTGCCATTTCTTCTACAGAAACGTGACGGCTGCTACGACGCAAATGATCTTCGTGATGTATAACAACTGTCCAGGCCAGCAAGATCACCAAATCTCTCGTCAAATGAACACCTTGGGACATGGTGAAGCGGGAATTGCTCGTTCTTCTGGGCCTGCAAGAACCATTACTGAATTGCAACAATAGGCGCCAAATGCTTGGGATGACCTGCCGCAGGATGCCATTCGGTACCTTTATGATCGTTTGCAAGCGAGAATTACGTTTGGCGTTGCTGCCAGAGGGGGCTGCATCGTGTATTGATGCGATTGTTTGGGCCCTCTTTACTGCGACGTGTTTCATCTGGTCTGAATCTGTCATCATAAATTCCTACAATGATGAACTGCCTTGTCAATAAAACGACCTTGTTCTTGAGGTTGTTGCTTTTTTCCGGCAGCGTAACAACAAGAGCATCGAATAAAACGTCAGAGGTCAACAACACAGGGAAACGTTTGCCAATGAGCTGCAACATTGTGTCAACCTGTGGCTTCAACACTCCAAACTGCCTACTTTGTCACTTGTCACAGAGCATTTGCACATGAAATACCAACTCCTTTGTCTTTAGAACGATATTAAGAGCCACACGGTATGTCCTAAATCCTGGTTCTGCGCAGGCGTGACTTACCTTGACGGTGTCGTAGTGTCCGTCGGACAGGTCCACTGCGCAGTTCCCCGCGTGATACGACAGCGGCGCCGGCGGGTGATCCCTGTAGACAAGAATACTATTATAACACAGCAGTAAGCCAAACACACACACATTCTCTCTGCAGCTCCAACTGCTTACTTGCCCTCCTAGCTGAAACCACAAATACCTCGTATGCCCTAGACTTTTTTTTTTTTAATAATGTACAGTTATATATGCAGACTGAAGCAACGAATGAAAATTTGTGCCAAGGCCGGGGTTTGAACCCGGGTCTCCTGCTCACTAGGCTGATGCCCTAAGCACTATGCTATCCTGGCACAGTGGTTTTGATCAGCTGCTGGACTAATCTATCACGCTCCCCCCGTTTCGTTCGATGCCGAGCTGCTTTTCCAACACAGTTGGAGAGCCTCTGCATTAATGTTCGAGTTTAGGGGGAAAACCATGTGGACTGAGGCGTGAATGAGAATTTGGATTGAGGAGGGAAGCGTGGTAGGGTAGTCCGTGCAGTTGAGCAAAGCTACTGTGCCAGGGTCACGTAGTGGTTAGCGCAAATGTCTAGTCAGCAGGACACCCGGGTTCCATTCCAGGCCTTGGTAAAGATTTTCATTCCTTGCTTCAGCCTGCATCCGTAATTTAGTTGAAAGGGTCTCCGAAAACATAGAGCGGCTGGCTGAGGACTGCCCATTACATTACTGATTACTACAATCTTTTGAAATGCAGTCAGTGTACAACGAGAGTGCTTACAGAAAGCTCAAATGTGTGGGACCCATACAGAATAGGATTAACAGACAGGCAGCGCGAATGGTCACAGATTCGTTTGATTCCAGCGTTGTGGATATGATGAAAAACCTCAATTGGCATCCGATTGAAGATAGTCGCAGATTATCCCGCGAAAGCCTACTTACAGACTTTCAACAACAAGTACTAAGAGAACAATGTAAATATATTCCTCATCCTCCTACGTACTGTTCCCGTGGAGACCGCGAAGGCAAGATTAGTCTAATTACAGAGATACTTAAACACTCATTCTTTTCACGCTGTATATGCGATTGGAACAGGAAGAAACTGTACCATACAGTACGATGCTAACGAGTTTGCAACGTATGTAAACGTAGATCGCTGTTCAGAAATGGTGTTACAAGTAAACAATAGACCACAATTGTCTTATGCTCTCTGTGCATGAACAGAAGATAAAAACATTTCACTGCTTCAACTGGTCAGTACTAAGTAAGTAAGTATGAGGGCAAAATTGAACTTATCTGGCTTTGCACTGACAGAACTTTTACAGGTAGAAACCTACTTAATTTACAGCGTTGATCCCTTTCAGGTCAATCCACACTTAAGAAGGTGTGCAAAATATCCTGTTACAACTTGTTAGTGGAAGAGTTCTCTTCATTGGACGTAAAATGTTTTCACGACAAAATTCTTTGGATGCGGAAATAGCTGGAAGTCAGAGTGTGGCAAATCTACTGAACAGCTCGTACATGAATTATTTTCTAAAATGGTCCAAGGGTTGTTAACACGAACTACCTCTTCGTAATTGAAATATTTAACAATATTACGGGATTCCCGTGAACAATTTACATATGGTACATGGAAATCAGAACTGAATTCTCAGATAAATTTGTGGCAATACAGCAATGAGGTTAACAACATCCGCAGCTTGTTCCGACTGAATGTTGGGTGTCTTTCTCGTAGTTTTCGGGCAATTTCTTTCTTACTTTCTTCCTTCCTTTTAAGCAGTTCAATTAACTGATTTTTAAATGACGCAACGTAATGGATACCCTGGGGGCAATCAACACAGGGCAGCAATAATATCTGATAGTTTCTCATGACAGTTTGCGTCACATGGCACTTCTTTGAAAGGAAGGAAGCATAGTCGGAATTTCCTGAAATTGAATAGTGTCATTTGATTCTTAGGCAGATATCGAATGTAAGCCAACTAAGTAAAAGGAGGGGGGGGGGTGGACTTCAGATGACCGGGAGGAGATGAGTAGAGCTCTCCTATATTTCTCTGATTATTTATTACAGCAGTGTGGAGTTTAAAAGGGAATACGTTGCTATACTTGAACGTGAAGAATACATAAGCTAAATTGTTTGAAATTTGATTGGTGATGTCACAGCAGAAACTGTACAGCCAAGACGTCAAAAGTTCGAAAACGAAATGGCAAAGGAACACCACACCGCAACACGATATGAGGTATGCAGCAAATTATGTCTGTTAATGATAAACTAAACTAAGGCTTATGTTGTAAGCATCGAACCTTCGCCTTGCTTAATTCTTGACAGTAAAAGAAACGGAAGGGTTCTATCTGAGAAGCGAGCTAAACAAGGATGCCGAAGAACGAAGGCGACTGCAGTAAAATGATGCAGACAAAGACAACATCGTCAGCTACAAAGCTTCGTTGGTATTCGCTAATAACACCGAATAGGTAAGTAGTGCCTGAAAGTATAGATACGAAGCACATCACTGAATCAAGGTGAAACGTGGAAACCGGTCAAATCGGGGAAGAAGGAACTTGTACAATTTGAAACGGTGTGCTACAGAAGTGGAACAGAAACTCAGTGTTATAATTAGAGTACAAGGAAGATGTGAGGAAAACAAGTTTTTTTAGTGGTTTTCCCGTTATGAAAATGGTGAAAGTCAACTGATGACAAACCTCGTTCTGGTAGTCCTTCCACGGACCGAACACATGAAAATGTTGGAAACATTCGTGCAATCATCAACGAAGATCGACGACGGACCACTGAAGAAATTGTGGAGCTGTCGGAAATGACTGAGTTCAGTGCAGCGAATTGTGACAGAAGATTTTCGAATGAAAAGAGTGGCTGCCAAATTTGTGGCACGACTGCTGAACAAAACCAAGGTGGCGTGGAAGCATGCAGTGCTTTGAAAGAACTACCGAAATGATCCGCACTTTTTTTCAAAAAATTATGGAGGCTTTCTACTTGGAAGATGCCTTTTTATTGCAGTTAGGTACTGGATTTTCCATCATGACAATGCCCCTGCTCACACAGTTTTTGACCAAAAATGGTAGGACCCCCCCTCCACAATTCTTACCCGATTTTCTGTTTTGTTTTATAGAATGAAAAACAGACATGAAATGAAAGCAGTTTGCTGATCTCGCTGAGCTGAAGGGAAAAAAATGTGACGGAGGCGCTGTAAAACATCACAGAAGATGAATTTAAACTGTTCTGAAAAATGGAATAAAAGATCTGACAAGTGCGTTAGTGGAAGTGGAGAGTATTTGGAAGGTGATTGAAGGTTTGTGCTTGAAATGTGAATAAATAAGTTAAAAAAGTTCGGTTTATTTTGGGTAACCTCTCATATGTAGGGATAAAAATACAAGCACAAGAGGGGAAAGAAGGACTCTAAAAAAAAAAAAAAAAATCGGTTGATCAAAACATGTCGTGACTCTTGTGTGCAAAGCGGCGTTCTGCTGTGCGAAACCATCGGCCTCTTCTAAACCTCAAACTGCAAATTGTACGGTTGTCTCGTGCAAGTTGCGGAGAGGGACGGAAGCAGCAACTGTGCTGCCACTGGTGTCTGAATCTATTTTTAGACGTTCAATTAGGACAGGCCTCCCTACAGCATGAACGGCAATTGCGTCCAATGAGAGACATTTCCGGCAGTGGTAGGCTGAGTCAGCGAGGACCGCGCCACCTGCTGGATTAGCTGGACGAGTTCGGCATGCGCTACCCAGATCACGGAATAGTCATGTGATTCGTTTCAAATCTAGGTCCTATCACAATCGCAGACAGTACTCACAAAAGAATTACACCCTGACCAAAATTTAATGTATTACGCAAGTGCGATACGGTATTTATGAAACTATATAGAGATATTTATGACATAAAGCGTATTAAATTAATAAACGTTCATTCCATTCGGAGATGATGTCCGCCACCACGTCCTTAGCTAGCTTTCATTTATTGTGAATCTCATGGCCAGCGCAAAGTCCAAAGTAAATTCAAGAAAACGCAGGTGACACCTGTATATAAGAATGGTAAAAGAAGGCAGAATTAAAGACCAGAGTCCATAACTAATTTGCTGGAGAATTCTAGAACACGTGAGTTCTAATATAATAAATTTCCTAAGGACCGGAAAGCTTACGTCCACGAATCAGCATAGCTTTAGAAAGCATCTCTCAGTTTACCCTTTTCTCACATGATATACTGTGAACTATGGATGAAGGGCAACAGGCAGATTTCATATTTCCAAATTTCCGAAAAGCAATTGACAGGGTACCTCACTGCAGACTTAACTAAGGTATGAGCATACGTTACAGGTCCCCAGATATGTGGGTGGCTCGAAGACTTCTTAAGTAACAGAACCCAGCATTTTGTCCTCGACGGTGAGTGAGCACAGACAAAGGTATCATCAGGAGTGCCCCAGCAAAGTGTGATGGGACCGCCATTATTTCCTACAAATATATATGATTTGGTGGATATGGTGGGCAGCAATCTGAGGCTGTTTGCTGATGATGCTGTGGTGTATGGGGAGTGTTGAAGGTGACTGACCGTAGGATGATACAAGATGACACAAAATTTTTAATTTGGAGGAGTAGAAAAAACAAATCCATAATGTTCGAATACAGCAATAGCAGTCTGCTGCTTGACACTTTCACTTCTATTAAAGCACGAGTGCGTAATGACTGCAGTAAAGAAGGATAATGGTTGATATCGGTTTACTAGGAGAATTTTACCGGAAAGTGTGATTCATCTGTAAAGGAGACCGCACACAGGACAGTAGAGCGACTTCTTCTTGAGTATGGGAATTCCAGGAGGCGACATTATTTTCGAGGGACGCTATTGAGAAATTTAGAGAACTGGCATTAGAAGCTGACTGCAGAACGATTCTACTGCCTCCAACATACATTTCGCGTAATGGCCACGAAGATAAGATACCAGAAATAAGGGCTCATACGGAGGCTACAGACAGTCGTTTTTCCTTCGCTCTATTTGCAACTGGGAGGACTAGTAGCGGTACATGGTATCTCCGCCACGCACCGTACGGCGGCTTGCAGAGTGTGTATGCGCGTAGATGTAGATCAACAGCAGCACGAGGTGTGACCCCCAGGGACAAGAATACACTCTGTGAATGTTGTGTCAGTTCTTGACGGTTGGAGGCTCGTATGAACGCGTACGTCTTCCACAGCATCCCAGACATGCCCTATAGGTGACAAACGATGGGACTGGTCAGGCCAGACCAGGATCCATACATTCCTCAAGGCATTTGTGGCGTGTGTAGCAGTGTGGGGCCTTGCATTATCGTGTCGGAATATGTCGTACGGTATCCAAGTCACTGAGGGTGTGAAAAGAGTGATCATCATTTTTATCAGACTGGTGAGCATCCTCTTACCTTTTCATTGCCAAGTGGTTATTAACACTACTACCCCCCATGCTGTCGCAGTAAGTAAAAACATTCGTTTTTCGACACAATTTGCCGTGTACGACACAATTTGCCGTGTAACTACAACACGAGACGACGTCTTAAAGCTTTTTCTATTTTCTCGCCACAAAGAAACAACCTCCAGTTCTCAGCATTGCGCTAACATTTATATGTAACTTCTGCATGCTTATCTGAAGATAATACTGAGAAGGATAGAAAACTAGTTAATGGAAATGAACATTTATTAAAGAACTGGTTCCAGTTATATGTATTTATATTCAACAAAACTTAATTGACTGCCTTATCATATAGTCGATTTTCACATGCACGATCTGTTTTAAATTAACTTGTCACAGCGCACTGCACTGGTGCATGTCATTCCAGTCTCAAGTCGATATAACACATGCCGTGATAGTTGACGGTAAACAACGAATCGGACGACGCTATCCTTTTCAGATAATATTTGTGTTGTCTATTTAATGTATGACAGCGATCCTGTTTAGTTGTCACTATAAAAAATGAAGCTTAGCGCTCCAAAAGGTATGTTTATGACATTTTCAACCGGCATAATGACGTATATCGACTTAGAACTAAACTAATACGGGTTTTATCCGAAATCGGTGGCTACAAAATGTCCTCTACGTGGCTCCACTTTCGTAAATGGTTCTCTTACTACCTTAACAGTAGAGTTACAAACTTCAGATGTATTTGCGAACACTTTTTTGCACTTTCTAGTGGGCAATGCTACTGCATGGTAAAAACGGGCCCCTCCTTAGAGCAAATATCTCAAACTACTGCCTGGACAAAAATACAGGGTGATCAAAAAGTCAGTATATGTTTGAAAACTGAATAAATCACGGAATAATGTAGATAGAGAGGTACAAATTGACACACATGCTTGGAATGACATGGGGTTTTATTAGAACAAAAAAAAAATTACAAAAGTTCAAAAAATGTCCGACAGATGGCGCTTCATCTGATCGGAATAGCAATAATTAGCATAACAAAGTAAGACAAAGATGATGATCTTTACAGGAAATGCTCAATATGTCCACCATCATTCCTCAACAATAGCTGTAGTCGAGGAATAATGTTGTGAACAGCACTGTAAAGCATGTCCGGAGCTATGGTCAAGTATTGGCGTCGGATGTTGTCTTTCAGCATCGCTAGAGATGTCGATCGATCACGATACACTTGCGACTTCAGGTAACCTCAAAGCCAATAATCGCACGGACCGAGGTCTGGGGACCTGGGAGGCCAAGCATGACGAAAGTGGCGGCTGAGCACACACGATCATCACCAAACGACGCGCGCAAGAGATCTTCCACGCGTCTAGCAATAGGGGGTGGAGCGCCATCCTGCATAAACATCGTACGTTCCAGCAGGTGTTTCTGATTCTCTCTCTCTCTCTCTCTCTCTCTCTCTCTCTCTCTCTCTCATTACAGCTTTGTTGTTTTTTTTTCTAATAAATCCCCATGTCATTCCAAGCAGCATGTGTGTCAATTTTTACCTATCTGCATTATTCCGTGGTTTATTAAGTTTTCAAATTTATACTGACTTTTTGATCACCCGGTATGTCTCGAGCGTTTTCTATAGAACTCTCGGGGAGCTATTCGTAATGCGGTCGTTTTTTTTCTTTTCCTGCAGTAATGACACATGGCAACATCCGTCCATATAATTACGTTTCTAGCATTTGTAGATTTAGAGAAAGCTTTTGACAATGTTGACTGGAATAGTCTCTTTCAAATTCTGAAGGTGTCAGGGGTAAAATACAGGGAGCGAAAGGCTATTTACAATTTGTACAGAAACCAGGAGGCAGTCGAGGGACATGAAAGGGAAGCAGTGGTTGGGAAGGGAGTGAGACAGGGTTGCAGCCTTTCCCCGATGTTATTCAATCTTTATATTCAGCAAACAGTGAAGGAAACAAAAGAAAAATTCGGAGTAGGTATTAAAATCCAAGGAGAAGAAATAAAAACTTTGAGGTTTGCCGATGACATTGTAATTCTGTCAGAGACAGCAAAGGACTTGGAAGAGCAGTTGAACGGAATGGATGGTGTCTTGAAGGGAGGGTATAAGATGAACATCAACAAAAGCAAAACGAGGATAATGGAATATAGTCGAATTAAGTCGGGTGATGCTGAGGGAATTAGATTAGGAAATGAGACACTTAAAGTAGTAAAGGAATTTTGCTATTTGGGGAGCAAAATAACTGATGATGGTCGAAGTAGGGAGGATATAAAATGTAGACTGGCAATGGCAAGGAAAGCATTTCTGAAAAAGAGAAATTTGTTAACATCGAGTATAGATTTAAGTGTCAGGAATTCGTTTCTGAAAGTATTTGTATGGAGCGTAGCCATGTATGGAAGTGAAACATGCACGATAACTAGTTTGGACAAGAAGAGAATAGAAGCTTTCGAAATGTGGTGCTACAGAAGAATGCTGAAGATTAGATGGGTGGATCATATAACTAATGAGGAGGTATTGAATAGAATTGGGGAGAAGAGGAGTTTGTGGCACAACTTGACAAGAAGAAGGAATCGGTTGGTAGGACATGTTCTGAGGCATCAAGGGATCACAAATTTAGCATTGGAGGGCAGCGTGGAGGGTAAAAATCGTGGAGGGAGACCAAGAGATGAATACCCTAAGCAGATTCAGAAAGATGCAGGTTGCAGTAAGTACTGGGAGATGAAGAAGCTTGCACAGGATAGAGTTGCATGGAGAGCTGCATCAAACCAGTCTCAGGACTGAAGACCACAACAACAACAACAACAACAACAACAACATTACATAATCGAAGCTGCTGCGTTGCCGATTGGTCGGCTATCTGAAGATGCGCAGCAATATCGGAATAAGGATTTGCGGCGTTACCGAGAATATTTTACAATCAAATATTCACGTAATAAAACTATGCAAATCGCATCCCATCGGCTTCTGGCATCTACTGATCGGTTCATCTCAACAGTCCAGAGAATAACAACTGAAGAAGATAAACAGTTGCCCCCAGACAACCCGACAGCGACCCTTCTGAAAGCAATAACAAAGCTACCAATGTGACTATGATTTCGACTGAAAAATATAAAATATCCAATAACAATTTTCAATACGAAAATTTCCGCTTCTAATTCGTCATCCACGACCTCTTATTACATTATACAAGAAGTTTCACTCGAATCCGCTAAATTTATAACTTTTAATCTGCTATTCTGAATTTTGTAATTCCGAATCATCGAGCCCAAGAATTTAAAAAGAACACAATGTTGTTGGATTTTATATCCAGTTTTCGATTAGGTCCTGGTTTTGAAGCGAGTTGGCCCACTGTGAACCGCAAGGAAACAACTGCGCACTGATTTGCCACCACCAGTCTCTCATCTTTAGTGACGAGGTAGTATTTAGAGCAGATACCATTCGAGAATCACGGCGAAATACGCAAATATCAACGAATTAATATTTCGGGTAGCTTCAGTTTCTCCATCAAGAACGAAGAGTTAGGAAAAAAAGGTAGACTACGGTTTAAAGTCCCGTCGACGACGATGTCATTTAGAGGCAGAGAGCACACGCTACGAGCTGGTGAAGGATAGTGAAGAAAATCAGCCCTGTCCTCACTTTTAGGGGAGGTACAGTAAACCTGAAACTGGAAGCTTGGACGGCAGTTTGCACCGCCGTCCTCACGAACTCGAATCGTTGTGGCAACCACAGTTTCATCTCGCACGGTAACAGCTACAGAAGAGAGCACGAGGCATGGGATTAAACTTACGTTTTATCAGTGTCAGTTGTCAATATACTAGGGGGTTATAATTAAATTTTCGATACTTGAGCCTGTGCATGTGGAAAAACATTTATCCATGTTGTTACTCAACTTTATAGGAGTGACGTTCAGACTGTGTGCTGCAGAATCTGCGTTTTTAGTAGTGTCAGCTTCACAACTTGCTGTGAGGCGCCGGAATTGGTACCGCGAAGTTGGGTTTAAACACAAGCATAAGTGTGCATTACAGTTGCAGGTCGTCAACATGGGTCTGGACCATATGAGCTGTTTTATGAACACAACAGCAATAGTGATGCTGCTACACGTGAGTATCGACACATTAAAGGAATACGGAGAGGTCCTCGTTCCGCACCAGGGTTAAAGAAGATGGTTCGGAAATTCGAATTAACTGGTGATTTGGGAATTGCTACCGAAAGATACCGATGGCCAACTGCGTCACACATTGCTGAAGTTACTGTTGCCATGGCTAATAATGTTGGACGCAATGTGCGATCTTCAAGTAGTGCACGACTGCTTCACGACAGCTGAACATTCCATGGGCCACATCCCACATGACATGTTTCGGGCCGCAGTAGCGCAATCTCTACTGCGTTCCACACTGTCGTGAGCAACGTTAGTAACCTGGAAGATAAACATGGTACGTTATTAACAAATGTTACCCTCTCATGTAGAAATTAAAATAGTTTCTTTCAACGGTTTATTCTTTACTTCTCTTCCACATGTCCTTCAAAATGTTTCCATTAAGTTTCGTTGTCCGAAGATGACTCATTTTCCCGTGAGGGCCCTCTCAAGTAACAAAAGTTTAGTTATAACCACCCAGCATATATGGCGTACTGTCTTGTGGCTATTTATGTTGTCTGACTACTCCAGCACAAAGCATTGCTTTGAAGTATCGCTTTCGCACTACGCAAACTGTTTCATACCATCAAGTCCACAATTTAAGTGACATGATGTGACGTCAAACGTGCGCAGGCGTAACAATGACAGCATTTATTTTCCAAGGTCACAGCTGAGGTGGTGAATGCGACGAGTGTGATATCATGTATTCTATAATTCTTGCTTGATACTGATTTTACGCGTAGTGAATTTTGATGAGTGGTGTGTCCCCCATTTTGATAACGTAGTGTGTTTGGGGGGAAGAGAACAAACTTCAAGGTCATCGGTCTCTTCGGATTAGGGAAGGACGGGGAAGGAAATCGGCCGTGCCCTTTCAAAGGAACCATCCCGGCATTTTCCTGGAGCGATTTAGGGGAATCACGGAAAACCTAAATCAGGATGGCCGGACGCGGGATTGAACCGTCGTCCACCCGAATGCAAGTCTCAGCAGTAAATGTACAAAAGAAACAAGTGGTTGAAATCAAATTTTTAAACCAAATATTAGACATGACTAATCCATGGGGTAAAAAGGTGAAGGAGAAGTAAAAAACTAAAATATAAGAATAATGGCCTCTAAGCGAGCAAACTATCCAACCTTATAGTTTAAAAAGGAATCTGAGCCAAGTAAAACCTTAAATCCTTTTCACACTTGTCAGTGATACCTTCAATTGAGAAAATATAGTTATATAGGAAAGTCACTGCCATCTTTGCCGAATTAAAAAAAAAATACAAAATCACCGAGATGCACTGAAAGTGGCACGCCACCAGAACAGCGTGGAGGGCATCGTTTTAAAACAGCTTCTTTCCACCCATGTGACTAGAGTGATGGCTGCTCTGACAGAATTGTTGGCTTGGTATTATGCCAGAACCTACTAGCGCACATCTGATAACCATTAACGGGCGATAAGTTAACAATCAGTGGTGTTTTACCCGCTCTAGTCGTACAATAATGTGGATAATCAAATGATATAACTCTGTTACACGCAGAGGATGTGGTTCAGTAACCTCAGTTGATTAACTGTCCGGTTCCATGATGTTTCCCGGCCGCAGTGTGACATTCATCCCTAGCAGTGCTTTGTGAACAACGGCAAACATAACCACGGTTCGTAACTGTGCCCGTAACAACGGGCCCTTTCGTGTCAAAGAGGCGAGGACACGAAGCAACCACGGCACTCAACTCCAATTCAAAGGAAGAGCGGTGCAAAAGCCTGCCCTCCCACCCACGTACGTTTTCCTTAATTATCCTAACTCGGCTCCAGCGAATGACGGTTTTTTTAAGTAATGTGATGAAGAGTAAGGAGACAGCGTAGCACGGACAAGAGGATCTTGTTTAGTTTAACCCAGTGAAGTGTGCGTTCATCTATAATTTAATGACTACTTTTCCTTAAAGTATGGAGTAAGAGAACTTTAGCATCACACCATCACATCCAATTGTCCCCAGTAGCCGCCATAACTAACGACAAATACATTGCAAGATACGTTTTATCTGTTGAGGGCACTCTGGCTCCAGCGAAGGCTATTTAACCTGTTGCTAATAATATATCACGACAGGAGCGCAATAAGGCACCGCCGATATTGGACGCTGGAAGAGTGACTCTCAAGGGATGAGGTTTTTCATCTCCAAGTAACCGACTCACTGCGGTGTTTCTCTCTCTCTCTCTCTCTCTCAATAAAATTTTATCAATACGCTGCCACGACGTTGCCTAAATTACATTCGAAGCCCTCGCCAAGTTCCTTCGTAGGAAGACCAAGAATTACACAAGAAATGTAGGAAGAAGGGGGGGGGGGGGGGGGACACACCAGAACGTTCTTACAAGGATGCAGATAAAATAAGTGAAAGAGTTAGATGTCTTTGGACAATCCAGTCAAAGTAATAAAACGAAGAACACGAGCAGCTGCTCGAGCGTCATCCGCTAAAATATCCTGTAAAGTAGACGGCAGAGACAGGACAACACGAGATTGACTAAAACGGGGACACGACAGTAAAACATGGCGCACTGTTAATGCATGACCACAAGGGCACTGCAGGGCTGGGTCACCGGAGAGCAGGTAGCGGTGGCTAAACCGGCAATGCCCAATCCGCAACCTGGTCAGAAGGACCTCTTCTCGCCGAGAGGGTCGGGAGGAGGTTGTCCAAGCAGTTGGGAACGGTTTTACTGCCTGGAGCTTGTTTCCTTGAAGTGAGGACCAAGTATCCCACCACAAGGACACAAGCCTCTTACAAACAACCCCACTAACGTCAGATGACGGGACACAATGGGACGCTGGCCGAGGCAGGAGGACTGCAGCCTTGGCTGCAGCATCAGCAGCCTCATTCCCAGGCACTCCTACATGGCCGGGAACCCACAGAAAGCTGACACGAGAGCCACCCTCAGCGAAAGAATGGAGGGACTGCTGGATCCGTTGCACCAATGGATGGACCGGATATGGAGCTCCAAGGCTCTGAAGAGCACTGAGTGAATCAGAGCAAACACATACGATGAATGGCGGTGGCGGCGGGCATACTGAACGCCTGATGGAGAGCAAAAAGCTCGGCCGTAAAGCTGGAACACTGGTCGAGGAGCCGGTATTTAAAGGTGACTGCCCCGACGACAAAGGCACAGCCGACACCATCGTCAGTTTTGGAGCCATCAGTGTAAATAAAGGTGTGACTGGCAAGCCGCGCACGAAGTTCGACAAACCGTGAGCAATACACTGCAGCCGGAGTACCCTCCTTCGGGAGCGAGCTGAGGTCGAGATAAACATGAACCGGAGCCTGGAGCCAAGGTGGTGTCGGGCTCTCGCCCTCTCTGAAGGTGGTAGGGAGGGCAAAATCCAATTGTCGAAGCAGGCGACGAAAGCGGACTCCAGGGGGCAGCAGGGCAGACACATACAACCCATACTGACGGTCGAGAGAATCGGCGAAGAAGGACTGATAAGAGGGGTGGTCGGGCATTGACAACAGCCGGCAGGCATACCGACAAAGCAGTACGTCGCGCCGGTAGGTCAATGGTAATTCGGCAGCTTTAGCATAAAGACTCTCGTCGGGACTAGTGTAGAAAGCTCCGGTCGCAAGACGTAACCCCCTATGGTGGATGGAGTTGAGACGGCGTAAGAGGGATGGCCGAGCAGACGAGGCTCCCATAATCCCGCTCCCCAAGATGAACCACTAAGAACTCTGAGGACATTAAGAGAACGTGTACAACGTGCAGCCAAATAAGAGACGTGCGGAGACCAGCAAAGTTTCCTGTCCAGTGTGAGCCCTAGAAACTTAGTTGTTTCCACGAATGGGAGAACAACGGGACCGAGATGTAAGGATGGCGGAAGGAACGCTTTATATCGCCAAAAGTTGATGCAAACCGTCTTCTCTTCAGAGAACCGGAAGCCATTTGCCACACTCCATGAGTATAGGCTGTCTAGACAACGCTGAAGGCAGCGCTCCAGGAGGCATGTTCGCGAAGTCATCGACAAAAAGAGAGCCTGAGACATTAGGTGGAATGCAATCCATAATTGGATTGATCGCTATGGCAAAAAGGGCTACGCTCAAGACGGAGCCCTGAGGCACTCCGTTCTCCTGGAGGAAGACGTCGAACAATACGGAACCCACACGTACCCTAAACTGTCGATCTGTTAAAAAGGAATCAATAAAAAGGGGCAGGCGACCGCGTAGACCCCACCTGTGCATAGTGCGGAGGATACCTCCTCTCCAACAGGTTTCATAAGCCTTCTCCAAATCGAAGAACACGGCGACCGTTTGGCGCATTCGCAAAAAGTTGTTCATGATGAATGTCGACAAGGTCACAAGGTGGTCAACAGCGGAGCGGCGGCGATGAAAGCCGCATTGAACATTGGTAAGTAGCCGTCGAGATTCAAGAATCCAAACTAACCGAGCGTTAACCATGCGCTCCATCACCTTACAGACGCAGCTTGTAAGAGAAATGGGGCGGTAACTAGAAGGTAGGTGTCTATCCTTCCCGGGTTTGGGTATAGGAACAACGACGACGTCACGCCAACGCATGGGGACTTGACCGTCGGTCCAGACGCGATTGTAGGTACGAAGAAGGAAGCTTTTGCCTGCCGGAGAAAGGTGTGCCAGCATCTGAACGTGAATGGCATCTGGCCCCGGAGCAGAGGACCGGGACAGTGCAGGTGCACGTTCGAGTTCCCGCATAGTAAAGGGGGCATTGTAATTTTTCAGATTCAGCGAGGGGAAGGAAGGTCGCCGAGCCTCTTCTGCCTCTTTCCTGGGAAGGAAGGCAGGGTGGTAATGGACGGAGCTTGAAACCTCCGCGAAAAAGCGGCCGAAGGCGTTGGAGATATCCACAGGATCAACAAGGACCTCATCACCTAAAGTCAGGCCAGGTACCGAGGAGTGGGCCTTAATGCCCGACAGCCGGCGCAGGCCACCCCAGACGACAGAAGAGGGAGTAAAACTGTTAAAGGAGCTGGTGAAAGAGGCCCAACAAGCTTTTTTGCTGTCTTTGATGACTCTACGGCATTGCGCTCGGAGTCGTTTGTATCCAATACAATTCGCCAACGTAGGATGGCAGCGAAAGGTGCGTAAAGCACGTCGTCGAGCACGGATAGTGTCTCGACAAGCCTCATTCCACCAGGGGACGGAAACGCGACGTGAAGAAGAGGCAGTACGAGGAATGGAACGTTCGGCAGCATTGATGATAACAGCCGTGAGGTATTCAACCTGACTGTCACAACTGAGAAAATCGTGGTTCGGAAAGGTCGCCAGGGAGGAGTAAAGTCCCCAGTCAGCTTCCGGTATGTTCCAGCTCGAAGGACGTGGGGATTGGGTGTGGTGCAGGAGACGAACGACACAGGGGAAGTGGTCGCTCGAATAGGTGTCAGAAAGGACATACCACTCGAACCGACGGGCAAGAGTGGTAGAACAGATCGAGAGGTCCAAGTGGGAGTAGGTATGAGTACAGTCCGAGAGAAAAGTCGGGACGCCAGTATTGAGGCAGACAAGATTGAGATGGTTGAAGACATCCGCCAAGAGGGAGCCTCTCTGACAGGATGCAGGAGAGCCTCAAAGGGGATGATGGGCATTGAAGTCGCCAAACAATAAAAACGGCGGAGGAAGCTGAACAATCAGGTGCATCATGTCAGCCCAACTGACTGCGGATGACGATGGAGTGTAGACGGTACAAACAGAAAAAGTAAAGGCAGAAAGAGTAATACGGACAGCTATTGCTTGGAGTGGGGTGGTCAATGGGAGAGGATGGTAATAGACATCGTCCCAAACGAGCAACATGACCCCACCATGAGCTGGAATACCGTCCACAGGGGGGAGGTCAGACCGCTCCGAGGTATAGTGGGTAAAAGCAATACGGTCAGTTGGGCGCAACTTGGTTTCCTGGAGACCAAGGACGAGCGGACAGTGCAGGCGGAGGAGCAGTTGTAATTCCTCCCGATTAGGTCGAATACCTCTTATGTTCCCATGTAAAAAAGCCATCGCTAGTCAGAAAAGAGGGGGAACTAAACGGGTGAAGAGCTGGTCACCTCGACGGCCGCGGAGAGCCAGGTGTCGAGGGAACAACGCTACAACCGGCGGGAGGCGGATCCTGGTCCATCGAGTCGTCGCCAGCGGCGGCCGCTTTCCCGGGTTGCGTAGGAGGGGCAGCATCATTCGCCGACGAGAGGCCAGCTGAGCGCCTGGCAGCAGAGCGTCCCGGCGAAACTGAGGACGGCCGGGAGCAGCGACTCACGGATGGAGCGTCAGACGAAACGCGCCAGGGTGGATAGGGGGATAAAGATTGCTTCTTTGAGGCCTTCTTGGAAGTTCGATGAGGCACGCGGATGGTGGGCTGGATCCGAAGAAGGTCCTCACGCGCGGGGTCCGTGTTGGAACGCCGGACCTCGGAAGCCGGGGTCCGGAACGTTTCCCCGATGGACGCCTGAGAAGAGGATCGCTTCTCAGGCGACTGAGGGGGAGGAGGAGGAGGAAGGGTGGCCCCTGGGGCAGAGGGGGCAGGGGCCGCGAGGGAGGAGGATTTGGAAGGGAGGGATTTGGGAGGCGGAGGCATAGACCCCAGATGGGGTGAGGAGGTGGAGGGGGGACAGGAGAGGGGTGAGGATACTGTGGAAGGAGTGGACACGACTGAGGCAAACGAAGTTGTCAACGTCACGGGATGGAGGCGGTCATACTTCTTCCTGGCCTCAGAATAAGAGAGACAATCCAAAGTTTTTAATTCTTGAATCTTCTTCTCCTTCTGATACACGGGGCAGTCTAAAGATCTAGGTGAGTGGATGCCAGGACAATTGACGCACCGAGGTGGTGGGGTGCATGTATGTTCCTCACGAAGAGGACGTCCACAATCACCACAAAGGAGCTCAGCCTCACACCGTGACGACATGTGCCCAAAGCGCAAACACCGAAAGCAGCGCATAGGAGAGCACATCACCTTTACCTTCTCCGGGAGAACGTCCTCCTCGAAGGCGAGGATAAAGGCTCCTGTGTCGATGCGACGGTCTTTGAGGCCGCGCTGAACTCGCCGGACGAAATGCACGCCTCGGCGCTCCAGGTTGGCCCTGAGCTCCTCATCAGATTGCAGCAGGAGGTCCCGATGAAAAGTAACCCCCTGCGTCCTATTCAGTGCCAGATGCGGGACAATAGACACTGGGATGTCCCCTAGTCGGTCGCACGGACCCCGAACGCATTTTACTGAGAGCCTCGATTTCCCCGAAGATGTCCTCGATGTGCTGGACAAAGAACATGGGCTTGGAGGTGGCGAACGTCCCCCCATCGGTCCGAGAACAGACTAAATAGCGGGGGAAGTACTTCGCCCCAAGCCGGCGGGCCTGTCCTTCCTCCCAGGGAGTGGCCAAGGCGGAAAGGGCAGGAGAACCAGAACCAGAGACAGTACCTTTCTTTTTAAAAGACTCGGCCGCAGAGCGACCCGATACATGTTGACGTTTCATCCGCGAAACGTCCGCCCCGATACCACCCACTCCGACCAGGGGCTCTCCCCACGGGCGCCACCCAGCCTCAGCAAGGGCCACCTGGCAGGATGACCGTTGCCGGGAGTCCCGATGCCCCAAGGAGACGGGCATCTACTCCTTGGCCGACGTGGGGAAGGTGCAGCTCAGGTATCGGCAGTACGATCCCTGTGTTGTCAGGGGCTACAACCTAGAGGGTATATGACGACCCCACCACAACGGGCTGGCTACCGTGCTGGATTTCGGGTGCCATGGAAGGTCCATCATGATCGTAGGTGCAGATGGGGACGCACTATGGGCGTAACTTGTGCAACCCATCAGGCGTTTAGGCCCAATTTGAGGAATAGTGGGTGTGGTTACAACGCCGTTACAATGCCGAGTGCCAAGGTCTTAGTGCACTGAGGACCAGTGATACACCACGTAAGGCGTCCTTCCCCAAAAGGCTCGTTTGAAAAACGGAGGTCAAACCCCAAGGGGGACCTACTACCAGGAGGCCGAAACAGTTGAAACTCCTTTTAGTCGCCTCTTACGACAGGCAGGAATACCTCGGGCCTGTTCTTACCCCGGACCCGCAGGGGGAGTTGTAACGAGTGACAACCCCCTAGTCGATATGTGCACCACCGCGAAAGGGAAGATTCCGGTTCGGGTCCCGGTTTGACAGACAGTTTTAGAGCAGGGACAGATTTTCATCTCGTTCGATTCACGTTTAAACAAAAGGTATACCTAGTTCCTGACGACATTCACGATAGTGAAATAAATAACACACTGAGTTAATGTAACACACATTTCTGACTCTTTGGTCTCCGAAATGCGTCTCAAATGTCGAAGTAACATACAGAGTTATTTACATCATTCATGTCTTTTCACGTAACTGGTCACTAACGTTCACGCCGTTAATAGTGACATTACTTTCACGAACAGGTAGCTTTTATGAATTCCGCTAATCACCGCCCTCATCAAATAGGTCACAAAGTAACTTATCGGAAGAGAAAAATAGTTCTCTTGAAGGAATTGGCCTTACAAATCTTATCACTGTCGGATAACCAACTAAAGTATTTATTTGTTATATCTCTCCTGATGTCCACGCGTTATTTTCCGCATGTACGAGGCCTGTTCAGAAAGTAAGCTCCGATTGATTGCCAAATTGAAACCACAGTGAACATCAGAAATGTTTTACTTTTAACAATTAGCTACACCTTTCAGCTACTTCTCTACGTAGTCGCCGTTCTGACTTAGATTTTTGTCATAGCGTTGTACCAACTTTTCAATAGCCTCATCATAGAAGGCAGCCGCCAGTGCTTTCCGCCAATTCTCCACGTTGGCCTACACCTCGTTGTCTGTGTCAAAATGTTGTCTTCAAAGACAGCGGTTCATGTGACCAGAGATGAAACTCAGGGGGAGACAATTGCGGACTGTATTGTGGGTACTCTCACATTTCCATTTGGAAACGATGCAGGAGCATCTTCATTGCCCCTGCAGAATGCGGCTGAGAATTGTCTTGAAGAAGAAACAGCACGACAGTTATGTAATGTTAGCTGCATAGCTTCAGGCGAAATTTCTCACCAGGCCCTCGTACTTGGCGGCAGATACTATTTTCTAGACATCTTTACGCACTCACTGCGAGCTCAGAAATGAGAAGAGCGACGTGATGCTAACCGGGGTTATACTAGAGACACTACCCAACACATCTGTGCAAAGCTTTATCGGATTTTCATAGTCGTTTCCATTTCGCGACCGATCGGAGCTTACTTTCTGAACGCCCCTCGTATGTTCCCTTAATTAGAAAGAAGCAGCATCCTACTGTTTTTTTGAGCCAGTGTCCATTCTTGTCGTTTGTTTGAAAATGAAAACAACGTCTAGTTTCATAAATGTTTACAAACAAACGTTGTTTGACATTAAAGTCGTTCGTGCTCGAACAAAAGTAGCGCGCTTGAAACCAAACAGTTAAGGAATATACATTACAAAATAAAGCTTCGACAAATTTCCAGGCAAAACTAATTAACCATAAATCCGCGGACATGTTGATAATCAGAATCAAGAGGAAACATCCGCTACTGAATATACTGGAAGATGAAGACGGATGCAGAGAAGTAACGAATTACATGTTCAGACGTAGCTGGAATATCCAAATAGCACCATATTATCTTTTGCTATATGTGAGGAGTATCTTCACATCCACGATTCTTTTTTCTAGTGGTAAACAGTAACGGCTATAGAGTCTTTGCAAAGAGTCAGTTTAAACTTATGAACTGCAGGAAAGCAAATAAGTTACAATATGCAGATAAAATTTAATATATTTTTTTGGCTGCTGTCTTCCGTAGATTCTGCGCACTGTAAATTATATGGAAACAGGTGTACCCAGGAAACAACTAACAAGTGTGATAAGGCTATGGAAACACCGGTACAGTTATCACGCAGTGAAAAGGACATTTGCAAATATTTGGATGTGAAGGATACAATTTATGCTAACATATGTTAAATAATGTACTCACGGACATTCTGTTTGCGAAACAATATTAACAACAAATTTGCAATCCATCACTTCTGTACTGTGTTTGTTTTACGACAGCTGATAGTAGAAATTTTAAGCAGTCAACACGATTTGACTGGAAGTCACAATGTTCTGAAAATAAAAGTACTTCTGAAGCTACAAGATTGGAAGGCATAAAGATAATTTAAAAATTATTCCAGCCCATCTTCGCACGTTGGTGCAGCATGCTTCTATTGCTACTACTTAAAAAACCGTCTAAGTTGCACATATTTCTTTACTAACTTACGAACGACGCGTTTCGCCCGGATATGGCATCATCAGGTTATGTTAAAAGATCAGAAATTGTCTTATAAAAAGCAACATCCATGAGGTTACCTTATATTATGTTTTATGCGGCATCATGCCCTCTTCGCATGTTTTTGTATGTAAGGGGTAAAAGCAGCTATGAATTTGCTGAATGAACTCATTTTCAAGCATAGACTGTTCTTGAATCCAGACTTAACGTACACAATACAGTTTGTTCGCGAGAGTGCGTACTTCGAGAAGAGTAATGGTAAACAGTATAAATCGCTCTACGTCTCCCTCATAATAAAACTTCATCCATAAAGCCAACAGTTATCCAATAACTCCAAATGCAATTAAAAACAGCGTGCCTCGCGAGAAAGTAATACAGGAAATAACAGAGTAGGGAAGAGTTAAACACAGATCTTGGTGACACTGACGTGAAGGAAGAAAGATTATATCATTAATGGCGACAGTCTCTGTATTTGGGCAGTAACTGCATTCATTAAAATATGATGTCCATCAGACGTTTAGATTAATGGTATAATCAATCCTGGGGAGCTAAAATGACGATACGAAATAATACGTGTCTTCTCATGCTTAGTATCACGAACTTGGCGAGTATTTGAACTGTGATTGCGTGACATGTGGAGGTTTGAACCGGCACTACGAGCGTTCTCGAATAGCCGAAGTTGTTAAGGCGCCACTCATGACAAACAAGAAATCCGGGTTCGAGTCTCAGAACGTCACAAATTTCCTTTTGCCGCAAGTAGCTGACACAAATAAATATTGCCAATACGCAAATCAATTTTAGAAAGAAAGATTCGCGGAAGTACCGGTAACACGGAGCACAAGTTGAGAGTGGATGTGTGAAGGGCACGAAATCGGCCACGGCTTCTTCCAAGGAAACATTTTTGCATTACATGATTTGGTGGAATCATGGTAGACATAAATCGTGATAAACAGTGATTTGACAACCAATCCTCACAAATTACGCTCACAGCGTTTCGAGACCTGCGTCATCTTGAATGATGCTCGAGGACAACACACTTAAAAAAAAAATCACAACAGTTACAGATTACCACAACTGTTGCATTCGGGGGCGACAAGAAACGATAAAGAAGCTAATACACATGTTTACTCTTTACCAAGCTATGTTCTTTCTGTTGTCGGAATATTAATGACGGGAGACGAAATCTTTGGCTACCTAAGGAGAGACTACAACGTGTCTAACATATGTGTCTACAATTAGACACCCACATTCTATGACAACTTCCCGAATGTCGCTCAGGAAGGGTTTTACATGTATTGCGGTGTCAAATACACCTACAACATGTAACATGAAGCGGACAAAGCGCTGTGTGAAACAAGGCGAGAAAGCAGAATGTCTCGTCGGACTTTTCGATCATAATATGCTCAGATGACTTACTTTCGCCGGCCGAAGTGGCTGTGCGGTTCTAGGCGCTGCAGTCTGGAACCGCGAGATCGCTACGGTCGCAGGTTCGAATCCTGCCTCGGGCATGGATGAGTGTGATGTCCTTAGGTTAGTTGGGTTTAACTAGTTCTGAGTTCTAGGGGACTAATGACCTCAGAAGTTGAGTCCCATAGTGCTCAGAGCCATTTGAACCATTTTGAACTTACTTTCATCGACGTTCCTGGTTTATGGGTAGTGTGTCAGCGATCTTACAGAAAATACCCGAGTAAACCATTTGCCGAAATCACTGGTAAATGGAAAGTAAACGAAAACGCAACATGGGCAAAGTGAGCGTAGTACAGAAGCCCTCAGCAACTGAAGGGACCCTTCTGACAAATGGAAAACCATCAACCGCCAACTATCAGCCAACTGAACACTATAGTAACTCGTCTTAGTATCGTTACTACTCGGAGCGAAGACATGGCTTTTGCAGCTGTGGCCGGGTAGTTGCCCCTACGTAAAGTCAAATTGGCAATATGATACAGAAAAGTAAATTAGAAATATACCGAAGAATGTTCTCGTGGTAACTGCTTCAATGTTAATCTGATTTATTGCTTCCAGTAAGATAAAAGCAGACATAATTTAGCCGTCTTATATTTCCGAAAATCGTACTGAAAACACATCATAAATCTCTGTAGGAATCCGTTTACTATCACCGCGAACATTCAGAATTCCTTCTGTTTCTTCACCACAATACCAAAAAAGAAGTGAAATGTCACACGCTAAATATACCAATGATGTGGTCATTTACCCATCGGTACTGATGAAATAAATTTTTACAGCATCCAATAAAGTTAGTGGCTCCATCCTTGTCAAAATATTTTGATGGTTACCTTAGTAGTCTTCGTCGAATAACAATCCAGATACGCGTTTAGTCGCTGAACACACGCGATTAGCAGTTATTTGACTATCGAAAGCTAAAACAGTAATTTGTACTCGGGCAGACAGCTCCTAATTTGGTTATTTTGTATTTTACAACATACAACTTCTTTGCCAATAAAAGATAGCTATTAAATCTAAGATATCGAGTGACAATTAATTAACTATACAAAATAAAATCGTCATAACTTCTGAACGATTTGCGTCAGGACGTTCAAACTGCATGTTGGCAGCGGGGGATGATGGGAATTAGTACGCGCTGTATGGTTTGGTTTAGCAACAAAACCCACTTTCATTGGGGTGGGTTCGACAATTAGTATAACTGGCGCGTTTGGGGGACTGATAATCCGCGTTGCGCAATCGAGAAGTCTCTTTACCCTCAACGGGTGACGGTGTAGTGTGCAATATCCAGTCACGGAATAATCGGTGCGATATTCCTTCATGGCACGGTCACTACTGAACGGAACGTGAAGGTTTTGGAAGATGATTTCATCCCCATTATCCAGAGTGACCCTGATTTCGACAAGATGTGGTTCATGCAATACGGAACTCGACCCCATCGAAGCAGGAGAATGTTTGATGTCCAGGAGGAGTACTTTGGGGACTGTATTCTGGCTCTGGGGTACCCAGAGGCCACTGGCATGGGTCTCGATTGGCCGCCGTTATTCTCCGGATCTGAACACATGCGACTCCTTTTTGTGGGGCTATATTAAAGACTGGGTGTACAGCAGTAATCCGACAACCATTGCTGAGCTGAAAACACCCATTCAGGAGGGCATCGACAGCATCGATGTTTCAACAGTTCAGAGTCATGCAGAATTTCGCTATTCGTCTGCGCCACATCATCGCCAATGGTTGGTTGGTTTTGGGGAAGGAGACCAGACAGCGTGGTCATCGGTCTCATCGGATTAGGGAAGGATGGGGAAGGAAGTCGGCCGTGCCCTTTCAGAGGATCCATCCCGGCATTTGACTGGAATGATTTTAGGGAAATCACGGAAAACCTAAATCAGGATGGCCGGACGCGGGATTGAACCGTCGTCCTCCCGAATGCGAGTCCAGTGTCTAACCACTGCGCCATCTCGCTCGGTCATCGCCAATGATGGCAGGCATGTCGAACATGTCACAACCCAAATCAGAGTATCTGTAGTGAAGTTTATAAGTTGAACAAAGTGTGTGCACGCCGTAGTCTGTAACTAATTTTTTTTTTCATACAGTTCTATAATTGTCACCCTGTATACGAAGTTTTCTGAACTTTAAGCTGTGAAGGTAACGCCTCAATTCTTCACAGTTTTCTGGGAATGGGTGACGTGCCATTATAAACTGACGAAGAGAGAAATATGCCAAACTACTCAGCGGGTCTTACTGTATCGTACATTAAGGAATATAGTTTGTTCTCTGGAACAACTTTCGGTGAAGCTCGTGATTTAACAGGAGGTTACGAACCAAGTTTTTTTAAAAGTCTTTTTAATCTAAAACCAGTCTTCCAGCGTCAGACCGAGAAATTATCACATTGCCTTCGAATGCAACAGGCAGTGTCGGCAAACACAAGTACACATCAAACAGAGCTAATGAAAGAGGGAAATGACGCTTCCTTTTGCACAATGCCGGTGTAGCTTATCTCCTCCTCTGCTAGGAAATCCAAACGACTATTGCAGAACAAAGGGGACACGCAGCTATTCATGCAGCGTGCAGGCCGTGACGTCAGCTGCGCTGCTTCTCTAAATAAGGCTACGGTGGCATTTCACAAAAGGAACTGCCATACATGCCACTACTCACAACGAACTTCAACCAGCGGCTCTCATGGGTTTACGCTCAGAAAGGCACGCCTTTTCACGAACTTCCCAAACTTTCGTTCTATGTACGTTATCCATTCTGCATCTCCATTTGTTCTCTGCAAGCCACTTAACAATGTGTGGCACCGTGTACAGTGATCTCTTAGCATCCCTCCTATTGCAGTCGTGAATGGCGCGCGAGAAACACAATGTTCGGGAAGCCTCTTCGTAAGCTCGAATTTCTCTGATATCACATACACGGTCGTTTACTGAGATCTTACACGGAGTGGTTGCATCAAACGTCTAGGGGTGACAGATCATGTAATGGGGAACAACTTTTGTTAGAGACACTGTTCGCTGATGCTTCCTGGCGACGCTAGGCGTCTGTTATTACGAGTTACGCCATGGTAACATTCGGCAAGGCGTAGGTACTGGTACGCAATTTGTGTTGCCTATAATCCAGGTCTCTGCTTCGCATGAAAGGGGGGTAAGCAGAGCTTCTAAAATAACTTTTTGCTCTTAGAGACGTTTTTCTGGTTGAAAATCACTGTCAGTTTATTGAAATAGGTAATATGCAGCACTATGGTGGCCTTTATTTTTTTTTTCAGATTCCGTATTTCTTCACGCACAACCCCTAGTTTCATTTTCTTTTGTTTTAAGAAGAAGAAGAATTTTAAGACCTATTTTGGTGAAATTGGAGACGAGGAACCCATGCTGCAGTGATCGAGAAGTTGTTCCATGTCATACGTGTTGTTTGTTGCTGCTTATGCATGTGCTTGACTGAAATCACACTCCAAATTGAAATTTTCACTATGCAGCGGAGTGATGAGAGTTCATTTCAGTCAAGAGTTTGGACATGTTGAAGTTAAGCATGGATTTAGATTTTTTCAGTAGGTTCCTTTTCCTTGGGATCCGACACCTCCTATCTTGGTGCAAAGACGCAAAGAAAAGTGTTAAGGTGACATGTCATTTTTTTCTTCCAGGAGTGCTAATCCCGCATGTTTCGTAGGAGAGCGTCTGTAAGGTATGAGATGGGGTAGTGGTGGAAGTAAATCTGTGAGGACGGGTCGTGAGTCGTGCTTGGGTAGCTCAGATGGCAGAGCACTTGCCCGCGAAAGACAAAGGTCCCGAGTTCGAGTCTCAGTCCGGCACACAGTTTTAATCTGCCAGGAAGTTTCAGGTGTAGTCATGTTTACGTTCGTTCAATGCGTGGCACTCACTAATAACGATACAGACAGATAAAACCAAACAAACAAGGTTGTTTCCACTGGCACAAAATGTACGGGCAATCGGAAGTGAGCTATTTCCTCACATAATATGATAACTACTGCAATAATTATTCCGATAATGTGCGCAGGTGGATTGCCAGGTTGGTAATACTGTGATCTCGCAATACTCTTAGGCTGTCAACTCATTACGACTGGCTAAACTTTGAGCGTTTCACTACAATTTTATTTCGGAGTGGAAGACAATGTATGGTTATTTTAATTAATGTCGTAGACAGAAGCAACAATCTGAAGAAAATATTTCCCGTCGTTTCCGTTTCGAACACGGGGAGGAGTTAGACACACAGGGTTATTCCCAAGTATGGCTACCTTCGTTGTTTCAGAAACTGACTGAGTAAAAATTACAGTACATACAGAAAACACGTACAGGAGTGGATACAAAATGTCTCGAAGTTTTTAACTCATATTATATATGCTAAAAATGGGCACCATCTGTGACATGACAAATGTAAATACGAGCGCGCAATTAATTGGCACGAATGGTCCAGGTAGGCGAGACAGAACCCGCTACGCAAATCCGTTCATTGGGTTGTCTACCAGCAGGCGCGAATTAATTCGATGCGAGAATACTTGCATCTAGCGAGTACAAGACAAGGTTAACAATGAAACCCGAATACAGAATTCTGGAAATATTACCGGACATCATATTACTATTGGGACAATGATACAATGCAATAACATGCAGAAAACTCTCGCTGGTTCTCCGATAACTTTCTGTGGCACACATACGCCCCAGTAGCGAAAGAGATAAGAAGCACGTGGAAGTGTAAGACATTTTACAACAGTGTATGTTTTAAAGATCTTATTTATGACCTTCCCGCGGCTAAAGGCACTAATGGGAACACAACGAGGAGTGGAAACGTAACTGACGTGGATATTTAGCATCTTCCAAATACACCACTGCGGACGAATGCTTCAAACCAGTGACCCACGTCGCAGTAGACTGCTGATCTTTCTGAGACACGCAGCTGAAAACTGCATTCGTAACAAAGACTTCAGTCATATTATTCCAGTTATAATCAATAATTGCCGAGATTTCGTTAATCGTTCTCTGAAAAGGGACATAACACAGTAACAAACAAAGGACGAGAGACATATTTTCCAATATAGAGCTATGTAATGGAACAGTTTCCAGGCGCAAAGTACATTTCATTTATCTTCATACGATGGTCCTTATCCGCATATGACTGACGGTGTGAATGGTTACGATGCGGAGACGCCAGTTTCGTTTTCCCAGTTACAGACTAAGAATTTTTGCCTAGTGGGAGGATTTACACGGAGCCCTCTACGGCTCGTGAGTGAGACAAGCTGCTTGACGAGAAGTGGCGGCCCTGTTGTGCGAAAATATAAATTAATGGGTGGGCGAGCAGTGTGCTAACTACTAGCTTCACGACACTTGCGTCTACGACAACTTGCGCAAACAAGACTAAAAAGTGAGTCGGTACCATGTGACTCACGGAACTCTTCGTGGAGTTTGTGTTTTTAATGAATATGCAATAAAAATTGAAAATTTGATGCAGACACAAAACCCAGATTTCCTTCTTTTGATGAGTTGTCACCAGAACTATTAGGATTTCTGGTATGTCTCCAGGCCTTACTCCAACTTTTACTATCACTGATGGTTAATTTCGGTGCATTAAGTTCATATTTTTTCTTGTACAACAAAAATGTATTTCACCTGTATATTCCAACGAAGTTTTCTACATTCACAAGAACTTTACGACGCATGTAACAAAAGTCCTCTGGAGAAAATAATGACGATATGCAACCTAAAATTTCTCTTTCATTTTTCGTTTGGCCTTACTTCTATTTACAGGAACGACATTTCGGATACCCTTGCGTGTATATCGACAGAGGTACGTTTGAAGTGCATATATAGAGCTGCCTGTTAGGCCCATAAGAAGTAATTAGTTTCCAAATTTACGACCCTTTTTCGCTTGCTTCACAACTGAAAATTTTCCTGTATTTTGTGACCAACAAGCCTCGTTTGACGAAACAACTGCAAGAAATCGGACCAATGTTATCATTTTACGAGTGAATTAATTATTTTGTTAACTACAGAAAAGTGGATGCAGCTTAGAAAATATGGGTCCGTGTGAATAAAAAAGGTATACACCTCTTTTATGCCTTTCACGTCGTTCCATTTTCCGTTCTCATCGTTAAGGGGATCTACGTGATACAAGACAAAGAAGATTGTTGGCAGCCTTCAACACTTCTGAAAGGTGGACCTGGTCACCACCACAAATTTTAAAACCCACTCTCTTGACTCCCGCCTGTATTTGCAGCCCGAAAGCCACCACTCGGTGTTATGTCTTGCATAATGAGAGTCTTCTTTCTGAATCAACTATTTCACTTCCTGTTTCATTCTCTACAGCGAAATAGTGAAATTACTGCGTGTTAGCCTGTACAACCGCTATGATTTAACTTACTACCTGAAGTGGCAACAGTCGGTGACGTGAAACAAGCACAGTGGTGGCTAAGGAAAACGCATAGCATTGTGAATGATTTCAAGATAGTTGTGCATATAGTAAAAGTGGTTCACCTTGTCACCGTGAAATATCACGGTAAAAACTAACGGGAAGACGACTGAAGTTTCCTCATTCCCAGGTGCAATTGGTCTATTAATACTCTTGATAGTCATTATATGACCAAAATGAAAACATGAAATGAACAAAAATGTAACAGAACGGCAAAGCCAACAACAGACGTCTGCTTGATATCGGCTGATACATCGTTGAGATAGAAAATATTTTGAACTATATAGAACATTTCCGTACAGAGGCGTCACACTTTAATGAAGAGCTTAGAGACAAAAATGAGGGATGTAACAGAACGGCAAAGCCAACAACAGACGTCTGCTTGATATCGGCTGATACATCGTTGAGATAGAAAATATTTTGAACTATATAGAACATTTCCGTACAGAGGCGTCACACTTTAATGAAGAGCTTAGAGACAAAAATGAGGGATGATTGTCACGAATGACTGAGCGACTACAGCGCGCGCGCGCGCGCACACACACACACACACACACACACACACACACACACACACACACACACACCTGAAGTAATCTAAACTACTGTGGCTTGTATCTTCCTCGACTCTCTGAACTGTGGCTACACATTCTTCACTTCGATGCATCTGCTGTAAGCGCTGAGATCGAAAAATAATCTGAGAGAAATGGACGACGGCTCATTTCTGACAAACGACGTAAACTTCCCAACATTTCGGCTATCGCGTAGCTTCGACCAGACGTTTCCAGCATCGGGAGCCTGGATACTCTTAAGATCACATAAACATAGCTGCGCGAGATTGTTTGTCGGATATCGGAATGGGATAACAGCACGGCTTTTTCGTATACTTTTTCCCGCTCCGCTACTAAGCCAGTAACTTTCACACATACATACTAGCGACGAGAAGAAAATAAGAAGACGGATACATCTCTAACAATCCCAAGATCGTGCGTAAAAGAGATATCCGTAGATCACTTCCCAGTTCATCCTCATTTCTAGCTGCGCTCTAGTTCGGATACTTAAACGCCCCTCGGAAGCTTTCTGACTGTGACGGAACAATAATTTAGCTCCCTGTTTCCCTGAACAGCAAGACAGAAATCGAACTAATCGAGCAGGCAGCAAACAAAAATAGTACGTACAGATGCCTAGTTACTCTCGCATGTTCGTTACACAAACATGAGAATGGAAGACCGCAGTAAAATACCAATCATAACGCTGTCGGATACAGCGGGGATTCGCGTTTAAGGCGGGGGCAAAACATATCTCCCGACAACTGCGTATTATCACTACGAACCGGATATATTTCTTCACTTAGCCACTTGCATAATATTGCCTTCACTCCACCTTAAGTATCTGTGTTACGCAAATATCACAAGGTGAATACCACGCTGCATCAACATTCACATGAGTAATTTCTGTTTGCGCCGTCACTCCGGGAAACTGGAATGTGAAGAGTGTAGTGACAGGTATCAAGAGCAGTGACATCCATTCTGTACGTGATTTTCTGCAGGAACCGATTAGTTTTTATATGCTTTATTTATCATGTTCTTTAAATTTATATATCCTACAGTATAATACTGCATTGTGCAGTTTTTCATAGTTTTTCATTCCACAACACACTCTTGATATAGCGCTATGCGGGGTAAAGCATTTCCCGCGATAACCCCATTATATCGCGCCTCTACTATATTCCCTATGTTGCAAAGTATCTTGTGAAACTTAAAATCATATGTTAATCTCGAATTCCCTAAGCTCATTTCATATTCACTAATCAATTTTCTGAATTAGAAGCTGCACGTTAATTCCACTGACAACATTCTGTCATCTTCGCCAACTGCTCAACATTATAAAAGGATGTTCACTTTCTGCACAGAATATACACCATAGATCAATAACATGAAGTTCATTATGCACCAATACATACGGGACTGAAAAATCGGAACACACTAACTCTAACTGCTATCTAAAGCCCAAAGCATTAATGTTCCAACAATTTAAAGCAGATTTCTAAAAACACCACAACTATGGTGTAAAGGACAACACTTGGTGCATTCTATTTATCTTCGCTTTTATTGACAATAAAGATTTATGTACTACATGCTTTTACGTCCTGACATGTCACTGGAATAGGAAGCCAAAATAGCTTGTCTGCTTTGATGTTTGGGAATCTGTAGTACGCGTTCAATGGCGGAACCCGAAAAAGATAAATCACAATCAGTCAAAATCAGGCAGTGACTTCAACCTCCATACATCGAATTGTCTGACCGAAACGGGCCCTCTCTTTCAAGAGATGACTGGACGAATGAAACACAGATTTAAACATTTTCTAATCTCTCAAAAACTCCTCCCAGGAGCAGCCGATTTTAAAGTTTGAGTGACTGGCTCTCAGTTTTTTTTATATTACTGGGCAGCCAGCCACATACATATGTGGAAAAGCTTCTGTGTCTTTTAGTCAGATTTTCTTCATTTCAGAAAGCGGTATTTTTTTTTAAGATTAAAACTGCAAGTTTATTTCCATGGCACATCATCACAGAAAAATTTTTGGCATGAAAAATAATAATAATAATAATAATAATAATAATAATAATAATCCATCATCTTTAGATACTTAAAATATAAAACGATGAAAATCTTCGACTGTTAACAGCAGCAGACTACAACAAAAATTGTCGCTATGAGAGAACGAACGTAGAATCGTAGTACACAACAGACTAATTCGCGACAGTGGCTCAATGCATATGCCTTAAAGTTCTGTTATCTGACCAAATTTAACAGTGTGTGTCTGGAGCAGTGGTTCCCAACCTTCCTAAGATTCTGGGACTAACCAGATATTAACTAGTATCCCCCCCCTCCCTCCCCCCTGAGACGACAGACCGAAAAATAAATCCGAGGTCGACTGTTTTGGTTTAAACGCCTGTGCGCCGCTGTGGCTTCTGATTGAAGTTGGTGGACGTGGGTCTGGAGAGTCGGGTGGCGGTAGGACGCATGTCCTTCTGCCAGAGTCGCCCACATCCGTACACAACATCATCGATGTAATTAACAGTTTGCACAGAAACAGTCATCGTAATACACATTTGTGCACGTCTAACACGATGACTAAACGTACAGAGAAGCACGTTAAACGAAATTAGAGACCTCAACGAGACGATTATTTTTGTGTTTGGACTAAGAGAGTGACGTATTTAATTACTTAATGAGTAGAGATGTAATCTGTAACAACTTATTGTACTAACTGCAATACCAATTATACTAATTAAGTCACACAGAAGATCGACCTACCAAATGAAAACACTCGTCAAGATGAAGCGATTCGTATTTATTTTTGCGCTTAGTCAATGAGAAGGATCTGAATCAAATGATTAATAAACGCAAACGTAACGAATCATACGAAACAGATACACAAACAGCACTCAACCATGTGTCGGAAAATATAAGCACACATTATGTACAATACTTCAATTGTAAGTTTTCAGTATTTAGTTTTCGGTTTCGATTAATTAAATTTTTTCATAGTTCTGCTCATGATTTGTAAGAACTATAAAATTTTTGATGACGCCAACACAAAGAACATTTACTGTAAGTTTGATGTGCAATTTGTATTTATGCTGTAAATGTTCAAGGCACAGTTGACTTACACTAAACATTGTTCTCTTTTAGGTGAAAATTGCTCTTACTTTAAGACTGCGAGCGATTTATGAATCCAAAAATCTATTATCAAATTTCATTCTAACAGCATCTCAGTTCCCATCTTATGGTACTCTCGTTTTAATACAACACATACAGATAAGAATTTGTAATCCGGACTGGTGAACTATCTCACTAGTACGCGTCGGAGCCGAGGGAAAACTCTGGTATTGTCTATAAAAGGGCGCAGTCACCGTGGCCTGAACACATAGTGACGGATGCGCTCGAAGAGGCGAGATCTATGTCACTCTTGGTTGTGATTTAGCCGCTTGGTTTTCGGATTTGTAAATTTTCGCAGCACTTTGAATTATTTTGCTGTGAGTCGGGACTTTGACACAGCACCAGCAGTTAGGTGTTTACCAGTCCACTGCTGAGTGCGGTAAATTGACAAATAATGATAAATTTGATAATTAATCTCACTGTTGGGCGACATTATTCAAATGCCATGCCTATAGTCTAAAACCAGCCAGCCAGACTTTTTCCTGATTCTGCATACCAGTGTCAGTTAATTTAAATTTTATTGAGGATATGAGCTTGGATCACGACGCTCTACGATGAATCCGAGCCAAAGACACTGTTCAGTGCTCACATTAAAAATTTCATCATCATACAGTCGCACTCCCCCCCAATGATCACCACCAGCGCCTAACTAAATTTTGCAATTTTCTTTTAACACTCTCATTTTTAAAAGACTAAAAATAAATGATATTTAGTTTTTGTAGGGGTGTATATGAGTGTGTACGTTTCGAATTTACGTGTGCTCAACGGCGAGTCTAGCAGCGCTCTAGTTTTTGCAGATGTTTTATTAAACCACGAACTAATGAGTCACTGGGACAATTAATACAGCTTTCTTTTAACGGCGTAATTTTATAGAATGAGAATCAGTTCTAATAAGGGACGTCTCTCGGTTCGAACAGGAATTTGTAATTAAAAATTTGTACTCAGACCACCTCCGATTTCTAACTACTCCTGCGACGGGGTGTGATTGTGTTGATCCTGATTTGTACACAACAGTGCTTGCAGTCTTGGAGGAGGAAGGGGAGGGGGGGCGGTATTTAACATGTCAGTCAGCCAGTTACTTCAGCAAGTAGCTGACTTGTTTAATATACATCTTCCAGGTACAACCACTGCCAGGTATAATCACTGTCTCAACTGCAGCAATGTTGTCTTGGATCTTTTAGTGTGCCTCTGTGTCTGAAGTTTCGTTGATCTCTATGGTCCCTTTAGTTGTGGAATGTGCACTGATACACAAAACACCAGAAGTGAGTTTAATCATAGTATATAAGAATAATCTAAGACCGTTGCAGCCCCACGCCATCAAACGGAAACCTGTTTACAACTATTATTTACACTTATCACATTACTGCATTGAAGATGTGCAAATGTCAGATTTAACGTAACACGTTATTTCATATCATTGATAATATACACTGATCAGCCAGAACATTACGACCACCTACCTGCTATCGATGTAAACACGTCCAGGCGATAGCAGCGTCACCTGCCTAGGAATGATTGCTAGTCAGACACACGCACGGTGCCTGTAGTATCAGTAAGCGTGCTGTACATGTGTAGAAGGGGGAAGGCAGGATCTATCTACGCTTGACCGAGGGCAGCTTGTGATGACCTCTAGGCTCGGCAAGAGCTTTGCGGAAACTGCATGATCTGTCGGGTGTCCGAGGAGTTTTGTGCTGTCTTCAACACGTGGCGAAACTACGTTGACACCACGTCCAGACGTCGTAGGGTTGGGTGGCCACCCTTTATTACAAATGTTGGACTCATAGGCTGGGCAGACTGGACAGGCAGCGAACTGTGGCGGAACAGCAGACTTTAATGCTGCGCAGGGTGCAAGTGTGTCTTAACACACAGGCACCCAACACTCATAACGATGGGCCTCCGCAACCGACGATCCATGCATGAGCCAATATTAATACCACGACATCGGCAACTACAACTGAAATCGGCACTTAACCATCGACACTAGACGTTGGCGCAGTGGAAGAGCGTCGCATGGCCTGATGAATCCCGATAGCACTTCACCATGCCGATGGGAGGGCGTCTTCTGTGGAAACAGCTCCTTGACACCTGTACCGCGGGACGGAGACACGCCGACGGCGGCTCCATTATGCTCTGAATAACATTCATGTGGGCATCCATGGGTCCAGTGGATCTCGTGCAAGGCAGTACGATGGCCAAAGGGTATCATACACTAGTTGCACACCAAATACACCCCTTCAACACGATCATGTTTCCAGACGGCAGTGGCATTTTTCAACAAGATAACGTGCCATGTCACAAGGCGAGGAGTGTGACGGAATGCTTCGAGGAACACAGCAGAAGGTTCCACCTGATGTGCTTGTCCCCCCAACTGGCCACATGTGAAGCCGATCAAACATATCTGGGATGTGACTGAACGTGGCGTCACAGCTCATCACCCCCTCCCCGGAATTTACGGCAATTAGGTAGAGGTAAAGGTGGATAAATGGGCTCCCACTCTGTTTTTTTTATATAACGCCTTTTATTTTTAGTATAATCACCTGAAATTAACATAAAACATTTCTCTAGTATGTCCTGTAATAGTTACATGTTTTGGTCCAACTTTTTAATATTTAAAACAAAATTTTATTTTTTCCTGATACTCTGCATTTTGTTGCTTCAAGAATTTGTGCTGGTAATATGGGCCCCAAGGTAGTTTGAAATAAAAAGAAACAAAAATTAGAAAAATATAATTTTATTTAATTTTTCTGTATAATGAAAGAAAGAGTCACTCTGAACATTGTTAATTAGTCTACTGGTGGGAAGATTTTCACAGCCTCGCCTAGCCTAGCCTATTTACAATAGTCACACACACAAGCATCTTTTTCGCATCCAGCGCATTCGTTTTGAGCCCACATCTCACAGGCTATACACTGGACCCAAAGTTCACCTTTTGTGTCCTTTGAAAAAATCCCTTCACAAAATAGGCATACAGCGTCGTCAACATCAGCGACAGAAACACCAACTTTTTATTTCTTGTGCAAAGCTGGTAGGCAATGCGCCTGACGTCATTTCTGGTAAGGCCTTAGAATTTGGATTCCGTAATGAGAAGATATTTAACCAGTTCGTCCTCAAGTCCCTGTGGTAAAACCGGTGGAAAGCCTTTGGAGCGTAGAACGAGGGACAGAGTACACTTTAACCGCTTTTTTCAACCCCATTTTTTTTCTCTTTAATAGCTACAATAGCATTTGCCGTATTTGCTTTGTCCCACGATTGCGTTTCGATTTTTTGGAGGGTGCAAGTGTGTTCGAGGCATCTGAAACATAAAGAGTAGCAATATCTGATTGATTTTACGGGGCCCATAACACCAACAGCAAAAGGGGCCCATATATCCACCCTCGCCATCTTGGGAAAAACGATCTTGCCTACGGTTAGTTTGGTTCGCAACCGACGTTAATTAACGTAAAACGGTATCCAAACAGCAAGCCAAATACGTACCTTACCTTAGTTCTACTAATAACATGTTAGAAATTTGAGTTTTATTCAAGTAAACACAAACCTTTCAAACTTTTGATGACAGCGAAAAAATTCACAGCACAACTACTCACAAACCATGACAGCTACTACGTCTGCGCACTGTACAGTGAAGTTTCGCAATTAGTTTTAGTAGTTCATGTGCTCTCCGCTAGAATTCGTGGCCTGTACTTCCAAATACGTAGGGGGCCCATAATACCAGCAGGGGCACATTTTTCCACCTTTGCCTCTACTTGTACGTGCAGATGTGGTTCCAGATCCCTCCAGCGATCTACCAGCGCCTCATTGCTTCCATGTCACGATGCGTCGCCGCTGGTATCCGTGACAAAGGTGAACGTACCCGCTATTAGGTATGTGGTCATAATGTTCTGGCTGATCAGTGTATACAATTGGTTCTACTAATAAACTCATCAATGAACTAGAACCACCAGTAAATCCCTTAGGCCCGTCATAAAAATAATTTTATTCGTAGCAAAGCTTTTTGCGTTTGTAAATAATGGGCATCTTTCTTAACTAAATCAGGTGACTTCAAACTTTGGGATGATTAGTCTCATTTCAGTGAACTGAGAGATTGGTTTGTACAAGAGGTACAATATGTATGACGAATTTCAATAAGGACGTAGTAGAATCACCAATTCCTTGAACAGGCCGCTGAAGGACGTTCATGAGTTCGCCACACGAATAATTCATACAGGACTCTGCAAAAAATTTAGCCTGGCTTGATGAGTGTTTTAATAACTGATCCCGTGTGGTGATATGGAATGAACATGAGCCGAATATTCCAGCGTTTTTATTTTTGTAGCTGTGAAGACCAAATAGCGCCCAACCAGTTCGGGTTTCTACATGCAGTTGGCACACGAGAAGCAGTATTTAATGTGCAAGTATTGTTGCAAAGACGTAGGAGCATCAGTTGTTTTGCTTGCCTCATTGATTATCAGCAGGCATTTGATCGCGTGAAGCATGAACAAATGATAGAAGTAATAAAGGAAATAGGAACTGATGGGAAAGATCTAAGAATAATAGCCAATTTATACTGGAACCAATCTGCAGTCATGAGAATAGATCAAGACCAATCAGAACCAGGGAGAATACGACGTGGCGTCAGGCAGGGTTGTACACTATCACCGATACTCTTTAACCTGTATTCAGAACACGTATTCAAAGAAGCCTTACTTGACGTGGAAGAAGGAATCTCAGTGAATGGGGTCACACTTAAAAATTTTCGTTAATCAGACGACACCGTGGTATTTGCGGACACAATGGAAGGGGCTGCAGAAGCTCATAAACAAAATTTCTGAGACAAGCAAGAAATATGGCTTGGGCATCAACACAAACAAAACAAAATTTGTGATCATCAGCAGGAAGAACATCCGAGGTGTGAATCTGTATATCAATGGCACAAGCATAGAGCGTCTTTCATAGAAACGGTATCTGGGCGCCGTCATTAGCGAAGCATGGGACAACTCGCAGGAGATAAAGTGACGCATCGGAAAAGCGAGGAGTGTTTTCAACTCGATGAGCTCAGCTCAAAAAGTGACAAACTTAGAGGTTCTACGTCGAGTTAACGAAAGCCCAGAGCTGATCAACATGATGAAGTGTCGCTAACTACAACACCTTGGCCACTTCATGAGGAATCAAAAAAGATAGAGATATGAGCTGCTTCAACGTATCCTGCAAGGAAAAATCAAGAGAAAGAGACCTCTGGGACGAAGAAGAATTTCCTGGCTCGACAACCTTAGATCTTGGTTTAATATTAGCTCTGAAGAACTGTTTCGCATTGTAACTGATAAAGACTGAATAACCATGATGATCGCCACCGTCCGAAGCGGAGAGGCACGCTAAGAACAAGAAGCTGGTATTTCCAGCAACATTTACATTGGGAAAAAAATGCCGAAGTGTTACGAAGTTCTGTGGTATGCTCTACGCAATTAAATTTATTGTAGAGTTGCAATTCCAAGAATTTAACGCTGTCAGCTTCTTCTAACTCCTTAACATATTTGAGAACTATCCTGGAAGGAAACTTGTCATAAGTGCTGAAATACATATGATGTAACTTTTCGAAGTGTAGGAAGAAAAAATTGGCTAGGATCATTTATTAAAGTACACGGAAAACCCATTCACCGCTGTTTCAAAAAGTGTACTTGATTTACTGTTCACGGCAATGTTCGTCACAAAATGGCTCTGAGCACTACGGGACTTAACATCGGAGGTCATCAGTCCCCTAGAACTTAGAACTATTTAAACCTAACTAACCTAAGGACATTACAAACATCCATGCCCGAGGCGGGATTCGAACCTGCGACAGTAGCCGTTACGCGGTTCCGGACTGAAGCGCCTAGAACCGCTCGGCCACCGCGGCCGGCTGTTCGTCACACCTCCGCACAAAACAAACGTATCTGGTAATGTTATTGGTACAAAGTCACTGATATACGTGGGCGAAAGTAGGGGGCCTTAATGTGTGTGTGTGTGTGTGTGTGTGTGTGTGTGTGTGTGTGTGTGTGTGTGTGGTTTTTTTTTTTCTTATAGGAAACATTTGTTTTTATGATTTCTATCCAAAAATTTATTTGTTGAAGTGCTGTAGATTACTATTAAAATTGATAATTTGTAGGAAGCAGTATGTGTAGATCCCATTTAAGGCACTACAAAACATGACACGTCCACTACTGATGAGTTTTCTAGGTAACATGATTACTGTCACCTAGTTGGACAACTTGCGCTCCCAAAAATGTGACGCACAAAAGAAAGTCCCCATGCAGTTCTATAAGAGAGAGATTTATGAGAAAATGAAATTTGGAAGGAGAGATGGATAGCTATGACGACTAAAATCCTCAACCTTCGACGTGAAATATGAGAGTCCCGTTTAGATAACCTCAAACAGTGTTACCAAATATGGCAGTTCGATGGTATTATTTGTCTTTCGACGCTAGCGAACCTCGCAACAGTAGAGCTGTTCCTCGTACTGTGTGGCAAATTAACATGCCATCAGGCGGGCCAGGTGCAGTGGGCGGGAGCGGGGAGGTCCGTATGCTAATACGGCGCTAACAGGCTGCCGCTCTGCTGACGTACACCTACACAAGGTAACGCCGGACGCGACGATGACGGATGCTCCGAGGCTCCACGTGCGCCGGGCGCAAAGCGTCGCGCCCACCACCGGACTCGCCGCCGCGGCATTCCACGAGCGCGCTTCACAAACACCTGTGCACTCAAAATCTGCCCTGTTGGCACTGCCATTACTACAGCTGCATTCTGCTCCGCACAGTTTTCCTTTGTTTCCACTTAGTACATTCGGGTTACGTATGAAAGCGAAATTCTTTCCACTGACGCTGCAATATTTATCGCGCATTATACATAACTGATTTTGCTTTCAAAGCCATTTTCAAGTGTTTACCAGCGACGACGACAACAAGCAAGCTGTAAATAAAAAGTTGCAAATTTATTACGTCTGTCTTATTAAATCGGTTAAATCTTAAAGAGTATTGATAAAATCGTCGACAATCTTGTGACTTATCTTGAGCTGCAACAGTACGCATTAGAAAACAGCCAATGACAGCGTACCTGTATAAAACCACCGACACGAAATTTGAACTTAGAGGTGTGAATGTAAAATATCAGCAACATACTTACTTAACAGAGTAGCGTCACACAGCCAATTAGATAGCCTTCCTATTGTAAATAACGTGTTCTACATGCTAGCGTACCAACCAAAATTAACAACGGCAGCGCACGAAAATTAGACTTACGAAGCATTAACGATACGAAACAGTTTTTTGTCCTGATTTTTGTTTTAAGTGCACTGGGCCGTGGTCCAAGGCGTGTTCCTCCTTCTAACGTTTCGTCTGCCAATGCTAGACACATCAGAAGCTGCAACTACTCAGAAAGCATTTAGTATCTCAAACACGTTCAAGCAAGCAGAAACGTTTATACGCATCCACAAACGGTCGGTTCGTGAGGCTTTCAGACGTTATCAGACAATCGCCAAGACCGCGGAGTCGCGCCGACCGTGTGTTGCGAGCTAGTACATGGAAAGAGTTTGTGTTGTTTGCTTTAAATATCACTAAAATCCACAATTTGTCCGGCTTGCTGAGCTTGTTTGAGATAATCGTTTCCTGAGTCATTGTATTCTTGATGGTTCTTTCTCCAGCGTAGGAAGCCTATCTGTGGGCGGAGATATACGGCTTGGTCCGCGACCTTGTGACCATAAAACAAAAACCAGGAAGGACGCAAATACCGGCCGTGGAGGCGTGCACTTTTTTTGCCTCGTTTCGCAAAACATTATTAATTGTGTTCAACCTAGGTTTCTCGCTCAAAGCCGAAAAAATGGTTCAAATGGCTCTGAGCACTATGCGACTTAACATCTCAGGTCATCAGTCCCCTAGAACTTAGAACTACTTACACCTAACTAACCTAAGGACATCACACAACACCCAGTCATCACGAGGCACAGAAAATCCCTGACCCCGCCGGGAATCGAACCCGGGAACCCGGGCGCGGGAAGCGAGAACTCTACCGCACGACCACGATCTGCGGGCGCTCAAAGCCGATTTTCGAGTACACAACAGATTCCAAAGATTGCAACCAAGTGAAGATAAACACAATTACCGGCTTCATCTATCACTTCTCGACTTGAACTGTGTTATTCCTGTGGACTATTCTGATACTGTTACATTTGTATTGTACGATCTTATCACATTCATTAGTAAATAATAAATAAACACAAACCGGAATCAGCTATGTGCGGCGGAATTGCTATTTTATGATTACTCATCTATGAAGGAAAACTCGAAGGTGACACTGCTATGAACGAGTTTCAGAATAACCTCACAACTGAATCAAACTCTTAAGGAGTCTTAAGAAATATCACAGCCTCAGTGGAAAAATGTCGCTTTCATTAAATAACTGTGTGCCTTCTGTACCCACTAAGAGTAAGACAACGGTCAACAGCAAACACACATAGATGACCAACTGACAGCAAAATCTCTAAAAGCTGATCTCTGCGCGAAGGAAATGCGGTTCCCTGTCACCAAGGTATCGACATGTGCTACTGTTTTATTATATCATGAAGTTCTTCAAATACACGAAACCCGTTTTTGTTTTCAACGAAATTTTAATGAGTCTGTATGAAATACGGTGCTCTATCTGTGGCTGCATACACACAATCTCCAGGTGTATGAGTCTCTATCCCTGTCGACTTCTCTTTCTTGCGTTCTATTTAACTGATATGTTGCCATCCTTTAGCTAAGAAGTATTGAACCTATGTGGAAATTGTAAAATAATCCAAAATCATTGTCCGAATTACTTTTATTGTGATTTTTCCCTCCACATTATTTTATACTTGCCGACACTTACGCTACAACTTTCTCTGCTTGTGCTCACGAAAAATTCTGGTGAAGCTGGGAGAAAAACGCGTCATTGCGCAAGATTCAACGCACAGGACAAGCTGCGTGAGAGTTTTTTCGCTTTAAAGATAGTAACCGCAAAACAATTTTAGAATGCCAGAAGTTCACTGGGTACGTTGAATATACAGTAGGTAAACAGGGCAATTAGCACTTTGGCATACCTAGCAAGAAATAGAACAGACTGTTTGTTAAATAATCTTTGGCCCACCACCAAACAATTACGATGAAACAAAGACGGATCCTGGAGTTCACTTGTTATTGTTATGCCTTACAACAGAGCTGAGATTTATTTTATGAAACGGTCAATGCCGTAACCCAGTGTGGGTCTTTGCAAGGGTTATAAACGTCGGCGGAGCCTACCATTTAAAATTTCAAAGGGCAACTGGCAGACAGAACAATAAGATAATCAACTTCGATACGTCGAATCTCAAATGAAATTTAATTGTAACACTCGACCACTTGCTTCCGTTGTCCTCTTCACACTTCAGATGCTTGACCACAAGTAACATAGGATATATTCGCTTTTAAAGAGCGAAACAAAACCAGCAACGTTTACGTACCTGTAGCATCCTGGTCGGCTCCAATACAGTCCCTACGCGACGCGGCTGGTATACCCAGGTTCCATTTTGCGAAATAGTGTAGAAAGTTATGAGGATTTTTGCTGCTTTTTTCATTGTATTCCCCTTCATTTCATATACTATATGTTTTGTCTAGACTTACCACCACAACACAGAAATGTGGGACATGTAAATGTGAGGAATTACGAACTGATACAACGCAAAGAAAAACAAATTTAATAGGTAATTCCTCATCTACGACGTGGGCATGAAAAATGGAGAACAAATTTAGTTTAGGTGGAGCATAGGAAAGGAAATTGCACTCGTATTTTAAAATAGAACTATCCTGCTTCTACGTAACATGATCCATGGAAACAACGCAAAAACTAAATCTGGATGGTCACATGGTAATTAGAACCACCGCCATCCCGATTGCGAGTCTAATGTCTTAAGCACTGCGCCACCTCGCACAGTAAATTGTGTCAAGGGTGGGTCGATGGACACAACAGAGATGACGGTAACTATATCTCCTACCCTTGCCGACCAAATATTAACGATGGAAATTTGTTCCACCATCAGTATTGAAAGATAATTCAAGTCTAACGTTATGTCTTCGTATAGGCTGCAGAAAGGCAGATGAGCATGACTAGGGTTGCGTTTGTACGCTAGAGCACCGGCAGCAGGTGTTTACCTGTTGACCTCGTGGTGCGGCAGAGAGCCGTTGACGGCGACCCTGCTGGTGGCGGACGGTGGCGCGTTGGCCCTGACGACGACAGTAGCGGCAGCTGGAGCCGCAGGCCTGCCACCCACAGGGGGTTTCCCCGTCACCACTCCGCCAGACGCGCTGCCCCCGCTGCAACAAGCAAGACCCAGTTCAGCCACACGTCTACCAAGCCACTTAACATACGAAAGAAGTGCCAGCGCTAAGTAACTCGTCATACAAAAACTTCAGTGAGTACGTCCGTTACGTTGGCTACCTCAACCTGCAACATGTTAAAAGCGAACATCTTTTCTTTAGGCCCACTTATAAATAAAACTTCAGTAGAGTGTTGTGTGTTCATTAATACACAAGAGGACTGGCTATACAAAAGAGGCGGGAGACGGTCCCTGAGAAGACGAGGAACAAATACGGCATCCGTTACGACGATCTATGTTCAAACAAATGGTTTCCATGCTGCAAGTCATATATGTTAATATGACACAGCTTCCAAGTCCCATGTGAAGTGGAGGAGCGGTTTGATGTGATTCCCAATGGTTACAGGACATTTATGCACACGCCGTAACATGTAGTTACACAATATTTCAAAACACTAGTCTGTAGCCGAATGGAGGTATTTCAGCCTCTGCACTTCTCAGATGGTGTCTACATAAAGGCTACATTTCTATTACAGGTAATGAGGTTCGACCACACAGCGTGCTACGCAATTCGACCGTCAAGTCCGATACATCAATCTAAGAAGAATGTGTCAGAATGCTAAATGACCATCATGATCGTTCAATATCGTCGAATACACTTCTTCGAGCAGGGCAGGCAGTATGTCCCGGAAGAGGTTCAGATACAGTTCGTTTTGAATATAACTGGAGGAAAGACCGATTCCACAAGCCGGTGGTAATTATCCGCACCCACACAATGAAGCATAACAGTTAATAACGGTTTGTGGTCACCTCTGGCATTTTGCGTAGCCCACTGGTGGGTGCCGCAGACTTTGTCGACAAAATGTACTACAAGGGTGCTGCATAGAATGCATGAAACAGCTTCCAGTATAGAAACTAAGCACTTCCGAAGGAATGTTCAGTAGACTTTACATATTAGGGATCGTATCCTGCGGTTTGTTCCGAATCACTCAGTATACATTTTCGGCAGTTAATGCGGCCTTTGCAGTGCATAGAACACAGATGGTATATATCACTGCATCAAGAAAACTCTCCAGTACGTAAAATGTCTAAACTTGAGGGTTGGTTTTAGTACCACAAAGCATTACGAAGTATTGCTCTAATGGATGTGATATGTCTTTGCTTTCCCCCGATAGCGGACTGGATTATTCAGCCAGTTGAAGGTTATCTACAGTTTAACGTGGAATCAGAACCACGGTTCAAGTAGGAAAATTTCACATAGATACATTACGTCAGGACCCCGAAACTCCATTGAGTCAATCACAGTTTGGGGAAAGGTGACGAGAACTGCATCCAATGCCATGTATGGCCAGAAACAAACTGCAGTAGTTCCAGGGAGACAGCACGCAAGACCAGTATGTGTCACGTATTATGATCACTGACTGACTGTAAACACTGACGACTGACGGAAAAGTCAACTTCAGCGTTTCGCAATACGCACCAACCACCCTCCTTGTTGGTGACCGCTAACACACAAGTACTGTCATGCTCTTCGACCTGAAATTAACACGTTCGAGTCCTGCTCAAAGAATCTGCAGGTCAGGAGAGTGGTGGCATACAGATTCTCATCGTAAGACTGAATGCAAATGTCCTAGTTTTGATCCCTAATCGCCGTGTTGTCTATATGAACTAAGACCGTGTGACTGCTAATGGCCGGCCGCGGTGGTCTAGCGGTTCTGGCGCTGCAGTGCGGAACCGCGGGACTGCTACGGTCGCAGGTTCGAATCCTGCCTCGGGCATGGGTGTGTGTGATGTCCTTAGGTTAGTTAGGTTTAAGTAGTTCTAAGTTCTAGGGGACTTATGACCTAAGATGTTGAGTCCCATAGTGCTCAGAGCCATTTGAACCATTTGATTTGACTGCTAATGGTAACAACTCTGACGGCCGACGTATGTACGTAACTCTCATTTCTACAATCCTCATCGACACAACGTGTTGTGGCTGAGATAAGGGCGTTTAAGCCGGTAATTATATATCGCATCCATTGCTCAGATGAAGGCACCTACAATAGATTTTACCTAGAGAAAACATGTTGGATTTTTCCAGTCAGCAAGGGATAACAGCAACCAGCCGATAGCTTTCCTGCACACCTTCCTTAATGGCATTATTTATACGTGAAATAACACGCCTGTTGTATAGTGAAAGATGTGAATCTTCATTCCCCGAGACAGATCTCGTGCATTTAGTTACAGATGTCAGATAATTTTCCACGTCCCGTTACGTAAACGTTGGGTTGGTTCGCCATATCCATCTCAGTCAGCAACACGCATACACATTAGTAAAACACGAAGTGTAGACATTGCACGTTAATAAGCTGGTCGTGTGCACGAATTATCTTCTTGCCTCGGTTTTAGAATGTGTGTCAAGATGGCAATGGAAGAAGATAGGTTTCGATGGAAAAGTAGGTATGGATGATCTCGCTCAGTAAAAGTGGCGTCGTGGAGCCAGGCGACGAGTCTTTCGGCCATTAAGGTAATTGAAAACTCCAGACTGAACAAACAGCCACTTTAAATGAGATACGTAAAATCGGAAACAACGCTAAAGAAAAATAGATAACGTAGTGACATCTGATCAGTTTGAAAAACACTCTTAATTACTACGAGCATAGGAAATTGAATGGTGGGTAGAGATTTATCACAACGCAGTAGAAAATACAAGTGGACACTGATTTAGTGATCTTAAGGACTCTGCAGTGCGTCCTTTAGATGATAACGCAGAAAATTTCGGTACTTCCGTGGGGAAAGTTATATGAATAGTAAGCAACGCTTGGTAAATGGTGGCTTGTTTAAAACTATTTATTCGTTGCCCACACTATTCGGAGCGAAACAACCACAGAAAAATTCATAATTTGTCTGTACGTAGCATAAACAGTGAGAACAGGAGAAACTAAAGCAGCTGCACTAACATGTACCTACCGCATGAAACGCTAGTTTCAGGTTATTCAGGTTTGTGCTAAGTAGCTTTATTTCCTAGTTACAGCATCAATTCCCTCTCTGTAACTGTCAGTAAAAATTAGGACCTTTCCTCCCAGAGGTGGAGATGTATTTTTATTTCTCCGACAAACTGCTTTTCCCAGCAATATCATCGTAAACATGAAATGAGCAGAAGAAAACAAATTCAGGCCTTAAAAACGTATTGATCGAACTCAAGACATAAAAGACGCGCAATACAAAGCGAAGGAAACCTCTGAACTGTTGGTTCTTTCAGCAAACGCAGTCGTGATCGGTTTGTGGATATTTTGCTAACACGGTGGTGTGTTATAACACGCCCATGCTCCACGTGCCTTTTATCTTCTAAATCTCCAATGCGTCACCGAAAGCCCCGCTCCAGAAGAAAGAAAGGAAGTTACACGAGCTATATTTAGACACTTCCCGCGCCCCTCGGCTTCTTTATATACAACTGCCGCCATGCGGCTGGAGCAAAAGAAGTTCCGGTCTCCAAATTTAGGCGCCTTGGACAATGGGCCACTCCCTGATTTCCTTACAAAGTAGAGCTGAGATAGACCAAAATAAAACACACCTCTGAACATGGCATGCAGATTGGTAAAATGCTTAACTAAAGAGACAACTTTAATGTCTAATGTGTTTTTGGTTCAACGCTGTCCTCGGAAGGATAAAACAAACAAAACCAAAACAGTGCGACGCTTATTCTAGGAGGGCTGGGAACTTGCCTAACCGCAATTTCCTCTGATACAGTCTTGACGCAAAACAAACTTACGGGGTGTTGCAACACTTTCAAAGCAGAGTTGTTGCGCACTGATGTCTTCAAAGAAACGTACGAATTTTCGTGCTCATTTAGACTTGGCATCTATTTAATTATAATGGAAAAATTTCCAAACGGAAGTTACAAACCCCCAAAGTCATACGATGAACAAAGTGGAACGCTACGGTGAAGCTAGTGAGCAAGTAGTGGATTTCGGCTCAATGAGAACACATTGACCGATATACCTAAAGGTGATAACCTTCCAAAATTTTGTTAAAAGTTCGTAGTGTGTCCACGATTTCTCGAGCAATCCGATGACTGTACTACTTGTCAACTTCTGTTACGAAGCTACAACAGAATAACCTATAATCGGAAAATGACAGACAAATTAAACATCAACTACTTACTCTTGAGAATATTCCACAATTCTCAATCAGAAAACAAGGGAAATTAAACTACATTGTTCAGAGACGAGTCGTGGATACTGATTTAACACGGTGTCTACTTGTGTCTAGAGTGTACAAAAAGTGTATTATACTTCACAAAACACGCCGCATCATACTATGGACTACGAACTTCTCCATCAGCTTGCCCTGCATTGGTATCTTCCTGTTGACTCTGCGAGGTGGAAAGCTACAGGGTATGGCAAAGGAACACGGGAGTTTTGTGAACATCGAAATGCGATTTGTCTTTAAGCCTTACGGTTACACAGGGTTAAAAGAACAAAAGGAATGGGACTGCTCGCATTACTAAGTATGTTCCATGGCGTATTTGTGGGCACTGTTTCTCGATATTTGACCGTGTCCTTACGCAGTGACAGGTTTATCCGAAATCGATCAACTGCGTAGCAGCGGACGAGCAGTTTACTGCATACCGTTCTGGCATTCCGCCAGAAGATCTGTGCGAGATCTGACCCAAAAAGAAACGAAAATTAATGGTGTTACACATTTGTATACTTAACAGAGATTTTTCACTTCAAAGTAGGACCAATGTTCTACATTTCTACAACCGTTGCTTCCACTGCTTAGAACATTTATTTAATGTAGATTTCCGTGATTCTGCGCCGGAATATCGTCCATTTTTTTTATATATTACCTTCCAGCTGAGCGGAAGAACACTACACGAACAGCGTAGCAGAAAAGCTCTTAGCAATATTAGTGAACTTTCCGCAGAATGAGAAAACAGTTGAAGGTTAGAAAAGCAGTCACCTGTAACACGTCAAGATACATAGTACCTTAGTAATACGTGCAGTCTTGTTTCTTTTTGTGAAAAATGTACGTCCTATATGGGAACAGCTATTTTTCCTAGGAATGAAATGTGGTAGTTGCTCAAGCACGCACTCTTTGAACGCAGCTATGCACTTCAAGTAAGCTGAAAAAGATCGCACTGAAACCTTGGGGAAGTCTGAGCACATGTGAGCAGTTTCAACAAAGCCAAGAGCCAGAAGGGAGCGTGCCGTTGTAACAGTGACACTTCGAACCCCAAGTTTTTATTCCGGTTAGGTCAATCCCACAATCTGTCGCATTCCAGATCAGCGACTATCGCGGCGACCTTCGAACATTTCGTCATTCCATGCCAAGAAAATGACGCAGACAACTGTAATCAGTGAAGCACTGCAGTATGACTCATATTTTACGAGAAAGCCTTTACAGATCGCCGCTCTTTCAAAGAAACAGGCTGAAATAGTATCTCAGGTATCAGCTATCCGCAATGCGTGAATACATGTAAGACATGAGAAAATATTTCATATGTAAATAGAAAACGCGCCGTTTACACTCATTAAGCTAGGTTATATCAAAACAGAGAACGAAAGTTTCCAATTAGATGCTTACAATTAACATGTTTTGAACGCGTAGGTAACGTAACCATCACGTTGTTTTAATGTTTCTGCTTTTAATCCCGCGATCTTCCAGTTTCCAGTCTTAAATGATTGCCTAGCCATATCCCCAAGAGCTGAAGATAGGTAATATCCGACCCGCTGTTTCAGGGGAGTAACACACAATTAAATGTACGTATTTGATGGACATCTTGTTGCACATCCTGAACTCGGCATCGCAAAAGTATTTATTCGCCATATCGGCATCTAACAACAGAGGACAAACAACCTAAGTCGACAACACAACAACACTTTGTATACTCCGAATCAGAAATATAAGATAACTCACATACTGTGCACGTCACTACATCAGGCGACGTGACCTGTCAAGTGTAAACCTTTTAAGATTATAAACGATGTCAATCTACAAAACATAGGAACTCAATGAATATCTAAAATGTAATTACAGCTCTGTACAAAATGATGCGCACACTACCAATATCCCTCGGTAAAAGCACTTTCTTACCTCTGCAGCACACGATCGTTGATGTTATAATGGCGTAAAACGCTGAACGCAATAAGAATGACCATCTCTTTAAAATAGAGGTAAACATTATGACACACAATTCCTTTTATCAGTTGTGCCTGTAGTTGTCTCACTCAAACTTCCATTTCCTATCGGAAACCACTGCCACAGAAAATACAGGACAGTTCGTTAGCGTAAGGAGTCTCATAGTACAAACAGTAATGAAGTGGCCTTTCAAATGTGACGTATGGCATGTTTTGTAAACGTATGGTTCAAATGGCTCTGAGCACTATGCGACTTAACTTTTGAGGTCATCAGTCGCCTAGAACGTAGAACTAATTAAACCTAACTAACCTAACGACATCACACACATCCATGCCCGAGGCAGGATACGAACCTGCGACCGTAGCGGTCGCTCGGTTCCAGACTGTAGCGCCTAGAACCGCACGGCCCTCCGGCCGGCTGTAAATATATGGAACAGCAGTTTTCCGCAACAAAACGTGTACTTTGCATTATGCGTAGTTTTCGTAAATCCATGCAATCTCAGGAGTGCATTACCCTGGATAATCGAGAGTTTACTGTAGTTCTAGTTACATCGAAGGCAGCAATGTTTTGTTTGAGATTTATTATGGCTTCGTAAAGACAAAAATAACATTCCAATTTCATGAAAGGGTTGCTTGTGGCTGAAATTAGCGAATGATTTCACCTATTCCGAGCTGATGTATTGTTGCGAAAGTCAACATGGCATTAAGCGGAAATATATTGCGGCTGATCTATAAATCTCTGCACCCCGTATGAGAATCTACGATTCAGCATTCACTACAACATGCGAGACTAGATTCACTACAGAGAAGCAAAATAATATGAACTATATACTAACATGAAACGGAATACTAGTATCCTCTGACGAAAAAAGAAGGGAGTTCCCACTCGCTCCGTACAGAACTAGGATGATTCAACGGAATACAAACTGGAAAGTTACAAAGAAACAGCAAACCCTAGGATTATGAACAAACTGCCTCCAACCGCCAAGCATTGCATTGTGACTTGGCGGGGGGGGGGGGGGGGGGGGGGGGTTAAACATATATAGACGTAGAATCCGAAGCAAGGAAAAATGCAGCTTAAGACATTTTCTCATTTCTTTATCTACTGTGAACAGCGATAACATCGGGGAGTGGAGTACTTATTTATCTTCTCCCCTCACGGGACACGAGAATGTTAAACTCTAGGAAATGGCTGAGTACTACAGGACACGAAGGCCATCAAAAAATAAATAAAAAATAATAAAAAAATGTGCAATATGATCTATCATAGCAGTTTATCAGATCCCGATTGAATACTTTTATTTTAGCCAGAAGTCAAAAGCAAAAGAGTTTTGAATCAACCTTCTCTGGAAAGGCATTAATTTGTATGATGTGCTATTAAGAAAAGGAAGTACTAGACGCATACGGCGAACAGACTTTACAATAAGCTAAGGAAAATGAATGTTGGCTTTTATCCCACACAATATGCGGCAGTCAGTCAGTTCCTTAACCGTTTGGTTAATAACCAGCATTAAATGTTTCACATGGCTTAGGCTCTGAAAATGTATAGCACTGAATTTGCTACCATGAGGAATATTCTTGGGCCACGCCATTGCTACGAAGTTCTACTGGTGAATGGGATGCTGACGTTGAGCGTTCACTCGACTGGAGACATCACGGTATCTTTTACGTTATATGAGACAGACATCGGAGACGTCAGACGTATGTTCATAAAGTAGGAAGTCTGACATGAATAGGAAGACATTAGGTAGCATACACCTGAAAGTTAGCATGCACCACTGCTCTGGCAAACACTCTCTACCACTGCGTAGGAAGAGAAAATATCTTTTGCTAGAGTTTCAATACAAAAAAAGTGACTCACTTAATGCACATAGAAGTACTTAGTTTTGAATTTTAAATATGATTACAACAGATGCACATGGACAATGTTTGACACAGTATCTTGAACTGACTATTTCTCTCTTCCTCGTACATGTTGCGTGTTGGGTTCTTATGGGTCTGCATGTATGACGCCTCTCTCAAAAAATGTCTGATATTTGTAACAATTTAAAGACTTTCGTATTTCATCATTTGCATTACAAAATGTAATGTCTTCAGATGTAACAATATACAGTGTGTTTAAGACAAGTCTCAGACTGAAACGTTCTCATGAAAAGAGCTCACTCACTGCCAAATAAGCCTCACTGGTGTAGTTCATTACATTGGAAAGCTTTTTTTACGTCATAGAGCATTCGCATTATTAAACATTTACTTTAATTCATCATTTTTACAACATAATTGGTTGACGTTATGGAATGCCGTACGAAATTTACAAAACAGGAAATGTTTTTGGTTCAGTCACTTTAATTACAAAAAGGTTTCGTAACTGTACGTTTTTTCAGCGCGTTGTCATCTTTAGAGCCTATTTATTGTTAGCGCATTACTCTGTGTGGTCCTTTATTCTGTGACGCTTTCCTAGCTGTGCCTGTTAACGTGGCGAAGTACTGTCTGTTCTAATTACTTAGTTTGGTATCAACTGGTTAACACCATCCTGTGTTTAGTCTGAGATAAACACACAAAATTATGTGAAAGATTACACAACAACGTCACGTAACGACTAGAACACCTACGAAAAACCGTTATGAAAGTCTGTGTAACACAGAATGATGTATTAATAAAATACGGGAAGCTGAAGGTCACACTGTTCTCTCATAATGTCTCCTGCGAAATTAATCTTAGTAATAGAAGTGGCAAACGGAAAGCGCGCTGCGTTTTGTGAATTTGTGAAGCGTTTACTCGTTAGCAACTAACAACTTTTAACGGTGAGTTTATACAACATAAAAATCAACTTGTTCCCCATTGTGTAGCACAAACAGGGGTAAAAATTGCTACAGAAGTGTGCAGATACATCCGTTCTCAGTGCGGACCACTAATGGGGCAGAATAAATAACTATATCCTGCATTACATCTCAATTCGGCTAGTAAGCAGTTAATTTGTTATGAATTACAAAATTAGAATAATAATGTAAAAATAAACTGTTTTGACCGATATCACCGTCAGGTCTAAAAAAGACTTGGCTGCGAATAGCACGTCATGTGAACTGCAGTACAGTCAGCGGCAGATAGTGCGCTTCCGCAGTACTTCGCAATTTTCAGCTGCCTACTTATTACTAATACATTATGCGACACGCAGTACTTTGTGGTCAGAATGACGTGCTACTCGTAGCGGATCCTTTTATGTATGATGATGTATATGGTATTGAAACAAGTCATATGTTGTTAAAATTTCTTTGCGATCGAGACAGAAAACATGCTACGAACAGTATTGGGATCGCTACGCCTCAGTGAAGCTCTCACAATTTCAGTCAAATTCGAATAAGATTTATGCAGTAGTATTGTTCTTCCACCTCTCGCGGCCCGCCCGCAATCCCCACCCCCTTGCTCCTCCTTTCACCGCCGCCACTACCACAACATGAGGAACGACGGAGGAGAAGCACCACAATGGTGTTGACATTTCGCACCGGAGATGCGTAGACAGTAGAGGCGCACACAGAGGCGGCACTCACCAGGCTTTGCACGTCCCGGAAGCTGCGGGGGTGGGTGCGGCGCGGGGGTGTAGCCTGACGGGGGGCCGGTGCTGCCTGTGGCCGAACATGGCCAGTGGTGTTGGCGCCCCAGAGGTGTGCACAGGCCGGCGATGCGCGCGCGACTAGCGACTGGGGACTGGCGACTGGGCGCTGCACGGCGCGGCGCCGGGACGTCACACAATCAACACAACACGGCCGCTACAAAAAGAAGCGCTGCACTTGCTGCGTCATTCGCCTCGCGAGATTCAATCGCCCGCACGGGCAAAACCGCCGCTCACTTGGCGCGCTTTTTGTCTTCGGCAGCGGTACACGGCAGGCACGACCTCCACGGTCACGTCTTCGTCACGGTAACGGGACACTTGCTTCTGGGAATCGCTAGGAGCTAATCGATACATTATTGCCTGTTTTTTAATCACAGCAGTTAGCTGTGTAAGCATTCCAGTCTCTTACACTGAAGTTACGGGATGAAATTATCCAATCTCCGAATCAACACATTTAACTATGCTCCAGCTCATGTCTGGAACTACACTACCTCATCGAAAGTATCCACATAAACCATTACTGAGCATTAATACGGCGTGTGTCCACGCTTCGTCTTTTATGGAGGGTTGAACTCGACTGGGTACACTTTCAGTCACGCACCTGAATGTCTGTGGAGGATCCCAACCCATTCCTCAAGAGCCGAAACCACAGAGCTGCGTTCTGGTGCACTTTGGAGTCTGGAGCGAAACAGACATTGAAACTCATTCCTAAGGTTTCCCACTGCGTTCAGGTCAGGGTTCCTGGTGCTGTGACCAGACGAAACTACTTTCGTCAGGCCACAACTGTGTGTTATTTGACTGCTCTGGGACAATGCTCATCAAATATAAAACATGAAATATTACTTCACTTTATTGCATAAATGAGCAAAACATTTACTTAATTTTGACACACTTCCATGCCATAGAAGTACTGGACAATTTACCATTCTCACCAACTAGCAAAGCGTCCTCTGATGCACTAATTAACAAACTGTTCTCCTGAGGTACAATATTCAGCATTAACAAAGCAGACTTCATCTAAAACTTTAATGGTCACTGTCCTACTCGATGATGCTGATTGCTCAGCTGAGATCTCGAACTGCGAGACGTCTTGCATTGCTCGACACTATACTGACCTCAACTCTTAGGCGCTGTTGTTGCTGAGAGGGAGCCGTGGTCTTCTGCAGCGCTTCCCATACATCGCTGCGGATTCTAGCGAGCACTGGCTAATGTCTTGTGATACCGATTTGCGTTGCCGACTGTAGTGTGGCACCGCGATCTCTGGACGATACCACACTGAGAAAGTGGGTCCATTTCAGAAATATTATTGTCCACAAGCAATTGCATCACAGATACTGCTTAATGGCAGATCGCAAAAGTCATGCTGATGCAATCAATCACCGTCTCCGAAAAGTTCCTGCAGTAAATAATATCGTAAAATGTGCTCATATTCTCCTGCATTTAGTGTTATATTAAACACAATAAGGGCACCAAACGAAAAAAAAACATCCCCATACCGTACCACCACCACCACTACCACCACCATCGCACTTCACTGTTGGCATTACACGTGATGGCAGGTAATGTTCTCCATGCATTCGCCAAACCCACACCCTTCAATCAAATTGTCACAACACTCTGAACCACTTGTTTCCAGTAATCCACTGACCAGTAGCAACACACACTACAGCGCCCCAAGCGTCGCTTAATATTGACAACCGAAATGTGTTACTTATGAGGGGCCGCTCGATCACTGTGCTCCATCTTTTTTATCTCCCTCCCTGCAGTCACTGTATAAACTAGACTACTGATAGTACTTTGGAACTCACGACTGATTCATTTTGCTGATTCCATGCAATATTTGTACAATTTCTTTTTATACACCCGCCAATGGCCTTGCCGCAGTGGTAACACCGGTGCCCGTCAGATCACCGACGTGGGGTGCAAAGCTAGCTCGCCTCCACGTGGTGCACCCCGGGTAACGCTAAATGAGCTAGCACATAATGGCAGTCAGACAAACCGTGAAAGGTTCTCCTGACTATGCAAGAAGACACAAAAAACGTCCTCCTAAGGATATGTCAACAAGGAAACTTGGACCTACGGTCCGAATTTGCCATCTCAACATAGAGAGCATAAGCTATTCTAAGTGCCAATACTTATCAAAACTACTGAAGAAAGACAACATTGATCTGATCGCCATTCAGGAAACACATTGTAGTACTGAAGTACAACTGCGGAAAAGGGGCAAAATACCCGGATTTGAATTACTTGGTGCCACTTACCACCATACCCATGGTGTTGCAACCTACATCAGACATGATATAGAAAATGCCTCCCTTATCTCCACGTCGTCAGGTGATGGAATCCATAATGTCACAGTAAAAATTGGGAGCGTAACCGTTACAAATATTTATAAACCTCCAACCACTCCATGGCCAAGATCAGTAATTCAGGCTCAACCTCACCCAGCAATCTATCTGGGAGACTTCAATAGCCACCACGAACAGTGGAAATATAAGGAGTGTGATGCTAATGGTGAAACCTTGGTGAAATGGGCTGAAAATGAAAATCTTAACCTTATCTTTGATGCGAAAGACCGTTACACATTCAGATCAGCTGCCTGGGAGCAGGAATACAACCCGGATCTATGTTTCACCTCAACTGACGGAAATAACCAACCACTACCAGCTACCCGTAAAGTCCTGTGCGACTTTCCTCATAGCCAGCACCGACCAGTCATTATTGAAATTGGCAGCCAAGTCCCACTGGTGACTTCCATGCCTTGCCCCACATGGAATTTCAAGAACACAAATTGGGAAAAGTACTCTCGAGACCTTGATAAATGTCTAGGATGGATACCACCTACCCATAAAAACTATAGAAGATTCATCGGAGCAGTAATAAGCACTGCCAAGAAGCACATCCCTAGGGGATACCGACGAGAGTATGTCCCAGGGTGGTCCAAAAACAGTGACGAGCTCTACCAGCGCTTCCTCAAGACGGGCGACAAAGAACTGGCCGATGACCTTCTCCACAGTCTTGATACTGCAAGACAACGTAAATGGACAGAAGCAATGGAGAGCCTGAATTTCCAGACTTCAAGCCGACAAGCATGGACCCTGTTAAGGAAATTAGGAAGTGGAGCACCTATTCAAAGACAGACAGCAAACGTCTCTCCAAACACCATGGCATCTCATATAGTGGCCACGTCCAGAGCCCCTAGTGACAGAGCACACACGATCAAGATAAAACGAGAACTCAGGAATCTGAGGAATAAGGCGACAGAAACTGAATACGCTCTCCCTTTCTCACTCGAAGAAATAGAAACAGCACTCAAAGAGGTCAAGCCAGGGAAAGCACCAGGACCCGACAGCATTAACCCAGAACTCCTGATACACTGCGGTAAATACGCAAAACTCTGGCTGGCGAGATTCTTCACCGACATCATCCAAACCGGTAATGTGCCTAGTGACCTCAAAAGATCGAAAATAATAGCCATCTTAAAACCTGGGAAACCAACAAACTCACCGAAGAGCTACAGGCCCATAGCACTACTGCCAGTAATATATAAATTGTTAGAAAGGCTCATCTACAATATAATCTGCCAGAAAATACACCAATCGAACAAGCAGGTTTCAGACCAAACCGCAGCTGTGTCGATCAAGTTCTCTCACTCACGACGTACATTGAAGCTGGGTTCCAAAGAAAGCTTAAAACCTCTGCAGCATTCATAGACCTGTCAGCTGCCTACGACACAGTCTGGAGAGAAGGCATGATTCATAAGTTCCTCCGCATAATCCCATGTAAACTAACAGCTCGCCTACTAAACAACATGCTGAATGACAGAACGATCCAAGTCACCATGGGTTCAGATATTAGTTCACCGAGGAAATTAAAACATGGCCTACCTCAAGGATCGGTGCTTGCACCACTCCTCTTCAATCTCTACATTGCAGACATACCGGAAACAAGATCAAAGAAGTTTGGCTACGCCGATGACTGGGTCCTTGCAACGAGAAGTCAGTCATTTGAAGGGGCAGAGGAGACCCTAACAGCTGACTTGGAGAAGATGGGAGAATATTTCCGAAAATGGCACCTGCAACCTAACGCCAACAAAACAGAAGTATCATGTTTTCACCTAAACAATAAAGCGGCTACGAGGGAGCTCAGAATAAAATTCGAGACCACATGGCTTACCCACAATAAAACTCCAAAGTACCTAGGTGTGACCCTCGATAGAACACACTCTTTCAAAGATCACCTAATGAAAACAGCAGAGAAACTAAAAACAAGGAATAACATTATACAGAAGCTCTGTGGAACGACATGGGGAGCGGCAGCTACTACGTTACGGACATCAGCCTTAAGTCTCGTCTTCTCAGCTGCCGAATATTGTGCGCCGGTATGGCTAAACAGCCCCCACACCCATAGAATCGATGCACAGCTCAATAACGCAATGAGAATGATCGCTGGTGTAATAAAGACTACACCCGTGGAATGGCTCCCAGTACTAAGCCACATACCACCCCCTAACCTACGCCGCACAAACGCTCTTATAAGAGAGTACAAAAAGATAATGAGCAATCGGAATCTACCCATCCATGAGAATATTGAAGATGCCACCCAAAGCCGCCTCCGCTCCAGAAGGTCACCCATCAGAACCGCAATAGCCACATCTGCAACAGAGGAAGAATTCAACATAACCAGCGCCTGGCACCAAGAATGGTCCTTAAAGAACATCAGCAAACTTCCATGTATCTCCCAGAAGCCTTCAGGTTTTGACTTACCACGCAAAACCTGGGCAACTTTAAACAGAATTAGAACTAAACATGGCAGATGCGCCTATTCCCTCTACCAGTGGGGCATGACAGAATCGCCGCTATGTCAATGTGGAGAAAATCAAACTATCCAGCACATAATAGAAGACTGCCCCAGGACAGCCTATGATGGGACCCCAGAAGATTTCTTGATGGCGACTCCAGAATCAATAGCATATATTAACTCATTAGATGTTTGTTTGTAATTACTTCCAAACTACTATAACTTTGTATAACTACTGTAACATGTGTATTATGTGTAATTTTGTATAATTTTGTATAATTCTGTGTAACTATTGTAATAACTGTAAGAGTATCTAATGCCAAATTATTACAATTTTGCATATTGATTGTAATAACAATTGTGTCTAAATGCCATACGCTAAATAAATGAAACCGACGTTAAGCGCTGTCGGGCTGGGCTAGCACTTGGATGGGTGACCATCCGGTCCGCTGAGCGCTGTTGGCAGCGGGGTGCACTCAGCCCTTGTGAGGCAAACTGAGGAGCTACTTGACTGAAAAGTGGCAGCTCCGGTCTCGTAAACTGACATATGGCCGGGAGAGCGGTGTGCTTACCACATGCCCCTCCACATCTGCATCCAGTGACGCCTGTGGGCTGAGGATGACACTGCAGCCGGTTGGTACCGTTGGGCCATCCAAGGCCTGTTTGAACGGAGTTTAGGGTGGTTTAGTTTTATACTACCAACCTCCGCAATGCTCGATGGTCCCTGTTCGTCAGTGGATAAGATCTGCCTGGTCTTTGTTCAGCGCTGGTTGTTCCCTCACGTATCCACTTCACAATTACATCTCCAACAGACGACTTCTACTGCTTTAGAAGGGTTGAAATGTTCCTGACGGGATTTGTACCTCAGGTGACATCCATGGGTTAATTTCTGCCGGAATGCGGTGGAAAGCCGTTCCGGCACCACGCAGGCTATTTATTTTTAACTCACTGGAACAATTCGGCTCTGGATATTTAAAATAGTACACGTGTACTAAATTGTACCGTAACTGTTTTTTGCCGCTGATACGTATTACAGGGACGTTCATGTTCAAATGTGTTGCTTATGAATATTAACTTAATCTAGTTGTACAACTTCATGAGTATACGACACATCACGCTTAAAGCATTTGCTAAACATCTTAACTCTGTGTCTGATGTCAAATTGTTTTCTGTTTTTTCTAACTCTTCGGGAGTCAGAACAGTAAGCGACTCCAAGGTGGTAATTATTATTCATGGCTAAATTCTGAATACTCTATTCACTGATATTGGATACACGTTCACCGAGCAGCTGCAACTCAAGTGTCTGAAAGTTGAAAACATCATCTCAGTCACGAGGATTACCGACTTGTACCGATACGTATCGAGCAGAACTAGGGAGCACCACCTGTTGTTTGTATAAAATCTTGCTGTTTTATTGTTTTGATTACAAAAAATTATGCTTTAAAACTTTAATTTCTGAACAATATTGTGTAAAAATAATTTCTCGTTATGAGTTTTATCGCAAGTTTTCAAAAAATTGAAACTTCTGATTTTTGTGGCTGTGGCGAGGGTGGTTACGAGGGAGGAGGGGTTACAGACTTGTCCCTGAAGAGGTGCGTTCTAGCACCTATAAGGTGAGAAATTAAGCAATGGTGACATCAAATGTCAAGTCCACGTTCGAAGTCACGGAGCTGCTCCTGACCGACCCATTCTGGTTCTTTGCTGACAACAAAAAACTCCTCGTCTGCTCTTAGGACAATAAGTGATCGATTCCCCATTACATAGAGGTATCTTGTTAATATTATCAGCTAGTGTATAAGCGTTGCCTGCGTGACTGGATGCAGCTGTGCGCGTCGTTATTTCGCTGCGGAAGCGTGAAAAACCTTACCCGACAATGTATTTGCAGCAGCCTGCTATAAACATCATTATATTGATTATGAGGAGAAAAACGTCACGGTGCCGACCGAAAAGATCACGAAACTTTGCTCCAAAAATACTGCAATTCATTAAGTTAATGGCGTGTAGATTACCGAGGGAGCGGGACACAAAGTGCCCACAAGTTTCCATTTATGCATAAACATACAGAATGGAAGGAAATACTACTTCTGCAGACATTTCACATCTTTTGTCACACAGGGCTCAATGGCTACCAAACTAACTCCCAGAAACATTATTCTATCGAGGAAATTTTGAAAAGTGCCGCATTCGTCGAATCAATGTATGTTAACGTCGAACCACGCTTTGCTATGGATATATAGTGTAACAGATTTTTAAGAAAACGGTGAAGTACTGCTGTTCAAGTTGGTCGTTTAAACGATACTTGAATTCCCACACTTTACACTGTGAAGAAATACGGCAAGGTGACTGTGTGTTTCTGAGCGAATCTTTGCCGAACAAACGTGCCTATTGAATTTCTCAGATGTTTAACACGTGATGACATTTGATATGTAAGAGTACAGCAGCAAGTGTTGTAGTCATCTCTAAGGAACGGGGTGTGAAAGCCACATCACCATCGCCACCACCATAACTACGAACAACAATCACCCCACAGTGACGGACAACGTCATAATCACCACAACGAATGAACATCCAAATGGAGTGAACAGGAATGGTATGGTATGGTACGCACCGCGCGCTCTGCGGCTTCAGTTAGACTTGATAGATAACAAGTTTCCCTGTTATCTCTGAATCCTCTTCTCCTGTAGTTCTTACGACTAACTGCCAAAGTACTGGAAGACTTGCATTGAGCGTGGGGGAGATTATGTAGAAAATTGATACAGCTTTGTGCCACTTCTGCACAATAAATAATACTTTAAAAATATTTAGGGTTTTCATTTGACTCACCCTCGTATTATGATAATAAGCCGATATAATACGGTCTCGTTTAATAAGTTTTTATCGTCACCAACGGATCGCCAGTGGTGGTGTACTCTATGTCAGATTGTGGCTCACTGGTTAAGTGGGTAAAGGTTAGCCTGAAGTTTCAATATCACATATTTTGCTTGCACTTACGACGTATAATGTTCTCGTGGGTACGCTCCACCATTATGGTGTCTCCTTGGCATAATATTTCGACAACGTAACTCGTCAGCATCAGGTGTTCCCTGACGTACATCTCTTCCTTTCATCCCTCCTTTCACCTTCCTGTGGTCCTCGCTTCGTTGTCCGGTATGCCGTCCGCTCCCGAGTGCTCATCGCCCATTCCAAGCCTTTCTGTATGCGGTCTGCTGACTGGTGTCCAGTAGGTGGGTCAGTGGCCACTTTCCCTGCTTGTGGTTTAATTGAGCTTTCTGGCGTTATTTTATTGCTTTTAAGATAAGACCTCTAATGATAAAAATTTTCTTCCACATTAATCTCAACCACTTTCCCAACCACATTGTTCCAGAACCTGACGATGTCAACAGGCTTATGATGTCGAAATATTGTGCAAAAAAACAACAGCCCGATAGTGTTCTCGTGGAAACATGATTCATATTTAAATCCTGGCGTTAATCCTCAGCCTAATCGCTTATTTTAACTCATAAAAAAATTCTAGTCTTTGCAACATACACAAATTTGCATTATCAGCTTATATGCTTCACATAACTATACTCTGAAAAAAAAAATTGATCCTGAAAATAGAGGGAATTTCCTTGAGCTTAGTATATCATGTCTGACCCCTTACACAATATGCTTCTTTCTGATTTTGTACATCATTTTGCATCAGTGGCTCGCAGTTTCTGTTCCTTTCTCTCTCTCTCTCTCTCTCTCTCTCTCTCTCTCTCTCTCTCTCTCTCTCTCTCCCCTCTCCCCCAAATCCGGAAAAGTTCATTAACGGGCACCTCTTATCAACCCACTGAAACATTCGATATTTACCTTGAAAGATCTGTAATGCCTGTCTTTTTTCTTTGTTCCATAATCTATTCCTGGTGGAGATATTGGGATTGTTTGGGGGCACTCCTGGACGCTTCTTTTGGCCTTTCTTGGAGAACTTTAAACGTCTGCACGCTTCTCCGTACTTCCAGGCACATCGTTGATTGCAGAGGGAGAGAGAAACTGGCTTAGAGTGAATTTAAAACCAACATATTTTCAAAATAATATCTACACTGATAACGAATCAGGAATTACGACAGGTACGCATGCGTGCATTTATACATTTAGGCAATATCTTTTTTTAAAAATAAATAATAATGCATGTAGGTAGTAGCTAATTTTCTAGGACGTTCCATTTCTGGGAGCTTAATACAACGTACTCAGTTCTACGAAAAACAGTAATACTTTCTTTCTCCTGCAATAAAAATAGTAGTAATAACAATAATAATGTTTCACTCCAGCATCTTGCCACCTGAATCGAACAACATGAATTTGTTTCTCACATTCTTAACAAATACTTTTCACTTGAGCTATTTTAATCCAAAGCTCACGTAACCACCGAACTGATATAAGGAACCTTTGTTATCGGCTCCGAACCGTTCAGCAGGCTACGAATTCAGTTATTTCTGCTGCACCGTCATTGCTTCAAGGAACTGGCATGTCATTTCATGCAGATTTCCTGTGGAAAGTGCCGTTGAATAGAGCGACACCAATCTGTGAAAGTTGCCGGACATTCTCCGAAACGAAAACGGCTTAGTTGTCAAGGAAGGGAAGCGCCATTCTAAGCTTGCTTAAACAAGTTGTCCTCTAAGTATTGCATGCTGTTTTGTTTCGTCCAAAGTAACACGTTACAGAGGTGGGAAATATTACATCCGGCCAACTGGTAGTTGGGAGCTCCAACGTCAGGTGCGTAATGGGGCCCCTTGGGGATATGGCAGCAAGAGAGGGGAAGAAAACCAATGTGCACTCCGTGTGCATACCGGGGGGGGGGAGTAATTCCAGATGTGGAAAGGGTCCTTCCGGATGCCATGAAGGGTACAGGATGCACCCATCTGCAGGTGGTCGCTCATGTCGACACCAATGATGTGTGTCGCTATGGATCCGAGGAAATCCTCTCTGGCTTCCGGCGGCTATCTGATTTGGTGAAGACTGCCAGTCTCGCTAGCGGGATGAAAGCAGAGCTCACCATCTGCAGCATCGTCGACAGGACTGACTGCGGACCTTTGGTACAGAGCCGAGTGGAGGGTCTGAATCAGAGGCTGAGACGGTTCTGCGACCGTGTGGGCTGCAGATTCCTCGACTTGCGCCATAGGGTGGTGGGGTTTCGGGTTCCGCTGGATAGGTCAGGAGTCCACTACACGCAACAAGCGGCTACACGGGTAACAGGGGTTGTGTGGCGTGGGCTGGGCGGTTTTTTAGGTTAGATGGCCTTGGGCAAGTACAGAAAGGGCAACAGCCTCAACGGATGCGGGGCAAAGTCAGGACATGCGGAGACCAAGCAGCAATCGGTATTGTAATTGTAATCTGTCGAAGCTGCGTTGGTGAAGTACCGGAACTTCAAGCGCTGATAGAAAGCACCGAAGCCGAAATCGTTATAGGTACAGAAAGCTGGTTGAAGCCAGAGATAAATTCTGCCGAAATTTTTACAAAGGTACAGACGGTGTTTAGACAGGATAGATTGCATGCAACCGGTGGTAGGGTGTTCGTCGCTGTTAGTAGTAGTTTATCCTGTAGTGAAATAGAAGTGGATAGTTCCTGTGAATTATTATGGGTGGAGGTTACACTCAACAACCGAGCTAGGCTAATAATTGGCTCCTTTTACCGACCTCCCGACTCAGCAGCATTAGTGGCAGAACTGAGAGAAAATTTGGAATACATTTCACATAAATTTTCTCCGCATTTTATAGTCTTAGGTGGAGATTTCAATTTACCAGATATAGACTGGGACACTCAGATGTTTAGGACGGGTGGTAGGGACAGAGCATCGAGTGACATTATACTGAGTGCACTATCCGAAAATTACCTCGAGCAAATAAACAGAGAACCGGCTCGTGGAGGTAACATCTTGGACCTACTGATAACAAACAGACCCGAACTTTTCGACTCTGTATGTACAGAACAGGGAATCAGTGATCATAAGGCCGTTGCAGCATCCCTGAATATGGAAGTTAGTAGGAATATAAAAAAAGGGAGGAAGGTTTATCTGTTTAGCAAGAGTAATAGAAGGCAGATTTCAGACTACCTAACAGATCAAAACGAAAATTTCTGTTCCGACACTGACAATGTTGAGTGTTTATGGAAAAAGTTCAAGGCAATCGTAAAATGCGTTTTAGACAGGGACGTGCCGAGTAAAACTGTGAGGGACGGGAAAAACCCACCGTGGTACAACAACAAAGATAGGAAACTACTGCGAAAGCAAAGAGAGCTTCACTCCAAGTTTAAACGCAGCCAAAACCTCTCAGACAAACAGAAGCTAAACGATGTCAAAGTTAGCGTAAGGAGGGCTATGCGTGAAGCGTTCGGTGAATTCGAAAGTAAAATTCTATGTACCGACTTGACAGAAAATCCTAGGAAGTTCTGGTCTTACGTTAAATCAGTAAGTGGCTCGAAATAGCATATCCAGACACTCCGGGATGATGATGGCATTGAAACAGAGGATGACACGCGTAAAGCTGAAATACTAAACACCTTTTTCCAAAGCTGTTTTACAGAGGAAGACCGCACTGCAGTTCCTTCTCTAAATCCTCGCACAAACGAAAAAAATGGCTGACATCGAAATAAGTGTCCAAGGAATAGAAAAGCAACTGGAATCACTCAACAGGGGAAAGTCCACTGGACCTGACGGGATACCAATTCGATTCTACACAGAGTACGTGAAAGAACTTGGCCCCCTTCTAACAGCCGTGTACCGCAAGTCTCTAGAGGAACGGAAGGTTCCAAATGATTGGAAAAGAGCACAGGTAGTCCCAGTCTTCAAGAAGGGTCTTTGAGCAGATGTGCAAAACTATAGACCTATATCTCTGACGTCGATCTGTTGTAGAATTTTAGAACATGTTTTTTGCTCGACTAACATGTCGTTTTTGGAAACCCAGAATCTACTATGTAGGAATCAACATGGATTCCGAAAACAGCGATCGTGTGAGACCCAACTCGCTTTATTTGTTCATGAGACCCAGAAAATATTAGATACAGGCTCCCAGGTAGATGCTATTTTTCTTGACTTCCGGAAGGCGTTCGATACAGTTCCGCACTGTCGCCTGATAAACAAAGTAAGAGCCTACGGAATATCAGACCAACTGTGCGGCTGGATTGAAGAGATTTTAGCAAACAGAACACAGCATGTTGTTATCAATGGAGAGACGTCTACAGACAAAGTAACCTCTGGCGTGCCACAAGGGAGTGTTATGGGACCAGTGCTTTTCACAATATATATAAATGACCTAGTAGATAGTGTCGGAGGTCCCATGCGGCTTTTCGCGGATGATGCTGTAGTATACAGAGAAGTTGCAGCATTAGAAAATTGTAGCGAAATGCAGGAAGATCTGCAGCGGATAGGCACTTGGTGCAGGGAGTGGCAACTGACCCTTAACATAGACAAATGTAATGTATTGCGAATATATAGAAAGAAGGATCCTTTATTGTATGATTATATGATAGCGGAACAAACACTGGTAGCAGTTACTTCTGTAAAATATCTGGGAGTATGCGTGCGGAACGATTTGAAGTGGAATGATCATATAAAATTAATTGTTGGTAAGGCGGTTACCAGGTTGAGATTCATTGGGAGAGTCCTTCGAAAATGTAGTCCATCAACAAAGGAGGCGGCTTACAAAACACTCGTTCGACCTATACTTGAGTATTGCTCATCAGTGTGGGATCCGTACCAGATCGGGTTGACGGAGGAGATAGAGAAGATCCAAAGAAGAGCGGCGCGTTTCGTCACAGGGTTATTTGGTAACCGTGATAGCGTTACGGAGATGTTTAACAAACTCAAGTGGCAGACACTGCAAGAGAGGCGCTCTGCATCGCGGTGTAGCTTGCTCGCCAGGTTTCGAGAGGGTGCGTTTCTGGATGAGGTATCGAATATATTGCTTCCCCCTACTTATACCTCCCGAGGAGATCACGAATGTAAAATTAAAGAGATTAGAGCGCGCACGGAGGCTTTCAGACAGTCGTTCTTCCCGCGAACCATACGCGACTGGAACAGGAAAGGGAGGTCATGACAGTGGCACGTAAAGTGCCCTCCGCCACACACCGTTGGGTGGCTTGCGGAGTACGAATGTAGATGTAGAACTACGTGAAGTACCTGACGAAGTACGTTGTATCTCAAAGTACAAGTACAGCATATTTTCACAAAGTTAAAAATAAAAAACGAATAAAATAAAACTGTCGTTTGTATTGTATGTTAACCGGGGACCTAGAAACGACGGAGAGGCTCCGTCCCCGCCGCAGCCGCAGTGGTCCACAACCCCACGACGACTACCGCAGTCCACTTCACCCCTCCGCCGCCCCACACCGAACCCAGGGTTATTGTGCGGTTCGGCCCCCGGTGGACCCCCCCCAGGGAACGTCTCACACCAGACGAGTGTAACCCCTATGTTTGCGTGGTAGAGTAATGGTGGTGTACGCGTACGTGGAGAACTTATTTGCGCAGCAATCGCCGACATAGTGTAACTGAGGCGGAATAAGGGGAACCAGCCCACATTCGCCGAGGCAGATAGAAAACCGCCTAAAAACTATCCACAGACTGGCCGGTTCACCGGACCTCGACACAAATCCGCCGGGCGGATTCGTGCCGGGGACCAGGCGCTCCTTCCCGCCCGGAAAGCTGTGAGTCAGACCGCACGGCCAACCGGGCGGGCTAAAACTGTCGTTTAGTTTCTGCTCAACAAGACAAAGCGACCAGTGAAGTGGTTTAAAGGGCACAGAATAAAATGACGCTTCAGCAAGCACTAAAATATGTAAAAATGTTAACTACGTGATGCTAAATACCACTTTGGACTACAGATCTCATCGGAATGTCGAGCCGCTGATTAAAGATATTTGTTGTGAGGAACTGTGTATAGTACCAATTGGGGTGTTCTGATGTATATTACTTAAGATTGTAATGTTATGTTGCATCTTTACTTCAACGCTTGAGACAGCTGAGGATATGGCAGCGGCATCTAACAACGAGAACATGGGCCAAAGATGCTGTTGGGTGTCAACGCCTTAGCTGCTGTTATTATTGTAAGGCCGGACCACACAATGGCGCTAAGACTATCAGTCCAGTGTGTGGATCGATGAAACATAACTGGAACAAACGTTGGCCCCATGTTGCTACGACTCCGTTGCTTGTCGGTGCTTCGAGAAATATCAAAGGACGTTGCGCTACTGTCGATACGCCGACCACACATTGGTGCCAACGTTGTTTGATTTCTGTATTTGCCGTTTCGAAACATAGTTAGTTCGTTCGCTAGTTTTTCATCGTCCTATTTATTTTCAAATAGAGTTCTTCGAAATGTCTCACTGGAGCAAAATTATTCACGCTCAAAACTGCAAATGCGCTCGCAGTGATCTGTACGTCAGACAAGTTTACGTTGGCTCTACACGAATTCAACTGACTGTTGGCTCAAATGTGTGGATGCTGGCCAAAAAATATGGTCGATGTTGGCGTCAGCGTTGGCACCAATATGTGGTCGAAGGGTAAAGAATCAAAGCGCTGCTCCTTTTTACGCTTGGAGTGAGTTTTTAAGATTTTTCTTCTCTCAAGAGAGAGTTAAACCAGACCCAGCACATTGAGCACGTCAAGAATTATATTCTGGACTTGTATGTTAATACGAGGTAAAGGATGCAGATGAGAGCGTTTCGATACTCAGACGCTGATTTAGATATTTCAGTTTAATTTGCGAAATATTTTAGAGAACAGTAGTGGAAGAGTTGAAAGTGGCTTATAGTAGGCAACGTCCGAAAACAGGAACATTTTTTGTATGTGTAGAAGTGGCTAAGTCGTACAGGATTTTCTCGATATTTGTTTTACCTTCTTTAACAGAAAGCGTACGCCAGAAACGGCTAGAGAATTATTAAGGTACAAGAGTTTTTCTATGAGTCTAGACCACGTCAACCAGAGTAATAATTTTGATGACTAACACCAACATTGGTCTACAATTTGTTAATTTTGCATGTGATTTTGAAGGTGGTGAATTAATAATAAATATTAACCAACAATTAAATAACTGAAATCTGACCAATCAAGACCGAAATATCTAACTCCACTGCCAATGAATAGTTAGGTTCAGATGGGAAAACGTTTTACCTCTTACAACCAGTGCAATTTTTATGTTAACGTATTCCTTTGAAAGTGGCAAAGATTTAAACCAAAAAAAGATAAAACATCATAAGGTCATAGGAATCACATGCAAATTACTTTTAAAATAAATCAAAACCAACTATTTAGTACTGGAGACCTTTTCAAGTCTCAAATACCTATGAAGATGTTTGAGACTTGATAAAGTATCTGGAACCATATAGTTTCATTTCATTAAAGCACCTAGGTCTGGATTTTAGATGGTATCTCCCATCACTTAATAAAAGGAAGTCTTCTGGTCCAGACTGTATACCAATTAGGTTCCTTTCGGACTATACTGATGCATTAGCTCCATACTTAACAATCATATACAACCGTTCGCTCCACGAAAGATCCGTACCCAACGACTGGAAAGTTGCACAAAATGGTTCAAATGGCACTGAGCACTATGGGATTTAACATCTGAAGTCATCAGTCCCCTAGAACTTAGAACTACTTAAACCTAACTAACCTAAGGACATCACACACATTCATGCGCGAGGCAGGATTCGAACCTACGACCGTAGCAGCAGCGCGGTTCCGGGCTGAAGCGCCTAGAACCGCTCGGACACTACGGAGGGCAAAATTGAACAGGTCACACCAATATTCAAGAAAGGTAGTACGAGTAATCCACTAAATTACAGGTCCATATCGTTAACGTCGATATGCAGCAGGATTTTGGAACATATATTGTGTTCGAACATTATGAATTACCTCCAAGAAAACCGTCTATTGACACACAGTCAACATGGGTTTAGAAAACATCGTTCCTGTGAAACACAACTAGGTCTTTATTCACATGAAATGCTAAGTGTTATTGACAAGGGATTTCAGATCGATTCCGTATTTTTGGATTTCCGGAAGGCTTTTGCCGCTGTACCACACAAGCGGCTCGTAGTGAAATTGCGTGCTTATGGAATATCGTCTCAGTTATGTGACTGGATTTGGGATTTCCTGTCAGAGAGGTCACAGTTCGTAGTAATTGACGGAAAGTCATCGAATATAACAGAAGTGACTTCTGGCGTTCCCCAAGGTAGTGTTATACGCCCTTTGCTGTTCCTTGTTTATATAAACGATTTTGGAGACAATCTGAGCAGCCGTCTTCGGTTGTTTGCAGATGACGCTGTCTTTTATCGACTAATAAAGTCATCAGAAGATCAAAACAAACCGCAAAACGATTTAGAAGAAATATCGGAATGGTGCGAAAAGTGGGACTTGACCCTGAATAACGAAAAGTGTGAGGTCATCCACATGAGTGCTAAAAGGAACTCAAACTTCGGTTACACGATAAATCAGTCTAATCTAAAAGCCGTAGATTCAACTAAATACCTAGGTATTACAATTACGAACTACTTAAATTGGAAGGAACACACAGAAAATGTTGCGGGGTAGGCTAACTAAAGACTGCCTTTTACTGGCAGGACACTTAGGAAATGTAACAGACCTACTAAGGAGACTGCCTACATTACGCTTATCCGTCCTCTTTCAGAATACTGCTGCGCGGTGTGGGAACCTTACCATATAGGACTGACGGAGTACATCGAAAAAGTTCAAAGAAAGGCAGCACGTTTTGCATTATCGCGAAATATGGGAGTGTCACAGAAATGACACAGGATTTGGACTGGTCATCATCAGTAAAAGAAAGGCGTTTTTCGTTGCGACGGAATCTTCTCACGAAATTCCAATCACCAACTTACTCCTCCGAATGCGAAAATATTTTGTTGACACCGACTTTCATAGGGAGGAACGATCACCAAGATAAAATAAGGGAAATCAGAGCTCGTACGGAAAGAGATAGGTGTTCATTCTTTCCGCACTCTATACGAGATTGGAATAATAGAGAATCGTGGAGGTGGCTCGATGAACCCTCTGCCAGGCACTTAAATGTGATTTGCAGAGTATCCATGTAGATGTAGATTTGGTTTGATGCTGAGGTAATATTACAGTGCCTCTGCAATGCTGTTCGAGTCTTAGGTAAATACCAAGTGGGCTGAGGCGTGAAGGGGAAATTGGACTGAGGGGGGACACGTGCCAGGGTAATCCGTGTAGTTGTGCAAAGCCACTGTGCCTGGGTGCCGTAGTGGTCAGCGCATCCGCCTGTGAGCGGGAGACCAGGGTCAGAATACCGGCCTTGGTACAAATTTTCATTCGTCGTTTCAGTCTGCATACATAAATCAAAAGATTCTTTATTTTTTGCAGTGAAGTTATTCCCTTTATAAAAACAGTTACCCTGTGACATCTCTGGAACAAAAATAACGCTCGGGCAGCTAGCGGCACATTAAAACTTATTATTATACAAAGTCAGATTAGACATTATTCAAGTCGAAATGGTTATCTCACAGAGAGAATTCAGAGTTGGTGAGAGCTTTTTATGGTTTGACTAGTACGCGAACACACTGCATTCAGTGTATCTCGTAAAAACGAAATTTCATTTATTATACTATTATTCACCAATTATCATTCGCTCGATGATTGTAGGCTAAGTTGAAAAATGGTGATTTTCAGGTTCTTAGGAAACCAACATTTTAACTACTGTCATATTGGTCCCCCAGGTCGAATCAGATGGCACCTTTTTGAAATTAAAAGGGCGAAAAATTTTACTAATAAAACAAGTATCTGATAGTGGCCGGCCGAAGTGGCCGTGCGGTTAAAGGCGCTGCAGTCTGGAACCGCAAGACCGCTACGGTCGCAGGTTCGAATCCTGCCTCGGGCATGGATGTTTGTGATGTCCTTAGGTTAGCTAGGTTTAACTAGTTCTAAGTTCTAGGGGACTAATGACCTCAGCAGTTGAGTCCCATAGTGCTCAGAGCCATTTGAACCATCTGATAGTGACGCAAACGAGCAATAGTACATGTAAGCTTATGATACAATTTGGCAATAACTTGGTTCAGTAACGCAACTTAACCCAAAATGCATATGCTGTTGGGCTACAGCGCAATATATTCACGAAGAGCGCCTCGGTCCATACACTTCACCAACCAAAGCAGGGGACATGAACAAGTTCGTTTTCCGTGGCAACTGAGCCAATATTACGCTTAAGAAAAAATCTAAGCACTCAAATAAATACAACAAGCTTTATAACGTCACGTTAAAATTCTTTGTCATATATCACTGTTGGCAAAACAGATAAATCCTGTCAATATCAAGTACGAAACGTTAGGAGTTGTTGCTGTCGAATGAAGGTAACAGCGCCTCTAGAAAATGAAGTCATGTTATCCCTCAAATTCCAGTACTTGTTGCTATCCCTTTTCTGTTCAACTCACACATTACGTAGAAGAAAAATCCACTCAAGGGCAAAATGTGGAACTTTTTGTAGACACCTGATTTGTCATGAAGCACAGACGGTTAACGCAGTCAGTCACGAATCGCTGTCTCATGATCGCAGCAGCCGGCCGCGGTGGTCTAGCGGTTCTAGGCGCGCAGTCCGGAACCGCGCGACTGCTACGGTCGCAGGTTCGAATCCTGCCTCGGGCATGGATGTGTGTGATGTCCTTAGGTTAGTTAGGTTTAAGTAGTTCTAAGTTCTAGGGGACTGATGACCACAGATGTTAAGTCCCATAGTGCTCAGAACCATTTGAACCATTTTGATCGCAGCACATTCCCAAAAATCAAATTTTTATCAAGGTTCATATGTTAATTTATTGTGAATAAGAGCCAGTGATCCACTTTCTTGGATACCAAGAAACAAATTTGTTTATTGCTTAAATCACGAACCAACCGTTCGTCAACGTTTCCTTTTTCTTCAATCCGTAAAAATTAAAATTTACATATCGGCATATCCTAAACATGAAACTCTCTACTGCGAATCACTTCCCTGTAAAAACGAATTGGTGAGATAGAAAAATGGACTGCAAGAATATCTGAGTAAAATGGTATTTTATCTTGCTGTAGGTAGAATAAATATAACTGAAATCGATATAAACATTTATCCCACACGATATCCTCATAAAACACACTTATCTAAAACATTCCAGTGTGATAAAAAAATCTATGGGAGAGATAACGAACGGGAGTTTAATTCTATCGCAACAAAGTTATGGCACAGTTTCACTGCCCGATACATTAATTTACGAGCGCTAGGATTCTGCTGAATCGAGGCTTGACAACGCTCCGCGAAAAATAATACCGCAAAACATGTCAACATCCGCTCTTCCCGTTCGCCCTTATCGACACCCCACATTAAAAGCTATTCTTTATGGACCACCTGGGAGAGAAGTAAAATACAACTGTTGCTGCGCACCAGGATGTTCGGAACTAAACATTTAATTAATTACTGCGCCAGAGAGAGAGAGACAGGGGGGGAGGGGGGAGAGGCGGGAGAGAGGTTGCCCAATTGTCAGTGGTACCCAGCCGTTATCTATATGCTCATCCGGGCAAACGCCGCCCCCCTAACTGAGCAACCAAATCTACCACTTCCCCTCTTTGTAATGAAATCTACGTGGTTACTGATTGTTAGAAATACTTATTAAAATACGTCACCAGGGGACTCGTCCAAAACTTTCGCACTTTCATATTTGTAAACTATGACAGTATTTGGAATAGTGTATTCGTTAGGATAGGCGTAGTTTTTGAATGAAGAGAAAACATCTTTAAAAGTGAGCCGAACGACGTGAAATAATAACAAATTTATGATAAATCCTTGTATACTCATTTGGGCCGTCGATTTGCCTCGGACGAAACAGTGAAAGAAGCGGTGCATTCCTGGCTCACAGCTCAACCGAAAACCTTCTTTTATAAGGGCATCAGGAAGTTTGTACAACGATGGACGAAGTGCGTTAAAACGCAGAGAGACTATGTCGAAAAATGTTCTTGTAAGTTTCCTATTTGATTATAATAAAATTTTATAACTAATTTGCGGATAATAACTGACTTACCCTCGTAAATGATCTTAACTACAGAGTGTGATACGTTTGTGATGCGGGTTACACTATTAATCCGTGTGCAACGACTGTCGGTCGTAAGTACGTGTACTACATGTTATTTTGTTCCACCGTTATTCTCCACACGCTATTAAAGAACCGATAATCTACACCTTCCAGGTAACAAAGGAATGCAGATGATCAGACGTCTTCCGTTGTTACAATGTCCAGATTAGCATTGCCTGCTCTCGTTTTGCAATTATACCCACAGTCGCGACCGCATTAAGTACTGTAACTATTACTGCTTACTGCCGATTTCATTTGTGACGCGGAAATTTTACGTACAGAACTTGCGCACTGCGAATAGGCTGCTGAACAGTGAGGAGCATTCTACAGTATACAGCTGATACTGGACAACGGGAGAACTATCGGGATGAGGTTATTCTCTTCATACCCTGCAGCAGTCTGTACAATAAATTCCAAAAGATGACAAATTGTCATTTCTCGCGAAAACCGCCTTATACTGCTGTTCGTTAGTAGTCAGTCGCATTTGAGTTACCCATGTTACGTGTAGATGTAGTGAAGCACTAAAATCTTTAGGTAGTGTATGCTATCTCATTTTTTTTTGTACAAATGTCTTCTTTGGTACATCTGCCTTGTGAGAGTTATCGACCAGACACTACCCACTTTCTTACATACATTTCCCACTTTCTTTTCGACAGTTTATTATTCACTCCCATAAAACACTATAGAGAAAACAATTCGCGACTCTAGTTGGCTCCATTAAAATTTTGCTATCAGTATCCTGTCATCTTTCAAAAAGTTCTTTTACCCACACCTACTAGGAACGTTCAAAAAGTATATAACCTTCTCGCCCGCGTAAACCAACGCAGCGATGGAACTTTGATCGGTGGAAGTATGTGGAGGGACCATCCATATGAAATCATGACAACAGAAAGCGTAAGTCACTGGCAGACGGCATACGAGCCGGCACATTCAATGTTGTCAGACGATTTGTGCATGAGGAGAGAGGCCGCGAAATTCGTACCGTACCCGGTGAGAGGGGAGCAGAGGAATGCCGTCTGGAAATAGAATAGGGCATACTGTACGACGTTAACAGTAACCTCGTGTTACTTTTAGCTATTTCCCAAACTGAAAATACCTCTGAATGGAACCCGAATTGAGTCAACGAATGCGGGAAGCCAAGTCCCGGCTTATAAGTATTCCCAAAGATGTCTTCCAGAAGTGTTTCCAACAACTACGAGAGCACTAGGCGAACCGTGTCCATTACTAGCGAGACTACTGTGAAAGGGAATCGGCTTCTCTACCTCCAAATCAATAAATGTATTTCGACATTTTCTGAACACGCCTCGTGTTATAGTACTTCCTCCACACAGCGTCTTTGTCGCCAAAGTACGTCAGTACCTGTAAGATTTTACTACAAGGTCCTTCCTTCCAATGATCTTCGTGTTTGCTGATTTTCATCACTTTAGTCTTTTATACTTCTATCCTTGTTTAACACTCCTCCTCCCTATTTTACAGCACATTCCATGATACATTGCTGTTGCTGGGTTGGGTTGGGGTTGGGTTGTTTGGGGAATGAGTCCAGAAAGCGAGGTCATCGGTCTCATCGGATTAGGGAAGGAAGTCGGCCGTGCCCTTTGAAAGGAACCATCCCGGCATTTGCCTGGAGCGATTTAGGGAAATCACGGAAAACCTAAATCAGGATGGCCGGACGTGCTGTTGCTGCTCTGATTCATTCAACACTGTTTGATCATGTTTGTACTTCACTGACAAACCTTTTTGCGCCTATTTTGTCTCTTTCATTTTTTTAATACTCTGTCCGTCAGTACCTCAGTGAGGCGACAAAAAATCCTTGTTTAATATTAGTCGTATCTGTTCCTTCATCACGTAGTAGTAATAGTAGTCGACCTTAATCGTTACTTACCTGTCTTGCACGACGACTACTTAATAATTTTATTTCCAAAAATTATAGGAATCAATTTACGCGTTGTACCTTCTCAGTTCGTATGCAATCGCACTTGTAAGGCAGTACAAGAAACATTGACGACAAATTAGTTTTGCTCCGTTAATTAATTCAATGACTCTAATAAATGTCTGTACATCGCTTCAAATGGTGCGACATACTCTATCACTGTCATTTCTCATAGGATTGTTGTGCAGCCTGTGATCAACAGAAGGGATTTTTTTGCAATAGCTTTCGGAATCAGTCATTCTTTGATGACACGACAGATTTGGCAACAGCAGTCCACTGCTAAGCACTGGCGTGTGTGTAACGTTAAGCACGATTGCAGTGTAGCGCGCTAGTAATGCAGATGGGAGCTGTCTACGAGTAGCGGTCGTCAGGTTTCGGAACGGCAGCAAGCTATAATGAGGCGGCGGGAGGAGGCAGCTAATCATAGGAAGTGGCGGTTAAAACACACATTCCACGACCCAAGTGGTCATCCCGGAGAGATAACGGGTCATAAGGAACTCGTCCAAACTACTTTCAGACGTGAGGCATTCTCCTCCACACAGCGACCGTTAGCCGCTCCTATCCAACTCAATCTTCACGCATGCTCCGAACTCCACGAGGCCGCCGCGGCGCATATTCAGTAGCTGCTTCCACCACGACCTTTCCTACTCAGGGCTATGAAATACCTCTATCTGATACTGGAAACGTCGGTTGCTTAAATATAACACACTCACTCACGAGTGACGTAGAAAAAGGTCTCAGTCTGAAAATAAGACTCTCTCTTTAATTTTCTATAATCTTACACTCCAATTTAGTCGTGCAAGATGCAAACTTCTTTTATGGACATACTTTCGCAATTATGGACAGCTACGGAATAGCATGGCTCAATTCTGCAGGGGACATTCAACGACTTGTTTAGTACATCCCACGTCGAGTTGCTGCTCTACGCCGAGCAGAAGAAGGTTCGACACGATATTAGGAGGTATGGTTCAAAAATGGTTCAAATGGCTCTGAGCACTATGGGACTTAACATCTGTGGTCATCAGTCCCCTAGAACTTAGAACTACTTAAACCTAACTAACCTAAGGACATCACACACATCCATGCCCGAAGCAGGATTCGAACCTGCGATATTAGGAGGTATCCCAAGACTTTTGTCATCTCAGTGTAATCTCGTCCTTGTTAAAAGTTGGGCGCTGTTGCACCTGGATAGTTTCCACGCAATTAGTGTGCAACACGTGCATATGAACGACTGGCAAACTATTGTTCAACATTGAGAACTCATCTTGGGAATACGACGATCGCCAAACAATGAACTGCACACATTACAGGCGTTTGGGCTGTGCCCATTACATTCGCCTCTTCGTTTGCAGTCGGTAGTACCTGTAGTGCTATTTTCCAACAGTAGACCGGACGAATGTAAACCAACTCCTATTTACTGGCAAATTTACACTGAAGCGCCAAATAAACTGGCATAGGCATGCGTATTGAAATACAGAGATATGTAAACAGGCAGGATACGGCGCTGCGGTCTGCAAAGCCTATATAAGACAACAAGTGTCCGGCGCAGTTGTTAGATTGGTTACTGCTGCTACAATGGCAGGTCATCACGTTTTTTGTGAGTTTGAACGTGGTGTTATAGTCGGTGCACGAGCGATGGGACAGAGCTTCTCCGAGGTAGCGATGAAGTGGCGATTTTGCAGTAGCACCGTTTCACTAGTGTACTGTGAACATCATGAATCCGGTAAAACATCGAATCTCCGACATCGCTGCGGTCGGAAAAATATCCACCAAGAACGGTACAAGTGACGACTGAAGAGAATCGTTCAACGTAACAAAATTGCAGCCCTTCCCCCAAATTGCTGCAGATTTCAATGCTGGGCCATCAAGAAGTGTCAGCGTGCGAACCATTCAAAGAAACATAATCGATATGGGCTTTCGGAGCCGAAGGCCCACTTGTGTACCTTTGGTTGCTGCACGACACAAAGCTTTACGCCTCGCCTGGGCCCGTTAACACCGACATTGAACTGTTGATAATTGTAAACATGGCGGACGAGTCTCGTTTCAAATTGTATCGACCGGATGGACGTGTACGGGTATGGAGACAACCTGATGAATCAATGGACCCTACATGTCAGCAGGGGACTGTTCAAGCTGATGGAGGCTCTGTAATGGTGTGGGGCGTTTGCAGTTGGAGTTATATGGGACCCCTCATACCTCTAGATTCGACTGACAGGTGACACGTATGCATGCATCCTGTCTGATCACCTGCATCCATTCATGTCCATTGTGCATTCCGACTGCCTTGGGCAATTCCAGCAGGACAATGCGACACCTAACACGACCAGAATTGCTACAGAGTGGCTCCAAGGGCACTCGTCTAAGTTTAAACACTTCATCTGGCCACCAAACTCCCCAGACATGAACATTATTGAGCATATCTGGGATGCCTTGCAACGTGCTGTTCAGAAGATATCTCCACCCCCTCCTGGTCTTGCGGATTTATGGAGACCAGTGCAGGATTCATGGTGTCAGTTCATTCCAGCATTACTTCAGACATTATTCGAGTCCATGCTACGTCGTGTTGCGGCACTTCTGCGTGCTCGCGAGGGCCCTACACGATATTAGGCAGGTGTAGTAGTTTCATTGGCTCTTCAGTGCACAAGAAACGTTTTCCGGAAGAACGGCTATAGTTTTCGAGAAATTCATTAGGCCATGTCTAAGAAATAAAAACAATGAGATAATCATCGTAAGGTGATCAGCCCATAGCACTCTTTCCTTTCCTCGGAAGTACAACAAATGAAATTTACAGAGTCCTGGGCAGATACTGTATTCAATCCATCTTCCAACTACAAATGAAAACTACAGAGATGCTGCTCCCATTTAAAGGCAGTTTTGGTCTCTGTGTCGTGGAAATTCATGTAACGCCTTGTTAATGTGGTAGCAGTTACATACGGAAGATTTCAGAACGCTGCACAGAGCAGCGACAGCCCGTTAAATACGCAATTTCGACAAAACTGCTGTTGCCTAATGCAGCCTCATAAACAAAAATACGATGATGTTTGATGAAACTGAAATATTATCCCATGCATCTGCTTACTGGGATTCTTTCATCACAGAAGCCGTTGAGACCAGAATGACAACAACCGTAACCGAGACAGTGAGTAAGCTCTTAGTGTTCTATGGAGGCGAACGCTTGATGCTAAAAGGCAAAAGAGAAATGGATTCATTCACCATCTAACGAAATCAGCATCGCTACCGATGTTCTTCAGTCAGAGAGATCGACTATGCCTGGTAGCATATGGAAGTTCCGTGATGTCTCCGTGACAATGCAGAAAATCGAAGTACCCCATGGACTCCTGAAATCTCTTGATGACGGAGGAGGAGGAGGAGGAGGAGGAGGAGGAGGAGGAGGAGGACGTCGGCGAAGGCTCGAAATTAACATATCAGACGCGACAAGAACTTCGTGAAGTATCGATTCACTATTACATGTTGCCTGGAAGACATACTGGGAACGCTCGTGCTTCAAAGACAGTTATCCTACTTATATTAATATACAAGAGTGATAAGGTGTCACGTGTTAATTATGCATAAACTACGGGACTGGTTGGTTTGTGGGATTAAAGGGACCAGACTGCGATGGTCATCGGTCCCTTTTTCCAAAAAAAATTAGAACCGCCCAAAGAGAATAAAAACAGCAGGAAAGACGTCAGATGACACAGGACGAGAAAGACTCCGACAGAGATCAGACAAAAACAAAGTAAAACACACAGAGTGTGACGGAGGTTGGCCGACCATAGAGAAAAAAAAAAGAGGAAAAGCCAACCACCAAGAACACATTAAAAACTCAGTGTAAAGTCAGAGGCTAAAAGCCAGAATCAACGCTAAAAAAAAACAAACACTCAGATTAAACTATAAAAACCCCCTGCCCGAATAAAACGGAAAACTAAGTCCACCATGGCAGAGTCATCTAGTAAAAGGGTAGTGAGCGTGTCAGGCAGTGCGAACGTCTGCCGGAGCACAGCTAAAAGCGGACACTCCAATAAAATGTGCACCACAGATAAAACGGAGCCGCAGCGACACAGAGGTGGGTCCTCACGGCGAAACTACTGGACTGATTGAGATGGAATGTTGTACTAACATACTTTAATGGAGTAAACACAGGCCTACAGTCGTTTCGTAATCGGTCATCAATTGGAGACGTCGGTCATACTCATATACATAATGTTCCTACATGAAATTTCGAATTTAGTTCAAGATGTAGTGGCCAACAGACAGTGTCCTGCTGATAACATAACGTACGCACATAACTAAGGTGCTGTATCAGAAAGAAATTTATAGTGCTATTTTCAAACGAAAAGCTAACTGGCAAGAGTCTCAGAATAGCAAGCAATACGAAATATGTAACAGGTTTTAAAGCCCGTTCTTCATAGCTGTATTTTTTTCCTACGATTTAACGGAACATTATAGGTATTTCTCGCATCTTAGCTTCCAAGGTCTCCTACCTTTCAAATCTTTCGCCAGCAAATTCCTCTCTGACATAACTCTACGGACACACACTCACTCAAACAATCTCTCTCTCTCTCTCTCTCTCTCTCTCTCTCTCTCTCTCTCTCTCTTTCTCTTTCCTCCCTCCACGTTTTTCAGGTGTTCTCTTCTATTGTTCCATAAAAACAATCAGTACGCCGGGAAAGCTTTAAACATCACGTTCTCTTCTATTAGATGGAACTCACTGCTTCCAACGAGTACTAGTAACTATTTCAGATGAGTTAGTTACTGCAACACCCCAGATGGCCTCTCCCTGGCAATAATGCCATATGATCATTTCATTTCAATGACTGCAACGATGGCTGACAACGGTTAATCAAATAACGGATCTTTCCGAGTATTTACGCGCAGCATTACATTTGCCTATGTTTTTGGACAACTGCCAGTCCCAGTACAACACGTCAGTCCTGTTAAGGTCTTCGTTTATGGCTCTGAGACTTCCCTATCTACAACAGCGCAGCTGACTTACAGCGTAACGGAGCTTCCGACTTTGTCCCCAAAATTTATACCTAGTGTGAACTCTCGAAACTTATTTAATACCTAATTTAGTCAGACACTGCGCCGCACTACCTCGAGGACAATTGCCACCGCATAGTCAACACTGCTTGAGCAGGTGCCGCCGGCCATTCCATTCTACATGTTTTGCAGATAAACCTATTGCGACGATTCATAATTTACAACAGACAAGGACTCGATTCACTGCTTACCGCCAGAACTCGCTTTAACTATTAGGATATCCGTGCACGTGTCCAGGCCTGACAAACTTTTGACACTGGTGATTACATCTTTGATACATCAATACAAGCCTGGCGTTACTATAATCTACAGCTAGCCATATGACTAATTTTTTGTACAGTGAGCTTATGAGACCGTGCACTTCGGAAAAAAGGTGGAATTTCTCTAAATACTCTATGCAATGCAAAGTAAACTATTAGATGTCGCCGGCCGCGGTGGTCTAGCGGTTCTGGCGCTGCAGTCCGGAACCGCGGGACTGCTACGGTCGCAGGTTCGAATCCTGACTCGGGCATGGGTGTGTGTGTGATATCCTTAGGTTAGTTAGGTTTAAGTAGTTCTAAGTTCTAGGGGACTTATGACCTAAGATGTTGAGTCCCATAGTGCTCAGAGCCATTTGAACCATTTTATTAGATGTCACGAGAGACGGACCTTCCAGTAGATAATGGGCGAGGAGTGTCGTGCTGTCAGTAGAGAAGCAGTAACAGCAGAATGGATCGTTCAGGACATTTCCACCCTTTTAAAGCTGTCCAAATGAACTGCTGATAATGTGATCGTGAAACGGATGCACGACGGAACAGCCGCAGCTAAATCAAGAGCAGGCAAATCTCTTGTGCTGACGGACAGAGACCGTCGAGCATTGCGGAGGGTGGTTGTAAAAATCGAATGAAATCAGCGAAGGAATCACTCGTGAGTTCTAGTGTGCTACCAGCACTCCAGCAAGTACAGTGAATGTGCATAGAAAGTTAAGGAGAATGGGTTACAATGATCGGGCAGCTCTTCTGCAGCCGCTCATTTCTGTAGTCAGTGCTAAGCGACGCTTGAGGCGGCGTAAGGAACGGCGTCACCGGACAGTGGGCGAATGGAAACGAGTGATTCGGCGTGATGAATCAGCCCATCTCCTGTGGCAATCGATGGAAGGGTTTGAGTTTGGCGAATGCCTAGAGAAAGATACACGCCATAATTTGTAATACAAATAGTGAAGTACGCACGTGGAGGTGTTAATGTACTGATGTGATTTTCTTGGTTAGGATGTGGTCCTATTTCGCGCTTAAAAAACACTAAAAACTGAATGATATGACAACATTTTACAGCAGTGTGTATTGTGTACAAAAGAGGAACAGTTCGGAGATGATGATTATATCAAAATGAGAATGCACACTGTCGTACGATCTGTAGCATGTGTGAGGCAATTGTTTGTGGACAATGACATTCCTGATAGCAGAGCCCCGAACTGAACCCAATGGAACAACTATGAGTTGACTTAGAATTTCAACTTCGCTCCAGATCCCAGTGTCCAGTATCATTAGGCTTATCTTCTCTGGTTTCGGCTTTTAAGGAAGAAAAGGCTGACACAAACATTCCGACACCTCACTGAAAACGCCCCTAGCAGAGTTTAAATCATCAGAAAGGCGAACGCTGAACACGCCCCATATTAATGTCCGCATACGATAGAGTATTGCGAGTTATTTACGATGCTTTCTGGGGAACACATAGGTAGGAAAGGGTGTATCGTGCGAGAACTTTTTCAACTGGACACTTGACACCGCTTATCACAGTGGGTGACAGCGAGTAGCTGTGGCAGCAGTAAGCTACATCCCGGACGACAGGAAGCAGCTCGGCGAGGCGTACACGTGCCGTGGCGTGGCGTGGCATGGCCGTAACTCTGAAGGCGGAAAAGGGGAGTGGGGGCTGAGCTAACACCCGCCGGCGCGCGTTTACAGGCGGCTACGGCGAACGTGCCGGCTGTATCTCCCAAACAGCCCGCCCTTCAAGTAGACGTTCCGTTCCGTTCCGAAGCACGAACCTCACTCAAAAAAAGTGCATTTTACAACACGCTGGCGCTAGGCTACAGGAAGTCTACAGGCTGGTTACCGGTATGAGTAGATTACACCATCAGCCAGAATATTACGACCACCTACAAAGTAGCCGGTATCCTCAACTTTGGCACGGATAACAGCGGCGACACGTCGTGGTATGGAAACAATGCGGCCTTGGTAGGTCACTGGACGGAGTTGGCACCACATCTACACACACAAGTTACCTAATTTTCGCAAGTTCTGGGAAGGGGGCGATGGGTTCTGATGCCACGTTCAACCAAATTCCACATGTGTTCGATCGGGTTCAGATCGGGCGAGTTGGAGGGTCAGCCTATCAAACGGAGCTCGCCATTGTGTTCTTCGAACTACTCCATCACACTCCTGACCTGGTGATATAGCGCATTATCTTGTTGAAAAATTCCACTGCCATCGGGAAACATGATCGTCATGAAGGGGTTTACGTGGTCTGCAACCAATCCTTGGCCGTCTTGGTGCCTTGCACGAGCTCCACTGGACTGATGGTTCAAATGGCTCTGAGAACTATGGGACTTAACTTCTGAGGTTATCAGTCCCCTAGAACTTAGAACTACTTAAACCTAACTAACCTAAGGACATCACACACATCCATACCCGAGGCCACTGGACTGATGGATGCCCACCTGAATGTTCCCCTGAGCATTAAGGAGCCGGCGTCAGGTTGTCTCCATTCCGCAGTACAGTTGTCAAGGAGTTGTTCCCCTGAAAGACTAAGGATTCGTGCCCTCCCATAGGCATGATGAAGAGGGTATTGGGATTCATCAGACCATGCAACGCTCTGTCACTGCGCCAACATCCAGTGCGATGCTCACGTGCCCATTTCAGTCGTAATTGCCGATGTTGTGGTGTTAACACTGGTTCACTCGTGGGTCGTAAGCTGTGGAGGCCCATCGTCAGGAGTGTTCGGTGTACTGTGTGATCACACACACTTGTACTCTGCCCAGCATTAAAGTCTGACGTTAGTTCCGCCACATTTTCCTGTTTTACCAATCTGCCCACCATACGACGTCCGACACCTGTAGTGAGGAGTGGTCGCCCAACTCCATGATGTCTGGACCTGGTTTCACTTTGGTTTCGCCACGTGTTGGAGACACTCACCGCAGCACTCCAACTCCAGGCAAATCGCGCAGTTTCCAAAATGCTCGTGCCGAGCCTCCGAGCCATCACAATCTGTCTTCTGGTCAAACTCAGATAGATCCCGCGCCTTCCCCATTCTACATGCGGACGACACCCGACATACGCCATGTGTGTATCTGACGAACAGTCATTCCTCGCCAGTTGACGCTACTATCGCCTGCTATCGATAGTAAGTCAGAGGTCATAACTTTTTGGCTGATCAGTGTAAATCTTAACTACGGAACTACGAGAGGGAGTACAATGATAACCTTAAAAACATAATTAGTTTCGATTTCCCGTATCATTGTTCGGTAAGTCTATAGTACACCTATCAGCGCTTTAAAGAAGCCCAAGAGGCGGCAGTACACTACAGACGAGTGAAACACGGCTACAATACCAGTTTACAATGGCTGCCTGCTTGTGACAGCATCAACGAAAAACAGTGAAAGTAAGAGATCATTTAAATCCATCGGCGAATGAAACTTCAATATGGTGAAGCTTGTTTATCGCCGCAGCAATCATATGAATGGAGTAGGAAGTTCCCCGCCCAGGTCAGGCACACTGCGGCCAGTCTAAGGCAACAGCTGAAGCCATTTGGATGGACACTCGCCGTTTGACGGATGATACAGCCGCAAACCTGAACTCCAGTTATTGCTCAACACATCATATTGTTGATGATGTGCTTAGGTTTAGCAAAGTGTCTGCAATGTGGGTGCTGCGATGCCTCTCTTCGAAGCAGAGGGCGATAGCTCCACTACCAGCAATCCGAAACCAAGAGAGCAAGCAAGGAATGGCACCATTCTTCATCACTAAAATACAAGAAGTTCTAGGCGCAGCCGTCTGCGGGTGATGTTACGCTGACACACTTTCTGGATGAACGTGGTGTTATCTATTCGTACCCATCAAAATTCGCCTAAAATGATTACAACATGTTTCGACCCCTCCACATGCAACCGGGGCAAGGAAATTTCGTTCCGGTGTGCAAGAATGCACATCACCACAAGAATTTCTTACCAGAGGAAACTTGCACTGCGTATTCGCTAGAAGCGAGAGTTGAACATCAGTGACACAACGTCGAAAAACGAAACAACTGTTTCCACGTCTGCTCAAGAAAGCACAAGTAAAAATAAATTTAAGGTTTTCATTCGACCGCTTCCGTATGTGTCGAGGCGTATTGGCACACGACTGTTAATAGCCGTGTCCTTCCGGTGTGACAAATTTGATCAGAAAGAAACAACTTGGTAAAGGACTTATTACTTGGACTTACTATTACAGACCGCTTTCTAGTGCTCCATCAGGCTGTGGAACTCAAGCTCGCCGCAACGGGAAACTACGTGCAGAAATCTTCTGAACAGTGAAAGGAGAGAATAAAGACGTCTAAGTCTCAGTTGGGTTCTACTTTGAAGACTATCATCACAGCACTCGTATAAAGGCAATCGAGGAAGCCTACTGTCGCCGAGATGAAACTCGACAGTAGAACAGTAAACACGTTTTGTGTAGTTTCTAAATCTAGCTGTGCGTGATGCACTCCTTTCGGCGACAGAACTACCAGACTCCTGTATTTAGGTACGTTGGGACTCGTTAGTGCCAATCAGTACTCATGCCGAAAGAGAAGCAACAGTGGTTCATTTGCCGACAACACATGGTTCAGGAGAACCTAAATCAATATCTGTTGTCTCCGATGGATTGGTTGCCCGTCGACCGCAGACAAGCACCGCCATCTGCACCATGTAACCTTGTAACCTCACTCGCCAAATCTCAAGTGACTTCTTTGCATGAGAATTTCTCCTGACCCAGGGCACATGCTGAAGTTTGAGGCAGAAGTTTTAGTGGATATGAGATCGAAGACACAGCAGCCACGATGGCCAGTTGTTCCTGATGGAGACGTATCCTCCGTCAGGAACAACTGAGCGTCGTGGCTGCTGCTGCTGTGACCGTTCATAGGTCATAGACTGCTTGTGATTGGTCGTCTTACATCATTACTTAATACTGAGTAGACATCGATTCATTAGGGTCTGATATTTAGCTTGGACTAGACAACTGGGGGCTTTAATGTTCATGGTCTGTCAGGCTACATAAAGCAATCGAAACAGACCGACTAACAATCCGCCGCCTAATATAAACTTAGTTTACAGCGACCGCATTCAGTCAACTAGCGCGATCAAAGCAAACTACCCCCGACAATGCTGGTGTCTGGTGCCAATGAAGGTTTGAGTGAAAATGTGTACGACACAGTTACAGGTGAACTTAGGGCTAAGACAGCGAGGGGCGTACCTTCGAAAATCACTCATCCTTCAGTTTCTGTTTTTATGTCCCGCAAGAAAAAGTAATAAATGTCGACGAGTAGCTATTTCTCTCAGAGCCATTTATAGTGGAATTTCAGAACTATTTCGCCGTTAGTCATTATTCTTTTTCCAACTGAAAATGCCATATGGCTCTTGAGATTTTTAGTTTTATTTTGTAAGAAATTGTGCCTCGCTTTCTCCAGCCGCTTCCCTTCCACGAAAATAATAAAAGTGTACCTTCTCTTTCCCTTCCCCACCTCCCCGCCACACCACAGACCTTGTGTAAACTCTTTAAGTGAATGAGTCTATCTTTACGTTTCCGTCCACAAGCACAATGATCTTCTTGGAAGAATTTGTTATCCCTCGCGAAGCTGTTTTTAGTGCATTCGCGATTAATTAAATACACCATTTTAGGTATTCTCAAGCGAAATCACACAGATATTATGTTAGGGCCTATCTGTTTCCAGCAATTTGTACAGGACAACTAATGGCATCCTAAATAAGAATGCACTGAAAATTACAGTTGGTAAGGGCATAATATCACATGTTACGTTCTATACCTGGAAAGGGCTGCAAATTTTGTATCATGATACGCTGCAAGCATACAACATAAATTTTGTGAAATATCATGATAATAATGAAGTGAAGTATATAATAATCACAAAAAAATGGCTCTGAGCACTATGGGACTTAACTTCTGAGGTCATCAGTCCCCTAGAACTTAGAACTACTTAAACCTAACTAACCTAAGGACATCACACACATCCATGCTCGAGGCAGGATTCGAACCTGCGACCGTAGCGATCGCGCAGTTCCAGACTGTAGCGCCTAGAACCGCTCGGCCACCCCGGCCGGCAATAATCACAAGTGAAGGAAGCTGTTTAAAAATATTAAATAAGGAACACTTCCTCAATTTTCTTTATTTTTGTTATTTATTAATATGATTTATTTGGCAAGTAATGTTGTCAGGTGACAACAGAATGACGATACCATAAATAATATTACATGTTACTTAATACGCAGCTGTTACCGACACAAAAACATTACTTTTTCACGTTAGTCAGGAATCGTTACATTTTATTAACAGATTAAATTTATTTGTAATCTTACTTTTGCATTCTAATATGTGCATAATCGAAACTTACAGCAACAGAATGTGTGAAAATGTAAATCGTGTTTCATGATTTAAAACTAAACCGGAATTCTGTGCCGTATGTTCACTGATTTAAAGTACTTCCAGTAGCGTCGTCCTCCTGGTTTTCTTAACAGTATGTAGAAGTTCACAATCTGTATTTCTGTCCTACTATCCATGTTCTCTCACGTCCCAATAACCTAGTTGCCACAGCTCACCCAGAGTTACCCACATTTGCTAAAAAACATTCTAAAGCCGAGACCGCATAACCATTTCTTTATTTACAACAACCGGTTTCGACAGACTTTGCTGTCTTCTTCAGGTCCTGAAAATTTTTTTTCTTATGAAACGTGTTCATTTTAAGACCTGAAGAAAAAAACTCAGTCGAAACCGGTCGTTTTAAATAAATATGTATGCTGTCTTGGCTAGTAAGACAAATCGCTTCTTTCGTCTTCTCAAAATGAGATAATTCAGTTACCGCATTTGTTTTTCAACAGTGCTTGTATCTAATATTATACGCGCCCCTTTTTACTACTGAATAATTGAGGTATGCTTTTGTTATTGTAAAACGCAGGTATGTAGTTGCAAGAAACATTTTTGCAGGGCTATTTGAAATTTCGCCAATATTTGAGATAGTGCAGTAGTTTCTTTAACTAATTACAGGTCCCTGCGCGCATGTGTACAGAAGTGGCTTACGTAATTTTACGGCTTTTCTTTTTGTTAGATAATTATCGATTACATCAGATCTGTAGTCATTACTGGTAGCGATAATAAATTTGATAATGAGCAATTCCTTTTGCAATACAGTTTCAGAAAATGGAACTGATGTGAAACGACGGAAAACTGCATGTTTGTGCCTAGATGTGGGCGTTTTTATTTCAAAGAAACTAGCAGCCTGATGCAGGGAAAGGACTAAGCAAAGTGAATGTGTGACTAGATCGTCGGGTGCCGTAACAGGCCTACGAATTGGTGCACCTTTTAGTAATTATTTGCCCGTTTGACACTACACATGTCACAGGTGTGGTCAATCGTTCGCTCGTTCAAAATGGTTCAAATGGCTCTGAGCACTATGCGACTTAACTTCTGAGGTCATCAGTCACCTAGAACTTAGAACTAATTAAACCTAACTAACCTAAGGATATCACACTCATCCATGGCCGAGGCAGGATTCGAACCTGCGACCGTAGCGGTCGCTCGGTTCCAGACTGCAGCGCCTAGAACCGCACGGCCACTCCGGCCGGCGTTCGCTCGTTTTTGCTTCGTGTACTAAAAGACTGCCCTCCTCCCCCGCAAGAAAGTCCTGATGTGTGAGAAATGTAAGACGGCTGAAGTGTGATCGGGCCAGACGCCGTGACAGAACTGGCAGCGTATCGCCGTTCGCGCATCACATATGTTGATGTGCGTCTTCCGGCCGCGTGACGTGCTTCAGCTGCCGCCGTAATGACAGGCACCTGCGGCAGCACGTGGAGGCTGCAGACCCATCAATAACACTGGCTGCTGTTGCTGCTGCTGCTGGCGCCTCTGCTACTGGCAGCAAGTTGGCCCCTCGGCACAAGGGCAGATCCCATCTGTCAACGCCATCCCGTCTGCATTACCAAACGGCACGTGTCGTCGTCGTTTACCGTTCGCGTACCGACAGATTACAGCGTAAAGCGACTGCAGCTGAAAAAGTAAACGCTGCTAATTTAATAAGGAAAGGCCGCTGGACCTGATGGGATACCAGTTCGATTTTACACAGAGTACGCGAAGGAACTTGCCCCCCTTCTTGCAGCGGTGTACCGTAGGTCTCTAGAAGAGCGTAGCGTTCCAAAGGATTTGAAAAGGGCACAGGTCATCCCCGTTTTCAAGAAGGGACGTCGAACAGATGTGCAGAACTATAGACCTATATCTCTAACGTCGATCAGTTGTAGAATTTTGGAACACGTATTATGTTCGAGTATAATGAAAATCAGAGAGATTAGAGCCCACACAGAAGCATACCGACAATCCTTTCCACGAACAATACGAGACTGGAATTGAAGGGAGAACCGATAGAGGTACTCAAGGTACCCTCCGCCACACACCGTCAGGTGGCTTGCGGAGTATGGATGTAGATGTAGAAGCGGTGTAGCATTATCTGAAAGTGGTACAACAACTGTTACCATTAGACATAAATCTTTTCGCTTTAGGTTATAGCCAGATGATGCCAATTACCGCGCATATTGCTTTCTCACTGTCTTAGTTGCCTGTTTCCGAACTCCAGAGGCACATTCTCATTTCTTGCTCTTGTGTTCTTCGGAGCTTATTTCAACTGATCCGTAATTGAAGTTCTTTTCTCACTGTAGAGAAGCGGTCTACTGCAGCCCTTCACAATTACAAGAAATATCACTTCTGGATAGAATGAGATTTTCACTCTGCAGCGGAGTGTGCGCTGATATGAAACTTCCTGGCAGATTAAAACTGTGTGCCGGACCGAGATTCGAACTCTGGGCCTTTGCCTTTCGCGGGCAAGTGCTCTGCCAACTGAGCTACCAAAGCACGACTCACGCCCCGCCCTCGCAGATTTACTTCTGCCAGTATCTCGTCTCCTACCTTCCAAGCTTCACAGAAGCTCTCCTGCGAACCTTGCAGAACTAGCACTCCTGGAAGAAAGGATATTGCGTAGACATGGCTTAGCCACAGCCTGGGGGGTGTTTCCAGAATGAGATTTCCACTTTGCAGCGGAGTGGACGGGACGTCAGTCGTGCTTGGGTAGCTCAGTTGGTAGAGCACTTGCCCGCGAAAGGCAAAGGTCCCAAGTTCGAGTCTCGGTCTGGCACAGAGCTTTAATCTGCCAGGAAGTTTCATCATTTCTGGATGTTGGACATGGCTTTTTAACCGACAATTCAGTGTTGTTCACTACTGTGACAGTAGCTATTAATTTCTAAATTATAACCGTAGTTTTATGCTTTATTGTTACTTATATCTTCCCGTACTTTGAAACTTTTTTTTTTTTTTTTTTTTTGAAACCTTGACTTACCATCTCACGGTTGAGTGATGTGAGGAGTGTGTAGGAGTACATGGTGTGTCTCCTATATGTCGTCAGGCGCATTTCCTCTGGTGTTTCTGCAGGTATTTGCGATTTCGTCTTTGCACAGCGTAGCTGGAGTCAGCCCAAACAAATCCTGCTCATCGCGTCTTTCATATTACGTCCAGCGTCGACGGAAAGCGTTCGTTAGTTACAAACAAAATGATCTTTAAATCGGAATTTTACGTGCTCATTCGATGTGGCGGTCGCAAGCTGGCCTAGGGAGTTATTCGCTTTATCGGTATGTATTAACAGGAACAATAAAACATGAATAATCAGCATCCTCAACAGCGACAGAGGAGCGCTTCTGCATGACGGTAGCATTGAGTGCGGGCCACAGTGGTGCTGTCGATGCTGGAGAACTAGATATTCTTCGTGTTTTCATGCCGATGTTAATACACATCGCTAAAGTGAATACCGAACTAGACTAATTTGGGACCGCCCTATCGAATGGGTACGCAGAATTCCACTTAAAAAATAATTTTGTTTGTAACGGGAAACAAAGCGACGCTTGCTATGGACGCTAGGCGTCGCTTGAAAGACGTGATGAGCAGTATTTGTTTGGGATGATTCCAACACACGTCGCAAAAGCGAAAGTGCAAATACCTGCCGAAACACCAGAGAAAATGCGCCTGATGACTCTTAGGAGACACATCCTCGACAGCCTTATTTATTAACTTCTTTTTGGTCCGGTATGAAAAGAATACGAGTACACATGTTATCGCTTTTCTAATAATGCTGTTTACTTTCCTTCGAGATTAAAAAAAATTGGACTGTAAAAGCTAACACTCAACATCTTCGTGATAGTTACCTATATTTGTATTAAAAAACTGACAAGCATTATGAAGACAAATACTTATGTCAACAAAACAAAACCGAATATTCATGTTCTACCTCAGCTTTATGTAATAGCTAACACGCACGATCTACAGATTTCGGCTTCACTTCATCTTCAAGAAGTGTTATAGCGTCTGCATATTAGAATTCTTACAGCAAGCTCCAGTTTACAATCCTTTTTAATTATTATTGCAGTGAGATGAAACAACTGAAAACTTCATAATGGCCGCGCTGCATTATTTAATCCGCTCCCCACACCCGAGGGTTCGGGGAGGGAAGGGAGAGGAGACAGCAAGTTCGTGCGATGGCTCACCCACGAAATTGAGTGTGCTTAATACTAAATGATACGTACAATTAGCATGCAGTTACTACTCTCTGGACAACAGTCACTCGAAAACCTAACAAAATTAACTTCTCATAAATAATATCCATCAGTTTCTGTACAATGTTCTGTGTAGCATGCAAGACACGTAATAAACAAAGTGTCAATCGTAGAATAAAGCGCAGACTGTCTAGAAAGTGAAGTGACGCGTGTAATATCTATCTACTTTCGGCTTCCAAAGTAGCAACAAATCATATCGGCATCTAAACAAAATAATAATGCGTTTTTTATTAAACATCACTTATGCTAAGTAGGTAGAGGTACACAATCTCCGTGCATTCTTTTTCTCCCTTTATTTGAAGACGGATATGATGTCGTGGAAGATAGTTCTAGTTCGTCACTGACAGTAATAAGACGCTTTTTGTTCACTCGTCTGCCGTTATGAGATATCTGCCACGACAAGAAGGTATACGAAAGCGGCAGCTCATTTACTATTACCATAAAACAAGAAATATATTTAAATGCAACCACATACTTGGAATAATTTTATGAACGAAGGAAAATAAAAATACTGAGGTAATTTGAACTATTATGTATGGGGAGGGGAAGGAAATCGACCGTGCCCTTTCAGAGGAACCACTCCGGCGTTTTCCTGAAGCGATTAGGGAATTCACGAAAAATCTAAATCAGGATGGCGGGCTTGACGCGTCGTCCTCCCGAATGCGAGACTGCGTCACTTTGCTCGGTTCTCAGAACCATATACACAAGAGAAAAGCCGGCCGGAGTGGCCGAGCGGTTCTAGGCGCTAACAGTCTGGAACCGCGCGACCGCTACGGGCGCAGGCTCGAATCCTGCCTCGGGCATGGATGTGTATGATGTCCTTAGGTTAGTTAGGTTTAAGTAGTTCTAAGTTCTAGGGGACTGATGATCTCAGAAGTTAAGTCCCATAGTGCTCAGAGCCCTTTGAACAATCTGAACAAGAGGAAAAATGAAGTTTTTTCTTATTATGGTATTCAAAGTCTCAAGTCAGAGGCGCCATGGTACGTAGCTACGTAATTTATACGGAAAAAAACAAAACAAGATAAAACTATTAGTATCAATTCGTACGAAGGACTTGTAATTGCAGAAAATCAGAAAGAGAAAATCCTACTCGATTGGACAAAATCCCTACTACGTTTTAAAATGGTTCAAATGGCTCTGAGCACTATGGGACTCAACTGCTGAGGTCATTAGTCCCCTAGAACTTAGAACTAGTTAAACCTAACTAACCTAAGGACATCACAAACATCCATGCCCGAGGCAGGATTCGAACCTGCGACCGTAGCGGTCTTGCGGTTCCAGACTGCAGCGCCTTTAACCGCACGGTACTACGTTTTAAGACAGAGCACCTTTAACGTCACAGCGAAACATTAAATTTAATTTTATCCATTGTTTTTTAGTGTTTCGTCCGCGACTGTTTTACTTTCGTAACATGAAGAACACACCGCCTTCAGTCACAAGTTGCTTTTATTTACTGCACTATGCATTTCGTGCCCTGGAGGCTCATCTTCAGGTGCTTTTTAGTGTTTTACATCAGGTTTTTTAGTTGTTTGCAGTTTAACAATGTATGATGTCTGCTTCTGTTGTGCAGCTGGTATACACAATACACATCTTTAATTTTGCAGTACATACTGGGATGTATACATTGTCACACACTTTCTGCTACGACAATGTGCGAAAAAAGTGAGTGACAATGTATACATCCCAGTATGTACTGCAAAATTGAAGATGTGTATTGTGTATACCAGCTGCACAACAGAAGCAGACATCATACAATGTTAAACTGCAAACAACTAAAAAACTTGATGTAAATCACTAAAAAGCACCTGAAGATGAGCCTCCAGGGCTCGAAATGCATAGTGCAGCAAATAATCGCAACTTGTGACTGAAGGCGGTTTGTTCTTCATTTTACGAAACCTTGAATGATTACTGAATGAATATTTCACTCTGCAGCGAAATGTGTGCTGATTGGAAATTCTTGATGGATTAATACTACACGCTGGACTGGACACGAACCCAGAAACTTCCTTTTCGCGGCAGAGGCTTTCCGACTGACCTATACTGGCATGATTCAAGACACTGAAGGACTGCTTGGGGCTTCCGAGAAATTTGGAAAACAGGGCAATGTTAATGGCGGAAGTAAAGCTCAAGCTGTCAGGGCAGATTAGGGCTGTGTTTGGACACGAGTCTAACTGTTCGAACAATTTACGTCGCAGTTCCGCGCATCTCAGGTTCTGTTCGATCAATTGATCGGTCTGCGATCTAACAACTTTTGTTGGTACTACCACCACGACATGTCTCAGCGTTTTTAATGCACAATGGATTTTAACATTAAAAGTACTTTGAAACACGGCCTGAAATATACCTTTGGTCATGCACAACAAAGGCAACTAATACGTAAATAAAAGACTGGAATAATTATTCCGCCCAATCCTCGAGCTTTCGCTCATCCTGAGATCTAGTGACGTCTGTTGATACTATTTCCAAGACGGGTCTTGCCGCTGTAATTCATTCTCGCAATAAAATTACAATCACTTCGTTACGATTTATTTCGTTTGTTCGGCATATAATTCTTGATTAACTGTCTCGACCATTTCACCTAAATGTTGCTGTCTTGTTCGTCTTGGCCGGGAATCGAACTCGGGTCTCTTATGCACTAAGTTCACAGACACTTTGAGAGGGTTTTTCCGCCCTCTGCGCAAGGAAACAAAAGCTTGACTGAAGAAGGAAGATGGGCTCTGCCTGGGAAGCTGATGGTGAGTACGGATGAATAATGAAAATAAATGGCATTGCGTTTTCCGTTGGTCGGTAGTAAAGGTTCCCAACATTTCGGGAATATTGCCTGATGTCGATGGCTTGCTATAACGGTATTGCGATCCCGAGTTTTGTAACCACCTCCAGGTGTGTACAAATGGTCGAACCATTCTGGGCCGAAATATGGTGGCAGCAAGTTACCGACATGCAGTTGTTTTCCTAACACTTTATGAAACTTCGTTAACAAACTACTTGTGCAATTAAGATCCAGTAGAAGAACAATGTCACTGGTTCTTTGCAAGACTAATTTTTTAGCGGATAGTTAGGAATACTCTAAGTCATTCTCATTTTATGTCCGACATCTATTTACTAAGACGTAAGAGCCAGAACGGAACCAAAGGAAAAATTTGCGATACATCAATGACAAGTTAACACATTCTACACAAATGTACTGAATTCAGATTCATAGCGACATTTATGCTGTTGTTTTCGTCTACGTATTACGTGCGAATCGTAATTGGCGATAGAAGGATGGGTCACATTACCGAGTTACGAAAACATTAACACCGAAGTGTGTGCACGTAAATGTGAAACAAAGCGCAAACTTGCAATGGTTCTCCATTAACTAATGACTGCCACTGAGGATGAGCTCGAAGTGGCATTAAGTTACTGACGAAGTAAATAATTAGTTGTGGTTTACTTTTTTTCATTTTAAGTTATTTACAAGGTGATCTCACGGATTCGACCTCTTCGATTTTCTTCATGCTTAGGCCTATGTGATACAAAGTAGGTCACAGTGCCGGGGCATCAGTAATCTAAATACGATGATTTCCGAGAGCCATCGAGTACAGAACTATCGCAGATTATTAACATATTAGCCGGTGGTGAAGTGCGTAGCGTAGAAATCTGGCAGTTGTTAAGTCCCTGATTCGACTCTCGCTGGGAGCAAGATATTTCATTTTTATTTACTTTTATTAAATTACAGTTTAATACACCTACGCAAAATACGTTTTCGGTAAACGAGAAACTGCCTCATTACGACTATTCACTTGAACTGGGTTCTTTTATTCCATTCTACAATCACAAAATACTTGTCCTCAGGCTATCAATTTCGGTCAGTGATGACCGTCTTCATATCTGTTTAAAACATGTAATACACTCATGATGGCATCAACAGATAAACGCAAAATCAGCTAGGTATCGTTTAAAATAACTATAAATATTGTCCGACCTCTCAAGATGGCCACCACTGACTGAAATCTATATTCTGACGGAAAATTTTGTGTTTTCATTTGCGACCATGTCGCAGCTTGTATTGTTGTTCAATTTGTAGAAATAATAAAAAAAGATTTATTTTGTATTTGATGTTTCGTATTTTGTACTAAATTTAAATTTATTGTGATTACTCGCATTTTTATACGATTAGTAATTAAAAATAAGGGTGTGTTATTTTATTAATGTTGCATCAATATTTGTTAACGCTTCCTTTTCTCACTAAAGATGAAATTTAAATAAACGTATAAAAGGAGTTACTACCAGCGAGATGTGAACCCGGGATTTTACAATTATCTGACTTCAACTGCGCTGTATAACTTTAGGATATTAATCTCCAGATACTGACCCTCAATACGAAGAAAATAAAAGGGTGCCCGTTCTTTAAGTTCCCATTGTTGGACTATTAATATATCCCTTACGTTGCGCTTAGACTGGTGAAGTCGCTAACTCAATTTTCAAGGATTAAAAGCCGCAAGTCCAATAGTAGTTCAAATGGCTCTGAGCACTATGGGACTCAACTGCTGAGGTCATTAGTCCCCTAGAACTTAGAACTAGTTAAACCTAACTAACCTAAGGACATCGCAAACATCCATGCCCGAGGCAGGATTCGAACCTGCGACCGTAGCGGTCTTGCGGTTCCAGACTGCAGTGCCTTTAACCGTCGGCCACTTCGGCCGGCCCCAATAGCAGTTGATATTTACAGAGCCGACTAACAAGGTGTAATTATGTGCAGCGGTATTACACACTTCAATAGTAGAAAAAGAGTGGAAAATAAATAGGAGAAACAGAACGACAAAAAAGCGGCACCAAGACGAGCTGGGGCCACCCGTCTTGTTTTTCAGCACTGTCTCTGCAGAATTTCGTTCCCTACAACGATACTGTTTTCCATATGAATTCAAATATTCTCTCTTCAGTTCACTTAAGCTTTTCCTGGAGTACCCTGCGTGTCTCATCGTTTCTGTTAATCGAAAATTGCGGATCTGATTCCAATACGACCGGCTAAGGCGAATGAAACGAACTCTTAGTCTCCGCGGGCGTTGTAGTGGAAAACGTCATCAGCGTTACTAGCTATTGTGTGGAGGAATTGGGCACGGATCGATGGCGCGACGTTATTACCGACAGCCCATTGTTCGCCGTACACACACAGCCGGCAACACTTGCTGCGTCCTCGCGATGCAGGTTGCGTTGCGAGCTACAGCAGGCGTTCCATTCGTAAAACGGTTGCACTGATCCTCAGCAGCTGACAACAGACTCGCTGGGAGTGTGCGGAGATGCCGACTTTTAAGAAAGCCAGTTAGTAATGTGCCAGATAGTGCTATCACGTGAGATGGGTGGGGGCTTTCATTTGTGCATCGTTTTGGGCACTGAAAACGTCTACACTTAAAAACTAAAATATCGAAGAAATGTTAATTTTTGCCAGGTCGTTAGTAAATTCGTTATTATTGGAGGTAATTCGTTATTATTACGATTGATTCGTGATAGTTGCCACCTTTGAGCATGTACAACTATAACAGCGAGTCGCCAATTTGCGGTATTCACACTGCACTATACGCTCCAAGCACCTATCCATCATAAGCTACCTAATTATATCTAGATTTCCTATGGAACATTTTATACACTGCGAAAATAGATTCTATCTTAACCTACTGTAGCAGTCCATTTATAGTACTGTTTTGTCAAGTTTATCGACAACTAGGTAGCTTCCCATAGCGCTGATTTTCAGGTCATTGTAATGATGTACTGCAGATGTCTGTAAACGTTGTTATTAACTAGTTACTTCACTGAACTTCGTTACGACCCGGAGCCTGACTTTAGAAAGGAGCAAAGGGATCCAGTGTGCAGTAAAACTTGGGTTGGAAATATTAAATTTTCCGAAGCGAGGTTATTGTATATGACAACATACACCAACTTCTGTTTTTACTTTCGCACAACACTTTTGGAATGACATCGTTTTTGTTCTAAGTTTTCTACAACATATTTTGTACGCTACATTCCCCAATAAGAGTAACCAGAACTTTTCTTACAGAACTCTACTGTTTCATTTTACAGTCACTGTGCTTTCGAGATAACTATTGCTGATTTATATGCTTTTAGTATTTCCCGAAGCACTCAGCATGTTCTTGAACCACCCTCTGAAAGTTCTCCAACTCAGGTCTGTGTAAAGGGCGTGGGGACACAGCATACAGAATTATAAGCATCTCTCCTTCGGACTGTATGATGTAAGAGCATGAGACTACTGAAAAATATTAGCTGATAACGTCAACATTTCATCTCAATTTTTCCATGGGACTCTTTCCGCATAAACGATTTCAAAAGGTATTCAGAGGATACCAATAAAACAACGGGTGGTTACTTCCATGAACCGCTGCCTTTAGGTGCACCAGAAGAGTAACTTTTTTAACGTTTGTCTCTGTAACAACTGAAAACTGCGCTAAGTTTCACCATATATCTCGGAACTTAAATGTTTCACGCCGAATGGCGCCGAAATGCTGTTATTTAGTAGGGATGTAAGGTGACTAAACGTGTGAAATTAGCTTCTCCAACATTATTTTACGTGAGAGAGTGCTTTGCTGTTCACTGTCAATGCGTAATGAATTGATTTCTTATTTTTATTTTTTATTTTGGTTTTTCAAGCTAAATAAGAGGATCATTAAAATGTACTGACACACTGACACGAATAATTAAGGCCGTTTGAGTACGCGTCACAATCGTTTCGAGAACCTTATACTGAACACTATTTATTTGAAGGAAGTTTATATTCTATGGACGTGCTGAACTGTTAGTTTAACTGATAATTAACGATTCGAGTTTCACTTAAAAATGATTCAATGATCCAATACTGTACTAACAAGACTAGTTGATGCCTGAAGTGCGACTGACGTACACATTACAAGGGAGACCAAAACGAATAACCAGTGTTTCATATCTTCCAACAACGGATGCGAAAAAGTCTTGATCGTTCGCTTTACAGCTACAATATTGAAAGAAGGAGGGGGACGGAATGATGTCAAGCATGTGATGACCATTTGGTGTAAATATTGGTAAAATATGTATCACGCACGTAACAGACGAAAAGCTCGTTGACTACGCGATCAGCCGCCAGTCACTGAAGTCAACCAGAGCCGCAAATAATCTAGAAATACAAAACTCAGGCGATTTGAAGCTGAATGACAAATCTGGCAGCCGGGTAGACAAGTGCAAGACGTATTCATAGAAACAATCGGAAGTGCAATTCAAACACCAAATAGGTCGCTTCTAAATCACCTACTCGGGTAATTCTTGAGCACTATTCGTTGTTCTGAGACCCTTACTTAGTTTTTTGGCATTCAGAAACGCAATAATCTTATCAAATGCTTGAAGCTCTGTATTAACTGCAATGTTTTTATAGCTCTGTATCGAATATTGTAATTCGTTTACAAATGTGCTCGTAAGTGTTCACTATATTACAAATGTTTTTAGCCACTGAATGGTTGAGGCAGAGTCCGTGAATGTATTTCATCCTCATAGCTATGCTCTTCAAAAACCAGTGTATGGTGCAGTGATTGGCTTTCACCGCACACACATTCAGAACTGTCTGACAGGTCTCGTTTATTCATCAGTTGCTTACATCTACCAGCACTCGTTCTGACAGGGCTGTAAGGGGTGAGAGGGGGGGGGGCGACAAACTTTAATGGGGAGATGCGACACGAAAGGCGCTGAGTACCACATAGCATCTTACTTTCAGTTCCAAGGGCTCATGTTAACATACAAGTCATGAACAACATTACATTCTCCAACTTTTATCTCTAGTAATGAGCACTTGGGGAAAATTATAGCCGTTGACGATCATAGATTGGCATAAAGACAATCTCCTCATTTCTAACCCCTTACCCTATCCGCGAACAGGGTATGTGGGTTGGTTCAAATGGCTCTGAACACTATCGGACTTAACGTCTGAGGTCATCAGTCCCCTAGAACTTAGAACTACTTAAACCTAACTAACTTAAGGACTTCACATACATCCAAGCCCGAGGCAGGATTCGAACCTGCGACCGTAGCGGTCGCGCGGTTATAGACTGAGGTATGTGGGGAAAATAAATCTGGTACACTGCGTATCTTATGTTACTTCTAGTACTACGGTTTGCAGAGTAAGTCGCGTATGCTCAAGCCGTAGCGCCCATTGTCTAGTGATTTACTTCGTGAAAAAATTCTCTCGTGTTTCCAGAACTAAACTTTCACTCCTCAGCAGAATATGATTTGAAACTTTCTACACTAAGGAGCCAAAGAGACTGCTACATCTGCCTAATATTGTGTAGTGCCCCCGCGAGCATGCAGAAGTGCTGCAACACGAGGTTGCATGGACTCGAATAATGTCTGAACTAGTGCTGGAGGGAACTGACACCAAGAATTCTGCAGGGCTGTCCATAAATCCGTAGGAGTACGAGGAGGTGGAGACCTCTTGTGAACAGCACGACGCAAGGCATCCCGGATATGCTCAATAATGTTCATGTCTGGGGAGTTTGGTGGGCAGTGGAAGTGTTTAAACTCAGAAGTGTGTTCCTGGAACCACTCTGTAGCAATTCTGGATGTGTGGGGTGTCGCACTGTCCTGCTAGAATTGCCCACGTCCGTCGAAATGCACAATGAACAATAATGGATGCAGGTGATCAGACAGGATGCTTACGTACGTGTCACCTGTCAGAATTGTGTCTAGCGTATTAGGTGTCCCATATCATTCCGACTGCACACGCCCCCACACCATTTCAGAGCCTCCACCAGCTTGAACAGTTCCCTACTGACACGTAGGTCCAAAGCTTCATGAGGTTATCTCCGTACCCGTAGGTCCAAAGCTTCATGAGGTTATCTCCGTACCCGTAGAAGTCCATCCGCTCGATACAATTTGAAACGAGGCTCGTCCGACCAGGCAATATGTTTCCAGTCGTCAACAGCCCAGTGTCGGTGTTGATGGGCTCAGGCGAGGCGTAAAGCTTTGTGTCGTGCAGTCATCAAGTGTACACGAGTGAGCCTTCGACTACGGAAGCCCATATCGATGATGTTTTTGAATGGTTCACACGCTCACACTTTTGATAGCCCATAAATGAAACCTGCAGCAATCTGTGGAAGAATTGCACTTCTGTCACGTTGAGCGTTTCCCTTCAGTCGTCGTTGGTTGTTCTTGCAGTATCTTTTTCCGCCCGCAGCAATGTGGGAGATTTGATGTTTTTCCGAATTCCTGATATTCACGATACATTCATGAAATGGTCGTACGGGAAAATCCCCACTTCATCGCTAACTCGGAGATGCTGTGTCCCATCGCTCGTACGCTAACTATAACGCCAAGGTGCAACTCCTTTAAATCTTAATAACCTGCCACTGCAGCAGCAGTAACCGATCAAACAACTGCACCAGACACTTGTTGTCTTAAATAGGCGTTGCCGACCGCAGCCCCGTATTCTGCCTGTTTACATACGTCCGAATTTGAATACGCATGCCCAGTTTCTTTCGCGCTTTAGTGTAGTTGTTTAAAACTTTGTGTTGAACCGGGAACGGAGCCCGAAATCTTGCGCTTCGCAGGCACTGCTATTATCGACTGAATTGTTGTAACGAGTGACAACCCCCTAGTCGATATGTGCACCACCGCGAAAGGGAAGATTCCGGTTCGGGTCCCGGTTTGACAGACAGTTTTAGAGTCTCACGAGGCTTCAGAACAGCGTACACATCGTTGCGGAGTGAAGGATTCATTCCACAATGTTCTACACTGCAGTTTAGCCGTTTCTCTGCAATATCCTTTGTTCTAGGAGTATTAGTCATAAGACGAGCTTCTGAAGGAAGAAAAAAAAAATTAAAAAAGGCAGAATTATTACCAGTGAACATCAAGGTTTAATGTTCGTGTCCCGCTGGTCTACATAGTTTATATCTCTCAGAAGAGTCATTCTTGTAGTTAACCCGAACTACGGACTTTACGCTAAATCAAATACTTGCTGCTTCTCTCTTCAAGTTCGGAAGTCTGTTATTGCTATTTTTGCATGCAATAACGTCCGGTAAATGAAAACCTAATTTTCGAAAATGATTTTCGCTGGCTAGTTTGTTGGACCTGAATGGTTTTGCTACCCTGATGAAAGATCAGTTTTCAACCGCAATCTTTTTTCTCCCGATGGTGTTTCTAAGCTAGCTGATTCGACTTCGTTAGGACGGCAAAGTAAAGGTGACGAGTATCTCTTAATACCTTAATAAAATGAATAAATTTTCCTTACAGATGCGTGTGAACGCGGATGACGAGGGGAAGATTATTCAAGGAGAAATGTTGAAAACTCTCATCCACACCAATTAACGTGTGTGTAACTTTTTCATTACGTGCTCTCAGATCACACGGGTGGGGGCATAAACTGTGAAGTGATCACTAAAAGAAAATAATTATATCTAAAAATTCTCGAGATTCTTACTGGCTAGAAAACTTACGAATGACTGAAGAGTGATCTTCATCCCTGAGTACATAATCATTTAATGTTTTGCCACTAGTCAATGAACGTGTAGGAAACTGTCTTAGTGCGTATCACTATAGCAATTCACATATTAGTACCGTGCAGAATTTAGAGTTTTTCTAATTCGGAAAATATATCATGTATCTCTTCCTGTCTAATAAACGTAAATGTACTTATCTTTGTGGTGTCTTTCTTTCGGACATATCTGGGGAAAAAAAGAGACGCCATTTTGACCTTGCAGCCATTATGAATCAAGACACAGAGGACTTTTTGAAATTTAACTGCTCGTGGGCGTTGCTTTACATCTATAGGTAATGAAAATTTGTGCCGGACGGGGATTTGGACGCAGGTCGTGTGCTCACTAGACAGATGCTGAGACCACTATGCCATCCGGAGAATTAGGATAATGGGCAGCGGCACTACGTCAGAAGTGTGTGAATAAGTTGAAAATCTGGGTTTGACAATAGGTGTGCTAGGGTAGTCCGTGCAGTTGCGGTGACCACCGAGTCCGGATGGCGCAGTGGTCGGCACATCAGTCTAGTGAGCAGGACACCCGAGATCTAATCCCGATCCGCAACAAATTATTAACTTTCCCCATTGATGTAAATCAATGCCCACTAGCAGCTACATGTCACTAATTCCTTTCTGCCTTGTAAATATGCTTCACGTCGTGAGGTGTCATGCTTTCTGCCTGGTATCACTGTCGTCCATACACTGTATTTCAACAACGTGACTCGTTGTCTTAATCAGGTACCACAAGGTATGCTTCTCTTCAGTTAAATAAAAGAAAAACTTTGGACAGTCCAATACCAGCAGTGACCTGGCAATGGGGTAGAACGTACACATCGCGCAAATATCTAATATAGAGGCTGCAGTCCTGGAGCCAAAGACGCCTTTCCAGAATCCGCCCTGGAGTTCTTAGACGACCAACAAGATGCAATAACGGGATATCGATTACTAGAAACCGAGTTAGGCCGCCGCTGTAAATGTAGTGAGCAATCCTTCTTCGACGAAGGTTACATCTACTTTATGGCCGACCGTCGTCAAATCAGTTTTCAATAGAGTTTCTCGACACGCGGGAAGTTTCCTACGTTAATGGGCGAAGACCTATCAATGGCAGAGACCGTGAACTCGGTAGGTATTCGCCGCAAGTGGCGGTAAGTATGCCATGTGACAGCCGCACACCCTAGTCGGCCGCCTGGCCAACTATGAAATGTTGATACAAGCGGTAACAGAGCATGCCCAAGTCAGTTTTCTTCGGTGAGCCGTCTCAACTAGATTACAGCCACTGACGCTAGGCTTAAGTACGACATCGGCGTGATGAACTGGCCCCTACCCAATTCGTTGTTTCGGCCTGCTGTAATGCCACGGGACTATATAAGACTGAAGCACTTCGTCTGGATACTTCTGGAACTACACGTGTCAGTTCTTTTACTTTTCTTAATACTTAACGTTCCGTCGGGCCCGTAGCGTAGTAGACGCCAGTATAAGATATAATGAAAATGAATGCTCCAAACCTAGCTACAATGACGTAATACTTTTTTAAAAAATATCTTACACGATAGGCCTGTTTCGGGTTATTGCCATTATCAAGCGACGTGTGAAAACAGTGTTCTTAAGATTATATACAAGCAAATCGTGGCTGTTTCATGTTTACATTTGCATTGGCACTTGCGTATAGGTTGAAGTGACGGCTATACCACGTCTAGACAGAGAGAGAGAGAGAGAGAGAGAGAGAGAGAGAGAGAGAGAGAGAGAGAGAGAGACTTACCACACAACTATACCTTTTTACTGCTTTTACTCTTTTTGTGTTTGGAAAACGATCGCTCTAATGACGACGATCTAGTTTGTATGGCAAAAATCACTTCACAGAGTTGATAGAGCTCTAGAAGTCCAGTGTGAAGTTCATTTTGATACGAGAAACTTTGTATTTCCTTTTCCCTGTGTCCTCGTAATAACTCTTGCTATCCCAAAAAGCAGGTGGCCTCTATAAGTCCCTTAAGTATTTCCCGGTTCTGTTTCATTGCTTCATTGAGCTTTGCGCTTGCACTTTTCGGTTCATCTAATTGCAAATCAATCCTACTTTTACCGAAAGTGTCGAGAGCTATCCAGACAGTGCATGTATACAAGATTCTGATCGTTCATGCGTTGAAACTGCAGGTGCAGATTATTAAGGTCCGCATAACCAAGATGTTTACTGTTCCAAGATTTGTCCTTTCCGGGCAACAGACATGGCAAACAATTAACACGTTTCACTGCCGTATAACCAAACTTTTTGTTGTAGATACGATGATTAAATATTCATATAAAATTTATGGATTTGCTCTCTGTCTACATTGCTGAGGCAGGAGGTAGATCAATCATTTTTAACAAGTCCTAACCTTCCACTGACTGCCCGAGAGTGGAAAAGCTTATCAAAAATACCTACAATAAGGTCACTACGGTGCAGTCACTCATTTTACGGAACTGCTGGCTAAAATATTATTCAGGCACCTTTAGAACCATCATTCACACGTCGCTAAACTCACTAATACACGATGATGCGGATTATCAGAAGACAAAACGTGCTGAATGCAATCTTCTTATTGCATACATCTACTCATGGTTCACGCGAACCGAGTGTGACATCACAAACGGCCAAATCGCGAGTGTGACATCACAAACGGCCAAATCGGAGTCGTGACGCCCATACAGCGCCTTGCTTACACGTTTCAAGAACTATTACAAGGAAGCGCTCACGCAGGCGACCATCTCTTGTGTAGTACAGGAACTAGCTGTCGGTTCAAAGGCAAGACAATGCGGACTGTGAAATGTGTATCATATGATTTAATTATTACGGATGGACTTATTACGAATATTTAAGTTTTAACGACTCATACATTTGATAGAGAATGCAATGCACGCGTTGCCCCCTGAGCAGTATTCAGTTTTTTTGTATATTTGGACTAGCGTGCGCAACGAGCTATTCGAACAGCTGATGCCAGAGGGGTGACGCAGGAAGCAAGCTGAGAACATGCGACACAGTCTTCCATTCGCGAATTGCTATTTTTGAAGTGTGTGGAGTAAGACAGGAGGTGAAGGAAGCGAGTCGCGCGGCGACAAACGGGTGCGCGCGCAACTGGTCGCGGCCGCACGGGCACGGCTTCTCATCTGGTTCGATCGGAGGAAGCCTGCAGCGGCGCGCGCGCGCCTTGCGTCACCCCCGCTTCCGATGACTCAGCTGCACACACGGACCAGCGGAGGAGCATCCACTCGCCACTCAACGGCATGCAAAAAAAGAGTGGGGAGGGGAATCTGCAAGGAACTTTTTTCCAGTGGGGTGGCGACTACTCGATGTTGGCGAGCAGCTTTCTCGGAACAACGGCGCTTCGACCATAGGACGCTGTAGCACCATATTCTAAACCAGAAGTGTCCAGCCTTTTAGCTTACCTGGGCCTCATTGGAAGAGGACGAGTATATTTGGGCCATACATAATACACTTAGAAAAAAATTTGACTGTAGGAGGATACAACATCTACATATATACTCCGCTAGCCACCAAGTGTTGTGTTGCGGAGGGCACAACTCGCGCCAAAGTCATATCTCTCCCTCCCCCCCCGTCTGTGGCACTCGTGGATCGCGCGAGTGAAAGACGACTGTCTGAACGCCTCAGTACGAGCTCTTATTTCCCTTATCTTTGAATGATGATCATTACGCCATTTGAAAGTTGGTGGTAATAATATATGCTCTATATCCTCGGTGAACATTGGATTTCGGAATTTAGTGAGCAGCCCATTCCGTTTAGCGCGTCGTCTATCTGCAAGTGTGTCCCACTTCAAACTTTCTATGACATTTTTAACGCTCTCGCGACGGCTAAATGTACCATTCACGAATCTTGCCGCTCTTCTTTGGACCTTCTCAATCTCTTGAATCAGACCCAACTGGCAAGGGTCCCATACAGACGAACAGTACTCCAAGACTGGAGGAAGTAATGTATTAAAAGCTATTTCCTTTGTTGAAGGACTGCATCGCTCCAGGGTTCTAACAATAAACCACAATCTAGAGTTCAACTTACCCGTTACTTGTGTGATCTGATCATTCCATTTGACATCATTTCCAATAGTCACACCCAGATACTTGACTGATGTTACAGCTTCCAAAGACAGATCATTTATTTTGTACTCTCACATTAATGGGGAGTTTCGCCTTGTTATACGCAGTAGTTACACTTACTAATATTGAGAGATAATTGCCAGTCATTACACCACGCATTTGTTTTCTGCAAATCCTCATTGATTTGTTCACAACTTTCGTGTGATACTACTTTCCTGTAGACTACAGCATCATCGGCAAAAAGTCTACGGGCGCTGTCAATACCACAAGCAGATCGTTTATGTAAATCGTGAAAAGCAGCGGACCTATTACGCTGCCCTGGGGCACACCTGAAGCTACGGTTGTTTCTGTTGAAGTCATCCCATTCAGGACAACATACTGCTCTCTGCCTGTTAGAAAATTTCTATCCATATCGGATAGACCGTAAGCGCGCACTTTTTGGAGCAAGCGACAGTGCGGAGCTGAGTCGAACGCCTTCCGAAAGTCGAGAAACATGGCATCAACCTGGGAGCCGGTATCTAGAGCATGTTGTATATCATGCACAATGAGGGCCAGCTGTGTCTCGCATGACCGCTGTTTCCTAAAACCGTGCTGGTTTCTGCAGATGAGCTTCTCAGAGTCTAGAAAGGTCATTATGTCTGAACACAAAATATGTTCCATGATTCTACAACAGATCGATGTCAGTGAAATTGGCCGGTAATTATGTGCATCCGATTTTCTACCCTTTTTATAGATTGCTATGACCTGGGCCTTCTTCCAGTCCCGTGGATGACCTAGACGAAATTTCTAGTTGGTGTGGTGAATGGCAGCTAGCGCTAAATGTAGAAAAATGTACATTAATGCGGATGAGGAGGAAAAACAAACCCATAATGTTCGGATACAGCATTAATAGCGTGCTGCTCGACACAATCGCCTCGTTTAAATATCTGGGCGTAACACTGCAAAGCGATATGAAATAGAACGAACATGGAAGGATTGCAGTAAGGAAGACGTATGGAGGAAAGTGTGGTTCATCTCTATAAGAGGCCACATTTAGAAATCTAGTGCGACCTGTTCTGGAATACTGCTCAATTGTTTGCGATCCGTAACAGATCAGATGAAAGGAAAACATCTAAGCAATTCAGAGGGGGCTGCTAGATTTGTTACTGGTAGGTTCGAACAACAGCTAAGCGTTACGGAGATGCTTTGGGAACTCAAATTAGGAATCGCTGGAAAGAAGATGACGTTCTTTTTCGAAGATCGTGATAATTTAGAGAACCGGCATTTGAAGCAGACTGCAGAACGATTCTGCTACCTCCAACATAAATTGCGCGTAAGGAACACGAAGATACGAAAAGTTAGGGCTCATAAGGAGGCACGCAAACAGTCGCTTTTCCCTCGTTCTATCTGCGAGTGGAACAGGAAAGGAAATGACTAACAGTGGTATGGGGTATCGTCCGCCACGCGCCATACGGTGAATTCCGGAATATCGATGTCGGTGTAGAAAAAACACACTCGAGTAATTTAAAATGTATTAATTTGATTCCTTAGTCTAAAAACGGAAGATGGAATTAATTTGACATTTTATGTAAAAGATTTCATTGATAATTTTATATTTATAAGTAATTACAAATCACATAATTAATGTGACAGTTGAGACGAATTTGGGGAACTAATTTATCAATATTAGGTCCGATCGAAGTGGCTACAATTCTCAGCGTGTTCTCAAGGTGTTCATATGAGATTTTGGTTCTCTTTTTAATCGTTATGTGCTTTTACACTTGGAAAGAACTGTTCACAAGCGTACGTGTATTTATCAATATTAGGTCCGATCGAAGTGGCTACAATTCTCAGCGTGTTCTCAAGGTGTTCATCTGAGATTTTGGTTCTATTTTTAATCATTGTGTGCTTTAACACTTGGAAAGAACTGTTCACAAGCGTACGTGTTTCCAAACGAGGAGGACATATACAGGGTGGACCAATGATCGTGACCGGGCCAAATATCTCTCGAAATAAGCGTCAAACGAAAAAACTGCTAAAAACGAAACTTGTCTAGCTTGAAGGGGGAAACCAGATGGCGCTATGGTTGGCCCGCTAGATGGCGCTGCCTAGGTCAAACAGATATCAACTGCATTTTTTAAAATAGGAACCCCCAGTTTTTTTTTACATATTCGTGTAGTACGTACGGAAATATGAATGTTTTAGTTGAACACTTTTTTCACTTTGTGATAGATGGCGCTGTAATAGTCACAAACATATGGCTCACAATTTTAGATGAACAGTTGGTAACAGGTAGGTTTTTTAAATTAAAATACAGAACGTAGGTGCGTTTGAACATTTTATTTCGGTTGTTCCAATGTGATACATGTACCTTTGTGAATTTATCATTTCTGAGAACGTATGCTGTTACAGCGTGATTACCTCTAAATACCACATTAATGCAATAAATGCTCAAAATGATATCAGTCAACCTCAATGCCTTTGGCAATACGTGTAACGACATTCCTCTCAACAGCAAGTAGTTCGCCTTCCGTAATGTTCGCACATGCATTGACAATGCGCTGACGCATATTGTCAGGCGTTGTCGGTGGATCACGATAGCAAATACCCTTCAACTTTCCCCACAGAAAGAAATCCGGGGACGTCAGATCCGGTGAACGTGCGGGCCATGGTATGGTGCTTCAACGACCACTCCACCTGTCATGAAATATGCTATTCAACACCGCTTCAACCGCAAGCGAGCTATGTGCCGGACATCTATCATGTTGGAAGTACATCGCCATTCCGTCATGTAGTGAAACATCTTGTAGTAACATCGGTAGAACATTACGTACGAAATCAGCATACACTGCACCATTTAGATTGCCATCGATAATATGGGGGCCAATTATCCTTCCTCCCATAATGCCGCACCATACATTAACCCGCCAAGGTCGCTGATGTTCCACTTGTCGCAGCCATCGTGGATTTTCCGTTGCTCAATGTAAGTTACCGCTGTTGGTGAATGACGCTTCTTCGCTAAATAGAACGCGTGCAAAAAATCTGTCATCGTCCCGTAGTTTCTCTTGTGGCCAGTGGCAGAACTGTATACGACGTTCAAAGTCGTCGCCATGCAATTCCTGGTGCACAGAAATATGATACGGGTGCAATCGATGTTGATGTAGCATTCTCAACACCGACGTTTTTGAGATTCCCGTTTCTCGCGCAATGTCTGCTACTAATGTGCGGATTAGCCGCGACAGCAGCTAAAACACCTACTTGGGCATCACCATTTGTTGCAGGTCGTGGTTGACGTTTCACATGTGGCTGAACACTTCCTGTATACCTAAATAACGTAACTATCCGGTGAACGGTCCGGACACTTGGATGATGTCGTCCAGGATACCGAGCAGCATACATAGCACACGCCCGTTGGGCATTTTGATCACAATGGTCATAAATCAACACGATATCGACCTTTTCCGCAATTGGTAAACGGTCCATTTTAACACGGGTAATGTATCACGAAGCAAATACCGTCCGCACTGGTGGAATGTTACATGATACCACGTACTTACACGTTTGTGACTATTACAGCGCCATCTACCACAAAGCGAAAAAGTGGTCCAACTAAAACATACTACACGAATATGTAATAAAAAATGGGGGTTCCTATTTTTAAAAAAACGCAGTTGATATCCGTTTGACGCATGGCAGCGCCATCTAGCGGGCCAACCATAGCGCCATCTGGTTTCCCCCTTCAAGCTAGACGAGTTTCGTTCTTAGAGGTTTTTTTCGTTCGACGCTTATTTCGTGAGATACTTGGACCGGTCACTATCAATGGACCACCATGTAAAACGCATGACTGTGCAGTGATAGATATTTGTCTCTGGGCAGATACGATTTTTAGAAGTCCAACAAAGATACAAGTCAAATCTTTCTTTAAGGTGGATGTCAGACGGCTACTCGATGCATTCCATCTGAAAAATCTATCTACTGTTAGTTCGCGTCGGTTGAAAGTAGTGCCAAGACGATGACTTCCGTCATCTGCCAAAGACGTGGATCAGATACCCCTACAGTACAACCACGTTATAATGAACTTTCTCTACTACGGGAGGGATGTGTAGGGAATGAGACGGTGTCTGCTGCGGGTCGACGAAGGGCGAGGGAAGCAGCTTCCGCACACTACTTGCCGTACTAACACATTTTTATTTGTACCGATCATCTGCCATGGTAGAAATTGCACACAAACGCACAAAGATTTGGTATAAGTCCATTACAGAGACGTTCATGTTGGAATGTGGTTCTTTTTTGTTGCAAACAGATATACCAAAGTCTACCTATCATAACAGAATTACGGTACTGTCTGATAGCAAACATTGGCAGTGATTGCAATCCACATGAACATTTATAACTTCCACCGACTTGTAGTGATCAGAAATACAGTGGAAGGTAACACAGCACTTCCTTTTGTTTCCATATTAATTTCATTATACCTATCTAAGTCTCCAGTTTCGCAGCTGCAAGTGAAGTAGCCGTAAGATAACAGACAAGCGAGTCTGACAGATTGGCCGGTTATAAGAATGAGACTATTGGGGTTCAAGTACAGCACAGACGGAAATGTTAAGATCATGGTGGACCAATGAGAGTGTAGCATCGCTTGGCGGGAGTTTCAACTGAAAATATACAATTTATCACAACTTTACATAAACAGGATATTATGGAGTTCTTTTTCCGATCGTGTGAAAGATTCTGACTTCTTGCGCCGCACCGAAACTTGCTTTTGGTCGCATGCGACCCGCGGGTTGGACACTCCTGTCCTATACGATATCTGCTATCGGTAAGAAAGTAAAGTTGTCATCAAACCGAAGGCTGGCGTTACTAAGTATGATCCTATTAGAGGTGGTATGCCGTCGCTTTGTTCCGAATTTTTAACTGACAATCAATTAAAGCGGGGCACATATAGCTTAACATGACTTCCGGACCACGATATAACTCCGTTTTATTTATATTAATAGCCAGTGCTAGAGATGAAAGAATTGAACGGTGACAGATGAAAATCCTAGGAGTGAGGTAGAAATCCAGACCTTTTAAATTCGGAGTCCAGAAGTTTACGACTGTACCACACTCTGCTATCGATTCCAAGACACCAATATCGGAAATATCGCTACCCCGGTAGTATCTGAATGACTATGTCGATACACACAGTATCTCAAGGTTTTGATTATTTATAAAGGGAAATTTACATGAATTCAAGTAAAAAATTCAGTCGTCTGTTGTACAGATATTTTTATTTCGCTTTACCGGTTTCAACTATTTTTGATTTTCAGAACCCTATCAAATTAGGGCTATTATGAGTCTGTAGACCTTTGCTTTAGATTTATGTAAATTACAAGAAGTGTATTACAGAAACTTACTTAGTACTGGTTTAGCAGATGTCAATATCTTTTTCATAGATGCGTAAGGCCATGATATATTCACAAATGTATATATTATAAGTGACTATTGTAAATACGTTCTGATATAATTTACACTAAATGATCAACATCTACGAACATGTCACGTTGCTGAGCCATTAGTACGGATCACACACAAAAGCATACAAAAAGTATAACTAAGGTATATAAGAAAGTTATATAAAATGCATTTGAAATCATTTGACCTATAATTCTAATATATAAAAGGAATGAGCTAATTTTCCCATTTTATATGAAATTCTATACAACTAATCCTTGCTCTACAAAGGCAGTGAGAATTCATATAAGTCAACTTTTGCAGGACACCTTAAATTAGAGAAACATCCACTTCCCCGTCCATCTTAACATGGGAAATTTGCATTGGTATAATTGACGAGGGATACAAAATGAACCTTTCAGAAGAATCTGAAATGTATAATCATTCCTATCTAAATTCAAGAGACTTTTAGAATCATTTCAGAAAGTCGACACTATTTTGATTGTATAGCATCTCTTACAAAACGTGAAAATTAAACCATTCCTTCTAGGTATTAGAACTATGTGCCATGTTTTTCAAATGTATTACATAAAACTTCGTGATATACCTCAGTTACACTTTTTATATGCTTTTATATATGTTCCTAGCTGCTGGCACAACAGCTTGACATACACACGGATGTGATACATTTACTGTGAATTATGAATCTGCCAATCTGTGTTAACAATAAGGATACACTATATGTACAGTTTTGAACATGTCATGGAATTATGCTTCTGTAAAGAAGATACTGAAACATGCTAAACCAATACTAAGTACGTTCCTGTAACACACTTCTTATAATTTACGTAACAGTATGGTCAAAGTCTAATGACTTACTATCCCTAACTTTGTAGGCTTCTAAATATGACTAATTTGTCGAGTCCAGTAAAGCGAAATAAAAATATCTATACTGCTGACGACTTTATGCTGAAAAATAACAACTACGAATAAAACAAATTTACACCAATAAAGCGATTACGAACGGCTGTAACTACCTTACGCATAAGAACGCGTCTATAATAATTATAGACAATGGAAAAGGAAGTTCAAAATTTCAATCACTGCGCAGGTGAAGTGAAAAGGACGTTGGTGCATACTATGTCAGTGCTGCAAGCCACTGAGAAAGAAGCATAGCTCATTTTTAACGAGGAGACAAACTTCAACACAAGCGACAATGTTAACCGGCACAATATTCGAATAACCGACACAGAGAAGTCTTCGTGTATAACTAACATCAGTGAGACTCGTCAAAAGTTGATGTGTTCCGCGCGATCTCAGCACAACTGCTGCATGGTCTATTTTACTTCATTGAGTTAAGTGTTGCAGCAAACATTACATGGGCATGTTTAGACAATGTTTAACGGCACAGCTTAATACGGAATCCATCAAGATGGAACATCCCCACAATGGGGTTCGAACATTTTTAAACTGACGTCTTCCAAACCACTGGATTGGTCGTACTGGGCATGAGGACGCTGTTCCTCTCTTTAACGCCTACATCACCAGATGTGATCCTGGCGGATTGCTTTTTATGGGCTTATGTGGAAGACCTTGCCTATGTAGATCCATTCCCGATAACAACTCCGGAAATCAGAATACGAATTTGTAATGCGGCACGCAGGTGACGCCACATAGCCTTTAGAATTTATGGCACGAAATGGATTGTTTTGATGGTGTCCCTCCGTTCAATGACAATCATAAAATGCCCATGAAGTACGGTTTTCTTTTTTTTAGAACTTCCCTATACATCCTCTGTAAATTTTATTGGTGTATAGCTATCCATTACATAGTTATAACCGTCGATAATAACTATATTCATTTTTAATTGCCTCGCATATTAAGCTTTTCTTCAAGACAAAAGAAATAGTGTTGTTGCCTTCAGTCGGCAGACTAGTTTGATGCCACTCTAGTTCGACCTGTGCAAGCCTCTTCACCCTGAATTACCAGCATCACTACTGCAACCTACAGCGAGCTGTACCTCCTTAATGCAGACACGCCTTGGTGTCCGTCCCTCTACAATTCTTCTTCTCCCCCCCCCCCCCCCACACACACGCACACTCTTCCCTCGTTTCCAGGTTAACTGATCGTTGACGATTCACGCTGTGTTTTGTCACTTATCAACTGATCCTTCCTTTTAGTCAAATGGACAACCCCACAAACCACGGAACGTATCGTGGTGGGGTGCCTCGTATGTATCAAAGATGCAGAAAACCGTACAGTAGATGCACTCAGACCGGAGGCGTATCTATGTAAAGGCAAGACACATGGATTCCGAACAGCGGCATCAGCCTTTTCAGTAGTTGCAGGAGCAACAGCCTGAATAATTGACTCATCTTGAGTAGTTAATTGTAAACAACGTGTTTTGTTGCACTGGTACTGCGAGCACCGTAACTCAAGGCGAATTTGCAGCGGTTATATTTCCCTAGAACATGCAGCTCTACTGGACGGCTTATTGACGATGGCGACATACTGGGCAAATTAAGTATTTCGGAGGTAAAATAGTCCCCCCCCCCCTTCCACCGTTTAGATGTCCGGATGGAAACTACTCAGACGGATATTAACACCAGGAAATTACTTAGAATACAAATCGAAATCCGGAAATCATTCTATAATTTTCGGCGAACCACCTTGAGTAAACAATCAATTTAAAAAAATTGTAACAAAATTAAGTAATGATACAGTATAAGTTCCGGACTACGTGTAGAAGTCATCAGTAAAACCTTTTTATTCTGAAATTCTCATTCACAAAAAACCTTGTCTTTTTCAATGTAAGCACTCACTTTGAATGTAAGTCTAAATATGGCACTCGTGCCAATTTTGCATTAAAGAACCCGAGTAGGGCCTATACGACCAATACCCAACCACTTTTCCATGATACATGCGTGCACAGAATATTTTGCTGAAATCTAATATGTTCATTAAAGATTGCGCATGGAGTGTTAAGGATCAGTCAAATGAAAATGAGAGAGATCAAAAGTGTTCTCTATTTCAGAAGCAGTCGCCATACCTGTTTACCTCACTATGAGACAAGACGGTCAATACCTCCATGGGAAAAATGTATGCGATTGCCTATGGAACCATGATTATACCCAGGCGTACCACCTCTTCCTGCGAAGAAAATCGACGAGCAAGAATGTCTCTCTTCAGCTCCCCAAAAATATGTGAAACGGATGGGGAGAGGACGAGACTATATGGAGGATCTGGGGCTTCCCAGTTAAACTTGTGCAATGTTGTCGAAAAAAATTTGGTAAAAATTGGGCGGGCTACGCTGATAAGTTTCGCTGGGAAGCTCTTACACATGGTCCATATAGTCCCCCTGCCCCACGCGAGTGCCGTAGTTTTAGGGCCCTGAAGAAAGACATTCGTATCCGTCGATTTGTTCCGGACGAAGAGGTACATTCCTGGATACAATTAAGGTTCCACAGGAGAAAGCACACATTTTTTCTGTGAACGCATTTCCAATCTTGTCTCACAGTGGGATAAATGTATAAACAGTTACGGCTGTTACGTTTGCAATAATAAACTAATTACTTCCTTTTTTCCATCTGTCTCGTTTTCCTTCGACTGCCCCTTATAATTTTTATTACTGCACTTACGTTTTCTGCGTACTACATGTTGTTGTTGTTGTTGTTGTGGTCTTCAGTCCTGAGACTGGTTTGATGCAGCTCTCCATGCTACTCTATCCTGTGCAAGCATCTTCATCTCGCAGTACCTACTGCAGCCTACATCCTTCTGAATCTGCTTAGTGTATTCATCTCTTGGTCTCCCTCTACGATTTTTACCCTCCACGCTGTCCTCCAATACTAAATTGGTGATCCCTCGATGTCTCAGAACATGTCCTACCAACCGATCCCTTCTTCTAGTCAAGTTGTGCCACAAAATCCTCTTCTCCCCAATCCTATTCAGCACCTCTTCATTAGTTATGTGATCTACCCATCTAATCTTCAGCATTCTTCTGTAGCACCACATTTCGAAAGCTTCTATTCTCTTCTTGTCCAAACTATTTATCGTCCATGTTTCACTTCCATACATGGCTACACTCCATACAAATACTTACAGAAACGACTTCCTGACACTTAAATCTATACTCGATGTTAACAAATTTCTCTTCTTCAGAAACGCTTTCCTTGCCATTGCCAGTCTACTTTTATATCCTCTCTACCTCGACCCCCATCAGTTACTTCGCTCCCCAAATAGCAAAACTCCTTTACTACTTTAAGTGTCTCATTTCCCAATCTAATTCCTTCAGCATCACCCGACCTAATTTGACTACATTCCATTATACTCGTTTTGCTTTTGTTGATGTTCATCTTATGTCCTTCTTTCAAGACACTGTCCATTCCGTTCAACTGCTCTTCCAAGTCCTTTGCTGTCTGACAGAATTACTATGTCCATCGGCGAACCTTAAAGATTTTATTTCTTCTCCATGGATTTTAATACCTACTCCGAACTTTTCTTTTGTTTCCATTACTGCTTGCTCAATATACAGGTTGAACAGCATCGGGGAGAGGCTACAACTCTGTCTCACTCCCTTCCCAACCACTGCTTCCCTTTGACTCATAACTGACTCTTATAACTGCGGAGGAGGAGGAGGAGATTAGTGTTTAACGTCCCGTCGACAACGAGGTCATTAGAGACAGAGCGCAAGCTCGGGTGAGGGAAGGATGTGGAAGGAAATCGGCCGTGCCCTTTCAAAGGAACCATCCCGGCATTTGCCTGAAACGATTTAGGGAAATCACGGAAAACCTAAATCAGAATGGCCGGAGACGGGATTGAACCGTCGTCCTCCCGAATGCGAGTCCAGTGTCCTAACCACTGCGCCACCTCGCTCGGTCTTATAACTGCCATCTGCTTTCTGTACAAATTGTAAATAGCCTTTCGCTCCCTGTATTTTACCCCAGCCACCTTTAGAATTTGAAAGAGTATTCCAGTCAACATTGTCAAAAGCTTTCTCTAAGTCTGCAAATGCTAGAAACGTATGTTTGCCTCTTCTTAATCTAGCTTCTAAAATAAGTCGTAGGGTCAGTATTGCCTCACGTGTTCCCATATTTCTACGGAATCCAAACTGAACTTCCCCGAGGTCTGCTTCTACTAGTTTTTCCATTCGTCTGTAAAGAATTCGCGTTAGTATTTTGCAGCCGTGACTTATTAAACTGATAGTTCGGTAATTTTCACATGTGTCAACACCTGCTTTCTTTGGGATAGGAATTAATATATTCTTCTTGAAGTCTGAGGGTATTTCACCTATCTCATACATTTTGCCCACCAGATGGTATAGTTTTGTCAGGACTGGCTCTCCTAAGGCTGTCAGTAGTTCTAATGGAATATTGTCTACTCCCGGGGCCTTGTTTCGACTCAGGTCTTTCAGTGCTCTGTCAAATTCTTCACGCAGTATCATATCTCCCATTTCATCTCCATCTACATCCTCTTCCATTTCTATAACATTGCCCTCAAGTACATCGCCCTTGCATAGATCCTCTATATACTCCTTCCACCTTTCTGCTTTCCCTTCTTTGCTTAGAAATGGGTTTCCATCTGAGCTTTTGATATTCATACAAATGGTTCTCTTTTCTCCAAAGGTCTCTCTAATTTTCCTATAGGAAATATCTATCTTACCCCTAGTGAGATAAGCCTCCACATCCTTACATTTGTCCTCTAGCCATGCCTGCTTATCCATTTTGCACATCCCGTCGATACAGTTTTGAGACGTTTTTATTCCTTTTTGCCTGCTTTATTTACTGCATTTTTATATTTTCTCCTTTCATCAATTAAATTCAATATTTCTTCTGTCACCCAAGGATTTCTACTAGCCCTCGTCTTTTTACCTACTTGATCCTCTGCTGCCTTCACTACTTCATCCCTCAGAGCTACCCATTCTTCTTCTACTGTATTTCTTTCCCCCATTCTTACCAATTGTTCCCTTATGCTCTCCCTGAAACTCTGTACAACCTCTGGTTTAGTCAGTTTATCCAGGTCCCATCTCCTTAAATTCCCACGTTTTTGCAGTTTCTTCAGTTTTAATCTGCAGTTCATAACCAATAGATTGTGGTCAGAGTCCACATCTGCCCCTGGAAATGTCTTACAATTTAAAACCTGGTTCCTAAATCTCTGTCTTACCATTATATAATCTATCTGAAACCTGTCAGTATCTCATGGAGGTAACATATATTTTAATTCTCATGAACTAGTAGTGGAAGGTTATTATTTTGCAGTATACGATTCGCTACTTCGTCATATCAGTAATAGTGTCCCTATTCCAATCGAAATGCAGCTGCCTGAAATGTGTTCCGACACCCATACCCCACCACTTGCGCTAAACCTGCGAAGTAATTTTACTTATCAACCGAGCAGCCCAGAGCAGGCTGAGTCGTTTTCCCACCATTTTCCCTCACCATCCTGGTTTACGTCACGAAAAGGACGACAGCGTCCTCTGCTGGTGGTGCTGAGTATTAGACATCGTGGAGATCACACTGTTTGCCGCCTTCATGGAAAATATGGCAGGGCCATTGGATACCAGAGGGCCCTTAATTCCGATTCTCAGAAAATATCACCACACAACCTCAGAAATTTAGTCGGTAGAGTTACTGTTAACTGGATATATTCATACGTTCACTTTGTGATTTAGCAGTTTACGGGGCGAAGATTAGGACAGACAGCGACGAGAGATTTTAATGTGGCACGTTTCGGAATGTACGTACAAATCGGTGTGCATGACCAGACGAGCACTCGAACAATCATCTGTTGTCATCGTTAGACGAACCTCAAAACACGAGTTAACTATTTGGTAACTGACATGCTATGCTATCCCAGAGTTTGTGTTCCTGGAGTGTCTAAATTTATTTCCGTCTGTGGTAAGATTCTAAAGACCATTTCGATTTTAGATTTCTTAAATGGTATGCAGGTGAAGCTGACTTTTCTCGATTGCACAGATGGGTTAAAACATAGGTTCCGTTCGTAAAATTTGTTATAGAATAACACTCCATGGACTGGGCTCACGAAAGGCTGCCACAGGTACATGTGGAATAGCGACATGAGTTTTCTTCTAGGACCAATGTGGACTGCCGATTCATTTTATGGAACGAGGCACGACATACACATTGACAGTGTACGGCGAAGCTAAGTACAGAAATTCAAAGCACACAATTTGGCTTGTTGAGTTCGGCATGGTCCTTCTGCACCCTACGAATACTCGATCAATCTTGACACTGTAATCGGAGTCGTAGCATTGCCCTCGGTAATCTCTGTTTGGGCAAGCTGTGACAACCAAATTATCCCAATAAGAAAAAAAATCTGTTGACACGGAGTTTCGTGAACGACTAGTGTCGATAAAGCTCAACTAAGAGGGCACAGTGAATCTCGTGCAACACAACTATAAGATACTTCATGCAGCCAGAAATTACACTAAGGCGATAAAAAGTAAATGGATATCGATATGCTCATGTACAGATGGCGGCAGCGATAGTATCGCATACACAAGGTATTTAGGGCATTGGTGGAGCTGTCTTTTGCACTTAAGTGAACCGTGTGAAAATGTGTCCGACTGACCGCAAGACCGTGACTGACAGCCTTCGAACGCGGAATGATAGTTCGAGTAGACGGAAGGGACAGTCCATTTCTGAAATCGTTAGGGGAGTCAATATTCCCAGACCCACAGTGTCAACAGCGTACCGAGAATACCACATTTCAAGGCATTATCTCTCACCACGGACAACGCTGTGGGCGACGGCCTTCACTTAAATATGGAAAGCACAAAGAGCGAAATAACCACAAAAATCAATGTGGGACGCACGACGAACGCATCCGTTAATGGGTCCTAGACGACTGGAAAACCAGGGCCTGGTCAGATGTGTCCCGATTAGAGCTGGTAAGAGCTGACGGTACGGTTCGAGTGTGGCGCAGATGCTACGAAGCCATGGACCCAAGTTGTCAACAAGGCACTGTGTAAGCTGATGGTGGCTCCATAATGGTGTGGGCTGTGTTTACATGGAACAGACTGCGTCCTCTTGTCTAACTGAGCTACTTGGAGACCATTTGCATTCATTCATAGACTTAATGTTGCCCACCGACGATGTATGGATGACAATGCGCTACGTCACTGGGCCACAACTGCTCGCAATTGGTTTAAGACATTCTGGACAATTCGAGCGAATGATTTGGCCACTCCAATCACCTGACATGAATCCCATCGAACATTTGGGTTGAGTTGTTTGGGGAAGGAAACCAGACAACGAGGTCATCGGTCTCATCGGATTAGGAAAGGACGGGGAAGGAAGTCGGCCGTGCCCTTTCAAAGAAACCAACCCGGCATTTGCCTGGAGCGATTTAGGGAAATCACGGAAAACGTAAATCAGGATGGTCGGACGCGGGACTGAACCGTCGTCCTCCCGAATGCGAGTCCAGTGTGCTAGCCAACGCGCCACCTCGCTCCGTATCGAACATTTATGGAACATAACGAGAGGTTACTTCCTGCACAGAATCCTGCACCAGCACCACTTTGCAATTATGGACAGCTATAGAAGCAACATGGCCCAGAATATCTGCAGGGGACTTCCAACGACTTGCTGAGTCCATGCCACGTTGAGCTGCTGCACTACGTCGGGCAAAAGGGGGTTCGGCATGGTATTAGGAGGTATTCCAGTCACCTCAGTGTGTGCTGAGAAGTAGTACAAGGCTGTAAATATAACATGGATGTAGTAAAGAGTATGCATAAAAGTTTGCGTTTACTTAAAAACCAAATGTGAATGACGTTCCCAATTGCTGTCTTACACATTTCAGAAATAACGTTACTCAAGTACTTTTCACCTTAAAAGATTTATCTTAATTGATATGTGAAATAGTTAAGGCTTTTTGTAAAAAATGTCTTCAGGTAATTGCGAGAAACACGCGACAAAATATCTGGGAGGGCGCTAGAGTATATTCTAAACTTGAACATTCCGAAGTATTTAGTGGAAGGGAAGAGCCTCTCAAATAATAAACGTGGATTCATAAAGAAGTACTCGTGTGAAGACCAATTTGCTCCCCCCCCCCCCCCCTCCGCCTTCAATACGTAAATGAAACTGGGCAGAAATGCTAATGCTGGTATGGAGTAGTCATGTGGATGTCGAAGCGCTTCAAGCGCTAATAGAAAGCACAGAAGCTGAAATCGTTATAGGTACAGAAAGTTGGCTAAAGCCTGAAATAAGTTCTGCAGAAATTTTTACGAAGTCTCAGACGGTCTTCAGGTAAGATAGATTAGGCAGAATTGGTGGTGGAGTGTTTGTGTCTGTCAGTAGTGGTTTATCTTGTAGTGAAGTCGAAGCAGATACTCCGTGCGAATTGGTATGGGTGGAGGTTATACGTAACAGCCGAACTAAGTTAATAATTGGCTCCTTCTACCGACCCCCAGACTCTGATGATATAGTTGCGGAACAGTTCAGAGAAAATTTGAGTCTCGTAACAAATAAATACCCCACTCATACGGTTATAGTTGGTGGGGACTTCAACCTTCCCTCGATATGTTGGCAAAAATACTTGTTCAAAACCGGTGGTAGGCAGAAAACATTTTCCGAGATTGTCCTAAATGCTTTCTCCGAAAATTATTTCGAGCAGTTAGTCCACGAACCCACGCGAATTGTAAATGGTTGCGAAAACACACTTGACCTCTTAGCCACAAACAATCCAGAGCTGATAGAGAGCATCATGACTGATACAGTGATTAGTGATCACAAGGTCGTTGTAGCTCGGCTCAATACCGTTTCTTCCAAATCCACCAGAAACAAACACAAAATAATTTTATTTAAAAAAGCGGATAAAGTGTAGACGAGATGTGGCTCAAATTCAAAGATATAGTAGCAACAGCAATTGAGAGATTCATACCTCATAAATTGGTAAGATATGGAACTGATCCCCCGTGGTACACAAAACAGGTCCGAACTCTGTTGCAGAGGCAACGGAAAAAGCATGCGAACTTCAGAAGAACGCGAAATCCCGAAGATTGGCTAAAATTTACAGACGCGCGAAATTTGGCACGGACTTCAATGCGAGATGCCTTTAATAGGTTCCACAACGAAACATTGTCTCGAAATTTGGTAGAAAATCCGAAGAAATTCTGGTCGTATGTAAAGTACACAAGCGGCAAGACGCAGTAAATACCTTCGCTGCGCAGTGCCGATGGTACTGTTCCGACGACTGTGCCGCTAAAGCTGAGTTATTGAACGCAGTTTTCCGTAATTCCTTCACCAGGGAAGATGAATGGAATATTCCAGAATTTGAAACACGAACAGCTGCTAGCATGAGTTTCTTAGAAGTAGATACCTTAGGGGTTGCGAAGCAACTCAAATCGTTTGATACGGGCAAGTCTTCAGGTCCAGATTGTATACCGATCAGGTCCCTTTCAGATTACGCTGATACTATAGCTCCCTACTTAGCACTCATGTACAACCGCTCGCTCACCGATAGATCTGTACCTACAGATTGGAAAATTGCGCAGGTCGCACCAGTGTTTAAGAAGGGTAGTAGGAGTAATCCATCTAACTACAGACCTATATCACTGACGTCGGTTTGCAGTAGGGTTTTGGAGCATATACTGTATTCAAACATTATGAATCACCTCGAAGGGAACGATCTATTGATATGTAATCAGCATGGTTTCAGAAAACATCGTTCTTGTGCAACGCAGCTAGCTCTTTATTCGCACGAAGTAATGGCCGCTATCGACAGGGGATCTCAAGTTGATTCCGAATTTCTAGATTTCCGGAAAGCTTTTGACACCGTTCCTCACAAGCGACTTCTAATCAAGCTGCGGGCCTATGGGGTATCGTCTCAGTTGTGCTACTGGATTCGTGATTTCCTGTCAGGAAGGTCGCAGTTCGTAGTAATAGACGGCAAATCATCGAGTAAAACTGAAGTGATATCAGGTGTTCCCCAGGGAAGCGTCCTGGGACCTCTGCTGTTCCTGATCTATTTAAATGACCTGGGTGACAATCTGAGCAGTTCTCTTAGGTTGTTCGCAGATGATGCTGTAATTTACCGTCTAGTAAGGTCATCCGAAGACCAGTATCAGTTGCAAAGCGATTTAGAAAAGATTGCTGTATGGTGTGGCAGGTGGCAGGTGACGCTAAATAACGAAAAGTGTGAGGTGATCCACATGAGTTCCAAAAGAAATCCGTTGGAATCCGATTACTCGATAAATAGTACAATTCTCAAGGCTCTCAATTCAACTAAGTACCTGAGTGCTAAAATTACGAACAACTTCAGTTGGAACGACCACATAGATAATATTGTGGGGAAGGCGAGCCAAAGGTTGCGTTTCATTGGCAGGACACTTAGAAGATGCAGCAAGTCCACTAAAGAGACAGCTTACACTACACTTGTTCGTCCTCTGTTAGAATACTGCTGCGCGGTGTGGGATCCTTACCAGGTGGGATTGACGGAGGACATCGAAAAGGTGCAAAAAAGGGCAGCTCGTTTTGTATTATCACGTAGTAGGGGAGAGAGTGTGGCAGATATGATACGCGAATTGGGATGGAAGTCATTACAGCAAAGACGTTTTTCGTCGCGGCGAGATCTATTTACGAAATTTCAGTCACCAACTTTCTCTTCCGAATGCGAAAATATTTTGTTGAGCCCAACCTACATAGGTAGGAATGATCATCAAAATAAAATAAGAGAAATCAGAGCTCGAACAGAAAGGTTTAGGTGTTCGTTTTTCACGCGCGCTGTTCTGGAGTGGAATGGCAGAGAGATAGTATGATTGTGATTCGACGAACCCTCTGCCAAGCACTTAAGTGTGAATTGCAGAGTAGTCATGTAGATGTAGAAGTACAGGGTGGCCAAAGTAAGAGGTCTTGTATCTAATAAGCAACATACAGACAATTCGCTCTTTTACTGTAAATACAGAATAGAAAATTACTACTATAAAAAACTTACTGAACATTCAACACGTCAATGATTCAAAAATTTCGATACACAACTCAGCACGTCTCGACACGTTTCTCGAAACGTATACCATCTCATTTGGTGTGATTTCCGCAATCGCATTACGAGTATCTGTTTTCAGATCTTCAGTTGTATGTGGATTGTTATTGTAAATTTTAGCCTTCAAATTACCGCACAAATAAAAATCACAGGCAGACAGATGGGGCGATTTTGGAAGACCATAAACCTGAGGACACTGTACGTTCTTCTCCGAAATCTCTATGGACGTATGACACTGAAAACCGTTAAGTATGCGCCTTAGCGCCATCTTGCTGGAAAAACGCAGACTCTCGTTCTTCCTCGTTAGCTGCGCTATGAATAGTTGCAACAGTTTCGTTATCAAACGACTACTTTCAGACAATGCATAGGCTCCTCAAAGCGTTCCCTTGGATTGTCTGTTGACCAACAGCGTGTGTTTTGAAAGTTCGCGTACTCGCTAGGGTGAAACAGGCTTCGTCTGAGTTGAAGCAAAGATTTGGACCCAGATAGCCATTAGCGACATGCGTGACTGACAACTCGCAATGGTCATTTCGCTGTGCGTACGTAGGTTTTAATGCTTGTATGCTCACCTATGCAACAGCTTCAGCACGTTCTGGCATGACGTTCGTTTGATGTTTAGTGGGGAGGATAGACGTCCAGCTGATTTCCGTGGCCTTCTTACCATAGTCTCGTGACCAAGTTCAGTATTTTCCGCCGAACTAACTTTCTTTACACGTTTACGTTTTCCGTTAGCGACTGAACCTGTTGCCCTAAATTTGGTGATCAATTTCTGCACAGCACTTCTGGATATTTTATCGTGAACCTTTCGTTTAACGTTTTAAATGATTTTGCATCCAAAAGAAGTTTCACCATAAACACACACTGTTCGATTGGAAACGGCGTTTTGCAGAACTGACTCACAACGAGCTCAAATTGATAACTGACAAAGCAGCACTAATCACTAAATCGCCGCACATCACGTGACCTTGATCGACGGCCGCCCTGGCGTTAAGAATTAACAACACTCTCATAGCTTCAAATATTTAGTTCATTTGCAAAACACGTCACCTCTTAGCATATCCATCCCGTAGTAATGCCAGTACGAAGTGGATTAAAATTATCCCGGAAATGTGGAAGTCTTAATCTTAAATGACGGAACAACAACAGCGAAAACCTTTGAAGCAAATTAAAAAGAAACGCTTATACCTGTTTTACTGACGGCAGAGGATTAACTTGCATCTGCTCTTGTGGTTAGAGCTCCCTCTAAGATTCTGCTATACGAACAGTGTTTCTCTGAGAATGATCCGCAGACAGACGTTCCTTCAATGTTTCTCCACTCCGTCACCTCTGAAACCCCGCGTCTGACATTCTACTCTCTGATAACAGTGGGCACTGAACAGGGATTCAAAACGAACAAATCAACGCGTTCTACGACTTTTATCCATCAGCGCCCAGCTCAGACTGCATATCTGCTCTATAGCATGAGGAGAAATTCTAAGACGATCCTAGCCTGAGGACATCTCGGTGTACAGCAGAACACCGTCGCGGGAGATGGTGGTTTTCGTACAGCACTGAACTCTCAGTCTGGATGTGGCTTCAAGGTATGTCGGATTACACTGACATAGGCGCTTTTACTCACCACCAGAGAACGCAATATTCAGCGTTCGCGATAAACAGATATGCGGCGCAATGAAATCCACATTTTCCAATACCCACAAAACTGGAGCCACATCGTCCTACTTTGCTCGTCTACATTTGTGATGTCTGAAGAGGGACAATAATCACCACATTCTCAACATAATATAAAAAGGATTTGCGTTTGCGAGCGACTTCAGAATGCATTAGCCTCCTTGCCTAAAAATTAAGAAGAAACAGCACATTTACCAACTTTCGGGTCCCTTCAGTTGTACGCTTTGCTACTCGTGTTCCCTAAAACGTTATATTGAATTAATACATGTTTGATAGCCTCAAGAAATGTCAGGCCTTATCCATACTGAAATTATCGCGAATCTTTAGCAGTATTTGCAATTACTCCTAAAAAATAATAATTCGTGAACTACAACGAAAATGAGAGAAAAAATACAGTTAAAGAGTTACCAACCATTAAATTTATGTTGCGTAAGTCATTTCGTGTTCGTTGCAATTACCGGTTTCTAAGAAAAAGTTTATCTTTAAATGCTTTCCATACAGCAAGAGACGAATTACTGATGGCCGGCCGGTGTGGCCGTGCGGTTAAAGGCGCTTCAGTCTGGAACCGCGTGACCGCTACGGTCGCAGGTTCGAATCCTGCCTCGGGCATGGGTGTGTGTGATGTCCTTAGGTTAGTTAGGTTTAATTAGTTCTAAGTTCTAGGCGACTGATGACCTCAGAAGTTAAGTCGCATAGTGCTCAGAGCCATTTGAACCATTTTTTGAATTACTGATTATCTGTTGCACCTTACCTTAAACGTGGTGGTGCACTAAAATACAAATCCTTCTGCAGATCCATACTGATATAAATGCGAAAGTAACTCTGCCTACTCCGTTTTCGGACTAAATCGCTGAAGTAATTTTCATGACATAATACGGAGATAGCTTTAAAACAGCGGAAGGACAGAAACTACTTTAGCATGTTAAAGAACTGCTGAATCCCAAAGAGGGTGACTAAGGAATTTTTTATTTCCACGAATTCCAGTTATACCGACGGAATTGCCTTTTCAATTTAAATTTGCAATCCACACTAACAACTAATTTTGGAATGACAAATAAAGCTCAAGGGCAAACACTCAGTTGCCGGTGAGAATTAAGAAAAACAGTTTTTTCCTCATGGACAACTGCATGGTATGCTCACGTGTACCGATCCCGCAAATCCTTTACATCGTAGCAAAAGAAGGCAACTCCAAAAAAGGTGTTTAAAGAGCTGTGGTAAGATCGCGCAATACACAATTCATAAGGAAGAATTTTTTTAGTTTTTAATATTTATTTGTACACACACACACACACACACACACACACACACACACACACACACACAACCCACTATACATCCAGATGCAGACACTGCATTTTCATGCTGTCACCTATTGACAAAATAGCTTTAAAGCATACGTATCACTCAGAGGAATGTATAATATATGCACAAAGTTAAGAAGTTAATTGTCTGTGAAAACAATTATAATCTCTATGGTATTTAATCGTATCAATTGCGAATCTACCCCAAAAAATTCAATCCCGCGTATTCCTATGAATGCTATTTCAGCTAATGTTGTAGATTATTTCTTATGTCTCGCACAGTATAGCGTTCTAAAAAGTGAGGATGGGCGTGGGTATTTAAGTAGGATGAAACATGACAACGTGAAATATTGCTCTCGTAGAGAACGTCTCGTTTGTCACGAAATAACTCCCTTTGAACTAACACTGACGCGCATTTAATTACTGTAATTGCACTAGCGGGAAAAAAAGTAATAATGGCTACTTGCACCTAGTACTTTGCTCGCTCTTGGTTAATACCAGCAGTCAAAAAACCAAATTCAGTAGAAGTTTTCCTTTTACATTCAACGAAAACAATTGTATAGAAGTGCAGAACCATCTCGTAAAATACAAGGTACCCTATTCGTTCGTTACAAAAACCTCAGAAAGAGCCAATCAGTATTATGTAGCGTCACTAGAAGTCATTTCATTTACAAAAAATTGCGCAATTTCCTTTTTAATATTAAATAGTTAATTATATACACTGCACACACTTAAATTTCTTGACAGGTTAAAAACTCCGTGTCTTACTCGCACTCAGACCGGACCTTTCACACGACTGACTCTCACGGGCAATGCTTTTACCGTGTTACCATGCAGTCGTGCTTCTCATTCGGGCTCAAAGTTCTCAATCTGCCTTTCGCTCTTCCTCACTTGAAAGACTCATCTCTAAATATCTTGTTGGGTGAGAAATGATAGCGTGGAAAACGGCTTAGTCAAAGCCTAGCAAAAGTTACCAGCAGCCAACCGCACTTCCCTATGAAAACCTACAAGTCGATTCGAGATGCGATTTTAGAAAGCTAATGTCGTAATAGCGTTGTCAGAACAAGACGAAGACCCTGCTACGAGTCTCATCCGGCACGGCACATTGTGTCTGTCTTTCGTAAGTTCATTAGAGCCCACTTTCCGCAACGGAGTTTAAAATTTATTCTCATCATCTTTATTCGAAACTAACGGTAGATGAAGCCACAAGATTCTAATGAACCATTTTTCTTTTCTCAAATATTATCGTTTTTTTTCCTCTTTTTCCTGGCATTATGCCGGCCGGCGTAGCCGTGCGGTTCTAGGCGCTACAGTCTGGAACCGCGCGACCGCTACGGTCGCAGGTTCGAATCCTGCCTCGGGCATGGATGTGTATGATGACCTTAGGTTAGTTAGGTTTAAGTAGTTCTAAGTTCTAGGGAACTGATGATCTCAGACGTTAAGTCCCATAGTGCTCAGAGCCATCTGAACGATTTTGAACCTGGCATTATCCCCAAGTTTTTACGGGTCAGACTGTTTTCCTGAGTTTAGTAACACACACACACACACACACACACACACACACACACACACACACACACACACACACACACACACTGCAGTCTCTGACTCGTTGACAACATGACATAAATAAAACATTCCAACACAGCGGCGAAATGTGGGCACAGTTTTCTGTGCAGACAACCGATTAGTGCTGGAAGTGGAACAGTTTCACCAGCAGAACACCAAGAACATTTGTAACGCAACACCAACACACGACAACTGAAGATGCTTATTAATAAAGTGAGGCGAAATAGAAACGGCGATTACGCATTTGCACATTGACGTAACCCCACAATTATTTCGTATGATATTTATTTCCTGCCGCTTTATCTTCGACAGTACGTTTGGTTCCAGGGCGGCACGGCGAGGAATAACAAGGAACGTATGATCAGTGTTCTTGCGCTCGTAAACATAAAGCAGTTATGGGAATATGAACCGGTAATGGTCATAAAAATAAACAAAAAACTATTAAATACTTCATAAATCTAGAGCAGTGGCCGCCAAACTGCGGCCCATAGGCAGCATTCGACCCCAATCAAGAATTCAGGCAGTCACCGGTTCTTAGCCGTATTTTATAACAACATGCGTCGATCAACTAAGTGTATTATATGATGCGCTTCATTTTGATCTACGTTGGTTGAAATGGCTCTGAGCACTATGGGACTCAACTGCTGAGGTTATTAGTCCCCTAGAACTCAGAACTAGTTAAACCTAAGGACATCACAAACATCCATGCCCGAGGCAGGATTCGAACCTGCGACCGTAGCGGTCTTCCGGTTCCAGACTGCAGCGCCTTTAACCGCACGGCCACTTCTGCCGGCTACGTTGGTTGATTTGTCCCTGAGCAAAGTAGGTTCGCAGCTTACGCCACGGGCAGAGGCGTAAGCAGTGCAGCCACAGCAAGTTTAGAGGAATGAGGCGGGGCATGTATTATTGTCTATCTTCCAATACAGACAACTCACGAGCGTGCTACTATGACATAAATTTTGAAACGAAAGTAGCACGGATTCGTGAATGCGTGTTACAGAGATGGTCATTTTCAACTGCGAAACTTATCTGTAGCAAGGAACATTAGATTAATTTAAGGGGTTCTAATAGAATGCATTAGAAAGGAAAGGACATTCAAAACATTTTGTGAGAGTTTTTGATCGTCTCTCAAATTGCATATGGTAATGCATCTAAATTTAAGTACAATTAGTGTTATTAACTAAACATCCGCTCACACAGACAACAAAACTGCACTCTGCAATTACAGTATCACAAGCTTTAGGTCGCCAAGGTGGCAGCAATATGAAGCAGAACAGTCGACACGAAGTGTTCCAAATGGTACCGACATTTAACAAACAGTAGCGCAGCGGATCGAGGGGGCATGGCGCGAGGGGGGGGGGGGCGTAGCCAACTTATCGCGCGCTTACTATAGCTAGTCGGTAGTCGGTAGTCGTTGGAAGTCCCCTACAGAAATACTGAGCGATGCTGCCTCTACATCCGTCCATAATTGCGAAAGCGTTACCGGTGCAGGATTCTCTGCACGAAGTGACCTCTCGATCATGTCCCATGAATGTTCGATGGGGTTCAAGTCAGGATGACCAAATCATTTGCTCGAAATTTTCAGAATGTCCTTCAAACCACTCGCTAACAATTGTGGCCCGGTGACATGGCACTCTGTTGTACATAACAATTCCATCGTTGTTTGGAAATATAGAGCTCATGAATGGCTCCAAATGGTTAATGATCGGTTCACCTGGACCAGAGGACTCGGACCATTCCATACAAACACAGCCCACATCGTTATGGAGTCACCACCAACTTGCACAGTGCGTTGTTGACAACTTGGATCCATGGCTTCGTGAGATCTACGCCACACACTAACCCTACCATCAGCTCTTAACAGCTCAAACCGGAAATCGGACCACGCCACCGTTTTCCAGTCGTCTAGTGTCAAACCATATCGTCACGAGCCCTAGAGAGGTGCTCCAGTAGATGTTGTGCTGTTAGCAACTCCACTCTCGTCGGTCTTCTGCTGCCATACCCCCATTAATACCAAATTTCGTCGCACTGTCCTAACGGATACTTTCTTCGTATGCCCCACGTTGATCTCTGCGGTTATGTCACGCAGTGTTGCTTGTCTCTCAGCACTGACAACTACGCAAACGCCGCTGCTCTCGGTCGTTAAGTGAAACCCGTCGGCCACTGCACTGTCTGTGGTGAGAGGTAATGTCTGAAATTTGGCATTCTCGGCACGCTCTTGGCACTGCGGATCAGGGAATATTGATTTTTCTAACGATTTCCGAAATGGAATGTCCCATGCGTCTAGCGCTAACTACCAATCTGCATTCAAAAATGTTAATTCCCGTCGTGAGGCCAAATCACGTCGAAACCTTTTCGGATGGATCACCTGAGTACAAATGACAGCTCCGCCAATGCACTGCACTTTTACACCCTTTGTACGCGATATTACCGCCACCTGTGTATGTGCACATCGCTATCCCACGACTTTTGTCATTTCAGTGTTAAGATCGCGCAGGGATCATGAGAATTAGTATGCTAATTGTACTGGAAAGGAACTTGATAATATTAACAAGAAGTACCCTACCACGCTCACTGTACAGTGAATTGCGTAGTATATGTGTAGATGTAGACACCACGTCAATAACGAGTGGCCCGCTGTGACAAATCTCTGCATATAATATGCAATGTACGTACTGACTGACTCATCATCGCCCAGCCCAAACAGCTAAGGAAGAATATTTGAAGTTTGGGAATGTATGGATCTTATACTGTAAGCATTGTTTAAGAAGGAATTGTCTGAAATTCCACTCCTAAGAGCGCGACGTAGGGGACGAAAGACTTTTTGAAAGTATGTCGCTATTAAGTGAATTTGAAATCTAGAATTACGAAATCTGGTGTGCGGTTTCTCTGTCGGAAAATAAATACATGTTTCAGCATTTTTGGAAATTCTACAACTACGGGTGTAAAATAGTGGGCGAAAGTTTTTTTCTTTTCAAAATACATGATTATTAAATAAATAAGCCTACTAAAAGGTTTTTAAGGCCGCGACCATGACAACTGATTTTTGCCGTCTTAGTTAGAAATTTAAAAAAAAAATTACGTGTTTCAGCGTTTCTGAAAATTCAAAGCCTAGGGGAATGCAATAGGGGATGAAAATTTTTAAGAAAATATTTCGTTACTGCAAAAAATTTAAATCTAAATTTATGAGAACTGGTATTTCACTTCACAGTTAGATATAAAGACATATTTGTTAGGGGATAGAGGTTGCTAAGAAACTATCTCGACAAGATCGCAAAATGCATGATTAACAAATGCTTTGGGCTCCATCTACCAGAACCGCTTTTTGGTCAGAAGTACATCGAAAAAGACCATGCCTATATGGCCGTAACTAGCATGAAAAGCTTAGAAGGAGTTACAATTTGTGAACAACATAAAAGTTCGATTAAATAAAAACAAAAAAATCCTTGCAGGCCATACAGTCTACGCGAGCGAAGCAGCGGGCGCTAAGCTAGTTTACAATACAGTGGAACCTCGCATAGAGAGCGTAATTCGCTATAGTATCTTACTAGTAGTGCAAAACACTCGTTAAGCGGAACAATTTATTCCATATAAATTAATGTAAAATACGATAATGCGTTACATGCAGAAAAAGTACTGAAAGTTTTATCTTATTCATGACATTTACGACTATTCAAAGAAAATTATACATACAGTTATATGTACTTTGTAGCTCACGACACAGAACTAATTCTTTTTACAAAGAATCTACCTATAGTCATTTGTTTCTGCCGACGCGTCAACGCTTGGCGAAAATGCGACACAGCATTATCGTCAAATTTGTAGCGCACGTAGCCACTACTTTATTGGGGTGATGATTTTCAATGTACGATGCAAACGGTTCCTATGCTTTCAGCATTTCTCTTATTGCGCCTGAAGATTGCTGCTTTGCTGTTACCTCCTCCTCCTCTCCACAACTTCCTGCTGTGAAACACACTGCAACTCCATAAGCTCTTCGGTGGTCATTTCTTGGCTGTGATCTTCCACACGCTTATCGGTGTAATTGTTGTCCATTTCTAGTCCTATATTCTTGGCCGCAGACACAATCCCACTGACTACAGGCTCCACATGCACTGACTCAAATGCCTCAGAGTCACATTCGATAACACACTCCGGCCATCTTCCATGCAGAAGTGAGAGTTCTCTTAATAATCCCTTCCCACGCCTTTTCAATCACGTTGACACAGCCAGAGATGTTTAAGTGATATTTCCGAAACTCTCAGAGTGAGATTCGTAGCTTCAATCAATCAACGCAATGCTCGAAGAATGTTTTAGTGTAGAGTTTCTTAAACTTAGAAATAAACTGCAGCGTGTCCGTACGCTCGAGCAATGAAGTGGTGTTGGAAGGTAGAAATTGGATCTTGATGAGCTGAAATTCTTCAAGGAGGTGGTCTTGTAGGCCTGGAGAATGGACAGAACCCCGTCCACAACAAGCAAGAAAGACACGGAGTGGCAGATTCATCTCAAGCAATTATTTTTTCACCGAATGACCAAACACTTCACTGATCCAATCACAAAAAAGATCAAGTGTCACCCAAGCTTTGTTGTTGGACCTCCTCGTCACATTTAACGTGCTCTTCTGGAATTTACACTTCTTTGAGTTTCTGAATGGTAAACAACCAGTGGTTTATCGCCGCTTGCTTTGGCACAGAATAGCAGTGACAGACGGTCTTTCGTTGACTTGGGACTGGGCAATGCATTCCCCCTATCCTGTTATAAAGGTATGCTTCGGCATGTTTTTCCAGAATACACCCGTCTCTACATCTACATGACTACTCTGCAATTCACATTTAAGTGCTTGGCAGAGGGTTCATCGAACCACAATCATACCATCTCTCTACCATTCCACTCCCGAACAGCGCGCGGGAAAAACGAACACCTGAACCTTTCTGTTCGAGCTCTGATTTCTCTTATTTTATTTTGATGATCATTCCTACCTATGTAGGTTGGGCTCCACAAAATATTTTCGCATTCAGAAGAGAAAGTTGGTGACTGAAATTTCGTAAATAGATCTCGCCGCGACGAAAAACGTCTTTGCTTTAATGACTTCCATACCAACTCGCGTGTCATATCTGCCACACTAACTCCCCTATTACGTGCTAATACAAAACGTCACAATTAAAACCTGTTGCTGCAAACAACCCTCAGAATCTGCTGCCTTTGTGTCGGAGCTGGCTGCTTCGCCGTGCCCCACAACGCTGTTGATGCCGGTTGATCTCTTAAACTTCTCTAACTACCCACAGCTTCACTCAAATACTTCTTCCGCCGCTGATGACCCTGGTGTCTTCTTAACGAGGTTTGCGAAAATCATTCTCGCCTTCTTACAAATGATGTTCTAGTTAAAAGTGTCGCCTTGCACTTGCTTTTCATTTGTCGACATAAGGGAGCGGGAGCGGGGGCGGGGTCGGGGGGGGGGGGGGGGGGGGAATCGTGCGTGCTAAATTAGCAACACTCACACCACGTTTGGGTTTTTCAATGATTTTACGTTTCATTTTTAACGTCTTTTCTTTCTCATATTGTTGTGTTCTTGCAGCTTTATCGTCAGGGACATTTCTACGAAGGTTATTAAAACTTGCACATACAAAAACCACTGTGTGAACACAAGTTTAGGAAAATGTGTGGTCACAAGCTGCACTAAGATGGTAGCAGAAAGAACACTAAACCAGGACTGCAGTATGTACTTCTGACTTCTTTTTTTTTTAAAAAAAAAAAAAACAATTTAACACAAGCAAAGATACGGTTCTGCTACAAAGATTAGGTAGCAAGCTGAATTCGCCTCAGTATAAGTTCGGAAAGTCTTGAGTTCTAGTCATCAATGGTGTGACATTGTTAACGAAGCGACTGCATCGCAGAGCATTTTACTTACCACAGTTACACGACAGAACCAAGTACACTGCACCTTATATGAATAGTTTCACCAACGCGGCAGGGACGCGAGGATTCCAAGTGATGAGCCAGTTATCCGTGGCGCGTAGCGCGGTTTCTGCGCCGATTCCGTGCCGTGGGAGGGATGGTTGCACGAGGCGGGCGGGGCAATGAACTAGAGTGCCCCAGGTGCTGCGCGTGGCTCCTGCAAGCACTAGGCCGACGAGGCAAGCCTCAGCCTCCGAAAGTGCAAGTGCGCGGTGCCCACAAGCACATCCACATCTACACGATTCACACTTAAGTGGCTGGCAGAGGGTTCATCGAATTACCTTCAAGCTGTTTCTCCTCTGCCGTTCCACTTTCTAACAGTGCGCGGGAAACACGAACACTTAAATCTTTCTGTGCGCGAGCTCTGATTTATTTTATTATGATGATCATTCCTACCTATGTAGTTGGGCGCGAACAAAATAGTTGCACACTCTTAGGAGAAAGTTGGTGATTGGAATTTCATGAGAAGGTACTGCCACAGCGAAAAACGACTTTAATGGTTGCCAACCCAGTTCACGTACCATATCAGTGGCGCTCTCTCCACTATTTCGCTATAGTACAAAAAGAACTGCTCTTACTTGAATCTTCAAATGTCCTCCGTTGTTCCTATCTGTTGCGGGTCCCACACCGCACAACAGTACTCCAGAAGAGGATGAACAAGTGTGGTGTAGACAGTCTCTTTAGTAAAGCTGTAATATTTTCTCAGTGTTCTGCCAATAAATATTACCTATGTGATCGTTCCAAGTTACGTTATTCGTAATTGTAATCCCTAAGTATTTAATTGAATTACAGTCTGTAGATTTGTGATTTACCGTGTAACAGAAATTTAGCGGATTCCTTTTCTGTCCTCACGTGGATGAATTCACACTTTTCATGATTTAGGGTGAACTGCCACTTTTCGCACCACACAAGTATCTGGTCCTAAATCTTTTTGAATTTGTTTTGCTTATCTGATGCCTTTATAAGACTGTAAATGACAGCATCATTTGCAAACAATCTAAGAATGCTACTAGGATTGTCTCCTAAATCGTTTATGTACACCAGGAACAGCAGAGGGCCTGTAACATTTCCTTCTGTTTCAAAAGCATTCTGGAAACCTGAAAACATGGAATAACACTCATTACTTCGTTAGAATAAAGAGCTAGTTGAGTTAAAGAAGAATGATGTTTTCTGAATCCGTGTTAGCTGTTTGTCAATAAATCCCCCCCCCCCCCCCCCCAAGGTGACTCATTATGTTCGAGCACAGTATGTATTCCAAAATACTACCGCAAATCGACGTCAATGAGATGGGTCTGAAATTCCCCGAATTACTCTTATTTCCTTTCTTGTGTGCCGGTGTGACCTTCCAGTATTTAGGTACGTTTCTTTCAACGAGCTATCAGTTGTAAGTCATTGCTGTATATGGAGCTATTGTATCAGCGTACTCTGAAAGGAATCTAAATGGCATACCATCAGGACCGAAGGCCTTGCCTTTATTAAGTGATAGAAGTTACTTTGCTACACCGGGGATATCACCTACGTTACTCATGTTGGCAGTTGTTCTTTGTTATTCTGGAATACTTACTTCGTTTTCTTTGGTGAATGAATTTCGGTAAACCGTATTTAGTAATTCGGCTTTAGCGGCACTGTCATCAGTTATATCACCATTGTTATCGCTCAGTGATGATACTGATTGTAGTCTTTTGTACAGCACACCAACGGAAAAGCACAATCTCTTGGATTTTTTGCCAGGTCTCGAGTCAGAGTTTCGTTGTGGAAACTATAAAAAGCATCTGGCATTGAAGTTCGTGCTACATTTCGAGCTTCTGTAAAACTCCGCCAATGTTGGGGTTTTGGGTTCTTTTAAATTTGTCATGCTTTTTTCGTTGTTTCTACAACAGTGTTATGAACTGTTTAGTGTACCATGGAGGATCAGTACTATTTCTTATTATTTTATTTGGTATATGTTTCTTAACAGCCGTCGATAATACTACATTGAATCTAGAGCACGTCTGTCTACGCTTACATATTCAGACTGTAAGGAGTGGAGACTGCCTCTCATGAAGGCCTCAAAAGAATTTTTGTCTCTTTTGTCACCTCATTGGAACACAACTTGTATCCAAAAGATTTACAAAATTCAAGAAACAAATACAAACCGTCTTTCAGTGGGTAACGTAGGGTACTGCAGGTATCACTACTAATCTTTGACACATCAATCACGAATGATAAATGGGAAAGGGCGCGGTGAAGTGTCCTCTCCGGTAACTGGGGAGTTTTCCATGATTCGACGCGACACGCCAAGGTGCACACTTATTCTTACATTTCCTAGTTCATTATTAAGATGGAAAGTCGAGACCCAAGTTTTAGATGGATTAAGATTTGAAGTATCTATGCGGTACAGTACGATCGTTGTTCATACTACCTCTGTGGCCTCAAATAATTTATCTATCGTGACCAAGGCTGTATCGACGGCACATTTTTTCCACTCCGTGGCTGGGAGATCGGCTATATACCGGTTGAACAGGAGGGGTGTCAAGACGGACTACTTCTTGTCCATTACTGATATTACAGTGTTGCTCATATTTTCATCAAATGAGACCCGAAAACTTGTGTTACCGAGCATATTTTGTATTATACGCGTCCTTGTCTGGGACGCTACAGCTCTCAGCAGCTCACAGATGATCCTCTCTCCAGTCTGCGTCATAGGTGAGCTGGTGCGCTGCTGGCGCCAGTCTCCATCGATTGTCATCCCAATGGTTGTGAGTCGATTTTCGATGCCTGCTTGTCTTCTTCGCATCTTTGGCGGGTGGCTATTTAACTGCGGCGCGCGCACTCTGCAGGGGCTTGCGTTCGGGTATCACCTGTATGAGCGACAGTGACGTGTGGCGCTGGCGAGTGACCGAGTCGGTACGACGAAGGTGCGTGGGCGGCTGCTGCGGCGTGTTTCGCCGTTTTAATGCAGTTTCGCTGCCGATGGTGATTGCGATTGGGATTTCCTGGAGATCTGAAGGACAGATTTACTTCGCGTCTGTTACATGTTGCTCAAAGTGAACGAACTGAAGTCTCCGAATTGTTTCTTTGTAAGTTCTGTTCACGTTAATTGAATACCTGAGTGCACTGAAAACTATCTTGGTTGTTTCAGTTATTTGTCACTGTACTTGGTCTGGGCGCCTGATATGTTGGTATTTATGGGAGAGCTAGCTGCGCACAGCAAATACACAAAGCCGTCCTTAATGCGTCGCATTTGTATGGAGTGTAGCCATGTATGGAAGTGAAACATGGACGATAAATAGTTCGGACAGGAGGAGAATAGAAGCTTTCGAAATGTGGTGCTACAGAAGAATGCTGAAGATTAGATGGGTAGATCACATAACTAATGAGGAGGTATTGAACAGAACTGGGGAGAAGAGGAGTTTGTGGCACAACTTGACGAGAAGAAGGGACCGGTTGGTAGGACATGTTCTGAGGCATCAAGGGATCACAAATTTAGCATTGGAGGGCAGCGTGGAGGGTAAAAATCGTAGAGGGAGACCAAGAGATGAATACACTAAGCAGATTCAGAAGGATGTAGGTTGCAGAAGGTACTGGGAGATGAAGAAGCTTGCACAGGATAGAGTAGCATGGAGAGCTGCATCAAACCAGTCTCAGGACTGAAGACCACAACAACAACAACAACAACAACAATGCGTAGCTAGAGGTCATGCCAAATAGTACGTAAATCTGTGCCCGACGTTCAAGAGCGGGCCGAAATAATTTTCCTATTTCCTGTTCCTATGTTATTATTTTACGTCTTTGTTCTAGAGAATTGGCTAATCAAATTTTAAGAGCCGTTACTGGGCAAGTGCTCATCTAGGTTAGTCAGACTTGGGTTCATTGGTACTGTGTATAATTAAAGGTTTATTTATAACCAGTTGGGCAGGTATGTTTGTCTATCTGATGCGCCAGAATGTTATCCCCTGCTGATCTGTTTGTGTTTCAGATAATTACCAGTGGTCGGTGCGAGCAAACTCCGATCGGGGTATCACTGTGGAAGAGGGAAATTTAAGGACCTGGATCGGTGTCTGGTTACGTTGTTAGTGTCCCGCAATTCTATCTTTCCGGTGGAGCGTTGTGGTTTTCTGGAAGCTTAATTGTAGCCCAAACTTGGGTATAGCTCCATTTTACCTTCTCGTCCATGAATGTCCTCTATCTGGTAGCACCTTTCGGTCTGCCCGCGTCCATCACTAATCTACAACGTAAAAATTGTAATGGCCCCATGTTAAGACTATTTAATATGTATTATTATATGCTGGCCATGAAATGTATGTGAACCTCGTACCTGCGAGTAACACTAAAGAGAAGCTTAGTCGAGAGCATTAATCTGATAACACTTTAATTTGTTACAACTGATTAAAGTCAGTCCATGTACGCAGTTTTAGAATTTGATATGGAAGGCAGTTCCTATGTAAGTCATGAAGCATTCAGTTATGTCAGTTAAATTTTATTAATGGGATTTTATGAACATTGTTTTAATTAGTGAAAACTGCTTGAGTAAATTTTGAATGAGCTGAGTGTCCCATTTAAATGCATTAATGTTCCAATCTGAGTACTGCTGCTGGTTCTGTAGGCCAGGTGCCTTTTATTATAATCGTGTTGCTCTTGGTTTCATTAACAGCATGTGTGTGTAATAAAGAAGTGTTAGGCGACTACAAACTGGTTATGTGTTTAATTTTGATGTGGCGAAAGGAAAGACGCATCAATATGCTGATGTGAGGTCCAGGAATAACACTTCTGTTTTCAGGTTCTGTTGGAAATTGGCTTATGTGAAATACGTTAGTGCTAGCACATGGTATATGAGGTCTGTTCAAAAAAATTCGGGAACTTTGTCCACAATTTTTTTCTACGCTTACCTTTTACTTACTGTGCGTGATCTCCTTCGAAATATTCTCCTCCACAATTGGTAGACTGCTCGCAACGCTATTTCCAAATTTCCTTTTATCTCGGCTATCACTGCAAATCTTCGCCCTTCCAGTGGGGTTTTCAACTCTGGATATAACAGAAGTCGGCAGGGGCCGGATCTGGAGAGCGCGGAGGATGAGGCAGCCTGTGACTGTTTTTTTTTTTTTTTTTTTTTTTTGCAGTAGTCATGTACTGACAGAGATGAACGTGCGAGTGAGTTATCGTGATGCAAGCACCAATTGTCTCGCCACACTTCAGGCCGTTTCCTTTTCAGATTATCGCGCAGGCTTCGCAACACGTCCCGATAGTATCATCGATTAACAGATTGTCCCTGTGGCACGAATTAACTATTAATTAATCCTTCAAAGTCAAAGAAAACTATCGGCATGGCTTTAATATTTGACGTGAGCTGACCTGACGAGCTTTTTTCGGTCTTTGAGAACTTTTCCCGACCCACTGTGAAGGCTGAACCTTGAGCGCTACATCATAACCGTATACTCAAGTGTCATCACTAGGCGAGCCTTGGGACAAACTTCGTGGCAACACGATGCATTCCAAGATGCTGTGTCAGGATTTCACGGCATGATCCAACTGAAATGTTGCATTCTTCTGCAATCTCTCTGACAGTCAGTCTTCGACTGACACGCACAATTTCGCTGATGTTCCTGCCATGAGCGTCGTCGGTAGACGTCGAAGGACATCGTCAACGAGGGTCATCTGTAACTGTCGTCAAGCCATTTTTAAACCGCATGAACCATTCGTAACACCGAGTACGGCTTAGGAACTTATCACAGTAGGCTTCCTGCGTCATTTGGTGTTTCTCTGTAAAAGTTTTCTTGGGTTTCACGCAAAATTTAATACAGACGCGTTGCTTCTTTAACTCTACTATCTCCAAATTCGCAAACTGTGCGACACGAAGTTCTACTCGGTACACCACTAAACAATAACTGACAGACAACCAACAATGAAACTTCCGGCACTTACACAATTAACACAGGTGTGCGCTGGCATGCCAACCGCATTTCGCTCCAACACACTATTGGCGCGAAATTACGAATGTTCCGCAACGTTCTGAACAGACTCGTACTAACAGTAATCTACGTAATGCACAACGCCTCTCACAGCGTCTGCCACTATGGTCGAAGGAGCAGCTCAGTGACGCTTACTGAAACATACACGTAATGAAAGGCACCCCCTGGAACCACCTCCATTCCTTCTGTATAATTCAAACCTGGTTATCGGTTCAGACTGATGAGAGATACTCAAGAATCGTACGGACGAGTGCTTCTTATTATTTTTTTTTATAAACACACCTTTTCCCGGTGTTTCACGTTCCCTTATAATTATGCCAATCACTCTCAACTTCGATTATGATGCTTTTGAGACTAGTTTTATTTGATCATTCCAATTTAGATCTCTTCGGAAAGTATCTCTTGTGTATTTTACAGCTATTGCTATTTCCAATGATTTATCGCCAACTGCGAAACGGTTTTCTTCTTATACATGCCTAATACTTAACATTAATTAATCGTCAGGATTAACTGCACGTCCCTGCACCAAGCCTGGATTCTCTCCAAGTCTTCTAGTATTTCGATACAGTTTTCTGGCGTTGCAAATTTCTTACATGAACCGAATCAGCCGCGAAAAATCTCGCAGGACTTCCGACGTTATACACCGCGTCACTTACAGAACCTGTCTTACAACACTGCCTTGCAATAACCCAGTTAACATCGATGTGGTATTCGATACGCTACAAAGTCTTGGAAACAGTCACAAAGCTGCTACGGTACTCCGTTGAACTCATAAATTGTAATGTATTTGCAATAGTCCTGAAACCGAAAACAAAAAGAAACATATCTTTTCAATAATAACCAAGCAGATAATAAGAAATATAATTAGCTGAGGCACATGCTTGGTAGTGAGGTGGGCCGTAACGTGGTTCACGACCTCTCTTTGCAGTTGATACCAATCTTCAGAGGTAGTTGCCCAGAAGTACGGAACACGCTATTGGTGGTTGATAGCTCCTATCTTTTCTCCCAATGCATTCCAAATACACTCTATACTGCGTTTGTTAATAATTTTCAAAGACGGCCCACCTTAAATAAATGTTGAAATCACTGGAAAGAAAACCTTCAGAAATTTTTGATAACCGCATCCAGTGTAGGAATACAACAACTTTATACACTATAATTCTACATACTTTCCCGGTATCTGTTGACCCCTTGAGGTGTCGGGTATTCTGCCGAACATCAGTGTATTTCTTGCCCGATATTTCGACAATGTGACTCGTTATCCTGATCTGGTGCTACGTGAGACTGCTCGTGGAGTGGGACGGGTCCAGTATTTGACATCTGGCACAATACCAGACACCTCAAGATGTCAGCTTAAAACACTGTGTACAGTAACAATAAGAGTTTATACAGATACATGCACAGCAGAGTGCAATGAATCAATTATACCAGCTTCCAGACCAGTCCCCGATTTTATGTAACAAAAACCAATCAGGGGGCTTGAACAACTTTTATTTAAACATTATTATAAAACATTAACAGAAAACACAGCTATAGCTGGAGTCATTTTACTGAAAATCTCATCAAACAGATGAGCTGAAACGAGAATAATAAGCTTGTGAACTTCAGATGAATCTCTTAACAATCGCATCCTGAATAGAGGTCTGTTGCTACATCAGTATATACAATGAATTCCGTTATTTATTTTTCGTGCGCACTACAGCTGAAAACGCACTCTCGCAAATGGATGTAATAAAAGATGGTATACTTTAATGCTTTCTCCACCACAGCATCGTCGTGTAAAGATGTGAAAAATGCAAAATATTTCAATTCTTGACATTTCGTTAACAGCGCTAGCTGTAGGAAGTTCTGTCCACCTCCCATGTCAGCTAAGGGCAATTCTTGCACAACTGGCATTGATATTGTTTCCGCATGTAAATGTGAATTACAGACACCACAAAAATTCACTACAGTAATGTCTGAGAAAACAACTGTCGTACCATCAAATCCAATTACAGGCAGTAAAGCTATCCGCGAAGTTTCGACCACCCCAAGGCCCACGTCACTTCCTGAACTGCTTTTTGTGATTCTTATTTGTGGAGCCGTCGACATAAACAAAACCTCCAAAAACATGAAGGCAAATGCAAGCTATACTGACTGTAATAGTACTTGAGCAGACACCTAACAAACTGCATAAACCAACTGATGAGCAGTATAACGTTATATTCACATGCAGTTACTAGATCACCAGAATTCTCGCAAATCAAAGCGGTTTGTGGATCCAAGAATCAGAATCCCAGCCCTGTAGGTTTACAGCAAGAGCTCTCGCTAACCTGTCCATCGAGTGGCTAACTCATAAATCGGAAATTAATCCCCAAGTCCAACCAAATAGTGAGTGGCATCATCGTCCATGAAGTGGAGATATGGACCAACTACGCCTCTCAGAAGTTGTACATTTCGTCGGAATGCCCAACCTCTAATCCATTTTGTGTTAATAGTATTGCTCCGAACGCCAATGAAGATTTGAAGCTCCCTATGCATGTCTAATATGGTGCCTGACAGCCATAATCTCAGAATGAACAAAATGGTCCGCTCTATGAGGTTTCTGCAGTCACACGGCCCATCACTTTCGCTCCAGAAGGATTTTCTGCTAGAATCATCTATCAAATTGAAAGGGATTTATATGTGAAGAGTACATTTCTACATTCATTCGTAGATCGATTTTGATGTCACTCCAAAATACAGTGGCCCATCTGCGCACTTCCGCGAGAAAGATACAATTTGATCATCGTTTGGCACACGGACTAACAGTTCTGAGCGTCCGAAACGTAGTTTTGATGAACGGCCAATGGTTTTAATATATTGAGCATTCCTGAGAAAAATACAGTGAAATGTGACAACTTGTGTATCGATTACAGAACTACACGCTGTTAAACGTTCGATATTCTATACACGAGCAAAACAACGCCATTTGGCATCTACAAAGGTACATTTAGTACAGTATTCACACCTACAGCCAAGTGAACAGAACGAAATGGACCTTTGCCAGTGAAGGTCTGAAGCCCATATCAATACAATGACAGCAATAGTCCTCAACCACACTATCGTAACGAGCAATTACAAAAACTGCTGAAAAAGATTATTTCGAAGTACATATTTCGTGTGAAGCCAATACGACAACGCGTGACTTAAATATACCACTCCTTTCTTACCACAGGTGGCAATGACTATTCCTGCATCCTTTTATGTTAGTCGACAGATTGAAGCATTCACCAAACGTAGTTTCAACACAGAAGCTGACAGGCGTTATCTATATCTTGTTTTAAAATACTGTCACGGAGCTGAAAATTTATGACAAAACTGTTACCAAATAATTATGAGTCCAACAATTATAACAACGAGTCCAACGTATGCACTTCGGAGCTGACGTATGTTTTATCAAGCTGATTCTACGCTGGACCGAACAATTATTTCGATCGAGTTCGCTGAGAAATGAATCATCACGCGCAGCTACTTAATAGGTATTTGCAGACAGACAAGAAACTGTATTTCCGAAGGCGTATTGCCGATGAACATAAAGGTGAAAGTTTATTTTGCTTCCGGATGAGTTATTGAGAAACAAAAGTTACATTAAAACTGAGCTTAAGCGTTTCTCCTGTTGGCTCAGATTCTTGGTTCCACACGATGCCTAAGAGGAAGACTGTGTATAGCCACGTTTAGGGTTTAGTCTTTTAAGCCGTAATATACTGAATGTCTTTAGTGTGGTAGGGAAAGTGTACGACCCATCACTTACCGGACTAGCCGTGTAGAAAGCGTGGCTGCGCGGCGGTTCCCTCTCATAGCGACAGACTGAGGCATGACGCACCGTTCACTGAGCTGCGAGAGTGGTTTACTTTTTGCTTAACTGACAGGAGCCCACAACGCACGGGTCGTCCGTCTTCGCCGCCGCCGCCGGCCATCGTTTGTCACCTGGTACACGTCTCTCTTTCTTTCTCTGCAGTTTCTCATGTTATTGCCTTTTTTGACGCCACTTATGGCTCAGGAGATCAGTCGTTGGCTCTTACTCAGGTAATACGTTCAAAAAGCTTTTGACCCCATACCGCATTAACTCTTATTAATGAAATTTATGATTGGACTCAAGATTTCTCGGTAGGAGGGACGCAGAGTGGTGTCTTGGATAGAGAGTTATCGACGGATACAGAAGTAACCCAGAGAAGTGTATGTTGTATATAAATGATCAGGCAGATTAATAGTGATCTCCAACTTTTTGCAGGTGATGCTCGTATCTATAATAAAGTACTATCTCAATAAGCCACACAAATACCCAGTCAGATCTTGATATTATCTGAAAGTGGTACGTTAATGCCAACGTACTTTAAATGTTCTTCACAAAACGCAAACAAACGTTGTATCCTATTATTACAATATCAGCGATCCACAAACGCAGTCTAGTCGTGAAGACCTGTACGTAACACTTTGCAGGGATATGACATGAAATGTTCACTCAGGTCCAGTCGTAAGTACAGCAGGAGACAAGACATCGGTTCACTGGCAGGATACAGAGAAAATTCAATCGGTCAACAACAAAGGAGACCGTAAACGCAATTTTCGTGCGACATCTTCCTACAATATTACTCACGTATGTGGGGGACCCGTAGCGACTACCACCAAAAGGGAATACTGAACGTACACGAAGGACCACAGCACGATTGGTCACTGGGTTGTTTGCTTCATAGCAGTGTCACGGAAAGCCCGAAAAACCTGAACCGACTACACCTCAAAATGGAGGAGAACCATTCCGCAAAAGCCTACTTACAAAGTGTCTAGTATCTAGGAATACACTGCAGGACACTGTGTATCGCTCCCATAGAGACCGCTAAGACGTTAGCCTAATTACACCAGCACAAAGACATTTTTAGGCACTCGTTGTTCCCGTGCACTCTACGCCAATGGAACTGGCAGAAATCTAATACGTGATAATGGGAAGCACCCTTTGCCACGCACTTCAGTGATTTACAGAGTATGGTTGTAGATAAACAGCAAAACTGTACACATTGTTTCCATCAGGCTTCGAGAAGTTCTAGGCGTAAACACTTACCTACGACACCCATTCTGCAAACTGAACACTGAAGCAGTTGTATGATACATATTAATTTGGATAAAAGCGGCAACTTGTTACTGTACAATCAGTAGATATTTTTAATTTCTTTTAAATACGTTTGCCAGATTTCGAGCCATTGTAGGTGTGCGAACAGGACATACACTTACTGACAGTCGGTAAACTCACTATCAGTTATCCTCATGCAGCTAATCATCGTGTAAGGATACTCGGTTAAAACAGGTACCTTCACAATGCATTTCTTACAGAGTCCCGTTTTCCAAGCCAGCCAAGCTCCTGTATCCCATGAGACCACCTTAAGTCCAGCGACTAACTGCACGCACTCTACTGCAATTACCCGCTACCTGATGATGAGCTTATGGTGGTACAAAAACAAAATAGATAACAAATAATTTAAAATGATCTTGCAGTGCCCGCTTGAGGTTTCTTTCTTATCGGAGACCAGTAAACCATGTTGTGGGGAGATCAACAAAGAACTGTAATAGGTATAAATAATGAACAGTCTTCGTCTAGTTTGATACTGCTCAACGGACGTTGAACGTCACAAAACAGTCATGAACTTAAAGCAAAACCCAAATGGCCAAAAAATATCATTTTCCTTATCATCAGTAATTTATATGAACAATGGAAAATACACTCACGTTAGGAAAACAAAACAGAACACCTTGAACGACTAGAGATAGGACGATCACATTCAAAGGACTTGTACATTAGTATGTTCTGCAGAAATGATTAGTTTTTGAACCATGTAGGTCCGCGAGTTCAAGGTCAACATCGATATAAATTGCTGCTCGTGTGGGACGAAGCGTTTTGGCAGTGCAACGGGTATGTGTAGAATGGTTCACGAAACGTCGTAGAACAACGAGAGGGGTCAGGTCGCACCACCCACACCACCCCTACAGAAGACCAACACATCATCCGAATGCCATTGCAGGTCAGGTCTCCGTTCTCCTCGGCTCTGGCGCAAAAGTGGAACATTCTAACACACAGTACTCTATCAGTGGTGACAATCCTTCACCGTTTATTACGGTGTGGGTTACGTGCGCGTCGTCCACTTTTCCGCCTACCTTTGACGAATGTGCAGAAGCATGCTAGACGGCAATAGTCTATGGAACGACATCACTGGGGACATTTATGGCATCAGATAGTGTTTTCTGACGAAACCAGGTTCAATTTGCTGTATAAAAATGATGGCCGGATTTTCGTTCGCCGCAGACCGGGGGAGCGGCATCACAGTGACTGCATTCGCACCTGACATACAGTTCCAACTCAAGGCCTTATGGTGTGGAGTGCTATTGGGTACAACCTAAAATCACATTGGTGCGTGTCCAGGGCACTCTAACCAGTCGGAGCCACGCGAGTGACATCCTGCGACCCGTAGCCATACTGTTTATGCACAACACCCAGACGCCATTTTTCAGCAAGACAATGCATGACCACATGCTGCTACACGAACACGTGCCTTCTTGGTGCCACAGGATGTCAACCTTTCACCCTGCCCCGCCAGATCATTAGACTTGTCGCCAATCGGATACGGTGAGACGACGGGTGCAGCGCTGTGACCCAATACCAACCACCATAGACAAACTTTGGAACCAGGTGAATGCAACATGGATAGCTATACCACAGGACGCCATTCGCGCCTTATCAGGACCCATGGCGGACTCTGTGCCTACTAGGCAACAGGACACATGCTGAACTGAAGTGACTTACATGCTAAGCACTTCTTAAGAACATACTAACGTACACAAATGATTATGTTAAAACATCTCTACTTTTTCTTTCGCAATCTTTTCGTAATGTGAATATTGTGCAATAGCGACCGGGTCCCTTTAACAGTAAATACTTTCAGGTTTCATGACACAATGAATTTTAATATTCGGCGTAATGTTTGAATTCAATTGATCATGCTCAGATAATAAGTTTTGTTCGAATGTCTTATTTAAGCAGTAATTACTGTCGAGGAATGTACATAAAACATTTGACAGCTAAAAATTATATATTTCTCTAATGCTACTGTGATGAGTTAAATAGTTTATTGTAAACTGACAACAATTGTGGACGGATGTAAAGTAGTACCAATTAATTACCATACTTTTTGTCTAAATATGACTGTTTAGACACCATCCATGTCTTCATGGGTATAATACTGTGACATATTTACTATAAAACTTATTGTCTGAACAACATTGCGCGTATAAAAAGTTCTAGAACTTTCGGTTCTATAATCTCCTCATATACGTAGGGAGAAAAAAAAAAGGGTCGAACTTAATTAGTTCAGTTAGTCAGTATAAGTAAGACAGGAGCTGTAACGTGAATTTCGTAACGTTAATTTGTTATTTTTGCGAAAACCAAGTGTTCAACATGGACGAAAACACTTTTCTCAGGCGAATACACGTAAAGAAAATTTATGTTCATATTAATGGATTGTGTGCTAGAAGTTGTAAACTGCCGCCACTAGACTAATGGCATACTTTGTTATCGTTTAGGGAGGAATACCAAATGGGTTTCAGGAATGGACGACCAGGCGCTGGGCAGATTATAAATCTGAAGTCGATCCTCCCATACCCGAAACTCAAGAACAGAGAATTCGTAGCGGTCTTCGTCGACTGCAGAAAGGTGTACGATACAAACGACCCTATTTCATATCATTGAAGAGTCTCGCCTAGACACCAAAACAAAAATGATTATTCAACAAACCCTAACGAACGCCACCTCTAAAGCGGAGTTCATAGAGGAGGTATCTGATGTCGTTGAAATCAGGACAGGTGCGAGATATGGAGATAGACTATCGCCTATGCTCTTGAACTGTATTTTAGAAAGTGTTTTCCGAGAATGGCGGAAGGAAACGAGTAATTCAGGAGCAGAAAATGAGGTAAGACTCGGATGTAAGTATATGAATTTTACAATCGACAGTCTAGCGTTTGCAGATGATCTAGACACGACAACAAAACCATCAAATGAAGATAGAGGCAGTAAAGGCTGGGCTTCAAATCTCCGTTGAGCAGACGCAGTTTATGACAAGCAGAAAGTCACCCCAAGAGAACTGGAGTTCTGACTAGGAAAAATTAAGCAGGCAGAAAAATTTGAATACCCAGGTGAATAGATGGAGCCTAACCTATCAAAGAAAGAAGCCTTCGTATCACGCTTTAACAAAATCGAAATGACTACCATGGAACTTAAGTCATCTAAAACAGTAAGAGATCGAAATCCTCAGGCGCCTCAATCAGTCACTATAGCACTGTCGTTATATGCGATATGCACATATACACATTATGGTAGTATCGCGTACAAAAGGTGTTAAAAGGCTATGCTTTGGTTGAGCTATCATTTGTGCCCAGGTGATGCATGTGAAAATATTTCCAGCATTGATTATGGTAGCACGACGGGAAATTAATAGACTTTGGAAGCGGAATGGTAGTTGGAGCTGGATGCAGGTACATTCTATTTCGGAAATCGTTAGGGGATTTAATATTTCGGGATCCACGCTCTCAAGAGTGTGCATGGAATACAAAATTTCAGGCATTACCTCTCACCACAGACAACGCAGAGACCGAGAGCCTTTACTTCGTTAAGTAAATGCGTTTCCTTAGAGTTGCCAGTGCTAACAGACAAGCAACACTGCGTGAAATAAGCAACACTGCGTGAAATAACCGCAAAAATCAATGTGGGACGTACGATGAACGTATCCTTTAGGACAGTGCAGTGAAATTTGGCGTTAATGGGTTGTGGCAGCATACGACCGACGCGAGTGCCTTTGCTAAAAGCATGAAATCGCCTACAGCGTCTCTCTTGGGCTCATGATCTTATCGGTTGCACCCAAGACTGGAAAACCGTGGCCTTGTCAGATGAGTCCAGATTTCTGTTGGTAAGAGCTGATGGCAGAGTTCGAGTGTGGCGTAGACTCGATGAAGCCATGGACCAAAGCTGTCAATAAGGCACTGTGTAAACTGGTGCTGGCTGTAAATGGTTAAGTGGCTACTTGAGACCATTTGCACCCATTCATGGACTTCATGTTCCCAAACAACTATGGAAGTTTTATGGATAAAAATGCGTGATGTCATCGGGCCACAACTGTTGGCGATTGGTTTCAAAAACATTCTCGACAACACGAGCGAATGATCTAGTCACCCCGACTGCCCGACATTAATTCCATGGAACATTTATGGGGCACAGTCGAGAGGTCAATTCCTGCACAAAGCCGCGCGGTCTAGGGGGCGCGTTGCCACGGTTCGCGCTGATCCCTCCGTCGGAAGTTCGAGTCCTTTCTTGGGCATAGGTGTATGTTGTCCTTAGCGTTAAGTTAGTTTAAGTTAGACTAAATAGTCTGTATGCCTAGGGACCGATGCCATGAGCACTTTGGTCCCATAGGAACTTACCACCACAAAAATTTGCTGCACGAAATATTGCACTGGTATCACTTACGCAATTATAGACTGCTATAGAGGCAGCATGGCTCAATATTTCTGCAGGGGACTCCCAACGACTTATTGAGTCCATGCCACGTCGAGTGGTTGCACTATGCCGGGCAAAAGGAGGTCATACGCGGTATTGGGAGGTATCCCTGACTTCTACCTCAGTGTATATGCGGCAGACACAATGAACAAGAAAGGCCTAATGGAGTTAAGGCCAAAGAAAGAAATATTCTGAGAAAAATCCTAGGTCCCATCGAATAGAACAGTGAGTACAGAAGGCGTTACATCCATTAACAACAACATGTGAAGAATGTGTCACAATTCGGAAAAGGTTTGCTTTTTATGGCAAAGTGACATCAGTGAGCCCAGGAATGATGTCTAAAATGATATTAACCTACATTCAAGATAAAAAAAACCGAAGTGGTATGGTTCAAAGGAGTCAAAGGAGATCTACGAAAACGGAAAATTACTCCCAAAGAAATCAAGGGGCGTGACCCGCTTAAGGAAAAGTTACGAACGCACAAATGTTTCCTAGAAAAGCCGAAGACAGGAAAAACGTAGACCCAAGAGAGAGAAGAACAATGCTAGAAACAAATGCGCGCGCAGAGGGCGTCAGTTAAACTTCGGAAAAAGAGACAGTTGAACTGAGGTTGTCTAGTTGGTCGCAAATAAACGATAATAATAATAATAATAATAATAATAATAATAATAATAATGCCATACGGCTTCCAGCTATCTCTGGTGCCACTTCGGCGGCTTGCGCGTCAATTTCGCCGCTTTTGGAAAACTTAACACAGCTTCTCATTTCGCCTCGCGAGGCTAAATGAACCCCGTTTCCGATTTGTCCCCCCACAGAACAATCTTAGGCGCACACCGAGAATCAAACTTGGGACCACCTCGTCGTTAGGCAATAACGCTACCGACTGGACAATGAAGGCGGCCTAAGATGCGATAAAATGCAGATATGAATGAAGGCTTGGTTGGTTGGTTTATTTGGGAGAGGGGACCAACAGCCAGGTCATCGGTCTCATCGGATTAGGGAAGGAGGGGGAAGGAAGTCGGCCGTGGCCTTTCAAAGGAATCATACCGGCATTTGCCTGAAGAGATTTAGGAAAATCACGGAAAACCTAAATCAGGATGGCCGGCAGCGGGCTTGAACCGTCGTCCTCCCGACTGAGAGTCCAGTGAGGTAACCACTGCGCCACGTCGATCGGTAATGAAGGCTTGCGCAAGAGACAGTAATATCAACTACATCATTCAAGCAGTGAAGTAGCTTCTGACAAATATGACGACGCCCACTGCTACTTCTAGACTGCCCCACATTGTGGCTTACAGTGAGCGCTGTTTCCGGACCAGAGGAAAATGAACCACCTGCGAGGTGTAGCCAGGTGCCCGGCATGCAGCGGCAGGGACGAGTCCGTAACTGCTTCAAGTTCGACGAACGAACCCGTGGCAAGTGGTCAAGGACGGGGAGTGCCACCTCATAACTTAAACGTTGTGATCCTACGCTCGTCTGGCAGCCATTGGCGCGCCGCATCTACGCGCCGTACCACAAGTCAGTCGGCGTGGTGTAGCAGCGGAGCGGAGCACCTTTCTTGGCTATAGTTTGACGACGTAATTACATGTTTGACAGAACACAAAACTGAAGTACCAAATTCATGGAATGAAGTTACTGCAGTAAAAATAAAATGGGATTTCTGGCCCGCTTCGAGCGCACTTACGAATTTATTCATTTCTTAAAAAAGGGTCTCCAGATCTTCAAAATATTCAACTATATTCAATCACATTCAACCCTTTCTTAAAGGATCTTAGAAACCCTCATTGTTGTGTTCAAGAAAATCCAAGACAGAAAATCACGAAACTGAAGAAAAGAAAGATTGTTTAAATTAAACTCAAATTTCTTTTTTCTCAAAACCTTAAAAATGCAGCCTGCACGACAGTCAGAATGTAACAATACCATTTAAACTTATTTAACAGTATCGAAATCAGTCTGTTCATCGAAATATTAAAAATGTCAGATCCCGCATGCTGGATTTGAAACTTTGTAACTTTTAAAGCTTGTGAAAAAGTGGCATTCAACTGATTTTCACTTAAATTTACTTTTTTCCGTTCTTGTGTTTTTCCGTGCAGGATTCCTTGAGCAGAACAACGATGAGTTTTAAAGCTCTGAAAAAAAGGGGCTGGAAGTGGTTGTATTTTGATGGCTATATCTACACTTTTATCCATATTCTGCAAACTACTACTTAGTGCATGGCAGAGGACACATCCAATCGTGCCAATTATTAGGTTGCACTCGCGTATGAAGCGTAAGAAGAATGACTGTTTAAATGCATCTCTGCCCGCTATAATTAATATAAATTTGTCATCAGAATCCCTGATACCTAAGGGAGCGATAGGTAGTGGGTTGTAGTACTCTTATACTCCTTGAGACATCATTCAAAGCTGTTTCTTTCTACATTTACATAAGTAAGCTTTCCCATGATAGTTTACATGTATCTTCAAGCCTCTGTCAGATTAGTTTCGTCAACATCTCAATGACACGCTTCCATCGGTCAAACAATCCTGTGATCATTCGTGCTGTCCTCATCTGTGTACGTTCAATATCCATTGTTAGCCCTTGAGTAAAACTAATTTGATTCACTGTATCTAAGATGAAGTGCTAATAGCTCTTAAGGTATGCATTTCAAAGCCCAGGTTTACTGGACTTTTTTGCTTCGAAAGATCGTCCTTGTTATGTGCCGGAATAATGACCATTCCTTGAGGGACAACCTGTATTATTGCAGTGCTATTTTTGCATGTCAGCTTGTTACCTTAAAATAATAACCCTATGTTACTTTTAACGTAGTTAATTTAATATCCAAACTTACGGTGTAAACATCACAAACAATTCGCATCATCGTTATCCACTATGGTTAGAAACTGAAAGTTTGCCTAGCTTTGACTGTTCAGCTGAAACCATTATCTACAGCTAATGTAATTAGTAACTACACTCTTCAGTACAACAGTCGTTAGTTGGGTAAGCCAGTTTAAATACACACACTTCCAGACTCTCGTCGCAGATTGGCTGTCGTTTAACGACCGAAGCTCCATAACTGTGTATTCCGACAAAATGGTTATATGGATTTTTTTTTTACTTACACACACCCCACGATGCTCTCAGCATGTCACATTTTTTATATCCCAACACAAATTTTGAAACCTAATAAAAAATGGCCAAGCATGCAATAGTGGCCATTAAATCCTTTCTTCCGTTTGTGATTTCAGTGAAACGAAACCTCTAATTTCGCGTATTTGATCTCGCGCCTTTGTCTTCGAAGAAGACCTGTCTATCACACAGCGTGATCCTATGTTCATGACACCGTGATAACTCGAGGGATCACACAGGTGGCAAGGTCATATTCGTAAATGCTGAAATTCTTTACAGCTATGATTTCGTCAGTCACGGGTTGAGAAAAGAACAAAATGTGCTCATCCGTAAGAATGACATTTAGTTCATGATTGAGAATTATCTCTTACTTTAAGAAACTCATCAGTTTAGTTCTGCACATGAAAGGGCACAACGCCAGTAATAAATTTAAACGATTGAAAGGCGTTAAATAAACAATGGACAATCTTCAAAACATTTCGATTATATATAACAAACCTTCCAAAACACGTCTCTGAGCTTATTAAACAACTCTGTTCACACATTTTTGCAGTTGGTAAGTATCGGAGAGAAACAGTCCGTAACATTAACCTACTTTGCTTATTCCATTCCATCTACTGAGTAAGCTTCATCTGTAAGAAAGTCTTCACTGCCCAAAATCATGCTGAAAGAATAATAAGGCGTTATCATCCCAGGTCCGCTTGAAGACAAGTGTTAAAGAAGTCCATTATTTTAACTGCACCATAACAGTACACATTCTCTACTGGAATTTGTTAATAAGCCAATACAGTTCACAAGAGAAATCTATGTTCTATACAGTACTGGAAAAAAATTACTTTTTTAAAAAATATGTCTTTATCAAACCAAAAGGGTCAATAAATATGTTACCAAAATCTATGATTATTTACCTAATGATACAAAATATCTAACAGGTAAGAAAACCTAACAGAAGTTCCTTCTGGGCAACAACTGCACACGACTGAAGAACTTTTATTTAGTGACTTCTTGACTTATATAGAAAAAAACTACAAACTTCTGTTGTTAAATCAAATTCATCTCTATACAGTTAGCACGACGTCAAATTTGAACACGATCTAATAATCAGTGAATTGACTCATTCTGCATGCGAGAGTTTGATCGGCTTCGTGACTAACAACCCCTGACTGCATCACGCTCAGTACCAATAGTGTTGGCATTGCTGGTACTGTTCATTCTTTCAATGCGAAGTCAGAGTCGTAAGGGAAAGAAGACCATGTTTAATGATGAGATATCACCATTCTATTCTTTTGAACTACTCATTTTCCAAGAGAAAAATACAAGAAATACTATCATACGATTTTTTTCCTGTGTACCACAGCGTCCCGTTCTATGCTTTGTGCCAGTTTCACGCACGAATGTCGGAAGCTTTTTATCACAATTCTGACGGCAATATAAGGGCTGCGCAATATCGGGACAACATCTTTCAACCTTTTCTCCAACGCTACAGTCTACAGTCCTTGTTTCCACTAATGGTTCGTCGTTCAATACCATTACGAGCGGATACACCCAACCCAATGCCTTGCTCCAGGAGAAGGGACGCAAATGAAACAGGATAAAGTAACAAGGTACTGAACGTTACCCAGCGGACGAATTTGATTTCACTGATTTGCTAAGTTGTTCACTTTCGAACAAACTGCTTTTGTTTTGGTGACTATTACCAAAAATGGTTCAAATGGCTCTGAGGACTATGGGACTTAACATCTGTGGTCATCAGTCCGCTAGAACTTAGAACTACTTAAACCTAACTAACCGAAGGACATCACACACATCCATGCCCGAAGCTGGGTTCGGACCTGCGAACGTAGCGGTCGCGTGGTTCCAGACTGAAGCGCCTAGAACCGCTCGGCCACATCAGCCGGCGACTTTATTACCCAATGAAGTTACTTTTCTATTTTCATAGTGCTTATTCCTTCATCCCCTGCTTCTTTGACTAATACCACACACGTTCGCAGATACTCTCGTGGTGGGAAAAACCTTTCTTGAGGGCTGTTTACGCGAAAAACTTTTGCTACCACGAACCCGACAGTTCATAAACGATACAGTGGGGATGTTCCCTTTCATGTCATTCCTTTCGTTTCTTTCAATCAGCCTTGCCAAATATTCAAAGTGCCACAGGCACGACATACTGTGTGTGTGTGTGTGTGTGTGTGTGTGTGTGTGTGTGTGTGTGTGTGTGTTTGTGTTTTTAGCTTCTCGGAATTTCAACATCTCTGTCACTTTTTGTCACGTCCGCTATCTAGGTGACCCCAAGCCTCGCATGAGTGAAGGTAAAAGGCAGCGACAAGCTGGAATAGCTTGTTAGACAAGACCATCTCAACCGCGGCATCAGAGCGACACACATTTCGGCGTGCCCGTCCACAGACTCCAAGCCGACTCCGCATCCGCTCGGAAACCTGTTGGCCGCATCTCGCAGCTGCCCGCTTTCCTGAGACGCTTAATGAGTCCTCTTCGGACCACAAATCGCACAGCCTGCGGACCACAGCCTCCAAACAGATGCGAAGCACAGAAGGCTGTACCTTGTCTGAGAAGGTTGTACCCAGTCCCTCACCCTACCTCCTGGTCCATTTACTGCCTTAAAAACACAATGGACAAAACATCAGGAACCGCGTTAAAAGAGCACATTTTCACCTTGGAATGTAGTAGATGGCGTCGACCTGGTAACAGGCTGTGGTCGTGTGAAATTTCCCCATTGGCTTGAGTCATGGCAGATGAGTTGTTTGTGTGTATAAGGATTCATGGAGGCACTAAGTCATCACGTTAAGTAGATGATTTTTTGAATGTATTTGCAAAAATGATGTACGGTGTTAGTGGTAAACCTGGTATTCGGGCACCATGTCTCATCCTAAGCGTCCAGCTCCACGTATCATTCCGTCTGTTAATTCCCGCCGTGCGGCAATGATCACGCCGGAAACGTTTTCGCATGAATCATCTAAGTAAAAATGACAGCTCCACCAATGCACTGCTCTTTCATACTTTGTGTACGTGATACTGCCACCGCCATCTGTGTATGTGGATACCGCTATCCCATGACTTTTGTCACCTCAGTGTTCACGCGACACTGCAGGCGTAAATGGACGTATGCAATGTGAGATCCAATCGCGAAGTGGATATCCTAGATGAATAAAAGAAGTCTGTGCACATTTCATTCAGCGTTCATTGTAAAGGGCGAAGTGCTATGAGAGAAGCTACGCAAAACAAAATACCGGGTGAACAAAAAGTCAGTATAAATTTGAAAACTTAATAAACCATGGAATAATGTAGATAGAGAGGTAAAAATTGACACACATGCTTGGAATGACATGGGGTTTTATTACAACCAAAAATAACACCCCATATTGCTAGACGCGTGAAAGATCTCTTGCGCGCGTCGTTTGGTGATGATCGTGTGCTCAGCCGCCACTTTCGTCATGCTTGGCCTCCCAGGTCCTCAGACCTCAGTCCGTGCGATTATTGGCTTTGGGGTTACCTGAAGTCGCAAGTGTATCGTGATCGACCGACATCTCTAGGGATGCTGAAAGACAACATCCGACGCCAGTGCCTCACCATAACTCCGGACATGCTTTACAGTGCTGTTCACAACATTATTCCTCGATTACAGCTATTGTTGAGGAATGATGGTGGACATATTGAGCATTTCCTGTAAAGAACATCTTTAATTTGTCTTACTTTGTTATGCTAATTATTGCTATTCTGATCAGATGAGGCGCCATCTGTCGGACATTTTTTGAACTTTTGCAGTTTTTTGGTTCTAATAAAAACCCATGTCATTCCAAGCATGTGTGTCAATTTGTACCTCTGTATCTACATTATTCCGTGATTTATTCAGTTTTCAAATTTATATTAATTTTTTGATCACCCGGTATATAAGAAGGTATTTGGGATGGATACGGAACTTTGTCTTCAAAGAATGACGATCGACACAGAGAATTAATTATATAAAGGAAAGCAGGACGTGCAATTAACAACTTTTGATTGGTAGAAGACGTTACTGAATGACAACATATGTAAAGATCGCACATTAAATGTATGTTGATTCGCATATGGAGTGTGGTAACTATTGGGTAACACCACAATTTAGAACTTCTGTGGTCCCTGACCCTGTCTTCCGCATCATTTTGCTGTACAAGGGTTACTCCGAAAGAAATGCATAATCTTTTTTTTAAAAAAGATCTAATTTATTTTCCCTACTTTTGATATTTTTTAGGTATGTTGATATATTCTTGAGAAACTAAATATTATTTGCCACACAATTTCCGTCCTTTTCAGCTGCATTACGCCACATAGGAACTAAGGTGTCCATACATGCACGGTAGAAGTCAGGACCAGCACGTTCTTTAGCAGAGTCGTCATCTTCGAATCTCGTTCCGCAAAAGGATTCCTTCAGTTTACGGAACAGGTGGTAATCAGACGGCACCGGATCAGGGATGTAGGGTGGCTTTTTCAGTGTTGTGTATCCAAGCTTTGTGATCTCGGTGGGAATTTTCACACTGACGTGTGCCCATGCACTATCACGCAACACAAAACATCGTTTCTTTGCCGATGTTGTCGAATACAACACATTCGAACATGAAGTGTCTTAAGGACTGTCATATACGCGTCAGTACTCTTTGTAGATCCGAATGGCACGATGTCCGCAAGCGAAAGTCCTCCTTAACCAACTAACACAGTAGCCATTTCTTTTCCTGCTCGAGGCGCATTTCTGAATTATTTCTTCTTCTTCTTCTTCTTCTTCTTCTTCTTGTATGACGCCATTCCACTGATTGCCGTTTCGTCTTCCAAAGTGACGTAACCAACCTTTCATCTCTGGTTACAATTATTGGAAGGAAGTCATTTCCAGAATCCTCAAAGAGTTCCAAATGTTCGTTACACACCATCTTCCGTGTTTCTTTGTAGGCATCCGTCGAGCGCCCACTTTCATCAGATGATGTACCTGCCTAACGACTAATTGTACTGAAATGATCGTATGGTATTGTTGGCCGGGAGGCCCCATCCGGGGAACTTCGGCCGCCGAGTGCAAGTCTTATTTCAGTCGACACCACACTGGGCGACTTGCGTGCCGGTGACGAGGATGAAATGATGAGGACAGCACGACACCCAGTCCACGAGCGGAGAAATTCTCCAAACAGGCCGGGAGTCTACATGTAAAATATGGCCGTCCTTACAATGTTAACAGGGCTACGCTGACGGGATTAAATTCAATCGTACACACGATTCCTCAGTGGACGACACCTATGATCTGGTTTTCGCAGACTACCTGTAACAACGATGTTGTCTCCAACCATCAACTTGATGGCTCGACATACAACATCGTCTTACACGTAGTCTGCGAAAACCAGTTCAGTTCATAAATGGTGGCCACTGAGGAATCGTGTATACTATTAGCGGTAACACCCTCAGCGTCAGTTAAGGCCTGAAGATGGTGTACTGAAGCACCGCAACTGGTATCCCTTTAACAAATAACACAGTGAGGACGGCTGTAGTAGGTGTTCCATTTTCTTGCATAAGTGAACGGCCGAAGTCCATCACATCTCCGGTCAGAAGAATGGACACACAAAAGCTCAATCTCCTGTGAATGTCGCTGTCGTGTTCTCACAACACAGGAACATTATAACAGCACGCTGCTTCAGACGAATATGTGCAGCAGCTATCTTGATGAAATGCTGCAGCAGCACGGCTTGCGAAAACAAGTTGAATTGAATTTGAATATAGGTAGTAAGAACGTTTCTAAGAAAAAAAGTTGTGCATTTCTTTTGGCGTAACTCTTGTAAAACGAGCAACAGAGGGACACAAGTAAATGACGGGACGCTCACTGTTCCTTTCTGACATCTTCAGGGGAATTGTAGTGACATACTAAGTGCGGCAGACACTCCGGTAAAAAATAAGTTCGTGATAAAATTAAACATATGTACTTCTATAAGAGATCAATGAAAACGGTAAAAAATCTAAAAAATCGTAAGGTGATTTTCAGTATGACCCAAGAAACTGTCCTCATGCCAGAGTCCACAGACCGGTTGTACCTACTTTGAGCAAACCATTGATTAGAAATTGGCGGCTAGTTGAAAAGCTTTCAAATGATTTACAACACTTTCTACGTACATTATAGTTAGTTACGGTCCAGTTTTTTCTACATTAACTGGAAAATCTATGAAGAAAGTAATAATAATTACCAAGTCATCTGTTGTATGTCTCAGGTGTATATAACAGTAATAATTACAGAAAGGATCGAGACGCTAATTAGTAAGCAGTTAAAATGTTATATAGATAAATTTAGTTAGTAACTGGCTTTAGATTAACAGCTACTACATTAGCTGAAAAAAAATACTCGGGGCGTACTTCTTGTATAAAATTACAAGTAAATAGTTACTTCAAAAATACGGTATGCTTTCCTTTCATGATAAAATTCATGTAAATAAAAAAAAATCACTGCCGACATGTATAAAGGAAACTAATTCGGATACAAGAAGCTTGTTATGTAGACCATTGATTGATTTCACATGGACTGATCCATTTGGGCATTCCAGGTTTAAGAGTCTGCTTATTCCCACCCTAGTTCTGCATGTTGCTTGAAACGGAAGGCAACTCCATATCCACGTGTTGAATGTAGATCTGACAGCACATGATTGCTAATGATACGATCCGAAACGTTCACTCAAACGGGTGCTGTGTCAAGTGCGGCAAACAGTCTGTGTCTGTGCACTTCAGCTCCCGGCCGCACAGACAGTAAACTTCATTTTGAGGAGAACAAAGAATATGGGAGCTTTGTGAAAATAACATTTGTGGAGTATGAAGTGAAGATGAGTATTTTGCATGAAAATTCCCAAATAATTTTTTTTGGGTTCATATTTCAATTAACTTTTAAAATCTCCAAAATTATGTTATTTTTGTTACATTTTGAAACTTTAAAATCATCATATCAAATCTATTTGACTTAAAGACCTAACATTTGTATCACTTTATTCACTATTTCGTAAGCATAAAAAATTTGTGCTACTTCACGATATTCGTAACCGCTGAATCTTCCCAAGTCAAACTTTTTGTACAGTTTCATTCGGACTTTTCTGGTTTTGAAAAAATGTTATGTTAGTCATACATTATTTGTTTAATGTGTGTACCAAATCCCGTGATAGTATTCCAGGGGGAACATATTAAAATTAATTTAACTGTACTGATCTGCACAGCACCTAGTGCTTATTCTTAGAACTTGTTACCAAGTTGTAATGTTAACCTAGTCTGTGAACTCATTATTTTTTACTTAGTAACAATCAATTTATTACATTATTAGAATCATGCACTCGTTACATTATCATACACTTATTACATTATTAGAAACACACACTTAAATGGTGATTTTACTTTCCCAAACTTTAATGCGAAAATGTTTTAACATACACCAGAACACGCTCAAAGAAGACTATGAATAATTTACTTTGTTATACCTACAAATACATTACTATTAATGTTGTTAATTACATACTGGTGTTGCTGTTATTATTTAACTATGTTTTATTTGAGTACAAAATTGTTGAGGCTTTCGTGGCCACTTGTTGACAAACTGCCTATTGGCTTCTGTCTCGGGTTCTTCGGCCGACGTTCATCTAATGATTTTTCTGACGTTTCGCCAGCACGAGTGGCTGGCATTGTCAAAGCTTCACCCTCCATTGCCGGTGGTGAACTGGAGCCGAGCTTTTTTTTTTTTTAACTGTTTCATTCCCACACCTGAGAGGTGGTGGGCGGGCTACTGCAGAGCTACCAGCTCTATTTAGCCTTAGCTTATGTAATTCTGTTGGGGCTCTGTTTATTTTTTGGTCTGGGGTAAGTGGAGGGATTTTTTTCTCCCAGTTGGGAATTTATTTGCAGGAACTTTTGGGGACAGCTCCGGTATTCACCTTACAGCCTAAGGAAAACCTGCAAAACCCGGCTGGAGCTGCTGGTTGTTTGCAACCTTCTGCCTTCATTTGGTTGAACCTATCTAGGTTTCCATTGCTTGATATACTCGTACTCCCTCGAGTATGGAGGTCGTCTCAGTGGCACGGCCGGCGTTGTGCTGGGGCCACGTTCTTGTGCGTCGCCTAGTATTCGTCGTATTCCGAGGTCTTCTACCTCTGGAGAGGGAGGTCTCGGAATGAGAGGTTTGCTGCTCGTTGTGATCTTATGCAACTTCCATGGAGACCTAGTGGGCTCCATAGCTGCCATTTCGGTTTGCGTGCCGATGGACTCCGCATCCGCCGTCTCGGTTTGGGCGCCTCGATGGCGCTTGTACCGCTTGGACGACGTCTGGGTGCCCTCTTCGACACGCACGCAGATTTCCGCGGGGATGGTTGATGCGCCGTCTGTGGTCTGGCTGGCGCGGTTGATCACCATCTTCTTCTTGGTGGTGTCCTCTGTTTGTGTGGCCGCGGATGCGCTGCTATGCGTCGTCGGCCTCTCGGTGTTATCTTCCGTTTGCGTGGCCGCGGACGCGCTGCTATGTGCCGTCGGCACGTCACGTTGCGAGTGGAGAGCCCATGCTTCCCTTAGCAGGAGGCAGGCAGCTTCCATCTCCGCGTGGAGGGCCATCCTGAAGCGTGACTCTGCTTCCTCCATCCACGCGTCGATGTTGCTCTCTCCGCTGCTACGTGCGGATAGGCGTCCCTCCTGCTCGCGCGAAGGGCCCCCCCGTCCACCTCTGCCACTGGTGGGTGGAGGGGCCGGCCGAGCGTTGTGGCGGGGCGCTGCTGCTTTGTTCGTCAGCTCTTGGGCTTCAGCGCTGGCGCGCTTCCGCCTCCTTCTCCTCCGTTTCTTCGTGGCCGTCTGCTTCTCGTTGCGGCAGTCTTCTGTGTGGACGGTAAATGCCCGGCATCCTCGCCAGCTGGCAACATGGTCGCCGCCACAGCGTGCACATGTTGGCTTGTCGTCTCTACACAAAGTGCACTCGCGGGTGTCGTGACCGCCACCGCATTTGGCACACTTTGCTTCGAAGCGGCAGTGCTTTGCCACGTGACCCTCCCTCTGACACTTGAAACACTGAGGTTTCGTGTCGAGGTCAGGCAAAAGTGGCTCGATCGTTACGTCGAAACCTGCCAGGGTTGTTAACCCGCAGATTCCGACGTCTTTGCTGCCTTCTTGGCTGGAGTCAACTTGATGTGACTCGACAGCTAGGATGAACGTGGCGGCCTCTCCTTGTTCGTCCTGTTGTGCAGCTTAACTATGGCATCATAGTTATGGTGCAACAGGGCTTTACGCACCGCGTCGGTCGTCATGACCCATGGTAGCCCCCTTAGTAGGACTTTCCGCAGCGGTTTCTTCTTGTATGTAGTGGTTGGCTCCGTGAGGTACGGTTTCAGCCTATCGCAGAGAATCTTTCGATCCTCCTGCGATCGTGGCTGGATGGACAGTGCGGCGTCATTGTCCAACATCTGCACTTTTGGTTGGTAGCGCAGCTCCATTGCCACCTCGTCGTATGTCTCCACCCAGTCTCGACCCGTGTAGCGTATGCACACAGGGAGAACTTGGGCGGTGGGTCGACAAGATGATGGTGCTACCAACTCTTCTTCTGCGCGGGTAGACGGTGCTACGGAGCAGCTGCGTCGGTCTGAAGAGACGCTGCGCTCGCGGGCGCAGGCTATATGTACCTGGCGCGCCAACGTCCGAGGGCTTCTCCGCGGTCATTTCCGGTGCGGTTCTCCTCTTGCTACCTGCGACGGTCGTTCGCTGCAGTACGGGAAGCCAGGATCCGTTGACCTTAAGGCTTTCTTCTTTCTTGTTCAAACTGTTCGCGTGTTTTTGTATTTCTACAGCTTCTCTGAACAAGCGCGTGTGATAGTGCTTCTCTACAGCCAGAACTTCCGTGTCGGCGAATTTTATTACATGGTCGGTCTCATTCAGTGCGTGCTCTGCCACGGCCGATTTCTCCACCTGCCCCAACCTGCAATGTCGCTTATGCTCTTTGATCCTGGTGTTAATGGATCGTCCAGTCATTCCGACATAAACTTTTCCGCATGTGCATGGTATGCGGTATATTCCCGACATTGCAAGTGGGTCTCTTTTCTCCTTCGCCGATCTAAGACACTCTTTAATCTTCCTTGTCGGTTTGAAAATCGTCTTTACGCCATGTTTGCGCAATATACGGCCGATTCTGTCCGTCACTCTGGGAATGTATGGCAGAAAGGCCGTACCCGACAATTCTTTTTCCAGTTCCTTACTTCGCCGAGGTTTGGGCTCTGTTACACTTCTAATATAATTTGTGGAGTAACCATTGCTCCTCAGGACAGTTTCCAGGTGTTGCATTTCTCGTTTGAGGTGTTGCGGCTCACATATTCGTCCTGCTCTCGTTACGAGCGTACTAATCATGCCTCTTTTCTGGCTCGGGTGGTGGTTTGACAGTTTGTGCAGGTATCGGTCCGTGTGAGTCGGTTTTCGATACACGCTGTGTCCCAGATCTTCGCCGTCCCTTGTGACCAGAACATCTAGAAATGGCAGTTTCTTGTCCTTTTCTACTTCCATGGTAAATGTTATGTTGGCATGGAGGCTGTTCAAGTGTCTTAGGAAGTCACTGAGCTGTTCTTCACCATGGCTCCACACCACGAAAGTATCATCGACGTACCTGTACCACACCTTAGGTTTGCAAGTCGCCGAGTCCAGTGCCTGTGCTTCGAATTGTTCCATGAAGAAGTTGGCCACCACTGGACTGAGAGGACTACCCATGGCGACGCCTTCCAGCTGTTCGTAGAAATCGCCATTCCACGTGAAATAGCTCGTGGTGAGACATGCATGGAAGAGCTTTCTGATGTCTAGCGGAAAAAAGGAACCGATGTGCTCCAGAGCGTCACTGAGTGGCACTTTCGTAAATAACGAAACAACATCAAAGCTGACCAGGATGTCGTTTGGTGCAAGTTTCAGTTTCTTCAGCTTCTCAATGAAATGTCCTGAGTCCTTAATGTATGTGTCGGTCTTCCCCACGTGTGGCTGGAGCAGAGAGGCCAAGTGTTTTGCCAGTTTATATGTCGGTGATCCAGGAGCGCTAACGATCGGTCTCAGTGGAACGTTGTTCTTATGGATCTTGGGTAATCCATACAGCCGAGGTGGTAGGGCTTCTGTGTTGCGCAGGTTTCTCTGTATGTCCGCCGGCAGAGAAGACGCCTTGATTAATCGATTCGTATTCCGTGTGATACGTTGCGTCGGATCTGCGCTTAGTTTTCGGTACGTCGTCGGATCTAATAGGTCTCGGATCTTTTGCTCATAATCTTCGGTCTTCATTACGACGGTCGCATTCCCCTTATCGGCAGGCAGTACCAATATACTCTTGTCGGCGTTGAGATTCTTAATGGCTTGTACCTCTTCTTTCTTCAGGTTGCAAGCTGGTGGTTTTGCTCGGCGCAGTATCCTGGCTGTTTCCGTGCGTATTTCCTCTGCCCTTTCACAAGGAAGGGTACGAATGGCTGCTTCGGTGTTGGCAATGATGTCCTCCATAGGTATAGTTCTCGGGATGATAGCGAAATTCCCTCCTTTTTGAAGAACAGACACTTCCTCTTCGGTCAATTGTCGTTCAGTGAGGTTGACCACTGTGTGTGACATGTCGGGAGTCGCCTTGTCGGTGTGCTTCCGGCATCTTTCAAACTTTTTCTTCTGTCGATCGGTGCAGCGCTCGAGTTCGTTCTGCATGCTCCTGTGAGTGATGCTGTCAATCTTGTCCCAGTCGTCTCGATGCATTCTGCTACTTAGTTGATACCTGCACAAACTGTCAAACCACCACCCGAGCCAGAAAAGAGGCATGATTAGTACGCTCGTAACGAGAGCAGGACGAATATGTGAGCCGCAACACCTCAAACGAGAAATGCAACACCTGGAAACTGTCCTGAGGAGCAATGGTTACTCCACAAATTATATTAGAAGTGTAACAGAGCCCAAACCTCGGCGAAGTAAGGAACTGGAAAAAGAATTGTCGGGTACGGCCTTTCTGCCATACATTCCCAGAGTGACGGACAGAATCGGCCGTATATTGCGCAAACATGGCGTAAAGACGATTTTCAAACCGACAAGGAAGATTAAAGAGTGTCTTAGATCGGCGAAGGAGAAAAGAGACCCACTTGCAATGTCGGGAATATACCGCATACCATGCACATGCGGAAAAGTTTATGTCGGAATGACTGGACGATCCATTAACACCAGGATCAAAGAGCATAAGCGACATTGCAGGTTGGGGCAGGTGGAGAAATTGGCCGTGGCAGAGCACGCACTGAATGAGACCGACCATGTAATAAAATTCGCCGACACGGAAGTTCTGGCTGTAGAGAAGCACTATCACACGCGCTTGTTCAGAGAAGCTGTAGAAATACAAAAACACGCGAACAGTTTGAACAAGAAAGAAGAAAGCCTTAAGGTCAACGGATCCTGGCTTCCCGTACTGCAGCGAACGACCGTCGCAGGTAGCAAGAGGAGAACCGCACCGGAAATGACCGCGGAGAAGCCCTCGGACGTTGGCGCGCCAGGTACATATAGCCTGCGCCCGCGAGCTCGGCTCCAGTTCACCACCGGCAATGGAGGGTGAAGCTTTGACAATGCCAGCCACTCGTGCTGGCGAAACGTCAGAAAAATCATTAGATGAACGTCGGCCGAAGAACCCGAGACAGAAGCCAATAGGCAGTTTTATTTGAGTGCCTTGCGATGAGAAACTCTTTACTCATATTCAACAAGAAAGACGCCAGGGTGATTCAATAACAATCTTATTACAGTCGATATTTCAGTTTTGTTTTAAATGACGTAATGTATGAGTAGTTCAGCCAAGCTATAAGGACAAATTATTGATCTAACAACACGTTGTTTTCCAACTCTTCATCTCATAGTCGACATGCTCTTCCAGTGGCAGTTATGAGATTTAATTTACGAAGTACGAAGTTTCTAACTACGGTCAATTTTGCTCGTCTTCTTGGTTATGAAAAAGAGAGACTTGGTCCACAAGGATGTCTAAACGTAATGTTTACTTCTACTTTGTCATCTCTTGATAGTACACAAGCCATCCATCGTTTGTTGCCGTTAGCAAAGGCACGAAGTCCTATGATGTATTCAATAGCATGCCATATGCATCTACACCCACTCGAATTTTATTTACTTCAAAATATCGAAAATCCTCAGAAACAACTTTTGCTATAGCTTTGTACACGGGAATAAATGCATGGTACTTTTTAGTCCCTGTAACTGCTATGGCTTTGTAAAATCTTTCTGCCACCCTCCTTTTTATGCTGCATGCTCATTTGTCACACTGAAAAAGTGACTAGAGGTATATCTGCTTTACTTCACTCAAAGAACTGGAAGGAAGCTGATATTTGATGGCTGTGTATCCGTGACTGATTAATATGAATGTTCTCAAAACTACCTCAACTGTTACTGTAGGTGCTGGCAAAAAGGTGTTAATGTCATGATTACCGAATAAATCCCCAATCGCCCAATAAAACATTGAAAGGCACATGCTGGAATACGACAAGTACAATGTATCACTTCGTTCTCTCTGCTTGGCACTTTTACTCCAGCGTAAGTACTTGAGTAATTTATTGGACGAGTGAGCACAGTACTTTTCTACCACTTTACGAATGAGCACATGTGCCTAACGAGTTATTCATGCATGCATGCACGGATGGATGCAGCAATCTGCTCCCATTTCCCATGTGAGCGCTATGCTATCAACTGATGTTAATTATTCTGAACAGAAGTAAACGTTTTGTTTTATTATACAAAGCAGTCACAAACACTCTCAAAAGCTTGTAAGGGTGTTGCAGGGTAGAATGTGCTGAGAAATAACTGTTAAAAAAAACAACAACAACAACAAGGCACGTTGCGCCTTTTCAGAGTCAATTAGCATTGAAATTAGCCAATCAGGCCATTGCGCGAGCAAATTCAAGCGGCGCGCCTGATACAATTAGTGTCATCTGACAAAGCACGAGAGTGTTCAGCCTTTGCCTCGGGTTCGATCCTTACTACCGCCCGAAGTGTAGTTTTGCTTCGCTTTCTTGTACAAGCTCTGCAGACTGTTTCTGATCACCCTGTGTATTATCAACATATATTTTCTACTGTTTTTTAAATATGAACCACAACTAAATTAAAAGTTATATAAAATCGGATGGTCATAAGATCCTTTATATTATTTTTGTCGGTTGTTATATGGCACAATTGTGTGTTATTTTAAAATGATAGATCGAAGTCTGCTTATATAGTACTAAATTTCATGTTAACTGAACTTTTATGAAGCAGCTTGCAAACTATTTCCAACAGAGGTGCAATTCGCAGTAAAATAAAATTTAATTCAACACGTTCCCTTTGGAATATCATCATGAAATCTGTCACACTTATTAACAAACATTGTAGAACTAATACACCCAGTTTTTTCCAAAACAAAAAACCTCCTTTGAAATTTTAAAAATTTAAACAAGTTTGGTTTGGGAAAATACAGCATTTCAATGAATTTGCTCAAGGAACACACATAATGAACTGAATAAAATGCTATTTTAAAATGAATATTCCAGGCAAGCTGTAAATAGTGTAGTGCTGCCTCCTTACTACAAACTTGTCTCGGCTATAGCGTCATGTTGCAGTTGATGAGTCTACTTAGCTTTATACAGTAGAAGTTGTACATAAATGTCAGTTTACATACATAGTTACGTCTAGTCGGAATAAACGCCGATATTTCATCAGTGAGTAAACTGTTGATTATTTGTTACTAGACTGTTATAAGTCACGAAATTTCTATTTGTGAACAATTTTTTCCGTGAAATACTTTTGGTAGCCAGACTGACAGTTTATTCTCGTTGAATCTTTATGTTTACAGTGTAATCTTTCCAAGTCAGTGACGTTAGTCATGTTTCATTAATATTATAATCTTTTTATGAGTGGTATATATATTTATCTTTTGTTTTCGTTTACTGTGTGTTTCAAATCGCTGATGCAATATGTGCATATATTCCAATTAGATGTAATTATATATGTACACTGATCTTTATTTACATCTTCTATACTTATGTAACATCTGTAATAACAAGTTTACTTGAAAATGACGCAATAGCGGGAACAAGGTCGTAGTAAGTAAGAAGCACTACTAGTTTAACTACATGCAGCCTGCCTGGAATAATTCATTATAAAATTTCATATTATGACGTATTCTGTGCTGCAAGCCCAGCCCGAAAAGAAAATAATGAATAATATGGTATACGTTTCTGGCCAGTGCGTGAAATACGAGTTTTCGAGATATGGGCATTTTAATGTTTCAATACGTGGCAAAATCTCATAATTTGGGAAACTAAAAATTAGTAACTCAAAAACGAAATTCCAAAAAAAATCTGTAATTTTGGTTTAACCTTATTTGACAGGCCGAATAAAGTGAGTAAAATTACAAAATTGCACACCATCGAAATTCCAATTTATTTATTTATAATCGATTGATTTCACACACAATGAGCCGCCTCCGGAATTCATTTCGAGTTCTACAAAGTAGATTTTAGGTTTCCAAAGCCTTCACACAATACGGAATAGTAAACGCGTTTAACTTGGCTATAATGAAGATACTGACCTGACTTCGGAGAGGCGGTTGTCGGCAGCCGCGATCTGCCGCACGAGCTCGTCGCGCTCGCGCTCCTTGGCCTGCAGCGTGTCGTTGATGCGCTGCTTCTGGCGCTGGAACTCGCGGTAGAGGTCCCCCTCGAAGTTGGCGTTCGGCTGCGGCTCGACGACGGCGACCGGATGGACTGCCGGCAGCTGCGGCGGGGGCTGGGGCTGCGGGGGGCCCACGGAGCAGCGGTCCGACAGCGAGTCGCGGCGAGACGAGCGCGCCGTCGTCGCCGTCGAGGAGGCGGTGGCGGGCGAGTCGCGGCCGCGGTGCTCCGGCGTGGATGCCGCCGAGGACAGCGCGCCGCCCCCGGCCTTGCGGTCGGGGCTGCGCGACTGGCCGCGTACCGGCCGCTTCGCCGTGCTCGCCCCCGCCGGGCTCGGCGGCTGGAACTCCGAGTACGAGGTGCTCAGGAAGACGTCGCCGTCGTTCTCGAACAGCCGGTCCACGCTGGTGTTCATCAGCTTGTTGTTCTTGTAGCCCGTGAGGTGAAAGCTGGCGAAGGAGGAGCGCGACATGGCGTGGTGGCCGCTGAGGATGTCGCCGGTGGAGAGGGCCATGACGACGGGGTTGGCGAGGCCGGTGCCCGCGCGGTGCGGCCCCACGCCCGCGCCCTGCTGCTGCTGGTGGTTCTGCTGCTGTTGCTGCTGGAGGCCGTGCGGGAGCCCGTCCAGCGCCGGCAGCAGCGAGCGCGACATGATGTCGGCGGCCGAGCGGGGCCGCGTGAACGGCATCGCCGAGTGCGGGAACTGCTTCGGCTTGATGGGCGTCACCAGCATGTGCTCCGTCCAGGACGTCTCCAGCGACGGACGCTCCAGGCGCACTATGTCCACGTTAAGCGTGCGCTGCTCGAACGGCACCGAGAACGTGTCGGCCGGGATGCTCTGCAGCCACGACAGCAGGCTCAGGTCGGAGTCGCTGTAGCCCACGGATCCGTCCAGCAGGCGCGAGAAGGTCATTTCCTGCTGCTGGGACTCCTTGTTGCCCGTCGCCTTCGCCTGGCAGTAATTGACACACGACTCGTACAGTATCCCCTTGATGATGAGATGTATCAGGCGGTCGTTCTTCGCGGTCGGCGTCGGCTCCACGATGCCGGCCGCCGTCTTCTTGATGCACGGTAGGAACTGCTCGACTAGTGGGTACACCTCGCGGAAGCACTGCACGCGCGCGTTGCTCGGGTTCCAGTCTTTGTACTGCAGATGGTCGGAGAGCCGCGGCAGCGTCAGCAGCAGGCATAGGTTGGAGTAGTCCTCCTTCGAGGGCGCGACGCGCTCCAGCTCGTTCAGCACCTTGACCACGTCCTCGACGGCGCTGTCCACGGAGGTGGGCGCCGCCGTCGGCGAAGTCGCCAGCAGCGCCTCAGACTTGATGCACAGCAGCTCGACGTACTTGTGGCGCAGCACGGCGTAGCGGAACCGGCGCGCGTCGAACGTGGGCAGCGCCTCGAGCGGCTGGATGAACTCGAGCACGTCATCCCACTGGCCGTCGAGGATGAGCTGCCGCAGGAAGAGTACGTCGTCCGAGTAGTTGCCGTTGATGACACCCGTCTCGCGCTCCAGCGACAGCTGGCTGATGTGCAGGTCGCGCGAGTGCAGGAAGTCCAGCGTCAGCCGGACCACGTCCTCCTCGCGCAGCGTCAGGTGCGCAGAAGGCATCACGTACCGGATCCGCAACCTGCCAGAAACACCCACTGTCATACTCAACTGCGCTACAACAACGTACTTCAGAGCTAGAGGCAGCCACAAATGACACGCTAGTTTAAATTAATAGTAGTTTTCTAAAACTAAAATTAAGACATCGAAAACCGTTAACAACGGGCTTCCAACGCTAGAAAGACAACGACGTATAAGCTCGTTTGGTGCAAGAGATTTATGTACGGGAGTAACTAGAAGGCTGTAGCGAATCAAGGAGAGGCTAGCCTTTCGTACAACACAAATATATACAACTAGCTGAGAAACTGGGCGTTGCCTGGAACAGAACACATGGCATGGGATAAGGCATGAGCACCGTTCTACTTACGAGATGCATACACACGTCATGTACGAGTATTTTTATCTTTGAATCTATCTGGATCTTTCTCCTGTGTCTCTCTGTTGACAGTAGACAAAGTGTGATTGAGCGAAATCACACAGACATTAAAAACTGATCTATTTGATATTACACATCGTTATTAAAGTCTGAACGACGAAATCGCGCAAGCATCCTACTATGTCGGTCGAATGAAACAATAAACGCACTTTCAAATGTACATTGTTAAGTTCGTTTTCATAGACTTTTCCTGAGAGTATTTATTGCTCCAAATTTTGCGGATTTTTGCTCGCCACACTCACCCACTGCCACGCACCGCGACCAAATTCCCTTACAAAAAGCGTTAGATCAAGGGCTACCTACCACCGTAACCACGACAGGGTGGCAATAGGTGATCATGGAGAAAAGTCTGTCAGTACGTACACACACACACACACACCTCTTTTCTACATAGATATAGATAAAAAGAAAATACATGGCGGGACAAAATCGATGGATGGATTACAAGCGGCTATAATTATTTAAATGCATAGCCGTACACATAATGTAAAAGGAAATTCAAAGCTTCGGTTGTCGCGCCAGTGCAGGGATGCGGGCCCATATGCGGCCATGTGTAATTGAAGAATTTGTCCGCCTTTCGTTTGAACGAAGACCATGGAAACCAACGTAAGGAGCCAGAGGAAGCTTGAAACGCCACAAACAAGAGTTTGGTGTGTTCGCAAACCAATATCTTCCAAACCGTTGGATCGGTCGCACCTAAGATGCCATGTTCTGCTCTTGGCCATCTTAATATACCGACCTGATACCCATGTAGTTCTTTTTATGGGGTTGTGTGAAAGACCATCCGTATGTGCCCCTTTTGTCGAAAACAGCTCCAGAGCTCACAATGCGAATTTCTAATACGCTACGCGTCGGTAACTCCCCATATAGTTGAGAACGTATGCCATCAAATGGATTACCACTTACATGTTGTCCGTGTGACCAAGGTGAGTAATATAGACCACCTATAGAATACGTGAAAAATGTTTCTTTTACATTCTCTGTAATTTTTATCGTTGTGTCGCTAACCATTATATAGTTACATCCATTTAAAATCACCATATTCTTTTTGTATTGCACTGTATCTACGGATACTACAAAGCAACAATGATGAACGTAATGCTACGTGAGGCTGAGGCGGTAACACTAGAAGCAATGAGGAGAACAAACAGAGCAAGAAGAGAGAAAAATACTAAGGAAAATTCTGGGCCCTAACTGACGTGGCGGTGAGGTGCACGCTAAAATATAGGGAAGAACTGTACCAGGCCTTGAGGACAATACCGGGAGAACTCTGACAGGGCAGGGCAAGATTTGAAGGACATCGCGATCAGGATGACTACGGATAGAACTATCGAAAGATTATGGAGAACAACTGCTAGTACACGACGGAAACCTGGAGCCTAGTTGTTTGTTAAACTCAGGTGGTGTTAGCTGGAGCAGAGAGAGGAGGTGGAAGGAAAGCAAAACTGGAGAAGCAAGTACACATTAACTAGTTTTTCAGAGATCAACAGCGAATAACAATACAGGAAAATTACAGACAATGGTGCAGTCAGGAGAATAGGACACTGAAGATCTCTGAAGCAGAGCGCGCGAGAAGAGGAAGGATGAAGAGTTTTTGGTATGAGAAGAAAAAGAAGAAGACGAAGAAAACAGCACCTGTGTAGGGGACACAAAGATCCTATACATGCTGTAACGAAAGAAGATGGAGGGGTACCTTATCTTTGGGGTGTAGTGGGCGACTGTTGGGAGATCTGAATATATTTAAGAAGTCGCGTTACTCTGCAACGGGCGATCTGTTAACCCACAACCTAATGCAGGTTCAAATGGTTCACATGGCTCTGAGCACTATGCGACTTAACTTCTGAGGTCATCAGTCGCCTAGAACTTAGAACTAATTAAACCTAACTAACCTAAGGACATCACACACATCCATGCCCGAGGCAGGATTCGAACCTGCGACCGTAGCGGTCGCCCGGTTCCAGACTTTAGCGCCTAGAACCGCACGGCCACTCCGGCCGGCCCTAATGCAGGCCACTGTATATAGTCTGTGGACAGAATATGGTACTGTGAAGTGCAATATGAACTGATAATCAGTAAACAAGTACAAGTTTACTTTCATACAACATTAAAGGACGGAACCGTAATATTTCCTAAGTGATTCATCGTATTTTAAGACAGGTATCCAAGCTATTTCCGGGTCCACGCTTGTTCTGTATATTCTTGAGAGATTAGTATTGATGGGAATTATTACTGAAACAGGAAACGTTTTTAATGTGTTTGTACAATCATTGGTTTGAACTTTAATTCAGAAAGGTTTCGATAATACATGTGCAGGGTTTCTCCTTTGCCTTGTATTGTATCACATTTTAACAGCTTTTTCCTAAACAAGTGAGAACATTCTTAGACAGCAGAAGATACGGCAGCAGCAATAAAATATGCCACTTGCTACAGATGCGAAACGATTCGACCTACAAGGAAAAACTGCGTACTTGTCTGATGACAGGGATTTCAAGAAACAAACTGCGGAATCGGTTAAGTCTGGACAAAGACATGAAGGACCGCCACTTTTTCCTTGAGATATTTCACAAGGTAAAGAAAGAAGACCATATCTAAACGCGGTGGTATTTAAGTGCGTCACTGAGTAGGGTCTCTAAAGTATGCTAGCAGTGAAAGAGGGATGCCAGGAAGAAGAGAGCAATCCTAACTACTACCGTTAAAAAAGCAGCAATTTCTTTCATGCAGACAAATCTCGTTATCCTTGGAGGCAACGTATGGAAGCATAAAAATGTTTCAGAAGTGTGTAAATGACGTGAAAGTGAAACTTTCTCACACGATGATTTCAAAATAATACAAATTTAACGATCCTTCGGTTTCGAACTCAAGGAAAACCCGATATTTATGCTTTTAATAAAACAATCAAGAGGAAGAGCTTCAAAAACTGACGAAGTCAATATCGCGTTGATTCATCTCTGGCCCTTATGTAAGCAGTTATTCGGCTTGGCATTGATTAATAGACTTCTTAGGTGTCCTGAGGGATATCGTGCCAATTGGTGCGTTGGATCGTCATAATCCCGAGCGCCTTGGAGGGCCCTGTTCAAAATGATCCAAACGTTCTCAGTTGGGGGGAGAGCCGGCGATTTTGCTGGCCAAGGCAGGATGTGGAAAGCACGAAGACACGCAGTAGAAACTCTCGCCATGTGCGGGCGGGAATTATTTTGCTGAAATGTAAACCCAAGATGGCTTGCCACGACGGGCAACAAAACTGGGCTTAGAATATCGTCGACGTACCGCTGTGTAGTAAGGCCGCCGCAGATGAAAACCAAAAGGGTCCTGCTATGAAAAGAAAGTGCACCCCATACCAGTACTTCTGGTTGGCGGGTCTTATGGCGAGCGATAGTCAGGTTGGTATCCGACAGCTGGGAGGGCGTCTCCAGACACATCTTCGTCGTGGAATCTCAATGACTGGATTAGAACTGTTTTGAGTGACGAGTCTCGCTTCGAAATGAGGCCCGATGACCATCGGAGATGTGTTTAGGGACGCCCCGACAGTAGTGGGACAGAAATCTGACAATCTTAAGAAACAACGTGCTGATTCAACGTATGTTAACATGCTGAAGAATTAAGACCTGTCAATTGGCTCTGAGCACTATGGGACTTAACATCTATGGTCATCAGTCCCCTAGAACTTAGAACTACTTAAACCTAACTAACCTAAGGACAGCACACAACACCCAGTCATCACGAGGCAGAGAAAATCCCTGACCCCGCCGGGAATCGAACCCGGGAACCCGGGCGTGGGAAGCGAGAACGCTACCGCACGACCACGAGCTGCGGACACCTGTCAATTCTGCAGCTTTTATTAGACTTCATCAGGGTGGTGAGAAATTTAAAATTGAACGCGGAGAAAAGCAGTTATTCTCAGTAGCCTTGGGCAAAGTTTACAGATTCTTAAACTGGGCCAACACAGAAAGAAAATGAGTTAATAAATCGATTCGGAACCACCACCTCTTGCTAATGACACTGCACAGTTTGCCTCTAGCGCATGTAAATTTCAACAGCTAAAGTAAGAAATTAATAGGAGCAGTTTTCTAGTGCACTGGAAAATACATTATAATGTACAACGAACACATAACAAGAAATAGTACAATTTATCAACGACGTCACGGAACCAGATGGCGGATTTTTTGTATTTAGAGTAGTTAATAATGACTGGTTGAACAGAATAAGAAATAAATGATTAAAAATTCCCTGCAGAATTTTTAATGCACAAATTATAGTTTTCAAAAGTACGCATTAGACGTGTGTGAAATGGGTGTGTATTAACAGCCTACAGTTACGGCTGAGAGACGGGGACTTCAAAGGCTAAAAACCCTACGAAAATACAAAAGTTATCACACTGACAGTACTTCGAAAATTTTGAACTAGTAAGCAGCTTACGTCGCCGTCAGTCAATAGCAAGCAGCAGTCGTCGCCGATTTAACGAAGCCATTACGTTGCGCTCTGACGCTGGTATCCTGCTCCGAATAACGGCTCGAGACAGCCCTCGAAACTTCGTAGCGAGAACAATATTTCACTGCAGGACGGCGTCTGCAAATTCATCGTCGAATTCAATTCTGCGACGACAGTGTTAATTCAAATTTAGAAGCTGATCGTTATGATTGTGCGTGTTGAGATCTCACCGCGATGAGGCACACTCGTTTGTAACACGGAAACAAAGATTTGTAGCGACTATAAAATGTGTGTTCACGAAGTACTTGGCCGGCCGGTGTGGCCGTGCGGTTCTAGGCGCTTCAGTCTGGACCCGCGTGACCGCTACGGTCGCAGGTTCGAATCCTGCCTCGGGCATGGATGTGTGTGATGTTCTTAGGTTAGTTAGGTTTAAGTAGTTCTAAGTTCTAGGGGACTGATGACCACAGATGTTAAGTCCCATAGTGCTCAGAGCCATTTGAACCATTTGAACGAAGTACTTGCATCAACTTCTGCGCCACACTGCACGACTCCTGAGCCTAAGTTTTAATAGAAGCTAAATGTATTAAGGGCGGACTTGAAGATCCCGGATTTACGTTTGTGTTACAGCTGAAAAACAAGAATTAAACGCTTAACGCGACATCTTTTACGGCTCTAACATGAATTTTGTACTAATAAAACAAATTGCGAAAATATCCGTTCAGAACGACTGGCAGACTCCACACTAGCGATAAACGCAGCCTCAGTCGATAAAGATCGTCACATCGCTTACGATGGCTGTTCACGCACTGAGCTAAATCGCTGATTTTATATGTACCAGTTGGTAAAACAGCGACTGTATTGGGGCGGAGCACAAAGTCACATTGGACAGTGATTGGGAAGTTAATTGGTCTTGTTACTTCAATCAATTTGTGGAAACCACAAATAACCTATTTTCAAGCCATGTAGATACTGACGATGTTGATGTATTGCGTCTAATAATCGTTGGCAGCACAACATTATAGAGCGAACCAATATTTAACATTCGTTCATTTAAATTCCACTTTACCGAAGCATTACGTTAACTGCGTGGTATACTTCTCCAAATGACTAGTTCGTAAAGCTTAAGACGCGGTGCATCGCTTTTGCGACAGGGAGGTAGGGTACACCCAACCCTTCTAGGCAAATATCAGGCTACTTCCTCATCTATGTCGTGTCAGCAACACACTAGACGGGCAAAATATGGACTCAGGTGGAACGAAGTTTAAGTAGTTCACTGACAGGCTGAATACAGCTCCCACTCGTTATGGAGTCACACGTGTGCAACGACTGGGAGGTAATCTGGCTTTAAATAAAAATACATGAAAATCTTTCACCAACTATCCTATTTACAGGCATGAGAACTCAAGAGAAGGAGGAAGAGTAGGAGGATAATGATGCTTAAAGCCCAACTAATTGTGTCCTAATAGCCACAACGCCAAGACACCTCGATAGACCACAGTTACCTCCATACAGACTGCAGCTGATTCGCGGAAATACGTATTATAGAGGCCTGCTTAGGAGTAAAAACACGTCGCATAAGAATACTGCAGGTGTTGGCGGCAGTTAGAATTTCGCACGAGATGCTGGGACGCCACAAACACATTTATTACATCGATCAGTTGTTGCTTCTAACAGGCATCATACGCCTGTCCTACATTGGACAGTTTACCACAGCAACAAGGTGTAGTAACTTCGTGACAAAAACCACTTCATAAATCATTAACTATGAATAAATTGAAGGAAATTATAATCATTCTGATGTTCATATTGATCGCATGTCTTTAAAAAACACCACTGTCTTTCAGTGTTACTACCCTCCTGTGAAAACTCAGGCACAGAGACACTGAACATTCCTTTTTTTTTTTTTTTGTTCTTGTGGACCACGTGAGGATGTAAGAACTTGTACAAATATTTCAAGCACTAATTGCTTGTGACTGCCATGGGATGCAATAGAATCCCTTTTTAAATCAGACACCAATCCAGAAGTAGTGCACGGAAATTCAGTCTGGCTGCGAAAGCCTACGAACTGATGTTTAAAAACTTAGTTCACTTTTGACACACACTAAATTGTTTAATCATAATGGGTATTTCTATGTACACCCTACAACTATGACAACAGCCGATTTTCATATCAGTGCAGTAATTTGTATTGAGTGTATACTTTTTAAAGTAACAATTACAAAGTTTTACGAAACAGGCGACATGCTATCACTGAAGTCTATGCCTGACAGAGCAACGGTCTCGACATGCTTGCTTGAAGTACTTAATAAGTCTTCGTCCTAATTTGGATATTTTCGGAAAATACTTCGTATTATGTAATAAATTTATTATAAAAAGCCACGAGGAAAATTCTTTCAACATACAGGCAGCGTATCTGGTACGTTTCCAAATTAATACGTATATGATGATATAGATGATAGTCATTTTGGCACCCAATTTCTGGTACATTCCTGTACCACATCCAAATGGCCAAGTAAAGTTTCCTCACATCATACCGCTTCCTCACCTCCCCGCTGAATACTAAAGTCTGGTAATCAGCTATAGTTTGTCAACGTCTACTAGCCAGTGGTAAACCGATGCAGTACCAACAAATACACTTCACCCTATTATCGACCAGTTTAACGAAGTAATGAGTCTCATACGAGCGGCAGTCAAGGTTTTAATTCTCATTTCCAAAAAAAATATGGTTATGTAATTACAGAATTGACGCCAGTCCTTAGCAATCGTGATTTCAATAAGACTATCATAAATGAAGGAACAGCGTCTAAATGACAATTTACTTTTATTCGCGACTACACTCTGTAATATTACAGCTTTGTAAATTTTAATTTTTATTTGACCGCCTCTTTTCCCTTTTCCAACCTGGATCTGAAGATGGTCGGCAGCGCAATCGAAACCTGTAGTGGTCAATAAAAACGAGACAGTGATCCAGGCGGTGTTTATCTTCTTCTTCTTTTTCCGTGTAGGCCTATTAAGGACCACGGCATTCAGCTGTCGTGTTTGGAGACGGTTTTGACGTTCGGCCAGTAGTTGCGCGTCCTCTGGCTGTGTTGTTCCTTCCTCTCCTATACTGGTGATGTGTCTTGGATCCCAATTTACTTTCGCATTTTCCTGAGAAATGTGTGGTCTTTCCAGTCACTTTCTGTACCTTTAATTTCCTGCGGATTTTTCGTCACTTCCCTCTACCATGGTGATTTGGTCTCCCTCTTTTGCTTTTATACGAGAAGCTGTCAGGTCAACCTTCTGGGATGCATCCTGTAGGCATGTCCATTTGAGGCTAGACGTCTCTTCGCAGCCACGTCGATATTTTTTTCACAATTTGTAGAGCACCTGATTTGATCGTCTTTTATGTTCTGTAGCTTCTACATCTACATCCATACTCCGCAAGCCACCTGACGGTGTGTGGCGGAGGGTACCCTGAGTACCTCTATCGGTTCTCCCTTCTATTCCAGTCTCGTATAAGACCCACCCACCTCCCCAGGAGTCGGAACTCCTGCAACCTATAGAAGATAAAGATGCTTCAGTAGCTGATAAGTGTTTTAATTTAAAAAAAATCTCACGAGATAGAACAAAACGATCAGTATTAATAAAAAATCAAATAGAATAAAAACTCCTACAACAACAAATGATCCTACCGTAAAGAAAAAAAATACACAAATAGAATAACAACTCCTAATATCAGAAATAAACTTGGCAGAAACAAATAAAAACAACTAGCCTCATTATCTTCATCATTACCACACTACGTTTGTTTGTAGGTAAATGTCTGCAGTCCGGGTGCACATCGAAATCCCCGCATCACATTTCCGCAGCGCGCCACTTTCACCAAAACAAAATGGCGCTGGCCATTGTTAAAATGCAGTACTGTGCGGTAATTCGGTTTCTGCATTTGCAGGGGAACAGTGCTGCAACAATCCACGCTGAGTTGGTTGAAGTGTGTGCCAACAATGCACTATCATATGAAGCAGTGGTTAGGAGATACTGACTCTTAAAATATATTCACAGACAAGTGTGGACGAAGAAGAACGAAGCGACAGAACAACTGTCTGAAGAACCGAAAACGTCGAGGGACGTGAAGGGCATGGTGCTCGGACACAGGCGTTATCACAGTCGAGGCGATGGTGGAAAAGTGAAATTCAGTCATTGGTCGGTTTTCAACGTCCGCTTCCTCAGCTACGTTGTCATCGTGTTTCGCCGCTATTACACCCGGGTTTAACTCCTGGTTCTGCCAGGGATTTTCCACTGGTGGGAAAAATTGGACTGGCTGCATTCAGTCTCGTGATGCTATTTAGAAGCTATTTGAGTTAGAAGTAGCTGCTTCTAACTAGGAGAACACAGCAAGTGCTATAACTGTATTTCCCAGAAACTTCGATAAGTGGAAGAGGGGTCAAAATAAGGGAACACGTGCCTCGGCTGATCCGTAGGTATTTGACCGTTCCTGAGACAATGACAGTCAAAGTTTTCGAGGCACTGCATGTGCCTTTTACCGAATAAACAGTTCGACCGCATCGATGGCACAGTGGCTAGCGTCGCTGCTTCACGCTTTTGCGACGCTTGTCTGAAACCAGGTTGTTACTTCTATTTTTATTTTTCATGTATCTACCCATGTCTGTAGAAGGTTACTGCACGAATTTTTTTCCAATGTATATTGAAATAACGCTGTCCTTATTCGTTTACTATTTGCATGTTTAATGAATGAATTAAGAAACTATAAATGAATGGAAAAATAACTTAAAAGTGTTTTCGGTGCAATATCTGCAGTGTCTCTTGATGCATTCGGATAAGTGATCCGTTATGCGTGGTTTGCCGCGAAGTTATTGCCAACGCGCGAAATCTTCAGCACTGTTAACGAAATGTTACACGTTACTGGTGACACGTTAACTCGGTGTGCACCCTGGCGCATAAAATGTCGACTCACATGAGGGGTGGGGGTGGCAGGGAGAGGCAATCTGTAGTACAAGGCCGCGCTACGCCGCGCCTGGTAGCCCAACACGTCCGCTGCATGGCTGCTCGCAAAAACAAACACAGCCATCAAGTGTCATGCGGCGTGTAATGCAAATGCACACCGCAGCGCATATGCCCTAACTGAATGCTGCATCCATATCGCTCACTGTAATGCACAAGTTAATTTTCAACACTGGGAAGAAACTGCTTGGAGACGCTCAGTGACAATGGGAAGCAGGGCATCCGGATCACGGATTTACTTCAAACTTGTACACTTTTACGCGATTTCGATAAAATTGCAAGAGAAGTTTCACGCGTTAACGATGTATTGCTACGTTGCAGCCCTGAGCACCAGATGGCTGCGGTCATGTGGTTAGCGTTCAAGCTCCGAAGTCAGTCGATCACTGGATCGAGCCCCGCTCATGTTTTTTTTAATTTTTTTCAGCACTAGTCACATTTCACACATATGACATTTAAAAGGTAATATGATGAAAGGACACGTGTATTTGCACGAAGTTTTACTGGATTTCCAATGTTATTTCACTGATTACTAATTTTTACCATCACAAACAGTATTATGCGACTTTTATTTATATTGGTAAGTTAAAACGTTATCACGTGTCATCAAACTTGTTCGTCTTTGACTGACAACGAAAGAGAATTGATTCTTGTGATGATACTATTAAATCACATCCAATCGTACATCGCCAATTTTCAGCACCGGTACTTACGAAAATGTTGCGTTTACGCCTGGTTTGCACCCAAGTTGTCGCAAGAACGAGAGATTTTTCAAAGGTCAACGGGCTTTGTTTTTTCCTCTCAGGAACTCTGAAGATTTCTTGTGCATGCAGGACGACTGCGTTCATTCGATGCACTGGATGCAAACTTCATTTATGTTTTCCGTATGAGAAAATATCATTCTGCAACTCGTAATGTCGAAAGGACATCAGACGGTTAAACGTACATTAGCCTCATATTCTGTCCTATTGCAACTCATTGTCTTATTGAATAAAGTTAATTACACCTTCATTTATCGATGTTTTATCTGGGCTTTCAAAGCCTGTCCCCTGTCCTTGAAACATCTGTCTGCAGATCGAAGCGTCCAGGTGCAAAGCAGTTCTCGGTATCTTATCCGATCGCAGATCTAAGGGAATCGGGATTCACGACAGGTATGTATTTTCAGGAAAACTTTAAGCGTTTGGTCGTTTACTTGTCGAGAGTTTTAAATATAATATCTGTTCTGATGATAAAAATTAGCAGAACAGTCAAATAACAATGGAAATTCAGTGAAATTTCAAGCAAATTTACGTGTCTTTTAATCATATTATCTCTCAAAAGTAATACGTATTAAATATTACTAGTACTGAAAAAACTAAATGAAAGAACACTAGCGGGGTCCGATCCAGCGATCCACCAATTACGGAGATTGAACGTTAACCACATGATCGCGCAATGCATCAGTACAACACTCACGCGTAAAACTTCTCTTGCGATTTAATCGAAATCGTCTAACTAGTACGCCTTATTTACTGCACGTAACGTTGTCCTAATGGTGTAGTTAAAGTGTACAAAATCTGAAGTAAATTCATGATCAGAATGTTGTGGCGTCCTCTTGTGGGAAGGGAAACATTTAATAACACATTAAGAAAAATGCTTTCGAGCCTGTTGACATCTATACATTCCTTCGAATTCCGAAGTCATCATGGATAAACCACTCCCTGGCATATTCTGTGAGCAAGAGGGGGACTTCCACAAGTGCTACTCTTGCAAACTATGAGGAAAGGTCGTGAGTCGTGATCGAATGGAGCACTTGCCCGCGAAAGGCATAGGTCCCGAGGATCGAGTCTCGGTCCGGCACACAGTTTTAATCTGGCACGAAGTTTCATATCAGCGCACACGCCGCTTCAGAGTGAAAATTTTTCCGATAGAAACGTTACCTACGATTTGTTCACAAACCAGACTGTAGTTATAAGAGCTGAAGGATATGAAACGGCAGCCATAGTTTAGTAGGGAGTGAGACTGGGATGTAGCCTGTCCGCCCATTTCAGTATGTGCACAGAGCAAGTACTACAGGAAACAAAACAAATAATTTGGAGAAGGAATTAAAGTTCACGGAGAACAAATAAAAACGTTGATGTTTGTAGAGGGCATTGTCACTCTGTCAGAGATCGCAAAGGGTTTAGAAGACCAGATGAATGGAATGGACGAGGTCTTGAAAGATGGTTATCAGGTAAACAACAACAAAAGTAAAACAAAGATAAAGGAGTGTAGTTGAATTAAGTTAGGAGATGGCGAGGAAATCAGATTAAATATCAGTCTTCAAAGTAGTAGACGAGTTTTCCTACTTGGACAGCAAAGCAACTGGCAATTTTAGAAAGAGAGAGGATACAAAATGCAGACTGGCAATAGCAAGAAAAGCTCGACATAATCCTTGAATACATTCATGGGAGTACCGGGAAAGGATTCTCGCCGAAGGGAACCGAACCGTAACCCACTTGCACAACCTTCCATGCTAACAAGTGCTGCAAGGTCACTAGTTTACAATAGAGTACAATGACCAAAGAAATCTGTTATTCCGGAAAAAGATAGTAAGTGGCTATGTGCTAACAAATCTCTCCAAACGTTGAAGGCACTTCAGTTACAGCATAATAAAGAATGTAAGGAACTAACACGAGGTTAGAATTAACACAGCACAGGCAACTAAGTAGGTCAAGTTCCCCGTATGTATAACTGTCAACATTGGATCTTATCTAAGCAGAAAATTAAACAAGGTTGTAACCACTCATTTATCAATATCCTTTGACAATACTGTATAATATCTCTGTGTCTTAAACTTGCTTGCCAAAGAAGTAATCAAAAAACTGAAACAAGGTTTTAGAAAACTGATTAAAATTTGAGGGAAATGGATACGAATGGCAGTGACGATTGAAGACAGTCTTTGACCGAAGATAGGGAAGACGTAGGAGAAGTGTAAAATGTAATGAAGAGAACACACTCGGCTAGCGATAAATAAAGCTACGACAAAAGTACCAAGAAGCTGAAAGGAGAACAAATGATTTCTGAATACCAGAATTGGGGAAGTCACTTCAGCAGACAAGAAATAACTGTCGTATTTGAGAAAGAAGATCGACAGGACGCTTTGCGTATGTCAATCATAGCACTGCGTTGAGAAGAAACGTGAATTACTAGAGGCGTTCAATGAGTAATGTAACATTTTTTTCCTCCCCAGGTTTGTGTTGAAAAAACGCGGAATTTGTAGCGGGACTACGTGGAATATTCCCGCTTCAGCCCCTATAGTTCAAGTAATTCCGACAGATGGCGGCGCTATTCGTAGCCGTCAAAATGGCGTCCGTAACGGAGGTGCGTTCCAACCAGAGAGATGCCATTGAGTTTCTACTGACGGGAAACCAGAGCACCTCAGATACTCATAGGCGTTTGCAGAATGTTTGCGGAGACCTGGCAGTGAACAAAAGCAGCGCAAACTTATCCCACTTCCGCGTTCCGGCCGACACTCTCATTCGAGGTGATCCACTGGTCACAAACAAATACGTCTCGTTTGGTAGTGCTGACAGACTCGTCCACCAGAAGGTGTGTGTCCGCTGAGTTCCTCGTCACCTAATGGAAAAACAAAAAGAGCAAAAACGGATCATCTGCGTGGAATTTCTTGAGCATTATGGGGCTGATCGTGACAATTTTTCTCCAACATCGGCACAGGCGATGAAACATGGGTTCATCACTTCGAACCGGAAACAACTGCACCCTCAGCCGGTAAGGTCATGGCGACGGTGTTCAGGGACAGGTTATTCTGTTTCATGTCCTCCCCAATGGTGAAACGATGCTCCACCCAAGAAATTGAAGAAACTACTTCAGCGTATTCGTCGTCACAAAAATGCAAACGAACTGCTACTACTCCGTAACAACACAAGGCCTCGCACAAGTATGTGGACCTGAGAGAAGCTCACAAAACGTCATCTAACTTCTTTCTAATCCTCCTTCCCACTTCCATCTGATGACCCAATGGAGGATGCACTCCACAGAAAGTAGCAAGTGGGTGATGGAGAGGTTATTGATGCAGCATAACGTTGGCTCTGACGTTGACCAGGAAGTGGTAGAATGAGGGTATAGAGACCCTACCGTCGTCGCATTGAACGGAGATTATGTTGAAAAACAGGGATTTGTAGCATCGAGAGTGGGAAATAATGTGATGTGTTGGAATCCTCAGTGAAACCAACGTGCTTTCAGAAAAAAATGTATTGCACAATTTATTAAACGCCCCACGTATTTCTAAGATACCATCCATTCCGTTCAGTTGCTCTTGCAAGCCCTTCCCCGTCTCTGACAAAATTACAATGCCATCAGGAAGTCTAAACTTTTCACTTTTTCTCTCTGAACTTAAAGTTCTCAATGTATAGATTGAATAACAAACAGGGTATGCTACAACCGTGTGTCACTTTCTTCTCAACCACTGCGGGAATACAGCAACTTATTCAAAATAGATAAACTAGCCGTGCAGTGCAGTAGATATTAGTTCAAAATAAGAAGATTCTGAGGACAGCATAAATTCGATGAAAAATTCATCACTTGGCAGTCTCCAATGAATCAGACAATCGAGTGGCATCGCAAGAACATTGTCTGGGCAAGAAGTGTTTTCACTATCCAGAAAGACTTTTGTTCACAACGACGTTATTAACTATGCCAGACACCTCACAATGAGAACGTCCTTGGGTGCCCCACAAAGCTACAACTTCAAGAAAAATCGCTACTCGGCTTTTGGCAAGATCACTATGTAGTTTTTTTTCTGAACAGGTTCTTTATTTCAACTGCGATAGTAATATTTTTACACACAAGATCATCCTTAAACCATCTTGCAACAGACTCTGACTCATTCGCTTTACGATGGTTCCGATTCCTAACCACCAAAGGCATACTCAACGAAAAATACGAAGTACCAATGTCTCTGTTGAAGCAGCTCACTAATTTAAAATGTGCGATAAGCAATCACATCTCTATTATTAAAACTCTCCACACCCAGTATATCTTTAAGATCACCACAACACACTTGAGCTGCGGTAATCCAACCATTACCATGTTTAGCCACATCATTCTTAGTAACTTAAGCTCAGTACATATACCACGAACACAGATGGGCCCTGCAAAATAAGTTGGGAAGCCACATTGATCGGTGTAGTCACTGAAATATTATCAGCAACTTCGTGAACTGTAAGGCGCGAGCGTCGACTCTCCTAAAATGGTTTTATCATCAGTTGCATCCGTTTGCAGAGTCAACATCTTTGATTGATTATACTCGTCCATTTATTTGCAAATTTTCACATAAGCTGAATGTTATCGAATTGTTTTGTTGTGACTTTCAGAACGAACACGAGTGAGGCACCCACGATTTACAGGGTGACGTTTATTGAATGATACGAAATGAAATCGTCATAACTTATGAACGGATTGTGTTAGGACGTTCAAACTGCAAGGTTCGTCGCGGGGCATGATGTGAATTAGTATGCGCGGAGCCCATTTTCATTTGGATGGGTTCGTCAATAAGCAAAATTGGTGGGGACTGAGAATCATCATTTCGCGATCGGTAAGTCTCTTCATCCTCAACGGGTGACTGTGTGGTGTGCCACGTCCAGTCACGGAATAACTGGTGCGATATTGCTTGATGGCACGGTGACTACCCAACGGTACTTGAAGGTATAGAAGATGATTTCATCCCCATTATCCAAAATGACCCTGATTTCGACAAGATGTGGTTCGTGCAAGACGGAACTCGACCCAATCAAAGCAGAAGAGTGTTTGATGTACTGGAGGAGTTCTTTGGGGACCGCATTCTGGCTCTGGGGTACCTAGAGGTCAATGCCATGGGCCTCGATTGGCCGCTTTATTGTACGGATCAGAACACATGCGACTTCTTTTGTGGGGCTATATTAAAGACAAGGTGTACAGCAATAACCCCAAAACCATTGCAGAGCAGGAAACAGCCATTCAGGACGTCATCGACAGCATCTATGTTCCGACACTTCAGCGGGTCATGCAGAATTCGCTATTCGTCAGCGCCACATCGTCGGCAATGATGGCAGGCATGTCGAACATGTCATTACCTAAATCCAAATATCTGTAGTGACGTTTACATGTTGAATAAAGTTTGTACACGTCTTAGTTCGCAACTAATTTACGTTTTTCGCAGATAGTTCAATAATTGTTATCCTGTAAATGATTATTTTGAAAAGGAGCATAACGCGTCGTAGTGAAGAATTTCTCCTACTTATGAGCTTGTCTAGCAATGCACGGGGGATTCGTATTTAGTACGGAGGAAATCGCGTTCGTATCTACACTCATATCTAAGGTTTCTGTAGTGTTTTACGTACTCCGCTGAAAAAGATCAGTCAGAATTACTTGTAACCACATTTTGTTAATCACAGTGCACATCATGATAAACAGAGATATTGTTCTGTAGCTAAGGGCAGAATCTTTCAGCTGACTACCACTAAAACGAAAGAGTCTTATACGAATACGATTTTCTGCTGCTGGCTGCGAGCATTCGGACCTTTGAAAAGCGGCTTTAACGGCGAGAATGATTTTGGAGAACTGCGAAGGATCTACAAAAGCCTCAGTAGAAATCCCTATGGACATTCTCCAAATCCGAATGTGTTTTATATGGTAACGATCTTGATGCATTTATAAGACCGATCACTTTCCAGAAGTTTCCGCAGGAGCTGTAAAAATATCACAGAAACCTGAGGAACAGTTCGAGAGAGATCTTTGAGAAAACTCGTAAAAACTGAATGCGCTACGCCGCCACAGAATGATTCACGCATTATACTCGCTACGGCGTCTTTTGGACGCAGTTCCTCTCCATACCTAATATCCGCCTGGCGGTCATGAATAAGACAGAGTTTAGAGAAGCGATGGAAAGCCAGCGGGCTGAAGAATCACCACGAGTGGATGTGGCAGCCGTGATGGATGGGCCAGACGTTCTATTGGGTTACTGGAGAAAAAGTGCCAGGTCGTGGGTGCGGTTCCACCTCGGCGGCGGGAGATTGCGTAGCACCGGCCAGGGAGATGGAAGGAGTACGAGAGTGGGGTGGCAGGGTGAGCAGTTTGGGGAGAACTGAGGGAATCAATTGCGAAAAAGGTTTGCACCGAAACTGTAACGCTGAAGAGCTCTGCACGTAACATGTACCCACAAGGAAAATGAGGAACGTAGTGTAAAACAATGCGCCAAATAATTTCTTTTCAGACATTTCAGCCAACCGGTTCAAACCGTATTCACGTAAATCACGAAGGTTGCTGCGTTTCTAAAAAGATACAATTTAAACATGGCATGCATTGCGTCTCTGAGCAAGATTAACTCTGTCCATTTCCTTAACAAGAAAATTACTATAGACTTTTGTTCCTTCTGTCGTAATGACCCGACTGGTACTTAGGGGAATAATACTCAAATTATTAAAAGTTATTCTAGTTTTCATTCTGGTCATCTACTATTAAAGTTGTTCCATAATTATGTAGTTTCAAAAGTACTACCACCAACTTTTCCCACAGAACTCTTACAAGTACCAACTTATCATTTGCTCTTCAATCGGACGTTTGACATCTAAGCATAACGCACGTCAGATGCACCAGAACCATTTTGTGACACTACGGAAAGAAAGCTGCATCTAGCTGATTCTGGATCCTATGGACTGTTGACCCACCACTCGATTTATACACATCAGCGCTAACAACAGACCAATGTACGCTTCAAGCGTTGTTTTGAACTAATTCTTTCCAGCTGTCACCATAAATTTTGTGACCTCAATATTAGTCATTTCCAACACAATACACTACATATTATCGTTCGTAACAGCTTGAGAAGACGATTTTATATCACTTAGTCTGGATATAACTTATCTCACCAAGAGTCAATTTTATAACATTTCAACTACACGCTGTTTCACTTTGGGGAAAAATGTTCTATTTAGGGGGTGATAAACTTCTCTTTTGGCTGAACTATCTGGACCGCTTGCACTTTGACAAGCACGGTACAAACGTCAGAAGTCCCTTCTGGTTCAGATGTAGGATGCTGTCGTTGATGGTGTCTTTTTCTTCTTCACAAACATTCTCCTCACTGTCAAATGCATTTAGTAATGAAGCCGACTGTTCGTCAGAAAGAAATCATTTCGTCATAATAGCCACACAGAAATTACTACGTTAGGTACATGAACTGCGTTCGTATCAAACAGCTGATGAAACATTACTTGTGGCGATAATGCTTCGATAATTTTTTGATCGTAATAAACTAAATGAATTCTTGTATATCTTCACGCATTTCAACAAGAAGCAAGCGAAGACCCTGCACTGTTACAAAAAACATTATGTACGTCTCTCAGACATACAGAAATAAAATTTTACTACCAATATTTGTACTTGCTGTAAACTTTTAAACACCTGGGTCATACCGATCCAAGCGTGTAGTGTAAATAAACTAAGCTACTGTATCAGAAGAGGTAGAATATCAGTTTTTGTTTCATTTTAGTCTTAAGATTTGTAGAAGTATATCAAAACAAAGTAAGATTCGAGCGCTAGCGTTTGAATACGTTACGGAAGAACAAACCCCTTTCCCAGTCACATTGGCCTCAAGATAACAGCATGGTTAAAGGAATGACATTGCCAACCCTCGTCTTCACTTTCTGAAGTACTTTTTACCAAAATCATCAACATTAATGATGAGAAAGGATGACATATATTAAAACTGAGTTTAACTCCTGTGATACTCCATTCATGAAAGAAGCACAATAAAAACAGGAATTTAAAACGTTGTTCGATAAATTCTTACAAAACATTTTTTTTTTCATCTTCGTTAAAATTTTGTGCATGAAGGTCGGCGTTGCCACTAACACGTTCCCTAAAGCTATAGTTTCCTACGAAACGTATCTTGCACTCAGCAGCCAGATAACGATATTCCTAGCATCAGTAAATATCAGTAGTTTTACTTCCATGATTACGGCGTCGGTACTGATACCAAGTAATCGGTAACTTTATAGTATCTGAAGAAATATCGGAGAATCGGTCTCTGAAGTTTCGATTAGTGTTGCAGAAAATAGTAACTACTTAATAGAAACCCAACTGCATGCAGAAACAGCGAGGTCACCGGCCCCATTTGATTAGAAAAGGAACTTGGCCGTGCCCATTCAAACGAACCATCCCGGCATTTGCCTGAGGCGATTTACGGAAATCATGGAAAAACCTAAATCAGGATGGCCGGACGTGGGTTTGAACCGTCGTCCTCCCGAATTCAGGTCCTGCGTGCTAACCACTGCGCCACCTCGCTCGCTAAGTACGTAGCTATTACCTTGGAAAAATCATTCGAGTACCAACTTTGAGACAGAGTTAATTCGTGCGAAAATAGCGTAATTCTCATACTCTTTCTTGTATTCAAAACTAGCGCTTTTATCTTTTGAAAATATACGTTAGTAATGGGACGCGAGGGTAGCAAAATATAGCGACAAGGCCTGCATTCTGTTTGCTCTTGGAAAATTTGTCCTTTACTCATTACGTTTGTAGTTGCTTTATACTCATACTGGAGCAGGAAAATATGGAATAATTTTCCATGTTTGGTCATGTATTCTGTATAAGTCCTTTTGTGTTTAAAAGAAGCTTAAAAATGTATAAGCCATGCTGTTGATACATATACTTTTGTTTCGACATTGCTCACGTGCTGCGGAAATGTGGAAACCGAGGAATTTGAAGGACGAATTTCCATAACAATTAGGCTACCCTATCCAGCACATTTGGCACCTCACTGACTGCCCTATTCCTACATATACGAACAATCGTGGCAGATACACAATTTCAGCCCAGAGATTAGGTTATAGCAACAAAAGCTGAGTTTTAGTAGATCTTCGAGATATTAGTTTGGGAAGTAACTAACTGGAAACTACCTGGAAAAAAATGTTTTGTAAAATCTACTGATCTTAAACAAAAGTAAGGCGATAACATAACCCTACTTTTGTCTCGAAAATAGTTCCCACTATGAAGCCTGGAAAGACGTTTGTGCGACAGAATGTTATTCATATTTCGTCAAATTTTAGAAAATGCGGGCAATTCTGTATCAAGCACATCTGAAATTAGTTTCCTACTACTGTATCGGGTGGTTTGTCAGTATAGTTGCCCACAAGTTTTAATTAATTACCTGCAACTAAAGTATTTCGAATTGAAGTTACACATTCTGCGAAAAAATGGCAAGTGATATTCGCAAGTTATATTAAGCTATAGGCGCAAAAATGTGGGAACCGTCTCATTGCCCCAAAGCTTGGAGGTGGATAAACTGATTCGCCGCAATGAATTCCAGTCTCCATCACCGGAACACAATTGAGCAAAGAGCCTTCTAAGCGCCTCCGCACGTTCACAGCCCACTTTAAAGCCCACACGCAACGGGCGAGCCTTGGAACTGTGCACTAATATGGACAGCCGCGTTGCTAGCGCTCTAGATGAATTGGCGCACGTGCTGTGACAACAGAACTGTATATCAGCCGCGCAAGTCACCGCTGACGATGGCCGTCTTTAGCAGAAAGCAAAATAACGGCACGCAGATCTCCAAACAAGCAATTGTAAACTGCAGTTTGATGACGCGAGCACGATGACTCACATTTCGTAGGTTCTGCGAGCTGCCGGATACGCAAAGTACGTCGCCAGAAGCTCTACTGGTGCACCAGAATTTGTGGACGTATAACGATAATTTATTTACTGGGTGTAGTGCCGAATGCCTGGATACGAAGACAGCAAAAAGAATGCTGGCAGCAGACGACATGTTTTACAATAATACATGCTCAGTGTTGTGTTTACGATATTCGTGGTTAACACTATGTTCCACTGAACGATGCCAGAAAAGTATAAACACGTGTCGTAATTTTGTATTATAAATTTTAAATGAATTGTTGTATTGAAAATGCTATGTATATAATTTATTTCATGTTCTATGATAGCGTACAGGCAAGGTGTTACGACGCGTCGATGAGTATACCGGGCAGTATTGGAACCTAGCCGACGGTCAACCCGAGGTAGGCGACCTGGGAGATATTGTCGAGAACTATTTTTGATTGTCAAAATGACTGAAACGCTGAATTTGTACTCACTATTGCATCTGAAGACAAACTGTAGACGTCAAAAGTTGTGGTCCATTAGATGTGTCTCTATTGGTAATTCGTAACACGTAAGAATTGTTCTGAAGTAGTACTGAAATAGCTCAGTTGAGATTTATATATAATGTAATATACATTATATTAACGGCTTCTATACGAATAAAGTTTTGTTACAACACTTTAAGCAAATTTCTTAAGAGCTCAGATGAAGTTATGGAAGTTTCAACTGAAGACTAATAACGGCAATTGCTAATCGGAGATCAAGAGGGTTGCACAGGATAAAGTAGCATGGAGAGCTGTTGCATCATCATCATCATCGTCATCATCATCATCGTCATCATCATCATCATCATCATCATCATCATCATCATCATCATCATCATCATCAACATTATGAATGACAGCTAAATGAGCTGCGACATTCATAAAGCTTTATTTGAAGTTCAGCACGTAATTGTGTGTAGTTGGAAGTGACAGTAATACCTCTGATTGTTAACAGTGAAGGAACTTTAGATATTAATTGGTACATCACTCTTCAATTACGTACTGAACTTTCAATAAAGCGTTATGAATGTTGCAGCTCATTTGTCTGTCTTTCATACTACTCTATCCTGCGCAATCCTCATCATTTTTGAATAACTAACGCAACCTCCACCCTTCTGAATCTGCCTATGCACTCATCTCTTGGTCTTCTCCTGTGATTATTACCACCCCCACTTCTCTCCAAACTGGTGATCTCTTGATGTCTCAGAATGTGTTCTATCAACGGGGCCCTTCTCTTACTTAAATTGTGTCCCGAATTCTTTTCAATATTTCATTAGTGATGTGATCTACACACCTAATCTTCACCGCTCTTCTGTAGCACCACATTTCGAAAACTTCTATTCTCTTTTTGTTTAAATTGTTTATCGTCAAGGCTTCACTTCCATACACGGCTACACTCCAGACAAATACCTTCAGAAAAGACTTCCTAACAGTTACGTTGCCGGCCGGAGTGGCCGTGTGGTTCTAAGCGCTACAGTCTGGAGCCGAGCGACCGCTACGGTCGCAGGTTCGAATCCTGCCTCGGGCATGGATGTGTGTGATGTCCTTAGGTTAGTTAGGTTTAATTAGTTCTAAGTTCTAGGCGACTGATGACCTCAGAAGTTAAGTCGCATAGTGCTCAGAGCCATTTGAACCATTTTGAACAGTCACGTCTATATGCAATGTTAACAAATTTTTCTTCTTCAGAAACGCTTTTCTTGCCATAGCCCGTCTACATTTTGCATCCTCTCTACTTCAGCCATCGTCTATTGTTTTACTGCCCAAATAGCAAACCGTATTTACTATTGTGTCTCGTTTTCCAATCTAATTCTCCCAGCGTTCCCCTGATTTAATTCGACTACACTCCATAATCCTTATCTTGCTTTTGTTGAAGTTCATCTTATACCCTCCTTATACATTCTAGTCAAAAGAAACCAATGAGTAATGGAACGAAAAGTTACGAATTGATTTCACGTGAATTTAGACTGACTGATCCGAAATTGACTTATTAACGGCATTTGTACAATGGAAATGCATTTGTATGGCTAAAATGTCAATGTTATAGATCTGTTGCAGTCCTTTAATTCATTCACAACGAATACCGAAGTGATATTTCAGTATGCACTACCATGATTCTTGGTGGTCGTGTTATCTCTAACTGTGCTTCATATCTGATTTGAACATTGATACGTAACCTGTCTTACCGAAGTTTGAAGGGTGACATCAAATGGAGACGGTTACTGAAATGCTTCTGAACTCTATTTAACCTTATTGGAAGAAATTATAACAAAATGTAAACGGAAGGAGAAATTGCGACAAGAGATTAAGGAAATATGTGAACATCTATTTAGTGACAGTTCGTTTGTTTCACAAAATTGCAAACTTTTTATCCAAGAACGGAATTAAAAATTAAACGTGCAAATCATTCATGTTCTACCTCTCGTTATCGAAAAGTGTCTGCTATCCGCGTACTGGATTCGCCAGAAGGATAATTAATTATACGAAGATTGATGCGGGTTCGTCTTGTTCTTGGCTAGATCACGACTGTGCACCTGCGGCGTGGCGAAACGCGATCACAACAACTATGTAAGGAACAAATGTCCTTATCCACAAAATATTTCGTTGTAGGAAGCCTGTAGTTGATATCAGGAGCGGGTCGGTATAGCACATCAGCACGATCTCGTATGTTGCAAACCATAGTAAATTTTATCGGTAATTCTCACCGCAAGACGCATAAGAATATCGTACAGACATCCCTTAAAGATTTTGTTAAAGTCGTGAAGGGCTTGATAACTCGTTTCTCGCATAAGATCACCACACGACTTCGTTGCATAAATAGTCACGTTCATCCGTCTCCAAACTGATATATGCAGCGTGTTCTCTCTCTCTCTCTCTCTCTCTCTCTCTCTCTCTCTCTCTCTCTCTCTCTAAATTGTGTACCTGCATCGTGCCTTAATAAAAATTTGTACAAAAACTTCCTGAGACCATCAGAATGACGACGCAATGAGGGGGTGGCTGTTCCACGCTAGATAAGACAGTCGACGATTAGGGCACTAATATTTTTCCAGTCGTTACCGTAAAAATGATTATGTACCTCAAGTGCCGAAGTTCACACAGGGCATTTTTGAGTGACTGATCTTTGATGTGTGCACTACTTAAAAAAATCACTATAATTCAAATCTTTACGAATGAAGTAGTAGTAGTAGTAATAGTAGTAGTAGAAGAAGAAGAAGATGGCGGTGATGATAATGATGGCTACAACCTGATAGTGCCACAGTCTCCATATTCTAAAAGTGTTCAAGCAAAACTGAAGTTGCATGATATGGACTTTTTCCCCGTTCCACTCTTTTTTTTTTAAATTAATGTAGTATTGCAGGTCTGTATTTTGTCTCTATCGGAACCTGCTGGGGGAATACGAAGACGGCAAGTGTAACTCGATATACTGGAAATATTCATATTTTGTAGAATGACATCGATATTAAAACAACCGCTACATAGTCGATATCGACAGATACGCAAGATGTACAGGGCTTGCAGAATTGCAGTTTCTTGCATACTTTTATCGATTATTGGACGTAATCAATTACTGTTTCTCACTAATCTTGTAAAGAATCAACTATATAAAATGAAGATTTATTAAGCACTATAATACCACAGTAAAATTCATAACATATCCAATAAAAATGGAGTTACCGATGAAATCACTTTGAAAGTAGTACTGAAGAGCAGGCACGTGGAACAGATTGTAGATTTTTGGCTCTGTTTCAGTTTTATTCACGGGTCAGCCTATTCTTAAATTCATAATTATTAATTTGCAGATTGTCAGCATTTGGCACGACTTTATTAATGTCTTACTTTTTATCCATGCGGACTTCAGATATTAAGAACTTCAGAAACTGTTTTTGTTTTCAAATTCTATTTTAAATTTAGAAATACTATTATTCTTTCTGGATCAATATTAATTGAGGTTTAGAGTACTTAACCAACTCCAAAAATTTATTTTGGAAGTAATGAAAACTTTGAAAAATGTTTCATAGTAAAAATTAAACAGAACTCTCGACAAAATGTGTGTGTGTGTGTGTAAGTCAACATTGATTAACCTCTCATACAACGGTGCTAAACAAGATTGTTGTACAACTACAAAAATTTTCAAATAAGACAAATTTTTGACGTATTGAAAATCCGATACCTCGGAAGTGTTGGTAGTTTACTTCCGCTATATGCGAACATTACTGAAGTATCACTTTAATATGTTATATTTGCAAAATAATGACGCAAATTATTTCCAGAGGAATGGAAAAACTGATAGAAGCCGACCTCGGAAAATATCAGTAGTATGTTTCGTAGAAATGTATGAGCAAGAAGGGTCACACTGATCGTATGACTTCTGTTAGTAGATACACAGAACTATGTTTATATCATTTTTAAATTTTGACAAAGCTTTCGACAATGTTGACTTGAATACACTGTTCAAATTCTGAGGTATCACCAGCAAAGTACCAAAACCGAAACGTTATCTACAGCTTGCACAAAAGCCAGACTGAAGTTATTAGAGTAGAAGAACATGAAAGGGAAGCAGTGGTTGAGAAGAAAGTGACACACGGTTGTAGCATACCCTCTTTTCTATTCAATTTATACATTGAGAACAAAGTTCAGCGAGGAAAAGTAAAAACGTTGAGACTTCCTGATGGATTTTAATTTTGTCAGAGACGGCAAAGGGCTTTCAAGAGCAGGTAATGGATGGTGTCTCAGAAATACGTGGGGCGCTCAAAAAATAATGCAATACGTTTTTCTGAAACCAAGTTGGTTTCATTGAGGATACCGATGCGCCACATAATTCCCCACTCTTGTGGCTTCAAATCCTTGTTTCTCAACATAATCTCCGTTCAATACGACGGCCTTACGCCACCTTACTGGCAGGGTCTCTATGCCCTCATTGCACCACTCTAGTTGGTCGACGTCGGAGCCAATGATGGCTCTGAGCACTATGGGACTCAACTGCTGAGGTCGTAAGTCCCCTAGAACTTAGAACTACTTAAACCTAACTAACCTAAGGACAACACACACATCCATGCCCGAGGCAGGATTTGAACCTGCGGATGTAGCGGTCGCGCGTTTCCAGACTGTAGCGCCAGAACCGCTCGGCCACCAGCGGCCGGCGACGTCGGAGCCAACGTTACGCTGCATCAGTAACCTCCCTATCATCCAGGTACTGCTTCCCGCGGAGTGCATCCATCAGTGGGGCCAAACAGATGGAAGTCGAAAAGTGCGAGATCCGGCTGTAGGGAGGATGAGGAAGAACAATCCAATGAAGTTTTGTGGGCTTCTCTCGGGTGCGAGGACTTGTGTCATGGAGACGTAGTGCATTTGCATATTTGTGGTGATGAACACGCTGAAGTCGTATCTTCTATTTCCTGAGGGGAACCAACACTTCATAGTTGATCGTTGCACCATGGGGGAGGACACGGAACAGAATAACCCCTTCGGAGTCCCAGAAGACAGCCACGACTTCTACTGGATGAGGGCGCAGCTTTGAACCTTTTCATCGGAGGAGAAATGGCGTGGCGCCAATCCATGGACTCGTTTTGTTTCCTCTTCGAAGTGATGAACCAATGTTTCATCGCCTGCGTCGATGTCCGACAAAAAATTGTCACGATCTGCCTCGCAACGCGCATGAAATTTCGCACAGACGGTCCTTCGTTGATCCGTAACGTCTTCTTTTAGGCGGCGAGGAACCCAGTGGTCACGCACCTTCGAGTACACCAACTGGTGGACGAGTGTCCAGTTAAGCAGCGGGGTGTTTGACAGTGATCCGTCATCACCTCGAATGAGTGCACCTGCACGTTTCAACATTGCAGGAGTCACGCAGCTGTACAGCAGACTGACACGTGGGTGATGGAACAGGTTTGCGCAACGTTGCTGCGATGATGACAGTCACTTCTCCCAACAATTCATCGTGCTTTTGTTCGTTGTCAGGCCTCCGTAGATAACGTGCAAGAGACTATTAATATCTACAGTGCTCTAGTTTTTCGTCAAGAGAAACTTAGCGACAGCTCTCTGCTGGGAACGTTACAAACGCCATTTTCAAGACTACGCATAGCGCCGCCTTCATGAAACCCTAGGAGCGGAAGCAGGAAATTTTCGTGATGTCTCAGTGCAAACTCCGCATTTTTTTTTCAACCGAAATTTGCCTAGAAAAAGAGTGTTGCATTATTTATTGAGCGCCAGTCGTAAGGCATGAGATAAATACCCAACCAGATGTAAAACAAGGGTTTAATCAAATTAAGGCAGGTGATCCTAAGGGAAAAATATTAGGAAATCAGACACGCTAAATGAATCCAATGAGTTTGGGCAGCAAAATAACTGACGATGGTCAGGTAGGAATATAACTTGCAGACGGGTAATAGTAAGGTAAGAGCTCTAAATAAGAGAAATCTGTTAGCATCGAATATAAATTTACTAGCAAGTTATAACAATATTTGTTATGGTTCATTTAAATTTCTTATAATTTTATTTTTGCTTTAAAATTTTCGCGGATTAGTACTAAATTTTCTGTATATGTAAAGTGTGTTATACTGGAAGTGGAAGTTCTTTGTATTGTATGTGAATAATGTAAGTAAAATACATGGTGCTTATAAATGAATATCGGGGTTTTAATGTTTTATAATATTTATTACATTACACTTACAGTTATAAATGGCATGTCAAGTGAAAGAGCAACTCAAACAGTTGTGTTTGGCACCTCACTGGCATAGAGAAGTACGTGATTGGTTGAACTTCACTGTACCCAAGCGTTTAATAGGCCGCAAGGGGCCCAATGACAGGGCTTTCTTTGCATGGCCTCCACGTTCACCCCACCTAACGCCATGCGATTTTTTCCTTTGGGGCTTCATCAAGGATCGTGTGTACGTGCCTCCGCTACCAGCAGACCTCCCTGAATTAAGAAACCGGACTGAAGCAGCTGTTGCTAAAATCACTGCTGAAGACACACTTATCAACATTTGGGAAGAACTCGGCTATAGACTTGATGTGTGCCGTGTGACAAATGGTGCTCACATTGAACATTTATAAGGTTCTTGGTAACACTGAGTTGCTCTTTCATTTGACATATCATTAATATGTGTAAGTTTAATATAACAAATATTATAAAGCGTTAAAACCCCGATATTCATTTATAAACACACTGTACTACGTAAATTGTTTATTATGTTAAATAATTTTCTGATGACCTTTCGTATTTAAAAATATTGCGTGTGTATAAATTCTTCATGTTGATGTAAATTTGACAATTTAAGAAATGGTCACGCTTAGAAACAATGTAAGAAATAGGTGATATGTAAAAGCCAGTGTGCTTTTATCTGAAACGCAAGTGGCTCTGCGGAGTGAAAAAGATGGCAAGGGCTAATTGGTGCGCTAACTCGAGCAAGCACGGGAAGTAAGACACACAGTCTGTAGGCAGCAGTGATTGAGGCAACACATTTGTGGAGCACGAGAAGCTTTGCCTGCAAATTTGCACAAAATGCCCCTCGGAGGGAGACTGTATACGGCTTACGGCATAGCTGCGAGTTGTTGGGCTACTTTCTGTAGAATTGAACGATGCCAAGAAGAGAAATTAAGCCCATACAGCAAGAGACTTGCAGGCCTTACTGTGGGTAGTGTGGCCGCCATAATTGTTCGCCACCCACAAGGCTGCAGCCACCCGATAAGACCTTTTTATAGTCAATTTACTTTTGTAAAGCGTGAACCATTAATTTGAACTGCGTTTTAATAATCATTCTTGAACTTTAAAGAGAGTGGTTCACCCTATTATTTCATCCTGATCATACACCTATATAGGATAGGACGACCTCCATTATATTGGCAGCATCGAGATCATTCAGACAATTATCGCAAATTCAGTTTATGAAATTTTTAGAAAATGTTGCCAGCTCTTGGTATACGTGGATACTTGCGTACAACCGGTATTTGTAAAGTTTGTAAACTGTAGGAGATGGAAGTCTCTGAAGTTAGTGCGTGCGCTTTTCCACCTGCATTTGCAAGCACAGGTGTTATTCCTAACGATGCTTGCCTGGGTTTAGTCGAGGTATCAGCCTTCAGACTACTGTTTTGTAAGTGCCGTAGCAAAAAACGCCGCTAACGACTATGGTTTTATTGCCCATGTGCCTTTTATGCTTCCGCCCACTAAACCCGTTACGTAATCTTTATTTCCAGCATCTCCCATTCCTCAAGCTATGAAAATATATATGGACTAGACGGGCCGGTTCCAGAACAGCTTAGCCGCACTTGCAGATACTGGAGTTCCTTCCACCTTACATGCCAGCTTACCGTGGCCAAAGCGTTTGCATCTCACGAAGAGCAATGGGATACGTAAAATAGTACTTCCGCTTGAGGTAAATGAACTCCGTCTTAATGCTCTGAGAGCAGTAATACATTAAAAGTCACAATGTAGGTAGTAGTTTTTCACTCTATATATTATGTTTACTACTTCAGTTAGACTTTCTCTTCTAGATTCTATTAGCAATTAAGTGATGTTCATTCTAATAACTTCTTTTACTAAAGTTTCACAGTATTACCCACAAGTGCTTAATATTCTCAAAATACCTTGTTGGCACGTTATATAGTCAGTCGTGTGTGTGTGTGTGTGTGTGTGTGTGTGTGTGTGTGTGTGTGTGTGTGTGTGTGTGTGTGAAGAGAGAGAGAGAGAGAGAGAGAGAGAGAGAGAGAGAGAGAGAGAGAGAGAGAGAGAACACTTTGAAGAGTCTTCAGGATTTAGAAGACACAATTTTTTTTTCGAATGATTCGTCTTCTCTTTATTACAGAAGCAATCACGCAATTATCGCATCATCAACACTGAACTTACTTTCATTGATATTTATCAGGGGACTAGCTGCCGTATGTTGGCAGTAGCCAGCATGGCCTACCTGAACAGGTCAAAAGAATCGTTAAACTTAGCGCCAAGCTTAGCCAAACTTAGAAGAACGTAGGGGCCTCGTGCAGAGATTTTAATGGAGAGGAGAAAATGCTTATAGTAAGAGGAGTAAGAAATCGTACGGCTACCAAATTAGCACAGAATTAACAGTGACCTGAAGAAAATAGGTGCAGCAACAACACACACTCGTGTGGGGTTTGTGGGCGTTTTGTAGCGACGTGACCAGCCCAGGGTTGACATGGCTGTTAGCCATACGAGCAAAGAGCTGAGCTTATTGCTTGTAAGTGGAAGTCTCATATCTGTGCCGTGCCTGTTGTGGGAGATGGGGAATATACACTAATCATGGCCTGCACATGAATGGGCGAACGAAGAAAGGATCAGGCTGAGCATCTTGCAAGAAGTGTAAGGGGGACCACAAGCACACGTGAAAAAATCCCCGTGACTACTGGAGTCACAGGCACATTTTTAGGTGAGAGTCACTTTATGGCTATACAGTACTGAAAGAAATTACAGCCGAACGGGATCATAATACATGTAACAGTTTTCAGAAGAATAAAATTAATTTTTTTCATCAGAACGTTAGGAGGTTGAAAAACAGAATGGATGAGATTATTGTATAACTAGAAGATGTGGAAAACTCTGAAGTGATAGACGTTCGCTACCTGTCAAATAAAAAGCAACAGTCAACAATTTGTGGAGATTTTAATGCAGATTTTCTAAAAGATACAGACACGAAAAATGAACAACAATTATTATTTGGGTGTTCCAATGCAATTTTTTAAACTATAAGGACAGGAAAAACGAACCAAAATATTATTTTCTTGCGCAATCTAATTTCTGTAGTCAATTTTTCAACTCATGTTCAGCAAGATAGTAGGAAACTGACTGATAAAATTTTTACAGGCAGTGTTCACACTGAAACATTTAATACATACACAATTACTAATGGAATGTCTGACCATGATGCACAATAAATGGAAATAAACAATACGACACCTTACAACCCTGAGGCACGTTCATACAAAGCAGTGAGACTTATTAATGAGAACAGGACACAGTGTTTTAACGGTAAGTTAAAAAGGGTGGTATGGTATGAAGAATATCTTATAGCAAGATACACTAGTATCAAATTCAATTTATTCCACAATAAATTTGTGTCAGCATTAGAAAGCTGCTTTCCTAGAAAAAAATTCCGCTAGATCCATAAAAAAAGAAAACAAAGTAAGCCGTAGATAACCAAGGGAATTAAAATATCATAAGAGGAAGAGGGAAATTAAAAAGACCACATAAAGTCAAGATCAGGCATTACTTACCTGCAACAAAAAGTAATTTAGTATATTAAGGAAATCCATTAAAATGTCCAGAAGTATGCGCGTGCAGACAGAAATAAATAAAATAGATAATAAGATTAAAACTATATGATACATTGTGATGCGGGAGACAGAACAGCTAGTCAATGTACAAGATACCCAAACAGTTAAATGAGAATGTTGTGAAAGGTAATTCAGAAGCTGCAAGTACTTTTCCCAATATAGGGTAGGTTCAGTTCAAGAAGTTACACAATATATTTAAAACGTCACTCCACGAAACGTTAAGCACAACATCCCCTTCATTGATACTATAAATAGAATAACAGAATTATAAAAATTAAAAAAAAACGGAAGTTCATGTGGTGTCGATGAAAATTCAGACAGAACTCTGAAAAAAAGTTGTTCCAAATTAATAAGTAATTTCTTGTGTGAAAAATGTTATACATCACTAGCACAAGATTTTTTTTCAGAAAGCTTAAAAAAATGCAATTGTTAAACCCCTTCATAAGAAAAGTAACTAGACAGACAAATAACTGCTTTATAGTTTCCTTACTGACACACCTTTCCAAAATATTCCAAAAATTTATGCACTCAAGAATAGTCTCTCACGTAAATGGAAACAATTTACTTAGCGTATCACAGTTCGGATTCCAGAAGGGTTACTGGACTGAAAATGCTCCTTATATATTCAGACAAATAGCACAAGCCTTAAATAATAATATATCGCCAGTTGGTATTTTTATGGTCTTTCCAAGGCGTTTGATTGTGTAAAACATGTTACTGTCTTAGAGTACATCATGTTACTCTCTTAGACAAAACTCAAGTTTTATAGAATTGATGGCATTACGCACAGCTGGTTTCAATCTTACTTAACAAATACAATGTAATAGGTTGTTCTTAGTAAGTCATCTCGGAACGGTAGAAAATTATAGTGACCGTAGAGGAATCAAAAGGGAGTCCCAAAGGGTTTAATTTTGGGTCCACTCCAATTCCTTATATACGTGAATGATCGTCCACTAAATATTCAACAAGCAGAATTGGTAGTTTCTGCACGCGAGACTAGTGTTATAATAAACCCCATTAGAGAGAAAGCAACAGAAGAGATGGTAAACGATAATTCCAAAAAATACAGTGGTTCTCAGCAAATGGGCTCTCCATAAATTTTGAAAAAAACGCACTATATTCAGTTCTGTACAAGCAATAATTGATGTAGTGCCTGAGTAGGAGTCAGTGAACATGGTAGAATGTTCCAAATTTTTGGGTGTACATATTGATGAACACTTCAAATGGAAGCAGCATATTACTGGATTGCTCGAACCATTAAGTTCAGCTACTTTTGCCCTTCATACAATTGCTTGTGTTGGAAAAAAAAGAATCAATCTACTGACGTATTTTGCATATTTCCACTCAATAATGTCTTATTCAATAATTTTCAGCGATGACATCGCTTAGAAAGAAAGTATTGATTGCACAAAACCGAGCATTAAGTTTTATATGCGCTGTTAATTCGCGATCGTTGTGCAGGCACCTTCTCAATGAGTGAGTTACTTTAATTGCACCATCACAATACTTATATTCTCTAACGAAACTCATAAATAATGCATCACAACTTGAGAAGAGTAGTGATGTTCATACCTACAACACAAATGCAGTCAAGGCGGACAATAAACCTGAATTCCAGAGGTCGTCCACAAACAACGGCTTCACCACCTGAAACCACCAGCTTACTTGCCGTGTAGGCAACCTTGAAGCCGCAGGGTACTTTAAAGTTGCCACGTATATCGTCACGACTGACTCGGTGGCTTTGTGGATGCGAGACGACAAATTTAGAGACCTATGAGTAAATAATGATTTACTTACTATCTACATGGAACCTATCGACAAGTCGATCATTATTCTGCTCTTCGCCGCCAAGGAGTAGGTAAAACTTTGAAACAGTTCCTACGTTTGTTTACACAAATCTATTATTACAACAAAGGGCACACCAGTTGGAAGAATCGAATTCAAAGTTTGCCTGTAATTATTTCTTTCTTTCAGTATTAAGACATCTATGCTTGACAACTGTTGTCAGTCTAATTTTATGGCAACAATCTGAAGCCGCATTTCCATATCTTTTGCTTATTATTCGTGCAGGACTTTTGTTAAACGTTGCCTACAGAATTAAACCAGTGGCTATTCATAGCAGTTCAATAAGTGCAACGTTTCAGATTTTTAAAAATTTATTTATCTCAATTCATCGGCTTTCGGATCGTGCCCATTCAGCCATCTCAGTAATGGAAAGACGATATGGCATAGAAACGTAAGGACAACACATTGTCTGCCGGCCGGAGTGGCCGAGCGGTTCTAGCCGCTAGTCTGGAACCGCGCGACAGCTACGGTCGCAGGTTCGAATCCTGCCTCGGGCATGGATGTGTGTGATGTCCTTAGGTTAGTTAAGTTTAAGTAGTTCTAAGTTCTAGGGGGCAACGGCCTTGCCGCAGTGGGTACACCGGTTCCCGTGAGATCACCGAAGTTAAGCGCTGTCGGGCGTGGCCGGTACTTGGATGGGTGACCATCAAGCCGCCATGAGCTGTTGCCATTTTTCGGGGTGCACTCAGCCTCGTGATGCCAATTGAGGAGCTACTCGACCGAATAGTAGCGGCTCCGGTCATAGAAAACCATCTTAACGACCGGGAGAGCGGTGTGCTGACCACACGCCCCTCCTATCCGCATCCTCAACTGAGGATGAAACGGCGGTCGGATGGTCCCGATGTGCCACTTGTGGCCTGAAGACGGAGTGCCCGCCAAGTTCTAGGGGACTGATGACCTCAGAAGTTAAGCTCCATAGTGCTCAGAGCCATTTGAACCATTTTTGAACAACACATCGTCCAGTCCCCGAGCGGAGAAAATCTCCGACCCGGCCGGCTATCGAACCTGGGTCCCTTTCGTTAGCGATCTGCCATGCTACCGGCGCGGACTAGCGTTTCGTACAGCAGATGGATCAGCTACCTATGAACAGGCGATTACATACCACGTCGACTCTGGGACGCATGTTAATGGTTGGGCAATACAAGTTACAGTTGACAATGAATCTAGCATGTGCCTTACATATACCATAAAGGATTTGTGTTCTGCATTTTAAGTGAGAAAACCGGGATACCTGCCCCTCTGCCTACTTTCAGTAAAATCACTGTCTTCTGAATAACCAGGTAAAACAGAGAATTTTTCTTTGCAGTAATCAATTTCCTCTTAGTAAAACATTTGTAGTTAAAACATACAGTTCGCTGTTTTTTCTACCACGTTTGTGCGTACGTGAAGAAACTCACGGAGGAATGCGAAAACACCACTCCTTTGCGTGTCTAGCGTGAGAGGAGAAAAATAACGAGCAAAATCGCTAAATGTCTAGCTAGGAATATACTCAACTGAAATTCAAGAGTGCATACCCGATATCGAAAAAAAATGCTCTATGGGTCCACAAACAACGCAGGAAACATGCTGTTTTAAAAAGAATAACGAACAGGACGTCATGCTCCGAGAGGAAGAGAGAGATTCTTTCGACAGCGTTTCCCGGAAGGAGAAAGCGCTTTCAGACGACTGTCTTCACAATGGAGAACTTGGACGGTGACCGATCGATCGGATGCGGTAATAAGACGTGGAGAAGACGAACGTCGTAAACAAGAACCACGACGTCTCAACAAAAAGTCTCTGGCGGATGCAGTTGGCTGCCGCTCAGTGGCTGACGAAAATAGGCAGCGGTGGGCAGGCCATTCTCACGTCAGTCCCAGGCGAGATGAGACAATATTTCCTCCAATGTCTGCCGGCATTCAAAAACACAGCCACACCGAAAAGTGATATTCAATTCGGTTCACGATTAAAAAAGGGGACAACACGTTACTGAGCTTGATCTGTTACAACATGCTATTCTCCGCGAGTACCCGAGAAAACAGATCCTCGATTATCGCCGAGGAATAACCTATTAGTACGACAAGCTACACCCCAATTACGTACATTATCTGTGATAATCATCTTAAAGAAAGATACACAGAAGTAAAGCCCCTTATACGGTCATGGACAGTAGCTTAAGGGAAATTAACTTCACCCGGGATGACGATAAAAGTAACTTCCAGAACGAATGGTATCCAATAACTTAGGTGTTCTAGTACGTCAAACAATTAACGAGGAACGGTAAGTCTAACAAGCGTCGTCGATGTTGACATTAATAGGAACAGGGTAAAAGCTAGAACTGCAATGATTCCGCAGGTATGGAAAGGGGGGAATCGTCTACGACCTATTCAAATGAATCACACTTAAGTGATCTAGCAAAACTGCAGAAAAGTAAAATATGACTGTCTGGTTGATAATTTGAACCCTGTTTTCTCCGTAGAGCAGGCTCCGCATTAACACTGCATGCCAGCAGCTACCGGGAAAGCAAAGGTCCTTGAAGGAAAAATCTGGTTCAAAAATGGTTCTGAGCACTGTGGGACTTAACATCTGAGGTCATCAGTCCCCTAGAACTTAGAACTACTTAAACCTAACTAATCTAAGGACATCACACACATCCAGCAACCGTAGCAGTCGTGCGGTTCCAGACTGAAGCGCCTAGAACCGCTCGTCCACCCCGGCCGGCGAAACATCTGGTATTTGCTTCATACGGTTTATGTAAAATATGAATATGGTGGTCTAACAGGATTTTAATCCCGGTCCTTCTCGATACGAGTCCCGAATCTCAATCACAATGCTACCTCCTTCGCTTACAAACGAAAAAGTTATTTTACGTTGTAAATACGCAATATCGTCCTTTCACAACTAGTAATATGAACCACTTCGATTGGTATCTGCTTTGCTTCGGTGATGATTCGCCTCGACCCGAAAGCTGTGTACCACAGAGCTTCCTTACGCGAGCCGGCCGCGGTGGCCTCGCGGTTCTAGGCGCTCAGTCCGGAACCGCGGGACTACTACGGTCGCAGGTTCGAATCCTGCCTCGGGCATGGATGTGTGTGCTGTCCTTAGGTTGGTTAGGTTTAAGTAGTTCTAAGTTCTAGGGGACTGATGACCACAGATGTTAAGTACCATAGTGCTCAGAGCCATTTGAACCATGTGAACCTTACGCGTGATTGCACTGGAGGTAGTATGCGCTTGTTTTCCTCGGACTTCTGGAGTGACTGACCGACCCTGTTACAGGGACCTACGGTTCAACGTGGACTCCCAACTACGGTGCGACAGGGCATTTTTCACATAGCCCAAGGTGAAAGAAGTTACAATAACAGAAGAACTCTAAAAGTCGCTCGAGGATTGAGCTCTTGGCCTGATTTGCAGACTGAGCTTGCTCACTTCGCTACAAACCGGAATAATATTTAATGAAAAAAAAAGAGGCGAAGGAGAATGGGAAATTAAACCAGTTATTGCATCCCCGTTCCTCAGTCTCTGCTACTGTATTGCTTTGTTTCGTGTCATTTAGTTACTACATCACGTTCATAATATATTTTCATGTAATTTTGTCAGATATGCAAGGTCAAGAACGACACTGCAACCATTTAAATAATGTCTGTATGTTAACCTCCCACTTTTCCACGTGAAAAGCAATATTACACGTATATCTGAAAGCAAAGATTAAATCCTGTTGCTAATATCATGTATGAACTTAGGTGGCCGGCCGGAGTGGCCGAGCGGTTCTAGGCGCTACAGTCTGGAACCGCGCGACCGCTACCGTCGCAGGTTCGAATCCTGCCTCGGGCAGGGATGTGTGTGATGTCCTTGGGTTAGTTAGGTTTAAGTAGTTCTAAGTTCTAGGGGATTGATAATCTCAGCAGTTAAGTCCCATAGTGCTCAGAGACATTTGAACCAGTTTTTTTATTTTATTTTATTTTTTTTTTTTTAAGTTAGGAAACTCAATAAGAAGTTGAATGCTGCTACTGACGTAAACCTAATATAAGGTATTTGATTTTTAAACGAAATATCAGTGGTTGCCGAGAACTTTACACAGCTACATTCGCTGGAGTTATATGAACAAACATCCTTTTGTTCTGTACTTCAGAAAGTAAGTTATACATGTTGGTCCACGCTAAGACCGTTGTGCAACAAGATGGCGCATTGTCAGAAGGGAGTGCACTTTCTGCTTTTACTGCAGGGAGAGTTCTGCTGCGGTACAGATAACATAGAGCTGGGCAAACGGTACTCGCGTTCGAATGGGCTCGAGATTTCCCGAAAAGCCACAGCGTTCGATACAATATCGCAGTCATGTGACTGATTCGTGCGGTGCGAGTGTAAGGGATAAGCAAAAAACTATGAACTAGCCACAACAGTAAGCTGCGGCTCAGCATAAATTCCCAATTTCGTGAAACAGTGGAGAAAACAGCATTAAATCCTCCCACTGCACACACACCTATTGCGTTTGAACAAATTTACAATACGCATATGGATATATGTATGGATATAAGAAACAGTAACGTCGACTTTTAAGTATAGGTAAAAGACAAATACGAAAATGTTCTCCTCCAAAAAATCTTGCTTGACTGAACCCAGAATAATATTTTATTTGATTATGAGAGGTGGTAATGATTTACCTAGGTTGCAAATGAGCAATTCAATCTCTTTTCATGTATCTGAACAATAGTTAAAAACTTTATCAAAATTTAACCAATTTGAAAACAAGACAGCAACATACAGATGACACTATCACGCCAACTAACCAAGAATTAAATGCTTGACAAACTCACTGTACCGCAATAAAGTGACTGTAATTTTTATCGCGAGAATAATTTACAGCGGCATGACGCGTCTTGGAGATAGTGCCTTCAGAACTCACCGGATCGCGGGACGATCGAAAGCTCGGGAATGTCACAGAATCATGATTGCAATCTTTTATACGCTTATTAGTTTCCACTATTTCGTGTGACCTACGATTTAAAAGAAATTTCAGTGTGTTTTTTGCAGTTATTTTTATTGTTAAAATCAATAGTGCATAATAAACGCTGAGAGATATCGTTGCTATAGTACCAGCGAAAGTCAACAGATCGCAGGCCAATCAAAAGATCCAAGAGAACCCGAGATTTCCCGAACTGTGACGTGAAACGTTCGAACAGCTCCAGTCGTATTAAAAAACGGCCCTAGTAACAGGTGTTTCACAGAGCAGAAGTTAAACAGAGCGGCAATTTTCCAAAGTTTAAGTAGGCAGATCAGTACGATTCTTGTGAGCAGAACGTGTAAGTTCCACACATTCATCGTGTAATTCTGGCGGGCGTTGAAACGGTGTCAACAATTTGGCCAAGGCCGTAGTGACTTGGGTGGTGGTGATAGGGAGGGAAAGCCATCGACACTGAAAAAGCACGACAATATCCATGGCAATCGATGAAGAACATCTTGAGGGGAAAGAGTGTCACGAATGTAATCACTTTGAAGTGTGGGGCACCATCCAATAAAAGTTACTTCGCCTGTCATAATAATATTTACCTTACTTTTTGAAGTCCCCCTTTGCAAACCGTTTTCTCTCTGATGAACACTTCAATTATAATTGCCACTGACATTACACTATGTGCGCATTGTATTCCTCCGCAAACATAATTGTTCATAGATCATTTGCAGGATTTTTATCGAGATGATGTAAAACTAGAAACTTTAGAGGCATGGCTATATGGTCATTTATAGGTTACTAAATAGATCACTGGCCTAAATTTAATACGAATGAAAACATTGAAGTAGTTATACGCTTTAATAGTTTAAGCTACACTTACTGCCGATTTTTAATAAAAATTCATCATGGATTGGAAGGAGCTGACCATAAGGAACGATTTTAAACCAGATTTAAAATCTACTTTCCTACTTCTCAGGTAGCAAATGATCGAAGATATCGTTTTTGTTGCCCTATTGACTTCTTTTGAGCCACTGCCAGATTTAGTGCTGAGTAGTAATGATCATTTTCTTTTTGTAAGGTAATAACTGTGGACATCACTATTATTCTCAAATGGTTCAAATGGCTCTGAGCACTATGGAACTTAACTTCTGAGGTCACCAGTCCCCTAGAACTTAGAACTACTTAAATCCAACTAACCTAAGGACATCACACACATCCATGCCCCAGGCAGGATTCGAACCTGCGACCGTAGCGGTGTGTGAAAACCATCTGTTATTCCCACAGCTCGCTTTAGTGTGATCAGTGCTTTGTTTTTAAGTGTTGAGCTATCTCATAAAAATATGCCTTATGCCATTAATGAGAGGAAATACGCAAAATATGCTGACGTCTTCAAGAAAACGTTCGCGGGTATGTGACTGCGCCTTCACGTTGATAAAACCAACATTTCAGCCATTGTTGCAAGTGGCGATGTGTTCAAAACTGGGCCAGCGCCTTGTCAGGAAGTTCACTGAATTTTATTTTGATTGTGTGGAACCAGTGGGAAAGTTGGAACTGACACCCTTCGCTACTCGTGGCAAGTGGGTCTACTGCAGCGCCCCTCCGAGCGAGTTAGAGCAGTGGTTAACACATTGGACTCGCATTCGACAGGTCAACGGTTCAAACCCGCGTCCGGCTATCCTGATTTAGGTTTTTCGTGATTTCCCTAAATCGCTTCAGGCAAATGCCGGGATAGTTCCTTTGAAAGGGCACGGCCGACTTCCTTCCCCAACCTTCCCTAGGCAGACAGGATCGATGACCTCGCTTTTGCTCCTCCCCCCCCCCCCCCCTCGTTTACGTTTACACTTCAATGTTAAAATTGAGAGCGTTGTGAGAGCTGTCTGCTGTGCAGTTGGGTACATAAACGGTAAAACTGAGGTTATCAGCGAACGTCCATTCCACGAAAAAAAAAAAATGTAAATACAGTAACAAAATGTAGTAACAAGCAATGACACTTCATTAAGGACGAAAGCAAAATTCATAGAAGAAGTCATTGATATAGGTCATATAGTAAATTCTCCACACTCCTGAGAACGTGTCGTCCAACATTTCAAAATATCTACATTTACCTGCTCGAGAAAAGATACACTGACAAACACGTCAATCAATATTCAGAAGGTAGTAAGTAGCGCTTTTTTTTTTTTTTTTTTTATCCTTCCTGCCAAGTGCTAAGTAATATTGAAATTTTTTTCCTCGCTAAATACTGCTCATGTACATCACCTCGATGAACTTCGATTAATCAGTGTTCGAAGTGACTGCTGACATTTTTAAGTAGGACTGAGTAGGATGCTTTCACGCCACAAAGAATAGCGTTCACCTTCATTGGATTCCATTTGTTAGTGGAAGCGGTGGGCAGGACAGTGTAAGCCCCCGTGCGATTATCCACCCATACAGGGGTGGTTCGCATACAAGGCGTGCCTTGTTCAGAAATGACAGCGCGTGACGGGCAAGTAGGCGCTGGCAGCTGAACACGCCGCGACAGGTGGCTGGCTGGCCAAACAGGGGCACCGTTAGAGCGGCGGGCTTTCCCGACCTTGGTTGGCCCGCGGCCAGCCCAGCCGGCCGGCACACAAGGCACTCGCCGCTCGCCCGACTCGCGAGGTCGCACGTCCGCTTCCTCGTCCCCGCTAAGCACGCCCACCTCGCAATGGGTCACTCCGTACCACTGGAGAACTTCTAACACCCGGCAGGGAGATGATGTGCGACCCGACACACACACACACACACACACACACACACACACACACACACACACACACACACACACAGAGAGAGAGAGAGAAGCATGGGCATGTCTTGAACAGACAACACGCAGTCATGTAACTGATTCGCCTCGATGGGCAATGAATCCACCATCTTCAGAACGGATGCAGAACTTCCGCCTCCTACGGGAATCTCAAAGCAGTAAGCACTGAGGACACGGACGGGGCTGCGGATAGGTGGCGCTATGTGGGAGTGTGAGTCGGCCGAGGGGCGTACCGAGGTGGTCCGCGCAATTGCGATAGGCACTTTGTGAGAGTGGCGCAGTGGTTAACCCAACTGGCTAGTAAGCAAGAGGCCCAAGTTCGAATCCCAGTCCGGCGGACATTTCACTAGTCACCGCTGATTCACCACGAAGCCCCAAGCCCCGATGTAGCTTACATCAACAGTTCCTTCTCTTTCCTTTCTTCTCCCCCCTCCACCACCAATTTACGTAATACACTACTGGCCATTAAAATTGCTACACCACGATGATGACGTGCTACAGACGCGAAATTTAACCGACAGTAAGAAGATGCTGTGATATGCAAATGATTAGCTTTTCAGAGCATTCACACAAGGTTGGCGCCGCTGGCGACACCTACAACGTGCTGACATGAGGAAAGTTTCCAACCGATTTCTCATACACAAACAGCAGTTGACCGGCGTTGCCTGGTGAAACGTTGTTGTGATGCCTCGTGTAAGGAGGAGAAATGCGTACCGTCACGTTTCCGACTTTGATAAAGGTCGGATTGTAGCCTATCGCAGTTGAGGTTTATCGTATCGCGACACTGCTGCTCGCGTTGGTCGAGATCCGATGAATGTTAGCAGAATATGGAATCGGTGGGTTCAGGAGGGTAATACGGAACGCCGTGCTGGATCCCAACGGCCTCGTATCACTAGCAGTAGAGATGACAGGCATCTTATCCGCATTTCTGTAACGGATCGTGCAGCCACGTCTCGATCCCTGAGTCAACAGATGGGGACGTTTGCAAGACAACAATTATCTGCACGAACAGTTCGACGACGTTTGCAGCAGCATGGACTATCAGCTCGGAGACCATGGCTGCGGTTACCCTCGACGCTGCATCACAGACAGGAGCGCCTGCGGTGGTGTATTCAACAACGAACCTGGGTGCACGGATGGCACAACGTCATTTTTTTCGGATGAATCCGGGTTCTGTTTACAGCATCATGATGGACGCATCCGTGTTTGGCGACATCGCGGTGAACGCACATTGGAAGCGTGTATTCGTCATCGCCATACTGGCGTATCACCCGGCGTGATGGTATAGGGTGCCATTGCTTACACGTCTCAGTCACCTCTTGTTCGCGATGTGTTCGACCCGTGGCTTTACCCTTCATTCGATCCCTGCGAAACCCTGCATTTCAGCAGGATAATGCACGACCGCATGTTGCAGGTCCTGTACGGGCCTTTCTGGATACAGAAAATGTTCGACTGCTGCCCTGGCCAGCACATTCTCCAGATATCTCACCAATTGAAAACGTTTGGTCAATGGTGGCCGAGCAACTGGCTCGTCACAATACGCCAGTTACTACTGTTGATGAACTGTGGTATCGTGTTGAAGCTGCTTGGACAGCTGTACTTGTACACGCCATCCAATCTCTGTTTGACTCAATGCCCAGGCGTATCAAGGCCGTTATTACGGCCAGAGGTGGTTGTTCTGGGTACTGATTTCTCAGAATCTATGCACCCAAATTGCGTGAAAATGTAATCACATGTCAGTTCTAGTATAATATATTTGTCCAATGACTACCCGTTTATCATCTGCATTTCTTCTTGGTGTAGCAATTTTAATGTCCGGTAGTGTATGTATCACAGCTGTGGGTTTCGCATGGTGTCCGTTCTTGTCCGAAAGAACTGACACCATACATTCATATGGCTTCGGTGAATTCGGCCATGAGCTACGTAAAACTGGCCGCTTACCTTAGGGCCAGAGGGATATTTCGGTGCTATCGCATGTGAGAGGGAGAATGTTTTATTGTTTGTCTCCCAGCACTGACAACTAACAGACATGCGCGACTCCTTCCGATCAGCTGCTATAAATTCCAAACGGAAGTAACCTGGATTCAAGGATGAGGTACATATTCGCGGCAAGGAATGTGAAATTAAATTAAGGCTGTTGACGCACTGGGTAGAAGAAGAACATTCACAAAAGATTTATGATCGTGTCTCATACTGCATAATGCTATTAATGTAAGCAAAATCAGTTATTAATCAATTAATCATCAACTCACGTAGACACCTTCGTCAGACAATTACAGTGCCACACTTTTGGAGTAGGTGACGGTGGCAGCAATCTGAAACAACAGTCGACACGAAATGCTGCCGACATTTAACGATCAGTGCTTGGGGGCTGGCTTACAGCGCCCTCACTATCGCTCGTCTATTGGGGGATCATAGCATGCTAATTTATGTAACATATCAATTAGTAATAAGATCGACACATATGCGCTCCGCGGTGTTACCCAACAGTCATAGTGACTCTTTAGCAAGAAAGTCTGACCACCACTATCCTAGACGGAAGGTATCCTTTCCCTCGTACTCCAATCCCACGTAGGATTGTCACACAGCAGATGGAAACACGACCAAATGCGTTGGTACAATGTTTACGTATGAACACTATCCCTCCAAAAATGGGTGTGTAACGTTCCGTTCCTATACGGAATACGAAATAGTCATGGTAATTTGTTAGTTATGTACAAATCTGTGTCACCTATTTTGTCGAGGTACGTCACGGTAAGTACTTGCACGTTGAACTGAAACTCCAATAGTCACAATTTGACAAAATTATTCATGTTATTCAAGCCATGACTGATTTTCACGCTTCAGTCCCTATCTTTAGATAATTAATAAAGTAAATAGTATAATGAGTTGGTTTAGCAAAGATGTGGTGCACCTTTGTGAATTGTAATAATTTTTTGTAGACGTTGCTTTCGATTGGAAATAATGGAGTAAATTGATTAGAAAGTTATATGGACGCAAAGCGTACAGACAAGTGGAAAATGTCGACTCAGTGCAATTTCCAACATTCTAGAAGATTCTGCGTTGCATCCATGGATGTTGCCCATTCTTTTATTCACTATCTAGTGCGTCGAATACACTTGTGTCATGTGGATACATTTATAACGATGTCCCTCTAAGATGCAACAGCCACTGTTATAAAATACTTTACAATTTCCTTTCTCCCTGTTTTGGCAAATTCTCGTCTAAAGAGCGATCAGAATAGACAGAACAAGTTCGTAAGACAGGACCGGAATCGGACTACCTCAAAGAACCACGAGTAAATTACATCATGTAAGAATGGCACAATTTGCTCAAGAACACAAACTGAAAATAACCAACACCTTCTTCACGAAAAATCAAAACCTAAGATGGACTTGGCGCTCGTCAGATGGCAAGAAAAAAAAAGAAATAGATTACATTCTAACGGACAAACTAAACATAATAAAGAACATCCAAGTAATCTCACAATCTAAATTTAGCACAGACCATAGAATGGTGAGCGCAAAAATAAAAATTACGAAGAAACATAGGAAAAGCAAGCAAACCAGAAATAGAAAAACTGAACAGAGACAAATTTAAACAAGAACTACAAAAGCAACTACAACAAGCAAATATCTATGCAAAACAAAGCACTCAGGAAATATATAACGCACTACAAAAATGCATATACCTAGCTCACAAGGACCCAAGCAAAGACGAGCAATGAAGAAAAGTCGAATCAAATTAAGTCAGAGTACCATACAGCTAATCGATCACAGATCGATAATGTTAAAAACTTGAGATATTTCAGACAGGAATGAAGAAGAATACGCAAAACTAGACAAAATAACGGAAAGGGAAATAAGGAAAGGTATCCGCGAGAATCGATCATCAACAACGAGACAAGCACTGGAAACAAACAAATCAATTAGAAAAGCGAGGATAAGCGCCCAGGGCGGGAAACAATGGATACTAGGAAGGAAGAATCAGGAGGGAGAACATCTAAACACAGGAGAGGATATAATCAAATCAGCAACGGCATTCTACAGACAGATATACACATGGCGCTCCATTACTGGAGTACTATGCGACAAGAAAATTCCGAACAGGCTCAAATCAAAACTGTACTGATCGGTAATCCGCCCAGTTGCACTGTAAGGGGCTGAATGCTGGCGTTCAACAAAGGAAGTAGAGCATAAGACTTACTGTTATGGAGACGAAAATCCTTAGGTGGACATCGGGATTAACATTGCATGACCACGTCACAAATAATTAAGGTCGTAGGCTATACGGTGTTGCACCAATAGTAGACAAAAAGAGAAAGCCGCCTACGTTGGTACGGGCATGTCCTTAGAGCAGACGAGACAACAGTGGCAAAGACTAGTTTCAACCTAAATGTAAATGGGAAACTGTCAGCAGGACGACCAAAGCGGCGATGGCTCGACACCCTGCATGAAGACCTCAAGATCTCAGGCCTTCACCCTGATCAGGCACAAGATACTAAGAAGTGGCGACTACGAGCCAAAACAGCTGACTCCACCAGCACGAAGGATAAACGCTAAGGAGGAGGAGGAGGAGGAGGAGGAGGAAGAAGAAGAATGTACACAAGTTCTCTACCAAACAAAGCCACAGACCGCAACCCTGTCGATACAGACACAAACCCCACTGAACCCATACCCGTTATACTACACAACGAGGTCAGAACAACAATCACTGAACTGAAAAAGGGAAAGTCACCTGGAGAAGACAACATATACCATGAGCTCTTAAAAGAAGCCCAAGATCTAATACCAATCATCACAGAAGTGTTCAACAAAATCATACAAACCGAAGACATTCCCGATCAGTGGAAAATAAGTACGATTGTACTTTTGCACAAAAATGGTACGAAAGATGACATGAACAATTACAGACCTATAAGCCTGGTGTCTAACCTATATAAACTGTTTACGAAAATACTAACAAGGTGATTAACAAAAACACTAGACGAGAACCATCCCTCAGAACAAGCAGGATTCCGCAAAGGATTTAGCGCAGTGGACCATATTCCATCCATTAATCAAATAATAGAAATATCAGAAGCTCGCCACCTCAAAATATACCTAGCTTTTGTTGATTAAGGCAAAGCATTCGATACCATCGAACATCCAAGTACACTTCAAGCACTAACAAATCAAGGAAAGAGGAGTAACGCAAGGGGATCCCATCTCCCCAAAACTATTTACCGGCATACTGGGCGACATATTCAGGAAACTAAAATGGAATAAGAATGACGGAATATGCCTCAACGGCAAGAGACTAACAAGGAAACTGCAATCAATGCTACAAGAGCTTAACACACAAATCAAGAAGGCAGAACTCATAATGAACTAATCTAAAATGCAAGTATTGGATTAGAAACCCCAATATATCTTGAAGGAACGGAACTAATGTATGCATCACAATACATATACGTAGGCCAAATAATTTCCTTTTACAACAAAATGGAAAAAGAAATAAAACTAAGAGGTTTCTTAGCTTCGAAAGCTTTCTGAGCCTTAAAATTCATATTGCTAGACAGATCCCCGAATAGGAGGCTCAAAATGGAGGCACTCGAAAGCTGCTTTTTTCCAATGTTGATATATGGATGTCAGACATGAGCTCTTAAAGTCAAAGAGAGAAACACACTACAGTATGCTGAAGGAAAATGCAGAGGAAGATCCTGAAAGACAAAATATCGAAAATGTCGATACACAAGATGTCAACAACAGACATAGCACAACAGGTTACAAAACTTAAATGGAAATGGGGCGGCCACGTGGCGAAGCTGCAAGACGACAGATGGACGGCAAGAGCTGCCACATGCGACCCCTACATCGGCAAGGGACTCCCAGGGAGATCAAGGCGCAAAAGGTCGGACTTATTCAGAAAACAAGCAGGAAGACAGTGGAACAGCATAACCAGGAACAGAAAGGAGTGGAAAGAACTAGAACTACAACTAAGTGGTCAAGTGTAATGCAATGTGTAGTGTGCAGAAAGGGCGGTACCCTCTTACGCGGACTAGCTCACCGCATGAGTCTCTAAAAGCAGCTACCCCCACTTCATTCAAGACGGATACGTATTTGAACACTGTTTCTAAATCTTTACAAAGGTGTCACAATGGGCACTTTATCTCCTTGATGTACTGCAGATTTCGTTAGACAGCTTTCCTTGCCTTATTAATTTTAATTGCCGTTGATCTTAACGCTTTCACCGCGTGCAACACTAACAAAATACGAAGAGTTAAGTTCTGCCGTTTCCAGCCGATGCACATCACACATCGTTGAAAATTTTCGTTGCTGGCCGTCACAGCTTTCTTCCTTACTTCTTTTTTTTTGAGGTTTCACATAGAAAACACTCTACAACAACTTCACCCAGGTGTCTTCTGTCGAGTTCTTTTATGGTATAACATCCACGATATATATATTTTTTTATTACGAGTGGAATATGAACGTGTGGATAATATTCATTCAATTATGTAATTATTTCTTAAAAAGATGATAATTATGTAAAACAGAGATAATATTTGTCTCACATTCTTTGTTAATCTACGTCATTCTTTTCTTTTGTTTTGTACCCTTTTGTCGTCTTCCTCTGATGTACATCGCCGACGCAAGATGCGAATCGATTTGAGGTCTGTTAAATGAAAAACATTTAATGTAAAATTACTGTACTGTTATGTTCATTTGCTGGTAAAAACAAATACAGCCAAATGCGTTAAAACTATTTATGATTAATTATTGAAAATTCACTTCCTCTTTCAATTATAATTTTGTATTAATTGTTTTATCATAGCTGCAAGAAGCGCAGCCATTGTTAGTTGCAATTATATACCAACTTCGTCTGTAGTTCTAGTTGGAAATAGCATGGGTTTGTGTTAAACTAATTTTCAAAACAATTTAATACTTTTTTTTATTGGTGGCATCCATTTAAATGATTAAAAGATTTATTGGGAAAAGGAAAATCTTAATTAAAAAAGAAATCCTCTATCCTTTGTTGGCCGCCATCTTAACTTTTATCACAGCGGCAAATTTAATTTACTTGAAACTGCAAACTTTCAATATTCCGATGTGTAAGAAATAAATGTGCACAGGTGGTACTGAACTCCATTTATAAAAGAAAATTAATCGAATCAGACTGCATTTTCTAAGAACAGTGCTGATGGTATTTATTGTTGAACAACATTTCATTGCTGATGTATGTGGCCAAAATTGAACTACGCACGAATCACGGAGAAAAATATTTCTGGTAGCATACGTCAGAGTTGTGTGCGGGTGGTATTCTGTGGTTCCCTTTCATGGTCAATTTGCTAAGAATAATTAAATCCATCGAAGACAAAAATTATAAAAGCTCTGATGTACGATCTGTAATTTTAGTGATATGAACACAGCTTACAGTCAACATTATTACACTACGTCAGGTGGAATTCTTGTGCAACTTGAACAAAATAATTATCCGCGAGAAGTTGTAGTTTGAATAATGCATTATACATGTGTATAATATTGTCAGTATCATTTACAAAATCAAATCAATGCAACTGCTAAAAGAAACAGAGTGAATTCAAACCGCAGAATACCATAGAGTATCGTATCATCCATATTGATTGCACTTGTCGATGTTGATGATACACAACAACCGCCACAGTATCAGAGTTGCTGGCAGTCATCGAGTATTACAAAGTCGCTGTTCTTTTAGCACTCTTCAGTTGTTGAAACAACGCAAACACACACGAGTGCTCTAACTTTAAAGCTGTACTCGCACCACAAAATGTCCCGCGTACCCCTACCCACTCACTGCCGTTTCTGTAAGCGTAAAGTGAACAGTTATATTTCTCTTCATCTGTGCTTCGCGTGCACTGCCATGTTGTTTGCTTTTTGTGCACAATATTTCGACGACCGATCCAGCCGTCTTATTTACGTGCCGAGAGGTTTTCTTTTTTATGTACACGCTGCCTGGACTACAACCACACTGAATTATTGTTGGCCTGGCGCTGTTATTTATAAAGCTCAGTTCGATTCCCTAGGCCCACTAAGCCATTTGATGCTTTTGTGAGTTTCACAGTCTGCACTGATATTCCGTAAAAAGCACATTGTCTTAATGTTTCCCAGCTCTGTTATATGTGATGACGAACAAGATCTTAATACACTGTGTCCCAGACCCAAACGAAATCATCTTTAAACTGAAACCTCCGTCCCTGTTTATTAGATTTTCCGACATCTATGTTTCGCTATACTCCTTTATTATGCTGTACCAGTAACTACGCGTTTGCACCACGATAGTAGTCTCATCGTATTTCATTTCATGCTTATATTTGAGACAATATTCGTCGACAGTTTATTTGCTTGGTTGTTTCAGTCGGGTGTGTCATAGTCCTTCAATTTCTCTATGACTATTCTAATAGTATCCCCCACGTAAAAGTCTGCTTAGTTCCTTCAACAAGGATAAAAAGTCTTTGCAGCGTTAAAGACGATCTAGGTATCCGAAAGCCATCTGTGTACCGGATTCCATGCGAACGAGACATGTTTTACGTGGGGGCGGCCTATTAGAACTTTTTTTTTTTACCAACATTCGATATGCGAACCATGAGTGACCCGGCAGACGTCAATACGGTAACTGAATTCTTGCCATACACGTCCCAGCACGGGATAGTCGGCTGTGGCAGTCGCTTCCCGTATTCTGTCCCGGAGCTTTGCTACATCACGTGGTAGAGGTGGTACATACACCAGATCTTTAATGTGTGCCCACAGAAAACAGTCACACATCCGTAGAACAGCTGTAGCACACTTGGTTTGTTGAACTCCAACACACAGAAAGCTCGCTCCGCACCTGGACTCCCAATGTTTGCGACTAGCGCTGACTATCGGCAAATTACCGAACTACGCTGTGGCGGTATATATGGAAAAAAAAAAAAAAAATCCTTTCAGTGTTTCTCTTCAAAATGACGTATCTATGATATCTGTTCAATGTTTGGTTCTTGTGCAATAAATAATTGAAAGTGTTCCCACACTTTATGTACACCCTGTACTATTTCTGCTGATAGCGACTGATGTATTGGACAGTCTGGAAAACAACGTAAAACTCCGCAGTAAAAACCCAACACTGGTCAGGAAACCGAAAACTAATAGGGGTGTCGTGAATAATATGGGCACTCCCGACACCAAAGGTGGTCTTGGAGCCATCAATGTAAATAAGTGTGGCATCCTCCATTTGTGAGCATAGGGCAGCAAATGCCCGACGATAAACTATATGGGGGGTAATATCCTTGGGAAGCTGACAAAGGTCACGGAGAAGGCAGGTCCAGGTACGAATCCAAGGTGGCGTCGTACCCACGCCTGTTAATTTTAGGAAATTGAAAGGACAGTGAATGTAGCAGTTGACGGAAGCGGACTCCCGGTGGTGGCAGAGGGGCCTCTCCGTATGTGAAACAAAAATCGGGAACTACCGTAAGGATTTTGACACTGTTTTCACTAATAGACTGATTCATGAGGAATTTGTTTATATAATTTACAGGACATTTCCAGGGGCAGATGTGGACTCTGACCACAATCTATTGGTTATGACTGTAGATTAAAACTGAAGAAACTGCAAAAAGGTGGGAATTTAAGGAGATGGGACCTGCATAAACTGACTAAACCAGGGGTTGTACAGAGTTTCAGGGAGAGCATAAGGGAACAATTGACAGGAATGGGGGAAAGAAATACAGTAGAAGAAGAATGGGTAGCTCTGAGGGATGAAGTAGTGAAGGCAGCAGACGATCAAGTAGGTAAAAAGACGAGGGCTAGTAGAAATCCTTGGGTAACAGAAGAAATATTGAATTTAATTGATGAAAGGAGAAAACATAAAAATGCAGTAAATGAAGCAGGCAAAAAGGAATACAAACGTCTCAAAAATGAGATCGACAGGAAGTGCAAAATGGCTAAGCAGGGATGGCTAGAGGATAAATGTAAGGATGTACAGGGTTATCTCACCAGGGGTAAGATAGATACTGCCTACAGGAAAATTAAAGAGACCTTTGGAGAAAAGAGAGCCACTTGTATGAATATCAAGAGCTCAGATGGAAACACAGTTCTAAGCAAAGAAGGGAAAGGAGGAGGAGGAGATTAGTGTTTAACGTCCCGTCGACAACGAGGTCATTAGAGACGGAGCGCAAGCTCGGGTGAGGGAAGGATGGGGAAGGAAAAGCGGCCGTGCCCTTTCAAAGGAACCATCCCGGCATTTGCCTGAAGCGATTTAGGGAAATCACGGAAAACCTAAATCAGGATGGCCGGAGACGGGATTGAACCGTCGTCCTCCCGAATGCGAGTCCAGTGTGCTAAACATTGCGCCACCTCTCTCGGTGTAAGCAGAAAGGTGGAAGGAGTATATAGAGGGTCTATACAAGGGCGATGTACTTGAGGACAATATTATGGAAATGGAAGAGGATGTAGATGAAGACGAAATGGGAGATACAATACTGCGTGAAGAGTTTGACAGAGCACTGAAAGACCTAAGTCGAAACAAGGCCCCGGGAGTAGACAACATTCCATTGGAACTACTGACGGCCTTGGGAGAGCCAGTCCCGACAAAAATCTACCATCTGGCGAGCAAGATGTATGAGACAGGCGAAATACCCACAGACTTCAAGAAGAATATAATAATTCCAATCCCAAAGAAAGCAGGTGTTGACAGATGTGAAAATTACCGAACTATCAGTTTAATAAGTCACAGCTGCAAAATACTAACGCGAATTCATTACAGACGAATGGAAAAACTGGTAGAAGCGGACCTCGGGGAAGATCAGTTTGGATTCCGTAGAAATGTTGGAACACGTGAGGCAATACTGACCTTACGACTTATCTTACAAGAAAGATTAAGAAAAGGCAAACCTACGTTTCTAGCATTTGTAGACTTAGAGAAATGCTTTTGACAATGTTGACTGGAATACTCTCTTTCAAATTCTAAAGGTGGCAGGGGTAAAACACAGGGAGCGAAAGGCTATTTACAATTTGTACACAAACCAGATGGCAGTTATAAAGAGTCGAGGGGCATGAAAGGGAAGCAGCTGTTGGGAAGGGAGTGAGACAGGGATGTAGCCTATCCCCGATGTTATTCAATCTGTATATTGAGCAAGCAGTAATGGAAACAAAAGAAAAATTCGGTGTAGGTATTAAAGTCCATGGAGAAGAAATAAAAACGTTGAGGTTCGCAAATGACATTGTAATTCTGTCAGAGACAGCAAAGAACTTGGAAGAGCAGTTGAACGGAATGGACAGTGTCTTGAAAGCAGGATGTAAGATGAACATCAACAAAAGCAAAACGAGGATAATGGAATGTAGTCGAATTAAGTCGGGTGATGCTGAGGGAATTAGATTAGGGAATGAGACACTTAAAGTAGTAAAGGAGTTTTGCTATTTGGGGAGCAAAATAACTGATGATGGTCCAAGTAGAGAGGATATAAAATGTAGACTGGCAATGGCAAGGAAAGCGTTTCTGAAGAAGAGAAATTTGTTAACATCGAGTATAGATTTAAGTGTCAGGAAGTCGTTTCTGAAAGTATCTGTATGGAGTGTAGCGATGTATGGAAGTGAAACATGGATGATAAATAGTTTGGACAAGAAGAGAATAGAAGCTTTCGAAATGTGGTGCTACAGAAGAATGCTGGAGATTAGATGGGTAGATCACATAACTAATGAGGAGGTACTGAATAGAATTGGGGAGAAGAGGAGTTTGTGGCACAACTTGACAATAAGAAGGGACCGGTTGGTAGGACATGTTCTCAGGCATCAAGGGATCACAAATTTAGCATTGGAGGGCAGCATGGAGGGTAAAAATCGTAGAGGGAGACCAAGAGATGAATACACTAAGCAGATTCAGAAGGACGTAGGTTGCAGTAGGTACTGGGAGATGAAGAAGCTTGCACAGGATAGAGTAGCATGGAGAGCTGCATCAAACCAGTATCAGGACTGAAGACCACAACAACAACAACAATTTACTATCGCTACGCCCCGCAAGTTGTCCCGCCTTAGGTACTTAGTGCGACCCATGCGAAGCCAGGGTTGGTCGCTAGTTGCATAGAATCAGTTCTAAACAGAAATAACATCCACAGCAAATTATTACTACTACCAGTGCAGGAAGACGAAACATGAGCCGCCCAGTTACGGTCATTAGTAAATGTACTCTTACTGTTCAGCGGTACCCAAATGAGAAAACACAACGGAAGCGTCGGAGACGACCGCTTCTCCCTGCAGTTAGGCGCATGCATTTTCTGAGTAGCATGTGAGATGCGGGTTTTCTCCGCTGAGTAGGCCAGCGTCGTGCTGGCGACTCCTTCGTGTGACCTACGCACACGACACCGCCTCCAGCAAAGAAACCGGTCAACGGGCCGAAGGTGGCTGGACCTCTTTCTCCTCCGTGCCCACCACAAATTATGGTAATAATGGCAGGAGTGTGTAGCTTTGAACCTACATCGAGGAGATTCCTGTTTGGTATGTTTGTCCTGTACTGTTTGTATTTTTCATGTGCGAAAGAAGAAACGTAATGTGTAGCATAGTATGTATATGACAATAAACAAATCATTAATATTACTGAACATTACATGGTGTTACAGATTACAGAATGGTGTACAGTAATGCAAAAGGAAACGAGGAATTACGAACTAAAATACGGAAAAAACCAAAAACAAACAAATAAAAAGGCGCACCATCAATGAATTATCCGAATGGGACGGAAATCGGTAGATGTGATGTAAATGTACAGACAAACAATTACAATTTCCGAAAAATTTGATGATTTGCTCAAGAGTGGGAGCTTTACAAACCGCGGAAGTCAATAACGCGTTGGTCCACCTCTGGCCATTACGCAAGTAGTTATTCGGCTTGGCATTTATAGAGACGTTGTATGCCCTCCTGACTGATACGGTGCCAAATTATTTCCAATTGGGGCGTTAGATTGTCAACATCCCGAGAGGGTTGGAGGGCCTTGCCCATGAGGGTTGGAGGGCCCTATCCATAGTGCATCAAACGTTCTCAGCTGGGCAGAGATCCGGCGATCTTGCTGGCCATGGAGGGTCTGGCAAGCACGAAGACAAGCAGTAGAAATTCTCGCCGTGTGCGGGCTGGTATTATCTTGCTGAAGAGCAGGATGGTTTGCGATGAAGCACAACAAAACGGGCCGTAGAATATGGTCGATGTATCACTGTGCTGTAAGGGTGACGCGGACGACAAACGAAGGGGTCCTGCTACGAAGAGGAATGGCAGCCCAGACCACTAACCCCGGTTATCGGGCCGTATGGCGCCCGAGAGTGATTTTGGTATTCCACCGTTGCCTGGGGCGTCTCCACACACGTCCTCGCTGGCGATAGGGGCTCAGTTCGTAGCCGAATTCATCACTAGAGACAATTCTACTCTCGCCAGTGCGATTCCAGGCCCAAGACGTGGGATACCAAACTGATTGTCGCGCGCCATTGGGCTCAACAAGCAGGAGTGATGGTCTTAGGTGAAATTTTATTTCATAGTAGGATCCCTTTTGGCTGTCGATCGACGCACACTTATAGCAGAGCGGTACGTCGACGGTATTCTACGGCTCTTTTCATTGCTCTTCATGTGAAGCCATCCTGGGCTTACATTTCAATAAGATAATGTTCGCCCGCACATGGCGAGAGTTTCTACTGTTTGTCGTGGCATTGTCAAACCTTACCTTGGCCAGTAAGATTGCTGGATCTCTCCCCAAACGAGAACGTTTGGAGCATTATGGGCAGGGTTCTCCAACCAGCTCGGGATTTTGACGATCGACGGCCCCAATCAGACACAATTTGGCATGATATTCCTCAGGAGAACATGCAATAGCTCTGTCAATCAATGCCAATAACTACATGCGTAAGGGCCAAAGCTGGACCAACACATTACTGACTCGCTCAATTTGTGACTCTTGGACAAATCACCCAATTTTTCTGAAATTTTAATCGTTTGTTTGCTTGCAAATGTAAATCACAATTACCGATTTCCGTCCAATTCGAGTAATTCTTTCGTGGTGCGTCGTTACGCAATAGGCCTATCGAATGTTTGAATCGAATTCCTCGTGAATTTTTAAAATTCATACCATACACATTTGTTTTGACACTTGACCGACGTTCCCTCAGCGTTCTGTACAAAAACTTACTCCAAGGTTTCCCCCCGTCACTGAGCGCACGACATCAGGTAGCAGTGGGGTACAAGACCTGTTGCACTTTACCTTCACCTGTAGCTGGTTGACGTCACTTCTTGAAAGCAGATTAAGGGTTCCTTCGATCACGGACTAGAGCAAAGATAGTCGTGTGGCTACAAGAAAATAACGATGTATCAATATTAGTGGTCTATTTCGTCGCCCGTATAAACTCGGTACATGCTAGTTGTAAGGGTACCTTTACCGAAAATGAAGCTGTCTAAATGAACTCATAATTATTATACAGCTACAATGAACAACATTTTTCGACTTCTACGTCGTCGTCGTCGTCGTCGTAATTAGCGCGCTCGCCCTCCCGCACGAACCCAACAAGAACAAAACGCCACGCTCTAGTGTTCCCTCTACAACTTTAGCCAGAAGTATGGACAATACACAATATGTGAGCCACACTTTTACGTTTTCTAGATACAACTGATGTCAAGTCCAAGTAGGGATGTCTCTTGAGAAAGCACACTCTATTAACAGAGCACTGAAATCAGTAAGCCACGACACTACATACTAGTTTCTCCTTTCTACTGAACGAGGCAGTCCACCGTACTCTCGCACGCAACGCCAGGTCAGAGCTTTATACCACTTAAGCTGCTGTTTGGACTTTGCTAGAACGGATTGCTAATTTCAACAAGGCATATTCTTACCTCTCACATTCTTGCTCTAATACAAGACCCGCGCCTCTAGTTGAAGTAACGGCAAGCAGGAAAGCACACTGTGTCACCAAGTGTGTGTTGGGTGCCCTCTTACCGCTTTATTGTCTAACACAGACTCCTTCCGCTGTCGATATCTCCCCAGAATGATTTTAATGGAATTGCAGTATACTGAGGCGCAGGCAGCTCTATATCTGGTACGTTTACAACGATTTGATCCACCAGTAAATACTTACATCTGTATCAGTATATTTGTGAACAGAATTTTAACTCTATTATGTAAGCTGTAGCACAGTGGTGTAAAAAACGGCTCGGGCATCAACGGAGCCTTACAGGCGTGTCATCGCAGCCTGACGGAAAGAGCGACCAATCCACATTTTTACGTCGAAACTACTGCGTTCAAAGACATTTCTAGGCAGGGGAAAATAAATTTCGTGCTTTGTTTTATCAAAATAAATATTTTAAATCTTAGCAATCTCGAGGCGAATGAAAGCAACACCCTGATTCACAGCTCCATCAGTTTCTTGAGGAAATTAACATAAAAAATGTCAGCTTTCAATCAGCCTTGGCACAGTCAAATGTGAAAAACTTCGGACGTACTCGAAAGGAGCGTTGCAGATCTTTCATTGTTCCGATACTATATCATCTAGTAGGTAATATCGGCGACTACAAGGGACTTTTTTTAATAAATTGAAATCACTACGCCAGAAAACTGTAGGGAAATGCTCTAAGATCTACAAAAGCCTGACACTTGGATCTGCCAGTCGACCAACAAAAATAATTGTCACTCATTGCGCATAAATAGGAGGGGAGACCCATCATGATTTCGTCGCACCATTGATGATAAATCACTCTAAAGAGTGACAAACATTAAATACCTAGTAACCTGTGCCTGGACTGGCTTAAAGTGCGATAACCATATATGTCTAACCGTAGGAAAAGCGTGTGTCACACAGAGTCACGTAAATGGAGAATGATATTATTCTGCAAGTACCTGTTGCCTGGAGAAGTTAGCCACATTTACAATGCTGATATAATCGCACTGATGAAATGCTTTTTCCAAGGAGGACAGGGTATTTTTCAGCTCTAGAGTACATTTCAGAATGCACACCATATTCGCTGCCGCATTCCTGTCACGAGCGTTCTTCTGAAAATCGGACAGTCTATTCCTCATTTAACTTGCGAAAGACCATGCCGGTAAAAGAAATTCGACCTCACACGGAGACTTATTTAGAATTCTATTCCCGCGCGCCACTAGCAGATAATGAGAGGAATTATGGCGGCCCATAACGTACCTTCCGCCATACACCGCAAGGTGGTTGTCGAGTGTAGATTTAAAGTTACATGATGAACGGAAATTATGGAGTGCTGTTACATTATCATCTATGGACTGTGAATCCAGGTAATACCTTGGAACTGAGCATAAGGAACCCTACTTAACAACAACAACCACTTCACAAACCGTAAAAGCAAAAACAATCTCGAACTTGATGGAGAACGATTTCGTCGCTCGGAATTGCATATTATCTCTGCCAGTTGGGTGCAATTTCTCCGAAAAATGCATGCGCACGATTTCGTGGAGAACCCTTGGACAAACAGAAGCCTGAAACGCCTCTCAAGCTGCCGTCTGGCGGCGCCGCAGTGAATGAGTAAGAGGTCTCCCGCAGGGCGCAGCATTAAGGCGGCATTGTCCGAGCGCGACCATCCGCAGAGGCCACTCTGCCAGAGCGCAGGCACGCTCGTGCGTCACGCGGGACATCCTTTAAAGGGGAACATGCCGCGCTTCACCGGCGTAAAGAGGTAATACACGCCAAGCATAACTTCTACACCATGTCGCTTTACTGAGTGGTCATCGACAAGATGCGTTGGAATTCTAAGGTCCAACTTTTTCTGATTTGCTATTTACACTTGCCACTTACCTAGATGGCCACAAGAATCTAGGTTGACTCATTGCTTCACTCATTAAACTCTTCCATTGTTTTCTGTTTCCGACCTTGTTCTCGTGGTCTCTCAAGGCTTCCACATCTTCCCTGATCTTATCTGGCCCCCTCAGATTTGACCTTCCCTTCCTTGTGGGTTTACTTCACGCACTCCTTTTGCCATCCCTTCGTCCCCTCACAGTACGTCTAGTGCTCCTTATTAGTGCTGTAAAATCCGGCTCATTGTACAGTGCATCTATTTCTTTGTTTTCATTATTCTGAAACGTCAAAGTTGAAAAATTAATTCCATTTTTATGAACACGTGGTGTTCAAAGGTAATAACTTTCCATCTTCTTGCTCAGTGACCATGTTTCAATCCATATGTAAAGACCACTTGCACAATTAACTTGTAGATACGAAGTTACAATGTTCTTTTCAGTAGTTTAATGGTGAATAGTTCATCCACTGGAAACATGCATCTCTCTGCCGAATTTATGCGGTTCATTGCATCCTCCTCCAAGTTTTTATACCTTGAAGGATTCGATATATGGTACTTAAACAACACACTTCCTATTACCAGTGTTTCCTCTGTTTCAGTTTTATCTTTTACTTTTTGCACCAGAAAGTTTGAACTTCTCACTTTTAGGCTTTCCCTTGAATAGGAACATATTTTTCACAATGCCGACATCATGATTCCATGGTCGTTGCGAACAATGTTAGCGGACATTGGAAAATTACTGATGCTATAATGGTCAGCCGACCTCGGGGAAGATCAGTTTGGATTCCGTAGAAATGTTGGAACTCTTGAGGCAATACTGACCCTACGACTTATCTTACAAGAAAGATTAAGGAAAGGTAAACCTACGTTTCTAGCATTTGTAGACTTAGAGAAAGCTTTTGACAATGTTGACTGGAATACTCTCTTTCAAATTCTGAAGGTGGCAGGGGTAAAATACAGGGGGCGAAAGGCTATTTACAATTTGTACACAAACCAGATGGCAGTTGTAAGAGTCGAGGGGCATGAAAGGGAAGCAGTGGTTGGGAAGGGAGTGAGACAGGGTTGTAGCCTATCCCTGATGTTACTCAATCTGTATATTGAGCAAGCAATAAAGGAAACAAAAGAAAAGTTCGGGGTAGGTATTAAAATCCATGGAGAAGAAATAAAACTTTGAGGTTCGCCGATGACATTGTAATTCTGTCAGAGACAGCAAAGGACTTGGAAGAGCAGTTGAACGGAATGGACAGTCTCTTGAAAGGAGGGTATAAGATGAACATCAACAAAAGCAAAACGAGGATAATGGAAAGTAGTCGAATTAAGTCGGGTGATGCTGAGAGAATTGGATTAGGAAATGACACACTTAAAGTAGTAAAGGAGTTTTGCTATTTAGGGAGTAAAATAACTGACGATGGTCGAAGTAGCGAGGATATAAAATGTAGACTGGCAATGGCAAGGAAAGCGTTTGTGAAGAAGAGAAATTTGTTAACATCGAGTATAGATTTAAATGTCAGGAAGTCGTTTCTGAAAGTATTTGTGTGGAGTGTAGCCATGTATGGAAGTGAAAGAGAATAGAAGCTTTCGAAATGTGGTGCTACAGAAGAATGCTGAAGATTAGATGGGTAGATTACATAACTAATGAGGAGGTATTGAATAGAATTGGGGAGAAGAGGAGTTTGTGGCACAACTTGACAAGAAGAAGGGATCGGTTGGTAGGACATGTTCTGAGGCATCAAGGGATCACAAATTTAGCATTGGAGGGCAGCGTGGAGGGTAAAAATCGTAGAGGGAGACCAAGAGATGAATACACTAAGCAGATTCAGAAGGATGTAGGCTGCAGTAGGTACTGGGAGATGAAGCTTGCACAGGATAGAGTAGCATGGAGAGCTGCATCAAACCAGTCTCAGGACTGAAGACCACAACAACAATGGTCAGATTGGAAAAGTGGTGAACTTGAATGACTGACCCACCATAAAAAAAATTCTGAATTTGCTGGAACAGAGTCTGTAAGCAGAAGAACGTAGTACTTTAAAGTACTATACTCCCGTATAGGAAGTGCTCTATATCTTGCTTTCTTAAATAAATAAATAAATATTTTCCGGTTTTATTCTTTTAAAGCTGAAGGCGTTTCCCTCTTTAAACACGTTTTTAAGACGGTGGTGTCTCCGGTGTACTCCTTGGAACACAAAGAGTTACAACGATACCTCCACAATATGAAAATATGACTACTTTTCCACTGTACAATTATACTGTTTCAGGGTTCAAAACGGTAACGTGTCTAATCTTTTGTGACAACTGACGAAAAGAATTAAAAAAGTTTTCTATTCATGCCATCATCGTGTATCACCACCACCTGATAAATTGCCACCCAATTACCCTTTTGTTAGATGGGCAAGCACGAGGCACAACTACTCCCCCCCCCCCCCCCTCTCGCTGCCCCTCCTCTTTTTCACTTTGTCTCGCGCGATGATGCGCAGAGGTTAAACGCAAATATCCGCTTTGGAGACAATTCCTCTAACAACCTGCTGCCCTCAATAGAACTTTGCTCCAATAAAATAAGTTGAGAAATATAAACTTCCCTGATATGTTTCAAGGGGGTGACTTAACAGGGTAATCTTGTCTGCAACAGGTCCTATATTATAAGCGATTGCAGTCTTCTCGGCGTATTCCAATGATGAATTCTACTCGGGTTATCAGCCGAGAGGTGGCAATATTAGAAAGCGGTAAAATGTAACAACTGAGACTAAACACGAAAGTGAAACAGTCGTAACGTGTCACCTATTTTATCTAAGCTAAATAGTTTTACAATGCTTTTTAATGAAATAATTATTCTCGCTGTACAACTAAATCGGCCGGCCGCGGTGGCCGAGCGGTTCTTTGCGCTTCAGTCCGGAATCGCGCGACGGCTGCGGTCGCAGGTTCGAATCCTGCCTCGGGCATGGGTGTGTGTGACGTCCTTAGGTTAGTTACGTTTAAATTTCAGGGCCCATACATATTTCTTTCTATCCGACGGCGTAACAGCCGAATATCGGTTTAGAAAATAATAAATATTGTAGAATATTACACCAGTGTCATATGTTTTCTTCATTCATAATCTATAAAATATTCCACCAAGAACCAAAACAATACTCAATTAATAGTAGTAATACATCCAACAAATGGCGCAGGAGTTGTGCAGTGAAAATAACAGTTTCTGCATGCGTGCTGTGGATCGAATTATTTTCTCTCTACATCAGTCTCTTAACACATTGTACCCTGGTAATAGTCTTAAGTGATCTCAGTTTTGCACGTGCAATCTGTAATATGTATCTCTTGTGCATAATCTTCTTCACTAAATATTTATCTTTTCAGACGATGTTTTAGGTGTTTTCTTCTTGTGGCTAGAAATATAAATTCTAGCAGTACTTCATTGATCAATCATTTCAAGTAATTCTGTCATCGTAGTTGATAATATCAGTAGCATTTTAACTAATAAGGAATCCACTAAAAACATTTGTTTGTTATAGATGGGTATGGGACTAATTGCTTTATGTGCAAAACAGCATTAAGATACGATCCACGACCAGTCGATTAATATTGCAAAGTGTGCAAAGGAAAAGTTTTGATGGATGAATAAGCTCTTCACCACTTACGTCTTACTTTTTGCGACAAGGAACGCAAAATTTAAATCCATGAGAGATGCAAGCGCAAAAAAACATTTAACATGAGACGCTGGAGAAAAGAATTTCATTTTGGGAAAAAAAAGTTACCATTCTGACTGCAGTTGTTTCTCTAAGCCCAACTTGTAATAAACTTTCGTCACGCCATCGAAGAAAAGGTGGCGACATACTCCAAAAAGCAACTCTTCATGAATTAACCAAAAAAATCTGTGTCCACCTTTAACTGCTAACGCTCTGCCAACTGAGTAATAATATCGGACGGGAAGCATGTTAAGAGTAAATTTCCTGCAGCGATGAATACACCAAGAAAGGTCAACTCTGATTTGGAATACTGGATTGAGTTCCGGTAAAATCAGAGATGATCCTGAAAGTGATGTCCAACACTCTGGAAACCACGATTTCACATTGCTTTCTCGAATCTAAATGTGCACGCACTTTGCGGGAAAGAAGCAGAAAAGAAACAATTCCCCGTTCCTTGTCGGTAGTTTAGTTGCTCTTTATGTATCTATTGCCGCGTTATCTTCAACCATGAATTTCCAGTTGGTTAAATATCTTGATGTATTAACTTTTGTAATGTTGGTATTAATACAACCCAGTCTGAGTTAGACGTTAAGCACTCTAAAACATAGTGTGACTTAAGAAAATGAACCATTTTTCTGAATATAAATGCTTGTTAACAACTCTCACTTCTGATAACTGTTCATGTCACATTTCAATAGGGCAATTCAGTTTCTGAGGTATCTTCGGAATCGAAAGTGGTCTACTTAGAATTAGGAGCTTTGTATGTTTTCTTGCTGCTAAATGCTTGTCATACTCCTGAACGTACGTGAAAAAATATTAAATTCATTACTAAGGAATTCACCTGCACTGCAGAAAAAAAATCCGTAACTAATGAGAAAGAAGACAAAACTATAAACCAAAAACATCTGAATAGGGAACTACTACTCGTATGTAGAAAAACGGTGACCAGATGGACAGAAGTCGCAACTCATCTGAAAAGTAGAAATCTGCCTGTGTTCTAAATAGGTAAACTGCGTAGGGTACGTAGTGATGGCGAGAACTGATTCCTGTTTTCGAGTGGGAGTCAGCCTTGAGTTGAACAAGACTGGGCACGGGCCAAAACTGCAGTCGCTTCCAACATATACCCCGCCGCTTTCCCCCCTGCGCAGGAAAGAAGGTGGCAGCTCAGACGGGAAAGAAATTCCACGCTCCGAAATCATTCTCGCGAGAAGGAAAAACCGTGGTACCTGAGTGATTCTTTCGCTTTTGTCACACGCTAGGCGTAGCTAATCAGACGTGAAAATCGCTTCCTACTTTTCTCGGTAAATTTCGCTACTTCAGCGATACAAGTCACCAACAATTTGTAGCGCTCAGTGTGCATCTCTAACTTAATTTAGGGATATTTCTGCTTCTTACACTATCCTACTCATTTGTTTTACAAGCAATTGTTCCGCCACCTGATACAATAGCAATTTCAGTTTATCTTTATCGAATAAAAAGCACGCCTACCGCAAACATTAACAGTACTTATTTTTAGTAGTACGGGAACACACTGCTCTTGCTTATTCCTGACTTCGTGTCCGACAATTTGGAATGCTTTGCGACGCGAAATCTGCAATCATGCCCAATATTACGTTCACAGGGCATCATACATCGATATAGGTGTTTTAGAACGCAAAGAGAACAAGTGAAATCTGAAGTTGATCCGGCACGGAATGTAGCCTGTCATTGCAAATGCTTACGTCGAGAACAGGAGATTACAAAGTTTGAACAAAATTATGTTTCGACAGTAAAAAAAAGTTATACCTACCATTTTCAGCCACCGCTACCGGGCGTTTCCTGGAGATAAATGTTGTGCCACTCTTCTAACATCGCCTCTGTCGTCGGTTCTGAATTTGAATATCGGCATGTGGGTCATGACAGACGGGTTATTTGGGATAACACGAAATACAATATCAACTTAAATTTCTTTATCTGCAATAATAATGCTACCTCAATACTTAGATATATTTCGGTAACACTTCTCAGCAATGTATAGTTTTGATAAACACACTGTGAACGCAACAGCAAATTTTATACGTTCTTATGCCGATTGGACATTCCAGTCAAAATTTAGTTGAACACCACCAACCCAAGTCTCGTTCATCACATTTGAGAGGCAAACTCGAGACAGATACGAAAATGGCAACTAAGAATGCTAAAAGCTGACCGCACTACTTCTGCTGTGACCAAGAAAAAGTATAAAAAAATACTCGTTAGGTTGTGACTACAAAGTTCGTGAGGAGAACATCTGGTCAATGAATGCCCTCAGCGGAAATATCCTGGAATGCTCCGACATTTTTAGGCTTCACAACTTTCACAGTGAACTGGGTAAAGATTTACGTCAGCAATCTACATATTCCATTTCTAAATTTTTAATTTTGTTAACAGATTTTGACCTGCCACAGGAAGAAGTAGAAAATTAACGCAATGATTGCAGTTGCCATGCCAGCATATGCCAATCCTATGGCGATCCTGAAATACTACTATTCTTGTTACATATGCAAGTTAAAGCTGTTCTGTATTGCCAGTACATGAAATGCCGACGAATTTTAAAAAGGCGCTATGGTATTCGCGTATCATGAAAAGCTCTCAGCACAACATATGTACGCCACACCAGGTTGCCATTCGGGATGGAGGACATGCCCCTAACTGTTTAACAGAAATGCTTCTGAAGCACCGAGAACAGCAGCTGTAGTAACCTCAGAAGCTCAGGCAGACGGACGAGTCAGCGGTGCGCGGATAAGTAATCCCACGAGACGGCTGGCAGTGCACAATTGGAAAGCGGAGCGGGTTCCGTCGCGCTGCTGCTTTTGCTCGTGGCTCCCGGACGATCTCAATCGCGCTAACTGTTCCCGGCAGCTGGGAACGGCTCTCCGGCACGTAAAACCAGCGGAGATAATTAATTGCTACGCACTGTTTCGCAGCCTGCTGCCGAATCTTCCCGTCTCACCAGCCAGCTGGTGGCGGCGTGTGATGTGGAAAGTGCTTACCGCTCCACAAGTCGAAGAAATGCAGTAGACGCTACGTGCCCTTTCCACGCTGTAATGGCGGTCTGACGTTCTGTACGCAGGGTGAATCAAAGCTTGCGTACTCTGACGTCACAGCACCAGTCCTTGCGCACTAAAAGTACAAAAATATCCAACGGAATTTAGTTTCTTAACTACTATAGGTTTATTTATCAATTCTCATTTTTTATTCGTAGTTTACTGTTGCTCTCTGAGTTAATATATTATCTTTTTTTACCATTTGGAAAGAATGAGTGGAGCTATGGACGCTAGAAATCTGAACATTTCCGACATATTCTCCTGTTTGAGTTCAGTAGAGGGGTGACAGCAACCGAGTCAACCAGAAACATTTGCGCCGTGTATGCGGATAATGCCACTGGATAGTTACCCATTTTAAGGGGGACAGTTTTGACATTAAAGACACTCCACATTCAAGAAGACCTTCGGTGTTTGATTTAAATGCATTAATCCACAATGATCCACGTCAGTGTACTCGAGAACTGGCAAATGTGATGAACTGTGATCGTTCCACCATTGTGCAACACTTGCATGCAATGGGCAAGGTTCAAAAATCGGGAGTACGGTTACCGAATGCGGGTGACTATACATGCATCATGATTGCTCATTATCAATTGGCTCTTGAACAACAACGAGCACTGTTAACCTGTATCGTTACCGGTGACGAGAAATTGCGTTTTTATGCTAGCATAAGGAAAGAAAAGGAATGGTGTAGCCCAAACAGCAGCATACCTACGCGCCTCCACAAAAGATAATGTTATGCATCTGGTGAAACAGCGGCAGTGTGGTATACTACGAATTGCTTCCCAGAGATGTAACCGTCACTGCTGACATTTGTTGCTAACACCTGAGACGTCTTGCAGAGGCAATTAGAGAACGACAACCAAGAAGATTACGTTGAGTGATGCTACTCTACGATGACGTCTGCCCCTATACTGCTAGGCTGACAAAAAAACACTGTCTAGGAGTTGGATTGAGAAATCATTCCGCGCTCACCTTATACACCTGATCTTGCGTCCTGAGGTTTTCACCTTTTCCGCTCTTTATCTAACAACATCAAGGAACTTTCTTTCCGGGTGAAAACACGCTCCGAATATGGTTCGACAAGTTCTTGGCCACAAAACCATTTGCTTTCTGAAGACCGGGAATCGAAAAGTTACCCCCAGCGTTGTCAAACGCTTGTAAAAAGTCAAGGAGAATATATTAGTAATGACTAAAGCCTCTGTTATTTATACCAGTTGTGTTTGTTTCACTTACGGAAAAACGCTGCGAACATACACAGCAACCAAACATACATCATTACTCTGCAACTCTCGCGGCTGAAACGAGTGAACTTAAAGCTTACCGCACTTCGCCTTCAAAGGTGGGCATGAAAAATTATAAATAATACTCGTACGCTTTTGACTGCAAAGTTTCGGTAGAAAAGACGTCTAAGAAAGACCAAGAAGGGGGGGGGGGTGAAGTCAGTTTTTCTCTTTTGCAGTATTATATTATTTATTTATATATTTTAATTTAGGAGAAGAAGCATGAAACGAAAGAGTATGCAACAGAAAGCATGGAGAGGTGGTGTGCGGAAAGAGAAGTAAACGTATAAGGCAAAACCCATCTCTAATGTGGAACCATAAGAACGGCTGCACTGTCATTTCTGTGTTGGTATTAAATGTTCGCACGCTTTTTTGTGTAAGATCCGCTGTAATTACGGTATAACGATTAACAAGCAAGATAGAGTACCACGCAACTTGAAATTTGAGAACAAAAAATAAACATCACCCCTAGACCTGGAATTTAATACTAACTCAGGTATTCTAATTCAAAAACACGCATTGCACCAACTGGGTGACGATGTAACACAGAATTGAATAAAGATACTCTTACATACATTTTTCCCAAAATACCTTTGGGCATCTTCTATTTGAAAACACGCACGGGTCGAAATTTCGTTAGACATTACTGTGCTGTTAATATGGGAGGAATAGTACTGTGGCGTTCGAGTGCGCAATTTTTGATTCACCATGTATATAAAGTGACTCGCGTTACTAATCGTCCATTCTTATCATTGAGATAAGTCAAAATATTCCTCACATATTTGACAACAAAACGGCTGTAACAAGTGCAGAGATAATGTAACTTTTTAGTGAGTGAAGTACAGTCTTTAAGAGAAAAATCTGGCATATATTTTCACAGTAGAGCTTTCTTAAGTCGTCCGAAAAATATGAAACCTGCCATGTATTCATGATGGTATCATCATTACGAAACTGTTGAAAAATGTACAGAGGGAAATGTTGCTGATTAAGATATTACCGATAAACAGAAGAAATTTTAACGTATTGCTCGCAAGCAGATAAAAAAAATATATTTTTAAAATTCGGTTTAACGGATCAAATTCTGCAGTCACAACTGCAAATAAGTACGAATATATGGCTGGACGGATTACGGAAACAACTTCTATGATTTATCGGAATACTTGAACTCAAGAATGTAAATTCCCGTAACTTTAATACAATTATTAGACAAATCCTGATTTTAACACTACAGAGACAGCTGATGCTGGTCCATACAAAGTTACATATTTTTTGTTTTATGTATTAAACAGAAAAATCAGCTGAGTAATATACGAGGCGGGCAAGTGGCTTTCTTCCCCACTTTCAAAAGTATATCTCTCTCCCTATATAGAAATAGAAAGTAATCTACAAGTAATTACCCGTAACTATCAGTTTGAGTAAACTAGCGTTAGTCATAATTTGTTTTTAGTATAGCCCTACTTTATAGAAGAAGCGCCAGGGGTTGCTTCTCATGTTAATATTTACTTCACCCATTCCACATCCCAGAAGCTCACCTTCAGGGTTGGATTTACGGAACACGATGTGCGCCTGAATGATTGAACGATCACATAAAACCAGATATGAGGAAAGGGGATATAAGACTGACACTTACTGGAAAAAACCTAAAGAATTACATTTGAATCCATGATCTGTAGGTTTTCTTTTATATGAAATCTCTCTTGCGAATAAAATATTTTTGAAATCTGCAATACACTTTTCGCTTCTCTCTCTCTCTCTCTCTCTCTCTCTCTCTCTCTCTCTCTCTCTCCACCCGCCGAAGTAGTATTTCATTTTAAAAAGGTTTAACCTCACAAACACAAAAGTGGAGTTGCATTTGATAGTAATCCGCTCTTCCATTGAAAATACGCGCTCAGGACGACCAACGACCTGTAAGGTCAAAGAGATTGTGGCAGACGTTCACAATACCATACTAAATAGTTGGTTTCTGAAATGAAATGAGCTCTCCTGGCACTGCAAAAATCTCGATGTGCCATGCCCACCATATTTCGCATCAACTTTTGAATATCACACAGCTTTCCCACCTACGCGTGCCTTGCTTGTTCGCGAATGACCAAGACGCATTCGAATGAGCACTACTCAAAGACTGTTAGTTGTCATTAAACGGGAACCAAGTGAATTTCTGCAAAGTTTCGTAACATTCGACGAAACCTGCATTCAGCGTTACACATTATAGACGAAGGAGCAATCTAAAGTATGGGCAGTAAAAGGAAAGAGCGCACTGAAGAATGAAAGGATGTGTTCATATTCAGGAATGGCCACTGCTTCTGATTTCTGAGATTCTCAGAGCCATCAGAAAGGCACAATCACCACCTGGTGGCATAAGGTTCTCGACTGGAAAAGAAATTAAGACTGTATTCAGACAAAATTACCATCTTTTTTTATCAGAAGGCAACAGACATAACCCTTGTTTTAGAAAGTCTAATCAAAACCAAGACCGATTTCCCAACAAGTTCAGATGCATCCTCAGGTGATCTAAACAAGGATTAGAAAGGAACTACTTCACAATTATTTTCCTTTTACACTGGCTTAGTAAATATTGTTTTAAGGAGTAGAATAGTCCTGTACGTTAAATAGTTTTACGTAAATTGTGCAGGCAACATTATTTTACACTGTCCCGAAGCCTCTCCCCCATCCTTCACGTCACTGACATTAAAATCCGCTTGAAGCCCTTGTCAAACTGATGAAAAGGGGGTGTCCCTAAAACTGCACCACCACCTCTTTCACGGTTTGCCGTTCGGTGTAGTAGTCCCATTTTTTCCAGCGCCATCTCGGTGGGTTTTCTGATACCACGGCCAACGCATTTTTTGTCATGGCTGCTTGCACAGGGCTCTAGCTAGTTCACTGTTCTTTATGGCCGTGCCATATCGACTCCACGGTGCGTTTTTATTGGTGCTTGTATACGTTTACGCACACTTTGCAGGGCTTATTTTACTTCCTCCGCACCAAACACCACTTTTGTTTCAGCGGCACCCGCTTTTCATCAAATTGACAACCGCTTCTAGCGGTTTTTAATTTATTAATGAGGTGAAGGGCGGGGAGAGGCTTTAGGACAGCGCAAAATAATGTTGTGGACACTACTTGTGTAAGCACCTACTGTACAGGACTATTCTACCCCATATTATAATATTTACTAACCCAATGTAAAAAGAAACAAGTATTTTAAAATACTTCCTTTGTAACTTCTTTTTTAGATCACCCGAGGGTGCGCTTAAATATGGTGTGAAACCTGTCGTGGTTTTAATATATACATATAAAAAAAACTTTATACAGCCAGGACGATGCTTTCTGCCTTCTTAGAAAAAGGTGGACATTTGGCTGTGGTTGCCCGGAATTCAAAATAATATGTACTAAATTTCCATCCTTGCGAAAAAGTTCTCTTCCAAAATGATTCGCGTTCGCTCACACTTATCTTGGGTTGTCGTTATAAAACTGTACGAGCTTCGCTTCAAAGTGCTTCCATTTTACACAGATTTGAAAATCTTATTCTACTGACAACATTATAAAGTAGAGTGGTCACTGGTCCAAATGAAATGATTTACGAAACGACTAAGTCAAAATTACATAACAAAAAGTCATCTCAAATCTAGTCTTCTTTTTTTCTTTGTCAAACCGAAAACTACTCTAACGTCCTACGCAAGTACGTTGAAAGCAGCAGTTCGGCGCAACGTTTACTGCAACTGCTAACGTGAAAGTAAGACCCGCTTCAGGAGAGAAAGGGAGAAAGGCTGTGAAACAATGCTTGAAGTGGGCATGCGGAGCAGGGCTGAATGGAAGTCTGAAGCAGCTGAGGGGGCGACGCGCGTAGTGACAGGCTTGACAAGCATACACGCTAAAGCATTTTGCGCAAGCAAGCACAAATACCTTTCACACCACACAGTCAAGCAGGCATTTAAAAGTGTCTGTGGCTTGAGAATGTCGAGCCCCGGCGACGACGACAGGCTCGCTTCGCCCTTGTGATGGGAGGGAGTGGGGGAGAAATGGAAGAAGAGGAAACATGATATGTGCTGTAAATATGAATTCATATGACTAGCCTAATTATCACTGGATGAACGAAGACATATACTTGAACCTTCTGACACTCGTACATAGATTGATGAAAACGCAGTTTGCAAACGTTCTGCCACTCGTAGATAGATTGATTAAACCGCAGTTTGCAATCACTAGAGGAGCCACACGAAGACTAAGTGTAATGCAATTTCTCGCGAGCCGAAGGAGTTTATAGATCTCAAATAGAAGTCTATGATACTAAGAGTGTTGGCTTGTGCAGGGTGTACCACAATAACGGCAAAAACTGAGACGGGTGAAAATATACTACAACAGAAGCAAAAACGTTCCAGTAAACGCGAGTTTGTAAAGTAGCCGTTTGCCAATGTGTGAGTACGGAGCCGCCACTGAATATAATATGAAATATTATTGTATTTCGTAGATGTGTGTTTGAAAAGCAAACTTTTCGACTAAGTCTCCATTTAATTGGGCACACATTTCACTCATGGCCTACCTTAACAATAAATACAGCATTACTTCAGCAAGTTACATTTAACAATTTACTGTACTCTAGTACTTGTTAAAGACGCTGTTCCACGTGTCTTCCTCGTACTTTGATACAGTACTGCACACGTTCCTGCGAAAAATTACACATTCTTTCGAAAACCTTCGGATCGCGTCGTGAATCTTAACAGGACAACTATTCGCTTCTAGTTCAACTCTACCAACGGGATTTTAGTACGCATAACTTCTGAGATGGGCCCAGACAGGCAAGTCCAGAGGACTGAGTTTAGGTGATCTTTGAGCCGAAGCATCAGGCTCTGATCTATCCGTCTTGCACCGTACTGGCGCGTTTGATGTAGTCTCGTGTCAGCGCCAAAATGTGGTGGTACCATATCGTGCATGTAATGTACCACATACCCCAAATAAGGACGATAGCTGGAATATGAGCCGAACAGAATAGGGATTAAGAAAAAAAATTAAATTTCAAACACTACTAAGACAATACACCAAGCGGCCTATTATCTGGGTGCGGATTATCCGTGAACAGTTCGGCGATTTAAAATAAAAACACGAAGTCTCAATTATTGTTCTACCATAATCTCAAGGAATATTTTCGTTTGGAATCCACTATTATGAAAAAGACTCATGTTTTAAGGCAGAAGACAATGCGGACTCCAATCCCACTGTGGGACATCTTTGGAATATTTTTCCATTGTTTCCTACCCCAATTTCAGGTAAATAAGATGATTTCTACTTCTGTAAAAAGTCCGCGGTACAGATTGTATACTAGGCACGTGCCTTTCAGAGTATGCTGATAATATCACTCAATACTTAGCAGTCATGTACAACTGATCACTCGTACAAAAATCCGTACCCAAAGACTGGAAACGGGAGGACGACGGTTCAATCCCGTCTCCGGCCATCCTGATTTAGGTTTTCCGTGATTTCCCTAAATCGCTTCAGGCAAATGCCGGGATGGTTCCTTTGAAAGGGCACGGCCGATTTCCTTCCTCATCCTTCCCCCACCCGAGCTTGCGCTCCGTCTCTAATGACCTCGTTGTCGACGGGACGTTAAACACTAATCTCCTCCTCCTCCTCCTCCTCTAGGGGACTGATGACCACTGATGTTAAGTCCCATAATCCTGAGCCATTTGAACATTTTTGAAAGACTGGAAAGTTGCATAAGTCACATCAATACCCAAGAAAGGAAATAATAGTAATCCGTTGAATTACAGACCCATATCACTAACGTCCATTTCCTGTAGGATTTTGGAACAGATACTGTGCTCCAACATTATGCATCACCTCGAAGCAAACGTTTTATTGACAAACAGCCAACGCGCATTAAGAAAATGTCGTTCTTCTGAAACACTACTAACTTTTCATCCTCACTAAGTAATGAGTGCTCTCAACGAGAGGCGTCAAACTGGTTCCATATTTTTAGGTTTCCAGAAGGCTTTTGGCACCATTCCTCGCAAGCGACTTTAATTAAATTTCATGCCTGTGGAGCACCGTATCAGTTGCGTCACTGGATTCGAGATTTCCTGTAAGAAACGTCACAGCTCGTAGTAATTGGCGGGATTCATCGAGTACAACGGAAGTAATATCTGTCGTTCCCCATGGTAGTGCTATACGTCCTCTGGTTCCTGATCTACGTAAACGATTTAGGACACAATCTGAGCAGCCCTCTAAGGTTGTTTGCACATGATGCTGTCATTTACGGTCATGTAAAGTCATCATATAATCAAAACAAATTGCAAAATGATTTAGACAAAATATCTGTATGCTGTAAAAAGTGGCAATTGGCCCTAAGTCATGAAAAGTGGGAAGTCATCCACACGAGCACTAAAAAGAATCCGCTAAATTTCAGTTACATGACAAATCTCACAAATATAAAGGCTGTAAACTCAACTAAATGCTTCCGAAAAACTTATATTGAAACGATCATATAGCTAATATTGTGCGGAAAGCAAACCAAAGACTGCGATTTATTGGCAGAACACTTTGAAAATGAAACCGGTCTACTGAAGAGACTGCTTACACTATGCTTGTCCACTCTCTTCTGGAGTATATCTTTGTGGTGTGGGATCCGCAGCAAATGGGATTGACAGAGTAAATTAACGAAATTCAAAGACTGGCAGCACGTTTTGTATCATCGCGAAAGAGGGAACAGATTGCCACGAACATGATACGTGAATTGACATGTCAACCGTTAAGGTAAAGGCATTTTTCGCTGCGGCAGGACCTTCTAATAAAGTTTCAATCGCCGAGTTTCTCCTCAGAGTGTGAAGGTACTTTGTTGGCGCCCATCTACCTACGGAGAAATAACGATCATAATAAAATAAACATCAAAGCTCACACGGACAGATTTGTGTGTTCGTTTTTTCCGCACGCTGCTCGAGAGTGGAACGGTTCGATGAACCCTCTACCAGGCACTTAGTAGTGTATTGCAAAGTAATCATCTAAATGTAGATACTTCAGTTACGCTTTATCACATAGATAAAGCATTACTGAATTTGGCAGCTGAAGATAAATGGCTGCACATACTGAGAACATTCTTCTATGCATTTGCCTAGGCATTTCTGTAGGAGGTGAAGGTCGATAATTTGCAACACTTCGTTTAAGACAAGTGACGTGCCAGAAAAACGATGGGTTTTAAAATGTGTCATGCTCCATTTTCTTCAAGTACAGTAGGTAGCAGTTTCCTGTAAAAATGTGTCTCTTTTGTGATTATCTTTGTTTTTTGGGCACCCGTGCAGTGTCAGGATCTTACTACATTTCATCAAGAATTCAGTGGCGGATTGTAAGCGCACACACGCTTAATTATCTCGTAAACAGCGCGTTTGAGGACTCATGTTTATTGGTCGTTTTTGCTTCCGTTACCGTATACTTTCAACCAGTGTTTTTTAGCTACTAACTGATATACTCTCCATATCTTTGTGGCGCCTCTAAGACCGAGAAATTCTATAACGGCCGGGAGTAGTGTGTGCTGACCCCACGGCCCTACACATTGAATCCGATGACGCCAGTGTCAGAGGATGAGACAGCGATCGGTCGGTCCCGACTGGTCTGTCAGGGCCAGAACACGGAGCTATGCTTTCTTACTGTATATCTCACCACTAACAGTAGTGTATCTTCTGATTTCTCTATTCCTTCCAGTAGTTAGTCAACAAGGACTTTAATTCTTTTAATCATGATGTACGAGGGTTGGAACTTTAATAGTGGAAACTATTTATTTACAGCTCGGACAAAACAGATACGCGTTTCAAAGTTTTACTGACATTCAAAGTAGTCACCAGCATTGTGTATAACCCGTTGCAGCGATGTGGAAGTCGTAGGATACTCTTAGCAGTGCCAGCTGTGTTGATAGTTCGAGCGGCGCGGTCTATTGCCCGACGAATTTGTAGCAGTACTGAAGCGAATGCTTTGAGGTGTTTCCTTCAGTTTAGAAATCGAGTTAACTCAGGAGAGCTTAAGTCAAGGGAGTGCAGCAGGTGGTATAGCACTTGGCAGCCCCATCAGCCAAACAAATCAGTAACAGCTTGCACTGTACGTGCTTGAGCATTGTCCAGCAAAATGATGGTCAGGTCCTGCAGAAAGTGTCATCACTTCTGTCTCTAAGCTGCTCGTAGGTTGTGTTCCATAAATGAACAGCGTAGAGACAGAAGTGATGACACTTTCTGCAGGACCTGACCATCATTTTGCAGGACAATGCTCAAGCACGTACAGTGCAAGCTGTTACTGATTTGTTTGGCTGATGGGGCTGCTAAGTGCTATACCACCTAATGCGCTCCCCTGACTTATGCCCTCCTGAGTTCAACTCTATTTCTAAACTGAAGGAAACACTTCACGGCATTCGCTTCAGAACTGCTACAAATTCGTCGGGCAACAGACCGCGCCGCTCGAAGTGTCAACACAACTGGCACCGCTAAGAGTATTCTACGACTTCCACATCGCTGGCAACGGGTTATACACAATGCTGGTGACTACTGTGCGGGTCAGTAGAACTTTGAAACACGTATCTATTTTGTACGAGCTGTAAATAAATGGTTGCCACTATTAGAGTTCCAACCCTCGTATTTGTCTGTAGCAGGATCAGTCACAGTAAAAGGCTTGTTATAAACGTGTACTGTGACTATAACGGGCTGTTTTTTTTTTTTTTTTTTTGTTTTCTGAGGGTTGGCGGCACTTAGTGGTAGAGGGGAATCGGCTAACCAGAGCCATCTTCACGGAACACCGTAGTACATAAACTCACGTTGTAGTGCATAGTTGAGAGAAAAATGTCGGTAAGAAATACCGCCAAGTGCGAACCACTTGCTGTATCCGCTTCCTACTCACTAAAGGAGTAACACATGCCGAAACTTTTTCGCGAATCAAAACGGTTTACGGCGAAGGTGTTACGAACAGAACGCGTATGTTTAAGTGGTGTAGAGAGTTTAATGGAGGCAGTACATATGTTCATGACGAACAGAGGAGTGAAAAACCTTCCATTTTGACTGACGAGTTGGTGCAAAAAATCGAGGAAATTGTTCGTGAAAACCGCCAATCGACTGTGGACGAAATTTCAGCCATGTTTCTACAACTCTCCAGAACTCTCTTATAGGAGAGACAGGAACGCTGGGATACCGGAAACCGGGCGTAGATGGGTCCCGAAACAGCTGAAAGAGCAGCACAAAAATATAGGGTCAATAGCGCCCGCGAGTTTCTTGAGCTGTCTGAATTGGGAGGTGAGGATTTCTGAACTCTGTTGTGACTGGAGATGAAACTTGGGTGACTTCATCAAATACCTGAGGAAAAAAAAGACAGTCCTCACAGTCACATCACGCCAATTCCACCCCCTCCCCCCACCTCTGCCAAAAAATTCGAAACTATGATTCCCGGCAAAAATATTATGGCCTCAGTGTTTTGGGACAGAGAAGTCATCTTTTTGGTCAAATCTCTGCCTCGTGTGCACACGGGCATCAATGGACTATGATATTGAGAGATCCTAAAAAATTAAAAAGGAGCATCAAAAACAAAAGGAGGGGAATGCTGAGGAGAGGAGTGTGCTTGTTGCACGACAACGCCCATCCCCACGCAGTCTTAGGCACCAAGACGCCCGTGGGCTCAGGTGGTTGGGATGTTTTCAGCCACCACCTGTTTCTCCCCGACTTGGCGCCTTCTGATCCATTTTTTCACTCCCCTGAAGACACAAGAGTGGAATCAAGTTTTCAACAGAAGACCTGATGCAGAAAGAAGTACTGAACGGGGAGGAGGAGCTGGCGGGAGAGTTCTTCGAGGTGGCCATAAAGAAGCTTGTGCCACGGCTCACCGCATGCACTGAACGGGATGGCAGTGTGGAAAAATAGTCAACAACTGTATCAACAATACCCTGTATTTTTCTTTTCAAATAAACTTTTCCTAAAAAATGTATAAAAATCTAGCACACTTACTTTCTGAACATGCCTCGTACATTCAATTAGAAACAGCTTCCTCTTACGCCTTATCGTCTTAGGTTTTCCATTTAATGCTCCATGGACATGTGTGGTTTTAACAATTTCGTCACTTCGCGGTTCATTTCCTCGTACGATATAGTGCAACATCGTAACTGACGTTTGCTTGTATAAGCCTGCACAGCACTGGTACCCAAGCTGACTCAACAGATTGTTGGCCATTGTGGATGGGTTTTCAGATCTGCACTAGAGTTGTTTAAGTATGCTTGCATTAAATGCTTGAGTAAGCGTGCAGCTGCGAGTGCAGAAGCCTCCAGAGTGCAGCCGCTGCAGTCGTCCCAGCTAGCGGCCCGTAACCGCCGCAGCGGCGCCCCCCGCCGGCGACAAGAAAGCAGCGCGCCGCTGAATTGCCCCCTTAATGCCGGCGGCTGGCGGTCTGCAATCGTCCGCTCCCGTGCACAGCAAGAAACGCCACTGTCAGCTCCGGACGCGGATCGTTAGCGCTCCGTAGAAAGCAGGGGACCGCCACTGCTCACATCCTAGCACACAACAGGTGCCCGCCAATACGGCCCACCTAGTTAACGCCAACTTACCGCTTTCCAAGCAAAGTTAAATAACAGACTGGTAGTAAAAAATGCGCGTCAGGGCCGCACGCTGCGAGAGGGTAGAGCAGCGCGATCTCTGAAAACTGAACTCACCACCCTGCTTCGCCAAACCGACAGATATATTAATTCAGTTTCAAATGAATGGTTCCTGAGACCTTTTAAGCTGACTGAAGCGACGAATGAAAATTTGTACCAGTGCCATGATTCGAATCTGGGTCTCCTGTTTATTAGGCAGTTGCGCGAACCAGTATGCCACCCTGGCACAGTGACTTTTCACAACTGCAAGGACTAGTACTTCCCTCCTCAATGCAAATTCCCATTCACGCCTCAGCCCACTTGGTTTCGTTTGATGCTGAGGTAGTATTCCAACAGAGTTGGAGAGCCTCTGCAACGTTGTACGAGTTTAGGAGAAATACCAAGTGGGCTGAGGCCTGAATGGTAATTCGAATTGAGGTGCACTGGAATAGTCCGTGTAGTTGTGCAAAGCCATAGTGCCAGGATGGCGTAGCAGTTAGTGCCTCTGCCTAGTGAGTCCTAGACTCATGTTCGAATCCCCGCCTTGGTACAAATTTTCATTCGTTGCTTCAGTCTGGAGACATAATTCAGTTTCGCTTTTAAGGAAGCCAGAACATATAATGGGTACGGAATAGCGGAGAGTATCCACAATGAAATTTTCACTCTGCAGCGGAATGTTCGCTTACATGTAACTTCCTGGGACCATAAAACTGTGTGCCGGACCGAGACTCGAACTCGGGACCTTCGCCTTTCGCGGGCAAATGCTCTACCGACAGAGCTACCCAAACACGACTCACGACTTGTCCGCGAAAGGCAAAGTTTGAGTCTCGGTCCGGCACACACTTTTAAGCTGCCAGGAAGTTTCATATTAGCGGAGAGTATCTGAAAAGGATACTTCTCTGTCTCTCGCACGTGGAGAGATTCCAACGACAGTTCTGTTCAGTCCTTAATATGAAAGACATAAATATTTAGTTAATATAAAATCCAAGCACAGATTCGAACTGCAGAAGAGATCACGAACCAACCGATAGCAATCACGGATTGAGTGCGTGCATTATTACTGAGCTGATAAATACGAAAGGCAAATTTTCCAACCAAAAATAATTTTTGCCAAGATTCCGAGCTGCCCAACGTCTTGCCAAGGAAAAGGAGCAACGAATGAGAAGGTCGACACAATTTTTAGATCTCTGTAAATCAATGTAGTAGAATAGTACAAACGTACCGTGTTCCTCGAGCAGAAAGGCAGGAGCCGTTTCTTTCAAAATTGCTACGCCACAGAGCTTCCACGGAATGATACCTCTTTCTGCGTAGGCTCTGGACGGACGCCACTGTAGAATGATCAACTTAAGATCCAGGAACTCTCACCCTCCACTGAAACGCAGTACGAGGCGTCAGCGCTCTCTTCCTGGTCAAGTTGGCTGCAAGGAACTATATGTTTTACTGGTGTAGTCACGCCGCAAAATCTCCACCGACGAAATACACACATCAAAAAAAGTTTTGCATCACCTCGGTTCCGAGAGTTCTGGAACCCGTACAGAAAATTGGAATAGAAATCAACATAATCATTTCCGCCCCTTTTATTGCTCATGAAAACCATACATTGCATGCTGTACCACCATACAGCGAGACCTTCAGAGGTTGAGGTCCAGATTGCTGTACACACCCGTACCTCTAACACCCAGTAGCACATCCTCTTGCATTGATGCAAGCCTGTGTTCGTCGTAGCATATACTGTTGGTCCAGATTGCCCACTCCTCAACGGCGTTTCGGCGTAGAACAGTGGTTGGTGGATCACGTCGTCCATAAACAGCCCCTTTCCATCCATCCCAGTCATCTTCGACAGAGTTCATGTCTGGAGAACATGCTGGCCACTCTAGTCGAGCGATGTCATTATCCTGAAGGAAGTCATTCACAAGTTGTGTACGATGGGGGAGCGAATTGTCGTCCATGAAGACGAATGCCTCGCCAATATGCTGTCGATACGGTTACACTATCGGTCGGAGGATGGCACTGATGTATCGTACAGCCGTTACGGCGCCTTCCATGACCACCAGCGGCGTACATCGGCCCCACATAATGCCACCCCAAAACAGCAGGGAGCCTCCACTTTGCTGCACTCGCTGGACAATGTCTAAGGCGTTCAGCCTGATCGGGTTGCGCATTATTTGACATGGTGGCGTTGCTGTCAGGGTCCCTCCGAACCACAATCTCTAGGTAGCGGTCATCCACTGCAGTAGTAGCCCTTGGGCGGCCTGAGCGAGACATGTCATCGACAGTTCCTGTCTCTCTGTATCCCCTCCATGTCCGAACAACATCGCTTTGGTTCACTATGAGATGCCTGGACACTTCCCTTGTTGAGAGCCGTTCCTGAAACAAAGTAACAATGCGGACGCTTTCGAACCGCGGTACTGACCGTCTAGGCATGGTTGAACTACATACAACACGGGCCGTGTACTTCCTTCCTGGTGGAATGACTGGAACTGATCGGCTGTCAGACCGCCTAATAGGCGCTACTCATGCATGGTTGTTTATATCTTTCGGCGGGTTTAGTGACATCTCTGAACAGTCAAAGGGACTGTGTCTGTGATACAATGTACACTGCCAACGTCTATCTTCAGGAGCTCTGGGAACGAGGGTGATGCAAAACTTTTTGATGTGTGTATAACCGAGAGGGGAGACATCCCAAGCCCCACTCTGAAGCAGTACAGAGTCGCGATTTGTTGTTTTTAGACGTCGTGAAGAATGGCGTGCAAGTCTGCCGCCATCTTAGTAACAACATATGCTAGACTTGTATAGGAAACTCACGACAGGAATCAGGTCGAATTTCTACAAAATGTGCGCTATTTCCGTGATCGCAGTAACAACATGCACTTTCATCCATTTCTGCAAGATCAGCCTACCACCAACACGTCGATGCGTCAGCGGTAAAAAAACATGCTCATGCGGCCTGTGTCTCGTTCTCGTCTCTATTATTTCATGGCTCAGTAACTGCTTACTACTTCCTTCAGATTGATTCTCTCTCAATAGATCTAGCGATTTTCCCTACAGGCTGCAACATGATTTTGAAACCTGTTTTTTGCGTTCTTTTCCCGTGGGTAGCTCGCTTGTGTTTATAGTAGTCCTGAATTGTGGATTCATGGCCGTGAAGGCTGCCTGAACATCGCGCATGTGTTATAGGTTAATATACGGATTCTGGACTCAATTGCAGCACTTAGCCGTTCCTCCTGTCCATAAGAAAATGAAACAAGCGACTAATGAAACGCCTACAGTGGGTTGCGAGATCCGATGCTGGACTGTTCTAAGACAGGTGGTTTTGTAGGTGAGCCACAATTTAACTGTAAAATTGCAGAAAGGGGTACAGAGTTGTAGATGCGCTTGTTATAACTGAAAGGAATCAACCATCATATTTACACAAAGCTGTCTCATTAATGATCGTACCACATCTTTTCCATTTGTTAATCTCGTTATGAGAGGTGATGGAGCAATGAGTTTTCTCCAGGGCTTCACAGGCCTGGAACATATACTAGCCCAAGAGGTTTTTAAGTATACCCTGAGCGAATTATCGTGAAATCTCACTAGTATTTCGCCATCCACTGCGAAACTAACGTGAGATGCTCCCCATCCCTATCCTAGCTCAGGTCGTGAGTACGATCTTGCAGTGGATGCTAGCTATGACAGAAATGACGATTATTTTTGATGCGCATCTTGCACCTATGCGAAGTCGAAACCTTTCGTCCACTTCCTCGTGGGTCAGTCGTATACTGAAACTAAAACCAACACACAGAAAAGCCAACCGTACAATTATCCATCACACATGAGAGTCCTATTTACGTAACTAAAGTTTGAATGCAGCACTACATATAAATGGGTGAACAAAAGGCGCTTCTGGTATCGAAAAAGTACTGCAGTTATTCAAAGAAACGAGGTACCCGGCCTGACTCACAGAATAGTTTTTGAATGCTATAACCTCAACCATTATGCTGGACAGGTTCATATTGCACCGCACCCAGCTTTGATCTAACTGAATCCATAAAGCTACTCGATTCATGGAAGCGTTTTCGTTTGTTCATGCGCTCTATTAGCAGTTCATCTGGCCAGTTATTATCCATCAGTCACCTTAATTTCAATTTGACTCTGCTCGATCCGATGTCATTGTGTTCTCAATTTTCTTAGCATTTAGTGACCCGTTTTCGAAGGTTAATAAACGCCGAATTACATAAAAGAAATGGACACACATTTTTCGTGAAGTGCTGTTGACCTAATCAAACCAATTCCAGTAGAATTCAGCACGCAGTGCAGCAATAATAGAATTATCGTACCCACTTCTCTTAAGTGGCACTCAGTACGAGAGTGCATCAAGAAGTAATGTGGCTCCTGTGTCCTAACAAATTTAATATCGATCATATAACGGAAGGATTATTACAGACTATAGCCTGAGCAGTTCTCTACACAATGATAACGTTCAACACAGCTTCCATTCTTTTGTACACACTTGGGCCATCGTTGAACACAGACATCAAAACCAGTTTGAAAAATTCAGGATTTGTTTCCTGAAACATTATTTTAAAGCTGTTTTAAATTCTTCCATAAAGATAGTGTATGGGGACGCTGCAATGGACAGTAGTTCGGCAACGGAGGACATACCTTGCAGATAAACCGCGCAGCGACCGGCTGACAACATCTCCCACAGGTGCCAATTGAAGGCGTGTTGGTAAAGTGATTCGAGGAGACAGACATGTTAGAGGTAACAATCAGCAGTGAAAACCGGGTTTTTAAAATAATGGGTCACGATGCGGGACTGAATTTTTCGAAACTAGTTTAGATGTGTCTGTTTAACGATGCCGCAGAAGTGTATAAATGCATGGTGACCATGCTGAACGGCAGAGTTGTGTCGTGGAGGACAGTTCACCCTATGATCTGTACTAATTCTCCTGTTCACCATTTATTTCTTTTAGGGCACAGGAGCCACACTGCTTTTTTATTTTCTCTGGTATTAAATCAAAAGCGTCGGAAAATGGTTTCATAGAGGAGCTGTGATACGAGAACTAGTGAATGTTCAACAGAAACGAAAGTAATGTAGAATGTGTCATAGGAAAACGTAATATGACTGAATATTCTCAATATACATGAAGGATTGATGAGAAGACAATAACACTGTTTTATGACAATGGCGTTTTGTTGATTGAACGCATTCATACAACGTTTCGTATTACCACTCTTTGTATGCTTTCTGAGGAAGCATTGGCGCGTCATGTTTTATCGTCAGGTGATGTGGTATGACATTCTCGAACTCTTTGTTCTTACTTGAATAGGCAATTGGTCGAGTCTCGAAACGATTAACCTGACTGAAGATCCCTTTTTGGTTTTTTTTTATCATTCTCCAAAGTTGATGGCTCTTAATGAAAACCGGTGGTTAATCTTCCACGGTATCAATCAAATATGAGTGAGTTCTTCGACAATATAGAAAGTACTTGTTCTATCAGAGTTAAAAATTTAATTACTGGTGTTCTGTGTTGTGTGACATTGAAGCCAATGTGTTCGTGTATTTTGTTTAGTATTTATTTATGGTCTATTACTGTTAAAAATTATCGTAAACAACTCAAGTTAGCCAATTTAATTGAAGTTATTTTGAATTAGTATTTGCAGGGTTTACTTATAACAGCTGATTTATCGTTCACAGGCAAAATTTAGATAAATGAATACGGAGTTTTAGATACCTTTAACCATAAAACACTAGAAGGGAGGGGGAGGGTGGGGAGAGGTATTACATTGATACTAAACCATCGTGAAGTTTACAGCTCCACATTTGATTCAAAGGAAGTCGTAATTTGTAGGCTACGCAATAGTTGATTACAATTACTGGATCTCCAATGGTATGCTATACACCAAAATAAGTATAAAGTGTCCTGTTTTATACTCTACGAGACCGTTTTGCAAACCAAGGTTAGCTGAGATACAAGTGCTGCAAAACCTTCTACAACATATTTGTACGCATTTGTGCGCGATTGAAAAGAAGAAATAAAAAAGGCTACAAAGAAATTCACTAGTGCGGTAGCAAAACTGTCCTTACATCAATATGCTGATCCTAAAAATAAAAGGAAGAAACAGCTGCTGTACCCACGTACCGGAAGATACCCATGCCGCCGGCCGAAGTGGCCGTGCGGTTAAAGGCGCTGCAGTCTGGAACCGCAAGACCACTACGGTCGCAGGTTCGAATCCTGCCTCGGGCATGGATGTTTGTGATGTCCTTAGGTTAGTTAGGTTTAACTAGTTCTAAGTTCTAGGGGACTAATGACCTCAGCAGTTGAGTCCCATAGTGCTCAGAGCCATACCCATGCCACAAGCGGTACGCGTCGCAATGCACATTCTCCGTAGGTATCTAACGGAATAAAGTTAGCAAAGTTCGTTTTTCGTTAGAATCATTTTCAAAAAATTTAAGTTTTCTAGGAAAAATATGCTTGGATAAGTTCGTTTGGCTTATGTAATATTCCGTAGTTAGCACACCAGCATTTTGCTACATTAAATGAAACAAAACATGAAGATAGATGATATACCAAGAGTCGACGTCATAGATTGCAGTTACCTGAAGGAAGAAAAAAAAGAAAAAAAAACGTGAAAGGGGCTCGTGAAATGCGGGTACATAAACCAGGAACAATGCAGCAAGTGGAACGGTGAAACGCTTTATGATTCGTGGGGCATGCTAAGCGAGGTTACTTTTAACGGACATTCAAGGAGAGAGTAATTGCTGCAGAACTATTGCACTCCATTTCTCTTAACCCTTAAGTAGGCGCTTTCCTTTTTGTTACTTTATTGCTCGCTTGGTGTACTGTGTACAAATATACATGACCCTCCTGATTAGGACTTAAACGTCTACCACTAAATAAGTACGGCTATTTGTGATTAGTGTAGACATACAGTGAGTTTAGTTTGTAAAAGAAGTTCAGCAAAGCAAGGTTCAGCAATTAAACATAATAAAAAGCACGCAGTAAATGTATAAGTTCAACATACCAGGCAAATATGCGAATTTCAGTAAAATAATAGGTGAGTGGCCAGCGTTGAACAACACGATTTCTTCAGAGACTATGCAAAAATGGAGAAGTGGCGTATGGAGTACACCAGCACGAGTATTTAATGGTTAAAATAGGAAATAACGGCTGTTGATTACACGATGCGACATAAACAGCAGAAGCTTCTAGCATTTATTCAGATCGAAAGAAATGATGTATTAATACGTCATTTTCCGAAGCTTCGTAGTTTCATGGTGGCGGATGGAACTTTATGCACGGTTTCTCTCTAAGAGGGCGGTTGTTCGATTCCTCATCGCACAGCCATTTGTGGGGCGTGGCATTGTCAAAACGCCGCGCAGCTGGTGCATTAGTTTACGGAACTCAATTTGTCACGCTTACAGCGACCAAATCGCTGCCGTTTGTTTATCAGATTTGGGCCGTATACAGCAATATTACATTCATTGAGAGGTTTTACGTTGCCGGAGCCGAACATCTAATGAAAAACGCGCAATGCAGGTAAACTTCCTTACATGATATATATGACGTTGGCATTCTATAGACAAATTAGAAAGTTTCAAATAGTAATGCCGTCCACACCGACAGTAGAAATATATATCAACTTATGGTAGCAATTTATTAAAAAAATAACTTCCTGGTCACGTAAAGAGAAACATAGTATCCTACTTATGTTGTATGGATTATTAACGTCTATTCGATGTACTTACAAAGGGGTCACGATGAGTGTAGAAGATACCGTAGCGACATGATGCTTCTGTAGTAAAAATGAAACAAGTATAATTTGAAAATGATTTCTTGAAACGAATTATAAGGAATATACATAACGGCTTTCTGGTTCTGCATTAAATGAACTGTCGAAGAAATAGTTGTCAATAATTGGTATGAGTTATTACAAAGTACAGCGGCAAAATAATGCTGTCATAGTGCCGGCGACTTATAAGCCTTGCACACTGGAGGGTATTATAATTTATTTCGTTATATATGATGAATATGTAATGTTGGTGAACGACTACGAATATGGAAAACATCTGGTCATAGGCAATCAATAAACTGTAACAGTTTTAACTAGGAGTAACTTTCAGGTTTATTTATGTATCGTAGTAAGGAAAGAAGTTACACACACACACACACACACACACACACACACACACACACACACACACACGTGTGTGTGTGTGTGTGTGTGTGTGTGTGTGTGTGTAAACATATTTTGTGTATCAACAATGACTTCACGAATAATAAAAACAATGTATTTATAAATCACCTATATCATCTGCTTGACGAGGATTATCAGTCAGACACCGAGAAACTACGGAGTCAATTTGGAGATTACGACTGCACCGGCTAAGTCAAATATTCTATGCCAATCTCAGTTATACTTTTACATTCAGGCTGATCACAACTTAACTGCAACACTCTTACAGCCTCCAAAACGCTTTTCACCGGCATCTAATGCGGGTTCCGATGCCTGTCCGGCGCATGACAGTTAAAATCCGTTAGAATACTTAGTTATAGCACATTGCAAGAGTTGAAACTCATGTGAAGAAACACTACACTACAACACTTTGCTACATACGCTTACTGAGGACGACGTTATTTTATCTTCCCGGTTTTGGAACAGCCCAGACTCCAATACCCTCACTGTCGCCGAGGTTTTACGAAGCGAAGGTCACTGCGTGTATCCGAGATCCGACGCCGGTCGCTGACACGAGACGGAGCACAGCGAGTCACATCACAACAGAGCACAGCACGAGACGAGACGAGACGAGCAGCGGAGCGGAGCGGAGCGCAGCGCGGCCAACGCGACCATGTGGGCCGCCCGGTACGGAGTGTCACTGCATCGATCGGCCGCCGGCCGGCCGGTTGGCTGGCTGGCTGGCGCCGGCGGAGGAGAGCGCCGACCGAGGTGGGGCTGGCCGGCCGGCCGAGACACGCACCGTTACCTGCGCCCCGGCCCGTCACACATCCAGGCCGCATTTCCCTTTCTCCGACCGCACTCATCTCCCCGGAATCTGGCACTGAGAGGCGGAAAAGTACTAAAAGAGGCGCCAAGGAAGTAGCCTGCAAACTTCACTA